>NC_068961.1:17500-10017500 GCF_026419915.1 Harpia harpyja
AACTTCACAGTTTCACAACAGCAACTTCACAGTTTCACAACAGCAACTTCACAGTTTCACAACAGCAACTTCACAGTTTCACAACAGCAACTTCACAGTTTCACAACAGCAACTTCACAGTTTCACAACAGCAACTTCACAGTTTCACAACAGCAACTTCACAGTTTCACAACAGCAACTTCACAGTTTCACAACAGCAACTTCACAGTTTCACAACAGCAACTTCACAGTTTCACAACAGCAACTTCACAGTTTCACAACAGCAACTTCACAGTTTCACAACAGCAACTTCACAGTTTCACAACAGCAACTTCACAGTTTCACAACAGCAACTTCACAGTTTCACAACAGCAACTTCACAGTTTCACAACAGCAACTTCACAGTTTCACAACAGCAACTTCACAGTTTCACAACAGCAACTTCACAGTTTTCACAACAGCAACTTCACAGTTTTCACAACAGCAACTTCACAGTTTCACAACAGCAACTTCACAGTTTTCACAACAGCAACTTCACAGTTTCACAACAGCAACTTCACAGTTTCACAACAGCAACTTCACAGTTTCACAACAGCAACTTCACAGTTTCACAACAGCAACTTCACAGTTTCACAACAGCAACTTCACAGTTTCACAACAGCAACTTCACAGTTTCACAACAGCAACTTCACAGTTTCACAACAGCAACTTCACAGTTTCACAACAGCAACTTCACAGTTTCACAACAGCAACTTCACAGTTTCACAACAGCAACTTCACAGTTTCACAACAGCAACTTCACAGTTTCACAACAGCAACTTCACAGTTTCACAACAGCAACTTCACAGTTTCACAACAGCAACTTCACAGTTTCACAACAGCAACCTTAAAATTTTACAATACAGTTTCACAACAGCAACCTCAAAGTTTCACAACAGCAACCTCAAAGTTTCACAACAGCAACCTTAAAATTTTACAATACAGTTTCACAACAGCAACCTCAAAGTTTCACAACAGCGTTTCACAACAGCAACCTTAAAATTTTACAATACAGTTTCACAACAGCAACCTCAAAGTTTCACAACAGCGTTTCACAACAGCAACCTTAAAATTTTACAATACAGTTTCACAACAGCAACCTCAAAGTTTCACAACAGCGTTTCACAATAGCAACCTTAAAATTTTACAATACAGTTTCACAACACAGTTTTACAACAGCGTTTCACAATAGCAACCTTAAAATTTTACAATACAGTTTCACAACACAGTTTTACAACAGCGTTTCACAATAGCAACCTTAAAATTTTACAATACAGTTTCACAACACAGTTTTACAACAGCGTTTCACAATAGCAACCTTAAAATTTTACAATACAGTTTCACAACACAGTTTTACAACAGCGTTTCACAATAGCAACCTTAAAATTTTACAATACAGTTTCACAACACAGTTTTACAACAGCGTTTCACAATAGCAACCTTAAAATTTTACAATACAGTTTCACAACACAGTTTTACAACAGCGTTTCACAATAGCAACCTTAAAATTTTACAATACAGTTTCACAACACAGTTTTACAACAGCGTTTCACAATAGCAACCTTAAAATTTTACAATACAGTTTCACAACACAGTTTTACAATAGCAACTATACAGTTTCACAACACAGTTTTACAACAGCATTTCACAATAGCAACCTTAAAATTTTACAATACAGTTTCACAACACAGTTTTACAATAGCAACTATACAGTTTCACAACACAGTTTTACAACAGCATTTCACAATAGCAACCTTAAAATTTTACAATACAGTTTCACAACACAGTTTTACAATAGCAACTATACAGTTTCACAACACAGTTTTACAACAGCATTTCACAATAGCAACCTTAAAATTTTACAATACAGTTTCACAACACAGTTTTACAATAGCAACTATACAGTTTCACAACACAGTTTTACAATAGCAACTTCAAAAATTGCAATACAAAATGACTTCCACCATAGTAGTACATTTTTTATTTGTTTCACATTGCATTAAATTACAAAGTTTACAGAGCATTTTCCAAGTTTACAGAGCATTTTCCAAACTTATCAGTCTTTTCCACATTCCTCACTGCCATTACGTCCGTCGCTGCACGTCCAGAAGTTTTCCTCCCCGAGGCGACGTTACCTCCACGATCCCTGTTCTCAAGCAGAAAACGAGTAAGCTCTGCTCCTCTTCACACACTGTCCGCTTCCGCACCTAGACACAAAAATAAAAATTGAAAAATATAATTACATCACAAACTACAAAGAGCACCCCAATATTTTACAAACACAACACAGAAAAATACAGTTACATTCACACACTTCACAACCCTGGCCTACACAATGCTGGCCATCTAGTCCAACTCCCCCCACACCCTTCGCCGACAAAATCCTCTACTGTCTTCCAAAGACCATCCGCTAAACAACATAATTCCCTGTGCTAAGTGGCAATTACCACGTTCCAGGGGAGCGCGCTCCACGGGAACACCATTCCCCGGAGCATTGAAAAATTCACCCTGCCTGCCAAAACCCCGGCCCGAGCCTGACCCCCGTCCGAACATTGGCGATGAACATCGCCTCACAGAGCGGCCGGGACCGGGGAAAAAAAAACCCAGCCGGGGGGAAAAAAAAAACAAACCCCCGGCTGGGGTTTTTTTATTCTACTTGTATTTTTTTAAAATTCTAATTGCCTGAAAAACATCTCAACTGTACAACCTGAAGGGAAAAAACATTAAAAACCTAAACCACTTAACCCTACAACGTGACACACATTCACAACACACTACGCATTAACATCACATTCACACCAGCCCTCGCTCTCAACTCATCCAACTGCCTGCCACCCTCAAGGGGCCATCGCCCCGTGCCTGTGGCACCGGGGGCCTCAAAAATCGCCCTGCCTGCCAAAACCCCGGCCCGAGCCTGACCCCCGTCCGAACATTGGCGATGAACATCGCCTCACAGAGCGGCCGGGACCGGGGAAAAAAAAACCCAGCCGGGGGGAAAAAAAAAAAACCCCCCGGCTGGGGTTTTTTTATTCTACTTGTATTTTTTTTAATTCCCTGAAAAACATCTCAACTGTACAACCTGAAGGGAAAAAAAAACCATTAAAAAGATAAACCACATAACCCTACAAGGTGACAACACATTCACAACACACTACGCATTAACATCACATTCACACCAGCCCTCGCTCTCAACTCATTCATCCAACTGCCTGCCACCCTCAAGGGGCCATCACCCCGTGCCTGCGGCACCGGGGGCCTCAAAAATCACCCTGCCTGCCAAAACCCCGGCCCGAGCCTGACCCCCGTCCGAACATTGGCGATGAACATCGCCTCACAGAGCGGCCGGGACCGGGGAAAAAAAAAACCCAGCCGGGGGGGAAAAAAAAAAACCCCCCCCGGCTGGGGTTTTTTTATTCTACTTGTATTTTTTTTAAATTCTAATTGCCTGAAAAACATCTCAACTGTACAACCTGAAAGGAAAAAACATTAAAAAGCTAAACCACATAACCCTACAAGGTAACACACATTCACAACACACCACTCATTCAGCTCACAGGCACACTAGCCCTCACACACAACTAACCCATCCTGCCGCCAAAGGGCATCAAGGGGCCATCGCCCCTTACCCGCAGCACCCGGGGTCTCAAAAATCAACCCCCAGCCCCAGCCCAACCTCCTTCCAAACTCCCCACAAACTATACTTCCATTACACCAACGCTTCAACACACACCATATGCACCATACATAGATTTTTCAACCCGATACTTAGCTTTCATAGCGGCACAAGTCACAGTCCAACCTCTGTAGGAGCCGCATCGCCTAAATGCGAGGTTCCTTCAATCGCCTCGTGCCCCGTGATCACCTGCAAAACCAACACACAAAACTGTTGAATGGACACTTCACCCTCAGCATAAAAAAATCCTGCACAGCTCCAAACTCCTACTTCCCACCTATTCCAAAAGCAAAAACCTCAGTGCCTTAACCATTTCTAGAACCTTACCACAAAGTGTCGACCTACACAATATTAACACCCATGCCCACTTACTGCCTTACTATATTCTACCCCACAAACCACTTGCAATCCACTCCACTACTGACATGCAATGACTGAAAAATCATTTAACCCTCAATGCTAACAATCTAGACATATCAGGATATCACCCATAGACTCCTACTGCTGTTCCACCTACCCCTGACTCTACAACCCCGGGCAGAGCAGCTCCAAGCCAAACACACCCATGCACACAACACAGAACACTAACAACAAGGTGATTCAAAGAGAGAAAACTCTCAGCAAGAAGAAGGACTCCCGGACGGGAGGTGCCATCCGGCAAGATGACCTACGGCGTCCAAAACCACGAAGCGAGGAGGCTCTACGACAGCCCCAGAGAAGAAGAGGCAAAACTAACGGCCCCTTACAAGATGGTACTGTCTAAACCAAGGTGATGGATGCGTAAGAAGCCCGTCATCAAGACCTAGGAACATCAAGATGCAGGGAAGAACTCCCAGTCCAAGACGACAGGCGGCTAGGCAGCAGAGCCGCCAAAGCAGCCTGGAAGAGCGCCGCAGAGGAGAACCAGCTGGTTCCTTCCAAAACCGATCCACGCTTTAGAGCTCCGAGCGCAAGAAAAAATGCACCCGATTGGCACCGGGCCGATGAGTACGGGCATTCGAGACCCTAGGGATGGCGCCCGAAGCGCCTGCCGCGCTCACTGAGTGCAAAGACTGATGACGGCATTGAGAGCCAACGAAGGTCTAAGGCACAGAAGACAGACTACACAAACCACACACCACCACAGACACAGGCTGGAACTGCCCTGCCCGGCACACGCTGCTCTCGTGCTGAAAAGCAACCCGCTCCCTTCGTCTGCCCGAACGGGACTGCTCCTGGACAGCCCTGCCCTCCTACGCTAACTTTCAAACCCCTCCCTGCAATTCCCAGCTGTGTCCCTCCCTCCCAGCCTCTCCCCAGCCCGGGTCCCTCAACTTAACTTTCAGAGGGCCAAGGGTACGAATCCATCCTCCCCAAAAATCACACGGCCTAACTGGGATGATCCGGCAGTCGCCAGGTTCCTCTTCATCACCTGCAGTGAAGACAAAAAAAAAAAAAGCCAACAAAGTCAGAAGAGGCAGTAAGTAACCCATCGGCCAACACCAACTACTTTCCCAACCCCCCACTTAATCACACACACCACAGGGTTACGCCTACCTGCTCATTCCAGCGTCAGACCCTGCGGCCATCATCACTCCTGGTACCTGAGACAGCAAGACACACCAAATTAGCATAGCAGTCATGAGAAGTCACCAGCCCCATTCTCTCCTCACTAATCCACAACTCACCTCAAATGCTCATCCCATTCCAAAGGTGGCCCGCACAGCGCCTGCAAAACAAAAGGTAAATGCTTAACCGAGCAGCCACCTAATACTTTGATATTCAACAGCAAGCCAGCCCACAACCACCTCACCTTCTCAAACTCCTCATCAGCCTGCGGCTTCACCCCTCCGAGGCTGCGTGCACCACCTGCAAAAACCAAAGCAGAAGACGCGTACTGAGAGGCTGCCCGAAACCTCAGCCTGCCCGGACCGATTCCCAACTTGCTCTCCTTTACCTTGGGCGCTCGACCACCCCGCTCTGTCATCAAGAGCTTGCCACGTCAAGGCCTGCATACCACCTGCAAAAGACAAATGACAAGGGATGTTTCCAACTTTGCCAACAATACGACACCTCCAAAGGAACAGTTCCTTTAACCCAGTAGTCACGACTCACCTTGCCCGGGACACCTCTGGTACCAATACCCCGCTTTGCTCCTTGCTTCATACCTTCAAAATAAAAGAAAAAAAGAACCCTATCAGCTACTCATAGAGCCACTGGCCACACCTTCCCTCTGATTCCACTCACAGACCCACCTTCTTACAGGGCTCCGCTCCCCTCCTCCATCGCTCTGTGGCACACAACTTGTCCCTCTGCATCTGAAAAAAAACCCCAGATATATTCAACAACAAGTCACCTGGATGCAGAGCAAGAGCTTCACAATTCCAGAGGTCTTGATGCCATCTAGGAAGACCATCTGGAGTCCAACTACAGCCTGCCATCTTAAAAAAAAAAAAGGGCCAAACTTTAAGCCCATCACATGCAAGCCTCAACACCTTACAGACTCAAATCTGCTTCACTGCCCCTCAACAGCCCATGCCACACAGCTCCAATCATCTCCATAAAACACCATCAATGTGGCTGTCCACAGAGCCCACCAATGGCTACACAATCTCAGATGACTTTACAACCCTTGCCTAAACAATTAAGGCAAATCAACATTTCACCCATAGACTCCTACTGCTGTTCCACCTACCCCTGACTCTACAACCCCAGGCAGAGCAGCTCCAAGCCAAACACACCCATGCACATAACACACACCACTAACAACAAGGTGATTCAAAGTGAGAGAAAACTCTCAGCAAGAAGGACACCCGGACGGGAGGTGCCATCCGGCAAGATGACCTACGGCGTCCAAAACCACGAAGCGAGGAGGCTCTACGACAGCCCCAGAGAAGAAGAGGCAAAACTAACGGCCTCTTACAAGATGGTACTGTCTAAACCAAGGTGATGGATGCGTAAGAAGCCCGTCATCAAGACCTAGGAACATCAAGATGCAGGGAAGAACTCCCAGTCCAAGACGACAGGCGGCTAGGCAGCAGAGCCGCCAAAGCAGCCTGGAAGAGCGCCGCAGAGGAGAACCAGCTGGTTCCTTCCAAAACCGATCCACGCTTTAGAGCTCCGAGCGCAAGAAAAAATGCACCCGATTGGCACCGGGCCGATGAGTACGGGCATTCGAGACCCTAGGGATGGCGCCCGAAGCGCCTGCCGCGCTCACTGAGCGCAAAGACTGATGACGGCATTGAGAGCCAACGAAGGTCTAAGGCACAGAAGACAGACTACACAAACCACACACCACCACAGACACAGGCTGGAACTGCCCTGCCCGGCACACGCTGCTCTCGTGCTGAAAAGCAACCCGCTCCCTTCGTCTGCCCGAACGGGACTGCTCCTGGACAGCCCTGCCCTCCTACGCTAACTTTCAAACCCCTCCCTGCAATTCCCAGCTGTGTCCCTCCCTCCCAGCCTCTCCCCAGCCCGGGTCCCTCAACTTAACTTTCAGAGGGCCAAGGGTACGAATCCATCCTCCCCAAAAATCACACGGCCTAACTGGGATGATCCGGCAGTCGCCAGGTTCCTCTTCATCACCTGCAGTGAAGACAAAAAAAAAAAAAAGCCAAAGTCAGGAGAGGCAATAAGTAACCCATCGGCCAACACCAACTACTTTCCCAACCCCCCACTTAATCACACACACCACAGGGTTACGCCTACCTGCTCATTCCAGAGTCAGACCCTGCGGCCATCATCACTCCTGGTACCTGAGACAGCAAGACACACCAAATTAGCATAGCAGTCATGAGAAGTCACCAGCCCCATGCTCCTCCTCCCTAAGCCACAACTCACCTCAAATGCTCATCCCATTCCAAAGGTAGCCCACACAGCACCTGCAAAAGAAAAAGGTAAATGTTTAATTAACCACCCAATTAGCTAATCAAGACCTACCCAGCCAACAACCACCTCACCTTCTCAAACTCCTCATCAGCCTGCGGCTTCACCCCTCCGAGGCTGCGTGCACCACCTGCAAAAACCAAAGCACAAGATGCATGCTGAGACACCGCCCGAAACCTCAGCCCGCCCGCACCGATTCCCAACTTGCTCTCCTTTACCTCAGCCGCTCACATGCCCCACCTGTGCCGTCAACAGCTTGCCACATCGAGGCCTGCGTACCACCTGCAAAACACAAATGACAAGGGATGCTTCCAACTCTGCTAACAATACAACGCTACCAAAGAAATGATTGCTTCAACCCATTAGTCACAGCTCACCTTGCCCGAGTCGCCTCCGCTGCTGATAGCCCACTTCGCTCCTTGCTTTGCACCTTCAGAATAAAAGAAAAAAAAGAACCCTTATGAACTAGTCATAGAGCCACCAGCTGCATCTTCCCTCTGACTCCACTCACAGACCCACCTCCTCACGGCGCTCCGCTCCCCTCCTCCGTAGCTCTGGTGCACGCATCTTGTCTCTCCGCATCTGAAAGAGAAACCCATATTGAACGAGTCAGCCTGGATGCAGAGCAAGAGCTTAACAACTCCAGCTACAGCAAGCCATTTTAAAAAAACAAAACAAAACAAAAAAAACCAGGGCCAAACTTTAAGCCCATCACACGCAAGCCTCAACACCTTACAGACTCAAATCCGCTTCACCACCCCTCAACAGCCTCTGCCATATGGCTACAATCAATTCCATAAAAAACTCTCAACATTGCTGTCCACACAGCCCACCAATGCCTACTCAATCCCAGATGACCGTACAACCCTTGCCTAAACAATTAAGGCAAATCAACATTTCACCCTTAGACTCTTATTGCTGTTCCACCTACCCCTGACTCTACATCCCCGGGCAGAGCAGCTCCAAGCCAAACACACCTGTGCACAGACCAACACAACACAGAACGGTACAGACAAGGTGATTCAAAGAGAGAGAAAACTCTCAGCAAGAAGGACTCCCGGACGGGAGGTGCCATCCGGCAAGATGACCTACGGCGTCCAAAACACTGAGGCAAGGAGGCTCTACGGCAGACCCCGAGGAGTCCAACGTAACGGCCTGTTAAAAGACAGCACTGTCAAAACCAAGAGGATGGATGTACAAGAAGCCTGTCATCAAGACCTAGGAACATCAAGATGCGGGGAAGAACTCCCAGTCCAAGAAAATGGATGGCTAGAGAGCGGAGCTGCTGACGCAGCCCGGAAGAATGCCACGAGAGAGGACCGACCGGAATCTGCCGAGACCGATCCGTGCTTTAGAGCTGCAAATGCAAAAAAAGAAACGCTCCAATGGCACTGTGCCGATGAGTACGGGCATTCGAGACCCTAGGGACGGCGCCTAAAGCGCGTGCCACGCTCCCCCGGCGCAAAGCGCAATGAGGACATTGAGACCCGCAAAAGGTCTAAGGGACAGAAGACAGACTACACAAACTGCACACCACCGCAGACAAAGGCTGGAACTGCCCTGCCCGGCACACGCTGGTCTCGTGCTGAAAAGCAACCCGCTCCCTTCGCCTGCCCAAACGGCACTGCTCCTGGACGGGCCTCTCTCCTGCGCTACCTTTAAAACCCCTCCCTGCAATTCTCAGCTTCGTTCCTCCCTCCCAGCCTCTGCCCAGCCCTGGTCCCTCAACTTAACTTTCAGAGGGCCGTGGGTCTCAAACCATCCTCCACAAAAACCACACAGGCTAACTGGGATGTTCCTCAAGGTGACACATTGGTCTTCAACATCTGCAATGAAACAAACAAACAAAAAAATCAGAAAAGGGAGTAAGCATCCCGCCGGCCAACGCCAACTACTTGCCCAACTCCCCCCTCCTCATAAGCCGTGTTTGCTTCCCCGCTCGTTCCAGCTCCGCTACTTGCCCACAAAATAAAGTCAAGCCCCAAGGCTTGTAATCTACGAGGGGCCTGCCACAAGCTGCAAAGGTTCTAGGGACAACACGGCGTTCTGTGGGCAATGAGGAAAGGTGACGAGGCATCCCAGAGCCTGAAAGGCGCTGTGCCTCCTGGCCCTTCTGCTTTCTTCAGAAGTACTAAAACTCCATATATGGATGCATACAAGATGTTCACTCTAACCCCTGCTAAACAACGTCATCATTGGTCCCGTTAAGAGAGATATCAGCAACTTACACAGCATACAGCAGAACTGGTGAAATAAAACAAGGTTCCGTTTTCAATAAAGTTGGAGATTCCAGGAAAACACAATGCATGAAGAATTAAAAAAAAACCCAAACAAACAATGCATACTATTAACCAACTTTCTACCCCTGAACACTCAAAACAAAATTACTGACCTGAAAAAAAGAAAGGAAAAAAAAAAAAAAGCTGCACACAAGTGTTACTTTCTACTACACATGCTGCCAAACCTTAACCGGTCCTGAAGGTCTTACCTCGAGCAGACACCTCTTCCCAAAGAGCTGAGCCAGCTCAAAAGCTGCAAAGGACTCAAGGAAGAGCTGAGCACCAACACCAGAGAAACCCAGGAGCACAATGAGCTCCCTCAGCAGAGGCTGTGGCTCAAATACCCCGAGCCTCCGCCCACCACCCTTCCCACAATCCCCTGGGAAAGGGGAAGGGCAAACCACCAGAAGGTATAAAGTCAGCTGGAGGAGCAGCAGGAGTGTTCTTACCTGCCTTAAATTTACAGTAAGCGAGACCCTGAACAGAGAAAGCGACCTTTACTGGCAATGACGCTACCTGCTCCTGTACTACAGCTACAACTATTGCATCGGCAACGTGACCGGGTAAGGAGTTAAACCTAATTTTTCTGAGGCGTAGACAGAAAAAGATAGATGTGCCTCTAAACTAGGTAGGAAACTAGCTCATTAAATGCAATAACAATGTAGTTATTAAAATCACATCAATCGGCGGCGAGGCCAGCAGACGCAATGGTAAGTCGGCGGCTAAGCGCTACATTGAGGCGGACCGGGAGGTTCCCGAGGCCCGGGAGCCCCGGGGAAGAGCAGAGGGACGGTGCAGAGCCGGCAGCTCTCGTAAGAGAGGCTGACGCGGCGTGGGCGTTGCCAGGGGCGACTGCGGGAGATTTAAATGGCCCTGAGGAGCGCCAGCGACCAAGAGCGTGGCAAACAGGGCGTGGCGTGTCAGGGCGTGGTGCGGCAGTTTGCGCAGCAGTTCGGGCAGGTAGGGCGCAGCCCCCCCCTTCCCAGCTCGAGAAGGCTACTGAAGCGGTGGACGTCGGCCTCAGAAGGAGACCCCGATACGGCTGCCGCTCGGGTGAAAGCCATTGCTAGGAAAAACGTGGCGATGCAGACAGAGCTCCCGTGTAAATGTGCAGCTGTCCAGGTCTCTGGCTGCAGGGAGCGCCTGAGTCTATCAGAAATGATGGAGGTCAGCGGGGACGCCTCTTGTGTGAGCTGTGACCAGGTGAGTGATTTGCTCAGCCTGGTGGTAGAACTGAAGGAAGAAGTGGAAAGGTTGAGGAGTATCAGGGAGCGTGAGAGGGAGATAGACTGGTGGACCCACACCCTACCGTCCCTGAGGCAGACGCAGCAGACGGAGGCTCCGTGAGAAGCGGAGGTTCCCCTGCCCCCTTGCCACCAGGCAGGAGGGGACCTAAGAGTTGGAGGGGAATGGATACAGGTCCCTGCTCGGGGAGGCAGGCGAGTCCCCTCCCGGTCTCCCTCACCTTCCCGGTTGCCCCTACGCAACAGGTATGGGGCTCTGGAACTTGAGGACCGGGTCTGTGAAGATCAGGGTGTAGGTGAAGCCCTATCCAGGGAGGTGCCTAGGCTCAGTCGGGCAGCCCCACGCATTCTCGCAGCCTGTGAAAAAAGAAAAAGGAGGGTAATTGTCATAGGCGACTCCCTTCTGAGGGGGACAGAGGGCCCAATATGCGGTCCTGACCCGTCCCACAGGGAAGTCTGCTGCCTCCCTAGGGCCCGGGTAAAAGACATTACCAGGGAACTCCCGGGTCTGGTTCGGACCTCTGATTATTACCCATTGCTGGTTGTGCAGGTTGGCAGTGATGAGATTGCAGGGAGAAATCCAAAGGCAATCGAAAGGGACTTCGGGGCACTGGGGCAATTGGTGGAAGGAGCACAGGGAGTGTTTTCCTCAATCCCTTAGTGGCAGGGAAATATACTGAAAGGAACAGGAAAACACACCTGGTTAATATGTGGCTCAGAGGCTGGTGCCGTCGGTGGTGTTTTGGGTTTTTTGATCGTGGGGAGTTTTTCGTGGCACCGGGCTTGCTAGCGACAGATGGTAGGTATCCAGCTATCTCAAAGGGGTAAAAGAATCCTCGCTCGTGAGATGGCGGGGCTCATAGAGAGGGCTTTAAACTAGGTTTGAAGGGGGTAAGGGATAAGGCTAGGTGCACCAGAGATGAGCCTGGGGGCAGCGTGCCAATATTAGGGGTGGATTCGATAGGCCAGCTCAAATGCATCTATGCCGATGCACGCGGCACGGGCGATAAACAGGAGGAGCTGGAAGCCATCGTGCGGCCGGATAGATACGACTTAGTCGCCATCACGGAAACACGGTGGGACGACTCCCGTGACCGGAGCGCTGCGATGGATGGCTATAAGCTCTTCAGAAGGGATAGGCGAGGTAGAAACGGTGGTGGGGTGGCTCTCTCTGTTAGGGAGGGTTTGGACTGTACGGAGCTACACGATTGTGATGACAAGGTGGAGTGCTTATGGGTGAGGATGAGAGGGAAGGCCGATAAGGCAGATATCGTGCTGGGAGTCTGTTATAGACCGCCCGACCACGTTGAAGAGACGGATGAATCGTTCTACAAGCGGCTGGCGGTAGTCTTAGAATCGTGTGCCCTTGTTCTCGTGGGGGACTTCAACTTTCCAGACGTCCGCTGGAAATACGCCACAGCAGAGAGTAAACAGTCTAGGAGGTTCCTGGAGTGCGTGGAAGATAACTTCCCGACGCAGCCGGTAGGTGAGCCCACCAGGGGAGGAGCCTTGCTAGATCTATTGTTTACGAACAGGGAAGGACTGGTGGGAGGTGCGATGGTCGGAGGCCGTCTTGGGCTTAGCGACTGTGAAATGATAGAATTCTCAATTCTTGGTGAGGCAAGGAAGGGGGTCAGCAAAACCACCGCTATGGACTTCCGGAGGGCAAACTTTGGCCTCTTTGAGGCACCAGTTGAGAGAGTCCCTTGGGAGACGGTCCTGAAGGGCAAAAGGGGTCCAGGAGGGATGGACGTTCTTTAAGAAGGCAATCTTAACGGCTCAGGACCAGGCTATTCCCCGTGCCGCAAGTCAAACCGCCGAGGAAAACGACCGGCCTGGCTGAACGGGGAGCTTTTGCTAGGAGTCAGGAAAAAAAGGAGAGTTTATCAACTCTGGAAGAAAGGGCGAGCAACTTGGGAGTACAGGGATCTTGTTAGGTCATGCGCAGAGGAAATTAGAAAGGCAAAAGCTCAGCTAGGACTAAATCTGGCTGCTGTTGTAAGAGACAACAAAAAATGTTTTTACAAATACGGTAACAGTAAAAAAAATCCCAAGGAGAATATCTATCCTTTAATGGATACAGAAGGGAACGTTGCCACCAGAGATGAGGAAAAGGCTGAGGTACTTAATGCCTTCTTGGCCTCAGTCTTTAATAGGGAGACCAGTTATCCTCAGGGTACTCTGCCTCCTGAGCTGGAAGATGAGGATGAAGAGCAGAATATAACCCCCCTTAATCCAAGAGGAAATAGTTAGTGACCTACTACGCCCTCTGGACGCTCACAAATCTGTGGGACCAGATGGAATCCATCCAAGAGTACTGAGGGAACTGGCGGAGGTGCTTGCCAAGCCGCTCTCCATCATCTATGGGCGATCCTGGTCAACGGGGGAGGTCCCAGAGGACTGGAGGCTTGCCAGCGTGACGCCCATTAACAAGAAGGGTCGGAGGGAGGATCCGGGGAACTACGGGCCTGTCAGCCCGACCTCGGTACCGGGGAAGATTATGGAATGGTTTGTCCTGAGAGCGCTCGCGTGGCAAGTCCGGGACGAGCAGGGGATCGGGCCCGGTCAGCGTGGGTTTACGAAAGGCAGGTCCTGCTTGACCAACATGATCTCCTTCTATGACCAGGCGACCCGCCTAGCGGATGAGGGAAAGGCTGTGGATGTTACCTACCTTGACTTCAGCAAGGCCTTTGACGCTGTCTCTCATGGCATACTCCTTGAGAAGCTGGCGTCTCGTGGCTTGGACAAGTGTACTCTTTGCTGGGTGAAAAAGTGTCTGGATGGACGAGCCCAGAGGGTTGCGGTGAATGGGATTAAATCCGGTTGGCGGCGGGTCGCTAGTGGTGTTCCCCAGGGCTCGGTGTTGGGCCCGGTTCTGTTTAATATCTTTATCGATGATTTGGATGAGGAGATCGAGTGCACCCTCAGCAAGTTTGCAGACGACACCAAGTTGGGAGGCAGGGTCGATCTGCTTCAGGGTAGGAAGGCTCTATAGAGAGATCTGGACAGGCTGGATCGATGGGCCGAGGCCAATTGTATGAGGTTCAACGAGGCCGAGTGCCGGGTCCTCCGCTTCGGTCACGGCGACCCCGTGCGGCGCTACGGGCTTGGGGAAGAGCGGCTGGAAAGCTGCCTGGCAGAGAAAGACCTGGGTGTGCTGGTTGACAGCCGGCTGAATATGAGCCAGCAGTGTGCCCAGGTGGCCAGGAAGGCCAACGGCATCCTGGCCTGTACCAGAAATAGTGTGGCCGGCGGGAGCAGGGAGGTAATTGTTCCCCTGTATTCGGCACTGGTGAGGCCGCACCTCGAGTACTGCGTTCAGTTTTGGGCCCCTTGCTACGGGAAAGACGTTGAGGTGCTGGAACGTGTCCAGAAAAGGGCAACCGAGTTGGTGAGGGGCCTGGAGCGTAAGTCTTATGAGGAGCGGCTAAGGGAGCTGGGGCGGTTTCGTCTGGAGAAAAGGAGGCTGAGGGGAGACCTTATCGCTCTCTACAACTACCTAAAGGGGGGTTGTAGCGAGGTGGGTGCTGGTCTCCTCTAGCAGGTGGCTGGAGATAGGACGAGAGGAAATGGAGGTCCCTGGAAGTATTAAAAAAGTGTGTAGACGAGGTACTCCAGAACATGGTTTAGTGGGCATAGATGATGGTGGGACTCGATGATCTTGAAGGTCTTTTCCAACCTCAATGATTCTATGATTCTACATGCCGAGGAGACCCTCTAAAGCCAGGGGATGAACTAAGAGAAGGGAAAAAAAAAAAAAAGACATAAAGAAAATTTAAAAAGCATCAAGGTATGTGACAAACAAGAAAGAATTAAAAACAAGGGATAGACAGCTTGATAAAAGTAGACACGCAAAGAAAATTTTAAAAGCGACCAGATAGAATACAGGAAAAAAGTAAATAATAGAGACAAAAACGTGTAGAAGTGAACACAAACAAAAATTCAAAAGTGAAAACAGGAAAAAATGAAAAAATAGCAAAACCCCCTAAACAAACAGAGACAGAGAGAGAAAATTTTAAAAGCAATGGGATACAGGACGGACTAGAAGGAATTCAAAAATAAAGACGGCGAACTGGCTACAAGTAGATGAGGAAAGAAAATTTAAAAGCGACAGAGCACAGGACAGACAGGAAATAATTAATAAACAGGGAGAGAGATCATGATTAAAGTAGACATAGACTGAAAAATGTATAAGCGAGAGGATACAGGAAACGGGAAAAAAATTAGGAAATAGGGAGAGAAAACGTGATAAAAGTACACCTAGAAACAAAATTTCACAACAAAAAGAATTATGAGAGTACAAAATTGAAAATTAGGGACAGCTAACTAGATAAAAGTAGACATAGAAACAAAATTTAGAAAGCAACGTAATTCATGACAGACAGGAAAGAACTGAAAACCAGGAACAGGGATCAGAGTAGAAGGAAACATTGAAAGACAATTTTAAAAGTGACGGGGTATATGGAAGCAAGGGAGGAATTAAAATCTAGGGAAAGGGAGCGAGATAAAGGGAATTGTTGAAAGATAAATTAAATAGCAAAGGGGTATAAGAAATATAGTGAAGAAATAAAAAATCAAGAAAGGGAGCCAGATAGAGGGAGACATAGAAGGAATTTTAAAAAGCAGCTGAGTACAAGAAACACAGACAAGAATAAAAACACAAGGACGAGGAGATGGATAGAGGACAATGTAGACAGGAAACTTAAACGGCGATTGGGTACAAGAAGCAAAAGATGGATAATAATTTAAAAATAGGGACAGGGAGATGGATAGAAGGAACCATAAAAAGCAAAAAGTGATGGGGTACAGGAGAGAGAGAGGAATTTTAAAAAGGGTTGGGGCATCAGAGGGAGGGAAACATAGAAAAAGAAATTAAAATGCAACTGGGTACAAGAAACATGGGAAAGCAGTAAAAAATAGGAGCCACAGAGAGGGAAACGTAGGAAAAAAAATGTATAGATGAAGTGGTACAGGGCAGAGTTGGCAGAAGAGTAACAAGTTTTGGAGAGCCAGGCAGGCAGGTGGGCTGGTGGAGGGAGAGGCGGAAGGAGGGACAGGCAGGGAGGCGGACAGAGATCTGGGGAAGGGCGGCAGAGACGGAGCGGGATGCACGCGACAGAATGCGTGACTCTCCGCAGCTCCCGACGCCGGTGGGAGACATTCACCGCCCCGATGCTTTTCTCTCCGCCTCGGCGGCAGGTGCCTTGACGCTCCTCTCCTGTGAGGCTTCCCGGTGGCTTGTGCGCGCGGCTGACGGAGGCGCCGTGCGCTGCTGGCGCGCTCTGCCGGGGATGGCTCGGAGGGATACTTCCTCGCCGCGGGGGCTGGCTGTTCCTTGCTGGACGTGGCTGCCTGCGGGACCCCCTTGGATTCCCTCCTCGGATGGTTCACCTTCGTCAGCTCCCTCAGGTGGGTGTGCCTGGGCAGACCCTTCCCCAGCTAAAGGGAGGGATTCAAAAATAGGGACAGTGAGCTGGATCGAGGGGGACATAGAAATAAAACTTAAAAAGCAATAGGGTATGAGGCAGATAGGAAAACATTAAGAAATAAAGGCAGGGAGACGGACTGGGGGATACATAGAAACAAACAAGAAAGCAGCAGGGTACAGGAAACAAGAAACAATTTAAAACCAGGGACAGGGAGGAAGAGAGAGGGAGAAATAGAAAAAAAATTCAAAAAGCGACGGGGTACGATTCACATGGGTGCAAATTAAAAAATAAGGCCGGGGAGCTGGGGAGAGACATACGTATAAAGAAAATTTTAAAACTGACAGGGTAAAGGAAAGAGTGAGAAGAAATAAAGAGGAGGAAGAGGGAGCTAGATAGAGGGAGGCATAGAAAGAAAGTTTGACAAGAAATGAGGTAAAGAGCAGAGGGAGTTTCCTGGTTTTGGCTAGAATAGAGATAATTTTCTTCCTAGTAGCTGGTATAGTGCTGTAGTTTGCATTTAGCATGACAATAATGTTGATAAAACAGTGATGTTTTAGTTGTCACGAGGCAGTGTTTATACTAAGTTGAGGACGTTTCAGCTTCTCATACTGCCCTGCCAGTGGAGGCTGGGAGTCCACACAGCTGGGACAGCTGACCCAAACGAGCCAAAAGGGTATTCCATAGCATATGATGTCCTGCCCAGTATATCAACTGGGGAAGCTGGCCAGGGGATGCCGCAGCCAGGGGATTGGCTGGGCACCAGTCGGTGGGTGGTGAGCAAATGTTTATTTGTTAATGCGTGTAAGTCCTGGGAGTGAGTCTGCTCCGGGGCTCGGTACCCGTACGCTCGCCCTTCCCCTGGGACAACTCGGCAGTCGTTACTGCGGCAGCAGATACAGAGAATGAAAATACAGCGTTGGGGAGCAAGAGAGAGGAACAGAAAGAGAAAAATAAAATGAGGGAGAAAGGCTGAGGAGCAGAGAAGGAAAAGTACAGGGAAAAGGACAGTGAGATGGAGAAATCAATAAAAAAGGGATGAGGAGCCCCGCAGGGACGTGGCAGAAGAAACACAGGGTCGGGGAGCATCACGCAGCCCCGCTCGCCTTCTCCCTCGGCGCAGTCACGGCCCGGCAGAGCTCGGCAACTGCTCCGCTCCTCCCTCGGCCTCTCTGCAGCCAGCCAGGGCAGGGCAGTGCTGGCCCCTCTGCAGGCAGCCACCCCGTTAGAGGGAGGGGCTGTCACCATCATCCTCACTGCCTGCACCTGAGGCTCCTCCAGCCCTGGCCCACAGCTGGAGCCCAGCAGGACCACCAGGGGGCCATCACCCGACCCCCACAATGCATCACCTCCTCCCCTGGACTCCCTCGCAGCCCCTCGCTCTGTGCAAAGGGAGCACAAAGGAGACGGCGAGTGTTTATGCAGTCATGCGTGTAATAAGTTCTGGGAGCGAGTCTGCTCAGGGCCGCCAAAGCTCCCCCTGCCCCTGGGACTCCTTGGCAGTCAGTTGGTTGGCTTCTGGGCTGATGAGCTGGTGGGCAGAGGTGGAGGCTGCCAAAAATGACCAGGGTGCTGCACGCTAGATGAGAGGATAAAAGTGGCAGCCTGCTGGAGAGTGGGGGTGTAATCAGAAAGCATGAGGCAGAGAACGGGACAGCGAGCCCGACAGGGATGGAGAAAGACGCAGCAGGGAGAGGAGGAAGAGAGAACGGGACAGTGACTGACGAGGAAGGATGGGGAGCAGGATGGAGATGCAGAAAAAAACTGGTGTAGGCAGCATGACAGAGAGGGAGTTAAAAAGAACAAGGGTGCGCAGCTGGACTGAGAGAGATGAGGAAAGAAAAATTGACAAGAAACAGGGCACAGACAGAGGAATGAAACAACAGGGACTCAGGACAGCAAATGATGGAGGGAAGGGGCAGGAGGGTGGGAAACAACACAAAACAAACAACATAGCTACACACACTACAGGGAAGAATTAAGAAGGGGTAACAGGGAGGAATTAAGGAAGAGGGACAGAGAGCTTGCCAGAGAGAGGTGAAGAAAGGCAAAAGATCGTACGTGTGACAGGGCAGACAGGGAGGAATTGAGAAACCAGGGACAGGGAGCTGGACAGAAAGAGAGGAAGAAATAAAACGGGAAAAAGCAACAGGCCACAGGGCAGAGAGAGAGGAATTGATAAATAAAGGACAGGGGACCAGACAGAGCATGATAGAGAACAGAAAAAAACAGCAGTGGGCTACAGGGAGGAGGAAGGAATTAAAGAACAGGGAGTGGGAGCCGGACAGAGACATAGAGAAAGCAGAGGGGGAAGCAATGGGCTAAAAGACATGTAGGGAGGAAGTAAAAACTAGTGTCAGGGAGCCAGGCAAGAGAGATGGGAAAAGACAAATACTGTGGGGCTACGAGACAGAGACTGTGGAGTTAAAATGCAGAGAGGGAGCCCAACAGAGAGAGGGGGAGCCCAACGGGGGGGGGGGCAACAGAGAAGAGGGGACCAACAGGAGGCGGGGGGCAACGGGGAGGGGGGCAGCAGAGAGAGGGGGAGCCCAGCCGAGACAGGGGGAGCCAGGGGGAAGTCCAGACATGCTATGCGGGCCAGAGGGAGGAATTAAGAACTGGGGACAGGGAGCCAGACAGAGAGAGATGGAAATCGCGGGGAATAGCTCTGGGCGCAGGAAGGAGGAGGAATTAATAAATAGGGACAGGGAGCTGGACAGAGAGGGTTGGAGAAAGGCAAAAATATCGGCATGGTACAGGGCAGAAAGGAAGATTTTAAAAATGGGGGCAGTGAGACTGACGTAGAGAGATGGAGAAAAGAAAAAAGCAACGAGCTATGCGGAAGAGAGGGAGGAATTAAAAAACAGGGCCGGGAAGCAAGAAAGAGCAAGGTGGAGAGCAAGGTGGAGAAAGGCGAGGGGGAACCCGAGGGGCAACAGGACAGAGCGGGAGGAATTAAAAGTGAGGGACTGGGAAAGGAGAGTCAACGAAAGAAACAGAATCACAACGTGCTGCAGAACCGAGAAGGAAGAAACTGAACAACGGGGACGGGGAGCCAGAGAAAGAAAGAATAGCGATGGGCTACAGGACAGAGAGGGAGGAATGAAAAAATAGAGATCGGGGGTTGGACAGAGAGAGATGGAGAAAGAGAAAATAGCCAGGGGCAACAGGGCAGAGAGAGGGGAGGGAGGAAGGAAAAAACAGGGATCCAGAGCCAAACACAGAGAGAGACGGCACAAGAAAGTTATAGCGACGGGCTACAGGGAGGAGAGAGGAATGAAAAGATAGGGACAGGGGGCCAGATGCAGGGCGACACACACGGGATGTATAGCAACAGCCAGAGGGTGGAGAGGGAGGAATTAAAATGGCGACAGGGAAGCAGAGGTGGTGGTGGTGGGACAAATAAGGGGCAGGGGGAAGAAAGACAGGCTGCGGGGAAGAGAAGGAGGAATTAAAAAAATTGGTATCCAAAGCTGGACAGAGAGACAGAGAAAGAAAAAAATTGAAAAATAGTAAGAGGGAGCCAGCTAGAGATACGGAGAAAGGACAAAAACGCGATGAGCACCAAGACAGAGAGGGAGGGATTTCAAAACGGAAGGGACCGGGAGCCACGCAGAGAGAGACAGAGAAAGGGAAGATAGCGGCAGGCTGCAGGGCAGCGAGGGAAGAATTAAAAAGTAGGTACAGGGAGCTGGACAGAGAGCAACGGAGAAAGAAAGAAAAAAACCCCAAACCGCCCTGCAACAGGCTACAGGGCAGAGAGGGAGCGATTAAAGACTCAAGCCAGGGAGCAGGATAGAGAATGCAAAAATAGCAACGGGCCGCAGGGCAGAGAGGGAGGAATTACAAAACAGGGGCGGGGAGCTGGACAAGAGAGAAATGAGGAAAGATCAATAACAACATTGTGCTACAAGCCGAGAGGGAGAAACTGAAAAATAGGGACCGAGAGCCAGAAAAAGGAGAGACAGAGAAAGAACAAATCACAGTAGGCCACAGGGCAGAGAAGGAGAACTTTAAAGAGCAATGTGTACAGGGCAAAGAAGGAGGGAATTTTTTTTTTTTAAGTAAAAACAGGGAGCTGGACAGAGAGACACAGAGAAAGAAAAAACAGCAACGGGCTACAAGACAGACAGGGAGGAATTAAAAAATCCTGGTAGTGAGCCAGAGAGAGAGCGCGCGCAAAAGAAATGAAATTGCAATGTGGCACAGGGCAAAGAAAGAGAAAATTGAAAAACAGGGCCTGGGAACTGGAAAGAGAGAGCCGGGGGGGGGGGGGGAGCTGCTCTAGGGCAGAGAGGGAGGAATGAAAAAACAGGGGCAGGGAGCCAGAGAGAAAGAGAGACGAAGAAAGACAACTTGAAAAGCGGTGCTCTGCAGGGCAGAGGGGAAGGAATTTTCAAAAAGAAATCAGGATCTTGAGCTGGACCGAGAGAGACAGAGAAAATTAAAATGTTGATGGGTACCAGGGCAGAGGTGGAGGAAACAAAAAACAGGGGCAGGGAGGCAGATGGAGAGACTGAAAGGGGCAAAAGTCCTGACAGGCTTCTAGAGAGAGAGAGAGGGGTGAAATAAAAATGAGAAAGAGGAGAGTTGGACAGAGAGAGACAGAGAAAGAAAAAAGGCTACAGCAAGCTATCAGGCGTGTATCAGGCAGAGGAGAAGAGTTTAGAAATGGGGACAGTAAGATGGACAGAAAGGAAAGAAGCGACGGGCGATGTGGCAGATAGGGCGGAATGAAGAAAGAGGAATGGGGAGCCAGACAAACCGAGATGGGGATAGAAAAATATAGTGATGGTCTAGGGGGCAGAAAGAGAAGACTTAGAAAAACAGGAACAGGAAGCAAGAGAGAGTGACATGGAGAAAGGAAAAAATACTGATGGGCAACAAGACAAAGAGGAGGGAATTCAAAATGAGGGGCTGGGAGCAGGATAAAGACAGATGGAGAAAGAACAAGATGCGTGATGTGCTACAGAGCCAAGAAGGGAGACCTTGAACGACAGGGAGCCAGACAGAGTGAGCCAGAAACAGCAAAAATACCGATGAGCTGCAGGACAGAGAGGGAAGAATGCAAAAATAGTGGCTAGGAGCAAGACAGAGAAGGAAAGAGTTAGCTATGGGCTACAGGTCAGAGACAGAGAAGATCTAAAACATGGGGACAGGGAACTGCTCAGAGAAAAACAGAAAAAGGAGGTACAGGGGAGGAAAAAATGGGGTAAGGGAGGGCCCGGGACGCCCAAGAGGAGTGACAGGGCCCTGAGGGCCCAGGGCTCACCGCAGCTTTCGCTCTTGACGCTGCCGGGAGAATTTGCCAGTTCAGCTGCTTCTTTCTCCTCCTCTCCTCCCTTCCTCTTCTGTTAACTCCGGTCACTTGGCTATCCTCCACCTAAGAGAATACGCGGGTGTCTCACAGCTGTTACGAGACAAAGCTTCCTAGACGCGTAGTCTCGCTCCCTCGTGCGGTACGCGCAGGAGTAGGACGGAGGGAGAGAGAGAAAGAAGGCAGGAAACAAGCCAGAAAGATTGAGGAAAAACGAGACGGCAATCATGACAAAGGGATGGAGAGATAAAAACCAGTTCCGGGATGAGAAAAAAAGCCAGGGAGCGGGACAGAAGGATATAATGCAACAGCGAGCTGGGCAGGGGCATATAGCGAGAAACGATGGAACAGGCAGTATGGGCATGTGCAGACAAAAAGTTAGGGGGAGGATAGAAGACGGAGAGAATAAGAGAAAAGGGACAGGGCATAGATGGAGAAAGGAATATTAGAGACAGGGAGAGGCGGAGAGTGATAGGACCGAGGCAGAGAGATGGAGAAAGAAAAAAATTGGTGATGGGCAGCAGGCCAGAGGGACAAGGAAAGACAGGAGGAAGGACAGCTGGATATAGAAAATAGGTAAGAGACAGAGAGCCAGAAAGTGGGATACTGCAAAAGAGAGCGGGATGGGGATTGGGACGCTGGCATAGGGAGGCAACGAGAGCAACAGAGAAAATGGGGACGGAGAGTGGGACGGAAAGCGAAGCAACAAATAATAGGGCCGGGGAGCAGGATAGAGGGTGAGAGACAGTGAGGGGGGGACAGGTAAGACAACAGATCATTAGAGAAAGAAAATGAAAGGAACAGCACAGAGGGTCACAGAGAAAAAGAGAGGGAGAGCAAAAAGGAAAAAATAAGATGAGGGAGAAGGACTGAGCAGCAGAGAGAAAAAGGACGGAGACAGAGAAAACAAAGACTGGAGGCAGAACAAAGGGAAAGATTGACAAGGACAGGGAGCGGGATAAAGGGATGGAAAATGAAGAAATAGCGATGGGCAGCAGGATAGAGGAAGAGAGAGGAAAAGAGCAAGAAGAGCAAAATAAGGACTATGACAGAAAGATGTAGAGAGAAAGACCAGGGCACGTCATAAGGGTAGAAAGAAAAAAAGAGGGATGGGGAGCAAGACAGCGTGATAGGGAGGGAGAGGGATGCGAGGATACGGCACAACACAGGCATGGGGAAGAAGAAAGAATGACACGAGAGAAAGCGGGGGATAGGGAGCAGGAGAGATGGAGAACGAAAAAGTGGCAACGTGCAGAAGAACAGAAATATAAAAAATTAAAAAATGCTTATAGGGAGCAGGACAAAAGGACAAAGCAAGAGGAAAAATCAACGGGCAGAAGGATGAATAACACACAGCAAGATACTGGGGGAGTGAGAGCAAGGGAACACGCAGCAGGACACAGGGATGAAGAAAGAAAAAATAGGGAGAGGAAGAAAAGCTGAGTAATCAACAGAGAAGGGGGAAAAAGGGAACTGGACAGACTTGGGCAGCAGGACAGAGACATGGAGAAAGAAAAAACAGAGACAAGGACAGAGGGATAGAGAGGCAAAGAGAGGGAGGGGACGGAGACAGCGGGGTGTAAACAGAGAGGAACGGCATGTGGTACGCAAGATAGCAGAGCGAGAGGTACAAGGAAGCAGAAAGAATGACAGAGAAGAAACAAGGGGGATGGGGACCAGGTCAGAGAGCTGGAGAAAGACAAAATACTGATGGGGAGCAGGATCGGAGAATGGAGCCAAAAGAGATGAATGGGAAACAGGGCAGTGGGATGCAGACAGCAAAAATAATCATACGTACCAGGACAGAGAAATGAGGGACAGGGAACAGGATAGAGGAATGGAAAGAAAAAATACTAATGAGCAACAGGACAAAGGATATAGAGCAAAAGGAGGAAAAAAGGAAGGGGGAAGGGAGAAAGTAATGGGGATAGAAAGCGCGATACACAGAGAGACAAAAAGCAGGACAAGCAACGGGACTGGTGGCAGTGGAGGGAACCAGATGCAGATTAAGAAAGAGATGGAGGGGGGGAAAAACAGACAGAGATGGAGGAAGAAAAAGTAGGGGCAGAGTAGGGAAAAGAGAAAAGAAAAAAGGGACACCTAGCTGGACAGGCAGCTATAACTAGAAACAAGGAGACAGGCAGCGGGACAGAGGGATAAAGGCAGAAAAAACTGTGAGAGGAAGCAGGATGGACAGTGAAACAAAAAAAGGGGCAGGGAGCAGCACTGAGAAATGGAGAAGGAAGCATTAGGGGCAGAGGGAGGAAAAGGCAGGTTGGAGGAAGGACAGAGAGCAAAAGAGAACGACAGAACTTGGACAAAGAGTGGGAGAAAGAAATACCAGTGATGAGCAGCAGGCCAGAGGCAGAGGTGGCACAGGGAAGGAAGGACAAGAGGAAGGAGATAGGGATACCGAAAACAAGCGAGGGACAGACAAGCGAGGGACAGGGTGCAAGAAAATGGATACAGAGAAAAAGAGAGGGATGGGGAGAAGGACACTGGGATAGAGAGAGAACGACAGGAAGAATGATAGGGAGATGGAGCCAGAGGAAAAACAGGGACCAAAATCAGGACCGAGAAATGGAAACAGAAAATGAGGAAAATTAGGGTTGGGGAGCGGGACAGAGGGGTGGAGAGACAACAAAGGACTCGAGGATAACAACAGAGAAAGAGGGAGGGAGAGAGGGAAGGAGGGACGGGCAGCAGCACGGTGGGATGGAGAAAGAGAGGCAGGGGGAGTGGGGCAGAGAAATGGAGAAAGAAAATACAGTGATGGGGAGCGAGACAGAGGAGTAGAAAGAGAAAAATAAGACAAGGGAGAAGACCGAGGAGCAAAGAGAGAGGAAAGGTCAAAAGAAAAGGTCAGAGAGGTAGAGAAATCAAGAAAGAGAGAGATGGAACAAGAAGATGTAGGGTCGGTAAACAGGACAGAGATGGGGGTAGAAAGAGAGAACAAACAAAGGAGGAATGACAACTATGACAGAGCACAGGGCATACAGACAGAGACAGAAAAAGGACAGGGAATGAGAAAGAAAGAAAGGTTCAGATCTGTACAAAGAGATTAAGAAGTGGGGGGGGGGGAAAGCAACGGGCTAGAGCAGAGAGAGGTGAGGAGGAGAAAAAAAGGGCCAGGGAGCGGGACAGAGGAGGAGAGAAAGGAGAAAAGGGAGAACCAGGTGGACAGGGAGATATAGCAAGAAACAACTGGGCAGGCAGCAGGATAGAGAAATAAAGATGGAAAAAGATGGGGACAGGAAGCGGGACAGAGGAACAGTGAGAGGAAACAAGGGGCAGGCAGCAGGACAGCGGTGGAGAAAGCAGCATTGGGGCAGAAGGCTAGAAAGAGAAAAAAGAAAGACAGAAAGCAGAATGCGGGATGGGGTGAGGGGGAAAGAAGGACAAGGAGCAGGACACAGCATCAGACAGGAACAGTGAGCGAGACAAGGTGATACAGAGAGGAAAAAAAGGGCCAGGGAAACAGGACAAAGTGAAAGACAGGCAAAATTAAAAGACATGGAGCAGGACAGAGACAGAGTGAGAAAAGATAGCGACAAGGAACAGGACAGAGCATCAAAGAATAAGAAAAACTGCAGAGGGAATAAGACAGAGAAATGGAGAGGGGAGACAAGGAGAAGGACACAGAAAAGGGCCAGGGTGGGTAGGATCCAGGGAACTACAGGCCTGTCAGCCTGACCTCAGTACCGGGGAAGATTACGGAGCGGTTCGTCTTGAGTGCGCTCACATGGCACGTGCGGGACAACCAGGGGATCGGGCCCAGCCGGCGTGGGTTCATGAAAAGCGGGTCCTGCTTGACCAACCTGATCTCCTTCTATGACCAGGCGACACGCCTAGTGGATGAGGGAAAGGTTGTGGATGTTACCTACCTTGACTTCGGCAAGGCCTTTGACGCTGTCTCTCATGGCATACTCCTTGAGAGGCTGGCAGCTCGTGGCTTAGACAGGTGTACTCTTCGCTGGGTAAAAAAAACTAGCTGGATGACTGAGCCTAGACAGTTGTGGTGAACAGGGTTAAATCTGGTTGACTAACGGTCACAAGTGGTGTTCCCCAGGGCTCAGTTTTGGGCCAGTTCTCTTTAGTATCTTTATCATCAATGATCTAGATAAGGGGCTTGAGTGTACCCTCAGTAAGTTTGCAGATGACACCAAGTTGGGAGGGAGGGCTGCTCTGCTTGAGGGTAGGAAGGCTCTACAGAGGGATCTGGACAGGCTGGATTGATGGGCCAAGGCTAATCGCATGACGTTCAGCGAGGCCAAGTACCCGTTCCCATGCTTCAGTCGCGGCGACCCCGTGCAGCGCTACGGGCTTGGGGAAGAGCGGCTGGAAAGCTGCCCAGCGGAAAAAGACCTGGGGGTGCTGGTTAATAGCTGGCAGAATATGAGCCAGAAACAGTGTGGCCAGCAGGAGCAGAAAAGCGATTGTTCCCCTGTGTTCGGCACTGGTGAGGCCACACCTCGAGTACTGCGTTCGGTTTTGGGGCCCTCGCTATGGGAAAGACATTGAGGTGCTGGAACGTGTCCAGAGAAGGGCAACTGAGTTGGTGAGGGGCCTGGAGCATAAGTCTTATGAGGAGCGGCTGAGGGAACTGGGATGGTTTAGTCTGGAGAAAAAGAGGCTGAAGGGAAACCTTATTGCTCTCTACAACTACCTAAAGGGGGGTTGAAGTGAGGCGGTGCTGGTCTATTCTATCAAGTAACTAGAGATAGGACGAGAGAAAATGGGCTGAAGTTGCGCTGGGGAGGTTTAGATTGGATATCAGAAAAAATTTCTTTACTGAGATGGTTGTCAGGCATTAGAACAGGCTGCCTAGGGTAGTGATGGAGTCACTATCCCTGGAGGTGTTCAAAAAACAGGTAGACGTGGCATTTTGGGACATGATTTAGTGGGCGTGGTCATGTTGGGTTGATGGTTGGACTTAATGATCTTAGAGGTCTTTTCCAAATTTCATGATTTGATTCGATTTGATTCTATTCTAGGGAGCAGAACAGAGATGTAGCAAGAAAGGAAAAAAGGAAGGGAAGGAGAACAAAGGGAGAGAGAGACAAGGACTGGAAGAAGGACAAAGGGATGGAAGAGGAAAAAAATAGTGATAGGCTGCAGGACAGAGATGGAGAAGTTAAAAAAAAGACACAGGGAACATGACAGAACGAGAGTGAGAAAAAAGGGACAGAGAGCAGGACAGCACTGGAGGAAAAAACAACTGTGATAGGCAGTGAGAGAGAGAAAAGAGAAAAGGGACAGCTAGCAAGGATGTAAGAGGGAATAGAACAGAGAAATACAGAAAAGATAGCAAGAGGAAGCAGGGCAGAGGGACAGCAGTAGAAGAAAAAAGGGACAGGGATCTGGACAGATGGAGAGAAAAAAGCAGGAGGAACAGATACAACATGATATGATGGGACAGGAAGTAAGACAGAGTGACAGATGAGAATAATGACAAGAGATAGAGAGAGACTGTGAGAAACACAGGAGGTCGGAGAAAGAGAGGTATTAGGACCCCTGCAGAGAAATAGAAGACATAAATAGAAAGAGTAGGGAGCACCACAAAGGGTCAGAGAAAGAGAAGAGCAGGAAGAAGAACGGGGACAGGGAGATACAGAATGAAAAAAAACCCAGATATTATACACATATTATCCAGTAACCAAGCCCATTTCAGAGGTACACACTATCTGAGCCCATTTCAGTGCCGCGCCCGAGCCCATTTCAAAGTTACACACTGCCCGAGCCCATTTCGGCGCCGCACCGCGCCCGAGCCCACTTCGGCAACGCACACTACCCGAGCCCATTTCGGCGACGCACCGCACCGCGCCCGAGCCCATTTCGGCGACGCACCGCACCGCGCCCGAGCCCATTTCGGCGCCACACACTACCCGAGCCCCTTTCAAAGTTACACTGTAGCCGAGCCCATTTCGGCGACGCACCGCGCCCGAGCCCGTTTCGGCGCCACACACTACCCGAGCCCCTTTCAAAGTTACACTGTAGCCGAGCCCATTTCGGCGACGCACCGCGCCCGAGCCCATTTCGGCGACGCACCGCGCCCGAGCCCATTTCAAAGTTACACTGTAGCCGAGCCCATTTCGGCAGGGCACCGTGCCCGAGCAAATTTCAAAGTTACACAGTACCCGAGCCCATGTCACAGTTACATAGCTACAGCACCACCTTCAAAGTTGTGCAATTACTAGAGCCAGTAACGTGCACCCTTTCTATTAACCCATCTGCAGCTACATTTACCTCGAGGTATCTAGAACTCTCCCTTGGATGCCTAATTCTAATGAACACTTTCACTTACTTAAACAGCTAAGTTGACCTATGGGCACTAAACACACATGCTTCGCTCTGCACTTGCTTTTGTGATTGCCATTAGTACTGTGACTCTCACAAGGAGACCTAATTACCTGCCTTTTTTTCATTTTATTTTTGTTTCATTTGGTCCATTACTCACTCCACGTACATTCAGCTGTGTCAGTATTTACAGTCCAATTCTACAACGTACTTTTACTACAATGTATAGAAAAGAGTTATGGCCGCATTGGTCAAATATTTGCCACTATTAGTTTCATTCCTCTTTTAATCATTATTTCTACAAATACATTTAAACTCCAAAAATTTAGCATTACCTTAAGAAGAATTGCCACTATATGGTGCCTGCAATTCTCTACGGAGTGGTCTTTTCCACATTCCTCGCTCCCGTTACGTCTGTCGCTTCACGTCCAGAGGTTTTCCTCCCCGAGGTGACGTTACTTCCACGATCCCTGTTCCCAAGCTGAAAACGAGTGAGCTCTGCTCATCTTGACAGACTGTCCACTTCCACACCTAGGCACAAAAATAAAAATTGAAAAATATCATTACATCACAAACTACAAAGACCACCCAAAGATTTGAGAAACCCACCACGGAAAAATACAGTTACACTCACCCACTTCACAACCCTGGCATACTCAATGCTGGCTATCTACTCCAACTCCACCCCCCCCCACCCCCCCCACCCCCCAAAATCCTCAACTGTGTTCCAAAGACCATCCGCTGAACAAAATAATTCCCTGTGCTAAGTGGCAATTACCACATTCCAGGGCAGCGCTCCATGGGAACACTATTCCCAGGAGCCTTGAAAAAAATCGCCCTGCCTGTGAAAACCCTGGCCCGAGCCGGACCCCGGTCCGAACATTGGGGATCAGCATCGCCTCATGGAGCGGCTAGGACCAGGGGGAAAAAAAGTGGGAGGGGGGGCTGGAACGGGATGGGACGACACCAAAAACCAACCTATATCGCAGCTGGGTTTTTTTAATTCTAATTTTTTTTTTCTCTAATTCCCTGAAAAACATCTCAACTCTACATCCAACCTGAAAGGAAAAAACATAAAAAGGCTAAACCACATAACCCTACAAGGTTACACGTGTTCGCAACACACCACTCATTCGGATCGCATATATGCCAGCCCTCAACTCTCAAATCATCCATGCAACTGCCCACCACCATCAAAGGGCCATCACCCCGTGCCTGCGGCACTGGGGGACTCAAAAATCGCCCTACCTGCAAAAACCCTGGCCCGAGCCCACTCCCCTTCCAAACTACCCTTCCGTTACACCAATGTTTCAACACACACCATCATCTCCACCATCCGTGCATTTTCAACCCGATACTTAGCTTTCACAGTGCCACATGTCACAGTCCAACCTCCATAGCAGCCATGTCACCTAAACACAAGGTTCCTTCAAGCACCTTGTGCCCTGTCATCACCTGCAAAAACAACACACAAAGCTTTTTATTAAGACACTTCATCCTTGAGAGAGAAGTCCTCCACCGCTCCCCTCCCCTGCTTCCCACCTATTCCAAAAATAACACATTCTCACAGTCAGTGTCCTCCATGGCACTTGAAAAAACAGAGCATCACAAACACAGAGCTGTCCCAAAGTTACCGATCGCTCCGAGGCCCGTCACGCTGCTACTCGGACCTCGAGGCCTTGACCGTTTCTAGAGGCTTGCCACAAAGCATCCGCATAAACAATATGAACCATTGCCCAGTTACTGCCTTACTCTATGCTAGTTCACAGTCCAATTGCGATCCACTCAACTCCTTGCTTGCAAAGAACCCAAAGTCATTAAGCTTTCTATGCTGTCTCTGCAATGACATACGATCCACACACAAACACAGAGCCATGCAATTCGCGTGCAAATATAATGCCATACAAGGCAGTACTCTTATCTCAGTCAAGACAAAAAAACTCAGAGCACTGCCATACCAGACAAAACAGGACAGGGCCAATGCAAGAGACTCTCAGATGACAGTCAATACGAGTACAGACCAAAACAATACAAAACCAATACAGACCCATAGAATGCAAGGCAGTCTCAGATAGCGCTCAATACAAGTACAGAGCACTGCAATACAAAACACAATGCAGGGCCATGCAAAGCGAGACAGTCTCAGATGGGAAACAATGCAAGTACAGAACACTACAACGCAAACCAATATCGAGCAATACAATGCAAGATAGTCTCAGATGACAGTCAATACAAGCACAGAGCACTACAATATCAGAAAAAAACACAATAAAGGTCATACAATGCGAGACAAGTCTCACGTGACAGTCAATACAAATACAGAGCAAAACAACGCAAGACAAAGGCAAATACAGATCAATACAAAGCAAAAAAACCCGCAAAGCACAGCAAAGCAAAGCAATCTCATAAAGCCACCGGCCGCATCTTCCCTCCGACTCCACTCCCGGACCCACCTCCTTACGGTGCTCCGCTGCCTTCCCCCGTTGCTCTGTGGCACACATCTTGTCCCTCCGCATCTGAAAAAAACCCCCATATTGAACAAGTCACCTGGATGCAGAGCAAGAGCTTCACCACTCCAGAGGTCTTGATTCCATCTACAAAGACCATCTGGAGTCCAACTACAGCCTGCCATTTAAAAAAAAAAAAAAAAAAAAAAAAAAAAAAAAAGAAACCCAACCAAAAGAAGACCAGCGCCAAACTTTAAGCTCATCACGTGCAAGACTTAACACCTTAGAGATTCAAATCCGCTTCACTGCCCCTCAACAGCCCCTGCCACACGGTTCCAATCGTCTCCGTAAAACACTATCGGCATGGCTGCCCACACAGCCCGCCGACGGCTACTCGAGCCGAGATGACTGTACAACCCTCACCTGGACGGTCTAGGCACATCAACATTTCACCCGTAGACACTTATTTCTATTCCACCTACATGACTCTACATCCCCAGGCAGAGCAACTCCAAGCCAAACACACATGCCTACTCACACGCAGGGGGCAGGGAAGAATGGCCAGCGCTCGCCAAACAGGGGTTCAGGGAGGAAATGCCCACACCCACCGACTTGGGGGGGTATGGGTGAATATAAACCACTGCAGACAGGCAGGAGGAGCAGAAGAGAGGAGACATCGACCGACGGACACGCCGGAGCAGGGGTCAGACACCGACCGACGGACACGCCGGAGCACGGTGGGGGGACATATGGACCAAGGGACAGGCAAGGCAGGGGGAGACACCGACTGACAGACAAGCAAGGGGGGGGGGAGTTAACAACTGACAGACACAAAAAGACAGAGGAGAGACACTGACTGATGGAAACACAAGAATGGGGAGACACAGACCGACAGACAGGCGGGACGGGGCGAGACACTGACTGATGGACAAGCAAGGCAGGGCAAAACGCTCACCGATGGACACGCGAGGTGGGGTGAGACACCGACTGACGGACACACGGAGCGGAGATCGAGAGAAAACCACTGACAGAAACACCGGGGAGAGGAAAGACACTCACGCACAGACGCATGGGGGAGGAAAGACACCAACCCACGGACAAGTGATACCGAAAAGCCGGTCAACGAAACTCTCCAAGACTCGTTTTGGACTGCTAGAAAGCAGGCATTCTTTATTGCAGCGCTGGATACAGGGGGGATAATTCCACCTAGCGTGCATACCACAGCTTTAGCACAAACAGGTTATATAGAATAACTAATTGCATATTAACCAGATTAGTATACATATTCATAGAAATGATTATAACTGATTATCGTAGCACTGCCTACATCCGATCACGCGTAACGAAGGATCGATTTGAGTCGAAGGGCTGCTTTTACAACCACCGACCCATTTGAAGTTCTTGTTGGCTGTCCTTGAAGTCTTTATTCTTGTCCTTGTTCTTTCATCTTGAAGCTTAACGCAGTTTCAATCGCATGCGGTCTGTTTCAACATTGTTCTCATCTAGCGCACAGGAACATCTACTCCTAAGTGCAAAGAACGGCGAAACTTAGGAGTAACTACTTCTACTAGTTAATTACTCAGCTATACTTTTGTCTATTGTTTCAATCATAGTGTTAGTATAAGATTTCCAATCATTATTTACCAAATCTCACTTTTACAGTCACCTAGCAGCAAACCAGTCTCCATGGCTGGTACAAAACATTAAAACCATCAAAATATTTAGACATACCATACAGAACGTACGGAAATATGCTACCAATTCCCCCCCCCCTTCCTGCTTGAGGCTACCAATTCTTTTAGTAGTCTCGCTTGAACAGAGATCGTGCCGCAGCTCGTTTAAGACAGCTAAAAGCGACACAGATTATAACAATGATGATAACTACTTCTCTTGCTTCGTTGGGGCGACAAGGGAAAGCTTCAGGCTACCCGGTAAAGGTATCGACTAGAACTGGGATATATCAGTATCCCTCTTTTTGAAGCAATTCTGTAAAATCAATTTACCAATATTTTCCTGGAGAATTTCCTTGCTTAGTCATTCCAAAAAAAATTTTATTATTGGTTTGGGGATTATTACATATACAAACCTACTTGTAATTATTCGGATACTTTTTATCATATCTCTATTCAAAATACACATTTGTAAATGTTTAACAAGGTTTTCTGTTCCCCAATGTACTTTGCTATGTTCAGCCGGGGCCAATTTCTCTCATTGTTGCGGGTGGGACGCTTATTTAACCTGTTGGTGTTAACGGCCCATCCTGTTTCATTTTTGTTAGCCTGCAATTTAATAATTAGTTCTTCACCTTTTTCATTATAACTTGGAGCACCTTTAGGTAAATTTACACTTGCTCTGGAACTAGTGCTAGGATGCCTTTTTCTGCAGCCTCTTTAGCAGCTCTAGCAGTCAACTGGTTACCTGTTTCAGGGACGGTCCTACCCGACTGATGTGCTTTACAGTGCATTATCATGACTGCTGTTGGCTTTGGAATGGCTTCGAACAATTTCGGCATTTGTTCTGCATGCTGAATGGTGGTTCCTTGTGCGGATAGCAGTCCTCTTTCTCTCCACGCTGCTCCACGCGCATGTACTACTCCAAAAGCATACTTTGAGTCTGCCCCAATGTTGATTTGCTTTCCTTGACTTAGTTCCAGTGCTCGAGTAAGAGCTATCAATTCAGCCTTTTGGGCAGATACATTTGAAGGCAAAGCTCGCGATTCAATTACCTTCTCGGTAGCGGTTACCGCGTATCCTGATAAATGTTTTCCTTCACGGATGAAACCGCTTCCGTCGGTATATACTTCCCAATCCGTTTCTTCTGGTGGCGCATCTCGGAGATCCGGTCGGCCGGAGTAGACTTCTTCAATTGTCTGCAGGCAGTCATGTTCCGGTTCTCCTTCAACCTGATCAGCTGTTAAAAACACAGCAGGGTTAACGATAGGAGTACTTTTTAAGGAAACATCATCTTGCTCCAGCAACACCACTTGGTATTTCGGCATTCTACTAGGGGATAACCGATGCCCCCCTTTCTGTTCGACCACAGCGATCAGCATGTGGGGAACATACGCTGCAATTCTCTGTCCTAGGGTGAACTTACGAGCTTCTTGGATCAATAGCGCAGTTGCAGCGACGGCTCTCGGACAACGGGGCCATCCCAGACTCACGTTGTCTAATTGCTTTGAGAAGTAGGCCACAGCTCGCCGACTTGGTCCCAGATGTTGGGCCAGGACACCCAGAGCTATACCTTTTCTTTCATGAGTAAAAAGTTCAAATGTCTTTGTGAGATCTGGCGGGCCTTGGGCTGGCGCCTCCACTAAAGCCCATTTTACTTGTTTGAAAGCAGCTTTCCTGGCACCAGTCCAATCTATAAATCTGTTGTTTGAGGTTTTGAGGTGCTCCTATAAAGGTCGGACCAGCAAGCTGTAATTTGCAATCCACAGGCGACACCACCCGACCGTTCCCAGAAACGCTCGCAATTCTTTCAGAGTCTTGGCCTCGGGGAGATGACAAATTGTCTTCTTTCTCTCGGTTCCTAATTGTCTCTGTCCTTTCAGGATTTCCAAACCCAAATAAGTTACTTCTCTCTGGGTTATTTGGGCTTTTTCTTTTGACACTCGATAGCCACCGATTCCCAAAAACTTCAAAAGGCTAAGAGTTAACTTGGTGCATGGTTCTTCTGTCTCGGCTGCAATTAATAGATCACCCACATATTGCAACAAGATTCCTTGATTATTGTCTTTCTTCCAAATCTCTAATTCTCATGCCAATTGACTTCCAAAAATGGTAGGGCTGTTCTTAAAGCCTTGAGGCAAGACTGTCCACATAAATTGGGGTGCTTCCTGACACCTCCTGCCCTCCATTTGCACCCCGGAACCCCCTTCAGTGGCTGCTCCTCAGGAGCCGCTCTTCTGAGCCACATGCCAAATTCTGGGGACACCTCCTAACTCACAACTTCCCAGAGAATCTGAGCTCTGCTACGTGCCCACAAAGTCAAGTCCCGAGGCTTATAACCTACGAGGGGCCTGCCACAAGCTGCAAAGTTTCTAGGGACAACGTGGCATTCTGTGGGCAATGAGGAAAGGCAATGAGGCATCCCAGACCCTAAAAGACACTATGCCTTATGGCCCTGCTGCCTTCTTGAGAACTACTAAAACTCCATAGACACATGCATACAAGACGCTCACCCTAACCCCTACTAAATAATGTCACCGTCGGTCCTATTAAGAGAGATAGTATCAGCAACTTACAGAGAATACAGCAAAGCTGGTGAAAAAAACAAGGTTCCTTCAATAAAGTCAGGAATTCCAGGAAAACACAATGCATCGAGAACTAAAAAAAAAAACCAAAACAATGCATACTATTAAACCATCTCACCACCCCTGAACACTCAAAACAAAATTACTGACCTGAAAAAAAAAGAAATAAAAGCTACATACAAGTGTTACTTTCTACCACACATGCTGCTGAACCTTGACTGGTCCTGAAGCTCTTACCTCAGGCAGACACCTCTTCCCAAAGAGCTGAGCCAGCTCAAAAGCTGTAAAGGACTCAAGAGCTGAGCACCAACACCAGAAAAACCCAGGAGCACAATGAACTCCCTCAGCAGAGGCTGTGGTTCATATACCCCGTGGCCCTGCCCACCACCCTTCCCACATTCACCTGGGAAAGGGGAAGGGCAAACCACCAGAACTTACAATGTCAGCTGGAGGAGCAGCAGGAGTGTTCTCACCTGCCTTAAATTTACAGCAAGCAAAGCCCTGAACAGAGAAAGCAATCCTTACTAGCAAAAAAGATACCTGCTTTTGTACTACAGCTACAACTATGGCATCGGCAACGTGACCGGGTAGGGAATTAAACTTAATTTTTCTGGGGCGTAGATAGAAAAAGATAGATGTCCCTCTAAACTATGTAAGAAACTAGCTCATTAAATGCAATAACAATGCTGTTATCAAAATTGAAGTGCTTGAGTTTCCTATAAAAAAAAGCCAAAATGCTGTAGGGTTACGCTTCATTTCTAGCAAGGCTGTGCATACCAATTTCTAGCAAGGCTGCACGTACCGCCTAACTTCTACCAGAACTACCTTCTGGATAGGACTGAATCACAAAGCAGAATTAGATTCCTTAAGAATCCCTTCTCAAAAATATCTCTGGTTGCAAAGTAAGTTATTTACGGTAAATCGCTGACATTTCAGAGTCGCTATGATCGTCTCTCTGACTGACTCCCTTAAGAGAACTAGATGATTCCTAAAGGACAGAAACCACCAAAAAAACATGGAAATACAAGATACGTACCAGGAACTGTATGAAGCAGCCTAATTAACACCTAACTAGCTAAAGCAAAACTAAATTGCAAAACACAATAACCACCACCACGGGAGATGTGTCGATAAAAATAGATGAAGGCTATTGCCTCCTCTGAAAAACTCAAGAGAAGATCTAAGCTGACCATAGACATCTTTGGGGTACCAGACACCAAACAGAAACATACTGTAAGGTGAGGAAAAAAAAAAGACTGCTTTGGACCACAAAGATGGCTTTGGAAAAGGCTCCAGTAGAGCAAGAGGCATCGTCGCAGGGATTAGAGAGATCCGGAAGGGGCCAGAGAGACCAAAGAAGCCTTGGGGGTGCAAGGAGCTCAAAAGGGAATTGAACAAAGAACAGGTGTCCTCAGGGGATCGGGGACCAAATGGAGGTGCACCAAACGGATGACAGGACAGAAAGACCCACCGGGGTACCGGATATGGACTCAGCAAGGGTTTTCACAACACGGTTTTTTCACAACACGTTTTTTTCACAACACGGTTTTACAACAGCAACTTCTAAGTTTTACAATAGGTTTACAATACAGTTTTAGAGTAGCAGCCCCAAAGTTTCACATGTTTTTTTACAACACAATTTTTTACAACACTTTTTTCACAACAGTTTTACACAACACAATTTTACAACAGCAACTTCAAGGTTTTACAATAGCTTTACAATACAGTTTTAAAACACGGTTTTACAATACAGTTTTACAGTAGCAACTCTAAAATTTTACAATACCATTTTTCAATACAGTTTTAGGGTAGCAACCCTAAAGTTTCACAACACATTTTTCCACAACACGTTATTCACAATACGGTTTTTTTGCAATACGGTTTTTTTGCAATACGGTTTTTTTGCAATACGGTTTTTTTGCAATACGGTTTTTTTGCAATACGGTTTTTTTACAACATGTTTTTCTACAACACTTTTTTCACAACACAGTGTGACAACAGCAACTTCAAGGTTTTACAATAGTTTTACAATACAGTTTTAAAACAGGGTTTTACAATACAGTTTTACAGTAGCCACCCTAACATTTTACAACACCGCGTTTCAATACAGTTTTACAGTAGCAACTAAAGTTTTACAATACCATTTTAAGGTAGCAACCCTAAAGCCTCACAAAGGCTTGCTTTTACAACACAGTTTTAAAACAGCAACTTTAACATTTTACAAAACAGTTTTACAACTTGGTTTTACAATACAGTTTTACAGTAGCTACCCTAAAGCTTCAAAGCACGTATTTTTCCAACACCGTTTTTTCCAACACCGTTTTTTCCAACACCGTTTTTTCCAACACCGTTTTTTCCAACACCGTTTTTTCCAACACCGTTTTTTCCAACACCGTTTTTTCCAACACCGTTTTTTCCAACACCGTTTTTCCAACACGTTTTTTCCAACACTGTTTTTCCAACACTGTTTTTCCAACACGTTTTTTCCAACACGTTTTTTCCAACACGTTTTTTCCAACACGTTTTTTCCAACACTGTTTTTTCCAACACTGTTTTTTCCAACACTGTTTTTTCCAACACTGTTTTTCCAACACGTTTTTTCCAACACTGTTTTTTCCAACACGTTTTTTCAACACGTTTTTTCCAACACTGTTTTTCCAACACGTTTTTTCCAACACAGTTTTTTCCAACACGTTTTTTCCAACACTGTTTTTCCAACACGTTTTTTCCAACACAGTTTTTTCCAACACTGTTTTTCCAACACAGTTTTTTCCAACACTGTTTTTTCCAACACGTTTTTTCCAACACAGTTTTTCCAACACAGTTTTTTCCAACGCTGTTTTTCCAACGCTGTTTTTCCACAACACGTTTCTTTACAACCTATTATTTACAACACAGTTTTTTACAACGTAATTATTTACAACTCAGTGTTACACAACACAGTTTTACAACAGCAACTTCAATGCTTTACAATATTTTCCAACACAGTTTTACAACACGGTTTTACAGTAGCAACCCTAAAGCTTCACAACACGTCTTTTTACAACACAGTTTTACACAACAAACTTTTACACGACACAGTTTTGAAACAGCAACTTTAAAGTTTTACAATACTTTTACAATACAGTTTTACAACTTGGTTTTACAATAGAGTTTTACAGTAGCAACCCTAAAGCTTCACAACACGTGTATTTACAGCACACGTATTTCCAACACGTTTTTTACACCACAGTTTTACAACAGCAACTTCAAAGTTTTACAATAGTTTTACAATACAGTTTTACAGTAGCAACCCTAAAGTTTCACATGGTTTTTACAGCAGAGTTTTTTTACTACAGTGTTTTTTACAAGTTATTTACAACACGTTTTTTGGCAACACGTTTTTTGGCAACACGTTTTTGGCAACACTTTTTTTGGCAACACTTTTTTTGGCAACACTTTTTTTGGCAACACTTTTTTTGGCAACACATTTTTTGGCAACACAGTTTTTGGCAACACAGTTTTTGGCAACACAGTTTTTGGCAACACAGTTTTTGGCAACACAGTTTTTTGGCAACACAGTTTTTGGCAACACAGTTTTTTGGCAACACAGTTTTTTGGCAACACAGTTTTTGGCAACACAGTTTTTTGGCAACACAGTTTTTGGCAACACAGTTTTTGGCAACACAGTTTTTGGCAACACAGTTTTTGGCAACACAGTTTTTGGCAACACAGTTTTTTGGCAACACAGTTTTTTGGCAACACAGTTTTTGGCAACACAGTTTTTTGGCAACACAGTTTTTTGGCAACACAGTTTTTTGGCAACACAGTTTTTTGGCAACACAGTTTTTTGGCAACACAGTTGTTTTACAACATGTTTTTCTACAACGCATTTTTTTACAACACAGTTTTACAACAGCAACTACAGAGTTTTACAATACAGTTTTACAGTAGCAACCCTAAAGCTTCATCATGTGTTTTTACACCACGAGTTTTAAAAACACAGTTTTTTCCAACAGGTTTTTTTACAACACGGTTTTACAACAGCAACTTCAAAGTTTTACAATAGGTTTACAACACAGTTTTAGAGTAGCAACTGAAGTTTTTTTACACCGTGTGTTTTCCACAACACAGTTTTTTTACACCGTGTGTTTTCCACAACACAGTTTTTTTACACCGTGTGTTTTCCACAACACAGTTTTTTTACACCGTGTGTTTTCCACAACACAGTTTTTTTACACCGTGTGTTTTCCACAACACAGTTTTTTTACACCGTGTGTTTTCCACAACACAGTTTTTTTACACCGTGTGTTTTCCACAACACAGTTTTTTTACACCGTGTGTTTTCCACAACACAGTTTTTTTACACCGTGTGTTTTCCACAACACAGTTTTTTTACACCGTGTGTTTTCCACAACACAGTTTTTTTACACCGTGTGTTTTCCACAACACAGTTTTTTTACACCGTGTGTTTTCCACAACACAGTTTTTTTACACCGTGTGTTTTCCACAACACAGTTTTTTTACACCGTGTGTTTTCCACAACACAGTTTTTTTACACCGTGTGTTTTCCACAACACAGTTTTTTTACACCGTGTGTTTTCCACAACACAGTTTTTTTACACCGTGTGTTTTCCACAACACAGTTTTTTTACACCGTGTGTTTTCCACAACACAGTTTTTTTACACCGTGTGTTTTCCACAACACAGTTTTTTTACACCGTGTGTTTTCCACAACACAGTTTTTTTACACCGTGTGTTTTCCACAACACAGTTTTTTTACACCGTGTGTTTTCCACAACACAGTTTTTTTACACCGTGTGTTTTCCACAACACAGTTTTTTTACACCGTGTGTTTTCCACAACACAGTTTTTTTACACCGTGTGTTTTCCACAACACAGTTTTTTTACACCGTGTGTTTTCCACAACACAGTTTTTTTACACCGTGTGTTTTCCACAACACAGTTTTTTTACACCGTGTGTTTTCCACAACACAGTTTTTTTACACCGTGTGTTTTCCACAACACAGTTTTTTTACACCGTGTGTTTTCCACAACACAGTTTTTTTACACCGTGTGTTTTCCACAACACAGTTTTTTTACACCGTGTGTTTTCCACAACACAGTTTTTTTACACCGTGTGTTTTCCACAACACAGTTTTTTTACACCGTGTGTTTTCCACAACACAGTTTTTTTACACCGTGTGTTTTCCACAACACAGTTTTTTTACACCGTGTGTTTTCCACAACACAGTTTTTTTACACCGTGTGTTTTCCACAACACAGTTTTTTTACACCGTGTGTTTTCCACAACACAGTTTTTTTACACCGTGTGTTTTCCACAACACAGTTTTTTTACACCGTGTGTTTTCCACAACACAGTTTTTTTACACCGTGTGTTTTCCACAACACAGTTTTTTTACACCGTGTGTTTTCCACAACACAGTTTTTTTACACCGTGTGTTTTCCACAACACAGTTTTTTTACACCGTGTGTTTTCCACAACACAGTTTTTTTACACCGTGTGTTTTCCACAACACAGTTTTTTTACACCGTGTGTTTTCCACAACACAGTTTTTTTACACCGTGTGTTTTCCACAACACAGTTTTTTTACACCGTGTGTTTTCCACAACACAGTTTTTTTACACCGTGTGTTTTCCACAACACAGTTTTTTTACACCGTGTGTTTTCCACAACACAGTTTTTTTACACCGTGTGTTTTCCACAACACAGTTTTTTTACACCGTGTGTTTTCCACAACACAGTTTTTTTACACCGTGTGTTTTCCACAACACAGTTTTTTTACACCGTGTGTTTTCCACAACACAGTTTTTTTACACCGTGTGTTTTCCACAACACAGTTTTTTTACACCGTGTGTTTTCCACAACACAGTTTTTTTACACCGTGTGTTTTCCACAACACAGTTTTTTTACACCGTGTGTTTTCCACAACACAGTTTTTTTACACCGTGTGTTTTCCACAACACAGTTTTTTTACACCGTGTGTTTTCCACAACACAGTTTTTTTACACCGTGTGTTTTCCACAACACAGTTTTTTTACACCGTGTGTTTTCCACAACACAGTTTTTTTACACCGTGTGTTTTCCACAACACAGTTTTTTTACACCGTGTGTTTTCCACAACACAGTTTTTTTACACCGTGTGTTTTCCACAACACAGTTTTTTTACACCGTGTGTTATCCACAACACAGTTTTTTACAACACGGTTTTACAACAGCAACTCTAAAGTTTTACAATAGTTTTACAATACGGTTTTAGAGTAGCAACCCTAAAGTTTCACATTTTTTTTCACAACACGTTTTTTTACCATCCGTTTTTTAAAACACAGTTTTTCTGCAACACTTTTTTTACAACATGGTTTTTTTGCAACACGTTTTTTTACAACATTTTTTAAAACACAGTTTTTTTACATCAGTTTTTTACAACACGTTTTTCTACAACACATTTTTTTACAACACAGTTTTACAACAGCAACTTCAAAGTTTTACAATAGTTTTACAACACAGTTTTACAATACAGTTTTACAGTAGCAACCCTAAAGTTTTACAATACCATGTTTCAATACAGTTTTACAGTAGCAACTAAAGTTTTACAATACCGTGTTTCAATACAGTTTTAGAGTAGCAACTGAAGTTTTACAATACCGTTTTACAATACGTTTTTAAGGTAGCAACCCTAAAGCTTCACAACATGTTTTTTTACAACACAGTTTTACACAACACGGTTTTCAAACAGCAACTTTAAAGTTTTACAATAGTGTCGTGGTTTAACCCCAGCCAGCAACTAAACACCACGCAGCCGCTCACTCACTCCCCCCCACCCAGTGGGATGGGGGAGAAAATCGGGAAAAGAAGCAAAACCCGTGGGTTGAGATAAGAACGGTTTAATAGAACAGAAAAGAAGAAACTAATAATGAAAACACTAATAAAATGACAACAGCAATAATGAAAGGATTGGAACGTACAAATGATGCACAGTGCAATTGCTCACCACCCGCCGACCGACACCCAGCCAGTCCCCGAGCGGCGAATCCCTGCCCCCCCACTTCCCCGTTCCTATACTGGATGGGACGTCACATGGTATGGAATACACCGTTGGCCAGTTTGGGTCAGGTGCCCTGGCTGTGTCCTGTGCCAACTTCTTGTGCCCCTCCAGCTTTCTCACTGGCTGGGCATGAGAAGCTGAAAAATCCTTGACATTAGTCTAAACACTACTGAGCAACAACTGAAAACATCAGTGTTATCAACATTCTTCGCATACTGAACTCAAAACATAGCACTGTACCAGCTACTAGGAAGACAGTTAACTCTATCCCAGCTGAAACCAGGACAAATACTTTTACACCACGTGTTTTTCCACAGCAGCTTCAATGCTTTCCAACACATTTCCAACACTGTTTTTCCACAGCAGCTTCAATGCTTTCCAATAGTTTTCCAACACAGTTTTACAACACGGTTTTACAGTAGCAACCCTAAAGCTTCACAACACGTCTTTTTACAACACAGTTTTACGCAACAAACTTTTACACGACACAGTTTTGAAACAGCAACTTTAAAGTTTTACAATACTTTTACAATACAGTTTTACAACTCGGTTTTACAATAGAGTTTTACAGTAGCAACCCTAAAGCTTCACAACACGTGTATTTACAGCACACGTATTTCCAACACAGTTTTTTACCACACGGTTTTTCCAACACGTTTTTTACACCACAGTTTTACAACAGCAACTTCAAAGTTTTACAATAGCCTTACAATACAGTTTTAGAGTAGCAACCCTAAACCTTCACAACACAGTTTTTTCCAACACACAGTTTTTTCCAACACACAGTTTTTTCCAACACACAGTTTTTTCCAACACACAGTTTTTTCCAACACACAGTTTTTTCCAACACACAGTTTTTTCCAACACACAGTTTTTTCCAACACACAGTTTTTTCCAACACACAGTTTTTTCCAACACACAGTTTTTTCCAACACACAGTTTTTTCCAACACACAGTTTTTTCCAACACACAGTTTTTTCCAACACACAGTTTTTTCCAACACACAGTTTTTTCCAACACACAGTTTTTTCCAACACACAGTTTTTTCCAACACACAGTTTTTTCCAACACACAGTTTTTTCCAACACACAGTTTTTTCCAACACACAGTTTTTTCCAACACACAGTTTTTTCCAACACACAGTTTTTTCCAACACACAGTTTTTTCCAACACACAGTTTTTTCCAACACACAGTTTTTTCCAACACACAGTTTTTTCCAACACACAGTTTTTTCCAACACACAGTTTTTTCCAACACACAGTTTTTTCCAACACACAGTTTTTTCCAACACACAGTTTTTTCCAACACACAGTTTTTTCCAACACACAGTTTTTTCCAACACACAGTTTTTTCCAACACACAGTTTTTTCCAACACACAGTTTTTTCCAACACACAGTTTTTTCCAACACACAGTTTTTTCCAACACACAGTTTTTTCCAACACACAGTTTTACGGTAGCAACCCTAAAGCTTCATCATGTGTTTTCCCAACGCGGTTTTCTCCCAACGCGCGGTTTTACAACAGCAACTTCAAAGTTTTACAGTAGGTTTACAATATAGTTTTAGAGTAGCAGCCCTAAAGTTTCACATGTTTTTTTACAACACGTTTTTTTACAACACAATTTTTCACCATACGTTTTTTACAACATGGTTTTACAACAGCAACTCCAAAGTTTTACAATAGTTTTACAATACAGTTTTACAACTCTGTTTTACAACACAGTTTTACAGTAGCAACCCTAAAGTTTTACGATACCGTGTTTCAATACAGTTTTAGAGTAGCAGCTGAAGTTTTACGATACCGTGTTTCAATACAGTTTTAGAGTAGCAACTGAAGTTTTACGATACCGTGTTTCAATACAGTTTTAGAGTAGCAACTGAAGTTTTACGATACCGTGTTTCAATACAGTTTTAGAGTAGCAGCTGAAGTTTTACGATACCGTGTTTCAATACGTTTTTAAGGTAGCAACCCTAAAGCTTCACAACACGTTTTTTTACAACACAGTTTTACAAAACACGGTTTTCAAACAGCAACTTTAAAGTTTTACAATAGTTTTACAATACAGTTTTACAACTCGGTTTTACAGTAGCAACCCTAAAGCTTCACAACACTTGTTTTTACACCACGTGTTTTTAAAACACAGTTATTTACAACACCATTTTGTCAACACATTTTTTACAACAGTTTTACAGTAGCAACCCTAAAGTTTCACCACGCGGCTTTTCCACGACACGGCTTTTCCACCAGCAACTTCAAAGTTTTACAATAGTTTTAAATCACGGTTTTACAATACAATTTTACAGTAGCAACTCTAAAGTTTCACGTGTTTTTTTGCAATACATTTTTTTGCAACACAGTTTTTTTACAATATAGTTTTTTACATCACGTCTTTTTGCAACACAGTTTTACAACAGCAACCTCAAGGTTTTACAATAGCTTTACAATACAGTTTTACAGTAGCTACCCTAAAGCTTCACAACACGTTCCTCTACAACAAACACGTTCCTCTACAACACGAACTACTTTCCCAACCCCCCACTTAATCACACATACCACAGTGTTATGCTTACCCGCTCATTCCAGACTCAGAACCTACGACCATCATCGCTCATGGTACCTGAGACAGCAAGACACACAAAATTAGCATAGCACTCGTGAGAAGTCACCAGCCCCATACTCCTCCTCCCTCATCCACAGCTCACCTCAAACGCTCATCCAATTCCAAAGGTGGCCCGCACAGCACCTCCAAAACAAAAGGGAAAAGCTTAAACCAAACTGCCACATCATACTTCGATATACAACACCAACCCAGCCCACAACCACCTCACCTTCTCAGACTGCTCATCGGCCTGCGGCTTCGCCCCTCCAAGGCTGCGTGCGCCACCTGCAAAAACCAAAGCACAAGACGCATGCCGAGACACCGCCCGAAACCTCAGCCCGCCCGCACCGATTCCCAACTCCCTCTCCTTTACCTTGGCCGCTCAACCACCCCACCTCTGCCATCGACAGCTTGCCACGTTGAAGCCTCCATACCACCTGCAAAAAACAAATGACAAGGGATGCTGCCAACTTCACCAACAATACACCACCTCCAAAGGAACCGTTGCTTCAACCCAGTAGTCACGGCTCAACTTGCCAAGTCACCTCCGGTGCCGATAGCCCGCTCCGCTCATTCCTTCGCACCTTCAAAATATAAAAAAAGTAAAAACCCTATCACCTAATCATAGAGCCACCGGCCGCATCTTCCCTCTGACTCCACTCACAGACCCACCTCCTTACGGCGCTCCGCTGCCTTTCCCCGTCGCTCTCTGGCACGCATCTTGTCCCTCCGCACCTAAAAAAAAAAAAAAACCATATTGAACAAGTCACCTGGATGCAGAGCAAGAGCCTAACAACTCCAGAGGTCTTGATTCCATCTACAAAGACCATCTGGAGTCCAACTACAGCCTGCCATCTTAAAAAGAAAACAAAACAAAAAAAAACCCAAAAAACACGCCAACCAAAAAAAATTCAGGGCAAAACTTTAAGCCCATCACGTGCAAGACTTAACACCTTAGAGATTCAAATCCGCTTCACTACCCCTCAACAGCCCCTGCCACACTGCTCCAATCATCTCCGTAAAACACTATCGGCACGGCTGTCCACACAGCCCGCCAACGGCTAGTCGAGCTGAGATGACTGTATGACCCTCGCCTAAACAGTCTAGGCACATCGTTTCACCCATAGACTCTTATCGCTGTTCCACCTACCCCTGACTCTACATCCCCGGGCAGAGCAGCTCCAAGCCAAACACACCCATGCGCAGAACCTCGCCACGTGGAACGCTACCAACGAGGCGATTCAGAGAGAGAGAAAACTCTCAGCAAAAAGAATGACCCCCGGACGGGAGGCGCCGTCGGGCAAGACGACCTACGGGGCCGCCACCGTGAGGCCAGGAGGCTCTACGGCAGACCCCGAGGAGTCGAACATAACACCCCATTACAAGACGGCACTGTCAAAACCCAGATGACGGATGTGCCAGAAGCCTGGCGTCAAGACCTAAGGACGTCAGGATGCGGGGAAGAAGTCCCAGTCCGAGAAAACGGATGGCTAGAGAGCAGGGCTGCCGACGCAGCCCGGAAGAACGCCGCAAAAGAGGACCGACCGGAACCTGCCGAGACCGATCCACGCTTTAGAGCTCCGAACGCAAGAAAAGAAGCGCCCGATTAGCACCGGGCCGATGAGTACGGGCATTCGAGACCCTAGGGACGGCGACCAAAGCGCATGCCACGCTCCTCCGGCGCAAAGCGCGACTAGGACATCGAGACCTGAGGAAGGTCGAAGGCACAGAAGACAGACTACGCAAACTACACACCACTGCGGACACAGGCTGGAACTGCCCTGCCCGGCACACGCAGGTCTCGCGCTGAAAAGCAACCCGCTCCCTTTGCCTGCCTAAAGGGGACTGCTTTGGGACAGCCCTCTCTCCTGCGCTAACTTTAAAACCCCTCCCTGCAATTCCCAGCTTCGTCCCTTCCTCCCAGCCTCTCCCCAGCCCTGGTCCCTCAACGTAGCTTTCAGAGGGCCGAGGGGCTGAGTCCATCCTCCACAAAAACCACACAGGCTAACTTGGATGTTCCTCAAGGGGACACATTGGTCTTCAACATCTGCAATAGAACAAGCACAGAAAAAAAATAAACCAGAAAAGGGAGCAAGCATCCCGCCAGCCAACGCCAACTACTTCCCCAACTCCCCCCTCCTCACAAGCGCCACCGTGTTCACTTCCCCGCTCATTCCAGAATCAGACCCTGCAGCCATCGTCACTCGTGGTACCTAAGGTACCAAAACACACCAAATTAGCATGGCACTCATGAGAAGTCATTGGCCCCACGCTCCTCCTCGCTAATCCACAGCTCTCCTCAAACGCTCATCCAATTCAAAGATAGCCCCCACAGCGCCTCCAAAACAGAAGGTAAATGCTTAACCGAGCAGCCACATAATACTTTGCTGTTCAACACTGACCCGACCGACAACCGCCTCACCTTCTCGGACCGCTCATTGGCATGCAGCTTTGCAGGAGACCTTATAGCAGACTTCATGGTATGTAAAGGGTGCCTATAAGAAACCTGGAGAGGCTCTTTTTACAAGGGTGTACAGCAATAGGACAAGGTGGTAACAACTTTAGTCCTAAAGAGGGTACATTTAGTTTAGGTGTTAGGAAGAAGTTTCTCACTATGGGTGGCGAGGCACTGGAACGGGTTGCCCAGAGAACCTGCGGATGCTCCCTCCCTGGAAGCATTCGAGACCAGGTCAGACGGGGCTTTGAGCAACCTGGTCTTGCAGAAGGTGTCCCTACCCATTGCGGGGGGGGTTGGAACCAGAGGATCTTTATGGTCCCTTCCAACCCAAACCATTCTGTGACATCCAAATTCAACTGCAAAACTCATCTGAGAAAGGCTGGTGAACCCTCCTCCCTTTCCCCATCAGTCCCAAAACTTTAGAAACCCCTTTTCTTCTCCTCAACTGTCAGGAAAGCAACCCCACTGCTTCCTGACACCTCCTGCCCTCCATTTGCACCCCTGAACCCCCTTCAGTGGCTACTCCTCAGGAGCCGCTCTTCTGAGCCACATCCCAAATTCTGGGGGCACCTCCTAACCTACAACTTCCCAGAGACTCTGAGCTCTGCCACATGTCCACAAAATAAAGTTAAGTCCTAAGGCTTATAATCCACGAGGGGCCTGCCACAAGCTGCAAAGGTTCTAGGGACAACATGGCATTCTGTGGGCAATGAGGAAAGGCGACGAGGCATCCCAGGGCCTGAAAGGCGCTGTGCCTCCTGGCCCTTCTGCTTTCTTCAGAAATACTAAAACTCCATACACAGATGCATATAAGACGCTCACCCTAACCCCTGCTAAACAATGTCACCATCAGTCCTGTTAAGAGAGATACCAGCAACTTACACAGCATACAGCAGAACTGGTGAAAAAACCAAGGTTCTGTTTTCAATAAAGTTGGGAATTCCAGGAAAACACAATGCATGAAGAATTAAAAAAAAAAAAAAAAGCATACTATTAAACCCTCTCTCTACCCCTGAACACTCAAAACAAAATTACTGACCTGAAAAAAAGAGAGGAAAAAAAAAAGCTGCATACAAGTGTTACTTTCTACTACACATGCTGCTGAACCTTGACTGGTCCTGAAGCTCTTACCTCAGGCAGACACCTCTTCCCAAAGGGCTGAGCCAGCTCAAAAGCTGCAAAGGACTCAAGGAAGAGCTGAGCACCAACACCAGAGAAACCCAGGAGCACAATGAACTCCCTCAGCAGAGGCTGTGGCTCAAATACCCTGACCCTCCGCCCACCACCCTTAGCACAATCCCCTGGGAAAGGGGAAGGGCAAACCACCAGAAGTTATGAAGTCAGCTGGAGGAGCAGCAGCACTGTTCTCACCTGCCTTAAATTTACAGCAAGCAAAGCCCTGAACAGAGAAAGTAGCCCCTGCAGGAAATGACACTACTTGCTCCTGTACTACAGCTACACCTATTGCATCAGCAACGTGACCAGGTAGGGAATTAAACTTAATTTTTCTGGGGTGTAGATAGAAAACAATAGATGTCCTTCTAAACTATGTAAGAAACTAGCTCATTAAATGCCATGACAATGTTGTTATCAAAATTGATGTGCTTTAGTTTCCTATAAAAAAGCCAAAACACTCTGGGGTTATGCTTCATTTTTAGCAAGACTGTGCATACCACCTAACTTCTACCAGAACTACCTTCTGGATAGGAATGAATCAAAAAGCAGAATTAGAACCCTTAAGAATTCCATCTCCAAAATATCTCTGGTTGCAAAATAAATTATTTACTGTGAATAGCCAATGATTCAGAGTCCCCCTGAGCGTGTCTCCAACTGACTCCCTTAACAGAGGTACAAGAGTCCCAAAGCGCAAAAGACACCAAAAAAACATGGAAATACACGGGGGGGACCAGGCAGCAGCCATGCCCCACAGGGACAGGCTGGGGGGGTGGGGCAACAACGCCCCCTGCAGTCATGCAGCAAAGGGTCGGCAGCAGCCACGCCCCCCGCAGTTTACGTGGGGACAGCAGCCACAAATGACACCGAGAAAACATGGAACTTCAGGGATACACGGCGGGTGGGGGGAAGGGGGTGACGCCCCCACCAATCGGCATGGGAAAAAACTCGCATGGAAGGTGGGTTAGATGGATAGTTTGGGGTGGAAAGATATGTGCGCAAGAACATGCACAGGCTGGGGGGGGCATGCATGAGGTTTACCTTCACCAGGGGCTCCACCCACGTAATCCACAGTAGGTAAACTCGTCTGGGATAATCTGCAACAGCAATTCCACTCTGGGTTCTTGACCCAACGCCAGATAATCCACACTGCCTGCCCCATGGAGGGGGTGCTTCCCACAGGATGGGGCATCTGCTGAGCATCACCACACCCTTACGACAACACATCTGAAAAATTAAAATCACAAATTGTATTTCAGCATATTAAAAAAGTAACACCAACTGAGTAGAAGAATTCCAGCAAAGGGAGAGGCTAGCAGGTGCCCTAATTAGGACTCGAGCTAAACAGGTCAGCTCACAATACGACACATCCTTTAGAAGGTAGACTGATGAAAACTGGTTTGCTGCTAGATAACTGTATAAGTGAGATTTGATAAATGATCATATATTAACATTATGGTTGAAACAGTAGACAACGGGTAGCTGGGGACATAATTACAAAAGTGTAGTCGAGTGATTAACTAGTAATTATTCATAAGTTTTGCAGTTCTTTGCTCTTATGACTAGATGGTCCTGTACACTAGATGAGAACAATGCTGAAACTGACCACATGTGATTGAAACTGCATTAAGCTTCAAGATCAAAGAACAAGGACAAGAATAAAGACTTCAAGGACAGCCAACAGGAACTTCAAATGGGTCGGTGGTCGTAAAAGCAGCCCTTTGCCTCAAATGAATCCTTCATTGCGTATGATAGGATGTAGGCAGTACTAAGATAATCAGTTGCAATCATTTTTATGTATATGTATACTAATCTGATTAATATGCAATTAGTTATTCTATATAACCTGTTTGTGCTAAAGCTGTGGTATGCACGCTAGGTGGAAATATCCCCCGTGCATCCAGCGCTGCAATAAAGAATGCCTGCTTTCTAAAACTCCAAAACAAGTCTTAGAGAGTTTCTTCGACCGGCTTTTCAGTATCAGAGAGGTGCAATTGCAACAAAATGAGTCCAAAGGGGGCTTACAGAGCTAAAAGTGTGCTGCAGGGAAAATCTAAGACCTCGGGAGACATTGTGACAGTAGCAGAGGGCTTCTGAGAGGGACAGGCAAAAGAAGGCTCGAGGCCATGATGAAGAAGTCCAGAAGGGATTTGAACAGACTACAGATGTCCTCAGGGGACTAGGGACTGAACAGAGGTATGCTAGCTAGCATAGAGGACAACATGAGCGTTCTGGAGATGAAAGATGGCATCAGGAAAGGTTCTCAGGGAGGGAGAAGGGTGCAAAGTGCACAACAGAGCCAAAAGAGGGCTGTGGGACACAAGGATGGCCTCAGGAGGCATGATGATGGGAGAAGAAGGGTGCTGAGAGTGAAAGACAGAAGGCAGCTCTGGGACACAATGCAAAACTCAAGAAGGTGTCCCAGCAATGTACAGATGTCCTCAGGGGATGAGCGACAGAATGGAGACATCCAAGATGGCAGCGAATAAGGTAAGAGTGCTCTGGGGCACAATGAAAGCCTCAGGAGGAATTGTCTCTGAATACGAAAGAAACAAAGCCTGCTACAGAACTCAAGGATAGCGATGGAACAGAAGGATGCTCGCAGGAAGCATTGTGACAGAAATAGAGGGGTGCTGAGGTAGACAGAGACACAGAAGAAGGCTCGAGGGCACAAAGATACTCGGGAGGAGATTTGAACACGGTACAGGTATCACGAGGGAGACTGACCCACTGGAGGCAAGCGAGATGGAAGAGAGGACAAAAAGACTGCTCTGAGGAAGAGGCAACGTTCTGACAAACCAAGGGGGGTGCAAATTACACCCAGAGATAAAAGCATGCCGAGGAGACCCTCTAAAGCCTGAGGATGAGCCAAGAAAAGAGCCCCCCCAAAAATAAAAGTAGACATAGAAAGAAAATTTTAAAAAAATAAAAGGGTACAAGGCACAGGAGAAAAATTTAAAAATAGGGACAGAAAACTACATAAAAGTAGACATAGAAAAGAAATTCAAGAAGGAAGGCATTAAAGGAGGAAAAAAATTTAAAAATAGGGACAACAAACTAAGTAAATGGAGACATAAAGAAAATTCTAAAATTGACAACCTACCCAACTGTTGCGGTTTAACCCCAGCCAGCAACTAAGCAGCCGCTCGCTCACTCCCACCACCACCCAGTGGGTTAGGGGAGAGAATCGAGGGGAAAAAAAAAAAAAAAGTAAAACTTGTGGGTTGATATAAAGACAGTTTAATAGGACAGAAATGAAGATAATAATAAAATAATTGGAGATAATAATATACAAAACATAATACTTGGAGATAATATACAAAACAAGCGATGTGCAATGCAATTGCTCACCGCTCACCTACCGATGCCCAGTTAGTTCCCAAGCAGTGATCCGGGGCCCCTGCTCCCCACCCCCAGCCAACTCCCCCCAGTTTATATAATGTGCATGACATCATAAGGTACGGAATATCCCTTTGGCCAGTTTAGGTCAGCTGTCCTGGCTGTGTCCCCTCCCAACTTCTTGTGCCCCTCCAGCCTTCTTGCTGGCTGGGCATGAGAAGCTGAAAAATACTTGACTTGTTTTAAATACTACTTAGCAACAACTGAAAACACCAGTGTGTTATTGTCGTGGTTTCAGCCCAGCCGGTAACAAAGGACCACGCAGCCGCTCGCTCACTCCTCCCGCCCCCCCCCGGTGGGATAGGGAGGAGACGGAGGGGAGAAAAGAAAAAAAACCTGGAACCTCGAGGGTTGAGATAAGGGCAGTTTATTGGGACAAACAACAACGGTACTAATGAAAGAATATACAAAAAGTGTGATGCACAGTGCAACTGCTCACCACCCGGAACGCGACGCTCCACCACTTCCCCCACCGAAAGTCCAGAGCGCTCCCCCCGGCCCGCTCCCCATTTATATACCAAGCATGATGTCACATGGTATGGAATAGCTCCTTGGCTAGTTCAGGTCAGCTGCCCCGGCTATGCCCCCCCACCTCCGAGGTTCCTGTAAAAATTAACTCTATCCCAGCTGAACCCAGGACAGTTATCAACATTCTTCTCAAAATAAATCCAAACCATAACACTATACCAGCTACTAGAAAGAAAATTAACTCTATCCCAGCCAAAATCAGGACACCAACAGACAAGAAAGAATTAAAAAGTAGGGACAGGAGGTAGATAAAAGCAGATGTAGAGAAAAAAAAAATTAAAAAGCAACAAGATTAAGAAAATAAAGGAAAAAAAAAACGGGAACATCAAACTAAAACAAAATTTTAAAAGTGACAGCATTTTTAAACTACACAGCACAGACTAGAATAAAATATAAAGACAGTGAACTGGATAAAAGTAGATAAAAAAATAAAAGCAACAGGACACAGGAAATAAAAAAATAGGGTTAGACATCTTGATAAAAGTAGACATAGAAAATTTTAAAAGTCATAACATAGAGAACAGATAGGAAAAAAGGAAACAATAGAGACAAAAATACATAAAAGTGAACAAAGAAACAAAATTCAAAAGTGAAGGCATTAAGAGAGGAAAAAATTTTAAAATAGCAAAAACCCCTAAATAGACGGTGTGAGAGGCTGAAAGAGTTAATGTCTCAAACATCATGGTGGGGCAAGTTCTGCTTAACAACAAACTCTGCATAACAAGGAACCCTGCATAGCAAGGAACCACAGGTGAAAAGAAGCGGATCAGCACCCATCAGCAACAGGAGGGGAAGGGCATGCCAGAGGGTGCACAGCTCCCTGTTCTGATAATGCTGTTCTGATACGCTGAGCTGGACAGCTCACCATGCATGACAAAAGATCACATCTGCAGGGAAGGGGAAGTTACCCCCCAAACGACTCCCAAGTCCCAAAGGCTCACACACCACTCACTCATGACACCTAATTAACGTAACAAGTTTGAGTGCCTGCCCGAAGGAGGGGCAAGGACAATAAAAGGACACAAACTGAAGCCCCAGGTGTGCAAGCCCAGCAGGACTGGACCCCTCAGTTGACTGAACCAATGCTGCACCCAGGACTGGTGAAATCTTTCTCTTCTCTCTCTCTGTCTTGTTTCTCTCTTTCTTTTTCCTTTTCTATAATCCCTACATTTTATCCTGTAAACATAAACCGTTGACCAAGTCTGGGACTAGGAGTGAATCCAGCTGCCCCTAGGCTCCTCTGTGAGAAGGAGTCTAGAAAGCAAAGGGGTCTGCTCTGAACCTCGTGACTCGACCGGAGGGGCTCTCCTTCTTGTCTTCCCTGAAGTGATCCCAAAATAAGCAAGGCCTGTAGTATATGTTTGGTGATGTAGGGTTAGCACAGGTTACACAGTTTACTGATGTAGTTTCATGCCAATTTTTGTGGTGAGCAAATAAAGTTGAGTTTTGTGAGTTAAAGGATCCCTAGTGTCGTTTCACTTTAATCCTGACCTGGGAATCAGCAAACCTGAGTTGTCACCCTGAGAAAGTGAGATGTGACAGACGAAGGCATAGAAAGAACATTTTAAAAGCAACGGGGTATGGGACATACTAGAATGGATTAAAAAATAAAGACAGCAAACTGGCTAAAAATAGACGAGGAAAGAAAATTTAAAAGAGATGGGGTACAGGACAGACAGGAAACTTTAAAAAAAGGGAGTGACATCTTGATAAAAGTAGACATAGAATGGAAATTTTAAAAGTGACAAGATACAGTAAACAGGAAAAAATTAAAAATAGGGACAGAAAACAAGATAAAAGTACACCTAGAAAAAAAGATTTGAAAAGTAAAAGAATTATGAGAGAAAAAATTGAAAAATAGGGACAGTGAACTACATAAAAGTAGACATAGAAAATTTTAAAAGCAATGCAGTTCATGACAGACAGGAAAGAATTAAAAAATAGAAACAGTTACTGGATAAAAGAAGACATAGAAAGACCATTTTAAAAGCACAGCATTAAGGAATTAAAGGGAAAAAATAGGGACAGCAAACTAAAACAGAGACAGGAAATTTTAAAAGCAATGGAGTCTAAGACAAAGGAAAAAATTTTAAAATATTGATAGGCTGAAAAAGAGAGAGATACATAGAAAGTAAATTTTAAAAGTGATGCGGTATAGGACAGACAGGAAAGAATTAAAAACCAGTAATATGCAGCATCATAAAAGTAGACATAGAAGGAAAATTTAAGAAGTGATGGGGTACAGGACAGGAAAGAATTAAAAAATAGGGACAGAACTGGTTAACAGAGATAGAAAATTTTAAAAAGTGATGGGAATAAGGAAAAATGGAAAAGAATGAAAAATAGGGACAGCAAACTAAAGAAATAAAGATGTAGAACCAAAATCTAAAAAGCAACAGGCTACAGGACAGACAAGAAAATATTAAACAATAGTGACAGCACACTAAATAGAGAAATAGAAAGGAAATGTAAAAGTGATGGAGTGCAAGACAGCGGAAAAATTAAAAAACAAAGTGAACTGGATAAAAGGTGACACAGAAAGAAAATTTTAACAGTGACAGCATTAAAGAAAGGCTAGGGAAAAAAATTAAAAATAAGGATAGGGTGAATAATAGAGAGACACAGAGAAAGAAAATGTTAGAAGTGACAGGGTACACGACAGCCAGGAAAGAATCAAAAAGCTGTGATACACCGCTTGATAAAAGTAGACATAGAAGGAAAATTTAAAAAATTATGGCATACGGGACAGGAAAGATATTTAAAAATAGGGAGAGAAAAATAGATAAATAGAGATATGGAAAGAAAATTTTTAAAACAATGAGGTGCAAGACAGAGATGAAAAAACTAAAAATATATAGACAGTGAACTGTATAAAACTAGCCATAGAAAGAAAATTTAAAAAGCAACTGCTTACAGGACATACAGGAAAGAATTAAAAAATAGGGACAGCAAACAAACAGACACAGAAAGAAAATGTTAAAAGTGAGATGGTACAGGACAGAGGATAAAATTAAAAAACAAAGACAGTGAATAGGTTAAAGTAGGCATAGAAAGCAAATTGGAAAAAAGTGACAGGTGTCATGGTTTAACCCCAGCTGGCAACTAAGCACCACCCAGCCGCTTGCTCGCTGCCCCCCTGCAGTGGGATGGGGGAGAAAAACCAGAAAAAAAGTAAAACTCACAGGTTGAGATAAAGCCAGTTTAATAGGTAAAGCAGAAGCCACGCGCACAAGCAAAGCAAGACAAGGAATTCATTCCTTGAAGCGTCCCGTCAGCAGGCGGGTGTTCAGCCATCTCCAGGAAAGCAGGGCTCCATCATGCGTAACGGTTATGTGGGAAGACAAATGCCATCGCTCTGAATGTCCCCCCTTCCTTCTCCTTCCCCCAGCTTTATATGCTGAGCATGACATCGTATGGTCTGGAACAGCCCTCAGGTCAGTTGGGGTCAGCTGTCCCAGCTGTGTCCCCTCCCAGCTCCTTGTTCAGCCCCAGCCTGCTCACTGGTGGGGCAGGGTGGGAAGCAGAACAGCCCTTGACTCTGTGCAAGCACTGCTCAGCAATAACAAAAACATCCCTGTGTTATCAACACTGTTTTCAGCACAACTCCAAAACGTAGCCCCATACTAGCTACTGGGAGGAAAATCAACTCTATCCCAGCCCAAACCAGCACAACAGGGTACATGACAGAGACAAAAGAATTAAAAAATAGGGACAGCTAACTAAACAAACAGACATAGGAAGAAAATTTAAAAGGTGATGGGCTACATGACAGACAGGAATAACTTAAAGACAGTGAATAGGTTAAAGTAGACATAGAAAGAAAAAGTAAAAAGCAACGGGGTACACAATAGTGAGGAAAGAATTAAAAAACAGTGATACACAGCTCGATAGAAGTAGACATAGAAGGAAAATTTAAGAAGCGATTGGGTACAGGACAGAAAAAAATTTTAAAAATAGCCACAGTGAACTAAAACTGAGAAATATAAAGGAAATTTAAAAGTATTACAGGGGCACAGGACAGAGAGATAAAAAATAAAGACAGTAAACTGGATAAAAGTAGACATAGAAAGCAAATTTTCAAAGCAACAGGGTACACAACAGACAGGAAATAATTAAAAAATAGCAATAGGCAGCTTCATAAATGTAGATGTAGCATTGTGGTTTAACCCTGGCCGGCAACTAAGTACCATACAGCTGCTCACTTACTCCCTCCTACAGTGGGATAGGGGGAGAATCAGGAGGGTAAATGTGAGAAACTCATGGGTTGATATAAAAAGTTTAATAATTAAAAAGACTTTTTTTTAAAAGTTGTAACAGAAAAAAAATAAACAGCAAATGAAAACATTTGCTTACCACCAACTGACCGATGCCCAGCCAGTCTCAAGCAACTGGGTACAGGACAAAGAGGGAAGAATTAAAATATAGGGTCAGGGAGACAGAGAGGGGAAAACATAGAAATTAAATTTTAAAAGTAATGGGGTACAAGGCGGTGCAGAAAAAATAAAAAACAGGGAGAAGCAGCTAGTTAGAGAGAGGCATATTAAACATTTAAAAGGCAACAGGGTACTGGGCAGAGTTGACAGAAGAATAACAAGTTTTGAGGAGCCATACACATAGGTGGGCAGGCAGAGAGGGAGACGGAGGAAGGGAGGCAGAGGTGGGCCACGATGTAGAGGAGAGGATGTGCGACTCACCACAGCTCCAGGTGCCGGCAGGAGACCTTCACCGCCCCGACGTTTCTCTCTCTGCCTCTGCCCCTTCCTCCTCCCCAGTGCCGGCTGCCTGACCCTCACCCACTCGGCAGCACGCAGCGGACGCCTCAATGCTCCTCATCCACAAGGCTTCCTTGATACGTGGCAGCTCACGCATGTAGCCAACAGAGGCCAGGAACAGCTCAGAGGGATCCTTCCTTGCCACGGGGACTGGCCAGTCCTTGCTGCAGGCACCTACCAGCCAGACCCCCTTGGACTCCCTCCTCAGCCAGTTCCCCTGCCCAGACAGCCCCCTTTACAGCTGGAGCCCCTTCACACAGCAGGGCCAGCCCCATCCTCAACCTCACTGGCCACACCTGGGGCCATCCCAGCCCCAGCTGGAGCCCATCAGGAACAGGGGCCATTGCCAAAGCCCCACAGCATATTATCCCTGCCCCTGCACCTACCCACATCCAGGCACACAGAGGAGGCAGGAAAAATTTATTCATTAATGCATATAAGAAATCCTGGCACTGAGTTGGCTACAAGGCTCAGTGCCCAAAGGCAGCAGGATGGGGTGATAAAAGGGAAGAGTAAAGCAGGAGGAAGGACAGAGGGACACAGAGGTGCAAGACAGGGAGCCAGAAAATGGGATGCTAGGGACAAGCAGCAGGAAAACAGTGTAGAGAGAGAAGCGCAGAGAGACTGAGCAAAACAACAGGGATGGAGATGGAGGAATAAATAATAGAAGTGGGGGAGAGAAGGTGAAGGGACTGGCAGGACAACAAGATAAAGACAGGACAAGGGACAGGGAAACATTCTCAAGTGATACGGGAGAAGAAACAGCAAGAACTAGAAAACAGAAACAGGGAGCCAGGTAGAGAGAAAATTTTCAAAAAGCAACAGCATACAAGAAACATAGGCAAGAACTAACAAATAGGCACAGGGAGATAGAAAGAGGGAGACGTAGAAAGAAAATCTAAGAAGTGACAGGGTACAGGACAGAGAGGGAAGAGTTAAGAACTAGAGACAGGGAGATGGATAGAAGGAAACAGAAAATTTTGAAAGCAACAGGGTACAAGAATCAAAAAGTAGGTACATGGAGCTGCATAGAGGGAGACATAAGAACGAAATTTGAAAAGCAACGGGGTACAAGAAACACAGGTGAGAAATTAAAATAAGGTCAGGGAGACAAAGAGAAGGAAAAGTAGCAAGAAAATTTAAAAAGCAACTGGGTTTAAGAAACATGCAAGAATTTAAATAAGGATGGAGAGGTAGAAAGTTTCAAAAGTGACGACATACAAGAAACATAGGCCAGATTTTAAAAATAGGGACAGGGAGCCTGAGAGAAGGAAACTGTGGTGGGTTGACCTTGGCTGGCTGACGAGCGTCCACCAAGCCACTCTACCATTCCCCCTCCTCAACAAGACCGGAGGGTAGAAAATACAACAAAAAAGCTTGTGGGTCAAGATAAGGACAGAGCAATCGCTCACCAATTACTGTCACAGGCAAAACAGACTCGACTTGGGGAAATTAATTTATTGTCAGTCAAAATCAGAGTACAATAATGAGAAATATGAACAAATCTGAAAAACACCTTCCCCCCACCCCTCTCTTTTTTTCCTGGGCTCATCTTCACTCCTGACTTCTCTACCTCCTCCTACCGAGCAGCACAGGGGGAGAAGGAGCGGGGGGTTGCAGTCAGTTCATCACAAGTTGTCTCTGCTGCTCCTTCCTTCTTTGTGCTCTTCTTCTGTTCCAGTGTGGTGTCACTCCCATGGGGCCGCAGGTCCTGCCAGAAAACCTGCTCCAGTGTGGGCTCCTCTCCACAGCGTCACAGCCTCCTTTGGGTGAATCCGCCTGCTCTGGCGAGGGGTCCTCCATCGGCTGCAGGGTGCATATCTGCTCCGCCATGGACCTCCGTGGGCTGCAGGGGGACAGCCTGTGTCACCATGGTCTTCACTGCAGGCTGCAGGGGAATCTCTGCTTTAGGACCTGGATCACCACCTCCTTTTTCTTCTTCACTGACCTTGGTGTCTGCAGGACTGACAGCTTCTGCACAGCTTTTTTTTAGCCCTTCTTAAATATCACAGAGGTGCTACCAGCGTTGCTGGTTGGCTCAGCTTTGACCAGTAGCAGCTCCATCTTGGAGCTGGAACTGGCTGTGCCCAACATGGGGGCAAGTCCTGGTGTCTTCTCACAGAACCCACCCCTGCAGCCCCTATCCACTCCCCTGCCCCAGCTTGCCACACAAACTCACTACAACAGTGATCGGCTACAGGGCAGAGAGGGGGGATTGAAAAGTAAGGAAAGGGAGACAGAGAGAGACAGGGTGGGGAAACAGCAATGGGCTACAGGACAGAGAGGAGGAACTAATAAAAAAGGAGAGGGTACCAGACAGAGAGATGGATAAAAACAAATATTAGTGATGAGCCACAGGGCAAAAGGAAGAATTAAAAAACGGGACAGTGAGGTAGATGAGAGAGACTGAGAAATATCAAAAACACTGATGATCTAAAGGGGAGAGAGAGGGGAAATAAAGAATAGGGACAGGGAAGCAGACAGAGAGAGAATAATAAAGACAAAAATGGGCTATGGGACAGTGAGGGAAGAAGTTAAAACATAGGGACAGGGACCTGGAACAAGAGAATCTAAGAAAGTAAAAGTGTATCCAGAATACAGGGCAGAGAAAGGAATTTAAAAATAGAGACACAGCATCAGACAGGTGACAGCGGTGGGAATTGTGAAGGGCTAAAGGGCAGACAGGGAGGAATTAACAAGATTGGGATAAGAAGACAGACGGATAGATGGAGAAAGACAAAGTAGTGATGGGCTGCAAGGCAGAGACAGAGGATAAAAAAAAGAGGGATGGGACAGGTCAGAAGTGCAGAGAGAAAAAGAAAACAGAGAGGCAGAACAACAGAGAAAGAGACTTAGAGAACAAGAAAGGGCGAGGTACAGAAAAAAAAACAACAAAAAAATTAAAGCAGTGAGAGAAAGAGAAGGTGGGGGCAGGGAGGGACTGGGATGCAGAAGAGGGGTGACACAGCCCCAGGGGTCCAGGACTCACTGTACCTCCCGCTGTTGGAGCTGCTGGGAGAATTTGACAGTTCAGACATGTCTGTCTCTCTCTCCCTCTCCCTTCCTCCTCTGTAGCTGCACTCACTTGACTGTCATCCACCTAAGAGAATAGACTGGTGTCTTCCAGCTCTTACAATATGAGGCTTCCTAGAAACACAGCCTCACATGCACACACACTACATGACTGTACTGTGGTTTTGGTTATGAATACAGACCCTGCCGTGCACACTGGTGATCGGACCTGCTGAGGACTACACTAGGAAGGATCCATCCTCACCTGGAGAGGCAGGCTATCTCCTGTCTGCAGCTGGTGGCTGGATCCTCTTTATTTTATTCTTCAGCAGCTTTAGCATTCTGTAGCCTCTCCAGCTTCAGCGTCAGCTTCAGCAGCTCCTGTCCACAGCCAGTAAGCGCTCCGCCTGTCCCTCTGTGCTCCTGCGCCGCAAGGAGAGGGAGGCCAGGCAGAGACAGCCCACGCAAGCCTGAGGCTGCTGCAGTCAACGGCATCCCCAGGGGACGAACAGACAACCGCACCCACAGCGTGGCCTCTGGGAGAAGGAAAGAGGCAGCAGTGACCGTTAGTACCGCAGCTCGACCCTGGCCGGAGCCCCTCCTTCCGCAGGGGCCTCCGCAGACGCCGCTCGTTCCCCGCGCCGCTGCTAACGGCACCCCCGTTAAGGGAGACTCGAGACCACCCCAGGGCCAGCTTGCTGCCCTCGCAACAGGGCTCGGGGGCTGCCTGCGGCTACAGCGCAGGCTTCAGGGGAGGGGCTGGAGCTGGGGGCAGCCGCACGGGCCGAGCCGGGCCGGGGGAGCTCTGGCGACTCGGGCAGGCGCCCGGTGGCCGCGCCTGGGGGGTGCCCGCCTCCGTCCCCTCTTCCCTTCTACCGGCTCTCGGGGAACTCCCTGGCGCTGCCCTGGCCCGGCTCGCCTCCGGCGGACCGGCAGCCTGCCGCGGCGGCCGCTTCGCAGCTTCCCGTCCTGCCAGCCCCGGGCGGCCAGCGGGCAGGAGGCACCCCTCGCCCTCGCCCTCGCCCCCGCCGGAGGGAATCGCTCGCCTCACCCGCGGTCCCGGCGCTCGCCAGCTGCCGCCGAGACCCGCGCGCCGCCACGCTGCTCCCGGGGACCGCGCATGCGCCGGAGGGGCCGGAGCCGGCGCGCGAACGCCGGGCTGCCCCACGCGCAGGACGGCGCATGCGCCCGGGAGGGCTGGTCGGGGAGCGGGCGCAGCGGGAAGCCCGCGGAAAACCACGCGAAACCGGCAACGCTCCTGAGTCTGACCTGGTCGCACTCCGGGGGCCGCGGCGGCGGCGGCAGCAGCGAGGACTACGCCGCGCCCGAGAGCCACGCGGCTGCCCGGCCGCCGAGTCCGCGGAAACTACAGCTCCCGGCATGCCCCGAGGGGACGCCGCTTCCGTTTCCGCCCACCCCCACGCAGGTGCAGCCGCAGTCCCCGCCGAGCCCCCAGCGCCGCTCCGGGCAGCTCCGGCGCGCTCCCGCCGCCGGCTCCGGACGGTCCCCGCCGCCGGCTCCGGCACGGCGCGGCACCCCCCCCGCCCGGCTCCGGTCAGTCCCCGCCGCCGCCGCTCCGGCACGGCGCGGCACCCCCCCGCCCGGCTCCGGGCAGCGCCTGCCGCCGCCGCTCCGGCACGGCGCGGCCCCGCCCCGCTGCCGCTCCGCGCGTCCGGCACGGACCCCGCCGTCCTCCTCGGGGCTTTCCCCGGGACCCGCCGGGCGATTGTGCGCAAGCCCCGCCACGGGGCCCGGGCCCCCCCCCGGCCCACGTGCTCCCGGCCCCCCCCCCGGCCTCGGCACAGGCGGCCCCCACCTCCCCCGGGCCACCGCCGTCTGGGACGTTCGCGGTCCAAGGGGCGCCCGGCCCCGCTCACCTTCTCCCGAGGAGCAGCCGCAGCCCGGCCACCGCTCTGCTCCGCTCCGCTCCACTCCGCTCCTGCCTGGGCTCCCACCGGCCCCGCCGCGGCCCCTCCCCCGGCAGCCCCCCCTTCGAGGGAGGGGCCGTCGCCATCAGCCTCACTGCCCGCACCTGGGGCTCCTCCAGCCCCGGCCCGCAGCTGTGGTACCGAAATCCCGAATAAAACTCCAGAACACCCATGGGAAGTTCAGAAGCAGGTGCTTCGTTTATGGAATGAAAGATGTCAGAGTAAGATGACTCTTGACGAGCTGTTCACTGGGGTAAAAATACAGATTTTAATACCTGTCTTATTTTAGTTCTAAGACTTGGCAATTGCCAGGTATCATCTTTCCGATTTACCCAGGTCCACCGTCGAGGCCACAAGGGAGATTTCTTCCAGAGAGAGGATAGAGTTATTAAGTCTAAAGTCCATTATTTGCTTTTGTCTTTCAGGAAAAGGTGAGTGGATCGTATATCATCAATATTCACCCAAACAGTTAACCCTAAACTTTTCACCTGTCCTTTAATACAGTCAATTCCAAGCTAATTTTTTTCCATTATTAAGAGGAGACCCAGGATCATTTAAAATATTATTCTACTTTCTACAAATACATCCCCCATCTTAGAGCTTTAGCTACTAGAGAAAGTCTTTGGATTTTGGGGTCAGAGGAGTTGCAAGTCTAAACTTTCATACCCTTCTCTTTAGGATGTGTGATTCTTCTCTCTTTGTCTAAACCAATCTAAATTTCCATAGATGGTCCTGACTCTGGGTGGATCTAACAAGGATCCTGGAACTCCAGTAAATTCCAAACATCGTTTTATATTTTAAATAGGATCCCAAGTTCCTTTTCGCACTTGTCTCTACGGTTTTGGCAGCTGACAGCCCCAAGGGGTGTTTGTACAAGTCTCTCCCGAAGGGCGATAAATTAATTCTTTTGTCCGTGAGGTGGATGGTTTGGTAATGTTATAATTCAAAATGCTATAATTCCTTCTTTCAAATTTAAAAAAATAATTGCCTTTTAAATCCATCCAATTTAATTTGCTAAAATGATTCTCATTGTTCTACATCTTTTCTCGAGTTTTGGTTAAATTCAATGTCAGTATTCTCCACGGAACTAGATTTTCATCTGACTTTGGAATCGGAAAGCAGGCTGTTATCGAGGTTAAATTTTGTGTCTTTACAAAACTTTGAATCAATTCCAAAACTAGAATTTTTTTTTTTTAATCAAAATTACAGAAACGGTTAATATCAAGATTAATAGCTCAAACAATAATTGTTTCATTTTGTTTATCTTGTGTTTAGAACCCCTCAAAAAAAATACTTAAACCCTATAACACACAAAAAGATTACTGCCCTTGACAATATTCCTAATAGCAACCCCAATATTATAAACTTTACACAATTGTTTTCCCAAACAGATAACGTGAAACTTACAGGTTTTCAGTTTCAAAGGGCCAGTTTCTTTAGACTTCCAATTCCCTGTTGGTGCTTTCTTTAGTCTTGAATAATGAAGCCAAGGTTCTTCTCCCAGACCTTTACTGCTGTAAGTGTTGTTAAAATGACTCGATACGGTCCTTTCCACTTCTCAGTGATTTTATATATATTCAGTCTCCTGGTCGGAAGGGATGCGCTGCTACGTCCAATTCTAAGGGTCCAGCTGCGGAGACATACTGACGAAGTTCTTGAAAAGAATTTCTTAAAGAAATCATAACACCTTTTAAAAACATATCTCCAAAGCCACTCAAGATACTCAGAACATAGGTCTCTTGATACGGTCTTTCATATAACATTGCATAATGACTTAAATTTTCTTTCTCTTCTGGCTATACTCTGATTCTTAATAGAGCCATGGGTAAGGCTTTAACCCATGTGAGTGAGGTTTCCTGACAAATTTTACTCAACTGTTGCTTAAGGGTATAGTTCATTCTCTTTCTTCCCCCCCCGCCCCCCCTTGCTTGTGGTCTATATGGGGTGTGATAGTCTCAATCTATAGATAATACTTTGCTCAACTTGTCTCATCATCTTTGCTATAAAATGAGGGCCATTGTCAGATGACATTCTTACAGGCACCCCATATTTTGGTATTATCTCTTTGAGCAAGACTCTAACTACTTCTCTTGCTTTGTTGGTGCGACAAGGGAAAGCCTCGGGCCACCCAGTAAAGATATCAACTAAAACTAGGATAGATCCTTCTTTTCAAGGCAATTCTATAAAATCAATTTGCTAGTATTCCCCTAAAAAATTTCCTTATTTAATAATTCCAAAGATAATCTTATTACTGATTTGGGGATCATTTCATATATAAATTTCACATCCGCTTATAAATGTTTAAACAATCTTTGTCATATTTTACTTTCTGTTCCCCGATAGCCTTTGTTATGCTCAGCTCGGGCAGTTTCTCTTATTATTGTGGGCGGGACTGTTATTTGACCTGTCGGTGTTACAGCCTGTCCTGTTTCATTTTGTTAGCCTGCAATCTCACAATTAATTCTTCCATCTTTTTCATTATAATTTGGAGTTTCTTTAGGCAATTTTATACTTTTCTCTGGAACTAGCGCTAGGATGCCTTTTTCTGCAGCCTCTTTAGCAGCTTTATCAGCCAGTCGGTTACCTGCGTTAGGAACAGTCTTACCTAACTGATGCGCTTTACAGCGCGTTATCGTGACCGCTGTTGGTTTTTGAACGGTTTCTAACAATTTCGGTATTTGTTCTGCATGCTGAATGGTGGTTCCTTGTGCAGATAACAGTCCTCTCTCTCTCCATATCGCTCCATGCGCACGTACTACTCCAAAAGCGTACTTTGAGTCTGTCCAAATGTTGACTCGCTTTCCTTGACTTAGTTCCAGAGCTCGAATAAGAGCTCTCAATTCAGCCTTTTGGGCAGATATCATCGAAGGCAAAGTTCGCAACGCAATTATCTCCTCGGTTGTTATTGTCTATCTCGATAAACGTTTTCCTTCACAGATGAAACCGCTTCCGTCGGTATAGAGTTCCCAGTCTGTTTCTTCTAGCGGCACATCTCCGAGATCCAGTCAGCTGGGGTAAACTCTTTCGATTGTCTGCAAGCAGTCACGTTCCAGTTCTCCTTTAACTTGATCAGTTGTTGAAAACGCAACAGGGTTAACGGTGGTAGTAGTTCTTAAGTAAACATCATCTTGTTCCAGCAACACCACTCGGTATTTCAGCATTCTGCTAGGGGATAACCAATGCCCCCCTTTCTGTTTTAGCGCAACAGTTATCGTATGGGAAACGTACAGCGATCCTTTGTCCTCAGGTGAACTTACGAGCTTCCTGGATCAGTAGCGCAGTTGCAGCGACGGCTCTCAGACGACCAGAGCATCCCAGACTCACGTGATCTAATCGCTTCGAGAAGTAGGCCACAGCTCGCCCACTTGGCCCTAAATATTGGGCCAGGATGCCCAGAGCTATACCTCTTCTTTCGCGAGTGAAAAGTTCAAATGTCTTTGTGAGATCTGGCAGGCCTAGGGCTGGCACCCCTATTACAGCCTGTTTCAATTCTTTGAAAGTAGCTTTCTCGGCATCAGTGACGTGCGGAAAACAGACTCCACAGTCAGTGAGGTTGTAAAGTAGGTATGTTCATTCAGCGCTGGGCAGCACGGGGGGTAGTCCCACCAAAGTCGTGCGCACCCGACTCGGCAGTTTGTCTCAAGTTTATACAGTCAAGTGTTACATATTCACAATACGCCTATACATATGCATGACCTATCCCCGCTTCATATTAAAATTAGCTCCGAGAGGTCATTTCCATAGTCTCCTCTCAACTGCGCTTGTGCAGTGCCTCTTTATGGTGGTCGTCTGGTGGTCGCAGAGATGAAGAGAGATGACTCCTCTTCGTCACCGCTAGTAACCTTTTTTCTTGCGCAGGCTCAGTGATTTCTTGGTATTCACCCAAGCCGCAAGACCGGTCTTAGCTGGCTCTTGGGGCCTGCTCCTGCTTCTTATCGGGAGCTGTCTCTACCTCATTGGCTGGTCCTTGGGACCAGCTCTTCTTATCAAAGACTGTCTTTGCCTCAGCTAATTTCAACAATGTAAGCGCTAAACGTCATCTCTCATCCCCCTTTATTATGTCTACTGAGATTCTTTTGACTCCCCTTGTCTCATCAGTCCAATCCATTGTTTGAGGTTTTGAGCTGCTCCTATAAAGGTCGGACCAGCAAGCCACAACTGATAATCTACAGGTGACACCACGCAACCATTCCCGGAAATGCTCGTCATTAATTTGGTAGTCTTAGGTTCGGGGAGACGACAAATTGCCTCTTTGCTCTCAGTTCCTAATTGTCTCTGTCCTTTTAGGATTTTAAAACTCAAATAAGTTTCTTCTTTCTGGGTTATTTGGGTTTTTTCTTTTGACACTCGCTATCCACTGATTCCCAAAGAGTTCAAAAAGTTAATAGTTAACTTTGTGCATTGTTCTTCCATCTCAGCTACAATTAACAGATCATCCATACATTTCAACAAGATTTCTTGATTATTTTCTTTCTTCCAAATCTCTAATTCTCGTGCCAATGGATTTCCAAAAATGGTAAGACTATTCTTAAAGCCTTGAGGCAAGACTGTCCGTGTATATTGTCTTTTTCTCCCAGTCTCAGGATTTTCCCATTCAAAAGCAAAAAGCTCTTGACTGTTGGGATCCAAGGGAATACAGAAAAAGGCATCTTTTCAGTCTAACACTGTGAACCATTCTCGTTTCTCTGTTAGGGTTGTTAACAAAGTATAAGGATTTGCTACTACCGGATGAATATCTTGTACTATTTGATTTATTGCTCTGAGGTGTTGAACTAATCTATAATCTTTTTCATTAGCCTTTTAACAGGCAAGGTCGGGGTGTTATATTTGGATTCACATTCTGTTAACAATTTATATCCTAAAAATTTTTGTATTATCAATACTAACCCTTTCCGGCTTTTCAGTTTTAGGGGGTATGGCTTAATTCTTAGCGGATTCGATCCTGGCTTTACATCAAGTCTCACAGGTTCTGCTTTTTGGATTTACCGGGAACTTCCCAGTCCAGACGATTGGAATTACAGCATTATACTTTGACTGGTATGATCTTCTGCTTTCGGTAACCATCCTGTAACAACAAAGCCACTGCTTCAATATGTTTAGTTTCTGGAATTAAAATTTTAATCTCTCCATTTTTTAATTTAATTTCTGCCTCTAAGTTCTCCAGTAGATCTCCCCTTAACAGGAGTTTAGGAGAATTTGGCACATACAAAAAACTGCCGAGTGACCCATTGCTTTCCTAATTTCATTGTTAAAGATTTAAAGAAGGGTCTAGTTTCTCGTTCACTTGTTGCACCAACACCACCAATTTCTTCAAAACTTAACTCTCCCTCTAAGGTATTTAAAACTGAAAAGGTGACTCTAGCGTCAATTCATATTCAATTTTCTGTTCTCCCAGTTTAGCTGTAACCAGAGCTTCTGCTGGGAGACTCCCCTCCGGTCCCCGTCAGCTACGTTCACTTAAAAAGAACAAATCTACCTATGGCACTTCATTCCGTTTACTCTCTCTCCTACAAAACAACAGTAATTGCAATATAGTATTATAACTCAAAGTTCTGTTTGTTTCCCATTTTTCCTGCAATTCACCCCAGTGTGCCAATAAACATCCCAACGGTGATGTTTTTGGTATCTTTTCATCAGCAGTTCTATTTCCTGCACTCTTATTCTTAAACAATTTTGCTAATGCCATTATACTTATATACATTCAAATCCCAAATACCAAACAAATGCAAATGACAGTTGTCCCAAATAATACACAAAGTCCAACCCAGCAATAGCTTTCGCTTACGACTTAGGGGCAGATGCCTAGGCTTCCAGTGCAAACGGGTACCCTCCAAGCCCCAACCCTGCGAAGCTTTCGCCGCGCCTCACGGGCAGGCTTTCCAAACAAATTCCAAAGAAGCAGCGCCTTACCTTTTTTCCAGGGAACGCTGCGAGGAGCTTTGTGAGTCGAGGGCGATGGTTCTCCCCGAGAATACCTCGGCGCCGGCCGGAGTTTGATCGACACTCGATCTCGTCCAGTCTCACTCGCAAGGTCCCGTCTGGGTCGCCAAAACCGTTACCGAAATCCGGAATAGAACTCCTTAACACCAACGTGAAGTTAAGAAGCGGGCACTTCGTTTATCGCAGCGCTGGGGACACGGGGGATCGCTCCTCCAAAGGCGTGTCCCACTTAGTATCAAAATCGGTCAGTTTTTACAGACTTTGTCTGTCAGGTCATTGTTACATAAGCTCTTTCCATAAAAAGGCATACTATGCTCGTTCTTAAATTTAACCTTTCTAAGGATTGGTCCTTTGATTATATAACCTTATCAATATTCTTATTTAAAAACAATCATTGGTCAGTTACACTTAGCTCTACTGACTGGAATCTTCGATACTCAAATCAAGATGGGAAGGGTAAGGGGGTTTCCAAGCAGCAAACTGGCGTCCACGACGGTTTCCTTCGTTTCTTGAAACGGAACATAGAAAAACCTGTAACTTCCTGGTGAGGTTTCTAGGGTTAGCTATTTCCAACCTTAACAATATTAAGGTTCCGATAGTCACATGTAACGCAGTTCCTAAAGTTTCTATGGCTACGTTTCAAACGTAACAATCCTATACGTTACGCTTCACAATTTTACTTCTTAATCAAACCTAACTCTTCTATGTGATTAAATTTTGATTTCTTTACCAGAATATTTGCAACAGCTGGAGCCCAGCAGGAACAGGGGGGGCATGGCCCGACCCCCCCAGCGCCTCACCTCCTCCTCCCCTGGGCTCCCTCACGGCCCCTCGCCCCGTGCAAAGGGAGCGCAAACGCAGCCCGGAGGGCAACGGGGCCGGCCGGCCGGTGTCCGTTCGGTCAGTCGCGCGCCTAACGAGTCCTGCCAGCGAGTCCGCTCCGGGGCTCGGGGCCCCCCCCGACGCTCCCCCTGCCCCTGGGACACCTCTGATAGCATATTTCCATACATTCTGTATGGCACGTCTAAATATTTTTGGGTGGTTTTAATATTTTGTACCAGCCGTGGAAACTGGTTTGCTGCTAGGTGACTGTAAAAGTGAGATTTAGTAAATAATTATTAGAAATCTTACACTAACATGATGATTGAAACAATAGACAAAAGTATAGCCAAGCAATTAACTAGTAGAGGTAGGTACTCCTAAGTTTTGCAGTTCTTTGCTCTTATGACTAGATGAGAACAATGCTGAAACTGACCGCATGCGATTGAAACTGCGTTAAGCTTCAAGATCAAAGAACCAAGGACAAGAATAAAGACTTCAAGGACAGCCAGCAAGAACTTCAAATGGGCCGGTGGTCGCAAAAGCAGCCCTTCGGCTCAAATGGATCCTTCATTGCACGTGATCGGATGTAGGCAGTGCTATGATAATCACTTGCCATCATTTTCATGTATACGTATACTAATCTGATTCATATGCAATTAGTTAGTCTATATGACCTGTTTGTGCTAAAGCTGTGGCACGCACGCTAGGTGGAACTATCCCCTGTGCATCCAGCGCTGCAATGAAGAATGCCTGCTTTCTAAAACTCCAAAATGAGCCTTCGAGAGTTTCTTGGACCGGCTTTTCAGTATCAGAGGTACAAGGGAGGAAAGGAAAAAAAAAAAAAAGCAGCGGTGTGGGAAAGAGAGGGGGCCAGGGGAGGGGCAGGGAGGGACCAGAACGCAGAAGAGGGGAGAGAGAGACAGGGCCCCGAGGGCCCGGGGCTCACCACAGCTCTGTTTCTTGGCACTGCCAGCAGACTTTGCCAGTTCAGACGCTTCTTTCGGCTCCTCTCCCGCTCCCCTCCTCTTCCGTAACTCCGGCTGCACGGCCGTCCTCCCCCTAGGAGAACACGCATCTCACAGGTCTTGCAAGACGAGGCTTCCTAGGCACGGAGCCTCGCTCGCCCGCACGCCACGCGGCCGTACCGCACCGTCGGTGCTGCACACGGACCCTGCGGTGCACCCTGGCGGTCTGACCTGCTGTGGGCTACGAAGAGGGATCCTTCCACACGCGGAGAGGCAGGCTCTCTCTTGCCTGCAGCGGGAGGCAGCTGCCGGCCGGGCGGCCGGGCGACCTTCCATTTCTTCTTCTCTACCTTTCTCTGGCCTCTCCAGCTTCAGCCGCAGCAGCTCCTGCCCACAGCCGGTAAGTGCCCTGCCTGTCCCTTTGTGCTCCCACGCCACGCCGCGCCCCGCCGCGCGGAGAGGGAGGCCAGGCAGAGACAGCCCATGCAAGCTTTCCTTTCCGGCAGCGTTTCCTTACCGGGAGGAAGCAACGAGCGCGGCGGCACCTCCCGCCGGCGCCGCATTGCCGTTACCGTCGGACGGGGGCAGCCCCGCGCACTCGCAGCCTCCGAGCTGCAGTACCGAACATTGGTCGCAGGGTGGCAGCGGCGAGCGCTTGGCACGAGGCGCCGGCGGGGCTCCCCAGCGGCAGTACCGAACATTGGTCACGAGGTGGCGGAAGAGAGCGGCGGCGAAAGGCGCCGGCAGCGCGCATGCGCGGATCCCGAGCTCCTGTGCCGCGTCCTGGTTGCCAGGCAACAGCAGGAGGGCGGCAAAACGCGCCACCGCGCATGCGCGGCTCCCGAGGGCTAGGACCGCCTTCTGGTTGCTAGGCAACACCACGAGCGCCGTAAACCGCGCCACCGCGCATGCGCGGTTGCCGAGGCGTCGTGTCGCGCTACGGTTGCTAGGCAACAGCGGTGGGCGCCGTAAAAGGCGCACCGCGCACGCGCGCCTCCCCAGCTGCCGTAAAGCGTCTCAGTTGCTAGGCAATAGCAGGAGCGCCGTAAACCGCGCCATCGCGCATGCGCGGTTGCCGAGGCGTCGTGTCGCGCTACGGTTGCTAGGCAACAGCGCCGAGCGCCGTAAAAGGCGCACCGCGCATGCGCGCCTCAGAGCTGCCGTACAGTCTCGGTTGCTAGGCAACAGCACGAGCGCCGTAATCCGCGCCACCGCGCATGCGCGGTTGCAGAGGCGTCGTGCCGCGCTACGGTTGCTAGGCAACAGCGGCGGGCGCCGTAAAAGGCGCAGCGCGCATCCCCAGCTGCCGTACAGCCTCTCCGTTACCAGGCAACAGCGGGGACCCAGCCACACGCGTCACCGCGCATGAGCGCTTCCCGAACGCCAGTTCCCACCTTCGCTCGCCGGGCACCAGCACCCCCGCAACGATCCTCTTCTGAGCATCAGCTGGATGAGACACCACTGACAGCTCAGCCCAGTAGAGACCAGCCACAGGCGGCAACTACTTACTGGGGGCACAGGGCTTACGTTGCCCTGCCCTTTCCCCACTCGCAGCCCGGGCAGTCCTCTTCATTGCCTCCGTTCCAAAAAGCACCCGAGTGGCTGGAGCCTTTACAGCAGTCAAGCGCAAACAACAGACAATGCGGGCGGTCGCCTCTGTCCCTGCCCCCCCACCCCATTACCTACAGAGGAGAAGCAGCACAGGGAACCTGCAAACGGCAGGGGGCAGGGGGGGGTTGCCCTGGACCAAGCCCCAGGGACTGCTGTATCCGTCTGCACGTGGCATCAGGGTTGTGGGAGGGACAGCAGCCAGTCAACAGATGCTGGCGAGAGATTTAAAAAAAAAAAAAAAATAACGCCTGGTTCAGGTGACAGCCTGAAGGCAGGCCACGAGAGACCCAAAGCTGCTTCGTGCCAGAGGGGCAGCTCTGTTCAGCAGGAAACGGCGCGTCCCAGCGGACCAGATGCGAGCGGCCGACCTGCAAGTGAGCGATACCCTGGCGATCCTGGGGCTCTGTTGGGGTGGGCGCACCTTTCCTCACCTCTGTGCTATCACAACTCTGCTCTCCTAATCCTGCACGCACGCAAGGCTTCTTGTGCGGGGCTTGTCTCTTATCGAAGAGACGCTGCACGGTGTTACTTACCGCCCTGCCCTGCGGCGTGCAAAGTAATTAGACAGGAAGCAGGGAAAGCAAAAGAGGCGCGTCGGGATATTAGATGTCCTCAGCAGATGACCGTAGAGCCCTCGAGGTTCCATCTTTGCTCCCTACAGGAGCGTGGCTCCGCACTCCTTGCCGCTCCCGCCAGCGAGCGTCACAATTGCCCTTTGCTGCCTGCAACGCGCAGTACCTGCACGGCCCGAGTACTGCTGCTTACGGAGCAAGAGGCGCTCGCTATAAAGCGGCAATGAAGAACAAGGACGGCCCGTCAAGACGGCAGGAGGAACACAGAGAGCCTCCAGCATTAGCCAGGCAGGGCTTCCAACTCACCTCGTGTCGTGGTTTAACGCCAGCCGGCAACGAAGTCCCACACGACCACTCACTCGCTCCCCCGCCCCCAGTGGGACGGGGAGACAATCGGAAGGGCGGAAGTGGGAAAACTCGTGGCTTGAAACGAAAACAGTTGAATCATTAAAAAGAAACAACAACAACAACTTGTAAGGAAAAGAAGAAAAAAAATGACAGAGAATGGGGTGCAGGCAGCATGCCAGGGGTCTGAAGCCTGACGGATGATGGGGGGGGGTGGGTGTGTGGAATACGGAGGAGGGAAAGGGGGGGGGGGGCAGGAGATAGGAGAGCAGGGGATGCGGGGGGAAACAACTCACATGGGTTAAAAACTCGCGTGGGTGAAGGGGGCGGGCCGGAGCAACAGGGGGGCATATGGGGGAGAAACACACACGGCGGGAGGGTAGGGGAGGGTACAAAGGTGCACGGGGGGACACGGGTGGGGATGACCTACCCCAGGGAGTCCACCCGGGATGATCCACAGCAGGTAACTCACCTGGGATAACCCGCAACAGAGAATCCACACCGGGAGGACCCCCAGCAATGCCCCTCAAACTGCCTGTGCTTCACCCCCAATCTTCCCCAAACTGGGGAGTTTTCTGCTTTTTCAAAATACTCAGTTTGGGGTGTGTTTCAGTGCTTTTCCACAACGTAAAAAGGGAAGATCTTTTGGTTGTGGTTTTGTGCATGAAAATGGGGTGGGTTTTTTTGCTTTCCAGCTGCACAAATCCAGGCGGATTTGCCTTTCCCAGGAGTCCCAAACTCGTTCGGTTTTTTCCGTTGCAGACCCAGGATCAGGGGGTTTGGGGTTGTCCTGGTTTCGGCTGGAATAAAGTTAATTTTCTTCTGAGTAGCTGGTACAGGGCCATTTTGGATTTAGGATGAGAACAATGTTGACAACACACCGACGCTTTAGTTGTTGCTAAGCAGTGTTTATACTAAGTCAAGGACCTTCCAGCTTCTCATACCGCCCTGCCAGCAGAGGCTGGGGGTGCACAAGAAGAGTCGCTGAGCTAAAGGAGGATTCCATGTAAACAGGTCAGCTCGAAATACACCACCTCCTTTAAAAGTTAAGAGCGATTTGAACGCTTAAAATCAGCATTTAGGCTAATTGATACCATTTTGAACACCTTCTTAGCATACAAGTAAACACTCTTGCCGGTGTTGGAAAACGTCTCCTCCCTTCCTTACAGCACTGCTGCAGGGAGATAACCCTGGGAGGCTGCGGGACGAGGTCGTACGCAATCAGAATCTACGCTTACGGATCCACCGCAACAGCTACAGCCCTTGCGCTGCTGCTGCTTTGCATCTTGCTTGTTAGGTGAATAAAGCTGAAAGTGAAGTGGAAAACTTCAAAAAGCAAAATGAAAAATAAAGAATAAATCTCAATAATTCACTTTACACTAAAAGGGTGTGCCCATGTTTATATACATCCAATAAAAATACATTATTGAAGCAGTAACTCACCAAAACCACCTCAGGACTCACTGTCACTAGTTACAAGGCTGCTGATGCTTCCTGGGAAAACCTGGAAAACACACGGAAGCGACGCCAGTTTGTCCTGTTTTGTCCGCGTTTCTTCTTTGACCTTGATTGCTTTTAGTACAAGTGCTAGTTATCTCAGTAAGGTTGTCGAGTACTCCTATAAGATATTTAAAAAAACTCATTGACTGCAGAAGCACAAAGCTTTTATCGTGAAAACAAAGCCCGTTTCTTCTGAACAGCTGAACTCTTACGAACAGTTTCTCCCCTCTTTTAGTACAAAATTATTTTCACGGTATCATTTACTAGTAAGCGCACGGAAACAGAAGATTACATGCTTTCAGGAAGAGGAAATAGACAGAGGGAAGTCAACTTGGCGTAGGCGTAACGTGCTCCAGAACAGACCTTAGTTTTAGTATTCGTATTAAAATATTTCACAGAAAAAATGTGGAAGGAGAGTTGGCACATTCTTAATGTTAACTTTAAAGTCCATACTACAAGTAGCTTTGGAAAAATGCAGACACACATCGTAGGCATACCTTGTACTTGCAGACCACTACGGAATCTTTCCATCTGTCTTGTACTTTCACGGCAGAAGAAAGGGCAACCACAGTGAAATGGTGGCAGCTGACATCCACCTGAGAGAGGGGGAAAAAAAAACCCCAACAAAAAAACAAAACAAAACAAAACTTTAGCATAAAACTGGGTAGGAATCCAAAGCTGCCTTTTTTTGTGAAGGTTTGTGAAGAGAGTACGACTGAGCAGAGCAAAAAGTATTTTTGCATCATCTTCGGTACAGCCGTTGACACAGGCCACTAAAGCTTTTGCATTTTTCAGACAACCGTGCCTTTTTTTTTTTTTTTTTTTTTTTTTTTTTTGACTCATTGGTAACTTTAGTTTCACTAGAACTCACTTTCCTAGATACACGCAGGTGACAGACATAGAGACCTACATACATTTTCTCAAGCCTTAGCATAGCCAAGACTTCATCACCCTATATGACCTAAGTCGAGTATTTTTACTAAAGAGCACAGCAACACATCTGTCCTTGTGAACTGCCTCGTTGCAAAAAAGGAATGATTTTTTCCAGGCCATTGCTCCAAACGGTCAAGATCTTTTAAAACCGCAGTTGTGCCACCAAACCCGCTCAGGGTCCCTCCTAGCTTTTGACTGCCCTGAGATTTAACAGGCACACGCTCCATTCCATCTTCCAACAGCAAAAATACGTTAACGCTCTCGGACCCAGAGCGCAACCCTACGGATGTCCACACACACACCCCTTGCCGTTTTGATGAGGAGCCACCGAGCATCCCTGCGAGCACAGCTGCACGCGCCAGATCGGTTTCACCTACGCCACCAGTTACCGGTTTCGGTGAATGTAGTTTCTGACGCTTTAAACCGAAAACCGTATCTCGATGCTTCGCCACAGTAGAAACGACCCATCGCTAGAATGCTACAAAAACGCAGTAACACAAATTGCAAACCCACAGCAGCAACAGCTCCACAAATATTTAGACCAGGAACAAGGGAGAAAAATTAAACAGCTTCATCTCACGCACAGGGGAGCGGCAGGCAGAGAAAAGGGTCGGCATTCTGAGCCCTTACAGAAAACGGGCATTCTCCTTCCATTCCTCAGCCCGTCCGTTAAGGTCTCAATACCGCAACGCTACTACGGCAACGTCGAGAGTAGGGAACAACAGCCCTGCCGCTGGACTTGCCATTGACCCATGCTATTTACGTAGCAGGATGCGTACGCAGAGGGACGCGTTTTGCCACACACAACCCTGAACTTCCTGAAAGTTTACGTTTACCAAAAAAAAGCCATTTGGAACACATTGCCAAACAACATTTGGCAATAAAGCTTTGATGCGTTTGACACACGCAAATTTTTGGTCACTTGCTATTTGCTTCCTGTTGCTGCCGCTGTTCTTCCTTCAGAAATTCTACTTGTAGCCAAGTTATTCACTACTGGTTCAAGCATTTGCCTTCCTGGTATTACCAGCACATTCACAGAGGCAAGTAACTTAATTGCTCTTCTACGATTATCCAAATGACAATTACAGCCATGAAAGAGAAGGAGAGGCCAGGCAGCAGAAGAGCTCTGCAGGCTGGCACCAGTCAATAATGCACTCTTTAAAAACAAACAACAACAAAACAAAACCGTGACCCTGTATCCTTTTTTTTTTTTCTTTCAGAGCTCATCCCTGCCTCAGCATTTTGTCTCGTCAGAGCATGAAGCGCAGGTGACCCGTACCCTGACGACTTTTGCGTGTGATGAATGCCTGTTCAGAAATAGTCCAGATCTGCAGGACTGGTGTCATTTTTATGGTTTTAATCATCATAACTCAGATTTTATTTACTCACGCATTTGTGAGGAAACTAATTAACTTTTAGACACTGCCTCTCCTTTTTTTGGGGGGGGGTAGGGGCGGTGGGGGGGGGTGGAATGTGCTAGAGACTGAAAAAAACTACGATTCAGAGCTCCCAACCATGACAGAGTGGTGGAGAAAGCAATGAAAGCAAAGACCAACAGCAGCAACATTAACTGAAAGTTGGCTTTAATTCCAATCACGTACTTAAGCGACTCTCCAAGTCTACGCCTCGGTCCGATGAACGACTAGTCCTTTTTTGGAAGGACAAACTTTTTTACTTAAAAGGCCTAGACTGAAGACTCCGCTGAACGGAATGGGGATTGTGCCACGGGACAACACGCCATCACCACTCTTAATGGGGAAGAAAAAAAAAAATAAAATACAAATAAAAATCAAGTTTAAGTACCAGTTTCCATCATGTTTCACCCATTACATTTCTACTGGCATCTAGGTGCTCAGAAGTGAACTACAGGGACACCACATATTCCTAAAAATTCAGTTATACATAAAAAAATAAAAGGCTATCTTCCAACTGGCCCATACAATCAGTATGAACAGAGAGAAGAGAAACACTCGACCCTAAAGAAGCTAACAGGCAGCTCTGAATTTACCAGACATGAATTTTCGTTCTTTCACCTGAAACACAAACATATCAAGGGACCAGTTCAGGAACAGGGCACGATCTGTTAACAGCAATTTTTCCATCAGCTCTTCTGCACTAGCAGCAAATTTGCCTTTTCTGTGGGTTTAACGTGGAGCATCTGTAGTGCCCTCGAACTCGCAAGTGTTTCTCTCCGCTCCCCCAGCCCGATACGTGCGATTACCTGAGCAGCAAGCGGAATTAACCACGCAGGATTTTCTTCGTGTGACGTGGAAGGTGACACTGGGAAAAGAGGACACAAAGAAATGAACCTGCTTGTCACACCCAGCCAACGGTGAAAAGACAGGGGAGGATTCTGCCGGAAGGGCTCTGCACCCCAGGAGCTCCCACCGGCCGGTTTCTCTCCCCTTTGCCCGGTACCGAGGGGACGACGACACCTCGCCCGCGCCCCCTCGCAGGGGGGGGCTGCCCCAGGAGAGCCGGGGGACCCCCACCTCGCTTCTGCCCGCGGGAACGGACCGGGCGAGACCCTCCACGCAGAGAGAGGAGCGTGGCGTGGATCGCATCCCCGAGGGAAGAGGCCGGGCTCCCCGCTGGCAGAAGGACAACTCACCTCCCTGCTGCTCGGAGCCGCTCGCTGCGGACAGCCCTGCCTGCGCCCGGCCGCTCTTCGGCCGTGCTGGGAGCGCGGTCCGGCCGACGGACGCTCCAGCGAAAAGACGCTCCAGCTCATCGCAACTCCTGCTCGTTACAGCCGCAGGTACTTTTGCCTCTGGCTAACGCACGCTCCAGACAGCGGACACCCCGCCTCGTTCCAGCTCCCGCTTGCTACAGTTCTGGCTCACTGAAGCCCCAGCTCCGCACTGAAGCTCCGGCTGATTTCAGCTGCTTCTCCTTACAAGCTCCAGCTATGTGCAACGGCCTGGGCTTTCCATAAGGTTGTATATCAACTGCTGTCAAAACCGGAGCATTAGGATTAAACATCAGAGTTACACGCCGTATAAATATTCATTAGTTTGGGCGATTCATTACTTAACAACTATTCTGAACAGCACAGAAACAAGAGCTGGACTCAAAGAGGGCACGTGGGGTCTGAAAAGCGCCTTTCCCCCCACAGACCATCGCAGATGTTGAGTTGGGCCTGCTGCGTGCCAGCCTCCTGAACTTTGGCATCCGACACAACCAGACCCCCATCTCCGGGGAGGGTCCACGCACCCTGCCCACCCCCTGCTTTCCCCCGCAGCCCCCAACACCCTCCCACCCGCCTGCAAAACCAGCCAAGCCGGCTTCCACTTTTGGCCCCAAAACCAGCTGTCTCAGGGCCCATTTGGGAGCCAAAAAACCTGGCTGCTGAGCCTGTTCTCAAGGCCCAAAAATGCAGGGCCCGACCTCTGCTTCTGGGCCCAAAGCTGCGCAGCTCAGTCTGTTTCTGAGCCCCAAAATCAGCCACGTGAGCCTGTTTTCAAGCCCCAGAACAGAAGACTTGTTCTCCATTTCTGACCCTGCAGCGCCCACGGGTGACACCGAGTGTAGCCACCGCACAGCCCTGCACCCCCATGGCCCCACATGCAGTTTTGGGGAGTGCTCGGGACCTGCGGAGGGCCCGGCCCCACGCCTCTGCGGGGCAGCCCCAGCACAGGCAGGGTGTCGCTTCATGATTGCCATTTCAGGCTTTATTTCCCCGGCATCACCGGCATGGCCAGGCCCGCACCCCAAAGCCCCCAGCCGAAGCACCGCCGTGGGTAGCCAGGCCCAGCCACCCACCCAGAAAACAACAAAACCAAAGAGGGAACAAGACAGAGAATGGGGGAAAAAGCAAAGAGAAGGACACAGAAACAGAAAGAGCGTGAGAGGGATAAGGAGCAGGACAGAGAGATGGAGCAAGAAAGGAACAAAGGACGGGAGGCAGAACCAAGGGAAAGAGAGACAAGGACAGGGAGCAGGACAAAGGGACGGAAGAGAAAAAAAAATAGTGACGGGCTGCAGGACAGAGGTGAAGGGATTAAATAGACACAGGGAGCATGACAGAAGGACAGAGAGAGACAAAAGGGACAAAGAGCAGGCCAACATTGGAGGCGAAAAAACCCAACTGTGACGGGCAGTGGGAGAGAGATACGGAGAAAGAAAAAAATACTGAGGAACAGAAAAAAGAAAGAAGAGACAGCTAGCTGGACAGGGGGACACAGACAGGATGGGAGAGGGAATGGGGCAGAGAAAGACAGACAGAAAAGGCAGCGAAAGAAAACAAGGCAGAGGGACAGCAAGGCAGGGCGGGGGGGAAGGGACAGGGGTCTGGACAGAGATGGAGAAATAAGCAGCAGGGACAGAGGAAAACAGACAGAAAGAGGGACAGGGAACATGGCAGAGAAGGAAAAATCAGGACAGCAGCAGGACGGAGATAAAAAACTGGGACGGTCCACAGGACAGAGAGGAATACGAATACGAGCAGGGAGCGGGACAAAGGGATACAGCGAGAAACGACGGGACAGGAAGCAAGACAGAGCGACATACAAGAACAATGACAATGAGAGAGAGAGAAAGACAGAGACTGTGAGAAGCACAGGGGGTTGGGAAATTTAGAAAGAGAAGTATCAGGAGCCCTGCAGAGAGAGGGAGGGTGAATAAAAAAGGGGCAGGAAGCAGCACAAAGGGTCAGAGAGAGTAAGAGATGAACAGGAAGGAGGACGGGGACAGTGAGATCCAGAATGAAAAAAATAAACAGTAACAGCGAGCAAGACAAAGGGATAGAGAGAGAAAGTAGAAAGAAGAGAGACAGGAAGGCAGGGACACAGAGCCGCACGTACAGGCACGGAGAGGAAAAGAATGCCAGGGAACAGGCCAGAGAAATTGGGAGGGGGGGAAGAGGCGGACGCAGATCAGGACAAGGAGATGGAAAAGGAAAAAACAGCGACTGGCTGCAGGACAAAGACAGGGGGCGGGGGGGGGGGGAGGGAGAGGGAGCAGGACAAGAACGCGGAGAGAAAAAGAAAAGGGGGCAGTCAAACAAGAGAGAGAAAGGGGGAGAGGAAGAGAGAGCAGGACAAGAGAATAGACAGAAGAGGAGAGGTACAGGGAAGCAAAAAAAAACACTACAAAAAAAACCCCAAACATCACAGCAGCATGGGAGAGGGGGGAAAGAGAGGGGGCGAGGAGGGGGGGGGGAGGGAGGGGCCAGGAGGCGGAGGGGGGGGAGGCAGGACGCACAAGAGGAGTGACAGGGCCCCGAGGGCCCAGGACTCACCACAGCTCTCGCTCTTGGAGCTGTCAGGAGACCTTGCCAGCTCAGACGCTTCTTTCTTCTTCTCTCCTCCCTTCCTCTTCTGGAACTCCACTCACTTGGCTGTCCTCCACATAACGGAACATGAGTGTCTCGCAGCTCTTATGAGATGAGGCCTCCTAGACACGTAGTCTCGCTCGCTCGCTCACTACGTGGCCGTACCCCACTGCTGGTCATGCATGCAGACCCTGGCGGTCTGAGCTGCTGTGGACTACAAAGAGGGATCCTTCCACGCCCAGAGAGGCAGGCTCTCTCTTGCCTGCAGTGGGAGGCAGCTGCCAGCCGGATGGCCTTCTGTTCCTTCTTCTTTAACTTTCTGTGGCCTCTCCAGCTTCAGCAGCTCCTGCCCACAGCCAGTAAGCGCTCCGCCTGCCCCTTTTTGCTCCCACGCCGCGAGGAGAGGGAGGTCAGGCAGAGACAGCCCACGCAAGCCTGAAGCTGCTGCAGTCAACGGCATCCCCAGGGGACGAACAGACAACCACACCCACAGCGTGGCCTCTGGGAGAGGGAAAGAGGCAGCAGTGACCGTTAGTACCGCAGCTCGACCCTGGCCGGAGCCCCTCCTTCCGCAGGGGCTTCCGCAGACACCACTCGTTCCCCGCACCGCTGCTAACGGCACCCACCTTAAGGGAGACTCGAGACCACCGCAGGGCCAGCTTGCTGCCCTCACGACAGGGCTCGGGGGCTGCCTGCGGCTACAGCGCAGGCTTCAGGGGAGGGGCTGGAGCTGGGGGCAGCCGCACGGGCCGAGCGGGGCCGGGGGAGGCTCCGGGGGAGCTCTGGCGACTCGGGGAGGCGCCCGGTGGCCGCGCCTGGGGGGTGCCCGCCTCCGTCCCCTCTTCCCTTCCACCGGCTCTCGGGGCACTCCCCGGCGCTGCCCTGGCCTGGCCCGGCTCGCCTCCGGCGGACCGGCAGCCTGCCGCACCGGCCGCTTCGCAGCTTCCCGTCCCGCCAGCCCCGGGCAGCCAGCGGGCAGGAGGCACCCCCCGCCCCCGCGGGAGGGGATCGCTCGCCTCACCCGCGGTCCTGGCGCTCGCCCGCTGCCGCCGAGACCCGCGCCCTGCGCAACGCCACGCTGCTCCCGGGGACCGCGCATGCGCTGGAGGGGCCGGAGCCGGCACGCGAACGCCGGGCTGCCCCACGCGCAGAACGGCGCATGCGCCCGAGAGGCGCGTCCGCACGGCTGGTTGGGGAGCGGGCGCAGCGGGAAGCCCGCGGAAAACCACGCGAAACCGGCAACGCTCCTGAGTCTGACCTGGTCAGACTCCGGGGGACGCGGCGGCAGCGAGGACTACGCCGCGCCCGAGAGCCACGCGGCTGGCCGGCCGCCGAGTCCGCGAAAACTACAGCTCCCGGCATGCCCCGGAAGGCAGCCTGCCCTGCTGCCTGACCCCGAGGGGACGCCGCTTCCGTTTCCGCCCACTCCCACGCCGGCGCAGCCGCAATCCCCGCCGAGCCCCCAGCGCCGCTCCGGGCAGCTCCGGCGCGCTCCCGCCGCCCGGCTCCGGCTCCGGGCAGCGCCCGCCGCCGCCGCTCCAGCACGGCGCGGCCCTGCTGCCGCTCCGTGCGTCCGGCAGGGACCCCGCCGTCCTCCTCGGGGCTTTCCCCGGGACCCGCCGGGCGATTGCGCAGCCCCGCCACGGGGCCCGGTGCTCCTAGCCCCACTGTGAGCCCCCAGGGCCCCCCCCCCCCGCCTCGGCACAGGCGCCCCCCCCCTCCCCCGGGCCACCTCCGCCTGGGACGTTCGCCTCCTCCCTCTCCCTCGGGGAAGCCGCAGCCTGGTCACCGCTCCGCTCCTGCCTGGGCTCCCACCGGCCCCGCCGCGACCCCTCCCCCGGCAGCCCCCCATTTCCAGGGAGGGGCCGTCGCCATCAGCCTCACTGCCCGCACTTGGGGCTCCTCCAGCCCCGGCCCGCAGCTGTGGTACCGAAAGCCGGAATAAAACTCCAGAACACCAATGTGAAGTTAAGAAGCAGGCACTTCGTTTATCGCAGCGCTGGGGACACGGGGGATCGCTCCTCCAAAAGCGTGTCCCACTTAGTATCAAAATCCACCAGTTTTTATAGACTTTTTCTGTCAGGTCATTGTTACATAAGCTCTTTCCATAAAAATGCATACTATGGTTGTTCTTAAATTTAACCTTTATAATGATTGGCCCTTTGATTGTATAACCTTATCAATACTCTTATTTAAACACAATCATTGGTCAGTTACACTTAGCTCTACTGATTGGAATCTTCGATACTCAAATCAAGATGGGAAGGGTAAGGGGATTTCCAGGCAGCAAACAGGTGTCCATGACGGTTTCCTTAGTTTCCTGAAACAAAACATAGAAAACCCAGTAACTTCCTAGTGAGGTTTCTAGGGTTAGCTATTTCAAACTTTAACAATATTAAGGTTCCGATAGTCACACGTAACGCAGTTCCTAAAGTTTCTATGGCTACATTTTAAACTTAACAATCCTATACATTATGCTTCACAATTTTACTTCTTAATCAAACCTAACTCTTCTATGTGATTAAATTTTGATTTCTTTACCAGAATATTTGCAACAGCTGGAGCCCAGCAGGAATAAGGGGGGCATGGCCCAACCCCCCAGCACCTCACCTCCTCCTCCCCTGGGCTCGCAGCCCAGAGGGCAAAGGGGACGGATGGCCAGTGTTTATTCAGTCCTGCGAGCGAGTCTGCTCCAGGGCTCGGGGCCCCCCCGACGCTTCCCCTGCCCCTGGGACACCTTGGCAGTCGGTCCCAGAGCCATGCTCATCGGTCCCAGAGCCACGCTCGTCAGTCCGTTGGGGAACGCACGGTCGGTCGGCTGGCTCCTGGAGCGATGGGCTGCTGGGCAGAGGCGAAGGCTGCCAAAAACGAGGAGCAGGACACTAGAAGAGAGGAGAAAAGCAGCAGCTGGCTGGACAGCAGGGATGTAGCGAGAAAGCACGAGGCAGGGAATGGGACAGCAAGAAAAAGACAGAAAAGACAGGGACAAGAAAAAGGACAGAGGCGCAGCAAGGTGGGGAGGAAGGGAGGAGGACAGAGATGGAGAAAGAAGGAGCAGGGACAGAGGAAGAGGCAGAAAGAGGGAGTGGAAGCAGGACAGAGAAAGAAAAATAAGGACAGGGAGCAGGCTGGAGATAAAAAAAACTAGGATGGGCAGCATAACAGAGAGGGATTAAAAAAGAACAGGGGCAGGGAGCAAAACAGAGGGATACAGTGAGTAATTATGGCACAGGGAGCAGGACAGAGCAACAGAGAATAAAGAAGAGGGAGCATGAGAGAAACTGGGGGGGAGAAGGACAGCTAGAAGGACAAAGCAACAGAGAGAAAGAGGGTCAGGGAGCAGGACACTGGGACAGAATGAGAGAAAAAGGGGCAGCGAGCAGGACAGAGCAGTAGAGACACAAGAAGGACAGAGACATAGATACAAAGAGGGAGACAAGGGAGGGGAGAGAGAGAGAATGGATAAGGGGGAGCCAGACAGGGCAGGGAGGGATGGAGAAAGAGGGATGGGGAGCAAGACAAGAGGGTTATAAACAGAAAAGTAAGACAAGAAGGACTGAGGAGCAGATAGAAAGGTACAGGGAAAAAAGGATGGTGACATGGAAAAAGAAATAGGGTCAGGGAGCAGGACCACAGGACCGACAGAAAAAGGAGAGGAAGAAGGAAGGAAAGATAAAGATGGGGACAGGGAGTGGGACATACGGAGAGAGAAAAAGTAGGACAGAGAACAGGGGAGAGGGATTGAGTAATACAGAGAGAGATGCAGACTGGGACAAAGAGATGGAGAAAGTAAAAACAGTGATGGGCTGGAGGACCTGCTTCTGACAACGTCACTCCTGATGTCACTTCCATGGCCTCAAAAATGGGACATGGCACAAGACAGAGGAATGAGGGAGTGAAAGAAAAGGCACAGGGAACTTTTTTAAAGAGAAGAAAAAACAAGAGAGAGCAAAATAGCGATAGGGGACAGGATAAGGATGGGGAGCAGATGGAACAAGTGCAGAACAAGAGAGACAGGACACCAGACAGAAAGTGAGGAAAAAAGGGAAAGCTGGATACAAGGAAAACAGGAACAAAACCAGTATTTATTACACAGTGTGGTTAATTAAAATGTACATAATCTACCAGCTTGAACAGAACTGCTCACCATAGTGGCTTAGCCTGTATCTCGTCTAAGTTAGCACGTTTCTTGGCAGGGTACGCAGGAGTATAAAACCCATAATAAAACATGGAGGGAGAAACACAAGATTTGATATTACTTAGTCTTAATCCCAGCTTGTACAGTCAATTAATACTCTGATCACTGAATTTCATTTCTGCAAATTCTACATTAATCCATGCTTCTCCATTTAAAAAAAATAATTGCGTTATCTCAGTGTCAGATATAGGGTTGTTTGAAGATGCTGTGAAGATAAGGAGAGATTTCTCTTTTGCAGGTTCTTTTGAAATCCTACATTGACTCTGAAATTGAGCAAGAAGAGTATGAGAAAACAAGAAATCTTTACTGCAGATTACTTCAGCAGACACAGCATGTTAAGGTATGTATGGGTACTCAGAACACATAATTTTTCTTGAATCTGGTCCACGGTGGAGAGAAAGCCTTGACTGCTTTGGTTGTCTGGCTTTTTCAAATTAACAGTGAACCAAAGTTCAGTCCCATGCCTGTGCCATGAGGAGGGGAAAGATATTTCTACATTATGTATAACAGGTTTATCTTATATGCAAGTATTAATACATTGCCTTCCCCTGCTCTGTTTCTTGGGTATTGTACAGTATTTTCATTGGTCATGAATAAATGCATTTGAAGAGTTTTTACTGTTACTGACTTCAGTTATTTTTGGTTTGAAAGAAAACCAAGAAAACACCATACATGAGGTAACTCCATTTTAATAGTCTCTGAATTTCCAGTATTTGAAAGGAAAAATAATGTGGTAAGTGCAGGAGTATGCAGCCATTACCAACAGAAGCAGGATTAGTAAGCTTCTCAATATTGCTTTTTATTATTTCACGGGGAAAAACACTGAGCCTAAGATTCCTCATCCGTATGTTCTTGGAGGCTGGGGGGAGAAGGAACCTGGTGCTCTTAGTAAGTTGCCTGAGAATCACAGCTTACAGTTACTCAATGTCTTCTGGTCTCACAGGATGAGGCAGAGGTATAATTGATTTCTTCTCTGTATCTCTGGAAAGAGCTTTTCTCATATCTGTGACAATATAAAAGCTATTATAATAAGGCAGTCATTGCACAATGCCACATTAAGTGAATTCTCTAGTACAATAAGATCATTTTTAATCAAGAAGGCTTCATAGAATCATAGAGTATCTCAAGTTGGAAAGGACCCACAAGGATTTTTTTTTTTTTTAAAGAAAAATCAGGTAAGAAACTGCATTTTTATTTTCATTTTACCTACAGGGTAAGTGTCTTTGTACTTACTAATTTATTCTTGTTTCGTAGTTTATTTTGCCGCAAATGCTACAAAAAGTGTAAACTGCAAGATTCAGTTTTGTAACTGACAGAATCTTCAGTAGGGAAAGCTATCTAAAGGCGTATACAAAATCCCATTCATCAACAACTATATGAACTTGTTTCACATTAAGAAAAATAAATAAATAATAAAAAAAAAATCATACAAACCAACCCAGGAACCCTCAACATGAGAATCATTCCACTCAACTTGAGGCAGAACAAGCACTTACCATAAGCATCTTCATCTGGCTCTCCACTGCTAGCAGAGTAGTCCTCTAATACCGTGCGGTACACACTGTAGCCTAGTTGCTTGTACATATTTACTGCAACCTGATTTGATACTCGCACAAAGAGATTGACGAAAAATCCACCCTTTCTTTGAAAAAATAAAAACAAAAAAACCCACAGTAAGGAATAGCAGGTGAATGTATTTCTAAATAATAACCAATAACTCGCAATGAGACCAAGAGCAGGTCTGATGATGTGGTATGCTAATCAAACACCTCTCACACTGTAACAACAGATGCATTCCTTTACCAAGGGACAAATCCAGTGTAGGCACAAATTTCATTTTATTTTTGTCACATGACCATTCTTTTACACCAGACACCCACAAGCCTCATACCCATAAGAAATTATATTTTTTTAAAAATCCACATTTTAGATTGCATTGGCTTAGGGACTGCATCCTTCAAAATGCATGGCTGGGGAAAGTGGTGGAATCAATCACAAAATTCAGTTGCCTAACAGGAGACAGCCCTTCTCCTCACAAAGCAAGTTTTTCAAAACTTCGTACCATTTTCCAATTTTACCAACTAGAATGGGGTTGCCCTACCAGCATGAGTTGGGGACATTTCTCTGTGGGTTCATTTGATGCTAAATTAAATTTTCTGCAGGTACAAGTAACCAAGGACAAGACAGAAAGTAAGCTAAGATACTGTCTGCCGTACAAAATTTGTTTCAAGATTGTGCCTGAGGGAATTGCATAAAGCCCACAATTACTGACCAAGTATGTTGGAGGCCCTCTGGGAAACAGCGCTGATATTTCGTGAACCTCTTCTCCTATCAAGAAAATGACCTTTTATACAGTATCTCTACTGGAATTCGGGCTACTTCCTACTCATTCTGGCAAGTTAGCTTTCAGAGAAACCCTGAGATTTAAAACCGCCGAGCAACATTCACAATTTTTGTTCTCTAACTACAGGGAATTTCAGCGAATCAGAACACTACTTAAAGCAAAATTCTGGGTCTGTTTCATGCAAATCAAATACCGAAGCCATAGAGAAGTGTCTGTAGAAAGATTACTTTAAAAGATAAATTTAAAGATAAGCATAGTACTCACTTTTCTGAAATTTCTTCCAGTAGTTCCATCAATTTAGCTGTCAAACCCAGCCGTCGAAATTCTGGTGCAACAGAGAGAGCAGTAACATGTCCATGCCACTCTTCCCTAGCCACAGAGCCTTCTGCTTTACCCATTACTGTGAACATACAGAACATCAGCGCAGTAGCACCTTTGAAGTAATGCACCAGCCACAGCTATACATCTTTACAAAAGAACCAAGAATGTATAAACAAACATTGTGTCCTGGTTTAAGCCCAGCCAGCAACTAGGCACCATGCAGCTGCTTGCTCACTCCCTCTCCTCCCAGTGGGATGGGGAGGAGAATTGGGGGGGGGGGGGGGGGAGTAAAACTTGCGGGTTGAGATAAGAACGATTTAATAACTAAAGTAAAATAAAATGTAATACTACTACTACTACTAATAATATAAAAATATAATAATAATTGCAATGAAAAGGAATATAATAAAATAAAATAATAATTTAAAAACCCAAGAAATGACAAGTGATGCACAATGCAATTGCTCACCACCCGCTGACCGATGCCCAAGCAGCGATCCGCCCCTCCCGGCCAGCTCCCCCCAGTTTATATACTGAGCACGACATTCTATGATATGGAATATCCCTTTGGCTAGTTCAGGTCAGCTGTCCCGGCCACGCTCCCTCCCAGCTTCTGGTATACCTGCTTACTGGCAGAGCATAGGAAACTGAAAAATCCTTAACTTAGGATAAGCGCTACTTAGCAACAACTAAAACATCGGTGTGTTATCAACATTATTCTCACACTAAATCCAAAACACACTGTACCAGCTACTAAGAAGAAAATTAACTCTATCCGAGCCGAAACCAGGACACATTGCAATGATTGCGGTCAAAGCCCAAACACAGATGTCTACATCATCATTCTGTGAGTCAGCAACCACTAAAAATGTCACTTTGCTCAAGTATTACAGTAGTGTCTTGACTAGTGCAAAAAAAAGTTTTTTCAAATTCATTGTTTGAGGCATGACTTCCAAATGCAAATTTTAAGCAACTCTTGTGAGTCCTTAACTGAGCAGAATTCAGGATCTGACTAAAATGGTGGAAGAACAGAGGGCTAGAAGCCCCAAACTAACTCACCATCCCAGCAACTACTGGAGACTTTTGGTGACTATAGGGGAATAGAGCTTGGGAAGCTTTGCCAAACTGGCAACAGAAAGTTAAGGCCCTGCAAACACAGTATATTTAAGAAAAAAAAAAGGGGGGAGGGAGGAATGCTGTTTTGGGGGATTTCTCTGTAGTTCCTCCCCTTTCTACGCAAAGCCAAACCGGTATTAGTTCACTAATGAATATTCACACTTCCACACGGTATTCTTATAAACATCACAGTCACTCCTAATAAGCAACTGGTTGGGTATGGAGAATGTTTTAAACTTTACTATGTTAAATACTTTACTTCCCAGGTCCCTGCAAAGACCCTTATTCTGCCCCGCGCCCACTCCCCAAAAGAGGGGAAAAAAGCCTGGAAGGACTAAACAAACCCAACAGCTCTATGTAGAATGATTTCTGAAAACCACGAATATTCCACAGCAAATAAGCAACTGACATCCAGACCCAGAGCACTCCCTCACAGGACAATGCAAAACCCAAGCCCAGCGTTTTTACTCACTGATGACTGACAGCGTGTGAGATCAGAGCTGAGCGCAGGGACCTAACTCCAGGATTACAGAAACGCTTGCACACGTACATTCACCTGTATAACACCTGGGTGGACGTTATCACATTCAAGACTCCTTGGTGTGCTCGGAACATCAAACCGAAAACCACTGCTCCGAGTCCTATGTAATACCCTTAGACATTTATGAGACGGGAAGGTGACAAGTAACATTCCCCTTCCCGGCCGGGCACCTGCAAAACGCGAAGAGGAAGATGAGCTCCCGCGTTATAACCTCCCGAGCCCGCCACGCAGCGAGGGGCTAAGGCTGGAACACCCGGAGCCGCGCCGCACTCCCTGTAACCCACCGGCTCCCCGCCGGGCGCCTCGGCGACAACGAAATACTCGGGCCAGTGGGCCAGGTACTGCAGGTAGAAGAGTATCCCGTACTGGGGCGCTGGGTTAAGGACCAAGCCGTCGCCGCCGAGGCCGGGGCCGCCGCCGCCCGCGCTAGGCCCCGCGCCTCCTCCGCGGCCGCCGGCGGCGGCGGGAAGGATACGGTCTCCATCAGCGGGTCCGAGTTGCTGCGGGGGGGAGAGCGACGCTCGTCACGGGGCCCGGGCCGCGCCCCGCCCGCCGGGCGGCCCGAGCTCCCCCGGGAAGGGGGCGGCGGCGGTGCCTGAGGGAAGCGGGAGCCCCTGGCGTGCGCCGCCGGGCCGAGCGTGGCGGAGAGCGAGCTCGGGGGCAGGGAGAGGAGAGGAGAGGAGCGGAGCGAAAGGCGGCGGGCGCTCACATGTTGTTGAAGCGGAAGAGGTCGTCGCAGGTGAAGGCGCGGAACGTCGTCATTATTGCCGCTGCTCCCGCTGCTCAAGGGCCCTTCCGCCACGGAGAGGCGGAAGCGGAGCGCCGCGGCCCCGGCGGACTGCTGGCTCCGGGGGCAGGGAGAGCTTGTGCAGCGCCCAGGGACAGCCCCGGGGCGAGCCGCGGGCAGGACGGCTCCGCCCCAAGCCCACACGGAGACCGACACTGCAGACGACCTGACCGCAATATGCAAGAGCACCAAACAGCTCCAGGGGGAGGGAAGAGGCCGCCGGACGAGAAGCCCTGCGGTGCCGCAGCAGCACGCCGCAGATGCTCTGCGGCAGACCTGGGAAACGCAGTCTCCTGTGGCCGTGGCCTGTGACAGAAAGTTAGCGTCCAAACCGGGACAATGGATGCCCAAGAAGCCAGGCACTAAGACCTAAGACCATAAGGACACAGGGAAGAAACCCCAGAAGAGGATCCCGTGGAAACTGAACACTCAAGATGAGAAATGCTGCTCACGCAGCCTGGATCACTGCTGCAAAGATGACCATCCAGAAACAACTGTGATGCAAAACATGCAAGACAGATCCACTCTTCTGGCTTCAACTGCTAGACAAGTAGCGCATGACTGGCACTATGACAATGAGGTGATGCAGTCAAGACGCTACGGATGCCTACTAAGGTGCACACCAAGCTCATTGAGAACAAAGAGCAAGGGGTGAACATCAAGACCTAAGAAAAGTACGGTATAGGACACAGAACACAAACTACGCAAATGACACCACAACACAGACACAGGTTGGAACTGCCCTGCCCAGCACATGCTCACCTCATGCAGAATAAACCCCACACCCTCTCTCTGCACCAAAACACGACTGATCCTGAACATCCCTCTCCACTGCACCGACTTTAAGCACCTTGCCTCTCCTACACTGCAGTCTCTCTCCACCCCAACAACCCATACCATTTGCCCTTCAGCTTTGCTTTCAGAGGGCTGGGGGTCTGAATCCATCCTCAAGAAGGACCACATCGTGTAACTGGGATGTTGCTGCAATCAGCAGGTGCCTCTTCATCATCTGCAAAAAGAGTGCTGGATGTTGCTGTCATGCCAGCCAACACCTACCTTTTCCACAAAAACACTATCCTCAGAAGTACCATGGACTCCACACACCTGTTCCGCATCCAGAACCAGATGTTCCAGCCAGCATCTCCTGTGGCACCTGGAAAACCAGAGAGATAAGATGACCACTATGCTCGTAAGCATTCACCTCCACGGGGCCTGCTGTGCCACTCCTCACCTCCACCAGCTTACGTCAAATGCTCAGCCATTTCTGAAGAAAGCCTAGCACTGCACCTGCAAAACTAAAGAGAAACACATCACTGAGTTGCCTCACGCTACTTTGCAATTGAACTCCAACCTGGCTGACAGGTACCTCCTCAGACTGCTCAGGTGCATGCCTTCACCCCTCTGCGACTATGTGTGGCACCATTTAAAAAAAAAAAAAAAAAAAAAAGGGGGGGGGGGGGGAGCACATGCTGATGATACCGAAATTCACGGCCTGTAAAGAAATATTCTCTAAGACTCGTTTTGGAGTTTTAGAAAGCAGGCATTCTTTATTGCAGCGCTGGATGCACGGGGGATAATTCCACCTAGCGTACATGCCACAGCTTCAGCACAAACAGGTTATATGGAGTAACTGATTACACATTAATCAGATTAGTATACATATACATAAAAATTATTGTAACTGATTATCATAGTACTGCCTACATCCGATCACGTGCAATGAAGGATCCATTTGAGACGAAGGGCTGCTTTTATGACCACCGACCCATTTGAAGTTCTTGTTGGCTGACCTTGAAGTCTTTATTCTTGTCCTTGTTCTTTGATCTTGAAGCTTAACGCAGTTTCAGTCCCATGTGGTCAGATTCAACATTGTACAGGAATATCTAGTCATAAGAGCAAAGAACTGCAAAACTTATGAGTAACTACCTCTACTAGTTAATTGCTTGGCTATACTTTTGTCTATTGTTTCAATCATAGTGTTAGTATAAGATTTCTAATAATTATTTACCAAATCTCACTTTTACAGTCACCTAGCAGCAAACCAGTTTCCATGGCTGGTACAAAATATTAAAACCTTCAAAATATTTAGACATATGTCCTGGTTTCAGCTGGGATAGAGTTAACTGTCTTCCTAGTAGCTGGTACAGTGCTATGTTTTGAGTTCAGAGCGAAGAATGTTGATAACACTGATGTTTTCAGTTGTTGCTCAGTAGTGTTTAGACTAATGTCAAGGATTTTTCAGCTTCTCATGCCCAGCCAGTGAGAAAGCTGGAGGGGCACAAGAAGTTGGCACAGGACACAGCCAGGGCAGCTGACCCAAACTGGCCAACGGGGTATTCCATACCATGTGACGTCCCATCCAGTATAGGAACGGGGAAGTGGGGGGCAGGGATTCGCCGCTCGGGGACTGGCTGGGTGTCGGTCGGCGGGTGGTGAGCAATTGCACTGCGCATCATTTGTACATTCCAATCCTTTCATTACTGCTGTTGTCATTTTATTAGTGTTATCATTATCATTATTAGTTTCTTCTTTTCTGTTCTATTAAACCGTTCTTATCTCAACCCACGGGTTTTGCTTCTTTTCCCGATTTTCTCCCCCATCCCACTGGGTGGGGGGGAGTGAGTGAGCGGCTGCGTGGTGTTTAGTTGCTGGCTGGGGTTAAACCACGACAACATACCATACAGAATGTATGGAAATATGCTATCAGGATACAGCGGACTCAGCACTGTGCACCCTGCTCCGACTGACCCTGCCTTTAGCGTTGGACTAGATGATCTCCAGATGCACCTTCCAACCACAACGATTCTGTGGTATTAATAATTACAGCATCCATACTATATTTATAGCTTATAACTGTAGAGTTTACTGTAAATGTAGTCACCAACTACAGCTATCATAGCATCGCCAGCACAGGTATTGTACAATCCAGACACAGTTCTCAGGTGCTGGAGATTTCCAAAGCTGACTTTAATTTCGTATCTGTAAAATGGGTATTGTGAAACTTCTCCAGGGCACTGCAGGTTGTAAAGGCACTTCAGTACCCTCATAATATGGGACTGTGATACGTATTTCCTTAGGTGTTTAAACTGACAGTAGAACATAGATACATTTTCCTGAGCATATTGTCTCTGTTTCCTCACATAACCCTGCAACACAAAAGTAACAACCAGCTGCATCTCTCCCAAGAAGACAAGTCAAATAACTGCAGCCTATTATCCCACTTCTCTTTTGTGCCTGGAAAGAAGCCACCCCTTTCCCAAGCAGTTCTGTTCTGACTGCTGCCAGCTGCTTCGCTCTCCTCTTGTGCTCTTACAGTGAGATCCCAAAGCAACTCAATGCTGACGTACGAAACTATGAATGGGAATTTCCTTTACTGGGGTGGTCTTCCTTTTCTGGACAAAAACAGTGCCACTACTGCATCGGAAAGCAAGAAAGCAATGGTGCACGCAGCCTGTTCATCTTAACCCTCTGCAATCGTTCAGTTCGTTCTTGTCTCCATGTCGCTACCTGTATTTTCTTCTTGATTCTCATTGCAGGGAAGACAGTTTCAGCACAAAGTAGCAGGTCAGGTAGAGAACACAGCTTGCTCTCCGAGGATGTTGCTTGATCAGGAAGGACCTTCCATAAGAATGAGAAAATGGGACCAGAAAGAGAAAGTATTAGCCTTTCTTCTGCAACAACCCCACCTCCCCATTTTCCTCAGTTTTGCTGTGTGGTAAGCAAAAGTCTGTTTTATTTAAACATTCATTTTAAAAAGGATAATACTTTAAATTGAAGGAGTAAAAGCATTACTGACATACAGCATTGTAGAATTATGAAATACGGGCACAAAATTTTAAGAAATGAGAGAAAACTTGCCAGCCCAACATGAAGCCAGATCGCACACAGGCATTGTAATTCCATCTTCAGCTGTATGATCCTATGCGCGTTTTTTTCCCTCACAGCATCACCAGCAAGCTCTAAATACAGGATTTCCATACAGCCCCTTCAGACAGCTGCAGATACCTACTGCACAGGCCCTGCAGCACAGTCTAAAGAATAACAGGCAATTTGCTCCTGAGCTGGGCCATCCTGGATTTTAAGGGGGTACCTGACAAATACTCGGTTTTGGTGAATCACCAGCTAAAAGCTGCCTTACAGTCACAATGCCAACGGAATGGCAGGAGCAGCTATTACAGAGTTAAGGACTGAGAGTCAATTATTTTTCTGAAATGCAAAGTGGATGAAATTGGGGTCTGCCACAATGCAATACCCAAGTTCCATTTCCGGCTCCGCCTGAAATGATCTGCTGTTGCTGTATTTCAGCCTAAAGGAAAATAAGGCTTGTAGGATCCCTGACTTCCTCATAATTTTTTAACTCCTTATCAGCTTTTTCTGAATTGCAAAGGGTAAAGTGCACAAAGATGCAAAACTAAGGCAGGTTTCATGAAATGACTCGTAGGAATAAGTGACAAAACCTCCCCTCCACTGTGGGAAAGACTGCAGCATTAACTTGTTTCTTACCAGACATCAGCCTCTAAATTCAAGTCCCAAACTGGCAGGAAATGAGGCTACATGAGCTCATGGCACAGATGACAGAAAGAATACCTGCCTCCCTCTAGTCAGCTGCCACGGCTGTGCCCTGCCTGAGAGCACAAACCTGTGCCAGCAGAGGAGGAGAGATGCGAGCTGCAAATGGATGCCCTTTCCCTCGGCCAGGTGACAAGCTTTCTGTCGGGACCTCTGACATTTCATCCGTGGTGGAGGCAGACAAAGCAGGACCAGCAGATACACGACACCAAAGTCTGCCCCTGTTACAAAGACAGGGAAGAGTAGCATTGCTCCGCCTTCAAAGAACAAGTGTGGGGGAGGAAGACTAAGGTGGGGGAAGAAGAAGGTGCACTCATTCTTCTCCACCAGCATTTTAATTACAGCTGTCTGGAGAAGTACTAAAACATATACAGCATATATAGTATAGCGGCTGCGTTTGATTAAACAGGCTTTCAAGCAGCAAAGCCAAGTCCGCAACACAGGGTGGACAGGGCCTAGATTCTTGCTCCCTCCACCGCTTTCTCTCTCCTAAAGAGCATGAACCACATCTTCCACCCTTAGGCTAATCTTCACCCCCCCACCATTACCAGCCTTGAGGCTCAGCAGCAAACCTACAACTACGCTATTCAACAGAAACAAATCCTGCTGATCGCCCACACCATTTCCCTGGACTGTACATCTTTGTAGCGCTCCCACCTTACAGCTAGCAGCCTTTTAACACTCACAAGTTACGCAATGAACTGTTCTAAGTTTTTCAGCAAATGGCATCTGTTTACATGGATTCACTTTTAATTTCATTTACACTGAAAACTACTTACATCATGATTTCTAGCCTTTGGCCAGCATTTTAGAGGATTTCTTTGTCAGGTCTGAATGATCGGGAAGACAAGAAACATTTATACTCTCACGGACCAAGCGGTTTAAATATATTTATTTAGCACATTTATTCCTGTTGAAGTCTTTTTTAAAAATACCTGATTTTTAGCTAGCTGTGGGCCTTCCCTCATCTACTGTAAAACAAGTTTCAGAGTGAAAAGTTAATTCCATCTCCAGAGTTGGAATTCATTAAAAGTGCTAAAACCCAGTTGAGCTCAAGAATTTTTTAGGTTTGGGTAGTTTAAGGAGTCCTTTCCCAGGAGCATGCAGGCCACACTCCAAGCCCCTGCTCCCCTCTCTAGCATTCGTCATTGTCCTTATGCCCAGATACCTTCACTTTGATGCCATGAGAAGGCCGTAGGACTTGCTTATTACTTTCTCAGCAGGAGTAACATTTAGACACGTAAAATAGGCTGAGACAGTTCTGGGGTATTTAAAAAAAAAAATTTCTTTAGCCACTTATGCAAACAAGTGGGGTTAGATAACTAACAGGACCTTTAAAAAGGCATCCTCTGATACTTCAGTCCGACTCTCAGTTTCTAAAACAGGAGGCTGTAACCTACGATTTACATATTCTGTGTATTTGTTGTCCTGCAACATCTCATCCATATGTGTGTTATTACTGTATTTTCCATGGTTATATTAAATTCAGAAGCTACAGTGATCTCAATGTTAAGAATGAACCATCATTTCCTCTAACACAAATAGCTGTGAGCTATTATCTAGATGCATATTATACTCATGAGATCAGAGACCCATAATCCCTAAGACAACTGCTGCGTAGGTAAAATAATAAATCTTTGCTGTATTGCAGCTGTTAGACCTGAGATAATCCTTTATGCATTTAGCTACATGAGCCTCAAATAAGACAAAACCACTCTGTGTTCTGCACATGTAATTTTACACGGAGAACACACAAGCCGATACACACACAGTAGACAATTAAAATGCTTGGAAGGTTTTGGAGAACCGATAGAAGAGGGATAAATAACCAAAGAGGAGCAAAGATAGTTTTGTCATTGGACGTTTTCCTACTGATTTCTTATAGATGTTTGTATTATAAAATAAAGCTTTTGTACTTTTGTCTTCCCATTCTTTGTGAACTGTGAAATATCTGTGAAAAACTGAAGTACCATCCTAATCTTACACTACGATATTAAAAGAAAATGCCATAATGTAACATTCTGATTAAACAGCACTGGTAGTATTAGTGGATATCTTTCCTTTTGTCCTGGTTTCGGCTGGGATGGAGTTAATTTTCTTTCTAGTAGCTGGTATAGTGTTGTATTTTGGATTTAGTACAAGAAGAATGTTGGTAACACACTGATGTTTTCAGTTGTTGCAAAGTAGTGCTTAGACTAAGTCAAGGATTTTTTCAGCTTCTCATGCCCAGCCAGCAAGAAGGCTGGAGGGGCACAAGAAGTTGGGAGGGGACACAGCCAGGACAGCTGACCCAAACTGGCCAACGGGGTATTCCGTACCATGTGACATCATGCCCAGTATGTAAACTGGGGGGAGTTGGCCCGGGGGGGATTGCTGCTCAGGAACTAACTGGGCATCGGTCAGCGGGTGGTGAGCAATTGCATTGTGCATCACTTGTTTTGTGTATTCCAATTCTTTTATTATTTTTGTCATTTTTTTATTATCATCATTATTATTTTATTCCTTCCTGTCCTATTAAACTGTCTTTATCTCAGCCTATGAGTTTTACCTTTTTTTTCCCCCCGCCATTCTCTCCCCCAGCCCACTGTAGGGTCTCCCCCACCCCAGGCTGCGTGGTGCTTAGTTGCTGGCTGGGGTTAGACCATGACACCTTTGAAGAAAATAAGTATTTCAAGGTGGTGGCTATCTTCTGCAGGTTCAGAATTTCAGCACTAATTTCTCCAAATATTTGCAGTACCCACAATACAGTCATCTGAAATTTTGTACACACAAGCTAGAACAATTCAGTTCTTATGTATGTGAGTATTAGCTATACATATACATCAAATAATGTGTATCCAGTATGAACAGATCACAGAAATTCCACTACTTCTTTACACTTGTACAGCCATGATGTACTTTTGGTTCTTCCCTAATCATTACCGTAATAAACAACAATCATATGAAGTTTGATTTAGCAATTGCTTGGCACAAGCCTCTTTCATGGCATAGTGGAGTGCAGACCAAATAACAGTTCCCCTTGCCTTAAAACCCACTAACATTTCCATTTCATGATTGCCTCATTACTCGATCTTTGATATAAGCTTGATGGGGGAGGAGGGCGGGGAAAGCAGCAGTGCAAGAGAGGTTTAATTAAACCATCAGACCCATCCACTTTGTCACTTGGGAGTATTGCCGTAGTGAAATGCTTTTTACAGGCAGCAGCCTAAGAAACGCATGCCAGTGATTTGAACTAAAGTGGATACGCTGTGCCTGAGCGCTCACAACACCATCCGCTCCTCTGGGAGACTTCAGCATGCCAGAAAAGTAAAGAGAAAGATGGAGAAAAGAAACATCATAAAAATCAGTAGCAAGGCAAGTGCGGTCTCTTGTTTGTTAAGCAGGAACACAGATGAAGTTAAAACAGCTCTTCCCTAAGAACTCCACATTCACAGCTCTGGCCAAGGTTCCAGAACCAGACAGTTTTTACCCTCGATCCCACTCTAAGCACAGAGGACAACCAGAGTTCATCAGAGAACAATAGCTGACTTTCAGCTAAATGTTTAACAGCAGACAGAAAACATTGTTATGAGTAGCTGAGAAATGTCATTCTTGTAATATTACTCTTTCGTGTTGGTCTGTAGAGCGGACTTGTTGTCCCCAAAGTGGGGTCGTTCACCCGGTGTGCAAAGCGCCAATATACACACCGAGCAGAGGTATTTTATTCCAATTCACATTTGTGCAAAGATGGGGGCTAGGTGGTAATTCACAAAGCTAGCACCCCTCATACGTCAACAGGCAAGCAATTTATACAGTTCAGTTATACATATTTAGTTTCCAAAGTTCTTCCCCAAAACTATTATTGGTAGTCGCTTATCTACCACAGTTTCTATTGGGCTAAAGTTTTCCCCACTTCGAATTAACAGTACAGTGCTCTTTTATTCTACAGCACATGCTCAAGAAGAGTGTGTGTTGGGGGGTAAGTCTTTCTGGTCTAGAATTGAGTTGGTGGTCGCGATCTCCCCCTGCCACCTTTACCTGTCCCCCAGTTACCGAAGATCTTTGCTGACTTCATGCATATTAACAATTATTCAACTTCCAGTGCCTCCTGGGGCAGGATGTTCACTTATTAGCAGTGTTTTAGTTCTCCTTCAGGGACACAGCCGTTAGCAAGGCATGCATTGGTTATACAAAGGGGATCTTGCTTCACAAGACCTTTGTGGCCTTTTTAAGGTGGCTGAAGTACATAATTTCTTAAGTACATCAGACTCACTGAATTTGTTTGCTTTTCCTTAGGTTAGCATGGCTCCTACAGCTAGCATATAAGGCAGAGAAGTTTATATTACATACAGCTATTCTCTGTAGGAGTAATTCCCTTTTAATCTCAAAGGGAAGCAACTTTTCCCCAAGGTACAGTTAAATCTTTGCAAGAGGAAACTATTAGCTTTAAATTTGGTGTAAATTTCAACTATTTGTAAGGCTTATTGATGGCTTCAGCAGGAAATAGTGAAGAAGTTCGCTTTTAAAGCTGCTCCTACCATTTGCATAAAATGCTAATTTAACCTTGGAGCAAAAAGTACATGCTCTTGCAGTCCACACCTTAGAAAATGCCTGTGGACTTAATGTGACAAATACCTTCCCTTTTTATGCAATCTGAAACTTCAAGAATAAGCACAGTGAATTTTTATGTGAAAACTTGACTTCAGTTTAATATTAGTTCCTTTGTGTTCAATAATAGATTCTTTCTTGCTTATGTTTTTCATTTAGCTACGTCTTACTGAAAAAATTTGCATCTTCGCTTGTGATGAAAACAGGTGATTTGGCAGTGTCATAGATTTGTTACATACACTTCCTGGCAAAATTCTCCTGCCATGGAAAATCTTGTGTTGTTGTGAAACATTCATTTCAACTTAATAAACATACTGCATTACGGCATACACACAGCTTAGTATTCGCAATAACTTTGAAACTGAACATAGGATAAAAAAAAATTACTTACAAGGTGGCAAAAATAGTTGGTTACAGCTAAGCTTGCACCTGTGAGGTACTGTACGTCCTGGCTTCAGTCCAATGAAGTGCAGAAGCTGTAGTTCAATCTTCATTATTATTAGATCTGTGTACTACCGGATCACCTAGAAGTTGAAATTTCCTCTTGATGAGGTGTAAGCAAATTTCTTTTGATTGAGACACAACTTACAATCTGATATTTATGACAGTTTTTATGCTTTATGAGGGAGGAAACAGTACATGATCCAACACAGAACCTGCTAGGACAAATTGCTCATTTGAAATTTATGCACAAAACAAATCAGAAGAGCAACTTCACGTGATTTCACTGCTTTACATCAGGTAGTTACAGCATTTCTAAACTAGCGTGGAGTCTACTAAAACCAGATGTGCTGCTTCACAAAAACATGGTCCCACCTGAATTCAGAAGGGTTTCTTCTGCTCTTAAACATTAATCAGGCACTTAAAAGCTTCAGTAGACTTGTAAATTCAAACCTCTGACAATTTACTTAGTCTTACCATTTCTGATATCCAGGATATGTGAAAATAAATCTTCCAGTTCAATAGTTGTCACTGAGAAAGATGTGTGTTAATCTAGACCACAAAAAGGGAATAATATCATGTTAGCCATGTAGCCTTTATTAAGAGGTTGAAATTAACTTCTCAGGATCTTTTAAGCTTCTAAGCATAAAATAATTGGTGTAGCTTACAGATGTGGAAGAGAAATATTTTGGTATTATAACCAAAGTAGTCTTCTCCTCTGTGAACTGCAAGACAATCTATAATATTGCATCGACACTTCAAAACCCACTCTGTCTCTCCCCTTTTCTCATCCAATGTTTCCTTTTAGATATTTCAAGAAATTCTTTCATTGTCTATCCCATAAAATGAGAAATAGATTATTATGGAACAGCTCCCTACATAAAAAGTTAATGCATTTAGACTAGCTGTGATACAAAAATTATTTGAGATACATTTGTGTGTGACATTCTGATGAAGCATCTAGTTGTTTACAATTGCTAGGACTTCTCTCAGTAGTAAAACACTGGCAATGTGCATGAACACAAGAAACTCTTCATGGGTCATATTCATCCTTTATGCAGTCAAATGAAGTTTTTAAATCACAAAAAGATTTGGCTGTTATACAGTCTGTTTAAATTACACGATAGTAACCAAAACCACAAGACTATGTGTCTCATACTTTGCTCTGTTTCAGAATAATCTCAGCTTGCAAAGCAGATCAGTTTTCTATAACACAGATAACCAGGGTTCACACAGTCAGACTTTTCATTTAGAAGGCCACAAAAAGAATCATAAAGACACCAAGTATCTTTTCCTTAAACGTCATGTTTAGACAGCTATGTTACCTCAAAGTACTATGAAAATTACTTTCTCTAAAACTACGTTACATTTATTACTCTTTTTTTCCTGAAAACAATCTCATAGCTTAATCCTTATAGTAATTTTTTCAAGTTTTGATTTTTTCTAATGAGTATCGACACATGAAAATTCTAAATAATTTAAGCAAAGTCAGTATTTGCTATAGTTGCACTTGATCCAACATCCCTTTTTTTTTTTCCAACAAGCAAACGAGTTCAAGTTTCTTTCAAGAGCCATAGAGAAGGAGAAAGTACAGATTCTGCTCTGTCTGCTAACAAGTAGGTGAAGGAGCTGCTAACGATTTGAAAACTATATAGGCTCTGCTGTGCCAATTTTGAACTGGAGAAGAAAAACAGCCCTTATTGTTTCAATATTTAGGTCCACTTTTTCTCATTTGCAAAGTAGATCCATTGCCTTGGGAGACTGACTAGAATTACCTGGAACAAATATTATTTTTGCATAGGATCTGTTTGTTAGCTGAGAAAACAGTCACTATGTCTCGATAATACTACTACATGATTTCATCAGCACATTTTCTGTCTCAAGGGGCCCAGTTCTATTTTATTTTCTAGCAACACATTATCTATCCAATTCCTGTCTCTGACTTAGAGATGAGCAGCAAACAATTTCTTCAATGTCTACTTATCACACGAGAAAGTCAACAAACCTCTTTTCCACAGTTACAAGCAGTTTTCAAAGATGGGACAGCTCACTGCAGTCATCAACTGACCCTGAACAAGTTGGAAAATACAAAAGGATCAATAAATGTGAGAAAGACCTTTGCTATTAGGGAACCCAGACAAACTGGTGCAGCTTTCTTCCCTGTTGATTCGGAAAGAATGCTGTTTGACTGCTGCTCTTACTGATAATCCACAAATTATTTGCTATTCTTTATAGCCAAAAGGCTAAGGCAGTACCATCAGCAACTTCATAATATACCCTGAAACAAAAATCAGGTATTACAGCTCCAAGTCTGAGGAAACAGCATCAATGATTAAGACAGCTGTAACATGGAAGGCATGGTAACCGGCAGTTGTATAAGGCGCTAGTAATTTATCAGGGCTCTCTTTCAAATGCTGACATTTTCCATGACTTAGATTTTGCCTATTATTATGAGATCATTACATCACCTATCACACAAGCGTGACTTTGTTTACTTTGAAATAAAAGCTGCTAGACAATATACAACACAAAGTTACACAAACGGGGGAAGCACACAGTGATTTCATAGGCAATCTGGAATTGGGCACCTGACTTTAATTCCTGACTTTTTGAAAACCTCTCTCCAAATGATTTACCATCTTTCACTAAGATCCAGCAGCAGTTCTCTCCTGTGCCTCATGCTTTAATTTAGTCATCCAAAGCCCACGGAGCTGCACTGCAAGCTTGAAGACCAGTATGCCAGCCTCATGTCCTGTTTCTGTCACCTAGTTCTTATGTACCATTTCTCACTAATTAAAAGGCCCAGTGATTACTTGTCACACATCACACTTGAGTGAGTTAGTACATCCAAGCATTATTTTTGCAGCACTACATTTGCACGGATTACCTGTTGAACCCTCCAGATGATGTACTGCTTTTCAAGAAGGGTGTAGTATAACTGGTGAGAGTCTACAGGAAGTCCAAGAGGGTGCTCAATGATGTACGAAAGTCTGACTTCAAAGTATAAATTGAAAAACAGCTGCTTAACCTGGAAAGGGCAATACTGAAGAGAAATAACAATGTTTAAACTCTAAAAGGTAGCTATAAAGAAGACACCCTGTGTACATCCACTGCACACAGGACACGGAATAATGGGGCTTAAACTACAACCCCCAAAAATTAGGGCACGTAGCAATCTTTGCAACAGTAGTAATAATTACAGGAAATGTTTAAGAATAAATTAGGCAAGCATTTGTCAAAAATGATACAGAAAGTTGATCATTCACCTTTAGAATGAGAGCAACACTAGACTATCTTTAAAGGTCCTTCTTTCCCCATTGCTGTCCCTCTGTGTATGTCTACCCTCACCAAACACAAGCATCGTCCCCAGCTGTGCACTTACAATTATATATGCATATGCACATGTTTACATATGCAAATTTATTTCTTTGTTACACACAGTTGAAAGAGATTACTCATAGGTAAGCCAATTTACATAAAGAGCATTTGAAAGTTAAACACTTCAGCTTCTTGCAAAACATTAGCCCAACAGAACACCGGGAGCGGTATGTAAATCCTTATTCCAAAACAGTGTTCTCTTAAATCTTACGAAAACCATTTCTAATATAAAGCCTAACTCGTCTATTTTCTGACATTCCCCTTCTCTGGCATCAGGTACTTATTGGATAGTAAAACAACGGACTGGGGGAAAACACCATAACTGGCAAAATTGCTGACTTCTGTAGCAGTTGCATATTACATCTGAATAAACGTTAGTTTAGTAGGTATATAGGTAGATACATATTCATAAATGCACAAGAACTGAGAGGAGTAATCTGTAACTGGTAGACTAAGAACTCTGCAATAGCATGCAATGTAGACCAACATACGTCTACAGGGAAGGTGTTACAATACAAGGAAAAATCAGTTTTGTACTTACAAGTTAAAACTGTAACCACAGGGAATTGTGTTAGGTGCAATGAATCATGTTAGGTATAACCATAGAAACCTTAGCTATTTTCTATTGAATTTTGTGTTTGGAAACTAACATTATGATTGAAACAATAGAGGTAATTATAAAAGTACAGTCAAGTGATTAACTAGTAATTACTCATAAGTTTTGTAGTTCTTTGCTCTCACGACTAGATGTTCTCGTACGTTAGATAAGAACAATATTGGAACTGACCACCTGTGATTGAAACTGTCTTAAGCTTCAAAGAGCAAGGACAAGAAACTAAGACGACTGTCATGGACACCTGTTTGCTGCTTGGAAACCCCCTCACCCTTCCCATCTTGATTTGAATATTGAGGATTCCAATCAGTAGAGCTAAGTGAAATTGACCAATGATTGTTTTTAAATAAGAATATTGATAAGGTTATATAACTAGCAAAACCAATCATTATAAAGCTTAAATTTAAGAGTGAGCATAGTATGCATTTTTACGTAAAAGAACTTACGTAACAATGATTCGACAGAAAAAGTGTATAAAAACTGATAGATTTTAATACTAAGTCAGACATGCCTTTGGAGGGGTGATTCCCCATGTCCCCAGCGCTGCAATAAACAAAGTGCCTGCTTCTTAACGTCTCACTGGTGTTAAGGAATTTTATTCTGGATTTTGGTAACAAAGGGAAGTACAGAAACAGTCTTCTGGATTAAAAAAAAATATGCAGCAATGGTAGGAAAAGGTACTTGGAACATGTCACTTGCAAGCCACTGAAACAATGTCTGCAACAGCAGTAAGAACACTGGCAAACTATCTTCTCTGTTCCACAGTGCCTTGAAACCAATATGCATTGTCTGTTGCCAGTTGCCATTAACAAACAAAAAGGCATTACAATCAGCAGAAGTGTGTAGGACACCAAAAATGAAACTTTTAAATACGTCACATACAAGATACTCATTCTCAGTACAGTCTACAAGGTTATACAATTGTAAAATAACTTGTGAGAGTGAGAATCCTGAAGCCTGCCCTGGGTTAAATAAGTTTTAAAATTGCATTTTGTTTTGGGTTTTTTCCCAACTGTTTTAGAAATAAAAGAATCTTGGTAAAGTGATTCTCACACACTGCACAGACACAGACAGTGTTTCTCCCACTGTGAGAGGAGTATAAAAATAACTCTTATCTATATGTTAGACAGAGTGACCGAGGTCATGGGAGAATCTGTACTTTTCCACTGATTAAAAGGAACGGGCCAGGTGCTTTGTGCCTGCTATGCAGCCAGGGCGTGCAGTTGCGTGGTAACTTGTTCTGAGCTACTGTGGGGGGTGAGGAGTGTATTATCAGTGTGTATAAAAACCTTCTGGGAGGGAATGAAAATGAGAGAGCCAGGCTCTTCTCAAGAGTGCGGACCGAGAGGACCAGAAGCAACAGGCACAAACTAAAGCATATGATATTCCAGCTGCACATGAGAAAACAACTTTTTCCTGTCGGGGGACAAATGCTGGCACAGGTTGCTCAGGGAGCTTGTAGAGTCTCCGTCCTTGGAGAGACTCTAAACCTAAGGGGACACGGTCCTGGGCAACCTGCTCTAGGTGACGCTGCTTAAGCAGAGGGGCTGGATCAGATGACCTCCACAGGTCCCTCCCAACTTCAGCCATTTTGTGTGATTCTGTGCTTTGGTTTGACTCCTAAAGCCTCTGACCTCAGCCCTGGTGCCTGCTGGAAAGGATTCTGGGACAAGGGATGATCCCAAACTCCTCCAATACAATTCATCACAAAACATCTACCTAGCTCAGAATATCATATAGCAGACAGAGAGAGAAGAAAGAAAATACCCTTTTATTGTGGACTTCAAGTGCGGGAGCCCAGGAGTCACAGTGGTTTGGCCAGTACCAGGAAATCACCACCTACAACAGTAAAGTCAGAAAGCACTGATAAACCTACAAAGGCAGGAATAGGCAGGATTTGTTTCCCCTCTCTTTGGGGAACACAGTTGACAAGGAATTGTTTATAGCCCAGAAGAAAGAGCTATGGCTGGCATTGACTTGGGGTAATGCCCTTAGAGACCTGTGCACATGCAGAGATGCACAGGGCCCCGGTGCCACACAGCAGGGTTCGATGGGGAGCCCCTGGGAAGCAGCCATGGAGTTATTTCCATACCCTGTGCAGCACCATCCTTCACCGTCCTTGCCAGCGAGTTTGACTGATGTAGACCAGTGTTCGGAGTTGGGAAAGATGGGCAGCAGAGCCTGGTACACACCTGGCCTTCTTCGCCTTCTGGCCCTCCCTGCTTTTTTTCAGTCCCTGTCTTTTTCTCTCTTCCTTCTCTTCTTTTCTTGTTGGCATTCCCTATCCTCTGCCCAGGCCTCTTTTCTCTTTCTTTTTCTTCAGTTTTCATTTTCCTGGGGGGAGCCTGCAAACCTTTCCACCCCACAGCGTGATTAGATAGGTAACGCCAGGATCATCTGGAATCAGTTCTTGATTTAACCAAAGCTGACTCATTTTACCTTCTTTCCTCTGAAAGGCTCTTTAGTTCTTCTGTGCATACCACAGCATCTACCGTGGTCTCTGGGGTGGTTGGAAGCAAAGCAACGGGTGCCTAAAACAGAAATGTCGGTATTAGCAGGTGGCAAGGAATGCCCTGGAGTAGTAGGCAACAGTTTGGCAAATTGCTAACTCAGCTCTACATAGAAGATCCCTTTGGCTGGTTTCCATTAGCCCTGTCTTCCAGGGGCCTCCCTTTGGAACACAATGTTCACACAGGTATGTGACACTCAGTTCACTTGTGGGGGCCATTCAGCAGGGAGCCTGCGGTCCCGTTCCCCCCCCCCAGGCAAGAAAAGGCTTGCCCACTTCATTCTGCCAGGGTTTCTTCTGCCCTCCCAAGACAGAGCTCTGCAGATATCCCTTTGGTGCAATAACACCTTCTGTGGTGGGAGGCTTTGCTTCTGAAATCTCTCTCTCTATAGGTATTTCTGTTGATTAAGCACATGCCTAATGCATTTGAGAAACCACCCTTCCAGTTTTACTTACAATGTATCATTCCGGGGGGTAAAAACAACCCCACACTAAGCCACAAGAGAGGGAATGCCCGGAGGAGACACCGCAGCTACTTGGACTCATCTGGAACTCCCCTCCTACACGAGACATGTTGTCCCGGTGTTTGTGGAGCTGCCATACCTCTGCCGTTTCTCATCCCATCTCCATGGCTGCCCCTGCTGCTTTCTGGAGGATGAGCAGAGATCGTGGTGTGTCCAGGAAGGCTTTTGCCTGGTGGTCCACGTCTGCCTCGCCTGCAGGGTCACGTTGCTCTTCCAAAGGCAGCTCTGGAAAGCAAAAGCACATGCAGCAAAGTGACTTGTTGGAAATGAGCAACAGCTAAAGCAAAACCCGCCTGAAGCTCTACACCTGCTGTCTGCTCGGGCTGTGACAACCCTCAGTCCCTCCTCATACCTGTGGATCTGCCCATGGGTGCTGGTGACTCTTCAGCTGAGGGACTGGAAAGGCCTGCCATCTCCTCCCCAAAGATTTCCCTGCAGTTTTCAATCAGGAACTCCACCAGCACCTTCACCTGCACACAGGAAAGCGTTGCTCTCAGCGCAGGTGCCTGAGAATGTGCTAAGCAGCCTTTCCCACTCCCGACCCTTGCCTCTGCGCAGGCGGCTGTGGTTGTGGGGCTGCTCTTGCAGGCAGCCCCTCCACCAGCATTTGTTGGAGAGAGGGGGCAGCCAGAGACCTCTGAACAGCCACGCTCAGATGGGCCAGGAAGGCTGCAGCCGGCTGCTCAACAGAGCGTACCTTCTCAGTCACCTCCAGCATGGCCTCCAGTGGGAGCAGGTCCTCGTTGGCACTGAACAGATTTCAGTGCCAGGCAGGTCATTCAATAAATATATCATTCTACCATTAAAATCTGTGAAGGACAGTGAAAAAGTTTCATAAAACTGCTGAAAAAACGTAAGCATTTTTGGTTTGGAACTAGTAATATCTACACACAACAAAGTTCTTGGAATTTACAAGAATGACTATACAGAACAGTAACAGCAGAATTTGTTAGTAGTAAACCAGAACAAATTTGCAGTACAACATTTCTAGTAAAAAAAAAAATAAAATCAGAAATTCAGCCTCTTTCTTAAATCCTACAGAAGACTTCTGCAAGGAGGTGGTAGGGGAAACTTAAATTACTAATTTCATACCTGATAAGGCCATTGTATATCCTAACTTGAAATAAAAAAGCTGATCCTATACTGTATATAATAAACACTGACTGTTCGTTATGAATAGAAATTAAAGTGAGAACAAGTAACTTCACTATTCTATCCTGTTGCTAGCAAAAAAACCAAACCATGAAACCTTTGCCTTGGAGAGGACAGATTTAGTTAAACCTTGTTCTGCTATGTACACAGCATAATTTTAGAAGCCACAGTTCCATCAGCTTTCAGAGGTGAAACTGATCCCGCGTCAGCCTTCTGAGAAGCTTCTTTCTGTGAAAAAGTTGGACATCTGAGACTACAGTCAGACATAATGCAAGTGGCAAGCCAAGTTCACACATCAGTTAGCCAATATGTAGACAGTGAGAGGACTGTGTGGCTGATGCTGGAAAACCAAGTAACAAAGCTATATACCAAATACTTCCTCTTTTGAAAACAAACCAACCAAAAAAACCCCAAAACCAAAAAAACACAACCAAAAAACCCCAACAACAAAGAACCCATTAACTTCTGTACAGTTACTGCTGTTGAATTTCAACTTGCAAATGAAAATGAGGGGAATGTGAAATTGAATGTACAGTCATTCATTTTTATTTATTTTTTATGAGTTCAACATCCAAGTAATTTTCAAAATTTGTTTGGATTTTTTTTTTTTTTAATATGTAATTCAGTGCACTAATAAATCTTAGTGTTGTGCGGACAGAAAGGAAAGGCAAGGGCATGAATATTTATTATTGACAATAACTTCTTCCTCTAAGTGACAGAGACCCAAATGAGAAGAGGTGCTGTGCTGGACCTCCTACTCACCTACAATGCGGGGCTTGTTGCTAACGTGAAGGTCAAAAGCAGCCTTAGCTGCAGTGACCGTAAGATGGTGGAGTTCAGGATCCTGAGGGGAGTGAGGAGGGTAAAAAGCAGGCTGTCCAGGTTTCAGCTGGAATAAAGTTAATTTTCTCCTTAGTAGCTGGTATAGTGCTGTGTTTTGGATTTCGGATGAAATAATGCCAATAACACACTGACGTTTCAGTTGTTGCTAAGCAGTGTTTATACTAAGTCAAGGACTTTTCAGCTTTTCGTACTGCCCTGCCAGCGAAGGCTGCGGGTGCACAAGAAACTGGGAGGGGACATAGCAAGGACAGCTGACCCAAAGAGCCAAAGGGGTATTCCATACCATGTGTCATCATGCCTAGTATATGAACTGGGGGAACTTGGCCGGGGGGCACCACGGCTCGGGGATTAGCTGGGCATCGGTCAGCAGCTGGTGAGCAATTGTATTGCGCATCACTTGTTTTGTATATTCTATTATTATTATCCCTTCCCTTTCTGTCCTATTAAACTGTCTTTATCTCAACCCATGAGTTTTACTTTTTTCCCCCCCGATTCTCTCCCCCATCCCACTGGCAGCGGGGAAGTGAGTGAGCAACTGCATGGTGCTTAGTTGCTGGCTGGGGTTAAACCACGACAGTCCTTTTTGGTGCCCAACATGGGGCTCGATGGGTTGAGATAATGACAAATCTGACTAAAACATGTTAGAACTAATTTGTTATAACCATTCATTAAATTAGTTCAATAGTTGTGGGTCACAATGTTGATTTATTCGCTTTCAAAGTTGGCGTGCTTGTTCTTAAAGTTGCATTTTGTAATACCTTACTTGCAGTAAATGCTCCCTGTTGTGCTGTTTAACACCCGTGGGAACTAGGCGAAAGTTATCACGGTGTTGTACTTGGCAACACTGGTTACGGTATGATAGAATTGCTGGTTGTGAAACTAATTTTGTATTTGTACTTAGCATTGCCATCATCTCCGTGCTTTGGGAGCTATCTATCAGAAACTATTAATAATTACACCTTTTACCTTTTCTCATCGGAGAGCCAATCCATGCGGGAGACACATTTCTTCACCTTCCCCTTCTCCTCCAGGAAAATTAGAATAGCTCTTGAGAATTTTGAATATCCTTGGGATGTTCGAATCAGCATGTTCCTATTGCTATGTCTCCTGAATGTTTTCCAGGTCTTGTTTAAGGTTAAGCAACTATTTAAGAACATCACCCAGAGATCTGCCCCAAGGCTGGATAATCACACGTGGCATGGCATGTGGGAGAATATGGGCAGGTATCTAGAGAACTTCTCACCTCCAATGGTTTGGAACTTCACTCCTGAACAACTACAGGATCCTGATAAAAAGACAGAATATTTGAAAGGAAAATGCTGTGACTATTCCAAAGAGGCACAACTTACTGCACTGTCCCGGGCCCTGGCCAGTATCTACCAAACACTGCTCGATATTATGCAGCACCCTCAGGGGGAAGGGAAGGAAAACAGACTGACAGACACCACGGCCACTCCAACCCCCTACAGCTGAACCAGAGAACGAACCTGTGCCAGTATCAGTTGCCCCAATACAGAAGAAATATACAAAAAAATCAGTTCACTTAGTGAGGGATGAAGATCAACCAGGGTCATCACAAGAACAGGGGGGAGAGGCAGAACCAGAGGTAATCACCCAGTCCCTATCCCTGAGTGAGCTGCAGGATATGCAAAGATTTCAGCCAGTGTCCAGGTAAGCACGTTATCACCTGACTGCTCTGATGCTGGGATAACGGGGCCAGTAGCTTGGAATTAGAGGGTAGGGAAGCCAAACAGCTGGGATCCCTTTCTAGGGAAGGGGGCATTGACAAGGTGGCTGGAAAAACGACACAAGTCCTCAGCCTCTGCAGGCAACTTCTGTCAGGCATGAAGGAAAGGTATCCCATTAGGAAAGATGCCGTATGTCATCCAGGCAAGTGGACCACCATGGAGAGAAGTATCCAGTACCTTAGGAAACTAGCCATGTGAGAGATGGTTTATTATGACCCAGAGAAGGCACAGTTACCCACAGATCCAGATGAAGTCCAATGCACATGACCCATGTGGCAGAGGGTTGCATGGAGCACACCATCATCGTATGCCAGCGCACTGGCAGTACCGAGCTGGAAAGATGAAGAGGGACCAACAGTGGATGAATTGCCTGGCTGAGTCTGGCAATATGAAGAAAGTCTCTCTTACTCCCTCATCTCGGCTGTGGAGAAATTGCCAGACATACTAGTTGAGAAACTATCCTAGGAGTTCCAGCAATTCAAAGAGGGTGTGTCCTACTCCCCACCTGTACGGACCAGTATCTCAGCCATTACGTGTAAGCGTGCCCCTGCTCAAGAGAGAGAAGATAGAAGGTACACACCATAGGGTACGCTGTGGTTTTACCTGTATGACCACGGAGAGGACATGAGAAAGTGGGATGGAAAACCTACCTCGGCCCTAGATGCACAGATATGTGAGTTACAATGAAAAACAACCATAAAACGGGATTCTTCCAGGAAAAATGCCACTCATTTCCAGAGGGAGTAGAAGGCTGATCTTACTTCTGATCCTCTTGAAGGAACTTCTAACTCGTTTTTACAAGAAGTGAGTAACAAATACTCTGACCAGGATTAGAGGGGCCCTGCCTCCAGCCAGTTGGAGGAAAGGGACAACTGGGTTTATTGGACTGTGTGGATTCAATGGCCTGGCACGTCAGACCCACAGGAGTACAAGGCACTGTAGACACTGGTGCACAGTGCACTCTAATGCCATCAAGTTATAAAGGGGCAGAACCCATCTGTATTTCTGGTGTGACAGGGGGATCCCAACAGCTAACTGTACTGGAAGCCAAAGTAAGCCTAACTGGGAATGAGTGGTAGAAACACCCCGTTGTGACTGGTCCAGAGTCTCTGTGCATCCTTGGCATAGGCTACCTCAGGAGAGGGTATTTTAAGGAACCAAAGGGGTATTGGTGGGCTTTTGGTATAGCTGCCTTGGAGACGGAGGGAATTAAACAGCCGTCTACCTTGCCTGGTCTCTCTCAGGATCCTTCAGACTGTGGGGTTGCTGAGGGTTGAAGAACAAGTGCCAATTGCTACCACAACGGTGCACCGGCAGCAGTATCGCACCAGCTGAGACTCCTTGATTCCCATTCACAAGTTGATTTGTCAACTGGAGAGCCAAGGAGTGATCCATAAAACTCGCTCACCCTTTAACAGCCCCATATAGCCAGTGCAAATGTCTAATGGAGACTAACAGAAGACTATCGTGACCTGAATGAAGTCATGCTGCCGCTGAGTGCTGCCGTGCTGGACATGCTAGAACTTCAATACAAACTGGAGTCAAAGGCAGCCAAGTGGTACGCTACAATTAATATTGCTAATGTTTTTCTCAATCCCTCTGGCAGCAGAGTGCCAGCCAAAATTCACTTTCACTTGGAGGGGCATCTAGTACACTTGGAATCGACTGCCCCAGGAGTGGAAACACAGCCCCACCATTTGCCATGGACTGATCCAGACCGCACCAGAGAAGAGTGAAGCTCTGGAACACCTGCAATACGTTGATGACATCATCGTATGGGGCAACACAGCAGAAGTTGTTTTTGAGAAAGGGAAGAAAATAATCCAGATCCTTCTGAAAGCCGGTTTTGCCATAAAAGAAAGTAAGGTCAAAGGACCTGCACAGGAGATCCAGTTTTTAGGAATAAAATGGCAAGATGGGCATCGTCAGATCCCAATGGATGTGATCAACAAAATAGCAGCTATGTCTCTGCCAACTCGCAAAAAGGAAACACAGGCTTTCTTAGGTGTTGTGTGTTTTTGGAGAATGTGTATTCCAAATTACGGTATGATTGTAAGCCCTCTCTATCAAGTGACCCAGAAGAAGAATGATTTTAAATGGGGCCCTGAGCAACAACAAGCCTTTGAACAAATTAAATGGGAGATTATTCATGCAATAGCCCTTGGGCCCATAGACTATGGGAATGATATCTGTGTGTATATGTATCAAAAAAGCGGTGGTAATTAATTGAAAATGTATTGGAAAGTGTGGAAGCTGGACGTGATGTGGATAGTATAGAATGAGGGGCGGATGTTTTTCTGGTTTCGGCTGGAATAAAGTTAATTTTCTCCTTAGTAGCTGGTATAGTGCTGTGTTTTGGATTTAATATGAGAATAATGTTGATAACACACTGATGTTTTAGTTGTTGCTAAGCAGTGTTAATACTAAGACAAGGACTCTTCAGCTTTTCATACTGCCCTGCCAGCGAAGGCTGGGGGTACACAAGAAGCTGGGAGGGGACACAGCCAGAACAGCTGACCCAAACGAGCCAAAGGGGTATTCCATATCCTATGATGTCATGCCCAGTATATAAACTGGGGAGAGTTGGCTAGAGAGGCACTGCAACTCGGGGATTGGCTGGGCATCAGTCAGTTGGTGGTGAGCAATTCCATTGTGCCTCACATGTTTTGTATATTCTGTAATTATTAGAAGTAGCAGCAGTAGTGTTTTCCCTTCCTTTTCTGTCCTATTAAACTGTTTTTATCTCAACCCATGAGTTTTACTTCCCACTTCCCACCCCCGATTCTGTCCCCCATCCCACTGAGGGAGGAGGAATGAGCAAGCAGCTGTGTAGTGCTTAGTTGCCACCTGGGGTTACACCATGGCACAGGCTCAAAATCCTGGACTTCAGGAGAGCAGACTTTGGTCTCCTCAAAGATCTACTAGGAAGAGTCCTATGGGATTAGGGCCCTGGAGAGAAGATGGGCCCAAGAAAGTTGGTTAAAATTCAAGGATCGCCTCCTCCAAGTTCCAGAGAGATTCATCTGAACAAACACCACAACAAAAATGCCAGGACATCTGTGTGGGTGAACAAGGAGCTTCTGGAAAAACTCAAACACAAAAAGGAAGAATACGGAGGGTGGAAGAAAATACAAGTAACCTGGGAGGAATGCAATGAAGTTGTCTGAGCATCCAGGGATGAAGTTAGGAAGGCTAAAGCCCAAATGGAATTGAATGCGGCCAGGGATGTCAAAGAAGGGCTTCTGTAAGTACATAGGTGACAAAAGGAAGGCTAGGGAAAGTGTGGGCCTGCTGCTGAATGAGACAGGGGACCTTGTGACACAGGACACGGAAAAGGCTGAGGCACTTTTTGATTGCTTTGCCTCAGCCTTTACCAGCAAGACTGGCCTTCAGGAATCCCAGGTCCCAGAGACCAGGGGGAAAGGCTGGAGCAAGGAAGACACACTGGGTAGAAGAGGATATGGTCAGGCAATACTTAAGCAAACTAGACATACATTAAGTCCAAGGGGCCTGATGGGATGCGCCCACAAGTGCTGAGGGAGCCGGCTGATGTCATTGCGAGGCCACTCTTGATAACCTTTGATCGGTCATGGCAAATGGGAAAAGTGCCCAAAGACTGGATGAAAGGACATGTCACCCCTGTCTTGAAGAAGGGCAGGGAGGAGGACCCAGGGAACTACAGGCCAGTCGGCCTCACCTCCATCTCTGGGAAGGTGACGGAGCAGCTACCCTGGAAACCATTTCCAGGCAGATGAAGGACAAGAAAATCATCAGGAGTAGTCACAGCATGGCTTCACCAAGGGGAGGTCACGGTTGACCAACTTGATAAACTTCTACAATGAAATGACTGGCCTGGTAGATGAGAGTAGAGCAGCGGATATTGTCTACCTGGACTTGAGGAAGGCCTTCAAGACTGCATTCCGTAAGATCCTCACAGACAAGCTGTTGATATATGGGCTGGATGGATTAGCAGACAATGAGGTGAACTGGAAACTGGCTGAATGGCTGGGCCCAGAGGATGATCATCAGCAGCACAAAGTCTAGTTGGAGGCCAGTGACTAGTGGTGTACCCCAGGGGTCAATACTGGGTCCGATCCTGTTTAACATCTTCATTAATGATATAGATGATAGGGCAGAGTGTACCCTAAGATGTCCTAGTGGACACCAAACTAAACATGAGCCAGCAATAAGCCCTTGCCACAAAGAATTCTAATGGTAGCCTGGGCTGCAGTAGGAGGATTTTGCCAGCAGGCCAAAGGAGGTGATCCTTCTCCTCTCTTCAGCACTGGTGAGGCCACACCTGGAGTACGGGGTCCAGCTCTGGGCTCCCCAGTACAACAGAGGCAGAGACATACTGGAGAGAGTCCAGCAAAGGGCCACAAAGATGATCAAGGGACTGGAGCATCTCTCCTGTGAGAAAAGGCTGAGAGAGCTGGGACTGTTCAGTCTGGAGAAGGCTCAAGGGGGATCTCATCAACATATATAAATACTTCAGGGGAGGTTGCAAAGAAGATGGAGCCAAAAGGACAGAACCAGGCTCTTCTCAGTAGTGCCCAGTGACAGGACCAGGGGCAATGGGCACAAACTGAAACAGAGGGGGTTCCCTCTGAACATCAGGAAACATTTTACCGTGACAGTGACTGAGCCCTTGCACAGGTTGCCCAGGAAGGTTGTAAAGTCTTCATCCTTGGAAATACTCAAAAGCTGTCTCAACATGGTGGTGGACAATGGGCTCTAGGTGGCCCTGCTTGAGCAGGGGGAGTGGATCCAGAAGCCCCTTCCAACCTCAACCATTCTGTGAATAATTACTGCACATCTTTCAAGGTTTTAAGTTAACAAAGGCAGGATGACAAGTCTCTAGAACAGCAGCCTACCCAGACAGCAAAGCAAACGTGCCTAGCCTTGTAGACCCGAGTATAAAAAGCTACAATTATGAGACTGAGAAGGCATACCAGTGATGCTGGTCATCTCTGACTGCATACCAACAGTACAGCACGTGTCCTCAGTTTTAACTGAAGGACCAATGACTTGAAGCTGACAGAAATTATTATTTCTCAAATCTAAATCAGGATCCAAATCCTCGAGATGGATGTCGCGGCAGATTTGCATCTTGTGGACATCCATACCAGTGGATGAGACATATGCCAGTGAACAGTACAGCAAGCCCCTGAAAAGTATTTTCTTTAATTTTCATCAAGAAAAAACAGAACCAACCATTGGACTGTTTGTTCTGCATGGTTTTTTGTGCTTTTGTAGAGCTAAATCAGAGCAAAGAAAATATTACCAACTCTACTTACATTGTTGTCTGCCTCTTTCCTTATCCTACAACAAAGACTGCTATAGGAGGCAAAAAAAGTGAGAGATACCTAACAAGTTAGCTAGCAATAATTTTTTTTTCCTTTCTGCATTAGATACTTTTGCTTACAATAACCAATTGTCAAAGCAAATTTCATTCTTCACACATAATGGGATAATTTAGCTGGCTCTGAGTCTTCCTCCAAGGAGGACCATTCTTTCCTCTCCACATTTCTATCTGCTTCAGCTGACTTGATGTGCAGTGCATCTTTTCTAATCAGATCAATCTTTCAGAGTCAATGAATCATGAGAAGAAGGTGCTTTTAGGGGAGAGCACATTGCAAATGCTATAGGGAACAGTGGAAGTAATTTCTGAGGAGCACGAGTGCTACTTATGCAAGGAGTTAGGGTTCCCAACTCTTCTGCTAACTTTGATCTCATGAAATAATACTATTTAGTGCTGCTGACAACTCAGTATAATAGGACAACTCAATGTAATAGGCTTCTACATGGGATTTATAAAAACCTGCTAAATTAAGATTTGAGACAGATGTTAGAAAGCTTCAGTCCGTGAGATTGATAGTGTCACTTTCAAATGGCTTTACTGAAGTGGGACTCTGTGGAGGACTCTTTGCATTCAATGGTGGCACTGCCAAGACTTTCCGGCGGATTCCAACTGTAGCCTTTTTATGGTCATGTCTGAGACTGCGGATTGTGCTGTTTATGGCAGCCACGCATGCCTTCCAATCGTATCCAGTTTCCTTTAGATCAAAGGATGGATAATTCTCTTGAAGAAAGTCTGAAAATAAAGAATATAATAGCAAGTTATCAATTATTTATGCAAGCTATGTACTCTTTTTGGGTGTAAATAAGCCAGAACAAGTGCATGCTACCAAAACAGGACAGCTAGGCATATTATGAGGCTTGAAGAGCAAAGCTAAAGGGCAGATACTTTTTCCCCCTCTTTCCGTTTAATTTGAGAAAGAGTAACAAAAAGTCTAAACATAAAAACAAAATCTGCAAAGAAAACACGTAACCGTGTACATGGGCTTGATCCCTTGAAGTACTGAATAACTTCAGCTTCTAATGCGGTCAACCAGAGCAAATAAATCTCAGGCTCCATTTCAGAATGACCAGTATTTGGCAGGACCAAGCCCTCCTTCAGGGGATCTCTGACAACTACATTCACTAAAATGAAATATAGCAATTCAACATAACACAGCTGTAGAGGAACAACAGTGACAGAAAAACCACAAGAGCTTGTTCCTTACCATACTGGAACAAGATCAGTAAACAAATACTTGAGTTTGGTAGCAATGGGATAAATAACGTAAGACTACAGCACCTTTCTCCCCTTCAAAAAGTAAAATGAGCAGTTTTAGAAACAGATTTCAGTTTTTATTTTTTTTTTAATTCCTGAGGATTGTCCTTCTGAGCTTAGCTGAATTACATGTTTTCTCTAAGCAAGCCCCTAAAAGATTTAGATAAGCACCCAAAAGGAATTCTCAGCTGTAATTTCAAATCAAAGGCAATACTATTTCTACTTTATGATTAACATCTAGATTTACCTTAGTAGAATGAAAGGCATAGCTAGTTGATATTACGTCAGTTTTGTTTTTCCATTGCTCTCACATGTACTACCAAGTAAAGATCTAATGAAGTATCATTGTTTACAGTTGATATTTTAACTTGTAGTTCCAAACCTGGAAACGTATTTTGCCAGAAAAGCATGGGTCTGAAGGAAGAAAATAACAGAGAGAAAAACTTGTGCTCTTGGTGTTAACTCTGCTCTGGGGGCGGGGGGAGTGAAGGGGGGAAGTGAGAGCACCTTAGCTTCTTTCATTCCCAGGATGCTCCTGTAAAAAACTATGCTGACAAAGGATACACAAGCTGTTGCCTGAAGCAGCAGCCAGGCTCTCTTCCCCTCCATCCTCAACAGCAAATTCAAGAAAATGTTGGCCTCAGAGCTACAGCACAGAACAGGAATTCCTACTACCAGGCCTGCAGAGTCTTTGTACACGGCCCACAAAACAGCTTTTAAGTTACACCTTTTCTTTCAGAGAAATTGATGAATTGTTGGGACTACAGTAAGGCTATATGGGGCCCCTTCCTGCTCTGCAGGGTTACATTCCAGGAGCTGATGCTGCCATTCAATCAGACTACGTTATAATGTTAAAGAAAACAGGGCCAGGGACTCCCCTCTGGCCCCAGAACCAAGTGACATGGCCTGGCTGCAACCACAACACAGAAGACTTTCTCATCTGCTCTGGAGCCTACATGGTGTTCCTGCAGCCCTAAGACACACTTAATACATCTTCTGAATGCTTCTTGAGCTCAAAATGTCATGAAACAAAATATGTGTACTATGGGAGTATGTGGAGATGCTTAAAGTGGCAAAGCTTCCCAGTGTACAGTTTCCATGTACAGTTTCGGAAAGCCTGCTCTTATGTATAGCCTTGCCATATTGGGACTGGTTTCTGGCATGCTCTGTCCCTCAAGCCATGCCCAGACATCACCCCAGAGAGTGCAAGTCCCAGGTCCATTTTATTTAGCACTACTGCTTTATCTTCCGAGGCAATCTTGCCACACCTGTGGAGCTGCTAGGCTGCACTGCCCAGATTTTAACAACCCTTTCAACCTCCCTATACTCCAGACATGGAGGAGAAGGAGTTTCAAGATTTGTTAGAAGATGCACATTTCAAAAAAGTATGATGAATCATAGAATCATAGAACATCTCAAGTAGGAAAGGACCCATAAGGATCATTGAGTCCAAGTCCCTGCTCCTTGCAGGACTACCTAAAACTAAATCATATGATTAAGAGTATTGCCCAGACGAGAGTAACTAGTCAAATATGCAACCTTACTAACCCAGTGAGCACTATCCCACAGTGATATCATAAGAACACAGGAGGAAGTAAAACCCTACATTAAGCCAGTGGTGTTGGGAAATGCTGAAGGCATTCCACTATTACACTGCCTGCAGCCTGGGATCTAGCCCAGTAAACAACATCCCACAAGCAAAACTTGAGAATTCCTGGCAAAGGATTTTCTCTTCAGATTTCTCATAGAAAAAGCCAACTTTAACAAAGAAAATATGACAAGAACACAGAAAATTAAAGAAATGGTGGAAAGATTTCTATATTGCATGACCAAACCTTTATGAAATGTGTTGAACTCTCTCTTTAAGATATTGTAATAACCACAGAGCAAATGGCCAACAAAAACCTGATCATCTTTCCCCCAACAGCACTGTTTGTGCTGGCCATGCTTAAATCTTACCAGATAATGCCAACTTGTCTTCTGTGTGATAAACCATACACCTTTTCTACCTACAAACTGCTTCACATTCCTCCTCACTTGCTACTTAACTGTTATGCTAATTCTGCTGTCACAGTTCTGCTTGCTTTATCCAGCCTTGCAGGAGGGACCAAATGAGACTAACAGAAGACTCCCTCTCAGGAAGGAGCATGGATCGGTGTTCCAGAAATCTTAATGCCAAAGCAAGAACAATGTGGAAGGCAAAACATCTGCTACAACTCCAACCATAACATACCCACCCTCTGCTTCTGGAATAGTACTTGCAAAAGAATAAATAATACCAATTTCCTGAAGACATCCTGGATTCATGTAAGCTGAGGAAACTGCAAAACTGTCCATATTCATACAGTGGAATAGGCTGTTACACGTTATTTGAAAAGACATACTTCAGTAAAGATTCGTTATTCAAACAGCTCAAACTGGTCTAGTTCAAAATGCTGCCTGTTCACTTGGCAGCAGTCCTTATCCCACCTGTAGCTTCTAACCAACTCAATCATTTGCTGACACCTTTTCTCTCAATGGACCCTCTTAGGTGAATAGGGAGAGCTGACCTCTGAGCCCTTAGAAGAGCAAGGCACTTGAATCTGTTCCTTTCCGCTCACAGTCACTCAGGCTGTGAGGGACCTCGAGAGGTCTCTACTCCAACCTTCTGCCCAAAGCAGGGACAACTCTGAGGTCAGACCAGGTTGCTCAGGGCTTTGTCCCCTGAGATGTGGAAAAAGGACAGAGATGGCACAACCTCACAGGGCAACGTGCTCTGCTGTTTGACTGTCTTCATGGGGAAAAGGAGCCTGCTCATATCCAGCTGGAACCTTTCATTTCCATTTATGCCTATTGTCTCTCATCTTCCCACACGCAATGCTGTGAACAGCTTGACTCTAGGGAGAGTTTACTGAGAAGACAGGTAGTGGCAGGCTGCTACTAGGTTCTCTTGGAGCCTTCTCTTTTCCAGACTAAGTAAGCCCAGTTTCCTCACTGGGCAGGTGCTCTGGTTCCCTGTACCTTTTGGTGGCCCTCCAGCTTTATCGATATCTCTTTCCTGTATTAGGGGACCCAAAATTGGACACAGTAATCCAAATGCAAACTCAGGAGTGCTAAACAGAGGGAGATAATCCTTTCCCTTGATCTGCTGGCTGTGCACCTGTTAATATAGTCCCAATTTGGTGTCAAATGCAAACCAGATGAGTGTTCTCCATTGTCTCCAAGTCATAGATAAAGATGTTAAACAGGCCAGGTACCAGGACAGACCCCTGCAGTACCCCATGTGTCAGTCACCCAAGCAGAGCATGACCGACTACCCTCTGAGCTCAAACATCCATCTAGTCCTTTAATGTTGTCCCCCCATCCAAACTGTCACATCCCAACATGAATACCAAAATATTGTCAGAGCCAGTGTTGAAAGCCTTGCTAAAAAAAATAATCAAGCTAAGTGACAGCTCTCCCCTCATCCACAAATCCAGTCATTTTATCACACAAGGCAATCAGGTGAGTCAAACACAATTTACCCTAGGTAAAAACACGCTGACTGTTCCCAGCCACCACCACCACCCAGAAGCCTGAGAGACCTTCATGGTGAAGACTGAAGTAGAGGAAGCACTGAGCACCTCAGCCTAATTTGACTGCTGTCACTAAGTTACCTGCCCCATTCAGCAACAGGCCCACACTCTCCTTGCTCAATCTTTTATAATTAATGTTGTGGTAAAAGTTCTTCTTGCTGCCCTTGACATTCCTTGCAAGTCTCAATTTTAGCTGAGCTTTGGCTTTCCTGACACCATTCCAACACTCCCAGGCAAAGCTGCTGAATTCTGCTTCATAAGCTGTCCTTACTTCCAATCTCTGTATACTGCTTTTTTGCACTGGAGCTCAGTTATGGATTCACTGCTTAGGCAAACTTGTCTCCGCATAACTCTACCAGTTCTCCTAAGTGTCAGGGTGGACTCTCTTGTGCTTGTAGAATGCTGTCCTTAAAGACCTACCAACTTTCCTGAGCTTCTCCTCTTCAGAGCCGTCTCTCACAAGCTCCAACCTATCAGTTTCCCAGATAAGCCAAAGTCTGCTCTCTTAAGCTACAGGGTCTGTACTCTCAGGCGATTTTAACTCTACTCAGAATCTTCAGGTCCATTGTTTCATAGTCTCTACAGGCAATACTGCCACCGATTATCACACCCCAATGCTTTTTGTGAAGGGCTCCGTAACCTGCTGTGCATTACCACAGGTTGGCCTACCTAGCCCCTTCCCTGAGACTACAGAAGGACTAGACTTCCCCCTAGCCCTGAGACTTCCCTGAGTTGCTTAAATATAACTTCATCTACTTTCTCTCAACTTGTTCCACTGCTTGCACTAATACCTGTCAGAACAGTTTCACAGACTTACTTCTGAAGCTCCATGATTTGTTCATAGGATACAAAGTTAATTGCTTTTGTTAATTTCCCCACATTATCACTTTGAACAGATATTTTTCTTACTTACCTCTGAGAGCATTAATTCTGTTGCAGTCCAGTGGGCTCATGCCACGATCAAGATTACCATATACATTGCTTTTTACCAGCACATCTTCAGTGAACATATGACGAATTAAGTAGCGAGCTGACAACTCTGGCCGAGACTTCCCCTTAGCTACGTAAATGACTGAGAAAGGCAACTGAACATTGCGCCATGGACTTCCAAGAAGTTCTAGAAAGGATGTCAGAGAGAGAGAGAGAAATTTTACTTATCCAGTACTGATCATGCTTCAAAGAGGCTGTATTACAATAAAACTAGGACACAAAAAGTTCTCCCTAAAACTACTGTACTTGCTTGGAAAGACCAGAGCATAACCATAATGCTACAGCTAATACTAAAACGCAACACATCGTGGACAAACGTCCAAGTGGCCAACCCCCCCCCTGCCTCTTTTACAACAATGTAACAGCACTTCTGATATGCTTTCAGCAACGCTAGCAATGTAACCTGCATTATTAATGATTGCTTTCTAAATTGTTTTCATCTCACATGAAGAGATGATGCTTTTCCAATTACATAGGTAAATAAAAGTTCTGCTATTTCAATGGTGCTTAGATCCTGTAAGTGGAAACTGAAAAACAGAGTGAATATTTTTTAACTACTTCAACATGACTTCACTGCAAACATTAAAAAAAAAGAAACCAAAAAACAACAAAACCACAAAATGCATACTAAATCAGGAGGTCTGTGGGATCAGACTAACAAATTTTGGGTGCAGAGGCAGATATGATAGAGCTCCAAAATGAGTCTAATCAAATAAATAATTTCCAAGGGCAACTAATCTTAACTCATTTTCCTTGAAGCTTTCTAGAGGCATCACATGCTGTACATGGAATTTTTCCCAATGCATTTGTATATTGTGCATTTTTATTAAAAAAAAAAAAAAGTATAAAGGCTGGTTTAGGATTTTTATTGTCCTAAATTGTCAGTTTTACAGAAAGGTGTGCTTTTCTGAAATTGCAGTACCGTTCAATAGATATTCTGAGCTAGCTTACTCCATTAAGGTAGAATATCTACCAAATAAAAAAAACCAGGGCAACTGTGAAATAATTCTGGAAAAATAATTATTCAGAGAAACTGAACAGAGTATCTTACAGCTGAACTTTCCAATCTTACAGTAGATACGTATTATGGGACACTGGTAGATGAAAACACATGTTCTGTTAGCCAGATAACGTTCTTGTTTGCTCCCATGAATACTTACTATATATACAGCAAGTGACTGCCTTAAGAGGAAAAGCCACATAGTTCAGCAAATCCCTTTCACAATTTCACCTACAGCAGCATCTTGCACCTCTCATTGAGCATTTACAATGCAAAACACAAATCCATAAGGTGAAAATTTCTTAGTTTACCCATAGGTTCCAAAGACTGTGGTTTCTTGACTGAAGGTGTGTGGAAAGCTTCTGGAAACTTATCCAATCCTGAATTCTGCAATGTGTCAGTTGTGGAGCTGGTCATCTTCTGAGAGTTTTGAGAACTGCCTTCACTAACTTCATTATAATTCAAATCTACACAATGAGATGTATCTGGAGTGTCAGCCACTTTTTCTTTCCCTTCAGGTGTCTCCTGAAACATTAAAGGAGGTTAGCACATGCACTGGGAAAGCCTACCAGTTTTCTAATTAGTGTTCCAGTTCACTTCCCATTTAGTATAAATTAGATTCCAGATATTTACAATATAGTTACTCTCATAATTTCAATTTCAATCATGAAAACCACAGGTGAAACAGATACTAAATATTCACAGATTTGCACAAAGCTTTTTAGAAGCAGAGGTGAATGGAGTTACAGATGTTTTGGGAGTGATGTTTCAGTCAATATAAAGTTGAAATGCATGGCTGGATATATCTGAAGGAAAGCCTGTGAAAACAGTGCTAGCAGCTACATGTTTAAGCTTGCATGAAATTTCACACTACTTCTGGGCAACGTTTACAGTGCTTTCATTTTAGTATCCTATGCTTATACATCTCTTCACTGAATGCTGGACACAGGAGCAGGAAGAGGCAGAGCAAGAGAAAGGGGTATACTTCCAGTATTCCCCATATGGAACGAGTGCTGCAGTCAGCAGGCCTATGCTGAGCAATGCAAAGACAGAACCCAAGGAATTTCCAATTAGAGCACTTGTATGATGAGGAGTTCAAATAATTAATGTGAGAAAGAAGCATGAACTTAGTACTTAATAAATTATCACCTTGAGACAACTTACTGGGTTTATTTTTGTTTCAGAGCGTAAACAGCGGATCATAGCATTGACATTCGTGATACAGGTTTTCCAGTCTTTTCCATGCTCGCTCAAATCATAGTTTGGAAAGTTAGTTGCAAGAAATTCTGCATATAAAATGTAGAAAATTTTTTAAGCTTCGTGACAAAAAGTGGTATTTAAAACTATTCTAATTTAGAAAGAAAGAGAGAAAGCTAAGTGCTTCACGTTTACTGTTCTCCATTTAGAAGCTTTAGATTTCCACCTTTAATTAGAGATAGTAAACTCACATTTTGAAACTAAGCAGCACCATGAATTTAAGATGTGCAGTGATACTTTTTTGAGGTGTTGTGAATAATGCTTTTGTTATTAAGCATTTCCTAGTAGAATTAGGGGTAAGGTGTGATTTTCAGACTAACTTTAAAAAAAAAAAACCAACCCAAACTACAAATAACAGAGACAGGGTAATGCTGATGCTGCAACTACTTCACATGGCTTAAATAATCTCCAACCCTTTAAACAGGAAGGAGATGTATAGGTTCACACATACATACCATGGGATCTGTGTAAATGGCTTGACATTTAAAAAAAAAATGCCCTCCCCATCTTCACCATTTCTCAAACAAATGAGAGAAGCAAACTTAAGAGAAAAAGAGTATTTAAGAATCACCAGTTAATGTTCATCCCAAGTAAACCATGGCCATCAAAAAAACCCCAAACAAAAAACGAACCAACCAAACCCCCACAAAACCCATGCCACCCACAAACACAAAATAAGTCGTAATGAAAAATTTAGGAACAGTCAGCATGACTGATGAACCTGAAGTACACAAAACTAGGAGAAATTAGAATTGTTTTATCCACGTTGAAGAAAAACGAACATTGAGGGTGAGTGTAGGAATTTCCATTGATGAGTAGGAATTTCAAAATCAAAAGACACAGCAGAGTAGAGCACATCCACTACCCGCATTTATCAGTTCAACCAGTTGCTAGACAACGACTAGCAGAAACATACAGAAATGAATCCTTGTAACTTAAAAACTCTGTAAGTATTAAAGAAGTAAATCTGTGCATTTTGAAAGGTAGCATACCTCTTATTGCAGCAATTTTGTTTGGATCCAATGTTCTGCGCCCTCGTGCACTCACTCCCATAATGCTGCACAATAATGTTTCCTTGGGGAACAACACACGAACTAAGTAGCGCGCTGCATACTTTGGTTTAGTCTTTTGCCGAGCTTTCATCAAATAGTTTCCAAGAACTTTTACATTTCTCACTGGGTCACCAACAAACTCTTTTGGAAAACAAAAACATGTAAAGAAAAAAAAAAAAAAAATTAAAAAACCCAAGCAAGTTGTTAAAAAAAGAACACTTTTTCAAACTCTTTCTCTTGACCTCTATGGTACTCTTGGTGTATGTTCTCTACCACAGCTAATTCTACTATTTATTACTTATCTTTGCTCTTACAAAAGCAGCTTTAAATTGGAATGGTAACAGAAATATATTTTTGATTCATGTTAACCAGTACTGTAACTAACTGAAATAACAACACCCAAGAAAATACATTAGACACGTAAGAGTCCAAAATGCTTAGACTGGCCTGTTTTACACATGTGCAGATACCATGTATGTTTTCAAGACAATGATGGATGAAGAAAGGCATATCCATACATAGTACTGCTAAATCATACACTGTTTACAAATTTGCAGATAGGTATCTTGAGTATTTCACCTACTATTCGGGCAGCTCTTCAGCTGTATGAACTTATTTTTTAGACCAAAAGCAACCAAAAACTCATAGCTCAGCCTTCCACATAACTTCGGGCATTTATACTTTAGAAAGATGCGTGTTAGTTTTTAAAACATGGTGTTATTTTACATGTGCTTGTTTGTTATAACGCAATGATCTATGGAATTCTTCATTTTCTGTGGAATTAAGTATTTTGAAAGAAACCAAACACTGGAAGATTTGAGGATAGAAAGGATTTTTCACTGATAAAATCCTCCACAAGAAGAAAACAGGTATTTCCTTCACACAAATCAGGTAAGTTGCTTTCTTAAATGCAAAACATATATACAGGCATATACTTCACTTAGCTTTACCAGCAATCTCTTTTGTCTTTTTAAGCATATGCATACATTGCTTATACACACAGGTTAAAAATAGGTTAAATCAAGTGTATCAAGACAGAAGAAGAGGGCTTAGTGTTAAAAGAACCCGAAACACGTACTGTAAATCAAAGGTTTGTGGTAGTCTATACAACTGTATATACACTGCAGAAGTTTTTAAGTGACCCCTGCAATATTAAATATTCCTATAACCTTTGTTTCAAGAGTTTTAAACAGTACTCCATTATACTAATGCTTGTAAGGCAGCTAGTTCTGCTCCTTTACTTTTGCCAAATAACGATAAAGAGATTTCCTTAGGCATATTTTTTTACACTAGCAGCAATTTTTTAGCCTTTGTTTCTGAGTATTTATGAAAAAGGAACTCACCAACGCTAGGATTGATGGAGACTGAAGATGATGGCAGTTCTTTACTAATGTTCACACTCCCAGATGCATTTCTGTAGTTCACCACCACAGTATTATTTCCCAGACTGGTCTCAGATGGTGCTGGCATTGATGACAATGCCACTGGTGAAGATGCAATGTTGACAGTACTTTCCATAACGCTGGCTACAAGATTTGATCGCGGAGAAAGGTCAGGCATCCTTTTAGTTGCTGTGTATGATGAATGCAATGAATGTGTAGAAACTATAGTGGGGAGTGGTGGGCTCTGCCTACGAACAGGCTGCTGCGATTCAAGCTGAAGACTCTGTTGAACGTGTTTTATTGTGGAGTTGACCTGAACATGACCATTTTGTAAAGCAACCCTTATGACTGGGCTATGTCTTCCCTGACCCGGTGAAGAGAGATGAAGACCCGATTCCCTTTCCATGGATTTTTGTACTCTTGTTTTCCCTTGGGGCAAATGACTGGAACTTCTGTATGTAAATCCAACTGGTTTCTGCAAATGTGATTCAGAAAACAATTAAAAGGTTAAAATTAGACATATCTGGTCATTTTTTTCTTTTGCAAACCAGTAAGACTAGATTTTAGTAATTATGCTATTGGCAACAGACTCTTCATTGAAGTACTCATTGTCATGAAGCTAGTGCTATTATTTTTTAGCTTTCCCTCTACTTTCTTTTATTCTCACTCGTAGTTCCAACACTGACAGTTTAATCTGGCCAGCTTCAATGTTTCTCAAGTTTTTCCCACCTGGGGTGCTGGCACAATTGCTTTCTAAAAAGTCAAAGAAATATATAATGAGAAAGGCAGCTTTGTAAAGGCTCTTAAAAACAACTCTCTAAAAAAAAAAAAAAAAAAAGCAAAATAAAATTTAAAATTTGTCAGTCATTGACCCAGTCTGCTGAATTTTCAAGGGATGTCTTCACTGCCATGTTAGCTTCCTTTTACACAAGAAAAAAACAATTCACTTTCTCTCCTGGCTGCCTCTTCATTCTTTACTTGCTAGCTGAAAACATCAAACATTTGGATCTCATCTACAATAGAAGATTCCAAAGAGACTAAGACAGACAAACTGAGAGATGGGCTATACTTTCCACCACTTGGAATACTTTTATTAAGAAACGTACGCACACTAACGCACATGTTCTAGTTCAAAATACAAGTCTCTGAGCAGGAGCTACCAAATGTAATTGACACATGTGGGTTTGGGTTTGGTTTTTTGTTTGTTAGTTTTGTTTTTCTTTTAGTGGTGTTTTGTTTTGTTCTTTGCAGAAATCTGATTATATTCCACCCCTGAAAGCTTTAAAAATCTATGACCTGAAGAAAGGCTTATGTGCCTGAAAGTTTGTCCGTTTCTCCAGCTATTGGAGTTGATCCAATAAGAAAAAAACCAGTACCTTCACCACCAACCTTTCCTTGTTTATATCCTTAGCCCATCACAGGTACAACAGTGGTACAGCTATAAAAAATCTACAGCATTCCTGATGGTTTTAAAGATAAAGTACTAGCAGAACCAAGAAAATGGTTGGCAGGTTGCATTTGCTGACTTCCCCCTTATGCCATATAGTGACAAAAGCCGCTTAAAAAAAAAAAAAAAAAAAAGCACAGTGCAGTCACTTTTCATCTGAACATTAAAGCAGCTGCCATCCTACATGATCAGAGGGGAGGGTAAGAGCACAGAGGTCACAGGGTCCAAGAGTAACTGACATGACCAGTTTGTTCCCCGAATCTCTTATTTTTGGATGTGTGGACAGTACAAGCTTGGAGTTGTCAAAAAAAATGCATTCCCAAATAAAACCTAGTATCCTATTCATAATCAACATGCACAAGAATGTCATTGCTTCTACCCACCCTTAAAGTAAATGGCCTTACTGATGCCTTGACATCATCTGACAGCAGGATTGCCTCTGCCACATTAAAAGCTTTGCAGTATTGTTGACAAAGAAAGGTCATTGAGGATTTTGTGACCTTCTTCAAAAATCACCTGTTCTGTTTTCCTTTTAAAGAACATTGTTACAAGTACTAATATTCTGTCTCCTTAGTTAACAGTGGATTGACCATATAGGAACAAAATGGATAGTGTGTACCCAATATTAACCTTCTTAAAGATTTTGAAAAAAAGCCTTTCTATTAGAAAAAATAAAATTCTATGTGAGTGATGCATAAACTCTCTTCTAACTGCAGAAACCAATCAGACCGTACAACGCTTCTCATAAAGCAGTGACACCAATATACCCAAGTTTAAGACGTAACGAACAGAAATAAATTGTGTAGGATACAACACAAATAGAATTTTACAGCATCTATCACAGCATCCTGAATTTGATGGGGGCCATTCTGTGACCACTGGTCAATAACAACACAGGAGACTGAAGCTGGCATATAGTAAGAAATCTAGAATAATTTAATTGAAATGGAATTTAAGTCTACTACTTTACTACTAATTTTAATCTTAGTGAAAGGAGGGGATTATTTTTAAAGAAGCGTCATAGGAAGTGAGAGAATTAAAGGAAAAATAAATGTCTTGGGTCTTTAATACTCACAGGTTTGAGCAACAGTGGCTTTACACGACTGTGTTGCATTTCTGAGACCTTCCGATGAAGCAGATCAAATTTTTTATCCAATTTCTGAATGGCATCATACATGGCCTGACAACAAACATAAGAGCAAAAACAGTATTGTTTCACAAGAACCCAATTTAAATCTGAAGATATCCAAGAAAGTTCAATTAAGGGCAAAATTCCCTCCCTAAAACTGGGTAAGATCTGTAGATAATATATACATTCTGTAAGCATATTGAAGATCAACTCAGATACAAAAATGCAAGTAGAATGGTAAATATCACAGTAAAAAGAATTCTCAGAGAAGCTTACTCTTGCGACTTTAATGTGGCTGGCACTTAAAGGTTGTTCTTCCCGCTTACAGTGGATGTTTTATTTTTACCTATTTGGAGCATTTTTGTCTTACACTGAAAAGCTACTGACAAGCTCTACGGCAAGTTAAGTATTATGATATGCTATTTTAAGGCATAATAAGTTTCCAAGTACACAGGTAAAAGGCTTACAGGCAGCCACCAAAATACTGACTTCCAGATCACCAATGGGAAATGTATTTAGAAAAATACTATCCGTTAAAGTAAGAGTCCAAACTGGAGTTGAACGTGGCCAGGGATGTCAAAGACAACACGAAGGGCTTCTAGAAGTACATAGATGACAAAAGGAAGGCTAGGGAAAATGTGGGCCTGCTGCTGAATGAGACAGGGGCCTTGGGCGACATGGGACATGGGAAAGGCTGAGGGATTTAATGCCACCTTTGCCTCAGTCTTTATTAGTAAGACTGGCCTTCAGGAATCCCAGGTCCCAGAGACCAGGGGGAAAGGCTGGAGCAAGGAAGACACACTGGGTAGAAGAGGATATGGTCAGGCAATACTTAAGCAAACTAGACATACATTAAGTCCAAGGGGCCTGATGGGATGCGCCCACAAGTGCTGAGGGAGCCGGCTGATGTCATTGCGAGGCCACTCTTGATAACCTTTGATCGGTCATGGCAAATGGGAGAAGTGCCCAAAGACTGGATGAAAGGACATGTCACCCCTGTCTTCAAGAAGGGCAAGGAGGAGGACCCAGGGAACTACAGGCCAGTCGGCCTCACCTCCATCTCTGGGAAGGTGACGGAGCAGCTACCCTGGAAACCATTTCCAGGCAGATGAAGGACAAGAAAATCATCAGGAGTAGTCACAGCATGGCTTCACCAAGGGGAGGTCACGGTTGACCAACTTGATAAACTTCTACAATGAAATGACTGGCCTGGTAGATGAGAGTAGAGCAGCGGATATTGTCTACCTGGATTTGAGGAAGGCCGTCAACATTGTCTCCCATAAGGTCCTCACAGACAAGCTGCTGATGTACAGGTTGGATGAGCAGACAGTGAGGTGGATTGGAGACTGGATGAATGGCTGGGCCCGGAGAGTGGTAATCAGCTGCACAAAGTCCAGATGAGGGCCAGTAACTAGTGGTGTACCCCAGGGATCAATACTGGGTCCAATCCTGTTTAACATCTTCATTAACGGTCTGCATAATGGGCAGAGCATACCCTCAGCAATTTTGCTGATGACACTAGACCGGCAGGAGCAGCTCATACACCAGAGGGTTGTGCTGCCATCAAAGAATTGAAAAAAACTACTAATTTTATTGAAAGTGTCTGATCTTCAGTCAATCCCCAAGGTCAAGTTTTCTTTCAGATGTTAAAAATTTGTGTTGCCTTACTAAAGCAATCAAACTTTTTAAAGCATTGCTGTAAAGGTCCGAATTTTCAGGCATAAAAGCCAGATAAATCAAAGCCTTCAAAGTCCATCAGTTATTACTGTAGGTTACTGTGTGATATAGAAAGTTCCTTCTTCAGTGTTTCCAGGATTTAGCAACTCAAACATCATGCTCAAACAGCAATTTAGACATACACTTCCTTTATACTGTTATAACAATATAAAGTAATGGGATAACAGAATATTAATCTAGTATTGAAAGGACACTGCCAACTTGAAAATACGTATCAGGCACACGTCATCAGCTATTACTGCAAAACACACACAACGACAATATAACTATGAATTACAAAGAGGAAATGTTTCTTCAACTAACTAAAGCAATTTCTTTTGTTGATCTACAGCATAACTCGACAGAAATTTTTAAAAATACATATGGATATGAAAAAAATTTCTAGATTGGATTTGTAGTAGGTGGAATTTCTAATTATTTTCAATTTTATCAAAACCAACAGTTAGGTTTCAATATGATAGCTATCTTTTAAAAAAAATTAAATATCCTTAGACAAAAGAATCTATAAATCTCCCCCAAATTTAGAAATATCTCAAGGAAGCATTAAAAAACCTTAAATCAGTGTGGACAGCACAGGCATTATTAAAAGGCTTCATGTAGCCCTACAGCAGATTTACTGGGAGAATGTGGTAACAATGGGGTAAAGGAGATGGAAGGGGGCTAGCAGGCAGCAAAAGAGGCCACAGCTTCTCATTAGCACTACTTGCTACAGCACACATTCCCAGACTAGCAGCAAGAATGTTAGTCACACAATCTTAGTCAATTTTCTTCCACAGCAGTGCTGAATATATGCTTAAGGAGACTTCCAAGACACTAATACTTAGCTACAAGCCACTCACAAACTATCCTCCCTAAAGCATGGCCTGAATGTCTTTCAGTCTATAGAGTACTATGACTCCAGAGTCACATAAGTGCTCACCTGAATAAATATGGGATGCTTTTAATTTTCAGTGCAGTGATTTTCAGTCTTGCCAGCTACTGCTTCAGAAGTCAAAAGCAAAGAACTCGCCAAAACAACACTACCAGGATTTTGGCACACTTTTGGCAGGCCTCGTGTACTTTCAAAAGCTGGATGCATATGACGGTCAGATCTTTCCCATTACTGTGAAGCCCCTCCCAATAAATCACTAGACTTTACATTTTGTATTAAAGCATAATATTTGAGAAGTATTCTTGCCAGCTATGGTGTGAAAAACTTCAGAGAATATGAAGACGTAGATTATTTTTTCACTAAAAATATTGAAGATAAGCGGGCAATTAACAAATGAACAACCGGAAAGGATGAAGTCATAGGTTATCAAATATAGAATGCAAATCTTCCTGAAATTTAACTAAAATTGTTTAAATGCCATTTCAGAGATTAAAAAAAAAAAATACCTGGCAATAACTGAGGACCTCCATAAGAGTTTTCTGCTGATCTCCAATGTAGGAAGCTTCAGATACAATACTCCCCTTTTTCATTAAAATAATAAAAAATAGTGTAAGCTAGTAATATAAACACAGTCTTAGGATATCACATTAAGCCAATAAATCCCAACTTCAAACATCACATGTTATTTTAGTCTACCCCAAAACATGCATCCCCAAAGCAGCTTTTCACAGTCGGTCAAACAAAAGAAAATTTACTTACACATTCATAGTCTGGTTCATACTCATAAATGACACTGTCACTATCTTCATATGCTCCTTCCCTGGTTCTCATCTGGGAAATAACAAAGAAATTGTAATGTTTTGAATAATGAAAGAATTCAAAATATAAGCTACAGAGAGAACCTGCTAGGAATCCAACTTGGACACTTTCAGTTGTAGCTATATTCCTTCCCCTGGCTACAAAAGGGCCCAAGAAAGCGAGACTTAACACAGTCATCTCATTTATGTGCCTGTGGTTAGGTCATATGAATACTCACCTCACTTTTTTGTTAAGAGTATCTTATTCTGGTTTAACATAAACCTCTTGCAAATTTATATAGTAATATGTATTTTTATTTAGTTATTCTAAGGTCAGAACTTTCTCATCTAACTATATATGTACTATATAGCCAGGCTTATGTAATTATGAGACTCCATGTAGATTTTTACACGAATTTAAATAAATCAATTTGAAAAAAAAAAGTGTATTTATTTCAATGGGTATAACTCTGCACATAGAAGCTGTAAAAATGTCTAAAAGACATTAATTTTCTCACTGCTTGAAAACTGCTCTTAGACAGGAATCAACAGTGCCACCACCTGGACAATTCTGACATTTTTCTTTACTGGATGGGAGCAGTTCCTGTCCATCCACCATAAGTCACATTTCACAAGTCTGTTGTTGTTTTCTGTTTGTGGTTTGGGTTTTTTTTGTTTGTTTGTTTGTTTTTACTAAGTAATACTTAATCAGGTCTTACTTTAAAAAAGGAAGTTGGGGGGGCGGGGGGGCTGGGGGTTTGTTTGTTTTACAACAGGCAGAATTAAACAGAGTGGAACTGCTTTTATAGCATTAAAGACACCCAGACTGTTGTAATTTAAGAATATGGTGACATGAACTAAGCTTCAGACTGCCTCAGTTAAAAATATATGTAGTCTGTCTTTGGACAGACTTGTTTATGGAGGCAAACCCTTACTCAACATTAAGTTTCGACTCTTATCCTAAATTGCACAAAGACTTTTTTACTGAAAAAATAAGAGCATCTACATGGGAAATTGGTGTAAGTTACTCTCCTCTGTACACTATCTGTTGTTATACACATGTACAGTATCCAGCACAACAAGGTTTTACTCTTGCTAGAAGCTTCCATGCACTACATGGATCTCCTACCCACACTTCTTCACTGGGATGTCGTCAAATGAGCATACAAAAGTGAAGGAAAAATGGCATTCCCAATAACATGGAAACTGGCCTCAAAACAAAGGGCTACTGTTTGGTGAAACATACCACATTGTGTCCCACTAGAGTAGGGGCAAGTCGTTTTCTTTTATTATGCGAACACATGAAGTCCATTTTTTCAGGGCTGTGACCATTTCCTCTCTGCATACTTGCAGAATTGCTCATTTGTGATGCCACTCCTTCGGCTAGCACTGATAAGCCTTCGTTTCCTAGAAAAGTGGAGAGAAAGCAAAGCACATGAGCAGGGTTACCACTGCATTAAACATTTCACTACAAAAAACATGCACAGTCACCCTTTTTTTTTTTTTTTTTTTACTTTCGGACTGCTTGGTTATTTGAAATTTATTTACTAGCATATTATTAAACACATATTAATCCAATTTATTTAGATCTGAAATTATAAATTCAATTTAATAGTCTTTCTTCCAAACTGTCTCCAGCCTCCATTTCATTTGCTTTGCTTTTCACTGTTGATTCTCTATTCTCATTTCCATGTCTGATTGTACAAAGTCACAGAATTCAAAACCCCAACAAAACCAGTTAACTGAAGTTCAGGCAATAAACCCACAATGTAAAACACAGTTCCCGTTTGTTTAGTCCTCAGCTGTCCCTTCCCTAAACTTACGGGGTCCCCACAAGTTTTGTGCTGAAGCACTGTGCAACAAAAAAGATCTGCTCAAAGTATCTCCTCTGTTGAGCCAGTGTAGGTCAGGAACTACCAAACACAAACTATCCACAAGCTATACACAAAATGCCTCACCTCTTCAGGTATGGGCCTGGCACACAGTTAAAAAGCAATTACCACAGTTTATCACTCCTCCATCCTAATTCTTTTGAAGCCCACACGATTGCCAGACCTACCTTTTGAAGAATGTTAAAGGAAAAAAAAAAATGTTAAGAAAAAAGGCGTATCTCTACTGTCAAATCTGCCTGTCCATCATTTACAGGCTCTACCCTCAAGCTTTCAGGAAAGGGCTATGGTAGCTCTTTTAAAAAGAAATAAAAACACTCTTAAGAGAGGAAGAAGAAGAAAAAAAAAAAGTAACTATTTCCCCTTGAGTTCTATATATTTTAGCTATAGACAAGCCAAGCACAATACAGATAACCAGATATAGATATAGCTAGGAGAAGATATGAAAAGACAAGTAAAGCTTAAGAAGACCTTTGAAGGTTTCCAAGAAATAAGGAGAAAAACTTAGCTGGCATAAAAAGGCAAAACCAAGTCTCCACCATACTATCTGCTGTGAAGGAGCTTTTTGGAGCTTAGGTCAAGCTGAAAAGGTACAGTGGGGAAGTTTTGTGGATACCTACAGTAAGTTCCTCCCAAGTAAAAGGGGCTGCATGAGAAAAGTTACACGGGTACTCCTTACTACTTTTGCAAAATAATGGAACTAATTTCATGGCCCAACTGGAAAGTAGAACTACTATCTCAGAAGTGAAGGAAGAGAAAACAAATCAAATGGGACAGGGACAAGCTAAGAAACCACTGAAAAGCAAAGACAACTGCATTTCTTCTAAGCACTAGAAGAGGAAGGGCAAGGGGCAGGACAGAAAAGTAGTAATATACTCAGTATCATAAGCTAGAAAAAAATTTTCCTTGCATTAAGAGCCCAGACAAAACTTGTAGCAGAGCTGACAGATGCTACCTAGGCAAGATCTGCAGTAGATTTAGATTAATGTAGTTAACATAATTTTGAAATCACAATCAATAACTAAGTAATAAAAATACACATGCAATTACTTAATATTTCTTCTCTTAGGTGAAGATTAAAACCTACCTACCCTCCCACGCAGCTCCAGAGTTTGCTTCCTTTCCCAGATCACCTCATCCCTCTGTCCCTGTCACACAGACCAAGCTAGCACTCATCTCCTAGTACTAAGCACCCCCAGAACTGAGAGCCTGGGAGATCGCAGTGCTCTGTGGGACCAACACCAATACAGGCAAGAGGACATGTTGAAAGCAGGAGGGGTGCAGGGCAGCAGGATTAATGCACTGGCACAATGTAGTCACTCAAACTTCAGATACCTTCTGCAGCCAAACCAGAATGCCACTTCACCTGGAGAAACATTAGGTCCCTGGTTTAATTACATTTCAGACATACTATGCTTACGTTAAGCTAGACATCTTTCTGATTAGCTTCCCAAATTTAGATTTAGGCATAAATACGATGACCTAAAACACAGTGCCAGCAAAACAGTGCCAGCAAGTATGCGGGCATAAATGGATAAGTAAAAAGCATAATAAAAGTGTTCTGCAGCAAGCGGGGAGAAATAAAGACCTAGATATGTATCTTAGTGATGCTGAGCTTGCTCTGCCAGCTAAGTATCTGTAGGCAAGAAGATATGAAACAAAAGTAAAAGAAACTAGTTCGGACAGACAGAACCAGATCTGAAGAAAAGGCACTGCTCTACAAGATAGTAGCCTAAGATGGTGGTTGAATAAAAACAGAAAATTTCAGTTCAAAGAGTTAAGTTCAACAGTTATATTCAAGATAAACTTACACCATGTTTTGGTCATACATCTCACTATACTCAATTTTAACTGGACAATACCTAGTGCTAACAATCTACAACAACAGAAGCTGTAAGCCCAGAGATGACACAACCATCTTTTACCTTTTAAAAAACAATCATACCCAGTCATCATGATTCCTTTGTGGATAATGAAAGAATTACTCATGTCCTGAAATCAAGGTCAGCAACTGTCTATGACAGTTTCTTGGGCAGGAATTTTTTTTTTTTTATAAAACAGCAAAAACCCCCAAAATAAACCATCCAAACCATCCTCCTCCCCAAAATATGTTTTTAGACATAAATGTACAAAAAATTACAGTATAATCTACTGTCAAGTAGAAGACGATAAAGATTAAAGGTTCTCAGAAGCACCTAACAGCACTAGGAAAGAGATGTAACTTAACTCTGCTGAAGAGAAATACTGATGAGATTCTCTATAAAGTCAACTGGCTAAATAAAAAAAAAAAAAAAAACACAACCAAACCCAAAACCCAAACAACAAACTAATAAGTGCCATCACTTAGTTACAGTCCTTTTCCTTGCTAACTTGGCAATACTGCTACTGGGCTTACTAAATGCTCATAACAGCTATGATTAATTTTTGTCTGGGCCAATGGAGAATTGGGCAAGACTTCTGAGAGACTTTGATCTGGCATGTTAAAATAAATACAATGAATTAAAGACAATCACAAAAGGCTACTTACAGCTAATAATTTATGACCTTAAACAACCATCTTACTATTGTTGCACACCAGTATCCCCAGTGCTCCACTAAATTACACTGGACAGTTTATCTAAAAACCTCATTTTTTGGGTTAGGTTCTTCCATGACATTTATTTTCCAAATTGCTTGCTAATTCATTCCTAGGTATACTACTTTATAAGTAAAAAATTGTCTTTTTAAAACATAATATTTCGGTGGGTTCACTATTAATAAAGACCTCTAAAGTAGTAACTAAAAAGCTCTTTTTAAATGCATTGCCAAGCAATTTCTATAAAGTAGCTTTCTTATAAAATATGTTTTAAAGATATGGGTAATACAGAAAGCATTCAAGACAGCAGTGCTGAACATACAGCATTAACTATTAGATCACAATAAAAATGAACAGTAATTACCATAGGCAAGTTGAGCCACATGGTGAACAACACTGTTTACTTCAGAGTTCTGTTCCATTGACACGCAGCTTTGTGTGGACAGTCCATTTTCTCCATGGTCAATAATCACTGCTTCAACATCGTCCTCAACATTCACAGATGCATAATCTATTAGCATATGCAGAAACAAGTAAGACTAGACACCATTCTGAGTATCAGATGACAACTGTAGTGCTTGTATCATGCCTAGCATTATCTGAATTGTACCATGGCTAATTTAAAGCCAGTTTCACTTCAGCATCTAAATGTGAAGTCACTTTTAAACACAGGCACTGAAGTTTTAACACACGCTAGAAGGGAAGTGGATTACTAATGCTTAGTTGGCGGGATTCCTGAAACTATTCAGTACCCAACTCTTCCCACAACGTCCAGCTTCAACAGGAACAGTTATAAGCCAGTACCAAGCACTTCTCAGAACTCCACTATTTACAATCAAACATATGACATTAAATTGGTTTAGAAATTTTACTTTCATAAATAAGAAATGCTTAATACACTTGAAACAAACCAGTCTACAATCCTAACTGCGTATTTGGTATTCAGATCAAACCAAACATCGGCTCCTGATGAGATGCTGTGCAGAAACACTGAATGGCAAATCTCCAGTACCAGATTTTTTCCTACATACTACATCAATAAAAAATGTCCTGGTTTCAGAATAACTGTATTATAGCTATTATAGCTAGATCTGGTGTTTTGGGGAGGGTGGGGGAGGGAGAGGAATTTATTCTTGATGAAACAAATTAATGGAAGGAATCATACCATGAACCACTAAAGGTAGTACATAAAACTTAAATTCAGCCAGCACACTTGCATAACACTAGTGATACGAACACATGCTGTATTTTCCACAGGATACCCTGTTCAGTGCACAGGATGGACTGAGCTCCAGGAAGGAATCAGGGCTGTATAACAGTGGTCTGGTTCTTTACTCTTAAAGACACAATTCACTCCAAATCATGCCCTCTTCCCTCTGTTCCAATTTCTTAAGAGACCAAAAGGTGGGAAAGAAGCTGAATTCCACAGGTCAAAGTTTTCCCTCTAGCCACTACTCCCATCTAATCCAGACGAAACAACACAGCAGGGTTTGGATTTGGCTGTCATCAGATTAGGAAAGACTCCACCAAATTGAGGGTGAGCTCAGAAACACCCATCAATTGCCAGGCAGTCAATAGCTATGTTTACAGTAGTAAATGAAACCAAAAAGCTAGTTGGGGCATAGTTGCTCTGCAAAAAGGAGTTTAGCTGAGTGGACATGAGCTGGGATATGTCGCTTAGGCTCAAGAATGGTTCTTGACCAGTTTTAATTAGCTGCTGTGAGGGACCAAGAGACTGTGAGAGACTGGCAACCATTTTGTCTTAAAACAACCAAGCAGGTAGCTGCAAGCAGCTGAAACAGGACGTGCCCTGCAGAGGTGGGGTAGCGAGCTGTTTGTGGGAGGCTTTCTAGTGGTTGTGCCTCGAAGAAGCTTTCTGACAATGGTCTTTCCGGGAAGTTTTCTAGCAGTTGTTTTGGACATTTTGTCACAGGTTCAGAGTTTTGCCACAGGCCCTTACCACAGCAGTTGGGTAAACAAGTTAAATGGGATAAGGGCACATCAGCAACACCCCCCTCACCCCCCCAACTCCCTCCTCAAGAACTTTCAAGAAAACCCCCACAAGGCTTGCATGAAGGACTTGCACAAAGGGCTCTCCAACGAGGGTATAAAGCGGGGAGACGCGACAGGACACACACACCAAGTCCCCAGGCATGCGCCCGCTGCCTGAGAAATCCAGACAGTTACTACTGAGACTCCTTCCTCACTGGATCCAAGGGTGGTGATACTTACCTCTCCTTTTTTCTCTTTCTCCTCTTACCTCTCCCCTTCCTCCTACCTTGTTGTTACGAATACTTTGCTACAGCTGTTAGGTGTCAAGTTTTTTATTCGAAATATCTGCTACGCCAAATTTAGCCACACTTGTGTATAAGTCAATGTTAAATAAAACATATTTTGAGCATTTAGGAGCCATTGTCATGACTCCTGCCCTGGGATTTGCTGAGCGAAACGGGGTGTTGAAATTTTCCCTGTCCCTCCTGAGTCATTGTTGTGACTCTTGTGTGCTGCAACAGACTACTAAAAGATCACCTCCCCCGAGGACAGCCGAGTGGGATGGGACATCTAAATTGGTGTCACGGACAGGATAGTCTGAAACAGCAAGGAGGGTTTATAATAAGAAAAAAAACAAGTGTGTGGGGGAATATCAGTTGGGAGTGCTAAGGAAAGGAGAACTGACATTCAGCTGAAGCCGAATTCTCTGGTAGAAGATCATGGCAGCCCGGGATAAACCTGATCTTGACTGCTCCCTGCTGTTGGATTTGTCAAAAGGATATAAAGCATGTCCCACTCCACCAGGATAACAGTTGGGCGGAGAAAAATTGGCAATCTCTGAAAAAGAAATTTGGCAAAAGAAAAACATCTTAAGGCTGGTAAAGCCAAGGCAATTAATTGTCTGTGGTGTTCTGGGGGTGGCACTAATAGCCACCCAGAGGGACAAACATACCATTAAGCAAACAGAACATGAGGTGAATGAATCCCTGCAAGCGACAGAGTATTTCCATACATTCTGTATGGTACGTCTAAATATTTTGATGGTTTTATTTTGTACCAGCCGTGGAAACTGGTTTGCTGCTAGGTGACTGTAAAAGTAAGATTTGGTAAATAATTATTAGAAATCTTATACTAACACTATGATTGAAACAGTAGACAAAAGTATAGCCAAGCAATTAACTAGTAGAGGCAGTTACTCATAAGTTTTGCAGTTCTTTGCTCTTATGACTAGATGTTTCTGTACACTAGATGAGAACAATGTTGAAACTGACCACGTGACTGAAACTGCGTTAAGCTTCAAGATCAAAGAACAAGGACAAGAACAAAGACTTCAAGGACAGCCAACAATCTCAAATGGATCGGTGGTCGTAAAAGCTGCCCTTCAACTCAAATGAATTCTACATTGCACATGATCGGATGTAGGCAGTACTATGATAATCAGTTACTATAATTTTTATGTATACACTAATCCAATTAATATGTAATTGTTACTCCATATAACCTGTTTGTGCTGAAGCTGTGGCATGCACACTAGGTGGAATTATCCCCCGTGCATACAGTGCTGCAATAAAGAATGCCTGCTTTCTAAAACTCCAAAACAAGTCTTAGAGAGTTTCTTTGACTGGCTTTCTGGTATCACAAGAATTAGTTAAAGTGCAGGTAGAATTAGAGGTAGAATGAGCTAAACAGCAACAGGCTGAGGAAACAGTAAAAGAAGGAAAGAGGGTTATGGAAAACCTTCAAGACAGCCTGCAGGAAGCTTATATTAGGGAAAGAGACTTAAAGGTGCAACTAGCAGAGTATGAAAACAATTTAAATAGCAAATCCAGTTTCTCTAGCTTTGCGAAAGCAGCTGATATTGTCAGCCAAGAAAGTGATCCCAATTACCCCTGGAAAGAAATGGAAGAGGCTAAGGCTAAATCCATGTCTAATCCAAAGATGCGACCTCTCATTAAAATGGAGGTTGAGTGGGGGGGAGATGGGGAAAGTGATCGGCCAAACGTTATTGTCAAACAGATACCCTACAATGCGACCAAGTTAGCAAAACTGCAAGAAAAATACAGCAGGCAAGCTAGAGAAACCAAAACTGAGTATGTTTGGAGAGTTTCTTTGACTGAGAGAGACTGAATAAAATTATTGGAGGAAGAAGCTCAGGGATATTGGGGTCCAGGGGTATTCCTGACTGTGGATGACCCACGGGAGCCCTGGTCCTTGACTCAGTGGGGGATTGGACCCCATCAAAAGAGGAGACCCGGTTGCTATTCCTACCTCCAGACTGAGTTGGCTTATGGAGAGCATAAAAAAGGCAGCTTGTCTCCAACTTATACATGATACACATCTTGTTGTGTGTCAATCCCTCTCCCATGTTATTAATTGCTAACCCTGATAGAATGACTCCCCTGATTAAAGGGCTTCCCGACTCCTTAAAGGTGTATGCGGTACAAATTCAGGACTGACTAAGAGCAATTTTGGTGGCCAGACCTGGCAGAGGGGCCGCTCTTACATGGGGACAAATTGCTCAGGAGCTAATAAATTATGGCCGCTGGGTAGGCTTTATTGGTAAGGACGTGAAAGCCTCTGCGGGGGTCCGTGGACCTGAAGTAGAGGGAGAGGGTAGGATGTCCTATCTACCCAGTAAAAGTGAGGTGGGCGCGGGATCGAGAAATCAGCTATGGAAGGAAGGGGTTAAGTAAAGGAGTCCCTTGAGAACTAACGGACGGCTTACCCCTTCCAGATTTACAATTGTTAGTAAAAATGTGGAAACCCATACGCAAAAATCTCCTGAAAAAAGGAGGTGGTCCCTCAATCCCGATGCCTCAAAAAGTCGCCGCCCCTACAGCACCGCTGGAGGAAGCCCGTAATTCTCCGGAATCGGGAAACCCCTTCCGCGGTCCACTAAGTGAGCCGGGGGACGGCCGCCGGGTTTGCATTAGAAGGCTCACAGAAAACCACCAGGGGACCTCTTAGTAACTTTTCCCCTGGGTCCCTTTAAAACCCCGGTTACCTTTCCCGTAGGCACAGGGGCTCAGATGTCAGCATTAAACAGCGAAACGGCTAGCCGAAGCGGAATAGCACCCGACAAAAAGCGTATTTGAGTTACTGATGTTTTCGGAAATTCCAGACCTCAACCTACAGCCCGAGTGCAAAGCTGGTTGCCCGGGGACACCACTCCCACTGTAACCACAATGATAATAGGCGTCCTTCCCACCAATATCCTGGGATTAGACCTATTAAAGGGGAAAGCCTGGATAGATTCTAAAGGGAGAGAGTGGAAATTTGGCTCCCCGGTTGTTCTGATTAGGCTTCTGCAAACTGTGCCGCAGCTTCCTCCCTCTAATATTGTAAACGTGAAACCTTATCCTCTACCCCTGGGAGCAAAGGAGGGTATCACCCCAGTGATAAAAGAGTTACAAGAACAAGGGGTGATCACCCAGACCCACTCCCCATACAATTCCCTTGTGTGGCCTGTATGGAAGCCAAGCGGAAAGTGGTGACTAACCATAGATTACAGGCGCCTGAACGCTAGAACCAGCCCTTTAACAGCGGCACTGATGTACTTAAGAAGTGATGTACCACAAAGGTCTTGTGAAGTAAGATACCCTTTGTATACACGAGGCATGCCTTGCTAACGGCTGTGCCCCTGAAGAAGAACTAAAATACTGCTAAGAAGGGAACATCCTACCCCAGGAGGCACTGAAAAGTTTAATAATTGCTAATAGGCATGACGTCAGCAAAAATCTTCGATAACTGGAGGAAAGGTAAAGGCAGCAGGGGGGAGATCATGACCAAAAAGACTTACCCTCCCCAACTCTCCTTGAGCATGCGCTGTAGAATAAAAGAACACTGTACCTTTAATTCAAAGAGGGGAAACTTTAACCCAATAGAAACTGTGCTAGGTAAGCGACTACCAGTAATAGTTGTGGGGAAGAACTTTGGAAATTGAATATGTATAACTAAACCGTATAAATTGCTTGTCCGTTTAGGTATGAGGTGTGCTAGCTTTGTGGATTACCACCTAGCCCCCATCTTTGTGCAAACATGAATTGGAATAAAATACCTCTGCTCTGTGTGTATATTGGCGCTTCGCACACTGGGTAAATGACCCCACTTGTGGGACAACAGCACTGCCAAATACAGCTGAGCTAACCTCCACCATACAAGAACAGGCCCATCAAATTTTAGCTACTATTGATATGAAGGACATGTTCTTTATGGTGCCCTTGCAGGAGAATGATCAGAACAGATTTGCCTTCACAAAGGGAAGGGCCAAAATCTACAGCTAAAGCAACTCACAGCTGGAGGATAAACATAGGCCAAACAGGAAAATACAGAAAGGGAAAACACCTCACTTCCAAAAAATATCTAATTACAACATTTCTACAGTGATGTAGAAGCAATGCAGCAACAAGTACTGGTCTCTCAAAACTTTTAACCTCTAAGATGGTGGTCAGGATCCTCCTCATCCCCAGGGCTTTTAACTTCCATCACCCATTGCTGAACATGGCTGCTCTCATACAGGGAAAGGAAATTATTCCCTCTTCAAAATGGCACTCTTAACGGACAGTCAAGAAATTTTGAGATTAGAATACACCACCCATTTCGATGAAGGTTTATCAACATGACTGGTCACTGCAACGATAAGGAAAGGTGCTCCAAGAAACGCAGACCCACCTGCTTTACACCAAGCACCACTTTTCTTAATGTATTCTAGTTGTCTTGCCTCTAAAGTCAGAGGACAAATTTAAACGTCTTTGCTGTAGATTGACTACATTCATCACCAAGAGAATGTCTGTGCTCAAAAATATTTCGTTTAGAAGATTTGTCAGCTAATATTAGCTAGTTTAAAAAAAGGGGGGAGGGGAGGGGGAGAAGCAGTTCTTATCTCATAGGCCTATACATATCTTATTCAGGCAAGGGAAAACAACTCTTAATGTTACTACTGTAGTCATTCTTACATGTGAGGACAACTTCATCCATTCAACTACAATCTTCACACCTTCAAAAACTTGTGACAAAAGAATTCCAGCTCTTTACTCATAAAGAAACTGCAACTTAGTCCTGTTAGCAATTCTAAATATTTCTGATGCTTCTTAAAAGTGCTAGCAATACGGAGTAATACCATCTATACAGCACCAAATAATATTAAATCCAGATCTGTCTCTCTCAAGTAGAAACCACAAACTGCCAAATTCCGTGATTAATTTGTAGTCCTGAACAACAACAAAAAAAAAGCCACCAAGATTTTTTTTACTTGTGACTTGAATGAAGATGCAACTGCATTTCTTGTGCCAAGTTTAATTTCATTGTATTAATTAACTCTACTGACAAAAAATATCATGACATAGATATTTAGACATTTCCAGTAAGCCTAGAAAGGAAATTATAAATTTAAAAAGTCTGATTAAGAAAATATTTTAGGTTTATGTGTTTCAAATAAGGCTTTTACTGTGAAGTGAATTACACATTATAGTAAGATTAAACAGGGTGGTTTATCCAATCATTGGAAGAAGTTATCAGTTTAAGAGAACTCTGACTTTGTTTGAAAACTGAAGTGACAATCATCTAAAATTAGAAAACATCACCAAACTAATTTCCTTCTCAGACTCAATGCATGCTCTGGGTTATATGGTATAGACTACGACACTATTTTCAGTAAGGCAGTAGGATATGCTATAATATAAGGTAGAGGTTCATTAAAAAAATGCATTGTACAGAAAGATAGTTGTAGACAGAACAGTGCTGTGAAGTGACCAAATTAGAAAGCCAAGATTGGAGGTGCTCTTTTTAATTTAAAAGCTGTTTATGTTCACCATTTAGAATTCTTTCACCAGGAGCTCTTCTTTGCTTCTGCACTAAATCATCAGGTAGCAGGTATTTGTACAAAGTTAAAGGCACTTAATCGTGAGCCCAGCTTTCATAATGATTTACATGCGAAAACATCCAACTGTGTGTTTAACCCTGCATCATAAGTTACACTGCTATATTAAGTTACAGCTTTTTACGCAGCAAAGTAAAACCAAGCATCATGAAGAATTTATTTCCAATAACCAATAGAGAAATACATGTAAAGGTAATTATGACTTGAAAATTTTCTCTCTTCTTTGGAAACTCTGTCATTTGATCAACATAATCCAGCAACCAAATGACTGCTTATCTTTTTACTACTGCTCAGTCACCTATCCCAAAATAATATAGTAGTGTAGGCTTTGGTGAAAAGAGCTGAAAACAGAAGAAAAATGTGAAACATAAGAATGAAAGACAAATGAAAACCAAACTGCAACGTAAAGAAAACTCGGGCTGGGGAAACACAGACGGACCACCAAAATAACTTAGAGATTGAAAGACGTTGATATTAAACATCAAGAAACACTAAAAACAAGCAAACAAACAAACAAAAAACCCCCACAAAAACCCCAAACCGAACATGAACTCTTTCAAAGCCAGAGTTAAGACAAACATAAAAGTCCCCAGAACTCTGTAGCAACTACAGGTTACATACCAATGCAAATCAAGCAAAGCACCCCTACCCAAACAACTAAAAGATATATCAAGGAAGTTACCTGGCTTTAAACTAAGTCACAAAAGGAGAGCCAGCCAGGATTAACTTGGACCACAACTAAATCCTGCTCTATTTCTGGCCTGACACTTAACTCTAACATACACAAAAAAAGGAACTAACAGAAGGGAGAGCACAGGGAGACCAGCATCATAATGCCTTTCAGGGGTAGTATCATCCCATCCCAGCTTCAAGTAATCATTTGCCTATTAACTCAATCTCATTGCAGATGTAACCAAGAGTTTTAAGCACATTTCTGCATACTATGATAATCAAAGCTACGAGCACAGAAATACAGCCACATCTGATGCACCAGCTGAAGTCTGAAGACAAGCTGACAGACAACTTCTCTTCCCCCAAGTACATTACTAATTAAATACACCACATAAACCAGTGGGATAAGGAATGACTTGTACTGAGTCAGACATTACCTGATGAATGCTCTCACTTATTGCGGAAACAGAAACATAGGTAACCATGAGGTATAGAATGGTAAGGGGAGGCAGATGAGATAGCTGAAGGCACTAAGTAGTACTAAATCCTATCCCAACATCTGTTACAGAGTTCCTGGGGGCTGCTAGCAAAATCACTAAAACTAAATCGAACTTTTCACAGAAATCCAGTATTTCTTCTTCATTTTCTAAGAGTTCAGTTAGACACATCTCTGTATTTCTGCAAACATGATCTCAATACTCCAAAGTGCAACAGAGCTGTGGAAGCTACTGTAAGAGGAACTAGACTTTATACTTAAATGCTGCACTCAGAAAAACTGGGTGCCATCTTACCTCAAGTCGCATCCTTGGATTTAGCGTATTTCTGATAATTTTGTCCTTAATCTAGACAGGCTGTCACAGATCAGAGACACCAGAATACTCTACCACAGATAAAATGCTTACTAACAGTCTCTGAACACTGAAACAATAGTTAATTTAGAATGCTGTAGTCAGAATTTGCATGACTGAAATTTGCAACAGGTTAAGACAATGGGATCGTGTATTGAGCAAATACAAACCAAAATACAGCAAATACAAAGCAGCAGAATAATGAAACCAGATTTCCCTTGGCTTTAGGTTTCATATTTGGATTACTGAGATGCTAGTAAGATCAAAACTCGAGGTAAAACAAATCTCACAGAGAGGCCTCTCATGTTTAATAAGATCTGAGCTCACACTGCACCTTTTGACTGAGGAATATTATTAATGGCACATCTTTTCTATTGCCAAGGAATTTAGAACAGTCTTAATATTTGTTAAGATTACTAAGTTATAGACAGAGCCAATCAGGAGACTAAAAAATCGAGGACAAAGGAGAAGGCACAGACACCCAATGCATTACCCTGCATATTTGCTTAATCGGGAGTATATTAGGATTGCTATGCTCCCACCCTCCTGCATCTCAATCCTACCCCCTTACTTCGTGCTGACACTTATATAATTGCACAGTGAACTGGCCAAAGCCTAACCACACCAAAAATGAAATTATTTTTTATCCAGAAAAGCTCCCTGAACCTTGAAGTCACACAAGGAAATTGGGCATCTGAGCAAAAGACAACTGAAACCTCTTGAGAGGGTAGGGGACTGTGACGGCAATGACAAGCTAAGTAAGCTCAAACTGATGTGAGACTATATAAACATTACTCCTGGGAAGGGCAAGGTGGAGCGTGTAACTGACAGAAATAGGCCTGTTTTGATCCTAAGTGAAGCCCATATACCTCTAAGATACAGAAGCTGCCCTACACATTATGTCTTCGGAAGCGTGTAACTGACAGAAATAGGCCTGTTTTGATCCTAAGTGAAGACCATATACCTCTAAGATACAGAAGTTGCACTATGCATTATGTCTTCGAATGGGAAGATCATTAGGGCAGGCATCTCACTTCAGGAGCGTTACTCATCTCCGCTGGAACTCAGGTTTTGTATCCGAGTAACTGCAGCGCTCAGGGACCTGCCAGGGCCGAGACGTCGCTGTTCCACAGCGAAGCCTTCCCCACGTTTTGCCGCTACGCTTGCCCACCATTCGAGGGCTAAAGAAAGCAAAAGCTTCCCCCGCCGCAAACCACGCAACTGCCGCTGTCACCCTCCGGCCCTACACCTCCCGCCAGATCATCAAGCTGTGGCACGGGCGCATTACTTCGGAGCAGGAACTTCCCCGGGAGAGCCCCGCTTCCAGCGCTACCGCGGCACAGCCACGCACGCCGGCCCCTCTGCCCACGGCTCAGCTGCGGAAGAAGCGACGCTACAGGGGCACCTCGGCAACACCCGTCCCCGGAGAAAACGCGAGGGCCGCGGACAACGCGGGAGCCCGCTGGGGCAGGTACGCCGGCCCCGCGCGCCCGGAGGGGTAAGAGCAGCGCCTCCCGCCCGCGGGGACCCTCGGCCCGCCCCGCGCGCAGAAACCGTTAGCGCTGCCCGCCCCGCCACCCCCAGCCCCAGCCCGAGCCCGCGCAGCGCCTCTAACCGCCCGCGAGCCCTCCGCGCCACGAGCCACCGCTGACGCGGCGGCGACGGGCAGAAGCAAAAGCCAATGGCGGCGCCTCGCCGCGCCGGAACCGGCGAATAGCGCCGTGCGCGGTGGGCGTGGCTCGGCCGGCTCGGCAGACAGCGCCGGGGCTGTCGCGAACGATGAGGGAGCGTCCGCTCTCCGCGTCCCGGCCCGTCCCGCCCCCCCCTCCCTCGGGGGACCGGCGGGGCGGGGGCGGCCCGGAGCCTTACCCTCGGCGGACATGGCTCGCTGGGGCGGCGGAGCGCGGGGTCTTTCTCGGGTGGGCAGGGCGGCGGAGCGAGCCGGGGCTCCGGCACAGGCAGGTGTGGCCGGAATGCGGCGTTGGAAACGGAAGCGGCTTCTCCGACGTGAGCAGCGAAGCGTTTTGAACCAGTGCGGCTGCGCGCTGGGGGGGGCGCGCCTGGCGACCGGGAGCCGCGGGGGCGGTGCCGCCTTCCCCCTCAGCCGCCCGCCGGGACCCGGGCCGCTGCCGCACCGCCGGCTCTCGCGGTACGGAAGGTGGCCCGGTTTTCTCTGCTCTGCTCTTGGTTCCGTGGCGCTGCCGCGCTCCCTGCTAGCCGAGGGCAGCGAGTTCGGTTTCACGCAGGCTCCTCCGTCCCCAGGAGGATGGAGGGCTGCCGAGCCGCTCCCCGAGTCTCTGCGGGAGGGCAAAGCCGTGGGTAACTTCAGGTCCGGCCGCCGCGGTTCTCGAACGGCAGAGCCTCTTGTGCAAGCCGTCCGCGGCCGCAGGTTTCAGCATGCAGTAACGTCTGGTTATCTTGCCACGCCATCAGATTCGGTTTTGGTTCTTTGCGAACTACTTCTTGTAATGGGAGGAATCCAGTTACAAAGGGGTATTAACAGCTGCAAAAGGTTGTCCTCGGAATTTCTGACTACAAAATTGGGTATCATCAGGGCTGCAGTTCATACAGGAACACTCTGGGCCTTTGGGAGTGACAAAATGTAGAAATTTCAGCCTCACCTGCCTATATTAACAATTTTGTGCCTTTTGCCCTACCTCCTTCATCTCTATACACCAATTCATTTGTTTTTTAAATCAGGGTTGGGGTTAGGGGGTTTGGCGGGGCCAGGACACCCTGCCCAGACATCCCCTGGCTGTGCTTACGCTCCACCCCTGGAGGCACAGGGACCTCTTTGGGGAGTATGTTTGGGGAAGGATTGGAAGGAGATCCAGCATGGTGACGCGACCTGATCTGCTTATGGCCTGGGGCAACAAAGTGCCCTACGACAGCCTGTAGGACCTAAGCTCAGCTGAGCAGCACCATGGAGATACTAAAGCAGAGTAACAGAAGGGCAGCCCCTGCAGGTCCAGCCAGCCAAGAGCCCTACCAGGAGGTGAAAGAGATGTCTGGGAAGTGCTGTGCAAGGAGAGAGTAGCGTCATATTAAATTTCTTTCTAGCTCTTGCCTGGGTTGAGAGTTCTCTGTTCTGTGTGCACGTGTGTGTATGTGGGTCTGAGTGCAGCATGGGCGGTGAGCTCATGTGTCAGAGTGCCTGTGTGCCTGTGGTGCAGCAACTGGAGTGAGTGTGGGTGTGCGAGTGAGTGTGCGAGCACTAGTGAAGGTCAAGCTGGACTGTCCAGCCAGTAGGTGAAGTGGCCTGGGAGCCAGGGATGTCTCTAAGGGTGAGACTGTGGGGCAGTTGGCTACTGGAGACAAGGAGAGTCCTGGCCAGCTGCTGGAGAGACCGTAGGGTCTGGGGGGTCTCAAGGTGTGAAGGGGAGCATGCATGTGTCTAAGGGGAAGACCAAAGAGTGGTAGCTACTGGGGGATCAGGGTGCCCTGGGCAACACTGGGTCTGTGAGTGGCTCTGTGTCTCTAAGGATGTGGCCTTGGTGGGGCTGGCTATTGGGAACCAGGGGAGTGCCAGCTAGCTCTGCATGTTTAGGGGTCAGGGGGCTGAGATGGTCTGCGCCAGCAAGTGCAGTGGGTCTGTGGCCTCAGGAACTCGTATGTGCCAGCAACTGGGAAGAGTGAGTGTCTAAGACTAGCTGCTGGAAGGATCCACATTGTTCATATGCGTATGTGCATATATATTTTTTTTTTCTTTTTTTCTCACTAGTGGACCTCCAACCTGCTCAGCTGGAGAGGGAAGCAGGATGAGGCTGTTGGTGCTGTCTGTGTTTGTGTGAGGGATGTGTGTGTTTGTCTGTGATCAGTGTGGCTGGTCACATATATATTTACATATGTGGTATATATGTGTGCTCTTGTGTGCATGTGCCTGACAGGAATACACCCTCTGCCTTGCTACTGATTGAACCTGTGGGCATGGAGCTGTGGCAGCCTTACCTCTCTTGGGTGCTGGATCTGGCACAACATATTTTCCTCCAACGTATAATACTCTATTTTTAAAGTTTAAAGCTTATATCTGAAAGATTCAAGGCCGAGAGAACTACTAAAGATTTGAAAGCCGATACCTGTATAGGTGAGAAAGGCATAATGGCTATATAGCATGCAGATAATTGCTTATCTGTCAGAAAGCTTGTGTAAGAATTACACACATATATAAGGACTATTTATAAACTTAGCCTTATTTCCTCATAAGCATTTTGAGAGAACCTGAAGGATTAGTCAATGCTTTCTTTATCACTTTCTGATCTTTAGCAGGTTTTAAAAGCTTTTTCTCTCTTTGACATAGATGGCAAGGTAGAAGACCAGCATCTACAAGCCCCATCTTGAACTGAGTCAGTGCAGTACATCCAGTTTCTTGCACAAGTTTCTTCACCAAAACATATCAGAATTTTATGATGCTTTCCAATTAAAGTACTTGGCTGAAAGAGCATTGAGTAAGCTATGAGTTTCACTTTCCCGTAAAGCTCGAGTTGATGGGAGAATGCCTGAGTAATAGGGATCCCAGCCAACAATGCTGTATTCAACATCAGCTTTCATCTTCCCTTTATTTTTTCTGCAGAAACAGAGGAACTTCTTTATGATGGGGCAACATTTTGTGTGGATGTATGGAAGCAGTCCCTGAAAAGAATGATTTGGGACCAGGCAGGTCTTGGGAGGCCACAGATGCTGAATGCACAGCCGAGACACAGACTAGTAAGTGAAGTACTCGAGTGAGGGATAGGGGATATTGCTGCCTGTGGAAAGAAAGTTCTCAGGGCAAGGACGAAGAAATGTTGGGTTTGAAAGGAAACAGAAAAAGTTTGTTGGGTATCCGATTTCTGTAGTCTTGTGGGGCAACGGTATTTGGAGGAGCTAAGAGAAGAAAGATATTTAAGGTAGGGCTAAGAGGAGTACAGTCTTTAGGAAGTGAAGCTAAATTAAAAGGAATTATTTGACACACTAGAGGCTGTAACATCACAGCATGCTGTTTTAGAAAGTTTCGTCTTGAAGATATAAAGTGGTAGGCGTATTTCTACAAATACTGTTTCAGTGGCTTACTAATCATGTAGAAGGCAGGATGCATTTCAAAAGAAAACTGAAGGAAGTGGAGGTAGGTGGGAGGTTGTTATAGGGAAAGGAGTCAGCTAATAGTTAATGCATTTGAATGCAGAATCATCGTTTCAGGAGGAGTGAGAAAACCTGATCTACAAAGAATTTCTTTTTCTTGGATCATTTTGACTAGAAAATTCCTGAAATTAATTTGTTGGCCATCTTTCCTGGTACTTAGAGTTATTGGATCCAATAAAATAAAAATACAAGTTTACCTACTTTAGCTGTTTCCGTAATGTCTTCATTTCAGGTTTGAAACTTGGTATTTTGTAGTGTTGGACATTTCAAATGGCAAGTGAAGTTGTGGACTAACTCCAGTTACACACTGGCCTTCATAGATCCCAAAACTTGTTTTGTGCATTGAGTTGAGGAAACTAATAGAAATTACAGCCTAAATTTATCAGGATTTTTTTGATGGTTCAGCTGGTTTGGCAAAGTGAAATGCACAGCGGTGTCTGGTGATCAGACCCGTATCTGGGGAGGACCCCTTGCTTCCCAGACCATATCCGTGTTACGCAGAGCAGCAGACAGATGTGACCAGCAGTGTCCCTGAGAGCAGGCACTAACATTCAGTACTTGCAATGAATGCCTGTGCTAGTCCCCTCTCTGAAATGGGATTTCTGTTGTGGATCAATGCCTCTCTATTTTCTATAAAAGCTCCAGCAAGAGATGGAGATTAAGACATGCCTGCTGCTTGCTGGCTCAAGGAGGACCCCACCAGATTCTGTGTCTGGCCTGAGTTGCTAAGTCTCTGAGAACACTATAGGAAGACTGTATAGGAAGATTTGTTGGGCGGTAGCTGAGTTCCACCCTGGGGAGAAGGTGCCAAAATTATCAGTGTGGCATCTAAGTTTTAACACCCATGTGCTTTATTATCCTCCAAACCCCCCACCCAAACCTCTAACGCTTCCCATGCATGGTTATATACATTCCTCATATGTATCTACACAGCATGGTGGGATGCTTTGCTGAGAAGCAGGATAGTACAACCTGAGAGAAGCTTGTATATGCAGTGATACTACTTATAGTATCAAGTTTGTATTATCACTGGATGGGCCTGATGGTTGCATGCCATGTATGCATACCCAAAGGTAGACGCTGAAGCCTGGATTTTACAAAGACTTAAAAAAGTCACTGACGTGGCATATGTTGAAAATAGTTACAATAATTTCACCTTGTATATATAAAAAAGCACTAAGTGTCTTTTATGTAGTCTTAATGTTTAACCTTCTCTTCCACTGAGCATGAAAAAATATACAGGCATACAGCAGGCAGATGAAAACCAGCTTGTGCCTGGCTCTACTGGCTAAGCTCTTCCTACAGGTCTTGCTTATCTGTGTTTTTGGATTGGGAAAGACACACGATACAACAGGAAACGATCTACATAATCATTAACTTCTTGACCATCTGGTTAAAGCAATTGTTATGCAAACGGTTCCTACTTGGAGACTACTCTAAGACCACACCCATTGGGGCAATCCTGGTATCATTGCAAAGCATGATTGCAGATAGCCCAGCAGCATTCCCCAAAGAGGATTTTTTTCCATGTGCTCTAAAGCACGAGACTTGAGCATTTCAGCTTTTTTTCTATATGCATTCTTTAAAACACCAAGTACAGTGTTGCAAAGCTACTGACAAAATGACAGCTGAAACCAAAGTTTCATGATTCCCCTCCCCTTTTCCGGCAGGTATGCAATTTTCAAAGAGACGTGCAGGGGCTGTCATTTAAACACTTAACTTCCATGTCCTGACTTGTCAACCTCCTGTAACTAAACTGTTTTAAAATAAAGTAGTGTTTGCACTTCTAAGTTTGTGTTCATTTATGGCCTGCTTTTTACCCACGGCTTGCTTTATCTGATAAGGTTCAGTCACTGGATTCTTTATGCCTTGGGTCTGAAGTGTTGCAATTTCATGTTTTCAGCTGACGATAAAGTCTTTCTACTATTTTTCATCCCAGCTTCCTTTCTCTTACTTTTTTCTTACCTGTAAAAGACAAGGGGCAAATTCAGCACTTTTTATATTCTGAACAAATTGTACGTGTGGGCAAAATTCCACTTAAAGTCAATGCCAATTTGGATACAGATTTCCCCTTACTCTGTTTATAAAAACAATTAAGTTGAAAAGAAAACACGATTAAATGGTTTGAAATGCGTAATGAGCTGAGACTTACCTTTGGAAATAGCATACTTGTAGTCTGTAGATTAGACTTCACATCTCATTACAAGAAAGTAAAGAGAAGGTGTGATTTAATTGCAGTCACGTTTATTTGCAGTTTCTATACACACTTTCTAGGTAATCAAACTTCTCCGACACATTTTTTTGAGAGGGGTTCACAATGAAACTGTCACTGTTTTTACTAAAAATAAATACAAGACTTAAAGTGTTGCACAGCTCTAAAATATACAAAGGCTTGGATTTAATGTAAACTTTGAAAACATTTTACAAAAGAAACCATCTTTGCAACAATTTAAAAAGTTCATATTTACAAATATTACAAAAATACAAAATGGATGCAAGTCCATAAACCATTGTCTTTTCTGCCAGCATGAACTGGTGCTAGTACCAAAATAGTTACACTGTAACCTTCTTAATTTTTTTTTTTTAAATTCTTTAAGTCATAACCTACAGTATTTCTCTATCTGCCACCATTGCAGCAAATGCACTCAATCACTGACCTTTGGCAAAAGCAAACATATGCTTTATTTGCTACAACTATTCCATGTCCTCTACACTGCCACAACAACAACAACAACAAAAAAAAAAGTGGGACAATGTTATTTTTCAGAACACACAGCTGTATAACTTCAGAAATCATTTCCATAACATCAGTGCAAACAACGGAACAGTAGGTTAAAATGACAGTTCAGCAGTTTACCTGATGCATGTACTGTACCCTGTCTCAAGAGGTGAGTGATGTTCCCTTCACTCTACAGCTTGTCCTCTGGTGCCTTAATGGCACGCCTGCAACACTACAGGGGTCCCCGCCATGCATCTTCTGACTCCCACATTTGCTACAAGCTCTTTTCTTCATAGTGAATCTCTCTTTATTTGGGTTTCAATCTGCTAAATATAAACTAGGAAATTAAACAAAAGAAGTAAGACTATATTTTAATGGGATTGTTCTGTGGCCGTTCTGTACGTGAAGTATTGCCTCACCATTCCAGTAAAAAAAAAATTTTTTTAGTGTATAGATATTTATTTATGGTCTCTATTAAATTATGGATTAGTAATAAAAAGTGATATCATCAAAGTCAATTCAGCTGTATTCTCTTTACAGTTTTGAATGACTATTTAACTCAGGACTATTAGACATGTTGTAAAAGTGCTCCCGGTAAAATTTTTAAGGAAAATGACTGAAGATGACAAACTAAGGATTTTCTGCCCAATATCTAAACTTCCTTTACTCATGTTCTCCAGAAAGTGGTTTGTTATATGCTAAACGTTTCCTCTTAAAACATTTCTCATTCATTCACTTCACTTGTGTTCAGACTTATTTTCTCAACTAAGCTACTAATATTATTAGCCTTTTGTTTCCAAACCCTTGCTCCCATTACCTTTTTGAAAACTATTTTAGACTTCTAGATTATTTAGACTTCCCCATTTTGCAGGCCTTCAGCTGATGGACCACCCCTCTTCCCAACGCACATACCACATGCACGGTGCCTCTACCTCGCGCACCAAATGCAACCAGGCTACACAGGAGGACGGTAGGAAACTCTTAATAATATATTTCTTGTGGTAAGTACTAGACAAAATCATATGTGAACCTTATGGAGAATAACATTTGGGATTTGTTAAACCGTTCTGACTTGCTCAGACTCCTTAAATTCCTAACAGTTTTAGGTAGAACCTTCCTCTTTAAAACATGCTCTGCCCACTTTTAAAAACTCTCAGCTTTATGCATTACATGATTAAAAGCAAAAAAAATGGTAAAAACTGATTTCACACATTCTGCTTCCCTATCATTTACTTATGCTTAAAGCCAGCTTTTAGTTGATTTCTTTAGTACCAAAGTACACTCTTTCTGCCATCCTACTCGACCTGTCCTACTGCACACCACATTCCTCCTCGCACTATTTTCTCTGCACTGACCTTTCCTCTATTCCAAACCATATCCTACAGCAACCAACACCAACTGCATCAATTTTGGACAAAGAGGGCCTTGTTCTCTGAGTAGCACGGATGGCGCTACATTGATGGAAACTGTGGTGACCCACAGGAGAATCAGGCCTGTTGGTTTTATTCTGTTTAAAAAATTAAAAGTATAAAGTGATTCACGGGTTAAGTTTTAAAAGTACATGTTCTTGCAGTTTTAAGACGAGAAAATTCAAGTAACTTCAAGTAATTCAGCTTTTATTTCCCTGCCTTCATTGGTATCAAAGCAGCTGCTTTGATTTGTCTCCTTTCCCACCCCACCCCAGTCCCCCACCCTATTCCACGTTTCTGGTAAACCCAGACAAGATCCCAACTGTATGTGGCTGGCACAATGAACCGGAGCTCTCCCCTTCCCAGCTCATCAATGAATATAAATAATGCATACACATACCTATTTCCCAGCTACGTTTTCACAGTGTCATTTTTGTAAATATTTAGGTAGCATGAATCTCATCAGCACAAAGAGAAAGCTTCACTGAAAACTCATCGCGGATATTTACTGATAAATCAAAAGCGCTTCTAGCATGCTTATAATTTATTTGTTTCCTTTACGAACCAGAAACTAAGCATGTTTAAAGATTATAGTTACGAGGTTATGACCGTGTTCTGTATCCCAATAGCCTAATAGGAATATGAAAGTTAAGCACTATTTCTTCTCACATCTATTCTCTCTGAAGCAATCCCTGCAAGAATAAAGGCCCAGGGGAGGCTGTGGGATGGGATCCTTTGGGGCTTTGTATCAGACATGACTTTGTTCTGTCGGAAGCACGCTTGCCTTCCCCACCCATCCTCACGGTAACCCTCCCAGCTGTGCTTTCCAGTTAGCTTCTTCAGAGCTGCCTTGGAAAGACAAATGGTTACTTCAATCGCAGTCAGCCTTTCCATTTCCTTAGCTAAGGCGGAGAATTCCTCCATTCCACTGCTCAATGTTGTCCTTCAGGCTTATCGCACTGAAAGTGGTTATCGGTGGCCATGTGAATTTTTTATGTTTGATATGAAAATGGTATTCACAGAATACAGTTATTACATTTGACTTCTTTTGTCTTCTATAAAGAAAGTTGTTATGCAGTAAATTGTTTGCCACGTCCACTTTTTGATAGTTCTATTTACAAATTTTTATCAAAAATATGGTATTTACATATGTTTTGTTAATTTCTTCTAAATTTTGTTTCAGCTCATTTTAGTGTAGAAAAATACCAATCCTCAAGAGCATTTTCTTTTTTTTTTCTCCCTAGGGAAGCACTACAGTGAGGGACTTGCAGATTCTGGAAAAAAACCAACCCAAAGTCACTTTTAACTCTATGGAAAGTGTATAGCCTTGAAATTTACAGTGACAACGGAAATGAGAGTGGGATAAACCAAATGAAGCCAAAAGAAAACAGAACATAGTGTATCTGCCTCCTTTTAGAAAATATAACGTAATAAATAGCTACAGCTGTAGTCCTCTGTTTCCCCAGCATCTTACAAACACTTTTAAGCATCAATATTGCCCTGCAACATTTTTCTTTTTTTTTTTTTTTTTGAATGCTACAGCGTTGGCCTCTTATATCCTTACAGAGCCCGAGTGGTGTTGGCAGCCTGGCCATGGCGCCCACGCAGCCTACGCTGAGCTCTGAGAAGATCGATCGTCATGAGGGCTGCCGTCCGAGTTCTCTGTCTCTCCTTCAGAGATGGCCTGCATTGGAGTGTTGTACAGCCTGCAGCGCACGCTGTACCGGCTGCTGCTGGCTGCTGGAGGTGCCCGTGAGCGCCCCACTCTTGAGGACGCTGACATGGGAAAGCTCTTGGAGGAGAATCCTTCCGCATTGACCCTGGGGGAGCAGGGGGAGAGCGGGGACAACGCATCGGGGCTCGCCGCAGGCGGAGACTCCTCCAGGCTTTGGGGGGCATCTGCCATCAGCTCTCCCGGAGACTTGGGCAAAATAGGACTTTTCAGAATTTCCGTGGCGGACATCCTGTAGCTGGAATCAGATCGGCTGCCTTTTTTAAGAAGCAGTAGTTTAAACTCCTCATTGGATGTGTTGGACTTTTTGGCATTCCTGTATATGAGCCCAGGGGACCTCTGACTGCTAATGGGAGCGCCCACGCTGCCGGCCGGTGGCATGTTGCTGGCAGGCAGCGTGCTGCTGGAGGGGGGCTGGCTGCTAGTCCCAGACGAAGCTCTCAATCTGTTTCTTACAGAAAGGTCTCCAGAATCCTTTCTCCCAAGAACTTTCCTTTTTGATCTGTAAAAACACAAAGGAACACTCTTTCATACATTATCTTTGTAGAATAACACTTCATGCTGGTCTGGAGTTTCACAGATAGATTGACTGTGCTTTCATATTAGCTAAAGTTCTCTTAATCCCTCTGTCAAATATCAGAGGCTAGCAGTGACTGATGGCACTTTAAGCCGTGATAGCCGTTGTGCAATGAATGAGGGACTGAGCCACAGAATCCCTCCCAACATCACCCAGTTCTTCCAAAACAATATATGCACAACCAGCATACAGAGTCTTAGGTAATAATAATAGTCAGCTTAACCTATTCAATATCAGAAACCTGTAATTTCAGTTGTGATTGCAAATTTCAGCTGAATACAAAATACTCTAAAATTAGAGAGATGCCTTCTCATCATTCTTGCTACAATGACTCACTCACCAGAATAGAGCTGGTGGGCAGAAGGCAGGAACCGCCGCACGTAGTTTTCTTTGGAGATACGTATGTTTGTTAGAGAGAACGGCCTGATGTTGTTATCTGTCAAGCATCCTACAGACACCATGAAGATACTCAGAGTGCACACCAGACCATAATAAAGCATCTTTTAAAAGCTGCCTTTTAGAAAACTAAACTCAATAAACTAAAGAAGGTAGTTTCAGGACAAGACTTAACCATCGAATAACCATCCTGCAGCTATCGTTAGTGAGTGACTGTGCAGGGCTGCATGTTACCCTTTCCTGTTGCTGCAAGAGTAGGTCACCTGTGAATGACTGCAAACAGATCCTCCGTAGTGCGGGGTTTGTTTGGAGACACAAAGACATCCTCAGCATCAGCCTGCAGCTCCTCACTCAGCGGAGACATGATGGACTCGTCGCTTGGAGAAGATTCTTAAACAAGGAAAGAGTCCACGCTATGAGTCAGACCCCGCTGTGCTTTGCGACAGCACCACCAATGCGAGGCACCAGCTCAGCTCACAACCAAGCGGCCAATACCACCGTACAGACTTTATCCTCTAATCTAAACATCGTGTACGTTGCATGTTGGAGCCCATAAAGGGGGCACAGGTAGGGACCAAAACTGGGATCTCCCAGTGTACAGTAAACACTGTACAGCTGTGATAATAAGGCTCCTCTGTACCCAGGGTTAGTGCTCCTCCCTTTTCTCTTTTCAGCTGAAATGCAGCACGAGGGAGGAAATAAATATCAGAGAAATACACTCTGAATACATTGAAAAAGTGTAAAATATCTTTGGGTTGGCTGGCCAGCTAACAGATCAGGGGGATCTGTGCTTAAACTTAGAGAGGCAGGCCAATTTGCAACTCCAGCCTGCTTTTTGACTCCACTACCAGTCACGTCCAAAGCCACATGATCGGGTACAACGCAAAAAGAGTTCACAACTGACCTTTCAGCAAAGGCTCGTCCACACTGCCCGCTGTCTCGTCCGCCCTGCTGTCATCAGAGGCACTTTTGGTTGGGATACCTGATGCGATATCATTTTCCTGCTTGCCACTTGCCACTTTGCCGAGTGAATTCACTGCTGCTATCTCTGCTTCATAGCCGATATTCCCAGGCACACGGTGGCTTACATCGGGTCGGTGCTTGAGCTGATCGCTGATGGCCGCTCCCTCGACCTGAGCTGGGCTTTCGCCCAAAGGCCCAGCTTCCTGCCTCCCCTTGCTGCCTGCTGAGAGCTCTCGCTGAGCCTGCACTTGCTGAAGGTTGCGCTCTGTTTCTGCTCCCTGGCCGGGTTTCTTTGCTTCATCATCGCCTGTGAGGACAGCCGAGCCCTTCTGAAACCCGTCCGTGGAGATGGCACACATCTGATTCAGAGCGCTTTCTGGCAAGCACTCAGCGGCTGGGTGCGTTTGGTCCTTCCCAGGTTTGATTGCAACCAGGCCCATGCTGGCTGAAGTTACAGCTTCTTGCTCACAGTTATTCTGCCCACTGAAAGAGGAGCTTTTCTCTAAAGGCAGCTTACTGGGGCCCACTTCTGCTGGGGAATCGTCAACGTATGACATTATGGCCTCCTCCGTGGAATACTGGCGCGATACTGGTTTCTTAGCTAAGAGCGGCCTCATTTTGCCTGGAGAAATGTCAGTTGCCATCAAGGCGGTCTCCTGTATGCAGAGCAGGTCTGGAGTGCTGCCCTTCTGTTTCCCTCCTTCAGGCTTGTTGACTGCCCGGAGGTGGACAGACTTGAGAACAGAGGGCGTGATGGCAAGGGCGGAGGGAGGGCTGGGATGCAGGGCTTCCCCTGCTGTGCTCTGCTTGCTGTGGCTGAAGGCATGCAGCTGGTGCCTGTGAGCGAAGGGCTTGCTCAAGACGTTGTGAAGAGCACTTAGGTCGAGGTGAGTAGGAGGTATAATCGGAAGTTCGAGGTCTTTGCTCACCGAGGTGCTGCCGTCTTTCGAGAGCGGCTGCTGTAGTGACGATTTCCTCTCTGGTACTTTTGGCTTCCTCTTGCTTCCCCCTGGAGACAAAGGTCCTGAAAAGAAAGCGGTCGGAAAAGAAGAGGTGGGTGTCTCTGACTGGCTGGAGTACCCGCTGGAGGGCGAGGCTAACCCTGCCAGCTTCTCAGGGGAGGCCAGCTTAAACTCGTTATCAACGGAAGGGAGGGATGGGGTGGTGGCTCGTGACCCAGACTGGGATGTCTGGGATTCAGAGCTCTCTGGTGACTTGATGCACTCTATGACTGTAGTACCCGTAGCAGTGCTTGAATTGGACAAGGACCTGTAAGGATCACTGGATTTCAAGTCGTTCAGAAGCCAGAGGTCTGCATAGTGAGGTTGTTCAGCACCTTCATCTTTAAAGGAGGGAATATCGGCAGTGTCAAATGGAGTGTCCTTTAACTCGCCGTCGCTCTGGTTCGCCCAGGGGAGCTCCTGCTTGGCTGGCAGGTTGGGGCCTTCCACTCGGGAGGGTGTGTTTGAAAACTCAAGGGGCAGCTTCATCTCCCTGGCAGTGTGAGAGATGTGCTGCCCGCCACCGATCTTTGGTTCTTTCTTGTCAGGAAGGTCAGTGCTGCCCTCTGATTTCCTCAAAGACGAGCTGCGTTTTGGTGGGGCTGGCTTTGCCTTTGGTTTCTTCAGTGAGATGCTCTGCCGTCCCTGTCTCCTGTGGCTCATGCACTCCTGCCAGGCACAGTCAGCCAGGCTGGAGGTCATGCTCCCAGTCTGGCCACTCTCAGAGCCTGTGGCTGCATAGTTGCAAATATAGCTTTTATTACCCTTGAGACCACAGTCAAAGTGCATGGAGGTATAGTATCCTTCTGTATCCACGGAAAAGTGTGAGCTAGTGTCTGCCTTGTCAGAGGGGGACTTTTCAAGGAAGCTGTCATAGGTGGCCATGCTGGTGAAGCTGGGGCATCCCAGGCTGTCGGCCTTTGGGCGCTCGGGGCTGAAGTCCTGGCGACAGGAGGCATCATGGTGATGGTGCAGGTAGTTCCACTCGCTGTCGCTCGTGTTGCTGTTGTTGGGGTCATCCAGTAAATCCACCACAGTGGAGGTGAAGGAGCTTGCCCTGTGGCCCCTGACCTTATCGGCGTGGTCACCAAACTGCTCCGTGATGAAGACGCTGGAGTCCTCGTTGGCATTGGGAGCAGTGTTGAGTGACAGCTCAGAGTCACAGTGCGAAGAGCCTGTCAGCGGAGGAGAGGCGGCAGGAGGAATGGTTTCAGACGTCTGGGAGGGACACGTGGAGCTGCTCCCGCTCCAGTTGCCGCTGGAGGACTGGTGGTCATCTTTCTGGTCCATGTGGCTGCTGAGCAGGACTCCTGCCGTGGAGATAGAGTGAATGGGGCTCCCAAAGGTGTCCGAGTTGGACGAAATCTCGCAGCTGCCTGAATCAGCCATCCTTGACAGCCGCGATCTCCCCCTCTCGCCGATGCTGTGTTCGGGGCTGTGCAGGTGCTGAGGACAAGTTAAACCGATGGGCTGGTGCTCTTGTGAACCCTGCTTGCTCAAGACTTCCTTCCCCTTTTTCGGGATCCTCTCCTGGCCAGCTAGGAAGCACTCTGCTTTGTACCCTGCACTCTTGGTGGTGGCATCCTGATGGCCCTCGCTGGCCCGGGCACCCTCGCGAGGAAGGCTCCGCGAGCGGATGCGGTTGCTTACAGCAGCAGCAAAGACAGCATCCCCATTGTCTGCCAGCACCAAGATGTTGCCAGCGGAGTGGGAGAGGGAGGCAATGACGCTCTGCCCCCTCTGGGTGCGGATCCGCCGCCGGGAGGGAGCAGCTATCAGGATTTCTTCCGTCTGGCACTCCGAGTCCCGGGTCCCCGACCTCCTACTGCCAGAGCTGGAGAAGTCCGGGTTTGCATGCACAATCACATTGCGCTCTCTCGCCACCGGCGACTCGTCTGAATCTAGGACACATGGAAAGCCGGGTGAGTGGGAGACAGCTCCACATTCCCTGGCGCGAGACAACCCATGAAGCAACCCAAGAAGCATTATCTGCTGTATTCTTTCTTTTTTAATCTTGCTGAGCATTGGACCAAATTTAACTTTGCTATAAAGAGTATATAAGGCAGATCTCGTCCCGGTGAGGTGGGGAAATTCTCCTAGTCCTGCAATGTGATCTCAGTTCTCCTATTTCTGCAATGTGATCTCACATGGAGCTGATCTTGCTGTGGTAAATATTAAGATAAATATTAAATTTTCAGGTTTTGTCACTCTATTTCAACTAGTCAAAGGCAGTTTTCAGGAGTGTCTGCTGGACAAAACACTCCGTGAGCTTCTAAAAATAATTCTATCTTGACTACCTGTCTGTACAGAATTTCCATTGTCTGCTTCTTTACTACCAAGAATATTTACAAGGCAACAGGATCTTTCTTTCATAGGTTCTCTGGTTGCTTATTCCCTATGATAAACACATTCCTTCTGCTTCCCATCAAGTTTCACAGCAACGGACCAAGATACCAGAGCCATCTTCAGGTGCAGATGAGCATTAAGAAATAACGATCCTGTTAGTTTTGGGGTAACACCAATTTTACACTGGATTTGCCCTCAACAGAGTTGCTCCTAATTTACCTGGGACAAAAAGTAAGGCAAGCTGCTTGATTTTGGGCAAATACCCTTGGTAATAAAGAACAAAAGGAAGGAATCAAGGACAAGCGTGATAAATAAAAGGAACGTTTAGCAAAGTTTCCCATAAGGTACCAGCAGCTGTCTCTAAGGCGGATATCCAACTGCTCATCTGAGTTATCCGGCTGTTGTGACAGCTCATCATCACTTTGCTGAGCAACATCTGTCAGTTCTTTACCTTAAGCTCCCCTCACACAAGAAAAAACTTTCACTTAATCTAGTTACTTTTTATGCACATAACTATGGGTTCGTAACAGAAATAAAATGGAAAAAAAAAGAACTGATTAACATTTACACGATAAGAGCTGAACACGTACATCTATATTACTCGGTAAGGCCCCCGGTCCATCAAGGCCATATAGAGTAATATAGCTTTGCTTACTGTAGTAAATCAAAAAAACAAACCACGTCATTCCCAAACTCCACAAGCATTTACGCTTTCAATGTTTCATTTCTTTGGAAGGCTGGCTACCAGCTCATATCCCTGCAATTTAAGTTGGTTAGAAAGCTATCTACGGAAGATTTGTATTTATACTACACCTATTTCTTGTTGCACTCTTCTGGGGATGCCAGAGATGGTTTTCCTCCTCCTCAACTTTCGTCTCCGCTGTAGTACAGATTGTGAGTGAACAAGAGAGCAGCGTATACTAGCCTCTCTGTCAAAACCAACTCCTGCAACCCATAAATAGGTCTCATTAGCCTTTAGAAATAGTAAACAAACTTTCATGGCTGGAACACAGTGGAGGTATGTGAGCTTGGATTAAGCCTGTGAATAAACATAAGGGAGCCCTTATGTAGCTCTTATGTAAATTATATCACAGTATATCACAGTTTTACATCTAATTCCAGCTCCCCCTCAGCAGCATGGTCTGCCAAAAATAACAGAAGGCATAAAAAAAGGGAAAGGGAAAGGGAAAGGAAGGAAAAGGACGGAAAGGAAAAGGAAAAGGAAAAGGGAAGGGAAGGGAAGGGAAAGAAAAAAGGAAAAGAAAAAAGGAAAAGAAAAGAGAAAAGAAAAAAATCAGGAAGGAGAACAGAGTTGAGAGCTCTCGGTAACAGGGCATCTTTCTTATAGCTCTTTATCCATCTGTCATAGGGACAATGACAGTAACTTGTCTGCAGAGAGTAATCTGTTCAGCTATAGCCTCACTTATGTTAAGCAACTAAGCATAAAAAAACAATTTAAGGTTATAACACCATATTGCAGTAGTTGGGAGCTTCTTAGGAGACCAATATGCCAAGGGAGCTAACATTTCAAAAAGGAAGGAGACATCTAAAATGGGGCCAAGTCCCCGCGCAAGTTTAGAGAGCATTCTTCATGACGATGACACACGGCCAAGGGTGACATAAATGGGCAGCTGCTATTTATTTGTGTACATCAGTAAGTGGCCTGATTTTCACAAGTGCTCAGCACATGCATGGGAGTCCACTCTGGGAATCAGGTCACACAGTCAATCAAGATCCTCAGTTTGGATTTAGGAGCCCAAGTTCATGGGCACATTTTTTTTATGACCACAGTCATACAGAATAGGTGAGAATTCCTCATTTTCTTTTATGTTTCCATGGCATTAGCCCAAGGAAGTGTCTTCCACTTTGTTTTTTTACACTGTGTTGTCAAACCGAAGTTAAAAGGAGGCCCACCAGAAGACCAGTGCCCGTCTGCACTGGCTTTTTGCACAACTGTACACTTACACTCTCTAAAGTTGACATGGGACAGGTCGGAAAAAATGTGCCAGGTCCATAAAAACACTAACATAAGGATCGCTGATACAGTGGTTTGTAATCTTAAGAAAAACAAACAGACTAAACCAAACCAAAGGAAAAAAAAGTCCTGATAAGAAGCTATATTTTAATAGCGTATAATTATAGAAAACATAATTATACACAGACATACACGTACATATTACACTACATAACAATGTAAAACATTAAAAAGTAACTTTCTTGTAAAAGTTCTTCTTGAAATCTACTACAGTGAAATAGAGGCTTCAGACAGATGTCCTGTAACCACCAATGCCCCTGGAATAAGCAGAGGAAGAACTTTCTTTAATATGGAATGAAAGTGCTGTAAACTCCGACAACAGTCATTTTCAAAAAAGTGAACATTTCTCAGGGTTGGGAGAAGCTTAAAAAACAAAAACAGAGAACTGAAAGCAAACTCTTTGAAATGAAAAATCAATCAATCAGCATCATGGCTGGTTTTCCAGCAACTGTGAGTTAGCAGAACATGCTCTGTGCGCCAGATGCATGGGGGTCATCTCTGAGAGGAAAGTGGAAGAGGGTATATCCTCCCCGTGACGCATACAAATTATTCCCATTAGTGCTAATGAGAATGATACACATAAACATCCACAAGATTACATACCATTCTTGATCTGTAAAACTGATCAGTGGAAATTTGGTTCCAATGTATGGCAGGTGGAGTCTAGGCAAAAATGGCTATTACTGGAAAAGTTAACATTGGTCCCAGACCTAACTCTCCCTGAACTGCATTAGGTGACATTAGCCATGTTAGAAAGCCTACACCAGTTAGGGTCCTATGCTGACTCTAGAAGGAGCATCATTTTAACACCAGCTTTACCTCATGGAAACATGCCACACTATCTATGACTTTCTGCAGGGATTTTCATCAGCAATGCCCAACCTGCGACCTCGACCAGCTGGCTCCCAACCTCCAGCCCAGCAGGGTGTATGCAGGCAGCTCTGCCAGCCAGCCACCTTTTCCTTCCGTGGGCGCCCAGATGACCAGAAGCACTGTGCCAGTGGCGGGGACACCCGCTCCTGGCTGCCACCTCCCCGGGCGGGCAGAGCTGGTGGCACTGTGCAGTGTCACCTCTGCTGCTGGGGTGGAGGGGAACCGGGATTGAGTTGCTGTCACCAGGAGGATTCATGCAGCTGATGGTGGAGCAGATGGGGACTTGTCACCATGACACTGTAGGACAGACGTGCTGCAAGCCCAAAAGCCCAGAGCCCCTCAGTTGGGGGCTGAACCCCGCAGCCCGTCCTGCAGGAAGGTTGGGCACCGCTGACAGACATGGGGAAGAGCAATGGGATGTGAGGGGCTGTGACCTCCCCCCCAACCCCTCAGTTACTGGGAAAATCTCTGGGGAATGAAGGCTAACTGAAAGCTCCCTGCTTTTTTCCTGATTGTTTATATTCAAGTCTATAACCGTGGAAGTCAGCCCACTTTAAGCTCTTACATTAATCAAAACTTGGTGCGAAATATTATTGAGGAAAACTCAGATCAACTTTATGTTTACCATAGCCCTCTGGAAGGAGAGAAAGAGAAAAAGAGAAAGAGAAAAACAGCCTGATTTTTTTATTCTGGAAATAAGTCATCTATCACATTTAATAAGTGATATACCTGCTGCTTCTGTAAACAAATTCTCCTTCAAATAAAACTAGTCAAATGTATCCAAATGTTATAGAAATAAAAGAAAATGCCATTACTATACCTTCAGCATAGCTGCATGTAAAGAGATCTCAGAGCGATGGTTTGCATGCTACACAGTCATGCCTCGTATGTTTAAAGCACTGCAAATAGTAGCCTACATTCTCTAGTTTCTCTTCTCCTGCTACACATGATAATCATATGATTAATTTCGGTGGCTTTCTGCATTATTTCAGTCAGCTACATTCAAAAAGTTATTTGAGGTCTTTGTAAATACAGACTGTAGGTTATATACACAACAAAAGTACATTGTTTATACAGGGAACCAGTGTTACGTTACACTGTATAACAAGACTCTGAAAATATGGGCCAAATTAATCCTAGATGCAGCTTCAGTGACTCCAGCGGTCACGCATGAGGGATGAATTTAGCCCACTGTCTTCCAGAAACTAAATCCTCAGGATAGGGTCTTTACCCCCAGACTGCACAATCCCGTGACTTCAAATAAATTAAACAAAATAAGTACTTGACCTCCCTTGAACCATGCAATAAATACAAAAAGAAATAGAAGAGATTTGTACCAGTGACATTGATGGGGATAATGCAAGAAGAAATCACTTGGGCATCTTGTTTCATTTTCTCCTCTGGAGTTGGGAGAGGTAGTGCTTTACTCCAATTGGTTTGTTTATCCAGTGTAGAAGGGATATTATGTATTGGATTTTTCGGCCTCTGCCCTAACATGACATCTGTATCTTCGTCCTCTGGTGGATGGGACTGCAAATGAATACATTCAAAATCAGTGTCTCCCACTCAGGCACATGAGGCTAATTTTGAAACAAAGCAGACACACAGATCAGAAATCAATTACAGGGATGCAAGGAGGAATTGTTCTAGCTAAGTCAGACAGCACAAGCTATTCTCCAATGGAAAAATAACATCCTGCTAATAGGAGAAAAATACCTCAACGTACTGGAATTCAGCATATTTACAGTGACATTTACAGGACATCTCCTCCATCAGAAGGGGCACGTTCTGCATTTGTGGGTAGCCATTGCAAGCGTGCCCTCAATTACCATCAGCGTTAGACACATGGGCCCTCATTTGCATCTGCAACCTTCTGAACACCGGAGTCCACTGACTGCTACTGAGGACTGGCCCATTTAACCACTCGAGGACAAGCATCAGAAGGCCCAAAGTTTAAGACCCCTCCGTACTTCAGAAAACCATTTGCGTTTCATTTTTACAAACTCAGACCAAGAGCAGACTTAAGTTACAGCTACCCAGCAGCTATGCATGGGAAGTGGCCGGCGTTAACAGTGGTGGGGTGGGGGGACAGTGGCCAAAGAGAAGAGTAGCCACCACCAAAAGAAATTCAAAAGGTTATTTAGAAACCATGCACATTTTTACAGCACGCTACGAGAAGCACTAGATACAGAAGATAAAGAAATGGAGAGAAAAGTAAACTGCATGGAAGAAACACAGATGGTTTGTTTTCTTTTGGAAGAAGTAAAAAATACCCCAACAACACCCTGTCTTGCAAAGCTGCTATAATTTCATCTAGTAAAATAGAAATAAATAAGCACGTTTTCATCTGGTTCTGGCTACCAACTCGGGTTTGGGGGTCTCTTTGTTTGCAAAAAAAAGTTTCTGTTTTGTTTGGAATGGACACAGGGAAGAAACACTTACCTTTTTCTGCCTAATTTCCCTCTCTTTTTCCATTAATACATTCTTCTATAAGCTGTGACAATTCTTCGACCAGCCCAGCGTGTCCATCTGCCTCTTGGTTTTTAAAAATGAAGCGCAATCCCTTTCAGGCTGGCTTTCTCTTCAGTCCTGAATTCCCAGCTGCTTAACTACCAGCCTTCCCCCTCATGCCTGCCGTTTACACTTTATTTGCCAGCTTAGTTTCGGTAGCAAACATGGTGAAGATAAAATATTGCTCTCCGGCTCCCTGGCAGGGCATTGAGCAGGCGGGTGTTGAACACTGCAGGATCACGCCCGGGCTGCCATTGTACTTCTGCCATTCCTCCGCCCAGGGTCCTCACAAATCCCGGGGAAATTAACCATCTCAGGCTTGCCAAACAGCATTTACGCCCTGGCCCCAAAAGCATTTAAGATCTTAACTCAGCAGCTACTATTTAAACTGTTGGAAGGCACTTACCTCGCCAACATCACCTGCCACAGCACCCCCAGACCCAAGACAACGCATGCTTCCTTCTCCTCCCACCCACAGAAAACCTCCTTTTCCCACGTAGGATTTCAGTCAAACATTGCAGCCTTCTTTCTGCCTGCAGCTTTTGTGCTGATCCCCGGCAGACATGAATAGCTCATATAAACTTCAAGCACAAAAGACTTTGTTTCCTAGGTAACCCCCCCCCCCCCAAAAAGTTTGATGCATGCATCCAAAAAAAAAAAAAACCCCTTGCGCACATGCACAGCCACATGGACACACGGACACACACACACGGACACACACACACACACACAGGCTGCATTTGTTGCCGATTCCTCCCCTGGATGACAATGAAGTGCTGGACAAAGCGACCCTGGCTGCCAGAGCCCCTCCTCTCCAAACAGTGGCATCACCAAATGGCCAGAGAATAAATACCTGCTGTCGTGCTGGCATTGCCCGAGCAATTTCTTACCATTTAGGAAAAAAAGAAGAAAAGGGATAGTTTGGCAAAAACATTGCAAGAGAATGAAATGCAATTGCTAACGCTATCCAGTCAGTCCCAGTTCAGGCCTTTTAAAGGAGGCGATAGGAGGAGGTGGCCTCGTGGCCATGAGCTCCTGAAACCCATCCAAGGTGAAGAATGAAAGAGGGGAAAAAGAAAAATGTCATTATTGTGTCTTACTGACATGAGAAAAACAGAAAAGGCTTCTTTGAGCACAGTAAAGTTAGCAAGTGAAAAGCAAGTAAGAGGAAGGGTTAAGATCTGGAACAGAGAAGAGTGAGACAGGGCTGTTAGTTGAGGATTGCTTGTTTTTCCAGTACCTTTCTACTCCAGGGGGTCATGTGGCAACACTCAATTGGGGAGGGCGAACGGGTGCTGTTAAACTATAAATGTGAAACGTACAAAAAAAAAAAAATTAAAAACATACACCAAACATTTCTGTTAAAATCACATCATTTTTGTCTGGATAAATTAGCATCGGAGGCAAAACGAGTTGAGATTTCCACCCTGTTTCCTACTGATGGGTTTGTTCCCCAGAACAGACTACTTCTCTACAAAATGCAGCTCAAGCAGCTGTGCCCACAGAGTGGTTTGGACCCTTGTGAAGTCTGTGCTGATTTTGCTTACTCTGATTAGACAAAACTGCAGTGATATTGGTTCAACCTCCTTGTACAGACACGCTTAAATTGTCCAAGAATGCCTTGTATTGATTTGGTAACTCAAACTGTGTACTGCCTGGAGCTGAAGCAGTGCAAGGTATGTATCCAATTACATTATAAATTATCTGTTTCATGCTATAAGGGAAATTTTTTGCATGAGGTATTTAAGCAATGGATATAAATAATGCTGGTCCTGAGGGTGATTTATCAAATACATTGATTGCTAAAGTTTTCTGATGCTACCATTACATCTCTAAGGTTGTGATCATTGTGTCAGGGTGACAACAGCCAATTGGCTTTTTGCCACTTTTTATAATGCTTGAAAGGACAAACAGCAATGCCCACAATGTCCTGGGCCTCGCTGAATCCCTGCACCTCCAAAATCCTCTTCTGGCAGAAACTCTGGTTTGTTTGTCGCAATGTCCTGTTTTCAAAACCAAGGAGTGAAGGATGACTTCTTTTGAAATAGGAAATAAAACAAAAAAGGAGATAAAGAGAACGGGTCTGTTGATCACACTGGAAAGCTCTAGCATGTGTTTCTTGGTGGGGGTTATTATCTCCCCCTTCATTAGTTAGCAGACCTGCCAAATAATCCTATGAACGTTTTTCCTCCCAGTCATTATCAACACCATGATGGATGAACCACAAACCTCAGTCTGAAAGACTTTGCATTAAATGGTCTTCTCAAAAAAAAGCTGTGGTGAGTCTCAAAAGGCATAATTCTCTGTCTTGTCCTACTCTCTTCCTAGATGTGCAACACCTCCTGCTTTGCCCTGGTCCCATGTGCAGGACTAAACCCATGGGAAGCCTCCAAATGAACTGCCCATAAGCCTTACAGAAGAGCGGGGGCGGGTAAATCAAAAGAGGACTGTTCCCAGTTAACATTTCCAGCAGGTTCGTTTCTACCCAGGTCAGTGCAAAACCAGTTCTCCCAAGCTGGGAAAAGTCCTTATCACAGGAGAAACACCTCTGTTCATGCAACAAAGTCTCTGGAGATACTGAATACATCAACCAGTTCAGTCTACTCTTCAGATACCCAAGGACGATTTCACCCTTAGTCCTCTGGCCAAGTTTCCAGTCACCTGCTCTGAGCAGATTGGCTGCAGTTAACAGGATCAGGATTTGAACTGAAATTCAACTTCCCCATGGAAGATGTCAGAGGATTTCTAGGGAGGGTCGAGATAGGGAGACAAATGCTACTGAGGTGACAAGAGTTCAGGATATGAAAATCTTTGCAATGTCCCTCAAAGGCCTATAATGGTCCTAGTCAGTGCACAAGGAGAAGAGGATGGGAGGGACCTCCCACCCCGAGCTCTGAGCACAGCTACATGCACAAGCCACTCAGGGGCAAACCTCCCTGGGAGAAACAGCGGGACCTCAGCTTTGGCCTCAAGCAAGGTCTGGCTACCCATCTGTCAGCGCAGGGCTTTCCTACCTCCCCCACATGCTGCTCTGCCTGATGCCTCCGAGAAAACACCTGCCTGGTTACGTGTACCCACAGCCATCATCTGATGTGCCGAAGTCTCAGGTCCCTGTTTAAGCATGGCAGGACAAACTTCCTAGGTAGGTTCCTACCATGAGGAGGCATGACAAAAATGGAGGTGACTGGCAAAATTTCAGCTCCTGCTGTCACAGTGGTGCTCCTGAGAAAGCTGGTGCCACTGCTACCTCGCCAGGGGGTCCCGAGGTCACCAACTGCCTGTTCCTGCTCAGTGCCTGCTGCCGGGCAGCTGAGGCATGCTGGGGTATAGCAGCAGCCTCAACATTTCGACACCTCCACGCCAGGCGAGAGAGCGAGCTGCCACTCTTCAAATGTTTTCATTCACTCAGAAGACCAGGATATCTCTAAATGTCCTGAGTAAACACATAATTAAGCAAGAAATTATTATTATATACCCAAGGCTGTTCTGGTATGATGGGCAAATCTGCAGTTAGGCAGTTTTCAAAGTGAATTTCTTTTGTGCGGGTGTGCTTGGCAAACAGCAATGGTGATAATCAATCTGTTAAATACAAAGCCAGAACACTTTAAATAGGCATTTTTCTTTAATGGGCTAAGATTGCTTTGAAACCAAACTGGTAACTGCTTGAATAGGGATTTATTCTGCAGTCACTGACGAATGCGAGCATCTTTATTTTCTGAGCTATCCCATCAACTTCAGTTGCAGAGGTGCCATTGTGCTCGTGAGACTGCTTTGCAGTAAAAACCTTAGTTGTATATGCACGTGATCTGATTTCTCAGTGCTCTGCATCTCTTTGATGTGAAAGTCTTTGGTTTCTGTGCACTACAGCAAAAAAGTCAGATGTCCAAGTCTGAACTAGTCAACTCTATAGTCCCCTATAGAGAAAGAGGACACGGCATTGCTGCAGGGCAATTCAGCTCACCTTCCGTCAGCACCTAACTCAGGCCGAGATGAAGCGACCCTGAACACTCTCCCCACAGATTTTAGGAAGAGCCTAGCGTTACTTGCAGGTACCTAAGTCAGGACACGAGTCACCCTTTCAGCGAATAAAAATCTTAAACACCACCAGTGCAATGACAAAGGAGCAATTTAGCAGTCGACAGCCTTGCCAGCCTGGCAATTTATGGGCCTGCCCCATTTATTGTCCCAGAGCTGGGATCCAGAGGAGGAAATGAATGGCCCAGTGACAGGACAAAAATGCCACTTAAGCCCTTCTTCTGTTTTCCAGCCCTCAAAGCTTTGAGATACCACTGTTGTTCAGGATCTTCATGATATAAGGGAAGCCTGGTGCAAGAAGCATCATCTGCATTAAATCATGTACCTAGCCTGCCTTACCTATAGTGATAGCATTACTGGAGATACTGGGATTTCAAAGTTAGTGCACAGAGCATATTGAACGCAGTGCAATGGCAAGGGGAAAAACATAAACCAAAGAATAAAGAACTAATTTTTCTTCAGGTAATTAAAGATGTCTTCAGAATGCTAAAGCCTCATCAAAAGCATTTATCCTCAACATGTTTGTCAAATTTAGACATGGCCAAGTTGATTCCTTCCCCCTCGGCTCTGTTTGACCATGTAGGCGAGGTGTTACCTCACAGGAAATCTCGGTGGCTGAGTCGCAACCCCCAACAGTACAGGGCCAGTGCTGGCAGTACCGACACAGCCTTGTCGAGGGCAGGAGGTGGCTAGCAGCACAGTGCTATTCTCCAGAGGATTATTTTTGACTCCTGCCACCTAAAAGTTGCAGCTAACAAAAAGCATACGGGATCAATATTATTTCTGACTTCAGGCTTCTATAGCACCATGTGGGCGAAATTTCCTTCCTAGGATGACCTTATGAATAAAGTGGGTGACATTCACCTGAGCAGAGCATCAGCATGTAGCTTCAGCATCTGCAAGCTTCATATATGGTCCATTTCCAGCAGCGAACAGAACATACATACAGGATGCTTTCACCCTACGTGAGCACAGAAATACTATGTACTTATTAACAGTACATCTTGAGTTCTCGTTTGAAAGCAATCATTCACATACTGGAAAGGTAACATGTAGAATAAGTGTGAACTAGTGTTCAATCTCACGTTCACACGAGTTGAGTACTGACTCCTTCTGTGGCCCTGGGTGAAACCTCCCTGACTCCCTGTAAAAAGGAGAGCCTCCTGCTTCATTAACTCACAGGAGTTAAGGAAAATGCTATTGATTTACATGTTGGAAAAATTAAAGGTCTGGTAAAAGAAGAAGAAATACTAATAAAAGGTTAGCAGCTTTCCAGTGTTTTCAGAGCACAGTTGACTACTTAATTAGAAATTAACATTTGTACCTATACAGCAGCTTTCTTACACAGTCAACTGATACTGAAGAGAAAGTAATGGGAATATTTCCGACCGTGCTACTTCTGCTGCAAAATACGACCCTGCTCACCTGCCTGCTCCCAACGTTTTTATTTCCATATGTTTCATTCTCAAGTTTTTGTATTATCTGCTTGTGGGTGTTTTCTTTTCTTTTGGAGCATCACAAATGCGATCTGCTAAAGTACTGACAATACTTTAACAATTAATGTACTGCTCCAATGTTTTGACAAGGTAAAGACAAAAATAAGACATGTTTCCTGACAGAAGTCATACCGCACATGGCATTCCAGCAGACAAAGGTACAAAATAATCATCCCACGATACAGGGCAGTATTAGGCTCATTGCACAAATAGTGCTATACAAGTTCATTCTGACAAATAATGCCAGGTAGGTTTTATTTCTAACAGCTACAGGCAGGATTTCCATACAAAAAGTGCATAGCCCAACTCGTGCCCAGCTCTTAACTCAGTTATTTTTTACTGTGGCTTCGTATGGCTTCAGCACAAAACTGTGTGAAAGTTAGTACATTCAGTTGTGCTTCCCTTTGCTGTACAAAGCATCCTAAAGCAGACCATAGGGAATGTTTTTGAAATGTCAGGGAGATGGAATAAAATTACCTGATGCATTATTTTCTCTTCACGTTTCCTCTAGCTGAGGTCTCAGGGAGAGGCACAGCCTGGCTGGAAAACAACCTCCTGCTTCTTGTCCCTTAGATTTCTGCTCGGATTTTATGACCAAACTGACACCAAACTTTGTGCAATTGTGAATATGAATTTGGAAATATTGAGTTCCTTGCTCCATCTCCCTTGTTTTATTATAACAGCTGTGCCATGAGGGGTTTGAGAAAGTGTGGTCCCATGACATTCTGAACTTGAACACTGAGATTTCAGAGCCTGGCCAGATGGACTTGGGGAAAGCAGGGAAAGAAAAAATGCAGAGAAAATTAAAGAGAAGGCTGAAATGCAGTTGGAATGACACAGCATCTTCACAGTCAGTGACTGGCCTCAGCAGTGCTACAGGCAGGGTTGCCATGGGAACATGTGCAAGGAATATTTCCCTCATTTTAGCAAGTCCATAACTTTCTCGTACTCTCCTCAGGTTTTTTTTTTTTCTCTTCAGTGGTAAAAATGCCTGAATGAACGATACTTATAAATGTGTTTGGTTGTATAGTTCTTCTGTGTAGAGAGAGACTAAGTATGCTAGATAGAGTTTTTCAGCTTTAAAAGTGAATGACTGGGATGGACAGGAAAGTAAAATCACGTCTGCAAAACCAGGAGGGGCACGGAGAAAGGGAATGAGGAAGCAATGCTTACTGTTTCTCACAGTCTAAGAACAAGAAGGGATGCAATGAAATTATGAGGCATCAGGTCTGAAACAAACAAAAGATACATTTTCACACAGATTGTTAAAGTCATTGTCACAGGATGCTCTTGAGGCCAAAGGTGTAAATTTGCTAGAAAATGGAATAAACAAGTCTCAAAAGCAACACAGACAGGTTCCTTGGTGGCTATTATTCTGTGTTTAGTTGCTGGCTCAGGAGCTCTGTACCAATTTCTGTATGAAACTGGAAGGATAAATCATGGCACAATAAATGGCATAAACCATGCCCTGTTCTTATACTCTTTCCTGAAGGATTCCCTTCTGGCCTCTGGGCTAAGTGGACCTTTCATCAGACAAAGGAGGGCAGCTCCTCTAACAAAAGTAGACTATAAAGCTAACTCCAAACTTGTCTTGCCTGGGACACAAAAGATCCTATGTCATTTCTAGTTCTCTACTTCTTCTCATGACAAAATGACCTTGTGATGGAACAGTCGAAAACGTCCCTCCAGACTCATTTACACTGGCATTAGTCGCTTTGGACTTGAATTCATTTGGTCTTTCTTGGAATTTGTGGGATTTTGGCATCTTCCTTCCTGTAAAGATAATCATGCTTAAAAATGAATCTTCATCTGTTGTGGCTGATTTTCTCTAGCTTTACTGTACAATATGCAAGACCTTTGGAAAAGCTCATAGCCACCTAATTGGTAGCTATAAAAACAGCAGCCAAAAGGTACAAATAGAGAAGCCTTGGCTGGTCTCAGACATAGCTGACCTGTTTTGCAGTACCTTTCAGTAGTGGTAGCTCTCACAGGTCTCACAGTGGTAATTTGAACATTTCTCAAAACCAAGCCACTTATTTCAGTACCTTAAGGCATTCATTTAACTTAGATGGTCAGTTTGGAAAAGTCAGATCCTGTAACTTTTAAAAATTTCCCAGCTTCTCATTGATCCCTTTCCTAATTTAAAAGAAACAATCCCTTTTCTAATTCATAAGTAACACAGAAAGGGGCTTTTATTGTTGTTTAGTATTGCTTTCACCGTCACCTTTCCAATGCATCAGAAAAGTGGAATACAGAATAGACTGCTATGCCATGAATAAAAATTCTTGTGGGATTTAACATCTTTAGTTCATTGACGAATAGATTATACAATCGACTGGAATCAGATATCAAACATTACCGACAGTCCCTGAAGCAGATACGCAGTTGCAGATGTCAAAAAGCTTATGCTAAAAAGGGCAAGCTAGCCAATAACAGCATTCTCAGCTTTCTCCCGTAATGATATCATTAAGTCATGAAGGCTGGCACAATATCAATTAGCTATTCATTGTTGCAGTGTCTTGTAAAAATCTCTGATTAACCTTCTACCAGACACAGCATTCATGTGCAGCTTCATGTTCTCTCAGAAACGGGTCAAGGCACTTTGAAGTACTCTGGCCTTGGCATATTTGCAATTACCAAAGCAGAACATTACCAGATGCCTTGAAATCAATAGGATGACAACCTCCAAGCAGCTCTTGCTTGCTACTCCTTAGGGGAACACTGAATCTGGTCAGCTTCCAAAAAAAGGCCCAATATGGGTGGGCACAAAGCTTAATATTTTCCCTCTTGAAAAGAAAAAGGTGGACTTGCTGATAAAGCCAAGACATCTGCATTCAGCATGACTTAATTTTGCCAACTAATACAGGACTCAGAAGGTTGCTCACTATTTATTATTATTTTGTGTTCCACAGATGGAAGTAATGTCTAAATAGCACTGGTTGTTTTCCAAACACAGCAAAGATTCAGGCCTTTCACCACTGAGTATGCAATTTCAAAAGACATGCCTTGTTCCCCATCTGATACTAAGAGACATTTATGTTCAATATACTGTCCAAACTATTGTCTGTAACTAGTTCTGAACCATAATGTGGGGGTCACCTCTCCTTTACCTTTCAATGACCCTACAACAGTGCTAGCTTTGATGATGACTTACAAAGAAGAAACAGGTAAGCCTGTTTTTCCTTTCTGTCTTCCAATTCTTTTCTATGCTGTCCCGTAACATCAGGATATCTTCAGTTGCATCATAAGGCCTGCAAATTTAACCAGTTCAAAGCCTGCAGTGATGGTGATGCTTTCCTCAAAATTATCCAGATAAGCAGCCAAAAAGCCAGAATAGTCAAACTAATCAAAACTTCATCATGCATTTCATGCTTTCAAATGAGAAACAAAACTCTTCCTATGGACTGGCTTGCTGCTGATGTTTTGTTCCCTGGACATGTGCTTTACGTTGTGACTCCTTTACCATTATAGTATTTCCATATGGTTAATATAATGAATTAGGATGAATGTACTTGGATTTTTAAGCTAAGTGAGTGACTATTCAGTAGCTACAGACTTACAATGTGCTCACGGGTATAACATCTCTGTAGATGCCAATGTCCCTGTACCTGCAGATGCAGGACAGATCTATCTCTACACTGAGGCCTGGCATTAGACATATGCATCGCTTAAAAGTCAAATCCAGGTCTGACCTGTGAAGTTTAAACTGGTCTGAGGAATGCAATGGCTCTCAGCACAGGGCAGAATATAGCTACTATGGCACTTTCATGGGTCAAACACCCAGAGCCACAAAGGTAGCGAAGTCCTGCTGAAACCAGTGGGAACTATGGACCCAATCAGAGTTAAACTTGTGGATCTGGTGCATTTCTTTTAACCATGATAAATACCATATTGTCAACACTAATTTGATTTCAAATTAGTGCAGCAGTGACAAGTCAGCACAGACATACAGGACCAGACCTTCAGCTGGAGTTCCTGTTTGGCTGGCTGTAAGGTCATGCGTGAGACATAAAGCATCTGAAAAAACTGCATGGAGGTGGACACTGCAGAACAGGACCATTGCCCATACATACATGGAACATGTAGTTCCTTGTAGCTGGAGAAGTGCTATTGAGCCTAACTGCACACGTGAGTCTCAAGCCAGCACTCAAAGAGCTTGAGTTCTTGGCTCCTGGCAATGCTAATGCAAGGGCTGAAATTATGGCACTTTCTGAAATTACAGGACGGTCCTGGAAGTACTACCTAAAGCACAAGTGGAGAATGTGAAGGGCTGTGGGGGAGTATGTGAATGAGTGCATGAGAGTGCTGTCAATGGGCAAAAAAATAAGAGGTTTCTCAATGGAAACATCCACCCTGGGGCTGGCTGCTGGAAGCTGCGACCTGAGTTATGCTGCTGACAGCCTTTAAGGTCAGCTGTGTCATACCTGCATAGGCTTGGGCGGGGGGAGCTTGTGAAGCGCTGTCACACTTAGGTCCCACAATGCTGATAACGTGTTTGTGTGTGATAGCTGTAGTGAAAGACTTACTGGTAGCAAGTGCCGGTCCTTTATCGCTTGCCTCTTTTGACTGCAGATTGCAGGGAAGGGAGGAAAGGGAGGAGCCACCACAGTGATGGGGCCTTGGACTTTTTGCTCTCTGTTATCACCTCGGTTTCGATGTTCTGTTTTGGATGAGAAACGAGACATGAGGCTTTCAGAGTGTTAAAAACATATAAATATCTCTATTAACAGCACAACAGACACACGAACAGGATGTGGACTGCAAAGATGAAGGTCCTCCTCTTCCCCACTGACTGCTACCTATGATCCCTGTTACAACCGAAGGGGACAAGCAGTTACCAGACATCCAAGCCCCTGGAAGAGCAATGCTCATACAACACAACCCAGCGTGTGCACTGAAGCTGAATTCTCCTCAGATGGGCTTTATACCCTTTATGCCAAGTGACAAACGAGCTACCTTAGGCGCTTGGGACCCAAGTCCTGATTCCCAATGGGAATCTGCAGCTCCTGTTGCCTTGAAACATTGAGCTGCAGCAATGCCTGCACTCTACCCATTTAAAATACACCCCTCTGAGGAGAATGAAGGAAACACAGCCCCAGGTAGGATTTCCTTCCCCAGCTGCATGGCAGTGCCAAGTCCCGAGCATTGGCTTGACATCATGAAGGTTGTTGCAGTGGAGCTCTGTGTCCCAGCATGGAGGAGATCATCCTGGAAAAGTCAAGATCTCTCCACCCCAGGCCCAGAGGAGTCTTCCTTCACCATGGGCTCACAATATTCAGTCTTCTTCCAGCATCAGTCCCAAGCCTCTGAAACCTTCCAAGTGAATGGGAGAACGCTCATGGACTTCCCATCTCTAAATTTAGGTGACAGTCAGATAGCTACTGTTTGCATGGAGTGCTGCTGGAAGGGGACGATGGATTCACCTGATGCACGTAGATACAGTCCAGCCAACAACACTTGCTGCTAGCACAGCTGTTTTCTGATCTAATGTCTAGTTTTAATTACTCCCGGTTAAATAGATAAAGAGATGATGAAATTCTGATAGAAGAAACAGGTGAGACACAATAAACATGTTTAGGGTAAATTTCCAGTTTTAATTTCAAGCCAGTATATGCAGTTATTTGGAAAATAAAATAAAGCAGCACATGCCAAGCTGCCTGCTGAACCTGCACAGCTGCCGTTAAACGCAGAGGATGGGAAGTTGCCAAAACAGAGATTTGTAACTTTAAAAAGATGAGGCATTTTCTGACAGCTGCCTTCCTGAGCTGCTGTCAGGATTTCTCCTGCCCACAAGATGGCAGGCAGAGATCAGCCTGGTCCTGGGACAATTGCAAAGCAGACCTGCTAAGAGCAGAAAAGCCAACTTCTCTACTCCAACACTACTGTGATTGCAATTCGTCTGAATCACTTTTTGCAGTGCTATGAAGACATACTGCACCCTCAGTGTGTTCTTGAGCTAAAATCTGTAGAGAGGTTCAAATGTGGTAATTAATTGGAACATTTTATCCAGCTAACAAGATGCTCTGCAGATCCGAGTAATCAATTATTATTATAACCTGATAACAATAATAAACGAGCAAGGCAATGGTAGCTGTTGGTGCAAAACAATTGCAACACAGGAGGCTGCTGCTGAACATTTTAAGGGTGACCTGCATGCATTTTCTCCTTCCCTATGGCATAGAAGAAAGACGGGCTTGTTTGCCTACTTTTACGTGCTTCCCAGTAAGAATTTTCCCTTGGTTAGGTTCCCAGTGAAAACTGACCTTTCCCCATCTTTTGCCTTCCCTGTAGCGTGCTGTTGTAGGACCATCCAGATATTTGCACCCAGGAAATTTCCTTTATGGCAGGGATCCAGGAGCCTAGTTATGACCTTGATTGCTCCCACTTCCTCCCTGTGTAATGTGATTCGGTTTTGAAGCTACAGGTCTCCAATTTGTTAGGCGATGTCAGGAGGTGTTCCCTGGCCTGGGAAGGGGACACCTGCCCGACGCTGCCAAGCTGTCTGGGGTATCACCTGGCTTTCAGCTGCCACCCTTGAAGGATGCAGGTCTCCTCCAGTATCGTGCTTGGAAACCCCACGCAGACCGCTCAGTTTCTGTGGCAACTGTAATACCACTGGGCTCCAGTTTCAGCCCTCGGGAAGCTAAATCTTATCTGTTGTGGAACTGAGGCATTGTTTAATGTCTGTTTAGTGGAGGGAGACAAGATGGCCTTGCTGAAACACTCGGTGCCTCCATGCTTTTGGGGTCACTGCATGGATTTGCTCACACAATTCAGACATACCCACTTTAACAGAAAAACATATAAACAAAAAATATAAAAAGGAAAAGTAAAAAGTCGTTTTCAGCTCTACTCTAGTAATCATAAACAAGCCGAAGGGGGCACAAGCCTTTTCTACTGCTAGAATTTCTTCAGCTTTATTTCTTACCCTGAGTACCTAAGTCCTAGTGGAGACCACTGCCCACAGCCCTGTGCCTGAGCACCCTGCTGCTGCCGGGAGGGGACCGTGGAGAGGTGTCGTGTGTGGAAATGGAGCCAGAGCGTGTGCAAGCACCTACCTCTGTGCAAGGCTCGCAGGTGCTGCTTGGCGTGGTGGTGCAGCTCCTCCACGCAAGGCGGTCTGGTGGAGGGGAGGAAGATGTTTCTTTGCTGATTCCAAGGTGCTTGGTAATAGACACTCAGTTTGCTCTCTGCATCCAGGTTGGAGACAGCTGTAGGATAAAACCAGAGTGCAAGGTAAGACTCCTAGCCTCTCTTACATCAACCTAGCTGAAAAGCAACGGCTCTCGCTTGGAACAGCAGCGCCAAGAACGAGCACTGGGGGTGTTACAGCACCCCTCCTCCCACCAAATAACAGCAATCATTATCTTCTCTGTGTTTCCATACCATGTTATACCACTTAGCATTTAGACAATGCCCTTTTGCCAGATCGCAAATGGCTCTATGGAGGCAAGTAGGTGCAATGATACTATGTTGGTGTTAAATATATGGACTAAAGGGATAATAATTTTATAGATAGCAAAATGAAAACGCAAAGAAGCTAACACAACCTTCCCACAGTGACATTTTGAACAAGGGCAGAGGGAGCAATGGGTCTTCCATTTACCCATTCTCCTGCAAATATGCTCCTTCACTACATCATGTTACTCGCAACTAATTTCTGACACAGGTTGCTAGCTCATTGCCTTCTAGCGCGTAACAACTGAGATTAACTGCCCGCCCTGCTGAGTGACTTCAACCGTCACTTATCAAAAGAGGTTCTCTTAATAGACAGGGACTTCTGAGGGACAGGAACACTTCAATTCCTCTACAGAGAAATCCCAGAAGTCTCCGAAGTTACATGAACCAACTCCACTAAAGGTTTGTGAGAATTTCTCAGGAGCGCTGGGACTCTGGGGGGATGTGCCCAACCTCAGTGTATGCAGTAGCTAGCTTTCCAAGGGCCAAAACAGGAGAGGAGGGCTATGGGGGATGCCAGCGCTCTGCCCCGGCTGGCCACACAGAGCAGGCTTGTCCCACCTGTGCTTAGCAGCCCATGTAATGCAGCAGAGCACTTGGCACATCTTCAGCTATAGCACTAGGCTGGCTCCTTCTTTTGCAGGCATCAATACAAACAGTCTCTCCAGTCATTTCCTCTTGTAATGCCAAGGAGCTGCTGCAGCTGTTTTGCTTACAGTACAATGCAGCATGATGCAGGTGGGCTCCCTCACACATGGGAGGAAGGGTGGTGGAGGGACCTCCTGGGGTTCCCTTCCTAGCAAGAAGCCAAACAGCCAGTGTGCCTCGGGTTGGTCCCCCCACTGGCCACGTGCTCCTCTCCTTCACCCTCATCGACCAGTGAGAGCCCAGAGGAGCAGAGGCGGCTTCAGTTGTAACACAGTCCCACACAACGCTGACGGCCAGAGCCCTCTTCCATGGAGAATACTAGCAGGGATTTGTAACTCTGTGTTAGTGACCCAGCCTGCGTGCCAGCCCCCTTCTCCAGCCTCCGTCTTGCCCACTGACACAATAGATGTTTTGTGGCCAGGCTCTCCCCTTGCATTGCTTTTATCACTCCAGGCAAGCGCAGCCCCCAGCCCTTCCCCGGCAGGGCCGTCGCCACTTCCACAAGAGAAGGAGAAGGAATGTGCCACTGTCATGGGACACCACTGAGGGGGAGGCCAAGCCAGAGAAAGGGGTTGGCGGCAGGACATCCACAGCAGTACATTGTCTCCAGCCAAGGAACTAGCACATTTCAGGGCACTCATCTACTTTCCATGCTTTTGCACTCTCAGACCTGCAGGAGCAGCTGCCCTTTTTTGAGTGGGAGTCGGTGCAACATGTCAGAGAGCTGCTCTCTGCTGGAGATGCGTTGCTCTGTTGCTCCAGGCTTCGAGCCACCCAGGAGAAGAGCTTGTCCTACTAACACCGATGGGAAGTGCCCCACTAGCATCACACACCACCCAGCATCACCTGGGCAAGGGTTTTATAAAGCACAATCACAGCAAAAGGGAACAGCTGGGAACTTCACTGTTCTCATGGTTTTCCACAGGTGGTCACTGAGTCAAGTGCTCCCACACTCCCACATCTCCCCCTTCTTTATTTATAATTAACACAGCCTTACTTAATCTATCAATTAATTTTTAAACACATTGCAACATACAAGGCACACAAATTAAAATTATGATCTATTTCTATAACAGCTCGACCCATTCTTCCTGCCTGCCTTATTAAAATGAGATTTACATTGATTAGCAAAATGTCGATCCTTTCTGCACTTGGGACACAATCCCGGACTTTTGGTGTGCCCTTTATTTTTATTTGGACATTCACGGCGTACATGTCCCTTCTTCATAGTAAATGGAGATTTTAACCCATTTTCTTTCACAGTTCGGCGCATCTCTGATAATAGAAAATTGCAGACTGTCCCATCAGGGCTGGCAAGTGGCTTCATAGATGACTGGAAAAGCTCAGAGGTTTTGTAAAATGTCAGTGTCCCCTTCCTTAGCAGCCTGTTGTTTAATTTTTCCCCAAATATCACAGGGATCAGGAGGATGTAAATCTGGTGCAGCTTCAGAATCAATAGGTCCAGAGTCGAAAGGATCATCATCCTCATGATTACCTTTTTCTGCCCCCCCAACTGCTCCTACCAATGGCGGAGCTGAAGGTTCCAATATCTGAGCGGAAACTCTGGGGACTGCAAGACCTGGAGCTTCTGCAGCAGCAGATCTCTTGTTCCAGACCAGTCCCAACATGTTTCTTTAAGCATTCAAAAACAATTCTCCAAGCCTCTAATAGGGATTGAGCAATTTTGTCATCTCGAGTTGCTGCTTCCCAGAGTTTAACTCCTATCGTGACCCACTGTTCAGGATCAAAGATAGTTACAAAATCAAGATCAGGGCACTTCGCCTTTGTCCATTTTAGATGCTCAGTTATATGGGCTTGATATTTTTGCAGGAGATGCTGCTGCATCTCACTATATGTAGCTTTCTCTTCCCGGGACATTTCACTCCCCATTGTTCCCAGTTGCTCACCTGTCGTCCAGCGAGAGGTGATTAGACTGCGCAGTCTTCTGCTTCCTTTCAGCAGTTTGAGAAGTTCAACTAGGCTTTCCCAGCTGCTCGCCTGTCCTTCAGTGAGAGGTGATTCGGCTGTGCAGTCTTCTGCTTCCTTTCAGCAGTTTGAGAAGTTCATCTGGGCTTGCCACCGATGCAGTCAAACCTACTGTGTCTTAAGTCCCAGGATCCTGTCCCTGTTCGGGTGCCATTTGTTGCTCCGGGCTTTGAGCCACCCAGGAGAAGAGCTTGTCCTACTAACCCCCGACGGGAAGCGCCCCACTAGCATCACACACCACCCAGCATCACCTGGGCAAGGGTTTTATAAAGCACAATCACAGCAAAAGAGAACAGCTGGGAACTTCACTGTTCTCATGGTTTTCCACAGGTGGTCACTGAGTCAAGTGCTCCCACACTCCCACATTGCTCTTTCTGGTTTTGTTGCTTTCTTTAACGCAAAACAACATTCACTCAGGCTGAAGGCATACCAGTGCTTTGTATAGAGAAAGGAACTGGGAAAGTACAGTAGGAGAAGAAGGAGGAGGGAGCAGACACAAGAGGAGAAACCTAGGAACCATGCTGCTGCATGTGGGATGCTGACAGACTTTATCAGCTGCTTTGATAAGAAAAAAACCCAGTTCACAAAAATTTGTGGGCATCATGATGGAAGTGGTGGTATAATATGGTCATAGACCTCCTGAAGTTCAGGTTCTCAAGAGCTTCAGCACCACCAAAGGGACCCCGAACTCTGTGTCCAACAGGCTTTGCTTCCAAGTGGATTTTTGCAGGTGGGGTTTAACTCAATTTACAATATGTTTGCAGTGCTGCTCCATGCAACTGGCCATGGTGTCAGTGCAAGGAATGGCACCATGGTGAGAAAAAGATGATTGATAGTGGGGGAATTTGTAGGGTGAATGACAGCAACCTGTATGTGTTTGTTCATCATGAGGATTTACTAATTAAATTATCAACATTGTAGTAACATAATGTTGCCAAATCACAAGCAGAGCTTTTGATGGCTTGTCTGTTTGTCACCACTGCAGTAGGTGAATATCTCACTAGCATGAGCTGATTTTTTATTTCCTTTACCTCTTGAGGGTAAGGAAGCACTATGTCTGTTTTACAGACAAGGTACCAAGACACAAAGCAACTTGCCCTGATCCTGTTCTGAGCCACACTGACTTCTTGGGAAGCTCATCTCGGGACAAAAATCTTTAAGTGATAGTAATGATACCCCACCCATTCTTTATATCGCTGATGATATGTGATATTCATGATCACAGATTGTACCCTGGAGGCTAATGAAACGGCAGGCACAAGCAGTTCCTTCCTACTCCCAGAAAAAAACTGTCCAGACTGAAGCTCTAGTAGCTGTCTGTGACGGAGCTCAGTAAGTGAGTGGAAAGTTTTACCTACTTATGAAATGTTCAGACGTTTCATTAGACTACAATAGATTTGCTGCAAAATTTAACTTGTAGAAAGCTCTTTTGGCTTTGGCAGCAGTTTTTTACAAATGAGAAAGAGCAGGAGTTGGGTTAATATACTTTGTGTGAGACTTAAAAATGAAACCAAGCTAATACAATTCTGCTATGCACTTGCTGTTGTAGGCACACATTGCTGTTCACAGATAAAATAGCATGACCTCTTAGCCATCCAACAACTCTCCCTTAGCCAGCAAACCTGGCAGAGCTGTGCATAGTGCTGTGCCAGAAGAAAAATAAAGCAAATACATTGCTTATCTTCAAATGATAGGGCACTAAGAAGCTTACAGTACCCTGTGCCACGGCCCCAGCTAGCACACCTCCGTATCTTCTTGCCTTTCCCTGCAGGAACTCTGATTTGCCATGTCAGGGAATATGCCCCACTGACACCAAGAAAGCAGAAGTATTACAGTCCTTTAAAATACTCAAAAGCTGGAGTGGATTTTCTAGGCAGTCCAGAATAGAAACTAAAAGAGCTGGCAAAAAAGCTGTGAGGGGATGAATGTTCTCAGCCTGCGGTGGGGAAGAAGCTCAGAGGGAGAAGCCCTGGGTAGGGTAGAGGACAATGCTGGCCCAAAGACGAATAAATATAAACCCACCATGAATGCAATTAGGCTGGATGTTTGAAGAACAGCATCCCAACCTCAGACCAGCGAAGCTCTGGAAAAGCCTCCTGGAAAGGGGAAAGAGAGGGAAAAAGCTAATCGGTAAGCGAGGGAGACTGCACCCTTTCTGAAGGGGATTACCAGATGTGATTGCCTGCCAAAAGAGGGACCTGCTTCCATTTCATTCCTTGCACATTGTCCTTTGCGCATGTCCTTCCGTGTCCTTTACACATTGCCAGTGCTTCTGCAACAGCATCTCACCTGGACCTCGCTGTTTGGGCATAGGCCCCTGGGAACTGTGCACCATTGCTGGGAGCTGAAGCCAGAGCATGCAACCGCAGGAGTGGACCGTGAGCTTTCAGGACCACTGAACATCTGATTTGCTGCACAGGATTAAATCTCTTACTTCCACTAAAAGAAAAAAGCCAACCCTGTGGCGGGGTAGTTCAGCAGTCAAAGACCACTCGGTTGAGACCTAGAAGACTTGTGCAGTCAAAGCTTTGCCATATGCTTCTGTTAAGAGCCTGGGTTAAATATTAACACTCCCTATGCCTCCATTCTGCAAAATGGGGATAAGGTATCTCTTTCAGCCAGCACTTCCTTTCACTTGGTGTTTTACACTGCAGGCTGTTTTTACAATGCCTAGCCTGTGCGTGGCTGTAGCTCCTCAGCATCATCACAATATGCATAATAAATAAAGCAATACAAAAAATGTAAAGCCACAGTCTTTAAATTATTAACAGCTGGACACCACAGTGAATGAGAAAAAAAGCCTGTACAGATATAGGAAACACTGCATTTCAGGCATCAAATATAGATGATTAATATATTTTCAGCGTGCGCTTTGATCAATTTAGAATATACAAGTGAATCATATAAACTATCATGTTCATTTCACTCCCGAATTCATGTAATTATTTTTTTTGTCTTGTGGGATGACAAAATGACAAGAGACCATTTAAATGGATTCTCCATTACATTCTGTGGATCCATTAATGTTGGCTGGTATCCGGACAACCAATGTCAAACAGACATACCCAAGTGACTGTTCTCATGAGAAGATTTTTGAAGGTTTCTAAATAGCTGTTTTATCAAAGTTGATCATATTTATCATTTACAGACCCTTCTCGTCTTCACATCCTCTCATTCACTCTCTCTCCCTCCTTTAGCAAGGCAGAAAAAGGATCTGCTGCAGCAGAGCCAGATGTGGATGCTTGAAGGTTGTGCGGCTTTAGTGCACTCAGGCGTGTTTGTTCTAATAATAACACCACAAAGGCCAAACAAGAAAGATTTCTGCTCTATTTATTTGATAGATCCAGGGTTTCCCCCCCAACTCTGTCTGCTTCTCTAGACCCTTGCCTCCCAGCCCCCCCCAGCTCCTTCTGTTTCTCAACTTTCTATTATTTCTTTCTGTATTATAGTTGCCATCAGGTGTCGGGGCAGGGGGAATATAATTCCTTATGTTTCCTAGCTCAAAGAGAAAACACAATTCGGTGTAAGGTGTGAAAAAGTGTGCAGCCTGGAGGGGATTTGAGTGGTGAGCGAGGAAGTTGCCTACATGCTAAGGGACAGAGCTCAGAGCTGTCACACCGTGAACCCCTGCACAAGCAAAGCCGAACCAGCAGCTGCTGAATCCTTATTAAAGTATCTGGATTCCAAAAGACAAAAACCATAATTAAAAAGGATCAGACTAGTGAATAAGCCTATTCCAGAGCCCAGTTACTCTTATGAGAGGCCCTAATGACCCAAGCCCTTGGCAGGGGGCAGAGGAGCTGGGGGCTGTGCACCCAGCGAAACTCCACTGCTTCTCCCTACTGCACCGCAGGGGTGTGGGATGCTCTCAAGGACTGCCGTGGCCAGCAGCACCATGCCAGGCTCTGCTTGGGAAGCCCTTCTCCAGCATTAAGGGGGTTGACCTGTCATTTTAGCAGATGACATTTTTTCTAGCCATTTCAGGTAAAAATGGTGACTTTTTTCTTGTGTGATTCAATGTCCTAAGAAAGCTGTATGTTCACCCAGCTTTGCATAAATAGGCCTGTGCCAGCAGCAGAGTTCAAACTGATCAAACTCTTCCACACCTAGTGCCCAGGTCAGCAGTGAGTTACTGCCTGCTAAATTTGTGTGCAAAACATCACAAGAAAATTAATTCTGAGGAAGACCAGATTATCTCAAAGACTAGGCAGTCTGACAACACATCCAACTTCATCATGCATTTTAGCGCGTAAATGTTTCATTGAGGCAAGTGCTGAGTCTGATGTGAATTTTATTTATAGCCCTGAATGTCTCGAATGTACGCTTCCCCCAAGTACTCGTGTCTCCACTGTAACACCCAGGGGGTTTAAGCCTACAAGGCTGGTAAAAATCTACAGTTGTTTCTCCGCTGTACATGTCCCACATTTTGTGCGATGCATCAGCAAGCTCAGTACTTTCAAAGCAGCTCCCTCTGCGGCTGCTGCTTCACAGTGATGGCACGGCGTGTGCAGGGGCTTACCCAGCAGGGACACTGGAGCCCGGAGCTCCTCAGAAGTGGGACAATCACTCTGTTTCCTACAGTCGTGCTTGCTCCAAACCATGCTTGCACCCAGACATTTCCCCCAGTCTTGACCTATTTGCCAATGGCAAACCCCACCAACTGGAACTGCAAATAGCTATTTGGATGAGCTACCTTCCTGTCCCATCTTTATTAAGGCTTGAAAAATGCCAGTGCAAAGGGAGTGTGGTGGCGGGGATGCTGTTCGTTACAAATAAAGGCTACTGGCTCTTCAGCATTCCCATCACCCAGTGAGCAATGGCAACCTCACCGTAACTTCAGTGAGTATACCTACAAGCATGGGCACGCACACAATTTCCCTCACACCTCTAGATAAAAAGTACCAAGTGACTGGAGCCAGAAAACCAGACATACCCTGGTGCCCTCGGGAACCCTGTTCACCCTGGCAGGGGCAGGATGCCATGCTCTTTCCCCACCAAGGGGACGCAATAACTTCTGTCCATGCCACTGCCAAAGAAACACCTGACAGTGATGGCTTTCTCTTCTGAAGCCCTTTTGCTGGGGGGGTCATCAGATGATGGGAACGGGACAGGTGCTTTTGCCCCTTGGCACTGCAGGGGCTGCAGAGGACTCTGCCTGCACTTCCCTGTCCTCCTCTCCCCCCGGCAGCTGTGTGCGGTCCAGCCCCCCCAGGAGATGATGTGAGAGCTGAGGCAGGTCCTACCTAGACCTTGACAGAGCTTTCTAAGCACGCTTCTCACATAATGCAAGAGATACTCAAGTCTCAGCAAAATAGAAAACTGCATGCCAAAACCCCTGTCTCCTTTTTCTTGCTGCTCCTGTGCATCTTTGGGATTTATTCAGGATCTGGATGGATTCCCTTATCCTTGGTCACATCTTTTGTTCCTGCTTTCCTGGTGCACTCTGACATTTGTGAGGGTACTATTCAATGTGGACATTTCCCTTTCAGTCCTTGCAATGCCCACTGTCACAGGGCTGTGGGTGACTGATGCCCCACTTCCGGTGGTCTGCTCCTTGGTTACTTCCCTCTGGGAGCCCATTCTGGAAAACATGGTTTGTAATGGCTCTGTGCATCATTATATCTTATTATTGCTATTATCAGGGCAGAAACCCAAATTATTTCTGAGGATTTTTTGGCATGTGCAACCTGAATCCAGGATGGATGTGAGAAGCAAACTCCAGCGGCACAGGGCCTGAGATACGGCTTGGGCAACCAGTCTGTACTTGAAGCGTGGATCACTACATCTGCCCTGCCACTGGCACTCGTGCCTGCAAATCAAAGCCGGTGCGACTGTGTCTACACAGGCTGCAGCTGCCCTCCAGACAAACAGGAGGGTAGAAATGACAAAACAAGTTAAGTCTTTAGCTATGTGTGGGCAACAACATGAACACAATTATTATTCTGTTGTGCACTCATGGATGGACAATTTAGCAAATTTTTCAAACTTAAGCAAAAAGGCAGAAACCTCACTGACAACAGAAACTGTTGAGAAAGACCATGATCTTTTGTGCTCTTTGTATTGTTTTATGTCTTGCCAATAGTGACATTTCTCACGCTTCAACCGCAGTTTCTTAGTGTATCCCTGTGACATTTTTCTGCGTCCCATTATGCTACACATGGAAATAACAGCTATTCAGGAGAAAAACGGACAAGTAGACAAACCCCCACCTGTATTTGGCATTCAGTTATCTGGAAAGATTAAAATACTGGAAAGCATATGATTTGGATGTCATTTCCATGCACAGATCCTTGAATTTTGCATTTACCTGGTGTTCAGTTGACTGGCACAACAACAGACATAATTCAAGAGGGCTGGGAAGTGTGCGGTTCTTATACAGGTAAGAAGATTAGGCTGTTAAGCAATATGCACTTATGTGAAGAGTTCCACATGCTAATCCCATTCTTGGCTTTGCTGCTTTCAATCACTGCTGGTGGTGTTTGAACATATTTTTAACTGCTTTTCCTAACTCTGTCAAATAAGTTACAGTGGCCAGAATGGGACTTGATATTTCAAAGTATTTCAAAGCTGTCACTGCAGGATAGACAATAACCTCTCAGAAATACACAGTATTTTATACATTCAAGCCTTCATTCCTATGAAGTTTCTCTAGCCAGTGATTTCTTCCTCTCCTTTTATTCCTGTTCTCCAGTCTATGTTTTACATGGCTGGGAGAGAAACAGCTTCACGCTCTCAGCTACAAAATAGCTGCAAACGTAGTCACAGACAGCAGGTTTCTGTTAGAGCATTTCATTAATGGAGTTGCCCTTCTCACCTGTGAGAAGTGAATGGCATTTTTATTTTAGGTGCACATGTCTACATATTATACATATCCATGAATATGTGCAATTGTGCGTACGCCCCCACCCCATCACACCCAGCTCTGCAGCAAAGAAATCCCCCCGGTGCATATCTCTCCTAATGCCTGGTGACAGAAAGCACTGGAGGGAGTGCAACATACTTAACTATTAATAAACATCTGAAACATTCAAATAATGTATGTGTAGCCATGGTGTTTCTATGGTCCTTGTTCAGTCAGAGATAGCAGGAAGCCCATCAGGGAAAGCAGGTTAATAAGCAAAAAAGAAAACCCCCAATAAGTTCGGGCTTTATTCCCAGGGCAGCTGAAGACATATGACTAGACAAAAGTTTTCCCAGTTGTGTATATGTATGCATAAAATTAAACATGTAACCCAATTCTACACCTTCAGAGACCACAACCCAGCTGGGAAGTGACTTGTGCCCCAGCTAAGTGAGTGGAAGCAATGCAAAAGGCAGCATTGGTGTTGCCTGCAGGGCAACGGTAAAGAAGGCACACAATATGCGAGTCCTGCCTGGCAAGCTTAAGGTTGCCATTAGGTCAACTATTCTGCAGGATGAGTCCATATTCATTCCAGTTTGCTACCATGCTCCATGAGAAAACAAAAAGCTAATTAGCCCAGAAAATAGTGAAGGCATAAACAGTGTTAAAGAAAAACCCAGCCCCCCAAACCTAACTTGTTTAAGGTTACCGGACCTAATGGTAAAATGAATTATTATAGCAGGGATGATATGACATCACACATCTGCACACATATATATGTGTTTGTGTACAGACATACCAGAGCATGTAACTGAAATCAGTGTCTCAAGAGAGCCCTTTCGGTCCTACGTGCTTAATTAGTTGAAAGCACTTCTTTCAATCTGATGCACTTTTAGCGCTCATCAACACAGATTTCTTCCCATGTTGACCTTTCACATTACTCCCACTCTCCTATCTCTGGCAATGTAGTGTGTGGTCTCTGTAAAACACTACGTAAACACACTTTTAGACATCCTTCACCATTCTCCCTCGCTGCTCTGCTATTTTTCTCCTGTACTGACTCAGCCCAAATCACTACTAATCTTGCCCGAATTGCTCCAACAGGTCACCATAATGCTCTCCCTTTTAACACACAGAAGTGTGCAGTTCACTGTGATGTTGCTCTCAGATCGGTCACCTTGATTTCACATGCCAGCACTCAAGAACAAAGCTTTACAAAATTCATTTACTATTCTACCTGCCTTGGTTAATGCCTACCTTCAGGACCTTGTGAAAAAAACACCCTCACATTCCCCAGCCTATAGACATTTTTGTGATGGGTCAAACAGTGTTTTGCCACTGGCTTTCATCTATCTTGCCTATTCTCCTACTCAAAACATTCAAAATTCCCCTGCATATATATGTGACTATATCACACTCCCACAAACCCGCCAAGGCAAGCGCCATGTGCTTACAATGGTGGAAACAACTACCAGACAGCTGGGAACATATCCTGTGCCCCATGCCACCACCCAGAACACTATCTTGGGCCTTGAAAACCAAGTTTTAAGGCAACATGGCACCCCAGAAAGAATTGAGTCAGACAACGGGACTCATTTCTGAAACAACCTCATAGACACCTGGGCTAAAAAGCACGGCATTGAGTGGGTATATCACATCCCCTATTATGCACCAACCTCCAGGAAAATCTAACGGTATGATAGACTGTTAAAGACTACACTGAGAGCAATGGGGGGCTGGATATTGTTGTGGTTTCAGCTCAGCTGGTAACAAAGCACCACGCAGCCAATCGCTCACTCCTCCCCCCCAGCCTTGGTGGGATGAGGAGAAAATATAAAGAAAAGCTCATGGGTTGAGACAAGGACAGGGAGGGATCACTCCCCACTTACGGTCATGGGCAAAAGACGGGCTCAACTTGGGGAAGAAACAAAATCAATTTAATTTACTACCAATCAAATCAAAACAAGGATATTGGGAAGTAAAACCAGACCTCAGAACGCCTTCCCCCCACCCATCCCTCCTTCCCGCCTCAACCCCACTCCCGGTTCTCTCCACCTCCTCACCCGGCGGCGCAGGGGGACAGGGAATGGGGGCTGGGGTCGGTTCCTCACACCGTGTCTCTGCCGCTCCTTCCTCCTCAGGGGGAGGAGGACTCCTCACTCGTTCCCTGCTCCTCCGTGGGGTGTCTCCCACGGGAGACGGTCCTTCACGAACGTCTCCAATGTGGGTCCCTTCCACAGGCTGCAGTTCCTCACAAACTTCCCTGGTGTGGGTCCTTCCCGCAGGCTGATCTTCAGTCCCAGCCTGCTCCAGCGTGGGCTTTCCCACAGAGTCCCGGCCATCTTGGGGGGCCTCCACTCCCCCACATGGGCTGGGGGGACAGCCTGCTCACCAGGGGCCAGACCCCACCTCACCACGGGCTGCAGGGGCATCCCCTCCTCCCCCGCTCCTCCTCACTGGCCTTACTGCCTGCAGAGGGGTTCCTCTCCCATCCCAATCCCCCACTCCCTGCAGGTTTCCCCTCTTAAATCTGCTCTCCCACAGGTGTTTCCACTGTTACTGATGGGCTCGGCCTGGGCCAGAGGCGGGTCTGGCTTGGAGCCGGGGGAGCTTCCAGCAGCTTCCAGCAGGAGCCGGCCCTGCGGACCCTACCCTGCTACCAAAAAAACCTCGCCACACAAACCCAAAACAGACGTTCAAACATTGGGACACACATTTAGCAAAAGCCACCTGATTAGTTAACACCAGGGGATCTACCAGTCAGGCTGACCCTGCCCGATCAGAACTTTTACGTACTGTAGAAGGGGATAAAGTCCCTGTAGTGCACATAAATATGCTAGGGAAAACAGTCTAGGTTACTCCTGCCTCAGGCAAAGGCAAACCCATTTGTGGGATTGCTTTTGCTCAAGGACCTGGGTGCACTTGGTGGGTCATGGGAAAGGATGGGGAGGTGTGCCTCAAGGGGATTTGATTTTAGGTGAGAATAGCCAGTGAATTAAATTCGATGATGTTAATTGCTATATAACCCTGCCACTATATGTCATCATTACTATAATCGTTATATGCTGTATCAATGGTATTACAGTAAGGATCACTTAGATTAATGAACTTTGATAAAACCGAGCAAAGGGCAGTAGTGATGGAACCAGGACTGCCTTCAGCATGCAACAATCCTACACTACACACCATCCTCCTGCTGCGCCCAATGTCACCCACTCACCACACCGCACTGAAGCCCGATGCTGCTCTGCTGTCTGAGCAGACCTTGCACCATCCCTCCTACCCAGAAAGACTGTTATGACAGATGGAGCCCAAAGTCATGGACTAAATGAATTCAACAGACATTTTATAGGGATGGCCCATAGACTAAGGGAATGATATCTTTGTGTGTGTGTGTATATATCTTTCTCTCAAAGGACAGGAAAGGTGATGGTGATTAACTGGGATGTATTGGAAAGTGTGGGGCCTAAGTATGACGTAAATGGTATAGAATAAGGGGTGGATACTGTCCTGGTTTCAGCTGGGATAGAGTTAATTTTCTTCCTAGTAGCTGGTATAGTGTTATGTTTTGGATTTAGTATGAGGATAATGTTGATAACACACTGATATTTTCAGTTGTTGCTAAGTAATGTTTATACGAAGTCAAGGATTTTTTAGCTTCTCATGCCCAGAAAGCAAGAAGGCTGGAGGGACACAAGAAGTTGCGAGGGGACACAGCCAGGACAGCTGACCCAAACTGGCCAAAGGGGTATTCCACACCATGTGATGTCATGCCCAGTATATAAACTGGGGGGAGTTGGCTGGGGGGGCGGATCACTGCTTGGGAACTAACTGAGCATCGATTGGCAAGTGCATCACGTGCTTTGTATATTCCAATACTTTTATTATTATTGTCATTTTATTATTGTTATTATCATTATTAGTTTCTTCCTTTCTGTTCTATTCAACTGTTCTTATCTCAACCCATGAGTTTTACTTTCTCTAATTCTCTCCCCCATCCCACTGGGTGGTGGGGGGGAGTGAGCAAGCAGCTGCATGGTGCTTAGATGCTGGCTGGGGCTACCACAACAATTTCTGTCTGAACATTTATACCTAAAGTGGTCATTTCCCAGTAATAGCCTTTTGAGTCTATGCTGAGGATCCTCTTTTGAAGAAGAGCAGAGGCTCGCACATCGGAGCACCTATTTCCACAGCAGCATCCATGATACAAACAACCTGTCCATGTTTGTGAACACGTAGCCCAGCTGTAAAACACCAGGAGCCTTGAAAAAGCACACTGGAAGATGACACTTGACACAGAATATGCTGTGTTTGGCATGTTGGAAGATAAGATTCAGATGACTTATTCCAAGTATAGAATCATAGAATCATAGAATGATAGAATCATTTAGGTTGGAAAAGACCTTCAAGATCATCGAGTCCAACCATCAATCATGCCCACTAAACCATGTCCTGAAGTACCCCGTCCACTCGCTTTTTGAATACCTCCAGGGCTGGTGACTCAACCACTTCCCTGGGCAGCCTATTCCAACGTTTGACAACCCTCTCAGTAAAAAAATTTTTCCTAATATCTAACCTAAATCTCCCTTGCCTCAACTTGAGGCCATTTCCTCTTGTCCTATCTCCAGCCACCTGACAGAAGAGACCAGCACCCACAAGTACAGCAAACATATTTCTGTTTTCCTTGAAATCTTCATAAACTAAAAACTTCCATCAAAGCTCTAAGAGTTAGTCTCCATCAATCTCTGTGCCTTCTCCATTTGGCTCTCAGAAGTGGCATTTAGCACCAATTACACCAACAGTGCTGTGATACACGCACCTGTCTCTTGGACTGCAGATTGAGGGCACCGACTTATTTTACGCAGGCATCAGAAAGCCATCAGCGGGTGACAGTGTCTTGTTTACTACTGACCTACCCTTCATTCAGGATGACAACCTGTAAGAAAAAAAGCCCTATAGCCCCACTGCTTAATCTTGTTAGTGCCTGATGTGGCTCCCCACGGGTAATGCCAAAGTCACTGTTTTGGAAGGGCAAAGCATATGCTGTAGTGGAAAAATACTACGAAATGTGAAAAGCAAACCCAAGCCAAAGACAGGGGTTACATTTTGTATCTAGTATAAAAGTGTTGGCTATGTTTTTCCGTGAATGGCTTTCCTCAGCTTTACCTTCAGCAAACTGCATGCGGAAGCCAGTATCTGAGGTCAGAAGCTGCTCCCAAGTGAAAAACAAGACTGAAGAATTTACGCAGAAAACGAACAAGCTGGGCCCCTCTTCCCTTCCACTGGCACTGCACGTAGGCTGAGAAATCAAACCCCCAAAAGTCAGGAACAACAAGCCATGTGTTAATAGTAGAGACGGTGGCTCATATTTCGCACTTCTTCCTCCCCATCAGTCTTTTTCAGCGTGCTTGGCTAGATGCCCTGAATGTCCTTAACTGCAAGTTGAGGTAAGTAGCAACAGTTTCTTCCAGTTATATTTAGTAAATACTATGCTACTATTGCTACATGTGTTCCTTTGAATTACTCACAGGCCTCTGGGGGAAGACAGAAAGCCAATCAACTCAGAGGGACCAAAGGCAGCTCTTTTTTCTTCCCCTGGGGAAATAGTCTTGCTGCTCCTGCAGCTCCATCAGTCCTTTTCTGCAGAGGGACTGAGAGACCTGGCTCTGTCTCAGGTCTCTAATTGCTCTTGAGGTCATTCCTGCCCCTTGAAGCTTCCTCCCCGTAAGGGCAAGCCAGATTGTTTCTTGGGTCAGGCAACAAAAAATCACACGGCACAAGTCCATGAGGTTACTCCTGTGCCACCCTGGTGATGGCCCAGGGTTGGCTGGGCACAGAACTGTAGCTAAAGATACAACCAGTTCACTGTGTAGCTCCTCCTGGGTCCTTTCAGTAAAATTCTTCCCCAAACTCAGTGAATACCCAGGTCCTCCATTACCAGCCCTCCCAGATGTTCCTTTTGGCCTCAGTCTCCCAAGTGGTTTACTTGCAGCAGTTTCAGACAACTGGCTGTGAACTGGGCTTGAGGAGCACCCAGACCACGAAGGGGCTCTGGGCCAGGAGTGGGTCCTATTCCAACACTGTCCAGCAATATACTTCTCCAGTGCCACTTCTGACAAGACGCTTCTCTAAAACATTAGAGCAAAGAGGGCTGTAAGGGTTCAGAGAGCCACAATGAGAAGCCAGCTAGCTTGGCTAGCTGACTTGCTGAGTCTCACTTGTTGAAACAATACTGAACACAGTCCTTGCTGTTTCGTAAGGAGAAGGAGAGCTGCCTGAAAATACAGATTCCCCCCCCCCCCCTACTTTCTCAAAGGAATTGATTTTAACAAAGAAACCTGCTTAGGGGTGGATTCTTGCTAGCTTTGCAAGGCAGGGAGAGAGGGAGAGAGGGTATGGTACATTTCCCATCCTCAAGCCTATGCAAAGCCCACTGCAATCCACGGTCCACTGTAATTGCACAAACTCTAGTGCGTGCAGCAGTACTGCATGCTCCAAAAGGCACCGCAAGGAAACTGGGGCTGGGGTTGGTCCCCTCCACCCCACTGTGCACTGCCAAGGACATGTCCCAGCACCATTCCCCACTCAGGCTCCAGCTTCTACCCAGGTATTGCAGCCTCTCCCCTCCAGGTTCTTCGGCTTGAAATTAGCCCTTAATCTGTAAAGCACAGACTTGTTATGATACATGGAATGGACCATATTACTTACAGTTCTTTCTATACACATGTATACTGAGATACACTGGATTACTTTTTAGAAGGAACCCATCCAGATAGCTTTTGGAAACCGTCAGCGATACTGTATACCTAGACTGCAGGATGAACAACTTACATCAGGTTAAGTTATTTTCCCACTGTTAGTATTATTTGAATAACATGTTCTCAGCTTGCTCACCTCAGGCACTAATATTTTTTCTGCAGAGTTGCACTGTGTTTTTTCAGGTCTTTGCTTACGTAAAATGGTCCACAAGCCTCAAATGGTAAATGCTAGCTTGCAAATTTAACCGAGAGGTGAGAATTGTTAGCTGTATCCCCTTGCATGTCCCTGCAGAGGATGCAAACCTGTTACCATGCCAGCTAGGGAGGCCCCACAGCTCTTGGTAACCCGCTAACCCCCCACTTCAAATTGAGACATCACAGCCAGTGGCAACTACCACATAAAATGCAGCATGAAAACATTTAAGCTAAAATAAATTTTAAAACATTTACTTCTTGTAAAGTGTCATAAGGTGTTAATAAAGATCATAACATAGACTATCCTTTATTGTTATGGCTAGTATGGCTTTATGAGCCAAAACCATATCCTATTGTTTGTACTCACATTTATATTATTAAGCCACACATTTATGCAGAAAACCTAATTGAGTTCTGATGGGATTTCTGAAAAGCCACAACTGCTGAAGAGCTACAGGGTTTGTCAGATGCTGCAGGGGTGTGGACCACTCTCTGGCGAGCGCTGTCATCCAGAACATAATAGCAAACAGCAAATTCTTGCACATTTGTAACTCATCTGTCTTTGTGCATGCATTGGACTGAGTACAAGGTAGTTTTCAACACGTTGGCTTTAGCACAGCAAATACACAGAGTAGCAAACAATTGTTTGCTTCGTGTACATATAAAATTATTATCTTCTAAGTGTGGGCAGACATTTTATTATGACCATGTACCAAGTACTGCACATGAAGAAGAAAACCAGAAGGCATGGTGAAATAGCTACGTTTTGCTGCATCCAGTCAAAACCAGACCAGAAACGACAGGTGTCAACACCTACTGGTAACTATCAGAAATACCACTGTGGAATGACACTGGCTGCAAAACTGGACAGGAACGCTTCAAACTCTTGACTGTAAGCAGTGTTGAAAATGAAATAAAAATAAACTGCAGGAAATAAGCTGCAGGAAAAAAATCCACAGGAAAAGAAATTAAACCAGGAAATACTTTCAAGAAAGGAAAAAGGAAAGGAAAGAATGAGAGGGGGGAGAAGGGCATCATCATTAAAATTATCATGCAGAAAGCGTAAGTAAAAAATGGGGCTGTCGAGTAGCAAACAGTGTTTGACCTTAATGTAAGGCGTATTGAGTGGAATGGTGAATCAGGGGAGAGAGCACTCCTGGGATGCTCAGAGTTGTTCACGAGGAGCAAAGCTGACAACATTTCCAAGCATAAAAAAGCAGACAATGGAAAGTAGTCACAAAAGTAAATTTCCCCGGGGGAGATTTGTCTCCCTGGAGAATTTCGGTAGCTAACAGATAGTCTCCTGGCTGATTTTGAGTACAAATGAGCCTCAGAGAGCTCTGAATAGTCCTCTAGCAGAGCCTGTCCACTTCTGTTCACTGTGGAAGGACCGCGAGAAGATGGACTGTGCTGAGCCGGCCTGCCCCAGCACCACCCGGCACCAAGAGGGAAGATCCTGCCTTTACAGGGGAGCAGGACTGCCTACTCAGAAACAAACATGAGTCTGTGAAGCTAGGGATGGGTTCTCGTATTTACTCGTTGAACATATTTAATGGCAAAGTAAAAAACCACCAAATTTGGGTCACAGCCAAGCAAGCTAGCAAGGCATAAGGTGACTTTTAACTCAAAAGGTGAAGCATTGCCCAAGAACCTGAACAAATACATTCATTTTTATGAAGAGAGGGGTAAACCTGCTCAGAAACATGACACAATAAGCTGGACCAGGTGTCAAATTTTGCTGTCCTTGCTCTGTCCTTTTTGAGTAGCGGCTCTGCCTGACTTCTCTGGACCCTTCGGCTATGCCAAGACATCAGGTCTGACCCTAATTATCTCCCTCCCACTTTACTGCCTTCTCCTCTCTGCCTCTCTTCTTTCTGTGTGGATTTTCCAAGTGGCATTAAAAAAAGAAGTGCTGGAAGAGGTGCCAGACTGCTCTAGAGGCTGAGATGCTATACATGAACAATGAAAGGCAGATAACACCCACGGATATACCCCAGCCCTGACCTGGCAGGATGCTGTCTGGGGGGAGGTGGCAATCAATATTCACATCTTATCAATTCCCATAGCATCTGCCAGCACACGGGGAGGGGAAGCCACCCCAGCCAACTTTTTTTATAATATGGATATGGTTCATAAAGTTGGAGACATTTTATATACAAATACAGATCAGTTCACAGCCATCTGCTTATTTTCTGTGTAACATCTAAAGTATCATAAGGGTGTTACATAGAATAGGAATACAAGCTCTTACCTCTGCTGCTGAACTTAAAATAAAAAAAAGGGAAACAAAAGAGAAAAGAAGAAAATATAGGAGTTGGTATGCAGTGAAAAGCAAAGCACTGAGACAGCATTTTCAAATGGTGGTTGCCTGGGCTGCTGTTGTTTGGAGATGCAGTTTGGCCTGGTAGGTGGATATGCTGGCACAACCCTGCTCTGGCCTGGGGCAAGTCACCTCCTGGCCTTCAAAGCCATCTCTCATCCTCCCAGGGACCTCCTAGCCTTTTTTATGTTCTTTCTACTTTTGTGTCTTAGGGGCAGAAATCATCCTTTACACTAAGCATTTACACATACAATAATAGGCCCCGCATTTCATGTGCTAGTCCAATAATACTTTATTGGTGGGTTTGTTTAGTGTTATATTCTTCCACATAAAAGCAGGCTTGCTTATTCCCTGCTAGGGCACGCTCTAAACCTTTGCAGATGAGCTGTGGTTTGTATTGCCCGGGCTGCGGTTTTGGACCTACAGGTCCCTGCAGCACAACCAACCTCCACCATTTACAAGCAGCTCCAAAATGCTGGACTCGATAAGTAAGAGGTGGTTCATTATTCAGAATTAACCTGCCATGGTCAGTAGAGAAAAAAGAGCCAGCCTGGTGCCCTGGTTGATTCCCACCAGAGCCCAGACCCACAAGGCACGGGGAGATGCACAAATTCACCGATCATCTCCCAGATTCATTGTCGCTCGAGGTTTTTTAACTACTCCATTTAAATCACAGCTAATTCTGATCAATCAAGATTGTTTCCCTGACTTGCCAGTTTGGTAATTTCATCTTCATGTTTGTTCACATTAGTAAGTATCGATTTCCTGTGGGATGCAGTACATCTTCCCGTAGTAAGTGAGGGTGAGGTCTGCTTGGCAATGTTTCTGTTATGCAGACTTATTTCTGAAGTTTGGGTACTGGCATACTTAACACACTCTGATTTTATCCCCAAAAATGGGATTCTATGCAACAGCAAAGAAGAAAAAATATCTAAAAACTGCAGGCACTACTTCCCTATGAAAATAGCGTTAGGTAAAGATTGATCTGAATGCTTTTCATTTGGGTTATCCTTTTTCCCTTCTATTAGCATCCTGATTCCTTTTGTCTCTGTAATATTTGTGCAATAGCAACACTTTACAAATACTGCTAATGCTTCTTCACTTTACAAGGTCCAGAGCAGCCTCCCCACAGTTAGTACAACTCTCCTTATTTTCTGCAAGCTTTTACACATACTTCTAGGATAGGAAAGCTACAACAAAACTTCAGCCTGTCAGAAGAAAATATCTAAACTTTGAAGGTTCTCATTTTGAACTAGAAAACAATTTATTTTGCAGATACTTCTACAGGATAGTGGAATAATTTTCAAGGCTTTAAGAAATTCCAGTTCTATCACTACCAAAGTTACAGCCACATCCAGGATAACTTAAGACTAAGGGAAATATTTGCTAAAGGGATAGCTAGAAGATACTCATCTTCCCTCCCCTTTGATGCCCTTTTATCTGTGGACACTCAGTGAGTGTAGGATGTTGTTACTCCAGAAGCACTGCAGCTAGAACAAAGTAATGATAACCAAAGTGCCACACATCACTCACAGAAATAAGCCTCGAAGTAGGGTCATGGGCAGAAAACACTTTCTCATCCCATTCATGAACCGCTGAGACAGATACGTGCCCAGAGCTGAGCTTATTCAAGTAATCCCCAGGGTAACTTTTTGTATTCAGAAATTCTTTTTTGGGGGGCAAACGGAAATGAATTTGCCTACCACAGAAAGCACAGCTTTGCAACAGCACCGTCAATGCCTAGTCTGTGATGATTCATTCATCCCAGCAGGAAGAAAAATGTCTCTTCCTCCAGCGAACTCCACACTCACCCCCCCTGCAAGGCAGAGCCCCACTGTCCTGGGTTCAGCTGGGATAGAATTAATTTTCACAGGAACCTGGGAGGGGGGCACTGCCAGAACAGCTGACCTGAACTAGCCAAGGAGCTATTCCATACCGTCTGACATCAGGCTCAGTATATAAATGAGGAGCGGGCTGGGGGGGCTCTCGGCTTTCAGTGGGGGAAGTGGCAGAGCGTCGGGTTCCGGGTGGTGAGCAGTTGCACTGTGCATCACTCGTTTTGTATATTCTTAGTACCGTTGTTGTTGTTGTAGTAACTTCTCTTTTTGTGTTGTCCCAGTAAGTTGTCCTTGTCTCAACCCATGACGTGCTGGTTTTTTTTTTATTCTTTTCTCCTTTCTGATTCTCCTCCCCGTCCCTCCGGAAGGGGGCGGGGAGGAGTGAGCGAGCGGCTGTGTGGTCCTTCAGTACCGGCTGGGCTGAAACCACGACACCCACCAAACTACAGCCCTACATTTTCCAGATCTGCCTTTCAGTTGCTGTCATCCCCAGCTGCATCAATGGGGGCACAGATCATCAGGTAATTAATCCTCCTTTAATGTGATGAAACCAGGGAGACTTGGGGCTAGCTGCCCACTGGGTACATATCTCAGTGGTACTTAACATTTCCAGCTAGGTGCCTACGTAATGTAACACTGGTTTTACAATTACAGTTGATGATGATGAGTTTCATTCTGAATTTCATACTAGGAATCTTCCATTTGGAGTAGATGATCATGGTAGGTCCCTTCCAATTGAAAATATTCTATTCTATTCTACCCTACCCTATTCTATCCTATTCTACCAACATGACGCAGAATGGTCACTTTTCATGCTTCTATTTTTATATCAAAGCTTCAATTTCATAATATCTCCCAGCCTGACAACTCACTGCATGCAGGAACTCTACATATAGGTTTTGGGAGGTCTTGAGTGGTACAAGGCAGTGTATTGCACACGAGCTAATTAACTTCTGGAAATAATTCAGGGTCTAGCTAACTCCAGCTGTGTTATCTGGGGTCATTTTCCACTCTCAAACTATGAAGGTTCTTTGGGTTTTAACGTAACAAAATGACTTTTGTCTTTCTACAATACATTATACTGGCAAAGCAACTGCAGCCATGCTGATAGAACTGCATTTTAGCAGTTAGCCTACTTCTCGCACCCCACATTCACCAAAAAGACATGTTATGCTGATAAATGGTAGTGATGGCTTTGGCTGGCACAGTATTAGTGGTCAAAGATCACATGCTTTTCAGAGCTTTGTCCCATACCTTTTGCACATGCAGAAATGAGTAGTGAAGAAAATGAGCTTCAGTATGTTCATTCAGACTTGTTACGGGGAACACAACCTTTCAGGTTCAGACTTTTTATGGGGAACACAACCTTTTAGGTTCAGACTACATTAACTCAGGAGGAGTACAGGGATCACGTTAGGTCATGCAGAGAGGAAATTAGAAAGGCAAAAGCTCAGCTAGAACTCAATCTGGCCACTATTGTAAGAGACAACGAAAAATGTTTTTACAAATATGTTAACAATAAAAAGAGAGCCAAGGAGAATATCTATCCTTTACTGGATACAGAAGGCAACATTGCTGCCAGAGATGACGAAAAGGCTGAGACACTTAATGTCTTCTTTGCCTCAGTCTTTAACAGAGAGACCAGTTATCCTCAGGGTACTCTGCCCCCTGAGCTGGAAGGCAAGGACAAAATGCAGAATATACCCCCCTTAATCCAGGAGGAAATAGTTAGTGACCTACTATGCCATCTGGACACTCACAAATCTATGGGACCAGACGGGATTCAACCAAGAGTACTGAGGGAGCTGGTGGAGGTGCTTGCCAAGCCACTCTCCATCATTTATCAGCAATCCTGGTCAACGGGGGAGGTCCCAGAGGACTGGAGGCTTGCCAGTGTGACGCCCATTTACAAGAAGGGTCGGAGGGAGGATCCGGGGAACTACAGGCCTGTCAGCTTGACCTTGGTACCAGGGAATATTATGGAACAGTTCATCTTGAGTGCGCTCACACGGCATGTGCAGGACAAACAGGGGATCGGGCCCAGTCAGCATGGGTTTATGAAAGGCAGGTCCTGCTTGACCAACCTGATCTCCTTCTATGACCAGGTGAACCCATCTAGTGGATGAGGGGAAGGCTGTGGATGTTGTCTACCTCGACTTCAGCAAGGCCTTTGACACTGTCTCTCATGGCATACTCCTTGAGAAGCTGGCGTCTCGTGGCTTGGACAAGTGTACTCTTCACTGGGTGAAAAACTGGCTGGATGGACGAGCCCAGAGGGTTGTGTTGAATGGAGTTAAATCCAGTTGGCGGCAGGTCACAAGTGGTGTTCCCCAGGGCTCAGTACTGGGGCCAGTTCTGTTTAGTATCTTTATCAATGATCTGGATGAGGGGATCGAGTGCACCCTCAGCAAATTTGCAGATGACACCAAGTTGGGAGGGAGGGTTGATCTGCTCGAGGGTAGGAAGGTCTGCAGAGGGATCTGGACAGGCTGGATTGATGGGACGAGGCCAATTGTGTGAGGTTCAACGAGGCCGAGTGCCAGGTCCTGCAGTTCCGTCACAACAACCCCATGCAATGCTACAGGCTTGGGGAAGAGTGGCTGGAAAGCTGCCTGGCGGAAAAGGACCTGGGGGTGTTGGTCAACAGCCGGCTGAGTATGAGCCGGCAGTGTGCCCAGGTGGCCAAGAAGGCCAAGAGCATCCTGGCTTGTATCAGAAATAGCGTGGCCAGCAGGAGCAGGGAGATGATTGTCCCCCTGTACTCGGCACTGGTGAGGCCGCACCTCGAGTCCTGTGTTCAGTTTTGGGCCCCTCACAACAAGAAAGACATTGAGGTGCTGGAGCGTGTCCAGAGAAGAGCAATGAAGCTGGTGAAGGGCCTGGAGCACAAGTCCTGTGAGGAGCGGCTGAGGGAACTGGGGTTGTTTAGCCTGGAGAAAAGGAGGCTGAGGGGAGACCTTATCGCTCTCTACAACTGCCTGAAAGGAGGTTGTAGCGAGGTGGGTGCTGGTCTCTTCTGTCAGGTGGCTGGAGATAGGACAAGAGGAAATGGCCTCAAGTTGAGGCAAGGGAGATCTAGGTTAGATATTAGGAAAAATTTTTTTACTGAGAGGGTTGTCAAACATTGGAATGGGCTGCCCAGGGAAGTGGTTGAGTCACCAGCCCTGGAGGTATTCAAAAAGCACGTAGTCAAGGCACTTCAGGACATGGTTTAGTGGGCATGATTGATGATTGGACTCGATGATCTTGAAGGTCTTTTCCAACCTAAATGATTCTATCATTCTATGATTCTACATGAAAGGGATTTAAAAGCGTGGGACACTGCTGCACTGCAGTTTTTACTCCTAGCCTCATTGACTGCAATTTCTGCCCCCCTTATCTTTCCCCACTTGACCTACTGAGTAAATACTTCTTCTGCCCAGGTTGTATGACTTGCCACCCAGCAAAGCTGAAACCCTTTTCTTGGCGTCACAAGCTCTTCAGGGTTGTTTTGTGTATCAAATCCTATTCTGGTAGCCCATGGACCACAATTCATAATACAAATAATGTTTACTGCACCTCTTGGAGGTATCGCCAACTGCACGGTGCCTCTGTTTAAACAGCGTCTGCCAGAAGATGAAGGCAGGACTCTGCCTGACTCCAAAAAGGAGACTTCACCATGATGCTGGGACCAGAAACATCCCGGGACCTGCAAGCTGACTAGGCCATGGAATCACCTTCCTCCAGAGAGGGTCAGAGCCTGCAACAAGGGCAACCCAGGGCAGAATAACTGGTTTGGAAAATGAGCAAGGCTGACTGAAAGGATCAGGGCAGAGAAGATTAATTCCTGAAAAGTTACCAGTAGGTGTACGTGTTATGAAGAGGCACTGTAGAGCACGCAGAGGAAAAACTGTATGAAATGTAAAATTCATGCGTGCAGTAAGTAGAAACCCAATGCAAGCTCAGAGAACGGGACTGGAGTAAACCAGACTGACACATCAGCCAGCCTGTGAATAGGCTAAACACTTTTTGGTATATCTGTGCAGTGTTGTACAACTTACGGGTTTATTTATTTTTTAATTTTGCCTCATATGAATAGGCACCTGGCACTGCCAAGGCAGAAAGAGACAGCAGTCAGTCACAAACTGAGATAGAAACAACTTGAGATGAAAGATTTTACCGAACCTGGGAGAACCAGTTTCCTCTCAGGTATTTGCTGGACTCCTCCAAAGTTGAAAGAGTGAAAAATTGCCAAAGGCAGGTTTAGGCTGTAAGACAGAAGACAGTCCTGGGCTGCTCCAAAGAACCAGGACTGAGCCTTCAGTACATGCCAGAACTGGGGATCCTGAGGCACATTTCCAGGATGAACACCCTTTTCCCAAGGCACTGCAAGAGCCAGGCTGGAGATACTGAGCCAGTGACCAAGCCTCTTCTCTGGCCAGTCTTGAAGCTTACAACAAAATGCAAGATTTGCGCTGGGGCATAACTCTGCAGTTTTGGAGTTGTCTGAGATTGGCATCACATGTCCATGCACATTATGGAAGGAGAAAGAAAACACATTACTGCTTGTGCAGGTTGAATTTGAGGAGACTAGGAGACTACCATTTAAGCACTGCACACCTCATGTTTAAAAAGCTTGTCAAGGTATTACAGAAGGGGTTCAGTCTTTTGTCTCGTATTACAGCTGCAGCATCTCCAATGGACTCTGCCTTCCCAAAATGCTCATTAACCCAGACCTCCTGAATCACAACTGCTCTACCTGCCATTAAAACTGCACTGCTGTAAGTCAAGTCCCTTTCTTACAGATCATGAAAGAACATCTTAAGAATAAAATTTAGTCACCAAAAATCTGGGAGGAATTCAGTTCAGCGGGGAAGTAAAACCATTCATTTTGATAAAGCTGACATAACACCAGAACTTTTTTTTTTTAAATTGTTATATGACATGCTCACTGTTTTACAGTTAATTGAAAAAAAACATAAAGTCACAGAACTGTTCTGATCTGTAATAAAAATACAACCATGTGCTACAGTTAAGTCCCTAAGTCACTGCTGAACAGGGTATAATAATTATTGTGGACTTGGCTCAACATCTGGAGTTAGACATCAAAAAAAAAGGCTTCGGTACATTGCCGCTGAGAGAGGGAGTCTGGGACAAACTAAGTGTAAGGGAAAATAGATCCTTCCCTTACCTGCCTCCCTTACCATGCCAGTATTTGAAGCAGGCAGTCTGGAGCAGAGCTGCAGCAAGGTGATAAAACAAACCACACAGTGGTCTTGCTGCTGGCCAGTAGCACAGCAGAAACCCTGGGAGACAGGCATGGGATATCGGCTGGGTCGGGGCAGGGCTCAGGGCTGCAGTGTGCCAGGAGCACTGGAGACAAACCCCTTCGAGGTCTGCAAGTGCTACCACAGCACAGGCAGTAAATTATACCTTTTCAGCAGGCCACATTATTGAATAGCAATAACTTTCCATAATAACTAATTAGTATCACATATAGACCAGACACTTGAAAGAGAAAGTGCTGTAGCTCTTCTTCCTTCATCGAATTGCAGGGCTGGGGTCGAGCTTTACTCATCTGCTGGACTGGCACTAGAAAGTACCTGCACGCGAGCCAGGACCTTCCCTTTGGTAGCTGCGGGTTGAATCAAGCCGTTTGTCACCTCCCCCAGCTCTACGGTGCTGTTAGTTCTGCGGCCACCCTGCCTGGACAGCAAGCTCTGGTGTGTTTGGTTATCCCACGTGCATCCCAGAGACTTCCTCCAGCTCCCGCTCCCAGTGGGGACCCAGGTCTGCAAAAGCAGGCTCCCAGCCGCATCCATCTCCTGCAGGGCTCACACCTCCCAGGAACAGGCTCACTCCTCCCACAAAGGCTCCTTGGCATCCCCGAGATCCTGGGAAACCTCAGGAAAGGTTTATTTTGGCGGGCTCAGTAACATGGGCACGGTCAGCACTCTATTCCCCCACTTGTGCATCAAAGAGGGGGACATATCTATGTCACTCCATGTCAAGCATGTCGCCTTTTCATTCATAAAAGGCAGCCTGTATCTTTAATCACTTTGCCAGAATAATAGCAAAGAAACAAGCACTTGATTGCCTGTGTTATCAGACACTATTGGAAAAGTCTAGATAAGGATGCTGAACAACCTTGGCTTATTAGTATTCCACATGCAAATGCTTCCCCATAATCCAGAGTCATCTGTATCCCGGCAACCCTTAAAATTTCATTCTCACTGAATTGCCAGATCTTTATCAAAATATAATTACAGTCTTAATTTGGATGATAAATTTTGATTGCCTGTGCTGTGCCAAAAAAAAAAAATTTGTCAGGTACACGAGAACTGAGATACAACTGTGAAACGAGAATCTGCATATTCTGACATTGGTGCATCACCTTTCCTCTTATCAAAATTTGGGCTCTGATAGCTAGTATTGAGGTTATGTAGGGGTAAATGGGCAGGGACATGAAAAACCATTCTTCTGGTGCCATCAAATGAAAATTGCGCTAAAACCAAGGAGGAATTTGAAATCTGCAGCTGCATACAAAGATTATCACTATTATGAAGATTATATACCATTATCATTACGAGGTGAATGATGTGCAGCACTGCTGTGCAAACCTGGAAGAAAACACTGGTCCTTCCTGAAACAAGAGGAGATTGTGCAGAACTTGCCTTTCCTCCCACTCCTTTTTTTCCCCCTTTAAAGACTGACAGAAAACAGCACAGTGTTTTATAGTTACATCCAGAGGGTTCTCAAAATGCAAGGGTCACAAAATGGCTTCAGATTTCCGCAAATTGTTCTAGTGTTCATCTTAAACCTAACTGACAGTTTTTAAAAGCACTCTTAAGAATAGCCTTTGTGGTTGATTCATTTCAGTAAGATCTTTTGGCATTAAGAGCTTGGCTGTTATGAGGCTTAAGGAAAGGGGTGCCGTTTTCCAGCAATGATAGTAGAGTCCTATGTATATAGGCTACCGCCACCTAAACGCCTTGTGTCTGCACACTTCATAGGCCAAAAAATAGCTTCCTTCACTTACGTGCTTATGTGAGCCGACATCTTTTATTCCTCAAAATGACTGAAGATACTAGGATTCATGCATGTATCACAACAGACCAGAATCATCCGTCTTTACTATGTGCTGTTATAGTGATATATTTGACCCCACTCCCATCTGCAGCAGATGCAGAATCAACCTCTACAAATAATCGTATGAGGATACAGTTGGAATTCCCATCTCTTCAATCGAGCATTATTACCAAAGACATGCTGCTGGGTGGGGAGGCAAACTTCTACCTTCCAAGAATTGATATGATTACAAAGATTTTTCCAAACCTAAACATGTAGCCTAAAAAAAGTATCCCAGAGGAACCACCTGCTCTACCAACAGAGCCCAAAGGAGAGGAGACAGCCCAGCAGGCAAGCGATGGAGGTTACCTAGTTTCTGACTTACCAGACTACAGCAGTCCAAACCCACTTCAGTTTTTACCCTGTTGAAATGCCAGGGGGAACAGAGAGTTACTTGGATGAGAATGGCATAAATGCAATTAGACGCTTGACCTTAGTGTTTCTTGGTCACATGCGCAGAGTTGAACTCATTGCTAAATTTGGGACTGGGAAGTTCTTCTTTTCCTCCTTCCCTCCACACACACTCAAAATGAGTTATCTGCACTTTCTCTGCAGCCCTGATAAGGATCCTTTCCTAGGACAGATGTGATCTCATCCCTTGAAAAGTGACTTCCTCACCTCCTCTCGGGGCTTTGGGTACCCAGCCTCAGTCCTCTTTGTTATCTACTTCTATAACTTTGATCACCATTGCATGCACCATAAAATACTTCCCTGACATACCTGTTTGCTTGAATTCACTCCCATAGAGTTTATGTTGTCCTCCCCTGAGAAGACCATGCAAGGTGAGAACAACTGGAACAGTAAGTAAATTCTACCACATAAACATACAGGATTACACTGTAGATTGAAAGTCATACTGTGTCGGAGTGACAGTATGAAAAATGTGCTTCTTCGTGGGCAGTGGTTAACTACATCACTCAAGTGAAGTCTGTTTCCTTCATGCTCCACTGCCCCAGCCCTCTCCAAGAGACCACTCCAAACCAAGTGCAGTTTTGACCAGTCTGGTGTAAGCAAACACAGTTGCCGACTAATGATAAGACCCAAAGCTCACTGAAGCCCAGAGAGATACTGCAACCTTTGCAGTCACTTCTGTGAACTGGTTCCCATTCCCTAACAGTCATGTCCATCACTGACACATCAGTAACACTTTTGCTGACAGTAGCAGTAGAAAGTTTTACGGCTGAATAGGCTCAGGCACTGAACCATTCTTGTCCCCTTGGTGGTAGGACCTCAATGGGGCTAAGTCATACTGCAGTAGAAATGGAGGGCAGGAAGAAACCACGAGAGAACTGTCTAGCCCATGACTTCTCCAACCGTGAAACACAGCTAAAATGCTATAAACAGCAAATGGGGGACCCACCCCCAGACACAGAAGATGCTTCCTGTAGTGAATTTTGACTGATGTGTGACCGAACCTGTCCTAAAAACACCAAAATGCAAAGCCAAGCATAATTCCACTGCTCTAAAGTGGACTAAACATTCCTAGTCCACCTCAACTTTACTTCTTCTTAAAAAGCCTAAAAGAAGGACATCCCATATTCCTGTCCCAGTGCTTTATTTCTCTTTGCACTTGGAAAGGTCTTCCTAACCTTCCCTGCTGCAAAGTCAGCTGGTTCCTATGGGGGAAGGCTGCAGAAGCAGGCACACCGGCTGCAGTCACATGCAGCTCCCCTCTTCTTTGGGTAGCTGACTCCATCTCTAGTGCCATGAATTTGCAACTTCTCACCTCAGATGAACTGAGCTGAGACAAATGAGCCAGAACTAGTGCCATGGAATACTCCAGGTAGGGGGCAGGGGGAATAGCTGAGCCCCCAAAGGAGGAGGATGAATCAATGCTTACTCCAGATGCATAGTTCTTTGCTCTCCTTTTTAAAAATGCATTAATTTCCTGCTGGTGAAGGGTGCCACACTAAAATCAGAAGAAAACAAAGTTGCCTATCCACAGTAGAAGATTCAGCCTGGCGCTAGAGAGATGGAAAGCTTCCATATACCATGGTGACTAGTTCAGTACAGTCTATTATCCATTCCCTCCACCTGCCAGGCACACCGCCCCCACATAAGCAGTATCAGTGAAGGCAAGCATACACCTGGATGAAAAACACACTGATAGGAAAATGTCATTTTTAAAGCCTGGCTTTTGGCTCCGAGTTACATATTCCAACACTAAGGCTAACACTGGGAGGACTGGCAGAAGAAAAAGGTTACCAGATTTACTCTCCCTCTGCACCATGGCTTGTTACAGGGGGAGGAGTTCAAAACGGCCCCTGTGACAGCTGCCAGCATCTTCATGACAGCTGGTAAAAGAGAGGCTTATTCCTCCCAAATATTCTTCAGTGAGAGCTTTCTCAAGGGGAGCAATGGATTCTCCAAGCCTTCATCATCTCGAGGAACCTCCAGAAGGAACATTTCATATTCAGAAGGTATCACAATGTTCCCATTTCTATCCTGCCTCTTTCATTCTTGAGCCCAGATCTCCCATCTTTGAGCTCACAGTTGCCATGATAGGCTACAGCAGAAGGTATGTGGCTATCACATGCACATCCCAAGTTCCTAGTAAGCAAAACTGAGGTCTGGCTTCCTCAGCTATCATCTCAGATGTTCTCCTGGGTGAGAAGACAACCAAGTCTCACCACTGGCAAACGGGAGCCCAGAGAGGAATGTTATGAGCCTTCCACAGCCAACTAGACTCTCAGCATTACAGCCTCTGCCTTTGGACCAAGCAGCATCACAACAACCACAAATCCAAACCGTGCCAGTGATACCAGTAGCTGAATACTTGGAAATATAAACTGGGGATGCTCTTTCCTGCCTGCCATTTTGGCTAAGCCACTTTACCCTTGGTGGACCTGTCTTGACAACCTTATTTATCTAAAAATGGCTTGACTGCTTCTGCTGATTCCGGGAACCGGCAAGCTGCATAACCCCCTGTGCTGCCGACTCTCCATGGTGCAGCCTGGCAGCCCACTGATTTCTATGAAAGACAGCAACAGGGCAAGTGCAGTGGAGGGAGCAGCATGCAAGTGGTTAATGCATGCTGTCTCAAACAGCCAGAATCTCTTATGTTGGCATTTTCCATTCAGTTCCACTAGAATTAAACTGCTCATAATAAAAACCTGGCAACCAAAAGCAAAGAAATTGTCACCAAAGCAAGATTCATTTCTATATATATAGTTGACCAGAAGTCTTTCTGCCTCTTACAAGCAACATTAAATGTCATCCATTACAGCAACAAATGCCAGCCAAGTCCCTTTCTTTCCACCTGTGATTTTAAAAGTACATTTCCCGTGCAGAAAGCTGTGTGCTTGGCAACCTCTGCATTTCCTCTCCTGATGAGTAGCAGAAATGCTGCATGCTAAACTCTCTCCTGTAATGACATGGATTCCCACACCAGAGAAAAATTCTCAAACTACCCAGGCAAAACTTCAAATAACCTGCAAGGCATTTAACAATCCAGAGGCAAAAGCGAAAGTCAAACCCTCAAAGCATACAGAGAGAGAGAGAGAGAGAGAAAGAGAAAGAGAGAGAGAGAAGAAATGCCCTCTGCCTGACCAAAAATACCAGAACAGTTCTGCATAGGAAAGAAAATGAATTACCATTGTGGGGACCCTCAGTCATTTAGAGTGTCCGGTCAAGGCTGAGAGCCATTCTGAGACTGCAGGTTTTTCCTCTAACTTCACTCCCCGGCTCTGCAAGGAACTGGTTAAAAATGACATCACTGCTCATACTACCCTCCCCCCCTCCCCATTCACTTGCTAAAAAAGCTGAGGCTGCTCCTCTCCCCCCCGCATTGGCTCCAGATTTGGTCCTCGCTCCTTGCCAAGTTCCAGGTCTGCAGTTGACCGTGCAGGTTGGTGTCAGTGCAGGACGGAGGATGCACTGTCTCTATGTGCTTTTACAGCATCCCCACTGGCACCCACCTGAAAAATAAAATAGCCTTTCCCTTAAGAAATCAGAAGAGGTCTAACCTCGAGATGTATAATGCATTACACAGCCAGCTCCATTTATAGAAGGCAAACAGTCTTCCTCTTTGAAGCAGGAGGGAGAGAGAGACCTTCCTAGGGGCTCTGCCTTTTGCCTTGTCTTCCTTACAGGAGAGGACCTTCTCTGTGGTTTGCTGCATCCTCCTTGCATTAGGACTGCAATCTATCTTTTTTTTTTTTTATTTCCCTCCCCCTGAGCGTGACATCATCAGACACCAACTCTACTTCTGTAATAAAAAAGGATCCTGAGCAGAGCTACCTGGGACGAGGTCATCTGGAGGACCCAGGCGATGCTGGCTCCTGAGCAATTGTCGCTTCTTACAAAATACTCTGCTCTTACACAGTGTCATCTGGATTTAATCACCCTGTGCTTGCTGCAGACCAGGACACCCAGCTGCCAGGCTGAGATCGGTCTCATTTCTATCCCCGCTGGCTCCACTGGCACCAACAGAGAGCAAGTACCTCTGGTGCGCTCCCCTGGTACCCACGACTCACCTCACAACTCCATTTGTTTCCCTCCCCTAACTGCTGGGAAGGATGCTGCAGCAAAATGCCTCGGCCAGCACTCCCGGCTGCTACAAAGCAGCCAGGCTGTGAGCACCCGGCACACACGCTCTCAACGCTACGCTCCTCCGTTCTCCGAAGCTCCTCGGCCTAAGCATCACTGAAGGGAGCCTTCTGAAAACACTGTCATCCCTGACTGACAGCTGCAGGAGCCAGCAGCTCATGGCCGAGCAGGAGGCCAGCCCCAGCGCAGGGCCTGTCTGTTGCCAAGGGCACCCACCGACTTATTTTCCCTACCTGTGTTTTCTCTCCTGGGGTAGCAGTGGGGCTTGTGCTGAGCGCTGCCCATCGCCGAGGCGGCCAGGGCGGCTGGGGTGAGCCTTGCCACCGCCGCCGGTGTGAGGGATGGACGGCGGCTCCCAGGGTCTGCAGCCTCCCTCGTGCGCTCCCATGCTCACGGCGGCAGCCGGCAGCGGCGGCGGCGACAGCCACAGCACTGGCAGGAGAGAGGAGTCTGTGTGTACGTGCATATGTATAACATATGCCTTCGTATACCTATTATATACACACAGAGCTACATGCAGATATAAACACAGACGTGCTTTCTGGATCTCTTACTGCTACAAGCAATGCTGCAGACGTATCAAATATTGCAGAATCAACAGGACCGATGGGATAAAGCTGCATTTGGAAACACCCTCAGAGTCGTTTGTGCGCTACCTGTCTATACAGCCTGCACACAAATACAACCGTTGCTGCTATGTTGATTCAGGCGAGTATTTGACATAGGGCTGTAAAAGCCTCACAAAACTCATGCAAACTCCTCTAGAAGGTATAGTGGTATGTCACACACATGTAATGTAATGGTACTTCCTTGCATGCTAGAAATGTCTTACATGGGGGGTTGCTGCAAAAGTCTTTCAGCTATGAAATCCCCAGCAGCCCTCTGAATTAGGAACATGTCGGTGCATCGGGTCCCAGAGAAAATCCCTGCTAGAGACAGGGAGCCAGCAGGAAGTTGAAGGAAGTCAGTAAAAATCCTGCCTCAGGGTTTACTCATAACTCCTTCCCCCTTCTCTCCTTCAGGTCTGTGTTTTGCATGTGGGCTGCTAACACATTCATATCAAATACCAGAGCCCTTCTGAATGAGCCAGGGTTGAAAACCTGACATCTCCTGTCAGCTGGGATAGAAGAACATTACACACTCAGCAAAGAACAGGGATAGGATTTCCACTAAAGCGCCTGCCTCTCGATCTTTTAGCAAGTGCATGGCCTTGCAGGTCCTCTTCTCCAAATCACAGCCCTGCCAGGCTGCACCCATCTTCTCTGGGTGTGCAGCAGGCACAGGCCTCTGGCATGGGCAGGAAAGAGCCTGAAACTGAGGAGGGATGACTGTGGTAGATTAGGGATGTGGGACCATCTTTGAAGCTCCTCTGGTGTGAACCTTCAGATAAGTACAGAAGAGCGTGTCCTCTGCCACTACTCATTAATCAAACCTCAGTTTTCTCACCGTGATAGGGGTATCACAGTCATTAGCAAAGGGGGATCCTATGTACACGTAGCAGCGTCAATAGCATCTCTGGAGTAACATCGATTATACATCATAAGATCAAAAGAGAAGAAAGCAGGAAGTGTGCCAATTCACCAGATAAATCTCCATATTTCCCTTCTAAATTAAATAAGTGTTTAACCCAGCTTCTTAACGAAAAAAGGCAAACCTGCTGCCTGTCCCCTGCATCCCATCCCCATAATTTCTGAGTTCCTTGCCCAAATTTGCCAGAATAATTTGATTATGTCCTATAATTAAGTTCCTACAAATTTTAGGTGGGGAAAAAAAAATAATTAGTCCCACTCTCATTGAGGACAGCCAAATAAAATTCAACTATTGCACTTTCCAGTGGGAACCTACTCGCTGGTTGGCCCTATGCTAGCAGTGGTTCCCTTGCCCTGGGAGAGGGAAGGGTGTCCTGTGGCTTTTCTAAGGCAGAGAGCGTTTCAGAGAGTAAAGGACAAGTCGACAAATCCACATGAAGTCCTCACTTCTTGGTTTTCTTTGGTTAATGGGACAATTTGTTGTCTGTTTCTGTTTTCTCTTCCTAAATTTGCTTCTCATGGGTCTATCAGCACTTTGGAGCTCAAATGCCTAGGTATTTTATCCCCTGAAGAAACTTTTGAACACCCCCTTCTCATTTTACTTTGGTTCTCCTAAGCGATGACATTATTTTAATCTGCAGACAGGAGCATTCGCAGACCACTGGCTGGTTGTAACAGCTCCCAAACCCGAAAAGTTCCACGCTTGTTCCTGGTCGTGAGATGTTTTTGTAGGAAAGCAAACAAACCCATTCCTTTAAGAAAGAACAGACAAACAAAGTGCGGAGTTGGGGGGTGGAAAGAACCCAACGTAAATAAATGAGGACTGAAACTACTACTGAAACTACAGAGCTCCCAAAACTCCCAATCAAAGAGGTAGAAATCCTTCCAGCCAGAAGAAAGAGGAGCCTGCGTACCTCTCCCATCATTTCCCCTCCTATTATACTAATAGTTTCACTTGGCTAACGCAGATTGTTTCAAGTATTTGGGTGACTGAGTTGAATATCAGTGCTCAAATAAATGAGCGTCAAGTAGCAGCACTGCCCTAATATATGCATTTCAGTGTACCTTGGGGTACTTCCAAAGTAAATGGGGTAGAATATACTCCATATTATATGAATTCTCCACTTGCCTTAGCAAATGCACCTCATTCAGGATTTCCACTATCTTCTTTAATCTAGCACTATGCCTCCCATGAGCACAGTTTAACAAATGTATTATATCGTATAAATGGGTGTTTCCCATTTTGAGAATCATTCAGAGGTGAGCTGAGAGTCCCGGTCTATTTTTCTGCTTTGACCAGTCTTTAAATGCAATCAAGTCTGGTAAAGACATGAAGAAGTCAGCAGATGAATGTCACACATCTACATCCTCTGCTATTTTTAACATTACAGAATGTACTGAAAGGAAGAACTGAAAGTCCTCTTCTTTAATGATGTCCCCGCAATTTAAAAAAAATCTAAATTTCAATACTCTTCCATTTCAACCCAAACTGTTACAAAGTAAATCAAGGTCATGGCTGTCTGTCACTTTCCCAAATTACTCTTGAGTAAAGACTGCCCTCAGCCAAATAATATCAGTCTAAATAGGAACTCAGCCTCTCCTGTTTCATTATCCCAGGGAGGTTTCAATTTCAAAGCTGACTTGGACTACATAAAAGTCAGCTTTTAAGCAGGAGCAGTGTGAATATTCCTCCTTCCCCTCTATTTTACCTTCTCAAGGAAAGAAAGAAGAAAATAAGACCCAGTACCAGTTTTGCTGACCTGACACAAGAGGAGGAGACAGAACAGCGTGGCATTCCTCTGAGAGGAAGTCTCAGTGCCATTTTTTCATTACCTATTTTCCCTCCTGCTCCACTTGACCGTGTGGTACCCTAAAAACAGGCTGCTCCAGCCTGCTGCTCCCATTTCAGAGGGTCTGGCCGTCCTTGGTGGGGGCAGCTCCGAGCATCCCACCATTTGGCAAGTGATGACAACTCGACTGACCTTGGAGATCCTTACTGGGGTTATGCTTCTTATTCAGTCAGGCCCTGATAAACAGACACAGCCCAGCAAGGTGCAGCTGGAAAGTGAGAAATGGAGGCAAAAAGGAGGAACGAAAGAGAAATTTGGAGGGGAAAGACATGAGAAAGGAAGGAGGGGGCTATCGCTATTTTCCACTTTCCATGTACCTGCCATACAGTTCGAATGGCAGGCATGCACTGGGCACATGATACAGCTCATGTGTTCACCACATCACCTTTGCTGCACTTAATTCACCACTGCTGGGTTTCATGTCCCCAGCAGGCAGTGGACTCAGTGACACTCACACACCGAATTCCAGACTCCAAGTCTTCATGCCAGGCTCCTTGTAAAGGCTGGTGTTGACTTTAACATTCCTCTTTTAAGCTTTTAAAACTCTTAAGCTGTTCCCTCTTTCTTTTCCTTGCATGCCTGAAAGGGACAGTTGCATTGTTGGCCTGTCCCTATTTTGGCCGTGACAGCCAGACCAAGGGCACTGCAGCCCCATGCTGGAATCTGGAAGCAGAAGCAGGACATGGGAGGGCCTGTCTCACACCTCGCAGCTCCTCTTAACCCTGACCTTTCCCATCTGTTACTGCACATTCCCATCTACACTCCATTGCACACTCTGGAGCTATGAAGTGAATGTTGTAAATTCAGGTAGCTGTTGACATCAGAAGAGGAGATGAAAACTGGGGAGAAAGAGCAGTGAAATATAATTATACAGTAAAAAATAATTGTACTGTAATACAGAAAATGTAGTATATTTTGGATGTTCTGGGCTGAACATTTCTGAGGAGGCAGGAGGGGAAGTGTCAGAGTTGGAGCACTGGGGAAGGATGATGGGAGGCAGCAAACACACTTCAGGGTAATAATATCATCTCGAAAGCCTTCCCTCTTTTGCAGTAACTGTACTCTGGGATAGTCTTCTAGCTGCCATTCATGTGAAATGGGCATTGCTTTGTCGCAAGCAACCTAAAACATACTGCAGATCTTTGTAGCAATGGAAAATATCAAAACTAAAGTTCCAGAAAATGTGAATGGTAATAACTAATAGCACACTCACGCCTGGAAGTGAGATTGTCAAAGCCATTATGAAGGGTTCAGATATGCACTGTCCCTCAAGAAAACCACTTGGCTTTGAGAATCTCAACTCCCACCATACTACACTAGGGTAGAGGAAGGTCTCTTAGCATTTGGTAGGCAAGTAAATGGTATTTCTAGGAGACAAAACAGATCATGTATTATTAAAATAATTAAGAACTAGAAAACAAGGCAATACAAGAAAGATGCATCTTGAGGTTTTGGGGGATAGCACTTGGAGGGTATCGCCACCCAGTGGGATTGGATTCCACTATAGGGTTTCAGACCATTCCCCACACCCATCTGTAAATGTAGATACCTTCATGAGGCCACGGACCCACATTCTCACCCTCACTGAATATTATGCTAAAACCAGAAAGCATCAGACTGATCATCTCCTCATTGTGGTTCTGTTGGCTGCATCAAATAGCAGGCAATTTTCTCACACATCATAAAAAATAATTTTTCAAGGCTACAACGTCATTGACTCAGGGCCTTTTCATAACATCAGCTCACAAAGCACAACTCTTCTGCTTGCTACAAGCCAGGCCTTTCTTATATTCAATTATATGTCCTATGTACTGTCATTTCTTAAACCAGAATTAATGAGTATCTGGTAAAAGACAAGTGCTATTCCTCCCCAAGTTTTGACATATGCCTGTCATTGTTGACGAGCACCACTGCCATGAGGTAACTTTTGGCTGAAGCACCTGCAAAGTGTGCTGCGAGCCTTGACAACACCTTCACAGCTGTCTGTCCTTCTTGGTGTCTGCTTCTTTTCTTCCCCAACACCCTCCTTTCCAGAAACAGGGCCCTGGCACACAAACCAGACCGTGAGGCCAGTTTGGGCAATTGTTCTCATTTTCCCATTCTTTTACTACTGGTTTCATTGCAGCTGTAGCAACCACGCATGTTGGAGCTAACAAAGGAAAACCTTCCACAGCTGTGCCAGAAGATTTTAAAACTTCCCTACTGCTCCTTAGGCCAGTTTGTTCTGTTTCTAATGCAGACAATTTTTAAAATTGGAAGCATGTCTGAAAATATCAGGACGTGGGGTTATTCTTCCCCTCCCCCAATTTCTGAATTTAAGTTGTCAGCTATGTGTATTTTGGGGACTCATGCAAACAGTTAAAGGTGCAGCACTTCAAGTATCACACATATTTATATACACAAAGTGTATACGCACAAACACATATATACCAAGTCACTGTATATATATGCATGTAAATGAACTATAGTTGACTTGGTAGTTCATAGCTCCAACACCAGGTGTGAAAGCACTTAACCCGTGGAAAGCAAAAAGTTAATCTCGGCCGCCATTGCTCATCCAGCCCCTGGAGCATCTGCTGGAGCAGGGAGCAGGGCTGAGGCAGGGCTGCCCCGACACCCACTGCTTTGCTCCCGCAGCAGCTCTGGGGCACCGGGCTCCCAAGGGGCTGCTCCAGCCCCATGTTACATGGTCGCCCAAGGGAGAAAGTCACCCCTTCCTCTGTACATTGCTGTCCAAGCATGGGGGAGCTTGGTGGCCGCAGCGACATGAGAGCCAGTGCCTTGCCTCTCTAGGGGATTCCTCACAACCCGGGCTTTCTGTGTGGGGCTTTAAGGAGCACCTTTTTCTCTCTGGAGAGGCGAGAAGCCCTCCTGGACCCCTGTCTCTCCAGGCCACCTGGGTGTGCAGACCCTGGGTGGCCAATGAGGACAGACCCTCCTCAGGGCTCCCCGCTCTGCCCCTGGCTGCCCAGACGTGCTGGCACCAGGGGACAGGTGCCAAGCAAAGGCCACCAGAGCTACATCTGCTTGCACCTTGTTGATAAAAGGCCAGGTCCTAAAAATGCTGTATGTGACAGTAGCTACGAATTATCAAGGTACTTCCTGGTGAAGATTATTACAGGTTTCTGCTCTTTTTCCTACTAGGATTACAGGGTGCTGTGCAGCTGCACACCTCCCCCCCGCCCCATACAAGCAGCTTTTAGCCTCGTTTCCTACAGAAGCAAGTGGGATGGGATCACACTGCCTGCTGCCTGCATTGCTGCACCTTCCCCTCCTCCCCAGCTGCCATGGCCCCGCTGGCCAACCCAGGCCAGATCCGCACAGGGTTGGTGACACTGGGGTGCAAAATAACAATTCAGAAAATTCATTTTTCTCACAGATTGAAGAAAGGATGGGATTTCCCATATCACCCTCACCTAGTGAAAACTGTATTTCCCCAGGTCTGCAGCAGCACACTGAACATAACACTTAACCTACAGCACAGGAGACATAGATGCAAACTGTGCTCTCCTCGGAGGGATGCGATGCTGTGTCATCCACTGTGCAATACACTACTGTGGCATTGGTTTGTTTTGGAGTACCACGAACGAAGAAGAGGAATCAAAACTTTCTACTCATGAGGACATAAAGTTTCTTTCTCCTAGTTTAACTAATACATCAGGCTATCAAATGGAACCTGGATTGCCATGGAACCAAGAAATAAAACCTTGAACCGAAGCTTGGGTCCTTCCCTGGGTGACAGGGAAACTTTTTACCTGTTTACTATTCCCACTATCCCACTGCGTTTCTGTGCCACCCCGGGGCGACAGGGTATGCAACCCATGCTTTGGGAGAATTATGATGTGGTTTACAAGTCTCATAATGATAAAAGATGTTGTAAAAGGATCAATATATTTGCCTGGTCTTTTATCACCAGAAACAGAATGAAAGTGTTTTTTAAAATAGGAACTGTACTAGTATAAATATTTTGGATTCATACTGTAACTTTCACTCACCACTCAATTGATTAAGAGATTTGGATATGTGGCTCCATCCACTTCTATGTAATCCAGTAATGCCTCAACTGCCATGCTATTTGGGTACCAGCTGCAAAATAAGGATTGCAGAAAAGGATCCTCTCATTGACCCTTCTTTTGCCCAATACTGCATCACTCGCTTCATTTGTCTGAAGCCTCTGCTTAGCCACAGGTGATCATGCCAGGGTTCTTAGAAGAACTGAGGTCTGAGTTATGTGAGTTTTATGTTGTAACTATATTATGTTTATTGTCTCTCACTAGCATTTCCAGCCTTCCCCATCTTTTTCACAAGATTTTCTTCTTGTTTATTTCAGAAGAACTATGACTGTGTCATAAATATTGATGTTTGACTTAATATATTTTGCTTTTAGCCTGGCAACTCTATATTTCTGCTTGCCAGGGCTTTGCTTTTCAAACAGCTAAAGACATAGTTGTTATAATACAGATTAATAGCTGCTTGGAAAGACCGTAAGGTTTTTTAACATGAACAGAAATACAAGTCACATTCAAGTAACGCACTGCCTAAAATAGTAACCATGTCATTGTCCTAGCACAACTTGTATCTGAAAAGCCTGCAAACCATCCAGCAAGAACTGCCCTATTCTCACCCATTAAAACAAGGCAGAACTGCAATAATCTCATAGCATTTATTGTGCTCTTTGCAGCAAGCTCTACCCACAAACCCAAGTAACAACCTAGGGAACTATCACTCTGTACTGACTGCATTGGTACAAATCATTATTACTTATCTAATAATTAATATCACTTGATGGAAAAAGATTGAGGAGTCTGATTTTCAGTGCTATACTTTCAGTGCTGCCTTCTTGCTTTGATATCCAGTTAAACCGTGAAGATATATCTGCTGAATTTTACTGACAAATTACATTCATCATCTATGTGCCTGTCTTGTCAAGAGTCTGAGATGTAATACATATTAAAATACTGCACATGATTTTCCTGTTGGAGCGCTTAACACATACAACTCTTACATACCATGCTTGACTTCCAAAATCCAAAACAACACGTTTAGTGACCCCCAGGGAGAAGCCAAGCTATGGGATTAGTGACCTCTATAAGCAGTGACCACAAAAACAAGAATCCAACAGGAATTATCCTCAAGTGAGTTTGCCATCTACTGCCTCACGAGAACCACCCCAATTCCTTTCAACATACACGGAATTTAGGACAATTGTGGGAATTCTATATTTATTCCTCCCTATCCATTTGCTTCATCCGACAGCTATGAAGGAGTTGATCATCACTTGCCCTGTGAGCTAGGAGTGGTATATTTGTGCTATGACCAGAAAAACACCGGCCTGCTGTGGTGGGGCTGAGCCCTCCATCTGGAGCTTGTGGCTCTGCTGCAGAGGGCGGCCAAGGAGGTGGCAAGAGGAGCGAGGATGGACACAGCTGCGGCAAAGGCAGGGGAGAGAAGAGCCTGGAAAGGACACATGCAATCCCATATTTCTCAATCTTATCGCAGTTGGCTATGTGTCCCTAAAATCTATGTCTGGTACTGAAATCTCCCTTCTAGACTGAAAGTGGGAGGAAGAAAGCACCTGAGCATGTGTCTTTGATTGAGGGACAAGGTGCCTCTTCTTACAAGCTTTGACCACCCGCTGCTTTTAGCTAGAAAATAGCTTAAAAGCTTGGTGTCTGTGCTTGCCTCGGTGACGGTGTGAGGGGAGAACAGTTGTATTTCATCCCTGTCCTCGTCGCTGTGGTGGGAAAATGGAGAGAGGGACGTACATAATCAAATGGGAGAGGAAGATGAGTTGAACTGATTCTACGTGCTGCCCGTAACAGCCACAAACAGCTCAGAGGAAGGAGAAAAAGGAGAAAACCTTGAGCCTTCATGTCCTGGAAATAAATGGCTGCTTTTTTCAGAGATGAGCAGCCTTAAGCTGGACTCCTTCATAGGAAAGGGAGACAGTCTGTGACAAAGCTTTCTCCAAGAGAGGCCACAGTGGTCACCTCCAGCTGGAAACCGTGCAGTGGTGAAATCTGTCCCAGCCGGAGCCAACAGCGAGATGCTCAGTTGCACCTGGGTGAGGCCAAGGCTGTGGACATCCCAAGTGCCTTCTATATAACAAATGTTTGAACTGGTGCTAAAAATGCTTAGTCTGGAAGACAGGAACCTATCTGGGCAGGCTGGTGACTGAGGGAGGTGTGTGCAACAGCAGTGGTAGGGCTGCAGTAAGCAGTGGTGGTAACCCTCTTGGTTGATCAATCTTTAAAAAGCAAAAAAAAAAAATGCACAGAGCCATGTGACACCATGGCAACATGCAACAGAACGTCATCATGCAACTATTTTCCCTGAGTTTCATTAGACAGCCCTGAATTTTGTGGAAATATTGACAGGCCAAGGGAAAAGTCCCAGTGCCATCTAATTTTGACAGATGGAAAAAATAATGCCTTGTACAAAGCTTGATAGCTTGATGGTCTGCTTTGTCCCTTTTCATCAAGGACCAGCTCCCAGAGGCAGTAGCCAGGATAAAGCACATGTCAGATACAAGGAACCAGAAAGGCAGAGAGATTTTATGATTAAATATGTACAAGGGAGAGTGGAAGCAGGGGGAGGGGAGGATGTACATGAAGTATATAAAGCCAATGGTGCAGAAGAGACAGACACAGTGATACGGAACTGCCTGATGTGAAACTGAAACCCAGGCTGCTGGGGAGGCATGACCTACCTCATTTACTCACCACAGTCTACTATTGGAAGTCATCCCAACAATTTATCTCAATTCCTTACTCAACTACATTGCTATTTGATAGGAAAAGAGTTTCTCCCTGCTAGCATCTAGGGGAACTGGCTAAACTCCTATTCATAGTAAATCTGGGACTAATTTTATTAAAGTCCTTCCTTGGTTGTTGCACTCTCCTTGAAAAATATTGTGGGAACAGCTACATAGATAGTATTAGCTCATACAGACCTACTGCCTTTTGATGTGGTATTTGCAACAGTGACTGAAGTTCGTTAGATAAATGTGGTCAGGCTTTGCTGTTTGTAAATGAGCAGTGCTGGAGACTGCCTAGTTGCTTTTCTGTTTCTACCCTTCCTCCATTTGCAAACACCCCTGTGTTCAGCCGCTTTGGCTGACTTAACATGGGTCAATACCTGCCCTGGGACGGACACCCGCTGAGCCAAGCCAGTCTTTGGCATGCTGCTCCAGCTGCCTACTCTATCTACTGTGCAAGGTTATTGTACAGCGTCCATGCAGTAGGAACACAAGATACCATGAATGGGAATTAAAAAAGGTAAAATCATTTCTCTTTGACAGCATTTAAAATCTGCTTCCCTGGCCCTTTGAAATATGCTTCTCACCAAAGCTCCCTGTTCAAACAAAACTAGTGCACTGTACAGTGGATTGGTCACAGGCATCTTTGCTCTGCATCCACACAAAATTGGAAGTGACACTTTACTTCCATTGCAGGCCAGACATCAAGCAGAGTCGTGTCCCCACTTATAGTTTATTTAAAGCCATAGCTGGCTTTTTAGGGATCAAAGAGAAGGGGGTATAGGAGGGGGATGCTGTTCAGGGGAAGACTGGGAACAAAACTACAGTTTAGTCATACATGTCTTTGACTGCTTCATGTTTGCTTTTTAAATTGCTGAAATGTAATGTGGCAATGAAATTATGTAAAGCACAAGACACCAAGTGGTGGCCTATGAAACTTTTTCAGTTTCTTAGTACTTCAGCTCTCTGCAGTACCTGTCGCAAAGGTAAGGGATGAGACTGGTGTCAATCAGCGCCATCCCACTAAGGGCAGCCACATTGGGAAGCCAGGCTAAAGGCTCAGAGGGCTTCTCAAGCTGAGGGTACAAAGCACCATTGGGATACAAAGCACGCTGTCAGCATCTGAGCCCTGGGACAGGACGTTTGGAAAGGGCATGTAGTTTTTTTTATCATGACTTGGACTCTCTTTCAAAGGAATCCCATTTAAACCAGAAACGGCTCTGCACAGCCAGGCTCTCCAGAGCCGGCAGCTCGCCTCTCCCCGGATTGGTACATCTGTGTTACAAGCAGATGGATGCCCCAGCCCTCTCCCCCTCCCTGTAACTGTGTTTCAAGTTTACAAGTATCACAAATGAGTTCATTTCCCCTCATTAACTCTCACAAGTAGTCGCCGCTCCTCTGAACTCTGTATTTCTCTGCCCCTAAATCCCTCGGGAGCCGCTGGGGCTGAAAAAGCCCTTCTCCACAGGAGTGGTTTCAGACGGCTGCCCAAATGAGGAGAACAAAGGGGGCCTCATTAGACCGGACACGGCACTCACAGAACGGATGGGGAGGGGGATTAAATCAACGAAGAAACTTATAAAGCAGAAATCTGAGCAGCTTCATATTTTCAGATAATTGTTTTCAGCAGGTTTCTTATTCGATACAAGCCTCAGCCAAAGTGGTATTACAAACTATTGATCTCATGCTTCCAAATTCCGTTTATTCCTCTCTCTCCATCCCAGGCCTATAATTTTCTTGCTTCTCTCAGCAGCCCACTAAGTCCTCAAACCAACAGCTGAGATCCCAGGCTCTCCCCACCATCAGCTATTGCTCCAAATACGCAGCACGGCAATCTTTTTGACCCTAGAAAGCCGTGCACTAAATGGCTGTTTTGAAAACCTTACTGCACCCACTGCATGCAAGATGAACTTTTGGACCGTCTCTTTGACACTTCCATCAGGTCTTCTGCCACACGCGAGGCTGCTGTCCTAAACCCCACCTCCCCGTGTATTTTCTTTTGATCTGGGGTTTCTCTCCCTCTTGTTCTGCCTCATATGATTTTCATACCAAAGGCTCACATGGACGTTTTCTTGAATAGCAGAACAAACAACCCAAGGCAGCCACACAGTTAGGGTGAGACTCGGCACAGGGATATTAAAACAGCATGTGCATTTCCCTCCAAAATGCAGCACTGAAGATGTAATAACGTCGAAGGCTGAAACAAAAATACAGAAAGTATAACAAGATTAGGTGAAAGGACTTTCACCCCTTCCCTGTACACAATGTACACTGTGGAGAAGCATTTGTCATCCACTGCAAAACTTCCTTTAATGACCCTTGGCTAGTCAAATTATTCAAAAATAAGAAAAGCGAAAATAAATCCAACCAAACCCACCATATGGATATGTTCATTCTTGAGACAGGACACGTTCTAGTGATCAAAATGCTGGATAGCACGTGAAGAAGTCTGGGCTTGGGTCCCAGCTCTCACAGAGGCTTTATATATGATCTTGAGCAAACCACTTAGGGTGGGATTCAGTTGCTTAAACAAAAGTGTCCAGTACCATTTGAGATGCCCTAGGGTATCCAACACATCTGTGCAGGGCTGGTCGACACAAAATAGGACCCTGGGGCAGCAGCTGGAGGCCAGGAAGGATTTAGACACCTGTACCGCATCCTGTACTGCTTTCTGAGCGTCTGCTAGAGATACCTCATGCAGCTTTTCAAGCCTTGCAGCTTCTAAGCTAATGCGCCCATTACCCACCTCTCCTGAACCCCGGTGTCCTGAGCTATAATAATGACCCATACGTTGCATTAAATATGGCTCTTTTGGCCAGCTTTTTCACTGAAAAAACCATATTTTCATTCCCCCCTCCCTGCAAGTCTGTTTTTCGCTCAAAGTGAAGAGTTTAAAGCTGGTTATGCTCTACCAGGATGGGCGCAGGCATTTTATGCCATCTAGTCCACTCACACTTGACTTTTGGTCTCTATGCTATGGGCCCCTTTATTGGCCATGAAAGCTGCTGACACCTCATGCAATGTAATGGCCCATTTTTTGTATTTGTCACTGCAATCACCCACTGGGCTTTATTAGGAGTGCAAGGCATAAGATATAAAACCCTGCATGGAGACTGCATCATGATGTGTGACATTCTGCAGCATTTGCCAATCAACTGTGATGTCACAGTCTCTTGATATATCTAACACCATAGTTTGACCAGTCACTACATGGAGATGCTGGCCAAGCTCAGTGTGAGGCCCCATTTAAGTATTGGTCTGTTTTGATGCTTTGGGGAGCAGGGGAGTGGGAGCTCACATATCTGTTCCCTACAGCTGTGCCAGGATCTGGCCACCCTGTGATGCTGGGAGAGCAACTGGGGACTGATGCTTTGGGGAGCAGGGGAGTGGGAGCTCACATATCTGTTCCCTACAGCTGTGCCAGGATCTGGCCACCCTGTGATGCTGGGAGAGCAACTGGGGACTAATGACCACAAACCCTTTAATGTAGTCCAGTTATTACAGTGCACTGAAAGCTAGCTGCCCAGAAGAGGATGGAGTAGGTTTATGCCCCTATTGCTGATTTTGAAAGAGTAGCAGCAGCCTTGGCCATTTGTCGTGGTTTAACCCCAGCCAGCAACTAAGCACCACACAGCCACTCACTCACTCCCCCCCGACCCAGTAGGATGGGGGAGAGAATTGGGAAAAAAAGTAAAACTTGTGGGTTGAGATAAGAACAGTTTAGTAGAACAGAAAGCAAGAAACTAATAATGATAATAGTAACAATAATAAAATGACAGTAATAATAATAATAGGATTTGAATATACAAAACAAGTGATGCACAACGCAATTGCTCATCACTTGCCAAACGATGCCCAGTTAGTTCCCGAGCGGCGATCCCCCCAGGCCAACTCCCCCCAGTTTTTATACTGGGCATGATGTCACATGGTATGGAATACCCCTTTGGCCAGTTTGGGTCAGCTGTCCTGGCTGTGTCCCCTCCCAACTTCTTGTGCCCCTCCAGCCTTCTTGCTGGCTGGGCACGTGAAACTGAAAATTCCTTTACTTAGTATAAACACTACTTAGCAACAACTGAAAACATGAGTGTGTTATCAACATTCTTCTCATACGGAACCCAAAACATACCGCTATACCAGCTACTAGGAAGACAATTAACTCTATCCCAGCCGAAACCAGGACACCATATCAGATAAAGATTTCTGATATCTGAACAGCTCCATAGCTTAGGGATCCACCATTGCTCCTGCTGGTTGTATATTTGCTGGGATGAGCCTTAGATGTGAAGCCTGCTTTAAGTCTGCCTGACCACAATCTTCACACCTTGACAGGACACCTTTAAAGTTGCTTTTCTTCCAGCAGTACGTTTTTGAAACAGGTGGCGCCATATTTAACATGCCAATGCCAACAACCATCACAACAGCTATTATTCTAGTAAGTGATTGCACCTTGGTTGCAGACTGCAAAGCAGCCAGAGAAACCCCATTCCCCACCCTGCTGTACTCATAACAGCAGATAACCTACTCCATCGCCTTCCCTTCCCATTACCAGTGCTCTGCCTTGTCACCCCAACCGCCTGATTTGCTCTATTACCCTCATGCCTTGGGACCTGTGCTGTGTGAAGCACAGTTTTATATTCCTCGTTGCTGGAACTGCATCACTTGGTAACAGCTGTGCCTGCCTGGAGCAGGCTCCAGCCAGGTTCTGTGCTCCCAGGCCTGGGGTATGGCTCCCACCAGGTGGGGTTCCCAGCTGGTGGGGCTGGGAACACCCAACACCCCACAGCCCAAAGCCGGGGACTGCAGGCAGCAGGACTCCCTCTCCCCCAAGGGCAGTGCTGCCCACAGGGTTTGCCCAGGGATCGCACTGGGACTGGAGTCACTGTGCTGGCAGATTTGCATTGCTCTCCCAGTGTCTCCTGTACAATACCCGCAGAGAGGTCCATGGGCCAGTTTATTGGGTCCATGCTCTCATGACAGAGCCTCCAAACTTCCCAACACGCTCAACGAAGTTGGCATGTCTGTCCCCAGGTAGCTTTACAGTGTTGAGCATACAACCCCCTCCCAACATATCAAGCCTTCATTCCTTCAGTGCTTTTCCAAGCCCAGGGAGGCATGCATGCATGGGTGCCACCAGCCCGCCGGCCGTCGCAGGTCGAGCAGCAGTGCCCTTGCTTCTCTACGAGGCCAGGACCGGCTATTATCTCCTCCAGCCACAGGCTGGCTGTTTGACTGTGTATGCTCCGAGCAGGCTTTACAGCACAATCACATTTCAAAATTCATCACCCAAGCCCAAATTGCTGGTGAGTCTTTCAGAGACAGAAAACTTTGGCAGTTGCGGTTGTTGGTGGCCAGAGGCCATGCTCGGTGAGTATAACACAGACAGGGCGTTGGCTCTCACAGTGATTTACTGTGCACTCAAAACGTAAATCACAGTTTCCTCCTGACTACTTGTGGATGTAATCATGTAAGAAGGGGAATGAAGTACTTCCATAGAGTCCTCCTTTCTCCCAGTTTGAAAAAACATGTTTCCTCCATCTTATCGATGTCTGACATTTGCACTTGTGCTGTTGGGAAATTGTGACCAGGTTTCAGAGTCCAGCCCAAAGCCAGGGTGACTCCTGCACACTCCTCTATTTCTGTGCTTCTGCCTTACCATGAGGTGCACATGGGTACCACATCCTTTTCTGATAGCTTCACAGGGGTAAAGAACATAGGCACGAGCACCCGGGATGTCCATCCACAGCCATCTCCTCCCAGGTCTGATGCTGCTACTGCCCACGCTTCTCCTTCAGGTTTGTGCCAACCTATGCATCCCCACTTTAGGTGAGTGGAAGCTCTCACAAACTAGGGGCTATAAGAGGCATCCAAAGGCCAGACATGAAGATTTCAACAGGGGAGAGGATGACTCCATTCCTCATTTACTGATCATTTATGAAAGTGAGCACAGATCTGCTGGGGGCAAAACTGAGAGCATATCTAGCACTCACTGGCTGAGAAGCCCCGAGCCACCAGCACCAGAACAGACACCTGGCTTCCTGTTCTGCACCTAGCATTAAAAAAGCTCCAGAGGCCACCGTGTAGGGGGTTAGGAAATGGCTTCAAAGCCCCAAGGAGGGAGAGGACCACAGCTTGGGCTCCTGCCGCACAAGGATGGCTATGATGGGGAGATCTTCCTCCACGCTGCCCTTTTCCTCAGACAGTAGCAGAGCAAAGTGGTCCTCCCTTCGTCCTGCCCATGCCCTGCCAGGGGTTGCACAGGCGGCACAACTGCCGCCCTGCTACCCTGACTGCATTAATACAAAATCCACTGTTACACCAGCTGCTACTAGCTCTCTGCTATCCAACAACAAACAGGATAGTTGGCAACAGCAGAGTAAAATATCAGATCAACTGCTTTTTTGAGGGACTTCGTAAGAGGCCAACAAAAGCAAGGATGTTCAAAGCTCTGAGCTAAGCATAGCAAGAGGTCTCGGTGGAGTGTCAGATGACGAGAAACAGATTTGCTTCATTACATAGTCATGTCAAAGGGCTGTGCTGGAGCTTTAGCTGATGGCAAGTCTGAATTTCTCTGCACTCGCTGGCTTGAGCCAGACAGAGGACCCTGCAGCCTTGTGTTTCTTATTTTGCCTATTTTTTTTCTTAATTTCATTGATCAAATTCTGATAGCTCTCTTCTTACATATTTTATCATACTCCAGACTGGCCCCACCATTTTTGCCATGGGGATGACTTTAGCACAACTACTGGAGGAGTAAGGCATCTCTTGTTATGATTAAGGGATGGTCCACAGATCAAATTGCACCAATTAACATAAAGATGCATTATTAAATGGTAGGTAGTCATGGTACAACCCCTTCATGTTAAACTGAGATGCAGTTCTTGCTTGGTTTGGAGCAAACTGATTTCAAAGGCCTTTTTTAATATGGGGAATTTGACGAGCATGTAGTATTTCTCTGGCCATTTTGTGTAGATTCGCATGAGGACTCTATTCCATAACAAAAGTAGCTTTATCCAAGAAGCACAATGTTAATAATTTCTAAAATCCCTATTTGTTCTGGAAGACAGTCCACAAAGGCAGCTAGCTGCTGCAGAGCAGCTATCGTCAGAGCGTGGCTGCGTTTGCTGTACATCAGTTCCACTTCCCCAGGAGGACAGAACATGTCCCATTCCTGCTGAACCCAAAATGAGCTGCTAAAGAAAAAAAGCCCGCTCAGTCTGTCCCAGGGCCTGCATCCCTTTAATTTAATTGTTTTATAATTACACCTTTATTTAGCTGAGAACATATTTTTGACATACACAAAGACTTAGAATTGAGCTCAGCTGAACCAAAGAAGTTCCTATTATAAAAAACAAAAGTGGCTTCACAGACTGGTTCTAGTTAAGGGCACACCCACAATGGGCTTGCTATGACTTAGCAAGTAATATCTGCAGAGATGCTCCAGTGTGTGCGCTACCATACAAATACTCATCCATATGGTAAGTAGTGGTACCTATAGGTCAGGGAAAGCCATTGAAAGGGGAAAGTTTTAAGCTGAGGTAAATGGAGACCACTGAACACAGAGATGGCGGGAGGCAGCTCTGCTGCTGATGGGGAACCTGGTAATTTGTCACTATTAGACTGTATCTGAATCTCCCCAAATCCTGTTTTTTCCTGATTTAAGAGAGTGAGACATGTTTAAGTTGTATATTCCAGGTCTGTGGAGTCCCTGGACCTTGCTAGCAGGTGTTGCACACTGATACACCAAAAGACCAGAGAGATTGCTCTCACAACACAAACCCATTAACAACAGCAGCAACATCTGGAACAGGACATTGCTTTCTCGAGCCACAGGACATCATTACATTTGGGGAACTTGTACCATAATGCCAAAATTCTTGAAGACATAATTAGAAAGTACTTATTTGCTTTTAATTATTAATTAATTAATAGGGGGCCCAAATATTCAGGGGAGGGAGGAATGGGACGATTTCTGTAAAGAAGGTACTCACAAAGCTAGATTACATTTTATGAGGTTTCATTTGCACTAACAAAGCACTTGGTTTCATAAACCTGTCAAGGAGCAGTTCTGTATGGACTTCAGTGAAATGTTGCAGAGTGCCACTGGGAGGTGTCACTATATAGCAATAGCGTCAGGCCAAAGAAAAGAGCTGTGTTGAATACAGCAAAAGGCACATGCATTATTTCCAGGGGGACTATAAAAAGGGTGAGGGGAGTGTGATTAAGTCATTAACACTTGGATGCCTGACATTTTTCTCATCGGGTGCCATCAAACCACTGACAGTGTTTTAAGACGACCAACTCTGGTCACAGAGTTAAGTGATGTATGTTACTGACCTCCCCTTTAATCAGTTAGCATTTGCTAGTAATACAGTTGCACGTGCATGCACACACACACAGAGCCCCCAAAGGCTTACACAGTAGTGTAATCTTTACCAGGCATCAATAGATCTGACGCTAACGAGGTTTAACAACAAAACCAAACCCTATCCTAGTGACCCTTCAAGTTACGGAGAAAAGTGCTGAAAGAGCTAACTGCCTAGCTGAACACATCAAGCCTCATCCTGCTACTCCCTCTCTAGCCCTCTCTTCTACCATCTCCCTCCCTCCAAGCATTTAGCTGGATCTCCCTTATTAAACTAATCATGCATCTGATGCAAAAAATGTTTGACTGAATCTGCATTTTGCCTGGGGTCTTTTTCATTTATTTATTTAATTTGGTGTTCCATTTGACAACAAAAAACCCCTGCCCAGTCTGCATTTTTCTTCTGTAAGGAGCAGACAAATAGAGCTATTTCTCCATGGTAGCAGAACCAAACAAATCAGAAAGGTTTTACAACCTTCTTCTACAGATCTTATCACCAAACCAATTAGGTGATATCAGTGCTGTCATTTAAAAAAAATAATGGAGACCCACACCCTACTCCCACTGATGCTTTGCAAGGAGAGGAGAAAAAATAAATAAAAGTGTATCAGCTGGCTTTGAAGGCTGGCTGAATTTCAGATAAGGTTATTACACAAAGACCAGTCCCATCTTTCTCCACTGTCCCATGAAGCTATCTGTAGTCGGCTAGCAGTGTTTGACAAATGGCTAACATCCACCCATTAACCACCAGCCCTGGGGAGCAGGCACGAAGCCAGCTCAAAGCCCAATGCTACCCAGCTCTGCGCTCCCGCCCTGCAGCCCGCGGCTAGCAGGGGAGGGCTCCTGGTGCTTCATGAATCCCCCACTCGGCTAAGTCTCTCGGCCATGTGCAAACAAAAAATGAAATCATAAAAATGAAATACTCAGGCAGGCTTCCCAACTTGTAGAAAGCAAGGACAAACACTGAAAAGTCCGAGCACTCTGTAAATCAGGTTTGATAAGAAGTACCTGTTACTGAAAGTTTGGCTGCATTCTTTGGCTCTGGAAATGGAAAAAAAAAAGGGAGGAGGCATCCTTAAAATGAAGTGCGACTCTGTGCAGGAAAGCGAGCTCTGCTCCACAGGCGTTTGGGGAAAACATCCATCCTCTGCCAGCAGCACCCACAAGGAAACCCTGGCAGAAAAAGGACTCTACCTGCACTCTTCAACCCACAGCAGCTCAGGGCCATAGTCGCACACTCAGCTACGCCTCTTAGCAAAGCGGCCCGATGCCCAAGGGGCTCCTCTGTCCTCCATGGCACCCACCAAGTCCCAGCCACGCCAGGACGCTGTGGTGCACACCCCAGGGGAGGAAGGGGTGCGGGAAAACAACCCGCTGGCAGGACAGCAGACCCAGCCTCTGTGCTGCCTGCCCGTTCCCCTTCCAGGCACACAGATGGTCCAGCCCTGGGACTCAGTCGTCCTAATCTCCCCACAGCCCATTTGCCACCCGAGTGGGGAGCAGTAATCCCCCTGCTCCTGCTGGCCATCGTGTGAGGGGGTTAACACTTTCCTGCCCCAGAGAAGCTCAGGTTTCTTACTTGGCATCTGCTCTGGCTTAACAGCAAAGACATCGGGAAACACTCCTGCCATGGTTGGGAGAGGTGGGAGCGTTTAAGAAATAGCACTCATCAGCAAGGAGAAAAATCATGACTGGTAAAATTTGCTAGGAAGAAAAAGGGAAAAAACCCCACAGATGTGATTAAAACCAGCCGTTTCTCGCCAGCATGCACTCAGCATCTCTTTCTGCCCGAGCCCAGCCAGATGTGACTTGCTGCGCGTCGCGCAATTCCCAATTACAGCAGACACGTGCCGCTCTCCTGGCTGGGTCAAGACCAGCAGAAGCTGACCCCATGTTGCGCTGCTCACAAGGCTTGGCATTGCAATGCCAGACACAGAAACTGCAGCAAAGAGGGACAAATGACCAGTGCCTCTCTGCAATATTTCCTTAGGTTTCCTGAGAATTGTCAGCTGCGTACTTGCAGCCTCTAAGTTTCTGATCCCTGCATCCAGAAGTGATGCTGTGCAGAATAGCAAGGAGGAAAAAGTCATTTTCAGCTAAGGAGCAGTCCCTATCCCAAACCCACTGGCTGTTCAATAGGCTCCTCCATCATGTAAGGGCACCTCCGATGTTATTATCACTGTGCAGCGGGGAGAAACGTTCTCCAGCAGCATTCCTGTTTCCATTTTCTGTGGGTCTCCATTTGTTCTCTTAGAAGTATTTTTTATTAAAAAAAAAGTCCTAACTGCCTCTTCTGGTTCACTGCATATGATCGTTGATAACAGTAACTGGGTTATGACACATGGAAAGCAAAAAAAGAGAAAAGGTGGGAAAAGAAATTTAGGGAGATATTTCAAAGATTTAAAAATAACAATGGCCTTGGTGAAATGAGAAATTTTCTTCTCCGCCTGGGGAACCAGAAAGGCTGTGATTAATGCTTGAGCTTTCCTGGTCAGGTTACCCACCTCAGCGATTACAAGAAGAGCTGAGCAGCGCAGCTCGAGTTCAGAAGGGGAGCTGAAGCATAGCAGAAACTCTTTGATGCATTAAGACAACCCAAGTCAACAGCAGGTCTGGCTGTAAGGGAGGCAGCAGCCTTGAAGAACGTGACCTACATAGGGGCTTCAGCCTCCCAAGCAGCAGTGAGGGGAATCAGCAGCTTATACAGCCATGGACATTTCCTAAAATACTTGTAATTGTGGTACACACCGGCTGCTCCGTCCCCTCCCTTTGTGTGTAAGTCCTGGCACCGAGAGGGAGCAGACAACAGAAAAACAGACTAAACACTTCTACAGGGTATTACTGAGGTATGACTTATGAATGAGAGTTTTCATGAAAAAAAAAAAGAAAAAAGGTAAATTAATCCATACATGTATTCAAATCCCCTGCTCTGATCCCAAGTCAGGCACAAAGCAATGTTTCCTTCCCAAGCTAGCGATTTTTTCTGTAAAAATAACCTCACAAATGGAAGGAAGAGGTGCTTTATATTTTATTTTCTCTAGGAAGTAATAATAATTTTTAAAGGGGCGATATACCTCCAGCCCCGTTTTTCCCTTAAAATGACCCTAAGCTGTACGGGAAAAATATTTGCTCTCAGTGCTTGAACAAACCTCAGTGAATTAAGTTTTTGTTGTTAATGGCAAGGCTGCTGTTTATCTGCAGAGAATCAAACCAGATGTGGAAAATAACTGAGGGTTTGGTGGCTCAGGCCTTCAACCTCAGGGAGGAAGCCCACCGCCTAAACCTGGTCAAGGTCGCAAACAGCCCTAAAGACTTGGACGTGGATGGGTTTGTCTGCCACGGCCATTGGCGCCCAGCCGGTTCCCAGTGGGGGTCGGGGGGTGAGGAGCAGGAGCCCCGGATGGGGTCCAGAGGGAGAGCCGGGCACTTTGCCACCTCTGTGCCCTCCTTGGGGAAACTTTCACAGGGTGCAGGCAGCTTTGAGCTTGTGACATTATTGAGGGTTAATTAAAATTTAAAAAATCTGTCATTTTGCTGCCATCCCAGAGAAAATAATGTGTTCGACCCAATAAGATTGGTTGTGAAAAGCTTTTTTCTGCCATCAGAAAATTCCCCCAGACTGGAAAGATTCAGCACCTGGAGAGCACTGATGTGGAAACGCAGCGCTGGCCCACGGCAGGAGGTCAGGGCAGCCGCCCCTGCCACCTCCCTGCCAGGAGCTGGGCTCCTTTGCTGGGCTGAACCTCCCACACTGTGGGGAGTGGGGCTCTTGCTAATGAATAGGGGGAACACCAGTACCCCCAGGAAGATGCACAGCAATACAGTTCCCATGTCGCTCTGCAGCGGCATTTCCAAATTTTAGCTGGAGATGTGTGTCAGAGAATGTTTGCTTTGTGGCTTTTACATTTGTGCTGAAAACTTTTGCAGGAAGAAAAAAATAATAAAACCCCACTCATCACAATGTTTTCTGGCCAATTCTATTAAAACCTTTCAATTGCATTTTTGACCACAGAAGCAGGAGGAAGCTGCATCCTTGAAGCTTTTTCCCTATTTTGCACATGAGCTTTTCATCCCCTCCCAATGAATACCCGCAGCATTAACCACAGCCATGTGACAGAGCGTTTGAAGCACAACAAGCAAGCAGGCAAGCAGGACGAGAGGCTGAAGAGGCAACTGTGGGCAGTGCGTGCCAAGGATGGGTATGCGACAGCCTGATTTTCCGCTCCACCGCGACCTGCCTCGCCTCATCTTGCCTCGCTGGGGACTTGCTTCCCCCTAAAGCAAACCCGAGCCCTGTGAAGGAAACACCAAAGTGGTGGGGAAAGGTGGCTGTGTGGACCCATTAGCTCTTCATTTCAGTAGCCCTGCTCCCTGCAGGAGATTTAATTGGTCTAATGAACGATAGCCCTCTTCAGGCGTACTGAACCCAGTTCCATGGGAGGTCCGGTGGGAAGGTGTCTGCAGGCACACCCCAGGAGATGCTGAGGAGGCACAAGGCTCCCCAGTGGCTCTGACAGCTTATTTATATCTCTCACTACACACACCTCTGAATGGGATGATTGACTGCAAATTTAGCAAAGGGCTCACCCATCACCCGCTCTCTCTTCTTGTAGCTCTTTTTTTATGAACAGATAATAGAGCTCTTCATTTTCAACATGGGACGGCCAACAGGTACTGATGGTTTAACCCCACTGTTCCTTTATCCTTAATACCCAGGCTTATACTAAAAAACTATAATTTCTTGAAACAAATTATGTGTTTTGGACAAACAGCCAAAATGCAGAAAATGGAGAGCGGTATTTCCATGCAGCATCTCTGTGGCTGCCAAGTAGTTTCCACTGGAGTCAGCCTTGCTAGGTTTTCATGTGGCTGAGATAAGGAGATGTGCACTCTCCAGTGAGGGACCAATCCTATCACATGCGCCGGGGAGGCAAGGGCAGCAAAGTCACATTACGCCCCATCTGATAAGGCTGTACTGATGGTCTTGCAAAACTGAATAAACACCCTGTTGATCTAGTCATATTCATGAGAATATACAAGTTAGCATTAAAAAATGCAGGTGGATTAAATATTGCTGCAGCATTGCAAGAAAAGCGCATGCAGGTGTTATGCAGATTTGCACGGGGCTGTCTCTATGTTTATGGAAGAACTGCTGACTTACAAAATCAGGTTGCCTTTGTAATGCCACGCACAGATCTCCTTCTCTTGCCTCCCTGGAGAAATCAGGATGTGAAGAAGCAAAGCTTTCCTCCTTCTTGATGTTTTGTAACTAGGCCAGATCACTTTGGAAGATGGCCAAAAGTTAATTTAATATTCACCGCTGACCTGTTTTATTCCTCTGAGATTTCAGTAAAAAGTTGGGTGAAAGCCTTTTCCTCTGTTTGTCTGAAAGTGCGCCACTGTTAATGCCAATCCCTGAAGCACAGTCTGCAGTGCACACATAAATGATTTATTCAGAGCTACTGCTACTTACTTGCTCCATCAACACAATCCTGCAGAAACTTGCTAGCTGCTGCTCAGGTAATATTCACTGGCAATCTCAGCAGCATGAGGGAAAAAAAAAAATAAACTGCTTCCTTTTTATTTTAACGCCCTTCTTCACATCTCTTCAGAGTCATGAAAGAGATTTGGAAAACAGGTAAGAAATACCAAACTCCCAGCTCCCCTCCAGCTGATTGCATATCACCGTGCTGCTTAGCCCAGAGATTATGCAGCTGTGTAATCTGCAATGCAAAGCTGAAAGCCTCCTGCTAACCATGAGTACCTACCTGCAGTACAAAGGTGCTGTTCTGGCTACTGGAAGTAAGAGAGGACAAGGGGAGGAAACTGCAGAGGCAGAAGAGATTATTTTTTTTTTCTTTAACAGCATGTGAAAATCCAAGATGAAGTGCAATAAAGAGTGCAAATAAATTTGAAGCCAGTGAAAATGGTGATCTTTTTGGGGGGGGGGCAGGTGGAGGGCATTGTGATCAGGTGTTGCTACACATGCTGATCACAGCTGCCTCTATAGAAGTCACTTTTAAACTGAATTAGGAATTTACAAATATTATACTCAGATGCTCATGTGTTCACATGCAGGATCACTGATTACCTGTGCAGCAGATTCTGCTAGACAGACAGACAGACATCCATCCATCCATACACAACTGATGGCCATCAGTCCACAACAGCCCTACTGACTTTGGAAATTGCCCTAAATATCAAGCATATGTTATGTGTCTTTAATCCTCTTAGCTTCCATTTTCTACAATAGGAGTTGTGACTGTTCAGCTCCTTCTCAGACTTGGCTATGGAGGAGAATATATTTCTGTGCTTGCCACTACGTGCTCAGATACTTAATTTAAGTTACTGGTTGTGACAGGGACATTGAATTTAAATTAATGATTCTGGATTCGGTGCTTTCTTCAGTGGAGGGACTAACTGCTGTGCTGTAAATGCTGATGTCCCAACTAGTAGTGGTCATTAAAGATCGTGACAACACATCTCACAAAATGACTACTGGTCTTTTTCTTCACATCAAGCTGCCTTAGAAGAACATACCCTTCTCATTTTAATTGGAAAAAATATGCTGAAGTTCCTCAACATGGTTTTTCCAACGAGCCCCAGTACCTATGTTAAACACCTGCACTGCTTTTGCCTTGATGGCCTTTCAGACACAGCAGTTTTAGGCAGTGGGTCATGCTGGATAAAAGGTGCTGTAGAAGGTGACATGTCATACATAATTTGATACTTGCAAAATTGTATCAAAGGCAGATGTTGAAATGGACTGGAGGTGCATCCTGAAGGGTCCTGATGGATGCTTTATAGGATATGAATACATACATATCTATATAGATAAATTCCTTTCAAAGGAAGTACAGATTTTCAGCTACCTATGATTTCAGTGATGGTTAGGTGACACATTATGGCACTTCTGAAAACTCCCAAGAGGTAGATATACCTCCATGGGACTAAACCCTACTGAAAACCTGCCCAATAGGTTGAAATTCAGCTCATCTAACACCAGTTGTCTGAAAGTAAAGTGCCTACCCCAATCCAGTCATACAGGCTCCTCTGAGTCAATGGAGAGAGACGGGCACTTTTGGAGGGCAGCTCCCATGGCTTCCCTCAGACACCTCCAGCGTGGTGGAGTGAATACACACCTGCAAGTGTCTGCTGCTCTGCCTTGACTCTGGAGCGAGCCCGGAACACCCTAGACCAGATAACTCACTTTCAGGGAGCTGCTATCAGACAAGATGAATCCCAGCCTTGGAAATTAGCTGGAGTCTTTTTCTCTGGAAAGCTGGAGTCCTTGTTTCCTGGCAGAGATCCCTGCTGAGAAGGCTCTCAAATCCCCAAGTCCTCAATTTAGGCTCCAAGTAGGGAAGTGTCTGTTGCCACACCACTAGCAGTGTTCCTCTTCCTCCTCCCAAATCCATTTCGCTCTCCGAAAGACGAATTCAAACAGATACATTCAATACCCAGAACAGCCAGGCAGCGCCTTTCTGTATGTACAGAAACTTTCACCTTTTGGGGGGATCTTTTCCACACAACAAATAAATAAATTTGCAAGGCAACTTTTGCAGAAAAATTGAAAATGAAAACTGATGATTTGTCTGGTTTTTCCCTCTTACGAGACTAACCTTGAATCTGCGTGCCAAACGCCGCTTACCAAACACCGCTTACCAAACAGCTCCTCTGCTACCTGCATGAGCTCAGGCCCTCGTGTGAGGGCTCCCAGCAAACATGGCCTCAGCAGCTAACTTGCTGCTGACACAGAGCCCAGCTCTCCTTTGATTTACAACCTCCTTAAGCTGCTCCGATGCAAACATCCTGCAGCCTAACATTATTGAATAACCTGTACGATCTGTCTCCTGTGATTCCCATCAAAAACACCTGGCCTAAAAGATTTTCATAGATCATAAATCCAAGGTTTTATCCGTATTTCTGAAGTGATGGTGAGCAAGATGTTTGCACCTATGGGACCCTACTGAAAACTTCCTTCAGCAAAAGATGTTTTTGGAAAGGAATAAAGATTTTCTTATGATTTCCAAATCAATACCATCACTTCGTAGGCATGCTAAAGGGAAGGTGTTTTGTTTGCACAGAAAAAATTCCTTACTAACAAAGACATTTTGCTTCATTCAAAAATTGCTGTGGATGAGAAACAAAAATCTCTTATGCCATCATTACCTAATGTTTAATTAAACAAACAATCCTGCTTTACCAGAAAGGCAGCAATCTATATATTTTGGACCAAAAAAATGCGGACATTTCAACAACTACAAAGCCAAAGCAAGAAACTGCAGGCACGCAATAGCAGCTAGTGGTTTTTTTCTGCCAGTGGTGGAAACGTTTCCCTTCAAATATCAAACAGTGAATTCACTTCTTAAGGTGAATAGTTCAAGTGATAAAGGCACGTCGGGTAAGAAAGCAGAGGACAGAGAATCACACATGCACAAATTAACCACAAATCATCTCATGTGGTGTGACTTATTTATACTGTACATCAATAAAATAACAACTTTCAACCCACTTAGTGACTTTTTGTGTGGGGACAGAAAGCGAGCACACCTAAGTAGGTAAGGAATATTCAGGTTAAACGTACAAATTATTTATACCTTGTAGTTATTTTGGAGGAAGAAAGGTTGAGGGAGGAAAGGGGAAGAAGCAGAATGTACTTCAAATAGCATTATTTATCGTTTCCTGACTAAATATAGCATGTGTCTCAGGAAAAGATTGACTTGGGCTTTCCAGTCAGTAGCAAAGGGAATTAACCCATGCTGGGTTTGGCATAAACTCATAAATCCTTCAAATATGATCCATACCTTAAATTAAAGTCCAGGCTGAGCTGCTGGAACTGGATGTGAGGAGAAACATTTCCCTTTTGATGACAGTTTGCTTTGAAAAGAATATGATTTTCCCTTAATACTTGCTAGCCTCTGAGTGTGGTGGGATCTCTGTGGTATGGGAGGATGACCCACCGCCTCTTCTGTCATCAGCCAGCCGCAAACAGGAAACCCACATCCAAGTTTGCCAGGGAAACTGGTCCTGGATGATCACTCAGCCAGTAAGTCCGAACAAAAGTGAGCCTCCAAGCTCCAAAAGACCCAGACATGGAGCAGCGTGAGGCCCAGGAAAGAAACAACCATTTCTGAAGCTGTGAGGCCCTGTGTTTTTGTAAATCCTGGATTTCCCCATTTTTCTGGTGGTGTCTGACCTTTGCCTTGCCTGCCTCCACAGTCTGAGCGAACAAAGTTGGCAGTGCTATTCACGGAAAAGATTAAGCAGGAGCACTGTTTCAGTATTGTGTTCCAGCACTTACCTCAAATGCCGTGCAAATGTGCAAAATAATATGTTCCATTATGTGATGAAAATTCACATGAAAATTGAAATAACGACCCCATTAGAAAAGCAACAAATATTTCACCAACAAAAGCACACTCGCCTTTGCAATTCCAGCACCAGACTTATTTTACAGCCCTCAGAATCGACTCCGTCATTTATATTTCATCAGCTATAGCACGCTAGGGTACTATAAACATAATCCAAAAGAAGCTGCAAGCTCAGCTTCCAGAAAGCAAGAAAACCCACCCCACCAGAACCAAGCCCTGCTCCAAAGGGAGACGCAGAGCAATCATGGGGTCTGCTCCTCATAGAGGGAGAGACAGGCACCTCCCTCCCACCGGAGACAGCACCCCTTTCCAAGGATTTATGGATGGGTTGCTGCAAAGGTTGCAGGATGGGGATTGACGTCTCTGTGCTGCAAAGAGAGACAGACAGGATTCTCAACTGCCTTGACCGAGGACACTTATCTCATTTTAATCCCAAATTTATTCCTGGCCCCAGAAATCACTGCTGTTATCCCACATACATTATTACGAGTTATATACATCAAGCATGCTGAAATGAAAGCCTAAGGCTCCAGACAACGTTCTTTCCAGTTCAGAAGTTGCTTCCATGTTATCTGAAATCATTTGTACATCTGGTTTTCCGTCTTCTCTCCATTACCTCTTTGCCCATCAGCACCATCCATGTTTGCATTGTGATATATTGACAGATACACAAACAAGTAGCAAAAAATGGTCTTGAGTATTTATAGTCTTCCTGTTGTTCTGGCATTACATTATCTGGTCTGCCTGCCTGGAGTAAAAGGAGGCAAGGAAGCCTGCATGCCTTGGCTAATCCTAGTGTGCTATAAAGCTTTTCTTCTAAATCACCAGTTCAAATGCAAAGTTAGCAGTGACTGGCCATCCCTCTGACTTGTTCCACGTGCCTTGCAGAGATCCAGAAATGCCATTAACTCTTACAAAATACATACCTCCTTCAGCAGAAACCCTGTTGCAGTGTGGCTTGCAGCCATAGCCCAGAGGCTGGGCACTGAACAGGCATCTGCTACCACATCACTTCTAGATAAGGCAATGGTTATCACCCATGTGGGGCACGTGGGCCCTCAGAGAGCTTCCTCTTAGAAGTGGTGTTAGCAAGTGGTACAGGGCAACGGGAGCTGGTCTGCAGAGTCAAACATTGCTGAGGACCTCATGTCCACAGGATCTGCTGTTCGGGGTTCCCCCCCCAGCTCTCACCTGCCCCACGGACTGCATGCCTGCTAGCAGAAATGCACTGGGTGTCCTCCTGGGACACATATTCTGGTTTGGTTTCACCTGGAGGGTGAACTTCTGTGCCCGGCACAGCTCCACGCTGCAAAGCAAAATGCAAAAGGGGACCAATGAGGAGCGCCCTCCTGGACCAACATCTGGCATCTGGGATGTGGGATGGGGAAGAGCAGGGCACCTCGCTGTCCCTGCACAGCCCACCCTCCCACCTCCTCCCCCCAAAGCATGGGGCATGCAGGGAGACTGCCAGGGCATGCGGCCTCACTGCAGCCAAACACGTGCCAAACGTGGGCTGTGCGTGTGGCAGGTGAGAGCGGGCAGGTCTCGCCACTGCTGCTGCAACCGCAGCTCTGCCTGTCCGCTGGAGCGACAGCAGCTGGCTCCTATCCACTGCCCAAATTTCACACGGAAACACAGTCACGTATACATGGATGCCACTGCTATCCAAAATACAGCCATAAATAGCATGCAGGCTACAGCAGGTGTGGCAGGCTGTTTTGCCACAAATAGCAGAGAAAATGGGTCAAGCTGTGACTCACGCATGTATGCTCATGCAGGGTTTTGCCCATTGAGCCTGGAGCTGCTCTACGCACACTGATTTCCTTCAGTTTGATGTGAACTGCTCCAACAACCCTATCTTCATCATTCCTTTTGGAAATGATTGCACAGCACAGGAAAAATCAGGACTTTTTTCCCTTTAAACAGTTGCTGGTTACTACTGTGAGTAATTCTTCTCCTGCCTTGGTCTTTGTTCTACAGGCACAGACTATTGCGTCTCCTCCTCAGCTGTGGCACTGCCAAGCAAACCAGGTTTAATTCTTGCAAAGCACAACCGACAGTCTAGCACCATTCCAGCTCCATCTTTGCTGTCCTTTACTGAACTCTAGCCAAATTACCTCTATTTTTCTGGCAACCGAGGGATCAGAACCTACCCCAAAACTCCTGTTACAGATCAAGTCTCATGGAGACAGGAATTACCATCTCCTTCCCTGGGACCAGAAGTCTCTCCATAACACCTTATGTTTTAAACCTTCTTTGAAGCCAGTCAGTGAAGCGCTGCCCACTTTCCCACATGCTCCTTTAGCGCAACTGTGTTCCACTTCAAAACATCAAAACCATGTTTCATGTTTTTCCCTAGAGCTTAAACTTGTGTTTTAACAAGTCAAATCTCACTTTGTTATTTTATGCTCATTTTTCCAACCTGGCAAGGCCTGCCTGCCTCCCTGTTTGGTACGGTTCATGGTTCTCACTCCAATTCTTTCCAAGACAGTGTCACCTACAAATTCCTTGAGAAAGGAGCCTTACTAATAATAAAAAAGGGAAGGGAAGGGAAGGGAAGGGGAGACCAGATGCAGTAAGTCAGCAAAGCAAGTTGCAGAGCCAGTCCACAGTGGCAGACTTTGCCATTTGTGTGAGCACCAACCAGATACAGAATAATGTGAAGAGAAAAGGATTATTTTTTGCCTAGAGAAAAAAATTAAAGACCTCAAAACAAATGGTAATGTCTCTGCTCTTACCAATAGCAGGCGTTATTCACTGATCTTTCAGGGAAATTAAGGCACAGAGATTTAAAGGGATTTGCCCAAGTCAGCATGGGAAAAAAGATGTCCTGATTTTTGTTCTATAAAAGCAAAACCACATTTGATATATAGATATATACATAGTTTGATTCTAGACTCTGGTATCAGTGTTCTCAAGAGTGTACTGCAGTTTGACAAATTTCAGCTAAATGTTCGGGAAAAATGAATATCTATACAACGTCCACAACAGAGAACCCACAAACAAACTCAGTTTGGTTTCAGAGACAAGATTTCACTTGCAATGTCTCATCTTATTTCAAGCGATTTCATTTCTCTTTCTAATTGCTCTCTAGTTACACAATCCCCCCTCGTGGTACTGAGTTCTTAGCAAGTGCTTAATTAACAAAAACAAAAATTACGATCCTTCTTCCTTCTCAGATTGCTAGTGAAATTGCTTCATTGGCATATATTCTAAAAATTATCTATTTCTGGTTGGCTGTGTCTGTGAGTAATGAAATGAGTAACTGCAAAGAATGTGAAGCAAAGCTAAAGAAAAGGAATGAGTTTTGAATTTAATTTAAAAAAACTCCAACATTTCTTTTCATGTATGGAACTAAGAGCTAATCATTTAGTTCTGGTTACTGGGGTTTGACATAAGCACAATCTCTCATAATGACCACAGTGTATTTCAAAATAATGTAGCCAGTTAAAAAAAATTAAAACAACTACAAAGAAAGGTGGATTTCATTCTCTCTGGACAAAATAATCAAGAAGAATGACAGTAAGAGATGATTAATATTCCAGATGGTAGCATGGTCTGTAATTAAAACATGATATGCCAAAAGATTACAGCCAAACAAGAAGCCTGCCCTCATCCACTTCTTAGTATTACTAATTGTACAGTTATTAGGCCAAACAGTGGCTTTTCCTCATTATACTAATTCCTTTATTTCCTGTGGAGCTCCCGTCTTAAAGCCCCAGACACCAGAAAACTACTTTATGCCACAAATAACCTGGCAGAGGCAGAGAGGGGCGCTTGTAGGTGGCAGGGACAGAGACGCATGGATGGAGGAAGCATATGACGTGAAGGAGCCCCTCATCACTCTTCCCTTCAGATTTCTTTCTTACACCCACCAAGCCAATGCTTGGCCAAAAATTCTTCTCTTGGTCTCTCTCCCACTCCAGAGGTTGCTTCTTCATGTAGATGGGGGTCATGGATGCCAAGCGTCTGAGGGGGATCACAGCCCAAGGTCTTGCAGGGAAGTTCCTCCTGCAAGGAGCATATGGTCCCAGAGTGTCTGAATGCACAGCTAAGGGACTTGCAGTGTCAAAACAGTGCTCCTGTTGTCGGACAGGCTGCACCCCACCGTGCTGGTTACCTTCTGTAGTGCTTTGCAGTAGCACTGAACTGGGTCCCATTGGTGCTCCGAAATTGTGCAGCCCTGGAGCAAGCTCTCCCCTGAAAGTGCACCAAAGTCCCCCATCTGCTGCACAGCAACGTAAAGCTGAACATTTCCACCCCACCAAGGCAAGCCTGACCCCGCATAGATGAACCAGCTGGGACCTGCTCACTAAACGTCCTTCCTACATCTGTACAGAGGCACACAGGTTTTCAACAGGCATCGTATGCAGGAGATGAAGGACGTGGGGCAGTTTGTCTACGTGGATAACATGCGTACTATTCGACTACACATTAAAAACATATCCCCACTGGAACGTGGCATTTTTTAACTTCAAACACATGCTGTACTTAATCTAAACAAAGCTAAAAGAGAACGTGAAGAACTGGATGTCTTTCAAAGTCCCAACAGCCCGGCTTTTCAAATCTCAGACCACCCTCCATCTGATTATTTGTGAGCCTAATGAAGTAATTGCAGAGTGGCAGCTTGATTTCCTCGAATCAAATGTCAACAGCCACCAACCTCCAGGAGTTTACGCAGCTTGGTAACACAGTGACTCTGCAGCATGGGGGCCTGTACATGTTTTTCATATTAGGGAGCAGATGGAAGCTGCAATTCCCTCCAGAGCACAGGGATGCCTTTCAGCAAACAGTAGTAGATGACATGCTCATTTCTGGAAATGTTTTCCAATTCTATCCAACAGATCAATGGGTTGTGGTGGAGAAGGAGCTGAAACAGTCAGACATGGTTGGACAAAACACTGCAGAGGGGATGGGGAAATACAATGACCATCTCATGATCTGCAAGTCTCTGTTTATCTGGTGCTTGGCATGGGGACCTGCCACTCCGTAATGCCAACAAATTTGGTTACGGTGCCCCGGCAAAGAGCTCTACAAAGCCACTTGGCTTTTAGAAACCGAGACCACATTAGCACCGGGAACATCATGCCATTTCTCAAGAAATACGCCATTTTTCACTAGGTGGGCCTTACGGGTGGTCTAACCTTTCTGTGGAGAAGACGTTAGCACAGCCACTGCGGTGGCAGGATGGCTGTGGTCTCTTTGCAAGTTTGCCTGTATTTAGAAGGAACAGAGTGCTTTCTCTTGAAGTCATAGGTTTTGCAATCCTGCCTGCAGTACGGTCAAGCAGCCTGCCAGCTTGTCTAACTAAGGGAGGTAAGCTGCAAAATACAAACCCTGGTTACTCCTTGAAGATGAAAATACCCAGGCTTGCTGTCTTTTAACCCTCTTTCAGGCATGCCTGTTTGTTCTGCCAGCAAGGCAGCTGCTCGGGACAGCAAGGAGAACGGGGCGCCTAAAGCATCCTCTGTGCTCGACAAGGAGACTCTCTCATGAAGAAAATGCTCAGGGCTTTTTAATTCAGCCTTTGCAATGCAGTACCTGCCAAGAGTATTTCCCCACTCCTCTTTGCCTTACTCCTAGCAAGGAGAGACCAAAACCTGCCCTCGGAAAAATACACAGGTAAAATTTAGAAGAACATGAACTAGCAAAGGGAGAATAACTGGAAGACTACAAAAATACAGAATAATGTAGTTTATGGTGGGATCTATACCACTGTACATTTTTAAAAGATTTGTTTCTCCTTCATGATGCTGATTATGTATGTTCCCAAACTCCAAGGGGCAGTTTAAAATCTCATCTACTGCTTAACTTGGATATTTCCAACACTCTGAGTTTTCTGGAGTATTAATTTTAGTGCTCGTGTGCGCCGACTTAGCCCATTTCTGAGCTATACAAGATCCCTCCGGCAAACTCTGCCACTGCCTCAGCTCTGACCTACATCTTCTCGGTTGCCTAATTGAAAGCTTCTCCTGCCTGAAGATTGCCCATCAAAGTGTAGATGCCAATCTATATGCTACAGCACAGAGAAGAGCCCTGTGACAGATTGAGCTCCTGTTCCCAGAGGTGAAAGGCCACCAGCTGGGAGAGCTGTCTTTCCTTTCTCTCTCCTGACTGACAACCATCAGCAACCAGCCCTCTAATTCACGCTGCACCGCAGGAACTAAATAAACAACTGCATTAGGCAATTACTGCAATAAATGCCTTCTTTCTTCCCTCGTTTCCACTACCAATTTGTTGTTGGAGGCAAAAGACCACCTTGTTGGAGTGGCTTAATTTTTTTAATTGCAAAATAACCACCTCACTGACAGGTGGGTTACGGTATGTGTTTAAAAATCCATTTAAAGGAACATAAAGTCAGATGGGCTGTAATGTAATGCAAATTTGATAGTCTCTGCTTTTAATTCTGCTGTGCTTTTGCCAAGCTCAGGCATCCTCTATGGCAAACAAAAGATCCTTTCCCATGAAGCCAAAGTGTGTGTGGTTTTTTATCCCGTTTTTATCCTCAAACATTTAAACTTTGAAATTGAACTTGCCCAGTGTATTTAAGCACCCAGGAGTTTGCTGCAGAGGCCAGTCCAGCCTGCCCAGCAGTGAATGCAAGGAAGGCAACCTGTGATGGCAGATGTGCTATTTAACTACACCGAGCTATATGCTGTGCCTTTAGACAGAGATTTGCCTTGTACATATAGGTAGATCTTTTCCATGAATGGCATTATCTGATGATAAGGCCCAGACCTGATTTGATTAGAGGAATTTCACCTGAAACTGGAAAATTAAATTCTCCTGGCAGTCAAAGGCAAAATAACAGTAAGCTGACAACACATTCAAAATTAATTCTGATTTTTAGAAAAGATATCTTTTGGCAAGGTTGATTTTCCTACCAATCCAACTTTTTAAAAATATGCAGCTCACTATTTATTGAGCAATATCAGAGGTTTGAAAATCTACTGAATGCTGTTGAAACAATTGAAACATTCAGATACACGAGAAAAGTGTGACTTGGTACTGATCTATTCAGCACAAAAACAGATTTGTATCAAAGTAGATGTCTACATCTGAAAAGTCAAAAACATCTGCAAATTTACACTCATTTCTCTTCAGGCAACTTTGCGTGCATTATAGGCACATTTAAAAATGGGCTCTTGCAAGTATTTTACTTATATGTATACTTATATGTATAATTTCTCATTGTAAAAGTTTGTTTAGCTGTTTTCTCTTGTCTGTTGAGATACACGTGCAACTGAGGGTTGACAACCCCTTGTTTCACAACCCAAGCATTTCTACACATGCCACCCTGAGCTGCAGAGCAGCAGCATGCTCTCTGCTTGGCATCCTGAGGGAAAGGCAGCTCCGACATGAGTGCCTGAACCACACAATGCAGTGTGCCCGAGAGGCACAGCCCTGATGCAGTGCCATGAGCTGCCCGCAGCAGTTTCAATACCTCCTGCTCCTGTCACAGGCTGCTGTTACCACAGCAAGGAGAGTCAACAAGAACGAAGTTTCAAACCAAACCATTTGTACAGAAAGGAAAAGGACAGGACAGAGACAGATGTTTAAAACCTCATGTCATTTGGCCATGGATCTGTAGGATTGTCAGTCACATCTGCAAAGTCTGCATGGCCCTCCATGGCCTCTCCAAAATACTGCCCTCCACAAGTGGGTGGGTATTTGCATGAAGATGCAAGGCCTGCCTTTGCCTCCTGTTGCAATTTTCTCTTAGTGTTTTCCGCCCAGCTTAGTATATAATACGTGCACACGTGGGAACATGGGCAAGTCACTCAGGGAAAAAGCAATGCTTGGAGCAAACAGAAGTTTAAAAGTCTCTGGCTTTGAAAGGCACTGCAGCAAAAGCAGGTGCTTCCACTCACACAGACAGGAGCTAACTGCAGGATCAGTTCTGGCCTAGAGACTCTCTTTTTTATGGTTACGTCCGCAAAGTCTTTGGCTGCTCTCTGTAGTTAGTGACCGCACACACAAAAAGGTCTTTAATAGCAGTGCTCTATAGGAAGACAGGGCACCGAGTAAATGATACCTTAATGCTCCCTTTCAAAGCCAGAGTGGTTTGACAATGACGCTTGTTAGTGTACTGCCGTATGTTCCTCCTGCCCGCCATCCTCCAGCTTGCAAATAACTTTACAAACATCTAATATTTAGCTAGCCTCCAAAATTTTGGCAGTAATTGTTTATGAGCTACTTTGCAAGATGCAAGGAAACAGCTATGTTTGAAGAGCATGGCTCCACTTCCCTGTTACAGCAAGCGCTCAAAAACCATGCCACCGCCAAGAGAGGCGTGTGCACCCAGCACCTCCAAGGACTGAGGCCCGTGGCTGTGCAGTCAGCAGGTAGGCAAACTGAGCAAGAATTCAGGGGTCCGGTTTATTTTCAGGGCAAAGAATTACCCTTTTGCTTCTGGAAAGTCCAATAGGATTTTTAATGTTCAGCCTTAGGTGTGATGCTGGTTTAAACCTGAGGCACAAGTCAGCTCTTGCTATAGATCTCTGTTCACACCTGCAATATCAACATCTATGACTTTGTGGCCCAACGGAGACAGTGTTATTCACTCCTGTTTAATTGACTACTGCAGCTTGCTACTTCTGTACTAAAGGTTTCTGGGTCTTTGCTCATTAAATGCGAAGCAAAGAGAGAAACACAAACAGCAACTATCACAAAACCCTATTTTTTCCATTAACTGTATGCACTAAACTGAACTATCTTCCTGACAGCTGATGGTGGAGAAGTTACAGGCGTTACAGCTGAAAGTATCACTAAGTATGAAACTGAGCATTGCCAAAGCCTACAAACCCCCTTATGAATTCAAATTAGCACATTAAATGATAGCATGTTAACTGGCAAAGGAAAATGTCCTGTTTCTGAAAGCAGGGAGTTTCTTCCCCATGTGATCTGCTTCCCTCTGGAAAGGAATCTCTGTTTACCCACATTAGTTAGGACAGAGTTGTGTTTCAGTAAGTCAGTCCCATTTTTACAAGGAAGTCCTATTTTTATAAGGCACCGTACTTTTCAGAGACTTCATATCAAAATCCATCTTCTTGGGGTAGTAGAAGCAAAGGACTGCATGAAAAACAGAAGGCAAGGATAACAAAGACTACACTTGCTGAGTCATGTGGAAGGCATGTTTACAACAGCAGATCAAATATACTTCAATATTTTCATCATTATTCAATTTGAGACTCTTCTGATATTTTACAAAATGCTCTTAGTTTTGACAACTCAGATTATTAAGGGGGATTTTATGTACCCAGCCTAGTTTGAATGATGTGACTACAAATGCTTGAAAACAAAACATAAGAAAAAAAAGAAAAAAGGGAAAAAGCCCACAAGTGAATACTAAGTAAACATATTTAAGTGAATACTAAGTAAACATATTTAGAACCATTGAAAAAGAAGGTAATTCTTCATCACTTTTTCCATGGATTTTAAGTTGTATACTATAGAACTGAAATACAAGCTGATGGAAATGTGATATAAATATTTTTATTTTAGTTTTTGGTGTTGTGTTTTTGGGGTTTTTTTTTTTTTGAGCTTGCAAAATTAGCATTCACAAAGCCAGACAGCCAGGTGTTTTGTCTGTAAGAGATAAGCATCTCATCTCTCTCCCAGCTCTGTTTGACAGATGAGCACTATCCCATCACTTTCAAGGCATATCAGCCAAATTGAGATCTTCCAGCTGCACCCTTTGGAGCAGATCAGTAGAATGGTGCGTGGGAAGTATACATTAGTAAGGTAGTTGTCTAAAGCATCGTTGGAGATACTTATATTTGGGAAAAACTAGCTACAAATATATGATACAGATCATCCTAAATAAGAGTTGGACTGCCGTTACACAGCCTATTTTCTGTATCAGCAAAGCCAGCTTAGGAAACTCTTGCTTTCCTTTGTCTTCCCCCATGTTCTCAGCAACGTATATTAAGCTTTTTGCCATCTTAGAAAGGCAATAGTCACCCTCTGGAAATCCTGTCCTTTCCACTGAGCACAGAGGGAGCTCAGATGACTAGCCTGCACTTGGAGTCAAAGCGCGAGACAGTTAAAACAAGGTGATTATAGGAGATAAACCCGCAGAGGAGGGAGCAAGTGCTGAGGCTGTGCTCTGTTAGGCTATGAACTTCTGGTGGGTCCTTCCAGGTAAGCTAGTGTTTGTATCTGTAAGGGATTCAGCACTAAGTCCAGACTCTGACCTGAGCTCTAGTACCACTAGCAGAAACCAGCTGCCAGCATGCCTTACTTCACAAAAGCTTTAGCGTTTGCAGCTCTGTTCAGCACCTGGTGAGTAGATGGGAAATCTGGGAAATCAACTGAGTTTCAGTGGGCAACTACAGGAATGCCTATGAAATCTTTGTGCTCCAAGACCAATTTACAAACGACAGGAGACAGTGTTGTCACAGTGCAGATGACAGAACTGTGGGTGACCTAAGTCCACAACAGATTGGCTTTTTATTTCACTAGGACCAGGTTTTAACTGGGCTTCTGTCATGACATAACCAGATGCTATTATATTCCTTATAACTTTAAAACTGGCTGTGCAACATTTGTCCTCTTGAAGATATCCCAGCGCCTCAGCCAGGAGAAGGCATGATGCCTTGGTTCTGCCCTCATTTGCACAGGCTCAACACTGCTCCCTAGTATGTCCCATTCCTCTGTCTCACCCTTCATCACTGTCAAGATGTTCCTCAGGCTCCTTTCTTCCATCTTAGCATTTCCCCGCAAGCCTTGCCTGAAATCTTTATCATAACACCTCTTGACACATCTGAACCACCATATTCTTGTCAGACATTCTGGTCACCCAGAATCCAGCAACTTGTGCCGCACTCCTGTGAAATGACACATCTTCCATGTCTTGCTTTGACAACTCGGCACTGGCCAACTGAAGTCTATTTTTAAAAGTGCTAAAAATAATTGTTCTTTTTGTTGTGAAAATCAGGATTAACCTGCTCTTCCATGCCAGCAATGTGTAGGGTTTCCTGGAGGGAGTCAGAGACTCACTCCTGCAAGGCTATTTTTAGAGCATCCAAGACAAGTTCCATAAACATGTACTAAACAGATTTTTTTGCAAGTGGAAAGCAGTGCTTTTTAGCACATTTGGCTGCTTCTTTTTTCTGAGTTGGTGTAATTTGATGTTGGAACTTTCTCCACAACAGGGAAGAGATGGTGGCAACAAGTTCTCCATCACCTCTCCACCTTTTTTCCTCTACCCTTGATGACAAATAAACTCCTCCTGCATTTTCAAAGGATATCCCAGGTCTGGATATTATGAACTCAGGGCTACTTTCTTCTGGAGTATTTCTGACAGTCTGCTCCCCCTCAGGAACATGGGGGAAAGACAGTTGCAGACTGGCTGCAGCAGAAGTGATTGTACTGATCTGTTAATACCCTGGTGAGCAAGGGGAGCTGTGAAACACGGGACCAGGCAGATGCCTTTGACAGGCTGGTGGGACTTTCAAGTTATTGGTGACTGTGAGAGGACTTCCATCTTCTTCCCCACATCTGAACTATACCACTGTACTAAATAAATGTCCCAGGAAAGAGCTGGAGCTGGCCACAAACATCTCTGCTACTCAAGGGCTGATGCTCCAAATCTCACTTTTCAGAGAGGTTGCATACAGAGCTCTTCTATTTGCTCTTTCTTGTGGGCATATTTTAAAATTATTCTCCAGGCAGCAGCAAAAGCAGTAGCAGATTATGCTAGCCTCCAACTTAATGAATCCTGTAAAACAGCCAAGTGGTTTGTCTACAAAATATTTTGGAACTAGAAGCACGCAGCAGTACGTGCAGCTTAGAAAAGGACTATTTTCCTAACAAGCTTTCTCACGGTGGTGGTGTCAGTTCTCGGTGCCTTTGTATGCCCATGGATCTCCATCGGTAACTTTGGCTCCCTCATACTGCCATTCTCCCCCTGATGTTGCAGGCTCCAACAGGGCATCCTTGAATATCTTAGAACTTGATGATATACAGGATAAAACACCTTCATACCATTTTCTGGCAATTTCCTTCATTACACAAGCTATTTGCCCCGCCAGCTGGGAGTGCTTCCCTCTAACACCTGTGGTGCAATTCTCCTGCTGGTTGCAGGGCACTGAATCACACATTTCGTAAGGGTGATTTCTGCCTTTGCAACCAGCCCAAACTCTTCAGAAGGATGCTGGTTACATCTACAAAGACAAGCCATGTGGTGTAGAAACTCCCTTCCCATTAAACATTTTCCAGTGTGGACATTTCCCTTCTAAACTGACCTGCTAACATGAGGAGTGAAAGGTGAACTGCTGCTCCTAAGCAGGGACCTTATGGGTAGGTCTTTGAAGAGAAGGTTTTGAAAGTTGGTCATCTTCACATCTATAGTTCCAGTTTAAACAGGTGATGACTGAAGGAGTGGAAAACAGTGGTCAGTAAATATAAAAATAAATAGAGACATCAGGTGGAAAGGAGCAACAGAGCTTAGAAACGTTCACTAAAAATTTAGTGGCACTAGGAGTTGGGGGCACATGTAGGATTCAGCAAGACAGAGGTGGTGGAATAGTTTGTTATGAATGTTTTGACTTTTGTTACTGACTTTTATATGAATACAGCATCATTAGGAAATTTTGGCCAGTTTTCACATCCCCATGGTGCCACATGGCAGACCAGAGCTTTGATTGTGAGCCCTTGCTCAGCATTTCTGGAAGGCTTCTGCTCATGATCTAGTACAAGTCAGAAACTTTTTCATATAGCTTCAAGGTATGTTAAGGAGTCTAGGGACATCAGAGAGTGATGGGCAGAAAAAGCTGTTTTATGGTTCATGAACAAGCCACTGAACTCTCAGTCTCCTCCTGTTTATTGACGAGGAACTCAATGACAGCAAGCTGTACAGCAGTACTTTGGAGTATGCTCATAAAAAGATATGCGAGGGGGCAGAAGGAGGGCTGTTCTTAATACCTACATTGTTCGCTCTTGCGATTTTTTTGTCCACTAGTTAAATACCTGAGTCACAAATAATGCAAGGCTTGTATTGGTTTTTTTTGGTTTGGTTTTTTTTTTTACATGCATGCCTTATTTTCATATTCTTTTTTTTTTTTCTATCCAGCTCTGTAAGCTTTTCCTTTTAACACTTCTGCCTCAACTTTTGGCAACACCTAGATCACATATTTAATTTGCTTTTTATCTCATCAGCTTGTTAGCTTTAAACAACTGACACACTCCATCAAAGGAAGAAAAAAACCAAAACAAGAACGCTATTAACCTCTGTTACCCATATAAACTAATTAACTCTAACACCTCCCCAATTATCCCTGGAGAGGGGAACTGCTTTTATTAGCTTCCTGCTCTTTTTCACCCCTCCTCTCCATGGCTGCCTGCCTTGCTCCTCAGGAGCAAAGCGCTGACGTGCCCCCATCTGTGGCTGCCCTTGCAGCCCCGAGGGCTCTGCCAGCGCTGGGGCTGCTGTGAAACGCTGAGCCCTGCACCTCTGCTCGGCCACAGCGCCCTTCGGGTGCCTAGGGGAAGGGGGAGAGGCTGCTTTTCACTACAACTCTTGGTCACACCCGGTTGTTTGGCCCATGGTCAAGGGTGGTGACCCTTAGCTTCTGACCTTGGATTACGTTTCAGGTTTTAAACGGGCTTCCAGTCTGCTGATTAAAGCTTGTTTGTTCAAAGCAAAAGGATTAAAAAGAGTAATTATAATCCCACTAATTTATGTGATTCTTCATGCTAAACCATGCCTGCATGCATAGACATCTGTGAGCACACGTGCCTGGGAAGGTTTTTGTGTGAATTTGTTTTAAACCTATGCCAGCAGTGAAGGAGACGCAGATTATTAACTGGCTGCTGTTAGTCCTCTCTGTGCCATACATATGTCAACACACACCATCGTTCTTCCTTTTTCATTAAGAACTAACTAAAAGCAGTGAGGTATTTCAGTATACTAAGCTCTTGTTTCTGAATTGTTATTCAACAAGTAACCTGACATGAAAGGTGAGAGCAGCTGTGGCTATCCTATCCACCTCCACGCAGCTTCTTGGTCATCTCTTTTATCAAATAGAGCCACAATTGCACATTGCCAATGCACTGGATACCAAAGACAGACATTGTGCATGTGGAAGCAAATAATGTGGACTAATATCTACTGATTGTATGAAGGTGAAGGGGCTCTTGGCAAGAGTCCAATAAAGCAGAAGGCAGCAAGTAGGGGAAACTGTTCCACGCTTGCAGAAGAGATTGTCAATAGCAGGTCTGGGGCTGTAACCATCCCGATCATCGTAATGCAAAACAAGTGGACCAATTCAGAGCTCAAAGCGAGAGGGAGGTACAGGGCTCCGGTCTCTTGGCAACCCCTCTCAGTAATTTTGTGATGAGGAAGGTGTCATATGGACAGTCCTGGAAACTGAGCTCCTCTCTGCAGCTGGACAGGGTGGGCAGCCCAGTGCAGACCCAACTAAAACTCAAGGCATGATTCATAGTTACCTAGAGGGGCTTTGGACTCAGTCCTAACTTGCTTCAAAAGCTGCTTGAGGGACTTCTCAACACGCTTCATGACCTGGGCCAGGACAGTTGTTTGGATTAGTATTTGGTGAAGCCCCAGTTGAGCCAGCAGCCAGACCAGGGTCTGTGGTCCCTCTCCAGTGAACACTTATGGTGCATCCAGTGCCGCAGGATGCAGGGAGGGAGGGCCCAGGTGGCCATAGCCAAAGCACAGGACATGGTCAACCTCATCCTAACAGTGTCAGTCATAAAAATATCCATTTCTCCAACATGTCCAGCTAGCACACTTTAAGGGGCAATAGGTATTATACTGTCTTCTCTCCTGACAAAAGCTACAGACAGGAACTGGCACCTGGGCAGGCTCTACAGAGCCTACAAGGTTTTGCTTTTGGTTTTGTTGCCTTCCCATTACCAGCTGAGCAGCAGTGCTGCAGAAACCTGCCTTGCCTTCCTCTCTATAGGGATGACTCAGGTTTATTCCATCCCAGGTTGTATGACACTCTAGTATTACCACTTAACTAACTAAGAAAATAAGGAGTGAATCTGATGTGCAGGCATTATAGAAGTGGCCCACGTTACAGAGAGTCTAGCTTTGATGTGCCATCGCAGCTACAGCAAGTCTTTATCCACTCCATCTGTGTTGGTGAATTTGCACGCTTTTCTTCTAAGGATGCAAAACTGATCCAAATCCAGGTGGTCTCCTCAGCTCACCTGAGAGCATCCCTTGGAAAAATAACTGCCAGCCTATCCTCCTCTTTGCTCTCTTTCTCTCCTGTCTGTGTTTCCCCTTTCCTGCCCCTGGGACCAGCCCCATGGTGCTCAGCTCGCTGCTGGGCAGCCACTGGGGTGGTGGTACCACATAGGATGACCCCAACTGCTCGTCGTGGTGCCTGTCCACACGAGGCTTAGCACGCTGCTGGTGCTGGGGTCCGGCCAAAGCAGCCCCTCTCCCATCCCCACAGTGGTCTCTCTTGCAATCCATGGCTGTTCTAGCTTGCGCCTGCAAGACGAGTGTCCCCATCTCTTGCTCCTCACTCCAACTCCATGTGAGAGTGCAACAGCAGCAACATTAAGGCAGCAGATTAGAAATGCTAAAAATTTTCAGTGTTCCCTCCCCATCCTCCTCTTTGGGAAACTGCTTTCAATCACTTTATGTACTGAAAACAAACATGAAAGGAAAAAAAATCCCCTCTGCCTTCAGTTGTCAGAGCAAAAACTAGAATTCCCTGAGCTCTTTTCAGAAGTGCTAATATTCTCCCCTAGGCCTTCATTATATCGCACACAGATCTGCAGTCCTCTGCACACAGACTGGGAGGGAACAGCCTTAAAAAGTTGGGCTGCTTTATGTATGCATGTATGTATGTATGTATTTATTTATTTATTAAAAATAAAACCAAAATTTGCCAGCACCAGTGAACAGCATATCAGAGACTGGAATAAAAAGGGAGGCTTTTGTTCCAGTGGTAGTTGAACAGGCAATGTTCAGTCAGTGTGAGGGGGCCCCCCCGACCCAGCTCAGAGGGAATATGGCCAATGTGTAGCTGGGTCCTCCTCCTCTAGCCTGGCACTTGCATGTCTCAAAGGAACTGAATTATGTTTCTGTAGTTACCCGGTTCTCCTTCCCTTGTTCCCAGAAGGGATCTCAAACTTCTGCCTGCTGTGACTGAGCAAAATGGTGTGCTCCCTGTTCCTTGTGCAAGATGCCCCGTGCATAAATTTCCTTGATGTTCTCCCTGCAAACCATTTTGATTTTGTCAATGGCACTTCTGCTTCCAGGCTCAGGAATACTGTTTGTTTGAAATTTGAAATTGAAATTTGTTCTAAGGGAACAAATATTCTTAAAAGTCAAAATTCCAACTGAGGGCCATTTGTGATAATTTTAAAATCTGGACAATCCCCCAAATCATCACTAGATTTCCCATCAAACTAAAAGAAATTACTTTTGATCAAAATCCTGTTCTCATTTCAACAACAGTGGAAATGCTTCGTTCAGGTTGCATTATCTTATATTATCTTATATCGCATTACTGTAGAGAAATGTTTCTGCTGAAAGGAAAATTATTTCCAACAGGAAAATGAAACCATTTGGTAAGATGAAGCTTAGAATGAAATTTTTAAAATTTACTGGAACACTTCAGATTTATTCTATCCAATAAAATTAAATTGCAATTAACAAATATTGGAGAGACTTTTCAATTTTTAGGAAATCAGCACTTTCAACTGGAAAAAATATGCTGGGAAATTTCTGAGAGTGCAGGGCCAGCTTCATCCCACAGTTATGGGTCCCATTCTCTTGCTCATGCAGTTACAGATCTCATTCCTTGCTCATCTCCTTTTTCATCTATTTATAATCTGAATGAATCCTGTCTAAGCCTAACTAAAGTATAACCTGAGACAGGAAAGAGAAACACATTCAACATAAATGCTCTTTTCTCCTCAAAGAACAGTTTTGAAAGCCACAATGAAAGCATAATACACATATGCAATGACTGTAGATAATGGGTTTGAAACAAGAAGAAATGATCTTCTGTGTTTCTTAACTTTTCACAGTCTGTGGTTTCACTTGTACTGAGATCCCACCTAACACCACGTTGTGCAAGAAAGGAATTTGCTGTGTTGCACAGTATGAGTTTACATCCATAACAAAGGAAGTTGTGAATCTCATCTGTGGCCAAAGGACTTGGAAATCCAACCTCAGACTTAATATAGCCCTATTTTACCAACTTGTGAATAAATTTCCAGGTCTACACAAACTGGATGCTCTTGGCTGGGCCTTTACCAGCGTAGCTCATGCCACCTCAGTGGGAAGATGCCAGCTTCTACCGCCTGAGCATCCAGATTAATATCATGCTACAACTATTCCTAGTGAAAGGAAATAAAGGTTCAAAGCTAGGCTGAGCTTTACAGCGACAGCCGAGAGCACTCTGATGGCACCTCTGGCAGGTGGAGCCCAGGGAGGTGGGCAGAAAGAGACCTGTGCCCAGGTCCCAGCCACTGGGGTCCTGCGTGCCCACCTGGGCCAGCCCTCCTTCCCCCACCACCTCTGGAAGGGGTTTGAAGAGGGACCCTCATTTGAGGAAACCCTCCTTTGCTAGTGAGGTACCCAAAACACAAGGTAATTCAACCCAAACGCCAACCAAAGACCAGGTGATGGGACGAGCAGCCAGTGGGTGAAATTCCTCACTAATTCTCATCTCCTGTCACCCACTTGTGAGACCCTATATTTTTTTAGCATGTTACAATCATGGCTGTTGACTAACGGCAGGACGGCACTAGCAGCACCCTCACTCCTGGAATAACTCCAACACAGAAATGACATTTATAACACGCTGCCAGCAGCCATCCACATCAGCCCCCTCAGTTTTTAGATCACAGTTTACAGCAGATAGAGCTTTTTTGTCTCTCACTTTATTCACACTGCCTAAAGAAGAGAGAGAAGAGGGGGAAAAAAGCTCTAAAACGTTACTGTATTCAGCCCTTTTAAATAAAAAAACCATGAAGCACCATTCTAGTTGGATTTCTCAAACACCCTGGGAAGACATTAACCTTAATGGTACCATTGCAGGCATATGATGTGTATGGAAACGGAGATTCATTTGGATTTCACTTGCTAGCCCAGAGCATCTTTTGGCTTTCTCCAGCGTTATGTGAGTTAGATGAGTCTAAAATGTCAGTGTCAACACTACAACACTGGGAACAGAGACAGGAGTATGTGAATTGCCAGCCTGATTTGAGCCAAACTTTGCAAACAAGACACACCATAAGACATACACCTATGTTCATAGCAAGGCAGCCCCATCAGGGCAATAACAGAGTTTTCCAAGTGCAGAGCATCTTCCAACTGCCCCTAAGAGCCCTGCGGTTAAAAATTAGATCAACTGATTCAATGTGCTATATAAATGCTAGGATATCAAACTAGCAGCCTATGTTTAGGATGAACCTTCCACTCTTAAAAGTTGAAAGTATTTTTAGTGTCGTATCTCTTGAATCAGTTGGTTGTGCGAGTGCTGGAAAGCACTGGTTAATTCTACCTCTCCCCAGATGCCATCCCAAAGGTCTGAGCCATTTGTCCACTGCCTGGGGCCCAGGATTTGAGTGGTTTAGCATGTACTGCCATTGGTTCTTCTATGGCTCCACAAGTATTAGAAAGTATTAGGATAAACAAACTACTTTGAAAACTGGTATTTTGCGTACTGCTTGCTGCTGAGCATCTAATAAGAAAGCCAAGTTTGTTCGCTTGCCTTACTGGAGTAATCCTGAGAAAATCAATAACATAGTCGAGATACAGCCACGCCATTCATACAGAAGCCATAGTTCAGCTAGAAGTTGAACACGGCATGCCTCAGGCTGTTTTCCAAGGCCAAAGAATTTTTAACCATCATTACAGCACTGAGTGCATGCCATGCAACACATGTAATACACACACACCCCTTTTCTTTTTACTAGAGACAAAAATCTCTCTGAAGCTGAACAAATAACAAACTATATTGTTTTCTGAGCTATATTATGCCCAGAATATTAACCCTCCATCCTCAGAATATATTCAAGACGTGGGGCATCAATAAAACAACCTGCTTTTTTCAAAGGCTACTCTTTGGCATGACCACCTACCTAGAGAATTTGCCTCAAATGATCCTAAAGTACTGATTATAATTTTCTCGCTCTCTGTTAGATCAATTCTGGCTGTAACTGCTCTCAGCTAGTCTCTTCGGTGTTGACTAAGTTTGCTCCTGTAGCTGAGATACAACAGAGGTAAGGCTTACAAGGAGAAGTAATTTCTTTTCATAGATGGGAGGCCGGCCCCAGACCAAGGCAAAGTGGATGGTCTCCTAGGGCAACACACTGCTTGCAGAAGTGAAATAGCCCTGGTCCTTCTACTGACCTTGCTCATGCCAGAGCCCTGGCAAGGCAGGTTGGCTGCTGCTTCAGAAAAGCAATGGGCAAATGGGTAAGGTATTTCTAAAGAAGGGAGCAGGAAGCATCTGCTCCCACTGGTGGAGTTGCTGCTTTCAGCCCTCCAGGCTCCACAGGGGTAGCAGATCTGCTGATCTCCCCATCTCAACTCTTCACCCAGCTTTGGCCCCCTTTTTGCCACAAGGCTTTACTTTTGAAGCAGCAAAAATCATTTTTGCCTGTGCTGCTGAGCAGCTTGAAACAGCAATGTTAATTAGTCCCACAGACCAGACTTAGAAAAAATGGACAAGCTTTCAGGCACTCAAGTGCTGCTTATTTGATTAAGCTGTTTTCTCCAAGTAGAACAAATTCAAATAACAGAATACCCTTTAAAATGGGCAACAAATCCAATTAACTGACAGGATCTGAAAGGATAGGGTAAGGAAGGGGAGATAAGGTAAAGTAATAAATTGTAAAACTGAAAAAAAGCCCCACATAAAATGAGATGGATTTTGAGTGTTTCTCAGTGTGAAAGGAGCGACACAGCCAACAGGAATGGTTGCTCTACATGTTATGACCTGCTCAGTAAAAGCATTACTTGGTATCTGTTTAACAGGTACCAATGGCAAAGTATGGCTGTCCAGTGGGTTCCCAACCAGTCGGTATTCAAATTTAGAGGGGTCTGCATCATCAAGGGTGGAAGAAGCTGAAGCTGGATCTCAAAGTCAGTCTAGTTTCATAGGTCATACAAACCACCTAATGTGCTATCTATCACATCCCTGCTGCAAGATGTGGGCAGCATTGCCAAGGACCTGCTGAAAGGAAGCTGTATAAACAATGCTTCAAATGCTGTTTTTGCAAGGTCAGCATAGGGTAAGCCGGGGTGCAGCACGCGTAGACACCCTTACTGAAACAAAAAACAACTCACTTTCTTACTGCACATACTACACAGCTTGCTACCCAAAAGGAAAGGTCGAAAGTTAAGACGTGATTTATACTCTTCAAGGATGTCACAAAGGAAAAGAGGCCCTGCGCTTAACCGTGGCACCACAGGCCCAGCAAGAAGGTTTTATTTTCCTGAGGTTGAGGGTAAGATAACTGTGATGCATCCAGCTGGCAAGGCTGTCAGAGAATTTCCCCAAGGCAGAGTATGAGCCTACAGACTCCACTGGGCAAGATAAACAGATGTACCAAGCACATACTGAGATCTCCATGAGTATACTAATCACGCTTTACACCATGTCTAGGAACAATCCCACTAAGGTTTATTGCATGGATGCGATGACCTAGATACTTGCAAGCAATGCAGTAGAAGGCAGCAGCATTATTTTGCTAGAGTTACCGGTAGGATGCCACAGCCCTATGAAATCACCAGGTGCCAGGTATGATAAATGAGCCCAGCTCTTTACTGTTAGGTATAACCTTAGTAGGGCAAGGGAAGAAGCACAGTGAAAGGGGACAGACTCAGGAGAAATACTAAAGAAATCATCTCAGCACATCTTCATGTCCTCCTTATGCCAAAATCTCCTTCACCCTTCAGCATCCTTCTTCTCCTCCCCACTGCCAGCCACCAGCAGGCATGAAATAATCAGGTTTATCAGATGAACATTACTGGCAAGAGCATCTGTTTGGAAGTGTACCTTTTCAGCAAGGCTAATCGACTGTTTCTAGGATTGAGTGCTTTTTAAAAGGAAGATGTGGATCTGCTGCTAAAACTGAAATTAAAATAATTCACCTTTTATCACCTCTTAGCATGACAACAGATAGGAAAACAACAGGGTCAGTGACTGACTATCTCCATGCTGAAAAATTCATGTTTCCAGATCTCTCCTTTGCTTTTTACCTTCCATGTACCTAAGAACTCTGCTCAGGGTCTCCTGAAGACGGAAGATTATTCATCTGCAAGTTGCAATCCCATAATTAATGCTAATAGACACCCAAGAGGATCCCATCATAATTAGTGTGGCTCTGTTAAAGCACTGGAGAAAATAGACTGCTCTACATGTAGGCTGCTGTACAATCAGATTGACAAGCAAACTGCAAAACTACTTAAAAGCAGCATAGGGCTGAATCCTGCTTCATTACCATTTCTGTCACTCTAGTGATGCTACCCTGAGATACAGTGGTGTAAGCCCCACAATTCAGTGATGAATCTGCTTTAGTTAAAATTCTGATTTAGTTAAGACTCTAGGCCCTGAGAAGGCAGTTGTTCCTAAAACACCCCAACTGTTCTGGTGGGTCTAGTACCAGCTCTGGCAATACACTACTGGACTAGAACAGTGACACAAAAACAGCCTGAGTTGTTCAGAGCCAATGTTGCACTTTTGCTTGTCATTGATCTGCCTTTTGCTCATTAAAAGCAATGGTGAAACTCATCCTGGTTTTCATAGAACAAAATCAAGCTTGCGTCTGACATGTGGCTAAAAAGCCAGAACTAGTTGTCAGTGTATATTAGTGCTGCACAGTATCTACATGTAGGCAGAAATAGATTAAATTTTATTTTACTCTATGATACACACACTATGTAGAGTAATATATCCTCACAACTCAATAGGCTACCCCTTCAGTTCTGCTGCCCAGGGCAACACTCAAAACAGCGCAAAGAGGCCTGCCCAGACATCAGACACCCATAGAGTGAGTTAGATATGCTCATAGTCTGCAGGGGATTCAGAACACCAGGAAAAAGGCCATTCAGCATCCCAAGAGAGCCAGCACGTTCAGAATTCAGACAGATTAAACCCAGCAATGATAGACAGCTCCAATGAGTATTTTTAAATGGCAGCTTGCCACGCAAATGGTGATTTTATTAACTATTATTTGTCGATTTTATTAACTAACTTTTAGTTAATTTACTGTCCAGTGGGATTCAACAATCAAGAGACTGCTCTTCTCATATAAGTTAAAATACTGTAGTGGCAAACCCTAGGTAAGCATATTCCCACTGTGTCTTTTAACAGTGTCAAACAGCTTGAGAAAGAAAAAAAAAAAAAAGGCAGACTCTCTAAGTTGTGTCAACTTTTGACATTGTTCCTGAATCCTCCTTAAACACTGTGGCTGAAATCCACGCCCCCATGGCAGCAAGAGGAAGGCTCTTCATGTACTCTGGGAGCCCAGTCTCCACTCGCACTTGGCAATTCTTCCACTTGGCTACACCATCCTTCCTGCTTTTCTTGCTTTCTCAGTCTGCCTCTATCCTCCCCTTTTAGCTCACACATTAGTACAATCACTTCCAAATTAAAAATTAAAGACACTAAATCAATACAAACCTCAGAGCTAACAATCTGTGTCCAAGACTCGTTGTTCATTCTTCTGCCTTGCTTCTATTCCTCTGGGCTCTTGCTTTTGTGGTTTCTACTTCTCCCATGTGGGGAATCATTTATGCCAAAGTTGCCAGATTATTATCAGGAATGGTACACCAGCTCTATTGGCAAGAGCTGAAGAACTACGTAACGTGTAAGCAAGTGCCCAAATGAAGTGCAGGACTGAGAAGGCAGCTGAGCTTTCCCTGGTCTGTGGGCAGAAGTTCAGTCTCAAAGGAAGAAATGCTGCAGTTGTCTGATTCTCAGCCCTGCAGTAAAGATCAGCTTCCAGATAAAACAGCAATTCAGAGTCTCTCTTACTGGCCAACTATAAAACTCCCATTTTGCCTACCAGAAGAACACAAGCACTGGTTCAGTGTTCAGAGGACTTAAGATCTAGGTTCAGTTCTGCGTTTGGACAGATCCTTCCCTAATTCCTTATGGCAAGTCACAAGGAGCAATTGAAGACTGTTACTTGACTACATATCATATAACAGAAGACACAGAAGGACCTAAGCTAGAGAGAGAAGAGAAAATGTCTAAGAAGTGCTTTGTCAAGCGCAGACAGCAAAGAGAAGCTGAAGCAGTCTGGCTTCTGTTAACCACTTTAGAATGAGTCAATCCTGTCTATAGTATCTATCTATCTATAAGTATATATAGTATATATGTTATAGAAACATGGTATATATCTATATATATATGAAACTATTTAAGTGTCTTAAAAAAATTAAGAAGTCAGCAACCCTACAATAATAAGCAGATTCAAATATCAAACTTCTAAGTTTTTATTACCAAGACTGAGGAGAAATATTTTTTTAAGAAATGAAAGTCACAAAGGGTGTGCCTGTCTCATTTTTCTTCCACTCCAGTTATATACAATGCACAGCATGTGGTGGTTATCTGACAGTGAGATTCTTCAAGGCCTGTACACCACAATGGTGAGTTTGAAGGAGCATGCTACAAACAGCATGGCCTCAATTCAGACTTGTTTTACTAATGCCTTGTGCCTATTTTAACAGCCTATTTGAGAATTCCTTGCTCTACAATGGTGACATAGTTTTAATTTACAGCAGTCAGACTCCTAGGAACATTCCTCCCAAGCAACCAGCATTTTGACCTCTGCACTTTCGGATGCTCATAACCTCTTAGAAACTGAAAAACCCCCACCCCAAAACCAAAAGGATGATCGTGTGCAGAAGGGAAAACTTAGGCAATGTCTGTGGCTACTCTCTCTGCTCTTGTCTCCTGACACATCTAAAAATTATGCTGTCCTCTCTAGGTGCATCTACATTATTGATTTAGCTCACATCAAGTGTATGGTTTGGAAGCAAAGCTACCAATCATTCTCACTTGTCAGATTTTGGGTCACATCACAGAGTGGGAGATTTTGAACTGGATGGTTTTTTACCTTGAAATTAAATTGGAAGGTGCTCCGCAAGAGTGCACCCAGTGTTCTCCAACTACTAATGGACATTCAGCTCCCTGGTACCAAACTAGAGTTAGTCCACAGTAAAATCCCAAAATGTATATGGTGTGAACACCATCCGGTCCTCTCCCCTTGCAGTGTACTTACTACTTGATAACGTAGTCACAGCCTCTGAAACTAGTTTCTAACTTTCCCTAGGGCTTCCTTGGGTAGGGTCTGCTGTGCCACTGCTGGGCAGCAAGCCCAGTGCTCCATCCACAGGTCTAGGGTGCAAAGCCGTCAGCATGCGGAAAGACTGGGTGGCCTCTTCCCTCCACCTTCCCTCACACTCCATTCCTGGCAAAACTGCCTCTCAAATCATAGCCCTTAAATATGACTTAAATGAAAGAGAGGTTGTGGAGCCTCCATCCTTGGAGATATTCAAAAGCCATCTGGACACAGTCTTGGCAGCTGGCTCTAGGTAGCCCTGCTTGAGCAGGGACGACTGGACAAGATGACCTCCAGAGGTCCCTTCTAACTTCAACCATTCTGTGATCCTATGACAACCAGTCTTTCCAACTCTACCATAAAATCTTAAATGTATAGATCGCACAGAATCAGAGGAACATGCTGTCATCAAGCTCCCCATGGAAAGGGTGTGAGGGTTCCCAGGGCTGGCAGAGTAACCCACCGTAACTGTCACAAAAGGATGCTACTAATCCTAGGAGTAACACTAAGCTTGCTCTTCTACAGCTAAAAACATTTGTCCTCAAGTGGAACATCTCCCAAGTCATAGAAATGCCATTTCCATAGAGACATGGTGCCCAGGGATCTCTCTAGCAGAAAATCAAGTATTGCAGCCACTGGCAAGTGGGGTGACTCCCTGCCTGGAGCTGGGCTGAAGCCTCCACCAGCTCATGCTCCAGCTACTGTGCTGCCCTGGGGGGAAGCCGGGAGGGACGGTCATGCTGACCTTCTGTATCACTAATGCTACAGAAAGCGTGGCGGGAAACTGCACTGTAAAAGTATACGCACAGCAGGGTACTGAGGGGAAAATGCAGATTAATTATATCGTGGACAAAAGAGTGGTGAGCCATTTATTCCAGGTCAGCATTTTTGAGGAAAGGAAAATAAAACAGTTCACTTATGGCTCAGAAGAACATAGTGTAAAACTTATTCGAGGTTTGAGGCAAAATATCTTCTAAATCCACAATAGGATTTTCACAGAGGTCAAATAAATTTTTTAAAGAAAACACAGGCCTAAACATTGCAGAAAACCCACCATTTTGATTAGTTAGAGTAACAAGTGCTGGGCTAGCAATATCCTCCAGCCAACTCTTTTTGTCAGAATTCATCACAAAAAGCATTTCAGATGACCCCTCTGCAGCTTTACAAAGCTGTCGACAGAAGCTCCCTTTTGTGAACTGCATAACCCGTAGGACAGCACAGCTGCCCAAGGAGCCTTCTTTATCAGTCACACACTGACAAGTGGACATCATAAGACAGAAAGCTCCAAATGGCTCAAAAGCAATACAGAGAAATTAGAGGTTCTTTAAATATACAGAGAAGCATCAGAAATGGTATCTAAACCATGTGTTATAAATAAAAGAAATACATCTTACCATGTGCTTTCACATGATGATTTTTACCATCAACCATAAAGTTTTTGTTGGGTTTATTGCATGTAGTCAAGAACCTTCAGCTGGATTTGTAAGTGTGTCATGATATAGCCAAGGCCTTCAGAGTGTTTTATTTACTAATTAAATGGATGCTGGTAGGCTGAGTGCCAGTCTGTGCCATTACACAATTACATTAAAAGGTCTGGATGATGTAGAACTTTTACCACCCATTTGGGATTTTAACAGGCCGTTTCACTTTCTTTACTAGTATCGGCTTATTACAGTAGGTTCTGTCATTGGTGTTCGGTCAGCTAGAGCTGAATTTGCAGCCAGTTTGACATGAGCATGTGCTGTTGTGTATTAATTAGGGAAGTGCTGAGTGTATCATGTGACCCATTTTCCTCAGTTCTGCAATTAGCAGCTTTACGGAAGTGTCTTATGAAGACCTGAACACAAGTTAATCTTCTGGGGGAAAACAGTAAAAGAAACAATCAGCAAAACATTTCAAATGGGATTTAAGATAATGCTGCCTAAACCTGAAAGGTCTCGTGTCTATGCGATTGCTTTTAGGATACTGGCAAAGTAGCACGTCTTTGTTTCTGGAATAAAAATTCCAGCGGAGTACATTGCCCTTCACGTTTGCATCTTTCTTTCTACATTTTGGAAGCCACAAAATCTGACCCAGCATGTCTGCATGCCTTATTATAGCCTGACATCACCCTCGTGGCTATAATTTGAAAGAGAAAACTTGTCATTCCCAGTCAGATGCCCACTGCACACACATTTGCTTCGTCAATCAGTCAGAGACCTACTGAGAGCCAACTGTCTGAAGTTTCTCCAGAAGAAACTTTTTTTCCACTGTGTTTGTGCAATATTCAAAATGTTTTTGCTGCTCTGATTAGAGTTGGAAAGAAGTGGCCTTCCAACGACTTCCAGTGATGTGCTTATTTCCCATCTCACTAAGGGGCAGACTCAGCAAGTTCACAGTCCACCTTCCTCCTGCACTTGGTATCTCCTGTGGCTGGGACAGACTTAACTGATAGGAGACTGCAGGCTCAGGGACTTCAGCTATACTTAGTCTGGCTGGAATTGAACCTACAACCAACTAGATTTCTTCTAACAAGCTCTTCCATGAAACTGGCTTTTAAAAGTAATTTTCTACCAATGATGAGGGAAGATGGGGAGGATCAGCTCAGGTAAGCATTACGATTTGGAGTCTGTCCAAATCAGATCAAACATTTTGAAGTTCTCCTCTTGTTGAAGTCTCTATCAGCTCCTGAAATTTCTGGCAGCTGCTTAATTCCTTCTGGCACTCTCCCCTTCAGCTGCAAGCACACAATATCCTTGGGGGTTTCATGGGAATTGCTTCTTTCTAGTACACTCCCAGGACTACTATCTTTTACCCAAATGAGAAATACTGTGTGATGAACTTCTCCCTCAGTTCCACCTGAAATCATTGAGCAATGATTGAACATAAAACCAATGCTTAAATCCAAAAGTTAAATAATCTAGCTCAAGATTTCTGTAACAGTTTGGTGCAAATTAGGTTGGCTCCCAATTCTATAAAGGCTGGCTCAATTCCTAGATTTTACAGACACCTGTTAGCAGCCATTAGCCACATCTTTGGATTTTACTTCAAATACAATGGCATTATTCCAAAAAAATATTCTCCAGCAGGTAACACAGATGGGCAATCAGCACCTACCAACCAGATCAGTGTGAATACTACGTGCAATAACTGCTAGAATGTGGATTCGCTGTGTTTATCTGACATGATATTTTAGCTGACATATCAATTTAGTTAATCTGACACCCAGCTAACATTTGTTGCACAAGACCTGTTTACAGCAGGGATACTCACATGGCAGAAAACCCTGTCCAGACCCAGGTGGCAAGTGAATGTCATAGAATCATAGAACGGTTTGGGTCGGAAGGGACCTTTAAAATCACCTAGTCCAGCCCCCTGCCATGGGAGGATCACCCACACACTGTAGAGGTAGCACAATGTTCCCCAAATTGCTGCAGAAAGCTCGCATTTCTCACTGCTCTCCTGCTCTCTGAGGAGTAGCTCTAGTTAGTCCCCACAACATGTTTTACCCATACTTTCTCTTCTCTGGGTTCTCTTGTTACCTCTCTCCCTTTAAGACATTTTCCTTTCCTTTTGGAGAAATACTGTGCTAGCTTTTAGAGATTTGGGGCACCCATAGTTATTGCAGGCCAGGAATTTTACATGTTGAGCCCTACACTGTAATGATGCTTTATAAGAATAAAGCTGAAGACAGTCTACCAAGCCTTCTATCCAGCTCACCACTACTACAGCGGTGTTCCCACTAATAAATTAACTAATGATTCCCATAATCCATTGATGAACTGTTCCACAGGGACTCAAAAAGACATCTAAATGTAGCATTTTAAATCAATACACGGGTATATTATCATCACAAAATATATATCCTGCAAATTGCAGGATTTACCAACCAATAACCAGTCTATGTACCAACCAGTCTAGATACTCCATTTCCTGTTTTGGGTGGAAGGGTTTTAAGAGGAGGCTTTTTCCCAGGATGAAAATCTCTCTGGTAGTTAGATTTAAATTTTCTGAAGAAACGTACCTGAATACGAAAATGAGCTTGAATTCCCAGCTGGTATCTCAACTCAAGCTACCAGAAATAAGGCCATCAGTGCAGTAAAGCAAGGATGTGCGCTGGCTGAAGGGCACATTTCCAAGGACATTAGCAGAGCTGGTATTCAAATGGAACGGTCCTTACTCCCACGGCAACCACAATTTTTCTCTTTTGAAGCAAGGAAGTTATCACCCTGAATGTTCTGCCTAGAAAAAGACTCTTCTAACCTCATCCAAGGGCCACCAAAGCCAGCAGAAAGATTCTTCTATCGGTCAACTGGTTTTCTTATTTCTAGGGTTTTTCAAATATGCATTAATTTGTTCATGAAAGACAGTGCTCACAGCTTTGTGGGGATAATTTCCAGTCTGCAACCTATCAGAAACAACAAATTAAAAGGAAGCATCTTCATCACCCACCATTCTCTTATTTTAAACAAAAACTTGCCTGTGCATGTAGTTAAAATACTATCCGTCCATGGATGGGGTATGCCCCATTTTGCAGAATAGCTTGTCTCAGTGACAACAGCTATGACAAAAATTTAAATGTTCCAGGATGAAGGCATTTCCATCAATGCTCTTCTGTTTAAAATGGCAAAAAAGATTTTGTGGCATTGCTCTTGTTCTTTCTCTCTCTTGCTCGCTCTCATCCGGCTGCTAATTTGGGCTTCCCAGCAGGCCTTCAACAAAGAAAGCCAAAACCAGGGGGTAGATCCTCAGCCACTGGATGTTGTTAAGAGCTCTGCTGAAGTCACTGAAGCTGTGACAATTTACACCAGCTAAAGAACTGCCTGCAGGGCTCAAAATGCAGTCAACTGTTGTCCCTCCTTCCCCTTCACCATGCAAACAAAATCTTATATATCTTGTACAGTAATTCACTCCATACTATTGGGAAGAGGAGAGAAGAGAAAGGGAGTTCCCTAGATTAAATGTTTGCTATCTGAGGCTTGGATAGAAACCCACAAAACTGTGAGTAATCAGAATGCACCACATGGAAATGATGATGGAAAACCCCAGTGAATAAACATGCCAGCAAAGCCTGTCTCTAAAGAACATATTATTGTAGGTTTTCTTTAAAAAAAAAAAAATTGGGTTGTCACTTTTTTTTTAATAAACATTTTCTTAGTTTCCTGTACTCTGCTTTTTCTCTTCTCTCCATAAATTTCTCCCCTCCCTCTACAGCCCCATATGTTCAAAAGGGAGACGGCAAATAAGCGACTGGGCCAAGTACAATTGAAGAAGTATGCAGGCGCACAGAGCAGGTTATGGGATGAATGGGAGGAGTGCCTAATTTTTTTCCTTGCGGATCATCTGGTTAGCATTGAAACAGAGCTGATGTGCTGTACCAAAAGTCCCTCTCACGTAAGGGCAGGTTATAAAGTCACCAACTGGTGTAGCAAACTACAGTGCACTCAGTCATCTGTGGGCAGACCAGCTGAGCTCCACCTGACTCACCATCCACTTTGCTCTCTTCCAAGGTTCTGGTTAAAGCAGGAAGGCAGGCAGGCAGGCAGGCAGGCAGGAAGGAAAGAAACCCAGGTGTACATGGGTGTCCCTCCACCAGAGGAGACACTCTGCAATCTAATGTCATTCCTAGTCTGGGTCATCAAAAGACCAGGACCTTTGGGTGCACCACCGAAGGAATCCTCCCCATATAGCAGCCATGGGGAGTCCTTGCCCCTGTACAGAGTTTAGGTACCATAAAACTGAGTGAGCAGAAGTGATGGGATTTATTTCACCTGCCTGAAAGTTCGGCCTAGGTTCTTTCCATAGCCAAGGGAAACATGCACCGGCCCAGCAGAGTTCATCCCACCTATTTTAGGATGCGCTGGCTCACTCTTCAGAGGTATTGGTATTTCTCCACTGTCTCTAGAGGACATCTTAGACACTTTTAGACAGCTAAGAAAAATGAAATTATTTCCACCCAGGTGTCAAAACTGGTTCCTTCCATTCTTGCAATTTGACTGATACGATTAATCAGTGGAATGAACTGTCTCAGGATAATATTGAAAAAAGGGATTGAGGAGTCAAGACAAGGTAAAGGAACCCAAGTTCTCTGCTGATGTAAAGGAGTGAAATTTATGGTTACTATCTGTACTGTCATTAGAAGAACATTGCATTTCTATAAAGAAGCATTGTATTCCAGTTCACGAGGTACAGAAAATGTGTTGATTGTGCCCAAAATGCCAGCCTAGTAATTTCCAGTCTGGTAGTTTTGACAGTCTTAATGAACAGGCTCAGGGAAAAACAAGGACTGGAATACGGAGATAGCTATATTAGATGGACTGACAGACTCTTAGACAATGACTGCACAGGGCCTGCCCTAAATATTCTTAGCCATTCTATGCTAGTACTTCCTCACTTTCTTAAGCATGAAATTCACTTACATATTCTAAAAAAGAAAAAAGCAAGGGGGGTGAAGAAGAAATTGCCATTTTTAGTGTACAAGCATATTTACATAATCAGGGCAAAACCCTGCTTTTTAAAAATGCCCTAAATACATATTTACATGAGAGAATGCAATGATTCCAAAGAGGCTGATGAGTATGCATTTTAAGTATAGCTAACTACATATTTACACAAGCAAGACAATAATCCTCATTAAGGATTTTTTTTTCCCGCATTGCCACATTAGAAAACTGTACAGTTATTAATCCATACAACTCCACATTAACTCCTAGATACCACATGTCCTCAGGGTATTGCAGTACTAGCAAGCGTATGCTGAAGCCTAGAAACTTCCTCATGAGGAAAGGAAAGGTTCTCTCTCTCTCTGTGTTTTGCTCAATTATCAGTCATCTTCCAAGAGATCTCCTGGAACCGCAGTTTCTGTGCTGTAAGTGGTATCCTGCTTGAGTCACTGCTGAGCTGCACGAAGGATGGGAGTAAATACTTTTAAAAAATCCCAATTCAGAACAGTATTTCTGAATGAATTGTGCCTACACAGGCACATGTCTGCTCGGCATGGTCATTCCTGAGCACAAATGCGTGCACAGCAGGGAATCCTCTTTTCTATCAGGAAAACCCGGTCTCCTTGGAGGTGAGGACAAACAGCACATGGGAATGTAGTGTTTTGGGTATGACAAGGCAGGGGGAGACACAGAGACGGAGAGAACAAGAAAGGGTCTGTGCTGTCACCAACAACAACCTCTCCTAAACAATTTAATGTAGTGAATAGATGAATAATATGAAAAGGAAGCTTGCTTTCCCTCCTTCATACCCTGTGAATTTTCCCCATCAGAAAATCCCATCTCATTAACAAGTTGTACAGTATTTTTATATTTTGTTTTCCCCTTTCCTTCTCCTAGCCTCAATTCCAGTGACACAAGTATCAATGAGTTTCAGCAGATGAGAGACACTAGATTTTGTTGTCTTCTGGTAATTCACCATCTATGATCAACACAACTACTTCAGTGTATCTGTGGGCACAACATTTTTTAAAGAATAGACTAAAAATAATGAATTCTAAAACATTTTAAAAATTAATGCATGCTCCACTTTAAGCAGCTGTCAAAGTCATCTGCTCCTCCTCCCCACAGGAAAAAATCTCTTCCCCAAAATATCAAAACCCTAAAGACAGAGCTTTGACTGGTGCGGAAGGACAAACATCCATCATCAAAAGTACTGGCTGTCTTTCACATCTTTTCTGCACTACCCCACTTCCCCACAACTTCCAGCCCTACCCCATTGGCAGAATACCTGAACTCCCTCCAAGAATGCACCCAGCGGCGTGCCTGCCATCTGGTACATGTGCTTCATTCTCCCCCTTATCTGCTCTCAAAGGGGAAGCCATGTTTGCAGTCAAGTGTTTTGGTAGGGTTTTGTTTTGGGGGATTATTCACATTTTCAGATTTTCAGTCTCTACACAAAGCCTAGCCTCCTGGAGAAGCCCTTACATTAGACTGCACATGGGCAGAGCTTGGATGGGCAGGTGAAAGAATCACTAGTATGTAGGAACCAGCCCAGACAATTAGTTGTGACACTGTTCTTCGGAAGTCAACAACCTTATATCAGTCACATCTGTGACGTTTTTCCAGCACCTTTCTTTTGCTGCTTGAACGTTCTTAAGCATTTATTTTGCCTTAGCTGACTTTTGCTGCTGCTGTTCTCAGGCTCCTCATAATACTGCTTGCTTTCACCTCACTGGCAAATGTCTACAAAAAAATTTCCTTCTCTGACATGCATTCATCTTGTTCTTGTTCCCTTTATACTCCTTTGCACATTCTGCTACCGTACCATGTCCAGCTCAACAAGCCCCATCTCCACTGATACCAGCCTTAATCAGCTGGGAATCCAGCAGCAAAAAAAGACCAAACATGGGAGGAGTCATCATTTCAAGGGCAGTGCCTCTTCAACACCTCCAGCCACTGCCAGGGTACAGGAGGATGCTGGGAGCACAAAACAAATTCACATCCCCTACCTGAAAGCAGTATCACACTATAATAAATAGCATCACAGGCCACTGGACCATGAAGAAGAGAATACTGCTGAAAGATTTTAAAGGGGTTTACCTCCTGGAAAAACAAGGAGTCTGGCTCTCAGCGTAATCTATGCTGCCTGGTAGGCAAACATTTTCATAGACAGTTGTGGTAATTTCTTACTCAAATTAAGCAAACAATAGTATTCACACACAAAACCACATGAATGCGCACACACCACCTGAGGAAAGCTCCAAGCTGTGGCTATCCCTAACCATTGTTTGCAGACACCAAAGCTGTTGCATAGCCCTCTTACAAATATATCTCTGCCACAGACCCGCTGGCCTGAGCACAACCAGTACATGGACATCAGAACAGAGACAGCACAGAAAATAACAAGCCTCGGCAGGGTCATCAAGGGAAGAGATCGATCAAGAAGAAAGTTAGGCAGCCAATGCAAGTGGACCAAGAAAGCAGTTGTGCTTTCAATAGCTTACGTTTCTTGGGCCATAAAGCTGACACTGGGACTGCACACTTGCATTCCAACCCGACACATTTATTGGAGAAGTAGAAAGCTAATGTTGGCCTATTAACAATTGCTGTCCACTGTAAATCACTGCAGGACCTCCCTTGAAGCATATTGCCTCCCATTTATCTCACAGGCATCAAGGAACCCTTTGCCCTCTTCAAATCATTGTTTGGCCATTAAATCAAAACATTGCCTTTCGGGGAGAGGACGCGTTCACAAAAGCCAGAGTGGAAGACAGACCGCTCCAATATGAGGTTCAAAACGTTGGAGGATACACATGACTTGATCCCAACTTGCCACGAGTTTGTTGGAAAGATTTGACTTAATTTTATTTCCCTTCCTGGAAAAAATCAGCACTCCTAAGGCTCATCAGTGCTCTGGGAGAGAAAGTACTACAGAAACAGGCAGCTCTTCAGGAAAGGATACATGCACAGATTTGCTACTCTTTGAAATGAATGGAGATTAACAGTTTAGCATCAGTTTCCTATGAGTTGCTCAGCTACAATTTTTCCTGCGGAGTTAATATAGGACGAGAATGGCAGAATTTAATGCTATAATTATAATTTTCATAAATCTGGCTTATGCTGAAAAATTGCAAGAGTGCTATTTTTTTTTTTTAAACTAAAAAGCATCCTTTATAATTCCTTTATTATTCAGGGGAAGACGAACTGATAAAGAGTTGTCATGGGAAACAGGAAGAAAAATGTGGAGATGAGATATTTCTATGCACTTTCTCATTGTCTGGACTCCAAGGACTTGGTCAGATGCCTTCCCTGACAAACTCCTCCTGTGGTCAGTGTCCTCTTCTCCTAGTGACAACGAGCAAACGTGTCCCACTTAGTCACAGAGTCGGAAAGAGCAATAGGCAAAAAAGCAGCAGTGAAGTTTCTGTGGCAGAGCACAGCGTTCACAATTCGTACCACAGCAGCAGTCCCGTGGCAAGACATCACCCCGCTGCTCGCACTGTCAGACGGAGGTGGCCCAAGTTTGTCTGGGAAAGGAGGTGAGCTCCCCTCAGTGCCAAGCAGGTGGGAATCCCTGTTCTGCGAACACCATGGGGACATGAGCCATGCGGGAGAGGATAAAGTCCTACAGCATCACCCCAGCTCATATGAGGATGAGAAGAAGCCAGGAGCTGTGGTGTACGTGCAAGGTCCGAGGGCCTGGAGTCAGGCGTGCGCTTAAGCATCTGTCTGCGCTGAGGCGCTGGGGCCAGACTGAGCGAGGTGGAGCAGCTGCCCGAGAGCAGCGTGCGCTGGTGCAGGGGGTGTAACCCGCAGATGCGGTCTTCATTTACTCACAGGCTGCAAACATAAACCAGATATTTTTATGTTCTTTATTAATGTTAACCACAAAACTAGAAAGGTTCTGCACAGCCAGTAAAGATAGCAGTGTGAAATCCAAGAGAGCCAAGCCACTACAAAAATGTGAAGTTTTAGAAAAAGTTAATAAATTTTGGAGGAATGTTTCAGGCTTGCTCTGTTTCCAAGGGTCCCGGAGATCCCCATGTGCATAGCTCACAGGCCTCGCCAAAGGGGGCTTGGACAGACTTAAAGGGAAATGTGCAGCTATCTCTCTCTCCACTGCCAGAAGTTTAATGGTGCCGTGCAGCAAAGCACTGCTGTCGATTGACAGAGGGATGGAAAAACAGATCAGATGCATGCCTGCCTCTGGGAAAACGCAATGCAATCAAGGAGAGCCTCCTATCATTTTGATAAAAGCAATCCTCCTTTCGAACACTGGTTGCAAATCTCTTTTATCCAAGGTGGACAGGCAGTGACCCAGGCTCCCTGACCCTCTTATGCCGTGATGCTACCATGCCACGAAAACAGAGTTTCCTGTAAAATCCAGACCTTCTGACAGAACCAGTTTAAAAACAAACAAGGAAGAAAGATGTTTCTAGCCCTTGAAATGACTTAGGAAACTGAGAACTAAAAAGGAGCAAGTTGATATAGTTGTGTTGTGCTGTGTCAGTGATACTGGCCTTGTAAAGTACATTTTTCTTTCAATGGACCCAGTACGTCTGAAACCTAACGTGATAGTTACCTGTGCCACCATTGATCATGTTAGGCCTTGCTTGCCTCATACTTTTCCCAAGGCAGCAGTTTCCAAATTCTCTCACATCAAGAGAGTATCATGTTGTACTACCAAGGAGATACTTGTGGAAAGGGAAGAAGAAATGGAGAGACGTGGTCACAGCTGGCCAGAGCCAGGGCAGACCCATGTTTCCCTGCTCACATTCCACGCCCTGGTTACACTTTTTATGGACGCTCTTTGATGCTGTGCACGCTTGGCCTTGTTTTTTTAAGACCAACACTTCTATGTGCCATTGGATCTATTTGTCTGAAATATTAATTACAAGTTTAGGAGCACAGGGAAACAGCATGGATCTTCAGAAACTACATTACCAAGAAAAGAAAAAAAAAAATCAAACACGTAATCTTAGCAAATGAAAAACAAAATGTGAGCAGGAAATAAGCCTGTGCTTTTGAGATACTAAAAAGGGGGAAAGGCAATGATTAAAATGATTAAATGATAATTTTCTTATTATTCATGCAATACAGCTAGATAAAAAGTTTTTTAAAAAAGGTCTTTTAAATTACTTACAATGTGCACAGCTAAAAGGTTTATTTTTACCTTTCTGGTTTTAGACAAAAGTTGTTTTACTGATCAGAACAATTATGCTTATAATAGGGAATAAAAGGAATTGGTTACCTACAGATACACAAACCAGTGATGCTGGAGGTACAGTCACTATGCAGCATTCTGCTACTCAAATTGGTTTCATCTGTGAATTTTATTTCTCCACAAAATGTATATACTTTTTTTTATTGGAGACTTTCCATTGCCCTATGCAGTTAATACTTATTTTTACAAGCAGGAAAGCTTTCTGTTTTGGGGGAAAAAAAAAAAAATAGGGACTACAAAAAGTAAAATAGAGACTACAATTTACAGCTAAAAAACCAGAAAAAGTAATATAAGAAGTTGGGTTAAACACTGACTTTGCTGTTGCTACCAATGGGAAATGCTGTTGCATGCAATGATTTGTGCTATGTTCATCTCCTGCTCTGTGCTATGTTGAAAACCCACCAGTATCAATTATTGCCAGAAGCAGGGAAGCAGATCACATGCACTACTCACTGTCACAGTTCTTATATCCCTAGAAGATTTTATTCCACTGGGATGATATTGGAAACTTCTTACGCAGTGTCTATCCAGAAGGACTGCATTTTAATTATCCCTCGGAAGGCTGGCTGGAAGTTGGGTGTCTCGGTAGTTTTGCTTGCTTTCTTAACATTGCCTTACTGCTTAAGGCTGTACAGATCCCTTTGTAATAACTGAAAGCAACTGAACTATGGAAACATTACCTCTTGGAAAAGTAAAAACAAATCAAGATTTGGGTCCAGGATGGCTTAGCAGAGTGAATTCTTATTCATAGTCTTCACGTTCTTGCTGAGTCTTCAGTTTATTGAATTTCCCAACATTTTTCTGTTGCCCTTTGATTATTAAAACTCACTCTAGGTTTCCAGGGCACTGTTGAAGCACATGTTCTTGCAGTATCCATGCTCAGCAGTGTTACAGCATGTGGAGAAGAAATGAATGAGTACAGTAGAAGAAAGAGAGGGGCAGTACACCAAGTATTCCCTGGCATCTAAAGGGAAGTAACCTCTCAGAATGAGATTGTCAAAGAACTGATCACGCAGGTTTATTTGGATTTCTGTGTCAAATAAGATTCCCAATTGCTCCTCAAGTAGCAAGGATGTAGCAGAAGAAATGAGAAGGTAGTGAGGTAGGACCACCTGCCCTGTAGTCTGCTTTGTCTTGGCTTCCATGGAGCATGAGCTGCAGAAGCACTTTCTTTTTTTACACCAAATAAGTTCCCAAAATGAAAATAAGACTTTCCAATAGGTCTTAATAACTCATAGGCTTGAGCAGTTCTGGCCTGTGGGACACTGAGGAGTACAGCAAGCAGTGTGCGGCAACCAAGATCAGAGTTAGCCATGGTAGTCATAGGGGTATGTCAAAGGTCTCAGCTTCTTCACTTGGTGAGAGCATAACCTTCATTTTGCAAAAAATATATCCCTATTCCCCACAGCTGTAAAGGAAATATTTACAAATAAGCCAAAGAATAGGTGTCTGCCTCCACCTGTAGGAAGCCTGCAAGAAATTGTTTCACAAGGTGTAAGCAGTCCCTGTTCATCTTAACCTCAACCACAGTTAACATGTGGGGATAGCAAAGGAGCTGGGCCATAAGGGTACCATGTGAGATACATGGAGGGTTCCCAATGCCTTAGTTAATCCAAGACTCGTGACAACAATTTAAATGTGGCTTCTTCAGCTCAGCTTACAATGCTTAGGCATGAATACAAAGGGGCAGTATGTAGTACCATAGCCCATGCTGTAACACCAGTAAACCAGAAGACTTAAGTTTCTGGGCTATCAATTTGGTAATTTGTATTAACACTATATTCACTTCAAAACTAATTTGAAAACAAACAGCCCAGATAACGCTAACTTTGGTACGTTACAGCTTATTAGAGAAGACAGAGAAAACAAAACTGCACCGTGCACGGTTGGAGGTCCCACAGGATCCCAAAAGAGGATCCCATGGTACCTTTTAAAGCAAACTGTTAAATCAGGACTATACATGTCACTACAGAGCATCTGACAGAGCTGTCAGATGATATGGTTCCCAGGTTTCAACATTCTTTCTCTCTTTTGCACGCAAGTACGTACACAAATACTCCCACAGATTCAACAGAGCTCCTGCATACACCTCTGCCAAGCCCTTGCCTGCATATGTATGACTTCCACTAAAGCAGGCATGAGTTCAGTGAGAAAAATAATGTATTTCTCTCTATGCCATAATGCATTCGGCAGTGCTTTCCACCGTTGTCATTTGCTGTTTATGAAAAATTCAGTTCATGTGAAACAATTAGGAATATTGAAAAATGAGAGGGGAGAGAACATCAGAACAAATATATTTGTCCATGACCCTTTGGAAAAGTAACATTTAGAATAAAGAACAACAACCCTCTCCATTCCAGACTCAAATGAGTCCATCAGTCATCTCAAATAATAGACTATAATTAATTAATAATATAATGAATTAAATTATCATAAGCTTACACTGGAAAATTACTTAACCACAAAATACAGAAAGGTGGGGAAGGGCTGGGGTGCAGGCAAACTCAGCTCCTCGGATGAAAACCCCTCCCCATTCAGCAGCCTCCCACCAACTTCAGGGCTCTGATTTCTCTCCTGGACTCTCTACCAGGTTTTGCTCTCAACTCCCTGTGCGAGATCAGAAAAATTTCCACCACCTCCATTTCTGCCAAAGAGGGTAAGCAATCACCAAATTCAGGCTACTGTTTGATATGCTGTGTTGTTGGTTCAGCACTAGGCATTGTGTTTTTCTGTGAAAGCAAGAGTAAGAGTCATCCAAGGTATTTTTAGCCTCCTAGAAGGATGCAAAATGCCTTTCACTGCATTAGGTTGGAGGAAGGCTTGTCTTGCTGATTAGATGCTGCATGAGAATACCTGTGACCTGAGCTGAGTCCCTTTGTCCCCCATCCTATGTGGATCACTATTAACCAATAAGGCAAATATTTCTCCCAATCTTGATAGATAATGTCATTTTATACTTTGGGAAAAGAATTAAGTGATTATGGCATGCATGCCCCAAAAGACACTGCCACATGAGGCCCTGTCATGATGTAAAAACATAAAATAATTTTTAAAACTTTGACATCTTCCCCTTAAAGGACAAATGTCCATATGGGTGGAATAGTGCTCTAAATACTGTGGGGAGCAGCACAACAAAAGAGAGGGAGATGAGGAAAAGGACACCTGTACCCTGACCATCTCTTGCCAAAACTTGGTCTCGTTCCCCAATCATGGGGATGGGCTCCAACAAGGTGGGGGCAGCAGGGAGTGGGACAAAACAGAGTAAAGGACCCACGCAACAGGGCAGCAGCAACAGGCAGGAACTTGGACAATACACAGGAAAAACAAACCCGGCACACTCTAGACAATCACTGTTTTTTGTTCTTACAACAGTTTCCTGAGGAGGTGAGATAATCTAGTATTTATCATCTTTGAAGAAGATTTCAGGCTGATAAGTGGTTAAGTGAAACTGTTAGAAATGGCTTGGAGCCCAAACTAAGAGCATGAGGAGACGTCACTGGAAGAGGTCTGCTCTGGATTTGTGCAGCCTAGCTGTCGTGGCGCAAGATAAGGAAAACCAAGAATGCGTCTTTGACCACAGAGACACTGTAGGTTTCATTTCTCAATGGCACTCCAGAAACAATTTTTCATCCTCACTCAGGTTTGAATCTTCATTCTTTCCACATTATTTCCAGCTTCCCAGAGAACCTTGACTTTTCAAATCCCTCCTTTTTTCATGAGGATTATCTCTCCCTTGTGGTTTTGAAGGCATTCAAATCCAGATACATAGCACAGTGGTTTGAAAGGTTACTTTCCTGTTTGACTGATCATTCTTGATCCATTAACTTCCCAGCGCTGCCCCGTGCAATAGCAATAACCTTTGTCAAAAGTGGGAAAACAGATCACAAAACAAAACATAGATATATCTATCTGTAGATCTATTATATAGATTTACTACAATGCAAAATAACTACCAGTATAATGTGCTCCCAAACATAAATCCAATATAGACATAAAATACACACCCACATATTCCCCTCCTTTCTTCTATCTGGCCATGTTGAATAGACTGGAGCTGGGCAAAAAAAGAAGCTTTTTTCCTTTTCCTGTGTGCAGTTTCCACAAAGGTCCCCCAGAAGAGCAGCAGAGGAACTTGCGGAGTCATGACCAAAGCGATGGGGGTGACTGGGACAGGGGGTGTTCAGAGCCTCATTGCCACATACCAGATCCCATCCAAATACACTGGCCCGCTGCGGAGGGGACCTTCAGTCTCTAAAAGAAATGACAGCCACTAACATCTACTGCTACCCTGCACATCTGAAGAAACATTCAGCAACTGCCTGAAGGCCCAGTTTTGTGTGAACCGGGGTTTTATGTCCAAATTCATCTCACCTAACATTAGACATCCACCTCATGGGCTGAGGTGAGAAACAGTCATGTTAGTCCCTCCTGCAGTGGGATGTGAGGTACTTTCAGAAAGCAGCTCAGGTCTTAAGCCAAGGGTGACTGCACTGCTCGTTTGGGACCTTGTGTCAGGTCGGACAAATCCAGGTCTTAATGAACAAGTCTCTTCGTCTAGCAGTACCTTTGAAGATCAAAGGACTGGGAAATCCTGGACAGGGAATTGCAACTTTGCACCCACCTAACTTGAATGTCCAGGGTGCAAAAAGGCTAAAGTAAATCTCTGACTTCTTTGTTCCTTGGTTTATTCTTCCTGGCTGTGGTCTACATGTCTTGGAAAATTCCTCTGTCTCTCTGTTGGCAGATCAATTCTACGCTTGTCACACATGTGCTGCTTTAGCAGATGAATAACTTAATTTTTCCCACAAAGCAGTAACATGCTATAGAATGAACATTTCTGACTTTTTTAAGCAGTAAAAAGTCTCTTATTCAACCTGTTTAATAGGTTGAGGGGTCATTTTGTATTAAAAAAACATCAAGTATGCTTTCCTTCCCAATCTCTCTCTCCCTCTTTTTAATCTGATGTTTTAACAGTTTCAGGATTAGGGAAGTGGTTATTTTTGGCATAATATTTAGAAAGACAATCTTGCAATAGTATTCTCTACCAAGTAACTGCTCAAATGAACAGAGCTTATAAACGATTAATATAGCAGCAGTGAGATAACCCTGACAAGTACATCTGGTGTTTGTTAACTGAAGATTATTTCCTTTAAAGTTTTAATTGGGCCATGTTAATTGGATGCTTTTGTTCAGTAGACGTATTTCATATCACAAAGTTAAGCCAGCTTTTGTTCAGCAAAACTGTAAACATGCAATTAATCACAGAAAAAACACAGACCCCTCCTTACGCTTGGAACACAGGAACCCTGAAAGTCATTTTCACAGGGTTTTACTCCCTAAAATCAAGTAGACTCATATGGCTGAAGTCTTGTATGATGTTCTGAAAACTGAGTGATGTCTCTGTAATTACCATGAGCCTGAACAGCACTGGCAAACCTGTCAAGAGCCCTTCTTGGTACAAATACCCTGCGTACTTCAGCAGGAGTGTCTTCATGAGAAATGGCTGACAAGAATGGGGCTATGACAGCTCTAGGTTTCCCTTGCTTGTCAGAGCAGAATATTGCCTTGCCTGTTTAAAGGAATGTAGCAGCTCTGCTTTTGTGCCAAGGGGGTCTGCGCCACTCAGAAATGCCTCTGCCAGTGTTTATGAGGAGTCTCTTCTCATAGCGCTGTGACCAAAGCCAAGAGGGTGTTAACACACAGAGGGCAAGAGAAAACATACTACCATGGCACCTAGATTATTCAGAGTAAGATTGGAAACCACCTTTGGAAAAATACTGCCAGAAAGGCTACACAAGCCCTTTCTGCTTGGCAGCTGGATTAGTTTATGGCACAGAGACTGTGGGAAGTGACTGGGTCAGTGCTAGTCCCAACCTCCCTGGAAATCATGGGGAAATCATAGGGTTGTTTAGCCTGGAGAAAAGGAGGCTGAGGGGAGACCTTATCACTCTCTACAACTACCTGAAAGGAGGTTGTAGTGAGGTGGGTACTAGTCTCTTCTATCAAGTAACTAGAGATAGGACGAGAGAAAACGGCCTGAAGTTGTGGCAGGGGAGGTTTAGGTTGGATATTAGGAAAATTTCTTTACTGAAAGGGTTGTCATGTATTGGAACAGGCTGCCCCGGGAAGTGGTTGAGTCACTATCCCTGGAGGTATTCAAACAGCACGTAGACAAGGCACTTCAGGATATGGTTTAGTGGGCATGGTTGATGGTTGGACTCGATGATCTTGAAGGTCTTTTCCAACCTAAATGATTCTATGATTCTATGAAATGGGAGAGCTTCCCATCTACTAGGATACATTTTCATGGCTTCGACTTTCAGCTTTTTAGCTTATCAACCTTTCCTTCCTTCCTCCCTCCCTCCCTCTCTCCCTTTTTTGCTATTTTCTATTTTCCTTTTTCGTCTCTTCCTTTCCCGTTTTCCCTTTCCTTTTCTTTTTCTTTCTTTCTTCCATTCTTTCCTTCCTTCCTTTCTTTCTCCTTCTCTTTCTTTCTTTCTCTTTCCAAAATTAGTTAAAACTATTGTGTAAAAGACACATACCTAGGCCATTACAGTAGAACCACTCACCGATCCTTACCTATGGAGGCTTTCCAGAGCTCTGTACAAGTTCCTTTCACAATGAGAGCACACAGTATGAAAGAAGATGAGAAACCACAAGAACAATGTTATTTATGGGAACAACTTCTACTTTTGCTTTAGAATAAGAAGAGGTTTTAATCTATGGCTTTGATGTAGAACTACATAAAATATGCCTATGTTGTACCCAGTTACACACACACACACTCTCAGCACAGACCACAGCACTGTCATTTTCTGGTAGACTGAAATTATGACTGTACACAAGCGCCTAGTGCATTGTGTAGGTATGATAATGTTTTTACATGAGTGGCTACATAGCTATATAATATCTATTCTCATTACGTGGTTGCTGTAAAGCTCATTTGCACTGAATTAAGTTGTTCCTGCTACAGATTCATGCCAGCAGGAGTTATGATTGATTAAAAGTAGTTCCAGCCATGATCTCCTTGAACATGTGTCAGAGGTCTGCAGCTGAGTGCCCATGTAAATTAGAGTACTACAATTTGCCTTTCATTAGCCATCAGGTTTTGGTATGAAATGCCCCTGAGGAAACTATGACCTACTCTGTGATCTGTAGAAAACACACTTTACTCCCATAGGTCCAGTTCAGGGCAGTGTTCAGCACAAGCCTGGTTTTAAGTTAGGGGATACAGTGACTTGTCTCTGCAGAACTACTCCTGAACTTAAAGCCATGCTCCTGCACATACTTGCTGAACCCAGAGCTAAAAGCACATCAGCCTGAGAAACCAAATACATGCTCCATGATCACTTTGGGGCATCCAAAGGCTTTGTTTACATTTTAACATGGGCAAAAAGACAAATGACAGACATTTTCGGGGCACTAAAATCCAGAATGACTTCATTCTTGATACACAACACGTCTTCCGGATTTCCAGCAACAGCGAAGCTAACTGCTTGAGTGCTAAGGACCTTGGGGAGTCACAGTTCTCTGGCAGTACCATGGTGGAAACCACACTAGGACCATGGACATAGGACTCCCAGACCATGAATTGGGTGGGGGACCCAAACCAAGCAGGAAGACTCAGAGCCCCTGGAGACCTGGTTGAAGAGCTGGGTCTGACAGCAAGGCTCCCTCCATGAAAATGAAGATGCCAGAGGAACCAGCTGGCTTGGGAGTCTGGAAACCATCATGTCCACTTCCTTGCGGCAGAGTATCTAGTGGGGATTTCCTGGAGCTGAGGACCACAAAAACCCCTGAAGTCCCCACTTTGATGCCATCTTTCAGGCAGATTTCTAAGTCACTGGGCAGGTAAGCTGGCACTAAGCCTGAGAGGTATCTGAGAAAACCTGGCTGGCAGGAAAGTTTCTAAACTTGCCTGACAGGCAAGGTCACATCGGAGCTTGGGGGAAAGATGGTGATTGACAGAAAATCAGCTGAAAGGAGCATGTTTCCATATGATGTTTTACATCTGAAAAAATCAGCATATTCTAAGATAAAAACATTATTTTGGAATATTTCCATCACCTCTACTTAAATGGCTATCATCTGCCACAGTCTCGCTTTCAGCCTTACAGAACTGGATCACCGTTTGCTTGCTGCAGAAACTCCCAACTGGAGTAATTTCTACAGCAGATTGTTTCTCCAAGCAAGCTTCATTTGGCCACAGAAAATGCTATAGTATTTAGCTCCATCACAGCGCATGCTATATCAGATCAGAAATATGAGAAAAGGAAAACATTCCCATAACACAGAGTACTTTCTCTTGAAAACAAAATCTGTGGGATACATGGGTTACACAAGGTATCCTACAGCTATCAAATAACTGAGCGGCAGCAGCCCTGAGACTCCACTCCACTACCTAGACTTTCCTGTTTCTCCATTAAGTTTTGCATGAAGAGCTCACCCTACCAGGTTGTAGTGGTTAAGAAATACCATTGGAAAGAAATCTGCCATCCAAATTTTAATAGGGTTTCAGCCACTTCAAAGCTGTTCATTTCTAACAGTTTTAATCCTTTTCAGCCACTAGCTGTCTCCCTGCCAAAGTCAAGTCAATTAGTTAAGAAGTCATTAGAAAAGCCCTCAGATATGAAAGCCATGCCTTGAAGTCCAGCTCTTTTGCAGCCTCTCTCAAAAGACAGGGCTGCTACTTTGGCACAGTTTCAGCCCCTTGGTCTACCTGAAACACAAATACAAAATCAGCCTGACTCATCTGCTTTGTCTGATTACATCCTCAGCCACTGGAACAGGCTTTCTCCCAGAAAGCAGATGAGCAAGTACCAGTAGAGCAGCAGCCACAGCTTTCGTGCTGGCGACTGAATAATGAACCAGTCACTTCAGCAGACCTGCTGCGACGAAGTCGTGCCAAATTTTTAACGTCTTCAGGGATGCTGCTGTGCACTAGCCTTGCGCAAAAGCCTTGGTGATCAGTGACAAGTTCAGTCCTAGTCAACTCTCCATGCCATGAGTCAGCCCTCACCCCAGGGCCAAACGATGTGTAGTGGTTCATGACTGCTCTCAATGTGGGGTCCAGCGATTTCCCTGCCAAGAGAAATATTTGGCTTGTTTCTGACTGGAGCCCTGAATGCAAACACTTATACCTACAGCGTGGGTGAAGAGCGGAGCCATGCCCCAGGGCAAAGCAGGCAGTGAACCAACCTGACAGCACAGAAACACCCAGTGAAATTTATTTTCATTTTTGGCCCATCTTCTCCAGTGAGCTTATCTCATGTTGCCATACAAGCTGTAACTCATGCCAAAACTCAAAATTTTCACACTTGTAGGCTTGCTCTGAAAAGAGTCAGGCATCCTAATGGCAGCAACACCTGTCCCAGGGGTGCCACCATGTGCACCGTGCTCCCTGGATATCCCACAGCCACGACGTGCCAGCCCCAGCTGTGCTGAGGACAGCTGGCACTCACACTGCTGCCACACTCACAGCTGCCAAACAGAAGGGGACCCCTTCCTCCACGGCGGTGAAACGTGGCATTTGCTGTTGATGTGTCCCATCTTCTCACCGAGCCACACCTCGGCGAACAGCACAGGGTAGTGCAAAGTAAATGCAGCCTTATGTGACGCAGAGACGGTGCATTGGAAACTGTCTACCAGATCCTTTTACTAAGCCCATTTGCATCCTAAGGCAGGCTGTCATCAAACTTGGCATTGCAAAATAGAAACTGGCAGGGACCAAAGGCAAGAAGCATGTGCCTGCTGCAAGTACTTCCTCACACAGCCCCGCATTTTGCATTGCAGCACAGCAGCAAACAATTATATTGAGCAACCAAAATTTGCTCAAATTACACATATTTACCCCTACAGTAAGTCAGAATGGGAGTTGATTCACTCACCACTCCAAAGAAACTGGATGGAGTGACTAATGCAGAAATGATCATAATTTTCCCTGCCCCTAATTTTGAAACTGAATTTAAAAACATACAATCTGATGATGGCAAAAGATGGGTTGTAAATATTTTGATATGGCAGCATGAAACAGGAGGGTGAGTGTTAAAAGACATCATACCAAGAAGCAGGAAGGGATGCTCTTAGTACTTGCAATTTTCACACAGACTGTGCAGTGTCAGAAAGATATCGTCAAAATAGAAGAAATTTGGTAAATAGCAAAATAAACCAGGGCTAGAAGCAGGTTTAAGTGAAAAGATCGGGAGAACTACCATTTCTGCTGCAGAAATGGTGAAAAGATAAATCTTCAAATTGCAAGCGCTTTAAAGTGCGAGCAAAAAATAGACTGCACCACAAGGAGCAGACACAAAAATTGCTCTCCGCAGCCTTACTTTGCAGTCTGGGCCAAGCAAGAGCCAATAGAGACAAGCAAACAAATGCTTCTGAGGCAGAACACTGAGGAGAAACGGAGCTGGTGCAAATAACCTGCCACCAGGCTGTGGTGTGGGCGAGGGTCCCCTGCCTGGCAGGGAGACGGGTCAGCTCTGGCTCCACACTGCGTGCCTGCCCCCAGGGATGGGGACGGCACAGCCAGAGGACACGGTCAGTTGTCCCTAATCTTTTGGGAGATGAAAAGCTGGTGAGATGCAGGGAGAAGGGGCAGGGGGGCTGTCACTTCCTTCTTGCCTGTTCCGTTTATCAAGGTACCTGCTCCTCCAGCGTGGCAACTGTGACCGTTCTGCCAGGAGCGATAAATCAGGGAAGGAAAGCATGCACCACTGGGGTGCTCATGCCGCCATCCTCCAGGCCAGACCCTCCACACCTGCAACAGCGCAGAGCTGTGTCAGGGCCCCACCAGCCATGTTTCAGCTCCCCTCCCTTGCCTTGTGCTGCAACAGCAATGCAGAGAGGGTGGCCTTGGAGGGAGGTGGGAGCCCCCAGGGCAGGGGTGGGCAGAATGACGTGGGGGAAGCTGGTCACTGGGGCTGCTACACAGCACTTTTGGGCAAGAAATACACTTTGCACAGAGAAGCAGCCATGGGGAATGGAGAGGAGGTAGAAAGGACAGAGCTTGCTCCCGTTGTCTGGCAGCTCAGTCACTGACTGCACAACAAGGATCCATCTCCCAGGTTTTGACGATCCACTGCTAGACTCTGGGAAGAACTAGAACACCCTCCTCCCCCTCCCAAATATTCACACACTGATTTTGGCAGGTTTGGAAGAGGCAGGTGGAAAACGTCCTGCATGTGGAGGCACAGGTACCCACCATCACCTCAGCATCACTATGCACACTGGCCATTTTCCAGGATTTCCCGATGTTCAGAAATGGTAGGGACAGCTGCTTACAGTGAGCATTTTGCCGTGAGGCCCAGGACAGCGTGTAGCAACCTTTGTCCCAGACCAGGACACCATGGTGCTAGCTGCTATAGGACCAATGAATGTATACCAACAGTCTTAACACCACAGTGATGATGTGAAAGTCATCAGCCCTGTGCCCTGGCTCTGGATTATTGTACTGCTGTGGAGGTACCCTGGGAGATGACATAAGGTTCCTGTCTTTCAGACTCTGTTATTCCAAGCAATGCTGAGAAACAGCTATGGATGGCACATGGTTGGGATGACAGGTTTGCAGACCTTGTCAAAGGCTTCACAATGTCATCCTGACCTGTAGAGAGCCTGATGTTTCAATGCCAACTTCATTAAGTGTATCTCTGCTTCAGATAAGCCCCCAAACAATCTTTTTTGTGTGTGTTTTAATTTAAGGGAAAAATATCTGGCTGCTAACGATGCTGTTGTCATTGGAAACATAATTAAGACTTCTGTTTTTGTAAACTAAAAATAATGGTGAGTGGTATTCAACAGCCTGAAATCTTTATGCTGTATGTATAGGAGTCATGATTTTTCTAACAAGATGGCTGTTTGAAGTGTGTTTATATGTCTATAAAGAGAGCTAAATAGCACATATTGATGTTAATTGCAGAGCTGACAAGTTGTTCTACCCTGTTATTACGTTGCCTCCTTCCACATGATCCTAATTCATAAGCAATCTTAGAAGTTGTTTTGTTTGGTTTTAAACAGACCTCCTTTGGTGGGGAAAAGCTCACTGTGGTCTGCAACTAACCCTGAGATGGAGCTCACCAAAGCGTGTTGCTTGCTTGTGGCCCACGTTTCAGCCTCAGAGTGGCTCTAGCATCCTGGAAGTGAAGCGGATGAGATAGAAAATGCAACACCTCAAACCTGTTAACTGCCCTGTGCAAAATCCCATTCTGATTGCCACTCGCTTCTGGGAAGGGTCAAACTGAGCTCTTTATCCAGTCCTCAGAGAAGGAAAGGAAAGGGTTGGGGACGTCTGGGGTTTTTACAGGCACCATCACCACCTGTAAAAGCAACACAAACGAGGGGCTCAGCTCAAGCTTTGTTCCAGGCTCTGTACAAAATGGTCTCCTGACATTGCAGCAACACGATGGCTGCAAGAAGTCAGCTGACATCTACGAGTCTTGAAAAGACAGTGGATGGTGACAACTGGGGCAATGCGTGTAGGTTTCTGGACCCACAGACAGACTAGCATTGGGGAGGGACAGTTCACTCATGGCCAACTGCCTCTATGGCTGTGAGTCAGATGAAGAGTGTGATCACATCAGAAAATCCACTCAAAGTCTACACTCGTTAGAGAGTCAGTCTGCAACTGGGAGAGGGCAAATGGACCAGCAGACAGGGATAGCAGTACTGCTAACCTCTTCACCACGCTGCTGGAAAACCTGGGATTAGGAAGCACCATAGGTTCCTTCATTTCATCTGCATGCTGAAAAGCTGCAACATACGTGGGCCACACTTCCACACTGAAAGCTGAAAGTCTCACCTTATCACATAAATGCACAAGCTGGAGCATATAGACATTGGTCAAATACAACAGGATTTGCAACAATATCCCAACTGGAAGTGCTGGGCTCATGAGGCTCCATGCAAGAAAAAGGATTTTTAGTTCATTGGTAGGTAGCTACCATGAAGAACTACTAAGTGGAAGAACAATTGTAAGGGGAAAAAAAAAAGATGGCAAGAGGCCACAAAAGAAAGCGAAGGTTTCCACTACTGAGGAAACAGGAAACTAAGACTTCCTGCTTCTTGCTGGACCAGAAATATCACAACTTCTGTCTCTCTCAAAACATGGCAGAAATTGTACATTTTGTCTTGTGTGGGACATTGTGTTAACAAAAACAAGCAGAGAAAAGGGGCAGAGGAAAGAGCTACCCACATGTTTTTCATGATCAGAACGGTCTTGGATGGGGACACTGACATCTAAGTGAGATGCTCCACCAGTGTTTTATTTACTCTAGCACATTTGCTCAGTAATGCAGTTCCAGGAAGATTATCCTGCTAATACTGTCATGGTATTTTCCCTGGTTTGCCCATCCTTGGTACACAATAGCACATTGTCAATTATAACCACACTCTATATGTAGCTTGCCCCATACGGTTAATGGATGCAGACTGAGTGGGGTTTTCCTTTTCCTTCCCTTGGAGAGGACTTATTTCACAGGAATGTTTTCTCCTTATCTCTCTTGCCCGAACGCAAGGCTATGTGACTACAGATGCTGGCTGCCTGGGGACCACAGCTCCGACATGAACTCAAATGCACTTCAGGGGTGAGCATCCTTTCCCTCCATTTCTTCACAATCCCTGAGGAAACAGAAAAACCTCTTTGCTTAACACAACCAAGACAGAGGCTAACATCCATAGTGTGTGCCATCAAGGAAGCCTACCCATATCCATCTCTCCTCCGACACAAATGCAACCAAATACTGAAGAGGGTCAGGTTGAGAAGAAGAAACAGATCACTGTGGGCTGCTGGTACAGTTACGGTGGAGAAAACACTTTCATTGTGTAGCCATATGTACAAAATCCTGTCTGATAAACCCTACAAAAACAAATTACACACAAACCACTGGAGGGGCAAAGCTCTCCTACTTGATCTGAAGAAAACTGCTCTATTGATGGGGAAGCGCAGAGCAGTTGGGTTCCTGTGCCATTCTGGTGACTCCCTTTTGAGTTAAGCAAGCTTTAGCATGCCAGCAAGGGCCACTCTTCTTTCCTTCTTTTCCCCTTTAGAAATGTTTAGATGCTTTTTTGGCATTTGGGAAAACAAAAACTGGCTTCCACATGTGAAAGGAGAAGACGTACTCCTGCAAAGTGATGAGCATGTTCAATTCCTACTGACAGAACTGGCTTTTTAAATAATACACTATCTTTGCTGACTGATACACGTGCTGACAGGTTGTATTATTTGAGAATAACATGCAAGGAAGTTTATTTTACCATAATCCAAATGGACAGAGTTAAGGTTAAATTGTTTGGCTTTTGAGAGATTAAGTTTAGGAATTTACCATTCTCTTGATGATTTTTTTATTTATATAACGTGTCAAACTGCAAAGCATATCAGTACATGCAGTCAAACACAATACTCAGTATACACAAGAGGGTGATGTTATAGCTTGCAGAGATGATGACAGTTTCATTTTTGTATTCAACACACATCCACCCGGTAGTGCAGAACAGATCTTCCATTCGTTCAATCAACTTAGTTTAGAGAAATATAGACAAACGATGCTTAGCTGTAACCAAACTCATGCTATCTTCTATGGCAGAAGCCATAGCAACCACTGGTACATTACCAAAGTTTGGTTTAAAACACACCTACACTCTGCAGCAGAGACCCACCAGTGGGAACGAACAAACGTAACAACGCTCCCTCTCGCAGTCTAGGGAGAAACACATACAAGAATATGACAAGGGCGGCCAACAGGGTGACTTGACTCTAAAACTAGTTGACCTTGGCCATGTCCCATTGAAAGGAACGCTCTCCACAGGCTGTGAAAGTGATGCTCCTACATATACCCTCTCCATACGTACACATGCCACCCAGGCAGAAGTAGGGATAATGGGGAATCATGCAGTAACAGAAACAAAAAGGGCCCTCGGCCCTGTTGCTTCTAGGTCAGTGCCATGGTTTAAGCCCAGCCAGTAACAAAGCACCACAAAGCCGCTCGCTCACTCCTCCCCACGCTGGCCCTGGTGGGATGAGGAGGAGAAAATATAAAGAAACGTTCATAGGTTGAGATGAAGACAGAGAGGGATCACTCCCCACTTATGGTCACAGGCAAAAACCAGACTCAACTTGGGGAAAAAACAAAATCAATTTAACTTACTACCAAGCAAATCAAAACAAGGATAATGAGAAGTAAAACCAAATCTTAAAACACCTTCCCCCCAGCCCTCCCTCCTTCCCAGCTCAACTCCACTCCCGATTTTCTCCACCTTTTCCCCGCCAGTGGCACAGGGGTACAGGGAATGGGGGTTGGGGTCAGTTCGTCACACCTTGTCTCTGCCGCTCCTTCCTCCTCAGGGGGAGGACTCCTCACTCGTCCCCTGCTCCACTGTGGGGTCCCTCCCACGGGAGACAGCCCTTCATGAACTTCTCCAACGTGAGTCCTTCCCATGGGCTACACAGTCCTTCATGAACTTCTCCAGCATGGGTCCTTTCCACAGGCTGCAGTCCTTCAGTCACAGACTGCTCCAGCACGGGCTTTCCCATGGAGTCACAGCCATCTTGGGGGGCCTCCACGCCCCCGCTCCCCTCCATGGGCTGGGGGGGACAGCCTGCCACCTCACCGCAGGCTGCGGGGGCATCCCCTCCTCCTCCTCCTCCACTGACCTCAGTACCCACAGAGGGGTTCCTCTCCCATCCCAATCCCCCACTCCCTGCAGGTTTCCCCTCTTAAATCTGCTCTCCCACGGGTGTTTCCACTATCACTGACGGGCTCGGCGTGGGCCAGAGGCAGGTCCGGCTTGGAGCCGGGGGAGCTTCCAGCAGCTTCCAGCAGGAGCCGGCCCTGCGGACCCTACCCTGCTACCAAAACCCCGCCACACAAACCCAAAACAGTCAGCAAGCAAGTGCTGTTGTTAAATCAGGTTTTAATGTACAAACTGCCACTCAGTTGTTTCGTATTGTCCAGAATGTGTCTTTGTTTAAACACATAAACCTCCATCTGGAACCCATTACTGGCCCGCTTCTTTGTCTTGTGCATCGGTGGGTAACTCATGCAGAAGCTTGTAGGGAGGATGAGCTCGGCTTGTCCACATGGCCCTGCAGCTCCCTCAAAGAGCCAGCCAGGCAGCCACAGTGGTCTGCTTGCCTAGTCGAGGAATCATGTCCATTGCTAAAAGGGGACAATACTTTAATGTTACCAAAAGGCAGGCTTTCCTTTGCCCAGGAAGCCAGATCTCTGAGACAGGATTAGCAGAGAGCGTGTTTCAGACAGGCATGTTTTAGTAATAACAAGGAGTGATCAAGGGCAGAATGACTGAAGTGGGGTAAACCCAACCCAAAAGGTTCAGATGAGCGTTCAGAAGTCCCAAATCTGGACTGCAACATGTGTTTCACACAAACCCACCTTTTCTTCTCTCACACACACATCTATAGGTATCTACGGCTTGCATCATCACTGTAATAGAAATCCACAGAGTGCATTTTGGGTTTACACTCAGACATTTGCCTGAACTGGCTGAAAACTCCAACCTCCAGTTCTGCCAGGTTCAGCAACCTTCCCTTGTCCTTTCAGAGGCCTAGTTTTGTGTAGCTGCACTGATTACTTCTGAGCTGAAAAAACTCACTACCATAGCTATCTTACTTTGAGAAGCATTTGTGGAACAAAACACACCCCAAGCTTATGCTCACAAAAATGTTTCTTTTCCAACCAGCACAGACTACAAAAACGTCAACCTGTCCCGATTATGGCTCCCAAAATGCCTGTCCATTGTAAAAGTGGCAAGATGAGACAGGTCATCTCCATGTTCGAACTGATGCAAATACACATATTTATTTGAAAAAACTGCATTTTATATATTTGTAAACAATTGCACAAACACTTAACCTTTGTATCCTCCTAGACTTCGAGCTGAAGCTCATGCTGTCATGGGAGGTGACTTCCATTTGTTCCCTGGCCACCAGTGCATGATGAGAGCTTAGAAAAGCTGGCTGCTCTGGGAGCACTGCACTGGTGCCCCAGGCTTCCAGGTCCTGCCGGCCCATGAGACAGCCACTCCTCTGAAAAGCACACCTCTCTTTCAGCTGTACCCCTACCTCCATTCCCCCATGTCGGTTGCTGACAGAGACCCACACGAAGGCTTCTGCAGTCTAAGTCCACATGGTATTTTCAGTACTTCATAGTGCATCTTCACAGTGGGTCTAGTGAGTGGCAACCATGTTCATACTGGCATGGAAAGAAGAATGGGGAAGAATGAAACTATTCAGAATAATTTGATTTTAAAGATAATTGACAAAGGGGAAACACCACATTTTTGCAGTTTGCCGGCTGTTCCTCTTCTGAGATAAAGGATGACCAGCATGTTAATAAATTATGTTAGGTCTACTGTTTCCTTCTCTTAGGATAAATTCAGTCACTGAAAGTCATCAATTTCTGAAGTCAAGTTAGTTTCACTAATCATTCCAATGCCAGAGATGGGGAGCTCTGTTAATAACTTCTAAAATGGCATTTTATATTTCAAAAGTCAGAACTTAAGCATTCACAAGATTGGCCTGAACAGTTCATAATGCATCAGGGTATTTTTTTCATTTAGCTTCTATTTTTTTTAGACACTGGGGGATATATTTTCCAACAATTCTCTGCAATTCCATGTTTCTAAAAAGTTAGAAGAAATCTTTGATAGCCACCATATTAGAAGGAAGGGGGGCTAAATGAGGTTCATTCAAAATAAGAACACTTGGCAGTGTTGCACTCAGTTGTGGCCAAATGCGTAAGGCCAGGACCAGGACTCTGCCCACGTGCAACCTAGAGATTTCATTTGATTAGCTGTCATACATCATTTTGTATCAAACAGCTCGTTTGGCTATATTTATGGTGACAAATGGACCCCTGTGCACCAGACACTCCAGGCCTTGGCTATTACATGCTGCAAGTGTGAATATGTCTGCTCAAACTCTGGTGATTTTCCTAAAGCACTAGTTTCTGGAGTCAGGTGATTAAGTAGGAGTCAGTGGTATATTTGAAGGAAAACAAAATGGTTTTAGGTTTCTTGGTTGCAAGCAAAGCTTACATGAAATAAAGTTAAGAAATCTGAAAGCAAATTGTGTTGTAAAAAGTATAATACCCATGGCAAATTTCTGGTCCATGAATGACAGGTATTGGCAAAACTGATGCAGCCAATTTGCTGGCAAGAATTCTGACTCCTATGATGAGCTTCATGAAACATCTATGTCCATCAAAGGCTGAAGCGATAAATAAGTTTGCCTGTTAACACCCACCATGCGCTTTCTATGAGATTTTACTCTCCGATTCTCCATTGACGAAGGAAATCCACCTACTGTGGTTAAAACACCACAGTGAGAGTAGGCACAGTGCTGCAAATAATGCAGAAAAATCTCGTAGCATGTCTTGACCCTGTCTCACTGGAGATGTGGGAGGACATGCAGTTGGCGCACCTGGTGTGCCCAACAACAGGGACACAAGAAGCCATGCAAGAGCAGTCCTGGGGAGCCTGCCCCACAGCACCCCAGAGTGTCTGTGAGGGTGGCAGACAGTGACCCACATACCAGCCATGCCCTCAGCCCCAAGCCCAAGCAGGCAGGCCAAAGACGCAGCTCTGCTCCACAGTTCCAATGCTTGGTGCTCTCCCCAGTTTGTACCAAGCCACGGCTGTGTTTGATGTCACATCAGCCAGACGCAGTCCTTCAAACATCCTTGCCCCCAGCTCAGCAAGGAGCACACAGGACCAGGACTTTGCATTTCGCTACACGCCGCTTACTTTGGGGCTGCCACTGGGATTCCCAGGAACTGAGGAGGTGGTGATGACAGACATATATACACACACACACATATATATACACACACATTTTAGTCAGCCAAGAAACAACCACTGCAGAAAGGACCTGGTCTGTTTTTAAGGTGTGCGCTAATGAACGCCCTTCTCCAGAAACCAATCAACAATACCAGTGGTTTTCAAGGCAACCTTTTGCCTTTCTGAGCAAAACTGAAGCTGTTGCACATTGTTCCCTCAGAGCAGGGTTTGCAGGAAAGCTTTTACGGACTGGCTGGTTGTCAAAATGGTAGGGGAAGAAGAAGGAGGAGCCATGAAAAATACTCATTTCTTATAAATCTGAGATGGTTTCGCATCCCTGAGGCAGGCTCATGTTGTTTTTGGCGGGCATGACATAAAAAATAACACTAAGTCTGCGACTCGCGAGCAGTTTCCTGCATGGGCTGTGGATTTGCTTTGTTTTCTGTTATGATGATGATGATTATTATTATTGTTACTAGATGGAGGTTGTGGAAAAGAGCATAGGTGCACGGAGGGGGGTGAAGTAGGAAAAAGTTAATCTGTCATGTCATCACTCTCTTAATTCAAAGCATAGAAACTCAGGGGCTTTTATAGTGTGAGGTCTGATAATGATAATCTGGCAACACCTGAACAAACAGTCTGTGGGGCAGTCCATACCGGAGCGAGTGGGAAGCGAGTGGTCCTCCGCCTGCTCTTTCCTCCGGCTCTGAGAAAGCTAGGCATGTGAAAAGGGGAACAGGGCACACACCACAGCGCCTGTCCCGTCAGCTGGGCCAGGGCACACCGGCATTGGATGACCCCGGCATATAATCAAAAGGCTTCCTCGCAGAGAAAAACCTGCTCGAGGGCTTGCCCGAGACCTCGCCCTCCACCATCCGCGGGTCCAAGGGCAGCCCCCTTTTGGAGACAAGCACGTGTCCGAAGAGGAATGAGGCTGTTAAAAGTGTTTAATGTCCCCCTTGCATCAGTGTTTACCAAAAAAGTTCAGCAGCAATAAGGTTTCTATAACAACTAGTACCTAGGAGGGGGAATGACCTCAGCTTGGGCCATGGAAAGACAAGGTTAGAAAGTACTTAAATGGACAGACGCTCTTAAATCACATGTGTCTGAGGAAATTCATTCAAAAGTGCTTAGAGAAGTAACAGAAGCAATGATTAACAGGCTCATTAGTGGTCATCCCTGAGAACTTGTAGATGGGTTAAGGCCCAGAGGCTGTAAAAGGGTAAGCATGAATCCTTGCTTTAAAAGGGGGAGGAAAACAGGAGCAAGGGAACTCCCGGTAACACCATGCTGGAGGAGGCTGCCCATGCCCCAGAAGACAGGAATACAATTCAAGTTGGAAAAACAGTCTGAAAATAACACACTATAATTCAGTTTGGATAAGGGAAAGCTTCTACATGAAGACTGGAGGAATTGGCCACACCAATACACAACAGGGAACCACTAGGCCAACAGCAGCTGTACAGGAGGGGAAACTGTGGGTTACACCAGAGCACAGGGGCTCTTGTGTTGCTTGACTTAACCCCAGTCTGATAGCTGATACAGAAAAGGAAACTGAACAGGGCAGAGATGCTCTTCCATTCACACAAGGAAGCGAGTATGGGAAGACGACACCAATGAGGGAAGGTGGCTAAACTCACCTAGCCTCTGAGCCCAAATGGCACCCAAAAATGGACAAAAAGCCTTGCGAAGAAATGAGACAATAAACTGAGGAAGACTGACCCTTCATCAGGTGTCGAGATGAATTATCCAGCCCGGTATGTCGCGCTGTGTCCTTTCTCTACTCAATTCTGTCATGACCATGTATCCTGAAGGACTATCTAACTTCATCCCTCTCTCCAGGATGGATGAAGAAAACAGATGGGAAATTCAATAAGCCCAGTGCAAGCTAAATAAGACGCATATTAACTTCATCACTCCATCACTGGGTTGTTTAGGTTCAATGCTTCTTTAAGTGATCCATCCTTTAGTTGTGTCAATCTACATAGCATACTCCTCAGGGCAAGTCTTTGAATTGGCCAGAAAAGCATGCTTTATGCATTTATATATCTGTATTATATCAGTGACATCACTAGTGACATCATTGTCCAGACACGTCATCAAGTCAACACATTCAGGGATTTGGGGTTTATTTGTTTGGGAAAGTGAAGGAGAAAAAGAACAGCAGATCAGAAATGAAGAAAATGTGGTGCCTTAAAGACTCCCATAGACGGTTTTGTCCGAGATGAAGGACTGAAGAATTAGCAGTTAAAAGAGGAATCTCAGAGGAGCAGCTGTGCCATGTCATGGCAGCGTAGCTGCTGCAAACATCTCTGCAGCGCCGGCTGAGAAACGGGCAGCCTGCACTTCAGTACTCTACAGAAGGGGCTCTGCACCATTTTATCATTCATGATGATGTGTCTGACATGTTAACACGAACAGGAGCAGGCACTTCATAAATGGAGACTACTGTAGCGCAAAGAATCTCCCCAGTAAAACACTGGCACTGTAAATTACACCACTACAAAAAGCTGGGGTTTTACAGGAGCCACCAAACTGATCCCATTCCCTCTCCGACTGCTAAGCTCCTTGTTGCTCACCTTAGTTAAGAGGGGAAGAGAGGCAATACTGAGCCAATGTGGGTGAAAAGGAGTGATTTTTAGTGAAAGAAAAAAAACAAACCACCACTCCTTCTTTAACTCAGACATTATACAAACAAGAAGCCAGTGCTGCTTTCACAGAGAGCTAAAGGCTGAAATACATAATACAGTCACTCTCTAGGTCACCCCACTGGTAGACCACCGTATCTTGAAACAAAACCATTAGTAGGAAAGGGTCTGGATTTGTAGAAAAGCTCTATAGGAACTCTATAGTTTGGGTGTGAACCTCACAGGGCTGAGGAGCTGTGGAAGAAGCATCACAGAAGTTGAGAAACCAGATAGAAAAAAACCACAATTTTGGTATGAAACCCAAAAGTAATGGAAGGGATGGAAGTTCCTGAAAGGTTTAATAGGACACAGAGAAAGCATACTCTAAAGTGTGAAAGCTCTCTAGATTAATCATAAAATTAGGTAGTACAGAAAAATGAGGTATTACCCACAGACAGATGAGGCTAAAGGTGTATTCAGCTCACAGTCTGAAACTCCCCTTGGCGTAAACTCAGCTCAGGTGGTTTCACTAACCCAGCGGAGATCCTTAGGTTGTTGTGTCTCATCTCCTGTGCACCACAGGACAAGGAAAGCCATACAAATGACCTTAGGCTGGGGTTGCCAAGTTACACCTCAAAATAAAATCAAGTCAAACCCCTAACTGTGACTCTTTCCCTCTTCCATATGAAACGCAAGCCCTCTCACTACTGTTGAAAATGCAGGAATGCTTTGCTCCCTAACTTTTTTTCACTGATCTATGACACAACATGAAATCTGGTATTTGTAGCACCAACCCAAAAGTTGTAAAATTGTTATCTTTTCTATGATTGACACTGCACCTAGATAACCACCTCCCTGCCACAGAATTTCTCTAACTGATATGACCATGCCAGCAGCCAAGTTACTGCCCTCAAGTTATTCTTCTTTATCTTGTATTTTGCATATGGGTATGGATTTCCTTTAAAGACATAAGATTTTTTTTTTATTTGATGAAAAAGAAGCTTTTCCTATCTCCTCTCCAAAACCTGAAGGAAAATCCTTTATTTTTTTTTTCCTCAACATATTTTCTGTGCTAAAAGATGAAAGCAATAGCCTTGATTCAACAAGGTATTTAAGAACATGCCTAACTTTAATTACATTAGCAGTTTGACTGATTCCGTTGGAATGAATTTTTTGTTCATGGTTGATCATCTACACCTTGATGAACCAGGGCTAAGAGGTTTATTTTGATGGGTACCAAGTACATGCAGACAAGTGCAGATGCGAATGAACTCCCTACAACCAGAGACATGAAACAACAGTCAGCCATTTTCACAATCCTGTATCTGTTAGTCAACTCACTCTTGAAGATTTATTTTTCCTCTTATATAGGAAAAAATCTGCAAGACCTGGCAAATTGGTTATAGTGGAAGAGAATCAAAGCATGTCCGTGTGGCACATTTTTCCCTCTCACCCCAGCCTTATTTAACCCAAATATGGGTGAGCCAACAGGCAATGATGCAGTCCTCCTGAATGCCACCTATGGACTCAAGATTTTTTCCTTTTAGTTTCTTGATGATTATGGAAGCTTATCTGTGCACGGTCCTGTTTCTTCCACAGAAACTGTCAGCTGTGTCCTGCAGCCTATTTCAGTTACGATAACAGCGGCTCCTCTCCTCCCTGCTTCCCCAGCCTTTTCTAAATTGCAGGAAGGTTCCTATGGTTTACTCATTCTCCCAGTACTCAGAAATTGCTTTCAGTGTCACTGAATATCGCATCTAAAATCTACCCACAAGAAGGAGAAAATGGGGAATGGAAGAAAACAAAGAAGAAACAAAAAATGCAGTTAGTGATGCTGCTTAATTTGATCCTCTCAGGAAGTGTCCTGTCCCAGAAAACAAATCAAACCAAAACAATCCAACCCAGCTAAAGAAAACATTCATCATTCCCCAGATAAGATCACAAAATGTGGGGGAAGCTATGCTGCTCCTCAGGGCACAAGCTGCAGTCAGCTGGGAGGAGGAGGGCAGTGGATAGCAATATGGGGTGCAGAGGCCGAGGGTACGACGGGGCTGAGCCGGCCACTGTTTGCCTTTACACTGAAAGCAGGGCCAGGGGCAGCTGTGGGACCCAGGCACCCTGTGTCCTCCAGACCCAGGGCTCCCCCCCCGGGCTCCCTCCTGCACCCCTCCGCAGCACACACATCCCCAGCTGCCGGCGACAGCTTCTGCCTGAGGGGTTCCCCCGTCTTCGAGGACACTGACTTTGTGTTTTATAGGTCTGTTTCAGGTTTGAGGACAAATCTAGGGAGAAGGCCTATTTATCCCATTTTTCTTGTCTTTCTCCTCTGGCCTCTGGGGACTTGGAGAAAGAGCACCACTCCTTTTGAGGGAAAGTCAGCAGAGAAAATGATACGATCTCAACTGACAGGATTTGAAAGACTCAGTCTTGGCTAAGAGATGACAGGAGAGGGGAGAAGAAAATGGCTGTGCCCCTGGTTTTATAGCTTGTGCTAATCTATGGATATTCCTGAGGGGCTGAGCAGTGAATTACAAACATCTTTCCCACTGCACGCTTTCCAAGTCCTCCTATGGGAATAATGGGTAAAGGTAAGGAGGTGAGGAAACTGCTACCAGAAACCTAACTAAACCTGCCCTAGACAAGTATAAAAATTAAGCTCTCCTCTCCACTGCTCATGTAGATGTTGGTTCCAACAGGATCTGGAAACATTATGGTCTTACAGTTTTAAAGGAAGTAATTGTTCCATTGTGGTCCAGAACACTCCGGGAGCAAGTTCAGTGGCTGGGTGTCACATCTGCTGTTAGCTGAGTGCCAGAAGATTATCCTCTCGCTGAAAGTACACTTCTCAGAGTTTTAAATGCCAAGCTCACAACCACTTCCCCTCCTAAAAAAGATAATAATTTGAAAAACAGTGTGGTGTGCTGGGAAGTGACCCTCAGATCCCACCTGGGTGATGGGCTACGTTTTATGGGTGAATTATCCTTGAACACGCAGCTGGCAGCGTCCTCTGTGAAATGAAAGAAACTGCCTTGAAAAATAACATTAAACATTTAAATGTGCTCAGTACTGCTCTTCTGTTTCCATTTATTCCTTTCCCTGCTCTTCCTCTTACTTGTGCATGTCTATGCATGGAGTCAGCAACCCCAGGATGGAGTCTGTTGTAATAACAGAATCGGCGCTCACCTTCCTCCCAACTACAGAGGAGATGGTTGCTATTCTCTTTTGCTATTTCTTACCCTAAAGCTACCAGAACAAACACACCCACTCATTGTCTCCAAACAGGGCCAAAAAAGTAGTATGTAATCATATATGCTGGAACTAAGTGCTCCAGGGGCAAATAAACAGACAATTCAGTGCATGGCAACCTGGAAAGCAGCTGAAATGAAAAAAGACGTTTGATGTGAACTTCTGGGTTTTTCCCCCTTATCAGGGTTGGCTTGTACTTCTGCTGCACCCTGGGAGAAGTAGCTGTGCACTGTGAAGGTAAGTCTTCGTGACAGACCTACCCACGGCACATATTCCCAGGTCCTCACAATGCCACGTGAGCACTGAGGAGCAGCTCAACATCTCTCTGCCTTTCCTCCAGTTTTTCTGAAACGTGGAGGAAAAGCAACTTGGGGACAGAGTTACTGACTTGGTTTCACTCACTACGAACATTTTTACTAGTTCCCACGGAGTACCAGTGAGGGATTTGGTTTTCATCTACCTGTTTTCCTCCGAGTCATCCCAATGGCTTGTTCCCAGGTCATCTGCCCTCAGAATCCCGCATTCAACATGCTATTAAGTCATTGAAACATATACATAGTAAAGACCCCTCTACCACGCACCTTCATGGCTACACAGTGTCCCCTGACTGAATAATATGACTGTCTCCTCGATCTCTACCAGTAAATGGCATCATCCTTTGTGCCGCCTTCTTCTCCCCAGGCTTTCAGAGCTCTGCATAGCCACCACTCTGGTTCTGCTCTGATGCAAGGCCAGCCACACTCAAAACCCTTCAAAAATCTCAAAAAACCCCACCTGGACCCACACAAACACACACTCACATATGAATACTCACAGGTATCCTCCAAGTATCCAGTGTCTTAAAATTCAGTCTCACATATAGCCATGCTAAAACAGGCCAGTGCATCTCCTCCCTCCAACTCACCAACGGCTGTGCATACGTCAAGAACATACATAGGTAAGGACAGAAATCAAAGCACTGCATCATTTCAGAAAGTCAGACACATGAAAAACCCTGAACTTTGTGTATGCTGCACATATCTAAACTCTGTAGGCTCTGAAGCGAGTAGGAACTGACAAAAAACAGAGCCAGCACCAGCACATTTTTTGACAGCAGTGGCATTTGTTTTCTACCTCATTGGATTTGGAGGGGCAGGAGGGGGATAAAAAAGTGGAAGATAGGAAGGTAGAAATAAAGCAAACTGCTTGTTATTTCTCTCAGGACCATCCACAGACCCATTCGGCAGTACTCACATTTGCTCAGTTGCTGTGCTGCAACAAGCATGACCTGCATTATAGGGCCAGGTGAGTGTCAGTGTTTTCTCCTCCATGGCAGGATGGAACATGCCACCCTTAGAGATCCAGGCCCTCCCCTTCTGGATAAGCTGGGTGATCCAAGAGGCAAGTAGTGGACACGCAAAATGCACATGTGAATTTCTCTGACATTTTGTTGGCATTTTTAGGTAAATCTCCCCTTCTGTGTATTTCTGAAACCAAAAGAGGTTGCACCAATGTGTGAATTCAGCCGTTTCACTGTAAGGGAAGAGTGTAACTGTCAGTAACTCCTCTCCACCTCCTACATTCACACTCCCACTGCCAGCAAGTGCCCTGCTTTGGGTCCCACCACAGGCAAAGGCAATGGCACCAGGTTACTGCAGGCAGGGCCCCTTGCAGTGGGATGGGTTCATGGCATGGCACCTTTGGTAATCAAGTTCTCGCACCCCATTTTTGGGTAGCTGGTAGGATAGGGAATGTGAAAGATGGCCAAAAGCAACACCTAAACTGGAGGAAAGCTCCTGCACACAGAAACCCCTCTGGCAGGTGATAACCAACCTGCCTGCAGACTGATGCAGGATTTGTTCACAGGTGAAGTTTTTAGCCAGGAAAAACTTAATGGGAACGCCTATAAAAAGGATGGAAGGAAATTAATCCTATTTTGTTACAGGCATCCACTTGGAATAGAAGCTTTATCATATTTACAATGAAAGTGGAACTAAACTTAAGGTTGCGAGGTCTGTGGCTGAGCTGTGGCTGCCAGTGTAGCTCATTCTTTGAGAAAAAAAACGACATCCAGCAGCAACTGTGAAAACCATAGTGTGAGCATAGTCACAGGACACAGCTAAATGCAGTGACATTCCTGGAAACCCCTGCTGTGGAAGAGCAGAGAAGCCACAGTTATCTATATAAGCACGTGGTCAAAATCCATGCCACAAAACTAGGCAGAATTTCCTATATCATATCCTCTGATATTTTTTTTCTAGAAATGAAGATAGAAAATTATTAATAAAATTTACTTAAAGAAAGCATCTTCTTGTCTGCAAAACTCACAGCTGCATTTTAAAGAATTGAACAAACGCCACCACAATTGTCAGGCGGTATGCATAGGAAATACATTCAATAACCAACGTAAACACTTGCATGAACCTGTTATTTATCCAATTTTCTTTCTCTTCACCTTCCCCCAGCAAAAAAAAAAAAAAAAAGACTTCATATATCACAAAAAGATGTAGACTCTATTGCATTAGACTAAAACCAAATACTTGCTTCGTTTTGGGATACTTAGCACAGTTTAAAGCCTTCTATGATTTTTCAAAATTCAGATCATATATTTAAATGAACATACTGTTTCAGAATTAAAGGTTGAAAAGTTTCATTTAGCAAATCTGAAAATGACATATTTTCATGTTCAGAAAAATGCTGCAATGAAATGCGTTGACTTTGTTAAACCTTCACTTCCTCCTCTTTTCTGTCAAAAATACTAATCAAATTTAACCCATTTTCTAGAACAACTTCAGTACCTCTGAAATTACATTTTAGGCAGAATGAACCATGTATTGATAAAACCACCCCTTGCTGTATTATCACCCTTCTTAAGATAGTTCTCTTAATAATATCACAGCAATGCACTTTGTCAATTTTTGCTGTTGGTTTTTTTTTTTTATTATTTTGATCTTCTCTAACTTTCATGAGGTACACCTGCATTTCTGTGTCCTGATCACAAGTGTGCTATGGAAGTGAATTTCCTCCTCATCCCCATGCACCGCGCCATGGTTCACATCACAGTGCTTTGGGAGTGTGCAAACTGGATTTCTTTCAGATAAAACCAAACTGCAAGGTGTGTTTGAGGAACACATTGAGCATGTTCCAGCTGCTAAAGGGTGCTCAGTCCATGGGGCTGGATCTGGTGAGCCCCAGCAACATGCACAATGTGGGGACAAGTTCTCAGCACTGACTTTTTTTTTTCTTTGTGTGCCTACTCCTGCTGCCCTGCACTGCTGCCCTGTAGGCAGAGCCCAGAGACCCCCAGGGAACGTCTGTTCTCAGCTCTCGACATGCTTTACAAACCTGGCTCAGCGTCACCATTCCCACTTTGCACATAGAGAAAGTGTGGCTGGCACAGTGCATTTATGGTTGGTATTTTCACAGGTGCTTGCTAATTTTGCATACATCATGGCTGGGCAAGCACTGAGAGAAATTCATGGTGGGAATCACCCAACCTGGGGGGTCTAAAAGCTAGACCTCTGAGTTGGTCAAGAAAGGGAAACAGAGACCTTCATAAGGTAACGCATATCTCGTCCACCTTAAACACCTCGCACACAGGAGAGGTGGCTCCTCCATAACAGCCACTGACCATGACAGAAGCCAGATAACCAGTTGAGATTTAGGTGTCTAACTTTTAAACATAGACCAGAACTGAAAAGGTTTTAAGATAGTCCCTCAGAAGAAAGGTTTTCCAGTACAGTGTTGATCAGCCACAGTGGACAGAAACTCTGGATCAGACTCACAGACAGGCTGAGGCTGAAGAGCACATCTGGAAAGCGTCCAGCCCAACCCCTGCTCAAGGCAGGGGCAGCTGCAGCAGGTTGCTCAGGGCCATGTCCAGTCGGGTTTTGAGTATCTCCATGGATGGAGACTCTACAACCTCTCTTGGGCAACCTGCTCCAATGTTTGATTACACGCACCATAGAAAAGCTTTTTCTGATTTTCAGATGGAATAATTCCTTGCGATTTCAGTTTGTCCTGTCACTGGATACCAATGACAAGAGTCTGGATCCATCTTCTGACAGTCAGTACACCAGTGGTCGGATTAAATTGAGCAACCTCTCTTTAAACGTGGGAATATACTCGTTGGTTCTGGTGATCAATAATCCCTAAATTAATACATCCCATCAGATTTTTCTGACTAGCCCATTCAATTCCATGACAAAGTCAAATAGCCATTTTCTCAAGCCTCAATATCAACTTCCAACTGCTTGTTTTTAGAAACTTCACAATTACAATGTTTATTCATGTTTCATAACCTCAAATTCAGTGTTGAAAGATGCAATGAAGCACCAATAAACTTCTATTTATGCAGTTAAAAGTTTACTGCATAACCCATTCCAATTTTCAGGAGATTTCTGCTCATAAATTTCTGCAATCCATTTCATCATTGATGTGTGTGCACAGAGGGAGAGAGAAAGATGACAGACAGACAGTCATTTTTATGCTTAGTAATGTGTAAATGAAACCTAAAATTCAAACTGATGTTGTAGACACAAGCTGTGAGATTCACATTGTGGTTGAAAATGTGTACGCAGAGATACATGAGATGGTGCAGGTGTGAAACTGTGGTGTACCACTGGACACACATTTTGAATTTTTACTTTCTTTCATTTTTCTTAAGAGTATAATCAAAGTTTACATCCATATTAATTCTTCCTTTGACAAATTATGATTCCATCAAATTAAATTGTTGTGCATCTTCATCTCTGTCTCACACATACAATCTAAAAGCCTGTTACTAAAGAGAGAGAAATCCAAAGAGTGCCTGAAAACAGCTTTCAACCAACAGGAATGTAAAATGCACATGAGGTCAAACTCTCATGGCTGTAAATATGATGGATGTTGGGTGCTGCCTCCTAGTAGTAGTGATTTAAGAAAAGCAGGGGCAGCAGGACCAAGGCAAAAGCTATTCTAACGGTTATAAAAAGGGTTCCTTTGCAATGTGGCAGCTACCTGCCACAATGCGCTCAATGGAACAAACTCCCTTCTCATCCACCTTCACGAAATCCACTCGATTTCAACCTGGACCAGGTAGGTAAGTCTTGTTTGCCAACTGTAAACTGCAAGTTGGATCAATACAAGAACATATGGACAAAATGAATGAAAGATCCTCTAATATTAACATCTTTTTAATGGATTAAAAGTTGCGACACATCTCCTGGCTGCAGTTTCTGTGAAGGCACCGAACCTGCCAATAGAAAACTTCTTCCAGTAACAGGGCAGGCCTCATCCAGCCTCAGTACCTGAGACTGGGACTCTTGCTAGCACCATGACTATGTCAAACAACTGGATGGATTATTGACCATGCAGTGATGACACAAGACAGGCTTCCCTAATTGTCTTCCCTAAGGCTTGATGCTGAGTTGAGGCCAGACCCCTATTTCAATGATGGAGTGTTAGTAAATGAGCTTGTACCTGCAGCAAAGAGGTTGCACATCTGAGGATCCTCCCCACTGCCTGTTTCACTCCATGTCTAGGCCAGACCAAAATATACTCTGTCCTCTTCCCTCCCTGCTCCTGACACACAGACTTTCATGGAAGCCAATGGAGCTTAGTCTGTTACGTGCAATTATTTATGAAAATAAAAATCAAAGTGAAAATTAAAGGCTGGAGTAAGTCCACAGAGAAGCTGAACTAAGCCTAGGGTTTCTGTGAAGTCATGTCTCATGAGCAAGGAGATCTCAGGACCAGAAATCAATCCACCAAAATTTGCACAGTGAATACTGCTCCTAGCTCTGAGCAAAAACAAGAGGAAAGGCTCTTCCTCTTCTTCTTAATTCCCAGTTTTCTCCCTTTGTCTAAGGAAGCCCAGCCAGCTGTCAACAATATTTCTTTGGCAATTTTGGAGTGAGCTCATAACTAAAAAGACAGCCAAAAGCAGTCATAAACAGCTTAATGCTGGTCCTAATTTGCCAAGTCTTGGAGTGAGTGATAAGGCTGTGCTCAGCCTTCTTGCCATGCTGAGGCTGCCAGGACGCTCAGCAACAGAAACGGAAGTAGCATTTTTTATCCTTTCTATTTGCCTTTTTTTCCCTCTTTATCTTTCAAGCAAGAATACAGCATTCTCAAAAAAACCGCAGCAGTCACTACTCCAGCTTATCTTGGGTGACTTCGCCTTCCAACAAGATGCTCTTTAATGCTATATTTAATGCCAATTCTAAGTTCTCAAACTGGATTTTCCTTGTAAACCTCCATAGCTGAAGCAAAACAGAATGCACTTCAGAAGCAAAATGAGATCTGCCCATACAACACCTTTCAGATGCCTTCAATTTCTCCCCTGCCTTTTCATCTGTATCTTTAACAACATAGTATTGTAAAGTAAATATTATGTGATAATGAGAAGTCTTTATAAGTCAGGGACTTTAATGGAAGTTCTTGGCAATACGCCCAAGCAGGCAGAGGTTTCTGTGCTCAAACTCTGAAACCTCACTTGACCATTAAACACCATACCACATCAAGGTCACATTAACACCTTCGACTCTGGAGACCCACCATATTCTGTTGAAATGAGCATGGCATATCCATGAGTTGGGATGCCCTCCTCCTTCCCAATCTAATAGCTGTTAAACTCTTGGCAACACGAGAGGCTTGGAAGCTTACTGGAGAGCTCTTGGGATCATATAACAGGAAAGTAGGAAGGGCTCTAAAGAGAGCTCCTTGTTTGGTATGATCATTGGGGGAATGATATGGGCACATTACAAGCCTTTACTTCTGTTTTATAGAAGCAGATGGACCTTCCCCATGATGCACAACTTTAGAAAGCAGGGCTTGCCTTACTGTCAAGATTAGTAACCTCAAAATAACTATCATTCTGTTTGTAAGAAGATTTGGGACTACAGTCACTGATAAGAGTCTGGCAGTGCAAAGCTGTCATAAACATATTTGGTGAAACAGCTCACAGCCCAAGCATCCTTCCACTTGGCCAAGTCCCCTCTCCTTGACATGACTACCATTTGAACTTATAGGTAGCCAGCAAATGGCAGAGTGCACCTGAGGCAAAAGACAAACTAGATCTTGGTCAGTTCTAAGCTTAAGTACATAACAGGAGCCCACATATTTTTCCACTGACACTTGTGCAGCCTCAATGTAGGATCTCACCTTCTAGTACTGTTGTTTTTGTAAGACTCTAATACCCTGTTTTACCTCTTCAAAGACAAGATGGTTTAACTCTGGCATCCAGATGCAGGTTTTGAGATCCCCCATAAGCTGTCTCTGCCCTCAAGAGTGACTGTCAGCCTCCACTCCATGGGAGCATCACCAGCCCAGCTCCTGAACGCAGGCAGACAGCAGCATCTGGTTCTTCTGGCACAGGCATTTCCAATATCTCTCTGGGAAACTAAAGTGTGTCACAGGCTGGGTTCAGCATACTTGCCACCAGTTAAACCATTGCGTTGTAAAAACAGAGATAGAAAATGCAGCATTTTTACAAACTAAATAACATTAGGTGACCCTGGAGACTAGCTTTGGAGGAAAATGGCCTTTAGAGCTCAGTGAGATGATATTCAGCTTCCAAATGGAGACACTATTAAGAAGAAGTATGCCTAATGCCCACGGAAACCAAAATGAAAGGATTCCCCCGCCTAGCTGCATGGCAGTAGTTCTGAGGCACCACAGATCAACTAGGAAGCACCTACCCTGCAAGACGAGGTTGGAAAGAAGGGGCATCTTCAGTGGCTGCTACCCTTTGCTCATGAACATAATTCTCTTCTATCTGCTCTCATTTTTCAACACTGCTTTAAAAAAACCTACTCCCAAATGGCCCATCATTCAAGCAAGCAATACTCTTTGCAATCAAAATTAAAAAGACTAGATGGCAAAATAGCCTGTCTTCCTGCTTGTCAGCACCAGCTGCTTTAAAAGAGCAACCTTTTTTAATTCCTCTGAAACCTTGTGTCTCTGAAATACCAACTTCCCTGGAAACGCTTCCTTTCACTTGCTTCTCTGACAGGGGTAAAATTACTTCGACAAGTATTCCTTTATAAGAGATGAAAACCGGAGATCAGTGGGATTTCCAAGGCTGTATTTGGTGCCTTTCCTATACTGAATTGTGATAGGCAATCTTGATTTGGGCCTCTCCAAAATTACAAAGTTATTTGTGTTCTTTGATATAGTAAGGAGTAAAAAATAAATCAAGTCATTCAAGAGAATATAGGTAAGGACTTATCTGTACAAAAATATGGTATGTATAACGATTCCCAGACATCACATCTGAAATATGCACATGTGCATGCACTCTACATATTCATACATACCTTTAAGGACACATACCACTCTCCCAGATAGCCTAGTAGAAATGACAAAACCTAGAAGGACATAGCACAGTCCTTTTGGGGTAAGATTTCCAAGAATGCTCTTAAGCTAAGCTCTGGAACAGAAAAACTACTAGGAACTGGGGATTTGTGAACCTATCTTAAAAGAGGAGGCTAGAAAACTTCAGCTTTAGTCTTGCAAAGTGAAGGCTGAGGGATTATATTGGTGCCTTCTCTAAACTCATCCTGAAGATAAAAGCCAAAAACAAAGGCAGTCTATTGAAGTTGGTCCAAGAATAAATGGTTATAAAATGGTCAAAATTAATTTAGGCCAGAAATTAGAAGACCCAAGTTTTAGAGTAGTGAAGTCCTGGAAAGTCTTCAAAGCAACTCAGACTTCCTGCTATTTCCCTTAAAGTAATCTCCTGGCTAGGTATGGCCAACCCTTCTACTGGCAGAGTTAAAATCCTAGTGACACGCATGACTTACTCCATCATCAGGGCAGAAGAAGATATCTTGGTGTCTTCAAAAAGGAGTTTGTTCCAAGAGGAAAAAACATGTTTATGAATGGCTGGGCTGGCCAGAGAATATGGCACCCCTCAGTTGTGTTTGGTATCTCGCTGCTTGAAGCAGGCAGCCACGTCGGGGCCTTGCCCTGGCACCTTGCTTGCACGCCTCTGCCCCAGATCTGTGTGGTTTACCCGCAAGAGGCACAGATTTGCTCCCTGTGTGCACCCTGTGCTTGGCTTGCAGTGGCTGTGGCCGCCCACTTGCAGCAGTGAGAAACCAACCACTCAACCTGCAAAGATGCCTTCTCCAACCAACCCTGGTCATTCAAAGATATGATTTTACCCTTGGAACAAAATCCCAAATTCCTCATGATCCAAAGCATGCCCACTGAGGCACAGGATTTGCTTCTGTGCAAATGGTGAAGGAGAGATCCTAGCAGTTTCCCTGGGACCCTGTTATGCAGTGAAAACCTGCTCAGCTCATCACTAAATCCACAGGTACAAGGGCAACACCTGCCCTCATTGGGATTTGACACTTTTGATGCAGAGAGACAGCAGGCGAGCCTGCTTTCATCCTCCCCGTTTAAAATGAGGGCTGCATCCTTTCTCTCAGGGGACCGGAGTCGCCTCTAAGCCCCGCTGACTCCACGGCACCTGCACAGGCTGCTCCTGCGCCAGCCCGGGCGCGTTGTCCTGCCCCTCTCCTTTCAGCAATGTGCTGGCAGCAGCTTTACTTTTGTTTCACCGGCTGATCCCTCCATCTGCGCAGTGGCTGGGTCCATTCAGCGGCTGTGTGCCTGTCTCCCGCTGCTCCCAGCCCCAGCACTGGTGTGGCCATTGTCTCTGGAAAAGCGGTCAGTCTCCCCAAACAAAAGTTCCCAGAGCTGGGTAAATCCTTCTGATGTCAGCCCCACAGCAAAGGCAGCTGTGGACTTTTCCCCCAGCCACACTCTATAGGACTTGCTCAGCCTTGCTGACCGCACGTCAAATAAGCACTGAAACAAAGAGCATCCTCACCCCAATGTACGCTTAAACGTCCCTCCCGATCCATGCTGGGACCCATCAAGAGGCTGGGAGAGCTCAGAAGGAGCCGAGCCCTTCTGGGCTGTCTCAGCTTGAAAATCAACAAAGAACAATGCAGGAAAGGCCCTAATACCACCTACGGGTTACATTCCCAGTGCACCAGATGATTTCCATGTAGGAAAATTTCCGCAGGGATTCCACAGGATCTTTACAAATCACGCACACCAGAGACAGGAGGCACTGCACCCTACACACCCTTAAGCCACAACAGCAGAGAACTGATCTGCAACATTTCCGTGCAACAGCACCCCTGCGTTCTCTGCAACGATGGATCAGAGCACAGCCACACAGCCTCAGTATGCTCATCCTTCATTTCTTCTAATCAATACGGAAACATGGAATGGAAGATGAGGGTCTCATTTGCAGACTGCAGTTCTTTTTTGAAGGATAAAAAGAGAAAAAATGTAGAGAAATGAAATATTAAAAGTTTTGACTGTCCAAAGGGACCTGGTTTTCACTTGAGCAGAGGAGAGAAAAGCACTGAAATAAGACACAGGAAAGACTTAGTCTGCATTACAGACGCCACTTAGGCTTTTTTTTTTTCTTGACTGGGAATTTTGGTAACTTCCACTGTGATGTGATGTAGGGTACCCACTTGTACAGGACCTACTGCGGCAGTCAGGTACAAATATATAATGATCACCTTGCTGCTGATACGGGATTGAAAATTGAGGAAGAGAATGGATTTTACAGTGACAAACAAGAATTTCCAGCCAAAATAAGATAAGCATTACTTCACAGTGGGGATGGTAATAGCACGTGCCCTTACACAAAAACGCATAATAGACATCTACATGTACAGCACTAGAGAGAGACGCTAGACTAAATCTCCCCCATGGCTCAGGACAAGTCATTTATCTCTGCTGTATACATATCCCTCCCCATCTCCCAGGACCTCTGAGAGACGAAAGACTTTAAGAGCAGCGATGTATTCACAGGCTACAGCATCGAGGGCCACAGCAAGCACCTGGACCATGTATAGAGCAGGTCAGAGCCCCAGCACAAGGCAAGCCTCTCCTTCCTGCTGGTGAAGCCTGTCCAGAAGCCTGAGGAGCTGAGCTGGCTTCCTCTTAGCTACATCACCCTGTGCCAATTAAGCTTACTGGAGACATGGATCACTCAACGGGTCTCAGAAAGAAGATAAGTCCTGAGGATCACCCACAGCTACAGATGTTTAACTAGCACTTAACCAAACTGTCGGATCTACTAAAGCTACTTACTTCCAACCAGATCCTTGGGACTCTGAAATACTCTCTAATGCCACTTCTACAACAGGTCCATGAGATCTCCCATGGCCACTGACGCAATCACCCAGGAGCAACTCTGTGATGCCTCTGCCATCGAAGGCCACCAGACCTGCTATTGCTAGATGAAGTAACTGTGGAAGACCCAAGCTCCCATTTCTCCTGCAGACATAGCCTCACTTCCCATTTCAAACTGCCTACTGTGGCTGGGGGGCTTCTCTATATTTTTTTCTATGTGCACTTCATGATTGATGGCAAAGCCATGAGATAAATTAAGTTCTGAAGAGCCCAAGGATCCACTTTTCCATGTAATACATCAAAAACATAAGAAAATTTGAGGATCTTTAAGTGAAAAAGTAGTCACCAGGCTGGATTTTAAAGAGGAAAGAAAGAAAGAGGAGATTCATTAAATCAGACACATTCAAAACTAGCAAGGGTCAAGACTGCCAACTTCGTAAATACAGGTTGGTTTGGTTTACCTAGATACTATCATCTCCCTCCATAGTCACTGAGATTGTGATGATAGTATTCAGCCACATTTATGAAGCTGTGATTGAGAGCTAGGTAATATTCTCCAAATTAGGAGAAAAAAAAATAAATTGCAAAAGCCCTCATGGGCTCACTAACCCTTCTCAGCCAAGTACACCAGTCACAAAAGCCTCTCCAAGCTGGTTACAATAATAACTCGAGAATTCCAAGTACCTCGTATTTACAAAGTGACCGCTTTCAAAAAAGAAACTTAGAGCCCTCCAGGGGTAGAGAATAGTCTGAAATATTTCCTCAGTTAGCAAATTTAGCTCTTCTCCGACTTCGTCCTGATGTGGCCAATCTAAACTTTCCCCTTTTCTGCTATTTTTTCTCTTGGACAGCATCACGCCTTAAAACAGAAACATGAAGTCCCATGATTCTAGTTGCCATTGTGTTTGGCATCTTTTTTGCCAGGGGTATTTTTAGAATCATAGAATCATTTAGGTTGGAAAAGACCTTGAAGATCATCAAGTCCAACCGTTAACCTAGCACTGCCAAGTCCACCACTAAACCATGTCCCTAAGTGCCACATCTACACATCTTTTAAATACCTCCAGGGATGGTGACTCAGCCACTTCCCTGGGCAGCCTGTTCCAATGCTTGACAAATCTTTCAGTGCATGAAGCTTCCTACAAAATGGTGGCTTTGGGTCATTAGTATGCCAAGCATTTTATTTATTTATTTATTTTTATAAACAGTTCACCTTCAGGTTTCTTGGGATTTTAATGCTGCTCAAAGGCTTCAAAGTATATTAGCACTTTCAGCATTACTTACTTGTGTGATTTGTTTTCATCCTCCATAAAGATGAGAGAGGACTTTGAGTGTTTTCTTTCTGTGTCTGACAAATGTTAACAATGGGTATTTGCATAAGAAAGGCTCATGATTTATATTTTGATTTTCAATCTATAGTCAAGATAAGCCTAACCAGAGATCATTTTGGGAAGATAAACATCCCATTTTTCTTCTGACAAGCTGAAAAACACAAAAGTTCAGAATATATTAAAAGGGAGGATGCAGCCTTCCCACACTAAATTTATAGACTACATTATCAGAACTGGCCTTCACATTTCTTTCCCTCCTCCCCTTCTCTGTGCAGAAAATCTGTAGAGCAAGGACCTCATGCTCTTTTTTTCTTTTTAAAGCTCTCAGCACTTGGTGGTGGTGTCTGAATAATTAATCATACTACATTTGTATATGATTATGCATGCAGAACTATTTGTACCAGAAAATAACAATATGGACATGCACAGAAACAGTGCACACACTTTTGAGAGATTGCCTGGCTAACGGCAGCAGAAACACAGCCTATGTGTTCAGTATTGTCGTCTTAGAAGGAATAAATATCTTGGTACTCAAAACCCTTTATGTGATAGTGGTATTATATTACTGGTACCATAAACCCTAAGAAGAGTTCAGAGCCCACAAGAAAAAAACACGTTATGGGCAGGATGACATATTTTTTTTCTCCAACCTTTCCCCTGAAAAAAGTAATTTCACAAGTCTTTTCCACCTATTTCATTTAAGAGATGCTCTCAGCAGATAAGGTTAGCACAGTACATATGTCCCTCTCCAAATCCTCACTCATCTTCCTCACTAATCATACCTGAGATTCAGCTGGCTGGTCATGCCCAGAATTCATTCTGCATGGCTTACTGAGTCTTTGTGGAAACCACAGCTTCAAAGTCATTGTTCCTTATGGTGTTTTTTAGCTGCTGCAGCAATTTTCTTGTGCCCACATCCTTTACCTGCGGGGCTTTTCCTAGCAATTATGATTTATGCTGCTCTGTTGCACAGCATTTTTAACTGTGGGATTTTGCCCTACCTCATTCCAAACGCTCAGTTCCTACCCTCATCAGTTATAACCAGTGTGCTGGCATCTCACCCAGCTCTTCATCTGACAGCCAAACTACTTACTCACTCGAGCTGGTGCACACTGCTCCCAGATCCTGCACTGCCTTTAGGATATAAACAGCCATTCATGGGAGCATCCCTTATTTCTCCTCTCACCTTCATCCCTGCACCCCAGTGGGAAGCTGATACTTGAGCACTATTCCCTTGGGGATAGTGTTACAAATCCACTCTCTGTCACTCTCCCTATGTGCCATAGTGGTTGTATCAAGGTTGCCTAGTAGGGCATGCCCCAGCAAGTCTCAGGGGACATGCGTGAGATCTGCTGGAGTGATCTGTGGCTCCCATCCAGCCTGCGTGCTCTGGCTCCTTGGCACAGCAGAAGATGGGAAAGGACAGTGCACACTCTGGTCATGCCCCAGCGTCGAGTGCAGGCTGTGGCACGCACCCAGGCACAGACGCTGGGAAACTCTCCTGGGTTCAGCAGCGCGGGCATTGCATTGGACAAAGGCTGTCATTGCATTTCATAGCTACTCTGCTTGAAAACGCGAGACCGAAGATTATTAAATGCCTCTGAAATACGTGCCACCAAGCGTGGCATTCCTTACTGGCTGCCAGGACAAACAAAACCAAGTCATTACATTAACATCTGTATCCCCCAAGAGTGCTAGACATTGGCAAAGGGTGATGCTGGGGAAGGGGAGGAGTGGCTGGAGATGCAGACAGGAGGGAGGGGAGAAGTCTTTCCTTATACATAAAAATAAAAGTAAAGTCTTAACCAGAGCTTGTGATGTTGTCCTTTCTGTGACCTTCTCCAGCCTGTGTTTACCAAGAGCATTGTGGAAATCACTCCAATTACAACACACTTGAGTAGAAGGTTTTCACTGGCACATAAGCACACGTGTGCTGGAGATGCCACAGTCACAGCTTTTCAGACTAATGTAGTTCTCAAATGTGCACATCACTGCTGATAAGGGGATGAGCAGTGGGGGACGAAAAACACAGGCTCTCGCAATGTGGCTCTTCAGTTTTTCAGCCTGAAAAAACCCAGTCTGTCTGTGGGGTACACTCCAGTAGCTCGAGTGTCTGGGTAGCTCTTCCTGTCCCCAGTGTCCATTCCCCCCTCTTGCTGTGACTTTGAACGCTCTTGCTTGCTCCGCTTTTGAATGACTCTCTTCTCCCTTCCCCAGCCAGCAGAGCACAAGCCACCAGTACCGTTCTTTACAGCGCACACCAGGCCTTGGCTGTGTCACGCACTGGAGGAACAGCTGTTGCCTACTCTCACCCTCTTGCCAAGCAATGCCTTTTGCTTTTCCTTTTGTTGAGCATTTGCAAGTTGGAGGAGCCCCCTGCAAGCTGCGTAAGTGTTAAGTGCTGTGGGCCCTGGGGATGCATGACCCTGCAGAGCAGCAGACATACTGCTCTGTACCTGCACTGACTACCGTGGAAGTGGGTGGATTCCTCCAGGACTCTCTAAAAGGTTGACAACTAACTTGGGAAGAGATAAGGGATCAAATTAAGTTCTTAAGTGAACTGTTAAATCACTTGGGTTACAACACAGGAGAAAAGAAAGCCAAAGGCAAACAAAAAAATAACCTTAACTCTACTTAGGCATGATGCTCCAGAATGGACAAAGAGATTTGGAAAATCTGTGAAGGTACAAACATGTGAGAGGGTGTGAGGTCTCATACCAACTTTCTAGATCCCCCTTAATGTCTCCTTATAGTTCTGGTTTGGCTACACAGCCAAGAAAAAAAACAAGAAAAAAAAGTCTGTTTAGGGGATTTCATCTTTTTATTTCTGTAAAAATAATTGTTGTTAATGCTGGGGAATTTCTTCATATGAGGACTTTACCCTGAAGCAGAGGCACCTTTGAAAGAAAAACTCCTCACCTATTAAGGTAGGATGAGATTCAATAGAAAACTATCAGATACAGATATCCATTCCAGAAAGTATAGCTGGCGATTACTTTACTATTTAGGAGAAATGCAGAGTTAGAGAACTAAAAATTTATCATGTTTTTATATAGGTGGCTGTGAACAAGTAACATCTTGCAAGCCTTAGAAAATCTTCCTCTGTCTATGCAAGTAAATTTCTAAAAGAGCAGCTGCATATAATTATTTTTTGGAAACTTGGAAATGGGGGACAGATTCAATCCATTCAATTTTAACAACCTATTGGAGGTATCTCATAGGAGTCCACCAGAGACCTGAATCTCTGCCTCTGTCCCAGCGGTGGTGTGAGGGGGAGACCAACGATGGAGCTCAGGGTGACCTCCTTCTTCATCCGGGCTCTGCAGGGAAGTGCTACAAGTCAGGTCAGATCAACACCAGGCCAAGTCTGCAAAGACTTACTTGAGTAATCAGTCTGGGCAAAGGTAGCGAATGCAACAGCTCCACTGAAAGCAACCAGCTGTCCTCCAGGTGAATATGCCACATAACCTGAGCAAGCATAGCAGGATTTAGCCAAATAGGAGCATCAATATTAAATCTTATTTACATAAATATTACATAATACTTGCATAAAACTTTGCAACAACAGGCCTCTGGTTATTATAACCTCTCCCTGCACAGTCTACCCCCTGCAATAAACTTAGAAAAAATTCATTTTAATACAGTACCATATGAACAGCCTAGTCCTTCCTCCGGGAGATACTTCACATGTCAGAGCACTTCATATACTTGTTACCAACAAGCACAGGCCCTTTTAGTACAAGAAAAATACCTTGGCAATGAAAAAAAGCAACAGGCAGCAGCTACAGACACTATTACTTAAATAATAATGACTTCAGAGTCACCTTTAAAAAGGTAAAATAAATAAATCCCTACTGCAAAGCCAACAAAGCAAAGCATTGTGAGCTTTCCTATCTGCAACACCAGAGCAAGACTTGAGCAGTTTTGGGGCTTTGGAAAAGGAAGTCGCTGATAGATACAAAGGGCCACCAGACAAAAAATGAAAGCAGTCAGTGCATGAACTAGCAACAGAGGGAAAATGTGGGGATTTATTTGACAACCCTTTCTACAACACCCCAGAAATCTGATAAGTTGTTGGGACTTTCCTCTGGAAAAAAAGGAGGAGTCAAGTATGACTTATTTTTTAAGGATAACATGGAACTAAATCTCTTTTCCTCAATACTGCCAAAAGCCCCATTATGAAAAAAAAAGCAGAAAAGCAGCAGCTATCTGTGAAGTGCTGCAAAGACTCACTCACTCACTCACTCAGTGATTTAAAAACTCTAAACTTGTTTTCATAAGGATCCTGCAGGAATTAGTCCATATGCTGTAGGAAAGGTGGTCACAAATCTCCTTGTAAACCAACTGGTCAGCTACCCTTTCATGGCTACGGCTGCAGCGAGAGGAACAACACACCATGGCCAAATATGGAGCCAGGCTGAAGCTGCTGAAGCCATTTCTTTCGTTGGACCCAAGCCACTGATTCTGATTTTTTATTGCATGTTGCGTTGAGCTAGCCCAGATGTAATAAAGGCATGGAGATGCAGGAACACCCGTGCCTTCCCTTCAAAATATTTCCTCTGGAAGTACTGCACAGCCTAATTAAATAATGACATTTGCAACAGGAACGATAACGCAAAAATTAGAGCAGCATTTCAGCTTACATCACACCCCTCCTTGACAAGCAGCCCAAAGTAGTTGACAGTATGCAGAACATCACGCTGTGCTAGACGACCTGATGTGCTCAGAAAAATAAAACCCATCCTCGGTTTGTGCTGCAGTGGAAGAAACGGGCGAGGAGCTCTCCCAGGAGTCCCCAGACAAAGCGCTCCATCACCTGAACCTGTGCAGCGCTGCGCTGAGCATTCCAAAGGCGAGAGCACCTGGCAGCATAGGTATTTAAAGGCAACAGCACTGCTGAGAAATAAGTGCAAAGCAGGGCCGCTCAGAGACTCGCAGGTCACCACCAAGACATTATTCAGCTCCTGTGCGGCTCAGCACCAGGCCCTGGCTGGAGGCTGAGCACCGGGGTTCGGCTGGGGCAGTAAGGGGGCCTGTGGCACTGGTGGGCGCCCGGTACGTAAGGGGACTACTGGAAACACGCTTGGCCAAACTTGCCAGGCACACTGGGGAAACGGTTCGAGAGTGAATTATATGAAGCCCTGGAAGCAAAATGCAGGGACTAAAAGCAGCTGGGCTCATCCAGAGATAACTTGGCCTATAGGTATAATACCTATCACTATTCCTTCACCTCTGTAATCAGCCTGAGGAAGGAAATTAAAAGCAAACAAGGAGACACAATAGCAATATCTCTTCATCAAACAAGGTGAAGCAAGTGAGAGCAAGAGGCCACAAATTCACAGTTGCTCTTCCCTGGCCCTACTTTTTAAAGACATCGTTTTGTCCCCCTCCATCCCCGCCTTTGCTCTGCCTTGTGCTGGCACAAGCATTTGCTCAGCTCTGCGGTGAGCTGGAGCAGGGGAACTAATCCAGGCTGAAACTTATCTAGCAAAACCGAATTACAGCACAGGGGTAGGAATGCACGGCCAGGGCAGCGGGAAGGGCAAAATCAGCTCCCTCAGCAGCAGTACCCCCAGGGGTCAACTTGAACTGGCTGTGAAAGATGGTGTTAGAGTCTGTACCTGTGAGTGCAGCTGCTGTCATAGCAGGAAAAACAGTTCCTGTGGCCAGAGGCACATGGGGACTTTAAGCTCAGCGGCTTGGATGCTTGCTAGCCCTAAAGACAAGAAAGCACAGAGCTCAGCACATGCAGCAGAGCCTGCTTGACAAGGTGGGTAAATATTCAAGCAGTTAGCTCTGTGCTGATGCAGCTACACAGTTAGCCGTGATTCAATGCCAGCTCCGGCGCGTTTGCATCCATCATAGTTACCACAGAGAATTAAGCACTGCAAGTATAGTTCAAGAACTACAGCTGGTCCCATTTCTTCAAATTCAAATTGATGTTCCAAATGCAAAAAGCAGCAGGAATTTTAACATTGTTTTTTTCCATTTCTGCCATTTGTAAATAGCCTTTAAGAACGCTGAAAGGAGCACTGCCTCTCCAAAATCAGTCACAAGAAACGACTTCCTTGTATTAGCCTTCGATCTCCCTCTCCAGGCACGTCCGATTTAAAAGAGCTCTCATCTGTGGTATAACCGTGTTAGCTACCAAAGAATTACAGCAGAAATAAGTTAGACCCACCCGTAATTACACATTGCAGTGCCTCCTTCACTCCGCAGCCTCTCTGTTTGTGCCCAGCTCAGCTCTAATCCACTGCATTGCTTTTGCCAAACCTAGGGCTGAACCCGTTGCTGGCAGAAACCAGAGCAAACTGGGGGCTGTTAATGAGTGCCGACTCGCCATGGTTTCTCAGCAGCCATTACATTGTCAAGGCAGATCCAAGCGCAGTGCTCTTCAGCCACTGGAATGCACTATCCCTCGTCTTGACATGCTTCCTGCACCGGGGAGAGCCAAGGGGAACTGGCATCAAGCTGGGCTGGCTCCATACCAGCTGAAAATGCCCGGGAGCGAATATTCAGGTGCCCTGATAGGGCGCATTTAAGACCCCTATGTGCTCCTCAAGCAGTTCAAGGTGACCTCCACAAGGAAGGTCACTGCAGTAAACTTCATCCTTGACAAAGGACTGGGGGGGGGGGGGGGGGGGGGGGAGAAAGAGAATTAGAGAAATGAGTTTTCTGCTAATTAGTCTGCCACACAATGTAAGTAAATGGTAGTTAATCCTAAATGAAATGCCACAGGGTAGACAGGAATAAAAAGAGAGTGAGAAAGACACACACACACACACGCACGCATGCAAAGGTTTGCAGTTAACTCACAAGTGTACCAGTGTACTCTGTCTCTGCAGAGTCACTATGGAAGTAACAAACACTTATGCCATGCCAGGGGTGGATGCCATGTTCTCAGAGGAGGGTTTGATTCTGCTATGAATTACACCACCCGAAACTTCGAGTAACTCCCTTTACATCCGTGAAAATGAGATCAAAACCAGGCCCAAGGTCCCCGCTCCACAAAGCTTTCTGTGTGCTGTTGACAGTTAAAATGATGAACAAAGACATCAAACCTCAGGGAAAGAGGGAAAAATAAAGGTGACCAAACAGCAGGAAAAGGGGGTGAGGGAGAAGAAAGACTCTTAGGAAAGCAATTATAGCTTCCCTTTCATGTTTGTTTCTTTATGTTTAGTGGAGACCAAGGGTGTTTTGCTTTTAAAAGCCAGGTGTGGCAGTAGGAATGGAGAGAATCTGAGCAGAGATTAATGGGAGTTTCAGAGACAAAAGGAATTAACTGACTTTCCTCTAAAAGCTTTTAATGATACTCAGTCCAGGCCAGTCTCCTGACTTCTCAGGGTTGATACCAGTCTTTGGCTGGCAGGAAAGCCTGTGGGTGCTGTCCTACCCTGCCACACAGATGAGGCTCTTCTTTTAGTAAAAGAGCACACAAAAGATTCTATGTAAGGTAACTGGCATCGCCATAGCTTGCTCCTCAAAAAACCTGCTAAGCCTGAAAACATAAACCTAGGGTGGATCTGTACTTCCATTTTGAATTGGGCAGTCTCCTTTGGCAGTTGTGAACTTTCCTAACTCCAACCAGCAGAGCTCTGCTCTGCCTATCAATAAAAATCAGAGAACCCGTGTGCACCAATGGCTCACATACACAATGGAAAATTGGTGCAAAATTCACCTTGCATATGCACACGTACACGTATCTGCATGCATGCGTGTGCACGTGTTCAAATTTAATTTTGGACAATACCTTCACACTTCAGGCTGAATGGTAAAATAGCCAAAACCAGAAACTGTCAATCGCTGGCACTAACTTAGCAATGCAAAATATGCCTAATACTGTAACTCCTGTCTTAGGGTGCTGGGGCTTCACTGGCTATCAGAAGGTGTGCAGGAACGGGCTAGAAATAATCTGAAACAAGTAGGGAGCGGAGCCAGTGGGGAAGGCAGGCATTTGCTTTTGCTGGTAGTAGGGACGCTCTCCTTCCAGTCCGTTTTCGGGCAACCAGGAACTCACCTGTGAGGGCTCTTTGTAAAGTGGCACTGCATAAATGCAAACACACTTGACCTTTCTGCACCACATAAATCAGCAGGGAGACGAAAAGCCCGGCTCCCCGCCTGCCCCCGCTGCTCTCCTGGGGCTTGCCATCCCGGGGGTCCGGGGCAGGCAGGGCTGAGCCAGCCCGGGTGGCTCCTGCGCTGGAAGGAGCCCCGCCGCGTTGCCCCCCAGGCAGAGCCCCCGTTCGCACGGGTGCTCCTGGGGCCTGCTGGGACCTGGCAAAAGGTTTCTACCGCACAGTGCTTTTGGAGGTGCAGCTGAAGAAAAATGAAGGCTCTCGGTGAATTCGTAATCAACTGAGACTGCCGCATAAGGAGGGCTGCAGAATTCAGCATTGCTTTACCAATATGCTGACTAATAGCCTTGATTAAAATCCTAGGGCGCTTTTTGTAGCACGCAGGAGCATTAATTCCAGTTCAGTTAACTACCTGTGCCTAAAGAAATGCCCCTTGCAGCTTCAGCCAGGCCTGAAATTCTTTACCTCCCCTCTTAAAAAAAGGTGCTGTATGCAAACACACAGCTGCCCCATCTCCCCGGGATCCAAGGTCCTCTCTGCCCCTTCCCACTTCACACCGGAGGTAGGATGACGCCTGTACAGTGACTCTAGATCCACGGATGAAAGATGTGATACAAGGGCAAAAGATACACGCTGCCTCCATGACCTGATTTTGTCCTTTTCCATTTATCAGATGTTGGGGTTTGTAGCTTATGGCTGTTACGGCTTCTTTTGTAAGCACTGCATTTTTAAATGGGAACTCTTGACTGTGCTGCAGTGGCAGCTGCCATCTTGCATTCATGTGCAGAGAGCAAGCCAGCGAAGAAGCTCTGAAGAAGAATTTCACATTACTTCTTTTTTTCTCCTTGTTTTGCTGTTGCATTTAAATATAAAATAAAGGTCATCCTGACTGAAAGGATAGAATTGCTCTAAGGAAATATATAATGAACGCGCTGGACGCAAAAAGGGCAAACATCCTTTAAGCAAAAACACAATTCGAATTATATTTAAAAAAAAAAAAAAGAAAAGCTTTTCCGTCCTCAGACAGTTTCTTTTTGTGACTAGTGTGGGTCAAGGCTTGAGGAATTACGAACTCACATGAGCTGCCGCAATTGCAGCAGAGGAAATACTTCCACTGCACGGGAACTGCTTTCCTCTCCGAACTTCCCTAGTCACTAAGAGGAGAATTTTAGGAAATGATAGAGCTGTAAAATTTGGAGAAAAAAATTACTTTTGCATGTTGTTTGACCTGTTTCACATGCTACTCAAACCTAAAATAATTAAGCATCTCCAGTATCTCTATAAAGCTTATTCCTGTGAGGCTTATCCCTATTTGAAGGCTGTGGCACTTACAGAAAGGAGATTAAACACAGCAAAAGGGAAGCCAGTGGCAGAAAGAGGTTCTAAGCGCTCATGAATCCCAGCCTAGTGCCTGTTGCCCCACTGGTGCAGACAACATATAAGCTGACCTAAAGAAATCATTTGGCCGTTTCGTGTTTTCTGCCAGGTGAGCTCTGCAGGAGGTGGGTGCAGCCCGCTCGCAGATGGAGGCACAACGCTACTCCTCCGATGAGCAAATGACACCCTGCAGCCCTCTTCCAGCAGCTCTTCTTTGCATTACCACGCACAGAAAACGAAGACCTTACCTGGTGAGATACAGCCCAAACCTATACCATAAAACCAGCAAAGCTCTGTTGGCAAAAAGCCGGGCTTGCAACGCCTACGCTGTTTGCAGTGTGGTTCCCTTTCTAGCCTTCCCCATCTCACCCCCTCCAAAGACATTCCCGGGTAAGCAGCAACTGCTTGTTATGAATCAGAAAACATTGATGTGACACAAATTGTGGAAATTGTAGCTCCACTGGGTGCGAACTCAGTGACACGTCATTGCAGGCCAGGGTACACTTAAAAGTTGCAAGATATATTTAAAAACCTACAGCACTGAGTAGAAAAGCAAACGTCAAACCTGATCAGCCCAGCCAAGAATTACCCCGGAGTTTGGAGAAACCCATTAAAAAACTTGTGAGAACAATCACTTCTAAGCATTATTATGCAAAATTGAGTTTTCACTCAACACATTATGACAGCTCTTTCAAAAGGAGATGCATAAAGACAGGAAAAGGAAGGAAATTAAAACAAATGGGACTTTCAGATCATAATAAGAGGCATGAAAGAGAAAGATAAATCCCAACTGGAAAGAGGCTTTGAAGAATGATAATAGTAACAGTTCAAGCCCCATCTCTACTACCACTTTGGGGGCAAATCATTTAAATCTGTCTTATCAGTTGCATATAATGTACCAGTTTTTTCTCTATTGGCATATTCTTAGGATTAGTGTTTGTTACATTTGTTTTCCATAAATACAGTACAGTATCTATACACTCAGAATATAATCCAATTAATACAATCATGCATACTCATAGCAAATGATTGGACATTTCCAAACACATAGACTATGCAGTGTTGTCTGCCTCAGGCAATCTAAAAACTACGACTTACACTTCAAGCAGGAATGCGAGTAATTTTAAAATCTCAATTTAAAAAAAATAAAGAAGTTTGGAAAATTGTCTTGTGGAGATCTTAATTTATGTTCTGCCTTTTGAAACTTTAGGATTCCTATTTTGCAGATTTTCGTACAGCCAGGAGGATTAACAGATGCAGCCAGAATCTGAGTGTGAGAACTATGTCAGGAATTTGAAATAAATCATTAATCTCTGACAACTCTGGAAAAGGCTGAACTCAAGTGACATCCTCATTTATCTCATTTTAAATACATGTCACTCCCAGACTCCCGACTGGGTTTGTGCAGACCCAATAATCCCCCATAGGTGATTTCCCTAGTGAAAATGCAACATGCAGCAGACACTGGGCGCAAGTTCTGATGTCCAAACCGTTGTCAGCAGCAGTGAACGGCTGGCAAGCACCGAGGTCGGGGTTACGAACCAGCCCCACACCACCTCTTGCCCCGTCACTGCCTCACCGCAATACTCATTCGGGCAAAGAAAGGAAAAAAAAAAAGCAACCATGCGAATTTCCTAAAACTCATTTTCAGAGAGGAAACAGGAAAAGGTCCCTGCAGATGCTGCCACAAACCGGGATGTTCTCCTGCCGGGACTCTGCCTCCCTACGGGCTTTATAATCCAAACACGGTTTTTTAGTGCACGGCAGCTTCAAGTCTGCGGGTGCTGGCTGCGGGGCAGATGCTCAGCCAGTTGCTCTGCTGGCGGCAGCCCTCTCCTCGTGTGCCAGCACTGGCAATTTGGGCAGGGTGTCTCACTCTGCGCAGGGAAAACATGAAATTTGGAGCAGCCTGGAGAAAAGGTCACTTGTGGATGCTTTCAGCTTCTGAAGTTTTCAGCTTTTTACCCCGAGAAGCAGGAGCGTGCCGCCAGCCAGGCTGTGTGTGGGCAGCAGCGAGCCCATCGGATGGGGCCCTGCCCTCGTGCTGTGGTGCCCAAAAAGCACATCCCAGCACCCTGGCCCGGTACCAACAATCGGCTGAAGTCAGTGGGGCTATGAAAACACACAGCAGCAGAAAATCCACCCCTCTGTGCTTCTTATGCCCCCCTTGCAGCCCCATTATATTCATCATCCTCTGCTTTGAGACTGATCTGTTAATTACACAGTTCTTACAAGCTCTGCTCCCATCTTCCACTGAGTCAAAGTCGATGTGTACAATAAACAAACAACCAAAAATAGGTAGGACCAGATCTCGACTGTACATGCCACTAGCTGGGGAAGCAGTCTTTTTGGTAGAGGTGATCTATAAGCAGCACTGAGTAGGTATTTCTGGGGGCGTGGAGAGTGCACAGCCTGCACTCGGAGTTGCTCACGCCAACACAAAGTATGGTGTTACTACTTCAAGAACAGCTTGGGAGACAGTGCTCCTTTACCTCCATCCCTGCAAATACTACTACCAGGAACATGTTACTCAGTGCTTCCTTCAAATTCACTCAGTATAAGCAGTGCAAAACACACCTACTGACACACTGATAGGAATTTTAAATTCTTCAGCATCCTCTCAAGCCCTTAACTCTTGCATCTGTCTGAAAGCATGAAGATTTCCTCCTCCGACTTTTTAAAAACTGCTCTTTTTTTTTTTTTTTTTGCTGCCTACAGATTCCCCCAATGTCTCCATTTATCAAAAGCCCTTTTTCTTCTTGAGAGGAGCTTTAATAATCTACTACTGCTGCTATGGAACTTGCAGGTTCCTTCACCGCTCCTCCTGCAGCTCCACGTTTCTTTTCCCGGGAAGAGCAACATCTGCAGAACTGCATACTAGCGTACATTGACCCTCACCATTTTAGCTACGATATCTGCTGCTCTGCCGAAAGCCTCAGGTCTTAGCATCACCTGATTGCAAGAGCCCCTGTTTTGATTTAAAACTAAGAATTTTTCTAGCTAATCTCACTGTAGAATAATAAAATATACTTTAAACAGTTCAAAATGTTTCAAGATTTAAAAAACAAATAATAACAAAAAAAAAGCGAAACAAATCTCAGGTGACTTGGGCATGACTTCTGAATATCTGGGGCCGACAGCAGAGCGGAAGAGCTGTCTGCACATTGTCTCCATATCATGGCAAGTGTTCCTGGAGGCCCCATGAGCCAGGGACCTGAGCATCACGACAATTACAATGATTACAACTTTCTTGTGAAATTGAGAACTGAAGAGAGGTACAAAGAGATTTAAATAGCATCCAATGAATCATGTGAGAAAGGTAGAGCCAAGCTAAGAAACATCCTCTCCCTTCTTGGCTCCCAGCCTAGGGGCTCAATCTTACCATAACAGTCCTTCACAGATTATCTAGCAGCAGAGCATATAAATCTCCTTTTTTTTAAAGCAGTAGGTAATCAATACCCTAAATAAGACAAAACCACAACTCTTGTTAGAAAATTGCTTTCTTAATAGAAGACAGGGAATAAATATTCCTAATAGGTACCTACTTGCTTTTAAATAATAATGGCATCAGCTCAGTAATGTGAGATGCCTCAATTAGAGCCCCATTGTGCTATGAGACGTACAAACAGGTCAAACTGGTTCAAGCTATTCTTGTGATAATTTCAAAAAATAAAGAACAGAACATGTGAAACCACCAAAATGCTGAATGTGAAACCTCCTCTAGCTCTGTCAGACATCTTGAGTTGAGAAATCCCCAGGAAAAAAATGAAGCAAACTGCTGGGACAGGCAGTCCTTAATGAAAAAAAAAAAATTAAAAGCACTGAAAACCGATTTTGCATTAATTCTTGTTTCATGGGTTGCAAGGATGAAAGGCAGCAAAGGACTGTGATTGGTGAGGTAACTCCCTCTTTCGATAATGCATGCACATGCACACAAATGCACATATACACACACACACTTGCCCTCTTCCTACACACAGTAAAGAAGATCGCTCAGCTTTAATTTTCATAAGTAATCAAACGAGTCACATCTAGCCATAAATTAACATGATTAATACTGAAGAGCAATACACTACTTAAAATTTGCACAAGGGCAGTTGCGCACACAGTATTTTCAGTGTTTTTTAAATATAATTTTGCAAAAACGAAACCATCTCTCATCCTTCAGGGTCTGAGATATGAATGAGAGGTGGTTTGTGCCAGCAGCCTCCAACACTGCAAGATGGTGTTTCCCAGGTCACTTTAAAAACAGGTTTGAAATATGATGGTAGAATGAATTCCCAAACCTCTTTTGATTTTGTTGCTAATTACACAGATACTCTGACCCTCTTTATTTTCTCCAAAGATAGCTTTGCATCCCCACTATGTACAGTAAGAGATGTAGAGCCTTCAACACTGTACAGCTATGTACAGCCTTCAACACAGCTCCAAAGATCCTGGAGGTTTAAAACACAGCAGCAGCTCAGGGTTCAGCTATTGTTACTAAGAGAACTGATAAAAATTTTTCCTCTGGAAAACAACTATGCAGAAAAATGGGTTTCTGCTTAAGGAATACTTTCTACTAAACTTCTGTTTTCTATTGAAAAATGTCAGTGCACTAAATCCCTGGAGTACGGGTGTTAAATGCTGCTGCAGTGAACCTGGGGAGCTATTTCCATGTGTTGCTCATGCTTTTGCCTCGGGGTCATGTCCTGCATCCCTCACAACTCCACATTAGCTGCCTGCCCGGGATGGGCTGTGTCCCTTTACTGCAGGGGAGCTATTGGTTTGACCAGGCTGAAGAGTGGAAGCCTGAAGCATCTATGAAACTCACAAAGTGCCCTGGCAGTGTTTCAGAAGCAATATATTTAGGTGTTAGGGAAAATACTTCATCAAACCCTCACAAACTTTATATGGGGGAAAAAAATCCCTCCATTTTCAGGTCCAATTACCATCATGAGAAGCTCATTTGATAACAGTACCAGTGCCAGGTAAAAAGCAGATAGGAGGACCTGCTCTCTGCCTGGGGGAGTTTGTGATCTAAGTATTTCACCACTGTCTGCCAAAGTAATATGCAAAGGTATGGTAAGAAAGATATAAGCAAATGCTTCCAATTTGTATATCAAATATTATTACAAAGTGCTGACTCCTCTCATCCAGTGCCTCTCAGCTGCGTAATTCTATGTAGAAAACAGGGTTAAGGAGTGTCTTCAGGGCCAGGAAAAGACTTTACCTACAGATCAACTGCAGATTTCACATCTAAAGTATGCTTGGTTAAAAAACCAAAAAACCTGCAGGCAGGGTTAGCAGCGCCAGTGGAGCAAATGAGTCAGAGGACAGCGTGGAAGAGAAGCATGCACACAGGAGTAAACCAGTACAGGGATAAGGTGACTTGAGTGTGAAGGGGTGAAACAGTAGGAGCCATTCAAAGTGGACAGCAACATGGCTATAGAGAGGGAGGTGAAAGAAGGACTGCTGTGGAAGAATAGGGGTAGGTTTTAGGGAGATGGGTAGGTTCTAGGTGGACGATGGGAGCCTGGCCAAAGCTTCTACGGCATATGGTTTGGGACATGAGAGCAGGAGGAGCCAAAGGTGATCAAGGGCTTTTGGCATGAGAGTCAGGCTGGTGGAGAAGCAGGATGGTGAGGTACAGCCCCATGTTTCCAAAATAGGTACCTTTGGGCAGGCCTCACTGCAAAACTACCTCCAGCTTTCCACATTGAGCTCAAGCATTGTAAGGTGATAGATCATCGCTGTACGCTCTCTGCTGCTGCAATCCTTGCAATGCTAGCAAAAACACCAGAGCTTTTTCTTTCCCCGGGGAACACCTGATGTTAACTTCCACGCCTTGCAATTGCTCCGCAGTCAGAAGGTCCCCTGGGTTATGGCGATCAGACCTACAAATTCTCCTCCTCCTGCCCTCCTGGCAGCGACCTCCCAGGAAAAGCTGTGTCCTGGCAGGTCTCCTTCCCAAAGACTTATCCGTTACTAACATCCATGACAGACGTAAACCACACGCCCGGGCAGCCGAGAGCAGCACTGCTGGGACTTTCGGAGAGCGATCACCACAGGTTGGTGTGCGGGAGGTTCAGGAAGAAACCTCTGTGTTCCGGTGCAGAGATGTGCTGGGAGCACATCCAGCAGCCCTGACCTCAAGTCAAGGAAAGAAAGAAACTTGTAGCCGCTTCATTCAACAAGAGGCTCTTAAATTAAGAATTTAAGAGAGCCTTGGGTCTGTCCTAGCAATGGAAAGATCAAACTTCGTCATCAGATCTGGAGAGACTACAGCAAAACAGAAGCTGGTATTTTACAGGGGGATCTCCTAACTCCCATGTCAATCCACATGTGCAGTTACTTAGTTCAAAGGAGGAGAATAAACACAGGCACCTTCGGCAAGGAACAAAATGACACCACCACCATGAAAAACTTTTCCCATGAGTAACTTGGTCCTTTCCTGCTCCCGGCCCTGCTCTGCAAGGAAGGAAGGGCCGAGCAGCTCCATCGGAGCAACCAGACTATATCACAGCTTCTCTTCCATGGCTGAATTCAGGTCTCGCCTCCACGATCATTAATCCTGGCTCTTTGCTCTCAGTACACATTTGATCTGGATCAGCCCAGGGCACATAATCACATTTAAGATGAATTAGCTAGAACACATGATACAGAGTTTATGCTGGCCTCTCGCCAGCTGTGGGAGGACAAATGACACTTGATCCCGCATAAAGCCTGCCAGTACAAAGTTACTCCGGTGCTGTTTTTGGAACAAATGTGAACCAGCAGAGCCACTTCAGTCCCCTGGAACCAGCCCGGCGCACAGACCGGTTACTGCATTTTTTGATTCAGTTAGTCAGAGGCAGACCTACTAAGTCTGACTTAATTACGAAGTCAGGGTAATCAGACTTACTCTTAGTCAAATCACATTTCAGATCTTACAGCAGACCTGGCCCACAGGTTAGGAGGATCTAAATTCACCTACCTAGACTGGGTGTAAACAAACACATGGTGCCTTCTTAGCTTTGTCTTCTTCCTTGCTGAGTCTGCTCAGGGCATATCCCACGGTTCTCCAGTACTGGAGCAAGCAAAGCCACGCTCTAACTCCTCCCTCTGCATTTTGGAAACAAATTGTCTTACCCTTTTGGATGCATAAAAGAAAACTAGAAGACTGTCTCTTGACACACAGGTGATTTAACCTGTGACTTTACTGTTGAGTTTCTGCATCGTCAAACTAAATATGGGAGGAGGAGGTGGGATGAGAGACCTCCTGTCCAGTGCTTACTATTTTATTGCACCAAAACAGTCACTGACAGCTGCTATCTCTGCTTGAAAACATGTTCCCAAAACATCTGCTGTGCATGCCAGTGATAACCATTTTAAAATATCATATACTCTATGACTTTAATTGAGCTCAACATAGTAGTTAGCTCAAGTATAGAAAACTGGCAAGTGTTCGAAGTGGAGCGTGTATATAGACAGACGACACAATGCAGTTTTCCTGCTAATGTCTGGGTGACAATACCTACACATGCCATTCCAACATGAGCTTGTAACCAAATGTTTTCATATTCAGATTAAAAATAGAAGAAGTTTTCTGAAACAATCATTGCATAAGTTATCTTTTACTAGATGCAGTTAAATTGTACTCAAACTTCTTGGATTGGATCCCTAACAGAAAATTAGGAGGAAAAACATAAAGTTCTAGAAAATAAAAGCTGTAGGTGCCTCACATGGGGATGCTCAGAGAAGTGAGGTAAGTTTGAGCAAGGCCCTGAACAGCAATTCTGCTGTTCTTCTTGTGGCAATGAAGGGAACAAATGGAAGAGAAAGGCAGAGACACAACCTGCCTCATCTCCTGGCCTCCTGCTTTGCCTTGTCCTTTGCCTTAGTTTCCTTTTCCGTAGCAGGATAAATAATATCTATCCTCCATCTTGAACCATATAATTCTTTTATTTCTAAGGTGTGATAACATTTCATTATTCCTGCCAGTTGTAAAAGAAAGCTTTCAAGGACCTTGGTGAAACATCTTCTGTTCTAGCCTAGCTGATTCATGAGATAATCTGTTCTTAATATATACAGTCCTAAACCTGTAGCGCTTAAGTTTTAGATCAGCATAATATTCATTCCTTGCTGTGACTCAGTGGAGGCTGCAAGAGATGGTGGAAGGGAAAAAAGAAAAGTATTTCTATAGCAGGTTATTTTTATTAGAAAATAGTGTGTTGTATAAAAACAGCCTTATTGAATTGAGGTGCTCAAAGCAATTCCTGCAGAGTAAGATTATAGTGAGCAGAGTGCAGGTGAGAAGGTCAGAACTGCAAACTAAGTGCAATTTATTCCACTGGTGCAGAAACCTAGGAATGTACTCCAAGGTAATCATAAACATGTGTGATACAAGTATCTCACATGCATAGATGTACATCCCACCACACAAATCTTGAACTGTACTCAAAGGCAGTAACGACAACAAGCATAGTAAAAAGTATGAACTTCTAGTCTCCTCACAAAATTGTAATAGGTGACTTTCAGCACAAGTGACAAGAACAACTACATGGCTAAAAACACTAAACTCATCATAAGTTTAAACAAAGCATTTACTGAAAAAAGTAAAGCGTGCAGGAAAAAAGGATGTGTTTGGGTGTGTCCATTTGAATTCATAGTAAAACCCAAGACACAAAGGAGATCAGCTTGAAAATAAAACCCAGGTGGTACATTCAGTGTACATAGGTGAAACAATACAATGCAGTGGAAGTAAACAGGTATAGGGATTAAAGCCAATGCAAAGGGGAAGATAACTCATCCATAAGCTGCCCAGGGGAAACAATGTATGAGATCATACTGAAATTTTAGCTGTTTGGATGCATGGAAACCAGGTGAACCATTTCTGCAGAAAGAATGATCGCACGTTCATTAAGAACTGAGCTCTCACTGTCCAGTTGCTACCTGCCCCAAGCTCATCTTGGATTAACACTATCTGCTACAGATGTGGGCAAGGGAACGTGCAATGAGGGAGTCTCATTAAAAGCAGAGTTCACTGGCAGTGGTTTGAAAACACAGGGGATGAGGATGGGGAGAGCAAGAGAAAGAGAGCAAGAGCAGTATGTAGTTAAGTCAACAAGCCACCTAGTGCAGTCTTGTATTTAGTGTGAAGACTACACTGCTCTGTTTGCAAAACCGAACTGTCCACCAGCAACTATTTTGACCAGTGGCTGCAATAAAATGTAGCCAGCCAGAAAAAACACATTTATATATATTGACTCCTCAACAGTTACTCAAGATCAAAGCAAATGAAGATGGGGGGGACTGGGAAAGGAGGTTCTTCTGCTTTATTCTGGGAAAAGAGGGTTGTTTTTTTTTCCATTATTCCACAGCTCATTCTATATATAATTTTCTGAGTGGCATGTACTTGTCCATACCAAGTTCATGGTTTGTCATCTCTAGTCATGCTTAGCCTTCCATTTTTCCAGTGGAAGTTAGATGTGCAAGTCTTGCCAGCATACATGGCATGCCCATCAGCAAAAGACTGCACAGACTATGTTCGCTTCACTGGCATTTTATCACATTAAAATAGCTGTGAGCCAAAGAAATCCAAGAGTTATGTTAACAAAAATTTCTACTCACCTATATTTTCCCCTGCTTTAAAAAGACAGACAAACCAAAAAGACTACAAAGATCAACACTGCAGAAAAAGGCCCGAAGAAACCCAACACATGGTAGGTTTCTTGAAAGAACAATCCCTTTCTCTGAAGAGCATCTGTAATATAGTATGTCAGTCAGAAACTGGAATTTCCTGCAATTAATCAATTTAATAAAAATAATTTGACAGCCTTCCTTCAAATGCTGCACATGGTTTAGTTGCATTTCTGTTTCTGGATCCCTTGATCAATCAAGGAAGAAAACTGACTGGCTAGACTTGCTCTACTGAAAATGAAAGATGAACTGAGAAACTCATTTATTTTTGTTGGAGAAAGAAACACAGACAGACAAACTGACCAACCAGCCAAATCAGGCCACTGGCCAAACCAATTATTTGTGTCTTGCCAGTCATTTCACTCCACATTTGTTCCTCTAACAAAACTAAGCAGCCTGTTCACGCAGTTATTTGCCTAACAATGATGAGGCAATCCAAACTCTTCTGGACTGTTTTCAAAAAAATGTTGAATCTAATTTTATATTCTGTTAATTTTTAAAAAGAGTTGGATGCTTTCAGGCCTCCACACTTACTAATACCTATTAAACAACCAGAATGAAGCTGACTTGCAGGAGAAAATGTCTTCTCAGCTGATGGAGACACAGAATTTGGCATTTCTGGCTTGCAGCTGGAGAGGAAAGTGATTTCCTCTACAAATTATGCTTCAGATGTTCCACTATCCAAACCAGAATTACACAGTACGCACAGGTAGGGGAAGATTGAAGAATGAGACAAGATCCTACCGGACACAACTAGAGGGTTTACACTTGATTCATGGTCTCACAGCCTGAGAACATACCTCACTAGTGCTGCTGCTATAGTAACGAATCCAGACTGGTATGCAGGTTTGTGGTAATAATATTTGTTGAAAGAGTTTTCTCAGTTGCATATTCATGCTTCTGCCTTTTTTCTTTTTTTTTTTGGCATATCTCTAAAGATCAGTGTATGAAAGCAAGAAATGCAAAATTGGAGGGGAAAAAAAGGCTTTATAAGAGAAACACATAAAACTCTGCAGTTATTTCCCAGAAATTAGGGACCAAAATGTGAATGGCTATTTGGGAACCTCCTGGGTATTTCAGCCACCCTTTGGGCTTTGAAGAGCCTGACCTGGAGGCAGAGTCCTCCCAAACTCAGAATATCGGCAGCTTTCTAACTGAAGCAGCAGTGAATGGGAACTGAGGGGAAGAGAGCAAAACTCGGTTTATTCAAGGCCAAGTTCATCCTACGGCACCAGTGACTCAAACCCTTATGTATCTGCTTTTCTTTAAATGCTACGAACAGCCCCTGCTCATACAGTAAAATCAACAGCAAAACTCCCATCACCTGTATACACAAAGTTATCTGTGTGCTTTTGCTCTTGTGTGGACAAAGATTAAATCCCATTTATCATACTGACCCACGGACTGAAAAGAAAGAGTCTGCTGTTTGGCCTTGATTCAACAAATCCCCTTATCCAGAGAAGATCTCCTGTACTTCATGGCAGTATGTGTGCTGCTGATCTGAGATCTTAAAAATATCCCTTAATTATCACAACATTAAGGGTATGGAGGTTAATTAAAAAGCAAATGAGGACACTCCATAAAGGTAATTCCTGTTACTCTGACCTGTAAAGGCATGCAATGCTTTTGCTCTGGGTTTAGTTAAATATTATCATGGCCTCTTTAAGAATACAGCATTCAGCACAGAAACATAGGAGTATGCTTTCATTTCTAATGGAGCTAAAATTGGACCATTGTAATCTAACATTTCAAAAAGAGCCATGAATTTGGGAATCAGTGAAGAATGGCATTTGTCTTTACTTACATGTTTTATAATACATATTTTCAATATTTTCTGTTACAATATGAGATAATCAATCTGTCACTTTATTCTTTCACTTCTATTCTCTGTTTCTGTAGAGCCACAAGGAAGAACAAGGCCCCTCCACACCTACTCACACTAATTATCTTTCTTGGTGCTGATGTCTCACCCACAGTGATAAGCTGAGAAATGTGAATCTTTGACTCACTGAAAAAGGGGAATGGAGACCCATGCAGCTGGTCTTTGGTTCAGTTCCTCCATACAAGCCACCAGCCTAAAACTCGACCAGTGTGAAAAAAGTACCTTTAATGGACTGTAGATCATTAGCACATAAGAAGAGAGGAGTAAGAAATGGCATGGCTTTCTGGAGCAGGAAAAAAATCTCCAATCTGGCATAAAGAAGAGGGAAGACTCATCACATACAGGACAATTTACCTTCTTCATCAAGAAGAAATACAGTCTCTGCACAGCAGGTTGTTTCTTCAAGGCCAAAAAAAAGGTACCAGCACTGTTCCTACTATCATAGCTACTGCAGCTCAGAGAAATGAACCATCCACCAACACATCTCTTTGAAGAAAACCCAAGGCACTGCATCTTGGTGCAGGAGGTCTGAGCCATTTCTTCAAGCTTTTTACCCTTTCATAAAGAAGGACAGCTACAACATTGCTCCATTTTGAGTATATCAGTTTTGGCCTTTGATTTTATGGCAAAGCACCAATGTATCCTCCCAGTTATAAAAACTTGTCATGCCTCTGATATACCAACTGGTTTGGAAAGGTGAACATGGTCTAAGTGCCCATTAGCAGTCAGCTCCCCTTAATGAGACTGAGCGAGAACAGTGATAAAAGAGGGGGTAAGGAAGATACTATACTAAAGTACCCTGAGTCTGGCAGAAATTTTTAAAGCTAAAAGTGGCACTCTGGTTTCTTTCCCCCACCCCCGAAAGAGGTCAAGAGCCAAACCAGGAAAATACAGAGCCGTAGGATTAACATCTGGCACAGGAAACCTTTAAGGGATGTGACATGAGAACACCTGGAAAGACAGTTTGATTAAGGACAGCCAGCATACATTTAGACACAGGAGGTCATGCTTAACTAACCTGCTGGATATCTTTGAAGATAGTGCTGCCGTGGCAGATAAGAAAAACAGGACAGATTGCTGTATGGCACACTGAGGTTAGATATTTCAAACAAAGTTTTGACAAGGTCCAGCATCAAAGATGATTAGTGGAGACAAACAGAAAGTTATGGATTGCCAAGTAAAAGGACAGAACAGTGGCTGTGGAACAAGAGATAACATCAGATATTGGGTGGGAGCTTTACATTGGGAAAAGGGTACTGAGTGGAGGGGTCAGATTTACAAGGGTTATCCCATCCCACTTGCCCCAAACACTGTTTCCGCGTCAGCATCTACCAGACAAAAACGTTCTCATGACCTACGCTACCTTTGATTAAGATTCTTACATTACGGCAGCAGTGAACAATGGCCTTTAGAGTTGCTTTTGGTTCACAGTACTGAGTTTGTACTTGTACACCGATGTCAATACAGAAACACTGAAAAGAATATCTTTACACGCTGTTCTAGCTCTCATACTAGGAAATAAATCTAGGCTGAGCACAGTCAATGCAGAAGAATTTGGTTCACTCAGCAAATGTAGCTCAACACAAAAAGCACAAAATAAATTAATCCCTGAGAAAGGAATCAGGCAAAGCTGTATATGTTAAGTACCATAACGACATGACACTTTGTAGAGGTAAAGGATTTTGAGGGTTGTAGTGGAAAAAACGTAATTAAAGCCACCAATATATGGCAGAACATCAGAGAAAAGTCAAAAAAAAGAGAAATGGGATACAAACTTGTGTTAGTAGAGATACAGCAATAACAACTAGAAATCAATGGCTTGTTCTGGAGATGGATGCTTAACAGATGCTCTGTATTAGTCACTATATCACAGTGAGAATATCATTGCCTCAGAGGGTGCAAGAGTGGGGCAACAAAAAGTGAAACCAGATCTTGACTCTTACCAGGCCCTAAATTATTAGGTGGGTGAAGTGAGGGCATGTTACGTTTATTCTCATTGGAAAAGAGAATACTTTGATGTGACCTGGTAGAAGATTTTCAAAATCATGAAAGGGGGTGATCAAGGTAACCTCTACCAAGCTAGGGTGGAGAAGCAGGGGGAAAGAAGGGAAGGGATGTCAAAACAGGCTGCAAACATTTCAAATAAAACAACTGGGAGTAAACAGGGAAGTTGTCAGGCAGAACTGCTTCAGCTGAAGGATAATAAACATGTGGAACAAGTTACCAGGAGAGGCAGCTGAAACAAAGGTTGTACATGAGCTCAAAAGACACCTGGACGTGTTTCAAGAGAAGAGAGGGATTCAGGGATTTTTGTGAAAACCAGAATGTTGGGATTAAGATGCACTGTAAAACGGCAGGTACAAACATAAAAACCTTCCCTCCTGCAGCTTCTTTTGGCCAAACCATTTCCAGAGCTACAAATAGCTCAAGGCTGTAACAAAGGCAGAAAAGAGCTGCAAGAGTGTCACTGAGTCCCACCGGCAATGACCTCCTCAAGCACAAGCTGTGCCTGCTGCTGCATTTGCTGCACTGCCCCCCAAAACACCAGCTGAGGTGCAGGAGGAAAGGAGCGACCAGGAACAACCCTGTGCTCACTTTTCAGGGGGAACTTCCCAGGTCCTCAGCCTTTCAAGCCCTGAAATGGTCAGAAGGTTTAAGAGGCAGGTTTCCTACAGCCCCAAAGTTGCCACAACCCCAGGTTGCCACAGACACAGCCAAAGGCTCCTAATGGCGGGGGGGGTGGTGTAGGTCTCCCCGCTGCTGAGGGTCTGTCGCAGGGACCCTAACAGCTGTCTGTTTACCTGTCATCTTTACTGCATTTCGGTTTAAAATATGGAAGAAAAAAACTGCTGGACATGTGCACTCTAGAAAGATGCGCACTCACCACTCCCATCCCAAGGCCAGGATCTGATCAACTCCATGTTGGGCATCAGCCCAGAGTAACTTCCCTGCAATACCAACAGCTATGTGATGCAGTTTGGACCAGAATCATGTCAAGGTAAGCAGGTTAATTAAAAGTGGGTAAATAAGGATCTTAACTCTTCCTGTTTAAATACTATCCTCATTTTAGAATAGCCACCTCAGAATTAGCTTCAAATTTGTTAAGAGAAAAAAATTAGTGCTCCCTGGTCTAGAAATTTACACCCACCAGTTTAGCTTCAAGCTATTTTTTGTGAATGAGATATAGCGTGCAGAAATTAGGTGTCTGTTTTGGAAATATTCGCATGCTTCTAACAGGGAATTCACCACCATGGAAATATTTTTCACCACTTTATTTTTATATTTGCTGTTAGTTGTAAAAAAATGTAACCCTGAGACTGAAACAGGTTTTCTCTTCTGATATTTCTTCTTCTATTACTTGACACCCTGATTTCTTACTCAAGCAACAATCATTGGTTCCTAACAGTTATTTAATTTTAATATGTTATTAAAAAAAGCAAACATCAGAGCTGTTCAGAAAAGCATAAATAGCAACATGAGTATCGCAACTGCATAGAAGGGGAAGAATAAAGCAGATGAAGAAACTGTCCTGTCAAACCTGGGCATCCTGTCCTAGCTACAGTCGTAACAACAGAGACAGGATTTAGAAGGCACAACGTTAAAAATACGTGGTTTTTTAAAAATGTGTTACTGTTCCTTCAGACAAAGCTTAACCGATGATGCTACCTTCAAATATCCCTTGGATGGGTGTGTTTAGCTCCTTCAGCAAGCACTGAATCCAAACAACCGCTTGTTTGAAAGCCCAGTCAGTATTCTCCTTTCCCCTGCAAACCAGAGCTGTATCTCCCAGCTTGCTTTCCTCAGGGTGCCTGCGGTATTTCTCTCCAAGAGACCTACTGTATAATTCACGTCAAGTGTGAAAGTCCACTGAGCTTTTCTAGTTTGCAAATCTCACGCAAAGGATTCCTTCTCCCTCCTGATCACACCCAGCTCCCCAGAAAAGGCCTTTAACTGGCTCCAGTCATCATGCCGCCACTGACAGGGATAGCTGACAGACTTCTGGGGACAGTTAATATTATTAGGCAGGGTATGAAAACAGTTAACACTATTTGGGATAATGACAGACCACATTCCCTGCAGGTGTAAATGGAGTTTTGACCATTTATGGGAAGAGGGAATTTGGATTTTGGAGCATGCTGTCAACCCTGCCAGCCTCTTCCACATATGCTTCAGCACTCACTATGGAAACCTCGACGAAGACCATCTTTACTTAGAACTGTAGGTAAGTCCCTTCCAAATCCATCCATTCTTTCATTAGAAAGTTCACATCTGGGTGATATTACTGAGATGACCAGATTAAACACCCATGACTCCGATTGCCTACAGAAGACAACTGGCATTACTCAGGCCAATTGACAACCGCTAAGGAAACCGAATGATGGGCTATGGCACACACTCTTCTGCTCAAATGTTGCTCTGCAGTAAGCAATTTCTAGTAAAAATGTGTATTTTACATTTGTTCCTTGTTTGCAACAAATTTTCTTCATGTCCAAGATTTATTTAGGATATGTCTTTTGACTGCAAGGACTGGGAGATTAATTACAGTTTTCCTGTTTTAATTATCCACTGATAAATTATCTTGATAATCATGACGACTATGCTGCGTTTTGTACAACTAGGTGTTGCTTGTGACATGCTCCTTCCGCCTTTCTAGAAGGCATTCTGGAAGAGAAACAGGAAGCATATCTCCAATGAGCAAAATGAAGGACATATAACTGACAGATGGACTGACAGAAACATTGTAAAACAAGATGAGAAAGATTAAGTCTAAAACCACATAGGTGGGTCACCATCCATTATACCCCAGGCTACTCTTAACAAACTCCTGATGACCTGAAAACCAGAAACAGTTTGATAAATACTGCTGTGCGACAGGTGCCCAGGCTGGAATCTAAAATAATCAGATAATGTCCTTACCGCAATTTCCATCAGTAACAACTGCTTGTTTCCAAAGATGTAAAAGTATAAATGTACCTACATATATATAGTTCCAAACTATGAATCTATTTTTGAAAAAGAGGAGGAGCAAAGTTTATTGTTCCATATTGGCATAGCAACCGGCAGAGAAACACATCATCTACTCCACATGGCAGGAGCGCATGGAGCCAACCAGTTGTGACAGAAATAGGAACAGGCAAGGAGCCTGCTGAAAGGCAGTGTGGGGCTGAGAGGCTTCCCTTTCCCACCACTCTCCATATCATTTGGTCCCAGCACAGTAAAGGAGGTTAAATGAGGAATTTTTCCCCTCCAAAGCAGCCTCTACAGCTTTATCATAAAGGAAATATAGCTTGGGTGAATTAGTATCACCACAGTGTACAGCAGAGCTCTGAGAAGGTGGGAAGAATTATGGTTATAATGAACTGTCTGCATCAAATTTTTTGCTTCCCTACAGTAAGTGTCTATAAAAAGCTCTGAATTCCTTTTAAAGAAAATAAAAATGAGGCACAGAAAAGAGTCTATTCTTGCTTAGATGCATGTGCAGGCTGATGGCCAAGGACAGCAGTGAGAGCAAAAGCCTTATCAAAGTTTGAAAAAAAAGAAGTAAAAAAACCCAACCAAACAAACATATCCCAAGATAGATGCTTAACTGAACCCACTGTGACACAGTATCCGAGTTCCTGTCCTTTCCGACTTCCTTCACTGCTTATTTGGGGCTTGACTGTGCTCTGGTCTTGCCAGTCCGCCCAGGGGAGTCCCAAGGGATGCACTTTCCCACTCCTCTGCGCAGGACTGGAAGAAAAGGCGCGGGAAAAGGAAAGCTGGCGCCACTGAGCCACCCCATTCCCTTGCAAGTCAATAGGCAGCACGGGCAGGAGCAGACAAGGTAGAGCCATTCCCTCTTGCCCTCCCCAGCCTGCCACCCCACAAGCTGTCTGGCCATGAGACAGGGAGCAGACACCACGCCTGGTTGCACGATGCCCTCCCTCTCCATCCTACCCGCCATGGCGCATGGAGAGCAGGAACAGGAGGGCTGGGGATGCCTCCAGCTGCCAGTGCCGCACTGCAGCTGTGCCTCCTGGAGTGGGAAACAGCCCCTTCCCCCCAGGGAACATTTGGGGTTTTTGAGGCCGAAACCTTGCACAGCAACGAAGGCACGAGTGGTATAAATAATCAATGTCAATAGAGGAAATGCAGGGGAAACGTTCTGTTACAGCAAATTGGCACCTATGTCCTTCACGAAAAGAGTGCATGAAAAATATCTCCCCTGTTTCTTAATGGGAATAACAAAAAAATATATTTAATTTTACCAGAGTAGTAAAACAAGCATAAGTATTCTCTCTCCATCTTCATGGTTAGCATTTTACAGAATGATCAATGCTGGCACGTCCCCTCCTCCTGCATGTCCCAAGAGATAGTTTAAGGAACCTTTTAAAATGAACGTTTCTTCATTCATACACAGAATGCACATTCCAGTGCTGCTGTACAAATGCTGTGATGCCAAGAAACAACCACACGGTTCTCCTATTCAGGCTGCTTTTTTAAATGGAAAATAGAGTTTTATCCTGAAGCGTCTGCTTTTGGCTGACATTTTTCAATTTTCATAGAAATCCACCAAAGATATTCTGGCATCCAGAAAGCAAAACAGTTCAGTTCTGAGCTAAAAATTGAAGTTTTCCACTTGGAAAGACTGACAGATATTGTTTTGATGTTTTGATCCAAAATAAATTTTCAGCTTTCCTGCAACAAGACGTTGTTTGGTCTTGACTCTTGCTTTAAACCAGTTTCCTCCCTTCTCTCTCACCAGAGCGGCCCATGATTATTTGTCTAAATAATTCAGTCTCTTTCCATGACCCAGGCTCTTTGCCTAGCCTATGTAGCTCTGACCACGCAGCAACACCCTGCCATTCCCCTCATGCACATGCAAGCTGTGATGCATCAGGGGGATGCAGGCCAGCTGGAGAGCCTGGTCAGCAGGTTGGAAGGTATGGGAGAGGAGATAAGCCATTACCAGAAAAGGCAGCATGATTCAATAAATGCAAGGAATTGTTCCGGTTTTCCTGGTGAAACTGCTTTTATTCGTTTGGGGGGAAAAAAGGAAAGCTTTCTTTGCCCTATTCCCTCTCTCCAAATTACATCACCTCAGCCCAGAAAACAAATGTACTTAGGCACCTGATTAGTGGGAGTAGGACATACAGGTATTTTTGTGCAGCTGGGCCTATACTCTTAAGCTCAGTTGCAATGCTCCCCTTTTACACACATCGTATCGTGTTGCACCGTAATGGGTTAGGGAAGGGATTTCCAGATCTCCCTGAGAAACCAATTTAGTCCTGAAGGCAAAGAAACTGAATGAATTCATGTTACCTCAGACTACACTAATTGCATTAAAACCAAGGACCTGGTTAAGAAACAGTAAGACACACTTCAGGCCTCCATGACAAAGCTGCTTCTAGATCTCTCTGCTGTTTGTACACTTCTGTTGTGTTACTTCACCTCTCCCTGCTCCAAAGGAGACCAGAAGCTACTGAATGATCGAGAAGGAGGTTAGTCTGGAAAACAAGAGCCCAATTCTGCTGCCCAAAGCGACCCAAGCGTCCCAAGGAAGTTACAGCTCGTACAGTTCATGCAACAGTTCAGCTGTCATTAGATTCATTCACGGGGAAGCTTGACAAGCCAAAATGACAATGTCTAGAGAACAAGCAAGGCTCAGTGTCCCCCTCCTCCTCTTCCCCCACTTGTGTCAGGCCTGCTTGTTCTGTCTGGTGGTGGCAATTGGTTTCACCAGCTGCAATGCACACACCCATGGAGGCAGGCACTATACAAACGCCGTGGGAGCTCTCCCAGCCCTTTAGGGTGCTATGGCTTGGGTTGTGTAAATGAGTACAACAGACCCTGCTGGGGGAAAGTGCAGAGACACGAACGAGCTTGCCCAAAATCACAGGGTAAATCCACGGCTTGGCCAGACCTAGGATACCAGTCTCCACCTCTTAATGCCCTGACCACAATGGGACTGTACTCCCAGCAGGAAGAGAGCGTGGGGAGGGCAAGTGTTTCATGGGACAGTGCACTCCCTTCCCTCCCAAAATCCATCCCATCTTTGTTAAGGCCATCTCCCATCCCAGCTCTGCTGCAAACTCCAGGTTGGCACCAGGGGACCTGGGCTCCCCTGGCAGCGGCAGCGCTGGCACTGCAGTGCCCTCAGGGAGCCGGGGCAGGTCCCCAAACTACTCTCAGGTAGGTCCTCTAGCAGCCACTCCAGGGTTAACACAGAGCCATGTTCACATTTTGTTTCCTTGGTGAGGCCTTCTGACACGTGCTTGAAAACTGGGCTCATTTGGAAGACATTAGGATTTTGGGTGGAGGTGTTGCACATGCCCTGGACCAGCACTCAGAGCTTTAGCTTTTCATTTCAAACCTCTAGAAGCAAGAGAGATGGGATTTTCCCACCCCTTTGCTTTCCTTGTAAAAGTGCTTTCTAACAACTTTTGCAAAGCCGGCTTTGCCTGCAATGTGCAGGTCTCCTCCCTCGGCCGTTTCAACACGCAGAGAAGTTACAGCCCTTCACCTGCTCTCCGCCCCGATGCCTGTAATACACGGCAGCCGCCAGCACTCCTGCCCTGCCACCACAAATCTTTGGTGAGAAATGAGCCGGGTGGGAGCGGGGCAGCTGGAGATTAAGTGACGGAGAGACACACCGTGCTGCCTGCGCCGTGGGCTGTGAGAAGCGGGTCAAAACCCGGCCGTCACGCACCGCCCATCTGTGCCACGCCAAGGAGAGAGATGCACAAAGCTTTCAAGGCCAGCGGGTGTTGCCGCCTTAGCGGACCGTGACATCGGTGCTTTTTACAGGCTTTATTTCACAACAGCATAAAAGAAGCAGAAGGTGGGGTTAGAAAGGACCACAGAAAAACAGTAAGCAATCTTTTATTTACACTGAGAAAAACAAAGAGAAGACCAGAGGGGAGGATCCAGCCTTCCTAACACACATGCCTTAACTCCTGAAGGGGAATGGGGATGACTTCCCCTAGAAACACCCACCTCTCCAACAAATACACAAGGAGCCCGTGTATTTGCCCAGAGGACTGCTTCACTATCTGCGTAAGATAGAGCTGGGTGGGTCGATGCCACTCTCATGCACTCCTTCCAAGTATCCACTATAAAAGGCCCTTAGTCATATTAATCCTCCTGCCCCGAAGAGTGCAACATCTCATCATTTTAATGAAGACTGCAGCATAAGGCACATATCTGTGTTGGCTGAAGTAAGGCTGCATGAACAACATCAGCTCTGGTGTTTCCACACATATTTTTCATAACCTTAATTGTATTCTTTCCATAAAGACATTTGTAGTTTTGTGCTTTCCAGAGTTTTGAGGGTTTGGGGTTTTTTTAGTGCACAAGATATTTAATAATAGATGCCAGACAGGAGCCTCAGTCTAGTAAATCGACAGGGTTTTTTTCACCCCATTCACAGAAAACCCCACCTCCAGCGCTGATCAAACCAGAAAAGGCAGAGAAGACTGGAGAACTGTTTGGTTTTCAGCAGATCCCTCAACAACAGGAGAACAGAAACATCCCAACGGGCTTCACTTGGGATCATGGCAAAAAGTAGATCTCATGTAAAAGCTCAAAGGTTAGTTGGAGAGGAGCTGACTTTGCTGTTAGGGAGCAGCAACACAGGGCTGAAGTGGTGATACACAGTGAAATTTCCAGGTGGAGGAGAATAGTGAGAGACTTCCCCACAGGCCAGCACTGAATATTAGCAGGCTGGTGTAACAGCAGTTGTTGTTGTGCTGTTCAAATAGCCAAAGGGGCACACGGTGCATAAGATGAGTATCTTGTACTGTATCTCAATACTGATTTTCCTTTACAAAACAGTTGCTTGTACAGTTCTCAAGGTTTTTTGTTTATTCTGTAGGTTTCCTGGGGTGGCAGAAAGGGGCCAGTTTACTTGTTTCCCTTGAAAGGAAGGAAAGAAAGAGCCAAAGAAGAAATGGAGCTTTGCTAGCAGCTAGTAGTGCGAGCGTTATGCCAGGGTGCCTTTCAAGAGCTGCAGCACTGGTATCCAAGCATTAATTCCTCTTTGCTATGTCACAGAGAGCCAGTGGCATCTCAGCAGATTCCAACTTTACCTTAGCAATGCCCAGTGGAGCAGCTGCACTCCAGAGAGCATCTCGCTTGCACGTCCCCAAGCTGTCAGTTCGCAGCACATCACTCCAGCCATCCGAACGGGAGGCCAGCAGAATGGGGAAGGCTCACAGTGACCTGCCCAATAACATTTTCTGCAGACTGGAAATCCCAGTCAAATCTCATCCAGTCCAGTCGTAACCTCCTGCAATCAAACCTGACAAGGAAAGCCAACTACAGAATGCATTTCAAGCCTCACCTGATCTCCCAAGAGTAGCTCTACATGCTTGAAGCATTTTGATGGACTTCCTGAAATGCTTGCCTGGCTAAAGTGACCTATAAATACCAATTTACAGCACATCCTTTGTTCCATTTGCCTCAGTTTTGGAGCCAAAGTGCTGTATTTAATGTTGGGGGGACCGCAAAACAAGTCTGTCCTGGTTTCAGCTGGGATAGAGTTAACTGTCTTCCTAGTAGCTGGTACAGTGCTATGTTTTGAGTTCAGAGCGAAGAATGTTGATAACACTGATGTTTTCAGTTGTTGCTCAGTAGTGTTTAGACTAATGTCAAGGATTTTTCAGCTTCTCATGCCCAGCCAGTGAGAAAGCTGGAGGGGCACAAGAAGTTGGCACAGGACACAGCCAGGGCACCTGACCCAAACTGGCCAACGGTGTATTCCATACCATGTGACGTCCCATCCAGTACAGAAACGGGGAAGTGGGGGGCAGGGATTTCGCCGCTCGGGGGACTGGCTGGGTGTCGGTCGGCGGGTGGTGAGCAATTGCACTGCGTATCATTTGTACATTCCAATCCTTTCATTATTGCTGTTGTCATTTTATTAGTGTTATCATTATCATTATTAGTTTCTTCTTTTCTGTTCTATTAAACCGTTCTTATCTCAACCCACGGGTTTTGCTTCTTCTCCCGATTTTCTCCCCCATCCCACTGGGTGGGGGGGAGTGAGTGAGCGGCTGCGTGGTGTTTAGTTGCTGGCTGGGGTTAAACCACGACAAAGTCAAATCAGGAAGACGAGGTGGACAAAGGAAGAGCAGAGGAGCTGGGACTAGCTACTAACCTATGGTGGAGGTAATTATTATCATTTGAAGGGTATGTTGAAAAATATGTTATGATAGGGACTATTAACCCTTATAATCATCTATAAAGGTGCCTCCAGATTAGAATTGTCTTTACTCATTACCTCTATACCTACAAACCTAAAAGAAGGGATAGGAAACAGTCAGTTGCCAAAACTGTGCTCTCCCACATGCGTGTGTGCCAACACAGAGCTCAGAATGCTTTGTACATAGATCTGATCCTTAGCACAGTATCTTCTGCTAATAATAAAGTAAGAGTCATTTGAGGACATTAAAACAGGCCAATCAAACAAAAAACCTGGGCTCATGTTCTCAGGCACTGGAAATCAGTGCAGCTTCAGTGATACTAGTCAAGTTACACCAATTTTTTCCCCAAAAAAGGTCTGGTCCATTAAATGCTAACACCATCCTTGTGTTTTACTTTCTCTCACTGGGTTCAGGGAAATAGCCTCAGATTTTTAGTAAAAACTTCCTCCTTACTGTCAAGCATCTGTGTTTGAATTCGGTGAAAAAGCAGCAGCAGAAAATATTCATTTTTCAAACACACTTTTATCATAGCATGTGCACAAATAAAAACGTAAGGCTCGCTCTATATATATGTACGGAGAGATAAAAAAATCCCATATATGTGGCATATGACACATACATAGTATATAGCATACACAAACCATATATATTTCCATGCATACCATACACAGACACACAGACACACACGGTGTATACACGGGCTTGCATGTTTCTAGGTAGACACTCATGGCACAGATGTCTGGAGAGAGGGCAAAGAGAAGTCTTCACGCAGCCCAGACTTTCAGGCACGGCCTCCCCAGGCACCAGGATAAAAGTCTCTCTGTGACCCTGTGGAACAGAAAATGCTCCCTTCTGTAGGGTCAGCTGTTGCAGAGCATTCAAGTAGGCATTTCTACCCCATCCACATCCTCCAGTAAGGTTCCCAGACAGAGCAGTTCTCTACTAAATCCTTTGAATTTTCAGAGTTCCTTCAGTAAGGCCTGACAGGTCTCACACCATCATATTTCATATGACTTTTTCCATAGGCAACAAGAGCAGGGGAGCCACAGCATCTCTCTCGCTTCGGCAGCAGCAGGTACACCTCAGCGGATACACCGAGGGACAGCCGCAGGCCATCCTGCCCCAGCCCCACGGGAGTCTGGGTCACCCTTTTTGCTGGTACCACCATCGCCACCATGGGCCTGCACGTCCATCGAGAGTGGGGCTGAGCAAGGACTGGTGAGAGCTAACGAGTGATATGGGGGTTAGCCACCAGCACGGGACCTTACACTGAACCCCAGGTGAGAAACTCCTCTAAAGAAAGACCTACCCTCAATGAATGTTTCGTTTGTGCCTTCTAACTCTTTGTGCTAACACGGCAAACTACATTTATTTGTGCATTGTCAGCTGTTTTGAAAGGGAAGCAACAATTACAACCTGAAGAATTTCTTTCCGACTGTTAAATCTGTTCTAGGAGAAGAAACGCAGTCTGGGTATAACGGAAGCTCCCCGTGATGTGTGCCTTTCACATCCATGTAACAGAGGCTTCCAGCATGTGTGCAAAAGTCCATTCCTTGGAGCAGGAGAAAGCCAGCTCCCACATGCTTCCCCCCCGCTGAGTTACACACAAATTTAGGCATCCTCGTGCTGCGGCATCCCAGTGCGACAGTGCTTGGGATGCAAAAAGGGAATAAACACAAGGCAGTCATATACAATGCACCTAAACCTATGCCCACATTGGGGTAACCTTATCCTTCATGCCTAAGATTAAATGCTTTGCTCAATCAACATTTCAGAGAACATATATTTTTTTCTTTTCCAACAGGAAAGGAGATCTGTTGCATCTTTCTTCCCAGTGGCCTCCTGCAAGCAGCAGCAAAGGTGTCCCAGCTCAGGCAGACCCAGGTTCTCAGGGATGCCCTTCTTTTCTCCCACACGGCAAAGAGGCGGGGGGAGCGTCAAAAGGAGTAGCAAAGTTTGCCTTTCCCTTTTCAAAATGTCAGCACTCGTTGATCACTAAATCACTTCAACAGCTTATTAAGTAGATGTCACAGAGAGTTACTACCAGTCTCCTATTAATTTAAAAATACTAATGGGGTTTTTTGGAGTGTAATTTCTTTCTGAATGAAAAATGCTCCCTGTATTAAAATGTGAACATTTTGGACCCCACTAGCCAGTGTGCGAGGCTGTTGATAATGCAAAACACACATCTAGTAGAAATTTTTACACTGCAATATATTTTTAAGGTTGCTCTATAGCTTTGTTGTCTTATTTCTTTATCATTTCAAAGGATCCCCTCCATTTGGTTCTTCCATTTGCAGACAAACTGACATTCTCCTGATATATATTATTCACAGGTTCATGTCAATACCAGCATAAGAAGAAGCTATCAATCACTTCTCTGATAATAACAGTAAATAAATAATGCACACTTTAAACCTTCAAAGCACTGCATAAATACCGGTTTGTTTTCACAATATCCCTTTAAGTGTTGAGGTAAGTAGTTTAACCATTTCACTAGGCACCAGCTCAGATTCAAGAATGGCTTAAGACCCATGTGAATCCTTTTGTATATTTACCCACAAAAGATGTACATTCTGGTACATAACCTATATATACAAGACTAGGAAAAGCATATGTTCCCCCCCCCCCAAATCAAACTGAAGCCAACTATTTCCCATTTTAGAAGAAAGCCAGGAAGCGTTTCCATAGCAGAACCACCACGTGGCATTGCTGGGCTGTGCTGCCCTTCCCTTTGGATACGGAAAGCTTCTGCTTCCTCACAAACACAGAGGAGATGGGAGACACCACTGTCTGCCTTCTCTCAGTGCCCTCTTTCCCGAAGGATGTGAGGCCGGAGCAGCAGCTATACATCTTTGTGGCACCTGCAGACAAATGCTGCCTGTGCCATGCCACTCTCCCACACAGCGACAGCACATGCCTGCTGCAGGCAGGTACGTGCCCTGGGCACAAAATTAAATACAGGGAAAAAAAGCTTTTTAATGGTGACGGTGATCAAACACTGGCACAGGTTGCCTGGAGAGCTTGTGGAGTCTCCATCCTTCAAGATACTCAAAACCCAGCTGGACACAGCTCTGAGCAACGTGCTGCAGCTGCCCCTGCCCTGAGCAGGGGCCGGGCTGGATACTCTCCAGAGATGCCTTCCTGCCTCAACTATTCTGTGTCTTTTGCATAATGGAGTTGGGATCCCTCATTAGGACTGCTACATGCTCATGCAAAATAAATACCAATGTTTGAGGATACCAAAGCATTTCACCGCCTTTTACTTTTCTGTGGGTATAGCTAGAAATGTCATGCCCATAGCTAGAGATGTCATCAACTACCCACTCCTGCAACAAATGCTACAGGGAGCAAGACACATGAAACGAAAAACATACACAGAGGACCAAACCGAGACATCTGATTCCAATATACTGTGCAAGGAGCAGACGGGTGTTCTCTGTGTTTGGAAGCTTTTCAGCTCTAAAATAAAACTACTGTTCATTCTCCAACAAAAGACTGGGATTAAGTATCAAACTTTTTTCTTTTCTTTTTGTTCAACAGCTACCAGCCAGACTTTGTAGGATCTTTCTCTCACAGTTTTCCTTCATTGATATAAAAGCTTCCTGCCCATTACATCTTCGGTTATTTCACATCCCATTGATCATTCTGCCTGTCCAGTCAGCAGAACAGCAGCAAATAAGCAAGAAAACTAAAATAAGGCTAGATTCTTGCCCTGGAAAGCTACAGCCCTGTGCTGCCTCCCCTGTGTTCTTCTCTCCCTTTCCCCCTCCTTCCCATACCTTCTTTCATCCCTAGAGACATTTCCAATAGCAGATAAATCAGCACTTTGAATTCTTCTTCTGATGTTGTAACAAGCTGGCAACTGGCATGACGTGTTGTAGAGAGACACATGTGAATACCTAAGTCAGAAATAATGAGATTTCTCTCATATTCAGTGTGAAATGAGAGGCAAACAACATCACCACTGAAAACAGAGGAGTGCAAGAAGAGGTGTGGGGAAGGGAGGTTGGTAGAATGAGCAGATGTCTAATCCATTTTGCTTACTACAGTGGATTTCAGAAGAAAAACTGTCTCACAGGCAGCACCCTGGGAAACACAGACTCAGAGGGATGGCACAGTCACAGAGCACATTGTCTCAAACCCAGGCAGCTCCACCCTGTATCCCAAGGACACATCCCCCGTGGCCAGGCACTGCTGCGCATTGTGGCCAAATGAACCAGCCCTTCAAATAAAACCGTAAGAGACGAAAGGAGGAAACAAAAGAGAAAGCGGATAAAAGGTCCCAGTAAATCAATTAATGCAAAAGTCTGCTTCAGTTTATAGACAACACTGGTAATTGCTGTGTGTGTTGCCTGTGATGAATAGGGGCTGGTTACCGTTGCACAACTCATCCTTCTTTGCGCAGCTGGGAACCAGCAGAACTCTGATCTCCACTGAAAGTCTTTAATTATTGTTAAATTAATCAGGGCAGAGTGTCAGCTCTGGGTTCATGCTTAATTGTCCCATTTTCTTGCAGCCTCAGGCTCCCACCTTCCTCCCTTATCCTCCCACCTCCTCCCCAGCCCCTGCACGTGCATCATTTTTAGATTGGTCTAACACTGGGTCCTGTCTACACAGCAGTGAGCCACACAAAGATTTTTTGAGATCCTTCACTTCCACTACTTCAGGACTTTGTCTCTTTGAAAGCCACAATGTAACACAGAACTTTGGAAAGCAGAACTCCAGACATACTTAAAACCACAAGACAGGGGGTAGAATATTTTACCACCAGTGCAGAGGTCAGAAATATCGCTGTTGCTGTTACTACTTAACACTGGGCATGCAACCACTTCCCAGTCCTGATCTCATTCACTGGGGTGGTAGAGAACAAGGGGCACCTCCATCTTAAACCTTTTCGTTCACATTAGGGATCACTCCACTGAACAGTTTTTTATCTAAAACTAGCATAAGCAAGATGAGAATCTGGTCCAAAATGTTTCTCTTTTTGGTGTTCACAGAAGAGGTCAAGAGCCTGTCAGTAGTTAAAGATGACTTCCACACCTTTGGAAGACTCCTTCCCAAAGTCTTAAGCCCCTAGTTTCTCTCTTCTCTGTCTCCCCAAAATGCCAGAGGATTAGTGGGATTGGACTAGGATATTCCATGCAACTTTCACAATGTTAAGCCACAAGTATGTAAAAGATGACAGCAAGAGAAAGAGACCACGCTCCATGAATAGAGAAGATAGGACAAGAAGTAATGGGAGCAATTAAAGAATAATTAAGTTGTAGCAGAAGATATCTAGGTTAGGTGTAAGGGGAAAAAAAGCAGTAAGAGCAGGAAAGGACTAGAATAAATTTCCTAGGGAGACTGGGGGATCTGTCACCAGGGGTTTTTAGGAAGCAGATAGACAAACAGCTGTCAGGAATGATGCAGACATGGCCTGAAGACATTGAGGTGGTCTGAACAACATCTCCCAGCCCTACAGTGGAGAATCAGACTGGGCTAAGGGGAGGCTAATTACAGGTAAGCAAAGCAGCAGTAGGGATCCTAAGGACCTGCTCAAAATAAAACTGCAGTAAAAAATGCAGTACTCAAGGTTTGGACCTGTAGGAGTCTGAAAATCACTCCCATCCATACTTCAGCATGCATCCAGCCTTTACATACAACCTAAACATAACTGAATTTTCCTTGATTCTTATAATGCAAACACATCATTTACAGCAAAGTCTGGAAAAAAGGTGCATTAAATTGAACAGTTTATTTATTAATCAAAAAGCATAACCCTCCCAGCAGCCTGAATTCACTGCTTTCCATCACTATGCAGAAAAAGTTAGTTACTTCTATAACGCAACCTGCATAACATAATCATGCTTCTCCCCTTTCTCACCCAACTGAAATGAGCCACATAGCCAGGCACCAAAGGAGAGCCTGAAAACCAAAGCTGTGCACAGCATACGCGATATTTCACTATTCTTTTTTAGCATATTTGAAGAAGACTTCGTAGAGACTGCTCAGAAAGTTCCTTCACTATTTCTAGGTCATTGACAGGTGAGCAAGTTCACTGTTTTCAAGAATATATTATCAAGAGATGCCCAATCTAAGTGATCTAATGCATCTAACACTGTGGAGCTGCTCATAAAGAACTTTGCCATGAATCTGAGAGCAGGAGAAAGACTTGAACTCTGAAATCTCGGGTAGGATCCCTAGTCATTCATGCCTCCACATTACAATATGACTTCTTTACTTTTGGCTTCTCACCGATAAATGAAAAGCCTTCAACCTACTAAGTTAGGCTGTATAAGAATATATCTTAGCATAATTACATTTGATAAAGAACCGCTTTAGATAAAATGTGCTTGTATCACTACATTGATTCTTTCTTACTTCCTAAAAATGGAGACAAATTAGCAAGTCTTTATTATCCTAGAAAAAGGGATCTAGCATTTTATTGGCACTCCCATATTTGCTTGGCTCAGTTTTACATTCATCAGGGGTGACATCATTTACATATTTTTATTTGCATTAGAATGGCAATTTAGGATCATTGTGCAATCCCAGCAATATGTATCGCACTGCATAGCTCTGATCTCCCCGCTGTGCTGTAAGGAATCTAACACCAACATAAGTGATGCAATAGTTTATCTTTACATAGTTGACTGCTTTCAGCTCCTGATACCTTATTTTGGGAGGGCTTATTTTGGGGGAAGGGAGATGGTGGGAAAGAGAAGGACAAGAAGGAAGAGGAGGGACCACAATGAGATTCACTCCCTCAAAAGAAAATATCTTTGCTTTTATCCAGACACGTGAAGCAGCAGAGTTTATTAGTTAAAATTGGTCTTTAAAAGATATGTTTCAGTCAGCCAGATCCTTTTTCCTCTGAAGGGCAGATATGGAATGTTCTGCTTCAGAGATGAACATGTTGGGGTTCCACTGTGGCAGACAGAGGGACTGTAGCAGGTGCTCCCACAGCACTGTCTCATCTTTTTCTTTTCAAACCCAGAGTCATGAATTCCTTTGTTTTCTCTTCAGTCCCCTGAAACTGCTCTAGACTAAGCAGCCCAGACAACTCCTGGGCTGAAGCCTCATTATCTTGGCTTATTTTTGTTCCAAAGATACTTCTAAAGAAGATGGGCCCCCACTGAAAAAGCATTACCTGTATAATAACAGAAGCTCTCTCACACACGTGCGTCGTAGATACCACCTAATGTTCCACAGGTCACTGCACATCTTACCAAGAATGGCATTCGTTGGAGGGTATCTAATCTTCCTTTCTTACTTTTCTTCCATATACTGAAAGATCCCTCTATTTCACAGATAGCTGTAGCTGAGATGTTACTGATTACTTTTTAACTGTGTGAAACTCGCATAACAAAATCACTGGATTTCATACTATCAGGAAAGAATGAAAGGACAGAGTGGGTAAAACCAATTCTAGGTGCAGTGCAAACCAAATCAGGACAAGACTCGTGAGTTTGCTGGTACTTATTATTCTGCTTTTCTTGTCCATTGTATGCATCATAGCCTTATTTCTGAAAAATGTTCTGAAAGTCTTTTTCTGAGTTTGTTTACCCCTGGGGCTAGCATTTTGTACTGGGATTTTAGCTCTGCCAATAGAAGAGTCAGCTAGACAGTGTGTTAACCAATCCTCGGGCTCCTGTGCTTTATTCCCAGATGCCTCTTTATACTTTAGCAATTCCTATGTTATTGTTAAATAATTGGAGGTGGGGAAGATGTGAGAAGGAAGAACAAGTTACATGTATTGGCTTCCACAGACAGAAGGTAAAAGATAGTTAAACTTCTCCCAAATGGATAATTTCTTAATTATCTGTATAGATTTTCTGTCTGTCTTGCTATTGCTACCACTGCATCTCATTAGGAGTTGTTTAGCTTCAGACAGTCTCACAATTGTTGTTTCTAGATGCTTTTGAAAATTACTATAATTTGTTTGTTACTTGTGTTAAAAAAGGCTTGAATTATGAGCTTTTCCAACAAATGTTTACCAAGTATTACAGAATCCATAATGAAATTTCACTCTGTAACACTTGGTGGTTTTATTTTTTATTATTATGAGGTTGTCTTTTAATAATCAGAAGCATAACAGCCCTACCAAATAGTTAAGCCCAAAGTAGAGCTCTTAAGAGTTAAGTTACAGTTAGCCTAGAGTACTGGAAGTAGGACTTCATTAATTTGAGCAGTATGTTATTACAGCTTATACATAACAAATCATAGCCTTTAGTAGCTGAAAGTTATTACTTGAAGGCTAAGCAGGATCTTGCCTGAACAAGATGACAGTCTTGCTTGACCTTCCAGGACCATGCGTCACATATCCATGCCACAAACAGGTTACACTGGGTATACCCAGAAGGGAAGTAAAATCCAAAAAAACATTTTTTCTGCTCCCACAAGACAAAATGTGCTTCAGCCCTCTTGGGTTTGGAGAGTGGAAAACAAGAGACATGAAAATGCCCTCTCCTGGCACCAGTTTTCTAAAGTGGAGCCTGAAAAGGTGACTGGAGGGTCTCCACAGCTGTAAAGAGTTGGAGCTGGCAGCACTTGTCAGCAGTGCACAAGGTAACAACAGGTAACACTGTAGATGGCCCCAACCTCCTCCTTGAGCCCAAGACGGATATGAACAGCCCTACTGTGAGGTGCCTGAAGGGCTACGACCCCAGATCTTTCAGTGGAGAGAGCAGAGTTATTTGTTGCATTATAATATCACTTTTCCTTCTGAGAGTACTGTGCACATTTATTTTATTAAAAAAAAGTCCTTAACACACTCTATAGAAGGATCTAGGAAAGGCATCATTCTTCTCTGTTTTCAGACTGTTTTGCTTGTGGACTTGACAACAAGAAAATGTGACTGGCTTTTTTCACTGCATGACGGAAGGTGCATGCTCTCTGCAGGCTCTACAATAGGATGCTTTCCAGAAACAGCAGCAGCAAACCTGAGAGCAAAAGGCCCTCAGGAAGATGAGTAATGCAGAGAGCAAAGGGAGGGATTTCTGAGGCACAGGGCCCAAACTGCAACTCTTTATGAAGATCAATTGGGTTTGGATGTTACTGAGCCTGAACAGAGAATGCCTCCGTGCATGAAAAAAGCGCCTGCCCATCACTCATCGCTGTCCCTCGGGAGCTAACTCAGTCATCGGGCTTCCCAGTGTCTCTGCTGTAGAACTTGGTGTCAAACCACATCAGCCTGAAAACTGTATTTCTCTAGGCTAGCACTGACATTCATAGTTCAGAAGAAAGACTGCAGACCTGATTCATCCTCATTTTATGCCACAGCAGTTCCACAGAAGTCAGTGGAGCCGCATCAGCGTGTACCCGAAACGGGTCCGGCTCAGCAGTCAGGAAGTGCCGTGCTCTCTCCTAGACAGCTTCTTGGGAAGAGAAGCTCCTGCAGGGCTTGTGTTGCCACGACGTGAGCAGCATCGGTGCTTCTAAGAGTCTGCGCACAGGATTTTTGAAAGGGAAAGATTCAGTTCTGTGGGAAGTATAAGCCCAGTATGAACACTTCAAGTGTATAACCCAGGCAGAAAAAAGTATGACTGGCAGGGCACTGATTTACTTTAGATCATAACATTGCTCCATAGCTACTGCATTTTGGTTGTCTTGTACCCTCTTCAAATGGCATGTTCTGGAAATCATTTCCAGCACTGCTTTTCATGTTAATATTTTAAATTACTAAGCTAAGTACTTTGAAATCAGCCCTGCTGTGAGCGTCTGTGAGGCTTGACCAGGTGATCTCCAGTGGTCCTTTCCAACCTATAGTTTTCTCTGAATTTAAGATTCTGAGATTATTTACTTCTGGTGCTGCTTATTCTGCCAAGGGTCTCTTTCAAAGCAGACTCTAAATCAAGCTCACCCCACCGTAATCCTCTTACTACAAAGCACTGACCTAGTTACTAACAGACTACTAACTAGAGTGCATTACTGCAAGATCATTTCTAGCCCCACTCATCTACACCAACTGTGCTTCCAAATCTGCTTTTACCACTTACGTTTCTTTGTGTATGGGAGTTCCTTGTACCTTCTCCTTACTTAGAGATTCCTTACCTGAGAAGCAACTGGGATTTTCCACACTGCCCTCATCCATTTCCCCGGTGTTTCCACATGGCTTTAACACCTCACCATTGCTGTTATCTCATGGTAAATGAGGAGGGCCTGATGGCAGCCAGAACACTGAAGCAAACCTCTCTTTGTTTTGTTTTTTAATTAAAAATAAATACACTTACACACTGGTATGGCCAGATACGTGGTGATGTCTCCCTCTGCTCCATCCAGTGCATATGTCTATACACACCATGTATATGTAGAGCCTGTGTAAGCAGCATTCTTTCCCAGGAAAAGCTGGTCTAAGCCCCAAACCGACACACCCTGTTCCTCTCTAGATACACCACCCAAACACAGACAAATTACAAATGTGAACGTGCTACATCATTCATGTTTCTCTTGGCGCTTCCAAAGGTTTTTTACACGGCGTGCCAAAAGTGTTTCTGTCAGTCACTATCCAGCTCCTCACCACCACAGCAAACGCCGAAGTGATCGAGCAGGCACAGACTTATTGGGTGAGGATGGCAGGAGCAAGGGGCTAGGACAGGCTTCACCCCCTCCGCTAGTAACCACCTGCCTGGCCCGCATTTCTCCAGTTACTCAGCTGTCCGCTCACCTCTACCACCCATATTAATTTCGGCACTGCAAACACCCTGGTGCTCTCCAAACAAGCTGCCTCTGCCTGGCGGCGCTGCTGGAGCAAACCAGTTCGTTTGAGCTAGTAAGCCTGTCAGTCACTATTAAAAGACATTCCAGTTTTGCAGTATATAAATTAACCTTGACACCTACTGCAGCAGTACCTTTACTTTTCCTGCACATCCAGCTGCACTTGATGGGAGTTAATAACTGCAGGCAGCAAGAGAAGGACAGTGCTTTCAGGAAAAATCATGAGGAAGAGCTTTCAGGGGATATAAAGGTGTTCCTTGCAGTGCAGATTTTGAAATTAGCTGAAAGTCAAATACCCCAAAACACCTACTTGTGTATCCCTTTGATCTTTGGTGCTCAGCCCTGTGGCTTGTTGGATGTGGCATCTTTACTTCTCCTGCTTGCTTTGTGCAGAAGCTGTATTTCAAGGCATCAGAGTGCTGAGGGATATTAGTAGAAGGTAGCATTTGTGTGGCCCTTATCCTAATTAGCTGTGTTTCCACATGTCCTTTAATTCACCCAACTAATCCTAGTGATAGCGCGACCTTTATGTTTCACCTCCTTTATCACACTCAGCAAATGAACTAGTTCCCATAACCTAGGCCAACCATTACAAATAATCAGCCAGGATTGAACTCTAAAGCTTTTGTCTGCAAAACCAAAATACATTTGCTTTGCCAAATTCAAAGCAGAGCTACAAGCTAGGAATTAGCTTGTAATGTATTTGTAGCAAATATTTTATGCAAATTCTGGCATTTTTTTCAATTAAATATTCCATCAAATATTCATCTGTTATTCCAGACTCTGACTAACTTGACTATCAAATAATATTCTGCAAATATTTGCCACAAATCATTGCATTATGTTTGAATGCATTCTAATATAAAAGCAAGCTGGAAGAAAGCAGCCATGTCACAGCTGGGGACATCACTTGTGTTTGGACTGTGCAACCAAATCTAGCCCATGGGAAAAAGATACAGCATCAGGTCAGGAGACTCTCCCCTATTTTGCTTTGGTGCACACACAGCCTAGGTGGTATCAACAAACAAACAGGGCAGTATTAAGCACGAGAAAGGAAGATTTCTGTGCTTAAGCCCTGAGCATAACTCCTGGGCAGAAAGCAAGCCAAGAATGCAGAAAACTCGGCAATCTGCAAGTTGGGCATTATCTGGCTCACCTGGAAGAGTGGAGCCCAGACTTCTCCTCTGGGTAAGGTGCATCGTCTGCTGAGGAGACAGTCAAAAGCCATCGCAACAGCAATGTGAGATGCCAAGATATGCAACCAGACCACAGGTATCCCCTCGCTGCGTATTGGGTATAGAGTCACCAGGAGCTGCCACACACCTGAGCAGAGGCTTCCTGGGCTTGCCACCAGCAGGCTTTGGAGAGCAGACGCAGACGCAGGCTGCCTTTCCCCACAAGAACTAATCCAGCCTGGAGAGTGCTCCCTTAGGCAAGAGCAGACCTGGGGCCAGGCTCACCTCCACAGATGCTTGTATCTGCCCCATCGGCTGCATACATGCTAGATTTTTCCCCATAACACCAGAAGTTTGTTTTATTGGTCTAAGCAAACTAAAAGAACAAAACCAAAAAACAAACCAACCCGAAACTCAAGAGCACCCTTCTTCTCCATATTTGCACAACAAACTCAGCGATTCACAAGCACTAAATAAGATGATGTCAATAGGACCAAAGCACACAGAGACCGGTGACCCACATCAGCAGCTACTAGCCTGCCTGGCATGGCTTCCAAAACAGGCGTCCTCCCACTTCTGCGCAGCCTTGCTGCAAACAAGGTCCATTGTGTCTTTCCAGTGACCCATTCTGTTTGCTGAAAGCCGAAACAGGGGCAGTAGCTTTCCTGTTGGCATCCCAGCCCACTTTTCGGCTGTGTGCTTCATTCTCCCCTCCTCCCCCCAGCTGACCAGCTCGCTTAAACAGCCAACAACATTCGTTTGGATTTATCGTGCAGTTATGGCCCTAGTCCAGACCCGAGCTGGCAGGATCAGTGGAGGACCAGCACCATCCTATTCAGCCACACACAACCTATTTGTCACCCTTTTGGGAACCAGTGACTCAGACATAACTTTATTGCGGCCTGGCAGCTGGTGGGACCGGGTGAGACGTACAAAGAGAATAATGCCGGCACCCACTGAGCCCCGCAGCGCGGAGCAGAAAGCCTGCCTGCAACCCCCATTCAAGCCCTGGCATAATTAAAACAACATTACCATTCTTGGTGGCAGATTTTCACCTTCTGTAAACCCAGACTTTCTGTGAGTGTTTTGTTTTACCAATTTACTATGTCTGAAAGTCAATGGTTTATGAAACAGAAGAGCAAGTTCTCTTCCTTTCTTTCCTGCTACTGCTATTAGCAAAACCCCTGAAGCCTACCTTTGGGGCTGTGCGCATGGTGGATGCTTGACTGTAGCCTTGCCAGCTACCAGGGAGACAGCAAATCAAAGCAAGGGTTTACTCTTTTGCAATGCCCCAGACAAGATCTTTTTTCAGGTGCTCTATCTAAAGGAGGCAAGTGAGAGAAAACTTACATTTATTATAGGCAATCTCTCCCTCTTAGGTCGTGGTTTCAGAGGACAGCTAGGCAGCCCCATAGGCTCCCTGTGCTGCCGCGTTCTCTCCTCCTTGCCCACTGCCCGCTCCCACCTGCTGCAATGCCCTTCCAGTCCTGCTGATACAGCTGGTTCTGCAGGCTTGCTGAGCCCAGACCAAGGAACTCATCTGGATGGATGAAGGGGAAAAAAGAAAATAGTAAGTCACCCTAAGCAGAAAGTAATTGCAGCCTGTTTGCCTCCAGGCAGCAGTGTTTTCTTTGGGGTACCTGCTTCCCAAAGAGCCACCCCCCCACAGAAGCACTACAGCATCCCTGTAATACCCCGCAGAGAGCATGTCCTTCTGCTAGCTTTGCATATGCTCTAGCAAGAAATCCAACTCCTCTGTATCTTCTCAGTTACCAAAGATCTAACCAGTACCAAACTACAATATCTATGTTTGTGCATAAGTACAGATTTTAGCCCTGCCTCAACACAGCAGTACAAATAGAAGAGGGTAAGGGAAGAGGAAACATTTTCAGGGCAGTTGCAGTGGAGATACTAAACACATCTCCCTCCATTTCCCTTCCCAGGATGCAAGACGATGCTGTTACTACATCCCCAGACCTACTGACATGAGCGTGCAGCCAACACATGCCCCATCCACCTGAGGCAATGCCCACTCCCTGTCTAGGCAACTCTGGCAGCTGATCCCCCTTCTCCTCACAGAGCTGCTTGCTGTCCTAACCCATCCCCCAGCTTCAATTTTTGTCTGCTCTTCTAGAGGGAATAGCTCCTGCGGTTGTCTCAGCAGCTGCTCTTCGCTTTCCGAAGCAGCAGCAAGAGCTAAATTGACCTAATTCCTGCTTGTTTCCCTGCCACCCACAGAATCTGAAATAGCAGCAGCAAAAACTGCCAAGGCGCTCGCCAGCAGCTGCTCTGCCGCAGCGCGGGACCGGCTCACGTTTGCTCCATTTTCTGCAGGTCCCGCAAGGGTTAGAAACTTTTTAGACTGCAAGTTTCACAACCTGCAAAAGCAGCGGACGATTATTGCAGACAGCTCCTTAGGCAGCCTCAAGGACAAGTGGATTTTTTTGTACCCTACGGCACATCCTCGGCAGCGTTCTTTATACTGCAAACATCAGACATACCTATTTGTAAAAATCCATAGATAAGTTTCCCAGCTGCTGTCTCACCTCCTTGTCAGATGTAGTTTGGATTTGCAGTCAGGTTTCGACTATTAGGCTGATTTTATTTTTTTCTTTTAATGAAAGCTGGGTCAGTCTTGGTCATAACTTCAGCAAGAACAGGACTCAAACTGGTATATGTATTCTGTAGTGAAATTAGCTGTCACCTGCCAGGCAATCTGAGGGACCTGTTACTGCTTCGTCAGGAACAACCTCCCTTTGCTGAAGTCCACAATCTCAGAAATAAAAAAAATCATATAAAAAAATCATCCCTTCCCTCTCATGGGAACACACGGCCGCAGCCCAAGCTGCACAACTGCCCCCAAAATTTAACAGGCTACAAAGCGAGCAGGAGTGGGAACATTTATGTTAATTAGCGTGTGGAGAGGGAGCCAAAGACATGTTAAGATCTGATATGGCATATGGGATCCGATAGCATGTCATTAGAGGTAGAAAGCAACCCTTCCCAGTGTAGCTTTTCAGCTGCTTATTAAGGCTTTCTGTTCAAACTTTCAAGTGCACGGGCTGAAATTTTCCATGCCATAATTGCTACTATTCTGGTAATTAAAGCTTGCTATAATGCAGAGACACAAGGGCATTTCCTAACTTCTAAGTGTGTGCCTCTGCAACCTTACTCATTTTTTTTTCTAGTAGCAGCTGAATGAGGAGGAAGGCTTAAGTCTCTAAGCCTGAACACGAGCGAGGTTGGCATTCAAGCTCTCCCAAACTTGACAGGCGCCAGCCTACATCAGACAGGGTTATAAACTTTACCAGAATGTATTTTCTGTGCTTGCATCTCCACTGGCTTTTTATTGCTCTTGAAACTCAGGGCAGTCTCAAATTTAAGTAGAACTCCTATATCAGTCAGACAAGAGATCACAAAAAATAACGGTGGCCAAACACGTTCCAAATAATCCTCCTTCCCATACCTTTGGCAAGGGGAGCTGTTACCAGTAGAAAAAGGCTCATAACTTATCATAATATGAAACATCCTTTTGGATTCAAACTGCATCAAATGACACACTGTGCACCATTAACTAGGCCTGCAGATATTTGCAGGATAGTGAGAGGGCTTCATTCTAACTAAATCTTGAGTCATTCAGATTTCAATATTTAATTGAAGCTTCTGTAGGTATTGTGCCCACTTCCCTACCCCAGCCCTCATCAGCACAGTGACCAACGAATGTCGTTCACTTAAAGCTTGCCAAAGCTTTGAGTAAGAAATTCTGGCACTGCTTAGACTCTTAGGAAACCTCAGAGCCAAACAGCCTGTGCAATAACTATGAAAATTGTATTATTAGCTTCTAAACAGAAGCAGCATGACACTCCTAAAGGAAATACGCAGGCTGTCACAAGCACTGAGAGAAGGTGTCAGCTACAAATTAATGGCTATTTAAACATATTATTTGTTCCAAAGTGTTAAAAATGAGATTTTTAGCTCTGATGGCAGAAAAGGTGGTGGTGTGTCAAGTCCCACATCAGCATGCCATCTCTCCCAGCTGCTGCTGCCAGCATTTCAAAGTTGTTGATTGGTACCATTTAGAGACTCCCATGGGGAAAGGAAGCCTCAGGAGAAACGAAAAGAGGTTTTATTCCTTCCCCTTGGTTTACTTGAGGCAGAGACGTTCTGCTGACAAACACACATGATTAAAGAAATGAAGGCAGAGGAACAGAGATTGACTTAAGTTAGCACAGATGGACGACTTGGACACAAACCTAGCTGATGGACTCCGATTCATTGAGAAACTGAATTTACAACTAGTTAACTATGTGTTGGCTCAACTAAGCAGTATAATGTGGCTTCTACATCCTAAACTCAGGGTACTGCAGATTTCCAAAGAGCGCTGTGAAAGCAGAAAGGCCCTTGCAATCTGAAATTTTTACTGCTCTTCCCATTTTGCCCATATAAAATTTACCACCTCAAAGAAGCAGAGCCTCTGATATGAAACAGCCGGGGAAAATGAATTGGGAAAAGCTAAAGCCAAGCCAGTGGAAGGCAGAAATCTCTGTTTTCTGAAAGAGGCACTGTCTTAGCTACCATGCCAGCTCTTTTTTGTGGGGTGGGTATGTGTGAGGGGAAGTGTGCTAACCATTGCTACTGTAGATGGAATTAATCCTATGCGTGCTGCCACAGAAGATATTTGGGGACTAGAGGCTGGTACTACTAAGTGGAAATACTACTGAATTTTTTTCACAGCACTTGCAAAGAAAGAGAGCAAGTGTGGCACACACTGGTACCGCACTGTCCATAGGTGAAGAAGGGACGATTGATTTTAACCTGTTTGAAGAGCTATCTATTGAATATACTGCAAACATACTGATGGAAACTTGTAGGTCCAGGGTAAATAACTTGCCACACCCAGCCACAAGAGTGGGTTGGCAGAGGCAGTGCTTGGCATGGCATGAAATACCCATATTTCATGTCAGCAGTTCTTGAAAAATCATTCTGCACATCCCTGAGCCTTGGAAGGTGGGGGCGGGAGCACTCAAGGAGGTGGGACGTGCAGAGCTTCAGAGGAGTTAGGCTGGTTTCAGAGCATCCTACCACCTGGGTCTCATCACAGCCACAGCTTGTGTGCCTGCAAGACCAGGCTACCAAGGACGCAGACCTGAGACTTCCCTGGTCCTGGCTCCCACGTGCCTGCCGGCTAGGTGGGAAGCTGGCAGAGAACGAGGCAGGTTTCAGATCCTGCACTGCAGAGGAAGTTTTCTCGGGAAGCTGCCTGGTGTCTGTCAAAATCGCGTTGTAACCAACTCAGTTTCACAGACTCATCTGATTTCAAGTTGGCGTTGTGTCATGGAAAAAATGCTGTATCAGAATATGCCCAACCAACATGTCTGAATATAAAATGATGAAGTACTTTCCCTGAGTCCATTGTGTCCTGGGGCAGGCTATCTGCAAAGTCTGGGCTACTCCACATATTCCTCAGTGATCTTTTGAGTCTGAAATCCAACGCCAACTTCAAAATACCAGCCTTTTTAAACCTTTTCTGTCTAGGGATCTAGCACCAACCTTTTGTACTTACGGCACAGCTCCTTTACCTGGTCAAAAGCGCTAAAACAGCACAATATTGGTGCATCCCTGATTATGTTGACACTATCAGCATTTGAAAACTAAAAAAAAAAAAAAAAAAAAGCACCATGTGAACTCAACATGCTATCCAATGCCAAACAGCAGCAACCCTAGCCTCGTTACTTACTCATTTCTCTTTTCAGTGAATTACATCTTTCCACAAAGTTGCACAAACCTCTCACATCAATCTCAGACTCTCTCTAAATGTCAGTCTGCACAGAACTTGGGTGCTGGGAATAACTGAGCTGATGAAAGGATGCAATGGTCTGAAGCATAAAAGAAGGCAGCCCTGGGATGAAAGGGGAGACAAACGCAGGCAGCCTGTACTGGCAAGCACTCCAGCAAGAAATCACACCATGGAAGTTAGAAGGGGAGTTTAAATTAGAGGAGGTACTGTTATTCTTAAGGTTTGTAATCAAAAGCTTGTGGTTCCAATTAGGAAAGCAAAAATGCCTGGCCAACATGCTATTACCAGCTTTTTGGCAGGCAAAGCCATTTACAACAACCAGACTGCCTCTCCTGCACTCAAGTATTTGTTTTTACATTCAAGCCTTCTCAGACTCTATAGCTCTTGGAACAGACTCCAGCCACACTTGTAGAGGGCAAAGTCCGTATCAGATGGATCATCAAGCAGAACAAAGTGTTATTACTTTCTCAAAGCTGCTATTCAGTCACACCCCTTACCTTATTTCTGTGAAAATGAGGGAGTGTTTTCAATTATTATGTATGGAAGGAAAAAGACTGAAAACAGGAGATGAGTTGTTGGGGTTTTTTTTAACCTTCAAGGCTGAAGTTCATAGTAAAGCTCCCCAGAATAACGCAAAGCACCTTCCTTTTGACTGTGCTCTTCCACCTGCCAACCCCTGGAACGTGTCTGGGAGCACCACGGTGCTGCGCAGGTTGTTGAGTGTCAGAGGTATTTGGTTATACTGGAGCAGAAATGAGGAAAGGGTGGGATATTCACAAAGACTAGCATTTGCCTAGGGAGAAGTGGGGCTCTTAAAGTCAGGCTCCTGCTCTGCATCAGACACAGGAAGACCTCTTCTCTCTCTGTCTCTCTTTCCATCTCCCTGTGTCTTGATCTTCAGTGACGTGAATGCCTTGGGTGATCAGTGGGTAAGCTCCCTTTCGAGTTTTACTCTTCCACACAGCCTCAGCCCAATGCAAAACTGCTTGTGTTCAGCAGAAAATGTCCTCCACTTTTTCTTCCATGCTTATTTAAAGCTCCACTTCATTATATTTACTGGTATTCTGACTTTAATAATTATATGCTTCTTGGAGGCTCTAGGCATCTTAACGCATAATTAATCATACAACTAAACCCCATGAGCCTTCAAATCATCATTAGAAAGAAAATCTTCTAGCCAGCCACTCTGGAAAAAAAAAAAAAAAAAAAAAAAGATATCCTTTCCCTCCCTTAATTGTCCTGGGAAGCACCACCACAGCTCTCTCAAACAGATGTCTTCTGCACCGTACCCGCAGATCTGGGCTCAGATCAAACCAGGGAAATAAATTCCAGAGACGCACAGCCCCCACGGAGGCATGTCCTGCCAGCACCCATGTCTCTCTGCAGTACAGTCTGTCAGGTTGAAGTGACCATGAGGAGAAGGAAGAGGGAGAGGAAGAAAGGGGAGCATCCTTTCTCCTCAAGTCAAGTAAGAATAAATATGGAAAGGGATATGTCAGGGATAAAACACTACACATGGACATGGGCAACTTCACAAAGCTGCTGTTAACCAATGTGCACTTCCCTTCTCCTAAAGGTGGAAGTGTTAAGAGTAAGGCATAACTCTTTTTTCACCCAACACCTCCTTAAATCTGGAAAATTAAACTCAATCTAATTTCCATTACATTAAATGTTCAGCCTTGATTACAGCTGGAGCGTCAGCATGTATCCCTAACAGCAGAAGGTTGTTTCTGGTCTACACAATAATATTAATCACACTCTAACCTAAATGAGCACCACAGCCACAGGCTGAGGGTTTTCCCCTACCTCACCAGAGCAGGATATGTACTGTGGTAGCCTGGGACTCAGGGAGAGCTTGGAGAACTTGAAACTCTCTGCCGGCCCCAATAAGTGAAGAGAAAGTACAACCATCTGGGAGCAGCAGTGTAATGTCTCCAACAGCTGTGGCGCACGTGGTCAGGCTGCCCTTGCTGCACCTCCCGTTCACCCCCCTGGGCCCAGCCACAGCCACTGATGCGTCCCCATAACACAGATGTGGTGCAAAGATCTGCAAGCTCCGGTTTGCCCAGTTAGTGACTTTGTGGCATCCCCCCAGCTCACTTCATTCACCTGTGGTCCTTGCCTTGGCATGACCCCATCACAGGGCTAACCCCTTGTCCTGGTTTTGGCTGGGATAGAGTTAATTTTCTTCTTAGTAGCTGATACAGTGTGTTTTGGATTTAGTGTGAGAATAACGTCGATAACACACTGATGTTTCAGTTGTTGCTAAGGACCGCTTATCCTAAGTTAAGGATTTTTCAGTTTCCCATGCTCTGCCAGCGAGCAAGTACACAAGAAGCTGGGAGGGAGCATGGCCAGGACAGCTGACCCGAACTAGCCAAAGAGATATTCCATATCATAGAACATCATGCTCAGTATATAAACTGGGAAGAGCTGGCTGGGAGGGGCGGATCGCTGCTTGGGCATCCGTCAGCAGGTGGTGAGCAATCGCACTGTGCATCACTTGTCTTTTCCTGGGTTTTATTTCTTCTTTTCTTTTTTTTTATTATATTCCTTTTCATTACTATTATTATTAGTATTATAAGATTTTTAGTATTATTTTTATATTTTATTTTACTTTAGTTATTAAATCATTCTTATGTCAACCCACAAGTTACTTTTTTTTTTCTGATTCTTCTCCCCAGCCCACTGGGAGGGGGGGAGTGAGAGAGCGGCTGCGTGGTGCCTAGTTGCTGGCTGGGGTTGAACCACAACACCCCTGTGCACTCCTAGCAAGTCAGAGTAGATAGCGTAAAAGACAGCTTATTTCCTTTGTATTATTTAAACTCCCCTTCAGTTTTCACTTCTGCTACACAATGAAGTAAGGTCTAATATGTAAAGGATTACCAGCAGGGCAGAAGGAGCAAACAGCTAACTTATTTGTTTTAGAAGGAGTATGCAAAAAAACTGTGCAGCCTACTGTATTGTGCCCATGAACTTTATCCTTCTGACTAACACACAGTGTCCAAGAAAAATTTCCTGCTTCGAGAGTCTGTGACCTGGGATTGGAGCCCAAAGACTCCCAAGAAGCTCCAGCAGCCGGTAACCAGCTGTGTGTCCCGAGGGAATGGCTAACCCAGCAGTGGCTTCCCTTACACTAAATCCTTATTGCTTTAACAAGGTTGCCTGGAAGTGGCTTGAACAGAAGAAAAGGGAATGATGCTCTGATCCAGTGACTCATAGAAAGAGGGAGGGAGGTCTTAAGATGCTCTTTGGAAAGGATTTCAAAGCTGAGCATATTGTTCCAGGAAATGTTTACAGACTGGTAAAGAGGAAGTTTTGACTTTCATTGGCTTGTTCTGTTGCAACACAGCGTGTTTACCAAAAATCCATAATGAGAGGGAAAAGAAAAGCTCGCTTCTGAAGAAGAGCTGGGCAGGAGGCAAAAGGAGTGCAGCTCTGCCAGTGGGAACTCTGCTTTTAAGAACCAGCCAAGAGGAGAAAATGAACTCTGTCCTGGCTCCGCAAGGTATGCTCATACCTCAGCCCCATAAAGATCTCAAAAAAGAACAAAACCCAGAGTAAATCAGAAGAGGACAGAGCATGAGTATACTCTCACTGCAGTTTTTAGGGCCATACTCTGCCACATACTACTTACTCACTTTACAGACACCAAAGACGACAGCCCTCCTGCCTGGAGATGTTGGCGGTGTCTAGGAGATGGACCAGTTAGAGGGAGACTATATCTGGTTTGTGGTGGGGGTTTCTTTTGTTTTTACAGATCAAACATATTCACAACAACCAACAGACAAAGCAGGACTTTATGGATGCTCCTGTGGAAGGGCTCAAGAAAATCATGTCACGTTGTAGATCAGTGGCTCCTAATTTTTTTACAGCTGAGACTCCTCTGAGAAAATGGGCAGTGAACTGTGCCTTTCTGTTTAGTCCTTCAATATGTGCATTTTGTCCCGAGCCAGTGTCATTTCATTCCCCTAATCCATGCAGGATGTCTCCTCCCAAGAGGCTGCAAGATCCTCCTTTTGCTGCCACTGGGTTTTTGGGAGCAGCATCGCCCCAGAGGCAGAGCTCATGCACTTCTCTGACCTCGCAGAGGTGCCACGTCCCAGGGCTGTGAGACAGCCTCACCTGAGCTGCTCCTCACCCTGTCCGAGCTCTTGCCTCTGCAAAGAAGTGTTGTCCTCCCACCGGAAAGAGCTGCAAGAACTGAGGCCTCTGGAGGACCCATGTGAAAACAGCCCAGCAGAAAGTAAGCACTGAGAGAACAGGGCAGGTGTCCCTCAAACTGCACTGTCCCCCCTTCTCTGAAGCCTCACAGCATCTCCTCTTTTTCTCCCCACACTATAACCCTGGCTCCAGAAAGGATGGGAGCACTTTCAAATAGGCCTCAGAGCTTGTTGTGAGGGAGGAGAGCAATGAAAACAAAGGCTTGTCATAGGCCATGACAGCAGAGATCAACCCAATACCCATCAAAGGTGAAATGATGTTCATTTAGAATGACAAAAAGACAAGAAGCCTGATCCAGAAGGAGTGAAAGAAAGTTTGGGGAGAAGATGAGCGTTTCACTCCTGGAGATGTGTGCTGGAAGACAACAGGAGATGCAAAAGTCATCTTTTTAATACTTAGCTCTTTTTGCAGACCATATATATTCATTTTCTTGCACTGCAGGAAGCCTAATGAGGGATAAAAAAAAAGGGTACTTTGTTCTGCAAAGCATTTTTTTAAGAAACAGAAGTCCCTCAGATGTCAACACTACTCTAACCTGTGGACCCCTAAGTGGACTAGCTTTTGCTTTGGAAATGAAGGGTCCCTGCAGTTCAGTGACTTAGACATTTTGAAATCCTAACCCATTTGACAAGATATTAGTCAAAAAGCAGTGCCAGAATGTGTGAATTAATAGGACCCATATGTAACTGTTTAATAGTAACCACTCGCTTAATCCTGTGTAGCTAAATGGTATAAGAAAAGAATTAGCCAGTGACATCCACTTAGGAAATATGATCCAATCGATACTATGATTTCTTTTTAACAGCTGAACTGGTTTTGACACATAGAAAAATGTGGTTTCAATCAGACCAAACTGCACCACAAAAAAACCTTGTAAAGAAGCCCAGACCTGTGGGCTTTAAACAATGCACTGAAGTGAGGAACATTCACAATGGGATTGAGACTGGGAGCACAGGGGGAGGAAATAAGTGGTCCCTCAGTCATTATTACCAGCCATGAGATCACACAGACCTTTCATCTTATATTATCAATCTCCCTTAGTGCCAGACTTACAATAAAATATGTAGTGCCGGGCAGAGCTGTAACAGGAGGAACAGCCAAATTCCCCTTGCTTTTCTCCTCCTGATTGCCCTCACTTACATTAACTCCTCAGCAAATAGTAATAGGTAATAGAGCAAAACTGTTACAGTCCTGGTTCAGTGACACTGGCTAACTGGGAACACTAAAAAGATATTCAGAAACACAGACCAAAATGATAGCAACTGACACTTTAGCTGTAGCGGGCAGGGTGGGAAGAAATAAGTAAATAACCCCCCCAGACTAAAATATCCCCCACACCAGGGCTACTGCAGTGTAATATTTTTATGAAGAAACCCCACTGACCACAGCTGATCTGATTTTCTTTATGTCCAAATGGGAGCTGAATGAAGCTTCTTCCTGGCGATGGTCTCAGTCCAAGCCCTCGACTCACCAAGCACTGTAATTGTCTTGGCTTAGGCAAGACACAGCCCCTAAACAGCATCCCACCTGCAGTTTTAAGATGGTGTTTCATTAAACTGAATTATCTTTGTGCAAAACGTACATATTAGCTCCTGGGCTAGCTCATATTCGTACGTACACACAAGCACCAACGAAGCCAATCAGGTTTGATCCCACGCAGGGACCAACGACAAAGCTAACTGAGCCTTCACAGACTGACCGAGAGTAATGCATCTCCTGTACATAGAAAAGCCAAAGATGCAAAACAGGGCCAGAAAGAGCATGCACGCTGAGCCGTATGGGGGGGGGGGGGGGGGGGGGGTGTCCATCCCTGTATTTGTATGCCTGCATGCCTACCCTCTGACTGTGCTTGCAGACAACAGAGAACAAATACAGCTATGAGCTCTGCACGCGTACAAAGTGCTTAAAAATCGTAAAGGCTACGGCAGTCCTTGGGAAACAGGGCCACTTCAGTTTTAGAGCTGAATGTATTGTAATGACTTCAAGAAATAGGCTGCCACATTTCCTCAAAGAGGTTAGTACTTGTTTTACAGCTTCTGGCGTTGCTGCTGTTCCCCCTGGAGCTGCACCAACGGGTGCTGAGCTCAACACCTGCAGCCTTTGAGGGAAGCTGGCCCTGTGCTGTCCTCACGGTGCAGATGCATCACAGTCACTGCCTTGTCACACATACGCCTCAGCAAGATTTATGCTAAGTAGGCTAGTGTCCTTGTAGTACTCTGGTCGTAGCATCAGGGAGCTTGAGTGAAGCTATTGGCTATTTGGCCAGCCTTTTCCGGCTGTTTTGCAGGCTGCCAAACTGGGGTTGTGGGAGGCAGACAGCTATCAATACCAATACGGATAAAGACTTGGCTGTATTTCAGTATAGTCCCAGCAGGCTCTGCAGACCGCAGGTGGTGTGGTTCTCCTCCTCCATCCAAGTTAGAAGGTGAAACAGTTAGCACTCAGCTACTCAGCCTACCAAACATTAACTTTCCCAAACCATGTCAGGATCCGATAGAGTTTTGTTAATAAAATAACAAACTGCTGCTTTTAAAAAGCTTTGAGTTTCTTGGCTATTTCCTTTCAAAGGTCACACGGAGCAGGTTTTAAGATTCAAAGAACTGTTTTCCTTCTGGGATACTGCCTACTAGCTTCACAGCTGAGGGAGGCTGGATAGACATGAGTGGGCTTCTTTGATTTGCTTTCTGAAATAAATATTCGTTCCCACATGTCTGAGTCAAACATTAACAGCAATGCCTTACTCTAAGAGCCCATAACAACATGAAAGGTGAATGTGCAGATTTAGAATAGTCAGCTTTTAGAAAAAGACAAATAAGGTGATGCCAGCAGTATCTCAGAGAGGTCTTCACGCACTTGTGCAAAAGAAGTCCCAGGTCACCCACCTCTGTACTATCTAGGAGCAAAGAAGAATTTCTTTGTTGCTTTCATCTGTTTCTTTAGTTATATTGTTCTTCATTCATATGCCTCTCATTGGCCATGGCAAGATGGCAAGCTGTCCTAAGAAGAAGGACAACTTGCCAGCTAGGATAACAAAGCTTTCACCAGAGAAAGGATGTTCACAGACATCAGCACAGTCCAAATCCAGCCCCTCTCTCCAGAAAAAAAGAGGCAGGAGAATCGATGTTCACAGACTGCCTGGCACAAAGCTGAGGAATCCTCACAGCTCACGTGGGAGGAAAGGACAGGGCTGGGGCACACCTCCTCCTCTGCAGGTACAACCTCATACAAGGAGGAGAGAGGAAAGAGGTTCTGCAGCCGGACATGCCACACCGGTTGCTGAGACTGAGCATGCTGCACCAACTCAGCTTCATGGAGCTAAGCCAACATACTAATAACTACAGAGAAAAAAATCCCAGTCAAATGTTTGCCAAAGCTCTTATAAGACACAGGACCTGTTCCAACAAAGGTTATTCCACAACTCGCTCAGCCTAGGAGCAGACTGATTTTCTGGTGAACTGCAACACTGCAAGGACAATCCCTGTTTCTGAGCATGCAGTTACAAAAGCTTCTGAAATGGCCCATCAATGAACCAATGCTGATGTTAACCCTGTAACAGCACCACAGCAATAAAAATAGAGCAGGAATATTAGCTACTATGCACAAAGGAGTACAAAAGGGTGAAGAGCTGATAGATTTATTCATATTTATTTTGGGTGAACTAAAAGCAAATGTAAATTTCAAGCATGCTCCTCAGCTGCATCTCATCCTTTCTAACCTTACTCATCACAAAACTCCAAATATAGTGTACCGATCTTAGAACTTGCATTTACAAGTCACTGGTCACTGCATTAAGATCCTAAGTGCTAGCAGAAACTTGTGCATGGTTTTATTTATCAATTTATACGTTTCAGTCATAGCATAAAGCTTGGAGGAGAGGTTTTCATTTTTGTACAGTGGGCCACAAAAGATGTAGGGAGACATCTTCCCCCCTGCTCAAGAGTGCAATAGTTTCCTGGAGAAAAGGCCAGCTATACATGCTTGGTACACATTTAAATACTTGTTGACGTGGCTCAGTCCTTGAACAGTCATCTTCCCATGGATACATCTGCTTGTGGGAGAGGCCCTCTCCCATTGCCTTCAGTCACTTGACACCCTACTACAGTTACCAGACACTCTTCTTCCTCTTCCCTACTCCATACTGAAAGGTAAGCAGCTCCCTCAATTGCTTCAGGCAAAAACCAGTGGGGTTACTTTAAATAACTTGGTGGTTCAAGCTACGCCAGTCCCTCTGGGTTTTAGTTCCTCTAAGCCTTGTTCTACCCAAATTTTCTGTAATAGTTTGACTACTTCAGCAGGGGGTGTGATGTTATACCTGTAAAATTAAAGTGGTAGCATACATGTAGTTACACTGATATAAAATATTTCACAACACAGTAATTTATTTCTCCTTTGTGCTGTGAGTACCTGTAGCAGTGGAAACACCTTTGCACTACCACTAGAACATCCATGTTCATCCCACGTGAACTTCATGAGGTTCAACTACACCAAGTGCAAGGTCCTGCACCTCGGTCGGGGCAACCCCTGGTATCAATACAGGCTGGGGGATGAAGTGATTGAGAGCAGCCCTGTCGAGAAGGACTGGGGCATACTGGTGGATGAAAAGCTGGACATGAGCCGGCAATGTGCGCTTGCAGCCGAGAAAGCCAACTGTATCCTGGGCTTCATCAAAAGAAGTGTGGCCAGCAGGTCAAGGGAGGTGATTTTCCCCCTCTACTCCACTCTGGTGAGACCCCACCTGCAGTACTGCGTCCAGATCTGGGGTGCTCAGCACAGGAAAGACATGGACCTGTCAGAGCGGGTCCAGAGGAGGGACACGAAAAATGATCAGAGGGATGGAACACCTCTGTTACAAGGAAAGGCTGAGAGAGTTGGGGTTGTTCAGCCTGGAGAAGAGAAGGCTCCAGGGAGACCTTATTGCAGCCTTTCAGTACTTAAAGGGGGCGTATAAGAAAGATGGGGACAAACTTTTTAGCAGGGCCTGTTGTGATAGGACAAGGGGTAATGGTTTTAAACTAAAAGAGGGTAGATTTAGAGTAGATATAGGGACGAAATTTTTTACAATGAGGGTGGAGAAACACTGGAACAGGTTGCCCAGAGAGGTGGTAGATGCCCCATCCCTGGAAACAGTCACGGTCAGGTTGGACGGGGCTCTGAGCAACTTGACCTAGTTGTAGATGTCCCTGCTCATTGCAGGGGGGTTGGACTAGATGACCTTTAAAGGTCCCTTCCAACCCAAACTATTCTATGATTCTATACCAAAGAGATGATACTGTTTTAAGACTCCTGCTTTCAGACCAACATAATGAAAGCGCTCTATAAAAAAAACCCAAAACCCAAAAAAACCCACACCGTGCAAGTAGTCTTGTCCAAACGTGGTCTGCCTCGGCCCTTTGTACTGGCTCCCACTCTGTATTGCAGTCCCTGTGTAACTTAGCAGCTTCTTAAAATGCTCTCCCATGCACAGCTGCAGCTGTCACACAGCTGGCACGGCAAAGGTGGTGATGAGCACAGGCAGCGGGAGCCCTCACTTTGATGGCCTCCACCCCCTCCTCCAAAACAGCAGGACCACAACCCCAGTGGATTTTACTCCTTGCAGCCTGCCTTTCCCCCCTTCCCTTGTGCCGAGCAGGCGCACTTTCCATCCCCCAGCACAAACATGGGCAGCATAAGAATGAAGGAGCAGAGAGCAGGGAAACTTTTCTCCTAGGCTCTCAGTATCACTTTAGGAGACAATTTATTTGGGGACACATGCAAGCACACGCTGTTTGGACCAAAGAGAAGTTGGTTGCTGTAAGCAGGGCGTGTGAACATTCAGTAAAACAAGAGCAAACCCCTCTGTCAAGAGCAGGGCCGGAGACGCTTGCCTAACAGCAGGCACAAGAGCTGCTCGGAAGGACGCATTTTAACGGGGTGAGAAGACACTAATGCGCCATTTCAATCCTGGCATCCCCACTATGGCTGCCAGAAAGGAGCTGCCAGATGGGACTGTGGGGAATGCGTACAAATCACAAATTTTTCTGCTGATTATCCAGACAAGACCACCCATCCATTTCATCGGAGGCTTCGCAGCCGATGCTAGTGACTTGGAAAGTAAGGTTATACATCCTAAGCCATCCAGTCTGGCTTTTAGATTTTTATAGTTTTTAATTTAGATTCTCTTGATTAATCCTTCCATCTTCCTTTCCTGCTGTGCTGGAAACTGTAATATATCATGGGCAGAAAATGGAAGTGAGGGGGAGGGCAGGAAGCGAAAAAGAACAACAAAACTACAGAAGTGATCAGGTCGGCCAGAGCAGGCAAAAACAAGAATATAAAACATTAGCAGTAAAAGTAAAGGCCAAAGGGACTGGCAGGCCAGAAAAACCAGCAGCGGGATGTAGGGGTTTTCAGCAGAAGATAATCTTTAAAACAACAGATCAATTCAAGGCATTGTCATAAAATATTCCTTCATACAGACAGTAACACAACCCTCCAAACATGGGTGGAGAATAACATCTTCATTCAAGCTATAGCTATAGTTACCCCATAAGCTTTGCCACAAGGACAGAAAGGGAAGCTGAAGTGAACTGGCCAAATATTGGCAGTGAGTAGTAACTCCACCCTGCCTTTTAGCAAGGAAATGAACACCCAGCAGAATACAGTGGATTTTTATCAGAATTTTTTTTTTTCAATACATCTGTAATATTAAAAAAAGAATAGATTTCAATTTTATAGTGGTAGAGACCACATTACTAATCAAGCTGGTCACCCTCCAAGAAAATCCAGTAACCACATCCAGTAAATTTATTAATTGCATATGGTGCTTTTCTTGCAGCCCAAGCTCCTGGAGTCAGGTGATTGAGTGGAAGCTAAGATTAATATTTTAGTGAAAGGAAAGGGAAAAAAAGGAATTAAGCCTTATAATTGTGGAGAAGCATTTAGAGATGAGCAAAAGTTTCAAAGTAGAGGTTTTAAAATTAACCAAGTGCATTACTATGTTTAAAATCTATTTGTTTTTTTAAAATAAACGTCAGTGGTTTAAGACTAGATTTTGACTATCTGGATGTTGCAACTCACTTCAAATAGACTAATAAGGTCACACACGATGAATCTGTTTCTCTGGACTTCTTGGCAGGTTGACATTTCAGAGCAACCTGCACCAATGTTTAGTTTCAGTATTTGGACCCTCTGAATTAAAAGAAAACAGCAAGAACCAATGTTCTGTCCACTACCCTTCCTTACAGACTCTCAGATAAGGGACCACACTGAAGCAAATATTTTCTGTGAATAGTCCAGAGAAGAGAAACGAGAAAGATGAGATGTCTAAAAAAATTACCTGGGAGTACAAAATGAAAGAACTGGCATTACTTAGTCTGAAGAAAAGGGGGGATGTAGGACAACAGTCTTCAAATATATAAAGTCTGCCATGGAGAAGAGAAAAGTCAATTCTTCTATGTTCATGATGAACAGTGCACTAAGTAACGGGCTTACATGATGGAGAATAGAATTCCAGTTGGATAGCTGGAGACACTTTCTAATGATAAAAACAGAAAAGCCCTGGCACAGCCTGACCTAGAAAAGAGGAGGCTGAGGGGAGACCTTATCGCTCTCTACAACTACCTGAAAGGGGGCTGTAGTGAGGTGGGTGCTGGTCTCTTCTGTCAGGTGGCTGGAGATAGGACAAGAGGAAATGGCCTCAAGTTGAGGCAAGGGAGATTTAGGTTAGATATTAGGAAAAATTTTTTTACTGAGAAGGTTGTCAAACATTGGAATGGGCTGCCCAGGGAAGTGGTTGAGTCACCATCCCTGGAGGTATTCAAAAAGCGAGTGGACAGGGTACTCCAGGGCACGGTTTAGGGGGCATGGTTAATGGTTGGATTCGATGATCTTGAAGGTCTTTTCCAACCCAAATGATTCTATGATTCTATGACCATGAAGTTTTCAATATAAGAGGCTTTTCAACATAGGTTAAACAAACACCTTTGGAGAATGACATTGGTACAGTTGATCCACCTCAGGGCAAGAAGATGGATGGCACGATCCTTTGAGGTCCCCTCCAGCCTGAGCTGTCTATGATTGCATGAATTTTAATGGTTAGGCTTGATAATCTTAAAGGTCTTTTCCAACCTAAATGATTCTATGAATTGTTTATTAAGCTAAAACTACTTATATTTTCGAAACTCTTCATAAAAAAAAGAGGAATTTTCTGGTTTCCTTCTTTAAACTTTAGCAACAATATTTACTCACTGGTCTCATTCCTGTAGCAAGGTGAAAGGCCTACAGAGCATTCCTTTTAATGAAAACAAAAGCTTAAAATGACTACTCTCTCCTTCCCTAATCTTTTGTCTGTTTTTCAGATCCCTTGTGGACATCTTACTTGCTCTCCCCTCAGATGCTCTTTGTCCTCACAGCAGTTACACTACAAGGGAAATCTTCGCCTTAGTTTCATTTCCACCTCCTTGCTACACTATGATAGAAAAAATATGTCCCACTTGCATATGTAGCTGACCTTCCCCCCACCTCACACCTGAGGATTGAGGAAGCCTCTCCCCAAAACACCCTCTCTCGATTTTGCTTGCATGGACATAAAGGAGTAAAATACAAGCAGATCATCCAGGCAGTGGTAAATGAGATTTCAGAATGGGAATATGCCACAAGCTCATCCCATGTCCAAGGAGTCAGTCAGGAAACACCACAATCCTCAAGCCCAGACAGTGATCTGCAATCATGACTCAGTCTAGTACACGGGAGCATTTGCCAAGAGTAGCATGAACTGATGGCACGATGCTGCAAAACCACTCGAAGTTTGCCAAGTCTCCCTTTACTGGATTAGCCCTCTCCTCCCTAAAACCCGACAAATAAATTAATCTGAAAACTTCTCTCATTCATAAATTCAGCCCAGCTCTGCAACATCACAGGGACTGTACCACAGTCTTTCTTCCACTGAGAAAGAAATGGAGGGCCCAGTGAATTCTCTCCATCACAACACACTCGTATAGGCAAGTTTTCTTCCCAGAAGTGCCACCTTTGTTCTAAACACATTTGTGATGAGCAGTAAGGGAGAGGATGCTCCTGGTCAATGTGTCAGACCCAGCCCTACCGTCCCAGACAAAGTTCTCATAGGATCAGGTAGTGACAGTGGCCAACAAGACTGCCATCAAAATGTGGGTGGCATAAAGGGCCAAGGGATCAAAAAGAAAGGACGTTTGGAGAAAAATAATTCTTTAACATAAGCAAGAAGAGAAGATGAGGAGCAAAAACGTGAAGCTGTTGTATTCCCCACCAGAGATGTGAAATGTAAATGCCAGCACCTTCACAAGTTCAAAACAAATGTTAATCTGGGAGCAAATGGTTTGAAAGAGAGTAGTTGGAGGTTACAAAAATATGGTATGATGCGTGAGGGATTATAAAAGCAGGAGATCTCCCAGGCACAGCAGGATTATTTCCCACTGTTCATCAGTAATGCGCTGCACTTACAACAAAAAAATTGTTTTGAATACAGTTATCTTTACTGTAGGGCTCCTGAATAGCTAGGCTCGCAGGGGAAAGTGAAGAGATTTAAACAAAGTGAGCAGAAACTATTATAGTGTTTTAAAATTGTTATTAAAGACTTCTCCACCCTACTGTAATAGGCGCGTCTGATACCTGTGAGGCAGTTGCTGCTCTTTGGAGGACAGTACATTCTGGACAAATGGCCTCTTGAGGAAAAATTGAAACAACAGACCCGAAACAGCTCTATTGTGCCAAAGGCACCACACTGACCAGATAAACCTTAACGTTTTCAAAGAAATCATTGTATTCTTAGGTTGCTGAAGCACGCACTAAAAGTTTTGTGAACAGGGTGTGCCTTTTTTGGCTCTAACAACTTTTAGAGAGCCCCAAGGAAGGTCTCATGCCGTTCATTTGTATTTTTGTAGCTTTCTGATTAAAATACAGGCCTGACCTAAGGAAACGACTAAAAAAAACTTTCCCAATTAATGTCACCTGCTAGATCGGCAGGCATTACAGGTTATCAAATATTAAAAACAACCTTTTAGAAATGCAGAGTTGGCCTCATTAACCCTAGAGAATGGAAGTATGTGTGGGTGAAAAGATTACTTCTGTGAAATAACAGGAGCTTGGCTTTAACTTCAAGTGATTTTCCCTGAAGCATTTCACCTCAGCATCCTTCCTCCACTGGCCAGGTACAGCACTGGCAAAGGTCACTGCTCTACCTCCTGAACTGTTTCAGCCTTTTTTTTTTTTTTTTTTGCAGGCACTGTCTCTTGCTGTGAGACTGGTAGAGACAGAGGATGCAGAAGGGTGCTGCCAAGCTAATAACTAACTTCAGGGACAGTCAATGCAGTCACATAGGAAGGAAAAATGCAGCTTCATGGTCTGTTTTGCTGTTCTCCCATGTCCCTAGGTCTAGCTTATTAACAATCCCTCTGGGTTCTCTCCTCATGAAAAACTTCATGAGGTTTTTCATGTCATCCTCAAGCACAATAGCAAAATGCTACAAGTTGCACAATATGGGAAAGCCAAAACAAGCCTCCTCTCTTCCTTACCCTTTTCAGCAGCTTTGCTGTCAGCAGAATGGGGGGGAAGGTGGGAGGCTTGCTCCCCCCGCCCTTGCTCTTGTTTTGCCCTAGGCCTCCCATAAGCTATCAACAAATATCAGATTGCTAGCTCAGCTGGAGCATTCACTAAACAAGAGATAAGGATTATTTACATAGGAACTGTAAACCCATCATCAAAATGCCTATAATTGCAGGAGAAACCAGCTGTCCAAAATGTGGAGGTCTCAGCTGGGTTTTGCCCACCGCCACAGGGCTCTTGTTTTTCACCTCCCCGCCAGTACTTGTTCAAAGAGAAGAAAAAAATCCACCTTTAGCTCAATTGGTGGGGGCCATTTCCTCTGGTAGTCTGTGTCTCCAAATAAAAGAGCAAGCATCTGCCAATTAACTACATAAAGACAAGTACAAAATCCTAGATTGTGAAAGGCTTTCAAAGGTGATGCATCTGGTACAAGCCTTGCCTCCCTACCTACTTCTGCAGATAAAGTGCTTCATTTCTCTCCCTTTGCTCTCTAGTTTGGCTTGTCTAACGTCTACCAGACACATGCACTTACAAGGAGCTTTTCATTAGAAGCAGGGCTTTTGCCAGTGTATGCAAATACAAGAGCAGATGTAAGCTATCTTTTCCCCATGATTGCCTCATTGCATTATCCCTCCCTCCATACTCTACCTTGCTTTCTTTGCACCCAACAGTGACCTAAACTGTTCAGCTATAAGATCTGGACAAGTATTTCCAGCAACTCATAAAAGCCAAAGTCAGGCAACAGCCCCTGTGCTTTGGTATGTCAGAAATGCTTGATCTCAGTAGCATGCCAGCCCACCTACAAGTAACAAGGAGTCATTTTTCATATATTTTCATAGAAAGGAGGATAAATGGAGGTTCACGCCTGATAAACCAGCCATCTCAGCCTGTGATTGAGTCATGACAGCTTCTTCAACCATGATAGCACGGTATTAAGGAATTCTACTTCTATGCCTCTGTCTCTTTCCTCTGCAGTTTGATTTTACATTTCAAGCTCAGAGTTTTATTATTGTTTCTTTCTTTAGCCATTATAAAATCTATGGATCATTTGTACCTCTTAAAATCCCCGGTGACAGGTACAGTTTGTCCTGATTGATGTTGACTCTAAGTTGTTTTGCAGAAACTAAGTAAATGACAGACTGTGAACAGAAAGGGCTAATTAAAGAGGACAGAGAACCTGAAGGCTACAAAGGTGGCCACTGGTCAGATGAAAACTAAATCTCGGTTTAAAAACATGGATGGAAGCTTGTAATAAACAGTTGGTTTATGCCCAACTTAGATAAGGGGCTAAGAGACCACCAGTGCTATTAGTGAGCCAAGTTTCGCCTCCACTCATCTGAAGAAAAGAAGACGTTGTTCCTGGCCAACAGTTCACTCCTTGTACTGTTCAAAGCATGGACGGACTGACAGACCTGTGGTGCAGGTAAGCAAAGAGCAGAAAGCCATCCATAAACAGCCAACATCCTCATACTGTATTGTATGCACCCATCATACGGCAAGTTAAGAAGTGAAGAAGCAACTTCCTGTGCTTGTGAACAAAAGTAGACAAATTTGAGTTTGGTTATTACAGCTGTAGTGTTCTCCCACTCTCAGCTCTGTGCCTTTTTTCCCATACCACCCACGACACTTGGAATAGTTTCCAATTTCCTTTTTACCTAATGCCCTAAATCTCCACAGAACCTATTTTCCCCTTGAAGCCTTCCTACATCTGCCAGATTTGGCCTAGCGTCTTTGCACCATTTCATGGCCAAGTTGTTGTCCTGGTGCTGGTAAACTACCGAGAATATAGGGCTGTATTTCCTCCAGTGTTTAAGCACTACATGCATGTATGCAGTGCTGTATGCAATAGGAATCTGAGAATGACTTCCTGCATTACGTGCCATCTTATAGCACGCGCTCTCTACATTTCATCACAAAGAGCCCTAATCCTCACACAGTCATGCCTAAATCTGTCTGCTGCTACAGCTATGTCACCAGCATGGCGATGAAGCAGCTGTGTGGGGGGAGTCCAAAAAAATGCAGCAAGCTTCTTTTTGTTCAACATGCATTTTGTCTCCCTCACACTTACGTTACTTGCAGTAAAGCAAATAATTCATGGTCTCAAATATATATATGTTAATTTTGCTGTTAATGTTATTATTAATGTTTAATTAGTCTTTGCTCTGAAGATGAAAAACAGTAAAGCACATAAGTTAGGCTCCTGCAATTACTGTGATTGCACTCACAAAACCAGCTAATTGCACTTGCAAATTACAATATAGCTATTTGCACATGTACTTCCACAGTCTGCCGGCACCACCACGATAACTTTGTAGAGAGCCTGGGAAAAAACTAGGGTGAATTACAGCAATTCTGTGGACCGTTATTGGGTCTTTATTTCACTTCATACACGCTAGGATTTTCTGATTCTCTTCCCACGGCACAAGGGCTTTCAGATGATCACACCCCATGCTGCACGTGAGACCTGGAGTTGTTGCTGGGGCTGCAGGCCCCGAGAGGTGCCACTGCCGTGTCCCTCAGCCGACATGAGCAGAGAGAGGTCTCCAGGTGAGGCGGTGGGCATGGGCCTTCCCTCCACGCTGTCGGCTCGTAGGGCCACTGCCTCCCCGCTGCAGGTGTAAATGAAGTCCAGCTGGCTCACCCCCTCTGTGGTGCACCTACACCCATGGAGGCCTGCTGGCCCTCACCCTCTGCTTTCAATGGGCAACCATTCCCTAGCATTGTGGTGGCCCAAAAGCTAGGTGTGCGCTGAACAAGCTTGGTGAAGCACAAAACAAAGCTCTCGGACATGTCCTCTGCAGAACTTCGTATCTTGGGCTAAATGACTGTTGCAAAATGGTCTTTCAGCATACCTCTTCATGCTTTTCAGTCCTACACGGAGTGCTCAGAAACCCCACCATATCCTTTAGGGAGATGGTGACACTGAGATAGCTTTGGCCCTTACCCCTCCAGTCACACCATGCCCTCAGAAAAGAACTGAGCATTTGTACTGTGCACAGGTAGCACATCTACTTCTGCAGAGCTCCCTGACATCTCTTTCTGGCAACACTCAAACCCTTCACACTGTCGCAGCGATGCAGAAAGGACTAGACCCGTCAGCAGCCTCCCTGAAGCAGTGCTGGAGAGTCTGCAGTGTCTCTGTGGCACAATTCATTCATATTTGACCACCTATTTGACAGGACATTAATATAATAGTTAACGGTTGTTAATTTTTCCTGATGATTCCTTATGAAATGCACATGACCTGGATGTCTGAAGGTAGCAGGAACACAAGGGTTGATAAAGACTCTTTTTCCTGATAAGCAGATTTCAGTACGTCTGTTTTGCAGCAGTCATGTTCTATAACAGCAGCAGGGCCTTTGAATCCTTTCCCCTCCCCCTCACAAAATTAAACATTTGCTTGTTTTTCTAATCTTGCTATAGACAGCCTCCACAGGTCACACACAGAAATGAGGACACAATATTAAAATCAATCTGCCCCGCATACTCATTTAAACAGAGGGGAAAAAACAGAGCCACAGAGCAGAACTGCAGGACTGGAATAAAAACCAATAAAGTGCCTCTTCTCTAATTTCTCTGAAGGCTTTTCTAGAGTTTTATTCCCAACAGTGCTCCTTAGATGCCTCGGTTTGCCTGCAGAAACACTTGATACTTCTGTAGTGCAAATCAAAGTGAATTAAACATTAAAGCACTGTGATAGCATAGCAGGTCTGCTGTAGGAGTGAAACTGGTTAACATGGCACTGAAGTTCATGAAGCAGCAGACTGGACTTTCCCCCTCCTCCTCCTTCCTCAGACATATTTACTTATTTATTAGTTCATTCATGCATCCTTCAGCGCAAAGCAGAGAAATCTTCCAGTGTAACTCTCGAGTTATATTGGTCTGGCACTTTGAATTTTCTGCATATTACATGACACAGTTACATACACGCAAGCTGTGGGACACGCTGCAATCTGATGTGTCCTCGCAGACGGTGCTTTCCAATACTTCCTCATTAAAAGGCAGCACATTAACTGAAGGATCCCAAACACTCCTCAGAAGAGGAATCCCTCTTCCTTTAATGGAAGGCTAAGGCTTGCATAAATACCCACTGCCTGAACACCATTACCACCAATTTTCTTCCATCATAGGGTATAAAAAGCATCAAAGAGATGTCTTATTCACAGGTGAGATCCTGGAGCACCTTGCACTGACTCCCATTCTCTTATCTGACTCATAGAGGGGCTGGCAAATGGACCAGAGATGGCAAGCCGTTTTCCGCAGTCAGCTTTCTGCTTGGCTCCTTCCCCTCACTCTTGACCATACACCCTTCCTGCTTGCTTTCCCTTGGCCAATGTTGCAAGATTACAAAATGAGAGAAGAAGCCAAGGACTTGTGAACACCAAGGGGAGCAGGCACTCGCACAGGTACCAAAGGGTCTACAGAAACCGACTCCACATTCAGATGTAAGGAAGAAGAGTTTGGCATCTGCATTAAGAGATCCAGGAAACCAAACACAACCATAACAAAAGCCGGAGCTTAAGGAAAGAAATGAAACAAGTAATTCAGAGGAGCACACTAGAGAGCCAGCAAAGAGAATTAATTCTTAAGGCCAACTAAAGGGAGAGACTCTAGACAGGGCCTTGACTTCCATATAGTAGAAATCCGCACTTCAAATTAAGCCCAGAGGAAGTTTATCCACTGGAGCTGAATAATGAAACCATCATTCAAAATGATTTCATGTAACTTTTGTGGTCGGGTTGTTTTTTTCTTCAAGAGAGAAGCTTCAAGGCAGTTTAAAGCTCAACTGTATTAAGGTTCATGGGGGCTAGGTCATCTGGAGAAGCTCTGATTCCCCCTGGGCATTTTGATGATTCTGACTCCCCTCCCACACATTTCTGTTTCCCTCTCTCAGCACGTCACATCCATGGCTATCAAGCCCTGACCAGTGAGGGCTGAGCAGGTGAACATGATTCAGATTCCATCTCTATTCTCTTTAGAAATATTAGCAGGTTCTCTAAAGATGCTTTTAATTAATTATTATGCCGACAAAAAGTTCAAAGCCTCCTCTAGCACTGGTGAACCCATTCCTTGGCTCTGTTTTCAAACTGCAGACATTAATTTCACAGTTAACTTTAGTTCAGAAGGATGATTTTGCATAATCAGAGAGATTGCTCTAAATCTCCATTATACTCCCCCCACCAACACAAGGAAGAGATGCAACATGTATATGTATCTGGGGCCATCACCAGCTGAACACCTCAGCCATATAACATTCAGCCATGTTCCTGAAGAGAGGGCAGAGTACTCATACATAGATCACTGCTGTCACTAGGATCAGGCCTAAAATACTCTATTTTAACACATGGCCACATTGGAAAGGAGAGGCGGGAAGGACATACAAACATCCCAAGTCAGTGTTTCTTCTTATTTCAACAGACGAACATACAGAACTGCACAGGCAGAAAGCCAGAAAGCTCATGCACAACCTTGCTCAGAAACTGGCAGATCAGGTTCCTTTCTTCCCCTACTTTTTTTTTGGGTTTTTTTGAGGAGAAAGTATTGTGGAGAGCCAGCATTGAGGAAAACGAGCATCAAATGTGTTGTAGTAGCTATACTAATGTGAAGACAGGATGACATTTTATATCTTGAGTTCATCTATTCTCTTTCAAATATTCTGCATGCATTCTCCCTCCATCTTCACTTTCCTTTGAGAGCACAGCCACAGCAAGTGTGCACTATCAATTATTTATTAAAAACCTTGGCTGCTTCTGCTCTGATTTCTGACAACAAACATGAATGTGCCTAGTCAAGATGAACAGGTACATCATTGATTCAAACAAGCGCTTCTTTGATTGATAAGCAGCCTAAATGGCCTTCACTGCCTACTTATTTTGATTTACGTTAAGTGCCCAAACTCCCCACTAATGTGAGGGCCCCTTTGACCTAGGTATTAGCGAATATCTATGAGAAGACTACCCCTCCCCTAAGAGTTTCATAATCTAAACACCCATGAAAAGTAGAGATACAAAGAGGTGAACCAGCCTGCTTGCCACCACAGAGCAGGCTACTAGGCAGGCACAGAATATACTCTGTGCCTCCTGCCTCTCAACAGGGATGGTGGCATCTTGCCATGCTGCTGCAAGCTCTGCAATACTTTCACCAATACTGCTGGTGATTCAGGTTGACCCAGTGAGGCTGGCTCTTCTCCACTGTGTATGAGAAGCTGGAGATGTATTAAATACTCTCCTACTATTTCTTTCTCCCTCTCACTGGTTGGCATTATCCCTTGAGACAGGTTCTGCAACTAACAACAAAAAAAATATAAAAAATTACTATGTTCTACTTGCTTAAACAGGATACAAAAATATAGAAAAAGTATACATATAGAAATTTGAGGAGAGCTTAAGACTGTATTTTATCAATCTAGGTATTTAACTTGTTTTTGAACTGTTCTCTCTCTGAATGAAGGTTTTTATTGACAGGAAATGTTTGGCTTTTTTCCCCTTAAAATCAATTCTGAGAAAAGCCTGTACACTCCTCTGGTAAAGTGCTGATTTAGAGAGTAACAAGAGGGTGATAATAATCTGACACCACCCTCTCTCAAGAAGAAACAATAAAAAAGCACGTATCTCCACTTCCCAAGACACTGATGTGTGTAGTGTGGCTAGTCCCCTCTTTTCACCTCTGTAATCATTGCCCTTCTCAGCAGAGTCAAGGACATGAATTTTTACTAAGCACATCTCAAAAGGCCTCTAGATGTCTGACCCTCCTGAAGGGCAGCAGCTCCCCGCACACATGAAATTTCTGCTGAAGCTCAGTTCCAGCTATAGGTTTATGTGCCATTTATATGCCTGCACCAGGACCTACCTCTTTTTTTCCCCCCTCGGGGAGCACCTCAGGTTTCATGCTCTTTCCTTACTGCATTCCTCTTCCCTTCCATGGCTAGCATCCTCACCTGCCACACTAAGCTCAACTAATGTCTGGCTACTTTCATTTGCAGCAGTAGTGCTTCGTTGCATGTTATAGCACATGCAGTTGAACAGAACTAGATGGAACTTTACCTTTGCTATAACATCACATAGGTGACTTCCATGGACCATAGCACTTCATATATAAATAGTAGAAAAGCACTGAGAACAACTCAGGCCCACCTTCACCTCAGAGAGGATCTGTTTTGCAGTGTAGCTGTGGCATAAGTTTGAGTGTGAGATTTCTTACCCTGTTTATTTTCAGGAATTACCCAGCTATAAGGAATTTTACACTGGGAAAATCTAGCTTAATAATGGACCACATGAAAGCATCCGGTTAATACAGCAAAGGCCACATTTTGCTGTCAGTAGTTCAGATACTCGGTGCACAGGGACAGAAACATCAGAAGCCTCATTTAAATTGCCCTCTAGAGAAAACACCCCAAACTTGTTATTTAGCAACTGCATCACTGACAGATACACAAAGCACGCTCCATATTACAGTATTACATGAGCTAATGGAAATTATTTGCAGGAGTGATGGTGGAACTGTTTGTTCCATTGACTGGTACAGTCTTTGTCACAATGGCTTTCCAATGCTGCAACTCACATTTAAAAATACAAATAAAATCATAAAGGGCACTAAATACACAAGGACCACTATGGCAGGGGTTTATGATTAGAATGAGAATCAGGAAATACTTTGGTAGGGACAAAGCTGGGACAGAGTGGAGGGAGTGTTTTAAATTATATGCACACACTTTTCAGGGATGCAGACCTTTTTAAAGCACATTTCTAGCCTTCCGTTATCGAAAACCTTTTAAAATATTCAGACATGATTAGATCAAGCATTTCCCTACAAAGCCCAGCGAATGAGGTATGGCATTTCAGCTGTCTGAAAGACATGACTGCAGAGTGAAGCCTAGGGGAGAAGAGACTTTAAGCTTCACTGACATATACCCCGTATAAAAGGCATGCTAGGCAGACTTTTTGGGTCAGTGGTAATCAGCAAGAACATTAAAGCCTAGCTGTACTGTAACCGTGGAAAAAAAATCTCTTTTATTCTCTAACAGCAAAAGCAGTCACAATGGCTGTGGTGAGTAGCCAAGTGAGGGGCCACTTACTCTCCAGCCCTGTCCTACTGAAGCCAATGGTGCTACAGCAACTACACCAGTGAGTGAAGTCAGCTTTCCAGAGCCCAAAGACACCAGCATGCCCGTAGGCTGTGTAGGCACACTCTGGTTTTGCACCACCTGGTTAGGAGACAGCTTAAGCAGAGGTGGATCTAATGAAAATGTTCCTCCTCATGAAAAGCACACCAGTGAACATAAAAGGGTGCCGATGATCGGTATTGAACAAATGCACCACAAGCCCCCTGACTCGCACACTAAGGAAAGCTGTTGCATTTATCAGGTGCTTGGTGTTGCTAAAATCAGCTGGCAAGAGGCTCGCATGCCCTGCTCAGGTTTGTATTCTTTTCTACTTGCTCTGTTTGAAATTCTTCAGCTGTTAAAAGCAAGACTGTCTTGCTGACTGTCAAGACATTCCAATCCCAGATTTCACTTCCCATTAAAAGAGCACATGATGATAAGAAGCAGGTCCTTATTTTACCCCAGCAGAGATCTTCCCTCAAATTAATCATTCACACTACAAGCAGTTAAAGAAACTGAAATCTGTATACAGCACTTGGATAGATGCTGCACTTGAGTCTATGTAAATAGGCTCCAGTGCTAGATGGTCTGCTATTTGAATGGGATTTCAATTACCTTATGATCAACTGGAAACCTTACTTGGATGACAAACTCAAACACAAAAAAGAAGCCTACAGAGCGTGCAAGCAAGGACAAGTAGCCTGGGAGGAATACAGAGAAACCATCCAAGTAGCCAGAGATCAGGTTAGGAAAGCTAAAGCCCTGATAGAATTAAATCTGGCCAGGGATATCAAGGGCAACAAGAAAAGCTTCTATAGGTACGTTGGTGATAAAAGGAAGACTAGTGAAAATGTGGGCCCTCTCCAGAAGGAAACAGGAGACCTGGTTACCCGGGGCATGGAGAAGGCTGAGGCACTCAATGACTTTTTTGCCTCAGCCTTCACCGGCAAGTGCTCCAGCCACACCGCTCAAGCCACAGAGGCAAAGCAGCGACTGGGAGAATGAAGAACCACCCACTGTAGGAGAAGATCAGGTTTGAGACCATCTAAAGAACCTGAAGGTGCACCAGTCCATGGGACCTGATGAGATGTATCTGCGGGTCCTGAGGGAACTAGCGGATGAAGTGGCTAAGCCACTATCCATCATATTTGAGAAGTCGTGGCAGTCCGGTGAAGTTCCTGCTGACAGAAAAAGGGGAAACATAGCCCCCATTTTTAAAAAGGGAAAAAAGGAAGACCTGGGGAACTACAGGCCAGTCTCACTTCTGTGCCCAGCAAGATGGTGGAGCAGATCCTCCTAGAAACTACGCTAAGGCACATGGAAAATAAGGAGGTGATTGGTGACAGCCAACATGGCTTCACTAAGGGCAAATCGTGCCTGACAAATTTGGTGGCCTTCTACAACAGGGTTACAGCATTGGTGGATAAAGGAAGAGCAACTGACATCATCTACCTGGACTTGTGCAAAGCATTTGACACTGTCCTGCACAACATCCTTGTCTCTAAATTGGAGAAACATGGATTTGACAGGAGGACCACTTGGTGGATAAGGAATCAGCTGGATGGTCACACTCAAAGAGTTGCGGTCAACGGCTCGATGTTCAAGTGGAGACCAGTGACGAGTGGTGCTCCTCAGGGGACAGTATTGGGACTGGCGCTGTTTAACATCTTTGTTGGCAACATGGACAGTGGGACTGAGTGCACCCTCAGCAAATTTGCCAACGACACTGTCCTGGTTTCAGCTGGGATAGAGTTAACTGTCTTCCTAGTAGCTGGTACAGTGCTATGTTTTGAGGTCAGTATGCGAAGAATGTTGATAACACTGATGTTTTCAGTTGTTGCTCAGTAGTGTTTAGACTAAAGTCAAGGATTTTTCAGCTTCTCATGCCCAGGCAGCGAGAAAGCTGGAGGGGCACAAGAAGTTGGCCCAGGACACAGCCAGGGCACCTGACCCAAACTGGCCAAAGGGGTATTCCATACCATGTGACGTCACACCTAGTATAGGAACGGGGAAGTGGGGGCAGGGATTCGCCGCTCGGGGACTGGCTGGGTGTCGGTCGGCAGGTGGTGAGCAATTGCACTGCGCATCATTTGTACATTCCAATCCTTTCATTATTGCTGTTGTCATTTTATTAGTGTTATCATTATCATTATTAGTTTCTTCTTTTCTGTTCTATTAAACCGTTCTTATCTCAACCCACGGGTTTTGCTTCTTTTCCCGATTTTCTCCCCCATCCCACTGGGTGGGGGGGAGTGAGTGAGCGGCTGCGTGGTGTTTAGTTGCTGGCTGGGGTTAAACCACGACAGACACCAAGCTGTGTGTTGCGGTCGACACGCTGGAGGGAAGGGATGCCATCCAGAGGGACCTTGACAGGCTTGAGAGGTGGGCCCATGCAAACCTCATGAAGTTCAACAAGGCCAAGTGCAAGGTCCTGCACATGGGTCAGGGCAATCCCAAGCACAAATACAGGCTGGGCAATGAGTGGATTGAGAGCAGCCTTACAGAGAAGGACTTGGCAGTGTTGATTGACGAGAAGCTCAACATGACCCAGCAACGTGCTCTTGCAGCCCAGGAAGCCAACCATATCCTGGGCCGCATCAAAAGAAGCATGACCAGCAGGTCGAGGGAGGTGATTCTCCCAGTCTACTCTGCTCTCATGAGACCCCACCTGGAGTACTGCCTTCAGCTCTGGGGCCCCCAACATAAGAAGGACATGGACCTGTTGGAGTGAGTCCAGAGAACCACAAAGATGATCAGAGGGCTGGAGCACCTCTCCTATGAATACGGGCTGAGAGAGTTGGGGTTGTTCAGCCTGGAGAAGACAAGGCTCCAGGGACACCTTATAGCAGCCTTCCAGTACCTAAAGGGCGTCTACGAGAAACATGGGGGGGGACTTTTTACAAGGGCATGTAGTGACAGGACAAGGGGTAATGGCTTTAAACTGAGAGAGGGTAGATTTAGATTAGATGTCAGGAAGAAGTTCTTCACTGTGCGGGTGGTGAGGCACTGGAACGGGTTGCCCAGAAAGGTTGTGGATGCCCCATCCCTGGAATTGCTCAAGGCCAGGTTGGATGGGGCTTTGAGCAACCTGGTCTAGCGGAAGGTGTCCCTGCCCATGGCAGGGTGGTTGGAACTAGATGATCTTTAAGATTGCTTCCAACCCAAACCATTCTATGATTCTATGACATAGGGCCCTGTCCCAAATTTAAAACATACAACTTTAAAATGAGCTTCATTCCTTCAAAGTAGACCCCAAATAACTAGACAGAGACTCTTCAGAGGTTGTTCTTAGGTGTGGCTGGCTTAAAGGAGCCTTATATCTCTGTGAAACTCACATTAAGAAACAAAATCAGAACTTCACCATGAGTAAGGTAGAACAGAGGCTATCAAACACCTTTCAGCAATACACACACCCTTGAAAAGAGTTTGGATATTCCCTCCTCCTGCTTAGCCCCCTCTGATGCCTGTGTGCCTCATCACTCAGTACTACCTTAGCCAAGATGCCTGATGGGCCCAAAGCAAGTTTGATTTTAAAGGTTATTGACAGCAACAGTCTCAGGAGGAGAATCAGGAGAAAACTTCATGAAGGGCTCCCTTGAGGAAAAATCCATGAAAGCTTCCATTACATGGTGAGGACTTCCTTCCACTGAGTACCCAAAGGGTCTGGCTCCAAACCCTGCAAAGACCTTGCAAGACCACCTTGTATGTAGAGTCACAACTTGTGTCTCCCCCAAAGCCATCTGACAGGATGATGCTACAAGTGTGGATATTTGCCTGCTTATCCTGCAGTCTTCACGATGGGCACAGCTACTTTTAGGAGGGAAGCAAGGAAGCAGTCACCTGGCACTCAGTGTGTGGGGAAACATCCAGGCAGACACACACAGCTAAGGAATGCAGCAAATAATCCAATATGAAAAACAGAGGCTTGGGTTTTAGCATGTACCTGGAGCTCCCACAACTCAAATTCTAACAGCACAGGCTCAGAATACAGAAAAGGATCATGGAAAATAACAGGAGAGAAATCCAATGCTTTGCCTCAACGAAAGCATTTCCTAACTTTTAAGGAATGATAAAATGACCTATATGCACTGCAATTAATGAACGCCTTTCCTTTCCTCTGTTCCTGGAGCCAGAAAGCCTGCACACCATCACAGCAACATTACAGGTCTCATTTTGTGTGTGTTGTGAGTATCACTATGTAAGACTGAGTTTGCTGTTCCATCCTGGAAGTGCTCTGTGGTTTGGGAAACTACTGGCTGGTGTTTGTTACCCATCACGACCAAGGTGTCAAGCACATGATGCTACTTCTTGAGCAAGTAAAGAGGCTCTTGCTGGCATAGAAGCAAATGAGCAGCTTTCCCAGGAGTGTTTTTACAGGACACCAGTTCAATATTTAAAAAAAATAAAAATAGGTCCAGGATTATGTATGATGAACAGCTGGAGAATGTTAAACATATTTTACTTCAGGTTTGGCAGGGTTTAGTAAATCATGATTTAATCACGCTCCCAGGCCATCACTGTAAGCGAACTCTGGAAATGCTCAATAAGACATAAAGAAAGAATAAACAGGAGAATGGAAAAGACATTTTACCAGGAAGGACACAGCCATTTGTTATTTGGCTTTGGAAAGAAACAAATGTGAAGAAGTCTCAGAAAGGAGAGATGAGAAGAGATATGAAAGAACACCATGTCACCTTCCTCCCTCGATCATGGGCACGCTTCAGCTGCAAACCTGGCTCAGACCTCTGCATGGGTGTTCCCCACCACATGTACATGCAGGCACGCAGACACACAGAGCTGTAGGCTCCAGAATGCTTTAACGTGAACTGCCCATTCCTTACTGTAATAAGACTTCAATGTCAGGAAACACTACCAGTTTTTTCAATCAGCTAGGCAGTGCATAAGCCCAGATAAATTAAAATTAGCTCCATGCAAGTTTTGAGGAATACTGTCATATGCTTTACTGAAGATTAAGGGACAAGTCAGTGAAAGCTGTGAAACTGACTTCAGTGGCACAAGGCTTAGCTGTCTGAGCACTGCATATACCTTATTCAAGCAATTTTAATAGTCGTTATAACTAAGCCAATGCTCTGATTTATTCTTTAGTAATACCACTTGCTCATTTTTTGTGGTTTCATTACCTCCTAGAAGCCAGAAGTTTATAGGTTCTGGGCCAAATTCAGAAACAAGGCTTGTAAAACTGATCTAAATTATACTTGGGTAAATTACATTCTACAAGATCTTCTTAACTCCAGAAGAAATGGGAAAAAAGATGTTAAACCGGAGGTCAAAGTGATTAAGTGTGATTCATAGCACAAGCCACACCATCTTCTGCCCTCCTATTAACTGCTTGAGTGAACCAAAGAATACACGAAGATCCATACTAGGTCAGACCAACAGTCTGTCCAGCTCAGCACCCTGTCTCCAGTCCTTTGACTAGGCTTCTAGACATCATATTACATGGGACTGTGAGACAGTGTAGAAGCTTGCTCCATCTGCTCCACACACATCTGATGTGGCAGCACCTCACAAAAAATAAACAATGGCACCAGCAGTTGACCAAGGCGGTGTACAATAACATGCCATGACTTTTTTCCAGGACACTCAACCGTTGACAGCAATGTGCCCCTCTGGGATTTTCTGGAGCAGAGCCGATGCCCCTGTATTTATCAGCGCTCAGTAGATTGCCTTTCCATTAGTGGATCCAGTTGCTTTAGATCCCATATATCTTTTTAGTATCCCAAAAGTTGAGTTGAGGACCTCCTCAGTTGCTCAAGGACCCACCTCACATAGTTTAGAACTTATTACTTGCTAGTTTGCTTTTATGTCCCCTACACCTCACTACTGTACCCAACTCCTCTGGTTTCCTTGGTGACAAACTATAGTAAACCAGGGTTCCGGTCAGCTGCTTAATAGTGTGCATTTTATGCGGCTTTAAGTTCAACATTTCCTCCTTAAATCTTTTTTTTAGTACAATTTTACAAGAAAATAGCATAAAAATTAAGAATTCATTTTCAGAATCCATTTTTTCACATACTTGTGAATTTTTACATTATAAATGTTTACATTGTGATGTAAACATTTTAAAACCTTGTTGTTTTCCATTCTTCATGTCTGAGGTTTTTATAAGAACTTCACAAAAATTTTGGAGTTTTCATTAATAAAATTTCCACTCTAATTGTCCAATTCTTTTTCCCCACTTACTACATATCTTCCTGTTCTTTTTGAAATCAGTGCTTCCAAACTGTGCTGATGTAAGTGAAGGAAGAAAACCTTACCTAGTGTCTTTTCATTCTCCCTTCTGCCCTGAAACAAACTCCTCTCCCTTGCTTAATCACGTGCATGTTATAAAGAAGAAAGTTATACAAAATTTTACAATACAAAGAATTTTGCCAAGCATTCTGTTTTAAAGAATAGCATGAGACCAAATGGAAAACACTGGTTCTTACCAACACAGCTAAAGCTCCTAGCAAGCAGCTAGGTCGTCTTTGATGAGTTTCATAAAACATTCATGCACAGTTGCTTGATTACCTCTAACGGTTTGGCCAGAAAGATTGTTCTAAAAATCCATAGAAGTGAAGGCTTGAGGGCTTTCTTACCTATGTGAGAATGATTTTCTTTTTTACTCTTTTCTACTCTTATTGAACATCTAGACTTCACAACTTCCAAAGCAGGATGGCACAGTTGGCAGAATACAATAAAATCCATCAATGAAGTCCATGCAAGCACAGTGCGTTACTAATGGGGACTGCAGATGGGCCATGCTTTGAAACTCAGATACTTGAAACTTAAATACAAGGAGCTCATGAGTCAGTTGTGATGGACTTGCATGTTAGCTATGTAACAAAAATGGCATGTTTGCAGAATATTACCCATTTTGCCCCATGGAAACGCAGGTTTCTAAAAATGAACAATCTAATGAACAACTTTAACACGCACTCAATTTGTCCTGTCTTGAGACTACTTGTGCTGAGTCAGATTCCTGCTAGGAACTGGGTTTCTGGAAGGAAGGTATTAAAGACTATGATAGAAGTTAATCCTTTCCATTTACGCACGTTTTAAAGGCTGCTGCCAGCCACTAAGACATAGGCCAACACATAACATCTTTTCAAAAGGGAAAACTGGGAATAAACGTAATAAAGAAAGGAAAAGCCACAAATCGCAGCCCCCATGTTAATCGTACTTTGGACAGCGGTGGCAACCAGGCTGAAACATGAACAGCCTTCATTCAGAATCAAGTCAGTTTTTCACTTCAAAACTTATACTTCAAATATCAGCGTGCTTACACATTGTCAGGACCTAAATATGGTACTTCATGCCATTGTAAGTGCTAAGCAAATGGCTTCAGTTCGAATACATCAGCTGAGACAGTGTGTACTGAAGCCTTTCCTCCCAGCCCTGTGGCTTGCGGTGGCTGCAGGAGCCCCAGGACGGAGATGACCTCAATGGGCAGCTCTACCCCCACCACATCCAAAGCTGGGTACCAGACGCCCACGCCACCCGACGGTAGCAATGGCCCTTGAGGGACCGCTCCTTAAATCCTTCTGTGTAGCCAATGGCCAAAACGGTGTCCCTGCCGAAATCAATGGCAAAACCCCCATGGACAGCGGTGAGGCCAGGACAGCACGTGGGGCGCCTGGTGGAAGCCAAGACAACAGTGCCATCGCTTTGGCCACCTCAGAGAGAGTGGGAAACACCAAAAAAGTTTAATAATGAAATCAAAAGGGGGATCTTGCTGTGAGGTCTTAAACTGAAAGAAAACTCCTTAAGAGAGTGATAAATATCATTCACAGCTTTTATCTAAGCATCAGCTCAAAGTATTTCCTTCTTTTCTAATTAAAATAGGGATTTGAGTGCCAGAACAATGATCTCTAGTCAAAGACTCTCACAGATGGAGGGATCGCACCAACTCATTTCCTACTTAAACAATGAAATCAAACCAAGGTTTGGGAGACCAGCGTTTGTTGCTATTATTTGAGCTGGCACCACGCACACTCTGCAGTACTTTGATGTGGCTGCCTTAGGCAGCTCATAACAGGAGTAATAATATTGTAAAATATAAACAATCCCAGTTAGCAGTTTGGGGAAAAAAAAAAAAAAAACAAAAAACCCCAGAGCCCCTGCTTTTGCAGCAAGAACCAGCATACTGCCTTCTCCGCTTGCAGGGTCCAGTAAAACCAACCCCAAATTTTAATAGTGCCAAGCCTATGCTGCTGAACGTGATGGAAGGGGAGATGGCTGCCAGCACGAGACCCCCCCTGAGCCAGGTGGCTTTAGGTGTGGGGCAGCCCCAGCCCTGGGCATGCCCCTGGGGACAGGGACAGGCCAAGGACAGGCCGGGACGTGGGCCCGTGGCCGGGCAGGGCAGGGCTGTGGGGAGCTGGAGACCGGCCCTGCTGCGGCCTCGCTGGGGCAGGGGCTGACGGCCCGGGGGGTCTGACATGGGGTCCTGGGCCACGGGCAGGGCGGGGGGAGCCCCAGGGGGTGGGCAGGGACAGGCAGGGCTGGGGGTGCCCTCAGGACCCGGACACTGGCGCTGCACGCTGCAAACCCAAGACGAACGCAGTCATACCCCAGAGTTACCCCAAGCGTCCCCCTGACTGGCAGTTAGAGGGCTCTCCTGCTGACACGGGGGCTATAAAAACTTTAACTTGCCAATTAAAGTGATAACCGTGAAGAAAATTTAAGTGCTGAGAAAATATTGCTCACATTCCAATGAACCCCTGACACGTAGGAGTAGATCATTTTTTAACTCATTTACTGCTTTTCAAGTGCACATTGCAATGAAAGTGAAAAAAGCAGGCATTGGAAAGAGCAGCAGAGCATACCTAACAGCAAATAAACCCACATATCCCATGCAGTGTGACCAGCCAGGCATCCATCCTCTTAAACGAATGAAAAGCAAAACAGACATGCTGACCACTTAGGAGTACCGCTATTTTCCTGATTCTGCACCAGTTCCCTTTTCCCTCCTCACATCTCCTTTCCTTTCTTCCTTCCACTGCCACCCTGATCCAGCACCTCTTGAAATCAGCAGGCTTCCTGCTACTGCTTTTAATGGCCTGCAGTCAGACTCAACAACACTTCAGGCCCTACCATTACAAGCAAACCCCACCAACTAAGGAATTTCCATCATGAGATGTGATATGCACGGGAAGGCATGGCTGGCAATGCTCAGAGGCAAGGCCTGACGTAGTTGAGTTGAACCAGGAGGTGGAACAGAATGACTGAAATCACAGAAATCCGAGTTTAGCAAGGGAAGACATAGCCTGATCTTGAGATGGGAGGGCAAAACTGACTTTGTTTTAATAACTGCAGTTCTACCAAGGACAAAAAAAAGCAGCACATGTCACAGAAGTAGAATAAAGTTAATGTTATTAATGCTAAGAAGCAAAGGGCTCCAACTGAATCCAAAGCAGTTATTGTTCTTCTACTACCAATTGCTGTGCTAAAAGCCTTTTGTATTTTAAAGCCTGAAGCCAAGCTCACAAGCCTTGAAGATTCATTAGATCAAAGGAAATGGTTTCTAGAAAAACAGACAGATTTAAGGACATACTCGAACCTATCTATTTACAGGTCTAATCCTTAAGGCACTGATTGTATTACTCAGTCTGTACATATACAATGATATTGGTGGTGCTGCTGCTCCAACTCCCTTATTAAAATACATTCAGATGGAGACCTAAACATTAAGAGTTGTGTTTTCTAGAAGTAAATTTTTATGTATCAAAAGTAGACAGTATTCCTCCCTTTAGCACATTATTTCCAGATAGATGGTGTGTATGATATCAAATGCTGGTCATAGAATATTCAACCTCTGAATCATAAAATGAGGATTGGTTTTAAGTAAGTCTGTTCGGTAGCTTAAGAGTTTACAAGCTTTAAAGAAGAGTGGGGGTTTTTTTTTTTGGGGGGGGGGGGGGGGAAGATGGTGCCTCCTTAGCATTTATCTAGATTCCTCTCATTTACAAATGAGTTAGCAGGAGGAATGTCAAGAGAAAAATCTAAGCACTGTCATATGCATTGGCCAATTCTGAAAGAAAAATATCTCAATTCAACCAATTTTAACCGTTATTCTTCTATAATTTTTCACTTTCTTTGCAAAAATAGAAGGTACTATCACTGCCAGGTATCACTACCACTTCCAGATTAAACAGCAAATCTACCAACACCTCCTCTGTAAAAATAGAGAAGAAAAACTACAGAAGTACACAGTGAATGCCGCAGCAAAAATCCTTTGAGCAGGATGGAAAACTGCCTCTTTATTGCACTTACAGAAAACAGCAATATGCTTATCAGGAAGTCCTCTAGACAGACAACCCACCATTTCTTTATGTTTTGGAGTCATTTTAAGGTGCTGAGATCAGTTCCAAGTAAATTCACCTTAAAAGGGAGACCATATGCTAATGTCTGTCCATTATTGCCCAGTCCAAGTATTCAAAGATCAGTAGTCAAATGCCCTTGGCTCCTAAACCAGAATCTGCACACATATCAATTAGATAGAAGTACCAGGGCTGCGTGTGTTGTTTTTTAAATGGTAGTTTAGTGCTTTTCATTTACTTTCTGGGCTGTGAACCTCTAGAGTTCAAAATACTAATGTTTACAACCAGACAAGCTAGTAACTTGCTTCTTTTTAAACAGGCAGAGCTGATGCTCAAATGAACATACGACTCCAGTTTTTGGTGGTCTAAGATGGTCAGTAAAATCACAGAAGCTGGCAACACTGCCCACGCTGTCAGCAAGCCATGAACCAAGGGCAACAGTTCATCTACCATTTTACAAGGTCCCCCTCCATCAGTGTTTTTCCAAACAGCTACTAACAGCATCTCTCAAACAGTACAGCTTATGCTAGCACAAAACTAAAAAGATTAATCAAATAGCTGTTAATTGCATTCAGGGACAACAACATTGTAACAAATAAGTTGAGGACAAAATGCTTTAGCTTCATTTGCACACTTAGCATAGTGTGCATGGCACACTGGATTTCTCCCATGCACAGCCTTCACTTAAATGCAATGAGGGCCTTACAGAGTACCCTCTCATCTTTCTGAGGCCACAACCTATTCCTAGGCTGCCCACTTTTTTCCCCACATCAGACAGTGACAAAGGGTCAGAAAACAATCAAACTGTAATTTCAATGCAGATGAGGCAACCAGTAGGATTACATGATTCGTTTTTACTGCAAAGCAATCTCTCTTAATGCTTCAGTGTTTTGAGCACAAAACTGTTTATCTGCTTGCAAAAGAAAACAAACATACAAAACAACCTAAGGGGAGGTCCCACCATAGGCAAAGAAATCTTTGGGACTGTGCCAAATGTTGTTGAGTGGCCATACTGGTTTGCTATGCCTGTCTACCAACAGCAGACCTCTCAAGCATCTTCCTTCCCAATAATTGGAAAAGCCCCGGGTCATGTCATGGAAAAGGGGATGCATCCCAGAGACTACATCACTTGCTGTGAGAGGTGTCCCAGCCCTTGGCTCTGGTCTGCCACTGAGCAGACCCGCCTCTCATTCGAATTCTCCTGTTCAGTGGCGTAACCCCAGCTGCACCAGAGCAGCCCCCTTCCACCAGACCCAACTGCTTCCAGTACATATGGTCATTCACAGGATGCTGAAATATGTATGAAATACAGGCCCGGCTGCTAGGAAGCAGCAGGCAGAAGTCAAGCATGGGGGCTCAATGTAAAGTAAGTACCTGCCTACCCCAAGCTAGGCAGAAATCACATAGTGCTCTCAAACCACAGTTTCAAAAGCCAGGCTATTCAGGCTTTCTCCAAAGCAAACACATTTGTTGCTAGGAATTCCACATCTAGTAGCACTGGCCCTGGGATAAAAATAAGATGGTCCCTTCACCAAGCTTGGAAGAGGTAACAAGGTATGAGTACTGGGAGGGAGTGCAGAACCAATTAGTTTGATATTCTCACTCCTAAACTAGATGACCTTAGCCATGCACACAGTACACAAAGGAGAAAAGTTAGCACCAATTTTCTCAGCAGTCCAATACAAAACCATAACCATGCTAGTCTTTAAGAAGAAAAAGCCGTCTGGCTTGCAGAAAACAATGGCAACCCACACCAAACATATACGGCCCTGTGCTGAAAGGCTGCAGCAGAGCTTCCAAACCCCACAGAAGCTCAGTTCAAGTCCTAGCCTGGCTTTAGGCCTGCACAAGGCTGCAGCCCCACTCTCCGTGCTTGTTATCGTATTCCAAAACTGGCCATCAGCCTTTCTCAGCTATGAAAATTTGCAGACATTATCCTCACTCCTTCATCACTGCTGCGTGCAGCCTAACAATCTCCCAAGCAAAGTTACCCTTTGAGGGCAAACACCTCCTTCTGAAAGGCCCTCCCACACATCTCCTGTCATCAAAATGAGAAATCCAGACACGCCAGTGACTGACTGCCAGTTGGTGGCTATTCTGCCATGGGACATGTGGTCTCATAAAGGAGTTCAGGCCATTCAGGCTCTAGACAAGCAATTCCTAGCTGCATACTGCAGCAAGTTGCCACATTAACATCACTAACATCACTTTTGCCTCCATGCCAAGTCAGGACAGACAATTTCTCCCTGCAGTATCTCCCAAAATGTTTCGAAAGGCAGGTCACGCTTAAGGAAACCCCCAACAGGGCTATAACCCAACTTTATCCATTTCTGCATCAACACGGGGACAAGAACACAACTGTGAAAGAGTTAATCCTCCCAATGTCCGTATTTTTCTTCATTATACCTTAGCTTAAGTGGGGTAAAAGAAGGTAATTCTGCAGCACAGGTATATGCTAAGCCAAGTACTAAAGCATTTTTATCTCCAAATCATCCATTCCACAGAATTTGTTTTTTCCACACACTTACAGTTAAGGTGATTTGTTTCAGCTCAGTTGTTTTGTTTTGTTTTTAACATGAAAAATGCAAAATTGTAAAACTGAAGGTTTAGGAAGTAATTTATATGAAATAAAGTATCCCGCACTGTTTTAGTTTTATTGCTGATATTCACATGGGTTCCTCGCAGCACATTTGTCAAACATTGCCCTTTACATTAAGGCTTTGGCAAGTATGATAAAATACAAACACAGGCTCTATAAAACCATATTCACAGCACAAATTTACATTTATAGCACTTAATATAATTAATATAGAGGACAGCAACAGTAGGGTGCATATATTCTATGTTTTCTTCAGTTGCTGAAATTGTAGCAAGAGCATGTGATTCCGAATGTCTGAGGGTAAAGATGTAAACATTAGCCCCTTTGATACAGATAGGAGGCGGCTTGTATGTACTAACTGAGCTCATAAGACTCAGTAAGAAAATGAGTAAAATGAAACAAGTCGCCCAGTTTCTCAAGAAAAGAAAGATAACACTGTTCCCAAGCTCAATACCACTGATTAGCAGAGTACGCCCTCATTTACTGCTACTGTACAGCCTAGACATATATGGGCAAGTTCCATAATTAGTGTCCTCTGTTAAAAGGATAAAGTATACATTCATGTCAGAATGGAGGGGAGAAGAAGAGGGGTGGGGGAAGATACTTTTTCCATATAAAAGAAGCTACTGTGTTTAGGAGGCTCTCTGCAGACAGGTTCTGTAGGTGGCCATTTAAACAACAAAGGAAGTTCAAGGGTTCAAAACGGATTTCTGCTGCTTAATACCCAGAAATCTGCATTTTTAAACTCAGTCTCCCTGCTGTGCAATTATGTATGAATTTAAGACTAGTAGTTTTCTTACAAGAGGCTCCGTTGTGCAAGTGGGAGACAAAATCAGGTCACTCAATCACAAGAAGTAAATTTCCCCCCACCAGCCGTTGAACTCCAGAGACAGACAAAGAGGGAAAGGCAGATTTTATTCCCTTCTCAGACTAGTCCAATTTCTAATCATATCCTTTGGAGTTTTGAATACCTCTTCCCTTTCCCTTCAGACCCAGGGACTAACATGGGAACCTAATTAAACCTTAAGTAGTGCTGTGTAAAAGACCAACACTGTGTTAAGATTTGACTGAAAGAAAAGATCAGCCAAGGCTGCCTCTGTAAAATACACATCCCCTGTTTAAAACAAGGGACCTGCCCTCTCTAAGACTTCTGTATCTATTCCAATCTCCTTCCTTTCTTTTATTTGCCTTTGAACACTTCATTTAAAGTTGTTTCTTTCCTCTGAGACATTTCATATATCCACTCAGTGTGTTCACAATGGTCCATACGCATTGGAGGTCATGCCCTTCCAAAGCAAAAAGCCTAGAGAAGTAGAGTCTAATCCAAATTGCTGTGCTTTTCCCCATTCCTTACCTTAGCACCCCTCAAACTGGTAGCAGAAATTCCTCCAATTTCACCACGGCTTTGCATGGGCAAGAGAATCTACCACAGCAAAGCCTGACCCAGGATGCAGCCTCCCTCACCCACCACCCTGTGATGAATGTCCACACACGAGGAACAGGAATATTTTACAGCTCTCCAGAGAAAAAAACCAACCTATCTCCTGGTGTTGTACCAGATTTCAGTATTAGTGAACATCTCTGAGACAAAATTTCTATTGCTAAAACCAGCTGATTTCTCATATGCTTTCACAGAGAAACCAGTAATTAGGGCTAAGGCTTTTGCCAGAAAGACATGGCAAAGGAAGTACATCAGGCCTAAACCACACGCCTTTGTGTGTTTTTCATTTGCTCCCAAACATTATCTTCTGTGTGATCATGAATGCAAAAAGGTGTTCAGAAGAGCCAACCTGGGAAGAAATGACCTCCTTGCCTACCTTGGAGGAGGTTACTCTCAAACCAGCTGGCAACAATTGCTTCTATAGGAAAGATATGAGCCAGGTCCATCAGCTTTAGTTATATATTGCAGTTCTGCTCTGTAAACAGTTCCATTACACAGCACAAATTCAGGGTGTGCTGTCACTGTCTCACACAGGTTGGCTCTTCCAGGGCACCAAACAGTATCTTATTTGCTTTATAAGCATTCATTTTTTAGTTTCTGTATTAAAAATAAGTACTATCAGACATTTCTGTTTATTAGGCATTGAAAAAAATACCTATTTTCAGTGACCAGATGTCAACAGCAACTATACCTTGTTAATCAAAGCCTATTTGCAAAAGAAATTGTTGCTGTACACTGGAGGTGACAAAGCGCATTCTGTTTAGTTCCAACACACGCAATATACTGCATTAGATCAAAAAGGAAAAACAAATCAGAAAATGTGTTTTCCTGCTCAGATTCTCTAACATAGCCCACAGTTTCAACCCTGACCCAGTATAGTTCAGTGCTGAAGAGCTGTGGACTAATTCATGGTTAGTGAGTCAAGCAAGAAAATCAATCACTGGATCACAGTAGTACCCTTTATCTGCAAATGAGAAAAAGCCCGGGTTTTGTCCTTTCTTTCCATATACAAATGGCTGCAAAGAATCTTTAAAGAGAAATTGAAATGTGTGAATAAGTCTAATAACTGAAGATATTACAATTTAAATATATGGATGGATAGATATTTAACATACATCTATGGATGTTAGAAATAACAGCTAATGTTGCCATGCTCAAACTTTGTCAGACCACAGTCAGACAAGCTGCATGCTTTCCTAGCTCCTCAGCCCTTTGCCTTGCTGGGGTCACAAAGCTATTTTTTGTGAGAGCAGATAAAATAAAGGGAAGGAGAATTTTGAAAACAATCTTTTTTTTTCAGCCTGATTTACCACTTTTCTCTCTGAAAGAGGCACTAGTGCATCGTCTACTGAAAACAACCCTTTTCTTCACTAATTTTCTTCCTAATTTATGGAGGAAGTATTCTTCTGCCTGCACAGAGCAGGCACCATAGACTGTGTTCAGAGGGAAGAGAGATCTCAGGTAGCCGCAGAAGAGCTATTAAACATCTGTGTATGACTTCTGCTGAAGTGTTCTCCTGAAATAAAAGCAAACTCCAACACTACAGGCCCAACTGCTGCTTCTTGAGCAAATGTCCCTCCAACGCTAGCTGGGGGCCTGCATAACAACTTCTCTCTGAAACCTTCATCCTCCAAGCACTTAGCAAGCCCCTTTTTTCTTCGAATGCATTTCAAGGTCTCCTCCTCTGCTCGAAGCGCACTGGACAGCTTTTCCATCAGCCCATTTTTTGTAAGAAAATGAAAGTTACTCACCAACTACATATCCATCTTTTCCTGTGTGGTACGTCCTACTCTTGTTGAACCCAGTGGTCCCCCCAGCAGTGGGGGGGCCTCACAGGTCAGATGTAAGCATGGCACAAATGAGGGGACTAAAAAATTTAGCTCTGCCAAACCTATGCTAGCTTCGGGACTGCAGCACAAACATGCATCTCCAAACACAGAATCAGCAACATCTAGCTGGGTATATTAACGCTGTGGTGGAGCCAGCACTGCCAAAGCCAGAGGCAGGGACAGCCTGAAGGATAAGGAAAGCATCAGCTGTGCTATTGGCAGCTCAAGGAAGGAAATGGTAAAACGAGGTGAGAAACTGGACCCAGCCAGGCCCAGGACCCACTCAAAGCTGTTTCATGTGAGGCATGTGACTGCAAAAAGATTAGGAACTATTAGATGGAAAAATAAAAAGCAAGCCCAGCATTAGGAGTTCAGATGATAAATCCTTCCAGGCAGGACCCACGCACCACTGTTCTTTCTGTCCAATCTCCTGTTACAAAGGACTGAAGCCACAAAACTGCTCTCAGATCCCACGCATCTATAGTGAACTAGCTCCTCTTTGAATTCAATTTCAGCAGGTATTAAAAGCAAGGGATTTCTCTTTCAGCTTGTTAGTATTTTCATCCCATTTTGGAATTTGTCTATCATTTTTATCTTTTGATTTAGAAATGTTAATAAAGATTGATGATCTCCCTGAGGAAAAACAGGTGAGGAGATAGCACACGCTGGATTATATCATCCCAATAAATCTTCCTTTCAAAACAAACACAGCTTTCTTTTCTTGCAAAACACTGTTCTTTAAAGACTGTGCTTTTGTTTTTTAATAAAGGAAAAAGTCTTTCAACTGTGTTAACGATTAGCAAATGAATATGGCAGCTAACCAAGATGCTCAGGCCTGTAGCTTTAGTCGCTTATCAGATTAATACATATAAAGGAAGGATTCTGTAGTCTTCACTTACAATGGCTGAAGTCATTGGGATTAGATGGCACTGTGAGGAAAGGCTGCAGCACTGAGCCCAGAGAGATAGGGAGGACGGAGGGAGAAGCTGAGGAGAAAGGAGCTCCCAGAACACATACACATGAGGACACTGCTGTCTGTAGCCTCCTTTGAGGGGTGAACAATACAGAGAAATAAGAGTTCCAGAAACGGCTTATAAAAATAATTAGTGGCATGAAAAGATCTACAGATGGAAAGAGACTGAAGAGGTCTGATGTGTTTAATTTAGATATAAGGGCACATGAAAGAGGTACACAAAGTAATGAATAGCACTGAGAAAGAACTCCGGGATTCTTTAATCATGCAGCGTTGTAATGCAAGAACAAGTGGGTATTCAGAGAAATGAAACCAATTCTAGAGAGTTCCCAGGCAATGCACAGGTAACCTGCAGAGCTGCTGGCTATGTTTCATCACCGAGGCCGAGAATTTAGGAAGAATTTAAAAAAAAAAACCCCAAAACACGCTCCCCCCCCCCCCCCCCGCTCAATTAATAGTAGCATGTGCAAATGACAACATACAGAGTGAAAAAACAGCACATAAGAAACTGATGCTTCAAGGGACCTGTTAAAACCAAGCCTTCCTTCTCTAGGATAAAGCTTCATGTGTGGGCAGCTGTTACTACTTTTTACTACAGTACTTCTTACACTTTGCTTGAACCATCTGGTACCAGCCATGACTTTTCTGATCAAAACTGTTTTCCTGAGTATTTGAGGATTGCCGTGAGGCTCATAGTAGAAAGAATACTCTTTATCCCTGCTGAACCCTCTCCCTGTGCTACCTCAACCTGCAGCAGCCCAAGCCTGTGATGGGTGGCTGCTCCCACCGCTGTTACAGCAGGAACACTAACATTGCTGTGTGGTTGTTTCCATGGCCCTGGAACACCTCCATGGAGGCACTTCATACCCCCTTCAGCAGCAACAAGGCTGATTACAACATCCCAAACCAGCTGTCATCCTCAGGCATTTTCACAACTACTGGAGGGGGTGTGCATGGACACAGCTCCCCAGCGTTTCTTAACAGCTGATAAAATGGGGAAGCTAATCTAGATCTCCTGCCACAGGGCACAGCTGCAGAGCCCTCCTCAAGCTGTAGAAGCAATTTAAAAAGAGTCTGGGTGGACACAGGGCCAGTGGTCAGGGCTCATTTCCACAGTTGAGGAAAACGAGGTTCTCCCCAGGGAAATGGGCAGAGTCATCAATCCTGCACCACATCAGCACCAGGGGAGCAGGGAGCACAGGGCAGAAGGGGCATGCTTGGTACAACTCAGGCCATAAGCAATGGAACAGCTTTTGCCTCCAGAGGGCAGAAAAACATAAATGGAAACAATCCAGCTTGCTGTGACTGCTCCATATGCCCGCTCTTTTTAGCGAGCTCCCTCAGAGAGGGAAAGAAAGAAAAAAACCCAGAAGTGATTCATGAGGGCGTGAAGCTTTGTCCGCCTGAATAATGAACTAACGGTTGGCCTTGCTGACAGCCCCGCGTCCTTTTACAATCTCATCAGTCTGCGCTTTGTTCTCAGGCCCCGCTCAGCCATCAGCTGAGGAAGTTCATCTGTCTCAGCAGTATACAGTAATGATAGCAAGGATTAAATACCACTTACATGGAGGTACAAAAGGCCGGTATAATTTTATATGAGGCCAGACAGCTAGTTTGTATAATTCCAGTTTTCACAGAGTGTTTTCTTTCCAGCGCGTCCCCTTAAAAAAAACTTTTTCCCGTCACTTAATTCTCTCACTGGAGAATGCCAGCGCAGCTCCAATTATCAGTGAGACAACCCAAAGCTAAGTTTGCTGTCAAACTCAGACCCAGGCTAAGGCTTCAAGAGAAAAACTCTTATAAAAGTCCTCACCATGAAATCATTTAAGGACAGGGTAGAGGGTTTGTTTTGTGTCTATCCTGTTGGGTTCCCCCCCCCCCCCCAAACCCCTTACTGCTCTATGTTTTGAAGAGTTTCCAGATAAGAACATCTGTTTTTAAATAATCTCAGTGCTGCTTTGGAATTTCTACAGTGTACAACACAATCAGCTGTTTTTTATCAACTTATTTGTTTGTGCAACAACATTGGTGAATGTTCATCCATTCATCGCTGCACATCAAGCAACTGGGGCAGATCCAGTAGCAGGAGTGTTCAGTGCTTTCCAATTCTGCTACATCAGCACTAACTAGTAGCTGAATCATGCTTGCCTTGCCTGAGCAGGCACTCATTGAAGAAACACACACACACACACAGAGTTGCTTACTGAATCCTCTTTCCTCCACATTTTAACAGCTAAAAACTGAGCTGAAAACAAACGTCAACAGCAAGGCGTTCATGGTGCAGCTGAATCCTCCTTCCCTTTACTCCCTCATCTCCAAGATTCTTCTAAATCATGGAAAAATGCCCTTTTCCAGGGATACCCCTGCAACATGAGTACAGGATGGAGCTGACCCACGAGGACTCTTGTAAACAGATTTTACACTACCATCCACAGCTCTGCGAAGCTTTGAAATACCATCCTAGAAGCTCTTGGGATTTCTTGCAGAGTGTGAGCTAACAGTCTCTGACTGCCAAAGAGCTGAGGGGAGGGGGGCAGAGCAAAGCAGGGTCCCAATTTCATAACGTGCTGTGCGCCCCTTAGCTCAGCTCACTACTTGAAGCCTTTGGTACATGACCTTTCTGTTGAGGATGGATGGAGGATACTGGGCGTCACTATCCAATCCACAGGACAACAGGGCAGGAGCAATACTGAGACCCGAGGGTGCAGGGTGTGCCACAGCAGCCATCGAGGACCAAAAATGAACAGTTTCATCATTTCAACAATGTGCATGTTACCACAAAAGGGGGAAAGCCCCTTTACTGTACTCGGTCTGACTGACAGCCTACTAAAGGCAAGTGGGGTCCGTCTTCTCTGCAAGTCTTACTAATGGCTCAGAGCAGTGGAATTGGTGCTCCAATTGGTGCTCTTAGAGGATGAATGAAAAAGCATGGTCCTTGAAGTTTTTAATCATGACACCTCAAGCTCTTAAATGGTTCAAAGACTGGATTATAGAGGGGTACACAAAAGAACTAGAAAATCCCATGGAGTCCAGTCTGATCTCTGCAACTATATTCTGTAACTACCCCTTTGACAGCACTATCCTATCTGATACGATTTTGACTCTTTGCAGGGACCGGATACGGACAAGCTGCTTGGCTGCTGTGAAGATGCTGTGCGTGATGGAGTGCAGAGGTGTTTCAGTGAAAGGCAGGTCTCAATTTGTCCTACAGTGCCTGATGATCTTAGAAGCACACATTAAAAGCAGTTTTGAAATGTCTGGACCACAGCACTATTGCTGTCCCTGCTGGAAACAAAAGCGTCTTGTAATCATGCCACAAACTGAGAAGCTTTATAGCAAGACCTCTCCTCTACCAATCTCCCACCGTAAACCCAAGAACGGGGATCTCCACCTCCACTAAAATGAACAAAGCTGTAGATCTGGGTTTAAAAGGTAAGGGGGATCTAATTACACTTTACAAGCCACCTGCAGATCTTGAGTAAACTACTATTTAATTGAATCATTCTTCTGAAATTTTCTTTAAAGAAAAAGAAAGATACTGATTCATTATGGTTTCTTTGATCCTTTCCAACACAAGCAACTATATGAAGAAAGCAATTTTCCTTCCCTGGGTCCTCCCCTATTTGTTTGCCGTAGTGTCAGCCTGCTCCAGCAGGCAGTCCCCGCTTGTGCCATAACTGCTTATCTTGCCCACACTCTCTTTTAAAGACACAGCAGTTCTGATCAAATGCCATCAGCACTACTAATGAGGTAGGTCTACCGTCATGGCTGGGTAAGCCAAAATGATTTCTAATGTCTACCAAGGCACAGCAAAGAACTACCATGTCAAGACACTGCTTGTGACTTCCCCAGCTTCTACTAGCATTTTGGGAAAGGGTTGACGCCTAATACACCCTGCTCTGGCCACATCCACTCAGGAATCCCAATCAAACTTAATGTTCCCCAAATCCTTTTATGCTGGAGCATCTCTTTCTTGAGACACTTCATACTTATATGATCATTTAAATATTCTTCTGCAGGTGAATGGTATCTACACTGCCTCTTCTGTGCTTGTGAACTATGGAGGAAAAGGAAGTATTAGTTTAATAATGCACTAAAGTGATGGTAACAAAAGCAAAGCTACAGCTTTCCATAATGTTAGATTTACTATATTAAGCTTTTAATACTGCAAGAGATTAACAGTGACAGATTCTGTTGTAGACTAGCAAAAGCTATTGCAATTCTTGCAACTTTCACATTAATCACATTTAAACATGCTGCTAACAGATGGGCATCATGGAGTGCTAGGTCTCTCACAAGCCAGTACTAACAAAAAGCCTGTCTAGGAGATCTTGTGGTTTCTACAGTTCAGAGAGACTGTATATGCAGGCGCTGTATTATTGTTTTTGTTGTATATTATCTATGATTATTAGAAAAGCTCAAGTTAAATAGATGACAGACTTCAGCATACATGAGTGGGAAGAGAAAGGGAGGGGACAGAAAGAATCAAAACAAGACCACCCACATGAAGTTCCTCTAAGTCCACATTTCACAAGCATGATCATGATTTTTCCACAACACAGGGAAAGCCTTAGAATCTGCACTGCAAGTTTTCCTCTGACACTACTACCCACACAAACCTTTTCCCAGATGCCAGCCCAAGCTGTGAAAAGTGAGCTGCCAGACACTGGCCTGGCTGGACAGAGAATGACAATCTGTCCTCCCCTTTCATTAGTGCAGATGTCAAGCTCAGGTGGCCCTTCCTGACTGAACCTGGGAGAGCACCTGAACAGAGCCACAGCACTAGCACTCGCCAGCCAGATAGAACATATCAGACATTTATTAAACTTCCCAGAACCGTTTTTTAATTAAATCAAGTCCCAGGACAACCATGTCTTTACGAGACTGTAATTAACCAGGACGCATTGTCTGTAATGTAAGAAAGCTCAATCTCCTCTACAAGCCAGGCCTCAAAATAAAGATTGGCAACTGCAAACTTAGCCCAACCTAAGGTTAATCCTCACAGGGCAAAAGCTGCAGTTCTCTGCAATGAGAAATCCTGCTTGCTGAGGGAGGACTGGAGAATCCCACCTGGGGGTACTGCCTTCATCAGGAAGAACCACACGGGACCTGGAAGCATTTGCCCACGAAGGACAGAAGCACTCTTGATGTGGAAGGGTCTCAGACTCACAAATTGCTTGTCATTCACAAAACAGGTCTGTGTACGTGGGGTACCTGTACAGCATCTAGTACAGCATCTAGTACCACACAACCCAGCCCATCTTCACTGCTTGTGTGATAGCACCTCTAAGAAGGGATGGGCTGTCACCCTGCCACAGAGGTGAGGAACAGAGGCTTACAGAGCCCGCGGTGGTACCCACTTCACACCATGATACTGATAGAAGTTCAGGGACTCATGCAATCATGCAATCTAGAAACTTTCTCTGCTCAACAGCAAGAGACAGGCTCACCTTTGAATGGGATGGATGACCCAAAGTTGAGAGTGCTAAAACTTGGTTGTATCGGAATCCCACCAACAACCTTTGCCCAAGCCCCTGTGAGTCAGCGGATGAATCCAGGTCTCCAAAGCACTAATATTTTAGCTGCTGGGCCCTCCTCTGCTCCAACCTGTAGAGCTGAACGTCCTCAGCCCACTCAGGAGAGACTCAGCACCTGGATGGGTCCGGGTCTCCTCTATGCATCTACCAGCCATGTAGAGAGAGCAGCTGAGTCCACCTAAAAGCTACCTGCTATGTTTTCTCATAAATGAAATGGTGTACACAAGGCCCATTGGCAGACAAATAAACAGAAAAAAATACTATCATTTCCATGCCGCTTTCCAAACCGCTGGGAGGCCAGCTGCCCTGCGGGGCCACATCTGGGCAGGGCTGCCTCCGAAGGGGGTGAGGTCCCACAGCTACGGCCTGTCAGGAGTTTCTTCCAAACCATATCACACCCCATGATACACAGTGGTTGCTCGGGATGGAAGAGATAAACTCCTGTCTGGTCAGTTAGATGGCAATTCAATCTTTAAGCTAAGACCTGTACTGTAACACTTGTTCCAAGGGCTGCAGTCATATTGAAAACGTTTCACAGGCTTCATCCTAGACAAGCGTGGCTGCCGGTAAGCAAGCTTCAGTGTTACTCAGCCTGTAGCACCCTGCTCTAACACACACCATTGTGCCCATGAGGGACACGAAAGAATTCAGTGCTGCTCCACAATGGAAAACTCCGCTGGCAGTGAAAAAGGGAGACCCTGGTCTCTGAATACCATCCTGAGGTGGTTCTTCTCACAGCTTTGCCAAAAATAACATGCACTCTCTTTCTTTCTTCTTTTTTTTTTTTTTTTTTTTTTTCGGTCATCTCCCCACTACGCATACGCAACACCATACACAGTAACATTATGGAAAGATGACTACCTTAACTTTAATGCTTCTTCAGCAGAAATGGAGATCGAAGCAGATGGAATGGGACCAGCAGAAAAATAACCTGCTTTTGATGCAGCTTGGTCAGGATGAGCCTGATCCTCAGATTCAGTCCCACTGGATGTAGAGGCCAGAAGCATCCAGGTTATTTTAAACAAGCCATGTTGTGTAGTACAGCTTCTACAAACGCCACTTCAGCAAGTGGTCTTTCAGGAATGACAGAGACTGCTTCCTCACCCACTCTTTTCCTGCTGCCAACTCGTCTCCCACGCACCAACACCATCCTGCTGGAGGCTGCACAGCGCTCAGGCAGGGCAGCACGAGCTGCCCGCCAGCTTTACACACAGGAACATGTTGCCTTGGAAAGCAGCTAGGTTGCAAAGAGGAAAAGGAGGAGAAATGTCAGCCACTCTGCATCCCCGAAGCTGCTAAGCGGCATGTCAAAGACGGGGAGAAGAAGGGGAGGTGGGAGATACAACTCGCTATAAATGGCATATGAAAGCAGGAAGGAAAAAGACTGCAGGATGGCAGACAGACCTCTCAGGTGGTTTCCTGGTCAGTATGACATCAGACTCCTCAGACCCCAAACTCACAATGAGAGCTGCAGAGCCACATTCCAGTGTCCACAATGTGCCTGGCCAGGACTGCGCTGGCATGGGGCTTCCAGGGAGCAGAGGTTCACGTGACACTCACAACTGACTGCCACAACTCCAAAACATAGCAGGAAAAAGGCTGTACAAATTTGAAAGAAAAATTCAGGTGGGCTTCCACAAGCCCTACAAAGTTGTAAAATGTTCCTGTAGTGCTATCAGGACACAAAGTAGTAGAGACAATTCTGTATTATGCAGATGAAAATATTATTGGTATATAATTTAACATCCTCATACCCAAGGAATATGATCTGAAAGAAAAAACAAGAGCTACTTTGACACAGCAGATGTATCTTGGATGAAGAAATATTGAAGTATTGGCCAGAGTTTAACTCAGTCAGCTCCAGCCTTCAATACTAGAGTGTTTAATTATGCTATCCAGCATTTAGCTCTAGGGCTGTCCATCTGGCTTATACCACTAGAATCAAGAAGCTACAGAAGAGCAGACTGCAGCAAACAAGGTCAGCATGTGCCAACTTCCGTAGAGACATATTTAAAAAGCCCAAGGTTGGGCTGTCTCAAAAGGGAACAAAGGCAGGGAAGACATCTCTCTGCAATAATAAATACAACACATTCCTTCAGTGAATCTGCAAACTACACTGTAGACTTACATCACTTTACCTTTCACTTACCCATCTGTTCTCTTGGAAGAATTAATTTCATTAACTTGGCTGAGGTTTTCTATGTTTTATTTTATTTTTCAACCCTTGCTGTAATACAGCAGGGGCAATTCATTCAAAAGCAAGAGCTTTATTCTTGCAAGTACAGCCAAACAGCATAATTCCCACATCCCCAAGCTAGATGTACCTCACTTCTGGGGCAGAATCACCCATTACATCCAGCAAAACAGTTTCCATCAATACCATCACAACCTCTCAAGTCCAAACTAATCTTCCACTGTGAGAGGGAAGGGGTGGGAAAGAAGTGAACTCAACCACAAGATGCTTTGGGATGAAGACACAAAGTCAAAACAGGGAAAGAACAAGAGACATGAATTACGTTGAATTTTTACCTGTGTAATGAGAGCTGTAGTACTGAATATCTTCTCCCTTGTTTGATCAGCATCAATGCTGATGTGGCTGTAAAACTCTTCTCCCCTTTATTAAGCTGTTCTAACCTCAATGACCAATATTATCTTGTCCAATCTTTCCACTGGTCTTCCTCCTTCATCTAGCTGTGTGGTTTTGTATATAGATATATAAAAAGGTGTTCTTCTTCTAGTGACACACAGAATTTTGAGGAAGAAGATGCAATCCAAGCCTCTTCTATTTCAACTATTGTTTGTAAAGGTCTGGACAAAATTGGGCACAGTAATTGACTTTATGGTAACAGAACCTTTTAGTCTCACAGTCCAACACGCTACTTATCAGGTCAGCTCTAGAGCCAAACAGGAAACAAAATTCCAGAAAGGAAATAAATAATCACCCTGAGCTGTGATATTTTGCAGCTCTCTCTCATTTCCTTTAACAAATTGCCATTCTGCTGGGATCTTAGAGACAAGCAGATAAATGAAAAATACTTCTAATCTACATTAATAATTTGTGTTAAGTTCCACTTGGACAATTTCATAAATGAATAGCTGCATTATAGCTGCTGAATGTAGCTGTAACCCATTCACTCATTTACAGACCCAGTACTCCTCAAATAGGGGTGCTCAATTCCATAGCATACCTGTAGGCAGATGATTTTATCATCAGATCTGATACAGAATTGCCCTATAAATTTTGCATTTATTGACAGAGGTCCCTAAAAAAGTTTACAGTGCAAACTGGGTAAATACCCTGGGTCATAGTTTAGATAGGCAGCCAAGTGTCAAGGGGAACTCTAAGCACAGGTCCTGCAGCTCTGCTTCTGCCTCTCTCCTTGTCCTCCTCTGTCAGACATGGGCAGTCAGCCTCATCTGCGGTCAACCTGTGGTCAAGGCTGCCATCCTAGCTCACCTCCCAAGCGCTTCAGCTAGTTTTCTTCAAACAGATCTGGTCCAGAGCACTGCAGTGCACGGTGCACGTGGCTGGCAACTGCACATCTGTTTGTACAACACACCTATCTTACCACAGCCCTGCTACCTTGCTGTGCGGGGATGGGTTGCACAGCTGGCTGATAGCAGATCTATTGCTGCCTGGGTAGCCCCGAGCCCCAGGCAGTGGCCCAGCCCCACAGCCCTGCCCTGGGCACATTGGCTGGCCCCGGAGTGTGCAAGAATGAAACCGGAGACATCTGCCTGCGGACTAGCGTTGCTTTGCCACTCTGGCTTAACTTCCTGCAGGTGCCGGGAACCAGCTGACACCAGCTAACGGTGATGGAGAATTAACGGTAAATCTTCAGGTAAGCCTCCTAGTCTCCATTGGGAGGATTTTGTCCAGAACACAGCTTATCCAACCTCTGTCTGGGCACCAAGGCTGAATCAAGCCTGTGGCAGCTGTAACAGAGGCCAAGAAATATTGCTGAAGTCATGAAGTAGTGATACTTATTTTAGGCTATTAGCAGAGTAATGACAAGATGATTGCCACAAAATATACGTCAGCTAGGGTGTAATTTGAAAGTAAAGGAATTTAAATCAGTGATTTTAATGTGCCAGCCACAATGAATGCATTTACAACATCTATTAAAAGCAGGTTACGTTGGGGGGGAGTGGGTTAATTAAATCCTAGCAGGTTATCAGTAGTTTATTAACTGAACAAGACAGCATCACATTAAAGATAATCAATGGAGAATAAACCACAGTCCTAAAAATTAATACTGTTCATTCTCACAATAAGGGGGGTTTGCCTTTACCATTAACACAGAGGTAAAAGTGTAGCTGCATCCTCTGCAAAAACGTCGTGAAAAGAAGAGCAAAGGATAGCATGGCCCAAAAGGAAAGTCATTCAAGGCATAAGTTTCAAAAAAAAAAAAAAAAAGAAGATTAAAATTGAAAAGAAATAATCAGTAATTCTAGAGGGGAAAGAGGAATACGAACAAGCAGTTTTGCAAGCAGCGGAACTAATGAAGCCTGGTTTTCTCCAGCTTTTATGTCATGCAAAGGACTGACTTTCACATTGAAGAAAATGTGAGCTCCAACTGGAGCACTTTTTTTTATTGGGTTGGAATATTTATATGGGATTCTTTCCCCAGTGGATTTTCTAGTGTCTAATAAAGAACAAGCCCTTCCTTCAAATGCAGCCGGAAGAGTCTGATCTCTCCTCTACCTGGCAGCCTCTTTCATGATTCCTACACCCTGGAAATGTAGTTGAAATTGTAGCTGAATAACAGATACAAAATTTCTGAATGGCTGGTGTGACATACACTGGCATGCCCACCCCCTCCCCTGCTATACATGCACAGAGCATGCTATTCCTTAATACTTGTTTTGATAAGAAACAAGGCAAAAACCAGTGTTGTCAGAATAACCCAGCCCTATAGGGAAAATTTAACTTTGGCATGCTAACTGTGTGCAAGACTTCAGGCAATTTGCTGCAGAGACCAAGACTTCAGGTTCCTGCAGCAATACTTGTTGCAGGGGAGCAGAGTGCATATGGGAGGGGAGGCTGGATCTCTTAAGCCTGCTGAGATAGGAGCCTCTGTGACGATGTTAACCGCTGGGGTACAGGATGGCCAGGGGAGCTGTGTTTAGCACAGCCCAAAGCAGCAGAAGCCGTGCTATGCAGCCAGAAGAGTCTTTGGGTAAGTATGAGAAATTCATTCCCCCCCCAAAAATAAGGACAAAAAAAAAGAAAAAAGATGATGTATTCAAAACTTGGACTGTGCAGAGCTAGGTAGCCTCCAGGGTAAGACCTGGGCGTGTGGAAGTCAGTGGTCAACCCATGATACATACTTTTCCTTTTGAGAAATTAATTAATACATATCTCTTGACTATACTCACGTACACAACACTTCACCAAAAGCTGCTTCATCAAAGAAAAGACCATGCCTATGCCAAGAACTGGCCCTCTTTTTCCTACAAGTACATAAATAAACCTTACAGGGAGAAAAAAATGGAGCTGAGTAGTACATGCTCTTTGGACCCACTCTCATTTGCATGATAAATGTTTAACCATAATTAATCTCTCATTTCACTTAAAATTAAATCACCCCTTATCGTATCTCACTAAATACTGGATGCAGTGAAACATGTATACCATCTTACGAAATGTTTGCCCGTCAGCATCACAGTGAGTTACTGCTGCTTATTCTGAGCTTCCTCATCAATAAGGTCTGATTTCTGCAATCATGTGCAGTCATAGACCATCCAAAGAGAGCAACGCTTGGTAATACCCTTTTTTGGGGGAAGAAAAAAAAAAAAAAACCCAACAACAAAAACCAGGCAAAATTGAGCATGCACAGAGAGCACAATTTTGCCTTTAAAGCAATCCAAAGCCTGTGCACACAGATGAATTTTTCAGTGCACCCCACATATTTCACTCCTAAAAATGCCCTGATTCTGCAGCCAGTGGTACACACATCTTCAAGGAGAATGATCAGCGCCTTTCCCCCACAACTTGCCCTCCATCCAGGCCAACTAACTGTCTTTTCAAACATTGTCAAGCTAACAAAAAAAACTTTGAGAAGGCAGGGGGAAAAGCTGCAGAGGCCTGAACAAGTTATGCATGTTTACAGCACAAACACACTGCCCTATGCTCATTCTCCTTAACCACATGCACACGCTAGCAAGACGGCTCCTCCAAACTTTCTCAGGGACTCGGTCTGAGTGGCTATAGTTCAAAGTCCAACTGCCTTGGCAGCTGAAAAGAAAGAGAAAACCACGGTGGCTTTGTAAGAATTACAGTGATCCTATTAAAAAAAAAAAAAAAAATTCATTCTTTGCTGAGACTTAACATGGCAGTGCCACGCAGCACTCACTGAATCCTGCAGCATTTCAAGCACACAGCTCCTGGTGTAATTAAACCACAGGCTTAATTAGGTTCCCATCACTATTGCTTTCTTCCTGCCTTCAGCCAAGAAGGTATAAGAAAAGACTGTCCAATACAGATACTGCAATTTAAAGTCTTGAGTTAAGAACACAGTGGGTGTATATCTGCTATAAAATCTACCCTAAAAACATGCCAGTTGTTAAACTAAGCAGTGCATTAGAAGCAGTTAGATATAATGAGAATGTAAATGGAAAGTATTCTAGGGAGATATTTCAGCTAAAACCAGCACACACTGTATGCTATCTTTTATTTTAATCATGCTCTAAGCCCTGCCTTTTTGAACTTTTTATAAATTCTGCTATCTCCCTTTGCAGTTACTTACATATTGGTATATAAATTCAAAGATGAGAAGCAATTAGGACTGAAGCAAAGACTCCCTCTCTTGATGCTAATACATCAAAGGAAGTGAAAAAACCTTCCCCCCCGCATACATGCTGGGTAACACAGAGAGTTTCTGCTCTTCACAGCCTAATAGCTCAAGTAGTTCCAATCGAGAGTCTGATGTCAGCCTCTGATTACATGGAGATGCCGAGTGATTGGAAAGAGCAGCTTCTGAAAATCCCAGCTCTCTGACTCAGAAGACCACACAACCCTCAATGATGCTTTTAAAATGCATATGTTTATTATTCACATCAGCTGGTCGTATATTTTTTTTCCCCGCTTTGGGCATCATAACATTGCTTTTAAGAGTTCCCTGGGGGTCTCTGCTTGATTTGGGTACAACATGTCTAGGCATGTGTGAAGGACGTATGTCAGATTAGGGGCTTTTTTAAACAGCCGGCGCTCGCCTGCACTCGATCTCTTTTGCTATCCAGTTCGGAGAGAGGAAGAGCCAGGTGCTGCCTTTAAACAGCCGCTCTTAAGAAGTCTGCCTTTGCCAGAATGGAGAAGGAGAGGTTGGGACCGGCTCATGCCAGGGAGCGCTAAGGGCCGGCTTCCCTTCTTTTTTCCCCACCTTTGCATATCTCTGCCAGACCAGCCATAATCTGATCCTTGAAATTGAAGCCACAGAACAGGTAAACCTACATAAGAAATGTCAACAAAACCCAATTCTGCTGATCCAGAACAGCAGTTGAGCGGCACGGTTACGCTGGATATTTGTATTTGCTTCCTGCAAGTCCTTCCCTCAGTCCAAGGACATTTGAGAACTATGCAAGAGTGTTTTGGAAACACTCCAGGCCCTTCATCTTTCATAATGGGAAACTACCATCTTGTATGCATGTGAAGCAACAGGTGAATGACCTTGCCATGCTCTCAGTAAGTTATCAGAGTCTGCTTATTTCTTAATCTCCAGATCTCTCCTGTATCAGCAGGGGAACTAACCAAAAGTAGGAATGACTCCATTGATTTCACTGGAACATGCATCTTATGTTTCCATATGAACACATACTTTAAATTACAAAGGCTTTTAAATAGAAGCATGGAGTTTTAAAAGGGCTGTGGGAAGTATTTCTGTTAAACCATCAGATCCAGAGTAAGTCTAAGTCTCTTATGGGCCTGATGCTATCTTCTCTGCAATTTTACTCCCGTGTAAAGGAGACCTCATTGGTCTTTAAAGGATTTAAGCCATTTGCACCAGGATTCCTAATAAACCTACTGGACACCCTTGCTTGGCTCTTTAGTATGAGCCAGAAAGAAGTTCCACTAATGATTATGAGATTACACAGCTATATAGCTGCAGTGAGGTGGGAATGCAGCTTTGAATATGTTTGGATATTAGGCCTTTTGACTGACAGGCTCTTCATCTAGCAAAAAAATCCCCAAACAGTTCAAACCTGTTACATCAGTTTCAGTACTAGCTGTGGGATGAAAAGCAAGGAACTACAGAACAGCAAAGGCCTTCTATACTGTACAGATGGAAGACCAAGTAAATGAGATTCAGCAGATTTTCTTTAGATTTACATCTATATAACAGGGAATGGCTTCAGAGGAAAACCACAGCTGTCTACTGTTCACCTGTTACCCGGTCGTGCCAGGTAAAGGCTAGTGAGTCCACCTGAGCAATGGGGTCTCAGAGCCTTTCCACTAAGAGTCTCACTGACCTCAGTGGGACAAAGGATTTTAGACTCTGCTTTTGTCTGCAAAGAGGCCAGAGCCTGTTTTCCACAAGCCGACATGACTGAAGGTGATGACTTCCAAAGCATTACATCCCTGCCAAAGCCACCTGACAAATTCCATGCCGTTACCTTCTATCACTTACTAAATGGATGAGAAAAAAAAAAATCTCTCAAGCCCAGCCTCTGAATGGTCACCTTCTTGTGTAAAAGGTCTTCTATTGCTATTCTGTAAACAAAGATAAGGAATCTTTGTCCTAAATGACGGTACTCTAGCTAATGGTGCTCTAGCAAATGTCACAGTAAGGTGGGGATGGGATCCTTACCAGAGCAGGTTTTTCTTCCTCTGTTCCTTTGTTGTTGTGACAGCAGTAAAGGGAAGCAGGAAAGCCAATGCTTTAGCCTCCTGCTCCTTTCGACTCTGCTAACTTGCCATCAACCCTCTGCATTTAGAAGCAGCCAAGCACTGAGGAAATTCTCCAACTTTCCCACACCCACAACTTGGGCTATTTGCATTCATGGGCAAACTACAGTCAAGTGCACCAGAGAGGCGAGTTCTCTAACCCAAACGAGTACGCAGCAACCAGCACAACACCAGAAAACCATACCTGGCAAGTATAGCCAAAAGCCTTTCTCCTTTTCCAAAAGGACAAGTGAAGAGGATGTGTCATTCCATTTGGGCAGGTGCAGGACACAAAGCTGAAGGCAATGGATTACTACATCCAGCATACAACTCTGCTTTTCGACAGAGGTTTTATTCTGCACCCAACAAGGATTTGCCAATTAATACACTTTCAATGTACAAAGGGAGCTCTGAAGACATCCTTGTGCCCCGTGTCCCCCAGGCTACATTAGTGTATACCTCTAAAAAGGTAACTACCCTTACACTTAGAAATGCTTATACACTACAAAGCGCTATAATACAGAGTTAAGGGAAGATAGAAATCTGTTCTGATTTGTCTCCAGCAGCATCCAGGATATTTTTATGTAAATGTATCCAGCCCATGGAGGTGTACAGTTGTGCCTCAGCACAACAGAAAATCCGTACAATGAAAATTGCACTTTAAATTCTCTAGGATTTTGTGAAGCTGGGATAAAGTGCAACACTTACCTACCCAACTTGCACTTGCTTCTTTTGTCTTTCAAGACGGCACCTACTCTTAAGGTCTTATGTACCTGCCTGAAGATCTCTGCAAGAATGGTCCCCAATAGTTAGCCTGGGATGGCCTTACGATGCAACTGTATCCTGAGATGGAAGCATTAAAGTTTCTAGATTCCATTTCAGCAGCAATTGAGACTTTTAGCACATTAAGTCAAGGAGGAGGAGAGCCATTATCTATCTGATGAGCTTTGCGGTCCAACATGTATTTTGTAAAAATGGTAGGATTGTGGCATAAGGCACATAAAAACCTTACAGTTGATTAAACATTTCCCTGCAGTGCTCAAAACCCAAACAGAAGAGCATTATATCAATGTGTAAAAACAAAGCAAAGCAAAACAAAACAAACAAAAACCCCAAACCAAACAAAATCAAAACAGAACCACCTAAAAAGCACAATGAAAGAGACTAAAAGCAAAAGTGAAACTAGCCAGGCTGTTCTCAGCAACTGACTTCAATCAGAATAAATTAATGCAGAGCCTAAAATGATAAAGAATCAGTTCACAGCTGCCTTTTTCATGTGAATACTGACACTTCAGGAAAGAAGAAAAACCTATAGGGGAGATCACTGCAGAGATCCGGGGTCCTCTGAAGAGCAGAGTAACACGGCAGATCCCCACACTTCTAAGCAGCTGTATCGCTAACTGCAAGCACGTAGGAAAATCAGGAATGGAAAAGTGGAGCAATGAAGATGCAGCAGGCAACCGCTGGGAACGATACAGCTTTTAGAAAGACTGGCTACTGGTAACACACTGATGCTTTCAGAAAAAAAGCCTGGAATGTGTGGAATTCTCCAGGATGCCAGGGTGCAAAGAGGATCTCGTTAACTAGAGCTTTCAAAATCTGCTGCCCAGTCGTTGCCGGTTATTCAGAAAGCAAGATGGCTTACATCATCAGTTTCTGAAAAGTACAATATTCCACTTAGACTGCCAGATCTGTAGTCCCCTGGACTGAGAAATCATCTTTCCAAATAATAACAGAGGCACCGAGTCCCAAGTCTACACACAAATCCAGCACTTCTACATTTCTGTATTACCAAGATAATCAAGCATCTAATAATAAAACTGGGCAGTACCACACTGCTCAGTTCTCTTGCTGGTAATAAGAAAACTCTAAGCAACAGCCAGACTGACAACAATCATGTTATTCCTACATGGTTCTGCTTTAGAAGCAGACCCTGGAGCTGCTCATGATGAAAAGCAGTAAAGTATTTGGAGTGGCAGAAGGGCAAAGTAGTTAGTTCAGGAGCTGAGCAGGAAAACATTTCTCACCCTTGTTTCTCTTCCAGTCAGAGGGTGGGAAAAGATTCATATTTGCAAGATGCTAGCTGGCCAGAGGCTTATAAGAAAGATGAAAGGACAAGCAGCATCTGGGAAGGCAGAGGCAAGGGACCTTGAGTTTTTGAAGATGACCTGCTAGCAACTGCCCAGAATCCGTCCTTTATTGTGCCTAACAAGATTTTCCAATCACGCTTTCTGAACAGTGGCAAAAAAAAAAAAAAGAGCAACACATAGGTAATATCTTTGCCAATAGCTCAGCAGAGGAGTTTTAAGTACTTTTCTTAAAGCAAAGCATACCCAGTCTTGCAAATGTTCACCACTTCAATAGCAATGCAGCTGAGAATGTTAAGGCTTCATGAAAATAACAGCGGTAGTGATAAACATTACTGGAAAAATGCCAGTTTTAATTCTTTTCAATTTTCTGTTAATATTCCCTGAACCCAACATAGATGTTTTATTTGAATACAGCAATACATAATTTTCGGCATAAAATTCACATTATTAGGTGAGATCATATGATAAGCTATTTTCAAGAGAGGTCCTTTCCTGCTCCCCTTCCCCTTGGTATCATCTCTGTGATTGCCAAGGAATGGCATTCTGGGCAAGCGATGGGGGTAGGGAAACCCCTCTGTAACCACTGGCTCCAGTAGTTCCCAAGGGGGTGTTAGCCCATTATTTCCTTTTCCTCACCCAGAACGTGCTTTCACAAGGGAATCTCGAACTCCAGCTGGCTTACGAGGCATGGAGAAAAAGGCCTTCCAATGTCACAGCTCAGTATCTAGGGCATGTCTGGTAGCATTATTCACAAATCACTGTGCTGCACTTGGTGTTAGAACATCAAGAATATCTCACTGTGGCAAGACACCCTAGTAGTTTTAAACTGAGTACTTAAAAAATGTGTGGTTGGGCTGCACTGTCATGGTGCTAACAACATACCAGTACACGGCATCTCAGTCAATGCGCCAAGCAGCCCAGCACCTCCAGACTCCTGGTATGCAACAAGTTCAACGTGACCGTTACAGTCATGACATGGGTGCAGGGGCTGCATGCCTGTCACCAACTTGTTCCTTGTGGTGCAAGTCCAAACCTCCAGCCAGTTCTGAGTTAGTCTTAGATGTGCCACTTGGGCTGGACAGCCAAAAGACAGCCCAGGGGCCACCTCATCATTCCCATGTTTGCTGCTGGTGGCAGAAGTCAGCATGCCTTAACGTGATGCTGATAAGGTCCTGGGCAGACCTGTGACCACCTGCTATTGCTCTTTTGGTTTCAAAAAACCAACTGGGTGCAGTGCCTTGAGTGAAATACTGTCAGCAGTGAACTGTGTAGGTTCTTCATGCTTAAAACAAACATTAGCATAGTCTTGCTGATAGTAATAACAAAGAAGGAGGGGTCAGCCCAGAAAGGAGAAAGCACGCTATCATTACACACTACAGCGAGGATGGGCAGTTTTATCTGGCCCTTGGGAACACTGAGCAGTCTGGAGGCCAAAGGGACACGTCGCTGTGGATGTGTATGGATTTGGGGGATGTGAGGAGATGATGTGCAGAATGGTGCTGTTCCACTCCAGGTCCAAGTTGAGATGTTCAGATGCAGCGCTATGCAAATGTGCTTGTCCAACACTGGGTGGGGAATAAAAGCAGCCAGAGCACGCAAAGAAGTTGACTGCTTATGCACATTGGGTCAACGTGAAGACTTTCACCTTTAAAGCACATGTGGCACCGCGTTGCATGCGGAGAAGCAATGAGGACTGGGCGATGTGCCTGTGAGCAGCTGTATAGCTGGAGGCGAGGTACCCACACCTACTGGAGGATGGGCAGTGGCAAAGCCCAGCATCGTGGAGGAGCCCTTGGCTGGCCAGCCCAAGGGACATCTGCAGCTCTATCAGCAGCACTGCGCTGTACATTGTACTGTATACAGGGGGCAGGAGGAACAGCAGGCGCACCCGGGAAAGATCATGACCAGAAGTCTCTCCCCTCCTAAAGGGACAAGGATTTAAAAGAAAACAGAACACCACCAAAGAAGCGGATTCTGCATGTATCATTACAGGGGTAAAGCCAGACTCTTTAATTAAGCGCATGACATAACTGTGCTGTAATATCAAGGTTTTGCACTGTGATTTGAAAACAAGCTGCACTTGCACAATCCAGAAAGAAAAAAGCCATACGGATTAGACAGGCTAAGCTCTGCTCTCACTCACATCAGTATATACCCAGTTACTCTGCTCCGCTCAAAAGACTTACAGATGAGAATGTGATACAAGGAGTTTCATTTCCTCAGACAGTTCCCTCACTACACCGGCCAAGCCTCCTTCTCACCACAGTTTCCAATCACAGCCCAGCACTCTACTCTGATTACACACTCGTCCTGAAACCACAGAAAGCCTCACTGGGTCTGATCTACAGCTGACATATATTAATGTATCACCAGCAAAGTCACTCCACAGCTGCCAAGGATGTAGTTTAAATACCGCTGAATACTTAAGGCTTGATTCTGTTAACCAGCACACCTTCACTGATCCTAGAAGAGTTACTTATATTCCACACTGCTCCAAAGGGGAGGAAACCTAGAGCACGATTTTTTAAACGGCACACTCATTAAAAACACCTAAAAGAAGGCATGCTCTGATTTACCCCAGTGTAAATTCACTGCACTGTACTCACTGGAGGTACTTGGGATTTAGAGGGGAACAGCAGATGGCAAAAACTAAGCCGAATTCCCCTTTGAAGCCATTGTTTTTCCTAAGCCAGATACCAAGAGGACAGGATCGACACCAATCTCTGCTATTCCGGACTTCCAATCCACAGCCCTACCTCTCAGAGAAATACATATTCAAAAGCACTTAAGAAGCGTATGTGCCAGTGAGAGTACAAAATCATTACACTGCTGTGAACACGAGCCATATTCAGCAGAAATCGGCAGCTGTTAGGACTACAGAGCCTGTCACCGCTTTTACGGTTTGGGTGGAGAAGAGGCAGGATTCAAGCACTCCTCATAACACGAGTCGCATATTATTGCCTTGATCTTTCTTCTCTCCCCTCTCCCCCCCCCCCCCCCCGCGGCTCTTCAGGGCCACTCTTTAAACAGAAAGAAGTCATTAACCAAACTTCCTTACGCTATGGCCCCGAAAGTTGGCTAACGACGAAGCAGCTTTATTATTTCTACTTAAGAGCTTAAAATTTCGATCGGCAAGTCAGAGACGGTTCCACAGGGAAGACAAATCTGTCCGGGAAGGCGGACGGGCCGGCAAAGGGAGAAAACCCAGAGATGCCCGGGGACGGGGGATCATCCCCACCGCCACGGCCCCCCGGGGCCCCGCAGACGGACCTCGGCCCCCGCCCCGGCCAAACCCTCGGCTGCAGAAGATGCGCCCCGAGAGCCCCGCCAGCCCGTTCCTTACGTAAGGCACAAACACTGACATCATCCCTCCCGCCGGCAGCGCCGCGGCGCCCAGCGGCGCCCACCGACCCGACCCGGCCCCTTCCCACCCCGCCGCCCGGGCTCCCTTCGCGCCGGCTCCGGCCCCGAACTTTGCACGGCCGGGTTGCCGGGGGGTGCCTTCCCCCGCCGGGCGCCCCGGGCTGCGCTGCGCCCCGTCCCGTCCCGCCGTGCGCCCCAGCCCGCGGTACTTACGCACTGCCTCCTGCTTGGGGTCGAGGCCGCGCACGGCTCCCTGGAGACCGGCGATGCGGCCGTGCAGCGCCCGGACGCGGCGGTGGGTGCCCTGGATGTCCGCCTCGACCTCCTGGAAGAGGGTGCAGGCGTGCCGGGCCACGTCGGAGAGCTGCCGGAGGATCCGCGACAGGGCCACGTTGCTGACCGAGCAGAGGTCCAGCACCATCAGCACCGCCGCCGCCTCCCTCTCCCCGCCGCCGGCCGCCTCCGCGCCCTCGCCCGCCGTCCCCGGCTCCTCCGGCGGCGGGTCCCGCGGCGGCGGCGGCGGCGGCTCGGCGCCCCAGCTCTCCTCCAGCACGGAGGCGGCGGGCTGCCGCCGGCACAGCCGCTGCGGCTCCACGGTCCGCTTGGCGAAGGGCATGGCCGAGCCCTCGGCCGGGGCTCTCCCGGGCTCCCGCGGGCACTGGCGGGGATCGCTGCCCTCCTCCTCCTCGCCGCCGCGCCTTGCCCCGCCGCCGTCACTCGCGGGCGGCCGCCGGCGGGCGGCTCATCGCCTCGCTCCCTCTCTGCGCCGGGCTCCTGGGCTGCGGAGCGGCCGCCGCGCCGCCGAGCATCCACCGCCGCCGCCGCCGCGGGGAGCCGGGGCGCATCCGCGCTGGCTGGCTCGCTCGCTCGCACGCCGTCCCGCTCCGGCGGCGGGTGTGAAGGGGGGGCCCGAAAACCCGGAGAGAGGAATCCCGCGGCCGCGAGGAGGAGCGAGCCGCCGAGCCTCCCGCCCGGGAGAGCGGCGGGGCGGGGGCGAGGGCGGGGGCCGGGGCGGTGCCGAGCGGCCGCCGCCGCCGCCGCGGGGAGGCGCTGCGGGAACCGCGGGGGGAACCGCGGGGCGCGGGGGGGCTCCGTCAGGCGGGGGCCGCCGCTCCGGGATAGACCGCGGCCCGGCCGGGGCGACTCTTGTCCTGCGCCCCCCCCGCCCCGGGGCGGCCCGCCTGGCCTCCGGCGGGAGCGCTGCTGGGGTGCGGAGGAGAGGAAGATGAAGGAAAAGGTGCCGAGAGGGACCCAAGTGGGCGAGGCCCGGCTACTGCGGGAGGCCGGTGCCTGCCCACCGGTGTCACCTCTCGGGGCACCGCGGGGACAGGGCACCCGCCAAAAGCAGGTGGATGCGCTCGGGCACTTCCTAGGAGGTGTCAGGGAAAACTGGGTGCTGGTCAGGCCAGGAGCACTCTTTCTGACGCAAGACAGACGAGCTTGCTTACATACACTCCCGAAAGTTGAACGCGCCTAACGAGCAGGCATGAAATCTGAACGTAAACTGTAGATTATTGGTGGTAAATACGCAGAGCAGACACCGCAGAAAGAGCTACCGTAAAAGGAGAGCCAAGCGGCTGCAGATGCAGGCATTCCGCAGTTTGGAAATGCTAGCTTAAGTTTGCCCACTTGACCTTAACTTGTCATCCTTGCACACGTGTGCTGCGATACAGTCTGTCATTACATGACCACGTACAGGCAGCTTTCAATTACCTCTGGTCAAACAGTCTGAGTTGCAGATATCCATGCCGGAGAGACCACCACCGCCAGCCCAGTGGCACACGCACCCCGGGCTCTGCGGGCACAGCCACCTGCTCCTGGGACAAGCTGAGGTCCGGAAGGTGGATACCGTTCCTTTCGCAGAGCCCAAAGTCTGAGCTGATAAACTTTGCTGGCCCTGCTGCTGGCTTTTGGCATGGACAGTTCACGTGCCTTCACGCTGTGCCTCTGGGGAGGGGAACACACCACCACGCAGAGTTAGCATGGGTCTTAGCCCAAGTTTCAAACTTGGCTTGAAATAGGCAGCCCCGGCCCTGTGCCCGGAGGGGGAGGAGGGCACAGAGCCTGCCCCTGCCTGCCCCGGTCTCAGTGCCACCCCCCCACACCTCCTGGGGGGCCTGAAGTTCGAGTGTGACCCAGTGGGAGCGGGCAGGGATGTGAGAGCTGTCGCAGAGCCGGGGCAGTGCTCAGGCAGTACTAAAAATATGTCTTGGACCGGAGTGGAGCCCTGCTAAAATCACTGGGGCATTTGTACACCACAGTCCTGAGTTTCTTCTGCAGCAGGGTGGCTTTTAGCCCTGGTAACGGAGCATGGACTGTACGGCTTTTCCTACCTGTGGGAGTCATGGCATGTTATTTATAAGCCACTGAAAGGTATTTTAATATTTCACTTGAGATTCATAAGGGGGAAGGGAGCGCTTAAGTTTTAATGCTCTGGAAAGAGCAGCAGCCATCCAAACTGGTGTGGGATCACAAGAAAAGGACTACGGGAGTCAAACCTGTTGGAAACCGAATTATAGCACTCACCAGGCAGGAGCAGGAGCTAGCCCTGAGGAAAGCAGCTCTGGCACTCATCCTGCCTCTCCCTCAGGCACCCGATGAGCCACTGGACTGGGCCATTCCTAACAGGTAAAAGCTGCACGAGGCAGGATTTTACACTGCGCCTTACCACAGCCTCCCGGTTGCATGTAATGTCTGACCAGCTTGGGGAGGACAGGAGCTGTGCAGCTCTCTTCCTTCCCTTGAAAACAACTCCTTGGTTCCTGCAGCATATCCCTATTCATCCTCAGCAAAGCTACTAGAAGCCAGCACTTGCACTTCCTTTACTTTTCCCAGTCTGTTATTACTCTGCATTACTGTAGGCTCCATCGTCTCTCTCTTTGTCCCAGGCTTGGAAAGGTACAGCTCGCCTGAGGGACACTACTAGTCCCATAAGAACTGTGTGACTTCTGTATGTAGCAGCACAAGATGCACACGGTGCCAAAGCCAGACATGAGTGAACTTGTTTAAAGGAGGCAGGTCCTGCCAAGTCTATGCATCTTCACCATAGGGAGCATATCTTCATTTTGGAGGTCTCACTGCATTTCTGTCCTTCCCTCCATGAGTGTAGATGTTGCCGTTTTTCTTAGTTTTTCATCACAAACAGAACAGACTCCATACACAGCTCGGGTGTGGGATGCCTGCGCTTTCCACCAGGCAGGTGGAGATGACATCTCAGTTTCCTCTGGTCAGAATACAGCTCCTATCATCGCAGGTACTGGGGGTTCAGGTAATGCCTCACCCCATTCATGCCCCTAGTATATGTTTCCCATCAGTAATATCGGGTGGCACAAATGCAAATTCAGCAGCTTCTGAATCCCAGCTGCCCCTGGGATTGCACTTAGTGTGTCTGTTCAACAGCAGACGTAGTAAGTGGGGAGCAGTCCCAAAGGTTAACCTCAGCCTCACAGGACGGGTCTCTGGAGGCTCTCTCTGTAGCAAAGGAGAGGAAAAAAAATCTTCCATGGGGGATTTTGGAAGATTAACATTGGGCCTCAGCTCTGAAGTGCCCCTCAGAGGGTCCTGTCCCTCTGCACTGACTGCAGGGGCAGCCCAGGGAGGATAGCGTCCCTGGGCTGAAGTTAAACCTCAAGAGTATTCCCTGGAGTATTAATTTGTGAACATACCAGCCTGGACCAACCTTCTGCATCACCAGATTTCAAGAAGTACTTGCAGACCTCAGAGATTGAGACATGTCAGAAAGAATATCAGTCATGAACAGAGATAAGTATGTGAAACAGTTTCTTATGTATTTATTTATGGCAGGAAAAGCTTCCTGTTGGACTGTACTGCTTTCCCACGTGAGCTGTATTCCCTGTGTTGGCTGCCATAAATTTAGGTTGGGATGCTGCTGTGGATGGCCTTGGCTCTCACCCATAGCAGTGAAAGGCTGCACAATGGTTTGCTTTAGCGACACATACAATATGGGGGTGGAAGAGTGGGCAAAAAGGGTAAAAGAAAGGTCCTGCTTGATCTCTCACAGGTGCTGCTGGTGGTAGGCAGGCACCTGATTGTAACTCACAGCAGCTGCTGTGCATCTTCCCACCCCCATACCACAGCTGTACTCATCCCCTGGCTTGCATTTGCCGCTGATATCCTTGCTGAGGTGTGATTTTACAGTGACACCAGCTGGGGGATATTTGTGGTCATGGAGATACAGGGCAGGACCATTGGCAGATGAGAAGGAATCTGGTTTCCTGCTCCAGTGAGCTGTAGGAAGCAGGGAGGTGGGATTAGGCAATCTCACCCTGTTTGGCAGAGCTGCTCTGGCCCACTGCACTATGTCTTGTTCTGCAGTGCCAGAAAGGGAGGAGAGGCTGATGAGTGCTGTAGGCTATTGTCATTTCCTCCTCTTTCCGTGGCTGTCAGGAGGGTGCCTTTAGGCATCATATTAATGAATTTGTGGCCTTTTGACCATAATGTGGCATCTGTCATCGCTGATGTTACCCACCCCCCCCAAGTACATCGCTTATCTATTCTCAGCAAGATGTCACAGACAGAACATTACCAAACCTGTACCCACTTAGGCTAGCAAAAAGTATCCTTATTCAGAAACTCCCTTCAAGGTTCAGCTGCCATTCTGCACTTAGACCCGACAGTGACATTCATTGATCACATCAGGCCACATTAAAGGTAAAAGCCCATAAGGCACGAAAGTAGCACAGTCAGGGAAGTTCACTGTGAGTCTGGACCTGCTCATTTAGGACTCTCCTGCCAGTTTTTTCCAGCAAGAACATGTTAAGGTCATGCCCAAAACATGGGACATTAGGATTTTAGCTGGGAAATACTTTTGCTGAAGAGGGTCCCTGCATTTGAGTGGCTTAGGCAAAAGGCTGGTAATTCAGCTTTTGACAATATGTTCTATGTTCCCCAAAACACTATTCTGTTCAGGACATGGAGATTATTTCCTCCTTCAATGTGATCTGGCCTTTGAAGGCAACACTGCTAACATACTGAGGCACACATCTTCTTACTTCTTGTTCCTGCTTCTGTACAGCTTTATTGGCACAAACAGCTATACCAGTGTTGACAAAGCACACAAGAGACCGCGAGTGTCTTCTAGGAGCTGCTACAAGAATAGGTATGGATTGGTACAGGTATGACTATTCCCTGTTCATTCTTGCCTCCATGATCTCTCACAATACCCACAAATACACCATTGCTGCCCATTTGCCATCACCACTAATGCTGTGCAGTCTGAATTTTCTCGTCCTCCAGGCCTGGGCACCCTTTTTTCCTCACTGCGCTTTGAGAAGAAGAATTTTACAATTGTCAGTAGAGCTGTTTCCCTTGCACCTCCTGGTGAGAACGCACATGGGCATTAGTGGTGAGTGTTTCTCTGCATTAATCTCTCTCTCCTGTCCAACTGGATTTCCCCAGGCACTCGTGTGCTGTCACCAGCTTACGCTGATCCAGCCCGCTACTGCTCCTTCTGGTATTTGTTAATATTTGTATTACCATAAACCTTTTCACTCTTAAACTATGACCCCACTGTTTTAGTCACTGGTTTAAGGGGGCAAAACGCAGGACCTGCAAGAGTGCCTGAACCTGTATCAAAAAGAATAATTGGACTCCACATGGTGCTGCAAATCATACAGTGCAGACAAAACAGAATTTAAAAACTGCAAGATAACTCCCTTTCTGCAAACTCTCTTAATTATAGTTGTTATAGAGTTTACTTGTAATCAGAGTAGGGATGACATTTCAAACTGAAGAGTGATTATTAAATTGACACTTCCTTTAAAATGTGCCTGAAGTCAAGGCTGACATGCTAATTGAATTTTATTGGTAAGAAATGTCTGTTTTAATAAGGAAACTTCCCTATCTCTCTAGCAAGTTCGTGTTAAGTGCACACCTACTGAATGTTTTCCATCACTACTACCTGGCATTGCTAGTCAGAAAGAACCCTCATTGGAGCATCCCCCGGAATAGCGAATGCTGTAATTTCCTTGGTACCAATATTAATTTCACATTCATACATCCCATTGACTGCTAGCACTGGGAGATGTCAAGGAAGAAAAAAAGAAACCTGTTTAAATACCATTATCATTTAAGCCTTTAAAAATAATAATGGTTAAGAATGTGCAATAAATCCAAGACCAAATCAAAATGAAGTTGGGAATTGCTGGCAAACTTCAGGGTCCCCCAAAACCCATTAAACGGTTCCAACTGCTCTAATATGGTGAGTGTGAGCATCCACGCTGTTATCCTAGAGAATACTGATTCTCGGTTTGTTGTCTCAGAAGAAGGGAGTTGTGTAGAGGGCATTTGGGATGCCTTTCCTAGACTCCATACCAGAACACAGCACAGCAGAATAACTGTGCCGCTGGAGCGGCCGCCAGCTCTGAGCTGGACTTCAGGGAAGCTAGGCCCTACTGTGTGGGCTGTGCCACTGTGTTAGGAACGGGCAGGTGGGTACTTCAGAAGACAAAGCTCTGAAACTAAAGTCAGACTCTATTTTATATAGCAGAGCTCTGGTGGGGCAAAATTGCCAGTGACCTCAACTGGAGCGCAATGAAGCCTGTCTCCAGCCTATGCAGAGAAGTGGTTAATTCGATCTCTACAGTCCCAGCTGGGAACATTCAGGGTGACAAAAAGTTAACAAAGGTGGTTATATCTTAAGAAATCACTATAAAAGAAGAGGCAGACAAAAATAAACTGTGTTCTTTACAAAGCAATATAATCCACTCAAGGGAAACAGAAGGGAGAAAGAAGATGTTTTACTTCCAGTGTGATATTCATCTACCCTCTTTGTTGCGCTGACTTCTTAATTACACTTGATTTGATAGCAGTGCAAGTTTAACCTGCACGTTGTGGGTATTTTCACCGTTCTCTTTAATTTCACCTGCTGGCATCAGGCGCTTTGTGCACATCAAGCCAAGACTGCAGTCTTGATTTAGGACTCAGCTGACCTCAGCTGACATTTTGCCTGTATCAGGACAGTGGGAGCAACACTAGTGTAGAGAAAAGAAGATTTATTGGGAACAGAAGGTGAAAACCCCATCATCCACAGATGATCGTTTGTTCAATATTAACAACACGCGTTTCTACACTTCCCAAAATAATTTGGCACGTGCTGATTGCACGCTGAACGTGTCCTAACTCCCTATCATACAGTCTAAATGTGGAAGTAATTTCAAGTTTCTGTATTTTGGTGTCAAGCCAGCTTGCAGTTCATGTCACCAAGTCAAGGCCAGTAAAATGTCACTTCCACCCCTTATGCCTATGGTGAGGAGCTGAAGAAGGAGCTACTCTGGGAAAGGCCAAGTCAGGTCAGTGCCTCCACGCTTCCCACTGCTTCTCCCAGAGGGGAGGAACTTCAGTTTGGTGGGGTGGGTGTTTGCCTCGCCTGTACCTTCCTGTATTGTGGCATGACCTTATCTCACTCGGCCCTGGATGCTGCTTGGAGAGCTGGGCACACTGAGCAAGCTAGCTTTGCATTTCTGAGAGGAGGGTAGGTCCACATCACGGGTCTCCTTGCTGCGCCTCATGCCAGCCATGCCCCAGCAGTTTTAGGCCAGCTCCTGCTGTTGGGCTCGTTGATGTGGATTCCAGCAGAGGAAGAAGGAGAGTGAATCGGGCTGGTTTCACCTTTCCAGACTCGTGAGGGAGAGCGCGTTAGGGTATTTCAAGCTCTGGCTTATGGTGTGCAGGCCATATTCCAGCTCAGTGTGGCAGAAGTTTAATGTATCAGAAAGCCCGTGCTCCAGGGGTCCAAAATAGCAAAAAAGGGAGCAAATCAGGTCTGAAGACCATTGGGGCAAGTAAATGCAAAAGCTCATGCTACCCTGCACGTACTCTTTCCAGCTGTATGATTTCCATTATGAATAAAAGTTTGTCTGCCAGGAGTAACTCTTTGATTTTGAAAGAAATCAAAATAACAAAAGATAAATAATTACTTAGTAGGTGGGCTAATTCCTTCTTCCATGTCTTTGTCCACAATGGAGACAAAACGAGTAGCTTTACGCTCAGTGGCTTGGCAGTGCTTCCAACCCTCCACCAACAGAAGGGAAAGGCATCCTAAACATTAATATTTTAACTCTTACTCTGAAGCAGCGAAGACTGGCTTGTACCCTTGAGCAGGCTGAATGGTTCCTCCACATGGCAGTACTGGTGCTGGAAGCAGAGCCTGTGGCCCAGCTTTTAAGAAGAATCTTCATCTGATATAAATCATTTTTAGTTGGAGACTACTTGTGGTCTCATCATGGCCAAAGCGGCTTCCTGTTTTGTTTAACTAACTAATACTTTGAGTGCTCTGAAAATGCACCATAATAGGAAAAGTCTGACGAAGTAAGTGATTAGTGTTTCAAAGGAAAACAAAATTTATAGAAGCATAATTAGTCATCTGCTCTTAAACCAGAAAAATATGGTAGAGCAGCTGAAAAGATATCTTTGGGATTTTAGAAAGATACAGAAACATGTTAAATAATGGAATGTCATTAGAGTCTACATTTATTTTAAGGATAAACAGAGCTATTATACAGTTACCCACCTTTATATCTGCTCTTTCTGTGTTCTGCCTAATGGGCTCTGTTCCTTGTGTACAGAAAAAAACCCAGCCCTATCCTGTTTACAGTTGAGCTGCAATATACTTAAAATTATTACTTCAGATTTTGTACATTAAGTCTGTCTGCTGGCAAGAGGAAAACCCTCTCATATTATCTAATTATGGCTTCAAGCGGCACTAATGAAGAAGTTGCACAGGCTGGGGCCTGTTCTCTCTTCTCTGGAGGCATCGACAGCGAGTCTGTGGTTGTGGTCATGCAGAAATGGGGAGGGAGGCTGGGGCTGCCAGGCACAGCAGCGCGCAGAGTGAAGTTTAGCACTCAAGAGCACAAACATGGAGTCAGGTCCACATCCCCAATGTAGGATTGCAGCCTTGGCTCGTGAGGCTGAGACCCCCATCAACGCCTCCTTCCCCCTCTGCCCTGGTAGCCTCAGCTGGGATGTGTCTCGGAGGCAGCCGCGCTGGTCGGGGATGGAGCCCTCCATGCTTCGGAGAGGTGAGGCGTGCAGCCATGCCAGCACAACCGCAGCACGTGCCTACAAGCGTATTCCTGGCAGCAGGCTGCGAGCCAGGGTGAGGAGCTGCTGCCCAGCTTCGGGAAAGACATGTCTGGTTGGTGGTGAGCCTCAGGTATACATCCCCTGAAATCAAATGAGGTAACTATACTGATGTAAAATAAGGCGAGGTCAGTGGAGACTCATGCTGGCCAAGCCAGGCTCTGTACTCATAGCAAGGACTGAAGCATGGCGTGGAGATCAGTGAGCTTGCTAGTTTAGTATCAGCAGCAATTTAGCTGTAAAAGCCACCGTAAAAGCCTAACATAAAAGTCACAGCTGAGCTCCACACTGCCATTCCTGACCTGTTGCAGATTCCAAAGCTAACTAGTTTAGGGTTAGCTGTGATAATTTTGTAAACTGTTGAAACCATGGCATGGGCATACATGTAGTCATATAGAGTAGTGCAGAGAATAGGACACCAAGGAGAATCAGAAGAAACTCCACTGATAGCTGGCTTGCTTACATGAAGAAAAAAGAGACCCAAACTCAGATATGAGTTAATTGGGATTTTTCTTCTACATCTCATTAACCTCTGGGATGGAGAATCCAGCAAAGCTGTGATTTATTCACCATAGCTGCACTTGAAGGATACTGCATAACTTAGTGTTCTGGCACTGTGAAAGTTATTTGCAATAATGAATTTTTTAAATTCTTTGGAGAAAAGTGAGTGCATATTCCCTTCCCCCACCAAATTAAAAAAAAAGAAAAAAAGGAAAAAAGAAATTGCAGAGTAACATTCAAAGGCTCATTAAAAGCAGCCAGGGAAAATAGATTATGGAGACTTCAAAGACTCATGATACTGGTTAAGAATCTGCTCTTTTTTTCAAAGAAAATGTTATTAGCTAATCCTTGAAATTTGTTTTTTGGCAGATGACACAGTATTTCCTGCAGGTGCAGAGACAAGACAGTATTAAAAGAGTTTTGGTAATGCACAAAAAACTTCCCAACTAGACTTATGGTTTCATCTGTTCAAGCCAGCCTGAGTGAACTCCCTGATCCCTCATACACGTACTGAAATACAGCAGGAGACTCTAACCTACATGAAGCTGTGTATCTCCTTTACCGAGATAGCAGTCTGTTAAGGTAATGTCTTTTTTTTTTTTAAGAGGAAAAATAATGCCTTTATTACTGCTATTATCAGTAATACCAGGGGAACTAACAGAAAAGCCAATGCAATGCATAGCGGAAACAGTGCCTACACATAGGTTAACAATTACACTAATAAAACACCATAAGCATGCAAACAAACATCACTCCCCACCACTTTCCTGCTTACATCAGTATGGAGATGCTTTGATATATTGTCTCTTTTAAGATCTTCTTTACAAGGTCCCTTGTGTATGTTTTTGTCTGCTTTATCCATGGCTAATGCCAATGCCTCCATTAGTTACAAGTCCCTGGTTATCAAGAGAGACAAGGCCGGCCACATCTCTCTCAAGTCCTTTGTTAAGTAGAGATCCTTTGGCTTTGATTTAAAAGCTGGCTGTGTCACAACGACAATTTTCCCACTGAGATTTCCACCTAAAATTTGGCCCAAAAGATGCCCAAAGCTATGTCTTACTGTTTCTGTGGCAACCAATTGCTTGAAGTCAAATAGCTGGGCTCAAGATGCCCTTGGTAGTTAGCAACCTGAAAAGGAGCATCTGAATCAATAAGGGATGATGGAGTGGCAGCAAAATTTGCAAGGAAACTTATTCCCGTTTTCTAGCAATCCAAACAGTTGATTTGTTGCTATTCATTTTCAGATATATGCTGAACAATGTTGCTTATAAATTCAATGCAGAGACATTCAGGTGCATGAAATTCAAACCATGACACAACTGAAGTTCACAACTTGTGGGAGAGAGACCATGGGAGCTCATTAAGTCTTCATTAATGATAGAGACCCATGTCTATGTACATTAGGAGACATAAATATTATAGGGACATAGTAAAGTTTACCACTTTACTGAGTACTTTGCACCTGTCTTGAAGAAAGTATTTTGAAGTGTTCTTGAGATCTTTAACATGGTATACAGGCACTTGCATTTGCTTGTAAGAGACATCTTCTCTTACTACTCACAAGTTCATTCTCTGAAGTGTATTTTGTCCCCATACACAGCATCACATATACAGTGCTGACACCTAATCTCAGAAAACTTGACACAGTTGCAATTGTTAGTAGAGCCACATGTATATCTACCGCAATAGAGCCATAAGATGTTACACTGAAGAGTTAAACTGGTTCAAAAATAAATATTTGTTTGTCTCAGGTCTCAAGTCAGTCTGCAATGAACAGAGAGGTGAAGAGACAAGATAAATATTTTGGCCAGGGTGGCTTGTCTGTTTTGATTCAGCACCTGGAATAACTAGTTATTTTCCAATACATATTTTTAATTAGAGCTCTCTGAACTAGCTGGGAGAGCTGGGACAGGAGATGGAGTACGGCTGATGACACCAAATGGGATTAATGCAGCATTACTAAACAGGTATCACCAACATTATGCAACTATGTGTCAAACCAAACGCAGGCACAAAACCCACCCAGGTCCACATTTAAGCCATTACACAAGTGTCTTGATTTTCAAAAGCTTCTCTTATTGGCCCTTATTGCTCTAATTTTATTGACATTTACACAGATGTGTCAAAATGCCTGCTGAAAAGTTTAATCCAATATAATACTGTTCAGAGAACAAGAGGGCTCAGGAGATTTAATTTTTTTGTTAGAAGAGTGGTTTAAAACAACTTGGGTGTTACAGAATATTTATTGCTCAAAGAAAAATAACCCAGAAGTTAGTAAGTGAAATAAATTTTTCTGGAAATAAAAAGGCTACATCTTGAGTGCAGGGCATCTGAACAGAGCTGTATAACTTATTATAGTTCTTATTTCTTTTGCACACATTTATTTCCCTGCAGGTGACAATAAAACGATGTTGGGTGTACTGCAGGATGCTCCCCCACCCCGACACAGACTCTTCCCTGTGGCCAGAGGCCCTTGAGAGCAGGTGGAGTAAGGAGTGGGGAGAGGTTGCAGAAACAGCACAGTTTGGGGGGTACTCTGACCCTAACATGAGTCTCTTCACTGTGATTATAAACATAAGAAAGGTGCCTAGAACCCCTGTACTTGTTCTTTACTTAGTGTTGTGGGTCAGTGAGTTGTTCATCTTGCTAAGACCAGAATCGTGCTCTAAAAATGCCTGTATCTGCCCCTGGTTTGTAGAGGCACTGTCTTCCTAGCTTGGACATCTTAGTTACAAACCAGCATCAAGAGTCAGGTGGAATGAATCTGGGCCCCAATATCTCCCTTTTGGAACAGGATATGCTCACAATATATCTCAACACTTTCTGTATTACATTAGTGATATCAGGGTTTCCAGTGAATTTCCTGGAGTTTCTTGCTCTTCTCATCTGGAAGGCAGAGAAACAGTGACCGCTGCAAGATTTTGAGGGAGCATGAGATATATGGGGGAAAACATCAGAAAAGGAGAGTGGCCACAGTGAATTATAAAAGCCACAGTGGTTATAAAGTACCTTGCTGACTTTACCCAATCTAAGTAGGTAGGAACAGTGGGTAGGCTAACCAGTTTACAGGAGGTGGTACTGAGTCATCATGTATGACTTTTGCTGCATGGAAAACTTTCTGAAGGCACTATATCATCTAGTCATCACCCATTATGTTCAACAAGAAAACATCTCCCTTTTTATCAACTGGAATGGCAGTTAAATTGGATACTCTATCTGTAAGAATGATGTCAACACCCTTAGCCTGGACCATTGTACTTAAAGTATTGGCTAAGAGTTTTATGGGCATTTCTCCATGGCTGCTATAGTGTCTGTTATCAATTTTAGCTTCCAAATGATAGGTACTTATTGCTGCTTTAATAAAAACTTCTGGCTTAGTTAGGAATATTTACTCTTTTGCACCTATCTTGACAGCAGCCAAGGCTGTACAGGCAAATAAAAATGTTCTGAGTATCTGAATAAGAATGAAGAGCACTCCCTCTAGTTCTTTACAGTATAGCCCATGCTACCCACACCAGGTTCCCTTCTGTGCAGGGGCAATGATGTTGCAGTGAGGAGGATGTGTCAGGACACTGTTCAAATGAGTGATGCAGGACCCAGAATATTTAGGACTATACTACTTTTGGAATTGTATCTAATCTCTTATTCAAAAAAAGCTTTGATAATCAATCCAGAGGAAGGAGAAGCATGAGGAAAGAACTACATTTTTCAACCCTGTTCCTACAGCTTTACCTACCTTTGTTACTATTTTAACATTTGTCACAATACTTAAAATCTTACCACAGGCGAAATGTCTCAACAATATTGTTTCTACTACAAAACTAGACGCAGAGTTCCAGTCCTGTGAGTCTGTCTTGACAAGCATACAACACTGAGCATTGTAAAGTAAAATTGAATTGAAGTGACAATTCAGAAAAATCCATGTGCAGAACACATTAAAAATTCACTGCAACATCACTGATCAAGTATAAGGTCTTAGGTTACATGAAATGAGTTACTAAAGCACAAATTGTTCTTGAGAGCTACTTATCTTTCTCTCCATAATGAATTTAATACCTTAGATGAGGAGAACAAAGGTTAAGGCTTACTCTCCAGTGGGGTCACTGTTGAAGAATAGCCTCTAATTTTTCTTCTACCACATCCTAAAAATGCAGGGCATGATCCATACAGCTCATGTGTATGTATTGGAATTTGATTGGAGCAGTTCACATCAACCATTGAAGTGAATCCTGTGTAAAGGCAAAGTTTGTGGACTACAGGAAGTAAATTATCACATAATTAACACTCTATATGCATAACAAAGAAGTGAAACAGAAAGACAGGAGGGTGGGGAGATGCTTTTGACTTCAGATGAGGCTTGACCAGAATGCTCTGGTCACAGAATAAGGAGTTACCAAGGTCAGCCAGCAGCCCTCCTTTCTGCTGGGACAGCATTTAGAAACCTTCAGGTCCTGGTTATCACATTTCACAGTTGCAAAGCCCAAACTTGCCTTTACTTTTAGTAGAAATGGAAAAGCGGAGGACCTCCAGGGTGCAGCTTGGAGAGGTCTCCACATATGCCCCGGACCCTTCCACAGCAGGGTCCACCAAAGGAGTAATGTCCCAGGGGAAGGAGGGAAGGGTTTAGGAAATGGGCTGTGCATTTCAATGCACACCTGCCCCCTTGTTCTCCAGCCTTCCTGGGGTTAAGGTTTTCCCAGCAAGAGCAAGAGCCTAAGGCAGCTGTGAAGTGAGAAGCGAGTGCCCACGTTTGGGCTGCCATGAACTGAAGGGTGCATGGGACTACATCCCTGTGTCAGTGTCACATGGTGTGGGTCCGATGACTTCAGTGGTGTCAGGTCCTTCATCCCAGATGACTGTCCGAGGTCCCCTTATTAAACCCTTGATGTCAGGAGCTGGTAGCCAGCCACAAGCACTGGAGGCGAAGTGCTGTGTCCCTGGTGGCTTAATGGATGCGTTGTTTAATAATGATGACCAATAAATGAAATTGGTACTCTTATCTTTCTATGCAGCTAGGCTGCTTTTGTACCAGCTGACTGGCCCATTGACTCTGCTTGGGTAACATTAACATAGGCCTGTATCTTCACAAGTATCACTTAAGCCCTAAATCTCACCCATTAGAAGATATTTACTACTATTCACTGTTGGTATTAGATTTCTTACTGAACCTGCTCTAATGCTTCCATTCTGGACCAAAAACTCCCATAAAACTGAAAATACCCCTTTAGAGCAGCACTGCTGTTACATGATATGTTCTTTCTCAACAGCATGATCTTTATACCTGGTTGTATTCAGATTAAAAGGCTGTTATTACTCTTTGCTTCCAGAGGACAGCAGCAGCAGCAGCAGGCCTTGGACCACAGGGGACAGATAGAGTTGCAGGCAGCCCTAATGTACAGACATCTACTCTCAAAAGCATGGTTTTAATAGAATAAAATAACCATACAGTCTGGGTCAGATCTTTTGCTCCCATAAATCGGAGTGACGTCACCAGAGGTCTGCCATTTTTAATGGCTAACATCCAGCTCAGAAACTTTAAAGCTGTAAAACGGGGAGCAGGCAGCTGTCCCCTCCACCCGACATTGGGAGGGAAGAAGGGAGGAGGTATTCAAGTAGTAGTTCCAAACATGAAGATGTTAATCCCTGCCTGAAGGGATTATGAACTCCAGCTTTTTACAGTTCAAGGAGCAGCCCCTACCACTGTTAATCATCCCGAGTAACACTTCCCTGGGAATAGGTTAAAAGGTCTGTTGGTTTCAGGGAGTACACACTTGGTACTTCAAATAGTCCTACTGAAGTTGGATGGAGTCAAAGACATCCAAAATGCAGACATGGCATTTCCTACCTACTACAAATGTTTTGTGTATTTTTTAGCCATTAGTATTTGTCAAAGTCGGCAACTCCACAATACAGAGGAGAAACCTGGAGAGCAGGAGAAATGCGGTTCATTCATTCTTGAGCTGGGACTGAGCTCTGCCTTCTGCACCACGCCAGTTTGGACATGTCTGCAATATGGGGCATGCCTCCATCTGGTACCTGAAGAGGACACTCTTTATTAGCCACAAGCACAAAAGAGATCAGGATTTCAGGAAAACATTGAGAGATCTTTAAGAAATGTCATCACTCTGAGAAATTAACACTATGAAGAATCAGACTTAAAACTCTCATTTTTAGAAACGGAGTGTCTTTTTAAGAGGAAGACTGCTGGCAAAGATCATTCAAAACCTAAGTACGTTCATGTAGCTGTAAGCCACACGCTTTGTTTAATGCCTGCAATCTCAGCATCTTTGCAACTGCAAAATACCAGTTCTTTTATTTCTGTGCATACCTGTGTCCTTTCATGTCCTTGAACCTCCTTTCTCCATTGCATCTCACTAAGAACTAAAGTGTCTCAGCCAATGTTCACGAGTGGTTAAATACTCTTGGTACAAAAGGGACATTAATTGTAATACAAAGTATTTCATCTGGAGGACTTGGGTGTGGTGTAAGGAGAAGTTGTATATGACAAAGACAAAAGAAAACACTCCTTCTACCTCATCTGAACAGAAGTAAATGTGTGACTTCATGATGTGCTTCTGGTGCACTCTGTTATAAAATGAAAGTTGAACATTTCGTTCTGCTCCAATTTTAGCATCATCTCCTCAGATAATACAGAGCACTTCACAGACTTTTCGAGAACATCTTTTTTTTCTTTTTTTCCCCATAACGTTTATGGAAAAAGAAATTTGTCACACTACCTTGCAAAAGGCGGTTGCTTTGTTGACCAGATGCCAAACTGAAATTCAGACATGGATGGCCAGAAATAAGATTTACTTTAATCCTACTAATCCTGAGCTGTTGATTGGTACAAGGCACCATTATAGCTGGGTAAGCTTCCCAGGCTTATCGTCTGATTCTGTTTGGAGTCATGAGATCACTTTGGATTCTCAGGTTTTCCCTTGTAAAGGGCAACGTTGCTGCCTCATGTTCCATTCTCTGCTATAAACAATAATGAGCAAAAGAAATCATGGACCTTTGCCAGCAAATGCAGAAAACTCAAGGCAGGTGGTTTGCTGAGCCTGGTGATATGCTCTGCCAGGGAGAGTAGTGAGAAGACGTGGGCCTGTCCTCAAGGAGGTTAGCAGTCTGCCTGGTTAATTATAGGGCCTTCTTGTACTGACTTCATTGAAGCCCCAAGCCATCTTCAGAAGCTGAAATCCTACTTCTGGCTGGAAGGCTTAGCTTTGTTCTGCCTAGGGGAAGAAGGGGAGAAACAGGACTCCTGAAACATTTTCCAATGTATTTGAGGACCACCAGAAAGCTGGTGGAAACCTATTGATATTTGTCTTCCATCTGGAAGCAGCCAACAGACTTCCACAGGTCTGTGGATTACAAGGTTGAAAACCACTCTAGACATGAAGCACTGACTAGCGGCACCAACCTGTGCACTCACAGAAGGGTACTGTACTCAAAGCCTGAATGCTCACGCTACCTAGCTGAAGAATGAGTAGGGCCTTTATAGTAAGGTTGTCTCTTGACTAAACAATCTGCTTAATTTACTTTTTTTTAACGTACTGGTTATGCTGTGTGTTCCAACTTGACAGAGCTGCCTCACAGTCCAGAACACCACATTTGGTTTGCTTTATACCTCACTGGGATATTATCTGTATATCTGCTGTCTGCATTTAAGACACTCTGGAAAAATTCCTGCCCTTGAAGCTTATCTAGTTAAAGGATAGTTAGAAGGACATAGATCCCAATATATCCAATGTACCCCGTGTTCCAATGTTATCAAGGCAACACCATCACTCCCACAACACAATTTGAGTTGAAATAAAAAGATACATGTTCTGGTTTAGGCTTAACGTTATCTAGGGGCTTGTAGATAAAACTTGAAAGGAAAGTAGATGAGTAACAAAAAGCTTCTGAGTTGTAGTTTCACCTAGAAAGAAAAGGTGAAAGTTTTAAAGAGGTGAGAGGAGCTGATTTTTACTTTAAGATGTCTTCAAGGATTTACAACTCAGAGGGGCTTTTGAGACTATGACTGTCTTTTTTTTTGTGTTCATGGCATCCCCGCAATGGAGCCTGCTCTATTTCTGAGGTTTATAGGTGCTACGGTAATACAGACAATAGCTGGTAGTAAACAACACAACCTCCTACGCACAGTATCTGTGTAAAGGAGATGATTGAGAACAGTTCTTATGATCCTTTTAGCAGTGGATGCAATTAATTTGTTAACATTTCCCTGTAGTCTCACAAAGAAGCTGAACGACTTGGAAATTTAAACTGGATAATAAACATACGTTGTTGATTCATCTCAGCCCTAAGATGTTATCCATCATTTATACTGAACATCTTCATACATCTTAAAGGGGAGTGTCTTCTTCTGCGGGTGCCCAATGTGTTCTTGAGACCATGAAGTCCTTCCAAACACAATAAAACTTGCCATGCCACTGTCACCAATGCAGAACTTTAACAACTGCGTAACTGAGGTTAATTGCTGTAGTGGTGGGATGCATAACATTGATCAACATCTCTATTTACTGGTCGCCAGCCTACCCAGCTCTTGTCACTTTCCAGAGGAAAAGGTATTGATTTATCTACAGAAGTATTATTAGCGAAACTATTAGCTCAGGGACTGAAAGATGGCTGGCTGTCCTCTCCAGAGTCCTGCCTCCCAGAGGTAGGTTGCGATAAAACTTGGAAAGTGCTACTTGGCAGAAATGTCAAATGGAAGCAAATAGGTGAGAAGCAGCAGCTCCTGGCTACCCCAGAGTTTGGGATGCAGGAGGTAGAAATGTCTACATCTGTGAGAAGCTGCTCTGAGGGGAGCAAAAGAAAGTGGCACCTGGCCCATGTACCTTAGCTCCCCAGATGTGGTGCATATCTCCGCCGCAGGGAGTAGGCTCCTCAGAGACAGGCAGCCTACACCTACTTGTAGGCCTGACTCTGAGCTGCTGAAGTCAGTGGAAATCTCTGCATTGGTAAGTGCAAAGTTGATTCCAATGGTAGGAACTAGATGGTGCTGAAAAGACACAGAGCATTTTAGCTGCTGTATTTAATAGAGCAACAACAATATTGACTATTAAGAGACTGCCCTCTAATACTGGAAAAGACATCCCTGAACACCCTTTGTTGCAACAGTATTGTGTTTGCAAGGAATTATTACAGTGGGATCAGGGAATCGCTCCAGCAAGTTGACAGAACTTCTTTTAAAATTGCTCTCCTAACAACTTCACTGGTGAGCTCGTTCTCCACTTGGACAGGGGGCATCTCCGCATCCGTTCCCATCAAGGCATGGGCAGCTCAAAGATCACTCTGATTGTCCTAGCTTCTTGACTTCTGATTATATACAGCTTATGCTTCTGACAGTTCACATAAATAGTCTTATTTAAAGCAGACCTGATGATCTCTTAATGCTTTTCTAGGCTAAGGTTTCAAAAGAGTTTTCTCTTTAATTTAGTTTATGGCAGCACTGTATTTCACAGCTGGTTTTAATGTATTTTTGGAGACTATATGGAATCAGTACTTGAGTTATAAGGTATGTATATCAGATGGAGCCATAGCCACCATTCCCTGGCAAACTGTTAGATCAAATGAGCTGAATCTCTACTTTATTGCCTAATTAATTCTTGAACGATCACTGAATTGCAGGAGTGGGAAACCTGCCAACTTTGGTCACGCTCTGTATTGGGTTATGTCAGAAAGGATTGGAAAGTGAGGGTTTTCTTTAATCTGGGTTCACAGAGTGAAACTTCTAGGTAGGTGGGCAGGGGCTTCTTTTGCTGGCTTGCACAATTGAATAGCAAGAGGAAGTAGCTCTTCAGCCAAGGGTCAAAATCTCCAGGGAGGAGCAGATCCCACTGGGGAGCAGGACCATGAAAGTGCTTCCATTTCTCAGTGCCAGCTTGCTGCTAAACAGGATGGGCTTGATTATCTGCAGCCAAGTCTTCCTTGGATGACTAGATTTTTTGTGGGTTTTGCAAGCACTACCAGAAGTGGGACAGCAGATTAGTTGGAGAGGTAAGTCATGGGCTGCTGAAGATGGAGTCACAGCACAGAAAAATTTGCCTGAGAACTGACACTGAGGAATTCAAGAAACAATGTCCTAGGAAGAACATTGCTGCTGGCAGGGTAACGTTAGACACAGGACCATTAGTGAAAAACTTCTATTTTCCTGGGGCAGCAATTTCCCATTTCTGAGGCTTTACCTTGTTTTTGAGGATAGGAAGACTATTTTAGGCATCTGCCCACACACTCTTTCCGGAAAAATAAAAACTATGCATTTATTCTACAGCCATGGGCCTTCAGGAGCACCTGACACACTACCCAGCACGCACAGCTGAGGCCTCACTTCTGCACTGTTTTTCTGGGCCATGCTGATCTACAGGTGGTAGCCCAGAGGTCTGGGCAGCCTTGGCACAGCCTTGGGTGCTCTGTCTGGACGGAGCTGCGATTAAGCTGCTGAAGTGCTGTGCAGGGCTGAGTAGAAGGGCTGCTTTCATCTTTGATTTCTGTGCAAGCCCGCTGGGTACCAGAAGCTGTGTGGTTGCATGATATTCCACCTGTGCCAATAATGTGAGTAGCAGAGCACATACTGCCTTCGGTACAGGAATGACAAGTACATAGCTATCTTGGCTATCTCTGCACATGGCTGCATCATGTCTGCTAGCCACACCTTGAACATCCCAGCAGGAAAGAAACAAGAGCATATGCAAAAACCAGTGGGGTCAGAGCAGGCATTCACCTATTCCACTGTTGTCTACAACAGTGGCACTTGGAAGTGCCAGTCAGGAGAGCATACAAGCCTGCCCACTTTCCTTCATACTCCCAGCATCCACAACTGATGTATTTAGGATGCCAGAGGGTACATCCCAGCCTCCTACCTTTAGCATAACTGCTGTCCATGAATTTGTCCAATTTGTCTAAGGCAATAGGGTGGAAATGTTGCTGGCATGGAGACTGGTTTGTAAGATGTTGTGGATGTTATGGCAATGCTTATTCCTGGAATGAAAGATGCAGTTGAAACCTTATGAATGAATGCCACCACTTCTACTTAATGTGTAAATAAACTCAGGTCAGACCTCACTGTGGGTTTAACTGAGGTCGGTGACACAACACATTTGTTTTAATGAGTAGAATAAAACAGCCAGAGGCTAATAGAAAACTCAGGATCTGAAACTTCGTGGCTGTTTTACATTTGGACGGCAGGCAATCAGCTTTGAACTGCTATCCTGGGCATTAGGGAGCTCTTCTTTTCCAGCAAACTGAAGCTCCTGGATAGGAGTCAGTTGGAGGTGTGGGAGCTCAGCCCTGCAGTGAAGACCAGCAGCAGATCCAAGGCAAAGGCCCTGTAATAGTACTCAGGCAGACTTTGTTCTTCTGATGGTTTGTCGAGATGGTCATTCATTCCCAAATGATCTCCCTCCAAGTGTCACCATCCTTTTTTGTCCCTGGCATTTGGCTTCGGTTCTCATGCCAGCATCACTCCTATGCTATGGAACCCGCTGAGGATTTGGTGGTGATCTCCTCAGAAATAACATGGAGTTTCTCTATGTACATGGAAACATCCCACCTGGAAGATTGGTGCTCAGAGGGCATGCAGGCAATGCCTGCCTTCCAGTACTTGGGCTCATGTCTGCTGTGGTTCCCTGGGGAGCCACTTTCCCTCAAAAGCTGTCTCTGATGGGCCACCACAGCAAGCAAACTTCTGCAACTAAAAAAACTCCCGCAACAAGCCCCACTGTCGTTTCTGGAACAAAAGCCCTCATAAAAAAAAAAAACAACCTGGAATGTAACAGCACAGCATGTCTGAACACATGCTAGCAGAGTTAGACCCCAAACAAATAAATGGGAAAGATAATGCAGAACAGCACCACCTCATGCTGTTTACCATTATTGCAACGACAAACACCTCCAGTAGCCAGCCTTTCACTGCTCTCATCCTTACATGACTTCTACGAATCAGGGAAAGCCATTGAGAAAAACAAGCCTGTTTTTCAGTAAATGTCTGTTGGCCACATAGGGGTTTATATCTCCACTGGTCACATTTCCCAGGGATCACAAATCAAAAAAATGTTGAAAACCACGGTCCTATTTAAACCATATTAAAACCGTGCAAACCCAGACCCGTTCCAAAAGCCCCTCTGGCATCCAGGGGATGGGTGGTTATGGAGGGGGAAGACTATCTCAGTGATGCTTTTCTACCTTGGCCTCTCCAAGGGCTGGAAGGAGGAGGAGGCTGAGCTCCCCATGCGAGAGGGACCCACAGGAAGGTGGATGCTCTCCAAAGTATTTTTGCCTGTGAGAGTGGTGCCCATGGGAGCTCATGGTGAAAGCATGAGCAGAAATGTGCTTGTTCTTCCACTGTCATCATAGGAGAAGCTCCTTGTACGGTGGATCTCAGGAACACTGGAGACATCTATTTCCCTTCAGTGTTTAATGTACAAAATAAAAGGAATTGGCTTGTTGTTCTTGAAATACTGACTCATCAAAAATTGCCCCAAGAGCAAAACACTAAGTGTTCTGGTATATTTGAATGTAGTTGTGAAGTCTTTGCACAGAACTAATCCAGACAAAGACAACATTAAATTAACTCTACAAAATCACCTGCTTCTTTTCTTACCACATATATAGGAAAGTCCTAGGGAAATAACCATGTCCCTTTAAAGAGAAATTAAATTAACATAAGACTATTAATACGAATAATGTAAATCATATTAATTTACAGGGCTGCTTTTCATACTTAATTCATTTGTCCACATTTCCAGAGCACTCAATAGCTTCTCATTTCTTTTAACCCTGCATGTACTTGGTTGTGGATAATTTATCCTTGGAGCAAGGGTTAAGGAGCCCCAGTCAGAACCAGTGTCCAGAAGGTGAGGGAGGAATGGCCAAGGAGGGTGGTCAAGAGCTGCAAAGTAAGGTAATGCTAATGCCCCCACCCCAGGTGCCAAGGGATCCTGCTCTGCCATGGTGCCCCCATGCTATCTGCAGAAAAGCAGGGTGGAGGAAGGTGAGCATGTTGTGCCGTGGCAAAGAGGCAACGCCGCAGCAGGCAGGGCTGCCGGCCATGCAGCAGACACCCTGCCTGTGGCTCCCGCAAGCAACTCGAGACACCCCTCGTCCTGCACAACAACAGGCACTGGCACAGCTGGTCTCATGTCAGCATCACTGGTGGAGGCGCCCAGGACTTCTCACCCTCCCAGTAAGCCCAGTCCTCTGGGGTTTATGTTGTGACAAGCCTCCTCGAATAGAGCCGTGTGAGAGTGCCGTAAATGAGCTGGCACACAAGGAAAGCTTTCATTCGGGGACCATTTATTTGCTTTGGCTGCAAAGCTCTCTCATGTGCCTGCAACGTTATAGGCTTCATCAATAGATACAGATCAGTGTTTGTATGCTCAGCACCTTTGCTTGCATCTGAATTTTTTCCAAACCAACAAAGTTACACAGATCTGGCTGATATGTCTGAAGATTACAAACTTCCTCTTTTCCACCCCCACCTGTAATAGCTGGCTGCTGGTGATTAGTCTGCTAATTAGCAAGGGTGGACCAAAAAGACAAGAAAAAAAAAAAGTGCTTTTAACTCAAAGATATAACCCCCAGGCACATAATTCAGGGATCCCCATCTCCTAAGAGAAGCTGGTTGCCCTGCAATACATGTATTTATATTCCACATGGCATGCCATCTCCTGCACATTCTTTCCAAAAAGTTAAATACAGCAGAAAATTATACTTAATATTTTAATAACCTTTAACTGTGAACCCCTAGCCTCACTAGAATGTAAAGAAAGAGACCCAGGACAAAAACACTTATGAGGGAAAATTAGCTATGCAACTTGCTCGAAATCATTGCAGACTTTCAGCACATTAATGAAGACAGGCTTGGTTCCTCGGGCTTGTTCGTACAGAGCCACATGGAGTTATAAAGCTCGAGCAGATGCAAACCCAGTAGTATCTTTTCTACTATATACAACCCTGCGGTGCCACCACAGCCTTCCACAGTCATGGTGGCACTGTATGAACTGTATGAACTCACTGTATGAACTTCGTTTCATTTGCAACTACTTTTCCCCCTGCTAATGACCAGCCTCAAGGTTTAAAATTCAAGTGAGAGGACCATCGTATTCTGAAAAAGCTGTATGTCCCTTAATTCCCTGTGAGAAGGACCCCAGATCAGACCTGTAAGTGTCTCCTCCCCTTCCTTACCTGTTCTAGCTAGCAGCAAATCCAGCCAGAGCTTTGCGGCCTCATGGAGACCATGCTAACAAGGAGGCACAAGTCACACAAGCAGCAGCCACCAGCCCTGGAGGACAGCTTTGGACCCTTGGTAGAAAGAAGTCTCTTTTTCCAGGGCCCTGTGGAATCTCAGAGTCCATGCCAACTTCTCCCTAAGAGTTGTGTAGCAGGAAGAGGGTAAATTTGCTTTCCAAAAAGCCTCTCCTTCCTCACTCTGGATAAGTGGTGAAAGAGGCTGTGAGAGGAGCAGGAAGCAGAAGCTGTGAGGAGCAAGGGAAGTGAGCCCTTCCCTGGTGTCACGAGCAAAGCCTTGTGGGTCTGCCAGGTGAGTTTCAGGACTTTACACGTTCGTATTTCTCTCTTCAGGCTCTGCAGATGGCCGTACTGAGATTGCTGAGACCTGCACACCACATCCACAGAGCTGCAGCTAACAAGCCACCCGCTGAGCACAATTTGTTGTCGGCTCAGTCCCTCCCTTTTGCGTTAATGTTTTGTGCTGTTACAAGGCCTGAGGACCCTCACAGGGAGACTGCTAGGTATAAGAAGAAAAAAAATATTTTAACAAATCACCATCTTCTTAACAGCAACATAACATGCAGCCTTTACAGCTCCATGCATCTGAGTGAGAGCTGATGGTGCTCAAAGGGCACATACCCAGCGCACGTCCCCAGCTTCACCTACTCTCCCTGCTTCAGGCAGAAAAGATGCAAGAAGTACAGTTCCCATTAGTGGGGTACCTCTGGAGGACCACACAAGTACATTCCTCTCCATCCCCTTGAGTAAAAAGCGGCCTCCAGCCTTTCACTGTGTCAGCACAAAGAGTAATTCACATGCATATGAATGCATTTGGCTAATCATAGTGTAGGGATAATTCTCTGTATATAATTACATGCTGTACTAGGCAGTTAACACTGCAGGGATGTTAAGGTCTGCTTATATATAGGAAGGTTATTATGCAATCTTCACAGGGCAAACGGGCAGTTTCAGGCCTGCTGGTATATTTTGCGTAGACATTGAGCCGAAATCTGTATCTAACTCAATGCAGCCCCGATGAAAACCAAAAATAGCTGTTGCTGGTAAGATTCAATTTAAACTCTATCCCCTTATCTTTGTCAAAAACTTAAGTCTTTGCATGGGGATCTCCATCACACTGATAGCCAAAGCTGCCTGGCTTGCTGGTTTATTAATGTCTGGTCCTATGCACCATGTTCACTGTCTCACTTTCAGAAGTTCTGAGCAGCTGTATATCTCATAGATGGCAAGGGATTAGCAAGTACCTAGTATCCCTGAATATCACGACAGCTTTGTCTGGGGTTGAGGCTCTTCTGAAATCTGTGAGTGAAGGAGAAATGTGGAGCCCTTTGAGTAGAAATAAAATAATATAAACCTGAAAACAGAACACCCTTTTCCCTATTTTTTAAATATATCAAGAAAAGTACAATCCAAAATTGAAGAACAGTTGAAAAAGAGAAGTAGAGCAACATCCTTGAATTAGGTGTCAAGCAGAAGGTGGAGAAAGCAGTTCACAACACTGGGGATACAAGATACAGGAAAATTCAGAAGTATCAAGAACTCAACAGTAAGAGAGATCCAAGCAGTCACAAAATAGGAGGCTGGATTCCAAAGTTCAGGAGTTGGGCTAGAAAATTACAAGGTTTTAAAAGAACAGAAATTTCTATTCCAGTTTCTAAGCCTGGAGAAGATACACCAATCTTCTTTTGTTCTAAGCTGTTTTTTGCTCTGCTGCCACCACAACTAGAAGCTTAATTCATACAAGTCAAGTCTGAAATTCTTGAACAATTAGTCGGCTTTCTAAGAGACAGCAAATATTAATAGACTCATGAGAAAGTCTTATGAACTGGCAAGGCTGAATCAGGAACCCCTAATGTCAGAGCAAACACAAACAGAGACAACATGAATTGCTGACTGAAGCCAGGGCAAATCTCCTTATAAATCCTGCATGAGCCAGTGATTCTCTGTGTGACCTTTGGCAAATCGTTTGGTCTTGGTTTGTTCCTCTGTCTACTCAGCTGGAAAACTGGGTTAAAAAAAAAAAGAAGAAGAAGAAGCAGGAGCTGACCAAAAACCAGATGCTGAGCATGAGCTAACCCTTTCCAGGTAAATAAATTATTTTTAAATAATTATGATAATACAAAATGTTCAGCATATCTCATGTTTTACTTTATGTATTTACTGCTGGAACCAAGCCCATTTACCCCAAGAGGATGAATATGGCAACAGCTGAGAGGAGGGATTTTGTGCCAAATCAATAGGGAGAGCCATCAATCCTTGCAGTGAATATCAGTCTGCCAAAGACAACATTGTGATAACAGCGAATCCCACCCAGATTTCCAACCCAGCTCATGGCTGAGGCTGAGGCCAAGGCCAAATGGTTTTCTCCTACACAGAAAGAGACAAGGAAGCTACTGGGAGACCCAGGAAAGCCCCTGAGCTGGTCTCTGTGGGGCTGGGGAAGCCTCACAGGGACCTCAAGGCAAGATCTCCCATTGCATTCGCTTGGATCCTGGGAACTGATCCCATGGTTTCTGCCAGACAACAGGCGACTTTCCCTAAATCCCTCCTCACTCCAAAATAACTCAGACTCGATAACCTTCCAGAGACACACTGCAGAAGCCATTCGTTAGAGCTAGTTTTGGGGAGAGGTTAGGGACATATTCCAGAAGCAAGAGGCTTGTTGGTTTGGGGTTGTGGGGTTTTTTGTAGCTTTGAGTTACTGCCAAAGTTCACTTAACTAGCCTTTATTTACTGCTGTTGGCAGGCTGAGCGTGCATGCTGCCTAACAGATTTATCTGTAATACTGCTGGGTGGTCACTATGTGTTGTAAGATTAATTGTAAAGAAACCTAGGGCATTCGGTATTGGGAAGTTTAAGCTATTTAAGTAAAATAATAATGCATTTTTCTCCATGGTCTCACCTATCTATGCTAGGGAAGTCAGGGTCCATAACAGACTAGCAGTGCAACTCCTCAAGCCATGGGGAGGAGCAGTGGCTTTTGCAGTGCAGAGGAGGCTTGTACACCTTATCAGCTCATTCTCAAGGCAATGCAGTGCTGAAAACTGGCCTTGCTGCAACCTTTGTTCCTATGGGAACACCACAGCTATGGGCTGTAAATATTTCACTCTCATGGATTTCCAGACCTACTGGCTCTATTTAGCCACCAGTGAACATGCAGTAAGTGGCTGGCTTGGAAACTCGTATCTAAGTCTTCAAAAGGATCTAATTCTTCTTTCGACACCTATGCTATTGATTTATCTTAGTTTGATTTGGAGGTCAGCATGAAAATCCCTCTTGGGATCTGTGCTTAAAAGCCAATGATCAATGAGAAAAGTATAGTTAACTCTTTAATTGCTCTCGTCTGAACTGAGATTTTCTTCTTGCCCTGCCCCTGTGGTAAGTGCGGGAAATGTTCACAGAAAGCACTGAGTTGGCACTAATCCAGCACATGACTCCATTTGGGTATCAGAGGTCAGTGATTTGGGCTGGGAGGGAAATTGCTGGCTCCTACCCCTTACAGCCATCTGGCGATCACCAACAGCTATGAAGTGGAAGCACAAGACTTTCAGTGCCCACAACTTCTCTTCTTTGAGCTGTGAACAACACCTGCAAAGCCAGCAGTGAGTATTTTCATAGAGGGAGCTCCACTGGCTTCGCAACCTTGTGGCACGACCCTTAGAGCTGTGGTTGTACCTGCCCAGTGTCAAGACAGGGTCTACTGGGGACACCGTGTGTGCTCACACCCATGCTACAGGAGGTGAGTTTCACCAGTGAAGAAGGGTTAATGGGAGTCCTGTTCCCTGGCAGGATATGGTGGAACAAACTGAGCAGATACATATGGCAGAGTTAGAGTACCAGTAATTATTGCGTTTATTTTTTTAATAGTTCTTGGGGTGAGGATACAATTCCGCTACAGAGAATATTTTTATACTGATACATTTTATGGATTTGCACTGAGTGAGACTGAACTTACTTGCCAATTCAAATATCAGTTTTAATAAAGCTTTTAGGACTTTGCCAGTTTAGGAACATAGGGTGCCATTTTTCTGGGGTGTATAGATTTCTGGGGTGTATAGATTTCTGGCTGGGATTTTTTTTCTTTTTATACTTCAGTGACCCCTTTTTGGCATTAGCATCAGCTTCTCATTTCCTTACAATACAGTGGGCAATAACAAAAGCTTAGACACACAGGGACTGCTGCTAAACTCACAGGCACACACAGCAAGCAGAAGCTTCACAGTAGAGTGGCCGGACTTCAGACAGCAAATAACCCCCTTCTGAGTTTCTAATGCTCCAGCTACAGTACAAAAAGGTCAAGTGCTAGCTAAAACCTACAGAAATGTCCCCTTTCACTTTTTCTTCCCAGTCCAACCTGTGTTACACAGTGCTTGCACAGTAGCCGCTGAGGAGGAGGGGGAGCGGGTGGTTTGCATCCAATGGCTCTGGAATCACCTGGTGCCCAGGACAGCCCAGGCTCCTCGAGGAGCTGCAAGCTCTGGCTGTGCGGCTGAGAGGGAAGAGTTTCCCACCCTTGGCCAAGCTGGTGGAGGGTCATTAGCAAGCGCACTGGCCTGTTTGCTCTTGTGCTGAACAAGCACCCCAGCATTGCTCATTCTCTTTCCATAATTCCCCTTTCTCTGGGGACTCTCCAATTTGCACTGCTGCAAATTGGGTCCGTCTCTTTCGCCTCTCCTCTGCAGCAGTTTCCTCGCTCAGACTGTGGCCCTTGCAGCCCTCTCAAAGGAGTAGATCGTGCTCACTGTCCCTGCTAGTTTCTTTCTCCATCAGCAAGGCACACTTGCAAAACTTTGAGCAGATTTGGTGGGCTAACCCTTCTCCTCCACAGCTGCCAAGCCAAGACCAGGGTGATAACACAAAGGTTATCACACATGCACACCCCCTTTTTTTTTTTCCTTTCCAAATACATAAAACTTTTACTAGGTTTCAACACCTAGGAACCTGTCCATCAAAGGCACAGCATGGGCAGGAGGGTGGGAAGGCAGCAAAGAACTGAAGCAAATGTCCTTTAACCAGCCCTGGAGACACCCACTTTTTTGAGGCTGGAGCAGCCCTGGATTACAGGAGATTTTTGGAGATCCCTGAGTAGGAAAGCAAGGTGAGATCTCCAGCAGGCAGGAAAAGCCCCTCAGCAGATAAGTGGACTCAGTAGCTTCTGACTTGTTCATCCATGGAAGGACCTGCCTGGTCCATTCCAGGGGCTGTGGGAGCAAATCTGACCATGCAGATTTTCTGCCATGGGACAAGATTACAAGCATTACCTCTCAGAGGTGGGAGAGACTTGCTAACCCCAATGAAAATCCTGAGAGCCCACCCAGGATTAGGATGTCTTAATTAATGGCCATAGACTAGCTCACCCCAGACTAACAGAAAAGAACTGTCCCAGAGCATCCCAGGGGCAGCCTCTTCTTTACCACATTACCATGATCACCCCCTTCTCCTCTTCTTCCCCACAGGCAGTGCAGTCAAGAAAAGTGGGGTGACAAGGGGTGCTCTGTTCTCTCTTATGGTCAACGCCGTACAACTCAGACCTGCAAGTCCCCTCCTGCTCCTTTTGCAAGTTTGGAAATAAAGGTTCAGCTGACTGTACTGTACCTGGGACAGGCTGAATAATCAATGACTGAATTGGAAAAACCTTACAGAAAGAACTAGACTTTTATTTTACTTTTTAAATTACAAAATGACATTAATTGATAGATTCTTTCATGGACATATCTTACATCAATTTTAGTGGAAGTTTTGAGTGAATGAATGAGGGTTGCAGTAGCTAGCTCATGATAACCGTTGAATATATAACAATATTAGCGCCAGCAAAGCTGACACACTAATGGCAAAGCTACCAGTTCTCATCAGAAAAAGAAGTCATTTTTCTGAAGTGCATTTGTAAATTCATTGCATGGTAAAGTTTCACTCTCTGCCTTTGAGCACAGTGGTTAGTGATAAAAGCAGATCAGAAGGTGGGAAATACATAATACAGCTCTGCAACAGCTCAACTCCATTTTCCTTTTTTTTTTTTCAGTAAAAGGTATAGATATTCTTCACAAGCAGAAAGTTTGCCATTTTTTTTTTTTACAGAAAAGCCTTTTTGCCTCTCTCAGCAAAACTTGAGCATTCTTGTCTGTAAAAATGTCACATTTTCACCTAGGGCAAATTCATGGAAATTTGCAAAGATTTACAACATGAAGCAAAGTTTTAATTTTCATGAATATGCCCCAGGTGAAAATGAGACATTTTTACAGAGAGGAATGTACCATTCTCCTCGGCAGATGAGTATTTTCCTAACAAAATAGCAGTTCAATTTTAAAAGCTGCCCTCAATTACATTTTTTAGAGCTACAAAAGGAAAGTTTAATGCACCCATAAACCCTACTCACTCCTTTCCCATTTTGCCACAAAAAGGAGCTTCTCAGTTATATAGACAGTACTATTTTTATTGTCGTTATATTTAGGATCCTTAATCATGGATCAAGACCCCATCATGCTAGACACTGTACAGAGAGAGAACATAAGGCTGGTTCTTGCTTCAAAGAACTGAGCCCCCGTGGCAAGAGGCAACAGCATGAGGGAACGTATGGAAACAAGACAACAGATTATCGGCAGAAGAGTTTTAGAAGTTGATGTACTGCAGCCACTTTGCCTCATGCTGGGAGAACGGAGTCACCACCTATCCAATTGCAAAACCTTTGAATTCAGGATGAGGATTAGGGACAGACTTGGAAGGATCTTGCTTAGCTGCAGCAGCCAGAAAAAGATGAGGCGCAATGCCATTAATGTGAAATTTTCCATTTGTCCTGCTGTCAGTTGGATAACAAGTTGCTTATACATGAAGACAGGACTGATGTAAAACACCAGGACAGAGCACCAGAAAGCAGAAAAGGATTCAGGGGTGACTGTGGTGCGAGAAACCAACAGTGTCCTGCTACTGCAGAAACTGCAAGCATTGTGCTGGGGTACGGCACCAGGACCACTATTTATAAGCTCTTTGACATACTTTTTCTCTATGTAGCACTACTAAGGCCTCAGCTAGAATATTTTGTTCAGTTTCAAGCACATCTTAATTTTTTTTTAAGAGAACGAAAAAAAGCTATGTCCCAAATCCAGTTCTTCAAAGTAGAAAAATCAATTAGAGATCTAGAAAACATGATTTGTGAAGTAAGACTGAAAGAAATGGGGTGGTTTAGTCTAGAAAAGACAAGACTGAAGGGAGACAATAACAGTCTTTAAATACATCAAAGTTATCTGCAAATATGGGGGAATAATTTTGATGATAGGATGGGAAATAATGGGCTTTGATAGTTGCAAAAGAGATTTAGGATAAACACGAAAAAATTCCTAGTAGTAAGGATGATTAAGTACTAGATAGATTGGCTGGGGAAACTGTTACATCGCCATCATTTTTTGTTTGTTTTTTGAATAAGAGCTTAGGCAAACATCTGTTGTGAACAGCTTAGGTACAAGCTGATCCTGCTCTTGGGCAGGGAGGGAATCAGATCTGTGGTATCGAGGCACTCTGAACAACACCAACCGCCCCGCTGGAGCTGCATTTGCCTGTGGGGCACAAAAAATCCCAATGGGACTGAGCAAAGGCACGGGTGAGAAACTTTGAGATATGCTGGGCAAGACCATCTTTCACAATCTTTTCAAAAGTAGTTTGGAAGATTTATGGCACATAGAATGTGATATATCCTGTGGCATGCATTATAGCTAGGGGCCTTCAGCGTGTACGTGTGCTGGAATTTAAGGAAGTTGCTAGTGCTTTGAAGGTTGGTGCAGTCTGCAGCTTTTTGAGAATATGATGGGCACCCTCCCCCTCTGGAAGCCAAGGAAAAGGCTTTTGGACTTTTTAAAAGCTTGCTCCTCTTAGGCACCCAGAGTCACTCATCTCCTCTGCAAATTCAAAGGCACCTCTGCTCTGCAGTCTTTTCCAGACCAATCTGGGGCAAGACTTAATCAGCATTCATAAAAAGAGATGATTGCTCTAAGATAGAGCAGAGAAATGGGAAGCAGGAAACGTGGTTACATACATTGATCAGAAGTACAACCAGTGAGGCTCGAGTACAACACTGAACCAAATCATAAAAGTGCACAAAGAAGAGATTCTGGAGACATGCAGAACAGCCAGGAGCTTGTGCTCTCCCAAAATTTGTTCTGTGGTTTGGAGATTTGGGTCAGACCACACAGATCAGAGGCAGTTTGAAATGACAAGGGTGGGAAGCAGAGACACCCACACCACAGCAAATGAAACCCTAGAAGCAATTTGTCATAAGTGCCTCAGTCTTATCTGCCTAAAATCCCTTTCAAGTGGAGCAGGAGGGAGAGACCATGGCTGCCACAGCATCCTACTGCTTCAGCAGTGGTAGGTGCTGCTGCACAGCTTTGGAATGGGCATGTCAGGTACTGAAGGCAGCAGCAGATGAAAAAGATTACCTAGCTGCTCTGCAGCTTTCTCCTGTGATATGTAGCTTATCTTGCAAATGGGGCAGAAGCCATTTCACTGTTATTGGGGTAGGAGCACACACGTGGGCAAGTACCAGGGTGAAAGACATGCTGTAAGACGTAGTCATTAAACCTTCTGACAACTTGTCTGTTCCTCGCAGTACTATTTAGCTCTACAGAGATTGTTTTTTTCTCTTTGAGCATTATAACTTGACACACAAAGACTTTGCTCCTTGGAAAGACAGTCAGTCACCTTATGGTCCAGCACAGAGAAAGAACGGTCAAGAGACAGGTTGTGATGCAGAAGCCACTTTGGTTCTTGCCCTGCCATTCCTGCTGCCAGCTGCAGCTGCAACTTGCTGTGGAGACAGTTAAAAGCAATAACTCATTTGCATCACACTTCTGCAGAAACACCTACTCAACCATCCTGGCATCACAGGTGCATGTGGGTCTTCACACCTCTCCTGCTAATGCCACAGGATCTGCCCAAGACCAGTCTTAGAGAGTGAGAGCAATGATCTCCTGTTGCTTCCACAAGGAAACAAAACATCTAGAGAACATACACTCAACACCTCAGCCCCTCATCTGTAATGCTGCTCCTTACCATGTGTTTCTGCCCAGATAAACAAATCATAAGAACAAGTCATACAGCCAAAAAAACCCCAAAACCAAAATCCTAACCCATCTCAGACCTGTGGCACGTCAGGAAGATGATGCATGCAGAAGCTTTTCCTGAAGGTGCTGCCTTTCTGTCCACCACCACAGCTCTAGTGACAGACAGGACAACTGGAGAAACATGGAGCAACAGTGGGAGATTTTCAGAAAGTACACCCACACAGGGACCAGGTTTCCAGCAACCAAAGCAAGGGCGTGTGTGCAGCATGAGAAGCTGCACTGTGGATGCTGTCAAGTAGATTAGAAGCGGGTAGAAGATTTATCTCTGTGTACACAGACCATCGGAGTTTTCTTCCAAAATTTGCAGGGGAAGTGTAGTTCCCTACCTCTGAGGAAAATGAATAATTTCTACAAGATGTGTGTTTTGTGCTTGAGCTCCCTTCTTTCACATAAAGGACAATTATTTTTGCCTTCTCCAGGAAATCATCTCTCCTTTTTTTTTTCTTTTTCTTGTCTTTTTTTTTTAAGGGGGGGGGGGGGCAGTGCAGACCAGAATTGACCAGGAGAATGGTTGTCCAGTGGAGAGAAGTCTCTATAGGAAATATTTTTGCTGCCAGGTGGTCTCCTGCCTCTCAACTTTGTGAAATGCCTGAAAGACCTGGATAGATGTGCCAAAGGTACACCTATGCACATGGGAGAGGGTGGCTGAGTGGAAAGAAAGCAAAAGAAGAGAATAAATTTTTTTTGAGACAGATTTTGACAGGAAAACTCTCTGGAAGTCAGGTTGCCTACAGAGACTGATTCATTTCAGCTTGAAACACAAATGTGGTTGCTAGCCTAATCCCCACAAAGCCACAGAGAACTTCCACTAAAGAGTTCATTAGGCTTTGACAAACTATATGCACTAGGCTGTGTGTGCTTGCTGGGCTCTCCTGAGACAGTGGAAAGTATTTAATACACAGGCAAACATCTTAGAAGGGAAGGTATCCTTTTCTCATATATTTCCACGTAAAGCATTTTTGAAAGATTTATTCAGCATAACTTGTTTATTTCCAAGCTGCCATGTAGCTCCCAGGAACAGCTCTGACCTTGGCTAAGGGTGGGAAATCGAGAACTCTGCTCTGAAAACAGCCTTCCCAAGCTGCTCTCAAGTTTGTTGGCACAGTTTTAAGCAGGAACTTCCCAGTTCAGTGCCCATGTCGGGGTGTGTGGGGGGAAAAAGCATGTTACTATTCACCAGCTCAGCCCTCACAAAGTATTACTGTTTCCTTCCCAGGGAAGTGCCTAGGGAATTAAGAGCTTATTTTCTTAAGGGGTACCTGCTTCAGTTGGTTCCAACGATCTATTTTCACTTCCCTTTTAGGCAGGCTAATTCACTTCATGCAGTCAAGGGAAAAAACAACAATCAAATTAGATCATATTATCAGCATTAGATAAAATAGTAGTGGTTTTATTTTTTTGAGCATTTTTCTCTCAATGGCACAATTTGGAGCAAGTCCAAACAGTCAGAAATTCTGTAAATTTGCTTTTAAGAGCCCAGCAGGGGGTTTTATTGGAAAGTGCTCCAGTATATGAAAGAATTTCTGAACAGCCAAGCCCATTTACTACAAGATTTAATGTGATTTTTCTGCAGTGTGATTTGTGGAAATCTACGTTTCTGGTTGCTACTTCCCACCATTATGTTTTCATTAAAAAATGCAGGAAAGTTTTCCTTTTTTAAAGAATTTATTACACTAAATAGCAAAACAAGCAAGCCTTTAATAGGATTGTTGCTCTAGCTTTAAGGACTTGAAGCTTGTGGGGAGGAAAAAAGACCTTTTATTAAAGCTACTGACAGGCCTTGGAAAATCAGACCAGTCATTTCTTTGGGCCTGAAGCAGGTATCAAAGCCCAATTCTGTTTGGCCTGAGAGAGCATGATGAACTATTATTTTGATGAAAAAATTATCATCCCAGGCCCAACCATGAACTCTTGTGGACTTCTATTAGCAAGCTGTGCTCTAAAAAGCTAATGAATCCTCCTTTTTTAGGCTCTGGTACAACCCAGCAAGCTTGTCTAACTTGCTGAAGTATCTTCAGCCACTGGCATGTCACCTTGAAGCTGGAGGAACACCAACACTCTCCAACAGCAGTTGAGCACCATGCAAAAGCCACATTGGCACACGTGCTGCAGGGCCATGCTCCTGTCTTGGCTTCCCACAGCTTCGCATCCCACCATGTGGGTTGGACCCAACCTGGAGGGGTGGACAACTCAGAAATCCAGTCCTACTCATGCCATAAAACCAAGCAGCCGGGTGATGGAGACATCCTGGCAATGCCCCACTGAAGAAAAGGCTTTGCAGTCACTGCTCAGCACAACCACAAATGCCCTGTACCCCTCAATGGGGGCTCAGCCCCCACTAGGCACCAAACGATTCGCAGCTTGGATGTCTGTACAAAAGCATCTTTCATGAGCCCTACTGGTCTCCGGAGCACAGTGCCTTCCTACACCTATATCACAGGACTCTAATTAGGAATTAGTCTGTTAGAGACAGTGATCTGTAATGTTAAATAGTACTTGGCTTTCAAACCTGGTGCTCACCCCACCATCCAAGCAGCATGACCCTTTTTTTGGCTCTGTCACTGCACCCCTGTGTGAGAGCACTGCACAGGACATGGCCCCAGCAGCTTTCAGTTACTTTTTGGCTGGACACCTGTGACTCATCACACTGCTGGTGAGACGGGATGGCATAGTCTCCTTAAGGACAATAGGAAAGAATGCCTTTTCCCTGTTTTATTCCTTGTACACATACATAAAAATATCAAATGTTTTACATTTTAAAGAGGTGAATTTTTTTTACTAAACTGAGAATTTAAGGATGTTTTTAAAAAAAGCCATTACTTCAAAGATTAGAATAACAAATGGAGTCACTGCAGTGGGAGAGCAGGAACAATAATCTTCAGGCAGAAACATGGCAACAACCATCACAGGTTTGCCTCAGTCTCTAGCATCAGCACTCTCCAGCTGTCACCAGCCCTGGAAAGGGCAGGGGGAGAGATATAATCTGTCACTCAAAACCTATTTTTTACTCTGAAAAATGCCTATGAGTATTAGTGTCTTCAGCTACCAAAACAAAATCCATCTAACCAATAGCTTACTTTAAACTCATTAGCCACAAATATTAAAAAAAATTTAGCAAATAGTTTCTTTTGCCTTCATGAGGCTCTAGCTGGGTATTTTTGCCTATCATTGCACACAGCTGAGAAAAAGCTGGGTTACCTACTCTCTCTCATGGCTGAGAATATTGCCAAAGCAGTAACTTAACCTCCAGAAGTTTATAAGAAAAAGGAGACTGCCTACAACTCCCTCCCCTGTCACTGTGCAAAGAGCATCCTTCAGATACCTTCCAGTGCTTGGGGACAGGTTTGCAGGCCCTCAAACACACATGCTGACAACGCATGGGCTTCAGCAGCTGTGCACTCGGACTTTTTTGGGACAAGAGGGAAAGGGTGCCTGGTCCCACTGGAGCAGGAAGAGGTTTCACCCAGCCCTGCCAGCCACGGAGCCGTCGGGTCCCTCCTACCCCTTGCTGCCATGGGCTCGCTCTGCACCTTGCAGGGGTTTAGCACATGGCTGAGGGGTTTTTAGCAACGTTTGCCAGGGCATCGAAGGCCCGAGAGTGGCATAGCTGCCAGGGACGGTAGCCAGCTCTGCGATGCCTAGGGCCAGCTTGGTCATTTGCCAGGATCATAAGCGAAGCAGTTCATTTGCATCTAAATTACTTAGGATTTTAATCAGAGATTAATAAACAAAGGTTTCCATAATTGTTTATACAGATCACAGCAATAGAGCTTCGCACAACACAGCAGCCAGCATCATTTACTCTTGGGGCTGCAGAGAAATACAGCTGGAAAAGAAAAACCTGCTGCTCCACTGGAGCCAACCTCTCCACACGCAGCTCTCACTTCAGCAGTGGCCAGATCCCCACTAGAGCACAGGCTCCCTCTTCCCCTGGGGGCTGGGGAAGCTCTGCCTGCACCCCTGCAGCTGGGCGTCTCTGCCAGGTCCCTGGCAGGCAAGATGCCACCACTGCCTGCAGGCAGGGCTCAGGCCTGAATCCTCTCCTCCTCCTCACCAGGAGCCACCCTGCTTCAGCATGGCCCCAGCAGTCTTGTGATGCCATCCAGACCCTCTGAATTGCCACACCTGGACCCTCCGGCACAAGGCGACCCTGCTAAACATCCCCCACCGTAACAACCACCTTTGCCACTTCTTCATACCATGTCAAGAAAAAACCCAACACATCAGCCTTCACTGACAGAGGATCATCTGCCTATGCCATGCCTTTGGCAGCTGGAGAGGCACTGGTGTGGGACATACACAGACCGGTGCCCGCTGGGGAGGGTGGAAGAGGGGAAACCAGCTCTCGTCCACAAACACTTCATGCTCAAACAACACAAGAGCTCAGGGAGATTTATACTTCTCCATACTAGCCTTAAATTACAGATTTGTCCATTGGTTGGACCTGTTGATTCTCTTATATTCTTTGGGGTTTTGTCTTCATGCATGCATATGCTGCAGTTTGGTTAAAAAAAAATTAGAGATTGGACTTCAAGTTCTCACAGTATTCTCAATCATTTAGCTTTATGCTGCTATAGTTAGTCAAATAAAAATAGAGGATTTTAAGTCAATACTGCCTAGAAACTGCTGTTGCATACAAGAGAAAGGAAAAGGGATCTCTCCCATTACTTAAAGAAATGCAAGACCAAAAAAATTCCCCGAGCACAGAGGTGCTCTGTTCCGCACAGCCACATAAGTACGCTTAGCAGAGCAAGGTCAAGAGAGACTCCATTATACAATAAAGCAGCAGCTCACTTGTCCCTGTTTAAGGGGTCACATCTCTAGGCATTGCTAAAGAAAAAACCTGCTCTAGCAGGAAGGTACCAGAACACATCACTAACATAAGGGACATGAGTGTTTTTCCAAGAAACTTGCATTAGTCTGGGCTTTAAGTTTCAGTTCCCTCAGCAATGCTAGGCAAGAGCAGGCACAGCAAGACTATTTTAGCTTAGTTTTTGTTAGTGGCTTGCAAACGGAAACTCAACAGCTTAACAGTTTAATACAGCTGGGAATATTCAGCTTCAATGACTAAATATGCCTGAAAGATGTCGTTGCTGACTTGGAGGATTTTACATTTATTCCGCTTGCTGTAACACTGTTTGTCACTGCAGGTAATTGGCCCTGCTCAGTCTCTGTGTTCAACAAAGAAAGGCTCCAGATTTTCCTGTTCATGGGTGAAGGAGAGAGTGTTTTTCAGTCCATCTTGGTGGTGGCTTTCAAGATGTCTTTTCCAAAGAAAAGAAAAGTTTACAGCTGCTTCTGAGAAGGCCTTCCATGCAGGTACAGATACACAGCAATGAGCAGAGGTGTGGACAGGAGGGGAAAAAAAAATTACTTCAAGAGATTTGCAGTTTCTCTCTCCCATTAGCAAGTCCCTGCATCTCTGGCTACACAATACACAATTTTTCCACCCTCCCCACTTCTCCTGACCTGTTGAAGTTGTACCTGTCCTTACCTTCAACAAGCACCTGCCACCAGTGTGGCCTTTTACCTCTGAGCCATTTCTGTCTGAGCTAGCACCTCCCGGCCCCCTCCCAACCTCCTCATCCTCCTGGGGCACTGGAAGGCTGATGGCCCTTCCTCATCATGACTCATTGCCCCACACTGAGCACATGGTGGGTCCTGGCTCCAGCACAGGTGGGGATCGTTCCTAGTTCAGGTTACTCTGCTGAGGAAAAGTCTCATTCATCTTTCTCACTTCAATGTACTGAAGATACCATACAAGCACCCTCTCAAAACCTTCCTTCCTCTTGATAATCCTCTGTAGCCTGGTGGGGTGCTGGGTGGGGAGGGTGGAAATAGATGGATGAGATGAGTGGAAAAGAGCAGCCAGGACTTCTGGAGGAGCTGACAGAGGGGCTGCTGCCCAGTACAGTTGTGCGCAAGGACACAAAGTTGTGTCTCTTTCTCACTGCTGAAGACACAATTCAGTGAAAACACCCACGCTGTCTGTGAAGAATTTTCCAGGTTATAAAATCCAAAAAAATTCAGGTTGGGGGGGCCTCAGGAGATCTCCTGCTCAGAGCAAGTCTGATTAGAAGAAGTTGCTCAGGGCCACATCCAGTTCAGTTTTGAGTGTGTCCAAGGATGGACAAACCACAACACTTCTGGGCAGCCTGTTCCAGTGGTCAATCATCTTGTCTGTGATACTTTTTCCTTGTATCTGATCAAAATTCCTCTTGCTACAATCCACGTCCATCATTTTTTGTCCTTTCCCTGTGTTCCTCTGAGAGGAGCCTGGCTCCACACCCTCCTATTCCGTAGCTCCAGACAGCAAATAGATCCTGGTTTCTTTTCCAGGATAAATAAATCCTGCTCCCTCAGCCCCTGCTCATACAACAAGTGCTCTTGCCCTGTCTACCTTCATGGTTCTCCACTAAGGTCTCTCCAGTGTGTTGAGACCTCCCTCAGATTGGGGTCCAACACTGGTGTTGTGGTTTAAGCCCAGCCAGCATCAAAGCACCACGCAGCCACTCACTCACTCCTCCCCGCCCCGGCGGGATGAGGAGAAAATATAAAGAAAAGCTCATGGGTTGAGACAAGGACAGGGAGGGATCACTCCCCACTTATGGGCACGGGCAAAAGACAGGCTCAACTTGGGGAAGAAAAATCAATTTAACTTGCTACCAATCAAATCAAAACAAGGATACTGGGAAGTCAAACCCGACCTGAGAACGCCTTCCCCCCATCCCTCCCTCCTTCCCCCTCAGCCCCACTCCCGGTTCTCTCTCCCTCCTCCCCCCGGCGGCGCAGGGGAACAGGGGATGGGGTCAGTCCGCCATACCTGGTCTCTGCTGCTCCTTCCTCCTCAGGGGGAGGAGGACTCCTCCGCACTCGCTCCTGCTCCGCCGTGGGGTGTCTCCCGCGGGAGATGGTCCTCCACCAACTTCTCCAGCGTGGGTCCTTCCCGTGGGCTGCAGTTCCTCACAAACTGCTCCAGCGCAGGTACCTCCCGTGGGCTGCAGTCCTTCAGTCATAGCCTGCTCCACAGAGTCCCGGCCATCTTGGGGGGCCTCCACTCCCCTCCATGGCTGGGGGGACAGCCTGCCGCCTCACCACGGGGGGCATCCCCTCCTGCCTTCCTCCCTGACCTCAGTACCCACAGAGGGGTTCCTCTCCCATCCCAAGCCCCCACTCCCTGCAGGTTTCCCCTCTTAAATCTGCTCTCCCACAGGTGTTTCCACTGTCACTGACAGGCTCGGCCTGGGCCAGAGGCGGGTCTGGCTTGCAGCCGGGGGAGCTTCCAGCAGTTTCTCACAGGAGCCGGCCCTGCGGACCCTCACCTGCTGCCAAAAGCCCGCCACACAAACCCAAAACAACTGGAGACACAGTTCCTCCAATACAATCTCTCCATTGATGACCTCAGAAGTGCCAATGCCTCTATGGTAAGGGATCTTGCCAGCCTGTGTCTGAGAAGGATGCTGGGGCAAGTAGAAGGCTCTGGTGGAGCCGGTGGAGATGTCCCCGGCACAGGCTGGAGGCAGCCCCCAGTAGACCAAGAAAAGTAATTATCTCCATTTACTCTTTCCTTGTTAGACCACATCTGGAGTACTGTGTCTAGGGGCCCCTGATTCAGAGAAGTCACTGATGACCTAAAAGGAGTTCAGCAGAGGGCTACCCAGCTGGAGCATCTTGCCCTGTGAGGAGATGCTGGGAGATGTGGGCTTGTTCAGCCTGGAGAAGGGACAGCTTCAGGGAGACCTTCCAGTACCTGCAAGGTTACTGAGGAGATGGAGCACTTTACTGAGGTGCATGGTGGGAGAAGAAGAGACAGTGGTCTGGTCCAGCAGACGCAGGTGCCACCATCTCCCAGAGGATTCCATGTGTGCCAGCCCTGGGCCTGACACCGCTGGAAGGCCTGAGGGAAGGGAAGCCTCCAACTCCCACTGGGACTCCTTTTACACACCCTGGCATCAAGGGTTGGTATTTTACTTTTTTTTTTTTTTACAGGGAAGTGGGTGTCAGGATCCTCGTGGCCAGGGATAGGAGAGAGGTGCACCTGCCTCCTCATGCAATGAGTGGCACCATGGGCGCTGAGGAGTTTGGGAGCTTTGGCATCGCCCTCTACTCGCTCCCATCCATGACTGCCAGCCAGGGGTGCCATCTGATGTGATGAAGGGCCTCAGTGCACACAACATGGTCTGTCTCGTCCTCAACTCCAGGGTGAGCCATGCAAGCTCCTCTTTAGGGATTGGGAGGACCATGACTCTCATGAGAGTGGGCCCTGAAAAGGGGGCAGCAGAAACAGTCTACAGCAAGCTTCTGGGCTGGCCCCATGAATGCTGGGCTGAATGCACCAGCAGCAACGGCATCTTGCGTGGCCTTCAGTTCTCTTGTCCGTGTCCATCATGGAGAGGAATGACACACCGGAAAATTTCCTGCATACTGACTGTATGAATAGAGTCAAAATAGGACATTTCCTCTGCTACTTCAGGGCTTATTCTTTGTTGCTGAAGCACATCATGTAACAGTTTGCAATTAAAACCATCAACAGCATGGAAGGCCATACCACAATAGCTTTGTAGTCAATTATTTGATTTATAATTAAACATGCAGAATTTCAGCTTACTGACTAGAAAGTAGGACAAGTACTTTCTGTTTGCCTTGTTCTCAAAAAAAAAAAAAAAAAAGCCAGGAATCCAGGCTGCAGTCTCTATAGCATGGATAATTTCTCTCTGCCAGCACGGGCTGTCTAGACAACGAGCAGGTTAGAACAAGGTAAGTTTGGGGATGCAAATTTTAAGTATACCATCACAACAATTAGAAACCCCATAATAAACAAACAGCTGGCGGCTACGAAAGCCCCTCAGCCACCTGGGAAGGCAAGCTGGGTAAGACGCAGAGAGCACTGCAATGTGTGGGTCACGTTGGCGCACTCCCTCCACGTGATGACGTTCTCCTAGATTCATCAACGCTGCCGTCAGCTGATGCAGCACGGTAATGTTGCACAGTGAGTCAGTGCTTCAAATCGATCCTGAGGACAGGGTCAAGCTACTTTTTCACTCACACACCAATACAGTGTTGTCCATCCCTTCCTTCCCCCCCTGCCTCCCCCTTGGATGGCAAGGAAGATTTGAAGGTGGTTCTTGTGTCAGACTCCTCCAAAGGACACAGCACTTTTGTATTTGTCAGCTCTAAAATAAAAGACAAAATAAAGAAAAGGCCAGATATGTGACCATTCTCAATCTATCTGACTGATATACTGAACTTTATTTAAACCTCCAAATCCTTGTGGTTCTGGGGCCAGCCAGCAGTACCATCTCTGCCAAGCACATCAGGTGCATCTCCGTGGTCAGGCCTTGGAGTTCTTCAGCTGGCTTTCAGTTTTTATGCACATAAAGTGATATACAGCCTATTGTACGGGCATCCTGTGCATAACGTGGTCGTAGTGCTAAAAACAGTTTTTACCCAGCTGATGAGCAGAGCGCTATACTGGATCTAGCCAATTCATGCCATCTTCTCTGAGAAGCGGTAAGCATATCGTGAAGGCTGTTGCACTTTCCTAACCACTTCACACAATTAGTCTTGAGGGCCTTTTTAGAAAATTTCTGTAAAATGTACTCTCTTCACTGCTCTCTTGTACGCATTAGATGACGTTTTTTTCTTCCACAGCCTTGTAAGAGGCCACTAGAAACTTGCAGACTCTCTGCCTCCACCGGGCATTCCAGGAGGCTTATGAGGGCTGCCAGCTCCCAGTTCCTCCGGGAACAGATGTGGAATGTGTTTTGTGTATCCATACAACTTACTCTAAAAGTGACTTTCATGTGAACACAGTGTGATTAGTGCTCAAGACTTGGATGCTTTTTCTGCCCACAAGCACCCTGTGGAGGGCCTACAGTATCACTGGAGCAGCAGAAAGACTTCAGGTTGTGAGTGGCCAAACACGTGCATATATCTGATGTGTTTTCATGTGTGGATAGCCTATGTAGACAAAACCGTCATTACCTTTCCCATACTCTGGCTTTTGAACATCACTATTACTTATCCCTGAAAAACATTCACCTTTAGGGTCATGATATAACAGTGAAATAAGACCTGAGTAGTGAATATCTGCCTTTTCCACCCCTTGACAGTAGAAAAGGGGCTTTACTTGGTGATTTGTACGTTGAGGCATTTGTATGCCCTCTTGCCACTCTGCCTTCCTACAGTGATGGTGACTGTTCTTAAGAAGAACCTACCTGCTTGCATGTGATATTTCAGGAAAGTGAAGCTTCCCAGGGGATTGTTTCAGGAGTCAGTTTCAGCTTGATCAGTAACAAGTACACCGTAGTGCAGAAGTAGCTCCTCTCTTCTCACCAGCCTAGCCCAAGCATAGTTTCCAAAGGCTTGGATTAGTTTGGTATCACAGTGGTTGCACTTGCAGATTCACATCTTGAGAAGGTTGCAATAATTGGCCATATACTTCACAAGGTTTCAGTGGAGCTCAAAGGTGTTCAGCTTACGGGTCAGGTTGTAAGACTGGAAAATCAGTGACATTTAATAAATGCCAAACAAGAAATATTCTTTTTGTGGGTCGGTTGCAATTAGCACAACACTAAAAATACTCAGCACATTACAATTTTCATACAGAAAAGCAAACATGCACAGAGTAGAAATGACTGGTTTTAAATGCAAGAAAACAAAAGAAGGAGAAATTGCCACCTATAAAAACATACATTTCATTTGATGCATTCTTCCTGCTCAAGCCCCATTCCTGAGCAAACAGTCAGCAGTGGATTTTTTTTCCTTATTTTCACGTTCAGCACACAGAAACACATGCTCCGTAACCACAAAGATCAAATGGTAGAGTTCTAAATAAGGGTTATGTCCAGTATTACTACATCTACCAGCGACATCAATTGTTAAAAATAAAATTAAGACCATTTAACCATATTTTCCATACTTTGTCATCCAGCCATTTTTCCCAAATTAACTTTTCAGCTGCACAGGGCAGCAGTTTAAGTATGAAGCAACCAACTGGGATTTTTGTGTGACTAAAAGTTTTCCCCCAGGGTCTGGGGAATGTTTGCATCAGCTGTTGCCAAATCATGCCTGCTTCCCAGCTAGCATAAGGCCATGGCCTCTTGCTGAGGAGGGGGAGATGTTCCTCTGAGCCCACTAAATTGGACATGAGGTGACTCAGAGTGGCATGGAAAACCCTTCTTCCTCCCAAATCATTGCACAGGCCTAACACTGCAGCAAGAGTAGTTATTTACCTCTCTACAGTGGAAAACACTATTTTTCCATGCAGGCCCAACTCAGCACCCAGTGAGGGGAGCTGCAAAATGCAAGACTGCTTTTTTAAGCATCTTAAGGGAGATGTAGCCTGAGCTGGAATCCAGGTCTCCTCCCCAGGCCTCTTCCTTGTGAGACAGGAGCGTCCTTTTACTTTTCAGACAAATAGCCAGAGCACCAGCAGAGAACAGAAGCCCCTGGCTGAGTTTCAGTCTCTGGAAGGAGACTGCTGGCAAATCTGAACTCCTGGGAAGGCCAGCATGCTTAGGTAGGCACTTCAGCCAGGTGGTAAAGCTTCTGCCCAGCACTGCAGTGTCACATCAGTGCACTGTGGGGACCATCTTATACACATCTATCCAAGCAGCAACCGTGTGGGTTTTGCCGATATACATTTGGTATGACAAAAAGTCAAGGAGAGCTTGGAGTTCACCTCCCAGCAGTGCGAGAGTCTTCCCCACAGTGCATCCTCCGGTGCTTCGTCCAGCCACGATTAAACCATACAGTCGATGGCATGGGACTGTGTTGGCAGGACAGAGCGGCGTGCCCACAGGTGCTGACTGCGGCCAGTGATTCTGAATGTTACTAGCCACCACCATAGTATTGCCCTTTGCCTTCCCCGCACACCACCACACTTCTCCCTTGCTGGCTTTAGGCTATTTTGTTCTGTAGACAGACAGGAGTATTTTCTGCTGTTCTTCCTCATTAATGTTCCAGCCCTCTGGTGAAACACTGAGAGGTTTCCATTCATCACGCTTGCCATTTCACCAGCTGTAACCTGAATCTGTGACTGCTGGCAAGTACTGAATGTTTCAGGTTTGCCTGTTCATTTTCCTGTGGTCCATAATTTCTCATGCGTGGATGGCAGTTGCCTCCTTTACGGCTCCCCATGCGTGTACCTAACACAAGAGCTGATTGCAGACAAACTCTATCTGGGACAGTCTAGGAAGGCAGTAAGTGGTAGCCAAATCCTCCCCGAAGCTAGCTATGTATTTTCTTTTCTGTGGCCAGTGTGCATGAATCATTTCCCATAGCCAGGTGTCTGAGTCTTACCCAGCGTGGCCTGGCTGACTCCCAACAAGCCAGTACTCTCATTTCAAATCTGAGGAGCAATTTGTCTCTGAAAGCGTGCAGAAAGTACAAGTAGTTCTCATCGGTAATTGGCACAAAAAAATTGTTGGTTTTTTTCCACAAAGCTTGCTAGATCTCATTACTGGAACTTCATTTCTAACAGCCACGCTGTCGAACATTGACTGTCACATTAAAAAGTATTAAAACTAATACTGCAAGTGTCAAAATCCAGACCATGTCACCAAGCCTCACACCTTGCTTTTTCATTATGTTCATTCACTTGCAAAATTCAGTTGCTTATTTGTGGGGAGTGTGAGAGCCATTAGGGAGAATTAAAGAGGATCTGCTGAAACTGAGGAAGAAAAGCTTAAGCATCTGCACAGAAGGGAGGGAGGAGAACTTCTGCGTGTTGGTTTAAGGCTGCGTAATTAGGACTGCACATACTCCTCAGAGAACAGAAATCATCGGAATACAAGCCTGCAGTCCAGAACCAACCTCATCCTGGAAACGCTGGTCTCCACCATGCGGTTTCTCAGCCACAGTTACGGTAATTAAACCTGCAGACTCACAAGCTGAAAGCGGGGAAGAATTTGTGGAAAGGAGAGAGCTGCTTACATTTTGTTATCGCTCGGCAGAGGTAGTGAGGGATTTAGGCTGATTACATGCGCTGCATCTAATCTTTCATTCCTGGGCACCTGCCTCTCGCAGGGACTCTTGTCAGATAATGAGGAGTGACACACGGTGTGAAGTGCCAGCCCTATCTAATCTACGCTGTCATCGCCACTGTCACAAAGAAGCACTATGAGAGATAAATTTAAACCCGACTGGTGTTTGGAAGGATTCGGAGGCTGTTTGTTGCTATTTTTATGCAGATTCTCTAACAAAGAGGCTGGAGGAGAACTGCCGAGTTACTGATCATGAGAAACAATTCCAGCTAATTAGTGTTTCTGACCCATATTAGATAAGCATGCATTTTTTTTTTCCCCTAGGTGATTTTAAAATGCATCTTGCAGGCTTTAGTCTGATGCAGAGGACTCGCCGTAACTGCCAGACTTAGCATCTCACTACCTGGTTTTGGGATCTGCTTTGTGCAACTCTTTTAACTCTTTGTATGTAGTTTCCCCAAATAAGCTTTGGCTTTTTGAAGGTAAGATATAAACTCCATTTTGTGGCACTGCCTGAGTTCACATGAACATGTACATAACAAAACAAATGCATGAGTGAGCAAATTTTTCCTTGAAGGACTGAAGTTTCAGTTTGAATCTTCCAAGAGATTATTATAAATGACTGTGGGAAAATGATGAAAAAATGCATGTAGAATCCTTTCATAATACTTGTACTGAGAAATATAATAAAAGGAAAAGAATTCCCCTTTTGTCTCTATTTTCTTGCATAATCCTTGGTGTTAGAGCTGTGATTGTATCTCTAAGCCCTTTTCTTAACAATTGCTAGTTACAATGTGCCAGCCATGTTTGCACAGATAATAACCTCAGACCTGGTCATGCAGAGGTTTACACTCATGTTTAAACTCCTGTACCGTGAACTGCTTTCTCGACTTAAAAGAACTGCTCCCTGTATGGAAAAGTTGAGCTCGTGCTTGAAGTCCTACAGGAGGACTGGAAGTCACGACCTCTCAAGCAGTCTCGTCCAGCTCAGTCCTATATAATGTGTGCACAAACCTCCTCGCTGCCTGACATTTGCAGAAGTCTGCCCACACAAAAACAAATGGCACAATTTTGGCCTCAATCTGTGGCAATTTAAGACAAAAAGTTAGAAAGTGTTTTCACATTTATTTTTCCCCGAGCCAATGAAAGGAGCATTTGACTGTCTATGGTCCCAACATTCATTAGCATTTTGGAGCATACACAGCCTTTACTTTGTTTGCAGTGAGTACAATTACTGTTTAAAGGACTGAGAAGTGAAATCCTTGGAAGCTAAACTCTGTGGGCTCTCTCCAGCCCACAATATCCCCCCACATGTGTCTGTAGGACATGGTGCTGCAGTGGCTGTGCTCTGTTCAGAAGCCCTCAGTGCTGGTTGCACTGGGGTTACCCCACAAATGCCTGGGCCAGCAGTGGGTTGCTCGCAACTGCTAGGGATATTATATCCATCTACACCCTACTGGGAGTGTCGTGACTTGCAAGCAAGAGCACCGAGTGAGACACTACCCCGTGATCAATGTTACACCAGAGAATACCAAAAACCCACCTTCAAGCTAGCCATGCTTTCCTATGGGAGACTAACAAGGCTCCCAGTAACCCTCAGATCTGAACTGCAGGTTTTCCTGCGCGCAAATTAAGTACGTGCGGACTACATGGGATGTGGACCAAATGGGCTGATCTACTCTGAGGCCAACAACCACGTGGCTTCCGTGGCTGCAAGTCTGAAAGTCTGAAGACATTTTTTTGGACAGACAGAAAAGGAACCAGACTCTTGGAGTGATGAAGTCTGTTGGCTGACCACAGTGGGAGATTGAAGCCCTCTTAGTCATCCCCATTCTCACCTGCAGCATCCGAAGTGTGATTCTGGATGGTGAAACCCTACTGTTGAGCTGAGGTCCAGGTCTCTCTTTAACAGAGCAAATGTTTAAAGAGATGTTATCATATTTTGTTTCAGAACAGGAAAACTTAGAATTATTTTTGTTTTCTGAACGTGTGTTTTCTGATGCTGCATAACATTTTAAAAGAAATATTCATAGTCATTTTTGGTAAATCTACTACTACAGAAATTTTGCATAAAAACATCATGCAAGCTCTGCTCCCACTCACCCCAGTCAGCAGCTTCACTGATTGAAGACTAAACACTGATCACCAGGTCAAGACCAACATGTGGATTTTGGTGTATTTCTTCAAAGAAATAAATTACAATCAGATTACAATGCACAGACCCCTGTAAGGCCCGTAAATGGATTCTCAGTCCCTCCCTTGAGAGAAAAGCAAAGCAGAGCTGTTGTCAGCAGACTTAAATTCCCCATGCAGGGATCCCTACCCCCACAGGAAAATTCTAAAGGCTCCAGAAGCCAAAACACTTCTAAAAAACCAGCTTTATAAGGTAGGATTGCTCTTCTCCCTTGTGTCTGGGGTATGATCTTAATTACTCAGAAATAATTATATTGCCATAAAGGACTCTTCCGCACGTGGCAGAGAGGTGGATGACACCACATACTCCGCCACTACTCTTCCTCCATCAGCTGCGAGTCAAAACACGTGCCGCGTCGCACAGGGCTTACAGCACTGTGGGAGGCACAGCACCGTGCGCCAGTGGCTGTGCACTGGCAGCAAAGGACCACCTAAGAAACAGAGATCCTATTCTTATGCAGATGATCCCAGCGATAAATGGGGAAGGGGGAAAAATAATAGGTTCAGATTAGTATTAAATTAAATAAACTCATTGTCAAAGTTCAACAAGATTTATCTGTTGGTCTCTCAGTCAACTTTATTCAAGGCTGCCTTAAAGTTCAAGCACCTCCTTTGCTACTTGTTTCACATCTTGCTATTGGAAGTGAACCTGAACTAGCTATAGGTAGGATTGCTCTAAACATTGTTGAAATATGACATCATATGACTGAAGTATATCCTAACATGCTCAGGCTTCAGGAAATCAAGGTTTCTTTGCATTCCCTGTGGCTTTAGGTGCAGCTCTACTACTCTTGTCCTTCTTTACTATTTTTCCAGCATGACTTGACATAAATATGGATGTCTAATTATTTTTCCATTTGGGCCATGATGTTGCAGTTGATCTCCACTTGTTGGCTTTCAGGTAGTTAATTCCAGTTTTACAAAGGTGACCAAATAAATGTTTTAATGAAAAATAGCTCTGTACTTTTCAGAGTTTATCCTCTAAATCAGACTAGAGAATTAGGTCAGCACAAAGAAATGCATTTGTGATATGTTGTGTGAATTGTGAGCTATGTCTTGATCCATGCCCATGTCATTACAGATGGAATTGCGTTTGGGAAAAATTTGGTCCACAGAATATTGTTTACTCCTCACAGAGGAGGAAAAGTCATTGAAGGTGGAATCCATGTTTATTTGTAAATGCAGAGGTCACCAGGTGGGGAAGACAACCCACGGAGGGGGCTAGGACTAACCAAGCACTCCCCTCAAATACTCACAGAGCGAAGAAAGCCTCCCTGCAAGCAATCTGTTAACCCATAAACTGAACTCTGTGTGTGAGATCTCTTCACCCAGACTTTTTAGAAAAACAAGCAGCACAGGTTACAGCTGGTCCCCCCTTTTTTTTTTCTATAAATCCAAACAAGAGACTTGAGTGGGCAAAGAATATGAGCAGTTGCTTTGGACAGGAAGAGATCTGTACGTTTGCCTTCCAGCTGCAGGGTAGAAATAGGTGATAGTGGCATCTTTGGCATCTGGTATGAAACTAAGCTGTTCTCATCAAGTAGGAATATTCAAGTTGTTCCCCTGGAGAGATAAGGAGCTGCTCCTGCACTGCCTTAAGCAGAAGGAAGAGCTGTGATTTAGGCACAGGGAATCCAGGTCCAGGCATTCAAAGAGAAAACCTGTGAATAATAATTTAAATGGATGTTAGCACATGAATTTGTAAGTGATGCTTTCAATGAGTATAGTCTGGTTTGGGATCACAAATTGCAGCTGTGTATACAGGATAAACTGAGAAAAAGGCGGGGGGGCTTTAGAAATAACATTGGTCTCCTGGGAGAGTCTCCCCATGTTTGAGGATGTAGTCACAGCATATTTCAGATGACATCACCAAACCACCAAGTTTATCTCCCTCCCAATGCCAAACAAACAGACTCAAATGGGTGCTGTACTTGTGTCGACATCCATGGAGGCCTCATTAACTCATTCTTGTGACTGTCTACAGAAAAACTAAGCATGGATTTTCAGTCTTCTGAATGGATTTGTTTTTGAGACACATTCCTTCTCCTCAGGTCCCTCCACTCCAACCTCAACAGTAAAACAAAGTGGATTAGACAAAGCGCAGTCAGCTTCATGTGCTGCACCCTTACTTCCGTGGCAGAGGAAGAAACAAGGATGTCTTGGCAAAAATTAAAACACTTCCTATCATCTTGCTCATCTTCTCATAATGTTTTTAAGACTGAGACTGTTGGCTCCCAAAGCTAGCTAGCTCTCTGCACCACATGCTACCTTGACACATGCCAGTGGGTAAGCCTTACCTCCCTGTCCACCTTTACTAAAACTGACTACTGGGGACTTGTTGTCCCTATATGGGTTTTTTTTCAAACCATTTTTCTTCTGTAAACAATGAAAGGCCCCAAAAGCTGAATTATTAACCCCTTGCATGGATGTTGTCACACTGCTGATCCCTATGGCAAACAAGACAATAAAGACCACCAGGCTCAGTTGGAAATCAGGGCTGAAACAGAATGAACTGCAGAAGTGTGAAAGTGCAAAGGACATTATGAAGCCAAATGCAGGGGTTCATCAGCTGTAGGAAAAAATCAGTATCAAAGGTGCAGAGCTACACTAATTTTGAGTCAAATTTTGAAGACGTTCTTAGCTACTTTCATGGACCAAAGTTGTTTCTGCTGCCTGAAAAGCTGACTCATTCCTGGGTATTGCTAGAGGGTCCTTTGAATGGGGCCAGCTGTAAGATTAGTTTCTGCAGGGGGAAAAAACTACAGCAGAGACACAGTGATCTGTATGCATAATTTAAAAGGGGAGATTTATGAGAGATTAGTGCTGTCTCCTGGTTTTACACAATGTATGCAATTAAATGTCAGATCTGTCAGTATTTATGTCTACATACACAAGCAGAACATCCCTTTCCTGAGCTGCTCTTTATCACTCGTATTACACTACCGTGATTAAAACCAATAACATGTGGCTAGCCAGGCAGCCTACTGGATCACAATACATTAAGGCATGGGGTCAGTCCTTTTTCTGATACACCCATTGATTCCTAAGAAGGAACATCTCACCCTACAGGGACTGGGGCACAAATCAACAAAGGGACATACCTCAAACAATATGTATATCCTGGAGTCCTTAAATATAACTCCATAGAAACCTACATGCCCCCATTTCCCAGTGAGTTTAAATCTGCATGCTCTTATACCTACCCTTATGTGTCTCATCAGAACTGAACAGCTCACACCCTTTTAAGACTCCCAGACTCTGTGTTCCCTTGCTATATCTCCCAACTAGCTCTGCCTGGCATGCCTCAAGCAAATTTATGGGATCTAATTTGCCCCCAAATCAGGCAGTTTGTGCAGCTGAAAATGACCATGTTTTACACAGTAGCTGATGAATTACAGCAAAGGTCCACTTTTTGGGCACCACCCCCAAAATACTGCAGATCTGCATTCAATTCTGTCCTCAGACAGCTTGAGGAAATCAAATTCATTCCTATCTTGAGATGGACCAGGCAGGGGAGAATAGCTCTTCTCACCACAGAAAATTTGAAGTTTATTTGGCCAGAAGAAAGAGGATCCAGGCCCTGCTTCAAAAATTAGCTGTAAATTTCATAAAAAATATACCCTCCCCATGGTAAGGGAGTTATTTTTTCCTCTCTTCCTAGCCTAATTAATATTTACTGATTACATGCAAAGTGGAACAGCTTCAAGCTTGACAGATCTTCTCTTGGAAGTACTTTCTCACTGAGTGATTCAAGGATACTGTTGTGGTCTACATGTTGTCACCAAACAAGTCCTATTGGTGATGGAAAGAATGATCTCTTCTTGAGTTTTGCAGAAGGACTTTCAGGCACTTACTGCTAGGAGAAGGACTGAGAAGTCTCAGTCTGAAGGCTGACACCAACATCTCTGAGAGATGCAAGTGTAAGACTTGCCCCCTCTATCAGCTTTCCCACTGGCAAGAGATTATGTCCATTTGCTGATAAAAATCTAAGGCTGGAAACTGAGGGGATGGGTATCAGTCAGCTGCCTCAATTCCCCTGGGAAGACTTCTGCATGCAGAGCCTGCCATGACTTGTGTCTCTGCGGGCACTACGGACCAAGGTGTTCTGCTGGTGCACATCACTGCTTAAGTCACAGCTCTAGGCAATGCTGTTACCTTTCCAAGCAGCCTGGTGATGGGGTGAAGGATGGGATTTGGAGTTTAAAAGATGAAGGCATCCTTCTTCTCAATGCTCAGAGGTATTCCCTGAGTGCCTTATCTGCTGAGGTGAAGGATGAGACACACACGGCTCTTCATGAATGTCATTTATCCCATTCTGAATTGTCCCTTGGCCAGTGGGCTTCTTACTCTGGGATGTGATGGCCACCAACTTGGTAGCTGGCCTCTCCAGTGCACTGTTTTGCCTCTCTTCAGTACCCAGCAAGACAGGTGACTTCTTCATGCCACATGCATATCATCTCAATGTTTACAGGCTGAAGCTAGTGGGAAGTTGCCACAGGCAATAAGGAGGTTGCCTACATCTCCAGCTCCCATTTTAATGACCTGCTTGCAGAGATGCAGGCACCTGGCCTGCAGGTGCCAGGTCATCTTCTAGGAAACTCCTCTCCTCACAGTAAAAAAGGCAAAAAGACACAGCAGCCTTGCAGCCCTGAGGTACGGTGTCCTGGTATCAGCACAAGGCTTCTTCCAATGTGAAGGCTGGCTTTGGTCTTGCTTACCTAGGGGATCAGCCCCAAATGTCCCCACAGCGCAGCTGGGTTCACATCCTAAAATACTCCAGAGACACCAGTGGAGAAAGGATCACAAGGGAAATATGGATAAATACGCAAGGTACCAACCAATGCAACTGCTGTTTTGCGTATTTACTAATGTAACAGTAACACACTCATATTCTGGACCAACTACATGCTGCCAGATGATGTAGCAATATTTTCATGTTAAAATCCTTATCTAATCTTGCTTAGCGTGCTGGCTTTTAGGAAGCCCTTCTGAGGTGCTGACCTTCCTTATATATGTTGCAGAAGAGCTAATGTCTCACCAGGATATTCCTCATGCGATGCTAACTCTTGGCCCTAGTGAACAGATGTGGCCAGTAATGTTGGAACCAGCTGGGGTGAGATACTAACCAGTTTTGTCCTCCCTACCACTCCTCTCTTCCCATCCAGACTTTTTGAGCCTCGGCAGTGACCACATCAGAACCCAGAAGGATATTCATGTAAGTCAATGGGATCCACTGCGACCTCCTGCAGTGGTTTGTGCTGCACACACTTGCTCCTGAGCACTCTTGCGCTTTGGTTTGTGTGCTGGGCTTGGGAGGGATGACCTGTCCCCAATAAGTACCTGTTTCCTCCATTAACTGGAGCCTGGTGTGACTGGCTCACACTGTGGGCTTTAGTCTTTATTCATCTTTAGTGAGATGGATTATATCTGTGCTAAGTTAGGTATCTAGCCACTAATCTCTGCACATATGCCAACAGAAGGACGAAGTGCCCCATTAACTCCAGCTAGAGTAACCACACAGGCCAAACTACACATGTGAAGAAATTGTTGCAGGATTAAGTCTTGGGAAGCTAAAGCAGTATGGCCTGATTTCCCAGAGAGTCTGCTGAGTGCTCAGATCTCCTGTTGAATTCAAAGGAACTGTAGGTTCTCAGCACTTCAGAAAATCAGTTTGTGCCAGATTTTTATAACAGAATGATGCCATGCTGCACTTAAAAATAAATATTTCTCCCCCCCCGCCCCCTCTCTGTGTCCCATTTTAACTTATTTTTTTAACTGGATTTTATCCACAGCTTTCTTGGGATGAGCAAAGGAAAGAAAATACATAAGTTTTAATTAGAAAGTAATCTTTCAACCTACAATGTAAGTGAGGCTTTAAAACACAGCAGAAAATGTTGCAAAGCTTGTTATCCTTAGTTACAAAATAAATATGCAAACTATGTCACCATACTCTTCATAAATATCTTTCAGCTGTTCTTTTTAATAAAGAAAAATATGAACCCTTCTGTATTACTCTGAGTTTAAAGTAGCTCAAATGTTTGGTCTACCAACTTTGACAATGTCCCTTTAAGTTTTCTGATTTTTGTGGAAGATCTAGCCCTGGGGTTTTTTGGCTTAGACACAGTACTTGTCAAAATCCTTCAGACTCTCTTACTGAAGTGGCTGATGCTGAGTGGGTTTTTTTCTTATTATTATTCTTTTTTTTTTTTTTTCCTCAGAATGACCTTATTTCCAGCTCCAATTTCATGAGAAAATGTGATCGTGTCAGAATTTTCCTTTGGAGAGAATTTTCATTTTACACATCTGACAGATTTTCAATTTCATGCTTTGATTTGAAGTTTCTGTGATTCTTTTCCTCTTACATTTTAATCTGACAGCCTGTAAGGCTAGGGGGACCTACTCTTGAATGGTTAAAGCAAAAGGTTTTGCATCAGGAGATCTGGGTTCTATTTCTGGTCTAATCTCCAGACTTGCTATGTAATTTCAGCAATATGAATACATGAGTGTGTGTGTATTTTGTGTGTATATACAAATAGGCATTAAAATAGACAACTATATGCATAAAAGACAGTAATGCTTACCCACCCTATTTCTATTAATGCTTTTGAGTATCTTAAGCTTCTTGGCTGTGAAAGAAAAAAAAGAAATTAACGCATGTGAGCATTATGGTATCAGTGTGTTGTCTTCAGCTGTTGAATTTTGATGTATTTAAAACTAACATTGCATTTGCCAAAGTTTTGCATGTCTGCACATTCATGCAATATCCTAAACACACTATTACTGCAGCGAACACGTAGGAAGGGCTGCAGGCTGCGTAGATGAAAACAGATGACTTTTGCCTGCAGCTTTGGCTTCTGCTGAGATGGCTCCTAAACCAAGTTTAGGTTCCCTGGTCAGTGTGGACTGAGAGACATCTCCCACGGAGGCTCCAGCCACTGCCAAATAGGTGTCTCAGAGAGCAGATGAATATTGCCAACCTGATGGAGAGAAATTTAGGTGCTTCTGTTCCGTAGAGCATAACTCCTTGGGAGACTTTCAGAGGCACGTACTTCTCCATAGGGAAATGAGGTGGTTACTTTAAAAAGACTATTTCATTAGGTGCCAGAAATGTAGATGCAAACTACATGCTTATGTTGGCTAGATCCCTATCATAGAGATGTGAATATTTGGCTGTAGATCTTCAAGAGTCCTTCATCTGCTCCTCATCTGGTGGCCATTAATATTTTTATAGTTCTGTATTCATAGGTGAGGAACTCCTCACTAAGAAAGGCTATCTGAAATTTAAAACAAAAAGAGGTCAGTCCAAAATGGATGACAGATCAAACTGTTGAACACTGAAAATATTGCTCCATGAAAATCGATTATCAGCACTCCCAGCCAGGCTCAGAAGCTCTGTGCTTGCAGGCTGTGTCATGTATTTGTAATTGAGCCCAAAGCTTTCCTCTTCCAGCTGTCAAACAGAACTGAGAAGGGAATCTGGAAAGCCACAATTTTGTTTTCGCAGTTCAACTAATTTCTCATTCATGAATTAGATAGGAACTATGGGACTATTTACAATTTGGCTATTACCTGAAATGTGATCTGTGTAATTGGTCATATCATTCATATTTATTCTCTCTCAGACCAAACAATTCCAAGACCATAAAAGAGGTTTCAGTCTTGTCCCACCAGCCTTGCCAGTGAGACTCCCCAGGTGATCACTATCAGATGTGTTTTCACATGATTTTCATTTTACAGATTTATTTTCTGGCAAAAAAAAGATAGGAAAATTCATCTACTTGAATGTTGGTGGAAAGCACATAAAAGGAGATCTGATACTATAAAAGAGAATTTGCTATTGTCTTCAAACACTGTATTATATCAGTGTTTGTTCGTTCAGAGGCAATCTGTATCCTGCTCACGCAGAGCTTATCAGATGTGATGAATGATCTGATTCGTTTTCATTCATATTCATTTGAAGGAGAATAATAACCGTGTGAGAAGAAAAGTGGCTCTTCCATCTCTGGCCAAATACCCAAACGAACAAAAGTCTGGGGCATAGGAGAGGCTGGTTCAAGTGCTGACAGGACCTGAAAGCCAAAGGAGGTCATTCTTGGTCTTGTGGAGGGACAGTAAGCTCTTTTTGGTATGTTTACTAGGTGTCCGCTACAAGGGGCTAGAGCAGAAGGGCAAATGGTACACTATGAGAGTAATACTCCTTAGTGAAAGGCACTGCATCTAGAAAGGGATATAAGCTGAGAGGGAAAAAAATTTGAAGAAGGGTGTGTAAAATATCAATTCACAGAAAAATGCACACTCTTATAAAGCTAAAAATGCTGTTTTAACTAAGTTAACATGCACAGTTTCAATAATATTCTTCTTTAAAAACAGATATGAAAAATGGCTGCGACACTGACAACCTGTTGCTAGTGTTGGTCTCTGTCTCCTAGGGAGGGAGCAGATCCAGCAGCATCCTCAGCTCTTCGCAGGGATGCAGAGCTATGGCAGAAGGAGAGCAGTGGCATAAGCATGGCCCTTGAGGGGAACTTCTTACCCCTCAGTTAAGGTAAGGAAGGTTACCTTCAACTGGGGAGGTGGAAGCTATTTTGCTCTTGACAAATTTAGCACGGGACAAGGGTACAAATATAGGTAGTTATTGAGAGCACATGTATCTTATGTTTTTACAGTAACTTATTGCACTGTAACTTCCTGAATAGTACGCGGCATATGGTAACAGACTTAATTACGCTACTTTATTTTTCTTGAAATATAGTCGTTTTCTGGTTTAGGTTGGTTTAGCAGAAGTGTGGGGAGGTAGCAAGCAGGGATGGGCTTGCAGTAGGAGAGATTCATATATGTGTCTGGTAATTTTAGGAATTTATTTCATATTGCAACCTTTTTCTCAGCCAGCTATTCTTACTTCTCACTGAACTGTGTTCAAAAGGCCAGGTAAGCTGGGTGTGAAGAATTCCCCCACAGATACTGCAGTCCCCCAACCCTTGACGTGCCCCACACGTCAAAAGACCTGAGTGCTCAGTGTTTGAACAGCACTGCTCACTTCAAGGGACACCCTTCCCCTCCCATAGATGTGACTTATTTAGTCTCATATGGCACAGGGAACCCTTAGAGAACCTTTTCACCTCCTGGAAATACAATTGCAATTTATTGGTCTCTGGTAAGACCTCGACGTCACACAGAAAAACCCAGCAGCCTTTCAATTAGAGGAATGGCAGATCAACCAGCCCTCTTTTCATTTCCCCTCCTGTTCATTCCCTATGCTTCACCATCACCATGTAAGCCTTGATGCTTTTGCTTGTGGAAGAAGTTCATTGGGTTGGCTTCTTAAAAAACTGCATGTCTTCCAGGCAGGTCTGAAATCCCAGCCCATACTCATCCCTCTGCAGCAGGAACTTCTGCGGATCAAGCACTGGGTTTATTGCAATACCAAGGACAGACATCTTATAGGTGCTATTAGTTTCAGGGATAGAGTTATTTTAAGAATCACAGAAATGCTACTCCATTGAAGAGCATTGCAATGCTTTGAGTATGGCTACCCATGGATGACTCATTATGCTTTTGGGTGGGAGTGGTATCACTTAATGTTCGCCATCAGTAAGCAGGGTGTTTTCTCTCAGGGAGCTATGTATGTGCCCTCTCTCTATGGTCAGTGGAAAGATGGTCATGTGAAAGGACAAGGTCCTCTTTTTGCTCCATGGAGGAACAAGTGTCAGGCTGTCACAGCAGTGCTCTTACGATGGGATGCTAAGGCTAGGTACTATGAGCCTGGGAAGTATGTGAGAGTATTAGGTCTGCCACAACAGGGCTGGAGGACAGTCCCTGAAGATGCTGGGGCAAACTGTCCTGCCAGCAGTAGCCAGTGTTCCTCTTGAAACTCATTATAGAGGGGAGGAGGTCCCAGCATGAATTACTGTGTGGGTAGCGTGGGTGACAAGGGGACTGGGCCCTGACAGCAAACTGGAAAGGGATGTGATTTGATAGCATAAAGACAACTCAAGTTTTTAGGATGAATCACCCTTTGGAGGCATTTGCGTCTCCAGACACAATAAAGAGAGCCAAGACAGCCAGGCAGAGCTGTACACCCTGCTTTCAGACAGCTATGGCTAGATGAGAGGAGCCCCACTGGTGTCTCAACCCTTTCCAGCCTCCATAGGTTTGATTTCTCCCCTCTTTTATTGTGTCTGCTGGGAAACGAGCCAAAGCCACACAGAGCTGGATCTGCTCCTGGTGTTCCTCATGTTCCCACTGTTCATCTCCAGGGCTTTGGGTTGGCCCTTCAGAGGAGCTGAGGCCAGCAGGGAAATTTGGAGCTTGATCAGCTTCCTAAAGGGGGGAGTTTGGATTCAGGGGGTTGTTTCAATCCTGTCCCCACCAATGTTTGCTAAAATAATAAAAACTCATTTCTTTCCATTAGCTTGACTTGCATTTGCTATGTTGGTGGTCTCTTTTTCTCCCCTTTCTTAAAGTCTTTCCTTATAAATTTAATCAAAACAATTTTCCTAGATTTGCTGAGTGATTCCATTACATTTCCTGACCACTGTCTTTCACATCTGCTCTACCTGTCTGCCTCTGTTCCTCGCTGTCCTGCAAGGATCTTTAACGCACCGCCCTGAACCCACTTAGCCACAGCCCTTCAGTGTTTCCTTCATAAGCACTGGAACAGGCTGAAGTAGGCTTGATTATTTGACAGAGTAAGGCTAGAGAGTGTCCTTCTGCTACTCCAAGGGAAAAATCCCTTTCCCTGACACTCAGCTCTGATGTACAGCTCCTGCCCTGCATGACCAGCAGCTCCCCAACACCTCTCCCCCCTCTTTAGGTGGCTGGTTTCCAGACAGCAGCGCATCATGTCTGTCTTGAGGTACCTTACAAACTGGGAAACTCATCATGTCATGCTGATGGATGGTGTTGGAGGTGGGAAACGATGGCTTCTCCGTCTCCAGGCAGAAGCATGCCTGCCATTCAGAGGTAGGGGTGCAGACCCCCTGGCACCCAGGGCTCACTCCCCAGAAAGGTCTGCACCGCTGCTCCTCCCTCCCTGGATAACCATGACCTACCTTTCTGCATCCTTTTACTTCTCTCTGGCTGAACGCCCTTTTTTAACCTTGCAGGAATGTGAGTGCATACTAACCAGAGGGGATATATAAAACATGTTGGCCTGTACATAATGCCATGTGAAGACGCTTACCTGAGACACCGGGGCATGAAGACTACAGTATGCTGCTGGGGATCAGGAAAATTTATTGGCAGCTTTAGGCCTGACAACCCTTGATGGCTCTCAGAGTGGCAGGGAATAGAGGCAAAGACAGACTTGTGCTTTGCCCCTGCCTTAACTACCAGGAATTTATTGTTCAATCATTAACTTCTTACATAGAAACTCCTTCCTCCAAAAGCTGCAGTTATTATGGGGGGGAAAGCCCTTTCTGCCCTTTCCTTGTTTCCTTTAAAAAAAACCCCAAGTTATATATCCTGTGGAGTGTTTGTTTTATTTTAAAAGCCTCTGCAACAAGAGGGTAAAAAGTGTCAGAGACAAACCAGCAGTTGTTTTTTGCTTTTCCTTGTTTCATTGTGTTCCAGCTGACCAGCTGCAAACATTTTTTCGTGCCTTCATTGTTGCTTTTACTGTCAGTGGTTTTACTGCTTGATTTCAACTCGTACATTGCTTGCAGGTGTACCTCTAGTGGTAAATCAAGGCTGCCCTTGGCTCTTTGATCTGGGTCTTCAAATAATGAAACTGAGTGCTTATCTCTTTCTTCTATCCAGGTGGCTGTGTACTTTGCCAGCGCTAATGAGTCCGGTCTCACGACACAGAGGAGACAGGCTGTAGGAAACTATTGTCCCCATTTAAATGGAGGTGCAGAGAGGCTCACCCAGCATGGCGAGGGAAGGCAGTGGTGCTGCCGGAGCAGCACGCTCAGCACTGACTGCCAGCACAGGCTCTCTAAACTGACTTCCCCCTACTTTGATAATTACACAGGGAGAGCGATAGCAAGCCCTGGCAGGTGTCATTGCTCCTTTGTAGATGGAAAGACTGGTCATAATAATGAGAATACATCATGAAAAAGCATGCTTCATCTTTAAAATGCTTTAAAAGAGTAGTTCTATAACTTCCCAGGTACATACTTAGCCCTATGATCACTTACTGCAACCGCTTATCTGCTGTCGTCTCATACTAATTACTCCCAGAGCTCAGGACATTTTTCTCCTGGGAATTAAGGATGTATGTAAGAGGCAACATGAGCAAGACATAAAAGGGAAAGGACTACATCTCCCTCTTAAAAATTTGCCACCTGCATTGTGCCCAGTCTGCTATAGAGGATAGCCTGTAGAGCATCCTGGTGTACAGGAGATAGCAACTTCACAGCTGGAGACACAGGAGGCCTAAAAGGGCTGACCTATCTGAAGCGGCAAGACAAATCAAGAGGAGAAGGAGCTGGGTTGCTGGCAAGGGGCAGGTCATTTTGGTGTAGCTGTCCAAGCTTGCCCACTGAAATGCAGGCTCATGAGAGCCCCACTGAGAAATGACACAGAAGTTGATTCTTAGAGATCACACAGTCTAGCAGCTGTTCAAATGCAGATGGTTTCAGATCCACTGCTGACATGGTTTCCCACACGCTCCAGAATCTATAATTCCAATTTTAAGAAACGAAAGGTTGTATATGCCTTGTTACAGTGTGAACTGTGCCCAGATATAGCTTAATGCACAGCTGTGCTTTTAGCTAGAGGGTACGGTTTCACAAGACACCTTGAGCTGAATTAATAACTCATGGCTCTGCTGTTTCAGTGGGCTGAATTGGCTCATCTTGCAATCAGACAAGAGCCAGAGCTGGTGCAAGGAGAGTCGGGGAGGTGGGGAGGGTGAGGTGCGGACTGTGATCTGGAGGATGGCAAAGAGGGGACCCAGGGATGGAGGAGGATGGGCTCTCCTCTCCTGTAGCTGCAGCTAGCTACTAATTCAGCTCCTCCATAACCAAGCCCTTGCTGACCAGAGAAAGATCAGACGGCAACAGTGTCTGGACAGCCGAGTCACTTCTACAGCTGCAGGGGGAAAGCTTCTGAAAGCTCTCATGGCAAGCTTGGTGCTTCGGGCCACTGTGGTGAGGACTCAAAACAGCAACCGCAAGAGAGGTGTCACTTTGGAAGCCTCATTACTCAGGAGAAAACAAAGGCAGCTCTGCTATCAAGCTCCTGCAATGGTATTAGTATTAGAATAGTATCATGCTCCCACAACAAGGGATGCAAGTTTCAATGGGTACGTTGTAAAAAGTAGGGAAAAATAAGGGAAAGAAAATATGCATTCATGAGCCAAGTTGGTTTAATAAAGTAATAAATTTTTAATGAATGATGCTTTCAAAACAAAACCAAACAGGATCATGGAAAGGTGGGAGGAAATGAACTGGACAGCTGTGAAATTCCTAAGCTGGGTCTGAGGAGGGGAAGGTAAAGGGAGGAGCTGGTCAGAGATTTCTACTGACTTCTGTCTCTAGAGTGTCTCATAAACCCCCACATAGCTCAAATTATTTCATTCCAAGACACACATTATAAAGACAAACCTGTTATTAATGGGAAGCTCCTGATATGAAAGGTAATATGAGGTTGATCTTGTTCTTGCCATATGTCTTCTGAAATGACAGCTAAAGACGGCTGAATTGCCTCTCAGTGCTAGGCAGCAGTTACTGACTAAGGAGATTTTTTTATAGAGAAAATGATTATATTCCTTTCCATGATAATAAAATTCTTCATGACACTCATTAAAAATGCTGAGACTTCCCAGGTAGCTGCTGTGCCCTGCCAGGAACATGGTGCTCTCCTGGCGTTCAAGCAAGCCCAAGAAGTGTGTAGAGCTGGTTGTATATTTTCAACATCTTTGCAATCCTCCTTTAAGAACTTGTGATTTGAATAAGCCCAGGAGTGTCCTGATGCTTCTGAGCTGATTCTTGTGCTGCTAATCTTTGCTCCACTATTTTTAGATAATTTTCCAATCTGCCTGCTTTTCAGTTACGTATTTGCTCAAAGTGACAGCTTATTTATGTGGTCTGGAAGCATTTGCTATTTCTCTCAATATGTTGGTCTGAGCCCTGCAAATGCTTTCTGACTTAAACAAGCTCCAGTTCCCCTTATTGTTTGCTCCCTGCTGTGGCAGAGGTCCCCACGGGGTGCACGAGCACCGACCCACGGGGTGCTGCAGGAGGAGGGCACAGCTCAGCCCCATCCCTTGCCCCCTGACACTCACCCCCACTGCCCGCTGATATAATAATAACAACAAATAAATAGTAGTCTTTATGGTTTCAAATATTTAGGAAGAGTACATGCTTCTACAGTAAAAGCATGAATGCATTGTCAGTGTACAGCAGTGCCCCAGCCACGACTGCGGGAGGACCCGCGGCACCCGACAGAGGAAGGTGCCCTGGGGCAGCCAGAAGCTGGGTTTTGCCACGTGTCGCCTGAAGATAGGCACGCAGCTGAGGCCAGTGGGGGCTTGTGGGCCCAGACCCACTCAAACCCACATTTGGGCAGCTGTGCAATAAACAGCAGCAAGGAACGGGGTGAAAATTATAATTTCTTTCCAAATCTGTTTTATTCTTGTCCACCTTAAAAGAGCTGTGAAACAAAGACTAATGGGTGAAGCCATGTCGTGGGCACCTGGCCCTGCAAGTGCTTTGGTGGCTGCATGGGACCCACTTCTGCTCCCAGACGGAACGAAAACCTTGTCAAGACCGGCAAGCCACCCTGCTGCTACAGCCCTAAGGGAGGGAGTGGGGACATGGTGGGGTGCATGAGCCAGGGCTGGGGCGGACATCTGTTGTCCTTTTCACCATCTCAGGTGCTCCCAGACCAAGAAACAAAGCTTTATTGCATTTAAAGCTTTATTACCTTAAATAGTTGGAGGGATTCAGAGCTGTCTTCTGAGTCTGAAGCAGGGGTCCCTCAGGCTGCGGCGAGCACCAGGGGCTGGGAGAGGTCAGCCTTGGCAGTGCCACTCGTTGAACTGGCACACGAGCTGCCAGTGGTGGATGACATCTGTGTTGCCACTGCAAAGCAAGACTGGCATTTTGCCGTGAAAAAAGCAACATTTTCTTATACAGGCAGGAACATTTCACCTTGACTCTAAACTAGGACAACTCATATGATGTTTGCTGGAGGAAATACAATGAAAACCTGTGATGGCAGAGAGATGGGCTGGATGCTTTTTGTCCCCATCTCTGAGTCTATAAAAGTGACGAAATCTCACTTAGGGTCATATCTGAGCATCTCCGTGGATATTCACAAATCTGTCAGGTTTTGCTCAACAAACAGCACCGAGTTGTTTGGCCAAGACAGTTCAAACCCAGCCGCCTCCTCTGATGAAGCAGCGGAGGGTTGGGGGAAGGAAATTTCAGCTACAGCACCGTGGTTTGCATTTCACACTCCCGTGCAGACTGTGTGGGTGTGTACTTTTAGGAAGTGGGGCTGCCCCCGAGGAAGAAAGAGAGGTTTATCTGAGCTGGCGCTGTGAACAGCACTTGGCTGCTATAGCTGCCACTTTCATTTAAGGCCAACATGAGCTCACGTGCTTTACACAACTGCAGATGCTGTGGGCATTGCAAAAAAATCAACAATTGCTGAGAATATATCTATGGATAAGCCCAAACCCAAGTATTCTTTGAACACTGAACTCCACTGAAGTGCCAAATGCTGTTTATACAGGATATAGGCAGAATTTTAAGTCTGAATATTCTTACAGCTAAAGTCGTGCTTTAAAATGGATCCAAAGTAGCCAGTTTAAACCCCTCAGTAATTTGTTTATTTTGAGTTTCTTTCATTCACATTTGTGACTCAACAACCTGGCAGCAAAAGGCCTCCGTTATTCTCCTTATACATGGCAGTGTGTTTAAAGAAATTGGACCCAATTAAGTCAGTTATGTTGATCTTGCCAGACTACCTCTTCCAGCAAGAAATTACATAGCCAAGATCATTTCTGGGTGATAAATATCTCTCATTTCCTTCAAAACCACAAGTGCCTTTTGCCCAGAGAAGACTGGCAAGAGCAGCGGCATGGTGAGGCCAGTGAACCTCCATCCTCTGACCCAGCAGCTGCCCGTGTCTCTTGGTGGGCTGCCTCGGCCACCTGTCCCCATCAAGGGCGCCCAGGCCACCCCTCGTCGTGGGTCCGTGGTGCCTGGAGGGTTATGCAGCCAGGACTCACCACCCACCGAGACCTGACCTGCACCTGACTGCAGGGCTGGGTGCAGCCTGAAGGAGCCCCAGTTTCCCACCTGGTGAAGCAGAGGGGCTAGAGCTTGTTCACCTTCGGGACTGCTGGGTATTCAGGTACTACAGTGACAGAAGTCTCAGGAGCAGATTATATATTGAGAAAAATTTGGCTGTCGGTGGTATTACCATCTCTCTCTGACATATGCAGGTATCCCCAGATTGAGAACAGGAGCCAGCAAGGACACGTGAAAACCTCTGAATGGTTTTTACCTTACCAGTAAATGCTAGTGCTTTACCATACCAGATCAAGCCAATGCAGCAAACCCCTCCAATCAAACATGACAGATTGAATGACAAAACAGTGTTTCTTGGTGTGTCTTCAATATTTTCATGTGTGTATATTAGGGCTTATCGTCCACACAGGGAGCTGCTCACTGGAGATCATAGACTCTTGCAAGAAAGTTTACTGCAGACCCCCTTTGTCCCCATCTCCCCTCTGTTGAACCCTATGGCCTCCTTGCTCTTTCCTCGGTAGCCCTTTTGCCAACTAAAACTTTGCACTCTGCTCTCCCTGCTGTCTGCTCCCATCCGCATGGCATGGAGTCTGCCTTGGGGCTTTATTCCAACAGCAATACTTCTGTCAAGGTGTGGTTGATCTGGGAAGTGGGTTACACATGGAAATGTCCCTTGGAGAGCAGACTTTCTTGGTTTCAGAGCATGAACTTGGCTTCAGAGAAGCTGGGTGACCCCCGATATGATGGACATTGGTAGAAATGGGTGTGTGTTTTTAAAGAGCATGGAGGCTGTTGGCATAGTTATTTTTGTTCATTGATCCCATCACCCCATCTCAGGGCTCATTTCTCTCTTTGGAAAGGGAGTCCCACTGTGGGAGAGGCTGTGAGCGACCGAAGAAGAGAGTTAGAAGAGGTCAGCTTAGCCTTGCCTCCCAAGCACCCAAGACACCCAACGAGTTTCCAGGAGGTGACTAACATCAGGAAGGTTAGTCTTTGACGGCAAGAAACAATAATGAGGACCATGAGAAATGATGCCATCAAACAGGACACTTCAGTGTTAATCAGGGTCATTAAAGAGTCAGTCAAAGCAAAAAACAGGAATGTAGAGAGCTGCAGAGGACAACTGCTGTCAGCTGCCAATGGCAGAGGTCCCCAACCTGGTGGCCCATGCAGCACACTCGCAGGTGGGAAGGCACCATGCTGCTCCCAAAAGCACTCTGTTGCAGGGTGATAGGCAGCCTGGTCAGCCCTGGTTTGAAAGCACTGGAGGTCAGGAGCTGCCCTTGAGCTCACACACGTGTTCACACACTCAAGCTCATTTGTCCACTGCAGGGCACAACCTGCAATGCAGAGCTGTGGGGCGGTTGCGGGAGGCTGGGGAACACAGATGTGAACTTTGTTTCTGTCTGTGCAAAACAGACATAAGGGAGGTAGATGAAATGGGGAATAGGATGCAGGCTGACATTTCAAACACTGCCAAAGAAAGTCTCAGTCTGTGGATTCAGATCCAGTGCTGTCTTCAATTACTGCAAACCTTTTCCCTTGTAGTCTCGGTTCTGATGTAACTGAAAGGACACCATCAACCACGTGTCGTTGCCAAGTCCTTTTTTTTCCTTTTCCTTTTCCTTTTCCTTTTCCTTTTCCTTTTCCTTTTCCTTTTCTCTTTTCTTATTTTATTTTTTATTTTATTCTCTTTTCTTTTCTTTCTTTTTTTTTCTCTCTTCTCTTCTCTTCTCTTCTCTTCTCTTCTCTTCTCTTCTCTTCTCTTCTCTTCTCTTCTCTTCTCTTCTCTTCTCTTCTCTTCTCTTCTCTTCTCTTCTTTCTCTTCTCTTCTCTTCCTTTTGGGGTTGTTTTTGAGCATTTATAGGCTTCAAGACTTCCTAAGTTTTCAATTAAAACAAGTTCTAATCCAAAAAGTAAAAGCTCCCTATGGATTTATAACTCTAATAAGGAAAAATGACAGAGTGCCTTGAGTCAGCAAACCCTGCCCCATGTATGTACAACTCACACAGCTAACTACTGACAGTTCATCAGGACCAGCAGGAAATGGGCCTGTGAACTGGGAGGTGGCAGTGGCCTGTTTTCTTGTGCAAGCTGAGGGAAATGGAAAATAATGTCAGAGAAGAGCATCAAGAATGAGGAAAAAAACTTAGGCATGCTTTCAATAGGCATGACTGGGAAAAGAGCTTTTTAAAATCCCTGGTGACCTTTTGAGTTATCTAAATCAAGACCAATGAGGTGCTGAGGGCAGGTGGTGGGGCAAGATAGGGATATGCTGACAGGCTGAGGAAAAGGGAATAGCCATGAGCCTGCTGAAGATCATAAACCCCAGACTTCACCCTCCATATCTGTCTACACAGACAAACCAAAACCTTTAATTTTCAAAGCCTCTCAGATTCGAGTCCCTTTAAGGTGCCCCATACTGAACAGGCAAAATGGAAAGAGCTGAAGTCACAGGCCACTTCTGGGAAAGATCAGATTTATCTATTTTTAAAAAAAAATCTTATTTTGAAATTATCTGTAGTTTCATCTACTGAGGATTTTTCTAGTGGTTTAAAATAGTCATGGTTTGCATTTTGGAAGAAACAGCATCAATTATCTTTCATTTAAATTTGGAAACAAAATGTAGCTTTCCTGGTCCTCCAGTCAGCACTAAATCAAGGAGGATTAAGCAGTGTGCAGTCCATTTCTCATTTGCGCCTATTTGGCCTTTTTTTTTTTCCCTAGAAGGTTATGGCCTCTCATCTTGAGCTGACATTACACACCAGTCATCACCATTGGTGCTGAAAGCTAGGCTAACATTTGTGGCAGCAGCTACTTCTCAACTAAATCCCCATGTTTACCTTGAAAAATGCCAATCACCCTCCAGTCTCAGTACCCAAACCCCGCAGGGTTGGTTAATGGCAACATTTACCAGCTGCAGCAAAAGCATCATCTGAGCAACCTTCTTCCTGGAGAGGCAACTCGGGCAGCAAGAGCAACCCATGGACCTCCTTTCCTTACAGGAGCCAGGACACCCAGAAGTTAAGTGTTGGGAGGGGGAACCATTTTAGGTCTGGAGACACCTGACCTCCTGAGAAGGGGAAGTTACTGGAGGTGATAACAGTCTGATTGAGGTTCTTGCTGAAGTCTTCTGTCATCTAGAGTTTATAATTGAAAGGGAAATTTGGCCCTCTATCTCAAGAGGGTTGTAAGCTCAAACTAAATTTTCCAACAAATCCCCTAAGTTCTGCAGAGCTCCAGTGTAAGAGCTGGGGAATTTGTCAGCTAGCTCACTGAAGTGAAAAAAAAAAAAAAAAGAAAAAAGAAAAAAGAAAAAGAAGAAGGGGTTTTAATAAATAAAATACAAACCAGAGTAATAAAATAAGCATGGTAGATTCAGTGTTATTTGTTTTTATATTCATTTTATGCTGCCCCCACAAATTCAATATACCACAGCTTTGTATATTAAGAAAACATGTGCAACATGGAAAGTATCAAGGAAGTGTTGTAGGGATTGCGTTAGAGGAGGGTCGTTACTTTTGGCTGTCTGAGAAGCTGTCTGGAGTCAAGGAATGTGTGTGTCAGCTGATTAAGACCACAGAAGTGATTAGCAAGGCAACCATTAACAACACTGCATGTCAATGCACATCTTTAGGTTAAGGAGTTAATTGCCTCTCTCAAAACTGTGGTTTCAAGACTTCTGTAGACCTGGGAAGAAAACCCAGTGGCAGTTTGCACTTGATCCACATTTTTCAAAATTAATTGCACAAGTACAAAAGCTAGACACGTCTCCTTTTAATGCCTGCTGAGCATTTTAATGTTGAGGTAAATGGCTAATTCTGTGAAGAACGAGGTAGCCATGAACTATGCAAGTGTTTACCTTCTCTGTTTGCTACAACTTTTTGTTTTCAGGGAAGATTTTCCTTGATTTATGAAGTGCAGTTCTCCAAGAGTTCAGGTGCATGTACAGCACAGCACCTTCCACTGAAGCGTTGATGTGCAGCATCCCCTTCAAAATGCTGTCCCACCCCTGGAAACAAGCGCTTGCCATTCCTCCTGTTAAATTATCCTCTTCCCACCCCTTACCTGGAAGCCTGAAGGAATAAATACGGTCTAAAAATGAATAGATCGATATTTTATAGGCTGAAGGAAGAGAAAGACCTCTTGTTGAAAATGCTTTGTATGTCTTCATTTTATCTACATGTGAGAAGCTGGAGCACCTCTGCTTGGCAGCACTGCCCAGACCCACCCTGGGGGGCACTGGACGCCCTCCAGTCTGGCAGGTGCTGCCCAGAGAGCTGTGCTGGGGGGCCTGGGTCCTCCCAGTGGCCTGATCTCCCACCTGAACGCCAGGTTGCCCACACTAAACACAAGCCACTGCTCTTCAGCTGAAACACTGAAGTGTCACCCCATGAGAAAACTAGGTGGTCTTTCACAAGAGGAGGTCCCAGGCCATTTCCAGCTTTTAGAGATCCTCTGGAGCTGTCCCCAGCCAGACTGTGGAAATCAGGGGTGAGACACGGATACTCTCCAGACAAGACATACCCACACAAGGCAACTGCTACCTACTGTCCCCCACTGGCACTGCCAGGAGGACTGCACTGTGCTAACCCAAACTTGGGGTGCACAGGTATTGTTCACTGCGCTGCAGTCCGTAGGCAAATTAAAACTGACAGAAGTCCCAAGTGAACAGCGGAAAAATAAACATTTGTTCAGGTCAGCCACTCTGATCTGCTCACGTTTTACTCAGCTCCCCATGCTCTGCAAGCCAGTGTGATACATGATAGACATAATCTATAACCAAGTGGGTCTTTTTCTATCGATAACATGCAGGCACAGCCAATCCTATCTTGGCTGAGGCCAGCTGGCTCTGGGTGAAGCCCTTCCTTCAGCCAGCCCTGAGTAAATTACCTTCCCTTCTAGCTCTGGGAGCTCAAACACCAATCTATGGCCCTGCGCTGCCCCACCAGCTCGCAGCCAACACACTCACTCAGTGCCTGGGGGAGAACTGGTCTTTTCAGGTGATAGATGCTGGGAGCGATGGCCGTGGCTGTGGCCACTTTGTGTCCCTGCCAATAGCTGCGTAACACAACTGTGAGCTCTTGCAAGAGTTAGGCACCAGTAGGTTTAAACAATAGGCAAGGTCCTTCGTGACCTCAGCTAAATCTTTAACCTGAGAAAAGGAGAGCAGCTTTGGTTTGCACAAGCACCTACAGATTCAGATGTTTATTTCAGGTTGGGTTTTTTTTTTTAACAGCTGGGCTTGTCTTCTCTAGATATGAGTTTTTCTTGAGATATTCTGCATTTAATTATCATCTGGGATGGAAAGCTTGCAAGCACAGCTGTTATTGCAACATTTCAGTGCTTTGACTTTCAGGCCCAGATGGAATGAACTGTGCAAAAACGAGAAATCAAGAGTAAAGCAAACTTTCTCAAACTTTCAAGACAACTCGATGTGAGAAACAGGCTGGGACGGATTCAGCGCGCACATGGACTGGCTGAGGTGCTGCAGCGATGAGTCACGGCACTACACTGACATGACACTATGCTGCGGTACCTCTGCCTCTGCAGAAATGCCAAGGGAAAGGGCTCCTCTGCAACGTGCGGCTCAGAGCCGTGGCCTGCCGTGAATCTCTCTGCGGGGCTGGGTGAGGATTTGGCTCTGCCCTTATTTGGTCAAATAGCCTTAATTCTTTTCATGGCTGGACCCCATCACAGATAATGTTGGTGTTTGCAGAAGGAGGTATTTGGCAACTGAGTGTAGACGTGGGGGAGAGTACGGGCTCCTTGGCTTGGTTGCTGAAGCGGTGCCACGACCGCCACTGCAGGCAGGCACGTGCGTGCACGTGTGTGTGTGTACCTGTGTCCTCCTGTTCCCGCAACGTCCAACAGGTTGGACCCTCTCTAACAAGGTGACTGCAAAATACAAGCATGTGCTCAGATGCAACTTCTCCTCTTATTTGCTGCTGAAACACTGTTTCATGACCTTATAAAGTTTAAAAGCTTTTGTTTGGGGGAAGAGAGCTAAAATAGGATGCCTGCCTCACAGGCTTCCTCCTTCACTTACCCTTGACATTACCTCTCAAAAATGAGAAGAGCACTTGGGCACTGCGAGGGTGCAGTTAGGGTCCTTCCCGGTGGCCGGGTTGTCCTGTGCGCTCAGCGTGGCAGAGGCCACCCGTACAGCAAACAGAGACCTGCCTGCATTCACAGCCCAGGACAGCAGCTTTTGTTTCATGTGCAAAGCTCATAGACGGGGTATTCCTCCTTCATGCCCATCCTTTCATCAGCTCCGGCCGCTGCCCCCCGGCCAGCTGTCGGGCTGTGCCAGAGGTGCCGACGCTGCCGGGTCTGGATTTGCAAGCCAGCGGGGAAGGTGATGCTGCTGATGGTTTTGGTGCCATCCTTCACCCGCAGTGAGCTTGTCCCAGGCATTCCCGGTCTGTGTTGGTATTTCAGGATCTGGGGGGCTTCCCTTTCCCACCCCCTCTTTGGGGCACCTGCCCAGCTGGCACTGCCTACCCCCATGCTGGGACGAGACCCGTCTCTCCGGCAGCACACGCGTCCTCGCTGCAGCGGAGGGAAGTGCTCTGGGCCAATGCGGAGAGGCTGATGATGGGGGTCACCTCCCCTCATGCCAACCCGTTAAAAACCAGGCATCTATTTACGGTCTCCATTTCTGGCAGTCCTGCTCCCCACACGCCCACCACCCCCACCTTGTTCCCCACCTCTACTGCCAGCACGACTGCCCTCACAGCGAGCCAAAGGAAGGAATTGGTTTGGATTTAAAAGACACGGTTTTTGCCAGGTTGGTGTTAACTCATTTCTCTTCCCGGATCCGGGTGGCAGCAGGGCTCACGGGGTATTGCCAGGGTGGGAAGGAGCAGCTGCGGGGCCGGGAAGGCAAGAAGGCAGCACTGCCACAGGGCTGTTTAAGGCACACATGCGAGCGGTTTAAGGCACACATGCGAGCGGTTTAAGGCACGCTCCTGCGCTCACCAGCACGGCGGCACGGCAGGAGCTGCCCTCCAGAAGTGTCTTCCCTCCCTCTTAATGCAGAGGGAGCCCAGACGGCTAGCTGACACCAGAGCTTTAACTCTTACCCAGGTGGAATTAAGCAAGGTTAACCTCACCTCTGATGGCTTTCCAAGGCCATGGAAAAGGCTGCGGCAGAGAAGGATTTGAAACTAGATTTCCGTGGCCTGTGCCCTAACGCCTGGACAATCTTTCCTCTCTGGGGGCAGGCATCTGAGCGCCAGGTTCTCAACAATCAAACACCGGGACAGCAGAGACAGCCTCAAGCACTTTTTCCTCTCAGAATTAATCAGATTATTTCCTCAGGATAATATTTTATTAATGTAACTGTAACCCATTCCATTAATACCTTTATTTACGAGCGGCTGCCTGTCACAGGCTTACGCCGCCGTGCACTGGCTGACAAGGTTCAGCACCTGACCCCAGTCAGTAGCATCAGTAAAGGTTTTCCAGTTGTCTTCATGCTAATGCTGAATGAAATCCAGGTCGACCTATTTCCTTGTCAGCTGGTTACAGGGAAGGGGAAGGGTGTCCTGGCTCCCTTTGGGGGGCCAAAGAATCCAGTCTACATGCTTAAAGGAGTGGATTTCTAGGAAGGCAGGATTTCAGACAGCTTTGTGGAACCCTCCCCGTTGCCTGTGCAAGAAAATAATCTCTTTGGCTGGCTCATCCCGCATTAGCTTTGTGATTCATCCCCCAGACTCTTGAGCCAGGGCCGTCCATACTTCATTAGTTCACTGAGCCCTGTTGCACCTGCCACATACATGTTATTAGGTCACTGCTGATTAAATAATTCAGTATCTCTGAAATGACAGTCCTCAAAAAAGTGGGTTATGTGCTGAGGCCAATCCTGTTTGCCTCAAGGAAGGCTGATGGTACTGGCCAACATTGTTGGGCTGAGAGAGATTTTTGATGGAGAAGGAGTTGCAGTAACAGGCTGGCTGTCAGAAAGAGAGGCTGTGATTTCTCTGCCCCCAAAGTGTTTTCAGAAAAAAGATCATCATTCTCCTGCCTCTCCAGGGCACAGAAACAAGAATTCAGTTTCATGAATCTTCCCCATAGAAACACTCAGCTAAATAATTATGATAGGCTGCTGCCTAAACATGAAATATACGCAGGCTACAATACATAAGCAAAATACAGCAAGGAATGTCTTCTAATTTCTTTTATAAAGCTGGATATGGTGGTTAATACAGGTGTGATGTTCCCATTTCTAATGAGACAATATTGACCTGGTATTAATCACAGAATCACGGACTGGTTGAGGCTGGAAGGGACCTCTGGAGATCACCTGGTCCACCCCCCCTGCTCAAGCAGGGACACCTAGAGCTGGTTGCCCAGGACCATGTCCAAGTGGCTTTTGAACATCTCCAGGGACGGAGGCTCCACAACCTCCCTGGACAACCTGTGCCAGGGCTTGGTCACCCTCACAGTCAAAAAAGTGTTTCCTGATGTTCAGAGGGAACGTCCTGTGTTTCAGTTTGTGCCCATCGCCTCTGGTCCCATCACTGGGCACCTAATAGTCCCAAACACTCTGACAGTCTTCTCTGAGAAGGTAAGTCTTGGTGCTAGAGCAAAATACAGCTCAGGTATGTTTACTCCTTTATGGTGGGCTCTTGGAAGTCACAATTACTGAACCCTCCACTGGTAGAAGGACCTCTAGAAGAGAAGCTGGAAATGCTCCTTCTATTTATAGCAATGGGATCTCCACATCCAGGCATGTCAGTCTGGCAGCTTTCACGCTCTGCGCTTGATACCAGAAACAGGACAGGTTTGAGTAAAATATTAACCATTTTGACAGTTCAGATATTTTGATTTAGAAGAAATAAAAACTGTGCAAATTAATGACGTACTCCCCGAAACTTTTAAAATTTGTTTTCAAGAATGACAAGGATAATACCAAAGCTGTTTGAGCTTTTTTTATATGGCTATTACTTACACATTGGATACAATGCTTTAGGATGGCAGCAATGCTGTTACATCTGTATTGACAGCTGAAGAGCACTGCTGCCTATTTGCTCTCTCCGAGTATTGACTGTATTTCTTAAAGCTCCAGCAGCTGGAAGCAAGGGATTAAAAAAAAAAGTAAGCTTAGCTTTAATTCTCAAAAATCTGGGGTCAAGCATTAAAAAGGTGCTCTGAATAAAGATTCAGGAGCCAGAAGTCACATTAAACAAACTTTCCATTTCATTTTTAGTTCTCTCTGAATTTAAGGCCACCTTGTGATTTTGAAAGCAGGATTCATAAATTTCAGTCACTGGGGCTTGTAACACCTTGGCCAACATGACACAGGGAAAGTGAAAATCAAACCCTTCTAGATAAAGTTGGTTTTCCTACTAATTTCTTAAGTCCCTGAAGAACTTCTAAAATTTAATTTATTTTTACCACTTGTGATGTGTATTGACTTTTGCATTTCACTCAACTGGGACAATGAAAACAGATCAGTCTTTCTGAGTGCTGTGGCTACTGCGACCTGCAGAATTACTGCTTTAAAACTTCAGCACCTACCTACAGCAAACTTACACATGCAGCAAGCAAATTCACGTTCCTCTATGATGTCACCCATAATACATAATGAAACTATTGCTGCAAAACAACAGCTACTAACACATACAGCTAGGTTGAGGATTAACGTAACTAACTTGTGCCCTTCTAACAGATGAGAGGATTATATGGTATCCTATTGTGTAGGCAGTAAATAAGCAACCTGATTTCTTTTAGACAAAAGCTAAATTTCAGGCCTGAACTATTACTTCTTCCCTAATGATGACAGCTGCATAAGGCAAAATGTGCAGTGATGTCTGAGCACAAAAATGAGAGCAACTCTCAACAGGCTTTGCAAAATGCAGAGGAGCAATAAATACTCCCATTTAAGGGAAATAAAAATTTAGATATTTATTAATTTTATTAGAACTAATTTTGATATCTCGCTCCTCTCCTGCCTTTGATCCTGCTTCTTCTTCTTGAGACTAAATAGATGAGACTGCTAAGAAGACACCTCAGGATGTAAAATTACCTGAAAAATTGTCCTTCTCCCTGGGAGCTTTCCAAGCCCAGGCTCAAGAGTTACCATTACCATAAGCTGCAGAGCCACTCCTGAGCTTGGGATTTGCATTCTCAGGAGATGCACACAGCGATGCTGTTATCTGAGAGAGTGGAAATCAAAGCATACAAGGTCAGAGGACAATTTTTATCTGTCTGAAGGGACACCTTTTTTTAGCACTGTTTTTCATGGAGATACAGGCTCCCAGTCAGCTAAGACCTGAGGTTTCCTCTCCAGCTCATGCAGAAACTTTTCCATGCAGTTCTCTGAGAAATGCACAGTTACAGAGCGCACCTCTATGGGGCAGGGTGGCTCACACATGCTTCTGATGATTTAAAAAAAAAATTACGACTTTCAAATGATGCCTCAGGTTCGATGCAAGCATCGAGAAAAGTGAGAGACAGAGATTCACACCTTCTTTTACTGACTTGTACAGTGTTACTTACAAATCTCAAGCCACTAGGATGATGCCACCCTTCCAGGATGCCAGCTGATGTTTGCAGTGCTGCCAGCTAGAGGATAAAAAAAAAGTATAAACTCCTGGGCGTCATGATGCGGTATTTTACAGAGTCACTGCTTTAGAAATGAGGTGACAACAAACTGGCTTCAGTTTCAGCTACCCTATTTCAAAAAAACAATAAAAGGAAGGAGAAAAGTCCCAGAGAGAGGCAGCAAAACCAACTAGAGACAAAGAAATGTCTGGAAAAAGACAGGCTGAACACATGGGAATGCCTGTGTCTATACTGGAGAAAAATAACACAGGAAATGATTAAAAAAACCCCCATATCAAATAATGAATGGCAAATGGAAGCAGAAACTTCTGTAAATACATTTGTATAGAGGTTATACTGCTGAGTGTGTATTACAGGTATTCCTCTGTCTCGATTTATAGAAGAGAGAAATTGCTGTGTTCAAAAGTGAGGCAGATGCTGGCCTTGAGCCAACTGCAGCAGTCCATGTTTCTGGGTCCAGAGATGCCAGAAGAAACACCAGCATGTCAGCCAAGGCAGTGGTCATCCAAAGTATTTACTGAACCATTTTTGACAACTTTGGGGTTCTTCCCTTTCCTCCAACACTTTCTGGCACTGCCCAACATCAGAGTGACATCCTGGATGAGATGGGCCAACCCGGAGCAACAGCTCCACATGTTCTGCATTAGTGTTGCTATTAGTCTCAAATATTATTTCTGTAACTTTTCCCAAACTCCGTCAAGCACCCTTGGGTTTCTCTGCTCAAAGTTTGAGCCGAGTGCAGGTTTCCACAGACCATTTCAATATCCAGCTTGCAAAGCTTCAAGTCCACAATGAGACAATCTCCACCCAGCCGATACGTCATGAAGAGGCCCCTGTGCTTCATCACCTGCAGCCAAAGCCACCTCCAGAATCAACCAAACCAGAGCAGAGTTGTAAACCCAACCATGCATTTGTATGTGGGAGCAAAAGTGTGCTGAGGCCCCCAGGCTATGGGCTGAAAGCAGGACCAGCCGGTAAGCACCTGCACTCTGCTCAGTCTTTCCAGTTTGTGCAAAACCAAGCAATTGGAGGGTGCCAGACAGATTTAGAAAACCAGGCAATGAATCAAACTAGAGGGAAGAGTAAGAAAGTATGGCTGAGGGTCCAACCCATTAAAATATGCATTAAGCTAAGTTAGCTTCATAACTAAGGTGGGGGAAATCAAACTGCATTTTATTTCCTCAAATTAGAGCTTACCCATGGTGGTAAAACTCGGAGCAGGAGGAAGACACTGCTGGCCTGCCGCTGCCTCAGCCCCTGCGGTCCAGCACTAGCCCTTCTGCCTGCCACACTTGACACAAACACCCGTTACTTGTTTACTCTCATTTTGCCATAGCTCCATGTGCACTTAATGGCCAGCTCTAGTTAGAGCATGATATACCTGCAGCAGCAGTTTGGAAGGCTGTAAGAATAAACGTACAGGCTTAAAAATATATGTTACTATTTGCACTAATGTGGGTGATTGGAGTGAACAGGTTGGGGTGAAACATGAAGGCCAGTTCCAAACCAGAGCCCCCTAAAAGTCCTGGGATGCCTGGATTGGAGTTCCTGACTGAGGATTTTTGCAGTAACAAATTCAGAAAGCGCAGCCCTGAAGAGGCATCTTAACACAATCACCAGATATTTGGAGAGCAATCAAAGCAACAGCTTTTTTTTTTTTTTTTTTTCCCCCATGTGGTATGGTACTAAGCACTGGAAACAAACTTTTTCCCAAGGAGGGCTCTTTTAATCCCAGGAGACATTTTGGCTGATAGCTTCAAGCAACTGATGACTCTGGCAGCACTGGTTTCTTTAGCATCCAAGCTGAGACACCCAAAAGGGACTTGCTTTTCTGTCAGCAGAGAATGGTGCCTCCCAACACGGCCCCCCCGGAGGGCTAATCACTTTTGGAAGTGCACACCTCCATCACCCAAGGTGATTACTCTGAAGGGAAATTGCTGTAAGAACTCATTAATGAAACAGGAAGCCATTATTTCTCACCGAGTATATGGTGTCCTTTAGGAACAGCACTGGGCTGGGAAACAAGACCCAGGTGTGATCATGTGCTGGCTTTTTCCTCTCAGATAAGAGCATGAAAACCGTAGTAAACAATGCACGCTCCATATCGGTCTGCTGAACACCAGTATCACTGGCTTAACGCTCCCTAAACCTGACAGACAGCACGAACTACTGCATTCCTTAAGCGACCTTCAAGGCAATAGTTCGTGTGTAAAGTGGCAGCGAAGTGTCCCGCAGAGCCTTTTTAAGCACACTTTTGGGGGGGTGGAGCAAGGTGGTGGAGGTACGCTGACTTCCCCGTGACCTCAGAAGCAGGGTTACTTTTCTTGAGTCATGTTTTCGCTCCATCGTGGTCCCACCAGAGCTGCCGTGCTGCCTCCTCCTCTGCCTTCCTCCTTGCTGGGCTCTGCACGCCATTTGCTGTTACGGGGCTGGACACGCTATCACCGCTCCGCCACCGCTCATCTCCGCAGGGGGAGGAGGGCCTGGGGCGGAGAGAGGTTACCTGTGCATTTGCCAGCTGTTATATCCATCTTTCATTGAAGACCACAGCACAGTGATGACTAAGTTCCCCACACGAACCAAGGATGGGAAGTAAAAAAATGATGTTTCTTGTGGGAGCAGCCCAACTAAGGAAAGAATTCCCCTCTTCCTCCCTCCCTCCCACAAAACCCAGACTAGATGCAACAGATAGCCTTGGTCTTGTCTAACCCATCCCATTTCTGATGCATAAAGCATCCTCAAAACGTCCTCGGATAAGACATTCTTCCTACCTCATGCTATTTAAAGTTAACAATCAATAAATGCAACCCAATTCAGGGTTTAACCAGGAATACGGATTTGGCATTTAGCTGGGGGACTACTGGGATAACACAGCTGGGACACAGCTAATGCTGCTGCTTCCAGACATGTGCCCAAATGGTGGGCACTGAGGGAATACCAGGCACTTGAGAGCCTGCTGCAAGCTGACCTCATGTACCCAAGGCCTCCTGCTCCAAGGTGCATTTGTTTTGAGGGCACGCAGCGCCTGGGGGGCTGGCGGGGAAGGTAAAACAGGAGTGATGAGAGCACCAGGTGAAAGAGCTCTGACTCAGCTATGGGCAACGGATACCCAGGGATTTTGTTCGTTCCTTAATTTTCCTTCATTCTGCTTTGACGTAGAAGCCACGTAAGCATCCCATTTAAGCAGGCACGCTTGTGAAGCAGCGTCACCTTAAAAATGGCAAAAGGATAAAAGAGGACCTTTGAAGCTTCTCCTATTTCTTTTCTTTCCCACTTCCACTAAGAACTTTTTTTTCCTAGAGCAGGAAGATGCATCTTTTAATTTTTAAGACAGACTATTGGGAACACGAATTTAAATACGGAGAACCAACCTAGATTTGCATGAAGGCACCCCAGAGTACCATACAATCGTAAAAACTAAGAATGGAAGAGCCACCTAAATCTGTCCCGCTGCTGATGCAGAATAGCTCCCTACAGGATATTTACAAATTTTTAACGCCTTGGCCTTGTGCCTCACATGCACCAAAGACACCCTTTTAGGCCAATAAAACATCCCTTGTCATGGCTTAATGCTATAAGAATTAATTTATCACTAATTATTTCCTCCTTTAAAGCCCTTCTCTTTGGATAGAAGTAACATAATTCTTGAAAAAAATCACCCTATTTAAAGACTAAGTACAGGGTCCCCTCCAGCTCCCTGCCCACAAAGGCCAGCTCTCCAAATGTTTTCCCAGTTTAATTTCAGCCCTTGCAGTTGATGAGGAGCTGAAAACATTGGTCATGGGGGTTCTGGGGGGAATGGCTCGAGTCCTCTCGCTGCTCCTGCCTGGGCACCCTCCGACCAAGGGTCTGCTGGAGGCTTGGAAGGGCTTTTCCTTTGTGGTGGTACCATCCAGGTTAGAAAAGGGTGCACCTCTTTGGGCTTAATCACAGAGCTAACTGAATTCTGATAAAGCGAGGCCTAACAAAGTAAAGATGAAGTCTGGACTTAACCGAAGCCTAAGGAAATATGATTTCACTTATTACATAAGTCTCTCTCTGTCTCTCTCGCGTACACACAATCCCAACGTAAGTGATTTCATCTCTCATAGTTGAAGGTCAGCCATTTCAATGCTGTATTTTTTCCACAGCGAGTCACAGTTTCTGCTCTCCTGGCAGATCTGCACAATCGACATCCTAAATAAACCACAAAGGCAAGGCAATTTGAAGTTATTGGACGCTTTTATTTTAATGTAGCACCCAGCTCTCTATCACATACATTTTCCAAAATTAGATGGGCATAGTATAGAACACCATACATTTTGCAGCTTACCATGTGGACAGTCTGCAGCTGTGAAAACAAATTGCTTAAATCTGGCTATCGACTTTATAAGTTAAAATTCAAATATATAATAGCCTTAGGGTATTTTTTTTAGATTAACAATGATAATGCTTGCAATACGATTTCTTTATATCAAAAAAATCAGTAACAGAGTAAAACATAATGCATATGTTCATAGCACATTATCATGAAGATAACTGAAAAAAGCTTCAAAATACATATCTCTTCTCAAAGGTAATACATCAGATATTTTTTTTTCCTGAAAAAATACTTTTACTCTTTAGTCAATAAAATATGTGGCTTCGTGACGCCGTGTATTTTCTTGTCAAGGACGGTGTGTGCTGAAGGCCAAAGGGCTGATGGTGCTGGAAAACACCCCTTGTTCCCTGGCTAGCAACTTTTACAGGCTCTCTTTCTCCTGATCTGGAAGCTCAGCTGGGAGGAAAGCAGCTTATACACCACCAAAAGGCAAATTTCCTATCATGCCCATCCTAAATGCTTCCTGTGAAGGGTTCCAAGTCCCAACCATCCCATCAAAGGGGGTCGTTTTACCATGCAAGTTGTCACCACCCCATGCTGGTTAGCCCCGGCAGTGCAAAGTTGGGACTGTCTGGATGATAGCTGAACAAGTTCCTCTCCCCGATGTGCATACAGAATTGCCAGCACCAAAACTATTGCCGTGCATGTAAAAACAGCTTGGAGATAATCTTTTGAGTTAAAAAGGATATTCACCAACTTGCCAATAACAGGGCTGAATCCACTAAGCACTGACATTTTTGCTATGTCACCAAAACTCTCTGGAAGAGAGAGCTGAGAACTGTCTGGAAAGAGGTGGTAATGTTTCCTCTGCATCCTAGTATAAAATTAGTAACTAGGAGAAGCACATTAATCATTAAGGATTAATGTTTGTTCATAGGCAGTTTGTTTAAAGGAATGCCTCTGAAACGGAAGCTGTTTGCCTTGCTTAATTACCAGGTCATTATTTATATTTAAAGGCTCAAATAAAAATGGCTTGATCTACAAAGGCAACCAGTCACTACATTTAGCTGGGCATTTTTCTTTTTTCACCACTAGAATTACCATGTATTGAAACAAGTATTTCATAGAAAGGTATCAGATGATATGAACATTAACAGATCCATAAAGAAATGCATGATCAAAAGGAAGACACCTGAGTGCACACTTACACACACACTGAGGAAGATCCTTATCTGCTCTGCCTAGTCTTGTCCTGCAGACAAAAATATTTAACTGTTCAAATCAGAATAGTTGCAGGAAATTGAAGACTTAGAAAGGGGCACCAGGCTCATGGTTAGCACATCCTCCCAGATGCAAGGAAGCCGCGCTGCAGCTCCTGTTGGCAGTTATCCCCTCTTGCTGGGCATGTTCTGCTCTGCGTACCTACAGAAACCATGAACTGAGGAGAGTGAGACCTCACGCATGGGAAGCTGCTCTCAATCCTCGGTCAGGCTGTAAACTGGGACAGGCAGATCCTAGCTGCTGCTCTGGGTCAGGCACGTCAGGGGCTTAAAGCTGATCGCTCTCCTGTAGCTCAAGAAAGTGCCCTGAACATTGAGCAAACTGCCTGTGAGGTCTCCCTTTCTGACCAGATGGTCTGTCTTGGGTCTACGAGCATCTCCCACCCGGAGTTTCAGAAAGTAAAAGTTTCTGCAAGAAATAATGATTTTGCTGTGGTCACATTTTTCCAAAGGAAGAATACTTTTTGAGAAAGTCTGTGATACTGGATTTAGATGTGAATTTTGATCAGCCAGGGTCTGTTAATAGTAGCCATGAGCGTGGCTGCATGGAGCAACTGCCAGAAGCAGTGTCTATAGCTTCACGATGCCTTCTCCTCTCCCTCTCAAAATGCTAACAGCCTCCCAAAAACCAGACACACTTTTTCATTTTGGATGGGCTATCATGAATGCTTAAGTACTGAGACATACAGAAGAGTAACTTCCTGCATCGTATATATAACACACCAACATTTCTCCTTGAATATTCTGCTTTACTTTCTGTGAAGTAGCATATCATCATCATAGCCGACATTTCACCAAACGGAATACAAATCAACTCACACTCTAGGCCTTGAAGTTGAGTGGGGCATTTGACTGCAACCCTAAAAATGCAGGGATGGTTAAACTTTTAATTTATTAAGTCCTGTGGTAGAGTAAAAACTGAGTAAGTATTTTGTTGTTGGCTAACCAAGCATCCTAATTTCCAGTGAATGAAAAAACCCCTGTATGTTAGAAGGGAGACATTTGAAAAAGACATATAAAGCAGACTTTTCCACTCTTCCTTTGAACAGCATCTATTCCATGAATAACCCAAGTGAAATAAATGGGGGATTATTCTAGAGGAAGCTCCTATCAAACATTATAAAGTCTTCCACTGCCTTAAAAAGGCAATGTGCACACTTCTTTGTAATCATTGAAAAGCTTTCCTTAAAAAATCACCCATAAAATAAAAAACAAACATCCATATGATCATTTCCTATCAAATAGTAGGGGCATATTAACTAAATGACAATGTAAGAACTAAAAAGCAAACAAAGAGTGAGCACTTCATTAAAATTTCAGGAATGGCTCAGTGTTATGAACATATGAAATAAGTGAACATATGAAATAAATGATGGTAACTTCTGAACAGTACCGCTCCTAGCAAGAGGGCAGCAGCCGATTTGCAGCTTCCCAGAAATCTGCAGGTCTCGCATTTTGTCACTGACCAGGAATGACCGTCTGACCCCAGCTACGCACCAGTTGCACAAAAGAAGTCCCAAATCCAGAGAAACGGTTGTTGCTTGTTGACGTAGCAATGTATAGTTGAATCGAAACCAATGTGTCACAAAAACAGATTTTCAGTAACAATTCCTCAAATATTTTTCACCTTCAGACTTCCGGATCCATGTCCTACATCCATATCCCTTTCAGCAAAAGTAGGCTGCTTCCTCATCACTTCAAGCATTCCTGTTGATATCTGTCTTATCTCTCAGCAAAACTTTTGGCTACTGTGATGTCCTCCGATACCCCACTGCAGCCATTCCATGATACACCCTGAAGGGAGGCTACCCAGCTGCTTCAAACCTGCTTCTCCTTCCTCTCAGCCCCAGGGCCATCCTATAGCTACAGGGAGAAAGCATCACACCAACAACAGTAAAAAACTGTTGCACCATTTCTGCAAGGCAAATGCATACACTTAAATTAGGTCAGTGAACAACAGGATATGAAACACGTGCAGCGTCATGTTTAAGACAGATAACAGGTAGGTGACATTCCCTTGCAGTGAAGCACACATCGCATCCATGGAGGGAACAGGGCTGCCATCGTTATGTCTGAAGTCACCCAATCCAAGAGTATTGGCCCAAGAAATAAAGCAACATTAGTCAGTCAGCTTCCATTGCGAGAACTGAGACCAAAGCCAATGACCACTGCATCCATGGAAAAATCCCCACAGGATTCAGTTGGCCCCAGATCAGACCCAGGTTAAAAATTAATCTTTGCTTCTTCATTTAGAAAACAGACGGGCATTAGCAGCTTCATCCTATCAGTAGCATCTCCAGCGAGGTGCAAAGGAACCTTAACGAAAGCCTGTTGTAGAAGGCAATTATTTCCATCACACATTTTATAACCTCATATATAGCACTTCTGCTACCTTTCTTCTTTTGGAAATACAATTCTTGTACACATCCTTAAAACAAATCAGCAGCTATTAAGACAACAAAGCAGAGTAATACCAATGTACAGAGAACAGCTTTTACAAAAATGCCCCGAATGCATTTTAGCCTCTTGTTAGGAATACACTGTTGGTTAAAAAAACAAAGAAGGAAAAAAAAAAAGCTATAAACCAGTGATCTCAAACATGCTAAAACTATGCAGAGACACTGGCAGTTGCAAGCAAGTGATCAAACACTGGTGATAGGAAACATTTATAGCTCAAAAAATTTTTTTAATTTCCAAAATAATTAAATTCTAGTATTTTTTACTGTTCTCTCATATGATTTGAACTTATAAAATACAAGTTCTCTAACATTAAAATACATCTGTGATTGCATAATAAACAGTACTAAGAAAATAATTATCTGACATGATTGCGGATAAAGACTCTGTACGTCTAGTGACTTTTATTCCTGTAGTACATTAAAACCCACAGGTACTCTACCATGATTCAATCCTACAGGAATCAGTAACACCCAGAAGACCATCTCAGAGGATGAGTTTTAAATTTACGCAAGAATTCAGGAATGCTGTACCTCTTATTGATCAGGGCAGGAGGTGCTGCCAGAACACATATAAATCAGGAATTCTTTACATAAATAAAATACTCTCAGGTTATTCATTTCAGTGATAAACTGCATTTACACATTAGGCTGGGAAGAGGGAGGAAAGAAGGCAAAGCATCCCCCCGCTCAGAAACATCCGGCAGTCAGATATTAGTTTTCTGTACCTTCTTCACCCGCAAAGGCAAATGTGCGCAGCGGGGTGAACGAGACCCGACAAGCCGGTCCTCCCCACCGCCACCACCTCGGCAGAAACCCCGCTCAGCCGCGCCACGCTCCTCTTGCAAGGCTGTCAGGATGCGCGCTGTGCTCTTGCCGCTGCATGGCGGCGCGGGAAGTCACAAGACGGTGACGGGACGTAGCTGCTCCAGCTGCGTTTCCAAGGCAATTCGTTCCTTGTGAACCTCCTGCAGGAGGGAGAGACGCGCTGTAACTTTTGGGATGCTCGCACGCGCCACACCGCTCCGGCGAAGAGCAGCCAGGCAAACCGCCGCCATTGACTGGAGGGTCAGGGCTCTGCTGTTTAAGTAACCCCCCCTGCGGTCTCCCAGCACTGTACCAATGCCCACACGACCACCCCACCCCACACAGCCGACTACTGCCTCCTCCGTACAGCGGGGCAACACGGAGGCACAATCACTTGCTCGGGCGACCACGGAGAGGAGCAGTCATCCGCTGGCCAGCGGAATAGCTTGGGACCCAGTGAAGCTGGCTACAATTTGCCATTTTTACCAAAGAAAATCAGGTCATTTTGAAATCACGTTTCCCTCAAAACTGCTTTTTGAGAATTTTTGGTTCACACAACTTACCTCTTTCCTTTTCGAAACGAACGGGACTTAGCCTTTCTAAGATGACGCAGGCTTTGCAATCTACCTCTTTGGCAGCTGTGGCAGGAAGATCATCAGTCTTGATCAGAAACTAACTGTGAAGGCTTTGGGGATTGCGATTTTGGGAAAGCCTCTCCTGGTCCCGAGGCTGCCCCTGCGTTGAGGGGCACCCGGCTCTCGCTGACCTCCCATCAAAGGGCTCCCAGGCCAGTGTGGGAGCCGGGCTGACCTCTGACTGCTCCGGGCTTTGGTACCCCATTTGGGCAGGCTCAGAGCCCCAGCACCGGAGCGCACACTCCCTGTGCCTCAGTGTAAGCTGTGCCTGAGGGGCACCCATCAAGTCTTCTGGTCTCCGTAACAGCAGCAAAGCCCTGCTCCATCAGAAAGCTTCCAGGCAGCAATACGACTTGAAGGACAAGTTCAGTTTGCTGCTCTTTTGTGAACTTAGGCAAATCTCTCTGTCTTTCCATGCTTCCTTCACCCTGCTGTAAAATACAGGTAACAGCATTGGCCTGCTTTGTGAAGGTCTGAGAGTTTAAGCATGTTGAAGATAGCACATGGAAGCAAATAAGATCTGAGCCAAGGAATGACAGCAATGTGCTGTCATTAAAAGCTTTCCTCTCCATGCTTATTTTGATTGCTGTCCTATATTTTGCTACGATTTCAGTACAGAGCATCCACCCCGTATCTCTCTTGGGAGATCCTTGAAAAGCAGTTAAGAAATTATGTCAAGCAAAGTTGAACATGCCATCAAACTTTCACATTGACTGAAGAAAAAGTGCAAGTGGGGGTTCACCTCCCTTTCCAGACAAGTGTGTTCATAATATGCAAGGAAGAAAAAGCTGTAGCAGATGAAAAACTGAAGTCTGTACTACCTTTGGACTAAGACAACAGAAAAACGAGAACCGAGAAGAAAACAGCCTCTTGAGAACAAGTCAGCAGACACTAAAATAGATGTTCATGTAAAGCAAGCTTTAGGCATCCATGTATACCAAATGCCTGACTCCAGGAGACAGTTATGTAGCACAACTGATCAGAAGACAAGCAAGCTACACTTGAGCTGCTCTTCTGCACTAGGCGACACCACATTCTCAAACTTTTCAGAAAGACAAAAGTTCACCCTTTAGACTTACTCTAACTGCCAGTGGAGCTGTAGGCCAATAGGTCATAAGTTTTCCCAGAAAGCCTCATCCTACCCACACAGACAGTATAGTTATTCCCTTCCAGAAAGCAGGAAGTAATGCAGTAGGTCTCATCTGGGAGGATGAACAAGATTCTCTGCTGGTGGTGAACATAACTGATCGCAGGGAGCTTTGTCACCAATTTTCAATGCATTCCTTACCTTCAACTGCTGCTGGAGCTCACTGTTCAACCTGGCGAGCACAGCATTGGCTTCTTTGTTTTTTCGTATAGCAGTCTGAATAGCCCGTTTCTGCTTGGAAGACTGTCTGCCAGACAGATAAATACAAAACATTTCAATTAAGAGCCTCAACACTGGCTGATGCCAGAAGACCTACCATCCATTTTGCGCGTCTGTACTCTATACGCACTGGACTACACTTCAAAAACAAGGTACAAACTACAGATTTAAGAGAAGAAAAAGGTAACACTGAAATGAGATGGCTGAACCAGGTGGACTATTTGAAAGTAAAATGGTCACACTTGTTAACCTGAATGAAAGAAACATTTTAGGCTGTCTCAATTATTTCAAACCCACTGCATTCTGATTCATCTTGAGAATAATCCCTGCATAGCTGTGCTTATTGCAGCATCTATGCATAAGCTGTTTTCAGACACTTGCAGAGTTTAAAGACTCAGGGGTGGTTAACAGAAAATACAAAAATCATTCTATGCGGAAAGAAAGGACAACTACATGAAAATACTGTCTCAGATTTTTTGGGGCACTGCTGATTCTGATGTTTCTTGACTTCAAAAATTAATCTTTCATTCAAAGCAGTTATTTCCACCAAAACCATCTGATGTCACAAACAGGAACAGGTAGACGGCTTATGGACTTTCCTCATCTCTTTTGTCGCTTAAATAAAAGATTTCTCTCCTATTATTATTATTATCACTCTATAGCCCATGGTAACTGATCTGGAGGAAATTACAGGTAGGTGGACCGGTACAAAAAGAGAGACCTCTGTACATAAGGACCAACCTATTCCAAGAAACAGGTAACAACAGGAAAAAGGAAAGAAAATATAGAAAATACTGGCTGAATAACCAAGCCCTTTTCCAAATAGATTATTTTAAAGTTTTACATGAGGCATCAAGGGCTCTTTAATGACAAATTCGATCTAAAACAGATGCCCTATTTAAATAAGGCCCATACTGGTACACAGTCCCCAGTAGCTCTTTTCTCTTAACAGAGCTGATGGCACTGATCTTTGCAACAGAATCTGTTTTGCAGCACAGACGGGTCTTTATGCTGTTATCTTCCAGTGAACTGTCAGTTTTCTGCTTCACTATTTTGCTTCAAACTACTCTCCATAGGCTATAAAGTAATAATGATAGGAAAAAATAAAAAACAGGGCGATATACCTCTGTGGTCATTTAAACATTTTAGGAGAGAGATAGAAAGACAGGATTAACTTGAGACGCTAACAAATGCTGCTATCTTTCTTTGAACCGCTATGGAATATGCACTCCCAAAGCACAAAATAGCACTTTAAGGGCATCCTGGGAGTCTTATTACTTATCGTAATCTCCAATTAGGCAGCACAGATTCAGCCTACTGATAAACAGTTTGCCAAGAACCACTCAACTGATTTGGGCAGCTTGGTTTTGTTTCAGACTGAATCAGATGTCTTTGCAAGGCTTTGGGTGAAGGTGGGCTATAATGTTTGCACACTGTTTCAGTTGAGGGAGATCTATAGATCCAATAGGGCCTCAAGTGCCTTTGCTTACCATTTGTACAGCCCCTTCTCCACTGCTATTAAATAAATATATAGTGAAATCCCTACAAGTCTTTGTCGCCGACAGCTTCAACAGCCATATTTATGAGAGCAAACAAAACATGCTGGGTTTGGCAATTATCAGATTATCACAAGTGGTCTATGGCTCGGCTCATACCAGTGGCGAGCTCATTTCCAACCTGCCTTGCGATGAAGAAGTATCACAAAGATAAGACCAAGGTCAAGCATTTCATGACTCAATTTCCTGGGCATTTATCTGGTCATATCTGTCCACATGAACAAGCAAAATTCCAGAAGATATGGGAAAGGCAAAAACACACACCCATAGAGCTAAAAGGAGGTGTGTTAGAGATGCTGGCTGAACAGCTTCGCTTGCTCTTCAGACATGTCTACCAGATAGAGAGGTCAGACACCTTTGAAGAGGCTATCAATCAAATACTACCAACTTATACAGTCACTACAGAGTTAGTCTGCATTTGAGAAGACAGATGTAGATTTCAGAGACCTGTATCTTGTGAAGCATTCTCAAAACCAGAACTATTAAGCACAACATTATGCAAAGAGCAAACCCTGCCACATCAGATCTCATGGTGCAGTTTGGCATGCTTGGTACAGGTTTTTACTTTTGGACTGGGAGGTGAGGCTTGACTGTTGGCAGGGAAGAAGTCACATTTATAGTGGGAGAAAGCTCGGGGGTCTCCAAGCCCTGCGCCTCCGTCCGGAGCTTCCTGCGGGTGGGTTTGGAGGGCGGCTGAGCGAGAACAACCTCCTGCAAGGGAGAAGAACAGCAACATTAGGTCAGGCCATATGCATCCCGTCATTAGGCTGGGGAATACTTGTGACACAGAAATTGCTGACAGCTGGCCTAAGATTTCATAATTTAAAGTGGTACAGAGCTTAATTTAAATTTGGTAATAGCCTCTCAGGTTTCTGACTTTGAAAAAAGGAACAATAACTCCTGCAACCCCTTAATGAGTGAAATGATTATACTGGTGTTTTGTCTTCATCTGGATGACAGGCTCTTCAGAACTGGACTGTATATCTCTGTGTACATTTGGGGGGGGCGGGGCACGGAGGGAGGGTTATAAATACGATATACTAGCCCCCAGTTGACCCAAAAGCATTAAAACCAAAACAAGACTTATTTTTAATTATGCTCAGTTGCTAAGAATCAATAATCAAGCACTTGCATCCCAACTTACTACCTCACTCATCTGGCATGGAGTCTCTTCCTTCTCTCCCTCCTCTCTTAAATGAAGCAACACTGAAAACAGCTTAGAAAGACAAATGTATAGAATCATAGAATCATTTCAGTTGGAAAAGACCTTCAAGATCATCAAGTCCAACCATTAACCATGCCCCCTAAAAATAATCCATGCAAAATTAACATGTTGAAAGTGTAGGAGGCCAGTTATTTCTCTTGATAAGTTACATCACAGAAATAGTCTGGTTTGCAAGTAAAACAAAGTCTTGGATTTTTATGACTTTAGTGGTAAGAAGTGTTTTCATTATTTTGAATTAAGACATCCTTTCTTTTGAAATGAGAAGTAGTTTTAATGCCTTATAGCTGTTTTAAGTCTGAAATATAAATATATCCTTCTCAGTGTATTTTATTATTAGATCTCTTTTACAAGGGATATAACTATTACCATCCCATTTCATGAATGAGAAAGCTAAGACTCAAAAAGATGAAGTGACTTGACAAAGGTTATACATTTAGTGTCACAGTGAAGACCAGAGACCAAATTTTATTATCACTTGCCCGGTGCACATTTTACTGGGCCAGACTATCTTCCTTACGTTTTGGCCAAATGTTAATAAAATAAGGAAAAAATTAAATAAGGAAGCATTTCATGACCCAGCAATCATAAGAAAAAAACCCAACACTGCAGTAAGCAGCCTGACTCAGCAGAAGAGACTACGAGAGATACAGAATGAAACCCCACATAAACCCACCAATAATTAGTATTAGAGGGATTACAATTATTAGAGGAATTAGCATTATAAGGAAACAAGGGGTTTCAACATTAAAAAACAGTTCTGCCATTACTAAAATAAAAAATCTAAAAATATTATGAGATCTTTTGATCACAACGTCAGCACTGCACAGATCCCCGGTAATACTGTACTCTGAAATCCTATGCATATGTGCAGCTCCCTGCAAACACATGACGTATGGCAAGAGAGGAACTTGCGTATGCCTTCTACAACTATAAACTGGTGGGTTGCCAAATGCGCAATCCCAGCCTACCTGAAACTGCCAAAACCCTACCAAATCCATAGGATAAAGCCCTCTTCCATTTCAAATGCAATACTGGAAGAAATGATCCAATACCTAAAAGCAGAGCCCTCCACAGGGGCTCTTTGGCTGGCTGCTGTTGCACCAGGCTTTGGAAGGTGAGTCAGCACCGCGCCGACAACTACCTCCCACACCCCACAGCCTGGGCCTTCTCTGTATTTTAGGGATCCAGGTGGGACGAGGGCAAGCGTGAAATAGGTGGACCACAAGGATTTAATTTCTCCTGCAGGGCTGCAAAGCAGAGCAAGAAGTAGGGCCAGGCTAGAAGTAGCATGTGGCGAGCACAAGCAGAGCAAGGACCTGCCCGGCAAGCCCTATCACATGTAGGAAATTACACCAGACATCTGCCTGTGCCCCTCGTTAGGGTAAGAAGCATGATGATGCTCCCTGGGCAAGGTACATACTACATACAGCACCTGCCAACAGTTCTTGGTTGGGCTGAGCAAACGTCTTACAGGTGCTCCTTGGCTGCAGGAGGGGCCGGAGGGGGGAGGATTTGCATTTGCCTCCTGTCAAAACCTGTTCTGGCTGGGGCTGGTGGAAGGAGGCGGTGGGAGCGTGACCAGGAGTGGGGAAATGCTCACAGCCACTGCTAAGGCCACTCCATCCCTAAGCAAGGCCCTTTGAAGAGTGCCATTGCAATTTCAGTGCTTACTTTATCCAAATGATATGTTTGTACAAAAACATGTTAGAAGCTGCACATCTTGAGCAAATCTCTCCCAGTCTATGTACATTTACTGGCAGATCCTGACCTCTAGCAAACAGGTGTGTTTACATCAAAACCGAATCCTCAATAACTGGAAGAAGTATGTCACAATTTGGAAGAATTACAGCGAGGCAGGGGTCGAGTAAAATCAAACTCTTTTTTGTCTTCCCTAAGGCTCCACAAGCTCCTATTGATTTGAAACAAATGGCAAGCTGCCTCTCTTAAAGCACGTGCATCAATGTGTATGTACTAAGAGCTTTCTTAATGATTTATCTGAGCTGATCCTGGTTCTCTCTAGCGTCTTGACCTCCAGAGAAGGTAAACATGTAAAAACATAACTCCAACCCTCCATTTAATTGCTTTAAAACTTAAAACAACCACATTTGTTGATGAAGGCAAATCACTCCACAATGACACAACGTGCGCAGGTCTCACCTTCTTTGCTGAACTGTTTTCTTCTGCCTGCGACGGGGGTCTATTCGTCTGAGGATGTAATTCAACCTCAGATGGTTGCTCTGTCTGCAACAACAAATCAGTCATTGCTACACCCAGAAAAAGACTAGCGCTCACACACAATGAAGCCAATGAAAGGAAACGTTATACAGAAAAGTTACTTTAACAATTCAACAGTAAGGGAAATGGAGATCTAGGGTGACAGCTGAATGGATGACATATGCCTTTTGCAGATTTTTAATGGAAATAGTTTTCTTGCATTTTATTGTGCTAGGAAAACAAGATAAAAGTTTTTCTGTGAAGCATTAGAAACCATGTCTCTGAATGTAAATAACCTAGTACCCAGAATTTCTTCTAGAGTTACCCTTATGGCCTAAATACTCAGAGAAAGACTAAGGGGGGTGGATAAAAGCTAGAAGGATCTTGGATGCACCCTGTCATCTTATTATCTCCTGAAACCAATGAAAATTCATTGGTGTAAACCTCTGTCTTTGAAGTTTGCAAGGCTGGAGTGAGAAAGTCTGAATTATACCAAAAATTCCAGTAAAGTTACTGAAAACACAAGTCATAAAAGAAGCCAAATAAATCCTCCCTTCTCACATTTCAAACAGAAACCAAGCTGAACACTCGCCACACAGGTCTACACTCCAGCAAAGCAGAACACCCTCCCCCCAGCATATCTGATCGAGCAGCAAATTAAAACAGAGAGTTAATCCCTTGCTTTGCATCTCCTGAAATCTTCCCGCATCTTTCAGTTTGCTTCACCAGGACAGGGCACAGCACACCGGCTAGGGGAGGGCAGCGGAATTTGGATCTGCCTGTCCCCGGGCACGCGGCAGCAAACACGGTACAAACGCGGTGTCCAGAAGGTACAGGCTGGCTCTCCAAGAGGGGGAAGGCAGGCAGGAGCGGGAGGCTGAGGGCATGTTGCGCGGGCAGACAGCATCTTCTCCTCCTTCCCAACTTCTGCCAAGTTGGAGCCACGCTGACAACGGCCCCCAGGCAGGAGAGGTGACCTGCCATCCTGCTCCCTCCTCAAAAAAGGCTCATTTCTATGCAGGTGAAAGCTTGCATTTAAAACCAAGTTCAAGGCAAACCTCAGTCTTTCAAGGGGCCAGGATTTTAGCCATAACAACAACAACAACAACAACAACAACAACAACAACAACCTGTTGCACACTGATGAACTTAATTTGCTGTTGCCAAGAGGTTTCTGCATAGGCCCATCAAGCTCTGTAGCAGTCACAAGCTTCCCAGTGCTTAATCATAAGTTAAACAAAAATGACAGAAAGCATAGAATTTCATATATTTAAAAAGGAGGGACTTTTTCATACCACTTCCATAACAGACACAGTAAGAGCTGTACAGAAAGAGGCGGGGGAACGTGGCTCTGTCAGGTTACTGCTGTTCTCCAACTGTACGGTGTCAAACATATGCACAAAGGAGGGAGATTTGGGATCTTTTCTTAAAATGCATGTGAAATTCCTTGGGAGAGGAAGAAAAGGTGGTTTGGCTGACAAGATTTCTCTGCCCCCCTCTTCTAAGTGTGCTACATCTGTAGTGTTATCTGATGATTAAAAAAACCCCCAACAACTCACCCTGTAATTTTCCAGTATTTGAATATTAATATCTTAAATATTAGGATTTTAATAACTAATGGATACTAACATTTGAATTCTGGAAAGCTTTTCATGGGTTGAAGTGCTTCTTCTGTAACTATAGATTCCTGGTGCAAATAGGAGAGTGAAATGGAAAAAGCAATCTTTCTTTCTGTCTACAAAAAAATCAAAGACCTCTAAAAGTCCATTTAACACAACAGAGCATTTCTTTATCAGCAAGCTGAATAACCCATAACCTCCCTGATTTCTACAACCACTTTTTATATATTTGAAAGAAATGAAGCTCTAAGCACTGGTAACAGTAGCCTGGCAAAGTCCATGAGGCTTTCATGAATGATTTGGGGATAGCAAAGCTCAAAGACCCAACAGAGCCACAGTATAAATTTGGCCCCAAACCACATCACTTTGACAAATCATTCATTTAGGGACAGCAAGAGTAAACACAGTCTTTCAGAGAGCCACGTAATTTGCATACTATATACTCCTCATGGTATAGCTTTGCTACACAACACAGAGCAATGACAGAGGTATATGAGCGCCAACTCTTAATGACCTTTCTTGGACAGGGAGCACTAGGTATCTCCCTAACCTGGCCAGGCGGGCAGTCTCTGGTGCTCACACTCTTCTTGGAGTCCATACTAAACCTTGCATCAAAAGCAAGAATATATTAGCTTATTCCACAGAATGAAAAAGAAAGGAGACCAACCCCGTGTTATTTATGTAGAGATAAAATGTGGCTTTTTAAGAACTGAGGTGTTCAAACAGTGTAGAAGTCACTAAATAGACTGGTACTCTACAATGTCGATTGCAAATAAACAGGAAAATTGAAATCACAGTAAGATAAAGGACCTGGAGGGGGGAAAAAAAACCACCCCAACCTTTTGCAGACTTCCCCCCCCCCCCCCTTTTTTTTTTTTTTAATAGTCTCATTGCAGGAGAATACTGTTTTAAACTGAAGGGAACTGAAAAGGGGGAAAAAGGGTAAACTTTGTGTTCTGGTGGAAGCAAATATAAATTGGGGTGCTGATCCCAAAAAAGGTAAGATTTCAAAATTTCCAACAGTTTGACATCACAGTTCCTACTGATGCAAGACACGTTTTTTGCTAGCTGAGTGCTGTGACGTGGCTGTCAGCCTAACAGCTGTGGTACCTGCTGACTGAGGCTGGGCCACTGCGCTCGCCGCTCCTCCCCGCTGCCAGGAGGTGAGGATGGCAAAGCTCAGCAGCCAGCAGGGCAGGCAGGGGGCAAAAATAAATAAATAGGTACACTTGACAAAAAAAAAAAAAAAAGAAAAAAGAACTAGTTCTGGGATGCAGCTCATGCATAATGAATAAAACCAAGTGACTGCCATGTCCATAAAGTGCCACCTAGTGGCATGTGGGACAGGCCATTTCTGAACACTTTGCTTAAAGGAGAGTCCCAAAAAATAGCTGCCTGCATGATTCAGAGCCTGCAGACTGAGCCTGCCCCACAGGGTGGGCAGACAGCGTGGCTGGGCATGGTAAACTTCAGCTCTTTGGAGAATCTCCTCTCCTCCTCATGCAGAAGCCAGGTCTACACATTAATGATCTGCCGTACAAGCTACAAGTTCTCCCCTACAAAAGATCTCCATTCCTCAGAGCGATGTGCCTCTGACACAAGTGCCCCAGCATAAAATAAATCAGTATGCTGTTGCAGGGGATTTTGTTCAGGGACGGACAGCATTTAACACAGGCAAAAATCTTTTGTTAACTGCAACGTGCATCAATGCAAAGATCCAGCTAACCCAACAAAGTGCTCCAGGCAGGGCCTGAGAGGCTTTACAAATACGTTTGCCAGCTGATGTCCCTCCACATGGGTCCCACACAGATTTTAAAGGAAAAATAATTCCTGCTTTTTCTTTTACCAGAGGGATTCTTCACAGATTTCCTTCCCTTCACTGATTTGGATGTGGGGTGAAAGCCAGTCCCTGTAGCCTTCTGATCATGGGCACAGTGAGACTGGCTCCAGGATATTCCAGTCCAAGCTCCTGTAGTGGAGTGTAAGGAGAAGGTGATCCATCAGGAGCAGGTGACGTGGCTTCCCTTTAGTTCTTCATTGTTTTTATACCATGCTTAGTGTAGCCTTTGGGCAACTCATTTCTCATTCGGAAACACAGCAATAAACTGCCTCCCTCCATCACAGCAATAAATGTCTTAAAATTTTCCCAGATCTTGGAAACTTCTTACCATTATATTAGGGTTTAAAATTCTTCACCACTGGTTTATAAACCTGAAAGATCACACATTAGGCACTATGGTCTTCCAAAGGAAAATTCCGTTATAGTAGTGTAAAAGTGTTTCAATGGAAGTGTCTCACACCCACAGAATAGAGTAAGCTGCTGACATAGGCAGTGCTGCTGTGCAGGCTGGTATGGCTGGGTCCACATCCAGGGTTACAGTAGATGGGCAAAGAATACCCTGCTCATGTGCACTACCAGCACTGCAAAAGAGTTTGCAAACCAGGCCTAAGAGTATGTTGATTTGGGGAAGAAGAGTAAGTGACCACAGAAAAGAGCAAGACAGTGTCCTATTCCAAATCTCCTGAAGAGCTTCTCTTTGCAAAGACCAAAGTCCAGTTATTAACACACAGCATCTCCTTTTTGCCCAGCACAGTCTCGTATTTTCTAGGAATAGCCATACCCTCCTCATTCTTCCTGGCAGAAGATAGAACTGGCTAACAGTTTCTGTACAACAGCCGCAGCCAGAGACCAACCTGTGGCCTAAGGCCGATATTGAGCATTAGGAAAGATAATTCCTCATCATTAAGGAGAGCATTAGGAATCACAAATGCTCATTATTTCACTGCATGATCCTTGACCAGCCATTCATAATCTCCTCACTGCTCCATGTGACAATACTTAACAGTACCTTTCTAAAAGAATATGTAATGCTCACTTAAGCACTAAGTGCTTCGAAAGCCTCAGATGAAAGATTTTCATAACTGTAAGAGAACGCATTACCTTAACAACTGGTTCTTTGCTTACATTTCCAGTTCTTTTGCTTTGCAATGCTGTATTATATGTAGATTTGACACCCACTTTTCAAGACAATCCATAACTGATCTTCCAGAACAGAAGGTCTACGCGGAGCTTTCATATTTCTGTTACCTGAGAGCCTTTTTGCAAGAGGTGAAGTATATATTCAATCCTTCCCACAATTCAATCTCGCCCACACTTACGCTCCAGGCTAACTTCATACATGGAAATAGTCCCATTGCATTCAATGGCACTACTCACAGAAATGAAATTATCTTTATGCATTCACTGGAATAGCCCATAATCATTACCTGTACAGTGCCACTGCTTAGCTTTGCAAAAAAGTATTGAGAACAGCTTATCTGAAACAAAAAGTAGGATACTAAATATGCTTAACGCTCAGTATGTGCCCATTGCAATCTTCTATCATCTCTACGTTAAGTTCATTTTAAGAGGTATTTTGCTCCTTTCTAAACATTATATTTTTGCACTTAATGCCAATTTCTAAGAAGTCAAGATGTCTCAATTCCAGTTTCTGTGAGTCTTGTGCATCCTACACTGAATCATCAATTCTTTTTATTGCTTTTTACCGAAACTGAAAATGGTAAAACAGAAAGAAAACCCACAGGGATGAAAATGCAACAAGCTGCCAGGGTCTTACTGTGCTGCCTGCTTTCTCAGCGCTGTGCAGCCCTGAAGTTTTGATAAGCTTTTTCTTTCCCCGAGCTATCTGAGGGCTGGTGATAAGGCTGAGGAAAAAGGCAGTAAATACAAACAAATTGCTGTAATGTTCAGCCCATTCGCAAGGAAAGAATAGGACACAGATGGAGGCATTAACAATCTGTTTTAGTACTCCACTTCCACAAAACCAGATTAACGTAAGCTAGAAAGGCGTATGTACATTCCACTAGAGATATAGGCATTGGATTCTTAGCTTTTTTTGTTGTTTTTAGGATAAATGTGAAGCCAAATTCAAAAATTATTACAACACCTTTTAATTAAGATACTCGCCCTTCTTCCACTCTCCCAGAAACCTCTTTAGAAAGGATTTTACGGCATCCATCAACTACCCCCCAAATTCAATTTTAACTGTGCTACTTTTCACCACTTCTTAAACCGTAATTTATTTTGTCTGGCTGTTTTAGATTTAATATATAATTTTCCTGAGAGGAAGATAATCCACTTGTTTTATATTAAAGTGGCAGATGGCAAAATCTTACATGTTATAGAAGACTTTCAGTTTTATTACAGTTACAGGTTTCTTCAGTACCTATTGCTCTGATTATACAACATATGTTATTCTGCAGCCAAAACCGTGGAGATGATAAAAAAACCCCACCCTCTTCTTGCACAGTGGTTGTAAATGCAAGCTGAAAAAGTATTCCTTTGGTTTAATACAAAATGGTTGTCTGGGAGAATACCATCATGTATACAAATACCATGCTGCCAAAAGCAAAAGCTTCACTTTTTTTTTTGTAATTTTAATTCTATAACAAAAAAGTTCCTTCCTGTAAAAAACTCCAGGTGTCCTGTCAGCACTTGACATTCCTCACGTCATTTTACAGAGTAAGGCAGCGCCTCAGTTGGCTGAATATTTTCTCCAACCAACCTCATAACAGAGATAAGCAAACCCTACGTCGCCCTCCCTGTATCTCGGCTTTACCCAAAGACACTGGCAGTGGGGGGACCCCCGGACCAGCTCCTGGCACAGACCCTGCACGTGGCCATCCCGCTCAGGAGGCCGAGAGGTCTCAGCGGGACAGACGGGAGCCCTTCCCACCTCCTGGCCTCGGCACCACCGATCTGCGTGGGCACGTGTCATCGACGGTTACAGACCCAGCCTGAGCGTACCCCATGCTCGTGGCTCTCCATGGATTCAGCAGAACTTGGAGGCACACTAGTAGAGACAACTTCTTGAACTGGGTCCCAGCTTTCACTTGCAATTCTGGATGATGAATGGCCAGAAAGCTTCAAGGAATTACGAAGTATCAAGTAACATTTGGAGAGCAGAACATCTGATACGTTAAAAAGAATAATACCTTCACCTTCCAACACCACCAGGTGCCTGTGACTGGGCAGGGCGACCCACCCATCATCCCTCGCAGCACTTTGTTTCCATGATTTCGCCAAATCTGTAACATCTAATGGTAACGATGGCCACTAAACTGAAAGCCTAATTCTGAACTCACATAGCACAGTGAGATTTTAATCTTCAGAGCTGCACTGTGCTCAGGATACTTCAATTTGATAATGTTAACAGCTGCCTACCTACTCCACTTCACCTGGACACTTCGCCTTCGCTCGTAATTTTTTCAGTGCCTGTCAAAACTGCCAGCATGGAACCAGTGGGAAAACCAGGTCCCAAGGTCTCCAGAAATAAAAGTCCAGCACAAACCAGTGTGAATTTACAAAACCAACAGGCTTAAAATTTAGACTCTGGGAAAAGAGACTAGGAACATCAGTTTTTTCAGCCAAGATATACAGGGTTTTCTTCCAGTCCCACTGTTTTCAAATCCCCTTATACAGCACTGGCAGGATTGAAGATATGCCTTCATTACTGGACAGGAAGGTACTGAAATAGAGTAATTTAAATAAAGGAACGTTGATCTACTTGGGCAACGTTGCAGATAGTGAGCTGATGTTGGATAAAATCCCAAAGTTATATTTGCTCTTCAGTGTTCATCCATAATTCCTATTAATATAAATATGTTACTAAATCTCCCACAGTAAGCAGCTGTGGTAAATGACTTCTGTAGGCTTAAAAGCCAACAGTAATAAAGTATTATTTTGTTTTCCATGAAAAAAAATAACAACAGAGGCTTATATGAGATGTGCATACACATGTTTGGTTCCAGTGCAGTGTTATTCATGAGCACCCAAAGATATTTCCTATCTGAAATCTGTGCCACTGCAAATCAGCTACATAGCCATTGCCTTCCTATTGTGATTCTTACAGCCTCCAAGTTACATAAATTTTCTATGTACAGCCCTGGGTCTGCACAAAAATTTTGGGGCCACCTTTATGCCATTTCTCCTTGATGACTTAAGTTTACCGTTAAGTTAGGAACACAAGATCAGGAAAAATTACCCGAGCCACTGAATCCAGTCCTCTACAAGCCCAGATAAAAACACAGCAGGTATTTCAACAAGCTACAGCTTATCTGTTCTATATGCCATCACTCGGGGTGGGGGTGATGATGATGGGGATAACACCAAAACCCCTAAAAACTTAAAAACAAACAAACAAGTTTAAAACAAAAAAAAGAGTAGAAAAGCCATAACTACAGCATGTCATGGGAAGCGAGCAGGAGAGGTAAGGAATTGCCAGTGTCTTAAGTCTGTGTAAGAGCTTGCAGCATGTTAAATATTTATGGTCGAAAGAAATAGGGAAACTGATACAGATAAAATTATCCTTAAATCCAAGCAGCTACTGCAGACTTGCTAAGTGTGAGATGTGCTACTAAGGATTACAGAAGGTGTCAGTGAAGTTACACACAGATATATACACAGTAGTAAAAGGAAAACACTTCAAAATAACCTATTATCCAAAACAAAACTCTAGTCTTTGTATAAGCCTGTTTCCATACATAATCTTTCCAAGTGCCCTTTATAGAATTTACGCAAAACTTGAATTACTTTCTTTTTTTAATACGAAAGCAACATGAATTGAGGGTTCTAATAAAGCATTTCATACTGCATTCCACAATGTCTTACTGGAAACATCAATTCAAAATGGCTTGCAGTGCAGAGATACAGGCTGGAATTTGGGTGAAAAGATCATAAATTGGAGATAATGGTGTATCCACATTATGTAAACTTGCCTTTTGTCCATCTTTACTTATTAAATTCATTTACAGTCACCATAGGGACCTCAGATGGAAGCACCACTGCATCAAAGAAATGTCTGGTGAAAGCTCTGAGGAAAACTTGGGTACAGTTCATGGACTGATATGAAGTCAACACAATGCTGACTTTGGCGATGGAGAAAAATCCTGAGGAAATGAAGCCACCATAGCCTTTTAGAGGCCATCGAGAAGAAAGAAACACAGAGTTAATCCACCAACTCTAAAACCCATCGTAGAGGAAAGAAGAGATGCAGCTGCACCTGTAAAGATGTCTACCCACCAGAGGTGTGGAATGGCATGGACTGGCAGCAGCAATCCAGAGCAGAGAAGCCAGCCCCGCTGCTATTTCCCCACGAACCGGCCAAGTCCTCACAGGATCCCAAGACTCGAACCTCCCACAGTAAGCCTGTGCATCCACTGAGCTCTGGAGTCAAGGCCACAGTAGTATGAGCTCTAAGTTGGACCTTGCGCTATGCTTACCCACCCAGTGATACAGTCCTGCTCCCTCGTTATTCAGCTGACTGCACTATGGAGGCAGAGTTGGACAGGGACATAATTTAATAAGTTTGTGGTATGACTAGAGTCGTTTGGCACACTCTGAATAACCAGTGTTCCAGTAACTTACTGAGCTTGATTACCTTGGAGGTTCTGACAGGAAAAATAATGTTTTCCTAAAGGTTGAAGCAAATTCTACTAAAAACATCAGCAACCCAGGACCAAAGTCAAGATGCCATTTCTATATTGCTATTGATTAAGCTCACAGAAGGACTTCAGCTCCACTGAAATGTAATACCTACCCCTTGGTACCTCTCTTTTATGCACTTTGGCCTTTACATCCCATGAGCCCTTTAATCTCACTCTAAAGAGCCAACTGGTTCAGGCTGCTTCTCAGCCATCCATAGAAAACTGTAGTCCTCAGAAGAAATGATTTCCCTCTCCTCCTCCATCAACTGATTTCCAAAGCTGAGCCAGAATAATCACACCACGCGCATACTTATATGGTGCACAGCCACCTGAAATATGTGGGGTTTGCTTCATTTCCAAGCTACATTTGTCATTCACAGCGCTTAACTGCAGGCATATAGCAAAATGTTTAGGCAATAAAAAAGGGTTTTCAATAACATTGTTGAAAAATAAGTTAAAACAGAAATTTAAGGAGAGTTTGGTAAATCTTGAAGCAGGAAAAAGCTGAATGTGTCATTTCAGCATCATGGCTTTTCTTCAGTTCTTGATCCTGCCTCAGATTTGAAAGCAGATCCTTCCCTCCAACTTCTTCGTGCTCTTTAAATCAAGGGCCCCACTAGACTAATGTAATCCATATGCTTACTATTGCTTACATGCTATTCGTAAGGGTCAGCTCAGCTGAATTACGACTGCCTCACGCATACTTCCCTACTGTCTGTTACCTTTATCACAGAAAGGCACGCTTAGAGATAAAATAAACAATTTGACAAGCGTGAAGTTTATTATGTTTTCAAGAACCAGCTTTACATACATTTTTGCTAGATGACCTAACAAGAATATTTTGATGATATATTTGATTAAATATCTTTAAAAATAATCAGAAATAAATTAACTAAATGTAAGTGATGCATGTAAGCAAAGCATCAGCTATATATTCGTTAATAAGTAGACACAGAAGCCACTTTTTTTTTTTCCTTTCAGAAACCAGACTTTTGTATAAGAGAGGATTGGATCAAGAATTTCACATGAGAATCTTCTTATCATTTTAGAAAGGTCCTATATTCTGCATAGCCCAGTGTAGGATGAGCAGTTGGTTCAGTATTTGTGATGTGGTAAGGAAGCTGCTAGACATGCATAAATAAATTAACACCTCTCCTCAATGCCCTGCTAAGGAAATGCAATCTATCATAGGACATGAAAATGAACAATTAGCAGAACCTTGCTTGAAAACAATGCTTTTTTCCCCCCTAAGAACAGGATTTGTTGTATTTACTGCTTTTCCAGATGGCACCGAGAGGGCTTGCAAGCCTGAGCAGTGGCAGGAGGGCCAGCATGGGCTGCAGCAGCAGCTGCTCCAGGCACAGGGCAGGGAAGCAGGGAGCTGTGGGACGGAGGGAAGCCAGAGGGAAACACTGCTCTCTGGGAGTGTTAGACAAAGCAGGAATGCGATGGGTGTGCTAAGGAGCACGCGGTGTTAGCAGTACGGCTAATGCCATACTGACTTGGGGGAAGCATGCGAGCTCAAACCAGAATGCCCTACAGTCATCTAGGTAGAAACTAGCTGCACTCAGATGCTAAAAAGGGCTGGGGAGAGGAAGAGAGCAACAAGCCTTTTATCATTTCTATCATAAGCACTGTGCAGCAGGAGGTGTTCAACAGCAGACTCTTAAGAGTAGGTCCAAAACTCAAGTGAGGACTGTTTCTGGCCCAAGGAAGGTGTCTCACCAAGCTTTTATATGCAGTGGGCTGTTAGATCCCCCGTGGACCTGTTTTCTATTACACACTTCACCTAAAAGAGTTAATATGAAGCTTACTGCTGCCTAAGACTTAACAGAGCCAACAACATAAAAAGAACAAGATGCTGATCTTCCATCATCTCCTAAAACATGAAGTGCAGATACGCATGATTTAGTCAATTTGCATTGTGCTGTGGTCATGTGATGCTCTAAAAACAAACAAACAAAAGCTCATCCTAAAAGCAAAACAAAAGCACACCACTAATGGTTTGAAACTTAATAACATAACTGACATGGCATTTGCTTCCTTTCAGCATTGTTTTTTAAACCTATGGGTGAAATACACTCTTTCATGCTGTGGCTCCCTTAGCAGATGCCCTCTGAGCATTTGAAGCTTGAGAAGCAAATAGCAAGTATCAAGCCCATGCCTTTCAGGCATGAAACTCTTCTTAGTAGACTCACCTTACCAGCCTTTAATTTACAGTTTTGTCTAGTGGCTGCATGTCAGCTCCACTACAAAGAGATTTAATTAGTCTGTAATTTGACACTGCAACACATGGGCTAGATAGACCAATGAAGAAGGACATGTATGGAACTGCAGAGCAAACTGCAGCTTTGCATTAACTTGGAAGCAAGAACAACTGCCGTGTCCAAGCCAACTTGTGCTTACCACTGCAGGAGTAACATATATAAGCGAATAATACACAGCAAAGGGCTAGACCTTTGTCCATACCTGAGATACTGAAGGTCGAGGGGGCAGTGCAGGCGGTGGTGGGGGCAGCCAGCCAGACCTCACAGCTGAACAGTGAGAAAAGAAGATAAAAAAAACAAACCAAACAAACAAAACCACATTAATGTAATTCCAAATAAAACCAGAATTAATTTCCATGCTAATTTCTAGTGAAAAGCAGTATTCAACATTTTAATGACAGAAACCAAACTTGATCTTTATTGAGCAAAACCTTGTTTGAAATAACTTCATGAGTAGTGACTGAGTTGTGATTTAATTGCTGTAAAAACCCACAACGTTATGATAAAAAACAGAGATGGAAGCCAGTCAGCCACAAAAGCTGTAGCTAAAGCAATCCAATTCTAGTTAAAGAACCCCAGAAACAGGGTCTACTTGTCCTTGGGATTTTGCTCTTTGTCATTAACATTATTGCCTTTTAAAAAAAGTGATGCTTTAGCATCCAATGTAGACATTAGCACTCACTCCAGATAAAACACACTATTGTGAGGGAGTGCAGCCTTAAAAAGACAACATCTGCCATGGAATTAATAGGACAAAAGCCTAAGTGGACCAAAAAGAAATCCATTTCTTTGGTTTTATGTTTTGTATTTGCATGTTATTACTCATTGGAGGTATTTTGGAGGGAAGAGGAGAAGCAAGAGGAGGAAGACAATTCTTAATGGTTAGTTCAGGTCCGTTGAACATAATGCAATGTCAGCTTTTAGTTTGAGCCAGCACAAAGGGAGAGTAACAATCTGGTAGGTCCAGCTACTGTATTTCTCAGTTTCCTTAAAATACCTAAAACCCATCATGAGACAAAACTACAGGACAAATTATGGCTTCCAAAGGCTGCTGCAGAAAGGAGGACTAGACTAGCATAGACACCAACCAGGACTGGTGGGAGTCCTTGGGTGGGATACCCTCCCCAATATCCTGTCGCACTGAGTGCTCAGCACTTGCACTGGCAAAGATACCAGACAGTCCATCCTGCACTGGTGGTTATTTGTATAGCAAAAAAACCCCAACAATATTGAACTTAGAAATGTCTTTTACCACAATAATGCTAAGCAAGCAACTACATTTATACACTTTTTATTTCCATGCATATTTTAAAAAGCCACAAAGACCATTACGAGCCTTGTTATAGCTTAGCCATTTACATATTTTATACACCAAGTCTAAAAATGTCTACATGGTTGAAAATATGAAGACAAAGGATATTAACCATTAAGGGCAACAGTGACATGAGAGTAAAAATGTGTGGGTGAAAACTTTGAGAACAATCATGTTGACTACATACAGCTCCAAAGAGGCTTATGATACATCAGGGTTTTTTACATCTTCTGTATCATCATCATCTCTTGAATCAAAATGAAGCCTAATATCACTGCACACAATGCCAAAGAGAGAGGTAGAACAATTAAAACCCAACTTAGGTTAAGCAAGGGAGCCACTAACACACCTACAGGTGTAAGAGAGATTTGAAAAAACATGGTCATAAGGATCCTTTCTCTTGCATTTCATTAGTTCTGTTTATAAGACTGCTACAATACCAGCATGATGTCGTCACTACATTCTCCATCTCTTCTGTGCAACTGAGCTTTAGAAAGGAACAGTGGAGTAAGAAACCTTCCTTTCCTTTAGTCTGAACTTCAGGTTATTACTTCATTTATCTGAGCACTGGCAGTAGCTTTGGAAATTATGGCTAGTAACAATATTTGAAACACCATCTAACTCAAACACCAGGACTCTGTGGGTCCACCAGCTGCACGCTGTAATAGCGGACAAGTACGTATGCTCAACATGATATGCGTATCTTCAGGAAACCTGGTGGGAGCTGTGCTGCAACACTCCATGGAAAACACCTGCGTGCACCTTACCCTCCCACCACCACCAGCGGTTGTCACTGCGAGGGTATCATCTCTGCTCTCCAAACAGCTCTAATGTCACGGGGGAGTGTGAATCACGCACACTTCCTAACGAGCCCTCGGCAGCCCAAACACGAAGCTATGGAGTGCACCGCTGCCACGAGCACAGGAGTCCCTGGGAAGGGGCACATGGGGCCGGGGTCAGCAGTGCTGTGGGCAGGCACCAGCCCCAGCAGCTCCCTCGGCCCTTCCGAATATACGTAGCCCCCTACAGGGCCCATGGTTTTTGTATTTGCTGGTTTACACTCCGGCAGGCCCTCAAAAGCTTTGCTACAAGAGCTGCAACCATTGAGAACTCGCCTCAACTTCAGCTCTACATACAGCACTTACTGTCCTTGCTCCCTGATTCTTCAAACCCAGCCATATACCTAGGAAAGCAGCAGCGTAGTCTTTATGCAGAAAGGCACTGGGCTTGCTGGAAAAGCATCTCCTTAAGATGTTGCACGCACTGTGAAACTCCACAAGCCTCCTGGGATTTGGCTTACAAAATTCCAAAGGGAAAAATAATTTTTCTGTAAGATGGTCAAATTAAAAAAAAAAAACCACTAAAAAATCCCACCCCCAAAAACCTGCTGCTTCAGCTTTCAAAATATAACTTATATAAATTTAGCATTAAAGAAGTTAGATGCTTACACCATGTGCATTTGACCCAGTTTCCTCTTTTTAATCCTGCAAATTCTAACTTAAGCAACTCATGAAATATTCATAAAATTCCTGCCGTTGCAGAACATCTTTGGCCTGTTGTTAGAAGGAAATCATGCTTATGTGAGCACAACTGCTAGACAAAAGTTAGTTGACTTTTGAGGACTCATAACAACTTACAAAAAACCCTCACTTTTTTTCTCCCCACAGCACAATGAACAAAGATTTAATGTCAAATGCTGCATGCTTCAGCCTTCTCTAGTGTCACTACCCTAACAGAGGACAGTACTAACCGATACTTATAGGTTTTTATGTGTACCAGCATGTGACTTGTACTATTAGGCTATTCCAGAATACCTTCCTTCCTGGGAGATTGCCCTGCACAGATTGGCTCTTGCTATTAGAGGTGGCATCACTACGTTAGGTCTGGAAGCGAACACAAATACAGGGGGAGGTCTGTTTCCAAAATTAAAGCAAGTAACCTGGGACTGAGCAGCAAACAGACAAATGTTGTACTTTTGGGTGCACACCTCAGAGCTTGGACAAGCTGAACACCATTGCTCTTCGAAAACAAATCTTCACATCCTGTGCAAAAGCAGAGGGAGCTGGAGGGAATGGGATGGGCCTCCCACAGCTCACCTTGTTGCTGAGCCGCTTGCTGGTGTGCAGACCAGGGTAAGCCATGTAAAGCAAATCTCATAGATAGCACTGTGGAAAGGCCATAGAGGTACCAGTAAAATAGATTTAAGTATATCCAGTATCCATATCCCATGTATTCCTGTAAATGATATCATTTTCATGCACTAGTTGTCATGTCCCAACGTTGGAGTGACTCAGGTTCGTGCATTTCCTTTGTCAGAATTAAGGTGAAACGACAGCAGGGGAGTTCAAACAACAATCAACATTTATTCAACCTAGCTAACCTTGCCCAAGTACAAGTGAACTTATCCATATGAACCTTTTGTCAGACTATAATTTGTCAGACTGTCACACTAGTTCTCCAACAAAGATAGCGATTGGGCTTTCAGTTCAAAATCATAGCTCTTTACTTCACATGTTTACACTTTAAGGTGGATTATCTGCATGGAAAGCTTCCAGGACCATTTTTCTGCCCCATTTTGGCAAACACAAAGGTTGGATAGCACTAACAGGACACCACACTAGATTAAAAAAACAGGTTTTCCAATCTGAAGCTAGATTGACATTTTAAAACAAACACCAGGCTGTAACTGTACACTCTGAGAACAGGCCATGCCATCCTATCTGGCCATGCTGCTCTGTCTCCAGCCTCCCTAGCAGACAACACAAACCCTCAGCACTTTCATTACCCACAGTAGTGAAAAATATCAATCATGGTGACCATCCAAATAGCTCCTTTACTTGACTTATTTGATCTAGGAAGAAGAGACCAAGGAAAAACATAAAATTATCACAGTCCAGTCAAACCTATGGGAAGTAGGTCTTTAGCTCACCAGGCACAGCAGCAGGGGAGGATGCCAAAATTAGTGTGGAAAAAATTTGGGCCCTTGGGATCCTTTAGAGCAACCTGTAAGAGCAACATGCTGCACCTCTCTCACCCAATGATAGTCACTTGTCCTCTTGTTTCTTAGTATTGAAGAAAACTGCCATAAAACACTGAGCTTCTGGATGCATGCTATTTCTTAAAATTAATACTGGAACAGCAGCATATAAAACTACTCTTCCTGAAACATTTCCATGTCAGGTATTTATTTCACTTCCATTCTTTGCAGCTGTCTTCCTTCTTGGTTTCATGTCTATCACCTTACCCTGGGTATCACCTCAGTTAATGATTTGGGTGAAAAAAAATGTACTCCTTTTCCTCATCTGAATTGAATCCATACATAAGCAGTGTCCTGAAGGAACAGTGGTTTTCATGGGTCAAGGGCCATTTTGTACCTTTCTAACCAAAGTGAAACTAGATATACTGCCTACCAAAGGAGGCTGACATCACCTCACGTCAAAACCCTACACACCTTTCACCCCAGGTACAACAGGGCACCCAGAGTTTGGTGGCTCCTCTTATTTCGGTCACCATTCCCAAAGGGAGAAAGAGGCCTGTGTTTCTACACTCACACAAAGGGTGCAGCCCTAAGCAAACCCAGCCTAAATCCAGGCTGACCTGGATCCAGATGGCCTAAATCCAGGTTCTTGCTTCTGTTCTGCCCCCCCCCCCCCCCCCCCCCCCCCCCGCCTTCCGCAATTGGGTAGGGAGCATCCAGGGACTTAAACTGGGAGAAAACTCTGATAGGGTTCCTCAGTAGAGTCTGGCTGATGTGTTTGCATTTTTCAAGTGGACGCTACAGCACTGCTGGATCAAGGCAGAGCTGGTTGCATGGCAGTTTTACATCAGTTTATGCTGCTTCAGAGTGCTTAGCTCCCAGATTAGGTTTAACAAAAGACCAACCAATTCATTTTAACAGGAAGCAAAGAATGAGCAATACTGAAAACAGTTAAAAAAAGATAAACCAACAGAATGAATTACTCTTCAGTTCCCCAAACTACCTAAGGAACCAAAGTTTGGGAAGCCTTAGCCTTCGGTTCCTTAGGTAGTTTGGGAAGGAAGCCTTAGCCTTCGGTTCCTTAGGTAGTTTGGGTAGCCTTAGGCTTCAGTTCCTTAGGTAGTTTGGGAAGCTGGCATTTTCACCCTTTCGCTCTGATGCTATTTTGGAGAGTGTTTTGAGATACTTTTCCTGCTTCTGTTGCCAAAGGCAAACCGCAGAAAAGTTCCGTGTCTAAGCTGGTTTCTGTTTACCTCCATCTTAGAAAACTTCCCCTCTTGTTCACTGAAATTTGTATTTGGATATCCCATAATACTGATAACGTTCTCTGCACTGCTTCATTTATTTACTTTCCTGACAAAGGCGTTAGTAAGGTGATTGTGAAATAACTGTTTCTCAAGAGATCCGATTTATTAATTCTCAATACTATGTCTGCAAAAAGTTCCAACGAGAAAAAAAAAAAAAATTTAATGCTGTAGCCAGGAATGTAAATTTAATGAAGGATTCTAGTAAGGTGGTTGTGAAATATCTATTTATCCAGGGATCTGTTTCAATAATTCTTACTAATGTCTCCTCAGAAGGTAATAGCAATGCAAAAAAAGATGTTAGACTCCTGATACTAATTTTCTTATCAGGTTTGTAGAAAGACTGTAGAAAGCATCGCCAGCACCAGAATAACTTTTCTTCTCACAATTAGTTTTGGGAACCTACTCAGCAGGAAAGCTTCATGCATCACAGTGAGTGATACACACACCTGATGTCACAGACACACTCTTGTTACAGGTGTGCTTCATGTGCTAATCATACAGAACATCACTTGTACCTCAATTGCATGGAAAATTATGCAAGTACTTTCCAAGTAATTAGGAAGATATATAGCCAGATCTTAAGCAATTAATGCTTCTGCACTATGAACTTGCAGGTGTGAACTTCATTTAGGACACTGGTGTGTTACAGATTTGATGGGTCACTTTCAAATAAACAAGCAAGACACCATAAGAGGTGGTTTTTATGATGTCTTTTTTTAATGCCCTATCCATGAAATTCATCATGTTTTAAGTAAAATCTGTAGAACAGATTTTTTTTTGTTTTAAACCACTTATTCTCTGTTTTGTGTCATGTATCCACAACATCTGTATTTTTAACTTCCCATCCCTCATCTTCCCTAAACCATTTCATCTTCTAGTTACTGTTTTCTCTACCCCTTCCCTTTCTGTGTGTTTCTATGTGGGGCCTGTTTCTCCCTCCTCCCTCCCCCCTTAAAGGAAACTATTCACGATTTTGTTCCCTCTCTTGTCACATTTAGCTTCATTCTCCACCCACGGGGAGGCACAGTCCCTCCACCAACCTCCCACAGATCCAGGTTGCCAGAGCTTCTCACATCTGGAGATCCCGGTGGGAGTGCTGGAGGCTCCGGCACTTGCCGCCTGTGACCATTTCCAACACGGATCAACTCAGAGCAGGGACATGGGAGCCAGGAAGAGCAGTGGGCTACCACCCACCACCCCTCCAGTCCCACCTGCGCTGCAGACACTTCTTTGAGGACATCTGCATCTCCAGGGTCTCCCCCACAAGGGAGGCAACTTGCCCCCCTCTTCCATGAGAAATAGGAGATTCTCTCTTGTTTAACCTGTAAAGCTGTTCTACTATGGGCAAACATTTTTTTCATGGAAGAGAGTAACCCACATGGGATCAAGAAAATAGGTCAGCAGGGCTGGTAGGGCCAACCAAGAACATTTCAACCCTAACAATTTTAAGTAGAAAAGAGGTTTTGGATTAGAAATTTCATTTTTAACAACCTGCAGAAGAATGAAAACAGACTGTAAACCATTCCTCAATCCCAGAAAGACAAGAGCCAAGATTAGAAAAATGGGAAAAAGTAATTTAAAAGAAGTTCCATTTACACAAATTGTCATGAAACAGTTACACTTGCAAGGCTGGTAAGATTTACCCCAGTTTGCACACAAGTACCTCTGGACTCGGACCCTAGAGAGATATAAAAATTTAAAAATCTAAAAACGCAGAAATAAGTTCCCCCATCAGATTCCTACCATGTAATAACCATTCATCCATTTATGTCCTCACTATTTTCTCCAGCCTATTCAACCTTAATTATGCCCTTGTCCAGTTGGGCAAAGAAATAAGTTACATCGCTGTAAACACATATATCCTTCATAAAAAATTCTAAATGGCTGAGAGGCATAAAACTCTTCCATTCAAATCAGAGGGAAGACATTCATATTTTATTCAGAATAAGCTCAGTTCAGTGATCACATGTATTCTGAAGGGGAACAGAACTAGAAGAAAACAGCAGCTCCAGTAACAGATCAGGAGCTGAGTCCCAAAAGAAAAAAAAAAAGTAATCTATTCTCTGCTTCAAAAAAAAAGTTTTTGCAACATTTATGTCAAGAAAGCATTTCACAGTATTTTCATTGCAGTGATACAGTGCAGAAGAGTATGAACAGCAGCTCTCAATTTTGTGTTCTCTATGGTTTATGTGTAAAAGACATTTTTAATTTAAATTGCAATTGTTGTTACAACCCTTACAACCAAAGATATTAACTTGACTCTGCACTCTTAAGTCGATGAAGCTGGCAACATTAGAGCTCTTGTATACTGTGCAAACAATATTCAGCAAAATGGCATATTTCGCTGATGGTATTTGCTATTATCACTATTCTAAAATAAAGGTCCTTCAGAATTGTCATCTTCCTAATTTAGTGTTTTGATCCAATTAATAAACACAACACAGTAACATGCAAGACAGCATAGTACTACACCATGAGTAAAATCCAGCCCTACTACCCAAGAGAGTAGCTAGTATTTACTAAATCAAGACCAATACAAAAGCAATGAGAGGAGGGGGTCCTGAAAATTAATTACATAATTAAATTCACTGTGATCTAAATTCAGCATTAAAAAGGACATTACTCTTCTAGGTTCCCCTTGTCACTTCAGCTTTGAAAAAAAGTTAGTTGAGAAATCTGTATTTATGGTAACACAAACAACATAACCCCCTCCACAACTCCTTAAAAGCTTGCCTTTAGTAACTAAGACTTGCAGACAGCTAACCTCAATAGATACGGATATTTCCTAGCAAATACAATTAGAATCACAGAATCATAGAATCATTTAGGTTAGAAAAGACCTTGAAGATCATTGAGTCCAACTGTTAACCTAGCACTGCCAAGTCCACCACTAAACCATGTCCCTAAGCACCACATCTACACGTCTTTTAAATACCTCCAGGGATGGTGACTCAACCACTTCCCTGGGCAGCCTGTTCCAATGCTTGACAACCCTTTCAGTGAAGAAATTTTTCCTAATATCCAATCTAAACCTCCCCTGCCGCAACTTGAGGCCATTTCCTCTCTTCCTATTGCTCGTTGCTTGGGAGAAGAGACCGACCCCCACCTCGCTACACCCTCCTTCAGGTAGTTGTAGAGAGCGATAAGGTCTCCCCTCAGCCTCCATTTTCTCCAGGCTAAACAACCCCAGTTCCCTCAGCCGTTCCCCATAAGACTTGTGCTCCAGACCCCTCACCAGCTTCGTTGCCCTTCTCTGGACACGCTCCAGCACCTCCATGTCTTTCCTGCAGTGAGGGGCCCAAAACTGAACGCGAGGTGCGGCCTCACCAGTGCTGAATACGGGGGAACAATCCCTTCCCTAGTCCTGCCGGCCACACTATTTCTGATACAGGCCAGGATGCCGTTGGCCGCCTTGGCCACCTGGGCACACTGCTGGCTCATACTCAGCCGGCTGTCGACCAACACCCCCAGGTCCTTTTCTGTTGGGCAGCTTTCCAGCCAGTCTTCCCCAAGCCTGTCACGTTGCACACGGTTGTTGTGAGCCAATTAGGCAAAGTTATTAATTAAGCATAAAAGAATACAGAAGATAATGCGGTAATCATACTTATCTAGGTTAAGTTTGGCAGGTTTTTTAGTACCCAGTTCCGTGTGCCCAAAAGGGAAAGTCACCTGCATTTGGCTCACCAAGCTAAAAACACAATGTAGCTGAAAACACCTGCGAACAGTATTAAGGTAGCTATTTGGAACTGTTTGTATCAAAATGTGTATGACAACGGAGCAACAATCATTTTAATTCTCCAAATCCTCTTTCCTCCACAATTACAGAACTGTTTTATTTGATACATGGACTGAAAACATTCAGAAATACATAAAATTTGTCTGTGTTTGGGAAAGTACGAAAAACTAAAGACATCTCAACACACACTTACTATTCAGAAATCTCTACACTTGGCAAATAAAACCCACCAAGCCTGTACGTTCAAGGAAAGGTTGTGCTAATTGAATGAAGTAATGAAGGTTTGATGAAGTAAAGGAAGTAACAGTCTTCTTCAAAGGTATGAAAAAGAGGATAAAATGTGATGCTGAACACCAGTCTTCCTCTAGCACTAACGAAAATGAAAGGGTGAAGAAAGAAGTTTGTACTGACTGAGTCTTATGATAAAAGTACTACTTTAAACTGCGTGGGAAACATGTATATGAAGGAATACAGAAGTGATGTGGGGACACATTTATATCACTTATGGGAATACTGATGCACACCAATAAATCTGTTCCCTTGTTCCTTTTCCGTGAACATTACATTTAGAGCAGAGGGGACATTTTCTTATCCGGCAGCCATCACTAGCCCAGCAGAGCTAAGCAGAGGTTTCATATCTGACTGTAGTTAGGAAAACATCATCTGTAACGGAAAACACTGCACTTACAATAAAATGCTAGTTGTGTTTCCACCTTACCAAGTGCGGTACTTAACACCTCACATTTTAAAAGGGAGAAAAACCCCAAAAGATACTAGTCCCACATTGCTGGCTGACACCAGCACCACCAAAGGAGCAAATCCAGGTTACAGTATTTGCTTACAAGCCGACATAAGAAATGGTGCCTGCATTCCACGCGTTCTTCACTGCAGGGACAGCCGCAGCAGGAGGCGTGTTTCAAAAGCAAATGAGTGCTGAAAGCCTTCAGTGAAAAATTCATTTGTAAATAGTTATATGGCTGTTTTGATGAATTACACAGAGATATTCAATCTGCTTCCATATCAACATGAAACTACACTGTTTATGACAATTTTGTTGTTTCATCAAAGCAGATTCTTTTCCAAACAAGTATCCTTTGTTCAACAGAACTGTTAATTAAAAGAAGTTATGCAATTCAGAAATGAAACTAAATGGGAAATAAAGTGTATTTCAGAGGCATCTGTATCAATCTAACAAGACCCAGACTGCTGTCACTGTCTGTAATTGCCCAGAAGTAAATTCTTCAGTAGTTGTCATGGGCAGAAAACATAACCGAGCAAAAGGCCAGAAGACAATGGATGTATTTTGGGGTTTTAATACTTAAGCTAAGACTTGCCCCAGAGCCAGAGTTAACCCAAGGCAGACGCTAGCTTACTGCTGCCGTCAAGGGTAAAAGGTGGCTGGAGGCGTTGCTGCAGGATCCTAGCTGGCCGGCAGACCCCATGGGCACGCTGCACCGGGCTCCGAGCTGCGGCAATTTTGGCCCCCTCAGGATCTGCTCCCTCACCTGGATCGCAGGACAGACGGAAGGGAGCATGAGGAGCCCCAGAGAGCAACTAAATCTGCAGACGACCTCTGTGAACAGTGCAGTAAATCTTTGCGGACCACAGGCTCCCAGGTCTTACTCTGGGAGCTCTTGGCTTGCACCTGACTAGACAGAGGGCTAGAGAAGAAATGAAGATGTAAACCAGGTCATGTATGTATTTAAACTGACATTTTTGTTTCTACTTAAAACATGCTGTTGTCTTTCCAGGAATGCATAAAACGCAGCCAAGTATTTTCTTAATATGTACATAGGCCAAATGCCAGAGATTATATATTCAACGAAAAGAAATACATTGAGAATCTAGCAGTACTAAATTTTTCTCAGATGCTAACGTAAAGACTACATGATTAAAAAAAAAAAAAGAAGAGATTTCTGTCTCTTAACATCTCTTAACAGAAATTCACATATCGACACTACAGAAGGTGGGGCCTTTCATTAAGTTGCCTTGGGTTTTTTATGTTTTTCCTGGGTAACACTAGTTAACAGCATCTTGGAAGAGTGCAGCTATGGAGTATGAATGAAGGTGCCTCCTTCAAGTGCAGTTATGTCCCAGTTCAACAATTTTAAAACACAGTCTCTGTGGCTAGTACATTGCTGGACATCCCAGCCATCGCACATAAATGTTCTCTCTGTATACTTGCCAGGAGAGGGGCATCATAAGATGGTGGCAAACATGATATAGCAGCAGTAGACGAAAAACAAACAAAAACACCCCCGCAAAAAAGTGCCTGCAACAAGGATCTGCCACAGTCTTTGGCTGAATTTACCTGAAGAAAAGAGATTTTTCTTTTCCTGTCCTTTCAAAGTGAAATAAACAAAAAAATGCTCCAATTATAAAAATGCACTGGTGGCTTTACAATTAAAGAAGTGATACCTATAGATCAACATAACCAACAAGGAACTGAAAATAAAACTCAATACTACTGAGCACTTCTTTGCAGGTGTGGGAGCAGATTATCTACCAAATTCCCCAAATCAGGATTATTTCTGAACAAGAATTAGTAGGACAAAAACTAGTGTACTGAAATGGGATTATTCTAATCATGTTGGATATACCCTGAAAGCTATTAAAATGGTCGATTTTACAGTCTGGTTTTCTGTACTGACACTAAGCAATATGGTGGTGCTAGAAGGGATGGTCATTCCAGCTAATTTTTGTGGTTCAGCTGTGACAATGAGACTATTTTTGAAAACCTAGGAAGGAAGGAAAGCAGGGAGAAAATGTAAATCAAAAATTCAGTTGAGAGTACATTAGGACAGAAAGTAACCAACTGACCTGTGGGTAGAAACACATCAGGTTTGATATTTATGCCAGGCTGTATTATCCCAATAGCCAAGAAACCTAGATAGTACATTGCCACCACGTTATCTATATTGTAAATCTGTATCATCTGATGGCAGATGAAAACTATTCTAACTTAATTTTTCTTAATTTTTTATACTGTCAGCAGAAATAAGAACACAGTTATTATACACTTATTATACAACTGTGTGCAATTTACTTCACACAAACATGCGCACACATTCTTTTTGGTAAGGCTCTTTGGTTTAAGGTGACAGTGCTCAATCCCTCTGTCTTCCTACAAATCGTGTTTTTAGAAAGTGCAAAGTGCACCTCGGTAAAGAGTTTGACCGAAACAATGACCACTCCCTGAGGAAGAACCATCTCTAGATGAAAAAGGTTTCTGAAAATAATGAGTGTGGAATTTCTACTGAGAAGCAAGATCAGTAGGGAAAAGGATGAAAAAAGGATGAAAAAAAGTGAGGTGATCAAAACAAGAGAAGTGGAAGAAAAGAACGCAGCTGTATAAAATCAGGTTATCAATAGGATGTTGCAGAATAACAACTATTTGGGGCTTAATGACAGGGAGGGTGTGCATGTGTTTCTTCATAGAACGAAGAACTGAAAATATGACTTCCAATGCAGACATTTTACTTCGAAGCAGAGCAAGGTAAATGCACCATGGTACTTGGGTGTGCTGGGATGTGTTGATTTAATCCCCTCCTTCTGATGACGCAGATTTATTTGAAATGGAACCCTTCTTTTGGGTGGGCTACAAATTGTTTAACAAGTCCTTCCTTGAATTCTTCAAGGCTACCAATTCCTCCTTATTCTTTCCCAATGAGTATTTACATTTTTGACACAAAATAGAGCAGCTGCATTAAAGGAAGATGACCGCCACAAATATTTAGCATTGCCATCAGGGAACATTCAAGAGACCAAAAAATGACAGTTCAACACCCTGCAGGTAAAGGAGGAAGCTGAACCTCTGGGAGACCTTCCACATTTCTGCAATTTGGTAGCACACTATACTTCAGGTTTTGTCAACCTAGAGCCAATTTTTGTTCCAACTATAAATAGCCATGAATTTGAACCAAATATGATGAACAGTTTTAGAGTGACCAGAGCACTTGCTTTCTTTGCAAGCAATCAACTGCCTACCCTTACTTAATTGACCCATTGCTAGCGAGAAAACCCTCCAAGAAGTATTGATAGGACGAGTTATCCTTTCCTGCACTCACTGTAACAGTCAGTTTGTTAAGTTGCCCAGAAAAAATCATTATGTTACTTCAAAAGTAATGGTGACTTTCAAAACGATCCGTTTCAAAAGCAAGATGTTACTTTTCATTCACAGAATGACTTCTTTGAGAATTTACATTCTCCTTTCATTTGTGTTCCAAGAGAAACTTAAATCCAAGTTTAGTTCCTTCCAGTTATACTTTTTATCTGGATTCTGAGAGGATTTGCTGCCTTAGAAAATGTGCACTTGGCTCTGTTTGGGGTTTTATTTTTATGTATAATGAAATCAAAATTGGAGGCAACAGACCGCTGAACAGGAACCACAGCCAAAGATCAGGAATTGCTTCTCTGTGTAAGGCAGGGGAAAAAAAAAAAAAAAAAAGCAGGACTCTTGAATTCTGTCTGGTGTTTGCACAAAAAAAGTCCCACATAGCAAGAGGCGAAACACTTTCTTTTCTACTCCAACAACCACATAAGAAAGCCCAGTTAAAACATTCCTTGACACAGTCAAACCTTGGCTTTCTTCTGAAGCATAAACATGACCGTGTTTAACCTAGTCCTTGAATCAGATGATTGGTGTGCACCGCATAAAGCTCTGGTCTGGTTCAAGGACACTGCTAAAGCACAGCAATGCTGGGTGACTGCTGCTCTGAACAAAAAGCTCCTCTTTCCCCCACTCACTGTGCAAGGCAAAAGGACCGTTCAAATATTAACGCGCTGGAGAGCGGTTTTCTTTCAGTTCACTCCAGTTACTATTCTACATTTTCTTTCTCTCCCTTCAACACGCACCTGTGTCAAAAGAAATGACCCTTTCTTTCGACTCAAAGAATGGTTTCTGATTGCCCCCATGCATATAGAAGACTTCAACATCACAAAAGTTTGCACACAAGAAATTTCACTTTCTCCCAGTTTAAACATTAAGGGTTTTCTTCCTGCTTCTGAACTACAAAAAATAAATAGTAATAAAAATCAAATATATTGAAGTTACTGATAAGAATTGTCTAAACATCCAGACTAGTTATAAACAGTCAGTGATGACAGACTACCATATGTTAAGCTTCCCATTATCACGCCAGAAAACGTTATAATCACCTTAATTATAGCAACACTGATTTTTCCCCTCAGTGGCTATGTAATGCAAGAAAGTGCAACTTCTTCTGTTCTGTACTGTATTACTGTCTATAGCAAAGGCAAGCATATGCACATATTGTCAAGCATTTGTACAAACAGATCAAGTTGCCAAGTATGCAGCTAACCTAAATGGTCTCAAAAGAAGGAAAGAAAGCAAACTTTACCTTGTGAGTTTTGTTGAAATATTTTGTTCAGATCCAAAGAGGAAGCTCTGGAATGTGATTTCTGTGGCCTTGGAGGTGGAGTAGGGGGTTCTTCTCCCTTTTTCATGGCATCTTCTATTGATGTGCTAGAATAAGACCTAAGGAAAAACGGGACAGGGGGAGGGAGCAGAAAATATTTTATTTCAGAAATTAATTTTAAACAACTACAGTGAATAGTACCTAAAAATACACTGATCAGAACTCAGGTTCATGGTGGAAATTCCTTGCCCTAATGACTAAGTTCCCCCTTAGGACAAGATAGATTTATTTGGCAACAGAGGGACCTGTGTGCCTGGAGAAAGGAACGAGTCATGCTTACAGGGCTAGTATTTTTTAAGGCCTTTTATATCACAGCTTCAGGCCTTCTTACCTAACTTGAACTGTCAGCAGGATAATTGTAGCAACTATTTTGAATAAACCTGAGTAAAATTCCACACCCCCCATCCCACCCCTTACAGTTTCTGTTGCCTTTCCCAACTGCGAGGGTAGTGTTTGTACAGGTATAGCTTCAACCTACCTCTCTCAAGTACACATTTTGTAATTTATAATAGTCTAACCATTAGAATAAATTTTTCACAGCAAACAGTCACCAAATTCCACAAAATCCAGAAAAACTGCATGGCTCTGAAGTGACCAAAACTGGTCAAATACACGGCTTTCCAGACCCTTCCACATCACATTAATCCCAATGTGGTGCATTTTGCTAAGAATTTTGATTTTGCTGAATAGTGTCCAATATTTTTCAGCTGTTGTAGTTACCAGTTTTTCTGCAAGACCAAGAGCTTTGTTCAAAATGAGCATTGACAACGTGAGATGTTACACTTACTGTAACACATTATGCATGACAGGCAAGACCAAAACCACATTCAAGTAGAGCAGAAATAACTCCCACTAATGGGAAACAGCTCATTTTTTGCCAAACAGGTTGTTGTTAGAAAACAGCTCTTTAGTGGGACAGATATTTGGCAATGCTCATCCTATGTTTCTGATATAAACTTTAATAAATACAGGAGTGAAAGCCATAATTGCTTCAAAATTTACATGTGACACAAAAACCTCTGCTGATGCTGTATTTTTTGTCTTGGTAGAGTTTTGAATTCCATAGGCTTATCATATCAGACCTAACCCAACCCCCTTGAAATAAATGGGAAAGTTCTGAATCAGGATCTTAAGGTTTTATACTTTTACTTTCCATATTATGCAGTGTATATTTTACTTGCATTAAAATTGTTCAACCTAACATTTTGAAACTTTTAATTTTTTTTTAAAGATTGAGTAAGACAGCAGCTACCAAGCAAAAATATGCCTGCCCCAGCAGTGCCAACACAGAGCCCTGTGACAGTGAATCGTCGCTTGCAGCAGGCGGACCTGGCACCTAAACGACAGTTAAGAGTCAGCAGCTAAGAATTTGCACAGTTTAGGCTAGTAAGCCAGGGTCCAGAGCTGTAACAGACTCAAATCATAGCCTCTGGTGGTCAAGCACACCTGAAGACAGAGACCCTCGAGGTTACAGAGCCCTCCAGGCTACACAGAACAAGTGCAGCAGAAGGTCCAAGTTGAAGGATGCGCTCAGGAATCTTTAGTCTCAACTTCTGCATTGAAGTAGTGACATAAAGTCAGATGTGAGACAGTCATATGTGACACAGTGGTCACATTCAAGTGACTTTTTTCAAACTTAAGTATTTGCTATTTTATGCATTTTTGCATAAAATACTTTTTACACCTTTTTTGCATATTTGTAATTCAGTAACACAGCAAGAGAATTTAAAACAGTGTGAAAAGTGAAAAGCTTTGGCTAGCAGCTTAAAAAGAGCATACAAGGCAGTTCAGCCTTCCTGGATGTAGGTCTTAAGAACAGAGGATTTCAATCTTCATTCATCATGCTTATAGCCGATTCTCTCTTATTAGCAGGCTTTGACAAGCCTGTAAGGAGGGAGCTCCTGACTGTACTCTCATTACTTAAGAAAAAAAAACAGAAGCCCTCTAGCTAGCACCAAAAAACCCCAGTTTGAAGGGCAATGCATGATATGGCTATACACCAGAATGGTGAACAGCCAAACCCAACACGTAATCCATTTATACATGATATTTTCTGGCACAGGCTTCCCTCTTCTTTCAAACATCCAAATTCAGCCGGTGTCATTTCTAGCGCACAGCAGTGTAAGTCTGTAAGTCCTTCCATCACACACCACCCAGCCATAGTCAAATACACGCACGCCAACAAAAGGATTCACTCACCCACATCTGAAAGCTGAGCTACTACTGCTGTTTCTGCGGGAGCGTGGAGTCTCTCCCTCCATATGCAACCACTGTGGAAGTTTCAACAGCACAAAATTGCTGAGAACGTTGCCCACAATGGGGTGGTCCCCGCTGTCCCACCACGACACCCCTGGGGCTGGGCTGGAGGCAGTCACCTCCCTGACAAGGCAGTGGGGCTGGGCAGACAGGCAAAAGTCCCAGCGCCTTATGACCAGAGATCACAGGGCCCTAAGGCAGTACTTATGTAGGGTCTATAGCTTACAGATCCCTCCTGGTAAATCTGTCTGATCTGAACTGTACTTCCAGCACAACACCAATTAAAAAGAAAATAAAAAATGCAACACTAGTTCTTATGCCTTATGTCTAACACCAGAGGAACATAGGTCTTCTGAAATAGAAATGAAAGCAGTACCTGGATCGTGGTCTGGCTTTAAGTGCATTAGATTCCTGAGCAGCTGGAACAGAAAAGAAAAAAGAACTGCTAAAACATCATATTTTAAGTAAATGCCTTTAGCTGCAGAATCAGTGTTCGTTAAAAATGTGAGTGTTGCAAGTGTGGATGTGAGCGTGTGCTCATCTCACATGAGAAATGGGGATTGATTTTCACTTCTCCTTCCCCTTTGTTTTTGTAGTGCGAACGTCCTAAGAATTCAAAAGCCCACTTGTAGTCAGAGCTTCACCTTTTAGTTTGGTTACCAGAACGCAGGAAAAGCAATAGATCTGACAGCTCTGACCTGTACTCCTGGATGTAGTTGCGACAAAGCAACATAAGGAATAGCATAAACTTTCCACAGAAAACATCTTACTCCTAGTCCAGATATCTATTAGTTGTCCTGCTTCCCAAAGCACAAAGGTTTATGTCCTTCCTAAATACTTTAACTAATTAGTACAAACATCCATCTTCTTACCACGCATAAAAAAAATTAACACATCAGGTTGAAACTACTTTGACATTGGGAAGGAAAGATATTTCAAGGTAGAAAGCTTTACAGGCTAAGTGTTGATCAAACACACTTCTATCAGTGTAAAAATCGGTTTCTTTTATTTGGGTAAATGCCAAATATCCTGCCACATGCAGGTTTTATGTGATAGGAAAACAACAGTGCTGACTTATCTTCTCTGGGTAATTCCTCGAGGCTGTTCCTTGGTTTACATAGTCTTTTTGTGACTTTTCTGTTACTCTCCTTACTAACATCAGATAATTTTGAGAAAACATATCTGTGTGATTGCTTTCAAACTCAGCCCACTGAGATATCCTCAAGGTATTACAGCAGCATCAATGATCCCAATGCACACACAAAGTGAATCCTTGTACTTTTCCCATTATTCTGCTAATCAAGGTACAACACTTAGGAGAAGCAAGTAAGTTGGGGAAAAAAAAAAAAATTCTCAGAGTTTCTAGCTTCCTTCAGATATATGCCTACTTCCAAGTCAGACATTTATCACCAGCTACTATACTGCACTACTGACAGATCCTCCAAAACACAGAGCAGGAGCTACCTGTGGTAGCAGCTGGCAAATTCTGACTTTTTAATGGCTTGCATTGTTCTACTGCATAGACCCTCCACAGGAGGCTTTAGGCTTACAGAAGACAAGTAGCAGCATATGGCACATGTATAGCCACACACTATTTCTTCGTAAAAGAAAGTGCTTTTAGGGTCACACAGTGCTAGTTGATGCTTTGGATGGAATACACCCAAATACAGCTGGCAGTGACACAAACGACCACTTATAAACCAAGTTCTAGTAGATTATTGTCACCACCAAACTGGCTCACAGTCATTCCAGATTTCTGTGCAACAAATTCTTCCTAGCAACTAAAGGAGAGAGAGGGAATTATTATTAAAATATGCAGTAGCAATAATCCTCCTCTCTTTCTGTGTCAAACTCCCAGAGAATACAACTTCAGGCACTGCTTCCCTACAGCCATATGACCTAATTTTTCCAATGCTGAAATTGCTGATTATTAAATTAAATGCACAATTATTAAATATATGCCACTTAGAAATAGGAAGTATAAATCCTTTCCAAGCTAAGCCACGTTTAAGAACCTTCAATTTTTCCTTCTTTTATGGAGACCGTAATTCTGTTCATACTTCTTTTCGAAAGCCTTTCATCTAAAAACCTGCAGGTAAAACTGACATTCAAACTCTCTGAGGACATCTTGTTGAGGTAAACAGGAAAGCACACAAGGAAGTGAGAATCCCAAAATGACTACTAATAAAAAATGATAGCAATAGAACACTACTGCCAAGGATTTTCTTCTAAGCTTTTGAAAAATCAGGAAATTCAAGGCTACAATTACACAATACCCAGACTTAGCTTTACCTTTCAAAAGAACTAGTATAATATAAAAAAATATTATAAAGCAGGTAGTTCATTATTAGGACATACAAATAATTCTGGCAGCATTTCCATAAAACATGCCGTTATTTTGGTACGCTCAGTCTCTGCGTATTTTGTGTTTGAGGTGCAAGTTTATACACATACACAACATAATCATTCAAGATAATACAAAACTATTTATCCAGTTCATGAGTTTTCCATATTTCTATTGCTATGGACACATAAGCCTAACTTAAAGTGAAACTGATAAAAAGTTAAAGCTGTTGAGTAAATTAATTACATTTATTATTTAAAAGTTTGTACAATTCTTGGAGTAGTAGAGCCTGATGAACTGAACAGCTTGGTTTGCACTAAAGTCATATACGATCGTGAACTCTTATTTATTCATTCACAGGAGAACATGAAGGTTCCCGGTTTGGGTGTTCAACTGCTTCCATGCCCCTCTTCCAATAAAACTTCATTTTAACATTCCAAAGGATGCTGATTCAGTAACTTTTGGCTGTAGCCCAATACCCTATACTCGCTTTACAGGCTGAAGATTGGGTGGAAAATTGTACCATAAAGGGTGAAAGTATGCCACAGAGCTAAAGAAAAAAACCCAAGGAATTCCCCACTAGTCTAAATCACCCCCACTGACTCATCTCTTAATGGTGGCCTAGGCAGAGATGTACAGTTTAAATGCCTGCAAATTTGGCCCTCAATCCTTTAAAAGTCTAAGGCCAACAATGATCTTGCACTTAGGAGCCTCAATAAACTGGCCAGATATTCAGAGATGCGAAGCATATAAAGTTTTTACCTATTTCAAGTTCCTAGTCCTTCTGACGGCAAAGAAAAGTTTCCCATAATGAAGCACAGCAGCATCATCTTTCCTGAATTTACATAAACAGCCCAAATGAATAACCAAAAAAGGATGCAGAATTTCTCCTACTTCATCCCAACTGAGTTTTCATCCTGAAGGTTAATGATTACAATGACCTTTCAGAACAGTGACTGATTCTGAAATAACCGCTCAATTACTGTGCTGTATCCAGCCCACTGGATTGATAAACATCTTTACTTCTAACATCAATCATATCATGCAACCTCAGAATGTGCTCGCTCAAACCCTCAATGTGCAGGACAGCAAGGGTGAAACCCCAGCCAGCAGTGACAGGAGTCAGGACAACGGGGTGAAACTCTGCCACCGTCTCTCTTGGTACACAAACACAGCAATGCTTCTGGAGGAGCACAGCCGCATTGGGAAGCCCACCCTGACTAGGAAATAAAGGACATGGGGAAAAGAGGTCGCTGGCAAAGGAGATATGCTTAGGAAAAAGCCTACCGTCACCTGCACACCAAAGATGGAATTGCTGAACTGAAAATAAAACTCCCTGGGGCGCTCCTGGGCAAAACCAGAGGGGAAGAGAACAGAACTGAAAGTCTTGCAAGCACCCTCCTCTCCCCGAGAGGGAAATGTAAGACAGCATGTGTGTGTGCGATGGAGAAGCAGCAATCATCTGAGAATAGGAGCTGAAGATAGGAAATCTGGCAGCTGCCAAGTGTTTGGGAAGAAGCCAGGAAAAAAAGAGTTGGGAAATGAGGCATGCAGCTGTTGAGCAGCCATGAAAAAATTGAGCTATAAGACAAAACTGCTGTGACAGACATGTGGGGTCAGTTTTCTTGATTAAGAATATCTTCACAAGTAAAAACATTTATGCAAAAGGAAAAGAAAGCAAGTCCAGATTTTAGTTTGACTGGAACCAGGGAGGGCTTGCAAACGCTCTTAACCACTCTAGGAAAGAGATTAACAAAGAGGAAGGCAAGGGAGGTCTGATGAACTCAACTGAATGCATGGGAAGTTTCTGAAACAACTATGCAATTTTGACATATGCCATTCCAGAAGTAACATTTTCCTGTATGATAGGAACAAGGAATGTATATTGGAGTCAGAGAGGGAAAAATCAGGGGTGGTTTCAACAAAGAAATGCCCAAATCAAAAGCTTACATCAGTGATGTAAGTGCCGCAAGGTCTGTGTTTCCAAAAGGCTACCTACCCTTAAACTCCTTGACAAAAAATATGAAAGCTCAGTTTTTACAAAGAAACAGGCCATTTCAAAATAGTTACTGAATACTTATTCCACACTTGAGAAGAGCTTTTATCAAGAGGTACAATATTATGTATATGCTCTGGCATCTTGTTTGTAGTACAGAAAAACAAAATTCAGACGCCTTACAAAATGCTACATTAAAAACATTTCCCACACATGAATAATGCATATACGCTAACAACAAGGGAAAGAAAGCAAGAAAACCTTCTGACAACCTTAAGTACTAATTAAGATTAATTTTGCAAGTAGTAGTCATTATGAGCTAAAAGCTAATTTCAGTAGTAAAACAGTATGAGCAAAAGGATCTTAAAAAATTAATCAAATTACATTAATTTAGGCTTACTGTGATATAAAAATATTTGATCAAAATTCTAATGGAAGTAACACATCAATTTTTTTCTTCTTACCTGTTTTCACAGTCAAGTGCTGAAATTCCTTTGGTATCGTTTTGAGAGCAGTGCTTACTTTAAGAGCTTAATAAAAAAAACAATGAGAATTACTTTAAGTACATGCAGGTAGAATCTACAGGTTATCAGCTCTGAGAAAGGAACACCCAAGCACTCAAAAAAGTAACAAATTTTAAGAACACAAGAGTCAAGAATACAAAGGCCTATGCCCAAATTGTCAAATAATCCCAAACTTTGAGAATTTGGGGGTTTTGGTGTCTAAATCCACAGTCTTCTGCTTCAGAGATGTAGCGCTCTCACAGAGACTGCAGCTGGTGACACTTGGCAGAGCTGGGACTCAACTCTCCCACGTTACAAACCTGGAAAGCCAGGGTGCACGAGAGACTGGCTGCTTCTGAAGGCTGAAACCTCACCAGCCCGCCCCAAGGAACGTCATATGGCACCGACAGAGCCAGGGTTAAAATTTAGGAAATCCCAGTCTTTGCGCTTACTCCCCTTCCACTGACGCCTACACAGCCTTTATTAATGACTTTAAGGCGTTCTTAATGCATGGTAGCATATTTTAATGTACTGTAACACACAGTATTATAAATAACCACTTGGAACGAAGTCGCTCATCTCCATCTGCCTTTATCAAATAAAACATGTGGGAAAAGTCTGATTCTTGTGATCCAGTTCTATTTACACTATCTTCCACATTTAACTATATTATAACTTGACAGAGTGGAGCTAATTTACTTGTATAGTTCTGAAAATGCAGGAAAATTTGCTTCTACAGTCCTGAACTACAGGTTCTTGACTTCTGGGGAGATCTCCTCAGTCAGGAGAGTGATCTGCTCTTTCATTTGTCAGGACAGCAATAAATGGTGGAACAAGAGCATTTGTTCTTTGGCTGAAAAGGTAGAAATCTGTGTCATAGATACAGCACATCTTCAGCCCGAAGGACTGCATGTACCAAAGCAGCTTCCCATCTGACTTAACATATCAGCTACTAAGAGGAAAGCACAAGTTCTTCACCTACACAAGGAAGGAAAAAAAATTCCCCAAGTAAAAAGTAAATCTGCCCTAGACATATGAAAGCAATAACCTTCAAGGTTCAAGTCCTGCTCTTTTCCATTATGAATTTTACAACAAAACAAACCTTGTCAATAAAACCTGAATTTCTGGGATTATGCTGACTTGTCAAAATGTTTTACAAACTGCCATCAACTCTGACAACCTTTCTTTGAACGAGGGACACTGGGAATCTGCCAAACTCAGTCACACCTGAGTGTGGAAGGTGATTCTGGAATGTGGACTACCTGGTCTCACAGCTCTGATGCAACCTCAGCATGTGGACAGCTGGGAGGTCAAAATGTGTAATTTTTTTTAATTAAAGTATAATCCACAGCTCTGAGAATAAGGCAACAAAATACCCACAACTGTTTTGTTTCCACAGCTGAGGGACAGGGACAGCAAGCAAGAACCTGAAAGGTCACGGAAAGGGCATATAAAAGGGAATGACTGTGTGATGATGATCCAGCACTGATTCTGGAAGTCCTAGTAGCTGCTGAATGGAAAAAGAAAAAGATCACTTCAATTTAACATGGCTTGCTGCTGACGGATTTCAAGTGAAATAAATGAATCAAGTATTTTCAATCCAGTTTGTCCAAAACTTTTGTTTTGCAAGAAAATATAGGGACTTTTTTTTTTAATAAGAATAAAAGCTAATTTTGAAGTATTGCTATTTCCTGCAAAAAGGGAAATCCAAAATTTGGCACAATGTAGTCTTTACTCTTACAAAATTCCTCATAACAACAATTATAACATTTTTAAAATAAGAAGTGCAACATTAATTGCCTTAGGACTACACTTATTTTGGAAGGTGCATTTCATATCATTCACATATGATAGAACTAATTTTGAAGCAAACATATCCATTTATTTGTCTTCAACTCAGCTGCTGTCAATGATTTAAAAGAAATGTCTTGCTTTTAAATCTATAGCAACATATAGGCAGCTTAGAAATTAAAAATACCATTGCTTCTGTCAGCAAGTAGACGGAATTACTAATAACACACAGAACTTAACCCATAACGGAGGGGGTGGGGGGAAGTGATTTATTTGAATACCTTGTTTGTCATCTTTCTTTGCATCTTGTAACAGGGCAGAATTATCAGGTATCTCTTCAGCTGATGCCTTCTTAAAGAAAGAAGATGTATTTATTATACTGATTGGCATAGCACCCACATTTCTACAGTCAAATATTTAAGAATACAGATCAACACAAATAAAGGTGATATTCTCTCTTGCACCATGATTTGCTCTGTAAAATAAAGGAGCATAGAGGACCTTCAAAAAGACAACTATAACTCTGCTTTTCAAGGTACAGCAGTTCCACACCTGAAATTAATTTGCGAAGCACTTTAACAGTGACAGACAAGGAACTAAGGACTATATGCAAGGGGAGACTTCTCACAACATGACAATGATATTCTGTGTTTTCTATTCTCTGTGGGTGTAACACCTGTGTTAGGGCTGAGGAAACCTTCTCCAGTCTCTTCACCAGAGTTACAGTCTCCATCAGAACAGACTCTCTAGCCAAAACTCAAGCCATACTCCAGAGCCCAGTAGTTCTGCATCTAAAGTCTTCTGGCTGAGGTGGCTGATCCTTGGACTACTCTTTTCTTTCAACATGCAGTCATTGAGATGAGAAAAACAAACTTCATCAGCATGCCTGTTGGAGGCCTATTCAGGCCTCTGACGGGAAAACAGGGAACTTCTCCCCAGTCTTATTCCTTAACTTTTCTTTATTTCAGCAGCAATTTACAATACAGGCATTTGTTGTAACTTCTGCTGTGTAGCTCACAAGAAGAAACGAGGAACAAATTCTACTACCACAATCTGTAAGAACAAGGATATACTCTGAAGCCAAAACAATAAAGCAAACGTCAGAATCCCCAAGCTTCCTTAAATATTAAGTGATGCTGGTTTTTCCCAGGGAGCATGGAAGAGGTTGGGCCTAAAAATGGCCTGAAATCCATTGGGCCTAAAAAAATTACTTCAGAAACACAGATTTTGCAGATATTTAAAAAAAAACCAAAACAACAAAATCTCAAGTCAGTAATTCAAGAAGGCCAAGTCCAGAGTAAAGGGCTATCAGATCTGTTTTATGAAATTGCATGTGGGACTCCCTAATGCTTCTGAGGAAGCAACATAGCAAAAACATGCTTGAGGATTCTGAAAACATTTGTACAAAAACTTCACATCCCTGGCTAGCCCTGACTCTCTAAAGTAAAGAGCGTCAGACTGAAGACTTAATTCAGTGCATGCTTGAATTGATGGAATGACTCTCACAAATCTCAATGAACTGTGAGCACATTTCTGAGGGCGTTTAGAGCAACCCCAGCCAGTCATTCTATGCATATAGTGTGAAATCTTGTGTTTTATCTTTAAGCTTTTGGCAGTGAGAAAGCTTGTGGAAAAGAGCCAAAAGGAATGAAAAAAAAAAAAAAAAAAAAAAAAAAGACCAGAACCAGAGTGGGAGACAAAAACTTGAGAAGAAAAATAGGAAGACAAAACCTCCTTGGTTAACAAAAAGCAGTCACCCTTGTCATTCTTGAGCATAACATTAGCAGTCTTTGTGTGTTTCATAAGTTTAACAAAACCTAGCATTCAGGTGACCTGTCACCTGCCATTATTTTCTTTATGGATGTATTCAGGAACTGTTTCCATTGTACTGCAGTACTGTAGTTCAGCAGTCACAGTAAAAATGGTCTTCTGAAATTAATAAGTTAAATAGCCTGAATGGATTATAGCTGGGAAGAGACAAAGACATGGAGGTAATGCATAACTGATTGCATTGATAATATAATATTTTTAATGTAGTGATCAAGTATCTAAACTATATTTCCTCAAGTAGCCAAGCTACAAATTAAATTGCAACAGCGAATTACTCCATTTCCCACAGAGGGAGATGAATGGGAGATGAATCACTGACCTTCCAAATGATACTCATTCAGTGTATTAATTCTGAACATAAAAACATCAGTTGAACAAAAAAAAAAAAAAATCAAGTCAAAATCATTCTCAAACCAGTTTCGAGAAGAGATTTTATAGTTCATTAATTTTGGATAACAAAGGACCAAAATAAGCAGGCCCTGAAACAAACTAATTGAGAGCTTTGCCCTGCATGTCTAGGACCCAGACAGTGAAGAAACGGAGCAAAACCAGTCAACAATTGTGATATAGTCAGGAAACACTATCTGTGCTTAGCCAGCAGGCAATCATGCTACAGATTCTTCTTCATTTTCATCCTAGCCATAAAAAAACTCTCATTTTGCAGAACATCCTGCCACCTTGCAGAACCTAGGAATGGAGCAGAAGACCCAGCTGTTCCCCAAGAACATTATCTGACTACAAAGGCAGCACAGTAATCTGCAAGTTATTGGCAGTTATGGTGAGAATGTCTCAGGAGGAGAGCACAGAGATAAGGCAGAGGAGGTCTGAAAGCTTAACTGCTGAAAATCGAAGTAAATATTAAACATAAAGTGGGGGATTTCTTGCTTGTTTGGGTTTTTTACATTTTGTGCTGTATACCCTCTACAGCTATTTAATTATTACTATAATATTCCTACTATTATCTCCACTGCAGCAGAAAAATCTAAAAAGCAAAAAACCATACAATTTAATTGCTTAGGAAATCATCTCCTTCTAGATTTATCCTTACTCTGCACATACATTCAAGGACCACAAACAAGAAGAGCCTAAAAAACAGACACTTAATAAGATTATAAAATTGCATTGGTTAGGTTACTGAAATGACATTTTATTTCCAAGAAACACAAGATGACTCTGAAAGCAAGATTTCTGAGCTTTCTGAAAGATATAAAAGAACGTTCTAATCTCACAGTCCCAAAGGCTGCACTACTAAAGAGCAAACTTCCTCACAACTCTGCAATAACCAAAGACCACTTTGCTTATCTGGGTAATCACCTGTGAAGCCGTATGCTAACAAAACCAAGGACTCCCTAGGCCACAGAGAATACTGAAGTAGATCCTGAAGTCAAGAAGTTACATAAACTGAAGCTTTTTAATTATGTGTATAAAAGATACATCATTGTATGTTTATTTATATTTTAATATAATTTATGTACTATATTTGTATCTTTTTTTATATAAGCTTGTGTATTTGTATATGCACATGAAAATGCAAGTGAAAAAGAGAAGCTGACAGGAGTCTTGCCTACTGACAAAAAATCCCATCCGAACAGGGATGTGACAGTTTCTAAGCAGAAGACAAATAATTCTCTCTAAAACCGAGTATCTTTAGCTGATGCAGTGAGTTAACTCAAATACTCAGTTGACTCTTACTGCAGTCTGGAAATGGAGTTATGTATATACATACAGACACATGCTGACATCAGCAAATGAGTTTTTAATGCAAATCACTTTGAATTTTGCCTCTTACACTTGTTTAAATTGCAAACCAATATGCATCTATGCCAATGAGACAAACTCTCAAGGGACTGTTGAGCTTTGCCACACAACCGCACAGTGAAGAAGTGCTAGTGCAGCATGGCCTGTGGCACAATCTTGCAGCCCCCTGTGAACCACCCTCCCAAAATAAGGTCATATGCAAAGGACGAGGCTGTTCCGCTGCAGTAAAGGACCTGCCCACGCTGCCAACGTACCAGCAGCCCGCACTACCAGAACAGCGGCGCTGCTTTCAAAACCCAGTATGGCTGTACTCTGCCAAAGCTGCTGTACAAAGAGCAATACCACCTAGGGAGACCACATATATTTTAACAGTTCCAGAAGATAAACTGGACGCTCAAAGCGCTGGCTGCAGCATTGCCTGAAGTGAACACTGCGCTCCATAGCAGCTCAGGAGAGCCCGTTTGGTGGTACCACTACCAAGCTGAATTTGATGAGGGAACAGCTGGGTTCTGACCCAGGAACTCCCCAGAGCAAGGCACAGGGAGGAAACGACTGGAGAACAGCCTTGCTGAGCTGCCATGACATACCATTACTTTTTAACTTGGAAGCAGCGTCAGAAGGGCCCATTCTTGCAGCCAGTCTGCCATTTGATTTACTACCTTAAATACTAAACCCTTAAATCCCACAGCATATAGATTCAGAGTTGCAATATCCAGGCACAACTCAGTGGCCATGGTTAGTTCAGCTTTACAGGATCTTTAAAGTTTCATTTTTTAACATCATACACTCTTCTCCTTAATTGAGTTTTGCTTGCAACAGTCTTCCATTACAAGGCTGGTTATCTGTTGTGATATGCTACAATGGATCTCCATTCTTCCCTCAAAACACTCTTCCCAGCTCCTTACAGTTACTACCTAGACCCTTAGATGGTAGTTGCTTAGACTATGAAAAGGCTGGATATTAAAATGGAGACTGAATCACTTAGAACAGAACTATGCATGTCCATACTGTACAAAATCTTGGATAGTTTCAGCCTCCAAAGAAGCAAAGTACAAGGAATCAAGACAAGCCAAGACATTTTTCTTATCATCAAAACTGGGGGAGCGAGTGTGGAAATGGAGCACTGTAAATGGAAGAAACACTCAAGAGCTACACAGTCAGGAGTGCCTGACGATAACAAGGTCTGCGCCTGAAGTCTCACATTTTTGGCCAATTCACATTCAGGAGATACTTCACCTGAGCACTGTCCTTGTGCCACCACCCCTCCTGCAGCATGGGCTCTGCCCCTCATCGCCGGCTCCCAACGCCCGAGAGCCAAATGCAGCCCCGTGGGACACAAACAGGTAAGGGGTATTTCTCTGCAGACCCCAGCATCGCACGAGGCTGGAGTGCCTCAATGCCTACTGTGAACTCTGTTATGCAGGAGTATCTTTTGAAAAGCCTGTCAGCCCTTTCCACACACTGAAGAAATTGCCGAGAGAGGGGTTTGAGATGGCTTAATGGCAAGCTTAGAGACTTCTAAAGTCCTCTCAGACTCGCAGTTCTGCTGCTACGCATACCACAGCCATTGTGAAGCTGGCCTATTCCTCTGCACTCTGCAAGGTAACTACCCTGCTTACGCCTTCTCACCTCCGTCCGACTGAAGTCCCGAGTCTGCTGACCACCTGGCAATGACTCAGAATAAGAATCAAACAGTGTGCAGTCACGCATGGGCTTCAAAGAAGCTGCAGGGGAAAGAAAAAGAAAGAAAAAAAACCCAAGCGAGACATGCCAAATCTTTGGTTAATACACACTTCTTAAAAACCTGTTCCAGCATCATTTTAACCTTCATTTCTACATATCAGAACTGATCTGTAAGCCATGGATGACAAACACCATGAAGAAAATCTGCCTATCTTGTATTTTGAGTAAGTCAATGTCATGTAAGGGATAGCACGTATAATTTCTGTTGTACAAATAATTGTGAAATTTGGGAGAAGTGATTCTTAGTAAACATTAACTGCCAAACAACAACCATTTGTTTGCGTTTTTCCTCCTCACAGTCCAGTATCAACTTAGTTAGCATTATAGTTTATATCTTGCCATCTTAGGAATGTTAAAGGTACTTACCAAACCTTCAACTCCAATTTTTGACATTTTGAATACTGAGAAGTATAGTAGAACCTACGTTATACCCTAAAATTGAAGGGCAGCAAAAAGCAAGGACACTAAACACAGTAGATGCTGCAGTATATACCATCTTTAACTAAACAGCATTGAGAGCAGGGAAGGAAAAAAAAAAAAAATCAACTCTAACTTCTCACAGCAATATTCACAAGAACCTCATTTCTATTCCACAAGCTCAGGTCCTTCTGCTGATATCACTCTGGGATTAGTTCCTCTGAGATAAATCTGTCTTAACAGCTGGAAAACAGCTTTTCTTCCAGATCAATATACTGAAAGGCAGAATAACCAGTTCTCACATCAAATTTCTAGTTTCTGGCTAGCATCTAGTTTTTCTGAACAAATTAAGCTCTTGCAAATCTGTCTTAATGTACAGTACAGTAGGTTACGTACAGGGCAAATAGTTTTATAGATTCTGTAAATTAGTTTTAATAAAAAATTCCAGAAAAGAAGGTGGTGGGTCAAATTGTCAATGGAGCTGTGCCAGGATAGCATTTGGACCTGCGCTTGTAGTTTATAGAACAAGCCATAAAGCTAGCAAGATCAATTAATTCTTAAATGTTCTGTCTTACACTCCAAGTCACTTTTATTTGAAGCTTTAACACTCTTATCAGATGCAAGTATTTCACTTGAACCAAATTCTGCCTCATTCTGAAACAAATACAAAAACCTAATGAAAAACAGTTTCCAGTAATCTTCATCGGGTTCCTAACAAGACCCCCCCCCCCCCCAAAATCTAAGTTTCAGAGAAATCAAATTATGAAAACATGAAAACAGGAAGTTTCTCCTGGAAATTTCTTTTGACATTTTAGATAAGTGTATGAGGCACTTGCGTACTTATCAACGCTTTAATTTCAGAAGTTGATACAACCAGGGCTCTATGCTTTCTTGTGATTCATGGTGTTACAGTGTGTTGAGATGTTCTGCTTTTTATTAATGGAAGTCTTTCAAAAGACAGATTTCTGAATCCTGACTAAGCAGCAGAATAAGAGCAAGACAGTTTCAGACCCTCAAGCTAACCAGAATTAGCATATTAGCTGAGGTATTTAGAGTGCCCACAACAAACAATTAGTCCTTTCACCTCTTCCACGTAGATCAGCTTGGAATGCTTGGTTGCGTGCAACACCACGAAACAATAATCTTCTAAGAAAATGGTAAAGACCACAGTGCTGAAATGGACAAATTAGGGAAAAAGAGGACTCCCTGGGAACAATCACAGTTTACCATGCTCTTCCTCCCATTGGCATAATGACTCCCTACTACTAGAGGTTTAACCAAAAAGACTTAATGCGAAGACACACCAACAAGAACCTGCATGGGGGAGCTGACAAGCTAATTTTCATGAGAACAGGCGTGAGAGTAGTCAACGAAGTGGTGGTCCTTGAGGGAAAAGGGCAGGTGTAATTATGACAAGGGAATGTAATTAGAGAGACTAAAAGTGATGAAGACTTGGAAGTGCAGGTTTTACAGGAGTTTCTTGCTTTGGATATGAAGATAGTGGATTATAAGGAACATGACTCCACCAGAAATTACTTCACAAATCTGATACAGGGTGAACATTTAGTTTTCCTAACTCCAGCTTGATTTGCTCTTTTCCTGTCTTTTAATATATTCAGTGTCATCAAATTTAACGGAGATTTTATTAGGTCTTAAATATTATCCCTTAGCACTGTAATTATCATCTGTGATTAATCCTCCTTGCCCTAGAAAGTCATGCACATTTTTTAGATGGAACAGTATATATTTCAATGTTAATTTATAATTAAAAGAGACATAAGTGAAGAGAACAAATGAAAGGGCAGGTCTCTCACTGCACATTGTTACTGAGATATGTTATATTTTGGATTAATTCATCCTTGTGCTACACAAACTGTTGTAATCCCCCTGTCATTACTGCAAATTACTTACAGAAGAATCTGTGGATTACATAAAATGAATTACAAAAAAATTCAAGCTTTGATACAACTCGTAACTGCATCTAACAAAATATATTAGCATAGTAAGTTCTAAAGCAGTCCAGTATTGTTTTCAACACATCTTCAAGAGACAGATACTTAAGGGAAAAATCATTAAAAGTGTTAAAAGCCATATAAGTCTTGTTGAATTATCTTTGCTACAGGTAATCATCTGCCACTTTAGCTATAATGACACCTGAAGCACACTGGAGCCAAGAGGCAGACATTAAGAGGCAGGTAACTGCTACACTTTGCATCACTATTTTGTGCTTTTATACATTCCTTCTTCAGCAATCGCCTCATAAGCACAATTAAAAACACACACATTAAAAAGCAACTGGAGAGCCACTACGCAGCATAGAACCCTGCCCTACCTGCAGGATGGAAAATGAAACTACCTGTCTTACACACACGTTGGGTACCTGAGGCGGGTGGCTACAGGAACACGACCTGCCGCAGGGACGTTACCTGCTTGAAGGTACTCGGGCAGCAGCGTCTCCGGCAGCGTCTCCGGCAGCTGGTAACCGTTCTTCCTCGCAACCACGAGGTGGAAAGCAGCGCAAAACTCCGGGAGTGTCAGCGCCCCATCACAATCCACGTCACTCAGCTCCCTGCAGGTATGACAGGCACACATTTTCCAAGCCACTACCTCAGGGAAACATATGGGTGCAATCACAGGGGAGACAGAAATGCAACTTTGAGAAGGGTTATTTTAATACAAGATAAGCATCTCTGTCATTTGCACTTGATCCTAACTTGCACATTTGACTTGGGGAAGGTGAAGCAAGCTAATTTTCTAATACTGACTTGTCGCTTTTTTCTTTTTTAATAAAGTACATTTTTTTTTGTTATACATCATACCATACAATACGATGATACATATCTATTATAACATGAAATACATATCCTGTACTTCCAAGGCTGAAATTAACTTTCCCATGGTTGGAAGCACTTCTGGCCAATCCATGCAGGATCTTAAACTAGTTCAAGCAGAAAAAGTTAAAAATGGACTTCAGCATTGGTTACTTAGCACCATTGACTAGCCTCAAGAAAAGAGCTAAATTAATGGTCTTGACAAGTTTAAATGATATTAACTTCTCACTAAAGCGGTTCTCTATTTAATTCTAGGATTCTTCTCAAACACTAAAACTGAACTTCAGAAATTCAAGAATTCAATTTTATAAATTAACTCTTTGCAAGAACTGACTAATATTTTATAATGAGCACATGGACTAAACCAAATAAAGATGTAACTTCCTCCTCATTGAAAGTAATGAGCATTTTTCAAGCTGTTAAGGTTATAGTGACAAAGACTGAAACATCCCATGTGTTTAACACAGCGACACAACCTGATAAATCACATTGTCACAAAATTATAATTATCTACTAGAAAGGAATACTCTTTAAATTTTGCACAGAGAACAACTTGTGCCAACAACAGAAATAAAATGTGTTTTGTTAACATATTGGATTAATCCATTCTTCTTAAGCAATCTTAAATTTAGATTCCAATATTCACTTCCCCCAACACTGTGTTTCTTCAATTGTTTTTTTTATTTTCACAACTGACAATCCGCTTTGAAAAGATTCCAGACATATTCTTTGACCCCGACAGATGTTCAGGCTCTTGCAAGCTTTTCTTCTCATCTCCCTTCATAAAAGCATATATAAAAGTAAAATCTCTATCAGCATTTCTGATCAACATTTAAAACTGTTTGTTCTTCCTGTCTGAGATGCAAGGATGACACTGAATTACAAAGCACCATGTTGTTTATGAAAATATAATACAATCCTTGTCAAATTTTATCATGTACAGTTCCATCCGCAATCGTTTCTAAATAAGCTCATTAAGTGTACTGGTTCATTAGAAAAGCACTGATTAATTATGTAGTTGTACTTACTAAAAATTAGGCATTAATTAGGCCTCCTTTGACAAAACACAGCCAGAAACATAAAACGAACAACACATCTAAAACATTCCAGAGGTGCTTCTCCTCTATATCATTTCATGAAAAACGTCAGTTTGTTGAACTACGGAAGCTGCTTACAATATACTTAAGAACTGCTCTCAGTTATATCACTGTTCAAACCTTCCCAGTCCTGCTGAGTAGGTGAACATCTCTCCAGAAAACAAACGTGTCAGGAAGATCAATGAGTACCCTGCTGCTGGGGCCTGAAAGTGATTCTGGAGATAAGAGTAATAACTGTAATTGAAGACACTTTCCAAAATTTAACAAGAACTCTTGAATTAAGCATCTTTTAAAAAAAAAACAGGATACACATCCCCAACACTATTACAGTACTTACCAGATGTGAGAAAGCTCTGGGATGGGCAGCTTTGATTTTGTGAAGAAATTCTTTGCCACAGAACCTGTTGGGAAACCATGCCTTATCAACCACTGGAAATTAATTCTCCAATTATTTACCTTTGGCCAGGGCTGCCGTGCCAGAAGCAGCTGGTTACTTTACATCCGAGAGATGCTCAGATTAACTGGATGCAAATATAGCTGTTGGACCATTTGTCTCTTGCTGAATAAGTGACAGAGAAAGCCAGACAGAGCTGTTGACCTCATTTCCCCATTCCCTCCATATGGGAAAAATAAATAAAGGAAAACACACTTTAGTACTACTGATTCTAACCAGCATAATGAGTATGTCAGCAATGATGAAATAACAGACACAACGGCTCTGCTTCACCCAGGCGCCATGTGTGTGGCAGTACAGTGCTGTAGTGTCTGCACTGCTCTCCCAAGACGCTGCTTCAACCATGACTTTTCCCTCCAGTGGCTCAATTTTTATGAAAAAAAAAAAAAAAACCAAACCCCAAACAACAAAAAAAACCCCAAAACCAAAAAACCAAACCAACAAAAACTAGGAGATTCAGATAGCACATAGCTACTGTCCTGTTGCAGGCATCCTCAGTCACCCTGCCACAACAGCCCTTCTCATTCTTCTCCTAGATAACAAATCCACTTCTTCGCCATCCCACATCATGGGCTATGAGCAGTACCCTGTAAGCCCTTCCTGGATACAGGCTTACAAAACGTAAGGCAACATAAAGCACAGATTTCTAGGTCTATACCCCTCTTCCCCTTGGGCATTCAGGTCCTATCACCTACTGCAGTACATAAGAAAAGCTGGCACTGGGGCAGGTCCAAGACTCACCTAGCACAGCACATCCTCCCCAACACTGGATGCCAAGAGAGGAGTATGTGACCATGACAAAGCCACACAATAATAATGTAGCTCCAGAATACCCCCTAACCTCTGAGCACCTGCAATTCAGGAACTTTCTCAACCAGAGGTAACATTTAAATATTCAGTAACTTCTGACAGGTTTTTTCAGTCACAGATTTCTCAAATAACATCTTAAACCTGGACAAACCTCTAGCATGTGTATCACCCTGCAGCAAGGATTTCTACAGTTTAATTATTTCAGGATGTTGTAGAAGCTCAGATTTATAATTTATAAACAGTAATTCTGGATGTGCAGGGACTGCCTGAGAATCTTGCTTAACATAAAGGAAAACAAACAGCTACCTGCGAGGCTCTATATGCATATACACATGCATGCACAGTTACAGACATATGTAAGTCTGTGAGGAAATACAAAGTTGTTGAACAACTATTTTCTCTTTCAAGCAAATTCTACAAAGGAGACTTAACTGAGGCAAAGAACTGGCGAAGCACTAATTTCTGTCAGCAGCGTGTAATTTATTTATTTTGGCTGGATCCGAGCCTCCTGAACCCCAGTAATAAAGCAGGGCTCAGTAAAACTGCCTCAGTTTGAAACCTGTGACATCTTCCTTGCCAGACCAGTTGTCTGTACCTGCAGTGACTCCTCTCACCAGCAGCCTGATCCTCATATTCGGGATGGAAATGCAATCTCAATACGCTGTTAACAATACTTTTACCGTGTGTGTGCTCTCCAGGATTTGCTTTTAATCACCTAAAGGTCAAAATCTCAGTCCCTCAGAGCCATAAACACTAAGGCTTGACCACACAGGCCGGTTAACTGCATGCGTCACTTTCATCACGTGGACGCTGGCACATTTCTGCTGGGAAAGCAAGCACAACGCTAAGGGATTTTTCAGCTCAATATACACTGCAGGTGTGAGCCACAAATATAGTCAATCAAATACAGAGAGCTCATTCTATTTTTTACTGAATCACCAACATTTCTCCCTTAGATGTAATTATTTTTCTAAAATCAGGCTATTTAGGAAAAAACATAATGGCCACAGAATTGGTTTGCTTTTTGAGTTGTCTGCCTTTAAAAAGAAAAGGCAATCAACTCTCTCATAAACTCACTCCAGGGAGAAAAAAGAATTAATTTAACTACTTAGCACTTCTCACCGCTCAGCCTGGTCCCTCTACTCAACACACACGGTGTCTGGTAAAAATTACCTGAAATAAAGGAGTTCAGGTCGGGCTGCAGGGACCTAAACTGGTTGATGTAGTAGTCTCGCTGCTCCTCCGTTATCCTCCAAGGGTCATCTGAGTAGTTGGTGCTGCTGTCCTGCTGCTCCCGCTCCACTGAAAGAGACTGAAAGGAGGGACACTGGTACTGGCTGCAGGCAGGGGGCCAGAAGGTCACTGGGAACCTCAAGAAACCAGATTCACTCTCTTCTCTTAGCAGACACATATTTTTAAAAGAGACGAGAAGCAGAAACAGCCACGCTGATTACCATCCCACTACTTAGCTCTTAAAGCTGAGGCTAGTATTAGGTATCTTTACTCAGGCAATTAAAGGAAGTTTTACATGACCAAAGCTAAAAGAAAAAGGAAAGCCCAATTCATACTTTATTACCTCTGTATTCATTTTGGGGGTTCATTTTGGCTGCCATTACAACCCTGAACTGCATACTGTACACCTGGAACGGATGGAACAGGTAAAGGAGCTAAAGCTGTATTTAAGCAGCACAGTGCACGAAAATTTAGCTTTGCTAAGAAACTATGTATTTAGTCTAGGAGTGGTGCTGTAACTACGGAGCTATACTGCTTCTGGACCCTCCGCTAACCCCGGTAGCTCGGCACACATTACACCGAGCCAGGGAGACATGCAAACCCTTCGAGACCTCCTCAACCTTCTGTCACTTCCCATGGTTTAGGTAAAAATCCTACTTTGGGAAAAAGAATATTGTGGAGGAGAAGGACATTTTATCCATTTATGTCTTTGCTTTCTGATTGACTTGTTTAAGGAAAGTCTGTATGTTTGGTAGGTTGGGTAGTGGTGTCTAGAAGAGGGCTGCTGGTACAATTACTGCCTTTGTTAAACAGGAATGACTTAGTATTCAAGATTTAGGCCTGGATGACGACACTCTTAAAGAGGGAGGGCAAGAGTGAACAATAACCAGGCTCCAACGAGCTCTGCAACCCTTTCTCTGACATACCTGTCCATTTCCTGAGAATCAAATGCAAAACACCAGTTCTGAAATACATCAAAAGATCCCCAAAACAGGCAACATCATAAAGCTGTAAATTAATTTTCATTTCAAAGCGCTACACAAATGCACCCAGTTTCACTTCAAGTTAGCACAAATTATGTGACACTACTTGCAGATCTTTTCCTGAGGCTCAGGTGACATTTTATTATGGGTGTGGGGTGCTAAGCACTAGGGTAAAGGTACAGAGTCTCTAAGTCTTACTTATTTAGGAAAAGCTCTCCCTTAGGACAGCTTTGTCCTTCCATAGGGCAAACTACCTATTTGCATAGTCAGTGCATAGCAGGCATACTGGAACATCGGAAAGATCTGCTTTTGCAACCAGCAGGAAAACATAGGACCCATCTCATAAAAGCAAACAAATATCCAGAAATTCATTTATTCTGTTTGAGATGCCATTTAACCAACTGGGGTGAAAAAACAGAATACACAGAATATTAGGCTATAAATTCTGTGCATGTGTTACAGATGGCATTCTAAATCAAGCAGGAACCTCTGTGCAACCTCATATTTTATATGAAAATGTTTTACTTTTGCTATGATAATCTCAATTTTTTTTTTTTACTTTTGAACTGAAGATTCTCAGTCTAGTTTTCCTATCTGTGCTATTTGGTGCATTCTACTTAGATTCAGCAATTTAATTAGTTGGCTTATTTATTTTAATTTCCCCTTCCCATCAGCTTTGTTTTTTTCTTTTTCAGATACTAGAAAAGCATGTTTCAGCCTCTAGTCTAAAAACGTGATGGAGAACACTTTTTACTTTTGAAGTATGAATTCTTCTGCCTTTTTTGTTTTGGTTTTTTTTTGTTTGGTTGGTTTTTTTCCTATTTCATGTTTTATTAGTAGTCCTACTGAAGAAAAACATCAATTCATTACCCGATTAAGAGTTGAACAGGTGAGAGCAGGTTTGGTTCCATAATTCCCTGATGATGGTCCATCTTGCTGGTGAGCAGAGTGTCTGACTTCATAAGGAGCTACAGACATTTAAAATAAAGTATATAAATGAAAGGATAATCAAAAAGATTCTACTAGGCTAAAGGAAATAATTAAGTACCACAAGGTCAAGAATCTAGCTTGTGAACCTAGTATCATAGTATCAATATCCATTTTGTCTTCTGCAACAAAATTCCAGCCACATACTTGTCTTTCACATTATATCATTCTTCTTCAGACATTACTGATAAGAAACTGTGTCATATATTACTAGATAACATAAATCATTGTTCATCATGTTGAAAGATATATATAGCCTGTTTATATATTTATAAATTTTATATATTTATAGCCATATATAACACAAGAATGCATTACAAATAAGAAGAAATAATTCAACTGAGCTGCAAAAAAAATAAGCTTTGACAATGCCATCGAACAGTAAATCACTGATTTTCCATATACTCTTCTTCCCCCTTCCCTAATTTCTGTTGAAAATCAAAATACATGACTCGCCACTTCACACTATTTGGAGTAAAGTTAGTAAAGAAAAGTAACAATTACTTCTTTTGCTAAAATAAGTCACTTGTGTTCCACTGCAGCAAATATAGTAAGCGGTGACATAACAGTACGTTTAAGAACAATGTTTTAAAAATAGGTCAAGTACACAAACACAAAGGCAACTCACTTGCAAACTCTTACAGAGTTGAAAACTTCTGCTGCCAACCTATTTAAAATGTACCACTACAAAGACAGTCCGCATTAGATAGACAGAACTTAAAAGATTCTTGACGAAAAGTGAGACCAAGAAATCTTAAAAATTTTGAGCTCAGGAAGACCTTAGCCGTCATACCCCTAACTCCCTTGCTTTCCTGAGTGGTCTTATCCTGTATTGGTATCTATTTTTCTGCCTGTACAAATAACTTCTAATTTCAGAAGAAAAACCACAGGAAGTTGGGAAACATACAGACACGCTTGGAGAGGAGATTTAAGCACAAGGCCACTCTGCTATGTGTTTGCTACCAAGAAAAACTTCCAAAACTATAAAGAAAAAAACCAGTATATAGTCATGGTTGCAGTGCAAAGGGCTGCCCTTGAAGACCCACTGTCCAGTTCCAGGGTCAGCCTTGCAGTACACAGAAGAGCCCACAAGCTCAGTGCTGTGGTGCTAGCACCTCCTGCCCACACACTAATGCGGCAGCTTTCAGACCCACCCTTTCAAGTGCTCTTCAGAAAACTGGAAGGGTCCTAATCTTAAAGGCCAGGAAGAACCAGTAGGTCACCTAGCCTGGCACTTGGTACAGCATGGGCCGTAAAATGTTACCTGCTTGCTGCCACTGAGAACACATTTGGCTGAAGTATCCCCAGTGGGATTAAAATAGGAGATATTCCCATTCTGGAAAACAGGAGAAATTCCCCTTCTGGAAAATAACCATAGTGTTCTACACCTCTAGGATTTTATCACCTTAAAAATTCAAGCAGTTGAATAATTAATTTTAGAAGAAGTTGACAGCTGGATTGGACATTGCTGCCTCTACTCACTTTGCACAGCCGCTGACTCCATGAGCAGCTGACTCCATGAGAAATTTCACTGAAGTTACAATTGCAACCAAACTCGGAGGAAAAAAAAACCCAACACCCAAAATCCACCCCCATAGCACTGGCAGATCTGGGACAGAGTCCCAGAAAACAGCAGAGTGCACAACATGTAACACGGTCAGCTGCTCCCGACAGCTCTTCAGGGTGAGGGCTATCTGCCACGTCTTCCCCGCTGGAGTGGAACACATGTCATACCGAAAGACGACCTTGCTAGTGTTGCTTATTTCAGAAGTCAACTACCACTGTTTTGATCAGTTGTACCAAGGGAGCGGTGGGGAAAAATCCCATCTCTGAACAAACAGCAGTTTACCTAACTGGCAAATGAATGCCTGTGACTCAGTACTGGTACAATTTTCACGTGAAGGCCACTTGATTGTGTTGAACACATTCTTATTATGGCTGTAGTGAGTTTCAAAACGTTGCAATAGCTGTTTTCTCACTCATTTGTAAACAAGGACAAGAACTGAAGGACTAGCATGCTCCACTCTTTGCTCACTGCAAACACACTAACTGAAGGCCAGAGGGATGATGGAAGGATGGTATACACCAATGCCTACTACTGCCACCCTCCTCGTCACCAAATGTTGCAATTAGGAGAGCACAGGCACCTCACTATTAACAGGAGCTTGTAAAGCCTTAGTAAAACTGGCTTCTGCCCCACTACCCTCTCATTAAAATCAGAATGTTTTGCCATCTACTCTAATGGCAGCGCGATCAAAGACAGAGCATCTATGTAGTGCCTTATTCTTGTCCATTTTGCCTAAGTTACTGTGTGGCACTGTTTTTATATTCATGTCCTATCGTTATTTCCATCACAAAACCAGAGAGATTACTATCCTTTCCTGCAAAGGAAGGTTCACTGCCAATCTGAAAACTAATATAGCCGCTACTGAAATCAGAAGTGGGCTTTTCTTCCCCTCTAATGAAATCAAAAGCATCATGCACTCTGAAAATACTCACAAACACTCTGCCACTGGGATATATTGCACGTAGTCTTGTCAGATATTAGATATTAGCATTTATCTGTGAGCAGTGACACATAAATCTAACTAATTTACCAGAAAGAGAACAGGATTGAACAATCAAAACAAAATGAGATGATTGAATCGTTTTCCAAAATACAGATCTAATTAAATGTTAAAATCATTAGGCTGACTGTCAGTTGTATTTGAAATTTAGATGCTTCTGAGAAAAAAATAAAAAACAAAACAAAAAGAATTTAATACAATGTGCACATCCCAGTTTTTATCCTACCTGCATGCTGCTGCTCCAGCCCACTTCTTGATTTACCATATCCGTAACTTAAGGGTACTCTCTGGTAAGTAGATGGAGAAGCAGGAGGTGAGCAGATTGGAGACATCGGTGGAGACTTGGGTTCCTATTTCAAAAACACACCAACACAAAATGGAATTCTGAGACAACAGCAAAAAAAGCAAGTAATCCTGCACGGCGATCTGAATGCGTACAGCATGATGGACAAAGAAAAGGCAAACGCTGTAGTTCCCCGAGGCCCTTTATTTCCATGAAAAGACTCCTTAAAAAACAAAAGTTGGTAAAGACATAATTTGGTATTGAGCCTTCTAGGGGTAAAGCATGGCAATGCCATAGCAAAGCTTTACAATGAACAGCTTAAGGTATTTTACTTCCAAAAGATGCCTGAAGAAGTATATGTAGAATGCTTAATTTGAGTGGGTATCTTTGAATTTGCGTAACACATTTAGTTAGGGTGAGTGCATTCTTCGTGGGAGAGCATTTTTCATATAAAACGTACAAAAAATTAAACTAAATCTCCAAATTGGTATTTTAAGCACTCTGTGGATTTGTCGATGTTACTGGGTGCCTATCCTACAGCATTCTATTTACCTCAACTTACAGATTGTTTAAGAAGAGGATGTGATCCTAAAACAGTTTACTGTGTAAAAAAGAAAACATAACACACCACAGATAACCTAGATGGAGCCAGGGGTTTGAGGGCAGCATTCTGCTTCAGTGTCAGTACATGCAGGCACATAGGCATACATGCTCTTCTTCCTCATCCTGTTATTCCAGCCGTGTACCTTGTCATCAGCAGCTCATTCCTGTTGGGATGACCTCGGGCTGGGAACGCCATTTACTCACACCAACACACCATGTGATAAATGTGTGCGCACGTTACGGGAAGATAAAGCACCTGCCACCAAGCATTTACAACATGGCCTGATATGATACCCAGAAGAGAAGGTGTCAGGCCTGGGGAAAATTATGAAAATCAAGGTCGCACTGTGAAGCAACTTGTATCTGAGTAAGTGCTCTCAACTCTCCTAAATACAGGTAAATACAAATCTCCCTTAGACAGCTTTATTAAATTGGCAACTCAGAACAACAGATGCTGGGATGATGTTTCGCTGAGGACAAAAGAAAAGCAGGTTTCTTCTGGACTACTCCTAGGGGAAATTAGAATGGAAGAAAACCTGGTGGCCTTATGACACACAGAAATAGTGGCTCGTGATTCAACACCTCTTCTCCAATTGAATATTTCTGTAGTGACTAAGGATCATACTGGCCATGAGAAATCGCTCAGTTTCCTGTTCTGTTTCACAGACAGATTTCTGTTTGCTGCTCCTCCCCTAGTCCTCGCCAAGGAACAGTGCTGGACTAAGTAGGAGGACAACACTGAAAGAACTTACACAAAATATTACAGGGCTGACAGCTTTATACAAGGTTATATAGAGAAATTCCCTTCAGGGATGCAACTGGGATGCATCAAAATCAAAGCACGGCCCTGATGGGGATTATTTGCATGCCAGGGGTCCATCTCCTGTCTCGTACTGCAAAACTGAGTAAGCCCACGTGAGTGTAATCATTTACAGGACTGGACCCAAAAGGAGGATGCATAATGACATATTGGCCTGAAGGAGACGGGCCTGTTACCTGTTTGTCCCCTTCATCTGTTCTTTTGTAGGAATTTTTTTCCAAAGTTGCATGTGGAACCTGAAATTTAACTCCATGGAGTTCTGCTGTAGTCCCGTAACGTACTTCACTGTCATTTTTCAGCGCCATAAACCGTGGCAGAGGCAATTCTTCATTAAAAGAGAGAAAAACTCAACTGAGACTACAGAACATTAAGAGTACTTTAAGCAGTATCATCTTGTAAAACCAATGAAAAGTTCATCTATAAAAGAGTACTATTTATATTTTGTAACATTTATAAATGTGGAGCTCCTGTGATTATTTTATGTCTTAATAAAAATGTGAAATGTTACACAAAACTACATTGACTAGCTTAATATATCATCTCTCCATGCAAAGAGAAAGAAATAAGCCTTGTGCACATTATTAAAGCAAGGGGCAAACTCATTTCCTGCCTTCAAAACATTGTCTGTAATGAAAAGAATAGTTTCCCAGAGAAACTGTGGGACTGATGAATTAATCAGTCAGGATCACAGTATGCTCAACACTGCCATCATAAAAGGAACAAATTAAAAATGGTAGGGTTCAGAGATCACACCAAGGCCTGGTGAGACGACCATGTCAAAAGGTCCCATGTTGCATCTGCTCTGCAGGGCAAAAGAGTGACACTTTTTCACTCTTTAAGACAATTCACGATTATTTTGAAGAAACACAGTTGCAGTTTTGTGCACAGTCACCCTGAAAGATCAATACAACTAAAATTAACAGAATGCTCAAAACTGAGCAAAACCATACATCACCTCTGTAATCTTTTACACCTACAGCTACTACCAGGAATAAAAAGAAATCAGTTGGAGTTTGGTGCATGTTACTCACCTCACTCTAAAGGCACTCATAAATTTCAAGAGAAAATGTAATTAACACTGGAAGTGTTTCAGTAACAGTAAGTAAGCAGGATATCAATACAAGGACTGCAAGTACCCTTCTTCGCTCAAATTTGTGGATTATTTACAGATGCTGGACTTGTAAAACATCCACAGTAAATCTCAGTTATTTCAGGTTTCTAATTTAGTTTGCTGGTTTTTGTTGGGTTTTGGTGTTTGGGTTTTGTTTTTTTTTTTTTAATTATTTTTTCAAATTAACGTCCTTAAAAAGGACGGCAATGCAAGAGAGAGCACACAAGTTCTCTGTAAGGAAAACTGTTGGACAAATCCAGGCTGCCCTGCTTCATCCCTGGTTTAAACTCCCCTGCCAGCGAGGCACCGAACCGAACCGTGCCAGCTGCATCCCATCCCCTCCACTTGGTCAGGAGCTCTGCACCGCAGGAGCTCAGCTCACACAGGTCTGGCCGTGCTCGCCAGCCCGGCTTCCTCGCCCCGGGATGGGGCAGACCTGGGAACCCCCCCATGCCTTGTAACATAGGTGACTTCTACATTTCGCTGCCCTGAGAAGGGACACCAGAGTGGAAACCGCGCTGGGAGCAGTGACCCGATTGCGAGGCTATGGGTAGATCCGGCCTTTCCTACCTCCTCTCTGATCCCACGGCTGGTTGCTGGTTGCATCGCTGCCTTCAGCAGGACGGTGGCAAGCACCCTTGCCCAGAGCACAGCCTCAGGGCACAGTCCGAACGCCCGCCTGGGATGTGGGAGCTAAGGGTTCAACCTGTTCAGGCTCAAGCCCAAGTGAAAGGCTGCGTGTTTCAAAGCCTGAGCCCTGCTGAGGCAGAGCACGCGTCAGCAAGACAGAGGCAAGAACACCAAGTTCCTTCCATTTAGCTGTTATCAAGGTTTCACAGCTAAAAGGGACCTGCTTTCTCTTCGTTGCTTGAGTTTGATAAGCCTCTTTTAAGAAGCATTTTACTCCACCAAAAATGGTGCATTTAATATTACTGTCAATTCATTGGGAAGAACAAAGCTGTTTTAAGTTACATCTAATACACATTTTCATACCTACTGATAGGAAGTATTATGATTTAGTCACCATTACCCACTTACTTCAGCAGGATTATTTGCTAAAACAGATGAGTGTTGCAAGCTGCCCTGCACAGGGGGACCCCTGACCTGCCCATGCCCCCCGCAACATCCCGCCACCCGAAGCAGCTCCCACTCTGCACAGCTGTCAAGATTAGAGGCTGAAGGTGAGAGAGAAATGCATCCCTAGCACTGATCAGCTGTCACTCATGCCATTCCTTTGGGAACGCCTTTTCCAGAGGGGGATGTCATCTCAGCTTTGCCACACGTGTAATTCAGCGCAATTTTCTACCAGTCACTTAGCGAATGGAACGTTACCTTCTACTCCTTCTCTGCTCCTCAAAATACAATTGTTTCATAGACAGGTTAGAAGAAAAGTTTACCACGACGGAGAGCTGACAAGCATTAAAGAAAGTGAGAAACAAGTGCATAGCACTGCAAGCAAAATTTACTACTTACCATTCTTAATGCTCTCAATCCGTACTGGGAACCCTGACTGCGCTGCCGCAATTAACTTCAAAGCAATATAAAATTGAGCAGGACCAAAATAACCCACGCGCTTGGCTCCACAAACTTCTGTAATCTAAGAGAGAAGAGACACATTGTTGGTTAAACGCATTTCACTCTCACAGGGAATTTAAACACCTCTACATAAACAAAGAAGAAATTCTTTAAAAATGCAAAATGCTTGTTGTATTTGAAGTTTTCTATTAAGCATGTTTGTTTCAACTCAGGACATGGCTGTCTGATCACATTCCCCCTAGTGTATCAGAGATAGGTAGGTAGTTGTTAAGCTTTTCAGAAGCATTGCTGTATCCTAAAACAACTTAGGGGTTTTCATACTGCAAAAGATTTTAATAGCAGGTAAAATGATAACTTGTTAAGTACACTGTCCAGTAAAACTTTTCCATTGCAGAAGCTATGGTATTCACAGAAAATTGTACTTAATATTAGCCCTTACAACAACAGTTCAGACAGTTACTGTAACTGGAACATAAATGCAACGCAAGAAATGCCCCTTCGCACTGCTTGAGCAGAGCACTTTTCTTTGTGAAAAACTAACACAGTCTCAGCACTGAAGCTTAATTTCTATATACACTTCACTGTTTGCTGTTCGCTTCACTCAGCCACCTCTATGAAACAAACAGCTCCACGTTCACACGCTCAGACAGCAGCTAAACAAGCAACAGCTACCAGCAGGTTTTAAGCACAGGCGCCAATTCTCCCACGCCTGGAGCTCCCAGATGTTCACAAACTTCAGCCAGGCATTGAGGTTAGAACGAAACCCCATTCACCCCAGACACAAAGGGAAGCCCCAAACCGTTTTCCTGAAAATACATCTAAATTAGCAATGCCTCCTGGCTGGCGAGGTGCATCGCCTGCGTGCAGGAGGACAGCAGAACTGTGCCAGTTCTTCATAGGTAAGTGCTGCTCTCCAGGAAACCCTGTCCGTGGATCACTCCCAAGCTACAACAGCATGACGGAAACTATTCCCATGTCATGCATATGAACAAATAGCACAAACGAATAGTCTTATTTTTTTCTGATTTATTTTTATATGTGTATATATACACACATACACACACAGAGTGTCAAAATGTGATGTGAAACAATTACTGAAAAAACAAATGTTTTGGAATGGTAATTCTTACTACAAAGAAAATGATCTTCAAGCAAAGTCTTTCTTCTCTGGATGTGGCTTCTGCTTTGACTGAACGAGCTCTGGCTTCCCTCTCTTGCTGCGAGTTTTGGAGATACATCTTGTGATCAAGGAATTAAGCCATGCATCAAGCAGCTTTCTTTTCTCTTACTGCTTGATGAAAAGGGAGACTGATTGTCTGTACAAGGACAGCTTCAATTAACCAGTGCCATTTGCCATTCCCTTTCCTCTACATATCTTTCTTCTGAAGTCACTCTGGACTTTTTTTTTTTTTTTTTTTTATCCCCACCCCGTTGCGGGCCTTACTTCTTTTATTTTCTGGTGGGAATGCAGGGCACTTGGCACGTGCCCGAGATGGAGAGTGCTGAAGCACGATTAAAAATCGGAGTGTGCCGGGGAGGAAGGAACAGGTGGAGGGAACTCTTCGGAGGAGAGCTGCGCCCCGGCCGGGGCACGGGAAGGAGCCAAGCCCATCGCATCCACCTCCGTGGACGGCACTCTGCAGACCCCAGCAGTGCAGAGGGCTCCCCACTGCCACAGGGAGCAACGCCGTCCACTGCAGGGTCCTGCTGCACCGGTGGGTCCCCTGACAGCATCGCCCGGGGTCCCGTGGCCGGAGCTGACACCAGAGGTGCATGCCCGCGGTGCTGCGGGAGCACCGCCTGCCTGCCTGCGGCGTGGGCGTGCTGCCGGGACAGCCGATCGCAGGACCGGCACTGTTTGGAGAAGGCTGGGCAGATCATCGGTGCCATTTCTGACCTCCAAAGCAGGCTCCTTCCTTGCCCCTGGATGCTCCTCGGTCACTCAGTCCTGCCGCCCACCCCTCCCACTCCTGCACCGTCCTTCCCCACCAGCGGCCCCGGCTCTGTCTGACGCGGAGGCACGGAGCACAGCCGACGCGGTTCGACCCAGGACACGGAGCCTGCACCGCGGCTGCGGCCCAGCCGGCTCCCCACGGGCGCAACCGCCCAGCCACGCCAGAGCCCGACAGCTCTGGGGTCGGCACCGCTGTGGCAGGCACGTGGGAAGCCGCCGGCCGGGGGCTTGCTGTGCCTCCCAGGCTGACAAATTCAACAGCCTGGGGAGACGCAGACAGAGAAGGGGCGCAACCAAGCTGAAATTCGGTCTGGGTACGCAGCCCCGGTTCGTTAGGGGAGACGTTTCTTAGACGAAGGCCTGCGCTGCTTCCAAAAGCTGGGCCCCCGCCTGCACCCGGGCCCTCCCATGGCGGGGTGCGGGTGCTCACCTCCGCCGTGTCACGGACGGCGCCCGGGATGGCAGCCGCCGTGGCACGAAAAGGGCACACAGAATGCCTGGGTGTACGAGGGGTGTACACCAGAGGGGTTTTCCTCTTGGGCTGCTTTCCTGTCATGGCACCCCACGCTCTGCAGCGTTACCGTCATCTGCCTTTCCTCTCGTGGGCCGCTGGAAGAGGAAGCACTGGGCAACTGAGACTTTCACAGAGGGATTTGTGATGCTATCGTCTTCCTGAAAAGACACCGAGAGTTAATTTTCCATATCTTTTTCTACACTTTGAAATATTAAGGTCGCTGAATGCTGTAAATGCTCTGCTTCCTCCTGATATGGAAACATAAACGTTTTATTCTGATCGAGCAGACTAAAAATTTTTATCAAGGACACACTGTCTCTCAAAACTACGGTGTTCCTTCTCAAGCACGCTTACAGCCAGCCAACCTGAAACTGCCTCTCTGTAATTTTGCTCTTTGGTGGTAACAACAGAAATATATTTTGTAGGCACAAGCTCCTCTGTGTTATTTGTGCAATTAAATCCTGATCTCTTTGTTAACGGCCCACAGCAAAAGATGCAAGCTGACAGACTAGCCAAATTTATTGCACAATTAATTGTAGGTATTCATATAGATTAATTGCAGGTACAGGCATTCACTCTTATGAGGTTCCTTGTACAGTTAAAGGAGAGGGCCTTGGGTTCCTTCCAGACAGCATTTCATACTGCAGCATCAGGACATGGCTTAGAGCCGCTAATGGGAGCGGACCCTCTCTCCAGCAACCGCAGAGGTAGGTGGCAGATTAGCCTTTTATCCAAATTAATTTATCCAAAATTAATTACTCAGAATATGCTGCTTGCTCAAATTTCCACAGCAGCTTAAACTGAATACTACATTATTTTTTTGTTTTCTGGTTTTACCATTCGCAGGGTCAGTGCACATAGCCCCTTGATGCCCAGATTACATTTAGTGATATACAATACTGAAATTAAGCTAGTTTGTGTGATATACTACTAAGAGTTTCCAAGACCCATATGAATTAAAGGCATTGTATATGAATGCGACACACTGTTTTTTCGAGCTGAAACTAGACTGTTTCTGAAACTATCCCCTGAAATAGAGGGGAAACATCAGTTCTACTTTCATTCAACTGATGTTTAAAAACAAATTCTTTCTATCCTGTCCTGTTGTCAGTTTGGGTTGCATACTATTCAGCAAGCTAGCAAGGAAAGAACTGCTATTTTCTATTAGTGCACTGCTAAACGGACACACATGTAAATCAAAACAACTTGCATACCTTGACACTTCAAGGGATTCTAATACAGAACTATTGACAGCCAATTTTCATTGCAATTTTTTTTTTAATTCTTCAGCAGAAGACTGTAATCCTCCAGTGACAGCTGAATATTGAAGAAAAGTTTAATGAAGAACATGTTGGAAATAATTTTTCATGGTGGCAGGTTACAGATGTTGCTTGCCAAATCTAACCTCAGGATGATAAACAGGATTAGTCAAAAATTGATCTATTCAATGGTTCACGAGGCAAGAACACAATGCTGAGTGAACTAAAACTGAGTTTAAATTTACTGCAAGGCTTAACTGCTTATATGAAACAATTTCAAAAGTCATTTGCCAATTAAGGAAGAAAGTTCATTTCACAAAACATGTGAAAACAACATTTCTCGGAGAAGGATGGAAAGCTGCAGTGTCTAATCTCGTGTTTGTTCTCAGTCAGTCCTGGAACAGCACCTCTCAGTTCAATTGGATTTCAGCAGGTAGCCTTAAAACACATGTTCTGTACACGAATCACACCACCTTCCCTATCAAGCAGCCATAAGAAAGGGAGAGCAAGATCTAGATGCCTGCACACCCTTCTGACAGGCCAGAAGTTCTTCTATGGTTATAAAAATATATACTTTTTTTTAAAAGAAACAGATCTCCAACTCATCAACATTAAAATTTAAAATGTAGCTACAAGCTGTTTTAAATGTAGCTGGAAGAATGGCTGTTTTAAATTACCGTTCTCCATGCAAACTTCTAATAGAAAAGCTTTACATCTTGAGATGCTGGAACACAAAGCAGATTTTTATATTTATTATCCACTCACTGCTCTGCTCGATCGGCTGACAGCGAGTGTTATTTTTGTAATTGCTCCTTGAAGACATCCCACATGAAGCAGCTTTTCCCAGCACAATCTGACATTGTTCCAGCTCTCTCCAGTTCTCTCCGAACAAGTTTCCACTGCAGTCTCCAAGAGCACTGACCTCTCAAACACCCTGGGCAGGTCTAATTTAGATTGCAAGAGCTAAACTTCAGGAACTGAACATGAGCCGAGAGCTGAAGTTTGTTTTCCGTAAGTAGAAAAAGAGGTAAAATCAGAAACAACTATTCCATAATCCTATGGACAGGCTGAGATGACCATCCTGCAGCCTCAAGGGAAAGGTTTTCAGCTGTAAGGCAACAGTAGAGCTGGGATTTTTGCTTTTTCATTTAGCCGTTAATGCTGCTATGGCATCCTCTGTATCTAGCTGGCACACAGTTTTTGTCTGTTCTGCCCCCCTGTTGCTGCCTGCCACATAGATTGTCACTGCTTGTCATTTGTGGGCAAACCCAGCCCAAAGGCACTCAAACCTCTCTGCGGGTTGTGAGACCCTGCAAGGAACATGTGTAAGCTGAATGCACATTCAACTCATTCGGAAAGAAAAAGAAAATGAGCACCCCTGCCCCCTACGTTAAAGGAAATTTTCTCACTGCACCTTCCATCTCAGCCCAAACGCAGAAAGCACAAGTTTTTTACTTGTCCTTGCTCAAGCCATAATGAGGTAGAAAGATTTTCCAGTTCATCAACTGCCTCTGCGTTTTAAGGAACATGTTGAAAAGCTGCTGCCGTTACCCGATGCACCCCTCAGCCAGTGCTCTCCAGAGAACGACCAGCTGGGACGCCACAGCTCAGACCTCAACCACGGAGCAACCCCAGGCTCCCTTCTGGATCAACCACCCTCATACAACTGTTTCAAAGACAAATATTTGCAGCAGTTGCTTATCAACAGCTTATCTCAAAATTGTGTCATGCATCTGACCCACTTTACCCTTTTTTATAAATATGTGTTTACAGAGTCTTTGATCTCCTTGTTACAGACAAGTTTTGCTACATTCTTAAACAGGTATTTCTTTCTGAACAGATCATTGTTCAGATATCTGTAACGCTACTTGGAGCCCAGGCCTACGTATCTCTCTCTTCATTATTTAAAGTAAGAAACACCACATCCTGGATCCAGTAGGATTACTGCCTGGGAAGGCCATAGGAAGAGGAAGGTGCTGGAGCAGTTATGTACCCAGCTGTACAGAGGAAGAGGCTCTGCTATGGATTAGGTTCTTTACCTCTGCTCCTCCATATCAGTGGTATTTCTGTAACTATTTATTTTATTCTGTGATCTTGTCTTAAAAACAGACTTTTTATCTATTTTAGACTTTTTTAAACATCATCTGAAATGCTTACTAAAAATCTAGCTGTTTTGAGCAAGCAGGGTTCCAACATCTAAAACAAAAGGAACTTAAAACAGCTTAGTTTATGGCACACAAGACAACACTACATAGTACATTTTTAAAGACCTAACTACAAAACATTCTCACTGTTTAAGCTCTGCATGATCACCGCTTTACATTAAAGAACAACATAATTTTAAGTTGCAAGGCAAGCTACTGATAAACTGCCAAAGCTTAGCAACTTCAGTTAACTCGGTGATAAAAGCAGCAGAGAGCAACCACATCTGTTAGCCAAAAACCTGCCAATAGCACCGCCAGGGTTTCCCCAAACTCCTACTCCTGGCACGACCCAGAACTGTTCACATCTGCGTGCACCGGTGCAACATGGGCCATCGCACCTTTGCACATCTAGGGGGAAAGCACTGCACTTCAGGAACAGGGAAACACTTTTCCAACAGCTCCAAGCAGAACATTTTATGCCAACACCAAGAACTACAAGGATTATGATTCAGTGTACACTTTCGTGCACACACATGCATGCAGCCATGGATAGAACACATGAAACAAACACTAAAACCATTTTCAAACAACTCTAAGTCTCACAGTGAAGCCTAACAGAAGTATTTTGTATACTAGAAAAAGTCGATTCCTGAGCAGAGGTTAAAAAACCAAAACTAACCCAAACACAACTGTTTTCAACCAGTAAAGAGTCTTGTGACCAGGCAGGGCAGGAGCAGGGCAGTCATACTTGGTCAGTGCAAGGGTCGGTCAAGTCCTCTCTTGTACCTGAAACAGGCAGCTGCAGACACCTACAGAAACTCAAGCATGTGAATCGTGCAGTACTTCTCTTCAAATAGGAAGACTGGCAATGCCAGAATACCGCAAGTTACAAGAAGTATTGATCTGAATTGTGCAGCTACCAGGACATGTGAATCAGCATAGTTAATCAAAAGATTTCAATTATTAAGGAGTGTTGGCTAGAAAAACTCTGCCAAGGAATAAAGGCTGCTGATGCATGCTAACATAAGTGCTGAAGTATAGCTGAAAGAAATCCCATCTCCTGTGCTCAACCTTTTGTCTTTAAAATACAAACGCGAACAAATCTTTTTATCTGCATGTGACATGGAAAAGGTGGACAGTTTCATCTAATGTCAGTCTTATTGGGACGTTTAAGAACACCATTCCGGAGAAATGTCTGACAGTCTCCACACCAAGTAAATTATTTTCACAATAGCAGTGCCTACAGAATTAGGTCAGAGGTTGTTATATACATTTGCTGATCTGTCATTCTGTCTTTGCTTTGAAAGAAAAACCTAGCATCACTTTCACTAAACACATGCCTTTAGGAGTGTGTAAAAAAGCCTGCAGAGGTGAAAGAGATGAAGCAAATTATCTTCAAAACCTCCTTGGCTTTTTCTTCTCACTATTTGGAAAATGAATGCTCCAAGAACAGCATTCATCCACCTAAAATTGTTCTAGCTGTGTTTCACATTCACTAGTTTGCATCAAATTGATATGAAAAACGATCCAGGTCAATAAATACAGCTTGTGCCAATAAATCTGTATAGGATTCTGAGTAAAATTTTAGTAAAGCTTGTAACACATGGAACACAAAAATAAAAAGCCTGAAAACAGGTTACTCCAGATTTAAGAACTTGGCATAAGGACACCAACAAGCAGTATGGATTTTTATAGAAGTATTAGTCCACTTATTCACTGAACTGCTTCACATTCTTTGAAGGTAATCAGTTCCTCAGCATCTGGATATGGAAATGCAGACATTGAGCAGGTCATTCTCTGAAATGCTGCACAAACAGCCTTGCCAAAATCACTATTAAGACCTAAAATCCCATGGAAATCTGCAGAGTACACAGAATTGGGTTATGGATGTTTTATCTGCTTTTCAAATCTTACTGTAGAAGCAAGGGAGTAAGCATAATGTCCCAAGTAAAATGGCAAGTACAGAGCTGTCACGCTGCCCCACCCAAACAAGTAGATGGCAAGAAGCTTCCACAGGGCTTATCCGAATTTCTTCTGATGCAAGTCCCAGCCAAGAGCATTTCAGCCTCTTGGACATGAGACTTAAGTTTCATAAAGCCTATCCTACACATGGTTAATACTAAACATTTTATACATTGCAAATATGCTTCTTTAAAAGCACTAGTCATTCCAAAGATTTCTGTTCATTTTCCTGCTCACCTCTTCTCGTCCAAGGATGTATCTAGGGACATAACACAAAGAAGGTCCAGGATGTGAGAGAAGAGAACCCAGACCCTCCAACTCTTGCCTGCTCAGTGGAGACATTATCCTGAACCCCCTTACAATGTCAGTTGCTTGTAGGTAAGCGGAGCTTGATGGAGTCAGGATCCAACTATCCACGCTGGAATTTGGCCAGCGCTGGCACTGGGCCAACTGAAATGCGCATCTGTTCCTAAAACTTTCATTTTCTGGAGGCTGAACTGAAAATAGTATCTAAACATTACTAGTAGTGAAAGTGAATGGAGAGTTCCTTTTTAGCTCAAGTGGAAATGCCGTGTTTTGCACAGGAGCTGCACCAGCACACTGCGGGAATGAAAATACAGGATGATCACAGGAACATTAAAGGACAATGCTATTTTTATCAAGGACAGATTTTAGGGAAAGGTAGTATATCCTTGTGGTTTTAGCATTTTAGACCACTTCAGCAACCAAGCCGTTAATTTATTTCAAGGAACACTTTACACAAGCAGCACTTTCATTAGCATATTTTCATCCTGAGAGTACATCTTCACTGACTTAAAATATGGCACTTGTTTATAAGCTTGAGTTCATTATTTAGAATGACATTTATTATGATCTCCAATGTATTTCAATATGCTTGTTTTTTAAAATCCATTCAAAACACTGTGTGTATATATATACACATACGAAACTGAAATTAAATGTAACTTGAAGCTCAGCCTTAACAAATCAAACCTTTGTAGGAAAGGTTTCTGCAATCTGTCCAAGCCTTTTTTATAAAAGGAAGAATGGTCTCTCCATTGCTGCAGTTCAGATATAGATTAACACACATACCGCGAGTTTATTAAAAAAAAAAAATTGAAAACACTGAAATTTTGTAACAGAGCACGAAGCCATTTATAATGCAGGACTCCTCCAGCCAGCTTAAAAACATCTGACTGAATCTTGCAGTTTGTTATTCATACAGGGAATCCTTATCCTACCTTTTGTCAAATTTCAGTCTCTTAACAGTGTGCCACAGACTGAAAAATCAATTTTTTCGGGAAAAAAAAAATCCCCACTGGTTTGGATTGCAGTAATTTTGTTTGTTGAGTCAAAATTCAGTTTGAGTATTACTCATACAAAACATATGTGTATTACAGAAAAATCCACTTCATTTTTATACATCATGAAGTGTTGTTAGAGAGCATTTGCCTTACCCTCTGAAGAAGCTAACATCAATTCTTTGTTGTGACTTATTCTTCAATAAATGAGATAACTTACAAAGCTCAGCAATACAATTCTGTTTTGTTCTCATGTTAAAATACCATCATAAAAAGCTTTGGTATAAGTAACAGGGTTTGTGAAAACACCTCCCCATCACCCCAAGCTTGCCAATCTCACCTAAGGCACAAAAAGTAACTTGAAACATCTGGAAAAGTGACAAGCTTTGAGCTTAGGAGTAAGGAGATAATGTCTCCTGTGGACATACCATAACGTTTTATGAATAGACAAATCAAAATATCTTCTCAAATTCGGAGACTCTTTTAGCACCTAAGAAAAAACAACGGAAACAACTGCTAGATAAAAGCTAAAGTCAAAGTACAATGAGGAAAACAGGCAGAAAGGCATGTAATCTCCTTTGCAAATGTATAAAAATTAAGTGCTATCAGAAGTCTCTTGGTACTTCTGCTGTTAAACTCAAGCCAAGGCTACCCAAAATATGGACCTTTTCAGTCAAATCTTTCTTTTCTCATTCGATGGCAATGTTTAAAGACTTCATTCCGTCCAAGTACACTGCATTGCTAGGGGTGAATCCCAGAAAACAAAGCTATTTTAACTTGCCGTTACAGGACTACAGAGGTCTACAGGACTGCCTACAGACAGTACTGTAGTATGCTTCTGCTGCCTCTACAACAGCTGCCGTATTATTTCCCCATTTCTTTGCAACTACAACAAGGAAATACTTCAGGAGTTTCACTCTCAGATGCTATGCCAGGATAACTTTACGATCTGTTCCATTTGTAGGCGTTTTCACAGCTGAAAGTATACCAAGAGCAACCGACAGCAAACCTCATGACAATTACTGTTATCTTTACATATCCAGGCAAAAACATTCCTCTATTTATTTTGGAAAGCAAACAGCCTTTTCTTCTCAGCAAGTGCCCTTCTACTTGTTGATGGATGCAACCCCTCCCGCCACCACTGCAGTCCTGATGCACCCAGCCGCATGTCTCAGACAAATTAGATGTAAAAAAATTCATCTCCAATCATAATCGAACAAGGCAGCTCGCTCGCTTCCCCCCTGCACAGGGACAAGACACTCGGACACTGAGCCCCATGGGCCACAGTAACATCTATGGGATCAAATAGTTGTAGATGTGGGTTGTAGATGACAAGAGGCTGAACACAGAGGATACCTAAAGTTGACTACAAAGATTATAGAAAAACATCTAACATTTACATTTTTACATTTCAGTGATGGCTCACATCATTACGGTACAAGGCCCGTGAGGAAATGACAAATCTTTTGGCTTTGCAGTTTCCGCATAAACATGAATTTCTGCTGTTTGGGATCTAGTACACAGGATTTTACCCCAAACAATGAGATAGTCTGGGAAACTAAAAAGCCATAGGCAGAGATGGCTGAGACGCAGTCACTCCGGCTGCTGGGAGAGGCAGTAATCAAAACTCTCCTCTCGGCCATCGTCAATGTTTTACCTCATTTTGGCCAAGCTCTTACAGCCACAAGCAGCAGAAGCACTGCCGACTGCAAGCGCGTTGAGCCGTCCTTCAGGTTTCCTCCCACAAACTCTTACAAAATCCTTGTCCAAAGTTCAAGAGACACCCGCTTCTCCTTCCTGCTCTGCCAGCGCTGAAGCCCTTCCACAACGGCCTGGGCAGCGCAGGGGACAAGCGGCAGGGCAGAACCCGAAAGCGCCGGCCCAGCTGCAGACCTTCCCCCTCCGCGGGCTCACGTCCCCCAGTGAGGGTTTTCAGAGCAGACTGGAAAGCCCCACACTTGCAGACAAAGGGTCAGACAAAGGGTTAAAGCAAACGTTGCTCAGCTTTGCTCTAAAAAAGTATGCGATTAATTGATTCAGCTTTCCCGTGACTTCTGGGACAAACCCTTTAAAATGCAGGAGAGGTAACCGCCTTCAACAATTAGTGAAAGAAATAAGAGCAGTCTTTAAAAATAAGCAGAGGTGGTGACCCTAAATGGAGCTGAAATCTGAGTTTTCTGCAGCTGCGCTGAGCTGTGGATACGCTGCGAGACCGCCATTAGCTCCGGCCACCCACGGGATCGGCAGGCCACCCTGCCGAAAACCCACTCGGCATTGCCACGGCTGGTTCCCAGGGAAGGCAGGCAGCCCGGGGCAGGGCAGGGGGACAGGCAGGCTCCTGGGGCACCTGCCAGTGCTTCCATGCGCAGGGCATTCCCAGGGCACGCACCTGGGAAACATTCCCGGACCCAGCGGAAATACAGTGACCCAAACCCGACCGGTGACTGATACGTAGCAGAGCTGGCCAAAAAACTGTAGCGGCAAAGTTATTAGCTGCAGGTTTCTGGATTTCACTGCAGAAAGCCTGGCACATGGATCAAAGCAGGATGGCCTCTCCCATACAAGACTTGGTTCACAGCAGGATTTTTCTGCAAGACAAAACTCAAGTTAATCCCTCTGGGATCTATTTGTTTTCAGTGGACCTTGGTTCCAGTAAAGAAAAATAAGAATAAAGCTTTTCTTATACATTGATGTCTAACATACATTTATATCATTCACCTTTTATCACCAGATTTTTTAACTCTGGCCAGTGCAATACAGATGAGTGCTTAAACATTCAGTTCAGCAACACCTTTATGCTTGTTTCCATTAGCCTCTCCTCCCTAATCTTTAATTGCTTAAAACGACTGTAAGACCCAAATATCATGATATGCAAAAGTAAATAATACACCGCCTAAGAATCACAGCCCTCTTGCAAAAGTCTTTCGTAGCACTACACAAAGAGATTATTATACAGCATTAACTTTTAGCAACATGGGTTTAAAGATTCAGCAAACTATTTTGCAAAACTACTCTCACTTTTTTTTTAAATCCAAAACCCCTTATAAAATCAAATTCTGTACATTAAAAAAAAAGGAGACCAAAAGTCATACACAGTGCTTTAAATTATGTCTTTTCCAAAGTCCCAGAGGGAGCAATTGATGAAACTTGTTTTCCAAGTCTTGGTAGCAGAGTGAAGATTTGTGCAATTTAAAATTAATTGACATGTTATTAGGAGCATTTCACTCAATTGAAATGGGCATAACTCACTGACAGAGAGGTAAGTCTGGAGTGAAATTCTGTAAAAGAATTTTCTAACTACCAGGTCGGTGGCAATTTGTGTGGAACATGTGAGGCTGGTTCACTCTGGAAAGACAAAAGTCACTAATGGCACAGCCTATTTCTCATCTATCACAGATGCATCACACATCACTGCCGCAGCAATTTCTGTTCAACCCTTCTCTCTCGTCCTCCGATAAAGATAATGATAGCATAATTTGCGCTTGCAAGAGACTGTCAAAAATTGCTTTGGACTTCGAAGACTTCCATCAAATACTGAAAGTATCTTTGTAACAGCCCTTTTTCCACACAGGGTATCTGCTGCAGCGCACCAGGGAACTGCACAGGCTTGCACGGCTGAGGGGAACAACCCGATGGCTGAGATTTGCAATAGGTATGCAAATCCCCGTTTAATTTCTAAGTTCTTGGCACAACTTTCAACAAACAATTGTGGCTCCAAATAGCAAATTAATAAGGAAGAACTTAACACACTGGGCAGAGAAAAGACTGCTGATTTATCTGACTCTGAAGAGATGGGTAAAATGGAGAGTGACCCGACGCTGGTATTGCATGCTGATTTAGGATCTCCAAAGCCACTAACGATCACTGCAGGACACATATACTACTATCTGCAAAGCAAGAAGGAAATGTCCAATAAAATCTTAGCGATTTTCTTCTAGTAGAGGAAACCCCCCCCACACACCAATTTTAAGAAAGATTTTCACTCTTTTCTACATAAAACACTACAACTGTTTCAAAAATAATTCCTCTGTCTGTGCTTCCTCCTCCTACACATTTACAAGTAACACTTTGCCATTTTTGCACTAAGCAAATGAAAGCTATCCCTGCTTTTCATTTCCACGGGCCAATTTTATAAGGATTTGAGCATAGCTATTTGTGATCTAGGTCTCATTTCACACAAGATACATGAGCTAGCACTTATCTCTAAACCTGCAAGAAATCCTCCTGCAATCAAACACGACAATTCACTAACTGAGCATCACCCATGTTTGGATAATATTCAACACAGGGCGATAAATCTGCATTTGCCTTAGGAAGACAGCTCCGTGCTTTTCTTCACAAAGCCTGTTGTACCGCATGCTCAGTATTTACAATCTGCTCTAGTAATGGCTATAAGTAATTATTTTGCATTGGTCCATCGTTCAAGGAAGAGGAGCTTAGCAGAGATGCACTAGGAAAGAGTGGGATGCACTGGGAAAGAGTGGGATGCATACCAGTTCCACCCGTGGCTGCCGCTAAAACACCTTCTCCAGCTCTTGGCACAGTGGCATGTGCAAGAGGAGCTCACAACATATCTGAAATGCTAAATTATTCAGAGTTTCTCAATTCTTTGGTCTTAATGCAACAACTAACAACATGCGTATTTTAATATACTTCCATTATTAGGACATAACACAGCAGGCAAGGTATTTAAAAATGTTAGCTGTGAGGCTTTTATGACTCTTTCACAGGACTTTCTGGAGTTAATATAGAAAAACAAAAAGACATCTGTACACATTACTACATATTATAATAAAAAGGATTTGTAAAAGCTTGTCACATGCAGCTTTCCTAAGTATCTGGTCATTTTTAGCATTACTTTGCTTCAGTATTCAAAATTAAGCCTATGCACCAGGACAGTGAATGAACTATTTAGCAATGATTTTTCCTTTCAACTGCTTTATTTTCTTTCTTGTTCTTTAACAGTGGTAAGTTTTATATTTAGGCAGAAGTCTTTAGGCAAATTATTGCTTAAAGTAAATGAAAGCTGAATACCAAAACCCAAGCTTGTGTTGTGTGCCAATTCATGTCTTAGAGGCAGCAGCCTCTCTTCCTTCTCCTAACCCTCTGCCTTGTATTTTGCACAATTTCTGCACTAAATGAAACAGGAGTCCTGCAGAGCAAATAGTTTATCATGCAATTAAACCCTATAACATGTTCACAAAAGGGGGCCAAAGTGCAGCAGCTTTAAAAAGAGCAAAACCACAGAAGACTTTTAATACATTTATATTTTAGTAAGCACGTACTCTTTGTATGACTGAGCTAGAAATTCTTTTCTTCTATAAGAGCTGTACGATTCAAAAGATTTCTCTCTCCGAGATTCACATTGAACAGCCCCATGTGAATTCGCTCGGAAAGCTCATGGGCTGAAACCCCCCCAAGTTTCTTAACTGCTTTGGTAGTTTGGAGCCTAACTGAGAACAAGCAAAAGCATTAGTACTTAACAAACATATACTCTTTCCCCTATTTTCCTTGCCTAAACCATTTAAACTCCTGCGAGTGCAGGAACCGCTTAAGCTTTTAATTCCCTCAGTGCTTTTGCACAGGAATCTGTTGGCTTAGTAGACTTACAACAACCACTTTGTTAAGCATGAGAAGCAAGATAACAAGGAAAGTCCTATTCTCAACATCCCCCTTCAGTCCAGTCCCACCTAACAAATATTGCTCTACCTACCCGGCTGCTGCCTGGCAAGAGGGCTGCTACAGAAAGTGCCATCAACTTGGGATGTCTCAAGGTTTATTTTACAGTGGGAAGTTAAATTTCAGATGTTCTTATTATTGACAGCTTACAGATAGCAAGTTTAAATGTAATAGAAAATATTTAAATAAAACAGAAAACACATTATTGCTACATTTCTTCACTTGAAATCTTTCAACTGTGGCTTAGTTTGATTTTGCTGTTGAAACTAGGTCTTCAGTCAAAGAGCAGGAGTGTTTTTTCCACACGTGTGAATACTTAACTTTAGACTGCATTTCATCACTGGGTTTGGGGGTAGGCTGAGGGGAGGAAAGAGGGGAAGAGGAGTTGAGGTAAGATACCTTTTTTTTTTTCTCCTTACAAGTTGCTGGGGCTTGTATAGGGGTGGGGGAGAAATGCCAGTTTTACATATCTCCTTCCTGTACAACCGAGTAACCGAAAAAGTACCTCCATCCATGTCCTGCTTCTCACCACTGTTGCGTGCTCACTGCTGATGAGCACAAACGGGAGTTTTGTCTTCCTTTAACTTCTTAGCCACACTAACTTTCTAAGAAAACTGTTCTCTAACACACGTACAAAGCATTTTCAGCCTCTAGAAACAACAATTGTTTCAAGCAGAAAAAAGCTGAACACTTTTACCCACAAGCACTTTTTCTTTGGAAAACAAACCAGTGTATACATATTTCGTAACATTAACTGAAAGACTCTCAGGTTTTACAGAAAATGCTGCATCAAGGTAAAATGATTTTTAAAATAATCTGTGCTATGATGTTAAGTTCTGAATTAAAACAACTTGCCTGCTCTAACTAGTAATAAGAAAATTAAACACAGCACTGTGCATTATGCAATTAAAAAAATCTAAAGTTCCTAATTCTCTGAAAAGTTTCTGGTGAGTACAAATTCTTAAAATATTTGGGGGGGAAGAAAAAAAAAAAAGCCTTTTCTCAACATGTATGGCAGATACACTGCATAAACTCACTGCAATTTCAAAACCGTGTTTCAAATAATTCTGAATCTCTGCACTGTACGTACCTTACTAGCACAAAGGAGGTATTTACTACTCACAGATTAAATACAGCTTTGAAGAACCATATGACTGTAAATTCAGGTGATCTTGAGGTACATACAAAACCAGGATGATTTTAATGCTGATAAATGAAGACAAACTGTGCTACCTTTTTCGCCCAAATAAACAGTGAGAAGTATATAAATCTACTGTTTATTTGTATCTTCTTATGCAAACTATCACAGAAAAATTGTGACAATTGCAAATGTTTCATTAAACAGCAAAAGCATGCAAAATACCACAAAAATAATACGAACACTTTGGGAATAACAATTTAAAAAATTTTTTTTTTTTCAGAAAAATAACTGATTTCTTAAAATAGCCATGCCCTTTTAGAAACCTGTTTGTTTACCTGTACATTTCATTCTTCCAGATTCAGGTATACGGAAAACCTTTTGTTCACAATGAACAAGTCATGTAAAAATGATCCAATTAAACTACAGTTTATAATGGAATATATTTGTATTCTGTACCTTTCTTTTTAATGTCACAATATTTAGGCACCATACCCTAGGATCTCATTGTTTATAAATCCCTCAGAACTGCTTTCATAATAATAATTCTCACAACGCTGAAAATCTTTGGCGCCATACTTCAATGTCAAAGGGAATTAATTCAAACTGAAAGAATACAAAACCTTTTGCCCTTTTAAATAAGAAATTTTAATGAGGTATACAAATGTACTTATTGCACATCAAGGGTACAAATTTAATTCGGATTGTGTAAGAATACCATATTTTTTTTTTTCCAGCTTGCTAAAAAAGCTAGAGGCATTTCCACAGAGTATTAACCTTAAAAATCTTGACACTCCCCACAGGAAATTGATTTTCTACAAAAACTTTGGAGAGGATTCGACTTGGATTCCTGCGCAAGATATTTACAGTCCTTTTAGGTCCAAACCTACAACACGGTCCACATATGAGAGCACAGCATATAACAAACCAACACATTGAACAAGTTGGCGTCAAATGAAACTTTGCGAATAGAAGTCCCAGAGGAGCAGAATGGAAGGTAACAAAACAAACAATTCAAGAGTTTAACATTTTTTCTAAGTCTCCTTATTAAGCCTTCTGTAATGAAATTGTTTTCCTGGTAATTGCTGATCTTCTGTAAGTCTTGACAGACATGTAAGATGGCAACCATCCAACTTATCTTGCCCCCATGAGCTTAATATATGGCTCATTTTTCCAAGGAATGAATAAGAAACAAGACGTTTACTGTGAATTAATTCCCTTAGAGAGGGGTTGGGGGGGTGGGGGGTTGTTTTGTCGTGTCCCGTCCCCCCCCCCCCCCCCCCGAGTGGTGCCAATATTTCAAACTAGGGCCCTTTAAAAACTGGTCTCTCATAGCAGGCCTTCTTTTCTGGTCCACAGCCAAGGTTGGCTTCAGGGGCAAAGAGCATACGTGACCATGAGAGGAAGCCACTAGCAGTAGGAACCATGTTTTTAAAACTGGAATGTAAAGGAAAGGAAAAAAAACACCACTGGCAAACACACCATGCGATACAATCCACCATTTCAACACACCCGTAGGAACTCTAACTTCAAGCCTGCCTTGGTGGAAACTAAGATCTTTTTACAAACCTCAGAATCCTCATGAATTCTCTACGTGTTAGCCTGCTGGGGCGAGGAGATGGTCTTGGGGCAGGCAACCCCCCCCAGACACAATTCGCTGATGGACAACAAAGCTCCTGCAGTCGGTTGGTGTGTTTTGGCTGCCTTCGGGGTCGTGGTCAGCAGCACCGTCCGGGCACACAGCTGGCCCGGGATGGGTGGCACAGCCCTGGTCCGTAGGGAGGACCTCTCCCGGCACCACAGTTCCCTTGAAAACATTCCGGCCTGCCTTAGGTGCAAGGGAGTCCCCGCTCAGAGCCCCAGGGAAAGCCATGGTGAAATTCCCCCTTCTCTGAAGAATCACGCCCATATGGCTTTTATTCTTACACCTGATGCGACCGCTTGTACTGTTACCTATCTTACTAGCAAATGCTACCTCAAGATTCTTGGAGAAAAATTTTCTCTACTTTCATTTTCCTAAGACTCACCGCAGAAATGTCCAAATGCATAAATGACAGTTTGCAACATTAAACTAAATGGAGGCACAATAACAGTTGGCTTGAAAAGGGAGATGAATAATCTGTTATTCATATCCTCTGCAGATAGGCCATAAACAAAGTAAGGCTTAAAAACAACCTTCTTAAAACTAAAGGTAAGGCAGCAGTAGAGTACATTGCCTATAAAAGTTACAGAGTTATCACCAGGCATTAACAAATTGCTCAAGAATAACACATAAATGGGATTTTGCTGTGGGCAGGAAAGGGTGTCTAGGGATGGTCCGAGGTCCTTTCCACACCTGTAGATCATCCAGCCTCCTATAAAGATGAGGCTGATGGGATCACACGGCATCAAACCCTCTCCCCAATACTTTTTATAGTCCACTAGCTTTGGTATCCATTTGGTTTGAAAGAAGGGCAGAGGTGTCAGAGAAAAGCACTTCCCTGCCTCTGATTTTCACGGGTCTTACCAGTATTGCTGACACAGCTCAGCCCCTTCTCCGTGCTGACACAGCCGTCAGGTGGCTAGTCAGGGCACAGGTTGTTTCTGAACCAGTTAATGTTTATGCTACCACTGGCCCATGAAAAGTGCTATGCAGTGCTCATGCTGCCACTTGCCTTTTTCCTATGAAAAAGGCAGTGTGCAAGGCCAGGAGCAAGGGAGGGATGGATGGCACCTCAGGGGCAACTCTTAGGACAAGGGTCCTAAGTAGCACAAGGCAAGACTGTGTCCACTGGTCCCTACCTCAGTTGCTGTTTCATTAAAGAACTACAGAAACACCACTAATTTTGAGTGGCACATAACATCTACAAACACCTCAGAGATGCTGTTGCTGATCATCCTTTCTTTTATTCCTTGTTACACCTTGGAAAGTAAAAATGACAATCAAAGTCCTGTCTCACTGTGCAGCCTCTCTTACCAATGATCAAACCCTCTTCCTTTTGTACATTAAAGGGATCCATGATCACTCCAGACTGGTGTTCCTCCCCACCAGTTTCTTGCTCTGGAAGTAGCAGAGTCAGTAACAAAGCAAAGAGCAGAGAAATGGTCAGACCTAGCTGACCAGGGCTACAGGGATGAAGGCATGTATGGCCCATGGCTCCTGTCCTGCTTCTCAGCAGCAGCTCAGCCCTGGTGTTTTCAGAACATGCATGAAGCTCGCTCTAGACAGGGCAAGCTGGTTAAACTCAAGCATACAAGATTTCACATCCTGCGAAATTATTTTGCATTCCCAATGGTCTTTGAAACAAACCACGCCACAAACATTTTGTGTAGCTTAAGACCTCAAACACATTTACAAGTCGGAAGGTACATGGCCAAGCAAAGTTTGGCTCATAATTAGATATTGTTAAATATTTTTTTTCCAAGATTTAGCATCAGCAGAAACGCTTCTGCAATGAGATGAATGGTGGTGTTTGTTATTTTTAAATTCCACTGGAAATGGTTGTGCAGTTTTTGGGCAAGTATTTCCCTGCAAACATTTCTGTAATGGAAGTTTGAAACTAGGCAAATTTTCCTTCCAAGTTGAGAAAAAACAGAGAGCAGAGACACAGCAAAAAATTAAGGAAAGTCTACTACTCATTTTTACTTAGAATAAAAACCAGTAAATTTTATAAAGATAAATATGCACAAACAAAAACCTGTAAACACTTTCAAAAGGTGACACAATCCTCTTTAATTAGGAATGGAATAGATATGGAGATAATTAATGAGACATATCCACAGCAAGAGAAATATTTTGTGTTAAGACATAACCTCGCTGTAAAGGAGACTCAGGCAGCATCTCCTGCACACCAGCACAACGCAGGCAGTTCCTGCACCACAAGCAGTGAAACTTCCTGAAGGGAAACTGCTGCTAAATGATCTAGACTTGTCAAACACGGCTGAAGAAACTAATTCCTCCTTTAACAAACAAATGAGGAAGGAGCAAATGGCAATGAAGTTGGGTATTTGATTTAGAAGTAGCTATTAATTACGACATGCTGAGCTGGCACATTATACGTGAGGGGCTCACCTGCTTGTTGTGCCAAATATAATCCACGTGTTCATCTGAATCCGCGATGTAAGATGAGACATCACTTGGGGTGACAGGGAACCTGAGCCTAAGTACAGTTAAAAAAAAAAAAAAAAAAAAGAAACAGGCACGTTCTCTCTGGCTCCCAGGCAGACGGCAGCCATAAAGGCTGGAAACACTAGGAGAAAGTACTGGCACAAAAGGAGCAAAAATAGCGCCGGCACATCATCTTCAGCTTCCTGGGGAGTTAGAGGAAATTTAGAAGACAGAGGGACAAACAGCTACCACAGCAATCAAATTTGGGCTGCAGCTACCTGCAGGTATGGGACACCTTGCAAAGCACTGCATGAGCAAGGGGTGCATGCAAACAAAACACAACGCCTCGCAAGCCCTTAGGGGACTACATTTAACCCCTCAATGGCAATGGCATATTTAATAGCCGTATAAATGAGAATCCATCTCCAACACATCAATGTTGAAGCACTTGCATTTTTCCTAATGCCAGAAAACTAAGGGAACCAAGGAGGCGATAGGATTCAGCTGTAGTTTCAAGGAAATTTTCTCACAGTAATACATTTTTGCAAGATGTACAACTAAAAAAAAAGCCCTAAGTAAAGCTGACAAAAAGAGCAAGAGCACATCCCTTCCGTTTCTCTTCCCACTATTTATTTATTTCCTGGCAGATGCAGAGAAGTGCTGAACCAGCAACTCTCTTGGCTGGTGGAAGTCGCCAGCTGGAACCAAGGGGAACAAAGAGCAGCACAGGTGGAGCTGCGTGGGAAGAGATGGGGGGACAAAGAGGGGCACAAAAATAGCGACACAGAGCAGATACAGAGAGACTCGCCTTCCCCTTTTGCTCCCCTCCACTCACTGTCACAGTAACTTAAAATGCTATTCCACATCCATCTTTTATCTCATGCCCACACCACTGTTTAATAACTACATCAGTTCTAGTAATAAGTTGCCTTTGAGCAGCAGAACCGACAAATCCCAACTTTCTCTGGACCCTCGTCTTGAGGTGACATTCCTCTATGGATTCTTTAATGTTTAACATGGGCCGAGTTCACTCTGGGACTTTTCCCTCAGCAGGAAAATTAATACGGTTTTCTTTTACTGTATAACTTATTTTTTTCACATAACTCTTACGAACTCTTCAAAGTCTCTCTATTTTGTTGAAACAGTTACAAATTCAGAAGTTGTTACTGGGCTGAATTAACAGCATCATTGCACAAGCCTCATTTCTTTCGAAAACGAGGCCAGAAAAACCCCAACCCGTGACATGGGAAATTGGCAAATTTTAGATTACATTAAGAAAGATGAAGTGGAATAAGCAGTAATAAAGGAGACCACCTCATTTTTGTGCTCATTTTTGAGCTGAAACCTCAGCGCTATGTAGGAAATGGCAAGACCTTTCAGGAATAGAAGTTTGTGGTTAGCCATATAATGATAACAAAAAGACCATTAGTTGGTAGGTCGTTCCCAGCAGGAGATGAAACCCTGCACTGCATAAAGAGCAGGGTGACACGTTAAGCAAGGCCCTAATAGAGAACCCGAGGAACACTGCCCTCCCTGTCGTGTGCATTCCACAAGCAGAAACTCAAACATGTCTTCAGCCATTGGACCATTTAATAGTTAATGAGACTGATGGGTGTTCACACAAGGATGTAACAAGCTTTCATATCCTGCTTGCAACCGTGGTAATAAATGAGCTAGGGCTGCCACAGAGGGGTAAACTGAGCCTTCCTATTGCAAATGAGTACTTCTAGCATTACGCTTGTAGCAGTTCTCCCAGACAGACCACAAGAAAAGGCTAACTCAACAGAGAATGAAGCATACCCCAACAAGGTATGAACAGCACAGACAGGCAAACTTCTAACAGAACACAAACATCAGCAGCAAAGCAAAAGAAACATTTTATATTTCAAGGGACCGAAAAGACATTTTAGGTTAAAATTCTTCAGCATCAAGTTTGGGAAGCGGTTCACTATGGCAACATGTATTGGCTTATGATTCCAAGCCACCTTTCCTTGGAATTACACAACTCCAGTACACTCTTTTGTTATAAAACTATAGCCCTGGCCATTTTACAGCAATGGTGAACTGGCTTTGAAATGCCTTAATGCTCTCCTACAAATGAAAATTGCTGTACAATGTTGCTTGCAAGACGTGCTGCCTTGCAATAGCCATCAGGAAGCAAAGCACAGTGTCAAGTATTTAGAGTTGGCCCAAATAATTTCACTGCTCCAAACCAAGTGCTTCTCTGTGCTCTGTAGAATCGCATACAAATCATGCCACTCAACTAGACAATGCTATGGAAACTGTAGAAATGCTGTTTTGGGCAAATACCAATTTGACCATAGGACGGTCCTGCAACTATCTAAGGCACTACATAGTCTCAGAATTCTCCATATAGAAGGGAATCATGAACATGGAAAACTAGGTAGCACTGCTAACCAATTTCTTTAAATGTATTTCACATCTACAGCGCTGACGTATTGCTCCTCTTTCTCTTCATTAAAATACATCAAACTCCCATATTTTGAAACTTACCTTACACTTGAGTCATCTAGTTACTAGAAGGACCCAAATATTACTGTGCCTGTCTCAGTATTAATTTGGTTGTTACTAGTATTTGCACTTAGATATTGCCAATTAATTTAAACTGTATAGTACATTAAAAAAAGATTAACAAAGTTATCCTCTACTTTTGCCGTTTTGGGTGTTTCCCCTACTCAGAGGTATTTAAGACCCATCCTTCAGTATCTGAAGCGAAGACCTTCACCCCAATTCCAGAGTGCCCTATTTTCTTGTAGTCCTTAAATTCAGTAGTTATAGTGAAATAAAGTGCCTTGCTAGACTCAACTTAAAGTCTTACCTCTTGCACACTTCCCCTGCAATCAGATACATGCATGGTAAATAATGCAATCTTTAAAAACAGCTAATGAGTATTTCCTAAGAAGAAATAGTCCTTCAGAGAATATCCTCCTCAAGGACAGTCCTGATTTAGATTAGATCAAGTAAAATATATAATTACTATGATACAGCTTGGGGTGGGGGGATGGAGAAAGAGAGAAGAAAATAGGTGACTGATAACTCGATTTGAGTAACATTAAGAATTATCTTCCTGCCGACGTCAGCACTGCCCAGTGCTGCTTGCTCTTGTCCTGAAACAATATTTGCTCTGGCCAGTGAACCCAGGACCTGTCACGCTGTGAGGTACCAGGTGCTGTAACATCATCACCCCCAGGCTCCCACCCTGGTTCCTTCCTCTCACAACACTCAAAACACGTTTTGACAGGCGTGACTTCACGGCTGTATTATTTTATACGTATACCATATCTCTAGAATAATAATTTAGTGCTGTTTTTAAAAAAGTCCACAGTTAAGCATGGGTAGTGACAGGTTACAATACAAGTGCAAAAAACCCCCAAGCATACTATTTGTCACGGTGGTACACCTCCATCACATACCAGCTGTAGAAAACAGAAAGCTGAGGCTCTCTTTATTTCTAACTTTGGTAGCATCTCATGAGAAACTCAACCTAAAAACTGGGTAAGATTTTGGCTCTGTAATTTTTTGTTTTGTTTTGGGCAGGTTTGGGGGATGGTTTATTTGTTGGGGGTGGGGGTGCTATTGACAAGTTTTGCATGAGAATATTCAAGGACTCTCTAGGAAGCTTCAGATATCAGTGTAATTTTAAACCTCACATTATCCCTTTTTCATGGTTACTAGGTTCTAGCCTGTTTCACCTTCTCTCTGCAGCATTTATGTTTATAACCTGCTCATCACCTCGGTATCTAAAGCATCTAATAAAAACCAGAAACAAGCAGCTTCCTGGTTCCTGCCTTTTATTACTCAACAACAGAGAACAGCAGTTAACAACATCATTGGGATTTATTTATTTTTGCCTTCTGATCTTCTCCCAAACCAGATATCCCCCAACACACACACTGGTCACCTGGCTGACTCTTTCACGCTTCTTCTCCAATCTCTTTCACAACCACTGCTTGTAATGAGATTCACTGCTGTCCTGCTTCTACTACCTCCCAGCTCCCCCACCCTCAGGTAAGGTCTCCACTTGTCTTATATTCTTACAATGGGAGCCTATCTGTTCTTGATGCTTCCTACCAGAACTGTAAGGCATCCCACGTAAGTACCAGAAGCTCAAAAAGCTGCTGGGAGGCACGAACGTCGCAGTTACTAAATTGCACAAAGTAACCAGGCCAGTAACCTAGAATTCAGCCCACAATGACCTACAGAAACATACTCTCACTTTGGAATAGCCTTGTATTCTGTTTCTTCCTCTTACTCTGTGTAAGAAGGGAATTAGTGGATTTTTGGTGCAAAGGAAAATTTTCAGGACCCCTTTTTACCATTAATACTGAAATCAGAGTTTACGGAAGAGAAAAATATATGGCCAGGACATATGGGACATTTCTACATAGCTAAATAGGAGAACATTTCTAGCAACTGCAATTATCTAGGTCTTCTACAAATTCCAACAATGACAGAAAAACTCATTCTTCAGAGATTTAAACTATTTGCTTCTCACTTCTCAGAATGAGGATAAATTACGGACAAGTCTGCATGGCAGATCTGACACTCGGTGCCTCCCAGTACTCCATCTTTTATACTTAAAATAGTATCAGCAAAACAAAAAAAATGAGAGATAGGACATTCTGAAAGCAGTAACAGAAAGTGCTTCAAGTTGCTAAAAATCACAAGAGTTAGTATCCAAGAAGTGATGAAGAACACACGCAGAAACCCTGACAAGTCCTCCCCAGCTAGGTGGCAGCCACCAGATCTAGTCATCTTGAACTAGACTAATTGAAAATACTGCAAAATCTTGAGTTTCTTCCTGAAAAAAACCCCACTCGGATTCCAATGAGACTTTCAAATTTCTGCCAGGAAATGAAATATTTTGTTCCAGGTTGCCTTAATACAAAGGCACCATAGAGTCTCGTGGAAGCTGTAGTTTTGATGTTTCACACCTGTGTAATTCCTCAGCAGATGACACTTATGAGGCACCACGGTCTGCCTCCTGAACAACATGATGACATACATGAACAACCTGTTTCCCAAAATTTATGTATTTAAGATGTCACAGTGCTTTAACTCTTAAGCAGTTCAAAACAAAATGTTTTGGTTTAGTTCAATAAATTACATGTTTTTAAACACTTCCAAATCAACTTCTCTTGTGAACATTTCTCATATTTAACTTTGCCAAAGATGACTGGAAGAAATTCTGGCATTTCCCATAAAATGGAATTCTGGGTTTTGTTCTGCTTTGCAGACAAAGTGAGACCCTAATACAGAGGAAAATAGAGACTCTGTGACGTGAGATGCATTTTTGTCACGAACAGAAATTTCCTACTGACTTATCTCCCATTTCATCAAAATATTTTTCTTCGACAACGAGCTTCTCTTCGGTAGTTACTGTGCTGTGACATTCCTAGACTGGCTATCCCCCCAAAAAACTTGACGCTCCCTGTACCCATCCTATTTTATCACATTTGGCACATTTCCCGGGTTCATTTCCCTAGCACTTACAACTACAGCAGGTACTTTTAAGGGCAATGCAGCAAACACCCCAAACATTATCTTCTACAGTTGTGCAGTTATCGTAATATCATAAATTTAAATCCTTTTTTAGTTGAGAGTTTTAGATTATTTTTGTAAGATTGAAGAGTTGTCACAAGACTTCTTAACTGAAGGTATACTGTTGTAGCTAACTCCATTGCATATGGTGTGTGTAGAGGACTCTTCCTGCCCTTCCTTGATCTTATACCCCATTTACCTCTAGTTTGAATCAACACATCACTTGGAAAAGCAGCTTGAATTTTTCCTCTTCCACATCACTAAACAAAACCCTAAAATTATCACCATTTCACCCAACATGCTTGCACCTTATGTGTTGAAATGCGTCATTCAGTCAGTGAGAACCTACTTGTTTGCATCTAAACCAAGCATTCATCCTCAATTCAACCAAAGAGCGCAGGACTTTAAAGCAGCAACATCAGACAGAGTCAAAGACAACATCGTCTCCAGTGCCCACGCACAGTACGCTAGCATTTTACAGCACATTTTATATCACCACTTGTATTTGCATTTCCATCTGTACATAGTTAAAGGCAAAGCAGCTTATGGCTATTAAAACATAAAGATGTTCTTATAAAGGCAGCAATTATTCAGAGGAGGAAAAGCAAAAAAAAATTAAATAAATGCATAAATCACACTATTGAGTTCGTTTTGCCTCCCTCCCCATTTATTTTTATTTTTGGCATTTGAAACGTCCAAATACTTCACCTTTCACTGCTCCGCTGCTGTTACTGTTGGTAACAAAATAATTCTGTTATTTGTTAGCCCGTAGCAGTCATCCTGTTTTGCAAATGATTAGACACATTGTTTTATTCTGAAAGACCATCATCTTGGCTTCCATAGAACATCATTGTCTAAATTATGCGAGAAGTAAATAATGCATGAAACGTGAAACGTTACCTATGCCAAAGCTGATCTAATGTTTCTTGGTGTGGGAAGAGACTTTAAGAAGAAGAAGGGATTAAAAAAAGTAAATTAATTTGAAAGGCTCATGCCAAAACCCACTTGACATTTATAATAATAATAACAACAACAACAACAACAACAATAATAATAATAATAAAGTAATGCTACAGACATTTGCTATTGAAAGTAGAATTCAGCTTCATGACTCACACTGAGTGAGCAGACACCATGGGCCATGTTCAGACAGCTTAAATTCAAGCTCAGCCAAGTGTTTCCCATTAGTCGACTCTAAATTTTCAGGGCCACGAAGCCAGTGGGAATTATGAGGTCTGAATCCAGCGCTTCAAGTATGGCCCTGCTCAAAGGAGTAGCTCCCCACCACCTCCTGTCAGAGAAGAGGACCAACTGAGGTGCATGTTCAGATTGCAGGACCATGCAGGTGCAAGGGTGAGATACTAGAAGAATCATTTGCAGCTTTTTTGGATGGGGGAAGACTGCTCAGGGCAGAAAAGAACCCACAGAGATCAAAACACTGAACATGTGCTTTGGTAGTCAGGCTACCTAAAGTTTCTCAAGACTTTTTTTTTTTTTTTTTTTTGAGGACATTTGCTAATGCTGCTGCTGTAAGTGGGGCACTCCTGCAGCTCTGCTCAGTAATTTATGTTCATTAGGAAGGCCACTGAATGACTCATCCAGGTACAACATCAATTTAACAGGCAGCATGTAACCTTGGGGTAGTTTTAAGCAGGCTTAGTCCCAAGTGGAGAGAGCCCACCGAACACCACAGGCATGTTCTGCACGGCGTGACAACCTGCTGGGGGGACACTTGTCAGAGACAGCTTCTTCAGCACTCCTCTCCAAACATACCACCCGGTCTAAAAAAACTGGCAGCACAAAGCATCTTAACCTTATTTTCTGCAAGGCAGATTCATGGGAGAAATAAGTTATTTAAAACATTATTTAAGTCCAAAGACATAAAACCCTAATTTCATTTTTGGTTTGTATTGGAACTATCTAGTTGTTCTTCTAGATAAAGATCTGTCTCATCACTTGGTCATCACTAAGTCACGACTTTTTTTTTTTTTTAAATATGGTAACATTTCAGTTTTTACTAAAATGTAGCATTTTAAAACATATTTAAGCAACCACCTAGCTTAATATACATCTTAGTTTTTATTTCTTAAGAAATTTGCTCCATTATCATCTTTAATAAGAGATACATCTACTTGTGTAGGTACATGTGATATATGCAAAGGGAAATTTAGATGAAAACTGGAATTCATTTAAAAATACACAGATCATCTTCATCTGCTAGAAAACGAAAACCACGCATTTCTTATGTATACAGACATTTAGAAGTTTATAAAAACATGTTTTGTCTTTTAAACAGTTTGGTAAATAAACTAAGTATAATTTGCAGTTAGTGTTTTAGCTGATTACTTCTGGTCACTGTGCCCTACCAGATGACAGAGTGAATGGATCTCATCCCCCCACATCCTTCCACCTCGTCATCGTATCTAAACTGCAGGGGGGGAAAAAACAAAACAAAACAAAACCACCAAAAAAACCACCACCACCCCCAAAAAAATCTTTCCCAGAGTTCTCAGTTTTATGCAGCAGTCACCAAATAATGCTCCTGAATACACTGGAAAAAGAAAATATCCTCTCTGTTCAGGAAGAGGGGATTACTATTTGCCTACAGTTGCTTTCTACTCCAGCAACCTTTTCTACTTAATTATCCACTAACTCAGCTGTTCAACTGTTTGACTCTCTTCAAAAGTTGAACTAGCACATATTGCTCATTAATGTTTTATTTCACCATACTGTTGGTATGTTTAGATGTTAATACATCAAAGGATCTTGCTTTACAAATATTATATCAAACATATTTCTCAATTCATAATATTTTAAATTTAAATCGGTTATTTATCCTGATTCCTTGTCACAGAAACGCTTGTTCCATCTTTCATGAATCTTTCTTGGCTAAGTTTTTCAGCTCAGCTAAATCCATGTTTTCAGAATTTATACCAACCCTTTTTTGCAGGAGGTATCTGGATTCGATTCCCCCACTAGAGTAGGTGAATTCTGTGTATTATCTGTCCTTTGCAAAACAAACTGTGGACAACATCGATGAAACTATATATAAACATCACAATACTGACAGCATATTGCTGTAGATACACACATGAGTAAAAGAGGTTATACTCAACTGCTTGGTGAACCCACTGCACTTAGATAAGTATCATGACAAAACCACTTATTCAAAAACAAAAACAAAAAACAATCCCAAAACCACAAAACACCATTCTCATCAACACTGCTTCATACTGCAGCAATCTCTCATGAAAGTTACTCATTTTCATCCCAATGGATCTTTTTCGTCCATCCCTCTTGTAGAATTATTTTAAATCACTGGCACAGCAAAGCATTACTTTATTGCAAAATAAACTAATTAATTCATACTTGGTTGTAAAGAGGGTTAATTACTGAAGGCTTCAGGCCTTGACCAGGCTAATTCTGACCATCCCACTGAATGTCTGTGACAAGCCTGTCGAGTCTCTGGTTTTACAGAAAGATTTGAAATGCACTTGGGAGGGAACAGCATCTACAAATCTTCTACTGTGTACCTCGATGTTGAGGCACTCAAAACTACTAACCTTGTAAGTAGTGACTACTGAATGATAAACAATAGTTTAAAGGTATACTAGGACCTCAATTTTTATTTTTTCTTTTAATGGAATATATCATCAAGATTGCTTCAGGTGAAGTTTTACCCTTTACTTTGGTAATTTAATTTAAAAAAAAAAAAAAATAATAATAATACTATGTTTTTTACATCTGCGTTTTGCTTGTTCCTACTTCAAAAACCACAACTTTGCTTATGACTCTAGAAAGGCAATAACAGTTTGGGGAATTGTGGCCAGAAGTATTTATACTGAAACATCAGTTTTCCTTTCCTCTTCTTGCTGTACAGTTTACATGGAGTTGTACCCCCCCCTTTTGTTTTTTCCTGACTCAAAAACGTCAGTAGGATGCAATTTCTCCATGTGTACTCTAACCTAACATCACTTTTTGATGGACCTACTGTCTGTCAGTCAGCTAAATCACATTTCTAGCACTAGCATAACGCCAAATTCTGTCAAGGGGCACAGCAGAGTGAATTTTATCTTTTATGAAGTAACGGTAAGTCCAGAGTTTCCTCAGTCAAAAAGTTCCTATTTTAACTGCCACGGTTCTTATTCTTTCCTGCCTCTTTGAGGCAGACAGTTAATCCCACCCCAGCTATCGTGCAGGTACTAATTTATACTCATGGAATAAAAAAATTACTGGCCTTTTTCCAAAGAAATATCAACTTAGCAATTTTTTTTTTTAATCTATTCGCACTTCTGCTTTTTGAACACAAAAATACGGTTAAACTGTAGAGTTGTAACTATAGAGACAAGTCACGACAAACACAAATTAACTCACGAAGCCTGTGGAAGAAAAGCAAGATTGCTGGTCTGTGTTCCCTATTCACACAGAGCTGGAAGGAGAGTCCCAGCTAAAAAATGCAGTGTCTGTGCAGCTCCAGCATCATACAATCAGTACTTGTCATCCTCGGAGCTCAAATAATCCAGTGTGTTCGTTTGCAGAGGAAAGAATTCGTTTTCTTAAGAAAATTGGACCTCTGTGCTGATAGCGCAAGTCCACAAATAAGATTAAGGTTTATAAAACTGGGAATTAAAGACACCATCAGACAACCAAGTGAGAATTAATCAAGTAAGTCAGAACCTAATAAAAAGAGATAAGCATTTCAGTATAAATCTTGAGCCCAATCCTGCTCCCTAATTTCCTAAGACAAAATCTTCAGAGACCACAGTAATACCAACAAACAGTAAAACTAGCACAAGGTACCTCTCCCTTGCTGATCAGTGCGCGATGATGCTATAAAACACTATTTTATCTGAAATCCACACAGACATCGGCCCATTGGTACTTGGCACCCGTAACGCACACACTTTGGGGTCCCGGACTCAAGGAGCAGAGGCTGTACTCGCTGGCAGCCAGCTTCAAACTGGGGTCACAAATTGATTGCCCAAAACGAGACACGGCAAACCAGCCATCGTTAACACCGGTGGCACAGCGGTTAGCGTAGAGTATTGACATCCCAACACACTGAGGGAGCATAATGAAACCAATTCCTCCAAGGAAGAGGCCAGAAACCCCAGAGAGAGTTTGCCCTTGTGGACGTGTGAACCTGTTGTCATCTACCGGCGGCCACGAGCAGTGCCTCCTGCCCCGCAATGCAGTCACTTCTCTCTTCTTCCCAACTGCTAGCGCACCTCTGCCTGCCTTCTCCCCTCGTAAGAAGTGTTATCGGTAACGATCTATGTAACAAAGTATGCTGTGGGATCGCCTTTGCTTCAGCAATATTTTTGTGGCCCCAGTGAATTCAAACCTTTTTTTTTTTCCCCAGGATTTTTTTTTTTTCTTTGCGCAAATTCAGTTCTTTCTCTCTTTACTAGGAGCCAAAGCGTGGGGAACCCCTTTTTCAACTGGACCAACATGGGTAAGTATAAATCTGGCTGATGCTGTTGAGTTTCTTCTATTTCTGACACTCTGTGTAACTGCATGGCATGTGACTAGTCTGCTCCTTCCTCCTTTGACATAAATATTGTTAAAAAAAAAAAACCAACCCAAAAAAACCCCACCAATCCTAGCACAGATCTTTCGGGCAAGGGATTGTAGACATTTTACAGAGTTACTTTAAAAGCCCCTGGTGAAAGATCTGCCACAAGCTTTGTGCAAGTCTAAATAAAATCTTAATGGTTCTGCCTTTAACCACACTGCATGGCTAGTCGAAGACTTTCAGTACACAGGGGAGGCATAATTACACAGTCCGCAAAACCCACGCTGTCCTGTCCCTGTCATGCCCTTCTCCGTCCTGCTAAGTGTCTGACACATTTAATTTTAGTGCTAATTTCAACCATTTTTCCAGAACTGAAATAACTCTTGCCGAGTTCATTCTTTGATCCCTTCTTTGAGGAAAGTTAAACAGGTACAACTCTGCTGTACCCTATTGCCAGCAGAATAGCTGGCTTTAATGAGCCCGGGTGTAATGGATCTGCGTTCAATCACTTCATTCTTAGCAAGACCCAGGACTCTCGGGTGCACACCATCTGCTCCTACTGACCCGGTTGCTCTTGGATTTTTTCCATTTATTCCAGCATTTCCTCTTCTGGCATATGCTCTCACATTCCCTACCTGCTCTCTGTTACCTAGCCTCTTTCATCTAAATAACCTCTTGGATCAAGCCAACTAACCTTTAAACCAAACAAAACCCTTTGCCCGTTTGCTGTTTGGGAGCACGCGCCACTGCTTTTCCCACAGGAACTGACATATTCAACAGCAGTACTCCAGCCGGGATGCACCCACGTGATTGTGATTTTTGTCTTAGACCGCAAACCCTGCCATCAGAGTTAAGGAAGGTGGAAGATCTCCCGCGATGCTTGTGAGCACTTTCCTGATCAACACGAAATCTCAATCAAAGACCATATAAGGAAAGGCTCCTTCTTTCTCAAAGATTTATCCCACTTACTACACAAGTACAAATCCTTGAAGACAACAGCACAGGTTCAAGACTTTGCCGTGGCACTAAATGCCCATTCTGGAAGCATACTGACCTGTAAAACCACTCTTCAATGAATACCTTGAGGATAAAAAGCTGTAAATTGCACATTGCTTACAAAACAGTCCATAGCTGCCTCTCATTATAGCCCATGCAAGGGCCAGGAATGGTGTAAAGTACCTTCTGGTCTGTGCAGGCTCTGCTTAGTAGAAATCCAGAACTGGTTTCCAATCCAGATCTCCCCCATTTCTGACACAGCAAAACTCAGCACGACCATTTCTCAGTCGGTCAGTAGGGATGCCTGCATACTAAGCACTAATTATGACAGACGGGGATTTTAAAAAGCATTTAAAAAAAAAACAACAAAAGAAGAAAACTTTCACGGTCAACAATTATTTCAAAGAAAACATGTTATCCTAACCCAAACGAGCTGCCTCTGCCTAAAATGGGTGCTCCCTCTACCAGCAGAGCCTCTGTGCCTTGTTCCCATAATTGTTAGCATGTTAGGTTTTTTTAAACAGAAACTATTAGATTGCAATTTTGGAGGATGATAAAAGGTAAAATATCAGCAAATATCTCAAACAATATTGTGGGTTTTTCCCTATGAAAACATCCACATTTCCAATTATTTATTTTTTAAACACATTACCTTAATTCATTCTTAAGTCCCAGTAGATGTTAGTAAGAATACCTGACAGCGGTGAGTTTTGAGGACAGGCGCTCTAGCCATAGAGTGGAGTGCCACTGTGATTAATGCTATATAAACCAGAGAGGGAGGGCAGGAAGGAGGAAGAGAAACAGCCCCCGATCCCACAGGCCTTATTATCTGAATATTCCTGAAGCCAATTACAGGCTTGTTTCCCAGTAACATTCTCCTCACAGCATAAATATACCTGGAAATAATCTAAAAGAGTAAAAAAAAAACAAGAACATTAAAAAAAAAGCCAAGATCTCCAGGCTTAAGTCACACATTACTACCAAAATGACCCCCAAAAAAAGACTATGAGAATAATATGGTAATAAATTTTACTTAAATGATAGGGTAAGGAACAACATCACAAAAATAAGGGGGTTTTTTTCCACTCTTCTTTGGAAAATGAAGTGACTAACACCTAAGTCGCACAAATTTACTAACAGGGCTTTAACAAGTTTCTTAAATATGCTTTCTTATTTGAAATTAACTGCCAACTTCTTCTTTGCAAAAGACCTTCTCTTGGTGCTAGATCTATGCAAAATCTTTACTTTCACCGCTCAGTGCAGCTGCAAGACCAAGGCCACAGTGTGGCTCAAAATGAAGTAGTACTGCAGTGGTCGGTAGCATTTTTATTTTACAGATGGGGTAAACAGCACAAGTAAGAGAGGAAAAATATCCTCGAAATACCATCTTTTTCATTCAGAATCACTTGTGTCATATAAATTTATATAAGTCATTATGAGATGACCTGACAGCTATCAGGAAAGCAGTAAAGGAGTTTTGTACCCTCAGGCGGTGCCCAGGTATAACTATACTTGAGCTCAATTTCAACACAACTTTTTTCTGCTTGATAAATAAAGACTACTGAAGAACAGAATTCCTGCAAGTAAAAATAAATTTAAAAACCACCGGGAATGCCCTACCTCTGTTTAGTTTATCGTCAGAAGTATTATGCAACTACAGGGCATTACTCAAATTACTAATCCACAGGTGGAGAAGACCACAAGTCCGGTCCCTCCCGCCACTGGAAACTGGACGGCACAAGCCTTCGCAGAGCCTGACCGAGCTCCTCCTCACAGCTGGGGAGGGTTCTGCCTCGGAGCCTCCGTCAGGGACCTCTCCCGAGCTCTGCTGCTCCCACGGCGCCACAGCCTCCTACCTCCCACCTAAACGTGTTTGTTCTCAAAACCAGACATAACAAACAACAGCCACAGCATCGTTTTACCTACAGATTTTTTTTTTTCCCACTGAAACAACACTTGAAAAAAAAAAAACCAACGAAAAAACCGGTGTTAAGCCAGGAATTAAACACGTCGCGTGCCCTTCCCGGCTCCGCGAACCCCCATGCTGTTCGGGGGCCCTTCTGAGGAACTTCACGACGCGACCCATCCCACCCGGCGGGCCGCACAAGCCGCCGAGGGGCTGCGCGAACCCTCCCGCCCGGCCCAGTGGCTCGGTGCCAGGGCACCAACACGCGGGACGTCGCCCACCCCTGCGACACGAGCGCCTGGAGGAAGAAGGAACGCGGCTCCCGCAGCGCCGGCGACGCCAGGAGCGCGTCTGAAGAAGGGACGCGGACACAAAGCAGCCCCGGGCACCGCCGCCCGCGCCGGGAAGCCGTGCCCCGCTCCGGCCGCGCTCTGGGGCCGGCGGCGCGCTGCTCCGCCGCCGCTCGCTCCGACCCCGCGGCCAGGGCAGGGCAGCGGCCCGCCGCGCTGCCCCGAACTTTCCGGCGGGGGGGGGGGGGGCAGCGCCGGCCCCTCTCCCGCAGGGCTGAGGGAGCGGGTCCCGCCGCGTCGCCGTCCCCACACCCGCCCCCCGCAACTTCGAAGCGAGACGGCCGCACCCCCCCCCCCTCCCCCCCGACCCACCTGGTGCAGCGTGTCCGGGGGCAGCTGGGAGGCCCGGAACAGCTCGCCCACGCTGCTGCCCCCGGCGGCCGCCTCGGGGGGCGGGCAGCACCGCGAGAAGAGCTCGGAGTAGCGCTGCTGCTCGCTCTCGCTCAGCGGCAGGAGCAGACCCCCGCCGCCGCCGCCGCCGCCGCCGCCGCCGCCGGCGGACCCCCCCGCCGGCCCCTGCTCCATGGCGCGGCGGGGCAGCGGCTGCCGCGCCGCCGGGGCGGGCGGGAGGCGGCGCCGCGCTGCGGCGGGGAAGGTGCGGTCAGGCCCCGCCCCTCGCCCGGTGCGGCCGCCGCGCCCGCTCCGCAGTGACCCGGCCCCCCCGGCCCCCCCGCCGCCGCCGCCGCTTCCCGGCCCCGCCTCGTCCCGCCGCTCCGCCCCGCCCGGGGACCCCGCCGGCCGCGGCCCCTCACGCCCGCCCCGGCCCTCGCCTGGCCCGCTTTGCTTTGTTTTTTGTTTTTTGTTTTTTTTTTTCTTTTTCTCAGTCGGTTTGGTTTTCATCTGAAGTAACCGGCCGCCCGGCGCTCGTCACCAGCCCCGGGATTCGGACTGAGCACCGCCGTGCCGCAGGGCAGACCCACGGGCACCGAGGGGGCCCAGCGCCGCTGCCGGCTGGGGGGCAGAGGCGTCAAAACCCCCTCCCGCGGCCGGGTGACCCGTCTCGCCCCGGCCCACGCCACGGCCACCCCTGCCAGCCCTCCGGGGATTCCCACTCCTGCCCCGCTTTGTGCTCACGGAGCTCAGCAGGGCTCCGTTTTTCTCCCCGGACAGGATGGGCCCTCAGCAGCAGCGTTTCCCAAAGTACCACCTGCTGCTGCAAATGCAGCACGGGCGCTGCAGTAGGGAAATGCAATAACGCAGCGGGTCCTAATGGATCAGCCCTGACAGTTGAACAGAGACGCATCTGTCGTGGTTTAACCCCAGCCAGCAGCTAAGCACCGCGCAGCCGCTCACTCGCTCCCCCCCCCCCAGTGGGATGGGGGAGAAAATCGGGAAAAGAAGTAAAACTCGTGGGTTGAGAGAAGAACGGTTTAATAGAACAGAAAGGAAGAAACTAATAATGATAATGATAACACTAATAAAATGACAACAGCAATAATAAAAGGATTGGAATGTACAAATGATGCGCAGTGCAATTGCTCACCACCCGCCGACCGACACCCAGCCAGTCCCCGAGCGGCGATTCCCCCCCACACTCCCCAGTTCCTCTACTAGATGGGACGTCCCATGGTATGGAATACCCCGTTGGCCAGTTTGGGTCAGGTGCCCTGGCTGTGTCCTGTGCCAACTTCTTGTGCCCCTCCAGCTTTCTCGCTGGCTGGGCATGAGAAGCTGAAAAATCCTTGACTTTATACTAAACAATACTTAGCAACAACTGAAAACATTAGTGTTATCAAAATTCTTCTCATACTGAACTCAAAACATAGCACCGTACCAGCTACTAGGAAGACAATTAACTCTGTCCCAGCTGAAACCAGGACACATCTCACGATGTTCTCTATAGTTTTTGCTTTAACGTGAAGGGCAAAGAGTCAAGATTCCCCCTTATGACTCCTCTGGGAGCAGCAACACTGTAAATGTTCCCCGTACTGGTTGAGCACCACCTTAAAAGTCAGGCAGGTCGGGACCCAAGGCAGGAAGGCTGGGGACACCCCAGCAAGGAGGATGTTTGGGGGTCTCACGCCGGTTTTTGGAGCCTTTCCTCCCGGCAGCTCTTTGGGGCATTTCAAGGAATAAGGTAATCAACCTGAAGGTGATCCTCGTGAATGCCAATGGCCCGCAGAAGAGCGAATGGTTCTCTTCACAGCAGCTTTGCTGCTGAGATGCAGCCCGGCCCAGGAGAAATCAGATTACCCGCTCTTTGCTTGCGGTCCTAGAAGATACTAGGTTAGGGTTACTTCAGCTAAAATTGCTATCAGTTTAATTTATGTTCTGTAAAGCCAAAAAAAAATTTACTAGCTCATCACCCCTGTCCTCGTTAACCAAGACCTGTTATCTCTTTTACAAATCTTTTTAAAACTACTTTATCCTCTCCACACTATTCATCTGTGCCTCCTCCTCACCTGCACAAAACATGCACCTTTCATTCTGCTAATCCGAAGTGAAGATCTGTGCCTGTCTTCTCAATGTGCGGAACGCTGAACGGGTTGTTAGTTGAAGTTATTGGCGGGTGAATAATTGATGATTGTGTTTAAGGGTGGAGTGTTATGGGGAGATCTTTGTTCCTTTAGGGACACTAGATTGTCATGGTATTTTCTCATTTTAAAATATATTGTTTCAAAGAAGGGCAAGACTATCTCAGAAACTGAATCTTGCAGCCCAACTTAAAGTGGCAAAGACCCAAAACCATGACAGTCGTCTTGAGAAGGCTCTGCGGAGCAGAGAGTGAACGACCCCTTGACAGCTGGGTTCTTCACCTGGAGACTCCTAAGATGTCGCTGCACCTTTTCTGTGTCTTCAGTCAGGTACAAGATACTGGTCAGAGGAAATGCTACCAGCCGTGTGGAGATGACGCAAGGCTTTACCTAACTATTGCCATATTTAACTATATGACTTTCATTAAAATAGAATAATATCTTCAAACTAGCTTATGGAAGAACAGCTGATGTTATGCTGACAAGCAAAGGAAAATACTGTCAACAATTTGTGCTAATTCCTGTGCCTGAAGGTGCCCATTGATAACTGACCAGCTCAATACTTGCGATGCTAATGTCTCATCACAACAAATACTCCCTTCTCCAACGCCCCAGCAGACACCGTTTGACCTTTGTTGATGCGTCGGCCTCAGTTTTTCTAAGTTTTTCTAAGGTGGACCATGGCAGGAAGACACTGGAAACACCCACTGTTCCAGAACACAATAGTCTGCCTTACCAGCCACGCCTCTTACTGCAAACACAGCTGCTTTTTTTTTTCCCCCTTTGGACAATTTTCTCTTCTTCCTTGACCTGTAAAACTTGCATTTCTCTCTCCATACGTCCCTCTCTCATCAGAAAGGACACAGCGCTGTGTCCAAACCCAGTCTCCCCCGGTATTGTAATCTCCAACATGTTGTCTCCAAGACACTAAAGAAGTGAACCCCCACAAGCTGAGGGAGAAGGCAGGGAAATCCATGCCTCTTATTTCTGCAAAATAAGTGTGAGCTTATAGGTGTAACAGGCGTGAGCTGAACACCCTGTGGGCATGAGCACACCTTTAGGGAACGTGGGGTGCTCAGGTGTCTGCCTGCCACCTCCGAACTGCAGGCATCCTTCGGCACTTTGCAGGGTCAGCCACACCGACTTACTCTGCTGAACCCAGTACTTACGGGGAGCTTTAATCCACCTTGGGTGCCAGAGCCACTTTCTGTACAGTCCAGTGTGCCTCGTGCAATGGCATTGACGGTCCTTGCATGCTTTAAAGTTCTTGTGAGGGTACATTAGTTCAGACTGAGAGGCACTTCATGATTATCAGAAGCTCTACAAGGATCATGGGAAGAGAGTTTCAACCTTCCTGTTTATAGGGAAGTTGTGATGTCATTACAGGTTACAAAAGTTTCCTATAACTAAGAAACACTATGTATCAGTAAGTCAAACCAGTTCAAGTATTTATTGTTTGCTGGAGAAAAATAAAGTCAGTAATGTAAATGGGATTGAAAGCTGACTTATCAAAGTATGGTTAAGATCTGTGTGTGGTCCTCCTTTCCTCCTTCCCTCCCCACCCAAATAATAATGCAATGACTTACTCTAAACCCAGCCAGCAGCAGTCCTGCAAACAATTGTGTGATCACATGTGGGAAGGGAGACTGAAGTCGTAGTGAAAAAAAAACCAAACCCCCTACTACTTCCCAAGATGTGCCAGCAGGAATAGTAGTAATATGTATGATAGGTATGTTTTTCTTCAGGATGAAATCATCGGTATAAATTGACAGGTGTAATATGACATATAATAAAAAATCTCTCCCAATATTTTAGTATTTTGGGGATCCTGGGAACTCTTTTTATTTGAACAGTACAGCCAAGGACCAGCCACTTGAATTTGTACGTTATTTCACTTATCTTACGGTTCAGATCACGTCAAACTTGCCCTGGCCCAAAAGGCACGAGACCTGGCTGGCAGCTGCTTCCTGTTGACAATGAAAACACCCTGCACATCACCGGCTGAAGCTTCGGAAACACGGGCAAATAGCTGGCTGGAAAACCATAATTTAGCTTTTCCCAAATCAGTTTGAGCGAATCTCACCCGTTATTCCTAATAAAAATTCTTTTTATCTACTCTCTTTGCAAAATGAAAGATGACTTTGATGACAAGCAACTGGTGGGGCAGGTTTCCCAGCCACAGCATCAGGCATGCTTGGAATATAGTTGACAAGCTTGTAGTTTCATGTATCGACTCTGCGTGTGAATACTCTTACTATTCTTTGCATTGTTTCTTGGGTGATGTTCCGACTCTAAGAAAAACAGGAGAAATGGTTATTGAACTGTAAAACGTGATTGTCTGTTTTCCAGCTTGTTAATATCTCTAACACCTTAAAAACATCCAAGAAATAGTAGCTGCTTCCTAGCTCTGGCCTGTTCATTGTTTTCAAAAATTAGATGGCCTTGTAGGTGAAAACTGCCCTCTCTGAGCAGATTGTGGAAGATGCAGTTCATGTCAGTTTTTTCTGTAAGCAACTGAGTACATAACAGAGAAAAACAGTTGGTGTAATAAAATACTTGACAAATATCCATGTATTTATTATTTGTGTGGGAAGGGAAAGAGGACCACACACAGATCTAAAACATACTCTCGTAAGTCAACTTTCAATCCAGTTTACATAACTGACATTATTTTTTCTAGCAAACAATAAATACTTGAAATGTTTTGATTTACTGGTATGTAGAGTTTCTTAGAGGAAAGTTTTGTAACTTACAATGATATCACAACTAGCTGTGTTTAGAAGAGTCTTTCACAAAGTCCTTTCACGAAGATTTATGCGTGTAGTGTGAGCTTTAGTGGCATAACGCTAAGCTCATGCCCACATCTTTGTAAGAACAAGGCCAAAAATGGTATCCTGCTTTTTAGGTAACTTGCCAGGAAAGTACAGCATCATTTCCATTAATTTCCATCAAAGCCCCAGGCAGTTTATTTCTTTTAAAATAATGGCTTCACATGAAATTTTAAGAAATAATATTTTAGGTGCACATTTGCTATTTTTTACTTTTAATTTTGAAAGATTATCCTCTTACTTTCACGTTCTGTAGATGCAAATGGTCACTCAACAAACCAAGCATTAGAAAATGTCATTCCATCTATCATTCGTGCTTTAAATTAGGAATTTCACAAAGCCTTCAGCAACTATCCCAACACCCAGTTGCAACCAGAATACACCCAACCTTACTGTGTTGCAGGGCAATGGTTCCTAAAGGCCATATATGTCATCAGCACACTTGAAAGCCTGAACCAAGAAATGCTGCCAGACGAAGATCTACGTGATCCTGGAAGTCACACACAGAAAAAGTAAAAAAAAGAAGAGGGACCTGTGATTGTCTTCTCCCACAGATATGAGATAAAAGATAGATCCTGCAGTATATCCTGAAAGTTGACTGTATTCTCATGGGCAGGGAGGGAAATGCATGTCAGGCAGAAGGGGCTATTACAAAAGCATAGATTATAATTGACAAAAATTCCGTAGTGCTTGGTGAGTCGGCTAATGTTCCGTCGCTTGTTTCTCTTAAGAAACTGTTACTGGCATCCACACTTTTAAGTGAAAAATAATCACAGAAAGGCACAGAGACATTAATCATTACAATGAAGCCATTAATGCAAAGCAAAATGCGTATTTTCCATCTGAAGAATTAACAATTAAGTAAAAACTCACAGCACGTTCACTCTTCTGTGTGTCCTTCAGCTAATTTGCCTCTCAAAAATTTTGCCTTCAGACTTGGAAAACAATTTTAAGAAGCGTTCAGTTATGAGATAACCTATTGACAAAAAGGGCTTTCAATGCTGCTACTGCAGTCTCGTGCTTCGTATGCAGTTTTGACCTAAATAAGTTCCCTTTAAGGCAAATAGTATGCCCTTATGCCATTTTCTAGTTACATTTTAACACGGCAAATGGGCCACCTTATCCTCTAGTTAATTCATGAACTCAGTATAAAACACAAACAAATCAGCTGCAATACGCTATGGCTTCTGCTGTTAGCACAGACAGTGGAGGTATACCAACGATAAATTCTATTTATGACTGATTTTCCCAGACGATTTTCCCAGACAGCTACAATGTCATTGTAATTGCAGAAAGTATCGTGGCAGGTGTTTTCTGCAGGAACACGCACCATGCCATAAAGCTTGTAACCTGCACGTAACAAAGCTTTTCATTCAGCATCAGTTTGAGAAGGGCTGTTACTTTCACTGCATCGCTCGTTATACAAAAGCCGCTGTCACAGCAGCCCGGCCTGCCATGGGATAGCAACCTCCGACTCTCAGATCTCACACGCAAAGACAGAGAAGGACGCAGCTGGCTTGTATTCCCCAGCAGCCAGAGCTGCATCTCCCTCACCCGCAGCAGCGTGCCATGGCCTCTCTACCCCTTCGTCCCCTCTCACAAGGCCGGGTTTGTCCGGAGCTGGGCAGCTGCGCCTGGCGCAGGATGGTGGAGCGGAGCAGGCGGCAGGGACAGGCTGCGTGGCACAGCTCGGAGACGTGCCAGCCGCAGCCTGGCTGCGCAGCCGCTACACCATCATGTGGGAACCTCCTTTCCCTTCTCCCACCCCTCCAAGCTCGTGGCAGATACTTGGGATATCGCTTTCAGAGAAAAGAAACCGGAGAGACCTGAGTGGTATTAGTTTGGATCAGGTGTTGTTTCCCGGAAGCGCAGGAGAAGGTCGTCTGGTTTTCTGGTAAAGCCCTGCTATAGCAGGGACAGCCTCTGACTGTCAGAGCCCCTGAAGCCACAAACAGGAGACTGCACAGGAAAAATAACACGGAGCACAGCTGGACTCTCAATGTCACCGCTAGCCCAAACATCGCCAGCCGGTTCATGGTCAGCAGTCAGCAAGCAGGGCAAGGTACCACAGCGGTAATTTACTGCCCCCCTCTCATGCAGAGCTGAACACAAGAGATCCCACATGGATTAGACAGCTTGACCCGGGCCACAACAAAGACAGAGCACGAGATGGTTTATGGCATGTCCCCAGGAGCTGCTCTCCCCTTGGAGCCTCTTGCAGCGTAGAGCAAGATGCTCTTCCCAGACTCCTCTTCAAGCTTTGTTTCCTGCTTGCAGACTTCAGGAGGGAACAGGGCTGGCTGACCACCTCCTCACCGAGTACTGGTGCCTTGCTTCCTCACTCACTGGCCTTCGCTGGTGCCACAGCAGCTTCACCGAAGTTATTCTTCATTTACAGCAGTGTGAGAAAAGATATGGCTTCTACTCTTTGCGACTCAACATGCTTAAAGTCCTTTATAGATTTGCTGTTGAGGTATCTAAAGCCAGAAATTAAAATAAGAATAGGTTCAGGCTTGAAATAAAGGCTAGTCTGTACATATGTACATTTTATGTTATTGAGCCAACATCATGTCAATCATTACATAAAATCTTATATTTTTAGTTACGTGTGTTCTTATTGCCAGTCTAAATATTCAGACTAAATATTGTTAGAATACTATTTGCTTTGCCATTTATATATGTTCTTCATTTTTTCCCCCAGTGTGAGAATTCCAGGCAGTTGACAGCTGAGATATTGTTATTCAATATAGAGATTAGATATTAAATCTCATCATGGTGGAGAAGGAAGGTGCGTGTAAGGAAGACAAATTACAGTCTTGTGACTGAGAAGTGTATCTTAGTGAGACTCAGAAAAATCTGGTACTGCTCTTACCCTTGCTACATTTGCCATGCAAACCTGCAGACATTCTTTGTTAGTAGTACAAAGGAAAGATTTTCTTAACTTACAGCAGTCTTGTGAGATACAGGCAATCCCTTGTGAGATACAGGCAATTGCTGGGCATTCAGATGCTCTGAAAGAGTGATGGAGAGCAGATAAACTCAGCGTAGGTCTAGCAGTCAGGAGATTATTCCTGACTGACTTTGGAACAACTTCAGGTGTGATGACAGTGACTAATAGGAAATAAATTGGTGAAATGCAGGATTTGATTACATGGTTCAGAAGTTATTTCAGTTTTCTGTGCAGACAACCAGGCTCCACAATACAGTTAAGTTCAGAGATCCCATGCAGGAGCCAGACCCGCTAGCTTGCAAATCGAAGTGGTACAGCTGCCCATGCCTAAGCTGGCAGGCTCAGGGGAAGGCTAATGGCTAAGTTACCCTCCTGGAGTCCAAACTACCACCTGTGACCGGCAATGGGCTGGGCTGTGGTGACATACCAGCTCTTTGGTGCTACCTACAGGATTTCCAGGGTGGCTCAGCGGAGTGTCACGTAGATGTGCACCAGTAGTTTGTACGTGGGACAAGCTTCCCATGGAGAAGCATAGGAATGCAACACCTACAAGGAGAGCTCTAGATAGAAGAATGATCAGTGGCACAGTAAAAAGGAGAGATCAGGTTTTAGAAGCATCTTTCAAATAAAAGATATAAAGAGCATCTCCCAGGCTGCCCCTGCCCTAGTTCACCTCCTTCCTTTGAGTGATCCCACTCTTCCCTGCCCTGGCTGTGGGTGACCTGGGACCTTTCCTATCATCCCTCTCTCATCCTCCTTGCCAGTGACTTACCACTGTGTTCCCTATCTTCCCTTGCTGGACCTCCCCCCACAAGGTACCTTCCCTCCTCTTCCCTCTCTTTGCAAGTGCTAGAGGGCTCTCTTCACTCCACTTCTATCAGAGGATACAGCCCCTTAGATTAGAAAATGCTGCTTCTGTGCCCAAGTGCATCATTTGGAATCTATGGCTGATGCCACCTTTGAATATTCAGCTCTAAATTGCAGCAAATTTGTAATACTGGAGATCAGCTGGGGCAGGAAAGAAAGGAAAGAAGGAAAGAAAGAACAAAAGAAAGGAAAGAAAGAAAAAAAAAGAGGGAAAAGAAAGAAAGACAGAGGTCCGTCTGAAAGGACGTCTATGCAGAGAGGTGCAGGCAGAGTTTAAGCTCTCTGCCTTTCCCCCAGGTTAGCTGGACACGAGGTAGTTGAAAGCAGAAGCTGCCGCGGTGCACTGGTCCAACCGTTCTGCTGTCTGGGTCAGCTCTGAGCACAGCACTGAAGAGCTCGTGTCTGCCTGCATGGATCCGCCTGGATGTATCCTGCGTCCCCCCTTGTCACGCAGAGCTGCAGAACCAAGTCGTAGATGCAGCCTTTCCTGTTTACTCCTCCGGGTGTGGTACATCAACCGCTCCTGGCCCTAATATTAGAAAAACAGTTAGAGCTGGGCCACAGGATGTGTAGCTACTCTCTTGTGCCTGGTCAGTTAGGTGTTTTACAAATATTTCCTACAACACTCCAATTCTGCTCATAACCGATATTGCAATCCCCTGTGTTCGGGTGCAAGAACACTGCAGTGAAACTCAGGATTAGTCTGTGCTAAAAAAGCACAGCTAGAGACAAAAGGTTTTACAAAAGATTGCCTTTCAAAACTAAAACTCCTAGGGATGTCTGGTGGGTTTGCTTTTACATATGAACCGATTAAACCGCATCCATGTCTTGTAGCCTTGTGGAAGCAGTAAAGGGATCTGATAAAGCCACAGAAGAACCATTCTGAAGTAGGATGGCTCAAAAGCGAAGCCCTCGCTACTAGAATCCCTGGGTTCGTAGCGAATAGGTACCCTCTTTTTTTAGCAAGCGGACAAGCATTTTTGAACAGTTGTATTTCTGAACACTGTTGTACTTTCCACATAATTTAATTAATATACATTTGGCAAGTCTTGCCTTCTCTAAAACTACGGATAGTTTAAGGGAGGAACATTTTCAGTGTATTGGTTATAATTTAATGAGCGTACTTACTTGCAGTGTAATTGATTTGAAGAAGTAAGAATGGCTCAGAGATGTCATGGGGGGTTTTTTCTTCTTTTTTGGTTGCTAATTTGTTTTTCTTTTGGTCATTCAAGGTAAACTAGATACATTTTTATGAAGTCTATATCCTAATATAGTTACAGAAGAGTGTATTCATTTCTTGAAAAGCTTATGCTATCAATGTCATATTTATTAACTTGCAATATTGGGATAAAACAATATGAAAAAGCTCACGAAGTATGAAGATCTACAGTCAAAACTAGAGTATGGCTATACTGAGTTTTGGGGGGAATTTTACTATGCTTTGTAGCATAACTGACTCTTTCTTGTGCTAACTCTTGCTACATAAACAGTCAGGCAATCCCATACCCTGAAGGCCAGATCTCTTTGTACTTGCTTACCTTCAAAATCCATGAAAGAACACTGAATTTACACAGGGCTACCGACAGTTGCAAAGTTAAGCATGTGCAGGATAACAGCCTAAAAATTTACTGTAAGATAGATAGCACTGTAAAGATTTGCAATAAATGAGCATGCCAGATGAGGCCTGATCTCAAACATTAAAATATAATTTTCTATTTTAGTCAATTGTCATTGAAGCTATAATGGAAGAGTGCATCCTAAGCAGGCATCTAAAGGAAAAGGCAGCATTCTAAAAAGTCAAGCAACTTTTCCAGTTATAAGAAATGCCATGGAAAGAAAGTTAAATACAAAGAAAAGAGAACTAAAAAGAATAGCTAAGCAGAATAACTGGTTATGAGTTTTGCAAAATCCTTCAAGATTTAAAAAATATGTAGGAAATTTAAAAATATTTAGGAATTTATCAGCTTTCAGAAAAATATATTTCTTCTAAGTTATCCATATTAAAAACATTTCAGCAAGGGGAGCAAAGATGCTGGTATTGCATGGTAATATTGGAGATGCTTGAAATTTGCAGTATAAAACCAGTATCTCCGGGACATTCAGAGAACAGATGTTCAGAGGCAGTCAGCTGCTTGGAGTACTTACAAATCAAAACCATACGAGAAATGTTATAGCTGCTGATGCTCACAAGAAAGACAGATTCTCTTTTGTGGATTTTTTTAATGTCAGCTCTAGTAATCCTTGATGATCCTATAGATTCAGAAAAATCCTAATATCCTGAGAAAACTCAGGAGAGATATGCAAATGGGAAGTAATTTAGTTATCAGCATTCCTAATTAAAAAAAAAAAAAAAAAAGAATTGCGAGGAGCAGAGTTTCTGAAGTGTGGTTTCCCCACATTTCTCTCTTGTCCGGATACTGAGGTGCCCACAAGGGATTGAAGGAACATCACAGACTCTCTGGCCCCAGTGAAAGCACTATTTTGGTCTGTCTCTACCTGCACAAGACTGGCAGAAAGCCTTAGTCAAAAAGGTTCTTCTCTTTTGAAGACTTTAAGGCATTGGTGTTACCTTTTACTTGGTGCAGCCACTCAAGGCAGCGCACAGCGATTTCATAACATCATCACTGAAACATTTTTTTCTTCCTTGGTAGATCCACTGTTTTTTTCTTGCTTTCTGCAGTCCAACGATTACTGATGGACAAGAATCAGCCTGGTGATCCCTCTTGCCTTTCCTGGAGTTCTGTCCTACAAGCTGGGCAGATGTGTATTGCTCAAATTCAAGAAGCACTTGCTTGTAGCTTCTCCTGATCATGTGTGAAATTTAGCATCATATATAACAGGGAGAAAAAGCACTATAGCTGCCATAGCAGCTATTAGCCACATCCTATGTTAGCAGTTAAATTAAAGCTGAGAAAAATCTTCATGCTCAGGAGGAAGAAATTAGCATCCAGTCGGCAAGGCAGCTATATTAAACCAGATACCCATCTCAGCAGCACCAGAATTAATTAGGAGTAATTGCAATCTACTTCTGCACTGAAGAGAGTAATTTTTTTTATGATTATGTATTTTCTTATCTTTATGTTTCAGCCTTTAAGATTATGATCACATTTTTAAATGTTACTTTGGTTTGATAACTGCAGATGGTATCTGAGGACAGACGCCATTGTATTAGGACTGTTGTAGATAAAACATCCTACACAAAAATAAATATTGAGAATAAAAAATAAAGTGCCCCCAAATTAGGAAATGTCGCAAGTAAGATAGCCTACACAATGATATTTCTGTTCTGTTATGGGCACAAAGGCTGAAAAATGAAAGGTAAAAATGACTTTTTTAATATTCAGCTATATTTGCTAAAGTGATGGAATGTAGCAGATCATCTGCTATTTGGTAGATGCAACCTTACTCTGTAAAAATATGCACAGGCACAGAGGTGCACTTTCTTTATGATTAAATGATTATGAGAAAATACTTAACAATAAGATTGTAAAGAAGAAGAGGTGAAAGTATAAATCATGGTAACTTGTCTTTTAAACCAGCACACTCTCCACAAGGTCGAAGGATGTAGCTGGTGAAATAAAGGGCAAAAGCTTGCAGTGAGCCTGCTCTCACAAACCTCCAGAGTGCTATAGTAAGTTCACCAAGCTGCTTATCTGTAGTCTGGTCTGACTTCAAAGGGTTTGGAGATTTTTTAACCATATTTCTAAATGTAGCTTCCTTGTACTTCCACAGTACTAAAATACCAGCAAGAAAAAAATAATCTTTTCTTTTGCAATGCTTTTGCACATTTGTGCAAATTTAAATAACTATGTAGCCAGTGAAGTACAAATAAGGCCCCCAGTTGCTGCAGTGAACTCTACTCTGTAACTGAATCAGTGTACGCGGATCTCGGCTCTGAAATTAGATGAAATGCAAAGACTGTTGTGCTCACGTATAGCTGTGCTTACTATGTTGGTTTCCTCGTGAGTAAAGATACATATCAACATACTGCACTAATGACAGGGCTGGTCTGTAATGAAATACCTCACAGTAAAGAACAGTTGTATGTTAAAGAAAGGGGAATATAGAAGGGAAAAAAGCTCAGCTGCTCCATTTTTCCAGTACTGCTCAAGACATTAATTACAGAAAATGAGGCACCTAAAAATATCTGAATATTGATTTCCTCACAGTGCTGACGTTAACAGTTATGCTTGTTTCTCTCCAGTGTATCTGTTTGCCCAGTTCTGTTGGTCTTTTACTTCTGCCGCTTGACAGCAGAAGCGGAGGATGTTACTGTCTCCCAGTGTTAGTTGGTAAACAGATGCTTTTCAAAGCAACAGCTGCACTTCCACAAAAAATTTTAATTTTCTTTTACAATTTTACAATGAGATAAAGCAGCTGGAATGCTTTGGAGATAAAGGAGCTCATGAATAATTCACCTGACACCTTTATACTGAAGTATAGCTGCCTTCATTAAATAAAATTGCCTCCTGTCAAGGGCAGTGAGAGGGTTTGGGGAGGAAGGCAAAGTTGTTTCCACTTGAGACCTCAGATAATGACAAGGTGGAAATTGATGTTGGTATCATTTTGCAACTTTCTGTTTATCATTACCCTTTAGATCATTTCAATTCAAAAATCACTGGAGTTCAATACTCTGGAAAGTAACGCAAAGGAAAAAGACTTCAGCGGGTATGTAGGTTACAAATGCTTATGGCCAGCAAAAAGGAACAGATTATGCATGTTTACACAGATGGCTAAAATCCCGTACTGCAGCGTGTGAGGTATTTTACCCATTTTTCAGTATGAGGTGGTGCTGGACACCCTCCCGAGTGTACTGAGGGGCGGCTGGGGCGGCCTGGGGTCCGTTCCAACCCTGAGGGGCTGCAGCTCCTGAGCTGTGGGCTGTGAGCACCTGCCTGAGCTGGGCTTTGTTCCGATCCAGCCAGATCCTTGGCTTCTTGTTCCCCCCCGCGCTGAGGCAGAGCATAAACTGAAGGCTTTTATCCTCCTTGCTGTCTCACTGGCAGCACTACGAGACATGCCACTTGGGATAACTGCCGCAGAGCAGGAGTGCCAAGCTGGCTCTGGCTCACACAGGGCCGGGATGGAAGGCGCAGGGTCTTTCTCTGGAGGTGGAAGAAGGCTGCGGGGATCTGAAGTGAGGTGAGAGCCTGCTGCTCTCCTCCAAAATACCTGCCTGTTCGGACCCAGAAACACGTTTCAGCTCTCAGGCAAGGCCCTAAAGCTCATAAAGCACAGAAATGTTACTGCTGGCAGGTGTAAGGGAGCAGGCAAATGTCTTAATCAGGTAGCAAATGATGTATTTAATAAATTGCACAGACAGAAAAGCTGGGACAGGGTCTACAGCAAAGAATGGGCCTGAATTGCCAGCAGGAGAGGCACAGCCCTTCAGTCAGGGCCTGCCAAGAGGGAGAGATATGGAGGAAGCCATATCAAGGTATTCATGAAGAAACAAAAAAGTTTGGGGGAGCTGGCTGAGAATTAACAGTAACTACCTCCTTCCAACCAGGGAACCTGCAAATGAGTCTGGAGTAAAACAGGGTGAGAATCTGCAGGCTAGTTCTTCAGAGGAACTCCATGTGTGGACAACGACTACTACACAATTACAAATGCCTTGCTAATGTTGTATTGCTCACCAGCAAAGTTGCATATACTAATGCAGAAAAAGGCACTCTTATTCCACACATTGTTTCAGAATAATCCTGTGTCAATAGAGTCACCTGGGGTGAGGATACAAAATCCTCATTAACAAATAGTTTCTGTTTGCCAGTCAACTCTGATGAATGCATAGAGAGCTTGACCACTCTAAGTACTGAGTAAAATAGAGCATATGTCCATATTGCAATCAGTACGTGACTGCAGCTTGCAGGGACAGTCTGGAGTGAATTTCTGGGCAGATGATCTGGAGAAAGATGTTGCAGCAGCTCGGTGTGGCTGGCTACAAATGTTTACCTGGATTCTTAAATGGGCTTTGCAGCCTCTAGTTACCTTTGTGGCAACACCTATAGTCTCTCTAGCTAGCCTCAAGCTAGCTTCACTATATTTACTTAAGGGACTTTGTTATTCAGGGTTTTTGCCATGAGCTATGTGACCTGACCATGCTCCCACAGCTGGTGAACAAAGGGTGAATACTGTGACTATAGCACCACTAAAAATCTCCCACTAAGTATTTTTTCCCATTTCCACCCCTGATGGTGTGTACTTGTGCGTATTCCAAATAACTGCAGCCTTCTAGACCAAGCTACTGTATTGAAAAGACAATTCTACTATCTACCCCAGCTAGATACAAGGGGCATAGCTGTTCACACTGGGCAGCTTTTGGCCAGCTTTGATAGCTCTTCTACTTGCAGACACTTTTTGATGACAGTGCATCACTGCTATTTTGAGTCAGCTCGAGTTTGGTGCACGTAAAGAATTTTGCTCACAGTGATTCAGCTGCAGTGCTATTAGCAGCTTTAGCCTGGACAGTGCTGCCAGCAGAAACCTCAGGAGCAAGGATAACTGACATGATACCAAGAGCAATGCAAAGCTGTTGACAAATACAGCTCTTAGTACCACTGGCTGCGCTAAGGATGGAAAACTTCCTGCAGCTTCCTTGGTACTAGCATGAATGCAAAGTCATTCCCTGGGTTTTCAGATTGTCTGGTTGAAGCTAAGAACGCTATGGGAGGCTGCTGGGTGATGCTGTCTGGCAATGTTCCCACACTAAAAATACAGGGGAAGATAACTGCTATTTTGGGGGGGACAGTTTTCCTTCCGTTCTCCATGGATTTTATGCTGTGCCTATATACTGCTGAATGGGAGGTATAGCACCTCTTTTTTCACTGAATCTCAAAACTTCTTTGGTCTGGTGTCTTTTTGTTGGTGAATGTTTTTGCACCTAGCTACATTTCTGTGAAGGTGTTTCATGGCCTTAGCATGCTACCAATTACAATTTATTAAATCCTAGGGAGGCCTTTACACATTCTTTTACCTCTCATTGACAACAAATGACAATTTATGGGACAAAAAAATAGCACCTATTGAATTTTGGAATCAGTGAACTTCTAGACTTGCATTCTTCACGCAGATTTTCTAACTCAACATTTTGAAAGCTGCATTTCAAGGCAAAAATCAAATAGCATCTCCTTTTTGATACAGTGGAAAAGCCAAACTTTTTCTTAAAGTGTCTCCTGGGTGACTAATGGCCATACTTCTGGAATGGATGTATGTGAGCAGCCTATCTATTCTGAACACTCTTATCAGCACTTCCAAGGTGTTTGTAAAGGACAACAAAAAGCTGTGGTACAGTAATTACTGTGATGGCAGACTAGAATTCCAAGGCTTCTGTGCTTTTTCATTTAAGAAACAGTCGCAGTGGTTTAAGATGTTGCCAATCCTTACTCCCCTCCCTGCCCAGCCCCAGTTATCTTTTCCAAACCTCTTGCAAGTAATGTTCAACTGTTCCTAAGCCAATACCATATGAAATCTGGAAGGTCAACTTCAAAAGTAATTTGGGTTCTGTTACTAGACTACTAGATTTCACATCAAACTGGCTGAAGGACCATTTTGCTTTACTGATTCAACAGGGGAGGATGTGGAAAACGTGGTTGTGTTCACCTCTGGCAGAAGGACAACAACAAAGAGTTGGTCAATAACTATATTGTTGCAGCTATTTCTTTACTGAATGTGTATCTAAGACCAATGTGTATCTACAATTTTGCAAAACCAAAGGGAATAAATGCATAGTTAAACTCTGCAGCTGATCACCAAGTTAGTTACTGCAACAACATTCTTTTAAATGCTATGTAATTTTAGTGACTACTAACTGGTTGCAAGCCACTTTAATTAACCTAATCAAATAAACCAATCATTTGTAAGAGTCATAAAAGAAAAACTACTCCCTTTGGCTCCACAGTCCTTCAGTACTTGGCTAGATGCATATGCTGAAGTCAGAGCTCCACTAAACTGATTCAAGCCAGGATGACAAACTCCATATTCCGGATGACAAAATATTGTCCATCAGGCAAAGAAATTAAAAAAAAAAAAGAATTATTATCTTTCAGATATATATCTCTTTCATATTGGTGACTCCTGTCTTGTGACTAAAATATGTTCGAATTTGAACTGAATACCCTTTATTTGCAGAGCTAATGAGTGTCAGTTTGAGATTGTCAATAACTTGTAATACCTGAAAAAGTGTCAAAACCTAGTGTGCTTAATGTTAGGAGAAAATAATGAAGTATAGATTTTAAGAAGTCATTATCAAAATTTCTTCACATGCACTAAAAAAGGATGACTTAGAAAAAGGTATGAAAGGTTTCCTTTTATTCTGCAGCTGACCCGACATAGCACATCTGCACCCCTGAATATATGCAGCAAGAAGAAACAGCTTGGAATACATAAGTATTTGCAAGGCTTATATTAGTCATCGTTAAAGTGTTTGTGTATCCTGAGTGACCTGCTGAAAGAACTTTAGGCTTGAATGCTTGTCTTTTTTTTTTCCCAGTCATGCTAATAGTAAGTATTACTTCTTCATATAAGCTTTGTATCTTCACATAAGTTGTGAGGCATTCCCCCACCTTCTTCCTTGTGATGTTGGGAGGAATACTGGTTAGAAAGCAGTAGTAGCAGCCTTGGGTCAAAGGCAAGTGTCCAGGCATGGGAAAAGACCTTCAATTGACTTCATTGCAGAGTGATAATTATTTACGCTCAGATGATGTCACTTGAGGTAATGCACTTGAGAGCAACTCTGCTGTGCAGCGCAAAGATTTCTGGGGCCTCACCCCCGGATTCTCAGTACTCTAGTAAGCTGGGATGTATTGAGAGTTTCTTTACAGTGAATGGTGGAAAAACTTTTTTGCCATTACAGTGTATAAAGCTATGTAACAGAAATACTAGAATTGGTCTGGAGGGAAAGGTGCATACAAAAGCACCAGAAGGAACAATGGAGCAAAGCTACATCACAGTGGAAGAGCCATTCCTCTTCCTGTTACCTCAGCATTAAGACAGACCGTAATCATGAAGATATGTGAAATGAACAAGCAAACAGAATGGGCACTGACCTTGTTGAAGATTTATGGAGGATAAAATAAACAAGGCTGTAAGGCAAAAAGATTGTCCCAAAATAACTGTTGACTCCTAAAGAGTATAAAAACCTGTCCAAACCCAATTTATTGTCACCAGTGAAGAGGAACCCAAGAGATGCAGCGAGGACCTGAAATGTATTTGCTGTTGCTATCCATGTGACATACAGGTGATCCTGGCAAAATTGCTCGGGCATGCACATGTCTTCGTGCTTGCAAGTATGCGGGTGTGCGAATGGGTAGAATCAACTTACTTAGCGGAGTGTAAATTAAAATAAAGTTCTGCCTGCCTAAGGTCTTGTATTGTCTTTTGTTGCACTAACAACCTACAAGGACCGTGTATCTCCTGTTGTGTAATACTATGTTATGGACTTAATTAAATTCTGATTCTGTTCTTACAACATGTTCAGCAATTTCAAATTCAGGTAATTGTGGGAGAATGGAGGCTTTCCAATATAAATAGCAAGGCAACTTAGTTAATGGTTTTGAAAGTGAAATCTGATAAATTTGGATGGGAATGTATGGCATGATTGCTTATCCAGAATAAGAGCTGGCTCTGGTAACTCTGTTGGTCCCTTGCAAATCAATATCCTGAATTGCTGAGACCAGTTCAGATGATATTATCATACAGCTACGTATGGCAAAATGGCTGTACAAATAGCTGAGGACGTGAATTCCTGTGAGCTTTATGCTTTGCCTTCTGCTAGGTCAGACCACCCGAGTTAAAAGTTTCAGTACAACTTAGAGAGAACCACTCTTGAGTGAACAGGAACTTCAAGGCAATATTCAGTAAAGTAATGCACAGGAGAGTTTGGTTAGAGGGGTACAGCTACTTTGTGTCACTCAGTGGTCCAGAATGGACAGATATGACACTGTCACAGTACTGATTCTGGTGATACTGTTACTGATGAAAGCCATTATAGTCTATATTTAAGATGAAAAGATTACAGCTGATTTAGCTCATGGGAAGTACAAATTTTACATTTTTAAGCTAATTATTCATTTGTCTTTGCTTCATCAAAACAAGGAGTACCTTCATCTGCACGCCCCTAAGTAAAAGAACACCCTTAATGTCTAATTAAAGGTGCTGAAGCATAGAGAGTCCCTGGATGTACCTGAACCCCCTGCCAGAACCAGAAAGGGAAGAGCCTTTACTGAAAGGGATGTAGAGAAGAACAAGAGCAGAAGACCAAGAGAAAATGAACTAACTGTATCAATTGTTGACAACCTGACAGACAGCATCTGCAGTGGATATTATTTGCTTTAACATCAGACTCCCAGTACTGTTAGTCCTTGTTGCAGGATCAGTCATAAAGAGGCCTTTGCTGGCCTGAAAGCTACCAAACAAGATGCCTGCGAAAAACACAGTGATTGTGTCAGTCTCTTGCCTCATCTTTCTGCTACACTGCTTTCCTCCCTCTGCTTGCTAATCTAAATGCTGGTAGGAAGCATTGCTGTCTTGTGCAATATTGTATTATGGACTTATTTGATGGGTTTGTCTTTTTCTTGAGCAAAATGGCACAGGAATTTTCTCACAGTTCACCCTTCAGCAAGCAAACCGTAACTCGGGACATCACAAGAAACAGCATCTTTTAGCTACGGGAGCTGTGTTTCTTCCACAGTCCTTTGCTTGTTCTTTACACATCTGCTTCTTTTGGGGGAGAAATGGACAGTTTTGGTGGAAAGCAATGTACGCACCCACGCACACAGACAAACCCAGACATTTCATATCTTAAAAAAATCTAGAAATATAGCCAACTGCCCACTTCCACAGAACTCCACAGCACTTGCTGGTGTAAAGCTTAGTTAGATAGGTCTTCATCCAGCCGCAGGCACAGATATACTCTGAGTACTTCTAGCCTTCACTTTCCCCTGAGAAAATTAGTTTGCAGCATGCTGTGACCCCTATGAGTATTTCAGCATTACTCTATGCAATAAACCAAATGTTAGTTGCTACGCAGCATATTTACTAACATTTGTAAGAAATCTCCTCTTTTTCTTTTCTCTTAGCTCAGCAGCAACAACTGTGCCAGAAGGGATTTGGGTTTTTTATCTTTTTAACACAAATTCTCTCTGCTAGTTAGAATTTCTGGAGTGATCAAACATGACCCTGTTAGCAGGGGTCTAGTCCAAGACTTCCATTGGAAGTCAGTGCCTTATGCAGAAAGATCACCTAGTAGGCATTATCAAGGTCCTGCTGCATTCTAAACACAAAGAAATGAGAATCCTGAATAGTATTGCGCCTTCCTGTACAGCATCAACTCTCAAACCAACTTGCTGCCCAGCACTTGCAAGACTTCAGTGGCAGCAGCTGACTGCTTGCTTTCCTCTGAGACAGTAGCTACTATGGCACTTCTTCAGGCTCCCTGCAAGCTGCTGTTATCCCAGAAAAACAAAAGGGGCAAGCTGATGTCTGAAAAAAAATGGCATTGTGGCATATTGCCACATGGCTGCCCTACCCCAACTGCAAAAGGTCTTTACACAGACTTAATCTTGTATTGTTATGTGAACAACACAGTGCCATTATCAGTTGCTTAGAAAAATACGACTCAAATATAATGTATTTTGAGGATTCTATTCTATTAAAATAGTTTTATTGTCTTCATAGCACATTTCTGAAGTCCTTTTAAGAATTAATTACAAGTGTGACCTGACACTTGTAACATGTGGTTTAGTATTCTTTTATCCCTTCTTAGGAGGAGGGTTCTGTGCTTTTAATTTTAGCATGACTTTTTTTTTTCCTTGCTATTAAGTGCCTATGTTGCTACTTATTTATATCGTATTACAAAGGCTTTGTTGAATAAATGTGCCTGGGATTTGTAGTGACAGGTGGTGAAATTTATTGTCCTTAATTCTTGTACGAGTTCAGTCCCAATGAAATTGGGATTCTTCTGTGACCACCCTCTCTGACCACCATCTCATACATATATATGCCATAAGACACAGCACTACAGGAGAGGCTGTGGGTCATTGTACCAGTCTAAGTAAAGGCTGAGGGAAGGACCAGGTTTCACCTCTCTGGGGCCCCCTTTTTCCCTGTGGTTGATTGTGAGAATGTGCTACTTTACCCCTTAACAACTTGTGGTAAGTTCTTCCCTTCCCTCTCCCTGAGCGTATGGAGACAAAGGAATGTTTCCACATTTCTGCCCACCACCTCATATCTTTGTGTTCCACACGTTACCAGAATATTTCTCTTCTGAACTCTTCTGTAGGATCTGAAAATGTGCTAGGCCTTAATAAAACACATACAAGATCACCACTATACTGCCCCTAGATAATTCCATTGTGGAGCCAAGTAAGTGGGGAGGAGAGACTGATGAATGACTCTATGGCCACACATGGGAAAGAGGGAAAAGTGTTTCCAAATGTTCTGTTAAAACCTGTAACATATTTTTTAAAATTCTCACATTTCAAGTCAAAAACCCCTGAGACAGAATTTCTGACCTTCACTATCTTTAACTGTTTGTTTCCATATGTGCCACTGCCAAAATGCTGAGTAGGCATTTGAGATTTACCTTCAATACGCCATTTTAGCTTACAAGATGCTTACTGGGAATCTAGACCCTTTGTCCTGAAATAGGTGCAATTTCACTGCAAATACTAAGCAAAGCATATAATGCTACCTGAGCAAATGCCACTGAGGCATTACAGATGATAAGGTATCAGCATACTTAAGAAATATAAGCAAAGAGCACTTGAAAGTTGATCAAAAAGCTGTATTCCTTTCAATAAAAAATATAAAAGAAACAAGATAATTTATGTCTGCAGAGGCCAGTAGTATCATGCAATAGTAGTGGCTCTGTAGAGTAAAGCAATTAGGCTTGAGGACCTTGACTCTATGCTAAATATATTTGTGGGGTTTTTTTTAAATTAGTTTAGATTATCTCTTGTCTCGTTCTGTATGTCTGACCCCCTCATTGGTAGATGGAACATATTTCTGATTTAGTTTCACTCAGAAAGAATCCAGTTCATGTGCTCTGTGACCAGTCTGCTGTGTAAACCAATGTGCACTAAGTGGGGACAATCAGAAGGTTTGCTTCAAAAGTTCACTCCTGGTCCAAACTAAAATGTTAATGTTAACCCTGGAAGACTTACAATCAGGGTTCTGAAGCAACTCTTTTTGGAGGTAACCCAAATTAAAAAACAAAAACAAAACCAAAAACATTATCTGAAAAGTTATCTATCCCTTTTTTTCCTACTTGCTTGTTTCACCTGGGCACAGCTCTCCTACAAGCATTCACAAAGCCACTTTGTGTCTCTCTCAAATTCTCTTTCTCCGTTATCTCTGTTACCAGGGAGGCTGCAGCCATGAGAACTGCTTATTTTGCTCACCAATAATTGTCACCTTGCGCAGTCCCATTTTTCTGTATCCAACTGTCTTATTCTCAAAATCTAAGAGTAAGACGGATCTTCGGGTCAATAACTGACGTCTTCCTATGGTGTCTGTAGAGTGCTGACAGAATCAGGAGGGGATCCGTGACTGTGATATGCAGATGTAATGATAACACATAACTAATAACAAAGCCATCCTGGCATCCAACGTACTGCATCTGCGTCACTCTTACAAAAAAGAAACCAGGTTATTCACACCCTCCTTAACTTCCCATGTGCAATGTTTTTTTAACGTGAGAGATAGCCAAAAATGACTTCTCACACAGAAATACGTTATCATGTGGTCTGTACTTGTCTCCCTAAGCTTCAGCAAAACCCAGGTCCTTCTTAAGAAAGAGGGCAGAGGTGTTATGTTAACAGTTGCCACTGCTCCACTGTTCCCCCAACGTACCTCACAGCAGAGACTAAAGGAGAAACACAAAACAATAAAGCCAAACGTTAGCATTCTGGGCATGTGGCTAGAAACTTGAGCTAGGATTAGCAGTCAGCAGTTCTGATTCCCTAAATTACTTTGGCCAAGTTGCTTAGGCCCTGTTTGCATTAGATTTCCAGCTGTATGGAGAAATAGTTCCAATGTGAAAACTTAGGTTTTTCTAAAGCCCCTAGTGTTAGGGATTTCCTCAGTTGATGGATGCTCAGTCTCAGACACCTTTTAAAGAGGCTCTCTGCAGTATCTCAAATCACAAGATGCTTTTAAAATTCGGGTTTTACTTAATTTGATCCAGTTGTGCTGTCTCTCAGCAAAGCAGCAATTTTGTTAAACCCCTTTTCCTTTAAAAAAACTCTTTGAAGAGTATTTTAAATGCATGTCAAATAAGGTCTCAGTGGTGTCCCATGACACTGTGAGTGCCTGTACTCATATTTAGCTCAGTTGCCTCCCACTGAAGTCCTAGTTATATATCCCATTTATACCAGTAACTAAGTAGAAATTTTAAAGCTTTCCTCCCATGCCAGCAAATGAAAGCACGTGAATGGAGTTTTCACCTTCTTTCTCAGTTTCCTCATCTGCAGAAGACAGACAAGTGGCAGAGAGTCGTGGTTTCGGCTGGGATAGAGTTAATTTTCTTTCTAGTAGCTGGTACAGTGCTATATTTTGGATTTAGTATGAGGATAATGTTGATAACACACTGATGTTTTCAGTTATTGCTAAGTAGTGTTTATACGAAGTCAAGGATTTTTCAGCTTCTCATGCCCAGAAAGCAAGAAGGCTGGAGGGACACAAGAAGTTGGGAGGGGACACAACAAGGGCAGCTGACCCAAACTGGCCAAAGGGGTATTCCATACCATGTAACGTCATGCCCCGTATAAAAACTGGGGGGAGTTGGCCTGGCAGGGGATTGCTGCTCAGGAACTAACTGGGCATTGTCCAGCAAGTGGTGAGCAATTGCATTGTGTATCACTTGTTTTGTATATTCCAATTCTTTTATTATTATTATTATTATTGTCATATTATTACCATCATCACCATCATTATCATTACTATTTTCTTCCTTTCTGTACTATTAAACTGTTCTTATCTCAACCCAGGAGTTTTACTTTGCCCACCGATTCTCTCCCCCATCCCACTGGGGCGGGGGGGAGTGAGCAAGCAGCTGCGTGGTACCTAGTTGCTGGCTGGGGTTAAACCATGGCACTACTACTAGCTGGCTGTTCAGGGAACTGAACACTCCAGACACAGCAGCAAACTAGCAGTAAACTGCTAACACTATTGACTTGCATGGCCTATGGTGCAACCTCACAACTGGTGCAAACTAATCTGAAACCAGATCCTGAATGGAGCTGTCCCTGCTCTTGCCCTTGGCCATGTGCTCCCCTGCATGCCAGGTTTAAGACCAGGAAGACACGCGGTGAGGATGCTCAGCTTGATCATCTGGATGAAAATCAACTCTGCTAAAAAAAATAAATCAACTAAACTGGGGACCTGACTCAGCTCCCCATTGACCACGTAAATGTTAGCGCTGACACAAGGGCAGGGGCAGAAGAGTGGCTAGCAAGAGGGGAGACCAGGTCTGCTCCTTTTAGCATTATTATGGTCTTAGACTGGCTTAAGCTGTCCATAAAAACATACTCTGAAACATATTGCAAAATGGCATTAACAGCATGATGAACTTTGAACTGGCCCACAGGGAATAAAAGACAGACTGCTAATTGCAGAACATGTTCAAGTCCAGTTCTGACCTGACAGGGCAGTGCCACTATCTTTCTTTTCTCCCATTTCTGAACATGTGGCTATGTTGCTTTAGCTGCAGACACCACTGGGAGTAACTGGGAGTAAACAGCAGCAAACTTTATTTGCTGGATACTCCTAAGATGCTTGGGTACCCATCAGTTTTAGAACTGACCGCAGAAATGTAAACAGGCACCAACCTGGTCTCAGCAGATCTTCTATCTGCCTGTTCCTTCTTCCCTTGTATGATGTCCCTAACACACTGTGAATCCATAGTTAAATCTGGCCCCAGCCTCTGCTTCCCAAAGTAAAAAGCTGTACAGCCATCTGACATAACACCTATCCATTACTACATACTCTGTGCAGTACTGTGGTTCTCAGTATTCAAAACACTTGGAAAGAAGACAGCATGTAAAATTCAAGATCTCTAGAGCTTCCAAAGACTGCACCTGAGGGTGTTCTGCCATAATGACTGAGTAAATCAAACAGAACAAACAAAAATCTTCATTACCACAGAAACTGATCAGTGAGCTAAAACAGCTTTGCACGGTTCCTCTCTCAGTGGATTCACCTCTGAGATATCCAGAACCTTGAAGATAATGCCGTTATTAATTGCTTCAAGTCTCAAAAGAGTAAGAGTGAAGAACAAAGAAAGAAACCATATGGTGACCTCAGAGAAGTCTCTGAAAAAGAAGGCCAGGCAGCTCAGGTGGGGAGACATTCCCAAAGATTAGAAGGCAAGAGCAGAGATCAATTTCCTTCACTGAATACTTGCAGAGGCTTTTAAGCCCTAGAGTGGAAGATGAAGAGGAAATGGATTATAATAAACATCTCCCTTTCACCTTCTTTGGCACGGAAGGCTTAGACTTTCCTGTGCTTGACGATGCTTCAGCACATCATTGAGAGCAGCAGTTTGCCTTGACTCCTTTCCATATAACTGAAAACAGCAGCTTCTGGGTTACAGTCTCCTCTGATTCCTGTGACCCAGACACAGGCTTGGAACTACCCTATTCCTGCTGCCCAAGTTCCTCCAAGATCACAAGGAGGGAGGCCAGGGCAACAAGCAACGAGAAACTCCACTGAGCCAAATGCTGGAAGCTCCAGAAGTCAGATGTCTCCTTCCATTTTATTGGAAATCTCCCTGTTGGCACTCATTTAAGCATTTATACTTTTAGGAAAATAGATTGTTTGTTGTACAAATTTGCAGGTCTGTTACTTCTATTAAAAAGCCAAAGTATTTTCTGCCGAGCAAAATATTCTCTACCATTTCTTTTAATATCCCTACAGGTCTGCAGACTCCACATATGGGCAATAATCTGTCCAGGCCAGTAAGGCTGCAGAACTGCAGCAGACTATACAATGAAAGCACATCTGACATCTGCTTGGAAATGTACAGCATGCAAACCAGCACATACTGCAGCACTGTTTCATAGGATGACCTGTTAAAAACTACTCACATATTCCCCTGCTCCTCAGTAATTCCACCAGTTCCATTACTCTGTGCAAAATTAATAGAAGTGTACCAAGCGAGTTATGTAAATGTTGATATCTATGTCTCAAATAATTTACCTGCCATTCTATATGGAATTATTAAAAAAATGCACAGAAAATGCTAAGCAAATGCCACAGAGCACGGAAATAGCCCAGCAAGCCTAGGTGTTGAGGGAATGCTGCCGTGTCCATGGCAAGCAACAAAAAAGTGTTCAGCAGGGTTGGATTTATTAGTCTGGGCTTAGTGCAGTGTTAATGTTATTTTGGGAGGGAAAGGCGGGCTTGTTGTATAAGAACAAGCTTAGTTTGTATGTTCCAACAAAAAACATGTTCTACACCAAAGGTTAAACACGGTATATTCCTGAATACTGAAGGAATGCACAAGACTGCCATAGGATTGCTTCTCATTTGCAGCATGAAGTTCAATACAACCTACAACAGTTAGCTGAAAGTGTGACAAACGCTCCTAGTCATCCAACACATGTAGATCATGAGTTCCCACTACAGCATCCCCAAGGTGGGAACAATCCCACCTAGAAGGTGCAAGAGGAGTATTTGTCTACAATGCTGGATATAATCCGAGTGAGTCATGCTTTCCCCTAAGTACTGACATTCCTAAACATCCTTTATTTGTTGCAGAGTGAAAGCCATCATTTGCACATGGCTATGTAGTGTACATATGTTGCGTATCAAGATAAAACACAGCCAAGCCTATTTAGAAGTGAACCGCCAGAGACATGCTGTCATTAGACAAATCCCAAACTGCATGTCACAGAGAACAAGAGAGTCCAAGACACTGCTACACTGCTACGGCTCAAGATTTTCTGTGACAGCAGGGTATTGGTTAGGTGTGATTTATACTGGGGAGATAATAATTGCTGGGTAAATACAAAGAAATACTGGATAAGCAGTGGAGAAAATAAACACGGTCACATTTCAAGAAATTCTGAATGGATGTTTGCATCAATTAAACTGAGGTGTGCTTTTCTTATCTGCATGTTTGATGGAAATGATGCTTTATTCCAAACCAGCTACTGAGACTATGCAACGACAGCAAATATATTGGAGAATAATAAATGCTGAGGCTGTTACTTTACTTTTCCAATGGGCAATTTTGAGTTTTTGTGCAAACTTGATTTTCTTTAAACAATTTCCTGACTGAGATGGTCATTCACAGTAATACTTATACCTACTTGCTGAGTTGTGCTATGAACATCCATCAGCTCTGCATAATGTGTAAGAGACACAAGCATCCACAAGCCAGCTAATTCTTTGCAGAGTAATAAATCAGCATACATGTCTTCAAGTTGAAAATTAAGAAGTGCATATAATTCTTCGTAAGTGTATCTGGTGATTTGAAGCACGATGCAGCACATACAATTGAAGATGCAGGAGAGATTTTTTTTTACTGAAATGAAAATGCAATATTTCATACTTAGGTTTGAAAGAAGTATAGCTTAATAAAATAAAGCTTATGATTCAAGTCACTCTTTTACTTCAAAACTAATTTATCACACATTTTACACATACTGCAAGTGATGAACAAGGGCCTTGGATAATTACTTTCCTTACAAAGTGTGGGAATCAAAGGATGTGTTTTAGATGTGTGGTCACAGATATAACCATGCTGATGAATTGCAAATAACCAACCTAAGAGTCGATGATGTGCCTTCTTTGATAGCTGTACTGTTTATAAATTGTCTCTTCCATGACAATAGGAGAAAAGCACTTAATAATAGGATTTTTGGTGCAAGGATTTAAATTAAAAGAAAATGGGGCTGTGTGCAAGTATAATTGCTAACAAGAAGAGAACGGTGCTGGTCGCTTACCAACTATTTTGATATATAGGCGTGACAGGTTTTGTTCACCAAAGTTAGTACTAGTCCTGGCAGCCCATTAGAATCCAACTGGATTTGCAGATCCTAAACAAGAGTCTGCAAAAATTTGTGGAGGGTCAGGGAGCAATTCCTCTCTTCACCCACAGTTCAGCCAAGCCCTACATGACATCACTGAAGGACAATTTTGTTTATCATTTTCCAAAACTAATTCACATTTTCCTCTTCATCTTCCAGGTAAGCTGTGGCAACGAATACTGCTGTTTGAAGCAAAAGGCACAAACAGCATCCCACCCAAATACTCATAAAGGCTTGATCTTTCACGGAGCCTTCAGTGAGAGCTAACAGAGGTCACTTAAAGCCAGGAAGCCTGACAGAGATTTCCTTTATCCAGTATCTGAGGTTTAAGTGATCAACGCTCTGTAACAACACACAGACTCTGAAAGGTTCAGTCTTCACTCTCCAACATTTTAGGAAGGCCTCAGCACTTTGTAGGAGTAGACACATACTTGGCAGCAAATACCAAAACAACTAGTAAGCATTGCCAAAGGCAAGCTGGTAACACAACCTGTATGATCAAGGCTCTGTGTCTGTGTTAACACACTCACTCGTGCACTCCTATGTAGTGGATTATTTTGCAGCTTCCAATTAATTGAACAAGATTCTCGTTTTGAAGTAAGCCATGCATAGCTTTAATTCCAATTTGTGCAGGTTTAAGGAGAAGATTAATATATAGTTATTTAACTTCACCAAAGGATTTCTGTTTTTCAACACTCTGGCCAAAAAAGCAACGGTTCATTAGGGAAGGCTTCCTGTTTGAGGAGCTGGCTGCCTACCTCAGCCTTCTTCCCCAATTCTCATGCTACAATCTTCGGCTGCTATTACCGGCCTCTGACTCTCCAGCCTCTCCTAACATAAACATTTTCCATAACTGGATTCCTTGTTTGAAAAAATGGAGTCCAGACCATAGAAGGCTCAGCCCATGAAGAGTGTCCTCACAGAGGGAAATTAAAAAATGCCGGCTCTTATTTGGCTGCGTGTTCCCCTCTCCCCCGTCACTACACTAGATGAGCACAGTGAGCTCCACTACAGAGCTGATTTCCTCCCCTTCTGGGACTCAAGGCATATGAGCCTTAGCGATACAGGATTCACCTCCCTGAGTTTAATACTGAAGCAAGAATTCATCTTAAGACTGTAACTCAGAACATGGTAAGAAAACCCATGCACCTAACTGCCTCTATTTCCATTATTTTTCCATGCTGGATAGTGTTATTAGCTGCCAGAAAAATCTACCTTGGTGAAGGCTGTTACCTGTGGCAAGCACAGTTCATTTAAGCTGAACGGAAAGCAGTTAAATTAAATGGTATTTTGGTTAGCGACAGCTGAGACGAGAGAACAGAAAGGCTGGGCAGGCATGGTGGCAAAGCTGTATGTTTGATTTGTATGTGACTGCTTAAATGAAGCTGTGTCACTTGCCACTGTAGTCAGACAATACCACTGACCCTATTAGACAATAATAGAATTTAAACCTCTTGTAAGACTGACAGATATTATGTGACTGAGGATTCAATAATGCAGTTCAGTGTCTTCCACGCCCTAACCGCAACTAACAAACAGTTCAAACATGAATTTCTTCTAGAAAATTAAGCAACATTCTGTCACCTTCAACACCATTGCTGAAAAACAGTAACTCTTCATTCAGCTGTGGCCTCTGTAGCCATTTTTACTTACAGATTTCTAGTTGTAAAATGGGATTAATATCTAAGTTTTTAATACAATTTAGGGCTTATTAGCTACTATATACTAAGACGTACCACCTACAGGTCAACTGCCATTCTTTGCTGCTAAATCTGTTTCAAATGCAGACAGGCCGCCTGGTAGCTGCTGGATCTCCAAGAAACTTCCATTTTACTGCCAAGGCCCCAAACCTCTGTATGCTGTGGAGCACGGATCAGAGAAGCCCACTGCCGCAGCGAGAGCGTCTGCAGCCCCTGTTCCAGGGCCTGAGCGGTGCCCCGTGCTGCGCAGCGTGCCCTGTGGCCCACGGCTGGCTGCCCAGCACCGCAGCAGTCCTGCACGGCTGGCTGCAGCACCGTGCACCCCCACTCCCCCCGGAGTTCCCCAAGGTTTCCTGGATGTAGCCGCCTCCACATAGGAGGCTGATCTCTAGTCTTCATTCGTGCCGGGATAATTTTTTAACTGATGTTAACTATGCGGGCTGTTCTTTCCTCTTTTAATGGCTAAATTATTGTAATTTCTGAGTGGTGGAAAGGGATATCTTGCATTTTGTTTTTTGGACACTTCCGCAGAACAAGTCATTTGTTCTCATTTCCCTCTCGTTGCCTGCACTGTCCCTCCTTTCTGAATGTACCCTGGGTTCTGTTCATGAAAACTAATGAATGATTTAAGTAGTAATAAAACTACTCCCGTTTCTCAATTTCTACTTCTAACGTGCAATGACTGGTGCCCCGTTTGGTAAACCCGCCTTACAGCAGCAGTAACATGCAGGGTAGTTTGAAGAGGAGGGCCAGAAGAACGTTTTTGTTCGTCACCCACTCCCGAGTGTTCGGGGGATTTAACACCTCTAGAATCTCTAATTTTTATTTTATCCCGGTGCAAGGAAGACGAGTGTAAACGATACTCGCCGACAGCCTTGTGGCGCCCCGATCTTCCGCAGCAGTCCCGACGAGACTGCTTCCCACGCCGGCTTGCGGCGGCACCCACCGTCCGCGTTCTTCCCGGGGGGCACCGTCTGGGGGCACGGCCCGAGCGGGGAAAGGAGCCGTTAAGCCCGCGGCGGCGCGGCACCGACGCCCGCCTGCCCCGCTACCGTCTGGGGGCAACGGCAGAATTTTGGCGAGCAGACCGCGCTCGTCCAACCAAACGCGCCTACGGCGAATCCCGCGCCTCAGCACTGCGGCCGGGCCGGAGCTGACTGGAAGGAGGGGGGGGGGGGGGGTTACCCCATCGCGCCCTTGAGCGGGGACGAAGCGGCGGCACGAAGCCCCCCCGGCCGGCACTGCCGTACCGACAGCCCCACCTGGCGGCAACAGCGCGGCCGGCCCGACCCGCCTCCCCAGATCCCGCGCACCCCCCGCGGGCCGCCTGCCTGCTCCGCCTCCGCTCCGCTCCGCCCCGTAATCCCGGGGCCGGGCCCGCCGCTCCCGCAGCAGGACAGGCCCCCGCCGCTCCCGCCCGCGCCTGCTGGGGGCTCCTGCGCGCTCCCGTCTCTCAGGGCGGCCCCGCCCCGCCTCGCGTGGGCCCGGAGCGCGCGCCATGGCGCCTGATTGGAGCGCCGCCGGCCCCGTCTCGCGCCCCTTCCGCCCGCTCCATTGGCCGGCCGGCAGCGCATGCGTGGCGGTGCTGAGGCGCGGGTTGGCAGGCGGCAAGCCCGCGCGGGGCGGCGGCGGCGGCGGCGGCGGCGTTGGGCCCTCACCGGCGGGGCCCTCACCGGCCGCCCTCGATCCCCCTGCCGACCTCCTCCTGCTCCTCCTCTCCCTCTCCTTCCTCTCCCCCTTTTCCCCCTCCGGCGCCTTTAGCCGTTGCTTCCTGCGCCGCGCCTCGCTTGTGGGCGCGCAGGCGCACACCCAAAATGGCGAGCAAGGAAGGTAGGAGACCCCCTCCTCGCCCTCGCCGGGGGTGAGGACGCGTGTGTCCGGGGCGCGGGTGGTGTGGCGGAGCTGAGGCGCTCCGGGATTCCTCTCCAGGGAGCTGCCGAGGGGGTGGTAGCGGGCGTGAGGTGGCGGCAGTTGTCCTCCCGCCGGCCGGCCCTGAGGGCGCTTGGGGACCCCCTCTCCTACCCCGGCCCCTGGCGGCCCCGGTTCCAAGCCCCTGGTTCATCCCTCTCCCTTCCCGCAGTGCTGGAGGACACGGTGGAGGAGCGCGTCATTAGCGAGGAGTACAAGATCTGGAAGAAAAACACCCCCTTCTTGTACGACCTGGTGATGACACACGCTCTGGAGTGGCCCAGCCTCACCGTGCAGTGGTTGCCTGATGTGACCAGGTGAGAGAAGGGAAGAGAGGCCTGGGAGGTGCCAGGGAGGCACCGGGCTCCGCTGCTGATTCGCTTAGTTTGCGAAGCGGGAGCTGGGACTGTGTGCAGTTGCTTGTTCCGCAGCTCTTTCTATCTCTGTTAACCACGTCTGCTAAGTAACTTGAGGATGAAAACCGTGCAAGACGAGAATAATTTGGGTTAGACTCCTCTGTCAGCTTGTAATGCTTTATAGTGCTTGCAACTTTAAAAACCTTTAGGGTATGCAGAAGCTTTGGGGAAAAAAGTCACAACCTGATACTTTACACAACTCTAGCTTAGGCTAGCAGAAGATGTTGTGAGGTGTGAGGAGATAAATCTTTCCCAATTTATTGATATATAAGAGACCTAACACTTTTATAGTTAATTCTGATGAGAGAAATCTAGGTACTAAACTAGTTTTTTCTTCAAGACTGTTTTTCCTCATGCACTACAGATTACTCTTCTGTAGAAGCCATAGTATCTGTCTCTTGATTTTGTTTTAAGTCTGGACTTATTTAAGGGGCTGTTGTTCTAAGACTGGTGCTTCACATCCTGGTTCTGTCCCTGGCTCACTGTTGACTTCATGTATTTTAATTTTCCCATTCTTCCCCCTCCTCCTGAAAATTGTGGCCTCACTGGTTAATTTCTTAAAGAATTATGAACATGGGGGTAGATCCCGTTCATGTGCCAGCTACTGTAGAAGGTAAATTGTTGCAGTAACCACTCAGGGCTCCATTGAGGTAGTGGGCAAGGTCTGGGTCCCTCACGTTGTCGTAAACTGGATACAGCTAGGTTTTAAAATAGCTTGTGTGTGAAGTTCACGCAATAATCAGAGGATGTTTCTTTCCTCTTTAAAATTCCACCTTATGTATGTGATGTTATACTTGGCGTGTTAGATGATCACTTAATTTTGTATACCAGAACGTTTGGGGAAGATGTTGAGAGATGTGAGCTAACTAGTTGTGGCATGGAGAAAATGAAGTGGGGATGTGAGGGTGTGGAGCCCTGATGAGGAACACTTCTGCTTGCCTCGTATTTTGCAGATTGACTTTATATTCAGTTTAAAACCTGGTATTTCCAATTATCCAGTGTCAAAATATGTAAGCCATTTAAGGCAAGGACTGTCTCTTTGTATGGCACCTGACATGATGGGACACCTGTTCCTGACGCAAGTAAGTGCGTGTGCATTGTGTGTGTTTTGTTTTGTTTTGTGTTTTTCTTTCCCCCTCAAAATGTATGATGATGCCTTGGAAGTGGTGTAGTAATACCTATGGTGGTTTTTGATTGCCCCAGTGATTCCTGTTTGCTTGGATTCAGACATCGTAATTAGTTTGTTGCTTTCAAGAATGCAGAATTTGCTTGGGTTTGACTGTTAAAATTTTTCCTTTCAGCGATAAATGGCACTCTCCATCCAGCCTTTCACTTACTACTAAATGTCTAAATGTTGCATGTAACCGCCAGAAGAGAAATTTGATTCTAGTTAGCTAGGATTTGTGCAGTGTTTAGAAATGAGCTTCTGAAATGAAATAATAACAGCAAAAGTTTCTATGAGAAGTAACTAAAATAGGTTGCCGCTTGTCGGCAGTATTTGTGTTTTATAGAAAGTAATATTGTTTTCTAAATCAATACTGTGCAACTGCTAGGGGAATTAAAGACAGAACTAGGTATTAGCATCACCTTTAACTACTATGCAAATTGTAGTTATCCCTTTCAAGCCAGAGTGGCAATGGCTACTGACTTGCGTTGTCACTCTAGCCTTGCTGGTTGTGTCTTTGGCTTGTTTATGTCAGAGTCTAGTTCACTTTATGGCACAAGTCTCTTGTGACAAAGGAAAGGATCTCTTACGTGAGTCTCTCTTTTCTAGCTCCCTGGAGAAGTTTGGACCTTGAATGTTATTGATGCTAGCTATCAAACTTCTGGAACAGAGCACTTAATTTTATTCCATGCATTTATTATTCTAAACAGGCCGGAAGGAAAGGATTATGCTCTACACTGGCTGGTTTTGGGAACGCACACGTCTGATGAACAGAACCACCTGGTTGTTGCAAGAGTCCAGATTCCCAATGATGATCAGTTTGATGCTTCTCAATATGACAGTGAGAAAGGAGGTGGGCAGTGCGTGCATTCTTCAGATTATGTTTTAGCAGTAGCATTAATAAGTGTCCTGTCTAAAGGTATTCTAACTTTCTGTTAAATACGAAAGCTGACGTATACTTAGCAGGTCACACTAATTCTAGATCATTAATAGTGACTAAAAAGAGGAAACTTCTTATTTCAGAATAATTTAGGTAACATGATATACAATCTCTACTAGCGTTTCTGCCAGCTTTGTCAGTTGTGGTGAAAACCAATATCCATCTACCTCAAATACAAACTCTTTCAGAGCTTTAGTTTCTACCATAGAGGATTCAAAATATCTATTGTTAACACTGTTGTGCCACATGGTGCTAGTCTGTCATAATCTTTATTGTATTATGATAAGCTGCTTACTGCTGCTTCTTGGAGTGGAGGAGATGCATGAAATGCTGTTTAACCTGTTTAAAATAGTTGATGTGATAAACTGACCTTTTTCCGACAAATGTAGAGTTTGGTGGCTTTGGATCTGTGACTGGCAAAATTGAAACGGAGATTAAAATTAACCATGAAGGTGAAGTAAACCGTGCTCGTTACATGCCGCAGAATCCCTGCATCATTGCTACAAAAACACCGTCGGCTGATGTGTTGGTATTTGACTACACTAAACATCCTTCAAAACCAGGTGGGTCAGACTCCTTGAAGTTAAGCAAAGTGCCTCTTGTCGAAAGGTAAACTTGTATTTAACTCCAATTAGGAGGAGAGGTAATGGGCTCTGGAATCCAAGTCAGAAGGCCCATATCTTTGGTGACTTCTAACTGCCTGGTTATGCTCAGTATCATGAGAGAATCTTTTTAGAAGCAGCATTCTCAAATGAGGCTGATGTATGAAATACCATTATTGCAATGGAAACAAAGTTCTTAGGAATAATGATGCTCCTATGGATTGATGTGCAAGGTGTAGCTAAATGGAAGGAATTTCCTCTCTTTCAGACCCAAGTGGAGAGTGTAATCCTGACCTTAGATTAAGAGGGCACCAGAAAGAAGGCTATGGCTTATCATGGAACTCAAATTTGAGTGGACATCTTCTCAGTGCATCAGATGATCATGTAAAAAGCACATTTTTTCCCCTATTTAAAAAAAAAAACCCAAAAAAACCAATCCACCCCCCCTAATTTATGCTGTAATAGATAATTAGAGAAAAACTGAGTTAGTGTTGCTGTATATTGTTACGTGGGGAGGTTTTCACCTATTGTAATTATATTTCTAAAGGCTGTCGGTTGGCTTTAGGCTGTAATCAACAACCAGTTCTTTGTAACATTCTCAGTGAAGTGAGAACAGAATGTTTTTATAGTTGTCTGCTGGAAGATATTGTTGTATAACAACCCTTTAAACTGGCTTGGGTCTGGGACCATAAATTAGTAAGGCCCTCAAAGATCAGTTGGACTAATAGCTAGCAAATTTCTGTGTGGGCTTTAAAAGTGAAATGCTTTTACTACTGAAATAGAGATGCTTTTTGTAAATTGCTTTTGTGACCTTACAAATAATCCTTGAACCTTGAATTTGAAAAAAACTAATGGATGACTTAACTCAGCTGACTTCTAACTTACGGAATATTAAGTGTTCTTTTTCAAAAACAAAGAACTGTTTCAGGAGCAGGAGTGTCATCTCTCTGTTTATACGTAGAATGTGATTTGTTTGTTTGTTTATTAAGATAACACTGTTGAAGTCTGCATAACAATAGAATATGACTCTTATTTACAGACTGTGTGTTTATGGGATGTAAGTGCTGGACCAAAAGAAGGCAAAATTGTTGATGCGAAAGCAATCTTTACTGGGCATTCTGCAGTAGTAGAAGATGTGGCATGGCATCTGCTTCATGAATCTCTGTTTGGATCCGTGGCTGATGATCAGAAGCTTATGATGTAAGTTGGGGTTAAGCAGTTTCTGGATAGTGCCTGCTGTGTGCTGTCAGTGGACCAGTCCAGAGCACTTAGATTAAAAAAAAATGTGAATTATGGAATGGTATGGTGTAGCTCTTTAGTGCAATCAACTATAGTAATGCTGCAGAATTGCTGAAATCTGCATGTCATTTAATGTGTTCACATCATTTGAAAATAAGGTGTAATTAATATGTTTCTCAGCTTCCTGGTCTGAACTGCTCATGTACAACAGACACAAAATCCTGAAAGGTTTTTGAATAAAAACTGTAGCTTCAGACTTAGGTTTAGTAATAATGTAGTCTCTTAAACTAATGTGTAGTGTAGTGAAAAAGAACCTCCTGTGAAAATTTATGTTCACTCTCGCTCTCTCCTCCCTGCCCTTCACTCTCCCTCAAACCCTTCATTGCAACAGTTGGGACACAAGATCTAATACTACGTCCAAGCCAAGTCATTCTGTAGATGCTCATACAGCCGAGGTCAACTGTCTGTCCTTCAACCCTTACAGTGAGTTCATTCTAGCAACTGGTTCTGCTGACAAGGTATTTACTTGTGCATACTTCAAATTTATAAGTATTTTAGATGACAGTTCATTAGCCATTATAGTAAAAATGATTTCTTGTTACTTCTCCCAGACGGTGGCTCTATGGGACCTTCGAAATTTAAAATTGAAACTCCATTCTTTTGAGTCTCATAAAGATGAAATTTTTCAGGTGGGTAAACTTTTCTCACAACCTGTAACAAAATCTATAAGAGTACTGACTAGGACAAGAACATGTAAATTTTCTTATAGTGACTGACCACAATAAATAAAAGTCTGTTAAACATTAATAGTGAATTTTGGTTCAACAAGTACAGACAGTACCACATAGTTACTTTCTACCTTTCCCCACTTGACTCCGAAGCAAGTAGTCCACAACTTACTGCTAAAAAGATACTGGGAGCTTGCAGCTACCCTCAGTACAGGTAGAAGGTTTCTCTAAAATCTCCTGCTGTGGAGAGGACTGGGGTTCAAATCTAATATTGTGAACTCTGCCTACTTAATAGGTGCAAGTAACAGTGAATTTTAGACAAGTAAATTTCATGATATGGTAAATCTGTAACAGTGAAATAATGTTGGCTGTTCAATCTGAGAAATCTTAAGATGAAAGCACTCTATTTGAGCAATAGTTTGCTGGAAGAAACTTGTATTGAGTCTAGTTGTTGAAAATTAGTGCTCAGGTGGTGGTTATACAGGATATGCATTAGAAATCAGTCACTGTGCTCCAGTCAAGTTGTTTTCTTTCAATAGGTTCACTGGTCTCCTCATAACGAAACAATTCTTGCTTCGAGTGGTACTGATCGTCGGCTTAATGTATGGGATCTGAGGTGAAGAGCATTTCCTTTCTTTTAGTATATGTGAACAGACAGTTCAAAAAAAGGCTGCAGACCTGCTTTATTTGGTAGACATGATTGTGCTGTTCTCTGGCCTTCCTTGCTTGCTGAACTCGGACCTAGTCTTTCAAGTATACAGTAGAAGCAGCACAGTATGTGTGTAACATTCTCATGTTACTTCTCTTTGAGGATTTCTTGCTGATAGAATTGTTTTCTGCTGTCTTTAGTAATAAGTGATTTCAGCCTCCATACACTTAACAAGTTAGATTCTATTTTAGTAATGATAATGCTAAACAGTCAATGTTTTGTACCTGAGGCTTACATTATTTGACAGTGAGAAAAACCAATAGCAAAAGCAAATACTGGAAAGAAGGGCTAGGAGCTGTTAAGTTAAGCTGATACAGGATGCAATTTTCATTATTAATAAAAAGTATAAACTACTTTCTTCCAGTAAAATTGGAGAAGAGCAGTCTGCAGAGGATGCAGAAGATGGGCCTCCTGAACTGCTGGTAAGCTTTTGTTCAGGTTTCAATCTGCTGACAAGCTGTATGGCAGTATGATGCCTTATGACTGTGCTACTAAAACTGCAGCAGTTTTAAAATCTTTCCACTTCCCCAGTTTTCAGTCCATAGCTCTAATTTGGAGTAGGCTTCCTCTGTTCAATTCTGAATGCTGTGATTTTTTCAAAGCTCGTCTGGACATGATTTACACATCTTTATTGAACATACTTACAGTTTGGCCATGTGCTTGTTCGTACGTTTTTATAACTGAATGCGTGTAAAGCCAAGGCCTCAGATTGTTTCTCTTGCATTAAACCAATTAGGTCCCATATAGCTAATCTTACTGATGTACAAAAGCGTATGTTTTCTTTTGCTTCTTCAGGAAACAATCAAAAATGCTTGTAGTTTGGTTTCCCCATTTCCTGTGTAACTGTGTAAGTGCTCATATAATTAGATGAGGTAATGGATATAAAATATGGCCGTATTTCACAGCCCAACCTTATGTGAAGTAGTGCCATTTTGAGGATGTCAGTCAGTTGTTGCTATAATAATATGAACTGTCATCTTAAATGCTGTTGCAGCAATTGCAGCCGTGTCTGTAAGCAATGAACGGAATGCACTGGTTCACCCACACCTTCTTCACGTCTCTGTTGTGAATCTCTAGTAGCAAGTTTTTCTTTGTGTAGTCATCAGCATGATGAATTTAACTTCTGAATCTTGGGTTTTAGCAGACTGCTCTCTAGAGATGAGATGGCTTACTGAAGCTTGTGGGTTTTTTTAACAGTTTATTCATGGAGGACACACTGCCAAAATTTCAGACTTCAGCTGGAATCCTAATGAGCCTTGGGTAATCTGTTCTGTATCGGAGGACAACATAATGCAGATATGGCAAATGGTGAGTGTCACAACAGCTCCTGAGTTGCTCTGAAGCTGTTGCATAAATGAAACTTGAAATAAATGGCTTGTTCTTCTTAGGGCAGTTTGTGCCTTCAGTAGTCTAACCCCTGTACTTCTTACACTGTTAGATTAGAGAGTAAGACTTTCAAAAGAAAACAGGCTAAAACAACCTGAATACACCTGCTAGCTAATTCTCAACTCCAAGTCTTAGATACTAGTTAACATTCAGAATAAATGTGGCAGTTGCAAACTTGCATCCAATACTAGCCAAGACTTACTCTTCCCCCCATCCCCTGCATGTTCACTGTGAAGCAAGATGCCTTTTAACTCTCCAGTTAGTTCATGTTATTTTACATTACAGGAATTTGATCAGTTATCTTATAAATCAGATAAGTTAAAAAAAAAGTAACACACTTAAATGTGTGTCACAGGTCAGGTTTTCGGTTCTTTATACCTGTTCTTTAACTTGGTTTGTGTGTTCAGACTGAGGTTGAGGTAAGTCCAAATAAAATGTTCATGGTAAGGCTAATGGTTAAATGGCTAATAGTTATGCTGCTGAAATAAAACAATGCAAGAAGACAACTGCTGAAGTCTAGCCACTGTGTGCACACTCTGAAATTTGGCTGCCCTTTAAGAAAAGGCAGGGAGAAGGTCCCTTTAAGGAGGGGATGATGTCTGTGTCTTCTTGGTACTATCATGTTTTTTCTATATAAATTGTAGAAGATTGTTTAAAAACAATTGTGCCTACCACTTGTAATGTGTTATTTTGTGTTTTTAGGCAGAAAACATTTACAATGATGAAGAACCAGATATAGCAGCAGCTGAACTGGAGGGTCAAGGAACATAACTTTTCTTCCTTAAGGAAATACCGGGTGTGACATAGTAATATAATTTGACTACTGTATACATTAAAAAAAAAAAAGCCCCTAAAAAACCAAAACCAAGCACTGGGTGGAAGCATTACATCAAAATGAGAATATTCTCAATCGGGCACCAAAAGCTTCTATAGTCAAGTTGTCATGGGATACCCTTGGTTATTTGGGTACTTTGAGCTATTGTATACTGTACAGCAATTAGCTTTTAGGGAAAATAAAAATGAATTAATACCTATGTCTATATTTTTAAACAAACTAAGTGGGTTCCTGTAAATAAAACAGTCAAATCTTCATTCTTCCCACACAGAAAGTATGCAAAAAAAAAAATTAATATGTAAAAAGAGCTTTTCACTTTTACACAACACTTTTGGATTGGCTTTGCATAAATAAAATTTATTAAATAAAATGTTTGGTGTGTTTAATGTCCATTGATGTGAGGTCAATACCTTCTTGCCTGAATATAATTTAATTTCTGCATGGTAATAAAGATGTGTAGTTCTTAGTTTATAACTTAGCCCACCATTAACGGTTTGGGAAGATGGGAGTTGTCTTGATGTGAAAAACTTGGAATAGATGACTTGGATCCTTCACAAACAGAAGGGGTATAGAAAGGGGTTTGGGGAATAGATGGAGGTGACCAGTCAGACTCCTGTAAAGTTCAAGTATAAATCTTGAGCAGACTCAAGTAACTGTTGAGTTGGGTTTTGGTTTTGTGTGGTTTTGTGTTTGGTTTTTTTGGAACAGTAAAGGAAGCACTGTCCTTTAACCTTTTCTTGTCTTAGGTGCTAAGATGGCAGTATGGTCTTGGTGAATTGGTGTTGCCTGTGTTTAGTTAGAGCCCTCCTGTAGCTTTTTTTGATGAAAATGGTGTGAGGCAATCAGGCAGGTGTCTAAAATACATTATTATCTGAACAAATACAAGACAAACACAGTTTGCTTCTAAACCTCAGGCTGACTGAAAAGCTGGAGAATTTGGACCATGTAGAAGTAAAATATCTCCGTTCATCATGGTTCTACAGGCAAGTTATGGATCACCTTGGGAGCTGTCAGTCAGACAAATCTAAGCTGTTGTCTAACTTGAGTTTAAATTAAAGCTTTTAGTTACTTAAGACAGGCCTTAATTGAGTTGTTGGCTGTCCTGATCTTTCTGCTCAAGCTGAAAAAAATAGAAGATTAGGTGACTGATACTGAAAATGTGGGTTTTGATGGTGAAAGTGTTACTTCCCATGATGTGTAGCTTGTTAAAATTCAAGTAAAGACAGCAAATCAGTGGGCTGCTGGGCTCCAGCTGTGTATCTTAAGGTACCTGGGCTGGGTCTGGCTGGGATAGAGTTCACCATCAGCATTTTGTTCCTCAGGAAGGTGCTCACCTGTATGTCACCAAGAGGACCAGCTTCCTTCCAGCATGCCCCCTCTGGTCATCGTCTACAGCAGATTATCCCTGTGCTGGTGCTGTGAGGTAATGGCAACGAAGCCGTGGAGCACAGGTATTGCAAACTTTCCTGTTTACTGTTTGGCTAGCAGTCATTCAGCTGTAAGAGTCAACATCTGTTGACAAAGACTTGGTGCATGCAAGCAGGCCAGCAGTTTTCTCTTGCTTTCTCAGGCTCTTCCTTGCCTCACAGGAAGGGCTCCACAATGATTCTGAGGGGAACTCTAGATGTTCTGGATGCTAATTTAATTTGCAAGTGGCAGCAAATTATAAGCATTAAACATACTGAACTTGGGGACAGTTTTTGGTCAGGTCCTGCTTCCTTTTGACACACAGCTCTTGAAAAGTAGGAAACGAAGAGGTCAGTGGCCTGACTTACTGGAACAACAGAAGTGCTTCCCAGAGAGCATGGTGGTGGCTCTTCCTGGTGCAGACAGGGCTGTGAGCTGTTACATGACCCCTCTTCAGCGCTTGCTTCGAGGAGACCTACCAGCTGCTTTGCGCCAGCATGTACGGTGCTGTTCATGCCTATAATCAGTGATTTCAGCTTTGTGTGTCTCTTATGGTTGGAGTTGTTTACTTAAGTCTTCTGACTGCCTCACAAACTAAATGGGAGTGGGAAGGAAGGGTGAGCTACTAATTGCAGCTCTCTTCTCATTGCTCTTATGCTATTTGTTTTTAATGTCCTGCCTGCTGTTACCAGGACCCCCTGGGTCATCATGCATAGACATGTCTCCTTCCACACCTTTTTCCAGAATGGTTCCTCTAAAAGTGATGCAGGTGGGTGCAAAAGCACTTGAGTATTCCTGTGGAAGGCTGAGATGCTGCTGGAGTTCAGCAGGTGGGCGGCAGCTGGACAGGATGTGCTAAACAGCATGAAAGGTCAAAGTTGCTGAAGGACAGCTCAGCCACTACCTGATAAACCATGCTGCAGTCTAGCTGGTGTTCATGGGTGTAAAAACACTAAAATGCCATGTCTAGGAAGTGGAGATGAATGCGTTCTCTAAGTGGGGTTTTGGTTGGACTAACAGGTACGCAGTGGGGGGGTCCAGTGCTGAAGGGAGTGATCTGCCCTGAGACAGCCAATGCAACTGCCATTCTAGTAGTTTCTGTCTCCAGCTTGCTGACCAGCTCCAGAAACATCTCAGGCCCCCTCAGGAACCTGGTGACTTGGTTCTACTCGTGATAGACTGGCCCTGTAACTTTTACTTCAGCTTCTCTGAATTCATTCCTGTTGGAAACAGGATTTCCTGCAGAAGGCAGAATGCCTGCCAAAGCGCTGCTCTGTCTGGCAAGACCCAGATTGCCACTCATTCACTCATAAGAGCCTAAAGCCATTCTGTTTTTTTAATGACCTTGTTTTGCACCCTGGTTAACTGGATAGTTAAATTATTGCAAAAGCATACCTATATGATTAGCAGCATACTGGCAAGAGAAGTTTTAGTGCTGATACAATGCTATTGTACAGACCCATCTAACTTTTAAAATAAAAATAAGTAGTTTTCTGTGTTCTTGGTTTCCTTTACTGAAATGCCAAGAGCACCAAGGCTGGAGCTCTGAGTCACTCACTGGTGGATACCTTCAGTGTCCCACCATGCCCTGCCGCTTCACTGCACAGCATCAAAGAGTGAGCGAGCTGGGGCTTAGGAATACACTCATACCCATGCTTGTACAGCTGAAAGGCAGCAGGATGCAATAATTTATTATGGAACAAAATGAGAGCATAATTTTGTTATCTTTAATATACTTGTAGTTCAAAGTGCTGCAGTAAATACAGGCTCGGTACTGCTTTCTTTTCCCCAAGTCTGAATTGTCTTTCACTATACATGTATATACACACACACCCCTTCCTTCAATAGTGGCAATGTTGCACAAGCCTTATTTAGGTAGCTGTAGGACAGCTTAGGCCCACCGCCAGGTCACAGGGCCAGCATTTAATTTAGGAGTTAGCCTACATCTTGACTTAAACCTTTTTGTTACTAAGTGAGAATGTGCTGCTGGGACCAGTATGGTTTTTAACTTGCAAATCATTTTTTTTTTAAATACTTCTTTTTTTATTGCCCGAGTGGAATGTTTGTGAAACATTGGAAGGTCATCATATTTAAGCCTATTTGTCTGCATGCCTTAGTATTTTCATTTTAAAAACTCGTAACCTCCCTAGGACATAGATACTGCTTATGTACTGCTGCTAGTAGTAAATATAATTGAATTTGAAGTTTAAAAAAAAAAAAAGTAATAAGTCAACCTGAACAATGGCTACAGCAATATACTTATTTATTGCATTAAGCAACAGTTATTTTAGGTGTACTTATGGAGCATATTTTGTAAGTTATTTCTGCAGGTTGGTACATGCTGGGGAGAGGAAAAAACAGCCAATTTTCTATCCACTGACCTTGCTGTTCAAGGGAACTGGGTACAGAATTGTGAGACGTACCTTTTTTGTATTAGCTGTTTGCAGAAGTGCAAGGCAGAACAAAAACTACATAAGGTAATTTGTCATGGTTTCAGCCCAGCTGAAGGGGGGTAACAAAGCCCCCCAAAACTGCTCGCGCACTCCTCCCCACCCCGGGCCTGGTGGGATGAGGAGAAAATATAAAGAAAAGCTCATGGGTTGAGACAAGGACAGGGAGGGATCACTCCCCACTTATGGGCACAGGCAAAAGACAGGCTCAACTTGGGGAAGAAAAATCAATTTAACTTGCTACCAATCAAATCAAAACAAGGATACTGGGAAGTCAAACCCGACCTGAGAACGCCTTCCCCCCAGCCCTCCCTCCTTCCCCCTCAGCCCCACTCCCGGTTCTCTCTCCCTCCTCCCCCCGGCGGCGCAGGGGAACAGGGGATGGGGTCAGTCCGCCATACCTGGTCTCTGCCGCTCCTTCCTCCTCAGGGGGAGGAGGACTCCTCCGCACTCGCTCCTGCTCCGCCGTGGGGTGTCTCCCACGGGAGATGGTCCTCCACCAACTTCTCCAGCGTGGGTCCTTCCCGTGGGCTGCAGTTCCTCACAAACTGCTCCAACGTGGGTCCTTCCCACGGGCTGCAGTCCTTCAGTCCCAGCCTGCTCCACGGAGTCCCGGCCATCTTGGGGGGCCTCCACTCCCCTCCATGGCTGGGGGGACAGCCTGCCGCCTCACCACGGGGGGCATCCCCTCCTGCCTTCCTCCCTGACCTCAGTACCCACAGAGGGGTTCCTTTCCCATCCCAATCCCCCACTCCCTGCAGGTTTCCCCTCTTAAATCTGCTCTCCCACAGGTGTTTCCACTGTCACTGATGGGCTCAGCCTGGGCCAGAGGCAGGTCCAGCTTGGAGCTGGGGGAGCTTCCAGCAGCTTCCAGCAGGAGCCGGCCCTGCGGACCCTCACCTGCTACACAAGAAAACCCCACCACACAAATCCAAAACATAAAGTGAACAACTGCCCATTTAAGGTGACTTCCTTGTTTTTTCTCAACACCTACATCTTTCGATGCAATTTTTCAGCATAAAGGGTATCTATCTTCTCTCTCCAACATTTTCACCGCACACCAAGGAAATCTAAATTCTTTCATCTTTGTGCTGAAATACAACATGAATAACAGTGGAACTGTAAACTATATTTTAAACCTGCTATTTCATTTCAACAGACCTGTGTTTCCAGAAGTTGAATGATAAAATCTTCAGCCATGCCATCTTGTCAGACTGCTTGAGCGCTTCAGAAGAGCGGTCAGTAGCTGGCGAGCAGCACTCTTGCACACTTCCAGCACTGCGGTGTAGTGGTGGTTTATTACTAATAAAGCCAAAGCACATTACTGGTGTGCATCAAATTTTCTCTCTCACCGTTTTCTTCTCTAAGAATTTCAAACCCAAACCTTCCCCCAGTCCAGGCATGCCCACACATGCGTTACAAATGGTGCTTGAGAGTTGTGTAACTACCCTTCCCCTTTAAAAGGCAAGGATTCTCTGCTTTAAACATCAAGCCTGCATAAAAACCACAGCCTGGAGAAAAGAGGTAGAAGAGTCAATAACCTCCCGGCAGGAAACAGCAGAAGCACAGTCACAGCCAGCAAAAGCTTTGATAAGCACAATTTATAAAACAGGCAACATGACCAAGATCAAATGGTTTTATATGAATACTGGTGGTGGGGAAAAAAGCAACCAAACCACTGCAACCCCAACAAGTTACATGAATTGAATACCAGTAACATATCTTGGACTTCGCAGAACTGAGGTAATTGTTTTGACTCTTAAGACCATGACATAAATTCGGTGGAAGCGACAGTAAACTGCATCAGTATGGAGTATCTATTACATGGCTGTAGTTAGAATAAGGTTAAAAATGAGGGACTTGACTTCATCTCCTCAGCTTGAGCAAATATCACAAGATATAACAGGGTATTTAAATTTATAGAGGCTGTAAGAGATTACTTTCTTGAAGCAGAGCTTTAGGAGCTTGGCATAGTCTTGAATAATGCAGAAGGCCTGCTTCAAGACTCATCTGTTGCAGTCCTTAAGATAGGCACACCCCAGATCCTTGTTTGAGCAAGAAATCCAAAATCATGTGCAACCTCAAAGCTAGAAAATAACAAAAGCTAGAAAATAACAAACAGCTTAAAAGGAAATTAAAGTAAGCTCTTTAGAGGCAGCACAATATTCTTAAATTACTTAAAAGCTCAAGCTAGATGGGTGCCAGTCAGCAAGATCAATGAAAGCTAGCATAGTTAGATGAGACCAAGTTAGGCTGTTGGAAGAAAATACATCCTTCCTTCATGTCTAAACAAGAGGGGAAAGGTGGATAATCAAAATTTAAATGTAAAAAAAAAAACAAAAAAAACCCAGAAAGGAGCAGAGAGTATCCATGAAGAATAACTTACTGAAGGCCTAAAAGGAAGTGTCTTTTTCAAGTACATCAAACACACTTGCCCATCTGCCAGGGAGATGAAGCCCTAGCAGCTGGACCAACGGGCTCAGAATGCAGCTGGTGAAAGAGGTTCTTGTGTCAGAACTACTCTTCACAAGAAAAGTTAAGTATGGCTCAAATGTGTATGTACCTGTGTGCATGTGCACATACGTTAACAGAAGAGACTTAGCACCTAATAATAAAAAAAAAAAAAAAACAGGCAAAAATTCCCCAGCTATTAACTGTGATGTATAACCAAATTTATCTCTAGCAAAAGCTTGCAAATCTGACCAGTTTTTGGAAGGAATTTAGGAAGACTAGGGAGATCAATGGAACTACTAACAGTAGATTTGACTTCTGTATCAGTATGCACCATAAAAAAAGGATAGAAATAGTAGAGATGCTTATACAGGGGCAGAGGCAGCGCCTTTGGTGGAGACAAGTCTCAGATGTGAGGGAACACTTTGAAGGAGCAAACAAGTACAGCAAGGACAGCAACCGAGACCAGGCAATGTACCTGGATTTCCAAAACACTTGGCACAGCTCTAGAGAAGCCGCAGGGGTGGGACCTCCATTGCTCAGCTTTTATAAAATGGGTATCTTCAAACAAGTGAACAATTTTATTTAAATGAAAAAATTAATACTATCTTCAGAGTGTCACAGAGCACATCATAGTATGTTGTTGTAGAACAACTCTATGTGCTACCTAGAAAAAAGCAGACGTAAAGGAAAACTGAACTCAAAACCAGTTCTCCTAAGTTTAGGGAAGTTGCCAAACATTAGGGAATATGCTGGAGAAGGCAAACAGAACACTTAACATTATTGGGCAACTGGGAGGGAACTGTACATTAGTAACATATGGCCCGACATCATATGACAGAACAGGGAGCACTGGATGAAGTTACTAGACAACCCGATTTTTAACGTAAACCCCCGTATTTTTCACACTGCACCCAAGTGAACTATGGTAGATAACCTTTTGGAGGCAGAAGGCACAAGGAGAATTCAAAGCGGGCAGCCACAGGTTCAGCCGGAGCTCCTGCCCTCCGCCTTACAGCGCTCCCCAACCGAGGCCGGCTGGGCAAGGGCAGCAGGTAGAGCAGCACTTCACTTACCGTCCTCTGCCTGCACGGCTGGCGCCAGCTACCACCAGCCACAGGCAAGTCATCGACATGACCCTGCAAACGCACCCTTCTCAGGGCGCTTCACTTGAACTCAAATTTCACAACTTTTAATTTTCATTCTTGACTTTTCAAATACAGTGAGTTCAGTAGATCCAGTTAGAAGGCATGAATATGATGTTAAAGAAAAACTCAGAGTCCAATATATTAAGCATACTTATTTACTTAATCTATACAGAATCGAGTAGATAAAATTTCAGATTCACATTAGTGAAAAATCTCTACAAAATGTTTTTGAAAAGCAAAACAAAGACTGCCTGTTCATTTATCGTTTTTCCTCATGAAAGCAGACATGGGTTGTAAAAATAAAGCAGTGTGTTTAGCACAAACTAGATTTCTGCATCACTTTTTTCACAGTTATTTCCATCTACAGTCCAAAGAGGTAGATTTTCTGCAACACCTGAGAATTGGAACTGTAACATAACCAGGTGTAATGAAAGGAAGGACAAAACATTAGAGATACAGCCCTAACTTACTTGTGTATGTATACACATATTTGGGTCTTGCATCACATAATTTAGCTTTTTGCAGCTTAATCATGGTGAAAACTGTCAATCAGGCCCCAGAGTTTTGACAATTAGACATACTTATTTCAGGCTACATCAGTTTACAGCCCAGGTTAAACAGTTTATGGTAGTGGGAGAAAGGCATTAATACAAGTTTACTTAAAAACCCTTCTGAAGCCAATTTGGCTGCAGACTGGCAGTGCAATAGCCTGCTGTATGGCAGATCAGTTAGAGTGCTGAGCTTATCCCTTACATGAATTTGGGTTTTTTTTGGTGGGTTTTTTTTTTTTTTAAAACAACACTCTAAGCAATGCATGAAACTGTATTGACTGGTTTCAGGAAGCAAAATATAGCTCACCTTGGCCAGATAAGTTGATATGATATGGGTATGTTAAGGGTAGGAAAGAGAAAAGATATCCCCATTTTAAAAGCCTGTCACTTGGGGCATTCTGCTTCATTTACATATTAAGTCAGTAACAAATATATTTGTATTGCTGTTCTATACATCTATCATGTCTCCAAAAGCCCTTTAAAATATTCTTGCAGCAGGGTCCAAAAATTCACTCTTGCCTCCATATAGAACAAGCACTATAAAGAATTGTTAAAGATACAAATGTCCAAATAATAAATTGTAAAAATAGAAAACTGCATGTCCTACCTTGCCAAGGGTATGATGCATCAGATACAAATTTTTTCACTTTTCCTCAGGAAAATTACTTCATGCTTAGTGTTAGCTGAAAACCAGTTCTTGCAACAACTATTTTTTTTGAACAGTTTGATTCTATAAAGCAAGTCATTTGAAAAGCAAGTCTGAAATACTTCTTTCCAGTATTTTTTATGCCAAATGCTTAGCATGATTAATATTTCAAAGCTCTGAGTCTAACTTGACTGACTGCTCATTGCTACCTTCTTTTCATTCCAGCGTTGTGCTTGGACCACAAACACAAAACCTGCACAAATCTAGGAGAAAGATGGCCAGCTTCCCATTTGCTCCGCCATTTAAGAAATGTCAGTTTTGCAGTTCCTCTCAGTGGTATGAGCTAAAACACATTTGTTACACCTTACATAACCTTACTCTCTTTCAGAGACAGCTACATTATTTCAATGTCCATTACTACAGGAAAAGGATCAGGAGCTCAGTGCAGCCTGAACATTCAAGTAATTTAGCCACTAAACTGTCAAGGGCAATGAGGGTGGGAAGCTCATTGAGAGATGTGCTTGATTCAGAAATCCCCTCCCAAGTAAGTGCAAAGAACTTTAAGTACCAGAAAAGGCTACACACACTCGTATTTCTTAAAATGACAGCAACCAAAACTAGAAATTAAATACATGGGAACTCAAGTTAAGGGTAGCTTGTAGTTATTTCACACATTGCCTTGCCAAAAAATAAATGTTGGTCCTAGTTTCTTTCAGGAAAAGAAGTAAAAATGTGGGTATCAAATTTTCTAAGAAAAGACTATACAGTTTAAGGTTAACAAGGGAACTTTGCTTGTGGTATGGTAGCATAAGAATTTGAAGTACCGTCTTTACTAGATAACCTAACTGGGAAGGCACTCTGCCAACTGGTACAGCTTTGAGGTTGAGCAAGAAATTCCATGTTGTACTTCAGCAAAAGTATTTGAATCTACATGTTCAATTACAACCAGTATACGCTTAACTAACACTTAAATACATTGCATACAAGGCTATTAGAGAAAGCCTATATGCCACAGACTCGTGTCTTCCACACCTCTGGCAGTAAATGTCTATTTTCCAGCCCTTCAGATAATCCAGAGATTTGTCTAGACAGTAATGGATTTCTCTAGTCAGGATAACCATGTGATGGACACAGTGCAGCAAAGAGGGAAGAACACGACCAACATCTGTGCAATAGGCTACACAACTGCAAAATTCCACTCGGTAACATTGCTGTACATTTTTCTCACACATTTATATTTAACATGTTCACAGGTAGGGCAAATAGGCCAAACTAACCTTTACAACACAACCCTGAGAAGTCTGCAAAAAGTTGTACACCCTGTTTCACCAGCTGCAAATTAATGTATTTCAAAGCTGTTTTTTCATACCACAAAGTACATAAAACCCTTTAAACATCTTTTACTATATTCTGGACCTTTACTTTTTCTTTCATATATATGAAAACATACTAGAGGGGAAAGCTGACATTTTTACTGGCCATTAGACATCCTTATATAGATAAATTTACTGGAAAAATTGGTAATCTTTAGTATACTGAATGGCAAATCAATGAACAAAACCAGAATGCTGTTCTTTAAACCAAAAAGTGACCTGCTGTCACTGTTTTCCCCAGAACGATGTTATATCTGTACACGGTCTTCCATGACAGTGATTTGTGTTGTGGGAAGGAAACGCACATGCATCCTTTTATGGAAAAATATTTTCTTTTAAAAAATGAGGCAGATGTGCAACACAGTTGTGGAAAATTTATAGTTTAAGCTATTTAAAGCTGCTATGCAGCTTCCTGTACCACATAAGTCCAGTAGTTCTAAGAAAATACAGATATGGTAGAAAAAGTAAGAAAATTTTCACCACAAAACCAAATAGTTACCACCAACAGAGAAAGTTATACACAAAATATATCTCTTAATACAGTGTTTACACTTCATTTTAGTCTACAGTTTCAGTGCCAGGAACAGGACTTGTTGAGACAGTCTTGTCGGAGCTATTTGCCATACATGATTCCACATCAGGTTGGATTCCTGGTTCCATGTCAGTGGGAGTTCCCAGCTCCTCATGGGAATTGAGTGTGCAGGACTGCAACACCTGCACAGCTAGATCCACATCTGCTTCTCTGAGAGAAACCTGCTCCTTAAGGACTTCCACCTTCTCATTCAGCTCATTCCTTTCTGTCTGAAGGGCCCTGCATAGCTTCTCCAAACGCTCCAGTTTTATCTGAAAGCCCTTGTATTCTTTATCTCTTACTGTTTTCTGAAGAACAAAAGAAAATAAAAGCTCTGTGATCCAACTGATTTTTTTTTTTCTTAAATTAATGAAAAGAATCACCACCACTTAATCCTGAATATTAATTCTTAATTAACCCAGTAGGTCAAATTCTAGCTGCACTAGAGCAAATTTCCTCAGAATACTTGACCACTACACTTCAGATGGTTTGCCTAAGCTGGAGTGGCAACACCTGTAGAAACAGGCAATGAGAACTATATAACTATATAATGCTAATTTTAAGTGAGGGCTGAATATCAGTGAGGATGCTGATATGAAGTCCCATAAAGCAGTCAATTACAACCCAAATAACGGCAACTATAGGGAACAGAAGGGCATACAAGTAGGAAATCTACAATCCAGCAGCAGAGTCCAGGTCAGAAGGTACCATACTCATGGCTCTCCTAACTAGCTCCTTAAAAGAACAGAGAAAGATAAGCAGTGCTATAGCAGAACCTGTATGACCTAGCATGGTTTAGCAAAGTCATACTTAATATATTTGAACTAGACCCTAGTGTAGGCAGAACTGTATGCTATGGCCTGTGTGAAAGCTGTTTCAGCTCCTCTCTTGCTGGACTGCAATTAAGTAATGGCACCTCATGACCTCAGAAGTAACAGCAATCCAGGAAAGTAATTGATCCCTTACACATGGGTTATTTCCTTCATGTCATTCTTGTATATTTAAAATGGATTTCTATTGCAGCACTGATTGAACTTTGCTCAGCATCTTAAAATACAGTCAATTCATTCAGCTTGTATGATTTCATACACATTATCCCACCAATTAAACAGTAAGCAAGTAAAGATGAGGCTGAATTTTTCTTTTGTGTGTCATGAGTTTAGATTTATATAGCAGCTTTTTATTTTCCATGTCTGAGGAGAACAGTACCATTTACACAACAGAAAACATAAGGCAGACAATCCAAGAAGAGGCTACTGTGTATTATTCCCAATTCTCTAAAACTGAAAAACTGTATGAAGTTCTCTAGGACACAGACTCTAGTTTAGCCATACCGCTGCTTAAAAGGTAATTACCTCTTCAGCCATTTGCAGAAGAGCCTTGTTGTTGTTTTCCCATTTTGTACGCCACACTATGGTTTCCTTTTCCAGTTTCTTAATCTTCTTTGTCATCTACGAAAGATAAATAAAAAACTTAATTTTGTGGCTTGTGTTGCAACGTAGGTAGGTTTACATGAGTAATTCGACTTCTTAGTGTTACCTTCCAAGTCCGTTTTGAACAAGTTATTTTACAGAAAAGTCCTTCTGCACAAAATCAACCCCACAAATACAGATTCTGCATTCAAACAAGATTGATTCTTAAAAGAAACAGACTAGCAACCTTCAAGTACAACTAGTAAAAAGCTCCAGGAAAAGAAGTTTTAAAACATAAGCACAGCCAAAAAGACCGAGAAGTATTGTATAGCCTTTGATAAAACACTGAAATTGAGATTTAGATATTATGCAAGTATGTAAAAAACCAGAAAAAAAATTACATTTCTCTTCCATAACATGACGAATTCTTATGCCCTATCTTATGATCCAAATTAAATGTCAAAATACTCCATATATTTTCAGAAGGCAAACACTGTTATAAAATCTAAAACGCATCCCGCTAACAGCATGCATTTTTATATTACTTTTTATGAAACTAAATAATCCTGTAAGTACCTTCTCCATTTCTTGCCTGAAGGTTGTAAAGAGTTCATTACTTTTTGCCATGGTGGTCTGGAATTCTTCAAACTTATCCATGTAAAGAGAAAGCTGTTGGAAAAGAGGCATGAACATTAACCTGAACAACTGCATACAAATACAAAAATACTAAGGTACGAGGCAAAATTAAAACTCAAAATAGTAGAAGATTAACTTTTTATCTTTTTTTTTATACTATCCTATGTTTTCCATTTGAGAAGCATGCAGAACTTGTCTGAAAACATGCTAGTCAAATTATATATGAAAGAGAGTTCTATGTTTATAGAACAGCAATATATTCTAAAGTAAAAAGGATATTATGTCTATAAAATGTTGGAAGACACCACAGTTCATCACTATCTCATTTTTGCTTCCCCACTGAAGAAAAAAAAATAAATCTGTGGACATACACATAGACAGGAAATTCAGCACATGGTTAATGAAATTAAACTTCGAAAAGACCTACCTTTCCACCTTCACCAGCCAAAGCTAACAACCAAGGCTGGGACAAAATAAACATGATTGATTCCAGAAATGAAAATACGCATTCACAACCTACGATATCTGCCCAGCAAGCAAAAATCATCGAAAGCGAATATTGACAAGGAATTCATTTAATAGTGAAAAGCATTATATTTTAACAAGTGAAGAGCATTAACATTTGATGACAGAAAATTTTCTTGCCCTGTACCACAAGGTCAATCATCAAGAAGGAACTGCAAAATATGTTAATTAACACAGTTAAAAAAAATTAGGTTATGGTTCTTATTAAAACAACTTACACTATCAGTGTGTGATTTGATGTTCTAAGAATACATGACCGTTTACTAGTAACTTCCTACTCCAACGGAGGAGTAATCAGTTCTCTCAATTCTTATGTTTGGGGTTGCAGGACAATATAATTCAGAGTACAGAAATACTGTATTTTGCTCTAATAGTAGAGGAACTTTCATAACAGGAATTAGCCTAGCTTGTCAACGGTACATCATGACTTTTTGCCATTATTGTGACTGAACTTTCTAGCTCATTCTACAAAAAAAATAATCTGTCAGCCCCAGGGAACCCCTAACTACACATGTTGTTACTATTAAAAAGCATAACAAAAAGGCAGTGGGATTTTAAATAGAGGGTAACCAACTTGAAAAAAAACCATAAAAGACTAAGCATGGCAAAAAACTGTTTGGGAGAATTTGGATATTAATGAGTTCAAGTCCAACGAAGATATGTGTGTATGATTACATTTAACTACACACATACTTTAAAGATAACTGTTGGAAGGCCTGGAAAAGTCTTAGGTACAGTAAGTGTGAAAAAAGGGCATGAAACAGAGCTTGCAAGGAGACTTAATAAAAACCTTCACAAAACTAAGGGGTATACAATAAAAGGAACAGCTACCGCTTCTCAGATGCTCTGATGTTAAACTGAACCTACCATCTCCCTTTGCCTTATGTGCTGAGTTCACATGCGGCCAATGACTGCAGGTGATCCAGAACCCCAGTGCAAAAACTGGAGACCATTTCTCCACTCTCGGAGAGAACTTTGCTGTAGCATTTACAGCAAGAAAACAATTTGAAGATAGCAGGGTTTTGTGGACAGAGACACTCAGGTTACTAACTCTGAAAAACTACAGGGATAAACGTGACATTGCTTGCTCCCAAACCTCCACAAAAGGCCAAGATGGAAACACTAAGGAACAAATTCTAAAATCTTGCATGGGTAAAAATCCCCACCCAACTCTTTATAGTCATAAGGGCCTCTCTGATGCTGAACAGCTATAAAAAAAGATAAAAATACCTTTGGAAGAGACAAGAACAGTTTCAGAGAAGCCAAGGAATGGTAAAGTAACTGTCACAATGAATAGATTCTTAAGCTTTCATATACTCTAGTCTTTGTAATATTAACATTATTAATTTAAAAGGATACTATCTCTAGCAATTCAATGTTTAGCACTTTCCAGTAACAGTACTCTAACAGCTGTATTAAACAGCAAGTACAAAATGTCAAGTCTTTACAATTTATACTTCACACTTCACTACTGAAGAGTTACCTACTGGAAATTAAATTTAGGACTTTATGAAAAAAACTATATGTATCATTCATCAGTTGCAGTATATTACTTATGAAAAGTATTTGGTATTTTTTTAATTTGTTGTGTTATGTCCTCTACAATCACAAATCTCTTGGCATTTTCTTTTTGGAAAACATGTTATTGAAGAGCACTCCATTAAAAAAAGATACCTGCTGCTTCAGCTGAGCTTCCTGTTGCTTCATCTGTTCACATTTGTGTCTGGACTCAGTAGCTTCTTTTAGCAGCTAAAAAACAATGCAAAAAAGCCACATAATGAAGAAAGTACTCCTAAAAATGGCTTCACTTGATCTATGATGAAAAATGAACACTGACATCACCTAAGGGCCATTCAACCATGTCTTCTCACATGGGCTTTTTTTTTTTTTTTACTATACTATACTTTCATATATATGATTTAAAGCATGTGCTGGCATGCAGAAATTTTTATTGAAACTTTTTTCTAATTGGTAGCATGAGTCAATGTTTCTATTTCTGCAGCAAGTTTGAAGCACTAAATTTATATGAGTAGTTCATTAACAAACTGTATATAATTTGTAACTGTTTTGTAACCTAATTTATTTTCCACCTCCGTTTCTCCAGTCACTAATATGACCTCCACAGACAAGTTCAAACCAATTTTGCTTCAACTTGACACCATTTTGTAGGTTCATCTTTGGAGAGACTTTCATCAGCTTATGATTCCAAAATTATGTTGTAAAAATATAGAACAATCCAACACTGGATGATCATTTTAAGATTATAAAGGAAAAGCAAGGTTTTTGCCTAGAAGTTACAGATACATAAGGAGCATTAAAAAAAAAGTCTTCACCTAAGTATTATTTTTTAATTGGAAGCAAACGTCTTGGAAGACTGCAAGTAAATTGCTGATTATTAACATACAAATAAAACATCAGGCATAGTTTCGGAGACAGATAGTTCAGAAAAGCATATGCTTTATTCTGCATTTGGTATTTCTTAGAGCATAAAACCACAAGTTACAACTCTTGACTGCAAGAAAGTACCTTTGGTGTTGCAGCTCAAGATATTTCCCAGTCTAAGAAAAATCTAAATGATATCCAGCACATTTGCTGAGAAAATGGAAACAGTAACATTACTTGCTTGTAAATATGTGCATTAACATTGTAGGCATCATACAACACAACACTTACATCTCAGTCTTGCTGCTGAAATCTAGTCTAACTTTCAAAAGACAGTCCCCTCAATTTCCTGTAGTTGCTTTAAATGATGAAAAATCCGATTTGGTGGGTTTTGTTATTTCCCTTAACATACATAGAATTCACTTACAAACTCCCTTTCTCGCTGATGTTTTTCCTCTGCTTCTTTAATAAGTTGGGTAGTTTGCTGAAGTTTGGCATCCACAAGTTGCTGCTGCAGTTCTTTATGTTTGAACACTTTGTCAATATGCTAAAAGAAAGAAAACCTTATTAGTCAAATGTAACCTTAACTGACCAGTGGAGTGTTTAACTGTATATGTATGAGGAGATCCATATCGTTTAGAAGTTTCATGCAAAAGAAAAAAAGCAGCAAAAGACTGTTTTACATGCCTTTTTTTATTCCCTTTATCCCCATACATTATAACTACACATTTTTTGTCTTTCACATTAGTCAGATGAGTATTTTATTAAATTGGTACAATACTGTCAGTCACTTCACACCATTTTAAAAATCCCGTAACAAGTAGTCTACATCCTTTCTTCTAAAGTTGGTGTATCTACCTCTAGTCCTTATTGTACTTTGTTACTTGTAAAAGCTCTAGTCCTCATAATTAAAAAAGCTCAAAACGAGCGAAGTCTGCTTCAATAGTTTATTTAGCTAATGAAATTCCACAAATCATTGAATTTTGCAGTCTTACGTCCATCTGTAAAGTAGCACAAGGCAGCTTCCTACCTTTTCTCTTCCTCAAATTATCTCATGGTAGATACAAATATTCCATGATCGCAAAAGGTGGGGAACTAGTCTACACAGAGCTTTCAAACTGATCCAGATTAACAACAAAAAAACTCCAAACCCCAGAACACCATACCAACACCCCCAACCCAACCAGTTGAGAAATTATATTCCAACCCCCCTGTGACAACTAAGAACTAGCAAACTAATCTTAGCTGTAGAACTCCTTGAAACTTAGTTCCCTCTTTGACAAGGAGAATTGGCTATTTTCCACTGCTGTAGCTTAGACTGGCTAGCTCACACACTGGTGCCAATTAAAGCTAGCTCAGTTAGCCCTGTAATAGTAATTTTCATGACACTAGTCCAAATATATTCTTGAAGTGTGACAGCTTACTTTGATTCTATGCCAACAAGAGCAGCTACATACACAAAGGAGCTTCCCACCCCTCCCCCAACCTTAATGAACCAAAATAAGTAAGATAGAGGATAATTCTTATATCTCCCTCCCATTACAATGTGAAATTATAATTTAGAAGAACTTCAAATATTAATACATATTTATGTTGGAAACAACCTTTGGAAGCCATTTAGTCCACTCAGAACAGGGTCAACTTCAAAGTCTGATCAGGTCGCTCACACCTTGCCCGGTTGAGTTCTGAATACCTCTCAAGACAGAGATTCCACAACCTCTGGACAACTTATTCCTATTCCACCACTTTCACTATGAAAGATTTTTTTCAATGCATCTTGAATTTAGGTATGCAAAACCAGACAGGAAAGGCAGATAGTGGGCCAAACAGCTACTTAATTTTTCACAGTAGTGAAGTAAAAAGAATAATTTATGATACATCTACAGGATGGCTGTAAAGTATTAGGGCTTTTTCTCCCCTTTAAATAATTATCTGATCCTTACAGTCAAGGAACTAACAGAATCCCATTAGAAGCATAATGTAAGCACCTCTTCTCGCAATGCATACTGCTCAATGAGTTTCTTCAGTTTTTCCCCCAGTTCAATATTTTCCTGACGGAGCTTGGCATTATGTATATCATGCTGTTCCAGTTGAGCCTGAATTTCATTCAGTGTAATCTGGAAGTGTGCAGTTGCTTCTTTCCGTCTTTCTTCTTCTTCACGTGCTTGCTGCATGTTTTCTTCCTTTTATGAGAGAATATTAACATGTTCAAGCCAAACCATGCACCTTTTTCATATTTTTGAGTCAGAAACAATGGTAAGAATTCAATTCTGTATAGTTTCAAGTTCTACAGTGCTAGAGTTAAAATAAGCCAGAATCACAATATGCTATGCTGACTACCCATGTAAAGTAAATGGAACCAAGAATCTAGAAATTCCAAAAACTTTTAGAGAATCTTGTCCTTACCATTACCAACATTACTCAGATGCTGGTATTATGCTACATGAATACCTTTGGAAATGCAAGAATTGCCCAGATGTTAAAAACAGCATTGATACTGTAATGAAATTTCCTACAGTGATCACAGATAAGAATCTCTTGGCTTTCTTCCATTTCACTCCCATCCATTATATTCTGACAGAATTAAGCCTTTTCTGATACCCTGCCATTTCATGCTGCTGTTATTTCACTTGTGCTATTTTTTCCAGCAGTCATCAGCACTGCTCCCAGAAACAAGTATGACAAGATCACATACTGCAAGTAATATGAACCAGTTTGAGGGAAAAAAAAAAAAAAAAAATTAGTGAATTGAACTATCCCCATATTCTTTACCTTAAAATTAAGTACACTTATGCCACATGCCACTCATCTTCTGCAGGTACAGGTAATGGGCAAAGCAGTAAGTAAAAAGCAGTAATCAGTGAGACTTCCACCATCACTGGCACTGTAATTTATGTAAATAAACTAACCTTCAAAGTCTTGTTATGACGCTGAAGCTCCCGACAGAGAGATTCCAGTTTGCTACGTGCCAAAATGGCCTTGCTATGCTCACTCTGCAAGTGGACTTTCTCCTTCACAACTTGTGCTTGCTTCTTCTGCAGTATCTTCATCTGCTTCTGAACATTCCGGCTCTCCTCCAACTAACATTAGAGAGTATATTTATTAAATAAACATAGCTGAAACTATCTTTATGCATCTAGATGAGCAGACTGAGCTTTTAAACATTTCAGATAAAAGCAAGGAAGTCAAATAATTTCATTAAGACCCCCAAGTTGATCTTAAAGAGAAACTCCCATCATCCCACAGAATTTGAAATGTGTAAGGACAGAAGATGAAAGTAGATAAATTTCAACTTAAACATTCGCCTTTGAGGAACAGGGACCATGGACCCATTGACCATGGGCTATCAGCTTGCATTCAGTTACAGGGGTAGGACTAGCCCTGAGAAAGGAGGATGTGGCAGATACAATTAAAAGCCAACTGAGACTGTTTTTTCAACAAGTCACAACTTTTCCCACTCTCTTATCTGTAAAGTACACACAGCTGCATATCCAACAGGTCTTGTTTTTACTATCAAAAAGAAAAACCCACAGAACTGTGCACAGAGTTCTTTCTTGTCAGCAGGAGCTCCTACCAAAGGAAGCAGTAATTGATACAAGTTTGTAAAATGCTAAGTTATTTCAGAAAGGAACAGATACAAACAACTAGCAGCCCTGACAAATCAAGCCAAATACTATTAAAGCTGCACAGCCCATACTTTGATGACTTCAGGGATCTGTAGTCTCAACCATTTGAAGCAAAATTTTTGTTCTATTTCCTTTAGGCTGTTTAGATGGTAGATGACAGCGTTAAACTTTGTATATAGTGCTGACTTCAAAATCTATTCTATGAATATCCAGTGAATAGAAGTTTCTTGCATTAATATCTAGTTGAGAGTGAGTTCCATTATACGTGATTTTTGGGCTCCCCAAGAAACCATATTATTTAGAGTCTGTTCTACCGTAAAGAAGGTAACAATGTTAAGTGTAACACTGCTCCTTATTAGACAGTGCCTCAGCCTCGGGACACCACAGGAAAAGAAGGCTGGCAATGAGGAACATCACCATGACAGAAGAATAATACAATGCTGGTTTTCTGAAAGAGCTCAAAATAATGCTGAAGCACAGAAGAAGGAATAAAGTTAAGGACCTCCACGACAACAGTAAATTAAATGCATATTTAATCTAGTTTAAAGAAAAGGAACGTCAAGGGAATATTTTGATATCCAAACATAAAAAGCCCTTTTCTTGGGTGGCCAGAAAAACCACTTCAAGTGGCTGTGCTGTTTGCATACCTATGAAACTTCAGGCCTGTAAAAGTATGCCAGTGTGAGACATATCACCAAGGATGCAAACCTTCCTGCATCACAAATTGATCTCCTGATAGATTCCAAATTAGGAAAAAAAAAATATTGTGGAAGATCTTTTGCCAGGAGAGAGGCATTCCTACCTTTATTGTACAGTCCTTTTCATGAGACACCACTGAAAAACCTGACAGTGAGCTTTAAAGATGATGAATCTTTAAAAAAAGAAAAAAAGCATTGTAGGTGCACTGTCATAAACAGTTCAAACCTCTGCTGGCATTAAAGCCGACACCTATGCCAGTGGTTCAACACCACTATCATGAAGAAAAGAGTGCATCTTAAAAGGAACACAACCAGATCCAACCTAAACTTTTTAAGGGGAACAGAGTACCTCTAAGACTCATTCAGCTAAAACGGAACTACTGTTACACCTTGACAAGCTCCCACCCAACTTCCCAGCAGTTGTGAGCATCATGGGGAAAAAAACCTAGTTTTCTAGGATGGTGATTGTCTATGGACTGTGAACACTTACTCTGTCTATAGACTATGGGTCCTCTCCTGGGAGGGGAAAAACACCAACATAAACATGTCTCTCCTGATTGCCAAGCTTCTTGAAGGAAATTACAATTCATTTGGTCTAGCTGTTCCCTAACTGTTTTGAGATCTTTCCTTCAACAAGAAAACTCAAAGTGAAGATGGTGCAGACTGTTTTCTTTCTGCAGAAGCGAGGAATTCATGCCAACGTAGCTCCTCATGCAGGCCATCATCATCACCACTGTGATTTGACATGGGAGCTGTTCGCTCAAACAGAAAAGGCATCACATGTGCAAGCAATTGCTTATAAGAACTAACTAATTTACTGCATTTTTCTCTCACAGTATCAAAGCTCATTTTTAGGTGGGCTCCCCATCCCTGAGTTGCACTATGGAAGTATTATTGTTTCTCATTTAAATGAAAGTGACTTCTTAGAGAAGCTGCTGATTTTGAAGGAAATACCCTCATGTGAACAAGAGCATGCATGTGAGAGAGAGCAAGGAAAACAAAGCAAAAACATAACAGACCTCCAAGGAGGACTCAGGATTTCTTAAACAGAACTAATCTAAGTCTATTTTTAAGTAATTAGTATTGCCTCTGTGAGTAAAAAGACTACCTGCTAGCTCATCGTCAAAGCTCTGGCAACATCATTATTCTCAAAGGAAAAATACATTTATTTCAGAAGAGTTATGCCACATGCAGCCATTACGTCATTTTCAGAAACATTTCCATTTATAATATGCTTGAAATCTACAGAAGGATAAATCTTACACTTTTGTCAAGCTATTCAGTTATCTCTAGTTTTGCATTCATTTTATAGCTACAAATACGGTGGGAAAACATACACACAGTATTTCCAGTCTTTCCAGTGAACTCACGAGCCTTCCCCCCTGCCGCAATTTTGCGATCAATTAATTTAAGGAAAAAAAATTACCATTTCTCCTACTTGGGGTGGGAACACACTTTGTGATCAATTACTGCTAAAATTTTGCCTTTTTGGTTTGTTATTGAAGAAATGTATACTTTTCTATCCATTCCTTTGCACGATCAGAAAGCACAAAGCAAAATTAAACCCAGAACTTTCCAACTTCCCCTACCCCCCAAAAATCACTAAAGAGTTCAGTAAAACTGACTTTTTTTTCCCCAAATCTCGATATCACAGTATGCTCTTTCCCTTTATCCTCAAGGGTATAAATTATAAAATGCTAGCACAAAAGCATTATTAACAGACAAAACCTAAGAAAATAGTTACTCCCAAAAGAAACTCTTAGCTTTTCTGTTAATCCTAATGTTATGCATCAACACCAAGTTATTCAAAAAGTTATCATAACCTATTTTTTCTTTGGATTTAGGCAGTCATGTAGAAGTGAAATGACTACATGCAAGTTTGGCTGAAACAATTCTCATAATAAGCCTGAGCGGTTTTTTTTTCTTCCTACCAACACTGTGAAAGATTCAAAATCGTTAACTGTCCTGTATTAGAAGTTCTTGCATTCCACAGTTAATATTAACACATGAATAACTCCTGCTATCTTTACAAATTACTTACCAGATCAGCATACTTCTTGCACAAAGCGGCCAGCTTTTCCTCTGGAGTAGAAAGTGTGTTCAAGGCTTGCATTAATAATAGCACTTCTTTTCCTACGAATTGGATGAAAGACAACCATATTGAGAAAAAAAACGTACCAGAAAAGCAGCCTGTCTTTAGACGTAAAATATAGAACAACGAGAAATTAGTGTGAGTTAAGTTGTTCTGTGATTTGATAGCTACATAATCCTAATGGATGGCAAATAGGAAATTACCACAGTAAGAATAAATTTGTCTTGCCTATGTGCCATTACACAACTTGGATAGCAAAAGTCACTTTAATCTTAAAACCACAAAAATATTTCTGTTTCATAGTTTATAACAGCACAGATAAAAAGAAAAATTTGAAAGAGTGAAATTTAAAAGGTTAAGTTTTGCTAATAAAGGATATTGACACAAGTGTTTTTAATAAGCCTTTGGAATTTAAGTATCAGCAGTGCTTTGGTAGCATTGAACACCACAATCCCAAATTTAAAAGTTAATCCAACAACCGCAAAGTTAAAAAAGCTGATTAGTAATTACCACGTTGTTGTTATTATTATTATTATTATAGTGTTACCAGCTGAACGATTCTTACATATGCATTAAGAAGTGCCTTTTCCTAAGCAGAAGCACACATTTAGACACACACAAGTCTATGGGGCCGAAGAGGATCCACCCAAGGGTACTGAGGGAGCTGGCAGAAGTGCTCACCAAGCCACTTTCCATCATTTATCAGCAGTCCTGGCTAACCAGGGAGGTCCCAGTTGACTGGAGGTTGGCAAATGTGACGCCCATCTACAAGAAGGGACAGAAGGAGGATCCAGGGAAATACAGGCCTGTCAGTCTGACCTCGGTGCTGGGGAAGGTTATGGAGCACATCATCTTGAGTGCCATCACGCGGCACATACAGGACAACCAGGTGATCAGGCCCAGTCAGCATGGGTTCATGAAAGGCAGGTCCTGCTTGACCAACCTGATCTCCTTCCATGACAAGGTGACCCACTTAGTGGATGAGGGAAGGGCGGTGGATGTTGTCTACCTAGACTTTGGTAAAGCCTTTGACACCATTTCCCACAGCGTTCTCCTGGAGAAACGGGCTGCTCACGGCTTGGACGGGCATGCTCTTTGCTGGGTAAAAAACAGGCTGGCTGGCCAGGCCCAAAGAGTGGTGGTGAATGGAGTTAAATCCAGTTGGCGGCTGGTCACAAGTGGTGTTCCCCAGGGCTCAGTACTGGGGCCAGTTCTGTTTAGTATCTTTATTAATGATCTGGATGAGGGAATCGAGTGCACCCTCAGCAAGTTTGCAGATGGGAGGAAGGGTTGATCTGCTGGAGGGTAGGAAGGCTCTACAGAGGGATCTGGACAGGCTGGATCGATGGGATGAGGCCAACTGTATGAAGTTCAACAAGGCCGAGTGCCGGGTCCTCCGCTTCGGTCACAACGACCCCGTGCGGCGCTACGGGCTTGGGGCAGAGCGGCTGGAAAGCTGCCCGGCGGAAAAGGACCTGGGGGTGTTGGTCGACAGCCGGCTGAGTATGAGCCAGCAGTGTGCCCAGGTGGCCAAGAAGGCCAACGGCATCCTGGCCTGTATCAGAAACAGTGTGGCCGGCGGGAGCAGGGAGGTGATCGTCCCCCTGTACTGGCACTGGTGAGGCCGCACCTCGCGTCCTGTGTTCAGTTTTGGGCCCCTCACTGCAGGAAAGACATGGAGGGGCTGGAGCGTGTCCAGAGAAGGGCAGCAAAGCTGGTGAGGGGTCTGGAGCACAAGTCTTATGAGGAGCGGCTGAGGGAACTGGAGTTGTTTAGCCTGGAGAAAATGGAGGCTGAGGGGAGACCTTATCTCTTTCTACAACTACCTGAAAGGAGGGTGTAGCGAGGTGGGGGTCGGTCTCTTCTCCCAAGTAACAAGCAGTAGGAAGAGAGGAAATGGCCTCGAGTTGTGGCAAGGGAGGTTTAGATTGGATATTAGGAAAAATTTCTTCACTGAAAGGGTTGTGAAGCATTGGAACAGGCTGCCCAGGGAAGTGGTTGAGTCACCATCCCTGGAGGCATTTAAAAGACATGTAGATGTGGTGCTGAGGGACATGGTTTAGTGGTGGACTCGGCAGTGCTAGGTTAACGGTTGGACTGATGACCTTCAAGGTCTTTTCCAACCTAAATAATTCTATGATTCTATGATTTTCTCAGAATACCCTGTTAAAGATGACAAGTTTTGGCTACAGAGTAAGCTTGAGACAAAGACAGAGCAAATGCATAGCTATTTTACGAAAATATTAAAGCCATTTAAAAATCAAAATGCCGAAGAGAACATACCCAAAGTTTTCTCTTTGTGTTTTTCACTCTCTGGATCTTGTTGGCCATCAGGTGGATCGGTACGGGCTTCTTCTCTCCCAGGAGTCTCCTCACGAGACTCTTGAGAGCAGCATGTGGACGCTAGGTGCTTTCTGTTCTTTGTGATATACTCGGCTTCTTCCAACGTGCCTGTGTTTTGCAGGCCGTAACAGTTGGAATGCGCATGCTGCAATGCTCTATCAGACAATTCATTGCACTTCCTGTTCACCAGCTGATCCTGGTTATTCATTTCCATCTCCCGAGATCCAGCTTCTTCCATTGCACCACCAACCAACTTCAGAAGGGAAAGGAAGAAGTGGAAGTAAACAGTCAAGGCAACTGTATTTAAAATGAAACTTTCACCTTTCTTTCGCATTGCCAAATAAAACCCCACCGTTATTCAAGCTGATCCTCACTGTTGTTAAGACAGGTATATAAATAACTGTACACAGAATGAGCCTAAAGATTGATGAAGAAAACAGCACACAACAGCGCAAAATATTAATTACTCTATTACGAAACAACTTTGATACTTTGTCATTGCAAAACTGTTTATACTCTAGAAATTAAAAGTTCACATGGAAATCTGTTCTTAAAGCTCCAAAACTAATTGGCTATCATCTCAGCTGTTACAGCACACAATCTTAAATGAAAACATTTCTCCCTCACAGTTTTTAAAAATGTATCTCACAAATCAACACTAAGTATACTAAACCTGAAACTCAGCAAGAGTTTAACTAGCTTTATGTACGGTTATTTGAAAAATAAGGTACAGAAATTGAGACAGGAGGACACCATTATTAAAACCAACTTTATTACATGTTAGTTTCAGAAAACTGAAAGATACCAGTTTTAAAGTAATTCAAGAGACATACTGCAAGAAAGTGGGGGAAATATTAACCTGCTAGGAAGTCTAAAGAAAACCACAGAAATACATTATTTTGATAACATAGCTAGGGTAAGAGTTTAAGCTACTTCAATCAGAATGCCAAATATGATTGTCAGCTGACGACTAGAGAAAATGTGTTGTTTAACAAGAATGATAAACAGGACCAGGAGCACATCCATGTTTGAAATGTTAAGATTCGCATCTATGAAATAATAGAAAAATTGAGTATTCACTGGCTTCAGATTTGGAATCCCACTACCTATGATTTTTAACAATACATTATTTCTGCTCAATTAAAGAGAACTTTCTTGAAAGATTTCTTAAACCCTGAAATTTTAATCATTTAACCAAAAAGTTAAACATCACCAGTTGTTTTAACACTGCAGTGATATGTCCGTATTTTGCAGCAGAACACTACAGCTTATTAAGCAGCTACCAGATTCCTCTCTCAATCACTAGAACTACATTCTCAATTTCTAGAAACATTTAAGGCTGATGAGAACTTCAAAGGTGTTTGGTTGGGTGCTTTTTTGTTTTGTTTGTTTTGTTACACTACAGAAGCTGGGACTCAGGACAATACTTGGAGGTGACTGGGTATTTTTTTGCTGTCCATTTGCAATCCTACTATACAACATGCATATATCATTAAAAGTACAATAAGCAGAGTTGAACTCACTTTACTGCCAAAGTAAAGCGATCATTCTCATCGATTTATTTTCAGTGAAGTGTATTTCCTTGAAGCCACAAGGAATTATAAAAACAGGGCTTGTTTATACGCAGAGTTATGCTGTTCAAGCACAAATTAATTTCAGATTATCTTATATTTTAATATTATAAATGTGCTAATTCTTAAAGCCAGGAGTTTGCACTGGGTTTTATATTCTGCACAGATGGACCGTTTTCCTCTTCAAAAGGAATTAGCCAACATCAAAGGAACGCAGCCAACACTAATAATATATTGTGAGATATATTTCAACTCCCAATTTGTTCAGCATGCTTGGAAGACTTATTTAAAAATCATTAAACAAATATGCATTAACATTGTGAAAAAAAAAAAGTAACAGCTTAGTTGTTCTCTATACTTAAAGCAAGCAGACCTTATCTCAAGGCAGATTCATTCTTGAGAAGATGGAATTCATACAATATCTTTCATGAAGGACAATAACCTTTTTAACCGCAAATAATCTGTATAGACATTAAGGAGCAACTTTTGACTTATCAAGGAAGATTCACTTGGCACTGCTCTTTACAAGTGTGGAAATGATGCACGTGCTTTATGGACAAAGGCACTGCAGTTTTATCATTCTCCAATCACGTCAGACAACGTACTTGATAAATGACTGCAAAGGTAATACAGTAATAGAATTGCTGTAACAAATGACCAACCCCAGCATTTAGCAGTTGACTTTTTAGAGCTGTAAAATGCTTATTTTTTTTCCTTAGATTGTCTTAAACTGTGAGGCTTCCATTGACATAGGAAAGGCTTACCCCTCCAAGTTTAGGGTCAGCTAAACAAACGAGATGCTTCTTGAAAAAGGACAAGAGATGTGAAAAAGCAGAGCTCACTTAACCTTTTTGTAGGTACCAATGGCTGAAACCATGGCACAGATCTTCTCCACAAACCATGATTCCTATAGAAGCTGAAGATACTGTGTCACCTTACATAGACAAGACAGGAAAGATCAATGGTATATGAACACAACGTGACACCAGAGTAGAACTGCAGTACCAACACAACAGCTGAAACTTGCAGTTTTTCCATCACTTAGAACGTGAACTTCCGATTCAGATACTTCTGCCTAAGAAGCCTAGCAAAAGGCAGGAAAAGTGTGCTCTAAGCTCAAAGTTTCTGCTTTGGCACAGTATTTCCAGACTTTTGAAATCCATAAACAGACTCAAAATTTTCTTTTTGAAAGCAGAGCACAAAATTGCCAGGAACTCCAACAAGCAGCTGAGAAGGCCTGACTGGCTGTGGTTAAACCCTGAACAGCAGCAGTGCCCAAACAGCTCTCTTGCTATCAATTTCATTCCCTTTTTTCACACCCGCCTCTGCTGTGCTAGCAATAACATTCGTGCAACTTGTTCTAACACAGTTTATAGCCAGATCAGTACCTCAACCCAGTTCACTGCACAGCAATAGGCAATCCTGCCAACCAGAAGTGCTAGCACGATGGTTGGAAACAAGCCAAAGCACGAGAGTCACTAAAAAAAAAAAAAAGTCAATCTAATCACGGCCAGAGCATAAGGAACTAAACAAAAAATACCTTATCCTCACCACAGGTACATAGTTAACACTGACTACTGAGGTACTGGAACACCATCAGCAAGAAGACATTCATGAGAAGCACTGCTTCAAATTCAGACAACCCAGAGATGGTTTTCATCTGAGAAAATTCGGCCAGTTCTGGGGAAAAAAGAACTACTGGCAGGGGCATACATGTGACCAATGAGTTGCAAAATGCCCACCTCTACTAGCAAACCATCAGAGTAACCCAAACACCTGTGAATTCAGAGCTGGCAATTAACATGCGTATTCCAAAGCATGTGGAAGTTTCACAGAGTGAACACCACCACCTCATTAATTCAGCAGAGCTTTTTGTCAAAGTCAAATTAGGTGTCAGTCCAATTCTTTACTGACAATAATAATTTCTCAACTCTGAGTATTCTCTGTCCTTCATCAAAAAACCCACAAGGAGTTTCAGAACTTCAGACTCATTCTCCGAAGTCTAACAAAGAATGTAGAAATAACCTACCAGAATACTGAATTGAAGAAAAAGGTTTGTGTACAAGTGTCTTGCATAACTCAAATATATTTGAAAATAGCAATAGTGAAAAAAACTACAGAACTTGTCAACCTTTTTTTGGTTTTCCAGTGAACATGGAACAAATCCAAGCTCACTGACAAGCAAGCGTGCTCCCTGCAAAACCAAAGCTCAGTCTGGCAGTAGACAGTTTTTGTAATAATACCTAATTTTCTTAGCTTAAATACAATTAAAAATTGTATAGAATACTGTAGAAGTGGTTCTACCAGCAGCTAGAACAACCTGGTAACACACAAAAAAACCCTAACAAAAAACCTAGGTAAATTCTATCAAGTTGTAGTCCGTAAGTTCTAGCAAAACTGACAGTAGTGGCACAACATACTAAAATTCTAATGTATTTTACCTGGATCAGAAAGTGTTTAGTTTTCATTTTAAACACAGAAGTCTGTTATTGCCTGACAAGGGCCACAAACACTAATAGCTAAATGACTTCCTGATTCTGATTAACAAAGAAATTTTCTACATTAGCTGCCACTTTAGATATTTACAACATAACCAGAAGTCTAAACAGCCTTCTTACACTCAGTTTTATTCTTAAAACCCTTTAACTACAGATAGTTTCAGATTTTATCTGTGTCAAGCTTCAAGTTGGAGTACAGCAGTAATAAACGTCACATTGAGGATGTTAAGTACTAAACCGTATCAGTTTCAGTGAAATTGCCCCCCCTTACTGAGACAATGGTCAGAACAACCCAAGCTATTACCTCTGTCTTTTCAAATGCGTGCTCATCAGACGAGTGAACTTCTCAGTTTAACATTCCAGCCAGAACAGAGCACTTCCAACAGCACATTGTATAATAGTGCTGATTCAGTACTGACTGAATAAAAACAAAACAAAACCACCCCACCAAAGACCTTCTACTGAAATCACCACTACCTTTTCTAGCTGCTACCATGCTCTCTCAGCTTCCAGCTGGCTTCCAACTGGCTTTAATGATAGGTGGTTTATAATCTGATGAACCAGAATTAGATTGTTACATGCCTAGAAAGATTTCCAGTGAGAGACAAAGAATACATTGCCACTTCATAAGACCACAAAATTATTTATCAAAATTCAAAACTCTATCATTAAAAAAATAAGATACTTGCTGCCTACCTAGCTGTGAAACCAGCCATTACAAGACACTGACATACCTGAAGAAGCGAATCATCCTCAAGCTATTTAAGACAGAGTTACAGGCCAAACAATTTGAGGATGCCTGTCAGAAAATTACTGGTAACATCCCTGCTCACCCCAAAGTTTTCGTTGAGTCTTCTGCTCTGTTCTCTCAACTTGTATCTTGATCAAAAGAGGTTTACATCATGAAAACTCTACCTTACTTCATAGCTAAAATATGAAAGTACAAGATTGGCATCCCATTTAGGAAACCAGCTATGATCACAAGAGCCTAAGCCAACTTTACTTCAAAGAGTACTGCTTCAGTAACACGCACCACACATAAGGACAAAACAGACACCTAGACAGAACTTATCCTACCATGCCAAAATGTATCATGAAAGGACTTATTTTTTTGTTCTATTACCTACAAAAGTCTGTAACATACAGTGCTACCTAAAATATACTGTACTTATTATTGGTACTATGTGTACTAAAGTACCTATATCTTCATACTCCTGCACACACACATAGTCAGTCTTTTCCTAAAACACCTGAAAACACCTCTCTGTACCTCTTATTAAAAGAAACCATCATTAGCAGCTACACCAACATCCTTTTTCTCCTACAGGTTAGCAAATTACCCTAAAAAAAAAAAAAGGGCACACTAACATAAATCTATCAAAACACCTCCTACATTCCCCATAGTAGCAGTTGGCCTGTACTGTGAAAAGACTCATAGAACCTTAGCCTTTGGAATTGCTAATACTTTCAAAAAAATAACCTGGAAGCTTCAGAACACATATGTACATAAAACAGATTTTGGTAACTGTGAGACAACCTAAATATACAAGCAAATACATAATCATTTGCTCAGCATCAGGCTCCAGAAAACACCATTTGAATAACATTGTTCAGCTGATGACATTTTCAAACTTACCACACATGCCACTGGACATAAAAGCTTTATACCCCTTATCCTGAGCAATTACATAAAGAAATCTTGTGGCAAAAAGTATGTCATATTTATCATAAATGTTTATTGTTTATAACAAATTTTAGGCTTCCTGCATCCCAGCCATTTACTTTTACCTGCTAACACAGGAAAACTTACTCTGAAAACATGTAATATACTTTTTCTCAGCGCAGATACTCAAGAAGACTTCATTGAACATAACCGTATTGTGCTGAAAAATCAGACATTCTTTGCAGTAATTTTATTCATGACTTCCCCACTCCATAAAAACTAGCATTTGGGGATGTCACAAAATTCGGGTTTGAATTTTATAGCAGCTGCACCTTCATCCACTGGTCTAGACACAATAATTCAGGTGCTTGTGACCACAAGACTAGCTTATTAAGGTTATTTCTCCATGCAATTCTTCTCTATACTGTGCTCACTGACCTAAATGATCATGCATTCTAATTATACCTTTCTGAAAACCTGAAGGCCTCTGAGGTGGCTTCCCTGCTGAACTAAGATCTTAGTTGTGAGATCAGAAAGTCATTTCGAGCAAACATTTAGCCCTGTTCTGTCATTACATTAAAAATTATGTTCTATGCATTCATTTATCTACTTTCAAAATACTGGACTGAGACACCTGCAGCATTGCTCATCATTAGTTTCAAAGCACTGCAAAGTTACAAGTCCCAACACAGCAGGAGGATGATTAAGAAACAGCTACTTTGGAAATCTATTTTATCTTTTAAGTCAACACAGAGCCAATGTTAATAGAATTCCACTATTAATACTGCTGGCCTTCAGGATACGGTCTTTGATATTGGTTCAGACACATTCTCACATGACCCCTGCTTATGGTCCTTACTTTTTCCTGTTTCCCTTTCCATGCTTCTTGCTCTTTCAGTGGCCTTATAACACATTAGACATTCCTGCTTTTAGAAATAGCTTTTTTATTTACCTCAAACATAATCTAAAAGAACAAAAAAAAAAAAAAAGAGAGTTTGGGTTCATGTCATTTTTCTTCTCTGTGCTCTGAAAAAAAGATTAGAAAGAGCTCTTCCCTGTTTTAGCTTAAAACATTAAAACCCACTTCCTGTAATTCTAGCAAAAATTTCCCTGGAGGAACCCAAAGCTTAAATGGAAACTTCCAGTGCATTTACATGCAGGGCAAAGTGCTGCACATTTCACCAGCCCTTTTTTAATGCAAGCATCCGAGACAGGTGCTAATTAAGAAAACATTTAATATAGCATGAATCACTTCCGCCAATGAGGTTTCACTTCCTCTTTACTATAAAGCTGATAGTTTTCTAGTCATCCACAGTACTTTTCTGGGAAAAGCAGGGTAGACAAGTTCTGAATTCCCAATGCAAACAGGTCACAAGGAACCTAAAAATAAAGAAGCTCCCGTGTATCAACGCAAGGGGAGGGAAATCTGCAAGCGATTGCCAAAGGATTTTTAATTCACAAAAAAAGTTCAAAGTAAAATTTGCTTAATAATCCCCGCCACATTTCACTTTTTAAAAAAATTTAATTCCATTTGACTGGTGGGTGTATGAAATAATATGGAGATACTGGTTTGTTTGGGGTTTTTTTTGTTGTTGTTGGGTTTTTTTTGTAAGAAAAAAACCAACATCATCTGCTTTCACAGCAGAGACTAAAGTGACCTACGAGCCACTTCCCAGTAAAGAACTTCAGAAAACACGCGGCAGAAAAGGCGGTTTTTCACTGAGGAAAACTAGCTCCCTAGCCTCCTAAATCTCCTTCCAACAGCCAAAATAAACAACCACCACCACCACCAAGTTACTATTTCTGGGATGTTATCATCCTTTGCGGCACAGAAAAGAAGTTACCGCAAAAAAGCGACTTAAATGTATGCAAGGAGACCGGACGAGATACTCCAGCGGCCCGTGAGACCACCGGGGCGGCTCTGCCGCCCAGCACGCCGTGCCGGCGACGCCACCGGCAGCGCCCGGCTTACGGGACGGCGGGAGCCCCCGCTGCCCGAGCACCGCCGCTCCGGGCTGCTCCTGCGCGGACGGGCAACCAGAAATTACTGTCAAGTCTCCCCGTCTCCCCGGCACACCGCCGCTTTCACCGTCGTTCCGGCGGAGGAAGGGAAAAGAGACCAAAAAAAAGACCATTTTTTGCCTACTTCGGAGGGTAAGGAAACGCCGCCCTCCCGGGCCCCGCCACGTGCCGCCGCCCCCAACGGCCCGCCGCGCGCGCGAGGCGGCGAGCGCTCCTCAGCCCTCGGGGGGGGGTGTGTGTGTGTGTGTGTGTGTGTGTGTGTGTCCGGCGGGGCGGGCGCAGCTGCCCGGGGGCGATACCGAGACCTTCCCCCCCGCCCCGCCGACGCACACCCGCGGCGGCGGGTCCGGTGCCGGGGGAAGCGGAGCGGAGCCCGGCCTCCGAAAGCGGAGGTGGGGGGGGGTGTCGGGGGGGGGGGGGGGTGAGGCGCTGCCTGCCCCAGCTCCGAGCGGCCGGAGGTGGGGTACCGGCCGGCCGCGGAGGCCGCACGGGGACGGGGAACGAGGCGCCACAAGCCGGCGGGGCGGGGAGGGGAAGGGAAGAAGGGGAGGGGAAGGGAAGAAGGGGAGCGCCCTCCCGCCGGGCCCGGCTGCGCGCCCGCCTCACCTCCGGGCTGCCGCTCGGGGCCGCCGCCGCCTCCCCGCCGCCCTGGCTCTGGCGCCGGCTCCGTCCCGCGGCGCTGCCGCCGCCGCTGCTGCTGCCTCCTCCGCGCGCTGCCTCCGCTCCGCGCGTCGCCATGATGTGACGGCAGCATCCAAACAAGCTGCCGAACCCAGGGACACCGGAAGCTCTCCCTGCGGGCCCGCCCCTTGTCCCCGCGGCAGCCAGTCGCCGCGCAGCCCTCCGCCCCACGTGGGAGACTCGCCGCCTCCCTGCCCGACGCTCCCCCAGGCGCCGCCGAGGGCGGCGGAGTCGCCCCTGGGCTGCCGGCAGAGCGGGCGGCTCGGCCCGGCTCGGCCCCAGCATGCACCGCGCGGCTCCCCTGCGCCGCGGGGCATGCCGGGAGGTGTAGTCCCGCCGGCTTTGGGGCGGGCGGGCGGTCAGTCAGCGGCGGGGGCGGCTCTGTCCCCTCCCCGCCTCGGGCTCCGTTCCGCCCTCCTGCTAGCTGTCACCGCTTCTGCCGTGGCCGGGTGCCCGCCGGCCGGTTCTCCGGAAGAAGAAGCCAGTCGGGGAAGCGGCGTTGCGTGAGGAGGTTTCCTAGCTGAGGCCGGGACCGCAGGTAGAGCCTCTTGCGGAGAAGGCGGTGCGAGGCCTGCGGCCTTGCTGTGGGGAGGGCGGGCTCCCGCCCTCGCCTCCACACGGGCCCTCGCCGCGGGCAGGCCGCCGCCGGCCTGGGGCTGGCCGCCGTGGAAGACGGGACGCCGACCAGGGCTGGCGGGAAGAAGGGGGCGGCCGAGGAACACACGCCGTCCTGCGGACCCGCCGCCGGGTCCCCGGTCCTCTGGTGGGCGGCTGGAGAGGAGCTTAGAAGGGGCGCAGGCAAACGGCTTGGGGATACGCATGTTTCTGCTTTCCACGGAAGTCAGCTTAGCCTCTTCGTAATACGAGGGGAGCCTTTATGTTCTTTCACGTAGTTACTGAATAAAAATACCGCTCTCGGCCTCCCTAAACGCACACGCGCTACTTCAGACAACAGGCAGAGCAGCATTTGTGTTGAACAGAGTGCCTTCCATGAGGCAGTACCTGCTTAAATCATTTTTTCCTTATGTCCTAAATCTGTACTTGCCAGAACTATTCAACTGCTAATTTCAAGATGAAAAACAATTCTACATTTTTGGGTGTCATCCTGATCCGTAGGTGGAGTTTTTCTCCCCCCAAATAACACTTGTTCTTTTACAAGCGCGCATAATACTGGTACAATTCTTGGAGAAAGAAGGAAGGGCCCCTTTTCTCCCCCAGAGTAATATTGATGCTTTAGGATTTTTCCCACACACCCATTCCGTTTGAGAGTAGCAAGAGATCCATGCTCCAGATGTGCTCAGGTTGATTGCAGGATGGCTGGTGCAATCCTAAAGCCCTATTTAGGATTGCTTTTAATTTCTCCCAAGCGTTATTTGAAAGTATACGTATGTAGCAAAACATAAATTACTCTTGCGCCCTCCTTTCCCTCCCCTAGACAGGCACTTTTTGGAATAGAAGGAAGATTAATTACAAATATGAGCTACTTGGAGAGATAACAGCGTAGAAGAACCATGGAATTCTTGCTGGCTGTAAGCCTTTACTGTAATAAAATTCATGGTAAAGCCTATTTTGGTGAATTTGGGTGCCAGAGAGGTCGGCACACATCGTGCAGCAGAAGCAGGCATGAGGCCATTCTGTCAAGGTGCACAAAAAACCCGTTAGAGATGTTAGAGAATGAGGTAGTTCTTTCTTCAAAAACTACCAGATGCTAGAGAATATATTTCCAGCAGTAATTCTTTTCACGCTTGAACTGGCAGGGTTTTTTTCTGCTGATACAGTGACACAGATCAATTATAATCCTTTCGTGAAGAAAGATACTGCTTCCTAGTAAGTCAGTTTTTACAGAAGTTTAGGGGTTTTTGAGGATAGCGGATGCAGGCGTGGTGAGAGAGGTGCCATCAGCTTCCGAACTCAGTCACAGATCGCCAGTGCGCTAATTGCTCACTGTGCTATTGTCCTCTGAAGAACACAAATGTGAAATTGAATGAAAAAATTACTTTTAGTATTTTCAGTTACATTTACAGTTCTCTCCCTATGTCTCTCTGTGTGTTTTTGTGAACTGTTTTCCCTCAGAAATGCATTTACCGGCAAAGTGCATGTCAACAGTACTGGAAGTTCATATTCCACTCCTGCAAGCAAATACACGTAGTGGCAGGAGGATGAGAACATATTTGCAGTTGTGCCCTGCTAATGACCTTGCTGGAGATTGCTCGTGCAAGGGAGGAACAGTCATGGACTACACACTAGGAACAGCCAAGTAGATATTCCACCCAAAGGGCTATTGCCAAGAAGCTGCTTAATTATTGGGCACCAAAAGTAGCGGTCTCATGTTTTGACAGGGAAGAAGCTGAAATTTTAAGAAAATTTAGGAAATTCTTTCCTATTATTATTATTTAGGATATAAATAAGCATCCATTGGTAAAAACCTTGAGTCATCAATTTCTTATAAATTTTCAGGGTAATCTGTTTTTGCGATCTACATCCAAGTTACGTGGTTATTACCACACTTAAGAGTAGTCTCTAACTTCATGAACCCTGTACGCCTAAGCGGCCAGTTTGACACCTCTCGAGTACTTCACTGCCCTCATTGGGGTGGGGACTCCTGGGCAACTTGCTAAAAATGAGTTACCTCATTATTTTTTTAAACACATCGGTAGGGTGACAACTAGAACAAGGTGTTTAAAGAATGGCAGCCGAGAAGCTGTGAAATAAAGACAGTATTTCTTTTCTTACAGCATTGTTACAGCTTGCAATGCAGTCAGGAAACTATTGAAATGCAGCACCAAATTTAATTTTGTCCTTTTCTCATGGTTACTATGATAGTTGCTTTCATTGAAATTTTCAAGAAGCTCTGGACTACCAGAATTGTTCTTGGAACACTTCACCCCCAGTACCGAGTAGGAACTGTAATTCTTCCAATGTGACGTTTCACAGAATGTCCAATCAAAAATGAAAATGAAGGCAGGAGGGAAACAGAAAAATACAAACAAACCAAAAAACCAGCCCAAATCACCACTATTCTACTGCAGAGGATCCTAAAATTCAGTGACAGCTACTAGGGAGATTGCCTGGGGCCCAATGTGGACAATACTGCAAATACGTACTGGCTGAACATACAGCTATAAATAAAAATGAACAAGATGTCAGGTGTCCTGGTTTTGGCTGGGATAGAGTTAATTTTCTTCTTAGTAGCTGGTACAGAGTGTTATGTTTTGGGTTCAGTATGAGAGGAATGTTGATAACACTGATGTTTTCAGTTGTTACTAAGTAGTGTTTAGACGAAGTCAAGGATTTCTCAGCTTCTCGTGCCCAGGCAGCAAGAAGGCTGGAGGGACACAAGAAGCTGGGAGGGGACACAGCCAGGGCAGCTGACCCAAACTGGCCAAAGGGGTATTCCATACCATGTGACATCATGCCCAGTATATAAACCGGGGGGACTTGGCCAGGGCGGGGGGCAGATCGCTGCTTGGGAACTCGCTGGGTATTGGTTGGTGAGTGGTGAGCAATTGCATTGTGCACCGCTTGTTTTGTATATTCCAATTCTTTTATTATTATTATTGTCATTTTATGATTGTTATTGTTATTTTCTTCCTTTCTGTCCTGTTAAACTGTTCTTATCTCAACCCACGAGTTTTACTTTTTTTTTTCTGATTCTCTTCCCCCATCCCACTGGGTGGGGGGGGGGGGGAAGTGAGCAAGTGGCTGTGTGGTGCTTAGTTGCTGGCTGGGGTTAAACCCCGACATCAGGGTGCACGTGGAATGGGATGAGGAGTAGCACAGGAAATGAGACCAGCATGTGTCAGCTGGGTGGTGTGTTCTCCTACGTGCTTGTTGCACGTGTCACAACTTCCTCCTAGAAAATGAACGCCGAAGGTAAATAAGCTCTAAGGAAGGCCGTCATAAACTACTGGATAGATGGAAAAATGCCTGCACTAAAATACGACAAGAGTGAAAAGTCTGAAATTACTTGCTTGTCTCAGGAAAGTAACACGTGGGACACGATGAAAAGGCGGCAAAGTCAGGCCCTTCTGTTTTCCCATGTCGCACACCGTTCAGCTAAATTACAAAGCTGCACATTTGAAACCAATAGAAAGATTTCCCCCCTTAACACATTAAGAAATTAATTACCCCCCAATACCAATGAAGTAATGAACTAGATTAAAAAAGGAACTGGACATTTGTATGGATAAGAACGATAGCCAGTTACGGATTTGTGCAAACGTACTTTGAAAGAGAATTCGGATGCCGGCCAGCAGGGTCTGAAGGCGAGCCTTGGCTCACTGTGACAAGGCAGGCGGTCGGTCTGGGGATCCAATGAACCTGGCGCTGCTCACTCTAACGCTGCTGCTGGTGTCCTTCGTTACACCAGCCAGGACTGGGGGCAGGACAGCCAGGCCAGAGGCTATGCTTGCAGTTGTGAGTTAAATCTGCCAGTGATTGTCCTCTGGCACCCAGACCGAGGGGACGCAGACCATTCCCTACCGTACCCCTCAGCCTCCAAAGCTGGGTTGCTCACCAGCTCCACTGGGAATAACTCAGTGGCCAGAGGCTGATGGAGAGATTGCTAGCTGGCTCAGGGCAAACATTTTTAGGGGTCTTTCTGTTCATAGGCATTCGGTTTTCAACATGTGCTCAGACGCGTCAGTTGACTGGTATATCCATAGCCAGAGAGACCCAAAGTGTGTCCGATAACAACGTTCCTCCACCTGAAAGGTCCTATGCGCCAGTATTTTTGCCTTCTTAGGCGATGGTTTCAGCTCTTTCATTCACGTGCCCACTAATTCTTTGACACCACATCCGACCGAGATGATTGTTGTTTCCACATCCACACCACATGTCTGCAGAGGCTCCTCTCCACCCCAGTAATGCTCTTACGGCAGCACTTTTCATCCACCCAGCACACAATGGGCTTGAAAGTCTTGTCACACATGATACAGGATGCAAGGTGGTGATGATACAGCAAAAGCAAAACTGTTTGATGTTTAAATTCTAGGTGTCAAAGTCACGAAAGGGCACCTGGCCAGCATTAAAACGTTTCTGAAACAAGTGGGACAAGAAGCTGGGTGTAATCAATGTATTCTCTGGCCATTATTGGACTGTGAGGTAAATTGGGCTCATTTCTCCTTGGGAAGGATAGGAAACGCAGAGAAGCAGCAGCTTTATCTGGCTCTGAAACCTTCACATTTGAGTATGGAAACCATGGCTAAGAGAACAAATAAATAAAAGCAACTGCAGCATTAAGGTTTTGTGCATGCATACAGTTAAACCCCCCCATGCTAAACATGGTTTTCTTTAGCACATCATATATCAAAGCAGGCATCAAATCCTTATTCTTCTAATTTTATATATAACCCTTAACTGCATTTTTCTCTGTCTTTCCCTACTTTGTCAGGATCACACTGAGATAAAATAACCTTTCTGCCCATATAGTTTTGCATTAGGCATTCCTCCTAAGTGTATCTGGAGAGGTTTGTCATAGCTTCGTGAATCCCTGAATTAGCAAAGGAAAACGTTCCCAACTTGTCCCGTAATGAAAACCAGGCTTTTAGAAAATGAAGCAAGTGATTCATTCTTCAAGATAATTTCTACAGAGCACTGTCTCATTAAAAATGATAGAGTGACAAACTAATGATCATTATTTTGGTTGCTCCTCCTCTCGCAATCCTATCTAGTTAAAAGTAACAGCTGAAAAGTACCTTGTGATTTTTTGAATATATTTAGACACACTAATAGATGTGGGTTTGCATTTATATATATGCATGGTCTTCATATGTCTATATATAGAGCTAGTACTGGGCTATACTGAGAAGAAAATGAAGGCATGCATGTCTTCTAATGTTTTTGTAGGAATTGTTGTTTTCTGAAATACTTCAATATAATACAAAGAAAATATAGCAAGAAATTAATTCACTGTTACCATTTCATTTAAAAAAATTGGAACGCTGATCTAAAAAAAAACCACCAACCAAAACCCCCTAACATTTAAAACAAAGGAAAAAAGCATTGAAAATTAGTAGTTTGGAACAAAAATCTACTAATGAATAACATTACTTAAGGCTAGGCTACTGTACTACTGTTGTTGTAGATACATCAGCCAGCACTTACTGAGACATATAGTATCAGGCCAGACAATACATCTTCTAAACTTCTGCTGAATCAAACCCCAGACCATTATTGCTGTGGCTCTCGACGCTGTAATCGTGCAACAAGACTCTAGATACAGCCCATGGACCGAGGGCCCGACACAGCTGCTCTTGCTTGGCAGTGCACTGGTAAGTAACCAAACACACTTCGTTCCCTTTTATGTAATAGCTATTGCAAAGTCAAAGTCAATAATATGCGAGTGGCCAAGAGTTCAAGGATGCATCTCATGGTCAGGTGATATGTTCCTGTACATACGGTTATTCTTTAAGTGCATGAGGTTAAAATTGACATCCTGCACTTCAGTACTACATACATAACCCCACCGAACCAACACCAAGATAACCAAACAGCAAGGAGAAAAAAAAATACTTTTATGACCCAACTGAAGTGACAAACTACAGCAATTCAAAGTTTACTGAAACAATTCAGGATTGAAAGCTTTGCTTAACTTTGTTTAGAGAACAGCTGTAAATGGTCAAATAAAAATGTAGGGGAGCCTTTTACTACACTTTTTTTATTCCAGGGTTTTACAATCTTTCTTCTTCCTCCCTCCAAACAAATCACTGAATGAAAAAACTCCATACACATATTAACTAATACCAACTGAACTAGTAAACTAATAGTTGAAGAGGATGCTTCGGTGCACAGAACAACTGGAGATGCTGGTATCTCAGAAGAAAGCTGTATCGCTGTTCTAAGCTAACCCAAATGATTCCTGGTAATCTTTTCCCTGTTTCTCAAAGGTTAATTCAAAAATCTGCACGTTTAGCTGCTTTTAAAGAAAATTGTCTACAATCTTTTTGTTTTTTTGCTTTTCCTCAATGTTTTAAACAACTGCATTTTCTCTTATGCTGTCTCCACAGGTTGGTATTCTTTACATCTATTCTTGGTTTCTTTTGGCCTTGTCCTTGATTTCAAACTGTTGTTGTTTTGCTGGACTTTAGCATCTGCACCATCCCAGTGCTTGTAATGATGTTGTTAAGAAAACACCAGCATACTTGCTTATGAAATATATTATTATGATGGATTTGGACTACAAAGGCCTGCAAAATTCACCATGAACATCAAGAGGTCTACCTCTGTTCATCTCACATGACAAGTGGAATGCAGACACCTTCCCTCTTACCACCCACAATAAAAACTGCTGGGCACTTGTAGCACTAACCTAACTGAAAGACATGGGCCAGTCCTGAAAACTGCAGGATTACACAAAACTTATTTCAGCTTTCTAGGTTAAAACCAGATATGCAGATTTAAAAATATTAGTATGATTTCTGATAGGAGGCTTTAAATATCAGAGCTCAAGTCAGGTTCAGCCTTGCTACATTATTGCCTTTTTAAATGCAAATTTAAATAGTGGTTTTTTTTTTTTAGACATGCTTTTCATGAGACTTGGAAAACTAAGGTTTTATATGTAGGAGCCATTTTTTTAAGAGATGGAGGTTAGTATCTATAACCATTATATAGGCTACACTTACATGAAAAGAAAGATGAGGCTTGATGTACAAACCCCATGCAAATAAGCCCATCATATAATCTGACAACACTAGGAATGATCAGGCTGGTTTTTAAGAAAGCGCCTATTTGGAGCAGTGATTTTGAGCTCTTCATCATCCAGGGAAGATTTGCCACTATGAGAACAGAACTACCCATCTTTTTAGAAGGTGGTGTGTCAAACTGTACAGCAGACAGATCCTAATGTCTCCGGCTTAAATCTGTGAGCAGTTGTATTTGTCAAGAGTAAACATTAGGCTTTGAGTAGTCTGATTTTTAGGAGCGTAACAGATCTAACTTCTGTGGCCTTTAATTAATCCCAGATATAAAAATGTCCTGAAGTACCTCTTATTTACCATGACTTACCTTGCATTTGTTAACTAAAAGTGAAAAACACTGTAAAAATACAAATCGTGCTTAGGATGAGTTGTAGTTGAGACAGTGTATGGTAATAAACTAATTTGAGAAGCCAAATGTATGCAGGTTTAAAACAATTCATTTTCCATAATGAGAAATACAGGAGGGCTTTCTGTCCAAGCTGCTAATAGAGACAATTTTACATAGCCCTTTCTTATAGTAACAGCAGTTTAAACTACTTAGCTCTTTTCAATTACCACAGGATGAATATTGACTCAGTAATTACAGCTATAATGTTTTCAGTCTCTTTACAAAAGTTTTCTGCAGAATTATGTCATTAAGACAGAGCTTACTTTATGTAACATGCCTATAATCATTTGTGCTTAATGGCTCCTACCTACTTCATTTTACCCCTTTTCCTTCGTATTTCGAAATTCATTAATGTTTTGTCACAGAAGTTTATGAAATAGATGACAAATAGAACATCAAATTTTCATTTACATACAGAAAGATACTGACTTAATGGTAAAACTACAGGAAACATCCAGATGCCTAAGAAGAATCAGAAAATCTTTTAAAGAAAACTATTTTTTATTTAAATTCCATGTCTTAAGCACTGTGACAAAGTATATTTTTGAAATCTGTGTCTGAAGTATGTTTGCCCCCCACTCTGCCCTCCCACCAAAGAAATGAGGCAATTTTATACATATCTACAGTATTTAATAAAGATGTCCAAACCAGACAAAGTTTTTACATAAAAGTTTCAGCACTTAACATAAAGAGAAACATTTAATTTGCTCTCAGTCAGACAGCAAAATTAAATGGAAACGTAAGAGTCTTCTGAAGAAAGAATGCATTAAACCATTTCTCTCTGTAGGGAAAGGCAATATCTTAATATGATGATTTAACAAAAACAACAGTTCAATTCAAGCAGTTAATAACTCTGTTCTTATTTAAATACTTAAATGTTTGCCAGTTAATCATACCTGATCAATCATTAATCAGTACTTCTTCTGGAGTCTGAAATAGTATTTTTTTAACAAATTATCAGAAGTTATTTGATAGGGTTTTCTATAAATTCTTTGGCTACATACATTAAGGAAGTTAAATACACAAGAAAGCTACTAGCTACAAGTACCTTAAAAATAGTACACATTTACAGATTATACAGGCATCAGAGTGCAAATGTGATGAGAGTTATTTTCGAGGACTAAGTTACTTACTACATCCATTTTTACATGCCAAACAGAAGGCTGTAGACAAAAAAATTGAGATTCTTAGATTTAGAAATCTCTTTGCCGAGCTTCTTGACCACCTAAAAATGCCAAATACCTCAAACTAGACTGTTGCTTCATGTAATAATGTTATCACTTTTAATTATGACATATAACCTGCAGTGTCTGTCTTTTTTTTTTTCTTCTGAAGAATGTAGAAGTTCAGAAACTGCTCATATAAAGAACAGAAATGCTGGTTGTATCCCCATAGGGAATTATAAAGATTTTAGAGTCCTTTATGTCTTTTGAAGATCTTTTGTAAGCAAAATATGAAAGCAGAAATCCATGTCAGTCCTCAGAAAAAACTTAGGGTTATAGTGATTTTGTGAAAATGCTTAATTTTCTTCTTGCAGCATTTCTTCTATTTCTTTATCCCAGTTTTCATCACGCTTTTCTGATTCCGTCACCACCTCATACTCTTGAAGCTCTTGTTGCAATTCCTTTTCCCAATCAGCAGTTTCTTCTACAAGAGATAAATGATGTGTAAGAATTAACTTGTTAATATAGAATGTTGCTTATTTATATAAAACTAGATGAATTTGCACTGAATTTCTCTTATATCCCCCTTAAGGGCAATTCCCCTTAAAAACTAAAAAAAATTCAAAAATTTCATCTTCTTACTGACCACAGACAGGAATTAATTAATACACAAGTCTATATTCCCATGTGCATACTATAATAAAGATATAAAAAGCAAATACACAGCTTAGTCATAACAAGCGTCCCTTTGCAAGCTCATTTCCTAGTCTTTCAGTCTATCAGCTGAATCTCCCTTTGTACTTTTCAATCTCCAGAAAAAAAAATGAAGTTCCTAAGTTTGTTGAATATACTGTTAACAAAAAAAAAAAAAAAAAAAAAAAAATCAAGATCAAATACTGTGGATAATTTAAAAAAAAGAAGCAGGTATTCTCACTGACATTTGTAGCTAGGCAAGCTCATTTAATCAGGGTTAAAGGTAACAATATTTCATACTTCAGGGCAAAAAAATGAGTCAGAAGGCATTCCTGTGTTGTTAATGTCTGTTTTAACTAGCTCTACCTATCATATGCAAGAGTATGGGGGAGGAGATGGGTGTTTGATGTGTTACATGTTGGTTAGTACTTCAGCCTAGGTATGAGGGTACGTAATTCCATAGTCCAAGTCACTAAGGCCAGCTGAGATTTCTCTGAACAAATTACACATTAATGACTTATTGAAACACTTCCATCAAAAAGCTAGATGCAAGGAACTGATATTATTTATTAGAATTCCTCAAGCTTGGCTATGTATTGGAAAAAATAACAATTTCAGAAAACAAGGATTCAGCAACACCCAAAACACATTATTAAGATGAATTCTGAAAATTGTATTATGGTACACATCTACATATACAAGTGTCTTCACAGTAAATTGTTCATTATGTATGGCCAGTCACGTCACCACAGATTGTTTTTACGCTTTTTACACTAATACTAGTTCTTCTGAATAATTTAAGTATAAGCCCCACTTTATTTCTTCTCATCATTCTCAAAGCTATTTGTTAAATTTTAACTGTTCTAAATGCATGTAACCCTTTTACAGCAGATGCATCTGCAAGCTCACAGTCTGGTGCAAATACTGCCTTTTTAGCTGGTGTCACAAGAGGAAAACACAGCCTAACTTCCAAATACTTTACTTTACCTACAAGGATGTCAATTAAAGAAAGAAAAATTCATACGCATAAGGACCGGTGAAAGAGAAGGCAGGGAAAGGAAGAGGTAGACAGAAAAAAATAGTCCACTGTCACATTCATAAAAGAGCCACCTAAAAATTGTTAGGTTCTTTGGATTTAAACTCCTCACAGCTAACATTCTGTGTAAGATGTGGTTCGACTGCGGTGAGAAGTATCATTAATTTCTGCAATATTTCATTGCAGGTTGTTTCATACACTTTGAAAAACAGTCATGAATCTACTTTCCTAAATCGAATTACAATTTCTTTTTTTTAAATCAACCTATCTTAGAATTGCTGTATTTAAGATACAGAAGGTAATAATAGCTTTACCTTCTACTACTGAAGTCTCTTCTTTCTTTTTGTCTAGCACCAGTTGTTCCATTTCTTTTCTTAGGTCTTCCTGATTCAGATTACAGGCATCAAAAGCATCACTCACAAATTCTGATACACCTGGACTTGTGGAAATCTCCTCCTCATCCTGCAGTAAGACAGTTTTGTATAAGCTTATCCAAAAAGGGGAAAAAAAGGTTACCAATACTTCCACTCATGTGGCTGACTGCCTTTTAAATAGAGCCAGCAAAAAAATAAACCAAATGCATTACTCTGACAACTATTTTTCTTTATGGGCTATTTTTCTTTCAGAGTATTTTTGTACAGACAAAAATGTTAGATAGTTGTACTGAAAATGGTCTGCTTTTTATTCTAGGCTCCTTTTTGTGTTAACAACTTCAATTCTGTTTTCGTAAACTTCAGAAATAATAATAAACTCGTAAGTAGTTTACAACAGTATCTAAGACCAATATTAAATTTTGACCACAATTCAGTAACAGTTTTCTACATACAAATTAGATTAAGAGTGGACTATTCTTTGGAAATCTTTCTAGCTTGATTTAGTCCACTGCATATTATTGGCAAGTGAATGCATAGCTCTGCTTCTGCCAAGAGTGTCCTCTGGTACTGATTTTACAATTCAGAAATGAACAAGGGTCATTACGTGTCTAAGTTAAAGGTTTTTGCAGTATCAAGCAAAACTCTTCTTGCCATTGCAATAAAATAATGTCGCTATTGCAATGCATCATTTAGATTTCCTATACTTAAGCCTGACAGCTGCTGAAGATTTGGACAGAACGTGGTACATAGGTATATTTTCATGAAGGTATTCCTTGTATGTAGATACAATGCAAACCTTCTGCTCCAAACATTTTGGAAATGTCACCCTTTATAATAAAACATGGTTTTACTCTGATGTGCAGGATACTAATGAGAGTATTCTTCAGATAAGCTACTGTTTCTTCTACTGAAAATGAGTTTAAAGTGTATGCACTAAAAATTAGCATCACAGCAGAACAGCAGCAGGTTAGGACTGTCAGATATTATATTATTATGGTTTCATAGCACAACTTACTCAAAAGGACGCATAATTACCTCTTAAGTAACAGTTTCACATACTACATACCAGCTAAAATATAACCAATTCTTTACCTCTTGAGATTTTATTTGAGGCTTTATTGTAACAGGCGGTGTTTTTGGCCGTACTGTTTCTGTCAAGAGGGGAAAAAAAAGGTAGATTACATTTAAATATATAAAGATCTCATTTAATCTGCATAGCTATTAAATGTACAAGGAAATATTGTATTTTAAGTTTTAAGGAATTCTGGTGGTTAAAGGCTGAATTCAGCCATAGGTGAAGCATTTGCAACAACAAAATGGAAGAGAAGCAATTTTCTATTCTTAATTAAGGCAAATTTAGCAAACCATTTCCTCATTATGACTCCAAAGTTAAATCACAGGAACCCCTCTGCCCCTCAAAACGATCCAAAGAACTACATAAATAGGAACAGTTGGGAATCTGAAAGAATGTCTTCTATAAAACACTTACAGACTGCACCACATGTCACAAGATCTTTAAAGTTACAAAGGTGTAGATTTGGTCATGAGATCCAGTTTCTGCCTATTCACAGAAGTTCCCAGACTCCCCTGGTTAGGTACTACTACTGACATGGGGACTAGTTATTTCTTAGGTGTACCAGACTACATCTGTATGCACACCCCTAAACGCACACAAGAAGAGTACACTGCAGCCTTACCTTCTTTCACACAGGCAAAGGAAGTCGCTGAAAAACATAAACCCTAGAAGCTGTTCCCAATTCCCTAAGAAAACTCACTGTCCGTTCTGTATTTAGTAGCATGGTGCTAGGAAGACAACAATTGTTTACAAGCAAGGACAGATCTTATTCTTGGCAGGTAAAAGAACACCCCAGCTTTCTTCCTCATGCAACTAGCAGGGCAGAGAAGTCACAATAAAGAGCCAGGTGGCTGCAAGAACAATTATATACAAGGCAGGTTGTGGTAGTGACGGAGTGCTTGCTTAGCAGTTCTGTTTGTTTAAGCATGCAAAGCAGCTCTGAGCTTGCAGCTCTGCTTACTGCAGTGTGCCCAGATGGACACTTCCTGCTTACTCAGCAGTTCCTGGAGGGGGAATTTTTTCAGGTTTAATTTTTAAGATTAAGATCCATTCTAATTAAAATCATTCCCTAATTGGTAGCTGTCACTGCTTATACAGCTCATCTACTCAATGCCCACTGCTCTGTCCCATCCTCTCTCTTCCTTCCCCTTCCCGATCTTCAGAGGATCTGTTACTGCACCCAACACCGCAGCCAAAGAGGCTCCAGGACTCGCTGCTCAGGGAGGCTGTAGAACATGGGCACTAACTCTTCGCAGCTCAGCACCGAGCGCCCAAAGCACTGCACTACGGAGGTGCCTCAAGCTCCATCTGCTGCTCTCGCGCAGAAGCGGCACAGCAGCTCTGCACTGGGCCATGCACCAGTCCGATATGACTAACATACCATTAGCCCTGTTCTGGATCTACTGGCCTGGCATCATCTCCTCCACTGCTGCTGTGCTGTCTGCCCCTGAGGGCAACTCGATTCTCAAGTACATAGTTACTAATACCTGGAGAAGGACTAGAACTTGGCATTTTGTTATAGATCTTATAATAGCCTCTACACTAGAACGTGGAATGTCTTCCATTTGTCCCTTCTTTTTTCCTTTCACATCAACCATGCTAATTTAACTTTGTAAAAACAGCAGGTAAGGAGGAGACAGACAGAGATAAAAATGGAAGGCAATTAATTCTATTTTATAGACATCAGTCAGCTTTAAGAAGAAACTCTGAACATTATGAAGAGTTACCAACAGGCAATTACTTCCAGTTTTAGCCTCCAATTAGGGAATCCAACCTTCAAAAAGATTATTTAAATCCAAAATAACACATGATTCAGAGCTTCCCAAATCTGTGCAATCTTTGAAGCAAACAAAACATGTCTTTACTACAGTCTGGTAAATGTATCTTTGCCATTACAGAATATACAGCCATTAGGACAGTAAATCTATCTGCATATCCTATACTGGTCTTCTGAATTGTATGAGATCTACAACAGGCCACAAGACAGTGCCTTTTTTTTTTTTTTTTTTTTTAAAATGAGGATATGTTTTGTTTTTGGTCACAATGGTAATTTTACTAGAATAACTCTTTGGGTATTATCCAGCAACTTTCTCTTTGACTGGCAATTTCCAAGGGTTTGGATGACTCAAAGATAACAGTTTTGTTGTTCATAGGGTCAGTTGCCATCTCTCCTGTAGAGCTGAGACACTTTAATTAAAACAGCCATAGTTTGGCAAATGTGAGTACTGTTAAAAAAAAAAAAAAAAAAAAGGTTATGCTGCCCTAGGAACTTACAGTTTAAGACTGCTCATTTACCTACTTATTTAGCTGGCACAAAGGAAACCTTCAGCTCTGTAATTAATGATGGAGTAACTTCTATTTGACTAGCCAGTCAGCCACAAGAGCAGCAGCCACCTTTTCTTCTGAAATTGGTTTACCGAAGCAATGATATGCAGAAGCAGAAATCAAATCAAAACAGCCTGCCAAGATTCTTCAGGTGTCCTACCGGGGTGGTGAGCGTACCTAGCTTAAGCTAAGATTTAATGAGCTACTAGTTATCTTTGTGTCTTCGCCAGTAACTGCTTTATACTCTTTAAGCTGCACATATTCCTGCTTGCAGAATTTGTTTGCACACAGATAAAGATGCCCAGTGGTTCATAAGAGGGTCAGTAAGAATCATCTGTATAAACTGATCAATGTAACTGAAGACGCCTACATTGAAGTGGCTTTTTCATCTCAAGGTTCAATGCCAGGTAGACTCCTGGTCCCCATCTTCCTCCATTTCTACAATACATTGTGGGCCTTTCCACATCCTGCATGTGTGTCTGCCTTCACCACCACAGTAATTCTACCCTCATATTGCTCACTAACTTCTCTTTGGCCTGAAACCTAAGCAAAAGCCAAGAGCAAACCATGTGCCAGCTGGCTGGATTGGTTAGTACCTACTGTCTTATCAGGTGAACTAAAAGTACCCCCTACTTCTTTCTGACAAATCAAAAAAGCACACCAGAGACCACTAGTGGTCTTGAGCTGTTACAAGCCAAGTACAAAATTTCATCTCTTGAGGTCTCCACTCTTCTGATAAAGTTGGCTGAAATTGGAAAGTGGCTTAAAAGCACTAGAGCCTCCTCCTCCCCCATCTGGACAAACACATGAAGTACGGCGAGAGAAGCCCTGATTTAATAGGAAATCGAGGATAAAAATTCAATGTCACCTGGTGTATACAGTCAGCATGCATGACTTGACTTAACTTAACGAGCTGTGCTAAACAAATCCTTCCCATACCTTTCAGTTGGATATCCTCTTCTCTGCCTTTGTTCTCTTCTTTTCCTACTGCTTGCTGTTGAGCTGCAAGTGCAGTGAGTTGCGCAGACTGTTTAATTAGGGACACCCTGTAGAAATAATTTCTCCAGAACACCTCCTCCTTTACACTAGAGAGGACAAACAGATTTTGATTACTACATTTGGAAATATGGTTCCTTTTACAACCTAGCAATGAAATAAAATTAAATATGCAGAGGCAAGGAGTAGACATAGCTGCCATTCAAGTAAAAATTTAAAAAAGGCATTTCTGATATTAACACAGTTTAAAAAAAAATCCATCCTTGTAGAAGTTCTTGATCTCTTACAAGACAGTTACAATGGACTTGAACATAATAATAATAACAACGATGATATAACTTCAGAAAAAGCTTAACAGCATGTAGCAATACATAATTTAGAAAAATAAAATGCTATTCCATCTCTCTTGCCAAATTATCTAAACAAACCCAACAAGCCAAATAACCCTGTTCACTTCCTCTCTAAAACCAACACTCTATCATTGCCAAACTATATTCACCTACATCTTCCCTAGACCTGACATGGAACTGGAACATCTTCGATCTATAGGCAGAAGCCGTTCCTAGATTGCAGCAGAACTATTCCACTACCTGCACATCTTTCAGCATGTCTGCAGGACCTTCCGTAACTGGAAACTGCCATCTCGGAAACGACCAGCTCTGATAAATGGGAGACCACCCCATTCCTTAGGTAACATTTCCCTCTCATAATCCTCCAGCAAGCAAGAAAAGACCCAACTTTAACCCAGAGGGAGGAGAAGTCAGAAATGGCAAGGCCTGTGGGGAGGAAGGTGCGTAGGTCAAGAAAGAAAGAAATAAGAGAGTGAAGTTACCTTCCTGCCCATTCAGGCAAACAGTGACTATTGAGATTAAGAACAGGAAAAAAACCCTATTAAGCAATGTGGCAGTATAAGCAAGGACAGCATGACCAGAGGCTGAAGATGGACTATCAGAGACAGATCTTATGAAGACTTAGAATACGGGCAGAGCTTTAGGACTGACAGCAGCAAAGAACAGCAGGGAAGGAGGTAAATAAAATGAGGAGCTGGGAAGGTTCATAAAAGGAGGAGATTTAAGAGAGAAAAGCTCACAAAAAAAGATGTTTTCTTTCCCGTTTCCATCCTTAGACAAGGAGATTAATGTTGGGAACTGCTACTTAACAAGAAAGTTTACCTGTGAAACGAGCTTTAGGAGCAGAGTCTGGGGCTGGAGAAGGAAGGAGAACAGCACTGGAATAAAGCTGGGATCAAGAAGCCATACTGGAACAGGCCATAACTGCTGGCACAAAGACCTTATGGATCTTTTAGGTCCACTAGAAGGCAGGCAGTCGCAACATAGAGCTTTTTCCATTGCCTATTCAAAACCAGGTTTTTTTTGCTTGCATTGCTGCTGTTTTGTGACGCATTCTTTTACCATTTCTCCAGGGGACCTCTGACTATCTCCAATAACCTTTCTGGGGTGTCAGTTACACCAACAGATCTGAACGTTTTTGTTGCTGCTTTTACTTTTGTTTGGGAAAAAGATTTTCAATTAATTTAGCACACTGGACATGGAAAAATTTAAGGCCTCTCCCATTCTTAAGTCAACAGGCCCTTATTAGTTCTGAATGTCTAACAGATCTACTTCTCTTCTTTCCTCCAATTGCTAAACCGCAATGCATGTGCAGTATTACATGCATGTGAAATTAACAGATGTAAAATATATACAGAGGAAGTACATAAAGAAAGAATTGAAGGAAGTGAAAAGAAAAAGGAGTAATTTACGAATGTTTACAGACACATTAAAAGTACAACGATACATAGTTACCAGCAGAAATTACTTACTGTTTGGGAACGAGATCAAACCTCATCCTATTGAGAAGTTCATCTTCTTGTAACATCACCATTGCAACAGGGTACATTTGATCAAAGTCAAAATTAAACTGCACGCCTGCTGGAGGATCCCGCAGAAAATTTCGTTTATCCTTTGAAGAACATATTTATGGTCATTAACTGATATCAGAAAAAGGGTATCATATTTCACACACAAGACCAGCAAAGCAATCCCACTTCTCACATCATTCTATCATACCACAAAGCTGTAAAGCCTTTATAAAAATAAAAAATTATATTGGGGATCTACTTTGGCTCAAGTTGATACTGAAAGAACTATTTACTCTTGCACATGATCGGTGCAGTGCGAGACACATTAAAAGAAGTATATTGAAAATACGTAATTTAATAATGCCAGCCAAACTTACTTTTAACCTCTCCAACAGAAAAATTTAAAATCTTACAGGAAACGAAATACTTACTGCTGATAAGGCCAGTATTTGTTGTTGAATTGTCTCTTCTTCATTGCTGTCTACCCAGGGAGGCACTGCTGCTTCTGTTATTGAAAGGAGGAAAATAATTGCATGTGTATTACTTTAAAAAAAAATAAACCACCTTACATAAAGTAACATATAACGTCACAAAAATAAGCAGACTTACATCAGAAAGCCAATTCATTGTTCCTTTTTCCTAAACTAAGCTCATGGCATAAGAGAGAAACTCTAGGAATGGATCTTTGCTTATCAGAGGTAAAAAAAAAAAAAAAAAAAAAATTTTGCTGGTTGCTGATTTCTGTTATTGTAAATCTAAAACTGTGGGGATTTCTTTGAAGTGTGCACCAGTCAGAACTTGGTGCCTCTTAGTTTAGTCACTGAAGCAGTGCTGTAGAACTGGTTAAGCTGCCTGCACATAGAAATTTCTAGATTCACTTTAAACACATAAACTTAGTTTAGACAAAGTTTTCAAAATCACTTACTATTGTATTAATTTTCTAACACCCAGAAGACACCAATTCTTTAATGATGGAGAAAAATAAGTTACAAATTTGTTATAAATTACAAGATGTTATACACTGAATAACATACTCGAGTTCAGCTGATTTACATATTTACACAGATACTTCCAAAATAGTTCTGTAGGCTGTACATAGAGGAAAATAAACAATTGTAGATGTATAGAAATCTATTAATCTCTTCACTGTCAATACAAATTCAGCCTACAGAGACATCGTGATGCATCTGTAACAGTTAACAAATAATTCTTGTGCACTTAAACTAACAACGCTTATTTGCCTATGCACCTGATATCAACAAGATCTTTCACCCACATGGATTCACACCTCATGCTAATGCTTCTTTCTGTTAGGCCATGTTACTCCTTCTTTCACCAATCTAGCTACCTATTTTCATGAAACTTGTAGAAATACATTAACAGATGCCAAAGTTTACTAACAGAGACAAAAAGAAATACAGACAACGCAATCATGTAAGCAGCCTTGCTGCTTATTGCATTCAGGTAACACATTAAAAGAGATAAAACCCAATGATGAAATGCAACGTAAAAAAAAAAATTGTGTTTATTTTAAACTCCCAAATAGATCCACTGATGTCAATAGTACATGGGTGGATAACTCAAAGGATTAGATCACAGATAATTATAAAGCAAATGATTTATGGGAAAGCAAAAGAGCAATTAAGCCTTTAATATAAGCAGAGCAACTCCTACAGCAAAACTAATTAAATACTACAGTGCAAACCCTAACCCATGTTTTTAATTTCATTACGAAAATGTGACATGATTGCTAAAGCTCAAAAGTAATCAGCATGCCTGTTTTCAATAAATACACAGGCTTAACATTCAAAACAATAAGAGATCAGCTTTGCTAGCACAGTGATCTTTGAGTTAATTTCATAAAGCTGAATTTGGTTAAAAAAGCAAATCTAAACCAACTAGATAATGTAACACTAACCTCACTTAAAAATGTCATCTTCCTATTCCACGATATATGTTAAGTTCTGCCATAATGTGTTTCATTAAACAGTTTTCTTTATTAAAGAGTTTTGATAGATTGTTTAGCTACAGCTCAATCATCCAGCTTCCAGCAAGTTCTAGCTCATGTAACGTTATGTATTATCAAAAAAGCATACGTTACCTGATTTTTTTGTTTGCTGTTCTTGGACAAATTTTTTCTGTTCCTTCTGAAAATCTCCAATAATTGTCTAAAACAAAAATTATGGAACCACAATAAAAAAAAATTCATTCCTCTTGTTTCATGTTCACTCAGAAAGTGCTTTCAAATACATTACAGGATCATATTCTTATATCCCTGGTGGCCCTTCTTCTAAGTTAATTAAAGGTGTTTCATGTAAATCGTACATTCTCCTTTACTGAAACATTCAATTTTGCCTTTAAAAGTTTAAACTGTTGTGTAGGTTTTCAAGATTATATTTATAGTTTTATCAAGTTCAGGGGACAAAAAAAAAAGGAAAATCCTAGCTGATAATTTGAACATCAGCATACTATGCATATACACTTACTGCCTTACCATATCAAATACAGACAACATAGACTGTTTAGACTTATTCAAACATGTTTTAAAAGCATTAAACTACGTTCAGAAATATCCTATATTGAATTTAGAATTAAAAAAATGGAGAATGGTCTCAGAAGTCAGCATGCCATAATCTAGAAGTAACAATGCAAATGTTGTTCTGTAGTTGAAAGCAGAGGCAAAAACCCCATGAAGCTAGAAATGAATACCACTCTCAAAATACAAATTCTATGCAGTGAGGTCTTTGGCTTAACAAGTTGCCAAAAAGCATAAAAATCTTCAAGCTAAATCCTGATAAATTCCTATGATTTTCAGTGAGAGAACTGTGGTGGTGCCCATTATACAAATAGATCATTGTGGTTCCTCCTGGTTGTAAGCTATATGAATTTTTGGTATTTATGGAATAAAATAATTTATATGATATAAGAAAAAAGCTTTACGATGATATAGCTATAATCCTGTTTCTCCTATATGTAAACTTATTAGTCAAGACAGGGAATTCATATTACTCTAAGGCATTCACAGAAAAAAGAAAATGGTATTTTATGCATAAAATACGCTGTAGGTACTTAGCTACAGTTTCTTATGAGCATGATTATTTGCATATTAAATTACCAAATAACCTTCTTACTTGATTTTTCCTTTTTGATGTGGATCAAAATTACGTTAGACTCTAATATACTGTAGTAGGAAATATAACTCTGCTATTATATGTAGACAGTTGTCACTAAAAAGTCAATGAAGTCTGGAGACAAAATTCGATCATAGCAGAACTTTAAAAGTGTCATTTGATGATTAATTTGGAAGACAACATGAACACTAATTATATCAAGAAATTGAATTTCACTGTATTAAAAAAAAAAAAAAAAAGCACCAACACTTCAGTTCCCCTGAAGGGGTGTCTGAGACAGGAGCAGGAAGAGGGGTCTCGCTGGATCTCCCACATTTGACTCTCCTGGATGCACAGTCCCACTACAGCTCGGTTGGTTTTGGCCAGTTCCCTTCCCCTTCCAAGCCACCCTCGCTAACAAACACAGCAAAACACTACATAGCACTTATTCCTGCTTTTTTTTTTTTCTTCCTGCCAAGCTTGTGACTTGGAAGCACTAGAAGAACACTTGCTGGCAGAAGTTAAGCAGCTGGAGCTGGCAGCCAGGAACAGAGAGGGCAAGAGACAAGCTGCAGGGTTGGAGTGGGGGAAAGAACAGGACAGTAGCAAGCTGTTCCATTAACTCACTGGGTCTCCATGAAACCGTGCCTGTAAAGCTCTAGGGTCTTCGCACACAACATCCACAAAGCTGACCTAATTCTGAATCTTGCTTCGCAGATGCATTTAAGATGCAAGCTATAGCATTCTTCTTTCAACCTAAATAAACTGGGGCAAAAAAACCAAACCCACACACCTCACAGACATCCCCCAACTGCCTGTCTACTAATTCTTCCAGCCTTTCCTCCTATGTCAGCATTTTTTGTATTTTCTTCTGGCCTTTCTGCAGTGAAAGTCTTTCTACATCCTTAAGGAATGGAAGACAGGTGCAGTACCGAGTAAAGCAGAGTGACCATTTTGTGGCATGTCTGCCCTGAATAAACATTTCAGTCGCATCATTTATTGTGACAGGAGATACCTGCTCTTCAAATACATAATTCCTAAAGTAGGCTTAAAAAAACCATGTTATCACATACCAGATTTACCATGTGTTACAACAACAGTAAGCGAACAGATCTTTCAGATCAAGTATCTAGAAATAAGATACCTTATCAATGATACTGTCGATTTTTCCTTCTTCTACAGACTTCTTTATCGACTGTGCTGTTTCAGCAACGGATTCAGTTATCTTTTTTGTAGCGGCAGTGGCAAAATTGAAGAGGTAACCTTTCACAGATGAGAAGAGAAAGACCTGAAAAAAGATTTCTTTATATCCAGTTATCTTACTAGATTTATTTTCCTTTCTCTTTAGACATTTGGATACTCACTGGAAAGCTTCTTTCAAAATAATTTAACCCAGCTTCTGGCCTACAAAGAACTCCTAAAACCCTATTTATGCTTTTCTGGTTCATATTCTTTAGTGACGATGATCAAACTGTACGTTTGACCACAGCTTTCTGTAAACCAAACTTTTATACATGAACCTTGTTTACTAAATCAAACATTCCTAATAGTCTTTGAAATATTGCTTTCCAATGAATTTTCTGAAGCGATGTATCTCTCCTAATTTCATTTAAGTATTTTGGAGACATTAAGCAATAAAGTAACTTCAGCAACAGTATTAAAACAGAATTATATATTTAAGAATATCAACATGCACAATGAAGTCTCATGAAGTAAGGCAGCAAATGCATGAAAAATTTCAGGCAAGTAACACTTGAGATACCTTCAAAAGTCTTAAGATAGAAGCTTTCTCTTGATGTTTGCCCTTTTCTGTTTTGCATTGTCTTCCTCTTTTTAGCTCCACGAGAAGCGCTGTGGCCCTGTTTGCTTATTTTTATGAGTATGTTCAGCGTCAGAACAGCAGTAACAAATACTTCCAAAGACTAATTAGCATTTTTTACATTAGCAGTGCTGAAGTGAAGAAAGGTGGCAGGGAAAGAACTACATAGCATGGGCAGTTGCATTGTATTGTTCATTTTTAATTAAGGAGAACAAACTTGCAAGCAACAAGATGCGTATCACAAACCTCCAGAAACATTAAGCATCAGTTTATTGACAAAGGATCTTAAAACAACATTGGTATTGTTTATGCCACAAGCACTTTATTACGTTTGAACAGTTGTATTATAACTGTAATATCACAGTTACAGTATATATACAATGATAAAATATTGGAAAGTGCCATAGTAAATACAATGATATAATAATTGCAGAAGGACCTAGATAGATTGGAGCATTGGGCAATCATCAACGGCATGAAATTTAACAAGAATAAATGCCAGATTCTGCAACTGGGACAGAGTAACACCAGGCACAAGTTGTAAGTTGGGAGAGGAGGTGGCTGGAGAGCAGCCCTGCAGAAAGGGACCTGGGGGTGCTGGTCGGCAGCAGGCTCAACAGGAGCCAGCAGTGTGCCCTGGCAGCCAAGAGGGCAAACCCCATCCTGGGGGGCATCAAACACAGCACGACCACCCTGTCAAAAGAGGGGATTATCGTGCTGTATGCAGCCTCGGTACGGCCTCGCCTTCAGTACTGTGTGCGGTGCTGGGCCCCACAATTTAAGAAGGATGTGAAGGTCCGTGAAGGCGTTCAGAGGAGGGCAACAAAGCTGGTGACAGGGCTGGAAGGCATGTCCTGTGAGGAGCGGCTGAGGACTTTGGGCTTGTCTAGCTTGGAGAGAAGGAGCCTGAGGGGTGACCTCATGGCTCTCTGCAGCTTCCTGAGCAGGGGACATGGAGAGGGAGGTGCTGAGCTCTTCTGCCTGGGATCCAGGGACAGGACTCACGGGAATGGTTCAAAGCTGCACCAGGGGAGGTTCAGACTGGACATGAGGAAGCGTTTCTTTACTGAGAGGGTGGCCAAACCCTGGAACAGGCTTCCTAGAGAGGCGGTTGATGCCCCAAGCCTGTCAGCGTTCAAGAGGCATTTGGACAATGCTCTTAACAACATGCTTTAACTTTTGGTCAGCCCTGAAGTGGTCAGGCACTTGGACTAGATGTTAGTTGTAGGTCCCTTCCCACTGAAATAATCTATTCTCTTCTAATTCTAAGGTTAGAAGTAGTAATGGTGGATCTAAACTGTGTAGTAACTATCAAGGACATATTTGATGCATTAGTAGGAATACAAAGCATGTGCAATGGTAAGAATATTTTAGTTATTCCAGAAAATCAACTTTGACTTTTATACAGGGGACTTCTAAAAAAAAAAAAAAAGAAATAAAAAAAATAAAACAACCAAAACAACCACCAACCAGCACTTCTGTTTCAAACAAACAAAACCCACCTTCCTTCTCAAGACCTCACAAAAATTCCAGTTTCCTTATGGGTTAGAAATGTATGAAATAACCTCACCATGCAAAAAAAAGTGAGTTGTTTTAACACAGTTGTTAGCCACTGTTAGAACGAGGTACTTTGGAACATTTACGGCACTTTTTGGAAAGCTGACTGTTCTTTGTGGTACATAAAATATTCTCTCTTTACAATATCACCAAATCAATACTGAAACATGCAGAGGTGTAGCCAGCCCTTAAACAAGCCAGTTTTTTATATGCAACTTCCACTTATAAGCCAAAGAGTGGCAGCAACCAAACTTCCTTCAAGTACTCGCTAGCATCTTTCATATCTGTTATCAGGCTTTACAACCCATCACATGCTTCACATTGTATAAAAAAAAAGGCCTATATTCTACACTTTAGATAGAGACACATATACTATCCCCCTTATGACAGTAGAGGAAGCAGCAGCCTACCGGATTGTTTCCTCCCTACCAGCTTTTATTGGTGGTTTTATGTATCCCTGGAAACTTTCTCATATGCAATTGTTTTAGGTGCAAAAGGTGCTGAAACATTTGCTGTCCAGCGACGTTTTGGTATTGTTGGGTAAAGTGGTTTTGGCCCGTCCTGGAACTGGTCTGAAGAGCAAAATGCTTTTTATTTCCATCGAGGGCAAATATTCTTCTGAACTAAGGTACTTGCAAAACCTCAAGAGGTGGTACTTGGCCTTAGAAAAACAGAATTAGTGGTGGAAAGCAACACTTCCACTTTCCGACAGCCAAGAAACTTTCCCTCCCTCTTACAATCTATGCCTGTATTAACAATATGTATCTAGCAGTATTTTTATTAGTTCACATTGACAAACTCTCCTAACCTTTGTAATGATGCGATAATGAGCAAAAAATAATGTATGTAAGGCTTCAGTTTTACCAGCAAAATTCTTTATGTGCTAGGGCAGTCTTTCCACGCAGCTACCCTGGTTGTTAGTCATGCAGATGTTTCTAGAGTTACCATGTGTTAAAACAGTGACGCCCAAATCCTTATAAAAAAGCCTTTCCACCGCAATCTTCTCTGGTGTCACAGATGATGAATCCATGGATCAACTAAAGCAAATTCTCACTTCCAGAGCAAATTATGGGATGGACCTTTATATCTGTAACAGTCAATACTTATACTTCCCCTGAAATTCAAAGTCTTTTTTCCCTTCCTGAACAAGCAGAGGGACTACCAGATTAGGATCGATTTACAACAGCCAGACAAGTACTTGACCAAACTACACAGATAAACTGCTGCAGCTCAGATAGCCCAAGGCAAAACACAGTAAAGAACCATCTCAGACTAACCTTTCAGATGATATTGATCCAGCATTTCAGAGCACCAGTAAAAAAACCCATACTTTAGCAACGAGTACAGAACTGTACTACCTACACTTCACTTCTCCCATAGTGACAACAGAACAGATACTTAAAGAAATGCTGTTCATTTAGTAACAATTCTGAGAAAGATGATAACTGAAAGGAACATTTGCAGCCATTTGCTTGGTTCATATTTTAAACATCCAGGTTTGTTTTTTTTTAAATATTTTTTGATTTCCAGTGAGGCAACATCCTTTAACAGTGCACAGAATCGTTAGCAACTCAATCAAGTATTTCTCATTGCCAGTAACTGCTATTCAAAACGAATCTCTGAAATGCAGAAAAAATGAAGATGAAATTAGAGAATTCCAGCTTTATCAATTGCACAGGATTGTTTCAGAACTGTGGAAGAGACTGGACAAGCTGTATGAAAAACTCCACCTTGCGAAACACATGGTAGTTGTGCATGCTATAGACTGCAGTTAACAGATGTGATTTAGAAGAGGTGCAAAACAAAGATATGTGAAAATATAAAATAGAAAAGGGTAGGAAGCAATGACTTTCAAAACTTTTCACCGAGATAATTTTCCAAACTAGCTAGCCTAACCTGAATTATCATTTACATCTGGAAAGATATGCTTCAGGTTTGTTTTTTTCTTTTTTCAAAAGAGCCTTCAGGTCACTTCATAAACTTGCATTCCCCGTTTCGCGTCACCGTGCAAGCTACGTTAGAGTTGTTGCTATCTAGCTGAGAAGCGGTTTTTCTTTTACGTTTGCTGAATTGAGAACAAACGTGCTTAACTCATCTTAAAACCTGTCTGTAATTGTTTAGCTCGACCACAGCTTCGCTTGAAGTACCACTGGTCAGTACCAGTAACTTCTCCTCTAAGCACGCATTAATCCGGTCTACCTTCCCTCCTCCAGTTGCTACCCCGTGCTACCCTCTCACCACACGAGGGGAGTTTTGCTGCCAAGACCACGGTTGTTTTTTTTTTTTTTTTTTCTTTTAAAACCAGACCCACAGCAGCACTCCCCGCGTGAGGACGCCTGGGCGCGACACACCTCTCCAGCAAGCGAAGCCCTCCTTTCACTCAACCCTCTCCCCCGCACGAAGGGCCCCCGGCGGCGACGCGTGCGGGAGGGGCAGGACAGGACACTCACTGCCGAGTCCCTTGGCCTGGCTGAGGAGCGCCTCCGAGTCCGCCTGCAGCTCCGCCTGCTCCGAGCTCCGCACGGCCGCCTCTGCGCCTGCCGCCGCCGCCTCCTCCTCCGCGGGGCTGCTCCTCTCCTCAGCCGGCAGCAGCTTCTCCTCACCTGCCCGCTCCAGCCCCAGCCAGCTGCCCAGGCCGCGCAACATGGCGCGGCAGCGGCGGCGGCGGCCGCGCTCGGCCGTTAACGGGCGCTCCGAGCAGACCAGCCGCCCGCTCCTTCCGCATACGCCACTTCCGCCCCGTTCGCGGGGGAAGGGCGGCGGCTGCGCCGCCGCAGGGGGCGGGGGGATAGGCGGGGCAGCGGATCGGGGTGGGAGGAGCCACGCCGCCGCCGCCGCCGGCGGAGGGGCGGGAAGCGCGCGCGCCCTCCCGGGCCTGGCTTGGCGGAGCCGCGCCCCGGCGGGAAGCGGCGGGCTGGGCCGGGGCGGGCCGGGCCGTGAGGGGCCGGGGCGGGCCGTGAGGGGCGCCGCCGCCGCGGGGCTTTGCCTTCCTCAGGGAGTCGCCGCCTCCGCCTCCTCCTCCTCCCGCCCCGGGGGGCTCGCTTCAGTGCGGCAGTCCCCGGCGGTGACCCCGCGGCGGTTAGCGGGCAGCGGGCGCACCTGGGCTTCGCCCTCGGGCCGCCGGTTGAGAGTGCCCGCCGTCGGGGACAAAAAAAGGCGGCGCGGGGCGGTAAGTCACAGGCCGGCGGCGGCTTTGCGGTCGCAGCCCCCGTCCCGCCGCCGCGCTCCCCTTCCTTCGCTGCTCCGCCGTCCTGCCGCCCGGCCCGGCCTCCGCTCAGCGGCCGCCCTCAGGGAGCCCCTCGCCCGGGCAGCCCCTCGCCCGGGCTCGGCCGCTGCGGAGTTCCCGGTGGAGCGCTCTAAGTCCCCGCTGGAGCCAGCCAGCTCCCGTCGAGACGACCGAAGGGAGTAATTCGCGTTCCTCTCCGCTGCTGCTGCTGTCCGGTTCCCAGCAAAATGCAGTATTCTCTTTCTGCTTCCCCTCCCCTAACTCCGTTTCCTCCCTCTTTTGCGAGTCGCTTCCCAAACCACCTGGAATTCTTTGCTTCTGCCGCAAGTGAACGTTGTGTTAAGCTGCTGGGAAATGGCTGTCCTTGCTAAAATCCCAGCGAGCTTTTAATTTCGGTTCCTGTAGGCAAGGTGATAGGGCTTAAGGGTTTTGAAGTGGCACGTACTCAAGGCTTACACCTGCTGTTGAAATAATTTCTCCCTCCCTTCTTTTTCTGAACATAGCTTTGAAAATGGCTTAGGTGATTATGAAATGTTAATGTTGACAACTACATTAGCTGGTTTGTGAAGGAGGAGTCCGAAACACAGGAGGTAGGCTCCAAATCTTAAAATCTAGGCTATCAAAAAAAATGACATATTAAAATTAAATGGCGGGGGAAAGTTAATTCCTGATGATCGTTTTCTCCCGAGTTAAATACTTTTGGTGGCTGTGGTCTTCCATTTGCCTATATTGACAAGGAAATAATAATTTGTTAATGCCTATTATCAAGAAATAGAAGAGTATTGAAAACAAGCATTGTTATGTTCTTGAAGTCTGTTTCCTGAAGACCCAGGCCTTTGTTTATGTTACTTAGTGCACTATGAGGAAGAGTTAAAATGTTCATTCACTAGCTGCTGCTTACTGCCAGGCGTTGAAGAACCATACTGCTTGATTTATACTGAGTGCTGTTAGATCGTGTGCTGTTGCATGTTGTTTTGGATTAATTAGGTGCTTAAGTAAGGAAAGATTTTCTTGACCTTAGAACTTTTGCTCTGTGGTGAGCCATGCTGTCATTGTTCAAAAATTATTCCAGCGATTAGCCTCTACAGCTGCCTGAAGGTAATGTGAATACAATTATGGATGAGATACACACAACATCATCCTGTTTCAGGTGGGGTGGAGAAATGGTGGCAAAAATCTATGCTTGTGTGAAAGGCAGATGAAGTAGACGACTAGCAGGGACAACATCAACAGCAGTCGATGCAAAGAGCAGACTATAGCAACAAGAAGGGTGATGGAAGAGTTTTTAGTTAGGATAGTAATTATCAGAATTTTTAGGGGGTGGTCTCCTTCTCATCTTTTTTTAGTAGTTCTGGATCCCTTACCGTTCGTACTCATACACAGTGCAAGGTGGCATAGACATATTAGCATCTATCAGATTATTCCCCCCCCAGTCATATGATTTACCTTGTATGATATTTAAATCTCTTAGTTCATAGCAGGTCCTTTTTTTTTTTTTTTTTCAGTTTTTAATTATCCAGGCTTCTTATAAAGAACCAACTTTTCAAGAGAGGAAGTTTCTGTATCTGAATAGCCATTGTTGCTTATGCTAGTACTATTGTAGAGCATTGTGAAATAATGATGTTGTATCTGATCAAGGCTTCAGCACCATAATATGCATTAACTATCATCTTTCTATCCTCAGGGTATAGTGTTTGTGAGTACTCATAGTTCTCTCCTGTGAAGAAGCATTTGTTTTGAGGTCTAGACAGGGAAGCAGACTCTGACAAGTTGGCCATGCCATTAGGTCTCAGAGCTACTCTATCCAGGGCTGCCGTTCTGAATGCATGATGCTAACTAATGAGTGTTGTAACATCAGGTGTTTCTCTAAATCTGAAAACTTAAAACAGATACAATGTTGTTTTCTAATACAGCATCAACTCTTACTCTGCATCATAGTCCAGAGATGCTAAATGATTCTTTTTCTGATTTTTCTCTCACAGTAATTACTTGGAGAGGGAGAATGGGTAGGCATGTGAATGAAGAACTCTAGGCTTTTGAACAGTAATGTACTGTAGTACAGATATGGACATTTTGGTTCAGTTCTTCCTTCCTGGTCTCATGTTCCATTGATCTGTACGATATTGTAGGACTTTTGGTGAAATACTTGATGCACTGTGAATTGGAGAAGTGAAAGCTGCTGAAAAATAAGTGGATGGTATAACATTCTGATTTTAATAGATGTTTGAAGCTACAGTCACTATTTTTGAAAGTAAAGCTACTGGGTAGAGAATGAGTGTGTTCTGGCTAATGTAGCAATGAACAATCTTTGAGCTAACTTCTCAAAACAAATGTGAAATTATTAACTAATTTAGAAGGAATCCAGGGTAAGCTTCATCTTGCCTAACTTGTGGTTCTAAAAGGTAGCTGGCTTTTCCTGTCACGGGACAGGAATATGTCAGATGAACTGTGCCTCTGGCATCTCCACAGGGTATCTGTTTTTCCACTGACTGCAGAGTGGATTTAGGTGCTTAGCTTACATATTGGTGTGTAAGCTGGGAGAGATGAATCCTATTCCCAGATTCCAAAATGGTTGTTTTTGTTGTCTGCTCCCAAAAGTCGTTTCAACTTAGAGTCTTTGCGTACCGAGGCTGTGTTCTTCCCTGACATGAATTTGCATTCATCAGATGTATGTCTTTGTCATTTTAGATTTCCAGCTCGAGATCAGTGCTTGTGCTGATTTTTCCAATGAAGTACATCCTGGTAACTGGTGGTGTCATCTCGGGCATTGGCAAAGGGATCATTGCAAGCAGCATTGGCACCATACTGAAATCATGTGGTCTACGTGTCACTGCAATCAAAATTGATCCTTACATAAACATAGATGCTGGAACCTTTTCACCATATGAACATGGTATGAAGGGCAGTGCTGTTCCCTTTTGTATAAATATTTGTATTCACAGTAATGTGGTGATTTGGTTGTTTTTTGTTTTTGTTTTGGTTTTTTTTTGAAAAGCAATAGTATGTGGTAGTCACTAGTCATTTTATAATCTATTTCGCAGTGCAAGTTTGTTCCTTACTATGTGTTCTGAAGGGCATTGTTTGCTCTAAGTAAAGAGAGAAGCAGCCTGTTTGTTGAAGATACTTTTATGAGTAGATGCTTCCTTTCTATAAAATACCACTTTGTTGGGAAGATCCTAGCTGTAGGCCTTGTTCAGTTAATGCTATCTTCAGTTCAACGTGATAAAAAAAAAGAAAAAATTGGAATAGTACTATAAAACTTACTTGAAACTTAAGTCCTCAACGGTTACTTGTGAATGCTGTTATCTGTGTGTCAGGTGTCAGTGCCTTCTAGTGTAAGTGTTTTCATGAGAGTTAGATTAAGTTCTCATTTCAGTCAGTGAGGATCTACTCAAAACCATCAGTGAAGCTTAGAGAGCCAACTAATGATATAATTTAAAAGTAGATGCTTAATTTGGTTCGTTAGTTCTCTGAGCTACGTTGGTTGTATTGACTACATTGCTGATGAGATACAAGACAGTCTGACATGCATTTATAATGTTGAATGTTCCTTCAGCTGTCTGGCTTGTTACTGGTGCATTTATTAAAAACAATGGTTTTCAAAGTACCTTCAGCCAATAGACATTTCTAATTCTTTTTATTTGTCGGATTTTGTCTGCTTACTTTTAGTCTGGACCAAAATTTTTTGAACTGGGGATAAATGTGTTTATCTCTTGACCTGAAAAAAGACCACTTTGCTTTTTAAGTGGAGGAGGAACACAGCACATCAGACCTCTCTGAAAAAGCCAATTTAACGAATCCAGTAGTCCTGCATTTTCAGAAGCACATCTGGTGCTACTTAGGCAGTTGACTGGGGAAGTTCTGCCTTTACCTTTGGTGGTAAGACTCCTGAGATGACTTGAGGTTGTGAGGATGTATTCCTCCCCTAGGTCAGGTACGGGGAGAGGGGATACTATGGCCTGTTAATTCCCACAGAATTTTTTTTTTTTTTTTCCCCTGTGCTTGCTGAAGAATTTCTTACTGCTTGTGAAGAAACACTGGCTTTCTGGGTAGTCAGTAGAAATTCACACATGCCAGAATGGCAAGGCTCTTTTGTTAACATTTTGGCAGAAATATGATTGAGTCAAAGGATTTTAATTTGGTGATTTCCAGTTAACTAAAGAGTTTTTTAAATAATATATTTTTTTTATTCTTCCAAGGCCTGCTTATGAGAGTGTTGGTTCCACTCTGCGTCTGTTGTCTTAAATGATAACTTAGTACAGAGGAGGTACTCAGTGCCTCACAGGATCAGGCATAAACCTTCCACTCTGTTGTACACATTGTGCTGTTTTTGTTCGTTGGAGTGTTGTATTTTGGTGGGATATATATTTCCATAGTCCACACTATAGCTTCAGGGGGATTGCTTCTTTCTTTTTCTTGTGTGTTAGCCCTGTAACTTGTTTAGCTGTTGATTCATTGGGTCATGGCAAAATATTTTATGTTTTTTCTGAAGAGCTTTCCAGCCTTACCTCAAGATGCAGCAACTTTAGTTACTTCAGAGGTTGACTAGACTCAGAATTTAGAGACTCTTTAGAGGTCTAAGAAAAGTCTGAACCTGAAGGATATTTTCATTAGATTTTTCAGGGTCAGAAATAACCCTTGCTGTGGACATAGTGAACCAAATATACAAGATGAAACAACCGAGTAAGAAACAGTGATCATGTCTGAAGAAGCATTTATGTTCATCATAACTTTGCTTCTGATCCAAGCCTTAATCATTAAAATAGATCCAAACAACAAGAATTTATAGTGAAACACTTTGAACGTGCGTAATAATTCATGCTTATAAAAGCACAGGTTTTGGCTTCCATGTGTAAATTAATGTTTTATTTGTTGCTGATTTATGATTCGTAGAGATTGTTTTCTTCTGATCAAGGATTGTAGCATGCTGTTGAAATGCTGGTTAAATATTTTTAAGTCACTTAAATATTTTGGCAATATAACTTTAATTTGCAAAAATATATGTGACTGAGGGGTAGGCATTCGATGTAAAAGTGTTGACTTGGGTATTAAGTCACACAGAATGACATGCAGGTTGAGTTGCAGCATGTGCTTTGTTGATATGTTGTTGTCATGTGTCATTTTAAAAAACATGTCTTCAATTTTAAGATAAGTTTGTGCTATTCCTGCTGTGTGTTTAGTAATTTCTGTTTATTGCTTTTCTGTCTGTTTTCACTTTCTTTTTTCAGGTGAAGTTTTTGTATTGAATGATGGTGGAGAAGTTGACTTAGATTTAGGAAATTATGAGAGATTTTTGGACATCAGTGTCTATAAAGATAACAACATCACCACTGGAAAGATATATCAGCATGTCATTAATAAAGAAAGACATGGCGATTACCTGGGAAAAACTGTTCAAGGTGATATTTTTAATTGTGTGGGATACTAGTCCATTCAGTCTTCACAAAAGAGTGATTAGCTGGAACAAGCTGCTCCTTGCTGCATCACCTTATTCCTTTCTCCTTCCCAAGAGGTACAGGCACGTTCATGTAATGTTGGGCTTCTGGGTTCAAGGAAGGGAGGAATAGAAAAAGGAGCTAGTAGTTTCTTTTTGACTTTCTGCTCATTTTCCCCCTTTTGCATGCAAAAACTGGTATATGGGCCTAAAGTAAGATATGCTTGCCTTCTTTGCTTTTGTCTTGTAGTTGTTCCACACATCACCGATGCAGTTCAGGAATGGGTAATGAATCAGGCAAAAGTTCCAGTGGATGATGACAGAAAAGAGCCACAAATTTGTGTAATTGAGGCAAGTATGGAACCTTTTAGGATATATATCCGCAGTGAACACAAAGAACTAGCTTGCTTTCTCTTTGCTGCTTATTGTAAAAAGGTCAAACTCAAGTTTTATGGAGAGCAGCAATGCAAAGACGTGTTTTATATTCTTTGGTTTGTTCTGAGAGTGACAGGTGTGGTCTTATCCCTACAGCTTCTGTTTACTTGACTAAATCCCTTCTAGAATACTGCTGAAAATGAGCTGCTTAAGAGGTTATTAATTTATAAAATTAAAGCAGCCAGTTACTGTAATGTGCAGTATCTATTCCGAGATACAGATGTTTGACTGAAGCTTTATACTGTTAATAGTATGGAGAAAACTTGTGTAATATCTGAAATCTCCTGTGGTCAGTAGGAGAGCCTATAACATTCTAGCTTTCCATATGACTTCAAATGTCCATCTTGGTGCTTGTGGTCATGTTTATTTATATATTTTTATATAAATAAAGGAATATATTTAAACACTATATAAGTTAGTTTCCTGCTTTCTGGTGTTATTTTTAAGATCTTTGGAGGCAACTTTGTTAACCACTTAACCTGCTGATGTTCTGCACAACAGAAACAATGAGTTTTACCCATCCTTAGTAGGGCATTGAGACAACTAGAGGAAAGGCAGTCAGTAATTTCTAGTATTACTATTACAGCGGAAAATACAGAAAAAGATTATACCTGAGAATTTGACAGAAGAATATGTCATAGATTTAATGCCAGAAGTGACCACCATAATCAGCAGTGTGATAAACTTTGTGACCCAGGCCACATTATTTCTTACATAGAAGAATCTATCTTGATTAAAATATACTTATTGGTATAGCTATAGATCTTTTTTATGTTGTGTGCAGTGAGAGTCAAACATTTCATTTAAAACAGATGTAAACCCAGTAAATACAGAAGTTGCACAAGAATACTAATAAGTAGTGGGCTTGTCAGTCCTTTAACTTCAAGCTTAATTTTCTGTTTCCTCCGTGTAAGGTTGTGGGTTTGTTTGTTTGTTTGGTTTTTTGTTATAGCTTCAGCCTGATAAAAATATTTTTATTCAGGACTTTAAGGATAATTGTATTGTTTTTTCATGGCAAAGTCCTGGAGGAGTTAGACTGAATATGTGTGTCACATAAAACTGTAATTGTCAGAAGTTTTTCTGGTACTGGGTGAACACAAACGTGCAATTCTGTCAAAAGCCACTTGGTGGCACAGAAAGATCATCTGAAATACAACTACTTCATAAGACTTACATGCCAAACACTGCTTTATTCAGTGCTCAGGCTACTGCAGCTCTTTGTGTCTTCGAAAGACATCCAATTTCTGTATAAATAAGTTTTATCATGGAGTTAGTCTTGGGTTTTGGTTTGGTAATAAATATGTAAAGTCTTTTATAATGTCAAATATTATTTCATGTTGTCCATATGGCATTTATTGATGTTGGAAAGCTATGATGATATTGCTAAATGTCTGTATCTTGTTGGTCACAACTGTTCATTAATCTGACAGACAGGAAAAGAAAGTTTTTCTGTACGAAAACCTTCATATCAGCTTAACTATTGATTACTTGTTCATCACTTTGAAGGCAATGTGTATTATTCAGTAGCACCGCACATCTTCCCATGGGAAGCTTATGTGTTTGGTGTACAGTGAATATAATGAAAATGGAAAATTGTTTTGTATTTTCCACAGGAAATAAAATGCGCAGAATAGATGAGGGTTCTTTGCAGAGTATGCCTGCAAATTTCGATTGTCAGGTATTTTAAGATAAAAATTTCAGAAGACTTCTTGTGTATGTAAGAGGTAGACTTTCTTTTCTTTTGTTTTTGCTTTCTGCCACTCTGACATATCCAAGCTTTCTTTTTCAGCTGGGTGGAACCATTGGAGATATTGAAGGAATGCCATTTGTTGAAGCATTTAGACAGTTTCAGTTCAAAGCCAAAAGAGAGAACTTCTGTAATATCCATGTTAGTCTAGTACCACAGGTAAGTTATTAAAATTAATAAAATAGATTTTAGTCTATATTGGGCTTTATATTTGTTTCCTTCTCCCATTAACCCTTTCATGCTGGAGGGTTTTAGAGACAGATATGACAGGTCTTGATAATTACTTTATTGATGTGAGAATCTGTTTTAATGTTCTAAGTTACCAAAAAAACCCCTTATCAACACTAATTTATCTAGAAGGCTAAATATAGTTGTGCTTTGCACTGGAAGCTGCTGGTACATTATGAACCCAGTGGGAAAGGCACTCAGACTCTAAGGTATCATTTAAAATTCCATTTGTTAGAGCTAACACTATAAGGAGAGAACAGTATAAATGACCTTACATCCCTTTAGGTGGTGGGAGCCCCAGGTGGTGTAGCATTGAATGGCCCTGATGTGCAGCATGCTGGGCAGACCACATCCGTAGAAGAGATTCTCCCCTTTCAGTCATTTGAGCTAACAGTTAAATTTCTTGCAAGGAAAGAGTTGTATCATTTTTACTGTGAAACAGAAAGGATGTTCTCAGGAGAACTTCTTCCCAAATCCCTAGATAAAGGCAAGGCCACGCAGGTGATGCAGTTGCAGATGCTAAGTGGGAGCTGTCTGCAGGCTCCCCTGTAACAACGAGTTGTCTGAGTTTGTCCTGCGGCCAAGGGGTTTGTGCAGCACAGGCCTGGACCTCCTCAGGTGAACTCTGATGTGGATTGCTAACTCCTCAATGTATAATGGTCTTCCAGTTAAGACCACTACAGCTTTTTGTACCAGGCTAAAAGTATTTTTCCATTAGAACTCTAAATGTTACTTCACAAATAGGTTTTCTTATTATTTTAAGAGGTAAGTATTCACTGGGGAGGTTTTGGTAAGCAAAGGTTGGTAATGATGATATGATTGCACCTAGCACAGATAAAAAGAGAATTATTAACCACTGCAGCTATGGATTAGAGGATTGATCAGCAATTGGTGGGATTGATTCTGTGTATTTGAGAACAGAATTATTTACTACCTCTGGTTATTTCCAAGGACAGTCACTGAAGGCTTTGTGCTATGTTGGACATTCTCCATTTATTAGCAAAATCCAACCTTTGGGATATTCTTCTTCTTCTACCTGAGTCAATTATATTGAAACATTTTTCTCTGAAAGAAAAAATCATAATAAACCTGACCTGAATTAGGGCCATGTGGTTTCTTCAAAGAATTTCTTATTTTAGTAATAACAGTGGTGCCATTTCTGTTTCTGGCATATTGTGGCTCTGTTTGGATATGTTTACTTCCTGCAATTGTTACTACTTGCAAAGACTTTTTTCTTTCAACCTGTAACTGCTCTGTTAATAGGTGTTAGCTGCTATTTGAGCTTTCAAAAATATGTCTTTCCAGCCTAACGCCACTGGTGAACAGAAGACAAAACCAACACAGAACAGTGTTCGAGCACTGAGGGGTCTAGGCTTGTCTCCAGATTTGGTGAGTCAATACGTACATATTTTTATTTATAGGTGTCCTGGTTTCAGCTGGTGTAGAGTTAATTTTCTTCCTAGTAGCTGGTATAGTGTTATGTTTTGGATTCAGTATGAGAAGAATCTTGATAACACACTGATGTTTTCAGCTGTTGCTAAATAGTGTTTAGACTAAGTCAAGGATTTTTCAGCTTCTCATTTCCAGCCAGCAAGAAGGCTGGAGGGGCACAAGAAGTTGGGAGGGGACAGGACAGCTGACCCAAACTGGCCAAAGGGGTGTTCCATACCATGTAACGTCATGCCCAGTATATGAACTGGGGGGAGTTGGCTGGAGGGGGGCAGACTGCTGCTCGGGAACTAACTGGGCATCAGTTGGCAAGTGGTGAGCAATTGCATTGTGCAACACTTCGTTTGTATATTCCAATTCTTTTATTATTATTGTCATTTATAAACTGGGGGGAGTTGGCTGTGGGGGGAGAGTGGGTCGCTGCTTCGGAACTAACTGGGCATCAGTCGGCGAGTGGTGGGCAATTGCATTGTGCATCGCTTGTTTTGTATATTCTTATTCTTATCTTCTTCCTTTCTGTCCTGTTAAACTGCCTTTATCTCAACCCATGAGTTTTAATTTTTGATTCTCTCCCCCATCCCGCTGGGGCAGGGGGGAGTGAGCGAGTGGCTGTGTGGTACTTAGTTGCTGGCTGGGGTTAAACCACGACAATAGGTCATCTAGAACTGTCCTTGCATAACCTGTGTTCAAAGAATAAGCCTTTGTCTCCCATGACAGACAAGAATTTTAGAAGAAATGCAAAATATATGCTGCACTGTTCGCTAAAGCCACAGGAAATCAAATTACCCAAATTCACTCTTAAGTTAACTTAATTCGACTAACTCTTTGCAATATCTTAAGACTATAGCTATGTTCTTCTTCTAAAGGGATCTTTGCAGAAAAATCATTCTGTGCTGCTAAAAATAATCTCAAGTCTCAGTTCGCTTTGTGGGAAGATGTAGAATGCTTCTGGCTTCTAACAGTCTCTCACAAATTTCTTTTTATGCATGATTAAGATGAAGCAATCCTACCTTTGAAGTACAGCCTTTAAAAATATTCTTGTTTGGAAATATAAAACATGTGGGTGAACCTTCAAAGTAAGGTTTCTCAATTTCTTTCATAGAATCATAGAATACTTTGGGTTGGAAGGGACCTTAAAGGTCATCTAGTCTAACCCCCCTGCAATGAGCAGGGACATCTTCAACTCGATCAGGTTGCTCAGACCCCCGTCCAACCTGACGGTGACTGTTTCCAGGGATGAGGCATCTACAGCCTCTCTGGGCAACCTGTTCCAGTGTTTCTCCACCCTCATAGTAAAAAATTTCTTCCTTATATCTACTCTAAATCTACCCTCTTTTAGTTTAAAACCATACCCCTTGTCCTATCATAATAGGGTCTGCTAAAAAGTTTGTCCCCATCTTTCTTATAAGCCCCCTTTAAGTACTGAAAGGCTGCAATAAGGTCTCCCTGGAGCCTTCTCTTCTCCAGGCTGAACAACCGCAACTCTCTCAGCCTTTCCTTGTAACAGAGGTGTTCCATCCCTCTGATCATTTTCGTGTCCCTCCTCTGGACCTGCTCTGACAGGTCCATGTCTTTCCTGTGCTGAGCACCCCAGAGCTGGACGCAGTACTGCAGGTGGGGTCTCACCAGAGTGGAGTAGAGGGGGAAAATCACCTCCCTTGACCTGCTGGCCACACTTCTTTTGATAAAGCCCAGGATACAGTTGGCTTTCTTGGCTGCGAGCACACATTGCTGGGTCACGTCCACCTTTTCATCCACCGAGTACTCCAAGTCCTTCTCCACAGGGCTGCTCTCAGTCCATTCTTGCACCACATACTATAGTGAACCTAAAGCCAGCAAGTTTCACCTCATGCCAGTTGGCAAATGATGACAAATGCTCAACTCCTTCCATTCTTTCTCCCCAGTGCTCTAGTAATGAGTATGTGCTTATTCCCTGGCTGCAGTGTTTGCCTCCCTGGCACTTTTCCTTTGGAGCAGAGAGGACACATAAGTAGGTTGCAGCTCCTCTTTGTGATACCTGTCTGCCATTGATGGTAGTCTGCTTGGTCAAGTGTTGATAGCAGTGAAGCCAGGGCAGCACAGCTTCAGATGCCAGTACAACCCCAGTTCAAACCTGTGCTCGTATCTTCCTGAACTGCAGCTGGTGCAGTTGAAGACACACTCCGTTTCTAGGTCTGCTTCAGGAACAGAAAAGGACAATTTTGCTCTTTCGTGTGAGGCTGCTTGTTAAAGAATATTTTCCTTACTTGATTCTGGAAGTTGTTGAGCACTTTCCATTCCCATAAAGTCCACTGGGAGAAGAAGCTTCCTAGCCCTTCTCAGAAATGAAAGTGTAGTAGTAGTGAGAATAGTCCTACTTCTGTATAGTATTTATATCCTCAAAAAGGAAAAGTGATTCTTAAAAGCATAGTCACACAACTAAATTTTGTGTTGTGCTTCTTTCTGATTTTTTTTTTTTAAACTCTTGCATTTTATATTTATCAAAAAGCATGTTTATAATTACAAAATGAATGGCTTTATAAATAGAATATATGAAAGTTGTGTTAGGTAGCTTCAAATTGTTGTGACCTGGTAACTGTAATCAGCTTGTGGAGGGAAAGACTTTTATTAATGCAATGCTGCTCTATATTCCAAGCTTCAGGGCCTAAATTTCTAAATCCCTCTTGAGGTGCTAATTGCATATGGAAAGTTGCATACGATTTTTGAAGGCCTTTAAGATAATTGCCAGTGTCGGACTCCCCTCCCCCCCCCCCCCAATTAATTTTTAAAAGCCTGTTAAGTGTGTGTGTATAATAAAAGGAAAACAGACTGTCTAGTCACTTTCTCACATATTGAGTTCTTGCCTGGAGCAGTTCTGGGACTGCCAGAAGTGCAGTACCATTTTTTTACTTTTTTTTTTTTTTTTTAAATTGCTGTTGTTGACCGCGAAGGCAATAGAGAGATTACACTCTGAGCACAGCCTCTTGATGGTGTTATAAAGTTGCTTGGGCACTGCTTCAAGAAAATCTTTAAATGGTTGCTCTTTTGGGCAGGGGCCCAATGCCAAGACAGCACATGGGGAAGTCAGGAGGGCTTCCTTCATAAGCTGTGCTGCTAGGCTGCCTGATCTAAACTCGTCTAGACCTATTCTTAATACCCGCTGCCTCACTGTCTGGTCCCAGGCTTCCCTGAGGTGGCATGCTGGGCCAGTCTCAGCTGTGTATGTACAGGAGCCTTTCTGTTCTCCATGGGGTGTTCTAAGCGCTTAATGAATATGCTGTATCTGCAGATTTAATGGACTCTGTTACAACATTTTGAAAACTGATTATACACTTGTCAGTGCTGCCCTATTCAATTGAATTGTTCCTCATCTTCTTTGTATTATGTTTCTTTGAGATGCATCTTGGCCACTGTTATTGTAGTTTCGTATTTTCATGCTGATTCTGATGTTTTTGATTTCTGTGACTGCATTAACTTTAAATTTGTTGCAGCAAGATGGATCATAGATTTCAAAGTGGATTTAATCCACTTTTTAAAGTGGATTTAATCATTCCACAATATTATCAAGGTTTATGAATTATATCTTCAAACAGTACCCAGTTTTTAAGTATAAGTTGTGCTTAATTGAATAGAATGTACAAATTGTTTTATAATTATTTTTTGATTATTAGAATGTGCACTAATTTTTCCCTATACTTGGCATTGGTTTTCTGTTTCTAGAATTTCTTGCAAGGGTAGAGGAAGTTAATTAGACTTCATCAGTATCAGTGTAGCTAAGCTGCATTCTAGCAAGGTGATCAAAGGTCAGCTACAAGTTTCTGAACAAAAAAGGCTTAAAGCATTAAGTAGTTGCAATTGCTAGAAAACGAAAATAATGAATTAATCTTTTAACAGGATCATCCTACTTTCTGTTATACTTTCAGGATTCAAAATACCTTAAGGTAGTAAACTGACTAATCAATAGGCACACTGATAGAGCAGTTCTGCATTTTGAGCTAGTTGGCTGAAGTTACATAATGCAAAAAACCTCCTTCCAACAAACACCAAAACACATGCTTATTTTCTTTATTGGTAAAAATTATCAATATTTTCTAAAATTCCCGAGTTTTATATGTATCAGCAAAATAATAGCAGAATAATTGCACCAGGAAAAAACCCACAAAATTATGCAATAGTTTTCTCATATTCAGCGTCCTTCTTTTTATCATGATGTGCAAATTAAGAATTACGAAAAGGTGCTGAAGTACTGAAATACTAGAAAACATGTATGTAAGCTAAGTATTATTGCTCTATATTTAGCTGATAAGGTCACTATTTCTTTTGATTCATCATATTATTCATACTTAGAGAGCTGCTAGACTTTAGGTAAAGAGTATTACAATAGTAGCTACAAGAAAGGAGAACATGAGGAAGCAGTATTACAGAGAATGCCAAAGAAAGATTAATAAAAGTGGGTCAGTATGGGCAGGGAACTGATTTACTTCTGCCTTGCTAGCAAGTATTTGTGAGCTATGAGATAATTGTAGAATTCCAAAAGAGGGGAAGAGAAGTAATGGCACATTTGTTTGTGCTGTGTTTCCAAAGGAGATTAATCTCTCCATGAACAGTACTGAGGATTTTCTATTGGTTTGCCTAGTAAATATTTGAGATTTTTCATTCTGTTATGACAGATTGTCTGCAGAAGTGCAAAACCTATAGAAATGGCAGTGAAGGAAAAGATTTCCATGTTTTGCCATGTGGAGCCTGAGCAGGTCAGTACTTTAATATTTTGTCATTATTTAAACATGTGGGAAAGCATACAAATATTTCTGTGCATTTCTGTTTTCAACTTCAGACTGTTTCATTAACATGTAATTGTTTTTACAATTTTTATCTTGCTGTCATGTACACTATAACACTTCAAAAATATTGGGAGTTTATATGTTAAATTTTATGTCAAATGGTCATTAACAATTTAAATGCATGTTATGTAAAAAGTTAATAAAAGGAACTGATTTTGAGTGCATGATTAATTGCTATACATAGTTGTGAAAACTGTGCAGTTTCAAGCTATCGTTGGTTATTGTCCATAAATCATCTCAGGTGGTTATAATAATGGATGAACAGAGTGTAGTTAAAGCTAGGGGTTTTGCTTATGTCCATAGATCATCACAGCCACATGAACGCTCTTTCTGTGATGATATGGAATAGGCTATTCATGCCCTTTAACATGCTTAGAACATCTACTGTGTAGTTATATATCCTTTTATAATTCATGTGTGATTTTGGCCTTAATAGTTTGTGATGAATTGCTATTCAAATACTAATTTTGAGAAATCAAATGCTCTTTAATAAAATTTTTGCAAGTGAGAGCATTTTACTCTTCAATGTAATGTGTAATACCAAAGGGATAATAGATGCCAACACTTACGCTGTATTTCAAATAGGTGTCAGTGTTGACCTCTCTGCAGGTGTGTAAGAAAAAGCTTTTTATAGTAAGATTCCAGATGAGGACATGGAGAGCAGTGTGGCCATTACTCCCTGCTCTCCCCCCTCCCATCCTTCCATCTTACTATCTGTGGAAGAAGACACCCTTGAGCTAGCTTCTGGAAAATCCTTCAGAAATGCCTTTGTAATTCCTCTCCAGCCAGAGAGAGACAACTGGAAGTTCAATCAAACAAAAACATTGTGTGCTTTTCTGGCAGTATCAGGCCACGTGTAAGCATATACTCAGATTCCAACTGCAGTTATTATGCCAGTCTAACTGGACCAAGAGTCCCATGTGTAACTGAACTTCCCTAAGAGCTGCCTGGCAGGGAGGGAAGTGTCTTCATGGCACTGTTTTTTTTGGTTTGGTTTTTTTTTTCTTCTTCTCCAAGTTCTGCCTTTTAGGGTAGAAGCTCAATAGTTTTAGCAGTCACAGCTTTCATGAGAAGCTGAGTATATGATCCCAGGCAGAGTGCTGCAGTCTTTTTGTACTGTTCTGGCTAGCTCAAATGTCTATCCACAGCACTGCATTGTGTACTATAGGTGTGACCCTGGCGGTTAGACCCAGTGGACTCAACTGGGATGCTGCTAGGTGCTATACTGTGTTGCATCCGCCTTTTTTTTTTTTTTTTTTTTTCCTTTTCATAACTGTATTCATCAGAATTCTGCAAAGCCATTCTTAAGTAAAATTAATGAACCACTTCTGGATTTCAGAAGACACTGGCCGCATGTCTATATATTCCCTAGAATGATCCTGGATTTCTCGTGAACTGAAGGATTGGATGCATCATCAGTCATCTTCCTGGAGCTATGTGCAATGCCAGTAGAGAAGCAGCTACAGTTTATTTTGTGTCTACAACAGTGGTTTACAATCTCAAGGAGATCAGTCTTTTCAGTCCACCTTTCCCATTTATTTGCTGTTGTAGAATCACAGAATAGTTGAGGTTGGAAGGGAGGTCATCTGGTCCAGCTCCCCTGCTCAAGCAGGGTCACTTAGACCCAGTTGCCCAGGACCATTATTCAGGCAGCTTTTGAGTATCTCCAAGGTTGGAGACTCCACAACCTCCCTGGACAACCTGTGCCAGGGCTTGGTCACTCTTACAGTGAAAAAGTGTTTCCTGATGTTCAGAGGGAATGTCCTGTGTTTCAGTTTGTGCTCATTGCCTCTTGTCCTGTCACTGGGCACCACTGAAAAGAGCCTGGCACCATCTTCTTTGTATCCTTCTCTCAGGTATTTCTATACATTGATGAGATTTTCCACCCGTATACCCCCGAGCCTTCCATTCTTCAGGCTGAACAGTCCCAGCTCTCTCAGCCTTTTCTCATAGGACAGATGTTCCCGTCCTGTAATCACCTTCATAGCCCTTTGTGGGCCACGGACTCTTTCCAGTATGTCCATGTCTGTCTTGTACTGGGGAGCCCAGAACTGGACCCAGTACTCCAGGTATGGCCTCACCAGTGCTGGACAGAGGGGAAGGATCACCTCCCTCCACCTGCTGGCAACACTCCTCCTAATGCAGTCCAGGATACATTGGTTGGCTCATGTTCAACTTGGTGTCTACCAGGACACCTAGGTTCTTTTCTGCCAAGCGGCTTTACAGCTCGGTGGCCTCCAGCATGTACTGGTGCCTGGGGTTGTTCCTCCCCAGGTGCAGGACTTTGCACTTCCCCTTGTTGAACTTCGTGAGGTTCCTGTCAGCCCATTTCTCCTGCCTGTTGGCAGGATGGCAGCGTGACCCTCTGGCATATTGACCACTCCTGCCACTTTGGTGTCATCTGAAAACTTGCTGAAGGTATGCTCTGCCCCATCATCCAGATCATTAATGGAGATGTTAAACAGGACTGGACCCAGTACTGACCCCTGGGGTACTCTGCTAGTTACTGACTTTCAACTAGACTTTGTGCTGCTGATCATCACGCTCTGGGCCTGGCCATTCCACCAGTTTTCCTCACTGTCTGCTCATCCTGCCCATACATGAACAGGTTGTCTGTGAGGATCTCACAGGAGACAGTGTTAAAAGCCTTCTTGAAGTCCAGGTAGGCAATGTCCACTGCTCTCCTCTCATCTGCCAGGCCGGTCACTTCATCATAGAAGTTTATCAAGTTGGTCAAGTATGACCTCCCCATGGTGAATCCATGCTAACTACTCCTGATGATTTTCTTGTCTTTTGTGTGCCTGGAAATGGTTTCCAGGACTGTCATGACTAGTCCATGAAGACCACATGCTATTTTGTCCACAGACCGACTCTAAGTGGAATTTTTTTTATTAATTTGCTTTTAACAAGTGAGTCCTCCCTCCTCACTTCAATGTGTGTACCACCAAAACAAAAACAGTGTCTTCAGCTTGTTTCAGGATTATAACAGTCTCCATAGTCAGCACGGCTGTAACCTAGAGCAGCTAGTGATTCTCTCTTAATGTTATATCCTTAGGATGGTAGCTGCCAAGTTTGGAAGAACAGTTGGATAAGCCTTATTCCTACTGTAGGAGGGCTGTGGTTACCCTATTCTTTTTGCTGTCGAATGGGCACTTAGAGAGGCATGGGGCAGCATGCATGTGTACATACTTATGTGATGAACAGAAGTAACTCACAGATAACTAAGTGAGTATCCTTTACTTCTCGTGTATCAGGGAAGAACACTTGTGCTTAGGATTCTGAACTCTGCAGTCTTGTGTAAGCCAAGTTCAATGAACTTAACTGCCAGCAGCTTGGATGCTGTTTATAAACGTGTTCTTAACTAAATGGTCCTTGAATGGACTATACTCATTAATTAATTACATAACCTAATTGGCTATCAAAATTCTTTTAGGAGACTTTATCGCAACCTCATTGGGTCTGCTTTGTTAGGTTCCATTTGTGTTTGTTCTTTCCCAGTTAATATTCTTCAAGTTTGTGAGAGAGGGAGAAAGAAGTGTTAGCAAGCATGACTGCTTGTGGGGCCAGATGTTTGTATTAAAACTGATGTATTGATAGGCTTGACAAGCTATTTTTGTATGATGGTGTGATGAAGAAGTGAAACACATTTTTACCTTTTGGGTAACTTTTTCCTTGTAGATCTAGTGGAACCTTAAATACTAGCTGTGCTGCCTTGCCCATTCAAAAGAAAAGTATTTAAACATTAGCATGTATGTAGAATACAAAATGTGTGTAGTGTACAAAAAATATAATGTATGTTTCCTATGAAAAATTTTTAGGTAAGTCTTTTACGTTGTGCTTTTTTTTGTTAGGTGATATTTATCCATGATGTTTCTTCCACTTACCGAGTACCAATCCTGTTGGAGCAGCAAGGCATCATTAAGTATTTTAAACAGAGGTTAAATTTACCTATTGATGACCAGCCAAGTGATCTTCTAATGAAATGGAAGAAAATGGCTGACAGGTATTCTAACTCCTGCTGCTTTTTCTAGAAGTGTTTTAATTCAAGTTAGGTTTTTAGTTGCTGTGAAGTCACCAAACTGGACTGGGCTCAGTAGCATGCTGCTGATCAACACCTGTGAATGGTCTGGGTTTAAAAACATTGTCAGTTTTGAGATTTTGGAAGATGTTTTGTGAAGATAAAGAAAAAGCAAACACTGTTAAGATGTTTTCTTTGTGAAAATTGGTATAATAACCAAAAAACTTGTTTTTGTCAGATACGAAAGGTTGCTGAAGGTGTGTTCCATAGCTCTCGTTGGCAAGTACACAAAACTAAGTGATTGCTATGCATCTGTTTTCAAGGCTCTGGAACACTCTGCGCTGGCAATTAATCACAAACTGGATTTAATGGTGAGGATATTTCTGGCTTTTGCTTTCAGGAATACTTTGAATATACTCTACTAGTTCCCATCACATGAGGCAGTTTTAATTCATGTGGAAATTAGAAAATGAATCATGCAGATAAATACAGACTGGCCAAGCATCTCATTTTTTTTTAAAGAAGTGTTTACAGATTTCATTATTTTATTTGGAACTGAATTTATCTGAAAGGAATGCTGTAATTGCCCCAAACTGGATCTGATTAAAAAGCAGACCTTACCTGCAAATTTATATTTATTATCAAACGTAGGTTTCACTTGTTCTCATGAGACTGCTTATCATGTTAATGAGATTAGCTTAAAGACAGGAGAAAATAGATAAATTGGAAAGCAGTTTAGTTACTTTTTAAAATCCAGTGCCAGAAGCTGTTGCTCTTCATTTCAGTTAATATTCTGAGAGCCCTCTGTTTTATCTTCAGCAGGATTCTAATGATATCAGAATTGGGCCATAAACTTAGTTTCTCCAAGATAGAAGTTCCTCAAATAAAGGACTATTTAGGGATCTAACTTGTTTCATTTTAATGAGAACAGAAAGTTGAACTACATGGGCAAAAACTGTTATCAGCTTTCTCACTAGTGGAACTATCAGTTTCCATTGCTGAGTTTTGTTGCTAGGGTTGGCAAGCATGGGGCAGAGAAGCAGTGTAGAAGGGTGCATTATTATCACTTAATGGGTGATAATGGGTACAGAGGACATTTTAGCAAATTTCAGTAGCAAAACAGTAATAAATGGTCACAAAGTATCAGCAACTATGTGCTGCTTTAGGGTGATTCATTAAATGATGTAAGATAAATTGATGGAAGTGGGCAGTTGCAGGCTGTACTGCACTCAGTAGGTTTTGGTCTCTGCCTGTCTCTGATCAAAGCAAGTTTGTGTGTTTATGCACTTCAGTAACTGCTGAAAATTGCTGCGCCCTCTGACCTTTGTTAATCATTCCCTTTATCGTGATATGAAAAATAGAAGATACTAGAGTGAAAGTTTCAGTGTGTCAAAAACTACAAATGGGTGGCTTAGATAATGCTTGTGCAAGGAAAGCAGGTGGTTTCCACTCAGCTCTAGAAAGTTTCTCACTGGAACTAACCACTTTTTGACGAGGAAGGTCATTAATATCCAGGATGGCTTAACAGGTTGCTAAAGGCAGCAGGCCAAAGTCATAGCCACTATTCTGTTGTTTCAGTCCATCTACCCCAGAAAGAAGCAGTGGGAGCACCTACAACAACCAGGGGTGCATATGTAGTTCTTTAATGAAGCACAGAGTAATGAATACATGGGAGTCCTGTTTACAGTGATATTTCCAATATTTTTTGGGAGAAGAAGGTAAGTTCCCTAAACCATGAACACTGAGTACTAAAGAAGGAATATCTCATATCAGAACATCCTTCTGGTAACATACTTCTGTTTGCTTGAGAACACGAGTCACCAGGAGTGTATCACCTCAGGTGTTTTCTTCTCAGTGACTTGGTGGAGAAGGTGACTAGCCCTATACTAAGATAACCAACTATGTTTTGTACCCTCCCATCACTGCTTGGTTCTGATGGACTGTTAATCAGATGGTGAAGTAGTTGCAGCAGCTTGTGATGATGTAGAATGTACTTTTCACTGTGGCTTGTGCTGTTTTGGGCTCTGATATCACCCTGTTGTTTTCTCGCAGTATCATTCAGCTGCTTGTCAGGCACATGGGCCAGCTGCAAATCCTTCATCTTTTGCTTCTGATTGTTGATGTCATCCCAGAACCTTTTCAAGTAGGGGAGACATGCAGAGCTGCACAAACAAAAACAAATCTGAACTATTTTTTCTGTAGGACTTCTTTACTGAGAGAAGTGGGTTGATTTGTTCTCTGGGGAGGGGGGAAGAGACCCTTCCTATCAAGAGAAAAGGAAAAAAAACCACAACTGCTTATCTTAGTGTCCTTCTACTCTTGTCCTCTGTAAGGTATGCCGAATGTTGAATAGTATAGAGACAGAGAACAGGTTGCTACCTATCATGTAAAACAGCTAGGGAACCACTCAAAACCAAAATAACTTCATGTTTAGTAAGAGGAAATAATTTCCTACGAACTAGGGAACTTAATGCATAGTGTTCACTGCTAAACAGTATCTCTGAAATTATAAGGACTAAGCGGAATTCAAGTAGGCTTTATGTGTTTACGTGACGAAGAAGCCAATTGGTAGGTATCATGGAAAATACAAAAAACCAAACCAAACCAAAAACCACCAGAACCTCAGCTTAGGGAAGAAATAGCTTGTTTTAAGGCTTAAGCTGTCTCCTTTCCCTTGAAGGGAGACAGGAGGAGGTGTCGTGGAGGAAAGAAATAAAATAAATACATTTGTAGGAAATAGATAAGCTTTCCTCCACGATAAGTTTTCTTCCACAGTATATGTACACATCAGGCCAGTTGGACATACACAAGTCCATGGGACCACACAAAATGCATCCCGGAGTGCTGAAGGCGCTGGCTGCTGTCACTATGAGGCCACTCTCCCATCAGCTTTGAAGGGTCATGGCAACTGGGGGAAGTTCCCTCAGCTGCTGAAGCAAGTGGCTCTGGTGCCGGCAGGATCTGCAGCGGAGCGCTCCGGCACAGCGCACAGCGGCGGTTCCCGAACCGGGGGAACCTCCATGGAGTGGAGAGAGCCGCCGGGAGCCTGCCGCTCACACCACCGTGGCTGACAGGACCTGGGTGGTGCCAGGAGCAATGGTGTCCAAGCCACCACACCTGTAGAAGAAGCTCTCGGGGAGCACCAGCAACCACGGCGGGCAAACGGTGCACGGCAGGGCATGCCGGAAGGGCGCTGAAGTGATGGTGTCCAGCCGGCACAAAGCCACAGCCTCTCGGAGCTCCGCACCCACCGCGCCTGACGCAGCTGCCCAGACGGAGCTCCGGAGGAAAGAGGCAGCCACCCTGGGGTCAGGTCTGCAGGCTCTGCCCTGCTCTTACCCCGGTGCTGGGCGGCAGCTGTGAGCAGAGCTGTGGGAGATGCGTCCGGGGAGAGGAGCTCCTCCGCTTAGTGACAGCTCTGGGAGGAGGTGAGGGGGTTGAGGAGTATCAGGGAGCGCGAGAGAGAGATACAGACTGCTGGAATTGCACCCTGCCTTACCTGGGACAGGCCCTAACAGACAGAAAGGACGCATGATATGGAGGGTTCCCTGTCCTCTCTCCACCTGGCCGAATGCAGTGACTCGGGCGATAGGGGGGAACGGCGACAAGTTCCTGCACAGCACAGCAGGCATGTCTCCTCTGTGACTACCCCATCTTGCCAGGTGCCCTTGCATAATAGGTACAAGGCTCTGCAAGTGGAACCGAACAATGACAAGGATGATGGTTCATCTAGCTTGGCGGTGTCACCAAGGTTAAGCGGGTCTATGCCCTGCATCAAAACGGCTTCCATAAAGAAAAAAAAGACGGGTCGTTGTCATAGGAGACCCTCTCCTGAGGGGAAAAGAAGACCCAATATGCAGACCAGACCCACTTCTTAGGGAAGTCTGCTGCCTCCCTGGGGCCCAGGTTAAAGATGTGAAAACTTCCTACCCTGATATGGCCCTCAGATTACTATCCATTATTGATTTTTAAGGTAGGCAGTGATGAAGCTGCAACAAGAAGTCCGAGGGCAATCAAGAGAGTCTTCAGAGCCGTAGGATGACTGGTTAACGGATCAGGAGCAGAAGTAGTGTTCTCCTCTATCCTTCCAGTTGCAGGGAATGATGAGGGAAGAAACAGGAAGAGCCAGCAGATCAATACCTGGCTCCAAGCCTGGTGTCACAGGCAGAATTTTGGGGTTTTTGATCATGGGTCAGTCTACATGACAGTGGGCCTGCTGGCAATAGGTGGGGTATGCCTGTCTGGAAGGGGAAAAAGGAACTTGGCAGAGGAGTTAGCAGGGCTCATTGAAAGAGCTTTAAACTAGATTCGAAGGTGGAAAGGGATAAAACCAGGCTTGCTAGAGGTAAGCCTGGGGACTGCACACCAATGTTTGAGGGATGGTGTGCTAGCAAGGTCCTTCAGTCTGCTATCTCAGTGGAGGTAGGGGATGGAGATCCATGTGACAGCAAAGACGCAAGGGTTACTGATGTGTTAGAAACCACGGAAATGCCTGAGAATGGTCATGTAGGAATTGGGGCTTCTTCCCCCCCAAAGGTGGCAGAATCAATAGCCCAACTGAAGTGTATCTACACCAATGCATGCAGTACGGGCAACAAACAGGAGGAGCTGGAAGGCATTGTGCAGTGGGAAAACGATGATATAGTTGCCATCACGGAAACATGGTGGGATGACTCGCACAACTAGAATGCTGCAATGGATGGCTGTAAACCCTTCAGAAGGGACAGGCAAGGAAGGAGAGGTGGTGGGGTAGCCCTGTATGTTAGGGAGTGTTCTGATTGTCTAGAGCTTATGATGGTGATGATGGGGTTAAGTGTTTATGGGTAAAAATCAGGGGGAAGGCCAACAAGGCAGATATCATGGTGGGAGTCTGTTATAGACAGCCCAACCAGGATGGCAGACAAAATATTCTACAAGCAGCTGGGAGAAGTCTCACAATAGCTAGCCCTTGTTCTCGTGGGGGACTTCAACTTACCAGACGTTTGCTGGAAATACAATACAGCAGAGAGGAAACAGTCTAGGAGGTTCCTGGAGGGTGTGGAAGACAACTTCCAGACACAGCTGGTGAGTGAGCCAACTAGGGAAAGCGCCCTGCTGGACCTGTCGTTTGTGAACAGAGAAGCACTTGTGGGTGATGTGATGGTTGGAGGCTGTCTTGGGCACAGCGACCGCGAAATGATAGAGTTTCCGATTCTCGGAGAAGTAAGGAGGGGGGGTCAGCAGAACTGCTACCTTGGACTTCTGGAGGGCAGACTTTGGCCTGTTTAGGGAGCTGGTTGAGAGAGTCCCTTGGGAGGCAGTCCTGAAGGGCGAAGGAGTGCAGGAAGGCTGGACATTCTTCAAGAAGGACATCTTAAAGGCGCAGGAGCAGGCCGTCCCCATGTGCCGAAAGATGAGCCGGCAGGGAAGACGACCTGTCTGGCTGAGCAGTGAGCTTTGGCTGGAACTCAGGAAAAAAAGGGGAGTTTATGACCTTTGGAAGAAGGGGCAGGCAACTCAGGAGGACTACAAGGATGTTGTGAGGTTATGCAGGGAGAAAATTAGAAGGACCAAAGCCCACCTAGAACTGTTACTGCTACTGCCATAAAAGACAATAAAAAGTGTTTGTAGAAATACATTAGCAACAAAAGGAGGGCTAAGGAGAACCCCTGCATCCAATAAAGGACAGAGAGAAACATAGTCACAAAGGATGAGGAAAAGGGTGAGGTACTTAATGCTTTCTTTGCCTCAGTCTGTAATAGTAAGACCAGTTGTCCTCTGGGTACCCAGCCCCCGAGCTGGAAGACAGGGACGGGAGCAGAATGAAGACCTCATAATCCAAGGGGAAATGGTTAGCGACTTGCTACACCACTTAGACACACACAAGTCTATGGGGCCGAAGAGGATCCACCCAAGGGTACTGAGGGAGCTGGCAGAAGTGCTCACCAAGCCACTTTCCATCATTTATCAGCAGTCCTGGCTACCCAGGGAAGTCCCAGTTGACTGGAGGTTGGCAAATGTGACGCCCATCTACAAGAAGGGACGGAAGGAGGATCCAGGGAAATACAGGCCTGTCAGTCTGACCTCGGTGCTGGGGAAGGTTATGGAGCACATCATCTTGAGTGCCATCACGCGGCACATACAGGACAACCAGGTGATCAGGCCCAGTCAGCATGGGTTCATGAAAGGCAGGTCCTGCTTGACCAACCTGATCTCCTTCCATGACAAGGTGACCCACTTAGTGGATGAGGGAAGGGCGGTGGATGTTGTCTACCTAGACTTTGGTAAAGCCTTTGACACCATTTCCCACAGCGTTCTCCTGGAGAAACGGGCTGCTCACGGCTTGGACGGGCATGCTCTTTGCTGGGTAAAAAACAGGCTGGCTGGCCAGGCCCAAAGAGTGGTGGTGAATGGAGTTAAATCCAGTTGGCGGCTGGTCACAAGTGGTGTTCCCCAGGGCTCAGTACTGGGGCCAGTTCTGTTTAGTATCTTTATTAATGATCTGGATGAGGGAATCGAGTGCACCCTCAGCAAGTTTGCAGATGGGAGGAAGGGTTGATCTGCTGGAGGGTAGGAAGGCTCTACAGAGGGATCTGGACAGGCTGGATCGATGGGATGAGGCCAACTGTATGAAGTTCAACAAGGCCGAGTGCCGGGTCCTCCGCTTCGGTCATGACGCCCCCGTGCGGCGCTACGGGCTTGGGGCAGAGCGGCTGGAAAGCTGCCCGGCGGAAAAGGACCTGGGGGTGTTGGTCGACAGCCGGCTGAGTATGAGCCAGCAGTGTGCCCAGGTGGCCAAGGCGGCCAACGGCATCCTGGCCTGTATCAGAAACAGTGTGGCCGGCGGGAGCAGGGAGGTGATCGTCCCCCTGTACTGGCACTGGTGAGGCCGCACCTCGCGTCCTGTGTTCAGTTTTGGGCCCCTCACTGCAGGAAAGACATGGAGGGGCTGGAGCGTGTCCAGAGAAGGGCAGCAAAGCTGGTGAGGGGTCTGGAGCACAAGTCTTATGAGGAGCGGCTGAGGGAACTGGGGTTGTTTAGCCTGGAGAAAATGGAGGCTGAGGGGAGACCTTATCGCTCTCTACAACTACCTGAAGGAGGGTGTAGCGAGGTGGGGGTCGGTCTCTTCTCCCAAGTAACAAGCAGTAGGAAGAGAGGAAATGGCCTTGAGTTGTGGCAAGGGAGGTTTAGATTGGATATTAGGAAATATTCCTTCACCGAAATAGTTATCAAGCATTGGAACAGGCTGCCCAAGGAAGTGGTTGAGTCACCATCCCTGGAGGCATTTAAAAGACATGTAGATGTGGTGCTGAGGGACATGGTTTAGTGGTGGACTCGGCAGTGCTAGGTTAACGGTTGGACTGATGACCTTCAAGGTCTTTTCCAACCTAAATGATTCTATGACTAGAAAACGCAAATATCGCACCAATCTTCAGAAAGTGTAAAAAGGGGGATCTGGGGAGATGGCAGGTGGTCAGCTTCATCTCATTTCTTGGGAAGATTATGGAGCTAATACTCCAAAGAGTTGTTTCTGTGTTCACGAAAAAGAAGAAAGTGGGAACAGCCAAAATTAGTCCCTGGAGATTTTCAGATCCTGACTGGAAATGGGCCCTGAGCAACCTGCTCTAATTTGACCTTCTTTGAACAGGGGTTGGGCTAGACACCTCCCAAGGCTCTTTCTGACGTATGTGATTCTGTCACTAAATAGTGTTTTATACTGGCAGCTGCATAGTGGGAAATTTTTATGATATGTAAAATAACTTTGCTTTTAGCAAAAAAACTGAAAGGCGCCAAGTCTGCAAATGCATGGTTAGCTTTTTGTGCAGCTAGTCTTAAATTTGGTGGGGCTTTTGCATTAACAAGCATGTGAATCAATGATTGTTGGAACTCCAGTGCAGTGCTGAAATATTGTATTGGGTTTGCATGGCAAGATTTTGGTAGGGGGGGCTACAGGGGTGGCTTCTGCGTGAAGCTGCCAGAAGCTTCCCCTGTGTCCCATGGAGCCGATGCCAGCTGGCTCCAGGATGGACCTGCTGCTGGCCAAGGCCAAGCGAATCAGCAATGGTGGTAGCGCCTCTGGGAGAACATATTTAAGAAGGGAAAAAAAAGTGGCTGCGCAACAGAAACTGCAGCTGGAGAGAGGAGTGAGAACACGTGAGAGAACAACCCTGCAGACCTCCAGGTCAGTGAAGAAGGAGTAGAGGAGATGCTCCAGGTGCCGGAGCAGAGATTCCCCTGCAGCCTGTGGGGAAGACCATGGTGAGGCAGGCTGTCCCCCTGCAGCCCATGGAGGTCCACGGTGGAGCAGATCTCCACCTGCAGCCCGTGGAGGACCCCATGCCGGAGCAGGGGGATGCCCGAAGGAGGCTGTGACCCCGTGGGAAGCCCGCGGTGGAGCAGGCTCCTGGCAGGACCTGTGGCCCTGTGGAGAGAGGAGCCCACGCTGGAGCAGGTTTTCTGGCAGGACTTGTGACCCCATGGGGGACCCACGCTGGAGCAGTGTGCTCCTGAAGGACTGCACACCGTGGAAAGGACCCATGCTGGAGCAGTTTGTGAAGAACTGCAGCCCCTGGGAAGGACTCACGTTGGAGAAGTTTGTGGAGAGCTGTCTCCCGTGGGAGAGACCCCACACTGGAGCAGGGGAAGAGTGTGATGAGTCCTGCCCCTGAAGAGGACGAAGCAGCAGACGTGTGATGAACTGATTGTAACTCCCATTCCCCGTCCCCCTGTGCTGCTGTGGGGGGTAGGTAGAGAATTTGGGAGTGAAGCTGTGCCTGGGAAGAAGGGAAGGGTGGGGGAAGGTGTTTTAAGATTTGGTTTTATTTCTCATTACCCTACTCTGGTTTGATTGGCAATAAATTAAACTAATTTTCCCCAAGTCGAGTCTGTTTTGCCCGTGATGGTAATTGGTTGAGAGATCTCTCCCTGTCCTTATCTTGACCCACAAGCCTTTTGTTATATTTTCTCTCCTCTGTCCTGCTGAGGGGGGGAGTGATAGAGCGGCTTTGGTGGGCACCTGGCATCCAGCCAGGGTCCACCCACCAGAAATGTTAACAGACAAGGGTTTCTACTGTACTTCCCTGCATGTGCTAACCTCCTTTTTAGTGTTTTTGTCCAAAGGCTCTCTGCATAATCCTGTGTTCTGAAGGAACTGCTTAATATTGTATGTGGCATCCACATATCTGAATGATGAAATGTTGATGCTGTTTGAAGTGATAAATGTGCTGGCTCAATGTGTTTGGCAAGGAAACCACAATTAACTTCAGCTGTAATTAGTTTCTCTTTCCAACCTCCCAGCATGATAAAGTGTTCTTCTAGTTGATCCTGTAGTATTCCACTAGTATAGAATAACGTTCGTAAGTAGTTATTTTTCTGTTGTATTTTTGATGCCTTCTGGAGTGTGGAAAAAGTAGAAAATGTTTGCTAGAAGACAATCCTATCTGGAAAACTTTCAGCAATCTTGTCGGTTTCTTTTCTCTGCACACAAATGAGTTTTGTCTTTTCAGATGATCTCATTTTTATGGGGGATGGACTCTATAGCAGGATGCTATTAATTATGTTATTCTGAGAAAGAAACTGACAAAACCAAGAATCAAACTCTCTTCTTTTGTGTCCCCAGTGTAGTACATAGCTGCCTCACTCATTTGCTCTAGTGGTACCGCAGGAGCCATGCTTATTAATGGCAGTAGAGATTCTAATGCAGTATTTCTAGTAGGACATAGATAATGAATCTGCCTCCCTCTCTGCAGTTGATGCTTTCATGACAGTCCCCAGGAATGCCTTTCTCACAGGCTAGGCAATGGAGGTTTATCCAGTCTTATGATAAGATTAGATAAACTGTGGCACCCAAAAGGTAAGAAGGTGAACACCCTGGTCATATCTCATTTGGATGTCAGGATAAGGTCAGCACCACCCCATGATTGGTGCCCTGGTTACTATTGGAAGAAAACCTGGGTACACAGTTATGAAGCATTCTAGCAAGTCTGCTTACCTGGAGGATAGCAAAATGAGGACTGGAGGCAGGCAGAACTTTGGAGCTACGTGCAAAGAAAGGCGCATGGATTGCTGCAACTAGAGCAAATACTGGCTCTTCAGAGCAAATACTGGGTCTTCAGTGAAGTTGTTACCAGTTTATTGGGAAATTCACTTGAAACTCTAATAGTTTGTCTCAATGCTATTAAAAAGTTGGTTATATAGTGTATGCTGCTCTTTTTGTGGAAGAAAAGACTATTTTATCGCATATTTTATTGCATATTTTTCTTTGTTAGTACATAGATTCAACAGAACTTGAATGTTCTATGGAAGCGGAGAACTCAGTGAAATATCACCAGGCATGGCACAAACTGTGCAAAGCAGAGTAAGTGGCATCGGATATGCTGTATTGCAAATGCAGACCGTGATATTTATTTCATGTGATGAAAAATGCTTCAGCAAATCACTTCTCAGTGCATCCATATTTCTGTTACTTACGTAAAGGGATAGATGTGCATGGTTGGTGACAAGCTTCAGACATAGCAAATTATAGTATCAACCTATATACTCAAACTCTGCTTTAATCTCTTTAGACAAGTTGCAGTTCTTTGGTTGGTTTTTTTTTTTTCTTTTTTTTTGGATAGCTAGATTTCTTTACAGTGCGGGTCAGTTGTCAAAGATTTTTCTTTGTCAACAGGCATCATAGTGAAAGGTAGTTAGATAAAAGCTTAGTAAATGCTGGTGGCACTCTGCAAACGTCTTCAGGAATCATTGCTGGGATTTCAATTTATATTTGTAAAGGGATGTTTGTTGTCAAAATGCATTTCATTTCTTCAGTATTACTTAGTAGACAAAGTTTTGGTGTTAAGATCCTAGAGCAGTGAATATGTAGCTAGTTTATTTAAGCAACACCTATTTAAGCAGTGGGAATTTCACTGTGAAGCATGAGGTTGGTCAGATGAGAATTGGGGTGGGTAGATGAGACAAATCTCCAAATTTAGAGTTAAATTCTGTGTATTCTGAATGGTCATACAAAACATGCCTTTTGTGCATTGTGCTTGTTTTGTTATAACCTCAAAAGTCTTTCTTCAATTTGTATGGACTTACTTTGCTGGCTTGATTCTACATGTTGGTTGCTTTATATATGGCTGTCATTACAGTGGTATTCTGGTCCCAGGAGGGTTTGGAATTAGGGGAACGGAAGGCAAACTCCAAGCTATCTCCTGGGCAAGAACAAAGAAAAAGCCTTTCCTTGGTAAGATCGTTAGAGTCAGAAATTACTGTGTTTTGGAGGTGTATAGCAAGCTAATTGATAGCATTAATACCCCCCCCCCAAGCCCCCCCCCAACCCCCCCAAAACCAACAAACACACACTAGGGAAGGATCCTGTCTTAGGGAAGTAAGTGTACTGTTGTAAATATTTGCCTTGTAAATAATGCCCAGGGTCATAGTCATATATTACATCTGCTGTATAAGGAAGGAAGAAAAAGACTACCCCAACTCCAGAAGTTTTATTTGCTATATTCACATTTTATGTGGAGAGTTGTTGCTTTTCACTGTAATTAAATCAGCATCTTTATAGATATTAATCAATGTGCAGAAAACATAGGTTTGTGGACCTATGTGGACACATTTGCTGTATTAAATATTTTTTGTTGATTTACTGGTATATTTTATTATGGTAAAGTCTAAAGAGCCCATCTGACCTATAAGCTAAGTGCTGTTTATGTAAGTGCCTCTGAAGCTTTGGTTCCTACTTCACATTTCTTACAATTTTGTAAGCAACTACTTTGACGAGTTGCCAAAGCAAAATTTGAATCTGGATGTACCCAGGCTTTCTTTGCAGTAATTATTGATAAAACAGATGGGAGGAAGAAAAAAAATTTTTGAAAGGGCTTAAAGCACGTAATTGTCTCACATGTATTTACAGTGTGCCGAGTTTGAAGAATGAGTTTTACATTAAGCAGCCGTTTTTGTTTTAGCTTTTTGGTAACTCTGTGTATATACACTGGGTACCAAGATTTCAAAGCAGTCAAGTTTAAGACAGGACAGCAAGTACTTTGTCAGTCCTACTCTTTGTCCTTTTAAATTCTGGGATTTTTGTTTTCTCTTCTAGGAGTTTGCCTGGGAATGCAGTTAGCAGTTGTGGAATTTGCAAGAAACTGTTTGAATTGGAAAGGTGAGCTCAGTATGCTAGTGTGAATATGATTTGCTTAGAAGAAATTTTGTTCTAAGTGTGAAAGGTATATCTGTTATTACAACTATTGTATAGATCCTGTGATCCTTAGGTATTTAGCTGTTGCAACATGATCATTTTCAGCTAAGCACCCTGTGCTACCTTTCTGTACAAGGGAGTAGGCATTCTTATTATGCAGATTGCTTGAAACCTGCTTCTTGATCTAACCAGTGTAGGAGAAAGTATGCTTACAGTTCACCTCTGTAGTCTCTGGAGTGTGCAGGTGGTGAGGAATTAAGTGGGAAGTGGTTTTCTCACTTGCTTTCATTAGTTGGAGTAGCCAAACCATAGCCACAATTCACTGGTGAGCTAAATCTCTTCATACTACTACTGCAATACTACTACTATTGAATGAATTTCTACCACTAAGAGCTGAGAGGAAAAAGTTTTGGGAAATAGGAAAGGAGTGTGTGTGACTGAGGTCATATGCTTCCTGTGGTACCTTCAAAAGTGGTGCAGTATGTGTTTCAACATATAAGATTGTAGCTTAAATGCAGGCAAGCCCGAAAATGCCACAGAACTGTTATGATGAGTTTGTTGTGCATGTAGAACAACGGAAATGTACTGTGTTTGTTTTGAACTTCTGTTTCAGATGCAAATTCTACAGAATTTGACCCAGACACAAAAAACCCTGTCGTAAGTACTGATTTTTTTTTCCTGCGTATGTTGTGTGAACATACATCTTTTGTTAAAAAGGGAGTTACCTCTGTGTAAGTTAAGATCTATCTATATTTTTACATGGTAGGACATGAAGAGGTGTCCGCTGTCCCTATTCAGTATTGTTTACAAAGGTATTCTCTTTTAATAGTCCCTTGCCTTCACCTGCTCGCTTCTGTGATTTGCCTTAGCTTTTATTTTTGTAATTTTTCTAATAGATTCCTTGGCTGTAGACTGATGCTGGGAGTAGACAACAATGTTTAGGTTGGCTTTACTAGAGAACAAAATATAAAAGTGTAGCACAAAGCTATTATAAAAATATGAATTTATATAAAAAGGATTATATGGAAAGCTGTTGAAAAATTCTTGTCTTTCCTTTATATAATAGTATAAATAACCACTATACCATCCTCCCCCATGCATCTCACAGTCCTCCTTTTGAGAAAAATTTCAATGCTGTGGATATGACAGGGCTCTATATCATATGCCAATGGTCGAATTTTAGAGTGGACTTCTTCCAGGTATCTCCTAGTTCAGGAGAGTATGGTATCACATTGTCATAATAGTAAAACTTAAAAAATGATCAGTAAGAGAGGGTTTTTAAGAAAATGAAAAAGAACAGAAATATGTGTGAGAAATAAAGTAGTATCTTGGTGTAAAATGTAAACATCTGTTCTAGTGATAAATTAAGTGGGTTGCTCATAGTGACCTACTGTTTCTGTATCAATTTCCTTCAAAAGGGTTTTGTTGGGATTTGTAAGTAAAACATATTTTTCTCCACATCTGCTTAGTCTGAAACATGCAAATAGGAGGTTTTTAAAGCTTTTCACCTGTTTGTCAAGGTTGTTTATATGCATGGGAGAGATAATATAGTCTGAACTTTTGAAGGTAAATTGGAGACCTTCAGAGTTTCAGTGTGAGACTTGCTGCTAAAACTTGGTGGCATTTGGAAATGTCCTCAGGTGAACAGAGGTAAACTTTGCATTTGGCATCAAATTTGTGGGCTTGCCGTCATAAGAGTTCTCTTCCTTCACCCTTCTTGAATGTATGCAAAGGCGTACTCTTTCACTGTAGGGGTTAATTTCACAATAGTAATGTGTTGTAAAATGTGGAAGATGTTGAAAGCTTATTGTAACTTTTTGGGGAAGCAAGAGGGATAGTATGGAAGACTGATTCTGGGGCATCTTTATTTCTAGGGCTTTTTAGTGCCAGTTTTATTTAACTTCTCATGACTGCATTTCAGCTAGTCACCTCGGGTACCTTTTCAGGATGCAGTCACATCATCAGGAGGGGATGAGTCACCCTTTGGAACTGCTGGTTTCTCTCCATTATTCTAAGGGTCGTTTACAGTAGCTCCAGTGCAGAGCTCCACACTTAGCTAAAGGCAGGAACACGGATGCTTGTCTGCTGCAGCCCTACTGGCAGTTTCTTCTATTACAGAAATGCTAGTGTGTATTAGTACAATATATCTAGGACAAAATTTTATTCCACAAGTAATTAACTGAGTGATTTGCAGTTTGCATTCAAGGGCAAGTAAAGTATATGTGTGAAAGAGAAAATTATGTGGACATAAAATTAAGAAAATAATGGGGTGAATGTATGTGTCATAGAAGATTAATACAGTGTTTACAATTGAAGCAGTATGTTTGCAGTATGTATAATGGATATGCTTTTGTTCTGAGCTACATTAGGGTTCTGAAATTGGTTATTACCAGTCATATTTCAGCATTTTAATCTGATCTTTGACATCTCAGTTCTGGGCAAGAAACAGAATCATTCCACGGGGGAAATTTGCACTATCAATAATTATAACTACTAAATAATCTGTCTTAGCAGAGTCCATCTTGTGCTAAAAACTGTTTAGATATTCTATATAATAGCAAATCAATAAAAAAGATTGGACGAGAAGCAGATTAGTGAAGCTTGTAAACTACCAAACTGATGCAGATGTTTCATTATCCAAGAAAGTTAATTGGAAACACCATATCAGTACTGATAATACCTTGTGATGCCACTGAGTGGCTCAAATGAGTGCTAACCTAGGAGCAAAGCAGTGTATTTTTCTTTCGTTTCCTGCTCCTTTGGAAACTGAAGAGGGAGAAGAAGGGCACTGGTGAGGCAGTAGCTGTATTTTCTCTTATTTTTAAGAAAAAGGAAAAAAGGCAAAAGTTCAAAAATGTAGCTTGGCAGGGGAACTGGGGGGCAACTGTGAAATATGCAGCTACTTACATCCCTTCCAAATTTGCTAAGCATTCAAATACCTGGAACTGTACTCACCAAAGTTGATAGCTTCTTCTAAAGTACATATAAAATATCTTGGTCTACTTTGCTTCCCTTTTGTCTGCATCTATGGAAATTTGAACCTTTTTTGTATTAGAAATAAAACCTGACATTGTCAAGTAATCATGTGACTCAATTAGGCTTCCAAAGGAAAAACAGGTGGCTGAAATAATGAGAAATGATGTTACTGGCAACTGTCTCAATTAAAATAACACAAGTTATTGTACTATAGAAGAGCATTGTCTTCATTAGTAAAAAGTTTTGAGCATTGTAAAAGGTTTTTATGTGATGAGGCAATTATGACTTGTTCTGTTTTGAACCATGACGGATGTACAACTGAATGTGCAAATGTAGAGAGTTGCCTGCAATGCTGAATATCTGTTTCATTTTAGCTGTTTGTCTGTTTCTGCTGATTATCATCACAGCAAAGTTGGTCAACCTAGGTTCTGCAAAAGCACCCATGAGTAACTTTAGATAGGAGGGAAACCCTGTATAACCCTGTATTGCTTGTTTTGGGGAATATTGATATCAATTATATTGACATGTAAATGACTGCAAGTATTGTAGAGTTAAGATTTCAAATACCTTGGAAAAACTAGTAGTCTCTGCATACAAATAATGGAAGTTCATGGCTTAATAATGTAAAACAGCCAAAATTGTGTATTTCAAATAATGTAGGGGAAAAAAGAATTCCTAAAGCTGAATATCTATGTGGTGAAAACTTAAAGGAAATGAGACCTAGAATTTGAAAACACTAATAAGCTGTGATTTATAAGCTGTGTTTGAGAGACTTGAAGTAGATATTAGATATTTTCATTTAGGCTTAAATTAAAAATGTGTACTCTGAAGGGAACCCCCCCCCCCGACCTCTAATATGGCAGTTATCTGTATTCACCAGACCATACCATTTACACTATCAAAACACCACCTTAAGGTTTTGGCTTCAATTCCTCTTCAACACACGTTTGATTTCAGTAAGGAAAATGAGGGAGGTACATGAGCAGCAATCACAGTCCCTCAAGTTCTCGATGTCATCTTGGTTGATTATGTGCAGCTCACGTTGCCATTATATATTCTTAAGCTTTCTGCTTTACTTTCTAGCCTTTTGGATAACAATGATAGGTAAATTGTTACTGTTCTTTGCAGGAAGATAGCTGTTCAGGAAAGTAATGCATTTGCTTGACAGTAGTGCTTAGGATGAGTTTTCTGTTGCAAGTAATAATTTTAAAATTAACCCCTTTAAAAGGAAACTGTATACTCTGTGAATGCTAATGAACTGGATTCACTGGATGACAAAAGAGTTATTTGTTTTGTTCCATTTCCCTTGTCTTCCTCTACTATTAAACTTGGATTTGTTTTTTTGGATGGGCCTTTTAATTATGTTCTTTGTACATTTTATTGCAACTGCATCTAATACTGTTCTAGAAGAAAAAAAAAGACTCTTTCCAGAAATAATTCTAATGTGCTTTTTCGTTTGGTTGGTTTTTTTTAAATTTAAAAAAGCTAATTTCAATTGTGGCCGTTGTTCTTTGTGACCTATTGCACCTTGTGTAAGATCATGAAACTTCAGATATTGCACCAGGTAAAATAAGTGCATTTTCTGTAACTCGAGAAATTGTGCAGAAATAGATTTTGCCAGTAGGTGACACTCTTACAACATGAGTGTTTCTTGATGACCACTTTTCCTATTCAGGATGTCAGTAACTCGATTGAATTAAAAAATTTCAAAGGCTGTCTAAGAGATGAGAAGGAATGTATGTCCCACTCATGCAAAAGCACCTCTTAAAATTCTGTGATTTTACTTCTGTGTGTAAGGTAGCTAACGTAGCTTAGTAAGCAAATGTGTGTGGGGTATACTTAGTTTTGAAATCAAAGCATATTGTTAATTTAGAATAATTTTTTTTCATAAACCAGAAAAAAGTAATAAATACTATTATTTTCTTTTCTTCCAAGAAACGTAACACATTTTAACAACTGAAGGGTTTGTGTAAAAGAATGGCGCAGGAGCCTGTTAGAACATTCATATCATGTTTAAATATCATAATTTTTAAGTCTTCTATTCATTCATCACTGGTGTGGAGTACATTACTCCTCATTTCATGGAGGGGAAATTCAGGGATAGGAAACCACTTTAGTATGGGATCTTGAGTGCACTTGATGGGCTTTGCAATTAAGTTGAGTCTTTAAGTCCTTAAGTAACTCTGAGATCTAACTGATTTATCAGGATAATAGATGATGTTGGTGTTAAAATTCAGTCCAAAATTCCAAGTTCTATGGTAGGTTTAGTGCCTAAATTACTTGTCTTCAAAATTTCCATTCTTCTCAGTTCTCTTCTTTTTCACTAATTTCCTCTTAAAGTAAATAATAATGCTCATTAATTACATGTGTGAAAATACATATGTCACAGGGAATCATGCAATGGAAAGATTAAAACTGCACCAAATAAATGTAGTGAATGTTTTAATTACAACAGCAATGACTCAGTTCCTGTATGTACTTGTGTATTCCCATTTACAAGAGTCATAACAAAAAAGTACATGCTTTTGTAAATATAATTAAAAATGAGTGTGTAATGTTACAGCCATCATACTTAGTATTGTTGCATTGTTATTGAAAATAAGTACTTTATGTTTTAAAAAATTGAACTGTTTACCATATGGAAGTGTCATCTTATGTGATCGATGAAACTGAACTGGGAGGAGTATTGGGTAGTATACACTAAGGGACACTCCTCAAATGGAACGATACTTCTTTTTGTGTGTTTTAGAAACCATTTGATTTGAATTGCTCTAGAGGTCCAAATAATAGCTCAAGTAAAGCAGTGTTTGTTAAATGACACTTTCTCAAATGCAGCGTGAAATAGAAACAGGTGGTTCTGAACTAATTGTGAGGCAGCTTAGCTGGTAAGTGTGGCTAGCGAATGTGCAGAAAACACAACACAAAACATACTTTGTTATATGTCAAATCTTTATTCTGTACGTTTTAAAATTGTAACAAATCTGGGGGTTTAGGTGTACGTATAATGTACACGAACACCAGGCTCTTCTCCTTCAAAGCAGTGATATTCATTCTTGCAGGTGCCTTACTATTCTGTACCAGTTATCTTTTTTACAAGCATCACAAACTCATCAAAGCTGACACTTCCGTCATTATTTTTGTCCAGCGATTTAATAACGTTATCAAGAGAGAATGTATCCTGGTTTTATAGGGGAAAAAAAAGAAAAAAAAAAAGAACAAAAAAAAGAGAATGAAATAAATAGATTGCCACAACTATTTTCCTATGAGGAATATTGCCAAGAAGTGATGCAGTCAATAGCAGTCAGTGTTACTTGAAGATGTTACTGGTAGTGTTGTATTTACCAGTTTTACTGGTTAAACTAGAAATACAGTGCCTGCTATTGCCTGCCAAAAACGTTAACAAAGATATGATAACCATTTGAGAAGTATCAAGTATTACTCGGGTTACTTCAGTCTTGTGCGTAAATTTGGAATTTAGGAAATGGAGCAGGTGGAATAGCTGCAGCATGTACATAGCCACCAATAAAAATTGATATGCATACCACTTACTGATTTATTAGATACTAATTTGGGCCCTGCATGCGCTTTTTGAAAACATGTTGCTACTTTCATTAGGCTTTGGACCAGGACCTGAGAGTCTCTTTCCCTCCCCTTTTCCCCTCCTTACTAGAAATACTGTATTCATTGTTGAAAATTTCTTGCTAATGTATTAATTCCAGTTTAGATTATTGGCTCCTTTAATTTGTTGTGTCTGGTAAGTACGCATGTAACATCCTGATGCAGTGAGTATTCTGATAACATCCCTGATCAGGCTAGTTAAATAATATAAAAACAGTTTTGATTTGTAATTTAAATTTTAAAAATGTTTTCTTTCTTCATACTTTATGTCTATATATGTTTTGTAATGTCCTGTTGTGCTTTTATGTTGATTTATTATGATGCCATATATTTCTGTGAAGAGTAGATGCTTGAAAATGTCTGTTATCCAGACAGAAAACATGAGTATTGCTTTTCCTGAGCCCTTCCATTTCCACATATCTGTGAAAATGGGTATGGTGCTAAATTGTCTACAGCTAATATATATAAAAAGTGTTATATTTCTGAATTTGCTGTTACACTTCCTATTAATTTTTGGCAATTAATTTCTGACATGTTTTTAAGGGAAAAAACCTTTGTTTTGGGTTTTTTTTTTTTTTTAATTAGCCACTTCATGTTAATGAAACGACTAAATTGGATTACCGTATTTCGCAAAATACTGGATTTTTCTGTTGAGGTGCAACTTCTTTCAGACCTTTAGCAAAAATTGCTTTTGTCAGCTATCCAAAACACAGTATTTAAGGATTTGTCTAGCAAAAGAATCTAAATTTTGTCCTAATGCAGTTCAGGAAAGGTCTGACAGAGAATGTATATGAAATCAGAACCTAGATTTTTTCCAGCTACAGGAAATGGGTATTTCTCTCTCTAGCTTGGTGGCATCTCTTTTCTTTACTTGGCATCTTTCTGGAATGGCAAACCTTTTATTTTATGATGGTGGGAACTTAATGGAGAGAGAAATTGGCTCATGTCTCTTACCTTTAAATTTGTCCTACTGATGTACTTGGTTTATAGATTTTTCTATATATTTTCTAGATTCAAGATTTATTATTTAGACTGAAACAAAAAATATTTTATAAGACTCAGATGAAATTTGGCTTACATAAAAAAACCTGAACAAAGCAGCTTCTTAGATTTTTGCATTTTATTTCATAGGCCTTTGTTACAAACTCCCTACTCAGATATCTGTTTGGCTCTACTGTTCATTAATGTGAATGAAATTTTATAAGCCAACCCTTATTTAAGGATTATTTATGGAGTCAGGGAAACCATTTGGACACAATAATCTGCCTTGCAACATCATTGCCTGTATTTCCTTTTTCCTATCCATTTCATAGGAAGCACAGTGAATATAATAAGAGTGAAACTTACCTTCAGGTACTGTGCAAATTGATTCTGAAGTAGATTTTTCAGCCCAGCGATGGACAGTGCACTGGTGCTACCCTCCATTAAAGCATACTGGGTAAAATACTTCAGAAGGTTATCATTGAGTAAATGTTCCATGTTTCTCAGATGTTGTCTTGAAGAATGACTGCAAACAAAGCAGAGAATAACAATCCTGTGCATCAGAATTTTGAAATACATCTGACACAGTTCATTGGTTTACTAACCATGTGAAATGGTTAATACTTAACCTAGATGAAAAGAGATTCTTGTGTGGGTTTTTTTTTTTTTTTCCTGTAAAACTGGACCAACTCTCCCAAGGAAAAAGGTAATCTAAGTTAGGTTCAAGGATTTGAAACACCCAATATGTTTAAGTTATGCTTACCTCACTCAAAATCCAGAGCTTTCAAATGCATCCAGCAGAAGTGAGAGTCTCAGATTGGAGCAACCTTTATAGTTGCTTGCATGCTCCACCCTAATTATGAAACTAGCATTTGTCATTGAGTCAGTGCACTAGTTTCATTGTGTTTTCAGTAGTCAGAGGAATAGGATACCTTGGCAGTAGAAATGAGTAATATTTTTTTTTTTTTTATCTCTGAAATGGGCTGTCATCAGTACCCACCACTGCACTTGATGTAGGTTTACTTGGTCTTTATAGGCCATCCTGGAGAGGTTTTCTCTCTTAAATTTGTGTATTTTACACTTCAAGATGTACCACGTCCAAAGAAGCCTGAAAAAGGCTCCTATGGGGATATGTATAGCATTCGTTATGATAATGGACTTTTGGAAAATGGTAAACATAAATTTGTTTTTAAAAGATCCAGATAAATAAATAAAATATGAACAAGCTACTTGTTCTTTGTCTGAGTTGATAATCACCAATGCCAAAGCCAGTTCTCCAAATTTTGTGCTGTTCCTTAGCACAGGAGAGTGATGAATTTTCTCCAGGATAAAATCTTAGTTGCTACTATTAAGAATCAAAACACTGCATGATGTCAATGGAAAAAGACTGAAACATTCTAAATGGGAGAGGTGAATCTAAGGTTCTGAAAAACGATTCCTTCTTGGGAACACCTTCATAACAGTATTGTGTTCTGTAGGTTCTGAAATCACATTCTGTTGATGGTCTGTGAGGTATTTTTGAGTGATATTCAGCCCGTGGTTGATGCTTCAGGACCCAACACTGCTGGTTTTGTAACTGCTGAGTTGCTGGCTCTGGCTGTGGTTTCTCCATGTGGTTTCTAATCTACCTGATGTCTGCTTTTGTCATTTTTGGGTGCTTAGCTCCAGGCTCACTTACTAGATCTTTCACCCTGTGCATCACTTATTGAGAATCAATCATCATTGTGTCACTTATAACTCCAAGCCAAGAGCTTTATGGGTCTGTAGGAGATGGATGGGCTAGAATGGGTGTTTTTGGAATGGCAGGTGTGAGTGTAGGGTTCCATGACGGGTAAGTAGGAGGTTTCCTGAGAAGACTAGGCAAGCTCTGCTAGATGAATCTTGTAGATACACACCTTGCATTAGCAGCCTGCTTGCATGTGCTTATACTCCTCAAAGTCTCAGAGAAGAGTGTTAGAAGAGTCCTCCAGAGATCATATAATTCATTCTTCCCTTTGCCCTAGAGTAGGATCACCAGTATTTATGTTGGATGTCTGCTTAACATATTCTTAAATGCCTTAAATAATGGGGACCCCACAACCTCCTTATCTGGTCCATCCCTTGTGGTTCTTTATCTTACTATTAGACAATATTACTATATGTCCACATGCCTTGCTGCACTTAAGCCCTTTGCTTTTCCTGTCTCCAAAGATAGGGAGAACAGACCTATTGTCTTCCTTCTTAAAATGGCCTTTAACATATCAGAGAAATCCCATCTTCCTTTTTTGGTTCAGAAGTCCTTGCTAGTTTAGTCTTCCTTTGGGAGTCCTGCTTCTTGGACCTACTCATCTTTTCTTGACTTTCTCCAGTTCGTTCCCATCCTGCTTGAGATACTGTGTCCAAAGCTGTACAGCTTGTTCACCACTCTGGGCGCTCATGGTGTTGCAGATTTAGATAGTGCCTGAAGCACTTGGTTGATGAAGAGAACCTGTATGTCATTTTACAGGGAGGTGGCAGGCTACAGGTCTTTAATAGTGGAAGACTTTGTCAAGTTTCTTGACACTTTATTTCAAGCTTGTTGTGGGGAGGACAAATACACTGATTTGAAATTCAGCACAAAAGCTTGGCATTAGCTTGAGGGTCAGAGAACTGGGGTCAGGCATCCCCCAGTCTTTGTCTAGTCCAACTGAAGGATGAAGCTGGAAACGCACTTTCTCCTGTGTTTGCTTTTTGGCTCAACAGGAAGTCGGGAGCTGCTGCTGTCATCGCTAGCAGAACCTCTACTGCTGCTGTGGTAGATGGTGGTAGCGGTGCAAGCAAGTCTGGGAGTCCTGGTCTAGAATGCAAGGTTCTAGAATGAACCCTATGGATTAGCGCAAGTCCCATACACCAAACTGGGGCATGAACTCTAAGGTCGTTCATGACAATAAGATAATCATAAGTCCTTTTCCTCTTCTTTCTGCAAGCAAAATGAAAAAACAAACAGCTGTCTCTTTCTCCTTCCATCCTGTTTTCCACCTTTGGTAGATGGTGAAATTTTAGTAATAGTGCATGACCAGGTGATCTGCTAAGGCTTCTGTTCCCCATCTGCTAATTCTCATTGCCTACAGCTCCTGCCTGTGGTGGCCTCACCACACTTACTGCTTTATCCCTTCTGGAAGCAGTGTCAGGAAGCTGGTGTGCCTGATGTGTATTGTTGACTTTACAGTATTTGCAAAACTTTTTTTTAAGTATTCAAATGACTTGTCTTGTACCAAAGGCACCTCTCTGTCTTGAAGATGAAGTAGTAAGATGCTTAGTAGTACGGAAGAAGAATTGCATTTCGAGGGATCACAACTCAAGGAATTCAGCACATTAGCCTTGTTAATTTGTTAAGGGTTCATTAGAGAACACCACCTAATTGCAAAATAGAATAACCAGTTTTACTGAAACATCTTCCCATGGAAGTGGGAGACCAATGTCTGGAAATTTAAGTGACCTGCTCAAGAGTTGCATGCCAAATCTGGGGTTGAATCCAGTCTCCTTACATCAGCTTTATTCACAAGGCACTGTAATCTGTAAGAGGCTATCTGAATGAGAGAGTGGCAGAGTTGGGATTTGTGGTTTGATCTCCCAGCTCTTTGTCCTCTTCTCTCTCATTTAGACCGCAGTGCCCTCCTCCAATAATTTGTGTGGCATCTCTGAACTCTGTATCAGAATCAGCAACAGAACTCAGTCTGACAGGCCCGAGTACCAGAAGACCCCATTGCAGGACATAAGTGCTATTCTGAAATAGGTACAGTTTATCCAGCACAACCCAGCAATGGCAGAATGATAGCCAGGGGTAAGGAATTCTAGTCGCTGACCAAGAATTCGAACAAAAGTAGGGGGAGATAATATATTACTCTTGCCACTATTAAATGTTGTGCGACTAGCAGATGGCAGGATTTCTCTATGCTGAAGAACAGCACTTGGTACCAAGCTTTGATGTCTGTGCAGGCTGACTCCCAGTGTAGAAACAGCAGTTCAGCTTTGGTTCTAGTGTTTTGCTGCTCTTCCTTGGATGTATGAATATATATCGCTCCTGCAGTTTATGACATAATTCAATTGGGTTTGCCCTGGGCTAGAGAAATCATGTTAGTAAGCACGGTATCCTTTTGGAATTGACATTTTTACTGTAGCTTAGGTACAAAGCCATTAGCAAAAAAAGAACTAAGTTGATGATGTGTTGGAAGTCCCTTTAGGGATGCACATCATGCACATGTCCCTGTGATGCTTGCGTGTCATTTTCTTTCGGTGATGGTGTCTGCAGATTCAATATTCACTCAAAATTCGCTATTGCTGAGTATTGCCCTAGTAAACTGGTTTGCTGGTGTATTTGGAGCAAGCAATTCCAATCGCATTGGAGAGTAAGAGAATACAAGCTGCAGGGATGACTGAAGTTTGGGCACCACTGGTAGTGGTAGGAGTGGTGAAGCTTATGGCATCATGGTCACATGGGCTTCCTGCATGTTTGATGATGGATTAAGTGGGATGGTAACTCAGGTGCTATCTTTTTGGCCCTTGTCACATCTTTCCTGCCACCATTGATGGCTGAATGGTATATGAATCCATGCTCCTTGTTTACCTTAACGTGCTGGACTATAAATTGGGTTGGTCTACAAATGGATTTCTGTGCCATTCACTGACACTGCTGGAAGGGACAGGGCACCTTCCACAGGGGTGGGGCTGTCACCTGAGGGCAGTAACTATCTTGGTCATCCTGTTTAATCCTTTGCTGATGGGTTAACGCCCTAACCCTCCAGTATTTTTCCACCTTCTTTGGTGTATTTTATTGTAGCAGCACCACTGTTACTTGTATGGGAGCTCAACTACTTTAAAGCTAGTTGAAGAATCTTTGTGAGGCTTATGTTACAGCCTGACTGCAGTATAGAAATGTCTACTGTCAAGGTGAAGTTGGCTATAATTGAGAACATATATTTGTGAATGTTGTGCATTTGGAAAGAAAGAGCAGGAGATGGGTTTGTGCTTAGTATTCACTTATTTCTACTTGTATACTGCTTGTGCATCATCTCTAGCTTCCAGACATCAGTCACTAGATGAAAGCCCTTTGTTAGCTTTGGTTACTTTCTGGAGTGGAAGTGGAGAAAGGTGATGGCACATTTTAAGCAAACTGGGCTGGATTAGGGACTCTGTGGAACATGCTATTCCTTACCTGATTTGCAAAGAAATCTTGCACAGGTGTCAAATAAGTTTGATTTCTTATTGAGTAAAGAAGCAGAGCAGTATTTGTATAGAACTAATGCTAATATAAAGAATGTACATGTATCTATGGCTGTTGTAAAATACCAATCCCCACGCTGCATCTGAAGTTAAATACGGGGTATGTACAATAATAGATCAGTAGGAATACATTTTTTGAAATAGTTGTACTGTAGATAATTTGCAAATAATAAAAGGAAAGCTGTGGAGTTGCAGATGTCTGCTGCTACCATGGTGTGTGTTCATTTTGGCTATAAGGACTTCGGTGAGTTCAGCAGAGAATCAGTCCTGCAACTGTCTTCAGACATTCTTGCACTGTGCAAAAAGGAGAAGGCTTTAAAGTTGGGATACTGATAGTCAGTCTACTACATGGGACCTTTTGTATGTTGGTAGATGTGGGAGCTAACTCTCTAGGGCAAATAGCAGAGTTGTGATAGAACATTTCAATGTTGCCAGTGCCATGGGTTCTTACTGTCAAGCTAGGAGGAGACGAAGGACAGACCGAGAGAGAAGGATCATCCAGTTAAATTTTCTGAAAAAGACCTAATAATTATGGGTGAGAAGTTCAGCAAACTGCACTACAGCCATTGCAGAGAACCTGACATTGCTTTGAGGTACAGAACTGTTAGATGGAAGTTGAGGATGGGTTGTAAAATCCTTTATGTGTCACAGGTGATGCATTCCTTATGTTAAAACTGCCATTGTTTGTAAAATCTCCAGTGGTGACGTCTACAAGGGTTGTCTCATCTCACAAATTAAGCTTGAACTATATGGGTTACCCTGACAAGAGCTTCTTCCAGGCCCTACCTTGTGACATATACCTAATGAGACATTGAAGGTGTCTCCATAAACAGGACTGGGTGCGGCTGCTACAGGGATGAATGATTTAATATGATGCATTGTTTGTAGTCAGCTTTAAATTGGTGATGTGTTATTCATTGTAGCTATATGTGTCAGCTTTTGCTGTCATATGTACACATCTGGCAGACAAACTATTATATCACTGAAACTCCCTGTGATGTAGATATTCTGTTACACGAGACAGTTCTGAGGGAGGATGTGTTTCAAGAAGAGGTTTTATCCTTCCACTTACTGAACCTTGGCTCATGTAGCAGCACAATAAGGTCGTTACCGCCACAGCTGAAATTTACAGTTAGTGTCATTACTAAAACCCTGAAACTTTTTGTTCCTTCCTAAACTTAGATTTGTTTTTTAGAATTCCTAAGAGTGATCAAAAATGCATAAATCTCCATTCCAGTAAAGCACATATGGATTTATGCAGGAGTGACATTTTGCTGAGTTTCAGGTAGGGCAAAATAAGTGTAAGTAAGGTAATGCTGTACAAGGGACACTAGCAAGTTTGTTACTTCTGTGGTGAGATTGTCTTCTCTCAGCTGTCCTCTGACCTTGGAGATTCCTGGACTCTATAGATGTCTCAGCTGTATCTAAGAACCCTTCTTCATCCTGAAAATGAAATTGGTGAGGAGAGATAGAATTGAGTTCTGTAGTTTGTTTTCAAAGCGTTGCTCTCAACAATGCAAACCTGATGGACTGTTCAAAAGTTGTCTAGAGGTGCCCCTAATAAACCACGTGGGCACATAATGTAGGAATTACTTGGGACTGAGATGCCTAAATCCCAAAGCGTGAAAATGCTAGTAAGAAACGCCTTTGCCCAGCTTTTTTCTTGCCTAGAAATAACCTATAATCTGTTTTCATGCAAGTCCAGGACTACTGTCTGTCAATGTAATAATCCTACTAGTGAGTGAGAAATGACACATCTGGTTGTCTCAATCCTGGAAGGGCCTAATCCAGTATATACTCTTACAATTTATTCAATATGGTTTCATAGAAGGGGGCCTGATATAATGTCAGTTAGTGACGCCTTCTTTTAAAGCAAGCCTACAGCTTGAGTTGGTATGGTGATGTGATAGGATACTCTTGATTCTCTCTGTGTGCATGTGAGGAGGATGGGGAATCCTGGGTTCTGGCTTCTCTGTCTAAAACAATTTTGGCTTTTACGTTAAACAGCAGGAGCTGGGAGAATAAGTATTCTGAATTTGTGACCACATGGACCAGCGTGCACTCTCGTGTGGATGTCTTTGTACACTGGGTAGGGACAGTGGGCCCTCAGCACAGTTACAGTGCTCAAGCCCCTAGAAATAGGGCACTGAGGTCTTTTATCAGAATTGTGCTGCAACGACCCTCTAGGTCACTGTGACCCTGCTGCAGCTGTGCTGGCCTTGCTGCTGAAGTAGAAGGGAATTATTGAGGCAGTGCCACAATACTGAGTAAAGGTGCTTGTGCTAGGTAATGACCACCTGCTTTCCTCCTGGAACAGATAAGTTTGGGGAAAACAGCAGCAACCATGAGAGGTGTTCTTAGAGAGAAAGAAATGGAAGTAATTTTGCAAGGCTTCTTTGGTGGCAACCTCTGAATCTCTCTGTTAAATTTCTTTACGTTCAGCACTCTGTAAGAACAACTAGCCTCGCTGGCCTGGTCAGACTCAGCAGCACAAAATGCGAAGGCAGAGAAATAAATAGCATAGTGGTAAGAACCTTGGAGCTCTCTCTTTGATTCAGAGAAAGAGGTGCTTATATGCACTGGTGAGCTCCAATAGTTGCTAATTCTCAGTCAGAAGTCTGCAAATGTGCCAAGCTGCGTAAAATGAGATTATTAGTGGTATTCTGGGATACATTTCATTACCAATGTGAAACATAAAAATGATGTTACAAAGTAATAGCTTTATCTTTGGCATACAGATCCCTCATCTGTTAGCACTTTGATGTGTTGATTTGTAGATATAATAGATATTTGCTAAATTCTTTCCAAAGGAAGACTGTCAAAATGTTCTTTAAGTAAATTACCATTAATAACTTCATTTAAGTTCTCTCTGATATGAGATTTCGGGAGAATGGAAGCAAAAGGCTGCTAGAGAAGTTTCCCCCTGCCGTCCCTTCTTTTGACCAAGTCAAAAGTTACCCTGGCACATGAGGGAAAACTGAAGATTAAATCAGGGAACTAATTAGGCGTACAAGAAGAGTAGCCGTTGTCTAACTAACAGTATAGAACAGTTGTCAAAATATCTTATGTGTGATTATGGCCTACTGAAAGAAATGAACCTATTGCTACTTAACCAAAACTGTAGTCAAGAAACGATAGTACTTGTGTACCTACCTTAATTTTAGATTTTCTAATTGCCTAATATGATTACTAAATCAAAGCCAAATTATAATAAATTCAACAAGTAACAGCAGTAGTAGTTTGGAATTTCTCAGTTTATACAAATGCATCAAATGAGCAGTTTATAAACAACTGTAAAACAGAACTTCAAAGAAGTAGATTTGCATTTTGTTATAAACTGAAATTAACAAATTATCCATGTCAGTAATAACTCATTTCTCAGTTGTGCTAGTGAGGAACCTGACTATCAATTAAGTTGAATTTAAGATTCTGCCTTAGAGCCCGTTTCATTTATTTTAGGTTAGTGACTAGTCTTGCCTTCAACACAGAAAGGCTTTGCTTTTTGCTTTTCTTTCTTTACTGTAATACACAGAAGTTCACAGCTAAGCTGTAACAAATTACAGCTTTAAGAAGTTTCTTAGGATTCGGAACCAAGAGTGGAGAGGATTTTATAAGAAAGTTTTGAGTGTCTTTATCTTGTAAGGGTATGTACCAGGTGCTATGTGGAGCTCAGCCTTAAGGCTAGCATCAGTTTGGAACAGACCTGTGTAACCCCAAGATACCTGTGCATGCTACGTGGCCTTTGTGTGTCAGAACTGCCAAAACATGAAAAAAGGAGAAACATTGGTTTTCCTGTGAGACATTACTAAAGTCGATTTTCCCGATCACCTCTGCACACTCACCTTCTATTGTCCATCGCATCCTAGGATTAAAAAACCCTAATATCTAGCTATGAAGAATCTGGAATTATTCATTTGAAAATAATGAAAATGTATGTATAAAAATACTTGGTGATTATTGCATTGTATATATTGCATTGTATCTATATAAATAATATAGATTTAATTAGCTCTGGCTTCCATTGGGATTATCATTTGACCTGGCTAATTAGAGAGGGCCTGGGTAGGGATCAGAGATGTAACTTGCCATGAAACTGTTAACATTGGTCTTCACTGATGAGAAGGAAGCCCAACAGTTGCCCAAGAGCCTGGGAAAAATACCAAAGCCTCAGTATTGCTCAATCTGTAAACTGAAAATTAAGTTTTGACAAATCACAGCAGACATGCTGTGTCTGCAAACGACACAGATCGGCAACCATTGCTTTCTTGGACAGCTTGACCTTATGCAAAACTTTTTTGTCTTGTGGCAGAAAAATACCGTAAACTTTCTCAAAATAATCCATTTTAAGTAGAGATGACTGGAGTTCTTGCAACGTTTGTGTTGTCTTGCTGCTTCTCTCACTGTGAATGTGGAATTGTAGGTGATGGTGTGCAGAAACGATATGAATTCTGTAACACCAAATAAATTCCTGTTTTTGAAATTCGGTACCATTAACAGAATTATGTGGTGAATATATTTTTATTAGCACCTTCTCACCCAACTTAACTGCTTTTTACCTGTGTTTTCTGAGCTGGAACTTAAGTGACAAGACACATTTAATTGTCTCTGTCTTCTTGGGGGCATTAGAGAGCCAGTACTTAAGCAAACAACTGAAAAAGTCTCTAAAAATTCTTTCGTCAGTGAATTTATTTAATTTCTTCTTTATTCCACCACGTCCTTGCAAACTCAGCAAAACCTGCAGTTTGAGTGACAAGTAGCACTGGGAGAACCTTTATTAGTGGTAATGAATTAAAAGGAAAGAACCCTGCTTTCCCCTTAGAATCCTGTGCTGGTTTTGGCTCGGATAGAGTTAATTTTCTTCATAGTAGCTGGTACGGGGCTACGTTTTGGATTTGTGATGAAGACAGTGTTGATAACACAGGGATGTTTTGGTTACTGCTGAGCAGGGCTTACACAGAGCCAAGGGCTGTTCTGCTCCTCATCCCATCCCACCCCACCAGCGAGCAGGCTGGGGGGGCACAAGAAATTGGGAGGGGACACAGCCAGGACAGCTGACCCCGACTGACCCAAGGGATATTCCAGACCATAGGACGTCATGCTCAGCAGATAAAGTCAGGGAAGAAGAAGGAAGGGGTGGATGTTCGGAGTGATGGCGTTTGTCTTCCCAAGTCACCGTTCCGTGTGCTGGAGCCCTGCTTTCCTGGAGATGGCTGAACACCTGCCTGCCCATGGGAAGTGGGGAATGAATTCCTTGGTTTGCTTTGTTTGCGTGCGCGGCTTTTGCTTTCCCTATTAAACTGTCTTCATCTCAACCCATGAGTTTTCTCACTTTTACCCTTCTGATTCTCTCCCCCATCCCACTGTGAGGGAGGTGAGTGAGCAGCTGCGTGGGGCTTAGTTACTGGCTGGGGTTAAACCGTGACAAACCCAGACCGAACCAATGAAATATATTTGTGAACTAAGCACACCTATGGTTATATCGCAGGTAGGCAATGCATTTGGTGTTCTCCAGTGCATTTTATGGTATCGCCTTTTACTTTAGAAAAGCACACTGGGTCTGACCACAGTTCCATCTAGACCAAAGGCCCATTTGGCCCATCATCTGTCTCCATTGTCATCTCTGAGTAATTATCTGTGGAAAAGTATAGTAGAGCAGGTGCACAGTGATGCTTCCCCAGTATATTTTGTCGTTTCCTACAACTTATAGGTCGGATGTTTTACAGACAGAGAAGACTGGAAGACTGAACTGCACAGTATAAACTGTGGCCAGCACAGGCATAAGAAGTGTTACAATGACCTCCTCTGTTGTGGTCTGTCTTCCTTTTGTAATTGCTTATAATGATGAATAGCTTTTGGCTGTTACTGAGTGTTGAACTGACATCTTCATAGAGCTATCTACTGTAGTCGCAAGGTCCTGTTCCCAAGGGGCTGTGATCAGCTCAAAGCCTGTAACTGTGATGTGAAATTAAGCCTGTTTTATTCCCCTGGGCGTGGCTTTATGTTTGATTCTGCTGAATTTCACCTGGCATTTTGATCACTAAGTTTCAGAAGGTCCTTTTCTGATTCTTTGTAGTAAGCCCTCATCTTTATTACTCTCAGTAAATTAGGTGTCATCAGCAAGCTGTCACCTACTGTTCGTTCTTACTTCTTTTTATCAAATAAGTTGAATGTACTATTCCTCGAGCCTTGTTCAACTCTACTCGTGACTTTCCTCCACTGTGAAAAATTGCATTTTCTTCTACCCTTGTACTTTTAACTGTTTGGGGTATTTTTGTCCATGTTAATCCCATAACTGCTTAGTTTTTTTATAAAAGTCTGATGACATGCCTTACATGTCTTCCTAACATCTGTTAGAAATCTAAGTGGACTTCAATTGTTAACCAAATCTCCCTTATCCATATATTTTTTCCTCTGAAGAACTTCAATAGCTAGGTGACAGACATACAACCTCCCTTTATAAAATCTTTGTTGGCAGTGTCCCAACCTGTTACAGCTGCCCAGGTGTCCACTTCTACAGTTTTGTTAAAAGGTTCTGCTAGGTTGCCTGGCATGGACATCAGGTGTTTCAGACTATAGGTCTCTGTATCTCCGCTGAAGCATTTGCCACTTCAGAGTCTTTGACAAGGCTGATGAGAGGTTATTCACCAGTTACTGGATCAGCTGTTTCACACTTCAGTTGCTTCAAAACTGAGTGAGTACCATCCATTTCCAGTGATTTCTTACTGTCCATTTTGTCAATTTGTTTTGTAACTACTTCTTTTAACACTTCAATTTGAGATGGGCGCATCAGAGTCTCCCACGAAAAAGGTTTTTAGCTTGGGAATGTCTTTCAAACTCCTTGACAGTGCACACAAGCAAAATGCTCGGGTTTTTTAATGCCATGGTTGTAGCTTCTTTGAGTATGAATTTTATTTTATTTTTTTAGTCCTGATAATTGATTAGCTTTACAATGCTAGATTTTTCTCCTTAAATGAAAATTAATAAATAATTTACTGTTAGTTATCGATGTCTTTTGCAAGTTGCTTCTCTAATATTTTGGAGAGGAATAATGATTTGATATTTCTATATTTAACTTAAAAGTATTCTTGTTTCTTTATCTTCATTTGGACATAGATTTAGTTTTTGTGAAGGATGCCTTCTTGCTGTTAATAACCTCCCACTTTTTTCCTTTCTTAAGGTTTTCTTCATAAGAAGGATTTTTCTAAATAGAATTGCATGTTATGTTTTCAGAAAGTCTTTGACCTTTCCAGTACTTACATAAGGAATTATGTGTAACTAATTGTAAATCAAATAGGGAAATTTGTTATGTACAAAACAATTTTCTGGGTGAAGTGGACATAGATGAGTATCTGTCAGTGTCTGATTTAAGAAGCAGAGAACATTTATTTTATGGAGGGCTGTATGCCCAAGTCTGTCTTGGTAATGCTGCAATATATTTGAATAGTGTGTCACTTCAGCATGAGCTATGGATGCTCCAGGGGTGGTATATACAGTGTTGACAAAGTACGGATGTGGAAGAGCCATTCACAAAACTGTTTTGTGCAAGCAGGCTGTACGTGTTGGGGCAGAACAGCACTGCTTGCCTTATGGCTTAGGTGAGGATTTCAGGCTGCCACATGTTTTGGTGTGACTCTCCAGCTGGAATGTGTTGGCCTCTGGACGTGCTCTGCTCCCTACAGAGAGGAGCACTCAGGTGGCTCCCTTAATTTATCTATCTGAAAGTTATGCAGCCAAAGTTATGTGAGGTGTTTCCCACACACAGGGACTAACTTGGAAGTGCTGTGGTAAAATAGTTCCTCACAGTTGTCCTGTTTAATGCAATACTGATCAATGAAATAAAGTAAATGCGGAAGGTGGTTGTCCAGATCCCTTAATACTGTGATTATATTGCTGAATAGAATGCCTCCAAAACACCACCTCCACACCTCCAAAAACCACCCATGCAAACAAGCTTGCAGAAATTGTGTATTAAAAAAATAAAAAAAATCGGGAGACATGAAATAGATTACCTGTATACTGCAGTTCATATGTTGCAAACTACGTGGTCACCTCCAATATTATGAATGCCATTTCCATAGAAGTTTTTCCTACCTAGATAACTGACCAAGTTACATTAAGACATTGGCCTTGTTAGAAGCTCACCTGGGAATGTGTGAGTTCCTGTATGGTTAGCTGCCTTGTTCCTGAAGTGTAGGAACAAGATTAGGTGTCACAGAAGTCCTGGTTCTGCTAGGTTAAATAAATTGCTTAATCTGCCTTATTTTTCTCATACCAAATTGGGGTAATGAAACATATTTGCCTTTGTAAAGTGGCTTGATGCCTGCAAAGAAAAGATCTGTTCAGCAGCTGATGTCTTTCATCCTTTTTGTAACAGCCTTGTAGACAGCCAGGAGTGAGAACTGGAACTGAACGTGCGGGTAAGAGTGCATGGGCAAGAAAAACCTGAGGAATTCAAATCAGTTGCGTAGTTGTATTGGAGGGTATATTTAATGAGACCTGAGTGGTCTGTTCATTATGGTCTGAACTATGTAATTTTAGTTAAAAATAAAGAAAAACTATTAGCCAAAGTTTTATTTTTAATAAATACTCTGCCCCCCATCAAATTATCTGTTGGAGGCAAGATAGAAAATAACGAAGACTTTTTTATTAAATGAGGTTTTCTGTTTTCTTAATTCTGTATTTATTTGCCTCCCATCCTTGACTCGTATGTGATGATAAGATATTCCGTACTGTGAAGTTAGGCATTGAACAACAGAACTGCATTTGCAATGGATTCAACAGTGATTCACTGTAGACCTGTGCTTTTTGACTAAAAATTGTTTCTCATGCTCTCTGACTCTATATTCTGCCATTGGAGACATAAACTGTTAGAGGTGCAGGTGAAGGATAAAAATGATTTTTGTATGGGCACCATTAAATAACTGATTACTTTGCGATGTTGTAGCTCTTCTGTGTTGCTTTGTATAAGAGCTAGCTGCTGTGCTACCTGCATGTTGTGTGATACTGTGCCGGCTGGTGACACAGCCTAGAACTTTTGCTGTGTGGCAATATCTTTTGCTGGTTGCTTGGTAAACATTTGTAGCATTTGAGTGGATCACTGCATTATCTGTTGAATTGATCTGTACCTGGCCACCCACACTTTTCACAGGGGATGTCTGAATTATGCTGGGTGTGTTCATCTGATGTCATGCTAATTAAATGCTTACTTGATTTGTGATAGTATAAAGGTGACATTATTCTATAGATGTTACTTTCTTAGAAACAATATTGGTAAAATATTTCCTGTAGGCTTTCACCATCTCGTTGCTAAATAAGAAATTATCTGAAGATTCATTTCTCCTTCTCTCTGGCCTTTTTGCTAATGGTTCTCTACATGCATGCACACACCCTCTCTGCTTCTCTCTTACTTCCTCGTACATATCTCTTCCTATCTGATTATATTTTAAAAATGTGTACCATGTTCGTCTCTAAAAATGAATATGTAGATTTGCAGTTCTGGTTTTATGATCTATTAGTAAACAAGAACTACACAGGTATGTCTGTATTGTCATGTTAACTCTGGACCTCGTAGTTGAATCCAAGCATCCTAGTGGTGCTCACTAGTGCCTTGTTGGGGGAGGATGTGATTAACATTTGAGCTCTGCTGACGTAGATGGCATGGATGCAACTGGTCAAGCCACTTGTCTTTTTAAGCGCAGTCTGAACTTGACCCCTAACACCTGTATAAACACAATTATGGAAAGCAAATACCAAAGAATTCTTGTCATTTGATGTTGAAGGGGATATAGAGTTAATATGCTAGGTGGAGGATCACAAGGAGTGCAGAATTAAATTAAGATTTGGACAGTGACGTTTATCAGGTTTTTGCAGGAGGCAGAGCAGACAAAGCGAGACAGGAAGGATCCTGCTCAGAAGGAAGACGTCATGGCTTCTGCTTGAAATAAAAAAGATTTGGATTGTAGGTCATGAATCTTCTACCAGAATTAAGATTCTTCCAGGCAAGGTGATCTTTGGTCAGCTGAAGCTTTTTGGAGTGAAAGCAGGAAACTATTAAATATAATGTAGAGCATGTGACTCAAAGCATCCCTGAAATGGCTGGCAGAGGTAATTAAGGTAATTAATCTCTGCTATGATATTAATATATATCATTCCTTTTGGTTTTTTGAAGCTGATGAGATGTGTACTGTTGTTGGATAGTAATGAAAATGCCAAGGTACTTTTTTGCAAGATAGTCTAACTGGTTGAAGTTGTGTCATTGTGATTATCTCCCTATGCTGTCTTCTTTTTTTTATTTTGTTCTAATACTGCCTTGATTACTATTACATGATATCCACTTGCTTTAGTTCTTCCACTTCTTCAGCGGGAATGAGAAATGTTATGATGTATGTGCGGGAGGGAGGATAATGACTCATGGAAGTAATCTCCACTACTGCTGTTGACTTCATGGGGGAAAGAAAATGTCATTACTCATTGCTGGAGAGCTTTCCAGAGGACTGGATGTCCATTCTATATGCCTAATGAGATATCCAGCATTCAGATTGTTCTCTGTAATTTAGGAAAAGTTTCAGGCATGAAAGACCAGAGAGGCCAAGGTACTTTTATTGTCCTGGGCATGCCATGGAAGACAGGTAGTAGTTAAAATTCCAGTGATTGTGTCAGAGGCTTTCTGCCTAGAAATTCTCTGTTATAGTATGTCTGTCCTGCTATTAGTCCATAAGATTATCATTACTAGAATGTCTCAAATTAATAAATTAAGTGGCAGGACCACTAAGTAATGGGGTGGTCAACTTCAGTTCAATAGGTCCTTTCATTTTGTATGCTTTTGTTATGGGGAACAGAGTGTTACTGGGTAGTAGAGGTGAGGGAACTGGCGTGACATTTAAACAGGAGTTAAACCAAACCAGAAGCTTCCAAAGAGGAAGAGAGAAGGAGGGCAATATAAAAATGCATATAAAATATTCCCAGATATCTACATAGTAGATATGAATCTCTATTAAACAGTAAAAGTGATCCTGCTTGCCTTCCAAAAACAGTTAACTTTAGCTTGCACAGTGTTGTTCCTGGTTGTGATCCTTTGTGAGATGCCATTTCAAAATGCAAAAACAAAGAAAAGAAGGGGATGGAAGGTAGGAAGAAGCATGACTATACTGTAAATTAGTATGAGAACTATTCTAGCCTTCATTATCTACATTTCTTCATTATCATCATTTCTGCAGAGTTACAGCTTAAATGTAAAAGAGTTGAAAAGGAAATAGACTTGTTCATCAGAACAAATTGCTTCAATTAAAGGTTACAGTGGTTGGCATGAGCTGGTTGTGTGGTTTTTGCAGAGTGGACTCAGCTGAGTTGCTTGTTAAACGAATTAGACTGACACAAGATTTTGGCACTGGGAGCAGAGTATCATTTACTTTCACAACTGTCTGCAGTTGTCTACAACTTTAGTGGTGGGATTTTTTTGCAAAGATACACAACCTGCAAAATGCCTTGTGGAAGTTTAACATGTTTGCTCAGCAGTGTCTTTAAAACATTTAAAGATACTTTCTCACTACTTTGCCTTTACTTGGGATCTTGGCTCATACTGTGGTTTTTTTGTTCTTAGAAGTTAAGAGTTAAACATTAGGGAATTTTTTCTAGGTGTATTCTTTTTCCTTCTATTCAGATGATTTTCATAAAATGCTCACCTACCAGAGATATTAATTTAGCCTAGCTAGTAGACAGTTCTCTTTTTGATGTAGAAATGTCAGGTTTTAAATTCTGGTGTCTGTTTTGAAAGGTGATCAATCAATCAATTGTTAAAGCTCATGGTCTGTCACTGATCTTTGGGCATGATATGAAGCATGATATCCTAATTGGGAAGAGTGGTACTGGGCTGCTTCCTACATATCTGTAGTACAGAAATCCTTATGGAGCTAGAATCCTTTATTTCTGTTTCATTCATTTACTCCAGATTCTAAATAAGGCATTTCCTTGTGGCAGTATCAAGCAATGTGATAGTATTTTTTTTTTCCTTCAATTTAAAACCTTGATTTAATGATATATTAATCAAATGTACAGTAGCTAAAGCTAGTTGGTAAAATCATCTTAAAAAGCATGAAGTTGTTAATTTCAGCCAAGCACATGTTGTCAGATAAAGTAAAAATTATTTATCAGGCTGAATCACAGACAGAATAAAGCCATTTTTCTTAAAACAGAAGTTAAACCACAAAAAAAATAGAAATGTTTAGGTTAATATTCTTACTACTGACATGCATTTCAAGCTTTAGATAGCATTTACACTTTTTCTTTCTTCTCGGAGTAGAGCTCTTACTTGAGAACTTCCAGTCTGTTTCTCAGTTTCAAGGTACAGTATTGTACCATTACCTTATTTTTTTTTTCTATTAAATAGCTATTCTTTTGATGGGATGCTTTTCCATATCCAGTAAATAAAAGAAATGATCCACAGAAGTATTTTATTTCCATTGCAACAACTGTTATATTTTAGCACGTGCACACACAATTTCAATAAATTTGTGGCAAACATACCTCCGCACCTGTCTTGGCAGGCCTGAAAAAGGAGGAGGGCTTACAAAAAAAATTAGAAACAAATGGCTGTGGCTTGCTGTTCTGCTTAGCATTTGAGAGAGATTATTCAAAAGAAATCTTTCAACTGATCCTTTCCAGGGATTTCTTCTCAGCTCTGAAGTTAGCTGGGAAGTTTTACACCACAACAAAAGTACCTTCCAACTAGAATAAAAATTAAAATAGAGCAATCTATAATCTTCTGCTTGCTGACCACTCACTTCCTTTCTGACTCAGTTTCTGCATCCTTGATCAACAAGTACCAAATCACCACTGGGCAGATCTGGAAGATGGACAGGCTATCAGGATGATTGGTGACACCATTCTGTGAGAAGGATCAGTGGTTGGAATCCAGGCAGTCTTACTTGCTCACAAGTCTGGAAGTGGTCTGATTACGTTAGGGAAATGGGATGGAAAACAGTTGCTAGTTCTCCTTATCTTCCCTATGAAGATATTATGGCAGATGAATGGAATTTCTTCAAGAAATACTAGGATTGTGCAGGTCATGGTACTGAGCATTGCCTGGAAGCTGATACCAGAAATTGTCCTCAGTGAAGGTCTGGAGTAGTGAGCACTTGAAGTAAGAAATTTCCTGCTTACTTTCCTTGAAGTAAGCAATTTTCTTTCTGCCTTGCTTGCTGAAGGCAGAGGTAACTATGATGAAGTGATTCTAACTAATGCTACCTTGTTAATGAACGAGAAATAAGTGGAATGGATGCTTGCTCGTGCATGATAACTCAGGGTAGAAGAAGTAAATAACACAGTGGACGGTTTTGAGGGTAAAACGTGCTGTGCTTTGTCTCTACTAAGGACAATTTCACATCTCCTTGGCTGCTTTGCATAGCTTCGCTACTGGGGCTTGTCTTCTATGGCAGTTGCCTGTAGGATATCCTAATTCTCTGAGTCAGAGACCATCAAGCATACTACTGTTTAAACATCTTCTCTCTGCTTTAGAATGCTCAGAGACACAGACTTGCTTCATGCCTTCCTCCTTCTGATATACCTCATGTGGATTTAAGTGAATTTGGTAAGGGCAAAATTTCACCTACTAATAATTTCAGTTGGAGAAGTCCCCCTCAAAGGCAGTGACAGAGTTCTGACTTTTTAATAGATGTATGTGGTAGAAAGGGGAGGATTTCTCCTAGCTTCAGATGTACTGATCTTTCTGAAACTAAATTAGTATTTGGTCATTAAGTGTAATGAGAGCTGGACCGGTCCAAAGCCTGAGAACATTCTTCCACTTTCTTTTAGTTATTTAAGTCTGTGGCAAATCCTGTACTTCCTGGCATGGCATGGCTGGCACTCCAGTGTATTTCTATAGCCAGCACTGTCTGACCCTGTTCCTTTCGCTAACACTAACAGTCTGAAAATTTCTGCTTGATTAAGTCTCTAGGCTGACTGTGGGACATGCGGTTGGAATAACTAGAATGAGTTCTAAAATGCTGTTAAGCAATATCTGTATGGGCTTTGCATATCAACATCTTCATTAACTTTCTCAGTTCACTGCACTATGCTTATGAGTGAGCAAGCACTGTTTGAAAAAAGAAGTTACACCCTTTATGACTTTTTCTGGAGAGAATGTTACAAAACATTCTGTACCAGAATTTCTGCTTATTCAGGCAGAATCCTTCTTAGAGAGTTTTTAGGCTATAATTATATAAATGCTCTAGGGCAATTACTTAATTCTAAAATAGGAAACAACAAATCTCTGTAAAAGAGGATTGCCCAAACTGGAAAATGGTTCACAGTAATATGCTATGGGATTTTAAGATTTTAAGAAATTTGAGCTATTTGTTGGAATATTTGGATACTGTGCTGTAGTTTAGTGAAGAGAGTAGAGGATAGGATTTTTTCAAGCTGGTTACTCATATCACTATGTAGCTGCATGAATCAGCTATTGATGATTTCTGCTTTGATCTTATACATGATGGTGGTCATCTTTTGGAAAACAAACATTACTTCAGTTGGAGTAATAGAGCACTGAGTAGTCTGAAATCTGCAAGTGGCTTTATGGTAACTAGTCACATCCTAGAGGGCTGAGTGCTTTAGATAGGTGGACAATGATGGGGTTTCCTTGGAACTAGGATATCTTTGGGGGACAAGGAAATAAGCGATTCTGACGGATATGTAATCCTTGCAACTTCTTTCAGTAATTGAAAAATTTAAAACCCTGGTTTTGAATGAATGGGGAAAGAGTGTCTTTTTGGTTTACTTGCCAAGTTGGAAGCTGTCAGTACCACTCAGTGTTGCATCTGTCAATTTTTTCTTTAAAATGTTTGTACTATTGTTTCTAAAATGTTAGTATAAACATCCCATTTGTAGGTGGCTGGGTCAGTTTACTGATGAACTCGTGATTGAAACAGATCAGGTTGAATCTAGTAAGTACTGACTAATCCTGCGGAGAAATGATGGAAGAGTCAATAAAAGAATGGATTCCTCTAGTTTGGGTTGAGTCCTTGTCAGTTTGTGTTGCTGGGTTTTTTTCATAGCTGTGTTCAGCAGGGATTAATATTCATCAGTACCTGTCACTGTATTCCCTGCTCCTGTCAGCTTTCCCTCTGCACATCTCTTGTGTGCTGAGTGTCTTAGAGCCTCTTTTCAGTGTTGGATTAATCTTTAGGGTCAGGGCTTCTCCTGATGCTTTGATTAGCGCTTACGTGTATAGCAATTTCTTTCAGCAGTGACAAACCATTTGCTCACCAGACAAGGACAGAGTAAAAAGTCAAAAACCCTAAAAATCTGCTTCCAAGGCTGACTTACCAATGAGTTGTTCAAATCAAGTAATGCTCCCCTCCCTCCCTGTCTCCCTCCGTGTCTTTTCCCTCTCTCCCCCAAAAAAACCAAACCCCCAAACAAAGTCCAAACAGACCTTTCCCCAAGGTAACCAAGGTAGATGTATTTTGCAAAATGGCATTGCAGGATGTGAGGCAAAACAAAGACAAAACTTAATGGTCCTGGGTGATTACTAAAATGATAGATGTTGGGTTTTCAGGGCCTTGGTTGCTCTATGTTGAGTGTCTGGGCTTGAGAGGTTTTCTCATTAACTTTTATGTTTCCGAACAACAATGAAACAATCCAAGCAGTAGATTTCTGAAAGAAGATTGCAGTTCATGGGTAGTTAAAGTCACTATTCATCAGTAGCATGATTTATTACTGATCAGACTGTTTTATATCTAGAATGTGCTTTGTGTTGTGTCAGAGTGATTCATTATTTATTTCATGTTGGCTGTCTGGTGTATAATATGGGATCTCTGTAAAAATCCCTGTAGTGTTGGCAGTTTTCAGAGATGTGGATAAGAAGGACCTAATTAATGCCTTATCTCTTCTTGCACCCTCCCCACTGATGCTTTTGTGTTGCTTTTGGTGCCTGTTGTTCTGTGCTGCTCTCTGCTCTTCAAAGAACTAATGCATAGTGAGAGCTGATTTGTTCTCTGGCAGGAAGCATAAGCTCTTTGAAGAATCTATTCAGTTGCACAGTTGTTCAAAATAACCACCACTTGAAGGTTCATCTTTCATCGGATCAAATACATTCTGTAAAATATGGCAAAATTTTCCATAATGAGTTCCTTTTCTGATGCTTATTACTGTCCTTGGGCTGTAGGGCAGCAGTGCCACTTTGCTTTCGAAAGCTTCTCGCACAGACCTTGTTGCAGAGAAACTCATATAATACATAAATGTTGAGGGCTGTGCTGTGATAGTTGCTGAAGTTGATCAGAGGCACAGAGCACATCAAAAAGGAAGATCCGGAGTCAGAATAGCTCTGAGGTATTACTTCGTAAGTAGCTCCTTTCCTCACCTGACTACAAAAATAAATAATTGAAGCCTTGTCTATTTTCTTACTATCATAAACCTAAAAATCTTGGGGAAGATGGAGAGCAGGTTTATAATGCACATATCAATAACAAAACATGAACACAGAGTAAGCTGCTTGATGTTGAAACAATACAGCTGTCATATTGGCAGAAAATCTGCCACAGAAATTAGGTTGAACAGTTGTATCATGCAATGTTTCTTAAAAGACACCTCAATTAAGACTTAGCAGACATTAGTGAAAGTTTTAAGGGTTGGATCCTCTTCCAAATGTGTGCCTACCACACTAATGTAACTGTTGAGACAAGGAAGCAGGCCTTTCAGAAGGCAAAGATTAATTGGGGAAAAATGCCCGAATCTTCCCTGTGATGCCATTTTTCCAGTGGAATTTTTGTTGGGCTTGCAGCCCCATGTCACATTTGGACCCGAAGGGTGGCAGAAGCAGAGCAGAGGAAGCTGTGCTTTCACAGCCTGGCTTTGTTCCAGGCCATTATCTAGAGCTTTAGTGGGACTCATGAGAATCCAGTGTTTGTTTTTTGCCTGCTGAAAGAAGGAAGAGCGGAGAGAGTGGCCATAACCTGTTTGAACTGATGTGCTCTGTTCAATGAACAGGAGACCATGTATTTGCCAACTGATGTTTTTGAGTCTTCCCGGAGAACACCTTTAAGCACAGTAAATTAGTGAAAACTGCATAGACAGGTCCGCTTCATTTGGAGCCAGTGTTTTAACTGAGGAGTTTAAAAGCTGAGCAATGTCCTTCAGGAAGTTACCATCCCACCCATTGTATCCCCATGCTTCCTTCTACTTACGGCATTAAGCTTGAAATGTTTTGATAGAATATCTTAGTACAGCAAATACTGAAAGGTGAAAATAGTGAAATCTATTTTTTTCTGAGTAAGTGGTGGGAAGGGGGGAACCCCAAACACCTGGGTATTACCGTAATTCAGTTAGCAAAGTTAGACCAAAATACCCTGTCCCAAATTTTTGGAAAGAAAAATCTAAAGCTGAGGTTAGGGGACAGTATTTAGGTGCTTGCTACACTTTTGAAAATGAAGGAATGTCTAATCCTGACTTTAGCCTCCAAACTTAAAACACAAACAAACAAACCCTCACTGTTTTTCTTGTCAACTGCAAATATTCGTTAAATAGCCGTTAGAGTGAAATTTTTGTAATTGGAAGAGAAGCATATACTTGAAGTACTTGAAAGCTGCTTGTTACCACTTCATCTCCATTTGACAAGCGTCAGGAGCACAACTTCAAGGTTATCTGTATTATGGACATAGGCAAGTAAATAACACCTCATGGAAAACTTATGTTTGATTTCAGAGGGTCAGAGTGTTTGACATATACACACAGTCTGCTGTATACATACTAACTGCTTCTAATGTCCTGTGTTTTTTTGTGGCCACTACTTCAGGAAAAAAGTAAATGGAAGGAAATAAAGTAAAAGCAGAAGCAGACAATCTCATATTTTTTGAAGTAATAAGGATTCAATAAATGATTTTTAATTTTTTTAATTTTTTTTTTTGACTTTGTGGGGGTTTTTTAGCTGAATGTGCTGCGTAGTCCTCTCACTCAAGATTTGAGAGGTAATTAGAGGATTTGTAATATCCCACTGGTTTGATCACAACTCCTGCTTGTGACATTTTATAATGAGTAGATAGCTTATAAATAACATTTTGAAGGTATAAGGTTATACAGAGATAATTGCACAGCTGAAATGCATTGGCACAAGGCCAAAGGCTAGGCACTTTCCACCATCCCTTCTAAATTTAATAACTTCACTTTATGAAGTGTATCATCAGAAATTGTTTTCATTACTCCCAGAGGGCAAATTAAGGTTAATAAAAATCCAATTCCAGATTACCCATATGTGTGAATATTTGTATTTTTAGAACCTTTCTTTGTCAGTTACATTCCTCACTGACTGTGTATACGTAAATACAAGCACGTAGGTCATAGTTTCAGCTCGTGTTTCTACAATTTTGAAGTGGTTTATCTCTCTGAGACAGACTTCCTCTAAACATGATTTTGAGACCCAACAGGATTTTTCAAATGGAACAAAACTAAATGCATTCCTTCCACTAAGCCCTGGTTTCTCACATCCCCTGAATCCCACCATCCTGGATTCTTCTTGACCTACATAGCAGCCATTTGACCCATCCACCTCAGTCCTCAGACCCAGTATTTGTATATTCTCTTCTTTAAATGTTAAATAGCATATTCTTCATACAAGGCAACCCAGCATTTTGTGGATTCTTAGGCAGTCTGAGAAACTCTTTAGTAAAGGTGAATTGGGGGGAATGTTTTTCCATTTTCTCCCTGTGATAAATTAGTTACATATATAATCTGAAATAGCACATACATGTTGGAGTCGCCTCTTTTAGTACTCTGCTTTTACAACATTATAGTCTTGTTACAAGTGCTCTCTTTTCTCTTCACTCTGCTGCTCCATGGCCTCCTCTTTTCCCCACTGCCCAAAAAAGAGGACTTCAGCTGTCTTGATAAGACAGCTGTTTCCACCTCTTAGTGTAAGAAGGAACATTGTGTGTAAAGAAAAGAAAGGGCCTAGTGTACAGGAATATTTACCCTGGATAATCTTTCAGCCTCTATCACTGTGTGATTCAGGGACTTGCTTTTTCAGAAATGGTGTTGCCTTTTTTTGTTGTTGTTGTTGTTGGATGAAACAGTGTTTAAACAATTTTTCTCTACAGGTTATTGACATGCCAGAACATAATCCTGGAGATATGGGTGGAACAATGAGACTGGGGAAGAGGAGGACTGTTTTCAAAACACAAAATTCTGTTTTAAGTAAGTTATATTTCTGCTCTTATGACTTGCCTTTTGGATAGGAACTCTGTAACATGGCAAAGCAAAAATGCCAAAACATGTTTTGTTAAAGGACTACAACCTCAAGCAAGCAGTTGGGTGACAGCTTCCCTGAGCTTATTCACTCTGATCCTGTTCCCATATGCGTTTGCCCAGGATTGGAATGTAAAGAAAGAAACAAGAGACATCTGGAAGTCTCAGTGAAAAGGTCAGTTAGGGTCCAATGCTTTAAATAAACCATGAGGAGACTGTTGAGATAAATGAAATGCATTTTATGGTAGCTTAATTCATTATTTTCTTGGGAAGATCAGAATGTTTTCTTTCTATTTTCTTTATGAGTTGATAGGACATGTGAACCAGGGCTTCTTGTTCTACCCCTGAAGCTTTTTGGTAAAACTAGCCCAAACTCCTACCTGTTATGCTCTTGCCAGACCTAAACATTGCTTGTCATTCCCTAGAGTTGCCGGTACACCTCAGCCTTAAACGTCATCTGGCCTCGCTGCCTTAGTCCTCACCTTGTCTTGACAAAGTTTCTAGCTCGTATCCTAGTTATAGCGAGGCCCTGCTTAACTCCAGTCTCTGATCCAGCACTGCCCTAGGCCTAGCCCAGCCCTAGAAACAGTCTTGTTTTGGGAAGGCAAATTATTTGTTGTAGGAAAGGAAAATGATTTGCTGTAACAGGATGCTTCAAAAGGCAAAATAAAAGCAATCAGAATATAGAACAAATGATTCAATTTGATCTGTATGTATTTTAAAACTGAAGTAATACTTGTCTCCTATTAATCAACCTATTATACAGTGGTAATACAAGTGATGCTGCTGATGTGTAAAAAGTGGTTTCTTGTCCATCAATTAAATATAGGCATATTTCTTATATTGTCCTGCCCATGACATTGATCTGAGCTATTACTGTATTTAGCTATGTTGAACTTATAGACTGTATCCTTCTGAGCTTTTAAAAATGATGTCTACTTCAGCAGGAGACCAAAGTGTAATACATACACACATTTAATGAAAAATCTGCCCTTATGGAGAATGCCTGTGCTAGTGATCTGACTGACCTGGGTGATACTTTGCCTGGGTGTGATACAGATATGCATATTACAATGTACAAGTTGTTCTGTGGCCTAAGCACTTCTTGGAAAAGTTAATATAAGCTAACATGTGTCGTAACTCTTGACCAGTATTATGAGTTGTTTAGATGACCATATTTATCAAAGGTTCATAGAAAGCTCTGGTAATTTACTCAGGAAATCTGATTCCTGTTTCTAATGCTTTACAACTTGAATGGAAATAATGGTTTTGAAAAGGTGGTTCCTTAAAATTAACACATATACCACTTTTTGTAAAATTGCAGTACTATCACTCTACAATTTTTGGAGATCTTCTTGGCAGTCTAGTTCTTGTACCAACCCCTAAGCAAAATAGTAATCCTAATGACACTAGGATAAATTGAGAGCGAAGTTTGAGCCATGACTGTAAGTGAGAGATATGATTAAATTCTGGTTTAGTGCATACCTCTAACTTATTCCTTGTTGCTATGGAACATAGAATGTTCCAGATTAGGCTCAGAGGACTGCAAGAGTCATTTGGGTAATGAGATCAGGAAAACAGAAAATAACAATATTCTTTGTTTGTCATTGGAGGTATTATGCCAGCTGCCATGCATAGTCTATTAAAATGGAACAGATGCTACTAAAAGGCTTCCTTCACTGCACCTTTTGCATACAACTGTTGTAAAACCCTGAAGGGGTTTTATGTTGCTTGTTCACTCAAATGTTTTTTGTTTTATCTTGGGCTTTACAATTCAAATTAGTTTAAGCATGGCCTTCAGACTCTAGTCTACCTAAGCTATTTCTGGTCAAGGAATATTGAGTATGAATCCTGAATAAACTCAGGTGAAACTAGTCATCGCTCAGAAAAACAGAAAGCTGGAGTGAGATGAATAGTGTTCTGCTATGTTTTACATGTGAAATTTTTTTGAGGTTTAAATTACAAGAAATAGTTGTAACAACTATTAAAGCAACTCATTAGCATTAATTTCTTTTTTGTTTTATATTCAGGGAAACTTTATGGTGATGAAATGTTTGTAGAGGAGCGACACAGGCATCGATATGAGGTAAGCACTGCTAATGTACTTTGTGCTCAAAAGTTAAAGCTTAAGCAAATTGTGTTTCTCTTTGTAGGCACGATTCTCCTTAAAGCCAATGGGAGATTTCTTACATAATTATAACCCCAAATTTAATAATGGTTAGATAGTATAATTTAGATTGAAAAGAACTTCTTTAAGTTTGCTGGTCCAACTCGCTGTTTTGAGCTGAGCCAACTTCATAATTAGATCAGGCTGCTCAGGATTTTGTCCCATCTAGTTTTGAATCTCTCCGAAGAGAGATTCCACAACATCTTTTGACAATCTGTTTCAATGCTTAACCACTTCATCGTGAACCCTTTTTTCCCTTATATCTAATAGGAGATTTCCTTGGGCAGTTTGTCTTTCATCTCAGTCTTGTGCTGTGCATCTCTGAGCAGAGTCTGGCTCAGTCTTCTTTATACTGTCCCATTAGATAGTTGAAGTCAGAAACAAGATCCACTCTTTGCCTTCTTTTCTCCAGGCTGAAAAAATCCAGCTCATCCAGTCTCTCCTCCTATGTTGCATGTGGTCCAGCCCCCTAACCATCCTGGTTGGACCTCCTATGGACTCGCAACATTTGTCAATCTCTTTCTTGTACTGAAACCAGACACAGTATTGCAGAGGTGTTCTTGCAAGTGTTCAACAGAGGGGAATAATGTAGTGTACTGTTTCTGTGGTAGAGAAGGTGCAGTGTCTTAGCAAAATGGTCTTGGAGAGTCATGTCAGAGATTACCTGACTTGACTTCTTGTGAAGTATTTGAAAGGTAAAGGCTTATAATCCTTAAATGCATTGCTCGTTGGCCAATTTGGCTTATTTAAAGGCTTAGATTATGTTCAGATAGTGCACATTCTTTCATAGCCTAAATGTAGGCAGACTTCACGCATCTACAACTTGGAGGCTAATTCAGATCACTTGCTTCGTACCATCCAACTCTGTAGGCCCCTTGTATAGGTCCACTCCTTTGTCTGAAAACATCTGAGCAAAGATGTCTGTGTACATTCAAAATAATGTCATTCAAGGAGATGGGCAAGAGCTGGACTTCTAGAGTTATCTGAGATAGTTCAGAAGGGACCTGACTCCATCAGTGTCTCCTGATGAGCTATGAGATGTGTGCATGCTACAAACTGATTCAGACAATGTTAAGTTTCCTTAAAAAGCTGGGAGGAGAATGTGATGATGGTAAATGTGCTCAGAGTTTGAGTATTAACTGAGTGGTTAGAATATCACCAAGGAAATGAAACAGCTCGCTGCAGAGCTCCTCAGTTTGAAGGAGGAGCTGAACCACAGCTTATGTCATAACCACCGAAATGCAGTGTTCAAAGAGGAGGTCAGTCTTTACACCTACCGTAGTGGGCTGTTTAAAAAATGAGGAATGCAAGCTGCTCAGAATCAGGAGGACAGCAAGCAGAAGGGACGCTGGCTTTAATCTTTGAATGTTATGTAGCAAGTTTTAAAATTACTGATTTATCTCTTTATAAATAAGAGTGCCCACTGTTACAAACTTGTACCAGAGTTGTTAAAACAAGAAAGCAAAAGTTCCCAGCTCTTTTCTCGATTCTTTTCATTCTTGTATGTATACTAAAAACATTACAATTAACTACTACTGTTTGTTAAATCAAAAAATAAATAGAACTACAATTATTATTATTTTCAATATTTCAGGTGAACCCAGAACTGACTCACTGCTTTGAAGAGAAAGGTTTGAAATTTGTTGGCCATGATACGGAAGGGAACAGAATGGAAATTATTGAACTGGAGAGTGAGTGTCTTGCTTGACTGTAGTACTTTCCACATCTGTTAAAACCATGTAAACTATAGGTTGTTAAATGGCATGTAGGCACAATATTTAGCTGTCATAACAGCCAAGATCATGTAGGGTGATACTGCAAACTCCACCTGTGTATTACAATGGGTGAAGATTCAGAGGATGTTAGAAGTCTTACACTTCTCAAGGACTGTGCGTACATTTGATTATCAGGGAGAGACATGCTCCTTTTCCAAAAGGTCATAATTCTAGCTCAGTGGGATTTGGCTATGTAGTATCATGGAGTGATTTGGGAGGTCATCTAGTCTAACCCTCTGCTTCAACACAGGGCTACTTTCAAATATAGATCAGGTTGCTGAGAGCCGTATCAGTCAAGTTTTGAGTATCTCCAAGTATGCTATTGGTTGGACTTCAAACCACTCACCACTGCTCTTTGAACCCAGCAGTCCAGCCATTTTTTAACACACTTTGTAGTCTACCCATAATCCATATCTCCCAACTTGCATGCTAGGAAACCGTATCAAAAGCCTTGCTAAAGTCAGGATAAAGGAAGGCTGCTGCTCTCCTTGCATCTAAAGACTGATTGTTCCCAAGCTTGTTGTGCCCAATTGTCTTCCTGTCCTTCATGTGTCTGGAAATGCCTTGGAGGAGGATTTGTTTCATAATCTTACCATAAACTGAGGTTAGGCTGACTGTCCTGTAGTTCCTTGGATCCTTGTTTTAGTCTTTCTTGAAGAAGGGCATGGTGACTGCCTTCTTCCAGTCATCAGGGACTCTCATGATCACCTTGGCCTTTTAAAGGTAAAAACCAGCTTCACGCTGACATTGGCCTGCTCTCTAAGCACCCTCAAATATTCTTAATCGGGTCCCAATAACTAATATACGTTCAGTTTGCTTGAGTATATGAAATATGTATACATGCAATGTAGCCAAAGTATAAAACATCACTGGAATATATTAGCCTAGAGAGGCTGTGAAATCTCCATCCTTGCAGATAGAGACCTTCAAAACTTGACTAGACAAAGCTGTCAGCAACCTGATTTAACTTCGAACTTGACCCTGCTTTGAGCAGGAGGTGGGACTAGAGATCTCCCAAGGTGCCTTCTGTTGTAATCAGTTGGTGTCTCTTTCAGTTACCCTCTGTTTAGAATCATAGAAAGAAGTATGCAAATCAAATAGAAAGCAAAGCTCCTTTCTTTCACATAAGTGATTCAGATAGATGAGGGTTTGATAGTATGGAAATCTGGTAGATTTGGACTACTTTACCAAGTAAGACTTGATGTCTTTTCTAAAAGATTGTAAAATAAAAAGGAGCTACACTGCATATGTTTGTTGAATGCTACACAGAGTAGTTCTTAGAAACAATCCCTTTGATTTTGCTTGATTCTTTGATGAACTCCTTGCTGTTAAGTTACTGTTGGCTAGATGAGTACCAAGCACTTGAAGATGCAGGCTACCTTACAAGATTTTTTTTTTTTTTTTCTTTTACGTGGCCCCTAATTGCCATTGGTTAAGATAAACTCCATGCACACAAACATAAATTTATCCTGAGACTACATTATGATCCTATGGAGTGCTGTTTGTGACATGATGCTCCTGAGAATTCATTTTATATACTCCATGGTATGTTGAAGAACAGTGCTGTAATTTTGAACCAGGTTTTGCATATAGACACCTACTTATAATGTCAAGCAACTGCACCATAGAGAGTAATCTGAGAGCAAAGGATACATGTGAATTCATAAACTACTAATTGTCATGGTGGTGTTTGCTTAGTTTCTTCCTGATAGATTACCTCTGTTACACATGCTGGTGTTGGGAGGCTATTTTGTCTGCTCTGCATGAAACAACTTTGATAGAGAGCATTGTGAAATAAATCAGGCAAAATTTTTAAATTGCATGTTACTGTTAAAAGAACAAAAGCAGCAGTAAAACCTGGAATTATTTCACAATGGGCTACAAGGAGACTCTGATTACTAAAGAAAAACAATCATCATAAGGAGGAGGTGGGTTGGAGCGGAAGCACAGAAATAACAGTACACCAGATAGCTTAGGCAAAGCTTTTAAGCAAAATATCCCCACAGGAAATATTTGATGCTTTGTCATTGTCTTGCTTTACAGCTTTAAAGAACTGAATTGCATGGTAGAGAAAAGTTACGGGATAAATTTAGGATCCAGGTTCTCTTTTAAGACATAGCAGCAGAGAGAAGAGCAGTATATTAGACCATATAGTTTATCTTCATAGAAGAAAACCCCAGCTTTCTTGTTATCGCTTATTCTGTACTGCAGAAAATGCCTTGAATGTTTGGGATTATTCTGGATAATTATCGAACCAGAAGAGATCTGTGGTTAATTTCGTCCAGTGTCCTGGCACTAGAAGTGGTTAACGTTAGCTCCTTTAAAACAATACTTAAAGAAGGAACAGGTGCACAGCATGGGAGAGTACAAAACCATTTTTCCTTCCTTATCCTTTCGAAGAAGACAGAAGGGAAGCAGAAGCAGTAGGAAAGAGGTGCTTTGATTGGCAGAGAGCTGAAGATTTAAGGGAAGATGAAGCAGCAGGGCTTGTTTAGCTTAGCAGGTGGAGTTGAATGATGGTGATATTGTCATCCTTAATCACCCAGGCCAAACAGTAGGAAAGAAGAGCACCATAAGAAATGGGTATAAGTTGGCTGTAACAAAGATGGCCTGTGAATTAGGAAAACGTTTCTAAGCAAAAGGAGAGAGTATCAAAAGAGCTTGACCCTTTGTGCCTGAGACTACATCGTGTAGCTGCATTCAGTAACAGGAGACTGGCCTTAATGTCCCAGGAGATCTGTTCCAGGCCTAATTACTTGAAGCTTGTTTTCCCCAGTTTTCTCTGTATGTTGCTTTCATATCCATGTCTTAGTGTGTAAATTGTTGCTGTATGGTAATGCTTGGTCTTTTAGGAACTGTTTTATTTTTCCCTCAGATATGTATGGGTGCATGTTCTGAATATACATGCATAAATATATATTAACCAAATATACATAACCAAAATACTATGAAAATGACATGATAAATGTAGACTTTGTGGTTGTTCCCCCCACGCCCCTCCCACGTGTTGGTACAGGTTTATTATTCAGCTTTTAATTACATCGTTGTGCACGTTAAGGTTGAATCACAGGATGATTTTTCCTTAATTTGCCTTACTAACTTTCTGCCTCTGTTGTCAGTTGCTTTTAATGGAAAAAGTTAAGGTTCCTGCTGCCTTGCCCTTAAATTCACACATGCTGATCTGGCTTCTGGACACCTGTGTGAAATCTTCAATAAATGTTTTTCCTAACAGTTGTTCTGCTATCTTCTTCCTATGTCTTATAATTTTCTTTGACATCTATCTTGTAGATCACCCATATTTTGTGGGAGTTCAGTTCCACCCAGAGTTTTCCTCAAGACCTATGAAACCTTCACCTCCATACCTTGGACTGTTGCTAGCAGCAACTGGGACACTCAGTGCATACCTGCAACGTGGATGTAAATTGTCTCCAAGGTAATCTTTCTTACTTACTTGCCTGCAGTATGACAGTCACATTTTTGGAGGGACTATCCCATCGTTCAGTTCTGAAGTCCAGAAGAGGAAAAGGAGTTCTTCATGTATTGATTTACTTGTTCCTGTGCATGCCTCACATAAACTGTGCTGTAAAAGTATCTATAAGCAGTAAGCACAGTTCCTGACTTCCTCCTTTTCAGAGGCTATTAGGGCTAAAGGCAGATCCATACATTATAATCAGAAAGAAGTAAAACACCTTTAGTAAACTCATGTGAAGTTAGTGGCCTCCTGTGCTAAGTTTCATTAGTAGTTTCATTAGTACTTTCATAGGTGGTTTCACAGGGAAAGAGATTTGCTAGAGGACCAAGCAATTAAGTTAAATTCTTACCTAGTTGTATTTGAATGATGATAGTAACAAAAAAGAAAACACTGATTTTAGTTTGTAGTAGCTAAATAATTAATACCATCTAGCAGGGACAGGCCTGAAACAAAACAGTTGGGATATCCTTAGACTTATGGAAGGGTTTGGATCGAGATCAAAACTGGATGGTTCAGCCAAACTAAAATCCTTTGTCCCAGTTCCCTTCGACACAGAGTTTTTTGTTTATTGAGTGTAGCAATAGTTTTTAGCCAGTGTTAACTCAAACTCATTCTTGTTTATTTCAATGATATTGATAACAGTTACCATTTCATTACAATAACAATAATAAAGAGGTCAGAGAGAAGCCTAGGGTACAATAAAAAAAATGAAAAAAAAATTAAAAAAAAATTAAATTGCAGAATGACTGAATAGTAACACAGAACAGATCCAACTCTGGCTTACTGGCTTTTCCTCTAAACAAGGCACCAAGCTTACTAGTTTTGTGGGGTGGGTTTTTGGTTTTTTGAGCATTGCTTTCGATTAAAATGAGGTCCTTTACTTAAGCGAGAAATAGAAATTTTTTTCAGGTTTCAGTAGTAATGGAAAATAGCCAAGCCAGACCAGATCAATCCATTTTGGTACCCTGCTCCTTATGGGTATCAGTTGTCTTCCACAAATGCACTTAATCTTTGCTCACCCTGGCCAGTTGTGCAATGATGTACATACAGAGAATTTCTTTCAGATCTGCAAACTACAGCTTGATTGAAATACTGCTATTACCTTAGCCTGTCATTGTTATCAGTGATCATAACATTATCTACCTTTTAAAATTTGTGCGAGTGCATTACACAGGTCAAATTTTTGTGGTGCTTGGCAGGAGGGAGTCTTCAAACACAGTGATCTTCAGTCTTTTCTTCTTGTGGGTACTCTCTGCCTCACAGTTCATCTTGTTTCCCGGGTCCCAATATCCTTTCTTTTACTGCTTCCTCCCATAAGTATACCTATTTGTCTCTCTGAGAGAAAGAAAAATTAGGTTTTTTGAATGAGTGATCTGCATGTGTCCTGCTAATTTAAATTTAAATCCCTTAGCATTATAGCAAGTATGTTTTCTAACCTTGACTTCAAGTGTCAGTAATTACTGAATGTGCTGCACTTCCACTTATTTGAATTAACAGATAATCAATAAAAAAGTATACCCAACTCTTTTTCTTCATGTTCATACAATAAACTCCAACCGACACTTAAAACATTCAGCAAAGACAAAAATTCTTACCCCAAAACTTTATATATAAAAATACAAATTTTACCATTTACCTTGTTACACAGCAATCAAGCAAACCCCTCTGTCTTGAGAAAGAGCATTGGAATAGAAAAACATTTTGAGGCTAAAAGAGGAGCATTTTGCAGGGAAGAATTTTCAGGAGGGAATTTCAGTGCTAATTACAGCACACCCACTCACATTAACATATCTACCTGATGAGTGGAAAGTATTTCCAATTTAAACCTTTAAACCCCAGAATGCTAGTGATTTCATTGAACAGTAAAGCTAAGGCATGTCATAACAAGACTGAAACAAATCTGAGGAGAGGATTTTCTGCACACTGCATCTGGCACTGCCTACGTGAATTGTAGTCATGCTGTTGACTAGAGCAAAGGTGTAACCTGAAAGAGAATTTGTGGAGGCCAGCAAGGTGAGCAGATTACCTAAACTAGGCTATTAAAAACACTAAAAAGAGAGTTAATGATGAAGTCCTGAGACGAAAGGAAATATGTATTTCAGCATGAGATTCTTAACAGGAAATCATTACCCCAGAACTTTTAACAGGTCCATAATTAGGACACAATTTTAGAACATCTGACACCTGGACAGAAGCCCTAGCTTCTAAGCAAAGCAAACAGTAAATTTAAAGATGCATAAGGATTGGAGTAACTCAGTGATGAGTTGTTACTCAGTTACCTGAAGTGGCAGTTGGGCATTTAAGTTGTCTTTGCGGTTTCAGCCTCTCGGGCTTTATGGCATGAGCGCCTGACTGTCAGACAAAGCCATGCACTTCAATTCCTTGTGAATGCTTTTAAATCATGACCTTTTCCAAATCTTTTCCATGGAAATATTGAAGTCACCATTTCATACGTAGCTGAGGAAGGTAAGCAGTTGCCAGTTTACATGTTTCGTTTTAAAGGACAGAAAACCAGAACCACAGAAGACTCAGGAAGTGTACAATACCCACAAATATGCTGCTTTTTAAGAGAAACCAAAAGGTTTTAATGGAAAACTAGAGGATGAAGAGGGGAACTTCATATATAATGTTGCTGGCTTTTACTGAGTCTTGTGGAATTTCACTTGAAAAAAGTCATAAAAACTGGCTTATCTTTGGGAACAGTGTCATATTGATTGCAAAACCACTGATGTACAATAAAGCCATGTTGCTGGTTTTGTTTCCCATGGCAAATTTAGCATAAGCAGGTTTTATTTCTTTTTTCTCCTCAACCACCATCTTTATTAATGGCCTGCAAGAGTAGGCTACAGTGTAACGATATTTGCAAATATAATTCAAAGAGGAGTTGAAAGCACTATTCAGAACAAAGAAATAACATAAAAAGATATAGAGAATTTAGAAACCTGAGCTGAAAATAATGAAATCTTGTGTATCTCTGGAGGAGGAGAGTAGCAGGCTAAAGATAAATAATTTAAACACAAATGTCCAGTAGATGGGAGGAAAGGTAGGAAGTGAGAGATGTTCTTAGATGAGAAAGTGTGGGCAGCTAGGACTGCAGCCAAAAGAAATTTTTGCAAGTCATCAGTGAATATGCTAATGGAAGGCACCAATCCAATGCCATCTAGTCACAGTGTAATCTGTTAAGTTCTGGGCAAGTCATTAATAAAAGATGACTTATGAGTTGCATTCAGAGACAAGCAACAAAAGCAGCTAGAGGACAGAAGCAGTGGTGCATAAAGAAAAAACCTCAGAAGACTTGTCCGTATGGTGCTTACTGCACTGGTCCAGCATGGTCCAGCTCTCTCCCAAACCAGCTGTGTAGGGAGGTTTGGGCAAGCACCTATAAAAAGAACAGTAAACAGCCTGTGTGACATGTTCTGGTGTATGAGGGACAAAGGAGATATGGGCAGGGCTACCTCTGATGTCCCCTGTACATTGTCCCCAAACAATAACACCTCTGGCACAGCATCATATTTCTGCCATTGGCCAAATCCAGACATTTCAGAGGAAAGTGAAGGAAATCCTGTGGCTTGAAGACTGTTAAGAGAGCAGCAGAAGAGGGGCTGCTCCACAAAAGATGACAACCCAGCAGCAGCAGCGGTACTAGTAGGGGTAGCGTCCTCACCAGCAGGAGTCAGTGCCACAGTCGCCAAGGAGGGCAAGTGGGCTGGCTCCAGTGACAGCCACCATGTCCTACGGACAGTCCGGTGCAGGAGTGCAAAGTGATGGGTCAGGTCTGAGGTCAATGCAGGATGTCCAGTCATCAAGTGACTACAGAGATGGGTACAGGCGTGCCTGTGACGTAGCTCAGGCAGCAACTGGGGGCCAAGGCTCCTGGCCCCATGGGTGGAGGCCCCAGGTAAGGATGGTCAGGGCAGCTAAGACCTATTGGTGCCCTCAGAGCTCTTACAGAAAACTACAGAAAAAGTTTTAAAGGAAATACCATCTCAGCCGTCATGGTGCTTAGTGATGAACTTAGTAATGGTTAGTAATGGCAGTTAACTTGTCATTTTAATGTTAGATGTTTACAGTGAAGACACTTCTGAGCTAGTCACCCCAAGTCTTTTTCTCTGGTTGCTAAGTGAATAGGGACTTCAAAGGAGCCAAATAGCTCACCGTAATGGTTGAGTGGGTCAGAAGCATTACACCCTAGAAGTGCCTATTTCTCTCCATTGACTGTAAGAAGCTGGTGGTAGTGATCTCAGATGAAGTTGTCCAAAGCTATATGAATTGAATCCTATGCATGGGACTCAGCTGAGAGGTTTTTATAACACCCAGATATGTTCTTGCACCTTGGTTGTGATTTTTGTAATGCTGGGTCCTAATAAAACCGTTATCCTAGATCCAGTTATGTGAGTGGAAATGTCTGGCAGGTTGGAACTGGGGAGTCTTAGATATGTGCTGAGGGCTTCTGTAATGAAATGATGTTTCATGGAAGCATGGGATCATATAATGATAGTGATCATAACAAATGATATAATGATCATAAAAATATGCACTGAGAAATATGGGTGACTGCAATTATAATAATTGCACAATCAAATATGCATTTATTTTAAATAATGTTTTAATGACTATAATAATTTTAATCATTCAGCTTTATGTGGGGGGAATAAATAATAATAATTGACAGATTTCTTTTTGCTAGGTTCTTGAAAGCTATAACAATTGTTTGTTTTAAACAGCCACAGCCTGTACTAAATGTAATTACATTTATCTTTAATTTGCATTGAGGAAGAAGTGGCACTTAGCTTGGCTAAGTCCCCTTTGCAGGGAATAGCATTACTGTAACAATTGTCTAAATTGCTTACGTTTCTGGAAAAGGGCTTTTTTGTCAATGATACATTAAAAAAGGATGAAAAAAGTCCCTCTCAAACTGTGTCAAATTGTTCGTTTTTAAAGAATGTTGTTCTGGATTTTTCAAATGAAACAAACAGAACGTTCAAGGAGTACCCATTTTACAGTTGCCTGTGTTTCTTAATAAAAACATTGAAAGCAGACAGTTCGGTGCTTTTGAGCAGCTGTTCGAGAAATACAGGTTTAAAGTTGATCTTGAGTCTTAATCCTAGTGGTTTTGTAGCTGAGATTGGTTGCTGAGGTGATGCATTCCAGCTTCATGCCATGTGGCCCCAGCTGTCGGCTGCCTTCCGTACCATATTGGTAGGGAACCTTCTCATCTTGCCTCCTTCCATGCTTTAGATTGATGCGTAGCAGCAGTATGATGATGCCTCTGTCAGTAGGACAGAGAGAGCTGAAATGGGCATTAATTTTGTAATAATGGAGCACAGGCAGGGGGAGGATCTTCTTATTGCTTACGTCTTGAGAAGACAGGGATCTCAGGATGAGTGAACTTTAAAACAAAACAAACCCCTGTAATGTAATTTCTCAACAGAGGATGTTTTCCTTGCTCCAGTCAGGAAATATGTTGCAGTTCACTGCAAAGTGAAATGCCAGCTAGGTACTGGTTGATTTTTCATTTTGAAGTGAATGTATTTCCATTAACTACAGGTAGATTAGGTGCAAGGATCAAAGTGACCAAAATTCTTCATCTTGATGACTGAAGTGACTGACTAGATGCAGTGACACTGCATGCTGAGTTTTGTTCTGTTTTTCTCTTGGCCACATCTTTATACTCCAGATCCCATGAAAAAAAGATGGAGTAGAACCACTGTGGTGGCCTTAGATCTGCTCACTAGCTCCTTTTTGTTGGAATCCACTGTTGAGAGAATCATTACAAACAAGATGAAGTGGGTGTCAGGTTCCTGCCCAAGAAAATTACTAATTAATTTGTACACAAACTGAGAGAAAAAGTTGCTGAAGGAAATGTAAGCATATTTTTTTCAATTGAGGGCTCAGTGTGGAAAATAATTTCATAAAGCAAAAGCCGGGCTTATTTAATTTCCCACCACCACTTTCATAGCCAGCACATTTAAGCAACTATGAACACAAAATATCCATTTGGTTTTTGTGTTTAATATCTGTGTAGCAACTTAGTGTAATTTGGAAGGAAGTACACAGTTATTCTGAAGAGAGGTGATGACTCATTTGTGGTTAATACCACCTGGAGTTTTTCTTCAGATTACTCATCAGTTGAATACAGCTCATATCACAGTAGATCTCAGGAACTGGACATCAGCACTGGTTTGAAGCTATAACACCCAGGTGCAGATATGCCAAGATTCATGAGTCCCTGTTTGCTTTCAAGTCCACTGGCAGCTTAACTCTTGAAGAAGTACAGGTTTCCTTGCAGCCCAAGTTGTTCTTGTTAACATGATACCACAGCTTCTGGGGCTGCTTAGAGATACCATTCAAGCAGCTGAAACTGTGAGACCGACAGTTACCCGAGTCTGAAGCCCAAGGGCTGATCCTTACCTGGGTATTTCCCCTACCCTTCTTGCCACTGTGGCCTGCCTGTTAGAGATAAAACTGACTTACACCCAACAGAACAGCCCTAAAGTAGGGGAGACCATGAGGTTCTACTGCAGAAGTCAAAAATGTGATGACAAGAGCCCTTCTCTGGGATGTGGAGTCAAATCTTGTACTGAATTGGGCAGTGTGGGAACAGGAGCAAAATTGTCATCAGCCAAGTAAGTATTTTAGCCTCTGGGCTAGCGGCTAGCCAGGTAACCCTCAGCTTCTGCAAACTAGAAACAGGCCTGAGGAGTTGGGGTGGTAAGTCAATGAAATGACAGAAGCATCCAGCATTGTGTGACTGCTTCTGTGGGCGAATGCTTCTAAAACCTATGTCGTCGAGTGGGGGAGGACCGATGATGAGAGTGCTGGGTGGGGATCAGTGCCTAACTGTCTTCAAGAGATGAAGCTGAGCAGCTTGGCACTCACCTCATTGGTCCCTGAGCATTTTTACTGAAGCATCTGTCTCCCATACCGTGTTGTATATGGAGCTCTGGCATATGTTTTTGGGCTGTGACTGCCACTGGGCAGCAGAGCCGGTAAAATAAACAAAAGTTCTCTGAAGACTTTGTGCTTAAATCAGGGCTATCATAAGATTACGCAGCTCTCTGCAGTCACAGTTTTATCCTCTGTTCTGTGGACAATCTTTGCTATTTTGCTGTGATGTGAAAATACAAAACTGTTCTAATAATACTGAATTTTTATTCCATGTTCCCATGGGTACTTTCAGAAAGAAGTAAGTACAATGTCAGTGATGTTGTGTTTGTCTGTGTGCATCTGGCATGCTTGATCATACTGTTAACAACACTTTCCTCACTTGAACTGTGTAATTGTTTGCCAGTTGGTGAAATGATTAAATTGAGCATTTCTCACTAGCCCAATATGACACACTCTTTATAAGAACCGCATCAACAGCATGCGTGTCATGTGAAGAAAGGGCAGAATGCTGTAGGCAAAGTCTTAATGTTAGAACAGTCGGAATATCTATGTTATCTTGTGCAGAATTTGGTAGGGTGATTTGCTGTAACTGTGGGAGGCTTTCCTAACAGCGGTAGAAATTAAATGAGATGACTGTTGGTGCCATTCCCCCTGTCCCATTCTATTAAAATGGCTGTGTTTTTACCTAATTTTTGATTTTTTTTTTTTTTTTTAAATTTTTTTGCAAAGAAGAGAGGGTGAAATTCAGGCTGCAAAGCAGTGCTCAGTAACACGCACCAGTATAGCAGAGTGCAGTTTGTTCACTGTTCCACATTGCAGTCTAGATCAAAGATCTCCAGCTGCGGCGTTACATAGTTCCCCTTGAAACATTACATAGCAGGCAGTCACTGCGGTTCAACTGGTAAGGCTGTGTCTAGGCGGGTCATGGGCTGGTTATGTGCTTGACGTCTCAGTAGGAGATCATGCCCAGAGGTGGGGAGCGTGGCGTGACCAAGGTCCTGTTGGCTGGAGGACGAAGGTGTATGTGATAAGAGTGAGATGTGACAAGACGGGTGTGCAGTGGCTGGAGTAGAGCTGGTACCCAGGGCTGACACTGGTGTACCCACACAAATGAGGTCTGAGATCCCCACCTGTACGGTGTTAACCGTAACTTGCGCTCTGAAGTATCACAAAACTGACCAGAATTATTGCTGCTCAAATGTACTTGTCAGTTCCCTGGGCTCCCTTTGCTGGCTTCTGATCTTGGGAAATTCAAGTATCTGGAAAACAGACTGTAGAAGTGAAGTGTAGTAGGGGGAGGTGGAGGCTGGAGGTTCTTCTGAAGTAGTGCACTTAGAGTTAAGATAAACCCGGAGACCCAATAGACATCGCAGCTGACTGAAAATACGGTTTGTGGGCACTTCTTTCTCTTGGTTGCTGTGGCGATTCCTGTTCTTCACTGTTGCCTTGTTCTGGCCACTTATAAAGCAATCACTTGCATGGCAGTTTGTTCTGTGAAAACTGGTCTGCTGCTCTCAGGAAACGGCAGAAGGGGATAAAAACCTCAGGAAAAACTGTCAGGATATTGCTTGGTGCAATGAAAATTATTTATGTTCTGACTGGAAAAGCAAGAATTGTAATTTAAGTATAAGTTGAAGCATTCTGAATAAATAAAGTTGTCTTAACTTTTTCTTTGGTCAAAACAATAATTTTCTATATCATAAAGGAGAAATTCCTTTTAGTCTTGCTCTGAATACCTGTTACTCTCCATGTTGTTAGTCATGGTCGTAGGCATACAGCACCAGCAAACTGTAGAATGAATGTATAGGAGCTAAGCAAAAAGAAATTGAACATACTGTTTCTCAGGTAGAATATTTTTTCTCATCAGATCTTAAACTCCAAACTTAAGCCCATTCCTGTAGAGGAAGGTGTTCTAAAATACCAAAATTGAGCACAAACTTAAAGTAGTTTTCTGGAAATGGGTTGCATTTGAGGAAAGTGTTGGTCATGTACATCATCTGGGTTGGAGGGTCTGAAATAAAATACTTGTTTTAGGTCCTTCTGACTGTGTATTGCTTTTAACAGTGACAGCTACAGTGACCTCAGCGATGACAGCTCTCCAGAAAAAGAGTTTCCTAATTCAGAAACAAGCTGAAAGGATTGTATGAGATCACAGAAATGGATGATACTATTGAGGTAAACCGAATTGTTTTGATACTCCTTTATGACATTTATTTCTTCTAGACTTAAAACAGGAGACAAAGTTATCTTGATTCTTCCTTTTGTTTCAAATCCCATCTGAGAGCTTATGTTTTCTTCCTTGCCTGCAGCACTTAATTGTTTTCCTCTTCTGCTGCTTGACTCTGCAATTGTGATATTAAAGTCTGCTAAGTGTTTTGGGTACAGCTTGTCTGTAGGATGCTGTACAAAATCAAGTTGTGTTAGTGTTTGAAGATACAATGAAAATACTTTTTAAAATTATGTTTTCTTTTTTTTTGTTACTTCAGTTTGCAAGTTTGGATCACTTCGAGTACACTATGTTGACATGTCTTTTTATTTTCTATTAATATTCACCTGTAATTGCCTTTGATGCATTGGTACAATGAAGACATCCCAAGATAAATACTTGGATTTAATCTGCAGAGTGATAGAGATGCAAATGAGTTTTATAAAATCATAGCTTTTTTTGCTATAGGCTTTGCCAAAGTGATGTCGGATTGGTTGTTTTTTCACCTGTAAACATGGTAGCCATAGATTTCCTTTCAGTTTGGAGGTTATATTTCCTGTGAGACAACTGATCTCTGCAGGATCTGGGTTTGAATCTTAGTCTTACTTTATTTTCCTTACACAGATTCATCAGAGTCGTGGCTGGTATGGTACTCTGATCCATGTGTACATACATGCTTTTCAGTATTTCTGAGCACTTCTGGAAGCAGGACACAACTTTCCCCTCTGATTTTATTCCTCTCACATGGTGTAGTCGCTAAGCAGCTGTGCCAAACAGACGATTAAGGCTGCATATGAATGATGCGTTTCTGCTTGATGGTCTCATGATTAAAATACTGGCATGAGATGCTAGAAGTTGGAGTTTAGTCCTTAGCTGCAGCATGGGTTTCTTCTGTGATTTTTAATTTATTTGTTTTTCCCTCTCATGTGCCACATGTTAAAGATAATAATACATCCCCAAATCATACGAGTGGAGAACAGAATGTTAAATGATTTCATGACCTGGTGCATGCAGATACAGTACTGATACATGTCCTAGAGTGACCAAAAAATAAGTAGACAAAATGTTCCTTTTCACTCTTGCCCAGATCCTTCCCACCTCCAAACGTCACTATGGCTGTTTTCTCGAGACCAACACATAGTACAGGACAGCCCCTTTAGCTTTGACCTTCCTTTCCTCGATGGAATTTATGAATGGTAATTCTCTGTTTACCATTGCAGATGTGACTTTTTCAGTGCTTGGATGAATGTACTTTTGTGATGCTTTTAAGTTGTTATCAGTAGTCAAGCTGATTTTGTTTGAACATGTCACTGGTGGATACCAGTTGTATTCCACAGAATTACTCTAGAAAGGATTAAATAACTAATTCCAGATATAAAAGAAGAATAGAAGCATTGGCTCATTTATTTTTATCTCAGGGTTAATTCTACCCATTAATCAGAGCTGGATACACATGTAGACTATATTTGGCTTTGTGGTTTTGCTTTATGCAGTTTGACCTAGATGAAATGCATCTACTTGTAGTATTTACCATAGGACTACTTTGAAGTCAGTCAATGAATCTGAGAGAAACTGACATAAGCATGAAATAAACTGAGTTACAGAAGAAATATTTTTAATCATTAATTTTTTTCCATTTATTCTTCCTTCCCCTTCCTCTTTTTATGTTACAGAAAGTTGGGAACGGGACAATATTGAATAGAAGAAAGTAGAAGAGTAAGCTGCTTACAGTCCTCATAGTGTCTCCTCCTGTAGTGTTTTCAGTAATTCTCTTTACAGATGACAGTTTTACTGTCCTGTAGCAAAAACTGTTCTGTATAAATGCTGTTTCTCTTTAAACATGACAAAATGGTTGTGCACCTTAGCTGTTAATCATTACTGATCTTCTCCTATGTTTCAGAGCGATCTCAGGTGAATATGTATTAACTTGCTAGTTCACAACTGTTCTTGATTTGAAGGAAGATTTGATTGTTTTCAGTTTGCCTTAGAACAGGTAGATAAAATGCATTAGTTCTTGTGAATGAGAGAGAATGCACTGAAAAATTTAAGGGAAGGTTGTCTTATCCATGAGCAGTGGAGAACTGGTTCAGGTTTGTTTCCCTGTTAAGCTTGTTGTGTATATATATTTTTACTTTTTTGCTGTTCAATATGTACAAATGAGAAATTATTGCTGTATTTCAGCTCTTTGTGATTATAATAATGGATGTTGGATACACATCTTTTCACTTTGCTTTTATAAGTGATTTCACTTACAAAAGTTCAAGTTTATTTGCTCTATTTCTCCTGAAAGTCTGATAATACTGAATGTAATTCTGATCTACAAAGTTACAGAAGTGATATTAGAAGGTGGGCTTGCATTTGTATTTTGTAGGAGAGAAGGTAAATACACTCATATGTTAAAATGTAATTTGAACACTTGTGTGAAAGTTGTAGAAGAACCAGTCATAAACCTGGAGCGTTATCTGGGCTCCAGCCATGCGACACTCAGTTAATTTCAATAGATGAGTATAAAGGTGAATTAAGGTTCACCCTTGTTTTCCCTCATCCAGTGACCACTCCGTGGTCATGGCACTCATTCCCCAATAGAATAGAGCAAGGTATTTTAATTTAGAAATCACATGTTATTCCACTGTACGACAGTTGCAGGCAGCCCTGCAAAGGCAAGACTGCAGCCTGAATCACTGAGGCAGAAGGGGAAGGCGAGAGGTGCTGTACTGTGTTTAAGGCTGGATCCCATGAGCAATGTGGTATCATCAGACCTGTCACAGAAGCTGGACCTGAGCTATGTAACTGGCGGGCTCCAAATGCCTGGGGCACTCTTTCCTATAAAGAAAACTTCTGAATTTTGAGCTTTGTATTTCATTTTGGTTTTGGGCAAAGCGACTTTTTTAATTCATCAAAAGGTAAATATCTGTAGAAAAAAAAAAAAAAGCACCATGTCCCTTATTACAGCTTTGTAAAACAATAGGTTTGAGAGCTTTGCATTGCTTTAGAAAGTCTCAGGTTACAGAGCCAATTTGTCTCTTCAGTAAAAGAAGCTTTAATGGTAATGAAATATAAAATGTATTCCTATGGCAGTGTTCTTCTAAAGTGATTTGCAAATGCGTGCCTTAGAGATAGCAGGTCTTGACAGAATTGGTGTCACTGTATGTCTTCCCCAGTGAGAGACACTGGCCACTGGTTTGTGAAAGGTGAAACATTTCCTAAGATTATCTGTAATGTGCAAATGTATTTTCAAATATATTAAATTGTGTTATTCAGAAGTGTTAGATACTGTGTTAAAGAATCATGGTGCCAATTGTGAACTGTGGTGTCAAGGAGGGAATTTTTCATTAGTCACGTCCCAGTTATATTGTCTGTGAGAAGCTGTGAGTTATCCAACAAAATGAGGGGACAAAAAGACATACAACCTGGGGTGAAGCTGGAAACAGCACCTTAATCTCCCAGCACCCTTACCAATCCTCTTCCTGCTGACTGTGCTACACAAAGCAGTATCCTGGAGACAAACACATCGGTGCCACAGGGGATCCATCTCCTATTTGAAGTGACAGCAGCAGTGGCATGCCATTTCCAAAATGGAAGAAGGCGAACGAGCCTTTTCCAACCAAATCCTGGCCTGCATTAGGAGTCTTGGCAGCGTGTTGAGGGAGGTGATCCTTCCCCTCTACTCAGTCCTGGTGAGGTCACACCCAGAGTGCTGTGTCCAGTTGTGGGCTGCCCAGTACAAGAGGGACATGGGCATACTGGAAGGAGTCCAGTGAAGGGCCACTAAGGTGATTAAAGACTGGAGCGTCCCTCCTGTGAGGAAAGGCTGAGAGTGCGCTGGTTTTGGCTGGGATAGAGTTAATTTTCTTCGTAGTAGCCAGCATGGGGCTATGGTTTGGATCTGTGCTGGAAACAGTGTTGATAACACAGGGATGTTTTCGTCACTGCTGAGCAGTGCTTACACAGAGCCAAGGGCTGTTCTGCTCCTCACCCCCCACCACCAGCGAGCAGGCTGGGGGGGCACAAGGAATTCGGAGGGGACACAGCCAGGACAGCTGACCCCGACTGACCCAAGGGATATTCCAGACCATAGGACGTCATGATCAGCATCTAAAGCTGGGGGAAGGAGAAGAAAGGGGGGGACGTTTGGAGTGATGGCGTTTGTCTTCCCAAGTCACTGTTCTGCATGATGGAGCCCTGCTTTCCTGGAGATGGCTGAACACCTGCCTGCCAGAGCTGGGACTGTTCAGCCTAGAGAAGAGAAGGCTCGAGGCAGGAGGGGGAAATCTCATCCATGTGTATAAATACCTGAAGGGAGGGTGCAAAGAGGACAGAGCCAGGCTCTTCTCAGTGGTGCCCAGTGACAGGACCAGAGGCGATGGGCATAAACTGAAACAAGAAGCTTTATCTGACCGTCAGGAAACACTTTTTCACTGTAAGAATGACCGAGCCCTGGCACAGGTTGCCCAGGGAAGTTGTGGAGTCTCCATTCTTGGAGATACTCAAAAGCTGCCTGAATAATGGTCCTGGGCAACTGGGTCTAAGTGACTCTGCTTGAGCAAGGGGGTTGGACCAGGTGACCTACAGAGGTCCCTTCCAACCTCAACCATTCTGTGAAATGAAGCATGATTGTCACAAGCAACCTATAGCTAGGCTTCTCTCACTAAAGAGAGAGGAGGAGGTGAAAAAGCCAAACCTTACACACACAGTCCGAAGTCTGAAGACATAATTCCTAAGCACGGATAGAGGGCAAGGTTTGAAGGTTGACTGTTATCCTTCTGAAGCAAAATGCTTGTGAAGCATGCTTTTGCATTATTTTAGACGTCTCGTCCTGTTTGAGTAAGGACCTTCAGTGGAAATGTATTAATTTCCATTTTTATGTTTATACCTAATACAGCAATCTAGCAGAGAACGGTATTTTTGTTACTGCTGTGGCAGGACAAGAAAGACAGCCTGCTAATACAGAAATACACACCAAATTTTAACAAAGCGAGATTGCTTATATGTTTTTCATTTGCATGTGAATAATGGAATTTAGGTTTTTGTAAGGGATAACAATTAAATGAAGCAGTTTGCTTTGGTGTTTTCATTCCAAAATGGGGTATGTGATGAAAGAGATGCAGAAAGAAAGATATATTTACTCTGAGAGCATTGATCTGCATCTGTACGTTGCGTGATCATGTCTTGATAGAATTGGATCCATTCTTCCTCCTTGGGAAGCATGAACTATTGAGCAGGTAACCTAATGTACTAAACTGTCTAGCTCAGTACCACTGGTTAAAACTCTTCTTTAGCATATACATGGAGCACAGCAAGAACTGAAATCTGTATTTTCCATCCTGTGTTGGCTCAGTTGAATGTTGCATAGGCTCAAGGGCTGTGTTTGTAATAGTATTTTAGGGCAGGGACAGTAGTCTTTTGAGCCCAACTGCAGTGGCTGAGATTGCTTCTGTACAGCTAAACTTTCATGGACGTACGGGAATGAGTCCAGTGAAGGACGATGGAGATGGAGCATTCATCATATGATGAGAGGCTGAGAGAGCTGGCAATGTTCAGTCTGGAGAAGAGGTGGCTCAAGGGGGATCTTATCAATGTTTATAAATACCTCATGCGAGGGGAATAAAGAAGACAGAGCCAGACTCTTCTCAGTGGTGCCCAGTGACAGAAGAAGAGGCAATGGGCAGGAACCGAAACATAGGAAATTCTACTTAAAGGTAAGAGAGAACTTTTTTATGGTGCAGGTGGTGGAACACTGGAACAGCTTGCCCATCATTGCAGACCCTCAAACCCAACTGCATGCAGCCCTGAACAACTTACTGTATCTGACCCTGCTCTCAGCCAGGGGTTGGACTGGACTCCAGAGGTCCCTGCCAACCTCAACTATTCCGTGATTGTATGAAACTCACCTCCAAAGAAGGAGTCCGCATTCAGGCTGCCTGCTGGGAAAGGTCCATAGTGCATGCTAACTCTCGGGTGCCTGGGGGAGAGTGCTAGATACCATGGGACAAAGCTGTGCTGTATTTTGCCAGAGTGGGTGATGATGTACCTGTTCCTGGGCATGTTTTGTGAGCCTGCATAGTTTACTAGCCTAGAGATAGGTAAACCACTCTGTTTGGGAAAACCTGACTGAAGATCTGTTGGGTGTTGGGAAGATCTCTTGAGTGTGTTGGAGGATGACACTTAAAATCTATGCCTACCTCATCCAGAAATTGTTCTTGTGCTGATACGCCAGCTACGCTCAGGTTTTCCCTTACAGAAAGTTTGGTAGCTTGGTTGAGTTGGACCAGAGGCTGTGCTTATTTGTAAACAAGGGGAGCAGCATCCAAGTTTGGATGTGACTGTGGAGTAGGTGTTGCACTTAACTGGTACTGTTGACAGAGCTGTATCTTCCTGAATATCTCTGGTCAAGTATTGCATCTCAGCAGTGTAGGTTCCTGTTTCACTGTAAGCTTTACATGTGAAGTCCTTCAGCATCTGCTCAACATACTTTAGCATGTACGACCTTGAAGCTGAGGTTTCTTTCCTAGTTTATTTAGCAGCTTGGAGAGATAACCTTCATGTGCTAATGTAATGCCTGCAGAGGTTAAATCTAACGCAGAGGCATGTGTCTAAATTTTGTGAGACACGGAGGATTTCCTTGGTCAACCAGACTATTCTCATTAGGGAGTACTTGTGGAAGGGTGGGCTGGATCCTGCACTAGCTTGCTGTTTTTCTGAAGCCACTGAAGTGGTGCCATATTCATATTACACAAAGTATGACTTTGTGGATTAACAGGATGGTACCAGGGTGGTTCCTGTCACCTGGGATTCATGGGACTCAGTCACGGTTCTCCTCAATTCCTCTGCAGGCGTCGAAGCCCTAGCTTGCCAGCAAGACGCTGGAGGTTTTGGGACAGCTTGAAAGTAGAGACTGAGTTCTCTGCAAGAACCGGTGTAAGCAGGAATTGCAGCACCAAGATATAGGGAGTTTTCAGGAAAGAAAAGGCAGATTGGCAATGACCGCAAGGGCAGGGGCTTGCTGCCCAAAAGGGTGTGGAGGTTAAGGGAGGATCAAATGTAAGAGCAACAAGTGACTTACCAACTAAGCTTACCTCCTCATGGGAGGGAGCAAGGTTACAGTTACCATAGCAATGCAAATGAAAGGTTCTCACCAAACTCGCTGCATGTCTTGATGACAGTAGGGAGTGTAATTACAGCATACAGGACTTCTGAGTCAGCTTGGCTACTGCTGGCAGTGAAGCCAGATCAGCACTGAAGTGAACAGGGGCTGTGGAAACTGTGGAATGTGGGACTGGCTGAAGCACATTTCCCCTAACTTCACTGTTTGCATATGTGAGGTGACTAAAATTTGCTGAGAAAGGGAGTAAGGTGGATCAAGGAGGGAATCAGAATAACATTGCCCTTGGGGGAGCATGTAGCCTCCTGCAGCATCCTGGGGAAACTCACTCACTGCAACATGACAGGGAAGAAAACAATATAATCCTTTCTGTACCTAGGACTGCATAACACCTCATGCTTGCACACAAGCAGAAGGAGGCTCCTTCACTTGGGCATCTGCATGAGAGTCACGATATATTTCTGTGCCTCAGCTTTTTATCCCACGTAGTGTTTAGTTTTTCCCTGCTAGCATAGTGAATTGTGACACTAGCTCTGTGACAACCACCAGACAAACTCTTCTTCTTACCAGTTCGCCCTGTCCCCACTGTTGACATGACCAGTGCTTTGTTCAAGGATTTCACTCATTTTCCCAATTAGCAGCCTTTATATTTTTGATGGCAATGAACTTAGTGTCTCAGATATTTCTGCCTCTGTCAGGTTCTCAGTACGGTCTAGATTTTTCAGGTATTCAACTGTATCTGAATTGTTAACTATCATGTGCTGACAGGGTGAAATGAATTAAGGGCTCATCTAAAATAAAGATATGAAGAGAATCTATGTATTTTTCTACTATGTAGGAGGTTCATATTTGTGTAATTCCCCTAAAATGACTCAGAATATTTACATAAGCATCTATTAGATATTAAAAGAAAATGTCTATCTTGCCTCAGTTGGAAGTTCATCCTGAATAGCAAGTCCAGAAATGTTGATTTTCCAATCTCTGGTTGATTCTCTTGCTTTTATATTGAAGCTTTTTTTTTTTAAACTGTGTATTTTTTTTTTTTTTAGTGTGAATTAACTTTTCATGGAGCAGAAAGGTGGACCAGTTCTGTTGTTCTTTATTTGTATACAAGTGAGTCATCTTCAGTGCTGTCTGGTTCCTTGCTCCTTAAAATTCCTCATGGATTGCAGGATCCAACATCCTGGTCTGACCCAGCTGACCTGCTGCTAGAATAATGTCTTTTAAACTGTCTTTCATCTTGTAAAAATTGTGTACTTTAATCTTTACACTTTGATGGTTTGTTTGTATATGAAATATTTTCTCTGCTTGTAACATCCTAGTTCAGTTGAGGAAATTGGTTGCCTTATTGGACTTCTGGTAACATGCTCTCACAGATTTGGATCAGAGCCTAGAAAACCAGCTTTGCCTGAAGTGTAGACATCCTGTGTTTCAGGAGTGCTCCTGGAAAGGTAAGTCTATCTTTTCTACCTCTATGGGCTCTCTGTTAATAATTAAAGAAACTCAACAGTTGGAAGCTGCTAGTGAAGTTAACAGTAGTGTAGTTTGGATGACCTAAGAACTGACTCAAGTCTTGGATTAAAGCATAATCCAAAACTCCATATGTTTAAAGGAATAGTTAGGAAAGTCTGCTCTGAGATTCAGCATAACATAACCTCACCCGATAACAGCTTCAAGAAACTCCTGGTTTCACAGAGTCAATCTGAGAAATAAAAATATGACCTCAGGTGTCTTTTAGTTTGCATATCACTTTTGCTACCTTTGGAACATGCTCCTCATTGTCCAAGTCTAAATTAGCAATTTGGAGAAATAGTGCAGTTTTGAAGCAAACCCTGTCCATTTACTACATGTGATTGGTTTTCCACAGCAGTTGTTGTGCACCAGACCTTGGTTCCTTTTGGAGGAAATAAAAGTGAAGATCCATTCCAAATGCTGGTGTGATTCAGTTTGAACCCACCTAGGGAAGCACACTGCTGTGGGTGCCTCCAACGTGCATCTAATGAGTGTGTGCCAATAGAAGGCTCTCAAACCATTGAGTGTTCCCATGTCACCCAAAAATGGTTCCTATCCTATATGGCTGTTGTGTTCACCTTCCTATCAGCCATTTTTTTGCTGAAAGCTTCCTCAAACTTCCACACAGACATCTTGCTCTGAGTTGTTGGGACTGTATTCCCACGTGAGACCAGAAACCAGGCAGCGTAGTGCTCGAGTCACCCTGGATGGCCTGATCTGGGTCCTCTTTAAGCTTGGTAAGTGTCCTACTTGAGTGGTGGGATATTATGCAAAATGCAGCACCACAGTCCTTGTTTTAAAATAGGCGAACCATGCTCATCTAAGCACCTGCACAGCGTCAGTTTAGCTGAATGTCCATGCCTATATGTGAGCTACTCACCACAGGTTCCTTTTATAATCAGAAGAAAAATCAGGTGCTTTTCTGTCATCCTTAGCAGGTCAGATGAATTACCCATGGGTATTGCTTTCTTGTCATGAACCTTAAAGAAGAGCCTGGCCCAAATGGCTCAGATGTCTATGTTTGGTCAGATGATCCTATTCCTGATGTGTAGGTGCTGAAGTGGGGATTAGTCACTACCATCAGCTTATCGTTTCTAATCAGCTAGATTTAACTGGCTCCCTTTGGTTTTGGGGGCTCAGATAAGCAGACTCACCCCTGGGTAGCCTGAGGTTCCCCAGAGTACAACAGTCATCCTTCCCGTGGGCCTCAAATCATCTCCATGTTAGTCAAGGCCTTGAATATAGCAACTTTTTGTTGCCTGAGTCCAGCCAGGAGCCCGTACCGGTGTCTCCCCAGTGTGGGTGCCCAGGTAAGCATTCTCCGAATGCCTTCGCTGGGCCCAGCTCCACGCAAGACACAGCAGCAGATCTGCTGTCGTCTGTTATCACGTAGCGTGCCTCCCTCCCTTGCCGAATAACAATCCGTTTCCCAGAGCACTCCCCCGGGATGTAGGAGACCGGGCCAATTTGCTCCTGAGTTTCAGAGGCAGCCGGGCCCCCTCTCCTTTGGGGACTGCCCGTGCAACAAGGTTAAAATCGGTTCTCGGCGCCAATGTTCATTGCTGTCGTAATGTTAGGGTAATCTGCAAAAAACCCCACTGGTCCTGTGTCGGAGAAACAGCGAGTATATGATTCTGTAGGTGAGGCAACAGGAGGTTCCTTGGGAAAGGAGGGAGGCAGGGAGAGCACCTGAGCCCAGGTCTTTAGGCTGTGTATGTATTTTAAGTAGTTATTGAACAAAAGACAGAAACAGTCATCGGCAAAGGAGCCAGAGCACAGGACTCCCGTTTGCTAAACCAGTGCCATAATAAATAGGTTAAAGAATCCCTCTTGCTTTCTTTTTTTGGCCAAATAAGTCTTGAACCCTATTCTCTGGGGAGGCACAGATTCAGCAAGAAGTGACAGCACCTCTTTTTTCTCTCTAATGGCTGGAACTTGCTGCATCGCTGCCTTGTCCATCCAGTTATTATCCCTGCTGGTTCATAAGAGCCTGTGCCAGCTACTGGTTCTGCTAGTGCCAGCCTCAGGCTGGGGAATGCTTATTATCGTTTCCTCTGCTGGATGTGCTACTCATTCATCTGTCCTACTCAGGATTTTAATTTAGTTTATTCCAAAAGGGATAGAAGGAAGCTTGTAAACATAAAAGAAAACTGTTCTCAGCATACTTCAAATGCAAGCACTACCTGGAAGAGCTTGAAATCCTGTTAACATATCTGCCTAATAATATGCCTTGGTTGAGTCTCAGGGTTTGAGAAATTGAACGGGCATCCAAAATTTTGAACAGTCAGAACATTAACTTCTAAGGCTTGTGGCTGGCTAATGTGCTTTCCCTGTGTTTAGTCTTGCGAGCAGAATGTGACACCTTTTACATCATCTGCTCAGTGCTAGTTTGTAATTGAGTATAAAGCAGGTTCCCAATTCAGAGTTATTTCTGTGTACGCTATCTTACTGCTAACATCATTACTATTGCCAGACTTGTGTATACAGACTTACAAGGATTCCACTCTTCAGAGCATCTTCTTTCAGTTTTACACAAGCTTTAAGAAAGAAAGGTTTTGACCAACAAACATTTCTCTCCAGCTAATTGAAGATACAAAGCTCTCCTGGCTATGTGAATTTAGCAGCACAGTATTGTGAGCAGGAGAGAATCAGACCTCCTGAGGGGCATGAATTAGGAGATTTGCTACTTGCATAACTAAGTGAATTAGGGATGAGATTATACATGTAATGATCTGCTTTTTACTCAGGGTAATGCAGCTCTGAGTTCACTGGGGAACAAAGACATGAATGCTTGTTAAATTGAGAAGTGTGTAGAAGTCCTGCGATTGTTTTAGTTGAGACTTTTGACAGAAGGCTTACTAGGGCAGGTTAGAGTAATCACACAAAGTTTATGCTTATGTGCTTTTATATTTAATGTGGCAGTGATGCAAATGTAGAAGTTTAATCAAGAGCCTATGCATAGCTTGAAATATGACTGTGTAAAGTAAAAGTCTAGGTGCAAAATAAAACGTGTCAGTGGCAGTTCTCTGAAACTGCTTTTTCTAAGATGATACCTTCAACATCTGTTGGTCATCTCATTGTGTGAGGCAGAGGAATATGTGAGTGTGAAAGGGGTAAAAGACTTTCACCCCCTCTGCTTTTGTTCTTTAAAAGTAAGGAGCCTTAATTTACAAGGGTGCTAATTCATGTCATTTTTGTTTCTACTGTACAGACTTACAAAATTCTGGTAATATTTACTGCAGCATTCAGCAGCATGAACCTGATAAAAGAACAGGTGTCCAGTGCTGTCTGAACTAATAGCCTGTGCTTTGCTGACTCTTTGACACATTGGTTAACACTTTGGCTGTGAAGTTAGAGAGGAGAAGCAAACTTGAAGGCAGATGTACAGTCTTCATGAAATGAAAAGATTTATCTAGAAGAGTATTGACAAGCTTTGGGGTCATCTGAAGGAGAGCTTGTGTACTTGAAATTTAGTTTGTTTTTCCCAACAATGTAACTTGATCTAATAAAAATACTACTTCTCCCCACAAATCATGCCTCACTTTACCCTTGGTCCATCATTGCTGTGACAATAATCCTGTAACAATTTAGCAGTATTTTTCCACTGTATTTCTCTGTCTCTACTCTAGGGTGGTCTGTGATGATCTGTTATCTTTTTTTTATCCTTTAAAGAAGTAATCATATTTTTAAAGATTTTTAGGTACTTAAGTATAAAAACCATAAATACATCTATCATGAGTTTCTCATTCACGAGTATTGGGTTTGCGTGGCAAGGTTGTGATAGCAGGGGGGCTACAGAGGTGGCTTCTGCGAGAAGCTGCCAGAAGCTTCTGTGTCTGATAGAGCCGATGCCAGCCGGCTCCAAGACGGACCCGCTGCTGGCCAAGGCCGAGCCCATCAGCAACGGTGGTAGCACCTCTGGGATAATGTATTTAGGAAGTGAAAAAAGTTGCTGCACAACAGAAACTGCAGCCGGAGAGGGGAGTGAGAATATGTGAGAGAAACAGCCCTGCAGACCCCCAGGTCTGTGAAGAAGGAGGGGGAGGAGGTGCGCCCCAGATTCCCCTGCAGCCCGTGGTGATGAAGACCATGGTGAGGCAGGCTGTCCCCCTGCAGCCCATGGAAGTCCACGGGGGAGCAGATCTCCACCTGCAGCCCGTGGAGGACCCCATGCCGGAGCAGGGGGATGCCCGAAGGAGGCTGTGACCCCGTGGGAAGCCCGCGGTGGAGCAGGCTCCTGGCAGAACCTGCGGATCTGTGCAGAGAGAAGCCCACGCTGGAGCAGGTTTTCTGGCAGGACTTGTGACACCGTGTGGGACCCACGCTGGAGCCGTCTGTGACTGAAGGACTGCAGCCCGTGGGAAGGACTCACCTTGGAGCAGGGGAAGAGTGAGGAGTCCTCCCCCTGAAGAGGATGAAGCGGCAGAGGCAACGTGTGATGAACTGACTAACTCCCATTCCCTGTCCCCCTGCACTGCTGGGGGGGGTAGGTAGAGAATTTGGGAGTGAAGCTGTGCCCGGGAAGAAGGGAGGCGTGGGGGGAAGGTGTTTTAAGGTTTGGTTTTATTTCTCATTACCCTACTCTGGTTTGATTGGCAATCAGTTAAGTTAATTTCCCCAAGTCGAGTCTGTTTTGCCCATGACGGTAATTGGTGAGTGATCTCTCCTTGTCCTTATCTCAACCCATGAGCTTTTTGTTATATTTTCTCTCCCCTGTCCAGCTGAGGGGGGGAGTGATAGAGGGGCTTTGGTGGGCACCTGGCATCCAGCCAGGGTCCACCCACCACATCATGTTTCTGTGACACTCCCTTAATAAGCTAAAGATTTGCACTAGTTATTGCAGTTGAAGATTACAGGGTTTTGGCCAGAAAATGATTTGACTTATAATTGTCACAAAATAATCACTGAAGATGAATCCTTAGTTCATGGACTGCTAAGTGACTGCCAGTAAACGTTGTCCATAATTATTTTCAACAGAATGGATGTTCTGGGTTTGGGAGAACAAGGTGAAGGGATACTTTACACTGAAAGGCAAAGACATTTTTCATGTCTGAAACTGAGAAATTTTGCCTGGTAATAAAGCTGAGTTTTTTGCTGTTGCTCAGGTTAGATTTTAAGAACTGCCTCAGTGATGTGAAGTCCAACCCTATGAATGCTTTCTTCATCCTGTGGCTTGCCATGCTCCTTGTCTTTTGACTCACAACAGAACAGGGGAGGACACCCTACATAGTCTCCTGGGCTACCTTTTATGATTGTTAAAAATATCCCAATATTAGAGAAAACATTCTTTTAGAATGTTTTAGAGTTTTCAAACTCTTGACTTGGAGAGTCTTTACTTCCCAAAAGATTGCATTGTAATATACCCTATTATGCCATCTTTTTCTTATTTTATCTCATGTCATGCATTTCAGGTATCTCAGCTCTCACCATCACTGAATAAGTGAGAGTCTCGAGGAGAACTTTAAAGGAAGAAGCCTTTGTGTTTGGACTGATAAACATTGCCTTTGGCAAAATATTCTTGCTGGGTTTTCTCACTCCTCATTGCAGATTTTTGACCAGCTCAGTCTGAGGGCTTACTTGCTTACATGTTGTTTCTAATTTCTCTTACCCAGGGGCTTTTAGCTATAAGTCCCTCTAAAATGAGTTTGAAGTCCTCTTTGATGGATCAGCAACTGGATGTCTAGTATGCTTTGTTCCATGTTTCTCAGATGGGCCCCATCTCTTCTTAGTTGTATTGCTTTGTAAAACTTCACCCACAGCGAAGAAAACGATACCTTTTTGTCCATAGTTTCTGTGAAACTGGTAATTCATTCCCAATGTCACTCTTATCTCGTGCTCCTTATTGCCATGACTATGCAGTTTCTGAGATATCATTTTTTAAGGTAGCTTTGGTATCTCTGACCTGTATTGTAGTTTGTAGGATAGATATATGATCATATGTGATCATATCTGGTTTAGGATCTGGAGAAGTTGCCTTCTTGCTAGAGTCCAGAAGTGAGGATTGAGAGAAGGGATTTTTTTCCTCACAGCGCGACCTTAGGTGAATGGATTTGTTAGTGCATGCCTCAGTTTACCCAGATAGATGTCCTCTGGAAAGCATTGTGGATGAAAAGTACTATGTAAGTATTTGGTGAGATGAAAAATTCATTTAAGAAGGATTATGGTTTCATACAATATGACCTAAGCTGAGATATATTTTAGGTAACAGCTTCAGAGTCAGATATAGCTCTTCCGGATTCGAATGAGAATTTATAACTCCAAATACCAAATTAAGTTCATTCATCTGTCTATGTAACTTGCATTAATGTGCCCAAAGGCAACATTTGGCCCTCTCCTTTCAGCTAAGCTGAAAATGGTAGGGAAAATTTATGTTTCAGTGGCATTAAGAACTTAATTGCTTTAAAGCTAAATTACCACAAAGGGTCTTCTACTGCTGACCTACAATTAAAGATTTGTGCATTATGGTGAATCTGAAAATCAATCTCCAGCTTTGGAGAATAACCTTCTATCTATTTAATAATACAGAACTGAGAAGCTACCACAGGGTGACCATTTTAGTTGCCTGAACAAATAGTTATTTAATAATGTTTGTTTATTAAGAATCCAATTCCAGAACATAATCCAGAATTTCCCCTCCTCTCATGAAATGAAATATCACTATTTTCTTCCTAGTTTTAATTTCTTCTACTAAATGAAAAAATCTTACTACAAGTGAGCTTTTAAAAAATGATTGTGGTAGTCATATTCTTTGTAGGGAAATTGCTTATTAGGGGGAACCTGGTACGTTCTTCCTTTCACACAGTCTGATTGTCTTTACTACCCACAGGAGTTTTTTGCCATTTGTTTGAAGGACACTCCAGTCTGAAAGTAACATATATGCTGCTGCTCTTTTAGATGCTGTTTTCTTTAGTCATCTAGAGATGGGCAATATCATAATGACACACTCTTCTGATTTCCCCTTTGATTTCAGTTGCTGCCTCTAAGCCATATATTTTGGCTTCAAATTACTTCCCATAGCCAAGGAGACTAGAATCTCATTCTGGCTTAATTGAAATAAAAATGCCATGGAAACTCTGAAAAGGCATTTCCCAGACGTAAAATCCTAGCCTTGTTGAATCCAAATACTGGATGAACCTACTCCATGGTTGCCTTGGTCTGCTTTTGGTGTAATTATCATTAAATACAGTGTCTATACTGAGTGTCTTCCATATGCAACCAGCGGGGATTCTGCTATGGTAAAGATCCCCCTGTCCCCTCTGTTTTAAGCTTAGAAAGCTGAGAGCTATCCGTCTCAGACTGGACACATTTCGCATGTTAGGATCTGGTGGTTGGCTACAGGTACTCCCTTGGACATGGCTAGGCCTTGAAAGAACAAGTCCTTATAAGCTAGTATGGCTTGTTAGCGTAATAGGGTGTTAGCTAATCAGGTATTTGTATGGAAGAATAAAGCAAGAATAAAAGTGGCATATATAGAATTTGTCTTGCAGTAAGTACCAGGGAAAGTAAAGGAGGAGCAGGAAGGTATAACCTGGGAGAATACCTCACTAGTATTTTTTCTTCTGCTGCTTAAGCAGAACATGTCTAATAAACATTGCAACAGCTGAGGGGCTATTTTTACTTGTCCCAAGTGTTCTAAACAACTGTGGAAGATGTGTATTTCGGAGCACAGGGTGCCCTGTTTGAGCATGCTCGTTACCCTCTGAGATGAGGGGGTAAGCCCCAGAGCAGTTGCCTGTGACTCCAGGTCAGAAGAGCTCCTGCTAGGGCTTGCCTTGGTAGCAGTGCAGGTCACTCCAGCCTGCACCTAGCTGATGCACTTGCCTGGCTCCCTGGTGCTTTTTGGCATTAATAACTGCCTTTTACCTCGTTATTTCTAGTCTGTTTCTACAAAGTTTGGAGGAACTTAGCATTTCTGACACCCTTGTTTCTTTCTTGCAGTTGATTGAAAATTTCCCAAAAGTTATGAGAAGCTCACTGAAAGACTGAGAAAGAGATGGGGAAAAAATGGTCCAGTCACAGAAGTCTCTTTTTCTTATGAAACAGGACAAAAATTATTATCATTATATTTTTTTGACATCCCAAATCTCTTATTATGATCACAGCCTTATGGCATGTTAATGTGACAGAGCTCTTACCATAAAGACCTTATAATCTGTTTTGACAAGATAGACAAGCAATTCCAAAGTGTTTAATATATCACTTTAGAAACAATTATGTTTTTCAGAATTTGAGTCCAGAAGCTGCCTGCTGTCATGTATGCTCATAGTCATTTCCATTTAGTGCAGATTTAAAAATCCAAATATTGAATTTGGTTATGTGTAACGTATTTGGGGGAATGGGACATTAAAAAAAAATCTGCAAGTGTTAGTCTACCCTATGTAAAACTATATTCCAGAGCCCAAATTACCCTGTAATGTTACTTAACAATGCAATGAGCTGTAAAATAGACGATTTTTATGCAGCTGAGCCCTCGAGCTTATTCTTACTTCTAAGGCACTGCTTTCTTACTGTGGAAAGAAATAAGTGAATAATGTACATTACTTTCTTTAGCGTTCGTTATGCTGCTACCATTTTTGACCAGGGAGGACAATGAGATAATCTAAATGATACAGATTCCTTGTTTTCTTCCCTAATAGGAAAGATAATGAATGGCTTTGTTTTGATGGCTTTATTGCCTGCACGATAATGAAATATCCCAGCATGGATTTCATTAGGCTTTCTCTAGTCTCACTGTGATACACCCATTAAGAGGCCAGATCTCCTCTTTGATGTAAATGGAACCAGATATTTCAAAGAGTTTAGCACACTGCGAAAATCTGAGCATGGGTGTCACCAAAACAGCTGCTGGGTCTTTAGATCAAGGCTGGCTTTGGCCGTGAGAGAAATCGAAGCGCTAATGCAGCTTATCAAAGTGAAATAGTTCATGATGCCATAGGTATGATGCTATGGGAGCTTTGGCATTTAAACTTCTCATTATTTGCAGGGTTCAGGGTGAGAGAGCGTGTGCTGCTTAAATATCCAAATATTCGCGCTGGTTTTGTTCACTGGCTTCCAGGGGGTGGTGAAGAGCACAGGGCTGTCTCCTCGCCAGCAAGCCAGTCCCATTGAGAGAGTCAGCATCAGGACAGCTGCAAGGATGGACTTCTTAAGGCGTCAGCTGGGAAGCAGTTTAACAACCTGGGGTTCGAAAAGAGAAGGTTGTAATGTCCTTCAAATGGCCAAACTGTCTGTATTCTCATCCCAAGGATGAAAGGAGGCTAGGAGGGGAGGGAACAGAGAAATGTGAGCCCCCTGAGCTATTTTTCTGCTAAAACGTCATGTTCTTGTTGTTATGAACAGCTGCATGTTTTATGTCGACACAGATGACAAAAAATGCATGTTGGAATGAAACCAGGAAGACGCATTGTATGAAAACAAGAATTTTATCTATTTGATCCTTACTTGAATAAGAGAAGTTTGGGGCTGGAAGTATGAGAGGCCAGAGGGTAAGGTTACGCACTGACTTTAAAAAATTGGCAGTTTGTTGTATTTCTCTTTTTTGGCAATTGTTCATGGGGAAAAAAGCCTAACATAGTTCTGAAGTTTAATATATGCCTTTTGGATGCAAGGAAGCAGGAACTATGGAAGGCCACATGGAGATAGGTTGCAGCAACTAAAACATAAAGAAATGAAGGCTGAGGAGAATTTGAGCACCAGAAGGTATCAAGGTAAAGGGCTGCACCATAGCCAGTATTTTAATGTTTCTTTCTTTTCTCCTTGTTATCTCTGCAATAGGTAATTGCTAGCTCCTATCAGGGATTATTTTCTTGTATTAAAGTATTATAACAATGTCCCAAATAAAAAATTGGCAGCAATTCTCTAATGAATTAGTGCAGGGGAAGAAGAGTTAGTAATTCTTAAAACGTCTTGCTGTAGTCACCTTAGGCGGGCCCATATACTCTCTAAAGCAAGATGTGCCTGCCAAGGGAAGAGAATTGCAGGTATGATGCCTACCTGGGCTTTCACCTCCTGAGTTCCTTCTCCATGGAAGAACTTATGTGAGGGGTTCCCAGCCAGACTTGACCACTGCACTGCTGACACCATTAAATGCTGTGACTTGAGATGAAGAGAGGAAAGTGGGTTTCTGTTCTTCTCTCCCTCTCTTTATACTTGCCTGAAATGGGATTAGTCCTTTGCTGTGGCTGGAACCACACTGATGGCTTTCTAAAGGTGGCTGGGGAATGGTCCTTGCACCATGGTTTTTCCACAAAACATGAATCAGTTCAAAAGTTGCCCTGAAAAAATCAGGATATCTGATTGCTAGTATAGATTGAAACAAGATTTCAGGTTTTCAACCTATTTTGTGAAGAAAGAATTGGAATCCTGGGAGTGAAGAGTGTTTCCAGTTGTTTCATAGCTTCTTTCAAACCAGTGTGGATAGGGAAGCTGAAGGGAGATGACGTAATACTTATACGGCCATCCTGCCTGTCTCCTTGACTGCTATAGACAGGTAGCAGTCACATCGGCGGCGGCTCTGTCTGATGAACCAAAATAGCAGAAATGCCAGGTTGGACTGCTGGCTGATCCTCTCATCAGTCATAACTTTGCATGTCTGATTCAGTATTGTACGATGACACCTGCTTGCTAAGAATCCTGAAGCCAAATTATTTCGAGATGAAAATCAGTGAGAATTTGCCCATCCGTGTGCCTCATTTAGATGCTTTCCCTGTGCCTGGCCTTTTTTGTCAAAACCATGCAAATTTATGTTATTTTTTTACAAACTGTGACCTAATGCATATTTGAATTGCCTTTGTTTTTCTTCACGCATTTTTGGAATTCAGATTCACAGGAGAGGAGGTACAGGGAATAGGCCAGCTTTCTCCCATGATAGATAGACACTATAGGAAACCCTAATATGAATAAAGAGTGGAGATTGCTCATCTACAGGTGTTTGTATGCCACCCTGCCAATATCTCCCACCCGGATGTTGTCAGCTGCTGAAATAGAGCAGCATCTGGGTTGTCCTCACTTTTCTTTTTTTCAGCATTATGTGGGCTAAATTGTGGCAGCAAACAGATGCTCTGGGACATAAACTTTGCGCTAAGCATTTGCACAATGTAAGTTTAGGTTGGAGGCAGATGATTCCGGCTGGAATACCTGTGATGATTTCAGAGGTGATTGCTCCCCCAGCTGGAGGAAACATGAGGTCTTTGTCCGCCTCAGGGCAAAGTAAGCCAGCGTAGCTTAAACTGCCTTCTAGTGAATATTAAATCAACCTAGCAGCTGGCACAGGACCGATTAAGGAGAACTCTGACAATTGGTTCTCCTGATTCAGATGGAGAAGTGTTCACCTCCAGCAGGGAAACGATAATGTATGGATCAACAGTCATTTCTGCAGGGCACATCTGACCATGGTTAGAAGCCCCAACCCAAGGAAATGAGTAGAAAGTTTTTGGAGGTTGAATTTCTCAGATGAGAAATGAAAAAAAAACAAGCCCAAACCCACAGCAAGTCAGATAATAAAATGTTCAGTTTTATTTCTTCCCCAGTGGCCTGAAAAGGTGATTAGAGCAGATCATCAGAGTCTGCTCTGACAGCTACTCCCAAGCTCATTGGGGCTTAAACAGGTTAGGAGAGAATTCCCTTAGGCATCCTGGCGACAGAGTTATTGATGGCTCCGTTGTGTGGCTGGATAATGCTTGGTTACCTCTTGTGTTGTGGGCCAGGAATAGTCAGCACACCTGCTAGAAGAGCAAGAGGTAATAAAAATTAATGTGTTAATTTTACCTTACTGTCTTCTTAATATTTATTGATTAGAACTTTGATTTTATAAGAAATATTCATCTTTTTTCTCTCACTCACAGCAGTATTCTCTCCTGCCTGGTGATGTGCCATATTGTCCGCTTCCTTCCAGTCCTCCTTCCTCCTCTTGTCCTGGCTTTCCTCATCACACTGAGTCAGCACCTCTTGGGCTGGAGTGAGGTTTCTGTCTGGCTTGCACCCAGGGATCTTCCTCCTGATGGAAACCACTTTGGAGAGGACACTGATATGTGCTAGGGCCTCCATGGAGACTTGGGCCATTGCCTGGGTGCTCGTCTCAACGTGGTCCTTTTACTCCTCTTGCCACAGCCTCCTTTTCTTCCTGTCCCAGGCCTAGGTCTGAATCCACTGTACCTGGCCAGTCTTTTCCTTTCTTGTTATTTTGCTTTGAATCCCTTCCTTATTCAAAGTGGGACTGGTCCCTCCCTTGGGTTGCTTGGGTGCCACCAAAGGTACAATTAAGTACAAATTCTTTGCTTATTCCAGGTTGGTCCAGAATGGCTGAGAGCAGCCGTTCAGGGGAGCTTCCCACCGCTGCCGTATGTTGAGCGGTCTGCTGGGTTGTGTCAGTGAGGGAGCTGGACGCAGTGCACTCAGGGAGGGCTGGAGCTCTGGGCATCGCAGCTATCAAACTCTCCAGAACATCTGTGGAGTGTCTGAAGACTGTGAAGCTTGGCTGGGTACTATGGGGAGTCACAAATCTGGTTCCTGATGCTAGCTTCCACTTTCTACTGCATTTCAAATCCCTCCTCCAAAGCAAAAGGCAAGAAGGTGGAAAGAAAAAACTTGGAAAGTAACAAGGTCAAGCAGTATCCTATTCACTATTTTCATTCTTGGAAATTGTTGGACAATTCTTGCTAAAATTTTCCGGAAGGGTCGGTCAAAATTAGATATTGCATATGGAAAATTTCAGTCCAGACAGATGAAGTTTTGCAAGGAATAATTAGCTCAAAAGCAGGTCTTCTAATAGGAAATGCCCAGCTACCTTCATAACAGGCAACACTACTAAATTTGCTATGACTAATCCTTGGTATTGATTTTGTTGGCTCGTTGTAGAAAGACAGTTTGTCTGACTCCTGTAATTTTATTCAGTTAATTAGAATAAATGACTATGCCATTTGCCAGGACCACTGCCTACTTGCCTGTTTTGGTTTTTTGTGCGCAGCTTCACCTATGCTGCCCCAGGGACCATTAAACCACAAAATAAAGTTCCCACAAACTGATACTGTCTTTTTATATCCAAATGCTATCTCTGCGGTAGCTAAGCCAAAGGTTTAAGTAACCATGTTGCATGATTTCCAAGACTCCCAATGGGAACTGCTTGCAAAGACATATTGATTGTCTTGCAGGCATATACTACCCCTATCCAACTAGGGTATTTTAGCTATGGTACTACTAGTGCTGAGGGTCACACCGTACTAGGCTCTTACTTTAAGAAGACAAACTAGCTGCAGTGGGTGTTTACAGTTACTTAGTGAGTCAAGTAAGGTAAACTTTATGGAGGTAAACTTTAGAACAAATGAGACGGAGGAGTCTGGGTTTTGTAACCTTGTCACACTGCATCTTAAGGCATTCACTGCCTGGACATGCCCCCATTCTGATGCTGGGTTTAAGAGCTGTCAGTTAAAGGGCATTTTAAAGCAGCAATAGCACGGATTTTATGCTATTCTTGATTGCCCTGTTTTTCAGTTCTAGAGGCAGCAAGCTAAATTTGTTTCTGAGTATTGTAGATAATGCTGTACTAAGGGGCTCTTAGTGTAGGGGCAGAGGTGGAAGAAGGTCTTTCTCCCTCTACCTCTCTCCAGGGAGGCAATTCAATCAAGGCGTTATTTTGCTGTATCTAGAAAATGGGAAACTTCCTGTGTTGCTCACAAAGGATGATGCTGATTAGGAGAGAATTGGTACATTGAGTGCTCAGCTGGAACAAGAACAAAGGAGAGGTGAAGAGCCTGGGATGTGTCTCCACAGTGAACATTGCTATTCAAGGTCATACAACAAGATCTCTTCTCCTGCCCCAGGTCTTTACTCCAGCATAATCTTTTCCCTCATCTCCTCCTCCTCCTCCAAGGATTCAGAGACCCTCCTCTATGCCCCACGGGAACCCCCCTCCTCTCTAAGGCAAGGCTGGGAGCCGGGAGAGCTGCCTTTAGTGGCAGGTGGGGAAAGCACAGCCCTTATTCTCTGCTGCTGAGCACCAGGAGTTGCTTGCGGAGTCAGGAATTAAGAGGCTCTGGGGCCAGGTTGCGCAAAAGACAGCTGGGCTGAGCTGGGCTGTGGGCTGTGATGCAAGGCAGGGCGTAATGCCTCTGTTCTGAACGCTCTGCATTTTATTTATGCATACGTGCCTGAACAACGTTGGGACTGTTGGTGTTACGTTTGTGTAACGCCGTAATACACTCACGATGGCAGACTGCCCGCTAGCAGGCTGAACCCGTTCCTGCCCCCATTCTGAGTGAGGGCAGAGTACTTCAAAGCCCGAGATGTGCTGGGAAATGCACTAAGTGTTCTCACAAAAACCCAGGTAAGACATGCTCAAGTAATGTTAACCCTTTGCTGGGATGCATTTTAATAATGAAAATATAGCCCGTGAGATCATTCTAGTCTCAACTTTACTTATGGGTCTAACAGGTCTTTTGGCTCTATCCATATGGGCCTCGGACAAACCACATCTCCAACTTTCCTTATTGAAGATTTTTTTTAAAAAGTTGTTTGATGTCAAAAGCAACCTATTCTCACAGCCTTCTGCATCAATCAATGGGATAATTAGTGACTAGCCATGAAAAACAAAGCAAGGACTAGAACGAGCAGCACAATCTGAGAAGGAAAGGAGTGCTTTACAGAGCACTCACAGAAACAGAGATTAGTTTCTAACACTCTGTCATGTGGTAAGAATCTGCAGCAATCAGCATTCAGAGAGCTACCTGGATATTTCTGAGATGAAATCCAGCTTCACATACTGCTGGCTTCTCCTGGGCCCCATGGATCCCCAGAGGACCTTGGAGAGCGTGGTTGGTAGCTTCTATGTATGGTTGGTATAATCCAGCAAGAGAAGGCCCTTCCTAGGCAGAAGAAAACTCTCCACTGGCATGCAAAGCTAACTACCGTGCATGCTACCATAACCCTTCTTGCACAGAGGATAGCCCAGAAGAAGAGCTGTAGCAGAAGCGTAGACAGGCTTCAGCCAGGCTGTGCCCAGTTGGACTGATCCTCAGCCTGGAAAGTCAGTGCAGTCTAGAAGAACCAAAGAGCGGGGAAGGCTCATTCTCATCACAGCTCCCACCGGGCTTGTGCTTTCTTTGCACGGAGTTTTCCAGCCCTGCTGCCTTTGGAGCTTGGGTTTAGTTTGCCCTCTCCGATGAGGCGGGGGTGGGTTGGTGACAGTGGCAGGATCCACCGACAGTCCCAGATGAAGCAAGGTAGTGAGTCAGGTCTGGAGTCCAGCTGGCAGCAGCAGACACTGCTGTGATGTGGGTCTGAGGTTCATGCAGGAGGCAGGGCCAGGCAGGACTGGGGACATGACGATGACCAGGATGCCCAGTTGGTAAGAGATGCCACAGGGGATAGGGAACTGCAGCCTGGCCAAGGCAGAGGCAGGGGCAGGGGCCAGGGGAGCTCCTGATTTATACGTTTCAAATCTTAACACCTGGCTTTCTCTGAGGGGGTTTTACAGCACACTGTATTGTAACAAACATTTTGTTTTAGTCAGATGCTGATAAGGTGAAATATGCATCAATACAGACTTAAAAAGTAGGTTGGCTTTTCTGAAACTCTTCAGCACTACCATGAAGTCCATTATGAAATATTAAGAGTCTACTCAAATGATGCCATTCTGGAAATAGTACTGAAACATCTCGACAATCCAATTAACTTCCTCAAACCAAGGTCACCTCATTCTTTTTTTTGGTTTGATAAGGAATAAGGAGCAAAATGAGCTGAAAGTAATGTTGAACACAGCATCTTGTATTTCCCATCATCTATAAATGACATTCTCAAGATGTGTGCATATGCACTTATTTCGGTGTGTGGGCCCAGGAAACAGCCCTGGGATAGTTCAAGTGTGGTGGAGAGCATTGCATGAGCAAATTCCTGTAACCCTGGCAACACTTTCTGCCTTGAAAACCTCCAACTTCTTCCTTTGTCTGTCTTGTTTCTCTTAAATCTAGCAACTAGGTCAAATCCTCTAGTTCTCTTACTACACCAGAAATACGTGTGAAGCGAAACGCTTCAGGTGCTTGTAGAAATGCTAGTAAGAAGGCAATGAGAAGGGCTTTTTCTACCAGTTTTACTAAAGCAAATGTACTACTGCACTGTGTGCTGCAGAATTATTTCACAGACATCTTTGACTTTTTTTCCCAGTGTTTATCTCCATGCTTGCTTGTGTGAATGCGTTTGAGTACATTAATATTTGAGTACTTCTCCAAGTTAAAAACATGTTAAGAATTGCAATGTGAATGAGGAAACTACCTTCTAAGGTGTAGAATGAAGAACCATGGTAAAAGCAGTGGGGCACAATTTTCCTGGATGCGGTTAGTGACAAGCTTCCTCATTAATTACCTACAAAAAAGCCAACGGGACCATTAGCATCATATACGTGATTTTCACAACACAGGCTTCAGAGCCTTATATTATGCATCAAGTCCATACTTCTGAATTAGTTACAGTGTATTTTGAAAGACTTCCAGGCTGGTTTTAATTTTTCCTGGCTTCAGGCATCTGCAATGCTGATGAAGACTTGCTACGTTTGAGCCATTGAGAGTCCCTTTAGAAGCTGTATAGAGAGACAGGAGCTTGTCAGACTGATCAGCAAAAAAAGAAGGGGTAGATCAACAAAAAAAAGACAATTTGGAAATCGAGAAGATTATGTCTGAAGTCAGAACTGCAGAAAAATGGCACTCATTTAGACTTTGTAATGCACTTTAAAGCAAGTAAGAAAAGTTTCTTTAGCAGTATAGATGCCCACGTAGACATATTACATAATCGTAAGATAGCCTTACAGATAATTAAATGTTGTCATATTTTCAACTGAATCCAGTAATTCTGAACTTGATGGTAAAATATGCTGATTCCCATAACCAAATTTGAATTCAAAGTGCTGAATAAAGTCAAACTAGAAAGTTAGGCAATATTCATCCCAGAAGTCTGAAAGAATAATTAAAGGCAAGGAACTAAATGGGGAATGGTACAAAACACAACATAGATTTACGATCTCCTGACAGTAGATTGTGTCAGTCCAACCTAATACTTACCTCTCATGAGTCAGTTAATTTTTGATACAAGGGGAGTGAAATAGCTCCAATCTGTCTGGACTTCAGTAAAACATTTCCTCACTGGAAATGATTAATTGGCCTGGAGTTTTGTGTGTTAGTATATGATAGCTAAGGAAATGGCCAATAAGCAGATGGCAAGACGCTTGCAGTGGAGAGAAACTAATCAATAGGAGGAAAGAGAAGACCTGAATTCCTCAGGGACTGGATATGGGACTCAGAAATGTCGTTGAGTTTGGCAGAAAAAGTAGGAACGTGCTGATGAACTCTTAATGGTAACAGCTGGGAGGTAGGAACAGTACAGGAACAACAGGATGACCTTAAATCTTGACATAATAGAGAAATAATGAAATTGTAGCAGTCAAAATTACAAGGTTGCTAAGTAGCAAAAATTTCTGCTGTAAGCTGGAATTCATCAGCTGGAAACAAAGGAGGAAGGAACAAGACCTTGTTATACTAAGCAGCTGCAGGGTGAACAGGTTGACATGCAACTGCGGGAAGGCCAAGAAGGGGCCTTTGGCTTCATCAGGCAGAGTACTTCCAGCAGAGACTGGAAAAGTCTTATTTATCCTGTGTGAACCACTGGTAAGTTCCCACCCAAAACACTGGGCACAGTTGTGATGATCCGTCCTTTCTGAAGAGGGGTAAGAACAGGGGCAAGAGGGAGAGGCGGATCAGAAGAAAGGAAAACCCATTTTCCAGCAGTTAACCAAAGGACCTTGCTCCATTTAACCTATACAAGAACAACTGGAAATACACATGGACAAGAATAATTTCAAAGTGGAAATGAATCCTATGTTCCTAACCAGTAGCTGATCTCGGATAGGAGTTAAAAAAAAAAAGTTATGTACTTGTCTCTTTATGAAAAAATGTGTGTGACATGGGTAATAGAAATTACAGAAGACTAGATCTGATGATCCAAGAAGATCCTTCCTCTCTTCTTAATCAATCTCCTCCCATGGTCTTTTCCTCAGGGAAAGGAGAAGAATTCAGGTAAAAATCCACCAAGTTCTCATGTCTTTCAAATGGGCGTGAAATGGGAATGGGAAAAGGGGACATAGTTAATGTCTGTCTAAGTATTGATCTCATCAGATATCCAGTATGGTGCTTTATTCTGAAAAACTTTCCTATTAGCATAAACCAGAACAGTTTGTACAAAATGCAGTTTCTCAGTAACAAGTAGTAAGTAATGAAGAAATGTTCTTGATAAACTTATGTAATCAATCATAATTCTTAATATATTCAATACTACTCATCTAAAAATCTAACTTGTAAAACATGGATGGGGCTATACAGACGTGTGTTGTAATGTATAGACATGCACAGGGATAGTCAATGCAATTAGAGAATAGGAACAGGTTGTATAAGAATGCAGCAATTATTTAGATAATCTTAACTGTGAATGCTAGGTAAAGGGAGAGCCTATAAATGTCTATTTACTTGTGTGACTCCCTTCTTAGACATCTTATGATATTATCTCAAACACAGGAAATCCAATACATGGTTGGTAGGGCCAAATTGTAAGATGGGTGGTGATGCTAACAGAAATGTTTGCCTACTGCAAAAAGTCTGCTGAAAAAGGAGAGGTGCTGCAGGACACAGATACCAGGTTTGCACTTGACAAAATAATACCTGAAATCCAGCTTTTCTATGAATCTGCTGCTTGTATTTTAAAAGGCCTCTTGTGAATAGCTGTATAGTTTGTAAAGTGAGATATTGGTATGATGAAATGAAAGGACATTTTATTTGTTGAGATTTAGAAGTTGCACCAACTTCTCTTTGCTGCCTGGTGTTGCCGCAGTTTTCAGAGACTAGACTGCATATTTTAGTAATTTTTTCCGTGAGTTTGGAAACAAGAAAAAAAGCTGCATTCTATAACTGTACACAATAACTTAAATAACTGCCCTTTTGTATTTATTTCTTGTTTTTGTAAGTAGAAAATGTTGCTAAATCACTGATGCAATTATTTCATTCTTTTGTATCTATGTAATGGCTTCTACTTGACTATCAGGGGGTCATTATGGTAAAGGCTTTTCATTTACAAGAAACAACAGAAGTATTGATGTTACTTCTGGGAATGATGATAAAATTGTTCTATTAGGGGGGTCATATGTGCTGGTAATTACTTTTATATTTAGAATCGGAAATGACAATCTGAAATCGGAATATCTCATTAGTGATAATGAATTTTAATTTCTGACAAGAGAATTATTCCCAAGGAAACCACAGATGTTAGAACTACTGTGAATTACATGTGGTTTAAGATGCTTCAGTAACTGAAAGCCAGAAATTTAAAAAGTGTAACTTCTTTAATTGCCTAGAGTAACACTATGAATCACTTTTTCCTAATATCCCAAATTTTTACTAAGTGAAAAGAGATTTGAAGACTCTGGGAGAGTGCTAAAGAAGCTGTTTTAGCACGTGTTTTGGTCTCTTCTTGCCTAACGGCAACTATCAACAAACCCTTTGTTTGTTCCATTGCTTTTAAATTCAAGAAGCATAAAATATGTTTTAGATTCAACATATTAATGATCATTTCAGTTCATATCAAGGTAGATACAGTGACACAGGTCTGTATCCAAACAGGCCTTTTTCTTATAGGAAAGTTCAAAACGAGCCTTACAAATAGCTTACATGTAACTTCCATTAGTCTGAAGTCCATACCTGGGACAAAAACAAAGCTTGGCTTAATATGAAACTGCAATTATTTTTGAAACAAAGCTGAGCTGGAAACAAATCTAAGCTGTTACAGTGCCTGCACCTTCTGGGCTATTACCTGTATATGAACATGAAGGAATAATGCATTACCTATTTTAGGTGACTGAAATGAAGTTTACTGGAGTGGCAAGAGAGAAGCAGGATCTCCAGACAAAAGCTGGACAAGCAGAACTGTTTATTGGCACCTACAGTCATGGTTTCTGGGAAGCCCTTTGAAGATACCAAGTTATAACCTGAAACTTCTCTCAGGCTCTCTGCCAAAAAGTCTGGTCAACAGCAAGATGACATTTGATGCCCAGGGCAATGGTGTAGCCCCATGTTCTGGAGAGCCTTTCACTGACCATACTTCTTGCTGGCAGGATGGCTGTCCCATCTGGTCTTCTCACTTCCTCTCCCATCCTACATTTTACCCCATTTCTCCTTCGCTTCAGGGAGTCCGGAGTGTTATATCTCTACACAAGGGCTTTTGGGTACTTTTCCTCAAGAATTATGAGGCATATGCCCTAGCAAGCCATGCCTACAACCTACTGGTCTTCTGGAGAATAGGTTGTGGATGCTACCCCTGGATTTGAGTGAGAAGTGTCTCTGAGGGCCTCAGCAGTGAGGACTGCTGAATTCTCCTTCCCCTCACTGTTCTGGGTTTGTGTGGCGAGGTTTTTTTGGTAGCAGGGTGGGGGCCGCAGGGCCGGCTCCTGCTGGAAGCTGCTGGAAGCTCCCCCGGCTCGGAGCCGGACCCGCCTCTGGCCCAGGCCGAGCCCGTCAGTGACAGTGGAAACACCTGTGGGAGAGCAGATTTAAGAGGGGAAACCTGCAGGGAATGGGGGATTGGGATGGGAGAGGAACCCTTCTGTGGGTACTGAGGTCAGGGAGGAAGGCAGGAGGGGATGCCCCCACAGCCCGCGGTGAGGCAGCAGGCTGTGTCCCCCCCCAGCCCATGGAGGGGAGCGGAGGCTGCCCAAGATGGCCGGGACACCGTGGGGAAGCCTGCGTGGGAGCAGGCTGTGCCTGAAGGACTGCAGCCCGCGGGAAGGACCCACGCTGGAGAAGTTGGTGGAGGACCGTCTCCCGCGGGAGACACCCCACGGCGGAGCAGGAGCGAGTGCGGAGGAGTCCTCCTCCCCCTGAGGAGGAAGGAGCGGCAGAGACCAGGTATGGCGGACTGACCCCAGCCCCTGTTCCCCTGCGCCGCCGGGGGGAGGAGGGAGAGAGAACCGGGAGTGGGGCTGGGGGGGAAGGAGGGAGGGACGGGGGGAAGGCGTTCTCAGGTCGGGTTTGACTTCCCAGTGTCCTCGTTTTGATTTGATTGGTAGTAAATGAAATGGATTTTGTTCCTTCCCCAAGTTGAGCCTGTCTTTTGCCTGTGCCCATAAGTGGTGAGTGATCCCTCCCTGTCCTTGTCTTGACCCATGAGCTTTTCTTTACATTTTCTCCTCATCCCACCGGGGCCAGTGGGGGGAGTGGGAGTGAGCGAGCAGCTGCGTGGTGCTTTGTTACTGGCTGGGCTGAAACCACGACACTCACCAAGATCATGGCACAAGTGTTGTGACAACCCATGCTTGCAACATCACATCCAAGATTTTTTTGCTCCTGCCCTGCTTCAGAAAGTTCAATGTACTATGTTTCCCCAGCCCTGCCAGCAATGGCTTATCCTGAAAGAGATGGCATAAGCTGAAGCAGATCTATAGAGCTGAGGAATAAACACTCTCCACTCTCTCATGGAGAAAAATACATCTTTATTGCCAGAAAGACACCTAAGAATAAATAACAGAGAGCAAGTCAAAACAGTATGTAATGCATGACAAAGTACTTCAAGAAAATCGAGGGGGAGATGTTACTTTTGTGTCTGCATTCAAGGTACACATTCAGAGAGGAATGCTCTTAAAGGCAGCTGCTTTGGTTTGAAGTAACTCAGGCCTGCTGACCCTCTGGGAGCGCTGCAAAAGACATTTGGTGAAGGCGGCAGATGGAGAGAGATCAAACTCCTATTCTCACAACAACAGAGAGGGGAAAGGAGCTCTTGAGAGTGTTTGTGGCAGATTCCCATTTCTATTTCAAGTACTATTTTGTCGATATGTTTGTGTTGCTGTTGTGCTCAGGGGTGCTTGCACAGAGCAGGATCCCTGCATGCTGGCCAAAGACCATCCTTGCCCCCCACTGGACAACATAATTAGCTGACAAGCTTCCATGGGTAAACACGGATGGATGGGCAGGGTGGTAGACAGCAATTGCAGAAACAGCAGGTGCCTTTGTCGTTTTGAGGTTTCAGCAGCCACGAAGCAAAATGGGACTTGTGGAGGAGAGCGAAGTATGTAGGGAATGAAGGAGTGGAAGGAGGTTTTTGTAGAAATAATTATGTGCCAGAGTGCCTAGAGGTGCTTGAAAAATTCCAACAAAACAGTGTTGCCTGGTTCTGCGGAGTGACAGAAAATGAAACATTCGATGCAAATAGCTCAGGCATGGCAGAAACTGGGGAGAAAGCAGCCTGACTGCATGCCAGCATGGCTCCTGGGACCTGGGGCTCCAAAGCCACCAAGTAAGTGCTGTGCAGCGCCTACTCCTGGATTTCCCTGTCATGTATCACCGTAGAAAAATTCTTCCTACTTGAAATCCAATAAAAAATTTAAAGGCTGCAATCTCACCTCACCTTCCCCCTAAGTTAGCCTTTTTCATTCAGACATCGTTTTTCTAGGGAAACAGTCAGTTAGGAAATAAAGCTGTATTTTAAACAGGATTCAGTCCCTAGGTATGATTAGTGACAGAAACACACAGGCTGAATAAGCTGTTCCCTGTCATTGCTTCCTGAATGCTACCAGTATTTGGGAAGCTACCAGTAGTGGTATAAAAGTATTTTCTCCAGTAGCAAAAGGCTATTTCAAATCAGAAGAAAAAAGCAAATCCAGCAAGCTGACAGATTTGGAATGAGAGAGAGAGAGAGAGCGCGCGCGCGTGTGTGTGTGTAAGCAAAAAGCAATCAGTGCACAAGGGAAAAAGACAGTACCTTAACCTTGTAGCAATGTTCTGAGGGCTGTAGAGCACTTGGTATTTAATTATGCTTTGCCTGTGCAAATGCTTTATCCCCATATAATCAAATAAACCATTTAATTTTTTCTTAAAACGTCTAGCCACTCTACCAGCAGTGCCATTTATTATGAAATGTACTGTTTGCAGATAGAGTAGAAACTATTTTTGAAAAACAGATCACAGTCAATTGCGAGATTGTTTTCTGGCCGTGCACCCCCTTCTCTTCCTCACCCAGCAGACCACCTTCCTTCTCCTCCCTGCCTTTATTAGCTCTCTAAAAGCCAGAGCAACTGCTTATTTGGAAAGTAGTTTATGGTTTATTTTAATGCAATTCGGCAAGTTAGCAGGGTCGGCACCACGTGCCAACAGCACTGCACGGCACATCGGCAGCCGTCGTTGGGTTAGTCCGTGCTCAGCTGGTCCGCAGCAATACTCTGCCTAATGTGCAACGTCCATCCCTTGTGCACCAAACCCAATACTTTCACCTCTTGAGCATGGGCAGGAGCTACCACAGGAGCAGATGGGAAGGCCACTGGAAAGCCATTTAATGAGCCTGCTTTCTCCCTAGATCTTGTGCTAGCACTTCTTCATCCATTCACAAGATGCCGTTCCCTGACTGCTGTCCCTCATGCAGGCAGCTTTGCCATTCACCTTCTGCAAACCAACACTAACAAGCCCCTTTCCCTCCCTGTTCACAAAAAGCAAATACAAAAATACTGGGGGAAAAAAGTAAATAATAATAAAAAAATCCATTCTCCTGCTGCTGCAGGCAACAGCATCGCACAGTCCTTTTCAGAAACACACCAGGCTCCAACTTAAGGATGACTTATTTTTTGTCCCCACAACTTTAACAAGAAAGTTGTTCTAAAACCTCATTGCTTTGATGTCTTGAAGCCTTTATCAGACCCTGATTACACAGTTACATGCCATCAAGGATGTGATGATCTATATATATCCTGTGGTCAATTCATTCTCAGGTGTATCCTGTGCAAATCTTATCATTCCCTGATTGCCCCCAGCTCAGGCTTCTTCTGTCATCTATTATTTCAGCTGTAAGCTTGTTAGAGGACAGACTATTGTTGCATTTGTTGAAAGTACTATGCGTACCTCAGGAACTGAATGAATAATGCGTTGCACTAGTAAAGACTTCGAAAGGTCAAGCAAATGAAATAAAATTATTAAGTAGCACAACTTGTGAATTGTAGTATAGAGAATAAAACGAAATGCATTAGAAACACTTTACTTAACAATCAATGTTAGTTTATGTAGGAGGCTCTACGATAAAAATTCCCCTCCTTCCAAATGCAAACCAAAGGAAACCCTTTTTAGGACTTCACAAAGAGCAATAAGGGACAAAATTTCACACACCCTGGGATTTGTGGAGTGTTTATTAGCAGTTAGTTATCTAGCTAATATTTTGTAAATGGAATCAAAATAGCTTTGAGTGTCTTCTCAGTCTTTGAAGAAGCCTCTTCATAGTCTTTTGAAAGTGGGAATAAAGACTGAAATAATTATGTTTTGAAAAGTGCTGAGGCTGTTTGAGCTCAACATCACTGGAGCAGTAGATGCTTGCTCCATCTCCATGCACGAGGAGAAAGGAGTCTCTGCCACCTCCCGCTCCCAGGCTGCACCATGAACATTGGCCACATATACAGAGCTACATTTTCATTAACTATTTCAGCACACAAGCAAATCAATCTCTAACAATGTACATGCCAATTGTGTCTTGTCCTGATGTTGGTCACTCATTTTACCCATTGAGTTGGAGCAGTTTTCCATGTAAAGAGTTAGAATCATAGAATCATAGAATCACTTAGGTTGGAAAAGACCTTCAAGATCATCGAGTCCAACCATCATCCACTCCCACTAAACCATGTTCTGGAGTGCCTTGTCTACGTGCTTTTTGAATACCTCCAGAGATGGCGACTCAACCACTTCCCTGAACAGCCTATTCCAATGTCTGACAACCTTCTCAGTAAAGAAATTTTTCCTAATATCCAACCTAAACCTCCCTTGCTGCAACTTGAGGCCATTTCCTCTCGTCCTATCTCCAGCCACCTGACAGAAGAGACCGACCCCCACCTCGCTACACCCTCCCTTCAGGTAGTTGTAGAGAGCGATAAGGTCTCCCCTCAGCCTCCTTTTCTCCAGGCTAAACAACCCCAGTTCCCTCAGCTGCTCCTCACAGGACTTGTGCTCCAGACACCTCACCAGCTCGGTTGCCCTTCTCTGGACATGCTCTAACACATCCCTGTCTTTCCTGTAGTGAGGGGCCCAAAACTGAACACAGGACTCGAGGTGCGGCCTCACCAGTGCTGAATACGGGGGAACAATCCCTTCCCTAGTCCTGCTGGCCACACTGTTTCTGATGCAGGCCAGGATGCCGTTGGCCTTCTTGGCCACCTGGGCACACTGCTGGCTCATACTCAGCCGGCCGTCAACCAGCACCCCCAGGTCCTTTTCTGCCGGGCAGCTTTCCAGCCGCTGTTCCCCAAGCCTGTAGTGCTGCATGGGGTTGCTGTGACCCAAGTGCAGGACCCTGTTGAACTGTTGAACTTCATACAATTGGCCTCGTCCCATCGATCCAGCCTGTCCAGATCCCTCTGTAGAGTCTTGATACTTAATGTTAGAGAGTAGAAGTCTACTTCTCTAGTGTTTGTCCATTGAAAAGAAATACATGTATTAAAGGCCTGGACCTCCAAAGACAAAGAGATTGAGAGGAATACATGTGGACTTTTATGTAGAGGCCATCAGCTTGGTGACACTATTACCAGCTAGCCCTGGGAACCAGAAAAGTGGCAATAATGAAAGCGTATCTCTCTATTAGCCTGGTTTATGAAGAAGCTAGACTCATTCTCCATTGTTGCACAGCTATGTCCATCATCAGCTCTCTTCTCAATAGCTTTTGAACTTGTGATTCAGTTTTGACCAGATTTGACAGACTGCTGAAGGCCTCAAAGACACTGCATTTCCACCCATTTCCTTACCAAGGGAAAGGTATTCCAGCCTGAGCTCAAATTGTACTAGTTGCCAGAGGAGCCATACGGAGACCGAAGGGATGCTCTGGCTGTCTTCAAGGCCTCCAGTGAGTTGTGTTTCATGGCTAACATTCAGCTGCACGATGCACTGAGTCAGTAACAAGTGAAGAGTCCTCTCCTCTGTCAGTGGTTGGCTCCTAAGGAGATTATCTGGCATTTACTGATAATAAAAAAAATAACAACTGGCTAATTGCAGTTTTTCTCAAAATTCATACTATTTCTTTCTCCTCAGAGGGTTCTCTCATGTCTACTGACAGGGTGAGTTCATGCTGGAGCCTTCATGCAATTCAGCTACCCACAAGACAAAAATCCATTGGAAACTGGGCTCCACCACTTCTGGAACTACTTCTTGAATTTTTTTGTCAAAGTAATACTTTCTCTACAGCTGTTAGCAAGCTCAATTTTAGCGTACACTATCCATCACAGCTCTTCTTCTCTCCCACTGCTCTTTTATTTGATGGGCAATTTGCCCACTGCAACCCAGCAGAAAAGTTCCTGTCTTACTCTTCTATGGCACAATTTGCTCATGAAAGGGAAAAACAAACAAACAAAAAAACCCAAACCAAAACCTGACAGCAGAATTCATTGCTATAATTTAGGGAGGTTTCAGCAAAATTAATGAGGTGCTATTACCAAGGGAACATGGGCTGTTTTCTGCGTAATTACTACTATTTATATAACCATCAGATCCAGTGTATTATTTTCACACACTCGAAGCAAGAACGAGACTCCTTTGTGTTGGTGTGCATGCATAATACATTTCTGTGTCCAGGCGCACCCTGTAGGAAATGAATAGGGACCAGTTTAAAGTCACAGAGCAGCTGCCTGTTGGTTTTCTCGAGAGTGAGGCATGAAAATAAACCAGGATGTGAACTAACAGGCTATTCGTTTTATTATAATGTCCCGTTGTTATTAATTGACAACAGCTGTGTGGCAAGTTGTGCGACACCCACTGCTGGAATGAAACAGCTCCAAGTGAATTGAATGTATAGGATCCTAAAAAGAGGCAGATATTACAGAGAAAGAAAAATCACATCCCTGTCTGCTCCTACAAAGAGAGTTATTTTCTTGCTCAGCTGTTTACAGTATCAGTGCCTGTTCTTGTGTAATGCCAGTACAGGTATTTTTACATTTAATTCTCTATACTACATATTGCATATTGGTGCTCTCAGGTATAAACTGTTTGTAGACCCAAGGGCAAAATGTTCTAATAGGCCTTGAATTAAGCAGACCAAATTTTGTGGGCAGGGATGTGTGTGCATGTATATATGTGTGCATATGTTGAATATATTTTAACTCTTCAGAGTAAATCTTGCTGCAGATGAAAACTAAACCATCTACTTATTCTCACTGATACAATCATCACCACCCCCAAATCCAAGCCCAGTCATTGCCCGAGTTTGTTCCTGTGCTGCTGACAAAATGTATTCACGTTTTCCACACTGATATTAGTGAACAAATCCCAGATGTTTTATTCTGCTAGTGGAAGCAAAAGAAATGTAACATCATCTTAAAGATGGGTAACCACAGGAGGCTTTCAACTGACTTTTGGCTATTAGGGATCAGGGCAGGGTGAGAGCAGCTGGATCAAGCTTTCCTCCTAGATCTGTACAGACCTGGAAGGTTATCGATGCTCATGTTTGGGGAGCAGACACTTTTGCATCTGAAAGCAGGAATGGGTAAACTATATGCATAACTTTCTTGACAAAAGGTTACTTCAGTGGTCAACTCCGGGTGGCCAGGTTTCTCATGACAGCTTTCCAGTCATCTCTCAGCTCTGGAGAGTTGAAGTTCATGACCTTCAGAGGGCTGTAGCTCACTGTAATTCCAGACTTTTTTTGTCTTCAAGCATTTCAGCCCCTCTGTGGCTCCACTCTGGAGGATGCGGGAAGTTCTTCCTGCACCTGACGCACTGGCAGCAGCTGCCTGGCAAAGGGGCAGCTCCTCTTTCTCTCCTGAAGCAAAAGAGCATTTGGGCAATAATGCTTCACCAGACAGAGCTGAAAGTACTCTTTAAGCATTGTGTGTAAGTACTTGGGCCAGGCACTATCACTTCTCATTTGCTCTGTGGTCTTTGCAGTGCACAAGGTGCTGGTCCTGGCAGATGAGTGCAGCCAGACATCACAGTTCCTTCAGGAAGGCACTGCAGCTGTGAGAAACAGAAACCACTTCAGCACTGCTGCGCTGCCCTAAATTTGCCTTAAAGACATTTTTACATTGAAGAGTAATTGCTCAGTTGTTGTAGATAACAAATGCTGGTTGCTTCAACCAACACATCTGCACTTCAAGATGTCAAGATAATTATACAGGATACAACTTAACAGGATTCAGCTGATAAGTCTTTATATCTCTTACCCTATTTTCTAGGCACAAGAAATTCGTACCTGTTGCATATCACTTATTAAATCAATTCTAGACTCGCTGTTTTTTGCGTCATTTTGCTCAGTCCAGTCGTGTAATGTGGTCTTTCTCTTTGTTTCAGAGCCTCCCCTCCCATTCTGTTCGATTTGTTAATGTTCATACTGCCTGTTGCCATAGCACTTAAAACCAGAGATATCTGGAAGGTGCCCTAATTGGAAAAACACATACACCCTGCAGTAAGGGTTGGCTTTTGATCTGCTATGTTTTGCTGGTCAGTAATGGTTTTTGTTTTCACACTGTGAGCAGAAAACCAGTGCAGAGGGGAGGGCGTTGGGTACTGCTGCATGGCCAGGGTGCTTGAGTATCTCTGAAGGGTTGCTGAATCAGAATGACAGTGTTTTATCCTTGGGCATGGAGGGGCAACGTGACCTCCCATGGTCCCACTGGGTGCTCGAGGCCAAGATTTCGCCCAGGACACCGGGAAGTGGGGATTAAGCCTCTCTGTGCTAAAGCTCCCCATTTTCAGGGCTGGATTTCACAGGGGATGTGGGGGGGGGCTGCAGGGCACAGACATCCCTGGCAGTGAACATGAATGCACACAGCCAAGTGCAAGCCTGGTTTTTCTGGGCTTGTTTCCACTACTCTGAGCCTCTTCAGCCTCACCCTGAGCAAAGGCATTACACAGAACAGGTTGCACGGAGCCCAAGACAACAGGCTCATAGCTCTCGCCTCTGCTTTGCTGTCTGTCCCTGTTACAGAGCAGGTTTGGATGTTGTTATCTGGGAGGGAACACCTGCTGAACTGGGTGTTCGTAAAGTGCTACTATATCTTCAGGAACAGTAAATATATAATGTTTGAAGTTTTGCGATAAAACACAGGACTGGCTGAACCGGTGGTGGAAATACGTAGTGGAAAACGGAAAGTTCAGTAAAATGACCTACTTTGCTGCATTTACCTCAGTGGTTAAACATCAGCTGGGACGTGGCTAGCTGCTCTGCACAGCAGGCACAGCGCTATTGACACACCAAACCGGCCTCGAGGGACCTGTCTGCACAGATTGACAGGGGGAAAAAGAAATTAAGCTGAAATACAGTGCAAACTCTGATGTTAATAGCTGAAAAGGGGAATACTGGGGAGATGGGTCAAATTTTGAAGGTTCATTACTATTTAAAGGGTTTTTTTTAAGAAAGCCCATAAACAGGGGACTGTGAGCAGAGGAAGAGGCAGGATCTCCAAAATAACACTCTGATGGATATTTGCTTGTGAGAATTTATCCATGGCGCATGATCAGCAACATCTGCAAGCAAGTCCTGACAGAGCAGATGAGGACAGAGCAGCACAAAGGAATTCCAGCCACTCCACCCAGAAAGTCAGCTTTATCAGGGGCGCACCTTAAAAGCCTCTATGCAAATGTATGTAGCATGAGGAATAAACAGGAGGAATTAGAGACACATTCACATTCACAAACCCTGGTCCTCATGGAGGACTTCAACCACCCCGATATCTGTTGGAGGGACAACACAGCAGGGCATAAGCAATCCAGGAGGTTCCTGGAATGCGTTGATGATAACTTTCTTCTCTAAGTGACAGAGGAGCCAACGAGGAGAGGTGCTATGCTGGACCTTGTTCTCACCAACAAGGAGGGGCTGGTGGGGAATGTGAAGCTCAAGGGAAGCATTGGCTGCAGTGACCGTGAAATGGTGGAGTTCAAGATCCTTAGGGCAGCGAGGAGGGCGCACAGCAAGCTCGCTATGCTGGACTTCAGGAGAGCAGACTTTGGCCTTTTCAGGGATCTGCTTGGTAGAGTACCATGGGATAAAGTGCTGGAGGGAACAGGGGTCCAAGAAAGCTGGTTGATATTCAAGGATCACCTCCTCCAAGCTCAGGAACGATGTATCCCAACAAAGAGGAAGTCAGGCAAAACCGTCAGGAGGCCTGCATGGATGAACAAGGAGCTCCTGGACAAACTCAAACACAAGAAGGAAGCCTACAGAGGGTAGAAGCAAGGACAGGTAGCCTGGGAGGAATACAGAGAAATTGTCCAAGCAGCCAGGGGTCAGGTTAGGAAAGCTAAAGCCCTGATAGAATTAAATCTGACCAGGGATATCAAGGGCAACAAGAAAAGCTTCTATAGGTACGTTGGTGATAAAAGTGAAAATGTGGGCCCTCTCCAGAAGGAAACGGGAGACCTCATTACCCAGGGCATGGAGAAGGCTGAAGCACTCAAGGACTTTTTTGCCTCAGCCTTCACCGGCAAGTGCTCCAGCCACACCGCTCAAGCCACAGAGGCAAAGCAGCGACTGGGAGAATGAAGAACCACCCACTGTAGGAGAAGATCAGGTCTGAGACCATCTAAAGAACCTGAAGGTGCACAAGTCCGTGGGATCTGATGAGATGTATCCATGGGTCCTGAGACAACTGGTGGATGAAATGGCTAAGCCATATTTGAGAAGTCGTGGCAGTCCGGTGAAGTTCCCACTGACTTGAAAAGGGGAAACATAGCCCCCATTATTAAAAAGCGAAAAAAGGAAGACCTGGGGAACTACAGGCCAGTCAGTCTCACCTCTGTGCCTGGCAAGATCATGGAGTGGATACTCCTGGAAACTATGCTAAGGCACACAGAAAATAAGGAGGTGATTGGAGACAGCCAACATGGCTTCACTAAGGGCAAATCGTGCCTGACAAATTTGGTGGCCTTTTATGACAGGGTTACAGCATTGGTGGATAAAGGAAGAGCAATTGACGTCATCTACCTGGACTTTTGCAAAGCATTTGACACTGTCCTGCATGACATCCTTGTGTCTAAATTGGAGAGAAGTGGATTTGATGGCTGGACCACTCCTTGGATAAGGAATTGCCTGGTTGGTCATACTCAAATGGTTGTGGTCATTGGCTCAATGTCTAAGTGGAGACCAGTGACAAGTGGTGTTCCTCAGGGAACGGTACTGGGACTGGTGCTGTTTAACATCTTTGTCGGTGACATGGACAGTCGGATTGAGTGCACCCTCAGCAAGTTTGCCAACGACACCAAGCTGTGTGTTGCGGTCGACATGCTGGAGGGAAGGGATGCCATCCAGAGGGACCTTGACAGGCTTGAGAGGTGGGCCCATGCAAACCTCATGAAGTTCAACAAGGCCAAGTGCAAGGTCCTGCACATGGGTCAGGGCAATCCCAAGCACAAATACAGGCTGGGCGATGAGTGGATTGAGAGCAGCCCTGCAGAGAAGGACTTGGGGCTGTTGGTTGATGAGAAGCTCAGAATGACCCAGCAATGTGCTCTTGCAGCCCAGAAAGCCAACCATATCCTGGGCTGCATCAAAAGAAGGGTGACCAGCAGGTCGAGGGAGGTGATTCTCCCCCTTTACTCTGCTCTCATGAGAACCCACCTGCAGTACTGCATCCAGCTCTGGGGCCCCCAACATAAGAAGGACATGGACCTGTTGGAGTGAGTCCAGAGGAGATGATCCACGAAGATGACCAGAGGGCTGGAGCACCTCTCCTATGAAGACAGGCTGAGAGAGTTGGGGTTGTTCAACCTGGAGAAGACAAGGCTCTGAGGAGACCTTCTAGCAGCCTTCCAGTACCTAAAGGGGGCCTACAGGAAAGCCGGAGAGGGACTTTTTACAAGGGCATGTAGTGATAGGACAAGGGGTAATGGCTTTAAACTGAGAGAGCGTAGATTTAGATTAGACGTAAGGAAGAAGTTCTTCACGGTGAGTGTGGTGAGGCACTGGTACAGGTTCCCCAGAAAGGTTGTGGATGCTCCATCCCTGGAAGTGTTCAAGGCCAAGTTGGATGGGGCTTTGAGCAACCTGGTCTAGTGGAAGGTGTCCCTGCCCACGGCAGAGTGGTTGGAACTAAATGATCCTTTCAACCCAAACCATTCTATGATTCTATGAAATACTTCAGGTGGCTGTTATCATTAGGTTTTCTTTTTTTTCCTATTTTTTTTTAAACTTTGTTCCCATAAATAAATTACATTACCCCTGTCTTCTGTGACAATAAATATGATTTAGCTTTTCCCTTAAGATGGGTCTAGCAATAAACAGGGTTACAAGGTGAGATGATGCTGGGGGAATCCTGTGACTACTGGAACAGCAAATCTGGTTAAAGACTGGGCTGTAGTACTTGGGGAATGCAGGCTAGCCACGGATCACAGCAGTGGGGGCACTTTCTTCATGCCTTGGCTAGGGCACTGGTGGTGTATGGAGACTGCGTCAGACTTCTGACACACTGACTTGCATTGGGTCTGGCTGAGATGCAGTTAATTCTCCCCATAGCAGCCCTCGTAGTGCTGTGCTCCGCATCAGTAGCCAGAAAGGTGTTGATAACACACCAGTGTTTTGGCTACTGCTGAGCAGTGCTGGCACAGCATCAAGGCTGTCTCTCCAACATTTTTGCCCCCCTCAACAGCAGGCCAGGGCTGGGCAAGATCTTGGGAGGGGACACAGCCAGGACAGCTGACCTAAACTAACCAAACAGATATTGCATACCATATGACGTCAGCTCAGCTATAAAAGCTAAGTAAAGGGAGACGGAAGGGGGGCATTTTCATCTTCTGGAGCAACCACTACACACACTGAAGCCCTGCTTCATAGGAAATGGCCGGACATCGCCTGCTGATGGGAAGTAGAGAATAACATAATTTGTTTTCCTTTGCTTTCGTGTGCATGACCTTTGCTTTCACTTTATTAAACTATCCTTATCTTGACCCAGGAGCCTTTTGTTATATTTTTCTCTGCCCTGTCCAGCTGAGGGGGGGGAGTGATAGAGCGGCTTTTGTGGGCACCTGGCACCCAGCCAGGGGCAACCCACCACGTGACTTTACTGGGGGTGCCTCCAGCGTAAACCAAATGCCCCATGCTATGCTCAGGTCCACAATTTAGATGTAATTTTACACAGGCACATTGACTTCAAGACCTGAGGTGAACTGTTTAACTCACCAGGAGTATTATGATTGACTTCACTGAGGCCACTTTTTTTGCGCCATGCTCGCCCCCACTGTGTATGTATGTGTGTGTGTGTAAGCGATGATATGAAGACACTGAGCAGAGATGTATTAGCATGGGGGATGCTTTTTGCAGGAAAGCAGTTAGCAGCTCTGCATGCGAGTTCTCATCACATTAGCAGGGTGGCTAGTGGCTTTTCTTTACTCTCTGAGTCATGCTGGAGGGTTTCAGCCCTGCTGCTATTCTTGTATTCTGCAGATAATGTAGAAAGGCAAATCATATTAAAAAAGAGAGTTCATTTTTTCACACGTAAGCATAAGCAGTGAGCTTAAAGGGGAAAGTCTGTATGTCTGAGTGCAGATGAGAAGAGCCTGTATTCAGTACTGGCTCAGTTGCAATAATTGTTAACTACAGTTGTATCCTACTTATTTACTGAAGTGGCTTGCTAATGGGTGTATGCTTTGTATGTATAAAAACACTAGTAAATAACAGCCCACTATAGGGTTCAACACTGCTAGTATCACAAACCATGTTTCCCTTCCCAGCAACATACTTGTATCAATGCCAGTTTTAAATTTAAAGCTGTAATTTTATACATTGCAATTTCTGCATGTTAATAAGTATTTTTCACCATACAGAATATCAGAAACATTTGGGGTTTTCTGCTATGAGAAATTATATGTTTTTTCTTCAATATGAAAGAACATGTAACTGCTAAGGAACACTGAGAAAAATTATCCCTCCCTGTTCCCCTTACAATTTACATCGAGGTGTCTCAGAGGGTTGGTCAGTGGGACTTCCCATTATGCATATAATGAGGATTTTGTCACCCTTGACCTGCCTGCAGGAATTTCCTGTGACTGTTTTATCAGGACAGGAGCAGGAAAGGGAAAACCCACGTGGTCTGTAACTTCCCTCTAACCCCTTTGGATGGGATCCACAAATCTGTGCTACAGTCACTATTACCCAGCAACATATGGCTTTCAATTGGCTTTTTTTGGTGCACAGTGCCACCTAAACTAAAGACTTTGTTGTCCTAAGCTGTCTCTAGTAAGGGAGATGATAACCTTCCAATTACAAGGCTAGGTAAGGGATTTCCCTGGCTGCACAGCCAGCTGGTGTGGACTGACTCATGTCTTTATTGCTCCCACAATTAATGCAGATTGGTGATGTCGAAGCTGCACAGCACTTGGCCCTGGGATTCTGCTGGGCCCATGTGGATGCTCCTCTGCCCTAAAGCTGGGTTTACTCTTCTGTGTGTTCTTTTAGCTCTCATGCCTAAGACAACAAGAGGGCTGTGTTTTAGACCATCAAAGTGGTGTTTCTACAGAGTGAGGTGGAAGATACATGTCCTAAAGTGGGACATCTGTTTGAGAGAGATATTCTGCTATTGGCTGGGCTGGGCATGGGTGAAATCTTAGAGAGAATTAGTTGAAGCAATCAAAAACATATCAAGGAATAAGGAAAGTTATAGATGCTCAAAGATTCAGTGTGTAAACTTCCTTCCTGGCCCTTTGCATTTATCTGCATTGACAATCCTAGAGTCCGGAGGGTCTATCTTTTTTTGTTAACTACAGAAGGAGATTAGGAAGGCCATACATACAACCTTACATAGTTGCATAGGTGACAAAGAAGTTGGCAGAAGCATACTTGGAAGAACAGATGATAATCAGATGCTGGCTCAAATGAAGACCAGAGTTTCAGTTTTACACCCAGTTCCTCCAGTAAAACTTTAATGGAACTCTGTTTTGGGTTTGGATATCACTCTTTGACATAATTAACTGTATTGGGAGCTTATGGAATGATTCATAAAACAAAAAGGTACTTAGGCCAGAGAGTAACTCCAGTGTGAATATACAGGTTAAGTTAATAGTGAACTCCTTCATTATTGGACAAGGACAGGAAATCATACTTCTTGCACCCGCAGATCCTCAGGAAGTGTAAAGCTGCATAACCCGAGGCAGTAGAAATCTGTCTGGCCTGTGAAAGCACAACGATGTCTAAAATGAATGCACTAAACTGATGTTAATTCATATCTTGAAGGATCTTTTTTGTGTGCAGCTCTGCAAGCAGACATGTAGAGATTGATTGAGTTGCCTGAACATGGTGTCTTTTTTGCTGCTTTTGATAGCTGAGGCATCCGTGCGGGACTAGGGAATACACAGCCATGGGAGGGCTGTACCCTTGTGGAACAGCATCTGTCAGCTGGGGAGATCTGTAGGACGTTTCAAATAACACTAGATGCCTCTGTGTTGGTGACTGAACTGTGTCCACTGTGTTAAAGAGGATCCTTTTCGCAAAAAAATTAGCAACCAAACAATAAGATTCTGTTCAGTTCTGGTTTTTGACCTTATCCCACCTGCACCTTTCAGTCCCCTTGAAAGGTGCAGGCAAACTGGAGCATGCCAAAAGCTGGAAGACAACATTAGTAAGATGGATGACTTGAAGACGTCACCTCGGAGGGGCAGGTTGAAAGAACTGCCTTTGTTTAGTCATAGGAGGAGGGAATGGAGGTGGGAAACATCATAACAGATTTCTAATATGTAAAACGTAACAGTGAAGAGCATAACAATTAATTACTTTCCATGTCCAGTTGTTTTCCACAGCTGTCAAGAAGTATTCAGTTTAATTGCAGAAAAGAAGATGTAAGTCTGATTTGGGGAAAAAAATTCAACTCAAGATATATAGCAACAAACACACAGAGGCTTTGGAATACCCTTTATCAGAAAATTTCAAGAAGTGACTGGACACTGATCTGACAGGACCATCTCTCCATCAGTGTGGGGCAAGGACCAGATGGCCTCTTGAATTTCTCTTTTACAGGTGATTCCCTCTCCAGTAGCTCCACAGCAGTATTCCCAAGCAGTTTCCCAAGAGAGCAGCCTGAGCCATTACAATAGCAAAGGAAAATAGGGAAAACAAATTGAAGACAATGGTGCTCTGAGGTAAAAATGAACAAACTATTAACTCAAGGACCATAACTAGACCTGTGCAATCTTGAACAGTTTTGGCTAATTCTTCTGTAAGCAAAAAAGTTAACAAGTAATTTTAAATGCTGGCCTTCACGTCATACCAGAGGAGAGGGAAGCGACTGCACACACAGGGCTGTGCATGTGCTGCCATGCTCAAAGCTTAGAGAATGCTCTAATTTTCTTTGATACAATACCAAGTTTTGCAAGTTTTGATATGTCATTTTAGCTTTTGGAGAAGATGGTTTTCTTGCTAGCTTTTCATGTGGTTGCTGAATGGCTCATTACAGAATGGGCTATGCATTTCTGTGCAGGGACTGTTGAACAATTTCATACCAATTATTAGGAGTGGGAGAATGTCATCAATATAGGTTGACATCTGTGTCTAAAGAAAGATGTTAATCTTATATAGGCAGGGTGCAATAATGAGGCAGAGTTCCAAGAATGCTAATATAATACTCTACCTGAACATAAATTGGGATCTGGTATTTATTAGATGATATAGCCTGAAAATGGATGTCGAATGGGCAAAAAAATACAATTCTGCAAAGGAATTCTCTGTATTTGAATGGACAGCTTATTTTTCATACAATACTAGCTCACAAAGGCCAGATTTGTTGCTGTAGGGGGAAGGGAATTGCTGAATCTAATACACAATTTTAACATATATATATATGTTGAAATTCCTGCGGTAGGTAGTTTTGATGTTCTTGGTGTGTTTGGGAGACCAAGTATAGCCTAGAACTACACCAGAATGAAGGTAATTACATTTCCCTACTGCCAGTAAAAATTAACCACCCAAGGAGAAGGGAATCAGACATTACCAACTGCTTAGTGACAGAGAAGGCTTGAAGTGTTACGAAATTAATTCCTTTTCTCCATCACCATACTGTAAATGAAGGAGATGTAATGGAACATGAGTTTAATGTGCCTGAAGCTATTCCTGTTGCAGTGAGTAGAATACTTTCTGATGACTTCAGTGGCATTTTTGTTCAGCCTACACAAATCCTTTGCACTAGCCAGAACAAATGTTTTCTGAAGAATAAATAAAATAAAGTAAAGCCACATAGGCTGATTTCTGAGTGCAATCATCAGTCCTTTCTAAAGAAAAGAAAAACAAGAACAATTTGAAGAATGAGATGATTATATTATTTGTGAAAGTTATAACTGTGTAATGTTGTGGCTAGTGAAAATACTGTTCAAAATTTATGAAAGGTAAAGGTTTATTAGTGAACTTTGAGATACATCATGAATGCCAAGGGACTGAGGGACTCTGTAATAACAAAGGTAGTAATTGCTTTTTTACCAAAACTATATATTCTGTAGTCACCTTTTCCTTATTGACTATGACTTTTCTACCTATATTTATTTTGTTATTATTCTGTCATGAGAAAAAATATGCCAAACACTACTCCTAATCTTCTCAGCCGTTGTAGCTTTGGTCTGGTGCTAGGGCTGCATCTTCTCAGAGGAAGCTGGATTGCGGCATGACTACAGGGCTCTAACTGGTCTGAAGCTGATGCCTGCTCAGTCCCTCCATGCTGCAAGCCATGGAAAGCATCCTCTGTGCTTCTGAAACTCTTCCTCTGGATTGGCCACTGCAGCAAGGGAAGTGTCCTAGCCCACTCTGTGTCACCTCAGCTTGGCCAGCATCCTCAGAAGGCCTGGGCTGTGCCCAGAGGAGCTCCCAGTGCACATGGGAGAGGCTGCTGTATGCGTGTGGCAGCTGCCCTCGACTCCTGTGGGGTCTGTGAGAGCAGTGAGTCTCTCAGGTGGACAGTTCCCATTGTCCAAGCTCAGATGACATTGCCCATGGGGGAGATCCTAACTTGGTCACCTCCATGAAGTACCTGAAGTTAATGGGTTGGATTGACCAATTGATCCCAATATTATATCAATAGACTTTGACTCTTTTTTAAAAATCTGAGGTACTGTAATTGAAGCCTTTTGTTTCTCTTGAGCAATTCTTCCAGGAGCACTGGCACTGGTTTAGTATTTCTGGGGGGGTGACTATCGAACACCACACTACTTAAAAGATAGTTGAGATTGGGGAATGTGTTCTTAGTTACAAGAGAAACAAGTTTGGAGACACAAGCAAGAAAAACATTTCTAAAAGATCCAAGTGAAATGTTTGATTTAGACCAGTCCACTTTGAGAGGGGGCAAGGTACCCCTTTTGACAGTCTGACTTTGCATCCTGATTTGCAATGACATACCTCCAAGATTTGCATGGGACAAGGGAAATGTTTCTAACTCAACTCATAACTTGAACTTCTTAAAGTAACTTCTGCCGTCTTTCACTGTCTGAATGCAGGTAGCATTATGGTTTGCCTTGCCACAAACAGCTTGTTACTGTGACAATTCTCTGGCAAGTAGCATTACCTGGGTACCATCTTTCTGAGCAGCTCACATAGGACCCCTGACATCAACATGTTATCATGGAGTATGAACATGTTGAACAGCTTTATAAAGAATATTAAATCACATTGAGGCTCACTAATTACTTAGATATTAAAGAACATCCGTAGTACAGAATTCAAGTTTTGGTCTGTGCTAGTATGGACATACTTATGAAGCAGGACGGTGCATGCAATGAGCTACACATCCCCCTTTCTCACTCCATCCCTTTACCTGGTCCTTCATTATGGATATCTTGGAGACTCGAGGGGATATTTTGCAAGGACAACACACGATGCTCTGGCCTCTCTTGCCAGTCACTGCACATCTTGCAAGTTGCTTGCACAGTTTACAACTATTCCAGAGAGAGCCTGTAAAATCCGTCCCAAGAGAAATGCTGAGAGTTTGCACCATGCTCTTTTTTGTCTAGTTAAAAGCTGAAATTGTGGATTTTCCTTATGAAGAAAAATAATCTGAAGCATTTCACTGAAGATTTTAACCTTTGTATATTAAAAGTTATGAGAAAATAAAATAGAGAATGGCAAAATAAAATTACTTTCAAGTCAATGTGTTTCCACTGGATATTTTTTGCTTCTTCAGATCTTCAGGAAAAATTGTTCTGTGAGAAAAATGTCAACAACATCATTTACAATAAAGGCAGCAGAAAGTTGAACCGTATTCCTTAAGTAGTCTGAATTCAAATTTTCCTAGTTTTCCTCTAGCTTAGCATAGCTACAGAAGTCTGACAAGGTTTCATGTTCACATCATGTCATTCGTGTTTACCAGGTTGTATTTTATTTCCCTCTGCCACTCACATGCATATGAAAGTGCCTGGAATTTGGGTCTGAATGACAATTTCATAGGAGAACAACTGAAAACAGAAAAGGACCGTAGCTTTACATAAGAATAGGGGCAAAAATTGCCCCAAAGGTCCTTTATTATTGCTCTCAAATAGTCAAGGGTTCTCACTTCATCAGCAAGTGTTGATGACAATTATTATGTTTCAAGCCTTATGTCTGCAAACCAGCAAAGGCAAGAAAATGTCTTTGTTGTGTGTCTCTAAAACTTGAGCCTGGAGAAAATGTTAAAAGGGGACCTCCCTGCCTATCGAGCTGAGATTTCTTTTCTGTCCACTCCTTGTTGGTAGATTAAAGAAAGAGAGCTGGGAAATAGTATCTCCCTGCTGTTGACTTGCTGTTGCTCATTAGGATGGCGTAAGCATGTGGCAATTCAATCTTCAGTTGAATTGTTGCTGTACAAGTATTCTGTTATTTAATCTCTGCAGATTAAAAGATTTCTCTCAGTGAGAAAATGTATTAAATTTGCTGTTACTTAGGGTAAATGTCGGGCCTTATGAAGCTTGGATGAGAAGCAAAGTGGATAATGAAAGGCAAGTTTGCCAAATAATGAAAACGTCAGCACTGTCTGAAAGTTTAGATAGCATCAACAGTAAATTAAGTGACAGCAGTCTATCAAAAGGATGGCAAAGGCTTTCATCCTGAGCAGCGTAAACCAAAGATAAGTTTGGATGCTCAACATGGCATCAATGAACGTCTCGGATCCCCATGACCCTTCTGACGTGTGGCTGCTGGCACCATAGATGACAGGGATACGCAGAGATGCCTTCACAGGGCTGAGCTCCTGGTTTGCAAGGCAATGGCACCGCTCCTTCACACGCAGCATCCTCCAGGTTTATCACTTAATCCCCTAGAATTGTAACGATCAGTTAAAAGATCTGATGAACAGGATGAAAGCTGTTCAGATAAGTGCAGTTTCTAAGTTCCTGCACTCAAAAGTATTTTTTGGAGTGTGTTCAGAGACTGCATGAGTACTTAGTGCATTAGTGCAGACAATAGATTTAATGTCATCTTTCTGCTGGTTAGTGGAAAATGGAGAGTCTGGACATGTGTGAATTTGGTCAGAAAAAGAAAAGAGGCTATAAATCCAAGCAGTCAGGGGTAGACTGCACAACAGGGGTTGAACAGAGGTACCAAATTCCTTTCCTTAGTAAATGGAATTATTGCAATGATTGATCCAGTTTTGCAACAGGCTACTCGCAACAGGCATGGGGAATCTGCAACTTGAGGCTTGCTGGTATTTCAACAACTTCTTAAAATCCCTGGGCTACAACTGGGAGCTCTATGCAAGTTTAGAAGATTAGGCTGGCTCAGACACACACAGGTGGCCCATGACTCTCTAAGGAGAGGAGTAACTCCTCTTGGACAACCAGCAGCACTCCTGGAGCGATTCAGCTACCTGGTACAGCCCGATTTTAACCCATTTGTACAAACACAGAGTTGGGTGTTACTGGATGCTTTCTCTCGTGCTTGCCACAAGGCTCCAGCAGGGAGGGCCTGGAGCCACAGGATCTGGGAGGCTTGGGTGCTGCTTCTCATGGGCAGAAGGACACGGGAGTCATCCTTATCCTCGTGATCAGAGAAGGCTGCAGGAGGTGGCTGCTGGGAACTGTATTCTCTTACCTGGGCACATCTTGCAGAAACCAGCAGATCCTCACACTGAGTGAGGTGAGGTCTTTTCTTGCTTGTGGTAAGGACAAGGTTTTCAGCCTTTAACATCATCTTGCAGTTCATTTCTTTCAGTACCCCGTGGCTGCTGTCCCTTACCAAATTTTCCATATTCCCACATAAATAAAAGCTATTGCTCCAGAACGTAAGATGTTCAAAGCCATGATTTATGTCTTTCTCACTGTTTTGCACATACTATGATAAGAGGGGAGCTCTCTCTTCTCTGGATGGCAGCGTCTGCCAGTGCCAGGTCAGGGCAGAGCACAGGAGGAGCTACAGGCTAAGGGCTCCCTCCCTGACAGAGCTACAGGGGCAGCCACCAGCAAACCGGTGGTGCCTTGCTTTGGGGAGAAGCCTGGGTTCCCACATTCCCCAGGAATTTGGAAGGATACCAGCACCCTGAAACACAGGCTGCAGGGTTTTGTCCAGTAGAAACCATGGCCACACAATGGTCTGCCCCACAGTCTTCTACTTCAAACGGTGATTGCACATCCTCCCTGTGAGCCCTACCTTGGGAATTGTTGTTAAAGGGGAGCTGAACACTTTATTAATTCACATTAGAGGAAAATAAAACCCTACAACCTACTTTAGGTATTAAAACTACTGGTTGAAAGTACTTGAGCATTTAGGGAATTTCTTATTTTCAAGGCAAGTGCATCTATGCATCTGTCTTCTGCTTTAATTCTCTACAGCTTATTTTTAAAGACATTTTGGGGCTTCAGAGAAAAAAAATTATTTTGCCTGTATGCTGTGTAGCTCTCAGAAATAATGTTCACAAACATCAGTTCTTCTATTGGAAAATTTGAATGATTTGTCTTTGATATCATATCTACACTATTTCTCACTGATTTTCCCATATATCCTGAAGTGTAAATTTTAGTTTCTAAAATGTATAATGATCATGACAAATACAGATCTCTTCCCCTTTTCACTCCCACTTGCCTCACCAGCAAGGATATTTTATTCCACGCTTTTTTCAGAAACACGGGTATTTTTCTCAAGCTGTAACTGAAACTTTTCTCATCCTGCAAAGTCTTTTTTCATATGTGTATCAAACCTATCATATAATCAAATTGTTCTCGTGCCTCAGAGAAAACAAAGGATACTCTGATTTTTAGATTGCTTTTCTTCTAGTTTTTGCAGAACTTGCCGTTTCTTGATTTCTGTAGTGCTGTTTATTCCCGCTTCCTATTCCTTTTTTGGCTTCCTTGGTGTTCCAGGACCAAACTCTACCTCTTTTTTTCACTTTATCTTTTGTTCTCAGTCTTTTCTTTCTTTCTTTCTCTGTAACTCTTGAATTTTCTTCCTTATAGCCAAGTTATCAAATGACTAGGCTCCTCTTAACTTTGTCCTCTTACCATTGTCTACCATCCCATTGACCTTAGCACTTTTCATTCAGCTTCTCAGTGCTCAAGCATAATTCACTCTTTTGTTGCCATTTCAGAATATGCCTTGCTTTTGTCAGTTCCCTTTTTTGGGGGGGCTTTCTTCATCTAGCTATTTTTATTCTATGATTGTCTAAATGTCCTCCCAAAACAGACTATTATTCACTCTTTGTCTTTTCCTTTTCTTACAGGTCCAATATGTTACTTTCCCGTGACCTCCACACATTGACTATTATTATTTTTAATGGAATTGCTGTGTCCATTTCTACCATCTATATAGCTCTTGGATCTGAGGTGCTTCAGAGGTGGTTGCTACTACTCCAACTAAACACAATTGCCAAAGTTGTGGTTCAGATAATGGAGAGTAGACTTTTTTTTCTAAAAGCACACACACATGGAAACTACTGTGTAATGCTCTTGGGGATGGGGATTTTTCTTTCCATTTTCTATTAGTAAATCATCTAACAAAGCGAGATCCTGATCCATGAGTAGGGTTGTATGCACTACTACACATGGAGAAAGGGATAATAGTAACAGGTACCTCACTTCATTACTTAGGCACTAATTCCAGGCCATTTACTATGTGCTTTCTTTCACATCCCTATCCATCTAGTTGGTTACCCATGTCCATATGTTTTGGATAATGCATACTACAAGCCATAAAAACAACATGAGTGCCATGGACCATGCGCTTTGATGCAATAAGAGTCTGTCGCTGTGCTCTGCCAGGTGTAGTGACCCCAGGGTAAGACCAGGAGGGTGTAAAAATTAAAATGCTTCTTGTCACAATCCTAGAAGTGATCTTTTTAACACCTGCCAAGGCAACGATCTTGTAAAAAAGGTGCTTGCCTTCGCACGCTACAACCTTAGGCTCCACATCAAGTGTTAAAAAGAAATGCTGTCTTCAGCAAGGGAAGAATTTGTGATACTTAATATATATTATGGTAATTCACATTAATTATGCCCATCTGTAATTTAAAAAAATAAAATTACATTCAGGCTCATGAACGGTGCTGGAATGACATTTCTGGAAAACGAGTTACCCACTGAAGAGAAAGAGCAGCCAAAGCTGGTACACGGGCAGCCCTGACACGACACAAACAGCAAGAGCAAGTGGAAGGAAAGCACGCAGCGACCACCCCGGCCACAGCCTGACCCGCCATACTACGGCACCAGCAGCAAAACCAGCACCGGCTCTGGGAACGGTCCCATCTCCTGTGAGTGCCTCCCTGTGTCCCTGCACTGTTCCAGCCCCGCCATGCCCCAGGGCCAGCCCAGCCTGCCTGGGAGGGCCACGGAGCTCCTGGGGGAAAGAGGGAGGCCAGGTCTTGGTCAGCAGCAGGGCAGGACAGGCAAGGCTTGGGGAGGGGAACTCTGCAGGAACCCTGGGGAGGAGGTCATGGGGAGAAGATAGGGCATTTCGCCTCTGCTCCCACTTCCTGGTGAATGACCCCACATGCTTGACCTCCTCAGGCATTTACATTTACTAGGCACCATGCAGATGCTCACTCATTCCCCCCCTCCCAGTGGGACGGGGAGGAGAATTGGAAAAAAAAAAGTAAAACTCATAGGTTGAGAAAAGAACCATTTAATAACTAAAGTAAAATAAAACATAATTTTAACAACAACAATAATAATAAAATATAATAATAATTGTAATGAAAAGTAATATAGTAAAATAAACTTTAAAAAAAAGATCCAAACCCAAGAAATGACAAGTGATGCAAAATGCAATTGCTCACCACCTGCTGACCGATGCCCGAACAGCAATCCGCACCTCCCAGCCAACTCCCCCCCAGTTTATATACTGAGCATGATGTTCTATGATATGGAATATCTCTTTGGCTAGTTCGGGTCAGCTGTCCTGGCCATGCTCCCTCCCAGCTTCTTGTACACCTGCTTGCTGGCAGAGGATGGGAAACTGAAAAATCCTTAACTTAGGATAAGCGCTCCTTAGCAATAACTGAAACATCGGTGTGTTATCAACATTATTCTCACAGTAAATCCAGAACACACTGTACCAGCTACTATGAAGAAAATTAACTCTATCCCAGCCAAAACCAGGACAGTGGATAGGGGATTCCTTCATTTTGTAGAACACTCTGAACTGGGATAATTCCCAGGGGTGCCAAAAGAAAAATCTGGCAGCAGATCTTCTGAAACCAGTCCTAAATTCCTTACCCAGCAAAACTGCCTCTTGACATGAATGCATAGACACCCATTCTGTGTAGTTTGTAAAGTGGACGTAATTTGTGGAGTATCAGTTACATCAAACCTGTTCATGATGGGCTCAAAGCTGATTGTTTCACAGCCTACCTACCAGTTGCCTGTTGTGAGGGTGGGATACCCTCAAAACGGCTAATGGGAACAGCTAGCTACTTTTCTTATCTGGCATGTTTTGCTAAAGAAGAAAGGATATGTGAACAGAAGCACCATCCCCTGCATCGTTATGTAAGGTGTAATCAGGAAATACAGTCTTAATTCATTCTAATTTAGAGGGAAATCACTTTAATTTTGAGAGAAGGCAGCATAATAGAATCAGTTAACGATTAGCTCACCTACCTTACAGTTGTTCAATAATATTCTGTTTTCCTGCTCTATAAACTGCATTTTAATTGCTCCCTAATGAAAGAACTTGAATTTTCCTTACCTCCTGCAATGAGGATATGTTTTTACTCCATACATCTCAATTTCATGCCTCCCTTCCACTGAGCATTTTGCTGTATTTTGTTTTGAACTCTACTAGAATGGTCTGGAATACATTAAAAGTGATTAGCAAGGGATGTCATTGCATCAGTCGTGACATCACATAACTTGTACTCATCAGTTATATCGGGCTCAGTTGTGTTGTCAGTGCTCAGTTCTGAGTCAGAGGTGGAGAAAATCTTCCCCCAGCTCTGAGAAGTCTGAAGGTATCATCTGATGAAGTGCCACCAACACCCTGCCCACCATGTTGCCTCTGGATTGGGTGCCCTGGTCATTCACATCCCTCTTCCCTGATGGGAGGCAGGGCAGATGTGGCTGGGCTTGCTGTGCACAGGCTGGTACAGCTCCCCAGGAGCATGTGCCAGAGGGAATGGTGATGGGAGACGACCCATCTCCCAGCATCTTTGCTAGATCCCAGGTTCCCCTCCCTGGGTCTTGCTGTGTGGGGAGAATAGCTCAGACCCATGGCACTCACTCTGCTCCAGAAGCAAGACTCCGGCTGGTTTTGGCCAGTCTATAGCCATGTTGATGACACGTATCAAAGGGTTTACAGGTTCCATGTGGCCCAGAAATCTCTGTCCCTCCCTGCAGCCACCATCAGGTAAAATGAAAAGCACTCAGACAGAGAGTGGGTGAGTAGAGTAAGTTTGCAGTCGTGTTGCCCCAGTAAACTCTCACCCACAGCCTGCTGCTTAGGGGCTTCTTCAGTCAGAAAGTGCGGGTTTATGTTATGAAGCCCTTTCCTTCTATGAATTTGTCTAATTGTTTTTACATTTTGCATCCATAATTTTATGCAGCAATGAGCTCAATAGTTTAATTATATTGGGTAATTTGGCCTTGTGACTGTTTCAAAACTGCCTGCTATGTGATTTGATTCAAGGGCTCTCAGTTCTCCAATTATTCCATTACCACCCATTTCTTTCAATTCTAATTCCCCTCTGCTATATATTTTCCTACTTGAAGGATCTTGGTCTCTTTCCGTATGGTCCTGTTCTCTTTCCAGAGCAATGGTCATCCTTGCTGCTCCTCTCTGCACCTTTTCTAGTTCTTCAGTGGCCTTTTTGAGATGTTCTGGCCTTCATGAGCGGTGATAAACAAGAATATGATGCCAGCTATGTGACATGGTGTGGTTTTTCAGAAAAGCTACACAGCCACTGACCACAGAAAACTGTTTGGCTATGAAATGAGGCAAAGAGCATAGAATTAAAGACTTCATTGCACCGACTGAAACAAGGGTCAGATCTGTCCGTAAAGTTTTGTCAGACACATTCCCATGTCACTTACCTTCTCAATTTGTTTCTGATTCTTACCTTGTTAGTCTCTAAAACTCATCCTGTCTCTAGATGGCAGAGGTCATGAAACAGTTCCTGAAATGGTGCACTGCATGTAGTCTTCAGTGGAAGCCCTGGCATTTACAGAAAAACAACCGATCACAATTTGATCCCCTGACTGAATATTAGTTCTTTCTTGAGGACAAACAAATCAACAGGAATTTGCTACTGAGCTCCTTGCTGAGTGCCCCTGCTGCTGTGGGAGTGGGCAGGGCTCTCCAGGAGGAGAGCGGGCCAGCACCATCCTCGGCAGCCTGGTTGATGCTCTGGTCCTTCAGCAGCTCCTGAATGTGCCCTGAGTGGGACGGGAAGGAACTCCAGTGGGAAAGCAGCTCCTCCCGTGCTCACTGCCTCTCGCGAGAGCTGCTGTTTTGCCAGGGCAAACCTGACGTCCCTTTTGGAAGGCTGGATAGATGTGAATAGTGGGGATGACCGTAAGACGGGACCAGCCTCCAGCGGCATCCGAGCTGTGGCGGAGGATTCAGTCCATGCGGCAGGCCAGCGTGCCAGCAGAGCTGCGCAGTACCCACAGCAGAGGTGCCTATGGGCAGGGCAAAGCAGCAGATGGCATTGCCCTGGGCAGAAATCCTTGCTCGGTGTCATCCCAGCGGGCATCCCTGGGGTAGGGCTTGCCAGCTCCCTGCTGCAGGCAGGAGCCAAAGCACAGGCAGAGGGGGGGGTTCTTTCTGTCCCTCCCAAGATGAGACAGGTTTAAAGCAGAAATGTATCTCAATAGTTTTTGGGCCGTGACTGCGGTTTCAGCTACAAGTCTGAGAACTGACTTCCCAAGAAGGCTATAAATGCCTTAAAAGTCTTAAATGCAGAAGCGTCACGGGGCCATTACCTTGTGTTGTCCACAGGAACCTGGTCTCATCACTGGACATCTCTGCACCCGAGCCCTGCCACTGGAGGTGGTGGGTGCTCCATGTGCAGGGAGGAGTGGACCAAGCAACAGTGGTTTGCAGAATCCTGTCCACTATCTGAATGTTAAATTATACCAGTACCTCACCGCCATTAACAGCTCAATTACCTCTCATTACTGAATTGTACATTCTGTTAGTACTATTTGAGACATATGGTCATTGGCAGTTATCTTTTATTGTTACTGTAAATGATAAAGGTATCCATTATCATCCTGTTCATTGTAATGATTCTCTCAGCTCAGTGATGGTAATGAAGGAGATTTTAATTATGTCAGGTTTTAAGGCAATAACTGTCTTTTAAAATTCTGTCCCTGCCCAGCCCTTTCTGAGAGGAGGAAGAAAACGAGACATAGAGGGCACAGGTGGAGGAAAAATAAGAGACACCCAGAAAAGTACTTGACCATGGAGTACCTCCCTCTCCCATCTGCTCTCCCAGCAGAAACAAAGACAACTCATTTCACTCCAAAAGAGGTGAGTGGAGGGATAAAAAAGGGTAAAAATACAGTAATGTTGTATGCTGTATGCTCGGTGGAGGCCGTAGCCTCCAGTAGACACCCGGTTTCCCTGCCGCTCTACAAGGCACCGTTCAGACACTTTTTCCAGCAGGTACAACCTCACTGCGTAGGGTGGTCAAATTAGAGAAAGGTACTCTGGCATCGCGGAGGTGGGGAGGCCTGGCTGGGGGAATAGGGCAGATGAGATGAGCAGAGAGGAGTGATCTGTGAATTAAACAAAACAACAGACTGAATGAATGAAAGATGCATCTTTGGCCTATTAATGTATGACCCATCTCCCTCGCTGGCTGTCTGGCAGCAGAAAAGAGATGTCTGTACTTCTGCGAGCTGCGTGGCTGTCTGCGGATCTGGGACCTCTCCGGCATGCTCTCCCAGGTGCCTGGCTGTGCAGGTCTCACCACAATGGTGCACTGAGACTTACTGCTTTGGAAAGGAAAAGTGACACAGCAAATCCTAACCTTCCGATGTCCCACTAAACCTGTAGGACTTCTAATGCGTCGTCCCACAGAAGCGCTTCAAGGCACTTCTGACATTAAGCTCTTAGCCTTTGTAACTCAAACTCCTGAAAAAGATCAAGTCTTTGAGGAGTCAAACGTAAATTTAACATCTCCAAGAAAGACGTGACGGCCCAAAAGGTCATTTCTGTGGTAACAAAGCCTTGGAAAGGCTGTAGTTTGATAAAATGTGGGGAAATTCAATTTCACACACCTGTTGCTAAATTTCTTACCTGTTCACTTTCATGATCTGATTACTTCCATACTTATGAATGATTAATGTGTTAGGTTTTGTTTTCTTTAAAGAAAAGCTTCTTGGTGTTGTTCTGACCTTTGTGACCTAGAAATACAAACAGCTGATACGGTTATCCTCACTGAAAGTTGCTCAAAATGCCTCCTTAAAGGTGTCTGCATGCTGCAAAACCCCTTTTCTACCTGCCCCTCCATCTCTTTAAACAGCCCCTACATTGCTGTTAGCTTTCTGTCCCTTTCTTGACCAGTATATTGAGAAAAAAAGTTTGAATATTCAAACAAAACTTTCTGAGAAATGAAAAAAGGAAGTGAAAAAATTACCTTGTGAAGATAAATAAAAGGCTCACATTGAAAAATAAAATGAGGTTAATAGGTGGGGATGTGAAGACTTAAGAGTGGCTTTTGGAAATTCACACATACAGGAGCAGTCTGTATTAGGCTTTAAGCAAAAATACATCAGTGTGATGCATATGAAATAGATCACACACATGACACTTCTGATGCAAGCAAAGACTAGCTTATGTCTGGATTTTCTTTTTTTGTGGGCTCTTTTTTTTCCTAAGAGAGTAAAGTAAGCAGGTACAATAATTAATTCCTATGCTACTGATTTAACTAAGTTTGTTTTGCCTCTCCATTCTATTGGGATTATGTGAGGGATCTGCCCAGTGTTTTACTGGATTGCCTAGACATGTGTGTGATTACCCTGACAAATTACATATGGTTGCCATTTATCTTGTACTTTGGCTCTAAAATTATTTGAGGTTTCCTTTCTTTTCATTAACCTAGTTTGTTCCTTCAAATAACCTCAATTTTTCTGAGAAATTAGGAGCCTGTTAGGTAATTTTATATCTATCGATGTAAGAATCAAATTCTGAAGAAAAGCATGTGGCAGAAGCAACATGAGGAAGCTCTTTTGGTGGCCTTGTGAAATGGCCTCCCTCCTTTCCTCTGAAGCTGTGTGGTGGTGGCTGGCGCTTGCCTGACACACAGTCCCAACAGCGTGAGCTGGAAAGGGCTACCTTTGTGCCTAAGTATGTCTCCCAGGTCCACAAAGGCATACAATAGATTGGATCTGTATGCAGAGTGAAACCCAAACCTTTCCCCACATTTTTCATTGCACTATTACTTAGGAATGAACATCCATCCACAGTTGAGAGCTTTGTTTGCAGCATTAAGTATGGAGCAGGAAAACATCTTGAAAGTAACCACAGGACTGATGGAAGAACATGGACCTGCCTGAGAAAAAGGCTAAGAAACCCTTTCCTCTATTTCTACTGAGCAAAAGTATTAGCAAAGAGAAGTCAACCCTCTGGCAACTGCACAAAGTCCTCAACCAAAAAGCATGGGGGCCATCTTGAAATACCATAAAAGCACTCCAGTGCTGATCTTAGTGTGTGGTGGTCTTGCAGAAAGCCTTGTATCATCAAATACTGCCAGAGGAAAACGCTTTTAAAGTGTACCTCATCTAGCCACTGAGCAATTTGTGCTTTCCTGCCTAAGTCATCCCACAAACAAATAAACTGAGACGAATTAATTATTCTAAGTATAAAAAATTAGCATTAATCCTGTGTAATTCTAACTCTGGAATGAATCAGTAAAAGGAATTAAATTATTCTTGCACATAATTGCATGGATTTAATGCAATTACATAGTAAAGTTGACAGTTTTCACTTCATTTATTGTTCTTTAAAATGATTGTGTGTGTTTCTCTAATCCTTTGAAGGGCATGAAAAGAGAAGTACTTGGAAATGGAGACTACTTGGCAACATGTTTTTGGAAGTGAGTTGCACAAGGTGCTGCAAGTTCAGCAAATGTATTGTGTATGGGACAGAAAGATCTATAAGGTGACGGAAGGAAAGAATCCTTCATTCCAGTTCTGCTGAACTTGGCTTCAAGTTTGGACCCTTTGATCTTATTCTTTACTTTTCTGTTTTCTTCTTTGATCATGAGCCACAGACAGATGTGCCTGCATTCCTTGCAGAAGCCCAGTGGTTGTCACCCAAATCAGGAGTGAACCCAACTCCAAGTGTTGTTGCAAAGAGTTAAAATAACAGACACTGCTGGCAAAGCTGCCCTGGCCAGCTGGTGTCACGTGGGGCACCCTTTAATCACATCTTGCATGTTAAATTGACTGATTAGTGTTGGCAAGTGGAAAAAGTTAGTTCTCTGAGTGCCAAAAAGTTTGGTGTAACTTTTCCAGGTTCCTGGGTAGAGCCTCTAGGCAGTGTTTCAGTGGCACGTCCTTTAAATTGGATACCAGCCCTTACTGCTGCTGATCAGTTCCTGGAGAAAGGGCAACACTTGGAACTGTCTCTTTGGACTTGATTCTCATGCCTGCTGGGGGGGCTGGCACCAGAAGAAGCTGACATCAGCCCTGGAAATAACTTACTTTAATACCTTTTCACCTTTCCTAACTGCTTGGCTCTACTCAAGGCACAGTTTTGCACTCCATCTTCGGTGCCAATAAGATGGTTTGTGAAGCTATGATGTAATCCAAATCACTGAAGTGACAGCAGGAATCTGCTGGACACTTAACCCTGGAAATGCCTGCACAAGAAGAACCTGGAGTTTTAGCCTGCAACTTTTGTGCAATACGTTCCTTGATGTTTTCTAGACATTAAAAAAACCCCAAACCCTAGAAAAAGAACCTGAAAATTGACATAACCAAAATAGGTGCAGTGACCTCCCAGGATATCTCTTACTATATCTTACTATATAGATAAATTACAAGTAAAAAAAAATTATCTAAGCCTGAGAAAAAAATCTACATATCCAAAATTAACAGAATTAAATGTTTCATGTCAGGGCTGTGCCACAAAAATCTGCAACCATATTGAATTAAGTGTTCAAATGCCAGTGCAAAACTTTGATTGATCTCACTGACATCAAAGCAAGTAGGTTTAGGTGCCCAGGTAGTAGCTAAGGACAAGCTCACCCTTGAGAACGAGCCTATAAAGCCAATGATCTAATTTGGTGATAAGTAGGTGCTGCTCTGTCTTTAATGCAAGAACATAATGAAAAGCCTGTGAAGGGTCTATGATTTTAATACCAGGCTCAGAGTTTTAAAGATCTCAGCCAAATTTTCTTGTTCTGTAGCTATTAAAATAATTATTTTAACATTATCCTTTTGTTATTTATCTTGCCCTTGGGGGTCCACTGAGAATGACTGGGAACTGGTGGGTGTGGAAAGTGGGCAGGCACAATGCTCTGTGCAATATAACAACATAAGGAAGATGGCTCTTGTTCCTATGCTATCTGTATGCACAAAAGGTTGAAAAGCTGTAGTGTAACAGCTATTTCAGCATCCTTTAAAATGTAGATTGCATTATTGGGAAGATCTTTCTGTGTAAGAAATTTATGACCTACCTTGGCAGTCTTTCAGAGGAAATCAGAGATAAAAAGGATTTAGCGGATTCACAAGCAGAGCAGAAAGATTATTCTTGCTTATAATACACCATAGTTTATAGTACTTGGACATTTTTTCATCTTTTAACTTAGCCTAGATTTCTGTTAACTTCTCCTATGTATAATCTTCATTCTCATGAACCACCTAATTTTAATGCTAGGTAAGATGAGTCTACTGGATGTTTACTCAACCTTACAGAATTAATCAATTCACTGTTTTTCTACAGTACTTTGGCTTGCAATTTGCTTAGGCATTCTTGATTGCCTAAGCAATCTTGACTGATGTTTTTGCCTCATGATAGTGGGGAAATGGCAAAGAAATCTATGCTTCAGTAGGAAACGTTGTCCTGTAGTCCCAAAATTCGACAGAAACCTTTAAAAAGATATTTTGTAAGTTGTACAAAGTAAGGACTAACTGTGCTTCCTTGCTAACTACATGATATATTAGCGAATGCATCTTAGTGGAATGAAAAGACAGGTGTGTTTTAAATGTATCTGTTTATTGACAGCATTTGTTTAAAGCCATGTGCATTAGCGCTAATATGTTTTTTTCTGATAGTCTGTTCAGTTAACTATCACTTCAATATCTACTTCATCCAAAAGGAGAATGCACTTAAAATAGTTTGCGAGAGGATGGGATGGCTTAGAATTTATTTGATACAGGGAGCCATTTATTCATTGCCTGTACAGAATCAGAATGACTCTTTTTTTTAATACACAGGATTTTACTCTTCACATTAAATAAAGCTCAGTATATTGTTGACAATCATCAGTTACCCAATGGGAAAAGACACAATGGGCTGCATGCTTATGTGAAGTCAAAATAGCATATAGGCATGAGGATGCCCTTTAGTTTGCTTCGGACTGCTACTTGCCCCCTAGAAAAAGCAATCAAACAAAATCTTTCCAATGTGTAAAGAACACATTTTTAAATCTTGTCCATAAAATTATATTAGCACGTCACATTTGATAGACACAGCTCTACTAGGTACTACCAATGCAAAGAGAGTATCTTAAGTACAAGGGTCAGTACTGGGACAGGGGCTGTTTAACATTTTTGTTGGCAACATGGACAGTCGGATTGAGTGCACCCTCAGCAAGTTTGCCAATGACACCAAGCTGTGTGTTGCGGTCGACACGCTGGAGGGAAGGGATGCCATCCAGAGGGACCTTGACAGGATTGAAAGGTGGGCCCGTGAGAACTTCATGAAGTTCAACAAGGCCAAGTGAAATGTCCTACACATGAGTCGGGGCAATCCTAAGCACAAATACTGGCTGGGCGATGAGTGGATTGAGAGCAGCCCTGCGGAGGACTTGGGGCTGTTGGTTGACGAGAAGCTCAGAATGACCCAGCAATGTGCTCTTGCAGCCCAGAAAGCCAACCATATCCTGGGCTGCATCAAAAGAAGGGTGACCAGCAGGTCGAGGGAGGTGATTCTCCCCCTTTACTCTGCTCTCATGAGAACCCACCTGCAGTACTGCATCTAGCTCTGGGGTCCCCAGTACAAGACAGATATGGACCTGTTGGAGCAGGTCCAGAGGAGAGCCACGAAGATGACCAGAGGGCTGGAGCACCTCTCCTATGAAGACAGGCTGAGAGAGTTGGGGTTGTTCAGCCTGGAGAAGACAAGGCTCTGAGGAGACCTTCTAGCAGCCTTCCAGTACCTAAAGGGGGCCTACAGGAAAGCCGGAGAGGGACTTTTTACAAGGGCATGTAGTGATAGGACAAGGGGTAATGGCTTTAAACTGAGAGAGCGTAGATTTAGATTAGACGTAAGGAAGAATTTCTTCACGGTGAGTGTGGTGAGGCACTGGTACAGGTTCCCCAGAAAGGTTGTGGATGCTCCATCCCTGGAAGTGTTCAAGGCCGAGTTGGATGGGGCTTTGAGCAACCTGGTCTAGTGGAAGGTGTCCCTGCCCATGGCAGGGTGGTTGGAACTAAATGATCCTTAAGGTCCCTTCCAACCCAAACCATTCTATGAAGTACATACTAAATGCAATGTACTTTTCCTACTGATTAAAATGGGTAAAAAACCCAAAGAAAAATAGAAATTCCCAAGCTCCAAAACATCTTTAGTTGGCATTGAAAGCAAGTTGAAGTGATGACAGAGGTTTAGCAAGTGTCTAAGGATAAGGAATAGTTCTAGATATCCTGGCCTAGATTCAGCAGACCGCATCCTCTTGTACAATGTATGGCTTAAGAGCCTGGGGGAAAGGCAGGTGTTGGTAGGTCTTCAGATGTCTAAAGACTTGGGATAGACAGCCAATGCCTTAAATTCTATTTAGCCCCTGCAGAGATGTAGGCAGGCAACCAGTGACCTTTTCAGAGATGCTACAACACCTACTTCCAGTTGGTGTCAATGGACACTCACTTTCTACATATCTGTGAAATTCATTTGGATGATTTTCATCCTCTTCAAGCATTAATATTCTTAAGAAAATGCACACCTGAATACTCAATTAGAGATGCTTAAAAGTGACTATCCAGGAGTCACCATTTTACCAGCTGTTCCTATAATATGCTAGATCTACTTTGGTACATTTCTTCTTTGGAAATTACTATGAGTTGTGTAAATAGTTTGCAAATGTTCCTTTCTGTAGCATTAAACATCCTTTCTGGTCTTCAAATAGAGTACTAAGTGGCAAGTCAAATTAAACTCATCAGCAAAGAAGCTCAGTTACCATGAGAGCACTTGCTTTCTGCAGGTACTGATTATCTAGCTCTGTCCCACAGAGACTAATCACCTTACAGCTTGTTTCTTTTGCTTGCATCTAGCTCTGCTCCAGTGGGATGACTGCTCTTTTCCTCTCAGACTGTTGAGTGGATTAATGTAATCATGTGAAACTCCAGCAATCGCTCCTCACCCATACTGAGCTTCAAATTTGTTGAATTGCAAAAAAATTAAACAAGATTTCTGGGCACATCAGCTGTTCAAAAGTGCAACACTTAAGCAATAAAAGGTACTGCAGCTCCTACTACACTTGCTTTTCTTTTGTCTTTACACCGTTACGAAAGTAGCAAGTACCAAGTCTTTTATTACATGCTATAGACCTCTTGACCCAAACTCCCTGTTCTAAGTTCAATTCCGCTTAGACTTTTGATTTGTTATAAACATTGAAAACTGTTACTAGCTTTGTTAAGTGTATGCCTTGAGTTTTTATTAAGATATGTATTTCCTTTGATCTTCTGCATACTTACTACATCGTAGCACTTTCCAGTTCCTGTGGTAGATTTCTACCACTCACACCATTACTCTCCTTGAGGAAAAGTATCTTCTCTTCCTTCTTTCTGGTCTTGCTATTGTCCACCTTGCCATCTTTCAAAAACTGTTTTCCAGGCTCTGGGCTTGTCATATGTACTGTGCACACAGTTGCTGCTTTTCTTCTTCTTGTACTATCTAGTTGTATTACAATGAGGTTGAGAGCAAAAATTTTGTTTTTTGTTTCCTTCCCATTGTCCTGAACTGATGCAAGCCCTGGCATTGTCTCAGCACACCTTATCAGAAATTTGACTGTCATGTACAAATTAAACAGATGGGTGAGACATTCCTAAACAAAGAGTACAGAAGGAAGGCTTGCACTTAGCGATTTTGCATGGACTTTTCAGAGCACTGCAAATGGCTGTATCTGAACTGTGCTGCTGCTTATAACGACCATCTTCTAAGATAGGTGGCTCACTAAAAAAAGGTGAAAATTATATAAAATTTTATGAGCAGAATAAGGTAAAGATTTGACTTCTCAATTTTGGGGACCCGAGTTCCTGGTAAGACCCCAAACTAGGACCATTTTCTCCTTGTGCTGTGGTGGCCTCTGCACCCATCTCACATTCATCTTGGGGGCTGTGCAGCCCCCACAGGAGTGAGTGGGGAAAAGGCTGCACTCAGGAGTGGGGTAGCTAAAGGACAAGATCAGGAAAGAGCAACCCATGCTTTTCTTCTCTGCTGTATACAGAGGGAAAATTGCAGCCTAGATGATTATGGCCCACAGCTCTTTTATGTTGCTTCTGACTCACCTGTGTATTGGCCACCAGGGAAAAAAACTGCAATTTTCTTTCAGATATGGGTTATTCTTCTTTCTGTCAGTGGCAGCATACCAGAATAAAAGGAACTTTTAGGGAATCAATATTTTTGCATGTGTTTGAAATACAGGAACATAGTCATGAAGAGATAACAGCAACAGCTGCTGACGTTGTGGTGGAGAGGTGCTTTCTGGTTCTGCCTTAGGCCCTGAAACCAAGAGACAAAGAACAAAATGGGAGCATATGTTCTTGTTGGGAATTATATTTTTCTGCAAGTTGGTGACTATGATATCTATTCTTTGTAGAAAAGGGTGACAAGAAGTTTTGGAGTTTGATCTGCAGGCCACTGAAGTCAGCAAGAATTTATCTGCTGGCTCCAGCAAAGTCAGCATCAGGACCCTCCGTGTGCATCTGCACCATGCAGTGTGAGCTGGGCTATACTCAGTACTCCTCCTCCTAAAACATATGATATCATAGCTGATTCAGCTAGAGGAGTATTAAAGGAATTGTAGACATCACTTCCTATGGCTTCAGTTTCATGCACATGGCCTCCTTGCCTGCCCACAGCCACTTCCAGATTGGAGTTCATCCCTACAACAATCCCTAATGCTCTCAACAGTCCCATCTGTCTAAAATGAAAATGTTCTTAATTCAGCTGAATTCTAATGTCTCCTGCAACAGACTCTGCTCACCTAATCTGTAGCCTTTGACATTTACATAGTGGGAACAAATGCTTACCAAGGAAAATTAGCAATACTCAATTCATTGACAGCAACAGAGAGAAGCTGTAAAGCACCTGAAAGATCTTTAAAGCACCAGAAAGAAAGTCTTTGCACAACAATCTTTAAGCTGTGTTTCTGCAGACATGCAGAGAAGGTGTATAAACACTCTGGCTATTTCAGCAGCTGGGGATACAGGACCTTAACAACATTAAGAAGTCATTTTAATATTAATCTCTTTGTTAAGAGGTCCAGGTGTTTAAAGAGTGAATGCTGTATGCTCTGATAGAAATAAACCTGGGTCTCACTGTGCTCCTTGCCAATTGCATAAATTATGTAGTAGCAGTTATGTCAAAGGTTTATTAAGGCACATCAGTGTTAATGAAGGCATGGTTGAGTTTTACACTAATTAATTTGTCTTGTCAGATTATGACAAAGTACATTCCAATGAAAGTTGCCAAGTCACAACCTCTGATAAGCAAGCAGAGAGCAATTAACAAGATACTTCAATGATTTTACTGTAATTCCTCATCTGCAACTTCAACGTAAAAGCCTAAAGTATCAGAATACACTAGCCAAGGTAGGAGAAAAATGGACTTTGAAACTAGTTAGGGATATCTTAACAATTCTTGAGTTTTAAAAATTTACTTGGTGATACTAAGAAATCACAAGTGTTATTTGCTGAAGCTCTTTCATATAAATGTCAAATATTTTCTGTCTCATTATTTTCCTTCCAGAACTTCTGGTCTGGAAAGTCAATGGTATTCATCTCGTGCTTTCATCTAGAAAGATATTCTTGGAGGATGAAATGTGATTATTCTGAAGTTCAGATTCAGAACTATGCAGCTTGGCCTTCATCTTCATTTCCTTATCGCATTCTCCACTATTCACGTTATTTTCCTACACGCAGCTTTTCCTCTTTTGTGTATGATGACTTTTTTTTTTCCCTAAAGAAAATTTGCAGCTTATTTTCAAGGAGAGCACAGAAGATTTGCCTCCTATCAGCTTCTGGCACAGACTACAAAGAATTGATCTGCAGAAGCTGCTGCTGACCTTGTATATCCAAACAACACACAGTTCAGTAGCCATAGAGAGCTCTTCATAATGCTAGCACATAAATCAATATGTTAAATTTAAGGATTGACCAGATGTCAAAACATATATTAAGATATGAGCCCCCAAGGCTGCCTGCACTGATGCAGTTCAGCATTGGCCTGATATTCCACAGTATCCTATGGGCAATAAAAAGACAGAGTAAAGCAGAATATTATCACAAATGCTTCGAGTACAAACCACTCAGGCCAATGAGACTAATTATCCTGCATCATCTACGTTTTATTTGATGAGAGGTAGAAGGAAGTTGAAGTTGAAAACAAACTTATTTTTTTCCCCTTTTGCTTAAAACATCTTTTGCGAGACAATTACATGTACTGTGTCAGAGATGATATTATCTCAAACCAGAGCCACCTCAGTCTTTACAGCCCTTTCACTGTGCTGTTACTGACGGGATCTCAGTCATTTTCAGGATGCCGTGACAGACAACCTTCTTGTCCTCCAAAGGATCAGAACTGACTGCCCGAGTGTATTGTTATTCAAGGAAGCCCTTGTGAATGTGCTCAACCTGCAGTCGTCTCTGGGGTTAACAGTGTGCTTGAAATACAGAAAATGCTCAAGGTAGGGCAGGGGGAGAAAGTATGGTTTCTGAGACCTAAAAAGATGGAGCTTGGAAAAATTACAGTTTGCACGAATAAGGGCCAGGTTACATCCAGATCCTCCTGGAAGATGACACATGGCTATGGTAAGGTGTCTGGAGCTCTGGGTGGGGTTGCTGCCCTTTGCAGAGTCCCCACAGCTGGGTCAGATCCTGGTATCTCAGGTAACTCCATATGGGCTTACGACCCCGAGGGCCTCCCGTGGATGTGGCTGTGAAGTACACCCGCAGGCTACACCTCTACAGCTTAGCAGATTTAAAATGTGTGCAGCAAGCTTGTGGCTGTGTGGCTGGTAAGATGCGAACTTGGTTCATCTACTTTATGCCGTCCTGCCTCTTGTGGGCTCAAAACATTTCAAAAGGGGCATGCTTGGGAGAGGACTTGCACGCTGCTCTCTGTGAAAGTGCCCACACTGTGGAAAGAAAAATATGTGAAAAAGAGCATTTAAAAGTGTGAACATTTAAATCATTATACTCTTTGAATGACATCTGAATGAGTGATCTCCTTAGGGACTGATAGCGTCCATCCAGTGAGTTTCAACACACGAGGATATGTATAAAGATACTTATGCAACTTCTATTGGCCATGCTTTTCTGTTTGTTTTAGTTTCAGATTTGGAAGAAAAATATTTTATAATGAGATAGTACTGTGGTCTCCCTTCAAAGATATGTATAATGTGTTCATCGTACACAACTGACATCTCCAGAAAAGAGTAACTGCAAGTGATTTTCTACCCCTAAAATCACCACTTTAAAACCAGTGGATGCCTGTGATTGCTGTTACCATCTGACAGACTTACACACACACTGTGTCTATAATTTTTTTTGTGACTTAAAGTAGCCAGAGGCTTCGTCTGTACCAAGTACATAGCAACAGTGCACAGATGTGGGTGTACTAAAGGAGAATAGGATGAGAAAATGATATAGGAGGGTGCAGATGCCCGTTCTCATTTTCCTCCTATGTTAAGACATCTCGTCTGATGTGTCATTATTATCAGCAACACTGTGGACACAGTCTGCTCTGAGAAGCATTCTGAATTTTCTTCCAGTTGCTCTGGCACATTTGACCATTATGTTAGCCAGACAGCGGGCTCCATATTTTGCAACCACTTGGCAAATAGCTCCAAGCATCAAAGGCAGCTCTGGGCACAGAGCAGCCCTGGCAGTTTCTGATGGTTTGCACAGTTGCCCACTCTGGCTGGTGACCTGGCCCCAGCCCTCTCGCTGGCTCCTGCAAGCTGATGCTGGGTGAGGGTAAATGCTGCAATGGCTCCATGCAGCCGTGGTGGGAAATTCCCTGCCCGTGGGCAGCACAGCTCTTACACATCGCCCTGGGCTGGGCTGGTGCTGCGGGGCTCTCCCGACAGCTGGGGAGGGATGTGCTGCCTCCTCTTTCAGCGCCTCTCGTACCGAGGCCATGGAGAGACCAGAGAGCCACTGGACCCAGGAAATTGCTTCATGTATTTGAACTCCCTTTTTTGTTCCTAGCCACCTTACTTTTCATTCCTGTCTCCAAATAGACTGGATGATGATGCCCGGCATGTCAATGGAAAAGACCAGTAGCAAAAAGAAGCAAATAATCATTCAAAGGCTGCATATGCGTCAAAAGGAACTAAAAAAGCGTTAACAGCATGATTATTAGAAAAAATCAGGTTTTCTCTCTCAAAGCTACTGCCAGAGTCTGTTTTACTCATGAGACACAGTCCACTACTCTATGGTGGCTGATACTGCTTATCTCCAAGATGCCAGAGGCTGTCAGTTATTTTCCAGGCTGGGTTATGTACAGCAGTATGTCATGGCACCAAAAAAAAAAATCTGAAAACTTCCATTCACCAACAAAGCATTTCAGATGTTGCTTACGCTGGCAGAGGCTGCAAATGCTTTATCAAGTTATTTCTTTTTCAGGCATGAGCAAGCCTATGAAATGAAAGGTAAATTGAGTTTGTTCAAAGCATTGTCCAAACCAAGGAATTTAACACACACAGCTGTTCTACATAAGAGTTTTAGATCTTTGCTGCTTTGAGAAAACAGATATACACTAACCAGAGCCACATTTCAAATCTTTTTTGTTAGGCAAAACTTACAGGCTTACATTAGCAAAAAGAACCAAGTAATGACTTCGGAAATAGGAGTCATTTACAAATAAGTTGCATGGAAGGTCAGGTAAAGCAGAGAAAAGGCATAACAGCTAATCAAGTATCAGAGTAAAAGGGCTTTGTGTGCTGAAAGGCAAACAAATGCCCACAGCTATCACACCGGTTCAATTTCATGGATATGTGAACTATGCACTTCCCTGCCAGAATTTCACAGCAGAGAGATCTTATACTTTAAGGTGCAATGCTGTCTTGGCCACAGACTTCAGAAAAGGATTGTTGGAGGCTCAAGTTTTTAAAGAAAACATTCAAGGTACGGCAGTTCAAGGTACAGCAGTAGCAGACCTACACACGGGAGAGCAGCCTTGTACCTTCACCCAAGACCACAGCTCAGTCAAAACTGATCCCAAACACGTTCTTTTTCTTTCTTCTTCTTTTTACTTGTCTATTCTTTTTTCTAACTCTCCTCTCGCCACCAATGCATATTATTTTCTTCAGATGATCTCCATCTCACTTTGATGCACTCCACTAAAACTGGTGCAACATATGTTTATGGAGCTACCAGCTTAGACTGCTGTGCTGGCTCTAAGCTTTTGTTCCCATTAACCTGACCTTGCTGTCTGACTCAGCCCAGCTTCTCCGAGGGGCTTCTGTGACTCCCATTTGGAGGGGATGGAGGGCAGTCACAGGAGGCTGAGGAGTGCTGCGAGAGGGTCTTACAAATGAGTGTTTCAGTGGAGAGCACAAACATGCTTGAGGAAGTTCCAGTGAAATTCTCCATTCATTTACCAAAGCAGCTGTGGTGTCTATTGTGCAATTGGGGAAAGAATTCCAATTAATATATCTGTTGTTGTTTATCTGCTTTCAGGGCATTTTATAGACATTAACATTCAATATAACAAGTGCTCTGTGGATTCTTAGTCTTTGCTGACTCTTATTTTAGCAGGTATTCATTCCATCAGGAAACCTACATGAGATATTTCTCACTGCTTGTTTGTAAAACATATCACTAAAGCATATTTCTTCCGTATTTTCTCTTTTCCAAGATGCCAACAGAATAACTTTCTCAGTGTTTACTCCCAGTATGCTGATAGCACTTACACTGCCCCCCCAGACAGCAATTTTTCACAAGTACATTAACTTTAGATCAATATGAGTTTACAGGCATATTTTCTCTGCAGCAGATCTTTCATTATGCTTATATAGAAGGATGCCCCTGTGGATAGGCTGTGAGATTGGATGTCAGTAGAGTTGGTCAGTCCATTCTTCATGTCTAGTCTTTGAGTGAATGTTATTTCCAGGCTACCCACCCTACAGACATCTAACCAGCTGGTTTATTCCCAGCTCAGCTTGTTATGCTATGTTGTGGCAAAACACTTGATTTCCCCATGGTACAAATCCTTTCTGAAGCCTCACATCTTTAAAAAACTGAAATCTGAATGCTGAATCTAAAGTGTTTATTTTCTTGTAAAAGTTGTTGGTCGTTTCTTCTCCCTGGCTGTTGTGCCTTTGCAGCCCATTGGGTTAGTGGTTCTGCCGAGCTGGCCTCAGTTGCCTTTGCAGGCTCTCGCGCCTCCTCTGTTGTGGTTCTTCTGTTCTGTGTAGACTAGTCCAATACTAATGGAGAAGAGAAGAATGGGACACAGTTTCTCTAGGAAGTCAGAGGATGAGTTTGAGGCGGCAGAGGGAGCTACTCAGGAGACACAGATGGTCCATCTGTGACATAGATGGTTAAAATGTGCCCCAGGGTCTCCCCCGGTCAGGCCCATACGGTGTGGTTGTTTCAGGTGCCTCTACACCCATGATGGCTGAGCTTCTTGATGCTTCCAGAGCTGACGGGCTTCCCCATGGCTCTGGGTCAGGCTGAAGCTGATATGCAAAAGGACATACCGCTGCTGCGGCTTAATTTTTCTTCTTGGATTGTGGATGTTTACACCTGACTCCTCCAGGTCTGTAGAGCAGGGCCATAGCACCCTCCAAACAAAGCATGACCTATAAATCCACCTGCTTGCCCCCAAGCCTCAGCAGCTTTTGATGGGAGTGCAGGGAGTAGGGAAGGAAGAGAGCAATTTCCATGAGCTGGGACATTTGCTTCAGAAAGGCCAGGGCACCCTGCTGTTCTCTGCACCCGACTGTGGAGGTGGGGGTAAGGCCATGGCACATGAGAAGCTGCTTTGCAAAACCCCAGTACTGTCACCTGTCCAAGTTTGCAAAGAGATGTTTAAAAAAAAATAGCAAAGCAACTGAGAAGGAAATGTAAAAGTGATGAGATAATGACATTGTTTTGCCTAAAACCAAATTTAAACCAATAACTACAGGCTAGGCAACCATCTCTGGCAGGCCTGACTAGGAGATTTTGCTGAGAAAGAGGAATGACCCATCCTGCTCGCTGGCTGCCTTGATGTGGCTCTGAGGCAGTGTTTGCTTTCATGTCTTCTTTTTTGGTGCATCTGTGAAACAATCAACTCCTGATGCTTGTGTTTCTGCTCTGCACACCCTCACTGTCAGCCAGGCACCTTTGGCAGTGCCCTCTTTATAAACCCAGAATAAAACCTCATTTTGCATTTGTCAGTCATGTCTGCAGGTTCTCCAAGGTCTGCTAACCATTTTAGTGTGAAGCCCATCTCACCTCTGCAGTAATATTTTACTACTTTGTAGATGGAAAAACTGATTGCATTCAGGTAGCCTGCTTGGGCAAGTTGAAATTCAGTGATGTACTGTGACTAGTGAAGCCACTCTTTAGTCTAACTGCTTGGAATGTGCGAAATGGAAAAGTGCAAAAATATCCCTGCCCTTCTTGACTGTCTCTCCCTCTTTTGCATTGGCTGCTGAAGTGTGAACACTGGTTCTTGTGATAAGAAAACTGCTCTGTGCCATAGATTTCCATACATGTTTTGGCTCCAGTTCACCTTGAAAACTAGGATTTTTACTGAGAGCGAGAAAATTGACATCTCTTCAGTCAAAATGGAAGCTAGAATTTTCTCCCAGAGTGGGAAAACTGAGCTTTTCAGTGAAAGTAGGAATGTGTTAAAAGCACAATTAAACCTAATAAGTCTGCAAATAGCATTTGGATTTCTGCAGCTTGCCAGAGCTCTGAAGAGAAGGTTCTTTAGTGAAAAAATCATCACTATTTATGTAGGATACTGTTCTAATCTCCTTATTTCTTGTTTTTTTTTAAAGTATTTCTTTAAAACCTGAAAAATTCTACCAAATTCCCCTTGCATGATGCATAATGTAGACTATACCAGATTTAATAAAGCCAGCATGCTAAATGAGCCATATCACAGAGCCTTAATGTGACTGTTGCTGTTTATTGATATTGTTCAGTTCCAGTAAATTCCAACCTATTCCTGTAGTGTAAAGTTATGAGTCAGGTCTGCTTTGATCAAAATAACTCTAATGCATGCTAGCAAAAGGTATGTGAACACATTGCAACAAATCCTACCTATTTGAAACAGAACTCTTCAGGAATGTGCTGTGAGCTACCATAAAATAAGCATGAAATGCAACAGGGAGAGCTGCATCCAGCATTAGTCTCAGTGCTGGGTTTGCCTCTCAGACTGTGCAAAGGTTCAGCTTCTTCAATCCTCTGGGTGGTCACTGCCAAAGGTCCACATACTCCATGACTGTGCAGTGAGGCTTCAAACAGACATTGCTGAGACAGAGAAACTTCTTGAAATGATCCACTCTCTAGAGTTTGCTCTTCCACTAAAAGCTGCCTCTTCTAACTACTCCAGCCCACCCAGCCTCATTCTTTACACTAAGCTTTTCAGTTTGTACTGGCAAGGAAGATTTTCCTCATTAGCTGCTAAAGAATAATTACACTTTTTTAGACTTGCTTGTTTCTGACAAATCACTGTGGTGATGTTTCAAAGACATAAAGGGATATTTTATTTCTAGAAACATAAGGTATTTCTTAACAGTCCAGGAGTACTTTGCACGCTTTACTGCCATCTTTGCTGAAATACAGCAGCATCAAGTGATCTCTATTCCACAAATACCAGCTAAACCAGAAAAACAGTCTCAGGGAGAAATTTTTCAGATGGCGGAAGGTGCAATTTTTAGAAGTATTTTGGCCTCATAGTGGCAATTTTCTCCCTGTTGTTTTAAGCTCACACTTTTCATCCTGTAACTTTGGATGTTATATTTGAAGGTAACATATAGATCAAATGAGGTAGGTTTAAGGGTAGAATACCCTCCTGTTATCCACACATTGCTGGGGCTTGCGAGAATCTTTACATTCACTTTAGTGATGGGTGAGATGATTTGAAACCCTTGAGACCCCTCTGCATTTAAGCCCCTTGCGTGGACTATGCATGCGAGACCAGGTTCTCTCTCCATCTTGCTAACTCAGTTGTTGACCCATTTGACCTCAGAGGTGAAGACTGACCCATCCCGAGGACTTCTCACTGTGAAAGCTTTATCAAATGCAGGATGTCCTCAGCCAGCACAGCCTTCTCATTCCCTTTCGGGGGGTCTACAGGGTCCTGCTGATCCAAACCCCTGGCAGCTCTGCTCTGATGCCTTGCTGGGGAGAGCAAGGAGTGCTACTGGGAAGAGCATATCACCCACCTTGTATAAATACTAGAGGACATTATTCAGACGATACTGACTCACCCCTCAGTTCTCACTTGCACCACAGAGTGGGATAATATTGGGTCCGCAAAGGAGGCAGCAAGGTACAGGCAAAGCGAACTTGCAAGGTTCTTCTGAATCGGCTTTCGTCCTCTGACTGTGGATTATGCACAGACACAGTTGCTGTGGATGGCAGTGGTTTTCTCCCAGCTGTGTAAACCAGGATGAGAGGTTTAGGACTTTGCATTTTATAAATGAGAGAAAGCAGAGATGAGGAAACACATTGCACAGTACGCTTGTGAACAAACTTTTTGCCTTAGGATCTCCTTTACTGTAGAGTGAAGAGTTTGATCACGTCTGATTGAGGGAAGCCTGGCTTTATCATGCACTATGACAAGAATGAGCCTTACAGAGAAAAGAAAAAGAGGAAACAAAACACAGGAAGACTTCTGCACCTTATGAATGCCTTACCAGAAGCGCAGTGGTAGACAGTGCTGTGCATGCATGCAGAAGCGGCAAAGAAATCAAAGATCACAAGGCCTGCAACCAAGTCATAGTAGGAAATAAGCACCTGTAGGGATGACATCTTGTTTCTCTGCTCCCAGGTCTTGTGGGAGTGGTACCCATGAATTATGCAATTTATTTTAAAAGTTACTACTTCATGAGTGTCTGCTCCTTTTCTAAAGAAAGAAATGGAAAAGAAGGAGGCACAATATTTCTGAAGGCAGCAAAACTCTTTCCTAAATTAAAATAAAGATAATATAGTCATAATATTCACAGCCATCAGTTGTCCTTGGTGACGAGTAAGGAGCATTTGAGGGCATACAAATCAGTTCAAATAATTCCAAGATTTACGATAATCTTCTTCCGACACAAATCGTTTAGTGAGCCCCAGTCTGTGCAGGTGATGTGGGTCCTTATGGATCCTTATGCAGCCATGAATGAAAATCCATGCTTACTTCTAGCCAAGTGTGGATACTCATGGAACAGCTGGTCTTAGGTCGGTGAAAAATGTAGATGTGTCTTAATTATCAGAAAGCATCAGCTTGTTTCAGAGTTACTGCGTCTAGCACTAAACTTTGGTACTTACATATCTGGAGCTCTGCCACATGCTCTTTAACTAGAGGTTCACACAAGAGAGCGCCTCTCAAAGTCTTGCATTAAAAAACTTTTCCTTCTTTGTTTTCTAAGAAGTTGTCAAGGCTCTAGGACTTTTTGACTCAACTTTCTGAAGTGCTCTGGCTCTCTTGCAGCTGGCTTCTGATAAATGGAAGCCTTGTTCCTGGTTACAAATCATACCAAGTTTAATGAGTGTGATGAGCTTACCGCGCTCAAATTACTTATTGATTCTGCTAGACAACAGACTAATTTGTTAGTGAAACAGAAATACACATTAGACATTCAGTTTGTCACGGGATTTTAACTCATGTGCTTTATATAAATTATACAAAACTTGTAATTTTTATATAATTTGGACTTGGCAACAAGTTGACTCTCCAGGGTGGTTTTCTCAGTAGGACAATTGTTTTCTTGGGAAACTGAAGTGATTCTCGGGACATTCAGGGGACTTACTCAGGGGTTTATGGTCATGGTATTGTTTTTCTTATTCAGTTTCTCAAGAAGTTGGGACTACAATGCTCACAGTCCAGAGAGCTTCTGCAGCATGGAGAGGAAGCAGCTTGTGCTCACTCACAGGTGGTAGTGATCCGCAATGGAGAGAAGCTGACACATCGGATGAAACGGGAGTGAGAGCGCCTCACTCAAAAAGCAGCATTTGGAAAGAGGTGAAAGCTTGATCGGTGACTGCCACGACTGCCCAGCTTGATCGGTGACTGCCACAACTGCCCATTTGCTTTGTTAACACTCTCTGTTTCACCTACAATTTGGCTATAAAGCTGCCTACTGTCCCTGCCGGTGAGACAAGTGCAAGGGAATTACTTACGCAGGATGCGATCAAATGTTTCCATAGCTTTCAAATTAATTAAAGAACTTCCCCCAGTAACAGTGGGGAAGCAGGCGTCTTCCGCACACGACTCTCTGGTGCGCCCAGAGCAGAGCGTGCAGGACCACCGCACCCCGACCGCCGCAGGCAGCATCCGACGCTGTCCTTCGCGCTCTCCCGCTCTCTCTGAAGGCTCCTTCGAGAGTTTTAGCGTGGCAAGGCGGTGGCTGTTGCCACTGTCACTGGGACTGGCTCCTGTCTGGCTGCTGCTTCTTTCTCTGCCAGCCACTGAGAGGAGCAGGCGGTTTTCCTACCAGGGCTGCTCAGTGAGCGAGAGCACTCACTGCTCCTTACTTTCTCACCCCAAGCATTTCAGTCGCCTGTTCGGGGAATGGGACTGGTACTGTTCAGATGTGTGCAATCAGTAACAGCCCGCGAAGAGGAGGTTCCTGAAGGCAGTGTCTTGGGAATAGGCCATTAGATGAAAACTCTTCTGAATTTTTGGCTTACCCTTGAGGATAACAATTTCTCTGGCAAGTCAGGATCCATTTGTGGCTGATTCACAAAAGGAAGATTAAATTCATCAGACCACGTATTTAAAATGAATAGTTCAGCATGCGCCTGGCTGAAAATGTATCACTCCACTGAATAAGTTTATACAAAAGATTAATACAGGATGACTTTCATATGTAAAGTTCAGCAAGTTCATGAATATTTTCAGGATAATGGCTTTCATTTCCCTGTGAGACAGCCTGCAAATTCACAAGGCTTTTTCAGCTCCTGATTTCTTTTTCAAGATCATTGTGGCCTGAGGAACGTATCACCATTTCTCAGATTGAAGATGGGCTCTCTCAGGATCTATTGTATTTCAGTCACATGAATGTTGACTGTATTTTCATATCTTATCACCACAGCTGAAGTAATATAATTCCACAATTTTGCATTTTTACATAATTCTCAATTTTATTTTTCATAGTAGCAGTTCCTCTGTTTTCCAGCATGCTGCCTGCTGTGGCTGTTCCAGGAAAGCAGCTATGTTACCGTGCTCTACCACAGCAGTGAATATACTTACACCGTAAGTGGCTCATATTCTTAGAGCTCAGGATTTCATCAGGTAATTTTAGACTTTGGGCCAGAAATGTTTTAATTAGGTTTACTTTCTGTTTAAACGTAGCTTGAGACAACTGCTGGAGAGTTTCAAAGCAGGGTGTCTGCCAGCACAGCTACAGTCAGCCAGTGCCTTGTGGTCAGTTCAGCATTGACCAACGGTGAGCTGGGGCCCAATCACTCTCAAAAGCAGTATTCAGCACGGTTTTAGGCAGGAATAAGTTTCAACAAGGGAAGCCTCTGGTTTGAAGTGAATACAGCTGGTAGTTGCAGTTCAAAAGACTGAAATTTTGTGAGTTAGTGAGTAGATGAATGAAAGAGCAAATGATGAGGTGTAAAGCAATTCTAACGCTCATCATTCATTTAACTGGTCCAGGGAAGTTAGGTTTTAGGTCAAGGTGATAAACTAAATGATTGGTATACCTGTCATTTGCTGTAAAAAAATTGAAGAATATGGCCTCTCTCAGTTGCTTATCTGAGATTTCATAAGGTGTGCTGTTTTATCAGCTTCATTTGATTTCCATGATCACTATTGGGAGCAAATATATTGGAATATATTTGGAGTGGCTATGGGTGTAAGTAGTATTCAGGACTACCTGCAAAGCATCAGACTTTCAGTTGTGCATTTATGAAATCTTTTCATACATAGTGATGCCAATATGTTTGTGTCAGATACACGTGACCCAACATGAGCTATTACATCCTGGGCTTCTCCCATCCAACCACCATTAAAAAACTGTGACAGTTATTCAGTAGGTGGAAAACGGGAAAAAAGTGTGGATGAGTTAAGAGTATTAGTACAAGCCATCAATAGTTACAATTCTATATAAAGAGCAAGTTGTGGCTTGTAAATCTAGATGTCTATTGTAATTTTGGTAATGTCTGTATGTTCTACATAACTATATTGTAACTTCATGGTTATGCTAAGGCTTTTAATCATACTTCTTAAATAGCCTCCGGTGCTTTATTTTTGGTATAAACTCAAAGAATTTTGAAACATCGTACATATTATTTAAATGTTATTGAGTATAACTATGTTACCTGTATGAGGCTAATGGATACTACCCAAGCCAATTTTCATAAAATGTCTCTTTAATTAAATTTCCCATTTACTATTCCCCTTGAAATATTGGGTGTGCAGATGTAGGCTCTGAAAAAGAAAGGAGTGAAAGGAAAGCAATTTCTTAATATAAGATCCCACTTTATTGCTTCATGGCAAAATAAGAGAAAGTTTAAAACCAAAGTAGGATAAAACTTAAGCTTAAGGCCAGGAGTTTCTCTTCTCTCTCTCATGAGTTGGTCCCTGGGAGCCTTTGCCTCCTGGCAGATTAAAACAGTGAGAGGCACCTATTTCACCTCATCCTTTTCCAAAGCAAGAACAGAAAATATGTACTGGTGGCCACATCCTGCAGTGGGGCCATGCATAACATACGTAAAGTATAACACGGTTCCCTCCAGTGCTTTATTAAACACTTTCCCTTGGCTGATTTTTCCCCTCCTTTTGTTATTAGTGTCCTCTCAGTCACTTTGCAACTCCTGGGAGAGCACTCATAGCCAAATCAATCTAAGTGAATTTGGAACACATTATTTATGTGACATGCTATCAAATGCCTTGACATAATTTAAGTATGACACCCACCACTTTTTTGCTACCTACTAATTTTGTTAATCCATCCAGAAAGCAATCAAGGTGGTGTGACAAGCAGTATCATGGGCTGCTCATCACTCACAGTTTCATTACCTAGTGAAGGTCTAAGTGATTTTTTGTTGTCACATTTATTCTAATAATTTACAAGGAATGGAAGTTAAGAGTTGATCATGAGTGTCAATTCATCTCTGTCAGAGACCCAGGCTTTATAGCATGTGAAAACATTGCTGTCATTCACTGTTTGCAACAATAGTGATAACATTAATTGGAAGAGAAATCTTCACCGATGATTTTCTGTCACCTCCAAAGTAAATATTGAAATACACTTCTCTTTATTTGGCCTTGGCTTTTGTGTTCTCGGTGTTTGATCATGGCAGGAGAACAAACACATATGTCATTAATGTTTCACCAAGAAGGTCAATTCAAATAAATCAAAAAGTGCTTAATACTAAGAGTTTCCAGCTGGGGGTGAAAGGACACCTGGATCTCTTAATAAACTGTATTTAACTTTCTTTTAATGGTAATGCATCCCATTTGTGCCTGAGGGGAGGAGGCAGGGCAGCTGGGCTGGCATTTGGATGCTCAGGTGCTTCCAGAGAGAAGGTTTTGGGCATAAAGGGTCACCCTGAGGTGGGGAGGCTTGCAGATGGACTTGCACATGAGCCTTCAAGGACCAAACACATGGAGAAAATTGGGGTATGAGAGTAGCTGGGGTCTTTTTTTCTTTTTTCTGGCAACCCCATGATACACAGCTGGTAATGCGGGAACCTGAAGAAAGGAATGCGGTAAGGTAACTTAGCTTGTGAAGTCTTCTCTGAACTGCCCTGCCCAAGGGTCACAAAGACTGGTGCACGTCCAATGACTTGGACTTCTCCACACTGGAATGGTCTGGTGGCTGGCTGGGCTGAAGAGGACTGGCATGGTGATTTGCTCTGGGCTATAGAGGAAGCTGCTGAGGGTGTCTGCTAAAGTACTTTAAAGGAGGACATGGGATGAATGGACGTGGGGATTTCAAGGACAGCATTGCACTGTCTGAGAGGATTGGAATATACAAGTGATGCGCAGTGCAATTGCTCACCACCTGCCGATCGACACCCAGCTAGTCCCCAAGTGGCGATCCCCTGCCCTCACTCCCCCCAGTTCCTATACTAGGTGTGACGTCACATGGTATGGAATACCCCTTTGGCCAGTTTGGGTCAGCTGCCCTGGCTGTGTCCTGTGCCAATTTCTTGTGCCCCTCCAGCTTTCTCGCTGGCTGGGGATGAGAAGCTGAAAAATCCTTGACTTTAGACTAGACATTACTTAGCAACAACTGAAAACATCAGTGTTATCCACATTCTTCTCATACTGAACTCAAAACATAGCACTGTACCAGCTACTAGGAAGACAATTAACTCTGTCCCAGCTGAAACCAAGACACCAGCACAGAATACAGTAACAGGAGTCAGATGTGGTTCATTTACTGAGTAACTCTCAGTGGGTACCTCTTCCAAATTCTTGTCCAGGTGTCTTCTGAGCCCACATAACCTTCTTCCACCTGAAACATCCTTTGGCAAGGAGCTCCACAGAGTATACCGCCTACTGCTTGGAGAACCACCTCCATGGCATCTGTCTACAAAGATGATCTGTCATTTCACAACCCATTCACCTTGACAGACCTTCACCTTCTGCAATTCTGTCCTCATCTTTACTACCATGAAGAAATTCTTGTTATTGACTCACCTCATTGCTTACTTCCGCGTCCGTGCTTTATGGATATGCGGAACATCACAGGTCACAACAGAAGCCCTCCAGAAGTTCTCTGACAACTTCTTTCTGGTGTGTGAACCAACTATTTCTCTCACTTGAGTTTCAGAGAGATCTTTTGCTGAATCTCTGAAAAGGAGTGGAGGCATGAGAATCATTGCAGTTTCTTCCAGTGTGAAGAATTAATTTCTCTGCTGTGCAGCTGCCTTATCCTCTCTGAGATCACTAATACCCTGATCACCAGTTGTCACTATGAATTCTTTTTTTTTATATGCTTGAGAAAAGATTTAGTCTATTTTTCACTTCCTTCTGCTAGTTAGAATCATAGAATCATTTAGGTTGGAAAAGACCTTGAAGGTCATCGAGTCCAACCGTTAACCTAGCACTGCCAAGTCCACCACTAAACCGTGTCCCTAAGCACCACATCTACATGTCTTTTAAATACCTCCAGGGATGGCAACTCAACCACTTCCCTGGGCAGCCTGTTCCAATGCTTGACAACCGTTTTGGTGAAGAAATTTTTCCTAATATCCAACCTAAACCTCCCTTGCTGCAACTTGAGGCCATTTCCTCTCGTCCTATCTCCAGCCACCTGACAGAAGAGACCAACACCCACCTCGCTACACCCTTCTTTCAGGTAGTTGTAGAGAGCGATAAGGTCTCCCCTCAGCCTCCTCTTCTCCAGACTAAACAACCCCAGTTCCCTCAGCCGCTCCTCATAAGACTTGTGCTCCAGGCCCCTCACCAGCTTGGTTGCCCTTCTCTGGACACGCTCCAGCCCCTCCATGTCTTTCCTGCAGTGAGGGGCCCAAAACTGAACACAGGACTCGAGGTGAGGCCTCACCAGTGCCCAGTACAGGGGGACGATCACTGCCCTGCTCCTGCCGGCCACACTATTTCTGGTACAGGCCAGGATGCCGTTGGCCGCCTTGGCCACCTGGGCACACTGCTGGCTCATACTCAGCCGGCTGTCGACCAACACCCCCAGGTCCTTTTCCGCCGGGCAGCTTTCCAGCCGCTCTTCCCCAAGCCCGTAGCACTGTGTGGGGTTGTTCAGACCCAAGTGCAGGACCCAGCAGTTGCTTCTCGGATTCTTTTTCAGCTTGCCCAATTGTATTTTCTCACTTAGTTTTCCACATCTTTTCTGTTTTCTTCATTTGAACTGATCTTGATGTTTGGCCATGTGGGCTTACTCTTTGCCTCAACTTATGGTATGCATGGCTCTGTTTCCAGTGTAGTGCTAGCCTGCATGATTTGTGTAGGTATTTAGCCTCACTGGAAGGATTTAATGTGCCCAACAGATAGGAAGGATCTTGAATTCAAATGAAATATAGGCTGTAGCCTCCAAATATAGTCTGAAAACAAACATTCCCTTCTGAAGCGACTACAAGACTTACTGAAAAGGTACGTGATATATCAGTCAGAGTAAAACCCAGCCAGACTTCAAATCTGGTCAGAGCTTTTCACTTGAGATCTCACAACTGAAGTGAAAGCAAATAAAGGACTATAATAACAGGTAGACATGGTGGGTGGGTGAGGCTGTGGGATAATGGACATACATTTTTAAAGGCCATGGAGTGGCACAGTCTTGTAGCCATAGCCATGCCAGTATATTTAAGGCTGTAAAACAATATCAATGCTCTTCTTCTTGACATTTTACCAACCTTCCAGCCATTCTCAGGTCTCGGGCTGAGAGCCAGACTAGTTTTTTCTTCCGACATTTTTTTTTTACCTGCTATCACACAGAGTTTTCCAGTGAGCTGTCCAAAATGATGCTCACCTTTTGTAGGCTCTTAGTATATGTCAAAGCATTCCTTCCAATTTTCTTGCTTTTATCGCTGCTTGAAATAATTTGTCGCTGCTGAAAAATCATTACTGCCACTGCTCATTCACCTAGTTTTAGTTTGCTTCCTCTGAAGTCCCTGGGTTGTGCCAGTCCCCAGAAACTCCACTTTGAAATAAAAAAGAGCCATGGGAATCCAGTAACAGCAATGGCCGAAAGAACAGATCCTCTGAGATCCCTCATTTCCACCCGGCACCGTGCGGTGGAGGTCTTTCTGCACCTTTCTCACTAGCAAGGCTTCCCAAACCAAGGAAATTAGATCTTATCTGCCTCTCTCTGCCACCGATTTTATGACTCCTGTTTTTTTATTTCTGCTGTGTCCCCCTCCAGACAGGGATAATTGACAGAGAGGGAGGTTAATGCCAGCAATGAACTGCTTGTGCTCGGTGCTCAGTTTAAGGGTTATCTTTCCTGACTCGCATATCTTAGCTGTCAAACAGACCAGCAAAGCAGCCGTGCTCCCCGTAGCGAGACTGTGCCTGCACCGGGGCTTGCCAGCACTTCCACCACCATGGCAGAAAACATCCCACCTCTCCCAGACCTCACACCAGCATGTCCCAGCATGTGGGACTGTGCTCTGCAAGTCTGCATGGTCACCACGCAGAGGAAACTCAGGCATCATGGAAGCCCAGGCTGGAACCTGCAGCCACCACGTTTGATACAGGGGGAAAACCCCACGGCCCATGGACACATTCCTTGCAAAGCAGCCACTTCATCTCTGATCTCTCAGCCCTGCTCCTCAAGGGAAACCTATAAGCAATTTTGAAGGACCGGTGTAGGAATGAAAATTAATAGTAATAATGAGAAAAAGGTGGTTGTAACAGAGGTGTTGCTTTTGTTGCCGGTTTTGTAACCTCTCCATATAGGTTATAAATTATTTTTCTAGCTGTTGCCCCTAGGAGATAGCTAGCTGGTCATCTCTCTCCCTTTGCTGCATGAGTGCCAGCTATCAGCTTTTAATTGGTCCAGCTTGTATACATCCAGTTAAACTCTGAATAGTTTTCCCAACTTGTATTTAGCTTTGGGCACTCAACAGCCTGTCCAATTTTTCAGTTAATCTAATAAAATACATGTCCGCAAATGCAACACTTGTCTGGACTGTGTCTTTAGATAGCAGTGGCTACAGCAAAGCACTGCAGGTTTCCTAATGACACCATCGTCTTCTCCTGGCAAGGCCAGGACTGGGTATCTGGCATTGCACTGACCTCTCTCAGCCTGACTCTGCCCTGGGGAAAAGCAGATGTGCATGCAAGGAGTCAAGAGGTATGTTCTTTTTATTCTTCAGGAGCTTCTCTTAGTTGGAAAATAGAGCTAGTCTGCAGTTTCTGACATCATACAATGTATAACGTGCAGTTCACATTATGAAGTGACTGTCCTGTCAAACCTGAAGCCATCAGAGAGGCTGTAGTTTGTTGTGGATCAGTTGTGGGAAGTGTGGTGAAGCAGGAGGAAAATGTCTGTGGACAGGACATCAATCATAAAGTCATAGTGGATATAAAGGTAGCCTGAGTTCAAACGACAGGTGAAAAAAAATGTAGTGGGAGATGAGTTGAAGGTAAATGGATAAAGATTTACAATAATTCATGGAATTCTCTTGCAGCTCTTCATTTGGTTATTAGAGTTATGCAAAACCCACAAAAAAAAAAAAAACCACCACCCAAAGAAAAGATTCAAGTATTTTCGGAATTTTTATTTTTAACTTTAATTTCCAAAATTACTGTAGTCAAAAGTCTTATTGAAATTCTGGGGAGCATCTGCTTTTAAAAGTGTGACTGCTAAAGATATTTATGCATCTAAGATGAAAACATGAAAATAGGAATTCTCAAAAGAGTTGCTACAACTCAAATGCTTTTAAAAATGCAAGAATGAGATCTAAGGGATCTCTGTGTCTTTACTCCCAATATTGTCCTCTTAGAAAAAAACCCTCAATTTATTAATTTTCTGAAATTCCAGCATACTTTCAGGTACATTATAAATAAATCTATAATTTTAATACAATTTTTAAATTTTGTTGAGTTCCTACCTGAAGTGCTGGAAAGTTCATTTATTATGTTGCATGTATCATTCAGTTAAATCTGTTTCTGACTGGACTTTGAAAATGCAGGCATTTGTAGAAGACTTGATTTATTAGAAAGCTGAAGAACAGATGTTAAATTCTAGGTTTTCACAAAAAGCTTCTTTAGTACTGGACCTTTGCTGATAAAGTTTGACATCCCCCTATTTTGAAAATTATATTTAACTAAAGGTATTTTGAACAATGTTGAGGAAGATGAGAGCTGCATCCTTTAAATCATGCTGTATTTTATAATGTTTTTATAGCTACTGTCAATTGGTCTAAAAGTCAGAAAAACTGCCTGGTAGATGAGAACATTAAGTTTGTGGTTTCTGGTTCGTTGCTGAATGCAAGCAATGATCTTTCATCCTATTACTGGAATAGATAATTGAAATATAGGACTATAGATTAGCCACAATGTGAGGAGTGGTCTTTTTTTTTCCATAAGTACCACCAATACGTCCTTTCCATCTACCCTATCTGGATTGCAGCGGATTGCAAGCTGGCCAATTAGCCACATTAACAGCTAATCTGGGGTGCAATGAGTCAGCAGAGAAAACTGACATTTTTTGTGATCTCTGGTTCAAATGCTCTATCTGTGTGGGTTTAATGTGATAGTCCAGTTAACAAGGGAATAAGCTTATTTGGCAACCACTTTGTTCTGTATTTATAGCAATGATTTTGAGTTAAAAATGTATCCATGTAGACATACCTCTATGTTAACAGACAGCGTAGGCTGACTCTCCAGCTGGAACAACAGTAACAGTGAATCAACCCTGTGCTTTACTACGAAGGATGGCTTGAAGTAGTCTCGGTAGAAAACAGGAGCACCATTTCCTATGCCACTAGAAACACAACTAGGAACAAAAATATCTTTGTTATGAAATGAGTTATTCTGTTCTCCCTAGATGGGTACTAACAGTTTGCAATTTATCCTAGACTCAGCACAGCAGAAATAAGATTTTTAAAAATAGGCAGTGTTATTAGAAAGAACAAATTTCAGCACTGATTAAAGAAGAATCACACACAGGAACACCTTTTCATCCTGCACAAAGAAACTTCAGAGACTCAATCCATAAAGCTATTAAAATAATTGAAATCAGCAGCTGAATTTAAGAGGAAAAAGTTATTTCCCTTTGCCTGTTTTAAAATGAGAGACTACTGTCTGGTACAACTCTGAGTGAACAGAAGAGAGTTTTATACACACATTCATTCATAGCACTGGGGAAGCTGAAGCAAAAGTGTCCTACAGCAAACTCAGATTCATTCTTTATCCTTTCTTTGTAGGCTGTGTATTTGTTCAGTGCTGTCTGTATTTCTCATCCACATACAAGTTTGTGCTGTTGGAGCGACAACAGGGATTTTGTTTGAAAAAGCGACTGAAATTTGTGTCATAGTCCTCAAACTTAATCAAGGGTCTATAAAAAGCTGAACAAAACATTGCTCGAGTGACAGAATGAGGAAATCCAAAAAGTGCCAAGTTTTCTAGAAGCTTTATTTAAAATGCCAAAAAGAAAAATAATAATCACCTCCACTTTGTTTAGCAACAGACTGTTCACAACACTGTGGTTCAAAATGATGCAGCAGTGTGTTGGGCTCTCACTCCTGCAGCACAGCCTTCCAGAAATCCAGCCAGCAGCTGCAGAAGCACTTCTACCATGCAGGCAACTGCGGTGGCTTCTGCTGTGCGGCAGGCTCTCCTCCCGGCTCCTCGGTGGGGATCTCTGTGAGCAGTGATGCTGTCGACAGCAGCATCCTGCTTGCTGTGCCTCAGAGGTGTGGCCAGCTCTGCATTACGAGAGGTCTAGTGGGAGGCTTGATCTGCCAGATCCCATCTTGTCTTGTTTTCCTCTTCTGACGCCTTTGTTTGGAGAACTTCATAAGGATGCATGCTTTTCCTAATGCTGTTTGACATCAGTGTAAAGATACACATTTGTTATTTACACAGAGATCTGGGCTGAAATTTCTCTTGCTGGTAAACCTCTAATTTGAGATTTTCTTTATTCTGGGTGTTTTAATAAAGGCCAAGTGACCAGCAGCCTAGACACCAGCTAAGGTCCTGCTTGGTTTTGGCCAGTGGGATACTAAGCTCTTCACATTAAAAGCTGCAGGGTCAGGGCACTGTCATCACTACCTGTTTGTCTTTCCACTGGCTTTTTAAAACGTTTTGTGCCCTTGACTGCTTTGTAAGAAGGTCATTAAGAATTTCTTCCATTAGCATAAGTACATACCGGTCTTTGAGGCTCACTGTTCCTCTTGGGACACAATTCCTTCTCAGAAAGCTACAAATGACAACGTGACCCTGGTAGTCCCTCTGTGAATTTAGGGACCAGCCGTGTGCAGGTGTGTGTGGGGGGGACCCCAGGCAAAGCCTTGCTTCTCCCCACAGATGACCGTACACGTGGACCATGTGAGCACCCTTGCAGAGCTTCATGTGCCTGACCAGAGGCCAGACTTTCCATCCTGAGCTGAACCGTTCGCTTGGTGATAAATCAGCAAGTGATTTATCCCCGAGAGCAGAATTAGCCTGTGCTGCAGTGAGCCTATCCACCCCCCCATTGCTTTCTGATTGCATGGCTGCTCCCCCCGAGAACCAGCTGCATGCGTCCCCTGGCACTTGTATTTCTTCCTCACACAGCTACTCAGTGGGACTCTGTTGTGCTTTTCCCCTCACACCCTGGCTCAGTAATCTGTTCAACAACATTTTACTTTGGGCTCTTCTGCCATAGGCTTTCCTGCCACATGATGCAAGCGAGCCTCCTAATGGTACCGGGGATTTGTCAGTGCTCTTACCTTTACAGGAGCTCTGGTTTTGCCTGTGGTCCTTACACCTGCATTTGGCTGCCCCAGGGTACTTAAAGAAACTAGTGGAGGGATAGAAACAGGGAGACTCACAATCTACTTGCGAATGATTTGTGAGCAGGGGAAGCAGTGAAATCATCGAGCAAATTATCTGCAATAAATTATTAGTCTTGCTCTAATTTGAAGTCTAAGTTGGAAAATACATAGCAGATTTCATGAAGGCTTTTCTCCAGCATTCATCCTGATCAGCAGTTTACATACACCCCTCTTCACAGAGAAGCAAAGTAGCTGCTAAGTAACTTCATTCACAACTCAAACTTTCTTACATGCATCCCTCCCTACTTTTCCTACTCTGGCCAGAAAGTGCCAGCAATATTTCTAGTTATTTTGTATTCTAGTATTTTCCTAATCTACCCATGCCTGGTAAGTCATGATGATACCTGGAAGTGGAGATGGGAGCAGCATTTGCCACAGCTGAGTTTACCTCTCCCAGGGTTGGAAACACACAAACAGAAAGCTGGGCTTTGAGAATAGTTCATACTGGTAAACCTCTGACTTTTTGTTGTTGTTCCTGCAGGGAGGTGCACTTATACTGAAAATTGTGGCTGTCAGTGGAAAGAGAAACCTTGAGAACCACCCTGACCCCCTTCTATCCAAGGGCAGGTTTTGTTATGCCTCTGCAATGACTCTCTAGTATGAACCAAAGCTATTTAGGTTGCATTTCTGACAAGTGACAGTTCTCTAAAATTGTTTTATTTTTCTGGCAGCCTTATTTGGCAGGCTGGAGAATCTGGTACTTTTGGTTTTTTTCAAAGCAAAAACTGGAACTGGACTTTTTTTGGCATCTTCTCTTGCAAATTTGTTTCTTAGTTACAGACCCAGTTCCATTTCTGACTTGTTTTGTGTCTAGTCTTTGTAGCTGCTGCAGAAAAGATGCTCTAACTGGTTTTTGTTTCAATCTATTTCATGAGGAACTAAGCTTTTCTTATTCTTTTAAACTTTATAGACTGTGTAATAGTTCCTTCAAGCTAGACTGGCAGTGAGAAGACTGAAAGATTACTGCTAGCGGAATATGTGTCTTCTACACGCAGTAAAACAGCTCATCGGAAGAAACGCTGCATCCTCATGGCCGAAGCCAGGTGGGCACGGGAAGGCAAGGGTCAATGCTCACCAGCCCCAGGGCAGGCTCCTGGCCGCTGCCTTTTCCTAGGGCCAGCCTAATGTCCTTGGCAGGCAGCGTGGCTGTTTCACCATCAGTGTCCTGGTGCCTGGCTATGGGATCCCGGCTTGTAAAACTCAGACCCACAGTGGCTCCCACCTGGGCAGCGAGCTGGGGTTTCCCTGGCGTGGCAGTCAGGTCGGGTTGGTTTTGCTCTGAAGAGGGGTCAATGTACCAGAGGGAGGTGTTCCCAGCTTCCATGGCCCAGAGGAAGCCTGCAAGTCTTTCCATTACATTCAATAGCCATTTGATGAGGCTGAAGAGATGGAGATAAAAATGCAGGCCTCATTGCAGAAAACTTCATCTCTGACCTTTTTGTTCCATTACATGTTCTCTCCTGGCTGGTTAACCTGCAAGCAACTGGGACAAGCTGTATTGCTGGCTGAGGCAGGCAGGAGTCCTCCCAGGACTTTTCTACTTGCATCACTTCCAGAACATGTTCCTTACCTGGCTTCACAACATCTCGGAGAAGGTTGTCCCTTCCCAGCCCTGAGGCTGCCATGAACTGGGGCTGTGGGGCTCATGGGAAGGAGGCCCTGTCTGGTAGATGGGTACTGGGTCTCTCAAATTTTAGATCTTCTTTGAAGCACCTTTGTTCTCATTTAGTCCTATTTAAAAGTATTTCTAAGAGCAGGGTTGTCTCTGCCACTCTTACCTGAGGACCACTGCTGCCTTGAAGACCTTAGCTTTTGATGTCCCTTCCATACTGAGGGATAAGCTGGAGGGACACACAACATGAATGATGGCTGCAGACAAGGGGAATGGGGTTGAAAGGAGAATTTGAGCCTTCTTTCTATTTTCTACATAGGATTCTTTAGCATTTTTCTCAAGCAGCATGAAAGGCATGATCTCACCTGCCCTTTCTGGGTGCCATAAAATGTTATCCTCAGCCAGTCATCAAGAGCTGAAACTATGAAATGAATTTCCACATTTTGATTATTTCTAACATTATTACAACAGTAGATTAAATGTCAAGGGCCCTAGGTGTTTTATTAGTATCTATAATGAGTTGAAAGACATGTAGTCACTTTATAGCATGTGACTGGATTGTCTATAGATAGCGTAAGCCTGAAGTGCTCTTGTGGTGGAAACCAGAGGCAACCTCTTGGGGGGCTAGATCTTCAACTGCTGTAGAGTGGTGAGATTTCCTGAAGGCACTAGAGTTTTCCTGATTTAGGGCAACCATAGATCTGGCCTTGGGGAGGGGGATCGTTTTAAGTTAGTCTGCTACCAGTCCCTAAGGATCACACAAACAGTTGCTTCTTTCTTGAAGTTAGGTGCTTTAATAAAATACAGCACTTATGCTTCTGCTAGTAAAAGGATAACACAGGAACTTGTCAACTGCTGGTTGTGTTTGCTGTGATTACCATCTCTTTGAACCATATTTGCAGATGATGCACAGCATTTAACTTGTTTCCCATAACTTTTTAAGTTGCCAAGGCAGTTTTGGCAGTCTCCTATCCATCCGTGTTGACCTACAAGAGCATTTGTTCTCTCACTGTGTCTCTCAGTCTCACTTTGGACTTGCGCATCTCAGTTTGCCACCCAAAGCTTCCCTTACAGTCACTGGAGAGCAGGAGGCACAGTCAGGATCTGAACTATATGTTAGGTGTCTGTTGCAGGAGGAGGTGAGCAGAGGCGATGTGTGTTTCACACGGTAATTAAGGCTGGTCTGAAAAAAAGAAAACACAGGGTTTTCTTTGGTACTTAACTAAATTATTGCTTTTGATCACAATCTTCTGGAACTCAGGAGGGACAAAAGCCATCTGATGCTCTTGTGGGCTCTTTGGTCCCTGTGGTGCTCAAGAACAAATACAGCTCAGCAGACAGAGTGCCTCAGGGCTAGGCTGTCAGGACTTTCTCTTTGCAGAGAAACATTGCATCTATATTTCTAACCAGGAGAGGCAAGTTTTGAGGTATCAAAACCTAGGAAATGGAATTACCTGTTTCTGGCTGTGGCTCTGCTAGGCTAGCTCTATCCGATGTAATTGCTTCGCCCAGATGCAGCTGCTTCGTTGCTGTTGTATTCACGATAGTACTGTCAGCCCTCAGGCATCGCTCAGAAGATGGCAATGGGCAGCTGAGATCCCACTGAGACCAACCACCTGAAGTGCAACTTGAGGGTGGCCAGGACTTGCCCAAAACGTGGTGGGACTGCTCCCAGGCTTAGGGCTGTAGGTAAGTAAGTGATTTTGGGAGCTGTTCATCAGGGAGAGCAGCCAGCTCTCTCTGCTGCACCCATGCTGTGTGCAGGAAGGTGACCCAAAGGACCAGCCAAGAAGCGCTGTGGCTCTGGACTGAGCAGGAGCAGTGGACACAGGCAGGTAGAGAGCAACAGCCTTGGGCTTAGGTGTGGGATAAACTCACTATGTGGGTAAAGCCTTAGGCATATTCTTAGCTGCTAAATGATTATTTTGGTAGCCACCCTTCAGAGAGTCAGCCTCCTTCACTGAACTGTGTCATTGCTTTTCAGGACAGCCAAGGTTTGAGGCCAAATCGGCCATTTGTCCACTTAACAGGGAGAGCTCTGCATAGCCTGGGGAAAAATACTGGCTGCAGCCCATGCCTTAGGGAACATTCAGGAGGCAGCTCCTTAGACCTGGCTACCTCCACCATAACTGCAGTTGTTGCAGCAACATCATGATGTTGATACTAGGCAGACAAGACACTCCAGTGTGCTTCTAAGGCCTGAAATGTACCTTTTTGCAAGGGCAGGCTAGATTGGTACGCTGCCTGAACACTGACAATCATCAAAAGTGTTCAGACCAGCTGCAGGGCAGCTAGGAAATGCCTGGACCTCACAGTGCAGGCATATAGCATTAATGTGTTGCCCCATGTAGACTGTTACAAGGATACTCAAGCTAAATGCTATAGGAAAGCTCTTCCTCATGAGCAGGAGAAAGATGAGACAACAAAGTTAAGAAGACGAGTAATGTGGAAATGGAAACAGAACAAAGGAGTATAGCAAGGGCATGAAAAGCATAAAAATGTGTCTAGGACATCTGGCAGACTGATGTGACTGGATCCAGATTTGGACTCTGCCAGACGGCTGAGGTGAGCTGGCATTCAGCTTTCCTTAGAAGAAGGATTGTATTAACAAAACTGACTCAGCACCTTGCAGCTCTAGGCTGACTTAGAGATAATTTCTAGTCCTAGAGAGGAAAGCTTGAGGAACAGGCTAAGGACAAGTTTGGGTCCCAGCTTCTATTCCACCTTTATGTTCTCGCCCATCTCCACTGCATCTCTGTCCTCTTCCACCCCCCACCCCCCCCCCCAAGTTTTGTAGGTACTTTTAAAAAAAAGTTCTTTTTCTATGCACCAAATCATTCCTCATTTGAAAAACAACATACAGCACAACCAGGTAACCCATCCTTGGGGAACTCTGTGGAGAATAAGGAGCTTAAGCATTGAAAGTGGTTTTCTAGCTGGAAGCTTGTTCTTCCTTTCACCTAATCCCACGAAAATCTCTCTTCCAAATCATCTCGGGGACCTCCCCATGCCCTGACCCAGTTCCTGTCTGAGCCCTCCTCGTCTGGTATGAGTGATCAAAGCCCTTTTACACATCTAACTCCAAAGCCAAGGGAGCCTTATTTTAAGAGGGTACCAATGTAGTTCTGTTGTTTGACCAGTGGGAGGCCCTTAGAGACCATCAAGTTGTCACAGTTTAGAAAAATTGCACTTTGCATTCATGTAGTCCTCTTTATATGCCGCCCTGCAAGTTCTTCAGAGATTTTGAGGAACACATCTAGTCCCAGTTTTACAGACTAGAGATATAGATAGAGAGCAGAGAGGACTTCCCAGTCATTGTAAAATAAGTGAATGACAATAACTTGTGAGATTTTACAGAATATAGAAACAGGTAATGTCCCTTCCCTCACAAACAGTAACATCACCTTCATACACTTTTATTGTTGTTTTCTTAAACATTTGGTTTGCCCTAGGAGTTGCTTAAGAAAATTAACCTTTACAGAAATTTCTTTCATTTATCCTCATGTACATTGTGATTAATCTCATTCCTTTCTGGCTCCAGACAACCAAATATCCAATAGAAGTATTTTGTCTTTTTCCTTTGAACAGCTGCTTCAAACACCGAGCTATTGTAACTTTCTGGATCACCTCCTCCGTTTTCTATGTTTTATTGATATAGGTTTGTAACACAGAAACTCCTGTTTAAAGCAGTCCTCTTAGCAGCTGTGATTTAACCTATTTAATCTGGAAATGCCTCTGGAGCCTTTTGAGCCAATTCATCTTCTAGTAAGGAATGAAAACCTGCTGGGAGTTATCATCTTTTGTAAATGGGCTGAACTTTGGTCTCAGCTGCATCCAAAAAACTTTCCTGTGATGGCATCAGTCTCTCCAAGAGCTAGAAGATACAGAGTATGTCAAGCAAGGAAGACTCCTTAGGCTGAATGCCAGCTTTCCTGCTAGACAAAACATCCATATTTCAACTCTTGCAGAAATATCTGTTTATCAAGATGACTGTAATGTCCACATTAATCTGTTTGCCAAGCTTGAAATGCTACTATTTTATATTATTAGATAAATGGAAAATGCACAGGAACAGCATTACACACTATGAAAAAATATACCTCGAGTGGAATAACAAAAAAAACATTGTAAAGTTCCAAGTCTGTCTTTGAATGTATGTGAAGTAATTTGTGTTAAGCAAGAATAATTTTTTCTTACATGTTCAGGTTATGATAAAAGCATGCAAACTGGTTGTAAATGTACAGCAATGGATTGAAATTTTAATTCCTTACAGTCCTTACAGTCTCTGTTTGTGGAAATAGCCCTTAACTGTTGGACTGTGATACTTACCACTCCTGTTGGCAGCCTCAGTTTGACCCTGATTCAGAAGCATGTTAAATCTCAAAAATTCATTAGCAGAAGCAAAAATGAGTGTTGCATGCATATTAGCTAAAGCTACTAGGCTGGAATGATGTCTCTGCAAAACAGATATCTCTTTTTATATATTTTTTACCAACCACATTTCACTGTTCCCCAACTTTTCCCATTCTGGGACAAGTGACATTCAGAGCTTTTCAAACTGAGGGGGGGTCATGCAAAAATGGTTGCTGGGGAGGGAAGGTGGGCAGGAAGGTTTTGTAGATCTTTTTGCCAGTGTCAAGACAATTCTTGCAAAATTATGGGATTTGACCTTCTGAATAGGAAGAAAACAAAGCATTTCAGTTCTAGCATTGTCAATCAGCTTCACACAGAGTGCCAGCTTTTAGACTGGGTTGCCCAAAGGCCAGCTGAACCCCTTTTGCAGTCAAGCAGCATATTTCTAATGATCTACCTATGAATATGGGTAGCCAGCTCCAGATAACAACTTCGGAAAACTTGATGGGTAAGGATTTCTGTGGACAGCCCTGAAGGAAGCATGGCAAAAGGTGGTGTGACTGCAAAGGGTGGAAAGGAAAGGAGCCACCCTGCAGACACCTCAGATCTTGAAGAGTGCAGCAAGGTTTGCAAGTGCTAACTCTTAGGCATATCATAACTTCAAAGAAAAAGGTGAATACACTGACAGTTTCTGCTCTAAGGCTGCCCAGGTGTCAAAGTGCACCACATAAAAGCCAGCGATTTAAACAGCTTTATTAGAGGATGTAAAATGCCACAGAGATGAAGAAAAAGAAGCCAAGCAAGCAGCATCTGATTGGTTTAACCTGATTCCTTTAGCAGAACACGCACATTGACCCTTGCTGTGAGGTTGCTCTTCGTTTCACACCAGCCCCCCTCCAAGGAGGCAGCTCTATTCTAAACGAAGCAACAGGGCAGCAGTCTGTAAAGGACACAGCAGGGGTGACAAGCAGGGGAAGATCAAGACAAGACAGTGTGCCACCAAAGGAGGAGAGCAGACAGAAGAAATCATCTGCCTTATACCTTGGGCTTCCCAAGATGGTGGGAGAGGAGTACGTGAAAAAGGAAAGTACAACAGAGGGAACTGTAACACTGAGCAAGAGTGGTTAATATTGTTGTATTTTATGCTTACATTGAAATAATGGAAAAATAGGGCTTTTGAAAACACTTCAACAGATCACCTAGTTCATTCCTCTGCCTGAGACAAATGACATTTCTAACCGGTTTGCCTAAACTGATGTCAAGAAAAACTCCAGTGATGGATTAAAAAATATTGATGGAAGCTGCATCAAAGTTGAATAGAGCAGAGGGGTTTATTCTGTGTGTTTTTCAGGATCTTTCCCATTGAAACAACCCTGTATTACCTCTGGCTTTTTTTTTTGCACATACTGACATTACCAATGGTTCAGTGTTTGTCTCACAACCACCACTAGATCTCATTTTGAAGAAAAACATTCCAGACAGGTGCTCTTCAACCTGCCTTTGTGATTATTTCTGCTGTGTCGCAAGTTAGCTTGTCCCACTAAATTTCACCTCAATTTTTCCAGGCTGTTTTCCCAACTGGTCATCGGCAATTCAGAAGTCCAATCCTGCCTTCAAACGTGCCTTCAGCCTTGCCTAAAGTAGTGTGCCCTACAGGATTCTTAAGTGCCAACTGTCTTATCAGCTCAGTTATTAAGGAAAGTACTGGGAAAACTGTATTCAAAAGAGACTCCTGCTGAACCCTGGTTGTTCTTTGACAATGAACGCTTGATAGCATCTTTCTGAATATTGCTTTTCAACCAGTTTTTCATCCACATAGTCCCTAGCTACCACAAAAATATTTTCAAAAGTGAAGTCATATGCGGCATCTAGTGCTTCCTCCTCTCCTCTCTGCAAAGTCTGTTACCCCGTCATAGAAGGTAATTAGATTGGTTTGATACAATTTGTTCTTGACAAATCAGATTTAGTTGCTGAATCATTATAAACTTGCTTGTGCACAAAAACCAATAACAATTGCTTTCATACATGTCTGGAGTTTACAAACTCTTTACTTACATTTTTTGCTTTAGATACTTATTTTATTAAATGAGAGGATAACCAAAGGAGTTACAGGGGGTTTCTGTTTTCTATCATCCACAAGCAAACCTCAAGAGTCAAAAAGGGTGACACCCTTGGCCTTAGAATGTCTACTGTGTTTCTTCAGCCTTCCTACCTTCTAATTTGCTTTACCACCTGTGCTTTTATGAGCTTGGTTTTAGAAATCTAAGTCTTTGCAATTAATATTTTAACAGAAATCTTTAAGACATGTTCTGGGGTTTTCCTGGTTTATATCCATTGCAGGGAATCCTTTCTTCAAAAATCTAGGACTTCAAATCCAACACTTTTGCATCACAGAGACCATGCTTCTCTTGGGTCTCCCATGCATATGTAAGGACACCAGGTTACTCAGGGGTTCCCAGCTATGTTGTCTTATCTGGTCCCGCTGCTGACAGAAAGATGGAGTTCTCTTGGTTTCACCTGAACCCACTTGGTCCACCTCACTTACAGGCTTAATGACCAAAAACCCAACCAAACAATAAAGTAGGTCCTTATGTATGAGAATTCAGATCAGCCTTCCAGTAAAAGGAATAGAAAGGAGGTAATAAAAACTCCAGAAGAAATCAGGCTTAATAGCAGAAGACCTGTGCAGTAACTTGCTCTATCGTCCTTGGAAATCCCCAAGACTTGCCCAGAGTTTTGAGCTGTGGTCAGCCTTGCAGCAGCATTGCCCTCTTCTCAACGCAGCCTTTGCTTCTGACTAGCACTCATCTCTGCCTTCCCTTCCTTTCAGTAATTTACAAATAACTTTTGAGGATACAAGCACCTAAATCCTACCCAGAATCATCTTCTGCAGGTGAATATAGGTAATTTCTTCAATAGCTTCTAATGAACTGATCATGTAAGTGCTGTTAATTGCTCTTGCTAGACCTGGGCACCTGGGATACCTGATGGTTAGTATCCCTTCATTCTCAGCCGGTGTGCCTGTTTGCCCGGTTCCTTACTTTCTGCACCAGCCCCCCTCATCCAAGAGTATTTGTGTTTTCAAATCTGCTATTATATAAAATGCTGCTTAAACATGCAAACTCGTCATTTAGATACCTTGCCAGATTTCTACAGATGTGCTTAGTACACACTAACAATTGCTTTGTCTGTAGGAGTTACCACTTTTCTCCCATCTCTTCCTGGGTGTTACTGGGTTGCCAGGGATGCTGTACATCGCAGGCTAGCTGGAAGGAGCACCTACGGCTCCTGTGGCAGAGCATCAGCTATGAACCGCTTTCTGAAAAAGCAAACAGCCACCTTACAGGAATGGACAGCCTTTCTTAAATAGATAAGGAGCTGGCACAGGAATGGATGAACTTTTATCCCAAGAAAACAAAGATGATTCGGCTAGGAAAAAAATTGACTACAGGAAAAATATGCTAGGGTGTTTTACTTTTTAACAGAAAGAAATGTCAGGGAAGTTTTAAAACAAGTATAAGCTGTGTTTTAAAGATTGATCTTTTTCACCTCTTTTCTGACTTTCTTCTGCTTAAAGAAATCTAGTCTATTTTAAATAGCTTTTCATATATACTTTCTCTAAAGCATTCAAATCCTAAAGATTGGAAAATGTTCTAAAGTAAATGTTAAGTCTCTTTATCTAACTCCCATTTCATGACAACAAGATAAACTTTGGTCCTTCTTTAAATACTTGAAATATATTTCTTTTGATAGATTTATATTAGGTCTCTTTAAACAATGTTTCATTTAATTACCTCCTGATATCTTTTTTAATGTGGTAGCATGAAGAGTAACATATAAAGAAGTCAGCTGAATTCTCCAGTCAATATAGTTGTTACTTGGCAATACATTAGCAAATACCCTCACCAAGCTCAGCCACAAGAATTGCTTCCCTGAGGTTTTAAAAAAGAAATTCTATCAACCTGGGAGAGAGAATGGGCTATAAAATGCTATAGATTCTGTTCAAGTACTAATCTGATACCGAGTTTCTATTCAAATGCTGGAGCTTAAAATCACTTTTCAGAAAATAGTTGAATAAAAGAAAGTTATAGCTCTAGATATATCAGATAATTTCCTGAGGTCTCTCTTGGGCAATTTCCAGCTTTACATACTGCAGATTGTATAACAGGAGCCAGAGGTATGATTAACTTCAGCCTGGAAATAAGCCGATTGAATGAGAAGATGTCAACTTCAGCCATGTCAGAAGGAGGCCCTTTCCTTTCCTTTCCTTCTCCTTTCCTTTCCTTTTCCTTTCCTTTCCTTTCCTTTTCCTTTCCTTTCCTTTCCTTTCCTTTCCTTTCCTTTTCCTTTCCTTTCCTTTCCTTTCCTTTCCTTCCTTTCCTTTCCTTTCCTTTCCTTTCCTTTCCTTTCCTTTCCTTCCCTTCCCTTCCCTTCCCTTCCCTTCCCTTCCCTTCCCTTCCCTTCCCTTCCCTTCCCTTCCCTTCCCTTCCCTTCCCTTCCCTTCCCTTCCCTTCCCTTCCCTTCCCTTCCCTTCCCTTCCCTTCCCTTCCCTTCCTTCCCTTCCCTTCCCTTCCCTTCCCTTCCCTTCCCTTCCCTTCCCTTTCCCCTTCCCTTTCCCCTTCCCTTTCCCCTTCCCTTTCCCCTTCCCTTTCCCCCTTCCCCTTCCCCTTCCCTTTCCCCTTCCCTTTCCCTTTCCCCTTCCCTTTCCCCTTCCCTTTCCCCTTCCCTTTCCCCTTCCCTTTCCCCTTTCCTTCCGTTTTCCCTTCCCTTCCCTTCCCTTCCCTTCCCATCTTGCTTCAACAGTCTCTCTGATGCTGAATTCAAGGTAAGACAGTAGTTTCTGGAGGTTACAGCCCTAAAGTGACCATGTTTGTCTAATCTCTAATTGCATATGCAATTTCCAAATTTGAAAGTGATGAAACTGCCTCATGTCTTAAAAAATACCCAGGAAACAGTGGCTGTAGATTGTGGTACTGCATAAATTCGGAAAATATTTCTTAAAAATAGGCTTAATCAGATTTATAAAGCTGAGTATGTCAGACATTCGTCTATCAACATATGCAGATTTGATTATCTCAGGTGAAAACCCCTACTGGAATGGAATTTACATTACAGAGTATTCCTGCTCAGTGGTTGGCACTGTGTAATTGTCAGATGGATAGAGTACAACTATTTACTGAGGCTAGCCACATTACCCCCCTTGAAGAGATTATTCTCGGTGTTTATGTAACAGCCAAGGTAACATATTACATCAGTACTTCACAGAAGTAGCTCTCTGCATCATATTGCAATTTAAGATTATTTTCTTAATCTTCCATTATGCCTAAATAAAGACATTCTAGTCTGTTATTTTCTGAGGCACAAGCCTGTTAGCTATTAATCTGGTGCATTTATTTTCTGCTTATCAAGAAAAATGTTGCTTATACCACTGATGCTGTTTTCAAACAAGTATAAGGCTGAAAAATATTTGATCCATATCAGTTGCTTTGCCTAAGTTACTCATCACTTTTTACTTGTTCCTGTGAGGGTAAAATTTTCTTCGTGTCAGTGTAACTCTTATTTTCAGAATTTGCGCCCGTGTGCCAAGATTCAGTGCGTGACCAAGACAGCTCTTGTGGCCTCTAGAAACCTGCCCTGCACGGAACCTGCCAGCAGACCCACAGCAGGTACAGGTTGTTTTTCCATAATGACAAAACATCATTCTCAGGTCTGTCAAGGCTTCGCCTTGGAGGTTAGCTCGTAGGTTGACACACAGGTGCTCCTCACAGGGACACCTCTAGCACAGAGCTCTAGCTGGGGTATTTTGCAGCAGCACTTGGAGCTGTGCTCATCCTTCTGCGGGGTTATACTGCTGCCAAAATGTCGTTTCCCACGGTTCCCGCTGCTTTGAACGGGGGCCTCCGTCGTGCTTCCTCCTCTGCCGCTGCGTCCGGGGGTTTTGGTCTTTCTGCTCTGGGTGGAGGCAAGTCCTTCCTCTCCCTCCCAGCGCCCCAGCGCGCACTGCTCCATCCCCAAAGGGGTTCCCAGCCCCTGGGGTCCCTTGGGTGCCCAGCCGTTGTCACCACGGCTGCCCGTAAGCTGCGCAGACAGGGGATGGCGTGTGGGAGAGGCTCCCGGAGGAGATGCTCGGTAGCTTTGGGAGCAGGACCATTGGGCGTGAGGAGCACTCCATCAGGAGGAGACCGGCTCGCTGGCCACAGGGCACAGGGCCAGGCCAGGGAAAATGCTTTCCTGTAGGTGAGCAGGCGTGAGGCTCGCACTGGCCCGCAATTAACCTATCCTCACAGAGAAAGGGGAATTTCAGCAATGGACGCAGATTAGAATGATGTTGGACTTCCCAGGGGGTGAGTCGAGGCACAAGATGAAATGCTGCGTGGAAAACATTGTGCTCGTGACGTTCCTACCTGCTGCTGCTGCCGCTGCTGCGTTTACAACCAGAACCTCTGCCAGTATTTCTGCCGCTCCGAATCACAGCCTGTGCTGTGGGAAGCCGAGCGGTTTTGCTCTCCTGAAGCTGTGCCTCTCCAGAGCCACCCTCAGCTGGCTCTTTCCTTCAGTGAAGTGAAGATTAGCACTGGCTCACTGATTAAAATGCACCTCAGCTTTGCCAATCAGTCTCTCCTTTGCAGCCCACACTGACTCTGCTTTACTCTGTCCTCCGTGTTACAATCCTTACAGTTGTATTTGATAGATATTTGCCCTGCAACTTAATCGCACCTACCATATATCACGTATATTTTCTGTTATTAGGCCTGCAATTTGCTGCTGTCTGGCTGTATCCCAACAGATGATTTAAGTCCCAGCAGTGTTATTACCGTTGCTGACAACTGACATTTCGTACTGTTCAGCATCAGCTCATTCAGCTACATTTCACATGTGCTTTAGCTCATCATCACGCCTCAGGCTGAGCTGAACAGCAGCAAGGGTATGGAGCTGTATTAGGTACGAGCCTGGAAACACCGCAGTGGGGTCACCTCCAGTCCCGCGGCTGCAGGGACCTGCTATCACAGGCTGCTCCCTCCTTCCCGCTGCTTTGGTCTCAGCTCAAGGGCTCTAATTTGCAGTTTGGAGCCACGCAGGGCTCCCCTGCTCAGTTTCTTGTTTCTGTAAAAGAGTTCAGATGTTGACCGAATGCCAAAAGTTAGCTATCAAAAGTATTCTTGCAGTGCACTGTACCTCAGGAGGTGAATTTATGGAGAAGATCTGTCGCATGTTTTGGTGCCCACCCAGGCTAATAATTTCCAGTGCTTACCCGAAGGCCACACTGATGGCCACCCCTCGCTCTAAGAATACAGACTTTTCCCCACAGAAACGAACCAGCTGGTGAACTCAGTGCAGCTCTAGCGCTGCTGCAAAGCCTAGAGTTGATTTGATTTGATTTGGTATCAAGCCAGAAAGAAAAGAAACACCACATTAACCATAGGTTCTTGGATTTCAGAAAATATTTACCTTCCGTTCACTTATGCTGCTTAGCAGAAAGTAAAGCCCAGGCTCACTGCTACCTGCTGGCTCATCACTAATCCATACCATGAACTGATCTCCCAGAGAATTCTCTCCATTAAACATAGTACAAGGAGCCTGAAAACCACATGCTAGTGCTTCTAATTCATGAGTGCTCAAACCCAACCACCATGCCACTCACACAGTTGCTTTACATGCATTTGTTTTAGACTCAGGACATGAAACCAGGATACTGGTCTGGATTTACAAAGTTGTTTCTAGACATCTCCAAAAGCCATTGGTTTCAGTGAAGGTTGAGTTTGCATATACATCCAAGGAATCTCCTTGGGAATAATTACAAAGCCTGGGTAACCTGAACATATTATGATCTGGGAGATACACCTTTGAAAGCATATTGTCCTGGTAACTGTCAGGTACCCTGCACAATTCAGAGTGCCTCAGCTGGCTTTTTCTAAAGTTGGACAGGACATATTTTTATCCCAGGCTTGTCAAATTTGAGATTAAAAACCCAAACGATGTAAGAATTATTATTTCTGTCCAAAATAGAGAAAAAAAACAAATTATGGTACTTCACAAGAACAGACAATCCATCCTTTTCATCAAAATGTTCAAATGATTCATCATTCAAATAATTTGATATCAGAGATTTTGCTTCTGATTTTGAATAGTAAATTCACATTTTAAATCCAAACCTTTTGAATGAAATTAAAAACTTTAGTTCAGAGAATGATGAAATGAGGTATGTGGGCAGTTTCATAATTCTATAATGTTAACGAAACAGGAAATTCCACCTTCCTGTTGAAAAGCTTGTTTTCATGGCAGCATTTTTCTATGGAAAAACATTATTCACAAATTCAAAAAGGTATTGTGCTATGGTATTTTCTTATGTACAGTTAGGATAGCTAAGAGGAAAAAAACTGTGTTTATATTGTGCTGTGAAACAAATTATCGTGTCCAATCTTGGGGCATATTTATGTTTTTATTTTTCAAAGCATTTCACTATGTCCAAGTGTCACATCTATAAGTACACTTGATTACTTTTCTGCCAGAAGGACACTCTACACTACAACCCGAAGTAAAAAAAATAAGTCATTAAGGATATTACTATAGCTACAGCTGTGGTCTGAGCTTTGTGGAAACATTTTTTGCCTTATAAATCTGCTAAATAACAAATATCAGACTCCACAAAAACTGCCATAAACTTTATTTTCTGATATCATCTAATGTCCACTCAACAAATCTACACTTCTATAGGTCTCTGCAAAATTACTTTCTGCTTTTCATGTACTTTCCAAGACCAAAAATTTATCAACATAAAACAGATGACGGCACTAGAAGAATGAAATTTGCCAGCGATTATTTATTAGGTCTTGATCTTTATAACAAAATAAACCTGAGGCCAAAGGAGAATGGTTTTGTATGACATATTAATTCCTCTGTATCAGTAAGTCAGTCCATAGACTGGGCTGGAACATCCTTGTCATGAGTACGGCATATTTTAGAAACGTAATGGATGTGTCCCTGCTTACTTCTTTATAGGTCATAAACCAAGAGAAGCACAGACCTGCAGAGGGTTTCCCTTGGCCCGTTACCTGCAGGTATCAGGTTTGGCTCCCCTCCTTTTGCCGGTGGCTCCCCAGAAGCCTGTGAGATATTTACTTGCATGCACAAATCTTCCATTGCCCTATCTCCCTTTGGTCAAAATACAGTCAAGCCTCTGATGTTGTCACCAATGCACAAACTTCACAAGTTTTATGACATCTATTACAAAAACCCTTCTCTGTTATTTAAGTTTTCACTCACTTGTTTATTGTAATTATGCTTATTGTACCAATATTCTGTTACCAGGGTTCTTACATACTAAAACATGTTTTCCAAAATCAAGAAACATTTAGAAAAACAAAAGTAATGTGTCCCCTCCGTGTCTTTAGGCACGTGCTTGCACTAGTTATCTGTGTGTGTATAGGGAAGAGGAGGTTAGGAGAAGACCACCTTAAGCCCCCTCCCTGCTGTGTTTCTCTCCCACGCCTCGCGGATGCTCAGCCTTCCTGCGCAAGAGAGGAGCTGGGGATGCGGGTGACGCCTGGACAAGACCCATGGCATAACCTCTTGTGCTCTGCACAGGCAAGCAGACCTCCTGGTGTCACCACTTACCCTCCACCTAGGAAGCAGGTGCTGTTGGTTGCTGTTGGGTGAAGAAAAGCTGAAGATCAGAGTGTGACCAAAACTGGTGAGAGCATCAGATTAGTCACTGTTCTGGGGCAGAGAGAAAAATCTGTCCTCATCACCAGACCAGCCTACAGAACTTTTCTTGGTTCCTGCCATCAGCCCTGAGATCCAGTGTTGGTAATTATAATAGTCATATAATATGTAGTATATATATAAAAATGATATTATAATATATATTATATTATACATAGTTTTATATTTACATATTTAGTTACATATATATTTAGTCATAATGAATTACAAAATACATGCTGTCCAGCAGCAAAGATTCAACCTGATTTTGACGCTTGCGGTTGAGCATCTTCAGATCATCTGGTGATGTGGAGGCAATTTTCCCCTTTTTCTTCCCTCATTCTCTGACAAAGAATATGTTAACAGCAGGTCTGGTACTCAAATAAACCATATGAGGAAATAGAGGCAGGAAATAAAGCTGGGGCTCCCCAGGACAGGTTCAGTGAGGTGACTCCTGTCCCTCTGACGTGTGCCACACAGCTGTCAAACATGAGCAATCTGATTCAGTGCTCCTGGACATAACTCACATACTTAAAAACGTGTCTCCACTGGGAGACACTGACATCAAAGTTAAGGGCAAGATTAAGACAAATGTTACTAAAATAATATTTTAAAAAAGGATATTGAAATAATTGTAAAGATTTATGGTCTTTTTCCTCTTGTCCTTGGTAATTTCCTGAGTCACACTGGGAACATGGACTAGCATGTAGTGACAGAAACCAGCCAAAGACAGAATCAGGTTTGGTTTTACACATTTCCCATAATACGACAATTGTCTAAAGCTGGTAGCAAGGCAGGCCCTCATCACTAAACCCACGGAGAGATGAAGTTAGATTTCACAGCTGTTGGGAGAAAACCAAAACAGCAGTTCCCTGAAGTGATTCAAATCATCCTCTGCCTATCTAATATGCAGCAAGGATCCTTTGCTCATGAAAAAAGCAAGAAGCACCCTCCTCTCTCCCTCCCTCTCCTCCCACTGTCTCCAGTTCTGTCAGTGGGATTACTGGTGAACATTTTCCAGGTGATCCTGTAAAAACACTGGGAAAGAAGAGATGATCTGCCAAGGTTATGGTCTTCACAACGTGTTTAAAGAACCACACTAAGTTCCTCTAGCAGGTGTGATCTCTCTTTCCTCCTTCCCTCCCCACTTTCTGTTTGAGGTGGCAGATTGCTTTCAAAGGCAGGCATACTTCCAGCCCCACTTCCCCCTTTTCCCAAGCCCTGTGGTTTGTGCCATATTTTCTTAGAAATACAGTTGTCTTCCTCCAAACCAGTTGGGGGGAGACAAAAACCAACCCGAAACACGTTCCTCTGGTGTTATTCCTCTTGTTTACACCCTCCCACGAAGTCACTGTTAAAGCGTTCAAGCTTTCTCGCTTTTCTAAGTTTAGGTAAAATAAGCACATCTGTTCTTCCCAGCAATAAGAAAACATGAAAGGAGTTGGAGCAGGTAAGTTCATCTTTTCCCAAAATGTGTTTCTAAGCTCCAGACTTTCTCCCTGAGCCAGTGTCCCTGACATCTCTTCATGGAAGGCTGGTACTTACCCCTGCCCTTGGGCAGTTTTGTTGTACCTTTGACAATGAACTGAGCAACCTTGCAATACTTTATAGGGCTTTTACAGGAGGAGGACAGTCCCACATAGAGGTAACTCTGCTTTTCCGTCTCAAAGTACTGAAAGCAGCTGTTTCACACACCTTTTTTTGCCAGATATTTTTTTCCCTCAATACTCTTCTCCAGCAGCTCAACTGTTTTCAGGTATTTAAACAACTTGTAAAATGAGCAGGAAAGAGATAAGGCTTGCCCTTCGCAGTGATCTGTGTTAAACTGAAAAAGACTATGTTGGCTAAAATGAAAATTACTAGTTAGCAGTCATGGCTCAAATATTTCTTAGCGGGGAGCATTTGGTATCCTTGTTTAGCTCAGCTGTATGTAAACTCTAATGCACTCCTTTCTGCCTTCAAGTTCCCTGCAGCGCAGTCAATAACCCATATCATTCTCCCACATGACTTTTGTTTTCACGTCAATTTAATGCTCAGAAGCAATATGGACCCCAGTTACAAAACCTTCACTGAGAAAAATGGGAAGTGGCTTCATATACTTTAGACTCTATCAATTAAACAGATCTCAAACTGCTACAACCTAGTTAAATCTAGGGAGCTGGCAGCCTCCTTGAGTCACTTAAGCTTCTGGGCTGAAGTACAAATTTGATAAAAATGAGGGAAGTATTGCTCTTCGATTGCTCTGGTACATTTTTTTATCATCCTAGGGAAAGACTCTGTTGTGATTAAAGAGATTCAAATATTTATTTGACAAACACCACAATGTATAATGTATTATCACAACTGACATCAAAAGAACAGATGTTAAGCTTTTCAATTTCTTGCGAAAGGAGTAGAAAAGAAACTTCTCTCTTGGATCAGAAGAGCTATCTCAAAGTGGACTGGTTGAAGAAGTCTTAGGAAAAAAATATAGAAGGAATAGTAATAAACAGGACTAGATAGCATTCTTCCCAGTATTCTCAAAGAATTCATGTATGAAAATCCCGAACTATTATTTGTGACATGTGTATCTCTCTTAAACCAGTCTTGCTACAAGGAGAACAGAAGGGTCCAAACGTGATGACAAATTTTAAAAAAAGACCAAGTGAAAGAAGCTGTTGAGAATCACAGCATCAATGTCTTCTCTACCAAGAAAACTGAAGAAATTAGTAGACTCCTGGATAGATATAATAAAATTGAGAAGAGTCAGCATTTTCCAAATTTCCAAATTTTCCAAAGAGAAGATTTACCATCCTTATTAGAATCTTGTAAGGAGATGGTATACACTGATTTCTGAAAGGCTTTTAACAAGTTCCCTTACCAAAGATTCTGTAAATGGTTATAAGAGGAAAGTTTCTTTCAAGGATTAAAAGCTTGTTAAAGGACAGGAACCAAAGGTTAATAAGAAGAAGTCAGTCTTTAAAATGGAAAGGTTACTGATGGAGTACAAAACAGATTTGTATTTATAAATGATATGGAAAGAAGAATGAATAGTAAGGTGATGAAGTTTGCTCCAGATCATAAATTAGACAGGAAAAAAGGAAGTCTGACAAAGAGAGTCTTAGAGGATTTTGCATTATTGAGAAACTGGGTAGTAAAACAGCAAATGAAACTCAGTGTTGATAGGATGCAAAGTAGGACACATAAGGAAAACCAACTTTAACTATATTTACACAGTTACGAGCTCAAAATTAGCCATTATCATTCAGAACGGAGATTGTCCCTGTTCATTCTTTGTGAAGAATAGATCAGTCTTGGCAGTAGTCAAAAAAACCCCAAATGAGATGTTAGGAATGATTATGAAAGGGGTAGAGAATAAACCAGAAAACCTTATTATGCTGTGTATAAATCCGTGGTGTGTCTACATTTTGAATATTGAATACAATTTTGGTCTTAACTCTCAGTATATAGTAGAAAGAAAAGAAGCTGCAGAGAAGGGAAATGAAGATGATCAACAGCCCAAGTGTCTCCCTGTGAAGAAATTAAACAGGCTGGGGCAGAAAAGAAATGTCTGAGGGGGTATAAGTCAGTAGATCATAAAATAAAGATTAGGACACAGAAGTGATTAAAGACCATTCATTTATTGTTTCTCATAACACAAACTCTAAAAGGTACCCAATGAGATTATCAGGTGGCAGTATAATGCAAAGGAGTATTTTTTCACCAAATGCATAATTAAGTAGTGAAACAAATGGTTACCAGATATATGGAGGCAAAAGCTATAAAAGGCTTAAAAGAAGATTATAGAAGGTGTGAAAATCCACCAGTTCCGATTAAACACACACATAACCATGAGCTCAGGACATCCCTAAGTCACAGGTTGCTGGGAGGATACATGAGGAGAAAAAGCGCAACGTATCTCCCCTGTTTCTGATGTGGTTTCCTAAAACTTTTGATACTAGTCTGCAGTGCAAACAGGACAATGGAGTAGATGGAACTGTAAAAATGCTCTTATGCTCATAATATAAATCTTAAAATATATTGCCAATAAATGTAAAAAAAAAAAAAAAAAAAAAAAGAATAACCAGAAGAAGAAAAGAATGTGGTCTGTTGATTTGTACGACTTTGTCAACAAATTTGTGGTATAGTGCTCTGAAGAGGTTACAGATGCTGCCAGCACTTATTCAGATAAATAATCTTACTGATACATGCAATCTGACAGATATCAAGAAATGATCGCTCCACTGATGCTGACTATTCTGCATCAGCTGGCTATCAGGATGCTTGGCAGAGAGTTTCTGTGATAATTTTTCCCTATAGTGCAGTAATGAATTGGCCACTCGGAGTCAATTCATTCAAAGACAGGCCAGGTGATTTCCACTGGGGCTGAAACACAAAGCTAATGTTGCAGAAAAGAATAAAAATGGGAACCCTTTAAGTAGATACTCAAGTCCAATGAAGTTCAGAGGGAGCTCTAAATCCAAACTGACATTCACTTTGCATCCACGAATTGCTAGTTTCGGTACAGTAAGAGTTGCTCTGCTGCTGGGAAGACTGAAGCTCAGGAGCAGACACCTGTGACTCGGATGGTCCCTCAGTCCCCATACGTGTTCAAAGGGATGCCATGACATTACTCACAGAAGGCTGAATCCCAAAGTGCTCCCTCCAACTGGTTTCTTCCTGGCTCCCTATGTAAGAAGATTTTAAGAAACCTCCACCTCTTTGCAGACAGCATTATACACATGTAGGGCAGGAAAACAACTGTACCGGTTCAGTAGTGGGGCCAAGAGAGGCGTGGGCACCACGCGTGGCGATGTGAGCTGAGCTGTCTGCAAGGATGGGACAGCAGATGAGCAGCTAGGCACCAGCCAGCCCTCCTCAGCAGAGGTTTTCCTGGGGGCTCTGTTCACAGATAGCAGTCAAGCATTATGGTTTTGATTTGGCGCTCTCCCTTTGATTCAGCTCAAATCCACGGAGTAAGGCCAGTGTCAAGTTTCAATCAGGATTTCAAAACCCTCTTACTGTTGAAACATCTTGGAAAGACTGATATAGTGAGCTGGGAAACGTGGCAGAAGTTTGAGACAGACAAATGTTGCATGCTAGAGTTCCTTGAGCACAGGCTCAATGTAAAGCAAATTCATGGAGCTTGAAGCAGACCAAACTAATCACAGAAGAAACAGCTGCCAAGACAGTACTTCATTATAATGAATGGACACATTTGAGAAATACGTCTGAGTGGAATAGGTCAAAAACAACAGCTGTATTATTGTGTGGCTGTTATTTTTGATGATCAGGATGTAAATGTTCATTGTGCTGAATGTCACTTAATTCTAATTAAATCAGTGTCTTAAAAGAACCTTTACATGCCATGGTACACCAGTTGCTCCTGATGAGGGCTTCTGGGTCCAAAAGCCAGGCTGAGGTCTCTATCAGCTGTAAGACATTTCAAGTTACCAGACTGCCTAATGTGTGGGGCGATAGACACTGAAGTAATTCCATTACATGCGAAGTGAATGTTTTTTCCACGAATCCCAAATACCCGTCAATGTTGCTGCGAAGTGCTGGATGGAATTGCAGTCTGACCGGGTGGCCATACAGCCCAGTGGCTAAGGAAATGTGGTTGCAGCCTGGCTTCTGCCACCGCCTTGGTGATGGGTCTGGAGTGTGACAACAGGCGTGACTTCCCTTCTCCGTGACCTTATCTGTTCAGGTGAAGGGCCCGAGGACGGGGATTTTGCCCCACCTTGCTGCAGAAATATATACCTCAGCTGGTCACCCCTAAGCTCCCTCGAAGCAAAGAGTGAAAATGGCACTTTTAGGATTTGAGCTGTCTGATCTGTTTTAGCTGTGCCTGATAGGATTGGGATGAGTCTCACCTTACAAGTGCTTGTTTCTCTCCAGTGATGATAAGGGACATGAGGGTGGCTAATTCAATGTCTGCATCGTAGATACGTCAGTGTGAGCAAACGAATCCCACTCTCACTCTTTGTACAGCATGTCCCAATGCCAGCGGTTCTAAATTGCTGTAACACAAGTCATGGAGTGGCTCGGGAACTGGGTTATATTTTTTCCCGGTGTTACAAAACATGAATACCTCAGCCATGAAACTTTTGGAAGGAATGTATGAGTTGTGAAAACTTTCCTTGGGAAAGTTCCTTGTGTCCAAAATGACATTGCAGGTTAAAATAAGCGCGATTAACACACACACATCATGAACTGACCCGTAGCCCAGGGATCAGCACACTTATTTGGGAGTTGGGTGGTTTAAATGAAACTCAGGCCTCAGCTCTGTTAGACCTTCCACAACATGCAGAGTGCCTTGGCCACCAGACTACTGGATAAACTGCGTGTGTGTGTAAAAGTTTCAATGGACAGAAGAGAGCTTCCCATTGATCTCTGGATGTACTTTGGTGGGAGTGTTACTTCATTAAATATAGAACTGAAAGCTGAATACAAATTTCAGGATTTGACCTTATATACAAATGGTTATTTCATATACACTTTCTACAGTAAGATAAAAAATAATTAGGTGTAGACTGTTTTATAGGAATCAATAACTGAATTGAAAGAGTCAATACTCCAGAGCACAATTTATAGCTATTAACCTGAGTCTGCCTCAAGCATCCTGTTCTTTCATGATTATTGTTTAAGTAAATGAAAAGGAAGATTGAAAGTAACAACCTTTCCAGATCTCTAAAATGTAGCACTTGTGAAGCATGCCACTTAACCATCTGGCCTTAGAAAAAATGTTATTTAAATGCAATACGCAATAGTGGTTGTACAGTGCCACTTAATTGCAGACAGGTAGTTTTATCATACGAGGTTGAAAATTCATGCTGTAGTTTTGGAAAAATTCCATTTTGCCATTCTTTTGCCTGCAGTGGGATCACATTCAAATTTCCTTCTTACTGAACATTGTCTTCACCACTTTTGATACCTCAGTGTAGTCTTATTTGGCATGTTTTACAAAGAATGCTTGAGACAAGACATTTCCATTTTTTTCCCCACACAAATTGGTTAGTGGAGAATTTGAAGTATACTGCTTGCTTCATTTCCTAAGGGAATAGAGCTTGTGGTATTGCACTATCTTCTGCCCTTTTCACTCCTTTTCACCAGCACCCCTGAAATTTGCTGTCAGATTTCAACAAAATTTCATCTTGGTTGAAGATCCATATTTGAACCTTCTACTACCAATTCTGTTCTTGGGACTCAACATTTGGCATAAATTTTACTATGCATTTTCTCCCCCCCTGCCCCGCATCCTAATGTTGCTGAGACTTCAGGCTTTCTAGGCAAGGTACCTTCTTGGAAAATAGCACAAAATTCTGAAGAGTTAAAAAATGCTGCAAAGGCAGCACCAAGTAAAGCAAGACATGGTGCCAGCATCCTTATATGCCAAAATCATGGGTTGCTGGGTTTTTTTGAAGCTCACCTTGTTTGCACAAATGATTCACTCCTAGCAAAATATTTTTAAATGGCTGTAACCATAAATGCCTGTGGACTGTGCGCTGCTAGCTTTGCTCCTACTGCGCTTTCTTCATCCTGTCTTTGCATTGAAAATATTTATTAAAACTAAAAAGAGAAATATGTATGAATTGCCTTTCTAACCACTTGTTGCAGGTGATGAATCTTTGTCTCAGGTTAAAAGTGCCAGATACACTGAAGGAAAAAACTCATCACTTGCACTGATCTCTGTCTCTCAAACCCACCTTAGGACACTTGGACAGGGGAGGTGGCTGTGAAATGTGGCTGGGTTTCCATACAAGGGGCAGCATTTTGACCCTCCTAAATGCTATGGTCCCTTTGCCATAGAAGTTTAGCTGAGGGAGCAAGTTGTCAACAAAATTCAGAATTTAGCAGGGTATTTTTAATATCCAAGACTAGGTCAATCTCTGGTCTAGAAGACTGAGATTCACAGATGTGAATCTTTTCTTTATGCCTGCCAGAGCTGGAGAGAAAGTATTCTCCCCTGCCTGTCAGTGGTTTTCACTGGGCTCACAAGATCTCCAGCCTGCTTTTTTTTCCCCCCCCCCAACATTTTTGTCTGTACTGTTATATACATTTAAATATACATGCAGAATGTATATGTCCCAGCTTACCTGGGACAGTAAGCTATAGAAAAGGCTTAATTGGAAGCACAGGTAATTAATGAATTTGAGTGCTTACATCAATCATTGAGGTCAGCCAGTGTTTGAATGCAGATTTGCAAGAATAATGAACACAGGTAAGAACACATCTATTGAACAGTTTGCAGTCAAGCCACAGGCTGACATTTTGTTTTAGAAACCATTCATTAAATTATTTGGCATAGCAACGAAGTGAGTAAAACTCAAAGTATTTGTGGATACAAAACAAAAAATTCTCTACTCCTGCTGAATCCATGGTTTACTGTGAGTCACTCACTCACACCTAATCCAAAGAAGAATTTTTATGAGCCAGTGGTAGAAAACAACTGATGTGACAGAAACAGAGGTCAAATGAGGAGGAACTATAATTAGAGATGTACATGCAGGAAAATCCCTAATATCTGAATGTCTAAACTCAGATATACTGAAACCTTCCCCATCAGGACTATGTCCTTTTCAAACTGACTGTTTCACAAACCAAACTATCATGTTGTATTAACATCAGCCTCGACATTCCTCTTTAAAACTTAGCTGTTTGCATTATTTTGATTATTACGAGAATTTTATTGGTCTCCTGAAATTCAGATTTCCTGTGAGACTTTTGCGTGCCTCCTCACAACCATTGCTTGCAAACCTGCTACCCTACAGCATGTGACAGGTTTGGAGCCCAAGTCCTCCCCCAGGTCAGTTTTACCTCAATTTCAGATATGTGTATTGTGAGTTAGCTCTGTGAGAGGGGCAAGACACAGCCCCGCAAGGCCTTGCATCCCACTGGTGTTTGTGCGCTGAGAACCTGGCATAGACGGACGAGCAGACTGACGAGGAGAAAAGCTTATGGTGGTGCTGACTGGAAATATTTTCCTCTGGCATTTCATAGCAGTAGAGATTTGATCAACCTGGTTTGCCCAAATCACAAATATTTCTAAATCCCCCCATAAAATGGAAATTCTTTGCCGAGTTTTACCCAGAGGAGGAGACCCAGAGGCTCGCCGCTCTCCCTGCTCATGGGTGCAGCCTTGCTGGCACTATCGGTCTCCTCTGACCACCCATCTTCCCGGCCACCACAACACACTTCGTCTACACAGAGAGTTTCCACAGACTTTGTGCTCTCTTGTTCTCTTCTGCTTTGCAGCGAGGCAATGACTCGTATTACTTACCTGGCTGTCAGATCCCAAAGGGAGACAAAAAACTTGCTTTATGAGTCAGGAGATAGTAAGGCAAGGGGGTAGCAGGCAACATAATGCCTGCCTTTCTCCAGGGCTTGGAAACTCCTTGCCTTCATGAGGATAAATGATGAATATCAGTTACTCTGCTTCCTTTTTCTCTTTTTTTTTGACAATGAAGCCATTGCAAGAGAGGGAAATTTTTTATTGTCCTTTTGTCTGAAAGGAACTGTGAGAGATTTTAGGTCCATTTCTATATGCTCTGGTGCTAAACTCACAGTTGCAGAGAAGCTGGAGTGAAAATAGGAGCTGCTCTTGCCTTGGGTACCATATCTATTCCCCATTAATAGCTTTCTGATGAAATTAGCTTAGGATTCTTGCAGAACTTTTTAAAGTTGATGACCCAAACTATTACCTATATATCCATTTCCATGTGTATTAACACCCAGGGAAGCTACTGAGCAACTTCAGCAAAGCATCTGAGTGCTTTAAGTGCACAATCATTGCTCATCTTCTCAACTTCACTGTCATGGAAGAAAATATTACCTTTATAGCCAAGTTCTTACTGTTATTGTCCCCATTTTACATAGGGGACGCTGTGACACAGGGATCACATATTAATGAACAGAAGATCAGTTTGCAACAGTATGTTACCTCAAGTACCATTACTATTTAATGAGTAAGAAGTACAGTAAGGATTTTCTCATTGTTCATTTAACTGATTCAGTGCAAATATTTCAGCTCAATAGCTTGAATGCAGTTGTCAGTGTAAACAGTTCCTCATTAAATATAAGCTCTGGCAGTCACATCAGAAGTTAATGGTTCTTCAAATGTGAAAATGAAGATAACAGTAGGCTTCTCTCTATGATTCTAACAGAATCATTTGTTCACTAGAGGAAAGATTTTATGCATGTGGCTATTAATCTCATATGAATGTTTGTGGTTAAGGTCTGTATCTGGGACCACATAAAAAAGAGAAAGGTTTTGTCTCCCTAAACAGCAAGCACTAAATGCAAAACCTTCACTGAGCACTCTAATTCTGGACACAGAAGGGATGAGAAAATCCACATCTTTATGGCAGATATGGTCTGTTATATCAACATACTATCATATCCTCTACCAAAAAAAAAAAAAAAGGACAATTACAATCAGTTAATCTGCATATTATGCAGATTAGGAATTATATGAACATGTGGCAATTGAGGGAAGATTTATAGGGGAGCTGCAGGCAGAGTTTGTTTCCTTTTCCTCCAACAGCTTTGTGCTTGCTGGGGGAAGCCTAAGGAGGCTGCACTATGTAGCCCTGGGGGCAAAGATCTCGTGAACATAAGCACTATCCTGGCAGGTCAGACCAAACCACATCCAACCCAATATTCTGCCTGAATGCTAGAAAAAAGTCAATGCTATTTAGGGAGGGTATGCAAGCTTCTGCACTTTCAGTGGTCCGTTACCCTGGTACTAACCCAACATCCAAAACTCTTTTATTAAGGTTGTTAAAGGTAAGATTAGGTGAGATGTGCTGTGATTTCTGCGTTCCATTTAACTTCCACCTTCAAGATCTTTTAAACCTCAGTCACATCTTCTTGTCCATCTCCTCCTCCTCAAAGAGCCCTAGCCTTTTAAATCTCTCTGAGTAAAGCAGTTGCTTCACAGTCTTGATTTTTGCAGTTGCCCTTCTCTGCACTTTCTCTAACTCCACTCTATTCCCCTTAAGATATGAAGACCAGAATTATCCACAGAACCCAGTACAGGACTTGGTTTTATACAGCAGCAAAATGATGCCCTTTATTTTATTCCTAGTTCCCTTCCTGATGATGTTCGATATTTTATTGGCCTTCTTGCCTGCCACTGTTCATTCAGTCAATTATTTTGTGGCCTGTCAGTGAGTACTCCAAGATATCTTCTCTGCTAGATAAGAGTTCAGCATCATGGAGGTATGTTTTAGATTATTTTTGCATCATTTCATATTTCTCTACCTTGAATGTATTATTTGCCACCTTTTTGCCCACATGAGTTCTTTTTGGTGTTATTTGCCTTTGGTACAGCACTGGACTGCTGGAAAGAGCTTAGTACCATCTGCAAACTTGAGGATTTTAGTATGGACTCACTTCTTCAGGTCATTGACAAAGATGCTTAATAAAACTGGTCCCAGTGTTAGTCCCAGCAATGGGACTATGAGTACTGATTCATGTTTGTCCTGAAAAGTCTTACCTGTTGTTTCCTATTTTTAAGTAGCTTTCATTCTGCAGATAGATATTCTTAATACTTTTTTTCCAGAAGTACCAAGACAATTAAAACGTGTTATACAGAACAAAAAATATCACCAGGCACATTAGGTAGCTTTTAAAGATAAAGTTTAGTGGCAGGAGTCTACTTCTGTCAGGCACCTAGGAAAGGGGAACAGAATGCCCTAAGTTAGATTTTCTGCCCATTATTCTGTCTTGTGCTCTTTGTCCTGAAACACTGGGTACTTGATCTTCTCTTCTGTATCCCCTTGGACTGGTGCACCAGTCTCTGCTTCCCTCCGTTCATTGAATTAAAGAGCACTGAGGCCCAGCACTGTGATCATAAACTGTTGCAAAGTTAACATTAAAATTGTCCAGTTAAGTATAGCAATATTGGGGATCATAATGTACAGGTTCTCAAATGATGTCTGAGAGCCAATTATGAGCTATTATTACAGTCATTTTATTTTTGGTTTGTGTCTTAATGATTGTTTTGCTTTTAGCACTGACTTCCCTGTGGAAGACACAACCGAAGTGCTAGTCAGCAAGCCTAAATAGTCAACAAAAATCACCAACCAAATACAAAGGTGGTGGACAAGAGAATCTGTGGTGCCAAACTGAAAGAGCTGTAAATATAGGCCTATTACCATACTGACATGTTTAGCAGTAGTTTAGTAGCAAAGTGGGGAACCTGCTGTGTGCTGATAATTAGAAAAAAATCTCTATGTGGTTGAGCTCCCTGGTAGGCTTGCATGGATCACAGACTCCATCTAAAGGTTTTTATTCTAACAGCTTACCCCATGTTTTATTCAGCTGTTATTAGATCTCATGAGCAATAAGGTTCAAGCAGTTCTTCTCTTCTGGGTCACAACAAACCAAAGCCTTCTTATATTTTTGTTGTTACGATACAGGTTTTCTTGAGACTGTGGTCACTTGTCTGGCAACTCCTGGCCAGAAGGGCATAAGATAATACACAGCAACCTCTCCCCTTTTATCCTGCACCTGCCTCCACATGGACACTTGCAGCTTTGCAGAATGTTCCGAGATCAACAAACTTATTTTGATTCTCAAATACCTTGCATGGTTTCTCAGAAATACAGTTGTATTTACATCTATCATTTCAAATGAAAAATATGTGCTTTCTTTCTAGTCAGTTTTTCCTGAGGAGTCTGCTAATACTAAACTTTGAAAATGCAATATGATACTTAAAGGATTCCCTTTAATCACCCTAATACTATAGCTGATTTGTGGATTTACTTTTCTTTTATGTTCCCCCTTCACTCTTAGTCTTCTATGCAAGGTGAATCAGGGCAGCCCCTTTCTTTATGATGATCTCCTTTTTTCACCCCACAGCCCCTCTCTGTGCCACTGTCCTGGCTCTTTGGTGTTTGTAAGGGTCAGAATTGAGAACTTCTTAACAACTTGCTCTGAGGCATATGAGGAAATCGATATAAACGTGCAAATAGAGGAGAAGACATGAGAAGGAAAGCTAGAAATGAAAGACTTGACTTTGGGACAGAGCAGCAGGAGGTAGTTAAGCATCTTTCTTACTGGTTGCCAGTCTCGTTTGATTTTCATGCCCTTAGACTTTTTCACCTTATTTTTAGCTCTCTTATGGGAAGGAAGTCAGTACTGTAATATTGTACAGCATCTTAGAAGCCAGACACATATTGCAGAGGCTCTTCCCCTGTTCTCAGGCTTAACTAAAGCCTGGTCTGTCAGGCAAGAGAGGATTTGTGCTTTTAAATGAACCTTTGGGAAATGTTGCCTGCATGTGAATACCTATCTTACATCCAATGTGCAAATTAGCCTGAAAAAAGGCAGGAGCTGGAGTGTTAGGATGTTCTCCCAGCTGCATTGAGTCAAGGGGCAGAGAAGCAAGGCTGGACTAAGCTGGCATATGTAGGATGAGTACATCCTCATATAGGCTGAGTCTAGAATAGCAATTTGCAATGAAGTCTATTTTCTTTTACTCACTGACTAGATGTACAGAGTTTGTAAGGACATTAAGGAATCCAAATTGTAATCTTAAACATGCCATTTAATAAGATGAAAGGCAATGAATGAGTTTGGTGACAAAGCCAGCACAGTCAGAATCCCCCTTTAGGGAACCTCAGTCACTTGTTCTCAGTAGTTGAGCTGAGACAATGATACGCTTTCCAATTTGTCATGCTGGGGGTTGCAACTAATAGTAGCCCCTTAAAGTGACAATCTGTGCTCATATCTTATTTCTCATTAACATACAGCACTCTTGAGTTTTGACCACTGTTTTAATTGCCCTGCTAACTAGTCACAAACACCACTGGAGATCTTTTTCACTGATGAGAATAAAAATAAGCTTTTTAGGATCTTAATTGCAGAAGTAAACACAAGCACGGTGACTCCCTTTCCTTCCCTGTCACTCAATGCTTTGCATATGCCTTGTCCCATCCCTGTCATGGTACACTCTCCATGCATTTTAGACTCCAATATATTTGCTGTTCACAGCTGACTCCCCATCTCATCTTCCATTCTATCCTGCTTTCCCTCTTATTTTATTCCTCTCTTCTTCAAATTGCTCTTCCTCTGTAGACTCCTTTTCATACTTCTTCCTGGTCCTACTGCTCATTTTCCCTGTATCCCTCTGCACCAGTTCCTCACTGCTGGAGCTAGAAATCTCCTCAGAGTGGCCTTCATGGGTGGACTGATCCTTTTGCAAATACAAAATGCATTATACAACTTTGCATTAAACCTTCTGTCTCTCCTGCCTCCAGTGTCTTTTCATCTCAGGCTGGACTTAGACTGCATGCCAGCAAATTGACATCTGCAGCTGGAACCCAGAAACAGAAAACCAGAAATTGGCACTTTAAATTGACATTTTTAGGCTTTCATTACAAAAGAAAGACCAATCTGCTTTTCTGATGAAAAGAAAACATATAATAGCAATACTATACACTTGAAAATCACATTGAGAAACACCAAAGCTTACCTAGTTCTTTCCAATTAAATTTGCTATCCCAAACACTGAATGAAAGCAATAGGAATGAAATAAAAGATCAGCCTTCAACATGGAGGAAGATGAAAAACCTTGAGCATACATTGCTGAGAGGAAAATAAACAAAAGGATAAATCGCAAATCACCACATGGCCCAGTTTTAGCCTGAGCTGCTAGCTTTTATTGGAGGTATTTTGGAGTGTTTCTGTGAAGTGGATAAAACTGATAGACTTGTCTGCTCAGGTCTTTATTTGTTGTGGTCCTGTTTGCTCAGAAAGACTGGGCAAAGCCTATTTTCCCAGAAAAGCAACAAGTAGGCAATGGAAGACAGTCCCTTTGTGCTGCAGCTCAAGCACCCTTCCTGCCAGTGCCTCAGAGAAAACAAAGCTTTCTTGCTCTCATTTTCCCTCAACCAGACTCCGTCCACTTGGACACCATCCCATCAGGCTACTCCCCTTTTCCAGCATTAGGGACTGCAAAACGTCCCATCTGAGCCGTGTCCCTCACTCCTCAGATCTGCATGCAGGTAGCCTCAGGGCGTGCTGCAGCAGCTCATGGTTTCCCTTGCCATGTACGCCTGCACTGAGTCATTCTCCCTTATTTTCCCTGAATGGAAGACTGACGCCCACCCCAGAACCTCAGTGCCATGGTACAAGAGCTTAGCCCTCAGCACAGGACATCAAATTTTGGGCTATGGGGAACAGGATGGGTCGCACGGCCATGCTGAGGAAGCTGGACAGGCAGCTCTGGGACAGGCGGACCTCCTGCACAGCTGGCCCAGCCCCCCCATGCTCTCATTAAGTCTGACGTTTTGAGGAAACATTAGCCCTACTCCTCAGGCACATCAGATCTGACGCATGCCAAATCCTCAGCTGCATTGTGAGGGAGCCGTGCAGTCCATGCAGGTATATTTGTGTCTTGGAGATGCAGGCTATCAAGGTGGGAGCCCTACAGCTGTGGTGCTGTTAGTAAGTTATAGTTACAAGTTCCTAATGTTGAGGGCTTGAGATGGCTCCTTGTGCAGCTCATGAACTTTGTCACTCTACTGTTTGCAAACTGTTAAGTTAACCAGGCATGTGCATTTAAGGCTGCCATCCGTCTCAGCAGTATCCTTCCTCAACCAGCCAGAAAAAACCACATTAAAAATCATTCTAAAATGCTCAATACGATCCTCAGTAGAGTATTTAAGAACATTTCTTACTGAAGCTTATTTCAACACTATATTCACTTTGGATTTTCCAACATATCTGATGCTGAGAGAGTTCACAACAGGTCTCTCCCACAGCAGCACCTACCCGACAGCCCACCTAGCAGTGATGTACATCAAACAGCATCACGTAGTCTCTCCATGTCTAGGTGAGGCTGAGGCTGCCAGCGCTGCTTGGCAGACTGGCTTTGCAGCATGCAATTAGTGCCAAACACCTTCTATGGCATGAGATTTTAAAACAATAGGGAGACTCAGAAAGCAGCGTGGGGACATTTCCTGGCTCGAGGGGTGGTATCAGGTGAGACACGGTGCAGAAACAGATGCTAGAAAGAGCCAGAGGTCTTCAGGAAACTGTCCAAAGGTGCTCCATCACAAGGAAGGAGAAGATCTGGGCTCTCAGCTTCAGAGGGGGAAGCAGGGCGAGCTAAAAACGTCTCTAAAACAAATACTTAAAAGAAGGCACTGCAGGGTTTGACTGCAAAGTACCCTGGGAGCTTCATGGGGCAACTGGGGTGGGGAAAGGAGCTGGATTAATTTCTGCAAGGCACTGCCACTTCTGTCACGGCTGATCTGCCAGGACCAGATGTTCCTTGCCACAAGAAGGATGAGTAATAGAGGGAAGCCAGAACAACAGGATTTTGTATTTTTCATGTTGTCTGTTAGCAGAATATTAATGACTGGTCTGGTTTGTGTCCCAACTCAGGTAGTCCCGCAAGGTGTTGTTTTTAAATAGCAGCAAAGGAGCTGAGGTTGACTGCCTGCATCTCTGCCAGCTGTACCCTGACAAGCACAGCCCTCTTCAGGAGCTACCCAAAAAGCTGCTGCTGGTGCACAGCATCTTTGTCCAGGGACAAAGATACAATATGATTATGATATGATAAGATGTGATATGATATGATCTGTTATATGATGCAGGGAAGCAAAGCTAGATCACGCTCTTACCTCCAGAACCAAGCTACCCAGATCACTTTGGTGATTGTCCTCCCACCACTTCAGGGAGGCCCCTCCTCGCTTTTGGAGAATGCCCAGACTGGAGAGAGACCTGCTTTGAGCATCATTACTCCCAGACTGAGGCCTGCCCTTCGGGGTCACCAATCATCCCTTCCCTGTCCCCTGCCAAATCTCCCCCCTGCAAAAGGCCTCCTACTCATCAGGGAGAAGATGCACCCAGACCACCCCCCAGGTCCCCACCACAGCATTGGGGAGCAGAGTCTGCACCTCCTGGGGCACCCTGCCAATGCCGGGGCTCCTGTGCCCGAGGGAAACGCTCTCCCTTTTGGGGTCCCCCTCCATTAACCGTCCCCTGGCTCTGATGATGGAAGCCAGCCAAGGTGGGAACATGGGGTAAATCAGAGGCCCTGATGGAGCCAAAAAGCCCCCCTTGGGGGTGGTCCTGCCTCGCCTGGCATCCCCTTCCCAGGGTTTCCCCTGCTCTCTGGGATGCTCCCTGGGAAGGGGAGGCAGGAGCAGGGCAGGCACCATGCCACCCCAAGCAAGGTCTGAAATGTCAGAGCCATTCATCACAGGTGGGAACCTCATCACGTAACCTAGAGGAAGAATCAGTGTTTTCTGGAAAGATGTAAGTATTTGAGAAATTTGGATTTGACAGTCCTTAGGTATCTTTAAGAGGGGAAGCTGTAATGGCATTTCTTTCTTTCTCTTGAAAGAGCTTGGCTGCCAACTGTGTCTGATACATGATGCATCCTTGGCTCCCCCAGCACCGCTTCAGTATGGGTTTCTGGTGCTGCTGTGAGCTCACGGACGTTTTAATGCAAACCCAGCCTCAGTGCTCAAGTGGGCTGTATTGCACTGGCTGGCCGAATGAGAGAGATCTGGTCTTTGAACAAAATTAATTCAGAACATTTACTCCATCACTGACTGTTGACATGATGTCTTATTTCTTCAATGGTCTGTTTGCAAGTGAAATAAACACCTGAAAATTACAGTGTTGTATGCTGTTTTAGCAACTAAACACATAACCAAGTACTGAGACTAGTATTACTTGGGGATACATTTAAGTTGTAATTCTCTCTTTATTGATGGATTTTCTTTCTGTCTCTCTGGGAAGTGATTGTTACAGTTTGTTCTTCAGTCTGGTCCCCAAAGGAAAGAAAGCTTCCTTGGCCTCTGTGCATTTGTACGTGTCTGTGTCTATTCTCCTCTGTTAACTTTTGAACTACAGGCAGCTTTCAACCCACATTAGAAAACAGTTTCATGAAAATAAGAAGCCAGGTAAAAGACAGAGACTGCAGTAGTGCCTTTACAGAGGATAGGCTGTTCTTGACCCCGCAAAGGAACAGATGGCAACAGGGACTGGGCTTCACTAGCTTTGTTGCTCACATGATTATTTGTTTTCTGTACTAAAGCCTACAGAACAGGGATAAGCTCTTTCTTGTCAGCACCTCCACAGTAGATCCCGCTAGAGGATATTTCCAAGTAGTCAATAAGTCAATCAACTGGCCTGTGCTGGAATAATATTAGAGAGTGCTGCTGTGAGCCACCTTCTGACATTTCACTTTAGTCCTTGGGCAACACTTGGTCCTTCTGATATTGTCAGGTGGCATTCCAGACAAAAATGCAGGCCAAGGTTTGCTCTGAGAGCAGCTATATAAAAATGACAGATCTTCACTATGCATAGTACAGATGTGAGCTCACTTTGGGTAAAAATCATGCTGTTACGTGCAGGTATCTGGAGACAGATGATGTGATAAGTTTAGGCCAGGTCCAGACTGCCAGGCAGTGACGGAGGTGGACAAGTCTGCTGCTTGCTCCTCCTCTGCTGTAAATCTCAGCCTTGCTGACCTCTGTGTCAAACGGGGCTGGAAAAAGTGACTCCCATTTTGCAGCATTTTCTTCCTCTACTTCCTCCCGTGAGGAAGGGGCTGCTCTGAGCACTGTGAGAGGCAGCCTGATGGGAGCGTGGGACAGCCGCTGCTGGTGGGAAAGCCTATTGCTGCAGCAGGACCAGCCTGCGGAAGAAACCAGCCGACCTGTCAAGGGTGCTGGGTGGAATTCACATGGGCTCGGTCACTCTGCTCATTTCAGACACAAGAACTCACTGGGGATTCCATGGTAAACAGCTCTATGTGATCTTTGCTGCTTAAACATACCTGCCAGGACAGCTTGGCATTGACTGGCTTTTGCTGACTCCTTTCCCTAATATATTTTTTATTATCCGTGTCTTCCCTTCCAGCACCAGTCATCTTTCTCTCTCTCTCTCCTGTTGTCCTTTTGCCAACGTGCCTTGGCCCCGTCCCATGGGCCTCCCATCTCATCCCTGTTCCTCTCCCTTCTCTGACACTGGGAGGTGGAAGGAGGTCAGACCCCTTCCTCCAAAATCCTCTCCCCTTACCTCCTGACATCAGTGTTTTCAACATACCCTCTTCCTGACTCAGCCCCTGTCCCACAGATAAAAAGTCCAGCCCTGCCTACGTCCCCCCCTCCAGGTCCCTTCTTCATGCCTGCATCTCCCACTGGCAGAGCAGCACCGTCCATGCCTTTGGGTGTGAAAACGAACAGGAGACAGCCACCCACGCCACTGCACAGGCATCTAAAGGCCTTTTGAGGCTAACATTTTAAACACTGAATGTTTTGGAAAGCTTCTGTGCTATCACAAGGGCAGATGTTCCTCTGCATGCTGCATCTGTGCTCTGGGCTGCACGGCAGGGAAACAGCTCCTCCTGCCTCAGGGTGCCTTCATCTCACCAGGCATCTGTCTTTCTGCCTGGGCACTGGCAGAGAAGACAAGAGTCTTCTGGAGAGGATTTTCCTTAGCAGAGAGAAAACTCTCTTTCAGACTGTAGTGGTTGTTTTTTTCTGTACCAATCCGCTTACACTTTTCCACCATGCCCACAGAAAGTTACTTGTGGCATTTTAAGGAATTAGCTTGGCCATTGCTATGGATTTCTGAGAACTTGATTATAACACAATTTGTTTCAAAAGGTTTTTACTGTCCTTTTGAGATTTTTTTTTTTGTCCTTTTACAGCAGTGATCTTTCATTTTAACTCTACCTGTAACTTTTTCTTATGGCCTTATACAAATATGATTTACAAATAAATGCCCCAATACCACTTTTTCCTATATAAATTGTCTGCAGTTACCAGTCTCTGTTACCTCAAGTGCCTTCTCTTTCAAAGAGATTTGTTAGCTTTCTCCTCACAGATACAAATCCAGTCTGAATTTTACTTCCATTCAAGGCTTATTTCCTTTTCCTTTTTTTGCAATCCTGACACTCTCCCCAGTGGAAAAATGGTTTTGGCAGTTGCAGAGCTATGCTGGTGTAGTGGCTGTTCATAGGCAGCTTTTCAATACCCATTTGAAGTAACATGTTTTATGCTTTTTATGGAAACATGAAACAAATTGGGTATCATCTCATCAGTCACTTAAAAGTGAATCTAAGTGTTTACCATGTATTGACCAGAAAGTATATTCTGGCTGTTTGTTTCTTGGGCAAAAATATTCCTTTCTGCAATGACAGAAAATAAATGAGCTCTTAGTTCTATTTTTCATAGGCTTATTTGATGCCATAAAGCAAAGCAGAACCTTAGAGGTATGCAGGCACCCCCACACTTTCTGCCGGCTACCAGGTTCAGAGGCTGGAGGCCACTGCTGTGGTGGTGGGCAATCGGATGTGAGACCAGAGCAGTCGAATAATATTTCTCCTGGATTTGGCAGCCCACACAGGGTTTCCATCTTTCCCAGTAGCTAGCTTGTCTAAAGCTGGCCCACAATACCCTACGCAAGCTACAGATGAAGCAGCGAGTGACGTGATCACCGAGAACTTCTTCACAGCAATTTCAAATGGCTGCACAATGTGTGCAGTTGTGTGCAATACTTCAAGCAACACTTCCATGTGATGAGAACTCCAAAATTTTGCTTCAAGCTCAAGCTCTAAAAGTGGCTAAAGATACTGTCAGAAGTAGGAGACTACTGAGGATGGAAAAGAGAAGGGTTTCATTTTTCGATATTTTATCTTGGGAAACTCTTGGGGTTTTGAGTCTCTTCAGTTGAGTCGTGTCCTTGGCTACCAGTCATAACCATGTTATAGCATCTCAATAGGAGCCAAGCTTTCCTTTACATTGCAGAGGTTTCTTTACCTCAGAGTATCTCATTTGGAAGTCTTCTTTGCCTTTTTTTTGGATTGCATTTGATTTTTTTCCCCTCAGCTTTCATTGCATTGATGGTTTATAACCACCCTGTGATTGATAAGATGCATTCAGGTATTTCTTAAGTCTTTTTCCAGTGATGACCTCCTAGCAGAAGTTCTAGTCACTTCTGAAATGTGCAGACTTGTATTTGGCATGGCTGAAATTCCACCCATGCCTGTAAGTCCAACTCTCAAAGTCATCCAGTTCTTCCTGTATGATCTGCCAAACTTTCTTTGAACTAATGACGGCCCTGACCACCTGCCATCAATAAACGTATGAAAATATCCCATGGATCTATCAGGTCTGTTGTGAAAATACAAAGTAAGAGAAATGTCAAGATTTCATCCCTGTCTTTGAAGCCTTTCCTGGTAAACTCCCAACATTACAGTATTTCCTTTTTCAATACTAGACATAATATCCTCTCTGAAATAATGATGACAACAACAATAAAAAAGTAAACAAAGTCAGAAAATAGAAGTAACAAAAAATAAAGCCATCAGATCGATCACTTTCTAGTCATTGTGTTTATATTTTCTTCCCCAGCTTAAACAATAAATTATGATATGGGGCAGTTTGTCACCTACTCCATGGAAATCCAGATGGATAAGATCCATTGTAAAGTTTAGAAATTTTTTTTTTTTGAAAATCAGATTCTTACTGAAGAGAGATATCATGTGGCATGAGCCACCTTTGATAGCTCACATTACATTTTATCCTGTTTTTCTTTTGCTTTGGCTTTGTTTCAAAAATTCAAGATTTGCCCTGAAGCCGTGCGTACTACTGAGGCTGTAATATTTGCCATTGTTGCCCAAGTGATTAATCTGCTTTCTTCTGTTTCTCTCCCTCTCTGTCTCTTGAATTGGTTTAGTTTTTCGCTGTTCTTTATCATACCACTTCTCATTTCAGAGATTTAGTAGAATATAGTTAATCTTCTATCTTTGTTTTCCTCTTCTGTTTCAGCATTTTGGGGAGGAAATATTCAGGCCTCCCATATTTTCATTCATGAGTTTTTGTTCCAGATATGTTGTAGCAATTTTTATAACCTCATTCCCATTAGCCGTGTGTTCATTTGGAGCCCTCAATTTCTCAAAAAAATCCTTTGGAAGTGTCATGGTTTAACCCCAGCCAGCAACTAAGCACCACACAGCCGCTCGCTCACTCCACAGTGGGATGGGGGAGAGAATCAGAAGACTAAAAGTGAGAAAACTTGTGGATTGAGATAAAGACAGTTTAACAGGAAAAGCAAAAGCTGTGCACACAAGCAAAGCAAACCAAGGAATTCATTCCCCACTTCCCACGGGCAGGCAGGTGTTCAGCCATCTCCAGGAAAGCAGGGCTCCAGCACACGGAACGGTGACTTGGGAAGACAAACGTCATCACTCCAAATGTCCACCCCTCCCTTCTCCTTCCCCCAGCTTTATCTGCTGATCATGACGTCCTATGGTCTGGAATATCCCTTGGGTCAGTCGGGGTCAGCTGTCCTGGCTGTGTCCCCTCCCGACTCCTTGTGCCCCCCCAGCCTGCTCGCTGGTGGGGGGGTGAGGAGCAGAACAGCCCTTGGCTCTGAGTAAGCACTGCTCAGCAGTGACGAAAACATCCCTGTGTTATCAACACTGTTTTCAGCACAGATCCAAAATGTAGCCCCGTACCAGCTACTATGAAGAAAATTAACTCTATCCCAGCCAAAACCAGCACAGGAAGTCAGCATCCTTGATTACAACATTTAGTTTTGTTTATCCTTCAGTTCAGTTTAACTTGAATGATCTCGGTTCCCAGAATCCCACAGTACTTTCTCCAGCCACCAGTAATTAAAATGAGCTAAAATATCATTGCCTCTGCCTGATGGCCGGACAGCCACAGGAGCTTTGTACTGAGGGTGGTAGGCAAGCATGGAGCAGATCTGCAAATCTGTTTGCAGATTGTTGATGTGAAGTGAAGGGCGAGATTATCCAGAGAGAGCGTAAGAAGGAAGAAGAAGAACAAGCCAAGGACAGACCCTCATGAATAAAAAAACACTCGAAGAGAAAGACTTGCGGAGAAGCCCCTGGTGAGATCACAGTATATTATTGCTGTGGAAACAAATGACACCGAAAGCTCTGTAGTGAATGTGTGAGAGTAAATTGAACAATCCTAGATGACTGATGATTTGCATTGGTAGGACTGAAAAGCTCTGGATAACAAACGCAGGCAACACACGTTCCCCTGTTAAAAGAGAGGATAAAATTTTGGTGCAACTCTTAACTTGTGAATGTGCTTGTATAGCACAAGTTGTATACCTGTTGTTCCCAGAGTAAATCCCAAGGTAAATTGTAGTTGTTCATGTGGTGGTAAACATCCAGAACAATCTCAGAACTGAGAGGTATGAACTATTGCTTAAGTCTTGTGCTATTGCTTAACTATGGCTTAAAAGAAAAGATAATGTGCCTTGATCGTCTTATTGCACAGGTCTGCATTCAAACACAGCAGCTATGCTCTAAGCGTCCACTCAGAGGATGCTCTTTTGCAGCCTTGCTACTGCAAGTTCATTGTGCCTGAGAACCGAACGCATTAACACGGAGAATAACCATATGTGATGCCTGGTGATCAGGTCCTAGAAATGCAATGGTTGGTTGGCTGCTCATGGCTGTTATTAGCATTCTAGTGTGTCCTTGATAGCTCAAGCAAAATCACCGTGGGTTTTGAGGTGTCACAGTGAGGAACACAAGCACTTCATCAGGTGGTAAAAAAAGAGACTGTTACCACTCTGCCAGAAAACCTTTTTTTTTTTTTTTAGATTAGTGACAAAACTGACACTTTACCTTTCTGAGAGATAGTCAGCTCAGGACTGGGACAACATGGGGAGATGTTCTTGCTCCATGGTAAGTTAGCTTGTATGTTAAGAAGCCTAAAACAGCAGTGTTTTTCCCCCTGTTCTGTTTTACATATTTAAGAAGTGGCCAGTGAGAATCTAAGTCCTGAATTTGTAGTTAGGAATTTAGAGATACGTTCCTTCAGACAGTAAGTTCCCTCACTTTTTTTTATTGACTTGCCTTAATGCTCCTACATTTAGGTGGATATAGTGGCAAACGCAGCGAAAGGGACCCGAGCATTGTTTGACACGCTGGGACACCCTGTATGAGTGCTGTCCTTCCCTCTGTACATATGGGACAGTACAACTTGCACGAGTGCTGAGAGCTAAAAACTGTTTTCTGAAGGAAGTACATAAATACCTGCTCAGTAATACAATTCACATTCTTATGCTGATGGTTCACTTGGGGATACATAAAACTGTATTGGGCAAAGCAGTATTTAATGTATGCTCAGCAGTAGGCTTCACTGGTGAGAAAGAAGCAAAGATCATCAGAAGCTCAGCTGGGTATCAGGTAGGTATCTAGGGAACCTGTACCAGACCTACAGGGGATCCTGACTATCTATTCTTTTAATGTCAGTCACTTCATATTGTTAGTGATTCATATTGTTAAATCTTTGTTGCTTTTGTCATTTCCCCATTCAATATGCTTTTGATTCCTTACATTTTCTTCTATCTTTTGTATAGAAAAAAAAAAGCCATAATTTTAGATCTGCTAGCATGTGTTTCATATTTGTTCACATCTCATGTCTAATAGACAGGAGGGGGAAAAAAGCGGAGTTAAAAGAAAATCTGGCACTTCCCAGACTAGGATAGCCTTCTTTTAGGTGGGGACCTCAAACTGGAACAAGTAACAGCTTCCTTTTACGAGGTCTTGACAGTTTTAAATTGTGCCTCAGCTTACTGCTTTTGTTTCATGCTGTCCATATTTCTGAGGTTTCCACTCTTGATACCTGTGCACAGCAAAGACGGAGGAGCCAAAAGAAGAACTGCTCTCTCAGGGTGGATTGCTTTCCTCCAGTAAGTGAGTGCTAATTAGAAATGTAAACAATAGCCTTTGTCATTTTAAATAAAATTTAGTAGCTGAAGGGAGGTTAATTCTTCTGTGAATGCTTTGAAAATTCTTTCCCATGAGGGCTGTGTTACATCAGGGAGCCTGAGAAGGAGTTAGATAGCTGGTTCCAAGCGCAGTCTGCAGTGGACCCACAGCCAAACAGACAAAACCTCCCCCACCGGCACACACGGAAGGGAGGGGGGCCAATAATGCAGAAGAATGGAAGCTTGCAACGGCAAGGACCTGTAGGAAGAAGAGACTTCCCCCGAAGCCTGAGCTGCCCTTGCAGAACCGCTTCACCGCTCTGCAGACTGAGGAGGAAAGACCCGTCCCATCAGGAGAGATGCTGGAGCTGAGTAAGGCAGCCCCATCTGCTCCCCGTGGAACAACCAGCGAGCTAAGAAAAGGCGACGGGTGATAGTAGTGGGCGACTCTTCTGAGAGGTACGGGGCACCCGTCTGCCGACCTGATGCCCTCTCTAGAGAGGTGTGCTGCTGATGGGGGGGTCCTATCAGGGATGTCACCGAGAGACTACCGAGCCTCGTCCAGTCCACTGACTATTGCCCACCGCTGTTGTTTCACGTGGGCACCAGTGGTACAGCCAGGAGCAGTCTAAGGAGTATCAAGAAGGATTACAGAGACCTGGGGGCAGCCGTAATGGACTCTTGAGCACAGGTAGTTTTTTCATCAGTCCTCCCACTCAAAGGGAAGGGGTTTGAAAGGGCCAGTCAAATCTGGTGACTCAACAGATGGTGACAGGACTGGTGCCACAGCCAAGGGTTCAGCTACTTAGACCATGGGACTGGCTTTGAGAAACCTGGTCTGCTGGGGTCTGATGGGGTCCATCTGTCAGAGAAAGGGAAGAACATCTTTGGTCATAGGCTTGCCGAGCTGGTGAAGAGGGCTTTAAACTAAAGTTCCTGGTGGAGGGGAACCTCAATCCGTTGCACTCCCACCAGTTTGATGTCAGTGCCAGCAATAGATGCCCAGAGCCTGGAGAGGGATCACAGGTCAGCAGGAGAGCACCTGAAGAGCAGCACAAAGGAATTCCAGCCACTCCAGCCAGTGAGTCAGCTTCATCAGGGGCCCAACTTAAATGGTTCTATGCAAATGCATGTAGCATGGAGAATAAACAGGAGGAGTTAGAGACATGCGCACACCTGCAGGGCTGTGATCTTATTGTTATCACAGAGACGTGGTGGGATGGCTCCTACGACTGGACTGTTGGAATGGAAGGAGACAGGCTCTTTAGGAAGGACAGGCAGGGGAGGTGAGGAGGGGTGTCACCCTCTATGTCAATGACCAGCTGGAGAGCATGGAGCTCCGCCTGGGGATGGATGAGGAGCCGACCGAGAGCTCATGGGTCAGGATTAAAGGGAGGGCAGGGACAGGTGACATTATAGAGGAGGTTTGCCACATGCCACCTGACCAGGAAGACCAAACAGATTAGGCCCTCCACAGACAGATAGGAGCAGCCTCACATTCACAAACCCTGGTCCTCATGGAGGACTTCAACCACCCCGATATCTGTTGGGGGGACAACACAGCAGGGCATAAGCAATCCAGGAGGTTCCTGGAATGCGTTGATGATAACTTTCTTCTCTAAGTGACAGAGGAGCCAACGAAGAGAGGTGCTATGCTGGACCTTGTTCTCACCAACAAGGAGGGGCTGGTGGGGAATGTGAAGCTCAAGGGAAGCCTTGGCTGCAGTGACCATGAAATGGTGGAGTTCAAGATCCTCAGGGCAGCAAGGAGGGCGCACAGCAATCTCGCTATGCTGGACTTCAGGAGAGCAGACTTTGGCCTGGAGGGAAGGGATGCCATCCAGAGGGACCTTGACAGGCTTGGGAGGTGGGCCCGTGCAAATCTCACGAAGTTCAACAAGGCCAAGTGCAAGGTCCTGCACAAGGGTCAGGGCAATCACCAGTATCAATACAGACTGGAGGATGAATGGATTGAAAGCAGCCCTGCAGAGAAGGACTTGGGGCCGTTGGGTGATGAGAAGCTCAGAATGACCCAGCAATGTACATTTGCAGCCCAGAAAGCCAACCATATCCCGGGCTTCATCAAAAGAAGCATGACCAGCAGGTCAAGGGAGGTGATTCTCCCCACCTGGAGTACTGAGTTCAGCTCTGGGGGCCCCAACGTAAGAACGGCAAGGACCTGCTCAAGCAGGTCCAGAGGAGGGCCACCAAGATGATCAGGGTGCTGGAGCACCACCCATATGAGGACAGGCTGAGAGGGTTAGGATTATTTAGCCTGGAGAAGAGAAGGCTCTGGGGAGACCTGATAGCGGACTTCCAGTACTTCAAGGGGTCCTACAGGAAAGATGGGGAGGGACTCTTTATCAGGGAGTGTAGTGATAGGACAAGGGGTAACGGCTTTAAACTGAGAGAGGGTAGATTTAGATGAGATGTAAGGAAGAAGTTCTTCACTGTGAGTGTGGTGAGGCACTGGTACAGGTTGCCCAGAAAGGTTGTGGATGCCCCATCCCTGGAAGTGTTCGAGGCCAGGCTGGATGGGGCTTTGAGCAACCTGGTCTGGTGGAAGGTGTCCCTGCCCATGGCAGGGGGGTTGGAACTAGATGGTCTTTAAGGTCCTTTCCAATCCAAACCATTTTATGATTCTATGATTCATTGTATGATTCCCTGTGTAAACAAGCTCCACAAGTCATTGTGGGTTTTTTTAATATTTCCTCTGCTTCATTATGGTCTAACGATAATCCAAATACACATCTGATTTTCAGCACAGCATTTGTTTGCCAGTAATCAGACCTCAGATCTTTGCATAGGAAGGGAGACATCATTAAAAATGTTGTTAATCTGCAAACAAAGATAAGCAACAAAGTACCAGATCAGAACAGGTCCTCCCGTTTGCACGTCATATCATCTATTCCTTGCATGGCCGGTATGTGTGTTGTAAATATCATGAAACAGCAGTGGCAAAGTGTTTCTTTTGCCCTTGGAAAGAAACCGCTGAAAGATAAACCAAACTTGGCATGTGGTTCTTCTCTGAGTAGGTACAGAAGGCAGAGGATAATATGACTATTGTCAATAATTCATCTGGAAAATTTATGTTCAGTGTAGTTGAGATGAGGGATGGCAAAACTATGCTGTAAACTACCTTTCATCCTGCTTTGCCCTTGGCCAGGCAGGCTGTTGCATGCACTCGTATGCTCAGGAAGCCTTCACAGGGCAGGAGCACAGCATTGATGGCATAAGTTTATTGCAACTTCCTCTGATATCCATTAGGGCAGATTTACAGCTGCTTTGGTCTGTTGTAGGAGCCAGAAAAGAAGCTCTAGGCTCCACCTCCTACTTTTCCCACATGAATAAATAACTGTAATTGATAAAGAAAAATTAAATTACAGTTGTCTTTGCTTTCATGGTGGGGCTTATCAGCAAATGTGGGCAACTTACTGCTTCCATATAAGAATTCCTTCTAGATAACCCATGTTCTAAACCTTCCCAACTTCTAGCAATCCATTTAGTAAGCACGTTTTTATCTCTTCTACAGAACAAAATCATGTTGTCAGTACTTTTTCCTTTCCAATGTCATTACAATGTTATCTACAGTCCTCCAAGGTCAGCAGCCTAAATGCAGTGCTCTTTCTTCTCAACACAGCCCATACACAGCAGGTACCTTTCAACTGATTTTTCAAACTAAAATCTTTTGGTAAGACTTCTTGTGAAATCAGGTGCTACAGGTAAGCATTTCTTTATGCAACTTTGCATGCTGTTTTCTTGCATTGTCCAACAACAAATGTTTTCTGTAATTATTATATTATGTATAACTTTGAAAATTTAAATCTGTAAATAGCTAATTGCTATTTCTTCCCTCAGCTTTTGCCTCCAGCATGGATCCATAGAATCTTCGAATCATAGAATGGTATGGGTTGGAAGGGGCCTGAAAGTATTGAAAGGCTGCAATAAGGTCTTTGCAGAGCCTTCTCTTCTCCAGGCTGAACAACCCCAACTCTCTCAGCCTGTCCTCACAGGAGATGTGTTCCAGCCCTCTTGTGGCCCTCCTCTGGATCCGCTCCAACAGGTCCATATCTGTCCTGTGCTGAGCACCCCAGATCTGGACGCAGTACTGCAGGTGGGGTCTCACCAGCGCGGAGTAGAGGGGGAAAATCACCTCCCTTGACCTGCTGGCCACACTTCTTTTGATGAAGCCCAGGATATGGTTGGCCTTCTGGGCTGCAAGCACACATTGCTGGTTCATGTCCAGCTTTTCATCCACCAGTATCCCCAAGTCCTTCTCTGCAGGGCTGCTTTCAATCCATTCATCCTCCAGTCTGTATTGATACTGGTGATTGCCCCAACCCATGTGCAGGGCCTTGCACTTGGCCTAGTTGAACTTCATGACATTTGTGTGGGCAAGCTAATAGAATGATGAGTGGTAACAGGAGCAAGATCATGTGCTGCACAGCCAGAGCCTTCCCAGAAGCCCAGCATGAAGCAGAGTTCTCTGAGACTTTATCATTTATTTAAGTTCATACTCAGTAAAAAGCTCTCAAAACAGAAAATACTTTAGATATCTTTGATCTGTTAGGTTTGCAAAATCAAGGAGGTCAAACATCTTGAAGTTAAGAGAAGGTTTAAGGAGCATTTCATGTTTGGGATAAACTAACAATGCACATATGGAAAATTTCTGCTGGCTATTGTGACTCAGCTATCATGAAATAACTAATGTCATGCACCTGAGGCATTAGGTAACACAGCTCTAGCTCAAACCTGGCAGCTCCTATGTCTGGAGGCTGGTCTTCAGGAGATAACTGACTTCAAGGTGCAAAGCGTGATGAGGTTCGAGTACTCCCAGCTTCTTCAGCTCAGCAAGTTTGTCCTGGCTGTGAGGCTTTGTCAGCGCTTGATCCCTCAGAAGAAATCTGATGTTTGATTTGCTGAAGCCTCTTCTTTTGGTGTAGCAGAAGAAAACCTCTCACTGGAGAGCAAAGAAAGCTTAGTATTCAGATGGCAGCGCCTGCAGAAGAATTTGTGGTGAAGACAGCCCAGCCACAGCTATGGGACTCATGTGGCTGCCTGATCTGTCCACTGTTGTGGATTCATGTGATTGATCCTCAAACCAAGAACTGCAGATTGCCCTGTAGTTATCTTTTGTTTTATTATTTCTTTTTATTCTTCTTGGATACAATCAATTATCCTTTGCGTGCTGGTTTTGGCTGGGATAGAGTTAATTTTCTTCATAGTAGCTGGTATGGGGCTGTGTTTTGGATTTGTGCTGAAAACAGTGTTGACTACACAGGGATGTTTTCATCACTGCTGAGCAGTGCTTACACAGAGCCAAGGGCTGTTCTGGTCCTCACCCCCCCCCCACCAGCGAGCAGGCTGGGGGGGCACAAGGAGTTGGGAGGGGACACAGCCGGGACAGCTGACCCCGACTGACCCAAGGGATGTTCCAGACCATAGGACGTCATGATCAGCATGTAAAGCTGGGGGAAGGAGAAGGAAGGGTGGGACGTTCAGAGATATGGCATTTGTCTTCCCAAGTCACCGTTCCGTGTGCTGGAGCCCTGCTTTCCTGGAGATGGCTGAACACCTGCCTGCCCATGGGAAGTGGGGAATGAATTCCTTGGTTTGCTTTGCTTTTGCTTTTCCTGTTAAACTGTCTTTATCTCAGCCCATGAGTTTTCTCACTTTTAGTCTTCTGACTCTCCTCCCCCATCCCATTGTGGGGGAGCGGTGCTTAGTTGCTGGCTGGGGTTAAACCATGACAGTCCTTTTTGGTGCCCAACATGGGGCTCGAAGGGTTTGAGATAACAACAGATTTCATTGGAACGTGCTTGACTGAGTTTATAGCTGTTATTGCTGTTTAGCTATAAATTGACAGGCTCCTGTGCTTGCCATGGGGCTTGCTTGCCTTACTGTAAATTAGCACCTAATGCTCATTAGTGGCTGCTTTTTGCTTTCACTGCTTGCTGTACTTACTGCTTATCATCTTACTCTTCTGTGCCTGGGAACGTTTTGATAACAGCAATGGCCATGTGCCTGGGCTGGCAGATGGCCAGGGCATCGCTGCTGTTTCTGGGCTGCTGTACTGGACAGGCTGGAACTCCAGTGTGAACTCGAGTGGAAGGGACTGTGACCTGTGGATGAGTCCATGTGGGAGCTGGACACCCTGAAGCATCTGCGGCTGTGGATGAGTCCATGCCAGAGCAGGTACATCTCGAAGTGTCTGTGGCTGTGGTTATGTCTGTGCTGCAGCAGGTACACCTCTGAAGGGATTGTGGCCCAAGGAGAAGTCCACACTGGAGAAAGTATATCTCAAAGCGACTGTGGCTGTGGGTAAGTCGATGCTGCAGCGGGTATAGCCCTGAAGAGGCTGTGCCTCATAGATAAGGCTCCACTTGGAGCAGGCACACCCCTAAGGGACTGCAGTCTGTGGATACGTCCAAGCCAGAGGAGTAGTTCATTGCAATGTTAAACCCGATAGTCTGGTCCAAAGGGACCAGGGGTGGAAATTGTAATGGAAATACCTTTAAATTGTTGTAACCTGGGATTTGAGTTGCATGTTATAGGACTTACTATAGCGGGAACCACCTGAACCGATGGAGGAGAAGCCTTACAAGAAGCAGGGCAAGTGCAGCAGTGACCCGACCTGAGCTGGCTTTGGTGCCCAGTAACTCCACACAACACACCGCCTCCCCTGTCCTGAGTGACCACCCTAACAGATGGAGACCACAGTCATGGACTAAATGAACTCAGCAGACATTTTGTGGACATTTGTAGGCATTTTAGAGACATTTTATAGGGGTGGTCCGTAGACTAAGGGAATGATATCTGTGTATTATATCAAAGGATGGGAAGGGGGGTAGGGGTTAATGAGGATATATTGGATAGTGTGGGACCTGAGCATGAGGTAAATGTTATGGAATAAGGGGTGGAGTATGTGCTAGTTTTGGCTGGGATAGAGTTAATTTTCTTTGTAGTAGCCAGTATGGGGCTGTGTTTTGGATCTGTGCTGAAAACAGTGTTGACTACACAGGGATGTTTTCGTCACTGCTGAGCAGTGCTTGCACAGAGCCAAGGGCTGTTCTGCTCCTCACCCCCCCCCACCAGCGAGCAGGCTGGGGGGGCACAAGGAGTCGGGAGGGGACACAGCTGGGACAGCTGACCCCGACTGACCCAAGGGATATTCCAGACCATAGGACGTCATGATCAGCATCTAAATCTGGGGGAAGGAGAAGGGAGGGGCGGACATTTGGACTGATGGCATTCATCTTCCCAAGTCACCATTCCGTGTGCTGGAGCCCTGCTTTCCTGGAGATGGCTGAACACCTGCCTGCCCGTGGGAAATGGGGAATGAATTCCTTGGTTTGCTTTGTTTGAGCATGTGGCTTTTGCTTTACCTGTTATACTGTCTTTATCTCAACCCATGAATTTTCTCACTTTTACTCTTCTGATTCTCTTCCCCATCCCACTGCGGGGGAGAGTGAGCAAGCGGCTGTGTGGTACATAGTTGCCAGCTGGGGTTAAAGCATGACAATTTGACATGATGATACTTTAAAAGATGGATCCTGAACATAATTTTGTAGTCTTAATTTTCTGTCTGCCATTTCTCTTCCTAATGTATGGAGTTTTTTTGCAGTGCTAGAATACCATTGAATTAATAATACAGTAGTTATGTCAACTGATGCTACCTATTGGATGCATATGTTTTCTTTTCCTTCATCAGTTGCCTTCCTCTAGTCTGGATTTTAGTCTCAGATTCAAAGTCGTCTTCACTGCATTGACTCAGAGACAAAAAATGAGAACCATTTAAACTTTGCCAGGGGTGGGGGCAGAATGGAAGGAGGAAGACTTTTGGCACATTTGAATTTTCAAAATTTTCCTCATACTAATAAGAAAACTTGATGGAGATTGAATGTCATGGCTGAATGGTTTTGTTTAGCTCTAAAACTTCAGTTAAAATCAATGTTTGTTACAAAAGGAGGGGTTCTGAATAAGTGATAAATATTTCACATATGGATTGCTCAGCTGGAAATAAACAAGGGAGAAGGAAGATACGGGTATGTTAGCTAACAGAATAACTAAGTCTCCATGTTTTGTTAAATAGGATACTGGAAAACAGTATATAGGAATATGAGCTACAACGTGAGACCTTATGTGGAGCTTCATTCTCTGATGTTAAAAGATGATAGACTCAAACTGAGACATATCTACATAGGGGCTATCTGAATGATCATGGGTACACCTTTGCAGAAGGATAATGAAAGAGCTTTGCTGTTGTTCAGCCTAGAACTACAAAGGCTGAGCTAAGACCACTGCCTCTAAAAACTTTGTAAGAGCAAATATCAGGGCAAGAAAAGTAGTCTTTAGGGTAAATAAGGTGGCAAAAATACCTCAAATGAGATATTAGTACATTTTGGCTGGAACTGTGGAGAAATTTCCAAAATGTCAGGGTAGCCAGACTGGTATAGCTGCTCAGAAAGAGGTGTCTGAGACAAAGCACTTACCTAAATAATTTAAAATAAGTGTTCAAAGAGTTCATAGAAGTTCATGTGCACAAAGGAAAACAACGTCTGCAGAAGATACTGTGAATGGCTCCAATGCTGCTCCCATGTCAGGATGCTTCAGCCAGAGGAAGGAATCTGGGGGAGAGCAGAGAGGCCACATGCATGGGAGGTTCCCATGGCCAGAAGAAATAATTGAACCTGTCCTAAACCCAGACTTTTTAACTGCTGAGATGCTGCCTCAATGTTCATGTCCTCTCATGGCTGCTTTGTGGATGTAGTGATGCAGCTAACTTGATTGAAAATGGTGGGAAATTTTGGAGTGACCTGACCTATACTTTTTGTCATATTCGATATTCATCAAAACCAAATCCATTAGCTCTATTCAGATCTTCCAGAAACTCTGACTTAACATGGTGCCATTTTCACCAAGCAAAAGGTCTCTTTAACACTGTACATTATAGAAATAATAAAGTGATAACTTCGTTTAAATGATCTTTGATTTGATTTGACTTGAGATAAGTAACATTCTAAATCATTTATTTACCAAGCATGGGATCTTGGTTCTCCCATTTTTAAGACATTCCACTTACCTGAAAGATATCACCAAAACCTAGGTTGTTAATGAAAACGTAAGAACGAAATTTTAATGAAAAGCTTTGGTAAGAGGTATGGTTTGGTCTGTGCAAGCAATCCTCTGCTCTGACAAGACTATATTTATTTACAGGATTTTGTAGAAGAGGAGTTTATAGTTATTAATTTTGCCAATTTAAGAACCTGTATTGCTGGGAAAAGCTCGACCCCTGCCAAAAGCCCTTGGCCAGGGACTGATATGGCATTACCATGTCTTAAAGAGCTGGATGCAGTTCATTGCTATAGCTTGCAAATTTCTTTAGAAATCCGTCTCCTTTTTGGTGCATTAGTTCGCCCTTCTGACAGTCAGGTGTCGTACATCTGTGACCAAACTGACCCATACCGGTACAAGCAGAGCAAGGAACCAGTGGGAGCACCGCACTGCTGCCAGACTGCACCTACGGTAGGGCATTTCTGCAAATACAGCGAAGCTGGCCAAAGGCCTTTCCTCCTTCTACCCCTGACAAACACATGCAAACCAGCTGAGCACGCTAGTGCTCCGTTTCTGGATCTCTACACTTTAGCTTTCTACTTCTGCAGTGGAAACAAGTAGGGCTAGGTGGAAAGCTGGAGGGAGGTGAAAAACTTTCTACAGATAGTAAATCAATTTGTCTTGCTAGATTTGTCGAGCTTGGAAACTGATGTCCTTCTCTCACCTTTGCCTCAGCACCTCCCTTTTCCCCATTTTGACCACTCAAGATTGTAAGCTGTTGGGGGCAGGGATTTCTTATCAAGTATCAAGAAGTATCAAGACATCACAGCAAAGAGGACAAACAACTGAGGGAGCTTGTTAACAGAAAATGAGAAAGAACCTTTAGTTCCATAAAGGCAATGAGGCCAAAATGTAGCCTAAATTGTAATATGCTCTTTTATTCTTCAGGTTACACATTACACCACCCACAGTGTTTCAAAGTTTGTTCTGGAACAAATGACAAGGCTTGCACATATTGTTAGCCTAAAATCCAATTTCTCAGCTAGTTGTTGCTTATTCTAAATAGAAAGTATCCTGTCTTACAGCTTCTCTGAAATCTTGTCTCATGCAAAAGAGCAAATTAGAGAACCGTGTGCTTGCGTGTGGGTGTAGTAGAAGAGGAAGGGAAGAGAATGGATTTCTGTTTACTTCATGTCCCCAAATGCTCTGTTAATTGCTTTCCTTTCTCCCTCCCTCTTCTCCCACGATGACAGCAAAATCAGCTCTTGTCTATTGCTATAAATTGTCCCTGTGCCAAATGAACACATGGTTATAGAATCAGATAGTTTTAATAACAGAAATTCAAGGAAGTCTTAAAAAAAAAGATGTCTTTAAAATATAGAAGAAATGGGTGATAGGTTGCCTGCTTTTGGTAGAAGAAAGAATATTCACCTTTTCAGTCACGTACAGTGAGGACAGGCTTCCTGCATGATGTGTTGTGGGGGGGGAGGAAGGGGATGTTTTATACACACTCCTGAATCCTCTTCCCTGACTGAGGTGTCACTACACTGTTGGGCTAATGCCTCTCATTAAATTAACTGAGAAACAAAACAAAATTCATCCCTGAATTATCTTAAAGCGAGAGGTCAGATACAAACATAAATTTAAATACTCCACTGGATGTGGCCAGGTGTGTGCTGTTTAATATGATACTGACACAGCATCTGTAAGCTTCTGATGAGACGACACAATTATTCTCATTTACAGATGTGAAATTGGAGGAGAACATTTTTTTCACAAAACCTCTGATAGCTCCAGTGTTGTCTGACCTTTCACCTCTTTCCCAGAAAGCCACCCAAAACCAGCCACAGCACGTGCAGACCTACACTTCTCATCTGCGTGCTAGCAGAGAGTGCCTCGGGGCATTCACTGCATCTGCAGGCAAGTTTCCCCTTCCCTTCCCATGGTACTACAAGAAAAATGCACTGACCTTGAAACCCTTTGCTCAGGGTTGTGCATGACATCTACGACAGGGCAGTTTTCCTGCCTGCTGATAAGAGAAAATCCCTGAGCGAGGGTACAAGGGGCTGGAGGAGGGCAACCGCACGGCGCTGCGCCCGCTGCCTGGGCAGCACAGCGAGGCGTGAAAATCCCCCCAGCATCCCTCCTGCTGCCTTTCAAGGGGCACCACTGCAGCAGTTTGTCACTAAGGGAAAAAAAAAGATAAACCATGAGCTGAGGAAGCAAAAGGAGGAAAGGACTGAGTGTTTAAAACAGGTATAAAAGAGCGCCCTACTATCTTTCACAGTCTGCAGGCTAAGTTTAGTCATGAGCAGCCAGCAGGTAGGCAGGCACACTAGTGGGTACCCAGAAGCAGGAAGAGACACAGTTTACACAGATTGAAATTGGTGAGAAGTTGCTCAGAAGTGCGTGTGTGGAAAAGCTACAGCTTCTGTGAGTTTTAGGGTGTCCTGCTATTTTAGGTGGGAAATACATACACATTTTTGATTTGACAGGCACAGTGTGTAGGACAACTTTTCATTGCCATGTATAATGGAGGAAGTTCTCTTTGCAGGAAATTTATTTTCCCTAAACCTCATCCCAGCAGTTTCTTTAAAGAACCCCAGAGCTTCTGTTTACTTATTAACACTTGCAGAATACAAAAGCCCTAGTATTACACAGGATGCATTTCCTTTTCTTTCACCCTACTTCCCTCTCCCTGAAAGTCAATATTCCTCCCAAAAGTAATTTGTTTTGCTTTAAATTTAGAGTGTGTTCAATAGTTATTGAAGTAGAGGATTAATGGATCTGTCTGGGGGTAGGCAAAGACAATCAGCAAACCTCACCCCACAGCTCTTCTAATACAGTGCAACCCTTGATACGTTATTTCATTCTTCAGTCTGTCTTTTCAAGAACAAGTACTTAGCAGTTCTCGCAGTCACTCTGTCTATTGTATCACTAAGATGACTATACACAAGCAGGAGAACCAGTTGTGTATATGCCTAGGAGGAATTTTTCCAACTAACTGACCTACTGAGGAGCCTTTCGGCACTTGTGCAAAATTACTTTGCTAGAAAAACACACATTATCAATGCTGACCTTTTTTTTTTTTTTTTTTTTTAACATCTACAGAGAATACATGCAAATGCAAACAGCCCCTCCTGTGTTTGCTACAAGTTCGTGCCAGACATCATGCCAGCTGATCTAATAGTTCTAGACTTGGTTTATAAAAATATAGCTGTAACAGGGTTCACTTTTTAAAAATTATTATTTTCTGGCACCCCTTCAACTACAAAAAAACTGTCCTGTTTCACATCCCATCCCTCTGATAAACAGTCTGTCATTATGTACGAGATTTTAGCGCAATGGATGAGTGCCAGTTGGCATAACTTCCTATTGTAATGATGAGCACCTTCTCCACCAGTCAACACCAGCTGAGCGTGTTGATCTATATGCCCTTTGCACTGCAGATGAAGCTGCCTGACAGATTTTTATGGGGGAAGGAAGGGAAAATGACAGATGCTCCAAGCCGCACCCTTTGTTGTCAAATAGGGGTGAGTTTTCTGGCGTGTGCACCACTTACAACTGGAGTCAAGGCTTTCCAAAGAAGCTCAGCTGTTACTCAGGCTGTTGTTTAGAAGACCTCTCAGCTCATCAGGCATAGAGTACTTGAGAAGTCAACACCACATGTGTAACAATCCCTCCCTTTTTTGCCCCAATTCACCTGTGTATCATTTAAATGTTAATTTAATCTATCTGCTGAGTTTGGAGGAATTAAACTAGCATGAGGCCAAAATGAATATATGTTCTCTCTTTTGGTTAGAGAAACAAGACTTTGTTTCAAGTGTTGTTCTCCATATGTTAATACGGTGCATGCTGAACAAAAGAGCCATTTCAACTGACACAGCTTGGTAAAAGTGCTGTGGGCAGTGCAATTGCACAGGCTTATTAATGGCACGCTATAAAGGGGGCTGCTCTGAGGTCAGTCTCGCAACCTCCTGGGGGCTATACTTGTGTGCTTGGGCCTCCTTTTGGTGCTAAATAACTCAGCCGGGACCTGGCGAGGTATCCATAAGGCTCAGAAATGGATTTCTGGATGTATTGTGTAGGACTGTGCTGTAGCACGCTCAGCCCTGCCAGTGTTGACCCATATGGTCAGCAAAGGTGAGAGTCTGGGCTCAGCTAAAATCATCGGCTGTGCCTGGGCACTTGTATTGGTTTTGTGTGGCAAGGTTTTGGTTGCGGGTGGGGTTACAGGGGTGGCTTCTGTAAGAAGCTGCTGGAAGCTTCCCCTGTGTTCGACAGAGCCCATACCAGCCGGCTCTAAGACAGACCCGCCGCCGGCCAAGGCCGAGCCAATCAGCGATAGTGGTAACGCCTCTGTGATAACATTTTTAAGAAGGAAAAAAAGTTGGGACGGCGGTATTCGGCAGCCGGAGAGAGGAGTGAGAACATGTAAGAGAAACAACCCTGCGGACACCAAGGTCAGTGAAGAAGGAGTAGAGGAGATGCTCCAGGCGCCGGAGCAGAGATTCCCCTGCAGCCCGTGGTGAAGACCATGGTGAGGCAGGCTGTCCCCCTGCAGTCCATGGAGGTCCACGGTGGAGCAGATCTCCACCTGCAGCCCGTGGAGGACCCCATGCCGGAGCAGGTGGGTTCCCGAAGGAGGCTGTGACCCCGTGGGAACCCCGCGCTGGAGCAGGCTCCTGGCAGGACCTGCGGATCTGTGGAGAGAGGAGCCCACGGAGCAGGTTTTCTGGCAGGACTTGTGACCCCGTGGGGGGCCCACGCTGGAGCAGTCTGTGCCTGAAGGACTGCACACCGTGGAAAGGACCCATGCTGGAGCAGTTCGTGAAGAACTGCAGCCCGTGGGAAGGACCCACGTTGGAGAAGTTCGTGGAGGACTGTCTCCCGTGGGTGGGACCCCACGCTGGAGCAGGGGAAGAGTGTGATGAGTCCTCCCCCTGAGGGGGATGAAGCGGCAGAAAATAACGTGTGATGAACTGACCGTAAACCCCATCCCCGTCCCCCTGTGCCGCTGGGGGGGGGTGGTAGAGAATCCGGGAGTGAAGTTGTGCCCGGGAAGAAGGGAGGGGTGGAGGGAAGGTGTTCTGAGATTTGGTTTTATTTCTCATTACCCTACTCCGGTTGATTTGTAATAAATCAAGTTAATTTTTCCCCAAACTGAGTCTATTTTGCCCGTGACGGTAATTGGTGAGTGATCTCTCCTATCCTTATCTCGACCCACAAGCTCTTTGTTATATTTTCTCTCCCCTGTCCAACTGAGGAGGAGGGGGAGTGATAGAACAGCTCTGGTGGGCACCTGGCATCCAGCCAGGGTTAACCCATCACAGCACTTCACTCCCCACCTTGGAGAAAGGCCAGGGTCTGGAGCACATCTCACGTGTGATGCAGATGGTAGGCAAGACAGGTATGAAGAAGGGGGTGGGATAGTTTGTGTCCATGGTTCCGGACCATTCTGTTTATCTGCACAGTTTGATTTAATATTTAGGCTTAGAGTCATCTTGCTGCTGGAGTTACACCAGACAAAACTGGAATGACATATGAGTGAGTAATCCCAGGCTCCCTCACTGGCTAGTGGGAAGAAACAGGCATTTCCAGGTTGGATTCATTCTTCTTCGGACAGAGATGAATCATGCTGTAGAGATGCCTCTTTCTCTTCATTCTCCATAGAAGGAGCCCAGGGTGACAACTTCAATGCACACACCTATAGTGTAAAAGCCTACCTCTGGTGAGATGAAAATCACAACTACTGTCAGTTCCCAGTACTTTAAAAAGAGAAAGTAGCTTAAAAGAGAAAAAGGCCCCATGATTTCCAAGATCAGAGTTTCCTTCTTTGTACAGCTATGATAAGCTTGCTAAGTCACATTTGGCGAGATGGGCAGGGAGATACTGCCACAAAGAGATGCCCTGGGGTCATAGCTGAGGAGGACAGAGTAGGGAAAGACAAGAAACAGATATTTACTGACCTTTTCATTATTTAAAACAAAACAAAAACGGGAGTGGGAAATAAGAAACAGAGGAATTGTCATTAATCATGAATTAGCTAGCTTTGATTCCTGCAGTGACCCATCAGGAGTCTGCCATTTAGAGCTGAATCACTCTCTAAGGTCAGGTGTAGTGGCAATCATTTCCACTGAACTGGTACTGAGCACAGTTTACAGTCTAAACACGAGAAACAAAAATGTCCTTCAGCATTCTTACTCTTCAGTGGGCTCAGAATTATGTCTTCAAAGATAAATAGGCGGCTGCTGTTTAGCTATGCTTGATCTCCAGGTGAGCAAGGATTAGACACTGTTTTTTGCACCTGCAGCACAATTTGTGCTGCTTAAACTACAAAAAAGTGTCAGCACTGTAACTTACACCCCTTAAGGAAGCCCTTTGGCAGCTCTGGTTTGTTTTTCTGGTTGGAATTTTGTTTTGTGCAATCTCAGAGTATATCCCTCACCTGATGGAAGTTTTTAATAAATTGTCACCTGGTTCTTTGTTGTTCATTAAGAATGCAATACTTTGCAAAATAGCCTTATTGTGCACCATCAGAAACCACTTCAGCTGCTGCATAAAAGGTTTACACAAAGACATACAGCATTAGATGAAGGAAGGGATAATGCATTGGTCTCCCATTGTCTGGGTACCGGTGCTATCACTGCACTATTACCTAAGTGAACAACTTGGGGATAAAACAGAGCGTACCGCTGCACTTCAGCTGTGGCCAGAAAGAAAAGCAAATGGCAGCTACAATTGCCTTTTCTGTGGAAAGAATCGTGCTGGCGGGTCTTAACTAGCCAAGGAAGGCTTTCAGGGGAGGAATGTCGCAGCCCTGTGTCCTGGCCAGGCAGCAGGGTGAGAGAGCCCCAAGTGCTGTCTCCAGGGTGCTGGGACCAGCATGGTCAGGGACAAGAATGGAAACGCAGCAGTGAGACTATGACCAGGTGTGTGGTGGTCCACAGGTGCCAGTGGGGTCGTGCAATAAGAGACTAAAGTTCATCAAGGTCATATTTTGGAGCTTTGATAGTTTTCAGAAGAGCGCACATGGACTTTTTGAGGATCAATCCTCACCATGCCATGATGTGGCAGACTTCTCTTCTGCTGAGTCAAAGTAGCATTGTCATCACGGTCTTCATGGGAGTGATAGAAAATTGGAGAAAGGGGAAATTACTGGAGACAATGGTAATAAAAAACCCCAGTTCCTACCACATCTCAGAAACAAAGAGTTCTATCAGGTGTTCCCAAAAGAAAATAAAGAAAGGATATTGGCCAATATCCTTGGAAATTATTACTCAAATAATTGGCAGAAATGCTTTTAGTCTTGTATAGGCTGTTGCAAAGTTTATAGTTGCTTCAGTCTGTCTGCATCTGCACAATCTCTCCTGTGTGAATATTTCTTTGCCTACAGTTTTTAACACAGCTGTTTAATACAGTGTTTGACATTTGCAAAGCATTATTTGCCTGTGTGGAGAAGTAGACTTTTTCTTGTTACAAGTCCACAGCCTTTAAACAGAATGGGTGCTGGAAGGAGGTCTTTCCCCAAGAAACAGGCAATGTCTGAAGAAACCAGACAGAAAAAGTAATATATTAAGGATTTGCCTTTTCTTCCCCTTTTGTAATGTAATTAACTACTTTTTTCTTCCAACCGATAAGCCTGCTGGTCTTGTTACTGCTTCTTCCCTAACAGCCCAGTTCTTTCTCTTTTGTCTGTTTGCTGGATTTCTTGTCTCTGTTTCTGCATCAGCCATCTCTGCTATGGGAATTTCAATTCCTTTAGCAAGTCTGACTGGCTCCTTGGCCTCATTCAAACAGCCCCCATAGGATCCTATGCCCTGTGGTTTTGGGTGCTCCCTCTCACTCCCTGACAACTGCAGCTTTGAAATCCATTATGGCATCATGGTTCGGTCCCTCTTTAGACATCTTGTAGCTTGGGGCCTGGCTCTAATCCACCCCACTATCCATCCTTGCCACAAGTATCTTCACTTCTTGTTTGCTGATTCCACTTATTCAGTACCCTTCCCCATCACCTGGTCCTCCTCATGACCTGCATTTTCAGTTATCTGTTTTCACAGGAATGTGATACGTACTTCAGTCTCAGTTAACTTTTATTCTTGAACTGCAGCTTCTTTATTACAGGGTCTGTGGCTCAGTTTCTACAGTTTGGAAAACAGCAATGCTTTGATCTTGAGATTTGCTGCAAGAATACTATAAAATAAAATACTTAGATGGAAATATGGGCGGTTGGAGACAATTAAACTGCTCATTGAAAACTGCTCACTTCTTCTGCCTTGTGTGGAAGGTAGGTGTTCCTTTCTAGTTATGCTGATTTAACTTCTAATATATATATATATATATATAAAAAAAATAATTTTTCACCAGAATCCAGAAAGAGAAGCCAAAATGCACCTCTAGAGACCTACTGGATGAACTGCTTTTCTTCTGTCAACAGAATTTTGTTTCTCTTGCACATCATTTATGGCACCTGTCTGCCATTTTCACCATAACTTTGGAATGAGTTCTCCCAGACCCTATAGTTGTCATCACACAAATTATTTTGAACAGGAAATTAAGACGTCTGTGTTGTTTACATTAAGATAGTCAAACAAGCACACACTTTTTCACTGTGCACACAATATTCTGACAATGTTCTTTAATTTTAGAAGGCTAATCTGCATTCATGCTATTGTAGTAAGGGATGCCTTTACTTCTAACAGCCAGCAAAGGAAGAAGCAAACTTGTCAAATCAGGAATGAGATCACTCTCACAGATCAGATTTGCAGGTGTATTCATGTGGTCAGAAACCAGGATATTGATGTACCCAGGTCACTGCCTGCCTTGTTCCCTCCTAATTCAATGCTTTCTCTCCTCCCACAGCCAGTAATTTGTGAAAGTAGCAGAAAAGCAAGCTGACTGTGCACAACAGAGTTGTGTCTCATCTCAGCCTTGCCCTGTCTGGCCAAGACCATGGGTACGTTTCAGCAGGATAGATGGGAACCACTCATGCCATCCCTTGCACATTTGCTCTTCTGCACGCTTCTGCTTTCCCTTCTTCCCCCTTTGTCCACCTTATCCAACTTCTGGCCTCTGTGATGATCTGTCTCAGCATGCCTATCCTACCCACACTGCTGACTTCCACTAGTGCCATGCTAAGTCAACCTCCCACAACAGGTCAGACTTGACAGGAGCTTGACTACAATTCAGAGTGGAAAATAGGCATTGCTACTTAATGCCTTTTCTGAGCATGTGTTTCAGAATTGCTATGTCAGGTTATGGATTTGGAGACTGGAGAAAGAGGCCACCATGAATGGTGAGCATTCTTATCATTTATACTAGACCCGATCAGCTGGTCTAGTATATGATTTCCATAACAATCATTTTGCTTCCCTCCTCTTCATAGAAGGAGCCATCTCATTTCTTCAGGTCAATGGTAGTGACTCTCCCAATAAACATTAAAAAAAGAGGATGTGGAGAATTACACACCAATGAGCTTAAGAAATTATTTGAATCAAATGATGAAGTATTTAGAAAGTACCTGACAGATAAAGAAAGAGTTAAGGAGGCAGTGGGAATTTGTAAGGAACAAATTGTATAAAAATAATCTAATTTTCCTCTGCAGCAGAAAAGCAGATGTGGAACTAATCTATAGAACTTCACTTTGGGAACTCTTTTGATTTGATCTTACATGACATTCTTATAAACCAGCAAAAGAAATACAGTCTGGTTTAAATCACTAGATGGTGTATGCAAAACATGCTCTGTATCCATACTCAGTTCAACGGCAAAATATAAAGAGGCAGCAAGGGGTCTTCCAGAGGTCTTTCTGCTCTGATTCTGCTCAGTGATTGCATCAGTGATCCCACTCATACACTTACAGATGACACAAAGCTGGGTTGGAAAACAGGCTTGGGGTTCAAAGTTATCTTGACAAAGTAGAGAAAGGGCATGAAAAACAAGGACAACTGCAAGAGAACGCTCTAAGAGATGAGTGCCCAACTGCATGGGCACAGTATATTTAACAAGTAGTTGGGTTGCCCTTTTCAGAGAAGAATCTGCAGGATTGTAATGGATCATGAGCAGAACACAACAATCTTGTACTGTTATGAAAAAGGCATATATTGTACCATGACATGTAAACACACGTGGAGTTCACCAAACACCTAATGTATCTGTAAGGCAGAAATACCTTGTACAGTTTTGGGCACTGTGGTTCAATGAAGATGGACGTGAGCTGGGGAGTGTCAAAGAACAACATGAGTGCATCCATACTGTTAACTCTTCTACCCTATAAAATTGGCTGTAGGCAGACAGCTCCTTGGCCTGTGCTAACTCATCAGGTATGCCCTGCAGCTCTCCAGGAGAGTGATAGCTGGCCTGGCCCAAACTGGGCCAGGGACCAATTGTCATGACCTAAAGGGTTACCCAGCCTGCAGGTATACAGAGATCATGATCACTTATTTGCAGGATTCTTTAATACACAAGGACACAGAGGCTTTATCCTCTAAATTTCTCTACCTTATTATAGATTACCACAAATGCCACACAAAATCACCACTAGCAAGTATACATATTATTACTAAAGTGAATATATATATCTCAAGCTATTACAAATTACTATCAGCAGTCAATAATATAGTATGAACCAACTGTATAGCAACAAACAATTGTATAGCAACAGTCAATATTATAGCAACCAATAACCAACAACCAAGTAGGTGTATATGCTATTACAGGTTACTACAAACTTATCGTTAGTGAAGCAAGCTTATCAACAATGTAACAGCAGATATACTTATGACAGATTACTTATATAGATGTATAATCCTTGTGTCAAGTGGATTAGATTTCAGAAGCAGCCAAACCATCAAAGAGGTGGGAGGACAAACAAAACTGACCCCAAAAATGGGTCCAAAGAGTGACCAGTAAGATAACAGAGTCTCACTTCAAAGATGATCCACATCACAGAGCCTGGAGTCAGTCAGCCGGGTGCCCAGTGAGAGTCCAAGTTCTTGTAGAAAGGACATGCTGGGAGAGTTTGACCAGCGTCTTCAGCAAGAGAAGGGAGCTCTGTCTGCTCCATTTTTCAAAAACACACCTTTAAAAAATGAACATCATACAGCCACAATCAGTCTAAGAAAGTCCCAGCTAATCCTGTGTCCTGTCCCTGATTGGGAATGGTAAAAGAGGCTTAGGGAAATGGTATAAAAATAGTGCATGTATGAAGCCAAAGATGGGCTTTCTCCCCACTAGCTCATCTAATCCATTTCTGAATCAATCTAAACTTCAGGCAGCCACAAGATCATGTGATGATTAATCCATGGTTTAATTATTCACTTTACACCCCCCACTGCCTTTCTCCTTTAAAGTTTTAAACATGCTACCTGAGAATTTAATTAGTTGACCTTTACATATTTTGTTGTGAGAAATCGTGAACACGTGCTCCTAATCACTCCTACATGCCATTCATGACTGCGTACACATGGATGTACACAGGCTCCTCTCTGAGCTTTTTCTTTCAAAGATGAGAACATTTTGAGCTCTTTAACCTTTCCTCCTGTAAAAGTTATTCCATACCTTTCACGGCTCTTGCCCTCTCTCTCTATTTTCTAATTCTGTCCTCTTGGAGGAAGAAAGAATCAGAACAGCACATAACATTCACAATATGAGCATGCTTTACATGCATACAGTGGCAGAGGATTATTATTCTGTTTGTTCTCTGTTCCTTTCTCAAGAATGCCTAATGTTTTATTTACTTTTTTGATGGATCCTGAACATAGCATTGAGATTATAATAGAATTGTCAACAGTAACTCAAAGATCTTTTTTTCCTGCGTGCTGATAGCTAATTTAGAGCCCATCACTGTTATGCATGGTTAAGAATGGTTTTACCCATGTGCAATACTTTGTATTTATCAGCACCTCATCTGCCATTTTTTTGCCTAGTCATTCAGTATTGTGAGCCATCTGCAACTCTTCACAGTTCAATTCCATTTTATTGCCTTAAATAATAGAGTATCATCAGCAAATTTCATTACCTCATTTTTCCAGATGATTTATGAGCCTGTGGGATAACATGAGTTCTAGCACGGATCCTTTCATAGAGCTACAAAGGCTGTCTGTTAACTTAATGATTTAAGGACATGCAACAAGGAAAAAGAAATTTCTTAGTAGGTGAGCAGTAGATAGTCTCTCTGCCTTTCCCTGTGATTTTTTTTTCGCTTTTAGTGATTCTCTGGGGACTCAGATGGAAGAATATCTACAGAGGAGATCACTGAATGTTTCTAAAGATTCTGCCATTTACTTCTTTGACTATTGCATTGGTGCTACTTTTGCATAATAATCTGCTCTGTATCAGGGCAAGACCTTGTATATCACTCAATGGGCGCTACTGGTCCTTCATGCCATATTGTATGTAGGCTTCTCATCATCTGATCCAGAGACATATTCTTCATTTTCATCCTATACTGTCCACCTGTAATGTCACAGAATAAGAAGTCTCTAAGTCATGCCTTCCCATAGTATTTTCAAACAAGTGTTGCAAAATCAGTTGTGCTTTCACATCATATCTTTTGTTTGCTCCACTAGCTCCATAGCACAGATGAGAATTTCTCCATCCCCATTACTGCCCTTTCTCCATAATACAGAACTTTTCAGAAAGGACCTGTTGATAGCCTCTTAAACAGCTAATCTGTAGTCAGCACCTTTTCCCCTTTCCCAAGCCTCTTGCACTGTATACAGTATTTAATCAGGGGGCCTGGTGTACTGTCAACCATATCTCAGCTTTAATGTAGAGGAGGATGATACTCATGGTTTCATTCCTCTGCTCTCTTCTTCTTGGTCTGTGGTATTTACAGAGCAAGAATGACTGTACATTTATAAAGGTGCATGCCTGCAGGATTTCCCCCACCCCAGTAGATGGTGCAGGAAAAAAAGGTCACATTGGAGCCAGGAATCGAGGAACAAGAAGTGGCACAGATCTGCACCCTGTCCCCATCACTGCTCTCCAGCTAGTACTGGTGCCTGGGCACACAGGGGGGCAACCAGGATGCAACAGTGGGCTGCTCCCTCCTGGGGATACAAAGGGAATGGAGGGCACTGGGGACAACGAGGATCACTGCATAGTGTCCAAATTCTGCTCACTACGACAGAGCTCTGCCACGGACACTGCACTGTGTCGAGCCTGTGCTTCATCTAACTGCCTCTGTGAAACTTTGGGAAATAGGTTTATCTGTCATCATTAACTACCCACCAAAATCTTCATATTCAGCATTTGCATCACTCAGGGGAGATGGAGTACACATGCCTTTCCACAGAGCAGATATACTTGGGCTCATGTCAAGAAGGAAGGTATTAAACTGAGTGGTGCCTTGGATGGAAAAGAAAGAGGAAGGCAGCTAAGTTAATGTGCTGTGTTTCCTTGAGATAGTGAATCTGCCGAACACACTCATAGTGCATAGATCGCTCTTCCCTGACAAACCAGAGCCAGCGTGAGGGTCCCAAAGGTATCTGGGGAGGGGACTGGTGTTCTTTGTGTTTGGTGCAGTGAGATAAGCCTGTTCCTCAGCACACAGCCATCTCCCTCTTTTCCATTGAGATGGCATTGCAAAGTGGAGCAGGACAAAGTGTGGATCAAACAGCAACCCTTCACTGAATGAAGCTATCCAAGAAGTAAATCACAAGGGGGGATTTACTGCTGGATGCAGAAAAGAGCAGTTCAGAAAGGGGTCTGGCAAAATCTCTGCATTCAGCCGCCTGAGGCAACACTGGCTTATGCCTGTGGCAGAGGATAACAGACCCCTTAATGCAGCCCTCTGAAGTTTATCCTAATTTCTAGAATTCTCAGTAGAGTCAGTCTGTGAATGTGACAGAGAACAGCAGTTGAAAATCTTTAGTCATGATAGTTAATGTGACTTGTAACATCATTATTGCATGAACAAACAAAGTCTACTGCAAATGTTTGCCCCAGGTGTGTGGAACTTCCCCAGCAATACTATGCTAATTGAAACCTGTGGGTGCTATCTTGTAGTAGGGAAATATAAAAGCAGCTAAAATAGTTTATTTGGTGGTTTTACCTAGTTAGAGAGAATGGACTAAATGCTACATAGGCAAAATGGAAGTGAGGAAGCTTCATTTACCAGTCTTAAACTCTATCTCTGACCCAACCCATTATTTGCAGTCAGCAAACTGCTTTAGTAGGACTCTACGCCTTGACACGTTCCCATGCCCAGTCTCCTGAGTACTCAGCACCGTCCACCTTTAGCTCTCCACAATTTACAGCTCATTACATAAGACTACATGGTCCTGCTTTCAGTGTAGTAAGGTTTGCTCTCTTCCCTTCTCTTACCTGCAGTCAACAGCATGCAAAGCCCTGTCTCCAGTCTCTAGAATATATTAACTTTACATCTGTCATAATTTAATTGGTTCAGAGATCATCTATAAACAGCTGGAATAACCAGACAACCAAAATGTTACATAGACGCTTTATATATCTTTTAAATGTACACAAGACAACTATCATTCATATTTACACTGAAGTATGTACAACTGTGGTACAAGTTGCATACAGATCACCAAATACTTAATACGTGCAGACAGTAGTATTTCTGTGTAACCACGACTGCAGAAGAAGAAAGAAGGAACAATTTCCCAGGGCAGCAAGGAGGAGCGGCAGATACATGCTGACCATGCTGACAGAAATGCTCATGGCAGCCCGAGATACTCTGCTCCCTTTGAGCACCCAACCCCGTGGGCTCTGGCCGTGTTTCCTGCGCGAGGCGCTGCGGTGGAGAATTCACGCCTCTCCCTGGTAGTGGAGACGTCAGAACAGATCGAGTCCCTTCTTGGCCAGCTTCTCCTGAGTCAGTGCAGGGGGAACCGCTGCAGGGAAGGAGCCCTTTTCATTTGCTGCCCATTCACCCCTCCTTCTGTCACAGCTTTCTAAGCATCTTGTTGCCTAAGTCTTTTGACCTGGTGAACCAGAGTAATGACATTTTTGTGAAAGGCTAACTTAGCTCTGAGAACACCACCCACTGCACATCACTGTGTGAGGTAGCAAAACTTATTACTAGACCTTTCAAGGAATCAGCGCAGGGGTATTTTTTCATCAGCTGCAAAAGCCTTCAGATCCAACTCTCAGAAGCAATTCCCCTTGAAGGGGGCCACGAGGCCAGCTGACCTGAGGGGGAGCTGGGATGGAGCATGAATGGTTTGTGCACAGCTACAGAAGCTGGTGTCACACCTTGCAAACTGAATGGTTTCTTTCCGGGAAACTTTTTCAAGAGAGAGGGAGGTAATGTTGGATGTTTGATAGGCTGTCCAAAGGGATGCAGTCCAAAATATAGAAAGCAAAGTAAACAAAAGAACATTTTTTATTCCTTCTTCTACCTTCTGGGGGGGTGGGAACTGCACCTCTGAAGTCAAGAGAGCACTAGAGACCCTTTTACATTGTCTGTTCTAGTTCAGCTGGCACGGATCAAAGAAATGATGTATTAAGCTCCGCTCCACCCGCTCTGATTCCACAAAAACATCCACTAGCAGGACAAAAGGATATATATTTGAGGCTTGGCAGCACGTCGCAAGAGTGGGAAGTTGGTTCTACCCTTCCATCTGTTGCAGGTCACTTTGAATGACAGCAAGATCTGGCAGACAAAACCATCGCACAACAGATTTTTCTCTCACTTCTTTCCAGCACCACCAGAGATATCAATAAGGCAAATAATCAAGATAACAAGCAATAAATACCCCAAATATTTATCTTGCAGTTATACAAGGGATTCTTGCTCACTGCTGTTTCTCATGTTTTAGTTTCCTGCATATTGTATTGGATGATATACTAATTTCCTGCTGATAATAATAATTTGCTATTAAAGTGCAGATTAAAAATGATATTTAAATAAAATTTATGATATCTATGACACTAGAATAATCCTTCAGGTATGCAGAGAGATTTGCATAACTGTTGAAAAATCCAAAAGATGAACAAGTTCAGAAAGACAATTTAGAAATAGTAATAGAATTTGTGCCTAGAGAGATTCAAAAAAAGATTTTGCAAAGACAGGAAGGACAGGTGCAGAATATCTAACAAATATTTCACTCATGGCACATAAGTGATGAGATACCCTGAAAGGCTTGGGCATTTTGGAAAGTCGTACCAGAGCAGATGTCATGATGAAATTTATTTCTCATCTTGGGCTCTCACAATGTGTCTTAGGCACATGCCTTCAAAGCGTTACTTCATTAATCTAATGGGAATTTCAGGTTTTGCGATCTAGTTCAAGAGGTATAATAAGGCATCTCTTGACAAGGTTTGAAGAAGATTGGATTATCGTGGGAATTTAAATTTCCATGGCATAAGCAGTAAGTCATGATTTTATGCACGGTGCTATAAATCTTAAATACAAGTATGTCCCCACTGAAGAGTGCCCTTGAATCTCTCAGCGTCACTGGTGTTTAGTGTTTTCCTTACAAAAAATGCCATGCAAGCAAGTTACTGGAAGGTAACCTGGACTGTGGGTTTGCAGTGCTCTGATACAACAGAGCGTATGGTTAAGTGTGAGATTGCTGACCCCAGGGTGAGAAGAGGAGGGTAGCTCATGTTTATAGCTGGGTCCCTTGGGCAAAGAGCTTGCACAAGGGCTGGTGTCATGATGTCCATACCTGACTGCTGCATTTGCAGCTCCCAGTGGAAAGGCTCCTAGGCATTTCTGTAGGCACTGGCAGAATCAGGTCTTGGAGCTTCCTTTGGAAAATGCTGGAATGTGCTAGTACCAGCTAGGATCTACACCTACCTCAGGTTGCCAGAAGGCATGTATGCCACCATCAGCTGTAGGCAGACTAGAGGCATTGTGAGACAAAACAATTACCACAGTTACATGGAAGTGTTCCAAAAATCCCAACTTTGTGCAAAAGACAACATTGGAATGAGACACCGGAAAAGGCTAGGGATACAGAGTTGTAACAAGCTTGTGACAGCTGCTGGACTTGTACCCCATCAAGTATGAATGCTGTTCCACTGCCCTTTAACCACTATCAGAGACATGTATTTAGAAGCTATGATCCAAGCCTTCAACCTTGGTGACATCAACACCAAGGATTAGAATGGGGTTCAGTGGTACAAATGGGAGCCGCCTCAGGATGCCTCAAGATGGTCCATTACCAATATCTGTGACTAGGAATATTCCCTTTAAGGTGAGAATTTACCATTAACAAACACTCATCACAGGAACTACCCATCACGTACATGGCTTAAATAACCATTAAAAATTGCAGTTTGAGAATTTTTTTTTTCATTTCTAAATTCACACCACCCTGACTAGCTTTCCCTTCAGTCTTTCACCTTTTGTGGAAAAGTGCCCTGAAAAGACCCTGCAGGGCCAACTTAGAAAGTAAAAGGATCTGAGGGTGCCAAACACAAACAGATCTGCTGATGTGAAGCACTGCTTCTCTGCCCCTCAAACACTACCAGAGAAACATGAGAGCAACCAGCAGTAGACAAGGACCATTCAGGTACATCCAGGGGAATGCCCACGCTTACAAGCGTCCCTTCAGAATTCAGGACAGACCCATGTTTCTCCACTTTGGAAGGTGCTGAAGGCTGTATTAAATCCAAACCAATGCCTAACTCCCTGTATCTTTCTTTAAGAAGAGTCTAATGGGTTCTCACAGCATCCTCGAAGCTGACGGGCCATCCATCCCCAAAGGAACTTAGAGGTGGTGTGGTGCTCTGCTGTGCCTCCAGCTCATAATCATTGCAGCACACAGGGAGAAGGTGAACTTTGTTTGTCATTGGGACTATAGTTTAAACTGACTGACAAGACTGGTAAGCACTTAATCAAAAAGACTATAAAGGGGCTGTCAAGGTTTCCTACAACTTATCATTTAGAAGCATGAAAATTAACATTAGCTTTTTCTTTCATGTTGGTATAAAGCCAAACCTCCTCTGATATCTGTGGAGACGTAGCTCTTAAGGTAATGGTGCCTATGAAAGCACAGAATGAGTATTTTTCTGATATTTGTGTTTTGTCCATACTGCACAGATTTTAATCATAAAATTCACTGCAGTGAGAAGCAAAATCTAAACCCAAAGAATCACATTTTTGTCTTTAGTCATGCACCTTTGCTTTTGTTTGAAATTATGTTGAGACCCACCTTAACGTCCTCCATATGCTGCCAACAGCTATGTTCTGATGAGAAGCTGATCCTGCGCTCATAGAAGTCAGCATAACAGCTATGCACATTCAAATAATGTAATGAAAAGGATTTAAATGCTTAGCAGGAGTGAAATCAGTGTGACTCCCTCTTTTCAATGAAGAGGGTTCAGCCAAGCTAGGTAAGGCACAGCTGTAGCTCACTGCAGTGCCCACGCTGGAGGTAATGGCAGGGGCTGCAAAGCTTTGAGAAGTGTCCTCATGTTTTGACTCTGAAAAAGAGAGTAGGGTAACCCTGGTTTTTTCACTGAAAGTAATGCTGGCCTATGTGGCCAGTCACTTTTGCAAACTCCAGCCATCCTCTTGGATTTCTCCATCACTTTTTTTTAGTTGTCTCCCTGCCCATTTCCCCAGGCACATCGACTTGGCCTGCTTTTCTCAGAAAACATCTCGTGTTGCTTGAGAAGACTCCACTCATCGTTCTCCACAGTTTTCTTTGAAGCCTTATTTTCCCATGGCATCTAGAAATCTGCTAAGAAGTCAGTGTTGCTGGAAAGAGCTGATGGGGACTGTTTTACAGGGACTTTCCGTCACCGCTGTGCTTGCACACCTAGTGTGCCCACAGCTGGTCCTCTGATCTCCCCTCCCAATCACCAATCGCTGGCTCACCAATTTTGATGCTCGCAATCCATGCCTGCTTGTATGCATACACTGTACATAAAGCGGCAAGGCCCTGCTACAGAAAACAAAGAGAAAATAACACATTTAATTAATAACGGTACATTATAGGGTCTTACAATATTAGCGAGTGTTGGTTCAGCTCCCACTGTTTGCAGTAAAAGAAGGCTTGCTGTGTGATCAGCAGAGTGCAACAGGTTTGTGCAGGTGGACATATACTTTTACGTAATTGCATTTATGCTCTCTTATGTGGAGCTGAAAAAAGGCTTAGGTGCATTGGTAGGGTTCAGGAGAGTTTTTAAGATTGATCTGCCACTACAGCCTTGGACTCAGAGAAGCTTGTTAATGGGCTGCATTAAATGAGATAAGACTGAACAAATAGGAGGCCTTTCCTTTCCATAGGGAACACTTTATCTCCAATATTGGAAATGTTTCAGCTCAAATTTCTCAACCGCTGACACACCACAACTCAGTTGTAGCAACGTTTCAGTTGGTCCTTCCTGTATAAGCTTGTTCTTGTTCCTGGAAAGTCCCTATGTACTGGGCAGACTTTGGAGAACATCATTGCAGAAAATTATCCTGGGCTGGGGAGACAGCAGGGAAAGCACATTTTTCTGTCAGCAAACATTTGTTTGTTTCTGCCAACACCATATGCTATATTTCCTTTTTCAGTGCAAGAGAATATATTTGTAGATCCTCTGCCTTAATTTGAATTTTAGAGTGCTTTCTAAGATCTGTTTGTGTTTGTGTGACTGTATAGTGACTTCTTATCGGATTTCTTCCCTTCTTACTGGAGTCTCTCCTGGAGTTTTAACAAATTCAGGAACAGTTACTGCTAATAAATTCAAACTGATAATAAAGAAAATAATCTACCTAAATCAAAGGCCAGTATTCTCTGCTCCAGCAGGACTAACAGCCAGCTGAGGTTACAAAATACTTTGCAGGGTGGGGAAAGCATAAGGATCAATTCTAAATCATATTAATTAAACTGAATTGATTATGTCGCCTGAAGGACCCTAGAGTAACTCCCAGTAAAAATAGCCTTAGCCACATTTGACCAGCTTGAATGAGAGCGTAGCTAACCCTCTTAATATAAATATAATATGGGAAAAGAAGCTTTATATCAGCTCCATTGCCAGCTAAGCGTCTCCTGTGGCAGAAAGTTTAATAAAACCCAATAATTTGAGGAGCTGCTAGGTAGAGATTTGAAGTATTTTCTTAATGAATATCTTAATAAACCCCTAAGTCTGTGGTAGGAAACATCGCAGAAATACATTTTCCCAGTAGAGTCTGCAAGATCTCCCATGCGAACGGAAATACATATGAACTGGTAATTAATGTTAACATTGGACACCATGCAGCAGAAACAAAGAAAAGCACAAAAAAGTAGGCAAAGACAGAAGTTCTGCTCTGGAACATTTCTACTATCTGAAAGTAATGTAAGGCAGTGTAAGGTGATTCTTTCTACATATTGTATGACAAAGCTGTTCAAGAATTGCTAATGAATGCTACCATACAAAGGTACAAACATTTCCTAAGGTTAATCAATAACCAATTTAGTATCATTTTAGAAAATATGATCTGGCATTAATATCGAATGCCCCGTTTACATTTTAAAGCTACTCAGATAATTTTTCATACTCCAGGATTTTTTAAAGTATCAGTAGGCATCTAGATTTCTTTAAAAATCCCAGTCTTAAAAGCTGTGCAAAGATAGTTAATTATCTTTTTACTCTTTCATATGTACAATTCATGAGATCACTAATGTGCCAGCACAATTCATACTGGCCTTGTCTGCCTGAGCAGAGAGAAATCACACTGCAGACATGTAGAATTTGCAATCTCCAGGCTCTTCATCACGTGCAGAGCTACGAGAGATCTTGCAACACTTTTCTCCACACTACAAGTTTTCCAAGGAGTACCAGGGACTTTCCAATTTGTGCAAAGTGCTACATTAAAAACAGTGAAAGGTCCGAGCTTTGATACCCATACTGTCTGAAAATACCTACTCAAATGCAGTATTCTGCTTATTTCATGGTGTTTTTTATTACAATACACTGGTCACTTGCAGGAAAATGCAATATAAGAAGCAGTTTCGTGCAATAATATATAGCAGAACTGTAACCAAGAGGATGGAAAAAAAAAAAAAATCAAGCTTTAAATGGTGGATAGTGCCAACGTGTAAAGAGAACTCCTCCAATAAATAGTCCTTTGTCAGTTACCTATACTGTTAAGCTTTAAAGAATATTATTAATAGTAAGTCAAACATGGAACAAAGCGCGGGCAGCAATATAAATCTGAATTAAACAATGCCAAGCGGAAGAAACTGAAGTATGAAGGACTCAAAAAACCAACATCTATTAGTATGACATTCTGCCTCCTGCGGCACTCTTACACACCTAATGTCTGCGTCCCGCTCACATTGTTGTTTGTAATGAGGACGGAAAAGACGTTAAAGCCTTGGTGGAATTGATTGATGACCTCAAGTGCAGTAATGCTGAACAAGAGGACTGTCTCCTTCAAGCTGCAATTGATTCTTGGAGGGCCAAAACTCTTGCGTTAACAGCTGTTCGAAGTGGTATGGATGTTAAAGCAAAGGCCACTCACAGCTTCTTTCCAGTGAGCCAGACGCAAAGCCCACTGATACCAACATAGCACAGAAGAGCTTCCATAACATGCCTCTGTATTTTTCCTTTAATTAATCAACCTAATGCAGCTGAGTTTCACAGCCAATAATTGTTAGGCACATTCAATTATTCTAATGCAATTGCTCTGAGTCTTTTGTTTTTACAGGCGACATTGACTGCAGCTTTTCATTGCTCTCTCTGGCTGTGGCCTCCTCTGTCCCCTGCTCCATCCGCAGCCCCCTCACGCTGCATCTGCATCTCCATTGCTGCTGCACGTCAGTGGCAGCAGAAATAGGAGTACTAAAAGTTTAAAAAACCTTTGCCAAGTCCTTAGGGTCTGCACATCTGTTGTCAGTCCAGTGTTGTCCACAGGAGCAAACTGGATCTGGGATGAGGATTCTCAGCTGGAAAAGAGAATTCCTGGGTTTTTTTGGTGACATTGCCTCTGCCGTTGTCTATTTGGTCACTGAAAGATAACCCTTTCTACTGCTTGAAAATTGACAAAAAAGCAAGTGAATAAAATTGTTTATGAAAAGAGATTTTTTCTAACTAAAAAGCAATAAAAGCCCTCTTATTTTGTCTATCATGCTTTATTAGCTGTAAGCTTTGTGTAATTCAATATTTACGTTTTGATAGAGTGTTCGGTTTGAGTCCATATTTCTATAGAGGCCATTCATGAACATTTTTAAATGCATGGTATAAAAAATGAGAAAATATATCCAAAGGCAAAGAAAAAACCCCAAGTGAGAAGACGTGCTTTCGCTTTTTGACTTTTTTCTTCTAAATTTCCTTCTAAATGTTATTTCAAGGGAGCTGAAACTTTAACATTTATGCAAATTTTCATTTGATAAGGAAATTATTTTTCAGTGGTTTTCATACCAGATTACACAGCCTCTGGAAAAGAGAAAGCAAAGCATGTTTCAAGTAAAATAAACTGCATTGCCTCTGTACACAGCAGTTCAAGACATTTGCATTCTATAAAGATGGCTGAATGCATACGTACATTACTTTACAAAGCAATAAGTAATATCCATAGGAGATATTAAATTTACACACACTTTATGAAATATGTACAGTCATGTAGTTTGTAACTAAGCTCTTGCACACATGCACTTGGAAACTGATATGAAGTGGGTTGTTTCTTCAGCATGCACTGCTGGTAAAGCCAGTCTATGATATGTAACTGCTTCTCTCTGTTATAGTTTTTATAAAAAACAAATACTGTGTGGTCTCTTTAAGATATTTTTTAAGTGCATGTCATGGTAATGGATTGCCACACTTCCTGAATCGATTCCTGGCTTGTTCTAGACTGCCAGCAGCTGGTCATGAATGCACAGTCAGAACAATTAGAAGCACACAATGATTTCTTCTCCAGGATCAACCAACTGAACTGGAAATGCTCTTCTGGAGTTCAGTGCTCACCTACCATTCATAGGACTGTGCTGCTTGGAAATGAGTTGGGTTCCCCTTGGAGACTCCTGACCGCTGAGTGAGGGAAGTGTTTTACAGTTGTAAAATTAGAGGGTTTTTTTCAACCTGGACTCAATCCCTCAGATTGTACAGCACAGCTTACCTCTTCCCTGAAATGCAACACAACAGTTACAGGGAGAAACACACCCAACTTTCCCAAAGAGCACTAAATTTCTTTCTGGACATCAATAAATTATGTTGCTCCTACACATTGCCCCTTTCATGGCAGATGATACAATATTAGTGTGTATCAGACCAAGGGCCATGACTAGCCATTGCTCTTGCTCTTCACCTTCAACCTCTGGCATAGATAGCAAAAGTGTAAGCGCTATAGGCATGAGATTGGCCTGAGAATTTTCTGTATTTGCTATTTACTTCTGAATGAGTCTGTGGTGATAAGACATTTTTCTTCCGAGTTTTCCTCCTATTCAGTCAGCTACATGAGTAACCGCACGGCACAGGGGAGACAGGCCACTGCTCTGTTAGACTTATGGTGTAACAAAGCCTGAGTGAGATGTCTAGAGTCATCCCAAAGGATGGCTGTGGCCATTGGGAGTGTATTCACTGCAGGTTCCTTTATCATGCCAGCGGGGAGCTAGACAACCCCAGAGGGCTGGTCAAGTGAGCAAATGCCTGAACCACTATCTGAAGAGGTGTCTTACGTGCCTCATTAAGGTGACTTATGAGGAGTAAAAGCTCCTTTCTCTTTATTAAACCACCTTAAGAACCTGCATAACGTGGCATCCGATGGTGGTGACAAGGCTGCAGGCCAGCGAGGGGCCCTGAGCTGAGACCCAGGAGAGGGGTGGTGGAACTTGGCTGGACAGACATCAGCCATTTAAAAGTTAGGCGGTAATCTAGAGTTGATCTGGGTGGTGAGAGATGGGGCACTGCGTCTCATGCAAAGGGAGGTGGCCAAAACAGGAGGTATGACGTGCACTGGATGTGCCTGGCCATCTCCATGGACGGTGGAGAGAAGATGGCAGCTCTCTGGGGCTGGGTGCCTGATTTTTCAGGGCAACAGGTAGGACAGAGGCACCCCACCCCGGGCACTACGCTCAACTTGGTTGCTGACTTCCAGGGCCAGTAGGCCATCCATTGCTACCTGCTTTGGCTTGGTTTTAGGCCAATCATAAAATACAGATAGAAACATCACTTTTGGGGGGGCAAAATTCCTTAAACCCTTTGGACAAGAAGGCTTGTTCAATGAATTGGTGTTATAATCATCGTTCTCCGCCCCACAGTGCAGAGACTGGTGTCAAATTCACCTCCTGCTAAAAAGCAACTGCAGGGAGATGGTGGTGTGAACAGCGATAATATGCCGTCTGACCCGGGAGCTGAAAGTGCTGACAGAAAGCCCAGGTCCATCCACTTCAAAGCAGCTGGATGGACCTAAGGGACTGACTTGCCTTGAAAACACAGAGCAGCACTTACAAAGAGATGTGCAGCATAAGGCAGGCATTTTACCATTAAGTGTAATTAATTTACATTAAGATAGATTAAATCCTTTATTTCAAAAGAATTCTGTGATCAATTCTCTTTAATTCATATCCACTTATGGTAAAATAGTCAAACTAATCACAGAAATCATTTGAAGTAGCTAGTTCTATAAACAACCAATTAGGCATTTTTAAAATTAGTTTTGGATGTGATTTTAATTTGTTTAAAACAACAACAACAAATCATTACCTTATATATTATTTGGTGGGGTTTTTTTTCAATAAAATAAATATTTGTGTTCAACAAATATTTCCATAAATAAATATTTGTGTTCAACAATACAACACATCCTTTCCACCATGTGACATATTTTCTTGCTTACAACTATTGTTGCCATGGTGCAGAATCACACCCCTTTGATTTTTCATATTTAAACATTTCCTAAAAGGCAATATTTGGAAACACTGCAATTCAAATGCCCCTTGTAGACAGAGCTGAAGAACTCTAAATCCCTTACATGGTGTCAGTATTAGAAAATTTCTATAGTTTTTGATTCTTTGCAGTGATTTTCCAAACTTACTAGAAATCATTTTAGAGCCAAACTGCAACAAATAATACAAAACTAAAGCAAGAACAGCTGAAAGCTGTTCTGGATGGCAACTCTTCCTTCCATCATGAATAAAAAAAAAAAAAAAAAAAAAAAATGCCATCCAGAGGGACCTTGACAGGCTTGAGAGGTGGGCCCGTGCAAATCTCATGAAGTTCAACAAGGCCAAGTAGGAGGTCCTGCACATGGGTCAGGGCAATCCCAAGCACAAATACAGGCTGGGTGATGAGTGGATTGAGAGCAGCTCTGTGGAGAAGGACTTGGGGGTATTGATGGATAAAAAACTGAATATGACCCAGCAATGTACATTTGCAGCCCAGAAAGCCAATTGCATCCTGGGCTGCACCAAAAGAAGCATGACCAGCAGGTCAAGGGAGGTGATTCTCCCCACCTGGAGTACTGAGTTCAGCTCTGGGGGCCCCAACGTAAGAACGGCAAGGACCTGCTCAAGCGGGTCCAGAGGAGGGCCACCAAGATGATCAGGGTGCTGGAGCACCACCCATATGAGGACAGGCTGAGAGGGTTAGGATTATTTAGCCTGGAGAAGAGAAGGCTCTGGGAAGACCTGATAGCGGACTTCCAGTACTTCAAGGGGTCCTACAGGAAAGATGGGGAGGGACTCTTAGTCAGGGAGTGTAGTGAAAGGATGAGGGGTAACAGTTTTAAACTAAAAGAGAGTTGATTTAGACTGGATATTAGGAAAAAATTCTTTACTGTGAGGGTAGCTAGGCACTGGTACAGGTTGCCCAGAGAGGCTGTGGCTGCCCCATCCCTGGCAGTGTTCAAGGCCAGGCTGGATGGGGCTTTGAGCAACCTGGTCTAGTGGAAGTTGTCCTGGCCCATGTCAGGGGGGGATTGGAACTAGATGATCTTTAAGGTGCCTTCCAACGCAAACCATTCTATGATTCTATGATTCACTCAGCATTTTCATTTCCCTCTACATTCAGTGGGAACAAAGGGAATTCAGGAATCTCAGAAAACTCAAATTCCTAATGAAGAACAATGTTTTTTCCTCTTTAATTTCTCCTAGAAAGCATGAACATAACTCAGTATGTCCCTGTTAAATATTAGTCTCGTATTTCACACCAATTCATCTAATGGCAGCTACATATTTTTAACAACCCTCTGACCCGTAGCATGTCTGACCTGGGATGAAAGCATAGCTGCACTGTAATAAATAGCAATACTCCCCCAGTGCGTAACATACAGCATCCTGACCCAGAGACAATTTTTCCTCCACCCGCACCCTGCAGCTGGTTGAACATGACACAACTGCCACGTGTGGGATGGGAGAGAGCAGACCGAACCCAAAGGGCTCTCTGCTTCAAGGGGAATTTTACTTGTTTCCTGTTGGGGGGGGTCTGCGTGGACCACGCCTGGAAAATTCCTCAGCCTCCCAGGCATTTCAGGGACGCTGTCTTTCAGAGCTCTGAAACACAACATTTCCCAAACAACTTGGTCCGAGACGCCACTGCAATGGTCCTGGTGCTGGTGGAGAGAGCTGAGCCGAGAACTGGGGTGCAGAGCCACCCCGGGGTCATTGCCAGGGGCTGTCCCCATTGAGGACCACAAAGCTTCCCAGAACTCGGCAGTATCTGAGCACGCGTCTCTGGAGTCACCTGCCAGGTGACTTGGGCGTTGGGCATCTTGGGCACTTGGAATATTTATCAAACCCATGAAACGCTGCAGACGGCACTCCAGGTTGAGAGAATCAGCGCTGCGGGTGTGCCAGCAAACACCGAGATAGCTCTAGATAAGGGATTAGACTGCTGCGGCAGTGTAGAGTACATCGTGTTTTTGAAACCAAGGTAACGAGACAAGGAGCGAGAAACAAAAAAACAGCTACATCTACAAATATTTCAATAACATGCTAGGATATGGAAGAAAACTTTTTTGAAGTCTCCCTTCCCTGACCACCACTGCTGCATCGGGTTTTTTCATTATTTTAACACAGAGAGGAAATAGAAACAATTCCAACCTCAGATTTGCTCTTTCTATGGTATTAAAAAATGAGTGTAAGTTTGTGAAATACATTCCAAAATACTTTCTGCCAGGAACCTTTTTTTAATTGTTTGGTTTTTTTTTTCCCCACAGAACCACCTAATTGTTTTAAAGCTATTAAATGGGGGGCGGGGATCTGAATAAAATGAAGAATGTTAATGCAAATTTACATTCTAGTTTTCATCTGAAAAGTCCTGATCTAAGTTGCTAAAAATTAAAAGAAGATGTAGGCATTTTAGCTTCTGATGAAAAGATTACAATTTGCATGGAACTCCCCCTAAAGTTTTGCCTATCAGCTCTGAAAACAAAAAGAAAAGAAATACCCAGAAAAATTAAGCAACAATGAGGCTATGACATATGTGGATACCTGCAGCTGCATTTTTGGAAAGCAATTTCCAGATCAGAGCCAAAAGCATCTTTCCTGTCCTCAAAGGGGTCGCTAGCTCTGTTAGGAAGGAAAGGGTAAAATCAATAGCATTTATTTAATTCCACGGAGCTGTATCTTCTTAACTCTGCTGTGTTCAAAACAGCATCTTTCTCAGGGAGGCAGGGTCTGTATTCAGCTTAGCCCTGAGGGAGCTATAGCAATACTCTTTTCCCCATATTTATGATTTGCTCACGTCATAGCTGTGTTTCACACTTTCTCTCAGAAACAAGAATTCAGAAACTATTGGGGTGTCTTGTAAAGCAACAGTAATCTGTTGTTCGTTACCAACCAGGAGGACACATCACGCAACACAGTTGGTGCGGCTGCTGGTGAAGTAAGTAATTCCTGCTTGCCTTCAGTTAAATTCTTACACGGCTGAAGAAAATACTTAGTAAAATACCTCAGACCAGGTAAATTTTTCTCATTTTGAAATGTCATAAACAGCTCAAAACTCAACCAAACTCTCTGAAATGGTCACAGACTGGGCTTCTGGTACTGTGCGTGGCTTCATGTTAAAGCTCAGGGAAAGCGCCATCCTGCTGAAAATTTTAGTAAATGAGGACCTCAGATAGCCCAGTAAATTTAGATAGCCCAGAATTTAATGCCATAGCTACACAGTCACCTAAGCAAGGGAATAGACTCAGCTGTAAAATCACCCCACCACATTAGTCTTCAGGCTGATCGAGGTGTGGGGGCAGGAGGGGGTGCCCCAGGCAGCGGTGCCCAGGGATCGTGGGGGACAGGGGAGGACTGCCCTTACCAGCACATCAGCGTGGTGGTGTGGCCACATCCTGAGCTCACATACCTGCATGTTGAACCTCACCCAGGGCACCGCTCCCAAAGGCAAAATCAGCTAAAATTTTCAGAGCTCTGCCTTTTGCATTGCAGCCCTTTTGCAGTCCCTGGAGACAGCAGCTCCCACCAGCATCCCTGGGCACCCGCAGATGCAGAGCTGAGTGTTTTTACACTGCACACATGACTTTTTCTACAATCAGAGAGCAAGACCAACACAAAGTTTTACTAGCTTTCATTTTTCTTCTGCCATGGTAAGGAAAAGGATCATCATCAAAGAGGATGAGGGCCATTAAGCACTCAATATTCTGTTACAGTGATTGGTTTATGGCCTCATTTTGCAGCAGCTTTCTTTATCAGGTGTGCGGCTTCATTGCCTGTCCTATAGCCCACATGCTTCACGAGTTTGTTATCTGCAGGACACTGTGCTCCTGTTTCCAGAATAGCTGGTACCTGACACGGGAGCTGCTCTGGAGTGAACATTATAGAAGACCTGATTCTACAATCTGTTAGCCAGTTTTGGACCTCTGTCTCCACAGATTTCTGTGAAGATAGAAGGAAAAAACCTGTGGGTTGGAGATCAGACCTTGCACTGCTGATAGCTTTTACTGAAAAACCAGAGTGTTTTACAAAGCGCCACTGCATGAAAAATAGCTGTGCTTCATTTTCTATTAATTGCCTGCCCTTAGCCAAACCCAACTAAAATTTTGTGGTACCCCTTAGGTGATGAAACATTTGCTGCCTCACACACTGAAGACAGGAAGAGCAAAACAGTAATGCTTGGAAAATGCCCTGCTGTCTCCTCCACAACATTGCAAAAGCTCACACATTTGAAAACTGTAAACATATTCCAACTCACATTTATTCACGTTACTGCTTTCACATTGATGTTGTGCAAGACACTGCTCATTTCAGATGGGGCCACCAACGTGCCCCAGTAAACTCTTGATATCTTTTATACCATGAATTAATACTGTAGTCAGAACATTAATAAATACTTGAAAAGTCTGTAAATGACCTACACTGAACTCCTTTGTAAAAGTATTTACCTTATTTAAATGGATTTATTTTGGTGTCAAAACATATAATACCATGAACTGCTGGATGCAAATGTTCTGACAAATTTTGTGCACCTGATATGGTCTTTGTCACTGCTGTAAGTCTGCCTGAGTTCGGGATTGAGCAGAAAGCGATGAAGAACCTGCAGAGCCAAACTAGATTTGATCTTAAGATGCTCACTTTGCTGTCATTAAAAGCAGTGGGTCTTGAAGCAACGCAGCACTTCCCAGGGCGATCCTGTGGGCTGGTGCTCAATGATCTGCTGCTCAGGTGATGCCTCAGCCCAGGGTGAAATGTTGGATGCTTCAAGCTCCTCTGAGTTCTCTGAGCACATCAGACTTCCTCGCACACTTGCGTGCATGCCTGTGTGCGTGCGTGGGCTGCTCATCATCCCCACGGAGCAAAACCAAGCAGCTGCACCAGGTATATGATGCGGCAGTCCCTGTCTGTGCCCTTTAGACATAGCCTTCGTGGCAGACGTGGTTGCCGTTGATGAGGCTGAAGGTGGCCAGGGAATGGTTGGTGCTCTTGAGGGAGGTCATTCGTGTGGTGCTCCTGGCCATGCTCTGGGACCGGATGAGGAGGCGAGCTCTGCAGCAGAAGAGCTGGTTGTTGAACTGTTTCCGAAAGCTCTTGCTGAGCAAGTAGAGAGCAAACGGGTTGACACAAGAGTTAGTGAATGCCAGGATCCGAGCACAAATGCTGGAAATGAAATGCAGCACTGAGGTGTCCACCTCTGAGTAGTGGTAGGACCGGTATAAATAAATTATGTGAGTGGGAAGCCAGCAGAAGGCAAAGAGGCACACAAAGACCAGTACTGTCCTGGCCAGGCGCTTACGGGATTCAATCTGGAAGAAGAAAGAGAAATGTAGATTAGTAGCTATTCCTAGCTCAGACCAGTAGCTAACTATTTTCCCCAGTGCTGCAGCTTTGGGGCTAGCGCATGGCAGGTGGCATGGCGATAGCAGGGCAACCTGGACCGCAGGTGAACACTGAGTCAAGGGACCTCCTTGTCTCTCCTCAATCCCCTTCCCCTAAAAAAAAATAATTCTGAAAATTTATTACATAAGGAAGTAGTCTTTCCTTTCCTGTTTAGAGATAAAATTCCAATGGCTTGTCACTTTGTAAAATCCCAGCTCAGGCAACAAAAGTGTGGACACCTGCATTAGTTATCCATCTGTAATATATACAATCATATGTAATTTATATATATTAACTTATTATTAGTATTATTATTATTAATTATGGGGTAGGGGTCTGGGATATTTCACAGAGCCCAGAGGCAGGAATTTCTGCCTTGGGGCCATGTGGTATATGTACACAAAAGTGCTGCCAACAGCTCACAGCCCTTAGAGACCAAGTGCAGCACTCAGAGGCCACAGGAGCCAGAGAAACCGAGAGAAGAAATCCTGTACTCGGAGAAACACTGAGGCACTGGTGAGGTGGCCCCTCCAGCTGAAAGAGCTCGGGCCACCAGGAGAAGGCAGACGTAGGTGGTGAGTAGACGGATGACCAACTCTCAGCATAATTTGAGCTTTGTCAGGGAACGGTGCTTTTACAATGTCAGCTAGCACGCAGTATAACCTTCATGCAGACAAGCAGCACTTTTGTTTTACTTACACGTACAGTCTTGGAGTCAACCCAAAGGTATTGCTCAGCCAAGGGGAGCTGAGGTAAACTGTACCTTGTCTTTTGTCCACCAGTGCTCCACACTAAGATAACAATGCCACTGGAAAACACATCTTTCTTGCCAACAAAGACAAGAGCCGTGACGGAGGTCACCCAAAAGGACAGGACAGACAGAGCGCCCAGAAAGAGCTGCTGAGATTCCCTGCTCCCTGGGAGAGGTTGCACAGCCAGAAGTTTGCAGGCACAGAAAGCGTAACACCGCTGACTTTTCAGGGCTTCGTAACGTTCTCTTCTCTGGTAATCCCTGCACCTCTTCCCAGGCACTCCTAGGGAATTTGTTGGAGCCCGCTCCCTGTATTTGAGTCTGACCTGAACGGCCTGAAACTGCCCCTAGCCCCAGCCCCGCTGCCCTTGTTCCTGCCCCGGTACGGCTACGATGCCTGGCCAGGCTCCAGGGACGCTTGCCCATCCTCGCTGCCCTTCCAAGCTGCACAAGTGCATCAGAAACTGAGCTGCTCACACCGGCTGGTCTTTCCTCAGGACAGCTGCAAGCAGGGAGTAGGCAGAAGAGACCCAGCAAGCCCATTCTGACTTTATTTTGTGCCCCTTTAACGGCACCGACTGAAAATCAGCCATTGAGCTTGGGAAGGATTGACATGTATGAGATGATAATGTCTCCAGAGAGTGGGCTGAAAATTAAATCCTTTGAGAAAGGGCTCTCCTTGGCTAAACCATATATTCTTTTTAAATGTATCCTTAATTTGATGTAGGGCTATTGAGGCCACATCTGCACTATAAAGAAAGGAAGCAATGCTATAAAGAAATCGATACCAGTTATCTCAGATGGAGACCTATAGCTCCTGAATGCACTGCAGGACAGGAATGATGGACTGACGGTGCTAGACTGCAGCCTGGCCTTTTGCTTTCTTTAGAGCTCTCTCCCCAAAACCAAAGGAGGAAAGGGCTGCTTTTACTACTCACTTTATCGTCACTAATCAAACCAGTCATTGAACCAGAAGAAAAATGGCCTGCAGGGGAAAAAGATTTATGCACATTCAGAAGGGGAAAAGGAGAAGGATTTCAGGGATTGCACATCATTCAACAGGCAGAAACCACAACTTTCCAGCCCCACTGTTTCACCTTAGCACCTGATGGCTGCGTGAGATGATTGTGTTAGGTCAGCCTAAGGAGGAGATGTCAGCTGGGTGCAATTATATGGAAATTTGTTCAGCTGAAGAATGGCTTGTGTCAGTTTAGCTTCGGTTGAAGCACACCTCAGTTGAAAGGAAGAGGTAAGGTAAATAAGGTAAATATGTCAAGGTAAATAAGTTGTTTAGAAACAAGTTACCCTGCTGTTATTTACTTACTTGGACAACCTAAGGCTCAGACGCATTCAAATTTAAGCACTGACCTGAAATACCCAGTTGCTCATGCAGGATTTAGATTCCCCCCTGGGGATGACTTTTTCTTGCCAGTTGCTTACAAAAGGAGCAGTCAAGAGGAAACAGTCTCCAGTTGAAAGGCTGGAGTTAGGCTGGCCAAATCCTGGCTAAATCCCCTCACTTTGTTCAGGACTCGCACATTTTCAACCACACATTTTCAACTAGAGCATGAAACTCACTTGAAATACATGGGTCCCAGTTGAACCAGCCCAACTGTGAGCTCTGTGGTGGGATGGTTTGGGGAGTTTTATAAAAAAAAAAAACAACCACTCAAGAGTGACAGTAACAGAAGTAGCTCTGCTTTCAAGGGTACAAAGGGATCAGTAAAAGACTGTATTATTCTGGAGCAAATGGCCTACTTACATAAATCAAAGACTGTCTTAAGGTGAAACCTGAGGCTACCATCTATTGGACGAGATTCAGATTGACCAGTCTGACTTACTATTACAGGTGGACAGGTTGTTCTGTCCGACACAACTCCCCTCTGGAGACAATAGAAAAAGAGGCAGTTGTAGAAGGAGAATTATAATGACCAAAGAGTTTAAGGGAAGAAGCCAGGACTTTCCTTTTCTCTTGAGATTTCACACTGCAAAGATCACACCGTCCACAAGACATATAACTTCAGTGCATCTGTGAGGAGCCCACACGGTCCTGCTCTCTCCTCCTTCCTGAGGACCCTGCGCCCACCACTGTCCTCCTCTGGTCTCCACTCCCCTAGTCCCTCTCTAGCCTGTACCGATTTCTTAACACGGCACAGCACCAGCAGTGACAGCCGGAGCGGCGGTGAGCGCAGGAGGCATTGCCACCCCCACGGAGCAGCTGCGTACCTCCTGCCCTGACCCACCGGTACTCCTGGCCCTGGGGGGGACCTTGCAGAAGGGGCTTCCCCCCTCCGCTCTCCCACTGCTGTGTTCCATTTACTTTTCAGTCCGGAGGACTGAATTACGGAGCCAGCCTTTCCCTCTGTATGGAGAGGGACTGCTTCGTAGAGCAAGGCTTTATCCAAGGTCCTCTCTCTGACAAAGCAACTTTGAGAAGTTTTGATTTTCTGCTGTGTCACACCTCAGCTTCAATATCCAAACACTGTCCCCAGCTCTGCTTCTTTCCCTGCGTCCTAGTCAATGCCTCCCCAGGCTCTGGCATGGGTATCCTGCTGTGTTTGCCATGGTAACCACCCTGCCAAAGTCTCTGAACTTACAAACAGGAGAAGATGCTTTAACTGTTTAGCGGTGTGCCGTGGCTTGTGTCAACCATTTTAATTCTTTTAGCCCACCTAATCTACTAAAATCAGCACAACAGGTGCAGTCTGTCCCAGTGTAAATTTCCCTGTATGCACACTCTTTACTCCCAGATTCACAGGGAATGTGGATTTTGGTAGAAAGTCAAGTCTCTACCTGTTTCCTCACATGCACGTTTCCTTCCACGGGGATGTTGTAAGCGCTCCGGATCAAATTCTTAGCAATGAAATAATAATATACTGAAATGACAGATAGGGGAATGACATAAAAGATGAGAAATGATGCCATCGAGTGAATTTTGGGATGCAGCCCATCAGAATGCGGGTAAGGAGCACAGCTGACGAAGGTTTTATTAGTCCCTTTATCATGGAAAGGGTGCAGATCTGAAAACACTGCTTCAGGGATGGCAAGCAACATGGATACAATCCAGATTATAGCAGCTCTCACACAAATCTTCATCAGTGCATGGGATGCTTGGATCTCCATTGGCCTTACTATAGCTTTATACCTAAAAAAGAAAAAAGAAAAAAACAATTATTGACCCCAACACTCAAGCATTGTATTCTTGCTCATCCCTTCCATTTAGAAAAAAAAACCCCAAAAAATCCTTCTTTATTCAAGACTGTGAATTTTTTTCTGGTGTTTTAAATTTCAGTGTTTTCAATAGATTTCTCATTTTAAACCAGAGCCACCTGTCATGGGTCCATTCAGTTTCACGTATTGATTCTCATTTCATTTAATTTGTAATCGACCCAACAAAGCACAGTGCTGGCTGACATTAATATGTATGTCCAAATAGCATTAAGATAGGAAATGCAATCATAGATTTCTCTTCAAAAGCATACAGCAGTTTGCACCACTTCACAGAATAGTGTTGAAGGAAACTGAATGGAGGTTTTGCCATATATTTCATTGTGAACTGTGAGTACACTGGCCTCCTGCAAGCCAAATCTTATGTTTTCTCAGGCTACAAAGAGCATGTTGCCCATTTTAATTGCTGTTTGGTGGTGTAGCTGGCAATTAACAGTTGTCTGTAACTCAATGCACGCAGGCTAAGTCGCCAGAGCTGCTAACTGACATTCTTGAAGAAAAAAAATTTATTGCTTTCTATGCTAGATACGTAGAAGACTTTTTTTGACTTGCAATTTTGTCTTTCATGATTTCAGCCTTTCAGAAAATTGTACTTTAGAATTCAAGAAAATGAAAGAAGCAAACTTATTTGAACCTGATATGTGTAGTGAGAGAGAGGACCGGAAAACAGAAGACCTTCATATCTGCTAGAGCCCTGCTCTGGAAGGAGTGTACACTCCATGTAAATCATGATTCACATATGCATTTAAGGAACACAGTAGGAAAAAAAAAAGATAATTAGGAAGAAATATCTACAGGTTTCATAAATTATTATTTAGGGTCATTATCATAACAATTAAAATCAGTTGGACGTCTTTTGCAGGATCTACCTCCCACTGCCCATGGCCTATTTGGTGCCTTTGTCACTGTCAGCTCCCTGCGGATTGATGGGTGTCTGGGCCCCAGGCTGTCCCAGCCCGCTGTTGGCGTGGCAGGGTACATTCCCACGCGGCTGCTCTGCAGTCCATGTCCAAGCTCCTACCAGGATCCCGGCTCTTTCAGCCAGCCAAATTGGGCACTGGGATGGGAGCAGAGGTAGCAAGCATCATGCCCTGACTGAGACCAGGCGTCACAGAAGGGTCCATCCACCGGGCAGCCCAAACCAGGGACACTTCATGTACGCGATTGATTCCCCACGTACTACAGCCTGCATTATCCTAGAGAGAAGTCTGTCACTTCTGCACTGTTTTAACTGGGTAATTGCCTTATTTGCAGGATAAACACACATTCAACTTCTAGTTATAAGCAATACCCTGTTCACCATGCCTATCTTTTCCCTCTGTGTAGGTATATATGTGTGTACATCTGTGTGTGTATTTTATATATATACATGTATATTTATATGCATATATTTTATACATATACACGTATACGTAAGTATATACATACTTACAATTACGTTTACTTATATTTATTTTTATAAAGACTGTGTCTGGACATCTCATCATTTGCAGATGTTTCATCATACAATGCCACAGGTGACTTGTGTAGATGATTTTTTTCTTTAATGGACTGCAAACACCTTGCTCAATAGTCTTCTGTTTAGCCACTTATTCCCCAAGCTCTCCAGCTCCCCTTTATTCCAGCTATACAGCTGCAGCAGCCAGACACAGTATTTTTCAGGCTCGCTTAGCACCTCTTTAACTTGCATTCTGAAGCTGGGGATTCAGTTGGTGTCATACTACAAAGCACAATCTTCCAGTGCAAGATCATCATCTCAGGTGAAGAAAATCACAGCACTTAAACAAATACGATGTTACAACTATTGCAGTAATAAAAGGGAAGAGCTAGGCAGATTACTAAAACAATGTAGATGAAATAGCTCATTTTATAGCCTGATTTCCAGTTACAGATTATTGACAGAAACACTAGCTCACTGAACATCTTCAGTAAACCCTAAGGAAGATAAATGCAAAAAGAAATTAATTATGTATTAAGATATTAATAAATTTAGTTAATTCAAAGGTATTTCAGCAGGTGTTTATTGTATGCTTATCAACACGGCATGTTAGCATAATTATTTCAGGGATTTTCTTACATAATATAGCCAGCTGAGAGAATATTTTCCAGCATTGATATCCACTCACATGAATGAATTGAAGAATACGGAGAAAGAGAGATTCTGTTTTATTTTTATTAACATTAATAGAGTAGGGTGAGTCAGCAAATGGATCCATTTTAAGTTACTAGTACATTTTAATTGGAGATGGCATTTTCAAACAATATAATTTTGAAAGAACATAATTAGAAATGGCTTGCAAAGCGCTCAGTGTAGACTCAAACCATGAGGTCGAAAGCATAAAAAGATAAAAAAGAAAAAACAGAGCTAGAAAATAGGGTTTGAAAATGTAAGTTCTCAGATGTAAGAACACAGGTAGATATATTCTAAAGAGCCTGACAATTGAATCAAATTATTTTGCTGACTATCTGCATGACTTCTTTGACGGTGGGCTAACTTATTCAGAAATCTTCAGCAATCCCTGTTATCCTCCGAGTATTAATGCTTAACTGATAAGCATTGATCTGGTGGGAGTCTCCATTTCCAGCCACCTTCTGGATGTGTCAGCGGACCTCTCCCCAGCTTGCACCTCAGCATCTCCACTCTCCCACACCAGCCTGGGTTCAGGACAGCAGCTGCAGGGGTTGCTCTGTGTAAGGGCATGGGGGGGCACGCGTGAGCGATCGGACCCCCAGGCTGGGGCTTGGGCTGGGAGACCGCTGGAAGATTTGTCTGTGGTCGGTGCTCAGGGAGTGAAAAAGCTGCACCTCCTGGTTGGTTTCTGAGTGGGGCTCAGAAAATCCTTCACTCCTTTACTTTTCCACACAGCTTTCCTGATAGGGTCAACCCTGGATTTTACAATTTATTGGACATTCCTTAAGAACTGCAGCAAGGTAGACTGGATTTGAGCAGCAGCTGGTCCTGTTTTTCAGCATCTGTATTTCCAGCTTGTGTGTCAAATATTATTTCAAACTTTCCACAGCTTTGTCCTCTGCAACTTCTTTTTCAATGAGCTAGCCTGAGGCACAGAATTTTCCCATATTTAACATCCAGTATTTGAATAATCCAATCCACTTTGAAGAGGACATTGATGAATATGCCTATACACCTCAGTGCAGCCATGGACCTAGGTGGCCAGCCGAGTGAGCTCTCATGCAAAGGTCTTACAACAGCGTTATTTTTCACCCATCCAGTAGCACGGGCTCCGAGAGTATGTGTCACATTGCATGCTCAGCTTGTCTGCAGTAGATCTAGACATGGTCCTGGATTTGTCACCTCTGCTGCTTTCACATTCAGTCTCTAATTATTGTTTGATACCACCTTTTTCAGCTGAACTCCTTTCCCAGTCTGCTTTTAAAGAAATTTTTGAAAAAGATTAAAAACCAGAGGTATGATTTGTGCCCTACAAAAAAGGCCAAAACTTAAAAAGAAAAATATGCCTTCTGAAGATTCAGTTGAATAAAAAAATGATACAGTCAAGAACTTGTATCAACTCCAATCTCTCACCACTTGTCAAACAGCCCAGGTGAAAATGACCGGGTTGCCAATCTGATAGGAAATATGAAAGAGATGCTGACCTTTATTACTGCTCAGTCTTTGAAATTCTTCGTTCCTGCTGTGCTTGTGAAGCAGCAACCTGCCTCATGCACAGCAGCTACCAATGACCTTCTGGCCAGGATGGATGCCAGTGATGTCTGTGTCTCGCAGTCTTGTTCAAAGAAACCCGCACAAAGAAATTACACATGGGGCTAGCTTACGTGCAATTACTATAATCACAGTTCCTGAGGCACCATGAGGATTCACCCTATAGGGCAATCCTCCCCTCCACCAGCCACAGTGACTCCGGTGCCAACCCTCTTCTCCAGGTCAGTCTCCAGGCCTCCAAGAGGAGCCTGGTGAGAGGGTTGCTTCAACCCAGAATGCCAGAATTCAATAATTTATAATGCAGGATCACTTCTTAACATAATCCCACAAATTCATTGAGGATTGGTAGAAGCCCACGGAGTGTGTGCCTCTCCATTGAATCCTGGAAAATATCTTATAAGTCTCTTAGGGTCTTTGTCGTGCTCACTGAATAATTGTTTCTCACAACTGAAAGTACTGAAATTACCATAAACCGCTAAAATGTGACATACAAGGTTTTTCTGTGGTAAATACTTTTCCCCACTGAGGTTAATATGCCAGGGAAACTGGAAAACTGTGTCATTATCCTTGCTTTAATAATAATGTAACTAACGATAACACCACCTGATGTACTCTAAAACTTTGACTGTGCGAACATTGGTTAATACTGTACAATTAGACCCAAAGCTGCAACTTCAAACATAAACACAGAGGTAGCTTTATCATGAAGAAGACAGTTACAGATACACTCTCCAAAGACACAGATCAAAATAAGGCCCAAAATGGATGTCAAAGTTTCCTAGATGCAGTTTCTCTGCTGGTGCAAAATATTTTAGCCATCTTTTTGCTCCTCAGCTGAGCCAAGAAAATACACACCTGCTGATGTATAAACAGACTTTGCCCTCAAAGCCATATTGCCTATACGTTCCTAATCCAGAGATATGAAGGGTTGTAATTTTGCTCTCACACTGGGGAAGAAAGGACCTTATCCCTAAGGCGGCAGTTCCAGTGCATCCCTCATGTTTTCTTACTGTCACCTTCACCCACTTACTTGTGCCTGCTACAACAGCCACAAAAATTAAATCAAAACAACTAAAGCATGGGAGGAAAATCAGGTGCTTCCCTTGGATTTTAAATTAATTTAGCACCATATGTCTCACTGTCTGGTTTTTGGTTTTTTAGCACATAACTTTATGTTGCATGGGGAAGCTGGTGCTGTAGGTAGACTTAGCTTGCTTTCCTCTTTTATGTTTGCTTTTTATTAATGCCTTTCTCCCTTCCCTTATGTCAGTGATTAAAACTAATACAGATGGTCCATACAACAGCCCTCATTGTATATCTGGTAGGTACGGGCTGCGAAAAAAGAGACAGGCTTTTTTAAGCTGGGAGATACCACCTTCTGCAGCGTCTTTACAAGTGGTAGGTCAGTAGATCTTAATTTCAACCAAAATAATTTGTGTCCTTTGTAATAACTGCAATTGCTGCCAGTGGCAATGGGAAAGAAACATCCCTCCCTCGTGGCAGCGAAGGCGGCTGGTCACACAGGTAGGTGGCTGTCGGAGACGTTCCTGGTGACTGAATATGACAGCAAGGATTGTATAGCACCTATGTCCTGGCCACTACATCGCTCTCATCTATTGAATCTGACTTAATAGAGGCACTAAATTGCTTTCATAACTCTTTCTTCCTTACTTTTTTCAGCAGTAAGAGTGTAGCAAGAGAAAATGGCTGAAAGAGGCTCTGCCACAGAGTACTACCCCTTTTTATCACAGCGCTTCCACGCATGCCTATCTTCCTGCAGCTGAACATCATGCTTGCAAGAAATATAAGAAGAGAAAAAAAATCCTCCCCATCCTTCGTACAGGGAAATGGGACACTGCCCACCCAAAATGAATTTGCAGGAGTACTTCAGTTTCAGGAAAGTTTCCTCCAAATAGTATCATCCATTACTGTCCTACACTGTTTACTTAAAAAGATCCTGGGCCCCACTCCCAAATTTGTATAATGGTTTAAAAAAACAAGTGCATTAAAACCTGCTCAAACAAAATTTCAGAAGGCTTGCCTGCCCTTGCTTCATTACCAACCCCACTGTTTAGACTGCATCAGGCTGGCGGAAAGATTTGCCATATTGCCACTTTCTGTTTTTTCTCTGAAGTGAGAAATCCACTTACAAACTTCTGAATCTGTTTAAACTGAGCTCTATTTTGAGATGTTGGGCTAATGTGAACCTGAAACTTAAACAAAAAAGCAAGGATTAGTTGGAATGGACTGATGTCTTACAAAAATAGTCATGTAAATTGCTGTGAAGTAAAAACACTGAGTTCTTCCCAGCTCTAGAAAATGAGCTCCTGAAATTGCCACGACTTCCTATTATAATGATGAAAGAACTGCCTCTCAGCCAGCATGTCCCCATATTTCTTCTGTTCCCACCTGTAACCAAAAGAGGGAGAAAAGATATGCAATTCCCACTTCCTCTGATTCCCTGTCATCTGTCTCCATTTGTAAGCTTAATGCTTATTACCATTGATCTGGTCTTGGCCCATGAATAGACTGAACAAAAATCTTCTCATTAAAATTTTGTAATTATGTTCTACTAGTATCCCATTATTGTTTTGCCCACATAATATGAAGGACTGTCTCAATTACCATGCAAAAAAAGCCTCAAGCAACAGAGAAGAAGTTGACACTATGCAAAAACTGCATAAATGAAGCAGGTGGAGCCTTGTTGAATGTGAAGCTCCACTTGGAATGCAAAGAAAAAGTCTTACTAAATATCTGAAGAAATTTATGAGAAATGCAATGCCCCAAACTTACTTTATTGTTTCCACTATGAATGTTAGGAATATTTATAGCTCTGAAGACAATTCAATAAATCCACACAATTGCTAGACTGTCTAACCCATCAACACACTCCAACAATCTGTTCTGGGTCTGTTTTCCACATACTTATTTAAGATTATCATTATTATGCATGATTCTTGGGTGACATCTGTTATTAAAATCTTTACTTTAGTAAATTGCATATGGGCACAAAGACATCTCTAATGGGCTAGTCTTACATACATTGGCAGGTACTGCCTACTTTCTCTCTTGTTATTAATTTACATTTAAATGAAAAGAAAAAGGAGGCACTGATGGAATTGGCATAGTTCTCACTTTTTAAAGGGTGTGTTCAAATTTCAGTCTGTATACCTGCATACTGCTACATCATCCTGGAATCTGGACAAATGGGAATTTCAGTCCAGGAATGACTAAGGTGAAAAATGGGACAGAGTGTTTTAGAGACCATTGAACTGCACTACACACTGGGGAAAGAGAGCTTAAACAGTAACCATTTGATAGTGAATGTGCTATTGGACGTAGCAGCCGTGGTGTGCTTATCTTAATTTTGTGGAAAGAGAAGAAAAAGCTATACATATATATGTACATATATATATATATATATATATGGAACTTTAGAGAAGCAGGTTTCCTAAAATTAAAAGCATGTCAGATCAACTGACTGGGAATATAAATGTAAAGGGGCAATGCTAACTATACATTAGGAGCTGACCTCCAGTCTCCACCCTTGTCTCCCCCACCTTGCCCTGAAAAAACTGTGCAGGGCAAAAAGCTGCCCTGAATAAGAGAAAATGAGGAGTCATGCTAAAACCTCAAAGAAGCAAAGAAGTAATTAAAAAAATCAATATACAACAGATGGGAAAAAAAGCAAAAGTAAATGACAGCAAATATCAGAGTTTAAAAATGTCGGTGACTGATAAGGGAAGCTGGAGGAGCCAACAAATTATCAAAGGTCGCTGTGTAACAGACAAACATGCATTTTTAAATACATCAGAACAAAAAAAAAAATCAGTAAGTCAGGCATACACATAAATGTTGAAGATATGAACAATGATGAGACAAGGCGAAAAGCAATGACTACATATTTGTCTTCAAGACCAAATGTGGAGGAGGTATCTATACCATGTGCGCAGTGCTGTAGATACAGCAGAAAACTCGTCAGCTGTATTAAAGAAGATGTGAGCCACCATCTGCTAACACAAACCACTTTCACACCAGCAAGCCTGAATAATTTACACCTAAGAGTATTAAAGGAACCAGATGGGGAACAACTGGTGTTAATTTTTTTAGAAATCTTGAAAAAGTGGAGAAATTCCCCAGAAGTGGAGAACTGGCTCCAAAGTTCTGAAGTTCAGAAAGCTGGAAGGTGTGACCAAGAAAACTGCAAGTATTTGGGTTGCCCAAGCCCAGCTGTGGATAGAATAATGGAGAGGTTAATCCTGCTAACAGGTGATAATTAATATGTCTGTCTTGTTTAATGCACAGCAGATTTAGTATTTTTTTTTAATATTGTCACAACATTATAACTGATGTAAAATGGATGTTGGCCATGCTGGCGTACAAGGGAGGCACAGCCTGCATGGGCACGTTGGCATGGGTGGCCGTGCATGTAGATATGCACATGTGTGTGCCAGGGCACGCGTGGTCCTCCCTCCCCTATCCACGCCCATGCAATTCCTGCTGTTCTCCCATGGGACAAGGGTTAAAATTAGCAGTCCTGGACTGGGAGGCAGGGCCATTCCAGGTGGGAACCCCCATGGCCTCCCCGGCAGGTCCTCAAACATGCCGGTAAAACGGTGGCAGTGTGTGGAGCCGTTTCTAGCCTGCGTCCTGGGAACCTGCTCTAGCTGCAGTGTTATTTATTGCGTATACCAGCTGCCTTGAGCAGGCTATAAAACCCTTGCTGGGAAAGTTTGCAGATGACGCAGTGGCTGACCAGACTGTAAAAATATTTTAGAGTCATTGGGATAAATGGCCATAGTCTAACAGAAGCCATTTTAACTCAGCCAGGTGTAAAATAGTATATCTAGGACCCAAGCGAGCAGATTATGCCAAAAAATTAGCGATCTTTCAAGGAAAGAGGAGACCAAGAGAAGACATTGGAGCATCTCTTCTGCACCTGACAAAATGAGGTATCCTGTGCCATTCTCACCGTGTCACAGCTCTAATGTAATCAGTACCTGAGCTAGCTAATATAAAGCTAAGTCAGTTATATGATGCTTAAGTCCTTTCTGTGGCTTCAGTTAACATAGGTGTCATAAGAGACCATCACATCTATATGAACTTTCAGCTGCATGTGGGGCTGAACAATCTAGTGTTATCCTTGACAGCTGTTACCATAGAATCACAGAATGGTTTGGGTTGGAAGGGACCTTAAAGGTCATCTAGTCCAACGTCCCTGCAATGAGCAGGGACATCTTCAACTCGATCAGGTTGCTCAGAGCCCCGTCCAACCTGGCCTTGAACACTTCCAATGACAGGGCATCCACATCTTCTCTGGGCAACCTGTTCCAACGTCTCACCACCCCCATCATAAAAAATTTCTTCCTTATGTCCAACCTAAACCTACCCTCTTTCAGTTTAAAACCATTGCCCCTTGTCCTGTTACTACAGGCCTTGTTAAAAAGTCCCTCTCCCTCTTTCTTAAAAGCCCCTTTAAGTATTGAAAGGCCACAATAAAGTCTCCACAAGAGCCTTCTCTTCTCCAGGCTGAACAACCCCAACTCTCTCAGTCTTTCAGTTATGCTATTAGTTAGATTATTATGCAGTGGTTAGAGGTCAGATGAATTTGGATTTGAAATATGTAAGTTCTAAGCGGTGAGGGTAACAGGATGCCGGAGACAGATGAGGGCGACAGGGTGATATGTGCACCTTTAGTCTGAATACTCAGAAAGTTGCCTAGTGTCACTGAAAAGGTCTGTTTTAATCCAAATCCTATGAGAGATTCAGCAGCCTCTGTGCACGATGCAGGCAAGAAATGCTGCAGAACTGGATGGCTAGTGCAGTCAGTGCTGGTCCAGCATCTGCATCTCTGCTTCTCCCAGATCATTCAACCATCTATGTCTAAATCTCACGCTTCAGGGCTGTCTGGAGGTGTGAAGAAGTGGTTTTTCCTCTCAGGGTGTTGTGGTACTGTTTTCTGTGCCACCTTCCCACAGAGCTGCAGAGACTGGCCATAGCTGGAGGGCAGGCAAGGACAGCATGGGCAGAGCTCTGACAGCACTTCTCCCTTTGATGCTCCACAGTATTCTGCAGTCTGGTTAAACTGATCACTACCCTAGCATCAGGAGGGGAGTTTTCTGCAAGGGACTCCAGCTTTCTGCCTTTCTCTACAGCATACCAATTGGCTTGCTGCTAGGATGCCTTCTGGTGCCTCAGCACTGTGAGGGACCCAGGCATCATCCTTGTTTTCCGCCCCAGGGTACAGGCTGGTCTTCTGGACACTGAAATCCCCTGCTCCGCCTGAGGTCGTATGCAGCAGGCAGTACGAGGGGGAATCGAAGAGCCTGCTATGGGCAGGAGCTCGGGCAGCATCTTATGTTCTGCATGGTTTGGGGTGAGGTGGGCAGATGCGTGCGGAACTAGGGAGAAACAAGGTGAGGGGGCTCCGCAGGGCTAGCAGTGGGGTCTTTTTTCAAAATAAGAAGAAAACAGGTTATTGCAAGGGCTGTCTGTGAGCAAAACAGCTGCTGGATATTTCACTGCATATACAGGACAGGCTGTGCCTGCTTCTCCTTTTTCAGCTCGACTCCCTTCTAGTCTTCTCAGCCAGGCTGTTGTCCACATCTGAACACCAAGTAGTAACACATGAACCAATGGGACCACTGTGAGCTTGTCTCCCTGCAGCGATGCTGACGTGCCAGCCCACCACGTTCAGTCTGACACACAGCTGGCAAATTCTCCACAGCCAGTCGCTCTCCTTATTAACAGTGTGTGCAGCATCTTGTACCATGAGACCATGACAACTGATTGGGGTTTTTAGGTTTTACTGAAATGTAAACAATAGGTAATCCAACTTTTCTTCCTTTTGATTGCTTAAATATTGACAGTCTCCAGCACATTAGCACTGACTCTAACCTCGGATTTGTGCACCGGTCCCACTGATATAAACAGGAGCTCTAATGTTCCCGGTTATAGAAGTACATCTATCGTGTTTTGGCCATCTGCTCCAGCTAATCAAGGTATTCAGAAAGTTTGTGCTGTTTGATCTGTTTCTCCTGGTGCAGACGGATGCAGGGGCTGAGGAAATGAGAGCTAAAACCAAGGGTGTTAAGAGCATTTATATTATATTGACACAGTGGCCAGCAACACAGGATCTAAGACTCCGTACATCGGCTGAAAGAGATATGTGTATCTCTCTCTGCACATACCCTGTGCCACCAGCACAGGAAGAGCAGCGGCACGGACACCATGCCAGCAGCAAGGGTTGAGGAGTGGCTGCCTCGTGCTTCAGTTGGAGGGAAGGCTTTGGGCTGGGCTCTGAAGCCCCTCTGGTTTTCTTCCCCAGCTTGGAAGGACCAATGTTCTGGCTGAGATCACGTCAGTGGATCTAAAATGTACACATGGGGGGTATCATTCTGCCTACTTGCATCGACCAGATTAGAGGCTGTCTTGGTAGTTCAGAGGGTGGCTTTCTTCCCCACGCTCACAAAACCTTCCCGAGGCTGCACAGTAAATTGCTCCAAAATAGTGCCTTAGTTACCTGACGGGATTTCATGAATGCTGTGACTAGACTGACCAGAATAAATTCATAACTGCTATGGACCTGACACTTTACAACTGATGGTATTAAAAAAAAGTGTCACTCTGTAAGTCAACTCAATGAAAATCTGGTTTGGCTTTCCATAGCTTTATTTCAGGGTGGCACACTTCCCTTAATCCTCTTGTGGAGACATAATCCAGTGATTGTAAAATAAAACAAATGAACTGACATGTAGGTATTATTTCTCCTCTGGTATTGTGCATAATATTAATAGTAGGGGCTGAAGACATCCAAATCACAGAAGAGATGAGTCCACTAACAAAGATTTTTGCATATTTAAAAGTATCTTTCTAGAAATTCTGGATTTGTTTCTTTCCTTCCACACTATTTTTGGGGGAGAGGGGGTTGTTTGAAGTTTTTTATTTCTTAGATAAACAAACTGTCATATGAGTCCAGAGGAACATCAGAAGTTGTGTCTGTAATCCACTCCAAGGGACCCAGTGCAGCTGGAAGAATGGCAGCATCCCTGCATTCATGCCTGCACCCAAGCACTGAGGTCAACATTTCCAAAGCTAACGTCCTCATTTCAGACATCCCACATGACTGCAATTTCTGCTGTCAGCAGCTGGTCTTACCAAAGTAAGCCACCTAACCTCACACGTAATGTCATCCCATGTGTCCCACTACACCATCGCTCCCTTGCACCACAGACCAGCAGGCAGCTGCAGGTGGCAGGCATTGCTGCAGTTTTCCAGTGCTAAAACCCAGATAATCCAAGGTGCTTAAAGTAAAGATGCTGCTTGTAAACTCCCATTATGCTTTACACTTACTCTGCTGGGTGCTTGTAAAAACAGCATTACTTTAGGAAGGTTTCACTGCATGAACACCAGGGCATTTCGATTTTTTTACCATGTCAGCAAAACAGTGGGGAAGTATGATCAGTGCTTGACAGCTTGGGTAATTCAAATGCAAATGTACAAACCCTGTCAGTCATGGGAGAAACAGTCAATTAAATAAAGACATCTCCCATGACAAGGGCAATTAAATGGGCTGCTTTTCATCTTACTGAGCAAAGATTTTCCTTAATTTCCTGTCGCTTGCTGTGCCAGCCTTGGCTTTTCTGCCGGGGCCGGCGGGCCGGGTGTCACCGCTCTCACGGGTGCCTCGGCACCCTTCCCTTCGCACCGAGGAGGAGGAGGGCAGGCCAGCGGTCGAACCCAAACTCCCTCTTTGCTGGGATGAGCTGAGCAGCAGCTGAAGAAATCCGCTGCCTCGACGGAGCAGGGCAGCAGGGTAGACAGATGTCCTTCCCCTGCCAACCTCATTTACAGCCCTAAATCACACAAACACGCATACGCACGCATGGACTGCTTGTTTCCTTGTGCTTGTATACTCAGCCCTGGCGCCTTATCACTCATGGAGGGTGGCTGTAAGCACACCACAGACTTTAACCCTTTCCCGGCTGCTTTGCAAATTTGCCAAGCTTGCAGGAAAACAGGTCTCGCCGACAGCTCCCACTGCTCCTGCAACTGCAGCTAGACAGATGCAAGCACTGTGCAGCCAGTGGATAGTCCCACAGAAAATACATTTCTAATATTGTTAACTCTTCTTTGCCCTTTCTCGCACACTCTTTCAAGTAATTTAACTTTAGCCTGATGTGATCTCCTGATTGTACACAGAGCCAACCTAAGCACCCGGGGATCCTTTGGCTGCGCCCTACCTAACCAAACCTGTGCAGGCATGCTCGTCTGCACCCATATGCACACAGAGCACCTTGCAGGCTGGGAGGCTCCCACCGCAGGAAAAGCTGAGATCAGCAGTTTGTCCCTCTGTTTCTCCTTGAGAAAAGTTGGCAAGTCGGCAGTCAATCCTCTTGACAACCACTAGGTCTTGGTGGGTCAAACCACTGAGCCCCTTCAGGTCCTCTGTGCTGGAGGTTGGCACTTAGCTGAGTGTTTGCAGTCACCAGCAGATGATAGATTCGGTATTATCAACCCTGCCTAACACATGGGAAAGTGGGAATGGAAAGAATAAAAGTGTACCTCGGGAAACTGGGCCCCTTATTTTCAGAAGGTGATCCAAAGCGACCAAGATGATTTGTACAATTGTCATAACATGTAGCTTACGTGTCCCATCGCTCTCTCACGTACTGTATCTGCCCTACCCACTGCCTTTCATCTTGTGTTTCAATGGTCACGTCTTTGGAAATGACCCTGTTGTATCACACTCTGATGCTTTTCTTTACACAGCAGATTTCTGACCCCTGCAATGCCAGGTCTCTCCAGGCATCACCACAATACCTTCAGTAACGCCAGCAGTTGTTCCCACTTGCTTTTGCCAGTGGAAGGACACTGGAACTGATGGGGTTTTCTTATTATTTTTTGCAGAAGATGAATTATAGACAAAAGGTCTGTGGTGGACTGACAAGTCTCCCTTTCCTTGGAGACAGTGCCATGTGATGCTATTCACAGCAGATGGTTTAGGAGTTTTTTTCTCTCCCTTGCTTTATGGCTTTGATTCATCAGAACAGGGACATTCACATGCTTCATGAGGCATCTCAGGTAGGGTTCACATCACTGAACATTAGCTATCTCAAATATGGGCATCTAACCTGTGCTAAACAGCAAGGCTTCCTCTATAACCAAGGAAGGAGACAGGTATCCTGACATGGTGATTTATCCTGTCTCCTCTGGAGGTGTCTCTTTCCGCGGACCAGGGGACACCTTGCTGACTATCCTGGAGTGCCTCCACACCTCAGACAGCAGAAGCCAAGTGAGATGAGCCATACCCGAGCAGCGTTACCTGCTGGACTCCTGAGCCCTCATGCTACCCTGCTTACACCACCATGCCCCTGTCTTCTGCAGGTGTTTCCCTGACGGGAGCTGCCACTCATCCTTTGTGCAACGCCACGTCTGGCCTCAGAAAGGGTTGTCTGTGAAACCACCCCAGGTGTCAGGCTCAGCACCTCCCTGCCCCAGGGGCCACAGCAGGGTATTGGGCTGCCAGTCCCTTCACAGACCCGGGCAGGCACCACCAGGCTGGTCACAGTCAACTCGGAAGTTTTACCTGGGTGGTTAAGTTTATTTTCCTGATGATTCTGACATGATTAATACCAGGGCCTAGAGTTCAGGGTGACAGTTTTAAGAAAATAAAGATGGACTAATGGCCTGCGAGCTGACAAAATATAGACTGTATTATTTTGTAATGAAACTATCCTAGTACTGCTGTTAATATACCAAAACAGAAACTTCAGCAAACGTAATAGATAAGGGCCATTTGTGGTTCAATGCACAGCATTTAAGATTCCTAGATCTAATAAAGGTAAAAGTTTCATTATTATCTCCTTCTGCAGTGGACAACAGACGCATTAGAAGAGGGTAAAATGATCTCTTGGAAATAGAAGCATAAAGTCTTCTCTCACATGCATGCCTGTCCCCATTATAGCCAAGTGGCATTGAAAAGCATGGTCATGTTTGATCACCAGGGCAGCACGACGGTTAACAGGATGCAGATAAAGCTGAAGTTCAGAATTTAAAGTCACCAACCCCAAGCTTGCCACAGCTGCTGTTTCCTGTTCTGTTTGCTCACTTGAGGCAAAAAAACGCTATTGATGTGCTGCTCAGTAAAAGCATTTACAATATTTACTTTATGTGGCACGTGATCAGATAGCAACAAATCTCTCTAAAATAGTCTTCTTTATGATGCATTTTTCTTTTCCTGAGACCCCTTAAAACAACTTACATTACAGCTTTGGAAAGATGAGTTTCCTGGAGAAATACTTAGTATTTTCCTAACGTTTTCCTCAGAGCAGGCAGGGGGGATCCAGCCACCACATGAAACTCAGGAGTAAAAGTGTAGGTGGTCCTTTACTAGGGCATTTGTGCAGTTTTCCTATTTTCCCAACACTTTTAGAGCAAATTGCTTCAAGGCTTTTGTCTACACATAGGCCTGTTTGTCATCTGCTATTGGGGCAGACAGTGCTATTTTTATACTTACACCAACATGGAAGAGTTAATAAACATATTGACCGTTCTGTCTCTGAAACACTGTGGAGTCATCCGCTTTCATTGAGACCACATACTGCATATTGAAACATGTGTATGAACTACCTTGAAAACTGGACAAAAATATTCTGATGTTTTAAAGTAGGTTACGAGGAGGGACACAGAGTGGCATGCAAGGAACTACCTAAAGCAAAATTAGTTTTACTTCTTTGTGACCAAGAAATACAATCCCCAGGTCTTTTTTTGAACAAAAAACCCCTGAATTTTTCTCATTGGAAATCTTAGTACTTCTGTAAGATTCTATAACTTTAGCATGGTGACAATGTATTCCTTAATCTCTTTCTGAAGCATCCAAATTTGAAAGGAAATATCCTGGCTTCTCTGATGTACATAGGAGTTTCTATAAAAGCCAACAGTCTAATAAATACTTAAAACCTTTCCAGAAAGGTAGGCTTCATCCTTCCAAATAAAATTCAAATTAAAATGTCATTTGAATTTAAATCTGCATGCTCTGAGACAGTTTTCCAAAGCCTCACAGAAATCTAAAATAGACCTGGCTTATTAGAAGCATATCATTTGTTAAAGTCAAGCTTGTTTTCATATATTCTAAAATAGCATAGCAACTACATGTTATTTTTACCAAACATTATTGAAAGACAAAGTTTCAACAGCACAGATCAGTTTTGACTGGATCAGGGGCAAACAGTTTAATCAAGGGAAATATACTGGCTATAGCAAACTGAGATTCCTGGCTTCATGCATTCTCATTTGAATATTTGGAACATATTTCATGAAATATTGCCTCACATGTTATTAGCCTTAAGGAGGAAAGCCACTAGAAAGAATTGATTCTAACTGCAGTTTAAATTGCTGCTCCAATGCCTTCACACTTCATGAAATATGGATCAATTATCTTTTGGGCAAATATGAACATGTTAGCTTTTAACAGAGCTTCATTAATGGTATTTTTTCTCTCTGGTCTTTAGCTTGATCTGCTCTTGTTTTTCTTTTAATTAAGCTAGATTATTAGCTAAACTGCACGAACATTTAGTTTAGCCTAGGAGAAGCATTCTGTGCTCAGTCTGCATCCGCCGCAAGTTGTGCGCTCGTAACAACCAGAAATTAACTGAAGTTCTTCTTCCCTCATTAGGTTAAAAATATACATGTTACCTGAAAATATGCATTCATAATCGTGCATTTTATGGAGTCATAATTACGCAGACTTCTTTTCAAGGCTACAGCAGCCACCTTACCTGTCAGCTGAGAGAGCAGTGAGAGTAAAGACTGACACCCCTACAGAGGTGAGCTGTATGAAGGGGATAAGTTTGCAACCAGTTCTGCCGAACAGCCACTCGTCAGCAAGGTACCTGCTGGCATCCACGGGCACACAAGTCACTAAAAGCAGCAGGTCTCCCAGAGCCAAACTGGAGATGAACAAATTAGGGACATTTCTCATGGATTTCACAGTACAGAAGATCTTAATCAAAGTAATATTGCCAATAAGGCCTATCAAAATGATGATCCCGTAGATCGTGGGGATGGCGTAGAGGAACGCTGGGTAGAACCAGTCGTCACCAAGGAGGGAGAGGTTTGCACTCTGGTTGACAGAGATGTTGTAGAGAATGAAGTTATCTGTTTCTAGGTCTAGCAGAAGACACTCTCCAGATGCCATTGTCCTATTTTGTTCTTCTCAGAAGACAGCTTTCTTCTTCGAAAAATCCTCAAATAAATTTCTTGCTTTAATTTTGCTGCTGCTTGCTGTCTTTCAACAGTCAGAAGAGTTTAAAAGTCATATTACTTTGTGACACATCTTGACAACAAACAACCAAAAAGCAACTGCAGCTGGCTCAACAGTACTGTTTCCATAAGGTGAAAAGAGAACACCGTTTAGCATAGTTTAAATCCTGAAACTTGCCTTTTCCTCATTGACTTGTCTCGCTGTTAGGTATTCCTCAGCCCTGGAAGGCCATTTATCAAATTCAAAGACCAGTAAGTCGGAGGCATTTTCAAAACCGAGGCTTGTTAAATTCCCAGCTTCAGGTCTGCCAAGCAGAACCGAGTCTGAAACAAGGGAATTACAAAAAGCAAGAACTTTTGGTAGTTGCTGTCATGCTGCATTGCCAATCTCTCCTGGCTTTCAGCACCTGCGCTTGCCAGCTGGATTTAAAGTGAGGGAAAAGCAGGGCTCCGCTGGCGGCTCGGATCCTATAGGCAGGATCTTCTGGACGTCAATTCTTCCCGGCTTCCCATGATGAGAGCAGGCTTGCTTAAATGACTGCGGTAATTCCGGGGGAGCCGCCGGCGAGCGCCGGAGAATGCCAGCCACCTGCCGGACACACTGATCACTGCCCGGGTGGAGGAGAAGTAAAAACCACACCAAAACCTCCGTTAACTCCTTCGGTGGGGAAAGAAAAAAAAAAAAAAGTTAAAAAGAATTTTAAGAAATTGAAAAAAGAACAAACAACCCTGCTCATTTATAGTTCATGAGATGCAGTTCACTGCCTCGCCAAAAAAAAAAAAAAAAATTAGTTTATTTCAGACTGCAAGTGATGTGATCAGAAAAGCAATAGCACCTTCTTAAATAAGAGCGCACACACACTTTGTTTGCACTCTGGTATTCAGTTGTTCCAATGAAAGAGAATAACGATATGAAGCCAAATTCATCCCCCAGGGCAAATGAACTGAATAAAGCCAATTAAGATAAAATCAACATTATCGTTAAAGTAGGAAAATGAGTATTAGCACTATGCACCTGCAGTTAGCCAGGGGAGCCTGAACTCTGTGCATTTTTTGTTAATGTTTTAATTTGGTGGTAACAATAACAAGGGACAAAGTTTACCGTGCAATGCAATAATTTCTATTTATGAGGTCCCCATCATACTGGCATCTATAGGTAACGCATGTTTAGACACAGCAGAGAGAAACTTGCTTGGCTTATAACAGTCTGAATAGAGATTAATTAAGATATAAGTATTACTGATGCCTTACTGCTTTATAACAGGCTATTTATGATTATATACAAGGACTTTCTGGGCTGCGGAGAAATACAGTTAATTTGGAAACCAGCCTGCAGAATTAAATGAAGCTGTAATTTACATTTCCCTTTGCAGCTGCTCATTTTTGCAGGTGAAAGAATGTTTTACCAACTGCTAGAATTACTTGAAGCGAGGGGGGGGAGGTGATTCATATCGGGCATTAAAATGTGATCACTGGTTTCTAGATAAAGGAAGCATTTCAGGACACGATCTGGAAAACCTCCAGGTGCTCGGGAGCAGTGTCCCAGTGTGGAATTCTGAGTGGGAGACTTCAGTAGCTGTTTTCCTGCCTCATTCTTGTGAGCCGGGTCAGTGTTTTCAGCTGCTTTGCTGCTGTTCACTCTAGGTCAACAAAGGACTTAATGTGTACCCTTAACTTTAGGTAGGGCTACTTACATTTTTTTTTCAAGCCAAACACCTGAGAGACTGCTGTGGCGAGAGCTCAAGGGAACAGAGGAGAAGCCAAATTTTCCGGTATTCCTTTCAGACAAAAGCCTGCTTTTAAAAATGGTCCTGAGGTTTCCCCCGTTAAAAGCAGAGGATGCAGAGCTACTGTGCACCGTCTGATCAGAACGCACAGGCAAAAGCATTCGGTGGGTCAGGGCCAGCTCCGTGCAGGGCTGCCAGTTTGGGTAGAGGCCAGCCAGAGGCGGCACCGTGTTCAGCACAGCAGGACGTACCGCAGGCACGGAGGGGCACCACGGACCTGCTGAAGGAGCCCAGCCACACTGCGTGGGGAGACACGTCTCCCAGAGCTTCCCCCAGGATATCTGGGAGTCTGCTCAGGGGGGCTGCATGACAAAGGGATGCATGCTTCCTCCTCTTGGCTTTCCGAGCTTTGGGATAAAGCGGAAAGGACATTGCTGGAAGCGAGAGGAAGAAGTGGGAGCAACCACTTGATGTAATCCTGACGGTCCCCTGTGCCCAGCAGCCTGGTCGGCAGTTGGCAGCGACCTGCTCTGAGGAAGAGGTGGGAGCAGAGACCTCCTGTGGTCCTTTCCCATTCAGACAACTTGGTGACTCTCAGATTTGTAAAACCACCACTCAGAGACGTAACAGCTCTAGCTCTCCTCCTGAGCCTTTATTCTTCCAGATGGACAACAAAATGGTCTGTTTGCCAAAAACCCTCTAACAGAACTACTAAGTCATCATTCATCACCATTTAAACTCTTCTACACTGAAATGTCTCATACCGTTACATAGCAAACTATGTGGGGTGAGCAAAGCGAGGAAATGGAAGTAATGCTGGAACCACTTCTTATCTTCCAGCAGACAGTGGTGTTGATCACTCTTCTTCTGAGATGAGTGTAGGCAGATCACCATGTCCCAGGTGTCTCCATCAGTGACGGAAGAGGCTCTTATGACCTCTGGGAGGACTCACTTCGCCTTCACCTTTGTAAGGCTGATATTTCATTCCAGGAAGCACTTCAAGTCTACAGCTACAGCTTTCTAATTTTTGGTTTTGACAAACCTAGGCTTCAGGTTTTAGGACATCCTCTTTTGGCCGCAGAGAATGAGATATTGAAAAGACAAATGCAGAAAAGGAAAAAGAAACAAAACAGATCCTATGAAGCTTGAAACTTAGTTTGGATTATAAAAACTTTCATTATTTATGTCAGATGTAATAGGCTATTTCAGGGCACATGACTACTACCAACATGAAGGACACAGGTTTTATTCACAGTTGCCTGCAGACGTTCCCCAGAAGTAACTTAGAAATGTTGAGGATGTTTCCCAGAGATGTTTTTGTCTTGTTATAAATTGCATATGAGAGGTTTTGTTTATTATAAATGGTGTACCTTTTTCATCACATCACTCTAGCATTTATCTTCCCCGAGCAGGCAAAATGTCTGGGCATTTCTATGAGCATAGCCACCTCTGCTGTACTGTTCATTTCAAGCTCCCAAGCCTCTCTCCAAGGGAAGGTAAGCATCAATACCCATATTTTGCCAGTGGACTAACCTTTATGCACGCATACAAAAAAAAGAAGTGACTGGCACAAAGTTACTTAACAGGCTGTTAGCAGAGTTGTGAATAGAATAATGCAGATCTCCCAAGCCTGGTCCTGCATTATAATGGTTTTCTGTTGGACAATAAGAGATTCCACAGATACTTTCAATAGATGCTTTTTTTGAGCTCCCAACCTTCATTCAACCTCTAAATGACAGCTGCAAAAAGACAATCTTCTTACTAATTGTGCACAATGAGGGAGATTTGTAAGAGAGCTCGATGGGTAAAATTTTCAAAAGCAGTTAAACCTATTTGAAAGGTAATGAAATTTAGGCTCCTATATTGCTCATGAGCTCACCACCCAGAAATGGAGCCAGAGTATTGAACAAATGCAATCTGCATTGAGAAAAGTACAAGAGGACCCATTTTTCAAAGGCACTTGGAGAGCTGCAGCTGCCACAGTGACAGCTACAGGCAGATTTTCAAAGAGCCCAAACACCCAGTGTACGGAGGTCTTTTGAAAGACACCGATCATTTATTCTACATACCTAAGTGGACTTCTTTTGAAAGTCTAGTGCAACAGGGGGGGTTCTGAGCCCCCGTGAGGTCCCACGGGAGATGCTCTGGTGATGGGAGCCAGAGGACGTCGCTGCGGCCACCTGCAGACCCCGAGGCTGGCCCAGGCTGGCCCAGCCACCCGCTGGGAGGGCAGGAGCATCCCGGCTGCACCGGGGCGGCAGCCCATGCGGCATCCTCCACACCAGGCACCTCCAGCACCCAGGGGATGGGAGGGCTACGGGCATCATCTCCCGGAGAGCACGGCCCTTCGCCAAGGGTGTCACGTTTGTTATCTTGCCACAGTAAGACTTTCCTTTGTAGTGGCCTCTTGCATATCTCCTCAGAGGAGGTGGATAAACTCCCTTCCACAGCCAAGTGTCAGGAGAGAAGTCCCTGCACTCAGGGCTCCACTGTCTCCTGATAACTGGATTACTGGGGCTAGGAGACAGTGAACCAGGGATTACTCCCTGCTGAGCTTGTGGAGTACAACATCCGCTGATTTACCAAATATTCTCCTTCTGCAAACTGTTCATCTCCTAGAGGGAACAAAGTGGTGGAAAGCATCCTGCCTATAACTTCTTCAAGCAAATTCTTCATTTTCATTGCTGTCACCCCTATCTGCTCATATCACGCTCTGTGTCTCAGTTCGCCACTCTGTTTCAGTCACCAAAGTTAACAATAACTGTTCACAAAAGGGTAATTTTCTAACCCAGTCCATTCCAGGGATCTGATTTACAGCAGAGCTTTACAGACAGTTAATTACATTAAAATACATTTTTTTTTTCTGAAACAGTGATCTGGGCTTATACCTGCATGACTGGAGGTCAGAAGGGCTGGGGAGGGAACTGAATATAACTCACAGTGTAAAAGTCCCCCGAGTGGATACTATGTGCTGGTTTCTTGCATATGTAAAAATGGAAATGAAGCATTGTCAATTTTTCTCCTTCATTGCACAGCCTGGCTGATGCACAGCCTGTACTGCAAATGAAGATGCAGGCCACACAGTGTGAAGTGCTCCCACTGTGCCTTTGAAAATAGCTTATTCATCCTAAATTAGACAACTCCTTCAGTTTGTTATTGAACTTCATAAATCCTCTACTCACTCCCAGCATCTCATCGTGACACACAGTCATCAAAAACTGACACAGCTGGAAGGGATGTCTGAACTGGATAACACCTAGGATGCGTGCTCACAGAGAATGAAGTATTTGAAGGAGAGACCATGCAGATATTTATTTGCAGTAATCTCCTGCCAGGCTTGAAGAATAACACAGGCAAAAGCATAACAGCATCTGAAAATGCAGCAAGTGAGAGAGTAAGGTTGCATGGTGGGCCAGTGGGAGCAAGGAATCAGCCTGTGCCTTGCAAACGAGGGATGAAAAGGGACTTGAGAATGAAGAGAGCTGCCTGTGTGAGATGCTCTTGGGGGGGGGGGGGCATTTGGAAAAGGTGCACAAAGAGTGCTGGTGTGAGCCAGTTGCAAGGAAAAAGACCTTGGCAGCAGCCCTCTGCACAGACTGGAGGAGAGACAGTGCATTTTTGGAGAGCAGAGAGAAGACCAGTGTAGCAGGCAAGACTCAGGATAGCAGGCATCTGGGCAAGAAACCCTAGCTATAAAAGGGATAGGAAAAGCTACAAGGCATATACTTTATACAGAACTCCCCCACTGCAAGACAGATAGACCTGAGGATGCAGAGAGAGGAACAGGTAGACAGTGAGCTCGAACGATAAGCAATCAAGAAAGGTGCTGCCACCTTGGTGCAGAGAAAACATTAACATCTCTTTTAACCATGCTGAGCTCCTGCTGGCAACTGATCGTTCCCAAGGAAAAAACATCACAGGACAAGATTTCCATCCTGATAGATGGAGACAAAGCAAAGTCAGGGAGATTTGAAAGACACCAGCATGAACAGAAGACATAAGTTTGTGGATGGGGACAGCTCAGAGAGGCAAAGAAGCGTACAAAGGGAAGAGCTTCCCAATATCCCACAAACAGCTGAGGGGAGATGAAAAGAAGCCATCAAAGATATTGCAGAAGGGCAAAAGTGGGCAGAAAATGAGAGGGCAGCTGAGGAAAGCAGGGTGTCATGGTTTAACTGCTGGTTAGCCAGCAACTAAGCACCACACAGCCACTCTATCACCCCCTCCTCAACTGGACAGGGGAGAGAAAATATAACAAAAAGCTCGTGGGTCGAGATAAGGACAGGGAGAGATCACTCACCAATTACCGTCACAGGCAAACCAGACTCGACTTTGGGAAATTAACTTAACTTATTGTCAATCAAACCAGAGTAGGGTAATGAGAAATAAACCCAAATCTTAAAACACCTTACCCCCACCCCTCCCTTCTTCCCAGGCACAGCTTCACTCCTGAATTCTTTACCTACTCCCCCGCCCAGTGGCACAGGGGGATGGAAAATGGGGTTTGGGGTCAGTTCTCCACATGCTGCCTCTGCCACTCCTTCCTCCACAGCGGCAGGACTCCTCACTCTTCCCCTGCTCCAGTGTGGGGTCTCTCCCACGTGAGACAGTCCTCCACGAACTTCTGCAACATGGGTCCTTCCCATGGGCTGCAGTCCTTCAGGCACAGACCACTCCAGCATGGGTCCCCCACGGGGTCACAAGTCCTGCCAGAAAACCTGCTCCAGCGTGGGCTCCTCTCTCCACAGATCCGCAGGTCCTGCCAGGAGCTTGCTCCAGCGCGGGCTTCCCACGGGGTCACAGCCTCCTTCGGGCATCCACCTGCTCCGGCGTGGGGTCTTCCCTGGGCTGCAGGTGGAGATCTGCTCCACCGTGGACCTCCATGGGCTGCAGGGGGACAGCCTGCCTCACCATGGTCTTCCCCACGGGCTGCAGGGGAATCTCTGCTCTGGCGCCTGGAGCATCTCCTCTACTCCTTCTTCACTGACCTGGGGGTCTGCAGGGTTGTTCTCTCACGTGTTCTCACTCTTCTCTCCAGCTGCAGTTTCTGTCGCGCAGCAACTTTTTTTCCCTTCTTAAGTCTGTTCTCCCAGAGGTGCTATCACCATTGCTGATTGGCTTGGCCTTGGCCAGTGGCAGGTCTGTCTTGGAGCCAGCTGGCATCGGCTCCATGGGACACAGGGGAAGCTTCTGGCAGCTTCTGACAGAAGCCACCTCTGTAGCCCCCCCACTACCAAAACCTTGCTACGCAGACAAAATACACAGGGGAAGCCAAGATTTTGGGTTAAGTGTATAATCAAATATATCATCCTAAGTAACTACCTGGCCGAGGAAAATGAGGCTAGTGGCACAGTATAGGCTAGATAAGGCTAAAAAGAAAGAATTATAGATTTCTGTGCAAGAAATATCAGTGCAGTAGAAGGGGAGGAAGCCAGATTAAAAGTCTGGGCTGGAGCTGAAAAAGAAGATGCTCTTCTTCCATGCATTCTGTTTTCCATAGTCAGAGAATAAAAAAGAAGCTAGGTGCAAGGAGGTTGGGGACAGCAGCATTGGAAAGTGCACATACCCCATGCTTGTCCTCAGTTTCCTAATTCTTCCTGAAGGACACTTTATAGCCCAGCACTTTATAGCATGGCACTTTGGTCAAAAATTCCTGGAAGGCGTACATCTCCTTCTCTTGGCTGTCAGTGGAGCCAGCACTTCCCTGCAGTTGCTGGCCCTTCGCAGGGATGTGGAAGTATTTCCCTAGAGAGACAGTTGAGGACACTAGAGCACGGCACAGCATACACACTGCAAAACAGGTAGCCTCAAGCCTGTAACACCAACCTCAAGGCTACAAACCCATCCTCCTAACACATTTTTTCAGGACCCACTGCCAGAGAGCGCTGAGCTCCACTGGGACCATTAGGGGTTACCTCAGTACCAATTTAGAAGACTTTACTTGGTAGGTGAAATCTGGGCAGAGTCAGCCTGAGTGTTTATTCAGACGTTAACTCTGGCAAGGACAGACAGGAATGCTAAAGGCCATAAGATCTATGTTGAGACCTGGAATCGTGAGCATCAGCCCTTAGCTGTATCACTTCACAGGCATCTGTAGGTGCTGATTTAAGAAGACTAAATCTCCCCTTCTGGCCCCTGGCATGCAGAAGCAGCATTCAGGACCTGCCAGCCCTTGTAGTCCTTTCCCTGGGCTAAGCAGTGCTGATGGTTTCACCTCCGGTTTCGCTCCTTTCTCTGCTACATCCCAGTACCCTCCTGTGGGATCCTGGGGTTGGAACATTTTTTTCTTTCAATGTTGTCACTGACAAGTAGCTGGTGCAATAAATTATTGCTGAATGCATGCTATTCTCTTCCTTTTATAAGGAAGGATGTACTGAAGATGCACTTTTTTTTTCCATCTTAGTAGTCATGGGAGAGGACAATTCCCCACCTAACAGAAAAACAGACAAAAATGGAAATATTGTTATTATTAATAATAAAAATTGTACTCTGGTAGATGGGAAAAAATGAAACAGCATCAAATACATATTTTAGAGAAAACAAAATGGTAAAACTTGTCAACAAGGCTGTTTAAACTTGTTTTTCTACACAAGTGATTTCAAAGCTAGCTGGCAAAACTCACCAAGAAATTTACTGGAGAAACACAGCAATGTAATATTACCATTTACCGTCTTTGTATTGTACTTGAGGGATGTTTCAGAAAGAAAATCATGTAATATAGGGGCATTCAATAACAACAATTCTGAACAAATTGTTTTTCTCTACATCTAGCATCTGATTTGCTTTCTGTTATCTTCTCTCACATAAGGAGGAGAGCAGATCTCAGATGAGGGCAATGATTTGCCTCCTAAGTTACCAGGCAGGATGGCTGCAGTGGTGACAAGTAAGAGGCAGCAGAGCCAGCTGGGTCCCTGGTGATGCTCTGGATTAAGCCCTGTGTGAATCCCAGCATCCGCCTTGCACACTTGGGCCGAAACCCGCATCCCTGCGCTGTGCCATAGCGGCTTTCCACAGAGGGGGAAAAAACCCTCTCTCAGTACGTCTGCTGTGTGTAGGCTGCCACGTCCCATTGCTAGAGGGGGTAGGATGTGGAGGTGGCTCCCCCCACTCCCTGGGGTGGCTCCTGGCAAGGTACAAATTTTCTCATTGAGGAAAAGGCCCTGGAGGGCACAGACGGGTGTTTATTGTGGGGACTTCTTCCTCCTGATCAGGACAGCAACCCTGGTATCATCCGACCACAAGTAGCAAGAGCTGGGGGAGGCTGCAGGAGTGGGTAATTAGAGACTGCCCCTTTTTGCAGAGATAAGCTGGCAAGCAACAAGTAGCGAACCATAAAGGACAGAAAAAAACCACAACCAACTTTAATAAGGTCGCAAATAAAGCCATGTAAGAAGGATGGAGAGCCAGATGTGAAGGTATTTGGAAAGCATCCCACATGAGCACTTGAAAACCAGGCCACACTCTGCGACAGAGAAATGACTAAGAGGATGTCACTACATTCTTGGGAGAACACATAGAAATGGGAAAATAAGATGCCAGCAAACTATTCCACTGCACTGAGCTGTGCTGATGGGTGACAGATTTGGAGGATCCTCCTACAGCAGTGAGAGGAAGAGGCAGAAATTGGACAGAGCTTCCTCTCTTGTCCCAGTTTAATTTAAGTCTGGGTTTAATTTGGTGGGCTGTGCTCCCTTATCCCCACCACCCCTTCGCAGGATTCATTTTAGTGGCTTTGCGTATCAACAGAGCATCTGGCTGGCTGGCTCCATTCTTATTGCTTAACTCCGGCTGAATTTAAGATATGAGCAAGTCTGAGGAGAAAGGGAAGAATGGGGTTTTCTGGAAAGCAAAACCACCTACCAGTGTAGCCTAGTTTCTTAAAACACCTCCTGTGAATTTGGCAGGGCTGGGTTTTCTGCCAAGAAATGGGTTTGCTCTGACAAAGGGTAGCAGAAGGAAAGATGGTGCAGATGTCACACGATGTCCAAAAAGTGTGGAGCGAGAGCTAGGGTGCTGCAAGACGGACACTTTGCTTCTGGTGTATGAAAAAGACAGTATATTAAAAAATAAAATCAGTAGCTATGTGGAAAAATACATGGTACTGGGGAAAAGTCAACACAAAATTCATAGACGGAAGTCATAGTTCACAAACCTCATACTGTTTAAGTTAGGCATCAGTAAGGTTGTAAATAAGGGTAATCAGATGGTACACATATGCTTGGAGTCTCTGAAAGCTTTCAGAAACTTACAGTTTTGTAATAACTGTTACAAAATAGGAAACCAAGAGTAAGAATGAGTCACTCTGCCATGGAGAAAGGCAACTGGGGCAGTCTGGGGAGCAGTCCTGCACTCTGTGCAGGCCAAAATATTCAGAAGTGATCTGGAAAAGCAAGTGAGCTATGAGGGACCAAACTCTGTGGGTGGTCCTGAGTTGCTCAAGGCAATAACAAGGAAAGCTGACTGCTAAGACTGGCAGAAAATTTGGTGTTTGGGTTGAGGGCATGGACAATAAATGACAAGAAACACAATGTAATAGTCATGGGAATAAATGACTTTGACTAATCATACCCATATTTGATAGGATCTAAACACCCTGTTTCCAGTAAGAAAAGCAACCTTGGAATCACTTTGATTAATTCTCTGAAAACATCAGCTCAGTGCTCACAGACCTAAAGGTAAACAAGCAAGGTGCTATGAAGGAATAAGGAGGGAACAAGTCAGTCATTTTAATACCTGGGCTTCATGTCCCTTACAATGTGTAGCAATAATTGCATTAAAGAATGGGAACTACTCTGTGTGGCATGAAATGCCTTAATCTGCATTTGCCAGCAGTTATCACACAGTAGTGTTTGAGGCTGCTGGGACATATTTCTTTGCAATACAGCAGAAAATTGGACAATGCTGAAGCGTTGGCTGGCAATCTTTAGTTTTTAGTGTTTTCAAATGGAAGTACTTACATTGTCTTATGCTGAGAAACTTGTTATGTGCTACCAAAACCATGGACATTATCGTCCATGCCTCCAGAATTCATCTGCAGGCTGATCAGAAAGGTGTATAACCACCATTGGCCCAGATCCACAAAAACACTTAGGAATATAAGTCCCATTGTGATCATTGGGAATTAGAGTACCTAAATGCTTTGTGAATCCAGTCGTCTGCAGCCAGCTTCTTATTTGGTGGGTGTACATCAACAGAACTGGTAAAACAGCATTAAATTTTAAATAATGATCTTTGGATGCTCTTGACATTCTTGTGCTAATTAACATATTGACATATCCAAGGCTTATGTTCTCTGATGGACACTCGTATTTCATCCATAAAGACAAGGTATGAGCCCAGGGCTCTGCCAATGTGCTAACCAATGCATCACTGCCAAGAATATCCCAATATCATCAGAATCCAAGCTGAGATGAAGGTTACGCTCTATCAATACTCATTCTTGGGCTCAGAGGAGGGAGTTGATGTTTCATATAATCACTGCCTCAGTGACACCTGAAAGAGCTCCACAGCTCTGCTCATCAGTGAAGTTTGCATCGACTGCTAGAGGTGCCATAAGATTAAGCAGTCAGAATATTAGAAAAAAAACTTGAGTCAGTATCTGTTATCACCATTATTAGATCTACTAATTAGCTAGACAGAAAGGCAATGAAAGGGAACTACAATTTCAGACAAATATGGCTTTCTGTGATAGCAACTATGCTTTTAGTTTCACATTTAGTTCCCCTAAATGAAATCCCAGATTCCCATCATAAACTGGGATAGCTCAGTCTTTTTCTCAACACAAATGAGGACAAGTGACAATGCACTCAAAACATTTCATTTTAGTGCTCTCCAATAAATTCAAATTAATTCATTTCATTTCAGCTAAATAGGTTATTGCATTTCCCATTTTGTGATATTACTGTGTGAAAGTTTTTTTTAGGGAGGCAACTGTCATAACTCTCTCTTCTAAGCCAAATCTTACAGCGTCCTCTATAATGCCCCACATCACTGACTTCACAAGAAAAAACACATTTGCACTCTGGAAAATACAGCTGGATCCATAAAAGAGAGTAAGGCCACAAATTACAGCTCTATGCAGGAGCAGACTGATATGGTATGTAATTTAATAATTTTTTTAATAATTGATGCTGAATGAGACATTTCTAATCTGTTCAGGAAAATGGAGGATTCCAGTTCGAACCAACCCAAATCTAAAGAGTTCATATGGAGTTTCCTGATGGGAAGTTTGATTTTGTGTTTTCAGCCAGAAAGTCATTCTTACAAAAACCATGAGCCCCTGTAGTGTGCCATGTATGTTGTGCTGTCCTTGTCCCTGCTGTAGACTGCATATTGTTCTGCTCTTGAATGTGAAGAAGATTCAGACTCAAATAAATAAAGCTAGGACATTGTCCCTTGGAAAAAAAGCTAACCTGACTAATGCAAAAGAAATGAACAGACTCTTTGATTGCTTTGTAGCTTATTTAAATGTAGCTTGCAACAAACTACCATTTTATCAGTTTATGAACAGTTGAAGGAAATATTTGATGACTGTACCAAAGCATAATGATGTAGATGAGTGGATCTGACAGCAAAACTGTCAAAGAAATTTGCAGCTAAAGATCTCCTGGTTTCAGTGGTCTCCATTAACAAATGAAGACCACAAGGTGACAGGAGATTATAGGGGATTTTGGACTTTCTGCAATTTAAAACTTCAGGAAGTGGCGAGGTTAAAAACAAAATAAAGCAAAAAGTTGGAGGTTATGACCAGGTGAACAGTTATTCAAAATTTAGATACCTATACTGAACCAGGCTCTCAAAGTGTTCAGTAGTCACAGTATGGTGATAAGCTGCCAGCAGGCTGGTGGATGAAATTATCTTATTTTACCTGTCTGTGTGTGCTGTCTCTAATGTGAGACCCAATTCAGTAGGTCTCTGAGAGAGGGCTTTGAGGACAGCAGAGGCTTAAATAATTCCCCTCTACTCTCCACTAGCAAGAATGTTTCCTCCACCATAGTGCTGAGAAGGAAGAGAAAGGTGGATGAGGAAAACACAGCGTGGCCACGAGGCAACACGCATTGGTGTGGGGCTGGGAGCAAGCACCTGGGGACTGGGACTGAGTGGGAGCTCCTCACACCAGGACCTCTGTGCAGCCCTCCCCATGAGAAATCGTACCCTTGCTTCGGGCCCTGTGGTTTCAACCAAAGGACAGACTCTGCTAGAGGAAGGCAAGGCTAACTGGCCAAGGAGATGTTGTATTCAGAGGAGTGCTTTGTATAAACAGTTTCTGAAAACCTATGGGTTGACAGACATTCCAAACGGTCTTGTGATATCTCTGAGCATGTAATGTATGACGAACTAATGAAGGAAAAAAGGGAAAATCATTCATTTGCAAGCAATTAGATTAGCTACAACGAAGTCAGAGGAAAGGTGAAGGCTTTGAAATATAATTACAAAGCTGAAATAACTGAGCTTTTATCCCCAAAATAGATACTGCATCAGAAGGGAACCTGAAAGTGTGAAATTGGTCAAGCTTTGTCTTATTTGGATAATAGCTTTACTTGCAATGAGACAGCCAATTCTGATATCACACTGGTTTTCTAATGGCATAACTTCCCTGAACTCAGTGGTTTACTGTCTTGATTTACCACAAAAATGCACATAACAGTGTTCTGCAAATTCAATTCCACATTTATAGCAACTGCAGAGAGACGCAAGGTTGAGATAGAGAACTATGCCTGCACTTGGAAAAGCCAGCCCTGAATCAGGAGAAGAAAGCTCACCACCCTTCATAAAAAAGAAAGGCATGGTGTGCAACTCCCACTCCATCTATGGAGAATGAATTCATAAACATGTTCCTAAACTTCACTGGGAAAGCAGATTGCAAAAACATTTTAGAAAATGTGCCAACAGATACGATTCACCAAGACCTCAATTTAGTTATGTCATTGCACTAAAATACAGCTCTTCGGCCACAGCTTCCTACACTAGATGTTATCTATATGAAATAAGAGAGCCAAGAGATGCCTGGAGTTTAGAGCCCTAACAGTGTCTGTAATGCCTCACTGTGAATGCCATAGGGAAAAAATCTTTCAGAAAGATGCATAAACCCTCACCTAAAACTAAATCAAAGTTAGTGTAAAAGACTACCTGCATACATGTATGTATTGACTGCTCTCAATGCTCGTTTCTAAGTTTTGGCAAGTCGATGTCCCATCTTATTTAACTGAATAAACAAATTTTTAGTTTTCTGGGGAGACAGACAAGTGGGTGGAAAACGAATGACTTTGAACCATTTACTCAGCATAGCATTGTGCTTCAGCAAACGTCCTATTCATAGAAATCCCAAATAAGTAGCTTCCGATACAATGCAGCAAGTGTAACTATTGCTTTTTCTGCATTTCATGGAAGTAATCCTATTATCTGTCAGACTGCAGTATTAGAAGAGACAGGGATTGAAGTACAAAGTGAATATATTGCCCTGGAAGTTTGGTGAAACTTCAAATAAAGGAAAAGACAAGGGCATCTGACAAATGCTTTGAAGATCCTCTACCAAGAAATGATTTTATGCAATCATTCAACTGGATCTGTAGTTGTGACACCTTGCTTTGATCCCTTTACTTGCGACATGTGCACATAGGACATTTACTTACTTTGGGGGGATTTTCATACACCATGCAATCTACTTATTAGCATACTTCTAGTTGCCTGTGTTGTTAATTTGGCTATGAAATGCTGTACTAGAAAATGCAAAAGAACTGTTAATACCTGTCAGTAAATTTGTGCTCACAGAGATTGCTTCCAGCTGAATTAAACTGATTTGATCATAATATGCTCCTGTATGCTCAGTAGATGATGTCACTTCTAGAAGAGCTTCACCTTTCAGCAGCCATAGGGCAGGAGCTACAGCATTAATACTTACACAACACAGGGCCCTCAGGTGATACCAAAACCGCATTTTTTCACTCAAATGTCAAATATAAAATAAATCCCCTAAGTAATTTATGATCATTTGTAGTTTCTCTGCTGGCTGAATTCCCTCTCAAACTATCCTTGACCCTTACATTGAAAGCTGGGATAGAAGAAAGGGCAAGGAAGTTCCCCATCATGAGCAGGTGCTGTACCATCACGTACACAGTATCTTCCAAAAAGTCACAGGTAACTAGACTGTACAATAAAGATATAAAGTATGTTTATACAGCCAAAAGGTTTAGCTCTCCAGTTCATTCCCAGATTCTGGTCCACTGATTGTCCATGTTGCATAAAACATGACCCCAAGGCTGAACCAATTAGTTTCCTCCCCCCAAAAAACAGGGACCACTCTCAGCAGTCAATGAGTGAGCAGGCTTCATCATGTTTGCCTCCTTTAACCCAACACAGTCCTCCAACATTATCTGTGTGGGTCTGACACCCTTACGTATTCTACAAATGTTCTTAAGCCACCACATCCCAAAGCATGTCCTACATGGTCTTGGTGTCCCACTGTAGAAATACCATTCTGGTGGGCTGCTACAAACTGAGAAAACACATGACAAAGTATGTAAGTGTTGGGCTGTGAGTTGGGACCCAGAGGAGGCCTGTGTCAAGTGCTGTACAGTGTGGATGCACCAGCCAACCTGTGCAGGGCAGGCTTGAACAGCGAGGGTGAGCCCCTGTGAGCCCTGGTAGCCAGAAACCACTTGCCACTGGGAGCATTTAGCAGTACAGATAACACTAGAAAAGCAAAAAATGATCTTGCACACTCATGAGCAGCACATTATCAACTGTAAATACTCATTGTTCCAAAATGGCTGCACGTGTCTTTTGTTAAAATTAAATCAACACCAGAAATTCTTGACTGACACATACTCAAATACCAGTATTGGGTCTGGCTGATATACAGCTGGAGCTAAGTTATTCACTTCTTTTCAAACAACGGAGTTAAAATCTTACACAATATGAACATTTTGTGGACTACGTGAAGAACATCTGGGTCCTCAGCTTCCACCTCACAAATCTGACAGGAAAGACAAGAGCTTCAGTAGGCATTTATCTTGCAAAGATATTGTCAAGAAAGGTAAAGAAGTGTAGCCACCCTGAGAAAAATAACTGTTCTGGTGGGGTATTTGACACACAGAAGAAAACCATCAGAGGAGCTTGAATTATCAACATCTGTAACACACCAGTTATGCTGTCACACTGCAAATTCTTCTAGGAACTTGAGCAATGACTGAGAACAAGAGCATCCTTCACTCACCTTCTGTGAGGTTAAACTTTTAGTCTAATCCAGTCTGATCTTCTGGGTGTGCCAAAATACAGATATCATACTAATGTGAAAATTGCTAGGGGAAGAAAGAGTAGAAATAATTAAATGCTTTGCCTTCCAAATCTAAAAACCATTCAGTCCCTTACATGATAAAAAATCAGTAGTACTGAGAAGACATTTTACAGCAGTAACAGTTCAGGCTGCTCTGTGTAATGTATGATGCAAAAGGACCATTTCAAGCATGTTAAATATGAAGCAGGTAAAATGAGACCATGTCCACGGCAGTATCTAAAACAATTTTCAGACAGACCCAACCCAACACAGCTGTAAAGCTTCAGCCACATCTGAAAACTCAGTACAGACTTCGTGGTTCTTTTTCAAACTCTCAGTCGTCAAATGGGAGGTTTTCCATTAACGCTGGTAAGCTGAACTGTGAACACTCTCTGCCAATGTCTAACCACAGCCATTTTCCTGCCATGAAAACATTGCCTAAACTGGAGACTAAAAAGTATCAAGTTACTTGTACACAGAAGGACCACCCTACACTTCCCATCTGAATAGGTCTAATTTGAGACTAAAGAACAGAAAAGCTAGAAAATGTTATTATGAAATCTCTGTGAGGGAGATGAAAATACCTTTTTCGATTGTGACCTTTGTGTGTGTAAAGGCAATTTGAAGTGCTCTTTTTATCTGGGCTAACACAGCAGGTGGAGGCACTTCACCTCACTGCCCAAGCTGTTCTTTCACTCAGAATGGTTATTAACAGTGTTCATTCAGTGTTTCATGAGGATAAACTAACCCACAATAAAAAGCTATGAGAAAAAGTCTTCCATTCTGAGAAATCACGTATCAACTTGTCTGTGGAGTTCAAAGACTCTTACTTAAAGCTGCAGGAAATTTGCTCGGAGTTTCAGTATACATCTGTCAGTGTTTCCAAACCTGTAAACTTTAGTCTGAAACATGCAATTTCAGCAAATTAAGTTCACAAAACTGCAGGATTCCCAAGGGGCCACATCTACCTGACCAAGCCCTGAGAATGGATGCAGGTCCAAGTAGTAGGTGCAGGACCCCTAAATGCCACCAAGCTCAGTAGCAATAGAGGCACAACACTTTCAGAGAGACTTTCTCACATGTAACATCTTCAGATTTTAAAAATGAGGCTCCCCACCTTCTCCTCCAGGGAATGATTAGAAACCATTGCTAATTTTTGGAAATAAACGTGGCTGGCAAGACCTTGGACCTACAGAAACCAACAGTAAAACACACACTGACTTCAGCACAGTCAGGATTTCACCTCTGTGGCCTTGAGTGAAAAGCACTGTGTGATGACAGAAAATCAAGATGCTTCTGTGACTTGTTTTGTTCATCCACAGCCCACTGAAGGAGTGAACAAGTGGGACGATGGGGAAGGGAAGCACGTGTTAGTGGGGCAGGGCTCCCACTTCACTCCCAGGACCAGGCGCAGAGCACCTGCACAGCACCATGGCTGGCCATCCTTATGTTTCTCACCCTGGCTTTTCATCTTCTTCCCGTTCTTGAGCCTTGCACTCTCTGTTAACGCCTTGGGCTCTGCACCTTCCTGAATGCAACGGCCGTTGCTCCAGCCAGCCCATCAATAATAATTTCCCTCATCTTATCCTTCCTGTAGTTGGTTCAATAGAGTCATTAACATTTTCACTGGATTTGGCCCAAGTGGCCCTAATCAAGAGGAATTGGCACCGTGGCAAACTCTCTGCAGATACCTGTCAGGGATGAAGTACTACCACCTTTTCTGTAATAGGTATCAGGATTCAAAAAACTACCCCTCTCCTCGTCTCCCCCAAGTTCATTATTTATTAGAAATAGAGGAAAGGATTTCAGATTTTTAGATTAATGCCACAGACCCCCCCCCCCCCCCCCCGCAGCATGAGGAGAGATGCAGAATATGATGCAGAATATGATGCATGTTCCTTTATGTAATACTTGGGGGTTTTTGGTCTAAAATGGGTTGATGTTTCCTTTTAGGTTCAGGCATCACAGCCTATAAATAAAGAGGTAAACATCTGTTTGCTATTGGTTTATGCCCTGAAAGTTAAGTAACTTCTTTTACAAATGCAATTCTTATCAGACAAAGGAGGAGAAACGTTTAATTCTGGAATTGCTGATATTTACTAACAATTTATAGAAATACCAGCCTCAGCCAGACAAGCAACTCCTTATCAGTGCAATCATCCAGCAATTTCATGGCCGTTGGAGCAAAGCCCTGTGAAGTACCTGGCGACTCACTTCTCTTTCACTAAAGAGAGAAACAGACAATGAGGATGGACTGAGAGACAGCTGAAATCTAACCCATTTCCTGCAAGACAATGAACAAGGTGTTACCTTTGGCAGAAGTGCTTGCTCAGAGCAGCAATGCGTATTGTCTGAGTGATTCAAAGAAATAGGAGTAAAGTCCTGTTATACAGTGAACAGAAGGTAGTCATAAATAAAACTCTGAACATCTGGAAATAAAGATTCTTCTCCTTAAAAAAACCAAAAACCCAACCACCTACAAAACATTAACACAATCCACACTGTCAAGGCTCTCATGTTATTGTACTGCATCATGAGTCTCTTTGCCAGGTTTTGTGCCCAGTGACATCCCCTCCCTCTGTGTTTCAGCAACTCCATTTCAGCTCATTGAGTGCTTCTGCTCCTATTTACAAGTGCAGTCGTAGTCTTTTTGGACAGGTTTTAAAGTGTGTAGATCTGACTGATGTGAGACAGTATTTGAGTTGACACGTGAAATGAGAAGTATGCCTCTTAATAGCTATTTATTTCTCCTTGGAAATGCTGAATTCACTTGTGCCCATGCTGACAATGATTTGTGTTTATGAAAATTTATAACTGAGTCATAGATACTCTGAAATAGCCTGAGTATCCCACAGCAAGTGTGTGACAGGAACGTGTTCAGGACTAAAGAGGATTGGACTGGGAACAATAAGACCTTTCATGCTGACATAATAATACCTTGACATTTTATTGCTCTTTCTGCTATGGCTACCATTGCACCTGGGACCTTACTGCACAATCTGTACTGACATTCGTCAATACCTTATTCCATAGGTGAGATCAGTGAGACTACTTGTGATGTAAGATGCTGCTCTCTGTAAGTGACAGTGTTGTGGTCCCTAATGAGTTTAAATTATTTAAATAGTGCTCAAACGACAAGTGTGGAGACTATACTACCAGACAGGGATAATGAGTTAGATTGTGTGTGTGAAGGTAAATCTTTTTCTACCCTTATAAAGCTAAAACATTTATGAAGGGAGCTCAAATTATGAATTACCTAACTGCCTTTTGTATCAGATGTGTAATTCCTCTTTCCTCACTTTTGCAGAGCAGTGTTTTTCACAGGACAGTCTATAAAATGAACAGCCTGGGTATTTTTGGAAGGAATCTTTCCTTTTTCATTAACCAAACAGGATAAAAATCACAGCAGGCTCTATAGTACATTTTTCCTTAGGAATGTGTGAATTCAGATTAGTTAACAATTAAGTAAGTTATCTGGTATTGATTTTACACGCACTATCAACTGACTAACTCCCAGTTAGCAGAAACTCTGACACTGTGAGAGGTAGAGTCTTTAGCTTAATGTTGTTTTTTTCAAAGGTAAACAGCAAAACATTATCTGTGGCAATTTTCACAAAAATGTTCTCTTTCTTTTTTTACTCCTCTCAGAAAAATACATGAATAACTTTCTTCCGTAGGTAGTTGTTTGGCAGAAATTATTTTGTGTTCAGCTGAGGAAACCAATCCCCACATTTTCAGGCAAGTAAATAGTACGTTAAGTTTGAAAAGGAGAATGCTTATCTCTAGCTTTCACTCATTTCTCGGTTACTGTCACCAGGACATGGTCAAGACAGTTCCCTTGTCACGCGGGGGATTATGATTTCTCATTTAGATCAGTGAGATTTGGGAGCGCTCAACATCTTGCAGAACAAAGCAAAAGGTCTCCCCTTTAAAAGCCTGTACTAAATAGTATCGATGAGCAAATCAAAAGATGATCACCTTTTTTGCTCCAACACAAAATAAGCATGCCGCCAATTCCACCTCGGGTGGAAGGTGGGCAGCGGCGCGGGCTGGCTCTGCTCAGAGAGGGGACCACCCCACAGGACACGCAGAACCCACAGGAACAGCCACACGCCGGCTGCAAAGAGCTAAACACCACCTTGCTTCTGGAGCTGCAGAATGGGAAAAGGACAGAGGGATCGGCAGAGCGAGAGACAACGACGCGCGTGCTGGAGTCGTGGCTTCCCGGGAAAAGCAGTCGCTTTGCAAGAGCGAAGCGCAGGCCAGAGGCAGCCTGGAAATAAAAGTGCCTTTGCTCCCAGCAGCAAAGCTGGGTGACAACTTTAGGCTCAACAGCCTAAAGACACCCGGCAGCAAGCACTCATTTCTGAGGGGATGCTCTGAGTTCACAGGCTGGCGGTGAGCAGCGCAGCCCACCAGGAGATGGAGACTTGGCTGCAGGGAACTCTTTCTCCAAGCTCTGCCAGATCTTCCGTGTCAGCTTTCCCCTGCCATGAACTTTGGGCAACCCTGTTACACTGGAGTAAAGGAGACTTTTCTGAGTTTTCTACACTTTATCTCCACTCCACTTGAGTGCAGTTTGATTGGGATCGGAAAGCTGTATTACAGTTGGAGCGTGATACAATCTCAAACCTTGTACCTCTCTCACTGATTTAGCCCTCTTCCCCACTGGGGTCTCTGCGGTGAATGAGGCTGCTGTACTGGAACTGCTTTAAGCTGCAAAAAGTGGGGGGCAGCTGTCAAAAGGGAGGTCCTGCCTGCCCCTCCGCTAGACCATGCATTTTCCACGTCCACCTTTGCACTCCCATGAGCACTCATGCACCTGGACAGCCTCAAGAAGTGGGTCCAGCTGACAACAGGAGCAGCAAGAAATGAAGAAATGTCTTTTGAATTCAGGTTAGCTCCCAGCCACGGCCAGAGAAGGCCAATGGAGCTGGAGAGCCTTCAGTGGGTAAGCTGCATGCTGCAGGAGGGTGGGCCAGACCCTCCTCACCTACCGGGCGCTGCAGCGGGGTGAAGGATCTGGCCCAGAGAGGTAGCGTACATTGCATCAGAGCTTGCCTCATGCCACAAAACAGAGGGCAGGATCTTTCAGCAACCCACGCGAATTCTCAGTGTGTGTTGGAGCTAGCAGGTACTGCGTAAGAGGTGACCCGTAAGCCAGGTAACAGCTGCCTCCTGCGATGCGGGTATGTTGGGATACCGTGGGGAGGGCACCGCGAGCCCTGAGGTTGGCAGCGCAGTTGTGCTCTGCCTCCCCACCCTTGTAACGGAGGAAGAGTGCCAGCAAGGCTACAGAAGGAAAAGGTGCTCCTGCTTTCTGAGCTGTAGCAAAGCCTCCAACACCTAACCAGATGCGTGACGATGTATTCTCTCCTCTCACCCCAGCATTGCCTTGTCTTCTCCACCCCACGACCCTTGGTCTGGGGGTGGAAGTTGCCGAGCGAGATACCATGCACGAGCTAAAGCATGGGCAGGCAACACAGGGGGAGGCAGCAGGGCAGGCGGCTGCTACTTTACGCTAAAGATGGAGGGTATGCCCTCATCCCTGCACCACCCACTAGAGCACCAGGGAAAGTGTTTTATCTTCAGCGCCTTGTGTGCTCTGACTCTGGCTGGAGGGTGCTTTCCTCCTGATCCCCACGATGGCGGTAGGGAAAAGGTGTCATTGCAGAGCCCCATCTGCCTGTGCAACAACACACGGCCACCTGCAGCTTCTCCCCAGTCTCTAAGCTCCCGACGTTCCTTGAAGTTTCTTTTCCAACAGCAATTTTTCCTCACATAAAAAGCAGGCTTTTTAACGACAGTTTTTTTCACTCCAACGCCTCTAAAGCAGGGCTATAAATCATACTAAATGCCTCCATGTTATGTAAATTGGCTCCTTTGCAGAACATTTTTCATTCAGTATAAACAGAGCAATTACACCCTTTGACGTTTGCCCAAAATTGCTATTTCTTTTGCCCTTTCCAAAGTGGGACTTTTCATCTGTGTCGTCTTTTCTCTTGTGTTATGCATTAAATGAGAATGTGTTGCAAATGCTTTGTCCCAGCCCTCCTTTTTAAAAAAACAGCTGTGTTTGACCTGCTATCTCTCTAGCCCGCCTTCTGATGTGTGTCCTTTCACTGGTCCACTCAATCTCCTTTGCTGTTTGTGCATTCCCTTCATGTATTAGGTGATACTTTCCCTTCAATTTTCTTTTTCTCTTTTCAGAGCCTATTTTGTGCTTTGATACAGGCCATTTAAAGAGCATCTTCTTTCACCGTGTCCTGGCCAAACATCTTAAGCAGCTTCTTTTATGTTAGCTCATTCATCATTTTGCCAAAGCTTCTCTAGGTTTCTATACTGTTCATCCTAGGGACGTCCCTAACACAAGCAGTTTGGTACTAGAGCGGTTCTGCTTCTCTGCAGCACTGACGTTGCATTATGTGTTGGCTTTGTATTTTGCATCAGAGTTACCTATAATAATGAGGTTTTGAATCTAAAGATCCAAGAGAGCCTGAACAAAATAAGGACAATGAAAGCAGCAGTTCCAGAATCTGGTTTTCAGAGAAAGGCATGGGAGCCTCAGAAATACAGCAGAGCTCAAATTTTCCTAAGGTATCTAGAGAACAACGGAAATAAACAGAGATGGATATTCTCAGTGATGAGTTTCTTTTATCTAGTTAATGGCCTAATTAATTACTAAGAATTAACATCACTTTTGTGTGCCATTTTTATAAAATGAAGATGTAAGCTAAGGGATGTCTGGCTTTGAACGTCCAAGATGATTGCTGAGTTGCTCAATGTCTAAGCTACAGCGTAGTTACGAAACTCCGACATACTCTTCTGTTAAAAGATGAATTTTGGTACAGTTAAAGTCAGATAGATCTTCTTTATCGCTGTAACTATTTCAGATAGGAAAATCCATTATGACAGTTTGCTTCTCTATATAATTTATTTTCTTAATTGTCTTCCTGCAGTGTTCCTTTAATAACAGAGAGACATGGAGTCAGTCACCTTGACAAAGTGCTCTTTCAGTTAGCAGCATTTTTCAGACTGAAGTCCCTATAGGTACTGCTAGAAACTCACTGTTGGTTTCATCCCTCCAGGTGTCATCTTTCCTTGTCCTTCTGTCAGTGTTTTTGAACAAAAAAGTCAAATAATTCTGTAGCCATAGTTTTTTAGTCAGATTTCCTGCAATGCTATGAAGTCTTCAGCACTTCTGAAGCTAAAGCAATGAAGTGTGTTAGTTTTTCTCTTGGCCAGCATCTACAGTGCATCTTTAATTGATACAGACTTTACCGCTGTTTGCTAGGGAATGCTCTTTATAGTCTTAGTAGGAAGCTTACTGCTATACAATTATTTGAATGTTTCCAGTCTTAGATGAATTGGCCACACTGACTGCAGAATTTACCACAGAGTGAATTTTCGCTGCTACATCTAATCCTCCCCGCCCCCCTTTTTTTTCTTTTCCAGCTAATTAATGATCCAATGGCTGAAGGATGTATTCACTTTGTCAATCAAAAGCATAGCTCTTGACAAAAATGTTGGTGGCTCTGCAAAATCAGGGCTCTGCTGAAAGAGGTTTTCTTCACTTCACTATAACTGGCTGTTGAAATCTCAGCTGGCTTCCAAACCAGCTGAACACTTCCAGCAAACCCCATTTTTTGCTTCCACCTCACCAGCCCCCTCACAGCTACATTACCTGTTTTTGAGGCAATGAGCCTCTCCTTCTTAATCTTCTACCAGCTAATTCTTTATCCTTAACCAATCTATCAAACAACCCATGACCCTGTTCTTGGAAATAGCTGATTTTTTGTTCAGTAACACACTGCCATGACAAACTGTCCACAAACAACCTGTGAAAGATATTGGGTGGTTTTCATGTAGTGGGTAAGGCAGACTGATGGTGTGCTTAAAGCAATTAGGAGCAAGATCATATTGTTTTCTTATGGATTGTCCCATCTGTATGTTCTTTTCTTTCTGTGACCTGGGACAGTTTTTTGAAGCTGTCTTCCCACTTGAGCTCTCAGCTTCCAAACACAGTCCAGTCCCATAGGAACTGGAGGTGAAGGGCAGGATTTTGCCTCAAGCCTCTGGCAGCTGCAGTCAAGGAGTCTGGCTGGAAATATTCTTAAAATCTTCAATTGCTCTCCTTCAAAATGAAAAATTACTTGCCTACTTACAGTAAAGCTGGAGACAGCCACTGACCACTTCCACGTGTGTGACCTTGTCCAGGCTTTACCTTTGCAGTTAAGGGTTTTACATGACGTGTTTTCCCTGGCCTCAGAAGAAAAGTAAGAAAGGAAAAATCTATGGATTTTAAAGCTCTCAGGAGCCTCAGCTCACAAACTAAGAAATCATCTTCTGTGAGAGTAACTGTTCACTATCTCCAGTCACAGAAAATGCCTCATGACCGATATTGTAAAAAATTTTTAAACGTTTAAACCGGTGACAGTTCTTTGATTCCCCATTAGAGAAGTTTTAGTGTATCCTTTATTTTATTTGAACACACGGTAGGCAAATCATCCTTGTTTGCCTCCATGGCAACCCTTTCTCGCTCTCCTTTTCAGTCCTTAGAGGGGGGAACCTTCCTTTCCTTTGGGCCCCCCCAAAGCTCACTGCCAGCCCTGGAGGCCGCTTTGACACTGTTCCCGAGCCCTCGCGATTCATTACGGCCCCACGTGGGAGCTGTTACACACCGTTCCTGCTGCCCGTGGGCTTTGGATGCAGAAAACAGGACAAGTCCTGAGCTGTTCACAGTAAACCATTACCCACCTTCGCCCCACAGGGTCTAACGATGCAGTGACTCCACTCAGCAATGCCGCAGGACATCAGAGACATTATCTGTCTTGCTAAAAGCAGCAATGTTAATTTTACAGCACTCTATTATGCAGGAAAAAAGGGAAAAATTTCTGGTCACATAAGTTTGCTCTGTAAGACGCCTTCCAACCCAAATGCTGAGGACAAGTGGAGAGTCTTCATGCCGAGCTGGGCTTGACTGTGCTTTCAGCCGGGTGATTTGAGAGGAAAGGGCAGCTCATCCCTGAGAAGCAGGTGGAAATGCAGTTAGAAAATTGAGTAATAAAAAGATTTCCTGTGGGGCTTGCTCTGCACAGGTGCCTTGCGGGAAATCTGTGATGTGCCATGGAGCCAGCACCCCCACTGGGACTAGAGTTTAAAGGCCAGCAGAGCTGTCAATGTTATTTCCCATGCTTGCCTTATAAATCATGCCTATTTCTGAAGTTTTGGCCACCAGCAACAATCCCTAGTGTTGACGTAAGCCATATCTCCAAGGAGCACGATTTTTTCAGAAGAAGAAAACTGCATCAAGTTTTCTCAAATGGAAATGATACCACTTTAATCCAACCTTCTGGTGTACGCTACAGAGGTGAGCCAGGGCCGTTTAATGAGGTCTGAAATCCCACCCTAGACAAAGCCTCTAGCAGCAGACGGGAAGGATGGGTATTTTGTGCCTGAAGTTTAGACACTCTGGATCCGCTAGGCTGTAGAAGTATTTAATCTTGACTCGTTGCTGTGAATGATCTGTGAATATTCTGAGGAATGAAAGCGGTGATTTAGTTTTCATTTATTTTTATAACAATATTTATCATTTATAGTAACCAGGACAGCTTCTTGAAATTTGGGAAAACCTTAATGAATTCTTACCTAATTTAATGAATCACCATGGAGCCCATATTTAATTTCAAACATTTGGAGTGTGCTAGTCATTATTCACCTGCCTCCAAATTTCAGTCAACAGCTCTGGGAGGCAGAAAAATGAAAAAAACATCTGTTGAAATATACTCAGAGAAACCATTTGCTATTGCTTACAGAAATTAAATGTGTTTGTAGAAAATGGAATGATTCTGTAAATGCTTCGCAACAGGAGTAAATTTACTACAGTTTCATTTGTAATGATTCAGTCAGCAAGTAATAGAAGTAAGCACTTGATGATAAGAAATTACTATTATTTAGAAATATGATTTTGACATTGATGCAAAGACAGTCTTGATAGAATGGCTTGACTATTTTGCATTTAAAGTGGGGGAAGATAATTGGAGACCAACATCTCTTGGATAGATGACTTAGTGATTGCCTCATATGTTGAGAATGGGAAGCTTACTACAGAGCTTTCTGAAAAGGACCTTGCAAGCTGAAATTGCAGTCAAAGCCAGCAAACATGCATGCTTCATAGCATAACATTACATCAAAATCCCATATAAAATTAAAGATATCCTTGCAAACTGCTCAACACCACTAAGTCCAACTGATGCTATGTATAACAAGGATGTGTGTATTAACTAAATACAATTTATTTTCTTCCTTTCTTTCTCATTCCCAGGTGGACGACAGTAAATATGGAAATAAAATCTCAGCACAAATCAGAGGCAGGTGCAGTTTCTTGTCTGATGTTCTGAATATGTTAATTTCTTTTCTGAAGTGCTTCTTTCCCAACTCTTTCTATTAAATGTAAATTAAATCAATGAAACTTGTGCTGAAAAAGGTGCAAGTGAAGTTTGCCGATGGATATCGTGGCAGTCTGAAAAAATTTTGGATAGTGTAAAAAGTCATTAGTGTCCTCTGGGAAATCTTGTCAGTGCAGAGTGGGACGGACTGTACTTATCTGTGTGGAAACTTATGTCACATTAACTTCTGGCAGGAGAATACATAGATGGCTGATGGCTGTATGCCATGTAAGGGCATATAGAAGAATGAATTTCAAAACACTTAAGCAGACAGAAATTTGGTCTGTACAATTCCCCATCAAAACTATCAGTTCCGTGCTTCTTTTCTGTCCTTTTTTTCCTGTGGAAAATCCCCAGCAAATTGTACTGACTGCCCCAGAAACACCCTTTGTCTGGACTCCAATGATTAGACAGGTTTTGCAGTGCCAGCCACTTACTATAGTCACGCTGTTAGGTGAGGACATTCTGAATAGGCAGAGTAAGGTGGAACTAAATCTTCACTACACCGCCACAACAGAGATCAGCTGACTCGTGGTTTTGTGCTAGACTTCACTGCTTTAGCAAAACGTCACTTTGGGCTGTTTTACGATGTATCTTCTTCCTTCAGCGAGGCTGTTTATATTTTAGTTACGAGGCAGTAATCTCTTTTTGAAATGTTTGTGCCTGCTGTAGCTTTGCTCCTCTAAGAGCAATCACCTTCAAGGGAGGGGTGAGTCTCACTATTTGATAGTCGCTCTTAATATTGGTTAGGTCTTAATGGACTTTGCCAGGATAATGCTTTTAGGTCCACAGGAGGAGTTTGCGGATGCCTGGGGCCACCTCTCGCGCTGCAGGAAAGCCCAGCCCTGGGTCGGCGCGCGGCCATGGCTCCGGTCCTGGGGAAAACGCTGGGAGAAGGTTTTGAAGAGCCAGGCAAGCCCAGGGGCTGGGGAGCTGCACCTCGCAGGGCGACGGGAGAGAGGCGACGCTGCAGCCGCACCTCCCGAGACAGCCGGCCTTCCTCTCACCACACTCATCTTCAGCGAGGCTCCGTGGCCGCAGCACGGAGTGCTTGCACCCCTGCACCTGGGCTGATATCCTCACCCGCCGTGCTGCAGCCGCTCCTGGGCATGCGAAAGTTTCCATGAGATTTCTCTCTGTTTGCTGCTACTGGCCTGGGCTGGGGCAAGACGGGTGCACGGAGATAGCTGTGTGTGACATGAGGAGACAGAGATCTCCGTTACCCTGACCGTTAATAACATTTTGGCTTTTCACCCAGACCCCTCCTTACTTAGGATGTGCCAGGCTTCATTTGTCGGTGTCTCTTGAATAATCCTCCTCTGAAGCCGACTGATGAAGAGGCCATCCTTAAGGTGGTTAATGAATGTTAACGAAGGGGCGCCCCTTACAGCTAACTATTATGGTACTGCCTTAGCGTGAAACGCTAAAGGAGTGTCAACAGGGATGACACGTGACTGGATGGGAAATTCCTTAAGGGCTCGATATGGAGCCCACGAAAGGCTCTGAATCATCTATAAATTGAGTTTACAAATCCCCCCCCCGCCTTCCAAATTTTGATGTTTGTACATCTTGAGAGAAATGTTAAAAGACATTTTCCAAGGTAGCATACCAAGAATTTACAGATACGTACTTAAGTCTTCTGCCAGGTTGTCTCTTCAGACTTGTGTAAATGTGTCAATGCTTATATATGAGACACATATATACTACCAATTAAGCTCTCTGTGGATGTACCAAGTCACCTCCAAGAGCAGACTAAATGGATTAGATCCAGGATGCGCTGGAAATAATTCTGTCTCTGTCTCTCTCAGCAGTATCTGTTAGCCTGAGCACTGCAACAGGCTATTGCAGCTATACCAGTAATTAAGAGCAGGGGTCTGTCTGCATTCCACAGTGCAACCTGCTCCCATTACTGCTCTAAGTTCTCCTAAGAAGGAGCTTCGGCATTAAAGCAGACTAAAATTCAGAAGAAGTTGCACAAAATAATAATATAAAATCCAGCAAAGAATTGCTTACCAAAGAATACCCTTTTCATCAAAGCTTTTCTAACAGTCTCTAGAATACAATAGAAACTCTATTAAGCTTTGTAAGACTTAGTCTGCTGACAACTTTGAGATGTTCTTATACTAATCAGGGGATTCTCTATTCTCTTTGTTATATTGTCAGGTTTTGGGGTGGGGGTTTTTTGTGGTTTGTTTTTTTTTTAATGCAGTTCTCCAGAAGGATGTAGAGTCTAGGCAGGTTATTACAGAATTGAAGCCAGTTTCAATTTGCAGGTCTAGAGGAGCATACCGTGCAGTGAAATGTTCAGGAATTTAGCCTGAGAGAGGCAGAAATGTAAGTAAACAGGAGCTTGACATTTATAAGCATGCATGCATCTTTGTATTTCAATCTACATATGCAAAAGTTACTCTGCAGCTGACTGGTTTTGCATCTGAGAATGGAGCAATACTGAAAAAAAAATGAGTAATTCAGAAGATGACATGACCACTTAAATTCATTTTTAAATTCGTGCCTATTTTTGGAGCTGTAAGACACAGACACCTCAAATGTAAATCACTACCACTTGAACGCAGCTCATGAGAAACATTTCTTAACAATTGGCTCTGTTTCTGTCTCAAAGAGACCGAAAGAAAAAAGAGTGTTTTTTGATTTTCTTTGTGATTATAAGGTTTCTTACTCTACTCATTCACCATGTGATATAGACGAGTTTTCAATCTTTGTGAAAAGATACAGATTTTTCAAGATCATTCTAATCCTCTATGATGTTTGAAAGGCTTCTTCTTATTTACCAAATCTGTTTCGGTGTTATAATTTCAACATATTCATTACATATTCATAAAAATATTAATAGAATAATTTGTAGTATGTTATTACCTCATGTTTTAGTTCATGCAGAGCTGGTTCTGGGAGGTATTTCCAAAGTAACACTGCCAATTTGTCCTTTCAGTTTGAAGACCTTTGCATGATGTTAGCATATAATGAGGGGCAAAGCATGGATCTATGTATTTATTTCTATCACATCTCACAATAAAATATGCTGCTTTCCTTCAAAATACCCTAAAAGGGAGGAGTGTTATTTTCAGTCTGCATGTGTATAGGCTTTTACTAGGTACTGACATCAGGCTGCAACATGAAGCGGAGATGGAGAGGGAGAGAGAGGAAGACCTGCTGATACAACGCATGGGAGAACCAGTCTCGATTTGTACACACAGTCTACGTCTACACATACATATCAAACTAGTGTGAAACAGCCCGTGTCCACAGCGTCAGATGCTTTTGGGGGATGCTGCAAAATGGGTCAGCACTATCCAAACTGCTGGCTGTTGTAGGTGGTCTTGATCCATGCTGGCTCCCAAACAGTGCCTGGGGACATTGGGTACCAGCTGGCCCAGACCAGAACCATACCTGGGACCCTTCTAATAATTTGCCAATTGGGGTGAACAGGACTCAGTGTCTGGAAGGCTCCCTGGCACTGCTTTAATTTGCAGGCAAAACCACACAAATCTGGAAAAAGACACTCTCTTCCCAGTTGTGTTCCAAATCCCAAGTCTTTGTTTATTGTGGCTAATATACTCTGTAACAAAAGTACAATTCTTTGCTCACTGGAGCAGTCATGAATACCACATCTGAATCTGCCCAGTGGTATTGGTACCCAAGGCTATCTCTGACCTTGGAAAGTAGCTAAATAACAAGAATGGGAATCCGTAAGAACGGCACGATGCTGTTACGACTTTGGGGCCAAGTGTGCATCTCTGGAGATGTTGCACCTCATAGTCACTTGCTTTAATGAGCCTTTCTGCTGTTCTCATCATGTAAAGCTGCCTTAAGCTGCTTAAAATGTAGGTGATATTGGGATACTTTTTGGACTTCTTCCAAATGTGCAAAAGTACAATTTCTAATTCTTAAGCCTGGCAGAAGTCTGGCTATTTGAAAGTGGCAAGGCAAGACAAAATGCTGTTAATGTCAGTGAGAGCCAGGCTGAATGACTTTACCATTAACTCCCTGGGCACAGACTCAGACCATATTGTGTTTATTTTAAAGTCAAAGAACCCTCATGGGAATCTCTAAATAATTTCTTTAAATTGTGGTCTAAACAAAATATCATTTGTTATACTGCTTCAAGCAATAACTGTTTCCAGGGAAATTACCTTAATGAAAATATTTCCCTTATTTCTCTTATTATTCATACATTTCTCTTAGTATTCACATCCTCCTGTGGATTTGCTGACACTAGCACAGTTGTACACAGCTGATTTATGGCCATTTCTTTTGGGATTATTTTGTCAGTTTTATCCCATCTCTTAAATTGCAATGAAACAATAAAAATAAGCAGAAAGTAGCTATTACACCTACAAATTCAAAGATGACAGCTCATTATGGAAATGATGACGAAGAGCTGAAATAGCAAAGACTTTCCTATGTCCCAAAGCTGAGTTAACCTGCATGAGAGGATGGGATTATATGCATGTAGAGATCTCTTGCACTTTAACAGCTTTTCCTTGGATAAACCATCAAACATCCACCTATATTTTTACTCCGCCCCAGAGAGTGCAACACACACTTTCAGTTTGATGTGATGAAACACCATCTGACAGGCTACCACATGGCCCTAGCATCACCTCAGGTACTTCGACCATTTCAGAACTCTGGGCCAAGTTGGCCTCAGATGCAGGGACTGTTCCTTGGTCTTTCCTTGGTGTAGACATGTCCAAGGGGGCTCCAGAGGCAGGTGGTCCTGAATCACAGATATTTCCTAGGAAGCAAGAAGAATGCTGTCCACAATTAAATGACACAGTTGTGTTTTAAGCATGTTTTCATTATCATTATAAAAGGTATCGCAATAACATGCTTGGCAGGTTTCTCATCTGCCATAAAAAGTGTAGTTTTAAATGCCAGCATTAGTTGGGCAGCAAGAGCCAGCATTAAAATCTTATGTGATGGACTAGTCTGGGAACTAGGACTGACCAGTATATTCCTGGTGGTGGTGGGGAAGCTCCCTCCAGAAGCCGACTTTCACTTTATAAAAGGCTATAGACTCCATATAGCCATGCAGTCATGTACGAAGCTCACACTGAAGCAGAATAGTTCAAATCCAGGTTACTGTAGCATACAGTAAACAAAACCAAAGCAAACCTCTGTAGTTAAGTATGACCTAAGATGCTTCTTCCAGGCAGGCTGCTGGACTAGTGCTAACCGTCTGTAAGACTGGACATTTGGCACTTCCAAAGCTTGTCAAACTGTACTGAAAATACCCAGACACTTTACCATATGCAGTAAGAATCAAAAATAAAACAAGCTGTGGTGTCTAGTGGCTGGTATGTCACAGATAAGGAAAAACAACTGAACTAAAATTGTAACTATTGACATAAGAGACATAATAGCTGCCTTAGGGCAGATGCTGAATGCAGACTGGCATAGTTTTACTGAGGTGAGTGATTTTGTGCTGGGTGATCCCAGCTGATGTGCTGATCCTGAAGCATTACTGATTGAAGAGGGGCAGGGTGGCTGCAAGTCATGCAAAATCAGAAGTAGCAACAAGACATCTTGTGGTAACGTGCAGATTCATCAGAAGTGACATAATGCCATAGTTTTCCCTAAGGGCTTTCCTGATGCTTCCATAAAAGACTGTTTTTATCAGGATTTTCAGTGCAAACAAGACAGATGTATCGGGAAAATGACATCTGAGCTGCCCACTGGGGCACTGGGTAGCATTTCTGCTTCATAAGGTCCCTTCTTGTGAAGATACCTGAGCCTTTACAAACCTGTTTTGACTTGTATTGCTCTAAATCACAGGCAACACAACTGAGATTAATGGAGCTACAGTGTTGTAAACTGATATAAGCTGATGTCTGCTTAACAGCCAGCATATGGTGGGCAAAAGCAAGCAGAATAATTGCTTTCATTGAATATAGCTTCAAATAATACTAGAAGTATTGGAGCAAACCCGAGTAGCTGAAAGGCAGGCGGCTGGTGATGAGAAAGGGCACAGGAGTGCCAGTCCTCGGCAGGGAAGAGGTGCCTGTCACCCACTGACCTGAAGTTCACTTCCAACCAGCAAACAAGCCAAGTTAAATCATGTTCATGGGCAAGGAGCTGGGACAGCTCACACCAGCACAGCAAAGCTGCACGGCATTGGCAGCTAGCGTCCTACGACCCCTCGCCTTTAGGTTTCGCTGTTTGCGGTTCAGAGGCCACCCCACAGACCAGAAACCTTTCACAGCACAGCCAGATCTCTCCCCCAAGACAAAGCAGCTTCCCAGCTGCTCTCGGAGCTTTCAAAGTCATTTCAATCCATTCAGTTCAGTTCTAGATGTCTTAACTCTATCCATCCGTACAAGGGTAGATCTGGCCTCAGTGGTCCCCTCTGTTGCCTGCTCATTCCTGCTGCCAAAATGAACCTTACTGCTCCCTTCAACTCCTTGTTTCTGTACAAACCAGAATGCTGGAGTAATTTGGGTTAATAATATTCATGCAAAAAACACACTTGGTGTCTGTTGTTTTTAGCCAATATGATTTCCCTTGTGTAATTCACATTGCAGCCTCACAAACATGTGGACCGCCTTAATTGGAAGGAGAGCAAATCACTCCATAGTAGCAGACCTGAATGGTCAGCGATGAGGACCTCTTCAGATGGGAGACAGGACCTCAGGAAAAATGGAAATATATCCATCATTCTGCATGCTTTTGCAATTGAAGAGGGAAATTCTCACTTCTGTTTTCCCATTGGTGTCACTTTAGCATCAGATAATTATCCTTGACTGCTGTTCATGATAGGTTGGAAAGAAAATTAAGGTTTTCACAGGCAGAATGTCTCCCACTTATAAAATTTAATATCTGGCTTTCCAGTCATTTCATACATCTTACGTGTATAGAGATACGTATACTCATGCATATATAGACACAAATATATGTATATACATGCATATATATGCACACATACTCATACACATAGAAGTCTAGCAGTAGCCAGAGATACTTATCATACATATGGAATCCCCTGTTCAGTCCCATTGTCTGTGAAATATTCTTGATTTTTTTCCCCTTTCAAACACCTTGAAAAGAACTTATTCTTCCTTTGGGCAGTATTAGCACTGTAAGTTAATTCTGTATCCTTCTTCCTCCAGATATTTTGGCTCATCTACTTAGAATGAGAAAGTAAATGTCACTATAATTAACATTTTTAAAATTCAAATAACTTTACCACCAATTAAAGAAAATACCTAACAATTTACACGAGGGCAAGACCAGGTAACACAAAGTAGCAAAATATCAGATTGCCCCAGTCCTCTCCCAGTTTATTGACCTTTCCAGCTGCTTCCCTCTGACTTTTTTCTCTCAGCAGTGAAGCGGTACCCATATTGCTTGTGCTTATGTAGCCCTGCAGAAGCTTTTTGTAGTCTCAGCATCCTTGCTGCACTTACTCAGCTTTGCTTCAGTGAATTGAATTGTTACACTGATTATTCTGTACAGAAAAAAATCCCACAAACCCCCCAGGAAGAATGGATAAGGCAATTTATTTGCTTTTTTGGAACAGACTGGTAGATTCTGTCACTAAAAAAAAAATCTGCTAACCTCTAATAACACTATAAAATTAACAACTTTTTTTTCCCCCCCAAGTGCCTTTAAATTATTAGTTTGTGGGGTTTTGAACATTCTTTTACACTTTCAGTGCTGTCACTAGCTGACTCTTCATTTCCAGGTGCTCAGGTGACTTCACTGGCGATTGCAGCAGTCACAGACACTGCAGCTGCACAGACAATTGCAGCATTCACTGGTTCTGCTTGCTACAACCTGTTTGCATGTCCTGTCAAAATCAGGAGTATCAGCATGCAACTTCTGGTCCAGAGAAGGAAAGCTTTTCCACTAGACTATGTAGCCCTCTGCTCCAACAGCTGGAGAAACAGAGGCTATTACAGAGACATGAACTGTTCTGGTTCTATCAATTTTCTACCAATATCACACATAAAAGCCTGATAAACCTAAAACTAGATAAAAATCCCAGATATGCAAAGCTATTTCTGCTCTCTCATTTATTGGGAGGGTGTGGGTGGGTTGTTTTTTTAAAAAAGTCTGATGACAATAATAAAGTGATACTTTGGTAATATTTATATGATTTATATCTAACCTGAGTTGTACACAAGTATTCATTTTGAAGTCCACCAGAACACTGAGATATTCTAATGAGAGAAACCCATCATTCAGATTACTTCAGTCCAGCTGGAATTGCTGAATCAAGACTATTTTAAGCTAACCCACATACCAACTATTTTTTTTGAAGAATAAGACTATCAGTAGCCACTGTTAGCTGCAGTTAGAGGTTTACCAGATAAAGAAAACTATATGCACAAACGTATATGGCACAATTTGATAATGGTGAGTGATTTTATATCGAACTCACAGCTAGTGTCTGATAAGCTGTTGTGGTTCAAAGGAAGTGTGTTCTGCTTATACAAGGCCCATTTTTGCACAGATAAAATGAGCCACGTAGCTAAAGTATAAATTCTAAATAAAATGCCTGTACATTTTCATCACATCAGACTAGGTAGGGTGAACAGCTTCTGAGGCCGACAATAGCATTTGTTTTATTACTAGTCATCTGTAGCACTGATGACAACATTCAGTAATATTTTAGATAAGTGACAGCAAATATCTGGTGGCAAGCTGTCAATTAAAGAGTGTGCTGCATTTAGATGTTTGCTGTGAAAGGTGGTTTTGACTTTTCTTCCTTTGAAATGTATTATATCATACAAAGTCTGCTGAATAGGACATACATTAAAATTTAAAACCATTGGTGAGATACTGATCAAGAAAAGAGGTTATTTTAAATAAATAGCTGTAGTTTCAATTTAATCTGAGAACACTGAATGTTGATGTTAAAGCTGTAATTATTTCATTCATGAGAGGATCCAAAGTCACGATCATATAAATGTTTCATCATTTAAACAGAGCAACTCATCTCCCTTTAAATTGCTTGTAAATTGAAAAAAAACACCACCCACCCATCAGTGTCTGACAAAGAGGAAAGGATTATCAAAATAGGGGAAAAAGGTAGAATTAAAAGACCAAAATTTCTCATCATGGTCCTTGGAATTGCCTTTCTGAATCTGACAAATGGACTGTTTAGGTCTGCATAAATGGACTGGTAGGTCTGAATACTTTAGGGTCAAGATATATTCAACAATAATGCTGAATGCTTTGGAGAAGCAGAGCTGATACTGGCAGTGGCCAGATAGTCTGTAAGGGAAGGTTCTTCTTCAGGGAGTTAGCACTTGCCATATGTCCTCAAACATGAAGAAAAATGTCCTCTATAAATGTGTCCTATCAAATGTAATCACAGATGTTCTCATTATGTGGAACTGACACTTCTGTGAATTGCTAAATTCTTGTTCTCAGCATCATCCTGTGGCAGTGAATTTCATGTGCTGCACACTATGTGATATTTCCCTTTAGCCTTTCCATTTCATCTAATGTTGCCTTGTTCATGTCTTCTGAGAAAGGGCAAATGAGAGTCCTTTGAATTACCTTCTCTGGATCATTCTTTACAATAGGCAGAAGTGGTACAGCTTCCTATTATTAAGTTTGGTATTTCCTATTACAATACACTGTTTTCAGTTGCTTCTAACTTTGTCAGACATGAACGCTTCAGGCTGAAAATGTCAGTGCCACATGCCTGCCTTGAGCCGAATTTTTTTTGAAGGTTTCAGGCAAAGTAAATTAGCCACTTGGGGGGGGGGGCGGGGGGCAGAAGTGAGCAGCTGGGGTTTGGGGTTAAGAAAAACCCCATGATCTCATTTTGAGAGCGCGCTAAAACCCAGGCCCTCTGGCTCAGGATCTTGGGACCTGTGGGCTTTCCATCAGAAGTGTACCTACTGCCATGGTGGGGAAATCTGTGCAGATCTAGCTACAACCTCAGTCGGAGGAATTTCCGCTCTCTCCACCTTCAGTAAAGATCAGAGCTGAATGGGTTCCTCTCTTTTGAACACCCACCCTGTGACAGCTGCTCTGTGCTGCCAAGTGTCCAGGTCTCCGAGTCTCCTTCCCTGCGGAGCGACAGAGGCGTTCACCCCCTCGTGGCTCCTAGTTCAGCCTGGGCAGAGGCAGGGCTGGGAAACGTCAGCATGGGGACACACAGGCTGGAATGGGGAGAAGGGAGAAGAAAGTCAGGTCAGGGAGAAACTGGAACTAACTGGGTGAGGAGACTGGGCATTGGGAGGAATCGGACTCCCCCATAGCATGGGAGAGGGCTGAAGACTTCAGTTGCACCCACCTTGTGCTTCCACCCGGCAGATGAGGGACGATGGCCTGGGTGTCCCAGCCTGGCCATGGTGACCCGCGTAGGGCAGGAGTCGGTCCAGGAGCTGCAGTTGAGTTGCCTGCAGGTAATCCAACCCCAGCACACCACCATGATGGAAACAATACCATCTGAAGGAATGAAATGAAAAAATGGAAATTAAGCACTTCAAAGCTAAGAAATACTCGCTTTGAGTTTGTCAGTGCAAAGTGATTATATCTTTCTTGGGCACTCTATTTTGAAGTCTTCAATTATATGATCACTTATTGTTTTGGCCAAATGTCACCTCCTCAGTCAGAACACAGAATTAAACTTCTAAAGGAATAAATATTGGACATGTAGTAGAGGAGACAGGTCCTTGTAGGATCTCTGCACCATTTACTAAAGACGGTGCAAAGAGTTGCAAGAGCCTGTTGGAGGAAAAAGGGTAGTTAAGTGCTGCTGTGGAGGATCATCTACAATCATTGCTTCTGCCACCATGCTCCTGTGCAAGACCAGGCAAGGCATATGGTGAGCTTTTCATACATGGTCAAAAAATGGTATGTTGCGCGTTTCCTGTGATATGTGATTTGAGACCCTGGGATCAGGTCTATCAAAGCACTGAACACTCAGATCTGCTCCTTGAGTTACACCATGTTATATAATGCTCTGAAAAAATGAGGTCCAAAGTATTTCTAATTGGGTACTCAAAATTAATGCACATTTTTTTACTCTAATAGCTGTGTCTCAGCTTTTTCTTTGCAGAATGGGAAGACTAGGGAAAATCTGGGCCCTCTCCTGAAGGAAATGGGAGACCTGGTTACCCAGGACATGGAGAAGGCTGACGTGCTCCACTTTTTTGCCTCAGTCTCCACTGGCAAGTGCTCCAGCCACACCACCCAAGTTGCAGAAGGCAAAGGCAGGGACTGGGAGAATGAAGAACTGCCCACCGTAGGAGAACATCAGGTGTGAGACCACCTAAGGAACCTGAAGGTGCACAAGTCCATGGGTCCTGATAAGATGCATCCATGGGTCCTGACGCAACAGGCTAAGCCACTATCGATCATATTTGAGAGGTCATGGCAGTCCAGTGAAGTTCCCACTGGCTGGAAAAGGGGAAAAATGACCCCAATTTTTAAGAAGGGAAAAAAGGAAGACCTGGGGAACTACAGGCCAGTCAGTCTTACCTCTGTGCCCAGCAAGATCATGGAGCCGATCCTCCTGGAAACTATGCTAAGGCACATGGAAAATAAGGAGGTGATTAGTGACAGCCAACATGGCTTCACTAAGGGCAAATCGTGCCTGACAAAACTGATGGCCTTCTATGACAGGGTTACAGTGCTGGTGATAAGGGCAGAGCAACTGATGTCATGTACCTGGACTTGTGCAAAGCATTTGACACTGTCCCGCACGACATCCTTGTGTCTAAATTGGAGAAAAGTGGATTTGATGGGTGGACCACTCAGTGAATAAGGAACTGGCTGGATGGTCACACTCAAAGAGTTGAGGTCAACAGCTCGATATCCAAGTGGAGACCAGCGACGAGTGGCATTCCTCAGCAGTCGGTATTGGGACCAGTGCCATTTAACATATTTGTCAGCAGCATGGACAGTGGGATTGACGGCACCCTCAGCAAGTCTGCTGATGACACCAAGCTGTGTGTTGCGGTCGACACGCTGGAGGGAAGGGATGCCATCCAGAAGGACCTCGACAGGCTTGAGAGGTGGGCCCGTGTGAACCTCATGAAGATCACCAAGGCCAAGTGCAAGGTCCTGCACATGGGTCAGGGCAATCCCAAGCACAAATATAGGCTGGGCGATGAGTGGATTGAGAGCAGTCCTGAAGAGAAGGACTTGGGCCTGTTGGTTGATGAGAAGCTCAACACGACCCAGCAATGTGCATTTGCAGCCCAGAAGGTCAACCATATCCTGGGTTGCATCAAAAGTGTGACCTGCAGGTCGAAGGAGGTGATTCTGTCCCTCTACTCCACTCTTGTGAGACCCTACCTGGAGTACTGCGTCCAGCTCTGGGGTCCGCAGTGGTAGAAGGACATGGACCTGTTGGAATGAGTCCAGAGGAGGGCCATGAAGATTATGAGAGGGCTGGAGCACCTCTCCTATGAGGACAGGCTGAGAGAGTTGAGGTTGTTCAGCCTGGAGAATAGAAGGCTCTGGGGACACCTTCTAGCAGCCTTCCAGTACCTAACGGGGGTCTACGAGGAATATGGGGGGGACTTTTTACAAGGGCTTGTAGTGATAGGGCAAGGGGTAATGGCTTTAAACTGAGAGAGAGTAGATTTAGATGAGATGTAAGGAAGAAGTTCTTCACTGTGAGTGTGGTGAGGCACTGGTACAGGTTGCCCAAACCCTGGCAGTGTTCAAGGCCAGGTTGGATGGGGCTTTGAGCAACCTGGTGTGGTGGAAGGTGTCCCTGCCCATGGCAGGGGGAGTGGAACTAGGTGGTCTTTAAGGTCCCTTCCAACCCAAACCATTCTATGATTCTACTCTATGTTATACAGGGAGTGAGTATATTCCTTACTGTACACAGTTAGCCCAGATGGCAGAGCTAGAAGCAGAAGAGACTCCCCACAAATGTGCACAGATATATTGTTTTTAAGCTGACCGAGGCTCAGGAAACACAGGAAAATAGTTGGGAATGGCCCCAACGCAAGGAGCTTGAGGAAAGACACTACTTTGCCTACACTAGGTTATAGACTAATTTGGGTTGGAAGGAACCTTTGGCCCCACCTTTACTTCCATGTGCATTGCTATATCTAAAGATAATGTGTCACATTTTATAACTGATCATATAACAAAGTCTGTGTTATACAGCATTTCATAATTATGATTTTCAGTCTCAAAAGACAGTGTTTCTTAGCTTGATGAAGAACTCCTATTTGGATTGGCTTAATGCAGACTAAATAGTTGTTATAATGGGGAGAAAAATCAGGAAGTGAATAATAATTGCATTTGCCTGTTCATGAATAAAAATTATATATTAAAAATGACGCCATGCTTGAAAGAATTTAAGAGAGTATTCATTTTGGTGGTGTGAATGCTGTAAGTCATGTAAAGCTATTCCTAGTAAATAAAACCTATTTCTAGTAAATAAACCTATTTCTAATTTGAAAAACATATTTTCTGCACCATTTAAGACAGCAGTAGGAGAACAATAGAAATATTAATTTGAATTAAAAACTTCCACAGTTTCAATTCAGAGGTGCTAAATGACAACAAACAGAGTGGTTGTAAAGAATCTGCTATCCATATATAAAAGTGGTGAAGTGCTATTATAGCTGAATCAATGTTCTCTTGAAGTGGATGGGGCAATTCAAGTCCTTAAAACTAAGAACGTATTTAAGAGTTACAAATCCTACAACTAGAGATACACTACTATTCCATGAAATGCTTCCAGTCAGCATGGAAGATGGAGGCTTAATGGGACGTTGTTAGGGCTAACATGTTAGGAAGTAGTGGGTAAGTTTTTTAACCTGCGAGACATTTATGGGAACAGGACTCTGAGTCCTGAATCTTATCTGGCCTATAGACCATAAAAAGTAAAAGCAGGGCAAGCATAGGAGGAGGCTGAGAAATATCTACATGTGCCTTTAGCAAGTAAGAAGATCCTTGGAATAAAACAACAATGGACAGAAATATGGAGAGCAAGGAAATGGGAAGTAGTAAAGTTTTAAAAGCACTTCAGTCAAGGAAGTGATGGCATTAGCAACAACTCTTCAGCTAGTAAAACAAGTAAGCCTGGAGACAAACCAAAATGTATTTTGCAAATTAATGCAAGGACCCTGATAAAAAAAAGGGGCAGAACTGTGATTTCTAATGCAAATGACGAAAAAAGCTTTTACAGGTTTAAAAGGACTAAAAGGACCCTGGTGGAGTGGGACTGAATGCATCAATCAAGTGATCAAATGACCAGAATACAAATTTTGGGTTTCACAAGAGTGTCGTGGTTTCAGCCCAGCCGGCAAAAAAGCACCATGCAGCCACTTGCTGACTCCTCTCCCCAGGCCACAGTGGGATGAGGGGGAGAAAATATAAAGAAACGCTCATGGGTCGAGACAAGGACAGGGAGGGATCACTCCCCACTTATGGGCACGGGCAAAAGACAGGCTCAACTTGGGGAAGAAAAATCAATTTAACTTGCTACCAATCAAATCAAAACGAGGATAATGGGAAGTCAAACCCGACCTGAGAACGCCTTCCCCCCGTCCCTCCCTCCTTCCCCCTCAGCCCCACTCCCGGTTCTCTCTCCCTCCTCCCCCCGGCGGCGCAGGGGAACAGGGGATGGGGTCAGTCCGCCATACCTGGTCTCTGCCGCTCCTTCCTCCTCAGGGGGAGGAGGACTCCTCCGCACTCGCTCCTGCTCCGCCGTGGGGTGTCTCCTGCGGGAGACGGTCCTCCACCAACTGCTCCAGCGTGGGTCCTTCCCGCGGGCTGCAGTCCTTCAGGCACAACCTGCTCCAGCCCGGGCTTCCCCACGGAGTCCCGGCCATCTTGGGGGGCATCCCCCTGCTCCGGCATGGGCTCCTCTCTCCCCAGGCTGCAGGTGGGCATCTGCTGCTCCGCTCCCCTCCATGGCTGGGGGGGAACACACAGCCTGCCATCACAGCACAGGAGTTCCTCTGCCACCCCAATCCCCCACTCCCTGCAGGTTTCCCCTCTCAAATCTGCTCTCCCACAGGTGTTTCCACTGTCACTGACGGGCTCGGCCTGGGCCAGAGGCGGGTCCGGCTCCGAGCCGGGGGAGCTTCCAGCAGCTTCCAGCAGGAGCCGGCCCTGCAGACCCTCACCTGCTGCCAAAAAAACCTCGCCACACAAACCCAAAACAAGGAGATTATATACATACAGACTATGTGGTATGGGCAGGTAAGTCCATTGCATAGCCCCCACCAGGCAGGCTCCTGGAATGCATATGGTACATGGTCACATGCAACATCCAATGCTAATGCAGACATAAAAACTGGTCCTTACCCCAAAGACTATGAAGGGAGGATACCGGAAGATAATGTATGCATATGGGATATTGCAGGCTGATAATAAGTTTGCTACATTGTTTAAGAGACAATTGTGTCACAGGAAAGGAAAAAGGAATGCAATAAGCAGAGTCATCGTACTTGGAAAGAGACAGGAAAGACTGAAGGGCTAGAAAACACTAAAATAAGAAAATAAGCTACCATGTTTCTTAACGCAATCTGAAGGAAAAATAACAAACTCACTTCCCAAATTCTCCTCTGCACCCAGTACACATCTGCCATTGGCATCTTCCGTGGGGTGATCAGCACAAGCAAACCAGCTCTTTCAAGTCCTTTGGGCACCCATGCATGCTAGCTGAGTTCTGATGCTCTTCAGGACAGATGAATGCGGGTACTGGATGAATCCAACCCTTCCTTCTCCCTGTGGCAGCTTTGACATCTATGTGAAATTAAAGTGAGATATGAAAAGAACTGTCTGTTCTATCCAACACTACAGCAGTATTACATATAAATACATGCTCTTGGCTTTGTAAAATGCAAGAACATTAACATAAAAAGTTAACCTGCACTAACTATTTAATATTCTCTCAGTTGCTATGGTCATCATTTTTAAAATGTAGCAGTGAAGCAAGGCAGGTGCAAAGAAAAACGTTTAGACTTTAGCCTTACCACATGTAAAGCCTAGAATTACATTTACTTTGCTATACGGAATTAGGCTAGGCAATAAATCCAAACTGTTACAGATTATGAATTTAGAAATGTTTTATATATATATGTATATATACATATACTCACACACCCACAGAGTCATACATCAGTTGAATATTGGTAAGGCTCAATGGGAAATTTTGTGACTGTGAAAAGCAAATGTATCTTGGGAATTTTTTTTGTATGAGCTGAAGGACTGATGTTACATGTGTGGAATGCTGATTAAAATGCAGAATTGAAAGAAAAAAATTACAGCAACCGATGTGTAGAGTTTAACAGCAATATAATGCACCAATAAGCAAAAGACTCCTGATGTATTGAGAGATATGTAACTGCATACATCAAAGGAAATGGCTGAAAGTATGATTGTGTGATAACCCACATGAAAAGTGGTGCTTATGAGCCGAAGAAATATCTTCTCTGTCTCAAGAAGGTGGTCAGCCAGAACTTGTGTAGACCCAAACAAAACTGACACAGTTAAAAATACTTGCCTAGATAACAAAATGCATAACTATATCATTTAACATTTATCACTGCTTTGGAGGTTGACTTTATTACTTATAATAAAATGTCATGTTTTATAAATCTCAGAGTCTGTTTGCAGTTCTGCTTTTTATCCTTTATTTTCTCTTCTTTTGAACAAAGCCTTTGAACAAATTGAAGTAGGGCTATCAGGCAGGGGAAGGGAGGCCTTCTCTGATCTGGTAACCTTAATTAGTGGCTAATTCATTGAACAAAACAGGCAACAAAATCACAACTTTATATGCAACATATGAACATCAGGAATTAGTGAATTTCCAATTGTTGCCTTAATATTTTGCATTTAAAACTGTAAATATTTGTCTCAGTGGAGGCCATTTATTTTACACTCACAAAACGGACAGTTGCCAAAGGGATCAGTTTTCAGATTGTGGTCCTGAGGTGAGTGTTATGTTGTGATTTGTGACAGCAGCTAAGTGGAGGGTGTGACAGAGGCTGGAAAGGGGACGGCACGAGGGCACCGGCAGGACTGATGGGTGCTTTCCTTGCGGGAGACTGGCCTCCTTCCCAGGGAGATAAATCACAGTCAGGCGGCAGCTTGGGACTTGTAAGAAATCTTTAATTGCTGCTTGATCAGCTGCGATAGGAGAGATGAATCTAGCTCTCAGTGTCTTAATGATGGCAAGATTTCTGTGGGCAGCAAATCATGTCATCCTGCTCTGGAGTCTGTTCCACTGCATTGGAAAGGTGCTGTAAGAACAGTCCCTCAAATCTAATGGAAAGCAGATTTATATTGGGGTCCCTGAAATGATGCTCTTTCCTAGGTGAGGAAGTCCATTGTCAAGGAATAAATCACAACAGTGTTTTATGCTATCTCGTAATGATAACCTTAATTCAACTCTGAACTACTCAGCCTCAGATTAATAGCATAGAATATAAAAAATGGTTATGACAGAGGGTTAAATAAACATATTTTCTTTTCCGACTGCAGCTGGAAGGATGATTCATAGGGGGAATGAAGCAGTGGTGAGAACTGACACCAATGCTATTGGGCATGCATCTATGCTTTTCTCATTCCTGAAGATGGACCCAGCTGAGACTTGCCACGTCCTCCAGATCTGACTTAATGACCATCCTTTCATATCACAGGACTTGCAGGAATATTTGAAATTCTGGTTTGGAATAAACAACTTTGAAATATGAAATGATTAATATTAGGAGTAATTTTTTTCCCACTCATCCAGTTACATTTGATTCCTAATAAGAGCACTGCTAACATCAAATACTTTTAAGTGGTGAGTAAATTTCCTCCAGATCAGGAGACTTTTAAAAACAAATTTAGTTTTCTTTCTTTCCTGCTCTCTAGTATCCTTCAGACACACTCAATCCTTCAGGCCTTTTCCAACAGCTATGAATCTTGAAATCTTTTTTTTGGTACTGAAAGCTGAGATTCTCACACAGGAACTAGTGGCCGAGAGCTGGGCATCTAAGAGGAACACCTCGTCTCACACAATCAACTTAGGATAAAATCATAAACTGGAAGTATTGCATGCCCAGATCTTGCACTTCTTGTTCTCTACAGATTTGGGTCCACCTACATCTCTGGAACTCTTGGGCTATGTTTATTCTGGTAAAGTAAATACATATATATAAAAAATCAAAGTAAAATAATATCTAGCAAAGTAACTAGCAAAACCCAGATAATTTATAAATTGTAAGAGCGGTTTCTGTTGTGCTTTTGCCCTGAGCCACCTAGCACTCCCCAAACAATTCCCAGGCATGGTTTGAGAGTCAGGACAAGACATTCCCAAAAAGCAGTTGCGATGTAGCCACCTTGCCTGAAAGGGGGAAAAGATTTTTGTAGTTTTGTGTCCCTTGGCCTAAATGCCAGAAGGTGGTCCCAGGAACATTTTACTTATGATTACAGAGGCAGCCTCAGATTCGAATGGCAGAAGAGCAGTTCCTATACTTCTGACCTTGAAGTAATTTAGCTGTCATGTTTCATTGGTTACAAATGGGTTTTACATTCATGTTTTTCTGTTCTTAAAGAAAGACTTCTGGGACTGGTCTTCCACGCAGAGTGCAAAATAGCAGATTTTACTTCCCCTGTAGTATTTCTGTGGGTGACAGGCTATCTATGTCCACGTTAGCAAGCAGAGCGGAGCAGTCAGATCTTCAAGTCTGTGGAGTGAAACAGCTGGGGCTAGTGAGGACCCGACACCCACACTACACAGTCTTCTGTGGTTTTTCTTATGAGTAGCTCTGCTCTAGCCCCCAAACAGCCACTAGTGCTTGAAGCATATTAGATATACCTCCTGGATGACAACCTTTGATTTAATTTCATTTGAAATTAATTTAGTTCACACGCTCCAAGGTGCGCCCCACAATGCAAACCAAACATAAAGTAGGGATGATCATGAGATTTGTTTCAAAAGTGCACGCCTGTTTTGAATTAAAACACTAATGTAGGTATACCCTGAAACAGATTATTAAAAGAAATGATAGCAACCCTCACAGTTGTCCTTCCAGCCTACCCCCAGGGCTCCCTGTCCGTGCCGCTCTTTACAACTCTGAGGCTGAATGAGTGACTTGACACCTGAGTAAATACCTTATCTCCTGAACCACATTATCATACTATGCTAACGTATATATCATTTCAGCCATATGTTGCAATGAAAAGGCACACAGGCATTTTAGCATTGGGTGCAGACAATAACTGGTCTGAGTCCTCCTAACCCTGTCTGGTGGTAGTATTCTGGCACGTTCCTCAGCACTATTTCCCGTGGGGCTGGACATGCAGTCGGCACGGGCTGTTCCCGCGGCCTCCTCCCATCTTTGCCACGTCCTCAGCACTGGCTCTGGGCCACTGGCAGTAGCACCACACGCTGCACAGGTTCACCATCACCACGGCAGTGTAAGAAATGAGGAGAAATACAGTGTGAAGTAAATTATGCAGCTGACAGCTCACACCATAGCCGAGGTGCGCTGCTTGGCCCAGACCCTGCGGCAACTTCCTGGGGTGAGGTTTGACATTTCTGAAGTAGTCTGAAGGTGATGCAGATGCCTTCCTGTCACTGTGAAACTATATCTATTTCTGTCATGCCCTAATTGTTATTTTCCTCCCCTGTGAGAATAAGCTTTAACTAAAACAGAGGTTTAACCAACGATCACTGATGTTATTATTCTTGTGGTTCACCTGGGACTTCTTTAGATATATTATGAATCTTCCAGATTATGTCCTTAATAACTGATGGGTCCATATGCGTGTCCAGATGCAGACATTGCTCATCACTGCTTGTGACAGCTAGTTGCCCATCCCCGCCTTATGGCTTTTTGGATTGTCCTCTGGCTTTATTCTTGGCTCCCCTGGGATTAAAAATACTTAACTAAAAGAGCAAGCTAGTTCATGACTTGATGCCCTTAATATTTAATGCTCTTTGTGAACCCTCTTATTTTTGTGTAAGACAAAGTACACAGAGAGAAGAAAGTGACCAAGCAGAAATCCAGGAGAACGGGAGTGAGAATGGGCAAAGAATGAGAGAATGGGAATAGCTCTTTTTCAAAGAGAAGGAAGAGAGGCCATAGGGAAGGCATGAAGCACACAAAGGTAAAAAAAGCAAACAAGAAGAGACAGAATGAACCAGGAACAGGACAGCAGGGTCAGGATTATATAAACGAAGAAGGGGAATAAAAAGTGTCAGCAGTTTTTAGGAGTGAATGTTTAATATGCGGTTCTGCTGCCTGTGCTGCTCTGCTCCTGCCCAGGAGGCAGCTTGTTTCAGTGACCTCTTCTGAGGACCCTCATCCACAACGACCACCTCCTAAATTCTTCCAGCACATTCGCTGCGTGTGCAGGTGTTCACCATGACCACAGTAATCTCAGCACCGTACTACGGAGAAACCTTGGTTCTTAGTGTCCCTCAGAAATAAATGTGATTTTTTATTAAAGTCTTCTTTTATATTTTATATTTACTAAAATAAAACCTGGGGACTTGTGTCCATTAGTATCTGTGCTTAATTTCCAGGTTGCATTTAGCTAATTATTGCTTTTTTTTCCCTTGAAAGGTCTTACACAATTTTAATTTTTTTTTTTTTAAATCAGTGTTTATTTTCAGCATTTACTAAGTGACAGATAACACGAAATATTGCTTTAGGACAGATTAATACATAGCAGCTTCTTATGAAAACTGGGTGATAAATGACACCATGCATAAGTGAAAGATGAGCTGACAAATCTCAAAATGATAGCATTTCTCTTTAATGTCTTTGCCACAGCCTGCTCACACATCCTTCTTTGAACACAGCTTGGGATCAGACTATCTATTTCTCTTTTCAAGTTGAAACCAGAGGTCCATTGAGATGATATATATTCTGCTTACATGAAAAAGCATTTGTGATTATGATGCATTCAGCTGGGATCTCTTTCTGCAACACCAAGACTATTCTCTCTTCCAGGAAGACTTATTTGAAAGTTAAATAGCAATAAAGTGAAATCGTGATGCAGTCGGGGAACTGTAATAGAGTTCTTTCTTGTGCCTTTTAAAAATATATATATTCAAACTTGTGGAAACAATATCATTTAAAGTAATCTTTCTATAATGACTAGAAGGGAATGACTTGCGAAAGAAATTTGGTAGTTTCACACAATCAAGGCTCAGCTGGGTTCATTTCAAAGCTCGGGAGGGGTATTTGCTAAACGGAAGACAGATTTGTTGCGGTGCCTGCAAAACAGGGGAGTGTAAGGGGACATTTCTGCCATTTGCATTTCTTGCTGGCTCTCCTGCCGGGTGGCACTACGGGCACCAGCCTCATCGACACGGGCAGGTTTGGGAGCTCCCAGCTCGTGCCAGGCGTTGGGGATGGCTTCCGAAACCAGAGCCCCCCTTCCCTTCCAGAGAACAGGGCGCAGAGCAGCGTGGGGCACCCTGAACAATTTTGAGCCCGCTGGCTCGAAAGGGCCGGGTCCCGTGGATTTGGAGACCCCGTGGGTGAAGCTGGCTCCTAAGCATCTCTGCTGGGGGGGGCAGCTGGCAGGGACTGGGGGTGTAACTGAGCAGCCCTGTCCGTGGCTGGTGGACAGACAGAGGCGAGCTTGCTGCCTGTATTTGTAGCTAGAGCTGCGCTGATAACACACCGGTGTTTTGGCTACTGCTGGGCAGCGCTTGCACAGCATCGAGGCTGCCTCTCCAACCCCCCCTTGGCCCCAAAGACCAGTAGGCTGGGGGTGGGCAAGAGGCTGGGAGGGGACACAGCCAGGACATCTGACCCAAACCAACCAAAGGGATAGTCCAGACCAAATGACATTGTGCTCAGCAATAACAGCTAAGGAGGGGGAGGACGGCATTTATTATTAAGGTACATTATTAAGCACTATGTGTACTGAGGCCCTGCTTCCCAGGAAGCTGCTGGGCATCACCTGCTGGTGGGAAGTAGAGAATAAATTTTTTTTCTTGCTTTGCTTCTGCGTGTGGCCTTTGGTCTTTTTCCTTAAACTACCTTTATCTCAACCCATGAGTTTTTCTTCTTATTTTCTCCCCCTGTCCTGTTCAGGAGGGGGAGTGATAGAGAGGCTTGGTGGGCATCTGGTGGCCAGCCAAGGTCAACCCAACACACTGTCTCTCCTCCCTTCTCCTCTTCCTCTCATGGAGGACTCTGATCACTGACAGAGAAGGTCAAAGCAAACTAAAAATGATAAAATCTTTAGGCAGTTTCCTGCTGTGCTTCCAAGATGCTCACACTTGTGGTTAGGGATGGGAGACATGGGCATGTTTAACTCACAAAAGCCATGACTCTGGCCTGAGCAGAGGGCTGTGAAGAAGCTGGGAGAACCCTGCTCTTCACCATGACCATCTGGCTTCATTCATTCTAGGAGAACAGGCCCTGTTCCCAGGCCCAATCTAAAAGCCAGGCTCTTCTCAACATATCTCATCCATTACATTCAGGTTTCATTCATCAAGAAGTTAAGGCAAACACGGAGGAAATAATACAGTATTCAGACTTCCATGCCCTATGTGTTCCAGGCAGAGCTGTTAAAGATACTACACAAATTAAATCAGTGTATCTGGAAAGGAAAAATAGTCTTTATCTGTTCTTTTAGGAGATCTAAAGGTCTAGAGTATGTTGTCTAGGCAAGTAGCTAGTGACTGCCAGGTCCATTTACCTTATCCTAAAGATCCTTCTTTTGTCACAGATATCCCTTGAGAAGACAGATTAGCACAAAGGGTCCAGAAAAAACAAAGTTCTGGAAGATATCAGTAATGGCCCTTTGAGCCACTGTTTTTCTTTGGACTGTTGGAGATTAAATAATCAGGCCCTAATATATGACAATGGATCAAGGCATAAATTTACCTTTAATTTCATGATCAATATGTGTGATGGTAAGAATAGAGTCTGTGGACCTCAACAAAGTATTAAACATGAGTAAAAGGTTTTACTAAATCCTGAAAGGCAGTATTAAGGATTTCACCTGTACTAACCATTGAACTGGGAAAACCACCATCACCCACCACTCTTTTCATTGTCAGAAAAGTCCCTCGGGGATCTTCTCATGCAGAAGAGAAAGTGAATAAAGCCAGCAATGGCAGCATGGGAAATGTCACCAAAGAATTGTGGAGGGTGCTTTTTCTTGACGTGGTGTAGGTAAAGCAAGGACCATTGCACAGACCAAAAAAAAAAAATCTGAACCAGTCCCAGTCTTGTTGCTACTGTCCAGTTGGGTCACAAGCTGGCACCAGCAGCCAAGTCTGTTGTGGATGTTCTGAAGGTTTGACCCAGTGATCTATGAGTGGTATTAATTGGGTGAGAAAACAAATCTCACCCATCTGGTGAAACTGGAGAGCTAGAGAAACTTGCTTCCTTGTGCAAGCCAGAATTTGGGCTGTCAGCAGCTTTTCTGGGTATATCTCAGGCTCCTCAGAAAAAGGATTAACCTTATTTTTCCTCATGTTCAGTGAATGGGAAGAGGTGATTGGTTTTGCAATGTGGTCATGGTGTCCCATCCAAATGTACTAACAATAGTCCATTTAGTCCAGCATATGAAGACAGATGCAGGAACAGCGTACCTTACTTATCCTTATTCAAGGAACAACTGCTGGGAAGAAAGAAAGAAAAGGCAGAAACCAGGAATCATTGTGGAGGGGTCAGTGAAGGAGGAGAGTACATTGACAGCCCAGAGCAAGGCCCCCAGTGTGGGGGAGCTCTATTAGAGAAGTACTGCTACCCCAAGGGACTGTCCCAGCATGGGGATGCTCTCAGAAAAGAAAAGCAAAAAGGCAGGGTTAAAGGATTGCTATTCTGTGAGTATTTTGTAACCGCAGCCCCAGCCTGGTCTTTTATTTGAGAGTGTCACTCATAACTGCAGCACTCGGGAAACCTGCTGCGTGGGAAAGGTCTAATTAACACTGAATCACCTGTCCCCTGCTCACCGCCATCCCGCCGGTACGGGGAGCGGACAATAAACAGCTCAGCGTAGGTGGCTCTCTTTTATTAGCTAACTGGAGGCTACTGAAAGGAAAAAAAAAAAAATAAAAAGACTGCTCCAGCCGAGAATTAAGCCAGAAACATCAACTGAATATGAGGTTGGAAAATAGCAGTACTGCCATAGTTAAGAGAGCAAATACCAGTTTGTTCCAGTGCTGGAGAAGTGCAGACAAACTCTCATTGTTCCCTGCCAGCTGAGTCATTGCTTTCATTGCTGGGTGTTAAATGAGTCATTCCTCTCATTTTCCACTTTGTTATAAGTTGGGGTTGTGTTTTCAACCCTTTTTTAACTCATGTAGAGGAATGCTGATGAGCATGAGCTGGTCTGTTTGCAGAAATTATACCCCCAACCCCAACAGTCCCATGGGAATCATGTCAGAGATGTGTCTGGGGGAACGCGGAGGGTACAAGCTGGTGAGGGTACAAGCAAAGAGCACCTGGTTAGAAGCACCGCATGGGTACGGAGAAGGCAACTGCAGGGAAAGAAAGGCAAGTTTATGTCCACTTTGTGACCACGAAGATCAGCGCAGCCATTCTGGGGCAAATATCCTGATGGTGACCACTTATGGTTCAGTCCTCAAAGCAGTTTTGGTCCACGCGAACTAGACTGGTGCCTCTGCGCCAGGCAGGCATCAGCTGAGCTCCAGCCCCTAACGGGAACACGGCAGTCTGAACCAAAGACTGGTCCCAGCTCCGACCCACGTGTGGGGTGGGGGATCAGGATCAGGGCTTTAGTAGAATAGGCCAAAGTTGATCCATCAGACTGATGATGGAGTAGATGTCAGGGCCTCAGCACCACTGCCTCAATTTACGGATACACTATTGCTCTTACCTTCTTGTTAATGTGAACATAAGCAAAAATGTTAAATTTTACCTTAAAAAAAGAGAAATATTGTTTGGTTGTAGAAAATAGGTATTACTATCACAAATGAGGGCCAGAAAAGCCACTTACTATTACTGGGTTTGTCTAATGCTGTTCAAGATCATGAACTATTTCCATCCAAAATTACTATTGCACATCGCTATTTTCCTCCCACTTTAAGAAAGGATCTCAGCAGAATATTTCACCATAATTTTCAGCTACAGAAGCAGAGACTTCTTCAGTGCAGTGACAGAGCTAAAGGGACCCTCACTCATGCTTTTTGCACAACTTTGACGTAATTGATCCTGACAAACAGAGCACAAGATATCTCAGAAAGCAAAATTAGGAGGTGTAATTCTGGTCACCTTTCCAGGTACAACTGCCATCATGAGTCTTTGTCAGGAGGTCAGAAAGGCTGTTTTAAACTTGATGGGAACTCCTTAGTGTGTGAAAGTGATGGAACGTTCAGTGGCTGAAATTCAGTTGTTTTTCTGATTTGTGGAAAGAAAAATTCTCCCAGAGATGGGAGAAAGCTAGAGCTACAGGAGTATCACATCACTTTTTATGAAATTAAAGGCTGCACAACATGCTCTCTTACGGGGCAATAATGAAATGTGCACGTTTCCTCCATCTGTGAGCTTCGCACTTGCCTGCAATGACAGAACTGCAGACCCACCAGCTAGGCATCTTTACCCATTGCACAGCCCAGCAGATGTAAAGCTTCTATTTCCCTCCTGTTGTTGCTCTGGGAGACTGAGAAATGTAAGGAAGGGAAAAAGGCAGTGACCACAAGCAGTAAGTGCCATATATCTAACCCGACCTAATGGGATGAGAGCAGCTGTCCCCCAATGGGGCATGCCTGCAGCGGGGTGCTCAGCTTCAAAGTGTGTGCAAAAAAGAAGAGTTCCTTGGTTTGCCTGTCCTACCTGAAATTGCGAGTGTTTCTAATGGGACCCATCAAGTAATAACAATTACTTCTGTTGAGATGTGCCTCATTTCCACTGCTTTGAAGAACAGAATCAGGCTAATTAATTAAAAGAGTTTGGGTCATGATCAAGCCAGAGGACATACAATTCACTGATTAAATTGACCCAAGACACGGCTGCTCAATGAGCTAAAATAATAGTATGAACCTCAGGGCTGTTTTTAAGAATTGCTATAATTTCCTTAACTGCACGAGCTTCAGTAAAGTACTCCTCATGCTCTTTCTGTGAAAGTAGCATTACCTTCAGCTTACCCGAAAGAAACAATCTCACTTCAAGTGAACTTGAGTGTTGAGTACCCACAGAAATTAGAGCCCCGAAGGACCCATAATTGAGGTACTTTTAAAAGATTTGTTTTGGTTACCTGTTTTCTGGTAAAACAGAGAGGAGAATTACTCTTCAATATTGAGTTACACTTTTTGCATTCAGATATTTTCAAAATCTCACTAAAAGAAAATTTTATCGTGAACCAAATACCATCTCTACGAATTTATAGACCATTTGTAAATGGCTTGCTCACACCCCAACCATAGTTTAACAAGAGCTGAATCAGGTGTCAGTGTAGCAGCATAACCATTAATTATTTGAAATAATTAAGCTGAATGTTTACTGCTAAATTAATTTCCTAATAAAACAGTCCTGTTTTGTGCATTTTCTGTAAGAAAATTATGTGAAAGTGTAGGTCATAGATATGTTTCTTATGTTAATAAAAAAAAGAGCTTTTTAAATTAACTAAAGTTGCAAGTAATTGGACTGCTAGAAGTTTTGTTCTCTATCTTGAAAGAGTATATTATCTGAATTTTTACAGTGGTGCTGTGTCAGAAAGATAGCATTTTCAGTTTAGCAGCTAAGTGATATGAATTAACATATCTTCAAAAATCAGTCCACACAACCCATATCACACTCAACTGCTCACCTCAGATAGAACTGCCAAAGGCTAGAGAAGGACAACAGAGATGATCAAAGTTACAGACCAGCTTTTATATGAGGAGGAACCAAGTCAGTTAGGAGTCTTCCATGTCCAGAAGAGGTGACTGAAGAGGATGTAGCAGTTTTTTATAGAAACATGAGTAACACTGAGATTGTGACTAGGCAGTGACTATACACTGTTCCCTAGCATAAAAAGAAAGCAGCATCAAAATAACTCAGTGGGATCCTGATTCAGAATAAGTAAAAGGAAATTCTTCTTCACACATTGCATAATTATACTACCACGCTCACTGCCTTACAACATTGTGGATGCTAAAAGTTTAAGTGGGTTGAAAACACAGTGAGACAAACTAATGGAAGCAAAATCCATTAAGGACTGTTACATACAAAGATACTGCTCATGGTTTAGGAGTGTCTGAACCACAAACTTCTGGAGACTGAAGAACACATCAGGGGAGTACTGCTACATGCTTGGCCTGTCCTCATAGTCTTTTCTAGGCATGCACATATAGCCACTGTCAGAGACAGGATTCGGAGGTAGCTCAACCTTTGGTCAGCACAGCTGTTCTCAGATTTTATAGTCTGTTGGAGTCAGGACCTCTTACTAACACTACCTGCATATAAGTAACATCTGATACTGTAGGTCTTACACTTTTGCCGCTGTGGAGCTCCTGGTCTTTGATCCAGGTTGATACAGCAAGAAAATGTGATGATGGAATAGAACGCAGCACCTCACAAAATGACCCAGCAATTCAAAATACATTGAGGATCTCTATGTGCCTTACAACTGTTGCTGGGTGTGAGCTGTTTCAGGGAGGAGCGAGGCAGCGGGAGGGCGAAGGGAGGGAGTTTGAAGCTGCAATGAGAAAGAAGCCTTCTTGCCTCTCCTACTGCATAGCTTAGAGACTTGAACAGCTTTTGAGATGAATCATGTAATGGACGCTGCAACAATCTATGTTGGAAAATCATCATATTTCTAGCCTAGATTTTTGGTAGGGTACTAAAGCACTGCACCATACTGTTTTCTTGGTCTTTTTAACTAGAGCAAACTCTTAACTCTTTAACTAGAGCAGCCATAATTCCTTGAATCTTTATCAGATCCAGAACTTGGATTTCTAAGTTGCCTTTTTCACATGCCAGTAAAACCTTAATGTATATTTCATGTCTTAATACATGAAGTTAAACAAGTTATAAACATAAAGCCCTGCTGTTGTCCTGTGGCCAGCTGTCCTCCCCCAAGTCTTAAAAGAGAGAGCTCTTTACAAAACTCTATATATGTAGAACAGATTTTTTTAATTGCCTACTCAGCAGTTTTTGTTTTTCTCCATCTGTAGATTCAGAGGTACTTTAGAGAGGAAGCATTAATACCGTCCATTTACTAAGGACATCACCGGGTGTCACAGCAGATAAGCTGACTGCCCCCAAGGCTTCCTGACACGCTCGTGGCTTGCATTCCTTGTGTGCTACAAAATCTGTCAGACCCCATGAATTACTTCTGGCAAATGCCTGGGTATGAGCATCTGGCCCTAGGTGTTTCACTGCAAGACATCCCAGTGATGCTGCTCTGCCTAAGAAATTTAGGACTGTATATTCACATCGGAAGCCACACTGCTTATGCGTAGTCAAAGATGAAAGCTGGTGTGAATCTCTGAGGCAGTGCTCTGTGCCTGGTACAAAATGACAGCCCCCAAGGGAAAGGCATACACGGGGCCTTAACGTCATTTTCGACACAGCACGCTACAGTTTCCCATGCAGTGTTCACAGGGCTTTCCAGGATATTTCATTAGAGGGAGTGATCCCTGAAAAGCACACGCTATGCTGTTCTCGTTCGAGAGGTCTGACAAAGACTGTGGTAATTGCTGTAAGGAGACATCTCTGACCTGCAGGAGGGCTCTCTGACACTGTCTGGAGCGTGACAGATGGGAGACGGCTCTCACTGAAGTCTTTTGTGGACAACGAGTAATACCTCGCCAGCCTGGATTGCTCACTGTTTTCTGTTAATACCTTGATTTCTGAAGGAAATTCAATTTTGCAGCTACATAGTTTGTTGCCCCAGCCACCCTCCTCTCTCCCATTCCCTCTCCAGTACCTACCGAACTTGCTCAGCAGGAGTGAAGTTTAGAAGAGTGGGAGCCTCAAGGACACAAAGTGCTTCTGGAAAACCCGCAGCCACGTAGCGGGAAAATCAGATTTGCATCCCCCTTGACAGCACACAGCCTGAACCCGTGCTGCACGGCACGTTTGTCAGCGCCAACCTACCGACCCGCTTGGTGGGGCCCCGGTCCCTCGGGACCGGTCCCGGTGCTGCTGCCTCCTCCTCAGTGTGAGCATCCTACAGGGAGTAGGGCAGCGAGGGACGGGAGAGCTAAGGGGGTACCGTTGCTGCAAGAGGAGCAAAAGCAGGGGGGCTCTGCTGCTCATCTGAAACAAGTGTTTTATGCTGTGGAGATTTTGTTCTAGATGGCTATGGCTGAACACCGCTGCAACTGCTCACTGACATGAGCCACAGTGCTGCTTTAGTCAGTCCTGTTGAAATTTAGGATCTCGGGCCAAACTGCTGCTCAGGAGGGAAAACGGCTGACCCAAGAAAGGTGACAATGCAGAAGCCTACAGATCTGCTCGGGGGGAGGAGGTCAGCACAGACTTTGTGACACCCCTACGTTTAGCTGACAGCGAGGGGAGAAAGGGGACCTGGGCTGCCTCACAAACGACACCTCCACAAAGCTGCCAGCGACCAGGCACAGCGCGATCCATACCAGCGCGATCCATACCAGCGCGATCCATACCATACCAGGCAGGGCTCAACAGGGTGCGAACAGCACGGAGCTGTCGTGTGCAGAGCTGGCGTGTTCGTGGTGTCAGCCGATGAAAAGCCCGAGAGGGGATGTGATAGGGGTCTGCAAAAACATCAGGGTGATGAATGAGGTGAATGCAGGAACTGTCATCCATCAAACCCTGCAATCCTATAAGAAGAGGTCGCTTAGGAAATGAGTAGACCAGCCTGAGGGGGACAACAGAAAGTATTTTTTTAAGCAATGGATAGTGAACTTCTGGAATGTGCTCCTCTGGAAAGGAGGCAGGCAACACCAAGCTCTAAAAGGGTTTGGACAAATTTGGAAAACAGGCTCATAAACAGGCAGTAAAGGGAGTAGGCAAGGATGTAGCTTCCAGCATCCCTAATCCAACCCTTCTGGGTGCTGGAAGTAGAAGGGAATACCCCGCAGAAGATGGGCTCGGGTGTTCTCCCAGGCTCACATGCAGTGAAGCAGACGGCAGAGCCAGAGGGGCCCCCGGTTTGACCCTGCCGAGCACCTTTCTTTTTCTTATGCCCTAACTGTGACAGCTACAACTCACAAAATCTCCAGAAGTCTGCACAAAGTCCTAGGTGTTGTTTCCCACATAACAACATAAGACTTCAGGGCTTATGATACTTCTTGAGGCTTTCCTCAAGAGCATAGTTTTCCCCTCTCACTTTGTGTGTGTCTTTTCCTTTTTTTTTTCCTTATGGCTTTATCAGTCTAGAAACTCCATTTCCTCTTGGAGGACACACTGTAATCCTCTCAGCAAAAGGAAATAGAACAGAGAAATAAGCAAGAGTTATTCATTTGCCTCAGCCAGGCAGACTGGTAAGAAATGAGGAATAGCAAAGACCGTATACATATCCTCACTATTTGCAGAGGTCTGAATATTAACAAGCAGTTTGCAACAATAAAAAAAAGAGAAGTTTTGGTTCGATCTCATTTTCTGCATCCCAGCTTATTACAACTGTCACTTAACAAAGAATGATTTTCACTATGAATTTTATTTCCTCTGAAAAGAAAATTAAGAACCATTAGCAGGGAAAAATGATTCAGTCTTTTCAGAGATCTAGTTATGTTGCAGAGCTCAGCTGCCAAATTACTAAAAAAGTCCCTGGGAGATTCTTTCTATGCAGTCTGGAGAAATAACATGTAACAGGCAAAACTCCTACAATATAATTTAAAATAAACCCTTGGAAATATCTAAGTAAAAAATATAGCAAGTTCCTACTTGTATTACTGGCTGCACACTAGGAGTTTTTGACCAGCAAACTGAATAGTTACCTGAATGGTTGTGCTCTTCAGAAGCTTCCTAATCAAACCTGCTATCCTCTGATGTTATGTAAATATTTTGAATAAATTATCTGCCAGCAATAGTGTTCAACAGGGGCTACTTAAATAAAGATCTGCAGGTTAATTGCTGGAAATGACTTGCAGAACTGCCTTGGGTTTTTTCCTCAGACCAGTAAACATTATTCTGAAAGCAGGGAACACACTCACACATTAGAAAAGGCAATAAAAGATTAATTCTTTCCTCTCCCTGTCCCAGGTGAAATAGGGATGTCCTGAGTTGTGTCCCAGAGGCCATTTCCTCCAGGAGCTGCTGCTTCGCCTTGTGGGGATGAGCTCCCCAACTCCCCTGCACAGAGCCCTGGCTGCATTTGGGGCTATGCCTTCATGAGAAACCAATCAGTCCTATTGCAGCAACAGTTTTCCTTCCCTTTTCCATTACCTCTGGCTCAGGGAGGAAGGTCACACTTATATTTAGAGTTTAAACTACTAAGCAAAGGGTTTGTTCCTTTACTTTTTGGATGAAAGTGTCTCAAAAACTTGTTTTTGTGTTAATTATATAACAGTAATAATCTAACCCGCTAATTAACTAGGTAAAAAGCAGCCAACAAAAAGGATATTTAAGCCAATTAATTTCAAAAATCAAGCTATTATTTGGCAGCTGAACACTAACACTTCACTAGCACTTTTCACTGCAGAGCTGCCGTAGTTACGTCCTCTGTATCTGTGTTGCTACATGGCTTGAAGGTGCAAAACAGTGGTGCTTTTAAATGTCACAAAATGTGTTACTTTTGCTCATTTTGCTTGTCATAAGTGAGCTTTTCTTTCAAAATAAAACACTTCTTAGTTAGGTAAAACTAAATGAGAAAATATTCAGAATTAATTTCAGGGTAATCATTGTCCACAAGATTTTACAAATATATTTTGTTAATGTGTTGTCCTGGCCTAATAAATGGTACCTGGGTAATTAAGTGGGCAATCTACTTGGAAATCTAAATGCCATTAAGGCAAGAAGAATGGGCTTCTTTTTGGCAACACATAAAAGGCAACTCAAATATGTCTATGAATATTAAGCACTTTCTCTCCTTTCAAGACTTCTCTTCATTCAGCTACCAGTTCTCCTAAGGAAATAGCTTTTCCTTACTGTATCCTCCTGCCTTCTAAACAAAACCAGTTTAGTACCCAAATCAAACACCCTGATTTTTGAAAATGCCACTGAGGAACAAAATACACAGATCAACACCTGGGAAGAAGAAAGTAATTAATTCAGAACTAGAAAAGGAAGGCATTTCAATCAGCTGCTGAATAACAGTCAAACACCAGCTTGGATGATTTATGTAACTTTTATGTGTTATTTTTTACCTATTTAAAAACTGATTAGTAGATTGTATGTCTTGATATCATTCGAAAAAACCATTCATTGCACTGAGGCAGAGGCCCAGTGCTCTGGGTAGGTTATTCTAGACTCTTAGACTTTGCCTTGAGATGAAGACTGACGCTTTAGGGAAAGACTGGAATTTACCTTGGAGCTACTCTAACATACAAATCTGCTTGACAGTCTTATCAGCCTGGAAAGAAGAAACTCAGCATCACTGAAAGGAATAGGATTTAGGCAGAATGCCTGTGTTCTTGCAAGCCCAAGCACGTTCAAGTTCTTTTTTTTTTTTTTTTGTTAACATTATATTCTACCTTAAGATATGTAAGCATCATTCCCCCAGGCCAGACACCTCTGGGGGTCCCCTCTTCTCTCCATGTGCTCTGGAAGGAAGTCCAGGTGTCACAGCTAAATTTCAAATGTTCAGGTTTAAAACAGATGATTCCTCTTCTGAGTGACAATATCCAAGAACGTACAGAAAGCCCAGGACCAAATAGGAGCCCAGGACCTAAAAATTGGTTGCCAGTCCAGTGCTTTTGTATATAGACAACATGATTCTCATACAAAAAGAAAAAAACCCAGTCTACTAAAAGACCTTCTTGCCCAAAAAAACCCCATGTGGGACAGTTATCTGGTATGTAATCAAGAGTGAAATGCTAGAGATGAACCAAAGGCTTGGAAGGGAAGAACAAAGCAATGTAGATCTTGTCTGTGGCTGTCACTTTGCTTGACAGCCATGGCCTGTCTCCTCTGTTTTGTTAGAAATTATGTCAAACCATTTATTTTCATCTCTAAGCATCTGAGGCAATGTGACAGAAGGAAAATAATAAATCCAGATCTGATTAGTGGAAATATCATTTGATGGGTCCCTTCCTACATGAAGGAAGACAGAATTCAGCCCATACAAAGATACTAATCAGAAAGACGGTGTAAACCAGGACAAACAAAAGACAGAAAGTACTAAAAGTAAAAGTAAAAAAACCCCACAAAACAACAGCAAAATGTTCCAATTTAGCCTCTAAGCTTCCCCTTGTAAATAGCTGAAACTATATTTCATTTTGTTTAATACTTTGGGATGACAAATCTTTTTCTTTCTTCAGACCTGTGAATCCTCGCTTTCTAGATGTGAATCACTCCATTTCATTAACAAGAAGTAGCGGATTTCTGCCATCTTAATTGTAGCCAAAATATTATTTTCAGTAACTGCAAATAACAGGGTATGTTGACTTGTGGAGAAATGTGACATACTCAGGATTTTTAAATTATAAATAGAAAAAAGAGAGAAAATATATAGGAGTGACAGAACTAAACTCAGTGTTACTATTCTAAACAAAACTCAGAGTTGCATTATTGTAAATAGATAATGAGAGTTTCCATTGAAAGTTGAGCCCACTAGCTTTTCAAATAAACATAATTCAGCATATAAATCACTGATTACTTTGTCCGAACAAGCCGTACAGCAGCCCAGAGGCAGCAGAAAGCTTTAGGGAGACTTCTCCAGGTTCCCCACCAGCTGGGCAGGCTGTCCTCAGCACATCTGCCAGCGCTTTACCCATGTTATAAAGGACTCATGCAACAACACTTTTCTCCGGCCTGCAGTAAAAAGCCTGTTCCGTTTTGACCCCCTCATCTAGCTAGCTTTTCTGACCTTCACATGGAAAGTTGCAGATTTGGGGAAACTAAAACATTTCTCAAGGATCTAAGACCTGGAGGGCTACAGCAGCTTGGTAGAGGCATCAGAGCAAACCTAGCAGGAGGATGATCAGCAGCACAGAGCACAGGCTAAAATCCTTTTTAGCCACAGAATAAAAGCTGTCAGGAGAAAACAAAGACAGAGGCATCTGCACACTGGCTGGCAGGCAAGTCTTGGCAGGTCACTTCATGCCAGTCTTTGTAGCAGCTTGTAGCAGGTTATTTACCCACTGTAGGTTACAGCCTATAATGACAACTGCATACTTAATTTGACTGCATTGTGTATTGCCAACAAAGTGCTTGGGATTATAGCTCCTCTTGGCATTCGCTTTGGCAAAAGCCCATTTTTTCCCCTCTAAGGATGTTTGGGTTTGGAGCAGTGTCCCACAAAATATAAGAAAAAATAAGAGCTTTTTGTAAGAGCGCTTTCTTTAACCTTTGCTGTACCAGGGACCGAAAGACCATTGCTCAGGAGCTGTGCATCAGGCCACCCTCACCTTCTTCAGGACAAGGTGTGGATGCTGAGTGCCATTTACCAGGCGCGTGCCAGCATCACCATGCACCGCCATCCCCTCCTCAAGGCAGAGACACTTGCAATGTCAGCATTTTAGCAGGGGTTGCCCAGGGATCAGTCACTTTGGGGCCAAGAAATCTTCCTACTCACCTTTCTGGTGTGGTACCAGCTTGCTCTTTTACATTGCCTGTACTCTTCAGAGAGCTTAAGTCACCTTGTTTACTTGACTGTCTTTAAGCCTGCTACTTTTTGTCTTCAAAAAATCTGATGTAGCTGCAGATTATCCTGTATTGCCTTTTGTACCTCAGCCCTTAAAAAAAGAGCAGACGATGTCTGCTGACTTTTCTTTGGCAGCTGTTCATTGCTTTGGGGACTGATTATCTCTGTGTGCGGCTCCTTCACGTGTATTACCTGAGTGCAGTTCACAGGGAGGTAATTATCACCGTCCTTCCACCTGCCGATACCCCCGGATCCATCACCCAGCAGGCGTCACACCACCTGCAGCCTGCACGCAGCCAGGCTGGTCTTTCACGGGCAGAAGGAAGAAATCCACCGACACGGGACTGGGGTGCCCTGCAAGGCTTTGGCAGCCGCTGGGAGCAGGGTCGGGTCTCTCCTTGTCCCACTCGGCCGTGCCGTGGTGAGCTCAGGGTGACTGCTGCTGGGGGCAGCAAAATTACAAAATTACAGCTACAACATTTCATGACCCAGCGGGTCCTTTGTAGCTGTACATTCATTTACCAGTGATGGTCACATTCCTGCTTTTCTGATCATATTTTGGTCACATTGGACATGCAAAATTCACACAGCTCTGGGAGAAAATGTATGGGAAGGAACACTAATTGATTTCCAGGGTCAGCACCACCCACAAAGCTTCCATCATTTTCAATTTCTGGATTGCTTTAGGTAGACACAAACTCACTTAAGGTACCAGAACTGCATGATGCAAACAGCAGCTGCACACAGTCTGTGGAGACTTTATTAAACATTAATGAAAATGGACAAACCAGGGAAAATGCATCACAATTTCTGGAAACAAGAAAAGTACTTAGAGGACTGACTGCTAGCAAAACACAAGAGTTCTGCTTATAATTTGAGTTAATTTCTCAGAAGATCTCTTGGGACAGAGCAAACAGAACCTCTGCGTATTATTTTTACAAAATAATCACTCTTAAATTAAAACTTTTTGGACAACAATTTTACACTAACCATAAAATTGAATTGTGGTGAGGAAAGGCAAAGGCAAGGTGGAGCAAGGCAAAAGACAAGGCAAGGAAAGGCAAGGAAAGGACAGGGATGTGATACACTGCGATAGAAATACAATTATTCCTTTCAGTCTGTGAGGAATTAAAAGGGAAGAAGAATCATAAGATCTATATGCAGACAGCTATTACTCTGAAGTATGCATGCTTTTTGTGCCTGCTCAATGAGATCATCCAACATGCATAGCTAAAATTGTCCCCGTGTCCTTTCTTTTAGCTAAAATACGTTTTTATATCGAGTCACAGCTCCCTGACTTGGTCTGACTCGGTCCTGCTGAAATCAACCAGGTTACTCAGGGAGAAAAAGTTTCAGACTTTGTTCAATTTTTAGCAAGTTTTCTCTACTTGAAAATGCATAAGATTTAGTTCAATGGATGGGAAATAGTCTGGGCCAACTTTTATCTTCTGGAGATGAGTTTATTCATCCTAGTGAAAAAATGTCAGTCACTTCTTTCCTCCCTCAGATGATAAGCCATAGACTGTGATGAAAGTCAGTTGGAATTTAGCACCACAGCCACTAACAGAAGCATAATTAAATCTGGTTTTAGTAGGACGTAGCAGATGAATATGGAGTAGATAAAGTAGGGGCAGGCAAGAAAAAAACATAAATAGAATATAAGTTGCTTTTTATTCTTTTAACATACGTGTTACCATAAAAGCAAGTTATTTTTCATTAAGCGTTTTGTCCCCCAAAGCAGAAAATAGCAATAGAGTGCAGACCATGAAGATTTATTTCTGTACACCAATTTGTGTGCCCTGGCATATGCTTGGGTATGTGCTATGTGAACAGTGCCTCAAATCTGCCCACAGGGTCTGATATCATACAGGATCTGAAGCAGAACTGTGCTTCCATTGAAGTCCTGCTATGGGAATTTTATTACATAGTTAAAATGTAAATATATTCTGTAACAAGCAGGCCTGTTAGCTTCTCAGCCAAGAATTTCTGGGTGGAGCAGTTGGATGACGACTTTATTTGCAGCAGAAAATCAATTCTGTTTTCCTACCCTATTCCACTGGACCTGGCACTGACAAGGTGCAGTGACTACCTAAATTCTACAGAGAATCTGGATTTGTCATCTGCAGAAAATACCCAATGACGGTTTTTTCAGCATTAAGTTCTCCCTCAATTGGGGAAATGTATTCTCTTTTTCAAAAAGGTTTAGCTGGAAATAGCTACACAAGGACATCTTATCACAGTACAACAATCCTCAGAGCATTTAATCACTGAGCCCTGTGTTAGGAAGCTCTATTCCTTTTTGGTAACTTGGCCTCTTTTGCTTTCTCCATCCTTCAGAAGTCCTCAAGCATCTAGAAATGAAACAGCTTGAGTATTTATTAGATAAGCTGCTTTAGTGTGGGCCCTATCTTCTCTCTCAGAGTTGGAGAAGCCTCTTGGATGTGAGGAAGGTGTTCTTGCAGGCAGTGCTGGGGGAGACTCGTGCCGACACAGTAGAGCTCTCCATGCCCTGGTGCCTCAGCCCCACCAGAAACAGCCCTCAGCTTCTCCTTCACTGCTTTGGTTTTTAATACTGCTATGCATGCAAGCTAGGAAAGCTTTGATTCACTCCTGTCCCCCAATAGCCACCAACAGCTGAAGTGAGACACGCACATCTCAGCCCACAGCGGCTCAATCTCATCAATATTTTAGCCACAGATCATTTCTGCTCCTCCTTCTGGAGCTGAACATTTCTTGAGCATCAGGCACTTCATTTTCACGTACTTATTACTCAAATTCCATGTGAATTGGAAAAAAAGTCCTAAATTTCCTGCAAGCCAGAATGTGGGTGGACCTTGAAGCCAATCAAAGAAGCTGAGAGAGAAGAAATGGTCCCTGCTTCCAGATACACATGACAAGATATTGCCAAAAGGCTGAGAAACTGCTTCCAGAACCCCAGGTCCAGCCTACGCCTGCTTGGACATGTGTGGTCCCCAGAGAAGGGGTGTTGGGCCTGGAAAATGGGGCAGGGATCTGCTGGAATACTGCCAGACCTTCAGCAGACGCTGGCCAAACCTGAGGTGACCTTTTGGTCCTTTACAGCCATCTCTAAACTGACTAGCTCAAATTATCATTGCTTTGGCGCTTTATGGCTCTATTACCTATTGTCCCCCTCTCTTCACTCTTCTCTAAAATTAAACTCCAGGTTACTTCATGATTCCTGTCATCTACTGAAAAATAGTGTATTATATATGAAGAGGCCAAATTTAATAGGCGGTTTCAGGACCATGTGGTAACCAGAGCAGTATTCACTAGATGTGGCCTGGGAAGAGCCTTGGGTCATTCATGGGCAGTAAAGAGTTAGGAAATTAGCTGTTTAGGATGGATGGATGGATGGATGGATGGATGGATGGATGGATGGATGTGGAGGATAGGGGATGGTATGGAAAGTTATGAGTCACTAGCAGTCCTGAGAGACGCATTGCAGGAAAGTCCTGATTTTCACTCATTTACACAGACAGGAGAACCTGCTGGATTCTTGGGGGAGAATTCTAGTGTTACTGCCAGCCTCTGCAACAAAAACGTTCACTGCACTCCTGGGAATGGAAGGAAATGGTTGAATTTAGCCTAACTGTAATCTATAAATACAGTGCATAGACTTATTCAACAGGAGGTCTTAAAAGGCTTATGTACTGAACAGCTGTAGGTGTAAAAGACACTAAGCTGTAGTTAAAACCACATCCCACAGTAGTGGAATTCACAGGGAAAGGCAGAATGAAAAGCACTATAAAAAATCAGTAAAGCAGCTATGAGGCAAACAGCAGAGTGGAAAGGACGTTGCTGCAGAGAGCATTCACACGGTACCATGCCATGCAACTCTTCCTGCAACTGCAGCTGAGAAACGCTGATGGCACAAAGTGGTTTGCCCAAGTCTGACTACATAATTTATACTTGCATGAGCAAATCCATGCACACGCAGCCATGGCCATGACTGCCCTGCCTGAGGGAAGGTTGTGGTTTAAGCCCAGCCAGTAACGCAGCCCCACGCAGCCGCTCACTCACTTGCCCACACAGTGGGATGGGGGAGAGAATCAGAAGGGTAAAAGTGAGAAAATCTGTGGGCTGAGATAAAGACAGTTTAACAGGCAAGGCAAAAGCTGCGTGTGCAAGCAAAGCAAACCAAGGAATTCATTCCCCGCTTCCCATGGGCAGGCAGGTGTTCAGCCATCTCCAGGAAAGCAGGGCTCCAGCACATGGAACGGTGGCTTGGGAAGACAAACGCCATCACTCCGAACATCCCCCCCTTCCTTCTTCTTCCCTGACTTTATCTGCTGAGCATGACGTCCTATGGTCTGGAATATCCCTTGGGTCAGTCGGGGTCAGCTGTCCCGGCTGTGTCCCCTCCCGACTCCTCGTGCCCCCCCAGCCTGCTCGCTGGTGGTGGGGGGTGAGGAGCAGAACAGCCCTTGGCTCTGTGTAAGCACTGCTCAGCAGTAATGAAAACATCCCTGTGTTGTCAACACTGTTTTCAGCACAGATCCAAAACACAGCCCCATACTGGCTACTGCAAAGAAAATTAACTCTATCCCAGCCAAAACCAGCACAAGGAGGAACTCATAAAAAAGGACGAGATCCAGAGACTACTACATCTCCTAAGAGTGGGACTTGGGGAATTTAGACACCCATGCCTAAGAAAGTGCTGCAGAAGTCTGCTTGTCCAGCAATCACCTAGAGTTATCTGCATTTTCAATAACAAAGCTCTTGGGGTGTTTGGGAAGACACAGAACACCCCAGTCTAGTGCTAGACCCTGCTGAAGGTCTCTTGTGATCTAGAGAAAAATTAGAGAGTCATTGAACTCCACCTCACTCCCAGGAGAGCCTTGTCCAGTAAATGTTCTTTTAAAATGCCTAATAGGCACGGATAGCAGAAGCCATGGCTGCCACGGTGGCCTTCTTTCAGGCACATGTTTGAAGGAAGGTCCCACTTTTCACAGTAGCCCAGTTGGGTGGGAAGCTCTTGTCATGCCTCTTGATGGAACTAGAGCACAAGCAGAGGTGCAAGTTTCAGCAAGCTAGAGGGAGATTAAGGCAGTGGTTATGAAATTTCCTGGTCTCTGATCCAGTCCCCAGGACTGTTCGTGTTATTGGGTGTGTATATAACACTTTCCTTAGAAGTGAAATGCACGGATCTCAGTTGCCAAGCTGATTTGCTTGGGTTTTTCATTGCACTTGGTAGTCAAATAGGGGAAAAAAAACCCAGAAGAACAACAGTTATAACTTACGATTGTGAGCCAAAGTTAGCAAATTTATTTCAGACAAACTCCTAACTTGATCCAGACATTACTTGCATCTCCATCTTAACTGTCACCTTCATTCTCTCTCTCCCCGATTTCCAGCAGCCTCCAGACTCTGTTCTTCTCCCATCCCTGCCAGGCACAAGGTATTTTTCACATTGGCCTCTTCTCAGTAACTGGTTTTGCTGGTTTAAAACTAATCAGCATTTATTGGTATCCTGAATACCAGTTATCACTTACCAATCTTGGTTTGAATCCCCTCTGGCTGAAGAGGAATTTGAGGATGGGTTTCATGCTTCTTGTTTGCATATTCTAACCTGGAGAAAACTGCGCACAAAATGAGTCAGACCTTCCTAGGTAGGTACCTCCCTTCAGCACAGTATTCGTGAGCAAGACCTAAGCACTTGCATCTGCTTGGGTAAGGTGACTCTAGGAGGAGAGGAATTGAGACTCACACCATACTTAGCACATTCCATGGCAGCTCTTTGGTAAGAAGGTGAGATCCTTACAGGACCCCAGTGCTCACCAGGGACTGCTGAAAAGTCCTAGACATCTAAAGTCAGTTGCAGAATCCTGCTGGATCTGAGTATGTAGCTGTTGGGCACTGCAAACCTGGGCTCAGAGGTATGCAGAATATGCAGGTGTCATCTGTACAGATAAGAAGGAAGAAATAACATGGAGGAGAGAAAGGAAAAGGCAAAAAAACAGAGTGGAGACAGGGAAAGGAGAGGTAGAAACCCACTGTAGATCCAGGGTGGGTGGAATATTGAGCAGTATTGGTTGAAAGAGCAAATTAAAGGGAAAGCACAAAGGTGAGAGAAGACATTTTGCCTAACACTAGTGATGGGTTTTTGGACCTCAAAGGGCATTTTTTCCCTGGAAAGGGTGGTCTTTGAATGAAGCTGGCTGAATGGCCAGGTCCTCTTGCAGGAGAGTGGATGAATCACAGAGCTATAGGGGAACATGTAAGCAGAAAGCTTCTCATAGGAAACCTTGTCCAATATAATTAAATCATGTGCAGTGAAAAACATATGCTCTCTGTAGCTGAGGAGTCATCTGTTCTATTATCTGAGGCCAAGAAGTTCTGCTATCTATAGGCCATTGGCAAGCATCTATGTGATTAGCTGCAACCATCACGCAATTTGGAATTCACTCTTTTAATTAACTCTGTGTGGCATTTTGTCCGCATCTGATTATGTCCAAAAGAGAATCTCGGGGACTGTGCTGGCTCTGCCAAGCATCTTTTGACTTGTTACAAAAATGTTGCTCTGTTGTAGGAAAATTATTGCACTTGAGTGCTTGTGCTCAGTTCTCCTCTCTCTAAATGAGAAATGCAAACTAGAGGGAAAAATAGATACAATCTGAGGGATGTATATTAGTGAACATGATATTTTTCCTGATTAAAACAAACTAAGACATGCTTCTTATCATCTGAACTCCAAACTCACAGGACCACTCATGCTTTAGAAGTATTCCTGGGAGTAATAATTTTCAAAAACTCTTGCCAAATTTCTCTCAGTTGACAGCACATTGAAGAGAGATTTGTTAAGGAGATCTGCATATAGATCCCAAGACACTCATACTGGAATGTATTTAAGCAGGTGTAAAACTCTGGTATCTCCATCTGGTTTTGTTCATTATATTAATCTCTTCAGCTGTACATATACAGAAACATGCAGAAGCGACCAGGTCCATTCTAGTTTGGCATTTCTGTTATTGCAGAAATAAGCAGATGAAAAAGAAAACTTGGAAGTGATGAGCTGTGGATGGCTCAGGGTTGTGCTGGCCTTCGAAGAGGAGAAAAAATCTAGTGCTGGAAAGTGACAGAAGCTGCTGCTGAGGGAGGTAAGACCTAGGCTCAAGTCTTGCTCCTCCTGAGGTCAGGCAGACTGGATAGTACCTGTCACCTGTGGTAGGATCATCTCTGACTAATCACACTGATATCCTTTTAAAAACCTAGAGCCTTAGAAAAGCAAGAGTCAAAAAGAAAAGTGAGTATTTTATTGATGAATTCAAACAGTGCTCTTTTCCACCAAAGCTTCAGCCTGCTCACTTTTCTGCCTTGTTTATCTTTAGCACTGTCTGGCAGAGCAGAATGACACTGCTGTCTCCAGAAACATCACCTCAGGGACAGCACCAAGGAACAACCTTTTAAGCCTGCCTTTTAAGCCTCATTTTATCTATATTACATATTGGTTTCCAAGCATTCTTAATTTTATTGATTAAAACATTAGGGTATCTAATTATTATTGACAACACAGATCACTCTCTTATATCAAACTTACATCAATACTTATTATCATGTTACCAATGGTTATACTATTATTATTACAATTTAACCTTGTACTCTAATAAATCAAAAACAATTGCAGCAAACAACACAAACATTGTAACTCAACATTTCTTTGTTTTCCTTTCTAATCAACAAATAAGGTCATTATTCACCTTCTGGGTAACAGAACTGTGTTTATATATCCATAACAGCTAAAGTTCACTGTCCTTATTTAAAGCAAACTTCTCAGAACTGTATTTCTGCATGGAATTGTTCAAATTAAACTGTTCAAGTTAAATTGTTAAAACTAGATTTCCAAAGCTGGGAAACAACAACTTTGGGATTATATTGACAAGCTCTGTCAATGCACAATTTGTTTAACCTATACCGATATCAAGTTCTATTGATAAAAATTTTCTCATTCAGCTAGTTCCCCTTCTTATATGTGAAGTCTAATAATAAAATATATCCCAAAATATGTATGGCTTGTTAAGAAAGAAAGGAAGGGGAAAGAAAGAGAGGATAGAAAGAGAAAGGGAGTGGCTGAGAGGGGCAAAGGGAAGGAAGGAAGGAAAGAAAAAAGGAAGAAAGGAAAGAAAGGAAGGAAAGAAGGAAGAATAAAGGGGAAACTAGACAGCTTATTCTGATTCTGGGTCACCTTCTCCATGAGAGGATTTGTCTTGAACAGTTTGTGGTGCACACCATGAGAAATGGAGCAGGAATCATGTATTTTCATTAGCTGCTTTTTAACCACATATAATAAATGTCAGGTTAGACTTAGCCTACTAAATACCATTTGAGGTCCATGCTCTTGGGTGGATCCTCTTCGGCCCCATAGACTTGTGTGTGTCTAAGTGGTGTAGCAAGTCGCTAACCATTTCCCCTTGGATTATGAGGTCTTCATTCTGCTCCCGTCCCTGTCTTCCAGCTCGGGGGCTGGGTACCCAGAGGACAACTGGTCTTACTATTACAGACTGAGGCAAAGAAAGCATTAAGTACCTCACCCTTTTCCTCATCCTTTGTGACTATGTTTCTCTCTGTCCTTTATTGGATGCAGGGGTTCTCCTTAGCCCTCCTTTTGTTGCTAATGTATTTCTACAAACACTTTTTATTGTCTTTTATGGCAGTAGCAGTAACAGTTCTAGGTGGGCTTTGGTCCTTCTAATTTTCTCCCTGCATAACCTCACAACATCCTTGTAGTCCTCCTGAGTTGCCTGCCCCTTCTTCCAAAGGTCATAAACTCCCCTTTTTTTCCTGAGTTCCAGCCAAAGCTCACTGCTCAGCCAGACAGGTCGTCTTCCCTGCCGGCTCATCTTTCGGCACATGGGGACGGCCTGCTCCTGCGCCTTTAAGATGTCCTTCTTGAAGAATGTCCAGCCTTCCTGCACTCCTTCGCCCTTCAGGACTGCCTCCCAAGGGACTCTCTCAACCAGCTCCCTAAACAGGCCAAAGTCTGCCCTCCAGAAGTCCAAGGTAGCAGTTCTGCTGACCCCCCTCCTTACTTCTCCGAGAATCGGAAACTCTATCATTTCGCGGTCGCTGTGCCCAAGACAGCCTCCAACCATCACATCACCCACAAGTGCTTCTCTGTTCACAAACGACAGGTCCAGCAGGGCGCTTTCCCTAGTTGGCTCACTCACCAGCTGTGTCTGGAAGTTGTCTTCCACACCCTCCAGGAACCTCCTAGACTGTTTCCTCTCTGCTGTATTGTATTTCCAGCAAACGTCTGGTAAGTTGAAGTCCCCCACGAGAACAAGGGCTAGCTATTGTGAGACTTCTCCCAGCTGCTTGTAGAATATTTTGTCTGCCATCCTGGTTGGGCTGTCTATAACAGACTCCCACCATGATATCTGCCTTGTTGGCCTTCCCCCTGATTTTTACCCATAAACACTTAACCCCATCATCACCATCATAAGCTCTAGACAATCAGAACACTCCCTAACATACAGGGCTACCCCACCACCTCTCCTTCCTTGCCTGTCCCTTCTGAAGGGTTTACAGCCATCCATTGCAGCATTCTAGTTGTGTGAGTCATCCCACCATGTTTCCGTGATGGCAACTATATCATCGTTTTCCCACTGCACAACGCCTTCCAGCTCCTCCTGTTTGTTGCCCGTACTGCATGCATTGGTGTAGATACACTTCAGTTGGGCTATTGATTCTGCCACCTTTGGGGGGGAAGAAGCCCCAATTCCTACATGACCATTCTCAGGCGTTTCCGTGGTTTCTAACACATCAGTAACCCTTGCATCTTTGCTGTCACATGGATCTCCATCCCCTACCTCCACTGAGATAGCAGACTGAAGGACCTTGCTAGCACACCATCCCTCAAACATTGGTGTGCCGCCCCCAGGCTTATCTCTAGTGAGCCTGGTTTTATCCCTTTTCCCCTTCAAATCTAGTTTAAAGCTCCTTCAATGAGCCCTGCTAACTCCTCTGCAAAGATCCTTTCCCCCCTTTTCCCCTTTATGTTTATGTCATTAAACAGTAAGCTATATTTCAAACATTAAAAGTATAAGCTCCTTCTGTCTAACAAACTGGGTTGATAATCCCCCCATTTGCATATCGTAAAGCACGCACTTCCCATGCTTATATTTGAACAAATATAAGTGTTGCACAAATGTTTTTTATCTAGCCAGGTTCCATAAGGAACCTGACAGCTTGCTCTTTTTTAATGCCCAAAGCATCTATCTCGCCCCCTCTTCCTCACTACCTTCCCAAAGCATTTAGCAAGGGTGACACCTTTTTACAGCCCACCTCGGGGGACTCGAGGTTGTGGGTAAGTCATGGCTGTGAGCAGATTGCTATGGGCCCCTGCGTGGCTCCTCCAGGACCCATGCCACTTGGTGACGACCAGGGAGCCAGAGGAAAAGTCAGCAAAGAAGGAAGGTCTGCGGAGCAGTGAGGTGAGGGAGCCCTGCAAAGGGGTAGATGGTCTAGGTGTGGTGCCCACTCCCACTGCTGCTCCTGTATTTTACCCCAAGCCTTTTCACGAACAGATTTGTGCATTGCCCACGAAGAAGAGACCTGAACATGGGACTTTTCCACCCACAGTGAACACCCACATCCCTGACTACAAAGCCATGCTCCCACACATTCATTCCCTATGAGTCTTATCTTCTCTGCCTTGTCCCTCATCCTCCTTCCACCTTGTCTACAAAGTGTGAGCACTGTCTTCAGCACTGCTCTGCCTGGGAACCTGCTCTCCCATTTCCCAGCAAACAGTTTGACCAAAGGTATTATGCAAACAACAGCTTCCTTTAGCTCTCCCTAAATTACATGGCTCTCTAAAGGAACTAGTGGACAAAACTGACCATCAATTTAATCTAAATGCACTGCCTTGAATGCAAGGAATATACACTTTAGGTATGCACAGGAGCATGTATGAGCACACACCTAACATAAAACACAACGCAAGAATAAGACTCAACACTGGGCAAAACAAGAGGGGGAAGGGGACAGGAAAGGTCAGGGTGATTTCAGCACCACAGGATTGTGTAGGGGGACATGTACAGATCTGGGAAAGTTCATTGTAACTTGTTTTGATTTGTTCCAGCTCTTGTCTAGTGCTTGCTACTCTCCCTTCTCCTTCACCACTCTCCTACTTCATGGCAAAAATGAGCTTCAAAGGCTAGGGGAAAAACTCAAACATTTAGAAGTTTACTCTTGTATTGTTGGGCACTTAAGCTTTTTGAAAAGTTGCTTCGTAGATCAAATCTGTATTTCATCTGGTGAATATTTGAGTTTTATTACACATGATTGCTATCAGCAATAATGAGTTTAAGCTTGGAAGATCTCATATTTTGTGTGTATTTTCCTGACTAAATTTCAGTAGGATAGTATTCCCAATATCCTGTGCTCCGTAGATAAGAGAGACAGTCAAAGGATGAATGTCATTAATTTCCAGGAGACCATGTTTTCCTTTCTTGTTTAATTATTACCTAACTACTTTTTATTTTATGCATTTCAAATAGCAAATAATAGAATTAAGTCAGTACCAAGATAGCTATGGCTTAGCAACTTATTAACGTATATCCAACACTACATGGCTTACTAGAGAGAAAATTTAAGAGTATTTTCATCCTTCCTATGTTTGTGTAATCAGATATTAGATCCCGCATAGCTGTAGTATACTCTAAATCACACTTCAGCTGGAATACAGGAACTGATTACCATTCACCTTACTTGATATACTGTTAAAAGTTAGGCCTTGTCTCTATTTTCTTCTGCATTGTCTTTTTTTTGCTTCCCAGCTATACATTTTAAATTTATATTTCTGAACTTTATTAAAATGCCCTGAAATGGTCCTTCCATAACTTCACATCTTTAAAAAAAAAGCAATAAACCCCACAGTCATTGTGCCTATAATTTAAATACATCTTATGAGTTAGGATGTTAGTATTTCATATTGGCATTTTAACAGAAACTGAAAGGAGTAAAGTGGCAAAGCGTAAAACAGTAACACATCTAAATAGACTGATTTTTTTTTTTTTTTCTCATAACAGAACAGCAGTCACACATAAAATGCATCCATGTGGAGCAGGAATGGAGCACGAGGAAAAGCCGGTCATGCAGCATCCAATTCCTGATCGCCATGAGGGGAGCTGCCCCAAGCTGGCCGTCCCCGGACTGCTCTGCCGCTGCTTTGCTATCCTGGGGTGATGCCGTGGCTGGGGAGAGGTAGGGATGCAGCGATGCATGGGTACCACAAACCCAGCAGAGCAAGCCGGTAGCTTGGAAGACCTTGTGCCCAGCGTGATGTGCTAATGTTGCTTATCCAGATTTGGAGTTTGCCACGTCAGCTGGCTCCCGGTGGGTAGGAAGCGCCTTGAAAGGGCCCCGGCATCTGCGGGGCAGGTCAGGGACCTCTGGCAGAGACAAGCAGGGAGGAGAGAAAATCGGCAGCGGGTCCTCACAGGGCCTCCGCGTGGAAAACCACTAATTACCTTGTCAGCAGGTAGGAGCGCAGGCTGTTTTATTGATGGCGAGATACGTTTTCTCTTAAAATGCTTTTCTCCTAAATGATGCTTTGCTCTAAGGAAGCTCTTCAGTCACCAATTACGACTTTTCTTGTAGCCGGAGAGAATAAAATTACCAAATGGGAGCCTAAATGAGATTCACCAAGATAACCGTATTTTACCGCTGGGAACGGCACCCTCAAGCCAACTCACAGAGTGGCAGAATCAAGTAATGCTGTTCTCAGAAAAAATGCAGTAGCTGAGGGGCAAAGACCAGCAGGGTATACCAGAGATGAGGAAGCATCGGAAGTGATCGCCTGGTGATTATAACAATTAGGTTTGGGGACATGAAGCAACCCTACATTTGGTTTGTTTCCTTCATAATTACGGTTGCATTTTGGTGACAGAAGATGGGCAAATCACAGCGTCTGGCATCGCCCTGCTGCACAGAGTCCCCAGGGCCACAGCGGCGACTGACTGGCCGCAGACGAGATGCAAAATGGGCACAAGATGAACTTCTCCTCGTCGCCCACAACTGCCCGAGCTGCCTCCTGGGGGGAAGCGGCACATCAGTTTTACTCCTCCTGGCCAAACGACCATAGCAGCATAAGGTTACTGGCTGAAAATGGAAACCTGGGCAGCTGTCACAGCAACTCTGCCAAGGATTAGCCTGCCTGGGCTGCACCATCTTAAGGTGTTGCTCAAACCTCCAAGACTGACCAGCCAGAGCAATTGGGAGAAACGTACGACCCCTTTTGTGCAAGGCAGGAGCCGGGGGGTACGTTGTGTTGGGCATCTCTGCAGCACATTACTCTCTGTCAGTTCTTACCGGATCCTCCTATTGATAGCCCTGGCTTAGGTCTATACACTGAGCCGTACATTAAAAATGCCCTTCCCCTTCCCTCCTCCCTTTTCAACCACCCTGTGAAAGAGCTGCAGTTGAGGTTTAAGTGCCTGTAATGTCACATTGCCAAGCCTCCAAAGACTGCCAAATTTCTCAGCGGAAAGCTAGGATGTGTCGTGGTATTTGGAATGATTAAATTGCCTTTATGCATCACAAAGGGCACAGACGCCATTACGAACATGACTGATGTACTGCATTTACAAATTATTTTTTAAAACAATATTCACGAACAGACTGCTAACAAAACTACTTAAAAATGTGTGAAAACGTGTGCAGGTGAAGGTGTTGTGGGCAGATATGGTCTATGAAATCACTTAGAAGCTAAGCCCCTCTTAGGCCCATCAACAGCAGATGGGTTTAAGCAAAAGTCATTTATCTTGGTTTTTACAGCCTTAACACTCCATCTTAACTGCCAATGTCCAATGTGTCTGCAGCCCTTACTGGGAAAGATTAATAGTCCCCATCAGATGCAAAGCATTAAATTTTTCTTTCAGGACCTAATTATTTTGTTTAATTGCAAGTTATGTATGGAATTTACTTTTAAAATTATAAAGAAATATCACATAAGTTCAGATCATAACAATTACAGCTGGGGAAAGGAAAGCACAAAGCAAGCATCCATGAGACTGTCATTCTGCAGATATGTAGAGCTCTCTCTCAGTGACATTAAACTGCTGGAAATTGGTATTTTTGAAGCTTTAAAGGTACAGAAGCCAGTCTGTGCTTCTAAACATTACCGCATTCAAGGGACGCAGGTTTGCTCAGCAGTGCACCAAAGGTGCTCACCAGACTGCAGATGTGTTGATCTTGAGCATCTCATTAATAAATCCCTTTATGAATAAATCACAGAGAAGAAGTCTTAAACTAGCAGGAGAACGAGCAAACTGATGTAGCTCTTTCCAACCCCAAATTTATAGAAGTCCTAAACAATGTAGTCTTCCTACATACTGATAATAAACTTAAGTTTCCCTTGCAGTTTTCTCCCTGGGATCATGGCATGCCATTTGTATGCAAGATAAGGGTTCTCACTAAAATGAATAGGGCTATTTTCAGAGTTTTTATTTTTAAATGGAAAAAAAAACACATGAAGAGTTTGTTAAAAAATACTAACCATTAAGAATTTGTTAAAAAACCCCACTGGGTAATAATGTGACTATGTCCAGTGAAATATTAATTAAGTGGTTTCTGCTCTATGAACTTCACTTACTGCAGTGAAAGTAGAGAGGGTTAAAGCAATCCGGGAAGACAATCAATATTTCATTTCTTTGGACCTAAGTAACAGCTAAGATAAACAATATTGATGAAGATGTTTGTAGAACTGGTGCTTTTCAGTTTTATAAGCACATCCTGATGAATCCTCCCAAAATCCTATGGGAATGGTTAGTTTTATTCTTATCATTTTATAGGTAGCAGCATTGAAACACAGGCTGAAAGGCTGACATTTCAAATGTGGGTGTCTCAAATTAGGACTTAATCCATCTTTTGACATCTAAACAAAGGTCTGGACAGAAGTTCACTGAAGCCAGCTGTTTTCAGTGAGTGTTTAACTGGGTCCAAAATAATTTCATATTTGTCATACCGCAAATGGGACATGCAAAATTCATGAACCTTTTAAGAAAATGGGCAGAGTCCTTGTGGAAATGCTGGGGTTAGAATTCAGATGTTTCTGGCTTTTGTTGCCTATTTTACATTTCTAGCATAGACAACAGAATCAAATAACATGGAGCTCAGTCACTTTTATTCTAAATAGCTACAGCAATATGCAACAAGTCACAAATTGGTTTTACAATTGGATGGTGTACGTAATGTTAATTACTAATTATAATATGTTTGGTCAGAAATATTCATTTATTCATTTATTATTCAGCCAGTTCTAAATGGTCTGCATTAAGGGAAGGTCTACAGAGTAATGAAAACTAGCAAATTATTCTTCAAGGCACATTTGCAGAAAAGAGTGCTGTGTTATTTAAACCGTTGAATCCTGACTACAGTTTCTGCTGCATCATCTGCTAAATCTGATCCCATTTCTACCAAACAGTGGAATTTAATTAAAAAGGCTTGTGAGTTTATCATACATAATGATATACTCACAGATGTTAAGTCCATCAACAGCTTTCTCTGAAAATTAACAACACATAACAACGTACCCAGGGGAAAACTGCAGGCTCACCAGTTTACTGATGTGTATATGAGTTTTTCTAAGACAACAAAGGCTTTTCTAACATGTTAAACAATAAAAGAAATTGATTCAGACCTGTGTAAATAATAATAGGTTATAGTCTCAGATGTTTCACATCTTGTTGATAGTATTTTCAAAGAGTTTTTGAGCACTTAACTGTATAAACTTAAGAAAAAATGCTGAAAAACCTGTAATTAAAATGCCATCTAATAATTAACTTTATGGTTTGTTTTGATATTTAATATTTAAATGTACTTAAACTGACAATTAATCTAGAAGATCCTTTCTGAGATAGATAGATTTGAAGAAATACTGCTCGAGTATAAAGGCAAATATATTAAAACAGCTGCAGTGCTCATTCTTCTGCATTGTGATAAGCCTATTGGGGTTCAGTGACAGACTCTTGCAATAGTTCAATTCTGCTGTTAAAGGATACTTTAGAATCTGTATTTTAGAATAGTACCACCATCTCATAGTAAAAGATCTTTTCTGGTATAAGCACAGGATGTAAAACAAGCCATTTTTTTAATCAATACTCTTCACTTCAGTTTTAGCATCTCAAGAAAGCCTTTGCAAATAAACCACCATGAAACGTGTTGCAAATAAAAATGTACCCTTCAATCCCAGAAAAGAAAGAGCTCAGCAATGATATTATGAACTCCATAAAATCACAATGGCATAGAGGAGGTGAGCAGAAGAGTGACATAATTCAAGAACTAGCCAGAGTTCTAAAACAATCAAACAAACAGAGGTATTTTCCCCAAATCATGAATCATTAAACTGGAGAATTTAATGTTAGAGGTAATTTTGAAGGCTGTGCTGGTTTTGGCTGGGATAGAGTTAATTTTCTTTGCAGTAGCCAGTATGGGGCTGTGTTTTGGATTTGTGCTGAAAACAGTGTTGACAACACAGGGATGTTTTCGTCACTGCTGAGCAGTGCTTGCACAGAGCCAAGGGCTGTTCTGCTCCTCACCCCCCACCACCAGCGAGCAGGCTGGGGGGGCACGAGGAGTCCGGAGGGGACACAGCCGGGACAGCTGACCCCGACTGGCCCAAGGGATATTCCAGACCATAGGACGTCATGCTCAGCAGATAAAGTCAGGGAAGAAGAAGGAAGGGGTGGATGTTCGGAGTGATGGCGTTTGTCTTCCCAAGTCACCGTTCCGTGTGCTGGAGCCCTGCTTTCCTGGAGATGGCTGAACACCTGCCTGCCCATGGGAAGTGGGGAATGAATTCCTTGGTTTGCTTTGCTTGCGTGCGCGGCTTTTGCTTTCCCTGTTAAACCGTCTCTATCTCAACCTGTGAGTTTTCTCACTTTTACTCTTCCGATTCTCTCCCCCATCCCACTGTGAGGGAGTGAGCGAGTGGCTGTGTGGTGCATAGTTACTGGCTGGGGTTAAACCGTGACAAAGGCCAAAAATTTGGGTGAAGTCAAAACCGATTCAGATGAAGAAGGGAAAAATCTGTCATCAGTAGCTCAGCATGAAGGTGCAGTTAGAACCTGTGCTTCAGGAGGATCATGAACTGCTGTGAAGCTGGGAGATTATATCAGGGAAATGTTGTGCCATTCTTAAAATTTAGCCCTTTTTTCTGTTGCAGACCATTATACAAATGAGGCTAGAAGGACCATTGTTTTAACTCAACAGGGTGGTACATTCTTACTGTTCAGTAAAAGGTTCACCACTGTGAAGTGGAATAACTCCAGATCACAGGCTGGCGATTCTGAGCAGTTCATTCCTGCTGTTTTCTTGCTAACAGTTTTGGAAGACATACCTCCTCTGTTATAAGTTGCATTTGTGGAGGTATTTTTTTCAGAAGAATGGAGGTAAACAAATGCATATACAACAAATCATTCCAAGGAACAAGTCTAGGAGGTCAAACTATTGTGTTGACATATCCAAACTATCCAAACTGGCCACAGGAGGTGAATCTCTGGTGCAGTCATCAGATCGTCAGAAAGATCTCCACAGCCTTCAGGATGGGCAAAGACAAGCCTTTGTACATTTACTAGAGCTTGGGTGGGTTTCAAGGGTGCACAGGCTGCGTGCTGAGGTCAATGACACAGTGGGGGGAACTGGATGGGCTGGGTATGATATCTCAGTCATGTTTGCCATTTGAGGTCAATGGTTATTGCATCATTCGTTTGAGGTAGAAACTGATAAGACCTATGCTATTTCAGTTCAAGGGATAGAAGTGGATGCTGTACAATAACAATAATAATAACAGCAAGAGATTAAAGCATTGCTTGTGGTTTGGTTCAGCTGTCTGCCTCCCTCCCTGGTTGGCAGGTGTGGCATGATACCTCTCAAAGTTAAGTGCTGTGGTAGACCAGGAGAAAACATCTAGAGAGTGGAGTTCAGTTGCATATGACAGTGTAAAAGCCTAATTCATGCAGTGTAATGCCTAGAGCAACACAGCAGTGGCTAAAACAGCTGAGATCTTTCTTGATAAACCTTTACTTCTGTGTCATCTTCTCCATGTTGGACTGGAGATACCAACAGGGCATGCAAAGGGAAGTTTCCAAAGTAATAATGGGACATTCCAGATCACTATTGTGGGTCTAAAATGGTCATTGTGCAGGCAGACAGGAAAAAAAACATGGGATAGCTGCCTCAGTTATGAAATTATCTGAAGTCTGAGTCTAAGACGGACTCACTGCTCCAGAAACTGTCTGGGAAGAAAGTATTTCAAGCAGATTCACTGCTGACTTATTGCCAGGAATGGCAATATTTTGGACAGAAAGAAATTATTGTATGTATATAAAGAGATTGTTTGGCTGATCTTTCCTGTTTTTTCCTGTCCCTGCAAGTGTATCACAGTGCAAGGGGCAATGGGAGTGGCTGTGGTGACTGACTGAAAAGACCTTATCAAAATTTTAGGTCCAACAACAGTAATGTCCCTTAGAAGTATATGATGGTAATTATCTTAACACAGTGAAATACACAATACAAAGAAGCACCTGACAAGGCAAATTACAGTATTTGAAGTGTAAATTAGGCACTAGACCAGTAGACATGTAATTAGCCAATCAAAAAATATCACAAGTGGATTTTCATGCTCATTGTTTCTGTCCACCCGCAGTGTCTTAAATATCTCCTGTATCTCAAAGTATGGAGGGGTGATGCTTGTTAATCTATTTCTCCTATTCAAAATCTCCGTGGGTACCTGTATCTATCAAGAATTTCTCACCCTCTCGCAATGGGATCAGTCTTGGACTAGAGGGTCACTGTCCCCTTTTCCTTTCCTGCAAAGTGACTACACTTGCAGTGATGGAGTTTGGAGCAACCCCTACAGCTGAGGTAAATCTTTCCAAAAGGCTATGGACCAGGTCCTGAGCAGTCAAACCAACCCACCAGCAACTTCACCAGCTCAGTTTAGTTTCCCTGACAGCCTTTTGTAGGAGAAATACTTTGTTCCAGGGGACAAGATTTCTTTTCAGAGCTCTGAAAGAACCCACTTATCTAACCCAGAAGCCAGAAGGAGCAGTCACTGCACAAAAATTAGGCTTGCAAAACAGGGCAAGTTCTCAAGATACTTGAAATGTATACCTTTGTAAAGGTTTGTATAAGTAATATTCAGTAAATACACTTAAACCCGAAGCAATTTTTTTTTTCTGATGTTAGCTCTGTTTTCAGGTGTAAGATCATTCAAGAAGCGCATCTGTTCATTTGTTTGCACTGATACTTCTCCTTTAAATCTCTCTTGTAGTCTAATGCTCTGTTAGCTGGAATTCCCTAGCTGTGCTAAATCCCAAATAAGAGCAGGTACCAAGTACTTTGGGTCTCTGGGCCAGAATGCTTTGTAATTTTTAATTTTTAATTAATTATAGGAAGGAAAGATTAGAGTGAGGTTGTGGGGGTCTATTTTCATGTTTGTTTGTTTGTTTTTTTAAAAAGGTAGTACAAAGTACACCAAAAATCATGTACTCATGCATATGTCTCACAGGTTAAGATCAGGAATTTCTGAAACACCATCTCAATTAATCACACTCAGTACCAGGCAAATCCTTTTATAGTTTGTGGTTTTAATATGGTATGTGAATTTATAATACCACACTGGTAGAATTCAGTGTTCACAAACACCATAACAGCACCCACAAAATAGAATGGCAAGAAAATTCTAAATGAAAATTTGCAGCAAATAAGTGCAAATATGGAATTACTGTTCTCATATTGTGGGCTCTAAGTACACGCTTACTTAGGAAAAGATAGCCAAACAATATTGCAACCCATAAACGGAGATGGTCAAGTCAACCTTTAGCTGAAGCTCTGGCCTATAAAAACTGTTTTTGAAGCTGCCTAGTCCACGACTATGAATAAGGATGAAAGACTATCTTAATTGTTAAACCTAATATATTCTTTAGAACTATATTTGAAATTATTAACAGCATTGAAATGCTGAGAAAACAAAGTTAATGAGCATTTATCCTTGAAAAATGTTACTCTGGAGGCAAATTTGTTGATGTTATAACTACATGTTTTTAATAGATCTGTGGGTATTTAAAATCTAATTTAAAGGTATCTTAATGTATTTCTTATTTCCTTCTTGCAAAATTTTAATAAGAAACCAGAGGACCACTCAATTCCCTGAAAGTGCATAAACAACAAAGTGCAGAATGTAAACTGCCAGTTTCCAAGCCTTCACCCAAAGCAAGCCCGAAACATTTTTCTTTTTCCTGAGGCCTAAACTTTTCACTTGTTCTTTTCTCATTACTTTCCCTTGCTTGGGCAAATATCATAATTCAGCCTCTCTTGGAAGGAGATGTTCCAGGAACACGGGACAACAGCTCCTCAAGCAGGCCTGAGATCAGCATCACTTTGTTGCTGCTACTGATCATACTGTGGTCAGGTAATGACCATCCACCTGCCTTCATATCAAGTATTAGGATTGTAAGACCCAACATGTCTGGTTTACACCCTTCTCTGTCCTCGCTATCCTTTATTTCTATGTAATTTTCTTCTTATCTGGTTCCAAATTATTACTGAATGTAACAGGCTTGTCATTCCTGCAGAAGTGATATGTTGTCAGGGTACTTTAGGAGACACTTGGCAAATGTAGTTAGTAATCTGACTGCTGTCCATAGAAATATAAGGTTGTAAGACTCATTTTGATTTATTGTTGACAACTTAAAAATGTCCTATGCCTCTTATGCATTGCAGAAGAATTTTTCTTACAAGTTGTTTTGAAATGAATACTGAAAATGCATCAATCTATACAGACTTATGGCAAAATCTTCATCATTCGCTTGCAGATGTTGAGACAAATTAATAACAGGGCTTGTTAAGCAAGTTAAGCCCTCAGCTTGCAAACACTGATGTAACACACAAATAATTCAGTGGAAGATTGGGTGACTACTTCCATGTTCACAAGGACTTTCAGGACAGGGCCCAGAGGTGGAGAAAGGAAACAGACAGTATTACTTCACCTCTTCTTGGTCAGTACACCTCTCCAAGGCCAGTTCTTCTTGCCTAGTTCATGCCAAAAACTCCACGTATCTGCAAAACTAACAGAGCTCAGGAAAAGCAGATTCCCCCTTGCTGTACGTGTATTCAAATAATATTAGGTAGAGTGCTGCAGTGCTGAGACTGCACTGGATAGCAGCATTTCACCGTTTTAACTTATCCTTCCCCACATGCTACTGCATAACCCATCTTTAGAACTCTGTCCTTTACTTAAGAATATAAGCAGAATATAAGCACCTCTGTGCCTGGCAAGATTATGGAGCTGATCCTCCTGGAAACTATGCTAAGGCACATGGAGAATAAGGAGGTGACTGGTGACAGCCAGCATGGCTTCACTATGGGCAAATTGTACCTGGTGGCCTTCTAGGATGGGGTTACTGCGTTGTTGGAGCATTTGACACTGTCCTGCACAACATCCCAGTCTCTAAATTGGAGAGACTGGATTTGATGGGTGGACCACTCAGTGGATAAGGAACTGGCTGGATGGTCACACCCAAAGAGTTGAGGTCAACAGCTCGATGTCTGAGTGGAGACCAGTGACGAGTGGCATTCCTCAGCAGTCGGTATTGGGACCAGTGCCATTTAACATCTTTGTCGGCGACATGGACAGTCGGATTGAGTGCATCCTCAGCAAATTTGCCAACGACACCAAGCTGTGTGTTGCGGTCGACCCGCTGGAGGGAAGGGATGCCATCCAGAGGGACCTTGACAGGCTTGAGAGGTGGGCCCATGCAAACCTCATGAAGTTCAACAAGGCCAAGTGCAAGGTCCTGCACGTGGGTCAGGGCAATCCCAAGCACAAATATAGGCTGGGTGATGAGTGGATTGAGACCAGCCCTGCGGAGAAGGACTTGGGGGTATTAGTGGATGAAAAACTGAATATGACCCAGCAGTGTGGGTTCGCAGCCCAGAAAGTCAATCGCATCCTGGGCTGCACCAAAAGAAGTGTGGCTAGCAGGTCAAGGGAGGTGATTCTGCCCCTCTACTCCACTCTTATAAGACCCCACCTGGAGTACTGCATCCAGTTCTGGGGTCCCCAGTACAAGACAGATATGGACCTGTTGGAGCGAGTCCAGAGGAGAGCCACGAAGATGATCAGAGGGCTGGAGCACCTCTCCTGTGAAGACAGGCTGAGAGAGTTGGGGTTGTTCAGCCTGGAGAAGAGAAGGCTCTGGGGAGACCTTATAGCAGCCTTCCAGTACTTCAAGGGGGCCTACAGAAAAGATGGGGAGGGACTCTTTATCAGGGAGTGTAGTGATAGGACAAGGGGTAGTGGTTTTAAACTGAAAAAGGGTAGATTTAGATTAGGTATTAGGAAGAAACAAATGGTTAGCATGCAAAAAGGTTAGTGATGACAGTCCCACATAATCCACCACAGTTTTTCTCTACAGTCAGCTTGTTTTTTCAAGAAAGCATTTAAATAGGTAAGTCCTCAGTCTGAAAAGAAAGAATAGCCTTGTGATTAAGACATTTGATTTGCATTTCAATTTGAGTCCTGTTCTTGTCTTTTTCTTTCGTCCTACTGCCCCACTTCATTTGCCTGTTCCTCATTTTTCTCTTCTATAAAGTGGAGTCAAACCTTGGTTTTGCCTATTTGGGCAGGGTGTTTCCAAAGCAAAAGTACGATCTGGAGGCTGATAGGGACCTTTTCTTCTGAAAAATGCTACAGAATCTCAACTGCTGAAAAGTGAAGTTTTCGTGTTCAGCCATCCCTAGCTCCACAGCTTTGGGGGATAATTTTTGCTTCTTTTGTTAATCATGTTTTTAAATTTTGTCATGCAAGGAGTTGAAGTTAACTAAATATGAGCTTTAGGTTTAAGTGTCATGCACAGTACTTGTTGCACAAGGCCAGGGGAGAAAACACTTGAAAAAAACCTCACTGGATTTACTCAGTTCCAGGAGAAGCAGCAGACTTTGGCAGCAGACTGAAGACAGCCAGGTAAGATGAAGTGTAGCAACAGAAAATGCTTTGAGCTGCTGAAGAAAGTTGTTAGGATTAGAGCTGGAAAAGGCAGGATGCTAGTGACATTCTGAAGGACCTCCCAGTAGTGGAATGACTTACTACTCCACAAATTAGCCCCAAGGCATTCCTGAGAGGCAGGAATTTGCCCATGACACCACCATGGATCTGCGGAGGGAGGATAATTCACCCACCCTCCCACAGGAGAGGTGGATTCACAGATTCCTCAAAGCCCAGGCAGTCTATGAGTTATCATGTACCAGCAGAACAGATCTAATCTGTGATGCTGAAAAGGCCTCCTGTGTGCCAAAGAATGTCAGCTACTTGTAGCTTACAGTCATTTCTGTTGCATGCAATGCCCACCTAAAACCAAGTAATGGCATGTTTACACCACTCAGGAGTGTGTGTGATGCCAGGGCAGATCTGGGGATGATGGTCGGTACGCTTATCCCATCTGGGGATGATGGTTGCTAAGCTGGGGTCCCAGAGGAAGCAGTCCTGCACTGGTGCAAGGCTGTGCCCAGTCAGATAAACCTGCCTTTCAGAAAGCTGGCATCTGTCTATCCATGTTCTTCTGGACTTTTTTTGCAGCAGTCAGCACTTCACACTAAGGAATTCACTACAGCCTGTTTTTCCCAAGGTACCCAAAAAAGTTACAAAGGAAAACTACACCACCCCCCGGGTCTGCTTTCTCTCTTGGAGCATCACATGGACATACTGGCTTTCTGCTGTTTTGTCAGTATCTCCATCTGAACTGTAAGTTGAAATGGTCGGAAGACATTGACTCAAGTACCAATCTAAGCATGCAGTACAGATTTCATACCAGCACTGTTATACAAAACCCACATAGCTCTCCTTTTCCTTCCCCTACGGCAGCACTGCTTCTGGAGGGATTGAGTTCACAGAAGATTATCAGCTGGATTACACAAATGGTCAAAACTGAAGTGATGCTGCTCACTCAAGGGCTTGTAGTCAACTGGGCGTGAAGCTTGCCTAGTTTAATAAATGCCAATTAGTACCCCATGCGGCAAGACATCTTTGAGGGTAAGTGCCCAAATACAGTGTGCATTTTTCTATCTACACTGGCTGCATGTACCACAAAAGCTCATCCCACCTGATGCTCACACCACATAACAAATGCTGTGCAGAGATCTCCAACCTCACCGCAGCCAGGCAGTTCCCGTGGTGTTGCATCGCTCTGTGCAAGCTTGGACATTGAAGCAACCCAGCTGGAAATTGCTAGGCAGATTCCTCTAGCTCAGCCCAGCGCGGCAACACAGCTCTAGCGCTTCTGACACCAGCTGGCTCCATGCAGAAGCAGTTCAAGTGCCTCTGCACTGTGTTTGCCACTGCTCCACTTCTCAAGGTTACCTCATTTGGTATTTGAAGAAGTATTTGCAGTTACTCTGTCTTCTGTTACTGTGATGTTAAGTGTGGTATAAAAAAACATTCAAAAGAGAATCCAAAAACATTGCTTTTTAGCCAAGAGCAATTTTAAGCATGCAATTCCTGTGAAATGTCTGCAATGGTTATTTTAGGGTTATGTTCCTTTCTAAATTCCTTTACACTTCTGTACAAAAAAGGGTTTTGCTAGCAACTTCTGTTGCCAATTCTACTGCAGGCAGGAACACAACCTTTACAAAAGATAAACACAAGTGGTGTGAGAACTGCCAAGCAGTCCAACAGTGCTAATACCTCTTTATGAAAAACAAACTGTAATGCTAATTTGCAGAGTTGAAGAGTAAAAAGGAGATGTATCCACACTTAGACTATTCAAGTGTAGCAATTACTTTCAGATCTTAAAATGGAGCTTTCCCTTAAGCCAAGCTGCTACCTCCTTTCCCTCACTGTGAGGAAGCTTTGTTGAGGACAGCTAGGCTTGTCTTTCAGAAAATGAGTGCATTTAGCAAGTGAAGGATAAAGTTTAAATCTCACACCCCTGCACACAGGGACTAATATTTCACTTCAGAGGTGGCCTCACAACTGAGTGAGGGCACTAGAAGTGTGCTAGCCATCAGTGTTAATAGCATTATTGTATTTGATGAGAGTTCAGTTTCTCCACGCCTGAATATACTTTAAAGGTACACAAGTCAATGGAAGCTGTCTTTGTTGCAAATAGCAGGAAACATCACTAGGAGCGTATCAGCTTTGGTATAAACAGTGTGGTTTCCTCCAGGTCCGTGGCAGGTAAAAGATCTGCTCTCTATTACCAACTGCCTAAGAGTCTAATACTTCGCCTTTCTAACACAGAAGTGGACACTGATTTCAGTGAGGAGCATGATGAATTTCACTGTCTCTGTGGTTAACATATTTGTTCACACCACAGGATAAACAGAGGCTTTAAATCAATTAGTGAATGTTTGTAAAGTTCCTTACAGTTTAAAAAGCTAAGTGCAAGCTATTATTACCTTCCTGTTATAATTTTGCTATCATTAATCATTTCTGCTTTTTAGGGGGAAGACAGCTAACAACCTCCTTAAAATTTGATTTGTTTGTATTAATCAGAACTATTATCCAAACCTTTCCCGAAGTGAATACATTAAAAACTGCCAAAACCTAATTGTTACCCAGTTAGTTAACAAAGCTATGGGGTCTTCTAGGTTATTTCTCTTGGGCAAAGACATGGATGGTGGAGTCAAGTGCCCTAGAAGCAGCGCGTGCACGATTTTCTTGCATGCCAGGGCAATCCAACAGAAGGTGGTTATTTTTTTGCTCACAGCTACAACCTGCTTTCAGCCAAGGCTCAGCACAGAACACTCTTGGTGCACTTTTTCTGTACAGTGCTGCTGTTTCACAGTGGGCCCAATGTTTTCTTGATCTCTTTCCCCACTTTTCTGGTGTTCCTCTTTTCCTTCTCCTTATCAAGATGCCAGGCTATTACCACTGTCCTCTATCATACTATTTCCTACTGCACACTGTTCCTGTGTGTGCTTTTTTTCAGGTCTATACCTGGACTTTACCTGAGGTCCATACTTAGGTTATATTACATCTAACGTAAGTAGGACAAGAGCAGAGACGGATGGCTGAGAAGAACAGAAAGCAGACAGTCAGGTCTCAGAAGGGACAGTAAGAAAGACTCTTCTTAAGGACCCAGATGGGACTGTGTGACTTTTATTATTGAAAGATGCTGGACTAAGAACAAGAGTGTGATATCGGTCCCTCTCTTCAAGAATGGAGCAGGAAGGCAAAGATTTGTTTACGAGCCCTTTTAATTTCTGGTTTTCTGAGTTTTGCATTTTTGTTGGTTTAAGAGTTTTGCTTTCGTAAATCTAGCTTTCACATTTGATTTTTTTTTCCCCTGGAATTTCTTACTTTAGGGAAAAGATTCATGCAGATCCACATCAAAGCTCTGGGAAGCCTCACCACAGGTGACTATTTATAGTGTCATCTGGGGATGAATTTTGTAAGAAATTTGTATTCAGAAAAATAGAGCAGGCACAGCACAAGACTTGGCCAGGATATAATAACTTTTCCCTGTAATTATCTTAATGCCTATGTTCAATTGTCCTAGATGACTGGCTCTGAAAGGACTTCCATGAAAGAAATGAAACTGCCTTTTCTGGCAAAGCAGGATATAAACAGGAGCTGAGGGAAAGGTAGGAGTGAGTATTTGGTGTGGGAGAAAAATGAATGTTCCTGCCCTTTTTGCAGACTGCATCCGAAAGCCTCTTGTCACCCCGCCAGCTTGTCTGTCAACTGTCACATCTCCAATTTGCCTGTCCGCAAGACAGAAGGAAATTGCTTTGGATGAAAGTTATTGACTGTGTCTTGAGAAATCTGAATCCAGTCCTCAGCTCTGTCCCAAGGCCTCAGGATGATACTGTGATAATCTTAAGATAGCTTCTGTAAAGGCATCCCAGGCTGCCCTCTGCCTGCCCACTCACTGAAGGGAAAGAAAACTTCACCAACCCTTTTGCTGGTGCTTTACTCTGCTGTCACTTCAGAGGACATAGGTACACGTTGTGCTTACGTGTCCTAACAAACGCAGCTAAGTCCAATCTCCATAGGGCACTTCAGGTGTTTCTGCATTGCAAATAATTATTTCACAAACCTATGGAAAGTATGTATTTTCCCTCCGTTTTACATGTGGAGTACAGATGGGGAATCTTTAACCCGGCAGCTTTGGCCCCATGGTCTGATAGTGCCACAAACTTTTGATGTGTGCCGCATGTGACCCAACACCCACAGAGGGAGCGTGCTCCATCTCTGTGGCAGGATATCTTTTGTCCTGCAGTGCAGTTAGCCCCAAAGGTGTAAACAGAGATTTAAACCAAAAAGAAATCAAAACATGTGAAAGCATTAGCTGAGTCTTAAAAAACCTGCAGCAGTACTCAGCAAACACTCACTATGTTCATAGTCCCGAAGCTAAAGCCATGTGGGCCAAGTATTCAGGAGCTCTGTGAGCCAGCGCACTTGTCCGAGCAGGGATGAGCTAAGATGGTGGCAAGCACGAATTTAAATGACAACTTCAGCCTTTGCGGCACTCAGGACAAAACCTGGCATCTACACATAGTTGATTGTGACTGCAAAGAGGTAGGTTTCTTTCTCTCTCCACTTTTTCAAAATTAGAAAAAAGTCCTGTTGTTAAACTAGTAGGACAGAGAGATACCAGCATCAATCTGCCTTGCACTATATTTAACTTGGTGTTACCAAATGGCATGCAGGATATCTTGTGGCAATGCATGACATTCCTTAGCATCTTCCCTTCACATCTCCCACCTCCACTTCTTCATACTCAATAACTTTCTGATTCGCTGTTATTATATTCCAATCTCCTAAAATCACATTGGCAGATCTGTCTGTATATTTTCCTTAGCCTCAGAAAACTTTGTTTCTTAACACATAAAAGAAAAAATTGAAGAGCTCTGAAAATACCTTCCATTGGCTTTTTTTCTGGTTTCGGTTATGACATTCTCATTCCAGTGGCTTTCCTGACTGCAGATGGTGCTTATTGGATGTGCAGAAGTGTGATATGTAATTTTAAAGTAAAGTAGCACCTTTAGATCCCTACTTTCTTTTGATTTAGTCAAAAGAGGCAACTTTGAGACTTCTTACCTCCTTTCTGGAGATTACTAACGGTATCTGAGTGACAAGGTACTGCCATGTACAATACATGCAAATCCCTGGATCCCAGGTCTGGTGAAAGCTGAGGCTATGGAGATGGAGAAGACTCTGCCAGGAGGGGAAGGGAGCATTTTAACATCTTCTTTTCTGTCTTTTGTGAACTGCCCGGGCTCTTGTTGGAGCCAGCTGATGCAGCCCACCTTTGATATAAGCACTGACCACAGTTCCAGTCTAATTACAGCATGGTAGATTGTGTCTGTGTGCTTTTATAGCACTTGCCAGAATGGTATCAAAATATTTCATAGGTAAATTAGGTCTATAATGTTTCCTGGTGGACATCAGGATCTTTTGATGCTTTGCTGGAGAAGCAGGCATTACTTGGCACAATTGTTCTCTCTTTTCCTTTCTGCTGTATTAACCTACGGCAATACATACATCTTAGTGAAGAGAATGGTTTTGCAAGATGCTCTGAAAAGAAGGCTAATCCACAGTCTGGTAATATCCTCTGAAAGTTAAGTTTGTAGCTCAAGAACAATGTCTATAATTCAGACTCTCTGTGCTGGGCTCCGGGAGCTGCACTGGTGAAGTCATGAAGGAGTCATGAATGATGATAAGACCAGTAATATAACTTTACCCAGAGCAGTGACCAATAGTCTTCGAAACTGGAACTAAAATTTTGAAATGACTGAGAACATGGATGAAAAAAATTGACCCCAAGAATAATGTACTAATAGTGGACCATGCCCCCGAGAAGGTAACCTGCTACATTCTCCATTATAGTGCAAGTCACCTATGGTTTAAATTTATGCCTGTGTGTGTCGTAATCTTACTATGTACCATCTTATCTTATTAGTATGAAAGGAATTTTGGCATTGGAAGGCCTAATGAATTAAAGCCTTGTTGGGGTACACAGTGGAAAGAGAGATTTACACTTGATGTGGACAGTGTTTAGTGTTTTCTAATTAGGGGATAGGGCAGTAAGCTCTGTGACATGTTAATTTGTTATAACTGGCATGTATTTTGACTAAGTGGAAAGAAAAGTTGCTTTAATTCTTAAAATGGGTAAGACATTGAATGAGACAAGTTGTTTTCATTTGAAAATATTTGATATATGTGTAAGATATGCTATCATGAGGTAAATGTAAATGAAATTAAACCAGAACAACACAGGACACTAAGTTTATTGCCGGGTGATATATATCAGCTCTAGCTAATTAATAAACATGTAAATTAGGCAAACTGAGGATAAAGAATGTGTCAAAGAATTGCTTTTTGGAATGATTCCTCAAGATGATGTCATCATGGCTAGCGTTTATCTTGTTTCTACCACACTAATGTTGTAAGTATGGAGAAGCTTCTCTGGTTTGGTAAAGCTATCTTGGATTTCAGCAGTAAAGATAGTTATTCCAGATTTTGTTTGACTGTTTAAGGAAGCAAATCTCATACAAGCTACAAACTTCATAAATTAGAAACTTCACTAAACAACAGGATTAATACATGAGAACCTCAAAGAAGATAAAGCAAATATGGAGAAAAAATGTTGGAAGGAAATCTTGTTTCTGTCTAAGTAGTAAGTTAAATGCAGAGTTCACCATCTCGAGAAGGAAGCAGCAAGCAGAGTTTTCTTCCTGTGGGAGAAAAAGGCAGTCCCTCAAAGCATTGCTCCCTGCTTATCAGATTTATGTCAGTCCTGCTTGGACTGAGGACGGTGTCTACATCTCAGTGCCAGTCTCTCCTCAGAACGAGAACAACTTTGTATAGCAACAGACTAAGAAGGAAACAGTGGCACCTGACAGTACCAGCAACCGTCACCAGCAGCAGAAATGACAGTGCCTCCTCTGCCATTTGAGTAGTCTCCTATGGACACTAAGGTGCAAGGGTTCAAGCTGTAGAGCTTGGGCCCTGGATGGGTAGGCTCCCCAGGTAGCTTTTCCTGCACACAAGACCCCAACTTGACTTGCATGAGCCCACCACGACTAACTATGCCACATGCAAGGGCTCAGCAGTGGGGTTTTTTACCAGGGACCTCTTATGACGGGCTTGCCGAAGAAAATTCCTGGTTGAGCCACGTGTTTATGTAGTAGTTCAGTCCTCCTCTGCGTCTTGCCCTGCCTCAGCACTGCCCTGCCATCGCTGGTGTGGGAAATAGCCTGCGCGTGGGAACACTATAGCAGGGACGTTTCACTTGGGCTGCAGGGACCTCCAGACCAGGCTGCCCTTGTCTCTGATCAACCCCTGCTCAATAGCTGAAAAAGGAGCACAGCAGTGTGACAACATCAACACATGAGAAAACAGAGCAAGGCACACATTTCACTGGCTTTCCCACTCCGGAGAGATCTTGCTTGACCCTCTGTTTAATCTGACTGCACAGAGGAGACTCATAAAGCTGGAGTCTGCGCCCGCTGGGCTTCCCTTTTCACCTTGCTTCCTATGACCTGGCAGTTCTGGTCCCACCAACTTTCCTCAGAGACCAAATATGTTTATTAATGTGATTGTTGGATAAAAATAATAGCAACTCCCAAACTCCGTAGTGTGAGAAGGGGTTGAGAGAGGACTACATGTACCTGCGAGCACAAAGAGAAGCAAGAAAGCCTGAGACACTCCACTTGTTAGAGCACTGAAAACATGCTACACGTACCCTATCAACTCCAGCCAGCTCAGAAGGAAAGACTAGATCCGTGCTCATCCTGCAGGTCCTTAAAATTAGGTAAGAGGAGCGTGTGTGCATGCGGCCTGCCCATGCTCCATGCCAAGGGGCTGCAGGCTGCCTGTGCTCGCCCCAGGCACTGGTGGGGACAGGGCTGGGCACATCGGTCTTCCACCATGTGTGGAAACCTCTTGGCAACACTTGTGCGAGGCATGCACCTCCCCTAAGTGCCCCATGTAATCAGCCTCGAAACAGGTAGTGATTTAGCTCCTACTCAGTCATTTTAAGTGATTTTTCTCTCAGTTAAGGCACTTCTCTCAGTTCAGAGAGTCTGGGATAGGCTGGAATAGGTAGCCCCTTTGCTAACCTGTTTTAGTCCTAACAGAGCAAGACAGGTTAGCAAAGGGACTGCCTATGGCAGGGCTACCTGTTCCTAATGGAGCAAGAGGTACGGAGTGATTCCACTTGATCTGTGGGACATCTGGAGCTGTGCATAGATTAGTGACCTTGTGGCTTGTGGGGCATTTATCAGACAGAGGCTGCCAGGATGAAAGGCAAGGACTCCCTGCACTTTTAATCGCACTTCTCATCTCCTTTTTTTTTTTTTATTTAAATTCTGTTGTGGTTTAACCCCAGCCAGCAACTAAGCACCACGCAGCCGCTCGCTCACTCCCCCCCACCCAGTGGGATGGGGGAGAAAATCGGGAAAAGAAGTAAAACTCGTGGGTTGAGATAAGAACGGTTTAATAGAAAAGAAAAGAAGAAACTAATAATGATAATGATAACACTAATAAAATGGCAACAGCAATAATAAAAGGATTGGAATGTACAAATGATGCGCAGTGCAATTGCTCACCACCCGCCGACCAACACCCAGCCAGTCCCCGAGCGGCGATTCCCCCCCACACTTCCCAGTTCCTATACTAGATGGGACGTCGCATGGTATGGAATACCCCGTTGGCCAGTTTGGGTCAGCTGCCCTGGCTGTGTCCTGTGCCAACTTCTTGTGCCCCTCCAGCCTTCTCGCTGGCTGGGCATGAGAAGCTGAAAAATCCGTGACTTTAGTCTAAACACTACTTGGCAACAACTGAAAACATCAGTGTTATCAACATTCTTCACATACTGAACTCAAAACATAGCACCGTACCAGCTACTAGGAAGACAGTTAACTTTATCCCAGCTGAAACCAGGACAAATTCCATCTCCTAAAATTAACGTTTGCAGCAGATCTGAAGGAACGTCTCTCTTCCATTCCTCTCCTACAAGAAAGTATGCAGTTGTTTCCCTGGGGTTAGACGCCTACAAACTTCAATGACTTCGCAATTAAACTTTTACAAAGCTTGTTTGGTAAAAGAGCAAAGCACGGTGAAACTGCCGGGGCTTGGTGGCCCTCTCCTGGCCACGCTTGTGCCGTGCACTTGTCCTCAGACACAAACCCCGCTGCAGCCCAGTCCCAGGCTGGGCACTGCGCTGTGCCTGGCTTGGCAGCTTGCTGGCAGCAGGCAGCAGCTGAGAGCACTCACGCAACATCAGGCAAGAAGTTGAATGTATTTATTTTGGATTAAACAGGACTCCTTCATGGCTTATTTTAGCTTAGCATTTTGCCAAGTGGCATGCTAAATACAACCAAAGCTCCTTTATCGCTTGCAATATGAGGCATTGTTTATCACAAATAAATGTTTAGAAGTATGTTGATCATTACAGGTAGGATCCATCTCACCCAGCTTTGGTCCCTCAGGTCTTTTGACACCAATTCTATGTTAGCATCCGTTATAGTCATTCCCTCGGCCTCTTTCAGGTGGCAATTAAATGCTTTCTCAGGCTGCCTATCTCTCTCCACCTCAGAAGCAAGTGATCAGTGCCATCCCCCACAATATAGTCAGTTAGCTTTCCTCTTTCCTTGTGAGAGCCTGGTTGTCCTCTTATTTTCATTAGGGTAGAAAACATTTATTCCAGTGAAGTCCGTCACACTGCCTTGGTGTGGAAAATGGTGTAGATAAAAGCAGAACTGGGCCCCAAATCTCTTCAAGGATAACGGGGATTTTTGCTACTACTGGAATCCTGTCCCTTCCTTCCTCTCTCCCCTTTCTCCTCCTCCCTGCCTTCCCTCATCACTCTGAGTTGGAAACCATTCAGGGCTTGTGAGCCTCCTCTTTTGTCTGGCAAATTCTTCCTGCCTTCATTTTAAATATATAAGACTAAAATATTTGAAATACAGTACACTGACAACATGTCTTTCATAAAGACTGATAAGTCACTTAGCAGGAGAAAGAAATAAAAATACCCATTCATGATACATTGCTGATGGAGTTTGCAGGTGACAGAAAAGACTGGGCAGTGCTAAATAATATAAAGTGTTAGGTCACTGTTACAGTATAATCTGAATTATCTGATGAAGTGGAGAGATTTAAAGGCTTATGTTGTTATAACACCACACATTATATGTATGCAGGAACATAGGAATTCCCACAGCATGAGGGTCTCTGTCCTAAGAAGCTGTGACTGTTTCTTGCATCTTTTTTAACCAGCTGAACTTGAGTACCCAGTGCAACCATTGAGCCAAAAGCATCAACATGGCCCCAGGAGAGACAAACCGCCAGCTATGAGAAGAGACCATTGCCCCATCTTTGGCCTGAGTAGGGGCACACGTACAACTCCACACCCAGTCCTCTGCCCCTAGCTCCATAGGGTGCTGGAAAAACAAAGCAGGCGTCAAAGAGGAACAAAAAAGAAAATCAGAGAAGTGGAAAATGTGTTTTTCTCATGCAAAATAGAGGTGTCGGTTCATATCGCTTATACAACAGAGGGTTTGAACAAAATTTCTAAGAACCCACATGAGAACAAAACTTAAAGAGCTCTCAGACCTGTAGGATATAACGAGTTACTAGGACAGGAAGCAGAGGTTAAAAACATTCGTACTGAAATAAAAAGATAAATGACATGCCTGGAAAAAAGAGAAGGGGATATAAAGGCATACAGTAACATCCCACAGTAAGATTATTAAAGGTGTTGATACCTAAGAGCAAGAAGTAGCCTTTCTTCAGCATTTCAGAAGTGTCATGCCAAGATCTCATTAATTTGTCTCTGAAAATCTTACACTTGAAGTTCAGTATGAATACATAACATAAACTGATAGCTGATCTAAACCTTTGTCAGCATAGCAATCACTGGGAAAGCGAAGCACAGAAAGAGCTTTGTGGCCATTAATAAGCTGAATGTTATCACTCTTACTTGCAGCAAGGTGATTACTTCCTAAAGTGTAGGCTCACGGTATGAAAAGACTGACAGTATAAACTGACCAGACTTGCCCCTGATTGAGAGCCAAGCCCCTAATCCTGGTTTAAAAAAAAAAAAGTATGTGCTCCCCATGAAAGGCAATTCAGGGCTGCCTTGGCAGCAGGCAGCACTGCTCAGCTGCAGGGCTGCTCCAGGCTGTACCATCACATCTCCTTGGCTTCAGCCCCACTACAGCTCTTGACTGCAACAGGGCACCACTGCGAAGAAACATCGGCTAACAGCACGCTAAAATGACTCTGCAGCACTCTGCAGCCTTGGAGAAACAGTATTAGGTTGGCTGATGATGGCTACAGCCTGGTACAGGAAGGTGCTTAAATTTCCAATTTAGAACAATATTCTGCTATAAACATTTAATAGTGCTAAACCCTAACAGTCACTCTTACAATAAGCAATGCATTATAAAACCTGAACATTTATTACCCTGCTTTTCTGGAAAGATTTGTTATCATCTGTAGCATTCTTCTGAGATTAGTACTGTTATTACAGGCTCCTCTATACTTCTTCATATTTATGCCTATGAAGGCAGGAGAGGGTCATGTAACCTCTGAGATTATGAGACCTTCCTAATATTGCCTCGTGTTCCTTATGTGTTGGCTTGCTCCAGACTGAATCACTCTCACACAGGCAGAGCTATCCTACTGTTGACTTCTGCAGACTTTTGCTGCTGGAGGAAAAGGCAGTTCCTACACTTCCTGAACTTTAAAATCCCTGAACTCTGAATTCAAAGAAAGACCTGGAGTTGCTTCACAGACTTTCTTGCTTTTCTACTTCTCCCATCACCTGTTCAGTAAAACAAATCTCTGTTTCTCTCTGGGACAAAACACAAAGAGAGCTGTCAAATGCCAAAACATAAGAAGTCTTTGGACTGTGAGAACAAAGAAAGAAGCTGCCAAAATATGAATTGCCCTGCCTATAGTCAAAGGACTTCTGATCTGCAGGTCCAAATAGAAAGAAAAAAAAATCATTTTACCTGCCAGCGTGCTTTAGCCATTTTAAAATTACATTTAGGTGAAGTTGAAAACAAAACTCCACTTTGATATTAAAAATCAGTATTTTGTTTAAGTGTCCAAAAATGCTCTAAATGTTTCTACTTTTTACTTTTCCAGTACTCTAAATGATTCTGTCAATTCAGCTAGAACTTGCCGAATAATTTCAGCCAATTCTCAAATGGCTTTTTTCTTTTCTTTTTTTTTTCTTCAAATGATGTGGCTTTTTTTTGTCTTTGAAACAGGAGATGGAATGGTACTTCCTTCCAAGACCTCATTCCCTGCATGTGTATGGGCGCACAGTACTGTGCATGATCCTTTGGAGAGGGAGACGGGGCTAATACTTCCTTCAGCCTCAGAAAGAGAGCGCTGAATACTAATAAGTTGCTAGGACATCCTTTCCCTGTCTCTCTCACTTTTTTTAGCCCATTGGGATGTACACAAACTTAGAGAGAAAATGTCTTTCCTTTTTCACCTTAAGCATTTGTTATAGGTAAGTCTATCATACCCCATCCCTGTATTTTTAGAGCACAGAGAGAGTGAGTTGGCTATCTAGCTCCAAAATACTGGATTAGACAGACTGAGGGTTCAACTGAATACAACCCCACTGCTACAGCCCTTCGTAATGACCTTGGCAAGTCATGCATTCCCCTGCCAGTACTACAGAAAAGAACTGCAGATTCTTTTTTCCCAAGTAACATGCATACACCTTTTATTTCCCAAAGAGTCCGATTCCCATGTGGAATTGTATATCACTGCTAAATCATTGCTGCCGAGGACCTCCATCCACTCCGGCCACGGTGAGCAGGGCTGCTGATGGCCAGGGACTCACAGCAAACCATTTGGACCCCTGGAAGACCATCTTTCCTCATGCAAACCAACAGACATGAGGGTGACAAGGCACCTCAATCTGACAGCCCTGGACTTTGCCTACCCACTTTGTCTTATTTGGGGGGACTGAAGGAGTACATGAGGCTCATCTTCTTTTCTGGAACTGGAGATTTCATTTCTTCTCCTGCCTGAACCCTGGAGGGCTGTTTCCAATGGTCTAGTAAGTCAAAAGTTTGGTCCAAGCCATGTACCTTGCATCAGATTGCATGGCCTTGGGGAGGGTGGGGATGTTTTCTGTTTCACTCTGGCAAGAAGTTTTTTTCTTCACATCACCACAGTCAATTTGTAGTGCTGGGCAAGGTACATGTGTTACGTTAGAAAAGCTGGAACTGAAGTGCCCTGGTATATGGCCATGACATGGGGTCAGGACCATAGTATATTCCCCTTGAGCTATGTAGTTACTTGCTGGTTTAGGTTTGTGTGGTGGGCTTTTGGCAGCGGGGTAGGGTCCGCAGGGCCGGCTCCTGCTGGAAGCTGCTGGAAGCTCCCCCGGCTCGGAGCCGGACCCGCCTCTGGCCCAGGCCGAGCCCGTCAGTGACAGTGGAAACACCTGTGGGAGAGCAGATTTAAGAGGGGAAACCTGCAGGGAGTGGGGGATTGGGATGGGAGAGGAACCCCTCTGTGGGTACTGAGGTCAGGGAGGAAGGCAGGAGGGGATGCCCCCACAGCCCGCGGCAGGCTGTGTCCCCCCCCAGCCCATGGAGGGGAGTGGAGGCCCCCCAAGATGGCCGGGACTCTGTGGGGAAGCCCGGGCTGGAGCAGGCTGTGCCTGAAGGACTGCAGCCCGCGGGAAGGACCCACGCTGGAGCAGTTGGTGGAGGACCGTCTCCCGCGGGAGACACCCCACGGCGGAGCAGGAGCGAGTGCGGAGGAGTCCTCCTCCCCCTGAGGAGGAAGGAGCGGCAGAGACCAGGTATGGCGGACTGACCCCAGCCCCTGTTCCCCTGCGCCGCCGGGGGGAGGAGGGAGAGAGAACCGGGAGTGGGGCTGAGGGGGAAGGAGGGAGGGACGGGGGGAAGGCGTTCTCAGGTCGGGTTTGACTTCCCAGTGTCCTCGTTTTGATTTGATTGGTAGTAAATGAAATGGATTTTGTTCCTTCCCCCAGTTGAGCCTGTCTTTTGCCCGTGCCCATAAGTGGGGAGTGATCCCTCCCTGTCCTTGTCTTGACCCATGAGCTTTTCTTTATATTTTCTCCTCATCCCACTGGGGCTGGAGGGGGGAGGAGTGAGCGAACAGCTGTGTGGTGCTTTGTTGCTGGCTGGGCTGAAACCAGGACACCTGGACACTTTAGTTTTTCTCCTGACCTTGATGACAGGCTCCAAAATGCAGCTATTTGCAAGGGCTGCTGAAGTAAACGAGTGCTGAGGGAAACACACCTGTCTGGTATGGTCGCAGAGCGGAGATGTGTATTCAGTAGAGCAGCAGAGGTAGCTGTTGCAGTGGGAGGATAAAGTGCTGTTTAATTTAATGTATGTATTGGTAATAACAGTCATTAAACAAGAATGTTGTAAGAATGGTTTTAGACTTTCATTTAATGGCTACAACTCTAGCAATTAAAAAAAAAAGAAAAAGCAAATGCCGATGAGCAATAGCAACATTATGGGAGGTATAACAATTCAAAAGTTACTTAACTTGTATAACTCCCAAATGAAGACCCAATAAAGCTCTTCAGACACAGCTGCTAGCACTATTGCTACTGTCAGAATACAGGTTATTGAAATAAAATGCATTGTTAAAACACCAGTTTCAGGATGACAATATTTTCATGGGATACACTTAGAATAGAATTATTTTTCTATCATCTCACATCCTTGAATATCAGCCTTGGGTCTGATCTGCTTTATGCAAGTTGGAATCAGCCACTGAGGTTGCATGGCCCAGAATGGAAAAAAAACTGATTTTTTTTTTCTCTGTTTGCAAGACTTCCTAGATTAATGAATCTGCCTTAAACTAGCCTTGAGACACACAAAACAGAGCATCCCTGTTGATGGTGGGTGAAACATTTGGTCTTAACTACCTGTAAATAATTTAAGTGCTGAAAAGTGTGGTGATTCTGAGTAGGCCTAAGGCACTTAATTATCTAACAAGATTCCTAGGGAACTCCAATAGTGTTTTCTGCCTCATTAGGACAGAAATACAATTTTTCTCCTATTTCGGCAAATGCCTCCTCAACAAACAATAAATGTGCAAGCTGGAAGTTAAAAGACTGGTTAATGGTCCCTTGACATGATCATACTGAAGTAAAAAAGAGTAAAACCAGCATATGCTGTGTACACAAAAAAGACATTTCAGCCTAGAAGTTAATATTTTAAAGAAAACATGCTGAAGGCCACAGAGTATCTTCATGGATGGCAGTTTTGTTCAGCATCTATTTCTGTTTGTTGCGTGGTTTCTAATTCTGTATTTCCTATCATTAAAAGGAAAAGGAGGTGCTGTAAATCAAGTTAACAAGTAGCTTTTCTCAAGCAGTAGATGGAGCACCTACTTTACTGCACGTGCACATACCAGCTGTGTGAATGTCTTCAAACAGGCATGCTATGGTTTATGGCTTTCATTCCACTTACTATTAATTACTATTCTTCATTATGGCTGGTTATGAGTACTTAGAAAGCACTTTTTATCAAAGGACTGTGTGATGGCTAAACAGATTTTGTAAAGGAAAGCCACTTTTGACTCTTCATAATTTATTGAAGGAATCTAAGACTGTTTTTCAAAAACGATGGGCAGCAAGCCTTGAGCTTCCAGCCCCCAGGCTGCACGAGAGCTGGCTGTCAGGAACCATGTCTATTTATTGCCCTCTGCTAGTATCATCCCTAAATTTGATGTTTCAAACCTGACTTGTCTACCATTTGTCTCATCGTTTCTTTGCAATTTGCTGGCAGTGCAAATGATATTCTAGAGGAAGGACAGATCTGAAGATTGTTACTGGTGGGATGAAATGTCATGTGCTTAATTGTCAAGAAGTGAGGATGTTAGCAAATGAAGTGCTGAGAAGCTGAACATCTTAGGCTATTTCTTTAAAAGGGTCTTCAAACATGAGAGAGAATATGAAAATGTCTCCACAGAAATAGACCCTTGAGAAAGGGAATCACACTTTGAGGAAACTGAAGAAACTCCTGCTGATTTTCTTTTAATAGAAAGCTTGAAGCAATAAAACTGAAGTCAAGGTTTGCTATTGTTTAACTATTCATTGCTTCACTACATCATAAAAAGAATGTTTTAGATAAGGAAATAGAATAACATACCAAATAGACTGAAAATGTAACATTTAATTTATCATTTGTGCAGATAATGTCTGTTCTTTTTTTATATAACATATAACAAGTGATTAAGCCCTTTTGGAGAGAAACTATATCCTTTCCTTTTAACAACACATGTAATTACTTAGCCATAGTAATATCTGCCAACAGATGTGGTGCTACTCAATTGCTGGCAATGTAAAAAAAAAAAAAAAAAGTTCGTTTGTGGGGTATTTCTGTTCCTAAAACAAGAAGGACTAGCTTAAATAGTGATGGTTTCCAGGAAGTCTCAGGGCATGCAGTCTAGCTGGGTGACCTCTGGTTTATGATCTAATAATCCAACTGCACAGCTGAGCTCCTGGTCCCTCTTTCTCATACTGTCCTTCCCCTTCATCATCCATCTTCTTCACCCATTCCTCTTCCTCTTCCTCCTTTCCTCTTGCTCGGCTCCTATGTTCATCCTGTCCCTGCCACTTCTCCACTTGTTATGTTCAAAGAGTTCAAGACTAAAAGGCACCAATTCTTCACCTAACCTTATTTAATGTATAAAACTAGCTACAGACTGTCACCTGAAAAAAATTATAGTAAGCACAAAATGCTGTAGTGGTCAAAGCACATTCTTTAGAGACAGCAAGCCTGGATAAGATACCAAAAGCAGTAAACCGATTGCTTCCTTTAGGAATTTGTTCCAGTGTTTTCACTTCCTTTCTCAACACCTTTGCCTAACTTTTCATTTGAATCCATCTTCCTCAGATGTTGTTACAGTACACCATTGAATCTCTCTCTCAAGGATCGAAGACTGCTTTAGTATCTAGCATTTTCCTCTTGTGAAAATACAGAAATCACATTACCCATGAACTTGCTTTTAGATAAGATAAATAGGCTGGAAGATTTAAGGCTCTCATTATACCACATTTTTTCCAGCCCCTCAAAGCTTCTCTCTTTTCCTTTCTCTTCTGTTCTCCAGCCTCCCTTGCTACATCTTCTTGCTCCCAAAAGTCTCTCTGCTGGGAGAAAAAATAAGAGGGAAATTCTGTTTCTGCTACTGGATGAACTGAGGACAACTGCTCCTGTGATCCCAGGCCAATTCCAGCTCCAAGCAGCTGGAACACACTTGGGCTGGACAGCTTTCAGAGAATAGAGTTGAAAAGCCCTCAGCATTTGCAAATTTATATTAGTTTAAATGTTGCAACTCTGCAAATCTGGGCGATTTTTCAGAGAAAGAAAAAGGTATGCCTCCAAACCCAGTGTGAGTTCTCTGCTCCTGAAAAAGTCCAACTTCTGCTCCAAAGCAGGAAGATGCCTGCTGACACTGCTGAAAGAAATTGCTTGTAAAACTGTTTCAACTTAGTAGAGCAATATGTTCTCTTCTAATTTCAGTCCTGAAATTGGCCAGATGACTTTTACTGAAACTTTCTTCCCCCCAGGATCTCCACCCCACTCCCCCCAAAGAAATACCAAGCCTAACACCTAATCAGCCTACAAACATTCAGCAGGTACATTGAAATTATACGTAAAGAGCAGCAGGGTAACAACATCCATGCCAGTTGTAAAGCTGCAGTAGGCTCTGGGTTTTGCACTGTCCATTACCCTTTTCCTAGAATTATTTTTCTGTTAGATTTCTATATGTCTCCTTTTATCTTGGTACTGAACATCTCAATATTAGTCAGCGGAGTTAAGGTGATGTATTTAATGTGTGTTTTCTAATGATATTTGGAACTTTGTAAAAAAAAAAAAAACCCACTTGCATTTCCTTAAATATAAGCCCCAGTTTACTTGATACATCTGTGCACATGTTCTGCATTCTACTATACTGGCTATAAAGTCCAATTTGAACTAACATTATATTACATGACTGTCAGGCATGATCATGCAGTCCCCTTTGTCCTTTGCTTTTCACAAGTGTTAACATCTCCAGAACTGAACAGAGAAAGGAAGCCCTAAAATACCTTTGCTGGTTTTCCATACTTTTCTAAAAAATCTTGCAAAAGGAGTTATGAATATTTATTATAATCATATATTTAAATGGCTCTTACAATATCTTTATCCATAAATGAATAGTGCACAGCACAGAATGAATAAGAAATTGCTGAGTATACCGGAAATTCTGTATGACTTCCTTTGCTGTTCTAAAGCTCTCCTTTTGCTTTGCCGTGGAAGCAAGTTATTGAGATCTGCAAGCAGCTGGTTCACTTCACACTTCAGAGGAATACATCAGTCCTGACTACCAAAGCAGAAGATGGACTGTACTGTGTAAGGAAGGCTGGAATTGAGCTAAGCCATGTTAAATTAATGGGTAAAGCTTTCAGAAACACCATTTTATACATGAAGCTCTGCTACTTTCACAAGTTGCCCAAAGCAAAACTCCTTAGTTGAATTATTCACTGAGGGCAGAGCAAATTCTTTTCTCCCGTGAGAACTGATTTTCTAACTCCTGCAAAGATGTATATTCTTCAGTCACGGCACTCTCCTCCATGCTGGATGAGGTTGGATTGATACTCTGCAGCTGCTGCATTCCCTGGTAAATCCTGCCAGGACAATCTTGACAGTGTGAGGCCAACTGATTTTCCAGCTGCTATTCTCTTGGCTGATCTGCATTTGCTAGGAGACACCAGATTTGCACAACTTGTCATCAGCTTTTCCCAGACTGCTGCTAGATATAGCATCATTCATGCTTATTAATCTTTGTGAACCAAACAAATTCAAACAGGAGGCAGGTGCCAGACTCTCCCCAGAGCATCAGTTAGCGCTGAAAGCAAGCAAGGTGGACACCCAGTGACACAGGCTGAGAAAGATTCAAGGCACCTAGCACGTGTTGAATGTAAGCTGTAACCTGAATGAACAATATCCATAGCCATACTTTTCCTTTTTAATCTTTACCATAATGACACCTCTAGTTTTCAGGAAGCCTCCAGGAGCTCTGCTGGTCAACCTGACTTCTTGCAAGAGCCATGAAGCAAAACTGGCCAAGAAGTCTCTGCTTCTCGTGGCAGCAGGATATCACCAACTGGAGAGTCCCTGGTACCTTCCCCCTGTTGGGGCTCGGTTCCTTGAGATGCCTTGCACAGAGCTCTGCAGGGCACAAAACCTCCCCATGTAGGGCCAAGACTGGTGGCAGGATTTGTCAGGGGAAGCTGAGCTTGCACTGTCCAATTATAAAACCTAAGTAAACTCTTTGTCATGGTTTAACCCCAGCTGGCAACTAAGCACCACGCAGCCGCTCGCTCACTCCCCCCCACTCAGTGGGATGGGGGAGAGAATCGGAAAAAAAGCCCACACGGGTTGAGATAAGAACAGTTTAATAGAACAGAAAGGAAGAAACCAATAATGATAAAAACAATAATAAAATGACAATAATAATAAAAGGATTGGAATATACAAAGCACATGATGCACAATGCAATTGCTCACCCCTCGCTGACCAATGCCCAGTTAGTTCCCAAGCAGCAATCTGCCCAGGCTAACTCCCCCCCAGTTTATATACTGGGCATGACATCCCATGGTCTGGAATATCCCTTTGGCCAGTTTGGGTCGGCTGCCCTGGCTGTGTCCGCTCCCAGCTTCTTGTGCCCCTCCAGCCTTCTTGCTGGCTGGGCATGAGAAGCTGAAAAAATCCATGACTTAGTCTAAACACTACTTAGCAACAACTGAAAACATCAGTGTGTTATCAACATTATCCTCATCCTAAAACCAAAACATAACACTATACCAGCTACTAGGAAGACAATTTACTCTATCCAGGCTGAAACCAGGACACTTTTAAAACCAGTTAAAGGTAAAGGGGGAAAAGGGACATGCTGGAAAAGCTGGATACTTCCATTTGAGTTCTGTCACCCCAGTCATTACTTTGTCCCCTGTAGTCTTGGCAATGCATTACCACCGAGCCAGAGATTGTGGATGTAATCAGGTACCAGAACTGGGAATCTTTTCTCATAGCACAGGCTTTATAAAGCTCTGTGGCAATCCTGAAAATGATATGAAAAGCAGGAAGGCTCTTTAAGCTGGAAAAGATCTGCTTGCTAATGACTGCAACATCAGTGTATGTGCAGAGGAGCTGCCAGGACTGGGACGTGTCCCATTTAAAGCCTTTGTAGCTTGAACATCAGAACCCAATTCCAGGGGAGGGGAGAGGAGGATGGGTCCCTCTGCTCAGGAGGGAAGATCCATAAATGATCAGAGGCAGGTGGGACAGAAGAGCTCAGTGATGCTAAAGCTGTGCTGAAGAATTTAAGAAAAGGTGGGAAGGGCGCAGGCTGAAAATACAGGTAGGGAGAAGACTATGTTGGACAAAAAGAGAAAATACAGTCACAAAGGATACTCCTCGGTGTGGGGGAACTAGACTGTCAGGCCCTCATGTTATCTGAGATATGGGAGCGGCTCTAATTGCTAAACATCACGGAGAACTGCGCTTCATAGATTAATTCTTCTCTTTCTTTTATGTGTTTCTAATTGCAATTTCTGTAATCAAATGACATAACAATCTTCTTTTCTAGAATAAACTTGCTGTTTTGTTCTTAAGTTTATCTGTTATCAAGACTAAGTCCCTCCTGACAGACATAAGGCAGTGACCAACTAGTAAGCCACAGCTTCAGGAACCCCACATGATATGAAGGGAGTTATAAAAACAAAAAGAAACCTTCATTCTGTTTCTTAGGGGAAGAGGCAGACATAGAAAGATTGCACATGTATCTACAAACAAGCGGAGCTCTTAGAAACCTTGGTGTTCTCTAATTATGATTGCTGCAACTTCTAGTGGGACTTCTAGACAAATATCACTTGGTGAATAGCTCTTATTTCTACAAAAACTTTCTAGAAAACCCTTTATTTATGTCATTTTTCATACCACCCCTATTTTGTCTCCAGCTATGCTGGCAAGATGCAAGTTTGCCTGATTTTCAGAAAGTTAATGGAGAAATATTTCAATCCTGATTTCCACATGTTGTGGCTTAACCCAGCTGGCAACTCAGCCCCACACAGCCGCTCACTCACCTCCCCTGCAGTGGGATGGGGGAGAAAATCAGAAGGGTAGAAGTGGGAAAACTCATGGGCTGAGATAAAGACAGTTTAACAGGAAAAGCAAAAGCCACATGTGCAAGCAAAGAAAACCAAGGAATTCATTCACTGCTTCCCACGGGCAGGCAGGTGTTCAGCCATCTCCAGGAAAGCAGGGCTCCAGCACACGGAATGGTGACTTGGGAAGATGAATGCCATCACTCCAAATGTCCACCCCTCCCTTCTCCTTCCCCCAGCTTTACATGCTGATCATGACGTCCTATGGTCTGGAACATCCCTTGGGTCAGTCGGGGTCAGCTGTCCCGGCTGTGTCCCCTCCCGACTCCTTGTGCCCCCCCAGCCTGCTCGCTGGTGGTGGGGGGTGAGGAGCAGAACAGCCCTTGGCTCTGTGTAAGCACTGCTCAGCAGTGACGAAAACATCCCTGTGTTATCAACACTGTTTTCAGCACAGATCCAAAATGTAGCCCCGTACCAGCTACTATGAAGAAAATTAACTCTATCCCAGTGTTATAGAAGAAATTTGATTAACTGTATTCTCTCTGAATAGTCTTGTTTAGCATTAATGGCTTAGCATTACCAGCTAAAGTAGCTGAAGCCTTAGGCCACAAGAGCTGACCGAGTAAACTTTTTTGAGAAAATTAATGCTGCTAACAAAGAACTAGCTGAATTTAGCAGATATGAGCAGAATGAAGAAGATAAGGACCAAGGAGACAGTTCCAAGAGAATGAAGTAACTTCATAAGGCGGCTAACCCAGTGACAGTGAATACCAGTAAGAAATCCAGAGACCACTGACCAGAATTAAGTGATGGGACTTGGGGTTGGATGTGGGGATCAGGTGGTGGGTGGTACAGGTATAATTGAGAAGCATGAATTGGGGTAGGTGTCCCTCTCTGGAGGCACCCAGCTTAAGCTGTAACCTAAGAACTAATAAAAGCCTAATTGGAAACCTTCACTTGGACTTGGCATTCTGAGTGGGATCCAAGGGTCGGACCCTGTTACAGTGGCCGGCATGTGTTAATCCATAACACCCAGCCAAAACCAGCACACCAGATCAAGCAGTAATTGAAAAGAAAACAAGTAGTTTCAGTCAACTAGGTAAGTTCATCACTGTAACAGCTTTTTTTACCTCAGTTCATAATCATAGTGTATAGAATCTTCTATTAGGAGATATTATAAAACGACTGGACCTTATGCCTTCAATAGTTTCACTGAGTAACTCAGGAAGATGCCATGCAGAAGGTGTCCATTGAGAAATAACAAGTATATCCTGAGGTCTTTCTGTAACCTCTCAGGCTGCATCCAGGGTTTGGAAGCATATGGAAAAGCCCTGTGCAAAAGTCATTCAGACTTGGCAAGTTTTTCTCAATGGCAGCCTGTGAAAGTACCTGTTAGGGAATTTAATGATGGACTACAAGAGTTCATCGGCCACAAATTATATCAGTCCAAAAGCTGGCAGAGGTTCCAGTTATTGTATTAAAATACCTTTGCCCTCATGAATGGATCATGGAGCCAGGGCACAGAAGCAATATAACGAGCAATATAGTAGCTAGTCTTACTGAGCAACCTTCGCACAGCTATTCAGTTTCAAGTGTCAGCTGTCAACAGTGTTTGTATTTTTCCTAAATTGACTTGACCTCAAAAACTCCTGCTAACTGGGCTAAATAAAGGAAGGGAGGCTGATGTGGGAAAGGTATTCTGGAAGTAGGTTACAGCTTCTTGTCAGGCTGACAGGAAAATGCTGTTTCCGCAAACTCTCAGCAACACTAACGGGATGATCACCTTTCCCCAACGCTGAGCTATTCTCTCCCGTGGCCCACCGCAGCATGCTGTGCTCTCGGTTGTGCCAAACAAGAATTTCAGCTCAAGGCAAAATAGAACCCTTCTTCTCATCCTTGACCCAGGTCAAGGTGGTCCAGCCGCACCTCTGCCCTGACAAAGACCTTGGTTGGCAGAGCTGAAGGGAACACACACAGGGACAGCAAGGGCTGGGGTGAGCAGGCAGGAACTGGAGGGGTGGCACTGCTCAACGAGGTTTTGTATTAGCAGGCAACGTCAGTCAGTAGGAGCAGGTGTCCAGAGTGAAACAGTTGTGCTGAGAACCTGATGCCTAGGTGTCGTGGTTTCAGCCCAGCCGGCAGCAAAGCACCACGCAGCCGCTCGCTCACTCCTCGCCCCCGGCGGGATGAGCAGAAAATACAAAGACAGGCTTGTGGGTCGAGACAAGGACAGGGAGGGATCACTCCCCACTTATGGGCACGGGCAAAAGACAGGCTCAACTTGGGGAAGAAAAATCAATTTAACTTGCTACCAATCAAATCAAAACAAGGATAATGGGAAGTCAAACCCGACCTGAGAACGCCTTCCCCCCACCCCTCCCTCCTTCCCCCTCAGCCCCACTCCCGGTTCTCTCTCCCTCCTCCCCCCGGCGGCGCAGGGGAACAGGGGATGGGGTCAGTCCGCCATACCTGGTCTCTGCCGCTCCTTCCTCCTCAGGGGGAGGAGGACTCCTCCGCACTCGCTCCTGCTCCGCCGTGGGGTGTCTCCCGCGGGAGACGGTCCTCCACCAACTGCTCCAGCGTGGGTCCTTCCCGCGGGCTGCAGTCCTTCAGGCACAGCCTGCTCCAGCGCAGGCTTCCCCACGGTGTCCCGGCCATCTTGGGGGGCCTCCACTCCCCTCTATGGCTGGGGGGGACAGCCTGCTGCCTCACCGCGGGCTGCAGGGGCATCCCCTCCTCCTCCACTGACCTCAGTACCCACAGAGGGGTTCCTCTCCCATCCCAATCCCCCACCCCCTGCAGGTTTCCCCTCTCAAATCTGCTCTCCCACAGGTGTTTCCACTGTCACTGACGGGCTCGGCCTGGGCCAGAGGTGGGTCCGGCTTGGAGCCTGAGAGTTTCTTTACCTAAGTTTTAGTTCACAGCTTATTGTAAGAAATAAATTATACTATTCAATTATTTACAATCCTAATGGTGTTGCTTTCCTTTAATTGCTGGATACAGATAATATTTTATTTATAAAAATATATATATTATATTTATTCAGGAGTTAAGGGAGAGCAATAATTAAATACACACAAAATATCTGAGTAACTGCAAAGTAAAGAAATTAATAGAAGAGATAAAATTATGTTTATATTAGTAGAACAATTATCTCCTATTTGTGACTAAATTCTGTCAATAATGTATTACTGCTGTCTTCATATTTTGCACTACAAAATTAACTTGTCACTTCTGCAGTAATTCTTTATGAAATATGTATTAAGGTCACACCAGAATTTCTAAGTAATCAAAAATATTTCACAAAGGCAATGATTAAGTGTTACAAACTAAAAAAGAATCTGACTACAGGATTACTTTGTAAGTGACGTTTTTGGCCACTGAACCTGAGTGTGTTGGAGTCTGTTAAATATTAACACACAACCGCTGCGAAAGGATTAGCTTGGACTGTGAGCAGGTACAGCAAGAGGCAAGCCCTTCATGCTGGGTCTGAGTAGAACTGACAATGCAATGTTCTTCTACACCTCTGAAGTGAAAGCAGGAAAGTGGATGCCAATTTGATATTCTAAATGGACGGATTTTTTTGTCAGAACATAAAGTAAGCAGAAATAAGAGGAATTTTTCCAGCTCTTAGCACTGTTCCCATATTTAGCAGTTATAAAACATTGTAGATAAACATTACTGAATACAATTTTTTTTAAAGAAGCTTTTTTTATTTTACTTGGCCAAAAAAATCTGAAAACTAGTTTGTGATGGCTTTTTACCCAGGAAACCTAACCAGTGGGAACAAGAAGTAGGTTCTAGTGTGTGGGAGGATGGTGATGGCCTCATGAGTTTTCAATTAATCTTTGTCTGCTGTTTTGATCTTTCCAGGAGTGTCATTTCAGACAGAGTTACTGAGATGCTGCAGCAGCATCTTGTTAGTATCATCTATGCTGTTAGAGTTGCAAAATAACCCTGACCAGCTTCTACAAACTAAACTGTAAGCAGGGCTGGATCTGGTGAAAGCTCAGTGACTATACTCAGGCAGGTTATTTTGCCACAGGAATCCCCTGTAGGAGCTGTGGTTGGTGCCTGGGTGCAAGAGGCTGCTATGTGCTGGTGGCACTCAGATTTAAGTATTTCTCTCCATTTTTGGACTGCTGAAAGCTTCCTAGGTGACTAAATATGGGTCATGCAACTTTTCATAAATCACAGAATCACAGAATGGTTTGGGTTGGAGGGGACCTTTGAAGATCATCTAGTCCAACCCCCCTGCCGTGAGCAGGGACATCTTGAACTAGATCAGGTTGCTCAAAGCCCTGTCCAACCTAACCTTGAACACTTCCAGGGATGGGGCTTCCACAACCTCTCTGGGCAACCTGTTCCAGTGTCTCACCACTCTCATCGTAAAAAAAACCCTTCCTAATATAAATACATACATTGAACTCAGTCAGCGGAGGGTTTCAGTGATAAGCAGAAACGTAAACTTCAACAGAAACATCTGAGGTGCTTAACCTGTCAGACAGACCACCTGGAACCAAGACCTGCATTGACCGCTCTGGGTGACCAGCCAAAGGACGACTGAGGATGTCACAGCATGAGATGAGCTCCAGGCCTGGCCCAGGGACAATCACCCTGCTGAAGGCAAGTCTGCCTTTGGAGAGACTTTTCACCCACCCTGTTAGAGATATGGCCATGTATCTGTGTCAGCTGAGGGAACAGACTGCTTCTCACAGAAAGCAATGAGTCGGGAAAGGGCTTGGCAATCACTATAACACAGTAAAATCAATACATAAAAGAAATATCAGGCTAGGGCTGGAAAGTGATCTTGTCTCTGAATGCAGTGATTGTTAAGACTGCTGCCAGGGAGGATGTCAGAGAGGGACAATTCAAAGGAAGGACATGGAAAATGATCCAGAATGAGGAGGGGATTCTTAGGATCCAGAAGGATTGAGTTATTCAGCTCGTTCAAGAAAGGGTGAGAGGTCTTACAATCATTTTAGGTGTGTATTTACACACAAAAAACCACGGGCTTGGGGGTTACTTTTACAGGCATGAATTCACGGGAAAGAGGGAGAAGGAGGATCTTAATAGGGTTGCAATCTACTGTCGGCACAGGCTGGGGCTGTGCATTTGCTGTGTTAGTGATACAGGAGCAACACCCACGCATTCCCCCTCCCTCCCCCAGAAAGCTGCAGAGCTCCTCCAGCCCCAGCTCTTCCATCCTGCAGAGAGCAGCTTACCAGGATTCAGCAGCTAGGAGCTGAACTCTGCCAGATAAACTCAGCCTTGAAGTAGGACACAATTTCCTTGAAGTAAGGAAATTAACAGCTGAAATGATTTACCAGGGGAAATGCACAGGCTCTTAAAATGAAATTAACTGTCTTGCTAAACTGGCTGTCATCCAGTTGCAGAGAACAGCTCTACATCCTATTTATGCAGAAGACCAGAGTGCATGACCACAGGCGTTCCTTTCACATCTACAACCTATGAAAGATACACCTGATGTTTATAGGTACTTTGGTTCCTGATTGTGCCAACTTTGCAGTAGTGCGTGTTCCTGAGCTGACCCGAGGCAGGATGCCGCACTGCTCTATCTGGTACTTGTCAATTTTGGCAGATACAGGGAGGAGGGAAATGGATTACTTGCAAAAAAGCAAAAATGCATTTTCCTCACTTTTTTTCCCTAACATCAATTAGTGTAGCAGCTGATTACAAAAAAAAAAATGGGGGCAGAGAGAAAAGAACCAACATCCAGTACAAAATTTCACGACTGTTTGGTCAAATTTTCAAAATAAATATGTGGATGTAGAGAAATTCTACCTTTGCTGGCAGAAGTACCCGTACAGAAACAGGTCACTGGATCTCAATAACCAGCTCCGGTAGTTTGCATTTCATTCAGTTCCATCCTTTTTGGCACAGCACGTCTGAGCGAAGCCCACAGCGCTGATGGCTGTGCCTCGTCTGACATGGATGAGGATGCACCTGGGAGGAATGGGAACGCTGTCGTGTCCTCCACTTTCTTCTCCGATCCTGATGCCTGCTGGCTATGAAATGGTGGTCTATCACTTCTGCTTTACACACACGCTGGCCAAGCCTTAATGTGCATTCAGAGCAAGCTGTTTTTCTTGGGCATGCCAGCTGCAATGCAGAGTAAAAGGAAAGGCAAACAGGCACTTAAATGGGCTTTGAAGCCCTCATTGCGATGCAGCGAGAATAAAAGCCTCTTTGCTGCCAAAAAAAAAAAAAAAAATCAATTGGCAGCGGTACAGAGTCTCTTTTTTCACTGTATACCCTGCTTACACTCGCACCTTTACTCTGTTATGTTCCTCCACAAAATGACACCAGTTAAGACACAGCAGCACACGTCATCTGGAGCTATTAAATGGCTGGCCTGGGAGAGCTCCCCGCTCCTCTCTTCGCCTAACTCGCCTTGATCACCTGCCTTCCAGCACGGAGGTGGATACGGCATGGAGACGGCAAGACCTCCCCGCATCCCTCTGCTCGGTTGGGGTTGAGGCTGGGTGCCAGCCGGGCCAGCGGCACCACCGGGACCCAGCTGCGGGTTCCCCTTCCTGAAGGTGGGTGCTGGTCACAGCGCTGCTGCGGGCTGGCTCGGCAGCTTTGGCCAGGCATTTCCCATCACTCAGCCTTTGCTTTCCTCCCCTCCCTCATCTTGCAAGCTCCTCAGGTCTGGGGTTCTTTTCTTTTGCTGGGCAATGTGCAGCATTACATCAAATAACAAATAGCCTGTAACAGCCCATGTTGCTCTGTTCCTCCCCTTACTGCATACATAGCACCTCTGTTAATCAATGCTCGTCTATCCTAGTCAATCCAAGCGGGTTCCTGAGCACAGGGCCATTAGTCTCTACCCTAAACTGCTCCCTGATCCCAGTACTGGCTGAGCTAGTGCTCCCCCAGAGCAGCTTCCAGGCACAGTCTGGCAGTGAAGGCAGCAGGGTGGCCATCACTAGCGGGCAGTGTGCCGACAGCTGCTTCCATCTGCAAGCCAGATGGGGAACTGGCACCGACACGGGCTGTCCCACGGCGGGCGGTCCTGATGCCCAGGGAAGCTTCTGGACATGCTTCATTTACGAGTATAGACACGTGGACACGGTCAGCATGCCCGTGAATCCATGCGGCACCAAGACAGCCAGTGTCTGTATGCAGAAGGGGCATAGCTGTACCCAGGGAGTGGCTCCAATGGATGCAAACGCTGAACTCGCAGCCTAAAAGGAGTGGGAGGTAAAGCAGTTTCATATCCATTTTATTGCTTTCATTCCTCAGCTGTTCCAGAGACTGGAGTTGTCTCTGACATAATTAGGGCTCTACTGCTCTGCTTACAACGTGCCCTGTACCAGAGCTCGTGTGAGGAAACCTCGATGGCGGTTACCCTCTATTGCTGAAAGATTTCTGTAGTCATACCCTTGGCTTTTCCTTCATTTACTGAAGAGTTTGGAATAAGAAAGTGGATCTTTATGTTGCACAAAACATACCAGAGCATTGGGAATAGTGTAGCAAAAGCAATAGATTGTATCTTAACTTCATGGGTAATTCTTGAATAACCAACTGGACAAAAATCTACATTTCAGTGTTCCCAAAGTCTATAAGCTTTGTACTCCATGCAGATTTTGCATTTTGGTATTCTTATTACTCAGCTTTGTACCCGAGGATGAGAAGCGAGGAGATGTGGAAAATAAGAGGTAGTCCTAACAGCTATTTATAGCACCCTAAATTAGGGAAAACATAAGCTTTCCCCTGAATAATGCTCGCACCACCTTTTTCCAAGCAGCTGCACAAAATCATTACATTTTGCAAAATTAATATGTTTGCTTGACTTCGGAAAAAATAAATTGCACATATCAGCATTTTGTTTTGATAACTTAAAAAATTATTATCATCTCCAAATGCCAATTTCTAGGTAATGATTAACAGCAGACAATTTTACTTTGAAACTGTCCAGTTTTTACTGTAAAAGCCCGTAGGTCTTACTAGAGGACGTGAGTTTATAATGAAATCTGGAAATGCTGGTTTAGTTATTTTGCATCCCCAAGCTGGAGGGATAATGGAACTAGTTTCTCAGAAAAGCAAGCCCAGGCTTGTGAGATGAAAATCCGACCACAAGATGGCATCTCGTTCTCACAGTAACGTTCAGTAACGGGCAGGAATATTTCTGAAAAGAAAATGAAGTGGTGATGGGCATTTCAGTAAACCAAAACCATTTTAGACAGGGCACTTGCTCATAGCACTGCCCAGCGTGGCACAGGATTGGAGTAACAAAACACGGAGCGACAAGCATCTCTTCCTCTCACCCCACCCAAACTGTGGTTTCCTCCACTCATGAGTCCTAATGAAAATTTTGACCTAATGTTTTTAATTGCTGTAATTAAAAAAAAAATCTGAATCCACCATCAATAATGCAGGCACTTTGAGGCTTTTAAAGGGAAGGTTGATCATTAAAACAGATTTGAGAACCTTTTGATGGTGAATTACTCCAAAAGACAATCTGTGGCTGATTTTCTTGACAGTAAAATACTTTGTCATTCTCAAGGATGAGACAATTGTTTCCTATAATTCTTCATTTCCAGTACATGTCTAATATCTGTGGTATGTTTCCAGTTATCAAAGAGTGATGAGATACAAAATAAGGCTATGGGCTCAGCTGAGAATTACATTAGTAATATTACCACGGGGAAAATGTGACTGGCTCTGGAATTGATATAGTATGAAAGCTCAATGTAAAAATACACACATTTTAGCTGACACTGCTGTTTAAAACAGAAGAAATAAATGTCTCTTATTCCTTATGTGCCCTATTAATTAGTACCTTTCCAGTCTCAAAGCACCGTATTAATTAAGGACTCAATACGTGAGCGTGGATCCTCTCCAGCCTCAGACATCGCCTTTCCCCAAGTAACGCTACGTCCCTCTGCACCGGCAGCAGTGCCCCAGGGACCCCAGTGCCATGGGGGACGGGACCAGGAGAGGCGGCAGGGCTCCAGACCGCCCTCTGCTTCGTGGCATCATCGCCAGCGGCGCGTTCGCCACCATCGGGTTCCAGCCAGGGCTTAAACAGGAGCTGTGTGATGAGGGACGCGGCAGGGAAGGACCGGTTGCCCGCTCGCTAGAAGCTGCCTGAAATCTCCCTCTTGGCCTGAGTCATGCCCCTCCGTGCTGGAGGCGGCCGGGGTTAGGGGCAGCCCTGAAAGCAGGAGAGTGGGGCAAGCAGGCAGAAAGCAGATGTGCTGCAAGGTGGGTAGGCTGCAAGGCCTGCGAAATCCCCCGAAACATCCGTCTCTTTGGACAAGGGAGTGTCTTGTAAATCATGGTCCTTCCGAAGGCTGTTCCTCTAAGGGCGTGCGTGTACATCAGTCCTTGCTCAGGCACTCTGCCCTACTCGCCGCTGCTGCTCTCCTTGCTCTGAAGTGAAATATCTTGTAAATGTTCTGTAAATCACAACCTAAGACAGCAGAAATTCTGCATCCAGCTGAAACTGCAGTGAGAGTTTCAGGAGTCAGGCTGCTATCATCTGTACTGGATTGACAGCACCTCTTCACAAAATTTGACGCAGGATCTGTAATGACCATGAGAGGTCATGAACCCACCACAATGGCTCATCAGGAAGACAGCACCATGTTTCCCAGTAAAATACTGAGGCTTCAGCTCATCTGCTGAACCGTGAATATTGACTGCTGCAGTACCTTTGTCTTACTGAAGGCTTTCACTAATGCATTGGACAAGTATCCTGCTGCAATTAGCATCTGAAATCTAAGAAACAAAAGCACAGCTCTCTTCAGCTGTGGCTTGGAGAAATGCCACATCAAAGTTTTCCCAAGCTCTGCCCCTTTTGTAGCCACGTAAGAGACTCCTTGTTCCGAAACATTAAGTGAATGATTATGTGCTACTCCCATGTTTATTAGTGGGAGGCAACACTTTCCAAAGCCTTGCCTGTTCTTGAACTGAAAGAACCATGCAATAAAAAAAAGAAACATTATGAGAAGTGTTCAGAAAATACCAGGGAAAATATAATTGAAATTGTCCTTTTCTTTCACACGATGAATTCTGTGTCATTTTTATCCAGCCTGTTTAAAAATGGCTCAGTTCTGTTTGCAGTGGGAAAACAATAGCATAGACAATTTATTCAGAACAATCACTTATTTGAGATCTGTTATAGTCAGAGAGCTTCAACAAAGCCTGTGTCATCATGGAAGCTCATGAATGCTATTATATATCCACACGCACCTAATGTGACATTCCTGACACTCCACTGCCATCTGAATAGCTGCAAAAAAAATATACTTCAGGACACACTTCAGAGCTGAGAGCATCTTGCAAGAGATTCCACAATTTAAAACACAGAATTGAGGGGTTTTTTTGAAAAAAGTTATGAAGAAATTTGTACTCAGAATTATTAATATTTTGTTTCTACTACTGTGGCTTAATTTCAGCTTTTCTCCTCTGCACTGTTTTCAGCCAGGAGAGCTATTTCTCCATCCTGCGCTGCACCAAACCCCTGACACTTGGAGAAAACCCACCTTGAATGTCACTGTGCTGGCAGAGCTCCCCAGAACTGAATACTACTCAGGTAGACATGACTGCTTTGCCTACATACCACAAGTCTGAGCTTCCCAAGTCAGAGAGGGAGCAAGACTGACCCAGATTTAAGATCTCTGCACACAGTCTTGGGTGCAGCTCCTTCATTTACTAACACCTGAGAGCTGGGACTTCACAATAAAACTGTTTAGCCCTGAAGATTACCTCCACTTCTACCTCTGTGTCCAAATCTGGGAGCACACTTGAGTTCTGGTACCTGAACTAAAACAAGAAGCAACTATGAACTGGCCTCTCTTATCCAGTCTGGTTCCTACAGGCAAAATGATCAGATGAGAGCGGCAATGCAGATAAGTACAGGTACAGCTTCAGCTTACATAGCTTAAACTGAAGGTTGTCCCCAGAGTTTCTATAATATGAGTCCATGTCCTAAAAGACAAGTGACATATGTACCATATAATGCATGCAGGCTTCTCAGATTCCAAAATGAGTGGATCTTCACTAAGGTTATGCAAATAGTACAGAGATAGATTAAATAATAAATGCAACATGTACTTGCCTCACTTAGTATTCCTTCAAGTTGCAACTGGATCATCTAAGACATTCACGCAAGTCCCATAGCTCCCTTTCTGACCATTATGCTTCTTTTGCCACTGAAGGTCTGCCTACCTGACGTGGCAAATCCTGTGGTTAAAAGTTGTTCCCATTCATCATGCCTCCTACCAAAAGAGCCCTCTCGACTCTTTCTCCCCTTATCCCAGAACTCCTCATATGGCTCCATATGGTACAATCTGCTCTAGAGTTGTGACCAGCACACAATGAATACTATGTTCAATGAGACCTCCCAGGGTCCAGTGCAGTAATGACGTTCAAGCCTTACCTTGAATCAGAGTTAATTCAGATTTGACAGTCATTGTAGGGAAAGGAAGGGAAAGGAACCCATACAATGCACAGGCAGTATAACCTTGGTAATGCTGCCTCTGTAGCTCCACGTTTCATATTGGTGTCACAGTAGTACTGTCACAGATTATAGTGAAAAATCTTGGAGGCACAGGTCAGAAGACCACCCTTCCTACCCATGGCTGCAACCTCCAACAGCCTGCCAACAAATACTTATTTAATGGGGCTTCTGGTTTTCATCTAAAAAGCCATCCGCCAGACACATTTTCCCTTACAGATGTTTTATCCAGATGCTTATTTCTACAGAGAGCTTTTATTTTTCCTTCCTTATGCATCTATTCATTTGTGGTATAAGGCTTGCAAAGGTTTTAATATTTGTTCTGTTTTTACACAGTCCATAAGCACATTATTGTGACACAAAATAAATGTTTCAGTTCAGAATGTATATAGCCCAGGGACAGATCACAGATGCAGATGCGCCTCAGAAATACGCTAGAGACTGGTAACTTTCACTGTTTGGTTAGCAAGAAAATTTTCTACTTACAGTAGATCCTTGCCACTTTGGTTGCAAAATTTATTTGACGAATGGGATTTAGGAGAGGGTACAAATGCCATTGTTCAGGAACAAAGAACATATTTAAGCCTCGAGGAGATGCTTGAGCATTGCTCTGGTTCCACAATGAGTGGATCTAATCAATCAGTAAAATCACCAACATCTCTTCAACACAATGTTAAGGAATCCTTATCAAACGAGTATTGGTGGCATCATGGTACACAGAATACGCTACAGATCAATTGGCCTATAATCTCCTCTTTTCCCTACGAAACAGGGAAAGGTAGCACCACACTGCCAATAATAGAAATAATAGTCCGATGTTGCCATTTCTATGTCACGTCCACAACATACCATTAAGGTGATAAAATGATGTCAAAAGACCACTTTAGATGGAAATGAAGAGAACTTCCCTCTGTTTCGCTTCCAGCTGCCCCTACCACGACTTGATTTCTGTGTTCAGACTGCAGTTTTCAACCCAAGGTGCAGGCACTGCTCCAAAGTGGTGCTGAGGATGTCCTGTATGATGCTCAAGGGATGGGAGTGCTGACAACAAATTGTGTGCAGACTTCCGCACTCACCCACACAAAACCAGCCTGGGTCCAGCTGGACACCACTGGATACAGATGGAGGGACTGGACCATGAAGCCCAGGGCTCTCCTATCTGAAAGCGAGGTATGAAGACATTTAAATGAACCCCTGATTTAGCCTGTAGGCCTCCAGACTGTATTTGCACAGTGCCCAGTGCACTGGGCTTTGGAAGCTCTAGGGATCAGAAAATAATATTTGTTTTCTAGATAGGATTCAAAGAAGCACTATAGAACTACTTTAGCAAATACATAAATATACATTAATGTGCTGGGTAGCTTCCTTGACTCTAAATTAAAATGACCTAATAAAAATATCCAAATGTTTCAGTCAACTCACTTTTTTATCTATGTGACTTAAAAGAGGATTATCAAGTGGTCATATTATTTACGTATTTTTCAGGCACGATTAAGAGAACACAGTGATTCAAAAAGCATCCCAATTGGGACAGATAATATTTATGTGATACGTGGGCTGATTGGAGATTTAAAAGTGCTGTTTGTTATGCTACAGCCAGTTATGAAACAAATGATCTGGCTCCAACATAAACTGTTAAACTGAAAACATGCCAGAGGGAGACAGCTGTCAGTACATTAAAAAGTCATTTTCTCAGAAAACAAAGACTTAAACCAATCATTTTATAAACATATTTCTTTGCCCAACCAGATTTCCATAATTCTAATGGTTCATCTGCTGCATGGAGAAATAAAGTAAGTTTTTGCTCACATGATTTGTCAGGAATTTCTACTTGGGAAGAACAGATGGTGCTAAAAAATTGAACAAGGATAACAGCGTTACCAGGCTTTCAACTACAAAATCCATTCTTTCTACACACACTTAAAATGGAAGCAATGAATAGCAGAAACCTTTGACCGCGGCCAATCCACAGTTTGCATTTAAACGACACTGTTCCCAGTGTCAAGGATCACGTTTTGGAGTCATTTTCTCCAGATTTGTGATGAAGGATTTGGATTATAAATTAAAGTCATTGCCAAACTTGCCAGTGGTGTAAACTTGTATCTGTCTATTAAATGGGTGGATGTAGGGATTTACACAGCACAAGGATCCAAATTTACACCTTCCAAACAATCCATGCCATATTTCACGCTGACTCAGGTGACTGCCTGGACAGGCCTTAGGGAGTTGGTCCTCCAGACAAAGCTCAGAGCACTGCGTTTCCCCCCAAATCACATTGTACTTTTATAGCATCATCCAAACAATTATTCCTGGATCCCCCACTGTCTCAACTCCTCTTCTGAATTATCACCTCTGTGACCCTCAGCCAGCTAGAGAAACCACAGATCCCGAATTACCCTGTCCTTCTGCACCTGCATATTCAATAGCCCAGAAAGTAAAGGTAGCACTCAAGTGTAAAAGCCTGAAATCCCAGCCCTCTTACTTCAGGAAATAAAATTCAGCACCAAGGTAATCCATTACCTGGACTGCTGTGGGTTAGAGTCCCAAGAATCACAAGTACTAAGGGGACAAGAAATCTCAAGTTGACTAATTCAAGCTGGGGAATTGATGAGAAGGGAATGGGGTGGCTTTACAACCCTGTTAATGTCTGTGCTGGCATGGATAATTTTAAGCTGACAAGCTATTGCTCGATAAAATATATTCATTTACTTTGCCTTTCACTCTTGTTCAGCGAGCCAAGTCTTGACAGAGCTATTGTCTCTGGTTTTATGTGAAAGTTATTTTACCTGTTTCTTTTCTTAAAGGCATAGTTCCTGGTGGTGTTCTGCAGAAATTATTTTTCTTCTTCTTGCTTGCTATTCTTCCCTTTTTCCCTTCCCTTCTCCCCCTTCTTCCCTTCCTTTCTTCTGTCCTTCCCTCCCCTCTTCCCCCTTCCTTCCCTCCTTCCCACACCTAAAATCTTAGCCTGACAGAAAAAAGAAAAATTACCTGTATGGATACTAAAGACCCAGAAGCCAAACAGCAACAAAAAGGAGCCCTCCAGTGTATTTATTTCTAAATTGCATAATTTGGGGCCAGGCTTCTGTGGGCTTTGAAAACACGGAACTGATAATAAGGTCACCCACTAGGACTTAAAACCAGGGCTGTCTCTCCAGCGCAGTATTGAGAGTGGCAGGTGGCAGCTGTGCACAGATACAATCTGTTAAAGCAATAATAATGATCACTACTCAGCGCTCCTCTCCAGAAACAGCACCACTAATGAAAATGTCATCTGCCGTAACCTAAATACGTCATTACCAGCAACTTCTAAGACAAGTCTAACGGCACCGGTTGCATACACCGCCGGCAAGGCCCACAGCTTCTGCTTCCCGAGAGATGGCGAGGCACGGGCTCCACTCTGCAGCGCAGGGAGAGGAGAGCAGCCACATAAATCTGCCTGCCTGGTGTCTGGCAGATCTGCCTTTTTCTCAGAGACAGACCCCGCACGTCTGGCTCCGTCTGGCTCCGTCGGCGCCTGCCCTGCGCGGGTGGGAGGACGGCGGTGCGTGCGCCCAGGAACCAGGAGCACCCCGAGCTTGCTCCGAGCCCCAGCCAGGCACGGCCCCTTGGCACAGCGGCATCCTCCCCTGGCCAGGTACTGCTTAGCCCAGCCGAGCAGGATGATTCAGCGCTCAGTGGAAGGTAAGTGCAGATGCTGCCAAAGTCTCCTCCAGTGTGGTGATGTCTAAACCGGAGTTATCCAGGGCGCTCAGCCAGTTCTCAGCCCGCACCCATCCATCATCCACTCCTCAGTCTGGTGATTTCAGCCTGGCGCTGCTTTAAGGCCCAAAACCGACTTAGCACCCGTCTGTTTCTAGGACCGGGTGGATCTGCAGCGAGGGTGCAGGCACGCCGGAGCACGGGCAGCCCTGCATCCCCGTCCCTCAGCCCTGCCATGCCAGGGCTCCGGCGGGCGGCACAAGGCAGGTCCCTGCAGACAGAGCCACGGGCTCCGTGCTCCCCTACACCCAAGCGGGTACAGAAACCACGAGGCGACGGGAGCATCAGCCACGCTGTGCATGGAAAGGCTCACCCACTGGGCTCGCGGCCAAGCTCAGAGCTGCTCACGGCTGAGAGGGGACCTCAGCAAAACGTACGGTGGGCATATACCCTGCATGCATCGGATCTAAACATGCACATCCCAGTCTTAAACGAAACTTGCTGTGGAACGCATCAAGTCACGCAGAAAGAATCTTTTAAAAGCACACGTCTCCTAATTAAGGAGATACTTGCTCTCACACAAGTTGTTTTGAGCATGTACTACATATAAAGCAAAAACATTTTTTTTCCTCAGCCTCTTAATATTTTTAATGTAATCAATTAAATCAGCTTAAACCACACCCATTTCCGGTTCAGACTGCACCTGGTTTTTATGATGTTGCATCACCACTGTACATAGAATTTTCCCAGGAAGGATCAAATTAGTGTAGTCAGTACCTCTTTCAATTTGCAGGTGTACAGTCAGTAATCCTTTCTCAGACAGAAACGCGCGCGCACACACGTACGCTTTGAGCTCTTGCTGAATGGAGGTTTCTGGTGCCAGGCAGGCTGTGAGGCCAACTCAGAGAAATGATGGTGGTACCCTCCTCTCCAGGCCATCTACAGTGACATTCTCCTGAACAAGTGACCACCCTGTTCCTTACCACTTGCTTGAACAGGAAAGTCAGCTTCATGGTAAATATTTACAAAGCAAGCATTCATGTTTCCATTTTTAAATCACTGCTTGCTCATTATATTGCCCATCCCTTTTATGGCAATAGAATTGTTTTCTTCTACCTCCACTTTGGCATCACAAGTAGTTCTGTCCAGCTGCCTATGAATACATAATCTTTCTTCATGAATTTGTGAGTGAATTGGGTATCCAAGAACAAGGACCCCACCGGAATTAAACTGTTTCAGCGGGAGGTATAAATAAAAAGGTATATCCTGTATGACAACTCTAGATGCAATATTCTTAGGTGTGAGGCCTTCTTTTTGGGAAATTCAGCTCAGACCTCCATTTGTATGTATTTATTTTCTTTACATATTATTTTTTAGCCAATCGGTATCATAGGCATCCATTTGACTAGCCACCTTCATCTGTCAGTCATCACCACATCTCACCCAGCTTGGGTGTTGCATGAAAATAAAAGGGTAATGTGGGAAAAAAGCAGACTAGTTTAGTTTGTCTGCTAAATATATGCTCTCTTAAAAAGAGAGCAGTGAGATAAATTATGCCTATCTAGCAGCTAAGGCAGCGTCTACATCTATAGCTTCTACAAGCTTTAATAACCAAGGTACACTGTACTTCGGAGAAGAAGAAACCTTCTGAAAACAATAATTTGTGCATGGAACTATCACTCAGAGCAGGCATTCATGATGGAGAAACCACTGATCTCTAGTTTTGGACAACCATGCTGCTTTCCTGGTTTTGCATTTGCCATCTATTTCCTTTTTTAGCTACTTAGCTGTGTGATGAATTGTAATGGGAGTTGTTCTGGGTAACGCAAGTAAGAGTGGGCTAAAGAAGGCGAGCTGCTACATAAATTGTGCTGTTTGTTACAGCTTTTAAGTTGCTTAAACAGCCATACTGATGGAATGTTGGTAACCATCTGCTACCAACATTTGTAAATAAATATAAACCAACCTAAATATTCCCCAGCTTGTTGCTCTGTTTCAGGCATGGGTCCCAGGGTTTGGTTTGGGTTTTTTTTGGTTTGGGTTTTTTTTTTTTTAATATACATGTAGTTTATACACAGACTTAATTTCTTCAGCCTGTTTAGCTGCCTGAGGGCGATTTCACTACACTGTTCTTTGGTACCCCTCAATGCAAATTACTCGTGACTGAATAGAGAGGAGGGATGCCTAATTCTGATTATTATTATTTTTTATTGATATTATTTATCAGTGGCAATGCAAGCTGTAAAACTAATTTCTTCATGGCAGACTGGGAAGAGAGATAAATTATAACCTTTCTTTGCCCAACTTCCTTTTGCAAATCTGAGCAAGTGGGACAAGCCTGTTCTACCTACAGAATAAAGAGATTTCATAGCATTTAGGAGCCCTACCCAAAGCTCAGCTGTGTTTGGCTCTTACAGAAATAAGAGATGGAATTTTGAAAGTTTTAATCTTTAGTTTTGGCCTGACATCAGGGTCAGCTGTTTTATACACCACAGCTCTGGAACACTACTCATTTCAATGCATCCTCTCCAGTGCATGATTCCTGTCTGACTTGTGATCACACAGTGTCTCTTTTGTTTCCACAACAGTTGCTTACTTGGAAAAATAATATTATGAAAATTGTACTAGAAATCAGCTATTGGGTACTTCTTCAAGCATCTACCACAATAAATGTTACTTGTTGACTGTTGCTATCATTTTACACCATAATGCCCCAGGGAAATAAAAGCTGCTCGCTCTCAGATCTGATTTCCTTTCTGACAGCTTTGTCTCTGCAACAAATGGTGCCTAAGTTAAGAGTGCTCAAAGAGAAACTCATGTTTTGGTGAAAAAGTTTAAAATATTATGAAGAAATGAAAGGACTTCTCGATAGCCAGATTCTCCTATTAGAGTGTTAGTTTCTGACAACTGGTAGTTAAGTTTTACAACATGATTTTACAACTCTTCCAACACATCAAGTGCTGTGCACATTTTAGACATCTTTTTTTCTTTTGTTGATGCTCTGTGTTGAGTTATTATCTCTTATTGAATATGACTTCTAAATAGATTGGTGAGATGTAATATAGCAGAAACGTCTCTCGATTAATTTTTTTTTAAAAAGTTTAAGTATTCCTTTCCCACTAGAGAGCTAGATCAAATATGAGCATAGCTGTATTATTTTGCACAAACCAATGATCTTTTTTGCTTCCAGATGACTGCAATGCTTATGAGAGCTGCCAGGATGGATTAAAATCATTCATGAATTTGTAATAAGGGTCTTAGGTTCCACACGGCAAGTATTTTCAGTAGAAAGGATACATTGCCAAAGGATTCATCCTTGTTAGTGGCACACTCTGCAGTTTTGAAACACTGGCCTTTCAGACTTGAGCAAATAATTGAATGTCCTTTTGGCTTTGTTCCACTAATGACACATTGGAATAGGGCAGAATCCTAAAGTCAGAGAGTAAATGGGGCCTTCTTACTGGGACAGGCTTCCACCTGTATTTGATACTCTACCATACAGATGGAAATAAAGAGCGAGAGTTGCACTTGAGGAACAAAGCGTTCAGGGAAGAAGGAGGAGCTTGCAGTGATTTGTAAGAAATATTAACATCGGACTTAATGGAGTGTGAGTGGAAGCATGTGTATGTGTGTGTGAAAGTACCAGAAGAAGCAGAACACACATTAAAAAGAAAGATATGTGAATGAAGAGAAGGAACAAAGCGATCTAAAGCTAAGGTATCAAACAAGATGAAGAACAAGTCCAGAGCCGTAAAATACCCAAAGACAACAAGACATTCATGAATTTGTGAAGAGTGAAGCAAAATAGTGAGGCAAAGTATCCCTGTTGTGGTTTCAGCCCAGCCAGTAACAAAGCACCATGAAGCCGCTTGTTCACTCCTCGCCCCCCAGCCCTGGCGGGATGAGGAGAAAATATAAAAAAAAGCTCATCGGTCAAGACAAGGACAGGGAGGGATCACTCCCCACTTATGGGCACGGGCAAAAGACAGGCTCAACTGGGGGAAGAAACAAAATCAATTTCATTTGCTACCAATCAAATCAAAACAAGTATATTAGGAAGTAAGACCAAACCTTAGAACACCTTCCCCCCAGCCCTCCCTCCTTCCCGCCTCAACGGGGAACAGGGGATGGGGTCAGTCCGCCATACCTGGTCTCTGCCGCTCCTTCCTCCTCAGGGGGAGGAGGACTCCTCCGCACTCGCTCCTGCTCCGCCGTGGGGTGTCTCCCGCGGGAGACGGTCCTCCACCAACTGCTCCAGCGTGGGTCCTTCCCGCGGGCTGCAGTCCTTCAGGCACAGCCTGCTCCAGCGCAGGCTTCCCCACAGAGTCCCGGCCATCTTGGGGGGCCTCCACTCCCCTCCATGGGCTGGGGGAGGGACAGCCTGCCGCCTCACAGGCTGCAGGGGCATCCTCTCCTTCCTCCCTGACCTCAGTACCCACAGAGGGGTTCCTCTGCCATCCCAATCCCCCACTCCCTGCAGGTTTCCCCTCTCAAATCTGCTCTCCCACAGGTGTTTCCACTGTCACTGACGGGCTCGGCCTGGGCCAGCGGCGGGTCCGGCTCCGAGCCGGGGGAGCTTCCAGCAGCTTCCAGCAGGAGCCGGCCCTGCGGACCCTACCCTGCTGCCAAAAAAACGTGTGCCACAAACCCGTAACAATCCCAAACACCATCCCCTCTTACAGAGCATAAAAAGCAAGTCCCAAATCAGTTCACTTGCCAATCAAGAAACCCAGAGGCACAACGAGGACTTAACAGACAGCATCCTTATCCTCTGTATGATCACACATGTGATCTCAGCCAGAACAGCTGAACACACAAATTTTGGTGCTTCGTAGTATGTGGAAGTGTAAAGGGACACAGTCAACTATAGAGATTTTGTTTATAAGATCACATTTGCCTTCCATAAGATCTCATGGTGAGCTTCATCAGCTTCATTTCCTGTGCTCTTTAGTTCTTCAAAATCCTTCAAAACCGAGAGATCCCAGGTACACACTCTTTCAACTGATGCACACATCCCCCTGACAAACATGTTTGCTGTAATTGCTGTTTGGCAGCTTTAAGGTTGGACGAGGGTGGCACTGCAAAGATAGGCTTTACAAAGTAATGGCAACAGAGGTGGTCTAGATGGCTTGAATGGGATCCACACAGATGAAATTTTCTCACACATGTGGACACAGCCAGCACAAAATCTAGGCATCATTTAAATTCTTTTTGAGCCTTTAAAATTAGGGAGTAAACAGTTTACAGGCCTTTGGCTGCCCCAGTTTCATCCTCTTTAAACCCTTCAGCCAAAAAGAAAATGGCAATAAATGAAGGCGTTACAGCCTGCATCGTCCCTTTATGGTAGTGGCAAGAACTAGGCAGATCTTGTAATATATTTTCTTTAAAATGACAGAGGAAGTTATACTGAGTTTTCCAGAAGGATGTGAAATGAAAGCTTAGTGTAATACTATAGGATCAGTGTGGAAGCTTGGGAGATTTAGGAGTCTGATTATAACATGGAACATTTTAGTTTTGGGCTACCATTTCATATTCCAATCAGTTTCCAAGTTTCCATGCGAAGTTTCTATCTCCAGAAAATTTGGACCCATGCTATGCAAATCTGTATCTTCTGTCCCGGTTGCACAAAGCAATGTGCCAATCTGGGAAAGTCAGAAGTTGGAAACTGGATTATCTCCTTGGTGCAAAAGGCCATACCTTCTGGGCTATGTTAGACCAGGCTCCACATGCAGCTGGATAAGAGGCTTTACAGGATCATCAGTTGGACTTGTTTCATAGCAAGGACAGAAAAGGACATGTATGCCTAAATGAGGACTTTAGTGGATTTAGGGTGATCAAACTGTGTTTCCAGAAAGCCTACGCACTGTCTTACTCTGAATGTGCCTGACTTCACAGGCGTCCTATCCAGAGTTGTGCTCTGGTGTATTAAAAAAAATTCCTCATCCTGGGCAAAATGGAGCAGCTCGGCACAAGCCTGTCCAAGTACTACTTCATCTGAGGGGAAGGATCCAGTAAGTATGTACTGCTTAACCTGCAGCATCAGCCACTTCACAAACTGCCGTGGCAGCTGCTGCTTTCTTAGGAGTGCCAGAGGATGAGCAAGATATATGTAAGATGCTTTATTCAACAACTCCTTAAAGTAAAGTACTGATGCAGTCTCAGAAATCCCAGTCTCCTCTCTTTCTTTCCCTCTCTCTCCCTTCCTCCCAACAACTACCCTGTGAGGCTGAAAAGCCAGGTTTCCTCACACACTTGCTTCAGAAACCATTCAATTCTTTGCTGTGCTGTGGCACAGTTTGTAGCAGTGGAACAGGAAGGAGCATTAGGAGTTGTGAAAATTTCTTCATAGGTGTCTGCACAGCAGTTCATTTCTTCAATTCTGGGGCCTCGAAGCCTTACTCCAATATAAACACTGAAAAATGAAAGAAGAACATCACCTAAGTAAAAAAAAGAGAAATCTGCTGCTCACTAGCCCAACATACACAATGCTACCAGCTGGCTTGTGCATGTCTTATTCAAACAGCTGCTGTGCCTTGCACCAGGCTCAAGCTAATAAACATGGTAAATAAGAGGAAGCCCTCACTGACTGGCAACTACCACATTTCCTTACCTCATTTGTGCATATTCAGATACTTTCAAAAGCAGGTTTTTATTTTCCAAAGCAAATGACGTGTAAGCCATGGTTTAGGCTCTGTAATTCTCAGAACCAGGCTGGAAAACCACACTTACGGTTTCAAACTACTCCTTCAGCTCTGAAAATTCAACTTCAAGGATGAACATCCATGATGCTCATTTTGTAGCTGTGCCTATCACACGTGTGGCCTAACATCCATGTTCCTGAGGGAGAGCCACACATGACATTTAGAAACCAATCGTATTTAAAAGAACTATAATGTCCAGAAGTCTCTCGCAGGCAAACCTGTAACACCTACAGAGAAATGACAGGCGGGTAAGTGTGGGAGAATTGTGGGAGAACTTGTGGGAGAACGAGGGAAACTGCGTAAGGCACAACTGTTATTCTCTGTTTGCTAGCACAAGACACTACTGTTCTTTGTTATAAGTTTGTTGAAGTAAGCACAAAAGTAGAACAAGGTCGGGCGTACGTGACTGATAACAGGAGGGCAACGTGACCGAAGACAGGGTGCAAGACAGCATGCAGGTGGAGGAACTATTCGCGTGATCAGAAGACTTTATCCAATTAGACTATTGTTTAAGCGCGTGAACGGCACATGTTAACCAATCAACAAATGGCTTATGTGTGAGTAGATATTAGAAACATATATAACCGAGTGTTGCGCAGTTAATAAACGGAGAAACCGTTTGATCCACAGTATCTGTGTTGGTCCGTTTTCTCCCCAGGGTGAGTCCCTGGCGATGCGTCGTTTTCCCTAGATTGTCGCAGCGGAGAAAGTGCGGCAGGTAAGGATTCCAGGCATGATCTAATGATTTACTAGCATCTAGCAATCAGGCTACTAGATTACACTAAATAGTATTACATCAAGAGAGAGAGCTCCACTTAAAAAAAGGAGCATAACAATGAAAACTGTCATTTACGGTCTCATGTATACTTACTTTGGCTCCACTGAGATTAAGTGTTCTGCATGAATCATAGTGGTACACTGATAGTTTGGCCAACGCTCAGACAGTATATCAGGGAAGAGAATTGCATATAATAACACAACATCCTGTTTGGAGGCGCTCAAGAGGCAAAAATCTAGCAGTAATCACTTCCAAGGCTAGTAACTCAGTTCTTATTGCCTTCATAATGACTCCACAGTTATTCAGTCAATGAAAATGGAGTCTGATATTGAGCATCAAGAAGATAAATTAACAATAAAATGAGTCTTAATCTTACATCCACCACCTACTTCAATGGAGACCTGCAAAGATACAGTATACACTTTTAATGCGTGTTGCCCTCCTCTTTCGAGTAGTGAGATGGTTGAAAGGGATGCAGGAACAAAGCCTTTCTTTACTAAAGACTGGGTTGCTTTCCTGAAGAGGGGGGAAAAAAAAAAAAGGCAAGCTGTTAAAATATAGTAAACAAACTTTCCATTGGAATTAATAAATAATTCATGTTATAAAGGCCTCTTGGTTTACCCATCATTTTGGCTAACAATGAAAACACAACAAAATTCTTTTAGGGGCTTCAGATTTGGCACTAACACCATGCATGAAGTGCCAAATGCCAGGATGTTGGCCTTATTAATTTTGGTACAAGACCCAATATTCCAGACAAACTTACCATATTCTAATTAATTAAAAAACCAAACAAACAAAAAACCCCAAGCAACCAATCAAACAAAAAAAAATCCTCAATAATTGACATAAACCATACCAAGCGAACCCAAGCAAATTTAATCTTATTTGATATAAGCTTCCTTCTTCCCACCCTGCCTCTCTCCCCAGCTCCAGGCAGTTCTCTTCTGTGTCTCAAGTCATGCTGGAAATAACCTAGAGAGCAAACTCTTGGCTGGGGACCCCAAATGTCTTATGGTCAATGGATATATCCCCTGAAGACTTGCCTTACATCTAAAATGGAATACCAAGGATTTTACAACTCTAGCAGTTAAAAAATCCATCCATAATAAACAAGGGGGTTATCATTCATGGCGTAGAAACGAAAATACTGAGCTCATTCTTTAAAATCCACCTTGTTAAAGCTGGTTATAAGACAATAAACAAAGGCTAATGAACAGAAGGCTCACTGTGTCATGTCTAAAATTAGACTGCATGACAGTTGCATTGTCATGGGTTTGTGGAATACTCAAAGGCTATTATACTATGGTTTTAAGCATCATATGTATCTTTATCAATTTGATAATTACTAGTTCAGTATATTGCTAGTTTAATGGGTGACAGGATAATTTCTTACAGGAACAAACGATGGAGTCGGTATAAAGAGGGGTAATTAGTACAAATTGCAGCACTGAAACAAAATGCAAACAGAAGGTCTTCAGAAGTTCCTGAAAGAAACAGCACAAACAGAAAAGAGAGCACTACCTCTACTTGTCACTGCTCTCCCGATGGCAGTACTTGATCCTGAAACTGTCCCTCTTAGTTGTTTATTGTATCCTCACCTGTACAGCCAAAACCAGCCTCGTTGGCAATGCCCCGTGTGAGACGCAGCGAAGTGCCAGCACAGGAAAAGAGATGGGAACACAGAGCAGGGAATGGGAGGAGGGGGTGGGAGAAGTTGGGATTCACATCATCTGAAGCTGCCATGGAATCACACCTTAAAGTGCTTAAAATAAGGAGGCTCGTTTTGAGAGAAATGAGTTAAAGAATAATCATGTGTGTTAAAGAAGCACAGTTCAGTCCGGGTGTCCGGTGTTAGTCACTCCGCAGTTCGAACCCTTGGCTTCCTGAAGCAGAATCCCGGGCATCAAATCTTGTAAAAATAATTTAATAGAGTGGTACAGCAGCAGGATCAGCTCAAGGTGGGTGCCTCCGGGGAGGGACCCCGAACAAAGAAATTCCCAGGCAATTATACCCTTACGGACTATGCATCTGCCCCTCATGCGATCTCCACGCACCTTTCACGCACCCTTTGGTCCAATAGTGATTTTGGCCTGAGATCCTCTGACACCTTCTGACTCCGTACTGGATTCCTTCACTGTCACCAGGCAGGCTGTTACCTTGTCGAGTTGCAGTTGCTGTTGACAGTTGTACCCTCCTCATCTTCTGGTTTGTGCTGGCCCTGAAGGCCCTGTCTTGCTTGAAGAGATACAAGTTCAGTGCAAGTTCAGCAAATCTAGGTGAAAGTTTACAGCTTGCAGCTTAAGGCTTCAGCAAATCTAGCTACTCATGCTAAGTAAGTGAGCAGCATACTAAATCACACAACATTACAAGTCTAAGCGATTAATTCTATTTAAAACTTACTTATTTAAGCTGATCAACTAATATTTCTTAACAATATGAGTGGCAATCTGGGCAGGCTTGAGAAAATTGCATCCTCCCACTGGAACAGTGATGAGGAGGCAGGACTGGCTGAGGAAGACAGAAAGCTTCAGCTGAGCTAGAGCTGGCTAGACACAGTTCCCGACATACCACTGGTCTCACATGCCTTATCATACCACCTGAAACTGCATATAGCAGAGCGATTCTGACCAGAAGGAGATTTAATTAAGAAACTCCAAGTTAAGGTCTGAAGAAATCCGGCCACGTAACAGAGAGGAGGGAGAAGGAACAGTGGAACAATGCCCTTATATCACTGGATGAAACCATAAACTGAAACTGAGCAGGAAATCTGACAAAAAATTAAAACAAAGATACAGGATCAAAAAAAAAAAAGAATCAGTGGAGCTCTGAGACTTTGCCTTTATGCCACCAAAATACATACGTTTCTTGAACCATCTGGGTAGTTCAGCTGATTTCAATCAACTAAGCGTTTGTAGAATGTGTGGTTTGATCCACAAGCAGAAATATTTCACTGAGCTGGGAAATGACAAATCATAACACAGGTCTGGTATGACTCCTTTAGAAATTCATTTCTGAGCTCCCATTACCATAATGATGCTAATATACAGGAAGTAGCTCTGATGAAGAGGAATAAAAGTTGGTTGCTGGCTTAAAAATACTGATTTAGAAGATCTAGAAGCACCTGAAGCGTGCATGCACTCATAACAGAGATCTCATGGGATACATGATGCTAAATTCAAGAATAGCGAAGCGCAGATTAGGAAAGAGATAATTTCTGAAAGCTTTCTGCACAACAGGGTATTTTAGACCATGGAATAGCCTCATAATAAACAAGCAGAGCTGCAATGTGTGGCAACTACTGAGGACAAAATAATACAATGGTACAAGGGAAGTGAGATAACAGATCCATACACATCTGTTCCTGCGCTTGATGAAAGGCAAGTTCAAACGAGAAGAGGATGGCTGCTAAACAAACATTAACTATGACAGGAACAAGCCCCTGGAACGGTAGTTCTCACTTTTTATGTGACCTTAATATTGTAGTTGCCTTACCCATTCAGTTTGGTTTCACGCATGCCCCCTCGTCCTCATCTCATTTTTCTCTTACAATTATAAACTCTACCACAAAATGGGAAATATATTTGCAGTTTTCCTCAAGTACAATTGATTATACCATTCCTTGAAACGCCAGAGAATTGGCTTTCCTTTCAGACCATCCACATTTTTACACAAAAGCATTTCCAGCACTGGTTTCTGCTGCCACAGCTGTTTTGTAGCCAGAAGAATAGGCTTTTCTTAAGTGTCAGTAATAAAAAGTAATAAAAGCGTGACACGTCCCAAAGCACTTGGAGCTGCTCCTAACGGAGAGCTGCGGAGGGGAGCGCAACCTTTTCCCCTAGTCCTGTCAATCACTGTGTTACACCATTAAAGGATCAGCCGGTTAAAGTAATCTTTTCTGATTATTGCCACCTTTAATGCTGGTGGGGGGATGAGCACCAAGGATGGAGAGAGCTTTAGCTCCTTAAAAGATTTTTTTATAAGGTGCTCCCGCTTTGGCTCGAAGAGGCACATCTCTAAATTTCTTTCAACTAAAATTTCAACATGTATTTTCAGCCTACCTCCATTAGAACTAAAAAAAAAAAAAGACGCAAAAACCCCAAACCAGACAAACCAACCCCCAGATCGAGCTGTTTTGGCACGGAAAACCTCTTTAGCTGCACAGGAGTAGGAAACAAAAATGAAATAAAAACCGCACTTGCGAAAACACAACACCGCTGAAGGGATAACGGCGGCTCCTCCTGCCAATCTTAATTAACGCTCGCAAATCAAGGTGACTTTGAGGAAAAAAAAAAACTTTCCGGCGGGCCCGCCTCCCCTCACGGCCAGAGCTTCCCGCCCAACGGCCCCCCCCGCCACGGGGCGCGCACGTGCTGGAAGGAAACACCGCGCGGCGCAGGCGCGCTCCGCCCGCCCGCCTCGGGCAACGGGGCGGGTGAAGGCGGAGTCTCGCTCTCCGGGCGCCTGATTGACTGATGTCATTTCCCCAACCGCCTGCCTCGCCGGCCCATTGGCTGCTGGAGGACCGCTATCTGCATTCCGCTTTCCCGGTTGGCTGTTGCCGCCCCGGCTGTTGCCCTATCCTCATTCGGGCCAGGCGGGTTAGGTTCTCTAACCCCACCTCCTGCCTCAGCCCCTCCCACCGCCTCCGCCAGCTCCGCCTTCGACGCCTTTCCCTCCCTCTTATTGGCCAATACCGCGCGTCGCTCAGAGGGGAGAGAGAGAGAAGGGAGGGGGTAGCCGTTGAGGCGCGCGCGCGCGCGCCGGGCTCGAGCCGGCGGCATCTCCCCTCCCCTCAGTCCCGCTCGGCAGCCGCCGCGGCAGCAGCAGCCGCAGCCGCCCGGGTAGCGGTGCCGCCGCCTCCTCTTTTTCTTCTTCTTCCTCTTCTTCTTCCCCGTTCTCCCCGGGGCACGGTGAGCACAGCCGCGCCGCAGAGGGGTCTCGCCTCGCCGGGACGCGGGAGCCTGCCGTGGGTCGTGACGGGGACTCGGGAGGTGTCCTCCCCGCCGCGGGTTGCGGGACCCCTTCCTCAGCCAGCCCGCCCCGGGCCGGCGGCCGTTAGCCGTGGCGAGCTGGGCGCAGCCCCGGCGGCAGCGCTTCCCCCCCCCCCCCCCCGCTCCTCCGGGACGGGCGGCGGCTGCCCCCTCGCCCGGTGGAGGGGAGCCGGCGCCGCTCTCCTCACGGGCCGCCCGCGACCGCTCCCGCGTGGGGAGGAGCCGCGGCGGGAGTTGGGGGGGGCTGTGGCGGCGGGAGGGAGCGCCCCGGCACCGCCGGGCTTCGGAGCCGCCGCCTCTCGTCTGTGCTGGCGCTGGTCGGACTTGCCACCCGGGACTAGGCTGGGTTTTCTCGTCGTATTTCGCGTCTGTCGTATTGCCTGGGAAACTTCCTCAGTCCAATACAACTTCGAGCGAAAAAAAGGGGGGGGTGGGGAAGCCATTTCCTTTAATGTTACAGCTGCTGGAAAGCACAGCCGACAAGTTCCTCTTAAAATATAATTGCAACATCACTCCTTTGGAGGAAGCGAGACCTGGAACATAGGACCGCAGGGAAAGCACTTAATCTCTACTCCTTTTGTGTAACGTGAGAAAAGACTAGGCTTTTCTGTGCCGTAGGACTCTCCGTTGGGAGATTTAATGCCTTTTAAAGTATTCGGAGGCTTTTCGGAAAGATCTTAAGTGTAAATTGCTGCTGCTGTAAGGCTCTAATCCGGTGAATTGAAAATGAGTTTGGGTATTTGAGGAGACTGCTGTGCTGGTTTTTGTCATTTTCTGTGGTAAACGCAAATGCAACCCTGCCAGTGCTGGACACGGTTTGTCTGAAATTTGGGTGTATTCACTCGCTACCTGGTGGTTCTGATACCCGTTTCTGAAACTTGCATGTGCTTTCTACTATCTTTGCTTTGACCGACCTTGTTCAGCAGAATCCTTTGTATTATTGGTACTTCCAAATCTTGTGTAACATCTGCCACCGCTATAGAAATGCATAATGGAGTTAGGGCTTCGGATGGCTATCTTCTGTTTGGTTTTCCTCACAGAAGTCTCTTTTTAGAATTAAGAGACCGAGATTAATCCTTTTTTTTTTTTCTTCTTCTAATTCAACAGATGCAGTTTATGTTGCTTTTTAGTCGCCAGGGGAAACTGAGACTCCAGAAGTGGTATGTCCCGTTATCTGACAAAGAAAAGAAGAAAATCACAAGGGAACTTGTTCAAACAGTATTAGCCCGCAAACCGAAAATGTGCAGCTTCCTGGAATGGAGAGACCTGAAGATTGTCTACAAAAGGTTGTTCTGTCTCACTAACCTCGTAATTGCCATACATCACAAACAGCGTAATAAGTAGGAAGAAAATAATGAAAGTTGATTTTTTTTTTTCTTTTGTTATTGGTTTTTTTCCTTCCCTCTGCTGGTTATGGAGAAGACTGACTTTTCCCTTGAATCTAATTTGATAACCAAGTAGGAATCATTCATGTGTGCAAAATCACTCATGCGTTTAGAAATGTGCTGAAGAAATGAGGTTTCCTCCTACTTTTATAGGGAGTGGTGGTTCTTGGTACTTTGCTTAGATTCACGCAGTACATAAATGCGAAGCATGTAAGATTTAATAGGTGATAAAGAAAAACTAAATTTTATAAACATTTACTTCAGGCAATGACTTCATAAATCACCTGAAAATGTAACTTGCTTTTAAAGGCTCGTAGAAACAAGGAAATAATTTTTCAGAATACCTAGTTTGTGTTTTGGGGTTTTTTTGCTATGAACAAAAAAGCATTTCTCCTAATTGAAAAAATCATGGCTAACTTTCTTTTAGTGGAAGTACTGTGTAATTTTCTTTGCAATAGTTTCATTTCTCATTTGTTCCCTAACTTTTCTGGGAGTATTTGGCAAGCATTTTTTAGCTTTCTGCTGATCTTTAGAATGTATTACAGCGTAGTGGTGTGAACATATTTTTCTCCACAAGTAGCAGTAATCCTCATCCTGATTTGGTAGGCTGCATCTCTTCCAGCTAAAGCTGGTGCTATGGAAGCTCGAGTTATCTCCTTTCCCTGGTTAGTTATAAACTTCAGAAGGTTTATGCATTTTCTCTTTGAGATGGTAAGTAATTTGTGCTCTACAATAAATATTGTTGTATCTTTTCTGTAGGTAGGACAGAGAACTGGAGCTGAAGTGAAGAGTCTGTAACTTTTCCAGTGTACCAAATGGGTGGAATCAAAAAGGTTTAGATGTTCTAAGTCCTGGTTTCATATCTTCATTGGTGCATGTAACATCATGCACATGAATGTTACCAGTCTATCTAATGCATGTAGTTCTTTTAACACAAGGATGAGGAAGGAGGAGGAACAATGTGTAAGGCTGTGTTTAGAGAAACCATACATGGTTTTTTCTTCTGCCTCTTGCTTTCCTCACAGAACTTCTTGTACATATGTGTAGATGAGCTTGCTCAAATCCTTTGTGTGCTCCCTTAAGCGTTAATGCCTGCAAGCGCACTTTCAGCTGGGCTTTTATGGGACTAGATCAGAAAAATTAGGCATGAGTAGGCCAGTCTGTTCCTTTCCTTGCCCAGTTTTGAACAGCAGTTGCTGTTCTGGTGAGTTGATTCCACGCAGCTGCTTTCCCTCCCTGTCTGTTTATTGCTGTTAACAGCTACTTGTCATGTCCTTCTGTGTCTAGGGAACTGGTGGAAATTTGGGTATGATCGTTTGAGTTGCTGAAAGTTGTGGTGTTCGCGCATCTCAGTGTGCTGTGGGTTCTGTGGTCAAGGAAAATGAAGAAATTTGCTGGGAGATGTATCCAGCCCATTTTGGGCTGGATGTAGACTGCAGTCCATCTGCTAGACTGCTGGTGTGCACAGCTGACTGCAGTAGTTTATTTCACTGTCTGCAAACCAATCTGGCACAGTTAGCCTATGAAATCTTGCTTAAGATTAGCTTGTATCAAGCTAATGAACATCTCAAATCTTGTTTTACTTTTGCTTTTTTGCCATGTTTCGTTAGGGTAAAACATCGCCAGAAGGACTGGGTATAGAGGTGATAGTTTAAATTCCTGTATCTGATAACATTAACAGCTTTTACATATGTGGGACTTTTTCCTATTATCGCGCTGTAATTAAAGTTGATGAGCACCAACTAGTATGACTCTTAGAAAAGACAGATCTGCTATAGCTTAAAAGTAGATAATCCCAAGATGACAACTGTAATAGTCAAAGTCTTATACTTTCTGAAAGGTGGGTGGCTAAGAAAGAAACACCTGCAGGAACTTTGTGTGGTTTGTGAAATTGCAAAAGGTGCTCCCAGTTGCTCACAGACAAAAGTCTCTTGAGCATCTCTACTAAGATCTGTTCTTGGCTGATCTATTACTGGGAAGGATCTGAACCTCCTGGTGCAAATGTTTTTCAATATAAGCTATAAAAGTAGGTTCATGGTGCTATTGTACGTGTTGCATGTGCATATTGCTATTATGAGTCTTGCATTGCTGAAATTGATGTGCTGTTCTTGTGTATTTACTATCAATGTGTAAGGGAGAATTGACCTAGATACTGTGACTCAAAGAACAGTTGGCATTATGAGAAGTATACTCGAGGGTCTCATTGATGTACCTTTTTGTAAGAACAGAATGAACTCAAATGCAAAATTGGCAAGCCAGTAGCTTTTGCTGTTTCTGATACTTAACATTTATCAAGAAAGCTGGACTATTTTGATTAGCCTCCTTAGCTCTGTAGCATTTCATCCTTATAGGATGCTTTCTGAATGAAACTTCAAGAAAATAGAACTAAGTGTTTTAAAATCTATCTGAATGTGTGTGACTAACTTTTATTTTCCTTGGTTTCATACATGTAGCATTGATAATGGTTGCAAAATAGGGTCAGTTGTTGCGGCCTTAATTTTTTTAGTGCTACACAACACAGATGGAAAGGTGCCCTGCTTTTGACATGGTTCATGAATTGGGATGCATGTGTTCTGTAGCTCATTTGGAAGACAGTTTTTCAGACTGGTAGACACCAGAAGATTGAAAAAGGATGTGAGCTTTTAACTTCAAGAGACAAATAGAGGTTTGAAGTGACTTGCTGGAAAGAAAAAAATTCAAATATTGGAAGCCAACAACAGTTGCACTTTAAGAAAATAGGGATTCATCTGCACACAGCTCAAACTTAGCAAACACAGTTAATGATCACTTTTCACGTTTTGTTGTTTTAAAAACTAACTGTAGTGGTATTGGAGCATACAGGGCAGAAGTTCATACAGCTTTCCCCTTGTGGCAGAGAAATGTGTTAAATGTTAAAATTCCTAGTTTTACTAAAAAAAAGGAACTTATGATTGGATGTGATTTTTTTTTTCTTTGAAGATCTCAGCTGTTACTATTTTAGCTTCTGGCAGTATGAGTTATATTGCAGTCAAATTCAGAAATTGCAGAATAACCAATTTCTATGTAAATTTTACTTTGTTAGCACTTGGTTTACTGAGATCGTGGGACTTGTTATTGTTGATTGGTAACTTGATTAAGGATTGTGGCTTTGCTTTTATGTGTCAGTTTGCAGTATGAAGTTACAAAACGGTTGTAACTTGTGCTGCCCTTAATGTTGTGGCAGTCGTCTTTCACTGTAACATTAAATAACCATAATCTTAGGTCATGTTAAAGATTTATGGAAAAATAAGTTTTACAACTTTTTACCCTTCCCCACTGAAAGAAACAATGAAAGAGCCCATTCTGCAAGTAGTGTGCCTCAGCTCCAAGTATTGTGAACCTAAGGTGCAGTCTTGTGGCTAGTGGTGTGTGCCGAGCGGTTGACATGATCCCTATCTTTATGTACATCTTAGCTGGCAGTCCTATCTGTTAAACATGTTACTGTGGTGTTAATTAGGTGGCTCTGTAAAACTGACTGAATGCAATGATTATAGTGAATTAGGTACTTGGGTTTGATTATTTTAACTTGATGGGGTCCTCTTTGTACAGCATTCTAGGTCATGTGGCACAGGAGGACTTCAGCATCAGGAAGCAGCAGCTTTTTCTTAGAGGATTACCAGTACCAAGCTTTTGTTAATTTCTAAAACTACTGGGAGGGTGTAACTTTGCTGAAATGAGAAACTGTAAAAGAAATGCTTAACTTTGGTAGTGTTATTGTTGTTGAATTCTGTAGTGACTAATCTATCTGTCCCAGAGTCTCAGAACTTCTTGTTTTATTAAAGAAATGTGTAAGTTTTTTGGAGGAGAAAAAAATCTTTTGCCAAGCACAACTTTTTAGTGGTCCCAGTTTTCACTGGGTCAGCTCTCACCAAACCACAGATTCTTGGGCTCCCTTAAGCACCTGTCTGCCTCTTAAAGGCAGCTGAGTTGTCAGTGGCAGTTCAGCTCTGCTCCTGCTGAGCTCTGTAAGCTTTAAATGTCTGTAATTAGGATCTACATGCAAAGTGACTTAGATGCTGACAGACTTATGGCTTGCTTGCAGCTTTACCTGGTGACAAACTTTCAGGGATGACTTCAAGCAGGTGTTCTCTCACCTAGTAGGAGAACACCACTGAACTGATAGGATTTGCAAGTTTATGCTCTGTCCACAGTGACCTGATCTCCCAGCAGAGTTACTGAACCTGGTTGCGAGCAGAGTAGTAGCGGAGAACTCTGCTGAAGCATTGCCTGACAATTTGTGAGGCTTCCCACTACTGAACTGGTGCAATTATTGAGGGGGAGGTTCATGAATTTGTTTGCTAGCGCAAAAACCCCTAAGGCCATCTATCTGAAAGCAGGAATTTGTGTAAGTATTTATATCTCTTGTGTTTCCTTTCTGTTCTTTCATTCTATGTTTTTAGGTGACTTTTTCCAAACTGATTTTGGTGTCTCTGTGCTTGGTCCCCTTTCTGACAAGCGGAGGATGTTTATTGTAAAATATTTCCCTAAGTGAGTGTAAGCAGCTGAGTTGGGTCTGAAGATTCTGCTAATAATACCTGCTGAGAAAAAAAAAACCAAAACACCACAATTGCAATAGGAGTAAAAAGGGCAGAATGTTTCTTACAGACTGCACTACATTTGCTGTTGTGTGATGTGGCATACTTTACTGTCAGGATTTGCCTTTTCATTGGATGCATATGAAAGACAGGGTTCTGTCAGGCTCATTAGGAAGAAACAACGCTTTTGCAGAGCAGAAATCTTTTTCAGCCCGAGTACAGTAATCTACTTGTCTTTGTATGGACAGTCTCCATGTAAGCTTCTACACTTGGCAAAACCTGTAGTTTATCTGCTGTAGACTATATGTAGATGCTTTTTTCTGGAGCCCTGGCCTGCAGAGAAAAAAAAATACAATAAACTATTGCCTTTGAGAATTTGTGTCTGAAGAAAGGTATACCTTTGTAGTATGCTCATGCCCTTTGCAATGCTGGCTGACTTGTTTATACTCTTCCACTATTTGCCGTGTAGGCTTATTGAATCTGCATTTGTTTTCTTTTGCTGAGTAGTAATCCATTAGTCACAGTTGCTACTTAAAAAAATACTTTGAAAAATATTCTCTGCATATAATGATAGATACCCAGGCCTCCATTTTGTGTCAAGATGCCCACTGAGTAGTTTTTGTTTCTCTGTATTCTTTCTCCAAAACTGCAGTTGGCAGAGCTTGAATGTGTAGTCTACTCACTAGCTGCCAAATAAAGTATTACAAAAGTATGTTATATTTTCTTTTAAATGAGGACACAGAGCAGACCACTTTCTGGGAAAATACTTTGTTAGGTAGTTCTGCCCCACCCCCCCGGTTTGTGGGTATTTGCATAAAATAGTTCTGTGCATCAAAAGAGACTCTTAAGTAATAGGGAAGCACAAAAGGACTGTCCCATGTGGATAAATTTCAAATATTTGAGTCAAATTTGATTTGATGAGGTCTGCTGGTATGTGATTCAACTTGGGTTTCAGCACTGTAAGGGAACAGTTTAACTACACTTCAGTATAATCAGTGCTGCTCATCTGAATATGAAGAAAGCTTTGTTTAGATGGATTTGGCCTGAGTGCTGGTAATTAGTGTAAATGTCAACTAATGTGCCAAAGCTCTTTTTCTCCTGCAATGAAATACAATAATATGGAGTTTGACTTATAAATTCCTCAGTAGGAATGATTTTTCTTTATAGTATCACTTCCCAATACTTTTAAAAATAGCTTTGTCTAAAAGATGCCTTATACAGATTGAATCTTGCAAGCTACTACAAGGACTGTAAATGTCCTTGAAAAATTAGTGAGGCACAAGCACAACAGTGTAAAATCAAAAGAACCATGCTCAGATAGGACTTCTGATGAGCTGAGAAGTCACCATGGTGAAGAGATGAAAGAGCAAGGGAATTAAAGTTTTAAGTGCTTCAATGGAGGTGTCTTCCTCTGTTTCCCGTCATGTTTTGTGGTAGGATGGAAAGAAGCTGTAGGCAGTAATTTTTTTATATTAGTTTAAAACTTTTACTCAAGAGTTACTCTGATTAGTTGTTCATGATGAAGCCATAGGAATTTGACCCAGCTAGAGCAGAGTGGGGGGACTTTCAGGTCATGAATGATGCTAGGTGAGTGGCTGGGAGACAAATTTGAACATACTAAGAAATGCAGCATTTTTTTTGCAGGACTTAGAGCCAAAAACCTTGACAGATTCTTTGTGGGCTTACAAAGTCCTAGCTGATAAAATATGCGTAATGTTTAAAAGATGTATGTGTTTCTCTGCATGGGAAACAAATATGCATCTTAAACTTGGCATTCATATCTGAATGACTTGTTTTTCAATAGGGCTGGCTACTCAGAGTGCTTAATGTGGCCAGTTGTCCTCTCTAAACAGGCAAACAAAAGCTGTTTCTGGTTCATGTAAATTAACAGTTACAACAGGTGTTACTTGAAATCTTATATGTGCCATGTGTGTCTGTATGGCATATGGTTTTGGCACTTTAGAAAAGACTAAATGGGTTTTTTAGCTTTCATTCCTGTTTTGTTTTTGCATTAGCTTTTTTAAATGTGACTTTAACAAGTGTATGGTAGGTCACAGTAGAATTGGATGGTCTTTCTGTTAAAGTGGAACTCAAGATCATATCTGAAGTAAAGAATTCCCTGTCTTCCAAGGTGGAAGTGGATTGCTAGAAACTAGCTGATGGTCTCTCATTAGTCTAATACCGGGACAGTTGGTAGTGATTGAGTTGCTGACTTAATAGCAGTTGGGTTATATGATGTTAGTGTTAGTTTTGGAGTTTGGGGGGCATTTGTTAAATTCACTATAAAGGCCAAATCCTCATTGCTAATTCAATTTATCTTTCCCAAGGCATTTTCTATAGTTTTTAGTATCACTGTGTGTAGCTTGTTTGATAAAAATTTAAGATTGAATGTGTTGATTAGTATAGTAGTGTCTGCATGTTACAGATAGTAGAGAAAATACCTTGCCCCAGAACTCTGCCAGGAAGCTAAACAGTGAAATACATTTCCTTTTCCAGCCACCTCTTAGGCTAATTTAATTCTGTCAGCTAAAGGATGGTAAAGACTGAAGTCCTGCTTGACTCGAGGCAGATCCCTTTTGTACATGTGTATGTCTGCTGGTTTTTCAGCCATTCTTTGGTAGAACTTGCATGGCTGTTGATTTAGAGTAATAGTATGCTAAACTTGCATATGAAGGACTACTGAGAACGTAATACATCTCAAGTGCATTCATTTTGCTCATGTCCTTATGCTAACATCAGGATTATTTTGTTATTACAGATACGCAAGCCTCTATTTCTGCTGTGCTATTGAAGATCAGGACAATGAACTAATAACTCTGGAAATAATTCATCGCTATGTAGAACTTCTTGACAAGTATTTTGGCAGTGTAAGTAATTTCTTTTTATTTTTTATAGATTCATAGTCTCTTTACATTATGTCATTTTGTTTTAATGCCCACAGCACTTTAAAAAAACACCATCAATTAGCTGTTGAAAAGGTGCATCTAAGACATTTTATGTTGCTTGCTTAGCCAAACTAAACTGATGGTTGCCTATATAACTGTTAAAAAATTATTCATTTGGGAGAACAACTGTTAGTATTCTGGTGTTAATTGCCTGTATTTGTTTCATTTCATAGTAGTCTCGCTTGGTCAGATAAAATCTCATCCTTAGCTTTCTGTCTAGGCACCCAGCTTTTCTTCTCCCTGGCACTGCTCTATTGTGTGAGCACTTCTTGCATCTGCTTCCAAAGGAGGCAGTTGGTTGTGAACTAGCAGGAGCGGTAAGGAAAGAAAAGACAGACATCTGCTTACTCAGGTAGCAAACGCAAACTGTAGTAATGTACATTAGCACTCTTAGGAAAACTGCTGCTCGTCCTTCTGACTAGGAAATGCACAGGATGAATAAGAAATTTGAGATTGTGTTTTCACATTTTTCTGTTAAGATTGCATGATCTGCCTTTGGATACTGCAGGCAAGAAGAGAGCTTTTATAAGGATATTCTTGTGCTTCATGAAGAACCATGTCATACTGATGGTAGTGAATTGAACCCTTTTTAAATATGAAAACATTTTTCAAAGAGGTTGCTGTAACTGTTTTCAACTCAAGCAAAAAAAGATTTTTTCCATTCATTTTTTTTCTCAAAGGACTTGATTTTTTTTTTTCTTGTTGTTGCCCCATTTCTTAAAAGGTTATAGCCTGAGGCTAACATCTTGATTTGATGAAGTTTGGTGAAGCTCTGAACAAGTTAAGTTTTGTGAGAGGATATACCTCAATAGATAGTATCCTCCCACTCTGCAATAATGCTTGATGGTGTTTTTTTTTTTAGGTATGTGAACTTGATATCATCTTCAATTTTGAAAAAGCCTATTTCATTCTGGATGAGTTCCTTTTAGGAGGGGAAGTTCAAGAGACTTCCAAGAAAAATGTTCTCAAAGCCATTGAACAGGCAGATCTCTTACAGGAGGTAAGCAAATTCAGATTCTCTGGCCAAAGTATCAGCATGGTAGGCTGTGATTTGAAAAAGCTCCTGTTTCTCCAAGCTTGTAGAAAGTGCTTTTTAGCATGCTTAGCATGTAGTTTCTAGTTAGTTGTCCTAATTGTGCTATATGGTGATGTTACCTGTTCTTTTTGTTCTGTTTGGCATGTTTATGCTGTAACCTACTGTGATTTTTGTTTTGCTAGAAATGCAAGTGGCTGTTTTATGTGTATACCTAGATAATGGTAGTTCATGCTGCTTTAACTTAGTTTTGTTTGTCTTTCATTTCTTCTTTTTATTAATCAACCATTAGTTTTTTGTCATACCTGATGCATGTTCACTTCTTTACTGTTTCATTGCTGAAATCCAGAAGCTAGACTCTCTTCTTTGAGACTCATTCAGGTATAGTTCTTATTCTAAAGACCTGCCTTTCTGCTATAGGTTGCTTACTCTGGAACATTTCTGTCTTTTCAGTTGATAAAGCAGTAATAGTAGTGCCATAGAAACATAACAAAATGAAGTATAAGAACATTTGTTTTTTCACTTTGAATGCTTTTTTTGTTCATTACTAACTTCGAAGACAGATAGATTGCATCTCTACCATTTTTCTTTGGAAAACTTTTGAAGGGAAGGAGTCCAATGGTATAGAAAAACTTGGTGTCATTTCCCCATGTTTCTCCATCCTATGCTGGTTTTTTGTTTTGTTTTACTGAATTGCTGTAGTCTTGAGGTCAGTGTTAAGGTCCTTGAATGTCTAAATGGAAGTCACAGAATTCTGGTGTGCTGGGGGGGAATCATCAGTGTTGTGTGCAAGTCAGTGGAACGTGGTTTAACAGGGGCGATGAACCTTAATTTTTTTAAATGTACTCAGGTTCACAGGTAAGATTCTATATAAATGTAAGCCCCTCTGTTTTTTTTTTTTTTCCCCCTCGTGTGAACCTTCAATTTGTTATTTTGTCCTGCCAGTTAATTGCTTAATTCTCATATAACCATTCTGTGTTCCACTTGGTACTCTTTTTTGTTGAACGTGGTATTAATAGGATGGGGAAACACATAATGTCCTTTACCCTTGTAGCTGTGTTTGTAATCCTTTCAGAGTACAAGCAAATCCACAGCACACTAAAGTTCTTGTCTGTCAACAGCTAGTTAGTGTTATGGAAAAGGTCAGCCATTACACACAGATTTGCCACCCTATTTTTCTAGGAAGGAAATACATGCACTTGTTTACTGCTTGTGTTCTGATGCAGTTTTTGTTGAGCCCTTCTTTACTCTTAGAAGGAATTAATCTTAACCAGAAGTCCTGTTGCAGTTTACAAAGGGCGGGGGGGAAATAATCCCCTTACTCTCTTAAAATTCTTTGCTCTTCTTTATATTAAAACAGATACAACAGATTAGTTATCCATTCCAGTCTGTTTCCTGTAGATGCAGAGTTAATGCTATGTAAAATAGAATTACTGTATTTTTTTCTCATTCTCACTGTTTTTGAATTTTATTTTCATCATTTTCTTAGGGCTCTTCTATAGCAAAAATGCATTCTACCTCTAGGAATTAATTACTGATTTTTCTATCCAAGCAATGAGCATTGTCTTTTTACACTTAATATAATTTCAAGTTAAAAATCTTACGCAAAAGGACGTATCACTTTTTCAATGGGAGACTTTTCCCTTGCCCTGATAGCTTTACTCTGATTACCCTTCCTTTCCCTATCTCTGAGATCTTCTGTTCTGTTAAAGTTTATTAAATCTTTTCTGATTAAATTGGAATGTAACAGTTTATCAGAGCACCACTTTAGTCTTATGTTTTATTTTTGTTTTTCATTCTTAGTTGTATTATATTGACTGTTGATCAAGTATGAAACTACTCCATATATCTGTGTTTTAGTTTATAAAACCCGTAAAGTCTGACTTTGTATTTAAACAGAGCTTCCAATAAAGTTGGACTCTTTCTGCAGAGGTTTGTTTTTTGTATCAACCGCTGCTATGTGCACGCTGAGTGTGAAGAGGGTTGTTAAAATAATAGTTTGTCACAACTGAAGACTCTTTGGTACTTTCAGTTAATTTTTGCTTCCTAGAATACTTCAAAGCTACTGGAATGAAATGTGGTTTGATTCCAAATGCAAACCATTTCTAGCAGGGTGGTTGTGTGTCTGTTTTTGACCATGTCAGATTCTAATTATATGCAGCAAAAGGACTTTTATTTGGCCCTGAATACTTATATTGCCTAATTTAAAAATTACTAATCAGTGTTGAATATACAACATTATTAATTAGTAATGCTACATACATTAATGTATGAAGCACCTTAAAGATTAAAAGCTGTACAGAATACTTATACAAAGGAAAATCATTACAAATACATTAAGTGGCTATTTGCATGATGTTAAAAAAATATGCAGAGGGATAGATTGTTGAATATTGAATTAGTTCTTAATAGCCTTGCCTTGTATTTTCTGTGGCAGTTTTCCAGGATGTACTTCTGTTTCTGAGCACCTGCTTCAGTTTGTCATTAAGATCTTGCTGTGCTGTCCCCTTACTAACTGCTAGAGTGCCTGAAACCTCCTAACCCTTGAAGCCTTTTCCAGCTTCATTTTCTTGTTAGCTCTTCAATAATGTGCTCAGCTCAAATATTCATTCCCTTACCCCCCATTTATTACCACTTTAACTTACCAATAGTCAGTTGTCAATATTAGCTATGTTATCCATATGAATGGTAGTAAAAACTAATTATTCCAGTGCTTCCATGCTTCCTTGTAAATCTATTGCTAGAAATATTTCTGTTCAAAAGAATGCTGTTATGTCTTGTTTGATAATTTTAGATCTTGTTTGCTATAGAAATTTTAAATACTTAACTAGTGATTACAAAGGCATGCATTTCTGAAAAGGTGTTTTTTTTTTCTTGTGTGAACAACTTAATTATGCTGAGAGAAGAAAATTGGCAGATGCATTATGTTGTTGCATGACTTGTATACATGTGGTGTGTGGAACAGCTAAAAGATAATCCTGTGCATGATTTCATAGTACTTAAATTTTTTAATGCATGAACCTAGCAAGAAAATGTTCTGTGCAAAAGAGAGGATCTGATTTTTTTTTCACTTAAGTCTTAACTGCTGTGTTTTTATTTGATGGTCCAAGTAATTCAGTATGGTGCTTGGAATTTCATGGTCATTTACTGTGCTGAAACACTAAAATCAAGGAGTTAATAATTCTAATATCTAAACCAAGCAAATCTATACAGACTTTGCTCATCTTCATTAAACATTGGCTTTGCGTGAAAATTCCTTTTGTTATTCATTCTACATAATTTTTATATAAGTATTTTGGAAATTATCCCCATTTTGTTCACCACTATTCTTTTCTGGGTGTGTATGTATTCTTTTAATAGTTGATTGCAGAGCATCTAAAATACTTAAAAAAAAAAAAAAATATTTTTTTTTAAGTGGTATCTCAATAAAAAGGCCAGTGGATCTATTAGCAAATCACACTTGTTTGTTTCCATCACTATTTTAGTAATGATCAAAAATCTAAAAGCTATGTGAATGTTTTTTCTTAGGCTCTTGCAGTTTGGCCTCAGGTTGTATTTACTAGTCCTTCCACATGAAGAATAATAGATATGCTATCAGTTCACCTTATTTCCCTTGCTATCTCAAGCCCTCACTTTGTCCTATATCCAGAAGGGTGCTTAAATTGTTAGTGTCAGCTGATGTGCACTAGATGCTTAGGGTTGCTATGTAGATTTAACCTTTTAGTTTTAGAATGAGCATCTTTGGAAATTAAAACTTGGTGAGTTTCCTGTGTATGCCATGAAAATTTTCTTCATGGAGATGAAATGTGCTAATTGGAAGCTGTAGGTTTGAAGGGATGCATAATAGTGTCAAGATGGTATTAGGTTGTCCTTGAGATATGGCAAAATAAAGCAGTGTTAGCATTAGCAATGACAAAAGAAAATACCTGATACTTAAGCCTGGAGTGGGTGGGAATATAAGGGTTGTTGTCTGGTTTAGGAAACAGCCTTTGTAAGCACCTGTTTCGTTCTAGTCTCCTGAGGAACTTAGCGTAATTAATGCAACTAATTCAGTTTTCACTTGTTAGCTCTTAAATGTAAACTACTGAAATAGACTGCCTTCTGAAGTTGGCAGTGACATTATTTGCCTTGGCTATACCTGTATTCTTCTCAACGTGAAACAAGAATGAATAATGAAATCTTTATTGTAATGGAGATCTGACTGCCTTCACTGCTGTCTGTTCTTCATGTGTAACTTCTGGCTCGGTTTCAGGTAGTCAGCTTGGTTGGTCAGTTTAAGACTGCAGTTCTTAAGACATGTATGTTCTTCATCTTAGGCACAGATAATGATCTGTAATTACATTTTAGAAGATATGTATGGGGAGCTATGAGAGTTACCATGAATGAGAAAGGAATATGTTGTTAGTTCATTATTTAAGAGTTAGGAAATAGCTGTGATCTTTGTGGATTGGAATCCCTCCCAACTTGTAGAAGATACAGTAAGTTGTGGTAGTGTTTTGGTAGCTGACACTTTTGTAAAATGCGTTTCAGACTCCAGTCCCTGAAATATGTTGGATATGTAGCAGGAAAGAGGTTATAATGCAGTTAGCTTGTTTGATCTTTTGGTTTAAGTATGAAGTGTATGCCTTGCCCATTTATATTGAAGGTATTGACTCTGATACTTTGATCACAAATAAAGTGAGCTTGTTTATGGTATTGGTTCTAGATGTTACTTAAGAACCTGGAATGAAACTATTTCTGGTTTTATATGATAGGTAAAATCTATACATAAGCAGTATAAATAAGTCCAGTTTGGGAATGTGCATTCAATTTAATTACTCTTTGAGGTATTGCATGCTTTCTTAATTGTGCTGTTCAGAATGTAGGTGCTTTTTAAGTAGTAGGTGAGAATGCATGCGTGTGGAAAAGGCTTTTTGTAAGATACTTTGAGTGTGAGAGATTGTTTTTTTTACCTCCAGTCTTGGGAATAAAAAGTCAAATTGCTTATTCTTAAAGACTGCCATAGTTTGTCATGAAACATATTACTCAAAACCAAGATAAAGCATATTGTGCTTAAGTGAAGAGGTCAGTTGCTTTTGTGTTCATTTTCCCACATCAGTTGAACAGATGGTTATTTTTTGAATGAAGTAGGCCTTGTATATGTGCTTGACTACAGTGGTGCTCTATAACATTGTATATATAATATGCTTCACTTTGGAAAAATTTACTTGCATCTCTTCTTAGGAAAATTTGTTAATTTGTTGTTCAGTTTCGATATAGGTTATTCTTCTCATAAAAACTACTCTGCTGCTTCAATTCAGTGATCACAGGATGGAGAGTGAGGAGATAAAGTTACAAAGTGTTTGATTGTGTGGAACTGTGGGAGCATGGTGTTTCCAAATGTGTCAGTTGAAGTTCCAAGCCTTGTCATGCTATCATCTATTCTTTGTGTATGTTTTGTGTTAATTGCTCTTTGTAGCATTCTCTTCAAGTAAAAAGTAAATTAAAATCTATATAGAACTGCATTTCTGACCTCATATATATGTTTATGGCTATCTTGCTTGTCATTGACTGTACTATAGACTATTGAGTTTATAAAATTGCTGATAAAACCTGCCAACAGTTTTCTAAGTCACCATAGCTTCATAAATACCTAATATAAATTCAGCTGGACTTTAGATGGAATGAACTGTAAGAATACATGTAATCAGTAATCATAGGTACATCACTTCTTTGGAACAAACCTCTAAAGACAACTAGTTGTAAATTTAATAGTAGCAGACAGATCTGTAACCCTTGATATCAAAGCTGTTTCCATATTTTTAATAGATACTTTTGAACTGTCCTCCTTGAACTCCTCCTACAGTGGAGTAGGCTTTCCTGCAAATATGTACCAAATCATATGCTTCTGTTTAAAGTACTAGGAATTGGTCCAGAAAATTAATAGTAGAACCTGCATCTCTGTTTTATTCCCAAGTAGGAATGGGGGAGGGGAAGTTAACCTTTTCAGATTTAAATGTCGTCTTGAAAAAGTGGCATTGAGCATCCAAGAAGTTACCATGCCATACTTCATGCCCTTCCCATTCTCACACTGCTTATTTTCTGGTAACTTAAGTATTTTACTGGTCTGTATGTGAGTCTTCTGATTATTTTTGGAAAAACGCAGTTCAGCATTTTAATGTTCCTTGTGAAGCTTCTTGCTTTTCTGGATGTGCCATGATGCTTAGGACTTACAGATTTGTGGGCTGTGATTTCTAAATGCTTCAGAAATCCAGTTGTCTTTCCAGAAACATGTTGTCAAATCTTAATCTGTCCTTGGCTTTATGAATTGAAAATGATAAAGCAGTCCACTTCTCACCTGAGGAGCTCTTGTTCAGACCTTTAAAATACCATTTTAGTAAATCTGTCTCTATAATATTCTCCTTTTTTCCTGTTTTGTTTAGTGTGTATGCATGTAAGATGTGAGTAGTCTTATTCTATTAAAGAAATCAAAATGCTGATGAGAAGTTAAGACTCAAGTTGTGAGGAAGGAGTCTTCCATATAAGTATCATTCAGTCAGCTTTGCAAATCAAAACACTAGGAAGTTTCAATTATAAGTAAGACAAACTAGTGTAAGTGAAGTCCTTGCTGTCTGGTAACTATTCAGTACCCTCTCTGATGTGAATTCCAATACTGATCCAACAACATCCACTTCACAAAACTACCTACGAAGTTGATCATTCATTGATATAAGCAATTCTTGTAGAACTGTTGAGGGTATATTAACAGTACACTGCACTCCTCATAGATTCTAATTCTATTAAGGGTATATTTATTATCTGTACACCAAACTGATAGATTTTTCTCCAGAGATATTCTGTTGCTGTCTGTGGAAGCACTGTGTCAGGGTGATACAATGAAAATCTTAGCACTGCTGCATATGCCATAGCTGTTTTCAGAAGCTTAGTTGCATGCTTTTGGTCAATAAACATAGTAAATTCAACGAACAATTGCAGAGGACTGCTTGACAGTAAGGAGAATCTTATCTTCAAAATTAGATGCTGTTTCTGAATGAGCACATTACTCTGCATTTTAATAGAATGTGTTCCCTGAATCTGGCAGAATGCTGAAAAGAGCAATGTTAATGTTTGGACCTTGAGGTAGTGAGGAGAAAATTCCATTTTTACTCTGGTGTCTGACAGTTGTCTGAGATGATGTGTCATGTTGCAGTGCTACTACCCTTTCCTAAAATTCTCACTACCTGTGAAGATGGTTTTAGAGTGCCACAGAATAGTAGGTGAAAAGAATATGAACGCCCCCAGGAGACATCCGATTGTGTTGGGTTTTTAGATTCTCATTTCTTTGTGGTCTTATCTGTGTGTTGTACAGATGTCAGGAACATTGCTGGTATGTGTTTTGGAGCTTTTATTTATTATTTTTAAGTGAGAAGCTATGTTTTTTGTTGCCAAGCTGTCTAGCAACAGTAGTAGTTCTGGTGCTGGATATCAAGATGCATTAAAAGTGTATCTATTTTAAAATCTTATGCTGAGAATTTGGTTTTAAAAAGGCAAAAAAAAAAAGTTTGAGAAGACCTACTGTTCACAGTTCTTTGAGAAATCTAAGTATGTTTGATTAACAGATTATTTAAAGTGAAAATGTTCAACTTTTGCACCAAGCATTACCACATGAAGATGACTGGTTTATCACATACAGCTCAGCAAGTAATAATGATGACTTAATAGTAAATATGATTAAATAGCTCTTGAATTAAATTGTTTAAATTACTTCAGGGATGGTAGGTAGATAAGTTGATTGAAACTCTTATTTCCTTTCATGGAACAAGCCTTACTTTAATATCAATGTTACTAATAATACTGTGTGAAGCTTAGTCACCGAATTAAATATATGTAAATTTGGTAGCATCCTATTCTATTATGCTCTCAATCTGTTATAATAATGAAAAATTGTTCTTAAGTTCTCTTTTAAAAAAAAAATCTTTCAATTAATACTCCTTCAAGCACAGGTGAAGCTTTTTAAACAGCTCTCAAACTTATTTTTTTAAGGTACTAATATCCTTTATCTTGTTAAGAAATGAAAAACTTAAGAGGTTTTTTAATGCATCTACTTGAGGTCTTTGAACAGATGTGTTTTACTGATGCATTTCTGTTTGCTTTCTTAACAGTGGACTTTTAATACAATTTTATTAGGTCCTACTAACTTAAGAACAATAGCTGAAACATTTGAGTGAAATAACTGAATTTACTTTTGTATATAGTTTAGAATATTTTCTAACTCTTGTTTTAAATGGAAATAAGCTGTAAATAATTGGGCGGATGTTGGGGTTGTTTTTGTGGGTTTTTTTTTTTTTTGAAGTAGCTGGTATTACATTTTCACTGCTGCTTGATTTTGTGTTTGTAGAGCCAGAATGAAGACTGGGGAGGTTTGTCTGAGGATATCTTATGATTAAGAGCAATCTAAGGCATTAGCCCGTTTGACCCCCATCTAAATGATTGGTAACTACCAAGTTTACCATTTTGGTGGCATGGATTAAATGGGTGCTATGCAAAGACTGCTGCACGTGTAATTAAGTCCTTGCAAGGGTAAACACAAAATGGGTGATGGGCTTAACTTTCTGCAACACTTGCATGATGGTCTTTGAAGAGTGCTTTGAGTGTTCCTTTTTATTTTCCTTTTTTGTACTAACCGCATCAACTTGAAGTGTCTGACTTCTACGGGCTTTCTTTGGTGTTGATAATTAAGTGGGATAATGCAAGTTAGAGAAATGGATACCAAAACTAATAACTAAACAGATGTTTGGCTTTGTTTACTTACAATCAACCCATGTAAACGTATATTTACTGGAAAATGAGCTGTTTACACCTGCTGTGCAAAGAAAATGGGCCCTAAAAAAACTGGGTGCTGCTGCAATTGACTGTATATCAAGTGCCGGATGCTGCATGACAGAACAAAGCTTATTTGCATATATAGTGCATTGCAACATATTTTTGTCCAAAGCATAAGTGGAATACATTGTGGCAGTCCTACTAATAAAGGTAAGATTTTATTTTACATAAGGCAAGTTTAAAATGCACAGGAAAATGATTTGCTGGAGAAAACTTTAGTCCACTGCTTACTTGATATCATGATAAACAAGTAGTTCAGTAAACAAATTGGCTTTTGTAATGTGGAACTGCAGTAATAGATCTAATTTCATATGCAGCTTTATAAATATCAGGATTTAGTTTCCAGACAAAAGAAAATTATTATAATAGACAAAAATATTTTGTAACATGTTCAAAAATCAAATTCATTGTTGGTGTATGGGCTTTTTTACCATTTGAAAGTTACCTAGTATATGGTATAGCTGTTGATCTGTGTTGGGGAGTGGGGAGTAGCTAATAGCCTGCTTGTGTATTAGACCTGAAGAATTAGGGCAGCCAACAAGTAATTTGTTCAAAATAGAATTTTTTTATATTAGTTTGGACATATTCTAAAACAAGAATAAGAAAACCTAAATGCTCAAGCTTGATTTTTTCCACAGTTTTTTTCCCCATGTTTATTGCTTTTTCTCTCCTCTTCATCATAACAAGTTCATGTACGAAGAGTATGATTCTCATGGTGAGGTTAGTATTAATACTGCGATTATAAAAGTTTCCTTGTGATTAAAACTTTAAAAAGTATTTATATTGTTTGGGACCTATGCTAAGCATAGAGCTTTTACTTAGGAGTCTTAATCTTTTTTTGTTGCCTTAGATGGCTACAAAGACCAATTCTGGAACATGTAAGCTCAGGCTTGGAGAATTCTGTGTGACTCTGGTTTACTTCTTTACAGTTATGTCCCTGATGAATTCTATGTATGGGCACAGTTTTAGTTGAAGAAATGTGCTTTGTCCCCATGAATTTAAACACAGTGGCATTTTCACATGCTCATGGGGTGCTTATTCCTCGCCTGTACCCTTCCTTGGAAGGAGTGAAGGAGTAGTTGCTGTGTACAGAACTTAATTTACATGATTGTCCTGATTCCACAGAATATGGAGACAAGGGGATGGCATCTGCTGGGGTGACTGGAGAGGGACAGATAGATGGTTGCACATAAGAGATGGGGATAGTTTTCCTGCAGGAAGGAACTGCAGATTGTATATTGGAATGAAGATGATCTGTGGTAAAGAAAGATCTCCTGAGGTAAAGAAGGTTATCTTTGGGCAAGGGGAGGAGTTTGACTCATACAACTTCTGTGCTTGGATTAACCTGATATTTAACTAATAGGTTATACAGCTTCAAATTACTTAATCTGTGTTACTCAAGCATAAAAAAGCACTAAATGAGTAGAATTTGGGTTTTTTGAGGGCTGTTTCAGAGAGATTTGCTTGTAAACTAGGGTGTTGAGTTCTACAGGTGCTGTATGGCAGGTATAATAAGCCACATATTCAGTAGTCTATTCCATACAGAATTTGGTTAAATTTAGGGTAAGCCTTGTATAATGTTGAAAAACCTAAGTGGTATACAACTAGACAGGGTGAAATCTTTTTATTGGACACTCAAGTTCTACTGAATAAACGTATGCTTTGTATCAAGAGGAGTTTACAGGTGGTGAAGTCATGGTCTTGAGTCAGGGTTCAGTTTCCTCATCACCTAAAACCATGCTGACAGTGACTCTTGTTGAGAAGGACAGATCCATTCCTGCTGCTACCTTTGTGGTGGCACTTGTGTTGAGCCACTTGCCCTGTGATTATGTGGCTCCTAGCTTGTTAGGTAAAATCTGAGAATACACAGGGGAGCATGAGGGAAGTGCCAGGAAGAAGAAAGCAGTGGCATTGAAAAGGGAAGTAAAAGGCAGCTGCTTTTGGTGGCAGCTGGGACTTTTGCTAAAGCTAATAGTGTAACTTAAATTTTGTTTTATTTTTAACAATTCCTAGTGTATCTAAGTGTTTTAAAAAGCCAGTGTTCCCCATGTATCTTGGCTTGATTCATGTCTGCTGTGAACACCCAAGTCAGCTAGCATAGTTAGGTAAGTTCTAATTTACCTGTCTTATGCTGCACCCCTGCTGTTGGCCTGAGTCATAGGAGTGTGGCAGGGAGCTTCAGCAGCAGTATTGGCTTACGGAGTTTTCAGTTGTCCTTTCCCTCCCTCTTTCCTTTGTGCCAGAGAAACTATTTATATGACCATTCTAGACTGGAGTTCAGATGCATTTAAACAGATCCATTTAAACAGAGCAATTTAAATTGCTCATCTTTAAAAACATAGTCAGCAGCTTTTCTTTTCTGTGTTTACAACTTGGCCCTGCAAACATTCGTCCAAACAACTAGAAGAAGGCAAAGTGCTGCAGGAACAGGAAGGAAGAGGAATGCTTAAATGACATTGCCATGGAAGCTGAATGATATTGGATGTGACATGGCTTCTTACAGCAGTATATTCTGGTCATCCCTTCAGAGATACAGCCCTGCAGTTTAAGAAACAGTTCCTTAAGCAAAGGGAAATAGGTAATGCAAACCTGTAGCTGCAGTGCTGGAAGAAAACGGAAGAAAACACTAATGAATCCTTATGTGCGTAGTTTGGCAAACTGCCAAACATACAGACACTGTGGGATTATGTGATAGAGAACTTGATGATTTGTAATAATCTTGGCTCTAGCTTCACAATACAAAAGTGTTCAGCGGTAGTATTTGCTTATAGCATTTGTGTTTTTGTGGTGGGGAAGTGGACCCTACAGTGGATGCTTAGAACCATCCTTACCCTTAAAGATTAGACTGTCAATTCTTCATAGCTCACTGCTTAACAACTGATTGGCAGGTATAAAGCACTGCCTCACAGAGCGATTATCACCTCTGATCCAGCAGATCAGAATAGCAACTAAGAAGCAGAAAGCACCCACTATTATCTGGTTACAGTACATGAAGTTTCCACTGATATTTTAACTTCTGCTTTTGACAGGGAGGCAGGCAGGCTACTGCTGATCTTATGTCATATCCTTCTGCTCTTGTCTGTTGAGGTGATGTTTTAGAGCTGAAGTGTGTGCATATGCTAGGATGTCTTGCTGAACAATGCTTGCATGAAGACTGTTGCTGTTTCAGACTCTAGTTGAGTATTGTGTTGACTAATTTGCACCAATCTTGAAGATTTCTTTTTTTGTCCTCTCTGTATAGGAAGCTGCAGACAAAGTCTTGACTTGGAGTTGGCATTGATGTAGGATTGTTCTTTGGTTTTGAACAGCGTCATAGTTAATATTTGTCTTTGAACGTGTTCAAGACCTCATGGGTATTTCTAGGCTCTCTGAGAAAACCCTTTGCTCTCCTCTGAAAGTAAAGTAGAATTTTCCCAATAACTGTGTAATTGGAGTTTCTGAATAGTTAGCTAACCAAAGATTGGGAAACAGATACTCTACTATTTTGAAATCCATGAAAAGGCAAGTGAACAGCAGCAATTTCCTAAAGCAACCTGTGGTAGGTTGGCCCTGGCTGGGTGCCAGGTGCCCACAAAAGCTGCTCTATCGCTCCCCCCTCAGCTGGATAGGGGAGAGAAAATATAACAAAAGGCTCCTGGGTCAAGATAAGGACAGTTTAATAAAGTGAAAGCAAAGGTCATGCACACGAAAGCAAAGGAAAACAAATTATGTTATTCTCTACTTCCCATCAGCAGGCGATGTCTGGCCATTTCCTATGAAGCAGGGCCTCAGGTCGTGTAGTGGTTGCTCCAGAAGATGAAAATGCCCCCCTTTCGTCTCCCTTTACTTAGCTTTTATAGCTGAGCTGATGTCATATGGTATGCAATATCTGTTTGTTTATATTTATATATTATATATATATAATATATTTATATATATTTAGTTTAGGTCAGCTGTCCTGGCTGTGTCCCCTCCCAAGATCTTGCCCAGCCCTGGCCTGCCGTTGAGGGGGGCAGAAATCTTGGAGAGACAGCCTTGATGCTGTGCCAGCGCTGCTCAGCAGTAGCCAAAGCACTGGTGTGTTATCAACACCTTTCTGGCTACCGATGTGGAGCACAGCACTACGAGTGCTGCTATGGGGAGAATTAACTGCATCTCAGCCAGACCCAATACCCAGCCTTTCATTGGAAATACTTCCTAATAAAGATTTGGAAGTAGGGTGTAAAAGTAATTGCTTCTGAAGCATTGCTAAATAAGAGCTTGTTAAATGTTAATCTCTTTCTACTGTAAGAACTTCATGTTTCTAAACAAACTCTCATTCCTCCTCTCTTTTCCCCATAGCCTTTTTCTGTATAATTGTTCCCAAACTGCTGTGCACTCCATGGTCCTGCCTCTTGTCTGTTCTAGCTTAGGGTTCGTTTAGATGCTGGGTGAGAAAAAAGCCAAGTGTTTTATCAAAAGGTAGCAGCTGTAATTTTTGTCTGCAGTTTAACATGGCTTGCCTTCATAGGTTTTGTGCTGGTTTTGATGGGAAAGAAGTTAAAACAAAAACCTAAGCAAACTTTCCCTGAAAAAGAAGGTATGCCAAGTATTCATGAAGTCCATGTCACCGCTGTGTGATGTCAGTAAATGGCAGCACTGCAGAACACTGAACTTGAGTCAGTTTGGTGTAGGCATAAATCATTTCTTGTTTCTCTCTTGCCTGAGGAAATAGACTGTTTTCTTGTCCCCTACAGACATAAAATAGCTTAAGATGGAGCAAGAAAATTTCAAAGTAGATGTTAGGCAAATTTTCCAATAGTGATGATAATGAAGCATTGAAGTAGATAGCCTGGGGGGGGCATTAAAAAGTTTCCATCATTGGATGCCTTTAACAGATGAAATATCTCTCAGGAATGTTACAGGTATGCTGTTTGGGGGACTGGATTAAATGAAGTCCCTTGTAACTTTCGTTTGATTATGATTTTTAATTAGGTTGGGTCATGACAGAGTTGACTCAGAAAAATGTCAGTTGGGTTGGGCTAGCTAAATAGTTCTGTTGACTCAAATCAGCTCTACCATTTTTCTGATTTACAAATCTCTGATGACTCAGGCTGACAATTTAAGAGAGTATTATTAGCTTTTTAAAATGAGTTGTAAACACAGATGTCAGTTTGAAAAAGATGGATTCTAGTACCTTTAAAACGTGGAATTGCAGTGTGCAGCTTGTATTGTAGAGCTATTACTGCTTTGGCAAAACTAGGATCTAAGACCTATGTGTTAAAGTCAGATAAACAATCTACATGCAAATTTTTAAATAAGTGATGATTTTTCAGAGGTAGTATTTCATGTTAGTTTGCCATTGTATTGTGCTGTAAGGATACCATTGCCTCTTTCCCTGGCTGCTATATCAACTCATAAACTCATTAGATCCAGGTAGCTAGCTATCTTAAGGACATGCTTCACAGGCTCAGGTGTTGTCTGAGGTCTGCAGAGTCCCACAGAAGGAAGGCAAGGTAGTGTAGATACTGGTTGTGGAAGTTGATATCTGTCTTCTCCCCCAAATTGTCTTTTCTGGTGTTCAGACCAGCAGGCTAACTGCTCTGGAGACAATGTGGCAGGGAACACAGTAAAAAATTTAACAAATCATAGTTGGAGCTTGTGAGATACTGTAGTTCTGTGATGACAATTTGTCAAAACTTTATTTTCCTTTCTGTTGTTTGTCAGGCTGCTCACAGTGCCAGACCCTCTGTATGTGATGGTCTTGGATGTCCTCAGTGGGGTACAGAGGTTTCACTGAAACTGCAGTGTTTCCCATCTCACAATATTGCTGTTATCACTTCATATCTCGGTTACTGTTGTGTTCCATTTAATCTTTTAGATTTACCTCTACAATGTCAGTTTATTGCTAGTCTAGTTGCAGGGGGTGTTTACATGTTCTGTAAGCTAAAAAGCTGCTAGGAGCAAAATAACCACTTTCCTCCTATTGTTATCTGGCAATCTATCTTGCTTTATCAGTAGATAATAAATTTCTGTCAAGATGAGACACTAATCCCATAACAGTAATTTGAGTCAATCATCTGATTTTGTGTACCAGGATTTTCACATCAAAGACAGTTAATTCCTCAAGTTATAAACCATTGAAAATATGAACAGGGTGGGGAATACCCTGGGAGTATGTGGGAGAGTAGAAGTTTGGAAAGTACTGACAGGTAACAAGTGGATAAAAATGAAATTAACACTTCCATGTCCTTACTTGTTGATACCAGTTTTGTAGAAGGGAACATGGTCAGCGCTTCCAGGCCAAAGCGTGTGCAAAAGAATGTGTGCAGCCTGGGATAATCTTTGAACACAGCAACAGTCAATGGTAATCGACCTCATAAGAGTGCTAGAAAATGAGCTGCTCTCACTCTCCTTTCTGTCCAGAGAGCTGTTGTAAAATTAAGGAGAAATCTGTTATGAGATTTGACAGGCATTTCAGTGAAGACACCAACTTTGATGGTTCCAGGTTTCCAAGGGTGAAACACTGGAAGACATGACTTTGTTTTTCAAGGAGAAGGAGAATCACAGTCACATGTGTACATACATGTCCAGGTAAAAACTGAAAATACAGAACTGTAAAAATTGGGCATTTGAGATTGTAACAAAATATGCCTGTTTTTCAGTTGTCTTCATGAATCTGTATCATGCCAGCAGTGTTAAGTAAAGTAGAAGTTTTCCATAGGTACTTCTCTGGGAATTTTTTGTCTGTGGAGGCTTCAGCAGTTCTAGAGTTAGTATTTTCCTTTTAGTCAAAGCTTCTACTCCTTGGGGTTAGTATGTATACCACCATCATGCAATTCCTTTTCCAGTTAGGAATATGCCTCAGCATTTTTTTTTTTTAAGGTAGGCTGGCATTTGAGTTAAGCAGTAAGAGAGGTTTTAAGAGTTAAAATTCACATTTGTAATTCTCTATTATATACCAAATTCTTTTGAATTCTACCAAAAATCACAGCAGACTTCATACAACTTACTTGCAACTGCCACTGAGCTATAGCTGCTATTAGTTTGATAACTACTGGATTTGTAGTTGGCCTGTTCAGAATAATTTTAACTACTACAGAATAACGTTCAGAGTACTGATACTGAAAAGCAGTATAAATCCTGTAAAGCTTCTAGGATATTTTTGTTGTGCTTTTTTGTAATTGGAGATTAGAATTTAAAAACGTACAAGCTTGAACGTGTGAATAAACTGAGATGGCACAGAGGAAATTGTTAGGTTTAGAAGTCTTAGTTCTGTTGTAGGATTTGTATAATTTTGGGGGGTAGGATACTAAAATAGATTGAAGGTTTTAATTGGCACATCACAAAAGATGGTAACCGATATGCAGAGAGTTGTTTTGTGTGTGGGTTTTTTTGTTGTTTTTTTCCCCCCCCTCCCAGAAGATGTGGAACGGGCATATGTGGGGCTGATACTCCTAAATTGCTATTACTCCATTAAAAAAGTCCTCATCTGTCTTCATGGCACTGATTTTAATACAAAAAGCTGAGTATTGCTTGCTTTCTAACTCATCTTTCAATAGATTGTATACTAATGTTCATGCTAGTAATATAAGAGAGTATTGAGTTCAGTGGCATAATCCAAAAGCAAAGAAAACTTTGCCTGCTGTGAGAGGTGTCTCAGATACCTACCGTTTTTTAAACAGGCACTCTGATAGATAATTTTTGTCGCAAGTAATGCTGCTGCTGTACAGCCCTGGCATGGTGCTGCTCACCACTATGTTCTAGAGGTCTGTTACCAGCGTGTGCTTATCCGAGCAGATATGGTAGATGATGCCAAAAGTTCACTTAGCCCAGTGCCCTGTCTCTGACAGTAGCCAATAGTCAATGTCTACTGAAGAGGCTAAAATGGAGCAAATATATAGGGTGGTCCCTCTCTGGAATAGTATCTCAGCTTCAAACAATTTTTGGCTGAGAAGAAACTCTGAGCTTACATAATACAGTAATTATGATGTGAGGTTGTCCTGTATGTTGTTGGAGCCAGCATGCAAGTATGGGTGGGGGTGTAAAATGATGGTTCTCCCTGCACACCTCCCCCCCCCCCAAGGTCTACAGTAGTCAAAAATAGAATATTGTATTTCTGTATCAAATGTCCTTTTCATGTCAGAGATACAATAGTGAGATAATCTTTGTTTTCTTGCATATCTGTCCACCTTTCTATTATGTATAAGAATATGTACATTTCTTTTGTAGCCACGTCATGAATACTTTAATGTCCCAGTGTACTAAATGGCTTCATTCATCATGCATGCAGAATTTCAGAGGAGATAGACCTGTGACTTACTCATGACAGAACATTATCATCAGCTTGGTGAATCCAGTCATCTTGAATCTAACAGAATACCACAACCATTCTCTGCTGTTGTACTTTCCTCTCCCCCCCTCTGTTTTACAGTGTTGTCTCTTCACATGTCTCATTTCAACAAAACTTGTGCTTGTTGGCATATGGTTTAACTTTTTTATTGTGTCTAAGCTTGAAGTCTTATGCTTAAGAATTCTGTGGAATTTTCTGAGCTAAACATCTATATACTGCAACAACTATACTGTAACTTTACTTGACCTGTGTTTATCTTTCAAATAAGTTGTGGTGGTATTTAAACATACACTTAAAACCTGTAGATGAAGTTAATATTTACAGAGAAACTAGTGAAGGAGTAGTAGTATGTGAAGTGTGGATACACACAAGTATTAAATGATGTTACACACAGTTCTACACAGACCTTGCATCTTAAAGATGCACATACCAGTATCCTTTTCTGAGACTGGCACGATAGTGTGACTTACCTTATAAAGAGGAGGGAGGCAGAATTGATTAGGACAAAGAGAACAACTTAAGTAAATCTAAAGTTACAACATTTGCATCCGAATGTTCAAAACACTCTTGTGAGGAGTTAAACTATTGCTGCTACTGGAGGAGAGAACAAGTTCGTTGCTTTACAAATGGTTAGGGTTGGAAAGATTTTTAAGTCCATTAACAGCATACTTGAAATATGTGTCCTTCAATTGGCATTTCCAGTTTTAAGTGCAGACTACCTTGTATGTCAGAGAGCTGCCATGAGGATGAATATGATAAGTACCTTTTAATTAAAAAGTGTGGTCAGAGTGAGAGGGCATGTATTACATCCTCTGTTTGTCTAGTAGAAGAGAATAATTTGTAACCTAAAACCAATACCGTTTTTTAAAATTGTTTAAATGTAGTTAGCAAGGAGGTGGTTACTGAGATTAACCACAAACAGCTAGTTCCATGTACTATATGTGGTAATGCACTACCTGTCAAATGTTAAACTGACATAGAAATGGGAGATTTAGGGGATTAGACAAAAGATTTGGATTGGATTTGCAGCATTCTGAAATCTTAGAAAACAAGATCATAAGAGAGGTTTTCCATTTCCAAGTTTGCCTTTTTTTGTGTAAGACATTAACAATGTGTTTGACTGTCTGGTTAATGCTGCTTTAGCCTGCATTATTTCATGCCTGTTGGCTTAAAATGCTGTGCATTGAGCTGTAATGAGATGCTGTTTTTCTTGTTATCTGTATACAGCTGCTTGCTTCTAAATGACTAGGTAATAAATTAGCTTTCCTGGCATGTTTGAAATAAAAGTATTGCATGCACTTTTGTCTCATGTGAATGACTTTTTTTCCTCATCTGTGTTGTGATATATTTCAAATTTGCATTGTTTGCCTTGGGTGATTCTGAGCTGCAGGTAGTGTATAATACTGCAGAATGTTTTCCATAACAATTGGATGAAATGTTTGACACTTCCTAAAACAAACAATGTGAACAAAACATAGTATAATTCATTCTATTTTTCCTTAAAAGTCATAATTGATAAAATTATTCCTCTAGCAAAAGACATTAGCCTTTAGGTGTTCCTTTTGAGATTATATTGTAGATGTGCACATAAGAAGGCATGTCTGCCTGAAGGTTACTGCTGTAGTATTAAAAACTTAAAATCTTTCTGAGTTTTACTGGTGAGGTATCTGTGGACAAGTAGCCAATGTCCTTGAAATACATTGCTTTAAATTCATTGTTAGCCAATGACCTTGATTTACTTGAAGAAATTTAATCTTTATTTAAGTATATGTCTGCTGAAAATAGCCTACAACTTTGAATTGGCAGTGGAGACAATAATACTAAACTGCTATGAAGATAGTAGCAGCAGTGCACTGTATTTCTTCATAGCTATTGAGCAACTTTTTTTCAGGTAATTTAGTAAATATCCTGTTTCACCACTGAGTAACTGTAAGTGTCAACTGCTGTCTAATCAATTTAAAACTGTGAAAAATTGTTTTATTACAAATATTTTCAAGACCCTGAAATGTTTGAGAATTTATATTCTGTTAGAATACTGAGTCCTGTTGCTATAGTTAAGAATGTAGGATTATTATTTTTTTTTGAGTAAAATGCTTTAAGTTGTGGATGAGGGAGATGCATCTCCTCTTAAATGAATGCAACAAAGTAATTTGGAATATAAATACAACAGGTTGTATTAAAAATGCTACATAGCCTTTTCTTCAATCAGTGTCTCCTTTGGGGGGATTTGTGTTAAAATACACACAAATCTTTAATCCTGCCATCCTGTCTGGCTTTATCAAGGTCACTGCAGTTCTAAGAATATCTAAATATCCTATCAGTGAGAAAAAACTCACTATAAAGTGTGTGTGTGTATATATATATATAAATACACTGAGTATCTTGTTTCCAGTTTTAACTTGCCTTTTTCTTGCAATTTCTTACTTGCTGCTGGATTTTGGAAGCCATCTTGAAGTGCTCAGAGGTGGCCTGTTCCAAGCAAGCACTGACTGACTTTCAAATGAAGTTGCCTTTAAAATATCATATTTTGTTCCTTCAGTACTAAATCACCTGATACATGAACTGAATGAGGATTGTAAGCTTGATCATTTTGTGCTACATAGTCAAGGTTGATAGAGACAATGCTGTGGTGTTACTTGCAAGATTCAAGGCATTTAATTATGTATTTTACTGACAATTTTTTTCTAATAAATATTTAGAAAGCAGTTGAAAAATAACTTGTTTGCTGCCTTAACTATTATCTGCCTTTTTTTCTGCTTCATGACATGTCTTGTTTTAGGATGCTAAAGTAAGTTTATTCGTACTCTGGATACTAAAGCTGTTTGTTTCCTTAAGGACACAGTATCCCTTTTTATTTACTGTGATATTGTTAATAATTATGGAAAAGGACAGCCTAATGTTTCTAATTAAACTACTGCTTCTTTTCAGATGCTATAGGAATAACAAATACAAAACTGATGATAACCGTTTGGAATTTTGTATTAAACAACTTGCTCTGAATCTAAACAAAGCTTTTTAAGATTAGAATTAACCTAAAACTTTCTGCCTGGTGTGGAATAATACAATTCCAATCCTGGCAATTCCTCCACTTCTGTAGGGGTCAATTTATTGATGCCAGGTGTACCCAGATACCTTGGCCTGGCTTTATGAACTAAGCATGGGACTGGTGTAAAAAATCTAGGCCCTTTATGAAGAGCTTAAGGGATACTGTATCTTAGTTGCATCAGTCATTTCATTCATTGATTTATTCATTCTTCCCTAACAGATTTTTGAGACCCATGAAACAGTTCACCACAAAAATCACTGACTCCATTGCAAGATGCTTCCCCATCCCTCCCCAATTCATATCTCTGTTACTGGGTTGTGATTTGTTCCCTGCTGGTACATCTGAATTGCTTTATTTTTATTATGCTTAAGGGCAATAAAATCTGCCAGCTATTCCTGTGAACCATGACAAGCTAATTAACAGCTCTTTGAAAAGTGCAGCTAATACCATGTTTGCAAACTGCAGTACTTTAATATTTTCATGTCTTTCAGCTTTTCTTTTTTAATTAAGCATCTTTCATACTAACGCATGTATGGTACTGTTCAGTAGAAGCACAGGGTCCATTTACCACTGTCTCAAATTTTCCCTCCATAGGAAGCAGAGACCCCACGTAGTGTACTTGAAGAAATTGGATTGACATAAATCTTCGCTTCAGCTGATGACATCTCAGTGTTTCATACTGTAAATGTTCACTGCCTTCATTGTAATGTTTAGCTAATGGTGTAAGATGCTGTTTGTCAGTATTACTGTTTTGCTAAGCTGCTTCATTCAGGCCTACAAGAAAAATGCTCCTTTGAAAAGGGAACAAGAAACTAAAGTCCAAAAATATAAATGAAAGGGAATTAGGTTTAAATTGACTCAGTGTCTCCCTTCACTGCATTTATAGGAAAATTGCATTTGACTTTAAGTGTACTGTTTTTTATAAGCAAACTTGACTTCAGGAAATAAATGTATCATGATGACATAGCATATCTAAATGAAAAGAAACTACATGGACAACTCCAAATGTTATGGTGTAGAAATTGTGTTTATGCAACCAAAGACTTTTGTTCATCTACATTTTAGTCACCACTTGTGATAATTCTGCTTATTTCAGTTGATGCATAAAGATTGGAAATACCTGTTTACTACTGAATTTGTCATTATACCAAAGAATCCTGTTAGGATCTGCATATCAAACTGGTAAGAACTGTTAAGGCGATACTGCTTTTTGCAAGAAAACTGCAAACTGATAAACTCATTAGAAATGAAGGTGTATTTAAGTGTAGCTACCTTGAGAAAAACTGTGCAAGTTACTATACTAAAAAGGGAATGCATGTAGTTTAAAAGAAAAAAAAGAAAAAATTCAAACAAGGAAACTATTTTCAGGTTTGATATTGGTTTGCTCTGAACATAAACACAAGAAAGGAGGTAGGCTTTCTGACTGCATAGAGAGGTGCATAATGAAAATTGGGTATTTCTGAAGATGGGAAAGAAGGAGCTTTACAAAAGGGACTTTTTATTATTTTCTTTCAAACTCTACAAATTAATTTTTATTTATTGGTGTCTTATAGTTATGCTTTAATGGGTGTATAGGTACCTTTAAAAAAACCCACACTAAGTGTCAATGTCATTTTAACTGCTTTTCTTGACTTACACCTTTAGTATGTGACACATCCCTTACAAAACTCCTGGGCGATGTACAGTTGAACCAACTAATTTGCAGTGAGAGCTTTTAAATATTAGATTTGTATAGTAGATTCACTGCAGATCATGTAAAGTGGTATCAAGGAATATTTTGACACTTCCAGCAGACTTTCAGTAATTATAAGCTAAACCCGTTTCACTCGAAGTTCAATTTGTGTGTGCTTTTGAGGAGGTAGTGCCACACTTTGGAGTTCTGCTGACGGGGGGAGGCTGTCCCCTTCCCTCCTCCCCAGTCACCTCACCCCAGGAGTCAGCGCTTTGGCTTGTTCACTTGAGTAAGTAGTGCCACGTTTTCACAGAACTTAGCTTTGGCGTTGTTGCTGGAAGCAGTTGCGCACCGCTAGTGTAAGCATTTACACAGCCATCTGGAGAGCTAGACTGTGGGCTTGATGCCATCTGGGTTAAATTTAACCCACCAGGAGAGGCTCGGCGTTGCCGCTTGCAAGCGCCCTGATCCAGATCCCGGTATAAATGCTCCTGGCGGCAGAAGGGGCGGCTGGGGCAGGTCTGTGTGCTGGGTTAGAGTTTGTCTGCTTAGGCCCTTTCTGGGATTTAAACGTGCCAGATTGCTAGAGAGCGCTTTTATCCTAGGGCACGTGGAAGGAGTGGTTCCTGTCTCCCCAGTGCATGATGTGCAGGGATAGACGAGGATCAAGTGGTACCAGAATTGACCCTGTGTGTGAGATTGAAGTGGTAAAATTACCTTAAGTCAAACCCGAAGCAATTTTGTATGTATTAAACATGTTTTTAAAGTTTACACTGTCACTTGTATGTGCTTGGCTGGATTAAGCTTTGTTGTGATTGTGACAAATAAACTATTTGACCTCTGTCTGTCACATTGGTTTAGTTGTAATAAATGTCTGTTTTTACACCATTGCTGTGTGTTTATATGTAATTAGTTCTGGTGTTTGCAGAGGAAAGAAGAGGCTACTCAGTGCTAGCGTAAAAAAAGAGAAATTTTATTACAGTGCTTAACCTGTTCTTGAGCACTTTATTAAAAAATGTGTGAGTATACTGTGTCCAAGATTAGTTATTTACATCCATTTAAATTGTACAGAAAGCAATAAATTAGCAAGTTTCTGGAAGGCTTACCACATTAAACATGAAATTTATTAAAGTGGATGTTAAATTGATGCAGTAGTGCCACTTCATTTGAAAATTAAACCACATGTTGAGAGAGGGTTCTGGATAATACAGACTGAATATTCAGTTCCTTACATGGAATTAGGAGCAAGTCAATGCAATGTTCACAATCCTAGTCTCAGCCAAAAATTTCTCAGATTAATCTGTTCTCCAGCTTTCTAAAAGAACTGAACTGCTTGATGTTATCAGCAGAAGCATAGGGAAAACTTACCATCTTAGGACATTTCTTATATCTAATAAAATTTTGTTTCTTAAATTTCCTATCTTATGGGGAAGAGGAGGAGGGAAGCTAAATAATCAATTAGAATTTCTGGATCGTTTAGGCAAGTGATTGTTGGCTTGAGTGTCTTCATTGCTGAATCTTGGTCTTTAAGGGGCCTTCCTAACCCCCTGCTGTTTCTTTTGGGTTAATGCCATGCTGGTGGTCACCCTGTGGCTGCCTTTGTGAAGTCACCGTGTGCCATGGGGTACGCTTGTATGGCTTGCTTTGTCATCTGTCTTCTAGTTCACCAAAGTGTAACTTGTCAATGTTGTATCTTTTTTTTTTCAATCAGAGATAGATACTGAATTCAGCTGATAACATCAGTGCTGAATAGAAGGATATGTGGAGTAATTGGGGTTTATTTTAATTACAACAAATTTACAGTGAAAGCAAAATCAGCTGCACTCTTTAGATGATGTAAGAAAGTAAATTAAGCTTTTAAGTTATTAACTAGCATAGACTTTCACGTTTTGTAAGAAGTGCTGATCCAGGACAGGAAGCAATAGCATCTTTAAGCAGGCTCTTGCATTTCTTTTGAAAAAAAACATTACTTAGCGCACAGGAATTTCACTAGTAAACTTCAGGGCAATTTCTGATACACTGAATAAGGTAATGCAAAACCGAACCTGAGAAAGACGTGCTATCATCAAAGGACATAAGCTGAGCGGTTACTTAGGCTGCGTTTCAGACCATCTGCCCTGTACGTGAGGGAAGGCCTTTTCGCGTGTGCCTGTTCCCCCCCAGCCGTAAGCACCGAAAGCCTCGCGTTCGGCCCGTGGCCGCGTGCCCCCAACTTGCCGCGGGGACGGTGGTTTGCTACTCTGGACCCGCAGAAAGGGAAATCGCGGGGAAGCGGCCGCCTGCCGCAACTCGAGGCTGTGCTGCGAGGGGGCAAGCCCGCTTCCCCCATGCCCAAATGCTGCGGGGCAGCAGTAGTGCCTGTGCCTGCAGGAGCTGCCACCAGGCTCTCGTTATTCCCTTTCTGCCACTGGAAAAACGCGATCTGGGCCGCGTTCCTCCTCCCACGGGAGCGCCTGCTCCCCACCCTGACCGAAATGAGCTCCCCGAGCTCTCCGGCACACCCCAACCAACTTCTGGCAGCTCTGCTTTCGCAACCACTCTAAAGCACCTCCGTGATCCTTGCAGAATTTGCAACTGAAAAAAAGAATTCTGAAAGCCACTGCTTTTAAGCAGTCATTAAAAGACAAAACAAAACTTGGCCAATATTGATTCACTTTTTAAGGTCCTTTTATGTGGAATATGCAGAATAACATGCAGTGAGAACAAGTTACTCCTTGCAAATTTAAATCCTTTCTGTGTTCTTCTGGGGCTTCTCCCCTTTGGAAAAAAAGAAGAATTAAGCTTAGCATTTAAAAACTTCTAGTCTCTTTGTCTCTTCAGAATAAATAGCTCACTCAGCTAATAAGGAAACACAAAACCATGCATATAACACTACTTAAGATTATGAAGTCAGGAAACAATACTGAAATATAGGAACTCTGAAGTTAGAAAACTGGTTGGATTCTGGGTTTCATGCTAACAAATGCAAACTAAATGTCAGATCTACAGCACTCAATTTCTGTGTAATAAAGAGACTGCATGTGAAAGTGAATGATAATTGCAGCTACCAGTCCTACACTGCACAGGTACAGCCAGTAAGTTTGGGTCCAGACCTCAAGAAAAAAAAGCTGAAGCTTCAGCCGTTGTAGTAGCAGAAATAAAGTATATTTAAATTTTTTACATGCATCTCTGAGCAAGTCTTTTTTTTTTTTTTAATTATAAGAACTTTTTTTTTTTTAAAAAAATACAGCAGCTCAGCTTCCCAGATCCCATTACAAAACTGTGGGGACAAGGAGCCTAATTACCTGTAAAATTCTCACATGGCTCTTAGTTGGCACTTGGTTTCTAATCCTACTGAGGCCAGCTTTGCTTATTTCACCCGACTGGTCCCAGGTTCCCACCACCCATTCCACCGCTTCTGTTTGAGCTCAGCCCTTGACTTCGCTCAGACAACGCTCGGCGACAGCCCTGCCGCAGGACACGGGCTGCACAACGCACTACAGATGGTGCTCGGTCACCTCGTCCACCCGAGCGCCTCAGCCAGCAGGCTGGATCAGCAGCACGAGTTGTGGGACACAAGGCAGCACCAGTGAAAGGAAGATGTTCCCGGCCTGCTGGTGGTGCGTCTCGGCAAGTAGGAAATGCCAGTTTAATTCTGCTCCGGGGAACCGAACCAGAGTTTGCTACGTTCTGCACAAGTGACCCAACTAGACAAGTGAGCATCTATGAAAAAATAGAAACCTCGGGGAAAAATCTGTCTGTAAGGTCTAGTCAGAAAAAGATACATTATGAGAAACCGTCGGTCACAAATTTCTCAAATGTAATTTAAAACTTAGTGCTGTCTATCCTTTGAAATATGCCTTTCGAACAAAGTTATTATTTCAAAAGTTATGCTATTAAATTACAACTCCTACATCTGTTAATAACTAAAACATCTAATCAAATTAACTAAGCTACAATTCTGCCTACAGTTATGACAATATATAGTGAAAGTTGGGTTTGAACTGAACATCAATATATAGCACTTTTGTTGTATTACTCCATATTGGACAACAGTTACACATGAAAGAAGGAAAATGTATAATCAGCATGCTAGGTGCAGTATGCATTTAGAAAAGCAAAAATATATATATTATATCCAGAAGCAATGTTCGTTCACTCTTAACTATCCTGGGGAAAAAACATTCTTGCTGTGAGGAATGCTATCAGATATCAAGATCTTCTATGGGACTTTATGTTACGTTGTTGGAGTCGTAAGGAATAACTATTTGGGAGGACTTCTATGCCGACTTCAGGCTTCTAACTTAGGCGGTCTGAACTGCACTCTAAAGACAGGAGCCTGGGTTCTTTGGATAGGGTAAAGAGAGGGAGGTATCTCTGCAGACCGTTCAGGGCACCTGCACCTTCAGCGCCACAAACTGCTCTCTCCAAGTGTCTGCGGACACCTAGGTGCCCAAGTTAAATACCTGAAGTTAAGCAGCGTGAAGTACAGTCCATCTAACAGCACAAATCTTTCATTTAAAAGTGAAGAAATAGTTGTAAGGATTTAGCTAATTGCAGGTACTTTGCTAATACAGCTGTCATTTCAAAAAGGTTTTGTCCTGATAACTTCATTTTTATGTACCCTACCCTACTCTCCACCTTGACCATAGGGAAGCTAGCCAGTAGGGTGCCTTAAACCATCTATAAAATAAGCCTAAAAAGGCTTTAAGTCAAGTCCTCCTCTCCCAAAAACCTGAAGTATCGTTTCAGGTATAAAACCTTCGGTTTCTTCAGCCACTCTGCAACCATCATCTTGAGCCTTCACAACTACATATGCATCTTTGGTTACCAGACAGACACTTTTCCACCACTCCATCACAGGTTAGGCAGGTTGTTTTCAGCTACAAATGGTATGCAACCAAGAGGTATGCAAAGTATTTTCTATCCTCACTCAAGGATTACAAGTGCATGGTCTCCACTCTTACTTGGGGATTAAGGTACTGAATAAATTGATTGTTTTTCCTACTTGGTTTTAGTCTACTGCAATCCCTACAGGCAATTAGCTCAGCAGCTCAGAGAGAAAAATCCAACACTTACGACCACAGAGCTCCTGCTGGGCAAGTATTGTACAATCAAACAGTGATGTCTTTTAGATCCCTTTTCTCCAACTCATAACATGATTATATCTACTTTGTCTAGAAAGAGATTTCCCATAAACAGATGGAAAACATAAATGGCAGTCTTCTACACGGACTTCAATTTGCAGTATGCTGTGGTGTGAATTTACAGCACACTGGCTGTTCTGTACTAACTCCTTACAGGGACAGTAAACACTTAACACACACATAACACAGAAATAAGCATATACCAAATAAGCTTTACTTCTCTTTCTATTTGTACTCGGTATGCATCCAGATGTTGCAGCAGTTCAGAGGGACAGAGTAGCTAGAGTACTTGACATTCACACCTTATGTAGGACTTAAACTTTTAATTTTCTGAAGCTTAGCACACAATAAACTAGGTTCCTTTATTAGGAAGAAACATTTTAATGTGCAAGAACACTTTATTTGAAACTCAAATATATCTGGTTCCCTACTGGAAAGATTTCTTTGTCAGCTCTATGTTTGATCAATTAGCAATTTCTAAAAGTAATTCTCACTTTGTTTTGGGAGTTTCACTATTTTTTCCTCTGCTGCTCGATCTCTTTTTACCCCTGCTCCTGGATCGAGAGGAACTCCGACTTCTGCTCCTACTACGTGTTCGACTATGACTTCTGCTGCGACTGCGGCCTCTCCTCTTTCTCCCCCTGCTGCGAGACCTCCTCCTTTCTCGACTTCTTGACCTTCCAGATCGGCGCCTTCTCTTGTTTTTGCGGCGATTCTTTTTTCTCTCAGATTCGCCATTTCTCCGGTAAGAATGATCAGGGCTTGGGCTGCCCCTTCTCCTTGACCGGCTGTAATAGTCATCACGATGGCTTGTTCTGTTTCTCCTTTCAGAGTTTTTAGACAACTGATTAGTCCGTTCAGGAGAAATACGTATGTCTCTATTGGCCTCCCAAAACTCATTGTTTGGATTTTTGAATACATGAAGAAAGTTGCAGTGCTTCCCTCTTGGACACTTCTGCCTTTCAAATAAGCCTGCAACAGATTAGGGTTTGCTCTTTTATGAACCAGGCCTGTTAAATCTCCTCCTTCATTATGTGCGTATGTATTTCTTCATTATGGAAAGAAACTCAATAAACTGAATTTTGCTGCTTCAAACAGAAAAACATGCATCTGACCACCTATCAATTTAATTCACACAAGATTAATTTTCAGTATGTACTTTTCTTGGAATTAACTTTTTTTTAACAGCTATGAAGGTGTTGGCTTAAAACGATTTTAATAAATAATTTTACTACCTTAATCTAAGAATGTAAATATAGATAAGTCAAATGTGATAGTTACTGCTAAGAACAGTTGATGGTTCAGAAACTGCGGTTGCTTTTTAAAGAGATAAATTAGTACTTCCTGTAGTTTCACCTTAAGATTATTATTTCCAAAGCTAGGATCCAAACTTTCTTTTCCAGTCCAAGGTAAATCCACCAGAACGATTCAGACACTTAGGTGACATGGTATAAATATTCCCTTCCTCTCCTAGATCTACACAAGCCAGTTAAATATTTGTCTTCCAAACAGAAATGAACTACAACATGAGGCAGATCTGCAAGCTACAGGCTAATTCCCTTTCTTTCACTTCCATAAGTACTCTGTCAATAACACACATTCTCTTTTCCCAGTGTTTATGTGACTCACCACATATAGCAGTTTTCCACCTTGTCACAGGACAAAATTCACAATGAAGCTGTCGGCCTGCATACCATCGTCCACTGAATAGAGCAAGAGCTGCCTGACAGTCCTTCTCCCTTTAAAAAGTAAAAATGACACATAGCATTATCATCACACAGTCATTTAAGATGTTACTTACCAGATTTAGACTCCCATTACAGTATGGGAGAATGAATCACTTGGATTATACAGTGTTCATTACAGGACTTTGGAGTTTAATTCTAAAACTTGGTAAGATTGCGAGTACTTACGACTGATACTGGACATACACATTTCCTCGCAGGTGGGGCTCATAGTTGCAACTGACCTAAGGGGACGGAAACATTAAGTTAGCGCAATGGAAGGTTTATGCTGTACAGCAGCTCATGCGTGCTGAGATAGCAGCCATTGCGATTTATGACAGCTCATCTATGTGAACTTACGTATGATTTTTTTCTGAGCACTTAGTTTTAGAAAAAAAAACAAAACCCAAAAAAACAACAAACCAAACCAGCCCTTTTGGCTTATGTTTGACTGTTTCCAGCATTATGCTTTGATTAACTCTGGGACTTCTGCTTCACTTAAGACTGCAAGACAGCTTGTACTCAATTGTCTTGCACCTGTCTGGGCAAACCCTACTGTGCAACAGCCAAATCCTGCTCTGAAAACAAGCAGTAGTATCCTCATGTGGAAACGAGGGATTCATTACGGTAGGAGTATCTTTAGAGCAATTTACGTTCACAGCATCCTTGCGAGATGAGTTAGAAAAGCTGAAGTCACTAGCTTTCACTGTACAGTTCTGAAACACCTTTTTTTCATATTGATTCAGCATTCAAAGTATATCTAAAGCTCTCAAAAAATACACAATTTAACTTCCAAAAAGCTCGTTGCTCATTCCAAAAGATCCTGAGATGGGCAGGCCCAAGCAGGCTAGAACCCAGCTCTCCAGGGCAGAACCGTAAGCCCAGCCTCTTTTGCCCCCAGGCCTCTTCCAATATCTGCACCAAGGAGGCAAGTGGCTCCTTTCATCACTGCACCCTGACTGACCCTCAGAGAATAACCTCTCTGTGTGCACTGCATTAGGCAAGGGCTTCAGGCACAACAAGCGGTTGTATAATCAAATATTACAGAGTAAACAGTCAAACTATCAAGATCAGAACAAGCGAGAATGATTTTGCCATGGACATTTCTGAGTGGGAAAAGAAGTGTGTGTTTTGTCAGGATCTGCCAGATTCTGGAGTAGCTTCCCAGAAAGAACAGCAAGAACAAAACCTTGGGCTACATTGGAAATGGAAGTCAGCTGGAAGAGGGGTGGGTATAATCTGATTCTAAATGGTAGCAGAGATGAAGCTCCATCAAGATCCCTGCAGCCAACACATAATTTCTAAGCATCTCCAATATAATGAAAATGCCCACAAGAATCATATTGCAGTTGCACAATTGCTTCAGAAGCTAAGAAATTCCACACCAAAAGCTCTTACCCTGTTATTAGTCATAGGGACCCAAGGATGTGCAACTTAGCACAGCTGCATATGACACCGATACAAAGTCGAGGATCCGAGTTTGATGATAAGACAGGATTTCAACCTACGCTCCATTGGGAATCTACATCCCGTCTTCTAGGATGGAGTACAGCTTGCTAATATCCCATAAGTCAAAATACGGAGGGGATACTCCTCCAAACAAGTGAAGGTTTCTTACCTCTAAAGCTCATTATACAACTATTGAAAATTCACTTTTTCTACTTTCCTCTTGCTTGAAACGCTAATACAATCTCAGTTCTGAGGCAGCTGTCAGTAGATGGAAAGAAACAAAAGGAGAAAAGGCACTGTGTGCCTCCTGGTGACTGCAAGAGAACACTCAGGAACAGAAGCAGAAAGGGATGCTGCAATAGATTCTGCTACAAGGAGATTTCACCATCCCAGCTGCACATTTGGGGGCAAGATGGGACTGTAAACACACATCATTCATCTCTGAAATCTCCATTTACAGGTCCCTCTTTTTTGCCCCGTAAGAAATCATAATATAAATGGGAAAAATTCAGTACAGAACATTCAGCAAACCAAATGCACAAACTTAAGATGGACGACAAATCTCAACACCATTTACATAACTTACCTTTTTATAATTCCTCCTACTGAAATATCTACTACCTTTTCAGTTCATTGTAATTTGATCTTGTTTTATCCAACCAGTCCTAAAATGACATTCTTTGGGTGTATACTCCAAATACATTTTATACCCCCACTATGTCATTCCTTAGGCACAAATACAATAGCCCAGATATATTTATATTGTCAAACAGTCTTAGTGGACCCTGTGGGTCTTATCACGGGCTCAGTAAAGACGGAACTGTGAGGTTAAGTGGACTGTTGAGCAGTATGAGTAACTTGCGATATAAAAACACAAGCTTTTATAACAGTTCAGGGGAACAGGAGAGAAGATTGACCCACAGTAAGAAAATGCTCTGTAACAGCAGTGACAAGTTTACAGGTGACATGAGACATGCACAGTTTGCTGTAAGAACACTGTATAGTTCTCTAATGTACATGGAATTTAGCTAGTACATGCTGGACAGAATTCCTGTTAAGGCCAGTAAAACACAATTTACGTAGTGTATGTTACGTATTTAACAAGCTGTTACAGTCAGATGCATACCTTGAATTGAACAACCTTCCCCACGTTCTGAAACTCAGGGAGCACGTCCTCATAGAACTCCAGGAACTGCTGGTAGGTCTCCTCGTCACTGTACTCGAGACTTGCATCTGTGTCATAATCATCTCTCCGGCACTGCTCCATGCCAAAAGTGATGAACATCCCTCGGACGAGTAGTGTCTTACTAGAGGTTGGATAGTTATGCTTGCGAGAACACCTAGACATTTGTAGCGAAGCAAGAAAAGTGAAAAGATCAGAACTTTCAGCAGAAGACGCGCTCGTTGGAACTTCAAACACTTGCCATTTTGAGTAACAGTTATTACAAAAGAAAATCCTTTAGTGGAAGATCAACATATTTCAATTATTAAAACAAACCTTTTGGAAGTGAGTTTGTGTATAACCTTAATGCTTTCTGCCATGTGTAAACACGTTATTGCTTAAAAAAAGCACATCTGCAAAAGCTATAGATACCAGTAACATAATAAGAGCTAAAGTAATTTCTTTTAGGCTACTAGGGTTAAATGTGTTCCCCATTTCTGAAGGGCTTTATAGAAAGACTACTGACAATCTTTTGAGACGTTTTAAAGCAAGTCCTGGCTCTTCTTTTTGCAAACTAAACTCTTATTGAAGTTGTCCTCATCATATGGGGGGTGGGCAGAGGGAGTGAGGGAAGGAAAGCACACTTAGACCTGAAGTTGGACAAGTACAAGAGTAGTATTTTTCCACTTCTAAAAAAATGATTCATCTAAGTAAGTCTTATCTTAATCTGCGTCTTCTTGACAGCCATAAAAGTATTAGAGCTCCTGCACCATGTATCATATTCAGGCTACCTCCTTCGCTGGAATACAGTTCTTCCCTACAAACCTTTAGATTCAGTAAGAACATAGATGTTAGCCTCCATGTTTATTTCACTGTGCTTTATGATCTCCATTTCAAACACTTCCCCGAGCAACTGGGTCATGCACTCTCCAACACATTTCTCCTTTTCATGACATGATCAGAAAAACAGTCAGACTAGTCTACTCTCTTTATCTAGCACTGGCAAAGCACAGACAAATTGGAGGGGGGCAGGTCTCAAAATGGGCAATTACCACTTAGAGGTCAGATAGGAAGTTTCCTTCCACATCCAGTCAGTCAGAAATTGACTCACTTTCTGGTTGACAACTTAGGACTTCAGAAAAACAAACAAAATTCCAAACCTAAAACTAAAACCAGAGACTCTTTTTTTCCCCCCACATTTTAGAAGCTGCCTCCTTTCACTATTCTATTTGAATGATAGAAATCAAAATATTATACCCAAGCAGTATTGTCTGTACAGAAAATGAATATAGCATATGACAGAACAAAAGGAACCCCAAGGAAAACGAATGACCCAAAATCCAGTATTACTACAAAATATTAGTGTTTGAATTACTGGGGAAATTAGTAACGGTGAACTCGGCCAGTTTTAGCTTCTTCAGGTCATAGTGAGCTTTGACAAGATTCAACAATTATTTTATCGATAACATTGGCTCCCAATTTTTCACCATTGCGGTCCATTTCAGCTTCCAACCCATTCTTCCAGTCCTTATCCTAGCTGTATCTCAGTCCTTCAACTTAACGGTCAACACCAGAGGTTAAAATGACCAAAATATGAAGGAAGCCAGTATGTGAGGAGGAGGAAGGAAGATAAAAGAGAGGTAGGTGAGATCAACAACTACAGGTGAGAAAAGAAGGGCAGAATATGATGTTTCTCAGTATTTATTTACCACAGCTATTGATAGTTCAAAGCAAAACTGATTTTTATGCAATCCATAATTAATCCATTAAACACCTCCATTAAATACCACTGAAACAAAAAACCTGCAAAGATTACAAAGAGCTAAATATTTGAAAAGCAAAAATGCTGTCTGCAGTGAAATAGCTGGCCAAAGTTTTATTTAGGAATTCAACACATATTTCAGAATAGAAAAAAGATGTGGACTTGAAGCTTCCATGGAGTTAAATTATCACATAATTATCCACAAGATACATCACACTAAACCAAATTGCTTCTAGGATAAAGAAAACTAAAATAGCTGGACCACACACGTTTCAGTGATACAAGTTAGTAAAATAGCCTTATTAGTTTATGCTGAAGATTCAGGTAATAAGTATCAGAGTCTTTCCCTGCTGAGCTGTTGTTCCTCCTTAATGCGCACAAAAATTCAGGTATTTTCTAGCCAGATGCTGCACTTGTTCATCGGTGACCATTAAAGATAATGACACCCGTACTCCATGAATCCATTTATACTTTTGGCTTCCTCTGTGTCCTCTGGCAACAAGTTTTGCCATTTGTCTCATATGAGAAAGTACTTTCTTATTTTTTAAAGCTGGTAAACACTCAGGGACGTTAATTAAGCTGCTTCATAATAAAAACAAATAATCCTTCCCATCCTACTCATGAGCTCAGTGTTCATCTGCCACAGCCCTCTTCCATCATCTCTTTGAAAGTAGTCTAGGCTAGTTAGGCACTCCTCCTACAGAAGCTGTTCCTCATCTCTGATCATCTTGTCCGTCTCTGTTCTTGCCTTTTACCATACTTCCCTTTCGAGACAGGGCACCCATAACAGTATACAAGAATCAAGAATGAATGTATCACGCATTTAAAAAGTATACAAACAGGAGAATTCTGGAAGCTACACAACAGCTTTTCCAACTGTGCAGATGTACCTTAACTTGCTTTAGTCCATTTGAGATTTGATTGTATTTTTTAGACGACGTGGCATATGCAAATTACACAAGATAAAACAACATCTGACATATCAAACCCATATTAATAACAGAAATCAAATACATTCTGTCTGAATATATCTGTGCATGTGTCAGAGCTACAGAAAAGTCAGTTTGACATATGTAACCAGAATGCACCATCAATAATATGCCGTAACAATAAATAGTTCAATTCCAGCCAGGCAATGCTTTTGCTCTCTGAATAACAGAACCACATCCAAATACATGAAAGTAATTTATATAGCAATTTTTCTTCAGTTTGCTTATTACCTAATGAAGTTGCTTCCCTTTCATCTCTCCAAAACACTTGTATGCTGGTAAATATTCAATTGATTACCTGTCTCCAAATCGGCAGGAACCTGTTTTAATATAGAACGGGCAGTTCGCTCTGTCCTTTTCTGTTCCTATATTCTCTGGGGGCTCTGGGTTATGCCAGGTCACACCATTCTCTAGCTGTGGAAAAAAACATTAAAATACACAGCAGTTAGAAAAGAATAAAGAAATGTAATGGCAAAATAAAACTACCAATTAAATCCATATGCAATTCTGAGCAGCGTGTTACTACAAGGCAAGCTGAACCTATTTTAAGCATTGTTTTACAAAGCTGCCCAGTGCCTTGGGTCTCTGGTGATGGAAACCTCTTTTCTTGACAATTGTTCAGTTTTAAGAACAAATATGTATTCATGATTTCTTTTTAACAACAACAAAAAAAATCACTGAACTGGATGTTTTCTTTTGCTAAAGGAAAAGCTTCTTAAGATTTTATAACCAAAAGAATTGCAATATATTTGCTCCTCAAACAGCAATTTCATTTGTTATCCACAAGAATTACAAACATTGGGACAGGTTCTTTCCATTCAGCTAAGCTTGTTACCTACTTCACTCCAGGACCCACTGAGCAGCACTTCATATACCTGGCAGATAGAAAGCTTGGACTATTTACTTATTTGTGTCTGCAGCAGCTCAAGGCTCAGTAAGGTTATCATTATCGCTTTTTATGTGGCTAGAAAAGGCTAAAATAAAAGTAACCTGCCAAAGGCCAGACGTAAAAAAAAAAAATTAAATTCATAGTTAGCACTGGAAGTAAAAGCCTCCATACTGATCATCTCAGGCCATTAAGATTTCTGTAATTCAAAATGGGATTATCAAGTTGCAAGCCTTGACTGACAACAAACAAACCAGACATTTTAAAAAGGGAATTTTAATTTTGTTAACCAAAAGGTCTGTAAAGCTGACTAGCCTAAGTTCTCGTTTTAAATCAACTGAAAACTGTTTATTTACAAGCAGCATTTAACTCTGCTACCAGTTCTGTTCATGACTCTTAGTCGTAATTTTCTTTCAACAGAACAGCACTGTCACTTCAACAGTAACTGAACCCTGAGCTGATACTATAATGAAGTCTCTAACATAGCACACTTCTGCCTGTTCCTTTGCAGAAATGGCTGCTAATACATCTTGAGCTCTGGGCAGGTAGTAGTTCAGAGCATTTTTCTAGGGGTATTATGAAATAGAGTTAGATTCTCTACCTGAAGAACTGTTTAAACATAATTTGGAACTGAATGCAGCTCCAGTGTGGCTATGGCAATCAACATACAAGGGGTTAACTAGGTTAAAACTTAATTTTCAGATTCATGCAGTGGTTCAAGGAGAGCAAGAATCTTTACAAGTTTAACCATAGGACAGGGATAAAAAGCCAAATTGTTCCTTAAGGCAACAGGAAAGACTGAATTCATCCTCTCCAAGATTCAAATGAAAACTGCGGTTTTCTTTACTACACACTGCCAGCTTGAGATCCATGCTCTTCCAGGCACCCAAGCAGTCAGCTTCTGCCACCCCCACTTTTTTTTTCTTAAGGATCTGTGCCCTCCTCTGCTGCTGAATCCTTTTATTTAGAGCCTGCCATCTGCTTAAAAAGAATTTTGCCTTGCCACCCAGAAGGACTGACAGATCTATTTAGAATCCTAATTCACAAATAAACTATCATGCATAGTGTTTTTATAACAGCACACAGCAGTATTTCCAGATTCATTTTGACTCAGACCTCCTGAACAGGAATGAGCACGCACAACTGCACCACCACCAACCAGCCAGAAATACGCTTAATTATGTTCCACCCAGTAAATAATTGTTTACAGCTCATGCAAGCCACTACATATTAAATTTATTCAAGCCATTAGGTTCTTGAGAGCAGATGGACAACATGCTAGAAGGCAAACACTGGATGGCAATTAAATTACTTTTCAGTTCTTTTTCAAAGTCTCTGAGCATACCTGGCTTTCAGCTTGATCCAGCATCCTCTGCACAGCTGCCTATAAATGGTGCAAACACAGGACTAGTGAAAACCCTGAGGACACGCAAAACATCTGGTTTCTTTAGTTAAGAACCTAATTTACAATACTCAATGATTATGCATAATAAAAGTTTGATGGGGTTTGCTTTAAAAACTAAGTTTTAATTTTGCTCTGTACTACAAAGCTGTTAAAGGATACATCAGACAAGACCCTCACGTAGATGATTTTCTAATCTAAATGCTAGACAAGTTAAAAAGTTTCATTTTATTCTTTTTTAAAACCATCATTGAACTACTGAATATTTAAATATATCTCCTGCTCTAGTACTCAGTCTGGTTACAGTTAAGTTCATAATCATTTAGTTGCACTAAACTTTTTAAACTTAGAACATTCTATGTAACACATAGAAAAACACATTGCTTAGTGAGCCTCTGTTAAAGCAAAACATATAACTGTGAAGAAACTTTAATATCATAAGTTCACTGTATCTAGCCTTCCAAATACAGGAAAACAATGAGGATATTATTCCCCTTCCTTCTTCTAAGTGGGCTGAGCAAAAAAATAAAGTCACTCTCCAAAACTGGCTGGAAATTAGTTCCAACAAATTATTCCCGGAAGTTCCAATAAAAAAGACATTTAAACATAACCAATACAAGAAAGTATGCTAGCATTGTTCTAATTTGGAAGAGAATTAATGAAATTAAAAAGGAGGAAGAGCAAATAACAATTAAAAAATGCAATCCAAGAGGAGGACCCAGACAGCATCTGGTACAAATCATCAAGTATGTCAGATATTATCCACCCTATTAAAGAAAAACAAACCAAAACAAACAAAAAACCACCCAGCAAAACCCCACCAAACCAGAAAAATCTATTTTCTCATCTTAGGAAGGGGGAAAAAAAAAAAAAACAACCCCACCCCAACTTTTTTTTTAAATCAGTAAGTCAGAATTTGAATAAACTGCTGTTTCAAGAGACAGGCCAAATCAACTGAACAACTTCCCGCTGCTGAAATGGGTGGCTCCACTCCCAGCTGGGTACTCGGTTTCCCTCTGGGTGCCTGTCAGTGCCCTCTATGAGCCAATTTAACTCACTAAACCAGTAAAACAGTAACACAGAAAAAACCAAAACACGACAAATAACCCAACAATCAAACAAAAAAGAAAGCGGCTTCCATCTAGTTCAGGGAACCAAATTAGCCCACTGAGGGTTTGGGCAAACCCAGGCACAAGGAGAGGGAAGGAACAAAATCCCGCTGTTACCATGGTTCAACTCTCTTGGAACTATATCTCAACCTGAAATAAAGGACGCGACCATCATTTTCTCTCCCTACTCTGCAAAAACGGAAATGGACAATTAACACAGAGGAAGTAAGACAGGAAATACACCAACTGCTGTTCTTCTCCATTCCTCATGCAAGTGTTACAGAATCAGTGACACAACCAACTATTAAATGCAGGTGACAATAATGTTTGCCCACATCTCTTCTCCTGCTGTGGCAACCAGACACAGTAGCAGAACACCTCCCAGTGAAGTGACTGGACTCTTGCAATTGTGGAGAAGCCAAAATGGGTTTATTTATTACATCCTAGAAAGCTGCTGTGCTTGTTTTGGCTGGGATAGAGTTAATTTTCTTCAGAGTAGCTGGTATGGGGCTGTGTTTTGGATTTGTGCTGAAAACAGTGTTGACAACACAGGGATGTTTTTGTCACTGCTGAGCAGTGCTTGCACAGAGCCAAGGGCTGTTCTGCTCCTCACCCCCCCCACCAGCGAGCAGGCTGGGGGGGCACAAGGAGTCGGGAGGGGACACAGCCGGGACAGCTGACCCCAACTGACCCAAGGGACATTCCAGACCATAGGACGTCATGATCAGCATCTAAAGCTGGGGGAAGAAGAAGGAAGGGGGGGATGTTTGGAGCGATGACGTTTGTCTTCCCAAGTCACCATTCCATGTGCTGGAGCCCTGCTTTCCTGGAGATGGCTGAACAGCTGCCTGCCCATGGGAAGTGGGGAATGAATTCCTTGGTTTGCTTTGCTTGTGCATGTGACTTTTGCTTTGCCTATTAAACTGTCTTTACTTCAGCCCACGAGTTTTCTCACTTTTACCCTTCCGATTCTCTCCCCCATCCCACTGTGAGGGATGAGTGAGCGGCTGCGTGGGGCTGAGTCACCAGCTGGGGTTAAACCACGACAGCTGCAATCACCCTTTACTGGCAATAGGCCAGTCCTCACATTGGACTTCTGTACAGGACATCATACATCCAGGTCATTCAACCTCTAAAACTTAAGAAGGTATCGTTAAACGGAAGTGTTATCAGTGACTAGTATCTTCAGTATCATTTTTTTCTCCACCCAAGGAGCTCTGAAAAAAAGATACGTCCTGTTGGATGAGTCAGGTAAAGAAGAGCTGTAATATATCTTTTGATTAAGAACTGTGTTAAGGAACAGCAGCAAGGGAATTCCATATTCCATATCCTCCTTGGTCATTTTCTTCAACGCTGACTGTGTTCAACTGGGACATTAAGTAAGGATTATCCTTAACGGATGATGCAAAAAGTGCACATATCAGAACCTGCGTTCACAGCATGCCTGTGTATTTAACTGATGTAAATATTACATACTACGAACAACAAGATGCGTTAAAACTAGTCACCCTCCTAGGCATATGGATTCACTAGATCCTCTTTAACAGTGACTGATAGTTTCAGGAATTTAGACAGAATGGAGAGAAGAACTAACTAATGCATTTATACGTTTGCTAGTTAGAATAAAATCTCTCTTCAACATGCATAGACTGTTGCATCAGATAATGTAAGAGGATATGTAACATGTTTATCCTCCCACTGCCAGGAATCACCTCTCTCTCTCTCTTCTCCTGTTGCTTCTGCTGTGCCGCTTCTCTCTCTTTTCTTTGCTGCTCCTCCCATTCTTCTTTGATCTTCCTCTTTATGATAAAAAAATATTTTAAAAGATTATTTGAGGAAACAAATGCTTTATAATCAGTCAAATTCAAAACTATCATGTTGCATTACAACTCCTTGACCATTAAGTTTTCATCCAGTCATAAGCAACTACATCTCTGGACAAAAACCCTTTTAAAGAGTCTTTTTTTTTTTTTTTTTTTTTAAATTTTGCTCTTCTAGAATGGAAGAAAGAAGAGCTCATGCTTTCAAACATACCAACATCAAGAAAACTGGTCCACGACAGAACAGTAAAAGACATTACACTAAGTCTACCTTATTGCCAGACACAAGTGTAACACTCGGTTTATACATCACCTCTTCTTCTTCTTGACGTTTTCTTGCAGCCTCTTCTTTTTCTTTCTTAAGCTTGAACTCTTCTTGGGCCTTTTCTTCTCTGAGCAACCACTGCTCGTGTAGTTTTTGTCTACCAAGGAAACCAGATACCGCTTAAGACAAAATTTAATGACTCCCCACAACTGATGCAATTGTCATGCATACAATCCAAATTTATTAGTTCAGCAATAACCACAGCTTATCTAATCTTCTTTAAAAGAGAAAATTCCACAGGAATCATTCAGGCTGTAGAGAAAAACGGTGTAGCCTGAAATATACAAAAAGGATTCTGTTTTACAGAAACTTTTCAAAGTATCAAAATGGAATTGACTACAAATGTATCTACTGCATATATGCCATTTTATAGATTTTTCACCTTTCTGCCTCAAGTTTTTTTTCTTCTTCTTCCTCTTCCTCCTCTTCTTCCAGTTCTTCCTCTTCCTCCTCAGACACTGATTCATCTTTTTCTGTAGCTTCTGAGGAGAAACACAAAATGATGCATCTAAATAACTGGGTGTTATAGTCAGCAAAGATACACAAAATTGTATCTTTTTAAAAAACAGAAAGGAAAAAAAGGAAAAAAAAAATCACCACTATTTCCACTGACAATACAAAACACTTCACAGTTACCTGAGTCTCTTAGTTTGGCAAGCGCTTGCCGCTTTTTTTTTCGCTTTTCTTTCTTCAGAATAGCTCTGTATTTTTGATGGCTGATAATGAGAGAATATTATTTACGTTAAAACAGCCAAACAAAGGATTCTTACTGTCACACATGCACTCAGTTTACATCAGCATTACAAAACCCCACAAACGGCAAAATTAACAGCTATTCATGTGAAACAGTAACTCTACAGGGACATCTGACATGACAGCGAAATCTGTAGCTATGCTGTTAGAGCTGCACGTGGACAGCAGCAACAATCACATTCGGACACAACAGACAGGGTCTCATCCTTCTTGAGCTCTGCAGTACTTGCTGTTATCACCAACTCCCTTAGTTCCTGAAACTTGGTCACTAGGTAAGATTAGGGAGAAAGATTTGGGGATCTTCTACCCTATAATTCTGGCACACCTTTCAGCACATTCTAGTCTTCCTCTCTTTTACAGGGTATGAAGTTTTAAGTCCCGCCCCTTCTCCCTTGATATTCTCTACAGGCAGCAGTCTTAATGTACAGGTAACAAAAGCACACTTAACGGCCACCACAGATAGTGCGCAGGCCTACTCTGCTGCTACTGACGCTTGGCCAGACTCATCCTTGCTTGTCTGATGGCTCTGCAAGGCTGCCTAGAAATGGCCCCATGCTTTCATTACGGTTAAAGCCCCTCTAAGTATCTGAAAGCCTTTTCATATCAACCCCTTTTCTGTCATTTTTCATTCTAGCTCTCTTCTTTCTAGCCAGTTTGTAACGGAAGAGCAGGAGGCAGGGGTGATCTTCAACTCTTGTCATTCTGCCACGCGCCAAACATTGACAGGAAATCAAAACCTTCCCATTTGGGAGCGTGTAATTTTAAAAGATTCCATAGGTATAACTCAGACAGCCAAAACCTCAGCCGCATCTCTAACGCTTCAGTTCAGGCTTACTCGCAACCTCGCCACGCGCGCACACCCGTGCACGCCACCGGTAACGCCGCGGCGGTCATCCCGGCAGCGGAGCGCATGCCGTCGAAGACCAACGCCTGACCGCACGCCGTGCCCTCGCCTGAGCCTTCCGCCTTTGATCAAGCGAGCCCAGGGACTCCCCCTGTAATGCCACCTGCCCGAAACGAGCCTCACCCCCTCGGCAGGTGCCTAGGGCCGACAAGCGAGGATCCCTCCTTCCCAGCTCCCAGGCTTTCTCAGGTGCTCCTGAAGCCCAAGGAAGGACGAGAGCGAGCCACTCTCCTCGCTCCCAGGCCGCAGCAGCACATCAGGAGCCGGGCGAGCAGCTGAAGCTGCTCCAGCCGCTTCGGGCCCGGGGGCTCGCCTCCCCCTCCAGGCCACCCCGGCGAGCCCGGAGGGCAGCGGCCTGCAGAGACCTGCAAGCCCGGCCCGGGGATCCCCCGCCCCCCCCGCCATGTCTGCGGAAGGGGCCGCACGGGGGCTCGGCTGCCCGCCCGCCCGCCCCGCCGAGCCCCACGGACACCGAGCTCGGCCGGGGCACACAGGCAGCACCGCCGGCTCCCCCCCACGCTGGGCCGGGCCGCGTGTCCCTCCCTCGTCCCCGACCCCCCAGGCACGCCCCCCCCAGTGCCAGGCCGCGCTCCCGCCCGCCGCCCCCCGCCCCCCCGCGGCAGGCGGTTACTCCCCCACCCGCCCGGTCGGCCATGGCCGCTGCCGCGCGTAGCTGCGCCACTCCCAGGCCCGGCCGCGGGGCGGCCTCAGCCGCGGCCCGACCGTGGCCGCCCGGGCGGTCTCGGCCAGCGCCGGGCCGTGACCCTCCTCGGGGAGCGGGTGTCCCCGGGCTCTTCCCCTTCCCCCTGGAAGCGGCGGGGAGGCCCGGCACCGGCACACGGCTTCGGCCTCACCTCAACTTCCCCAGAGGGGACTCGGGCAGCAACATGGGCGCCGCCATCTTGCGTTTATCGAGGGGGGTGTCACGTGACTCCCCCCACCCGATGGCGACGGAAGGGCGCCAAATCCCTTCCGGCAGCCGAGCGGCGCCTGGGCGGGGCGAGCGGGCGGGGCGGGCGGGGCGAGCGGGCGGCGGGGCGGGGCGGGGCGGGGGCGAGCGCGCGAGCCCTGGGCGGCGGTTGGGCAGCCGGGCGCTCGCGCCGCCTGAGGGGATGGGCGGCGGGATCGGGATCGGGATCGGGATCGGGATCGGGACCGGGATCGGGACCGGGACCGGGATCGGGACCGGGAGGCGGGCGGGCAGCGCAGTAACCGGCGTGGGGGGTACGGGGCTGTGTCGGCGGTCGGGGCGGGCAGGGCCGGGTCGCTGAGGAGGGTGCGGGGAGGCACGGCGGGGGGCCGGTGGGCTGGGGTCGTGGTTTGCCCAGCCGCCCTTCGGCCGGTGGTAGCAAACGCCTGAAATGGCGGGGAAGAGAAAACCGGCTTCGGGCGGTGAGGGGTCTCCGGCGGGTACAGCTGCTCTCGGCGAGCTGCCTTCGCGAAACGCGGGAAACAAACACCGGAGCTGTTCGCGTCTTGGAAGACGAGGGGGAGTTTGTGTTGCTCCTCCCGGCAAGAACATTCAGGATTCAGTGAATGCGTGGAGAAGTAGCGTTTTAGATTCCTATATACTAAACTCTCTTTCAAGACCTGAAAAGGTTCAGTCCGCTGAATCTTCCGTTGTGATTATCTGTAATTAATAATTGTGATTATATTTTCCCAGCCCCACTGAGGAAGGCAGTGCGCATGGCGCGCAGTGCAACAGCTAGCCGGGTTTTTTTTCTGCATGTTGCAGCGTTTGCTGTGTGGGTGCTCCCCGGCTGTAGTAAGTAGCTGCTGACAGCTTGTGCTCCGTAAGTTGCCTCGGTTACTTTGCAAAATATGTGTGGAAGCGTGAGGCGCACGATGCCTGCCGCGAGGCAAGCTTCTAGTGTGTCTCTCAGCTGCTGTGAACACGGGTGATGGATGGCTGCCCTGGCCTACAGCCTCAAAGCATCGAGGGAAGTCACAGCTCCAGTGTAGCAGGGGCACACCAGACTGGTACACTGATGAATTTAACTGGCGCTGCTGGTATGTTCTCATCATCTCTGAGGCATACTACCTGTCTTGATCATAAACATGTTTTGTGGCAGGAAATGAGTTACAATGCACAGACTGTCATGGATATGATGGGTCGAAATACACAAGTTGTCAGTAATCAATTCCTTAGTGACATGCGCTATAGATTGCAGCCTTCAGAGGCAATTCATTCGTAGGTTTTATTTGGGCATGTTTTGCATAGCCATTAGTGATGTACATTGTTGATTAAGATCTAAATTATTGTCATGAACCACAATGTAGGAGCTTATCTCGTATATCCTAGAGGTAGTATATTGCATAAATAGTCCAGGCTGCTGGCCCTGAAGCATACCAGAGCAGGCTTTATCAAAATTAGAGTAATTGACTGTGCTGTTCATTAACAGCATAATGAGTATCCTTTTATTTATTCTGAAGCTCAGTGAAGTTATTCAAATCAGGCATGTGACTGCTATTGTCAGCAGCTACATTTGCTATTTGACCAATGAATATTCAGACCATGACCTCTCTGCTATTACTTAACCTTGTTTCAGATTCTAGACTGCCTTTTAAAATGAAGGAGTTGGCATCTGTTACTTTTGCTGTTTACTTGTACAGAACATACATGTAAAATAACACATAATTTGCTGCTTCTTAGATACAGAAGATGGCAGTATTGTGCATTTTACAACGGATGAACCATTGACACCCATGAAAGTTTTGGAAAAAACACAACCAAATGTGTTTCATAAATATTATTTCATTAAGGAATTCATCCTCCTTTCAACAGAGTAAGTGCCGTAACAATAACCTTCCTTTAAACTATCTGTAAGTCAAAATTGAGAAATCCAATCATTTCTGTCATTTGTATGCTACATTTTGTCATTTTCCCAATATACTTGGGGAAGGAACCATCTTAAGCTTGTAAGGAGATCCTCCTTTTCACTACTGAAATATATAAGAAAACGCAAAATACATCAGCTATTACAGATAGTTATAATGATTCTGGAAAAAGCTGTCATGCCTCTCTGAAACAGGAATACAATAATTGTGTTTTTCTCCATTTTGTTTATTAATTTATACACATAACAGCAGATTGATATTCAAGTGCAGGCGCAGAATTCCATACAATTTAATTGATACAGTGTCAGAAAGAAACAATACAGCCATTCCAGGCAAGAGCCATTCACATATCCAAAGTAATGTAGCATTCTAGTCAGTAGTTGTTAGCCCTTACGCTGGGATATAGACCACAGGCCTTTTCAGGCATAGTTTATTTTTGTGGAAACCTTCAAGAAGTTTGTGGAACTCGCTCTTCCATGTTTCCTAAAGAAAAATATACCTGCACAGTATGGCACAATGTGAACCCCATCATGAGAAGGTCAATACTGGCTGCACTGATTATGCTTCACAGAGTAGCATGGAACAGAGAAACTTTTCTTCTATAACTTGAAGTTAGGTACCATATTGCACTATAAATCTCTGCACGTCATTTAAGATCTATGCACAGAACTATGCATGCGCAATAGACCAGCTCTGAGCAGGAGTACCGGTGCTCCGTCTAGCACACATTTGCACTTCGTTTTCACATGGTTCTTCGGGTTTCCATTTCTCTCGTATTTCCTACCATTGTGAACTGACGTAAGCAGAAAGCGTTCACTCTCTCTGTTGTATGCCTAAGCCCCATGTGGAAAAAAAGAAAGATATGTTTTGTAAGCATACAGATTATCTAAAAGTTGTCCTCATCATGATTTTTGCCATATGCTCCAGTAGAAGAGCAGTACCCTTCCTCATGGAATCGTACAGCTTTTATTTTCCTAGCTGAAAGAAATGGACATAAGAGAAAACGGGAAATGGCGGTAAATCACTGATGTGGATTTGGTCGACTCAGAAAATACATGTTGACTAGGAGACATTGAGGAAGTGTGGGTTTGAGATGGGAAGCGGTCAGTTTTTATTGACACTTCGGGGCTGTAGATTGTAGTATAAACTTGGAAGTGGCAGTGGCAGCACCGTCTTTCACTATCCCCTCGACACTGGAAGTTTCTGTTTGTTCATTCTCAGCGCTAGCCCCGTTGTGGGCGATCCTTGGTGCTTTCTGCTTCAAAGTGCACGTTTCAAGGCAACGTATGCGAACTCCGGAGAGCCCATCCTTCCCCCATCTGCTGCCTAATTGCTATGCTACTGTCTCAAGGGATAAACGATTTTTCACATACTGTCTACTTCTGTGAGCACTGATAAAAACTCTGTCACAATGTAAGTCACTTTTGCATTATTACAATGCTGACAGTGGTGGTGGCCCTCATTCAACACCCTGTTCCCCCAAAAGTTACTGGGAAATCTCCCATTTAATGAGACTTAGGCTGGATCTGTATCAGCCCCCCTGGTCTATGGGATGATACTGACATTCACTTAGATCCTAATCTCATCAGCCTCTGAAGTCTGCAAAAGACGTGCAGTATTTGTCGTTTCGATTGCACCCGGGGAACTGCAAAGCACTGTGTACAATTAGATCTGCAGTTCTCCAGGTACATTTCCATGAGTGACTAATGCTGAGAGTAGCACATTGACTCTCCCCTCATAAGAGTTGAACATGACTACTTAAGACTAAAGATTAACTTCCTCGGAGTTTAGAACTGTTAATTTGTCGAATTTGAAAACTGAGGTTAAGTTTGGCCATAGCTGTTAATTAACTTATATGATAGCTATCAATATTTTACTTTCCTGGGATTTTCCATTTCAAAGACATTGAAAGAAGCAGAAAAGTACATTGCTCATAGCTTCGAGAAGATGGAAGGGGTTTGTTTGTTTTACCAGGTCATATGCTTTCTTGAAATTTCAGTCCTCTCTTGATTTGTTTGGAAGTCCAAATTATGGTATACTGCTAAGTATATACATACAGATAATACATGAACTTCTGGAGGTCACAGGCACTGAAAAATATTATAGAGATACTGTTATTTTCAACCGGACAGACAAATTCATTTAGTACCAAAAGAGAAATAGTTCTTTGCACTAGTTCAATGATATATCTGCGGATTGTGCGTGAGATTCTGCATGGCTATGACTTGTAGCTCAACAGTAGTTTGGAAAAACAAAATTACTCTAAAAGAGGAACTATTTAGAAATCTAATACCTCACAAAGTGCTGAATTAAAAACATACCTTGTGTATGTGCATGTAGATTGTCATTTGTTCAAGAAAACAGATGCCTGACTGATTAATTGGTGGCAAACAAATGCAGACATGCTTAAACAGTGCTACATATCTGGCGAAAATGGGAGAAAAGAGGCTGGGCAGAATGTTATCCACACATGTAGATTTATGACAGGGACACAAAGTGGCAGAATGTCTGTCCTTTTAGATTATACTGATATACTCCATTTGTAACCTGAAAAGTTACAGTGCTTTTTAAGACACTATTTAAAAATGTCATTGATTTGAAGAAGAGTTAGCTTTCTGCTAACACCTGGTCTAGCCTTGCTTGTCCACCTGGCTTGTTTAAAAAAACATTCTGGCTTTGCAAAAAGATTTATAGATGTGCAGCAGTCAGTTGCTTATGTGCAGTGCTCTGTGCATATAGAACCAGATAAGCACATGGGCAGTCAGCCGGATGCATTTGACATGCATCCAAGTTGCTGTGCACGTATACATCAACTGCATGATGCTCTCCCTGTGAGCTCTGAGCTGGGGTGTTTATCACACTGCTTCTGCTCCTGGCCTCCTCCCCTCTCCGCTGGAAAAGATCGTTTGTCTTGCTGCTTGCCAGCAAGACAAATTGGGGAAAATCAGCCATCCTGGCTGGAAGTCGGCAGCCCTGATCAGGGAATCCAGTCATGTCCTCTAAGGTTGTTCCTGCTGGGCGTCGTGTGCCTCTGATGTACTTTGACACCGGCTCCATGCGATTCCGAAGGAAAGAACTGATTTACAGTGGTTTACAGCGGGGAGAAGTGGTGATGCCACATATCAACGCTCAGTTCCATTTGCCTTCTGGCAGCAGGGAAACGATGCTTGGCTTTTCTGCTCTGTTCCCAAGTTCTCCAGTATTTTCCCCAAAGGTACAAAAAAGTTCAGATGCTCGTTATTGAAGCAACGCATGTGAATTTAGCATGAAACTGATTACATTCATGTTCTTTTAAGATTTTTTAAATTACAAACTTTACAGAAAACTGATAGTCTTTCATACATTTACATCTTTTAGTGCTCTCCTTCCGATGCATGTACATACAGGGTGTTAATTTAAACTGTCATTAGAAATGAGTACATCACCTTTTTGTTTTCATAGGCATAGATTAAACGTCTAAGCAGATAATGTATCCAATAGTTTTGTACTCAGAACTGGTTGCCTAGTGAGGGTAAACAGATGCCCAGGAATCAACTTGATTTAATGACTTTTAAAGACAGGCTGTCAAGTCCTCTAGCAGTGGCTTCTAAAAATAAGATTATATTAGTGAAGCAGTAAGTTCTCCATTACCTGAAAGTCCAAGTATTCTTGCATAGTAGATACTGGTTATTGGTTTCCATAAATTCAGTCCCACGGTTAAGTAAAATTTTCTCACTGGTAGTCATTCTTGTGAAGGTCTTTGGGTTTGCAGTCTCAAGACGCACTTGTCAGTGCTAAAGGACCAACTGAAAGTAGTTTTGAAGTGATCTTCAATTTAGGAACTAACCATTAATCAGAGCGAGTACAGGGGCAGTACAGCAGCAGAGTGGAATAAAATAATCCTATCTTGCTGCCCAGATTGCAAAGACCATTCAAGTACTTGTGATAAATTTCAGTTTCTGAATTCTTTCTTCTCTGCATTTATTTATTTGTTTTGGTAAACATTTGACTAGTAGTGTAGAGTGCATGATAGTGTAGAGTGCATATTAAAATATTTTTTAAAATATTAAAATATATGCATGCATACGTGTATACACAGTATGTCATATCTACAAAACAAGAATATGTCCTTATCCATCATGCTTCCTATGAAGTCCTTTTATTGCACCTCTTCTTATTCCAGTTGCTACCGTAATGATCCTCCGACAGCAAGAAAGTATTTCTCCACCTTTATAACTGTTCTTTTTGTGCAAAGCAGTGCCTCGGATGTGAGTGTTTTTGTGTGGAATGAGGCGTTTGCTCTGCCAGGCTCAGACAAGCTCCTGAGCCAGGATGCAGGAGTGAGACTGGGGCAGGGATGGGGGGACACGGCACTGGGGTCACCAGGCCAGCCCTTCAGACGTGCTGTGAGTTCAAAGGCAAATGAGGGGCAAATCCGGAGCCCTGGTTTTTTGGGGCCAGGGCTTCTGTGTTCATCACACGTTTCTTTTGGAAGGATGAAAAGGGTGCCCAGTCTTCCTTTATCCTCAAGGGCCCTCTCTGGGGCCAGCCGGTTTCCCGAGGAAGGTGGGTGGCAGTTTCCTTTGGAATCTGTTGGCAGCCAAGCTTCAAATTAACCTGCTGTGGGTAACGACACAGCATCCCACCACCACAGTCACGGTCACCAGCTGCTCTGGTGCGATGTCCCTCAGGCATCTTGTGTGCTTGTCTGACATTGCATCTGGGGGGAAAAAAGGTTGGCCTGGAGCACTGTGAAGTTTTGAATTATTCTAAAAAGGAAGAAGGAAAATGAAAAACTTGTAATGGCTTTTTTTTACTACGGAGAAAGGTAGTAAATAGCTAACAGAAGACAGTTGTTTCTAGTGCCTGTTTTAGCTAAAATAACGGGGGTTAATTATTAAACCTTTTACTTGGTTGCTCACTTGTGCTGCTGATGCTTTAATCCTGGGTCACAGAAAGTTTAAGAGTGCTTTACAGGGGAGACTCACTTCTTTTTGCTTCAACTTTTCCACACTGACGGGATGTTACGGGTTTTGCTGCTTACTCTCACTGTAGTTGCCATTGCTCATGCTGAGCTCTGCAAGCCAGGTAAGTTTTGGAGCTGATTCCCATCCTTCCCCAGGTAAATGTAGCTATGAGTTTATGCCTACAAAGCTGCCAGCTTCTCAGATTTTTATTTGAACTGGTAGTCTCCAGTTTGAAGATTAAATCGCCAAGCATTCACTTCTTTTATGAGTCTGCAAATTAAGTACGGAAGTTGATCTCACTTAAAGAGTTCATGGTAAATCTCACGGAGGCTCTGTAGGGCTGCGGCTTTTTTCATGCTACTAACTTCTGTTCTAACCAGGTGATCTGTTAAGACACATTTAGAAGCTGCTGTTTGTGAAATAATTAGAGAAGTAAATGATTTCAAATCCTATTTTGGCTGACTCTCAATATATTTGCTTTTTTCTCTTTGTGTCAGATGCACAGAATGCTTTCAAAGTACGGCTTAGTATCAAAACAGCTTTGGGAGATAATGCAGTAAGTAAAGTATCTTCACATATTCTTTCTAACTGAATATCTGCCAAAATAGAAGTAATATATACTGTAAAATTTCTGAAGGCAGCACAAGCAATTTGTTCTGAAGTGTTAATTGTAATAGCTTGCTCAAGGCATGATTCAGGCATCCATTTCTTGACATTTGACTAGCACACTCCTTAAAATGGCATCCTTTAAGAGAATTATAAAGCTTGCCTTTTCATAAAGATAATTTTCTGTCGAAGATTTTTTTTTTTTCCTGGAAAAACAGTAGAGATGTTACACTTTATGCATGAGAGGTGCTGCATAAATCTAAGTCTGTATTTTGGGAAAAGCACTTCTGCTTGAGGGTGCTAATTGTAAAGTCAAGCATGTCTGGGAAGAGAAGCAGGAAAAGATTGTTAGGTCTTTATGAAATGGGACTTTATGTCAGGCTCTCAGACAAGCATGATCTGTAGAGATCATTCAAGCATATCTCATCAATTCCCTACTAATGCAGGGCTTCAGACAGTGGCTTCTCTTCTCTGCCTGTGGTGCACAGGCTAGTCTCGTGAGGACTGAAATGCTTTGGCTTGAATTAAGTCCTTGGGCTTAATGTAGAAGCACTGGTGTGAGAATAAGGGTCTGTGATACATAAGAGATTGGGACATTAGATGACTGAGTGGTCCTTCCTGATCTAAAGCGCTATGAAATATGGCAGAACCCAGTACTTCATTTGCAGTTTTGAATGCTTAGAGCAAATCTGCAGCGTGTTACAGGGCTCAGCATAAAATTAGATATGAAATGTCTTGGACAGTCATCTCTGCTGGAAGTCTGGTGTCTGTGTTAGGAGTCCTGGGAAACAAGCAGCAGTTGGTTACATGTTATAAGAGACTGGAGATATGAGAATCTCCCTATGACCGTAGAAGCTGCTCTAAAATTACCCTGAAATATCAGGTAATTTAAACTAACATTAGCAGGGACCTAATTCCGCTGGTAACTTCATAAACCAGACGAATTGGGGAGAAATATTCAAGATACGTGCTAAAGTGTTTGTCTGTGGAAATTCATATTGAAGTCAATCCTCTTGGGTGAGAGACTTTAATTAAACAGTACTGCAAACCTGTTTAAAAATTTATTAAAAATAGTGTAATCCTATGGCTGAAAATAGGTCAAAATCATTATTGAAGCTCCTCTTGATGATAACTGCTAATGTTTTGATTTAATCTTGGTTCAAAATAGTAGCAAAGAATGAAAATTGCAGTTTCCAGTAATGCTCTTTCTTAGTGCTTTTTACTTCTCCAACTACAGTAAAATAAGGGGGTTTTGTTTGATCATTTGTGATTTTTTTATTTTTCATCCAAAAAGAGTATGATGCAAATCATTAATCTTAAAGGCACTTCATATTACAAGAAAAAAGCAATAACTGAGGAGCCTATTGGTTTTTGTAGATAGATGGTAGTTTATTTTATATAACAAAACATGTGAAAGCCCTAAGAATGGGGCAATCTAGAACAGCATTTTAGAACAATAACATGCTGAAAGTGGTCTGATGCCATGCAAAATTACCCACAAATAATTTATTAAGTGCACAGATAGTAGTTCCTTTTCATAGCCATTGCAATCTTCTCTGCAAATGACTGAAACTGAAAACTGAAAGTACTATCAAACTGAAATCCATTTTGATTGAAGAATTTGGGACACTTTTAGATTTTATTTATTTATTTTAGCAAAGAAAAGCATAGTACTGTCATTGTATCACAGTAGGACACAGCCAGCTTAGAAGATCTTTGTATGATGCTCTGCTACTGAATTCCATTTCATTCATTTCCAAGTCACTTCAAGCTAGATGATAACAGAAAACCCTGACACTGTGGGCATTTTGTTCTAGGACTGGCAGGATAACTCCAATGTGTATTCAGGAGCATAGGAAATAATAGGTTAGTGTAGTTTTCCCCATGGTTTAGTGCATGCCATCCACTTTGTGTGAGGCTGATAAAGACAGGACACCATTTTTTAATTTGTTCACAAGGTAGGCTGTACTTTGAGGCAGGGAGTGCCATTTAGTTTATTTGTATAGTTCTTATCACAATGGCACTGGAAAGAGCAGCTAAGACACAGTAAGTATTTAGCTGTTATCATTTTATTTGCAAATAATGGGTGTACTTGACAGAGACATTGTTTGCTAACCAGTGGGAGGAAACATGGTGTCTGTAAGCCTAAATGGAAGGAAGGTGATTTATGAGTCTCTCTGAGGATGGTGTTAACTTTATGAGTGGCTTCTGGAACAGCTGCTAGTCAGTAGTTGCTCCTACTCATGGAGTTAGCAGAGTGCTGGAGGGTTAATTCAAAAGGGCCAAAGACAACTAGGGAGTGAGCTGAAGTGATGTGCACTGAGAAGTCTATGTAACTCTGTGTCACCACTCAGTTTAACAGTAAAGGAGCTGGCACCTCAGGGGCTGCAGCCAGGTGAAGTAGAAAGTACACTTCCCTTCTGGCTCATGTATTCAGGCTGTTGCCAAGGTAGAGGATGAAGGGGAGAAAGGCTGATGTGCACCTGGTGTCTTGCCACCAAATGGGACCTGGAAGTGTGTTCGTATGTCTGTAGCCACACTGCAGTCTGAATGGCTGTCTAGTTAAAACACAGAACCATTCAGGAGGGAAGAGACCTTGGAAGGTCCCTAGTCCCCTGCTGCTCAAAGCCAGGTCAACACTGAAATCAGATCAGGTTGCTCAGGTGTCGTGGTTTAACCCCAGCCAGCAACTAAGCACCATGCAGCCGCTCACTCACTCCCCCCCACCCAGTGGGATGGGGGAGAGAATCGGGGAAAAAAAAGTAAAACTTGTGGGTTGAGGTACGAACAGTTTAATAGAACAGAAAGGAAGAAACTAACAATGATAATAATAACAATAATAAAATGACAATAATAAATAAAGGACTGGAATATACAAGTGATGCACAAGGCAGCTGCTCACCACTCGCTGATCAATGCCCAGTTAGTTCCCAAGTGATACACAATGCAGTTGCTCACCAGTCGCTGATCAATGCCCAGTTAGTTCCTGAGCAGTGATCCCCCCAGGCCAACTCCCCGCAGTTTTTATACTGGGCATGACATCCCATGGTATGGAATACCCCTTTGGCCAGTTTGGGTCAGCTGCCCTGGCTGTGTCCGCTCCCAACTTCTTGTGCCCCTCCAGCCTTCTTGCTGGCTGGGCATGAGAAGCTGAAAAATCCTTGACTTTAGACTAAACATTACTTAGCAACAACTGAAAACATCAGTGTGTTATCAACATTCTTCTCATGCTGAATCCAAAACACAGCACTATAGCAGCTACTAGGAAGAAAATTAACTCTATCCCAGCTGAAAGCAGGGCATCAGGGCACTCTTGTAATATTATAATCTCATTCTACTAGCTTAAATTTTGTCTTGCTTAGAGCACTACTATAGCATTTCACCCCATCAACAACCTACACTCATCATCTTTTACCCATTATCTCATCAACCTCCTCTTTCACTAACAGGCACTTAAGACTGGCTTTTAGAGTCAGCTGTGTCTAATTCTGCTCCTGCTTAACATAGAAAAGATGGCAAGTGCAACTGAATCAAGGTCTTTGTGTTTGCTCCTTTGTAGAGCAAAGATGGTAGACATTAATAGTTCTGATACCATCATGTAATGTTTCATTGATAACAGAGTTATCTTAAGTTTATAGTGTGTGGTTGCAAATGGTATTTAATACATTTCCTCTATAGCAGCATAAAATGTGCATCAATAGCTGCACTTCATAAGAACAGAAGCAACATCCTCAGTCATCAGCTGCAGTCCAGGCCTTTGCAACTGGAGGATAAAGATGAAAATGATAAAGCCCCAGAGTAGAACAATTTGGGTTTCTTTGCACCTATCCCTCTGACTGGAGAAAGCTGATGATTAGAAATTGGCTTCTGGCAATTTGTGCCCACTTGTCCTGAGTTCATACAGTTTATTATATTAAAGGTATTCTTGCCAAACTTTTCCTCCTCATTATGTTGCCTCCCCCCTGCATATTCCTGCATGCAGTCATGTACAGAGGTTCTTGTTCATATGGAGCCCACAGCCATCTCCATTTCCTCTGCCTCCCTTCTGATCACCATTTTCTTGGGGCTTCTTGCCCTTCTGCCCAGAATGTTGTCTGCAGCATCTTCTCCTCATTCAAGCAGACCCCTGATTTCTGCTGAGGTTTGTCTGCTAGTCTCCTCCCCCATTTCTTGCAGCTTTCTGCTTATTCTGTCTTTTTAAAGTGCTTACTCTTTCAGCTGGGGCTGGAGTTCCTCACTACAAATTATTTTTCCTGTTTTGAGATACCCTTTTTGTTACTCTGACTTAAAGAAGCTCTAGGCTACTGCATTATTTATGAAAACTGAATACTTGATAGTGACGAATTGTGCGTATATACATGTACTACACTAAACATAAACATATCAAGTACATATACTTGGTAGTGTTGCATTGCATTTGTGGCCATGTAAGCATGAAATGGAGTGTTCTTCATCATTATCCATTTTCAAGACAACTGATTAAATTATCTCTACAGCTGGTTTAATCCACGGGATAACAAATGATTTTTTTCTGTCCTTTTGGACCTGTTCTCAAAGACTGCAGATGGCATGTAGGGATTCAGTCAATAGTACCACACACAGAAAATAGGAAGGTCTTCCCTTATAGTGCTGCAAATTGTGCTCCGTGGTTTAAATACAGATGTCTTTAAAATTACAATAAATAGTTTTATGGCTCTCATCTGTATTAATTCCTCTATTGCATTATCTCTTTTTCTTTTAGTACTAGTTGCTGTCATTACTGTCACGGTTTCATCAGCACAGTGGGATCAAAATACAGGCTTTTATAATTTCTTTTCAAAGAGTGTCTCTTTTTTTTTTTCCCCAGTTTAAGTTCCCAGACTGGCATGCATTACCACAATACGCTTACACCTCCCTTCATTCACAAGGCAAGAGTGGTGAGTCAGAACCTAGGTTCTCAGCCTTGCATCTGGACTGTAATGCTACTCAGGTTGGCTTTTGCTCAGCTTTGTTGTCCCTGTCCTACTGCATCTTAGCAAGCCCATTTCACAACTCATCATTTGTCAAGGGATGATAAATATGATCCATATGACTTTCTGCCCTTTAAATGACTGCTTCCTTCCCTGCTTAGGTTCCCAGTCCACAGGATGTCAGAGCAAATGAGGACTGATGCCTGGAATTTGGATTCCTTCTTTTTGCAGAGAGGTTGCAGCTCCATGCATCCAAAATCAGAATTTAAAAAACAGAATTAAGATTTGGCATTTTCAATGCTGTTTAGTCTACTGCTTTTTGATGTATGTTGCTGGTTTTTGAATATGTTATGAAGGCCTGTGAAAAAGTAGGTCAAAGTTGTCAACAGGGTTAAGCATCCATGCCAGTGGGTGTCTGGTTTGGATGATTACAGTGCAGATCTTTTTAATGCTGAAAGTTAAAGATTAGATTTGTGTTTTGACTGACTGAAGAGAGCTACCTCTAACCTCCATTAACATCATTCCAAGAAACTATTAATCTTTGTAATCTGCTGAAAGGGGAAATTCAAATCAGTATGCCTCAGTCATGGCTCTTGTTATAAAAATGTAATAGGTGCAGTTCTTACAGGTCATTAGAATTACATATGTGAATGAAAGTCCAGGGGAACGTAGTGAAGCTATCTCAGAAAACTGAAATTATGGAAGCATGATTTTTCATCAGGACAACAGAGAACAGTTTTTGGAGCCTGTATTTTACTTCTTATTGAAGTAGTAAGGGTGCTATGTTCTTTCTTTTGTCTCATGTGTGATGTGGTAATTTGTACTATAGTTGAGACTGTCTTCTTATTGCAAGGATGGTGTGCAGCAATAAGGCCATAATCTCATTTTATTTCCTGATGTCCTGACATCCAACTCCCAGAGACTACCTTCAATATTAAGGTTTTTTTTTATTTTGGGGCAGAGCCAAATGGTCTTTGAGAGTGGAATTAAACCTTCTACTTTAACAGGGTTTATCCAGCAAAAGAGGCAAGGTGATGGCTGCAGCTCTGTGGGGAGAATTCTAGTAATGTGCCTAGTCTTTGGTACATGAAACTTTAAATCTCCAGTTTGGTCAGCCTTCAGAAACATTCAATTAATTTGGTTTTTTTGAAGCATTCTTTGCACTTTATATTGCGCTTTACAACAGCCATTATAAAAAGTCCTTTGTGCACACTAAATAATGGGCAGGAATTTATTTTCATAGCACAACCAGAGAATTTATTCATTTTCTTGATCAATATAGCATTTCAAGTTCAGGGACTCTTTTCCCTGTCTGTACTGCCAGCACTGGTGCTGAAACTGATTATTTTCCATCTTCCTATACAGTATGCCTGGGATGCTAATGAAGAGTACCTCTTCAAAGCGATGGTGGCTTTTGCAATGAGAAGATATTCCAGCAAGAGCACAACTCAGTAAGCATCTACCCTGATTTGCCTTTTATACATATTAACAATGCTGCATGTAGCCGCCCATTCTCTGCTGTACTGAACTGCAGAAATCATTATATACAGCTTCTAAAAACAGACCGTTCCAGTATATTTCTTTGACACCGGGATATATGCTAAACATCACACTCTCTCTGTCTTGAGCAATGTTCAATCTTTGGACCAGTATCCCTGTTGATGTGAAGTGACACAGCTGTGGATCTCAGTGGGATTGTGCCAATTCATTCTAGCAGAATCTGGCAATAAGACATCATACCTTCTGGAGACTATACCGGGAGGAGGTGAAGGGGCACATTAGCAAGGTCAAGAAATGCCATACAGAACCTTGAATAAGCAGCTTTGGTGCACGTTTTCTTAGAGCACAGCTTCAGCAGTATGCTGAAGATGAGCTGACTCAGAGAACTGGAAGGTAGATAGCTATGTTAGTGCTGTGTTCTGCTGGGGTATCTATCCCTAAAATTGCAGTGGTTGAGTTACCTAGCGTCAAGAAGTTTCAGACGTTGCAGTTCAGACATAAATCAGCCTTTAATTGGTTTTGGGATTAAATCTACTCTGAGGTATTGAATATTCTTCTCAGGCTTCTGATCCTTGCTACTTACAAAATCAGATACCAGATTAGACAGACCATTTAGCAAGCTGTGTTTTCAGTATGTTCTTATCTTTCTTAAATGAGAAACCTTGTAAGTGTATTTCTATAGGCCTATTATTTTTTCATTGTTTTTCAATCTCAAAGGAAAGATTTATGGTTCTGGTAGGCTAATGAGGATAAGGTTCTCAATTTACTTTAAAAAAACCTATTTTAGGCTGTCATTGCATCAGATGAAGCATATTCCACGTTTGCAAAGATACTAGTTAACTTTAGTCACATGATGATTATTGTGGCTGCTACACTTTCTCTTAAATAGAAGGTGACTTCCCCCTCCATGTAACAGGAGTGTTTGGTTCTTTGCTGTTTCATTTTTATTCCTCAGAAGTTGTCTCCTTTGAGCAAGACAGCCATTACACCAAGCTTAACAAAACCAGCCAAGTATGCTACTGCACCCAATTAAAATGACACTTAAAAAAATGAGTTCAAGATAAAAGCTAATTAAAGGTGATTATGCAGGGCTTTTTCTCAGGTTTTCAAATTAGCAGAGTTTTCATCCAGTATCTGATCCATAAAGATCTGCTTTTGTATACTTATTTTAGTCCCAGGTCCTTTTTTAAAATTATTGTCTTCCTTCAAAGTCATGGTGCTTTCACACAGCAAAAAACCTGTGCCAGAAGCCAGTGATCTTTTTCCACTTCAAGCACCATGGGTCTTTGCAGACTCAACTAATACTAGAAAGCTTGGTGCAGGAATGGGAAAAAAATCAAGCCAGTATGAAAGGAGTTAAAGTTTTAATGGAAGTTACCTCTATTGACTCTGGGAAATCACAAAATTTATGCTCACTTAATTCAGTTCCCTACCAAGACAGTTTGTCCTATGGACAAATACAATAATGTCAGTGTTACTCCAATTTGGAGATGGGGTTGCACACATCAATAATTTCCTGCTACTATGTTTGTCAAAGGAGAAATCAGTATAATATTTGGAAACAGCTAGGTGTGGGCATTTTACCTCTTTTTAAGATGGTATAGGAATTCCTCATGGGGTATAACTTTTTGGGGTGTACCTTGGAGGTATAACTGATAACTCTTCTAGGACTTCTAGATACCTTTGGGGTCATGTATAGACAGCATGTCAACTGAAGGACAGCTGTGCAGCTCTGAGATCTGGTACAACTCACTAGGCAACAGGCTGAGGAGTTTCCTATCCATAGATCTCTCCCAAATCCCAAGGGACCTCAGAGTTCCCGTTCAGTGATGGAGAGCTAGATGAACCTCCCAATACACCCCAAATAACCTGCCTGTTACATGGGAGCAGGAAAGCTATGAAAGCCTCCATCCTGTCAGAAGTCCTGGAAATAATGCACTCCTTTCGCCACCCCTGTGGCTGGCAGCTGGAGGGGTATAGAGGAAGGAGTGCAGTCCACCTCCATCCCCTCTGCAGTGGGTATGGAGGTGTGGGAGCACTCAGCATCCCAGAGGGTACAGCAGCATGCCGTGCACACAGGAACGTTACTCTTGCATAGCTGGCAAGAATAGCGGCAGGGGCTTGCAGTGTGGTGAAGAGGGAGGCAGAAGCAGGAGCTTGTGGCAAATGAATTACACTACACTACAGGAGCTTTTACAGATAAATGCCGACAGATTTTCTTTGGGAGCTGTAAAAGATCAATGATCAATTATCATAAAAGATACATAAGAACATGTATAAGAAATGTCATAAAAGAACAAACAAATTGCTTGTGACTGCATTCTGGTAGCATCTAAATTCACCCAAATTTCGCATCTGGTTAATTAAAGATTTTTATCAAAATAAAGTCTCATGAAAAATTCACCAGTATTTTACATAACCAAATACTGGTTCTGCCAGGGTATAAATTCTGCACAGGGCCATAACCAGGATGTGACATACCTTCCCTTTAACATCCCATTAATTTCTAGCACACCCACAGCCCTGCAGTAACTCACAGCCACCACTAAGTCCCACATGAGACCAAATGCCATTAACTTCAGCAAGCTGGATCACACCCCAAAATAATTTGTCTGGTGGATCATCATAACCATTGTTGCAGTCTGTCCCATCATTTTTGAGATTCAAAGTCACCTTTTGTTAGGCTTCTGAAGCTGGATAAAAGCCAGCCTGTAATGACAAGCATTTGAATGTGCTGCTGGAAACAGCAGTTGATGCTGTTGTTGCCCTTGTGTAACCACTGAGTGACCCAACGCAGAATGGACAGGATTGCACATTACATCTCGAGTTCTCTAAAGTTAATTTCCAAACTAAAATTTAATAAATCATGGAGCTGTGTTTAATGTTTGAAAGGCTTGTCAAATTTTCAAGTTTGTGTGAAACGGAAGAAAGACACAATCCATCACATTACTCAGTAATTATTAATACAGATAAAATAAATACTTCTTTTTCAGAGGAGAAATAAAACCGCTTTATTTCCTGCTATACATAATGCCTTTCAATTCATTCTCAATACATATATTCATGAACTACGTAAGCCAACCTTTGATCTCTCAGTGTTAAAAAATGGTTGTCTGTAGTCTGTGTTAGTAACTCTGGTTTCTCTAATCTGTCACTCATTTGAAATAATACGCATCTCTTTTGGGCCTGAGACTAGTTAATCTTTAGAGCAGAAAGAATGTAATCACATTTACTTTCATTCAAGTAACAGAATCTACTTTTGGTACATCTTCCCTCCATTGGTAGATAAAGCTGCAGTTTTCCTCATGAAGTGACCAGAAAAAGTTCATCAACATTATCTATCTTCCTAAGACAGGCTGTTTTTATACTAAAAATATTGTGACCATTTAGAACAACAAAATAAGCTGCTAGAGTTAAAGCTGTTATGTCAAGGTGACCCCATGGCTGCTGTTCACAAAAAGGAAGAAAATAACGTTCTTTTGCAGGAGCAGCTGCACACCAGTGGTTTGGAAGAGGCCTGATGCTTTTGGGAGAGCTGGAGATAGGTGCTTGGGACTTGGGGACTATGGTTCTCCCACAAGCTAACAGCCACTGTAGGCACCCAGCTCCCTTTGAGTCTCTGGCAGCTCTTTCTTACCCCTAAACAATCCTTTAAATCTCTGTAAGGAACAATGATGGTGTTTCAGGCCAAGGAACCATCAGGGTTTCCTGCACTCTACTCACTGGTGTTCACTTGTATATATTAAAGGAAATACAATTTTGGACTTTTGCCGTGTTGCCATAAGGCAGAACGAGGATCTTGTCATTTTGATGGTAACAGTGTCCTGTAAACCCCATGCCAAAAGTATATCACCTGCTAAGGAAATAAAAAGATGTCCACATATATGTTTACAAATATACTTAATTAGCATAGTGCATGGAGAAGTCAGGTTTCCTAAATCTAAACACTGTAAAAGCATAGTTTTATAACGCTTCTGCATGCTATGAATCAAACCTGTGTGCAAATAGCACGGGGGAAAAAAGGTATAACTGCTGCAAAGAAATTGCCACATTGGTGCTTGTTGAACCAGTCTGTTTTGGTGTTTACTCAGTCCCCTTTGAACTTCTTGTGAGCGGTATTATTCTCTTTGGAGCCTGGAAGGATTTACAGTATTCAGATTCCACTGATTAAAAAGTGGTGGCAGTGAAGCCAGGTTTTGGAGGCTTATAATCGAGCAAGGATTTTAGACACAACAGGGAGCAGAAAGGAGGCAAAATTTACGTATCCTAGTGTAAGACTTGCTGCTGAATTGATTCAATACTGTTTGTTCTAGATAGAGAGATATGCTGCCCCTAATGATGACCGGCTCCACTGTCTCATGCTGAAAGCCTTGGAACTGTAGGGAAGACCCCAGGTTGAAGGGTCTCTGAGTCTCTGAACGAGAATGATGCAGTCAAGGTGTTCTGCCAGTCTTTATCTACCAAATTTCTTTCTCTTTGGGGATCAAGCTTTCCTCACTAACCCCATTTCAAGAACATCTCTAGAGCAACATGAACCCAGATTTCCTACCTGGACCAGTTTTTGATTGCACCACAGAAATTCCAGCTTTAAGTATTGCAGTAACATGAAGCTTTGGGTGCTACTGTTATAAATTCTCCTGATGGAAAACTTCCTCTGCAGATACAATTTTAGATATTCTGTGAAGTCAGCAAGAGTTTGTCAGCCACCAGCCAAAAGCAGAATCTTTTTTTCCCCCTCCTGTAAATTTTGTGCTTTGCTTTTGTTTTGGGAGGAATAAATCTGCTTTCAACTTCTGACTGTTGCCAGCAAACTGATGTGAACATCTTTTCAAATTCCAGAGGGTGGCTTTCCTCTTTTATCCATAAAAATTCTCTGTATTTGCAAAATTGACATTGTTTCGGAGAGGTAAAAGTGGGGATTTCAGCTCTGCAAAATCATTGCTTTCCATTTTATTGCATGTCAGTATGGAATATATACCTTCTCTGTAAGACGAAGGTTGCACTACCAGAGGTGCCCAAAACACCACCAAAAAACTTTCAGCAATAGGTAAAATATTTCTGGAAAATATCCATAATGAACTACTGTGGTCAAGCCAATGCCTGTCCTGCATTAAAAGCGAACTCGTTCTTTTCTGGATGGAGACTACACATTCATGGGCAATTTTGGCTCCCTTCTATTCCTTCCTACCTCATGCTTCCTACCCCTCAAGCCACTGCAGAAGTCATTTAATTATATTTGTAATTAGCCAGCAGATGGCACTACAAAACAGAGCTCTGTGGCAGGGGAGATTGCTTGCAGCTGGGGATTTGTCACCCTGAGGAAGAGCACAGGCTGGAAAGGAAATATTAAAACTTGCATTTTGATGATGGACAGGCCAAACCTTAAAACCAATTACAGTAGTTAGTAATGGGCATTGCAAACATCACTGCAGGTAATTAAAAGAGGGGCTGCATCCTTCTTCGCTGCCACACTGCAGGGTTTCCTCCTCCAGAACAGCAGGTGGTATCTGGAGACGGATCATCCCAAGGAGGGTCTGTCAAGACAGGGCAGCTGTGTTGTGCTTGTGGCCAGGTAGACCTTGTGCAAAGGTGAGCCACGCTGCTTTCTGGAAATAAAAATGATCCTAATTCTTGGCCTGGACTTTCAGAATATCTGCTTGCTGCTTGGACATGGCCAGTAAATCTGAATCCTGAGCCAAATTCTTTGGGTTATTTATTAATGGTATAGAGCTAAGTATTTTTTTCCATTTTTATCTCTCTACCTATCTGTCATTGAATTCATAAAGGCTTTGGCTGTCCTTTTATGATACATACTATGTTCCTTGCCATGCTGTAATAAATGCCACATTATACAATTCCTGTATATTACACAAGTTTGGCTGGCTTGTTTCTTAGTTGTGTGAATAAACTAGGAACAGATAGAAGAACATAGGGGCACCATCTATCCTCAGTCACTTTTATGATACTAATGTATTAGCCTTCACTTGTTTAGTTTAAATACTCATGATGATGTCATTCCATGAGTTTTTTCTAATGATAATTCCACCATTTACTAGTATTAGTAGTAGAAAACAAATTTGTAAGAATCTGAAAAAAGGCATCTAAAAGACATTTCAAGCACTTTTTACATAATATGCCACAAGAAGCTGTGTGCCTGTGCCCTTCCACTATTAACTTCACATAAAGCTGAGCTATCTTCTTTTAAAACAGTTAAGATAAATATTTGTCATAGCATAAGCTAAAGGGCATAGGCCAGTGCCAGCAGAATGTCTAAATTTAACCTGTTGCCTCCACTCTGTGCCTGACTCTGTGAACAAAGATGTCAAAAAGAATAATCTAAATTTTATTGCTCTTCCGTCCAACAAATGTATCCTGTAGAAGGACTGCACCCACTTGAAAATCATGTGGGGAATCCCGCATGCCTGGTCCCTGTGGTATTAGCTGTCAAAACCAAAATTCTTAATTCCCCAATGCATTTGCCCCATTATATGGCCTTTGTCACAGCCCTGATGATTAAGATGCAAATATGTATTTTTCCATTTGATTACTCTAAATGTATGTCCAAGACCATGCAAGTTTGTAATAGATTCAGAAATTCATTTGAAGACTCGAGTTTGGTCTCAATAAGCTTAATTTTTTATATCATACTGGGAAATGGGAAATGCTGTGAGTGGTATTTCTTTCTTGAGCATTAACTGTTAACTTTTTTAAAAGTAAGAATTTTTCCCCCTTTAGATGAAAGCATTATTTTAAGAAAATCTAAAATATTTCAATAATTCCTTCCATGCTTCTCTAATGATGATTATTGGTTTAACTATCTGCAGAATTTCTGATGTGCTGCTTTGCAATGTGACGGATCGGGTGTCATTTTGGTTTGTGGTCACAGATTCTTCCCAAAACATGACAACTGTTCCTGGAAGTGTGGTAGAGGCAGCCATCAGGTACAGTCACTGCTTCTGCAACCTTTTCTTCCTTGCTGACTGAGGATGCTTTCTGTCTCTGGGCCTGGTATGAATGAGCACTCTGCCTCTTTATGGGTGGACTAATCCAAGTAGTTAAAACACCAAGGGGTCAGTACTCTTTCATGCATGTGACATTAGAGGATTTTTAACAGTCCCACAGAATGCAAAGCATGTGAGCCTTGGGATTATAACTTTGGTAGGAGTCTCTCTTAATGCTGGAGCCTCAGAAGAAATCTAGTCCCTTTCCAGAGCCCTACTTGTAATTTGCTGTCCAGTGTGTGGCACATACACTGGTCTCATCCAGGTGCTACATTTCCCAGCAAGAGAGCCTTCTCCCTCAGATGACGGAATTGCACATTTTCTGGGTGGGATTTGTATCATTTAACTTTCATTGCGTGCCACATGCACATCTACACCTGGACTAATGACCATAGGCTCCCTTTCGGTGCTTCTCAAGTACAGGTCATCTGACTTAATTTAGAAGTCAGCTTTCACATGAGAAGAGCTCGTGTGAACTCTTCATGAGCAGAGCTGGCTGTGTCCCAGCTTGGCTTAAACAATCTTATACTCGCATTCTTTTCATACCAGCTCTTTCTAGAATGCCAGTCAATATCGTAGCAGAGCATTGCTTGTGCAAAGTACCATGCGGTACAAATCAGTTTGCTTTCTACTAAATATTGCATTCTGTAGCCAATAAAAGCAAGAGTGTGTAGCTGAAGAGGGAAAAAGAAAAAAATGGGTAATCTGACTTCAATGGTCGACCAAACCTGCATAAGGGGTTTATAGGGATGACTCCCACAAGCAGCATAACTCGCATACATTTCTCAAGCACGGAGTGGAAAACAGACCTCTTTGTTTTTAGGCATTCTGTACTTTGTCTTGAAAATTCATGTTATCTCTATGGAGGTGTAATGCCTAATTCCTGATGAATGAGTATGCGTTCTTTTGGAAAGATTAACTTAAGCTTATGAGCAGATTAAACTATTTCCTACAGAGACGCCAAACAATAGCTTCATAGCATTAGTGGAGGAAGCAGATTATTTATTCACTGAAGCTCTCTGTAAGAGCACTGGAATGCAGGGTTTTTGCATTTCTGTTATTCTTTGATAGGTTCAGTAGCATAAGCTGATTTATTTAAGTCTTTTATGTGCCCTGTTTGCCACAGAAATTGGATGCTATTATAGTATGTTTGTTTTTTAGCTGTTGTCTGTCACCCAATAAAGAATATGCTGTTTATGAAAAGTTTTAATTCCTACCTAACTTAGAAACAAGAAATAAAATGGCCTGTAAAACTACAATATTTTTTATTCAGTTGCTTCTGATTGCAGGCTTCCATACTAAACCGTTATTCTAATTCTTCATCCTACGGTAGCACATAAAAAAACTACCCAAGGACCAGAATTTTATTGTATGAGATTCTCTTCAAAGTAAGAATAAAGAGGAAGGTAAACCTTCTCAGAGCTATGTATGAGACCCAAGATCTTGCAAAAATATACACAAGATGTATTTACAAACATGAAATGCACCTGTAGTTGCCTGCATGTGTTTCAGCACATAATTCTGTAACTCCAGCCATTAGATGAGGGTGAGCAATGCTTATTTTAGCTGTTCACAATCATCCTTTCATATCAATAAGGATGAAAATCTTTTCTAAATCAAAGATGGCTTACTGTATAATGAGTCTTACAATATGCCATGGCTTTCAATCCTCTCCAGGAATGCTAGCTTTCCATTAAGGCTAAGAACTTCCTGTTTAAGGGACAGTCAAACTTTACGGTTTCCAAGAAAAGAAATTTGCAAAATCTTACCTGTATTTCCCATATATCTGTTCTTAGGAAATACTTGCTCTATGGTAAATAAAATTAATTGTATACAAGAAAAAGCTGCTGTAAATCATAAAACTACAATCAAAAAGAATCTCTCAAGACCAATATATGTAATATATTTTCTCAAAAACTTCTAACATTTTGAAAAAGTAATGAAAGAAACTGCTAAAGCATCTTAAGGCTGCTTAGATTCAGATCCAGAAATACCAGCAAATGCTTAGAAGTAGTGAATGTGGGTGAAGATATCCATTAAAGGGTAGCAGTTGTACTACTCATGTGAAAAAGCGTGTTTCTCAGGTTTATAGTTTCTCATAATGGAAAAAATGTGCATAGTACAAACCCCTTTAGCTGCATCCTGCAGGGAAGAAGGGCATGTTGGCAATAGGGGTGGATTCTTCTGGACCAAATTGTATTCTGTGCCTCATGGACCTAAGAAAATCTACAGCAGCAAGAGCAGATGTACTGGCCATCCTGTACATGCAGGATGGTTCAGTTTGAGGAGCCAAGGAGCACTGATAAATCCTCTGAGCATTGCAGGGTATACCTGCCACTCCCATGCTAATCTTGAATGCTGCATGAGCAAGACAACAGAGCCACCCTTACAGATTACAACCTGCAATGTCTTCAGCACATGGTCCAAACCAGAAATAAATAATAATATGGTACTTCAGGTCTCATCTGTATTTCCCAGTTTTTCAGATAAATACATACAAGTCTGGTGTTCAAAACCTTGTAAGTGTGTGGGTGTCTGTGGATTACTGACAAGGTCTATGTTAAAGTGAAGGTCTGTGTAATCCTACCAATATCATGCTGGATCAAATTCAGCCCTGCCAGACTTGCAGCACATCCATGAAATTTCCTTTTCTTTTTTTCTTCGATCTTTTTAACTTATGAAATACCTTTATAAAGAGTTGTAATGTTCTTTGTGTTTTTATGAAGGATGAACCGGAACAGAATCAACAGTGCCTTCCTACTGAGTGACAAAACACTGCAGTTCCTGAAGATAACCTCAACCTTATCACCTCCAGTTGAACCCTCCACGCCTGTTTGGCTTATCGTATTTGGTGTTGTTCTTTGTCTCATTGTGGCTGGAATTGTTTTCCTTGTTGTTGCAGGGATTCAGCAACGCAAGAAGTAAGCGGCTTAGCTTTTCTTCTGGTTTAACTCAATACTGACAAGTTAAGTCAGCTGGGCTGGCTTTGCTTTTCAGATCAGCCTCAGAGAAATTATAGCTGTGCCCCCCCTCCCTCCATAGGTAAAGATAACCCATGTGTCCTTTTCCGAGGAAAGGAGTTAAATTTTTTAACTATGAAGTATAGATGCCTTAGTAATGCTGGGTTGTAATGAGGAAACAGGGAGTACAAGAATATGATCCTGGAGGCCACCTAACTAGAGATGATAGCTTTACAAAGACATTTGCTGTCATTCTTCTCAAGGTTTAGTGTGCCGCAGATGAGCCGCCTCTCACAGACTACCCAAATAGCTACCAAGAGGGAGAAGGCTGGCAGTGACTGCACCCCTTCCAGGGCAGTAGTGTCAAAAGCTGGCAGGGCTAGGAAAAAATCAGCTGCTGCAATCTGAGAAGCCTCAGTAGAGGACACAATAATGATTAATGTATGGCTGAAGAGGGCCTGTTCAATGGAACGGTGCATGGTCTCTCCTACCATTCATGACCTGATGAGTCCGAAGTACGGAGCACTTCACAGGTTCATGACCAGATCTCCCCATGAGCCTAGGTGTTTGCTGTTTGGCAGTAGGGTGGGAGAGAGATACTCTTTTTTTCCTCTCAGTTTCTTCCCTGTGGTGGCACTGGTGAAAAAGAGAAGGCTATTCATGCTTCCCTAGTGTGAGCATGTTGGAGCAAGACAGAGAGTAGGTGAAGTTTTAGTCCTGCCATCTCTGTTGGCTCAGAGTTGGGCATAAGGAATAGAAATTGCTCAGCTGAGCTGAGATTCTGCCATGCTTTAGGCTGCCATGGAGGTTAGGTTAGCACAAAATTATGATTTCAGCAACAGAGTCATACAGGAACAGCAGAAGAACTGAAAAAGAGTAAACTTCTGCTGACAACTAGATAATATTAGAATTACTGACTGTATGGTGGACTGCATCCCCATATAGTGGTGCGTGGCAGAGACTTTTCCCTTCTGCGTCCTTATCACCTTGAAGAACAACACATTGTGAAGCGTAAGTGCTTCTCATAGAGAACCCTTAGTAGTGTAGTCAGAATCCCTTCAGTTACATTTTGCATTGAGAAGAGTTGCATGAATTTGCAAAACCAACCCCTTTCTGTTTTCAAAAAACAAAATTCAACAAACAATAGATGAGAGGTTCTGTTGGGGAAAGAGTCTGGGCAGGCACTTGGGATCTGTGGATAGTTTAAGTCCTGTCACAACCTTTGAGGTGGTATGGGCTGAGTTATTTCATCCCCTGAACCTAGACAACCCTTCTGTAAAACTGGAGAATAATGTTGCTACCTGAAGCCCATACCTGCCCTCTGTGTAGTATCATGGCTGTGTGTCTATATAGTGCCTAACTTAAAGTGGGTCTTTGAACGTTTTAAATAAGTGTAATATAAATAAATTATGCTAAATAGCTATGATTTTTCTAGCTAAAATAATCATTTGTGCTTCATATCATGCTGAAACACAGCATTTCCCCCCCTCTGTTTTCAAAATAACTCAGATGAGCTTGAGCAGTTCCCCTCAATATGGTATAAACTACATGCTTTTATTGTCATACTACCAGTAATATGGTTTGTTGCTGCCTGCCTATGGTCACTTGGCATCCTCTGTGTCTCATGCTCTTCCTGTCCTTTTAGTTGTTATGCTCCTTTTCACTTCTCTGTCTGCCTTTACATATAACCTTTCCTCAGAGCAGATTAATCCATGATTGAAGTCTAACCCTCCTTTCACATCAACGGCATCTGCAGGCAGGGATGGGGGAGGGAGAGAGAGGGTAAACCAAGCATATATTTCTTCCATCTACTGTTGCAAAGACTGGAGAGGTAAAAGGGCTGGTCTGGGCTATTTGGCTTCTCAAAAGAAGAGCCAGACATCAGAGAAGAGAAGAGAATTTCAAAAGTGCTCATCTCTTTTTCAGCCACCGAAGTATGTGACCAGGTTGTCAAAGACTTCGGCATGTCCAGTAATGAGTTTTCTTGAAAACCTGTCCAGAGCTGACATAATGGCAGCCCTGTTGCCTAGTAAGCTGTGTTGGAAATCTGGCCCCAAGGACGGTGTTGACTTCTCATAAATCTGGCATTTTGTCTTTATAGGCCTTTAAAGTACAAGTTAAATACCTTGGTTCAGAGAAGCCCAAAAGCACGTGCTTCAGGCTGTTCGTACTCAGAGTGGCAAGGGAGCACATGATTGGCCTATAATGGAGTTTCAGTAATGAGTTAGACTCAGGCATCATTTTTTGAACTGAAAGATTTTCTTAATTAGGTCTTCACTGTGCATCACTGCCAACATGTAAAATTCCAAGCTGCAGCTGCCTGCAACTTGAAGAGCTCCATGTGACTGTAGGCCTGGACTCTACAGTGAGCTGGATCAGACACACAGTCTCCCAGCCTTATGTTTGTTCTCCTGTCATTGCAGCAATAGGACACCTCCCTCTCCGATAATAGATTTGGCACATACCCAGGGCAGGACCATCCTCTACTGGCTATGCTGAACTAGACCGAAGTCTGCCCCTACCCCTCAAAATCCCATCTGCAGCAGAGGCCATAAACATTTGCCTTGGGAAGAGTGAAAAAAGAGTAAGCACACCCAGCGTTTCCCTCTATTACTGTCCCAGCATCTAATTTGCAGCTGGGGGCCTTACTGAGCTGGATTTGGTCTTTGTGTATTGGGTAGCCCACAATGTTCTCTCTTCCCTTAACTTGTTGAGTCTGCCCTTGGGCTCACAGAAATTTTTAGCTTCTCTGAATTCCAATGGCAACGAGTTCCACACATCTACTCCTTTCATTTCTTTTGAACCTGCTTCTTAGTATCTTCTTTTATGTTCTGCCCCCACAGTTTTTGTATTGGAGAACACTCCTTTTATCACTGTAAGAGCAGATACAGCAGCCAGAGGTCAGAGGTTTCCACTACTACCCCCCATGTTTATTTTTAGCAAGTCTGTAATGCCAAGAATCTCCCAAAGGCCAATGAAATTTTATTATTGTTAATATTGCTGTTATTAGCAGTTACACTGAGTCAGGTTGTTACGATTGTCCTGCGTCAGATTGTTACAGTACATGTTGCGGGATAGGAAGAAGCAGTGTAGCTGACCTTTGAGTTTCTTATCCTCTGAAACCGCTGATGCTGCAGGCTGTAAAGTACAGCAGGTTTTTCAACTATGAACTAGTAGATCTCAAGGTCAGAATAAATCTGGAATTAAAGAAACATCATGACACGTTGACTGATATTTCTGTATTACATCTTCTCGTGGTTGTATTTTTAGATAATTTTATTCAGCAACTATTTTAATATGCTCTTGGTGAGAACTGGAGCCTGGATAAGTGAAAGCCGTGCAATTGTTTGATCTAGAAAACAAAAGTATACAATACTGGATAGGAAGGTGGCTGTTAATGAAGTTTGAACTAAAAATGCAGATTTGCAGCATTAAAAGTGCCTAACTTCTGGAGAAGATCGTCAAGGAGTGTGAGGGCACTCGGGCCTCCACATTTGGAGGCTATAGTCTAAAGTTTCTAAAAAGTATGTTTTAATTTGTCCGCATCATGGGGTGAAATCTATGACATACATAACAGGGTCAGACTAGACATTTAGTGCAGTCCTTCCAGACGTAAAGCAAAAACAGATTTAGAGATTTTTTCCATTTTTGTTTTGCACCAGCTTTTCCTTCTGCACCCTCCAGTCATTTTACAGAATAAGGAGGTGAAGTAATATTTATAACATACTTACAACATGTTTACTCTAGGTTTTCTGGTTCCCAATCCTGACCTCAGACTGCTAAACCAGGGCTCCCAATCTGTGGGCCTCCCACTTTCCATGGTATATTTACAACAGCAAAGAGGTGCACCACATTATGGCTTTCAGAACATAACCGACGATAAACTCCTGACTAAATGTGCAGTTTTCTGTCTGTGGAATCATGGTGGAGTGCTGCAGGTCAACAGAATAAGATGATTTTCTCTTTCTTGTTTTTAGAAAGAATAAAGAGTCAACAGAGAGAGAAAATTTAGAAGAGAAAGGTGAAGTGACAGTAACAGTAGAAAATGGGATTCCTTGCGAAGCGCTGGATTTAAAAGCAGGCCACATTAATGGAGTCTTTGCAGCAGATGATGAACGGTTCACGTCCTTATGAAATGCTGCCATTGCTATCTGGCGATTTTTTGAAAGACTCCTGTGCCTACTTTATCTCGTCACTACTTCTGAATGTCAAACATGAAGACAAGAAAAATGTCCTTTCACTTAATTTCCCTTGAGAGAACCTTTTCCTGATAACAAATACACTTGAACCTCCATTACAAAGCTTTTGTTCATGAGCAAAGCAAATGAGAAGACGTCAAATGATATCCATTAAAGATTTCCGGAAGATGTACGGCAGAACAGGGTTGAAACCTGCCTTGTGTCAGGCATTTAATTTTTAATGATTATTTAAATATGTCCATTGCTTGTTTTTCCCTGATATAAATGTGAAACTGCATTATTCCTGAATGTCACTGGGGAGATCATCTATCATTGTCAATTCTTGCTGGGCTTTCTTTCAAGCCATATGCAAAAGTTTCTCTGTAAAATGACTTATGTTTGCTGATATGCAGCATGCCTTTGGGTGGAATAGTGATCAGTGCATGAAAGTTTTCATTTATCAAGAAAAAAAAAGCAAGCTTTCACAGCCTCTGTAAGAGCAGGTTAAAAGTGGCTGGGTCATCTATAGCTTTAGGGCTAGCAAAGGTCTGATACTAAAAGTGTTTTTCACTTGACAGTCAAAGTCACAGATTACATGACCTGGAAATTAAAAGTTGCAAAAGTTTGAAATCTGTTGAAATTAAAAGTTGCGACAAAGGGCAGATTTTCCAAAGGTGCAGTCTGTGGTTGGTGGCCCAGCTCTCATTAAATCTATGAGGGCATTTTGCAGCTCTTTGAAAAAATCTTCCTTACATTTTTTAATAATAAAACTAGAGTAGATTTCCAAGACATAGCCAGCCTGGGGTCAGATGAACCTTCATGTGACAGCTGGATAGCTTTTGGAAAGATTCAGTGCTTGAAACACCAGCTGCTGGGCTTGGTGCACCTGACCTGGGTGAGCACACGTAGGCAGTGGTAAGTCAGCAGAGACCATTCAAACCTGTGTTTCCTATTTGTGTGGCTGGGAGTTGAGGGCATTGAGTGGTGCCAGACCCTAAACTGCATTGTTGGATTACTTTGAAGTCAGCCATACATACAGACTACATACATACATACTATCTGTGCCCTAATCCCGTTCCCATTTAAATCAGTGATAAAATTCTGACTGATTTCAGGAGATCTGGGCCCCAGTAAAGGGGAGTTGTACATGTGGGTACACAGAGAATGGAAGCGTGTTGAAGCAAAATGCGATATCTGCAGTCACCAAACCGCTGCCCACGTCACTGGAGGCAGGATTTGACCATTAGCCATCCTGTTTCCAGTGTCATGTTTGGAGGGAATATTAGAAAACCCATTTACTTATTAGGGTTATTCCGTCAGACTCCTCACCAACAGGAAGAGGGTAAAACAGGGTAAAAGCTGTTTGTAAAGGACCGTCCAGTGTCCTGAAAGGGACAAAAGTTTCTTGTCTCCCAGGGTACAAATTCTTCAGCATTTTGGCTGTAATGAGCACCTTTGGCTGTCCATTTGACTCAGCGCTGGCTCTTGGGAACAGGCTGAGCAGAAGGGGAGGCATGGGAGGAGGAAAAGGGGAAGCAGCGGGGCGAAGGGAGGAAGCTGCACGGGGGAAGCCCGAGGCTAGGGGAGACCGGGAGAAGAGGGCTAAATGCAGAATAAAACTATGGAACCACTGATCATTTGCCTCACGTGGTCTCATCTGTCATGGTTATCTTTGATGTCCTGCTGGTGGGTCCCTCTGGACAACGACTGTGTCTTCTGTGTGCCCCTGCTCCATTCTGGAAAAGGATTAATAAAGTCAGTTTTAGTGATAATATCTCAGTGCTTCAAAATTACCATCCACAACATGGAGATATATTTCTCACAGGGATGTCAAAGATTAAGCTTACCAGTGTTTAAGATCATTTGGAGGAAGGATATAGAGTACAGTGTTATTATTGCTTCCTCAGTCATTGCTCCAAGGTCTTTCACTCAGGCAGAGTTTTATTGAGGTAATTCAGATCCCATCATTTCTAAACCTTCACACTTTTCACATTCTTTGTATGACAGATAGCTACACTGCAGTGTGACCACAATGGATTGCAGTTACTGCAGCACCTCTGCAAGAACCCGTGAAAGATTTCGGTGAGAAGAGCTTGGTGGTGCAAAAGCAACCTCAAGCTACCAATTACAATTACTGTTATCCTGTATTGTACTATATGATACCGAAATAAAACTCACTTGATACGAAAAAGGGCAAAGCATATCTGAGCATACTTCTCAATGCCTGAGTGAAGGTTCAGTTCAGCCCGTGGCACTGGCCAGCGATTTGAAAATAGATTGAAAGCCTCTGAACAAAACATTATGTGGTGTGGGCTGACTCTGGTGGTAAGTATTTAATCACTGACTTCCTCCCAGCTCACCTTTTAGCCGCATAATTACTTTACAGGAGTTTGGCGTAATTTTCTGCTAATGATCATATGGGATTCACCCAGAGCATACATCTTGCTTGCCTCTCTGCTGACAGAAAATGGCTTGAGAGAAGCAAATAATACATGAACAGGCAGGTATCACACTTAGCAATGCTTTGAAGCCAGTGTTGGTATTAGCTCTTTCACTGAAATAGGCACCACAAACTAGGTTAATCAAAGGCACAGTGCTACAGAAGAAATAAATCTCTTTTCTAGTCTCTTTGTGCAGCAGGATCGTATTAGAAAACAAAGAGCACTTTGATTTGGTAAAGCCTGTCCTCCAGAGCCTGCAAATGGTACGACGACAATTCATATCCCGTGATCTGGCCCAGATGTTTTATGTAACTTTCACCATTCTTTTTCTCTAAATCACCTGCCACCGAATGACCTGATAATAAACAGGAAAATGAATAACAAGCAATATAGACTATACTGTAAACTACTTCCTAAAACAATGAGTTGTTTCTGCTTTCAGTTACATTTGTGCCGTGCCAATGAATTTCGACAAAGTAACATGGGGTGCCCGAGATTGTGCTGTTTCATTTTCAAGAGCTGCATTTGAGAAAAGAGAGGAGAAAAGAAAATCCAATTAAATGAAGCAACAAAGCCAGAGAAGTTCTGTTTAAAGAAAATCTGCAAAGTTTTATCACTAGCTCCACATCCCCAGCGAGTCAGCATTTCAGGAAGGATGTTACAGTTCTGTTCAGCTTACTTCAGAGAGAGTATTGATGTCTAGGCTAGAATGAGCACAAATCATGCATGAGTAAGTTGTTTACACTGTCAGTCATTAGCTACACATTTGGAGTGCTGGAGAACGTTGGGAACTCTGCAGTGCCCTCCTTAAATTAGGGATGGCATTGGTCGTGACACAACCATTTGCTGCGCGCAACCTTCAGCATTGTATCGACCACAGACTGGTTTTGTAAATGAAATTAGTAGTCCTTGTTTATGAATATTTCTTTCCAGAAGATTGCAAACTGTGCGCAGATGCTGAAGTTCTTACTTGAGCCATTCTGCCACTTGCTTTAAGGAAAGCTAACCACTCTGTCCTGCAAGCTGATGCTTACTCTGCGTTGGAGAAAACTAGACTGAAGTTTGTTCTGCCACATCAGCATTTGCCTCTTTTCCTCCAGGACAGTGTACAAAGTCTTGAGAAAGTCTGTACTCTGGTACAGACTGGTCTGAAGTCTGGTACTCGCAACTGAGCCCAGTATTCCCCCGTGGCTCTGCCGGTGCTGAAGAGCCTGGAGGGATGACCTCATGGGCCTCTTGCAGGCTATACGCTCCTGTTTGTCTGTCCAGGTATGGCATTTACTTCTGTCAGGCCGACCTTCATGGAGAACCCTTCCCTGGCTATGCCTTCGTAAAGGGACACTTCTGTTTTGCTTTTTGAGGGAAGACGTAACTGAAGCCAGTTCACTGTTTCTGCCATTGTTCACAAAAGAGAATGGTGAAGTGGGCACAAGGAGCCTCAGGGCAGGATTCAAGTCTTCTTCCTTCATCACTGTGAGAATGAAATAATTCCCAAATTAATGTAAATCATGGCATTAGCACAAGAGCTTCTGGTTTGATAATTTGGTTCCAAGAACCGGACGTCAGTTTTGACCAAGCAAGGAGCATTATCACACCTTGACAGAAGGTGTTTTTCATGTGTAAACTCCCACATGTGGGAAAACAAAAGAAATTAATTTAAAACTTAGGGCAGAAGTGCAACAAAGATTTAAAATAACTCCCAGTGAAAAGTGTGAGCCTACGTTTCTAGATACTCTTAAAAACATGGTTCAGATGCCCTCAGAAATTTGGTCAGTTCGTCAGTGCAGTAACCTGTGACTCATGAAATGAGCTGTTTAAATGCGCCAAGTTTTTATAGAAAATGCATTGACCAACTGTCCACAGTCCATTAGCAATGAGCAATCTGTGCTTGGTTTGCTATGAGCCGCTCCTTTTGGCCTGTCACGGTTTTTGTTTCCTTTTAATGTGGCGTGCAAGAAGGGATGTGTGCAACAGGGTGACACCGCAGCTTCCTACACTACTGGACAATTGCTAATGAAAAATTTGCACTGTTAGATAGGCCTAATTTGACAGACTGAACTTGCTAGTTTTCAAATCACATAAATCTAAAGTACGTTGACAGTGACGAGTGATACACACTTGCCAGCACAAATGTGTCAGTATATTCAGTTTTGTGAATACATTAAGCACTGTGGGTGCATTTAGCATAATGCAGTTGCATTTTAGCTGGATATTCTGTGGCTGGATTGATGTTTGCATCAGTCCAGAGGAATTCTACCTTTATAGCACGGATTCAACTTTGTTCTCAGTAAAGTCAGCAGGTTCAGTAGGAACTGAATTTGACTTAAGATCAAAAAGAAAAGTTTGATTTTGCTAGTCTGTCTTCTTCCTTCCCACTGTGTTTCCCTTTCCCTTAGAGGTGGCAATCTGAAGCTATCAAAGCATCTTATTAGCTACAGCAATAGCGACATAGAAAGCATGTAATTTTAGAGAAAAGGCAAGAGCATTCTGGTATTATCTCTCTATCAGCTCCTGCCTCTCTCCTATCATTTAGATTCTAATTGCTACAAATTACAGTGTGTAGCTTTTATCAGTTGTGGACCAACAGGAATTTTAGACTTTGGACTAATGTTCTCTATGATACTGTATCTAAACGACATTGTAGATGCTGATGTGTGGACACATGGTCCCTGTAAAATGAACTGGGACCACTCACTCCTGCCTTAGTAAAACTGAAATGAGAAACACGGGTTGCCTAGATGAAAAGCTGTGTTTCACAGGATCAGTACCTTTACCTTCATTGGTGGGGCAAGGTGGCTTTTTGTAATAGACAAGGTGTAAGGAACACAGAATATTGTGCCCCTGAGCGGTTCCCTCTCCTCTGCTTTCTTAACATATGGTCTTGATTTTGACTGTGGCCTTCAGCAACGACGCTTCACGAAATCCTGATTTAACCTGCTGATTTGTACACTCATCTGCCTTCCTGAAAATCATTCCGCTTGAAAGCTTTCTCCTAAAACCTTGCAAAAACACTGGTTTCTTGATGCTTCAGGCAACTGACAGCATCTTTACACAGCTCCTGATGTTGTCTTTAGATCTGGGGGTCACCCCTGCCCATGGGGCACTTTCCCCCTCGGCGATGCTGAGCACGCTTTGACTCGGGCAACAGCCACCAGCCTGCGCCTCCCTTGGCGTGCAAAGGAGCGGTGCAGAGGCGACAGCTTCTCTTTAGGTCTGAAATCCAGGGGGTGAAGCAGCCCGTCTTGCGACAGAAGGTTTTCAAGGGATACGGATTAGTCATCCAAGGCACTGGCCCCAGCCCTGGGCCAGTGGGTGCAAACCGCTCCCTGCTCCGGTACATCACCGGGATACGGCTGCGTGGTCGAGCCAGCTGCAGGAGGTGGGTGCAAGCCAGGCAGCAGCTCCCCTCAGTTCTTCCCCTCTGAGACAGAGGTCCCGAGCGTGGGGCAGGGGATGGGGAGTCTCTCTGCTCTGCGCTCGCCGCCTTGGCCTCCGTTCCCACTGGGCGACGGGGAATTAATCCGACCAGCCGCTGATCTGCCCTGTCTTGTTCCTGCAGAGGAAGAGCCAGCTAAGCCCAAACTGCTGATGTTCGAGCCGAGGCTGGCTGCCGGTACGTGCCTTTTGCAGGGGAGCTGGTCCCGGGTGGCTCAGAGGTCGAGCAGGACCTGCTGCGCCTGCCTGCGGAGGAGCGGAGATGTCCATCCTGCTCAGCGCCCACAGCTCTGCTCCTCTCCTAGAGAGCGGACACAAGGATCCCATGAAAGCCCCCTCTTGCAGGAGGGCTCCCAGCCCTGTCGCACGGGCTGAGGGCAGCTGGGGAGCCAGCGCCCCGGTCCCAGCACCGGCAGGAGGGCTTTCGTCCGAGAAAAGGCGGATGTCACGCATGCAGAAGAGTTAGTCATGTGGGAAAAAGGCTGCTCGGGGGGATTAAAAGGACTATTTTCCCAGCCCCCCAGTTTGAAGCCCGAGGAAGAGGGAGAAGATCTGGGCTTGCCCCCCAGCGATGCTCAGGTGCGGCTGCGGCGGCGCGGCCCCTCTCCCAGCGCTACTGCCGTATCAGGGCGATGTGCGGAGGGGCTGAAGCCACCCCCGGGCCACCCACCGCCTCCACAAAGCCGCTTTACGGGGAGTCCTCAGAGCAAGGATTTGCCAGGTATTTAACTGATGTGAGCTGCTCCTCGGGGAGCGGCAGAGAGCGGGGCAGCTGCAGCCCTGCGCAGGCGGTGGGGTGGCCGTCCCATGGCAGCTCATCCTCCCTGGGGATGCTCCAGGCCAGGCAGCCCTTCAGAGCCCCCCTCCGCAAATCGGTCACTGAGTAATGCTTGTGCCCATCTTTTATGCACTGGGCAGAACGACAAAGCGCAGCAGAGAGCTTAAGCAGTGCTCCTGCCTGGAAAAAATGGCCTGATAATGGTATTTTAAGCAATTTTAAGGGTGTGTGGTGCCCAATACGCAACACAGTGGTTTCTTATTGAGGCATGCCCTAAATGCAATTCTCTGTTATTGCAGTCCTAGTTTCGTAGCACAGCTCAGCCAACAACATGAGTGATGAGGCAGAAAACTGCTCGAACAGAGCCAGGGTACAGATGAACACTGGTGGGCAGCTATTTAAGCAGATGTCAGACAACTCGGACCCTGGGGACTACTGGACTGGGAGTATCAGGTAGGAGCTGGAAGCCACAGCTCACGCTGTAGACCCGAGGGGTGGAGGGGAGGACTCGCACACCAGAGGAGAAGGAGCCTGTGTTATGTTAGGTTACCCACAGCCTTTGTACTGTAACGGTGGCAAACTGGCTAGTCGTCTTTGCTCTGAGCCAAGCAGGCTGGCCACCATTGCATACAACAATGTATTTGATCGAGGCAGGATTTTACCTCCCAGTCGCTCTTCTCCTGTCACACAAACCCCATGGCTGCTGCCTTGCTGCCCTTGCTGGAGGTTTGGATTTCCTGAAAAGGCTCGAGGTACTTCCCTTTCTCAGTTTTTTGCTGTGGCACAAACTGTCTCCATGCTCTTGCCATGCCTTCCTGACCAGCCTGAAGGTCCACCCCAAGAAATGCTCCCAGCTCATCTGAGAATGGATGGCATCCTCTCCCCATAGACCTGCCGTCACCGTCTCAGGCTACAAAAACCGCCCTCGGCTCGGAGACCGGCCATACTGCAGAAAGCCTGCTGTGGTAGTAAGGCTGACACAAACAAGTCTGTATCCAGTGGTCTCCCATGTGTCTGCTCAATGGGAGCAAATCCATCCATGAAAGTACGATGTGCGTGGAGCCCAGTGGCTCCCCACTGTTGTAATGCTGTTTTTCAAAACATAAGTTTGTGCTAATTCATCTCACAGCTTAAAGTTTTTTCTCTTGTGTTAAGGCAATGGCAAGAAAGATGCCATGTAATTCTTATATTATTCCTTACATATGTTATTAAGTATTGCATTTAGGTACACGATAGAAAAGAGCTTAGAAATCAGGCTGAAAATTTGCAGCATAATTCAGTGTGACTCTCCCTGTTACATTTTCAGCTCACCGCAATGCCTGCATGCACACTTAAACGCAGGTGCCGATGCACTCCCTATACGAAATGAGGTGACACCCTTCTCCCCCCTCCAGGTATCCCCTAAGTATCCCACTGCTTGGGGGCCCCTGGGCCGTGCAGGCTCCCCTCGGGATTTCGGGGCCGTGCATGGGCGGGTGACAGACGCAGGCTGGAGTGAGGAGCCCCGGTGACTCCTGCACCACGGCAGGGAGACGACAGCTATCAGCGCTGCCCCTGAGGAAGGCACCAGAGCACTGTGAAGGGGGAAAAAAATAACACCTGCATGTAAAAAGGGAATTTTGGAATATTCAGCCCTGTTTTAGTACCCTAAAAAGTACTGGGTCCAGTGATTGTGCAGTTAACTTACCAGCATAGGAGAGAAAAGAGTTAAAGCAAATAGTCAACATAGTCCCTGTTCTCTACTGGAGGAGAAGAAATCATATCAAGGTAATAATAGACATAATTCTCTGCTCTGGCAGACAACAGATGAAACAACAACACAAAAACCTTTCCACATTTCATCACGTGACAGTCTCACTGGCAAATTAAGAAATGATGAGCTAGACAAGAATCACAAAAGGCATGTAATTACTTAAAAAACAGGCTCCATGGTTCTCAGTCAAGAAGAGGGGCCGTTTTAAGTGATAGCTCTCCTGGGCCTTGCTGTATATGATCTGGATGTGGGAAGGGAAAACCTATCTATTAACAGGTTTGTAGGCATTGCCAAGCTGGGAGTCCTTTGAAGGATTACAATTCCAAATGGTCATAAAAAATGGGAAAAATGGTCTGAAATCAGTGCTGTGGGCTTCAGCCCAGACAAATTCAAAATGTGCTAATTAGTGCCACATAGAACCAGATGTACAGAGACAAGAAAGGGAATGGCTGAGCAAGTAGCAGTGCTACCAGAAGGCTCACAACTGGAATATGAGTCAATGTTGGGTAACGTTGCCAGAAAGAAGGTGCGTAGCAGCAAGGTACAGCATGTAAGATGCAGACAGTGATTGCGCTACTGATCATTGGTTTTGGTTATGATCGGAAGCGGACTCCATCGCTGAGGAAGCACAAAATGTGCGAGTCTGGATGGCACCAAGAAGAGTAACATGCAGTTTAGGGAACGTGACCTCTGGGGAAGGGTTGAGTGAACGTTGTTGGCCTTCCCTTGAAAAAAAAAGATTGTTAGAGGATTGCACATGGGTGACAGAGATCACTTGTCCCTGGTCCACAGGACATGGGTATCAGAAGATATTGAAGCAAGGTGCTTCCTCAAGGTCCCTGGGTTCTGGCTCTGCTTGCTGGGGACGCCTGTTGCTGGTGGCCCTGCTGAGGCTGTGCTGTGTTCAGCCCATCGCAGATGGGAGGGCTGGAGCTCCTTTCCTGGGGTTTGGCAATGAAGAGGCTGATGGCTGCTGCTCCCATGTAGACAGACTCATAGTGGTTTTGGAGAAGCTCTGCCGGGAACTGGAAACCAACCCCATGGATGTGGCCGCAGAGCTGTGTCTCAGAAAGAAACAAAGAAACAAACAAACCCAAACCAAAACCAATCAAGTGATGCTGAGCAGAAATAGACTAATTTTAAAAGTACTAAGGTATTGTCTGATCGATAACACTCAACCCAAGCTGCATTTCCAGAACTAATTCATGCATTGATTTTCCCATTGATTTGCAGTAAGTGCTAGGTTCCTAGCTAGATTAGCAAAGGTATTTAGATATTAAACTGGAGTCATCTTAGTAGTCTCAGTCACCTTAGTACTTAAATCCAGTTGATTTATAGTTCAGGTTAAGTCTCTACGCAAGATGCCGTGATCCCTTGAGGTCTCTTGCTACTTTTTGATAGTTCAGCAAACACATTTAAAAATCTGATTTTATATGCCCCAGTTGCTTTGAAAATTAGGTATATTCTCCAAATCTCTTGGGCTTTACAAAGCCTTTTAAAACATGGACCTAAACACCCAACCAAGTACCTTATGTCAGGCTAACTGGGGTTTCTTCCTGCCTGGGAGTTAAGGTTCATGGCTTGGTGTTTCAGTGAAGTTTCTAAATATTTTTACAGCTTATCACCAACCTGTTAAAGGATTCACAGATTCTGAGCTACCAAAGACACGGGCAGGCTATAGATAAAGTGACCAGCTGTATCATTGACAGCACATTTGGGAAACATTAACCAAAAGTAAAAGCCTTTTATAAGAAGGCCATAAAATGGCAGGAGTAATTATGTTTTTCCAAAGTTAATCATTGACTTTTGTTTATTTGGCTTTTTATAAAAAACTTTTTCCTTTCTCTCCTACAATGGATAAAACCTATAAAAGGCCCAGCAAATTGGATTCAGCCTTTTTTCTTCACGCTAGCCATGCTTGAAGGCTGATGAGACAGCCCGACAGAGAAGCTTACCTGAGGAAACCTACTTCGTTGGGAGGTTCTCAGCCCGGACGCGAATATGTTGGTCCACCTCTGGCTTCTCTGTGGTCTGAGCGCTGTGGTGACCCCTCAGGATGTCACACAACAAGCCCAAATGTTTCTAGAAGAGTTTAACAGGAGGGCAGAAAACATCAGCTATGAGAGCTCCCTTGCCTCATGGAACTACAACACCAACATCACTGAGGAGAACGCCAGGAAAATGGTAAGTGCTCCGTCCTGCTGGGTTTACTGTTGTTGGAAGAATCTGACAGCTCCTTTCAAGTTTATTTTGGTTCCACCGCGGTTGGCTGAAGTTGGAGTGCTGCTTCTTTGGTAGCTGTGGTGTAGTTTCGGGAGGGTAGAGGGGCTTGCTCTAACGTAGCGCTGCCTCGCTGGAGGTGCCTGGGCCACCACCAGCCTCTACAGCCTCGGGCTGGAGTCCGGGCTGCCCTCGCACTGCACGGGCACGGCCAGAGGCTGGACTTGTCTCCAGCCATCGCCTCGAGTCACCCCGGTGAGCGGAGGGAAAAGGCGAGGGAGCGTTGCATGTTTGGCCCCAGAATCTGAGCTGGATGGAGAGAGACTGCTGCTTCTGCTCGCGGTCCACCAGCACCAGTGCCTCCCAGCACGGCGTTTCTGTGCGGGGCCCCTCTCCTCCTGGGGATGGCACAGCTCGGAGGGGGTGGTCTTCTCCCGAGGCCTGGGCTAGGTGCTGCCCTGCGGCGTGAGGGAATGGGCTTCGAATCTTGCACCTACCTGAGCTCAGGTCTCCCACTTTTCCTAAGACCGAACTAACAGTGGGCTTTTTACTGACACGGACAACGCTCTCTCTTCTTTGTTGCTGAAATTATTTTACTTCTCACTGAACATACAAACATTTTCTGAATGTAGGCTTTCTATTAAATGTTTGCTGATGGTTTTATATAGTGGTCCACACCCCTTACCCAGTGTGGGACCTTCCCCCCTGCCCCCCATCGCTCTTCTTATAGTCAGGGCTGTTGGTAGACTGCCTGGAGGTATTAAACTGGGAAAAAATGAAGTGAGATCATGGCTTTCCAAATGCCAGCAGTGGAATCTGTAGTCTAGTATGTTGGTTTGAAAGTCAGCTTCTCTCTGCAGGAAGGACAACAGCATTTGTACTTACGCTATCTTGCAACACAGTTCTCCCTGCTTCTCAATGCCAACGTCTAGCTGTCCCAGCCAAAGGGGTCTCTAGGCAAGTACCGTGTTTATAAGGAGCAGTCAGCCGTGATCTGGCTGGTTATGGATACTGCCATGCCTCAGCCTAGCATCTTGTAACCTTGGAGCATTTCAAAATGAACAAAAACACCTTGAATTTTGTAGCCATGTGTGTTCTAAAGTTAACTCAAGCTTTAGAGAAAAACAATTCAGAGCATAAAAATGAAGCTGAACATACTACATCTACTTTTGTGTAATGGTTTAAGTCTTCCACTTTGTGGTCTTATAGCTTAATTAAAACATGGTTTAATTATCATATTTCTTAATTAAAGCAAGGAGACCGGTTGCTGGAAGAAATCTTAATGACTAATCATTGTCAATCTGGAATGTTTTCCGAGGCACCAGGTACTTAAACTGTAACGTTTCCAAACATGTAAAATGACAGCCCCATATAGTACTTTCAGCATTAATGAGATGATAATAAAATACACGAAGAGATACTAGCAATAAGAACCAATTAGTGCGGTGCTCAGAGAGAACATTTTCTCTTGCTTGATCTCTTCCGTAGCACTGGTAATAAACCCGCCGCTTCCCCTCCTCCCTTTCTGCTGGAGGAGCAGAGTTAATGAATACTGTCCCTTCTGGCTCCTTCCCATCCATTTTCCGTGTAAATTGGGCCACAAACCCCGTAACTATTCCTCTGACTTATCAACCAGTTCCTCTAATTGGGGAAAAATCAGACAGCAATCTAACTTCTTTCCCCTGGCTTTTGCAGCCAAAGAGCCCCCTCTTCTGCCGCGCCGCTCCTAAGGCACCTCTTCGTCCCCGCTCAGGATGAGGAGTTCAGAAAGAGATTTACGCAGCGATGCTCTTCCTCTGGGTGCTTATCAAACTCTTCCCCACTGAGCTTTGCAAGCCGTTGGGCAGCGGCAGGGCTGTTTGCTCTGCTCCCGTGAAGGGAAGAGTTTGGAAAGCCTCCTGGGGACGGCTGCCCTCCCACAGAGGGTCTGCGTGGGCAGGGGGAGATGCGGGGATGGGACGGCAGAGGGCTTACATCTGCCACCGCCCCTCTCTGCCAGAGCCTAAAGCAGGTACAGTGGGTCCATCACGCAAAGAGCTCCTCAGGCACGCATGACGTTGTGTTTCCTGATGCCTCAGCAGGGAGGGATAGGTGTTACAGGTGGCCTCTCCACAACCCGGCAAGTTCTGGCATGAGCACAATTAATTAAACTGTCCCAAGGACCCAGGTTGGTTGGTACTGTTCTTGTTGCCAGTTGGGATGGGTGCTGATGTGCTAAACTGCGTACAAACACATTAAAAAAAAGTGAGTAAGTCCCAAATCCAAATAATGTTCTTATGGTGCTACTTTGTGCACTGAAATTTGGGAGTTTCAAGTGTCACGGTATGTAATTGCGGCAGTGGTAAAAGCAACCTCATGCAAAACATTGAGGTTTTGCACGCCCAATTCAGGCACCCATTTAAAGCCTCCTATACCCAAGTACAGTCTTTTATTTACCAAAACTTCAGAAGCAAGTGATATTTGCATAATGAAAAGACTCAATATCAATATCTTGGCTGGTGTCTATCAGTGCTACTGAAGGAGAAATGGGGAATGACATCTGTGTCACAGACCTCTTGTGCCCTGGCTTGCATCTGGTTTCTGTTAAGCACAGGTGGGTGAAGAAAAGCACTAAGGGAAGAATATGTGGTGATTTAGAGTAGCAGGGAACACAGCCAGGTGATGCTGGATAAATTATAACAAGCATGGTGTGAGGGACCAGTCTTGCTATTTCCAAAGAAAAATGGTTATCTGGATGTGTGAATAAAACAAAGCCAAAAAGTTCTCCAGCCATTTCACCGCGCAGTGCAAGCGCTCAAGCCGCAATCCACAGGTGGTCTCCACAAATGAAGTTCTCCCTAGAAGTAATATTTTTGACCACTGAGGATATCAGGCTGCACTCTTTTGGTGGAGTGATTCAGGGTTTTTGTGAACCCCTTTCAGAATGAGGCGGCTGCCAAGTGGTCCGCGTTTTATGACGAGGCCTCCAGGAACGCCAGCAGCTTCCCGTTAGCCAGTATCCAGGATGATCTCACCAGGCTCCAGATCCAGGCTCTCCAGGAGAGAGGATCATCTGTGCTGACACCGGAAAAATATAGCAGAGTAAGTTGCTGAATGTAGCTCATTTTTTGTGGGGTGAGTTGAGCTGCCTCCCACAACACCCCCGAGGGAGGGCACGGTGCTGTGGGCACCCTGCTTGTCTCAGGATGGTGCTGTGTCCCAGCATCGGTGTGGAGAGGGTCCCTCCACAAGGTGCTCACAGCAGTACGGGACTGGAGGGGTGGTCTGGCTTAGGCAGCTGGTTCCCATTCAAGTCAGCAGTTTTGCCAGGTAATCCGTGCAATGAATTTCAAACACGCACACGCCTCAGAGCTGTCCTTGCACAAACGGCCGGATTAGTCATAAGAGGAAAAGAGGCCCCGTGGTAAGTGCTCGGCTAAGTCCAGACCTAGGGCAATGAGCAGAAGGAGATGGGTGAAAGGACATTCGATGAGTCAAACAGGTGGAGGTGGAGGAAGACTTTCTTTCTCTGCACGTGTTGCATTATCAAACCGTGAAAAAAGGGGGGATGTTTCTATACAGCGGGCACGCTGGGATGCCTGAAACTGGGGAGGGCTGGTGCCCTCCTTCCACAGAAAGCTGCTGAAGGCCAGCAAGATTTAGCAACATTCATAATGAGATTTGACATTTCCATTGACAAGTTTGTGTAAAAGGCATGTATATAGATAACGACTGTATGTGGAACTGGAGTAAGCAGCTATGCAGACTCAAAAGGGATTTATAACCAAACACTTGAGGGTTAAATTAGCTTCCTTTTGCTGGAGATCAAATTGAAACATATCATTGAGGTAGGGGATCCTAAAGTCCTGATTATAGAAGGATCCTGAGATTTTTCTGCTAAGATCAGCAGTGTTAACCACCGAGCAAGAAAAGCAGCGGACTGGCTGGATCTCCTGTCTGATCCAAATGAGTTGTCTTTCTGGAAAGACAGATTACCTTGGTGGGAATGCTGGCAGTTCATGCAAACTTGTATTTATTTTGGAGCACAGCAATGCACTGATGGTAATGCTGTCTCTGTTGAGGAGGTATTTTCTTCAGTATCCTCCATGTTTAGACACTTGCAGTTTCCTAGATAAATGGCCTTTGGGGATGAAATTGTTGATTCTTGCTTGAAAAGTGACTTTTTGTATAGTCTGGTGGGATTCCATAGGAATATTTAAATACTCTTCACTGATACAAAAATTTCCCTGGGCGTCCACTTATTTTAATGCTGACAGAGATAAAGTTAGAGCTAGTCATTAACTACCCCTCCCACTGACAGCTCCACATAGTTCTGATTTAAAGCTTTAAATGAGAAATAACATAGTCCTAAAGGAAAAGCTAAAATTGGTGCATGTTTTTCTTGAGGTATGAAAACCTGAAAACATTAAAAAAAAATAAAACCAGAGCTATGTAGCATGGCTTCTGAGACAGAGCTGAATGATTTCAGATGCATTTGGCCTTCAGCTGACCCAAGACATGAGCCATAACTTCTGTGTAATGGAGTATAAGCAGCTCTATGCAATCAGCGTGATGTGATGTTAAAAACCACAAGCAACAGTCAGCCTGGCAGCATCTGCAGAAGGGGCCCTTTTTGCTGCCGTTCAAAACCACAACCTACCTGGAAAGTTTAAGTGGGTCCACGCTTATGGCAGCGCATTGCTAAACTTTATTGTTTTATTGCTGCTGTATGTTGATAGCTCTCTCGTGACAGTCTGTGCTCATTAAACCCAGAGCTCTGTCTGACTGGATATTAAGGACCTGTAGATTATGTCACATATTTGGGAGATTATCTGTCTTTTCCAGCTAGGTCCTGGTTCAGTAATGCATTTAGGCAAATTCTTTCATTAATCTCTACTCAGCTTAAATGTTAAGCTGGTGGGTGAAGTGTTGAATCGAGCTCTTAAGGAATTAGCATAATTGGCTGTTATTTTGCACAGAGTGGGTTTCTAACGGGCTATCTCACATCTAACTTGCAGCTGAGCACTGTGCTAAATACAATGAGTACCATCTACAGCACTGGGACCGTCTGTAAAATTGGTGAACCGTCTGAGTGTTTGGTGCTGGAGCCAGGTACGGTACTAACAAGTGCCCCTACTGTGTCCTTTACACTGAGGGTTCAAAAAGAAAAAGCCCAAGGGTGGCTCCTGACTGCAAGAGACCAGGCTGTAGTTTCAATAGCTATATCCTGCTATCTAAAGCTTAGTCATAATTTAATTGCACCTTGCAGTTCAGGGACCTCCAGCGGGCCTGCTGCCCACGAGACATACTGTCTCCTACTTGCAGTAGACAAGATTTGGAGAGGGCTGCTCAGCTTGTATGACAGCCTGCCTGTCACCTGGGGTTTGCCTATGTCACAGAAAGTCTATTTTTTCCCCCTGTCGTCAAAGTCTTGTTGGACTCAGCATTGCATTGAGGCCAGTCCCAAGAATGCTACCAACGTAAGGGAAGCTAATGCAGAGAGACCATTTAAGGGACTCGTGATCTGCTCTGTGTCTCTTAAAGAGAAGAAGGGGAAAATCTTAAATCAGAAAAGGATGCAAAAAAATAACAGGATATTTCAGTGTATCGACCACAGTGTTTTCTTCTTAGTTTATGAAATTTCTTTCGCTTTGGCGCATTTGCCTGCTGTGAAAGAAAAATAAAGAGATTCTGCTTTTTCAAGGCCTAGTACTTATTTTTTTCTTCTGACAGGTCTGGACGCTATTATGGCTAACAGCATGGATTATCATGAGAGGCTATGGGCCTGGGAAGGCTGGAGAGCTGATGTCGGCAGGATGATGAGACCATTATACGAAGAGTATGTTGAACTTAAAAATGAGGTTGCAGAGCTTAATAGTAAGTCACAATTTTTTTTCTTTTTTTCTGGCTTCCAGAAATTAACAAACATACCGCAGTATTGCTCAGGAATTCAAATCCCATACTTTTTTACACGTTGATGAGCAGTGTTTTGCGCATAATTTGCTCTTGGTGTGCACGTCGCAAAGTGGGACGCAATGCAGACAGGTGCCATTGACCAGATCAGAGGTCTGTCACCAGCCTAGAACAAAAGGGAGATGTCTTTGCTGGCACCTTTCCCAAACGCCGTAGTGTATCAGTGTCCTTCATTACATACTGCCTTGCCCAGATCTGCACTGCTTGTGGCTTATGGGCAAGCACGCTCAATTTAAACAGCTTCTGAGTGCTGCTGAGTCTTGGTGACATCTCCTTGATGTTCAGCCTTGACGTTCTTGCACCAGCCACAAGCAGTCTTACATTTATAAGCATTATGCCCTAACCAGAATGATCAGATTGGGTAGACCTGGGCCAGCAGATGCAGCCAGGTCGTTAAAAAGCTGGAGCTAGACACCAGGAATAAGAAATTATAGTCCAAATAGTTAGACAGGAAAAAACCAAACGTTAAGAAATGGTCATTATAACCTTCCTCCATACCGCTAAGAAAGAAACCTCAGCTATGAGCCATTTCTGCTCCAGGCTTGATGGAGCTCCGTGGACTGGAAGGCTTAGTGGAACTGGGAGCTGAATTTCAGTCCTGGTCTCTACACATGCCCTGGCAGTTTTGTTGCTGGAGGAGGGACATATTCAATGTCCACCAGCTTATACCTTCCGTGAGAACCCCTTAGTATCCAGCCTCAGCAGAAGCTGCCCTCCCTCATAGCCACAGCAGCTCCAGTCAGGAGTGACAATTTCCTTTGGCCTCCATCTCCAGCTGGAATGACCCTAATTAGCAGATAACCATGACTGCAATTTCTGCATTTCTTGGAGATCTCCCGTACCTGCACGTTCATGGGACAGAGCCTCAGGGGAGCACTCTCCTCCCCGCTAGACCCAGAGCATCTCGCGTTTTGCTTTGGGGGAAAGGCTGCAGGTCTGCATGGGATCAGCAAGGAGCTCCACTGCTCCTGCAGACCTGAGCAGTGCCACGAGTGGTGTCCTGATGTGACGCATCTGCGCTTTACAGGTTATTCTGACTACGGAGACTACTGGAGAGCAAATTATGAAGCAGACTATCCAGAAGCATATAAATACAGCCGTGAGCAGCTGGTCAAAGATGTGGAGAAGACATTTGAGCAGGTAGAGGCAGGAAAAAGCTCTCACCTGGGCCACAGGGTTGTGCTTTGTGATGGTGGGCTTCGGTGTCGATGTTGTGAAGGAAGACAAGACCTGCTCTAAACTGGCTAATCTCAGTCTACATGGGGTTAACAGACGTTGGGAGACATACATGACATTTTTACCTCTGCAGCCATTCTAGGACCAGCTTGGTCCCCTGGGGCTGCACTGTGCCAAAGGCTGGGAAAGAGGGAGCTCTGCAGACCCGTGTCTGTCCTCCAGGGAGGGCCCATGGCGGGAGGTATGTTTCCCATGGGGTAGATGGCATCCCTGATACTCCGCATCTAAAGTTAACCACGCTCCCTCCTTCGTACCTGAGCAGGACTTCTGGGGCTAGGTTCTGGACTCAGTGCTTGAGCCCCAAGGCAGGGGGCAAAGCTCAGCTGCGGGTTTGGGGTGCACTTACTTGCCAGCAGAATTTCATCAGAGACACCTTTGAGGCTCCCTGTTTAGGAAGGATGAGTGGTGTAGAGCAAAGAGAAAATAATTTGTTTCCTTCTCCTCCTCTGCCTCCAGATAAAACCCCTGTACAAGCAGCTGCATGCCTACGTGAGGCACCGGCTGGAGCAGGTCTATGGCCCCGAGCTCATCAGCTCCACGGGATGCCTCCCTGCTCACTTGCTGGGTATGTCAATGCAGCCGTGTCGTGCAAGCCTGACTTTGTACACAGGACAGTCACCTTCAAGGCACGTGGGAACACAGTAATCTGCCTGTTTACCCAGGATATTAACAAACAGGTTACAGATAAGAGAAGGAGAGAGGACAAATGGGGAAGAAGTCCCTGGCAGAGATGACACAGGTGCTTAGCAGCAGAGGCAGGTAGGGAAGGCATGTGTCCTTATCCTTGCCAGAGTTGGTGGCACCCAGCTCAAAACTCCAGCACTGGGCTAGGACATTTATCTCCGCTCTGCAGCACTTGCCTGCCTTAGAAATGAGAATTTCAGAGACTCGTTTTTCCTTTTAAATCTTAGCCTAAGTTCCCACATTTCATGACTTTGCTTTCAAAGCATGCAACATCAAGCTGCCGTAACTGTAATGTACATAAACACAGCAGCAGCGATCACATGGACTAACAACATGGACGTTCAGTTGTGAATAGACCTTTAGGAAGGTGATCAGTCCTGAAACTGTATTGTACAAGAATAGCTGATCTTGGGGAATAAAAGGATCTTTGATCCTTTGATCTGACTTCCCAGAACTGTTCCCCTCCACATCTGGATCAGACCTGTTTAGATGTATAGGACCCCCTATTTCAGACACTGCACAATTTATAGAACTGTCTGGCATTTTCAAACAATATGTAATCAACCATTTAAAGTATTTCTATGTTTCTCTCTTTTTTGAAGGTGATATGTGGGGTAGATTTTGGACAAATCTGTATGCCTTGACCGTTCCCTATCCAGCCAAACCAAACATTGATGTAACTTCTGCAATGGTTCAAAAGGTAGGACATGCCTTTATGCATTATGTAGCAAATCTAGACGGTATAAAAATTATACACCACGTCAGCTGCTCTCTAGAAAACCATAGCTGCCCTAAGACAGACACACCACCAGCAAAGCACTGCTTTCTGCATCCTTTTTTTCCTCTTCACCTTAATGTGTTCATGCATTTTCCACTGTACCTTTTCCCTCAGCTATTCTCCTCTCTTTCTTCTCCACCGTCTTTGACTGGCTTAATCTTGGCTCCAAGTCTATTTTCTTCAGAGTCACCTATCCATTAACATATTGGTTGGTATCAAATCACGGAGTTGGCTGGTATCAAATATGACCTTTGCCAACCATTACCATAATCAAATAGTTTGTATATTGTAGGGTTTTTTTTGCCAGTCTCCTTTATTTGGATACAGCTAGGAAACTGCAATGCTGCCTGTTATCTTCTGATAACTGCATAGCACCATAAGGTCTGTGCTTGAGATCTGTAGTGCTAACAGCCGTGACAGTACCTTCAGCAGACAGAGAACATGGTATAAAATAAAAAGTGATTAGTGGAATTTGATTTCTGAAATGTGATTATTCACCAGAAATCTACCCTCCTCTCGTAGGGAGCACTCCATGCAAATGTTATGCTGGCAAGAGAAGGAATAGCTAAATTTGATTCATAAGCAGTTTGCACAAGTCTGCATTAATCTCACCTCCATTTCACAGTACTGACCCCCTTGTAGTCATAAATTTGTGTAACTGAAGTACCACCGTGAGGAGGGAAGCATTACTTACAGAGCCTCGGGGCAAAGGCTGGACTCATCCTTGTTGGTGGATGTGCCCAATTTAGGATTCTCATCCAACTGAGCTGTCTGCCACCTAAATCTCTGTGAAAACTCGGTCCAGTAAATGCAGAGTTCCTGCTATGTAGAATAATAAAACTGCTGAATGACAAAAATATTCTGGACATTAACATGCAGTTACAATCTGATAAGTAACTCCTCTAGGTACATTTGCCAGGTTTTATGGTTCTGGCCACGATTTCCCCTCATTGCTCGTCTGCTGGGAGTGCAGCTCCACCGCCTCAAACGAGTCGTCCCCGACTGAAGTGGCTGAAAGGTCGGATCCCAGATCTGACATGTCACTGACAGGAATGCCTTTTTTATCTTCACTACCTTATCTTTATTGAGGGCTTCTCTGGTCTGGGTCAGGTGCTATCTGCTGAACCTCTGAGTGCAGAAACCTATTTTGTTCGTGGGGAAAACACTTAACTCCCGTTCCCAGCAGAATTTACAGAAGTGCCGAAGGCAGGCGCTGCCGTCTTACTCTCAGTAAGTCAGGTGCTGATCTGAAGTGGCTGGGAGATAAATACGAAGTCAGCTGCCCTGTGTTAAGCCAGACGTCGGGATCAGGCTCCGTGCAGAAGCGGTGGTTAACGGTGGCGTTGTCTCTTTCAGGAATGGGATGCAGTGAAAATATTCAAAGCTGCTGAGGCCTTCTTCACCTCCATCGGCCTCAATGCAATGACTGAGGGCTTCTGGAATAATTCTATGCTCACAGAGCCGACCGACAACAGGAAGGTTGTCTGCCATCCTACGGCGTGGGATCTGGGGAAAAATGACTACAGGTACTGCAATTACTATGACCCCTTTTTATACCATCTCCTAGAACATTCATATTTTCACTAAATGTGTACCATGCTGGTTTAAGTTATAATTTTTCCTTAATTATTTTTTTTTTCTGGCTAATAAGAGGGGAAAGGAAGACAAGAGAGCAGGGATCCTGCAGGACCGTAAACCTTTCTGTGTAACTTCTGTGAAGACCTAAGGACTGCTCTCAAATTTAAGCAGAGAAGTGACTATTATTTATATCAATTAGAGAAATAATGACTATGTTCTAGGGCTTACGGAATGAGCAGAAATGCGGGTGCTTGTGGATACCACTGAGATTTGTGGACACCTGCACATTCTGCAGCAATGGCATAGGGTCCTTTGGTCGCAACTGAAAACCTCCTGACAGCCCACCACCTATCTTTAGCAGATATATCCAGTTTCATGAAAATCCATCAATATCTTCCATCTTTGGGAAAGGAGAGGGACAGCAAGTTCCTGGGGCAAATCCTGTCCCCTCTTGCAGTCCCCACAGTTACCCTGGGAAAGAGGCTGGTCCCCAGCTGAGCCTTAGTGAAACCCGCCGGCCTCACACCTCTGCAGTCTGGGGAAGGTGAAAGGAAACCCTATTATTAAATAGGATTTACACACGGATGAAGTAGCAGGAGTCACTGACACACAGGTTTTTTTATACTACTATCTGCCTAAGATTGATGGTGGGTACCCACTCCAACACACACAGTGAGTTTATCACCAAGTTTCAGAGAGCAGCTGCTTCTCACAAAACGGCAATTTTCTCTGACTCCCGGCACAATTTCAAGGTTGCCAAAAGTGTTTTGCCGAGTTCCCCTCCAAGCCTTCCTCTTGCAGGAGGAACTGCACCCCATGTTAGGATGTGGCTGCCTGGGTTTTGCGAGGGGTGAGGGGCATTCCCGAGCTCTGGAGGATGCTTCGCCCCGCGGTTGCGGCAGGCAGGGACCGGGCAGCAGCTGGCTGGGCCACTGTCCCTCTAACCACAAACACCTTGCTCCGGTGCGCAGGATCATGATGTGCACCAAGGTGACCATGGACGACTTCTTGACCGCGCACCACGAGATGGGCCACATCGAGTACGACATGGCATACTCTGTGCAGCCCTACCTGCTGAGAGACGGTGCCAACGAGGGCTTCCACGAAGCAGTAGGTGAAATTATGTCACTTTCTGCAGCCACTCCTCAGCACTTGAAATCTCTTGACCTCCTAGAGCCAACTTTCCAAGAGGATGAAGGTAAATAAATGCGTAAATATTATATATTTAAGTGAAAACACTTGCAGGCCTTATTTTGTCGCAGAAGATGGTGTCTGCAAACCGAATGATCAACCGAGAGGCTTCTGAAATTCTTACCCTGCTAACTTACCAGAAATACTGTTTTTTTCCCAAATCACATCGTGAAGCAGGGATCACTACTTTATAATGCTGCTACTTAATTTAGAAACAAACAGCTAGCACTGCATTACCTTCAGTACTAAACAACTCATCCCAAAAATCTTCATAGTTCATGTAGGTGAGCCTCCAATAGTCTTTTCAATTTCTGTTGCATGAATCTGTACATATCTCTACCAAGGTATGTATTTAGCAGTTCAAATGAAACTGAAACCTTGAGATTTACATCTCCACTTAAGTGAATATTGAGTGGACAATGTAGTTAGGCCCTGATTATAATGCCGCTTGTCTGGCTTCTTTGAGTACTACCTTATAAGGATGGAGATGTACCAAAGTCTTCAGCTTAAAATTCCCCGGAGCCTGGGAAGGTTTTCAGTGGAGGATAATGAAATGTAAATGCCAATGGGCTAGGTTATTTAAGAGGTAGGGGGGAAAGAAAGAGAGACAAAACTGTATATAATACCTAAGTGATCTTTCCTCATGTTTTTTTCAGTAGTATTCTTCATTCCACTTTTTCCTTAGTGAAAATCTGTAATTCAAACCAGATGTAAGCATTAGCTGTAAAAGGAAGCAACTTTAGCTGTCTAATCAGATACTAATTGCTACTATAACCATTACCTCAACTGCTTCTTTCTTCAGAAACTGAAATCAACTTTCTGCTCAAACAAGCGCTAACGATTGTTGGAACAATGCCTTTTACTTACATGCTGGAGAAGTGGAGATGGATGGTGTTTAAGGGTGAGATTACAAAGGAGGAATGGACGAAGCGGTGGTGGGAGATGAAGTAAGTTTGAGAAACAAAGAGGATTTTTTGCAAATGAACTTGCAAAACCAACTCTTTGTAGTTACTCAACATACTGAGGTGCCTGTGCCCCCATAGGGCAGGATCTGTCTCTCAGGGTGTTTCTACAAAGCCTGGCAGAGTGCCAGCTAGAAACACCCAACGTGGTGCAGACAACGTCTCACAAACCGTGTATCCCCATTAGCACTGTGTACAGCCCCAGGCAGTTTACTCTGCCCCTCAGCAGACTTTCTCCTAATTTCTAATGTCAGCTTCTCTGATAAAGACAGCCCATGGTCTTTGCACAGGGTGTCCCAGATCCCAGGATCAACATTGCTGCCCCCTGACGCATGCTCCAAGAGATCTTCATAGCTTAAGTACAGCCCTTCCCTCAGTCTCATCGGGCGTACGCTCTGGTTTGCTTCCCACCTTCTGAAGGACAAGTGGAAAGCGAAGTTCATCGTACTTGCCAGCCTGAGAAGCATATAGATCTCAATCTACCAAATATGTGTGCACGCTTCTCTGCTTTGTGTTTCCTCCGCCTTCTGGAGTGGTTTTGGAGGCAAATTATCTGAAAGACTCCGGACTGATTCTTTCCTTTCTGATGTATTAAGATAGCACCTTGGTCAAGAAAATACAGTTCTCTTGGCAAGTAACATCCAGAGGTGCCTTTTCAGATTATGCCCACCAACCAATCTATTTTCAGCACCTGGGAGCTCAAGATTAAAAAGCAGTTTGATTCAGACTGGAGTCTGTCATTTCCCAGGTTGGTTATCATGGCGGCAGAAAATGCAAAGAAACCAAAGAAGCCCCACACTGAAAATGGAGTCTGCACTTTAAAACACAAACACAAACAGCAAGCCTCCATCAGCAAACAAAATCTATAATAAAACTTGATATAAGCAAGCCTCCTGACCCACTGTAAAAATCAGTCAGCTTTGATTTATTCAAAAGTAGCAGAGATGTCAGAGAAACAGAGAATGACAAATTGTTCAGGGAAGCTTATCACATCTGTTGTAGCAGCACTGCAAAGCTCTCTGCTGGCACAAGACCTTGAAATACAGGTTTATGGAAAATATTTCCATGTAAGCTTATTACCATTTTCAGAATTTTGGGTGTGGATTTGTTTCCATAGTACTGCTCAGGAAACACGCTCTCAGGAGAGGAAAATAAAAAGAAACCTCATCTCCAGCCCAGTGGCACAGCAGGCCATACAACTTTTGGGCCACCCAGTCTCTGCATGCACTTACCCAGCACAAAAACACGAGTGTTAGTCTCCAAACTCGGGATGGCCCAGGGCATGAGGGGGGTGTGTGTGAAGCTCGTGTCTTGGAGATGTTTTCATGCCACTAATTACTCCCTGCACACTCTGCTATCATACAAATCCCTTCCTTGCACTACCAGTTTCAAAGCAGCTGCTCCTTCGTGGTCTCCAGCTGCGGAGCAGTACTCATTTGGGGTTACTGGGAGCTGTATGGACTTCTGTTTGGAAGTGAGAGAGGTGTCCTTACTTATCAGACAATACAGAGGAAGAGCAGAGTCAGATTATTTTTCCTTATTATCTATTAACAGAAATGCTGTGTTTTTCCTTCATCCCCAGGAGAGAAATAGTTGGTGTTGTTGAACCAGTCCCTCATGATGAAACCTACTGTGACCCTGCAGCGCTGTTTCATGTGGCCAATGATTACTCATTCATAAGGTAGCTCAGTGTTTAATTCACGACTTACATTTCGGGTACAGAACAAGCCCCGACTACCTAAAACATCTACTGTCTCAAGTCACAATCTTATTTTGTTTGAAGTCCTGACCGAAGGTCACTGATGTCAGTGGAATTTTTTCTGTGGACATCAGGCACTGCTCCATAGCAGTCTCTGAGCAGTGAGGAGGCTGCTGAGCTTCTTGCTGAGCAGAGGAGCTTCGTGCTGCCATCGAACCTGCAGCAGCACATCTGTATGTGCCTCTTGGGCAGACAGCGTGCCCCGTACCACTGTCACCTGGGCCACGCACATGCAGCCCTGAGCAACTAACTCTGGATGTCCCTCCGCGTCCCAGCCATCTCATTTGAGAGGGCTCAGCCAGAGCAGAGAGTTGGGCCTTAAAAACCTTACTTGCTCCTGGTTTATGTTGCAGCAAACAGATTTGGGGCTCTTCTGCTGCATTTGATCTTGGCATTTTGTTAAATCTGAGTTAGCGTAGCCTATGAACATCAGCTGGCCTCTCTCCCTGCAGTGCAGCCTCCCAGGCAGGAGCACCGGCTCACAGAGCAGAGCTTCCCAAAGGCCAAGGGCCTGCATGTTTCCTTGCCAGATGACTAACAAAACCTGTGCCTGCTTTCTCCTTGCCCTTCCTTTAGGTATTATACCCGGACCATCTATCAGTTCCAGTTTCAGGAGGCACTTTGTAAGGCAGCTAACCATACCGGCCCTCTTCACACATGTGACATTACCAACTCCAGTGCAGCTGGTCAGAATTTGAGGTAACAAAGCAAATTTCTCACAAATAAATCGGACTATAAGAAAGCCTAATTCATCCTTGAAAGCTTCTGGAGTCGATGAGGTTGCATCAAGAATAAACCTAGCTTGAAAATATAGCATATATCTACTCAGTTTATTTTGAGAAGTTGACTAAATTTATGTCCACTGAGGATCAAAACATCAAAGGTTTAATTGTCTGTTAATGAGAAAATAATTTATTTTTATTAATAGGAGTGATGGGAGGAAGGAAGGAATTCAGAAGCAAAAAAGAAAACTTTGATACCAATTGCAGATTGTTTTGCTAGATGTCTAGATGGAACATGGCAATAACATATATTACCTCTCCTTCCACATACACAGACAATTGCTTGAATTAGGCAGATCCAAGCCCTGGACTCAAGCACTGGAAAGCGTAACAGGAGAGAAATACATGAATGCAGCACCCTTGCTCCACTACTTCGAACCTTTATATAAGTGGCTGCAAAAAAACAATTCTGGCAGATACATTGGTTGGAAAACAGACTGGGCTCCATGTACGTATGGCTTGTGGGTGAATTAAGGATGCTTGGTAGTCCTCAACCCTTGACCAGCAAAGTCCCTCTCTCTTGTAGCTGTTGAAGGCTCTTCTCCCTAGGGAAGCAGGGTTATGGGAAATACACACTGAGCAGTAAGTTTTACTCATGGGAAGGCAGACTGGCTTCCTCATGGCCAAAGCTGGAGAAGTCAGCAATCATGAGGTTTGTCACAGCCTCACCCCGTTTTCAGAAGTAGAGTTTATTACTTTTTTAAGTAGTAGCAGCGCTAAGAGTATGGGATGGCTGTGCACAGGGAAGAAAGACCGGAGCCTTGGTCTTGCCTGAGAGTGGTGTGCCTGTTCTGCAGGGCTGGGAGCCACTAGTCCTGGGGCCAGAGGACCCTGGGGTGGGAGCATAGGGGCAAACCAGTACAGAAGAATTACTAATCTTTTGTTTGCTGTCATGTGCTATTCAAAGAAGGGGGCTCAAAGGGAGGAGACCGTGGTAAAATGCATTTTTCAGCCTATTGTTGTGACATTGAGTGTTGAACCACCCAGGTTATATATGTGTAATCACTGTCAGTACTGGAACACACCGTAACTCTTACAGTGCTGTGCCAGTCTCTAGTGGTGGGATTCACCTAACCAGACACTGACATCTGCAACTGAGCTGCTCGTTCCCAATGGCGGGAATGAGGCATTTCCTTTGGGAAATGTCTAAAGAAGACCAGAGGACTGCACTCCCGATGTGCTCACTCTTTCTGTCTACTACAAACCCTGACTTGGGTGACTGGCAGCTCAGATGCAGATGTTTGCGGCAGAGCTGGCTGAAGGGAAACAAGACCAGTCCCACCAAGCTGGCCAGGGGAACCTGTAAGGAAACTCTAGCCATCCCAGCATTTCCCAGGGACAGACTTTCTGTCGCTGCAGCTCTGACGTGGCCCTCGTTTCTTTTTAAACCAGATTCTGGCAATGCCATCAAAGTGCGCATCAGCCTGAAGTCAGCGCTGGGGGACCAGGCGGTAAGTGTGTTTGCGCTGTGGCACTCGTCCCCATTGCTCGGGCAACAGAGGTGTTGTGCTAATGGCTCTCAGAAAATAAGGCAAGGTATAGCTGATCTTTGTGTCTGAAGAGCGGCATCAGCTCAGGTGAAGGGTTGTCACATGAAAGATGTCTCATCTGAGTTTGTGGTCAAGATTCCCTCTACAATTAGTGGAGGGACCTCTCCAGGGAGTGATCCCACCCACTTTAAGACAGACATCTCGGCTAGATGACTTGAGTTATTCTGTGGAGGTACTGATCATTTTTTACCTGCTACAGGACAGGACTGGAAGGCTAGCATAGGAGAACCCGTGTACCTGAAAACAGCTATATTCTTCCCAGCTGAGCTGATGTGTCTAAATAAAGCCTCTACCTAATTTCTTCTAATTTCCATTATCATGGCTATGGTGGCTGCCTTCAGAAATTATTATTAGAGCAGCTACTTCACATTTCAATGTGGGGCTAAAGCAGAGGGGTTGAATCCCACTCTCTATTCTCAAATGCTCTTGGTTTCACACTGAAACAATTCTGTCAGCATTCCTTTGTAGATTTTTGTTTGCCTGTCTGCTGTAATCTTTCCAAGCCCTGATATATTCAGCTGCCTCCCTGCCCTCCAACCCTTATGCAGAGACAGCTTTGTTATTAAGATTGTGGGGGGGCAGTGCAGCTGCTTCTGTTTCAGACAAGGAGAAGGGCTTTCATTCCCAAGTGCTTGTCTGCTTTCCCCAATTATACCAGCTGGTCCAATAAAATGTATTACGGCAACTGAAAGAACACAGCAAAGCCAAAGATGGCTTTTAAGATTTTAAGCAGAGCATTGGCTTAGCCCATCTGCTCAACCCCGGCTGAAAATTTGTTCCTTATTCTAGCTGTGCCTCTTTATGCTAATCTGATGGAGGCAGCAGAGAAGGCTTAAGTGCAGACACTTCATTCCTGTTAATAGCCATTTTCACCTTGCAGAACATTAGTAATTTTCCAAGAACGAGTATGTCATCAGGCAGGTCATTTAGACCTGCACGTCGGAGCCTATTGGACTAGCAAGGACACAATACCATGCGCTCATTTTTCATATGAATTGGTGCTTTTGCTTCTATCACTCTCTCACATGCAAGCCCCACTGGAGTTTTATTGCTTCCTAGACCACTGAGTCGAGTTAGATACAATTCAAAACTGATATCAACAGCATGAAAAGGTTCCATATTACAACATATTTATTAGTCATTATGGTTAATGTTTAGCTTAATACCATTTTTATGCCTGCCTTTTGCCATCATAGTCTTTTGTTGTGCAATTGAGCAGCTGTAAAACAATCTCATACAGATTACTTAATTTGAATTATTGCATGGACGGTAGGTTCCTAAGCTCTGAAGAGCCAGCCATGCATTTTCCTCTCAAAACCAGCCCACATCACCAACTTGCAAGAAACCTTTTCCATTCAGCAGCTTTCCGCCTCCCCACAAATTTCCCTTATGCTTTGCTCCCGGGGACATGAGACTGAATGCTGGTATGCCAGCAATGGGTAATGGTACATGCATGAACTGGCAAAGAGAAAAGGCAGGGGGAACCTCAGGCAGGAATCTCAGCCCAACCACACAGAGCAATATGTTTTGGCTGCTTTATGCGGCTCACAGCGCACAGAAGCTGGGAACCCGGTGCAACTGTTTGTTTAAGATGTATTTCGAGCTGCTTTGCACCGTTAGGGCAGCAAAAAGCATTCTGAGTACGCCAGCAAATCTTTTTGGATTTCTGCTCTTTAGCACTGGATAGCGCAGAAGGGGAAAGATCCCCCCCTCTTCTGCAGAGGGAGAGCTGCGCTGGGGCGGCAGCGGGGGCAGCCGCGGCTCAGGCAGGCAGTCCTGCACCTCCCAACCACATACCCTGGCTGTTACCAGCAGGGAAGTTTCAATAGCCCAAAGATCCGGCAAATTAAGCACCCAGACTCATGGATGGGCTTACGCCAGCTGTACCAGAGCATGTGCTGCCGCAATTACCCTGCTAATTGTTTTCAGGCTGATGAGATTAAAGCTGCAGCCGTAGCATCACCGGATAACCGGTGTAGCTGATGAGGCTGAAACACCCACAGCTTTGCTTCAGCTGGGGCTTTATGAAAGTGCCCTCCCAAAGGCAACCGCTACAAGACCCCCGCTGAATCGCTTGGGGACTGTCTTATTTAAAATAAAGGGTTCCAGGAGTGTCAGCCCCCTGACCACCACTTGAACACGGGACCGCTCCTCAAACATCAATTCAAAATTCCCCCCGGGTCAATGTCATACATGTGATTACATTGTAAAAGACTGGCACACAGGACAGCCTTAGGGAATGGAGAGCTGTCAGCCTACAGGCATTTAGATGTATTTTACAGTGGAAAATCCTTTTTGAATCAGAGGCCAGACTTACACTGTCTTTCAAGTCACACGTGGGATCTTGGAAGGAACACACCATAATAGAGCAGAGGCGCTTGGCAAAGTTCATTTCGCTCTGAAAGCAAAGCAGCAAGCACCAAGGCAGGCTTCTGAGATGCCTTGGGAAGGCGTGTGGCTAGTCATTACTCAAACACAGATCCGAAGCCAGCCAGGTACTTCCCATCCACACAGCCAGTAATGGTATTTGTAAAGGCACTTGAGAGGCACAGTGGCAATTAAAATACATTAGACTGAAAAAGACAAACTATACGCTGCGGAAACGCATAAATGATTAAAAAGCTAAGATGCTAAGTACAGAAAGCAGCAGTAGAGGAATCAAGCTCAATTAGCTCCTGGTTAAAAAAAAAAAAACAATAAAAAAAAAGCAAGCACTGCAGAGCCTAAAGATGTTGGGATAAATGAAAAATTGCGACCCCCCCCAACAGCATCGTCGGCTGTGACGGTCAACACTGCCAGCTGCCGGAGACAGCAGCGGCCACGACGCGAAGGTGCTTCGGCGCGGGGCTTTGCCTGCCCCTCGGCAAGCAGGAGAAAGCCGGGGGCATTTGCCGAGGCAAAAGGGACTGACTGACTCAGAGCTTCGACCCCGGCCAGCGGGAAGAGCCCCGGCCCTCCGCACGCCACGGGGGCTGCTCCGCCAGCCGTGGCTTTGGGTCGCCTGCGCGCTTCCCGGGGGCTGATCCCGCACGGATCGGCAACAGCGGGCTCTTTCTGCTCTTTCCTCCCATGTATTGCTCTCCCTTCGTTTTACGTCGGTGTCCAGAGGAGGACAGGGTTGGAAAACGTTGCCGGGTTTTATAAAGCCCGTTACAACGGAGCTGCTTTCTACCACGCCTTCCTGAACGATGCTCAAGAAAGCCAGGAGCTGTGTGAAACTATCACTGACAGCATTGATAGGCATTCCTGCTCGGGTACCGTAAACACAGTCAAATCCAGGCCTTTGGGGGACAAAAAAAATTGCCACAGAGTTCAAACGGGAATTTTCCCTTTGCGCACACACAGTGTTGCACAACAGACCAGGCTGCATTATCAGCTCCTGCGGTGGTTTTTGCCCCCTGTACAGCTCTCAGTTCCTGCCCCAGAGAAGCTGTTTTTGACTTCCACTGCAAATAACTTTGGACTCGTAAGGCAGGCTGGGAGGAGCCTGCACACAGGCAGTGCATTTTTTTATATCACCTATCTATTCTCCACGGAAAACCAACAAATATATGCCTGCTGCAGAAATACTGATGTAAAGAGTTTTTTACCAAAACGAAACAAACCCCAAACAAAAATCCCAGCTCGTCAAGCAAATCAATGAGCCACCTTCACACAGCAACCCCACCCCAGGGTTTCTCCTCCTTAAAAGAACAGGTCTGCAAATAAAATTATGTGATTAAAACAAGATCTAAACTATGAAATCTTTAGACTTCAAACAGAATGCACAATATGTAGTAGGAATAATGTTGCTCCTGCTGCCTTTTCTCCCGGTAAGGCAGGGAGATGGGCTGGGGCTGCAGCATCTTCAGCAGCCCCATGTCAGGGTACCAGAAATTGCAGAGGGACAGCATGATGCAGTGTCTGGCAGCAGGGATGCCTGCTTGGTTATTCTCCTGCAGAGCACCCAAATTAACAGAGCTAAAAGGTTTGAGGAGGTTCCTGAAGTGCTATCATGGCACAAATAAATAATACTGAAGTGCATGCCAGGCATTACAATTGCTATTTCTTTTTAGAATGATTTCTTAGTGTCAGATAACTTGCCATCTCTGATGGATTTCTCTTGTGCTGTTTTTGCAGTATGAATGGGATGAAAGTGAGCTCTTCTTGTTCAAGTCATCCATCGCCTATGCCATGAGAAAATACTTTGCAGAGGAGAAGAAACAGGAAGTCAACTTTCAGTGAGTGGCTTGCTTAATTGTGCCGGCTATGTCTATATTGCTTCTGGTTCGCTAGCGGCATGAATTAGTGGAATTAATTGTGCCTTCTGTCAAATGTAAGGTGATAGCAAACAATGTCAAACATCAGGTGGTTGTAAAAGGCAAGATGCCAGCTTGGTTACATGTTGTCTTTTCTCTTCACCCAGGAGTCTGACGTTTAGCAGTAACGTGCTAAAGTTAGGTAACTTCAGTGGATGCAGAAGGCTTTGTCTCCCACAGCTTATCAGTGGTGGAAGTGAGCCTTGAGAATTTGTGCCTGATGCCTATATGGGAATATCAGGGAAGATACCTTAATTAGAAATAAAAATTTCTAACAATGTACGTGTACGATACTGAATATCCAAGAGGTTTTGGGCCAAGGAAAGATAAACCTGATTATAAAGCACCAGAATTCTGCGCAGACTTACTAATCTTATCTAGGTTCACTTACAAGCATAAAATCTACCATCTGAAATTGATTTTGGTAAGAAAAACAACCCTTTTTATTAGGCCTCTTCAAAAATTTTCAGAAGCTATCCACTTAAGCTATTTGATATTACTTTATAGAACATCAGTCATGTAACGTCTAGGATCTACTCCCAGAAGAATATAAGGAAGAAGGATTTTTTTTTTTTTGTCACTTGGTACTTCATACATGACCTCATTCATAAGACCTGCCCCAAACACTCTCTGTTCTGCCGCTGATTATGTGCTTTGGAAAATTACGCCAAGGATGGTTTTAGGAACGGGATAGACTCTCTCCGTCTGAAGTTATGAATTAGCACATAGAAAAAGAAATTCTGTCAGGAAAATTGATTTCACTTCCCAGTTGAGGTCACTAGGGAGCATTCACTCAGCATAAACTAAAACCCTGGCATTGCTGATCAAACACAACTGTTCACTTGCCCAAATTTAAAGCTAATGTAATCTCAGAAAAATTAAACCCCCCTTTCTCTTCTGTTTCTCATTCAGGATTACAGACATTCATGTTGGGGAACAGACACAAAGGATCTCCTTCTACCTTACTGTCAGCATGCCAGGTAATATCAGTGATACTGTGCCCAAAGCTGACGTGGAAAATGCCATCAGGTGAGATTATGCTCTCTGGGAAAAAGAAAAAAAAACAACCAGGTGAAAGGGTGGAAGGGAAAGCAGTGCTCAAGTCAGCTGAGGCAGAAGGGGGGATAAGAAAGTCAGTTCTGCAGTTAGCGTGGAAATAGTGGGATGAGAGAAACTGTTATGACAGAAAGAAAACCGTCCATCTATCTGATGGTGTCTTGGACAACAGCCAATGTAAAATGCTTCAGGGGGCTTGTAAAACTGCCATAACACACATAATTGCATCATACCTTGCCAGGAATTATCATTGCTCAAACTTTAACAGGAACTATCTTATATTCTGCAATACAGAGCACGGTAATGGTGTGTGCATGCCCACGTGTTTTCCTCCTCTCATTAGTGAAAATCCAGTGCAAGAATTATTGTTAGCAAGGACCCCAGAATAATGATGTATTAGAAAGACAGCCAGATGTATTTGATTATACAGAAAAGGTCAGAGCAGAAGCTAGTTCCCACTTACGAGTCAATGAAGAGCTCTTTTATAGCACAGTATGACACCACTGTAAGTCATTGCTGTAAAAATAAGTAAAACTGCAACTCTGCAGATGGTCACGGATAATGTACAGTGGGAAATGAAGGGGGCACAAATCTAAAAGCAGCAGCAGCGTGAGATGGTGTTGAAAATGCAGTGAGATTAAGTTGGTGAATCAAGGGAGAAGAATATGGCTATGAAAGTCACTGTCCGGTTAGCACTGAATAGTGGAAGGAGAAGTTCAGGGAGAAACAAGGCGCAGAACATACACCAGGGAAAGGGTTTTCAGGGCAGTGAAAAACACAAGAATCGAAACTATGGAACACTGTAGGAGGGAAACAGGTAAGAAGGCGTCAAAGCTGTGGTTTTCTGTCACATAGCCAAGAAACTTACAGATAGCCAAGAAACATAGGGTAAAGAGAATGAGGGGCAAAATGCAAACAGAGAGGGAGATAAGACGGCTGTTTGCCTCATTTCAATCAATGGTAAGACTGAGTTTAAGAGTGCATACACTGTCTGCACATGTCAGTTAAGCTGCAACAGGTTAAGGGCTCAAGTTACTGTGGTCGTCACTCACCACCCCATGCCAGAAGTAATATGGGTTTAGCAGCAGCTCCTGCGCAGCCTTTTCAACTGAGCAGTTCAGGGGAAGCTTGTCACACTGGAGATTTATAAAACAACTGAAAACTGTTTATTTCCTTCCAACAAACATGTGAAACTCTTTGAATTTTCTCTTGATGGCAGGATGTCTCGGGGACGAATCAATGAGGCTTTCAGACTGGGTGATAACACGCTGGAGTTTGTGGGCATACTTCCAACACTGGCCACACCTTATGAACCGCCAGTCACGGTCTGGTTAATTATATTTGGGGTGGTCATTAGCCTGGTTGTCATTGGAGTTATTGTCTTGATCATCACTGGGCAGAGAGATCGCAAAAAGTGAGTAATATTTTTGATACTATCATCACAACCACTGGGAGATGTCCTGATGATTGAAACATTGGGGTGCTTACAAATAGGCTGCCAAATTTAACTGAAGCAAGTTAAGGAATTAAAGCTTATTATTGCCCTCCCATCAACAGTGACAGCTAAAGGTTCAGCCCCCTGCCTTTCAGCGCATGGCAGCTTTGGCAGCTTAGTGCAATTTCCCCATCAGCAGCGGTTTAACCAAGGCAGCTGGACGCTGTGGCCGCAGGCAGCTGCGGTGTGGCCAGGCTTCTGCCAACCCTGCTGCAAGGTGGATGGAGTGGCCTGTTGGGAAGACAGTGCCTTCTCCAACAGCAGAGTTGCCCACATTCATCAGCACCTGCAGTTTTCAATAATCTTGTTGGAGGCTGTCCAGTAACGTAATTTTCCTTAAATATTATTGCATTAACAACAATATAGCTGGGTTGGTTTTCTATGTCTCTCCATTCATGGGTTTCTAAGAACGTAGTAGGTTTGCTACAGTTCCCCTTAAACCCAATACAATTCCTTTTGTATAAATATTCCCAGTTAAACACAGTATTATTTACAGTAAGGTATTCTGGGGATCCAGAAGGACTTGGAACAGAACAGGGGCTTCTAATATAAAATGAATTTTCATTACAGGAGAGCGAGAGAAAGTAGGAGTGAAGCAAGATCAAATTGTGAAGACGTGAACCCTTATGATGAAGAGGGAAAAAGCAATATGGGTTTTGAGCCATCTGAAGAGACACAAACATCATTCTAGAAGATGTGGGTACACTAAGGGTTTCTGGTTTTCTTCATTTCACTTTTAACAATAGTGCCTAGCAAGGACCAAAACACTATGGATGTCATCAAACATAATGTCTTCTGGTTGACCATTAATCTACTGGTTCATAGACAACAGCAACTAAATGTGCTGTTTATGCAGTAACTAGAAAACATGCAAAAATTGAAGATATATGTCCTGTGGCTTTTCTATGAATTATGCGCATAATATTACACACTATTTGTGCTGCTTTTCGTAAGTGTGCTGCATCCAACTTCTCTTTGTTTCCTCTGTAATGAGATACAAAATCTTGGAAGTGTACAGTTGTATACAGATCAAGACAGACATAAGAATAACTCATATACTCCTAATGGCCATGAGGAACATCCTGATCTTTCCAGATGGAGACTTCAAAAGTGTATCTAATAGACAGTGAGAAAAAAACCTGACCACCAGAAGAACCTTAGCGAAGAACTCAATTTGATATGAAATAACTGCAAATTTTGCACCTTCAGGAAATCTGTATCAATGTAAAATGGATACTGGATGAAGACTAACAAGCACTGGAACTTTGTTTGGAAGTTGTAATATAAGTTATTTTTCTAACTGTTTGCTTGATAAGTATTGTAGAGACCAAATAGCCCATGTTCCCTAAAAAAACCAAACCAAGCCAAACCAAACCCCCTGTGTTATGTTGTCATCTAAAAGTGGAATAAACTTCCTTAATACTAAATGATCAAAGGTTTGGAGTTTTTTTTCAGTACCTCAGCCATTGCCTCCACTATTACAAATACTGCCTTACAAATACTGCAAATACAAATTGCACTGTTACATACAGGGGACAGTAGATTGAGGCTTGCGAGGTTCAGGTTGCACCAGAAAAAGAAAAGCTGTTCACAAGGAGGGTAGTGCAGCACTGGAACAGGTTGCCTATTCCGTGCTCTGGGAGAGGCTGTGGGATTTCCACCTTTACAAGCGTTCAGTGCTCAGGTAGACAAAGGTACGGCTGATCGATTGGTGGGGACAGTCCCACTCGGAGTGAGAAGTTTGGCTAGATGATCTCCAGAGTCAGCATTTCTTTGCCTTGTAGGTCCTGTGCCAGACCTGCCACCATACCAGTAAAGTTGTTCTGTACACACCAGGGTGACTGAAGGGCACAAGGTGTCTAACTCAGTCCTTCGTTCCGACAAAGAGCCAGCAGCAAACACGAGACTGCGTCAAAAACGTTCAGCAAATGCACAGAATCCTAAACTCATGGGCCTCCAAAATGATCAGAAACTGTAGAAAGCAATCAAACATATATCTGAAAACACACAGCTGGACTCTGTGGGCTCACAAAGCACTATCCTAATGCTCCACACTCATTACCTATTTAAGAGACAAGACTCTTAAATGAGACAGTACAAAATGGTAGGCAGATGATATTGATTAACTGCAAACTAGAGAGGAAGGTAAAGGAATTAAAATAATTTTTCTTTAAGTTGCCTGCCTACACCACATATCCCATTGTCATAACATCCCCAAACCTTAGTACTTTAGCTGATCTTTTAAGGTAAATAATTCAACCATGTGTGGTCTTCCCACTTACCGTGCAGGAACAGAAAAAGGGAATGGCAAAGCTGGAAACAATCAAATAATGTAATTAGTCATGCCAGCCATCTTCAGATCTGTTGTTAAGATTAACATTTCCGTTAAGGCAAGGCGTTCATTTCAAAGCGATTAATTTTAAAAGCTGTGCTATGAATCAAAAAACACCATTCAGAATTGTCAACACATAAAGCCACTAAAAAAATACAGCGGGATGTTGGAAGAACAGAAATAAAAGGACAACATTTATATGAAAAAAAATCAACGGCATGCATTAGCCCCAGCACCACCTCACACCCTCTGTGCTGGGGGGGCACCCTCCACCTTCCTCTCGGATTTTCCCTGTGCCAGCTCTCCTTCCTGACCCTCTCTCTGGGTCAGCGCTCCTCAGCCCAGCTTGATGCACAGGCACCATCATACCACGTCCTACCTCTCCCTCACGTGCAGCCTCCCACGGCCCCCCACGCCCCTGTCGATCCCCGCAGTCATTTGCACGTCCCCAAATTCTGCTTTCCCTTAAACACGCGCAGCCCCCCACGTAGACGGGGATGCGCTCTGCTAGCCAGCTTCCAGCGCTGGGACCAGGCAACGCCGGCAAGCCCAGGCGCCAGAGCCTCTGGCTGGCCAGACACCTCTGGTTTTTTCTCTCCTCTCCTCTCCTCTCCCCACACATCTGCACCCTGCGTTTCTTGCTCGTTAGGTTCAGGGGAGCTCCGACTGGAGCTGCGGGGGGGTCCCTGCTAGGGCTGGGCCAGCTCCACCAGGGAAAGGGTAAGCAGAAGTCACTTGGGCTCTTCGAGGCATCGCACACCGAACTAGCTCAAATATCAGGAGAGAGGAGAGGACTTTTTCAGACCTTACTTTATTTTTAAATCCTTTTATTTTATACATATTAGATCAGCGTTTTACAAATGTCGGTGTCTAAGTTTAGACACCTCTGTTATAGTTACGTAGCTTCAGATGTATTTGGTATCTCTGGAATTACTGAAGTTAGCACTAATTTGTGTGGTGCTATGCACATTTGAAAGTTAACACTCTTATTTAAGTGGTAACATCAGGAGCCAAATTCCAGTTCCTGAGTAGTAAAACATTAGGCTAAGCAATTATATTTATAGCATTTTCAGTTCTCTTCAGGTTTTATAGAGATCAGCAAATTTACCATTCACTATTGCAATGACTATGGAATTCTGCATAAAACTTTTTTGCTCTCTATTTTTACCTGTAGCAGGAAGCAATAACACTCTAGTAAACACCTCATATGTTGCTAAGTTGCAAATATCTTAGATATGTAGCTTAGAATAAATTCCAAATCAAATGTACACCCCGAGGGCTGAAACTGAAGTCAATAGTACTGGTAAGCAAACTGATATAATATTTTAGCAGTAGTCATTTCTAAGCAATTGAAAGCGAGACTATAACTATTTATGTTGCTGTCACTTGCAGCAGTTCTAAATTTGACTTCAGGCATCAGCTTCAAGTGATTATAAAGAAAAACCACATTCAGATGAGTTATGATAATCAGAAAACCTAACAAGCATATATTTCCCTGTTTACATTTCCAGTTAAGGCCAAATAATGACAGCTTGGAAGCACTGAAGGAGTGTACACAATTGGTATATAGCTCTCAGTGTCTGAGAAGTCTTTTGAGACAATGCTAACAAAATGAATTATATTCTTCCACAGTATCCTTCCAAATTCTGTCACCCACAGAGTGTCACAAAAGCTTTCTCCATACGCTTCTTGGTCAACTCCCTGATTAAATGAGAACACCACCAATATACAGAACAATAGGGGTGGCTAATGTCAGGCAGATTTCAGATTTAGCTCTCGTACAGAAGACCAGTGATATGGAACCAGTATGCATAGTCATCTGTTTCTGAATCTTCTTTTTCAAGCTCTGTTGTCTTCTGTCAGTGCCTCGAAAAATGATAAGAGCTGGTAAAAGGCAGGGCGCTTTTCTGGTAGCTAAATGAAGCAAAGATGATGGGTATGGTTATTTAATTTTGAAATAATTCAGGAACTGTAATTTGCATTAGTTTTTCTTTATTTTAGCATGCAGAAATTTGTAGAGACAGTGATTATGAGGTAAATTAAAGTTACTTTTTATATCTTATGTTGTGATAGTTTAATCTTCTTTCTTTGCATTAACATGTTCTCAAATATAAGTTATTTTTCTAATTTTTCTGACAATTATATTAAAAAAAAAAATCCCAAACATCACTGTCATTTCACGGTATCACCGATAATGTGCCAAACAGTTCTTTGTTGCTCATGAGAAACAAGTCATGGTCCACAAAGAGCTGACTAAAATTTAGATGAAGAGGAACAATAAATCAGGATAATTCTTGGCACAGAAGATGCAGATCTCTCAAAATAAAATGAGCATGATCAGCATTTGACTTAAAACTCCTAGAAGACTCACAGATGGGGTAACACATCCCTGTCATTCTAAGGGTGGGGTTATTTCACACAACTTTAGCTGTCTAAAAAGGTAGAGGTCTCATCTACATTTGCTGTTTAAGATCTCTGTATAGGAAAGCAGGTATGTTTTATTCTGTGGTAGCTAAGATAGAAAGGAGAAATGACCATGGAGAGGTACCACTAATGGTCCTGTAATCAATCATGGAAGAAATTCAGACAATCGGCTTAGCTCACCACCCAAATTTTAAACCATTAAAATTTGCTGAGAAGAATCTCACCTTGTGTATTATGTTGATGTTGAAGGTATTTTACTGTTATTTGCTTAAACACATGGTTCTGAAAAGAAGGGAGCCAATCTTCCTTTATGCCCTGTTTTCTGTACTGACAATGTCCTGAACTAGACTGCTGTATAGAATGTACTACATACAAGCAATGGCTTTTATAAGGGATATTTTCCACTATGAACACTAATTCAGCTATCAACAGGGACTCCTACTGATTCCTGTTATTTTGTTTTCTCCAGTTTGTGTGTGCAGACATACATACCTCATGCCAGCAGTTGTACATTATCTGGTAGATGATGTCTGAAGCCAGTTGTGGTCTATAAAGTCTGTATCCTTGAGAAACTTTCTCAATCACCTGCATGTTATCATAAAGCTCATAGGGCTGCTTTCCCAAAGTGAACACCTCCCACATTAAAATACCTGCAGAAATATTCATGGCAGTGGAAGGCAAGAAATGAAAGGCAAGAAATGCAAGATAACTCCTTTTTCCCAGAACAAGACACACATGCAACATATAACCGATCAGACTCTTTACAGAGAATATTGTCCAAAAAAAAGTATGGAGATGACTGACAAGTGTGATTCTGTACCAAAATATAAAACAACTTCTACTGCAGAAGGTAAAGTTAGACCATAAAGCTAGTTATAAAATATATTTAGTGTGGACAATGATGGAGAAAACACAAAACATAGCTATCAGTGGACCAAATTTTTTACAAAATACATACAAACATCCCCTTATATATGTGTGTGTGTGTACACAAAGACAGGGAAGGAAAAACAAAATGACAGCTATAGGTACCTATGTTTTTATAGAATAATAAGAAAATTTTTACTGATTTTTTTAAGAGAGTAGGACATACACTCCTTTAGTATCAGAAAGGTTTCTGAATACTTTCTACTGTCAGCTACACATACCTATAAAAACTGGATTATACTGAAACAATAGAAACGCTGGATAATATAATCATTAGTTCATAATGATAGCTTTGCAAAAACCAGTTTTTCTTGTAACTGAACATATGTGATAATTATGCCAACCATAAAGTAAAAAAAAATTGTGAAATATTTATTTCACAGTGATATATAATACTGGCAGTAATGATTTTTTTTTTTCCCCAAAAGAAATTTATTGGATCTTTGACTTCCCTCCAGCTTCAAAGACTGGAGCATTGTAGTGTCGCAGCGAGATCAGAATAAAATGGTACCTGAATCCCAGCTTTCCCTGATGAGAACATTAAAAAAACAAGATTATTTGTTCTCTGACATCTGCTTTTGGGATATGAATACATCAGTTCAGTTCTTTAGCCCTTTAAAGACTCATTAGTAAAAACCAACCAAACAAGAACTGACAGATCCCACTCTCCCCTTGCTTCCACTGCATCGACAGATAGTGTTAAAATGAGAAAACACCTTCTATGGAAAAATAATGTTTCTCATTGAAGTTAAAGCCAATATTGAAGTTAACGACAATAAATCCTGAAGCCAGCATTTCATTGATAAAATCAAAAAGAAAACATATCACCAGAAAATCCAGCTCCTGATGTAATCGTATATATTATAAACAACTTATAAAGGGCATGAATGAGCTGTTTCTCTCCCAGAGTCGTTAATATTAGTAGACTAGCTGAAGTTAAAGATAAGAAGAATCCCAGCATTTGGAAACACTTTCATCTGCTTTATTCATGATGATTCAATGTCAAGAACAGTGGGTTGCCCATCTTTCATCAACTTGACTACTGCCAAAACTTTCCTACTGGAGGAGCAAACCCATGTAAGTGGAATTTAAGCCCGTTCACAGAAGGTTCCCTTTCCTTTGACACCTTTTGCAGACTTTTAGAAACACTGAACAGACTCCAAGGATTTGTAAATCATAGCTTGAAAACCACTGAAGTAGAAGTTCAAATGTTTGAAATTCCTGGGTAGAAAGTGACTTGCAAACCATCTTATTTTTGCTGAGATACAGTCCCAGCTCACACAGACTCTCTTCCACAGCTGGCTTATGCACAGAGTCCACTCTGACCTCTGTGACTAACAGAAGAGCTTTTTTGACTTGGGCAGCACTGATTTATGGTCTAGTTACACCAACAGTTTAGTTTACCATATTAAACACATATAGAGCAAATGGGAAGCAAGCAGAGTTTCTATGTGCCTAAAAGAAAAACAGTAGGGCTAGAAAAAATCCAAAGAGGATAGGGCTTGGATGCATAAAAATATTAAACAAGAACATAAGCTGTAACTGCTTTTTACATTCCTTCAGTGTGTAAATGTCTAGCGTTCCTGCTTAGGAAGTTGAGGAAATCCAAAGGTAATGGCATATATGCATACATGTTTATATGTCAAATTCCATACATACCAAAGGCCCATACATCTGACTTGCTGCTAAATTTGGTGTAATGAAAAACTTCTGGTGCTGACCACTTCAATGGAAACTTGCTTCCTAGTGAACTTGTATAAAGGTCATCCAGAACATACCTACAAGGCAAGAACCAAACTGTGAGAGACTGAAAGTGTTAATGTCTCCAACATCGTGGCGGGGCAAGTTCTGCCGAACAACGAACGCTGCAGAGCAACAAACCGCAGGTGAGAAGCTGGCCAGCAACCGGGCACGGAGGCTGGACCGGGCTGGAGGGTGCGCGGTTCCGTGTCCCGCTGTGCTGAGCGGGGCAGCTCACCACCTACGGCCGGAGGTCACACAGCGTTTACGGGAGGAAGGGGCTCACGGCCGCCTGAGACACCCTTCGCGATGGCCACCACCCACGTCCACGACCATGTCCACATCACACATCCACATCCACGTCCATGTCCCACGTCCATGCCCATGTCCCACATCCACGTCCATGTCCCACGTCCATGTCCCACGTCCACGTCCCACGTCACACATCCACGTCCACGTCCACGTCCACACCCACATCCACGTCTACGTCCATGACCACGTCCACGTCCCACATCCACGTCTCACGTCTCACTTCCCACGCCCATGTCCACGCCCACATCCATGTCCACATCCACGTCCACGTCCGTCCCCCACCACCCCTGCTCCCAATGGCGCCCGCGCACACAGTCGAGAGCGATATACATCCTTATGGGCGGCGCGCAGAAGCCCAAGAGGGGCGTGATTGACATGAGAAAAGGTGGGAACTAGGCTATGAAAGATGCTGACACGAGAAGCCCTGCGTGCGTATCCACCCGAACTGGACCTGTAGGCTGGCTGGGCCAATGCTGGACGCAGGACTGGTTTTCTTCTTTCTTTCTTCTTTTTCATAATCCCCACACCTCATCCCTTTAGACATAAACTGTTGGCCCAGTCTGGGACTAGGAGTGGATCCAGCCACCCCTCAGCTTTTCTCTGAGAGGGAGTCTAGAAAGCAAGGGGGTCTGCTCTGAACCTGGGGACTCAACAGGAGGGCTCGCCTTATTCCCTGAATTGATATATATCGTTAGCACGTGTTATGCAGCTTACTGACATAGTTTCATACCAATTCCTGTTGTGAGAAACCCCACCACCTACTGTTATGCCTCCCAAGTTCAGGTTCCTTCTGCCATGAATAAAAAGTTTAACTGATTTTTTTGGTGTTGCTTCACCTTAATTTAGCCCGAGGGAATTCTGAACTCACCACGTCTCCTCCCTGGACTGTCCAGCATGGGTCGTGACACAAACTCGGTTGTGACCGAGTTACAGTGAAATACTGTTTACTGCTTCTTCACTGTACATCACAGGGTTCCCAAGAAAAGCCTGGGCAGAACCCCAAATTTCCAAAGGATACCTGATAGATGCATTAGCTATAATGTGTAGAACAGATCATTGCTATTAACAAACTAGAGAAATAATGCAGAATCATAGAAATGCCTGTTGTAAGGCTATCTAGCCCAGCCTCCTGCTCAAATAGGATTACTCCCACCATCAGATCAGGTCAGCCATGGCTCTGTGTAGCCAAGTCTTAAAAGCCTCCAAAGTCTGCAATCTCGTAGTCTCCCTGACCCACACATTTCACTGTTCCACCACCCTCCTGGGGAAACATCCTACTGTCCAGCCTGAACTTCCCAACCTGCAGTATGTGGCCGATATCCACTGCTAAAACCCTGGCACTGATAAGACTTATTTGGCTCCATCAGCTTTGTAACTGTAAGTAGCTATAGGCAGCTTTTAGATCCCCTCTTAGCCTCCTCTTCACCAGACTAAGCAGCCTGCTGCCTCAGCCTCTTCTCAGAGGATGTGTTCTCTAGGCTGCTCATCTTCTCCAACTTCTCTCTAGTAAGGCTGCTGATTGAGATGTTTGGCCCCCAAATTAGGTGAAAATCTTGTACACAAAGTAAACGCTGAGATTTCGTGAAGAACTGCAGCCCAGGGAAGGACCCACGCTGGAGAAGTTGGTGGAGGACCGTCTCCCGCGGGAGACACCCCACGGCGGAGCAGGAGCGAGTGCGGAGGAGTCCTCCTCCCCCTGAGGAGGAAGGAGCGGCAGAGACCAGGTATGGCGGACTGACCCCATCCCCTGTTCCCCTGCGCCGCCGGGGGGAGGAGGGAGAGAGAACCGGGAGTGGGGCTGGGGGGGAAGGAGGGAGGGATGGGGGGAAGGCGTTCTCAGGTCGGGTTTTGTTTCTCATTACCCTACTCTGATTTGATTGCTAATAAACCAAACTGATTTCCCCAAGTCGAGTCTGGTTTGCCTGTGATGGTAACTGGCGAGTGATCTCTCCCCGTCCTTATCTCGACCCACGAGCTTTTCGTTATATTTTCTCTCCCCTGTCCAGCTGAGGGGGGAGTGACAGAGTGGCTTTGGTGGGCACCTGGCACCCAGCCAGGGTCAGCCCACCACAGGTCATTAATGGACAGGAGACACAAAGAGCTGTATCTGTGGCTTAACTTTCCGAACAGCCAGTTGCTAGCTGATAGATGCCAGTAAACTATATGTACACTAACATCATAGCTTCACAAGGATCCCAATTCTTTTACTTACCTAGTCATCCCAAAATCAGATACTTTCACAGTAAGATTGCTGTCAACCAAACAGTTCCTAGCAGCCTTTAGTAGAGAAATGAGAAAAGGGGTGAGTGGAAAAAATACAAAGAGGAGGAAATAATGTCATGTCTTGATAATTTGCTAATAATAATTTCTATCCTCTAGCATTTCAATAGATAATGACATTCTTTGATTGAAGCAATTAAGTTTGGAACTGCAAGGGAACAGTAAGTAGCTCTTTTATTTAACTTTTTGACTATTGATTGAAAAACTTTCTTTACCCTTATCACAGCTTTACAAATAAGGACATTGAGGGATGAGGAAACAGAGCTGAGAAACCCACATTCACCTAGAGAAACAGCAACAGAGCCAGAAACTAAACCCTGTCTTTCAAATGGTGTCCCACTCCAGGGTCCTTTTCAGTAGTCTCAGAATTTACCAAGGCATCAAAATGTGAAAAACATTGATTGGCTTATTTGCAATGCACTATAAACAGTGGAGCAATGAAAGGTGATTTAAAGAGCTTGATTTATAAAAAGTTCAGTATAAGCCTAGTTCTGCAAATGATCACTTGAGAACATTTATCTAAGGCTGTATTCTCTGCCTGCATGCTTATTAATTTCTGTGATACAGTTTGCATCTACAGTTTTCAACCTGAAATCAAGCTTGTTTTATCTCTGTTTTCCCATGGTGCACAGCCATATATTTATATTTACAGCTTAAACTCTGCTACTTAAGTTGTCTGATATTCCTGATTTCCAAATCAGGGTTTGAAAATTGGTGAGGTATGGCTTTAACAACTTTGTTTACACATAAAGACAATTCTTTGAAAGCATCAACAAGACATTTAAAATGCTACCTGGGGAGACTGCACCCCTATTGGAAAATTAAGCAAGTCTGTGACATAAATTGTTACAAATCTTCCAACGTATTTTTGTCTAGAGTTAGAAGGCTAAATACTGCTACTGACTCTGAAGTACAATGCACCAGAAATTTGGCTAGGTTCAGTTTTAATAGGCCAATAAAATAACAGCTTATTTTCCCAAAGCCAGCATACTTGAAAGCTAAGTTTTGCATAAACTTTCGGTCCAACTCCTTGAAAGGTCTGATCCCTTCATCGAAAGCAACTTGAAATACTTGCTTGAAAACTGGCAGATAAATGTATTTAAAAGAGCTAAGTAGATGCAGACTTTCAAGTTCTGCTCCTGCTTGCAATGCACCAGAGTAAATTCCAGTTTATCCTAGTAGTGTTCACACTCGTTTTATGAGAGAAGTAGTTCCCAATTAGATAAATCCCTAACTCATCAAAAAACAATCTAAGTGACCCAAATCTTTAATGTTGCACCGCTTTCTCCTGGAGGACTGCAGCGTCATCGGACAGAACCCTTTACTTCAGTGGACCAATTTTACAATTGGATGTCTGTGCTGCCAAGCGGCGCATAAATCCTTGAGGCTAGAGCCCATAACTGCAGGCAGCAGGGTATGCAGTGCTGTAGACCTGTCAGCTCAGCTCTGAAGCAGAGCAAATTAGCTTGTGGGCAGTGCCGTTTACCTACGGCTCCAGTGCTGCTGGCCCAGGGCTGCGTCGTATTGAGCCGGTGGGGTGTCTCTGTTCAGGGGACCACAGTGCCTGCTGGGGCGAGCGCCAACAGAGCCGGGGGCTGTGGGTGATCCTGAGGGGCAGGACTGCCGAGTGTTACGCCATCCCCCTGCCTTCCCTGTTCTGCTTCTCCCATAATATAGCTTACCAGATCTCTGTGTATGAACTGACAGCTCTCCAGAAATGCCATAGCATCACAGACATCGTAACATATTTCCAGAAGCTGAAGGGGTTGTAGTTCCTTCCCGTGACTCCTTAAGTAGCGAAGCAAACAGCCATTAGGCATGTATTCCGTCACTAGATAGATGGGATAGGATTTTGAGCATACACCGTACAGTCTAACAAGTTTGGGATGATTAAGTTTCCTGAAATAAATAGAAATAAAATAACCAAATAAATGGAGATTCTTGTGCATTTCTGTAAGTTTTTTTCTTCAAATATTAATACAACATAGTGAAAGAAATTATTGAGACTGTATACAGTCCCATCTCAGATTTCAAATATTCCTTTTCAAGAAGAACTGAGTGTCCTTCTGCTGAGTACTCTGAAATTCAGTATTGATGACAATCAAAAGACTCAGTATTGATGAAATGACAACTTCACAGTCAAAACCTGAAATAGGATTTAGCAGCACAAACATGCAACCTTACTGGTGGGAGAAAATAGATCTGAGTTGGTGGGGTGGACCTTAGACCTTAAGGTTTTCTACTAAAACCATGTTGCAAAATTTTCACATTGAGAATCCTGATCATCTCAGGTAGTTAACTGACAAGAATGTAGTGCATTCCTTCAGGATAAGAGATATATGAAATATTCTTGAATTCATATGCTTCATTTATCATCTCATGGAATTTCACTGGAAATTATAACATCCTTACCTCTTCAGAGTCAGAGACTAAAACTTCAAGTCTCATGTTCATATTTCTGGCATTTGTCAGTTGTTGATCTGTCTCTCATTCCTACCTGCAGGATGGCAGGAACAGCTTTCTAACTGTTTCTGTATAAATGCTAATGAAGCAGAGTTTTAAGTGACATATGTGGAACCTCTGAAGTTGTGGAAGATAAGTTAATTGAAAACTTCGTAGATGACAGTATCAATCTTTGTGAAGTTCTTTTGGTAATACCTCAAATATCCCATATGGCTAACTATTTAGCTTCTGCCTAATGTACTCAACACTACTTAATGCTATTTTTAAGAGGAAATTCTCTTTCCTGTGTGTGCTATACATTAGTGATTAATGTTTGGAGAGATCATTATTTCCAAATAATTAAGCAATGCCATAGCTTACATCATGGTCTGAGCTTCTTCTATGAATTCATCTTCTGACATCGCTCCCTCTTTAATCATCTTTATGGCCACATCATATTGTCCCTTCCACTTTCCCAGATGCACCACTCCAAACTGACCACTCCCTAGCTCTCTCAACAGGACAATTTCTTCTCGTTTCAGCTCCCAGATTCCTAGTGGGACAAAAGAAATTCCTTTAGCAAAAAAAATGGACAAATGCAAGCATGGTATCCCCCATATACAATGCTGTTGTTTTCTGTGTAGGGTTGCAGAACCATGCAGCACTGAAGCAACATACCTGTCTCTCAGCTTTGTGTTTGAGTTATGGAAGGAGATTACACTTCCTACAAATGTTGCTTGCTACTGCTTAGGTTTAAGCTTTATAAGTAGATTTGAGAAAGGTTTATGCATCAAATTATGATATATTTTCATGGAGGAGATTGGAGAACAAGTATTACTGTGCCAGGTAATGTCGCAAAGGGAAAGAATGGCCATGGCTCAGATGTGTTGGGGAAAGAAGCATGCAAGGTCTCGCACAGTTGATATAAGACCTGACATAAAATGCCTTAACAAGGGCACAACATGAAAGTTGATATAAAATGCCTTTGCATTCATGTTGCTCTGGATGTAGACTAGATGCACTTGTAGGAACGGATACCCTATTTCATAGAACCATAAAGTCTCAATGCTACACTGGACTAGAAGAAACTACAGAAGAAGATATTGACTGAAAGATCATCCTTCCCAAATTCTTACATTGCCTCCTGCACGGACGAGCAGAAATGGCCACCAAACAAAGATTCTGTAACCTCCTGCAAGTCTGAAAGCAGTAACAGTCATGAATTTCTGGTTATTCTTGGTGGCCAAGACTGACACCAGTTTCAAAAAGGAAAGTTATATTCATACCATTTCCTAATGAAGCTGTGGATGGAACTTTATTTACTTGTGTAGACACTGCATGCCGGAGCCTTGTCACCATACCTACAAAGAAAACCTGTTAAAGGTCACAATATATACACAAGTCTTCTGAAATCAAAGAAAATACAGGGAAACTAATACCTCCCTCTCCCTGCTATATTACAACCATCCAGGTAATGACAGATATTCAATATTCAGCAGCTGCTGCATCAGTTCACAAGATTGAAATTTTTCTGTGCTTAAGGGCTGGTCCAGCAGAGGAATTGCAAGAAGAGGTAGTATAATACCCAAAAAGCACTCTACAGCAAAAGAAAACAACTGTATTGATTGCGAAAATATTAGATCAAGTTCCACCCAAACTCTCCCAAAAGATGTTTCAATAGAGTATTCAGTATTGGAAAAGATTCACCATAATGCTGAGAAGTCCAGAAGCCTAAGCCAAAGCCAATCAAATAGAAAGAGCATATAGGATTACCGGCTGAGTTGTGCTGATGGTAGTGTATAAGCTTGGGAATTGATTCAAAACAATATTTTTCAGAGAGGTAATACTTGTTCTCAGGGGTTTTGTGTACATGGTAATGTTTGACTGTTCCTTTTTTACTTCTGAAAAACATCACAAAGTGCACTACATGTCAAAGCCTGGCGAAGTGCCTTCCAGCCCATACATTAATAGATTGGTTAGTTGCTGAATGAACTGCAACACTCCTGCTGGGCAAATAACAAAACAGGTAGTAGATGTCACCAGGAAGACTGTTACATTTGCCTCAGTCTGCTTTTGCCCTCTTAACACCTGCTGGCTATGTAGCACAGGCTCCTCGCACTTTGGAGACTTCTGCTGCACACTCTAATGTAGTCTGATGGTTAGTACTCATCTCCCAATGGTTACATCTAGAGCAAAAGACTTTCATATACTGCCCTTGCAATGGTTCTACATCTAATTTTGAACACCTTAGCTTCCCCTTCTCCTTCCCCCTTCCCCTTCCCATTACCCTTCCCTTCCTTCCTTCTCTCTCTCTCGACCCCGCTGTTCCCCTAGATTATGTGCCTGCTGTGTGCCTATGTTTAGATGAGACAATTCTGGACCTCCGCTCCCCCGTTCAGGGAGGCACTGTCATGTATGAATTCAAATAACTAATACAACCTGAACGTGCCTGAGGTTCACCTTTAACACAATGTAGAGATTTTGTTGTTGACCAGTCACACCAAGCAGCATGCCCATAGCGCACTCATAGAAATGGTACATATTCTTTGGATACTCACTCAGGAACCTTGCTGAATAGAGACACGGTATACATTCCTGCTTGGCTAGATTTCCGAACCACAAAAGCACCTTCCTTCCCCTAATTAAAAAAAAAAAAAAAATTCACAAGGAACAATGAGGTTGGGATTCATTTCAATGAACTTTAGGCTTTTACACTGTAATGTCCACAAAGGAGAGAAGGAGACATGACTCATCTGACCTCCTTTAAAGACTACATTAGGACAAGATGAATTATGCCTTAGAAATATTTATTTCTCTCCACTAAAAAGTGGGTCTAGGTAACTGTTTGTGGTATCCCACTGTAAATGTTTAAAGTTAGGTGAGTTGCACCCCAGCCCAGACATGAAGCAAGTAGTCTGCAATTTTGTTTTGGTGCACAGATACAGATTTCTAACTGGGGAGATGGAGAGTTGTTAAACCCATCTCCTTCCTCATGTACCCTCCAGAGGGGGTACGCATTGTAAGACTCAAACACTGCCACATACATCCCATCCGAATAAGAGCTCTGTCCACCACCCTTAGTTCCTTTACATAATGCATTAGACTGATTTATTTTCTATTGCCAAAGTATTTCTGAATTACTGAATAAATAGAAAGATTTTCACTGCACTCTATTATATTTGGACTATTTTTAGTCTTTATGTGGTACTCCAGTCCTAACTTTCCCTATACACTTCTACTTCTGTTAATGGTTTACCGTACTTGGCTGGAAATTCTGGTTTTCAGAGTTCATTTAACAGCGACACCTCTAATGTGCTAGGAATGACTATTGCAGGGAGGAAAGACGACATCTAGAACCTCACATACAGGCCAAGGTTCATTGCTGTGAAGTTCAAAGGAAACTTCACGTCCCCTTAAAGTTAGCTGCAGTCAGGAGTATCCAGCACCTTTTGGGACTGGGACAAAACCGCCTTTCTCCAGCGATTCGCCACACTTGAATTTCACCCCTGAACCTATGGTGCAGGTCTAAGGGAAAGGACACTGAGCCAAGGCTCCCAAAGGGTCGGGTTATATCAAAGTTGTTAGTGGCTGAGTACCAATAAGAATGGCTGTGAGAAGGCAGCAAGCCACAAGAGGAAAGCTTGTTTACACAGCACATTCAAGTGCAAAGCGTGGCTGAGGCTGGGTGTTCTCCAGAAAGGTACGTGGACATGTCCCTCTGCAGTCGTGTGCTGTAAAGACTGGTCCACATGACTAGTCCTATGGTGCTATCCATCCCTGCTCCTCGTCAGCTGCATCCAGCCAATGCTCAGTGGGCATAGCACTGAGTTTGCTCAGGGTTGTCTGGGTGAACTTCTTTTACTCCATGTTTGTGTGTTGTAAAACCATCACAGAGGATTCCTCTAGACTGACCTGCAGAAAGAGCCACAGTGGAGCAAACAACACAGGCCTAGAGGTAAAACCAAAAAGCAGAGCTGTGAGGGGAAATGCACTCAGTGTGGCTTTGTTCCAGGTATATTTTAGAGGTGCAGCATTTGTTCATTTATGTAGAAGAGCCATTAATGTATCCAGGCATTTTTGGAGATCTGTTTATCAATACCAGGTTAGCACAAGAGTTTCCAGCACTCTATAATACTACAGCTATTTGAAGAGCATCAGCATCCTCTAGCTACACAGTGTAGCAAAGACAACAGACACAGAAAAATTTCCATGGTTGTTCATATACAAGCGATAAAGGCTATGTACAACCTTCTGACGGAGCAGCTGCTCAGCCTGGGCACGGGAGATATTACCAGCATACCAACTGCAAAGAGAAATATCGGGCTTATTATTCACAGGCTGATTTCTGAATAAGGCACAGCAGACACACGAAAAATGCCAGACATTGTAAATATTTTCAAAGCTGCTTTTAAAAGCCAGAGAGTAGACTTGGGACTTGTCCTGCCTGTGTGATTTTAGGCCATGAGATAAAAGAGAAACCACTAGTTCCCATCTGCTTCCTCTCATCCATCCAGTGGGTCTCCTCCTGAAATATCTTGGCCCACTCTGTGACTCTGACTTTTTACAGTACATCCTTAGAGGAGGATCTGCTGCTCTAATGCTCTGCCAGGAGCTCTACCAGGAGTAGTTTGCTCTGTCTCCCGCAGACCATGACACAGCTGTCTCCCTAAAAGCTGGGAGGTGCATAATTCTCCTCTAACCTTGTCATAGTTGTCATAATATTTAAGTAAACTGAGAGGTCTCAAACGGAGGAAACAAGCCAAACATCCTATATCAGATCAGTTCAAGGAGCTCCAATGAAGCCTTTTTAATAGCAGTTCACTTCTATGAAGCATCCCTCTATTAGCATACTAGACTGATTTGTCTAAATGCCTTTTTTTGTCTGAAAACAAATACATTCATGCCTTTGGAAGTCTGGGGGCAGTGATGTTGCTGATGACAATATCTATAATTATTATCATTATTATGACAGCCATATGTATTGCTCTAGGTATAGTGAACATGTAAAGTGGAAAGACAATCTCTTGCCCAAAGAATCTTTTGATTCTCATGAAGACATATTCTGTATACTCACTCATGCTTAGCAATACTCTGCTCTTCTGCCAGTGTCTGTTCACTGACAGTGGAGTTGTCACTGCAAAGACAAAACAACACACTGAAACTGTGAAAAACTGGTTATGAAAAATACCTTCCTGGGGTTAAAAGTCATACTATATATATTTTTTGAGTAGTTATGCCATGGTTGAAGGTGGATATTTCAAAAAGTTGAGACATATTTAATTATCTGGATTTTTTCTGACTTGGTAAACACTTATACAACCTTTCCCCTCCACTGTGCAATGTGTTGGAAAACCAAATATTCTCTGTGCATGCTGTAACAGGCAATGAAACTACATATTCCTTTAGCGACCTTATGAAGAGATTGCATCTACCTTTTCAAAATTTACATGGGAGATTTCCAAAACTGCACAATCCTAGACTTCCCCAATAAATGTTCCTAGCACGACAGACAACAGGAGTTCATGTGGCAGAAAAAGAAGCCCCTAAAATAACCTCTTGTGCAGAAATAATAATGATTCTTATTTATTCTGTTTTTTACAGGATAATGTAAGAGTAGGGTTTTTTTTTAAGGAAACATCTGAATCTCGTCCTGTATGGTTTACTATGAGACAATCTGCTATGTTTCTGTCAGATTTTTGTTCAAATACTTAGGCATACGTTTAATGCTTACAATTTCATGTCATCTTACTAAAAAGGAAAAGATGGGTGTGATGTATCACTTTGACAGACCTGGATTCCCTTTACCTTGTACAGGACTACTCACATACACACAAAGGCACAAGAGCGCTAGCAAGGCTGCTTTAGTGCTGAAATAAGAGTACACAGACTGTAATCCCAGGGTCACTGAAGACAGTGGCAAAACCCTATTGATTTAAATGAAACCAGGATTTTCAGCTGATGTTTTTTGCATTAATGTATGAGTCAAGAAGAAAAATTGTATCTGATTCTATACCTTTCAGGAAACGTTATGCTTAGTACTCAGAAAGTTATTTCAAAAGAAAAATATTCCAGAAATAATCTGCCTAATCTTTACTAGAGTTGTGAGGAAAACATTTAAGCAGTGGATGGCTGCATATTGATTCACCTTGGCTCATCAACATCCAGAGATAACTTTCTCAAGTAAGCACTTGGTATGAAACCTTCATTCCTGCAAAATAAACAGTTCAGAGTTTAGCTATTGTACATGACTGCATCTTAAATTTGGTCACTTAAAATAGGAAAAGGGATTAATCAAAAAGTCACTTTTTAGAATGCCACCAACAGAACTGCTCATGGTTAAAACATTTCTGCTTTTACTTACCATGTAGAAAAACACAGAAGTAAATTGTTTTAGAAAAATACATTTCGATGAAGTACTCTTTGCTAGTCATTGAAATGGATTCTTCCTCAGGGATTGGATTCATCATATGGAATATTGGAGCAGCTGTTCAACAATTTCATTACATGCCACCTCAGTTGCTGTGATGAAGGATGCCAGTGACTAATGAGTGCCAGCAGAGTATCCAAGGTCGAACGCAGAAAGTCAATAGGTAGGCTCAGCACTCTTCCTGACACAATGCCAGACGCAACTGAGAAGTTAAGCTAAGTGAATATGGACAGCTGAGCTACCACTTAAAGCAGCTGGCGGCATGGCATGATGGACCCAAGTTATGGGGGCCAACAGGCATCTATAGTTGTAAGGAGGTGGGCTGTATGCTGTGTCCGTCAGAAGGATAAATAGGGGGAATAAATTGTATATTTGAATATGGATGGACACAGAAAGGAAGAGTTTCTTTAACACAGATCTCAGTAGAGCGAGAAAAAGACTAAGAGTGTATGAAAACAGGTGAAACAGGTAACTCCTGATGTTTGTTCCTACTACATTCAAGAAAACAAGATCTTCAATTTTTTTCAAGCAGAATTTGAAGGGTTTGTTATGATATATATGTGACTTGTCCTTACAGAATCAATACTGCAAAAGTCTCAGTTTCTCAAGGCAGAGAAAAAACTGTAAATGTCCCCCCTTTTTCTTGATCTCTCTCTGCTCCTTCATTTACCTTAGAGCCTTCTACTCAGGCTCTATAAGCAGAGCTGCCTGTCTCATATGTTTTTACATAGCCATAAACAGTCCAGGGAAAGCATTTAAGAACATATCCGAGCTTACTAATTTATTATTGTCTTTGAGTTTCCGGGGTTGTGTGCTGCTTTCTTCGTCCAGAGCAGTATGCCAATCCTGTGAGTCACGAAGTGCAGACACTTAACCTTAAGTTAAGGTTGCTTTATTTGTTGGTTTTCTTGCAGTTGTACACTTAATCAGTGAATTATGAGTGGATCAAGTAATTTCATTCTGTTCCAAACCAGTTTGGGCATCCCCTAGCTCAAAATCCTTCCCTTCCACATTTCTGTCATGTACTTAAAATCAAACTGAGCTACTATCCATCATGAGACAGACAAGGAATCTTATCTCTTCCAGGCAGCTCCTGTTTGCTGCACTGCGTTTGTTTCCAGTGTACTCCTAAAGCTGTTTCTCATTTAATAACTCGAGAAGAGATGCTCTTTTCTGCCCCAGCTGGATGTTAATGAAAAATATCTTATTTTCAGTGGCTGAAGGGAATTCTTCCACTTGTGAACTTCAAAGAGAATAATTAAACCCTGTGCAGGATAGGCATGCCCTGTCTTTGTGGAAAAGTATTGCTAAAGCTGGAGAGAGACTGAAGTGATAAGTGATTCGTGCCTCAGCAGTTCTCGCTGGCCTCCTGTGCTGTCACTGACATGCAATAGTAATGGCGTTGGTTTAAAGACGGTGTGTGCATAAAATAGAGGCAACATTTGTGAGGAGAGATTTTATCTTTTTATTCACTTAAACTAAATAGTTGGAAAAAAATGGATAGCTTCTGTGTACACAAGCCCTTCTTCAGGCACATATCAAAATTAAGGCCACTGGATGCTATCTTAGCTAGTATAGTAGGCAGTGACTGTTATAAATCTTACTCAACCTGGCAGCCAAGGATGGTAATGAAAATGGACTTGTACAGAAGACAATTAAGCTTCTAGAGCAATGTTTAAAAGCTAACATAGACCCTGAAAGGTACCAGGACTGCCTGCAGTGTTGTCTATGAAGATGAGATATGTGGAAGACCATGGTCATGGAACAAAAGTATTCTGCAGGGCATACTTACCCTTCCAAATCCCTTACTTTCCACCAGTCAGAATCTTCCTCTTGCAGTACATAGTATTTATTGTTTCTGACAAGCTGGATAGCTGAATTTCCTTTGGGTTCATAGTTGCATTGGGCCACAGCCATGTTCAGGACTGACTTGTCTGATGATAGCACCTGAGGCAGACTTCTACGCTTCTGCTTTTGAAGACAGAGGAAATAAAATGGTAAGGAGATGCAACACAGGTGTCATGGTTTAACCCCAGCCAGCAACTAAGCACCACGCAGCTGCTCACTCACTCCTCCCTGCCCTTCCTGGTGGGATGGGGAGGAGAATCGAAAACAAGTAAAACTTGTGGGTTGACATAAGAACATTTTAATAATTGAAATAAAAAAGAAATAATAATAGTAGTAATGAAAAGGAAGATAACAAAAAGAGAGTGAAATATAACCCAAGAAGACAAGTGATGCATAATGCAATTGCTCACCACTCACTCACCAATGCCCACGTAGTTCCCGAGCAGCAATCCACCCCTCACCCCCAGCCAGCTCCCCCCAGTTTATATACTGGGCATGACATCACATGGTATGGAATATCCCTTTGGCCAGTTTGCGTCAGCTGCCCTGGCTGTGTCCCATCCTGACTTCTTGTGCCCCTCCAGCCTTCTTGCTGGCTGGGCATGAGAAGCTGAAAAATCCTTGACTTTGTATAAACACTACTTAGCAGCAACTGAAAACGCCAGTGTGTTATCAACATTCTTCTCACATTAAATCCAAAACATAACACTATAGCAGCTACTAGAAAGAAAATTAACTCTATCCCAGCCAAAAGCAGGACAACAGGGTACAGTAAGAAATAACACATGTACATGATCACTTATATCTTCAACATGTATAATGATATTAGTCAAATTAATCAAAGCTTAGAAGATGGGCACAGACAAGCAGCTTTTTCCTCATCCATTTAGAAGCACAGCCCAGATAGTGTTGTCCACATGACCAAATTATGCTTTACTATGACTACATGCAATGACGTCCAGTTGTATCAAAAGACCCCATCAGAGTATTATAAAATAACTTTTGTTTTTTGAACGGCTTTTGATCAGTAGTAATGTTACCATGAAGCACAACAAGCATTAGTCAATTGTTACTACTAATCACTGAAAGCAAAAAGCTATGCTAATTCTAAATCATTCCCTTTCCTTACCATGTTTTATTGATATTTCTCTGCTAAGCATGTTGGATATAAGGAATCCCACTCCCTGGTGCCCAACTTTCCCTGTGCAGAGTTAAACAAGTATAGGTATGTAACTATGGGATTCATTTTACCTAGCTTTGACTCGTGTCTTCGTGTGAAATATGTCATCCTACAGAAGTGTCTACCTCTCATCACTGATTGTTGAGGAGTCCTACATAAATGACTTGGATGAGAAGCCTGGCATTAAAGTTAGGTGACATCATTCAAATCATGGGCAAAAGAGCATCTAAAATTAAGGCACTGAAATTAATTTAGAAATCAGGGAAATGTCATAACTGAGAAAATCTAGACATCACAATTCTTTAAGAGCAAACTACACTTGAAACACTGACAGCAAAGGATGAGGGAAAATAAGAAAGATTTAGGAGAAAAGGCTCCAAATGCCACCTATTTATTATTGAAAACCACTGTAATGCAATGCTAGGGAAGAATGCCAAGTGTCCTGAAGGAGGCTGTGATTCCTTCAAATCAAGTCCAAGTGACCATGGCATTGTGTGTTTGCTTGTTTTCTCTTTATTGACATTTCTTTAATTAATTTCAACAAGGAGAAACCAAAGAGCCAAGTGAATGCCTGATTAAGTCCACTGAGCCAGAAGACACACATGATCTCTTCCTGCAAACACACAAAGTCTCAACCTAATCTCAATAAGCTCCAGTGGAGATACTCATTCTTTAAAGGACTCACTCACAGCAGAGTCCTCTTCATTTGACTAGAAGTAGGTCTGTTACTCATCAAGTACTACCACTTGAACCCAGTAAGTGGTTCCTGTTGGTCATATCTGACTTCGGTGGAAAGGAGCTTATAGCTTGAGGGCCTGTGTTAGGCAGGATTCAAGTCTTAGAATTGCCTGTTTGCTTTGTAGAATAATGACAGAACTAGAGTTGCCTGCAGTTGTCAAACTGCAGTTGCAGTTGTTTTTCTGATGGAGAAAATTATAATACAGAGATTAAACTGTTTTGTCTTTAAAGCATCTAATGATGTTAGAGCAAGCTGATATTCAGTAAATGTGTTTATGAGCTGATGTCCACCTCTAACATTTGGACTTGGTAATTTTTGGAGATTAAATTGTTCTTTCTTAATTTCCTGTGTTTTGCTTGTGGAATGATCCGAGTGTCATCCTCTGATGGAGCTTTCATCTTTTTGTGTGAACAGAAGAAATTGCAAAACATTGGCCAAAGTAAATGGTACCAAGAATTATTATCATAGAAATGACTTTTGCTTCTTCCAACCTGCCAGGGAAAAGAACTAGCCAAAGATGAGCACATCAGATTTGTATCCCCTTGGGTTTCACTGCTGGATGTGTATTTGTCTGTTGCAATATTCTGGATGGACTTCATCTGTAACCTGGTACAGATTAATGTTCTGATTTGTGTCCATATATACAGCTTTCCATTTCCAGCACTGGCTGAAAGCCCCAGAGCATTTCCTAATAGTAACTGAGTAGGTCTTATTATTTCCTTTATGCTGGCAGTGATATTACTGTGGTTTTCATACTGATGACTGTGCCACTGTCATCTAGAGAGAGACGTAGGTGACAATCTGAGGTTCAGCTGCAATGTGTATATGGGGAACAGTTACTATCTGCAGACCTGCACCCCTACCGCACAGCTGGAAGCATGTGCTGGATCACTTCACCTTCCATAAAACTTGGCCAACACATAATCATGAGAAGATATGAGTGTGCACTCAGTGGAGTTCTCTCTGACCTACTGCAGTATTGGTCGCACCTACATGAACCATTTTCCATTGCAAAGACAGTGGATGCCAGGCACCAGCAGAGGGGAAAATGTTTCTCAGGAGGGAAACTCCTGCTTCCTGCTGTTATCAAAGCACAGGGGAATTGCCCGCTGGTTCCCATGAAGGGACCTTCGTGCCCACTATTCTTTGTAATGGCATCGCTCTTTAGGAATCGGGTCCCCTGTGGGAGACTAGAGGTACAATGCTGAACTGGTGCAAGGGACAGAGGCACCAGAGGGGCAGGGTGTAAGCATGCAAAAGTAATGCCTGTGGTCAGTTTTGCCTATATGCAAAAGTAATGCCCCTGGTCAGCTGGGAAGGCAGCAAGGGAGGAAGACTTGCAGAGGCTGGAGAGGCGAGGGACATGAACTGAGAGGTAGGCAGAAGGAAGGCTGGGGGTACAGTGGTACCTTTGATGATCAAACTGAGTAGATGAAAGGGCAAAGTAAAAATGTGCGGAGAGCTTATAGAAGTAGCTCTGTGACTAAATTTAGACTGTTCCTCACCATGGGAAGTCAGTATTAGCCTTCTTAACCTAATTATATCATATGGCTTGGGAAAATTAAGTCAAGTTGTTCTAACCAGATGTGTTAGTTATCATATCTTCATTTAATGAACCTGGTTTAGAAGTACCCATCTGAATACTGTCATGTCCTTGCTTTTTAAATTTCCTTTTCAAAATATCTTCTCTGAAATGAAGCAGATAATAAAAATAAATCATAAAGGCCTAGCAGAAGCCAGTATGTTCAGCAGCAGATTTGCATGACTGATGATCTCTCCAGATAGACAAAGCATCTCCTGATGGAAGCCAGGCAAAACAGACCACGGTATTCAAAACTAATTACACTGCTGCGTGTTCACAATGCTGTTACTTTCAAATCTCATTATCAGAAAAAATGTCAAAAGCTTCTTTGTTCATAGCTTCTTTCCAAGGCTTTATTATTATTTTTCTTAAAGCTCCATCTTACAGCTTTTGTGATTTTACCTTCTGTCTCTTGATAATCTATGTGTTTCTTAAAGCTCTTGCTGTTCATGTCAACTGTATACACAAAAATTCCAGCTTTTTTCTTTTTAAAGTTACTTTCTGATCAACAGAGAGAAGCTAGGAAATAGACCCAGACTGTATTCTAAAGATACAGAACAGAAGACAAATTAAAATAAAGCAGGAAATACAGATTTAAAAATCCCATGATTTGAAACCCAATCTGGTTTAATTTGGAGGAGGCTGTGTAACGATGTGTGAACACACTGCCAGACCATACTGTAAGTCCTTTTTTTAAGAGATAAAACCATCATAACTTAAGCGACTTTAGCCTCTTCTATTCTCCTGTCATTGTTACCTCCTTCCCACCTACAAACCTCAATAATTAAGCTGGGCAGTAAAACTAAGGTCAAAGATACCACTATTGCCCTTGTATTTGTACAGGAGGAGATTGAGGAAATAAGCATAAAGCAGATCTTCCAATTTACTTTTATTCTTAACCCTGCCAGCTGTTGATCTTCATCAAGCAACTGCTGTGCTAGAGGACTCAGGCTGAATCAAGCATGAGTAGTACTTTTTGGCACCCTGGTGTCCTGTTTGTCTCTTTGGGTCTGTAAAAGCCTGCCTTTCTCAGACGGAGAGTAAGGCCAGTCAGCGCTGGTGAGACACCATGCTCTTGGGTTTCTGTCTGATATAAAGTCAAGATATAGGCAAGAGCACATAAAGAGCTCAGATGCACTTCCCAATTCATTAACTCAGAGGCTGCCTCTATAAAGTTGGGCTAAACAGACGTTCCTAAACAGGCATCTGTACTCCTGACCCAACCCCAGAGGATCACAACTTGGGACTTGCCAGAGACAAATGCAGTTCATCCACCATTTCTCACCCAGGCAAAGCAGGTATATTTGTTCATATCTTCAGTTACAAAGTTTTCTCCAAGTACTGTGAGCGCCATTTTCACTGGGGAGGGTGGTGGACGGGAGTTTTTGGCATCTCTAGGAATGGGGACCTCCCACACACTAGAGAGCTAATTTTGATGGCATTCCGTGATCCAACTGGAAATAAGTGTATAAAGTAAAAGACATATCTGCAAGGGCTGTAGCCAGTACTGCCACCAGCATGTTAAAGTGAACTGAATGTGGCTGAGACTTTCCCAGTTTGCCACATGGAGGAGGGAGATGAGTCCTTCCCTCTGACATGCTGGTGGACACAAGGATGCTGAAGCTGCACTGCAGATTAGAGGTCTACGCCAGCTTCCAGTGAGTGGCTGTTTACAATTCTCCATCCCATCCCACAGCTTTCCCTACCACCTGAATGCCAGATTTTTCCCTGTAGCCAGGTACTCAAATGTTTTCACCTACCAGTGTTTGAGGGAATGGAGGCAGTGGTTTCACAGACTCAGTTGTACAACACAGAGTCACAACTAGAAGAGAGGGAGAATTAAAGAAAAAAACATGAATTTAAGTAAGGCTTTATCTCTTGAGGCTTTCTCACTTGTGGATCTATACGGTGGCAGAAACAGCATCATGACAGCTGACTTTTCATCTCTCTGAAGTATCAACATGCTTTAGCTCTGTATTTTCCAACCTTCTCTTAATTCAAGCACCATCTCAATATCTTTAAAAACCCCATCAACCATTGTTTTCACCTATGCCAAAAAACAAATTCAGGGAAATTTTCAGTTGTATTTTGCTCTGTGGTTCGCCCAGTTCTGTTACCTTATTTAGAATAATAGAAACATAGAATCATTTAGGTTGGAAAAGACCTTTAAGATCATCAAGTCCAACCATTAACCTGCCAAGTCCACCACTAAACCATGTCCCGGAGCACCACATCTACACGTCTTTTAAATACCTCCAGGGATGGTGACTCAACCACTTCCCTGGGCAGCCTGTTCCAATGCCTGACAACCCTTTCGGTGAAGAAATTTTTCCTAATGTCCAATCTAAACCTCCCCTGGCACAACTTGAGGCCATTTCCTCTCGTCCTATTGCTCGTTACTTGGGAGAAGAGACCGACCCCCACCTCGCTACACCCTCCTTTCAGGTAGTTGTAGAGAGCGATAAGGTCTCCCCTCAGCCTCCTTTTCTCCAGGCTAAACAACCCCAGTTCCCTCAGCCGCTCCTCATAAGACTTGTGCTCCAGACCCCTCACCAGCTTCGTTGCCCTTCTCTGGACACGCTCCAGCACCTCCATGTCTTTCCTGCAGTGAGGGGCCCAAAACCGAACACAGGACTCGAGGTGTCACCTCACCAGTGCCCAGTACAGGGGGACCATCACCTCCCTGCTCCTGCTGGCCACACTATTTCTGATACAGGCCAGGATGCCGTTGGCCTTCTTGGCCACCTGGGCACACTGCTGGCTCATACTCAGCCAGCTGTTGACCAACACCCCCAGGTCCTTTTCTGCCGGGCAGCTTTCCAGCCGCTCTGCCCCAAGCCCGTAGCGCCGCACGGGGGCGTCGTGACCGAAGCGGAGGACCCGGCACTCGGCCTCGTTGAACTTCATACAGTTGGCCTCGTCCCATCAATCCAGCCTGTCCAGATCCCTCTGTAGAGCCTTCCTACCCTCCAGCAGATCAACCCTTCCTCCCATGTGCAAACTTGCTGAGGGTGCACTCGATTCCCTCATCCAGATCATTGATAAAGATATTAAACAGAACTGGCCCCAGTACTGAGCCCTGGGGAACACCACTTGTGACCAGCCGCCAACTGGATTTAACTCCATTCACCACCACTCTTTGGGCCTGGCCAGCCAGCCAGTTTTTTACCCAGCAAAGAGCATGCCCGTCCAAGCCATGAGCAGCCCGTTTCTCCGGGAGGACACTGTGGGAAATGGTGTCAAAGGCTTTACCAAAGTCTAGGTAGACAACATCCACCGCCCTTCCCTCATCCACTAAGTGGGTCACCTTGTCATGGAAGGAGATCAGGTTGGTCAAGCAGGACCTGCCTTTCATGAACCCATGCTGACTGGGCCTGATCACCTGGTTGTCCTGTATGTGCCGCGTGATGGCACTCAAGATGATGTGCTCCATAACCTTCCCCAGCACCGAGGTCAGACTGACAGGCCTGTATTTCCCTGGATCCTCCTTCCGTCCCTTCTTGTAGATGGGCGTCACATTTGCCAACCTCCAGTCAACTGGGACCTCCCTGGTTAGCCAGGACTGCTGATAAATGATGGAAAGTGGCTTGGTGAGCACTTCTGCCAGCTCCCTCAGTACTCTTGGGTGGATCCTCTTCGGCCCCATAGACTTGTGTGTGTCTAACTAAGTGGTGTAGCAAGTCGCTAACCATTTCCCCTTGGATTATGAGGTCTTCATTCTGCTCCCGTCCCTGTCTTCCAGCTCGGGGGCTGGGTACCCAGAGGACAACTGGTCTTACTATTACAGACTGAGGCAAAGAAAGCATTAAGTACCTCACCCTTTTCCTCATCCTTTGTGACTATGTTTCTCTCTGTCCTTTATTGGATGCAGGGGTTCTCCTTAGCCCTCCTTTTGTTGCTAATGTATTTCTACGAACACTTTTTATTGTCTTTTATGGCAGTAGCAGTAACAGTTCTAGGTGGGCTTTGGTCCTTCTAATTTTCTCCCTGCATAACCTCACAACATCCTTGTAGTCCTCCTGAGTTGCCTGCCCCTTCTTCCAAAGGTCATAAACTCCCCTTTTTTTCCTGAGTTCCAGCCAAAGCTCACTGCTCAGCCAGACAGGTCGTCTTCCCTGCCGGCTCATCTTTCGGCACATGGGGACGGCCTGCTCCTGCGCCTTTAAGATGTCCTTCTTGAAGAATGTCCAGCCTTCCTGCACTCCTTCGCCCTTCAGGACTGCCTCCCAAGGGACTCTCTCAACCAGCTCCCTAAACAGGCCAAAGTCTGCCCTCCAGAAGTCCAAGGTAGCAGTTCTGCTGACCCCCCTCCTTCTCCAAGAATCGAAAACTGTCATTTCGTAGATCAATTTGATTGCATACAGAGGGAAACAGATGTATGTATACTTTATTTTTATCCTGTTTTTTGGAAATTGTTTCATTGACATTTTTAGTCTATGAAGCAGTGAATAAGAAATACTGTTTTCAATTACCCAGTGGTTACAAGACTGAGGCTGTCTGGAGTCATCCCTACACAGACAGTCTCCCTGTGCTCCACACATCTATGTTAGCAACCTTAGGAACTTATTTAGGAACAAATTTAGTGTAGATACAGCACATTATCCTGCATGCATTATTATCTCAGACATAAATGAAGCGTTCAATATACAAAAATTCTCTTTTTAATTCTCTTGGCTAAGCCATCCATGACTGGTAATGAGGTATTTCCTTGTCCTTGCAACTGCCCGGGTGTTTCATGGCTTTATTTGCTTTTGTAACAAGTGGTTTTGAAGCTAGAGGAAGCTATTCAAATTACTGTCACCAATCAGCTGGCAACTGTTTACATTATTTACTGTTCCATAATGATGAAACCTGTAGTAATAGTAGATAAGCGTATATCATTAATTTCAATTTTCAAAAGCAAATGCCTGTTACAAGCAGACTCACAGATCTAAATCAGGTTCCTAACTGCTCACACCTACATTTTTGGATTTAACTTTTAATTTTGGATTCATACTTTTTTGATTGTGACTGTAAATGCTTAAGACAAAGGTTCAATCATGATTGAAATCAGTGGATCTACGAGTGCTCTACAATTCCAAATAATCAAGCTTTAAAAGGCTGAAGCCCAAATATGCATAAACTGCTATTCCCTCTCCCAAACGTGGCCTTTCACTGTTAAGCATGTACACAGACATGAGGGAATTCCCTTCTGAAAATGTGACACCTAGGAGGGTACCGCTTTACAAATTCTCCTCTTTCAGTCTTTACAGATAAAAAGTAAAACCCCTAAATAATTGCAACTAAGTTCTATAAAAAATACTTTAGAAAATAATGTTAAAATTAAAAAAATGCTGCAAAGTAAATCACACTGTTTAGAAAAAAAATCATATAAATATAATTATATATTAATACAAGATTTTTACTTCTATTTAGTTATGAAACTGTATTGTTTTACACTCATCCATACAGACTCTTGTGCTGAACTTCTATTGTTCCTACCCATCCAGCTTACCGGACCTCATCACTAGAAGGGTCTTATACCATAATACCACAATTTAGCTGGAGATCTTAAGCATAAGGGCAAAAATAATTCTATCTATATCTGGTTTATTTTGTAGGCAAAAATGTCACTAACTTTTTGATCAAACACAGCAGATATAATTTAGTGTATTATTTCCCCCAGTTATACTATAAGCTACAATGTATAGCAGCTATGATGTTAAAAGGAGCTTAGCACATACATGAAAAGGTGTAAGTATATATTGATTGCACTGCCTTAAATATCCATGTCATTTGGCAATATTATGAAAAACATCAATGAGACTAATCAAACAAATAAAAAAACACATTACATTTCTCCCAAATTGTACATCCAGGGGCTGCTTTACAGGTCTGGTTGCAACAGAGAAACTTCCCGTTGATGAAGAATCCTTTATGGTACTTGTTTAGTAAATCAGAATTGTCTTTAATTTCTGGAAAGCACAAAGAAACCAAAGAGAACATGACAGGCTGCACAATGGGAACATTCCTTATGATCAATAGTCTGCTGCACCAAACCATGGGACCCCAGAGTGCTTACCGACTTCTAGCTCTAGACACATATCCCACACACATTTTTTATCTCTATACCATATTCCTCTATGCAAAATCAAGTCTGAAATCCATACCCCCTATTTCTTTGAGAAAGAAACCTGAGTGTCAAGGAGATACAGTACAATCCAATGAAACACCCGAAGCCAAAACAGGGCCCAACAGCTATGATTCAAACCCATGCATCTTACAAAGATTTCACTATCAATAATAAAACTAATTAAACATTTTCATATATCAAAATATGCTGAGTATTTTCCTAGATCTATCTACTGTAAGAAAATCATATTCACTGATACTCAATACACCATATGGCAAATCTAAACTAACATTTATCTGTTAAAATACAGTTCTTATTTAAGCACATCAAAAGGGAACACCATCACAGAAATATTTATTTTATATCTGAAGCACTGCTTTTCTTTAGAAAAATAGCACCAGTAATATCCCTGTGCCAGTGATACATTAGTTCTCTAAGCTGTAATAGTAGTTTGGTTTCAAAAGGTATCTAGAAGAAATGTAGAAGGCGTAGAGTCAGACTTTAAAAAGTGGTTGTCTCAGGACAGGTTTTCAGTTGTGCTGCGGTAAGGCAGTGTAAACCCAAGATTGCTGAATGTGCGCAGCGCTGCGGAAGGATCAGGACACCCCTTCGTGACAAGTGCTTTTTATATACTTTTTAAAAGGCTTGTAGGCAGTTGAATATTGGTGCTATTATTTGTCTCATGACCATTACAAAATATATCACTTTATGCAAGCTTACTCTTCACAAATTTTGTTTTAAAAAGTCTTACCGAAAATCTTGGTTTCTAGAAGGGTCAGTGTAGTTTGCCTAATGCTTCTGGTCCACATTCTTCATAACTTTGCTAAATTAATTGACATACCCTTATTTCTGTGTATGCAAAGGGAGTCACAACCAGAGACGTAGCTCATACACAGGCTTACAAGTAAAACTGGGCACGAATTTGTTCACAGCCCATTATAGATTGCCTATTTTTGTTCCTACAATGGCCAGCATGTGTGAAGGTTGCCCTATTCAATGTGAGGTTTTTGCCTTCACTGGGGTTACACAGGGACGTAGTTTTCTGCTTATAACTTACACTTTGCATGACTGTGATTCTGCTTCATTGAAAACAATAGAAATTTCCTTAAAAAAAAGAGAGGAAAATACAAAGGAAAAAGCACTAGCAGTATTGGTTATCAAAATGGCATTCATGCAGGTAAGAGCTATACTAGCCACATCAAGAATGGTTGTGCTCTATTAATCTGCATCAGTAAAGGCTGAACATATGACGAAGATTAAAAAATGCCCATGAAAAATAAAACCCAAAAGTTTTATTTTGGCTTATTTCTCACTGAAACCTTCAGCCTTTAAAATTTCTAACCCATTCTTGAAATTACCATGCATTTCAACCAGCCAGTGCTGAAGACAGACAGACATTAAAAACAAGTGACAAAGAATGGCACAAAATGGTGAGGCAGGAGCATTTTCCTATCTCGCCTCATGTTGTTTGAATATTTTTGTACACAAAAGAATAGTGTTACCTTTATGCAAAGCTGCAAGCCACCGCTCCCGGCTCTCTTCATTAGTGGCATAGACATAAAGAAGTCCACCCTTGTACACAATCTGGAAAAGGTTGGGAAAGACAGCATGGTGAGAGTCTACTGCCTGAAAGCATGTTGCTATGCAGGAGGGGAAAAGAGCAGGGCATGGGAACCAATAAAATAGGCTTTGTGGACCCACATCAAACTCCCACAACTCACTAATGTTTCTCAGAGGTCGTGTATATAATTGCCATTTCATATAAATACTTTATATTTTGCATATTTCATACATTTCATATATTTCACATTTCATATGAAATATAAATATGCAATATAAATATATAGATATAAATAAATATACATATAAATATAAATAAAACTAAAAATAATTATGAATATAAATAAATATAAATATAGACATAAGTATAGACATAAGTATGTACTGCCTTAACCAAAGTGGTTCATGTCCTAAAGCACAGTTGCAGAAACAAAGGATGGCATCGAATATTTCTGGATGTTCCCATCTTCTATGCACAAAAGGCCTTATATCCCACATGTAAAGTCTTTCTTTCCACTCCAGTTTTTCCACATTCATCTTCCAGCTTCTGGCTCGTGTTACACAAGGCCAGAACGAATGCTCACTGAGGCCAGGAACCCATCTCTGACAGCATCCAGTAACAAATAACTGAGGCAGAGTATATGCTCAGGGCAGCTGTGTGGTGATGAGGGAATCCTGATCCAAAGGTGATGCATTTATACTTAATACCCTTTGAGCGGTATTTTTCTTCTGTGAATTCATTCAGTTGCCTTTTTAAGCAAATAACTAGTATCTGTGACTTCTGGCAGTAAGTAGTCCTACAGCTTAGCTACACAGTATGAACAGGCAGCTGCTTTTCTTCTGCAGTGTAATATTGGATTGTTGCATGCTGAAGTCAGTTCTGGTGCCATCACTACTGTGCTTTGCTTGGTTTTATCAGAGTTCATTCTTCATTAATCTAAGTGATTCTAACTGTAATGCCATTGATATAGCATGTAACAGTTATAGTAATGATGACATATAGTGGCAGGGTTATATAGCAATTAACATCATGCAATTCAATTCACTGGCTATTCTCACCTAAAATCAAATCCCCTTGAGGCACACCTCCCCATCCTTTCCCATCACCCACCAAGTGCACCCAGGTCCTTGAGCAAAAGCAATCCCACGAATGGGTTTGCCTTTGCCTGAGGCAGGAGTAACCCAGACTGTCTTCCCTAATGTATTTTTTATGTGCACTACAGGGACTTTATCCCCTTCTGTGGTACATAAAAGTTCTGATCAGGCAGGGCCACCCTGATTGGCAAATCCTCTGGTGTTGAGTAACCAGGTGGCCTTTGCTAAATGTGTGTACCAATGTTTGAAGGTTCCACCCCCCCATTGCTTTCAATGTAGTCCATTGTATCGTTCAATTTTCCCAGAAGCTGGTGTATGATAGGGGATGTGATATACCCACTCAATGCCATGCTCTTTGGCCCAGGTGTCTATGAGGTTGTTTTGGAAATGATTCCCGTTGTCTGACTCAATTCTTTCTGGGGTGCCGTGTCACCATAAAACTTGCTTTTCAAGGCCCAGGACAGTGTTCCGGGCAGTGGCATGGGGCACAGGATATGCTCCCAGCCATCCAGTGGTTGTTTGCACCATTGTAAGCACATGGCACTTGCCTTGGCTGGTTTGTGGGAGTGTGATATAGTCAATCTGCCAGGCCTCCCCATATTGATATTTCAGCCATCGCCCTCCATACCACAGGGCCTTTAACCGCTTGGCTTGCTTAATTGCAGCACATGTTTCACATTCATGGATAACCTGTGCAATGGCGCCAATAGTCAGGTCCTCCCCTTGACCACGAGCCCATCTATATGTTGCATCTCTTCCCTGATGGCCTGAGGTGTCATGGGCCCACCGAGCCATAAATAGCTCACCCTTATGTTGCCAGTCCAGGTCCACCTAAGCCATTTCAACCTTGGCAGCCTGATCCACCTGCTAGTTGTTTTGATGTTCTTCAGTGGCCCGACTCTTGGGTACGTGAGCGTCTACATGACGTACTTTTACAACTAGAATCTCTAGCCGGGACGCAATATCTTGCCACAGTGCAGCAGCCCAGATGGGTTTGCTTCTGCATTGCCAGTTGCTCTGCTTCCATTGCTGTAACCACCCCCACAGGGCATTTGCCACCATCCATGAGTCAGTATAGAGATAGAGCACTGGCCGCTTTTCTCTTTCAGCAATGTCTAACGCTAGCTGGATGGCTTTCACCTCTGCAAACTGACTCGATTCACCTTCTCCTTCAGCAGTTTCTGCAACTTGTCATGTAGGACTCCACACAGCAGCCTTCTATCTCCGATGTTTTCCTACAATGCGACAAGATCCGTCAGTGAATAGGGCATATTGCTTCTCATTTTTTGACAGTTTATTATACAGTAGGGCCTCTTCAGCATGCATCACATCCTCCTCTGGTGACATTCCAAAATCTGTGCCTTCTGGCCAGTCCATGATCATTTCCAAAATTCCTGGGCGACTGGGATTTCCTATGCGAGCTCATTGTGTGATCAGTGTAACCCACTTACTCCCCATGGCATCAGTTGCATGATGTGTAGAGGAGACCCTCCCTTTGAACATCCAGCCCAGCACTGGCAGTCGGGGTGCTAAGAGGAGCTGTGTTTCAGTACCAACCACTTCTGAGGCAGCTCGAACTCCTTCATATGCTGCCAATATCTCTTTTTCAGTTGGAGTATAGCGAGCCTTGGATCCTTGATATCCCCGACTCCGAAACCCCAGGGGTCGGCCTCGGGTCTCCCCAGGTGCTTTCTGCCAGAGACTCCAGGTGGGGCCATTTGCCCCCGCTGCGGTGTAGGGCACAATTTTAAAATGTTGTCCTGCCCAGACTGGCCCAAGGGCTACTGCATGAACAATCTCCCCTTTAATTTGTTCAAAGGCTTGTTGTTGCTCAGGACCCCATTTAAAATTGTTCTTCTTCTGGGTCACTTGATAGAGAGGGCTTACAATCAGACTGTAATTTGGAACAGGCATTCTCCAAAAACTCACAACACCTAAGAAAGCCTGTGTTTCCTTTTTATTAGTCAGTGAAGATATAGCTGCTATTTTGTTGATCACATCCATTGGGATCTGATGATGTCCACCTTGGCATTTTATTCCTAAAAACTGGATCTCCTGTGCAGGTCCCTTGACCTTACTTTCTTTTATGGCAAAACCGGCTTTCAGAAGGATTTGGATTATTTTCTTCCCTTTCTCAAAAACTTCTTCTGCTGTGTTGCCTCATATGATGATGTCATCAAGGTATTGCAGGTGTTCCAGAGCTTCACCCTTCTCCAGTGCAGTCTGGATTAGTCCATGGCAAATGGTGGGGCTGTGTTTCCACCCCTGGGGCAGTTGATTCCAGATGTGCTGGGTGCCTCTGCAAGTAAAAGCAAACTGTGGCCGGCACTCTGCTGCCAGAGGGATTGAGAAAAATGCATTAGCAATGTCAATTGTGGCATACCACTTGGCTGCCTTTGACTCCAGTTTGTACTGAAGTTCTAGTATGTCCGGCACAGCAGCACTCAGCAGTGGCGTGACTTCATTCAGGTCACAGTAGCCTACTGTTAGTCTCCATTCTCCATTAGACTTTCACGCTGGCCGTGTGGGGCTGTTAAAGGGTGAATGAGTTTTGCTGATCACTCCTTGGCTCTCCAGTTGGCGAATTGGGTTATCATGGGAATCAGTGAGTCTCGGTGCGATATTGGCACAGGTGCGCTGGTGTGGTAGCAATTGGCTTTTGTTGTTCTTTGACCCTCAGCAACCCCACAACCAAAGGGTCCTCCGAGAGACCAGCCGAGGTGGACAGCTGTTCAATTTCCTCCGTTTCCAAGGCAGCTATACCAAAAGCCCACCAATACCCCTTTGGGACCTTAAAATACCCTCTCCTGAGATAGTCTATGCCAAGGATACACAGAGCCTCTGGACCAGTCACGATGGGGTATTTCTGCTGCTCATTCCCAATTAGGCTTACTTCAGCCTCCAATACAGTTAGCTGATGGGATCCCCCGTCACACCAGAAATACAGATGGGTTCTGCCCCTTTACAACCTGATGGCATTGGGGTACACTGTGCACCAGTGTCTACTAGAGCCTTATACTCCTGTGGGTCTGACGTCCCAGTCCATCGAATCCACACAGTCCGATAAACCCAGTTGTCCCTTTCCTCCACCTGGCTGGAGGCAGGACCCCTCTAATCCTGGTCAGAGTATTCATTACTCACTTCTTGTAAAAATGACTTAGAAGTCTCTTCAAGAGGATCAGAAGTAAGATCAGCCCTTATACTCTGTCTGGAAACTGGAGCGGCTTTTTTCCTGGAAGAATCCCCTTTTGTGGTTGTTTTTCCTTGCAACTCGTACCCGTGCATCTAGGGTCGAGGTAGGTTTTCCATCCCACTTCCTCGTGTCCTCTCCATGGTCATGCAGCTAAAACCACATGCCTGGTACCCCATGGTCTATATTCTCTCTCTTGAGCAGAGGAACCATCACTCCTAATAGCTCAGATACTGGTCATACAGGTGGGGAATATGACTTTTGGATCAGTTTGATAAGTTTTTCAGACTTTTTGGACAGTTTTTCCACAGGCTTGTAAGGACAAAGAGAGATTTTCTTCGTATTGCTGGAGCTGGTAAGCCATTTCATCCACTATCACTGCCTCTTAGTCTTTCCAGGTCAATACTGCCAATGGGTTGGCATACAATGATGGCGCACTCCGTACAAACTTCTGCCACATGGGTTGTGTGCATTGGACTTCGTCTGGATGTCTGGGTAACTGTGGGTTGTCTGGGTCATAATAAATCAACTCCAGCATGACTAACTCCCTCAGGTACTGGATACCTCTCCATGGTGGTCCACTTGCCTGGTTGACATATAACATCTTCCTTGAAGAGGTACCTTTCCTTCATGCTTGACAGGAGTTGCCTCCAGAGGCTGAGGGCTTGTGTCCCTTTTCCAATTGCCTTGTCAATGCCACCTTCCCTAGAAAGTCATCCCAGCTGCTTGGCTTCCCTACCCTCTAATTCCAGGCTTCTAGCCCCATTGTCCCAGCATTGGAGCAGCCAGGTGTTAATGTGCTCACCTGGACACCGGCTGAAATCTTTCCACATATCCTGCAGCTCACTCAGGGATAGGGATCAGACAATTACCTCTGGTTCTGCCACTTCCTCCTCCTGTTCTCGTGATGAGCCTGGTTGACCTTCATCCCTTACTAACTGAACTGATTTTTTTTGTATATTTCTTCTTCTGTATAGGGGCGACTGATGCTGGCACAGGTTGGTTCCCTGGTTCAGCTGCAGCATCTGTCGCAGTGGTTGGAGTTGCCGCAGTGTCTGTCGGTCTCTTTTCCCTCCCTTCCCCCTGAGGGTGCTGCATAATATCCAGCAGTGTTTGGTAGATACTGGCCAGGGCCTGGGACAGTGCAGTAAGTTGTGCCTCTTTGGAATAGCCACAGCACTTTCCTTTCAAATATTCTATCACTTTATCAGGGTCCTGTAGTTGTTTAGGAGTGAAGTTCCAAACCACTGGAGGTGAGAAGTTCTCGAGATACCTGCCCATATTCTCCCACATGCCATGCCATCTGTGATTATCCAGCCTCGGGGAAGATCTCTGGGTGATGTTCTTAAATAGTTGCTTAACCTTAAACAAGACCTGGAAAACATTCAGGAGACATAGCAATAGGAACATGCTGGTTTGAACATCCCAAGGATATTCAAAATTCTCAAGAGCTATTGTAATTTTCCTGGAGGAGAAGGGAAAGGTGAAGAAATGTGTCTTCCACATGGATTTCCGATGAGAAAAGGTAAAAGGTGTAATTATTAATAGTTTCTGATAGATGGCTCCCAAAGTATGGGGATGACGGCAATGCTGAATACAAATACCAGATTAGTTTCCTAACCAGCAATTCCATCGTCTCGTAAGCCAGGGTTACAAAGTACAACAGCATGATAACTTTAGCCCAGTTCCCACAGGTGACAGACAGCACAACAGGGAGCATTTACTGCAAGTAAGATGTTACAAAACACAACTTTAAGAAAAAGCATGCCAACTTTAAAACGAATAAATCAACATTGTGACCCACAACTATTGAACTAATTTAATGAATGCTTATAACAAATTAGTTCTAATGTGTTCCAGTCAGATTTGTCATTATCTCAACCCGTCAAGCCCCACGTTAGGCGCCAAAAAGGACTGTCGTGGTTTAACCCCAGCAGGCAACTAAGCACCACGCAGTTGCTCACTTACTTCCCCCCCACCCAGTGGGAGGGGTGAGAGAATAGAAAAAAAGTAAATCTCGTGGGTTGAGATAAAGACAGTTTAATAGGTCAGAAAGGAAGAAAATAGTAATAAAGATGATAATAATAATAAAATGACAATAATAAAAAGAATTGGAATATACAAAACAAGTGATGCACAATACAATTGCTCACCCCTCGCCGACCAATGCCCAGTTAGTTCCCGAGCAGCGATATGCACCCCCCCAGCCAACTCCCCCCAGTTTATATACTGGGTATGACATCCCATGGTATGGAATACCCCTTTGGCCAGTTTGGGTCAGCTGCCCTGGCTGTGTCCCCTCCCAACTTCTTGCGCCCCTCCAGCCTTCTTGCTGGCTGGGCATGAGAAGCTGAAAAATCCTTGACTTCGTATAAACACTACTTAGCAACAACTGAAAACATCAGTGTGTTATCAACATTCTTCTCACATTAAATCCAAAACATAACACTATAGCAGCTACTAGAAAGAAAATTAACTCTATCCCAGGTGAAACCATGAGAGCTTGTTTTCAGCCTACCTTCCTCTAGCTTTGTTTGTTGCCTACCTAATAATTACTAACATCTGCTTTGCTTTTTGGATCATGTTTAGTACTGGGCTGACTCTGTGTGTGCCTGCGTTAGGTCAGGGTTTCATTTCCCTTGTGTAAGTTGCTTTTCAGTCATCTGCACTGAATTTCAAATGCCACTTTATTGCTTTTGTTTGTTAGACTGAAGAGCTCTTGTTATTAAATGCGTAGTCCCACCGGTAAGTATACACGACTGATCAATTTGCTTCCTGTCTCCTTATTTAGTTAAATGGTGGAGCCCTGCGAGTCTTTCCCTTTAACATGTTATCCATCCAATCTATTGGTCATTGTCAAGTCTTTCCTTTGACCTCTCTTCAGTTTACAACATCTTTCTTCAATTATAGTCACCAGAACTAGACACAATATTCTCCTGGTGATCGCAGTAGTGCCAAATCACATTGAGTGCTTTCACTCAATATGTGCCCGCTTCCATGTCCAAGGATGCCATTAGCTCCTTCGGCCACAGCATCACACTGGGAATTTATGTTCAGCTATCATGATCCTAAAGTCCTCTTTAGAGATACTGTTCCCCAGAACAGCGTCCCCCATCCTATAACTATAGCATACACTCTTTTCCCCACTTAACTGAATTATGCATTCCTGACATAAATACACTCATTTAACATAAATGTGTCATTCAGTGCCACAAATCTGGGGGAGGGAGAAGGGAAAGGAAGACTGGAATGACACCTAGGATCAACCAGGCAGTGAAATATTAAGCGTGTGTCATGAGGTTGCCCTTGGGCATGGCAATTATTGCAGGGTCATGAATTAATGCACTATTCAGCAACCCTGTTATTCACTCTAGCAGCCTGCCAGTGGCACTGCAAAAGGGGATCTGTGGGCACTTCTCACATCTGCATGTCCCACTGCCCATAGAATTGAGATTGATGGAGGCTCTAGGAGGAACCTGAGCTGGGCAACTGAAACAGGTGAAAGGCAGCAAAGCTGAAGTTACGGTTTTCTTATCACATTTAGTTCTTAAACACGTGTAGTGCTTTGTGCAGCTGCATCTTCTGATACAAGGCATAGTCTTGGATTTCCTGACTGTGGCACATTTGAATGGCAATCAGGCAGTCAGGGGTCAAATCCTGCACTTGGTGTTCAAGCCAAAGAAAAGAAGTGGAAAGAAACTGTGAGAATTAAAATAAGAATTTTTAAGTGCTTAATTCTGCCTTAAAATAAGTGATAATCACATAGTGTAGTGATCTATATATTCCAGATAATATTAAAGCAAATATCTGATAGACCTTTGAACATAAAAGAAACAAGATTTGATCTAAATTCTATCACAGTCAATTCAAAGTATTTCAGCAAAGTCACAACTTCAGTAATAGAGACTGATTTTCTATTTGCTGTAAATACCAGTAGCACTCAGCAGTAACAGGTGTCACCACTTCAGATTGGAACACTAGGTGTAGCCTTAGGATGGCTGGCAGGCATATTTAATGAAATGTAAATGAAACAGATTTCATGGCTAACCTGAAAAGGATATTGTCTTGCAGGAGGTGTTGATTCCTCAAGATTCACTGTCTCAACACATCGGATTTTCTCAATCTCAATTGACCCCCTTTTGCTTCCTTTTTTCTAAGAGTGAAAAAACACAGCCGGCTGTAAACTAATGTTAACACAATATAAAGTATTCTAGTTTGATGATTTTGTACAATTTTGCGTTTCAAGCTGTATAAGCCATAGCTTCAGGTTTGTTAAACTTTAAAAGAAAGGTAGGAAAAAAACCTCCTTGGTGCCCTACCTGCATCTAATATATTGATCAAATTCAATTTTAAGTCAGTTACAAGAATTACAGGACACAGCCCTACATCTGAGAAAGCATCTGCTGCAACTGAAGGAGTACAGGGCAGAAGGGGGGACTAGCAGGAAAAGAAGGAGGAATTAAGAGAAAAACACCTTAAGTGCAAACCAGAAGCCTAGCTGTGGCCTTCATAATTTTGTTACGGTAATGGAGCTTATTCTCACTGAGCTTCCCTGCAGTTTTGTAATGGGGTGTAACTCACAGGAGGAGTCCAAATGTAAGAAAAGGAGCAAAAACTTTAAAATAAGTTGCCTGGGACATATAGTTCCATTCCTGACAGGAGATCTTCTGAGTAAAAAGCCATCCTTTTGTGATATACAGTCACTCCTTAGGAAACAAGGATAGTTTAAACATCTGCTTTGTGCAGCTGAGGGGTGAGATTCCGAACTAATGTCTTGTACAAGTAACTTCTGAAGCCAGTTATTTACATCAGTTCAGAGGGAAACCTGAGCAAGGAAAACATCCCTATTCAAGGCAATGTGTAAATATATGCCAAGGTTAATTACTTGCTTAAGTTCATTTTGGAAGGACACAAACAGATGCTCAATGATAAGCACAACTGTAAGAGTTGCTCTGAATAGAGACACTCTTAAACCTGCAGCTAAGTGTTTTTCTGAACTGAAACTAGGATTTGATACCCTATATTCTACTCAAAACAAAGTACACCTGTTGTTCTAAGACATAACGTCTAATCAAGTTTCACAGAAGAAAACCAGAGGAATAAGGTGACACTGGAAAATCTTAGAACAGTTTACTTAAAAAAATTATGTCTTACCCCTTTGTCATATTCATAATAAGAAAGGTTTGCTTTCGTCAGAACAAACAACCTTTTCTTGTAGTTAATTGGTGATATTTTTTTCTTCTGTTGTGACTTCTTTAAAAGAAGTTCTTCTAGAATTGTTTTCTTCTCCATTATATATTTCCCTAAAAGAACATCATAGTTACTTTTATTACTACTATTAATAAACATAACAACACCAACTATAGAAACTGTAATAACAAATACATTGAGTCATTGTCCTTTATGTTTTATAAAATTTTCTAGTAATATATGGTTGCAAAGCATGTGTCTAGTACTGCTTAAACAAATGAGGTTGTTAAGCTTATTCACTCGATAAAAAACAATCATAGTATACAAAAATTAAGCTACAGATATACTGTAGTTCTAAACAAGGCGTCTCTGTTACTTTATCTTCTGAGGATCTCTCCTTTTAAAGCCATGCACCCTTTCTGGCAAAGAGCACAGGCTGCTTTATGCACAGATGTATTACATCTGCAGCATAACATGGAAGTCATTACAGCAGCAGAGAGAACGACAACAAAAAGAAAACACTTCTATTTACAGACCAGAAAAACATACCTAGTGCTGACAAGTGTGTTCCCTGAACTGGAAATTTCCCATTTCTTTCTTTCAACTGAAACAAATGCATGTTTATAGAACAGTGACATGTAGAAAAGATCAAAAAGTAAAACTGTTCTTGCACCGCATATATATACATATATACTTATATCTATGTATTTTTTCTTAGCCTGGATAATCGTACAGTAGAAAATGCCAAGAAGGATGACATCCATCATATTTCTACAAGTTTTGTGTGTTTCAGGTTATCTTACCCAAACGTGAAGAAAGTAGGTCACATCCTTTGCCCTATACGTTCTGGAGCTCCAAAGGGAAGTGTTGTGCTAAGCAACCCACTTCGTTATGTCCCTGTTCACTACAGAGAGCCCAGCAGAAAGAGAAAATTTGCATGACGCTTATCACACCCACTTGATCTCACCACTGAAACCTACTCGAACCCAGAAAATAACAAATATCTAGTAGGAACAGTCTGAAGAGGAAAAGAGGGTCCTTACTAGCCATTACTCCACCACGGGCTTCTGGCTACCCTCCCCGTGGACAGGATGCCTACTTACACCTACCACCCACTCCATTTTGGAGAGATCAGTGTATGTTAGTGTCACTGGTGAGTCAGCTTAAAGGCAATCTTGCCACGACATGCGACATCTGAAGAAGATAAGAGCTTGGGGTAGGTAAAGGAAGAGCTGGGGCTGAAATCATTCTATTGATGTGTCTGCTCTGATGTGGGGGAAAAGAGGAGTATCCACCCCACTTCATGAAAATTTTCAGGCATTACAGGGTAGGTACTTGCCCTGACTGACTGTAGGAGTAACTAGCATGAAATTAGGAGTTAGTTCAACACAGCTTAGAGAAGCTGTCTTTGCAATTAAAATATTAGGTTTGATAGAAAGTGTAAAAAACTTGTCATTCCCATGGCAGAGCAGTAAGAACTCCTGCTTTTTGTAACAGCATGTGCTTTTGTTTCTCTATACTGGGAAACATCCAGTCTTTAGCTCCAACTCACTGAAGTTCATGGAGCTCACAGGGGTACTGGAGGTCAGAAAAAAGGATGGGTGAGATGGAATTTCAGCTACTTTATTTTAAAGCATTATTTGCAGGTCATTTTTCTGGGGTTGTGACTACGTGATCTTTACTAACTGCTGCTTGAATTAATCTGAGCAATTACCTGAACTGCCAGGACTGATAACATTGCTCATGCGAGACCAGGATTCTAATCCACATCAGCTCTAGCACTGACCACTGAGAGCCCAGAGAATATCAGCTGAAGCCACATGGAGTGACTGCAGTCTACACTTAGTGTGGCTTAGAAAAAAGACCAAGTACTTCCATTACTACTGGTAGAAACATTAACAAAACAACCTCTGGGTTTGACAAAGTTGTGCCATGAGTGCACACCAAGAAATGAGTAGAGACCAAAGGATTTATCACAATATGTAATTTCATTTAAGTATTAGAACCTTATGTTCTATAAACTGTACCTTGCAACACCTATTTGTTAATAAACAGTATTTAAAAGTACAGGACTATATATTAAATATATCAAATACAAATTATGAAGTAAATGGTAAACGCCTATAAGATTCATTAAACATATTTATTAAACAAAATTATAAATATTTATAATAGTCAAGATTTTGTTTTCTTGATATGGGAAAAAACACATACTCTTCTTTTTAAAGTAATTAGCTGAAAACACTATTCCGTTAAATTTAGGAACTCGATGTCTCTGGATATGCCCTTGCATAGTAAAAGACATACTGGATCACCTTGTTATCTAATAGCATGCCTTCTGCCTTGTCTGTGGACCTGTGGCAAGTACATGACCTACTTGTAAGGGTGCAATAGAAAGTTAAAGGTATAGGCTAAGAGAAACACTTATAAGACTCGAAAAAGCCTATACAATTATTACATCCCTTGGTTTCTCTGAAACAGATTACTGTGCATTCAGCCTTTGAGAGAGCAGCTGTTTACACTGCAGCATATATAAGCCACTTCATTACTGGAGTGCTCTGGCTCAAGTTTAAAAAAATGTTTTCCAGATTTTGACTTCTCATTACAATTTGAGATAGAAAACAATCTCAAACTCTTAAAAAAAATCCTGACAGCAAAACTACTTCCTGTCCAGATCCACTGCACAATGCTCTTCTTTTTCTGCTTGTGGGAAAGAAATTACAACAGCTGAAATTATGCCAAATGAACTGTTCAACTTTTTTTCCCCTTTTTTTTAAACGAGGTTACAGTTCCAGGAATAAAACATATTTGTGTTGCACTGCCTTTTCACTGCCTAGGCTGCCCTTCCTTTGTGAGCAGAGTCTTTTGTGCTGAGTCAGAACGTGCTTGTGCTACCCACTCAGCTGTGCTGAAGGGATGATCCTTCGGTGCAGAAAGTGCAGAGAGCGGCCTGTGCCGTGTACAAATTTCTGCCTATCTATCTAGAGAATTGCAAGGTATGGTATCCTCCCTCTTTGCTGGATGGAGCTTTATTCCTTCAACTGTGAAATCTAATTTCTCCCTGGAAGAAAACAAAAAGCCATATGGAGTTAGCTGTAAACATTTGTTCCATATGATTCGAGGAGACATGAAGGATCTAGGGATCTTTTATTATTTTTCCACGCTTGAAATTTGCGTCCTGTATTTCAAACAGTTGTGCTTGTACTGAGGATATTTGCATTTTCTTTGCTTTCCATAACACAGTGACAAATATAAAAGATCTGTTCCCCCAACAGATCTTTAAAGTCTTAGAGATCAACCTGCCATTCAGAAAGAGGGCTGTTGCGAGGCAGTTTATCAGAACCGTACTCAACAAGGAGCAAGCGAAAGGGACCAAGACGTCCTGAAGGCTAGAGGTACCTTCTCTAGTGTTAGCTGCTGCTTCTGACAAGGGGCTTTGGATGTGGTGTTCAGTGATAAGCATTTTCTAATGGTAGGCTGTAACGCAGCACACAAGCTGCAGAGCACGCTGGCTCCTTCCCTCTCGGTAACCTTTATCTCCAGAAGAGTGACCAGCTGGAAAACTAAGAGGGAAAGGGACAGCAGTTGTGACAGGAGAAGCCTGGGGAAGAACCTGACTAAGCTATGGCGGCTGGGGACACAGCCGTGTCGGAAGCATGGCTCCCGCCTCAGAAACGCCGGCAAGGTGGAGGTCCTAACTCCCGACCAAATAGAAACATGTCCTCCACCCAGACGAAATAAGCAAACTTGTCGGGAAGCGCTTGGCTTCGTATCCTTAACGACACGGCCCAGCGGGGGTAGGCCGGGGGTGGTGGGGACGGCCGTCGAGGGACCAGGACAGGGTGGTGGGGTTGGGTGGGTGGGCTGGGAGGGAGCAGGGATGACGGCAGGCCTGGTGGGGAAGGCAGGAGAGCAGGGAGCGGGGTAGGCTTGGGCAGAGGGGACAGAAGAACGGGCAGCTACAAGTCCCCTTGCACAGCCCTGAGCGGAGACTTGGGCAGCTGGGGGGGGAACTAACATGGTCGCCGGCAGCCGGGCAGGCGGCTGGCAGGGTTCCGTGAAGCCATTGGGGTGGAAAGTAAGGCGTAGCTCTTGGGGTGGAAAGCAAGGTCTGGGGCGTCCGTGTGGTGGCAGACGGGGGCTTGGCGGGGGTGTCCGGCAGGGGAGGGTGGCCCAGCGGCTGGTTGGGGACGGAACAGGACCATGGGATGAGCAGCTAGCAGGGCAGAATATGGGGTCGAGGTGGGCACGAGAGCTGTCAGGCCAAGGCCTCAGGGTGGTGGGCGCATGTCGGGCAGGGTATGCTGTTGCAGAACTCGATTATTCCCATTCTGCTACGCGGACCATCTCTGAGGAAAGACTCCATCATCTCCCTCCACCCCCGCCCCAGGGCAGGCCTGTTGGTGTGAGGACACCGCAGCAGGCTTGTTGGCATTCACTGTACAAAAGGTGGCCAAACAGCACTTCATTTTGTGGAAATACCGGACCTTTTACAGCCGTTCTCTTCCGCGGGTTCAGAGAGAGAGCTTTTTCCTTTGTTTCAGGTGAACTATTTCAGCTCAGTAAGCTGCTCATTCGGAGGTCTGAAACAACCCAGAATTTGGAATAATACAAATTTGCCTTCCTCTTCCAAATAAAGTAGATGTGGAGGGTGAGAGCTACTAATTCTAAAACTTCCAAGGTGTGGATAGATGCAAAAATAATCATCTCTAGTTACTTACAAATTTTATTAGCCTTGCTAGTGAACCATAATATTTTTAAGTTTGAATGTTTTGAGCAACTGACCTTCTTCCAATCCACCACACTCAAAATACATTTTAGTTAATTAAACCAGTTGCAAAGCACTACCTTGGTGCTTACAATTTATGATTAAGGTGACTCTAACACAAACAGGGAATAAAAAGCTATCAGAAATGAGACCAGCAATTTATTTTAATATGATAAAAAAGTAAACATAACAAATTGGAACACATTTCCTTTAAACCACAGTATTTAAATATAGATATTTATGATGCATCCTCTTGGTATTCATTTTAGCAACTCATATTTAGGTTAAGGGATGGAACTGTTTCCTGATCCTGGTGTAATGGAAACCAGTGAAGGAGACAACTCAAGTACGCATGGGAAATAGTCCTAATAGTCTTAAGCTTTTCTGTCTTCTAATTTAAAACTTAATTTAAAATGGTGGTTTGAATTATCCTGCATTTTGGCCCTCACTTTTCAGTGGAAAGGATCTGTTTGGTATTGTGTATTTTTCCTCATATTACAAGATGTGAAATCTTTGCAATATTATACCTAGTTTTATATGTTAAGTGGCAGTCTAATTTCACTACATACAGAAAACTTATCTTCCCCCCCGAAGCTCTCTTGTTCCCTCAATCTTCTTTCTGTGCAATTAAAAATTACTGAGGGTCAGCACTTTTTGTATGACGATATAAAATCAAAACTACTTTTTGGGGGCATGCAACAATAATTCATTGTTTCTAAAGGGGATATTAGTGGCGTCTAGCCTCAAGTCCCTTAAAATATTATCACTGGTATGCTTAAACATGTATGTCATTTACTCTGGTTTAGGATTAGTCATTTGTTTATTATCTACCAACTGACTTCTAATTGAAATAGGATATTATTCCATAGGGTGACAAATTGCACTCCTACTTAGAATCATAGAATTGGTTTGATTGGAAAAGACCTTTAAGATCATCGAGTCCAACCGTTAACCTAGCACTGCCAAGTCCACCACTAAACCATGTCCCGGAGCACCACATCTACACGTCTTTTAAATACCTCCAGGGATGGTGACTCAACCACTTCCCTGGGCAGTCTGTTCCAATGCTTGACAACCCTTTCAGTGAAGAAATTTTTCCTAATATCCAACCTAAACCTCCCCTGGCACAACTTGAGGCCATTTCCTCTCATCCTATTGCTCGTTACTTGAGAGAAGAGACCAATCCCCACCTCGCTACACCCTCCTTTCAGGTAGTTGTAGAAAGAGATAAGGTCTCCCCTCAGCCTCATTTTCTCCAGGCTAAACAACCCCAGTTCCCTCAGCCATTCCCCATAAGACTTGTGCTCCAGACCCTTCACCAGCTTCGTTGCCCTTCTCTGGACACACTCCAACACCTCCATGTCTTTCCTGCAGTGAGGGGCCCAAAACTGAACACAGGACTCGAGGTGCGGCCTCACCAGTGCCCAGTACAGGGGGACGATCACCTCCCTGCTCCCGCCGGCCACACTGTTTCTGATACAGGCCAGGATGCCGTTGGCCTTCTTGGCCACCTGGGCACACTGCTGGCTCATACTCAGCCGGCTGTCGACCAACACCCCCAGGTCCTTTTCTGCCAGGCAGCTTTCCAGCCACTTTATTACAGCCTTGTTGAACCTCAGACAATTGGCCTCATCCCATCGATCCAGCCTGTCCAGATCCCTCTGTAGAGCCTTCCTACCCTCCAGCAGATCAACCCTCCCTCCCAACTTGGTGTCATCTGCAAACTTACTGAGGGTGCACTCGATCCCCTCATCCAGATCATGGATAAAGATGTTAAACAGAACTACTTGTTCATGTTGTGATGCAGTTGCCCATAGCTGGACCTATGCTTTGAGTAGGAGGTTGATTTTGATGACCCCCTGAAGGTCTCTTTCAAACTGGACTATTCTGTGTCTGCCCTTAATTGTTGCTAACATTACACAAACAGTACATCTTGCAGGAATAGTGAAAACCTACTTTCTTGTTCGAAGGTCTCATCGACCCTGCACTTGGTGGCACAAAGCTGCAGCTGAGGGCCAGACCTGCCTTACAGACCTTTAGTAAGGAGGGCCTTGTCCCTTAAAGGAAGTAGTCTAGTAATCTCCTGTTGTATGAGAGCTACTCTACTGTTTTTGTGACCTGAGCTTCCTCTGAAAGCAGTATGGACTTAATATATGTAAAATGCACAGTCTGTTATCCTGATAATGTGTCTTTAGATTGCTGAGGTTTTGCAGTATTTCTTAAGCAGTGATCACTTACCTAGACAAGTAAAGCTAAAAATATAAATTATATACATTTGTAATATATGTATCAGGTGTGAAGTAATATCTTCATTTTATTGCCAAGCAATCAAAGTATCAGTCAGGTATGAAATGACCATGAAATTAAAAACAAAAATAATTTTTAATGTTTTTTTTATCACCTTTAGATCACTTTAAATTTTTTTACACAAAGTTGGAAGCTAGTTTTATCATCAATGAGAACTGATTATTTTCACATACATGCCTGATTTCAGTAGCCAAAGATTTAAGCAAACCACAAAGTGCCTTGGCATTGTTTTACCCAGGTTTTAAACAAAGTGTTCATGTCAGACCTATGTACGCATGTAGCCACCAGCATTGGCTCTGTGCCAAAGAGCAAGCCTGAAATGGCACACCACTAATAGTAATATCATGTTGACTAGGGACTGTCTGTACAAATTGAAGATAAATATATAAAAAAAGGTCTGTGGGACCTGCAGGGATGTATTTGAGGGTGCTAAGAGAGCTTGCTGACGTCATTGCAAAGCCACACTATCATTTTTGAAAGGTCACAGAAACCTGTGAAAAGAAAGAACCGGGAAACTGCAGACTGGTGAGCACACTCTGGGAACAGTATGTAACATGTCCTCTTGGAAACTGTTTGCTTACATGTGAAGGGCAAGACGGTGGTTGGGACAAGCCAAGTCAGATTTACCAAGAGTAAACAGTGCATAACCAACTTCGTTGCCTCCTCAGATGGAACAATGTGCTTAGTGGGTGCAGGGAGAGCTGTGGGTGTCAAACCTTGGTAATTCGCAAGGTGTTTGACACAGCCTACCCCAACAGCCTTGTTGGCAAACTGGTAAGATACGGACTGGGCAGGTGGGCCACAAATTTGGTAGGAAACTGGCTAAATAGAGCTGAAAGGGTGATGGTTAAGGGCTCAAAGTTGAACTGAGTGAGATGGTCACACATGGGGTTCGTGGGGGTTGCTGCAGGGTCTGACAGTATTCATGTTGTATGTACGCATGTGACAGTCCAGGTGATGAGACTGAATGTGCTCTCACTGAGCTTGTGGAGTACACCAAACCAGGAGGACAGGTAGGTACCCAGGAAGGGAGAACACCTCACAGAGACGTCATCAGACCTCAGAGCTATCAAGAACTGTAGAGAACTGCACATGGGTTGGAATAAGCCCAAGCAACCCTACAGCCTGGGAGCTGGCTGGCAGTGGCATGGCTCTGTGGCCAGGGCCCTGGGGTTCCTGGTGGGCAGCAATGAACATGACCCAGGAGTGGGCCCTGGAAGTAAAGTGTCTACAGCATGCTGGGCTGCATCAGCAAGAGTATAGCCATCAGATCAAAGTATGTGATTTTGCTGCTCTATGCAGCATTTGTTAGGATACACATGGTATACCCTGCCCAGTTGTGGTTTCCACATTTATTAGAGGGACATTGAATAATTGGGAGAGGGCCATCAGGATGGTTAGTTTGTTGAAGAACTTGACATACAAAAAAGGATTGAAGGACTTGGGTTTGCTGAGAGAAGAGAAGAGAAGAGAAGAGAAGAGAAGAGAAGAGAAGAGAAGAGAAGAGAAGAGAAGAGAAGAGAAGAGAAGAGAAGAGAAGAGAAGAGAAGAGAAGGTTTTGGGGGAACTAGTCACATTCTTCAAATATTAAATTAATCAAATATTAAATATCAAATATTAAAAGGTATTTCTAGACAAGATGGAGGCATTCATCACAAAGGTGCACAACAGGGCAAGAGGCAACACACAGGTTGTGTCGGGAAATTCTGTCTGGATATAAGGAAAAAATACTTCACTGTAAGAGTTAATATTGAAATAAGTTGCCAAGAGTCATGGTGGAGTCTCCTTTGCTGGAAATAGTCGAGACTCAGCCTGACATATGCAGGGCCATCCTTTCCCACAGGAATTTGGGCAGAAGGCTCTCTGGAGGTCCCTTTAAGCCCGGGGAGCACCCCGTGGTTTTGAGCTCACCAGTCTGTCTTCCTCAGGAGAGCCAGCAGATGGCACGGTTCAACAGCAGTAAATCCACAAGCGGCAATAAAGCATGTTTCATACTGGAATAAATACTAAAAAAAAATGTTGATTTAGGAAAAAAGGGCTCAATAAGAACAACTTCTACTTCAGAGAGGGGTATTCAGCATAGTTTAAAAAAAAAGTTTATTTTGTGGTCAATTTTGTATCAAGGGTGTATTATGTGTGCCCAAGCCCCGTAACACTACACTATTCTGATAGGCCTTCCTGGCGTAAGGTTAGCCCCGTGGGTTAATGGTGATCTTCCCCGGCTCTCCCTTTCTAGCAGGAAGGCCATTTGACCTGTTAAGGAGCACCTTATAGGTGCCTTATAGGTAGGCAGTCTCACGACCTCGTGTGCGCACATGAGCTTGTTGAGTGAGTGAAAGACATGGGCCCTCCAACACAGCAGAGACATTACAGATTGGTCCTCAGAAAGGTGCATCACCAGTCATCAACGGGACCAGGACATGGGACTCAAAGGAGAGAAGGCATTTGGGACCTTGCTGCTTACCAGTTTAGCCCGTATCTCATTTCTGGTGAGTGTCTGAGGAGTCCTTGGGAAACACAGAGGCAGGGAGCAGGATTGTCTTTATGTGAACAGAAATGGTTGTTAGAGATGATTGGGTCCGTCTAATTTTATTGTTGATTTCTTATGCTGTTGGTGTTACCGTACTCTGATACAAGCCATGAATACATCAAAACAAATGTAACAAGATAAACTATTTCTGTAGATGCAAAAGACTTGTGGTTAAGTAGTATTTGCCTTGGTAAACAGATATGGATAAGAAAGTGAGTAATTACCGTGTACCATGTTCAGGTACATCTGGCACAAGTGAATGTTGCAGCTGGAAGGTTTTCCCTACCTCTTGTCAGCTTGTATGTATGCATTACCTTAATCTCACGGAGAACCTCACAGAAATGGGCAGATGTGCAAAATAAACGGTTTTTATAAGCTGATGACTACTTGCACCTGAAGGCTTTGTGATTACTGTCAGTTTAGAAATGCTAGCTGAGCGTTTGGAACAAAAGCTTATTTATATTTTTAGTATTGCACTTTATGGTATTGAAATGCCGTTGCTCCTAATTACAGGACAAAGACACAGGTCCAAACTGAGCAGTTTGAAGGTGCTTAATATGATGAAGTAGCAATATATTTGTACAAATGCTTGAGGGGGACAAACTGAACTGTCAGAAGTGGCATTTGACTGATTAATCGAGGTACTGGGGTGAATTTGAGGAAACTTGTTTAAAATAAATTCAGAAACAATATTCAAAGGACTTACTGCTAGCCCTGGAAGCCCACCCTCATAACACAGTGGTCAGAGTATTCGTTTTGAAGAGTGGGAGGAAAAAGAGCACCTTTCCTTAAGTCATTTCTTTGCCAGGTTTGGGAGAGGAATTTGAAATGTGGTCCTTTGTTTCCTGTGGAGCTTGTTTTGCCGTAGGCTGCGGGGGATTCAGGGTGGTTTCTTCTGGTCTTTGAAATGGCTCCTCTGAAATATGTACTGGATTAAGAGCTGAAACCAAAAACTCTCCAAAGAATTCGTTAATCACCATCACAGTGTCAGTCTTTTTCTCTGTGGCCGGTAGTTGTCTGGGTACTGGAACTGGTGGAAAAGGATGAATGTAATGGGTCTCCACCTTTTCTTAGGGTAGGAGACAAAGCTTTAGTTCAAATGTCTACTCACAGTGAAGCAGAGAAGAGTGAACTGCACTCTTCTGCAAAGGTGCCAAGACTGTGCTATGGAGGACATTAAAGGGATTTTGGGGCTGTTTGTCCTTATGAGTTTAGCCTTGTATATTATTAAAAATGCCCATGGTGACTGGGTTAAAATGATTGGGTCCTTTTTAATGTTATTTTTGCCACAATCACTATTTTCAAAGTTTTGCATTAACAGAAATGAGTTTTTGTTTTGATTTAGCCACAAAACCAGTGATCTTGCGTCTTGGAAACACTGTAACTGCTTTACTGTGGTGCTTCTCAGCAAGGCTAATGAACCCACAAACAGTGTGGTTCTGATGTAATTACATTGCTGCTTGTTCTGGAGCTCATTTATTGCGTGATGGTTTGAGGATCTCTGTGCCATACTCCACTGCGCAGTGTAAGGGTGCCTTCAGTCATCTTAATGTCTTCCTTATGTCTTGCTCACGCTTTCACTTTGAAAAAAAATTACTGCCCCTGTTCCTCTTAATGTTTAGCACTTACTGAATTTAGCAGACAAGGTGGGGCTTCAAAATTGAGTCAGTTAAATGAGTTGGTGGAAATTTACAGCAGCAGAGGTTGTCTAGTGGCCAGAAATGAAGGCCAAACGGGGAAGGACAGAACATTTCAGTCTAGCTTCATCAGGCGGGTAGAGCCTGTCGGGTCACTTACAACCATGTGCTGAAGTAGGGAGCTCTTTGCCCTGGGAGTGTTGGAATTTCGGGAGGTTCATTTGTTGTCAGCCTGATAATGTCAGAGCTCTGACACCGAGACCTAGCCACAGTAAAGGGTCGTGCAGAGTAACATATAGTTATTTTCAATCTAAATTCCCTTTAATGTAAAAATAATGCCATCAAATAAGGCCCAGAGTGAGGACAGAAAAGGGGGAGGAAAGGAAATAGGATATATCCTCAGAAACGGGATGCAGTGCACAGGAAACACACTCACTGTGGATACATACACTCTTCCTGTGGTATATGTGTCCATCCTTCCACTGCCACGTAAGGATGGCACTGCCTGTGCACAACAGCAGCACTTTCTACAGGAAGAAAAAAACTTGATCTGTCCTTTCACTTACCTGTGTTTTTTGATCTTTAAAATGTGTGAAATGACAAAGTAATTGAAAGGGTTTTAGTGTGCTCCCTGTTTACTGAATTGAACCTTTGGATCTGAGTTTAGTGCAGTCAGAATGCTAGTATCATCTGTATAAATGAGGGAATGCTGACTTCTGAGTAAAAATGCCCAAAGAGCTCAGAGTTGGGCTCTGGGTTCCTCAGTGCTAAGCAGTGTATAACCATAGAGGTAGGCAAACAGAGCTTTTACTCCTAAAACCGCAAGCAAGGAACTCCATTATTGTTCCATTATTGCTCTGCAAAATGCACTGTCTTGTTCCTTGAGTGATACTGCTGGTTTTGCTCTATTCCTTTATGAAACACCATCTGAGGAGTTTAAAAGGTTAGATTTCACTTTATGGTATTCATGTTTTTCCAGCCTTTCTGTGCATGCTAACAATCAAATTTTATCATTCTTGTTGACTCTCTCTGGACTATGTCAATGTCCTTTCTCTAAAAGGCTGCCAAATATTTCACAGAGGATTATAAATGTTTTAAAAGAACTCGATTTAATTCTTCCTTCTTGTTTATTTGTAGCCATTTGTTGGTGTTGATGGTTTCATGAGTCTTCCTCACACCCAGGCCCTCACTATGTGTTTGTGTAATATATGGGGTTCAACTTTCATGACCTGTGCAGCGAATTTAGGAAGCAATTCTGCAGTTAGGCTCAAAGTCTAAATGAGGTTCATTAGGTACAAACCCATATAAAGCTGAGACAAGAAAATGTGCTGAATCTCACGTAGCTGAAAACTACATAGTACTGCACATTGTTGTTGATGGGGTTTGAAAGAAAGTGCAACATCCCACTAGCTGGCTTATTTGAACTTGAATTGTGTTTGTGAGTTGAGACTGAGTTGCATAATGGCTTTGTCAAATCAAAATGTTTGCATTTGTAAACTCATCCTCTGAAAGAACTCCTGACATATTCTGTTGCAGATGTTCCAAGCAAAATGCTGAAATACATGGAGTTAGTGCTTAAGATAATAACAACCTTTATGACCTATTCTGAGTCAAATATCAGCCTTGATGACTGACTTAGAGTAGTGAAACTGCGAGCAGATATACTGAGCAAGGGGCCAATCACTAATGTATCAGGTCATGCATTCTTCATATCTGAGAGAACCTTTGTTATTCAGATATGTCTGCTTTATGTGAAGGGCTGCAGTAAGACTAAATGTTAAATCTCAAGATTCAGAGTTAATAGCAAGAAAAAATCTAGAAAGTGTTGCTTGGGTTTATTTTTAAGTAGCAGAAACTATAGTGGGCTTTTGTGATCTCTTCTTGTCATACGAATAACTTTTTGATGAGTGTTCAAATTGCGATTCTTACAGAACAAAAATACTAGCTGTGTGATACCTCTGTATCTGAAGTTTACAGATTTCACTTAAAAGGAAATTTTTCACTTAGGACATGAAAACAAGAGTCTATGGAGAGAGAAGCCTTTGTTATTGACTGATCTAAACACTTCCTGATGCATATGTCTCCCAAGAACACACATAGCATTGGTGGAGGGAGGGAATAGCCTTGGTTGTAGCTACTAAGGTCTTTGATAATGCTTCCTAGAATCTGAAAAGTTTCATATTTTTCAGGAAATGGTGGCTTCAAATGGGGATTTTCTTAGTGTATCAGGCTTCCAATTTAAGCCAGGGGACCTTGAGGAAGGTGCCGAGTGCAAGGCCAGGAGCTGAATTCCCACTCTTCTCCTGTACCTATCCCATCTCCAAAGATCTGAATTCTGGTTCAAATCTGTCTTGTAAAAGTGCTGGTTCTGGAGGCAACATCTGCCTGAGACCTTGGCAGCATGTAAGCAAAATTCACTTGCATTCAAAATCCAGATCAAGGCATTGAATTTCATCTGGCTAGGAATGCTGAGCTGGTTATCAGCCTCCTGTCTCCTGAAGCAATGTTGTGCTTAAACCTTTTGCAGGTTTGCACAGCAGAGAAGCAGCTCTGTGTTGGAAGAACTGCAGCCAGCTGTGCAGAGGCTGATATGCCTCCAGAGCACATGGCTATGCAATACCACCTAAAGCCTTGCATACTGGAGTAGCTCACTGCTAGTCACAGGCAGCGGGCACACTGCTAGGCAGAGACTGCTTACCTCTTTCTGTTTAGCCTCCAATTACCAAGTAACTGGCTTCTGGTTAACTACAGGAAACTCAGAACTTGGGAAAACAGAAACAAGTCTGGCCAAAACAACTGGATGAAGTTCATGAACATTCAGAAAAAAACACCGGTTCTAATAGCATGCCTTTCTCTGAATGAACATCATTTACAAAAAGAAAGCTGAGGTAAAGGAGAAAATGATTTGTGTAAGGTCACTCAGATTGCTTTCTTCTTGGCGGAGGCTGTGTGTTAGTGGCTCACCTTCTGCCGAACTGATTTGACTCACTAGAACAGCAGAAGCGTCTTCATTTTTTGCCAGGCTGTTTCTCCGCATTGCATAAGTTACACTGGCTCATGGAGAACTCTGATGAACAACATAAAAGCTGGCATAACCAAGGCAACAGGGAGCGTGCAGCTGGCAAGTGCAAGTGCAAGCTCTTATGGTAGTTCACCATGTGTCATGAAACTGCTTCCACCGTAGTGCTGGTGGCAGAGCATGGCAATGAAAAGCAGGTGTTCCCAAACTCCATTGATACGGTTGATCTGTTTATTCCATCTGGGAGTAGATGGAGCCAATGGCCTCCCTCTTAATTTTGTATTTTGCTTTATTGTGGGCATGTGTGTGTGTACAGAGAGAAAAGCACCTCGTTTTGAGTTGCATACACATTTTATAGACATGGGGAAGTGGATTTTTTTTAGGGAGAAATGATGAACAAACTGAGGGAAAGCAACCCTGTGTCCTACCTAGTCAAATGCAGATGGGAGTGTTGCAGGTATTGAGCTTTATGCTCATGAGTCAGTCCATGAAGACATGAAATCAAGCCATTAACAAATTACTAATTTCATGCAGCTTTTTTCCTTCTAGATGCGTTGAGTCATCGGGCTTCACATTATCAAACTTGTCTTCAAACCACAAATGCTTTTTTTGGTTTGTTTTTTAATGCAAGTGAATTTTTCTTGATTCCAGAGCAGCAGGGCTACCAGAAAACAGCTAGTATTGTGAAATTCACATTACTATGGCAAATGCAGCTGATGCTGAGAGGGAGCAGATGTACTGGGCCAAGGCCTGGGGAGTAGTTCTGGAGAGCCAGGAGCCTGGCTGAAGCCGGCCGAACTCTCAGGAGGGTGCTTTGCAGTGTATTTTCTTTGGAGACAAGAAGTTCTTGCCCTTTCTCATCTCCTGGCTGCTCTTTGCTATTCCTGCAACCCTCTCAGTTGTACTAACATAACTGTTTGTGGTCTTTGCCATAAACTCATTTCTATGTGCTAAAAAAGGTGTATTTTCATAATGAGCACTGGGAATTGTGATACAGGGTTAGAAATAAGGAACTGAGAAGAGAGGAGATGGGAATGAGACGGGACCTTCATATGTCAGGATTGCCACTAAGGAAAGCAAATAATGCAACTACAGCCACCAAACATTTAGAGAGAGAAAAAGCACTTTCAGAGGGAACCGAAATGCAACTTTTTAGCTAGCTGCTGCCTGCTTGCCTGCCTCTTCCCTGTTCCTTAAAGGAAGCATAGGGACTGAAGGGCTGGGGAAGTCGGGAACTGAGATGCTAGGCTGATAGAAAACCATCTCTGCCAGGTGCCAGCCAACTTAATTGCCCTGGTTCAATTACTGACTCAACTCACTCTTCTCAGTGAAGGCTTTAATTATTTTGAATCTGCAATTTTGATAAAATATTCACCTGAAAGCATTTATTCTAGTACATCTTTTTTAATTGAGCTTCATGTTCACCTGTTTCCCCTGGTCAAAACCCCACCTTGAGGTGGTGGGGCCCTCCTGCTGTTACCCATCAGAGTAGTCTCTCTAATCCTGCTGGCTCCTGCTCTGCCTCCATCTCCCAGCCACACTTTCTAAAAGGAAATACTGTCAAAGGAGTATTAGTGTTAGACACATTGATTGGATTCTCCTATGTGAAAATAGATCTAACAAAGTAGCCTCACTTCATTTGGATCCTGAGCCTTGTGTTGTTTCAGTGCAGCACTATGTGTCTGCAAGAGGATAGTCGTGGGGGCAGCGACCTTTGATTAGAAATATCGCAGTGTGCCTTTGTCCCTAGCCTCGGGACAACAGCTTTTTTTTTTTTTTCCTCTTTCCATTCCTCTGAGGAGAATCTGGTTTCAAACTATGTTAAAAGACTTAGGGTTTCTTTTTTTCTTGACACTGCCCCAAACAAATATGTTCCATTGGCAAAAACACTCTTCATTCTTTAGTTACTGGTAAAGTGGTTTTTATTCCTCCTTCTCCACCTTTTTTAATCTGGCAGAATCTCCTAGACAAAAAATGATGATCTCGTTAAATCTACAAATGTTGTTGTGGGCAGAAAATGCTGAGTTGCTGGGACACTGTTATCCTGTGTGTGTGTCTGATTTGGCCATTATGAAACAGAATTTGTGTGTAAAACTTTCTTCAACTATTTCATGAATGGTAGTCTCCCTTTGAAGATTAAACTCTCATTCATTGCAGTAAATTCTATGATTAAAACCAAGCACTGTTTCAGGATGAATAATTGGCTCTATCTGATGAACTTTATATGGCACTTGCCTTAAAGTTGGAAGATGCTTCACATGTCCTTCGCTAACAAGAGTAAGTGGTGATTAATGCATCTGTAAATTGTTCTAGTTGTGCATTGCATTTTAAATTGCCTGAGCACAGCCAGCAGTAACCCTGCTGTGGAGTTAATAATTGTGAAGGAGCAATGGGTGCTTCATGTCTTCCTCCTCAGAAAAAGTTTTGAGGTCTCTGCAAAGCAGCAGTAATGTTTGCCTATTACTGTTTGTTCTCTTCTCCACTGTTTTTTCTCAGCAGCGTTTCATTTCAGCAAGAGATCCAGAGTCATCTGTGCAGAGGCATGGCACTTCTCTTTTTCTGGGTTTCTGGTAGCATTCACACTTGATGAGCAGCCTCTCTGCCAGTGGCAGCTTTCTGAAACTCACCTTAAAGAGGTGATCCAAGGGTAACTGCATTACCTGTTCCCATAGCTCAGACACCTGGCAGTTCTTTCTTTTGAATTTATGCACATTATCTCTAGATTGATAGTTAGAAAAAATCAAGCTAGGTCTTTTGAGGTGTTGTAATAAAGTCTAAAGCAGCTTTAACTTTTCTGGATGTTTTCATAATATAACAGAATGAAAAGGTGAAACATAATCTGTTGTCAGAGACTGCAGGAGTTAAAGTCTCAAACGTTGTGGTGGGGCAAGTTCTGCATAATGGCGGGCTCTGGAGAACAATGAACTCCGCCTAGCAACGAACCGAAGAAGTTGATTGGCAGCAGGGTGCGGAGGGCGGGCCGGAGGGTGGGCGGTTCTGTGTTCTGATAGGCTGCGTGGGGCAGCTCACCATATATGGCCAAAGGTCAAAGACCGGTTGTACTTGCAGGGAGGGAGAAGTTCCTCCCCAAATGACCCCCGAGCCCACTGACCCATTTCCCGAAGGTTCTGGAAGCACAAATTGCACATGACCCCTAATTAGCCTAACGAGCTCAAGTGCCCGCCTGAAGGAGGGGCAAGGAGATGATAAAAGGACACAGCCTGAAGCCCCACGTGCGTGTGCCCGCTGGAGTTGGACTCCTAGGCTGACTGGACCCTTCGGCTGACTGGACCAATGCTGGACCTAGGACTGGTGAAGTCTTTCTTTTCTCTCTCTTCTTTTTTGTAATCCCTACACCTCATCCCTTTAGGCATAAACCGTCGACCAAGTCTGGGACTAGGAGTGGATCTGGCTGTGCCTTGGCTCCTTTCTGAGAGGGAGTCTAGAAAGCAAGGGGGTCCGCTCTGAACCTCAGCACTGAACAGGAGGGCTCTCCTTATTGTCTTCCCTGAACTGATCCCCAAATAAGCAAGGCCTGTAGTATATGTTTGGTGATGTATGGGTTACCACATTACACAGTTTACTGATGTCGTTTCATGCCAGTTTCTGTTGTGAGCATACCAGTTTCTGTTGTGAGCATGCCATTTCTTGTTGTGAGCGAATAAAAGTTGAGGTTTGTGAGTTAAAAGATCCCTGCTGTTGTTTTGCCTTAATCCTGACCTGGGAATCAGCAAACCTGAGTTGTCATCCTGAGAAATTAGGACCTGACATCTGTACAAAAGGACTTGGCACAGATTTATCCATACAGCTTTTCTCTTGTAGATGTCTGTTCAAGGGCCAGATGCAGCATCAGGTTTGTAGTGGTGTAACACTGCTGCCTTTTTCTCACTGCAAAGTTTCAGTGGCATAAAACTAAGTGCGGTAGTAGTAAATTAACCCTTCTTTTTAAAAGAATATCTCTCCTCGTGCCTTGGGGGAAATAATAAAATGCAGGTTTTCATTGATGACTGATGATTAAACCATTCAAACATCACAGGAAGCATATATTAACTAAATGTCTCAGTAAATTCAAGGGCAAATAAGTTTTTTTTATAGAGTGGACAAGACAAGGCATCCAAAGTTCAGTGACTGAAAAGGTGGAAAATCAGTGAAGAAATGTTGCTGTTAGTTTACTATGGTGGCATTGAATATAGATGCAATATTACAGATTGCAATTCATATTGAAAATCATTGTTTTAACTGGGAAGTGATAACCACAGATTTTTGTTTTGAGACAGTGCTTGTGGGTCTTACTATATAATTCCAGAAGTTCAAGGTAAAGGACTGGGCTGTACTGAAAACAGCAGAAGGGTTAGATGGAAATTACCAAATTGTATGTAAAATAATAAAGCTCCTGCAAAGATTGCATTTCACTTGATGCATGGTGTACTACAAACACCACAAACCACAAAAATCTAACTTTAGAGAGCTAAAAATGTTAGTAATACCCCTGTAATTGAGTTATACATTGAAGTAACTTGTTATATATCGAGGACAAATGTTAGAAATAATTCAGGTTGAAGCTCTTCGATGAAAAGGAGAGAGGGTTTTACTATAACCTCATACATGAATTGACTAAGAATATTAATGTGGGTATAATTCTGGAGATGGATTAGCTGTCTTTAAAATTTGATTTTCAGCAACCTTTTTATGCAAATGCTGAAACAAAGTCATAACTGTATAAAATACTGCCTCACTGTAGTACGTAAAGAAATCCATGGCTGCAAAATGATACAGATGTTTTTGTTGAGGTTGTGATAATTTCTACAGATACCCTGCAAAAACTGCTTCTTAGTATTTTGAAAAAGCTTTTCTTCATCTTCATAAATAGAAAAAAAGTGTTCTGGACCAAATTCACCCATGGCATAAGTAAGCATATCACTATTCTTCTCTGTGAGATGTATGTGTGAATTTCATCTGTGATACTGAGACGTGTACCTAATTTACATGTCGCTTCCTTATTCCTGCCTTCCATCTCATGGGATTTTATTTCCCCATTCAAAACAACTGCAGATTCCAATCACTCCACACCAGTGGAGTCAGAGTGGAGCAGAATGGCTGCCATTTTCTTAATTTACTCATTTGAAGATACTTGCAACTTACTGGAAAAAAAAAGAAAACAAAAAAGAAAAATCTGTGTTCTGCAGATGTGATGAGTCTGGATGGCTGGGATGTAGTGGGAGAGAGATGGGGTAATGCGACTACGTAGACAGACTGAGGAGATGAAGGAGATGGCCTGGGAGGGGGCAGGAGAAGGTCCACAAAATAGATAGTGCAGATGGGACTGGAGGTGACAGGAGAGGTTGGCTAAAATACCCACCTGCCTGATTTTGGTATGATAGATGGAGCTTCCCACACATGGAGAGTGGGGGAGTGTTATTTGCTGCTTCCCTTTTGTAGTGACTGTTGAAGTTGAACAGTTTACTTACATTATGAAGTTAGGAGGCTTCCTGGAAAAATAAACTGACACAGTAGGCAATCTCTAAAAATACATATATATTTATTAAAGCAGCATGACTCCTGGAGGCCTGACTTGTGGTTTATAAATGCTTAGGATGGGCTGTGCTGAGCTTTTCACTTGGAGTAGGGGGACAGAGGCTTTTTGACAATCGCTGTCTGTGTCAGTCCCTGCATGGGAGATCATATTTGGTTTGATTGGCTGTTTATTCTAGGTGCGCACATATGCTGCTTTATATTTGACTTCTGACCCTCTTCTCCCCCATGTAATTATACTCCCTGGCCTTTCTCAATTCTTGGTTTTATTGTCCCAGATCTGCAACTGCTTCGACCTAAGTTTTGCTCAAGCTATAACTTCTTTTTGTGAAGCTGAGCCAGGGAGGAGATAGTACAGCACCGTTTTGTAGTTTCAGATGTTGGGGCTCATCTGAGACGAGCAAAAGCAGGTGGAGAAATGCATGAACCTGTGCCCATCTGGCAGCTGAAACCAAGTGACACTCAAAGGTGCTTGGCCAGTGGAAGGTATTCCTTCTTGCCTCAGCAGTTACAGTCCAGCTAACCAGGGAGTTCGGCAGCTGGTTCATGCAGATTTAATTTGCAGTTCTTTGAAAACCTGAGTGAGCGTTATGTGCTAGTAGGAACAGCCAGACCTGCACACTCCTCTGCAGATGTCTTGGCAGTGCTTTCCTCAATACGTCGTTGCAGGAAAAATTGACCATGGTTGTGCTGTGGCGCTTTTCCTCCTGCTTTCCTCATTGAGGACAGTCTTAGCGAAATGCGGTTCTTTTGTGTTACCATTGTAACAAAACCTGTGGTGTGCAGGTTTAAGGTCCTAGCTTGTTTCTTCTGCTCTTTTCTCCTGTACTAGAAACGAAACAACAACAACAAAAAAGGAAAGTTCAAAGGTGTGAGAATGGAGAAGGCGGAAAAGGTGGCAGGGCTTAATAAAAAGAAAAGAAATGAGAAAAGGAGAGGGATGAAGAGAACAAAAGCAAAAAGTGAAATTTTTCACATCAGGCATAGAAACCACACAAATTGACTTCAGCTGTTTGCTGCAGTGGAATAAACTATTTCTGTTATACCACTGCCTATTCTATTAGAGTGTGCATTTTTATTTTTAGTGTAAAGTATTTGGGTTTGTGATCATTTTGAATGTAGCTAGCATTTGTTGAGTTAATCTGTATTGCTTGTTCTTCAAGGTAACTTAACCATCAGAGGTTTTATGGCTTATGAAAATTTCTGTGGACACGTGACTAAACTGAAGCCAAGCTATTTACACATAAGGGAATCTTGACAGAAAGGAGTACTTGATATTTTAAAGGCTCCATCTGCTTTCTTATGTGAATTGATGAAGACTTTGCAGCCTAAAAATATTGCATGTCTTTGTTACCGCATCTCTCTGGTATGTTGCAACCAGCTGTTGTGAAGTCAGCCAAAGTATTGTACTCTGCCCACACAAATGTAGCATGTTTACATTGCAGATGAATTCTCAACATGCCATGTTTTACTGAGAATCTTTAGATTTGAGCTGCTTAAATCTCCAGCAGCAGTGAATTGCCATGCTTTCTTGATCTGCTAGTGCTGACTGACATTTTAGTGGTATTTTCCCATGTACCATTTCAACACAGAAAAATCAACAGATAATAGATATGAAGTGATTGTTTACCTTACCTTCAAATCAGGGGAAAGCCTCAGCCATATCAGTTTGTCCCATAAAATGCAATTCTAGTATTTATTTTTCTCTATCTGTGCTTCCTCTAACATGGTCTTTCCTGTTGAAAGAGCGTAGGATGTTTATGTAGCCTTTAACACTGTGAGTTTCCTATCTATGTCACCACACTGCACACTGTCTTTTAGTATTTTGCTGTGGGTCTTTCTTACATTGCAAAATGTTTTGTGGCATTGCTCTCCTCATATGGTCCCGTGTTCTAAAATTCAGTGGCTGACTTCTGTTTTTTGTTTGTCATCTGTGAACCTTTTTTTCTTTACTGGATGAGACAGACAAGTCTTCATGCAGAGATCTCTTAGAGAAACTAGCCCATGGCCTGCAAATCTGAATCAATTTGAGCAGATCAGAGAAAATGGTAAGGCCTCACTGTCATGCAACAAAAACAAAGCAATGCCAAAACCCTGCAAGAATGGTGTAATCCCATCCATCACTTCAGGAGAGATGCTGGGGGCAAAGGCAAATTCTTTAGAACACTGGGACAGCTGGTAGGTATATTCAAGTGATTGGCATGCTGTGGAGATTTATTTATCATACATCTGTAGACAAGTTTAAACATAACTCTTTTCTCAGCTTCCTTATACTTCAAGACTAAAGATTCCCTGGTTTTTATAAATAAATTTTGAGGGTTGCAGTTATGTGGTAAAAGTTCCATCTTGTCATTTCTAATTAGAAAGATATATTTCTTGCAATGCCTCATTTTATTACAATCATTCCTTCATGTGATACACTATAAATCATATTTATAGTATGGTTCTCCACTCAGAATGAAAAACAGTCTTATGTATACATGTTGTTAAGGGAAGAATATCATCATTTCTTTGCACAGGGCTTGTCCGTACAACTCTAACTTGCATGAACAGTTTGAATCCACTCTGACTGCTTGTCTGAGAGGGGTTAGTTAACATCAGATTGCAGATCCTTTAAAAATAACATTTAAAAAAGGAGACCAGTATTTCTTTGAAACAACTCATACTATTGAGGGGTCCAGTCTTGCTGATAAAGGGCCCTGTCAAGATAGCTTTTTGTGGGATGGGCTTAACAGTTCAGGGGAAGATTAGCAGGAACAACTGAGTCAAGGTAGGTGGTGTGAAAAAGGCTTTATGCTGCTTTTGTTCCTACAAAACTCACTCTCCACTCTGAAGTTTTGATCCCAGGACATGTGTGCCGTAGGGACTGAGTGTCAGAACAGGTCTGCAAAGCTGGGTGTTCGCCTGCTCTCCCTGCCCTGGTGCGGTTGTGTTCCTCTGGCATGGAGCAGCACAGAACTGGTTGCAGGGTACCAGGGAGGTGTGGTAAGCAGACTGTAAAAAGAAGCCTGGTTCTACATGATGTCCTTTATGTTGTCACTTAAATCCAAGCAAAAGGGGACAGAATGATAGCCTTTCAGTCCTTTTTCACCTGTGAGAACTGATGGCACAGTTAGGAAGCCCAGAGGAAGGGTACCACAACAACAAAGGTTCTGGTCTTCTGGCATAGCTGCATAAAAAGAAGCATTACAGTTCATCTGTTTTAAGACGTATTGCCCTTAATCCCTTCAGTTTGACATGCGCATTTTTTCCCTCTGGTAAGCAAGCTATTCCTGCAGCTTGTAGAGATAAAACTGATGACTATAGTTTTTACACTAACTAAAATCCAGATGTGTTTGACTTTATAATTTTGGTATAAATATTAGGGCAATACTCTACCCCTTACAGAAACACAGAATGACATAATGGTTAAGGTTGGAAGGCACCTCTGGAGATATTTTAGACCAAAGCCCCTGCTTAAAGCAGGGTCATGCAAAGCAGGCTGCTAGGGTTGTGTCCAGTCGAGTTTTGAATAGCTCCAATGGCAGAAACCTGCTCCAGTACACCATCACCTTTACAGTAAAACAGGTGGTTTTCCTTACTTTTAATTGAAATTTCTTGCATTTCAATTTGTGCCTGTTGCCTCTTGTCCTGTCACTGGATACCAGTGAAAAGAGTTTGGTTCTTTTTCACATGCTCTCATCAGGCATTTGTACACGTTGATGCGATCCCTCCTGAGCCTTCGCTTCTCCTGGCCCGATGATCCCATCTCTTTCAGCCTCTTCTCCTACATCAGATGCTCCAGTCTCTTAATCATCTTTGTCACCTTTTGCTGGACTCGCTCCAGTATGTCTGTGTCTCTTTTGTACTGTGGAGCCCAGAAGCAGACCTAGCACTCCAGACCTGTCTCACCAGTGCTGAGTGGAGGGGAAGGATCACCTCCCTCAGCCTGTGGACGACGCTTTTCTTAATGCAGCCCAGGATACTGCTGGCTTTTGTTGCCACGAGGGCATATCGCTGGCACATTGCCTGCTTGCTGCCCGCCAGGACCCCCAGGTCTTTTTGTGCAAAGCTGCTTTTCAGCAGGTTGGTCCCCAGCACGTACTAGTACCTGGGGTTGTTCCTCCCCAGGTACAGGACTTTGCACTTTCCCCTGTTGAACTTCATGAGCCCCATTTCTCCTGCCTGTTGATGTCCCTGTGGATGGCAGCACAACTTTCTGGTGTCAAACACACCTTCATATTTCTTTACATGGTTTTGCTTTCCTTAAGGATTATAAAGGCTGTTTATAGACAATATAAAGATTCATATTAGTGTCCAGATTAGAAGATTTGCAGTGTATTTAAGAAGTATAAATTAAATACATTTCAGAAGTATAAATTCCCTTTCACTGAGCCTCAGGAGAGATTTTCTTTCTTAATACACACTTGTAGCTCATAGTAATGAAAATTGTGTGCATCGGAAAGGCAACAACCTTATTTGTTTCTTGTTCAAAATAGAAAAAAAAACCCACATTTTTTCCAAATGTCTGGTCAAATAGGAACTTGTCTTGGAAAAATTTCTGTGGAGTACTGGTGTATTATGAAATGGAAAAATTTAAATAATGGGAAAAAGTAATAATTTTTAAGTTTACCTGCGTATGTAATTTCCTATCCTAGTAATTTTCTTGTAGCAAAGTGTGCCTTGTGTCAAAAGAATGAAAGCACAATGAAAAGTGCTTTTGTTTCATGTTTTACTTCCTGTTTCTGGGCAATTAAAACAAAGAATTCAATCTTTCCTGTCTTTGGGGCGAGAGGTTTTGAACGTGTATGAGTCAAGCTGCTTATTTTCACTCATAATTTTGGTATTAGAATACAATGTGTTATTAGGGTTTGGGTACACACAGATCTAGAAGTAGATGGAGGAGAGAGTCAGTTTCTACAGATACAAGGTTTAGGTAAGAAAGAATGCCTTTGTGATCAACAGCAATGTGCCTTGTCACACAAAACTGAGTTTTTGTCTTTGCTGTGAAACAGCAGAACGTTTGCATGAGAGAAGGTTGGGAAGGAAAAACAAAGCTTGCAGGGCAGCTTCCAGGTGCCCATGCAGGGAACTGGCGAGCCCACCCTCCTGCTCCCAGCTTCAACGTCGACCTTGGCCTCTGCATTCATCCCCTCCTTTTAACCTGCCAGCCAGCTCTGTAGCAAGTCAAGAGCATGGAAGTGTCTCTGTCAGACGTACCTGTCTATTTGGCAGTTCCCAACCCAAGGGGAGTTCAGTCCAGGTGCCCATTCAAGCAGTGGCTTTAGAGGAGACAGCCTGCATGAATAGAAGGAGAATCTGTGCAAAATAAACAGCATGTGTAAGGAAATGTACCCATCCATTGCATTATACCCTCTAATGAATCCTTTTGCTTTCCTCCTTACCTCTGCATGAAGATGAAACTTCCTGTGATAACTTTTGGTGCCCTAAAGAACTGCCTGTATCTTACTGTTCTGCTTCCAGTTCACTGGGGATGAATAAGAGGTACTAGTCAGGTAAATGATATCTCCAGGCTGTAACTTTTTTCAGTCAGAAAGTTTGTCAGTTTTGTATGTTTCCTGTAAAGCATGTAGGGCTCTACAGAAATTAGCTGAACATCCAGAGATCGTGTTTAATTGATGGGAAAAGAAGCATCTCTCTCTATTGTACACATGTTCTTCAGACCAGATAAACTAACTGTCCAGGTGCTTCTCTTTCTTCACCGCCTTTACAGAAAGTTAGGCAGCAAAAACTTTTATCCAAAAACAGAGGCCTGACATGTAGGTTTTTGGAGGCTAACGTTAGGCTGGATGTAAATAATGCAGTGTTGAAAGAAATAAACTGTATATATGTAAGTAACAGGGCACCATGACCATCTTACCTAGCAAGTCTCTGCTTACAAGCAAATGATATAGAGGGGCACATCTACACAGTGTTTTCAGAATTCACTCATAACCGTCTGGATAAATGCACCCAGAGCATCTGAGGAACAGTACAAAGTGTACAGAGGAACCATTTCCTAACTGAGGAAGTGGGTGGTAATGGGTTCCATCTGTAATTGCAGACAGATAAATGAAGAGAAGAAAAAACATCAGTCGTTTCAGGAATGTTTAGCTTTTTTTGGCTGTTGTAATTCGTTTCTGATAGGCTGATATGAACTAGTATACTGGGGTCTGTGGATCAGAAGGGATCCAATTTTTCTGTTGCAAACTGTAGCTTGGCACAGGAAATTTCTTCCTGTCCAAGCAGTCTATGAAGCATAGTAAGAGTGTAGACAGAAAAAAAGTGCACAGGCTTTTTTTTACTGGACGTCAAGAGTGTTATGGATGATAGAAGGGACTTTTGTAGAGTAGCTTTAAAGAAAGTGCTAGGAATCCCATCAGAAGCATTCATTTTATGAATGAGGTGTCTCCTGGGTCATCTTTCACAAAGCGTTGCTGTATTTTTCTGTTTGTTTTGTAGACCTCTTTCTCTCACTACTTAATGCGGTCCCAACACACCCCTTTATCCTGAAGTCCAGTTGTTTCGTACCAAGTCAATAACATGTAAGTGCCATGACTAAAAACAGAAACTCAAAATTATAGAGCATTGCTTCATAGTACAGAGCTCATGCCATTCAATGCATTTGCCTAAGAAAAGTACTTATAAGACTGATGTACATCATTCTGCAAGTAGAAGACTCTAGAACTAGAAATTCCTCCTGTGTACAAAAGAATTGCTAGATATAAAGGTTTTTACTTTTTCATTTGGAAATTATGTCCTGGTTTACCAAGATTGCACCAAATATTTTTTTTTTCTTGTATCACAAACAGAATAATTACCTGACTACAGCGTATTTAGAAATACTAGAGGTAATGAAAATAGACCTATCATCTCTGCTGCAAATCTGGTGCTACAACAAATATGAATTTGAAGTAAGGTCATGCCACCAAAACAGCAGAAGCCAGAACTGCTCTGAAGAGATGCAGTACAGGAGTGGATGCTAAATTACTTCTAAGTGAAAGAGTTTGAGAGTTTCTCTGAAAATGTAATAAAATACATTTATTTAAAAGATAGGCCTGGGGTCATTCCAATTTTAGTTCCTTACTACTTCTATTAAGCCATGCCTATACTCATCATAGCCTTTCTCAATGAAGGGAAATGGGCACCTCCAAGATGCTCTGCAGCCTTCATCACACTAAGAAGTACCTCTTCTTTATTATCTAGGTAGGGTGGTTGGAGTTATAAGGTTCTTAACTTTAAAATCTCAGCTGGGTGTATAACAAGTCTCAGGCTTGCAAATATGCAGGTCATATGAAATGCTGTGATTTAATTTCTTGCAAAAATGATGCCTTTAGAAATAAGCAAGCTGGCTAGAGAAATATTTGATGTCATCTGTGTTACTGGTAGATAATTAGGGAGGATTATTTTAACCACAGAAGACTCAACTACAGAGACACATTCAGAAAGGACCAGGATTTTAGGAATGGACAGTCCCCCCAAAAACACTTCCAATCTGTGTCTGTACTTTTTCTGCAAGAAAAGTTTTGCCGTTGCTGGCTTCATGCTTAAAACCCATGGTATTTCATGACCTCTCCTCTCTTTAAAGGAGCAAAACCAACTAGCCAGACTTAAAATTATAGGTAGCTAAATGTCTTCGAGCAAAGATGCAGTGAGTATGTAATGATCACCTCATTAGTCATGGCAATTAAACAAATGGTAGCTAAAAGGGCATATTACCTATAATATATCAGGGTCTACTCCTACATCTAGAATGCTGGACAAATGAGTGCTTGCTTGCCAAAACCTCTCTTCTGACGAAAGAGAAAATCCAACTGCTGGGCACGTCCCTGAATGATCTATGTTTAGGGCAGTAGCTTGGGACATAAACCCCCACTGTGTTTAAATTACAAATTAATTGATGATGAATTTAAACTATATTGTCACATTATTTTTTATAAAGGGAATTGTGCAGGTAGTGCTTTCAGTTGTTGTTTAGTACCACAGGTAACTCCCAGATGTCACATAGAATGTCTCATTCCGTTTCAACAGAAGGGAGTTAGTGAAAAGTTAAATGTATTCTGGGAATTTTTTATATAGAGAGGATTAACCAACAATATACAGAAGTATTAGAAGTGAGCTAATAGTGAGAACTATTTTGTTTTTCAGAATAGAGTATGGCACTTAAGTAGATCCAGGAACACTTGGTTCAGTGCAGATGTGAAGTTTGCAAATTGAAGACTGATGAAAGCTAATGCTTTTTCAACCAAAAATGTATTTAGGCTTTGGAACTCATGCCACAGGAGGTTGTTGATGCTGAGAATGTAACAAGATTCATAAACCATTTGACAGAATTGCAGGGTTGATAAGAGCATTCAGGGTTAGTGGTGGTTATTGGTTTAAAAAAATATTAAAAAATCAGAATGCTATTAAACCACATCCTTCTGGGCTTGAGACAGTCTCTGTTAGAAAACAGAAAGACACTTAATCTGCCTGATGTGGGATTTCTTACTTTTCCTCTGAAGTACCTAATGCTTGTTGCTACTTGAAAAAAAGGTGCTGGCCAATTGGATAGACTTTACACTGATTGATTTAATAATTCCTTTTCCCTATGTCTCTACTCACTGTATTATTTTCACATGCATTTATGTAAAATGATCCCCAAAACAGTTCAAGGCAAAGATTTGAGTCCTTCTTCTTTTATGGGCATTTATATATGTATGTAATGCCTAGCATGTGATGTTCCTGTTAGCATATTTTAATTTGCCAGACCACTGTCACAGTAAACCAAAAAGCAGAGCTCATTTCATATGCAAAGATTAGAGCAGTGCAAAACCCAGCTGTCTGTCTGAATTGGTTCAGCCTCTCATTTCTTCTGTCTCCACTTCTAACAAATTCCTGAGAAATAATTGATTGTATGCATTCAGTTATTTCAGAGATCCCCAACTGCTACATGAAGCTGTTTCTCACTAATGAAAATAGTGATGAGAACAATTTAATGTGGAGCATAAAAGGCTTTAATAATTGATTTTATCTCTAAGACTGAAGAATTCTGACAGAAGGCTCAGGTGCAAGCTTGCTCCTCAGATGGTTCTGTGCATTTTTATGGCTTTGAAAATCCTGTGAAACACAGTCTCAAAGTTCACAAACCTGAAGCAGGCTTCACTCCTGTGGACTCTCACAACCTGTCTCTGCCTCTGCTTCTGCTGTGTCCTTGGGTACTTAACAGCATCACACACAGCCCATTTTTAAAATTAAGACTAGACCTCATCAGTCCTGGCTTATTGAAAATATAAAACAAAAGTTATTGCCTGTCTGTTCTTCTCTACTTGTCCTTTTGTCCGTTCTGCAAGGTATTGAATTATGTTTATCTGGCCAGGCTCCTCTCCTGCATTTACTCTAGGACTTCTTTCCCAGCCCTGACACTGTAGGAGAATCCCCTCCCGCCCCTACTGTGGAGTCCTCACTGTTGCTTTTTCCTAAATTTCCGTCTTTTTGCAAGTCGTTGAAGCAATCTGCGGCAGCTCGTCACTACTCCTATGTTGTCTTTTCTTGCAAAGTACGTTCAGCTTGCTTTCACTGCCATCCGCCCTCTCAGCTGTTGGTTCAATGCCAGAGCACCTACATGGAGCAGAGAACCTGCATGCTGGATACAGCAAGGGATAAATTGGGTGTCCCAGGCTTCCCTTAAAGTGCAGCCATGTTGCAGTTAAAATCCTAGCATGGAGCATGAGCTAAGTTATGCTTTAGGGGTGTTCCCTGCCCTTACATTTCAATCATGAGCCATTATGTCTCCCGACCTGTATCTCCCACAAGAGCAAGCCTTGAAAGGCCATGCTTGATCTGTCAGTGTCTACGCAACCAGTGTCCTATAACAGGAGGTCAGTGATGGAAAAGTATTTTGATTCACGAGGCTGGCAAGCCCAAGTGTTATGGGATATACCACTTCTGTTTGCATGCCTTATGTGTCAAGGAATTTCTAATATTCTATAATTCTAATATTCTGGCATGATTTCTGTTAAGGGATATTAAAAGCAGTCGCACCTCCAGCACGTTTGAGGCCAGGGGATTCTTCCTGCCCAGCCACTGGAGCCCTGCTCAGAGACCTGGGGTCTCCATCCCAGGCCAACAGATGCAGCTGCTGCTTTCCCACTGCCTCGCTCCCGACCATCCCAGCAGCCGATGTTCAGGACATGCACCATCCCTGCCCTGGTGGCTGGCAGCTGAGACCCCCACCCAGACCGAATCCAGGAGCTGGCCCCATGTTCACTCACGCCTGCCATGCTGGTTAGGGGCACCTCATCCGTACAGGACTTGCACAGGATAGACAGTGAGATTGCACAGAGAGATAGTTAAGAAAGGATTAAATAAGCAGATAGGACAGACTGTGGTGATCAGGTGCAGGGCTCAGTCACACAAGTGTACTGACCAGTGATGTTTTACGTACAAGTGGCCCCTTTTATATCCCTTTCTGTCTAGTTCCTCTCTGTTCCTCCTCAGTCCCCTTCCCTAAACATTCCTTAAGTTTGGCATAGTCCCACTGAGCCCCTGGAACATCCCAAATCCTTATGTTCCTCTTGTTTCCATCTGCTGATCAGTTACAAAGCCCAAGTTGGCCTTTTCCAAAGCTAGGACTGTAATTTCTCAATGGCCCATCAATTAGTGACTGGAGACTTTCGGTCTTTGGCATTGCCTCTGTCATTCCTTGTCTACCAGGTTTGTATCTCTGTGTGTTCTTGTTTATTGCTTTCTCCTCTCCGTGTATTCTTGTTTATGGCTTTCTCCTCTACCTGTTATCCCCCTTGGCATTGACAAGGTCCTTGATTGGATAACCTTAATGGAGCAGGCACCCTCACCTTCCAAATACTCTTACAATTTCTGTTCTTCTGCCATCCCATTCTGTTAGTCCCAGTACCTACACCTGTTTTAAGAACTTACATAACAGTATTATCAACTGAAATTTGGAACCAGGTCTTCAGGTGGATTTAAAAAAGAAAAGATAAATAAATGTTATGGTTTTGCATACATTTGCAAACATTTCTCCAAAAAAAATCAAATTCCTGCATAACTATATTTCAGGACCTGGAGCTTTAAAAAGAATGCCATAAGACTTAACAACACTGAAATGGTGTATGTCTTGCTAGCAAATAGTAGTATTTCTTCCTGTGTTACATATACAAAGCCTTAACAGTTTCAGGCCCATGCTTTTTCTCCCAGTACAGTCCACTTTTCTCTCCCCAGATCTTCTTTTTCAGAGATTTTTTTTCCTCCCTCAACACTCTGATTTGCAGCACTAGCAATCTGAGGCCCAGAAGTGAGCACAGTCTGTGGCAGTGGCAGCCGTATACTTAGAGTGGGGCCATCGATCCTCACGGCTGCTGTCCCATCCGGAGACAGAACGTGCATGATGCTGTTGGTGCTGATGGACGTGGGAGGAAAGGAACCTGGAGAAACCACAATCTCCTTGGCCTGCCTCTCTCTCCCAGCCCCTCGGTGTCCCAGCAGTGTCCCAGGAGGTGCACTGGGGGGTGGGGGGGTGGGGGGCCCTGTGCCATTCGCACTAGGGGACCTCTCTGCACTTGGAACTCCACGCTGCATCTGGGGTCATCTTGGGTACCACACTGTAATAGGAAGGTCTCTCTACTTTGCTACTCCTATTAGCTGTTTGTGCCATTCAGCACCACTGTTACTGTGTCTCCTTCCTCTTATTGTATGCATCAGGTTTTCAGATTACTTCCTTTCCCCCAGTTGTATATTTCTCCCAGACATGGTTTCACCAAGCTCTCACCCTCTGCCTTTGATCAAAGACTCTTTGCGTGATTTCTCCCTTCTGACTGGTGGTTGACATTCCTCCTGGTTTAGTAACATCTAAAAATTACATTTATGTGGTATCCCCTTACTTTTCCTGATCCTAAATACATACTTTAAATAAAACCAGATTTACACTGATCCCTAAATCTTCTATTAGCTGTCTCCCCTGACCTCTGTACTTAGCTATTTATCACTACCCTTTGCTTATGTTCATGGAGTTTTTCAGTTCACATGACTGTTTTCATGCTAGCTGCCTCACATTAATTTTGCATGTGAGATTTTTGTAAGGCAGATTGCTATAATTCAAGGGTGGTATTTGCTGCATTCTTTTCATCCACTAATCTTGTATTTCTGACAGAAAGCAGTCATGAAGAAACAATGAATGTAGTGCTGAAAGACAGAAGGTGTAGCTGAGTTCAAGATGTGCAAAATCAGGAACTCACAGAGTAATACAGTAGAAACACTGTTCATAGCTGAGGCTTCCACTTATATGCATGCAGAAGTGTTTTCCTTCTGCCATTTGTCTAAATACACTCTGTCTGTGTGAACTACTGCAAATATGCCAAATAGCAAGTAGAGTCAGGGGAGATTTATGGTTCCCCTTGCCAGATGGAGCAAGTATACGTTTCCAGAAAGGGGAAGAAAATGATGTAACTGAAGTTTCAAAAATCACAGATGGATGTTAAATAGGAGAACTCTGGGCTTGATGCTGTATGACAGGTTTCTTGGAAACGCAGAGACTGGAATTACTTCACCTGATTTCAAAGGTCGCAGCTGTCACTGGATAAGGATTTTATTTTTAATTTAGATTTCCATTTTAGCTGAAGCTGAATCAGGCCTGTTGACCTCAGGAAGTAGCTTAAATGCAGATGTCTGCATTTTGTACATCTGCTTTTGATCAAATGAAGCTGCTTCCTGATGTTATTTGAGAGGAGGACCTTGAGTTGCCTGTTTTACCCCATGCTATGCCAGAACAGAGAGAACAGTAAGACTCTCATTTCTTATACCCAAGACATACCTTTCCACAGGTCACTTTCCACAGTAGGTAAGCAGTTGGTGGTACTGCGGATGTTGCTTCAAAGTGCTCCTCAAACCAATTCATCTCAGCACATCAGGGCAGGCAACTCAGGAGGAGTACGGGGATCTTGTTAGGTCATGCAGAGAGGAAATTAGAAAGGCAAAAGCTCAGCTAGAACTTAGTCTGGCCACTATTGTAAGAGACAACAAAAAATGTTTTTACAAATATGTTAACAATAAAAAGAGAGCCAAGGACAATATCTATCCTTCAATGCATACAGAAGAGAACATTGCTACCAGAGATGCGGAAAAGGCTGAGGTACTTAATGCCTTTTTTGCCTCAGTCTTTAACAGAGAGACCAGTTATCCTCAGGGTACTCAGTCCCCTGAGCTGGAAGACAGGGACGGAGAGCAGAATATACCCCCCATAATCCAGGAGGAAGCACTTAATGAACTGCTACACCACCTGGACACTCACAAGTCTATGGGACCAGATGGGGTCCATCCAAGAGTTCTGAGGGAGCTGGCAGAGGAGCTTGCCAAGCCACTCTCCATCATTTATCAGCAGTCCTGGTCAACAGGGGAGGTCCCAGACAACTGGAGGCTTGCCAATGTGACGCCCATTTACAAGAAGGGTCGGAGGGAGGATCCGGGGAACTACAGGCCTGTCAGCTTGACCTTGGTACCGGGGAATATTATGGAACAGTTCGTCTTGAGTGCACTCACATGTCATGTGCAGGACAAACAGGGGATCAGGCCCAGTCAGCATGGGTTCATGAAAGGCAGGTCCTGCTTGACCAACCTGATCTCCTTCTGTGACCAGGTGACCCGCCTAGTGGATGAGGGAAAGGCTGTGGATGTTGTCTACCTGGACTTCAGCAAGGCCTTTGACACTGTCTCTCATGGCATACTCCTTGAGAAGCTGGCGTCTCATGGCTTGGACGAGTGTACTCTTCGCTGGGTGAAAAACTGGCTGGATGGACGAGCCCAGAGGGTTGTGGTGAATGGGGTGAAATCCAGTTGGTGGTGGGTCACAAGTGGTGTTCCCCAGGGCTCAGTACTGGGGCCAGTTCTGTTTAGTATCTTTATCCATGATCTGGATGAGTTTGTAAGTTTGCAGATGACACCAAGTTGGGAGGGAGGGTTGATCTGCTGGAGGGTAGGAAGGCTCTACAAAGGGATCTGGACAGGCTGGATTGATGGGACGAGGCCAACTGTATGAAGTTCAACAAGGCCGAGTGCCGGGTCCTCTGCTTCGGTCATGACGACCCCATGCAGCGCTACGGGCTTGGGGAAGAGCGGCTGGAAAGCTGCCCGGTGGAAAAGGACCTGGGGGTGTTGGTCGACAGCCAGCTGAAGATGAGCCAGCAGTGTGCCCAGGTGGCCAAGAAGGCCAACAGCATCCTGGCCTGTATCAGAAACAGTGTGGCCAGCAGGAGCAGGGAGGTGGTTGTTCCCCTGTACTGGGCACTGGTGAGGCCGCACCTCGAGTCCTGTGTTCAGTTTTGGGCCCCTCACTGCAGGAAAGACATGGAGGTGCTGGAGCGTGTCCAGAGAAGGGCAACCAAGCTGGTGAGGGGTCTGGAGCACAAGTCTTATGAGGAGCGGCTGAGGGAGCTGGGGTTGTTTAGCCTGGAGAAAAGGAGGCTGAGGGGAGACCTTATCTCTCTCTACAACTACCTGAAAGGGGGTTGTAGCGAGGTGGGTGCTGGTCTCTTCTCCCAAGTAACAAGTGATAGGATGAGAGGAAGTGGCCTCAAGTTGCGGCAGGGGAGGTTTAGGTTGGACATTAGGAAAAATTTCTTCACTGAAAGGGTTGTCAGGCATTGGAACAGGCTGCCCAGGGAAGTGGTTGAGTCACCATCCCTGGAGGTATTTAAAAAGCGTAGACAAGGCACTTCAGGACATGGTTTAGTGGGCGTGGTTGATGGTTGGACTTGATGATCTTGAAGGTCTTTTCCAACCTAAATGGTCCTATGATTCTATCTTACGTGGGAGATGAACAACAGTCAAATGCCGCTTCCTGTGCTAGCGAATGGTTCATGATCTGTAGGGGCTGTTGTTGCTGCCTCCTCCTTCACATACGAGCGTGAGTTAGGGCTGGAAACCTGTTTCCCTGCACATTTTCACAGGACCCAGACACAACTGGAGCTGCTGTTGCCACCACTATGAACATAATAAAGAATATTTCTCATGAGGGTGGCACGTAAGCAGGTGAAACTTGGGAACTCCCATTCTTCATGGATTTGTTGGATGCCACTAAAAATGAGTTTAAAGGAAGCCTCGTCACCAAGGAGAACGCTGTCTTCTCCAGCTCCTTCCCTTCTGCATCCAGTGTTGCCAGGTCCTGTAGGCTTAACATGAGGGTGTAGACTACTTGATTTTTTTTTTAAAGCCAAACTTCTGGTGCTGTTTTGTCCATCCAAAACAAAATCTTACTGCTTTCTGACTGCTGTGCCAGTATTTTGGGGCCACAGAGGCATGTCCTGGAGCTTATAAACAATTCAGCAAATCAAGATAAGAGTCAACTATTTGTTACCAACAGAATGGAGCCAGTTTTTTCAGTACGAGCACCATGGGGGACTTTCTTTGCCAGAAGATAATTGTTGCTTTGACTCAGTTTATAAAAGTGCACGTGGCCTTTTGCATTTTTCATAGTTGATAAGGCCGTTGCAATTTAGACTGTCATCTCAGTGGAAGGACTGAATTAATGTTTATTAACAAATCATCACCAGTTAATAACTCCCTAAAATTGAACATCGCATTACCTCTGACATAAGCTCATTCCAGGCACCCTTGCTGCATGATGTAAGGCAGTCATTTGTAGCTCCTTCATTTTTATGTCTGTTTATCTGTTTTGTAGAGATGTACAGCTCTGTGGTTTTATTATCTTTATTCAGAATAACCTTTATGGGAGAAAGAGAAGATGAATGCATATTGAAATAACATTTCTATACCTACTACTAACATTGTAATTAGATGCCTTTCAGTTTTTTATGGATTCTCTTATGTGTGATGGTTAAGCACAAGCCTCTCGTTCTGCAGCTGTGATGCTTCCCCTTATCTATGGGAAATGCACACTGGGTGTGGGAACAGCTCAGTCCTCTTGATCTTTTTGTTCAAGCTGGCAGCACATTTCCAGTTGTGACAGTGGCTGGATGATGTTGGTACCTTTCCTGCTGTGGCTGAGACTTCTGTTTACCTCCCCAAACCTCCCCAAACCCTCAAAACCCAGTATCACTGACAGAGCCAGTGCAAATCTAAATCCCTCAACACCAAAGAAAGCATGGGCTCTGTGTTAGAGATCCTCTAGGGGTAAAAATAGTTAGGAAATAACAGCGGACAAGGCTGCAAAGGTAACACGAATTTGCATTACATTCGCCTTGTATCTTTGCTTTTGTGTCAATGTAATGATAAGCTGCATTATGTCTCAGTCTTTCATCGGGTGACAGTGCCTGTGTGCAGCTACAGTATGTTGAACACGTTAGTGGCTGTCTCCTGTACTGTCTACTAGATCGTTTGTTTTGACTTTGAGGAAAAGTACTTTGGCTGCCTACCTTTCAGATGGTCATGGTCCATCCAACTTCATCTATAGCATTTTATTATAAAATAGAGAATAGGACCACGATTTTGCACCAAGCTCTTCTACAGATGACCCTTCCCTGTCTTGCTCCACAATCCCCTGGGTGTTGGTTAGTAGGGTGCAGATAAGGGCAGGAGTCTGCACTACCAGATCTAAATTAAGGTGGTGTTGAACAAAGACTTCAGTGGTAGGCAATTGTGGTTACATACATAGCTACATTCCCAATAAGGATTTTACTATCCATACTGGGATAGAGCACAGAAGAATTTGTAGATAGATTAAAAAAAAAGTCGGACTTGTATCTGCTCATACTGTTCAGATTTCATGTCCCTGCTCCCTCTCCCAGACCAGATGGGTGTTCTCAATGGGTGTCTTTGAACCAACACAAGGAAAACAGCAGCTGCCCAGCCTACAAGTAAAGCATGAATTGTGGGATGGCCTTATCACCTTTGACAAATGGCCATTGAAGGGTGGGTATTTATACCCAAGCTCAGTAGTTTGTTTGTTCAGTGATCTTGCTATTAGTACTTAGGATGGAATAAATGAGAGCAAACAAACATTTGGGAAGGATATGCATTTTTATGAGGTTAACTCATCCTTAGGGAAAGAAGGAAGGCTCTGATCAAAGCATAGCCTTATTGCAGAAATCTGACTGCAGGGGTAGTTTCGTTTGTTGAGGATTCAGTCTCGAGCAAGCAGCAGCGCTGAATGATTTAAGAGACTGGCCCAACTGAAAGATGACACACAGGAAGGGGTTACCACTGCCATGAAGTTTAATAGTTCTGAATTAAAGTGGTTCATTTTCAAAGCAGGAAATATACTACAGTGTTGACATTTACTGCCCTCTGGCAAGAACATAGTGGGTCCATGTGCTAGGAGGTTTTTTCCTGGGTTTTTTCCCCTCCCTAATAAAAAAGGGAGGAAACCTTCTCTTTTTTTTTTTTTTTTTTTAGCATTTGTTTGTCTTTCACCTATCTTTAGCTAGTAATAGGGAAAAATGCTTGGAAAACATCACAAAATAGGGGGAAAATGAGGGACACTACACCAATTATTAGGTCCATTAATAGATAAGGAGGTGTCTGCCCAGCCAGATAATTGGCAGAAGGGCTGGATATAGAGCCTGATCTCCTGATTTGCTGTCTACAGTGCTCTCTTCAGAACCACCCTTTCATTGCAGCTTGCTATTTTATAAAATATCCTCATGTAAGCTTCCTTGAAGGGATACACCGTGAGAGTATACACAAATCAGTATTTTACATTATTGTCAATAAAATCAACTGGGAAAATATAATTGTCAGTTTTTTCCTATATTAGCATTCCTAATGATACAAACTACTTTACCTGAAAAATTTTGGAGTGAAATTCTGGCCCTCCTGAAGTCAGTATATTTTGCCATCAACAGATGAAGAGAATATTCTGTGTATACTGCCTGCCTGAGGCAGGTGACATTCAGATACAACTTGGTTGTGTTATGTCTAACTTTTTCAAAGTTGGAACCTAAGTCGTTATTGCTCATTATAAAAAATTTTCTGGCATTGCTTTTGCCTGTGCACAGAGGAGCATTTTCTACTTCTTTGGCATTAAACTCTGTAAGACATCTGTACCCTGTAATTGGCAGGGACTCTTGTTTGCTAAAAAAGGGATGAGATAATCAAGTAATGAGCAAACTAGCTGATTGCTCACCACAACAGGCCTAGCAAGGCACATACAGAAGAAAAGCATATAAATCACTAGAACAAGTAACTAGATGAAAAGTTGCGTAGGATATCTGGGCATGGTAAGTCATTGCTATATAGGGCGTTCAGAACCCTGTTCTGAGCTTGCTGTCTGAATGATTCTGGTATTAGCATATTAATGCAGAGTACATAGATTAAAAGAAATCCTGCCCTCTCCAACTGTCCCATTTTGCCCTACGTGTGTCACCCAGGACTTTCTCTCACGTGCTGAGGGGCAGCTCCCTACGCGCGTTGAAGAGGTAGCCTGGATTCCACTGTTCGCCATGGACTGGTGAGTGTCAGCCAAATGCTGTGTTAAGTTAATACACCATTGGGCTACAATAGTGCGCTGTGGCTGCACTACGTTTTTTTTCAGGATGTCTGTGAAGATAGGCAGCTTGACAGAAGTTATATTAAGGTGTTAAGATTACACTTAGTGACTACCCAGCCTGCTTGCCAGCCTGAGTGGTTCATGCACGCTTTTAATAGTCTTCCTCATTAATTGATGGATTAGTTTAAGAGCTCACAACAGTTGTATCCAGAATTACTAATTTACACATGTTCACATTGCTAAAGATTCCTTCACTCCTCCTTTATAAGCCATCTGTTTTCAAGCACTTTTAGAATGCTTCCCCTGTGGGGGGTGGGGGAGCTGGATTTCTTTCTGTGTTTTTCTGTGTTTCAGAAAGCACCTGAGAATCTTTGGCATTTTGGGGGATACTCATTTCACTACCTTTATTTATTTTTTTAAAATGCATTGGCTTATTTTGAATGGCATCTTCCCCCTATGAAGACCTCGGCAAACATATTACAAATGTAATCTACTGTAGTAAAATAATGCAGAAAAAAAGGAAGTAGTAAAAACATCCTCTTCTCAAGAAGACAGCTCTGACCCAGTCTAACAAGCCCTCTCCAAATTTTTAACATGTCTGCAGCATCTGGTGGAACGAAGTTTTAGCATATTCAGGACACACAGCTCAGCGAAAATGCAATACACAGTGTGCAGGATCTTGGTAAGAAGACCTTGCTGGCAGCTCCTCTACACTGTACATGAGTGTTATAATAATTTTTAGCTCTCACAGTGTTATATAGCAGATCTCTCAAAATGGATAAGCTTGGCTGCAGTGTCAGCGCTGTAGGTTGCAGTGGGAAAGCTTTGAAGCACCAGCACCAAGTGAGCAATCAGTGATGTTTAATTTTGCAGAAGAACTTTTGAGTTCTTTACTAGCTTTATCTTTCCAAGGTAAGCTTTAATATGCCCTTTGTGTAAAATATGTTGCAAAAATGCTATCTAAAGTTGGCAAAGATACGGTGAGACCGTCCTTCCTATGTCTTTCAGAAAAGGATTGGCTGATGACTAAGCAGGAGCATTTGTATCTGTTGTTAAAACTAGTAAAACTAATACAGCTCTAGATGCACTCACTGTTCTTTTGAAGACAGTTCTCCTTAATTCTGCTACCCTTTAGTTATCTTGGATTGGTAACATTAACAGGTTATTTTCCATAATTATTTTACTCACAACTTCACAAATTGTTCCCTTTTCAGTTCATAGATGTTCATATGTTTGTTCACATACATAAAAAGAATGAGAAAAAATGTTTTCAAAGATAGATTAATGATCTAGCTTTAACTTTGGAGATTTCATGATAATTAAGGCTCAGATTAATTATGGGTTTGCCCATTAGTCTTACCGCAGAATTTTTTTTATCAATAGCTGGGAGTAGTTATATATACATACCAGCACATGATTCAAACCATAGTTCCATAGTAAACTATATATAAACTATAGTAAAATATATGTAAACTATATTATAGTACTATAAATAATAAATACATAATAGATAATAAATAAAATATATATAAACTATAGCATATATAGTAAACTATATATAAACTATAGTAAACTAACTATAGTAAACTGTAGTGTTTAGAGACTGCTTGGAAGAAATTTTAGTCTGCCTTTGAATATGCTAACATACGTGTGTGTATATGTACCCTAAAACTAAATGGTTGTGCTTTCTACACTTTGGAATTTTTGTCTTAGTCCTGTTAATACTGGTCAAGTAACCTAATCTTAACAGTCACATACTTTTTTGGACATCTTAGCAGGGAAACCATCAATTGATTTGGCATGGAGACTAACCTTTCACCCCTTGGGGTGGTCTCTTCAGGACATAAGAGAAGGCACGTAAGTGGATTAGTGTGGGGAGGCTTACATTGCTGACAGTGATTTTCATGAGCATCACATTCTTACCATTCTAGCAGCAATAAGTGAAACTATCCATCTATTTCAGTGTTATTTTTGTTCTGTTCTGTTGTCTTTTCAAAGTAAGGTTTACTGCTGCATTCATATCCTCAGTGCATAGTAATATCATGTGAATGTGACTAATGAAGAGCAGTATCCTAATGCTGTTTCAAGCACTAATGGCCAACGAGTTGGCTATTTCCTGGCAGTTAATGGCCATCTGGAGGAGATCTTAATCCGTCTGGTCATTAACTGCCAGGAAGTGATTGACTTGGAGGTTGTTATTGCTCTTAAAAATGAAATAGATCTTTTCCTTCTGACTCTCCTCCTTACCATCATGCCGCTGGCTTGCAGTCCTTAATTACTGTCCCCAATGTGAAATTTTTTCTTGATTGCAGGAGTTTTTTTAGCTGTCCAAAGTGTTTTCTGCACTTCACAGAATCACACAAATATGATCCATGCCTGAAACAGCCTCTAATCTGAGGCTACAATTTCGCATTTTTATCTACATAGGAAGAATCTTGAACTGGCGTGAAATTATGTTTAGCTGAAGGGAGTTCTATGTGCAAAGAGAGGTTTTGATCTTTCAGATGCAATTGATAGGCTGTGATCTTGGCAGAAAGGATATCTGTTGCAAAAGCAGAGAGCAGAAACAACAGGAGAATGATAGCAAAAAAAGGTTACAATGATCTGTCTTAAGAAAAGTAAAAATTAACATGGATAACACTAAAAGTTGCCTTGGCCATCTTTGCCTTCACCCCACATGTCTGTCTTTATCTGCTATATGTTTAGATATATTCTAGCGCACCGTTTTAAAATTTATCTTTGTTTATTATGGTAGTTATTTAGGGACATCTGCTTTTCTAAATCTCTCCATGAGAACTTGCTTTGCCAGGTTGTGTACAGCAAGCTTGATAATAACTTGAGGTTGTGCCGAGTCCACTGCCTATCATCACCAGGTTGCCCTACTGGTTCCTTTACTCCCCTATTTGTCTGTGCTGATCTTTGTCCTAAAGTAAGATGAAGCCATACCATAAGCTCTCTAGGACTTGCCGTCTTTGTTTTTTATTTACACGGGACATGGCAGAGTTGCATGTGGTTGATGCCTGAGGACTTAGATGTGATAATACTGCAAAGCTGCTTGAGTGAAGTTAGGCCTGAGACTTAAAGGATTTAGGGAGAGAGCAGAGAGGAATTAAAAAGAGAGGATGGTTGTGAATGGCATCTTTGGGTTACGATTCATTGATGCTAAGGGGAGAAGGGGAAAGACTGGATGGATGAGATGTACAACAGAAAAACAAAGGTAGGTGAAGCAAGATGTTGGGTAAAATAAAGTTAGTGCTGCAATACATGAATCAAAACAAAAGCACAGACAATTATCGACATATAGTTTACTTAACAAACAGCAATTATTCTAGAAGATGCATTGACTAGATCTGAGTGAGACCTGTAGAAGCAGCTTTTAGAAGAGTGGGATGTCCAATACAGAGCATTTCAAGAAGCAAAACTGGAGAAAATCTTGGCTGATCCCCATCCAAAAATCCCTTTGACTGCATAGCATATATTGTTCCTGGAATTATGAATAACTGATCCTAATACAGTATCTGGATGCAAAATATTTGGTTTCTTTATTCTATCAGGAAACAACTATTACTAGAAGAAAAAAAAAACAGGGAGGAAGACTAATTCATTTTTTATAATGTTTTAAGACATTGTGTTTCATACCTTAGTTGCAAATTATAATTGGGTCAGGAAATTAAACACAATACTCTAAAAATTTTTTTAAAATGGAGCAAGCTTGAAGAAAAACACTAAATAAAAATATCTTTTAAAATATGATTGTAAAATAGTTACGGATACATTTGAAGTCACATGTTGAAAAATTTATGACTGCTCTGGTATGCAGACCCCACTGTTTCAGCCTCTCTTCTTTATTTCACTTTTTATATTTTGGTTCAGTTTGGCAGTAAAATGGATGTATTAAAAAAGGTTCATAAATCAGTTCTAATGTGTAAAAGGGGAATTTAGTGTGGATATACGTACTCTTGCCTCTCATACTTGTGCTAGAAACTTCAGTGTCTCCCTGTTGGAGCAGCTGTGATTTCAATAGGCTGCGTAGCTTATGTGTGGCAATGTTTTTTTCTTATAATTAAGAACACATTTACAAATAAAACCCAGGAAAGGAAGGAAAGAATGTTAGGGGTGATAAAATGAAAGACTTCTGAATGGAAACTCTTTGAAGGGCATACAATATAGGTAATTCTTTATTTCAGAAAGGGAATTTATAAGTTTAGTTTAGTTCTGATCTGTGTGTTTTTCTGTATTGAGACAGTACACGTGGTTACAGGGTGAGACTGCTTGCTAAGGGCCAGTTCCTCAACTGGTTCGGTTCTTAATTAGGGAGCTATCTAGTGGGGGTGACAGAGATTGTATTGGTAAAATTACAAGAAGGAGAAGAACATCAAAGAGCTTCAATTTTTAACATTATTTAATACTTGCTTAGGAGGTAGGCAGCTCCCCCATTGTCTGCCTGGACCCAGGGTGCTCTGTGGCCTCTTCTGTTCCTTGGCAGACTTTCCAGTTGGGAGTGGTGCCTCAAGACCAAGGCAGACTGGGGGATTTGTCAGCAGTGAAAAGTCTGTCAATCATCCCCATCCCAAAATAAATGTGCTGGGAAGTCTGTATGAGCCACAGGAGAAGGAAACAAACTTCTTTGTATGAAAGGGGACCTGTAAGACTACAGTCTAATCTTCTGGTGTTTTCACTCTTAAAAAATACAAGTTTGCTTTTCCTTGGTCTGTGTGTAAAATTAAATCTTAGGGTGTGTAATAAAATGTGTTAACCAGCAAGCAATGTAGAGCTGACTAAGCTGCATGTGCGTTAAATAACATCAGAATAGGCCTTTTCTGTTTTAAATATAAATGATGAGGATATAATGATTTCATGACTGTCACATGTGTGACAGAAAACAGAGACTAATTATGTGACAAAACCTAGAAATTCTCAGTAAAAAAAAAAGGCTAGGTCAGACAACTTCTGACATTTTTCCATACTCAGTATTTTGGGGTAATCTGTGAGCCACCATCCTGTATCCTGTCTCGTCTTATTTTGATGCTCTGATGTAAATGACCATTGTACGAACTGGAACAAGTTGCCCAGAGATGTGCTGGAGTCTCCATCCTTGGAGATACTCAAAGCCTGACTGGACGTGGTCCTGAGCACTGCTGTAGCTGCCCCTACTTAGGCGGTCTCCAGAGGTCCCTTCCAACCTCAAAGACTCTGCGATTCTGTGATCTATTCTGTGCTGTAAAGCAGATGTTCAATCTAATTCCTCTTGAGGTTTTTTTTCTGGTTTCTTTGTTGTTTTCCATTGTGAAACTTCCCTTTAAATGCACGTAGACTATTCTCAGATGTAAAACACCCAGTAAAACTAGGATGGTATTTATCTGCCCTAATTTTAGAAGTCTGTAGCAGAGGCATCTGCTGCAGAGTTGATTGCCCTAGATGCTCCTTACAGTACATTGAGAGAATTTTAGGGTTATATTCACAGGCGTATTTTTGTTGTTTATTTTAAGATAAGATGAATAAGCCTTTGAAGTCTCTGTTTCTGTCCATCAGCTAGAAAGGCAGACAAAAGTTACAATTTCAGATAATTCGAGCTATTGGAATGTTTTGGGTTGTTTCATTGAGTTTTTTCCAGTGTCTTTTTTCAAAGTTTCAACTACCATTTCTGCTCTGAACTTCATCCACTGAAAAAGCCAGGTGAATGGGATACACCATTTTGTTACCAGAATAATGAAGTAGCACTGTGTTACTTTTTAGTAAATTCTCATCTTTTGAGGCTTTGACACCCAGAACCTTTCTGAAATCTCTCGTTTTTGTGGGCACTTTGTTTTCATGGAAGAAGTAGATGGGCATAAGCCAGTTGTTTACATATTTTTAAATACAACAAACCCTACCTGATAGCACTGGAATGCATTGCATATATTTGTTGTAGATTTTCAGTACTAGATTAAGTCTAAGTTTCACAGAGCATTGCCACTGTGAATTTTAAACTCAGTTTACTTCATTTTTATCCAATGTGTATAAATGAAGAGCATACTGCAGGCAAGGTCTACAAGAAGTTATCTACAGTAAGCAGTCTGTTATTTTGGTTTTGTGATTTCAGTAAAATTATCGCTGCAGTATTTTGATGAAATATTTGATGAAAAAGCCCGCTCAAAGCAACTGCGATATGATCAAGTGCATAACTTTGATCAGGAAGTTGTCACTGTCTGGTTAGAGAGTCCAAGCTGTCCTGTCCAAGCAGAACAGAGCCTCTGCTGAAAGATGATTTCTTGTACATATCCAGTTACTGTTGTGCAGACTGGCACCCACGGAGCTCTGCTTGGTTTGCTTATGGACAGTTAACTTTCTTGTCAAACAGACATATAAGTAGCTGAAGTCAGTCAGCAGAGACCTAGAAAGGTCATGTCTATGATCATGCAATATATATGAATAGTCTCTATGAGCACAGAGGAAGACAGCGTTCCTGCTTTGCTATTGTCTGGGCATTCGTGGCTAGTTCAGTATCGGCTTTTCCTTGTTGCTGTGTATAGACAGAGTACCATCTTGTGAAGCCTCCTGCAGTCTGCGAGGAATCCTGTGAGGAAAATATATTGCAGGATAGCATGGGGATGAAACAATAATGCCTTGAGGGCTCCCTGAAAAGCTGCATGAGCTTTGAATAGCGTTTAGCCTTTTTTCAGAACTTTTAAGAAGAAATATAATTCTCTATTAAGATAGTTCAACTTGTCTCAAAGATTTGCTTTTGCTTTTGCTTTGTATGTCAGATTCAATAGGCCTTCAAAAAAGGACATGAGCTCAGCAGCAATTTTTCCGGGAATAATCCCTAAATTGTTAACTTTGAAAAGAAGAAGGCTCTACCAGAATTGCAAGGTGATCAATTGCAGCAGCAGCATTCCACTGAGGAAGAGGTGATAGAGGAACGTCTGGCAGCATTTAAACCTAGGCAGTCTGCTGCTGACCTCCTAACCCTGTCCATTACAGCTGAATGGCCTAATGATGGGACGGTCCCTCCCTGGAACTGGCTGCACTTCTTTTGCTCAGCTGCAGAGAGATGAATGCAGGAGCGCCTTGGGGCTGTTACACAATACTGCAGGAAGTTCCGATGAATCCTCATTGCTTTTCTTTCGGGGAGGACTGATGTATATTTTGGAAAACTTAAATGTCCAACTTAAATGCACTTACACTGTCTTTTTATTTGGCAGAGGGAGGGAAATGAAAGGCTTTTCTTATGTACATCTGGAATTGCCTCTTAACTAGAAATATTTCCAAATCAGGGTAAGCCAAGTGAACACCCACTGGAAAAATTATTTTACTGCATTGCTATTCCTAGTGGGTATTTTCTTTGGTTTATTTATTCAAGTCCTAGTCACATCACGTGCATGGATGAGATTTCATAATTGCTATTGATTTCTATGAGAATTTTTTTTGTTGTTGTTATAAACCAGTGTGATGTAATCCTTTAAACACCAGCATTTGCCAGTGAATATCAGTCCAAGGGTGGCGATTCCAGTGAAGGGTAATATTGATTAAAATTTTAATTCTTCTAAGCTTCCCTTAATTTGCTTTACTATGTGAATGTTGACAGCAACAAGTCATGTCTCCATACATATTATTAATTTCTCTCCTGTTTCAAATTCCCTGTTGTCTTCTGAAGAGTTTATAGGTACATAATTACTTAGAGAATACAGAGAAAAATTATGTTGTGCTGGAGCTGTCAAGCAGAAAGAAGATGCAACTACTGTCCACGGCCTTCTTCCTTCATGATGGACATTACATACTTCTGCTCAGTGTACTTGAGGAAGTGTTTTAAATATTAACCTCAAACTGTTCTACCTCAGCCAGATTTCCCATCTTTTTTTTTTTTTTTTTTTCTGTTTGCTATCTTGGCTTTGTTTTTTACAATGAACTTTTTCTCCGTTTCCACATTATGTTTATACAGCTGCCATTATAGCTTCTGTTACTACAGCCACAATGTTACTAATGTAGGAATCTTCCTCAACTACTGCTCCATTTATCTAGGATATTACAGCTAACTTCTGAGGAACAAAGGAAAGAAAACTGGTTTTGAATAGTGGTCCTACACATCTTACAAACTAGCTTCTGATATGTAAACATTTTCATTCCCTGCTGCTTCTTTACCCACATGCAAATACAAGATCTGTACCTGGGCTTCAAGATGGACAAAGAAGTCAAGCACACACCACTTTCTTAAAGGTAAGCAGCTTACTATTTTGGGGGGAGGAGGAAAGTGGGAGAAGAAGAGGAATGTAATGAAATGGGTGTGATTCATAACAGGGTATAGTATGTCACCTTTGTAGGGTGAAAAACATCTTAATTTTGCAATGTTCTACATCCTCAGTGTTTGGAAATATATCGAAAAAGGCAGTTACCTGTTCCCAAATTCTGCTTCAAGGACAGAGCAGCACAGTGCTTGATGGGAGCTGGGTTCCTGTATATGGGAGCAGAATATCTGTATTGATCTAAAACATCACTCGAGCAGTTCGAATTCCACTGACTGAAAATCAACAGGAATTGGAAGATGTAATCCCAGCCTGGTAAGTGTGACTTTGAGGTGCTGGACTGGAGAATGGGAAGATACTAGTTACCATCTACAGGTGGCTTGTTTGGAAAAAACTTGGTCCTTTGGAAGGGTAACCATGGATTAACACTGGAGCTGATTTTGTTAGGGTCTTCACTGCTCTCTGGATAATGAAAGGTCAAGGTATACCAGCAAGAGGACTGAACTTCTTTGTCTCAACTGGTGATGGACAGGATGAGAGAAGAAACTTTGTCTTTATAGAAAAGCATGCCCTTCTATTTCTAGGAATAACGTTTGGGTTCTCTGATGGTTCAAAAAACCCTCAAGTGAGAGTTTGGGCCTTTGATGGCTTTGGTGAAAGAAGGCGGCTTTATTAGTGCTAATTAAGCTTAAAAGTTCCACTTGGTGGGAGTTAAAAAAAGAAGCAAAAGTGAAGTTGTCAGCTATATAAACTTGTAAGTGAGGAGGCATTCCAAATGCCTTCATACATACCTGCTGTATTAATGTGAGGGCAGATGAATGAGTAGGTATTTGGAGAAAGAATTAAACACAGACAGCTCAAACAGTACCATTTTTCATGTGGTATTTCAAATGTGTTGTTTCATTGCTCCTTCTTTATTTGGCTTCTGTAGATTCGTTAGTTGTCAGACTGCAATTGGAAGATTAATTACAGATGCTAGTGGTAATCGTATATTTTCATGTATAAATCTACTACAGACAGACTTTGAAAGAGAAACACTCTAGGATAGCAATGTATATTTACTTCAGTCTGAAGTACCTAATAATATATGCAAACAATGTATTGCAAACAATATCTTGTTTGCATTTCTTTTAGGTAGTAAGGACTTTTACTACGTGGAATGTGTCTTTGATGTCAGTCAGTTCACAGTCGTCTACCCACTGGCCAGTTTCAAACAGAGGGACTGAAGGAGATTGCTCACAAACAATTATGCAAGCGATAATGCAAACTTCCTGCAAACAGGGAGGGATGGAGGCTCTATTAAGAGCCCTCTACTGAGGAAGACTGCAATATGAACTCCACTCTTACTGTCCCTGTGAGAGAAGGTGTAGCCTTAAAACCACAGGGAAAACATCCCTCAGAATCTGCACTTCATCAGCATCAGAGGATTCACACGGGAGTGAATGGAAACAATAAATAAAGGGTGACACACATCCATTAGAGATGAGTTTTCAGGGAACTAGTTGTTTGAATTGCCTGCGTGATTCCTTTAAACTAGACACATCTAAGAGTTAAGCAGCTGGTCGGTGATTTTGCTCTCACAGAAGACAGATGTTTCTGCACAGAGCAAGAGCAGCAGAAGGCAGTCTGCGAGTTTGAAAGCAGTACGTTCCATGTGGCTTGGAGAGAACCCGGGGCCACCTTCTGCAGCCCTCACCCATCTGATAAGCCCTGCTCTTGGGAGCAGCATGCGCTAGTCACAGCAGTCAAGGGTCACCCTCCGGGTTAGCAGAATCTCAGCGTCGCATAATGCTTTCACATTTGTAACATATTTCTTCCTGCTAGCTATAAAAGGGAATTCACTACTACCTATTGCAGTGCATTTGATTTGCATCAGAAATTGATCTCATTTGCAGTACAAGATATAGTTACGAGCTGCTTTCACATAAAAAGGGCAGATGAGGAATAAGATACTATCAAACATTGCAAGCATGTAACACCACCAATGAACTCTTTTGTCTTTACAGGCATAGGTTACAAATTACTTACATATTAGGAGAATAATAAAGATGGGAAGCTGGGCCTAATAAATCACCCCAAATTACACATTATATGCATCACAGAGGTGTGTATGAATAGACCTGTAGTTGAGTGGTCAGGACTGTATTAAATTGCTGTAATCAGCATACCAGATCTTGGCTTTGAATTGCTAGGAGAATGACTGGAGGTGGTCATAGCATGTGAAGTAACAGGAACATAGTGAGCAAATATGTTAAATTTAGCAAAGGGTCAGAGTAACATGACGATCCATGAATGACCTTCTGGTCATGAATGACTTAGAAGATGGTGGCTCTGATTTAGCAGATCACTTTAATCACAAATACACTTGCTTATCTCTTCTTGCATGATGAAGTTTCCATGCACATTTGTACGTAGAACTGGAGTTTCTAACCCAGCCCTCTGTAAAAGCACAAATGCAGTAAGTGGAGGTAGCTGAGTACTATTATAGTTGCTGTAAAAAAGGTCACTTTTGACCAGTTTTTTTTGAGGTAGGTTCAATGTCATGGGGATTTTTAATTTAATAACATGTAGATACACCTCATCTTTTAAAATAGTCACCCTGCGTTGCTTCTGTCTCTGCACATTACCATATCCACAAAAGATAATTGTTTAAAAAACGCTGAGTGAGAATTGGTGCAATGTCTTACCTTAGTGAAACCTAAAAACAGAGTAAGGTTTGATTTCATTGACAGTTTCTTATGAGATTCTCTTGCATATTCTAGCTGAAACTATTGTTATTTTGGCTGCGATGTCTTAAAAAGAAATTGCATCCCAATGTTCTTTATATTGCAACTTTGCAGCGTTGTGATTTGTTTTTACACGTGGTCTAAGTTTTCCATGGGTGTTCTATCACACTTGCAGTACTTTTGGCACATTTGTTACTTTGATGGTAGACCTGGTGTGTTGAAGGGGAGAAGCATTTTGCTTTCCCTTTGCCACAAACACTCTTCAGTGAACAATGTCCTGTAAATTCCAGTTCCAGGATTTGAGGGATTTTAAAAATAATTTCTTTAAGTACCTAAAAGCACTGAACATGCTCCCATAAATTTTAAAAATTATGGTGAGAAGACTTTCCTACCTCTTTGCAGCCTAAATATCATCATTTGCAGTTAACTTATGATGATTTAAAATTGCAGATAACAAAAACAACTATAAGCAAAACCAGATAAGGCTGATTTATTGTCATTGCTCAGGGTGAGAGAAATGCAAAATCATTAAGCAAAAGAAATATGTCAAGTCCTTTCAGTTTTCATAACCAACAGCGCTGTTTATCTGATAGGGAAGTTGGAAGATATTTCTTTAACCTGAAGTACCTTTCTAAGAATAAATCCTTTGGGAGGATGTGGTACAGTTCTCTAGGGTAATACCATCCTTGGAGATCTGAGCTGACTTAACACTCTTCAGTCACTCTGGAGAATGGTATCAGCCAACTGTATCAAGCCAAAACCAACAGCCTGCAGTTTGGCTTGAGGAGCAGATTGTGTGGCATCCAAGATCAATTTGTAAGGTAAGCATGAAAGAAGTGGGTTAGACCCAGTGTAAACAGATGTTCACAAACGGGGGATTGGGCGAGGGATTTAAAGTCTGTAGTGCTTTTTAGGAATCAGGCCTTGGTTTAGGAACTAACTGCAGATGAAGAGAAGTTATTTTAAAAGGGTCATGGAGGTTTCCCTAATTATGTATTTCTAGCCTTAAAATTATGGGAGCTGGGAAAAAAAAAAGAAAATTACTGAGGTATACCGTTCATTTTTATAAATGACTAAGTGGAAGCATAAAAGAATGGATGGAAGGGGAAAAAAATAGGGATTTGGAAGGTATAGAATAAAAGAGATGATATTTTTGAGAATTTCAGAACTTAAGTACTTTACCTCTCTCCCCACTGTGAGAGGTGATCACCAAGAACAAATGATTTCTTGCACATGGCAAGTGAAGGGAGTGTAGAAAATGTGGTCAGTGTAATTGAGCAGGATTCCTATCAGCTGATTTGCTGCACATATATTCCTGATACAGTAGCAGCTCCCAAAAAGGAAATGTGATGTTCGTTAGCTTGTTGGTAGTTAGTGAATATGTGTGTAGTATTAACATATGAGTGTTTCTCACTGTGGTACTCATTAAAAATTTGACACACCCAAAATCCTTTTAGTGCAAAGTCATAATTTCATAGCAATATTAACTTGGCTGCATTGAAGAGTAAAGCATAGAACAATGTGGAAAGGACACACTACACTTAGGAATTTGATTAATAATTGAAAAGAAACTCCTTCTAAAGCCTTCTAACATTAGAAAATATACACCAGTTGTGGAGTATTGGAATTTAACAGACGTGTATGTAATATTCAGTATAGCATCTCCAGTGATACTACTGTACATCTCAGATAGTAAACTACATCTTCTATTAAATGTAATTACTTCTCCTAGCAGTGGTGCAGCATAGTTCCATACGGAACAAAAGCTGTTTCCTCACTTTTAAGTAATCGCTGCTGCAGCCTGCACAGCTAAGGTGTGACTGTGAAACAAATGTAGTTAATAATGGAGGGAAGCTTCTAAAGATGCAAGCAATATGTTATGCCAAAACAAAGAGATTGAATCAAATAGGGAGTAAACTGATTTAGAGGGAAGTCCTTTGCTAGAGGTTAATGCTACAGGATAGCAACTAAGGCAGAAAGGGAGTTACTAGAAGTTATTTAAGAAACAGACAGCATGTCTAAAAGCTGAAGGGACCTGCAGAAAATTTTGGAAGACCTCATTTCACCTTGACAAAAAAAGGACACAGGGTTGAAATACTTCAGTTCAGATGAAGCAACAACCCCAGATGGGATACTTTGTGAATTCTTTAAGAAGTGGTAAGTCATTGGCTTATGTGGCATAAGAATTTAAAATGTTCCTAGGAAATTGACATCTTCCAGGCAGTATATGAGAAGCAGAAGAAAAATGCATCTGGAAAACACCCTGATTTTACTACATGGCTGAAGGACATCTGAAGGAGTTGCTTGCAACCCTGAAGAGAATCCATCTGCACCGGAGCTAGTCACCCTGGACTCACTGTAGATTCAGTGGAGGCAAACAGGCTTGCTAGGACACAGTCTTCATTTCAAAGCATGTGTGTGTACTTGGTCCAATAAACCTGTATACTTGTTTGTAGAAGTCTAAAGTTAGAGGAAAGGAATCCAGCCATAGGTACCAGTAATTCCCTTGAATACTGTGTGATTTGGCTCGGAGCAAGAAGTTTCAGAGGTTAAGTTAGGCTTCAGATTTTCAATGCACAAGACTGCTAGGTTCCTCACAGCCAAAGCTGGAAATACTGCTTTGATATTTACACCAGTGTGCTTGTTCAGAGCACTTGCGTACATGTGTGCATGGATATATCTGCACAAAACTGAGAAGCAGCATATGCAGAGCTGCAGTTCTCTGATAGGGCTTACACACACGCACAAATGTACCCTTAACGCTGCCTTTGAAGGACGTGCTAGACTCTCCTGGGAAAGTTGGTCATTGTCCAAGATTACCTTGCTGACTGTAAGCGAGTTGTAAAGCAGCATTAAGAACACCTTGAGTCTGTGAGGTTGGACACAAGGAGAAAAGACACCTTTCTAACTCTGTTCTTACTGTCTGCTCCTCAGATGGCAACTGTACCTAAGGCTTACAGACGTAGACCAAAGAGGCATCTGTGCCTGAACAGCTCACTATACAAGTCTGTGAAACCCCTCGGCCCAGTTCAGTGCAGTCCTTCCTATATGTTTTTTAAAAGTCTGTACACTAACTTTGATTTTTGTGTCTCACTGTATTTCAGTGCTGACACCCTTTATTCACGCCAAGCCTGGCAGTGGGTATGTTGGTAAGTCTGTATTCAACTCTCCTTAAAGCTTCTGTTCAGCTCTACAAAAATGGCAGTCTGGTGAACGACAAGATGACAAGATTTGCAAATATGTGAGACGCTGGTCTTAATAAAAACAACAAAAGTCTGTGGTTGAGCAGAACAACATGCTGGTGGATTGACAGCTCACTGCTTTCATTTCCTCCTCAGTCTCTGCGTACTGCCGTGCTTTAAAGAAAAATGCCCAAAGAACAGGTTTATATTACGAGGTTATTATTTACATGCTCAATATCATCTATCAGATCTGTTTTGCCACCTGCTGGAACTGATTTAGGACCCAATGCTCTCCACCCTTTTATCTCAGTGGGGCTGCATGCCTGCACACTGTTAGGGGAGAGCAGGGGCCACCCACGGAGAGCAACGTGCAGGGAAAAGCTGTGCCCCCGACAGCACGCTTTCCAGCAGGGTGACCTACTAAATGGATGATTAGGATGATCAGAACATAGGGATATAGTTTCTCCATGTTCACGTCTGTAGTCCTGATTCCCTTGCTAAGAAGTTTAGGACAATCTGTAAGTCTGCTCAATACTTCCAACCAAATGAAGAAGCAGTAATCAGAATTTTAATATGTATGCTATAGTTAAATTGGTCTGGTCTGTATGTCTCAAGATACTGGGAATTATTGCTTAATCCTCAGCACTGGACAAAAGGAAGCAGATCCAATGGGGATTAAATGCGGTAGCCAATAAAAGTCATACTCTATGAAAATATTACAATTAGAAATGAAAGACAGCCTTTCCAGATAGCTTTCCTTGAGCTTTTACAAATGTTTAGACAGCCTAATCTAACCACATATTTAGAACAGCTATTTTCAGTGAGACCCTTGTGAACTGTACTGTTAGTTAGCATTCTTGGCCCAGGTTAGCAATGGAAAATATTTCTTATCTGATTTGGCTGTATTTATAAGTGAAAGACACGTACAATGTATTTTGCCTTTTGAAACGTTTTTGATTTACAAAAAAAACCAGGGGTCATAATGTATCAGAAAAATTGCCTGTGAACATTTATGTAATTGTCTTTGATGCTACTCTGCAACGCTTTTGTAAGCATTTTATGTATAAATAGCAACATATTTTACATGTATAATCTAGGTTTATATAGCTAGTTTTCTCCAGTATTATAAACAGACTTCAGTGTCTGGGGGTATAGTCAAAGCTTTGCCACTTAACCATGAAGCCAGAGATTGACAGTCCAGCAACAAGCCATAGGAGCTACATTTATATTTATATATAATTTGAAATGATCTTTCATATCACAACATTGCTGTTTCCATCCATCCCTTAGAAAAGTGGGGAGAGGAAAAATGATCCCATATAAAGTCAGAAGTTCAATATTTTGGCAAATTGGTACTAGTGATCTGTAAATCAGAATTCTCAGAAAGGACCTGAGAAAATAAATTCTCCAGCAAGTATATGTGTCCTTTATTAAAAAGGCACTGTTGATATGTCCAAATTGCAGATTACTTCATACAAAATCCTGTATGTTGCTTTGGAAAATGGTATTCAAGGCTTAAATGAAGACAGAGTGACAGTGAGGACCTTGTGGGACAGTTCCAAGCAGACAATGAAATATATGTCATAAGAATGTAAGATCTTGTTTGAATGAGACTATCCACTTTTTACAGACTCCTCTCCTTTGTATCATCTTCTCCTGCATTTTAAAATACGTATTGACTGATGGCAACTGTTCAGTTTGAGAACAAGGTACCTCTGCTCTAATAATTGCAGCCTGAAGGACACTTCTTGATAAGACTTAATATGAGAGTTGTTCACATTGTTGCCATAAGCTATAACTGTGGGCTCATCACCTTCCTTACACATCCCTGTAGCCTTCAAAATATAAATTTACAAACATACTCTCAGAATTTGAGATCAGAAAGTTCCTAAATATTCCATAATGCTTGTGCTTTTATTAATTGGTCAAATTTTTCTTCATTTTCATGATACACGTCAATCCCTTGACCTCTGCATTAATTGCGAAGTTGGAATTGGAACGGGGACCTTTTCATTGACATCAGCAGGGACAGTTTCACCTGGGCTGATCATTCCTTTTAAATTTCTTTTGCAATTCTAAAAAATTTAACTAGCCCAGAATAAAGTTCTTCTTGTTCCCAAAACAGGACAATAGGATAACAGGACAACAATAGGCCGGTAGTTACACTTAGCATGCTAATTTTTCTCCAGATGAGTTTGTCTTGTGTATTGCCTACTTTTCCAGCCTTGGGGATCATCTGTGAGACTGTAATGGGAAGATAGAGTGTATCTTCAGGGAATGAAAGTAGACACCCTAAGTCACTATGAGTCTTGGATCAATCACATCATGGTGGGGTCCTCTCATCCTCTGTCTCATCTGATCTTTTGCTTGTGTTCTGCTTCCTCTTCTGCTGAGTGCTCTTTATTGTATTCAGAACAATGGTGGGTGGGGTGGTATGCATGCCAGAGAAATATTCTTAATGTGGAGTCCAGCTTGGCAGAAAGATTCATAAGTAATTATCTGTTGAAATGTGTTTACTGTATTTGCTTTGGTCCCTCAATAGCAGAAGACAATTAAAATCAGGGAAGTCAATGTTGCTTGCATCAAAGTCATAGAAGATGCAGATCTGCACAAAACATTCCTAATAGCATACATTTTCTAAGCCTCAGGTAGTCCCTTGGAGTATTTGATAATGTTGAATAAAAGAGGGACAGGCCCTCTCCCTGAGGTCGAGAGGCTGATGTCCAGATTTCTTCAGGCCAACCCGTCAGGCTAGTATTTATGAGCATGTTGGCTGAATCCAGGCTATGTAGTATTTGGCCAGGCATCTCCTCTAAGCTCCATGTGATGTTCTTGTGGCTTTAAGTCATAATTACCCCTTTTTATGACTTTTTAATCATCATTATCCTTAATGACTTAATTATTAGATCATAATTATGTATGTAACATGCCTTGGGGCATGGCAGGAAGAATCTTGTGCATGTTTGAAGATGCAAAGCCTGCTTGAAGACTATCATAAAGCTCAGTGTGAGGGGAATCAGGGAATCCCCTTGCTACAGTTGTGTTCGTTGATAAAGAGATCTCTGGAATGAACTATTGCCAGAACCATACCTGGGTGTTGCCTTGGAGTGAGCTAACTAGAGTGGTCCAAAACAGGGCCAGGGAGCAAGGTAAGCATGAGTTAGGGCAGAGGAGCAGAGATCCGATACTCAAAACTCTCTGACTGTCTCTTTTACATTTAACAGTCTAGAGGTATCCTCAGTTCCCAGTCAATCCTGAAAAAAGTTGATTAAAACCTCCTTATTGGATTAAAATCTGCTTCTTAGTGTCTTTTATGGAGCATTGATAATTACTTTTGAAAACCTGAAAACATTTTACTACATGTCCAGCTCTTTAAGATTTGGCACCTGTCAGATAAGGACTGATCTTATCCCTGAAGAGCTTTCTGTCAAAGTGAAGACATCACAAGAGCAAGAGTTGAAGATTTAGGTACAGATCATAGGTTATTTTGCAGTGTTTTAAAACTTGTTGAAAATTTGATACTAAGGTAACTACTGTTTTCTAACTGGTCACAGCAGGTATATATTCCCAGAAGTTTTTTAGCTAATTAAGGTTTAATTTCCTTTGGACTCATGTCTGCCTGTTTTCTTTGCTGCCTTTTTTTTTTTATTTCTTACTTTTAATAAGTAAATGCTATTTCAAAATCTAAAAGGGGTTCACTTTTTAAGTTAGAAATTCTTCTATCAAATTTCTCGGCTGCATTTAAAGATTAACCTAGCAGTTGATACGAACTTAAGATCTCATTATTTTACTTGGTTCTTGTCTTTTCCCTTGTCTTTTAAACGGCATAGATTTGCTTGCCATTCCCTGACTGCCCTCCTGAACCTAGAGGATTTTGTTATGAATACCCCGCCAAAAGGCAATGCCAGAGTCTTAAGTTCATGGTGTATTCATCAAATACCACCAACAGAGTAATTCCCAGATGGATGAGGAGGTCTCTCAGAGCTGTCGTGCCATTATAAAATACTCTGTGTAAAACCTTAGGGTTTATATGGCCAAGTTAACTCTTCTACTCTACAACACCGTGACTGGTGGGTGATCCATCAGGCTTTCTGTGTTATCTGAAACAGTTGCGGAATCTTGGGCTTGGGAGCAGATGTGGGAAACAGCAGGTAGCGGTCTGATCCATAAAAAATAGTTTTGCATTGGGTGTGAGACCGGCAGGCTCAGAGATGAACAAATGCCGGGGCACTCTCTGAGCTGCTTCAGGACTCCTGTCCTTTGAGAAGCCTTGATGGCACCTGGTGTTCTGAACCCTGGTGTCTGCAGTGGATGGGCATTAGGGATAAGTAGATCATTTCACAGAGGTGGCTGACCAGGTGACGATGGATCTGAAGTGTTCATTTGATCTTGGTATGCAGGCAGGCAGAGCCGGAGTGGCACTGTCCACCCGGGGATGAAAACTCTTTACAAAAGCCAGTTGGCCGGGGCATCTTCTATTTTGTTTTCAATAGGAAATGCAGGGTGAGGTTGACAAACTGTGTTTATGTTTATACATTATTGATAGCAATAGGATGTAATAGAAACAGGAAATGGGGTTTCTTAGAAAAGCACAGCAGTGCTTTTGTGTTTTAAGTGTGAAAAAATCATCCTATTAGAGCTAGAGATGAACTTTGTGATATACATACCTTACAGTATACATTTACTTCTCTAAACATCCTCGAGAGACATCATTAATTCTCCCCTGCTGATGTCAGGGAGCTGACTTACTTATTGGCCTAGTGGTTGTGAATGTTAAAGCAGTGAAACCAAATGTAAATAATAAACATTTCATCCCCACACTTTAAGTTGCACCAGACAGGTTTTATTTTCAGATTACTGAGTTGTTATTCTAAAGTGTCCTTAAATAGGTATAAGTCCTGAAATTAACTTTTGGGGCTTTGCTGTCATTGTAAACCACTGTGTGCATACTCTCAGGTGTTCACTACAAGGTCAATTATGCTGACCTTTGTACTTGTTCTCAGACCATCTGTTAGATATGCATATATTGCTCCAAGGATGTTGCTTCAGGGTGCTACAGAAGTAAGCAGGGAAATCACCTGTAGAATATAAAAGTATAAACCCCTCTATTGTCATCCTCTTGCTTCATACCTCCCACAATGTAGTTTGAGTTTGCCTAGGACTTGTATCAAAATTTGCTCCCTCTGAACCTCTTCTTCATTTCTACTTCTCTGCCTGTTATGTCTGACCTGTTAGTTGCCTTTATTTGTGAAAATGCCTGTATGGGGAGTGGAAGTCTCTGTACAGGAGAGATGCTGGGTGAAGGCAGTTGTTCCAAGGAATTTTTACTGCTGAAAGTTCCTGTAAAAAGCTGCTGCATTTTTGATGAAGACAGGGAGAGGAAGGGAGGATGAATACAGGTGTTTTTAAGCTATCTTGTGTCTCTGGCTTAGCCTTGGAGTTCCTTGCTGGCCTTGAGGGACAGGATGTTTTCACAGTATATTCTGGCCATACCCACCGGGTCAAGAATCTGGGACTTGGGCACAGAAATTATTCCCAGGGAGTTGTTTCTGCTTGTTTCAAGGCCTTATCTCCCTGACAGGACATCAGAACTAGGAAGCAAGAAACATCTGAGCCCTGGAACTTGGCCAGGTGCTTGAACTTGAGGTATTCTGTATTACTTTTAGCTAAGAACTTTTTTGAGTAGACTGGATATGATTAAAATGTCCAGAAAAGGCCAAAGGCTAATTTACGTTTTAGGTAAATACATTTGGTTGTGAGACTAGTTTTTTCTGTCGTTCCGTTATGATAGACTAAGTCATGCCTACAGTTCCACTGACTGCTTATGTTGGCAGTCTAGCCTGGTGTCTGAAGTGCAAAGACGAAACTCATCTTGCATTTTCCACTTCTATCACAAAGCCTGCCTACCTCAAAGAAGTGTCATGATGAGTTGGATGGAGCTCTCCAGGAGGACTTGAAGATGATCCTGTGGTAAGGACCGCTTCAGCAAATGTCTTTGCATGAATTCAGCTTTAAGTGGCCAGGTCTGTAACATGTATTTGCTCTTTGACCTCTGAGAATGCTACAGTCACTAGACTAACTGAGTATTTTCTCATCTAACAGATGTTTTATGATGCTATTTTTATCATTATAAGGCTGCATCAGATCTCCCTGATGTCTTGTAGCTGCTCTGCCGCTACCATCCACCCTACAGACACTTGAATTATATTGCTGTAGGACTCTACAGTACTGGATGAGAAAAAAGGAAATGTTTAAACTACAAGCTGTGTTGTTGCTTTTCCATGTGGAAATATCTAACATCTTGTCCTGACCAAAGAGTAATTGCCAGCTGGTGCTACCTTGTCCATTGCAGCAGGAGTACAGAAGCGTGTCCAGCAGGAGCAGATAAAGCTCTTTAACTTGTCCAAGACGTTACGAGAGACTGCAAGGCTAAGGGTGTTGATATCCTCTACAGTCACATCTTCCTTTTGAGAAATTCTAGCCTTGATGTGCATAATACAACAAACGTCTACTCAGTTAACACAAGTTGGTGCAAGCTGCGCATACCCTTGAGTCCCAGGGTGATTTAGCAACAGTGCCATGTGTACTGGAGAAAATGAGAACCTATTACAATTTTCTTCTTTGCAAGCACCCACGACTTCATCTGTTTTGCTTGCAAGCCATTCAGGATTCAGCAGTCTGGATACTCACTGTGCTTTGGAGTTGTACCTCCCTTTCTTACTGTACAGTAGAAGAGGATGAAGTGTCAGACTGAATGTAGACATTGAACTGGTGATGTTGAATCCATCCTCTTGGTATCTGCTTCCTTCCTTGGCTTTGTGAGCTGTTTCAGACATCTAACTTGAACAGGTAGTGATCTTCAGATGTACTTAAACACCAGCCAGCGTTTCGCAGTCTGGAGGCAAGGCCCTTGCTACAATAATAGGTGTGAAGGATGGCATATGCTCCCTGGTCAGAGCTCCCCCTCTCCCTCCTCCTCTCTCTCCTCTGCCTTCCCTCCTCCCTTTTTTCTTTCCCTTTCTTCTCATTAACCATGAGACCTCTTTTATCTTTCTGTTCAGCTTGCCTTATTTCTCTGTAGAAAGCAGCAAGGACTTGTAAAAGTCACAAGTGAAATAAAGGCTTGTGAATGCTGTTACATGCCTCTGTAATTAAAGTTTGATTATTGTTCCAGTTGTGCCCTCATTAACGGTTATGTAAACACAGATGGATGTGAAGACAAGCAGACACAGAGCTCCCATTATTGTAGATAAATATGAATTACAGGAATCCAGAGAGAGGTCTTGCTCTCTGGATGAGGGGCCATGTAGGTTAGGCTCCTTACAAGTTGGAGTTACACAAACAGACGCAAAGGAAGCACTGAAACCAAAGAAACACCAATTTCTCATACTCGGGCTAGCTAAAGCTGTTGCTCAGCAAAACAGCCATCCTCTCAGTGGTTTTCCATCTTTCCAGGCATTAGGTATTACAGCTGTGAACTAGAGAAGTGTAACAAGGCAGCTGTGCTCTTCGGGAGGTTGGGGCAGAGCCTTTCAAAGACGAAGCAATTCAAAGGTGTGTTCTTCTCTCAAAACTTCACCCAAAAATGTTTGTTTGTGATTTTTATCTGCCTTTTGTTGGCAGTGCTCCTCCTGCTGCGTGCCATTAACAGCAGCGTCCCTCCTCTGAGCTGGGCCGTGGCGTGGCTGAGAACTGGACTGGTGGATACTGTGGTTCGCATTTGCTAAAGCTAAGAGTATGCCTGCCCTTCAGCCAAGGGTGTGTTTGTAGCTTGTGTAGACATTCCCTAGAGAAATTCAAGCCAGCTAGATGGAGGTGTGGATAGCAGTTTAGCCACCGCAGCCTGGAGCGCAGTAGAGGCACAGCACCCAGTTGGGTTGGCCAACCTCTCGGGCAGGTTTTTCAGCCTGCGCGGAGCTCTAGGTTTGCTGCAGCAAGTAGACAATTAGGCTATCTAATTTAAGGGTAGCTGAAGTGTAAACTTAGGAGATGAAGCAGCAGTCTGGCTGGCGTGAGGGCTGGCTCTGGAGGTGGCTGGTTGGTTCTGCCTCCATCACTCCACTCGCACAGCTTCGGCAGAGTCTTGTCATGCTCTGAGTCTGAGACCCTGCAGATTGGATTTTGCGTATTTTTCTAAATTTTATCAATCCAGCTTAGCACTTAGTGTGATGTTTCAAGCATTCTGCTATTTGATGGAAATTTCTGATGCCAGTAGCTGTTACACTAACCACTGCTTTATTTCAAAAAATATTTTTAATGATTATGTGATAATTAATTTAATAATGTGTACTTAGTGACTTCAAATTGCCATATAATTGCTGTGTCATGAGTGTCTTATTAAATCTAAGTTAGATTCTTGTTTGCAATATTTGAGAAAATTGACCCGATTTTTCTTTTTCTATGTAATTTTCAAGAAAACAGAAGTTCCTCTCTGTGTGGATTACTTAGAGGGAATGTACAGATCTGCTCATAGAATCATCTTACAAATACTTATTTAATGTCCTTCACTGGGAATTATGTTATTTCCCTGAACATTGCACCATGCTGAAACTTGAAACAGTGCAGAGTTCTCAAGTGCAAAGTCTCTGGTGAAATAATACTTTATCTGAAGTAAAGACAATGAACTGCCCTTATTGATCTCCAATTTTAACTGCAATCTAAGACTGATCAATTTAATTGGAGTTTATTTAGGGCATATCCTCACAAACCTTCCATCATCTGAGTTGTCCTATTGATTTATGGCTTACTCTTGTGTTAAAAGGCCTGAAATATCTTCCTTTTGTGTTTTGTTACATTTCTCGAAATGAAGATGGTTTTTGTTTGAGGTGTTTCCCTTTTAGTTTTGTCTGGCAAATAGTGACACTAGTCTGGACCTATCTGCAGGTGTAAGTTATTTTCAGATAGCCAAAGGAATTTACTGTCTCACCTGAAAGAATTTCAGCTTGAAGAATATGAGTTGTTCAGCATTGTCAAGAAATTCTTCTGTTCCTTGGGTGTGTATGCATGCAAGAAATGTGTAAGCTAAATATGGTGCTATTTATCGAGTTCTAGCCATCTGTACTGGCCTTTTTTCTCTTTATGTGCTGTGAAACCCAAGCATAGAACCTGCAATTCACCATGGTAAGCAGTTCTGGTAAATAAGCTGCATTTGGTCTGCATATGATTAATCTGTTCTTAGGAATATCTACCAAGTTCTGGGTCTTTTATATGTCCTCTTCCATCACAAAAATACAGTATGGCAATCAGTGAATCAGAGTTTCTGTGCAATGCATGTGAGACTGTTACTTTGGAATAAAGACTCATATGCTTAAAATATTGTTGAATAAATTGTACATGATGTTTGCAGATAAATAGATTTAAACTTCTTTTCATCTGTATTGTTCATCCATTTGAGACATCAGTGTTGATCAATATTTGAAATAGACTTAAGTAAACTAAATTTTTAAGCTCATCTTGCAAAGAGCTGACTTGTTGCCACAATATTAATCTGTTAGCTGCTCACCCTATGGTGACATAAATGTCTGAATTCTCGGTTCATTACACGGTATTTAACCTTGTTGATGTCAATGGAGCTGCTTATTCAGCTACAAAAGTAGAATCATGTAGTCATGTAAATTTTATTTAAGTACTTTTTTATACAGTGCTAGATTTGAAAAGAAATACAAATGCAAGCCATGCACAGAACTGAGCAGGTGGTTCTACAATAGCAAACTCAGATAAGAAGCTAGAATGTGAGTATTGTGAACTTGTGTTCATATATTAAATGAAAACATAGGGCATAGTCCTAGGAGGTGTCTGGTCAGACAGCAAGTCTGTTCACTGCTGTTGCAGGCAGCCTGCAATATAATCTCAACTTACTTCTGAGTTTTGAGCTCCAACGCAAAAGTATTTAAATTGTTCTCAGTGCAGCAGTAGGCAGGAGAAATCCTAAGCAAGCTGTGTGAGGAGCAGGGCTGAGATGGTGCTGGAGGGACCACTGATTTGTACCCTGAATCGGAGGAGAGGGACGAGAACAGTAGGGAAAGGGATGGGGGCACTGGTGCAGATGGTGAAAATGCTGTTTCCCAAAAATCCATCATCAGAGTTGCTCTGCTGTGCTATCAGCTGATTTCTCTTGCTTTGCCTTTGCTTTCACTAACAACTTTGAGCTAGATTTAAAGTCCTCTGAAGTTAAAAAAAAGGGTTTTTTCCTTCTTTGCTAGTCTTTGTGTCTGACTCCTAAGGGAAAGACTAGGTATTTTTTGCCTTCTGCCTGCAGCATCTAACTTGCTTTTGCAAATGAGTTTGATTCAGTGCCTGAGGGTCTGTTCAGTCTTCCTGCCAAAAAGCCCACTGAAGCCAGAGGTGGGTGAATTTTTCCAATGAACAGTTTGCTTTGAGAAAGATGCAAGTTTGGTCTTTCCAAATGTATTTGTAATTCAGAGCTGAATTTGGTAAGTAACAGTGATGAACTAAAACACACACAAAATATTACTGAGGTGTTTCCCTCCAACATTTCTAAAACAAAGAGCCTTGATTTTCTAGCGCTAGAATGCTGAGAGTCCCTTTAGTACAGTTTGGGGGTCTCGCAAGGGCAGAAAGGCAATCACCACCCTCACCGTGAGGCTGAGGATCTGAGACCCCTTGGGTTTGAACTGCTTTCCATCTTGATTTAGAGCAGAGACCTGAACTATGCTCTTGTTCTCAGAAATGTGCCTTCCTGGCTGATTTGCAGAACATACCACCACAGGTACTTTTCACTCTCCCCACCGAAGCTGGTTTGCTTCATGTAAGCAGTTAAACCCTCGCTGGGCTGATGGGAGAAATTCCATAGCTGGTATTTAAAAACCTCAGTGCTGCTCCTGGGCTTTCCCTTGCTTCTGCCAACTTACAAAGTGGAGAGGTGATGCCAGTGAGAAGGACAGAAGCAATCTGGCCGACGGCCGGAGGGAAAGCTCGCTCCAGGTGCCTGGTCTGGCTGGTGGAACTTTGCACCAGCCCTGCCAGGGGAACAGAGGAGCTCATCCTGAACTGTGCTGGGGACAGGCTGTAAAAATGTCCCACTCACCAGGCTTGAGGGCGCGAGGGCACGTATTGCTTCTTGCCTGTTTTGTGAATCTGGGTCTGTGTTTCAAATAGCGATCCCATAAATGAGAGATGTGGATGGCCAGGCACTCCAGTTAACTTCCAGTTAACTACAGGTCAACAGAAAGTTATTATCATGGAGTCCTGAGAGCATAGTGGTTATTTTTTGTTTGATCCCTTATGCTGAAGCAGTGCATCTGAGGCTAAGGCATATTCATTTATTTTAGCAGGCTTTCAGCTCCTGCAAGGAGATTGATATTAGTATCAGAAGGGAAACAGAGACATTAAATGAGGTCAAGGCAACTGTACATAAGCATTAGATAACACATTAATTTAAAATGATGAATGAAATAGTTAAAGTATTTTAATGGTAAACTACTGCACAGACACAGACTGTCCCTTGAAGCATGGGGCCTGTGAAACTGTGTGAGTATTGCTGGCAGCCTGGTGCACGGGAGGTACGAGGGGTAGCAGCAGGTACACAGAGAGAGGAGCTTTTTCACACCCAACTGAAAGAGATGAAACTCCTGCTGTCCTTGTACAAACCAGTGTGGGCTGGGTGAGGGAGGAAGCCAAAAAATGAGAAATAGGTAGCTTTCACAAAACAAGTGAGAAAAGACAAAGCTAAAAAATAATTCAGTTTCATACATGTTGTTAAAACATAATGACCCAGTTAACTGACAACAGCTGGAAAGACTGGATTCAAATAATTTTCTCTCCAATGTCCATTTGTGATGAATACTTAAGAATAAATTATGCAAGATAACGATAGTTACAGAAGCATGACTTGTATTTAATAGAGCTGCTGCTTGGGCGTCAGATGTAGGAAACCAGCGCTCTGAAATAATAGGTACGTGATTGTTTTATAACAACTGTAGAGTCTGATTCTGCAAATCCTATGCAAATCCTAAGCCATGTCAGAGTGGAACTACTCTTCTGAACACAATATATTATATGAGTTCAGCAATATAGATTTAACATGCATAGTTATCAGAGCCTTTGTCTGTGTTATAATTTTAAATGTTACATCTCCATTTTGGTTTAAAACTGTGGAAATATACAGAAAAAAATGCATGCACATCTTGGGGCAGAAATAATGATTGTGTTCTGCTGCAATAAAAATAGGTTTTTTCCTTTTATATCTGTAGCTTCATGAGCTTTCATTAAAAAAATCAAAATCTTGTTTTTTGTCAAAGATAGTTGTTAACTTTCCTTTTTAAAATCTATTCAGAAAACGCGATGCCACATAAGATAGAACACATTAAAGAAAGTCAGTCTTTCTCTTTTCCTTTCCCTCCCTCTCTTTTTTTCAAAGAAGTAACTTAAAATATGTGTGCTGTGTAAGAACGTGTGCTGAAGTTTCATGTTTCAGGTAATCTTCTTTAAAATAATGGGAGTCTAGATTGCATCAGTTAGTTTAAAAACTGCTATGCTATTGGTAGGGACAAAATGGGATTAGAGCCAAAATTTGACTGTGTTACTGCCAAAGTCTGTATCAGATTTAAGACACATGCTTCTGCAAGCTTCCATGAAGGTTGTGAAAAAAGTTTTAATACAGAGTTGGATTACAGCTCTCGAGCTCAAAACATTGGCCATTACACTACCATCTTAAAAGCCTGCTGTAACACGGAGCACAGAATAGAGCAGATTTCTTACATTTTCTGGACCACAGATGGATTTTGGATGCCTCTTTGTGTCTTGATGGAAGATATATTAACTTCATTAACTGGAATCCATACCTGATCACTTGTGAGCGTGTATGTTTATACATACAGATATATATCTATTTAAACCCTTATCATGATTTTCTTTCAAGTCTATCTAAAATCTGCTCTAAGAAATGATATTCTCTAGATGAACTTAAAATTGTTTTGAGCAGTAAAGAGCCAGATATTTACTCTCGGATGTTGGAATCCTTTGTGAGTTTATAAGAGAAATTCTGGAAGCTTTTCTCTTCTGTACTGGTGATAGAGAAATGCATTTTGAAACAGACGCCTCTAGCTGTATGACGACGACTGTGTAGTAACCTGTGGATTTTGAACACCAGAATGTACAAAACGTGGGCAACTGTGAATATATTCATAGTTTCTTTTCTACATCTGCTGCAGGGATCTGACTATGAGAATGGGTCTGTGAAGGTAGGTGATCTTTATTTACTGTCATTCTTAATCCAAATTGCCAGAATTGCATACATTTCACGTGCAAGGTGGTGGTCTTTTTGCTGTTTTGGTGCTTGGGGTTTTTTTGTGATGGTTTAGTTGCACAGATGTTTAGCAGTCACAGAGGAAAGAATCTATAAAGAAGTTCAATCCATATTCACTGTTAAATATTTTATGTCTTTTTACTAGTTATTATTAGGTACTTGTATACTTTGTTCTTAAATTAAACTTTTAGTGTCAGTCATGCAAAATAAAAGCAAAATCTAAACAAAAATGCAAGTCAGAGCATCTAGAGTACTTGTTAAATACACTTTTTTATTTCAGGTATTTATAATTGCAGGAATTAGTATCCTGGTATTGAAAATTTTCCTCTAAAAACACGTGTTCATCAGTTGTTCACTTGTTTGCCAGAAATGAGAGAAATGTTTTTCTTTTGTTTTATTAGGAGATGTTATCCAGGACTTTAAAATAAGCAGCAACTAGTAATAATAGAGCACATTGCCTGGCAATTAACCTGTCTACTGAATATAATACATGCAACAAAATTTAAGCTGAAGCCTCACCTTGAGAGTAGGATTTTTCAGATCTGACTTTCTGAGACCATGTGAGAACATCCAGGACAATCATTTAGAAAAATCAGAACAAAAACTGGAACAAGTTTCTACATGTGCAGTGTGTCCAAAAAGGATTAATTCAGTGTGTGGTCCACAACAAATTATTTGTTTTTCACTAACAGAGCAAAACAAGCTAATACTTTTGTTTTCACTTCAGAAAACCTCCCGCTTGCAAGAGATGACCACACACTAGTCTGTGAACTGCACTGCATGCTGACCTGTGTTTGAGAAAAGAAATGCTAAGTTACGTGCTTAATTGCAGACTGCTGTTGCCAGCATGAGAAGTTAGCAGTGGTGAGCAATGTGCGCCTCAGGGTGACTAACAGCTAACCCCTTTGCCTGCTCACCATTCACGGGCTTTTAATTTACAACCTCAGCAATCAGTTCTTTGAAGGCATCAGGACCAGAGTAATCAGTCTTGTATACATTACCTTTATGTACTGCATGACAAATCACTGGTTTCTTGCATGTAGGAATCGCACTATTTAAACTGGAAAGCATTTTCTAATATAGAATATGAGCCATTGTATAATTGGCAGTGATGATAATTCTGTCCTCACGTGGGACACAAGTTTATTCAGCTTAATAGTAAACCACTAGTTAGTCCTTTAATTAAATTTTGAAACCATATCCACTTTGCCTAGAATAAATGCAAGAGCTTTTCTTGCTAATTTATACTGGTTTATAGTTTATTCACTGTGATAGGATTGCCCATCCAACATATGTACATCTGTAATTGTTTTCATTGAAATCTGGCTACCACACTCAAGCAGCCAGCTTAGCCACAGGGTACTGTATATAATAACAAATCACTGTTAGTTTCCCAAAGGTATTATTGTATAGGTCACACTAAAAAGGGCTGTGTTTCACATGCATTGGCTGCTGATTGCCACATGGAAGAGACTGGTTTTCCGCTTGTTCTGTCTCTTTCTGCGTAGACAGAGATTTTTGGCTAAGCTGTTGATTATTTTTCTTTTAATGTTTTACATAGTATGTTAGATTTCTGGGTTGTTTTAGCATGTATGACCTGTGGACTTTCGTGTGTGTACATATACCCCCCCCCCAAGTCCTTCATGTTACAGTGTTTAATTGTACCCAGGGTTATGCCTATTCTTACCAATCGCATTTCAAATTGAATTTGCAGAACACAGAAACAATGTATTGCATTCACCTACCATACCGTATTTTTTTGACGTTCTTTAAGATCAATGGTAGTATTGCCTGGATAAAAAACACAAGGTCAGGATGCAGGTAATATGCAATTAATGAGACCCAAGAAGGGTTAACACCAGCAACCTGCTCTCCTCCCATGATACGTGTTCACATAGCTGAGCTCTGCCCAGGAGACCTGAAGTTTTAAGTCTGTTGATGCTGTAAACAATCAGGTGTTGTCGGTGTGGTATCATGCGACATCATAGTTTCAGGGGGCTAAGGATTTAAATACTCTCTTACCCTCCTCCCGCAAATATCCTAACTAATGCCGTGAACGTTAAAAAGCTTACATACAAGCTGCCATGATTCAGCAAGGATCGCCATTGTGCTTGGCTTTTCCCAACGCTTCAGAAACGCCGTGCTCTTCTGGATACAGGGCTCCCTTTTCCCCCATGTGCGCACCAAGGCCGGTTGTCCCCTGCCCGTCATGCCCAGCTCCTCCTTGTCTCTCCATTCCTGACCTGTTCCAGTCCCAGCGTTTGACCTGTGTTCCCTCACCTCCAGGACTCAGGGTCTTGGTTTCCCCACTAGGCTCCCGTTCGTGGTCTCCGTGTGCCGTCCTCCTTCCCACTTGCTTCCTCCTGGGTGGGGATGTCCTGCTTCTCTCTCAGACCCCCAGGAGGTCTGCCCAAGTTCCTCAGAGACAGCCCTACCAGACCCTTTTGCTTTCCAGTCCCATCTGACCATGCTCCCCCCTTCCCTCCTCCATCCCTAGCTTCTCGCTTTGTCTCTGTGGTCACGACTTCCCGGCTTTCCTTCTCTGGACCCCAGTTTCTAGCTCTGGTCTCCCTGGATGCTCTCGGTCTCCTTGGCCAGGTCTTGCCCTCTTCCATCAGTGTTCATCTTCCCCTTCCACAGGCAAATCTGGCAGCTTCCCTTCGCTGGTCGCCCGATGCCCGTGGTCTGAGGGCGAGGAAGGGCAGGTCCTCTGCTCTCAGCCCCATGGGCTGGACCGGCGGTGGCCGGCACCCGCATCCTGCTCCGCTCCCAGATGGAGTGGGGTCAGCACAGGTCCCGTCTGCTGAGCGCCTAGCTGCTAAACTCTGGCAGGTCTCTGCTGTTGCTCTCGGAGGTTTTTACGTTTGGGTGGATTTTTGCAGCAACAGCAGTGGACGTATCTGGGCCAACAAAGGTTCCTCAGGTGTCAAAACTTCACATCTGTGACCCACAGCAGGGAAACGCCAGACGTTTGCAAAGATGAGATTGCCAGGAAATGTTTTTGCGTGGATAAAGAAGGACCTTCATCCTCAACTGCAGTCAAACCGTTTTGACAGCGAAAGCAAAAAAATTATTAAAATCATTTTGAGGCAGACATCTGGCGTGGAAAGTTTCAGCCTGAACATCTAACGTCTGGCAGTGTTATAAACAACTGGAAAACAGTCTCATGATGGGAAGCGGTGGGCAGCCTCAGACTGGGACAGTGCAGGTGTCCGGCAGGGCTCCTTAGCTGAACTCTCATCAAGGCTGGCAGCAAGCCCTCTGCCTCGCACGCCAGTTGCTTGGTTCGTGATGCCAGCCTGACATATGAAGTCCTCATTGAACAATTAGATTTCCACATGGGTTTTCTGAAGACTGAGCATTTTTTTTTTTTTTTTCATCAGGAAGTGCTTTAAAAATTCCATGTTGAAGTTTTCTCCTGACAGTCTCTTACGTTTTGGAACCCCTCAGCTAGGGAACCGCAAACTTCACTGTCTCTTTTCCTGTCTCTCCCCCACACATTTTTCCTCTCCTAGAGCAACGACAGACATAGGCTACTTTTTCCAGAATTTTAAAATTAGATGCGAAGAGCTATGTCCTGTATTCACCAGAGCTGAGGGAATTTTTTGCCAAGAAAAGCCAAAGATCTGTCAGAGCTGCTTCTGCCTTCCAACACTAAAACTGCCTCTCTAATGAGGCTGCAAGGTCTTGATCTCTGAGAATTTGAGTCTCATTGCTCTCTGCCCTATTCTGCCCCTTACGTTGTTAATAAAGTGTTAGGGGGAAGGCAAGAGAAAGGGACAATCGGTGATGCCCAAGGTATAAACAGACTCACAGCCTTTTCTTTTTGCAGAGGTCTTCTCCCCATGGTGAACTCTCCTTTGGTTCATTAGAGAGAAACCCACAACTGATAGGCCTGAGGAGTATCACTGAACTAGAAATCTGCTTTCTGATCAGAAGACCGAGGGGTTAGACATGCTTAGCCCAGGAGGTAAACACGGCTGCTCTCTGTTACGTGCACTCCTTTTTGACAGCTAAACCTTTTTTACTTCTGCACCAAACGTTGGTACAGCCTTGAGTGGTCGTTTTTGCTCTAACAGATCTTAGATTCAGCGATCTCATATTGCCACTGTGAACTGGACAGAGGTGGAAGCCACTTTCCAAACACAGCTGGTACATCGTCCTTGTCTGCTGGTGAGAGTGAAACAGCACTTCCCCATGATCCTCAGGCCCTGGACCACCTAAGTGGAGAATGCCGTGCCCTTGGGAAGGCATGAAAATACTGGAGAGCCATCACACCACGAGCGGAAGGAATCGGGAGGCTCTTTCTTTGCATCTCTCCCTTCTCAGAGCCAGCTGCAGTCTGTCTGTCTGTACAGCCAAAACAGAGCTCTGCGAAGAAACCTGAGCAGCAGAGCTGGATGTAAGCTTTTGTCTCTTTAATTACCACTGACACTGTTTTTCTGATAGACCTACACAGCTCTCTAGTAACTGCTTGCAAATGTTGCTTAGTTTCTAGACAAGAGAGATTCTAACAAATCTTCTGTCTCATGGGTTATCTTCCTCAAAGGCAACTCCTGAAAGTACAGCACACTGCTCAACAACTAGAAAAAGCAACTCTAAAGGTTATTTGAAACAATTTGTCTGTTTAAACTAGGTTTTTCATCCTCACATCCAGCATCGTTTCGAAGTTGACAAACTCTTTTAGATAAAGATTATGAAATTGTGGTTTTCAGAAGTATTTTATTATCCCAGCTTTGTCACTGCTGCTTTTGATTCTCTGTGATTACCATCTCTGATAGGCATGATAAGCCAAAAACGTGTGAAAATGTACTTGCCGCGCTCCTGCAGAAATGATTGTTTGTGCTTTTCCTGCAGGAGTGGGAAGCTATCAGCCAATTTGTTCTGACTTATCTGCTACTGCCTTGACAAGGTACAGTGAAGGATAAGAGAACAATTCTGTATTGTTGCCATGCCACACGGCATCTGTCCTTGGCTCTTATCAGTTTGGAAAGGGAACTACTAACACACTGCTACTTTTCAAGAGCAGGTCTCGCTCATGAGAAATAGCAAAAAAATCGCTCCCAGTCCAGTCCCTCTGAGCTAAGATTGTAATGTCTGAGGAAAAAGCAGAGCTCTGAAAAGTACATCGGGCTGTTTAGATTAACAAGATGCAGCATTTGAGAAATTCATTCTAATAGTCAGCTGTTTGAAATGAAGACAGCGCTAATTAACTTTGACATCGGTGGCTCACATCTGAAACTCTGGAACCAAGGCGGGGCAGGAAGGCATGTTCAGAGGGCAGTGGAGCAACTTTCTGTTAATTTGTGGTCACAAGGCAACCAAAACAAGCAATCGGCTCAGGCTCAGCGAGCGTTGCTTGTCTCTGTTACCTGCAGCCTACTTGTGCTTTCTCCCTCACAGGCATTTGCGTTGTTTCTAACCATTGATGTGGTAGTATTGATGCAGGGTCCTACAGGAGGCAGAAATAGTCTGCTTGAAAATGAAAAAAAAAAACCTCGTGCAAACTGGTTTGTGAGACCTCTGCCATTGTGTCTGCAAATTTTGTTCTGATCAATACTGTCCCTGCTCCGGACTAGATCTGAGTAAGGTTTACTTCTGTCTTATCTACTGTGGACACCACATTGGTATTTGGGAAAAATAAATAAGGTGCAGTTGCTGTAGGTGACTTATTTTAATTCTTATTGCCATTAAAAACCTTGTACAGTAGTTTTTATAGTTATCACTAAATGACTGGGACCTGTGTTTCTTTTAGACCTTTCTCTCAGGGCAAGTAAATCCAGTTACAAAACTGGCCATTGCTGTTTCTTGGGCTTGGCTTTGAGATGTAGTCCCAAAATGACTGTATTGCTCAGCTTTGCTGGGGGGGGGGGGGGGGGAGAAATGACCTGAGATACTTTGCTGCAGGGAAGTAAATCCAATATGATACCTTTCCTACAGAAACCCTTATTCCGTAGGAATTCCTTATCCTCCCGCTATGTGCTTATCCACTTTTCCACCTGCTCCCTACCTCCCCAGCATGTTTTGCAAATCTTCATAAGTATTGTTGGGATTTGAGGAATGGACACAAAATGCTGTGTGCCCCCACGACAGCTGCAGACACCCCATTTGCCCATGGGAAGACCAAGCAGAATTTGCTCTTTTTTTTATGTCCTTGTGAAAGAGCTGTATATATGGGCTTCTGTATCAATGAATAGCGGAACCATTGAGCAGGGTATTTTAGTTTGCTCGCATTAAGAAAAATTCAGCTTCCTGAAGGACATCTGCATATTTTTTCTATTTTCCCCCCAAATGTGACTTAAAGCGTGTGACCACTCAGCTAGTGGTAGAACGCCATCTAGGGTCCTTGCTGCTTCAGCAGAGTCCTGCGGAGTACCACGGGCGCGCAGCTGAACATACGGGATTTGGCAATCCAGCGTGGGTGCCACAGGCGTTTGGAAAGGGGCAACTGCTCTCCTTATTATCAGGATGGCTTTGTCTGAGCCATGCTTTCGGATGGGAAGTGTGCTGGGTTAGTTTTGAGAATTCGTTGTCGCTGGCTGCAGTGTGGTCCCTATTTGTGTGCAGTTGGGGAGGGAATTCTATTTGAGTCAGGTTTAATTGCAAAAAAGTTGCATCATGTTACTGTATCACATGTCACGTTGCACATAGAGAATGTGCCATACAAACAGGCAAAACTTTTCACTTTAATTAGCAATGTGACTCAGAAACCACGTTAGGATACTTTCCTGAACTGCTAGGGAAATATTACTTAAGAAAAACTACAATTCCAGGAAAATGTGTGCATGTGATTGGGGTAACATAAGTTCATTCAGTATTGGCAATGACTTTGCTTTGTGAAGTGACATTTTGAAACCTGGCTATCCAATTGGCTAGTCACACTTCCAAAACATTTATTGAAGTGTCTTGGGGCAAACCCAGAAACCAATGAAAGCACTAACTGAAGGAACCTTTATCACATTAAAAAATATTTTCAAGTATTAAAAGAATACAGAGTCATCTGATTTCATTCAGGTCTCTGTTACTGAGCCATTCCAAAATCACTGTCCAAACACCAGTGACTTCCAAAGAATGGACAAATATGAAAAGAGACTACCATCTGGACACGCTCTTTGTAAACACATATAATATGCTATTTTTGACATGTGTACCCTGTCACAGTGTTAGACTAGCACCTAACATTGTGTATGATGAAGTAAGTGCTATGTACTGTTTCTATAGCTGCGCTCTGTACTGAGCATCACAGCTTCCCGAACAGATTGCAGCAACGCAAGACGATATGAACAAGCATACAAGCAGAGGCCCAGAAAACATACTGTAAGACTCCCAAAGCTGTCAGTAGCATTTGGGATGTATCAATGAGAAACCACCCTGGACATTTATGACAATCCATCTGTGTCCTTTCACTGACCAAGCAAATATACTTTGCGTGATCACCATAGGAGGGACCTAGAGGTAAACTCTCAACGTAGATGACTAGGCTTCAACAGAAAGAAACTCCATACCATAGTAGACCTACTCTTTTATTCCATCTGCCCGTCTGGCGTTTCCATCACTGCCAACAAAATGATGCACATTGAATGTTGTTGCCTTCAAAATCACACTTCAGCTGCTGTGAGGATGTTTCCCATGAGAGCCAAAAGACCTCGCTGTGGGAAGAAATATTTGTTTAATGAGAGTTGTAGCTGGTTCTCAACATGTTTCCTGGCTAGAAAAAAACCTCCCTCATTTTGGTGTAAAGATCTAGCTGGCTAAAATTTTATAGTTGTGACAGGTGTTTTGATAAAATATTATCAGTCTCTTGCTTTGGATATGAAAAATATGAAATATTCTGAGATTTATGCTTTCACAAAATCATGTAGAATTCTGATATTTTCAGTTCTTTGCTTTGAATATTTTTGTTCATTCAAACCAAAAATACAGCAACTGAAATGTCTTGTCTCTGAGGATTTTGATAATGTAAGCATGCTACTAAAGTGCAAGAAGTCTGATTTGTTTGCTGTAGCACCACAAAAGATCTATTCTAGTTCAAAAGGCCATTCAAAATATGAAACAGCTGTTCTCTTGAAGCCATAGGATAGCTAATATGATTTACTTGTGAAAACATATCATCTTCAGCTAAAGTAGAAGCTGGTTTATCACCACCTTGACCACCTAGTTTAGGAAACGGGTAATTAAGTCTCCTGTCTTCACTGCCAGTAAGGCTGGAGCCCAAGGAGACAGACTCCCAAGGAGAGGAGTCTGGAGTGAACTTTTTACCACACTGAACCTCAGAGGTGGAGCAGTCTAGAAGTTGCTTCTCCTCCAGTTTTTGGTCTTGGTCAGACGATGTACTGACAAGGTTTTAGCAAAAGAGGCCTTCAAACATCACACCTGTATCAGTGAGAAATGTGACAGTCTCGGATAAATGACTCCCCGTCAGCCCCCTGCCCCCTCATACAACACCTGGTCAAACTATCAGTTTTACCTTTTCCCATTCCTCCCAAACCCACAAGTAACGTATCTGTCAGTGCTTCTTTCTGTGCTCTGGCAAAGCGCCACTGCTCCTCTCACAGCGCAGGGCTCTGTGCAGGGTCTCTTTCAGCAGCCGTGACGCAGAGACTTCAGGGTGAAGCGGTGCGATCGCACGGTCACCCTTTCTTCAGAGGATGCATGGCCAAGGCCAACACTCCTTAACTCTCGAGGCAGACGAGAGAGAGGTTTCACATAGGCTGCGGGTGGGGGAAGCAAAAGTTTTTTTCCCGTGCCTGCTCTTCAGTCCTTGAGCTTTTTCTGGGCAAGCAGGCACTGATGAGGGTAGAGAGGTGACCTTCAGGCGTTCCACTCGGAGTACCATTTTCTCCTCCGCAGGCACAGCAGGAGTAGCCGTCTGGGCATCACAGCCAGGCGACGCATGTCTGACACGTGTATTTTTGCTGGTGAGCGTTATTCAGAGTCTCCCTTTGATGCAGTTGCGGAAAATGCTGTAGTAGTGGGCACAGCTGAAAATATTAGCAGGCAAATCAAGGTATCAATTATCTGAGAGGGCTTTGGAAAACAAAAAGTGCTGCCCTGGTGATTCTCCTCCGAGCCCCCAAACCCTGACTTCTTTGATGACCATATGTCTGATGCAACCCTAGGGTTTCTCAACTGTAACACCGTCCTTACTAATTTTATATTCAGGGAAACAATGTGGAAGCCATTTTCAACCTCTTAAAGAAGAAATTCAGCCCAGCTGCACATTTTTTGCTGTATACTTGGACAACATAGCTGTACGCTTTCAATACAATTCTCACTGGAGAAAGCACCCTTTTAAAAAAGTGACAGCTGGAAATCTGCCTCACAGGGCCTAAACTTCTCCCCACCATGAGCAGCATGTCCCTCCAGGTTATTAATGCTGTAACTCTGGTGATCAAGTGAATGTTCAGTCTGGATAAGGCAGTGCACTCAGAGAGCCTCAACTTTTTTCTAAGTACTAGAATGGATTTGAGTATTTGTTTAAACAGTCACCATTTGAAGGTGGAATGAAGTACTGCATACTCCTGAAACTTCATTCATGCTTCTGATAATGATGGCAAAGACTGTAATAGTCACTGAAAAATCCCGTGACAAGCCATCTGTTTCAGAGAACAGTATTAGTAAGAAGTCAGAATATCTCATTGTTTTGTTTCTCTGTGGTCATGTTCACTATAATTAAAAATAGCTTATTTTTGCACTAATAATGCATAGATAATCATGCTTCCAGAGGGGATACAGTCAGGGATGGGACTTCATACTCAGAAGTTCACAGCTGACAGAGAATCAAAATTCTGATTTTATTGGAGCTGTTGAAAGGTAGATGTTCTTCCTCTCCTCAGAAAATAAATACAATGGTGATGATAAAATTAGTGTAAACTAGTATGTGTTAGACATGTGGTAGAGTTAGATGCCTCATGCTAGATGTTTATAGGATGATGCAGTTGCTTGTTGATAAGGCAGTAAGTCACTCCTGCAAGCCTGATGTTTTCAAGCTGCAGAAGATTCCCTTACTATTTTATTACCCATTATGCAACACCCCAAGGATACAAGATGCTGTATTGTAGACAACATTTGTTATAAAATTCAGCAATGGTTGAGTCCCTGCTATCTCAAAATCATGGCCAATCACTCTGAGCAATATCTTCTTGTGTTTCCTTGGTACTCCCTTTGGATGAATGCCTTCCTCTGTTTCTCTCATCTTTTACTTTGGTTGTAGACACCAGGTTACGGATAGTCTCTTTATTTTGTGTAGGTACCTGACCCCATACTCCTAGGAGCCACAATAATGCTAAAAATACTACTACTAATGATGAAAATCCTCAGAAGGAGTTCTTCTTACTGCACAGACTCCACGCAAGCTTGTTTGTCATCCTCACCAGGAAAATGGTCAAACATGAGACCTTGTGCTGGTTTTGGCTGGGGTAGAGTTAATTTTCTTCATAGTAGCCAGTATGGGGCTATGGTTTGGATTTGTGCTGAAAACACCACAACAGACCTCACAATAGCAGGAGCTGCCCTGTTTTCCTGCCAAGAGAAAACAAGACTTTTCCACAGGAACTCCCTTGCAGTTCCCTGGCCACATCAGCTCACAGTCTGTGCGCTGCGAGCCACAGCACGGCTGGGCAACTACCCCACGGCTTTGAGGCCACCAGCCAGTCCCAGGTCCTTCAGACCTTGGTGCAATTGCACATCCCAGTTGTTTATATTTGTGTATCTGAGAAAAATTGACCACTGTCCCTCATAAATTGCTTGTGCTTTGGATAAGGAGAGGGGATTTCATGTCATTTGAGTGCTCTCAGTTGAGTGGGATTCAGGTCACCTAACTACAGCTGAGCTAGTGACCTGCCGACTCCTCCTTCAGCATCAGTGGGGAGAAAGAGGCAGTTTGGAAGCACAGTTTATCCAACAGACTTCAGAATGAGATGAACATTCACCCAGTGGACCTATTTTTCTCCATTAACTATAACAGGAGTCTCAGATAACTAGTTCATATTCATACAGGTGAATGACCCATAGGATTGGATTTTTTTTGTTTTAATGATCATGGGGTGGCAGGGAGCTGTAGGCACTCTATCTTTGCAAGGTGAGCCCTTAACTATGATCGGCTCATACACTGTCATAAAAACACCTTGGGGAATGCATCACGGAAGAAAAGGAGGTTATTTTCAGGCATAGCATACATAGCAGCAAAGTTCATTGGTATTTTCATGTGGCGATGAATCATCTACCTAGTATTTAAACTGGTTTGAGCGTAGTTCTGAGAATAGCCTTTGGGCAGCACTGGAACGGGGGGAGTTCAACTTCTGGTTGCGTGAAGTCTGTGTCTTCTACGTGCCTTCTCTTGAACTGAATGCAGCTGCATTAAGCACAGAATACTCACATAAAGGTTCAAAATGTCCTCACATGCTGCCAGCACTCTTTGTTGATGTCCAAGTGCCCTCACTTTGTGATGAAACTCTCCCCCCCAGATTGGTTACTTTTGAAAGATTTAGTCTGAACTTAGCTTAAACCTGTTTGGCCATGTTTGTGATACAATGGCATTAAGAGAATCATCGCTCTGGGTTATGCAGCTACGATCTGCTTTCCCTGGCAAGATAAAGCTGTTACCTTCTTTTTATTGCTTCACTGCTGAGAGGATGGATCATGAAACAGTGCAAGGTTATTGAGAGGTTCCTTAATCATTTGTCCTGGCCCCAGACACAGTGATAATGTTGAAGAGTTCCATCGGTATTTATGCAGCCCTTGCCACAATAGTATCTGTGACCCTAACTCAGAAGAACATTCCTTTTCAGAAGAGCTCTTGCACGTGTTTAGCTTTTAGCAGAGGTTTATGTCCCACTATGGATAAAGACTGTGAGGCTGGGGCTTAAGGAAAGTAGTCATCTGTGTAAGCTTTCAGGATGTATTTCCTGGGTCTGTGGGTGTGCTTGAGTACAGTCTGAAATGCAAGCAGGACTTTCCTCAGATTGAGCAAAATATGGATTTCAGTCAACCTTTATTTTTGTCTTTTCATGTACCCAAAATATTATTCACCATGCATCTGTTTTCTTAATAAAAATACTAATAGTTACTGATGGCCTTGAAAAGAATTAATTTTGGGTCCTAGGCATGCGTTTGTGCTATAGGTCCTCAAATAAATTTAGGACTTTAGTGGGCCTTTCTTTTACTATTGTATTCTACACATCTTTCCTCCATTGTTCAAAATACCTCCAAGAGATCCTGAAACACAGCATTAATACAAAGACCATCTGTGTCAGGCTTGCGAGAGCAGCACATGCAAAAAAAGGGGTTCCACAAACATGGGTTCTGCTGACTCACTCAGACATCAGTTTGAAAAGGGTAGGGTATTTTTTCTTAGGCAAGAAACCTAGGAGCTTGTCAAGCATGGAGAAAAGGTGCAAACTGCTGAGCTGCAGCACCTGGTAGGAGATTGTCAATACTGATTCTCAAGAAGGGGCCCAGTTTGAACAATGTAGACTATGTGTGGGATTGTGCATCTGTATGACATGATGCATGAGCCAAATATTTGACTAGCATAAATCAACAGGGTAATGAACTCACTGTCTGATTTAAGCCAGCATCCAAGGTGGGAAAGGCCACTGAATGTATCACGGCTTTTTCTCTTGTTCCTTTCCAATGGTAACTACTTTTAGGGTTTTTCTGGCATCTGAGATTGCTGGGAAGAAGATAGATAGCCCATTATGGTTTCTTTTGGAAGGACTAAAGTTGTAATTATCCAAAAATCACAATGCTAACCCATGTTATAATTTCCTGATGTCAGTGATGTTGCTCATAGCCCAGATAGAGGAAAATAGATATTCCTCTTTGAACTGAAGAATAGTTTTGGAACATATGAGTGATCAGTGTTATGAAAAACATACAACTTCATTTAAATATGAATCTGATTTTTATCTCTGGGTATGGGATTCATTCTTAGATAAGGTACTTCTTAGAAAAGTGATATTAAGAGCAGCAGTAAGCTGAAGAGATAAGAATGAACTACTTAAACCTACTACTTTGATATTTGTTATTGATGAGTTCTACGCAAACATTTCTTGTGAGCAATAGCATTATGTGTTTGGTTGACTACAGGGTGTACATTTACAGGTACTGAAAGTTTAGGCCATTTGGAGCTTTCCAGTGATATGGCTCCAAAGGTAATTTGTTCATTTTGGGAGCACGTAAAGGACATTGCCCTGGCCCTTTGCCAATGGCTCCTTCTCTACTTTCTTTCTCTCTCAAGCCTTAATGTATATTATAAGATTTCTGAGGCCAGAGATCATCATTTTGCTACCTGTGTGAACCACGCCAAGTGCAGCGCAGTCTTGCTCCACATCTAGGTTGCAGCCATTCCAACCAACAGCTCCCACAGTGGTGACAGCTCACCCCAGCTGACTACTAGAATCTGGGTCAATGTAAGGGAAGCGGAGTGGGGGCATGGCAGGGAGAAAAATGGATGTTCCTCTGCACCAGGAGGCTGAACAGCTCAGCCTGAGGTAGGTCTTAGTAGACTCCCACGAGGCAGAATATGGGGAAAGGAGTAAAAAGAAACAACGTAAAAGCATAGTGGGATCCAAGCAGTACAAGATGATGAGAGCAGAGTGAAGAATGGGAGGGGAACCTGGAAGGAAGGACTGTAGTTATCAGAGAAAGCCTAAAAAAGGGAGCTAGGGAGTATGTGAAAAGTAGGAAATAGCATGTGCAGATGACTACAGTCAGGAGAAGCAGACAGATAGTGGTTCTGTTCCTCTTGCTTTTTGTCAGGAGCTGGATCTCCCAAAAATGTCAGTGGAGGTTTGACCTCTCTGCATGCTTCCCCCTGCTCTGTGGCTGAGTGGGGAGCTCCCCTCCTGTTCAAATGCTGATTTTAACTCGATATCACTGTGAGAGGGGATAAAGTCCTTGATCATCACATGAGGGGTAGGTTTGGGATGCTGTTAAACCTAACACCTTCCTCTAATTTCACATTTTGAAACATTTATTCACCTTTCCCTGCAAAGCTGCACTCTTTTAAGTGGGGCTTTTCAGTCAGCCAGATTATGCTTGTCTATATCTAAAGAGGGCTTGAATTTAAACTGCAGTATGTAAAAGAAGCCTCCACATCTGCGTGGTGTAGCAGCCCTATGGCACATCATCTATGGCATTATCTGAGACCGTAAGGGGTTCTGTGTTTTCATTTGATGACGTCCTTTTCAAAATAGGATGACCAGAAATGAATGCTTTGGAAAGATTTCATGACGACACGCTATTCAGTACTGCTGTGCCATAGCAAGAGGATGCCCGCCTGAAGCGGTTCAGTCTGTGGTGTCCGAGGCCATAGGGCTGTGCCTGGCTGGTGGGGCTGGTGCACGTTCCCCACTCTTTTCATTTTTTTAAGCTTTTAGTTTTGAATGATTTTAAGTGGTGGATAGCTACCTCTATGGTCAAAGTGTATAAGGATGAGGGATGTCCTTCTAGATGTTGAACAGTCTGTCCATGCTCTAGCAAGTGTTTAGAAGAACATTTTAGGTGAGAGTATTGTAGTAGTCTCAAAGGAGACATACCAAACATATAAGGTGATATTCACTGTTCCCATTTCAGCACTGTCACAGTTTAAGCCCAGCCAGTAACAAAGCACCACGAAGCCGCTCGCTCACTCCTCCCCCCCCCAGCCCCAGTGGGATGAGGAGAAAATATAAAGAAACGCTCGTGGGTCAGGACGAGGACAGGGAGGGATCGCTCCCCACTTATGGGCATGGGCAAAAGACAGGCTCAACTCAGGGAAGGAACAAAATCCATTTCATTTACTACCAATCAAATCAAAACGAGGACACTGGGAAGTCAAACCTGACCTGAGAACGCCTTCCCCCCGTCCCTCCCTCCTTCCCCCTCAGCCCCACTCCCGGTTCTCTCTCCCTCCTCCCCCCGGCGGCGCAGGGGAACAGGGGATGGGGTCAGTCCGCCATACCTGGTCTCTGCCGCTCCTTCCTCCTCAGGGGGAGGAGGACTCCTCCGCACTCGCTCCTGCTCCGCCGTGGGGTGTCTCCCGCGGGAGACGGTCCTCCACCAACTGCTCCAGCGTGGGTCCTTCCCCGCAGGCTGCAGTCCTTCAGGCACAGCCTGCTCCAGCCCGGGCTTTCCCACGGAGTCCCGGCCATCTTGGGGGGCATCCCCCTGCTCCGGCATGGGCTCCTCTCTCCCCAGGCTGCAGGTGGGCATCTGCTGCTCCGCTCCCCTCCATGGCTGGGGGGAACACACAGCCTGCCATCACAGCACAGGAGTTCCTCTCCCACCCCAGTCCCCCACTCCCTGCAGGTTTCCCCTCTTAAATCTGCTCTCCCACAGGTGTTTCCACTGTCACTGACGGGCTCGGCCTGGGCCAGCGGTGGGTCCCACCTGGAGCCGGGGGAGCTTCCAGCAGCTTCCAGCAGGAGCCGGCCCTGCGGACCCTCACCTGCTACCAAAAAACCCTCACCACACAAACCCAAAACAGGCATTTACATAGATTGGAACACAATTAGGTGCTTCCCTTCAGATGTTTTATACCCCAGATAGCTGTGGTGAGATTTGTTTGACCAAAGATCCACCACACTGATACCTCTTGTGATGTGGTGACCCTGGGCTTGCTGGACAGCCAGCAGAAAGACTTTCTGTGTGATTGCAAATGAATCATGCTCTGAAAGTGTCTTTATTTCTCTTTCTTGGCTATAGAGGGAGCTGAGAGTGACTAGCTCACAGACAAAATAGACATCCACACTGTAAAAACCTACAACTACTTGGGATTCAGCCCTCCCTTAAAAGCGAGCAGTGCCTTCAGCTCACCACCTTGCCTGGTGTCAGGAATGCTCAGAGGGAGAGACCGTCCTTTATCTCAATGCTGTTGTTACAGGAAAGGGCATTAGGAAATTCTGTACTGGATAGGGACTCCTGTGAAGAAGTTACAAAGTCAGGTGTAAAATCTGTTCCATCCAGGAAGATGTCAAATATAAGAAGAAGGAAGACAATTATTCTGCTATTGTGATGGTAGGCAACTGGTAATCCTGTCAAACTGCAAAGCTCAGATAGGTGTTAGGAAAGACGAAGAGAGTAGAGGCAACAGATTCACTCACTTCAGGGTTGAATAGTCCAGGCAACGCTGAGCGGGGCTGGAGCCGACAGAGAAGTGATAACTCAGTTCCAAGGGCTCTGTGTGGGTTTTGGATGATCATGGTTTACTTAATTAGGATACATTTCTGATGACTGCAGAGGTAATTCTGTAATGAGCACTACTCCTTCCATTTCCTTTGACTGTACTTCTCCAATTTCCAATATATGAAAACCAGTAAGAGGAGGAACAACCTGCACACATAGGCAGGCTTTGTCAATGCCACTATGACGCGTCAATATCAGAGGTACCTTTTTTTAATTACCAGAATTCAAATCCTATTGGAGATGCATGTTGTTGGTATAAAAATTACTTCTACTCATATAACTTGTTCCTCTTTCTATACATAGTACTTGTGAAGGTACAAAGTTAGTTAATTTCAGTGTATTCAGTCCACATTAAGGAACTTGCATAGCTTTAAAAATAAAACAATCCTTACAAATTCTTGCTTCAGATAAACCCAGAGATCTTTGCTTACCATGAAGAGGCATGTATACTTTTTCTGTACTCTTTCATCTTAGGTTTAAAACTTATTTTCCTCATGTAATAATAATTAATAAAAACTCGTGATATTTAACTAAAAGAAATGGAAAAGCTAGTCCCAAACTACTGACTCTTACAAGAAGTGCAGGCATATGTCTTCTAACTTACAGAATACCATCGTCTCATTTTACAGGTTCTCTGTAAATTCAGTCTCGTTTAGAAGTCTTGGGTGTTGATTCAGCTAGAGCATCTTTTTACTGCAATGAGAGAAAAAAAGTCTTGTTAATGGTTAACAGAGTTCGGTTTTAGTATCTTTGGTCCCATTACCATGCCAGTGCTGGTCCTACACTCGCATGTTTTGCAAGGTCAAGGACACAGTTTGTGAATGGGAGTGAATGTAAGCTGCGGTTCTTAGAACAAATAAGTCTCGACGCATTGACCTCAAGCTGAATTTCAGATTTCCTAGATCAGCAAAATTCTGGGTAGCTTGTTTGTAAAACTGTCTTGAAATTCAGTTACTGGTGCTAAGTATTCGCATTCCTTCTGAGCTATTTGTCTGTAAGTATCAAGATGGGCTTTCCAATTTTCACCACATATGAAATGTATGAGAAATCATTCACCTATGAAAAAGAGCCATCTCCATAAAGAAACACGGCAGCTTGCTAGAGCACAATGTAGTGTTCTGTATGGGCATAAAAGAAGAGCAAATAACTTGTCCTGAGTTAACTACATAGGGAATTTTAGGTCAGTGGAAGGTAATTACCCAAAAACGAACTTGGCCCGTATATACAGGCTAACATCTGTATCATTGCAAAATAAATGCCACAGATGTTTTAATAACAAATAACAGATGCGCTCAGTGCCTGAGTTTCAGATCTCATCTAAAAATGTTCCTCTTATAGGTGACCCTTTCCCCAGTCCTGTACAGAGCACTCGCTTGCTGCTGGTTCAGACTGCAAGCTGCTACACGCAGCATCGCCAGCTCCCTGTACTTCAGCTTTGCTTTTAAGAACTGGCGTTTTATTTATGACAGTTGGCACTGACACTGCAGCCCTTTATTTGCAAGTCAAAAAGTACAGTCAGCTGCATGACCGCAGAGTACAGCTGACAGCACCAGCCCAGTGCAACACAGACATTTACAAAGATAACCTTTTACTTGGGTTGGAGGCAACAGTTTTCAGCAGATCTGGTGAGTCAGTGGCAAGAAATACTCAATGCCTTGATAAAGGCACAAACACAGATGTTGGAAAGCAGCAGCAGCCAAAGAGACCAGTATTGTTACGGGGTGCTGTGCAATATTAAGTTTCTGTTAAACGGGTATTTTTAAAGTGAGTTACAACTCTAAACTGATGGGGTAGGCGTTTGTAGGGAGCGTTCTCCCGTGGGAGCGGATAATGGTCACGTACATCACGCGGGTGGAAAATGCAAATCCACAGCGCTGAGGCTGGACTTGAGGCCGCTTTGGCTGACTTGGGCACGACCCAAACGGTAGTCAGGATGGGAAACGGCAGATGCATCCTGCGCTTTGCAGCGCGTTGAATGTTGCGTTTGCCCGCCGTGCGGATGGGCCCGCGTATTCAGGGCAGCTCCCAGCTGCATCGCCTGCCCCCGCAGTGGTGTCTCACGGCTGGCACCAGAGTTTTGGCACCCGGGGTGGCCTGCCGAGAGGCACCTGGGCTGTGCTCACCAGCCGAGCTCAGCCGGGTTGTCCGTAGGGGCGACCCGGGATGCACGCTGGCACGGCTGGCCAGCTCGGGCACGGCGGCGATGTGATCGGTGTCTGCCGGGTTCCCTGGGGACCAGGGATGCAGTAAAGTCCGCGTTTGTCAAATAGCTCTGAGGGCTGTGATGGAAAGGGTGAGGAAGTGGGTATCTCCCCTTCCCAATTTATACGGGCACAAATCCTGCAGGTCAGTCTGGTGCCAGGTACTGCAAAAGCCCAAGACATCTCTGTGTGCTCCTGTTTTCCCAGGTCCTGTTGGCTGTCCTCAGTAACGTGCTGCCTTTTTGTGTAAGTGCTCCATGTGCTACACTGGGGACAGGCTGTAAAGGTCCTGGCTTTCTGACTTCCCCCTTCCCTTCCAGAGGACATCTCTGTCAGCATTGGAGCGGTCAGAACAGCAGATCAGGAGAGCATCCAGCCTGGAAGAGCTGCTTCGCATCACTCACTCTGAGGACTGGAAGCTGTGGAAATGCAGGCTAAAACTCAAGAGTCTGGCCAGTTTAGACTCCCGCTCTGCATCGCATCGCTCCACCAGATTTGCTGCTGCTTTCTATGATATCGATACACTGAAAGGTAGGTGCAGGCTTGCGGCTGAGTCTGATCTCGGCTTCAGGACCACCGATTCTTGTGCAGTAAAGCGTGAAGTACCAGGGGTTTCCTAGAATACACCCGTACTGGAAACAACAGCGCATTCACAGAAAATGACTTTGTGTAAAAAAACGTCAGGCAACAGCCTGAGTACACCTCCCTGTTTTGTGGCCAAATCAGGCTTATTGTTCTCTGTATACTCTCCAAAGGGAGATGTATTATGTATGGATTTGTCAGTCCACAGAAAGGAGGGGAAGTCAATGTGCAAAGAACAGGTCAGAATGACTGGCCAAGGGGCCGGCCAGCAGCATTGTGCTAAATCTCAGAGTTTGCTTGCAGGCAGAAACAAATCAGCTTTACTGCAGGCATAGAAATCCCTTTTTTGTTAGGTGTGCTGTGATATAAGGCATTGCATCAGCAGCAGTGTCTGGGTGGGAATTGCGGAGGAAGGAGGTATTGCCCTAATTTCAATCTATTTGAGGAAGTCTCTCCAGAGAGAAGTAGATCTTGAAACAACCCAACACCTGAATGCAGGGAATCACAATCTATTCCCTCATCTGGAGCAAAAATGAATATCTTGCCTTGTAGGTGAGAGCCTCAAGAGGCATTATATGTTCATAGATGTAAAATAAAGGATCAGTTACTATACTTTGGCCTAGCAAATGGATATCCTACAGCAAAGCTGCACTGTAGCCTAATGAAGCACAGACTGAGCTATTCGTTTCTGTTCAGTCTTTACCCTGAAGTGATATGATCATATTGCTTTCCTTTTGGGAAATCAGATATTGCTGATCCTGTTCCAATACCACTTTTACAGTAACCACAGCCACATTTGCACACCATTACTCAGCTAAATTATGGCTAAGCAAAGGCCTTAATTTGCTTTTCTGAGCCACAGCACAGAAATGCAGACATGAGTGCCAGTCTGAAAAGAGTTTGCATATCACAGGCATGGTTTTAAACTTCCCATAGAAATTTTGTACAGAAAGAAGCTAAATCCAACACACACTGGAAGAACAATTAAGAGGGCTTTAATTAATGATAAACGTTTTGTTTACATACCTTTACGAGTCTACACAGCAACACTAACAATCTGTAGGTTATTAGAAGTAGTACCCAGTGTCAAATGCTGTAATTCTCTACTCACTATTGATCATTTAGTGAGCACCAGCATTTCTGAAAAAGTAAAATACTCCTTTTATCAAAACAGCAAGACAACAGAGGATGTTGTCAAGTGTTACTGAGGCAGTGCATATTGCAATGGGCTTTTTTCAATGGCAGAATAATGTAACTGTTCAGGTAATAAAGTCAGATGACTATAGTCATATAGACGTAATTTTCTGCTTGGAACAGCTGTTAGGTCGCTTCCTACTTTCCCTTTAAAAGTCTAACTCTAGACACAGAGATGTCAGCTTTCTCATTCAAAGTCAAGCCACTGAAATTTAAGTTAAAAAAAGCCTGTTGGGTCATCCTCTCCATTCTTCCATCCAAAGTGGAATTATTCCAGGACAGAAACTACTTTTGTTCTAATATCTTAATATGTTCAAGGCACTAAAGCTCCTTTTAAAAAACCCAGGCCTATAAACATGTATTTCTTTCCCACACCCTTTCCAGTCATTAAGCATTGACCTTTTTGCCAAGGGCATCTGTTTTGTTTTAATGAAGTGTTTTGATGAGAAGGCTGGGTCAAGGCTCCCCATTGTTTTGCTGCTAGCCCATCTTCCATAGCACTCCGAACTCCAAGCAGGGTGAATTCAGGACTTTGTTCTTCCTTTCTAGAGCTTTAACAATTAATTCACTGAAAGCATGTGTCACCTCATCTAACCACAGGCCCCTCGGAGCAGCTCAGCTCACCTAGGACTGCAGCACTTTAAAGCTGGAGTCTGTGTCAGAGCCAAATTTCTCAGCAGCTGCCCTGTGCTTGCTCACAGAGCAGATCGAGGTGACCACGGTGCTTCTGAAAAAAATGTGACAGCCGCTTCTTTGACTGGCCCCTTCCTATAACAACAGCCCTCCTGCTAAAGAAGTGGTTAAAAAAGTGAGGATGTGTGCAGTTGGAAAGGTCATCACCGCTTACACTCATTGAAGTGACCTCTGAAGTGATTACACGCACATACCTTAAAGAGTTTGGCAAACACTTTATTTTCTATTTTAAGGCCTAGGATTAGATTGCTGTTTTGATAGACTAACATGACTCCAGAAAATTCTATTTATTTTAGTGATTCTTCTCTTAATTTATGCTGTAAAATGAGAATTCGGACCCCAAGCTCTTATTTCTTGTACTTTTTGCATGACTGGGAAGTGGAGTGAATCAACCCTGGGGAAGGACGTTGTAGGAATAAATGAACTGATTTAAATATACACAGTCAGCTGAAGAAAAATTTAAAAAAAAAAAAAGTAAGTCAGGTAGGAAAGAGAGAAATAAATGCTCATCTGAAGACAAAGTATAGCATGTAGATTCAAAGTATTCCAGATTTTTTTTTTCTTTCAGAACTTCCCTTTAAATGTATGTACTGCTTGCACAATAGTAGGGGCGTGGACTGCATTGGAAGAGAGAGCAATTTTCTTTATAGTATAGAAGTTACTTTTAATCTTTCAGAAGCCTGCTGGAGGGGGGCAGACAGAAAAAATGTTTTTCATAGTTTTAAGAAGGACTTAAAGCATAAGCATTGATGACTCTTGAGTAATTCCATAACTTGAATCAAATAAGCAAAAGCCAAAAAAAGCAGGGTCACCTCTTAACAAGACTTGACATAATACTATGTAAATGTCACTTTTTTCTCCCTCTGGTTCAGTTAGTTAAAGCATTATTCCTTCTCACAGTCAGAATTTGACAGATCAGTCTAAAATAAATTACTAGTCTACAACAATTCAGTATTTGAAAGATGCCACAGTGTTTTGAATAGATAAATCATGCCTGAATTCATATTCCTGTTATTCAAACTTGAACCCCCTGATGGTACTGAGGTGTGAGAGTGTTTGTCTTGGATTTCATTAGGCATTTTGGAAACGGTGCTCGCTGGCTGACATCCAGTAGGAGTATTAATACCCTCTGACCAGAATCTGTTAATCATTAATGTGCTTTTGCAGTCAGGCCCAGGCTTTACTGAGTCCGCGGTGGGGTACGCACAAAGAGAGGATAAAATGACAATAAGGAGGTCGACCCTGGAGAACAGGAGAACATGGTGTGGGTCAGCTTTGTCAGACAGACACCGTGGAACTGACTCTCAGCTAGGGGAAATCAATGCAGCTCTACTTAACCCACTGGAATTAACGGAGATTTTGGTCATCCACGTTGAAAGCTAAAGGCGGATAAGAGTAACAACCTCTCTGCCAGTGCAGCTGGTGTAAGTTACTGGGATAATTTTGCTCCCAGACTCTCTCTGGTCCTTAGATCAATCCAAGCAAGTGCAGATTGGTCCAAGTAAGTGCAAATGGCCTGCCAGCACTTCATTTTTATTTATATAATGCTTCTGCCTCACTAATCAGAAGTTCAACTTTGCCATGATTGCTCATAAAAATGGTGTTTTCTCCAGTCATAGATGAGGAATGGCAAAAGACTCAATGCGTGCCAAGGGAAACCTGCGTGGAAGTGGCCAAAGAGCTGGGTACAACAACCAACAAATTTTTCAAGCCTCCCTGTGTGAACGTGTTCAGATGTGGAGGCTGCTGCAACGAGGAGAGTCTGAGCTGCATGAATACAAGTACAACTTATGTGTCGAAAACGGTAAATGAGGCTATTCATCTGCTTTCTTTTAACCCTGGCTCTCCAAGAAGGGAGGGAAAAGAGGATGTTTGGTTTCTGAGATCCTGTTACGAAACATCTGTCTGCACTACCATAACAAACAGAAGAATTAATTTTTTATCCATGCAGAGTGAATGCAGGCACATGCAATAGCGTTTTACATTCATGCTGCATTATTAAAAATGGCTATCTGTGTGTAGAGACGGAAAATCAGGCCCTGAGAAAGTGACTGCAGGCTCAAGTGATGTTAGGGAGTTTAACCCTTCTTTAATGTATCGCTACTTGGACCTGGGACCTCGTGAGGGTATTGGCTTATGGGAATCCTCTGCACCAAAGGATTAAGAGCAACTCTGGGACATTTTGCTGTGTGAGGCCAGGAGTCCAAGTGCTGCATTTTCAAAATTGCCGTCAGCGCCAAAAAGGCTGGCTAATAATTTTGGATATGCAGTTTTGCAAGCCTAAAAAAGAGACATTTTCAGCAGGAGAATCCAGATGCTCTCAATTTGAATGCCTCACGGTCTGAATGTCCCAAATCACAAGTCACTTTGGAAAAGAAAGGCTTAAACCAGTAGTCAGTTACTGCTCAGGTGGAACAGGTGACAAATATCTGAGTTTTAAGAACCAGTGCCAAAAAAATGACCATAAAGAGAGCAGCTAGAGAGCTTCTTTTTGTAGACTCCCTCTAGTGTCTATGTACAGAGATACCTTGCTCCAGTGGGTGACTGAGCAGGGCTCCAAGTTTAGTACTTTCAATCAGCTCTATGGATGAAACCAACTGTGTTCACACCTACAGAAGGAGCACAGGAGACTGCTCCTGCTTGATTAATCTTCATCTTGTGCAGCCCTACTTATAGTTGATAACACCTTTTGACTTGGAGTAATATATTAAATTCTACTCATGAGAAAGGCTTTTCTTTAAATCAAAACAAAGATCGAGGGCAGTTGTTTTAAAAAGAAAATTGAAGTCCTCATGGGGAGCAGGTCCAATTCACTTCTGTATTTGTTTCAGGTTTGTTGGAATGTAATTCCACTATGTCTGGTTGTACTGGAATATAGCTGGAGTAAAATAAATCAGGGCCCGTCCTTCTTGCATCAATGTTCATTAATTGCTTTCATTCCACACCAGAAGGAGGAAGCCGTATGAGCTGTTGGCCACACACACAAGACATCTGATCAGCTCAGGGAGCTAGGTCAGGCTAAAAAGTATTTATTTATTTATGTGTTTTTGGAGCAGCAGTTCCTAAGTTTGTTGAAAAACTGCAGTTTTCCAGAGTGTAACATTCCTTTAGCATCCTTCAAAATAACCATTCCCTCAAAAGCCCCCAGCTAAGTTCCACTCCTGGATACACCACCATCAGTCCAGATTTACTCCTCTAAAATGAATGGAATTACTCCCATATTAGTCAGAGCATTTTTTTTTTTTTCCTTGGTATAAAATATCCACTGAAGTATGCTTATTCCACCTCAGGTTAGACCCTGCGACACCTAAGTTTACTTGTCTAAGCAGTCTGGCTTAGGAATACTTCTCAGCCCCTGCACGTGGATGCAGCATTAAGCCGAGACGTGCTGGCAGGCAGAGACGTGCCCTGTGCTCTGGTTTCCATGGGAAGGATGCTGGCTTGGGGGGGAAGAGGGGGTGTGGGTCACTTCAACAGCTCCCACACGTAGCTGCCCAAGGAACCAGGGCTCCCACAAGGCTACTCAGAGATCATCCTAAACAATTTGGATGCACTGAAGGTAGTCTGCTTGGTTCCTTAGGCTCCTGCTGTAGTCAACAGAGAGATGTTTCCAGGATGATTCCTTGCAGGAACCCAGCTGAAGCAGAATGAACTCTCCTCTGTTTCCTCCTGTTTCTTCCCTCTCTGAGGGGGCTGTGGAGGTTAAGTTAGGCCCCTAAAGATGCATGCTGTGATTATACCCTAGGACAGTTAAACAGCCGTTTCCATCAGTGGTTGAGATTCAACTGATATAACTGAGAACAAAGTTCCCAACACCTACATCTTTTCCATTTGGCCCTAGCATCCAGAAGAGGCTTTTGAGTGTGTTTGCAAATAATTTTGAATGGTGTTGGATATTTAATAGCTGGTAATACAGCATTGGGACCACTGTTTTGGCAAGTTCCTACCTTGGTGGGCATTGCTTACTCTTCAAAACCCTCAGTGCCTACCTGCTCATTTATACCTATGGTAACTATCTCTAGAAAAGAGCAAGGGTGGCAAAAATGGTGGCAAAGAATAAGAGGTTTTGATTTAAAACTCCAAATATTAACTGTATAATGGAAACTGAAAAATAAATGTAATTTCACCCACCTAGCTCTTTGAGATCTCGGTTCCCTTGACAAGTGTTCCTGAGCCCGTGCCAATCAAAATTGCCAATCACACAGGCTGTAAGTGTCTATCAAATACCCAGCGCCATCAGTATGCCATCATACGAAGATCTGTCCAGTACCCGGAAGAAGATGGGTAAGTTCCCTCATTTACAAACTTCTACACATGTTTTGCTGTCCCAAGTATGAAAATTATTTTGTTCTGATTTGGTCATTATAATGGTCCATTCACTTTCTGTTACCCCAACAGTTTTTCCAAATAACTTATCACTCAGGGTTAGAAAGCTTCAGCTAAACCTCGTGAATTATAAGCGAATGGACACCAGAATCCAACAAACAGCAGGCTCAGCAGCGTCTGGAGTCACTCAGACATTTAGGTGCTTGAGCGGGGACTCAAAGTGCACATACTAGCACTATGCTCCACTGGAGCTATTTGGGTATGTGTGCATAGACTTTTTCAACCTGACACGAGCAACTTTGCTCACGCATTATTTAGCCAGGGCACACAGAGTGCTGTGCTCAAGGCTAAAGCCCTCTGCCATACCTCATGGCACGTCGGGTCAGAATCAACGTGAATCGTGGCTTTTAACTTTCTGGCCCAGCCCTGGTTTGCATCTGTCAGGCTCATTGGCTGGAGAAAAGCGATCTCACACCTAACTCCAAAATATGGTATAAAATAACCTGTAGTCCTGGTGAGAACGGGCTACATTAATTTAGCAAAGACTCTAGAAACACAGATAGCTTGAGTGACTCACTGGAAGTCGGCTCAGATGTCTCTGTCTAGCCCTGCAGGTAGGCTTGCCCCCGTACCTGCCCTTCGGTCACACATCTGATCTGGGGGAGAGGTGGCATTTCAGCAAAGCCACTCCAGCCCACACTCAGCCTGCTGGCCACTCTGAATTCTCTTCCTACACAAATACAGGAGAATCTCAGCCTTCTTCCAGTTTGCGAGTTCCCCTCCCAGAGCCAAGTGCCTAAAAGTCAAACTGGCCCCTCTCACCCTGAAAACAGTCCACTGTACCTCCTTAAGCATGGGCAAATTTAAACTGGAGCTGCACTTTCTGGCAGCATGGCAAAATTGAATACAGTTATGTGGCATGAATACTGTAAGACAAAGACTACCCTGGGTAGAGTAGGGCTGTTTTATGGAAAAGTGAAGCTGCAAAATTGTAGCTGTTTCCTAAGGGTGTAATCTGAAATACGTGCTGTACTTGCTCTCTCTAGTTGCTGGGAGCCAGAAAGCTCAGCCCTATCAGCAAAGCCATCCAGTCCCAAGGTTTTCTGTTTGCAGCAGTAATGCACACAGATCCCCTACCTTCACATAGTACAAGTGGCAGACCCAGCATACTAGCAGGCTCATTCTACCAAATGACTACACTGATGTTCCTTTTTTTTTTTTTAATTCCTATCTTTTTTTTTTTTTCATCTAGATGCCCCTTTACCAACAAACTGTGCCATAACGGATGGATCTGGGATAGTGACAAATGTGAATGTGTTGTAGATGTACAGCACCCCAACAGACGAGAAGGTAAAGATGAAATTACAAATGCACGCTTTTGCTTACTATCTCCAGGCTGCTTGTGTTTCATTTTGGTTTTGTCCCATTTTTTCATTGAGAGAGTTATAGTTTTGATTTCACATCCCTAGATAGATTTGGCTTACGATGTAGAAACTCACCTGAAAATAAACACTTGTATGTGCTTATGCCCATCTCATGTTTTTTTGCTTGGACGTTTTACTCCCTCTATATTAGCAACCTGAATAGGAAATAGGAAAGTATCAAAAAGAGTTAGTGAAGTAGGCACCCTGGATAAATTTTTATTTTACATGGGCCTTAAATTGTATAATGGGCATTAGGGAAAACTTTTTAATTGTAGAAAAAAATATGCCCTGGAATATATTGCAGGGGGAAGGTGCTGAATCTTTATTTTGAGAGTTTATTAAGAACAGACATATCAGGAATAAGATTATTAGCTGTAGTCAGTGCAAAAGATTATATGACCTCTCAAAGGATTTTACTATTGTTTATGATAATACTGAGGTATTTAGAAAGCTTTCAAATTGGTATGCCTCACATACTCAGGTGTATATAAGTATACCCCTTTCAGGTCTGTGGAAGCAAATGGACGAGGGTAAAATTAGAAGTGTAAACTACTTGCCTTTTCCTTCTGTTTTCCTGGAAAACTTTAATCTGTCAAAGACATTTGCAGGAAATATTCGGGGGGGGTGTGTAACTGTGTAAGTCTAAAGCCACTTGCTAGCAATAAACATTATGAGAAGTTACAATTTCTCCAAGCCCTGTGTGAGATTTTTTAAAAATTGTTTTTCTCCAAAATTTCTCCAAAATTTTGACCAGGAAATTGCACTGGTCAAAATAAAATTATCATAGCACTAGAGCAGACAGACACAGAAGGAAGCCCTGCCTTTGTGGTTTAACCTACATGCAGCAAGCAAAAGAATAAACCATCCAAGGCAACAATTAAAGCAAGCTGGCAAGCAATTCCAAGACTAGCAAGCTAAGATAAAACAAAATAACCTCATAAACTGGTCTGTTGATTACAATCTCCTAATGTTAATAAGCAAGAGATCAGTTGCATAGAGGTTTCTGTAGGATCTGTTGTCATTCTGGATCAGATCATTTGACTGCCAGGTTAGGTAGTTAAGCTCAGGTTAGACTTTTCACTCAAGAAAGGATTAGTACTCTGTATTTCAGGGTACATCCAAAGGACTGTGAATAGGCAGAGTCCTCCTAACTCTTAGCCTTTTGTAAGGTCAGCTTGGAGCATTAAAAAGTGTGGCTTCTTGAATTACAGCTTTTGTTGACATAGACTCAATATTTCCTCAGATAAAATACCATTCTCTGAAGTACATTGTGTTTGGCAGCGGCTGGGACAAAATAACTTAAAATCTGTCTTTGAGGTTGAAACAAAGTGAGACTGAAATATTCTACACCACTTCACACATGCCAAGCTTTATGACCCCAAGGAAGGGGTTTGTCTTCCAAGAATTTGGGGCAGATTCCTTCCTCCCTTCCAATAGGACTTGGGTTTTATTCTGTCTGGATATTGGTTTTCCGGCATTAAGTAAATAATAATGATGGTTTCTTTCAAGTAATGTGCAAGCCTTTTCTGGCCACTGAGATCAGAGCCGAGGCTGCAGAGGTCACGGACGCAGGTTACATTCCACATTCCGTAGAGTAAATCCAAGAGCTAATTGTAAAACTACAGGAAATTACCTTCCCAATGACACATTATATGCCATGACCTTTAACCAGGGATGTGCTGCTAGCATTTTAATAAAGCTTTCACAAAATGTTTTCCCTTTTTGCTAGGATTAGCCTCAATTGTACTCCAGATGTGTATTTTGAGGGAAGATAGATGAGGTAGACAGTGCCTTCACTTGGCTGGGGTTTTGTTTCTGAAGCAGAGTATTTTCTTATTCCTTGAACTCACAAGTGTGCATATGCGCCTTATCAAAGTGCTATACCAGCTCGCACGTTACTAGACTTAGTATTACTTTTGCAAAAATTTCCAAAGTATATGGATAATGAAGTTTGTTGAGTAGCGAGTGTGATAGTTTGTGTGAACGTGCATTTTTGTCATGGGTATAGACTAAATCCTTTTTGAAATTTTATTTTTAAAACCTGCTCTCCTGTAAAGATTTGTGCATTCCATAACCTAACACTAGGCTCTTTTAATATACAGCTCCCAAATAAAGTATTTTTATACAGGGTTCAACCCACAAGAAATAGCAGTATTAGAGTAAGTGAAATAATCAGCCCAATCCTCTCAAGTCCTTTTCTGCACTGTAAGTTACAAGAGAAATTCTGAAGATCAGAATCTATCAGAGAGTACATGTTGTGAGCCCTAGTGATTGCAAAGAAAGAGTTATTCTCTTCAAAAGCAGGATTCAGGCATGTAAAGCTTACCACTAAAAGATGTATGTGCTATTGCAGGACTCCCTCCTCTTGCTGAGCTGGCTATGTGTGGACAACATATGGAATTTGATGAAGAAAATTGTGAATGCATCTGTAGACAGAAGTGTCCCACAGATTTCTTTCAAAGTAAAGAGAACTGCAGCTGCTATTTGTGTAGGGAGAGCCAGGAGAGCTGTGCTCTAAAACACAAGATATTTCATGCTGAAACCTGCAGGTAAGTGTTCCTTGTCATTCAGTGTCTACGCTGCAAGATCTGAATTAGCTTGTGTAGATGCTGGAGGTTCAAGTGCTGAATTAGCTAGGAGGTCCACCCAGGATTAAATACCTTGCTGCAGTTAGGGAGACGATAATAATAATACTAGAGATGATATTCACAACACTTACCTCACAGGAGGAGTCTAAGGTTTATTTAATTAACATGTTTTAAGGAAATCTGGACAAGGGTGCTATTCACCTACCAATATTTATTCCTTTTTATTCCCTAATCTTAATGGAATGATCGTTAAAACTGCTACAACTGAAATTACTGTATGAGACAGGGGATTTACAGTAAGATACCGAGTCTTGCATTTGTAAGTAGGTAGAACCCATCCCGTGTTCTCTGCGACAGCTGGATGCAGTCTCATGGACATCTAGGGACAAAGGCTCCCTAAGTTGGCACCCACACCATATAGCTCATTCCTTATTCAGTTTGTCCTCAGAGCAAGTGATTTTCTAGAGCTAATGCAATTTTGTACACATACAAACCCACTCAATCAGCTCTGATTCCACTGAGAAGCAGGAAAATTGTTCTGGGGCTGTTATACTCCAGGCATTTCCCTAATCCTTTTCTGTAATTAGTTTTGAGGTTTCTTTGCCAAAACTTAGATAGAAAATTCCCTCTCAAAATACCTGTTTTCATGCATTAGTTTGTTTTTTAAATTTCTCAGAAAGCCTTGGTCCTGTGTAGAGACCCAGGAGAATGCAGTAACTCGGTCTGAAAGTTTACGTAAGGACAGTCAGCATCTATTTTTCTTGGGTACCTCAGCAGAGCTGCAGTTCACTGAATGGTCACCCACAGGGTCCATTCGCATAGACTTCACAGGTTCATTCATGGAGAAGAAGCTGTGGAAGAAGTAACCTTTGCATCTTTAGGTTCAGCTTTGAAAATACAGACAAGCATAAAATAGTTGACAAGTATAAAAATAGCTAAAACAATCTGCAGAGCTGAAAGTAAGCAGGAGAGATTTGGTCATTTATGTATTTCAGACAGGTGGGAGGGGATCAATGCAATCAGTTGTTTGCGTGAGTTTGGCTTCTAGAAATTACTATAGTCTCGACACTGGACTTCTATGCCAGACTTTCATGCCCAGTATTCCTGGAGGACCAAAGCTGAAGCATCAGGTGGGCTAAGGTACTTTGCAGAATTTGAGGGCAGCACTATGCAGTGCTGACACTCTGGACTTCACTGCTCTCCAGAAATGAAAGCATTACTTAGGTCATGACTGTCGACAAGTGGACAACAGCAAGACATGTTGCTGTAGACAAGAACTGTCATGAAAGCTGAGGAATGTGACAGTAAAGAATTATCATATTACAATACGGCTCTCTTTTTGCTTTTTTCTCCTTTATCAAACAGCTGTGAGGACAGATGTCCGTCACAACCCAGAACGTGCCCAACTGCAAAACCAATGTGTTCCAGGCATTGTCGTTGTCCGAAGGAGAAGAGAGGATCTCATGGGTCCCAAAGCAAAGAAACTCCTTGACTGAGCTTCCCCTATTCTCCGAAAATCCACTGCTTTGCAAAGTAGCTGTCACTGACTTTCAAACAATAGTAAACACGAACATCTTCCACATTAATAGCAGAAGAATGAATCCAGTCTGCATTTATTTATTAGAGTAATCACTAACTGCAGGTGAATCCTCTGGGACACTGATAATTGCTTTCTAAGAGGTAACAACAACCAATGAATTGCTGGCTGTGTGGAAGAAAGAGCGGATAGAGCCAGTTTGATGTTACGGAAGATGAAGCTGGTATATTGGTAATAGAGTCACAGTCACCAGCCAGTGTTTCAGAAATTGAGACTGGGTAATCTTAGCCTCTGAATCCTTAGCTAATGCAGCTCCTGGGTGAAACTTTCTTCAGAAATTCAGTGTACAGGATTTGGCTTCTAATAGGTTCAGCACTGAGTTATTTGATCTACTGTCCAGCTTTGATTATCATTTTGAGTTTATTGTACAACTACTGTCAGATGTGCCATATTTAATTGTATATAAGAAAATAAATACATCAGTTATTCGAGTGGTTTTGATTTTTCTCTGTCATTTTAAAACTCTGCCCAACAAAAAGAAAATAAGCAAAAACCCAAAGCCATTTCAAGCACAGCCGCCTTATGTTTGTCCCACTGGGACTGGCTTCTGCCCAAACCCAGGTCGAAACAAGGTCACTTGATCCAATAGTTTCAGTAGAGAAGAATCATTTTTCCCACGTCTGCCTGACAGCCATGTGTGATTTATTTATTTGTTCCTGGTGTAGTGTGTTAATGTCCCTAAGGGGTAACAGCCACGCTAGTACTAACTCTTCAGTGATTTTTTGGAAAGGCATGGTTCACTAAAAGATGGTTTTCCTTTGAGCTTACCATGCTATGAAAATATCTCCTTTGCACTGAAATTCCTTTCACCAGTGTGAGGCCTGAGTAACAGTGTCTTAATGAAACCAAATACAAGGTCAGCATTATTTTCTGAGCCACTGAAGTCTGGAGAAAATATTGTGAGCAATAATCCTGAACTGGAAGTGATAGTCTTGATGACTGAATCATTTTTTTTCCCCTTTGCTGAATTCTCCAATTCTATACTGGACTGTGAATGAAGGGAATAGAGCAAATGAAACAACTGCTACAGAGATGGAAAGCTTGACACAACACAGGGAATAGAAAATGGCTTTTTGATGTGCATCTCAGATTTTTTTTATCTTTATATAGGGAAAAAATAGATTGCCTTAAAACAAAATTAGAGCCAAATCCTGTAAGATTGATTGAATCGTTGGACAGAGCACCAAACAATTTAATGTGTCTTTTGTCCGAGTAAGGCATTTAGGATTTGCCCCTGGACGACTGCTCCGGGCGCTTCCTAAGCCGCCTGTGATCTAGGTCTGCGCGAACAAACCGGCAGGCTGTTTTCGTCATCTGCGCTGGGAACTGGCCTGGGATCCTCCGCCCGAGGAACACGGTCTGACCTGTGAGCGTACTGGTGGCGGCCCTGCCGTAGGGTCACCCACCAGTCCGCGCTGGGCTCGCCCGCTGAGGGTTCTCCTCCAGAGCGAAGGACGCGCGCAACGAGCGAGCGCTCCGCGTGGGCAAGGAGCGCAGCGGGACCCCGCTGCAAAACCCAGTGAACCACCGCGGCAGCAGCAGAACTCCCATTTCCCTCGCTCCTCTGAGAGGCTCTGCATTCAGACGCGTGTACGTGGGGGGGGTGAAGCCCCTGAGCTATACGAGGGTCCGTAAAAGGCACGAACTGCCCCATCGCTTCTCGCCCAGCTCAGCCGGGGGCACCCCGACCTCGCGGCTGGGTTGGCGACAGGCTGCACCATTAGCGCTTTCCTCAGAAAGCCAGGGAGCTGCAGAGGCAAACCAGACACTTAACTGGTGGCACCAGAAGCATATGGAGTAAAAATACGCCGTTGTGCGAAACTACGGCAGGGTTTGTACAGCTAAATTCTGTGGAAAGAGTTTAAGCTTTCACATTTCCTAGCTTTTCTTAAATTGAAGTTTAGAAACTGGAACCCTGTATTAATTATGCCTGAGTCTCATCAGGGTTGACCTGTAGAGGCTTCCTCAGTTTTCTGCCCTGACCTGTGAGTATATTAACTTTTTTTACAAAACAGAACTGCTCCAACCTGAGAGACAAATAAGCCTGCTTCAACTCCAGAAGGCTCTTAGGTAAAGCAGTCACTGCAGGGGCTGAAACCATGTTCAAAAGCTTTTCTCCGTGAGGCAGAGAGGGATTTGAACGTGAGCAACCTCACCCCCAGGAGAGCGCAATAGCCATTAGGATACCCGGGCTAGGAAGGGACCGTCGCTGACTACCACTGTGAACCCTGCTCTGAGGTCTTCACACCTTCGTGGACCACTGGAAAACAGACCCGTGCCTGGAGGTCTACCTCAGGACTGAAGATCCCAGTGGGAAGGAGTGAGATGTTGCCATGTCCACAGCTAAACCTCTGCGTGAATTTAACCCTTAACCTCACTGACGCTGTGGCACACCCCTAAATCCTCTACTTGGAAAACCAGGACTAAAAGGAGGCTCTGGGTGGCGATGGAAACATGAGCAGATAATTGGGATTTGATGAGGATTTATAAAAACTCATAATGTTATTTTATTTGGGAAATTCTGGATTCTTCAATCCATTTAAAAATATTCAACAAACTTTAAAATAGAAATGCTTTATGTTATCTTTCATATCGATACATCAGAATTTAATAACAGAGTTTTAATATAACAATTCAGAAGACTTAAATGAGGTACGTAAAATTCATAGCAGATCTGTTTTTTGACTGGTGTCATTAGCTCTTAACCTATGACTAAATGACCTTCTCAGAGGGAAGGTTATTGAGCAGAGAAATGTTCTCTTTGAAGTCCGAAATGCCTTTTATTACTGTGTTCAGCGTGACTTGCTTTTTAAGCATATGGACATGATTTACAGATTTCATAGCCAGAATAATAATGCTAAAACTTCCTGTTATGGTGTGTCTTAATTTTTATATAGTGAGGAAGATCTTTAATGTGATATTTGCATTATTGCCTCTACATATTCATGTGTATAGTAGGAATGAGAATACTTAAATAATAATTGTTAATTCTAAATAAAAACGCATGAAGTGTCTAAAACCACCAGGTTTTATGAGTAGCTAGCTTTCACTTGCATATGCTTTTTGAAGGGAGGGGGCAAGGGAAAAGACTGAATGAGAATAATAGAAAAATATGCACACTGCATTTGAAAGGGTCAGGAAATTTTATCTACTTGCAAAAAATGTACTTGACTTCTAGAAGGACAGAGGTATGTGTGATCTTAAAAAATGCCAGTGACACTGAAGAAATTCAAGCAAATCTTGAAAGTACTGCTATCATTTACTTCGAAAGCCGTCATATGTCATGTACTGTGACATTGCTTATAGCAAGCATTATTCATAGGAAGGTTGACAGACCATATATAAATCCTGTCATACTCATGTACATTGCAAACATATAAATCTATATGTATCCTTTGGCCATCAACTCCAGCTGACACTTAAGGTCCCTTCCTGTTTTCCAGGCAAAAAAAAATGTGAATCTGCTTGTTTTTTTCTTTTTTTCCTTTGTTTTCTTGTACCACTGTAAGCTAGGAGTTATGCTATTTAAATCAAGAGTTATTTTGCTTTACAGTAGTATAAAAAAAGGAAAGGGAAACCTTGAAAACCCCAAACAAAATCTGTGGAAGCTCCTTCAGCTGCCAGTTTCCTTTGTATTTTCTAAATAACTGATAAAAGCGTTTGAACTTTAAAATATCAAAGAGGTTGTCACCTCCTAATTTTGGACTCCTGGAGTGAATTCGTCCCTCTGGAACTACAAGGTGGTTACCAGGACAAGTGAATCTATGTTCTCATTTATTACAGTCTACATTAAAAAACAAACAAGTCAGGGGTTACGAATGATGTACTGCCATTCATTTTATTTCTGTCAGACTCCTACATCAGCAGTTACTCAAAAACTTCAATAAAAACTTTTCACTCAGGGGGGAGAAAGTCTGTTTTAAACTAAGTTAAAAGGAGATTTGCCAATAAAGCAAAATGAGTACATAAAAGGATGCTGTCAGGGCTTGGTCTGTATTTTGACTTCTATGCCATTAACACTCTGCTTTGTTTCCACTTCTGTCATACTTTACAATACTACTCAGTGTGAAAGGTCCTCCCAGGTTAAGAGCATTGAGGATCCATGACTTAGTGTGAACTGCTTCATTTCTTAAACATCAAAAACTACCTTTAAAATGTTTATGGATGAATAATCAATGATTTAATTCTAGTCTGCATTAGTATATGCTATATATTTAAAAATATAACAGTGGTTATATAAAAAATACCCAGTTATTGAGTATGATTACAAATTAAGCATCAAGAAAAGAAGGTAAGAAAACAGGAAGCATTCCACCTAGTCTTCTGCCCCACTTGTTTTGCTAAGTGGTGTTTTTAATTGGTGAAGACTGTATCTCTAATAGGTGGCTTAGTATCAGAGGTCCAGCTGACATGGTAATGCAAGATACCCAGACTAACCCATCAGTTTCTGCTAGGTGACTCATTGGCAAAGCATTTATCCAAAACTTTCCCTTGACTCCGGATCCCACTGCCTAAGCACACTCATGTGGCTCCTTTGCTTTTCTTTTTTTCTTGGGAAAGCGATTCTTGCTCCCTATGAATGGGCTAACTGTTCAGTATTGTGTTTGAACACTCAAATATGGTTGCATAGTGGTTATTTAGCTTTACTCCTCCCATTCAAGTGATGAAACACAAGGAAAAGCTCAACATTTTCACAAGAACTATGCAACACTTTTTATCAATGTTGTCTCCATAATAAACTGCAATATTTTCCTGTAGCTCAGTTATGAAGGCATATCATGAAAATCCTTTCGAAGTCATCCAGTCTCTCTGATCTGCCGTTTCCCTGTGCATCCCATTTTAAAACTACCCACAGCTCACTCCTGAAGTTTTCATAGGTAATAATGCCTATGCCTCTCTACCTGTCCCCTAGAGGCCAATCACCTTATCACCTTGCTCTGCTCCACATTAATTAAATTAAACGCACAGCACTAGTTTCCAACCTGCACAAAGCTGGAAATCTGTGGCTTCCGTTTCAAACCTCAAGAAGAGTTTGCGTGCCTGGAAGCCTCTCTGAGTCTTGCCAATTCTAACAGTCAAATAAAAAATACTGCTTCCTCTGTGGACCTTATCTTGTTTTTATCTTTAGATATTCAAGGCTACAATAACACTATCAACTTAAAGAAACCCTTGTTTCATTTCATGGATTTTAAAGTATAATTACAATGAATTATTCTTGCTTTACAGTTTAAATCTGGATATAAACTTTCAAAATATTGGATAGTTCATGTTTAGTTTTTATAAGAAACTCAGTTTTCTTTTAATTCAAACTATAGAAAGCAGGCAGGTACTACACTAATGGGTATCATGAACAAAGAGAACAGCGCTGATAATGTTCTGGAGCATACTTGTGGTAGGAGCATTAGTAGCAGGAAATAACACATACCAGGTGCAGGTTCTTCAGCCTTACACTGAGAACATTTTGTATCTCCACCAGGACGAACACATTTTAAGTTTCCAATAGCTCCATCTGCTGTTGTCACCGCACCTTTTTTTTCCTCCGCTAGGAATTCCTTACACTTGTTTAACTTTCAGTTAAACCCATTTTGTTAGCATTTTAATACTGAAACCCATCTGAGAGTTCTGGCACTTAAGTTTGTATTGACTCTATGACATAAATTCCCAGGATTTTTTAAAAGAGTTCATCAAGTACAGTCTTAAAGGTACAAACAGAAGACCTCTAAGGCCTTCTCCTCTAACGCAGCTGATCCATGAATGCCAAAGCACTTTGATGTGGCCTCAGGGCTGCAGAAACAGAGATTTAGATCTGCAACTAAACAGACAGTAAAATCTAGTAAAGCTGAGAAAAAGTAAAACCAAGTCTAGTCTGGTCAACAGGCTGAGGCTTCATAATAACTGATACCAGATCTGTGTGTTACTGTATCTCATTTGATCCAGATCAGATACAGGCAGAATTGCATTTCTGTCAAATTAGTCAGATGACTTGTTAGAGCTGATGCTGGTGGTATGCTGGCTGCAGGACGGTCATCCCTTAGGTCTGCCAGTACAAAGGTAACCAGTCCTTCTGACGGATTTCAAATGTCAGGGAGAGCACAGCCATCACTTTGCATTATGTACCCAGGAATGTTTTCTGCCCCGTTTGGCGAGCCCTTAAGCTGGATCACTGACTCGGCTGAGAAGGCAGAAGACAGCCAGCACGCAGGTTTTGCTTGTGACGACTTCTCCTGCTAGGGACCAGGAAGGACTCTGAGACCAGGCGCTCATAAATAAATGCGTTAATTTAATACACCAGCTTATTACACACAGCAAAGCCACTTCACCAAATAGTGATAGTTTTTGCTCCAGACAGGCATGCAATAGAAGAAACATCGTCCACCAGGCTGAGGACAGAGTAGCAAATTCAGCCTGAGAGGAGGCTGAGAGGGAGCTGATCGAGCACAGTACCCACCAGAAAGTTTTCCTGCATTTTCAAGAACACCAAAGTGTTCTCATGAGGCGAGACAGCATCTGCTACCAGAACAAAGCCACAGGAGTCTCTTTAAGTGTCGTCCATCTTCTCTCTCCATTAACTCGATTTATGAGGGTGCTTTAGGGAGCATTCAAGGACCAGGCTTGGAAGCAATAATTACTTTGCTGTCACTGGTTTAACATCTTTACTCTCTACTTTACATATCCCATGGTCTCACTCTGACCTTGTACGTGCTCTAAATGAGGGAGTGAATGCATTGAGTTCAGGCATTTAGAAAGGAAGAAAATTTGATTCTCTCTTCAGGCGTTGTTCCCTTCACAATGGCTTCACCTCAGATCAGGGCAGGACAGACTCTGGATCTGCCCAGGATCAGTGACAATTTTATGAATAAACAACAGAACACCACAGCCAGCGAAAAGCGTGTGGTACCCCATCCTTGTGAACCAGCCACGGACAGAAAATTTAGCAGCACCTTTGCCAGCTTTGCAGTGGCAAAGACTCCTTTCCTTTCCATTAAGCTCTTTCCTAGGCTCCTTGGTAGACAAATTTTTCAAGGTCGTTTGAACGTGACAATGGGAGGAGGCTGCTGATACAGGAGGATTGAGTTGGACCACCGACAGGTATGACATTAAGCACAACCAGACACACTTAATGAAGAACACAGATGTCAGGCCACCACAGCTAACATGCCGGGCCAAAGGCAGGAAGGCTTGGCCACAATACTTTTCCTGACCTCCTTCAGAAAGACCTTCAGAGCCTATGGCCAGCTGCTGCAAAAGTGCCAAGTCCTCTCCAAAGTTCAGATAAACATAGAGGGACAAAAAATCACAACTGCTGTGGCATAAAAAGAGGCTTCTGACATTAAGTGGATCTGTCCTGCCGAAGGTTTTGTGGGTCGGTGCCAGTATTCTAGATTTGCACAGTGGTTGGTCAGCATCAGCTTACGGAACATGTCAAATCCCCCTTCTTTCACTGAAGAGAGGGGCTGCTATGTTGTACACCAGTTACAGTTTCTCTTTGGATTTTTTAAGCTTGCATACCTAGAATTACAACTTCTCTAGACAGCACACAAGAAGAACTAGTCTAAAAAAAAAAAAATCATTTTCCAAACAGTTAAAACCGTAAGCATGGTTTTTCTGACAGCTAAAACTGGAGTGACTAGTACAGCTTGATTCTTCAGGGCAGCCTGACACCAAGGGAGGTCACCACTGTCATTTACCACGGATTTACCAGGATTACCACATCATGGGGTGCTGCAGCTGAGAACCTCCAAGTGCTTTCCTCCTTCTCCTGGCACTACTTTTTTTTTTTTTTTTTTCCCCTAGATGTAATTTAAGGCAACTGCTTTACACCCAGGCTGCAGTTTCTTCTGAGAACTAGGATCCCTGTGACCCCCTGGTTCCCGGCCTCTTCTTCTTTCACAGCAGGATACGTGCTGCTGCAGGCGAGAAGCCTCCCCCCTTCTGGCCTCATACTCAGCTTCTCATCCTGAAATTCAGGTTCTTGCCACCCCACCCCGGAGGAGCACCTGATGATGAAGTCAGATTTGCCAATACCGGTCTCACCTTTCTGAACACGAGAAAAATTCAAACAATGAGCAATGTTTTTTCTTATCCAGCACGCTAACGTCTTTCACGCTTTTCAGTCCCCAGAATGAAGTGGCTGATGTCCTCCTTGGTCCCTCCTGGGATCAGCCCCTCCAAACCACGTCTGTCCAAGCCTCAACCTAACCAGGAATCCAGCCAGCCCTGCAGTCTTGGTCAGCTTGTACGGTCACTCGCCACACACGTATTTGCATAGGACGACAGAACCAAATCTGACAAAATTTGCATCAGAAATCTTGGCCAGAAGTAGCTGCCGAACATAATTTGGGGAACCTATAGGAGAGGCATGAACAACCCTAGCCGGGCGAGGTAACATCTTTCTTGGCAGTTGAATGTAGTCGGGCCGGTGCTGAGCTGCTGGCAGCAGATTGCAAAGTTCCTTGAGAAAACCAGAAATGAGACAGCCACGCGGTGCCAGCCTGGGGCGTCAGAGCACAACTGACACAACCCAGCCGCCTTCCTCAGAGTGGGCTGTGAAAATCACGGTATTTTTATTTTCATTTAGAGAGAGCAGCCTTCCAGCACTGGTGGCGAAAGGCTTGAGAACGTTTCCAGAGTTCCAGCTGTGACTGAGCCAAACAGCGCACCGAAACAGGGTCTCCGCCGGGGGCAGGGCAAAGCCTTTGGAGCTTTCAGGCAATTTTATGGCTTTACAGCACGCAGCTCACTTTTTTCAGCCCTTTGGACCGCGCTTTTTTTTTTTTTTTTTGCGTACAAGTTTTTTGGTTTGGTTTTGCGGGATTTTTTTTTTTTTTTGACAGCGACCGGCCGAGGGTGGTTCCCCACCACAGCAAAGGCAAACTGCAGCCGAGCTGCCCGCCGCCATGCCCGCCTCTCCTCCACAGCCCGCCGCGCCCTAGGACCCGCCCCGCTCCCGCCTCCGCTTACGATTGGCCGCTTCTTTTCCCGCGTGACGCAGACGCCGGGCGGCCATTGGCTGCGGCGCCGCTGCGACAGGCCGGAGGGGCGGGAACGCCCCGCTGCGTGACGAGAGAGGTGGGAGGGGGGAATAGTCGCTCGGTTGCCGTGGTGACCGGGCGGCCGTGCCCGGAAATGGGTCGGGCGCCGGGAAGCGCCGGGAAGCGCCGGGGGAGCGCCGGCGGCCGGCAGGTACGTCCACAGACGCGCGGACGCACGCGTCCCCCGTCGTTCCCCCCCCCCGCCCTCCAACGCCTTCGAGGCGTCCGCCGGTTGCCGGGGTGATCGCCATTTTAAAGGGCCCGCCGCCGGGTGCGCCTCGCCGGCGCCGTCGGGGACCCGCGGCGCGGCCTGCGCGGGAGGGATGGCCGGGCCCGGCGGTGAGGGGGCCGGGGGTCTTGGCGGAGCCGCCGCCGGCGAGTGATGGCGCCTTGTGGTTCCCCCCCGGCAGGAGCGGGGCCCGGGATGGCGGCCGGGGGCCCGGCGAGGGTGTCCCACAGCGTCTGCATGGTGTCGGACTTCTTCTACCCCAACATGGGGGGCGTGGAGAGCCACGTGTACCAGCTGTCGCAGTGCCTCATCGAGCGAGGCCACAAGGTCCTGGTGGTCACCCACGCCTACGGCCGCCGGAAAGGCGTCCGCTACCTCACCAGCGGGCTGAAGGTCTACTACTTGCCCCTGAAGGTCATGTACAACCAGTCGACGGCGACGACGCTCTTCCACAGCCTGCCCTTGCTCAGGGACATCTTCGTGAGGGAGAGGGTCACCGTCGTCCACGCCCACAGCTCCTTCTCCGCCATGGCCCACGACGCCCTCTTCCACGCCAAGACCATGGGGCTGCGGACGGTGTTCACGGACCACTCCCTCTTCGGGTTCGCGGATGTCAGCTCGGTGCTCACCAACAAACTGCTGACGGTGTCCCTGTGCGACACGAACCACATCATCTGCGTCTCCTACACGAGCAAGGAGAACACGGTGCTGCGAGCGGCCTTGGACCCGCGGATCGTGTCCGTCATCCCCAACGCTGTTGATCCCACCGACTTCACCCCAGACCCGTCGAAGAGGGACGACGGTACAATAACAATCGTTGTTGTCAGCAGGCTCGTTTACAGAAAAGGTAACGGGGGGTGAAATGTAACTTTAGCTTGGTTTGGTTGTTTTCTTTAGGATACGGTAAGAAGGGCCTTGGTTAGGTACCACTGGCGCCGTGTCTGTGGTATGGGTTGGATTTTAGACGGGAGCTGTAAGGTGGTGGTTCTGAGCTTTTGCGTCTGTACGTTCAGGAAGAAGAAATGTACGTTTCAGTTTGCGCGTGTTGGGTTCAGCGGTGCATTTCTTTTGTAATAGTGAAGATATTGAAATTTTTAAAATGGAAGGTTTGGCTTATATTGGGGATATGGTTTAGGCCATAATCTATGTATTCTGTTAGAAATGTTTTAACTGTATTTTATTTACTCAAGCAACAGCACCTTAAGTGATTTCCCCCCCCCCCCCCCATATTTGTCTCCTGGTAGATCATAAGTTGTCTTTTTTCAGAATTTTGTGTTCAGCAGTGTAACTGTCTTCGAGAGACTTTTTTTTCCCTCTCTTGAATAGAGTTATAGCAGTAGGCTACATCATGGTAAGTTCTAAAATCAAATACAATAACGGCTTCCCCTAACTTTTCTACTCTTAGGTATAGATTTGCTTAGTGGTATAATTCCTGAGCTCTGTCAGAAATATCCAGAGTTACATTTCTTGGTTGGAGGAGAAGGACCAAAACGAATCGTACTGGAAGAAGTCCGGGAAAGATACCAGCTACATGACAGGTTTGTTCCATGCATGCCTATGACCCTTCAATGTACTTTAGGGGTGGGGAAGACAACAGCAACATCCTTTCTGCCTGACAACCTGACCCCCCCCCCCCTCCCCCCCCCAAAAACCCCAAACCCAAAACACCAACCAACCAACCAACCAAAAACTTAAGGCTGGAGAAGATGAAAACTATTGAAAGCAAGGCAGATAGACCAGACACTAACTGAAGACTTACGGAGTTGGACTGTGATCCTGCAACTTAATGCATAGAAATTGACCCTGTGTGAACCTTCACTTGAGTCGGAGAAAAGCTGACTTAGACAGAAATTTATCGTATTCCTCTCTGAAGCCGTGATGCTTGGATCGCATATTGCCATATGGCATAAGGTGTTAGACAGCTAGTTCATGTCACTGCTGCTTGTGAGGATGACTGCTAGTAATTTATTTTAATATTTCAGTATGAAACTCTTCAGGGTAGTGCTTATCTAGTATGTGTTCTTGTGGTACTATGAACATGTTCCCTGGTGCTACTGTGTTACTGAAATGTTTCTGTGATGCATACACATTTGTGTATTTCTTTGGGGTTTTCTTGTTGTTCAAAGACAGTTTTATGTGGCAAGGACAAGCTTCTTAATTTTCCATTTCCTTTTCTCTGTTTTGTTGCCTGTTCTGTACTTCAGTCAGTGATTCTGCTGATAAAATTGTTTGTTAGTATTGTTCTTATTTTGCCCTTTTCTGTGTCCCAGTATCTCTTCAAAATAATAGCTCCTGATCATTGTCCCCTAAATACTTTTTTCCACCTCAGACTGAGATTGATCAGACCTCACATTGAAAAGTCACATAATAGATCTAATCAAAAAGGATGACAAGTCTTAATTATTAACTGCGTGAAGCCATGTTCTCTTACAGAACTGGAAAGCTCAGTAGCAATGTTTTGAAGACAGTTGCCAGTAAAATAAACAGAGCAACTTCTTCCCCCAACTTTATTTTCAGAAGTTTCTTTTAGTGTGAAAATCAGCAGCAGTCTTCTATTTCTTCATTGCTGGAAAAATTTAGAGAAAACGGAACAAAGGTGTCTGTGTTCCTTCCCTCACTATATAAGCGTGATCCATTGGCACATTTTTCAGAATATGTGTAACACCATACCGTATTACTACAGTCCAAATCTAGTGTTTATCTCTTTTCTTTCTTTCTTTTTTTTTTTCTTTTCTTTTTTTTCTTATATGCAGGGTACGTCTCCTAGGAGCCTTGGAACACCAGGATGTTAGAAATGTTCTAGTCCAGGGGCACATTTTTCTCAACACTTCCCTCACTGAGGCCTTTTGTATGGCGATTGTGGAAGCAGCAAGCTGTGGTTTACAGGTAAAAAAAAAAAAAAAAAAAAAAAAATCTCAACTATCTAGAATGCATGTATCCATTTTAAACAAAGTTCATGATTAAACACTATGTGTTTGTAACATTTGATTTCATCTGAGGCTCTGTCTTTACAAAGGTGAGCAAATATTATCCCCATTTACAGATCACCTGGAAGCTGAGACAGAAGGGTTAACCGAAACTGCTTAAGCTCCCAGAAGAAACTTGTGCAGAATTGGGAATAACATGTAGATCTGCTAACTCTCAGTTCTCTGAACTAACCAGGCTGCATCTCCAAAATGCTATTTTGTATGTACTGCTTTACAGAGTTTCGGGGTAGTTGATGTTCATTGAAGGTTTACTTTGACACTGCTTTAAGAGGAGCTGCAGAAAAACGGCTCATGAGCATGGGTGACTGGTCAGTCAGGCATATTGAATTATCAGACTACACCATTGTACTAGAACTGTTTTCTTCCTGCACCAAGAACTGACATTTGTTTTCTTGTATTAACTGAAAATGTATTTGCCTCGCCGTGTAGGGATTCAAGATAAGAGTTGGAGAGAGAAAAACCAGTAAAAGCCCTTTCTGGCTAACTTACAACTCGGACTGACAACTCAAAGAAAGTTAAATCAACAGCCATAAAGATCTTAGATTTTCGCATTAAAATATAAAGAAACTTTTTTTAAAAGACAGACTGATAAGAGTGTCTAATATATAAGAAGTATAGAAAATGTGAGGGACTTCTTTTTTTTTTTTTTTTTTTTTTTTTTTTTTTTTTTTTGCTCCAGTATCCTTTGACAGTAGTTACTACCTAGTTGTGGTCATTATTCCCCTGTCATCTGTTTCGCTCTCTAGAGGTGAGGAAGTTCTGCAGTTTTCTTGTTGCTGCCTGCGGTTTAGAGATGATTGTGTAATATGAGTCTTAGTAGTTCCTGATTTCCCTTTAAAAATAATAATCCAGATTTAAAATTACTGAACTTCTGAAGAAATTCTTGTAAATGTTCAGTAGCCTAGAAAGCGTAAACTGAAGGCAGATGTGGTAAAACTATCCTCCCCAAGTAGAGGTAATGGTTTTCATGAGGGGCTATGGAAAGTCCAAAATCTGGTTACACATATTTAGTAGCGTACTACAACGAACAACTTTAGGAATGATGTCTCATAAACTGCTCATTAGACCAAGTCTTCTGTTTTATCATGCTACCAAAGAATCATTCTAAACATTGTTAAAGGTAATCTGCTATGCTAGGTCTTTTCTAGGGCCTAGACCTTTAGTTCGCATACAGGTAAAATTCCCAAAGCATGATATCGGTCTTTGCCTTCATGGCAACCACTCCTTGTAAATTTTTTTTTCCTATTCTTCTTAAGTGCTGTATCTAAATGGTGTAATAGCAGTGTCATCGCTCGATTTTATTGTTATGCAGCATACGTGCTATTTCTTTTGTTTCTTTCGAAGGTGGTAAGTACAAAAGTTGGCGGGATTCCTGAGGTGCTTCCAGAAAATCTCATTATTTTATGTGAACCTTCCGTGAAGTCTTTGTGTGATGGATTAGAAAAAGCTATTGCCCAGCTCAGATCAGGAACACTACCATCTCCAGAAACTGTTCATAATAAAGTGAAGACATTTTATACATGGAGGAACGTAGCAGAGAGAACTGAGAAAGTATGTATAACCACTTCTTTTAAATTCTCTTAAAGTACATTTCTGAAACAGCTGTTTCTTTGAAACATTACTATATACATTCTTTATGTAATCTTTCAGTGTAATTTTTCAGTGTGTTTCCTTTCAAAAAATACATGGTTTAAAAAGGTTCAGACAATACTTTCCCCCCTGCCCTGAATATATCCCCAGGTAGGTGGGTTTTTTCCTATTTGCATTTTTTTTCTATGCCCTAACTGCTGATAAATATTCCAAAGAACAGCATAGATCTTTAGTTACATTTCTACTTACATATTTTTTCCAGTCTTCACATTAAGTAACTTTTCTGGCATAACTGGAAAAAATGCTGTATGAGATGTATGAAAAGGAAAAGGCAGAGTTCATGATGAAGTTTTGTCTGCCACCTGCTAACAAGTGGTTTAAAATTATGAGAGGCAGTTTAATGCTGGTAGGCTGAACATAGTTGAATTTACATAAGCTATGGATGTAATGAAAATAAATTATCACACCTTTGAAATGGTATTTTGCAATTAGAACTGCACTTCAGCATAAAAACTCTGCTGTTAGTGAAGAATGTTTACTGCAATAGTGTGATAAATGCCTGTGGAGATCTGTCACTTCTGATTTCAGCCCCTGTGTTTTAGTAAAGAGAGTAGCTGAATCACATGCCACTTAATTACTTTGTAGTGTACTGAGATATGTATCTCTTATAAGTCTCCTTGAAGTATCATGTACAACCAGTTTATTTTATCGTTTTCAAGTACTGTCAGTACAATTTACTTTATGATTTTGAAACTGCAAGCGGCATTTCAATTGCAAAGTTTTTATAGAAGTTAGTCTAGATTTCAGTTTTCTTTATAGCCCTTTATTATAAGAAAAAACAAAACAACAAAAGCTCTGTGAAGAAAATGTTAGTATAATTGGAAGAAGTCTGCATGGAACTTATGTTATACAAAAGACAGTTGTTTGTTAGCTTATTGTGAATTTACCCATAGGATGAAGTCTGTAATATTCTCTAGGAAAAAACTCTGTGTCCTTTAAGCCTTTTTTCAGTTGTGTCTAGTGGGTATTTATGCTTCTGTTCTATGAAACACAGGACTGTATATTTTTTTAATTATTTTTTTTTAGTGGTTGCGGTTAATATATATATTAAGTCACAAGTAGCATGTATTTGCTTTTCACGTTCATTGAATTTTAACACTTTTACTAAGAATTACTAGTGTTTCTTTAAATAAAAATCAGTGTACTATTATGATTTGCTTGATTGTTCAAACACAGAGATTTGGAAGATTGCCAACTCATCTATGAGTTCATCCATCTTTGTGTTGAAAATCTGGTAATTGCATGTTCAGATTCTTTTCCTGTGACTGATGTGAATACGAGATTAGAACCCATTCAATTAATTAAAAAAACCCAACCCCCTCTATATAATATTACATGAGAGACAAATTATGCAGTCTTTCTGTTTAATGAAATACTCTTGAGGTCTGTCAAAAAAATAGAACGTTTCTTTTCCTTTTTCTCCTTAAATAAATAAATGAAATTTCTAGAACAGTACTCATAAATCAACATTTAAAATCTGCAAAGCTTTTTGGGGGGTAATATTTGTGCCATCTAGTAGTTAGGAATAGATAATTTATTTTGCACACTGACAACAAAGTACTGCCTGATTTTTGAGGTAGAAGCAACATCGTTTTAAGATCTTACTTTCTGTCTCTTCCCCGTTTAGGTGTATGACAGGGTGGCAAATGAAGTGGTTTTACCAATGGATGAGCGACTTGACAGGCTGATGTCTCACTGTGGCCCAGTGACTGGGTATATTTTTGCTCTTTTTGCTGTTCTGAACTTCCTTTTCTTGGCCTTTCTGAGGTGGATGACTCCAGATTCCATTATTGATGTTGCAATAGATGCCACAGGACCTAAAGGTGCATGGACTAAGCAGTGTTTTGGGGGGAAAAAAGGAGGAGTTAAAGAAGAACTTCCAAGCTCCTAAAATGCTCAAATGGAGAGGAGAGAACACGTCAGTCACTAAAGGTTTTAATGCTTGCTGATAGAGACAGTACTCTTAAAATTCTTCAGTTTCTTTCTGAAGTTCTTGGAAAGAAACTTGGTTAAATGTGCTACCTCAATTTAGGATGATGTTTTAATTTAGTTTTGGATTCATGCAGATTTATGGAGATCTCTTTTGCACTTAAAGCTGGGAGGAGAACGTGGGTTTTTATATGTGTCAAAAGCCTTTGAGACAAAAATACAAGATTTTTCTCGACAACTTGAATATTACAGAAAGTGACTGTAAACTTTAGTGGTATTTGGGAAAGCAGAACACAAAAATTACTAGCTTACAGTAGTCCCTGCTAATTCCTGATATTTACTGTGATTATTATTTTGAGACCTGTTTAAAAATACTTAATTAAAAACCCAGCAAAACACACCTTTTCTCTTCTAAAATGAAAATGGCACTTGAAATTAGTCATGAAGTCCATTACCATGGAAGTTTCAGAGACTTAGTTCTAGCAGTTGTGTCCCAGTGACAGTGTTTTGCCTGCATAGCGTTATTATTTTGAAGTTCTTCCCTAGTCAAAATTGGATCATCCTGTTGCTAAGTCAAAACTCCATAATGAATTTTTGGTATTTTCAGAGGTGCTAAATTTGTCCTGTTCACTTACATGCGTGAAAGTGATATAAAGCTTATAGCGGTTTTTTTTACAGTACTTAGGTGAAGAAATTATATTATTTAGAGATAATATAGCCTTCAGAAACAGCTCAGGCCTGAAAACTCCTCCAGCAGACTATGCCAAAGTGTGAAGTGACGTGTGTATGCGCACATGCGTGAGAGAGAGAAACCTGTGAAGGGCTTAGCAAGCACCATTGTGCTTGCGTGCTCTGTCTCCCTTCTCTGCCCCGCGCCCCCCCCCACCTTATTTTTCTTTTTTTTCTGCCTTCCCCTTAGTTATGACCAAAATGGCATTTCAGTCCATCTCTGGGAGGGACAGACAGTGTTTAGTATGCATGATTTCACCTAGACCACATCAGAGACACTGCAAGTGAAATCTTGGGAAGGTATCCTGTAAATGGAAATAACCAATAGGTATGCTTTTCATGGAGAGGAAAAAAAATAAAAAGTGGCTCCTTGCATCTGTTAGTAGTCCTGAGTAATGTATACCTGGGCCAAAAGAGCACAACTTACCAATGTGCGAGGAGGCATTTATCTCATTAGTGTCACCCACCTCTAAACCCCGCCCCTGCCTAATGCACTGGGTTAATTTCTTTCTCAAGCATCACTAAAGACTAAAAATCTTATGATTTTATGACTCTGAGTATCATGTAGTGTTGGACACTGTATTAATATTAAAACTGTGCAATATGAAAATACTGTTCCCAAACCCTTGAAGGGCAGTGTTTAAAACACAACTTCTGTCAATATCATCTTGTTTGTGTACAGACATAGTTACCCTAACATCTGACATTTTATAATTTCACTGAACATATTTTCATGAAACACAGAAAGGTAATGTGAAATAAATGCCATATACAAAGTCTATTTTCTTTTACTAGAATTTTTAGCCTTTGATATGTAATGTACAATATGCATTGTATTGGAATTTGAATTTTTCAAACTCTACATTAAAAGTGGAGGTCAGCTAAAATGGTGCCACACAGATTATGGCTAAGTGGATGGAATTAAGGTAATGTTTTACTTTTCAAAGTTACTTTTTCTTTTTTCCAAACACTCAAGTTTATAACAGCTTTAAAAAAATACTGATTATCATTCCAGGGAAAAGTTTTATATATATTTTTTTAATAATATTTTGTTGATTCTCGTTTATTTCTTTTTGGTTTCCTGCAACATCTAGAAACACAAATCAAATTTTCAACAGGATTGTAAGAATTTATTCAAAATACTTCTCTTTTCTTTTGTGGAACATGGTTTACTTATGAATAATATAATAAAACCATGTTATAATCTTGTTTACAAGACAAATTTACAGTTTATCTAAAACTTTATTTACCTTTCCATAAAGAATGGATATTTTTCATTAATATTTGGTGGTTGGACTTCTTATGAGAAAGGTGATTATTAAAAACCATTCTGTACAAGCTGCCACAAAAATTTAATCCATAACTGGATAACTACAAATATGCTGTTTCTCAAGTAATGCAACTTGTATTACGCATAACTCTTTGCGGGACTGGTTCGCTTACTGGTCTTGTGCAGTGGAGTAAGGGCTGATGTCACAGAATCATTTAGTTTTAAAAAGCATCAGTGGGTGAAATGGAAAAGTTTAAATAAAATAATCACAATAATAAAAGAACAGACATACGAGTATATTTAGAAATGAATAAAATAACTATTTAAAAAAATCTAAAATGTTTCAGTTGTGCTTGCAGGTAACATTTGATCATTGTGAAATACTAGGGAAATGTTACCAAAGAGAGAGCGATACTGAGTAATGTCTTGCACAGAGCAGAGCCTCCGGTGTGGAGGAGGAGGGAACACTCCCACACTTTCTGTATAGAAGGTCCCCCCTTTCATAGGAGGGACTGTTCATCTGCCATGAAATTCCATCCCGCAGGCACAAGGAGCAATTGTGTTTCCAATACATTATATGCAGACACTGTGAGTAAAGGTATAGACGGCGTCTTGATAACTGAAAATTGTATGTTAAACCAGAGCAAGTACCAAGTAAAGTATGAATGTAAGATTCGTCTTTCAGATTGTGTTTTCGTGGATGTGGATCGATCTGTAAGAAGGTAAATACACTGTAATGTACTTATTTTTGTGGTCAAGTTTTTCTGCATCTTTTTAAAATAAACTTATTTTTTCTCCTTTTGATACTTACTTCTCTTCACTAGTCCTTGTTTTCATACATGCTTAGGCTTATAAATAAATAATTATGAAAGCGCATCTTTTTGATGCTCCAGTAAAATACACACTTCATGTAAATAGATACAAGAACAATCAGTCTCAAAAGAAAATGGTTTTACAAACTTTTTTATATTAAAAAATATTTAAATATTTTTAATGTTTGGTTTGCTATCATTAAGCTACTCTCATCATATTTGCTGTACATCTTTTATGACACTCAGTAGTATCTTGACTTCCACAGTTTTTCCTAATTTTTTTTTTACATAGTCAGATGATAAAAGGTGGATATTTCTTGTTAAGGGAATAAAACTAAAGGCAAGATGCGGTTATACATCTGAATTTACATTTGTGCTGAAATTATGCATTTTTCTTGTAGACTTAACAGATTGGATTATTTTCAGATTCTGACTTGCTTCAACACTGGCATAACTCTAGAGATTATATTTGTGCGGGATTAATTGAACTTTAACCCTGCATAAGCTGGCTGTCTAGCACGTGCTAGTTCTTTAAGCTGGTTGTTTAAGCAGGAGGGACTGATGGCACGCGGGTAGAGAAGGAGTCATCCCCTTGCTAGCACAGGGTTGGAGGCGCACGGGGAAATTAACTGCCTGCTGGAATTTGCTGTCTTCCTGCCCAGGCAGCAGCAGGAGTTTCGATAACCAGACCTTACGTGGTGTGACGGGCGGCGGATAGGTGGGATGAATCCCACATCTGCTTGCTTGAGAGCAACCAGGGAGTTGCTATGTACGTCCCTTTTTAAAAGCAGGAGTGCTGTAAGTGTGCTGACCTAAGGATGCAAATGAGGCAAGGCTTGTATGGGAATTAGCGTCATTTATTAGGTCACACTGATAGAAAAGAAAGAGGTAGGCTCGCCGTACGTCTTTGTCCTGATGTCTTCCCTGTGGGATAAAGGGTTTCTGTCTCCTCTTTTTCCCCCGTTGTCTTATTTTGATTGAACATATTTGAAATTCAAACTCTCAACTATATACATTAGAAATACACTGCTGTAATTCAAAGAGTGTCTAGCATAAGAATAGACTGATAACCTCTCTTAATTTCTTTGAGAAGAGGATCCCTCTAATCTTTTATTTCCTTGCCAAATTCTTCAGGTCACGTCTGACATTTCTCACTGTTGGCTAAAGTTAAGGTGAACTGTGGTGAAAATGAGTTGTCTTCTAAGCTGGACTGCCTTTTTTTTTGTGCTTATTCCTTGCATGTTTGTAAACTAAGGGTATGTAAACATTAGCTTTCCAATTCTTTGGAGGATCTAGCTAAACTACTTCTATTCATTCACCATCTCATGACAATTTTTTTGAAGGATTAATGTATTTTCTGGATATTTTGATTTGACAATTTAGTAATTTCTCTAACTGAAAGCTAGAGTGATTCATGGAGTAGTTTGGGCAGCTTGCAAAAGTTCTCAATAAGGCATGTTTTTTCTACGGAGGGCTGACTTGTTCACTCCCGTCTATCTATGGAGTTGCAAAATCCATCTCATTCAACTCATAGCAATGTTGCCCAAAACAGCGAGGGAGGAAAGATGAGATTCCTGTTTCTGTGTTGTCATTGCTCTTCCATTGTGTTACGTCTGTTCTCGTGCCTACATTATGTTGCTCACCTCTATTTAGTTTCAGAAATAACAGATGTTTCTGAGTGTTCACACCAGGTCTTGCTACGGCTTACCTGACTACCATCTTCACAGGGAATAATACTTCCCACCATGCTGTTCAGCCATCTTCCCACTGATGATTTTTTTTTAATCCGCTGCAGTAATTTTCCTAGTGTTCTTGTACACTGAGAGCAGATTAAGAGATTACATGAGCTTTTCTCAGATGACTCCTTCATTTAACTAAAAATCTTCAGTTATCTTGTTCCGGAGCCACAGGGTGATTTTGCTACTACAGGAATGGAGCTTGTCCTTCTGGAAGAGTCACGTTCCTGTGACGGCTTCCAAGTGGTCAAACTTCCTCGTGGTTTTTTTAGACCACTTGGAGAGTTCTTCAGTATTATTGGAATTTCACCTTCCTTTAGGGATAAGAGAATTTCAGTGGAAATCACCTGATCTCTAGTTTCTTGTATTTTTCTGAGGGTTGTGGACTTGTACAATTCTACCTACTACCTGGCAGGCTGATTGTGAAAGAAGATCAGTGGATCTCCTTTGTGACCAAAAGTCTGGTTTCTGGCCTTTCTCTTAAAAGGTGCTGTTCTTTCTTGCTTACATCCTACTGAGTGCCAGTTTTGTAGATCCTGCACGAGAAAGATTTCTCCGTCATTTAGACTGACCTTTTCTTTGTAATGATCTTAATTTTTTTCTGTTTGTTCTTTTTCTCTGCATCGTATTTTCTGTTCTTTATGCCTTTTGCTATTCCTCTGGCTTAGGAGGAGTGTTTTCATTATCTTATGTTTTTCTAGGGCTAACTGATCATCCTTTTTTTGGTCCGCTTTTGTTTGCTAATTTCTCCTTTTTGTTTCCCAGTGGAGCAAACTTAACTGCTTTTTTCTGATTCCTTAACTGAACTTCTCTTGCCATGTAATCCGTGTCTTCAGCTGTCTTGTCGTGTGGCAAACAGTATTAAAGTGACTAAAAATAGGCAATTTTCCTCTTTTGGATTCATAGGCATTACAGGTTCTACAGGTATATTACTGTGGAAGGAAAGGTATACGTAATATTTATGTAAGGTGTTAAGTTATTGGTAAAAATGTAATATCTTGGTTTAATTCAAAATTTTAGAAAAACTGCTTCACTTGAAAAATGAAAAAATAGCTTGGGGTGGTTTCTTCAGTCTGTCCACATGTATTTTATATAGCATTCTAGTGTATCTCAGAGGGCAGAGTGCTGAAGACAGCAAGGTACTAAACCAGCTGTATTGCTACAAAGCAAAACAAATTGCATCTAAAATGTCCTGAGAAACAATTTGCCGTAAAATTTCCTTCTGCATATCCACCATCTCCTCGGGATCTCTAAGAGAGGAGAGTCATCCTGCTCTTTCCCTTGACAGGTCTGTAAATTGAAGGGTGAGAGAACCTGGGCATGGAGGGGATTCAAAGAAAGAAAGAAATCTCCCTCCTGCTGTGCATATAGGAAAATAGGAATTAAGAGAAGTTTAAATGAAAAGGAGATGGGCTATTCTACATAGATTCAATTAATTACATGCAGAAAAAATACTCTGTTCTCTATGGAAGCCATGGGCCTTCAGAAAGAAAAAAGGGCAGTTAAAGAATGGGTGCATCTTCTTCAGTTTCAAATATTACACCTTTGAATCAATGATGGATAATGTAAAAATATTTCCATTCTTTCAAAACAGTAAGATGCTGTTTGCAAGAGATATTAATAGACACCATTCTTTATCCCTGAGTGATGGAAAATACCAGTGTGTTATCATGTGTTTCTGATCACACACTTTCAAGGTATTTTTTTTCCTCCTAGAACAACTTTAACTTCTTAGCCTTGGCTTTGAAAATATGTGGTTTTATTTCAGTTTCTTTCATGATAATGCTTTTCTTTGATATGCTTGCCTTTGTTCTGTATCTGAGTACCAGCAAGGCCTGTTACCAAGACAGGAAAGACGGAAAAGTATTCTTTTTGCAGTATCTCTGAACAATTTCTGCAACTTTACCTATGCAGCCTCTGTAAATGAAGCTGCTACATCAAAGAAGGAATATAATGTGGATGTATAGGCTTTCAGGTGGTATGGACATCATCTATCTGACAAATTATTCTAATTCGTGTGGGTTTGGAAAGGATTTTCTGTTTGTTTCCTGTACGGCACGGGATGGTCAAACTGCCTTATCCTTGGTATTGTTATTTAGTATCAGATAGCCCATACCAAATAAAACCAGAATGTATTTTTGGTAAGTGAGGAACAGCAGGTTCTGGAGGGTTTAAAATAGATGACATGTGATACCAAGAATAGCCCGGTGCAACTTAGCCGACCTGAGAAACTATTCAAAGAGCAAACCAAAATGGAGGGCAGTTCTATACTCCATTCTTTCACTAACATTTATTTTGCCATTTTTGCTTTGTTTTGCTTCAAGCTTTTAATTAAGATTTCCTTGGCTTTGCTGACCCATTTCTATATTGTTAAAGGCAACAGAAAAGAGGCTGCCAGGATAGCAGAAGAGATCTATGGAATAGTCCCAGGTAAAGTAAAAATATGGACCCTCTTACATTTAAATGTGTATTATTTGCTACATTTTTGTAACTTGAGGATTTAAATCATTGAGTTGCCATGAAATGAGGAATCTGTTGCTAAATGCATGGGTGAATGTTTTAACCTGAAGTGCCTTCTATTTCTGGGGTCTTTGCAGCGTCAGTATCTGTTGGCATGATTTAGGTGTGCAAAATATGAGACTCCAACAATTACCCAGCTAGAACGAGGACAACATTTGCTCAAGGCACTATGGTAAATAAAAAGATTGTTCTCGGAAGCAAGGCATTCTTTAGTGGGCTTAACAGATGATTTTACTAAATAGCTAGCTTTACTGCCAGAGAATATTTAGGGAGAAGTTTTAGCACGTTGATTTTCTGAAAGGAGATACTAGGAGGATATAACTAATGAGTTTATGAATCCGAGCCAAGAACCCCTGTTTTGTTAAATCAGATGATAAAAATGAATACAGCTAAAATTATTCTGAAAAATATATGGCACGGGAATAGATTGTATTTAGTAGGTCTTTTTTTGTTGTTTGTTTTTTTTTCCAAGTGATTTTACTCCTTCACATCACTGCCATAATAATGAGTAGACACGCATTTGCATGCTTGGTAATTCCACTAATTAAAATGACAGTATTTTAAATTTACTAAGACTGAGGACATATTTTCCTACTTGAAGATTCTTATCAGTGTTGTGACATCACAGATTTTTATGTGACTCATTTGTTGGGCACTTGCTTCATGATGAATAGGGCCACCATGAACAGTGAGCAGAACATGGGTGGTGCGAGATTGCCACCCAAAGCAGAGAGATTAAGATCTGGCCAAGAAAAATACTGCAGCAAAGCATTTTTTTACAAAGCCTTTATACACAGGCATGTCTGGGTTATTAATTTATTTGTTATTCTCCAGAATATAATTTCAATAATTTATTACTGTCATTTTTTTCCAAGTGCCTTCATGCAATTGTAGTCAGACACACGGCAAACAGCAGTTTTTCTGTCATGCAGGTTATTATTGAAGTGCCTTGAAGTTTAGCAGACCGCAACATATTTTTATCTGCAAGTTGCCATTTGCAAAAAGCCATTAAGGATAATCTTACAAAACCTAAGATCATGTGATGCTGTTGCTGGGGCACTATATTGGATTACAGGCAGAGCTTCACAGCCTTTCCTCTTTGCAGTGGAGGAGTGCAGCAGCAGCAGGGCTGCTTAATTTCTCTGTAGACATTTAAAAAGACACAGTGTTTTCAGACATGTCACTCACAACTGTGAAGGGAAGAAGTGCCCCATATGGGAACTATATTTGCCACACGTTTCAGGGAGGTAGGTTGCTGTGGCTAGCATGGAAGTATGCAGCAGCATGTGTTTTCATGGTGAGGCATGCGTGTGCATCCACATGCATTGTAAATGCATGTGACGTGCACTGGCACATGCTATACTGTATGCATAAAAGGTTAAATAAGGCACTGCAGCTCTGCTGTCTGAGTTACTTTGGAATCTTCCTGCTGTATAGGGGCCCTGGGTTTTGTCACTTGCAACGTCTTCTGACTTTCTGAACTGAGCTTGCCTATTTCAGCCACCAGCATGATGAGGGATGTGGGGGGTTTTGGATATTTTCAGGAAAATGTTTCTCAGTCCCTACCTGGTTCCTGTTTCCATCATTTTGCCTGGTGTGTCCTACTTGGTCTTTAGGAGCCTGGTTGTATATTGTGCTGGCTGGTCTTTCCCTGCCAGCTTGCTGCCTTAGGAGCCCCGGCACAGCTCCTTAAATAAATGGAAACAAAAGTAGTAACTAAAGTTAAAGCCGTAACCCCATGAGCTGAAGTGCATCCCGGTTCTCGGGTAACAAAAGGAGACTCCCTTGGCCGAGGCTGAAACCTCTGCTGTGTCCTTGGCCTCGGGTCCCCAGGGATGTGTCTGTGTTGATTTCTCCCTGCCTTGGCTTAACACCTGAAATGGAGATAAATCACCCTTTCCATTCTCTCTGGTGTGCGCCGTAGCTGAAAAAATTAAACAAGACAAGGGTTTCAAATACAGTGCTCATGGGGTTGCTGTACAACAGAGCATGAATGCAAACACTGGTATTGCTTCTGTCCTGTGGCACTGTAAATGCAGCTGGCCTTTGGAGAAATACTTACTACACACTGTGTTGTGGTACGGTTATAAATTTTAATATAGGGCAAGTAAATTTGCTCTCTACTTGAGTTGCAGGGATTTAACCTGGGCTGACTGACTATGCCTGTAGGTAGTAGCTAGGCTAAGGAATTTTTTTTCGTGGCACATGAATAGATTAAGATAAGGAAAAGGGCAAGCTAGCCTACATGAAGGAGTCTGAACAGTTCAACAACTCAAAATGATTAAGGAAGAAAAGTAAAGCCTCAGGCAGAATTTATTTTTTCCATGTCTTTTCTGAAACCTTCCAGTGAGGAGGAGGATGAAACCTGTTACCTGGTAGTCTGAGCTGGAGGATATTATTTATGAAATTGTCAGTTCAGGAAATAAAACTGCCAGGGACATGCCAGAATTCATTTGACGGACAAGTCATCCCTGCGTCTCCCTGCTATGAGTCTCTTAATGACGTGCAAGAGAAGCTGGAGTATGATTTGTGACAACAGCTCCCTAGGAAAGACGGAGGCTGATACGGTTTTGAATAGGAGAATTGCAGGGCTCTGAAGTCCCTGAGTGAGTCCCAGCAGCACTAAACTCGTGGTCTTTGCTGAAGCATGTTTTTAGCTCTTTTTAAAAGTTCTGCCAAGAAGCTTTTGTTTAGGTCCCTTAGTGAGCGGCCAGCTTTCTCAGGAGTGCTGAGCCCTCAGCTGCTCTGCTGAAATCAATTTATCAAACAGTTTCACCGCTGACCCCCACATTGATTTCAGTCCCGATCTGCGTTTACACGCAGCTGTTTTCTCCCTGTCCTCCCAGGATCTGCTTTTGCTGCTTACCTGAATTAACTTCTATGCATTTGGTATTTCAGGCAGCTGGGCAGACCGATCCCCTCTCCACGACGCTGCCTTCCAGGGACGCCTCCTGTCTTTGAAAACCTTGATTGCACAGGTAAAAGCCCACAGGTAAAGAAAAGGTTGGGAAGCAGCGTAGTTTCTGTTGAATTGCATCTGTGTGTTGGTGAGCTGGTAATAGACTGCAGCAGAGCATAAGAAATGCAGTTGTATAAATAATAGATTTGCGTGTATGCCTTTGGGCATGCATTAGTTTGCTTAGTTAGGATGCTGGGGACAAGTCCAGGACAAAGACGGTTACAGCTTGTAGCTTGCTGTATGATAAACAATAATCCCTGGGTTCTTTCTCAGTGATAAACCATGCAAACTGGGCTTGGGAATAGGGGCAATATATATATATATCAGCTATTTAAAAAAAATTGGTAGAAAGCTGTAAAAGTACATCTTGCTTTATAAAACAGCAAGCATGGTCTTCCTAAAGGGAGAGCTGTCAGCCTTAAACCCTCTGCTCCAAAGGAAACCAAGAGTTCAGGCAAAAGAAAGAGAAAAGAATATACTAGAAAGGACAAGAAGCTGGATCTGAAAGTGGGCAGCTGGAAAGAGACAGGTTATGGTTCTTCATGCTTTGCCAACCGTCTTCCTTGCCACCTTCGCTTAAACTCAGTGCCCTCATCTGGCATGGGTGAGCAACTGCCCCCCCCACCCCCAAGTCAAGACAAGTGCAGGGAAATGAATTCCCTGAGTGTAAGCTCTGTGACTTGGCCATCAGACCTTTTATATTCAAGGTAAATAATTTTTACCAGTGAGGCCAGAGCTCAAATGGACAACGTCCTCAGGGAGTGGAGCCGCCGGTGTGAAAGCCTCCACTCTAGACATGTATCGAGGCATGGCTGCAGCTGAAAGAGGTTGCTGTTTGGAGCCAGTATTCCCCCTCTCATTCCCTGATCCCTCTCTCCTTCACCTGCTGATATCAAATGATTTCATGGAAAAGGAAGTGATGGAAGTTAGAGATAATAAGGAAGAGGGCTTATTCATTTGGGGCTTTGCCGGTTTTCTGACCCCCTCTATCTCCATTTATGCTGACCTGACACCATCTTATTAGTGGGGCTACACTATTATTGTGGTTACACACTAGATGCCCCAGTTATACACTGGTCATGGTTATACACTAGAGAAGCAGCCGGTGTTGTGGCTATACACTATTTAGTTAATCCACTCTTTCTCCTTCTCCTGAAGACATTTAATTTTGGGAGTGAAGGATGAGGGTCCTTACTGATGAAAAGAGATCAAGGGAGCAATGTCTGTAGAGACTGAATTGGAGCTGATTCACCACAGTGTGATAAATGTAGGGATGAGCTGTTCATGGAGCAGCATAATCATTGCTCATTGCTTCAAATATACTTACACCACTAGCCTAAACTTAAATATGGAGCTGTACTTCAGAGTATATGTGAGACACTGAGAAGTCTCTGCCGTATGACCATAGCTTTCAAGAAAGGCAGTGAGGCTTCTGCTCCCCAGGGGATGCCTAGACATAAGGGAACAATGGAGCGCCGGAGTTTTAAAAGAGCTCAAAAACTCACCAGTGCCTGTTCTAGCACCGAAAGAAGATTTTTCAGATTCATTGATTTTTCAGATACATTGGGAAGAGTTTATAACCATCTGAAAACAAGGTTTAACATGAGCAGTGTTTGGCAAACAGCTATAGTAAGATCTACAACTCGATCTTCATTTTGTAATGGAAGGGATTGCTGTTTTGCCTTTCACTTGCAATGACTGAGTTTCATTTAAAAAAAAAAAAATATGAATAAAGATTGAGAATATGATTCTATGATTCTATGAAAAGGTCTCCTCTTTTTATCAGAAGACATTCCTCTTGAAGGAATATGCTGATCATTAAGTATAAAACATCTATACAATTAGAAAATGGAATGATCTCAACATTTTTTCAAGGTTTTATCTACTCCCCTGGCACTGATGTAATGTACGGGAAATTTTTAGCGACAGCCTTTACATTAATAATGCTTTCACGTAACTGAAAAAACCATTGTTTTTCTATTATAGAATTTCTCTCTTAAAGAGGTTGCAGTGGTTGCTTTTAATGCTCATTGCACGGGCACTGGTGACTTTTACAGTGCTCGCAGATACCGATTTCTGCCCGTCGCGTTTGCTATAGCCTACCAAGAAGTGCATTGCTGCCATCTCGTGAGCCGCCGAGTTTGTAGCACATCAGGTAGAGACCGACTGGGTTACAGAACACCAGACATCAGTGGAAAATGGAGCTGATTCCACGCCTGTTCTCACACGTGGTTGTGAAATCGTCATTACCAGGAGATTTAGCTGCATTCTGGGGAAAACACATATGCCAATTGCTTTCTGCTTTGTGAATATGCCTGGTTTCTGCTTGTGCAGGAATAGATGTAAAAACTGTCATTTAGGGAAATACCTGCAATAAGGCATTTGTAAATCACAGTTCTTTCTTCCAGTGTAGAACATTTCCTGGGTGGTCAAATAAGAGGAACTGATTCATGAGTGGGATTTATCATCTCACCTATGTTATGGGTTTACCAGGTACTTGCTACCTGTGAGTGAAACACACTGGGCACCCCCTAAAGTCAGTGGGAGTATATTTAGGACACGATTCACCTGACCTACTAGAAACAGCTGGTTTAGCACGGGATGAATCGTGTGTATCCTAGGGGAGCCTGTTTCTCCCCACTGAAGGAGCCGAGGGCTCCCGCCGAGCTGCTGATCCCTCTGCCAGAGGCGTCCCCGCTCAGGGGGGTGAATCCCACCAGCTGTAGCTCCTGGTGCCGGACTTAACAGGGAAGGTAATGCCGCCTTTATAAGTTAGAGAAACATGATCGACTCTGCCTTGTAAAGAGCTAGAAACAGAAGGCACGGCTTGTCCTGGCTTTCCTCTTTAACCCCATCACCAGCTGCCGCCTTTGGGGGCGAGCACCGAAGCACCGAACGGCATTAATCCAACCCGTTTACCTTCCCCGGACACGCGCCCAGAGACGCGGCTCTCCCCTGCCGTGGTCCCACCACCCTTGGCACCCGCGCCGGCCTCGGGGGAGCCGCGTGGTGCGGGCAGGGCTTCCCTCTCATGCCCCCCGCCCTGCGTTGCAGGGTTTCGACGTGAACCTGGTGACGACGGACCGCGTGTCGGCTCTCCACGAGGCCTGCCTGGGCGGCCACGTCGCCTGCGCGAAGGTGCTGCTGGAGAACGGCGCGCAGGTGAGTCCCGGGGATGCGGGCGTCGGGACCACGGATGCTCCCTGCGTCAGCGGGGGTGTGGGATGGGCTGCCCGCGTGGCAGGGCCAGGCTGCAGACAGACGGGAGCATCTCGGGCAGAACCGGGGGGAAATAAAAGGGTGCTTTGTTTCCACGGGTGATGGATTTGCCTTCCCACAGTGGCTGCTTGGGTCACCCCGTTATTCTGTTTTGTTCTCCCTCTGTATGTGAAACGTAGTCGCGATTGATGGAAAAGGAATGAGAGGTGCTAGGTGAAAATAACCGTGAAGAAAATGACTTTTTTTCCCCCCCGTAACGATCACTGGGATTGCCACTGGTTTTCTGTGGGATGGTTTGGGAGTCTCACGTAAGTAAAAAGATGTGCTTGAAGCAATGAAACATTTTATCTGCTAATAAAATAACTTTTCCCCCAGTTGGACCTAAGGTACAATACATATTAACAATGGAGATACAGGAATGGATGAAGTATTTAAGACTACATTTCATTCAGCTGGGTTTTCAAGTACAATTTATATGGCAAGAAATTGAGCAACACCAAAACAGGCAATCAAGCTATCCTCTGCAGAAGAAAATGCATTTGTTAACTTCCTGAACTGAATGCCAAATTTCAATCCCTTAGAAAGATGAAAGGAAAACCCCTTTCTGCTCAGTTTTACTTGATTTGGGTATATTAATAGCATTGCCTTTTTATAACTCAGAGAATCATCTCTGAACTACCTGTTGCTTTCCTAAGAAATCAGCCTATTCCTGGTATAATACATAGTTCTGATGTTTTTTTTGGTTTTTGCTTTCACCCCACTCTGTTCATAAATAAAGTCAATGGGCTGTTGTCTAACTTCTGGGAGAAAATGTGCCATTCTGCCACTCTCCTTTCTTGCCATGCTCTTTATTTCCTTTTTTTTACCAACCCATTTACTCCACAACAGCTGTCTTACCATTCTTTCCTCTTTTACCAGTTAAACCAATGCCCAGCAGAGAGGGAAACCAAAGAGGTCATTTTCCTTCTTCACTTATCTCCTTGCTTACCCTTGGTTTTCAGCTTGCTTGAATGGCTGGCCCTGTTGTGAAATGATGCTGATAGACGCCCAGTGCCTGCAGCAGCTCCAGCCACATCTGCTCGATGAGACTGTGGGGAGGTGGGATGCAGTGCTGGGCTGCAGGGCTCCAGCATGTAATCTGTCTGAAATACAGATACCCCCAAGGCACATCTATTTCTTACTTTGTGCTGGTTTTGAAGCTGTGCAGGATGAGGGATAGTTTAGCTCAGCAATTAGCAGGAGGGGAAGAAGATCAAGGAAGAGTCTGGGATCCGTAGTGATGATTGCTGTTGAAACAGCATGTTAGTCGGAGCTTTGCAATTTCACAAAAACAAGCTGCCCTTTGGGCTCCAAAATCTGAGCAGACACACGTCCCCCTGCTGTGGTACCTGGTATCTCCCCATAGCGTGCTGGCTTGCCCACCTCCTGGCCCTGTCACGATTGTTTTCCAGCCAGATCTGTTCCTGCCGCTGGTTTTCCATGAAGATGAGCAAGCCAGGAGGCACCGAGGAGCAGGGGCACCTTGTGGGAAAAGGGGTTAACTCATACAGCATCGTAAACAAGTTGGTAGTTCAAATGAGACAGGACAAGTGATATCTAGGACGGTATCAACTGCAGATGGTCCGCTGCTGAATTACCTGGAATAAACCAATAGGTCCTTAAACATCACTGCCTTTCTCCGCTTTAAAGGCAAAATATCCTGCTAGTTAAACTGCGTGAGCTAAGGTATTTCTACCCTGGTGCTCCATCCCCTTTGCAATGCAGGGTATTGAAGATACTCAAGCTGTCCACATAAAAAAAAATAAATATCTGCATTTTCTGAGCACCTCTAGGAGGAGCATTCATAGTAGGCAGTGTCGCTGCCTTATGGCACTAGCTATCTGGGAAAGCAGACAGGCCTCGAAGGAGAATGTTATATGTTGTGGCACAACATATATAACTCTGAAAGTTGTTAACAAAATGAATTCTGAAATTAAACAAGACAAGCATCTTTTTCTGGTGCATTTCTGGCATGCACATGAGGCACGCTGCAAGGGCGTTCCTCTTAAATCAGATTATCCCGAGTGTGTCTTGCTGTTCCAGGTCAATGCAGTCACCATTGATGGGATCACTCCTCTGTTTAATGCCTGCTGCAGTGGCAGCGTGGCCTGTGTCAACATGCTGCTCGAATTCGGAGCCAAGCCGCAGCTCAGGAACCACCTTGCGTCGCCCATTCACGAAGCGGTCAAGAGAGGTAATGTTCAGGCTGTGAGTGAAGCTAACAATGACTGAAGAATACATCTTTTATTGATGTTAAAAATTTTTTTCAAAAAACCCCTTGTCTGTACTGGTATGGATAAATAGGTTTGGCTTATTCCCAGCCCTTGTGCCTCACTGGCTGTATCTGCAGCACTTCAGTAACAGCCCTTCTTCTCTCCACAGGTCACAGGGAGTGCATGGAGATCCTTCTGGCCCATGAGGTTGACATTGACCAAGAAGACCTGCAGCACGGGACCCCGCTCTACGTGGCTTGCACCTACCAGAGGACAGACTGTGTCAAGAAGCTTTTGGAGCTAGGTACACCTGGAAAAGGGGCCGGGGGAGAGCTGTGGTGGGGCGAGCCCACACTGCTGGTCTCTCCAGGCTGCCTCTGCGCTGCAGACATCACGGGTTATTTCCAAAGAGGTGTTTGGGCAGCCCGAGTCTGTGAGACTCGTTTGAGGCTATTAAAAATTTCACCTGCATTCATGAAGACTTTATGATTTTTTCAGTAAAAAAAGCCCTAATTACAGAGACCTGTCTGAGACTGTCTGAATGTGAAAATAAAATACTTTTAGTTTTCTAGAATGATGTCAGGAAGCACAGACTGTGCTGGCTAATATTGGTGACGAAAATCAACCCTTGGTTATGATAAAGTGCCATACTAAGCACTAACTTCACATGCTTCTCAGTGGATGATAAAGACAGCAGTAAAGGTGCTTGAAAGAATAATCACTGCGGGTCCAGGAACAGCCTTTGAGCTAGCACAAATTTTTGCTGTCGGTGTACATTAGCTGACTTACGCCTGCTCGAAGCGTGGCCCTGCTGTGCCTGGTGACCCTGGGGCAAGCATTTCCCCTGCTGTGCTCCCAGAGTTATCGTAATGAGATACCCAAAGGGTTGTCGTCCGTCCCCCACCCCGTTAATTAGATTAACATAATGTATGTTACGTTTTATGTTATTAATAAATTTACAGAGCATATGGTAGGCTTTGAACATCTGTTGGGCTGAAGGTCAAGCTGCTCAGTTCTGTCCAGCGCAGACAGGGTTCGGTGGCTCAGAGGACTTTTCCACAGCAGGTATTTGACCTGCTGAGTTCTGCACTGCTGCTGTTGAGAGAAATGGGGGAGGCCTGTGTGCCATCCATCCCCATCGTTTATCGAGGCTACTGGTGGAAACCAGCCCGTGTGATGCAGGTTCGGACAGTTCCTGCTGCCTCCCAGATCTAACCGTGTACTCTTGTTCACTCAAGGAGCCAATGTGAACATGGGGAAGCGATTAGACACCCCCCTTCATGCGGCAGCGAGAAAATCCAGCGTGGAGGTAGTTGTCTTGCTGACAGACTATGGAGCTAACCCGAAATGCAGAAATGCTGAACTCAGATGTGCCCTGGATCTTGCCGTACCCAACAGCAAAGTGGAGCAGGTCCTTCTGCTGCGGGAAGGTAGTGGTTTCCTTTCTTCTTCTCTCTTTTTAAGTAGAACAGTATTTATTTCCTTCACCTAAGTACATTTTCTTAACTGCTTTTATAAGTAATGCTCTATATGAGTTCTCTTCTCTACCGATTTCAAGCCTGCAGCACAGGACACACAAATGAGTAAGAGATCTCTGTTTTCCTGCTAGAACTACCACCAAGTGTTAAGGTTTTAGTGGGTAAATTGGTCAGTTAGTTACTCTGTGCTTTCTTTTCCTGTCTACTGACGGAAAATTATACGTATTTACCTATCAGGACTCTAAGGATTAAAAACTGCCGTGCGAATTTATTCACAGATAATATTTTAGTACCACCACCTTGTGTTCAACCTAGCGCGGTGGCCCAATGTCCTGCTTCCCACAGGAAAAACAACATGAGCGTGTGTGCCGGTCGCCAGCAGAAAGCAGAGCTGTTTGCCAGGTGGCTCTTCAGCTTCACGGAGCTGCAATCCCAGCACAAACCAGTTTACTTTCAGCCTTCCTACAATTAATTATCTTTCCAGTCTACTGGAAGGAAACCCCTGAGCAGAAATTAATCTCGATCCTCTTGTGCTATTTTCACCTGCACCACATACAGCCAGAGCTTGATGCACCCAATAGCAATATCCCTGGGATATGGACGTGCTGAATTAAGTCGTGTCCCCCCCCTCCTTTAACCCCCGTGTTTCCCAGCTCGCTGGTACCCCGTTAGTTGGTCTGTGCCCCCCCGGGGCTTTGCCAGCATGGAGGGTGAATGGTGCTCCCCCGTGCAGGCAGCCTGCTCGCTCACCCCCAAGCAGCAAAACACGATGTGCACGGAGAGCCTGCTTCCAGCTGCAGAATATTGTTGTTATTTTTTTTATTAATATTGTTAACGTTGCACGTCGGAATTGTGCCGACCCTCCGCACACAGGTGGGTTTTATGGAGGAAATGAAACATTGGCTTAATACCCTTCTGTCCTGCTCCATTTCTCCACGGATTTTCACGCAGAGCTTTAATCTGTCATATCTAAAACCTTCTGGGAGGACTTTTGCTTCAATGCTTCTCACCTCTTGTGACTTCTGTCCCCGTATCTGAGACGTTCAGGGCTCAGCAATGTCAGGCAGCGTGAGCAAAGGCAGTACTAGCAGTTGTCCGGCTCCAGTTGCCCTGTGTGAAAGACAGTTTGTGTAGATAAAGAAATATCCCAATATTAATAATTTCCTCTTCCTGAACTTTCTTTTTGATTTCCACTTTCAGCTTGTTGCCCTCTCCTCCCTTACAATCAGAGGCACTATAGGGGCACTTCAGCTCCTGCTGGCTCTTCACTTTTCAGAAATGAAGTTTCCTCAGTTTCCTCCCCTTTCCCCTCAGTCCTGCTTTCAGATACTTTGCTGTATCTAACATCTGCAGCTGCCCTTTTCCCCTGCTTCTGTGTTTTCTGAGGTCCTTCTGTCTGAAATAAGCCCCCCAGTTTTCTTTCTACCCCCTGACTTTTCTGCTGTGGTTACTTAGATTGCTCCCTTTAACTGCTCCTCTTCCTAGCTATTAACTGATGTGAAATATAAAATGTTTTTGTTTTCCTAACTGCTTTGGGAGATGGTAGCTTCTTCACGTCAATGACAGTAGTACAAGTGCTCTTTTCTATATAGCCCATATTTTTCTATTAATTTCATCTCAGAGGGGGCATTATCAGCCTCTTTAGGCTCCTAAATTTTCCTGTAGTAAAAGCACAGGTTACGAAACTTACCTGGAAGATATAAGGACAGGCTTTTAAGCACACATCTCCACCCGTTGCTTGCCAAACACTGCTGCGATCGCTACTGTTTGGCCAGCAACTGGAGGGGAAGGGCTGGGACACGGCTTGGAAAGCGAGCACCTCCGAGCAGGCGTAAAGCTTCCACCCGGAGCAGCTCCAGCGAGAGCGGAGCGGAGGGCTAGCGGAGACGTGGTCACGGTCAAGTTGCATTTGCACGCGCAAGCCTGCAGTTGCAGAAGCAACGGGGCCCCGTTTCCAGTGGGTTTGTGCCTGGCGTGCCCCTCACCTGACCCACAGTGGGGTGGCACCCCGTGGGGAGCCCACCAGGGCAGCACCGCTGCGTCCAGCGCCGTGCGAACCACTGCCCAGGCGGCCTCACCGTAGTCCCGATGAGTCCTCCGACAGCTTTCCTACCAGCGGACCCTCCGATGTTTCACAAAGAGTTTTTCACACGCAGCAACCTTTCCCCCAAGGCAAGGGAAGGGCAAAAAGGCATCTCACCTTTTTTTTTTTTATTCTTTTTAAATTTTTTTTATTTTATTTTTTTACCCTCAATGCCTTCTGGCACAAAACTTTTGGAGACTTTCTATCTTCAAGACGTTTTCCTTTCAGACAGACTTAATTAAAATTGGATGACACATTAAGAAATTATTTTGAGGAGCACTGATAGACTGACTGACATACACAAATATTCAGAGACAGCGTGGTCATGTAAAAAGCCTAAGTTGTAGTTACTACTTGTGCAGGTACCTGCTGAGACACCAGCAGTTGGAAGAAGCATGTTCTGTATATATGAACAACCAACTGTATTTGCCATATCCATCCAATTGCGGCTGGTCTACACTGAGCACCTCTGCAGCTCCCCGAAATTCCTCTTGTCTTTATCCTCACAACACCGCTGGGCGTTGTCCTGTATCCTGAGCAAGGGCTATGCATCCTGGCGCTCTCTCTCCAGTGCAGCCACCTTAATGGTATTTTAAGTATTTGCTCAAGAAAAGATGCAGGAAAGCCTAGCCATGCATGCAGAAAAAGGTTTTTAGTGCTTATAGTTTTCAAATCACTGAACCAACTTTGACAACATAAATTAAATATGAACAATAATGTATTTAGCTCTCCCTGACTTCAGCAAGTCATTGTGTAGTGCTTGATCTGATTTTCAAACCTTGCTGGTGTTTGTTGCTTTCTGACTTATACCGTTGGTGGGGTTGGGGGTTCTTGTTCTTGCCTTTTTTTTTTTTCCAGGTCCCGCCAGCCTTGCCCAGCTGTGCCGGTTGTGTATCAGAAAGCATCTGGGTCGGTCGTGCCTATATGCAGTCCAGAAGCTGCACCTACCTGAGCCACTTGAGAACTTTCTCCTTTATCGATAAGTCTGTGACTATCTTTACCCTGGAAAAGAAAGAGGAACAAATGGTTGTTTACTCCAAAACTATTATATCAAAGAAAAAAATCAAAGACATCATTTACTGTCTACTGTGGATACCAAACATTAGCTGCTACATGACAGTGCAAATTGAAAACACCTTTCACAGTGAATGATATTATGGGTACAGTTCCCTCACAGTCTATTGCCACATCCACTTATGCCAGCCTGAGAAGTTGTAGTACATGAACAACGCACTTGACATGTTTGTAGATGCACATGCACACATCCACCCACCCGCAGGCGCATACAGATTTCCCCTGCATTTAGTGTTATATTTATTCATGCAGTATCTGTGCATCTTCCTTGTCTTGCCTATCCAATCTCACTGTCAAAAATCAAGGTAGTGGCTGTTATTCTTCCACTAGTGTGAGAATGAAAGCCTCCAGTGCCCAACGTCAGCCATATATAATATATTGCACATCTTTTGTTCGCATCCTGCCATCTCTCTCCCATAGTCTAGTGGAGCCGCAGCAACCTCCAGCAGGCTCTGGCTGTCCAGCCACTGCACATACCCTCGTCCTCAGCCCAGCTGCCCCCAACGCTAACACATCTTGTCCTCTAAAGTGCAAGTGATGTTACCAAAGCAGGTGGGGGTGGTTGGAGTAAGCCCACAAAAATGTGTGAAAGTCTTAAAAAAACCTTCATCTCTTCTAAAAAAAATCCCTCCTAAGCTATATCACCTGAGATCTGGCTGTGTTCATTACACGAATAATTTTTCTTAGCTTAATTCCAGGACGGAATTGCAAATGTTTTCATAGGCACAGCAGGTCAGCTTTCAAGGTCTGTCCTTTGCAAGGTTTAAAGAAAAGCAAAGGAATGCGTTGCTGCTCTTTTGAGATTTGCATGCTTTGATGTTTCTCAAGATAAGTCCTCAGACTGTAGAGCCAGAGAGAAGCAGGGCCCCTAAGGATGATTGTGCATCACCCAAATGTTCTCCTTGTTGGATATTGCTCACCAGGAGGAGAAGTTTGCAGGCTTGTCTGCTCCCTCGTCCCCTACTCGAGAGGTTTTCATTACCTCCCTGGGAAAAGGGATTTTTGAGGTCTTATGACTTTGCCCATTGTGGTATTACTTTAAATACTGTCAGGGTTAGTAGCCTGGACAAAGCAGAGTTAAAAACGTGCACCTCTTTGAGCTGAGAAATGCGGAATCCAGTGACTGGTGCAATGCCTGCATTGCTCTGTAAAGATTTGTTTATTTTTCCTGTGGAGGTTGTTCTGAGGGGAGAAATGTTTCTTCAGACCTGAGTTTAGGCAAACTTCTGCCATGAGACAGGTGATGGTGTTTCACTAGTTGTAGTAAATTGGGAAGTTGGAGAGTCTGTCTCCATTTTGCTCAACTTCACAGGTTCCAGAGGCTGATGACACATTTTCAGGCTATGAGATGTAGCGGTTTCATTACGACCTATGCATGCTGGTATCAATTTTCACTGCCCATACATCTTAAGGGAATTGGCCTGCTGGAGCCTGAATACGGGACTGGCTTCCAGCAGCCTTTGAGATCCTGTCCCTGCTCCAGCAGCAGCCGCCTCTCTGGGTCGATGCTAATCCCTTAATTTCACCATGACAGTCTCCCTCTCTGAGACATAGGTCTAACGTTTCCCGTACTTTCTTATGATTAATTCAGCACAAATAAGATAAATTGTGCTCCCAGCAGTTCATGAGACTGGACCTGCAATTTTACAGCAAAAAATGAATGTAGTTTTCAGTCTGTGTTTGCACATATTGAATGCTATCTGACAGCAAGAGCTATTGCCCATAAAGGTGTCAGTGACATGAATGACCTTGTATAGTACAGTACATCATGAATCTCAGAGACTTGAACTCTAAATTCTCAAGGGCCTCTGAAAATCAAATACTATCAAGAAAGAAATGTCTATATTAATCTGATGTCAGCAGATGTCTCTCAGTTTTATCTTTACTGCCAGCTCACCTACTCTGTTTATAAGGTGGCAGTCAGAATACCATCCGCTATCTAAATAGAGAGACAGAGCCTCAGCTGTGCGAGTTGTCAGACTTGCATTGCAATCAAGGGGCTAAAGCAATTTATGGAATCTATTTCGGCATGTGTAATACTGAATTGATTTTCTACTGTGATCATCAATGAAAGCAGTATTTCACTTGCATAGGATTTTAAATTGAAAAAAATGTATCTCCATTAAGGAAATGCAAAGTCTATTCAGCCTCTCAGGAAGGTTTATGTTAAGAAGCAGCAGATGCTGTCCTATATTTATTGCTGATATTAGCTTCCCATCAGAAAATCACCTCACCTTTGCTTCCTCCTGGAGACATCATTCTTCCTGAAATTCTGTATATCAGAGACTCTGGAGGGAACACAGCCTTAATAAATCAGAAGAGAAGCTCAGAAGTCCTGACATTAAGAAGTTTCATTAGAAACTTTACCTAGACTTTCTTGCTCTTATTTCAAATGATTGAGTTACCCATTTAATTCTCATTGACTGTGCTTTGTGTTGTAACAATACACGGAAATATTACTGAGGAAATAGCTGGAGGAGGTATTTCATTTTTTTGCAAATATGCCATCTCATGTGAGAATAGGGAAAGACTGGGACAATTTTCTAGGACGCTACTAAATCTTGTTGGTGATTTTTCAGAATGAGTTTGAACAACATCTGTCAGGTGCTTTTCCCCAGGCAGGAGAAGGGCTAACTAACCTCACAAGTTCTCCTTCCTCCAAAACAGGTGGTGTCTTCTCTGTCATTCCATGTTCATTGACAGAAACCAGTTATTTGGGTAACATATGGTTTTCCTGGCAACACAGACATTTTTCTGTGCTGCAGCGTCCACTGCTATACCACATCCCTCTGACTTTACCCCCAACAAGTGCCAGTACTATCTGCTTCAGTGAAGAGTGCTGCATATCTCAACAGGAATGATTACACAATATGCTGACTATTGGAAAAGTTTTACGGAACCACAAACACTTACTGATTCTGAGTACAGACACTGACTTGCAGTGTAAACATGAGCTTGCACTATGGATGCTCGCTAGCCATAAAGTCCCTGGTCCTGAGTGTATTTTGCAGGAGTGGCTTAAATAGGTTACTGATGTGCAATATAATCCCCAAAGGCTTCCTTTTATCATTCTCAATCTGTTGGGCCACTTTTCAGTTTTCTTATCCATCTATTAGGAGAGATCCAGTGTGGTGGACTCAGAAATGCCAGTGATGAGGACCTCACAGATCTCAACCTAATTAGATGTTGACTTCAAGCCATCATTCATTACTCAGTGTATGTCTATCATTGCTCGTGATCCAAAGCAAAACAAAATTAAATGGACTTTGTATCAGCCCTGTCTTTATCTTTAAAATAAGCAGTCTTCATATCTATGTTCTTTCTACCAGTAGATGCATTCCCATGTTTCCAAACATCTTTACAATCCTGTTTTTTTTCCCCACTGTATCTTTTCTCACACCACTAAGCTCTTGTTCATGAGCATGTCTTTCCTGATCAACTTCTCCTGGATTCACATATTTCTCCTCTGTCACTAAGATAATAGTTTTTAGTTTCCTCCTTGAGGAGTCTCACTCTTCAACAGCAGGCATTTTAGCCAAGGTCAACCTGTCTCCTTGTCTGATGCGTTATTTCTCTCGCTCACCAGGCTGCTGTGTTGGGGTCCCCCCCTCCGAACCTGCACATCTCAGCCCTCCCTAACCCCGGGGGAGGGCACTGGTGTTCGAAGAGCCATCACCCCTTGGGCCGTGTCCTGCTCACAGGCTTTTCAGCTGGCACATCCTTGTGGGAGCAGGACTGTACTACCCACCGTGTTCATGCAGAGCTGGAGCGAGTCATTTTGCCGTGCTGGGTGCTGTCTGGGCTAACTCCAGGCACGGCTCCCCTACTTGCTGTCCTGCTGGCTGCACATAAGTGGTTTTCTCTGTGTCTGATCACAGCAGGAGACATGCCGCTGTTGTTCACAGTTTGCACGAATCTGTAAAGACAGTTGTGGTGATGCTCTTCTTGCTGTCCCCTTGTTGCTATCTCAGTACCCTGGCCCAAAACCTGGCTCCACAGGTTTCCTTGTAGCTTGAGAGCACTTTTTCCCAAAGTCTCATCTGCAAGCAGTCTGGCTAATGGGCCACCTCCTCGGGGACATAAAACAGTGAAAAATAGACCAGCACATTTTGAAAGGGTTTAACGAACAAAGTTTCTCATGGTAGGTAGGAAAAGAAAAAATACATTCTAATTTGGCCCCTAAAAGATCCTTGTTTTGGTCTCCTCACCAACCTGTTGGGTTCAAGCTGCTTCCAGGAAATCCTGTCTCAACATTTCATAGCAGATGTCCCTGATTTTCTGTCTGTCCAACAGAATCTCCCATTCACAGAGTGAAATTAAAAAGGTGGTGGTGGGAGGAAAATGCTAAACTGCTGAAACTTGTGGTCATACTCTAGGAGCCGAAATTCCCCACATCTGCCTTGAGGTGCTGACATCTTACCTTCCCAGGCAGATGCAGGCTCTGAGGGAGGCTGTCCATCCATCCATCCATCTGCTCCCTCTTCTTGTGACGGGACATGCCCGTGCCACTTTGGACAGCGGGACTGGGGGCTCATGTCCTCCCAACTCTGCCTTCCCCCAGGGCACTCGATCCCGGTCAACATCCACCTCATTGCATTTAGACTTCTCGGCACTCGCGCTAGAAATCAGCGTTGTGCTGCCCCTGTGCAGACCCACGTGAAGGGGACCAGCGTCCCCTCCGTGCCACTCGCTGTCCTCTGCGTGCTGGCTGCTCTGCAGGGCAGGAGGCACAGGGGCTGCCCGACACCTTTCTGTCCCAAATCCGACCTCTGTGTCCTGCAGCACAGCTCTGCTACTGGCATTTAACAACCCTCCAGTCCTTACTGGATTGAAAACTCTGGTGGTGTGTCCCAGCAGGGCGTTAGGGCGAGACTGATGCTAATGAAAATGAAACACATTCACTGACTCTTAGTTGAAAAATCTGGCTGACCTATACGCTGGGCTGGCAGTTCATGATGCCTTTGTACATTTTTTTCAGAAATTAACATTTTGCACACACCAATTGCTCCTCACTGTGATTTTTTTAATGTTCTGCAAGAGATGTGTAATATGTTAATGTCAAATATAGATTATTCCACACAGACCTTCTGTCTAATTTGATTTCTATTTCTTGAAAATTCCTCTACCCTTAAATTTTACACCATTTGTAGAAACTCGTGATGCACATTGCAAGCAAATGGAAAACGATGTCAGGTTTGGAATTGAAAAATCTTCAATAAAAAGTACCAGGAACTGTGGAAGAAAGCATAATTCACCTATTCATTTGGGAATAGCATCTGCAAGGGGGAGAGAGATGAATCAGCAGAGCACGCCATTCTTGCATTTTAACAAGTCAGCCAAAGCAACACATTAGTCAGCCAACCGTTGCAACTAATACATATACTGACTAGCAATGGATCGAGTTTCACATGTGAAAGATTTTGAACTTATTTTTCAGTGAATTAGATGTATATATCCAGAACTTTGATTCACAGCAATTAGAACAGAACTATTGCAAATACCAAAACCCAGCGCATAGTCAATATAGCAATTTTTGTCATTATGCACCAAGTCTGCGATATTACCTTTTACAAATTCGGGCTACCACAATCACAAACGCTAACTTGGCTCATTTTCATTCAAGTGCAAAAATGAAGTCTGAGAAATACAATTATGTTCCAGCTATGTAAAAAAATGAAGTGATTTTGGTGTTTATGATAATGAGGTATTTAATGCTTTTAGCTACAAGATGCACTGAACTCTGTGGTGACTAGAAACAGGGGAAGAAATGAAACTCCCAAACCAGTCTTTGTGGGGAAGGCAGGGTTTGGGTTTAAATCCATGTTTTCTTGAAACAATCTAATGGAGTAATATACAGGGCTTTCTGGTATTGGCCTTTCTCCCAGGTGGAGACATTCGGTGGAAAAGGTCTGAAGTTGGCGAGAGAAGAAATATCCTGCCCTTTAATAGCTTTTCAGGCCTGGAGGCTGTGGCTATTTCATCTGATCCCCTCCGTAACGCAAGCCACAGGACCTCACCCAGTGACCGTGCTAACCAAGACTGTGCTTTGGGCTACGGCGCATTTTACGAAAGGCGGAGGTCAAGCTCCTCTGCTGTTCCAGCCCCGCGGAGGTGGTGGGATGAGGGTTGTCTTCTCCTCTGCGTACATCTGTTCTTGCCCAGAAGATGCCAGCTCGTAGTGCCTGAGATTCTGGTAACCCACACTTGCAGAAAATAAGATGAAAAATAAGGTCAGTAAGGACAAAAACTGCTATTTTGACTACATGCTGGGTTTTCTGGTGTTTGGTAGGTGAATTCTGCAGCATCCCACCATATTTTCAGCTGTATGCTACCACGGGCTTGCTGGCAGTAAGTTTTTGTGGTGGATGGTTCATTTTCTGCCAGGTTTACCTGCTGGCTATGGAGGTTAACATGCTGTAACAGTGTAGAAATTAGACAGGATGGGAAGGGAGGGAGATTTAGAGATTTCCAGAGATAACTTGTTCTAACATATATTTTCTGTCCCAGGAGTGTTTGTGAGTAAAATGTGCTTTTTTCTCCTAGGAAGAGGAGAATTAACAAGTCCACAGGCCTTATGACTTACTCAGTGTATGATGCCCATGTCGTGCTCCACCAACTTCACAAACGTTAATCCAACTTTTTTTTTTTTTCCCTAAGGTGGTAAGGAACATGCTTTATGCTTTGTATTTGGAGAAGGGAGATGTATGAACTTACTGAATCCTGCAGAAAGTTAGTTTAGAGCCAGGATGTTAACAATCCTTGTTCACGGCACTTTTCTTGCACTAGGTACTGACTAAACTCGTATTTTACTCCAGTCACAGTGAACAAATGGTTATAGGTAGTGACAATGGCCCTGTGTTGCTTCGAAGGCTGGTGTAGCAATCCCCATGAGGGTGATAGAGTTTATTAGCATTGGAAACAAGGTGTATTTTTTTCACATTTTATGCATTAACAAAAAAAAAAAGTTTACTGACTAGTTATGGCAACTGGAAGAGTATTAAAGAAGAATTAAATGAAGAATATTAATATTAAAGTAGTGTAACACTGGCTGAGGACAGGGCACATGATAGGGGTATAGAACAGGCCGTGTCTAAAAGGTTCAGCATTTTACTGTATTTTCAAATATTAAATCAGGGTATATCTATACCCAAATATTTTTAAAAGAATATGCCCACTTTTCAGATGGACCTTCATGAATTGCTACTTACTTAAAGATCATCCTCAAACTCTGTGTAAACACTACTGTTCCCTTTTCATGTTGTCTCCAACACAATGTAAACTGAAATATTTTTAAGGACACTGGCCCAGAGGCACACATCCTTTGTTTATTACTTGTATCTCATTATCCTGCAGAGAGATGCTTGCTTTTAACAGTTTCAGAAGGTGAGATCCTGCTGCCTGTAGCCTGAGATATGTATAAAGATATTTTGGCTTTGGCCAAGGAGCTTTGTGCCTTTCATCACTGAGTACCTGTCGAAGACCACTCGTCCCCAGATATGCCAGAATGCCTCCTAATTAATGAGTGAGATAATTTTGGTTTGCTACTTGTGCTTTCAGGGTCACTACAGATTTACAGCAAGGCATATATATGAAACAAGGCATCCTGAATAACTGCAGTGGCTGAGGAACAGATTATTTGGGGTCGGGGTTTTCCGAGACTTCAGTGAAAACTTTCCTGTAAAATGATGCCAACAAGTAATGCCAGCTTGTTTCCACAAGCAGGTTCCCACAGGCTGTAGGTGTAGAGAGGGCAAGAAATTTCACCCGGAGCCTGACACTGCTTTTTTGCTAGAAGTGCTTTCCAGTTGTGCCCCGAAAGCGCTCCCCTCCCACCCACTGTGGGCAGCCACAGGAACCACAGCTGCTGTACTGGGTGTCCGGTGGGACCCCAGCTCATTTGACATTTATTAAAGTCTTTGAGCTGAAATGACTCATCCTGTGGAGAAAATTTCTGCTATTCATCCATTGTAAATGGATAAGAAATACCTAGGCTTTTCATGCTTGCAGCAGCTTGGGAATAAATGTTTTTGCCGCTGACTGTGAAATCACTTGTTAGGGATTTTGTTCCTTTTTTTTTTTTTTTTTCTTCCTTTCATTTTTTTGGACGTGGCTCGGGCACAGCAACTAAAAAGGCTCATCCTTGGCACATTTTAACAGGTAATTCTCTTTGCCAGTATAAATCTCTAGCAAACTTTGTCATCAGAAGAAACGGTAAGCTGAGCAAGGGGGTTGCTCCAGATCTTCAGATGCCTGCCCCAATGCTGTCATAAGGAGAGGTGATGCGAAAATAACATCTGGGCACAACATGTTCACTTTTTCAAGATAGAGAACTCTTGTTTTGTGGTCTGCCGAGTGCCTAATTTTGGGTAGAATTGTTGCTAAGACTATTAACAGCTGAAGAAATTCTGCTTGTGCCAAAAAATGGGATGGCTACATCCCAGGTAAGGGTCACTTTTCTCCAGTTTGTTAGCAGACTGTAGGGTTTTGTAACATAAGACATTTCAAGGTTGGAACAAAGATGGGGGAATCATCACAGGAACTGAAGATGCTCTGACTAAGCAAAGACTTCAGGACCAGCCCAAGGGACAGGTGTCTAGTTATTTGGGAGTATACCGTGACTCAAAGGAGAAATCATGCCGGAAGAGTGAAATTACAGAGTGTGGTCCCGTAGTCCTGACCGGAGCCCCAGTTCTGAGGAATGGACGTGGCAACTGGATTCTGCGCTTCTTGTGGCTTCGCCCTGGTCTCTGCCTCTCTGGTGCTGGCAGAAGACATGTGTGATCAAACCAGAAACTCCTTTTGTGACCCCTGTGTCAATTTACTCCATGAGATACAAATACACGTGGACCAGGACACCAACAGCCCAGGATAAAGTGTGCCTGTGGGCTACCAACCTGCTGTGGGGATCTCAGAGGCCCTCCTTTCAGAAAGGGTGATGGAAGGCAGGGATGTCTACCCCCATGGGGAGGGCTGCAGGCTCATCAGCCCCATTAGGTCCTCTGTGCAACCTTACCAGCTTCCAGGGAGACCAGCCTACAGCTCATCTCTCGAGGTAGAGGTTTATATAACACAACATGACCAAAATATGTCATAACTATAACAATAACAGACTATTCAAACGATGACCCTATCAGTCAGCAGGTCTCTTGCTCAAAGGACCAAATGGCCACAGACTCCCTGTCTGTGGGTGACTAGGGACTAAGGGATTTCTGTCTTCTAGGCTCCTTCTTATTATGGTTGAATTTAAAGCTCTTAGCTAATGCTTCTTCACTTTAACCCTTATCAGTGCATATTTGGATGCATATGCTGATTCCTTTTAGCGGTGGAATTGCTGACATGTTTGTTAATACTGCTAAAGATATGATCATACATAAGATGTGGCAACCTAACCACTAAACTCACACAACACTAAAGGGGAAAAATTGTTCCTCCATTCCTCATTTTACATGTTAATCATCAAAACCAATATTTATACCGCTTTCTCCATTTACACATTTTTTCCCACAACATTTTTAATGCGGAAATTTCAATGGCTAAGACACAAATGTAATTTCCAGTCAGACCAAAGTGTCAGCTTGCATCCAGCACGTGGGGCCAAACCCGGGAGCCAGGAGGCATTCAGCAGGGACAGTCCTGGTAGGGGCTGACCCTGTCCTCATCTGTGTTTCATCAGCAGTTTTGCATCAACGCATGCCCAGGTTGCCTTCACAGATTCCCTACTGACAGGGTTTGTGGATGACATTATGCAGCTGTTTTTATCTTTTAACATAACTGATTATTTTTAAAGATATGGACAAAGAGACCCTAAATATGATTCCAGATCTCTTGCATGTGTTTTAGATAGGAATAAAAATGAAACCAAGTTGGTTAGGCTCAGCTGAGTTAGGATCAGAATTAGCCCAGGATTAGCAACTTTGTATCTCCAAATACACAAATGCAAATTCTTCCCTAGCAGACGAATTGAAAAAAAACCAACTTAATTTTTATTTCCATGGTGTAGACTTTTGCATGGAAGTTCTGCCTACTTGCACTTGTGCTGTGGTTTCAGCCCAGCCAGTAACAAAGCACCACGCAGCTCCTCGCTCACTCCCCACCCCCAACTCAGGCCATGGTGGGATGAGGAGAAAATGTAAAGGCAGACTCGTGGGTCGAGACAAGGACAGGGAGGGATCACTCCCCACTTATGGGCACGGGCAAAAGACAGGCTCAACTTGGGGAAGGAACAAAATCCATTTCATTTACTACCAGTCAAATCAAAACAAGGATACTGGGAAGTCAAACCTGACCTGAGAACGCCTTCCCCCCATCCCTCCCTCCTTCCCGCCTCAACGGGGAACAGGGGCTGGGGTCAGTCCGCCATACCTGGTCTCTGCCGCTCCTTCCTCCTCAGGGGGAGGAGGACTCCTCCGCACTCGCTCCTGCTCCGCCGTGGGGTGTCTCCCGTGGGAGACGGTCCTCCACCAACTTCTCCAGCGTGGGTCCTTCCCGTGGGCTACAGTCCTTCAGTCCCAGCCTGCTCCAGTGTGGGCTTTCCCACGGAGCCCCGGCCATCTTGGGGGGTCTCTGCTCCTCTCCATGGGCGGGGGGGGGGGGGGGGGACGACAGCCTGCTACCTCACAGGCTGCAGGGGCATCCCCTCCTTCCTCCCTGACCTCAGTACCCACAGAGGGGTTCCTCTCCCATCCCAATCCCCCACTCCCTGCAGGTTTCCCCTCTTAAATCTGCTCTCCCACAGGTGTTTCCACTGTCACTGACGGGCTCGGCCTGGGCCAGAGGCGGGTCCGGCTCCGAGCCGGGGGAGCTTCCAGCAGCTTCCAGCAGGAGCCGGCCCTGCGGACCCTCCCTGCTGCCAAAACCCCACCACACAAACCCATAACAACTTGGTACGCAAACGGGCAAATATTCAGGGACAGAAAAAGGATTTTGCGCTTATATATTACACTAATTTGGGAAGGAAAGAAGTGCAAATGGAGATGATCCATGAGAACAGAATTTCTGCAAACAGACCCAGAGAAATGAGGTGGAGGTCCTCTTGAAAAAAATGTTGCCATTTGTTCACTGGTAGGTTCCCGCTGTTTGTTTTAGACCGAGAAATTGCTTAAAAATAAAAGGGCACTGCTCAGATATGAAACTCCTGGTGTGACCGCGACTCTGAAATCGATTGAACCGGTGGGGGGAAGGAAAGGAGCCCGTGCAGTGCTGCGATCTCCATGCCGTGCAGACAACACAGGGCCTCCAGTGGGAAGCGCAGCTCCCCAGACATGTGTTTTCAATATCCGTAGGGTATGCCGCGATCACTGCTGTGCAGCAGGCGTTCAGCCCTCCGTTTCTTGCATACGGTCGGGGCTTGGCAGATAAGAGGGGTGGTTTTGCACAGTCTACAGCGTCCAGAGAGGCAGGCGGCGAAGTTGCCTGCAAACAACTTGCTTGGGAGCGGTGCAGATCCACGTGCGCGCTCGTATCTCTGCAGGTTTTCTTTGCAAATCCCCTGCAGGCAGAGTTTGCTCAACTAGTTGAACTGGCTCTTTCTGTCTTGTTTTTTTGGCAAACGAAGAATTTCCTTCCTGATAAAAACGGACGGCGGGCGCCCCGATTGGGTGCCGTGTTGGAGAGGATGTGACATCAGGCACATCTCTCGCTTCGCCGGATCGCTGGCTGCCTACCAGGGCAGTCAGGGAGCCGTTTCGTTAAATCCCAACCCAGGTACTCGAGTTTCTGCACAAAGTGCTGTCAGCACCACGTCCCAGTCTGCTGCAAGGTCTGTTTGACTCGTGCGTGCAGAGTCTGCTTAATAGATCACTCCCACTGCTGGGGGCTCGCCGGGACGATGGAATTTGAACTCTGGAGACCAACCGCGAAGTGAAAAAAACAGAAATTGGACAGACAGGGCTGAGATGGATGATGAGGGAACAAATCCAAGCGCCAGCAAATTGCAAGGAGCTGGAGGCCAGGCATCTGCAACGTCTCTATCAAACCCGCTGATGAGGGGTAAGTAGCGCTCCTGCCTCGCCACGAGCCTTCACCTCTGCTGGCGGTGGCAAAGGGCAGGGTCAGGCTGCTCCCGATGTCCTGCTTCCAGGGCAGGTCCACAGTCAGTCCCACAAAACGTCCCCATGCCCTTGCACTTCAGAAGGGATTTTAATAAGCTATTCCTATTTGATACTGAATTTTTGGTTGTTTTTTTGATGTATCACAGGAAAGAGTGTCTGATTCTGTACTGCAGTTTGTACCAGCAGAAACAAATGCAGCACTCGAACCACAGCATGCTGAAAAAGAAGTTGCAATGTGGCGTGTTTGACTTAGATTAGTGCCAGCTGGAAGCTCAGCACTGGCTCAGTTCCTCTTTTTTTTTTTCTTTTCATTCCCTTCTTCTTTCCTTTCCTCCTTTCCTTTCTCCTTTCTTCTTCTTTTCATTTTTCTTTTTTCTTTTTCTTCCTTGTTTTCTTTTTCTTCTGCTTTTTCCTTTTCCCTTTATCCTTTTCCTTTTCTTTTTTCTTTCAGATGAGCAGACCTAAGTGTTGTTGCCCAGGCTGAGCCACGAGCCCTAGCAGGTTCTTCTGCAATGGCCAGGGCATTGTGGTCAGTTGTGACAAATGCCGTTGCGGTCACCTGTGAACAGTTATTCAGACAAATGGCCTCACTCTGATCATTGGTCTGTTGTCTGCCCCAGAACCGTTGAAAATATGACACGGTGACAAAAGACAAGGAATTTAACTTCACATAACACTTTAGCTGCGTGTGTTCCCTGCAGCTCTGTTTTCTGAGAAGCTACTCCTTCAGCTTATGGCGCGTGCAGAAGGAATGAGGTAAATTAAGATAATGTGAATTTACATTGTCCTCACTCCTTTCCTGGGCTGCTCAGGATGCGTCCGTTCATACCAAATAGAAAATTAAGACCCTAAAACCACAACGCAAAGATGATCAATATATCTGCTGTGTTGTCTGCCTCTCCTCATGCACGTCACGTATGTACATCCTAAGGCTGGGGTGGGAGGGACGGGATGGTGATGTTATTACCAGTATGAATTGAACCAGGTCCACACTGGAGGTGAGCTCCAGCAAAATGGAGGCTGGAAGGAGGGAGCCCACATGCTGCACTGCTGCACAGAGATTATCTGGTCCTTTAAAAATTAGAGTTCAGTCCATTCCTCTTGTGTCTGCTTGCTGCTTAGCAGAGTCAATAATCTCTGCTGGCAACTTACAGCAGGAATGTATGTATGTGGCTCAGGCTACATGTACCACGAACTTTAGGGGAAAGCCTTAGAATATGAAAAATACCATTTGTAATACTGTTATATATAATGCCATAGGCATATGTGTGTGCAAATATGTATGCAAGAGCACAACTCCACTGAAAGGATTTCAAAGCCCCTTGCAAGCTGCACCGTGTGTGACCACCGTGGAAGTAAACCAGCCTGGGGACAGGCACGGAGTATGCAACACCCTCCACATGGTCAGAGGCTGAAAAAAGATACTTTCAGCATCACCACAAAAACGAGTGCTCTTCTAGAAAGGTCCTGTGAACGCTCTGTTGTCCACAGGGAGCAGTCAGGGTTTGCATGTTTGTGTGGTTATTGCTATAAGGCTCCCTCTGTATACACCACCCTGCCAGCACTCACGTGCCCAAGTGATGGGAGTGCAACCAAATATGACCAGAGGTTTAATGTAACATCTGGGCTGGCTGGGATTTTCAGCAGTGAAAGGAGAGCTAGATGCCACTGAAAGCCAGTGGGTTTTGGATGTCTAGATGTTGAAGCTGTTGAGGCCTGACTCAGCTTGCCTGTGGACTAAGGTGTGGGTAAATTTCAAATTTGGATAAACAGTCTCGTTCCTCTGTGAAAGAGCAGTTGTACATATTTTTGGCCATCAGAAATCCTTGTTCCTGTGGTGGTACATACAGTGAATGCAGCTGTGCCACCCACATACACCAGCCTTACTCCTTACGGGGCAGCTCTGGTGGGCAAAGTGTTTTGAGGACTTTCCTAAAAGTCACTATTTCAGGATTTTAAAAGTCCATGGCCAGTTAGCACTGGCATTTGCTTAGGCTTCAGTGAAAAGCCTGTGTATGGTATAAATACTGATCACTTATATTACTGCCGGCGTGCCTCCTGTGCTGTGCAGAAGGGGGGAGTGAGACCCCAACATCCGCTTCAGCCTCCCTCTGCCTCCAGGCGAGAAACACGAGTTCCAGCCTGGAGCAGGCAGAAAATAGAGACTTTGTGGTTTGCAAAGGGTGATACCCAGGGTGCAGGAAGCAGGGAAATTTGCCTTCCCCTGGAGGGAGGTTGCCTCCCCAGCATTGCTTCAGGGTGGAGGTGTTTGCTGCAGACAGAGCTAGGGTAGGAGAGATGGCAGACTGAGGCCATGCTGTTCACGGCAGCAGATTTGGAAGTAAGCCGTGGCAATTAGTCGTCAGACAGGCCTTTAAGCACCCTCTTCCCAATGTGTCCAAGGCTGGTGTGAAGTTACCATAGGCCTCCACTTCCATGTAGGATGAAAGTCTTGGTTCCTCTCAGTACAGAATTCCCAGCTGGATTATGACGTGTTGGCACATACCTCTTTTTATTTTCCACTGACATCTATTTTTGACACTTATGTGGTCAGTCTTTGAATTCATTGTTAAGACTTGGCAAAATTGCAAGCTAATGGCCAGTCTGTAGATGACTATGGTCTGGTCTGGCTCTTTTTAGGCTCTCGGTAGAAACCTGCCTTTTCTCAAGCAAGCACTGAATGGATAAATTGTGCACATGGATGTGATGACATGACCATGCACCTCCCTCTTTGTCACCAGAATGCTGACACGATGATATAACAACTTGGTAGTTTGCATAAAACCCTGCTTGTATTTGTGTGTCCAATAAAAGATCAAGCTGCAGCTCAGAAAACTTGTTTCTCAATCTAAATTTTTAGAATTACTATAAACATGCTTCCCTTGCAACTCACGCAGATTGGGCAATGGCATTAGTTTCTAAAGGGGAAAATCAAAAGCTTTTTATGGAGCCTGGAAACACAACCAATGGTAACACAGGCAGGATCAGCAAGAATAACAGCACTGGTCAGATAAGCATCATTTGACACACATCACTTAAAGCAAAGCTATTTTAGTCAATTAGTAATACTGTGCTTTAATAGTTGAAGCATAGTTTAGCTGTCCTTATGAGACCAGAACCACAGCTTCTGGAAATGGCTGTTCATTTGCTAAAGCCAAAGGATATTTGTGAACTTACTGGAACTATGTGTTTGTTGTGGGACACGGCTCATGGAACATAGAAGGAGGCAGGCAGAGCTCAAATGATGCTAATAACAAAGAATACAATTTTCTTTAAAAACTAATTGGCGTACATTACCTACATTTCCTGAGTTCATTCCTCTGTTCATTTCATGTACTTGGTACATCCCGTAAAGCTGTATTGGGGTTCTAATTTTGGCCTTCTAATTTTGAGGCTTCTCCCAAATATGAATCACATCTGGGTTGATGAATCTTTTTGTGCCTGTGATGTTTGAGTTGCTTCTCAGTTTCTCATTTTTTTCCCTTTGGCTTTCATAGTGAAAGTAATACAAGACTGGAAAAGATCACTTGACTCATGGAGTCTTGTCTTGTTAGCCATTTCTGTACTGCTAAATAAAAGAGATCGGGACCATTTCTGTCTTTGAGACCAAATGGTGCAGACTGACTTGCCTTCACATCTTCACCTGCTTAAAGCTGAATGCTGAATTATCCTTCTGGCTTTCTTTACTTGGCAATGCAGATTTACCTACCCGCTCTGCACAGTCTCTGACAGTGCCTCATAGTCACAGGCAGCAGTGGAATAGATGGCAGGTTTCAAAGTGTCCACCAAACACCGAGTCTGTAGGCCACGGTCAATAGATCACCAAACACCTTCCCAGTTCCCTGCCAACAAACTTACGATCTGAAGGAAAAGACCCAAACCCACAGCTATAACAAATACATGCCAAGAGCAGGAGAAGGTGCCAAGCTTTCTCCCCGAGGAGAGTGCAGGATAGAGTCTGTGCCCCATGCTCGGAGGAGGCACAGCCCCGGGGCTGATGGTCCCTCCAGCCTGATCTCCAAGGCATCTCTCCTCCAGAATTCAAAGCCGATTGCTAGTCATTTTAACTGCACCTTTGAGCAGGATACACTGACCAGGTAACAGAACCTCCAGCCACCAGATCTGTGTCCTGTCTCTAGTCGTGGTCAGTCTCCGGTGGACACAAAATAAACCTCCTTTCTTGTCCAAGGGGTGCCCAGTGATAGCTTAGATCAAGTAAATATAAACCTAGCATAAACCAATGAATGATCTAGTGTTTTATACAAGCCCTCCCCCTCTCCCTTCCCCTAACTAGGTAGCAGTCATAAGCAGAGACAGGGAAATGAGGAGAAATGGTGAAAATCATGAATCAGCTGCTCGTCCAATCATCCCTGATGAGACCCCTGTTCCTAAGGGCCTTGTTCCACAAGCTCACCCCCCACTTCAGGCTTCAAACCCACCCTGAGGTTATTTCCAGGGTGTCACTGGGATGTCCTGTGAGCCAGGAGCACGCTGGAGCATTGTTAGGGAAGGATTCCCACAAGAGAAGGTGAAGTCTTGATTATTCTGCTAGATTTTTTTTAATTGCTTCATTCAAATAAGAACTATCATGGGGACCAGTTGGGTTCCCTCTTGTGATGTGGGTGTGACTACTACCAATTTGACTCGCTGCTTGTGTCCAAGAAGGGAAACACTAAAATTTACCCTAGTTTAGTCCATCGATGGGCCATTTTTCAGAGTCGATAACATGCAATGTGTACATATTTGCAAAAGCGTGCTATGCAGATAAGCATTGTGATGGACATCAAGTGGCTCAAAAATTGTGTACTGTAGTAGCAGAAATATCCTTTTACCTATACGAACAACTCTAGACAAATGGATTGCACAGTTATAAAAGAGTCTTGAGAGAATAACTATAAATCTATAGCAGACCTTTTGCAGGCACTAGGCTGGCAAAAAGTCTCCCCCCTACCTAATATAGGTATGAAGGCAAAGATCTTCTGTGTGTGATAACACATTTCAGATACCACCATCTTCAGGTCACGATTTACTTAGTGCAGAATTTTTCAGTCACAAAACCATTGTAAGTCTCGCTATACTAGATCTTGTTTAAATTTGATGCCCTTTACTGAGCACACTCGAAGGTGAGAGAGCGACAGCCCAACAGGCTGGGCGACGGCTGACGCAGTCGGTTATCGCCCCACGCCAGCACACCGTGGCACAGCCAGAAGGGGCAGGACATTGGCCAGGAGGGGTTCAGCTCTCCCATGCACAGTCAGACCTGAGACAAGATCTGCGGATCTTGTATAAGCACTGGCATCATCAGCTAATCTGTAAAAATTATTTTAAAGAATTATGGTGGTTTATTAGGTGTTGTTTATTAGGTGTGAAGGCGGACTTCTTACTGTTAAGCATCCTGTTCCACACATGTGATCTAGTATAGTCCTGAAAACCGCAGCAACTCGTCCAAGTTGGTCATTGGGGTTTTCTCTGTAGTTAGTGGAAGGAGAGTGAGATATCTCCAGAGCAGCAAAATGTGTTTCCAAAAGAAGCTGGGTGAAACGCCCTCTGGAAATGCATCTCTTCCTTCCCAGAGGCAACCTGGGCCATTGATGTAGACCAGACACTGGGTTTTGAGGCAATGAGTGCTGAAGGAGGTAAATGTCTCCCAGAGGGATTATTGTTGTCAGCTGGCTCTGAGCCATAAAACCTGTAATATTGCAGATGGTATATAAGTGCTGTACCTCACTTTGTGGTTTCAACAACTCAGAGAATACAGCTATTACTTAAAACGCACCGCTGCATGGGCTAACACCAAACACTAAAAACTGAAAGGCAAAATCAACAGGTAACACAATTTATCTCCTTGTACTTTGGTACCTTCTCTTGTTAGGTATTGTTGACTCTAGCCCAGCTCTGAGCAGGGGTAAATGACTGAGCAGCCATACCCTCTTCAAAACACAGTCCTTTTGAGCTAATTGGTAAAGTGTGATAAGCTTCAAAGGCACTGGAAGCAATTTAAAGTGAGGCACAAGCTCCATCACAGCAAGGTGATGTTCTGCAAATCCCTCTCGTGTCTTCTGAAGGGGAGCGCAGCTGCTCAGCACCAACACGGTACGAGTTAAAAACACACCCAGAGAGAAGCCGTCCTCTTGTCTCACTCTCTCCTGGCAGCTGCTGCAAGGAAAGCTTGGCAGCTCAAGTAATAAAGTAGAAGAAGAGAGGTTTGCTGGGGTCACGCAGTTGAAGTAAAGTATGCTGATGAAACAGTCCACGGAGTTGTTAGCCTTTTTCCTGTCTTTCTCTTTATACAGACATTGTTTCAGACTGGTCTCCTTTACACGATGCCTCTATCCATGGGCGTCTGCTTACTCTGAAGAAACTCATCAAACAGGTACCCCTCCGCTGGGTTGATATGATCTCTGCTGGGTTTTTTCAGTGGTTAAATGCAGTCTGTGCTTTACTGTGAAACCTTCAGGGTGAGAAAGTCATGTTGACTAGAATGCGGTGAAATCTGTGTGTAACAGATGTTTTTTTTTCTACAAGTGGTTCCTTGCCTAGCGCAAGCTCTGTGCACTAAGCTGGTGATGTGTCAAAATATCCTGGGTCATACTTTAATTCTGGTGCAGGTAACGAGACCCCGGTTGCTGGGATCTCCGGGCGGCTGGGGGATTCCTTCTGTAGCTCCTGCGCCTGCAAGCAGCGTTTGGTGCCGTGGGTGGGGGGCAGCTCAGGACCCAGGCAAGGCTCTGGTTGAGGCATCAATTCAGCCCCCCCCACATCTGTGGGTAGCTGGGGCCCCTGTTCCTGCTGCAGAAGATGGAGAGCCAATTTCTGAACCTCACTGCTCCGTTTCTTCAAAATTCTCGGATTTAGCCTGTGGAGGAGTTGATGGAGTGGGAAGGGATATTGGAGACTCTTCCAGCTTAACCTTCTGGAGCACCAAGATTGCTAGAAAAAATAGATCCTGTAGAATCAAACCAACGGTTTCTAATGCAGGGGCTGGCTTTCCTTCAGAGTGTGCCTCGCTGCAAAGAGCAGAAAACACCTCAAAAGCGTTTCAGGATTCGAACCAGTCAACCAACCACAGACTCAGCAGGCAGGAGGTCAGAAGGCTTGAGCAGTGATGTGAAAAGGCGGCAGTCATGACCCTGCCAAGAACTCTAGTAGCAATTTGTCATCTTTTTTTTTTTTATTTCAGATTTTGCTATTCATGGTGTAGTAGAAATAAAATCATGCTGAGTTCCTAAAGGGATGTCTGTATTGTCCCATTGGACAGTCCACTGCCTACAGCTTTCTGCCTCGACTAGCAGTGTGTAGAAGGCGTGACGTCTGGTGTGCTGTGCCAGTATCCACTCCAGCCAAAGCATCACAGCCTCTTTCTCTGCCTACCTATTGAGATGAGTAACTCCAGGCAGTGGAGGAAGGTCTGATTACATAAATATTTGAAGCTGGAAAGGGTGGGGCTTTTTTGTTTGTATAGGGGTTTTGGTAGTTGGTTGTAATGATATTTTCCATTATTTCATCAGGGGAGCGATGTTAATCTTGTTACAGCAGACCAGGTGTCTCCTCTTCATGAAGCCTGCCTAGGGGGTCATGCTGCTTGTGCCAGTGTCCTACTAAAACATGGTGCTCAGGTGAGTACAGGATGGACATTTTATGCCAGCATACCACTGATATACACTCTGTACTTAGCTCTGCTTAAGGTACATATGTTATAAAATGCACTTAATAAAGCAATCCAAAAAGCACAGATCTAAACAACGGTTATTATTCTTTAGATGAAGGTGCAGTGTTCTCATAATTTACTGAAAGAATAAGAGGAAGTTCCTCTTACAAAGGGTTTATAATCCTGCAACAGTTAACGGCGTGTTTTATTTTCTGCACACTCTAATCTCATTGGTGTCAATATGCAGAGTCTTAAATAGAGGTGTAGGACTATTAGGATCAACCGATGATAAAATGGGAAGAGAATGGAAACAACGTGCAAGTAAAATGGTGAAGTGGGTGTGTCTCATGGCCTCTACTTTTCAAGCTAATGTCGAAATTAGAGTGAATAAGAAAATTAACTCATTATACAGATGTTACCTTTCAGTTTAAAATTTTAAAAAAAGGCGAAGGCTGCACACTTTCAGCTAAAAATGGACTGTTTCAGGAGAGGGCTACGAGCAGGTGTGTTTCAGCTGAGATAACTGAGAAATGGGCACACATTTAACTTGGTAACTAACTCCCGAGAGACCCTGGAGCAACACTGGTTAAACATTCTTTTGCAGGAGGAGAGACTTGTTGACAATTTTTAAAAAGATTTTTTTAATGATCTTTTTAATGAAAAGTTGTAATCTTCAGAAGCAGTAGGCAGTTTTTGCAAGGAATTAAATAAAAAGTATTGAGGACCCTGTTTTCTGTTGAGAAACTGGATAATTTTCATCAATTTTGAAATACTGAGAAGGCAAAAAAAAAAAGCCTGATTCTGTTATTTTTCCGCCAGGTGAACGGAGCTACTGTTGACTGGCACACTCCGTTGTTCAGTGCTTGTGTCAGTGGCAGTGTGGCTTGCTTGAATTTATTGCTGCAGCACGGAGCCAGCCTACACCCGCCCTGTGACTTGGCATCCCCCATCCATGAAGCTGCTAAGAGAGGTAACCCCACAGGCATCAGCACTCCTTTCCGTGTTACTAGCAGCGTGTTGAAGTGGAAGAGAGAGTTAAAGAAGATCATTTTCTTGATTTGGGTGATGTGAAATACCTTCCTAGTCGGTGTCATCACAAGTGGTGCAGTTCCTCCCACCCCTGGTGCTCACCGAGGGCAGCTCAGCTCGGCTCTCAGGACCTCTGAGTTCATGTGGCAACATCTGGAAGGGGACGCGTTGTCCGAGTCAGCCCCCTACCATGTGGACATCTGAGGGAGTCATCCGGCTATCTTCAAAAGCAGTGGAGAGAAACACAACGTGATTTGACTCGTCTTCGGTAGACATCTGAAATGAGTCAGATAAAATGCGAGGGCTTTTGCCTGTTTTGCTAACCGTGGCTTTGCAGCTCCCGTTTTCCAGGTTGGAAACACTGGAGTGGATGAAAGTATTACACTACTATCTCTTGACAAATCATTGAATCTTTGCCAAATTACACTCATGCAATAGAGAATTTGCTGAAAAAAATTCCTCATCTCTGTGAGTTGACTCTTCCTTTATCCCTTTTAAGGTCATGTGCAATGTGTCGAATTCCTCGCATCCCGTGGGGTAAATATAGATCACAACATCAAGCATCTGGGTACTCCGCTTTATGTAGCTTGTGAGAACCAGCAAGTGAACTGTGCCAAGAAGCTTCTTGAGTCAGGTAAAAAGAAAAATAAAGGATGGTGTGCTTTTGTTTCCTGCAACATCTATCTTTGGATTCTCTTTGCATCAAAAATTTAGAGGAGCTCCTGCTCTGGGACCTGGAGATGTTTCACTCTTAATGGCAGCCCTGGGTTAAAGGGGGTAGCAGGGTAACCAGGGTCTTCTTGACCCAGGAACTTGGCTTTACAGCTCCCAAAAAAATGATGGGTGATTCTGGATTTCACATGGCTGGTGGTGCCTGGAACAAACACCATCCTTTCCAGTGTCTCTGTGTGAGATGCTGCAGTTATTTGAAGTGGGCAGGAAAAAATTTCCTTTTTTTCTTTTCCTCCCTCTTTACCCAAAACAATTGATTCAATTATTTTTACATAGTATTTCTGCAAACATGTTTTAATTCCGACTGAGTTCATAAAAAGCTTGAAACATTTCCAACACAGAAAAACATTCAGCACTACATACATTGCATCAAACAAACCTAGCTATAAGTCTAAGCGCTTGGATAATTATCCAAGGCCATTTCTTGTTATCTACAGTAGTGCAACTCTTCTAACCCAAGGGGCCATATAACCTAAAGTAGCCACGTAGCTAGTACAAAAACAATGGACCAACAAAGCCGCTTTGGAAAAAACAAGCAAACATCACATAGATCATCTTTTAGGTGGGTGATCATCTTTTAGCACAGTGATCTTTTTTTGGAAGAAGTCAAACACAAATTAATCTAAATATTAAATGTTTGGCTATTACTTTCTGTTTTCTGCTATTTTGGTTTTTGCTGCCTTCTATATATGAGAATGTGTACTATAAAAACATTATAAATAGTTTTGAATTAGTTCTGCAGCTCACCCTTCTTAAGGTGTTTTATGAGCCATTAGCCCAGGATAGCAGATGGGGGAACACTCATCAGGGGTGCTTGCTTATATCCTCCTCTACCAAGGGCCTCTAGAACTTTTCCATCCTCACATTTTTTCCCCAACAGATACTTTGGCATTTGGAAATCCCACCAGCTTAAGCCTCTGGTGCAGAGCAGGTTGAAACCCTGCATGTATTTTAAGGGAATGGGGCACTGGGATGGGGACCAAAGGTGGGCCGTAGGTGGAACTACATCTTTGACCTGCTTGAAGGTATCCATGGGCTGGATGAAGGACTTCCTCATGCACCATTACTCTGGGATCATTTTCTCAGTCACAGCCCCACTCCTCCTCCACCAGTGCATGTGCAAATTGTCATACCAAGCCCCAGGGTAAGGAAATCCGCCTCTGGGTGGATGCTATGGCATCTATGGATTATTCAGAGAAATAGCAGCTGGTGCAGGAAATGGAAATAGGCTACTGTATAGTCGTTATTCTTTGTCGTTTTATTCTTTGTCATCTCTTGGTGTTCAGGAGCAAATGTGAACAGCGGCAAGGGCCTGGACTCCCCTCTGCACGCAGCCGCCAGGAATCGCAGTGCAGAGCTGGTGACACTGCTGATTGACTTTGGAGCGGACATTTGGGTGAAGAACGATGAAAGCAAGAGGCCGATGGAGCTGGTGCCACCCGGCAGTCCTGTGGGCCGACTGTTCCTGCAGAAAGAAGGTACTACTTAGCACTTGTTTTATTCGTTCACTCAGGATTTGTTAGGGAAAAAACACCCAAACTACTGTAAAAGGCTATGCTATTCCATGCTACTAGCACTATAGAACTGAGAATAACTAAGATTACCTCCACTCGCCAGCATAGGGACACTATGTTTTCTAGTGTCAGAATATAGTGGCACACTAACAGTGATAATGGTAACAACAATAACCCATCTTTTGACCTCAGGTTGTGAATCTACTGCATCAGGGAGCAATCACATGGAGCTTGCAATATAACGCAAAATAGAGTTTAGGGTGAAAAAAACAGCAAAATGCTCCTTAGAAATTAGTGGTAGCTTTTTCGGATTACCTAAAGCACTGAAGTCAGTGGGAGTCTCTCAGTTCCCTTGTGTCTGAGATGGGAGTAGACCAAGGAGCGTTATCTGGAGCGAGCTGACAAATGCAGGCAGCAAATCACCTCTGATAGGAGTTGAGGCTAGGCAGTGAGCGCGAGGACTGGAATCTTTGGTTATACAGTATGCTGATGGTCAGGTGCGTGCCAAATACTGGTCTCAGCATAAATGTAAAATTGCAACCAGAAAATTTTTAATGCATGTGATACTGAAAAAAAAAGTATAGTGAAAGAATGATCTAGTTCTCTGCCCTTTACTTTTATGGTTGGGCCAAGTTCTTATGTAGGTGCAAAAGTATCTTTAACATGAAAGACTCTATATTAGGTTTTTTGTGGGGATTAAGGAAAATTGCACAGGAATGATATAATGAATATATATATGTACATACATTTATACACTAGGCATTTTTTTAAAGGCCAACATTATGTGCTGAATAATCCAGCAGTATCAAACTGTAAGCTTAACCTTTAGGAAGTGCTTATTTTGTACCTGTAAATGAAATAGTTCCAGGTCATTATACTTTATTGATTATGGATAAATTAATGAATTATGGAGACAAATTTTACTTACCATTCTTGAGGAAAACTAGAATAAGGTCTCTAGTGTCTACTCATTGGAGTACTTATGTTCTTCTTTAGATGTTCTTATTCAGTCAGTAAACTATACACATTACTAAATAATCTGGATTTTTCATTATTTTGCACAAGTTGCTGATGGTGTGGTCCACGACTCTATTATGCCAGTTACATGTTGATGTGATTGTTGTCATGACAAGATTTACACCAAGGTAAAACCGGAATAACAAAGTGATGAATCAGGCCCTGCCTGAAATAGTAACATGAAAATAATAGCATGAAAACAACTGCGCTGCGCATGTTATGCATGAGCAACTGATACTTGGTTTCCCAGCCTAATCTATGGTGCACAGAGCGGTGATCTTTCTGAGCTCCAATCCCTGCTGTGTTAGACTCCTGACTCCCGTGGCACCACGTGTGTCCTGTTTATTTGAGATAGAAAAATATTTCAGGCACACCCTGTGGAGCTGGCCCGAGAGCCGACAGCTCGGGCGGTAAGGAACTTTGCTACGTGAAATTCAGCAATCGAAATCAGAAAGGATAAATGCCTGAAGGGCCTTTTGCTGCTGAATACTGTTTTTCTGATGTTCTCCAACATGCCCTTCTCCGAGTAGGGTCATGCCTGCTGGACAGCAGACGTCTAACTTCTTTGGCTGACTGAAGGGTTGCACGCCGGGAGAGTGGTGCAGACGTGACCCCTCTGGTTTCACCCAGAGGTTTGGAAATGTGCCGCGGGGATCGAGAGCCCCCCCCAGCCCCGTGTCCCCTCGGCACTGGCAGAGCTGAGCTGCTGCTCTCCCGCCCTGCTCCCACGCACGGCTCTTCTCCCCCCAAGCCGCAGATGTGGGGGGCAGCAGCCCCTCGCCCCAGCACTTCACCATGCTGCCGGTCTACTCATACCCTGCTTGTGTTGCAGGGAGGGTCCTACCCGTGGGCAGGAGAATGAGCTAATGGTCCAAAAATGCACTGTGTTTTTGAAGAGCGTGCTTGCGCTTGCTAAATATTTTTCAGTGTAGTGACAACGCTTGCGTTTGGTAAGTCTTTAGGCTTGGGTTTTGGGGTTTATTTTTTTGAATGGAAGCTTTTATAATGAGATGTTTACAGGCAGGGCATTTATCTGTGGGATCAGGATGGCCAAACACGCGTGCAATGGCCCATTTGACTTGCCCTGTATCGGCTTGCCTTGCTCTGTACCCAAGCACAGGGTGACTAACTCGTCTGCTGACGCCCAGCAGAAGGCTGCAGCCCCCTGCGCAGCCCTTCCGACAGTGCAGCGGCGTTCTGGAGCTCCTGGAAGTGTAGTCTCCTGCACGAGGGAAGCCTCGAAATCTGATTAAAGCTGCCACCTCACTGCATTTTTTGCTGCAGCCCACCACCACTAACGTTGCAGCTCTCTGGTGACCGCTATCTTACTCGCCCAGCAGGCAGGCGCCGCGGGTGGCACCTAACTGTCCCCTCCCGGCTCACTTACCTCCCTCTTGCTTTCCACGCTGGCTCTTCTTATCTCCTCCCCACTCCCAGCATCCAGCCCCCACGTCCGTGCTTGCTGACCCCCCCTCCCCTTCTTGTCTCCCCCCCCCAACCCCCCCCGCGACCCTCCGTGCGGCACATCGCGGCGCAGACGATGTGCCGGGGGGGCTGAATGTTGGCAGGTGCCGCAGTTAAACCGTCACACGGGATCTGCCTCTTCCTGGAAGGGATGAGGGACCCAAATAAGCGTATAATGCCTTTATACTTAGATTTTTAAAAAAGCGCCACAGATTCTTCAGCAGGGCTTGTACTTCTCAGCATGGGACAACATCAGACAACACAAATTGCTTCACACTCGTGTGAAGAGAAGCTATTTAAGAGAAGTTTAAAAGGGAAAGACTGATGCTGCTAATGCTAATTGCAGCCGTGTAATGACAGAGCGCGATTAGGCTTGAATTGAACTGCAGGCGGGCTGATGTCCTTCGGTGGGTGCAGGTCTGGCTTTTCACTGCTGAGCGTTCTGAGGGCCACGCACCCCCGGCGGCAGGAGGTGGGGGGAGCGGTGATGCACAGCTGCTGTTTCAGCTTTACGGTTTTGGGGTGATAAAACCGCGTGTGTAACCTCTTCCCTGGCTCCTTCTGCAGGGCCGCTGTCCTTGATGCAGTTGTGCCGCCTGTGCATCAGGCGGTGCTTTGGACACAAGCAGCATCAAAAAATAACCGGACTCCTCCTCCCGGACGAGCTGAAACATTTCCTTCTCCACGTCTAAGCCTCTCATGTTCAAAATGGTGCCTTTAATAACACAGCAAGGTTCGTTGAGGAAAGACTCTTTTCTCATCAGTAGTGTTGCCAATGCCCGCAATGTTAATTTATGATAGCTGTTGGTCTCTGGTAAAGCCCTGGGTCCAAGAAACACAGGACTGACCGACTCGCCTAGTCCTTGCTGCCACCACCCCCAGCAAACAGGTCATTTGGAAAGGAACGATTCTGCATGGTTGCATGGTAAAGCTTGGAAATATGACTCGAGAGCCCCCTAGAAAGTGTAGAAAATGAGCATAGCATTTTAAAATAGATCTCTTGATTCTCTGACACAGTTTTGGAGGGCTCATGGTTGACAGCCCCTTACAAAGAAAAAAAAAACAAACACATATCCCAGCCCAGCACTAACAGCACTTCACGTGTATATTAAGGGTACTGAGGATAGCTACACTTTCTCTGTAAGCAGCACTCATGTGCCTGTCATCTGTGAGGGCTGTACCCACACCAATGTACGGATAAGGAAAGGGAACCCAACTGAACCTACTTGTAGAGCAAGCGAGGCCCTCTGGCAGATGTTACTTATTTTCTAAGTATATCACACTGCGGATAGATGAGCACCAACCAACAATCATCTGCTTTTAGGCCAGCATCTGAAACACGCGTTTCTGCTGTGGCAGCAAGTAGGTCACTGCTGATGGCAGCTCCCTACAGTGCAATCATAGTGGGGGGAAAGTTTTTAATCATCCATTAAAATCACTTATTCCTGATGCTTTGAGACATAAGGGAGCCACACTTCAGAACTACACATTTTCTCCTTGTAACATATTATTTTTCAAGGACACAGGCTAACAGGCTATCAGTTGCAGGCGTTGAGTGCTTCCCCTTTCTACCCTGAAAATCAGGTGATATTTCCTAAGCATGTCTCAGCATGCATCAGAAAAACATCCCCCTTCCCCACCCAAGAAAAGAGATCGTCTTAAGAGTGAGATAATTTTTTTTCTTGGAGAGGTGCTACCTCATTCATAGCATTTTCCACGGGAGTGGTATCAATAACACCTCTAAGCTGTGGTCATAAAACAAACAATGAAAATACTGAAATTAAAGTCCATTCCAAAGTAAAGAGATAATGGATAATTTCTGCCCCCTGCTCGGTTGCTGAGCTGCTGGCTCACTGTGCGTGTCTCTCAGACAACCATGACATGTGGTTCTTATTCCACCGAGGTCATAAGAACAAATATTTCCTCCAGCTAAACTTTAACACTGGGTGTTTTTCTTCCCCTCCCAGAAACACATCCTGCTGCCACAAACCAAAGTGCAGTTATAACCACTCTGTGCTGTCCCGGGCGCTCCCGTGGGAATATCGGCTGCCTGATACATGCGGGAGCGAGGATGCTGAAGCTCAGGCTCTTCTGCTTGCCACCCTGCCTCCTCTCCGGCTCTGAACCGTGGTGGATCTGCATCACCCGGGAGCAGCAGCGCACCCACCACCTCCCGAGGGGCTACCTCCTACCCCCTGCGTTGGAGGGGCAGGCCACGTGCTTCAGCGCTTTTGGAATTTCTTTTCTTTTTCACTTAGCTGTGGAGACTCCTGCAAGAGTGGGCTTGGTGTGTGAAAACCGTGACAACATCGTTAACGCCAGCAAGGAGATATACGGAGTCCTCATCTCGTAAGTGGAGAGACGGGCAGCCTTCAAATACACAAACTTATTTTGATGTTTACTAGCGTGCTGGTGTGTGCGGTGCAAGCCTTCCTTTCACATAGGGGAAGTTAAAGAGGATGGGTCAAATGCTGCCTGGGTGCTCATATTTGGTGTAAATTACAATTCAAATCCTCGGCTGGACAACGTGACTGCTCGCTATAGGTATCCAGTATGATGGTTTGATTTTCTTGTGCTGACCAAACACAGCAAGAGCAGTTCTCTTGGTTTTGTGGGATACTAAATTGTGCCCTAATGGGACAAAGTGACAAATGCAATTCGGTCTGGAACTCCCCTTGTGATAGAGGCACCTAAAAATCTTCACTTATCTGACCCGATTCATCACACATAATTTGAGCCACGTAAAAATTCACTGGCTGGTTTAAGATGGCCTTCTATATTCTTTCCCTCCTGCTGGGGAAGAAAAATAGACACTGGTCTTCATAGGCTGAATAAAAGCAGGCATCTTGGGTGGGAAAGGAGGATCCTTCTAAAATCAGTATCTTGGTTAAGCTGAATTTGCATTGAACAGGCAAGGAACAGAGAACGATCCTAGAGCTTAACTTCTGAAGATTAAAGTGTGAAGAATCCCTGCTTGGGTGACACATCTGAAAGCTGAAGATCCAGCTTATTATATTTCAGATGATGAAGAACCATTTTTTTACATACTAGTTTTATCATTTACCCTTAAGCATCTTATTTTGTAACTTTAGCCCATGGGTTTATAGGAGTAATGTTAATACCAGGAGAAAATTGCTCTTAGAAGGTGGTGAGAGTGTTGCTTCTAGATTGCTTTTCTTCTGGAAATTTCATAGTGTGACTCCGTTTACTTGAATACCTCTGATCAAGTGTAATTAGGATGAATTCTGTATGCTCAGCTTGTACCATCTCAGTATGTTTGCTTATTTATTTTCATATAAATTGTGATCAACACTGGCAAATTACAGCTTTATGCATCAACATTTATCCAGTTATAAACTGTAAAAGTTGTACAAGATGCAAACTGAATAAGCTCATATAGGTGAGGTTTGGATCTGCTTCTGTATTTGAAACCATTCCAAATGTAATGCAGGACTTGAAAGATTGTCAGGAATATATTTTACTAGATTCTTTGCTATTATTTTGTTAGCAGTTTAATGGTAGTCAAGCCACAATTGCATAGGATATTTGCTCAAAAATAAATGGTTTATAAATGGGTTTTTTTGATTGTCATTAATTTTTTAATTGATAGCACTAATTTTGTGGATTTTCCGATACTGTGGAATTTTGGACTGAACTCTATTTGTTTGCAATCCTACCTACAGATGGGTAGTGTACAGAATAATCCCTTCAAATAGACCTATAGTAAAGATAAGACTAAAATGCAAATACTGTGCAAATCTTGCCTTTTGCTGATGTTTTAAGGTAGAGTTGGACTCTTGCAATTCTTTTTCTACTCACTTGAGAGTTAGTGAAAAGGAGCCGGAGATTTCACAAAGTAGGAAAAGATGTAAATTAAGATGGTCACCATCTTTAGTGGGGTTTTTTTTGTTTGTTTTTTTTTTACCAATTTGCATCAGTTTGTTTCTCCTGTCTCCTCAGCAAGAGACACATGTAATGATCTGGGTGCCCTTGCCTGTGCCTACACAACAAGAACCCTTTACTGGAAGTGAGCATGTGGAGATCCTTGTATGGTCAGAAGTCCAAGGGGTATCTATCTGCCAGCATCCAGTGGGTACACCGCAGGGCTGGAGAGACTTGGGAGGGCAGTAATTCCCTCTCCATGAGATGCATCTCTGAAAGAGAGATGGCAATGCCAGCAAATTGCTTTACAAGATGTTGTTTCTGCTGGATACAGGGCTGCTTATGAAAACTGTGGAACTAAACAACCAACACCCCAACAAAAGAAGACAACTTATTTAAGCAAGAAAATTCTGATTTATTGAAAGATGTCTGACGCAACAAATCCTTGCAAAGTTGTTTTGGCTCTACAGCAGTTGCTAGGTGGGATCAGCCATGTCCCAGGACTCAGTTCATTCTGCAGTCGTGTGCAAAGGTCCACAGCTGCCCTGCCCATTTCTCGCCATTTTATTTTTTTCTCTTAACTGGAAACCACAGACATCTTAATCTAGTAAATGTAATATACAGCTTTGGAGCATATGCAGAGAATGTCCTCTTACCTCTCCACTGACATGAATGCATTTCAAGATGACTAAGAAGGAAATAAATTTTGCTTTACTAGCTTAGCAAAATGGGACAAACCAGCTGCAAAATAGCAGATTAGGGGTGCTAGAAGAGAGAAAAGAGAGTGCTTGTGTCCCTAAATCAGGATACACTCAATTCCCCTCAGACTCATGTTCTTGAGAGCCACAGGTCCAGGACTTGATGCTCCTGAAGCCACTTTTTCTTGCTTAACACATGCACTTTATCTGTCAAAATGGAGACTGCCTTGCCCTGGAGTTCCAGCCTGAAGCCTGCTGGCTTTGGATAAAAATTCCCCAGAGTTATTTCTCTGCATATCAAACAATTATTTGTCGTTCCTTGATACATTGCTCAGCTCACTGCTCCAAGGGATACTCACTTTCATGCACACAGGCATTTGATGCAAAAGTGCTCTCTAGGATGCCTCGAGGAGTCCACTCTTCTTTAAAATGACAGCAGTGAACTGTTGCTGGGAAGAGAAATATTTCGAATTCTTACATCCCCATTCAACACAGTAACCCTTATTCCAGCCCTACCTGAGTGCTCGGGTAGCACACCTGGACAATACCTGGGTCATGTCACCGTGCAACAAGGTCTTGTTTCTTTTCTATGCCAGGTGAAGCCTTTCCTTTCTGAACTACTGCCCTTTGAATTTTTAAAGGGCTTGAAACTCGTTAATCATCACCGATTCAAGAGACACAGGACTAGATTCATGGCTTTAGCGCCTGTGAAGTAAAATTGAGTTTCTAATCTGTCAGTTGTCTCACTTCACAAATTAAACTGTGGAGTCTCTGCCGAGTCTGGGGCTTTTGAAATCCCTAGAGCTTTTCTTTCTGTGGTCTGAAAAATACGGTGGTAGCAGTTAAAGCAGCTTTTTGTTTCATGGAAGCACGCTGACTCTGAATCCTGAAGGTTCACGCAGACCCGAAAAAGATGTTATGACTATGACAAATATAGGGTTGTCTCATTGTCATTGAAACTGCACTTTTTATTAACTTATTTTGGGGAACAGGAATCATCTTGGCTTTGTCTCGATTAAATAATTGTCCCAAAACAGGAACTGTTGGTGGTGTGAACTTCTGCGTGGAGCGAAGCTCCCAGCAGCTGCTTTGCTCTCCCCAGTCCTCCCCGAAGATGTGTCACCCCTGCAGATGACTCCACTTCTGCACCCTCCTGACAAGCACGAGGGCTGAGGCTGACAAAATCTTTGTCCCTTCCAACTGTTTATATCTAATTTTTCCTGTAAGCTGGCAGGCAGCACCTCTGCCTCGCCAAGTCTCTCGATGAGAACTATAGACATCCCTTTCCAAAATAACTCCGTTCATATTCACGGGTTCAGAACAGGTGACAAATGTATTTCTGCTCCTCCGCTAATCAGACCTTGGCGAGCGCAAGGTGTGAGCATATCCCGACTTCCTTGGAGTTAAGTCTATCAATTCATCCCACAGAAAAGGCGAAGCACTCCGCCGGCCCTGGGAGTACCAGCTTAACTCTCTTTGTTCACTGACCGCTGGAGGGGGGGACAGCTCTGCTCACAGCTCCCAGTCATTTTTTCAGTCAGCCAGACACCCTACCTAAAACCTTTTCCTCATAGAGCAAAGGTTAAGTAGCTTTTTCTCTCTTTCAAGCTGTACTTACTTTTATTATTTCTGAGGCTAGAAAATAAACAAAACCAACCCCAAAGATTTCAATCCAAATCAAGCAAATTGCTCATTTTTCTTGCAGGAAAAGAACAAAACACATGAAAAATATTATCCACCAGTTGGGCTATTGGGATATATTCTTTAGAGGTGATGGAAGCAAATGAAAATCCCCTCCTAGAATGAAATAGATTCAATCTCTATCTTTGCTGTCCCTGGCACTTTGGAGATAGATCCCCCTCGGTTTTGGTGAATCTAAGCCTCTCTCTCACCCAATTTATCCAGCAAGACCGTCTGACTTGAATTCACTAATAGTTTCTCACTGGTAGCGCCTCAGTACATAAAAGCGTAAGAGCAGACGTTTGGATTCGGGCATCCCTGGGGCAGGGACTGGCAGTCCCGGGGGGCTGACAGGGGGTCCGGGCCATGGGCAGGGTGGGGGGAGCCCCAGGGGCTGCCGTGGGGCAGCAAGTGCTGGTGATGCCCTCAGGGCCTGGATGTCTGGGCAGCCGTGTGAATTCTCAGCATCCATGGCATCCTATAAAGAGGAGATCCATAGCTCCATCCACGTATTTTGTGTATGGCTAATTCCTCCCATTTGTTCTGCAAGAGTTTTCAGCTAATTTTATCTGAGAAAATGAACAACTGTTTCTTACGCTCTCCCCGGTACTCCCTTCATAGTCCTTTATCTCATCCCTCCCTCACAGCCTCTTTTTCCCAGGCCAGAGACTGCCAGCCTCTTTAGCCACTCATCAGACAGAAGCTGGGTGACGGAAATATTGTGATTCTATTTGTAAATAAAGTATCCCCCCCCCCCCCAAAAAAAATCCCCAACCTTAAAAATGGCCAGAGCTATCTACTGCTTCCCAGCTGCTTTCCTTGCGTGCCCTGAAGTGTTTCTCAGATAATTCTCTGTTCCTGGCTCATATAACCAGACAGCTTAATCCAAAAGAAATACCTAGTGAAAACACGCTCAGCTCAATTCCTGGAGGAGTTTTGCACGTGCTTTCTCCTTTCAGTTATCTCATTCCATAAAAATGATCTTAATTGTTTTGCATGCTTATCCTGGATTAAAGGGGGACAGCTACGTGCAAAGGGCACAGCACAGAGAGCTCTTCTTTCCCGAGACACGGAAAAAGGATTGTGCCTCATCCCTGCATACGGTCTGGAGTTTGTGTCTGCTCTTCTGTGTCCCTGGGCAGCTGAGTAGAGCGGCGGTCAGGCGAGGCATTTCTTTCCCATTCAGCGGCGTGATTTAAAGCCCCCTAAACCCCCAACTCCTATGAAGCTGGACTGAAAGCCAGAACATCGAGAGACGTGTGGGATAGGAGTAACTGAACGCATTTCTGGCTTGGGAGGCTGAGACGGGGTTTGCTCCCCGGCGCTGGCTGCCTGCTGCCCCGGGCACAGGGCAGGAGACCGAGGGGCAGAGAATTGCCCACCGTGGGGGCTGTCAGCCCCCCTGCCTTTGGCCACTGCTCCGGACAGTGCTAGGTTTAGCCAGCAGATGGTATTGCTGGCACACGCCTCTGCAGAAAAGTTTTGCGAGAGGAATAATCAGGGAAAAAGTGGAGCTAGGAGGGTCATGGTGCTGGGATTGAATGCAGCCTCAGGCTCACGGGGATCAGGGAATGGCCCGTCATCGCCACTTCCATCCGAAAGCCATGCAACTGGTTTTTTAGTGTCCTACTATTGCCCAGCATTTCTGCGCTGATTGTCCAAAAGTGGGATTCAGCAGGATGCGTAGAATGCTCAGGGTTTCTCTTAACTAATGGATTAACTGTGCTTTATATTTACCTTACTTTTATGGTGAAAACTAATATTTTCACCATTCGTAGATGCTGTGAACAAAGCACTGGAGAACACTGGAAAAAATGAATGCAAATACTCTCACTTGGTCAGTGGTTGCCAATGACCTGGTAATTAGAGGTATCCTGCGGCACTCCCAGTCTTAGAAAGGTCTGCTTGTTGCCTTTTAGCTTTTTACATAGCAGTTTGCTCAAGATATTTTTCCCCCAACATCCATTAACGTTTGACAGAAAAAATAACAGTTCCAGAAAATGGAACATCCATACCTATTGAAATTACATATAATTAACCAATTAGACACTGAAATCTGCCTCGGTGTTCAGAATGAGTACTTACTGGAGTATAATACCCTTCAAAACGCCTTCTCTATTCTAAGGAAATAATTACTATTGCCGGCTTTCTAATTTCACAGGCTGTCTGTTACCACTTTATAGACAGCAGCTCTAGGCAAGAGTCCTTCCCATAATTTATTTTGCATGAGAGTGCTCCTTGTAGCTCCTTGGAGCTTTCTCCTAAGAAACATGCAGCACAGGACTTTACAAAGCCACTCAGTGCCACAGCCAGGACTCGTCACATCTGTGCTCCATGCTGTGCAGTGACTCTGATTTCAGGGAAATGTCTTATTTCCATGTCCTCTCTACAATGCTTTGTTCATACCGCTTTCCACTGTCTACAGCCCAGAAGATGTATGCGTTGTATATGGTGATCTAATTCAGCTTCACATCTCAGAAAAAAAAAGCCTTCACATACTGACTACATGTAGGCTAGGCCTTTAAATGTAATGTATGCTGTGAATTATTATGGCAGATCTTCACTCACCCTTCTAGGTAAGGTAATTTAGTAAGACTTACAAGTGACTGCCTGAAGATGCGCCTTTGCCTTGTGCAAACGGAGGCAGTTACTTTGATAGTGTTCTCATTTCTCTGAATCTTCTACAGGAGCTGCCTAGAATATTGCAAATATCAGTGAGAAAAACCGCAGGGGCAGGAATGGCATCACAAACGGTGCGTTTGTGCTACTTCTGTGCAGCAAATTGCAGCCGGCTGGTGCATATAGGATGCACAGCTCCTTCACCTGTTTCTTCTGGCTCCACAAAAGCCATAAAGGAACGGAGACAGGAGCTCTGCTTTGCTCTCCATCACCTGCATGCCTCTGGACTCTATCAGAAATCACCCTTGCAGCCTGCGTCCACGAGAGGGGGAGTGCTGTAACCCGCTGGGTGGAAACCATGCACAACAGCGATATAAGTAAGTGCTGGGGAGTTTCTGGTTCATTTAGTATGGGCCCTATCTTAAAGTGATGCATATTTTAACACTAAGCTCCAGCTATGGTCGTCTTGAGGCTGCTGTTCCCTCAGCAGCACTGTGTTTTGTGTGCTGGTTGGTAATAGGTGCATGTGGGCTGGAATGAACAACCTGGTTTCCTATCACGCATCGGCCTTTGAAGAGACTTTGGCTGACAGTAAAAGCATAGTGGTTTAACTACCATTTTGGCCTCCTCAAACTTCTATTAAAGTGCAAATATTCTAATATAACCAGGGGAAAAAGAAGATTTCTTAGTGGAATTTTGTACAAATGACTTCTGTTCTCTTTTCTGATCACTTCAAACAATTTTCTCTCTAAGAACCCATTCTTCCTTTCACTAATGCACTTATTGACTCATATCTATGGAAGCACCTTGCCTCCTGGCTCCTTTTGCTGGCTCATTACATGTATTTATTGCTGCATTTCTCTGAAGCAATTTCATTAAATTCTGCTTTGTGGTTATCACAGAAATCTACTGTTGGTATACAGTGCCCTTTCATACTCATAGCAAGTGCAAGTTAATTCTGTCTCTTAAATTTTATTAATCTCTTTCAATCATTTAAAAATGAAAAAAACAGTTCAGTTACTGCAGGATTTTGCCTCTTTCCATTAACAGCAAAATAAACCTAATTTCCTGCTGCTTTCTGCTTTATAGCTCAAGGCTTTGGTGTGGATTACTTTTTTGAGAGCTATTATGATTGCCCACAGGCAGAACAAGTTCAGTAAAATATCAGCTGCTGAATCTCCAAAGAAACATTCATTGGGGAAAAACTTGCAGCTCTTTGTTTGCAGCATTTTGTAGTTACTTAAGAGGCATTTCTGTTCCCTTAGCTTCATGAAAGGTGACCGTTAGCATTAGTATTTTTAAAGCACCACAAGTATGAGGCATGGATGTGAACACTGAGGGATTTGGAGAGCACTTTTGAAAGAGTCCAAAAGGCAGATTAAAAAAAAAAAAAAAGTTGAGAATTATACATTGGCTCAAAGGCACTGTTGCATCCAAATCCAGGCATACCTGCCCCCCCCCCCCCCCGAATAGACATCTATAATTTTTGGTAACTATTGTTCATGCTCAAAACAACACAGTCACACAACTTCTTTTGACATCCAGATCCTCAAAGCTATTTAGATGCCACAGGACACAAATTTTGCTTGGGCCAGAGTGTGAATGAGAGGTCCGATGGACTCACGGGTTCAGTACCTTATGCAACCCTGTTGCATTTTTCAAACACATCTCAGGATTACTTGCAAAGAAATCCCCAAATTCCTGTTACTCCACAGTGCAAGGTGTACAAGCACACCCTCCATCTCCCCAGCAGTTCTTGGATGCCTTACAGCCAGCTTCCATGACTACAAGGGACATCCTTCCTCTGACATGTGGATGACCTGAGGATTTAGGTTCTCATATCTGCACTTGCATGGCAGCATTTCATCCAAATGCAAATGTAGTACATGATGAAACTGGAATTAAGGATTCCCCTCTGGTGAGTGTTTCATAATTGCTAAAAAGAAGCCCATGGTTGATTTGGCTTCACTGAGGCTGAACAGTATCGGGTGGCACAGCACATCCTGATTTCTGTTCCACCCATTGCCAACATCAGGGACCAGACTGGAGAATGCTTTTGCTTCCTTCAGACCGCTGTGACTGAGTGTCTTTCCCACCAGGAGGAAGGAGGGTACAAAGTGGAGATAGAATTTACTGGAATCTCACCCATCAAAGAGGCAGAATGATGTTTCGTGCACATCTGAAACAGCAGTATGGGCAGATGGTCAGATTGTAGATGTTACTCTCAGTACAGCTGGGAATCACAGGGTGTTGTTCATAGTCCTTAAATATCTAAAGAGTTCAAAGTTTTTGTAAGCTTATTTATCTCATAGGTGGGTGACCAAGGAAAGGGTGCCAAGTTGTTGTTAAAGGAATCAGAACAATTTGGCTGGTTTGTTTCATGAAGTGTTGGATGTCATGCTTCTCCCAGAGAAAAGAAGTGAAAACATGACAAAAAATATTGGTGGAGAAATGAAAAAAGAAAAAAAAAATCTTTCCTACAGCTTTGTTGAGAAGGAAGAATGTCAACGGGGTAATAATCACAATGTAGTACATCCTCCTACACTTCCCTTGTTCTCCCCCATGTTTATAAAGGGAAACCCTGGAGGCTTTGCTGGTCATTTTTATTTCTCACAAAAGCTTTAGCTATTTCTCCAAAACACATATTTTTACCCAAGATATCTTGATGTCAAGACTGGAGTTTGGATTAATGCACTGTGTAGTACAGTCAGCTGTGTTTGGAGAGTGCTCAAGCTACAGCTGCTGCAAAATCAAATGGCCCAATTGTTCAGCAAAAAATGGACACTGGGAGAACATAGCACCATTACTTTTGAGACAGGGCTGGCTTCACCTGATCTCCAGCTGCAGTTCAGGACACTGACTCTGATGTTTAAATCCTTAGGTGCTGAGGCCCCAGCTGCAAAGTTCGCTTGGCACGACTGTTTCCACTAGCACCACTTCTTCTTGGCCACCGAGAATGGTGTGAAGCAAGTTCCTGCAGAGCTGGAACTGTGGGGCTTTGTCACACAAGCGCATTACTGGGAGTAAACCACAGTAATACAATAAAAAGAGTGTGATTTAAGGCTGGTTTTCTGCATGGATGGTGAACTACTGCTTTAGTGGGGAATATTATACAAACGTAGCGAACAAGCAGTCTCCTTTTTAGCACACAGGTCCTTAACCCAAGGATGTCACAGGTCAGAGACCCTAGCTGGAGTTCCTCGTCGCCCCTCTACAGAACAGGTACTAACTTCTCCTACGTGGATTCTCTGGTGTCTAATAATGGCTAGACAGCAGCCTTGTTCTCTGAGCAGACACAGATGAGCTACAGCTGTGCTAGCACGTGTGTTGGGGCTGTTTGGTGGTTCTGAGACCAATAGCGAAGAAACCTGCCAGGCCCCTACCATTAACCTCTTCCTCTCCAAGACAAAGTGTCTGCATCAGCAATTAGGACTGGTCCCTCCTGGCCTGCGCCAACTCCCAAACCAATCCCTTTAAAGAATGCTGTTTTTCTAACAGCGTAACAGTATCGGAAGAGATTTTGAGTTTGTGTTTCTGGGAATGTCATGGTTTAAGCCCAGCCGGTAACTAAGCACCATGCAGCTGCTCACTCCCCCCCCCAGTGGGATGGGGGAGAGAATCAGAAAAAAAAAAAAAGGTAAAACTCACGGCTTGAGAGAAGAACGGTTTAGTAGAATAGAAAGGAAGAAACTAATAGTGATAAAACCAACAATAATAAAATTATAATAATAATAAAAGGATTGGAGTATACAAAACAAGTGATGCACGATGCAATTGCTCACCACCTGCCGACCGGTGCCCAGTCAGTTCCCGAGCTGCCACCCCAGGCCAACTCCCCCTGGTTGATGTGACATGGTATGGAATACCCCTTTGGCCAGTTTGGGTCAGCTGCCCTGGCTGTGTCCCCTCCCAGCTTCTTGTGCCCCTCCAGCCTTCTTGCTGGCTGGCATGAGAAGTTGAAAGATCCTTGACTTTTAGTCTAAACATTACTTTGCTACAACTGAAAATATCAGTGTGTTACGACATTCTTCTCATACAGAACACAAAACATAACACTATACCAGCTACCAGAAAGAAAATCAACTCTATCCCAGCTGAAACCAGGACAGGGAGGTTCTGTCTATAACATGCTGGCAGGGACATAGCTATAGTTTCTCTCCTCTGCCTGGCCAGCTATTTTCATGATACGTTAGACATGATGGGTTCAAAATTTAATGGAGGAGAGCGATGGCATGTTCATGCCACATGCTTGCATCTCTTTCAGAAGCCATGCACTGCATGGAGTGTACACATCCTTGGGATATCTCAGGTGCCAAAATAACAGGGAAGACGAGAGATGGGCCAAGGAGATGGAAAGGGAGGGACTGTGGGACGTTAAACAGGCGTGTTGATGCCTTCCTGCCTTTCTCCGTGAGGGGCTGTGGCAAGCACCCAGGTTAACCCACCCAGCCAGGCAGGCACTGGGACTCTGCCACCCTCAGGGCTGGCCTTCTTCAGGAGAGGACCGAGCTCTAGAAGATGTATCTGGATGAGCGCTTTGGATGTTAGTCGTGGGAAGTTTACTGGACTTAACCTGAATACTACTGGAAAAGGCAGCACTGATGTTTCATGACCCCCACTCTTTTCTTTAAGTCTATAGTTTTTTTTAACATGCATGAAGCAAAAGAAATCATTTGAAATTATTTCGCCTCCTTTTTTCTCCTTTCTAGTGCATTTCTTACTAACCTATACCAACTAATTATAATCACAAGAACTAAGGCTTCAGGATGAAACCCTAAAAAACCGGACTGCTAGCAGTAATGCTGCCCCCTCAACCTCAGTTCAGTTTCCTTGGACCTATGAATCCTGCTATGGTCTTTAACTATATGATAGCTGTTCTTCCCCTAGACCCTGCATCATCACTGCAGCCGTCTGGAGTAATGCGGTTCCTTCTCATTGCTCAGCGTGTTGGCACCCTGCCTCATTCATTGTAGGCTATTCAAACCATGCCCTGATAATAGGTTTATCAATTTCCTCCACTGCTTTTCTTTGGGGCTGATCGCTGCCGTGACTGTCTTCTACACAAGCATTAGACAATTCATTGTTACAGTTCCCCAGCAAGGAGTCCCCGCTGTACAGTCAGGGAGCAGAGTCACAGCAAGATTCCTAATTTTGGATGCCCATTAGAGGTATCTGGCATCTTTATTTCCCCCAGCTGCTTAGTATTATGTAGCACTGTAAATACTTAATATGCAGCTGGTTTTCATTTCAGTTGCAACTGTGAGAAAGTTATTGGTAATCAAGCTAGATGTGGAGAAAATGCATGCTGCATGACTGCTTCTTTTTAAACACCATGTTTATGTATCTTGCCTGGCAGTACGTACATAGCAGTTGCTAAGGGCAAAGCAAGACCCACATCTCCAGGACAGCCTACAACTCCCTGCGCCAGGACCTCATCCTTCCCCCAGGACATGTAGCTTCTGGCTTCCATGAGAAATACATCTCACAGGACTAACAGCATCTCTGAACTCCAGAGGACCAGAGCAACAAGGAGTGACCGCTGGAGATGCAGCTGCTATTTCTGATAGCGGGAGGTGGTGGGCTCTGCTCCCAGCCCTGTATCCTCTTCTGCCACCTCTTCCCTTCTTCCTTCTCTTTCCTCCTCCCTTGCTCCTCCCTTTGCTTCTCCTTCCCCCTGCCATTGGCAGTGACTGGAGAAAAGCAAACCAGTTGTGAAATGCAAACCAATCCCGGCAGACTTTATTAGTTTGGCCTCTGTTTCAGACCACACCACATTTTCACTGTTGATGTGGCTCAAGGGTTCCTCCCTGGCAGTCCAGCATGTCCTGAATCCCTTCTTTCTTTGACCCCATCACCAGACTCATCCCTGATTCTTCCCCCCTTTCTCAGTAATCTCCCACCTGCCCACCCACAGCTTTCCTATGTTCAGCCTCCTTTTCCATACAGACTCAATCTTTCTCTCACTAGGTTTTCCATCTTACTTTGCACGTCCGCCCCCCCGCCCCCCGCTCTCAGCTCCAGCCATGATTTCTTTCCAAGCATTCTCTGGTTTAGCTTTCCCCATCTAATCTCTTTCTGCAGTCATTCCCGCTCTCCGACCTCACAAGTCTTGTCCTCATTTACAAAAGGTGGGGTTCTGTTGTACCGTACTTGGGAGCCAGCACAAAGGAACGGTGCTTGCTGCTCCCTTCTCTGACGGCCAGCACGCCATGGGCACCAGTGTTTTTAGGAAAAGCAACTGAAAGGAAATTCTTCTTCACCTGAAAGTGGGAATGAGGTTGATAAAGCCCTCATTTCTAGCCTTTAGTTTCCAGCTGCTAGCAGCTCTCTGCAGACCAGCACAAGAATTATAAGAAGATGATTTGGAGTAGTCAACATGGATTTATAAAGGGAAAGTCTTGCTTGACCAGACTGATAGCCTTTTATAACAAGATCACTGGCTCGGTGGATGAGAGGAGAACAGTAGGTGTTGTTTAGCTCAGCTTTAGCAAGGCTTTTGGAACTGTCTTCTGTGACATCCTCATAGACAAGCTGTTAAATGGGCAGTGAGGTGGACTGAAAACTAGCCGAACCGCTGGGCTCTGAGGGTTGTGATCAGCATCAGGAAGCTGACCTTGAGGCTGCTCACTGCTGGCATACACCGGGGATCGATACTGGGGCCAATGACCTGGACGAGAGGGCAAAGTGCACCCTCAGCAAGTTTGCAAGTGACACAAAACTCCTGCAGGAAAAGGCTCAGAGGGTCCTTTAACACCAAGTTAAACATCAGCCAGCAACGTGTCCTGACAGCAAAGGCGGCCAACAGCCTCCTAGGTGCATTAAGCGGACAGTTGCCAGCAGGTCAAGGGAGGTGATCCTTCCCCTCTGCCCAGCGCTGGTGAGACGTACCTGGAGTGCTGGGTCCAGCTCTGGGCTCCACAGCACTGCTAAAGCAAGTCCAGCACGACCACAAAGATGATTAAGGGGCTGGAATACCTCTCATACGAGGAGAGGCTGAGAGAGCTGGGGCTGCTTAACCTGGAGAGGAGAAGGCTCAGGGGGATCTTGTCCACGTGTATAAATAGCTGGTGGGGGGAAAGTAAAGAAGACAGAGCCAGGCTCCTCTTGGTGGTGCCCAGTAACAGGTCAAGAGGCAGTGGGCACAAACCAAAACACAGGAGGTTCCACTTAAACATAAAGAAAAAAATTTTTACTTTGAGGGTGACCGAGCAGTGGCCCAGGTTGCCCAGAGAAGCTGTGGAGTCTCCATCCCTGGAGATATTCAAAACCTGACTGGATGTAGTCCTGAGCAACCTGCTCTAGCTGACTCTGCTCTGAGCATGGGGTTGGGCTAGATGAGCTCCAGCAATGCCCTCCAGCCTCAATTATTCTGTGATTCTGTGATTTTTTCTGCTAGCACAGGTAGCTTCCAGAGGAGGAGTTTGGTCCGTAGTCCACAGTTTGCTTACATTTCTCCATACAATCACAACAGCAACATTCAATTACCTGCATGTCACCTTTATTTCACACCTGCACTAACTGGAAGCAGATTCATGAGTGTAAGCCTGACCTCTGTTTCTGGCCCTGAAAGGCAGTTTCATGGAAATTGAAGGGAATGCTGCTGGGTTTTTTTTTTTGTAGGGATTTGCAAACTCTTCCCAGAGCAGGCAAAGCCATTCAACTTCTCCCCATTACTTTTTTTCTAGCATTAAAAATAGTACAGAATAACATTTTGCAGGACACAGAACTGCAGATGTAGTGTGCAAGGCAATAGATTTTAAGGAAACCTTTCTATCTGCTTGAGAAAGATTTCCAGTGACAAGCAGAGCCCACATAGCAACAGCAGAGACAAACTGTTCATCATTGAAGTTTTCATTTGAAAAATATGCTTATATGGATTTTATTATTTTGTAAGTATGTAATATGGTATTGCCACTGCTGGTAATAGGCCACGAACTTTGTATTGAGTTTGCAAGGCCTCAGGCCTGAGGCTTGTCAGGCTTGCTCTGTATGAGTATTTCGTGACGTGCCTGCAGCTTCATTTTACTTGGTTTAGTTGTAATAATGATTTTTCTAATTGACTGGGTGTCTGTGGGTAAAGAGTAAATGTGTAAAAGCATGCCAGGAAATATCAAAATGCCCCCAGGTGGATCCTGGGGTGAGGAAGAAGAAACCATCAATGTGAACATCACATTCTTCCCAGCAGAAGCCTTCAAATGGTGATGACTTGCTGTAACCACCCCCCACAATCACCAGCATGAAACCACCTACACTGAGGCTCAGAGGAGCAGGGAAAAGGTCAGCATAACTCCTCAAAAGGGGTGGAAAATAAGAAGTGTTTGTATATCAGCTCTGATTGTATTGTATTGTTATTCTTTCTTTACCTGCAATAATTAAATCTGGGCTAATAATGGTTATACTGTTAAGATTTCAATTATACTAACAACAAATTCTTTAAACAAAATTTTGAGTGTAAGGATTCCTAGTTTTTAAAGTCCAGATTGTAGCATGTCACTTGATAATCACCAACAAATCCACAGACAGTGGATGGTCTTAAAAACCTCATGATTTCCATGGCTGCAACCAGCTGTAAATCAGGCTGTGGTAGTTCTGTAAAGTCCTCCAACAATGCAGCTTCCATAGCTCTACTACACACGTAAGACCATAACTATGAGACAGACTTCTTGATTCAAACTAAGTCCAGTTTAGCTCTCAGATGCTATTTCATCTAACAGCTAAGTCACTCACAATAATGTTTTCATGACTGTTGCAAAGGCTAACTCATTTTCTAAATACTCAAAAGCTTTACTTGGGTTTCCGTACCATTCTGTCACTTTGCTGAGCCGTCAGGAAGGAGCGAGAGATGGTCTGTAAACCCAGTAAGGCTGTTGTGCATTGAGACTTCCCAAGCAGGTAGGCTTTGAAAGAGTTTAGTGCAGAAGCCTGCAAACTTTTTCATAGCTTTCTTCTTATTTTTCTCCTTGGATGACAAGGAAGAAAATTGGGGCTAAGGTGGAACAGATAATACAACAGAAATATAGAAATCAAAATTGCCATCTCTGCTTTGACCTCAATATGCCAAGAGATTAATGTCCCCATGTCAAGAGGGCAGATCACCTCTACCTTAATAGACTGAAAGACTCACCGTATGAAGTTGCAAGACTTCTATCAAGGACTTTATCAAGTTCAAGTCATTTAACTGGAGAATTGCTGACACTGCATCTATCTTCAAAAAGCAGAAAAGTACAATCTGGACAACAAAAGAATTGATATTTCCTTCTTCCCCCAAAGTACTGTCCTTGATGTTACCTGAAATTGCATGGGGAGATTCTTTAGTGGTTGAGGAGGTAGAACATAAAAACATATTGATTGCCTTAGTAGCCCTGTGTCCACATTTTTCTGCTACCATTCCTTCTTGTCCCCGAAAATAGGGTGACATCATTACTGTTGGGAAGTTTGGGCTCTCTAAGCAGTTTGAGATCTGAGTCATTCTGTAGGATTAAGACCTTGCTGAGTAATACCTTCTCTGAAGGATATCCTTTGTAAGAAAAGGACTGTGTGAGAAGATGTCCATTCATGCAAAAGATTCTTGAAGAAAGCATCCCCAAAGACAGACTGTGAGTCACATTGGTTCCTCTGCTAATATAAGACACTTAGGAAATGTGAGCTGTTGTTTACGCAGGTGTGATGCATGGGAGTTGTTCAAAAAGGTGGGATGACTTCTTTTCTTTCTTTTCCTGTAGGACATACATTAAATAATGCCCGCTAAGGGAAAGGCAGAAGGCAATTTGTCTCCAAAACCTGTACTTGTTAATAGCAGTCCTCAAAGGATCCCATTGCAATTTATCAGGAAACACTATATACTTGCGGTGTAGGCCGCTCTGGACTGCCTGCACACACTACGCTTTTTGGATTCTCTGCTTTTGGGAAAACAGACCATTATATGTTTCTCAGGTGGTCCATAATTTACTCTGCCACTAAGGCAATAAAGAGGCATAATACTAAAAAAAAAAAAAAAACCCAAACAAAAAACTAGCAACAGTTTATACCTTGAGACTTCAAGGTCAAGCTTCTCACTGCAAGGTAGGAAACAAAAGGTTATAGGTTAAACAAATACAAACAGTCAGAATTGTTTCCTAGCAACAGTATATTCTTCTCGGTGCTCATTTTCTCTTACCTCATAGTCGCAGGATGCATCTTGGCCAGAAGAACTGGAGGTTTAGTACCAATGGCAAGAACCTCTCTTCTGAATGGTGCCCTCAGTTCTTATTCTAGGGTTTCCTGCAGGGCAGCCACCTCAGCATCTTCTCTTCTCTCCGTTTTATTATTTAGATTTGGAATATTAATGCAAATGTATTTGATGGCTCTGCCAGGATGCTTGCATTTTGGGTTCTTCACTCAAAAATTATATGACTCCAGGGTTCATCGCTGAAAGAGCAGGAGGTATATGGGCTGTGAAAATGATATGAAGGCTCTTGCTGGAGGTGGCTATGGGATGTTACCCCATCGGCTTTAGCCTTTCTATCTTGCTGCTGATGCACTCACATCAATTGTTATACAGGTTATAAATGTTGGTTTAAATGCTGGTTATAAATGTCTTCAGGTAAGCTTACAGGTTCTGTTATGTTATTAGTTTTCTACACAGAATGCGACTGGGCATGGATGCTAGGTTATCAGTTACTCTGAGCACATCTGTAAGAGGGCAAGCATCCTCTGCTCTCCTCAACTCTTTCATGGGATCCTGTGGCATGACAACTCATTTGCTTTAGTATTTTGCCTCCGCAATCCAGTTTCTCATCCAAGAACAAGACAAAGCCCTCAAAATCCAGGGAGCAGTAGCTGAGGCCAAAGACTTCTGGGAAAAAAGGGTTACGCTGGAATATGTTGCAGAGGTGCTCGTTCAAGCCATGTTTGCACTTTCTGATCCCTTGGTCTGTCTTTTCATTCCCAGGCTCTACGCGTGCACCAACAGCCAGGCTGGTGCTCTTGGAGGAAGAACCTGTGTCCCATTGCTGTGGAGATAATTGCCCTTGCAGTTCTGAAAACAAGGAAGACTGCAGTAACTTACTTTTCTGTACCTTCCAAGTACTTTTCTCAAAATGGAAGCTAGATGAAAACTCTCTGTCTCTACAAGAAACCTTTCTACTGGGACATTAGAAAAGCTGTGGCAAGCTGGAAAAGTGATGTCAGAAATACAAGGTTTAATACTTTTTACTGTATGGACGATGGAGCCCTGGCACAGGCTGCTCAGAGAAGTTGTGGAGTCTCCACCCTTGGAGATATTCAAAAGCCGTTTGGACACTGTCCTGGGCAGCCAGGCCTAGGTGGCTCTGCTTGAGCAGACGGGTTGATCACGTCCAGAGGTCCATTCCACTCTGTCATTCTGTTCAAGTCACTTCTCTGCCTGATGCAAACCAGGACTTACCATGAGGCTCTCACACCTATTTCCCAAGCCTCATATCCAAGTTTTCCAGTGTCTCCTCTCCTCCTGGCCTTGTTAAACTCTGTACCAACTTCTAGTATTTGTGGAAGGTGGGATCACTATGCAGATGAGCACCCTAATCATAAAACTGTTGACCGTTAGGTTGATAGTACACCTTCTCCACCAGTATCTGAATAGAAACTCCAACTTATCAAATGTAGCTGATGCACTTCTGTGAGAAATCCTGGCTTCAAGTGGTTCACATTTCACCTTTCACCTGACCAGAAAAACTTCCAGTAAACTCTACTCCTAAATAGTTTAAAATATGTCATTTTTTCGGGGGTTTCCTACTTGTCTTTGGAGACTATTCTGTGGGTAAATAGACCTCAGTATTAGGAAAACTTCCTTCATATCAAGCCTGTTTCCCTTTCCAGGATTTCACCTCATTAGTCCAGGATCTACTTCTCTGTCCCTTCTTAGCCCCCTCACCCTGCATATGAATCGTCATCTGTGAAGTCACAGGGCAAAGTATAACCTACATTAAAGGGGACTCCAGCAAAGTTGTGAGACAATGTCCATTCCCCAAAAGAAAAAAAAAGGAAGAGAGAGAAAGAAAAAGGGGCCTACTGTGTGGCAAAAGCAACTTCTAGAAAAAAATAATGACTGAAACTTGCCAAGGTATTGAATGGGAAGACTAATAGAGAATTCAGCTATTGAATGACAAATAAAGTAATATTTCCCTGGAAGGGTATATTCTGAGGAGCCAAAAGAGGAGCTGAAAATCAACACTATATATTAATGGTACAGAAGATTGTAAGTCTTAAGAAGAACAACTGTGTGCTCAAGAGTTTGAGTTTTCCAGTGCCAAATAGAGCTGACAAGGTAGGATGAACTGTACAAGCAGATGTAGAGCTGTACAAGCTTGGGTTATTAACCAATGTCCTCATAAGAGACTGGAACAACCACAGTAAGAACCTGCAAATGCCTGTGAGGGGTTTTTTTCCAGTGTAAACGCAACAAGCTCCACAGCTATGCTGTACATTAGCAGTCATGTACTGACAAAACACCAAAGCATTGTTGCTATGGTAAATGTGTTGTCAAATCTGGTTTCAGGCACCTATGCAAGAACTGTCAACGTGGCTCCTTTTCTGTCACATTAAAGCTAGCCTTGAGGGTAGCTTTTAAGCTATATAGAAAAGCATCATGACTGATAACTGCTAGTTAATAAGTCATTAAGCAAACAGTTTTACAGTCAGTCTCTCTATTACAGCAAGCGGCACATGCTGGGAGAGTATGTAGCCTCTTGGGCACCCACACTTACTCAGGTATGTACACAATTATTCTTGACCTTAAAAGATAAGTAATTAGCAAGGATGAGTGCAGCCTTCACTGGTGAAAATCAGTAGCACTCTGCATCTGCTGAGGTTCAGTCCATCCTCACCATATTTTCTGTTTTAGCCTCTACACCGTATGCAAAATTCAAAGACAAATGCCCACAAAAAAGGAGAAGAAAAATCATTGCTCCCCAGGACACACCTACTGGGTGTACTCTCCTCTGAATGACCCTTCTGCTATGAGGAAGGGTTTTATATATTGGATATGGTGAAGCAGAGATAAAGGATATTCCTTTTTGTCCAGCACAACACTCCCTTGTAGCCGTCTCTGAGGATAAGGGTGACCTAGGCTCTCCCTCCCATCTCAGGGGATTAAAATCCTTCAGCTTTATCTCTTTGGATATATGAGCTAGTGTGTGACAGAAGATGAGGAGTGAAGGGAGGAAAGGGATTATGACTTGCTTCATACCTGCCCTTCATCACAGGGACAAGGTGTTAAATCTGGATGAACTAAAGTAGGATTTCAAAATATGACATTTGGCTTTTTGGTCAATAATAAGTGAACTTTGATAGTAGGAATTAATATTCTCCTGTTAGGCATCTCTCAAAATATCATCCAAGGGTTGTCATTCAGCTGTATTTGGAGGGGAGATTGACACACATTTGGGAAAACAGAGGATCCCAGAGGCTCCAGCTAGGTTTTGAAGATGGTCCCCATTATTTTGGCCATTGTTTGGAAGGGAGAACGCAACTTGTAGCAGGTGAATACGAGGAATCCTGCTTAATAAGATACACATTAATATTTTGAATTCTGGAGCATATACAATATCCTGCTAAACCTTCTCATGAAAGTACAATAAAATTTCTATTTAGGGAAATGCAACAATACAGCTTCCAAGGGAAAGAGCAATTAATGGAGAAAGAAACTAAAGAGCTGGCCTCACAGCCACACCAAGGAGGTCAATGTCTTCTGAAATGGCATGCAAAACACTGCATTCACAGACAGTCCCACTGTGTTCAAAGGGTTTATTTGAAGACCCGCAAGTTAATTAGAGGAAAGTTGAAGGGCTGTCAGATAATGCTAAGCTTCATTAAATATTGGCTCCCTGGCAAAACCTAGGAGAGAGACATGATACATTTGTTTTAATTGCTTTATGCTTTTACTGCATCTTGGCCACCTTAAATATCAACTGCCTACACAGATATAAATACCCAGGCATGAGGCAGAAGACAGTAGGGGAACATCACTGTCTTGGCAGGGGTTATACTAAGCCAAAAAAGTCATTACTGAACTTATTTTTGTTTACATCAGACAGACAGACAATGTAACAATGAAGTACCCTCTAGGTCTTTTTCATAGAGTTAGGAAATGAGACATCTGAATTGTGACAAGCAGAGTTAAGCAGAAAGAATTTTTCATCCAACTTGAATAAAATTAACTGATCTTACTTTCTTTAGGCTTATTGGAACTTTTTTTTTCTTCTCTGTACAAACCATTCTCTGCTATGTGAATAAAACTTTGGGACTTCGGAGAATCCAACAGGATTTAGATGAAATTTGTAGTATGTGGGCAAATGTGGATGCCTGCTGAAGACTAAAGAGGGTAGCAGAAGGATAACAGGGCATGAACTCAGAACAGTCATAGGATCAGAAAAAAGTCATTCAGTGCAATGGTTTTTAGGACTCTCAGATCCATAAATCCATTCCCATGGCTATTTCTACAGCATACAGCTACGGCAATTAGGAAGAGCAAATCATTTCTGAGCAAGCTGCAGTACACTACAGAGAGGCTTACTGAAAAGTATTTAAGGGTCTGCAGATCAAAAAAAGGTTGCAAACCACATATTTGGTCCAGGCTAACAAGCGAAGCAAGAGTGCATGAGCGTCTGGGGTCTTCTACACATTTGTGGCTGCAATTCCGAGCTGACCAACCATATACACACATTGCACTCAGCCCTCATGGAGAAATATCCCCTTACTAAGATGCTCCTCTCATTTGCAAAGTAAATCTTTGTGGGATATCATGCATTGTTTTTAGAAAGAGAATAAATTTTAAATCTACAAAAGAACTTCTATGGTCATATATCAGTATGAACCATATTGAGTGTTTACTCAACAACTCCTGCATGAAAAATCTTGACTTGGTTTCACTAAATCGTCCTTTCCAGAGAGTTTTGAAATACAGGGGGACAATTTTCAAATGACAGGGAATCTGCCACATTTCTAGCTGAGTTGTTGCAAAGCCTCACTGATGATTAATTGAACTTCAATTTCAAGTTGAATTCGCCTAGCTTCTGCTTTCAGAAGAATGTGTTTTCCCAAGGCCCTCTGCCCCCGCCCTTTCCAGAAACTGTCAATCACTCATTTTAGTAACCGATGCAAAATATTTATTCAAGATGCTGGGATTTGGAGGGGGCGAGGAGCAATCAATACTGTGTATTTTGGGAGGAAAGTGATCTCTGACCTCAGGGATGGTGCAGCAAATTGCAGCCTCAGCTCTGAAACCTTCCCAGGTAAACTATACCATAGCAAAATTGCAAGTTGCAGCTTTGATTTTTTTTGCTATTTACAGCTCTGCCCAGCCTTACCTTTATCAATAAACATCATTAAGGATTGTATGCAAATCCTGTCATTCAGTCAGAATGAGAAAACCTTCTTTGACAGATATTTAGATACAGGAGAGCAAGGAAAACAACCCCCCTTTCTGATGATTTCTGTGGAGTTTGTCTAAAGTATATAGCATTTGCTTACAAACCTCTGGTCATTGCCATCTGATTTTCCTGCCAGGTATGGCTCTGTTACTCTTTCTGGTTTTACATGCAGGAAACACCAAGACTACTGCTTTGAATCAGGCGTCTCGGAGAGAGTTCATCCCTGATCAGCAGCACATACCTGAAGCAGCATCCTGCATCCCTGTCCCTGCGGGGACATGGAGAGAGGCCACACAGCCCGGAGCATCCCAGGCAGGTTCCTGCAGCTGGGTCCCTTCCAGAGCACTGCTAAGAGGTGGTGCAGACAAAGCCACTGAGTTTTATATATAAAGCGGGTTTTTTTTGGTCTCTATTGGCAAAGACCCCTGACTGCACGACTTTAGGGTGACAGGGTTACTCAGACTTCCCCCCTCTCCCAGGGAAATAGCAAGAGGAGAGGGAGGACATGGTCTTCTGGATATCTGACTCATTCATCCGCCAGGCTAAAGAGCAGGAAAGTAGGGAAGCTTCTGGAAAGAGGTTGTCCCAAGAAAGACTGGATCATATTGCATATATACAAAGTTAAGTTGACAAAATTACACAGGTGCTTTTGTTCTGAGTGATACATTTTGTAATTCACTGCTAATTCAATGGCTAGTGTCCATCCACAGGACAGTGTTTTATCAGGATTACATTGCCCTGTGGAATTGGGGGTCAGGGAAAAAGGAGGGTTTATTTTCCAAGGAAAGCCAAAGATCTCTTCATATCCCTAGTCAAACCACCAAAGGATCCTTGCATCCAGAGCAGCAGAGCTATGGCAGTGCACCCATTCCCGTGGATGCAGGGACACGCACGTGCACGCTCCTGCCAGGCGAGGAGCCATCCTCTCCCTGTCCGTGCAGTGCCCACGGACTTCTTCCCCACTGGTAGTGGGGTGGGTGGCTCAGGTCCTGCGGATCACGGCGGCATGGAAACACTGTGCACAGGGAGTGCTCGGGACTGGGCTCTCTGCTGGAAGCTTTTCATGCCAGCGTTAAAAAGCAAAAGTGGACTCTGGAGGGCAAGCCTGACCAGCTCTGCCACCCAGCTCCCAGAGGGGACCCGTGTTTTTCAAGTTACACCAAGGACTGACCTGCAGTCCAACTAGAAAAGTTACCCCTCCTTCTTGATCTGGGGATGGCATTTTTCGCTCTGAATGACTGTGAGCATCTCACTTGCCTCGTTGCATTGTTGTCATTATCAATGACAATCTGCCCTTCAATAATCCCCAGTGAAAGTACACGTACAGCTGCTTGCCTTATTAAGTGGATGAATCCATATGTGAATTAATTCAGCTGTGTATTAGTCAGAAAAGCTTGGCAAAGAATACTGCACTTGGAGTTGTCTGAATCTCTTTCCTTTTTTTTGGTCTGTTTTGGTCTTCTCTTCCCTGTCACCAAAGCACGTCAGGTGGAAGTAGGTACATGTTGTGTAATTCTTGCTTAAAGAATAAAATGTGGAGGTTTTTCAGTTTCCCAGGTGACGAGTGCCTTGTGACACACACTGTGACACCCCAGGCAAGACACCATTGGCCAGGGAGATGTGTGAAACCCCCTTTGCCGGTTGAGTGAAGTTAACCTGGAAACACAGAACAAACATGGTTTTCCTGACATTTCAGGCAGATGGGGGGTGGCGTGGGTGTTTGCACCAAATAAGTCATCTGAAGCTTGGGAATCTAGGATAATAACGTCTTCTGCGTTTAGGCTTTTTTCCTGGGAGTTATGTTATTTATACAGTCTGTGGTGTCCCTCGTGCTTATTTGCTGGTGAAGATCTCGAAGAAAAGTTTTCTTGTAGACCTCTATGTATGTACACAGAAGAGGTTTGTTTAAGGGTATTATATTGTAAAAAAGAATAGTGTAGATTATTTGTTATCAAGATGAGTCTAACAAGACAAGAATATTCTACTTATATACTGGAAAACAGGAAGATATGGACAATACCTTGTAAAGGACCTTGTAACTGTCTCCTGTGTGTCCCTTTTCACTCTTAATCTGAGTTGCCGGCTTCTGCCAGGTTGGGGATAGCCAGTGAAATCTCCGCCGAGGGCTGCTGTGCAGGCACATACACATCCTTTTTCTGCTGCACACATCCTGTTCCAGCACATGCTGGTGCCCGTCTTCATGCTGGAGTGTGCACTGCCGGCACTTGGCAGAGGATGAAAATAAGGCTCTGAAAGATTTTGGCAAAGGTTTTCTCCAGGGTAAGAGCCGCCTTGTGTTCAATATGAGAAGAAGTTACTCCCGGGCTTTTTTGTTTAAAAGGATTGAATGTCTCTAGCTAGACAGCAGGTGACTTTATCCATGGACAATTTAGCAGATGCCACCATATAGTGCCTTCTCCCCCTTTCCCCTCCCACACCATCCATTTTGTAGTCTGCCACAATGGTTTCTTTGGCACATGAAGCCATAGAATGTCTTCAAAAGTACCTGGTGATATGCACTGAATTTGAAACGAAGTTTTCTATTTTTGTGTATTCATTTTAAAGATAGAAGTTTTTTTTTTGAACCACCACACAAAGGATAACCTTCCTGGTTTTTTTTTCCCTAACTTTGTTTAAATTCAGAAAATTCCTTTTCTATCTTTTCCTCATCTATTTAAACAATCACAGCAGGCTAATGCTTTGTGAGCCTGTGTTCATTAGAGATTACGTTTCATTAGATAACCTTGAATCAAGTTACATCCAAGGTCATGGGTGAATGCAGCTTATGTCTCCATCTCAGTTCCCATCTTATGAAAATACCAGCAGTGAAAAACATGAGAAAATGAGAGTGTCTCAGGGCAGCGTGCTTTGCTACCTGACTTTTTAGATGCCCGACCACCAGAATGGGGTCTACTACTCCATAAAGCAGAAGAGTGGAAAAATGAGGCGTCTCAGAGCAAGATAGTCAGGAACTAGTATGCTGAACAATGAGACATTTAATATTGCCACTCAGAAATATAGAGAACCGAAATAGGTCTTAAATCCCAACCTACTGTGGGATGGAGGCACCTACCTCTTGGCCACAAGCCTCTGCCTGGCAGTTTCACATTGAACCACCCCTCCACTCCTCCCTTCTCCACAGATAAATGCTTAGCCAAATTTGCCGTAAGAACTCAGTTGGATCATCAAGACTTAATCTTTATCTCCAAGGCGAGAGGAAAAAGGGTATTCAGGTTGTTGATTTAAGGGTATTCCGGTTAATCAGGGTATTGGATGTTTTTGGTTTGTTTGGTTTGGTTTTGTTGGTGGTTTTTAGGTTTTTTTCTTCCCTCCAACCAGAGTGTCCTAATCATAAAGCTACAGGCTATTTTGCAATCTGAGATGTGCTTTGGACGTGAGGGGAGATACGCCTGTTGAAACTCTTCCATGTTCAGCAAGCCTTAGCAGGTATGTGACCTAGTAGCTAGGCAGCTGGGTTTGGAGGGGGAAGATGTAGGCTGAGTCAGGAGAGCACAGCTCCTGCACGCTGGCCTTGCCGCTTGACGGTCACAGTGCTGTGCTGTGCATATGTATGTGCGCTTCCAGGCTTTCAGCACCGGATGAGACGGGTTTTAAAGGATCACGGCTTTGGATTTAGGCAAGATTTAAGTACTAAAAGCCTTCTGTGGCTCTATTCCCAAGTCATTTGGAGTAATTAGCTGCCTATTCTCTAGGGAAAATGAAGAGCAGAAGAGGATATATGTAGAAGGTCAGCAGTTTCCCATTCATCACTCTCAGTATGGCTTGTAGATGAAAGAAAAGCTAAGCACCGTTCCCCCTCTTCATTTCCCTGAATGCTAATCTCATCTGCAGACTCTCTTAGTCTCTACTGCACTTCCAAAATTTTGCTGGGACCACACCCCAGGGGAAGTCCCCTGCATTTTCAAACATAGTTCTCCTATTGCCAAGTGCTTCCAGTATATTCATTGTCTGCAATAGACACGGCCCATCATCTAACACAGGCACATGGAGCTTCATACATGAGCTGTCTGGAGAAGAACACCAACACTACAGAAGTAATAGCTGCAGCCACAAGAAAAGCATGCTCCCCTCTGAGAGGTCCTTTACACAGAACAGAACAGCTTTGCTCCGGTGCAGCTGGATTGGCTTCAACCACGTTGCACAATTCACACTTGTGCAAAAGGAAAAAAGGGGAGGTGAAACCCAACATTTGTTCAAATTAATCTTTTACTCTTTCCTGTTGGAAATATTCATTTAGCCTGAAAAAAACCCCAAAATCATGATGAGAATTTTGAAATGTTTCTTTCTAATGCTTATAGCTATTGGCCTTCCTTGTCCAGTATATCCCAAGGCCTTAACTTTAATCCAAAGATGCTGTAATGTTTCAGAAATGAATCAGCCAAGGCACTTCCAAGTTGAATTTTTATCAGTGGGTAAGCCAAGTTGTCCTTTCAAAATTATTTTAATCAAGGTACCCTAGACCGAACATTAATATAAGTACTCCTGTGCAAGTATGACCATTATTTTAGAAGAGTCTTAAGTAAATGTAATAAAATGCCCTTCCAACTCCTTTCTCAGGCCTTAAGTAAACTCTTCCACATTGTGAATGCAGGTGAGTGAGGAATGGGGAGGGCAAAAAATAGAAATAAATTTCCTAAATAAAACATAAGTAGGAGGTTTGCATTGTTTCAGGTTATTTTAAAGGACTGTTCTATATTAAAGCACTGGAAAGCATATCAAGTTGATAAATCACAAAGCCTGAGTTGATTAGAAAGTGTTTTGATGCAGTAAAAATTCATTACATACTAAAGAACTTACAGTTTTTATAGGCTTCTGGATTAAGATGGAAGAAAATACCAGTCATCGAACCTGTTATTTAAATGATTTTACTATAATATTAATCTCATTCTAATTTATAGTGTGATATTCCTTCAGATGTAATAATGGCTTGCAGATATTTTAACACCATGAGTTTTAGATGACTGCATCAAACTGCCATTAATTACATTGGGATGTTACTTATATTAAAAGGACTTTTTAGAAAGGCTTTGTAGGTTTCATGAAAGCTAAAATACCTCAAGAATTATCGAGAGCTCTCTTGGCAACAGCTGAATTCACAGCTGGAAGAAAAGGCTGTAAATGGGTCTAGTTTGTCCTCCTGTGCATCTGTGACCAACATCAATGCTTGCGTAGAGCACGTGTGCTCTGTCCATCACCACTGAAGTCCAGGGCATTGACGAGTGCCCTGGAATGGCAGTTGAAGTTGATCTACATGGGAGATCACTACATCTACACAGGAGACCCACTGAAGCCTTGAATTCGGATCTGCACTCAAATAAAAAAACTTCAGTGCGCTGTCTGTCCTTCCCCTGGAAAACCAAATGTGGCAGAACACTGCTGCTCTCATTCCTTGCTACTGCCAGAGAAGGCTTTCTTCCATCCAAAACTGGAATGATAACTTAAAAAAAAAAAAATCGTCCTCATCAGTAAAATTGTATTTCCATTAGATAAACAAATATTTTGTGGTAGTTTCAAATTAGTTTAAGTTTAAAATTAAAATTTTTGCTATAATTGATCTGTAGCAACTTTGAAAGGAAAAACCATTTAAAACCAAAACTGAGACTCTTATTTTGACAGCTTCAATTCTCCTTTTTCATTGTTCTCCTATGAAACTAGAAGTCAGCGAAAAGTGACACTTGCCTAAGAAACTTTGGTTTCCACAAGTCACAGTGGAAGCTTAGAGCGAGTTTTTCTTAAAACCTCTTAGTTTTCCCCATAGATTGCATTGCAACACCTGCGTCAGGACATATGTGCAACCAGAATTGTAAGCTGTCTCCTCAAAACCTGCTGCCAGTGAAGAGGAGAGAGGGATTTGTCTCCCCAGGTCTGACAGCTGGTGTCCCTAGTCCCTGCACCGATCACTGCACTTTGCTGGGGGAAGGGACGTAGTGAAAACTCCTGCTGGTTTCTGGAAACAGATACTCCCTTTCCCAAGAGCCCTCTAAATCATTTTGAAACCCTTATTCTTAATCTCAATAAGACTTTTATTACTAGGCCTACTTACTCCAGCAAAGTAAGTGGTTAAGTACTTGTTTACAATTGCACATTGATTACTCCATTATAGTTGTACAATAAAACTGAAGGATATATGCAACTTTGCTCTTTCTGTTACTTGGGATTCTCTCATTTATCACATTCAATGGTCTGGAGAAGGTACATGCCCCTGTTGAGAACCAATTTCTTCAGACACCCCTTTAACTTTAATCCTTTTTGGAGAATGAATGTGTTCAGACAATGACACTACCAAGGGTCACAGGCTGATCAGAAGTCCATCTTGTGCTGATAATTTTCAAGGGTTACTGAGTTAATGGTGGGTCTTTGTGACCCAGCTCTTGGTGGTTTTTCTATCGTGTAATTCCACTCTGGGAGGCAGCTGAAATGATTCTTAGATTGTTATGTTGTATCCCATTGACAATTCAGCACAGACTATAGGAGGAATCAAGTTCTGCCTTCTTGGTACTTATGGCTAATATCTGTTGTGCTGACAATCAGGTCAATAAACTGATGTGACGGGCAGATTGTGACCCATCTCTCAAGAGTTCTTCCCTCTTAATTAAAAGCCAGGGTTGCTATAAATGTGTGCCAAAGTGATAAGTGTGTACCTGTGTGCATGAGTACACGCGCGTGCGCGCATCAGTGGCATCCTCTTCTCATCTTAGCTAAAGCTTATTTTGCAGCTGTCATGAATGTTGACTTAAAACCACATGAGAAGAAATTGGGAAAGATTTGAGCTATTGCACAATGAAGGGGTGTGATAATTTAATGACCCGGGATTCATGTGACATGATATACTGCTAATAAGAGAACTTATTGGAAAAATAAGCATCCTTATATTTTATAAACACTGCACATTGTTGTTGGAGAATAAATGAGTTTCCTACCCCTCAAGCTGCCTCTCCGACTTCTACTATATAATGCCTTGTTCTCAATATACTCCATTCCTCTTATCACTGTCAAATAACACGAGGCCCCTCTGGCTTTTCCTGGACTGCTTTCGTAATGGAGTTTTAAAAATTAGTTTATAGCTTTCTGTTCTGATTTTTCTTCACTTCTCTGGTCATACTTCTTTTAATTCAGCTCTGAGCAGTTTTTAGAGCTTGTGTGTTAAAGTAGAAAGTATAACCTTAGAAAGTAATTTTTTTAAACTACTTGGTTGTATTCCCGTTTGAGATATGAAATAAACTTAGAGTCATAACACATAATAAGTGTTCCAAATAGTGGTTAAGGTTCATTGGAAGGTATAAAAAGGCATCAACAAATATGTTCATAACTAGATTAACTCTGTCAGCCCCACCTGGAAGAACACACGTGGCAGAATTACAAATTTGTTTTCCAGATTATTGGTATCTTGGTTGGACTTCAAAGACTTTTATGTGTGTAGGGAAAAAATGGAGATTAAATTATCAGTAATTACAACTGGTGCTAGAATGGAAATTATTTTGTCACCCACAACACTTCAAGGTTTTTGGAGCTCATTTGTTCTGTGCTGACCCTCAAATACTAGTGAGGAATTGGCTCATCCCACAGAGGTTAGGCCTTTATGTCAGGAAAAAAAAAATTTGCTGGTATGATTTGGCAAATTCAGGTGCTACAACAATATGCAGAAAATGTTCAAAAACAATGATGTGCCTAAAGAATGGAAATGAAAACATTTCTAAAAGGAGAAAAGTAGATACATGAAATCAGGGATACGCAACATTTTGAAGAAATTAAAAAGAAGAAAATATATATTTAGGCATAAATCTTATGCCTCTTTCTTAAGTTCAGCTTTTAATATGGGTGATGACATCTACAGATGAGAACCTCTGCATGAAAACAGGTTCAAGTAGAGAGGAATGAAAATGGATGCCGGTCCTCTCTTTCATTATCTCAATCAGCAGTGAGAAACATTTTTATAAGGTAACTGGATATGAACAAGCCATTTCTTTTTAGCCTAAAAAGGTAAAAAACATTCTTATTGACTATTTGGCATTCCAAACATTTCTTTTAATCTATTGCTCATAAACAACCCTGGCTCATCACAGTCTCATGCCTCTATTAATATATTCATCCTGTAATCACCACTTAGTGGAAGTATAGCTAGGTTGATGTATGCTTCCCCTAGAAGGTAAAAGAAAACTGTTAAACTACTCATACTCTTGACAAATGGTTCTCATATGCCATTTCCTGCATTATCTCATGTTAAATATTACCTTTTGGTCTACTGAAGGAGAAAGGCTACATTTGTTTCCCCTGAGCTCCAGGAGAATGAATCAACAGCTGTAAATTAGGGGATTCACAATAAAGACTTCAGTCTAAGTCTCCTGCATCTCAGAAACACACCGCTCAGTGGGCTGCAGACTCTGGCCCAGAGAGCAGATAGATAGACAGCGAAATCTATGTATAGATACAGGTGAAAACCATGGAGACACATCTCATATGTATATATGAGATGGTTTTCAAGGGGAGGCAGTAAGAGGGCAGAGAAGGGACTAATCATTGTAAGTCTCTTGGTGTCCCCACGACACTCCCACCTCTGAAGGTCATTTTTGTTGGGTGCACTTTGTTGGCCAACAGAAGCCAGCAAATGGAAACTTTGCCTGCACCTGAGGGCTCAGCCGTTTTTCTACAACCAGATTCAGAAATCAGCAACTAATTCATCTGCTTGGACAGGAGAGACCTTGCTGCTAGAGGACATGCTTGTTACATGAGAGGTTATTCCAGCTTCCATGGCCGTGCTGCATCACTAACAGTGTCCCCTCTGGTGCAGGGAGCACAAGGAGTGCTCCCAGACTCCTGACCTAGTACCTCGTTTGTCCAGTCAGTGGAGCTGCCAAGGCTGACAACATGTCGTTATGGCCAGAGCACGCTGTCAAAACAAATTCAAAATGGTTTTATTGGGTTATGAAAGTGTTGGTTGATAGTGGAAGTTGTATATAATCATGGTGCATAGCAAACACAATGCATACAGGCAGAGCTTTTCATGGGTGAAGGAGTTCGTTTATATTATGATCTTCAGCTGAGTGATTCAGGAGATGGAATGTAGTGATGGGTGAATGAGGCATGTTTATACAGCAAGGGATTGCCATGCCCTGCATGTCGCTCTTGATGGTGCTATTCAATACAGTTACAGCGGTCAGGTTTTAGAAGGAAAAGAGAGAGGAATGTGTGGTAGCCTGGAACTTGCCAAGGGCTAGCCTTGCTGCAGTAAAAAGAGAGGAACAAACCCTGAGCTTTGAGAAACGGGATGGAAACCTTTGAATCTACATGCAACAGGTTTCTACTTCTTCAATTAATATGATCCAAGACAGGAGCAAGAATTTTAATTATCTTTTAACCTGTGTTAAGGAACTGCAACTGTTACAAACAACAACTATTGCTTGTGATTCAATTTCATTTCAGGACCTGTGGGATTCTTTACCTTTCAGACAAAGTTCAGTGCATACAAAAGAAACGGAGGGTTTCTCCACCAAAAAGAACTAGAGGTAAGGGCTCTTGCACACAGCATTTCCATGTATAAGCACGTAGGTCTTCTCTCCGATTATGAAACTACTGAGTGGGACTCTCTCCTCCTGTAAACTGGATTTCAACAAGCTTCTCAATGAAAGGTTAGTTTCATTTTCTAGCTTTTTTATGAAAAAGTTAACTTATTTGCAAAATAGAAATGTTTTCTGCCAAGAAGACATTCTGGCAAAATGCTTCACAAACATTGCAGACCACACACTTTTAGTTTTAAACATAACCTTTTTTGGAGGCATACACTTTAACAAAAGCAATCCAGCTTCCTTTTGTTGGTCTATATCAAACAGTAACGGGATTTCTCAAACACCTTACTGGAAAAGATTCAGTCATGCATATTTCCATCTCCTAGCTTCACCTTTCAGCATATTAAGCCTTTTAATCCCCCTTCCTCATTCAATGTGCACACCAGTTATGTCACCTGATTCTGCTTCTTTATTGAGTTTTACATCACTCACCCATAAATCACTGATTATTGTTGCACTATTTGGATCTCTGCCCAGGTCCTCAGACCATGGGCATCATTTACTGAAGGTATACATGCACCTAGACAAACTCTCTCTAGACATCCACCAGCGTATCCTAAAGACAGGCACACTGGCTGCGAGAGGAGGGGGAAGAAGTGATGCAAAAGGAAAGAGGTGTTTGCATTTTGCAGCTGAAGTTAGTTGTAAATTGTATTGTAAACTTTCATGGAGAACTCAATCTAGCCTGAAGGTTTTTATCTTCACAATTTCAAACAATTTGTTCCATTGACTACATTAAAAGGGCAAAAGGGATTATAACTGGTATCATTTCAGGGGTTATTGGAGCACTGCATTTCTTCTGTTATCTGCTCCTTGCAGGATAAGTGCTAGCTTGTGGTGGCTGGAGGGAACTTTTTTCCCACAGGTCAGTACTCAGCAGCACCCAGTTCTTTGTGGACTGGCAGCAAATGGCCTCCAGCTCCTACCAGGAGAGCATCTTTATTTTTATTCACCACCCACAGGGAGACAATGCATTCCGCCTTCATTAGTTTCACACTGATTCTTCTTGCCTTCTCTCTCACCCTTCTCTCAACAACACAGGAAGTCTTAATGGTAAAGAAAAAGCCAAGATTTATTTGCCAAAACTGAAAGGCAAACTATTTTGGGGGAAAAAAAATTGTATATGAAGCTGCTTTTGTGCAAGTTTGAGAATCTTGCCTCAGTGCAAGGTACTTCCCTATCTCTTACCTGTGGTTTCTTTAGTACATACTAGCTGTGAAAGTTGTGAGTGAGAGTTTGTAGAATGTTTCCAGCTTTCCAGGTGGCAGCCTGAGCCCTGAGTGCCTTCCCCTTACTCTTTCTCCACCTCATAGACCTCCGAGTTTGGTTTAAATCTCTAAACCTCGATGCCTAGGATAGTTACTTAATGGAGGAGGAGGATTGGAAGGAACACCTCCAGCACTCTGAAGGGGCCAAAAGCTGCTCTCTTGGACATGCCTATAAATCCCTGCCTTCTCCCTTCCTCACCCCTCAACACCTACTGAGTCCTTTGTCCCAAAGGAAAGCAATATAGAGAAAGTGTAAGCTGAACAGCAGAAGGTACATTTTTGTCAAAGGTGTGAACTGCAAAACCTGAAAGTCCTGACCATTTTACCCCTTCATTGCATTGGAATTTTTTTTCTTTTTCATCTTAGACAGTTTCTCAGTTCTTTTCTCTGGCTTTGGAGGTAGTGAGGAGTTAGAGGCAGACAGGCAGGTAGAGGCTGTACATTTTAAATCCACTCCAATGTATTTTCCCATCTTTCCCCACTCCAAAGAAAAGGAGAGTTGGGTTTTTTGGGTTTTTTTTTGTTAAGCAGAGATCACCTAAGAAAGTTTTTCTCTCAAAAGTTCATGCAAATTTAGTTCAATTTCAGTAAATCCCTACGCAAATATTCCTCTTTCAGGATGGAAGTTATCCCAATGGACTTAGTTAAGTCACTTTCAAAATGTAAGATACTAAACTAAATTAATTCTACTTTAGGTCTGTCAGTATGGTAGGCAATACAGTGGTACATCAGGGTATCCAAGCTTACCTGGGCGCTGGAAGACGTGTAAACATATCAATAAGGAGCTCTGTCCCAGATGATTAGGTTCACTGAGAAACAACATCCCTTAGCACAGGTGGACTGCTGTAGGCGTGCACCAGTTTTGCTTCTGGTTTGTGAGCCTAGCTGAGGCATGCTGTGTGGCATCACTTTGGGCAGAGGGAGATGTACGCCCTTAGTTCTGAGAAAGCCTCAACTGGTGTTTAATGAAGTTTAGCTCTGCAGTCCTCAAGCTCTGAAGATTTGCTTCTTTGCTGTAATTGCTTCATTTCCATAGTGGGGAATGAGGGCATCACCCCAGTATGATAAAGGCTGATTACACTCAGCCAGCTTAAATTCCAATTTAATTTTACACTCACTGCTAATTTGGATCAGCTTTCCCAAGTATTCCTCAAGCCCACTATGAAAAAAATGAATTTTGCGTTCAAAGGAAACAACTCTGCTTTAGACAAAGTAGCTGATACCTCCATCATATTGATCTTCGTACGGAGCGTGAATGAATCACAGGAAGGAATGAATAGAACAACTCTGTGGGGACAGAGTACAAGACTGCCCTATAGTGTACCTACCTGATGAAAAATTAATAAGAACTAATGCTTTTTTTCCCCACTTTACTTGAATAGGTTTGGAATATGGCAATAACAAAGTCTTTCAGTCAGGCACCACAAGCGCATGAACACGGTTACCCTGCTTGACATCTCTAGCTGGAGCTAAAAGGCAGACCTTTTGTTGACGCTTTGTTCTGAACCGGAAAACATTTTTTTTTTTTTTTTTTACAAACGTTCTGTTAGAAGTATATAGAAGTTAAGTCTGAGAACATGTTTACTTTTGAAACAGACTTGATCTTAGAACAGCAAAGCCGAAGTGCCCAGGTGCCCAGCTGCTTGGCAAGGTAACTGGAAGGCCGATGACGACTGGGAACCTCAATGCTCTCAGACCATCCGCTGGTCTGCGGGGACCTACATCCTACCTCCTGCCAGATATCTCACCAGCCGCCAGCTCAATAGGACACAGCCTGGGAGACCCAGGACTAACCATACAGAACCCAGACTCTTCAGAAACCCTGCAGGGGAGCTGGCAGGAAGGCAGGACACGGCTGTCTCTCAGTCTCATGGGATTTTTTGTAGGTGATGTAACTTCACACTGTGATGTTCTGGAAAGCCTCCAGCGTGACTTCCCCATAGCGGGAGGATGCTGATGCCACGGTGACCCCTTCTGAGCTCCCTCGTAGCATCTCTGGGAGCAAGAAGTGCGCTTCGATGCCTGCACTTGCTGTGCTTTCTGCCTGTCCCAGTGCTATGAGATGCAGCAGAAGGGGGCTGGTGCTGTGCTGAGGGGAAGTCTTGTGGCCGTCCTCCTTGTCAGTGCCTATCTACCTGTAGCTTGAAGCTAGCCGAGTGAGGGCTGAGACACCTCCTCCCTGCCCCGGCCGTTTACCTTGTTTAGATGGAGGATTAATCTTGCTCTGTTTTACCACACCAACTGAGGGAAAACCATAGATTTGTAAACCCAGACCCCGCAGAGATCAAGATTCTCCCCCTCCCTCACAGAATTGTCATAGATTTTAAAGAATAAATCAGACTTTTTATTTTTCTCCTACTTTTCTCAGTTCAAAAGTTTTCAATTCAGCCTCATAATTCAAGAGCAATAAATGCATAAAAACTCGACATCCTCCAAGGAGCCTATGACCTACGCAGGGTGAGATGTTATTTTCTATTTCCCTTTGCCTAGTCTCCTGGGAAATGGATAGGCTTCATAAAAGGGCCACAAACTGCACTTTTTTTATTTGTCATATGCTACTTATGTTTTCACATAGTCTCCTTACTCTTTCTCCTTCTCAGTCGCTCTGACTTTCTATCCCAGATTATGCAAGGTTATTTTTCTCTTTCTTCTAGTAGGCTTTGTATTTTTAATTTTCTTCATGTGATATGTTTGCTTGTATCCTTGGATTCCTCACCCCCTTCACCTCCTTACCTCTTATTCTTTGTGTCCTCTAGCACGTACATACAACTTTCTCTCCTCTCTTTTCTTCCACGTTTCTTGGTGTTTGCTCTAACATCACCACTTGACTGGTCCTGTGGTCTTTGCTGTTCTGTCACAGGTTCCTCCACCATGACAACGCCTGGAGACTCAACACCTACTGCTCTCCCACTGTGCAGCACCCCCGAGTGATGCTGTGGAAGGCTCCTGTCCCCAGCTGAGTCCATACAGGCACTCGTTCCCAAGCCATCAGCACTCAAAAAGAGAACAAATGCAGAGTATTTCTTCAGGTGCTCTGATTAGTGCCTTCAGTCAAGGGCTTACTCTTCACCACCTGGTGTACTTAGTAACCAGTAATACCAGTATGAAAGAAGTTATAAACTGTAGGGAGAATTGTGTGAAAAACCTCAGTGTGAGATGGTCTAGAAGGGAAGGTGGTATAAGGGCTGGGGTCTTTTCATAATGCAGATCTTCTGGGCTTGGTATAACGACACATGCCCCCATTTTACTGCTGGAAATGGTGTCCTGGGAGTAGTATGCCAAGCATGGTGTCCTTCGTTATCATTACAGACCTTTCTAAAAATCCTTGTTCTGCTGCTTCTTCCACTGCTTAAACACAAAGCTTTTCCCTCGTACTGCATGCACACCAATCTTAATATTTTTGTTCCAAACCTCTACAAAGCCACCAATAAAACTAACTAATAGCTCAACAGAGCAGTATATTTTAGTGATGAATTAAGAGAGAGATGGCACAGTATAAAACACCACAGGACAAGTCTTTATAGGTATTTAGGAACATAACTCTGATGTGTTTCATCAGTATTAGTTAGCTTACTTTCTGTATTATTTCACCCAGTCAAGTCACTTGCATCATTCTCAGAAGAATAAAAAGGTGGGAGCATGTGGACGTAACATAGTACTGCAAGAGTGGACAGTGTTTGACAGTTAGACTGAGAAGCCCAAATAACTTTTCTGGGAACCAAACATTGACTGTAAGGTATTGATTGGACTGGATAGTAAATGCTATTGACTTCTCGGTATAGTGCAGGAATGAATTGAAATACCATCCTGTTGAAATTGAGGATCTTCCCAGCTGGTTTGACAGGAAGATGTACTCCTAAATGCTCAGATTTTTGGAGGCTGCTTTCTGTATTGAAAATGCAAAGAGATTTTACATCTGTCCTGGCAAATTTCAATCAGACTGTACTCAAAATGTATATCTAATATATACTGATGAATAGATGTTTGTTTATATTTTTATTATTAGCCATTGCCATGTATTAAAAAAGGCTATACTTTAATACTATGTTATCTACACCAGTTTTATATCTTCTAAGAATAAAATACTCCATGATTTGTTTTAGTGTAACCTCTGGGACCTGCAGGGTAGAGCACAGGCTGCGAGAGTGCAGAATGTAAAGAATCTTCAGCAAGTTTTCATTATGTGCACAGCCTGAATGCTAAGTGCAGTGATAAATGAACTGTGATTGAATTTGTTAATGAAGAGACAGAATAATTTTAGAAACACAGCATAGTCTTCCCAGGTTGCTATCAATCCCATTGCACATGCAGGTCTATCAGTTTTTCTTCTTCATGCATCTTAAAAGCACAGGAAAAATCTGAGAAAATGAGCAAAGAGCGATAGAAAAAAGAGCAAATAAATTAAGATCTTTCATTATTTGTGAGGGGAAAGTCTTGGAAAATTCAAAGACAGAAGAAGGCAAAACTGCAATCCCCTGCAATACACCCTCTACTGCAAAGCTGGATAAAGAAGAGTAAAGACAAAGCTGAGTTTAATCCAATGTAACTGGTTTTCACTGGGATAAAGTTAATTTTCTTCATAGTACCTGCTATGGTGCTATGTTTTGGATCTGTGACCAAACCACTGTTGACAACACAGGGATGTTTTCATTACTGCTGAGCAGTGCTTGCACAGAGCCAAGGGCTGTTCTGCTCCTCACCCCCCCACCAGCGAGCAGGCTGGGGGGGCACGAGGAGTCGGGAGGGGACACAGCCGGGACAGCTGACCCCGACTGACCCAAGGGATGTTCCAGACCATAGGACGTCATGATCAGCATGTAAAGCCAGGGGAAGGAGAAGGAAGGGGGGGACGTTTCTCTTCCCAAGTCACCGTTCCGTGTGCTGGAGCCCTGCTTTCCTGGAGATGGCTGAACACCTGCCTGCCCATGGGAAGTGGGGAATGAATTCCTTGGTTTGCTTTGCTTGTGGGTGTGGCTTTTGCTTTCCCTATTAAACTGTCTCTATCTCAACCCGTGAGTTTTCTCACTTTTACCCTTCTGATTCTCTCCCCCATCCCACTGGGGGAGAGTGAGCGAGCGGCTGTGTGGGGCTGAGCTCCCCACCAGGGTTAAACCAGGACATCCAAGAAAATAAGAAAACAACTGTTCAGAGAATGGACAGGTTAGATGTGATGGGAATGGATTTTGAAGCATGAAACATAGGTACTGTCCTTACTGCACACCTGATACTTTTTATGGAGGTGATTATAGTTTGACATAATGACGTGACTAATTCCAGTGAGGGGAAGCCCACCATCATTTAGGAATGATGGGGACAGAAAACAGCTTGCCCTCATCAGGCCAAAGTGAGCAACCCCCAGGCAGGACAAAGTATAGCTTAACTGCCCTGGAAATTGGACAGCACCCTGACTGGAACTGGGGCTCATTAGATCACACTTTTTGGGTTTGTCTTCTTCTTTTTCTTAAGGCTGAGGTTAAAATGTCAGCTGCCTTGCACTAGTACAGCAGTATGGGCAGGAGATCTCAGCTGTTCCTTGCTGTGTTGTATTTGCGTGGCAAGGTTTTGGTAGTGGGGGGGCTACAGGGGTGGCTTCTGTGAGAAGCTGCTAGAAGCTTCCCCTGTGTCCAACAGACCAATGCCAGCCAGCTCCAAGATGGACCTGCTGCTGGTCAAGGCTGAGCCCATCAGCGACGGTGGCAGCACCTCTGGAAGAAAGTATTTAAGAACGGGGAAAAGTTGCCGCGCAACAGCAACAGCAGCAGGAGAGAGGGGTGAGAATGTGTGGGAGAAACAGCCCTACAGACCCCCAGGTCAGTGCAGAAGGAGGGGGAGGAGATGCTCCAGGCGCTGGAGCAGATTCCCCTACAGCCCGTGGGGAAGACCACGGTGAGGCAGGCTGTCCCCCTGCAGCCCAGGGAGGTCCACGGGGGAGCAGATCTCCACCTGCAGCCCGGGGAGGACCCCACGTCGGAGCAGTTTGTGAGGAACTGCAGCCCGCGGGAAGGACCCACGCTGGAGCAGTTGGTGGAGGACCGTCTCCCGCGGGAGACACCCCACGGCGGAGCAGGAGCGAGTGTGGAGGAGTCCTCCTCCCCCTGAGGAGGAAGGAGCGGCAGAGACCAGGTATGACTGACCATAACCCCCATTCCCCATCCCCGTGCACTGCCGGAGGAGGAGGTGGAGAACATCAGGAGCAAAGTTGAGCCTGGGAAGAAGGGAGGGGTGGGGGAAAGGTGTTTTAAGATTTGGGTTTATTTCTTGTTACCCTACTCTGATTGGGTTGGTAATACATTAAACTAATTTCCCCAAGTCGAGTCTGTTTTGTGTGTGACAGTAATTGGTGAGTGATCTCTCCCTGTCCTTATCTCAACCCACAAGCTTTTCATTATATTTCCTCTCCCCTATCCTGCTGAGGAGGGGAGTGACAGAGCAGCTTTGGTGGGCACCCGATGTCCAGTCAGGGTCAACCCACCGCACTTGCAAATCACAAACCCACAGATTTCCTCAGGACTCTCCTCCTCCCCAACTTGGCTTTGTCACCTGGGGAGTCTTAACAGGAGGGTAAGTGGATCTCTGTGTCTTTCCACTTACAGAAAAAGGGCATTTGAGCCATGTAAAGAGGGAGGGGATCACCAACTAGTATAAATGAAGACGGCAGTCTTCCAAACAGCCCCCAAAACAAAAGCCCCAAAGAAAGCTGCAGACACCTGGCTTCCCTGCAGCTCGGACAGTGTTACTGCTGCAGGCATTTCATAATGCTTGTGGGCTCTTGGGCTATGTGAAAACTACTCCCCACACCTGCAGTTCAACGTATCTCCCTGACATGGCAGCTGTATGAGCATTATAATTGCTGCAATTCTTCAGGCTTATGCAGTATTAACACAGTGGTTCTTTTTTTTTTTCTAAATTAGACAGTCTCAGAGCTTATCTGCCCAGCTAACAGGCTACTAAATGATGACATTAACAAATTGCCCTCCTTCCACTCCTAGAATCAGCATTATCCACTAATTGCACAATAGCTTTTGCACAGCTGCCCTCAGCATGTGCGTGCCAGGAGGTGCAAAAGCAGATTTCCCAGAGCAGCCCGAGGCCCAGGAGATGGCACTCTTTCATAGCTCTTGTGCACACCTGGGCTGTGCTACAGCTGCTAACACAGCAGTCGGAGTAAATAACTTTCCTTCAGAAGTGATAATTTTCTGGTAAAATGATCAGCAAATGGAATTCTACGAGTTCAGAAGTCTTAGTGGAAAAATACCAGAGGAGTCTGAAGCCTTACCTTCTGATGCCAGTGTATGAAAACTTTTCCCCGACTGACTGAATCAATTCCTTTACTAACTAGTGGTGTAGAAATAGCCTTTTTCTATATTCGCAAATAATTTCCTCAGCTGCTAGTTTCAGTCCAATGCCCAAGGTTGGCTGTTGCAAAAATATTCTTGCAGATAAAAGCAAAATTTAATACTTGGGCTGCCACATAAGACACACTGGGAGTGATAAATGAAAGTAAAAGTATATGTTGTCTGATTCCCATGTGCACCATTACCCGAGGCTTAGTGGGATTTAACCAGCTAATCCCCATGTTGGTTTTGTTATCGTGCCATTACAGGGAGTGTGTTCAGGTAAGGCTGCAACAGGAGAAGATAAGGCGCGCTCTGAAGGTGAGGAAGAGAGCACGCGAGACGAGCTTCTGCCCACAGGTAAGCGGGGATTTGGGGACCAGGGGAACAAGTTCTTCTGTCTTACTTATCTGTGCCGGTCTGGGTTACGGGCGGTGCTGGGCAGAGAGACTCCTGCTGTGGGCTCAGGTAGGGTAACAGAAAACGGTATTCGTTTGCTTTGGTTATTCCACCCAGGGGGTGGATGCTCAGTTTGCCAGCCCAGAGCATCCCTGCCAGCACAGCTCAGGGGCCACGCTGCAGCACTACACACGTCCCTGTAGGCATGCACCCTCCAATTTTGGGGCCAAGCACTGCAGATCTATGTTGAAAATTTAGGTCTTGCCACGCATGGAGCCCGTCCTGTTGGCCAAGGGCAGGCTAGCATCGCAGCTCGGGGAGGGAGGGCTGGCTACACCACCCCACCTTGATCTCTGTGAAGAGGGCAGATCCTGCACATATGGCACGAGCACCGGCCTTTGCGCTTTCCAGAAGGCTTTGCCCACCTAAACCCATCAACGGCTTGTGCCAAAGCACAGAGAACTGCCAGAACCACATGAGAGGCCCCATCCAAATCCATCATCCAGCGCCTGCATCCTTCCCCACTGCCATCCCCCAAGGCAGCTCGCTCGGCTTGTCTGAGAAAGGTTTCGCCTCAGATAGTCGAGAGCGGCAATCCCAAAAATGCATACCGCTACGGAAAAAAGAAAAACAAACCAGCCCCCCTCCCAATGCTCATTTTAATTTAGAAATTAACATCATTTCTCCTTTGCTAATTGCAAATACTGGGCACCGTCTGAATGAAACCATCTGCATCTGTTACTTAATTAGACCAACGTTTTTCAAATGGGTGAAAAATAATCCACTGAGATACAAGTCTTTCCTCTGGGGCAGTTTCCTGTCTCAATCTTGTATCGTGTTGAGTGTTATAAAAGAGTTAGTTGCCATACTCTCTCTCTAGCCTCTGAACCTATTCAAATCATCCATTAAAGACAAATGTTAGACCTATTCTTTGCCCCTTCCTCCCCCAACACAGTCATAGGCAGTGACAGGCTCGTGCCCTGTCCTGAAACAGAAGATGGTGGTAACATACAGGAAAATTAATGATGTGGTACAACCCTAACTTCAGCTGAGTGATACAACACTAATGAATCAAGTATTAATTTTTTTTTGCTTTTAATATACCTCTGTTTTAATGTGAATTTCTGAAGAAAGTTGAAAATGAGAAGATTCTTAAGGACAGATACAGAATTCCTAGCTTACGTGGGTTGAATTTTTTCAATTGAGCAGCAGAGGAGGCATAAACTACCAAGAATATGTTTGCAATACAATCAAACCTCATTGCTGCGCATGTCGCATTCAATACTGCATTACAAGAGTGCTTGCTTAACCCTTGCCAACTTTTTCCAAGGCCACAGGAACTCAAACAGCATCATTGCTCCTGAATTCATGAGTAAAGAAAAGATTGCTGCATTTTTCTGGGTTTTTTTCAGGATTTTTCAGTGACAACCATGTCAGCCCATTGTCTTCACATTTAAGAATCAGATGTTTAAACACCAGCAGAGATGGGCAGGGACTGTAACAGGTGAATGAACACATACCTTTGAGCGTGTAATTAGGATATTGTGTAATGTGGGATGCCCAAGAAGGCATGTACTAGATCTTTATGGCTGGGACCTCTCTTGTTTGTCACTGAAAGTAAGTCTGCCCCTTGGGCGGTAAATTTACCGTTCATCTCTTCAGTTACTGTCATGGCTGGAAGTACTGGAGAAACCTGTTTGGCTGTTCTCCCTGCGCAGTCATTACCAGTTCTGTAGTGTAAATCATGGGATCACAGGCTAAAATGGGCTGGGAGGGACCTCTGTAGGCCACCTGGTCCAGCCCCTCACCCAAAATGGGTTGAGCAAGGGCAAGCTCCTTGGGGACACGCCAGGTTGCATCTGAGTATCTCCAAGGATGGAAATCCCATAACGCCTCTAGGCTCCTATTCTGGGTTTTTCCCTCATTCCAGCTTGTATCCATCATCCCATTGATGTTCACCTCTAAGAAGAGTTTGACCATCTTTTTAACACCCTCCCATCGTGATTTGTAGACAGCTGAGAGATGTCCCCTGAGCCTTTTCTTTTTAAGACTGAGCAGACCCAGCCTTCTCAGCTTCTCCTGTGTCCATAAACCACATACACCTTTTGTAAAATTTGATTAACAGTGCCTTGCCTCTGCACTTACTGGCTTTCTCATCTCCATTCCTGATTCACTCCCCAATATTTCTTACAGGAAACCTTGCCCTGCTAATCACAGGCTGCGGAACAAATGCACTTTAAAAAGTAGTTACTGCGCTTTGAGCACAAACGAAGGCAGCCTGGGAATGGCAATAAAATGGCAGTAGTAATGCGATCAGGGAATCCAACTCTGTGTAGTCAAACTCTTAAAAATCTAGTGGAAGTCACTGTAGTTTTGGTATTATTCCTGCTAATAAAGCACCTAATTAAAAAACTATTAAACATGCATCAATTAATAATTTGAGTCCCTTAGATCATTTCTGCTAAAATTAACATTTCAGTTGCATCAAGGATCTTTTAATGAACCACCACTAACAAGAATATCTCTCTAATTAACTCAATGTCTTTAAAACAACAAGGCAATTTTTGGAGTAGTTTGCTCTTATCCCTGCATCAATTATGCTTGAAATTCTGAGATTTTATAAGATTGGTCATGCCTGTTAGAAAATAAGAAAAAATCGTCAGGGATTAAAAGAAAAATCGTATTAAAGCTCACTCGGCTTTAATACTTTGCTGTTGTTTCTGAAATAGTATGTGGTATTTGTAGGGAGCAAAGGTTTTAGATAAAAATGAAAGGGATTCACACCGAGTTTGAAATTTACACATCCAGGTAGGAAGGGTTCAAAGGGCTGGAGACTGCTCAGGGAAGAATCATAGGTTTTGGCCAGTAAAAAGGCAAGAGGAGGTGAAAGGTATGGCCCTTTCTCTGAAGGACGACCAGGCATCTTCATCTCCCTCTGCAGTCTTTCTTTGGGACTCAGGCTGTTCATCCCAGCACAGATGTCCCAGTATCAGAGGGGTTTGTTTAGAAACAAAGCTCTTGAGTTGGAGAAGCATCCTCACGCCAGCACGGTGCCTCAACACGCGTTTGCTCTTTTCTCAAGCCGGTAGGGTGGCTGCATTGCTCCTGGCGAGGGGCTTCGGGAGCCTCTTCAGCTGCTCACTCTTCCCCTCCGCAGCCGGGACGGACAGGCAGCCCACTCGCTGGTGGTGGGAGTGCCTGTGGCCCCCCCGTGGCCAGCCCCTCCTGGTGTGCTTAGCAGCTCCTAAGCTAAGAGCGTGCTAACGAGCTGGTGCGCTGAGGGATCTGCAGGGCCTGATGCAGCCCCCAGGGCCTTCACCAGTTTGGGTGGAAGGGAAATCTAACCGTAATCGCAGTCTTGAGAGCCCTCTTGGAAAACCCTCGGTCTAGGACTGAGACTTCAGACATGGTCCATTCCCTTTCTGGAGTAGAGCTTGACCTCATTTGTGTCCAGATGTGCTTCTAGACTAAGATTAATCCACCAGGTTGATGATTATAAAGTTTTAAAGCTTAGAGGTTTTTCTGAAGAAGTAGGCAATGTTCAGGCAAAGAAATGCAAGCTGGCATGGAGATTCGTTTTCCCACCACTACTTATTTTAAATCGAGTGGTAAGAGCTTTCTGTGAAATGAAAGGGCTGTTAACAATCCTCAGCATCTTGTTCAGTTCCCTGGCAGGGCATTACCATTTTCAGCTTAACACCTTGATGCTTTAATCTTGAAAATACATAATATGAGGGTTTTATACACTCAAAGACATTTAGTCATCTAAACAGAAGTTTACATAGACATTGTTGATCACTCAAGCCCTAGTTTAAATGTAATTAATAATCCCTTGAAATGACATGTACTTCATTTGATATCCCCTCTTTCACAGACAGGGCTTTAGCTGATGCTGTGGCAGCCATGGGTCACTTGATTATGAAAGCCGGGAAGATTAACATACCCTTTCCCCTCTAGCTCACACAGCTGGACCCCTTCACAGCAGAAAGAAGCCAGAAATGAAGACAGTCTAATAAAAATTCCTACATGCACTTCTTCAATATTGCATGCATTATAGCTAGATGAAGCCTATTTCCATACAATCACCTAGTTCCTTTCAAGTTTCTTTTCAAAATCACTACAACCAATTCTTTTGTAATTCAAGGTCTGCCTATGAGCAGTCCTCCTAAAACTGCTCATCCATTATCCAAACACTTTTAAAGGCCTGCATTTGAAAAAAATCCCCCAAATTCACAGCTTCATTTATCTCAGTTTTTATCACTGCTTGAAGAATAAGACTTTAAGGACGGAAGCTTTACATTTGAAGGACACTTTCTATAACCCTATTAAATGTATATGGGAAAGGTGCTTCTTTTATAATTTCCTTTGTAACCCAATGGGACTTACACATTATACATGGAATAGATGACATTTTTCACATAGTTAAAATCTCTTTGTAAACAAATGCATCAAAATATTGGACCGGCTGACTTACATGTAATGAAAAGGAGAAATAGAAAACATCCAAGCAAGGTAAGGACCATGGCTGAAAGCAGAAAAAACAAATTATCTATTCCTAATTCCCACACAGTGTACTCCAGTGTCCCCATTCCCTACCTCCTCCTTCCCACCCAGTTTGGTAAGTTCTGCTTTTTCACAGAAAAATAAATCAAAGCAACAATGATTAAAATAGCACAAAGAAATAGGCAACTAGCAACAGGTCTTGAATGCTTTGGGAAAACTCTTCCCATTTCTGGCAGTTCCCATATCAGTATGAGCCAGCCTGATGGTTTCTTCTACTGTGGTACTACGCTTAAACAGACGATATATGCTTGAAAACCGAGAGCGTGCCTCTTCTCCAAAGCCTGGCTGCCTGGTCTTGGGTCCCTGAGAGGTAGACACCCCAATCATTGATGTTTCAGGCCAACCATAACTCTTTGACCACTACTCAGAAAGCTGCTGGTAAGCACCGCCGCTGCCCATGGAACACAACTGTGCTGGTCTTGCTCTACAACTTCTTATTTTACAAGTAGTCAAAGACAGTCTGAGCAAGCAGCAAAGTCCCCATGGCTTGATAATGGAGACCTTTGCAGACAGTACTGTAAATACCTGTAGCTGTAGTGGAGAAGTCATTGACTAACCATGGAGTGGAGTACTGACAAGGAATGGTGTAACTCATCTGTCAAATGCAACAGGTGCTTTGGCATGCTATCACCTGCAAACATTGTATTTTAATGATAACCACCCATCAGCAGAGCTATTGTAATGGCTCCTAGACTTACTTTTAACCCACCTTGATTGTCTGAAAAAAATGCAATTGCTTAACCCACTTTCACAGAGATGTAAATCAATGTTTTTTTCTCCTCCAGAAGTGGGGGCCCAGCACCCACATGTTTGGTAAATGCGAAGTTGCCACAGAGTTTAAAGGGACCTTGGTAGCCATCCTTAAGCACCATCTGGGGCAGCGTGGGCTTTCTGTATCACACAAACGATCGTTATGCCTCTTTCACCACTCTGCCTTCTTCCAGTCTGATCACAGCTTAGCTGACCAGCAGTAAGTTGTTAGGAGGCAGCAGTGGGATGCATGCTCCCAAAATACAGCACATCTCCCTGCCACGTCTCCTTAGCAGTGCAGCAGCACTGGGTAGACAGCAAAGCCGCAGGGATAAAGAACTCCAATTCTGCTCAGTTGCTGTGCTAGACTGTTGACACCTCTCTTCCCCTAACCAAGCAAAAAGATGCTTTTAAAAGCTTTTGTCCTCCTCACGTCTTGCCTAGATGTTGTGTGGGCACCTGCCCCATATATCTTACACCATTTACTTGCTGTGTCACAATTAGGAGACAACTGCATAGAAAGAAACAAAGGAAAAGCAGTTTTCTGCAGGACCAAGCAAGACATTTCTAGGAGATTCTGGGCCTGTTCATTTTCAATAAAAAGTAGCACAGCAGTAAAATATGGGAAGAAAAAAAAATGTTTCTTCAGACACTTTCCGTTATTTTATGGTTAAACTCAGGGTTCTGCTCTACAACACAAACCACCAGTTCTTTGCAAAAAACTGTACTTCAAAAATATTAGAACTAGCTGCAGAGAAAAAGAATTTTAAAGTCATGGCACAATTTCACATCTGTTGTGCGGGCTTGGCATTTACCTAGCCTTCATCCAAGACCTATCAGCCCCCTGACATGTGGTTTTATCTTAATATTATAAACCACTGCTAATAAGATTGATGGTTTTCTGCTAAGGGTGCAGCAAATAAATGGAACGTATCTGTCCCGTGCTCTGTCTGGGCAGGGAAGACCTGTTTGATGACGCTGGTGTCTCATTGTGTAGGTTTAGTTTAACCAGCCTGGACTGTGATTAGGTTTTTCATTTTTATGGCTTTCTGGAAAATGAACGCTGAAGCTTGATGTGTTGTACCCATCTCACTGAAAAGCATACAAACACGGCCGATTAGCTGGGCTGTCTAGGCCAAAGTGTTGTGATTAAGATTCAAGAGAGCTCTTACTCATTTCTAATAAAACTGTGTACCTGAGGCTGTATTTAATTACCAGAGCCTTTAGCCCCTACTGCTGTCAGCGTTGATACTTCTCCGTGATCTGCTGTATATTTCCTTTCAGCTGTTGTGGCAGAGAGGTTTTTGGCATTTCCACTTCTAAAGCCTATCACCTGAGAAACAGCATCTAAGGTGTCAATAGCATGTTCATTTATTCTCCTTGCAGCATCTTCCATTGATTTCTCCAAGCAGATGACCTGACCTGTCTGGGGGTTTCTGGAATTCTCCAGTGCCAGCAGCAGCAGCCTGATTGTCACGTAAGTAGTGAAATACCATTATCATATCACTATATGCTTGATTTTAAAGAGGTTATTGTGGCCACCGTTTGAAGCGTGCATGAGGAAGCATTTGTAACGTGAGGTCTGCAGCGGACGGAGCTTCCCGCAGCCCCACTCACATCAGCCCAGGCTGCAGCGACCCACGCCGGGGCAGGGACAGCAGGGCGCCGAGTGGCAAGAAGTGGTTTAGCACAGGCTGGAAGGCAGCGGAGGGTGGCCCCTGCGGAGCGCGCAGAGGAGGAGATGTGGGAATGGCGGTGATGTCCACCGAAAGACGGTCTTTTCAAAAGCCCCAGCAGAGCCCAGACTCGGAGATGCTGCAAGGAGCCAGGCAAAGCTCTGATACGAGTACGCTGACAAATGCAGTGAACCCTGAGATAGTGCCTTAAACAACAATACCCCCTGCAGCCCCTCAGGTTTACAGCAAAGCAGGCTGTACATTTGCAAAGATTTGCAGGTCGGAGTATACATCTCCCCCCCCGCTCTAAAGGAGTCAGCGTCCTGACAGCACCCGGCTTTCTCACTGAGGGTGAGTTCAATCCATCCTGTGTCGAGGGAGTCCCTGTGGTGCTGGGCGTCCCGGCATACTGGAAACATATGGAAGCAGGGCTTCCCAACCCGGGGCACAGGCTGCAGCTCCCTCCGCAGCCCCGGCTGGGTGTTTCACAGCTCTTCCACGAGTGCGCAGACGGGGGCTGTGGGGGTTCCTGCTTCCCCTCTCACTCTCAGTTGCTGGTGTATTAGAATAGCCCCATTTCTGCAAATTACCTTTAGGCCCAGTGAATCTCGTTCATAGGTCAGTCAAATGTCTCCAGGTCGTCCAGCCCTTTCCTGCACCTGCGCTGGCAACACCAACGTTTGCTTCTAAGCCTTCAACAACTGCAGTGAAGCTGAGGGTCTAAAAGTGAATTTTAAAATGGAATGTTTAGAGCATCTTGTCTATAGCTGTCATTAGCAACCCCGTCATGGTAGATTAAAAAATATTCCTTCATCCATTCCGTATATGACAGGTACTGATGAAGTTTAATGCTCTTGCTGCTAAGCACCCTGCTCTTGCATGTGCTATCAGACTCTGTCCTTTCTGCACCTTTAGAGCTTGTGAAACTAAACTCCTACCAAATTTCTCAGAGATAAAACAGAAGCCAAGACCCTCTTGGATCCCTCTCCTCTGGTGTGGATGAAGTGACAATGGGAACTGCACATCACAGAAGACCGGCCAAGATAAAAATTCTCTGCTTACTTGCTGAGCCTCGCAGCATCACATGAGCTGGGCACGTGCAGGGTCTACTGTGTTGTTCCTGCCTGTATCTACACAAACAGGTAAACTCAATTTTACACTGTCACTGACTAAGGATGTAAGACAAAGCATATACACACACACACACACACACACACACTCCCCTTCATTTATTTTTTCTTTGTTCATGCATCATGCAGTTTCTTCTCCAGCAAGAGTTTTACGGAGAGGTAGGCAGAAAGAAGCAGAGCCTTTCCTTTCCCTCAGACCATGAGATATGTAAGGACATAGGTAGATTTAGATTTTTTTTTACACAGCAGCTTTCTATGGAGGCAATGGTGATCTACATATGTTCTTTCACGCCTATTTATGGCAAACCTGACCTTTTTCCTCAATGCAATGTGTGAAGCATCAGTTGTTTTAATTCTACTTCAAACACGAGCTCTAAGTCAAAAGTTTCTGTATGAACAGAGGACTGAACCCTGCACTGAGAAAGAAGACGACAAAAGAAACTAGGTGCAAGCACTAATGAAAGAATCAATCAGATGAGAGCACATACCACTGAGGGGAGACAGCAGCATCTGCTGATTAGAATGAGACACGAAGAACTGATAGTAGGGTCTTCTTTTGCCTTGCATGTACTTTCTGGGAGGCCTTTCATAGATTACATTATTAGTACAATACAATGAATGCCCCCACTCTTTCCCATGTCTAGGTCCTGCTGTGATTTCCCCCTTGCTCTGAAGCTTCAGGCTGCATGGGCTGCCAGAGGCGACTGTGCCCCTGCATGTGGACGTGCCGAGTCCCTCGCCTGAAGAGCTCAGTTTCTCACTTTCTTACAACAATCAAGATCAAGGATAGGCTCTTTTGAAAAGTGTTTTAGATTCTCAGTTCATGTGACTGGAAACTTTAAAAATGTTTTATATTACTTACACGTTTCAGTTTTCTAAACACATACCCTGCTCGTTTACAAACTGAAATCTAAGTGAGTGCAATAAAATGCATGAAATTTCTTGTTAATCTGTGAAAACAATTGGTTTGGAATTATTTAGATTTTTATAATCCCTCAAATTTCAAAGGCTTTGCAATCCAGTATATAAATGCTGGTACAAGGAATGTGATATCTTTATTTTTCGTCTATTTTTCCTTTTTCCCTTTTACCACTGTAAGTGAGATAGGACTCTAGAAGACTTAATAAAGATAGCCAGATGCAAAACTAAGAGTCAGGGAAATACTTCATTGATGTAACTGTCAATAGAAGAATCCTATAAATATATTGCCATTCTCTCCACATGAACTTAATCTAAACAGAAACTTCAGGATTTGCTGTAAAATGTTCGCACTGGAAGACCCCCTTCCAGCACTATGAAGATCCTTCATATGCTTATGACAGCTGCAAGGTAGGTTTGCTAAATCTATTCAGTCTGGGAAAAGTAGAAGACTTTAGGAAATGCTGGAAGCCACAGTCCAGCCAGCTTGCTGTGCCTGTCGGACTTTGGGAAGGGACATGAAAATGAGAGCTTACCCCCTGGAAAACTGGAAGGGAGTGAGGGCACTGCATCAGAGGGGACGGTCTGTGTCTCCACAGCCTGTGTGGATTATGAATTTGGTGGTGTTTGGGTTTGAGGCAGCACGGAAGGAGAAAGGCCTGGGAGGTTCCTGCTGTGCCAGTGGATCTATGGTGGGGAGCCCTCTGTGAACTGGGGAGAGGGACCAGCTCAACACAACAACGGGCTGAAGCCTGGCTAGCACGCTAGAAACGCCTGGTAACACACCACAGATCACGCTGCAGCTATGTACAGGACGTAAAGCATCACATTTTCCAGTCTGATTTAAACATCGATTTTGAACTCTAATTACAGCAGAAAGGACTGTTGTTTAAACCCACCGAGCTCTTGTGCATGCAGAAATGCAATAAGTCACTTCGTTCTGCCCTGGCCTTTCTTAAGCACGCCAAATTAGCGTGTATTTTGTGATCGATGTAGGTGTGTACTTACACTGCTCAATGGGAGACAGTCTCCCTTTGCTGTGACAGGGCGAAGGCTGAAAAAATGAGCAAGTGAACTGTATTTTTCAGACGAGCAGTGCTGGCCCTTCCTTTGTGTTCAGAAACCAGTCTCAGCTGGGCTTTTTCGATGGTTTTGAACCGTGGGGTTTCTCTTGAGTAATTTTTTGAAACTTTTCTCCTTAGTCACAAGAGAGAAAAACCTTACCCTTTCAAACAAAAGTACCTCATTTAAGAACTGGACTTTAAGAAACAAACCAGATGTCATAATATTGTGAGACTTGTGGCTTAGTAGCTGGAGCTGCAACACAGCTTGCAGCAGAGAAGCTTGCAGGAGCAGGACAAGAATTGGTAGGTGCTAGTTCTTACTGCCGGGAAGGGTGAGCACCCGTTAGTCTTAAAGCCGATGCTGATAGAGCACAGTCGCATACTACATAGAGGTGTTTCAACCAGCTTTGTATGAACTAGTTTGGATACCAGGAGCAGGACAGCAATGGGGTAATCACGGTGTCTCTGTGGTCTGAAAACCAGTAAGTTATCCCAGGAAGAATACCACGAGGAGGGCTTCTTCCAGGACCCAGGGTACTTTCAGTCTGGCTGGGGATTGGCATATGGCACTGTACAGCCTTGACCTTTCCTCCTGGAGACCAGAAAACATACATTTAATGAGAACAGCAACTATTCACTGTCCAGCCTTCCCTCTCTGTGGGTGAGGACGGAGAAAATCCTTTAGCGGGATACACTTTGGTTCTTGATCCTGGGACGCCTAGAAATGGTGACACACCAGCAGTGCTTTTGGGTGCTGTCAAAGTCCTGCTGTAGGTAGGAATGGCACGTGACAGCGGAGGTTTTCTGTTACATGTTACAGAGAGAAGAACAGGGCTCTGGAGCTTTGGAAATCATTCCAGCTCCAGGACTGGTTTTGGTGGCAACTTTAATTCTGACTGCATAACACCTTGCCAGATGGAGAAATTGCACCGGTGCAATCTTTTATTGAACCAACATGAATTGTAATATAGCCAGGTCACAGGAACAGATAAGTATGTCAAAAATAGCATGATTCTGTTAGTAGTTCTTTGAAGATCCCTTTTTCAGCATGTGGAGAATGTAGCAATTAAGTTTGAAGTTGTTAAGGAAAAAAGAGAAACTTTTCAGCCCTTATCATCAAGTAATTACTGAAGGTTCATTACTTACCAGAGCTATGCTTCCTGTAACACAAATTTGAGCAAGCAGTGAGCATTCTGAGCAGACTCTGGACGACCCTGCATTGCCTGTGGCTGGGGAGAAAAGGAGGGGAGGACACAAGTTTGGCTTTTCTAGTCTACTTACTCTGCTGATAGGCTTTTTCCTTATGGTGCTCAGAGACTGGGATGATGAAATCCCTTCAGTTCCAGCACATCCTTCAAGGTCCTTTTAAAACTTAGAAACAACTATCAAGACTTCAGTTATAGCTTAGCAATATATTGTAATAATAATTGGAGGTAGAATATGATTATTAATCTAAAAAGATATATTCTTTCAAAATCCTTCAAAAAATACTTACTTCGGGGGAATTTCATCGTATGTATGTTATATAGGACATCAATTACTTTAAAGTTTTTTTAAGCTATAGCATGGGATTGAAGTGGGAAAAAGCGAGGTCATTGCATGCTTGTATTTGGGTGATCTTATGGGTGTTTATTACCTTGCTTATCTTGCTTGAATGTGGTGCCCCTTCCAGGCATAAAATGATGGCATGTGCCCTTCATGTTTTAAACAAAACTTTTTTTTTTACTTTCATGGAATTATACAGACTGAGGTTGTCCAAAATATTTCAATAAATTGTTTCTATAAACTCAGCCTTTCTCCCCTGCAAACAAAACCCCTTAATTAAGAATTACTGTTACCAAAACAGTCTTTCAGCACTTTCAGAAGGAATCATTTTCATTTTTCAGTGTAAAATGAGTTTCAGTTTTAGTAAATTTTAGTAAAGAAAAATCCCAAAGTTAAAACAGGTCAAAAGAATTGAAAAGATATTAAGAATAAGTATTGCTCAACATGAAATACTATGCCTTTAACTCTTCTTTTAAATTGCCATTATTGAAATAATTTGCTGACCAAAAGCTTGATTTTTTCCATGGATTCTGACCAGGCAGGAAATAAAAAAAAAAAAAAACAAACACCAAACCCAGTTGTTTGTATAGCTGTAGTTAAAATAACTGACAGAACAATTTAAGGGGGATGTGAAGGTCCTTGAATGCATCCAGAGGAGGGGCACAAAGCTGGTGACAGGGCTGGAAGGCATGTCTATGAGGAGCGGCTGAGGACTTTGGGCTTGTCTAGCTTGGAGAGAAGGAGCCTGAGGGGTGACCTCATGGCTCTCTGCAGCTTCCTGAGCAGGGGACATGGAGAGGGAGGTGCTGAGCTCTTCTGCCTGGGATCCAGGGACAGGACTCACGGGAATGGTTCAAAGCTGCACCAGGGGAGGTTCAGACTGGACATGAGGAAGCGTTTCTTTACCGAGAGGGTGGCCAAACCCTGGAACAGGCTTCCTAGAGAGGCGGTCGATGCCCCAAGCCTGTCAGTGTTCAAGAGGCATTTGGACAATGCCCTTAACAACATGCTTTAACTTTTGGTCAGCCCTGAAGTGGTCAGGCACTTGGACTAGATGATTCTTGTATGTCCCTTCCAACTGAAATACTCTGTTCTGTTCTGTTCTATTCTATTCTATTCTAATTCAGCAGGCAGATTCCCTGGAGCAGAAACTAAGAGTGGTGATCCCTTACAAATTTAAAATGTCAGAGAAGTAGAGCCGCCTTTTTCACACACACAAAAAATTTGTCCTAATGTAAAGTATTTAGAGGCTCATCTCTTCTATTTCACTGGGTTTGGTGGGATTTTTTTCTATGTAGTCTAGAGTTTAAAATCAAAACATTAACTTTAAAGAAGTTAGTATTTTTAGCCCAACTGATGGCTTGCTTTTCCACTTTGACAATGTGGATGTTAACATCCTCAACCGACCCTCTCTAAATTATTCAGGAAGTATGTTAGCGACATCTCCTTCTTTCCAAGCTGGATTCTTTTACGAGGGGTCCAGAGCTGACCCAGAGCCTGCCAACAGCTGGCTTCTAGCCTGCAATAAGCCTGTTTATTTGCACCCTACATCAGGAGCCATAGATGTGCCAGAAAGGACTACGAGGGCTCCCTCTAGCATGAAGGAAATCTCACCATCTAAAAATAGAAATAGTTTGGAAACAGACAGGGATTTCAGTCTTTCAATGCCTTATATGACAGCCGTGCCACAGTTACAGAAGAGTGCACACATGATGTCCCTGCTTAAATGTCAATGAGGAAAAAAATCCATTCTGTTTCACAAGGTTAAGTGGAAATGTCAGTCTGATTGACCGATGTTTTTAAAAGAGAGACTCAGTATCTGTTAGAAAGACCCAAACTGGCTTTTACGCTTCATTTGTTCCCATCCTTTGGACAGCTGCATGTCCATGAGGGCAAAGAGTTTTCCTCCCCTCCCCTCCGCGGTGCAGCTGTGATGACTGCCTGAAAGACTGACACCTTGCCATTAATGCTCTGGGGGAAAATTATCCACAGTGTTAAGCTCACTGGCTTCATGAACTTACATGTAGGATGAATTTGACTAACGGTTTCCGTGTGAAGGGTTATCAGAAGACCTGCTGGCCTTGTGCATTTTGTAGACATGCATTTTATACAGCCGGTGAACTGTGCTTGGGTCTCAGCTGCGACCAAAGCAACCAACAGGTTGCCCTGGACTAAATGCTGTAAAAAGCCCTCCCTGTGAAATAGCCTCACTTTCTTCCCTTCATATACAAAGGTGGTGAGTAGAGCATATAAATCTAATTGAAAAATGGCTGATCTACTTTTTAATTTATTGCCTTACCACCACTGCAAATCTATTCAATAATCCATTACAAAACAAAGTCTCTTATTTTTCTGCAGTGACAGTGTATAATGCACATCTGTTATCAAACTAAATGGAGGAACCAAGAGTAATTCTTGCCCAATCTATTAGATGGCTTTGGCTGTTCTTTTTTCATGGTCTAGTCAATTTTCAACCTGCTAAGACACATTAATCTATACACAGCTATGGCACATACCCCAAGCAACAACTTTCAGTAGCGTGTATGCATGCCAGTGTTGTGTGAGACGACTTGAGTGAAAGCAAAACCATGGGTGTGGGGCATGAGATTTTTCTGATAAAAAATACATCTCATGTTGCTTTGGGAATTTGTCACAGATTTAATCTTTCCCATAGAAGTAAAATTTCCGTCTCTCAAGGGTTTTTTTCAATTGAGATTTTTGATTTAAGACTGAAAGATAGACATAGAGTATAATGACATGACACTGCCATCTACTAGGTAAGATGCTGAAACACCAGAGATATTTATATCTCAGAAAAAAATCTGCATACTTGACCTCTAAGATAATTTTCTTGGTTTGTGCCAAGCTTTCACATTTTTACGTAACTGCTGAGCTTAGCAGAAAACATCACTGATCGCATGAAAAGGTCAGAGTAAAGTTGCTGTGTTCAGTTTAGTTGAAAGCATTGATACTTCCTTTGCACAAAAATATATTTTATGTTGTGTCCCCCAAATCCATACTGCCACTGCAAATACACATACACAAGCACATTTTTTCCTTTATCATGGGATTGGATTGTAAATAAACCCATTCTGGTATGGTAAACTATATGAGTTGCACTTATTTGTTATTTAATGTATTCTGCTTGCATCCAGATATTTACTGTTTGGAGCTAGCTGTGGTAGCTGAATTTTTAAAATTTAATACATGCGGCCGAGTGCAATGAAAGTTCTCCCTGGAAAGTGATGCTTCACCTTTACATGTATTGCCACGGAACAGCCAGCAAATAGAGACACCATCATTATTGCCTCATAACAAATGCCTCACACGTCTGACAATACTTCTGATGAGACCATTTCTGAAGCTACCACTCTGCAGGAGGAAGTGCCCATTATCTGACACACCGAATTAATGCTCTCCATTTATAGGCTGACCCCATGTGTTGAGGAGCATTGTATAATGCATGATGCTGCATAATTGAAACAGGAAAACTGGAGCACAAAGTGTGGACAAGAACAAGTCACCGGCAAAGGGAAAGAACTCTTCCAGCTTTGCTTGTATCTCTTTTCTTATAAACGTGAGCTCAACTAAAGTAGTAATTCGAAAGCCTCGTAAAACTGCTCAGTCCATTATACTGATGTGGCAGTGAGTATGCGTTGCTATGTACAAAGTTACGGCCTTGCCATAAAGCTGTATGGACCTGTCAGGATCGCTAAGTGATTTTTAGCCCCGTAGTACCTCTAGCATCGTAAGAAGGTGTCCTCTTCCCAATTTTCTTGGTGGGGAATTGAGGTGCAAGTTTGCAATAGTGGCCTAGCCACACTCTTTCTTATTCAGGTCTCTCTTGGACAAAGTCTTGAGGAGCTATGGAGCAGGCTACGCAGAGCTGTCATCAGAAGACCTGCATCGGTCTTTTCATAGCAATGTGTGTGTTTAAACAGCTAACTCAGGGAGCTTCATGGCTGCTACTTTCTAGCTAAGAAAGGAAGGTTATTAGCCCTTCTGCTCAACACCTGACTTGCTAGGCAACTACGAGCTGATAAATTGGTAATTCAGGACTAATATGTGTTAGTCCATAGGACATGTTATTTCATCAGGAATTAATTTGTGGGTGTTTTTCATAGCATGGATATGAAAATCAACTCTTGTGTACCCAGCTACCAATTTAAACAGTATGATTTTTATCTGTATAGATATCATTTAAGGATGGGTAAAAACCAGACAGTCATGTGGCTTGCTGCATTCTTTGGTAACTTCAAAAGTCTAAATTTAGTTTAAATTTTCTGTCACTCTACTAAACCAAAAATATATCAAAATACCACTCAGCATCTTACTGAACTTTTGGCCAGAGGCTCAGCAGGGTTTCACGAGACCATGAGTCTCCCTCTCCCCATCCCTTTCAGTGGTCCTGAGTTCCCCAGACACTCCTGATAGTGTCCTTGTGGTACTTCTTCCTATGGTAGACACCTCAGCATGAGGAGACACGGGGTCACCGACCTCATCTCAGTGAGCTCACCTGGAAAGCCACTAGCCAGGTGGAAGAGAAAAAAAGTGTAGCCCCTTTGGTGTCCTTCCCTCTGCACAGCTGCAGGTAATGGACAGCTGGAGGAGAGAAGCTGCGCGGGCGTCCACGCCTCAGCCCCACGGCTGGTGCAGGGAAGGGCTGGAGCAGGGCAGGGATGCAGGATGGTGCAGGACAGGCCTAAGCTCTGCAAAGAGAGGCAGAGAGGAGTACGAGATTCATATTGCATCTTCCAGGATAAGTGTGGCTCCTGATCACTTTGGCATCCCCACAACAATCTGTGTCTCATTAACCTATCCTATTTCCATGAATTCTCATTAAACATGTCAATTACCACTTCTATTATGTCCGCTCAAAACGCTGTTCAGCTAATTAATAAATTGCATTTTGTTTTATTATCACACCTCTAACACTCTGGGCAGCAGGTGAGAGCAAAGGTTGACTCCCAGTGAAAGGGAGGTGAAGAGTGAAAGTCTGAACAGAAGTTCTGGCCATTGCCCTGTGTCTTTTTTTTTTTTTTTTTTTTTTGCATAATGGATGCCTCAGATGTTACAGAATATTAGAGAAACAGGTCTGAAAGTGAATGTCAGTCTTGACAAAGGTATATCTAGCATTGTCTTGGAAACTTCCAATGAGGAAAATCCCACACGTTTCCAGGAAATCTGTTCCAGACCAATCTCCTTTCTGTAAATTAGCTTTTCCTGTAGTCTAAAGAAAATCTCTTATCCTGTACTTTAAGTTCCTGACTTTTAGTTCCATCCACATGGGACATGGAAACCAGTTCATTGGATTCTACTCTGCAGCAGCTTTTTCATACAGAAAGACTGACTTGGTGTCTCTCTTCAGCCCACTTCCCACTTACAACCTCCATTTCTTCTCTCTGCCCTCAAACATCCTAAGTTGTAGACCTGAGGTTGTATTTGTTGCTTTTCTCTCAATTATTATGTCTTTTCTGAAACCTGAGTCCCCGAAGTGTTTTGGCTGATGTGTACCCAGTACTAAGCAGAGTTACAGGATTACTTTTGTGTGCTTTGCACACTCTATGCTCAGATACATCCTCCATGAGAAATCTTACCTTTTAGGATGTATGTAGCACTGTCAGCTCATATTCAGCTTCTGATTTACTAGAAGCAGCAGCTTCTTTTCTGCAGGGTGCCTTTCTCCTACCCTCTCTTTGCACAGCTGATTATTCCTGCATAAGGCAGAGTTGGATTTCACCCAGCGTTTTGGGACTGTAACTCCAACTGATCAACATTATTTTAAATTCTAATCCTGTTCTTCAATATAAGGTCAGTTTAGAGTACTCTTAAAGTTTAAGAAGAGTGTTTTCTATTTCATCATTAATGTTTTCTTCCTCTACATAATTAGTGAAAACAATGAATCGTTCGCAAGAACTCTGTAAAGCCCTGCCCAATACTTCTGTTTAGTGCCACAGTGACCTGTTGGTATCTGTTCCCTAAGTATGTTATACAAACAATTTTGAAATCTCTTATGTTAGCTTCATCTAGACTGTGTTTCTTAGCTTGCAAGAAAGTCAGGCAAAACAGTCTATATAAGCTTACTGGAGTCTAGTAATGTCACATTACTGATTCTTCACTTTTCTTTAGACTTGTTACACTATCAAGGAAGAAAATTAATAGTTTGATATGATAGGTTATTTAGAAATCCATCTTGGGTTATTCTTAAACTCTTGCTATTTTCCCAGCATCTGCAGTTGTTTGTTGAGTAATTCATCTCAACAGTTTTCCTGGCTCTGAAGTTGAACACAGCATCTTCTAGCTCCCCAGCAATTCCTGTGTCTCCTGTTGGAAGACGGTGCTATAATCGTTCATCTTCCACCTTCTGAAATGTCACCTGTCCTCAGCAGGCATTCTCAAAGACAACCTCTGATTGTTCTGAAATTATTTCAGCCCATTCTTTAAATATCTTACAATATTCATCAGTCCCAGCTGGGCTGAAAAATATGTGCTACACTGTCTTTCCTAAACTTTTGTATTCTAACCTGAGTTCTTGTCCTTTTGATGTTGGTGTGAATTCATGTAGTAATCCAGTTACAGCCACATTTCCTGGTGAAGAGTGGAGAAAAAAAGACACTGAAACATTTCTGCCCTTTTCCTGCCATCCGTCAGTAGCTTTAGCTTGCTGTTGAGAGCCATTCCCCTGTAGGGAAGCTAAAGAGAAAAGGACAAGGGTCGATCCTGGATATCTGCCAAAGTCTTTCTACTCACTCTAATAGACTATTTCAAAATAAGGTGCTATTCATCCACACAGAAGTGAGATAAAGACCTTAACAAGCATAAAGGAAAATTATGGGGATTCTGTAGAAGTTTCACTCTTAAGGGTGGAAATATGAATGCACATATATATTCACGTCTCTCTTTTCTATTTCACTTTCAAAAATAGATTTTTAAAGGGTATCTTTTTTCTCCCACATTAGGAAAATGGCCAGAAGGGGACTGGTAAGGTTTGTTTTCCATGACATTATACTTCCCATGTTGAAAATAATGGGAAAAGAAAGGGAAGAGAGAAAATGAGCATCATCTTCCAGAGGTATGATCAAAGCATATAGCTTTCCTTCAGTTTGAAAGAGAAAGGACCTAAGTCTGAATCAGTGCGTACAAATGATATATTGCAACTAATTTTAGCCCCATAGCCCGTGACAGTGAGAGGAATGCTAGAAAATTAGCTGATGCTAGTGACAAAATTTCCCAAAAAGAAGCAATGAAAAGTGATACCTGGAATGTCATTTCTTTTCAAACTGGCTGCTTATTCATCTTCAGAACATCTTTTCAACTGAGAAGTATTTTAACTATGTCACTTCAGAGTGTGCATGTAATAACCAAAAAGACTTTATGGCAACATTCCCTAATTAATTTTTCATGCCTATTTCGATTGTATAATGCATTGGAAATCCATCTTACTCATTATATCTTGGGCTGATTGAGAAGGTGTTAACAAGCATCCAGTTAACAACAATTGAATTACAGCAAAAGTTAACTGTAATTACTCCCTGGTCCTTAAAGGTTAATAAAGAGGGCTATGCATCCTCAGGGCTCAGTACTGTTGCCAAAATGTATGCAGGGAAAATTTAGGCTGAAATATTTGCTTAGCATCAGCAAAAGAATTATGAGCATGAAATGTATGTAATAACGAGTTGTTACTCAGAAGCAGTTATACCGTGGTTTTCCATTAGAAAAGCAAAGGCATAATAATCTACTAAATTAAAACTCACGTTTTCTCACTAATAATCAAAAGCAACATTACGCTGTAATAACAACACAAACATGACAATAAAACAATAAGGATGGATATAGGTTTGATGTAAATGTAAATAAATGGCATGAACAGCCAGTAAGAATTAGACAGCCTAATGAATTTGCCAAATGCAGGTTGGAAAGTAGTGGAAAATGAGTAAAGGACATAAAATATGAGATGAAGGTATGTCTAAGGAGAGGAGAGGATGATTCCAAAGCACTGTCCCAGGACCCTGTTGCAGGACAGCAAATATGACTTGTCTTTCTCCTTTGCTGTAATCTGAGCCCTTATAAGGAAAAACTGTTTGAGATGAGTGGGGAACCTTTCCCCATGACTCAGTTTCTGCTGAGTTAAACCTGTGGGCTCCAGTACTAATTTTGGACTGACTTTTCAGAAGCAAAACTAGCAAAAATAGCAAGTACTTAATTACTCCTCTGTAATCCGAGACATCAGGGGGTGTGCGGGCGGTAAGCACCCTTCTGCAGCCCGCGTCTCTGCTTGGGGAGCGTGCTCTGCACTCTGCTGCTCACACCGGGCACCTACGGGGGTCCCGTCTGAAGGACACTGTTTTTCTGACGGTGAGGTTTAGACTACCAGCCTGCTTTTGCAGAGGCAGCTTACCACCCCACAGGAGCCTCCCTGGCCCAGTTCGCGAGCTGCCTTAATGGAAACTTGAGTGCATATTTAAAGAAAGTACCTATTTGTGCAACTGAGATTTTAAACAAGTGTGGCAATTAATGCCAAGCTGCGGTTTGTGTATAGTAGACATGTTTCCGCTGGGAAATGAACTGAGTGAGAAATTATTAATTTCACATGGCCCACCTGATGCTCAAAGTGGAGTTTCTTTTTTTCTGTCAGTTGTACAAAATTTACACATTTTAATGCAGTACACTCTTCAAGAAATCTGCAAAGGATACCCCTTCCAAGTTGTACATTACACATACAGTCACATCCAACCAAGGAATCAAAAACTTTACAGCTTAATATTCAAAAAGTAAAAGGCTAAAGGACATTGCTGTCTATGAAATGCAACGAGAAAAAAACATTCTTATGCAAGGTGCCTAGATTGAACTGGCAGGCAGGTCATTGTGTTATCCAGCACTTGAATGGAGGAGTAGTATATTTGTTTCCTACAGTGCTGCAACTGTAAAAATTAATCAGAGAATCAGAGAATCCATACTTTTATGAATATTTATTACCTTTCCATATGGATCTTGCTTCTATTTATAAGATCTTTTAAATATTCAGTACTCTCTAAAGATGCCCACAGAAACGTAGAGGCAAGCTCTTTTTATATATCTCATTGTATTATATGAAATTGTTTTTCATAATAAAGTAGAAAGAAAATTAGAATTAATTGAAAGTGGCTATAAAGAAAATGAAATTAATAAAGGACAAACTGGTACTTTAAACAATCCTTTTTTTATACTTAGTTATCTCTAGTGTTATTGAAACTTCTGCAGATCAGATATTTAAATGAAAAGGGATCACACCTTTATAGGGTGTGCTTTTGACAATTTTTTTGTAAAAACCTAGGAGGAAAGACTCAATCACAAAAACTTGTTCTCAGTTCAAAAGTTCAGTTACACTTTGATTGAGAACAAGACAATTTGGCTGCTCATGTGTCCTGGTTTCCTTATGAAATACCTCGTAAGTATTAGAGATGATGTTAAGAGCCCAAGCTATAACAGAGCATGTCTGAGTCACCTCGCTGTAATGCTGGTAAGAAAAATTTTGAGCCTTGGGAGAATCCAGACCCATAGGTCAGCCTTGTTGTTGGACTCATTTTTCACATAACTAAGTTTCTTGAGATTTGTGGTAGCTTTAACTTCCATCATGTTTCACAGCACAGGAGGGTTATTGGACTGTGTCATGGTCTAACTGTAGTTTGGGTAATTCATGACCTGCCCCCCTAGACCTCCCACGCTCATGTACACGCAAGTGAAGAAGGCATCACAACTCACTTCAGAGTCCACAGACGAGGCATTCAGTGGCTGTGCTGGGTTCCACAGACAAGTCGCATTTCAGCAGCAGGTAAAGGGTGTCATTCATACCTGATAACAGCAATTTCTTTCAGAAAAAAAAAAGATTTCTGTAAAGTCTTATGTTAATTGGTGTCATCCTAATGAATTAATAAGCATAAACTGTGAATGTAACACAGGAGTCAGATTATCTAAAAGCTAATTCACAACAGTATTTATAGATATGATATTGTGAGTTAGATCTGTAGGTGGTGATATTCAGAGGCTTTATGTTGATTTGTATCAGCTGAGGGATCTTGTCCTTTGGATGAATTCCACTGTACATCAGAGAGGAAGGTACTCATTTTCCCAGGAGTCTGCCCAGCTGAAAGCTACAGATCAAGCTATGCACACTTTAAAAAGAAGCACTTTTGCCTCTGGTTTCAATTCAAAAGGTAGCAAGGAGAATTTTTTTCTATATTCAATTGTCCCTTAGTTTAAACCTCAGTAATTCACCCTAATTACAGAACACTTTAAGTTTAAGCCTGAATCAAATCTCTTAGGTATAGAACTTTAAATTACTGCAGGTCTTTAAAGCAACTACCTCTTGCTTTTCCAGCTATATCTAAAAGTCCAGATTAAAGAACATAAAAGAGGACATGCTGCAAATCCTTTTTTTTTTTTCCCTCTTTCTCACTTACACTGTTTTATACCAACATAACTTCACTGTTTTCCCTGGAGCTGCCCATCATTTACACCAGTGAAAGAGCAAGGATAATCACGGTTCATCTACAGATATATAAGGGAAGGGATAGGTGAAGCAAATATACAACTTGGGTTACATTCAGAGCTGGACCAAAAGGAATCTATTTAGCCAAAATACAAACCTCCATCAAACAGCCTGCCAACCCAATTGCGTCATTTTATACCATCTTCTGCCTGTCAGCTTTGAATTTAACTCCACTAGCAGCTGCTGTGACTTGAATTCAAGAAGAGAACAGCAGAGCTATAACTGGGAGGGAAGAGCTCCGAGGTACCACCCAGGTACCAGCAGTGGGGTACAGCAGATTACCTTGGGCTAGCTTCATTCTGAATTTCGGTGTCAGTACGTGAATCTGGTGTTTCGGCTCCTCTGACAGGCAGTGAGGTCAGCCGGGCACCTACCTCATCCCCTGCATCTCCCCAGAGGCACCAGGGACGCCTGTAAGCTGTGATAAGGCAGAGAGTGCCACTCCAGTGTCCAAACTTGGAGCTGAATCCCAACCTATCCGTCAGCTGAGCAACCAAATCTGCATGCCAGGGAGGCATTTTAACTGTATCCTAAATCAGGGCTGGAAAAGTTAAGAACGTGAGTATGGGCAGCTACGATGTATGTGCTTATCTGTCAAGTGGCATTTTAGGGCAATGTCTTCCTATCATCCTGTGGACTTCAGCTCTGTCTAGAGGCTCTCTCCAGCCCCTATAGGGTATACTCACACAAAAGCAGTAGACTGGTTATTAAACAGCTTTAAACTCTTAAATTTGTCATTTCAAAGTCATAGAGGAGACAATAAATCACTTAATGCTAAGCAGGGACTCCACTTTGGTAAGTATGTCTATAAAACATAAACACAGGCAAAGCAGGAAGGAAATGTAGCTCATACCAGCTTAGTACTGTGATATACTGTCTCATCTTTTAAACAAATAAAATATAAGGCTTATATTAGGACTAAAATAAAAGAAAATATTAGGATTAAACAAAAATTAACCGCACACAGTAACTGGAACCTGGTAACCTCCCAAGAACCAGAATATTTTAGTAGCTCTTATCATATAGTCTCTGAAGAATCCATGACAAGTTCATCCTTAACCCTCCCTTTAATGGAAGAAGCACTGTTAAAAGAGTCAAGAGCATTAAAGACCTCATAACAGCTTTCTGACAAGACTGTTTTAATTTCAGAGATTTTATGACGAGCGAGAGCTATGTAAAGATGATGATAGCATCCACTGTTTCTTTCTTTCCAAATGGTTATTTAAAATATCAGCCTCATTAAAACAGCTGCAGATGTCTTGTAAGATCCATACTGAAATGTCTCCCAGGCCAATTTCTCATTTGGATCCCCAAGACTGGCAGTTTGCCAGAAGGATTGCAGAGTCTGCATGATATTTGTTCATTTTTAATTTTAACATTGGCATGACCTCTTGAAGAGAAGAAGTAAAAAGGACAACACAGGGGCACACGGTTGTTAATAGCAGTGTGTCAAATCTATTTTTTAATAAGATGAAAGGTGGTTTGAGTATACTTAGGTACCTTGGATGCCAATGATCAGCACTCACTGATGTATGGTATTTGTAGAATGGAAGCACACAAGGATGTGACTCAAGAAGGAAGTCTTCTAGCACTGGGAGTGGTATAAACATAAAGTTTGGTCTTCAATTTTGCTTTGTTGACTTTAACTGAGACAAAACCTGTAGATCTTAAAGGACTAGCACACACACAGACGTGTCTTCAGCTCTGGTATCTAGGGAATACTGTAAGGCTTACTCTCCAGGGCCGCTCAGCAAACCTTCATGTCAAGGGGAGGTGGGGAACAGAAGAGTATTAGGGAGGCTCAGAAAAAATCCCTTTGTAGCATGACTTTCCATACAGCAGAGTGCAGGTGGTAGGTGTAGACATGCCAGATAGTATTGCAGCCCAGTGGGAAGGGGAAAGAAAGCTAAATTCAGACATTCCATGGCTGCCTCCTCAAGAGCTCTTTGCATTGTTCCAGGCTCCTCTTTAGGTCCTGGGAAAGCCTGATAATGCTGCCTCATGCGACCCTCCCTGGGGCGGTGGGACTCACCGGGAGAAAGCAATTGAAACTTGCCCAGCAGCGCTTACCACCCCAAGGGAGACAAAATATGAAAACCAGCAACTACAAAACCCTGGATGTCCAAAACCTATCAGAAATAAGAAGTGAAAAATATCCATTCTTTTCACAGGACAAATTGTTGTTTGGTGTTCTCCTAGCTCACTGCTCACCCTTCTCTATACGCCTCCCACCTACACCCTGTCCTGCCCCAGGAGCTTGCCGTAAGTCTGGGGAGACTGAACGAGACACGATTGCAGTTCACATGCTGTTAATGACCAAGTGCCTGAGCTCAGCCACTTCTGTTCTTTGGAAGAAATCACATCTTTGGTCCTGCTGATAGGAGACAGACAACTAGGGGTGGTCCGATTCTTTCTCCTCAACTCTTCTATGTAGCTGCTTCTCAGCACTGTGTCCGTCCCTTTGCCTTGCAATACAGCTGCCACCTCGGTGAGGCTCCATGCTGTTTGAGCCTCTCCTCCTCATCCAGAAGTGCTCGTTTCCACACATCAATCCCAGGTTTATCACCCCATGAGGCCCTGCCAGGAGGATGACTTTCTGTGGGAGGTGTATGGGGACAGTGTCCCAGCACAGCCAGCCAAGAGCTTCCCAGGGCGGCAACTCCCATGAATCAATAAGTGCTGTTACTCCTAAGGAAAGCCATCGGTAGGGTTAATAAGTATGTGCATTTCTGGTGAAAAAAAGCACACTGCCACAATGAGCTAGTCTTGCATTCAGAATGTATGTAAATACCCAGACCTTTCATCAGAGGCAGAAAGGGGCTGGGACACCACTGCACCGCAAGGAAGGTTGGAGGAGAAACACGATAGTGAGAGCATCTAACTGTTGGGTGGGTTTCTGAACAGCAGTGTGGCACAGCAAGGACAGGTCACATGAATATTTGTTTTCATGGCAACACATTCCTCTTGGCACCCCAGATAACAGTGCAGCAAACTCTGCTACTAAGCATAGTATCTATATGTGGCCACATTTACTCTATTCCCTTGATTGCTTCTATATCAGATGAAGTTCTAAGAACTACAGGATGAAGTAGTACGTAGGTACTTTTATGAGGGCAGACAGAATATATCCTGAGAGAAGGCATTGGGTTTGATAATAGTAGCAGTCTTTCTCTGAGGTAATTTATAGCAATAATGTAAGAAAAAGGAAGACTTAGTATTAAGAAGGGTAGGTTTCTGGTTTTGCTGTTTTTCTCTGTGCTAGAACACTGCAGATTCCCTCATTCAGTATGCTATTCAGTCCAGGGACTGATTTTATTGTCAGAATTTGAAGTATTGATTACAGCTGGTGAAAAAGAGTTCGCTGGTATCAGAAAAGCTTTGAAGAACAGCATAATATGAATTCCAGTCATGTGCATGCCCTTTCATGGGCTGCTATAGGCTTGATGATAGCAGTATCCCCTAAATGTGCATTAGCATTGATCACCTGTTACACTGGCACGTATGACACCTTTGAGATAAAAGACAACTTTTTCCAATTCTTTCCCTCTCCTATGGTAATTAGGAATAACGCCATTCAGTGTTCACAGATCAAACAGACACATGAAAGATGCCAAAGAACAAGGACTGGTATTTTCCTTTGGATTTATTTAAAGGAGATAATCAACAGTACATGTAACTATCCTTCTCTGATATACCTCCTTCTGTTTCCCTTCATTTCCCAGCCACAGACATGCAGGTGATTTCTGCAGACAGTATTAACTTAAATTCACATCCATGATTCTTCACTGGTAGGCATCTTATTACTGCACCACTCATGCTTCTAGCTCTGATGCTGACAAGAGCATAGCCAGCCAGGATCTTGGTGTCTCCTGATGCAAACAACACTAATCATTAAACTCTCTATCCACACAACATATCTGTAAGGCTGAGTTATTTCTATCATGTGAATAGAAATTCATACTCTCATGCTGGGCTACAGTTTAAAAAGTACAGTAAAATGAGGTTAACACCATTCCTATTAAGGTGTAGGTCCACTATCATCTTTCTTGTTTAGCAGTGCTCTTTTTGTGAAAGAGATGCTGGAAGTCATCTCAAAAAACTTCAAGCAGCTACAGACGAGTCTTTTACATCTGGTCAAGTCATTGTCAGGCTCCTCTATGGTGGGCAGAGAGGAGTAGAGTCTTTTAGGGGTGATCCATGAGACAGACATGACATCTGCTTCAGGATGTGAGGAACCAGGGTCTTGAGGTTGTGACCACACTAGCGGCAGTTATCCACATTGCAAACATCAGCAGTTGTTGAGACAAACCTCTCCATCCTGTCTTTATTTGGTTGTAGCCATACAGAAAGCTTGTAATAGGAAGCCACTTGCACTGTAAGAGGCTCGATGGAGGAAATGCGTGGAGAAAACAGTTCCCCAGAGACACTGAAGATCTTAATTATGTGAAAGGACTACAGATGGCTAAGCAAGTTACTCATGTTTAGCATCGGATTTTGATGTTCTAATTTAGCCTCAGAAACAAACCAAACTGCAAACTGTCCCACTGAAAGACATGGCACTTCTGCAGAGGAGAGATCTTTTTAGGTAGAAAAGGTTGGTATCATAAAAAAACCCTTAAACTTACTATCTGTAGTTACACTTGTGAGGAACTGGGGGTAGCTGGAACACGTGCCTGTCTTCTCCACACACCACCTGAGACAGGGAGGAGCTGAAACCCCTTCAGCTGGACTCTCAGGGTAAAGTTAGACTCCGCCTGGATTATGTTTCTCCTAGAAACAATGAGATACACCAAGTCTGGGATTTAGCAGTAATATAGCATACCACTACTGCAATTGACAGTGAAAGATAAGTTTTGTTAGCGCTTGAAGACACAGTATGGGCTTCAGTGGATAATCAAAGAAAGCAGAGGTCATATTTCAAAAGCATAGGATTTACATTTTTAATGATTGTTCCTTTCAGTGATCCATATAATGAAAGGCCTAATGCATCAAGCCTTAAATTGCTTAAGGAAGGAAGAAGATATTTTTGCTATAACTCAGCATATATAACCTGGCAACTTGGTCTTTACGTGTGAAAAAACTTTATGTATTCAATACTCCTGATGAGCACCTTAGGTTTAAAAGCAGTGCCCTTTTTAGTCAGTCACAATGCTGAATTTATGGCTTTCACTGCAGAGGATGAATCTAACCAGAGAAACAGGATGAGAATTAATGGATTAGTCTTGCATTGTTCATCTGCATTCCTTCATTCACTCTCAGATCACTCATTCACCTTCTTGACATTCCTCTTAGTTCAGCTTGGAAAATATCTTCACTTCTTTTGCCAAAGTAGACTTTAAGACCATTTCAGCCACACTTTGATATATATTGCTTTTCTTTTGGACTCTTTTTATTTTGGCTTGTGTTCCTTCAGTGAAGCTCACGCAATTAATCTGATACATTGTGAAGTCAGAATATCTCATTATCTTGTTGTATTTATAGTTCTATTATCCTAATAGAGCACTCTGCCTTTGCAAGGATGTCTAGGTTACTTCAGAAATACATCCATTTTTGCCATTGAATGATACCATTCCACTACCAACTTAAATACAATTTAAAAACAGAGATATGGATTAAATGAATCTCCAGTCAGAGCACATTGCCAAATGAGATGCCTGCCAGTGCATGGCATGTCAGATAGGAGCAGCTGAGAATGGGAGTGGAGGAAGCCAGAAGCCTCCAGAGAAGCAAAAGCAGTAGGTAGCTCTAAGAGAATGATTGTTTTTTCTGTCAGACATGAACCCATGAGGTTTCACTCTGCAACAAAACAAAACAGACCGTGCTGTGGCTGTTCCAGACAGAGTTGCAACAAGCTCATTGTTTTGTATGCAAACACACTAAACCAAATCCTCCAGGAAAATGCACTAATAGACTGCATAGAAAGATAATAGCATAAAGGATAGGTTGATAAATTAAAGTGAGTTATCTTAAAAACATTGGGTATCAGAGCTGTTAGTTTGGTTCCTGCAACAGTACAATTTCCAAAAAGCCTTTTTAGCTGTTCTGTGTCCTTTCTGACCTTAGTTAATAGGCTGAAGCTCAGTGGGGAGCTCTTCCCATGAGGAAGAAAGGCTGACAGTGGATTTAGGCATAGCTGATGTGATCAAAGATGTTTACCTGCAAAAAAAGTGCTGGGACCTGTTTTCTCGAGCCACAGCAGCAATCAGACGACAAGTTCTCTGCTCTCAGCCTCCCACAGAAATTATCCCTCAGCTCTTTCTCAGACCCCACTGCTAACACTTCTGTTAATGCATCTCGTACTTTTTGCTATCATTTTCCTCAGTGGCAGGCGCCCTTCCCTCTTTCTATCACAGATGGTAGGCAATCACAGTTTCAGCAATCAGTTCTTACATGCCTGCATTTGTCTTGCCCTTCTCCACTACCAAATGATTCATCTTGTTCTCAGCCTTTGCAGCGTGCAAGCCAGTGCTTGTGACAGCTGTCCTATCATTTCTGCTACCTGGTTGCACAGAGCAGCTGAATGTCCCCTTTACACTTATCTTGAGAGAAAGGCAGCTCTTACTCTAAGCAACTTCAACAACATTTAGCTCAGCTCAGAAACTTCTTATTTGACAGTTAAAGGTTACACAGGCAGGCCCTAATGCCTCTCCCACTTAAATTAGCTAGATCCCTTTGCCTTTGATGGGAACAGAATTAAATTTTAATATGTGAAAGTTCTCCTCTGAGGTCAGATGAGCTATTCTAAAGCAATTTTTAAATCTGCCTGTTTAACCAGGGAATATGCCTGAATTTTGCTGCTGTCATTCTCCGCTGTCAGGTTCTAAACCCACTGCATAAGCCTGCTGTTAGATCACTTTGTCAAATACTGAAACCCAGAAAACACTGAAGTGGATGCTTAAACTGAGCCTCAAGGGGATAAGTATTATTATAATTATTGCTATAGTATTATTAAATACTAAGTGTCCTTGTAGTAGTATTATATTGTATGGGTCTCTACTGAGGATTTTTACCAAAAATCATGTCTGGATCAGAACCTTCCCTTGCAGTTACACAGAGGGATATCTATGATATGTACTAAAATGATAAATGATTTTATAAAACACGCATTGGCTTTTTATTTTGTATTACCCTATGTTGCCTATTCTGCTTTAATCACACCAGGAGTAACAGGCTAATTTAAACTGTCAGTGACAAAGGGACCTGTTTCATTTTCATCTCCATTATGTATCTCTGGTTTTGTAAAGAAACTGTAGTCCTAAATTATATCTTGCATGCAACTGAGGGTTCTTATAAAGCAGATGAATGCTAAAGAGAAGCAGGGCACTAGAGCCTATAGTCCACATGCAGCCCTGGTGCGCAGGGTTCATTTCATCATTAAAAAAATAAAAACCCAAATCTTTATTGTATTTCTAAAATAATTTTTACATGGATGAAATTGCCAGCACTGAAATTAACTCTTAATAAATGGAAAGGTCAAGTCTTCTATTCACAAGAAGTAGTTTCATAACTAGATGTGCTTATAACTTTACAAAAAGCTAATCTTTTGCTTTGTTTTTCAGTACCAAAAATACTGCTGCTAGTGATGTTCATACCACTATGAAAGAACACCTTGTTAGGCAAAAGACAGTAGGCCTCCAGCAATTGAATGCAGGCGTGTTTATACCTAATAAATACAGATTTATTCATATTCCTGAAAGAACTTTATTTTTCCACCCACCAAATGTTGCTGAACGTCCTGTGTTATTGAGCTTTAAGTGTACAGCTCTACAAACATATTTTTTTGATGTGAGCCAAGGCACTTTAGCTAGTCTGGTAACTAGCCTGTGGGAGCTGGTCTGTTATCTTCCATTGCTGTAAAGATAAGTTAATTGCTCAGTGAAATGAGGTAGGCTATTTTGGACTTTGTTCTGTTCACAGCCAGTGACTGTAGGGTACCAGGTGCTGTAAGACAAATCCATCACTTCCTTCACACTATTTTGTTTGGGCTGCTGTTCTGTAAAGCTGGATATGATAGCTGGAAAAAGAACTGCCTTTTTTCTTTTGTTTGGTTTTTCTTTTCTACAGCAACAAGGACATTGCTTGATCATTAACATAGATTCAAAGAGTAGGAATATTTACATGTTGCCAATTTCGTACCCTAATATCATGTCATCCCTGTAAGCTAAGTATCTGTCTATACATAAAGACATCCTTCAAAGCTCATGCACCCGCAAAACATGATTCTTTTTACACCTGCAAAAGTCTGAAAAGATAGTCTAAGCTTTCTGTGCTGCTAGCTTCCTTTTTTTTTTTTTAATTCACATTTGAACTGATGGCAGCTGCTGTCGACTTGTAAAAGTTATTGCCAATATACCTGCTGCAATGTGCTCCTTGGCAGTGATGGCTGATGAAGCCACCGTCCCCATGGCTGACCTGTCAAGGCCAGTCTCTCTCTCTCTGCAGCTCTGTCTGCACTGTAACAGAACTTGGATTTTTGCAGCCTAAGAGCAAGACAGGTTGATGGATAGCCTCATGGCATTTACATTGAAGCATTACAGCTCAGGTCACAAATTCCCACCAGTACCCCTCCCAGATGCTTCAGCCACAGGTGCTAGGATGGGAGCTCTGTACATTAATTTTGCAATAACACTTGCCTTCCAGTTAAGAAAGGAACAGTGTTCTTTGTCTTCTCTTCTTCCTTTAGTTCTGAATCCCTTGCCACCCGGGTCAAAAATAAAAATTAATGAAAATGAGCATTTTCTTTCTAGATTTCAATGGTGCAGAGGTTCTTTGAGGAGGGGTCAGAAGTCTGAATTCCCTATTTTAGACGTGTCTGGGTTTTTGGTCAGGGAGAGATTCATTTTCCACTCCTGCAAATCACTGCAAAGAGAACTCTCCCCTTCTGGTCTTGGTGAGTTGACTGGCTCAGAACCAGCTCATATCCCTTAACATATTTAACCACACCAGAAACAAACAAGGAGCTTTCATGTTGAAATAAATGTCTTCAACGCATAGCAGTGCCATGCGCAGATGTCCTAAAGACAGAAGATTCACACTAACAGCTTTCATTTCTTTGAGATGCATTCTGTCTGAGGTGTACATAGCTCTGTTACATTCATGTCACTTTAGGCACACTGACTTTGTCTATAACTGCTGTAACCATCACAACATATAGCCATTGCCTCTGCAACCTTGTAATCAACTTGATCTGCAATTTTACTGAGCAGAATTGATTTTTAAACAGTTACAAATTAAATTAACTGGTTCTTGAATACACATTGGGACTTTATTACTCCACAATTAAGTACGATAGGCTGAATTAGGTCATATATGATTAGTCAAAAGAACAGAGTGAATATGCGTAACAAAGTCTGTATGATTTATCTAGATTTTAATTTGATAAATAGGCTTTCAACATCTTATTTGAAGACTTATTTTCCAGTAGACTTACCACATTCATGGAAAACTGTCTTGAAGTCCATACAGAGTAACCACGTATGATCAAACGTCAAGCTGAAGGAAGCAACCATAGAAGTATCCCAAAGATGTGTTTTGTTTCTTACTAATCTGCAAAAGAGAGCAAACTGTTAATGGAATTAACTTCAAATAAGAGGAGTACAGTACCAGCTGTGTTAAGAAAAATATAAAGGAAACCAGAACCTAAAACATTGGGCAGAAAACAACAAAATGAGATTAGTCTTGACTAGGTGTAAGCTCATATGAGCAAGGAATAAAAATTCAACCCCCCCCAATATGCCATGAAGATGCCGTGGGATAATTTACATTTCCGTTTTAAAGACCTAACTGCCCAGAAGCATTAGCAATGATAGGCCAAATCGTGACATCAAGTTTCTGTCCACTGTCAGTCCAGGGATTTAACTTAGAATCAGTGCTAGTACCTGGCCAAGAATAAGGAGTGGGGCAGCTCTGGCCCCACTTTCCCTTCTGCTAGCAAGCACTGTTAGCTCAGTGCTGCTGCCTGTTAGCTCAGTGTGATGATCCCAGCAAGGCAGACAGCTGGTGTTAATTCTTTACATGAGAAAGGGATGAGCCAGGAACCATCTTTGGATGAACAGTGTTTCATTTCACCTAATAGGAGCTGTGTAAAGCCTGAACTTCTCAGCTCTCCATAACAGACCTTTGCAAAAGATGATTCATCCTATATGCATTAGTCTCCCACTCCTAATGTCAAGGTGATATGAAACACCTTTTACAGGTCCCTATATTTCTTTATGGATTACTGCATTTTCTTGACTACTTGGTGCCTTTAGTGCATGCTATGTGCCTAATTTGATTAACTCTCAAACTGCTTTAGATGGCTAAAGTTAGGAGATTTGTATTTCACTTAACTAAAGAGGGTTCTGGTTTGTCCACAGAGCAGTAAAATTGAATGCCTCTATTTGAGACTCGTGGCAAACCTGCACTTCAACATACTGAGCAAAACACCTCTGAATTCTTTCATCCCGTGCCATGCATTTTTGAAAATCTCATCCTGTACTTTTAAATTCAGACCTCTCTTAAATTTTAAGTATGAAAAACACCGCATAAAAGAGACAAATGAGAACTATGGTCCCAACATTTTATATGTGCATAGTATTACTAATTTTATTTGTATCATTGCCTAAATGCTAGCAGGATATAAGCCTGTATTTCAATCGAGAATACACAGCAATAATTCTTCAGACTTTAACACAGGAAACAAACACTGGAAATGTCCTGTTATGCAGGAGGCATATAAATTTACAGAAGGAAATCTAGCTAATGGTAAGAAAATAGTCACTGGGGGACCCCCTAGAGATACTGTGAAGAAAAGTGAGCATAGTGATAGAGAACATGTTATGCCATGCCACTCTACTAAGGTGCGTGCATTAATACATGAGATGTAAATCTCACTGGACCTTCTTGGTTTGCTCATTTCTTTGTCCTTGCTTGAGAGAGGATGTAAAGGTCATACTCTGCACAGAGAAGCCTTGTTAAGCCTAGCCTTAATAGTAGAGATGGTAGGAGTATGATGCATAGCAAGTTGATTAATCAGGCACAAGGTTTACATCCAGAAGTCCCACTACAACACAGCTAAGAACAGCTTCCCTTAGCTTGCTCTTTACTATAAACTATTAATTTGAAACTCATAGCAGGCAAGATCTGGTAAGAATTATCTGTTGCCCTCAATTATTCATTCTGTAATGATGGGAAGGAGAGTGAAGAACGGTTCATTAACAGGACAAGGACAGTGTTGTCAAGTTTCTCCAGTGCCTGTTGACAACTGCAAGTTACATTTGTCTTCATGTCCTTAATATTTAAAGCCATGATGTCTTATAAATTAGCTAAGTAGCAGCTTCTCAGTGGCACTCATATTCTAGCAAATTGGCTCAGACTTAAACAATATTTTAAGCTCAGTTGCTCCTGGGGCTTGATCCCATAAAGCTCAAGCACAAAGTACTGCCCATGCAGGAGTAGGGCTAAGAAAAGTTAATAAGCAGAAGGAGTTACAGGGAACTCAAAAACCACACTAATAAATCCATTGCCGTCTGCCCCACTAAGGACCAGAAGCCAGATATAAATGAAGAGTACATGGCTTACCTGCCCATTAGAGTGACTGAACAGGTGTAGGAGATTATTCATAAAGACTGACTTTAGCCAGAAGGTCTAGTTTCCTTAGGTTCCCTCAATAGCCACAGGTGATTGTACCTACAAACAAGGTCCAGCTACATCTAGCTGTAGGTACTTTCAATACCCCTTTAGCCCAGGAGTCATTCTCCCCATATAGGCTACAGAGAGAGCTTGGGGAATTACTCCTACATATAGCTCCCAAATTTTTAAGCACCATCCTCACCTAAGGCAGTACTCCCACTTTATTTCAAGTATTTAAGAGTGAACAAAAAGGGCAGGGTACTGAAAGTCATTGCATTTCACACTTACTGTGAAATTTTCAAGTTTGCCTTCCATAATTTGCATGCTGTTTTCTAATGAATTTTGATGGTGGAAATGAGAGGTTAAAATTCTTTGTTCAGCCTTGACAGTTACAGCCCTGCTGCTCAACATGGGCATTACAAAGCACAGCGGAGCACTGCAGACAAAAAAATAGTAATTTGTCTCACAAGGCAAATATTTGGGATGCATGAGAAATGAACCTGCAAACGTCAGTTTTTCACTGTCTTGAAGGTCAGTCCATCTGCATGTGTCCACTTGGCACATGAGCCACACGCAAATGTGAGCAAGCTCTGTCCATACTCCAAGAGAAGCGCTGTGCCAAGATACTTTTTTAGGACTGGGCCTATGATAATGTCTTATGCTTCTCATCAAGCCTCACAGACCTGAGCTTAGCACCATACTAATCAAAGCAATACAGCTTTTGGTCAGGTTTCAGCCCAGGCAAGGTTGGCTCATGCCTACCAGGTATGGACCATGTAAATACATCCTGAGTGCACACCTGCCTCCAAGACAAGCAATGTGGTGCTTTCAAGTCCACATCTGTGTTGCAGAGCTTTGTCAAAATCACTTGCTTCATTATGGTTTGGTAGTTTCAATAGGTTTCAGTGAAGGGGCTTCTGAGTCAGATACATAGGTATTCTGACACCCAACTCTCATTTCGGTCTTGATGATGTGTTAGCCTTACACCAAAAAACAAACAGGGCCTTCCTACATTGCCTCCTGCCTGGCATATCAGAGAGGAAGATGAAGAAAAGGTTCTGCACATTCTCAGACACTTGCATAGGAATTTAGCTTCTGCCTTACTATCAAAGATAAGGGCACAAAGGAGGTTCCCTGTACCTCTTATTCCCTCATATGACCATGTAGTCATAGGCATGATTGCTTGTCCTTGGTAACTACAGTGACACTTGGGAAAGGAGTCTGACTTTGATATTTTTACAGTGATACAGGAAATCATCTGTCTGTCTTTAGTTTGCCTACATATCTAAGTGCTTGTCTTGTCTTTGATGGTGAGTGTGAAGTTGGTTTAAGCAACTGAATGTCTGAGCTGGTGTGCAAGCAGCCCAGAGAGGGCCAAGTCAAATGCAACACCCTGTAACACTGTCCCTGGGATCTGGATTGGACCCAGGGCTGATGGCGGGGCTGGTGACAAGATGGTAGGAATCCATGTACACTCAAACTTCAAAGAAAATACTATGTCATAGTCTTTCATCCGAGCCTTCACAGCTGTGCTGCAGCTTGGCCTAAGCTCATCACAAAGTCAGTACAGTTGGGTAACTCATAAAACAAACAAACCAACCCCCATAAACATTGGTACTTAATAAGGATCCAAATCAAATAATACTGGGCAGCTGGTCCTTGACAAGAACCACAGTGGTCCAGACAATGGGACCTGTTTCTGAGTTTGTCTGTCTTGTGAACCATATTTGACAGCTAAATTCCCTTGGGCTTATGTCAGACAGTGTCTAGCCCTAGAGAAACAAAACCCTTTTGAGGCCATATAGAGTGGCTCCTTTTCAGAGAATCATGTTTAATCACACTTCAGTGAAAATCACCAAAGCCTGGCTAAGAACAACATAAAAAATAATCGTAAGGGAACTAAATATGCCATCAATAGCATCCCGGAAGTTCTGTATTAAAACCAACCTTCATAGCCCAGCAAGCACGTCACTAAGAAAAGTAGACAGATGAGCAGACAAAGTTCCAGCCTTGGCACAGAGGTCTGCAATGTGCTCTTGGTTATTCCGCTATTCTGAACATGTGATTCATTTTGACTATACTGCTGCTTGTAGAACTGTGCCCCCTGCGGCCTCAGCCATGAACCAGTCCCATCGGGCTGCTTGCTGGAGGATCACAGAACAAAAATAACAGCCTCTGCCTCAGAAAGCTCATAGTGCTAGCAGTGTGCAAGGGAGGACCAAAAGGCAGATCAGATGCACAAGTAAATGAGACAACACTCATCTGCAAAACAGCCAGCAGAAGCCACGTGGCAGGCAGCAGCTTCACTGTGGCCAGAAGATTCCTGAGCTTCAGAGCAGAGAACTGCGTGAAAAAAGGGCGTTCACAGGGGATGTGTCTCAAGTTTGAAGATTGACAGGTTATTAGCCTCTATTTTGCCTCTGTTTTAACTCTCTGTAAAATGGAGATAAGGTTAGAGCCCTTCTTCAAAGGCTGTGGTGGAGTCTGACTTGTTAGTGTTTGGCTGATCAGTGAGTAGAAAACTACAGAAGTTCAGAACCAGCTGTGTACCTCATTTTTCAGAAGCAGGAGCCTAAAAATAATTCATTTAGAGTTGGCTGTGTGAATACAAGGAACATAGCCAAGCGATATCCATCCACTGTCTGTGTAGGTTTCGAGGGCACTATAATTTCAGTAGCAATGTCTAGACAGAAATATGAAAAATTAGTAAAGATAATCTGCCATGTCAAATTTTCTGAGAATTTGATGCTGTCTAGCTTGGAAAGACATGAGATTTAGTGATCTTTTGCACACGTGTTCCCTTCTTCACACATGCTATCACAGATACATGTGATTTTAACAGAAGTTCACATGGTCTTAGCTTCCTGGGGTTTACAGGTGTAGAAAACATTTTACCTAATTCTAGATAGCTAAAAGCCACTTACTTACCTAAAACTGAGCATGACCCAGATATCATAAGGTAACTCAAACAGCATTAGGTTCTTGTGTTTACACACACGAATTGAGCCCTAGCTGTCTGAAGTGCCATATAAATATTTGGTATCTTCCTCCCCACTTATCAGCAGCTTCATTTGTTATATTGGATTACCCATTCTCTCTCTCGTTGTGTACAGATTGGGGCAGGTTCCTCTGCTCACACTGTTAACTATTTACTTGTATTGCCCACTGTCACGGTTTAAGCCCAGCCAGTAACAAAGCACCACACAGCCACTCGCCCACTCCCCCCCCCACCCCTGGCAGGACAAGGAGAAAATATAAAGAAATGCTTGTGGGTCGAGACAAGGACAGGGAGGGATCACTCCCCACTTATGGGCATGGGCAAAAGACAGGCTCAACTGGGGGAAGAAACAACATCAATTTCATTTACTACCAAACAAATCAAAACAAGGATACTGAGAAGTCAAAGCAGACCTTAGAACACCTTCCCCCCAGCCCTCCCTCCTTCCCAGCTCAACTCCACTCCCAGTTCTCTCTACCCAGATGGGGGAATGGGGGCTGGGGTCAGCTCACCACACCTTGTCTCTGCTGCTCCTTCCTCCTCAGGGGCAGGAGGACTCCTCACTCATGCCTGGCTCCACCATGGGGTCCCTCCCACAAGAGACAGTCCTCCATGAACTTCTCCAAGGTGAGTCCTTCCCACGGGCTGCAGTTCTTCAAGAACTGCTCCAGCGTGGGTCCCTTCCATGGGCTGCAGTCCTTCAGGCACAGCCTGCTCCAGCGTGGGTCCTCCACAGGGTCACAAGTCCTGCCAGCAAACCTGCTCCAGCACAGGCTTCCCACAGGGTCACAGCCTCCTTCAAGCATCCCCCTGCTCCGGCGTGGGCTCCTCTCTCCCCGGGCTGCAGGTGGGCATCTGCTCCCCCACTCCCCTCCGTGGCTGGGGGGACAGCCTGCCGCCTCGCCGCGGGGGCATCCCCTCCTGCCTTCCTCCCTGACCTCAGTACCCACAGAGGGGTTCCTCTCCCATCCCAATCCCCCACTCCCTGCAGGTTTCCCCTCTTAAATCTGCTCTCCCACAGGTGTTTCCACTGTCACTGACGGGCTTGGAGCCGGGGGAGCTTCCAGCAGCTTCCAGCAGGAGCCGGCCCTGCGGACCCTCACCTGCTGCCAAAAAAACCTGCCACACAAACCCAAAACACCCACAGAAGTGAAAATGAATCATTTTGGTGCTTCATGTTGATTCCATAAATAATTATTTATTTTTCTTTTCTTTATGAAATTTTCTGCAAGGTATTTTGTTCTATTTTAATAATTGTTGATAGAAAGCAGTGTGCGTAATACTACATAGGAAGCATGTTTGAGTGTCCTTTATCTTTTGAATTTGGCATTTAAGATGGCAAGTACTTCATATTATTGGCCAGGTCTCTTTCAGAATTTTCTATAAACAAGAAAGGCAGAAAACCAAATCTGATCACTCATGATGAGCATAAGCACAAGTATTTAAGTCTTTCCTGACAGCTGGCAATATTTTTTTTATAAATCTATTTAGGTTATGACAAACATGACAGCACATTTTCACTTTACATCATTGTAAAGGGATGGTGGCAGCTGTGGTGCAGAGAGGTGAATAATTTAATAACTAGTCCACAAGTAATCCAGCCTGCCGAATGCTGGTGACAAACTTCAGAGTTTGGAAATGTGCTTCACACCAGCATGCAGGAGAGTCATTGTTTCTCTGAAGGTTATCCAAGCACTTCTACAGCTCTGCTCTGGAAATCATGAAAATGAAGTTTCTTTCCAGACGGCTGGTGCTTCTCAATTTTATCTGTGGAGAAAAGGCAGAAATAGTGCTTTCTTCAAACTGACACTCCCAGATGAAGCCAAAGCACAGTCAAATGTTAAATGCAGTAACAAAGCTTACCATTTTTTCCTTAAAGCACTAATAATTTTTTTTTTTTTTTTTAGTAAATGTCAGGCAAAGTTTATTTGGCTTGTAAAATAACTGGGGCTGGGACCCAGGCCTGGACAATGCCTGACACAGCAACGCTGCTCCACAAAACAAGGCCAAGAACCCAGTGTCAAGGTCATTTTATTGTGTGCAACCCATTCCTAACTAGGCTGTCAACAGATACATGGAGAAGAAGATGTGGTAATGCTTCAATGGTTTTTAACTTATTCTTTTCCCCATGCATCTGTAAAATGTCAAGCAAATTGTAGAAACCTATCCAGTAAATTCTCCTTTCACTAAGCTGCTCTTGTTTCCATAGCAGTTAAGTTTCCCTGCTGTGTGGCAGGAGGCTGCTTATATTCTCTGCTCCCTTACTTTTGCCTTGAGATGAGTTGTAAAGATGTTGACGTGAAGCACATGCAGAAGAGAATCAAGTTACACCATCTCTGAGCGGGGTCTGGCTGTCATGCCAGCTACTGCTCACCAAGGCAATTAAATGAGGTGCTACTTCTTTCCTTCAAATTAGGTGACATATTTGGAGCTTGAATGATATCCAGTCACAGTCTCTCCATCACTTTCAGACAGAGATAACGACATCAGCTAAAATCATGACAGAGCTCTGAATATTTACTGCTTCTTTAATAAACTGATGTGAAGTCCTGCATGCACTGCAGAGTGCTGAGGGCTTGGGTTTGATGGAGTTTGTTTTGAAAAGTGGGGGTTTAACTTTTTACCTGAAACATAGAATAATAGTATGTATCCTGATTAAAATGAATTGTAAAAGTGCCTCTGAAGCAGAAAAATCATTTTCATATTTAAGCACATTTGAAGATCCAATTAACCTAAATTTGTCCTAAATTTACAGGAAAAAATGAATCCAGGAAGACTATTGGGAAGATAGGTCATCTCCATCAAGAGTCAAGTATCTTGTTGGCATCAACTCCAATTTTAAAAAATGACACAGAACCAGGAGCCAGTAATTTTCATTTCAAAGAACTCCCTGACTTCTAAATTTACTTAGTGTACTAACAGTGAAGTATTCAACAGCACTGGGTTGCATATTCAAAGTTTCTCAACTTGTTCTTATTTACATTAAAATATAACAGGGTCTTTGTAAGGAAGCTGGGTGGCATAACTGAAGGAAGAGAATTCCAGAACTGATGAATTGTTTGGTGTCCAGCTACCCCACCAAGCGGAGGAGAATAGGGAATAATATTTCCCTTCTTCTTTATCCCTCAGAAAGCTTAGAACTACAATTTGTGTCAAGATAGACATTTTTGTCCCTGCTGCATGAACGAACCAGTCCATTATTTTGCAGCTCTTGAGTACTGAGCTGCTGGCAATGATGCTTCCTTAAAGAAACAGGAAACTCAAAGCTATTTCTGCACTGAAAAAAAGTGAGAGAATCAGACATGCAATGAGTGCAGGTACAGGAATAAACACAATAATGACAAAGTCTGGGGTTTATGCTTTGAAAATATTCTTAATTTGTAATGTAATTTTCAACAAAATTATTTAAAGTGCACTGTTCTCATTTACAGGTAACTTTATTAGCTCTCTGTCAAAACCAGGCTTTTGCTATTTTGCAGAGGAAAATGGTTATAAACACAGGTGACAGTTTGCTTTTGTGATTAAAAGCTGGGCAGATGACTGCACATATGAGTAACCATAACTTACATGCAAGAATTAAGAATTAGTTGACTGCTAATGGAGTTTCTGACCCTTATTGTCTGCTATTTAACCATTTTAAGCAAATCTTTTTGGAACAAAAAGCAGCTATAAAAAGAGAATTACATCAGATTACAAAGCCAGCCCATCAAACTCCATCATTCCATTCTTCTTTGCACCAGCTGAAGATCCAGCTGTTGATTGTAGCTACTCTTCAAGTTTTCAAAGACTTCACTACCTTTTACCTTTTGGCCACAAGCCCAGAGTTAGCTTTAGGGAAATTAGGTTATTTTCCAGTCTCTACCTGCACAAAAGTTGCAAAGGAGCTTGGATGCTAAATTGCATGACTTTTGCTATGCTTCAGGAGCAGCGAGAGCAGCGCTCAGAACACATCTTTCATGAAATCATTAAGGTTCTGCTTCACCATCCCAAAGTCCCCTTCCACAGATGTCCTGCCAAAGGCATTGCTGTAGCTATTATAGAATATTTCAATACAAAGAGTGAACTTTCTTTCCCCAAAACTCTTCTTTTCCATTGCAAACTAATAAGACAGAACCAGAGTCAATAACAAAAGTCATTGTACTGTACAAAACAACACCTGAGTCAGGGCAGGAGCAGCAGATAAATACGAGGTTCTCCATTAAGCTTGGAGTCACCCCGCTCAGGGTCTAGAATTGGCAGACAGGCTTGCTCAAGCCTCTGTCAAGTCTGGCTGACATGAACATTTGGTATTGGCTCAACATGCCCTGGGAAGATTTCAGCAACTGAAGATTTAAATTATTATTGGCAAACTTGGCTATGTAAAGCAAATAAATTCCTTCATCTGCAAGGAACTACAAATAAAACCCACAAGAATTTGTCACTTGACTTCTTTTTCTTAGGAAACATTCTTCATGTGTCATGTTGCTACTTAGTGCATGACATGTACGCAACCTGCGTAATGATGGAGTTCTACTTCATGAGTTCTTCCTTAAATTAAACCTCAGAATGTATTTTAAGCATTTGTTTCACGAAAAAGGAGACAGTAATTTCTCTATATCTTTTGGAGCACAAAAAATGTTTCTGCAGTAGAACAGTACAAGTGAAATTTTCAAAAAGGCATAGGAGAGTTAGAAGCATAAAATGAGAAGTGATGGGAAAATCTCATGCACATTTTTTTTCATTAGAAGGCACCATTTTGTTGGAACAAAGACATTTCAGGGAAACACACCAAGTTTTGTCAAAAGCTTGATACATACATTGGCTTTTCTCATTTCATTTCAACAATGCCATTGTGTTGCAGCCAAGTAAAAATATTACTTCAACAGGGTCATTTGATCAGCTCCATTGAAGTGTTTATTTTTGCTTACATTATTTAGTATTTTATTCTTATATTTGCAGAAGTCCCATTAGCTATGTCAATACTATCTTTAGCAGCTGTATTCAAAAGTGTTCCACAGTCTCCCAAACAACTTACAGCCCATGGCTCAAACTGTACCATAAGTAGGGATCATATCCGAACATGCACTGTTCTCCAATCTATCTGCACGCAATTCACCACCCCTGCTTTATTTTCTGTGTGGACAACTAAAGGACAACAAAGAAGTGCCCACTGATTTTCTAATTGGAATAATTATCCTTAGTATCCTAATATGACCTATTTAGTTTCCTTAAGACGATTTGGGCCATAGGGTCTGAAGAAGTCACAGCCAGCTTGGATTATAAGCAGAACCAAATGAAATGCCAAGTCTTAAAAATTGCTGGGTGCACAGTCAAATGCACTAGATTTGATCAATTGCATCATTTTATCTAGAAAATTCAGTGTTTCTAACACAGAAGACTCTTTGAGATACGACAGAAGAGCAGCATGGGGCCAAATTGAAAAGCTATCCTGGAGCCTGAAACCTATTTGATACTTAACTTTATGATAAACTTTACAGAAATGTAAGCACTCAAATGCTGAATTAAGTGCCTTAGTACCTTTAAGGACCTGGGCTTTGTCCAGATACTCATTTAGATTTCAGTTTTTGTAATTATGCTGGTTTAGATTTGGCAGCTGTTCTCTCTTTCTGTGACTGACATGAAAGAAACAGAAGTTTGGGGGAACTAGAGTGAGGATTTTATACCATACCATAAATGAAACATGCTTATTTTGCATTCACATTATGCCTGAGTAACACAGAAACCCAGCCAATTCCTGATAGGGGTACATGGCAACATGTGATGCAGCTCTCTCTCAAAAATGACTGCAGGAAAGAGATCAAACTGTCTTCGTCTTCATTATCCTGGAACAGTCACAGTCTATATACAGGACACTGCATAAACAAAAATCCAGAACCTAAGCTATCAACACTGTCTAACATATCTTTCTATTTCTTCAAAGACTAAGAAATTTGTAAAACTATGATTACCAGTACTATCTGGTGTTTACAGGCTACAACCAAGTTAGTTGCAGCTAACTTGATGCAGCTTCCACTCCTGATCTTTACTCAGTAAAACTGCAGAAACAGTACCTGTAGATTAGCTGAACCTATCTGCAAGGAAAACTTCACTTTGGGAGGACAATGCTGACTGATGGGTGCATATCAGAGACTCCTGATAGCACTGCAGATGTTGGATCTGACACCATGCGGCAATTACCCTCTAAGCTGCTTGATGTTTATAAACTCGTATTGCATTGTCAGGGTACAGCAAGGGGGGTCCCCGCCGGGGCCAGACCTGGGGTCGCCCAGCTGCATGGGCCAGAGCAGGCTCGGAGCAGGGGCAGCCTGACCCCACGCAGGGCCAGGCGGCGAGAGCGCTCACGACCTGCAGTGCATTTGGGGCCCAGACCAATACATTTGCTAACTTAATCTATGCCGAGAAAAAAACTGTAGATGTAAGTGAAGGGTTAAGGATGTATTGCTTTCAGCAAGAAATTAGGTTCAGCTTTTAGAAAAAGTAAGATTTCTTGGCAAATTAGCTTTTCTTCACCCTCATGGATATTAGCCTTTGCATTAAAATCAGTTCCTATTGCTAATGAAGTAGAAATGCAAAGAACAATACATAAGTTTGGGGACTTTGTACGTTCGTGTCCCAGCACTATTAAACAAAATGTATAAAAAGAGTTTCTATGATATTTCACTTGGCATAGATATGAAGGAACAACCCTTTATATCTTGGTTTAAGCAAACATTTTGTACAAAGTGAAAGATGACGGTAAGAAAGGACCAATTGCTTCCACAGAGCCAGGAAAAGCAAGTTTTCCTCCCTTATCTGAATTATTGAGGAAAAGAATGTGTCAGAGAGGGTGGCAGAGTCCATCCCCCAGCCTTAACAATTTCAGAGGGAAGCCCAGTGGCCCCTGGGCACTGGATCCTCCTCCGGGCTGCAAAGTCAGCGGGAAATCATAGACCACTGTGCATCAGCTAGTCAGTGCTGCTCGGAGAAGCATTATGTGGCTTTTTCTCTTTTAGATATCACTTGAAAGTGCAAAGAGAACATGCAGGCTAATCAAGAGCTCACTTCAGCTCTGTACCCCAATCTTTTCTCACTCACTTCCCTGTGAGTTTGTCAGAAGAGATGTGAAGTAGCTTCAAGTAGGAGATTACAGTCAGTCTGCAGAGTGGGGTGCCTGCAAGTGCTCCTGCACACTCAGCATCTGTTGCACCATACCTGAATGCTGAACTATGTCACCCAGAACACACAGAACAAATAGTCATCTCTGGTTTCTGAAACAGAGTTGGAAAAAGCTGTTTTACTTCTGCTACCCATCACCAACCCTTGACCTAAACAAACACATCACCTTTTTTGACAAACCTCAGTTATCACCAGCGAATTGTAGAGAAAGAAAAAACGGGAGAAAGAAGTCTATGACCTCTGCAAAACTCAATGAGCTCAGAATCAGTTTCTAAAAAGAGAGGACAGCAATTTCTTTGCACAAATGTCAGTCCCACAATCTTGCTCTTTGGTTGCACTCTGATTGAAAACAGTCACAGCAGCAGACCAGAAGCACAGTATTAAGCACTTGGTTATAGCCTGTAACACCAGATAGTACTGGTAATCATGGTTTTACAAATTTCTGAGTCTATGGAGAAATAGAAAGATATGCTAGACAGTGTTGATAGCTTAGGTTCTGGATTTTTTTTTATGCAGTGTCCTGTATATAGACTGTGACTGTTCCAGGATAATGAAGACGAAGACAGTTTGATCTCTTTCCTGTGGTCATTTTTGAGATAGAGCTGCATTCTGGAAGCATCTGTTGAACACCTTTATTCCAGGACTGGAGTATGTGAGCAATAAAGCAAAATTACACTTGGAATATACTTGATTGCATTGCTGATTTTTCTTCCTCTGGGGCACCAGCCTAACTGGCCCGAATGTCTGCAGCTGCACATCAAAAACTAACAGCAAGCAGAAAAACAGGACACACTTGTCAAGAGGAGGTGATCAATCCATCCAACAAACTAAAATTTTTATCCCTTTGCTCAAAATTAGTTTAAGAACCTTCATTAACTGAATCCAATCTGTTTTCAAAAACTCCTTTACAAAACCACTGTAAAAAAATCATCCACTTCTAGGTATGCCTGCCAGTTGCAGAGGATGCTACTATTTCAAATTAAATTAAGGGGACCAAGTTCTATGGCAATAGGTCTGCAGACATTTGTATAACAGGAAGAAAGCTGAGTTCTCTTTCAGATGACACCTTATGAATTTGAAACAGCAGCTACAAGACAATGTACAAAAATAAGCATGCTTCCAGACTCAGTATCTTTCTGAAGGTTACTCTTTTGCACTAAGGAGCCTATAGGCTAATATAGATTACAGAGGTTATGAGAGATTGTAACCAGACAAGGGAAGCTACTAACAATTTATAAGAGCTATCAGGCAAATGGAGCAGGAGATCACAAGTACTGATTTATCTGAATTTTCTTATTTCAAACTCCGGGTGTTATGAATGAATTTGCAAAAGTTTATCATGGATCTGTTCACTGGAACAGATCTTACTGTGGTTTTGTATTATGCTTCTGATTCTTCTAAACAGCCTATATTGAGGCCATAATTGTCTGCACTTGACTATACTTCATGATATATGCTGAGGAATTACTGCAGAATAATATTTTAGCTTTAGCCCTTAAAATTACAAGTCAGTTGTTTCCAGTCAGGGGTTGTGTTGGCCTTTGGTACTAGCAGTGATTTTCCATTGTGCTATCTTACACTTCGCAGTGGCAGGCATTATGTACAATTGATTTTTGTCATAGGATCACTGTGATTCTTACAACACTAGAAGAGATTCTGAATGTTTTTAGTGTATTGCTGCTGGTGTGGCAAGTTTGGGTGGACAGCACTAACAATCCTCACAGGGAAGAAAATTGGCTCCCACTGATATTTCTCTTGGCAGACAGCGAGAAAAGTTTCTTATTGACTGTTTCTGCAGTTACACAGTTACTCCACGCTTAAAGAAGAATGAAGTAAGAAAAGTCCTTTAAATTCAGCTTTTTGTTGCTTACAGAACCACCCTGAGGTGCGATGCTGAGAGCAAAGCGAGTTCCACACCTGCTGCAGGGTGCACTGCGGGGCTCAGCCTCCCCTGAGCTCACCCTGTGTGGCTGCTCACAGCAGGCAAGGGAGCACAGGGAGAGCTGCTACTCTCTGGACAGGAGTACATGACCGTGTGAGACACGGCGTGACGATGTTCATCGAGTCAGGATATTGCTTTTAAGAGAAGAAAGCCCTGATATCTATCTTTAGCCAAGGGATAGCTATTGAGTAAGACAGTCTGCTTCACCCACTGAAAGTTGTAAAAGTCTTCTAATAAAGGAAGGGGAGAGACTGTCATCTTCTTTCAGCCTGCTGTTCCCTCCAAGTGTCTCTGAGTTGCTCACAGGCATAGAGTGCTGCTCCAGCTGGTCTTCCCTGCTGTCTCCAGCTCTCCTCATCTCCCACTGTCAAACAACGACTTCCACCCAGGCATGCCGGCCAAACTAACTGGAGTGACTCCCACTACCAGGATCCTCCTGAGCTGCTGCAGCTGGCACAAACATACTGACAGACAGCAGGCAGATGATCACTGAGTGATAGCTGTAGCTGATTAAGTTTTGATCACATCACCTCCCCATGTGTTTCCTGCTGTTCCTCTGCTTGAGGTTAATGCTTCAGTAACAGAGCTGCCTTACTCAGTGTGCAGCTCAGTGGGAGAGTTTACACCTGGCATGTATTTCTGCAGTGTAGATAAATATTCCCACATATCCCATAGCCTCACACCTGAGAAACCATTTTGTCTTCTCCCTACTGGGCTCGTGCTAGAGGAAGTGGGATTGGAAAGTCCAGTCATCTGCTTACATAATTTTCTTTGAGGCCCTGGGGGCATTTAAGGAAGGGGTTTTCTATTTGTTGGCTTCCTCCAGAAGTGAATAATTACCCTATATAGTGCAGATTTGCTGCTATCGTATCAGCTTTGGCAGGTTTGCCTCTGCAGCTGTTTTCCATTAAGGCAGAAAACACTCCTTAACTAAGCTCCCAACATGTAACTGACCTCCTAAGGCTCATCTGATGAGAAGCAGCAGTGTCATTTATCAGTAGGTGCCAGAGCATTTTAAACTACTTGTTCATAAGTTTACAAAGAAAACTCAGCCAATTCAGGCAGAGGAAAGATTGCAGAAGTGGGTCCTTCTTGAACCCCTCTTTTATATGGGCCCACTGATTTCCATTAAATCCCGTAACAAATTCCAGCCTTGTTCCAAGTTTTGCTCCCATCACTGGTTTCCTGTGCCAATGGGGTTCTTATTAAAAATGAGGAGGTTAGGAGAGGAAGGAGATAATATGGTGTGTAAGAGCAGATTTTAGCCTGACTGGCTCCACTTTCAAACCTGCATACCTAAATTGTTCTGCTAACTGCATATTGGCAGGGTTGGCACACTGAAACGTCTTTTTCCGTGTGATCACGCTGCACAAGCAATACCTGCAATCCAAATTACACGTGAAATCATGTGCCTATAGCTTTAGATATTTGTCGTCAAGGAGCTACACAGAATAGGGAAAATCTCTAATTATAGCTGCTGCTTTGGCAGAAACTTTTCTCTCTCTCTGCCTTGCACACAGAGAGTTCAGTTGTCCACCATGCTGCAAAAATGAACCAGCAATTTGAAGCCAATTCAACATGTAAATTGAGGTAGCCAGAGCCCTCCATATCTCAGAAATGAAGAGGAAGAGGAGCCCCAGCATTTGACAAGGCCTTTTCTGTACTTTGTGCAGAGCAGCGTCCCTGCATAAATTTGCACTGACAGCAAGATTATCTTCTATCTTCTGACCAGTTCAAAGAAAATACTGTATATAAATGGCAACATATTTCCTAAACTGGGGGGGGGGAGAATAAGTTCTAGTTCCTGACATGATCTGACCATATAAATATGGCAGTAAATGATACAGCCATGTAGATACGGCATATAGATATGGCAGTGAGCCTTACAAAGCACGGCTTTATACAGTGCTGCTTCAATGGAAACGCGGTTAAAATTTCTCCTGCCATCAGGTGTGCCAGCGGTCCTGCCTCAGCCTGTGCAACCACCAGGCACCATGTCCCCGCTACCTTTCACGGTGTTTGCCCGTATCCAGCCGCACCTAATCGCCGTAATTAAGCCAGGTTAAGTAAGAAATCAATTACAGCTTCTCCCTTGACCCTCTCCTTGGCTGTGTACGGTACTGTTTTCTTCAGACAGATCCCCTCTAACAGCTGTATTTTGCATTTCAAGCCCCCTGAAGGGAGGGCTGCGAGGAGGGGAGAGGGAGAGGCAAAGGCCGGTGGGCCTGGGCGCAGCAGCCATTTCCACGGTGACTGGGCACGCTGCCGGTGGGCTGCTGGCGTGGAAAGTGCAACTTTTTTTCTGCAAATTGGTGTTGCAAGTGGCAAAAAAAAAAAAAAAAAAAAACCTTCTTGGGGTTTTTCCCTGCTGGGTGCCAGGGAGAGCCTGGCCTGGCTGTGCAGCTTGCAGGCCACAGGCAGCAGGGTGCGGCCATTTTATGGTGTGAGGGGGCAAAAGCGAACGGGCGGGCTCGGTCCAGGAGCGCACACCGGCCCTTGTTACGGCATAATACCAACGGAAAGCAGACGTACGAGCCTGTCGGTGCCCTGCTGGCACCTGCCTTGCCGAAGCTGCCTTCTGGCGTGAGAAGCGGCGCGGAGGCAAATGGAGCATCCGCGGCGTCCTGGCACAGCGTGATCCCCTGCCCCGTACTCCGGATCAGCTCCTCGCCTGGCAGCTGAAAACAGGGAGCGGGACAGGAACGATTTTAATTACATTTCAACGCTGCAGGGTGGCCGCTCCTGTGTTGTCCGGCTTTAGCCGCCCGGATCCATCGTGCGCCTGATGTACGTTTTCCCCAGTAGCGTATCAATAAAGTATCGAGGGTGGCGGTGGTTGATCAACAAACAGGAACAACTCAAAGTGAAGCACAAAATGCAAAGGGCTGCTTAAGAAAACGTTGCCTGAGTAAAAAGCTAGCCAGTGACTCCTCAGACAGCGTTCTGCATTTTATCTCCCGTCAGAGGCCCTGCCAGGCCAGTCAGAAAAGTGGAAAGCAGTCAGCTAGTCCTTGTTTTGTGGAAGACCACACATCTGACATGCGTACCATAGTCTGGGGCTTTTCAAACCCTGAAAAGTTTCCCCACTACTTTCCTGAAGTGGACAAATGACGTTATATTTCTTTGCAGCATGACCAAATAGCATATCTGAAATATGCATCTTCATTTGCATGCATTTCTAAGAGGGATGCTGGAGGATTTTTGTAGAGATCTAAACTTAGAAATATTTCGTTTCAGTGTTTATGACAGGTAAATGAATCAACATGACAATATAAATGATCTCAAAGCTATTCCATCCTGCCAGATGTAATATTCTTAGGTGCCGTGGGATCCTCGAAGCTGTCATTGGCACTTTTCCCTGCAGAGTTCACACAAGGTTCAGGATTCATTAAACCTGTGTAAACTGGGGGAAACTACAACTCTACTTAGAATAGAGGCACCTCTGCTCCTGATTTTGGTGCTTCAGGTGTCATCCTTACGAATTTTCATGAGAGCTGGTCCTTGTGGGACAAGGTGTGGGCCTCACAGCCAGACAAGCCCAGAAATGTCCCGGTTCCTGGCACACCTACCCCAGCTATGCGCTTCACGTAATTACTTAAGCTAATGCTTTCCAGACAGAAAAGTGCAGAGGAAGCATTAGGAAAATGCAGAACCCATTCCAAATGATACAGAATAAAATACCTACTTTGGCAGAGATTCTTTTTTTTTTTTAAAAGTGGCAAATGTGAAAATGCAACCAGTTCTTTTTTTGTCAAATGGTGAACACCTACAGAGTTTGGCTGACATGTAGTACTTTGCTGCTTCTACCCTTGCAGCTATTTCCCAGATCCTATTCTTTGCAGTAGCGTGATGCCATGGATGGAGTTAACCTCATGTAGGTGGCACTGATATGCACAGCCAGTCACCCCTGGCTCCCTTTACAGTTTGTGGAAAGCAAGAGGTGCCTATTTCTCTCTGTTGATCGTTACAGGAGACTAATATGACCATCTCAGATGCAGGCACACATGCTTGCTAAAATCAGAAGCCGAGTTAGTCAGTACTCACATGAAATGCAGTGCAGCAATCCCCAAGTTAGTAGACCACTGTCGTGGTTTAACCCCAGCCAGCAACTAAACACCACGCAGCCGCTGACTCACTCCCCCCCACTCAGTGGGATGGGGGAGAAAATCGGGAAAAGAAGCAAAACCCGTGGGTTGAGATAAGAACGGTTTAATAGAACAGAAAAGAAGAAACTAATAATGATAATGATAACACTAATAAAATGACAACAGCAATAATGAAAGGATTGGAATGTACAAATGATGCACAGTGCAATTGCTCACCACCCGCCGACCGACACCCAGCCAGTCCCCCGAGCGGTGAATCCCTGCCCCCCTCCACTTCCCCGTTCCTAAACTGGATGGGACGTCACATGGTATGGAATACCCCGTTGGCCAGTTTGGGTCAGCTGCCCTGGCTGTGTCCTGTGCCAACTTCTTGTGCCCCTCCAGCTTTCTCACTGGCTGGGCATGAGAAGCTGAAAAATCCTTGACATTAGTCTAAACACTACTGAGCAACAACTGAAAACATCAGTGTTATCAACATTCTTCACATACTGAACTCAAAACATAGCACTGTACCAGCTACTAGGAAGACAGTTAACTCTATCCCAGCTGAAACCAGGACAACCACACAGCCATAGCAAACTGCCTGCAAACCGACAGCAAGGCAATATGAAACAGTAGAATGTACAAACTAATACAACTACAGTGAAATCACATGCAATGACAGTTGAGGGTCAGCAGTGACTACATGTTTTAAAAGTTTCTAGACTGCTATCCAAAAAGATTATATGGTAGTAATCATCAGTGTCATATTGCAATATTGAACATGCTAGCAGGAAACTGTGAAACAGAAAATGGCTCTGTGGGATAGTTGACTGGAATCCGTTTCGGAGCATGTCTTTTTGCCCGTATTACACAGGGACCCAGAGCATTGCATCCTCCTGCTACAGGCCGTGCACCAGAGACTAGTAGAGCTCTGTTGGATGGAAACCCAATGTCAAGAAACCCTGTAATCGGAGATGGCCTTAATACACTTTGGCTATTTAAGTTCTGTTCCCCACACAGTGAATGTTATAGAAGGCTATTCCCCTATTTCAAGCTCAGTTTCTTGGCAGTGAGGACAGAGCTGGATGTTGCACTGCAACACTGGACAATTACAAAATAACAAGAAAAAGTAGTTATGCAACTGCATTATCTATGCTTTCATGCCTCTGTGATTTTTTACATAGTTAGAGCTAGATTAGACAAAGCTCCCAAAGATTACTGGTCTCATTTTGAGGTATTTAACGTTATTTTCTTGGAGGTGTGTAGAGATACTCAGCTACTCCTTGTTTTGTCTCTGACCCAGGTGTTGCCTAACCTTTTAAATTGTATCCAATGTATATGCTGCTTATCCTGATGTAGGCTGGGATGTCCAAGGGAATTTGTGAGACCCTGTCGAGTTCAGGCAGAGGCATAGCTACTAATGTGAGTCCACCAGAAATCTGAAAGTGTAACTAACTCATGAGCTTATAAACACACCATTTGTCCCAGCCCTATGTCAAAGCACTCTACCTTTAACCCCTGGCCACTAAAGCAGGACATCACAGTAGCTCAGTTAAATGCAGCATGAGCTCATTCCCTGTCTGTCACTGGCTAATGCTGATTCCACTCTGTGCTTCTTTTCATGGGAGGAACTTCTCGCAGACATCAATAAAAAACTAATCATAGTAGCTGTGAGAGTGAGGAAGGTATATTGCCCCTAGCCTTAAGTGACACAACTGAGACACAAGGTATGTGGGCACCAGGCGTAAGTTCATTCCTTGAAATGAGGAAAGAATCTAAATCTCTAGGCTTTTATTTCTGTAACTTAATGCACCTGTTGTTTTATTCACATTCTCACTGCAAGGTATCATCTAAAAATTGGAGCAGACTCACTGAGTATCCAAAGGAATGGTAGGTTCCCTCACCCCACCTGTGCCGTGCATTGGGGTATCTGCTGTATCATACAAGGGAGAAGGTTGTGGGCATCTCCTCTCTCCAGCGCTGTTTCCACACCTACGTATAGTCTGCAAAGCTGCTTTGGCTGTGAAGTGCAAAGTGCTGGCAGAATCAAAAGTTTGCCCTGTTTATAAGTAATGTGCCGTTTACATAGAAAGTTCTGTGAGTAGGAATAAATTGAGTGGGATGGTATTTGTGTTTTCTGTTGCTGAGAGACTGAGAACTGCAGACATGTTCATCAGTAAGACAAAGGCCCTTAGTCATGCGTCTGCTACTGAAGAGGCAGCTCTGCTCTGCAGTTGTCATGACAACACTGGTTATATAAAGAGACATATCAGAAGAAAGATCATTTGCTCTGTGCCCTATATTTCAGTGCAGCAATGCATCCTCTCTACAACAAATCTGTTTTGTTATAGACAAAAGTGATGTTTCTGGGAAGATAAGTAACGCTCCAGAAAGCTGCCTGCTGGAATGAAACTGTATGGTACAAAAAAAGGTTCCGAAAAATAAAACACTTCACATGAAGACTACTTCCATAATTTGGGGATCATTGGGATGAAGTTCTACTGAATATGGAGGTGATTTAGAAGGTTCAAATAAATTTCCATTGCAAAGATACCATTTTTGTGAATAAAGACAAGCCCCTGCTCAGCAACATCACAGGATTTAATAAAGCGCAAGGAAAGCGTTAGTCTCAAAATGTCGATAGAACTACATCACCTTAAAAGTTTCAGCACAATCACATGTGTGGCCTGAAGTTGAGAAACACAGACCGTATCTACTGCTCAGCTCAAGACATAAAGAAAATCAGCCCGTGACTCTGCAACCTACTCACCTGGCTAAAAGCTGAAACTGGCAGGACAGTTTCATGGCTGTGTCTGATCTTGTGTTATTATGTTAAATGGCATTTTTGAAGCAAAGAGGCCTGGGGAGAAAACAGTAAGCAACCCCACTAATTTGAGAAATCCCTCTTCTTCCTGGAATTATATTCTTCATTATTGAAGAAACCTTTGCAGTCCTCAGACAGGCCAACAGCGCAGCGATGTGAGGAACTGCAAATCTGTTAAGTCCCACATGAACCAACAGAATTGCAAATGAATTTTGAGAATTACAGGTCCATGCAAAAAGGTGAAGCCTTACAGCTTTGAAAAAGTCTTTTCAGATGTGCACTGTTCTTCTGAAACTAATCTAGCCAAGTTGTGTAGCAAAGAACATTTCACTAAATTTTCCGTCAGAAACAATGCCTCTAACAATTGAATCTCTGCAAGTTCTCTGGTCTTACTTGTAACTCAAAGGGAAGGTATCTGGGATTCCAGGGTGTTGTGAATGAAACCCTTATGCCCAGCTTCTACCACTGTTGATACGAGTCATTTCACCCATCAGCAGAAACAGATTTCCCCTTCAAACCCCATTTCTTATGTAGCAACTGAGTTCTTCTACCCAGGACCTCTGGCCATCTGAAGGACCCGAGCATCCTACTCCAGTCCTGAATTCGCATCTCTTGCACCATGTTATTACTTACTCCCTTGTCGTGCCTGCTGTCCCAGAAATCTCATGTCTGTGCCCTTTTCAGACCACAAACATGGTGCCCTCTTAGTCCCTTTTTGTGGTTCTCTCCGTGGCGACCACCTGGTATGCCCTTTTCTCCACTATTTATTCCTGAAAGGCTGGCAGAACAGAAGGCAGAGCAGGGTTTGATTCTCTGTGAAATGCAGAAATAGGACTGCAATCCACTGTCTTAGCTGATAGAAAATGGAGGAGGAATAACTTGGTTTGGAACAGAAGTAAATACATGATTGCTTTTTACTTGGTTGAATCAATTTAACTCTTAAAATGAGAAATCCCCAGCAGATTTCAGAAAGCAAATTATGAGAGACTCAGTAGAGCCAATTGTGTGTTTGAAGAGTGGACTTCATGAACTCCCATCTCTGTCACATATACTGTGCTCAGCAAACAAAGGGAGACTTTACTTCTAAAGCTTTAATGTACGCAACAATCAGATCGCTGGGACATATTTAGAACTTGATGGACTGAAGTGACTCCAGTGTTTTCTCTCTTTGCCTACCTGTAATAACTCTCCTTGTCATATCTAAGCACTTCACAGAAATGCAAGCCATTAACTGCACAACATTCCTGTGGAAGCAGGCAGGATTAGCTGCTCCCAGTTTGATAGAAATGGATAATTAAGCACAAAGAGTAAATGCCTCTTCCAAAAGCTCCTTTGAAATCCAGGACTTCATAATGAATGAGAAATTAGGAAACTAAATATGGTCTGGACCTGAGACTCTCTTCCAGTGCTATACAAGAAGCCTTTAGCAGGCCCAGGAAGCAATTTGGGGAATCTTAAGGACGGGCTGTGTTCTTAACCAAAATCTTTCCTTCTCTAAAGAAACCCACATCTCCAAGGATTTCTTAGTAATTGCTCTTCTCCTTTTATAGTTTCTACCTCATATCACAGTATTCCCCCTTTCTATCCTGCAGGCATGGGAATGGAGATAAAATAGCTTATGTTTCTTCTGTGATGAGGGAGAAGGTTGTTGGAAGGAGATTTCCTGCCTATCAAACACCTGTGTGAGGAGTCCTCCCTGCTTTGATAACCACGGGGCTAAAATTTACAAAAGTCACAAAATCTTTAACTGAAAGGTGAGGCTTGCCAGAAGCATTTCACACAGCTCTCACCACTAGGATTTTAACTGTTCTTCAGAGAGAAATCCCAAACAAGTGGGGAGAGGTGTCAATAACTAACTTCCCCTCTCATTCTCCTTCAGTATGACTCATTGTATTATCATAAATCGTGCCCTCAGCTTCATGTTATAAAGCATGCAGGAAAAGTACGTCTTAATCTAGCAAGAAATGTGGAGCTTAACAGCTTCATTCACCTATATTTATCAATCTGGCATAGCTCTGCCTTTAGAATTAGTTAAAAATGGGAACTGAAGAACGGGATACAACAACCTGTTTTATGCTGAAGTTAATGTATTTTGTCTCTCTTGAACAAAAATAAGATTTGGCTATAAGACAGTTGAAAAATACTACAGCCATAAATGTAAACTTCATTTTCAAGATAGGCAAAGTTAGATATCAAGGAAAAAAGAAAAAGGAAAAAAAAAAGCCTTATCAGAATGTCCTAAAGACAGGAAAAAAACCTCAGACTCTCTGGAAAGAAATTATATCCTGGAATCAAAAGGGCTCTGTTCTCATTACCTTGAACCTTTCATCTTCCATTAGACTTCTGCAAAGTGAAAGAAGAGTTTGAATGAACCTTTTAAATCAAAGTGGTAACCTTTTACATCCACTTGGAATAGCTGTGAACACCTGCTAAATTACTGCAGACACTACTTTATTATTGCCACTAAGAAAATCAGAGCAGTTTGCTGCATACGCAAATCAATTCAGCAATTATATTTGGAAATGAAATCCTGTTGTTTTCATAAATTTTCACACATATTAAAGCATCGATTTCCTTGCTTTCTAGGCATTTCCAGGAGACATAAAAATAAGAGAGAACTCAGGCAGGTAGCCCTTTTTCCATTGTTCTTGAAATGAATTACAGCACAATTTAGTGAGTTAAACAATAAAAAAATTCCGAAGTGCTGGAGTGCTGTGGAAGTCCTTGCAGGTGATGTCTGAGCTAGTAGCCTTCATATGCGCACCTCAGTTTGTGATTTACTTGCACATCATACATTGCTAAATCTCTTTTAGATGACCAGGCCTTTACAGGGTGACCTTAAACACATATGCTGCCTCTACGCCCCTTGCCTCGCAAATCCCCATGACTTTCCAGGATACAAGGGGCTGTAGCAGCCACGACCATGTCAGCATCCAACCAGCTATCCTGCCTACTGCCACTGCGACTGCTAGTGAGTGGAAACCTGCCTCAGGCTCACCACACGCGTGTGATAGCCCCGCTACATGACAAAGGGATTGCTCATGCAGTGACTCCTGAGATACAGAATAAAATTGCAGTCTGTTCTGCCCTTCCCTACACGTACTATCCCTCATAGATTGGTGCCATCTGTAGATTTAATAAGCGTATTATCTTTCATCATCCAGGCCATTAGTGAAAACACTGAATAGTACCAGATCCAAGACAGGCCAAGACAGGCCATTTGACATTGTACCACTGAGAATTACTCCATAAATAGAGTTTCGCACCTATGCTACAGGATCTTCTTCCAAGCTATGGCTCCCTAGGCTCCTTCTGAGAAGGCGTATGACACCTGCCTTCAGTCTACACGGGCTACACACGTCTCCAGATTTCACATCTGGCACATGGGATCCACTTGCCTTCTGTCGCTGTAGCAATGCACGTGTCCTATCCCTGAATACAGTTTACAAGCCCTGCCAAAGTGCCAGCCTGACCTTCCGTCCTCTTCCATGGATTGGCATTTCCTGAAATTCCAGAGTAACTTTTTTTGTATTTCTGAAATTTTCACTATTTAATGCCCATTCAGTAACGGCCTTGGAAACTCACACTTTTCTAACTCCGTATTCAGTGGATGTTTGTATTTCAGTACCAGCTGTGTGTACATTAAGATTCAATCATGCATGGTGCAAAGACACCAGGGCTCATCCGAATCCCATATCACGTGTCCATCCATCTTTGTTCTCCAACCCTCTCCTCTTTGCACCTACATTTCCAGGAAAAAGAAGTCCTGGCAAACAGACCAGAAGAATGTTAAAATGAGCTCTGCCAGTTCCTTGACCTGGAAAATCAGAGGACTAGGATCCCATAGGGCTTCCTAGCAGATAAGTCTAGATGCAACCTAGGAGAACATACCATGGATTAAACCCTACTGTGCCAGTTATGCACAAACACAGAATAAAAAGACAATCTCTTCCCCAACTGTGTCTGAAGAGTCATCCATTACTGTATTCTGTAACACACTGGTAGGAGAGAATGCTTTATGTCTATAGCCTTCTTTTCTTGCTGTAATTAATTAACAGGTTTTGCTTCAATATTTTTTCTGCTATTGGAATTTTTTTCAACTTGGAGCTTGTAACTTGAGGCTTAGTGCCAAATATTTTTTGCTTTCTAAAAGCACATCGTCTGTAAGACAACTGACAGACATCCCTCAGGATGAAAACTGCCACAAGTGGTCTGATCTGTTCCAAACCTTTTCCTGCAAGTCATTTATTTCAGACAATTCACTTTTCATCTCTTATAAAGCAGAGGCAGTCTCTGCATTTAAGGGTCAGCCAAAACAGTGTTAAATTGGGTTTTTCAGCATTTATTGCTGTGTAATGTAGCAGACAAATGACTCCGCTAGTCTCTGTTGGAAGTGAATGCCCTTGAGATACTTATGCAGATGCATGTAAGGACCCTAAAGACAAATGAACAGTGAAGCTGCATGAGTGTCATGGGCCAGCTACAGAAAGGAGGGCGCTGAATAGATAAAAACAAGTATGGAAAGGGAATTAAACCTCAGCTTGAACAAGGAGAGTTTCTGTACTAATCAGAACAGATACTGAGCAAGCTGACAGAGAACCGTTTTTTGGTTGGGGTTTGGTGTTGGGGTTTTTTTTGTTACTTGTCTGTTTGTTTTTTTCCTGGAAGATTTGTAAATTGAGACTTCTTTGCTGTATGGAAGGAGGTTAGGTGCAGCTTCCACTAGGAAGGTCCCAGAGTCTGGGCTTGGGTCCCCACTCTGATGGACAGGGCTGGACACACCGAGACCACTGTAAGGGATCTCCAAGGTAGCACTGAGTGATCCAGCTCTGCAGCTAGAAGCTGTATGAACCCATCAGATGGGGGCCAGAGAAGTCTTGCCACAGTGTGCCCGGGAGCTGAGCTGGCATTCTGTGCAGATGTGCCCATTTAAACTAACTTGAATGTAGTGCTCTACTGCATGGCCAGGACTTTGCCTCATCCCAAGGCAGGGAGGTCAAATGGAAGTTCGAAAGCCCAGGTTCAAGGGCTTTTAAGTTATCTCTCAATTCCTCTGCCATATCTGCTCTAATTTTTAAAGATAATTTTGTGTCCTCAGACCCAACAGAACACTGGCCACAGCCTGAAGTTTAGGATGTTTATAAGAGACCTGGGACTTTCCCTAAACCCCTGCCCCACTTGCTGTCACTATTATGGGCCTGTATTCACATTTCTCACTAAAAATAAACATATTTGTTTTGCTCTGAGAAAACAGATGACATAGTGAGAGGCAATTAGCAGATCTACGCTTTCCAGTCAAATTGCTTTCATTTTAGATATATGGAAAAAAGGCGATCAAAAATTAGCTTCATGAAAAAGTTGTTTATCTCTTGTCTGTCATATGATGCTATGCCGAAATTATCCCCCCAAGCAAAATGCCTCATGGCAGAATACTACATAAAGATCTAAGCTGTTAACACATCTGCATGTATGTTGCATTAAACTCTCCAGATACAGAGAAAGCATCCAGCAGAGCAGAGTCCCAAACCTGAGTTATTAGTTTGATGCTTGATACAAAATTAGTTCCATTGTTATAGTTTTCATATTTCCATATATTCATCTTACTGTCCAAGGAAAGATTATTCAAATGGTTCCCTAAAACTTGCTCTGGTTTTCTGAAACCTATATTCACAACGTGCAGCAGCACATAGTTGCTGTACGCAGTCAAGTGCAGCACACTGATGCACAGTCATGAATGAAAATGCCTGCTAAACCTGTATGACGGATAAAGCAATAAATACCTTTTTTGCAGTTCCCTGTACATGAAGAGCTGGGGATGCACAAATTAATAGGCCTTGCATTGGTAAAAACTTGCTAACAGGTTAGGCAGACTCAGTCTCAAGAATACTTTTTATATTGACAGCTACAAATGAATGTGAGCTTGTTAGATTTCCTACAACAGAGGACTACTGCAGTAAGTCCGTAACAAGTTACCATAGTGACCCATTACACACAGGGAAAGTAAATTTCTCTCCACTTATTTTTGGACCTTTCTGTAAGGCTATATTGTCAACAAAACACCAGCCTTAAACCCAGCACATGCTTCTCACTTCCGCACTGTGCAATGGAGAAAGACTAGCATGTTTAGGACATACCACACCAAGACGCCTCAGCGAGGCAATTGTGTTTTGGTGTTTAACTGAGCGTGTTACTAGTACCAAGCAATCTGCAGTCCACTTCCAGAGCTTCAGCATCACAAATCCTGGACCTAAATGTTTGTAAAACCTTTGCTCTCATCTCTCCTTCCTTCACCTCACATAAAATAAAATCACAATATCTCATATTTTTCAAACACTGTTTCTTATTTGAGTAGGTTTTAGTATCAGTTAATAGGACTGCAGTCTTCCATCTCCCTTTCCTGGACTCAGTTTTTCAGTCCGTAGTGAATTCCAGCATCCACGTAGCTTTTCTTCTCAATGCCAAAATCTTCCCCCTCCATCAGTGGGCGTTTTCTTTCTTCCACCCACGTTCACACCCAGAGCTGGCTGTGGCAAGAAGTTCGGTAAGTGAGAACAAGAGGCACTTCTGGTTGTCTTAGCACTCAGTGTGCCTCTACGCCCCGGCAGTCCCCCCTCCTCAGCGCCGGCAGAGCAGACCCCCGTCCCACCCTCTGAGAGACGCTCGGTGTGCTGGGATGAAACCAGTGCCTCACCATTGCTCACACGCAGGGAGACCCAGTGCTCTGCTCCCGACTGCTCACCCACACGCTTTTCCGCTCCCAGCACGGAGGGAGAGGCTGCACGGGCACCGCGGCGGTCCCAGGGAAGGGGAGGGCTGGAGCCTGGAGCCTGGCTCGCTTCCCTCTCCTCTTTCCAGTGCAGCTTGGGATTCTCACGGCTGTTACTGGGGCTCAGTACCTATTCTCCGTGCAAACTGAGGGGACAAGGGCAAAGAGGAGCAGAGCTCAGCCGTGGACGTTCATCTCGAAGGTTGAAGTGCTCCCCGAACAGCTCAGGTGCATGGTGTTTGGCACTGGGGCAAAACCAAACAGTTCATTTACCCCTCATCCCCGAGGCAGCAGCATCCAGGTTTTCTGCTGGAAAAGTTTGAACCAGGCCCTTTTCAGTCGTCTTAGTCCGTGTTGCTGCTCCCCAACAGGAGCTGCCAAATCCAGGCTGATTTTATATCCTTCCCCCCATCTGGTTACCACTTAGATGCTGTCAGCCTGACACAACTGCAGTGTCGTTCCCTTCCTCAGGGAATATAAAAGAAATCAGGCAGTAGTGAACCACTGCCCGTGCTTCTCTCCATCCACTTCTCAAAGGGCTAATTTACCCTGCAAAAAATGGTGAAGAAACTGAGAATCCAGCTCAAGGACTAATTGATTGATGAGGACATTTTTCCATTTAATGTTATGGAATTTCAGAAATCTGGTGCTATATACATGTAAATTATATTCTAAGACTGAAATGACTTACAAATTCCACACAGTAGAAGTGAGAAGACAGTTATGGCATATTTCATACATGCACAAAGACGTGGAGATTAAAGTAACCCGAGGGCAGCGATTATACTCTTTGAAGCATATCTAACTGATCAGCTGAAATTCTTATCTGTAGCAAACACTGGTGCCAATCTGGATGTCTTGTTACAATGATATGTAATAACAGTGCCACAGTAACGAAGGGCAGTTAACTTAGACACAGCAAGTGAGTTGCTGGTGTATGACTCATTATGTTGTGACTAGAGAAGCCTATGAACACCTTGCATTAATTTTAGTAATTTAGAATTTGTCGTCATGAAAAAAAAAGAAATTTCTGAATACAGGTACAGTCTAATGACCCTTTCACTAATTTCTGGATTTGCTTAAAAGCCTTTTTTGACTCCTCTATATTTCAAAGGCTACACATGTTCAATTGAATGTGAAGCTGACAGCAAGACCTTCAGAAGAAAAGTTGGCTTTGATGTGTAAGTGAAACAAAATTCAACCCAGTGAAATTATTTCTCATTTACACCTGCTTTAATGTGCTCAGAATTAGGCCCACTGTCCTTAAAAGTTAACATAAGAAAGTAAAAGAAATCAGGCTCTGGAAGAAAACATTTTTCATTGGAAGGAATAAGGCTGTACCTTAAATTTAACCTTCCCATCAATAACAGCTCCCTGATTGTGCATTTCTGTGTGCTTGCCTGGGTATGTGATGTATATATAACCAGGCATCATTTTCCCTTAAATGAATGCAACAGGCTAAAATTAGTAGTCATCAATAAGAATAATGTCTTACTTGCCACTCCCAGGGATTATTTTGAGCTGGGTTCAAGCTTGCTTTGATTTACACATCAGAAGACTGCACAGCACCTAATGCTTCTGTTTGTGTACCCTGTCACCCGATGAAACTCTCAGCTCCAAGTCAAATACTTAAAAGTGGAACTTACCAAAACTGATGCCAAGGTTTGGGACAAGGCTGTTTCCTTCCTAATCCCAATGAAGAACTTAGGTCCATTCATATTTATTACCTGAAAACTCTCATGTTATTAGACAACTACAACAGTCCAATCTCAAAAGACAAGAGGATATTGATATTCTTTAATTGCCTCAACACAGGCCCCAGTGCCATTTTGTATGTCTGGTCACATCTGAGACATCCACATGGGACCAAATTTGACAAAGGATCTCTGGGACACCTGGACTTTCCTGGTGTGCCACCTGGGAAGCATATAGAATAACCCCAGGCACTTCATATAGCACCAGAACTTATGTGGAAGCAACTGAATCTCATCCACAGAGTACCAATACAGTCATGTTGCCTCTAGTTTTTGTTTCCTAATGCAGCAGAAAGTTTATCCAGAATTTCTGAGCAATATGGGTAGAATTCCTCTTCTGCTAGAGGGGATTAAAACTCATTTCTCACATGCCTTAAGTGTTAGGATGCATCATGGTCTAAGCACGAGGTATCTCTGAATTCCTCCGAACAAAGTTATTGCATTTTATTTTATTGGGCCAAGGACAGATTGTCCTTGTACATGTGACTGTACATCCAATGCAATATCTCTCAGTAGCACACACCTCATGTGTGATATACTACCAAGCACCCTGTGAATGAGCTGAGTGATGTTTCTTACCTCACATATGCTTACATGCTTATGGATTTGGGGTAATTTCAGCTGTCCAGGTCACAGCTGAATACAAGGCTGAGATTCTCAGGTTTGAGCTCAACAACTGAAAACAGAACTGAGGCAGGTCTCTGCTACCTAAGTGATTTTACTTCTTGACCAGCACAGAGCTGTGTTTGTGCTCTGCCGCTGTTTTCTGTGTCGTCTGATGCCACTGAACTACTGAAAAAAAAATGAAACAAAGCGCAAATAACCAGTAATGAGGGCTGATCAAATTACAAGGAGACTTAGGGTTTATGATCTGTTTTGCTACTTTTTGCAGATTATCAATGTAAACACATAAATTTTAAATTTCCTTTGGTTGATTTTTAATGAAATCCATCATTTTCACAATGTGAAACAGCCATTTTAGTGGGTTTACTCTATGGTATATGACCATATGGATGAATTGCCACAGGGTTACGGATGCTGTCTACCGTTCCCAAATCCTAGTAGCCCTCCCTTACACACAGACTGAAACAAGACCCTTTAGATGCTTGGGCAAAAGAAAATGTTACAGACTGAAGAATTCAGTCAGTCAACAGGGTTATTTGGTGGGATATATTCTTGGCCTTTGATTCCAATTTAGTGAGAACTTTCTCTTCTGCATATGTAGAGTCTCTTGATCAGTCAACACCTCTTTCTTTACAAGAACTCCGAGGCAGTAATGTAACATAAATAAATATGAGTTGTAGAATAGCCTTTGGAAACCTAAATCTAATAAATCCTTTAGAGTACAATATGTAACTGAACATATGAAAAATCTCCTTGAAATGTTTTGTTGGTCTGGGGTCAAGGGACTTGACTCAAAGTCCATTGAAGTCAACAGGACTCTTTCCAACAACCTCATTATAGCATTTTAACTCTAACTCTGTGTGAAAATAAGAAGTGTATTCTGGTCTTGAGTGATAGAACCACTGATCTGCAGTACCAGGAAAAAAGCAGATATATATCTCCTTTGTCTAAGCACTTGCTGGCAAGCAGTCTTGGATAGGGCACTTGTCATGTTATTTTGCAGTTAATTACTTACAGTCAGGGTTTATGTCACTGAGTTTTCAGCTCCATTCAAAAACATTTTTATGGACATCCAAGTAGTTGTTATACTTTTTCTTAGGAAAAGCAGCTGCATTTGCAGAGAATTCCTGAAGAGAAAGCTTTACAAATTATACCTGATGAATGTGAAAATAAATCTAAATCACCAGCTCATCTGTTAGCAGAAGTGCTTGTACAGACCAGTATACTAAAAGCAAGTTTGAGCTTCCAGTATAAGCCACCTACCTGTTTTGAGAACTCAGATTGAAAGGAAAGATTATATCGTTTGTGTATACACATAACATCACATAGAAATCACAAATCTATTCAAAGTTGTGTGATTTAGATGTATTTGAGGAGTACAATGTGCTTGTGGGCGTGGATAGAAGAGCATGTAATGAGAGGTTAGGAAGATCATCTTGCATTTCAGTAGTGTAAAACATTTTGAAATTGTCATAGATGAATATTCCTTCTTAGATATTGTGCCATATATACCCCCAAAGAGATCTCAAAACCTAAATGTGGTATGTTTATGTCAGCACTTGTATGTATTCCTGTCATCTGTGCTACCACAGCACTTGCAAACCTCCCTCCAGTCTTGCACAGGACTTAACTAAGTTGTTAGGCACTGCTCAGGTACACAACAGACTGGCCTCCCAAACATGTGGCTTATATTCATCCCATTTAACTTCAGGCACAAAGATCAATCTCCTTAGGCTTCCTCTATCCAGTTCGAAAAGACTAACACAATACAGGACAAAGAATTGTAGTCACATACAACTACCCAAACTCCAGCCAGAGTTTCCAGCAAACCAACAACTCTGTTATTATAGGATGAGCATCTAATGCTGTCAAGCAGGTACAGGCTTTCCCTGAGAAGGTGGGTATTCTGCTAGCAGGGCTACTGCCTGCCTAATGTGCCACTTCTGGGGTTTTTTTCAGATGCACATCTTTTATTCATTTGAATGTGGAATGAAATGAATGCTGAAATTTCAATTTTTTTCATTAAATTAAGCTATTCCTTTTTGTCCAGGTCTAGAAGAAGGCAGAAAAAGGCTGATTTGAAAATCTAGTGCCCTTGAGAAAGGAGATGAATAGGCATTTTACTGGTTTGGACAGACAGGGAAAGGATGGATTTCAGGGGGTGGAAAGGAGGCGGGAGATGACAAATGACAGGGAAGTAAAAAACCTCTGCAGCATTTTTTTATGCCAACAAAGAACAAAAGTAGCCAGTAGGGTTTTGCACAGCACAAATCTGCAAGAGATAAGGTCAGCAATAACATTGAGTGTCTCCAGAGGTCAAGTATCAATACATTCTTTTTCCTCAGTTCCACCATAACTTGAGCACAGTCCTCAGAGAAAAATCACTTTATTTGAATTGTGAATGAGGTTTTTTTTCTAAGGATTTGAGTGCAGCTTATGTGAAAGGCTTGAAACAATAGAAACCACGAAGTGAATTGCAAAAGTGAAGAGACCAAAAAAATCTTACTCTTGTCATGCCAAACAGCAAGCCCTGTGGTTGTTACTGGTTTCCCAAGCAGTGCTGTGTTTGTGAGTGCACATCTTCTGCACTGTGCGGAGTCTTATGGGTGTCCGTAACTCTTGCACAGGCATGAAGCCTACCACCCAGCTGCACAGCAGACGTAAAGCCCTGAAGTATTTTCTGGAAACCAGGTTTCTGACATGGAGAGGCTGTAACAGCATCCAGAGTAAATTATAGCTGTAGTACTAAAACTGGTCTCCAAGCATCTTCCACTTTGAAACGTCAATGCAAAATGAATCTAAATTAAAAGCAAGATTTAGTTAAAAAAAGAATCCAAGAAAAGGATGAGTATTTAATGACATTTTGCATTTGGTGATGTAAACTGTTTCAGAGCTAAAGTACAGTGTCAAAGCACAGAGTCAATTACCACAGATGGCAATTTCCTAGATTAAAATATCATCATTTTAGCATTTTTTCCAAAATTGAGGGTCTTTTGCTTTACAATGCAGCTTTAGATACCACTTAAGTAGACTAAAAGGCACCTGTTGCCCTCATTTCATTTAGGTTAGGACAAGAGAGCCTGGAAGTGAAAATGAGAGGTAGCAGATCATACATTGCAGATGAAATACAGATGGCTAGAAGGGAAAAGGTAAGACATGAGGTCACTGATTTCTACATTCACAGTTTGGGCTTTGAGATGTTCATGTACTGAATTTTCTGCCTACCCCACAGAACAGCACCTCACTTGCATGTATCTTCTCCAAATATGTGCAACTGACAAAAAAGAAACAAACAAGTACAAATCTCCAACACTTTGAGGAGAATGACTTGGCTGAACCACAGCGTGGCAGGCGAGGCTGCAGGGGAGCACTCTGCCCCTCAGAGCAAGGCTCTGCATCCACATACCTCTCTTGGGGGGCAATCTTTTTTTAATTCTTTTTTAAATACTTTTCCTTTCCACCCTAAGTCCCAGTTTCCATTTGAGTAGCTGGCAGCACGCTGACACTCTTTATCCATGTGCTCAGTCATGAGGCATGTGTGAGCAAACACCAGGCCTTTCCACAGTTCCAAAGTGCACATTTTTTCATCTGGCAATTCATAGCAATTTATTCCATAAATACACAACTTTGCTCTGCTCTCTGTTACCTCTTCTCTTCCCCAGAAGGTCTCCAGCCAGCTGGTGGCGAATAGAAAAAGCTACCTGTAACCAAGTGACATAAGAGCCAAAGCAAAGATTTTGCAGATGCCCTGGAGGATGACACATGTTCATGCAAATATTACCTGTAGAGACACCACTAGCTGAAAAAGAATTACAATAGAGAAAAAGAAAGATAATTTTCATTGTGCAACCAACTCTGTGTTTGCCAATAGCACTCTTTCTCTCTCTGAGAGTAGTACTGGGAGTAGGATCCAGTTGTCCACATATGTGTTTGAGATGCCCTAGAGTATCCTAGCTGAGCTACAGCTGCCCTTCTAGGGAAGCATGGATATTCCATAGGTCCTGTGACAAACCTGCCAGCCTATGCAGGTGTCTCAGACACCTGAGGACATAAAGCATGGCACCAGATCTCGCTGGGGAGCAGCTGGTTCACCCCTCTGGTTCTGCCAACCTGCACAACCCACCCTCGGGTAGACACCTGCACTGACTCAGCTGGATGTCTCTCCTGACTCCAGTCTGCACCCAGGAAGCAATCCAGCTGCCCAGTCATGGATATCCAATGCCACCAGAGATGTTCTAGGGTATCACAGACAGGTAGGTATGATTCCTTCTGGAGACACAGCAGGAGCTCAGGGAGAAATGGCCTACTGCCCAATCAGCTCTACACAACTATATTTGAATTGCTCTCAGTTGACTAAAATGGGAGCTTAGACACAATACTCATGACATACATTTAGTTGTCCTAAAGTCCAAGCCAAATTCTCCTACCTGCTGTGTCTTATAGCTCTTAGGTTTCTTGCTCACCCTCTTTTAGTAGCAGTCCTACTGTTTGACCAAGGAGGCTGAGTTACACAGAAAGGATTGTTCATCTATGGATCCTCTGTTCAGTCTGGCCTTTCCTCTTTTTTCTACCAATGGGATACCGGATTTGTGCCTTGTGGGGTGCAGTTGGCCACCAGGACAACTAATTTAGCCCCCAGTATCTTGGGTTTTGTTCCTGGCCTCAATTCAGAGAAAAAGAAAAGATTGTGGGCAGATAAAGTGTCCTGGTGGCAGCTCATATCTGTTCCCATTCTTCCTCCTGGCTTCCTCTTCCTCTGTCCCCCACTGTGTATGACTCATACAGTTGTCTTGCACAATCTGCAGAAACAAAGTGATTCACAGCTATGCCTCCAGGACTGTACTCCCTCACTGGGAGAATTTATTCAACTTAGGTCTGCTTCGGTGCAAATGTGAAGTAGATGTGTAGCGGCTTACACCCATCCGAATAAACAGGACTCAGAGCTACCTGTCAAGGTCACTGGGAAAGCATATTTCTAGCTTTGTTGCACTTCTGTAATGCAGCACCCAGTATCAGATTCTTTTTTTTGTTCTTTTCTGAAAGACCACGGAATGCTTATTTCTAATTTGCCATAGAAAAGTGTGTTGAGGAGAAGGAACAGAAACTTCAGAACTGGAAAAAATTAAGCCGTTGCCTATACATGTCTTACACTGCCTCATATAAAAAGGGTTGTTGTGGAAGGAACGCAGGCTTTTCCCATAGGTACAAAAGAACAGATGAAATTAATCCAAAGACAACATATTAAGAGTGAAGGGAAAAAGTCCCTTTGCAAAACTGCAGCTGTGCATTTGTTTTGCTTTTAGAAAACTATGACTTTATATTAGATTATTATTGTCTCTTCCCTAAAACAGTTTAACTAGAGGACACTTCAAGCAAATGATCAACCATGAGCACCACAACATACATTTCACTAGACGCAGTGTATTTGGCATAGTGGACTACCTCTCTTCTGGTAAATTAAGCAGAGCCCAGGAAGATTCCTGGGATGTGTAACTCTCTACAGTAAAATTCTTGCACGGGTATGTTGCTGGCTCATGGTCAACCTGATCTCCACCAGGACCCCAGAGCCTTTTTCTGGAAAGCTGCACTGCCACTTATCAGCCCCCAGCATGTACTGGTACCTGGGGTATTTCTTTCCATTTGCCTTTGTAGAACTTCATGAGATTCCTCGCTGGCCAGTTCTCCAGCCAATCAAGGTCCATTTGAATAGCAGCACACTCATCTGGTGCAATGACCACTCCTCCCAATTTTGTATCATCTGCAAACTTTGTGAGATGCACTCTGTCCCTTCATCCAGGTCATTAATGAAGTTGTTAAACAGTATTGGTCCCATCGTTGACCCCTGGGAGGCACCAGTAGTGACTGGTCTCTCCCTGGACTTTGTGCTGCTTATCACAAACCTCTGAGCCCAGGAGTTTAGCCAGTTTTCAGTCCACCTCACTGTCCACGTATCTAGTCTCGACTTCATTAGTTTGTATGCGAGGATGTTATGGGAAACAGTGTTGAAAGCCTTGCTAAGGTCAAGGTAAACAACATCCACTGCCCTCCTCTCGTCCACCAACCTAGTCAATCTGCCATAGAAGGCTATCAGGTTGGTCAGGAGTGATTTTGCCTTCATAAATGCAAACTAGCTACTTACCACCTTCTAGACCTTCATACTTTTGGAAATAGTTTCAAAATTTACCTACAGTTGCAATTGTTGCAGAATGAAATGGTTCTGCACCTAGCAATGTGGCCTGAAAGAAGGGGATCAGTGAAATAAGGGTCACAAACCCATTTTGGTCAAGAGCACCACAACTGCTATGGAGTTACAGGGGTTCAGGAACATGCCATTTATAGAGTCTTTGACTCAGCAAAGCCAGTCCTCAACACCTGCGACAGCATTTTATGTTTTCTGTTATAAAACAATCAAGCAGACCCTGAAAACTAGCTAGAAAACCTCACAGGAGCGTGTGCTTCTGAGTTTTCCTTGTGCATCCTGGGATATAATAGTGGTCAGAGTAGTTTTAATCCGAAAGCTTGTCCAAGCCAACCCAAGCAGTGAGGTAGTGGTTAGTGCTCCGACAGCCAAGGCAACACAGGAGGCAAACGCAAGAAAAGCAGCAGCACTTGCTAGGCAGGCTTCTTGCTACGCATAGCAATAGTTGCAGCATACCTGCCTCCCACGCCCTCCCGAGTGCTCTTTTATCTTCTGTGGCTGACTCTGAAAAACTTTTAATTATATGGATACTCGATTTCCTCATATAAAGTGTGGTGCAGGCTGTAGGCAGGCAGACATGCCTTCGGCTTAGGAGGGTGTGATTTTCAATGTTTAAATGGGCATGAGTAAACGGTGTGAGCTGGGCCTTGAGTGGTAACACAGAAACAAGGATGCACAGGCTTTCTTGCTTTTGAGTTTATTTTTGATCAGAGAAACAGCACTGATGATTTAATCTATCATGTCAAAAGTCTTTAATGTCAATACAGAAAGAATAGTAATTTAAATCTGTCACTGACAACTGCCCATTTTTAGCTGTAGCCAACAGTGCAGCTCAGGAAAGAAGAAGAAATGCAAGCTATATTGACATGAAAGGAGACGTCTTTTGTAAAGTCGTGGTAACCACCTGCCTCTCACTAGAAATGACTAGTATTTGATTTCAGACACAAGTGTCCACCTCTCTAGTGACTAATGTAGATTTAATTTCATCACTTTCCTTGATAGCAAGCAGTTATATTTTCCTTGCAGCGGTAACACTATTCAGTTTATTCAATAACAGGCAAGACAAAATGGACTGTCTTAGAAGACTTTCTAGGTCTAATTGGCTTGAGTGTGCTGACAGAAGAGTCTGTAGTAAACTGCCACTTTCACTGGGTAAATGCTAAACTGTGTTGGCTAAGATACGTCTGTTCCGCAGTCAGCTCTGTGACTATAAGGGGTACAATCAGAGCTAATAATTAGCTAGATACAGTCAGCTAAAGCCGTCAGCGCGGCTGTATAGACCTCGGCATGGTCTAACTGCCCGAGTGTTTGCTCGGGATGTACTGCAAATCACTGCAGCTCCCTGGCTACCACCGCTCCAGGTAGCTAGCTTAAGCTAACTCACGTATGTTCGTCCAAGGTGCAGTTGCAGCAGGGGTGAGAGCACAGCCTGACATTTGCCAGCCTCACGGTCAGCACGGGTTTAACATTAGCACTCCGTAAAGCACTTGAATACAGGTTGTAAATGTTTGGTGGAACAGTAGAGATCTTTGGCTCAAAACAAAATGAACTTTCTTAACGCAGAAATCACGCAAGAATTATTACTGGGGTATGGTAGTGCTGGAACACACACAACCTACCTTCTGGTCGGGGTGCTGGGATGGTTTCTGCAGGACCTCCATCTCCACATCTGCAAAGTAGGAATGGAATTTACTGCCACAAGCCAGATTTTGTGTGACTTAATTCCCTTGAGAGCTCTGAGCTCTAGGGATGCCTTGTGAAAGCACCACAAAAATACGCAGAATTTTGTTTATGTAGAGTATCTGAAAAAAACAGTCAAGCAGGGAGACATTGTCTGTTTCTAGTCTGAATGAGAAGAAGAAATTGTATCACCCAACAGCAAATACTGATTTAGCAGCAGGCAGCACAGTTGAAAATTTGGCAGAATATCCAGAATACATGAGTGTGATGGAACCAGTAGTATGTTACCCTAATTTGTAGAGAACTACATCATGGTAGAAAATCAGCTACTTACTGGCTATGTGCCTACTTTAACAATGCATCTTTTATATATGTTTTCTTGTAGTTACATCACCCAAAATATTCCCACAGAGAAGATCTGTAAGCAGCAGGGCTTACTTTCATGCCTTTTATACTTTCATGATTCTGAACACAGTTTAAGCAGTGTTTTTTCCAGTTACCTCTAGTCCAAGCAACAAAGGCAGGCATGCATTCAGTGCCACTAACTCTATGTGCCGAAGTGCAACATTTACAATGTATATATTTATGTTTGGCAAAATATTTTAGACAACTTACAGTAAGCACCTCTGTTACCCTACTGTCCTTCAAAGCAAATAAGGCTTTTGCAGGGTAACTTAGAAACCCTACAGGCCCGAGACTGCTCAGAATTCACCTAGATGCAGACAATAAGAGATGTCAAGCTCAGGAATATTTTATATCTCTTGCCTTTTGCAGCTGACTCAGGGATGTCCCTGTCAAGTCAAAATCCTGACCCTGGAATTCTCTTGAGGGGAGAAACACCTTGATAATGAGTAACTGAGCACATAGTAACAAGAGATATTTCACATTGCAGAAATAGGAACAAAGACATTTCTCAGTTTGAATGTGTGAGAGTTCCCGTCACACTTTGTGTTCGCGGTCTTGTCCCTTTTAGGCCCTTCTATTTTTGGATTGCTTAATACTGAAAGCATGGTTTTCACAGGGCTTTAAGGTATGTCCTCTCAGTCTGCAGCTGGCATCTTTAATCTAACTCTAAAGGTAGAGAGTACAAGCTGGGCTAGACGAGTACTGAAAACAGAAAAAGAAAAGGAGCACAGTGCTTACTTAAAGTTTTAAGTCTTGATCTAGAAACACCTTCTAACCTTCATGGACACCCATTTCTGTACTCATGGGGTAAATTGCTCCAGCCTTACTGAAATTTGGAACAAGTTTCATGCAGTGGTTCACAAATTATTTATGGATTAAACTTACTTTATGATGACCACAGATTCTCAACAAAAGTATTTTCAACTTTTATTGTAAGTATATCACAGAACTCTTCAGAGCTGCTCATCCTACCCCTGTGAAAAGCTTTTCTGAGCCCCATAGTAGCCTACCACTAATACGGTCCTGGAGACTGAAAAATGCACGTATCAATACTGCGTGCACGTAAAGGTTACTGGCTGTAAGTAGTACATCATTTCCTCTAGGACTGACGTGCTTCATTTTTTACATGCAAGATATAATATGCTGCTACAGTATTATGTACACTAAAACCTGCAAACATTGCTAGGTCTTTACAGGTAATACATGGAGTAAAGTGAGCACACATACACAAGGTGGTGCTGCTGGGCTAACACAGTGAATGTTCTACTATTTCACTGCACAGACCATTTTGTGAGAGAAAATCTCACCCATTAAAAGCTTTCTTTTTTGATTTTCCACTTTCTGAACACTCCACCCTCCACATTTCAGCTGGCTAGGAAATAGCGGTCTTGTTTCACAGAGATGGTGCAACTCTGACTTTTGTCTTCGTTTGGCTCTTCAGTATTTTTGACACTATTTTCAATCATGTCATACACACCTTTTTCCCTAGACAATAAATGCCACACAGGTCTGTTGGCAGAATCTTAGTCAGAATGATCTAAGGTAAAATTTTCAAAAAGTGCCTACCCGAATGCCACAGGATGCATCCCAAATGTCCAAATAATTTTTTTTTTTTAAGTAAAAGTAAGTGAGGTGTGAATTCCTAAGCCATCTAGGCACCTTTGCAAATTTTATTCAGAGCCTCTAATTTAACTCCCTGGAATCAAAACAGGAGACATCTTAAATCACTTCTTCTATTGAGGGTGAAATTCACACCTGTGTTTTCAATAAGCACTTCCAAAATACACACTGAGATTTAAATAAAATAAAAGATTGAACAAGTAGTAAAATTATTTGTTACAAAATATTAATACTAGTAAATAAGGAAATATAAGGTCTAACAATCCAAACATTTATGGAAATCATGTGTATGTGGACATTTTCCTGATTAATCAATTCCATGAAGTAATACCACTTGACACCAGCTGAATTACTTGCCATAAATTTTCAGATGTTAAGGGCTGAGTTCTGTATGTTTATGCTGATGTGAGCTGGATAATTCTGGACTTTCTTAAGGCTCACACCAGTAATCAGAGAAAATAGCCAAATTGTTTTGTTAGCCATTAAAAATGAAATAAAAGCAAGAATTAGAATAGCAATGAACATGTGTAGAATGGCTCATTACCTGCAAGAGAGTTCTTAGCCAGATTTTAAGTGCAGGGGGAATCTTGAAATATTATGTCCTCTAAAGTATAGGTTTTCCTATATGATGGCCTCTGCACTGACTATATTGGCTCTATTGCCGAGTAGTCAGTCTGCCCAGAGAAACCCTTAAGCTATCTTAAGGGTAGTTAGTTTTTAGATAATCACAAAATAATTAAAGTTTGCATGTTTTGCCTAACCATCAAATGGGTGCGAGTTATTTATTGTTCTTTGAAGACAAGAAAGTTGCTGTACTTACAGAACGATTGCACACACTGGCAAAACTAAATAGGCATTCCTTTGCTAGAGAACAAGCTCTGTGTTGTCTGTGATCAACTTGACACAACTTGTTTGAAAATTTTATCACAAGGGCTCTCTTCCTTAATTAGCACAGTGTGGCTGGGCAGGAGACTTACTGTGATTGTGACGAGAACCGAGGCCTCTCCTGTTTCTAAAGATTTTAACATGAGTGGTCAATTTGTGATCTTAGTAGTGGTGGAATAAAAATCTGCAGTAACTCTTTAATGTCACCAGGATTTATTACTTAAACCACTGTTCTTATTCCTAAATCACATTCTTGATGATGAGATCAAAATCTGGTTCCTAGCAACTGTATCTTGAATTTTGGTTGATTGATTTGTTTTCTTCAAAATATATTTCCCTCCTTCCTTGTTTCCCCCCAAAACCAGACTTTCCCTCTGACAATTCCTTTTTTCGTTTATACTAGCAAGGTATCTTGCATCACTCAGTTGAGTCTGGTCGAACACTACAAGTTCTCCACATGTATAAACTCCCACACACAGACAATGTGTAATAAAAACAAACTAGTATAGTGCCTGGTGAAGCAGTATGTAGTATAATAAGAACGATAAAAATGCCTGCTGCTTTTTTTAAGCAGCAGTCACTCTTGCTTTGTGGACTACATTTATACTTTACAGAGATATTCCACAGTAACTTACTCGCTTCTCTGAATAGTGTCTGCCATTTTATTTGTTGTGCTTTGACACCACGTGGTTTTTTTACAGTGTGCCGAGTGCTAAATTGTCTGTTGATTCTAATTTTGAAATAATGGCACCTCCTTTTTATTTTTGAAGCAAAGAAACAGGAATAATAAAAAACCCTCTTTTATTCCCCCAGCCTGTGCATTTTTCCTCTGCCAGCGGGCCTTTTTCTACGATCCCTACTGTAAATTTCCACTGTAAATCCAAACATGTACTGTAGATGGAGCTTTAAGTTTTTTCCAGGAAGAAGTCCGTTCACATAAGCCATAGAGATGCCCCAGTGATGAGAGAAGTGGGGAAGACTCACACAAGACAGGTCTGGGAGTGGGATGACACCAGGTGCATTTGTGATTTGCATTTGTTCTCTTTGCATTTGTCTCTAACAGAGTAGCACACAGAAAACATGGACTCAGGAAAATCTTGTCTCTAACCTCTCTGTAATCCTCAGAAAAGAATGATTGGACCCCCCCTTAGAGCAGGGAACCAAAGTGTATCCCATAGAAAGGAGAGACAACTTTTCAGCTGGTTTGTTGAAAGGAGCAGTGCAGCCATCACTAAGAAGATGAATTATAATGTAGTGAGTGAAAAAGATTCCTGCAAGCCACAGTCTATGTGAAAACCAAAGGTCAATGGCAAATTCCAATTAGCATAACATTTTGAATGGGATTAATCCTAGCCATGTGTGTCAGCAGCAGACACAGGCTTACAAAAGGAAAACTGAAGTGGGCAAGAGGTTAATTATGTAGGTAGACATCACAGGACCACTTTTAGCAATATCCAGAAAAAAACTGCTGTGAAAGAGTAAAATCGTCTTATTCATTTAGAAGTATACTTTTCCAGTTACTCTCCGTTCAGTGAGAAAAAGGGTTGCTAAATGTGTTCACCTCAGCCTTGCTGAAAAGCCAGAGAACCAGGAGCTGCTGTGTTCTGGGAGAGTAACGGTGATCCGGGCCAGCACAGCCAGTTTTCCTCTGTCCGCATTCCCCTTCCCTCTCTACCCCATACACACACACGTGCCCATCTCCACTTTCTCTGCAGCTAGCAGACCTACCCTGTAACATGTAGGAAATAAGTACACCTTGAGACCAAGGGAACTGGATTTAATATAGAGAGGTGATTTCGTGTCAAGCAGCACTACTGCTGACCTGATACTGTGGGCGCTGCAGGATGGAGATCCAGAGCAGCCCAGTGGGCAGGGAGGGCTGCATGTTGCTCATCTTTAAGATATGGCTGAAAATACTTTGAAACACCAGTATTCTCTGGCGTGGAGGTACAGAGATGAAAACACTAAGCCCTGACAAAATGTCTCCCAAAGCAAATGAAAATTGAGCAAGACTTTGCTCTGCTTTTTGACAAGGGCAGTGCTTGCCTTTTACAAATGACCTGTGAGGTAAGGTGTCCTTGCACACACCAGAAAAACTGGATTCAGTTTCATCCTCACCCTTGGGCAGTTCAGATCTGTCTCTCTTATCTGCAAAGGAGGAGGCAGCCAGAGACTATTTTGGGGTGAGCGCGTACTCCCTCTCCCCTCTTGTACCACCCTGCCGATCACAAGAGAGGAAGAACATGTCAGTACCACAGTGGTGCAGGGATTGACTGAAGTCCCCCTCATAGCTCCATGGATTGCCCATGAATTTTTATTAGCTAAAACACTGCACCAGTCCAGAGACCAGAAGCCAGCGCTCCTCCACTGCAGATAAGGGCACTGAGAGAGGTTTGTGTTCATGCAGCTGGGCTCTCACAGCCCATTTCTCCAGTAAGACACCTGCACTTGCCCTCTGCTTTTACAGCAGCAGACCTGGCATCCCTTTTACTCCCAGCTCATGCTGAGGTGATCCAAACATACACCCAAACCTCTGTAGGGAATGCTGTAGTCACCTGGAGTATATCAATTTAGCTTACATCTATCTACATTATTAATAGACAATTTAATAAATTGCTGTAGCCAGCTGGAGGAAGTCCATCAGGTGAACAGGCTGTCTAAAACAATAGCTCATCCCCACTTACTGCCTTCTGTTGGGGTGCATGTATCTATCTATTTATGTCTGTAACGTGCTGGTAACATTAATTAACCCTCCATAAACTATTTATAGGTGTTCCTTTTATATAAAAGTGTCATCTGAAATGTGAACACAGGTTTATCACCCTCCACCACACTCCTGGCTTGCAACAGCCCGTGCCTCAAAGTTTAGATCGACAGCTGGCCTCCTTTTACGCACACCAGGGCGTGAAGCCCCACTTTCTTTTAAGATTATTCAAGCCACTCAGAGGGAGGTTTTCAAACCAATTCCATGGGGCTGAGTATCAAAGTGATGGTTTCTGTGTGTAATAGGTACATTCATTAAATGCGTCAGTGCATAAGGAAGTTACGATGTCAGCAAGAGCACTGCTTTAGGAAAAGGATCTGTATAATTATAGCCAGTGCATTATCCTAAATGCACTTTTGTCTGGAAAACCCCTACTCTTCTCAGATTGTGTAATGTCAGTAGTACCTACTGCATCTTTAATCTCAATTATCACTACTTTTTTTAACTCCCACTCTTCAGAAGCAGAAGAAAATCCCACAAATTAGATGCATCACACTCTCTTACTGTGAAATGTGGTCTCTATCTTGTTGTTAACTGTAGAATTTATAATGAAAATGGATCTTTTCCTCAGAGTCCAAATGAGATGCAGGATCAATTTATTTCTATCTGTTAGTTGTGAACATTGTGTAGTATCTTACCAATGATCCACTTCAAATCACCCTGGTCTTCTGAAATCCTCTTTATTCAGATTACTGGACAAGCATGACAGAAAATAGAAGAAAGTCATTCTAAAATCCTTCTTTGATCTACTTTCGAAACCAATTTGCAGTAAGTTAGCTCCAAATTGATTTCAGGAGTTAATCATCAAATAGACAAACAACATCCGTCAATAGTATGTATTAGAAAAACTTGCCAATCTAATGGCTAAAAGGATTAAGAGTTCGGAAACACTCTCATTTCTTTAATATTTGACATTATGAATCATAAATCATGATTATAAATAAACTATAAATCCTAATTTCCCATGATAAATAGGAAACTTTTATAACAAGTTTTTTAAGACAGAGTTTGCACAGCATTGAGTATACACCAGAAGACTGCTAGTTCCCTTTAAAAATGCTGCTTCTGGTTCTGCTTTCTGTTTTTCTCCTGCAGTGCTAATTAGAATAAGTCAACTTTTCCTCTTGATGATACACACAGTCAGTCTGTTACATAGCATTACCTGGTTAGTTGTCCAAAACCAGATCATTTTGTACCAATTTTCAATTTTGCTAGTGCTTGATATGTGTTTAGATTTTGTTTGTTTGTATGAGTGGTTTTTGTGACCCTGTGGTGTTTTAATACACCAGTAGCATCTGCAACTGCAGCATTAAAAAAAAAAAAAAAAAAAAAAGGCAGCTCACATCTTCAAGAGTTATCTTAACAACAGATTGTGCACTAGAGTAATGCGACATTATGTTAAGATAATGAGATGTCAAAGACTCCATCCAGCCACCTTAGCATTGTACCAGTGAACTCAGAGCTTTAAGCACCAGTCAAGCTTTCAGCGTGCATCTGTGAGACTATTTCTTTGGCTCCGTTTTAAATAAGATAAGGGGGTTTTCTTCTACCTGTGCCCTGTGTTTTGTTGTCTGCCTGGCTGATAGGCCAGAACTTCTCTGTTTAAAGTCTAGAGAATTGCTCCCTGCAAGGGGGTGGTCTACCAAAATGAGAAAGTGTTGCATTATCATGGCATCATGCAGAATGACATACAGCAGATTATGCAGTAAGAGGTGAAGTAGAAAGAAATGGTCTGTTAGTATCACGCCCCAAGTGCAGACTGGACTCTGTTGTGCCACATGTCCATGTGGTTCTTAGTAAGAAGAGCAAGAAGCAGTTCCATCATGGGTACACATATTTCATACTTTTTTATGTTGATACAGTGTGTTCACAGCAATCCCTTACGCTCGGTCTACCAGAGCACTTGCACGTGGCAGTACTCAGCGCTGCAGTGCCTGGCACTGCCTATTTCAGTACCCCAGGGAGCCCTCAGCCCTGCACTGGGTGTCCAGAGTTCTCGGCCAAACCACGGGTATTATCTGGTATCCTACGAGTAGGATTTGTCTTAGCTAGCAGCTAACAGAACGAACGAGAAAACTGGCTGAAATGAGAAAAGTCGCAGGGAGGGATGTGGCTTCCCAGGGCTCAAAGCCCAACTATGGGTACTCGTGGCTTTGCGACCCAACAGGAATCTGCACTTTCTGCAGCCCCTGTTCAGAAAACATGGCTGAAAGACAAGAAGATGTCTTTCATGTCAACATTAACCCAAGATGTGAGGGATGCAGCAGAGGGTCTGGAAGAAAACAAGCCAGATCAGAATCGCACCCTCATCCATAAGCAAGCCCAGGGTGCCATGGCTGTGACTTTACTAATGAATAAAATTGTCCAAAACCTAGCAAAGCACAGCTCCTGAGGTCACAGCTACCCTCTCCAACCTTTCCAAAGACAGGGGTGCTACATCCAAACTGCCCACGGAAAACGTCCTTGGAAGACTGACTCCCTGGCTCTGTTTAGTTTGTCAGTATAGATCCAACCCAAGTGGCCAGGCATTTGCGATGAGCTAGTCCAAAATTTACCCTGTTAAAGCTAATCTGCTGCTGTGGAAGTGGTTAGCGGTTGTATGGGTCAGAGAGAAGGAATGTACAGATCCTGAAGCCTGGCTGCTACAAGACTCACATGGGAGACCTGGTTTACCCTCCCTCTCTCTTTAAAGATTAAATGATTAAGACATGAATATTAAATGTGACTAATGCATGCTAAATATTTATCTTAGCCAGGGCTGGGCCCAAGATCTCACCTTTTCTAGGTGGGCACTCTGACTGCTCTCACTTTATGTCTTCTTAATAAAACAAAAGAGACAAGACATGGGCAATTCCATGCATTAAACATGCAAGCTCTGAATAGGGCTGCTGAATATATACACAGTACTTCTGAGGCACCTGTGAGTCTCAGGTAGGGGAATGAGAGTTTAAGTCACATAAAAAAATGAGAGTGGGCATTAACAGAATTTACTACTACTGCAGTTTGTGTAATAGCGTGGTTAATGAACAGTCTTGTGCCACAGTGAAGGTGAATATATTGGCATGACCTCTAAAACATAGCTTCAGCATTTCAAGGGATTAATGTGTACTATTCATGAGTTCTTTCTCTGTGTCACATGTTTCTTTCACATCCTTATCATTGCCAACATGTAAGCAAAATACACTCACTTTCCAGTAAGAATGTTCATTCTTGCCAATATATTTTTGCATGCTCAAAAAAGCACCCATCTATGCCCAAATAACTTATTCCGGATGAAGGAAAAGCAACACAACATCAAAGGCAAGAGTCAAGTCTCCAAGACAGAGCACTGTTTGTTTTCTCTACATGCTAAAGATTAGCGCAGTCAGATGGTGAAATGATGGCTATCACAAATGGTTTCAGACCCAGAAAATGTAAAGGTGCAGAACACAGAAAACTAATAATTTCTTAGTTTCTTACCACAGACACATACGGCACATTTGCCAATCTCTAAATTTTATTGCAGTGATTTATGGAACAAGAAGTAACTGTATATCTTCTTTATGGTTCCCTATCCTCAACACAGATCTCTACTAGAACAGCTTTTCCCAAAGGTAACTTGCCAGTGGGATGTACAGAGCTTGTATAATCATTTATGGCTACCTGCTTCTTACTACATATGCAGTATGGTGCCAAAGCTTACGATGGGATTTGATTTGTAAGGTAATGCCTTGCTGATGAGCAGTAACACCTCAGCTGCAGCGCAAGCAAGTCACAGGGCTGTGGGCGACTTGTTGCGCAGCTGAGAAAAGATTTCCAAATAAAACCTGCCACCTCACTGCTCAGTGGGAAGGGGAGTCCCTGCTTCTTTTTTAAAAGGGAGAAAACATCTTGTCCCATGTTTTTCTGGAGAAAGAGTGGGCACCCTCTCTACTTACCCTGTAACAGGGAGGTCAGGCTGTGGTGCCTGGGCTGGGATGTGGAGCAGGCTGATAAGAATTTCTTTGTCCTTGTGTGTCTTGCTGTGGTCTGGGTTTCCTGAGAAGGACTGGTCAAGCAATGTGCTCATACCTTCTACATGGGATTCCATACCTCCATGAAACCTTGTTTCAGGACCCAGTAATGGAAAAAAGTTGCAAAATCTACTCTTCCAGGGTACTGAATAGGATGAGCCTGGCTGACAGGTCTGGTTTTAGTCTCCTGTCTGTGGCTGTTCATTCCCTTCACAGTTTGGGGGACCAGAGATCGAGGAGCTGATCACAACATCATGGAAAACAAGGAAATTTGTACCTCTCACTCCAGCGTGCTGTGGGCCTCAAATACTTTTAAGCTATAGTTCAGAAGCTTTCTGCTCTTGTGTTGCAGACAATGTTTCTCAACAAATATTTGGCTGAACTTTCTGAGCCTATGAGCGCTCAGTAACTGCTTTGTTGGAAGCTTCCTTTCCTTATCTTTAAACACAGAGGACTCCAGTTATTAAAAGAGGAGTACCTCATTGTAAGAACATAAATGACAGCAGCATCACTGTCAACACACGGTGCTTCCAACATACCACTCCTGCCACACCTTCTACCTGGTGGCCATTCTCTGGCTGATAATGTTAATGGGGCAATCCTCCTGTTAATAACACAATGCCCCCTACCACTGGCACGTTGTTGTATGCTTATTGCAACCACAATTCGGGATACTACTCTTTTCCATTTGACTTTTATAAACAAAGTGCTTGGGCAATCCTCCAAGCAAACATTTGTCATTTCACCCACTATTTTAGGGACATGTTCATCTCTGTTAAACTATAATATTGTTATTAAATCACAATTGCTTATTCCTTAATGCCAATTTAAATACCATCTTATGCTACCTTTACCTTAAAAAAGAATCAGTAGCAATCTTCACCACTTCTTACTCTGGGAGGTGGACTTCATTGGAAGAGCTACTCCCGCCTGTGGAAGTATTTCATTTCACAGCATGCATCTAACCTTCATTTCTCAACAGGAAAGTTCATACTGCACAGAAATCTGTGAGATTTATGTTCCTATGCTTAACTTATTCAGCTGAGTGGATATTCTAACACATTTCAGATAGAAGCTGTAGAATATAATACAACAATAATATGCTGGTTTGCAGCTAGTAGGCATCTTACAAAGTCCTAATTGCTTCTGGTTTAGCCTCTTTGGAAAATTGTAGATATTACCGTTCTTTATGGGCTTTTTATTGTGACCAAAAATGAAGAAAAGGCATAAGATAAGTTTTCTAATAGAAAGCAGTAAATGTAATTTTGGGTACATCGTTACCAAGGGAATTAACTAGAAGGAATAAGTACATTCTTCTTTTCTAATGTGCTTTCTAACACACGTTCAATACATCTGAGAGGATCCAGACAAGATCCACCGAAGATATTTATGCCCTAATCTCCATTACTTTAACCAGGGATCAGAAAATGAAATAGGAATCCACTACTTTTGTATAGTTATGGATGTGACTTATAGACCTGGGTATTTTGGGAGAAGTGTGTAGAGGCGAAGGGAAAATCCATGTCCTACGGTGTGGAATTAGACACATAAGAACTCATTCACATGGTTTTTCTTCCTGTCAGATTTCTCCAACATCAAAGGCCAAAGCCATTCCCATTCTCAGTCCCCTCCCACAAGCCCATTTTCTACAGGTGCTCCTATCTCTTACCACAGAAAGGGCAGTGCCAGTAATTTAGGCATTATGAGGACTGCCACACACAGGAGATGTGGGTAATGGCCATTACCTTGATAGCTGTGGCAGTCAGGGCTGTCAGTGACCTGTCACTCTTAACAGCACTGCTGGATTTGAGGCTGTTCTTAGAAACAGCACTTTGGGTAAGCTTTACCTTGCAAAGCCACGTTATGGACCTTCCTTGATTAGCTGATGCCATGCAAAAGACAATTTCAGATACCTGTTCCTCAGGCATAGTTGATATTGGGACATTAATACAATGATTAAATGCAAATTCTAAGCATGAAAAAAATTTCAGATGTCATTTTTGAGTGACATTCATCCACTGTGGTATCCATGAGCAATCAGCTAGGTTTATACAGCACTCTTCTCCTGACATTCTCTGTGAATCAGTGTGCTCATTCAGCCTGAATAATTAGAATCATCAACCTTTGTCCAGTCTATGCCAGTTGAACTCAAAATAGCACTTAAAACCACATTTCCTTAATTAAAATATTTCCTAATTAAACCCTAAATATTTGCAGGTCTTATCAGACTCCAATATAAATATTAATGAGGTGTAGCTTGTGAATGCACAGAATTTCAGAAAGCGCTTGTGACTTTCAAATTACCCAGTGCACTCTCTGGTATGCAGTATTGATGTATTCATTTGCAGACACCCCTCCTGGGTTTGCAAAGTTATTTCTGCCACTGATAAACCTTTAGAGGCTTGGACTGTATGAGCTCTGCAGCTTATGTTATATACATCTTCTTGTCTCACCTTAAGCCCATTACTACAATGCAAGGTTACTGCACTGTCTGAAGATTACTTTTCATGATCTATTCAAAGTAAAATACAAAATCCTAAAGCCAAAAATTTCCTAGCAGCATTTGACTTAAAATTAAAAACACTCAGACACTGAAAATCTTGAAGTTCTCTGAATTCATTAACTTGCCAAGTTCCTAAGGCACATTATACCAGTGACCTGTTTTCCTACTGTTTCAGAGATGACAGAGGAAAATAATATCTATAACATGGAAAGCATGTTATAGACAAAAGACTTTGGTTGATGAGAAAGCCCTTCTGCCTGAATTCTCTGTTTTGGTGGTGTTTGTTTTTCCCCAAGATTTGGGGAGAGAAGGGGGGAGACTGCAGTCACAATTTAGGGGATGCTGTCACTTCATCCGATATTTTTTCCACTGTCTGAAGGAAATTAAAAAAAAAAAAAGTGTAATAGTGATCCTATTTGTATAAGTTTCTGATTCCAGAGGTAACCCTTTAAAGTACTATACAGTTCACGCTTGCACTCCATGGTGTGCCGTTAGCTCATGCTGTTTGGTCACGAGGCAATTCTGTTCCCATGAAACGCCACATTATGACATGCACATGTTGAGCATCATGTGCCACTGAAAACCTGCTTTGTACTTTTCTCAGTTGCAGAACGGGATAAATCCAACCTAGATATACAGGTTTAACAATGCCCACCACGCACGAATGGACCTGCAGCGTGACATTTGGCACCCCATGGCAGACACCCCGCTCCCCCTCTCAGCCCACCATTTCAGATGCGCCCCTGCTCTGCACTGCTGTCTGGGATCCCCTCCCCACATCGCTTCCTTAACCTTGCACCCCTTTCCTGTGGGGAAGCCCCACGGAGCCTCCCTGCCCTCACAGAGAAATCATTAAATAAATTTCTCAAGAGGTCAGTTTGTTTTTATCCTTAGCCTGAAGAGATTAAAAATGATAATTTCTAGTTAAGTTGTCCTAGCAATCCATTGACTGGGGATTTCTTTGGGATGTCAGATCACAGCAAGGTACCTACAGTTTGATCTTTGGACATCTTGCCAAAAAAAAAGAAAGCATACAAATGGAGAGAAGTAAATGGAAATTGTTGAGATGAACGTTAGAATTAAGTATGAAAATGTCCAGTACTCTGCTTTATTTCACTTTGCTTAGTACCCTTCCAATAAAATATTTAAATCTGTTTTAGAGAACAGGATGGAGCCAGTTATCCTGTATGGCATATGCTAGCCACAGTCATCCATCCGTTCAACTCTGTGAGAGCAAAAATGACTTTTCAAGCAACTTAAACTGCCATGTCTACAACCTCCAACTTGTAGTAGTATGACAGTGGTATGGAAATTGTCTAAAAAAATTAAACCACCTAAAAAGTCTACCTTAAAATTCCAGGGCTCTAAAATTCTTACCAAGTTATAAAATACAAATATCAAATATAGAAAAAATTTGTTTTAAAATAATCTTTCCACAGAATCTTGGCACAGACACCAAACATCTCAGAAGGAGGTAAGAAGGTATGAATATTGGCCTCAGACTCACAAACCACATGCTTGTCACACATACATTTGAGCTGCAGTAATGCTTGTTCACTTTCCATGCCCAAAGCCAATGCGTGGTTACTTGGTCTAGTTTAGCCTCCAGTGAAAGGTTTAGCCTCCAATTACTATACGTTTTCCCTGAGATGTGCACAGTGAGGCATGCAGTGGTTCAACGCACGCGCAGTAACTTCAGACCTGGAAGCTGGAAAATACAGAGTTTTTTTCCTGGCAGTGGTGTATCCCCAGGTGAAGCTCTCACAGCTCCCAGCAGCGGCTGATTGCAAAAGGCTTTTGCAAGTCTGAGGTGACTGTGACAAATATGTCACTGAGAAGGCATCTTGAGAAACTATACCTGCCAAGTCAAAAAGCATTTGCCTGTATAAAAATTCCCTCAGTGCTATCTTGGACACTCACCCAAGGTGTATCTGTGCCTGTACAACTTTATTGGAAGGAGATGTTACCTTCTTCTCTCTTGTATCTTGAAAAGCAGGACTGATCATTGCTGCCTGAATAAACACACGGAAAATTGTAAGGAGAGATTCACAGGATCATTTCTGCTGGGAGGGACTCTGAAGGCTGTGTGGTCCAACCCTCTGCTCATAATGGGCAAACTCAGATCAAGTTGCTGAGGGGCTTGTGCAGTCGAGTTTTGACAGTCTCCGTAGGTGGAGATCCCCGCAAACTAGCTGGGCAACCTGTTGCAGTGTCTGACAACCCTCATGGTGCAAAATGCTTCTTCCTACCAAATCAGAATTTCCCTTGCCACAAATTTTGCTCATTGCCTCTCTTCCCACCACCCCCCACCTCCAAGCAGAGTCTAGCTCAGTCTTGTCTATAACCTCCCATTAGACAGTTGAAGACAGCAATAAGACCTTCCCGCACCTCTTCCCCTTCTCTTATTAAGACTGAACAAACCTAGCTCTCTCAGCTTCTCTGATAATCACAGATTCCCACTGGTCTAAAAACAGAAACCTGCACTGAAATAACTTGCTGGCTGCAATCAGCAGCTGGGCACAGTAACACGCTGTTCCCCGCAGCAGCAGTAATTTCTGCTCAGCACCGCCTTCCTTTAAGCAAGATGTCACTGCAGTCAATGGATGTTTCTCCAGAGGAGGGAAAGTGGAAATAATTCAGTTGAGCAAAAAACAAGCAACAAGCAAGATAAAAAGCAGGTATAAATAAAAAAGAAATATCCAGCTGTCATTGGACATAGTCCAATTCCAGCTGAGGTCTCTATCAGGTCAATGCTCAGGCCAAAGTCTGTCCAAGTGGTTACAGCTTAGAGGTATATGTCTTGTAGTGAAGCAGGGGGTGTGTGTGTGGGGGGGTGGAATAAAAGCATAGCTGGGATTTGCCTGAGTAGAAAGCAGCCTCCCATACCAGGTGCATCCATAGCCCAGCTGTGAATGGTTTATCAGTGCATTCGCCGCTGAGCAGGGAAAAGTGATAAATTAGAGCACCGGCAAACACAGGGATACCTTTAGCTTTCCTGTTCAAACCCGTACACATGCTTGTCAGACTTTCTGCCCTGTTTTCTTCCCCAGGCACAGCAAGGGCAAGCAGTTGAGGCAATCAGGAATCCATCCAGTAATGGTTTCTTGGTACTCAGGCTGGGTTTGTGTTTGTACCCGTGAACACAGATGATGCCTGCTCTGTGCCCCAGCTCTGCCTGGAGTCTGAGGCTGCTGGAGAAGGAAAATTAGGGGTTGGCACAGCAGCCAGTTAAACCAGTGCCTGCCCACCTCAGAAAGCCCGGGCAGGGGAAAAGCAGTCATCTCTCTTTTGCTTTGCATCACTAGTAGTTGCTGCCGTTAATGCAGAGAAAGCTGTGTCTGTCAGAGTATCGGTACCATTCTTCATGGGCTTATACAGCCGGCAAAGGAGGGCTTTGCCTCCTTACACAGCTGGAAGAAGCCTGCAGTATGTATTTGACATTCAGTATCAAGAAACAGCTATTTTAACAGCGGCAGTAGCAATGAGAACGTCATAATACTAACCACCAAGCAAGTTAACTCAGTGCTACAAGCTCCCGAGTGATGTCCAGCGAGAGCATCATGAAAATCCTTCGCCCTCCTGGACGCCCGTCCACGGTCCACGTCTGGCGCAGCCCCTTCGCGCAGGCTGTCCCTCTCGCCCCGGCAGCGCCGATCCCCTCTGCCCCACGGCCAGGAGCCTGCGGGCTCTGCTGCTCGCCCAGGGGCCGGGCAAGGAGGAGACCCCCACGCAACCGCCGGCGGGGAGACCGGCTGGCCGGGAGCCAGGCCACCTCCACTTTGAATTTTAGCAAGGGTGTCACCAGTTGCTTTCTCTTGAACTTTTGTCTGCAGGGCCTCGGTCTGAAACGGGAGGCGTCGATTTCAGGCTTTTTTCAATTTCTAGCTAAGCTTTGTTCAGGACTGAATTCCTATCAAGCGATGAATAACAGAGTGAGATGATGTGGTTTGCTGCCATTTGCATGAGTGAATTCCACACAGCCACCAACAGAGTATCTGAAGACCTTAAACGTTAATGCACCCTCCAGATCTTCAAATCTGATTTTCCCCTAAAATCTGCATCACCTCCTTAATCAAACATGTAACCTTTTACTTCTTATTTTAAACTAGATACTATAATGAATACTAGATTTAAAGAGTATAAAATGAGCAGAAAGCCCCAAGACAGTAATTCCCTTGCACAGGAGAGTAAGAAATTACCTTTCACAGGAAAGATCTCTCATTACTGTCCTGCTGCGCTGCAGCGTGCGTCTAGATTTTATACCACGAGGAACAGTAAAGTGAACCGAGTGTATTATCATCAAGACAGAATTATCATCAAATTAGTACAGTGGGTTAACGCAGCCAAGAATGGCCCTGTGTCCCATCCAAGTGCAGGAACACCAGTATCTGTTTTCCAGGCTAATCTTCCGTGCCGAACGAACATGCAGTCCTGGTCAGTGCAGGTGCTGGACTCACCCTCTGGCAGTTCTCAGATGCATCTTTTGGTGACCAGTGATGCTGATCTCTGAATGGCTGGCCAAACTAATCCTGACAGTCATCCTCTGTATTGGTTTTCTTTCCCGTCCTTCAGGCTATAAAGCAATTTAGGGAGAACTTTTCCAAAGTGCTGTAATAGTGATTTTCAGTGAGGGCTGTCTAGCAAAGGGCTAAGTTTTTAGGTAGGCACCCAACAAGATTTTCAAAAGTGCCTATGCTTCAAACTCTCCAAGATGTCCATGGAAGTTAGGCATCCAAGGTCCCGAGCATTTGGAAAGGGAGACTTTGGTTTCACTCAACTTTTAAACACTTCAAATAAACATATTATTTTAAACGTACTTTCCTCCATTACCCCAACTCCAGTCTCTAGCCTCCAAATGGCTCCTGGGCACTCCTTGGCACAAGGTATTGGGAAATTTAGTTTTTCTAATTAGGTTCCAAAAGAGCAGCCAATGTAATCTTCAGTCACACCTTTAGCTAATTCATCCCTTCTCTTCTGCAGTTTTTCGTAACATTGCCGGCTTGAATTTCTGTATGTGAAATCTTGGCTTCGCTGTACTCAGAGACAATTTTTTTGACTTGCAGACATCAGGATTTCAGTCAGTGTATCTATTTGACACTTGACCCAATCTCAGCTGGGCTTCCCAGGTGCTATCAATGTTTTCAGCTACTGCTCCATGATCATCAGATTGGAAGAGAAGTAGGGCTAAGAGGTGTATAAATCCCCACAGTCACGTTGCTTTGAAGAATCACAAGCATACAACTCACGCCTGAGCGTTACCTGTTTGAAATGGGAGAGCTGACAGTTGGAGCTGGATCACTGAGAATGACTTGCCTGTATTTCATGCCTGGCTTTCATTCAAAGAGCTGCTTTGCTAGCATTTGCAATAAAGCATTATTATTATTTATATAGCCCAAGTGTTTAAGAACACTGATCACGGAGGAGGACTCTACTGTGATAAATGCTATACAAACAAATATAGGAAAGAGCTTAGATCTAGCCCAAGGACTTTGTAACGTGGGACAAGTGATAATATAGAAATGTAGACAGTCTGGAGAATACTAAGATAAAATAAGTCAATATCGGTCAGCATATCAGACAGTGATGCTAGCACACTGGTAGTCTAAAATCCATCAAGCATTTCTGTGTGGTTCAGGACACAACAGAGAATTAAGGAGGGATTTCTAGGAGAACATGGTGTGGCTTGGTAGAGAGAGAGAGCATCCCATGTCTGGAGAGTTGTGTAGGTAAAAGGAAAAAGTGCCATTTGACAATATAATAATAATAATTTAGAATTATAGAAGCTCAGGTACGGAAATCAGCTTCTTAATTCTCGGTGAGAGGTGATACAGAAGTAAGATAGGCCAGAAGGGACCTTGAACTTGTGGACAAAAATGCTGTTCTCTGTGTCCAAGAAAAAGCTACAGGATCTGGGGCATGGCCCCCTGTGCGAGAGCTGGAATTTGGTCCTGGCCCTCGCCTGGGTCCTGCCTAAGCCTGGCAGCCCCGACCCCATGCCTAACCTCACGTCCCAACCCCCAGCCCAACGCCTCAGCCCCACCTCGGTCCTCCGCACCCTGGCAGGTACAAATGGTTGGGCAACAAGGTCAAAACATGGGGTAAAATTATTTTTGCAACAGCATTTCTGCGTGCATACTGACAGAGCAAGGCTGGGGGTGCAAGAGCGAGCGGAGCACATTGCAGATGCTGAGAAAGGAGAGCAGCATGAGCCATGTGGATGGGCGGCAGCAAGCAGATTCTGATCTATTCTGCAACAAGAGCCCAGAGTGCTGAAATAAAGCTGGGAGTGAGAGCCTCGGGTGAGATTTGGCTTGGAGAAGTTCGTAGGTAACAGGAGTATCTGCTGTTCATATAATAACTGAGAAAATGAATTGTGGAGGAGGATCTAGGAGGAAGGGGACAGAGGGTGGTTTTTAGCCATGTTGAGCAAAAGCTAATAATTGAACCTCCAAAGTATCAGAGGAACCTCCAAAGGATCAGAGAGACAAACACTGGAGATGTTATTCGGGCATGTGAAGGTGAGTCTAAAGTTGAGGGCTAGTGATCAGACTACCAGTAAGCTACAAAACATGATCTATGTCCAGGAGAAGTTCTTGAAAAATTAATTATATCTCTTCACTAGAAATTCAATAATTCCATTATTCCCTGGAAGTAAATTATCTTGCTGGAATTAATTTTCTGTATTGACTGCTCTTTCTTTCTGAGAATAGAAATACATGTATTTAAGCAGTTTTTATTCCAATGAAAATGCATCACCTACATCAAAATGAAGTTCTATACTCAAGTGTCTTGCTGTTACCAATTTCCATCTCAACAGTTGCTCATCTGATCCTCATCTTTTTAGTTTCCTAAATTCAGTGAGCAGAGAGAATCAAACATTCTTGTGTTTGATCAATAGAATATTGCCCACTAGAAGAAAGTCAGATTATGCCTTGTTTATTAGACTTTGCTTCAAATGAAGAGCATTTTTCAGTATTCTTAGCCTCAGTAGGTACATACTGCTGCTGACTTACTTTCCTCTGATTTCACAGAGTTGTAAAATCATAGAACAGTCCAGGCTGGAAAGGACCTTGAAAGATCATCTGACCCAACATTTCATCGGAAAGGAAGCCTAGATGGTATTATTTACCACCCTGTCCAATTGCATCTTGAAAACCTCCAGTGATGGGGACCCTATCACGTCCCTGGGGAGGTTGTTCCAGTCAACGATTGTTCTCACTGCAAAAAAAATTCTTTCTTATATCGCTCCCTCTGTGCAACTTGCCCCTGTTGCCCCTTCTCTTCTCCATGTGGCTCCTTGTGTAGAGAAAGCCTCCATCTGCTTTGTAGCCACCTTTAAGTACTGGAATACTGTAGCTGTACTTTATAGGAAAGCAAAGAAAATAAAACTCTGCTTCTTCTATTCATCTATTTTGCAAAGTAGTAAGCTGTGGCTACTACTTTCCTCTTTCTTTTTAGGAATTTTAATATGTTTCACCTAGGCATTTTAAACTTCACAAAAAAAGTCTTTTGGAAAATCACTGTATGACTCTCGAGTATTTTGCTTCACATTCTTAGGTGGGTGAATAGACATTTGAGCTGTGTATTGTTTCTATTGACCAAGCATTTTACCTGGATCCATGCAGTTGCCTCAGAAGCAGCTACAGGCATTTTCTTTGAAATATTTCTTTCATATTTCTTGGTAATATCTAACTCAATTTTTTTTAATTGTTAGTATGTGCCAACAGACAATCTTCTTGAAATTTCATTACTAGCATACAAAGGATGTGTGAAATTGTCATCCCATCCTGCTCTCTCTACCTCTCAAAACACAAAGGGAATAGATAATTCACAAGTAACTATTCACAGACAGGGAGATGCCAAAATCTATCATCTCAGCTAAAAAGCAAGGTCAAAGGATAAGTCTTCTGTAAGTATTTCACCACTTGAGCATTGCGGTCACCCAAAGGCATTGCTGAAGGTGAATGCCAGGTCTCATGATGTGCATTCCCATCCAGTCACCCACAGAACAGCTGATCGAGCCCATTTCAGCTGCGTGTTCCTGCTTTATGTCTATGCATGCTGATCACAAAGTAAATATGTGATGAGTAACAGGAAGGCTGTCTGCTGCCGCTGCTCAACTAGGCTGATTATTATGGGAGCAGTGCTGGGTACTGCTGATGCTGACAGGCTAAGACAAACAAGAAGCCTATCATTCAGTTGAATCAAGTCTGCTCTGCAGATGGCCATATATATTTTTACAACTTATCAGAAAGATCAGAGATCATTTGCAAACTGGTATAGCTCTGGGAATGGCAAACACATGATGAGGATATGGGTGGTTATACAGGTAAGTGGGTATTTAAGACATCACTCTGCATTAAATCATCAAACACTCAGTGAAATCATTTAGAATATATGTAACCGTTTCACTGAATGTATGTGTGGGTGTTCATAAATAAATCATAAAGTTACAGAAAGATTAATTTTGGAAGGAACTTCTTGAGGTGAACAAGTCCAGCCACCTGCTTAGAGCAGGGCCAACTTCAAAGTTACGTCAGGCTGCTCAGGGCCTTGTCCAAGTGAAGTATGCAAATCTTCAGGGATGGAGATGACACAACCCTTCTGTGTAATATGTTCCAGTGCTAAGCCATTGTAAACACTTTTCTCCTTACACCCGAGCAGGGTTTTCTCTTGCTGCCACCTGTGACTGTTACGTCTTGACCATGCACCATCCTTCCCCTTCAAGAGGTAGAAGACTGCAACCAGTTCCCCCTCTCAGCCTGTTCTTCTCCAGGCTACACACAGGCTTCTCCCTTTCCCTCAGCCTCTTCTCACACACATCACATGCTCCAGTTCCCAACCAGCCTGCTGCAGGGCTCCATCCAGTCTGATGATGTACAGATATTGCACAGAAAGGCAGTCTGGCGAGGACAACTTGGGTTCCAGGCGCTGGAAAATGAAGCCCCCCCTTGTCGTTTGTGGTCAGCAGTATGGTCGTGTTAATGCCTTTTTCTTTGCCCAACTGCCTGGGTAAAGGTGAGGTGCTGGGTTGGGTTTGTGGCTAGAGCGGTCGGAGGTCTGCAGCGACGAGCTCGCATTTGGCACCCGTGGTGTTCACGTTCACTCTGCAGCCATCACAGGACCCCCGTGAAAAGCATGTCGCTCGTCCCCGAAGGGTCTCCTAATCAGAGTGTGTGCTAAGCCCAGCGCCCAGCCTACTGGGGATTTCACAGAGTCTATCATTACTCAACACAACAGGTGGCTGATCTGAGACAGCCTAAAGTCTATCTGATGAGACATAACGTCCCATTTCAGCTAAAGCTAATTCTGCTGCTGTTAATACCAATTTCTTACCTCCTCAGGGGAGTGTAAAGTGAATCCAATTATGTCTCCTATATGGGCCAGCTGTCGTGACACAGGGTGACTCCTGGTCCAGGCATTTATTTAGGATTTGTAGTTTTCTGAAGAGGGGGTAAGAGGGAAAACTATTAACTGCTGGTAGAAGAACATACAGAGTGCCATAATATAATGAACATATTTCAGGTCTTTGTACAAACCAGAGAGGGATTTTTTTTCCTCTGCTAATCTGAATTTAAGCATTAAAGCAGACTGATAACAATATGCATCCATCTGCCAGACCTATTCTGAATATAAACTCCCTCCACACAGAGTTAACACAGGAATTAACTCGCGGCGAGATCCAGCTCTGACCTTTGGTATATCATGGATATAGAAAAGCTTAAAAATTTCCTGACATGTCATCTTTGGCTATTTTTCAAGGCTTGCTGTGCTTCTCTGCAACTCCTGGCAAATATGCCACCTTTCTGTATCCTGAGAGTGAACTGAGCGATAATTGCCATTCAGCTGGAGAAGATGATCCTTCATGGGCTAGTCCAGTCTCTGTACTTGGCACCCACCTCACAGATGGCACCCATCCCATCCCGTCTTCGGATCGGATAAAGCATGTCCTGGAAGTTGTTGCAGAGCACAGGGGAAGGTGCCCAGAGTAACTAGGGTAGACAGAGGGGAGTGGATCAGCTACCTACACCTAAGCATCTAATTCAGGCACTCTAGGGCATCTGAGACATCTCTGCTAGTCTAGCAGATATGGCACAGGACCTACAGGGTGCCTGTGATCTCCTGGAGCAGCAGCCAGAGGCCAGTCAGGACATACTACAGCATCTCAGGTGGCATTGGACACCTTTGCGTAGGCAGCTGAATCTCATCCTGGGTGGCACACAGCTCACAGACTGCAGCATTTACACAGACGTCACATGTGAGCGGGTACCAACAGCGGTACATACAGGCACCCGACACCTCCTCAGGTCTTCCCAGACTGAGCCCTGGGTGACCAACGTTCAGGCAGCTGAAGGCAGGCGAGGAGAACCTCGTGCTCTGCTGGCACTGACCATTCCATGTAGATGTCAGGCCTGATCCAGCATCTCACCGACCACCTACAGCCCCTTCCCGGAGGCAAGCAGCCACTGCCTCCTGCACCGGGACCTGGAAGAGTGTGTTACCCAGAAGTCAGTGTTTGCATCTCTGTGCCAGTGGACATTTGTCAGAGATGCCAGGAAAGTTCAGGCTTGTGCAAAATGAATCTCAGTTGAAAGCCAGAGAGAAGAAAAAGTCATTGCCGCTGGTATGGATTGTCTGTGACTCCTGATCCTCATAGATAGCTTCAAAACCTGACACCGGCTGAACACATCTGCCCTGTTGCCAATATTGAATTGACAGTTCTTGACCTTCTTTAATCCTTTAGGTTTAACTTTATTTACACTTCATTTAAATTTAATGGCTTCAGGCAACCATGGGCAGTCATGCCTTACTCTCTTTACAGTTTTTGTTACGTGCAAGGACTCTCTGTCTCCCACTGTCACTAGCCTTCCAGTCCCAAAGGCTCCTCAGAAGGATCACGAGTTTTGACTTCAGTCAGAGCCACTCATTGTAGCCACAGTCTGGAAAAACACAAAGTAGCTCCAACCAATTTAGCTTGCATGAATGTGCGTTTGTTTTTTTAATGGACTCTCAAGCTTGACTACTCATCCTTCTCATTGACTACACATGAATAATACATCTCATTGAACTAGGTGAGACTAATTCCCAGCTGCATTGAGTCATCATCTACCTGCTTCATGCCTGTGGAGTACAAAACATGCCCATCTATTTTTAACTATTAAAGACCAGGAATGATAAATATATTCATGCAGATACTCGTGATTCATTTGCCATGACTGCCTATATTAATGGGAAGGGGCTGCAACTGCTAAATAAAGTATTGTTGGGTGAGAGGGAAGTCAATGCCAAAACCGTCTTGTATTGATAGCGCATTAAATACTGCTACTAGGCCTTTAATCCTTCAGCAAGTAAAAGCTGGTGTGCAGAGTCTCCAGCCTGAGCCGTCCTGGGATGGCAGAGCCTTCAGCAGCATCAGTGTCCAGCTCCTGGGAGGGAATCCCTTGTGCCACTCTCCAGGCATATCTGATTTTGGGTATTCTGAATATTCCATATTGTATACCACATGGTATATGTGTTTATATATGCTATACTGGTATATATTGGTATATTCAGCCACTGTGTGTGGATCCACATATTTCCATGGCAGAGACAGGGTATTGAAGGGAGCCCAAGAGGAATACTAGAAAACAATCCCCCCGACAGACAGAAAAGGGTGATGCAGTGTCTCTGTCCTTTCAGGAATACACTGGGAGGTATGATGGAAATCCAGAAATCATCTATCCTTCAGGTTCCTCTGCAGCTTTCGGTTTGCTTTCCTTTGTTACGGATCAACAAGGGTCTTTTCAGGACAAGAAGGCCCTTGCCTTTATAAGTCTTCTGCACTTTTCCATTACTTTTCTGGATTGCTAGCATTAGGTTCATACTATATTTCATTTGTCAGTAGATGGGCTGGAGACAGTAGAAGTATTGTAAAATCCTCTGATTTATCCCAGGGGACACTCTTCCAGTGCAGCAACTACAAAAAATACCAGCAAAGCTGCTGTCACAGGGCCTCCTTCCAAACCCTGCCATAAGTTGGGGTTGGAGCCTCTAGCATGTTAGAGAAAAGGTATAACAGCTCACAGGACCCTGGGGATTGCCAAAATAACACCAAAAGAAAAGATATAGTCCTTAAAGGGTAGGTCAAATCTGGCTACAAGCTCGCTCTTTTTGCCATATTTGTGAACTGCAAGTTCTGTGCTGTGTATCTTAGAGGAAAACAAAAAATATCATAAATAAAGGATTACAATGATGGAGGAGGAATAAACAAGAGGGATGAATGAATTCTTGAGCAAAATGTTTCCCATCAGGGTGCGTTGAGACCCTGCAGTGGGCACAAACACCTGCACGGCATTCAGCTCTCCCATGTCCGGAGAGGACTTTCTACTGAAATAACACCAAAGGAGAGGAAAACCGTGATTGTTTCGTTAAAAGCAGGAAGACGTCTTCATTGTAAATAGTTTCCGTTTCACAGCACTGCTGCAAACAGCAGGGGCGGCTATGCGAGAGCCCACGAGCTGGGCTGCCCTGCCGCGGGAGCGCAGCAGGCACGGGTGCGATGGCAGAGGCAGGGTGAGCCGTGCCGTGCCTCGGACTGGTGTGCTTAGCCGTGCTCTCCTGGCACTGTACAGCTGCTCCTGACGATACTAATTTATATCAGTATCCCATTTGCTAGCCAGCATCGCTGCTTCACTAGCAGGATCCCCCCACCACGAGGCAGTACCGGGGAAGAGCGGTTGCACGCAAGGAAGGACGGTTTGCCAAGCAGAACAGCAGAGACATTTTCCAGATGGCTGCGCTGCTAGCAGATCCGCAAGTTGAAGGCCTAACTACCTTAATAGTATTGCAAAGCAAACATTTCCAGGTTATCAGTAAGTGAGGAGGTGAAACCTGCCAGCGCATTGGCCTACATCCCCTGTGGGTGTCCACTTTGGCTTTCTGCTTCCCTCTTCACCTGCGTGCTGCTGACTCTCAAGTGGCCACCAAGTCAAACAGAGAGCGGATGGTTTGCAGGGGGTCCTTTCTACCTACCCTTTGTACCAACCTATCTCCACCTTCTCGAAAGATACTTCATGTTAGAAATCACAGAGGTCGTTAGAGGCATTTGTGTGAATTTTATGAATACCATTATTCATTCACTCCAAGCTTGGAGTCCCTTTTCTACAGCTAAATGCAAGCGATCATTATTTGCACAGGCTCTGCCAGTTATCTAGCAGGAGAGAGGTCTTTCATCTTCGAGGATCTCATTTTGTTGTACGATCAAAGCTATTTCAACTTCAAATTAAGGACATTCATTACTCTCTAACTCAAGTAATGTAGGTTCAGGAAAGCTTCTCCAAGGAAAATAAATTGACTGCTTTATGTACTGTGTTGCCACACAAGAGGATTCACCCAATGTTAACATGCCTCTAAAAGCTCTGAATCTATCTATCTGATCTATCTGAATCTAGTTTTACAAATAGAATAACATTGTTTGGTATTATGCTTGCAGGCAATTTTCTTAGTGTTGCTGGTGGTATAATATGCGTGGTGCTGGGAAGTTCTGGCTCTGCAATAGCCTAAATTTCAGCATAAATTAATATGATTTCTATAATAACAGCTAACGAGATCTGACAAAGCAAAACCAAAATGCACAGGGAAAGACAGATGACAGGAGAAAGTATGTCTGAAATAAACTTCAGTATGACATAGTCATACTCACTCAGACTTTCAGCAGACTAAATTTGTGCAGCATTGTTTGTTCCAGTGGCTAAACTGCTGTACTGGGCGTAGCTGACACAAAACTAGTCTAGCTATCTGTGCACTGTACTGCAATGTGAAAGACAGATGGATGCAAAGGCAAAAGTTCACTTAGATAAAATTAAATTGAATTTATGGAGACCCCAGCCGAAAAAGTATTCATAGGAGAAAAGATTGTAAAAAAACCCTTAGAGTTTGTGAGAAAGGGGAGTGGTACAAAGCCTGGTTTTCTGATGCTATGGAAGATATGTATGCAATCTATGGAAGTTAGGTGTTTGGGTTAAAAGGGGAAGAGTTTGTCACTGGTGTGGAATTCCCCAGGGTGCACCCACCTCCTCAGTTAGGTTGCAAATCACCCAAGTTTCACATTTGTCTGAAGCCATTGCCCAAAGATTGCTGAATTTTCCTGCTGTGTGCTATTCAAGGAAATACTCCACTTTGGACAAGATGTTAACAGGTTGGTTAACTCCATCATTTGAAGCTCACTGAGTCTATCGGTCCTTATTGGAGTTGTTCTTCACAGAAGGCATGATTTTGCTCTGGAGATTAAATTATGAACCACTGAGTTTAAAGACACTCATCATTAAATAATCATTAATTTCTTTATCTAGGTGAGGCTTTGAGGAGAAAAACTACAGAGAGGAGAAATAAAGTCCCAGTGCTAGCCAGTAGCTTGCTCGGAGCTCAGCAATGAAGCCCAAGTCTTTCCCTTGTACTGTTGCTAGACCAGCCAGTCTCTACACCCTCAGGTGTATGCATACACTATAGTAAATATTGTCATTAAAAGGCGGCCAAGGAGAATATATGGTTTCTGTCCTCTTTTGAGAGAAAATATCACAAGTGATAAAATGCATTTTTGATTATTGAGGCAAGCACTTATTAGGCCTATAAAAAAAAGTAAGAGAAGCAAGAAGTCTTTTTGAGGCTTCTTTGAAATTGCAAATATTTTCCCAATTTCCTCCATTTTTTCTTGCAGAATAGTAATGTGAGAGTTCCTAGCTCTGGCTTTCACAAGAACAGAATAATAAAGGGTCGTCTTTGCTTTTAAATCAGCAGATAAGTATTTTGGCAGTGCACTACATGTTATGGTGCAAGCAATGAATATTTCTAAAGCTATCCAGTGTTTCAGCGGAAGAAGAGGTAAACCACTGGTGTCCGTTTGGTGCTGCAACATCACCTATCTGGAAGAGTCACAAGAAGAAAGCTGCCCTTTGCCTCCCACCGTCTCTCTTACGTTCACCTCCAGTGGGAACCAACTCTAACACGTCAGTACGATGTTCAGCAAACTCAGTCTTTCAGTCCCAAGGACCCAGAGCTGCTGTCTTATTCCAGAAGCACAACATCACATCTCAATGCTGAGGCACATCTCCATGCCTGCAGCCACCTGCCCCGACAGCCCTCAGGACCGGAGACCTGCAGAGGGGTGCCTGGCTCCTTGCACCCTTCTGCAGCCCCCTGACAGGCACAAACTTGGGCTGGTGGGTCTGTTTCCTTTTCTCCTTCTGTACAGGAACCAGTAAGCCTCTATGCCCAGGAAGCCATTATCATATAAGATTTTAGTATCTACTCATCAGTGCTGGAGGATCGAGGAACCTGTTCCCACATAGCTTAGTGACCTCTGATTCGGACGCAACAGAAATGCAGACACTGCTTTCACCAGTTCAGAAAACCCCACGTGCAGCCAGAAACCTTTGTACTGGAGGGCATCCTTTATACCTGGCGTGCTAGAAGCTCAGTGCTAGACTCAGTTAAGCAGTCTTAAAATCCCCCGTCAGTGCTAGGAGTTTGGAGCAGCTGGATATGCTGTTTAATTGCAGTTATCCAGGGAAGCAGCACACCTCTATGAGTGCATCTTTCTCCTTAAGAAGTCGAGGAACCGAACATTGTTTATGGACACCTCAGCATTTTTGATAAACATGGTTTGAGAATAATCAGCCTAATTTATGACATTTCCACAGCTGCCTTATTAGGAGGCTGTGGATCCATATCTGCATTCATCTTGAAGTAAAGACGCCTTTATCTCCATCCCTTGTTAGCCTCAGGAGTAATGCCACTGAAGTCAATTGAATTGCAATTGCATAAAGCTAGCATAAGCAAAACCAAGCGCAGAATGCAAAACAGCATGACTCACTAGCTGAGGGTGCGGGTGGATGTGCCAGGTGTAAAAACTAATAAGGGACGAAGTACAACGCAGAAGATACCCAAACCGGTTTGGGTGGCGGGAGCAGCTTCCTCGAGCAAACTGGCCAGAAGGGAGCCCCGCGCTTCGCCGGCTGGGCTGTGACTGGTACTGGGCGACCTTGATGGGAGCGGGAGCAGGCTGGGGGATCCCTGCACCAGCAGCTGCCGTGGATACGCCACAACAGGAAAGTGTAAGGGGAAGTGAAGTAAGCTTCCCTCCAAGCTGGGATTCAGGACTTGGCTATTTTTTTCAGTTTTATAAATGTATCCAGAATGAATGATAAGACAAAGCACATTCCGGTCTTTAGGGCATCTGTTTTAAAGCGTCTGCCAGAGTTTCTTCTGACCTAGAAAGTGAAAAAGAATAAAATAGCACTAACAGTCCCCACTGCACAAGACTGTCATCAGGTTGAAAGTATCTATGTTCTCAGGCATTCAGATGAGGATAATAATATACGAAGTAAGAGAAACAGGGAGAGAACACAGCTTCTCACATCTTTCACTATACAAAGCCCTGACATTTTCCACTACATTTTTAATTATCTGTTTTTCAAATATTTATGTTTACCTTTAATGCCAGATCTGGATTTTGGAACAGCTCATTTTCAAATGAGCCTGAAATTACCTCATAAAATAAATAGTGATGTAATATAAATTCTGCATCTCCTTGAAAGTTTTTATAACTTCAGGGAAAAAAAACATGTTTTCTTGAAAAAGGTAAAATTTGTTTGCTTTTGGAAGGCAGAAATCCTCTCTGCTTATTAAGGGACCTTGCAGAAACACTTCAACAGTGCACGTGCTCCAGTGATGGATTATGCCGCGACACCAGGGCATTATCAGTTCCATGGCATTCTGATAATGGATTAGTACTGTAAGTCCCTGGTGCTTAAGTGCGGATTTTCCTTTATGAAAATGAAGGTGTGATATATTGCTCTTAAATACAGTACTCAGAAGGATGTGCTGATTAACAGTTGAAAGTATAGGAGGAAGAAAGCCCCTCAAACTGTGCTAATATTTTCTGATATATGTTTAAAGCAAGTTCCTATTTTTAGCAAGCCCCTGGAACTGCCAGTTTTCCTGAAGATATAATAATCATATAACAGACCCAAGTCAGGGAAGAAAACATGTTATTGCTCTTACCTGGCATTGTTCATATATTTTACAGCAAAGTAAGGAGTTAAAATAAAGGACCATTGCATGCCCAGATACGAAAACAAAATCCATTGATTTACATACGATCAGTTCATGATCAGTACACCCAGACTGTATGTTTAACAGAAAACACAGTAGGCAACGAGAGAAAATGACTGCCATGACTGTCTTTGTGGTTGCCCACACTGACTGGCTGCCTTTTACCTGCCCAAAGTGCTGGGATATGACAGCTCCAGCAGCATCACCTTATCCTGCCACCAGCTTCTTGCCTATGCCAGCAAACCTCCTCTCTGCATCGTTTGCTTGCCGTACTGGAGACTTTTAGTTTCCGAGCCTTTCATCACTAGGCAGACTTCAGCAGCTAAGTTTTCTGGTGGGTTCATTTGCATTAAATGCTAAAATCCACCAGCTGTTACACAGTAAAATGGTCAGTGGGACAGTGCAACTAACTTTGTTGAACTGTTTTCATAGGAGGCTTCCCCTTGAAGAGTTAGCACAGTAAAAATATCAAGGAGACAGATCAGCTGCCCAGTGGGTTGTTTTAATGGCTAAGACACACGACGAGTAGCTGGGAAATTGTTGTCTCATCCTGAAATAACCTGTATTGGACTACATGCTGATCTCATGCTGCTGAGGAATATCCTGAGGAATAGCACAGGAACTAGACTCAGACCCATTTTCTCAAAAAGATAAAAACACATCTCTGTAAGATTCAAGTCTGGCCCTCTTCCTTCAAACTGGAGGTGATTTTGAAGGCACACCTTCCCCAAGGCTGAGGAAACGGCAAGTGTCTTTCGTTAGGAAGAACTAACACAGAAGATGCTAGGACCGCGTGTGCGTGCGCAGCGGCAGCCTGGCCAGTGGCCGGCACACGGCTTTTCTACCACAGGGAGGAGAGGAGAATAATTTCATTACTAGCCCCGTTTAGCACCAAATCATAACTGGTCACTGGCATGTAGGGAGAATATGAAGCAGCTGTGGCTTCAGAGTCCAGTTTAACCAACACTTACGGTTGGAGACAAATTCCAAATCTGCAGCCAGCTGAGGTCTCTTTGTTATTGGACAGAAGATGCGGCACGGTGCATCTATACAGATGGCCAAAGTGTAGGCAGAGAAATGGACTCTGCCATGGACAACACACAGTAAGCCAGCACTGTGATCTTGAAAGCTTTAGCAGCAGACAGGTAGTGTGCCTTGATCCCTGGGCTACAACAGCCATTAGACATAAGCTGATGGAAGTGGGAGCTTTCCTTCTCGCTGAATTAAGAAGAAAATAAGTACTTTTTCCTTTATGGAGTCTGAACTGAAGAACCAGTACTACAGCCACAAGGGTCTGAGCACAAAGTGTCTCGGGGAGAAGGGCAGGAACGTCTTCAAGCACCAATTGCGAAGGCAGGGGCTGGGAACTGCGTGGATGAAGCCACGTGCAGGGAAGCAGAGGGGTCACCAAGAGAGGATGGGCAAAGCGCTGGGAGAGGACCCAAAGGGGATGGCATGAGGGAGCTCTTCCAGGCGCTGGCTGGTTCAGACCTGAGGAGCAAGGAAACTGTCCCTGCTTAGTTCTGTCATACTCAGGGGAAAGGGTAGTTTTTGCTAAACAGTATACTTTCTCAGGAAATACCTGACTGCTCTTACCTTTCCAAGAGAATCAGCTGGGACATACATACTGAATAAACAACAGAAGTTAATAAGCTACAGCATCATAAAACTTGGAAAAGTTTGTGCATTTTAGCAACCCTTACAATACTAGCTTTTCTGTTTTCTAGACATGCCTTTGATGCCACAGCTTCCAAAACTACCTAAGCACTGGCTGCCATGATAACAGACATACTTAGACTGTTACGCAGCTTGAGAAAGAGTCATCGTGTCAGATTTCAGTTTATATAAATTGACATCTTTCTATTAAAATTAATCAAGCTGCACAGCTTTGCACTAGTTGAAGATGTAGCCCATTAGTTTCAGTTCCTAAACAGAAGGAACAGTGCTCTGGTATGAAAAATGTCAGCCATGGGCTTTTTGCTTATTGCTTTCTAGTATTTTAGAATAATATGGTAAGGAAAGAGTGTTTTACAGAATAACCGACATTATTTCTGTACTCTAGCGTTAAACGTTAAGACAGTACTGGACAATGTAATTTTCTTCTATAGTAATCAAAATAGGTGTCTAGGTCTTAAGGAAAACAAATACAGTAAAGAAGACACGCAAGTCCAATTGTACAATGAAGTCCTTCCATTTGCCATAATAGATCCATTTTTAAACTTATCCATGTACAGAGATCTTTCTTAACAGTGCAAGGAGCTAATCAGAGAAACCATAGGGACTCTTTCTCAGTGAGTTTCTTATTGAAGAGTTGTATTTTCAGAACCATGTTTTTTTCAAACTGTTGGTATCTTCCTGTGGATACTGACCCTTTGCAGGGAATTTGCTTTGGTGTTGTGGTAAAGAGAAATATGGTCCACAAAGAGCAACATTATTTTATAGTGTGCAGCTCAGCAGCACCATACTTGTCCATACCTTACTGGCTGTATCCAAAACCTTCTTTTTAAAACTTGCTATGTTCCTCATGCACGTGTTCCCCCTCTATCAAGAATCAAGCTCTGAAACAGTGCTCTGATAAGGCAAAAAAAGGTATACAAACCCTGAGCACTACTTATGGGCCTTATGAATAAGATTGTGAAATGCTGCAAAAAATGTACATACTTTGTATTTCATGGATTTGTGTGTGGAAAGTTTAGCTGACAAAGAATTAAGCTAAAATACTAGACACAAGGCAATTTTGTTCCCCAAGATACAGAAATATATTGGATATGAGAGCATATATGTTATAGGTCTTTCTATCCTACTAGTTCAAGATTATTTTTCTATATACATTTTAGGATGGTGTATTAAATAGTTGATATCTGCCTACTACCTTCCTACCCTATTTCAAAGTCATCTGATACGACGCCCTAGAAGAACACCCCATCACACCTATATTTCACAGGAGATAACCTGGCAGGGTGGTATAAATTAGAACCAAGATACCTTTGAAATGCCAGCGTGTTGTTCTTTTTATCCAGATCAGTGGAAAAGTCTAATTAATTTGGCAGAATTCTTAGGTCCTCGATTACAACAGCTGCTCTGCTGTGGAATGATCCAGCACAACCATCTGTCTTTCACCATGCAAAGCAAGTGGCTGAGGGAAGATTTAATATTTTTCGACAGCAAAGGATAGAAATGAACACGATATCAAATTTAAAGCCATGTTCTTCAGACTGTCAAGGTTAACTACTGGAGTTATGCACAGACCAGCATATTGGACTGGGGAGAGCTGGTTTGTGCCAGAACATTATTAGAGAAGGACAAGCAGCAAATGCACTCTATTGGAGCTCACAGGGTTCATTACAATTTTTGTCTCGAGTAGCTAATCAGCATCAATCCCCATATTATGCCTGAGGCATTCTTTTTTGAGGCTCTCTCAAGTGAAATATAATCTTGCTATCCTAAATGTGGTCCTCACTGTGAAATTTGCCAAAAGTTCAATATCAATGAAAACACTGGGAAAAAAAAAACAACCCTTCCTTCTCCCCATCATGACAGCCATGCCAGCAAACCCCCTAGTGAATATCTAGTTATGCTGATAGAAGAGTACTTCTGTCAGCTTAAATAACCTTGTTCTGAGACACAGCTTTACCTCTACCAATTCAGGGCGCTTCTCCTGGGGCTGCCAAGGTCGCATTACCCAGCAGAGCTGCACGCCCAATGGAGAGGACGTGCCCCAGAGACGAGCCCACGCTGTTCATATCTGTGTCCTTCTAGAGCAGGCTTCGCTTTGGCTCCCTTGTCTCCAGGCATGAGGGGTCAGGTGTTGCAGTATCGGTGCACGCAGTTCAATAGCCCGTATCAGAATGAACAAGTGTGCATAGTCCTTCTTTTAGAGGCCCAGATCCTGGTTTTCAGGGGCTATCAAGATCTAACATTTCCAGTGGGAAGGTGTTGTTTGCACTCTGGCTGGAACATTTCCATTGTAAAATTACTGGTGCAAAATACCTCTCTGACTGAGGTGAAAACTTCTGCAATCTGTAGGGCTGACTTTCAAATGGATCTATTCCTTTCACTGATAAAAAATGTTGACTGTTCAAAGGGCAGCAGCATCACAGACAGGCATTCTGCAATCATTTCATGACTTGCAGCTCCAGTCTGGCACTGGGTAGCATATATAAAACGCATTAGCTGTATGGAAACTGCACCTCATTCTGCCTGTCCACTAAAGGTGAACAGTGGCTTTAGCAATAGTGCCTAACATTAATAATGGTGTCTCCTTACTATGTAAGGCTGGTGACAGCCAACTGTCAAGACACTGTGCTATGACACTGAAACAAGAGGTAAAATTGTGTTTAAGGTGAGGGAAAGCAATCTGGCATTGCTCACTGGTGTATCAGTACCTACCATAAGGTGCTGATATAGAAGGATGGCCTGTGGCTTGTTCTGTCCATAGATTCAGCATTGCAACAAGTTCCACAGGAATATAGGTCGTGGATCATCCTTTGATCTTTCTACTTTCACATTCAGTTTGCAGTAGTGGAAAGTTTTGTCGACGTAGTTCATTTGTCTTTTTCCACACGTCACATTTTCTTCCTTCTTCTTCTTTCACAGTTGTGCCTATCTGTATCTTACTCGCTTATGCTGTGAGATTTTTCTGGTTTTGTTGTGGTTATTGGAGGTTTGGTTTATTTGTTTGGCTTTTTAGGAGTGCTAGCAGCTTTCCTCAGTGGCTGCGGGGGAAGCAACATGAGAAGATGAAGGCAGCAGCCTGGCATGGTATGTTCGCTGAAAGCCATTGGGTTTTTTTTCCTATTCAGACACCCACTTTCTTGCATGTTGGCTCCAAAACAGCAGTTCTAGCAGCCAGTTGCTGCTGCCCAGACTAAAGAGGTAGACATTAACTGGCATATACTGCACCTTTCTGATCACATTATAGACATCATCCAAAGCCCATTGAAGTCAGCTCCTACTAACTTCACTGGTCTTTAGGGCACACAGCAAGGTTTTCACACCCAACAGCAAGAGATTCTGTACATATACCCCCTCCCTACATACTCAGCCTCACCTTTCCCCTCCTCTCCCCAAAATTAGGGGCACCCTGCAGGCCTTGCTGCTTGTTACAGTGCTGGGTTAACATTCTGCGGTAATTTGTTTGGCCTGAAAGGCAGCTACAGTAAATGTGTTAGTGGGAACATGCTCCTTTTATTCCCTCCCTCCCTAATGCCTCTGTAAAGCTGTGGTTTGCACAGACTTTAATTAGAAAAGAGGAATTTTGCATGCTTTCCAGCTGGGCTTTCTTGGATTTAATTGTCATTTTAGCTTTTATTTTTATTGATTTTGTAGCAAAACAAATTGGTATAATCCTCCAAGCCAAAATAGATATAATCCTACAAGCCAGCAGGGAATGTACTAATGGAAAGAGTGTTATGATAAAAATAACCCACTTCACCCTGGCAAATATCTCCATCATTCAATAGAAGCTACCTGCTGTTGTGAAGACCAAAATCCCTTATTTCCACAGCACTATTCTGATTTCATGAGTTTCAGAGTTTTCTAAAACTGATTGAATGACACTTTTTTTTTTTAAATAAAAAAAAAAAAAGGTAATAACACTGGTTTCAGTCCAGACTCCAGGGTCATTGCTGAGAGCCACAGACTTCAGCAAGAACTGGGCTTATCTGTTTTCTTCATTCTCAGATATTAAAAATCTCCCTTCTCCCAGATGATCACTGGTCTTGAACATCAAACTACATCTGCAGAAGAGGCTGATGTCTGCATCAGTGGCCCATCTGGCAAGAACGAACGGGCTTCATTAAGGAACATCATCTGACAGGTGACACACCAAAGCCATGACACATAGATTACTTGTGCCCGATGTCAGTTCTCTACACTGCCAGTTCAAATACAGATCCTTCTCAGGACGGGGGTGATGCACATTGACACCTGGCATATGGCAACAAAGCTTCTGCAGTCCCAAGGAAGGGAAGGTGAAAACGCGTATGTCAGCTATGGTGGAGGTAAATCAAAACTATTGGGACAAGACATTGTAGCACTGACAAAAAGGAAATAAACCTGTTTTTCTAGTGTGGATGAGAGACATAACTTTAGGCACAGTGGATAAGATCTTGCTTAACAAAATTTCCCCCTGCAGTGAGGCTTAGGCAGAACGTAGGCACCTAGGCCCCAGGCAGCTTTCTAAACTGCCCCAAATGCACTCCTTGAACCACTGTGTGTGCATCCTGGGTGTACACACGCACACAGAGTCATCTGTCTTGCAGCCCTGGGTGCCTGATGGCCCAAGCTCATGTGAAAAGCATCCACTGTCCCAACAGCCCAAAGCCTGTAGACTGATCTTCTGGGTGCGGGATCTGAGTCTGCTTTGGTTAAGGATGACCCTGGTCATAGCATCACATGCCTGGACAAATCCTGCAGTCACTAGGGTATTGTGCAAGAGATCACTGCTAGCACAGATTTACTCTCAGGTAGTCACTTACTCCCCTTTCACCTGTTCTGGTTCCTGAGGACCTGGCTGTCACAGGTGGTGACATGGGCGTACATACATACTTACATATAGATATGAAGGGCTTCAGTGTCACTAGAGAGATACCAGCTCTCCCAATTGATGGTAGGTGTCTGGATCACCTACAAAAGACTACGTCCTAAGTTCTACATATTTTACTACCTGCTGCTGCTACCAAGTCAGGAACTGTTGAGACCTCAATATGCAGTTAGAAGGGCCAATGTTTTCTTTATAGTCCCGCAGAACTAGTAAGAACCAAAGGACCATGCTATTAGTACTACCATTGGTTAGGGCTTCAACATCACAGATGGAGGAGTTCAGCTCATTGTTAGAGCTTGAAAGACATAACGCTGGAAAAGGTGAACAGCTTTTGGCCTGTGGCCAGGGCTAGAGCAGTTCAGGGGCTCTACACCATTGTTACGCCCAAAGTGAAAGTTGGGGATAGGATGAGGAAGATGGCCAGAAAAAGGTGAAAATGTAATATTGATGCTGGACCTTGTATGGCCTGCAGGCCTACTACAAGAGCTGTTGCCAGCAGTGTAAATGATGCGTTCAGCCTTAGGAAGGGGTTGGAGTTAAGGCAGTGATAGGTGTCAAAATTCGGGTTTAAGCTCATGTGCTGGGCTTGGCTGGGATAGAGTTACTGCTGAGCAGGGCTTACACAGAGCCAAGGGCTGTTCTGCTCCTCACCCCCCCCCACCAGCGAGCAGGCTGGGGGGGCACAAGGAGTTGGGAGGGGACACAGCCGGGACAGCTGATCCCAAATGACCAAAGGGATATTCCATGTCATATGATGTCATGCTCAGCATGTAAAGCCGGGGGAAGAAGGAGGAAGGGTGGGCCGTTCAGAGATAACGGCATTTGTCTTCCCAAGTCACCGTTCTGCGTGCTGGAGCCCTGCTTTCCTGGAGATGGCTGAACACCTGCCTGCCCATGGGAAGTGGGGAATGAATTCCTTGGTTTGCTTTGCTTGTGCACGCAGCTTTTGCTTTCCCTATTAAACTGTCTTTATCTCAGCCCATGAGTTTTCTCACTTTTACTCTTCCTATTCTCTCCCCCACCCCAATGCAGGGGGAGTGAGCAGCTGTGTGGGGCTGAGTTGCCAGCTGGGGTTAAACCACAACAGCTACCATGAACTGAAGACATCAGTTTGTTGATCAATCATCAAAAGCTTAGTATGGTTGGAAGGGATTATTTCCAGGAACAACAAATTACTTACATTTAGGTATCTGGTGCAGAAGTCATACCTAATGATGCGGTCAGATGGTGTTTGAATTAGAGCTTAGATTAGTTTAGCATAGGGGTGACAGGTCCAGAAAACATTCTGATAGATTTTGCAAGGCCTGCAGAATTAAGGTGACAGCAGGCAGTGACAAATACAATTGATTTTCGGTTGATTCCAAGATGTGCTATGGCTAAGACTGGAGCGGGGGCTACACCAGCATCACCACTGAGCTTCTGGGCAGTAAAAGTCTGAAGAAGGAGGCTTTTGGCAGGTCATGCCAATGTGAATGAATGACAGGTTTTTGGAGATTAGATTCTCTAATACTAAAGGTAGATTTTGATTTGGGACTAGATTAGGCTCTGAGCTACAGAAGCTTAAAAGCTAGGTTTACAGGTGGATTAGCATGGGAAATGGAAGGTTAGCAAAGCTAGAATGAAGTTTGGTGGGGGTAAATTTACTGGTGTTAACAGGAGTCACTGGAGTGTTAAAGATCAGGTCAGAGATTGCATTTAAGAGAACACGTAGCAATAAAAGGGCTGAGGAGCTAGATTCATCACTAGGTTTTCCAGTGACAGATGAAAAGAAGTTTGTGTTAGATTGGCTTAATGAAAGGTCAGGCTCATATCTTTAAATTTAAAGTTGGGACTAGAGGGAGAATTTTTAATGCCAAAGGCAGAAGATACAAGGTTATTCTGGACTCTATGTTGTCCATCAGAATGTCTGGTCGTGATAAAATTTTATGATATAATGTTACTTTCATTTTTTTGCAAGAATTGCTGGACTCTGATGTTAGAGGAAAGGTTAGATTTAGCTTTAAAAGCAAAGGTTTAGGACAGCAGAAATTGAAGAATACAGTTTATAATTTGCTCCCGTGAGAAGTGATGGCGTGTAGTGAGATTCTTTCAGAGTGAATGACTTCACAGGAAGTCCCTGCAGGATGATGTCAGGTTTTGGGAGAGTAAGGGTCAAGAAGCAAGGTTTACTATTGTTACCTGGCATGGCAGACATTGGCAGGGAAAAATGGCATCAGCTTAGCACTGATGATAGTCACCAGAGTATTAAGGATAGGTTTGGTTTAGGGTGAAGACTTGCCAGAAGAAGGGTTGCTGTCAGTAGGTGAATTGTAAAATGTTACCAGTCCCACGCGGCCAGAATGAGGGCCAGGGTTAGCAAGGAGCAAAGGGCAGGCATACCAAAGATGCTGCGCTATAGTGCTAAGGCATGGGTTAAAGCAGGGCTTAGGGCATGGGAAAGCAGGAAGCAAAGATCCTGCATTGCTGCCCGGACGAGTAAAAGGTGCTGGTAAAAGGGAGAATGGCACGCGTTTTGATTTTCACTATGTCAAAGGAGTATTATGCTAATACTGGTTAGAGCTGGTTAGGCTGAGCATATTTTACTACTGAGTTTTATTGCTGCATCTGACACATCGCATGGCAAGGAGGAAGAATATAGTTAGAAGTTAGGTGTCCCTCAGGGGTCCATATCAGGACTAGTACTGTTTAAGGTCTTCATCAATGACACAGACAGTGGGATCGAGTGCACCCTCAGGAATTTTGCAGATGACACCAAGCTGAGTGGTGCACTTGACATGCCTGAGGGATGGGATGCCATCCAGAGGGACCTGGACAAGCTTGAGAAGTGGGGCCATGTGAACCTCATGAGGTTCAACAAGGCCAAGTGCAAGGTCCTGCACATGGGTCAGGGCAACCTCCAGTATCAATACAGGCTGGGGGATGAAGGGATTGAGAGCAGCCCTGCAGAGAAGGACTTGGGGTACTGGTGGATGAAAAGCTGGACACCAGCTGACTATGTGTGTTCACAGCCCAGAAAGCCAACCATATCCTGGGCTGCATCAAAAGAAGCATGGCCAGCAGGTCCAGGGAGGCGATTTTCCCCCTCTACTCCATTCTCCTGAGACCCCACCTGCAGTACTGTGTTCAGCTCTGGGGTCCCCAACAAAAGAAGGACATGGACCTGTTGGAGCGGGTCCAGAGGAGGCCACAAAAATGATCAGAGGGCTGGAACACCTTTCCTATGGGGAAAGGCTGAGAGAGTTGGGGTTGTTCAGCCTGGAGAAGAGAAGGCTCCGGGGAGACCTTACCGCAGCCTTTCAGTACTTAAAGGGGGCATGTAAGAAAGATGGGGACAAACTTTTTAGTAGGGCCTGTTGCAATAGGAAAAGGGGTAATGGTTTTAAACTAAAAGAAGATAGATTTAGACTAGATATAGGGGTGAAATTTTTTACAGTGAGGGTGGAGAAACATTGGAACAGGTTGCCCAGAGAGGTGGTGGATGCCCCATCCCTGGAAACATTCAAGGTCAGCCTGGACAGGGCTCTCAGCAACCTCATCTAGTTGCAGATGTCCCTGCCCATTGCAGGGGGGTTGGACTAGAAGACCTTTAAAGGTCCCTTCCAACCAAAAATTTCTATGTTTCTATGAATCTAAGTTGTTCAGAAATCAAGGTTTATGGATAATTTTGTGTTTTTTAAGGATCATGTGTTTATGACATTAGCCTAGGATTCAGTTCTGGGACCAAATTATCTGAAGAGGCAGGTTCATTGCCTGATCCTGCAAGGCTAGGCAGGGCAAAAAAGCTGATGGTTATTTGGGACTTCTTTATTGCCTTTGGCTATCATGGACAAGCTTAGGGCTAGGGCATAGTCAGAAGTACAGTTAGACTCACAGTTAACAGAAAAGGGGTGAAGAGTTAGGTTTCCATCCATGATGCAGCAAACACCATGGAGCAAGGGGTGCTAAATGTTGATGACAGTGAGACAAATAAACATCCAGAGTCTGACAGAGGCCACTGGACTATGGTATGAAGGTCACTGGGATAAAATGAGGACTAATTACAGCAGGATCAACTGGTGTAGGAATACTTCTGCAGCTGTTGGAGTCATTAGACTATGGTTTTAAAGTCTTAATGTTTGTAAAAAGGTTAGGATTCAGTTTTATTTTTGGTAGGTGTCCCTAGAGCATTCATTGGGGTTAGGAATGAGTTCATTACAACTGAGGTTGAAAAACAAGGTGGTTTAGCATGTGCTGAGTCCCTCAGACTACACAGAGGCTATAATTCTAAATAACTCCTCCCCTAAGTCTACCTGGGGGACACTGTTAACTAATCTACTTGATCCCGTCCCCCGCCCATGCTAACTCTGACTGGAGTCTAAAGACTCATTAGATCTTTACCCAGGGTGTTCAGAGACTTACTGTAAGCCTTGAAGTGTTGAGGCTTTTGAAAAGATCTTAGACCAACAAGTCCGAGAGGGTTTGCGGGGTTTTTTTTGCCTGAATTCTGGAAGGCTGGTTGAGCTATGATGGCAGCTTTTTTTTCCAATAGCGTTTCAAAGATACTGGGCATGAAGCCTTCAGTGATTTATGGCTATGTTTCTCATTTCATTCCATGGAGATTATAGCACTGCTTTTTTATGAGATCATTTGAAACTAGAACTGCTGTTACCAGGCATGGGAAATATGTCTTGATTTTTGTGGGATTTAGGTCAGTATTCAGGATAAAAGGACTTGAAGAACAATTTCCTTGGTGACTCCTCAAATTTTGGCAACATAACAAATGGAATAGTGTTGGGCTTGAGTTTGCTAGGCAAAACCAAACAGTAATGTTGCAAGATTAGAAAATGGGGAAACAGGGTTAAATAACATGGTACCTTTAGCCAGATTAGGGTCTATAGCTGAAGGCTGTGGTTAAGGCCATATTTTGAGAAAGTATATACAGAAAAGCAATTTTGATTGTTCGAAGTTGTTCAACCCATTAGGGCAGGCCAGGGGGTTAGTTTCCTATTGGTCATAATAGAAGCACTATTTTAGGATAAGGCAGATTTCAGGTTCATATTTAGACTTGGTTTTGTTTAAACAGGATATATCAATACTTTTTGTGGCTTTATCCAGTCCCCTAGGCTAAGGTGAAGGGCCAGTGGAGGCAAGAATGAACAATGTTTTGGTGACCTGGCATTGACTGTAATCTGTGGTTTTGCAGTTAGGTTTTGATTTGGAGCTTCATTTGAGATATGCTACTAACCCTTGATGGCATCATGTCACATACTGCCCTGATCATCTTGAAGGATAAGCTCTTGACCACTACCCCTAACCCTAACTGGTGTCCAGTGGAACTGCAGGCCTGGGCTGTTACAGCAACACAATTTACTCTTCAGATTTCTCTTGCCCTTATAGCTCATTCCCTCCCCTCCTGCAAAGTCTAAAAATTGTCCTAAACTTAGTCCTAATCCCAGAGATGACTCAGTCACAAGATCCCTACAGATGCTCATCTGCTGCAGAGCTGCCCATTAGCCATTCTTCCCTTCCAGCACCAAACTTCACTCTGGCTTTACAGGACTTCTTGAACTCACTAGTTGTATGGTATTGTTACTATCAATACTAAGCCCAACCCTAAGCCTAAACCTAACCAATCTCACATACACGATAGATCCACATGTGCTGCGCTGGGCACATTACAATTTCATACCAAAGCTAGATTTTGACACGCAGTCGTTAATCCCCCTTTTTCTCCCTCCCCATCTGTAGTAATGTGGGATAGACAGTCAAAAACAGATTGTGGCCAAACCCCGAATATAAATGAACAGGGGTTCAGATCTGTAACAAAAAAAAAAAGTCAGAAAAAATATCAGAGCCTTCTACCTTTCTTACAAATTAGAAGTCAGGAAAAGTCCTGACCCCTATTTAAGCTCCAGTGATTTTTCAGTGCCTAGTTCTCTTGGAAACAATACTTTCTTTCTGTCCTATAAAAAAGATTGGATATTGGAAAGAGACAGAGTCCAGCCTGTGAGGAACAACTCAGTAGCCACATGGATGCAAATGTGACATACCGTACAGAAGCCCCAGCATCCCACATTAGCTCCAGGTAATATAGTGAAGAGCAGGATGGGGAGAAGAAAGGTGAAGGATGATTTGAAGTAGAAACCTTCTGAATCTCATTAGTTCATTGACACTTGGATGTTTGAGCTCAGTTTTGTGTTGTGCTCATATGCAAAAATGTGAGGGGAAGCCAGTGGACATTTCCACAGTGCAATGGATCAAACAAGGCTGGTCACATTACTTTGGAAACATTATTCTTTCTCCCATGATGGAAAGGAGAGAGTAGGTTTGAAAGAGTAGCTACATGAACTTTGCTGCACATTTTGCTCAGATGTATTATTCCAGCCAGTGTTAGATGGCTGCAATTGTCAGTGTGGTCCTTGCTGTACATGAGTTAATTCATATTTGTGAAGTGCAGAGGATGAAAAGAGAACAAATGACACTAAATCATGTTAAAAGTGAGAGGATTTTAGATGAGGGCTGGTGCAAAGCTGTGGTGGTTTCAGCCCAGCCAGTAACAAAGCACCACGCAGCCACCAGCTCACTCCCCTGCAGTGGGATGAGGAGAAAATATAAAGAAACGCTTGTGGGTCGAGACAAGGACAGGGAGGGATCGCTCCCCACTTATGGGCACAGGCAAAAGACAGGCTCAACTTGGGGAAGGAACAAAATCCATTTCATTTACTACCAATCAAATCAAAACGAGGACACTGGGAAGTCAAACCCGACCTGAGAACGCCTTCCCCCCGTCCCTCCCTCCTTCCCCCTCAGCCCCACTCCCGGTTCTCTCTCCCTCCTCCCCCCGGCGGCGCAGGGGAACAGGGGATGGGGTCAGTCCGCCATACCTGGTCTCTGCCGCTCCTTCCTCCTCAGGGGGAGGAGGACTCCTCCGCACTCGCTCCTGCTCCGCCGTGGGGTGTCTCCCGCGGGAGACGGTCCTCCACCAACTGCTCCAGCGTGGGTCCTTCCCACGGGCTGCAGTCCTTCGGGCACAGCCTGCTCCAGCGCAGGCTTCCCCACGGAGTCCCGGCCATCTTGGGGGGCCTCCACTCCCCTCCATGGGCTGGGGGGGACAGCCTGCCACCTCACCACGGGCTGCGGGGGCATCCCCTCCTGCCTTCCTCCCTGACCTCAGTACCCACAGAGGGGCTCCTCTCCCACCCCAATCCCCCACTCCCTACAGGTTTCCCCTCTTAAATCTGCTCTCCCACAGGTGTTTCCACTGTCACTGACGGGCTCGGCCTGGGCCAGAGGCGGGTCCGGCTCCGAGCCGGGGGAGCTTCCAGCAGCTTCCAGCAGGAGCCGGCCCTGCGGACCCTCACCTGCTGCCAAAAAACCCTCACCACACAACCCCCCCCCAAAAAGCCTAGGTTAGGTTCCTTAAAACAGGCAGCCTTTCCAAAAAGAATACATGAAACCTTTCTGTCCATCCCCTTTTGGTAACATCTGAGTCTTGAACACCACCAGAGGTCTGTTGGCTTCTTTGTATTACACCACTGCAAAAATCCTCACCTCCTTATTCTGCATGTATAACCAACACCAAAACTTTAATTTCCATACTCCTTCTCCAACATATAATTTGCACTGTAAAGATCTATCTATAACCAATCCCTTTAGACCAAAGCAGGAATGGATTTGGGGATCCTGCTGCAAGCATCCTGTTAGTTAATGCCTAAGAAAGCTCTTGGACTTTCAACTGGAGGGGAACCAGTTCAGGGATGTAAATGAAGTCGTGGTGGGTTTGTGCCACTATTATCTAGCCTCGATGGTTGTTTCCCAGGTGAATAAGAAGTTGAATTATTGCTCACATGACCTAATGACAGCTGGGAAACAGGCCTGGGGCCTGTATAGTTTAGTAAAACAAGATTTCAATTTTCACGTTTCTTACTTAATTTTGGGGACAAATGACTGCTACATAGCTAATGTGGAGAATATTCAAGAAAAAGCTGCTTAAGTGCTCTCACTCTGGACTGATACTCAATTTTTAAAAGCCCAGAGGGAGTCCCTGTGGATTGGAGTCCGGATGGATGGCACTGGCTGGAGTGCACGGTACCCTTGGGGTACTGAAAGAACACGTTTGGTACCAAAAGGGACTGCTTTTCTGTGTGCTGTATCTTTCAAATGAAAACCATCACTGCACGCTGCAAATGTAATACACGATAGACACCATTTCTTACTCCCGTTCATATGCAGAACGGTGCCAGGTGGATATCTTCTTTCCCTAGAGATGCTTTGCATTTTCTCTTTGCTTGCTAACTTTATGACTTTGAAACAAAAGCTGTATTTTGTTCTGCACATCTAAAATGGGAGACAATATTGCTTGTGAAACAAGGAGCCGGAGGAAGTCTCTCTGGAGGACAAAACATCCTCCTCCCTCGTTGTGGTACAGGGTGTATGTCTGTTCCACAGTGGACTCTGCATGCTAATGCACATGGACAGTAAGGGGTGCCGCTGTACTGGCTGTTGTTACAGTGATAAACTGTACACGCACGCCGTTCACGTGTGCCTGGTTCGTGGACGTGTGTGCCTCCCTTGGAGAAGCCAGGAGGCACAAGCCGTACGCCCCGCACACACCAACATCCCGCCGCTACTTAAGGCAAAAGCACTTTTTAGACAAATTGTAGCGTCTTTTTCTACTGGCGGTGTTGAACTGTTGCACACCACCTCAGCTACTGCGTGGTGGGAAGCCAAATAAATCATTATACAATTAATGTAAGTCTGACACTCATGGGAAAAACTGTATAATTAATTGTGACTAATGCAACTGTTACACTACAGAGGAGAAATTAGGAATGTTTTGCCACTTATTGTAAAGAATTACCAGAAGGCAGCTTATTACCATACTGACTACTGTCATTTAGTCATCAAATCACAAACTGTCTGCAGTCTGGTTTAGACATTTTCCACTTTAATGTACCAATCCCACTATGCAGATGCCAAATACTGTTTTGAAATTATTTAGATGAAATTCTTCAAAACTCCACAGATGACATTATCATTGAGGACTCAGTCCAACATAGTTCTCTCAAGATGATAAATTAATTTAATGACATTTTTTATGACTAGGAGAACTGACCGGAGTTATTAACCATTGTATAATAGGGACACATTCAGAAATGGGAACATTTCCTGTGCATGAGCAGGCATTACCCACATCCCAGCTTTTCTGGACTTACTGTTACATGGATACTTAGGTGAAGACATGGATATTTAAGCACATCCCCAGAACCTTTCATTTAGATGTATTACTTTAGCTAAGCTTCGAGTGAAGCTTATTGGTATGTATACTGATGATAGCATGGCTAAAGGTGATAGTAACTGATAAGAAATGGTACATCTCTGTAATAAGTGATGAGTAAATGTGAGGTCAACCCATCAGCTCTCCAAAACATCTGAGGGGAAAAAAAAAAAAAAAGAGAGAGGGAAATGAGGAGGCCAGCACACCAATATACACAGCTGGAGGTGAGAGCTCCTAAGCATTGCTGTGTGTGCTCCTCCAGGGACATCCCAGCCTGCTCTAGCTGCTGGAAAAGCTTCTGTTAGTTGATAACATTTATTTGTTGCTCCCCTGGCTATGCTGCTTCTCTCACTGAAGGGCCTAACAATATTCAAACATCTTCTGATATAGGAAATATTAGAGAAGGCAGAAGCCTGTAAATCAGCAAAGCCTTACAAGACAAGAGCAGTGGGACTCAGTCCTAATTTTCCCACTTAATCACCATGGTATCTTATTGTACCTAGTTATTACAGGGTGTCAATGGATGGGTGCCACAGAGAACTCTAGTTACGCAAGCACGAGCATGCTATTACAGTTTTATAAGACCTTTATTGTGTGTGTTTTCTTTGTATTTTTAAAAGACCATTTCTCCTCCTCCCTCCACACAAAATCCTATGCAGACGGAGACCCAGGGAGTCAGCTGGCCTGTAACATAATTTCTCATGCATATCTTCAGCTACTTGTCCAAATCCACTACTCTGATTAGTAGTGCTTGAGATCTATATGCTGATATACAGGGTGCAATTTAGTTGCCAAAACATGGGCCTCGAGGGGTCCCTGTCTGGCTCCCAGCTCTTTCTCCATGAGGACGCGGGTGTCCACACGCCTTATGTCATGTCTCCCCATCTCATTCCACAAAACCCGGGATACCTTGGCTCATCTCCAAGGGCACCCATCATCTCCACGCAGGCAGTGGAGTCTGACCAACAGTTTGGTGTCCCTGGGCTGGCGATACTACAGCCACGAGCAGCAGATGCTGCCGGGATCACAGCCCTGCCACGCTGGACAGGTCCGCCGCTCGGGGAGGCGAGACCCAGCCTCCTCGGATGGCCATGCTTGCCTGGCTCCGCAGCCTTGCCTCCCGCTGCCTTCAAAATGTTGCTTGTGTGCCAGGCAGCTGTGCCCGAGCCCCAGCTCCCCCTGACCAGTTGTGCTTCCCCGCTGGGGGCACTGGGACCAGGGGCCGGGCAGAGCAGGGCGGCTTGCAGCGCTGCCCCATCACCCGTGCCCCTTGTCGTCTGTGCACCGGTTGCACAAGAGCACTTCACGGTGGTTTCCTGCGCATGTCTGTGTTGCACCTCACAACACAACCTCACAAACCAAAGCATCATCATTATAATATATGTTAATAAAATAAATAAATAAATAGACCCTAACTAGCAACAGTGTGGTTAGAGTTGTGATGGTCTAAGGGTAAAGGTGAATATTGTTAGACCAATTCCTTTAAAAGCAATGGCAATACAGTAACATAGGTATTTAACAAAATATCCTACGACTTTACTTTTCAAAATCTTATATATGCCTTTACCACAGGTTGAAATGGTGCTATTGGGTGAGCTTCCTGTTATAAAAGTTTCTTGTCATTTTTCTCAAGTCCAGTAGATCATTCTCATATGCATTTTCTATTTTCCTTACCATGACTTCACGCCTGCACATTGTTGAGGAAAATATCCAATATTAACAAAATGTTCATGCACCTAGTTGTGCATCTCAGCTATTACTTCTACTAGACATGGAATATATGTCTACCATTGCATGCTACCAATGAACTATGGTCTGTCTGATCCCTCAGGATCAAAGGACTCATAATACTTTTTTGAGTTTGTGTAGCATCTAATCCACCTCTCAGGAATATTAAGAAGCCAGGAATGGGTGAGACATTTGTCTCTCCATTCTCAAATTAAGTTCATGTAATGTCTGTCTGGATTTTTTTAGAGATCAGTATATAAACAATTAGTTATGCCTAGCACTTAGATGCACAGTGGTGTGATGAGCGGTGCACACAATTTCCAATATTTGACATTAGAAATGAAAATAATTTAAGTTCTTTTTTATTACATATGAGTGAGTCATTGACAAGTTAATTAATCTAGCCCAAAGTTTGTTCTTCTCTCTCTCTCTGTCTCCTTTTCTTTATCCTCAACACTGGACAAAGTTACTTGAAGGTGTTTTCGCTGAAGTCATTAATGCTTTTTGCAGGCATAGTTTTGTCATGTCAAAGACCTGCAGTCAAGAAACACTGACATTACAGCGTGCAGTCATTGTTATTTACCATCTTTGTTGTAGGCCTGGTGAAAGCAGCTCCTGAAAATGATAGCAGTTGTTGTTACAAAAGTCAGTGACATATCCCACAGGGAACTGCCTAGGAAAACTCTCCCTCTGATCCTGTTAATATAAATCAACCTGACAATCAATGTCAAGGATGACTGTCAGCCAGAAACTAGCATATAAGGGAAAGAAAGGCTTCTTAGGGAAAAAAAAAAGGCTGAGACGGGAAATTTAACTTGTCTTGATACTATATGTAAGGACAGCTGTTGACAAGCAGAAAACATTGGGAAATGCAGCTTTTATTGCTGGTGTCAAATCCTGTTTTTTCTTTAGGGAATAAACAGATTTTCACAGGTAGAGTTAAAACTGCATGACAGCTAAAACGTAGGAAGTAGCAAAGTTTTTGTTTATATTACCATGGGTTATTTGGTGTTCTTATTACTAGTTATATAATAAAATAATGACGTGATATCACTTTATCTATGTGCAGTTATCAAGGAGAAGGAACAATCCTCTCCAAACTATCTAGCGTGCCTCCCAGCCTTTGTGATTAACAAAGCCAATCGCCTTGCTCAAGATTTGTGCAAGCACCTCACCATCTGTACTACGAAATCTCACTCTGTAAAAAATTCCATTATGAAACTATTTCCATTAAGAAATACATTGTCTCTCTTTTCCAAAGAGGTTGTGTGGCTGTAAGGAGCACAGGTTGCAAGCTCTGTTCCACACTTCATGCACTGTTTCTGCTCCAGAAGGTTTCCACTTCCAGTTGTGATGCTGTTTATGGCTTGTGAGTTAGATAACTCCATAGCAGCCGAGATTAGCCTGCTCCTTTGTCATCTCTCAATACTATAAAAATTAATATCCTTTGATAATAATATTAATAGTATGCAGTTCCTTGATTTGCAATACTGTCAAAGATTTATTGTGAATCTCAGTAAACAGAGATTCATCCAGATGTAGGACAGCAGATGTCTCCAAGCAACAAGTGACAAAGGGTAAAAAAAATGCAAAGAAGAAATTACAGCATTTTTTTCACAATGTAGCTAATAAACAGAGGGTAAAAGTTTGAGCTTCGAAACTTGCATTTCTATGCCATTATCTGAAATCAAATGGCTGATGCTTGTATATGCCTGTATTTTCAGATTATGAGTCTGTCTTTTGGGCTGTCATTGTAGAAGACATTGAACCATGGTATTCAGAATAATGCAGTGAACAGGACTCTAGTCTAGGAACCAGGGATCCGTGGGGCAGGTGGTTAGAGGAAGAAAATAACTACAGCTTCTTTGGCTGCAATATTCTGCAAGTGTCCATCTCCTAGAGACTGTTCCTGCCTCTTCCTTTGATCTGGGACAAAGGATGTCACATCTCTAGGCTCATCTCAGTCCATCTCTCCTTTATTGCCAAGAGGACAAACCACTTCCTGGGGTGCATCAAACAAAGTACAACCAGCCGGTCGAAAAAGGTGATTATCCCGCTGGTGCAGCCTCCCTTTGAACACTGTGCGTGGTTCTGGGCCCCACAATTTGAGGATGTGAAGGTCCTTGAATGTGTCCAGAGGAGGGGCACAAAGTGGTGACAGGGCTGGAAGGCATGTCTATGAGGAGCGGCTGAGGACTTTGGGCTTGTCTAGCTTGGAGAGAAGGAGCCTGAGGGGTGACCTCATGGCTCTCTGCAGCTTCCTGAGCAGGGGACATGGAGAGGGAGGTGCTGAGCTCTTCTGCCTGGGATCCAGGGACAGGACTCACGGGAATGGTTCAAAGCTGCACCAGGGGAGGTTCAGACTGGACATGAGGAAGCGTTTCTTTACCGAGAGGGTGGCCAAACCCTGGAACAGGCTTCCTAGAGAGGCGGTCGATGCCCCAAGCCTGTCAGTGTTCAAGAGGCATTTGGACAATGCCCTTAACAACATGCTTTAACTTTTGGTCAGCCCTGAAGTGGTCAAGCACTTGGACTAGATGATCATTGTAGGTCCCTTCCAACTGAAATTATTCTATTCTATTCTATTCTACTCACTGAATTATCTGAGTTAGGGTCTTTTACCAAGCTGTTGGCAGCATCTTTCACAGCAAGGTTTTCCTGTTATGTGTAAAGATACTTAATAAAGGCGAGGAGAGCTGATGTTAGCTGTCTTTAATATGCTTTTTCCTGTGGCGCAATTAAGTCAGTAAGCCTCGATTTTACTTCCTGCCATCTTTTACTTAGGGTTTGAAGACTGCATTATTGCCACAGTACATAATTTTGCAAAGTTTCTACATTTTGAAGTTTCGAATTTTTCATCTTAAAGATTTTAGAATACCATAAAAATACTGTCCTTCTCACTTGTTTCAAGGTTAGATAGACTTCATGCTACTTTATCACCAACCAGAGTCATCTGCACATCCTTCATGCTAACTGGACAGTGGACAAGACTGGCATAATCAGAAGAGTTTGGGAGATTCACCTCCACTTACGCGCTGAAAATGGAGTTCAGCTTTAAATTATGCTCCTACTTCAAGCTTGTGAAGCTAAAAATCACCAGTGACGGTAAAACACCTAAGCAGTTCGTAGAGCAGAGCCCACAGTCCAGTCCTTCTCCCTGGAGAAGTCAGGAGAAGGGCTTGCCACAGTACTTTCACCATCCAGCTGCTGGCAAAGGCTCTGTTTTTGTACTACAGAACTGGGGATAGATATTCTTGGTATGATGAGGGAATTTACTCTCCCTGGTTCCCCATGAATTTGGGGGCCCTCCTTTGTGGATCTCGACAACTTAAAATAAACCTTCTTCTGACCATATTGACTGACTAGACCAAATGCTCACAATCTCTCATCATGGGAAGACCTGACTTCACTGTCTCTTACAAATGTGTTTCCTAAAAGAGAGGAATTCTTATCAAGTTCCAATTGATTAAAGTTTTGCGCTTTTCAAAAGGTTTCAAAAAAGTCTAGTGACAAAAGTGATATCCGGGAAAGGTGGGAGCCGGAACACAGAGATGAAATAACCTCAGTGAGGTCTCACAAGGAGACACAGTAATAGATGCAGAGGTTCCTGATGTGCAGCCCTCTGGTCTGATCTCTTGATGACATTGCCTTCATCTTTCTTGACCCAATGTCACTTTCAAAGTGCCCTATGAGTTCCTTCCCTTCTAAAATTGAAAACCACCGTATCCTACACAAATCAATTAAAATTAAGACAGGAACACAAGACAAAGCCTTACTGATACCCAATGTCTATTCTTTTTTACAAAAGTGCTGTTACCCCATATCCAATGAGTTTTTCCTCAGTTTTCCCCTGTTGTTTTTAAAAATGGTGTGTAAAACTATCCTAACTATTTGTCTGAATACTATTGCCCCAACCTATAGTGCTGTCTGGGCTAGTAATGTCAACTGCATATTTTTATTGGCAGTCCAGACCTTATATCAGTGGCAAATGAGAGCCTTGTAAACCATTTCTTTCATAATCTTTCTCTAATTCTGCACATAATTATGCATGCACAAATTTAGTAATTTTCTATAGTTCCACATATGTAGTGTATAGGGTACCTGGACTACTCTTTTCCCCGCTTTTCATGACCAGAGGGGGTTATACACATGTCCATGTGATAACAAAAAGTTTATTCTATAGCCCCCTTTCCCTTGTTGGCATCCCTTTTTCTCATATTATTAATCTCTGATTTTGTATTTGTTACCTGATAACTTGCATCAAAACCAGTACTTTTAAAAGGCTGTGAGATGTCTAAAGTATGAGTTATATGCATCAGGATATGGAATTTTCCACATTATTATCCAAAAAACTAAGAAAATATAAGTGTATTACATGATTTACTTCACTTTACTCCTTTTGAAGCCCTATTTTAGGAGAGCATTAACTCCTTTAGCCACTAGCTTGTTAAGAGCTCCTATTATCTGTGATTTCTGCCTGAGCAAAATGTGGACACCGAGGAAAAGCAATACACTATCAGACTTAGTTGAGTAAATACAAGTCGCAGGCTGTCAGCCAGCCAATATAAATACTGAAGAATCGTTAAAATGGTCATTAAAAGTATCACTACAAACAAGCTCAAGTAAGCACCACAGTTGCACCTTTATGTTAAAATTCAAGTTTAAAATATTTTTCTTATCCAATAGATACTTTCCATGTCTTTTTTATGAATTTAATTCTTGTGTCAGCGGCAAATATTTCTGAACAGAAAATTAAACACAGTTTGCTTTTACTCATCAACATCAAATTCTGCCACATTATGAGTATCAGCAAGGGAATGACTGTCCTTGTCCCCACTGCAGTTGACACAGTTGTCATTATGCGGTGCTCCCCCCCCCCCCTTTTACATTTCTTTTCCTTTCTTCTTTCCCCATCAACTCTGAGCCCAGCGGCTGCTTTTAGCAGTGCTTTTAATGGCACCTTTGAAGTCTGACACTTCTATTAGAAGAGCTAAATTGGGAGCCATTTAACACCCCCTATTTCATTTTCACTATAAAAAATTGAGTGTTAAATGCAGCGAAGAACTGGTGAAAGCCATATCCAGACCCACAGGGGACTGATTTTATTGATGGCTGCTCTGTGAGTTGTCAGTTCAGCGCCCCGTCTCCCTCCCAGCCTGGCTGGGGGATGCAGGAGGCAGCTCTGCCTGTATCCTTTGCCTTCCTGCAGCTTCTGCTGCCCTAGCTGCTCTACTGTGTTTTGTCCGCATTAACAGTAAAAATATTTTCCAGTTAAACTGATTTCATCCCAGGTGGCCTAGCACATTGCTGGTGACTCTTTCCCTGTCTCAGACCGCTTCCCACAGCATCCTTCTCTCTGCGGTGAAATGTCCTCCTCCGAGCAGCCAGGCTCTGCGTCTCACTGATGCTGGAGTCAAACCTGAGGAGAGACTGCTGCGGTCCAGCACTGCGCAGAAAACAGCTCTTCAATTGACATGTTTTCTGTGTTCAGTTCAAAGATTTGATGCTCAAGTGTTTCCCAGTAAATCCTCACTTTAGGGGGTGAAATTAATGACTACAGTGATAATCCTGCAACTGCCTTGTCCAGAGAACGATAATGGGATTGTGAATGGAAAACAAAAGCAATGCAAAACATATATTGACTGGTCACTAATTTCACCCAAGAGTGCTGCGAGCCAGAACTTTTATTATTACAGCAAGCAAGAGGAAAAACCTCACTGAAGGGTCATAAAGCTTTTTAAAACACTGGTAAGTAGCTGGATATCTCTCAGTAGGAGGAAGATCTTCTGAAGCCTACCTCAAAAGAAAGTCTGTCTAGCAAAGATTAAAGATTGCCAAGTAGCAGCAAATAGCTGACAAAGACCGTAGAAGCCATTCCTAAAGAAAATGAACCTTATGTTCCTGAACTTCCAAGTGATAAACAATCCACTGGAACAGTAATGTGAAATAACTTCCAAGTATCAGTGCAAGGAGTCTGCTGTAATTTTCCCATCCTTTGCCAGACTTAGACAGAGTCATTATGCTGTTATAAACACTTCTGTTTAAGAAACAGCCTTGAACATAACCTTTAAGGGAAAAATGCACAAGGAGGTAGAGGAAATCATAGTGTGTATTCAGTTTGGTTTTAGCTGGATAGACTCTTCTCAAAGTATCATACTTGCCAACCAAGGGCAAAACATCGCAGGACAATGAGAGCGAGAAAAGTCGTGAGTCTGTTTAGGCTACAAAAGCAAGATGGACTCAATCATGTCATGTCTTTCTAAATCAGGTTTGGTCAAAATACAACTTCCTGCTGTTGAAAGATACATTTGAGCAAAAGCCCCTGATGAGAATATTCTCTAGAGAGTAAAGCAACTTGCTTGATCAAGTTCCAGGCTGGAAATATCATGGATTTTAGATTGCAACAACCATCAGCAAAGTGCAGCTGAAATGCAGTATACATGATATATACATATCTCCAAAGCATATGGAATCACAGAAGAAGAAGAAAAAAGACATGTCTCCTTCAGCTGGCAGAAAAAAAAGTAAGAAGGTACACATGGCATGACTTCCAGCTTTGTTCAAAAGGGAGAACTACTATTGCACTTTCTCTGAGTTTCTAAGGATATCAGAATGACTTTTATGAGGTTGGGGGTTTCCAGCTGTGAGGCTATTGCTGACTCCTGTCAAATGAAGGTCATCCCTTTGCTAGGGAGACATCATACATGTCATCTATCCTGCCCTGATGGCTGTGGCTCTGGGAGGCAGCACTTGAAATCCTTCCCAAAGATGTTCTGAGCTTTCTTGCTTTTCTGAAGAAATGGAGAAAAGCTCACATATGTGTTTCTGCATGTACCTGTTACATTCGCACTCCCTAGTAATTTCTGATGGTGGCAGTGCTAGGATTTGTTGGACTTGGCAGTGTTAGGTTAACGGTTGGAGTCAATGATGTTAAAGGTCTTTTCCAACCTAAACAATGCTATGATTCTATGATTTTAATCCAGGAAGAGGGAGCAGTGGCGAAATAGCAATGTTACCAAGGGTGGAGAATTGCTGCTTAGTGAAAGTGGCCAGTTATATCACCTGGTGTTGCCATCCTAGACTAAAAACCTTGCAGAGAGGTTTGGAAGAGGCTGCTCGCATCCCCAACATACCAAGTCTTCTTACTTCTGTACTGGCAATGGAGAGGGGAGGAGAAGGAGGAAGAAAGACAGAAAACAAATATTGAAACTTGAGGAGTTCACCACTGATCTCTGCTGGGGGAGGAAAGCAGAGTGCTTTTCATGCTTCCCAGCTTTGTCCCTGCTCATCTTTGAAGGCTTTAGAAGGCTGTATGTGTCTCAGTGCTACACACAGTACAGGGAAGGCCTCTTGACTTGAGTTAATGGTATAAGGTGAGAGTGAGTTGAATTCTTACTAGAAAGCTGCTTGTGTGACAGCAAACAGCAATATGAAGACCACCTTCCTGAAATCTCACAAGCTTGCTGGGACCCTGAGATCAAAATGTTCTTCAAGCATACAGGAAAGGCACTAGTGAAGTCATGTTAGTGAGAAAGCCTTCATATTGCTTTAGTACCGTTAATATTACCAGATACTTACTCTTACCTACTTAATGCAACATCCTGAAAAAGTCTTTAACGCTCCAGCTTGAGCAATAGTTTTACTATTTCCTCTGCTGATTCTTTTCAGAAGTACTATACTGATTTTTTAAGAAACTCGCCAAGAGTATTTTCATGGAATAATGAATGCCTTATGAAAGGTATAAGCTGAATAATGTTATCTCAGGATTGAAAACTTCATCAGAGAAATTCTTTGAGTACACCCGATGCTGCACAGGAAAGAGAAGGGGAGGGTTTGGGACATCCTCTTCCATATTGGATGAACCCACGCAGGGGAAGGTAATTCCCCTTGGCATGAAGAGGGCGGGAAGGACTCCTGTAAGTACCTTGGGAACTGTGCTAGGGAAAAGCCAGAAGGCCACGTGAATATTGCACTCAGAGGCAGACAACCGTGATGGGTGTGAATTCCCCCCACCTGCCCTGTCCTGCTCGGAATCAGTAGGGTGGGTGCCGTACCATGGTTGGGTGATGCTAGCTTATATGGTCAAGCATTCAGGATCCTTCCAAGGGATGCTCATGGATTTACTCATGAAGGCTGGCTCAACCTCTCTCCAGCAGCAGGGCCTGGGGAGAAGCAATTCAGTGCTCAGAGGTCCTCTGCAGTAGCCCAGGGCTCCCCTAACCCTGTGCCTGGACGGACTTCTGGCAACTTTCATAGATCTCTTCAGCTCCTCTAATGCTTTTGACTATTGTTGGCCATGATCACTATTACTCTAAATGGATTTCTACATCTGTATTTAGATTCAAGGTCTAAAATAATAAATTCACTGTTTTACATATTGGCAGGCAATACTGTTTGTGTTAAGCTCTGGCTGGACCTGCCTTTCGTATTTCAGATTTATTATTTCACTCTGAATTGCTTAGCTCACTAAAACCTTAGCCTCAGATGGAAACAACATACTAGCAAACATTATTTTTAACCTGACTATCTGGGTACTTCTAGAGGATGTAAAATGAGTAACTGCCTTCAGAAATCAGCTTTGTAGCCTATATGTAAGAGGTGCTGGTGGTCTGTCCTGTGTGTTGGGAGTCGCTTTGCATCCACGGCCTTGATGGCCAGCCCTCCTGCACTGAGGGGTCCCACCAAACCATCCTTGAGTATCACTGCAGGGTGAGCCCAGCACATAGTATAAAATACTGGCATCATATCTCAAGATGCAGCATTCAAAATAATGTCCATGTTGTAAGGAACAGTGGTCCCCTTCTTTTCATAATGGCTCCACAATTTAAAAGGGATGCCCTGACGCTGCATATCACCTTTGCATTCTCATTTCAAAAGTGTGCCGAGGCCCACAGTGCTAGACACATTTTGGAAATTGTTATCGGTAAAGGAATGACAGCGTAAGGTTGTGTGGGACCTGTGGCTGGCCATTTCTAAACTGTATGCGAGACAAAGCAGTTTAGGTAACAACGGATTTGATGCTGTGGGACTGCATTTGTTGGTGGAAGAGTTATAAAATAGGGAGAGACATCCCCAGAATTGTTTATGATATGAGACGCAGGATCTATTTCTCCTGTGTGTGTGATGCTGATGCATTCTTGGAGGGATGCACCAGGAATCGGACCACGGGTCTGCATCAGTGCCTGCAGGAAAGGCAGGTCAGCAGCTGGCAGTGGCGCGAGGACCTGGGTGCACACGGGGCTGGGGGCTGCCCGAAACAGGAGGGATCAACTCCGGCACATTTACTGGCTGATGCACAAAGTCCCTTTGGAAGGTGAAGTTCAGATGGAAATCACTCATTCAAAAGCAGCCTCTAATTCAATAGCATATGTTTTTCTGCTGATTGCATTAGGTTTCCCTGCAACACCCATAATAATACTGGCAGCAACTGTGAATCTCAATGGAAGGTCAGTCATTATATCCAACCCCTGACCAGCCCTGCCCTGGTATTTCCCTGGGTCATTTTTCTTCTTGGTGATTTTTTTCCCCCAGATTTTTTCCAGGTACCTCCTTTATCCTCCTGCCAGCTCAGGAACTGCCGGTTTCAGCCTGCATCCCTGTGTCCAAAAGGGCCTCACCATCGACTGCTCCCTGGGCTGGACTCCTTGGCTGCTGCTCCTGCCGTGATTCCCTCTCCCCACCCTGTCGACCATCTCGTCCTTTGAAGACAAAGTGTTTTCACTTAACACTACCACCCCCCCCCCCAATGCCTTTGGACTGGTCTCATTGCTAAAGCCATCCTGCTAACGGTATTTCTCTGCCTTGTGCTCAGACGGTCCTTGCTGCCTCTGGAAACAGCAGGTCATGCAATATAGGGCTTCAACTGCAGGTGCAAGCGTGTTACGAGTGGAGAATCGTGACGGTCTCCAGAGGCCCCGGCGTTGCTCGATCCCCCATCGTCGCTGCAGCCCTGTTACCGTTAAAATGCTGAAGGGACCCATTCCCACCAGCCTCAGCGTGGGCTCCCAGGGGAAACACTGAGCACAGACGCAGCGGAAACCTGCTAAAGCTGGTGCACAGCTTTCTGAGCTGGTCTACAAAGCTCTCCGGCTGCTTGGGGAGAGGCTGGTTTACATCTGACAAGAGCGAGAAAAGGTCATGTTTTGTGTCTGATGCACTTTGCATATTTCTGCACCTCTTAGACAGCAGCAAGCCAATGTGAGTCTCAATTATGAGTCTGTTGAAAAGGGATTTGAATGCTTTTCTCATATAATAACAACAGAGAGTGGTGTCATGGCAAAAGCATATACAGAGAGACTGCCATTTCCCAACTTTTCTTTGCTGAAAGACAATGCCAGAAATCACTGACATTTATGCTGCAGAGTCTGGTGAAATGGATAAAGTATTTATGCAAATAGAAGCGTATAGATAAACAGATAGATGTGTATGCATATGTGCATGTATAATCATGAACAGCATGTATCTAACAGCTCAGTGCTACTTTTGATTTCTGGAAAACTATGAGATGGTATGAGAATGGCAGGGGGGGTTGAGGGTCAAGGGGAGAGGAGACTCCTTAGGTGCCAAATGTAAGACAGGGTAAGTGGGATTACTCGGAGGTGCTGAGCACCCCCAGCTCCAGTAGCAACAAAGCGTGCTGAGCTACATCAGCTTCCATCCTGGGCCTGAAGACCTCTGTGTGCTGCCCCATCCTGGCACAGGCAGCCGCGGTGCTGGTCACGGGTGATGCTGTTTGCAGGAGAAACGGGAGCTCCCTCCTGCCTCCCGTCTCCACTGGGAGCACGGGGGACGTCCGACATGGGACGAGGTGCAGCAACCTCCCGTGAATTTGGGGGTGGGATGCGCAGAGGGGACCTGGCCGTCAGGGACATCTCCAACGGCATGTCCAGGCACGACGGGAACGACGCTGCCGGGCAGTGTCGGTCGCTGAGCAGGGGCAGCCTCAGCCGAGAGCTGCACCCCGCTGTCGCGGATGCTCCCCCTCCCCGGTGAGCCCCCGCCGGAGCCGCTGGCAGAGACCGAGGCTGCTCCTGCCATTCGAAGGCACCGCGAGCGGAGCACGGCCTTGGGCTTGTGCGAAGTGCGGGTTGTACAACGTGGCAACAGCCTAATCCCGCAGCTGCTGCAGCCATACCATGGTGCAGCCAGCCCTGCCCGTGTTTATAAGAGTCTCTCTCCTAAAGACAAAGAAAACCAGGTGCTTTCTTACCGTAATCCAATTTTAATTTCTAATCAGCTGCAGTTTGTTGATGATACGCAGCTTCGTGCGCTTGAGTAAACCCAAATTCTGCAGCGGTGAAACTCCAGTTAATACCGTTATGGGCCTTGTCACAGTCTGCAGAGATGCAACCTTATGACTAAGAGTGGTGCAAGTAAATATGGTAAAGAAAATAAATCATGCTATTTCTACCCCTGTTAAAACATGGAAATTAACCAACTGTGCAAAGCTTTCTTGCATGGGCTACATTTTGCCCTCAGCTTCTCCTCTCTGCATCTTACAGGTCTGTGCTCTCTAGCACCTCCTAAAATAAGGGTGATTGATAGTCTCAAATACTTACACAGGCAAACAGTACCTGGGTCTAAGCTTATCCTAAGGGGAGATAGATACCTACAGATACCAACTGCATTGCTTGCAAGGGTTTGCTTCTGTGGATGTTTAAGTCAGGTATAAAACCTATGTGAGCGTGTATGCCATGGAAAGAGAAAACAAGAAGTTTAGCTGAGCAGTTACTTCTGAAATCCTAAAAATTTTCAGTCGGGAAGAAAAAAAAAGCCCACGGGTAAGGGCATGTTGCATCCCAGAAAGCTGAAAGAGCACAAAACTACCCAGAAGATGCCTTCCCTGGGGCAGGCTCCGTGGCACAGAGGATAAAAGCTGTCGCACAACACGCGGCACCGGGAGGGGAGGGCATCTCCAGTGTCCCCGCGCTCCCGCTCTGGGGCGGACGGGAGGGGATGGCCGCCCTCCTGCCACCCGGGACACGCGGCCCCACGGCACAAGGGCCGGCAGGGTCCGCGCTCTGCCCGTCTGCAGCCCCCACGTAGGGACATTTAGTCTTTCTTGCTTGTTTGCAGCCAGATTTCTGCACCTCAGCATCCCCGCGGAGGTACATTTAGTCTTTCTTGCTTGTTTGCAGCCAGATTTCTGCACCTCAGCATCCCCGCGGAGGTATGTGTAAGCCCGTTACCACAGCCCATGAGTGGCTCAGTCCTTGGGTGTTGATCCCCCCAGCTCCTGCAGTAGGGAATTACTAGTCTCCCCGCCGACTCCCCCTTCCAGGGGAGCTGCAGGCCCTTTGGAGCAGAGCATGGACTTTCATCTGGTCTCTGTAGACCAAAGACCAGTGCCTTTGCTGGTGGGCCAGTTTTCCATGCAGTAAAATGTGCGCGTACTCACTCCTGACAGCGTAAGCCAAGCTCTCAGGGGTGGCCACGCTGGGTCAGACGGGTGATCCCTCCATCCTGGCACCCTGTGTTTCTCAGCATCTGTCTGAGGCAGTGAACAGAAACTTCAAAGTCTTCAGGCTTGGATCTACATGAATTTAAGAGAGAAGTTTCATTTCCTACAGTTTATGCCTCCTGTCATTACCTCATATAAAAAAAGAAAGTGGTTTATATTGCTGTGTGGAAGTCTACACGTGTTTCATGAGAGTACCTTATGCAGCATGGCAAAAGGCAATCTTTCCTCTGGAAACTCATACTGAGCTCACAAAGGAAAAAAAACAAATATCTGTGTGGAAAGCCAGCTTGCTTATCCACTGTTCGTCTTCAAGCAGCTTGCAGCCTTCAGTGCATTCACTCTCCATCAGAAACTTTAGCACTGGTTTTCTTAGTTTGTAGGCTTTCCGAGGGCTTTTTTCTTTGGCAGTCAAGAAGTGTTGCAAAGGAGCACTCTCTTCCCCAGCTTGTCATTTTTACAAATCTCTCTGAAATGAAATGCCTTCACACAGACTTTGTTGATACAGCAGAGAGCAGTATTTAAAACATCCATGAAACTCATTTGCTTGGCACAAAGAGTCTCCTGGTGGATATTGCAAGAGTACTACTCGGGTTTTGGGTTTAAAACATATCCAGTAAAGCAACTGAGTCATTTTTGCTAATCATGCTGGGTATCCCATCTGTGCAATTCCCGTCTGTCTAATTTAGATCAATCAAGTAATATTACTAGCTGTCACGGCTTTGAGAGATTTTCTCCATTCTTCAAACATGTCGGAGCCTGCGGTCAGAGTGCTGCGCAATGGGAGACACAACAGTTCTTCCATCGTACCAGAGTTTTCAGTCTCACACTGAAGAATAAGCAGGTCTGCATCTAGTAGCATCACAATTGTTATAAATTATGAATAGTGCTTATGCACAGCCAAGAAATCTCTGATTTGTGCTGACAGACCACTTGACATCATTATATTACTAGTGTACGTGCAAGTGTAGTACCAGTCATTTACCAGGCTTGTGGGAAGGGCAGCTGAGGAGCACTAAAACCGAGAGGTTCTACTTCACTGCGTGAAAACTTCATCACCTGCAAAAATATTTTTGCTTTTGTGGTAGTAAAATGACTATTATATGCAATATCTACATATAATGTTTCCAGATATGGTATCACTAGAGCTCGATCCTGTCTTTTTTGGTTTATTTCTCAAGACTTAAGGCTTTTGGTTGCTCATTTTTCCTATACAATCAGGTTGCAAAGCAGATCTGATAGGACAGTATACTGGTTTTGGCTGGGATAGAGTTAATTTTCTTCATAGTAGCCCGTATGGGGCTATGGTTTGGATCTGTGCTGAAAACAGTGTTAATAACACAGGGATGTTTTTGTCACTGCTGAGCAGGGCTTACACAGAGCCAAGGGCTGTTCTGCTCCTCACCCCCCCACCAGCGAGCAGGCTGGGGGGGCACAAGGAGTTGGGAGGGGACACAGCCGGGACAGCTGACCCCGACTGACCCAAGGGATATTCCAGACCATAGGACGTCATGATCAGCATGTAAAGCCGGGGGAAGGAGAAGGAAGGGGGGGACGTTTCTCTTCCCAAGTCACCGTTCCGTGTGCTGGAGCCCTGCTTTCCTGGAGATGGCTGAACACCCGCCTGCCCATGGGAAGTGGGGAATGAATTCCTTGGTTTGCTTTGCTTGCTTGCACGGCTTTTGCTTTACCTGTTAAACTGTCTTTATCTCAACCCGTGAGTTTTCTCACTTTTTACCCTTCCGATTCTCACTCCCATCCCACTGCAGGGGAGTGAGTGAGCGGCTGTGTGGGGCTGAGTTACTGGCTAGAGTTAAACCACAACAGTTCAGACACACGTCAGCATGGATTTGGGAAAATTGCTGCTTTTCACTACAGCAGTAATATTCGGTGCAACGTAATGGTCTGGAACTGCTCCCTTCTTCCAACAGGCACCAGCTTACTGAGGCAGGGTGAATCACTTCCTTGTCACGTCAGCCTTGTATTTTTAAGCTGATCACCCTCAGTTTTTGAAGATTATCATAACTAGCAATTACAGTACCATTTACATAAGTCTGATGCAGGGCTATTAGAAAAAAGGTCACAGGCAAACCCCTGCCTTGTTTCTGCTGGGCTCTTTGCTCCACACTGCTTTCTGCCTCCTGAGTTAAGGACGCGGCCAGCAAAGATGCAGCCGGTGCCATTCGCTCCTGTCCTTGGCAGCCTGCAGCACGTGTGCCAGCCCTTCGCTTCAGCATCACCAAGTGTCCCTTGACTGAGCGCCGTGTAATAGAGGTGCTTATTATTTTTCTTTCAGCTGCTAGACAATGTAACTCCTTTACATTCAATAACATAAAATTGTTTTCCATGCCTCCAAAACTCCTGGAGACCTTTACCCAGGGCCCTTCAGGTCTAAATCCTAGCAACATACTGACTTACACCAACCAAATATGTTCTCCAGCTCAACAATGTTTTGACTCCATTATCCTCCAGGTCTACGTAACAAACTATATTGGGAATTGTCTATCAGTTTCTCCCACAGCTTCTGGCAGAGCGTGCTATGAGATTTCAGATATGTTCTGGAAGGAAACCCTGTCATAAATAACAGCACAACATATCCCTAGCCTCGAAGAAGATATAGATCCCTACCCCGAAGAGGTATGTCTCTAGATCGAGAGTTTGCAACTCATTTTCAAGTTGCAGAACTCTGTACATTGCTTGGAGGAGAAATACACCCATTTAGAAATGTTACTCAACAAATTTTAATTAAAAAAAATATTTAATCTAATATTTTAATATAGAATAAAAACTTGAAATATCGTATGCTTACAGTTTTGGTCATCAGTTCAAAGATGATGGTTGAGATTACTTTTTGGTACCAAGTTCTTTACTTAAGGAGAGCATCAGTTTCAGGCATACATCTCTTTTCAACAAATGAGACTGTTTTGTACTTCATTTATTTTAAAATTGAAAACTCCCATTCATATCAGTAGGTGGATGTGAACAGCATCAGTATAGGCACAACCAGCTCTGGTAGTTACTACTAGTTGCTACTATTTTTTTTAGCTGAGACAGGTAGAAGGCTCCTGTGTCAATTCAATTTGCAGTACTTAGAGGTTTTGTATGACTTATTTTTCCTTAGCTGATACATTGCAACCAAAATTGTAGTCCTCTACAAACAGGTTTTGTATCTAGTCAGTCTCTTTGCTGATGTCAGGAATTACTGATAAACCTGGCGACTTGATCACTAAATACTCCCCTATTTCTCCTTTTACCTCTCTTGAGGATCAATTCACTATTCAGCCTAAAAATTGTTCAGTGTTATGAATTTATGAAGGCCATTTTTGCTGGCATGACAGAGCTGTATTTGAAGCATCATCGCTTTTCCAGGCTGAAATTTGTTTGGGAGACAATACAAGAGCAGCTACCTCTCTGGTTAAGCCAGGACATGTTTTCAGAGCAGCACAAGCCAGGCATCCTGCCTGCTGGCCCAGACAGGTTGGCAAGAAAGATCATTTATGAACATGGTTGAAAACCCTAACATGTATTTTGCTTTGAGAGCTGCCAAATTTACCTGCAAGGGCGGTCACATGTACATCTGCCCATCATTACATGGAGATGACTTACGGGTGACTTTTGTTACTCAAGACAACATTTTCACAGCATAGTTCAAAGCAATTTTCGATTTGGCTACCAAAGCAATTTCCACATTTTTTTGCAACTACTGCTTCCCGGAGCGTGTTTCATTTGCTCCAGGAGGACAGCAAAGCTACCTTACACTTGGACACAACGAACTAAGACGGCATCTGTCACTCCTGTGCCCCACTTGTGCAAGTTTGGAGGCCTCTGCCTCCGTCCTGCACGAGGCCATCAAATATGTGGCGCATACTCCCTGCGCGTGGTCCTCGATAAGCTGGGGCCAGACTAGCACATCTGCTAATGGGTATCTTTCAAATGGAAATTTCACACATGCAGGCAAAACAGTACTCGGAAAAATACCTGTAGGCTCAAAGGAAAGTAGGAGTCTCTCTTGCACTGTGCTTAACTCATCTTGCATGTTCTGACTGAATACCATCACTCAGAGCTTTGGCAGAAATCTATGTATGTCTTCTCTGTATGGTTACTATACCAGGAACGGTTTTCAGGATTTTCAGCCTCTATTGGTTTATTATAACATAAACAGAAGAGGAAAAGGTTTTAGGTGAGACAGATGAAAACGAAAGCTTCATCAACAACTCCCTTCCCTGAGTCACTGGCTTGCAGGGCAGGTCCTTTCCTCCAGTCCGTCTCTCACCAGAGCAACTTTTTTCGTGGTTTTCTTTGCATCCCATCAAACAAAGGAAAGTTTCCTTCCTCTCCCCAGGGCTCTCCGGGCTCTGGGTCCTGCTTCTCTCTCTTCATGCCTGTCCCCCTTTTGCAGCCCAGAAGACCCCTGTGGCACACACACCGCTGCTCTCAGCGTGGCACCGTCTCCCTGGAGGCCACCACTTGCCCCAGTGAACAGCAGTCAAGCGAACCAGCATCAGCAGGCTACTCCACCTCTTGGCTACCCTTTTTTTTTTTTAAAATCAAACCAAATTTTACAAATTCTACAAATTTACAAAACATGCTCAAGATGAAGCCAGTGAAACCATGATGACAATCCATCAAAAATATTTTAATCTGTTTCTTCAATTAGGTGTTCAGGGAGTTACCGGATCCAGCGGTCGCAGCTCCACGGGCCGTGCAGGAGGGTGGCTCGGGCGCTCTGGGGGCTGAGCAGACCATCCCCTTCAAGGCCATGGTGAAAGCTGGCTGGTTTCAAACTCTTTGAAACGAGGAATTTGTAATTCCATGTTGGCTACAGACTGCAAGCTTCAGACAAAGCTGCTCTGAACGTGTTTTGGGCCTCCTTTTCTCCCAAGGTCTGGAAGACATCTGTTTTAATATTTTTATCTTTTTTTTTTGCTAGGAGAAGGAACAATTTTTTGGCTTAGCTCATGTTCATCAGTCATTGTTACTACATGAGAAACATTTTTTTTTTTTTTTCATTTTACAGTTGTTTAAATTTACATTTCACAGTTTAGTCCCAGGCCACAGATCCACTGTCAAAGCCCAACACACACAAGAGCAACAGTCAGTTGGAGTAGTGCTCGTACAATTAGAAGTAGGACTGATGGACTTACGATGATTGTACAACATACAAGCTGGTCGACACAGCATTGGTTTGGAGAAAAATTTCCTACTGAAAATGGACAGAGCACAAAAGCTACTTGTCTACCTTGTTTTTTCAATGTGCAGCTTAGAGCAGACAAAACCAAGATGCATCTCCTTCTTTGGCTACCTCACCTTTTATTTATCGTGTAACACTTCTCAGGGTTTCCAGCAGATGCACCTGGCCAAAGTAGTGAAAAGAATTAGATACTCTTCCTCTGATACTTTTGCAATTTCTCCTCAATTTGGGAACTTGCTGGAGTAAATGGACGCTCTCCCCGAAGACTCTCAGAACAGACTGGCTGTACTGGTTCCCCATATTCCCAGCCATATACCAGTACGGGACAGCCAGCATAGGAATATTGGAGTGTACTTTCAGTATGGGCTAGAAATAAAAGACTTAGCACCTACTCCAAACTCCAACACACATCCAATGTGAGGGGTCAGAAGAAGCATCAGGTCAATCACGCTGTCCGCTAGAACAGCAATATCTGGGATTACATATACATCAACACGTATTTGTTCAGGATTGTATTTTAAATTTGCAATGAGTAGCATGAATAAGCATTGCTGTTCTGAGGTTTCCCACTAAATTCCACTGCTAAATTCCAGACTGGACTGAGAAGCCATGTTTATTCGTCCTGTTTGCAGAACAAAGCCCATTAAACTGTGAACTCAAGAAGAAAATGCTGCTTTCCTTCAGAAGGCACTATAAAATCTTTTTGTGAGTCATCACCATCAGCTGCAAGTTTAAATTCTGAAAAAATTATAAAAAGGAAAATATGGTAAATGCTACTTGTGTACAGGAAAATGCACTTCAGGGCATGGGGATTATAGTAATTCAGATGCCAGTAGGTTAAGCATCAATCTGTAAGTGTTAGTTGTACCAGATTAATGAAGCATCTGTGGTGTTTGCCCAGATTCGCTTTTCCTTTCAGCAATTTATCAGTTGTAGCATTCTAGAAAATAAAAGCTTAACAAATTCTGTTTATGCTGCTTTTTCACGCTACTGTTGTAATCTATATTATTTAAATGGTGTTCCTCATTTCTAACATTTTCCCTAGGGCTTGAAGAACAGGTGTTCAGCTATAGCTCCAAGCTGTCAAAAAATGAAACTGGCAATGATTTTAACAGATACAGGGCTGAAGAAATACAAGAAAGTTGTAATTTTGAATAATTAAACACCACACAGGATTTGTAAGACTACATCATCATTACCCAAAGGATATCTTGATTCAGATTTTATTGTAAACACAAAATGGGATGGTGGTCATGGTGGGACTGATACAGGAGACTTGGATTTGAGTTCTCATGTCCAAAGCATTTCTTTGCAAATCTAAGGAAACCACAATGGATCTGAACCAAAACCTATCAAAATTGCTTTTGTTCCCTCTCCTGGGCCCAAAATTAGGGGAACGCTTGCTCTAGAGGGACCACTTCAATAGCCTGCTGTGGGAAGAGCCCATCACTATGTAGCATTGCTCCACCTTCCCCTCCTGACTTTCTGGATAAAACTGGTATGTGGGGTGAACCTTTATCACTTAGTTTCTCATCAAGCAGCAATGCCAGTTTATTGTGCGGCTACTTCACAGTATACACACAGGTACTGGAATAACATGAGTAGATGTAACCTTTTACTTGCAGTTGGGTCTGGAACAGAAAGTACATGTTCAACTATCTGTTCCTTCTGTAAGTTCCAATAGACTGAGGAGCAAAAGACTTGGCCAAGTATGTTTGTGTAGCTGTATTTGTTTCAGGACCAAGGATCAAGACTAAAGAAAAAAGAGACACAGTGACTTAATGTTTTTGAAAAATGCAAAAAAAAATTTCCTTGAATACTTTCAAGGAAATCACTGCTTCTTGCTGGCTAAATCACCATCAAGTGCTGGCATACCTCATGGGCTAATTAAGATGACCAAACCACAAAATTTAGCATCCTTCCAACTCAGTATTTTTAACAGTACTAAAAAGTACTCCAAAAGTATTTTGCATAAAACCACCAAGTGGCAGTAAAATAATGAATACATTCCACCGCTGACCAAAGAAAATGAAAGATAAATAAACAGAAGTTACATTTTTTTCAGATTCAGGTTTTCTGACATTTCAACCAACTCCAATATAGTGCTAATATAGCACAACTGGTATTAAGAGAATTAAAATAGAACAGAGAGAGTATTACTAACAGATCGAGAGACCCTGAACTGGTGTAAAGAAGAATGTAACAGTCCTTTGGGAGGACTACTGCTATACTTTGGACTATGGTGAAGACTACAATGACTGGCAACTGATAAATAGGGTGAGTTTTTCTCCCCTAAGGGGCTCTGTGTTTGGACTTCATTATTAACTTGAGCAATACCACGAGAATGAATTGCCTACTGCAATCTAAAAAACAAGTGCTATTAGCTGCAATCACACAGCAATAATTGAACCCTCTTCAGCCGTTAGCCCAGTGCTTCTGTCAGTGTTTAGGAAAACAGAAGTGACTTACAGCCTGCCGAGGAGGGAGGCTGACGCACCAGTCCTGCGAATGAAGTAAAGGAGGAGTAATACCGGGTCAGTAATTCCTCAGTGAGCCACCTTCCAGGGAACAGGGAACAATAAGCCATGCACTTCAGAACCTGACTTAAGATGTTTAACCTCAGAAAAGAGCACTCGACTTCCTCTTCCGGGCTAATTACAACTGATTAGTTCTTCCTAAACTAATACATATACTGTAAATACAGACATCTTTGTGTCTCGGACACAACACTCTATGGAACTACTGCAAGATCTAAACCCGTGAATTCTTACGGCCTCCTGTGATGTGTTTTGCAGAACAGCGTTGTTTGGACAATTTTCAAATTTGTTCTGTTATTCTGACTGAATGTCCACTTTCACAATAAAGCCCTAGAAAAAGAAAGACCTAACACTGTGTTTTATTAACAAAGCAGCATTTATACCCTTATGCTGCCAGTCCAACTACACAGAAAGTACAAGGATCGCCAAGACAGTGCAGTGACTTAAAATGCTGTCTACAAAACCCCATACAGTCAAAAAAAGTCATATAAACTTCTGGAAGCAGGGATAAATGCTTGAGAGAATTTGAATGTGGACATTAGAGAGAAATCAGTTACAGGAGGGAATCAGTGATGAAATAGAAAGGCAATTAAAAAGCATGTTCCTGGACCTGCTGCTCCCCCCCGCCTTTTTTTTTTTCTCTTTACAAAATGTCTAAAATATATTATGCTTGTCTGTCTATTCTTCTAAAGAAGAAGAATTGATATGTTAAAATACTATAATCAAGATTTTTTTTCCCCCCAAATTAGCCTAATCCAACGTGTTTTTTCCTTAAGATACTTAGGTTTTGCATCTAATTAAAAAACTTCAATGTGACTGTATCCTTATGCAAAAATCCCTGTTTTCACTATTAAAAAAAAAATACTTCCCATGTAAAATAGACTTTTGATACCTCTCTGAGCATTCAAATACACTGTAACGTTAAACCACTGTAAATAATTTCAGGATGAACATCATCAGTACCAATGTAAATGGTGTCACTGGAACACCACCTATTCGTACGGTTTGGAGCTATCCCACAGTAAGACTCTGGAAGTAGAGATGATGAACCAAGCACCATCTATGAAGTCTTAAATCTAATACTTTACTTAATAAAGTACCTAAGAATAGGGCACAAAAATTGCTTGCTAGGAAAAGAGTATGTGCTCTTTTGGAACACAAATGGCTCATTTTTAGCACTACAGTCATTGCTGTCTCTTAACTGTCTGTAAAAGCCAAGATTAACTGCTAATCTACAATGAGGGACAGGAAAATTAAATCTTGTATCAAACCCTATTTTGTGAATTGTCTAAGTTCTAAAATGCCCCAGCTTTATAAACTGAGTTTCATGTACTGTGAAAAAATAAAAATAAATTTGAAAACAATCTTTTGCCTGTTCTCTCAATTCTGGGTGTTGTATCAAATCACGCTACTGCTGTGCACTCTGTAACTTCAGTGTGCGTTAGACACAAAACCTTCCAAAATGGACTGGCTGAAATGTGTGTTTCCAAGGGTTGGCAAACAAAGCCCGAAACTACTGACAACGGAAAACTGGGAAAATACTGATGGATCACCATGTGTTTTGTGATGACAGAAACAATGAAGTTCTCACAGAAGAAAAATACAGAGTAGACTACTCTCAATTTCTATTTAAGAAAAAATACTGTTTGCCTTTTTTTTCTTACATATATTTTTCCATTTAGTGTGTGATGTTTAAATAATAGTTTTACCAAGCTATATATATATATTTGTATTGTGTGGATTTGCATTATTTGTGCCACAGTGGTGTTTACATGCCAATATCATGTGCTACATTACTATGTTGGGCACTCTAAGAATTCATGATCATCTATTTTACATTTGTCTGACAAGTATCATCACAACTTCTATTATACAACAGACTATGGGTCGTTACCATATTGACCCCTCCTTCATGTTAAACATCTGCAGACTAACAAGAGAACCAAAACCTCAGGAGATGCAACAATTTTTAAAAGACTAAACATTCAAGACTACATATTTCCTTGTATTTATTTTGTAACTGTATTTTTCTAAAACATATTAAAATAGAAAAGATGTTCATCTGATTCATCATACAAAGAAAATACCAACATAGTAATAAAATACTGAAATATATGAAAGCACCAAAACATTAAAATATTCATATTGGCAAAGACTCTAAGAATATATTTCTTGCAATTTTACAGTAAAGTGCTATTCGATCCACTCAAATTAAGGAATTGGCATTTTAATAGCATGGTTAGTACTATCTTAAGGTTACAAAGTACTTCGTTACCTTCCTCAACAAGACAACAACCCATTTAGTTGGAAGCAAAGCATTTGAGTTGCATGCACATGAAAATAACAGCTTCATAGTAACAGTGAACAATATAAGTTGCCAACTCATTAAGAAAACAAAATACTGAGCAGCAAACTGAACAGAAATGAGATTAGTGAAAAAATTAAGAAAATGCAGATGTGGTAAAACATTGTATAAATTAAGAAAGGACAGAAGACTGTGCACCAAACAGTTCTGTAGAGTTGCCTTTTACATGGTAATATTTTTAGTAATCATATTGCTGCTTTATTAGTTAATCTGTTTATTAATGCTTTTTCTTTAAACTGCCCTTTTCTATTTCCTAGAAATGATACTACATCTACAACACACTGGAGAGATACTGTAAGCAAAAAGACAGAAGCAGAGTATGACCTTTATCTTTCCTTAATAATCTCTTCTCATCTATTGAAGTCAGCAGATAAAATTAAATAATCTGTTACAAAGCCAATTTGTAGCAAAAATTAATTCTAGTCAAGAAATTATTTTTAGACCTCATTCAGAGTGAAAATTTTAAATGTATGAAAGATACCATCAGTCTCCTTTTAAGTGTTTATCATTTTAATATACATATTTACAGCAAAGAGTACAAAGAATCCTTGTTAGCAAAGTTCTCACTAGCTTCATATACCATTTCCACAACAGTTTCTGAGAAATGGCAGATATAACACTTTTAGGTTGCCTTCAACAGTATTTAATCTTCCTGACTTGACTTGCTTTTTTCATAAATTCATCTGTAATTTAAGCATATTGCACATCTCAGAATATGTTCTTACATTGACTAATTATTAGCTTTTTTATGAACGAATAATAGGTCATCAAAAGTCAACTCTCAACACTCCTTCCACAATTTAACTAAGAGTTGCTTTAAAAAAAAAAAAAAAAAAAAAAAAAGAATAGGAATAGTGTCTCATTATGATTATTTCATTAGTATCTTTGGAATCAAACAAGGGTTATATTCCTGGTCAATATGGCTGTGTGTTTGTCATTTGGTAGGAAATATTTACAATAATTTTGCATTCAGAAAAAGCACAAAAATAAGGAGTTTAACCAATGAAAGCAATGAGCCTGAATTACCAAAATAATTACTAACAACAAATATCTTCCTTTATATGTACATAGATTATATAAAAAAATCTGCCTGTACTACATAATTTCTGTAAATTTTCCTGAATGAACAGGTTGACCTTTAGAATACACTAAGTTGGCTGCTTGCACCTTCTATAAGAGTAATTCAGGATGTAAGAATGAATATGATGAAAAGAAATGAAATACTGTATTTAAAGTACCTGAAGAGAGGGGAAAAAAAACCTAAATAGTTTTAAATTATGTTGTATTTGGTTTCATCCTTCCAGTTCAGTAGTATTTATTGAGTTGTACAGTGAAATTAGGTCCTAGCTCTAACATCTTCCTCATGGCCTGTTCTAAGTGTCAACTCTCAGTAATTTCCTTTGCTGGTCATTCATTTCTTTTTTTTCAGCAAATTGTATCATCATTGTGGGCTCAGAAACCTTGTTTTGGCAGTTCCAGAATCTGAGTGCAGCACTGGAATCTCTTCCACTCCAACCAACCATGATAGGCAGCGCATCCAGTGCACAGCAATTCTTTTAGCTTCTCTGGGTATACGCCAGGTAGAAGCAGAAGGCAACAACAGTGACTGATAGTAATGATAAAACAACTGACAACTGCTGGAACCAGAGGCAGCGATCAATCTGCTCTTGAAGTCTTTTATTAATTTGCAGTAAACGAGTTAGCTGAAAATAGAAATAGTTTCATTAAATTAGAATTACTGCACATGAAACTACTTTTCAATTTAGAGCTATTTAGTCAGTAACTATAAGCACAAAAAAAAAAAAAAAAAAGACTTCTCTTAGTGATCTCTTAGCAATACCTTTTCTACCACTACATACTTCAGGAATCTGTTCCACTAAAGAAGCTTCAAATCTTAAGTTACGGACAGCCCATATTGCCTGTATCAAGCAGGTGACAACTTTACACTAGGAAGCAAAAGATACCACTGAGGCTCACTGATAGCCCAGATCTGCAATATACACAAGAGGAATGAGCAAAGTACAATGAAAGTAGTATTTTAGTAAACCATTACCATCCAACCAAATAATTAAATCACTATCACTGTTTTAGTTGATTTAAATTGCCAAAATTTTCAAATAGCATAATTTAAGAAGTACCAAAGAGGTTTAGTACAAATACTTTTTATCTCTATCATATTTTATAATTTTGTTCAATATTCAGCAAAAAGGAATACACTATTACCTGTATATGTAAATCTTCATTGGTTTTTGCTGGAATATTAAATGCATTCTCTTTTAATGTCAGAGAAGAAGGCTTACTACTTTCTATGACATGACACCTGAGCCTGTGAAAGGGGAAAAAAACCCACGCACCAAAAATCATAAATATAATGTAACATTGTATAATTAATAGTCAACAATCCATCTAACAGTTATTATATGCGCTTTATCACCTGTTCTGGTTGATTAGTTTTCTAAACGACTATTGCAATGATAGTCTGAAAAGGCTTCCTCAGTCCACCAATTACGTTTTGACAGCTTTTGATATAGAAAGCAAGATCAAAATTATTTGCATGCTCAGTTAAAATATATCTTCACCATTGTAAATTCATAGCACAGGATGCACTGGATTTTTCAGTCAAATACTTACTACCAGAGATGCAACAATTTATTGAAGAGCAAAGAAAATCTAAAGTTTTTCTTTCCATTTTAAAACTTAGCAACAACATTCTTCACAGAGTCTACCTCTTCCACAGTTAAAAATGCAGGAAAAGAATGTCAAGCCACAACTGAAGGTAGTGGAATTCTATACAATTTATAAAATACAGCAGAAGCTCCTCTAATAACATGCAAGTCAATTAGTGTGCGAATAAATTTATTTGCTAAAGAAATGGTTAAATTGAGGCTGCAGCATTTTTCTATTTTAAGAGAAATGCTAAAACCTCTCCGGCAAGACAAAACAAAGAAAGGGACAAATACGTGTAATAAAATCTAAGTAGATTCCTCAGATAAAGTTCTTGCACGTATAATATTAAAGAGACAATAATTACATTCTCTGCTATTTTTAATCTAGGTTTAATGAAAAGTAAAGGTCAGTTTTGTAATCATCAGTAATGTACATATGTGGCACACTGCAGGTGATAAATTCAATGTAATCAAACAATCTCTCCCTATTGTTTCAGTCTGTCTTAAAAAAAATTGCAACATTTACACAAGGAAGCTTAAGGTCACTCACACGATGTAGATTTTGTTTAACAGGGAAGCAAGGGATAAGCATCTGAAGCAAAGCTAGAGCAAGACTTAGGCATCAAGTCTCAAAAATACTTTTTCCATGTTAACTTTGGCCATGGTGGGGGGTAAAGGCAGCTCCCCGCCTCAACACCCCCCCCCCCGAACAATCTAAAGTAAAAATACAGTCAAATTACTTTTTCTTAAAGATGAAACCGCATCTCGATATCATGGCTCTGAGACTTCTAGATGAAAGAAAACTACAAAGAACTTTTCCTATAAATGTACAATGATACAACTAGAGGTAAATGAATGAGAGAGGAGAGAAGGGTTATGGGTATATTTCAAAGAGTCTGTGGGGAAACATATTTTCCTAGTGGTATTTTTTCACCATTAAATATGGAAAACACACATATGAACATGTGATAGGTTTTACAGAAATTTTCTACAAAATTCTGATTTTCCCTAGCAGAAAAGGAATATTTTTTAATATTGTCCAGAGAAGAGTTTTGGATTTGATATGTCTTCTTTCCTTGCTTGTTTCTTTTTAGAAAACTCAAGTAGCACATTCTTATTAAACAAAAAAATAAAAAATCTACTGTCCATGTGTATTGTCACATCCATTCACATTTTTTCTGCTTAACTCTTTAATCAGCACAAGAACAACAATAAAGAGAAGAGCATGTGCAGAATACCATGACATTTTATGCATTAGAAACACCTCTAATCAGTTAAAACAGAGCAGAAGCCTCAGCAATATACTTCAGTCAGTAAGCACACAACTGGGTTTTGAGAATCCTTCACTGATTATGATATGCAAGTGTTATAAATCAGCTAAATAATAATGGCTAAAAAAAAATCCCTGTCAACAGAAAACAATATGCTCACCTGTGTTCCATCACTTTGGTCCTAGGGACTTCTTTCCAAAACTGAGTCAGTTCTGGTACACCTGCTCCAGAAGACTGGTCCATTTCTGCTGCCATTATAAGGAAACGATCCTGCAGAGAAGCTGCAAAACCTGCCCTCAAAGAAAAATAAAAAAAGCAAAAGTGTGCTTAGATAAAATGACAACATTACAAAATGTATAGAATAATTTTTGAACAAAAGTGTTTTAAAATGAGAGCTTGTTTATTGCAGGACATCAGACACTGACTCACTAGAAATAAAAATAATGAAATCATTCTCTTAAGCTCAACAATTTTGATGACAGTTTTCCCAAAATTCTACAGTTTCATTTTAACAGAACTAGTTTTGTCCGAACGATTCAAGGACAACTCAGAATTTTGTAAAGAATGCATTCTCCAGCAGATTCACCTGTCCTTGCAACAAGTTCGAAGACTGATTTACCACAGATAAACTCCCACTACAACAGAACACAAGTGAGATGGCTGCCACTGTGACTTTTTTTTTTAAGACAAGAAACAGAATGGGCTACAGATAACAGCTACTTACGCCTAAGAGGAGTAGTAAATCAGTAAGGGCAGTTACTCAAACGCTGTCTGACATGCATGGTTTTTTACAAATAGTAACACTCTCATACAACAATCAAGGAGACATGGGCGTCAGTCAGTCTTACACCCCAGCAAACACATACAAAGGTTAGTATCTAGAGCATCAGCCTTTTAATAAAACTTGTCCAGACTTCTTAAAAATTCTACTTTAAGATTTTACTTACCACCATGAAGAGAGACTATTATATCCAGTGACGTGCCAGGTTCACAGCTGCTGTTACTGGGTTTAACTCTGTATTTTTCAGGAGCAGTTGTTCTCACCTATAAACAAGAAATACCAAGCAAGCATATAGTAAATGCATGCACAAACTATGATTGTTTCATAACCTCCCTCATTCTGCAACAACTAAAATCCCCAAAAGCTTAAATATTAAGACATTATAATACCTACAGTCTTTAAAATACTTTATTTTGTAAGAGTAATCAGACACCGGTATTTCACTTTTTATTCTCTCAACCACTTCTATCCTTTCTTTTCTAGCACATGCTGTTTTTCTCTCTTATATACATACTTAAAAAGAGCCAAGAATATAAAACAGACTACCTGTTAAAATTTTTAACATGGACATATAGAAACTTTAGTGATTTATGTGTGCAGAGAACACAAAAGATGTGGTAGAAAACCAAATCAAGATGCAAGTCAACTCAGTATTTCTGAAGCAAACATAACTGCATTCATTCCTTTAATGGTAACGTTTGCAGATGGAGCTCCGTCATTTTGGAGCATTACTAACTTGTTCCCAGCCAAGATTTAAAAAAGAGAAAAATTCTAAAAAGGTGACTTTTCAGTGCTCAAGCCTTTCTTTTTCAGGAACTATTAGCCTCTCACTAAAGAACGAACCATCATCATAGCTCTTTTTCAGTTAAGTGCTCCAGAAATTTGTATTACTGATTATCTTCTTTGGGGTGGTACACAACAGGCATAACTTCAGCCAAAAGATTTCTTTGATCTGCTTCAAACATCACAACAGAATAAAAATTTAGACTGAAAAGTGGGTTTAATGGTATTTTTTCCTCCTTACCCAAAACAAGAAAATGTTAAACATTTAGTAAAGTAAACCAGGTCACATGTGAAATACTTACCTTAAAAGCCACTATGTTTTTAGTGACATTTGTGAGAACTATCAAACATTTTTTCTCTCCAGTTTCTTTGGATCCAAAATATAGCTCTTCTGCTGGGCTAATAAGAAATTTAGGAAGAATTAGTTTCTTCAAATTATCTTTACAGCATATCATAGAAAAAAACTGACCACACTTATAAGAAAATAAAATACTTTCAACCCTGCAGCTACAGTCACTATAAACAGTTTTTAATCAAAAAAAGCTGTGAAAACTAAATGCAGAAATTTTGTAGTGAAGCTCGAGGTTGACTCATGACCACAAGTGGACCTAGCTGCCTCAGCTGATTACTGCCCTTGACTTCTTCCATCTGGAAGAGCATGACCATCTGCAACAGCAGGAATAGCTAACAGATATATACAGTCACTTGAGCCACTACATCTTAGAGCGGTACGTTAAGGCAAAGCATCGTTAATTTTAATTCATGCTAATATTAAAGAGTATAAGGTGTTACAGACAGGGAGTAATTTCCACCTCATACATCTATCCTTGTAATGGGTATAGTGCACACATAAGAGGAGCAGGCAGATATCTGCAAGTGGCAATCATTTCAACCACTACAGCTAAATTCACTTGTACTTATGAGTCAGTCTTCACGTACTTCTGGTGACGCATGCATAAATAAATGTATTGCTTGTTTTTAATATTCTTGTGTGATTATGAGAATCGTGCATGGAATTTTTAAAATCATATCAAACTAACACAACTCATTTTGGAATTGGAATAAGCATTCAAGTGAACACTACTAGGCAAAAAGTAGGGCATGCTCATATACTACAAGTTGAGAGGAAGCTCAAGTACCAAGTGAAAAACTGTTTCCTTTCAATATGTCACATTAGGAGTACACAAAAAACTGCCATATTACGCAGTACTACAGAACTGCACATTCTTTTCACGTTACGGGTTTTTTTCCCTTCTCCCCTTTTTAGAATGCCAATTTCATGTTAGTTTGATCTCTTCCTCAAAAGACCTCCTTTTGCAGTACCAATCCTTTCTTCTCTCTTAAAACAAACTAGTGTATTAGCTGAGAAGAAAAATCCTTGGTGCTGGAGGGCAAGCCTGAACACGCACGCTAGAAGCAGAGTCCAATGGTGACTGTGTGTGTCGGGGGGTGCCTATGTTTCACAGTGCATTAGACAGTCCACGTGACAAGATTTTTTTTCTTCTTTTTGGTGGGGAACAAGGAAGCATGCTGAGTGAAGCAGAAAGCAAGAAACTGATGGATTTAAAACAGATTAAGAGGGTAACTATATCCCCTTCTCCTCCCAGTTTTTTTTTGTTCCCAGAATCCTAACTGAAGTAATGAACAACAGTAGGGAAAGGAAGAAGTGTAGTTACAACGTAGTTTGGTTATCTTAATACTGTACTATTGCAGCTGTGTGTTACAGCAATTGCAAGATGAACCATAAATGAGACAGGAAAGCATTAACTAGCATCAAAACAAGCCACAAAAAGGGCTCAAGGAAAGGAACATTCCACCACCAACTGTGGCTAAAGAAAAAGGGGCTTGAGGGCCACTGCTGTATGCCTGTTCTCTGTGAACTCAACCAGCCGCCTAGCACTGGGGGTGGTGGGGTGTAGTTGTTGGGGGAGCTGGGTGTTTGATTTTAAATGAATACCCAAGCTTTTTAATTTTTACAGAAACACTACTTTCTTTACACTGATGTGTGGGGTAACCATTTCAGATTGCACTAGAAATTCTCACCTCAAAATACACTGCAAAAGTAAACTGCTGCTTTTTGTCTTACCAAATAAATTCATTTATTGGGGAGGAAGGTCAATAAAGACCAGTCTTTCACAGTAAGGTATGTAAGGCAATGCAGCAGTAGTCTAAACCAGAGACAGATGACTAGTGAGTAGGACTACAACTACGAGAAACAGAAGAGCACGAGTACCCAGCTTGGGTCATACACCGGAGCCGACAAGCACTAAGCAGCGATAGGTAAGGAACAGCCCTGCCGCACCGAGCCTGCTGCGGCAGCGGTTCGAGAGGCACAGAAAGGCTGCCAGCTCTCGGCAATTTCATGGAGCCAGAGCTGCTGTGCTTCAGCTTCCCAGGCAGGCTCCAGCAGGCTCCCTTCACAGGACAATGCTGGTATCAGCAAGGACATCAGCTAATTACACTGGCAGAGCTTCTCGCCTCGGAGTTAGGTGCCTGTGACTAGCTAGAAGTGGCACTATATATTATCAGTTCAATAAATTTCAGTTCAGTGTCCTGAGAAAGATGCCAGGGAAATAAAAACTAGTTCTAGCTTCTACAAGAGTTAGAGTATTAATAAAGAGCAACAACCCCATACACTCTCAAGATTTTACTTAAAAAAACCCAAACAAACAGCAAGGACAAGAGACACACCAGTATTTTATTAGCCATGACAGCAAGACTACAAGTATTAGCACCTCTGTACTTGAAGTTTACTCTTTCATATAATCTACATGAACTCCAACACTTCCTAGTCCAATGGTAGAACTTGAAATGTTTTAAGAGAAGAAAGGTACAGTTTGTGTCAGGGTTTTGGGTGTTGGGTTTTTTTTGTTGATCGGGTTTTGTTGGTTGGTTGTGGTTTCGTTGTGAGGGTTTGTTGTTTCTTTTTTTTTTTTTTAAGTGGATGGAAGAACATAGCTGCTTTTGTCACAGAGACAGAAAATTTTAAACATTCTTTTAAAATCACAATTGTGCAGTCTATGCCTTTGCCCTGCTATACAGTCTATACAGAGGAGGTTTTTGCACAAAGGACTATAAAGATAATTTTCATTGCAAAACCAGGAAGATTTGACACATACAAAATATTTTTTATGCCAATGAACATGTCATTATTCAAATTCATTCCAAAACTAATTCAGTACAGCACTTACAAAATTAGCTAAGGAATTACCTATAAATTAGATATTTTCTTCATTCATCTAATAGCAAACTGGAAGCAAAAATAAAAGTTAACATCTAAATCAATTTCTAAACAAGTATCTTAACTTGAAAGGTAGTAAAAAGAAAGAGTGATATTGGCCAACTGATTTTTTTTTTTCCTAGTTTAGTGATAAAAAGCAGATCAACTGCAAGATGCAAGCATCTTGGATGACAATCTTCTCAACAGATACACCATCTATATAGAGCACTTCCCACACAAAATAAATTGGACCCATTCATTAACTGGTGCAAACTACTAGTGTAAGCATTTACACCATCTTAAGTTCTTTAAGCAAGATTTAACAGTGCAAGCTGTCTTAGTAAATGCATTGTTTTTTCTTAAGCCAATGCAATCAATGTCAAACCACTGCTCTCATTACAGATAAGCACAGGTTTAACTAAATCCAATCACAGTTTCTCAACAAAAATGAAATCATGAAATGCTTCTACAATTCTATGAAACATATACCTAATTAGTACAAAAAGCATGCCAATGGTGACACCAAAAGATTCACTAAAAACATGTAAAACCAGAAAAATTGAGCTTTGTAAAAATAATTCTTAAAAGGATGTTTATAACTTGTTTTCCTCTAATAGCCCGAAAAAATAGTTTATTTTGAAAACTAGCTAGTTCAGTACTCAAGTGTCCAAGGCACATTGTAAAAAAAATTAAGGAAAATTATTATTACCTGATATGTAATAAAGGTCCTTTAAAAGTGGTTAATGCTTTCTTTGCATTTTTTGGTTTGATCTCTGTTTTGTCAGTTTCCTCTGATTTGGAAATTTGTTCTATAGAATTCATCTGAGTAAAAATGATAGTTATAATGATTAACTAGAGGCCTGGGTTACACATTACAGAATCATGCAGGTATTTCAAAGAATGAGGAGGCTTATTTCAACAATTTATATATTACAGACCAAGCTTAATATGTATTAATTCCTTGAAGCTGCTTGAAGTCCATTGAATAAAATGATTTGTTATATAAGTTACTTCTGCTTTGTTTCTTCCATGCATTTTCCTGATACCCAAGTTCGTTATTTTTGAAAACTCCAGACACATTAAGTTATAGTACTTCAAATATTTAAGATTATAAAGCACTGATGCTGTTCTTCCACTGCAAAACTTTTCAATTAAAACAGACACCCCAGTACAATCACTGCAACACTGAACAGAAAACACAGTAACAATTCCACACTTTATTGTATTGCAGAGTTGCTAAACATGTCTTCACTGCTTTTAGATGGAACTCTGAAGTATTGGAGAACTCAAAAGAAATAATGCTGATTGAATTGGTGCATCCAAAACTGCAGATATCTTAGGTTCTGAGGGTTTTCCTCTATTATATTAATAAAATACATGTTAGCAGGCCTGGACATCTTATTGTAAAAAATGAAAGAACTCTGGAATTAAGTGCAAAATGGGGTGGGGAGGGGGACACAAAAGACTGAAAGAATTAGTGACATCATGACTCGAGATCAGCTAGCTGAACAGTTTGCTTAGCCTTGTTTTTATTCCACTGAAAATACAGAGAAAAGACATGAAGAGAATTCAATTTATGTAAGTTTGAAGTATGGGAATGAAAGGAATACAAAGTTTTATAGAAAATAGGTTTATAAAAAAGAAACCACAGAGGAATTTTTTTTTTATAATTACAGTTATAGTAAAAGGTTAGTGTGTAAATACACTGTATTAGTTATGTGTTGGGCTTTATTCTACATAAATCTCATTAAAATTTCCATAGAAAACATTACTATAGCGCACATTAAAGGTGGAGGCATCTACCTTTACTAACCAAGTTTATCACTCATGGCTCCCTCTACTCTGTGAAAAGAAACAGGCCCTTCTATGGGATAAGAGGCAGCATACATATATAAAATAAATCAGATTCATTCTTTGTGATGACAAGAATCTGCATCTAAAGACTAGCAGTGCAGTAAATAATGAAGACAATGATAATCTCAGATCACTTGAAATCTATTAGTTTGGAAGCTGGCCTTATTAAAAAAATAGTTGAATATATATTTAGACACAGTCAAGTAAAAATAATTAACTTGGAAATAAGAAATGCCAACCATTCTGAGACAATAAGGGAGTATTTCTGAAAAACACATTTTGGAAAAGAACATAACATTGATGTGACAAACAATGGTCTACTTGCTGTGGAAGAAATTGCAAGTATTATTCTTAATTATGTGAACAGAAGAATAGTGAGTTAAAGCAAAACAATGATCTACTTTTTACAGAAGCAGTACCAACAACAATGAGATATAGTCTGAAATTTTAAAAGTACATTGAAGGTAAGGCCTTAAATGTGCCTTAAGACTGATACATGATGAGCCTAAATGTCAATCTTAGTTCATTGAAAAGACTGAATAGCAGCTTGATTACACTGTATAAAAGAGAAAATACCACAAACCAAATCATTATTTCTATCAGTAAAAAAAGTAAAAAATAAGATACCTTACATAGAAAGCTAGATCAGCCAAGCAAATTAAAACCAAACACACACTGTATTAAGCACCAAAGCCAACTCACACACTGAACAGGAATTCTCCATGTTTCCGTATCTGAGAATCAGAGCTTAGAAGATGTGCTACAACCAAAACAAGCTACTGAGTCTAACGGTCAGGAAGTCACCACAGTTTTGTAATGTTTCCTTTTGACCTTAAAGTCAGTGAAATTATCTTTTTTTGAACAGCTGGCCAAGTTGCAAAGAACGGCTGGACAACGTGAGCTGTGTGTTTCAACTTATTCTGACAAAAAACTTAAAACAAGTAAAAAACTGTAAGTGTAATATTACAAATACTCTATCTACTCCATTAAACAGAAATTTTGCAATTCATATTCCAAAATTAATTATGGCACTAAGGTGGTGAATTTCAGATTTTCCCTACTATTTTCAAGAGCGAACCCTCACTGACTATCATTGCATATTCCTAAATATCACTTCATATGGACTTATGTAAAACAATGCCTTTCTATTTCTGGATAAACACCACTGCAGGAAGATTATATTGTAAAACAAGATTGATGGATTAGGGATACAACTTCTCCTGAGACTAAATGAAAACTTTTATATGTTGAGATTTTATAAGTAATTTAAGAAAACAAATTAACATCCAGTAAGGTATAAATCTTTAACTGTTAATATCTTCTCATGTACATACTGACTTAAGAATCTGAGAAAACTAGATGTACTTAAGATGTGCACCACTAGATATCCCAAGATTAAAAATAAACCAACTAGAAAGACAACCTTTGAAAACAAAACACAGAAACCTTTTAAATTTTACTGGACAATTCGCTATATTCCAGAGCAAGGTTGAAACTAAGTATAATTTTCAGTTTTACTGGGTTCTTTTGTCAAACTGGAGGGCAGAAAAATATGTTAAAAAAAACCAACACACAAAGTAAAAGCCAGACAAGAAACAAGAGTCATATGCCTCCTGTCCCACTTTGTAAGCATTTAACTAGTCTTGCCTCAACCTTCAGAGTTAGATACCTTTTTCTGATTAAGGTTTTGTTCTTCATTCAGCTCCCCAGACTCCTTGGTGTCCGCATCTATCTCTTCTTTACTTTCATGCTCATCTTCACTAGTAATGGGCCCATTTTCACATAAAGGAGTTTGAAAATCATCATCAACCAATGGAGGATAACTGTACTTGAAAGAATCCTAAAACATAAGGAGATATTTAAAGGACCAGTTATTTAAGAGGATGAGAAGTGCCTTCTCTGGTATTTTTTTAATGGAAATACTATCAATTTTTTTTTTTCCCCACGACTTGTATTCATCCATTTTAAGTTGGACCCCTGTGCAGAAAGCTGACACTACCAATAGTTTTTATTTTATCATCATTAATAGACAGATAAATACAGTCACTCAATGAAGCCAATAAATTGTAACTACTGTTACTTATAGTCACAGTGGAATTGCAGAATCTGGTCTATTGAGGATCAGCATTCAGTCTTAATGCTGAAGTTTTGTTCTTAGCTCTAGGAAACATGGTTTAAAACCTATGACAGCTATTTCTAGTGTTCCAAAAGTGATGAAAAACTCTTGGTTTTTTTCTATTTTAGTTTCATAATAGCCGCAGTTAGAAAATTAGAAAAAAAAACCCACAAAAAACAAAACCATGAAACAACCCCCAAAAATCCCTCAGGTTTAACCTAGAGCGTGGACCTTTAACATATCCTGCAACATAGACCTCAGTCTTTGGAATGCCAAATCAATCTAAGGACCATATTCAAGATACCTGAGTAATGTAGAAGCAGCATACTTAAGTTCTTGAAGCATCTACAGTGAGAGTGCCTTTTCTGTCAGAAGACCAGTAAAAAACAGTTTTTGCTAACTAGAAATTCTCTTAACATTCTCAAAATAGTTTTCTTACTTCTAATGTTAGAAACAGTGTTTAAACAGGGATCTCTGTTCCTACTGCATTTTCAAACAGTTTTAAACCCCAGGTAAACTGAATTAGTCTGTCAGCTTTTCCAGTAGAAGAAGAAAATAACATAGCTTTGACTTCTGTGAGGCAGACTAGAGCCATGCCCACAGTTCCCAAACTATGCTACCAGCAAGGAGTTAAAAAAAAGGTGTTTCAAGAGAGCTCTCCATAAGCAAGTACATTTTCTCAAAATAAAGAATAATGTGATGTTAAGAAAAAAGGAAAAACCTTAAATAAGGCCATTCAAAGAAACCCCAAACAAAACAGCATATTTCCTGCTAATCTATAATCAAGGCCTAAATCTCTGCTGTTCTTCAGGCAGAAACAACAGTCACAGATCTTTAGGTGATTGAAACAGGTATCCACTGGCTCAAGCAATATCCTAATAAGGGCCTAAAGGACAAGCTTTAAATATCAGTAACAGACTAATTCACTACTAGAAGACTCCAGACTGTTAGAAACATTACAGTAGGCTTGCAGAATATTGACATCCTCCATTTGCAAATACAAGGCAGAAATAACCAGGTTACCCTCAGCCAAACTGATAAGCCTTTTCACTCCCTTCCAGCACATGATGAATAACATATAGCAAAGTGACCTTAATAAAGAGATGTTAATTTTGCTGCACATTTCACTTGACCATGTTAATCCACAATGCTAGACAGCATCTCATCATTGGGACAACTCAAAGTCCCAGGCTTCCCAATCACAGTCCATAAGTTTCAGTGGCATGGGTTTATCTACTAACAGGGTAAAAACCTCAGAGAGGTAAGCAAGACAGATTTATTCAATGCTTGATACATCCATTCTATATACTAATGGCTTTCTTTTATAGCAGATGTAGAGACTTTAGACTACTGTGTTTGGCAATTGTAGAGATATCTTAATCACAGTAATGGTATTTTCTAAGATTACATGTACACAGTGGCCATGAAATCACAAGCAAAATGCCTAGTGAGGTCTTAACTTCATGCCGCTGACCTATGAAAGGTACTTCCAAGAAAACAAGCTATGCACTATCAATTCAGATACCCAGGTGAAGAACACAGCATTCTAGTTACACACAGTGTTCAATATTGGCACCAGTGGAGGGAATCTTGGGCAATTCATCCTTGTCAAATCCATCTCTGACAAAGGAAAACCGGGCAAATACAGAAACTAACACCCTACTGTATGTACATGTGTTGCATCAATGTGTATGCTGTATGTACATTAGTCTTACACAAAATGTTATTGAAGAGGCAACGGATCTTCCTGGCCAGTCAGAACCATGTATGCCTTAAGACTTGGACTGTTCCACCATCAGTATCAACAGCTGGAAGTGGTAGAATGTGGGATACAACAGATTGGGAATCCAGGAAAACACCAACTTAGTATACATTTATTACTAAATGAAAACAATTAGTAAGTGGCTTTTGAGCACCTAACCCTAATTTTCCAGGCTACTTATCATTAGCTTGCTCCTAGATCTGTTTTAGGCAATTCTGACAAGTTCTCAAAGACAAACCTGCTATAAAGAGAGGGACTTCTGTGCACTGTAGACAAGAACAACTCAGATCCAGGTACACAGTGTGTAGGCCCTCTTGATTAGCAGTATGGCAATAGCCACAGCCAACAGACACTCATAAGGACTTGAATGGAAAGTCCTGCAAAATCCAAGTTTGTTTTTCATAATTAGTTTTAATGCTTTTGATACTCTGGAGACACCTTTGTCCACTAGTTGTCTAACATCAAGCAAGTAACTTTCCTCCTTTCTCAGCTGGCTGACAGTTGATTGAAGGATTTTCATGCTAAGAAAAGCATCAGATTCATCCTTTGCGTGACAGAGTGCAAACAAAACATACTTAAAGATAACTTGACAGATATTGAAGCTTGAAGGCTTCCGATGGAGACACAGAACAGTTCCTTTGATTCAGCAAAATAATCATTGACTCCAAGTTCAACATTCTTAATTCTATTTCCAAAAAGGATTTTTTTTTTGTTAATTCCAAAACTAGTCTCTAACTTTGTTCTTGGATACCTAGATTCCACTGCACTTACATTCCCTGTATCTCCCCAAAGTAACTAGCCAAATGACCTGCTCCACTAGGTGTTTACATCTGGCAAGCCCTGGCTCTTCCAAGATGCATGCTAGTAGGGGACACAGCAGAAAGAGGATGAAAGTCTACTTATGGCTACTGTAAAGTATGAAGGACAAACAGATATGCTGTGCTCTTCACCTGCATTACGCTAGTTGCAAATATGATGATCTGTTCCTAAATGTGTGGAAATCAAAGACAACAAGGAATTGGAAGGAGACAAAAAAACCCCCAAACCAAACACAAACACTTGACTGGAAAATGAAGGGAATTAGTTTATGCAAGTCAGATACTGCCTTAAAAAAACAGGCCTGACAACACTAATATTGATGAATGTACTCTATCTAGTTGCCTCAAGAGGAGCCAAGGTTAACCACCTTAAGAAAAATTAAATTCTGAGAAAAGGTCAGTAAGTTGTCTGTCTTCTGGTCACTGAAAAACTCCTTGCTGTCAGAGATGCAAAATCCTCCTTTCTGTAAGCACCGAAGAAATCTTTGGAAGGAAGATCCAGAGCACAATTTTGGAGCCTGAATATTTGCTAACAATGCTTCCAGATGATGACAGTTCTGAGGTTAAAAGTTCAAAACACCTATCAAGTGGCTAAATACCAAAGACTCAGTAGTTAGACAAAACATCTGCTGGTTCAAAATACAGGGCTTTTAATATGTAAAGATATAGCTTCTTTTCCGAAATTGTCAAAACCCCTGCAGTCCTTTTCAAGCAAGTTTACTCCCATTCTACTAATTTATTTCTGTCACTGCAACTTACAACCACAGACAAATGGTTTGGATAAGCTGCCTCCATGATTCTGGAACTTGTTAATGGTCTTAGAAGATGGGCAACATGGAGCCAACTTTGTCAATAACCGCTAACTGCCAATGAGACCTTTCAGGACCAAGGCAGGATAAAAGATAACTCTAAGATTGTGTGCTCAACCAGATACTTCAGGAGGATATTTAGCAAAGTCACAAGTTCTTTCTTTAAAGATGTAATTAGCTATCGGTTAAGATGGTCTAAAAAGCAGACAGGAGATACTCAGCTCTGAGGAAGAAAAGAACTTTCCCCCTCTATTGGAACAATAGGACAACACCATGGGAACTAGGCTCAGAACCACTGCTATACCCCGTTCAAATCCTTACTGAAGCCACTTCAGACATCATCAGCCCTCCCCTCAATGAAGTTCAGCAATTTCAGCTGTCTTGAACATGAGAAATTTCTTACATGAGACTGGAGAGTTTGGGAAGCAATTTTCCATGGAGAAAAAGAGTATCTTTTCTTCAAGAGTCTTGTGCAAAAGCACTTTTTAAAGGCTGCTACTTTCAGCCAAATAAAAACCAAGGTAACTTAGTCTTTTATGTTCCCAAAACAAGTTTCATATGTTCTGGCTACCAGAAATCTACTTTGAGTTTGTATATAAAAGAACATGGCTTCTCCTACTATTGCTGAAGCAGAGTCTTCCTTTTCTCCATATTGTTACTGCCATAACTCCAAAAACAGGAAAAAAAAAAAAGGAAAATAAGTAAAAATAACTCCTCTGCAGTGGGCTTATTCCACTACCACAAGTGGTCTACAAAAACTTTAAAGAAAAAACGTCCTCTTTCTGCAAATTCTATTATAAAGATTATGCAAACTTATTTACTAGCTTTGTGAAAAGTGAAACCTGTTGTACAAGATGCTTGTGCTGTTTCGCTGTTTAGATTGCACTAGAATAGGATCCAGGCTCTGTTAAGTGATACTGGATTGTAGCATATTCTTTGGAGCTCTAATATACTCTCAAGAAAGAATCTTCTACAGCCATGTCTTAAAATGCAGCCCTAAAGACAACAAAGAAAAAATAATTGCAGTATGATTGTCTTTACTGAATCATAGCTTTGGAGCGGGATGAAAACTGAGCCATAAACTCTATTTTCTGTCCACAGAACTTGTTTCATAAACCAACACATAATCTCTAATTCATTAGGTGGGAGGAAAAAAAAAAAAGAGTAGAAGGAAGAATGACACTTAAAATGGATTTTTATTTTTTAAGGTCTGAAAAACTAAGTGGTTTCCAATGACTTGAAAGTGGATGAATGATTCAGAAAAGTTATTTCTGTACTTAAGACTGCCAGATAGCAAATTCTTATGAAGTTAACCTATTTTTTATTAATGTGATTTACAAATTATCATTGGCAGAACAATTTCACATCCATGAAGTGCCAACTCTCAACCCCACATGTGTAATTTATACAGGCGTGTCTCAATCTATCACAAAAAGACCATGAAATGTTAATATACTTACTGTTCCACCCATGTGAGGTGGCAGATACTCTCCACTAATGTATTCCTGTACATCACTCTTGTTCGTGAACTTTAACATGCTTATTGCATCTGGGCCAAGCCAACCCTTCACAATTTTAAAAGCAGCTTTTAAAAAAAAAAAAAAAAAAAGGTATACATAAGTTGTCAGGAAGGGGTTTTTTGCAGTGTACTGGTAGACCTTATAGAACACAAGTGAGCTACATCCCATAAGATATGGCAGGACCTGCTCTGAAAATATCTATTATAATGGGAATAAACAGTGCAAGGAAAAGATTATTTACAGAGAAAATATTTTATGGACATATACTTTTCTACAGAAGAATGCAGATAGACCACAGACTTTCATGGAAACAGTATCTTTGATTTAATAAATGACAACTTTTTGTCTTGGATTTTAGCCCAGGAAGTACTGAAGGGTAAAATCAATTGTATTTCCAAGTCTGAGTGAGGGACATTGGGAAAGATATGTATAAACTCTTCCCAGTTGAAATGTTTTGCTGCTTTAAAGGACACTTGTTTAGATTTACAGAGTATTCTCAAAAAACCATAGTTATTTCAGTGATGGTAAAACATGAATATACAGAAAAATCTAAAGCCAGCATAAAAATATGTATTCATATGGTAAAAATACAAGAACAACACGTTTATCCTGTACATTATAATTAAAGGTAGTTATTGAAGTATCCACATCAAAACATATGTAACAATATCAGTGTCCAGTGTCCAGCATCTATCTTAAATTGTGTATTCTAGTTTTTGGCTGGTTCTAAGTGTCCATCAATTGTTGATGATAGTATTCCTAAATCATGAACAGATCTAGCTTTGAAAGGATTACAGTTGGAAACATTTAAGGAATAGACTATTTATCAAGGTCTCCCAAGCTTTAAAGATAACAGGATGAATACAGACTGCATTTAAAGTATGATCCAAAATGCAATGCTAGAAGGAAAAACAAAAAGTATGCAACCTACAAATTGACAGATTTCAAGATGCATGTTTAACAAATTCCACCATTCAGCTGTATCTACACAGAGCAGAAAAAAAATGCTTCCTATTTATGCTACTAATTTTAGAAAGTTAACACAATCAAAAAACCCCCAATAAAAAACCAAACAACTCACCATTCATTATCCATGGCATTTCAAAGATCACTATCTTTGCTGAAAAGACAAGAAGAAAAGGAAATAATGTGAATACCAAGTGTTATGTATTTCTGTTTAAGAGGAAGCACAGTAATAATGGTCATGTAAAAAGTGAATACTCATTTTTAGAAACCTCTATGTTCACTTCTCTGGGGAAGCAATTTTGTATAATTGTTTTTAACATGTATAAACCTATTTCTATTACTATATAAAAACATTAGCTGTTTGCTTGGAAAACGATTAATGAAGTTCTAAGTTATACACTGTTTATATACTTCTCTGGGATACTACTTTTCTGACATACTGTTACTAATAAGTAATCTCCCCAAATAAGGCAGAGAACGTAAGATCTCAACCTGACCTAGAAAAGCAGCTATTGAATGGAAAAGGAAGTTTAACAGTTATATTCAGCACCTCTTCTTCCCAAACAAATAGTAAAAGTCTTGGTAAATCTACATTTTTTCCTAAGCTTGCTTTCTTTTAGCAGAGAAGTCTGAGAAGTTAGTACTTTGACTCAGAAGTGTCCCAAAATTTCTGTTGAATGTCAAAAAAACCAAAACCATAATGTTGCACTTGCCTCTAAGTTTGATATTTGATCAAAGTTCAAAACTTTGATCAGCAAGCTGAAATGTAATATTCAGAGTTTAAGCAGTTGCTGTACAGAATTTCAATACTCACACATTTTCACCTAAAATTTATAACTTAAATAAAATGAGCTAGCAAAAACTATTCTGTGTTTGCCTAACCATAAAAAAAATTAGCAGACAAGTATGCAGGTTTTTCCAAGTGTGCACACAAACGGGCCTTATTCTTGTTTAGAGTAAACCACTGCTCCCTAAGATTTTCTATAGCCATTCATTCTTTGTCCCCTGAAGACTCCTAAAGGATGCAAACTACCATGAAAGTTTGCAAAGCTTCTATCCGAGTAACAAGGAGCAAAGGAAAAAACAGGCCAATTCAGTTCTACTGAAAGCTTACATAAATTTTTAATCTGTAAAAACATTTCTTAAATTATTATTTCCTGAAAAGCCAGTTGATTTTTGATGAATGTAAAGTTTATTTACAATACAAAGCTGTGCTGACATACAAGCACAAAAATATTCTGAATCTGTAATGCCCATGTGTTCCATGTAGTTACCACAAAGCACACAGAAAGACAGTCTCCCACATCATCTGTAATATTATGAAATGCTCTTATTACATAAATCTACAGTACTTAAGATTTAATATACAATACTTACTGAGGAAGTTTGGGTAGTAATCTGTAAAACAGTTGACAATAAAACGAACAAAATCCAAGTCCTAAAATAAAAGCACAGAAAAAACGCAACATAAATCAAAATATTAAAAATACAGGCTTAGTTATGCTAAGGCACTTATTGAATAGTACAAGATACTTATATTGTAATCATCTATATTCAAGTTTTACACATACTACAAACATCATCCAAACTCAATGCAATGCTTTTCACTTCATTAAATTGCTGCAGGATTGTGGCCAAACTTAGCTTCATGGTCTAAGAAGGAAGTCAACAGACCTATTATCAATGCAGTAAATCAAGTATCTAAACTACTGCAGAGTATTAACAGGATTTAAGCTGTAAAGGAAAGATACAGGAAAAATAAACCTTTAACACTAGAGAAACTTGACAGATTATCTTAAAGCCTTACAAGGGAGAGCACTAAACCTACTGAAATTTCCCTTCGATAATTTACCTTGCATATTGTTCAATATACTACTGCACTCAGGATCTTCTGGAAGGAAAAAAATAGGTTTTCTTTTAAGAGAGTTTTTGGTTTCAGTATTAGCTTGTGGTATGCAGAGAAATTGTAGACAGAGGCAGCACTCAAAAAAGCTGCTTGTATAGCACCCATTTTCAGGGTGCTTCCATCCAGTGAGCAGCTGCACAGAAATAGTACAGCCAAGCCTCCATTGCAAAATCCAGGTATAACAGAACTGACTACACAGTAAAGGGCAAAAAAAGTCATTTTTATGAAACAGGTATAGATAATGAAGTGAGAGATACCTTACCACAATAAGGTACTTCGGTTAGGTGGGAAGCCTGCCATGAGTACTCATACTTTCCTCAGTCCTAACAGAGGTGACCACTACTACTACTTTCAGAAATAGTACAAAATATATTGCTAATGGAGGATCCAAAGCCCATCATAACAGTAAAAAAGCTATGGGGAATGGGGTCCAAGAATGATGTAAACATGCTATTACAACATTTGCCAATAAAGAAAAAAAACCAAGACCCTGCGTAAAAGGACTACCCACAACCTGAAAGCTTTATTCGTAGGTTCAGTAACTAGAAACTAACTGAAAGCTTGGTATCTTTAGAGGCAGAAGGTAGCATTTAATAGAAGCATTTCTCAACTGGCTGTTGCTTGTACCAAATGCAGTATCTTTCTTTTAATAGCATAAACAGTGATAGATTTCCAAGCAATGATTAGAATCTCCAGTGCATTAACAAGGATGCTACTCTCTATTCCGCTGCCTATCCAAAAGCAGCGCTGTCAGATATTAGGAGGATGGATCCATTATTTTGCTGAAAGCCTGGAATTAGAAGTACAGATTTCAGCAAACCATTCAATAACTGCCTCTATTCTAGTTACCTGAACTGGTACGACAAGGCATGAGCTATCAGAATTACCTGGCTGCATACCAGTGATAAAAGCTGACGTAGTAGATGTCCATAGCAATGGAACAAACAAATGAAGCATGCTCTGGAAGAGAACTCAGAAATCAAAGTTCTTTTAGGATAAAATTTATCAGTTACTCTACATGGCTACAAACAGCCATTAAAAAAATATTCCTTTCTGTGATAAGCGTACTAACTACAAAGCAAGACTGTACAATGGGACACTTATAGACAGCACTTGCTGAGATAGTGTCTCTGGGAGTCTCAAAGACACCAGAAAGAAGTTGCTTCAGGATATACTCCACAAAACCAAAATCAAGTTGCTTTTTCACATCAAGGAAATTACTACAATCCTATATTCTTGTTATATAAAACCATGGCTCCAGTATTATCTTTAGCAGTATGGATAGACAGCCCTCAAGGCACAGATAAGAGCACCAATCCTGTCTTGCAAAACTGAATTACACCGTATTTATTTGTCAAAATATCTTAAAAGCTTGTGGCGCTGTACTGCACAGCTGCAAGGTCACAATGCAACATGAACCATTTTGCCTTGAAAAGGCAGAAAGCTTTTTTCTTTTCGTTTATATTTAAATACCAACAAAAAAAGAAAGAACAAGATACAAGTTTTAGCCATTCCTGTAAAAATAACAGGACAGCATGGCATTTGGGAAGAAAAAATTCAATATTCTATAGATATGATTTTTTTTAACCTATAGACAATCTATGAGATTTTTAGTTATCAGATTAAATCTATAAATATGTAATGATAGGCAAGATCTCCATCTTGCAATCTAAACCAGCTTAGATTCTGCTCCTGAAAGTGGGTGCTAAAAAAGTACTTTTCTCTACTGAACTCAGCCAAAGGGAATGAGAGATAACTGTAGATTTTTGTCTATCTAAAGTTACTCAAATGTCACCTCCCCCAACCCCTCCAAAAAAAAAAATCCTTACTTTAGATTGTGTAAGTTGAGGATCAGTAAAAGTGCAGGAGGTGTTATTGTTCTAATCTTCTAAACAAGCTCCTACAAAGCAAATCTTAAAGATGCCTGTAGTAAACTATGGGTATGCATTTATGCTTTCCATAAAAAGATACTAATAGGTAGAAAACCAGACCTAAAGGAAGAGACACTACAACATACATTCACTCCTAAACCCACATAAATTTAAAAAATGCATTTTCATTTCCAAATTTCAGAAGAGGATCTCTATCAGTAGGTAAGCTGCAGCTTCATGATATGCCATTAACCAGATCACATTCTACTGGTAGTAGTAATAGTATATCATTCAGACTGTATTAACAACAACTGTAGATAAAGCTGTACACAAGCTGATGCCCAGACTCATACCTAAAATGGATCACCCCCCCCCCCCCCCCCCCGATCTGGTGAATGTAAGAGACTCACTGTAAAGGTGACAACATAAAACAAAGATTGCACCTCACGCACTTAGAGCTAAGTAAATCTAGTGATCCAGACATTAACCAGAACTTTTGCTCTATAACAAGTGCAGCTTTTGAACCTTGAGATTTTAATAAGACATACCGAAATCCAACTAAGGAACCATCTTAGGAGCAAAATGCGTATAAAAAACTTCTAGAATATACACAAAAAGTCCAGATGACAGTGTGCAACCAGACAGTGTACTGATGAGCGCTGAGAAGGGAGAAGAGAATATTGGGATCAAAAATTCCATCTCAAAGCAAGGGAAGTGAAAAAGAACCTCAAAAAAGAAGACCCAGAGCATGCAGTTGACAATTCTGTCTTCAACTGCAATATATTTACAAATAACTCCATAAGGAGTAGTTTGTGATTCTGGTCCTCATAGAAGTGCTGACACATAGAACATATGAATACCAATGGGTATCAGCAAAAGATGCCTATCCCAAGTTTACTAAAGTAAATGCTTAAACAAGTGAACCAAATATATTTCTTTGTATGTTTTGTAGGTTGAAATCCATCATATGATAAAAACTGTTCACAAGGGATAGGTGCTAAGGCAATTGTTTGCCTCCAGAAATAGATAATAGCGTTTCTGCATCGCAATGGAAAAATACCACACTGAGCAGAATCTCTAGCTCGGTCAGACTACTAGAAACACGACTCTACATGCTACAACATTGATGCTACTACACTACAAACGCAATGTAGCTTAGCATCATTCAAAGAAATGCAGGTGTATGGATACCAAGTTACAACAGGTTCAGATAGTGTGCAAGAATCACTGAAGCAAAAGAAAATATGGAGTGTCATTGAACACTATGAAATTCCAGAGGTCATGTAAAAACAAATAATTGTGTGCTTTGTGAAAGCTTTAGTGAAAATGAAGAGATACTCAACTATTGGTTTTCTAAAGTAAGAACATTCCACAGGGATGAGTTTGGGGAAAATTTTAACATTTCACAGTAACATTTTCAGGATCAGTTTATGAAATAATACGGCCAAAGAGACCATAAATGAAGCTTTTGAAAATTCAAAATCCCACAAATGACATTCTTTAAATCTTCCACTTTTCCATATAGGCACAGGTCTTAAGAACAGTTAAGACCATCAATTCAGTAACAGTTCTTAAATACATTTAAGTTTCATGTAACATACATGAACAATTTGCTAAATTCCAATGAGCATCTAAACTTAAACATTCTCTGAAGTTTACTTCAGGCAGGGAATTACCCAATCCTATGTATAACTACAATAAATCTCTAATTCATTCCCAAAGTAGACTACTGACTTGACATATGACTAAGTGGTATGGAATTAATTTTTTTCGCCACTTATTTCCGAATACCTAGAACATGGAATTTCAAGTACTTAATTCTGCAATGTTTTTAAAATTGATGAAGCTTTTAATTTTGTAAGTTATTGTACAAATGGGAAATAGTTTTCTGGAATAGTTTCCAGAACTAGTATAATTCCTTCTCAGCTTCTTTAATGATTCAGTTCTACAATTACGTCCAAGGCAAAAGTGAAATCCTACTCTTAAAATCATTAGAATTTTCTTATCTAATTGCAACCTTTTGAATAATCATCATTTTTACAGAAGTGACTAAGCTACACTGCTCCTCCTTCATTTTGTAGTCCTAAAGAACATCTAGAAATGCATAAAAACTTTTGCTAAGAGAAATGTCTCCTCTCCTGAATGAAAAGTTGGAGTCTCTCATTTATGTAAGGTCAAGTGTGGAGGAAGCAGTCTTCAGAAAAGCTGATAGGTTGGACAAGGAACTGAAAAAGGGGGTGAAGATATTATTCCTAAAGAAGTATAAATTTGAGTCTGATAGACAGGCCTACAATTCAGGAGTCTATCACATCTGTTCAAACTCAGACACCTGCATTTTTTCTGTATCTGTACACAGCAACTAGCATGCAGATTTCTTCATTATATTAGTCTCATCATTGTAATAACATGTATGTTAGTAAGAGAAAAGACAGACTTGGACTATATTTGGTTAAAGATGAATACTGAAAGCAAAGTTGACTTGATGAACTGCTCTTTTGAATCCAGCTAACTTATCTTCACAACAAAATTCAATGGGTGGAGAGAGATGCATGCAGGGACTTAAGAAATGAACGCAATTTAAATATACAGGGACAGCATACACAGCATGGAGGATGGAAAGGCAAGACCAGGATCAGAATTTTCAGCTGACTTTTCAGTACAGATCATCATTCTCAAAGATCTCAGCCACTGCATCTAAGGGTTTTAATGCTTCACCATTACCCCATTTTTCCATCCTTCACTCTTGACTGATTTGTCCAAAAAAGATGACAACAATGAAAATGGAGCTGTTGAAGGAATGGCAGCAACTGCACTCGCAATAAAAGATGGCTCAGCCTACTGCCTTTTGGGTGCTTAAAAATTAAGTTCTACTACTGTCATCCATGACAGCTCACACACCAAGCTGGTGAGCAACTACTATATATAGTCATTTTGGCTCAGTCACCAAACTAAAAGCAAGTTTTCAGTGTGCTGCACAAGACTTAAACTTTAATATGTAACAAAAGGTTTGGGAAACTGCTCATGTCAAGGGAAGAAGCTCTACATATCATTGATGTGAGCAATTGTTAAATTACTTAGGTGTCAAGGACTGCACAGGGACTCCCCTTTTTCTGGGGACGTAGGTTAAATAAGTCAGAAAGCAATCAGAAAAACACAATAAAAATACTTACTATATGACTGATTCCAGTTTCAGCCATGTCAAATACCACTGTTAAGGGCTTTCCATGATCTCTCTTGGCATAATGTTCTAACCAAAAAGCTACCAGTTTCTTTTTCTCAAGTTGTTGTTTAGGATCTCTTGTATGATGTTTCACTCTGAACCAAACTTGTGAGAAGAAGGAAAAACACATACAAAAATTGAAACAACAGACCAAATTATCAGAAAACATTATTCAAATAACTATACAGGATGCACCAAAATTTAACACCCCTGAGTTTGTATTCTACATTTCTACTGATTTTATGGCCACAGAACAGCTAGAAAGACAGCTGCATACCTTACCCCACCTCCCTTTCCTTGCTCACATTTTTATACTGGAACTTTTTAGAAATTGAAAATAAAGAATTACAGCACAGAAGAAACAGGAGAGTGGAAAAATACTTTTCATGTATTTAAAGACTACTTATCTAGATTATCATTTCATAATTTCAAATTAAATCACATGGTCCTCAGATTTGATATTATGTTCTGCATATATTCTAAGTATTGTTGTGAAATTTATGTTTCTTTTTCTGCTTAGTTTTCTACAGCATCGTAGTTGATGTGTTTTGAAAAACTATTTATACACACATTATGAATTATACAAAAAGCAACACATCTTTCTAAAATAAAATGAAAAAAATCCAGATGAGCAGCATTATATAAATGAAAGCCCAATACATACCCTTCTGGAATAAGAAATAAGTCATGCAAAGACAAGTTTTTCCATGAAAAGTAGCACATTTCAAAGTAACAGACTTTATAAAAATGTCTGAAACCAAATTACTGATTATACAATGAAGTGATAGAAGAAATATTTGGGGCAGCAATGAAAAGCAGCCTTCATTTTTGGTACCTCTACAATACCAAAATTAGACAAGCCCTGAAAATAATTGTAGATATACTCTAATATTTTTCTTTGAAACTTGGAAAGTCTTACTAAAAAACAGATTTCTTCTCCATGTCTTTTACTTCCAATTGCAAATAAAAAAAAATATTTTATGGCTCATGTAAAGAAACAAACTTTTTTTTTTTTTACACATAGTATATTAACCAAATGCTCTAAGTTCAGAATTTCAAAGATACCCCTATTCAAACACAGGACTCTTGTGAAAGTAACCAATAATTCTTGAAGAACTTCATTATACTTTAAAATGTCTATTTTACATAACAGAATGAGAATGGAGCACGTGGCCCAAGAAGCACGTTTCTCAAATGTTGACTAACCAGGAACTTAACTACGATACAATCTGAATTTACATACCAAGTCAGATATTCTGACCCAATTAACATTCACAAAAGAAACATTTCAGGTATGGAAAATTGAGACATTAGTTATGTTTGTGACAATAAAATCAGAAATCGTTATTTACCCAACTTACACATTCTTGTCATGAAACAATTGCATTATTTTCTCAGACCAAGCACTGATGCAAAGAAGTGATGGTTTTTTTTTTTTACTTCTCCCCTTCCCCCCAATCTCACCAAATTGGACCACCCAGTATAATCATGCTCAGCTTTCTAAATGCTATTAAAAAAGGTATCACTGCCACTTATCCTTGAATACTTACCTTGGAGGCTAAAAGAAAATCACAAAGCATAACAAAGCAGCAATTTTTCATACAGCACTGATATCTCACAATGATAAGGAAAGGGACAGTTGCTGTATTTTTCTGGTCATGACTTTTTTTTTTTTGAAAACTAGTATATCAGTGTTTAAAACACAGTCATTTCTATAAAAGATTGGATTGTTAGTGTATTTCTGAAAGTACAAACTAGCCCTTGTAAACCAAGGAAAAGCAGAATTTCAGATTTAATTTTTTGGTTTTTTCAAGGTTCAAGATCATTGCTTAGAAAGCCTCATGAGTGATTTGTTTAAAAAGCCTCTTTTGCCTCATAGGATTTAAGCTTAATTAAAAGCAAATATGTGAGATGTTACAACAGATTAATTAATAGAAAATAATATTGACCACCTATTATACACTATTAAAACAATCTCAGGAGTATTTCAGGCAATATTTACTGTTTCCCTACAAATCTTATTCTTTAGTTACTAGAATTTAATCACAACTTGAGAGTTCATTCTCCAACAATTCTCAGCTATCCATGCTGTTACTGAACATTCTGATGACATCAGAAAAAATGTAAAAAACAGGAAAACCATTGCAGACCTCCTGTGAACCACTGCAAGTATGCAAGAATGTGGGCTGCTAGAAAAGCAATGACAATGCACTGTAATAATGAACATTTATACTAGTCATATACTCACCACAGTAGATACAGAAACAATGCACTCCAACAGGAAAGTTAAAACGTGCATTATAATTAGGATAAAGGTTTATGATTTTTTAAAACTGCTGATAAAGTTTCCTCATTTTACTTCTATGATCCAGAGATACTCAAAATTACCATCTTCTCATCATTTTTAGTAAAAACAGTTGCCAGTATGTACCTACTTCTATTTTTAAATTGTTTATTTTTCAAAATAGATGCTAAAATGCTGGAAACAAAAAATAATGATCAGTGACTGAAAATATTATATTCTTTGTAACTTACATAATTTATAGCCCTCTTTATCATATCCATGCAGAAAGAGAGAACCATTTTCAAATAACCATTTTGGAAGGACAGATTCTGTCAAGTCTGCAAAGTCAAATGAAACATTATTTCAGTAATCATATTAATAATCCCATTGTAACTTAACAGAAGTCACTAAAAATGCTCCACCCTTTAATTCAGATTGTGAAGTCCTGTAGATAGAGCTCACCTTCAAAACATTCTCACAGTACAAAAACCAGATCTATTCTACCTAGGGAGTCAGAGCTACTGCTACTACAATGAACAACAGAGCCTTGTTTTTTGTGGTTTTTTTTGTTGGTTGCTTTTTTTTTTTTTAAAAGGACTCCATTCTAGCAAATGCACAAAGACAAAACACAAGATAGCTGCCTGTCTTCCCCCTAAACAACCTTTCAATAGACACATGGAACCACAACAAAACAGTGAGACAGCACTGGTCAACATAAAAAGCAATAGTTCTAATTTTTTTCTTTTCTTTTTTTTTTTTTTTTTTTTTTAAACTGAGTTGAAAAGTTCCTGCTCAGCTCTGTGGTACTTACAAAATCTTTAAAAGGTGCTTAATGAAGCTACATATAGAAGTCACTTGTAGTTCTATAGGAAAGCAACATACACCATCAAAATCATTATATAACATAGCTTACCATTAACTGTATATTCTTTCCTCCACTGAAGGCTTTCATCAATCATCTTTAATGTATCATCCACAACATCATGACGCCAAATCAGATAATTTTCAACCCATTTATCATCTTGCTGAAGTCTTTCCACATCTCTAGAATCGTATTTTTCTGATTTATCTAGTAAATAAATCAATTACTGTAAGAATATAGTATTTGCTATGAAAACATGAAAAGGAAATTTATCAGGTTTCAATATAAGCATCTACTGGGTACACAGCATTTCTTTTACAGTCTCAAACTTATGCAGACAAAGCATAGCATAAGAAATTGATTAAAACAACTATCTACTATGATAATATTTAGGAACACTACAAGATTACTCTCACTAGAAAAATATTTCCTGTGATACTTATTCCAAGAAAAAAAAAAAACATTAGAAAACAAGAAGGTGTGTGTAGGGCAGGTGTAATTTTTTTAAAAACAGGTTTCTATAATTAACAAATTAGTATACAGTCTAAGAATGTTTACTAATGAATGTATACATTAAGCATCACTAATTCAAGCTTGAGTTCTCAAACTTATAGGCATCAGCATGTCAGACCACAAAATGTCAGAGAACAGATGTTAAAATGACTATTTTTGACCATGCATTAAACAAAATTGTTTTCATTAAAGATTACATATTCTACACTTGTTATAAATTGTTACCTTACTGAAAACAAACTACATGCAACTCTAGAGCAGCACAAAACCCCTAAGCCTAACTCCTCTTGTATCAGGTTAGCAACAGGATAACAGGTTAACATGCTTTAGGAAGTGATGAAACAGGAGTTGCTGCTGCTCATTACTTTATTATTTTTTAAACAGGAAAGTTTGTAAAATACAAATGCCTAAGTAGACCCATTTTTGTTGTAGATCTGCTTAAACAAAGGCTCAGTTTTCAGATCAATGCTCCTCTTTGAGAAATCTGCATAATCAGAATGCAAATCAAGAGCCCATGATAGAAACAGGCTTCTGAAAACAACAGACACTGATACACATCTCTTTGCTAACTACTAAAAAAAAAAAAGCTTTTAAACTACTCAAATTTATTTGTGATTAGCATGAAAAAAGTTAAGACTGGTTGTTAATAAAACAATGTTAATTTTCAGATACTGGAGAGACAATTCCTTTGTCAGCAGCAATAAACTCAAAATAACTACTTTCAGGGCCATCATAATTAAAATAACTATTTAGAACACTGACTAGATTGTTTAGGGATGCATATTTCAATCAGACATCTTAACTCTGAGGAAGATGTTAAGAAAAAGACACCATTAAATTCTACTAATATTTTTAGTTTTACTGGCCCACCTGCAAAGATGTGACCTATTTTACTTGTCTTTAAATTTATACTGTCACAAATTAGTCAATGTAACTGTAAGAATATACCCATTTTAAATGCACCCATCCACCAAGTTATTATAGTTGCACTCCCCCAATGCACCTCTCCACACCCAACTGCTTCTCACATAATCTACTCAGTTCCTTCTTCATTAGGTTTCAAATTTCTCCTTCCCATGCCATCCCACTACCTTACCTTGTTCCTTAGCCAAGCCTACAGTCAAATCCCACTTTCCTTAATCTCAGTCTCCTACCTGCTCCTCTCTGCCCAAAAGCCTCCAATCCACCAAAAACTCACTTTCAGTTCCTTCTCTCATCATTTCCATACTTGCACCGGACAGCTCATTCCCTATATTCTGACTAAGCCCAGTAAAGTGAACACTCAGGACAAGACTGAAATGATATTTAACTTCTCTGTGGCTCTAGGTCAACCACAGATGGAACAAGTTGCAAAGATTTGGAGTATTAACTTTCATAAAGTCTCAACTGCTCATTTGAAATTTGATTATTCCCCCAATGATTATGATTTGGACAGTTTTGCCTGAGAAACACTAACAGTATCTAGTTTCAAGTTAGAATCATAAAAAAACTAACATTGGAGAAGATTTCTACAGCTCATCTCAGTCCTAACTCCTGCTCACAGCAAGGCTAACTTCCAAGTTCAAACAGGTCGCTAAGTACCTTTGTCAGTCAAGTTTTGAAAACTCAAAAGGGTAGAAAGATTCCACAGCCCCTCTTCGTGTAACATGCATTCCAACCAAAAACCCCTTCAGAGATACTGTCATGTGCAGTAACTAAGCTGGCACATCCACTGTCAGCTAAAGTAAGAGAAGAACTGGCTTCTCTTAGCCATGGTATACTAGCTATTCCATGCTATGCATTATTCAATATGGTACATTGGCTATTCAAGCCATATATAGCTACTCATAGCTACAGCAAACTAGGGCTTTGCAAGAGCTAAGATTTACTTTAGCATCAGTATTACATGTCTCCAGTGCCTGAGCTACCTTACTTCAACTTGGTTTAATAATCTCTAACACACACTAGCTCCCAGCAAGGAATGACTGCAGTTAATCAATCAACAAAGTATTTTTCTGAGATCAGTCCCATGCATATTCTGTTTCTATAATGGATTCGGGTACTGTGTAACTAAAGAGAAAAAAAAAACACACCACCAGGTAAAAACTAAGAGGATAACATCTCACACTGCTTTATGAGGCTCTCTTTACTCTCAGTATCTGCTTGAGAGCAGAACTGTCAGAATGACAGAACAGTGCATCTTGTATCAAACAGTAATTCAAAAACATTCACATATCACGTGGAACGTGCCTCAGAACACACGCTTCAGGGCCACTAACAAATTTTCCCAAACTCTGAACTTAGATAACATTAAAAAATAGAAATTTAACTTTGTGAATATTTTAAGAAAATGAAAGAGGAACGGAGAAAACATTTTATCCAAACTTTCAACATCTATGAAAAGCAAGCTGGATTCAGAGATAGGGACAGTTGAAAAAAATGAAAATATTTTTCCTCTCTTCAGCAACTAAATTCTCAACAAGATAACACATGTAGTCTCAATTTATATATATTACAGCACACACTAAACCAGGAACAACTAGTCAAATTCTGCCTCCATAGGCACTTGCAGGATGCCAGTATTTCAATCAGGTAAGCATAACAAGACTGACAGAACAACAGGAGTACTGATTAGTGTTTTAACCTTACCTGATTTATCCAATTCTTGCTACAAAATAAATAAAATTTAGGATGAGATTGTGAACCCAAAAGTAGTGTTTTATCTCACATGTATAAAGCAGAGTGATATGAAATTGCTGGAGTCCTTCCAATAATCCAGTCACTGAAAAATATGTCAGTTCAGAGGAGGAATTTCTCTTCAAAGTTGTGCATTTCCCATAATTCTACAGAAATCTGGAAACTTGTTTTCAAACTATGCTGTGAAATAATCTGAATGTTTCTAGTTTTAAATCACTCACGGAACACCTGACTGCAGTTACTGGATTATTAGGAATTTCTGGAGTTAGAACAGAATTAGTTGAAAGAAAATAGACCTTTGGTGCTCTCAACACATAATTTAAACACACAACAATTAAGAGGCCAAAAAGGAAACAGAAGTTGAGGGGTATCCAAATGGAAATTCAGGTGAAACTATAAACTGAAGTATCTTACCTCAGACAATCTCCAAGCCTAGCCACTTAAGATACCTGTAAACATATACTGATGCTTTTCTCACTAGGAAATTAAGTGCCTGTTACTTCACTCCTGCAGAACTGCCACTAAGATGCTGAGACACTAAGTTTAATCACCCTTTACTCAGGGAGACGGACATCTCTGTAATTAAGTCCATAACAAACAGAATTTCATAAAGTATTTGGAACACACCCTCCTTGCCCCAGAAGTAACACAAGGAACAGCATCCACAGCTACTTCGGTTCAGAAAGTGCTAGTGAAAGCCACATATGCAACAGCAGTGCCAAGCTTTTGTGAAACATTTCATGATTAAGACAACTGTCCAGAAGCTTGGAAACCTGGTTCCTCCCTCAGCCCAAGAGATTCAAATCTTACTGCATACCAGAATAGTTCCACAGCCAGTGGAAAACGGGAAACTGAGATGCTGCAAGACTCTTCTGTTGAACTGGTAAGCTGTGTAGAAACTAAGCAAGACTCAGATCCAGAAAAGCAAGAGAAAGCATCTGCTTAGCAAATCTGATATTTACCAGAGCATTAAAATCAAATTCTAAGTTATATATGCAGGAGTAACAGTGACAGCAGCAAGAGGAGCCCAAAATTAGCTCTCAATTCCCTTAGCTATAAGGCCTTCGGGAAAGTTTGAGTGAACAAGGAGATTAACTAGGTCTCAGACAGAACTTTAAAAGGTTTCAAAGTTCAAAATTTTATTCAACCTTATTTTAAAAAAGGCTATTTAAAGTTACTTTTGTTTCCTCATTGAGCATTTAGGGTCAAGGGAGAAGACAGAAAAAGTTCTGTTTGAACAGCAGCTTCTTCCCATAACTCATCTTCCTTTTTTCTTGCTTAAGCAAGCAGTTCTGTTCTTTCTATGACCACAACCACATTTAATAGTTGTCTTCTTCAAGCTGAGAAACTCATGGTGAAACTCTAGGACTTAATTACAATCTTCCAACATAAAGGATCCTGTATAACACAACATCTCTGAAAAGAACTCCAGAGTCACACAAAACTAAATGAACACAAATTTCACTGCAACAATTCATGAAATTCTTTGATGCACAAATTTTAACATCCCCTCTCTTCGCACTTTTTTTTCAGTGCTGTCTACATTACCAGGAGACCAATGCTGCACTGCTGTGTTTTCTTCTGGCATTCATGCTTTTGGAAAAATAATAGAAATTTGAGAATATACAACAAGAATATAGAAGAAAGACTACAGGACGCAGCACAGCTAAGTCCCACACTAAATTAATCCAGAAAATTTCAGAATTCACAACCTGTAAGAATGACTCCTCCCTTCAGGAAGAGCTCTTATCTAGAAAAGAAACGTTACAGAACAAGTCATACGCAAAGCTAAGTAGGTATAGCAACTACATACCTTCGAATAGAGAAAAAAACCCACTTCATTGTGCAAAAAACCTGGAAAAAAGCAACTTTGCAAAGTATGTCAAGTGTTTCATTACACAAAGCCTCTCAATTTAACTACTGCCTGAAGCTATTTCAGCCAAGAAGTCTCAGGTCTGAAGCAGTAATAATTATTCCTCTGACCTTGGCTAGAAGGAATAAACCCACTTTAATTGGCTGTTGATGCCTAACATGTTAAGCTAAGTACTACAACCACTCAGGTGTGTGCCTTCAATTGTTAGATGAGGAAATCGGCAAGACTGAAAACAATTTAAGGTCAGTAGCCATACAGGGACAGGGATGAAGAAAACAAAACTATTTCCACCCAGTAATGAGTTACTTCAACAAAATCATGTGGCAATAAACAAAGTATCTGCCTCCAAAAATTTGATAAATTTAAACTTTTAGCAAAACTGAACACTCTCAGTGACAATAAAGACTACTTTCAATAGAAAGCTCAAGCATTAATATCACATAGCTTTCTATAAAAGTATGGGGTTTATCCTATCCCTATGTCTCCTATCTTATCTGTCCAGCATTTCTCAGCCTGAAAGCCAAGAAGCAGGGAAAATAGATTTTTCAGAGCATAAGCAGACATAAGCAGGTATTCAAAACATTACCTTAGGAGTTTTCTACAATAGTCATATCACTGTTTCTTTGAGGGTGCCCCATATCTTTAAAACTTTATTTGCAGTTGGCCAATACGATTAAAAAAACCACATTTTGCTACTGACTTAAAGAAAGTCATGAGGGAATTTAATCTTTTAAATTGGAGTGGGAAACCCCTCTTGCAAAATCTTTTTCTGAAAATTAAGCTTTGCCTAAAGGAGAAAGGAAGAGGATGCAAATGGGGAGGGGCAGGGAATACAGGCAATAACAAATGGTAAATATGCAAAAGGAAGTATGGAAAAGACTTGTTGAATGGAAAAATCTACCAAGATTTGATTATAAATAATTTCCACTGTAACTTTAAAGCAATAGCCCAGAAATAAAAGCTAATTTCAGAAATCCCCTAAAGAAGGAAAATGCACTGAATAAAAAGACAAGACTGTTTGCTAGAAAACATTGTTAGTACCAGTCAGTACTATAAAATTCTTTTGTTTTCATTGTTCCTGTCACCATGCAAATAATTTACATCAACAATTCTCACAAAGAATCCAAACAGACAAAAGAGAAATTAGGCCCCAAAACCTCGAAGACAAGCACTGTCTACCTACCACATCAGACAGCATTTGCTTGCCTAGGGGACTAATGGTAGCTTTTCAGTATTGGAAATATGCCTTTTAAATGCAAGTGTTTTAATTACTAGAGATATACGTTCCTCACAAGAACTGAAGTTGTCTTTCAAATACAGCTAGAAAATGAACTGAAGAGGAAAAAACCCACCACCAGTTAACACTAAACACTGCTTTGCAGATAAGATCTCACAGTGGCCAAGCTTTCCTTCTAGAACCCCTTTACTTAACTTTAATCTAAAACATTGTATTTTGGCAATAAATAATTTCAAACAAAAATCAGGATTTCAAGGGCCCTCTAAGCTTTCATTTCACAACAAAACTACACTTTACTGCAAGACCATCGCAGCATTTGTGACCATTAGCAATTCTTCCTGAATGGCAGGGGAAAAACCAGTAACTGTAAGTTTCATAATATGGAAGAATCACTTCATAACAGAAACACCAAGTTTCTAGAATAATCAGGAACACTTTTCCTCTGAAGGGAAATAAAACAGTGGCAGCTGCACTCCCCAGAAACAAGACTGCCTGAAAATTTTACTCAAATTTTAACACTTGCAGCTCATCTGTAAATGGAATTAGGTTCCTTCTGTAGAGGCCCACAATTCTACGACCACATTAAACTTTCACAGAAAGTATCAGTTTCTCAGTGTGCCTTGACAATGCCCTTAGTTTTGAAAGCAGACTAAAATTGCTGGATATGAAGTGATCATTTGTACCTTTACAACACAGAAAATCACGTTTGGCAGTGTCTGCATACATGCACCTCCACACCCCGTTTCAATTAAGAAGAAACATAAAAGAATACATTTTAGAACATATACAGTAAAGGCTGAAGGGCCACAATAAAACTAAAACCCTGTGTTTTTCACAGTTGAAGTGGGCATGACAACCTTAAATTTGCTTGTGGCATTCCTAAATTTGAAGGAGGGAATTAAGAATGTAAACTCAAAAAAATCCTAATCCTATTTTCTTGAAAGGGCTAAGAGCCCTAAACCATGACCCAAAAATGGGTTTAGGGAGAAAATGTGTTCAAAATACTGCAAATAGGATTACAGCTTACCTTGCAACAGTATTCAATTATTTTAATGGCTGTAACAACCAGCCCAACAGAGTCTTTGTTACAACTGGAGAAACCTGTGGAACTCCAAGATTGTAAGGGATAGTTCAATTGAAAAGCTAATACTCCCTTTTTAGCAGCAACCATCCCAAAGCAGTTCTAGGATTTCCAAAGTCATTTTCTGAGTGTGACTTTGGGATAATACAATACAAAGCAAGATGAACCACTTATCATAGGAAAATATACACATTAACTGAAAACATTAACAGCCAAAAGAATTTCTAATTTAAGATGATGCTCCACTCTCCAGAGGCTGACCTTTAAGACTGCCAAAGACATCTTTACTCACACAGAAATATCAAATGGCAAAATAAGCTCTCTCTTTTTCAAGACACTATTCTAATAATTTTGTCATCTTGCCAGAAATACAGGTCATCTCTAACCAAGGCCAACTAGTTTCCTTTATGAAAGTTAGCAGAGCAACCCTATGAAACAAAGTTGTACCACCCTCAAGACCCTTAAATTTTGCAAGAAAAGTGCTATAGCCGATCATAAAGGAGTCACAGAAGCATGCAACCCTTACATAAAAGTGATAACTAGGTAACCTCAATAATTCTGATCGGGAACATCAAAGTAAGGCATGTGTTTGCAGGACTGAGGCTTATATTAAAGGAGCTGCACGCAACTCCTAAACTACTGGGCTCTTACTGTATTTGCATTAAAAATTGGATAGAAGCATGTTTTTAATAGAAAGTCTTTACACAGTCATAATAAAACATACTGCTTACTACAGCTGTTAGCATACTCTACTACTACATATTCTACTATCATAAACAATGCAAATCAACCTCGAAATGAAAGGAAACCCCTCTAGGCTTACCCCGGTATTCCTTTTCCCCAAGGCATCCCCAGCACCTCCTGGCCTTCATTTACAAGTTTAAAAGCATCTGCATTTCGCTTCAGAATCGAGTTGGACACGCAGCATGATTTTAATTAAGGCCAGCATGAATTGAAGTGCAAGTTACTCTAGAAAAACAACTCCTTCCTTGACAAACTGGTCGAGGTCAGAACTCTTGTCCATTCTCCCCCCCCCCCCCCGACATATTTTATGTCCCAAAAGCACCAAGCACAGCAGCGTCCCAGACCCCCCCCCACGACAGCTGACCAAACGTAACCGCGAGTCAGAAGGACCCAGACCTTCGCCCCAAGACAGCGACCCAGAAGAGAGCACCAAGAGCCAACGCGGAGAGACCCTCCTGCTTCGTGCACCATCCCCACCCGCTAGCTTCGGCCACCCGAGGAGAAGGCGCAGACGCCCGCTCACCTGGGAAAACGGCCGCGGCGGAAGCCCACGCGGGAAAAGCCCCAGAGACCACATCCACGGAGCCCACCGCCCCCCGCCCCACCGCCGAGGCGCTCACCTGCCAGGTACTCCGCCTCGAAACGCCGCCTGGTCTCGCTTATCAGCGCGGCCTTGTCCTGTCGCTGCTGAGGGGAAACGACAAAGGGCAGGGGCGTGAAAGGAAGGGAAAGGCCGGGGCCCGGGTCAGCCCCGGCCCCTCACCTGTACCGTGCCGTGCCGTACGGCGGGCCCAGCTCTCCCCGACCCCCAGCCGCTGAACCGGCCGGCGGTCGGAGAGGGGAGGCCCGGCGCGCAGGGGCTCACCTCAGCCATGGATCCGGCGGAGCCGCCCCAGCAGCGGGCGAGCAAGCGGGGCAGCCAGAAATGGGGCTGGAGGCGTCGCGTGACCCCGGCGGGGGGGCGGGGCGCAAGGGCGAAAGGGGGCGGGGCCTAGCCGGCGGCCAACCACCCAGAAGCCTCGCCCCCGCCGGCCCCGCCTCTTTCCCGGGGGCTTAGCCCCCCTCCCTCTGGCTCCGCCCTCCGTGCCGTTTCATGTTCGCGCCCTCCTCCCTCTCTCGCTCCCGTCATGCTCCGGGCGGCGGGAGTTTCGGAGCGGGCGGGCTCCTCTCGCTTCCTCCCTTCCCCGCCCGCCCGACCGGGACCGGGAGCGGCCGCCGGAGCCGGGTAAGGCCTCGCCGGCGCGCAGCCTGCCGGCGCCGTTCCTCTCTCCGTAGGAGCTTGCGTTGACCCCCGCCGGGCCGGGCGGAGAGGGCCTTAACCGCCGTCAACGGCTTTTCGGGGGGCGGAAGCTGGGCCGGGCCCCGCTGCCGCCTCAGCCCGCGGGGAGAGCCGCCGGGCGCGGGGAAGGGGAAGGGGATGGTGAGGCCCGGCCCGAGGCTGTGAGGGGCCGCGGGGGCGGCTCAGCTTGGCCGGGACCCCCCCCCCCCGCCTCAGCCGGTGAGGGAGGCTGGTCTGCGGGGCGCCTGAGCCGGGCGAGAACTTTCGCTTTAAAGAGGCTTTACGATTTTGACCAAGAACGAATTCTATTTATTAATAAAGCCTGCGCCTGCGTGAAGGCTCTTAAATTAGAGAATTCAAAGCACCGTTGCTTTCCAGTCCCCTCGGTGGATTTGTGGAGCTGACGCCTCCAGTTCAACCGCACAAACAGCGCGTGTGTGGTTTGGTTTGGTTTCTTTGAGTTTATATTATGCTGTGTAACTGTTGACGAGCAGCGAATTCACGCTTTGTTAAATCAGGGCTAGACTGCACTTCTGAAATGTTTCTGTTACTTAAATCTCTCAGCGCAAAGTTGCTTAACTTCATTTTACTCTGTGAGATTAAATGACATACTGGCCTCGTGTTCTCAAATTAGTCGATCTCATTGCTTTGCGATGTATAGTTTTCCTTGTTCTTAAGGATCAGTTCAGCTAGTCCCAAAAAGATTTAATTTTTTTTGCTGTCATTTGCTTTTGTAGATGGAAAATTTCCAGATAGGTTAAAATTTCTGCAGAGACATAATCCTGACAAAAATGGAGACGCATACGGTTTTCTTGTAGAGGAATATCCATAAAGATAAACAAAGATGCTTCTGGGTAAGCAAGAACACTTCCTGTCCTACAATGGTGAAGTCCTTATATTTCAGCTGTCAAAACCAAAACATGTCGAGGGAGCAGCTGATAAAACAATGAACTTATGCGTCAGAAGAATGTCATTCAACAGAGACACTAAGCTGTTTGTTCAGAAGTCTTCTGGATTATTCAGCATGCGTGCCAGTCATTTAAAAATTGAAATAATTTGTTGTAGCTGCGCAACGGATTCCAGAACAGGGATTATTCTTCCCTGCATTTTGGTGAAAAAGAAAAAACGGAACAATGTTTTCAGATACCTTTTATTGTTGCTTCACAGCTCAAATCAATTTGAGCAGTCCTTTTATTTTAATTTGGATTATGAGCTGAAAGAAGACATCAGGTTGTTTACTGGCCCTTCAGTCTTGTGGAGGCATGCCAACAAGCTGTTCTATATCTCTTCTGACACCTGCACAGTTCTAAGTGCTCCTGTTCAGCTGTCTTCTGTTGTGTGGACAGGTGAAATTGCAGATGAAGGCACTGTTGTCTTAGGGACAGGATCTGCTTGCCTGGCAGAGAGTGAAGATGAGGATGAGTTTTCCACTTCAGACAGAGCCATCTGGGGTAGCGAGTTCTTTGGATACGCAGTTAAAACACAAAAAATGCTAACTGCCACATGCTTTATGCCTCATGCTTACAGCAGAGTGGTATCTTCTGTCTACGTCTGCAAGAATGAGATATCGAAAAAACAGCTCCGAATATCACTTGTTGCCATAACCCACAAGAATCAGCTTATTTGGTTCCAAGATGGTCTCCCTAAAGGTGTTTGTGAGCTTCCTTATGAGAAACCATGTTCAGTAAAAACAGCTGTAACCAGTAGCAGTGATTTGCTATTTATTGTGTCTTTTGCCTCCGGAAATATCTGTGTTGTACAGAGGAGAGACAGCTTACAGGTATTTGTGACTTTAAACAACTCCCTTTTACTACTGTATCTTTTTTTGTCTATATTGTCTCATTGGAAGTTTCTGCAACTTAAAAGCTATGTGTTTAAATTTTATAGATTTTTTTGTTGTTGTTATTGTTGCTTCTGTTAAAATAACCTGTCTAAAGTATGAGATTGTTTTGCTTTCATTGTTTGTTTATATATCTGAAAATAAACCATGGATTCTATTGTTTAATGATACATTTTATGAATCTGAGCCAAAGCTTCTGTTGCTAATTGAAAACTTCCATAGCATGAGAACCTGAAGCTGTAAGATAGTTATGAGTGTGCCTACATAATTTGTGTTAAAGTGAAAGCAAACTGATATCATTGCAAAGCATAAACTTCTCACTGGAATTTAAAAGCCTTTTGAGTCTCACTTCCTAGTAACAAAAAATATTGTTTCATCAAAAAGACAAGAAGAGGCCTTGGTTTTGTTTCCTAAAGTCAGGAAGGACAAAGTTAACTGCTAGGGTTTTGTAATACTCTGTCAAGAAGACTTACATAACTCAGGAAATGAAAGTTTGTCCTATTTAGTCATCAGCATTATTGTACCAATTTGTCTTTATCTCTCAAACATATTTAAGTATGCAATGCAACAAAGATATTTCTGAATGTCAAAGGTATAATGTCTTCAACTGATCTTCAAGTATTACTGGTTCTAAATGAATGGTACAGCATTCAGCTACTAAGCTGTTTGAGTACACTGAAAAGTTATCTTCTCTGCAACCTGTATTCTGGAAAGTGATCTTTAAAGAGAAATGGCTAATTTTTCCCTGAGTTACATGGGCTCTAAATGATAGAGTGAGAGCTTGAAACTTCTTAAAATTCTGCATTCTGCACACCTGAAAAGGCTGCCTTTTTATAAACAGCAAGCTTCACCAAAACAAAATCTCAAATACAAGATTTATTCAAATACATGTGTCTTAAAACCTCTTCTACTGTAGGTGGCTTCCAAATGGCAAAAAGTGAAGTCTGTTCTGGTGGATGATTTTACTGGCTCTGGAAGCGAGCAACTGTTACTTCTTTTGAAGGATGACTCCAATACGGAAGTGTTAAGTACGTTCATACTAACAGATCTTGGAGAGGTCAACTATGCAGTAAGTTCAGCTTGCCTTTTCTCAGCTACTCAGTCTGTGCTTACTAAATTAAGAAAACCTCAATGAATTGTTAAAGTATTGGTGCAAAGTGAAATTGGATGTGTGCTGTGAAATGCCCTGAAGTTTGAATATTCCCCGCTGTAATCATAAGATATCTAAAGAGATTATTCTACTTCCTTGATAGCATCAACAGTCTTTTGGGAAGTTAAAGGAATGCAGTTGAAAACACTTCACATATGTAACAGGTTTGCTACAATGCTTACCTTTTGGCTAAGAACTCTTAATTAAGGCCATAGTGCTTGTTAATTATCTTCTTATAATTGGTCTTTCCATTATGTACTGTCAAACTCCAGTTGCTTTCAGAAGATAAGATTTTTCTTTTAAAGTGCATACTGCGGTTCTGCTGGTTTTCTGTATTTTCCCCCAGATTTTTATAATGCTGTGTAATAGCCTGTACCTTACTTTCAGCTTTTTAATTAAATCAGGGTTTTGTTTTGGTTTGGTTTTTTAGAGTGGTATTAATTATGAACATGATGTTCCTGCTGCAGAAGGATTGCAAGAGAATGGTTTGCTTACTGTCCAAGCCCTTGAAACAAGATTACAGGTTTGTACTCGATAGTTCTGCCTCCACGTTTTCTCCAAATTACTTTTCGGTATTATTACATTTTCTAAAGGGTGAGGATAATGATACTGTTTTTATTGGAGAAGTAGTTCAGGGAGAAGACAACATTGTTAAGTATCCATTCTTGCATCAGTGGTAGTCTGTGTTTCAGTTCTCTCAGTTGTTACGAATTCATTTGGGTAATTGGAAGGGTCTAATTTAATTTTAATTAAAAGTTTGAGATAATGCTGAAGATAACCTATCAAAGCTTCAGAACAGTAATTTTACTCCTAGATGTTTAAATACCATTTTAGTAAAATTAGAACATTTGATTCTTTTGCTCCACATTACATACTTTGGGAAAGTGTAGTGCCAGGTTCCCTGTGAGTGGCAGTTAATCCTTAAAGAGCAGCGTTATGGTCTGTTTCTTTGTCCACGGAATTCAATCAAGTTGGCTTTTACTTTTGCCCAAATTAGTGACCATGGTTATTTCACCACCTGCTGATGTTTTTCCTCCTGTTACTAGCAGTTTTATAAGGATAATTTTGCAAAGTGCAGTAGATGAAGCTAAAACGTATCCTTCTTATAATTAGCATCATTTATGAAACAAGCTGGGGGAAACCTTGCAGAGTCCAAGTAATCAATGGCAATATATCTTTGCCTGCCTTGCTTTCTACCTTTCATCCTGTTAATAAACACCCAGCATACTCTCCAAGATGTTCTTTTGCAGTATTGCGCGTTGGCCTATGCCATAGGGGTAATAACTGACAAAATAGAAAGATTATTTAACAACAACAAAAAAAAAAGCTCCATGAGAGAGCATAAATCTCAAATTGAGTCAATAGTGTGAGGCTATTGTTTGCTGAGAGTGCTTTAAGTATGATAGGTGGTTATTATTCCTGTCATTTGAGAATTAGTGAAAACTTAAGTAAGGTATTGTGGCAATTCTATCTCCAGTCTTTAAAAATGAAGCAAATTAACTGGCAAAAGTTTAGTACTGGAAGAAAAGGAGGACTATGACCTATTAGGAAAAGACTGAAAAAGAAAAGACTTTTCTAGTTCTAATTACAAAAAAGATGTCTAAAGAGATATTATACATCTTCCAAAATATAAAAGCTGTTGTATGGAGAATGTGGGACAATAGGTTTTTTTCCTTCCTGGAATGCACAAGAAAGTAGAAGTTGGATTAATTTTGAGGACCTCTTGAGGTCCCTTCCAACCGTTTGCACATTAGAGGCCCATTGGCTTTTACATGCAGAAGTACAAGCTTCATTCCAAATGCACTTTTTTTCTGTTTCTGGATTCTTTTGGGTAGTCATATATTTTAAAACTGATTTCTTTGCTGCTGCATTCTTTTCCTACTCGTTATATTACTTTCCTCCTTTACAAAACAGAAATTAGTTTCAATCTCCCTCATTCGTTGTTTCTTCCACTGTTGTAATGAAGATTGTCCACCCTGCTGTTGACGGCTATATGTTCTATGTAACTATGTTCTATGACTTTGTTCTTGTAATACACCAGCTGGTACAGCTCTGTGAATCTGTGTTAGGATCAAATGAATAGTCTGTTTTGCATATTTTAGTGGTTCTGCTGGGAACAAGCCACTGGCTGGAGATTTCACATATCATCTGCTGATAAAATTCTTCTTACAGACACAGAATCCTTCATAAGACCTTATTTATTTATTTATTTATTTAAAGATCTTTTCGATCTCTAATTTTCAAAGCCACATGCTAGCACAAGCATTGTAAGCAAGTTGAAAATCTTCATATGTTTTAATGCTGTAAATCCTTGAAATTGTCATGCTGACAAATTTGGAAGTAGGTGGAGATATTTCTTTTTAACCTTACTGTTGTTTCCTGGCTGAGATTTCCATTGTTCTCCATTGTGTATGTTCCTCTGAACAGTGAAGTACTCTTGCTGGTTTTTGTCATCTGATGTATAACTGAATTTCAAGGAATGATTGTTTTGATGCAATAGTGCATTGATCCTGCTTAACTTGGGAATTTCCAAAGGTTATTTAGCCTTGGAGTGGTGCCTCTTGCTATTTATCATAAAAATTCAGGTCGTCTAGAAATTTGCAATCAAATCATGTTTTGACAGTCTCTATGGAATCTCGTCTTTTAGGGCAAAATGAAATAGCAGATGCAGCCCTTTTTCACTCTCTGTTGCTTACCCCTTATTTCACATCTGTGTAGCTGTTTTCTAGCCATGTGAGAACTTCAGCAGGACTGAATTGTGGTCCACTGCATATAGGTAGGCTGTATTTAAGTTATACACAGCAATACATGTAAGTTGCATTTTGCAGGTAGTAAAATTGAAAAATATATCAGTCTGTGCATTTTTAAAGTGTTCAATGTTTATCTTGTATGCAGTCTTTTGGACCTGAATCTGGTCTTTTCTCCTGTGGAGATTTTTTTTCTTTAACACTCGTTTCAGTATCTTCTGAAGACTTCCTTTGGCACAGTATTGCAGTTACATTACAACAGCTGAGGTTACAGGGTTTCTCATGGGTTTAGTTGACTTTTCTGGCAGAAATACCATGAGTCAGAAGTGTCTTTTTATGTCCACTGGCCTGTTCTCCCCCCAAGTATTTTACAGTTTTGTAAGGACTGTAATGCCAAATTCTTTTACCTATGATTAACTTGCTTCCTTTGACTTGGTTTGCCTGGTTTGGGGCAGGTATTTTTTTAATCCTCACTGCTGATTCATTGAATTGCTGCAGTGTCTTAATTGTTTTGTTCTCATTCTGATAATGCTGATTTGGTGGTGGGTAGAAAGTTAGTTAAGAAATGTTCTGTACGTTTGATTTTTTTTTTTATTATTACTGCTTTTGGGGAATGTTTTAAGTATTTGTTTTTCTATCTGTTGCTGTAGATTGGCCCATTTTCTTTTCGATGTTTTTTCATAAGGGCTCTAAGTCACTTGAAAAACATAGAACCAGTTTTTTACCATTTGAGTAGCTTCAGCCTATAGATCTCTGAATTATGTTTCCCTCCAGCTTTTTTGTCTACTGTTTCCATTTTACCTTTGCTTTTCTCAGTATTTTTTAGTCTTATCAATCATGAATCTTCCTTTCCATTTTATTTCCTTTATAAAAGTGCCACCATTCTTGGCTCAGTTTTAGCTCTGTATGTATGGGCATTAATTTATTTATTTATGAATACTGCAACTTTAGTTGCAATGTGTCAAAGCACTTGGCTGTTCTACTTGCTACTAAGCCTCTGTGTTAATTTGCTTTGCTTTTGACAGTGATTCATCTGTTCTACTGCTCATGTTGAATTTACTCACAGCTGTATTGCGTTCGGATCTGGACTGCTTTGTTTTTATGTTGACGTTTATTTTCTATTTTAAGGTGATCTAGTTTTATTTTCTTAGTTTCACAATGCAAAGATTGTGACTTCTGCGGATGCTTGGTGCTCAGTACGTATTGGTATATGGCAGAAAGGATGTGCATGTCGCTTGTTCCAGAGAGAGTTGATAGGGGGTGCTACCCAGTCTTAGGTTTGCCATGTGGTAAACTTCAGGTCTCTTTCTTTTGTTGCTTTATGAGGAAAAAGGGCTTGCAAAAGTTAGATTGGTCAGCAAGCATACATCGGTGAATCTTTGGCCATTTTGACTGCTTCTCAGTCTGTGCCTTCCCATTTGCTCTCTGTTTCTCAGTTGTTTATTCAGTAGTTACTCACCAGTGGGAGTAAGTCATGGTTTGGTATTCTGATGACCTCAATTAGGAAGGTATTATAGAAACATCTGTGGTTTTAGCTCTTCTTTTTCTTCTGACCCAAGTCTGGCACTGGATTATTGCTTGGAATCTGGTACCTATGATGCATGGTTTAATAGGTGGCAAATCATTTTTTTACAGAACCTATCATGATGAGTGCTACTTGCTCTAAATGCCCTTTGCCATTGTAGTGTAAGCAGAGGGCATCACTTTGCTTGCATGAAGTGCTTTTTATTCAGGCTTGTCAGTTGGTTATGATTGATCGTGAATTGGTTTTTTGTTTGTTTTTGTTTGTTTGTTTGGGGGGGGAAGCTTGGTTTTGCATTCCAGTGGTGAGCTTTGTTCTGTCTTTGGTAGCACTGGACTTCTCAGGATCTTGCTTTCCAGAGAATAGCTTTTGTGGAGCTTTCCTAAAATCTTAGAAGCTGGTGCTGGCATGCTTTTCTTTTTTTTTTTTATTTTTTTTATTTTTTTTTTTATTTTTTTTATTTTTTTTTTATTTTTTTTTTTATTTTTTTTAACTGGGACTACCCTGCATGTATGTCTGTTTGTAAAACTGTCAACTCTTCAGTCTATTTGCTTGACCAATAATCAATACAAGTCTTCAGAAGAAATCGAAACTGATATCTTCCAATGGAATAGTGAAGCAGGAACAATAATGAAAGAGACAAACATGTACATAATTTGATAAAGTTTACCTTAGAAGTTTATCTTAAACTCTATGTTTAATATTGAGAGGCCAAGGTTTGGATTCATATTTTGGCAGCAGAGTAGCCTGATTTGAACTTTTTTTAGAAGCATTACAAGAGGAACATCATGATCTTGGCTTGTGATACTTGCATAAAAATGGAAAGCTGAAAAGACATCTTGGTAGCTTCAATATCAGTTCTTATTTGCAGTAGACCTAAGCATAAGTTTCATGATAATTTTTGTCTTTTACAGGCTGGTTGCACCTCTGTTCGAGAACTACAGCAGCATTTAAGACTCAAAAAGAAGGTTATTCTTGAATCTTGCAGAGCATTAATAGATCTTGTTGAAGAAAGAACCCATATTCTACCAACTGCAAAAGAGGTAAAATGCAGAGGAGAGTACAGATCACTTCTGAATTCTGCTGAGCCTTTTGTAGAGGGTGCTTCCCTCAACCACTTGTTGCTTTCACCGGTAGGGATTGCTACTATCAAAACTCATTAATCTGCTTCTTAATTCTGGTTCATTACCTTCATCTGTCAATGTACATAGATAAGAGTAAATTTAGTTCTCTTTACTTGAAACTGATTTGCATAATACCTCCTGACAACTGAGTTGTATGGAGGAGTAACCTTTAACAAAGAGTTAGTGACAAACAGTAGGAGGAGTGTAGTCTTAATTGGCACGGTTGCCTAGATATTGAATATCTGTCTGTGGTCTAACATTACGAAAAATGAGCTGTCATAGATCGGTGTAAGTAAAATTGATTTTATGATGGGGGCAGAGAGAACTGTGGGCTGAGAAGGTGGTGGAGGTTGGGAAAATGTTATCTTAATATGTTGCTCAAAATAAGCCTCCTAATTTACTTGAAATGGAGTTGATGTCCCTTTCAGTTAATGTTGTGATCCCTTTCAAGTGAGCCAGGTTTAGACAACAAAATTTCAAGCAATTAATGCAGTAATATAAAGTAAATTCTAGTACCTTAAATCTTCTTTGGACAATTAATTCTATGGTAGTTCAAGATTTATACATGTGATGGTTACAAGGAGAGAATGAGTTGTGCTTTTCCACGATATCACGTGTTTTAAGAAAATGAAATTCTATCCTTTTAATCTGTTGATGATAATAAACTAGTTTATATAGATTTCATTTTATGTATCTTAAAAGCACCTCCAGCAATCATTTGTGGTAAAACACAAGGTAATACAGTATAGAAAGAACTAATATCTCCACTTAATTTATCTAAAAAAACCATTTTTCTGTAAGGAAGGTCTTGTCTCTCTCTGGGATGACGTAGAAAATCCTCCTCATTCTCTTAGTAAAGAGACATCAGTGGCGTCTAAAGTCCCAGAGCACTTCATAGAGAAATTGTGGCAGCGTGTTGTGGGTGACAGCTTGGTAGTTGGAGTAGAACTAACTGCATCATTTTACTTGTAAGTATATATATTTATCTAATAATTTAATTGAGTAATTTTCTAGAAACTGAATTTGCAGGTTAAGCTCTGTAGTAGCAAGAGTGGATTTTTGAGCTTTGAACTTTCTCATTTTGAACATCTGTATATAAAGTGTTTCAAGTGTGTGTCTTGTCAGTATTGTTGCTGCTGCTTGTCTCTCTCTAACACTGTGCAAAAAAATATGTTGTATAGCCAAAAATCAGTTATGTCAGTATTACCACATCATTACTGGAGGCTTTTTACAACAGAGTTTTCTTTGACAAAAATTATGGTTCTCTATAGTCCGTGTTGACATAGCTATGCTGATATCAGTATGTGGTGTAGATAAAGCTCTGTCTTAGCCATACGGTTCCTGATGCCTTACTGTTAACATCTTGCCATTCCTAAAGAGCGATTTGCTTAAAGAAGCGCAGAAGAAAACATTTTAAATTCTCTGATCAACTTAATAAATACTCAGCTTTTGAATTGAACTATGCTACAGTCACGTATCCAATCAAATAAAATATTTGCTAAGCTTATGTATTGTGTAAATTATGTGGAACAATCAGCCATACAATACTTAAACCTTCAAAATTATTTGTTTATTCTTATTATTGTCTTTAAAATGATTTGTTTATTCTGTTCATTTTAATTACTCAGTTCTAGTTGTAAATACTCCTTATATAATTTCCCCCTTACAGGGAGGGAGCTCATTTGGAACACAGTTTAAAAAAACAGGATTACATGAAACATAAATTTAGAATATGCATTGTGTAATGTAAACTTTGGTGGAGTCAGAACTTACCTTTTGACCTATATTCCCACAAGCAGTGTAGCTGAGACTGTGTTAGGGTAAGCTTAAATACTATTGATGCCACTGAAAATCATTCAGGTGGTTGTGAGGGACCTGACCTGTTACGCCCTTTGGCCATTCTGCTGGAGCTGTGGGTATACTATTTCTCAACTGCCAGATTGCTATAACTTTACAAGAACGTTGACCTCATCTTCTTGAAAGCCTCTGTTAAGAGCCACTGAGGCAAGAGATTGTTTTTGCCTTTCCAGTGTTTATTCTTTCAGCTTTGATGATGATGACATCATTTTTGAAAATGAAATGCCTAATTCCTGTATAACTTCAGAAATTCTCAAAAGATTTGGAACCATTCTTTGAAAACCAGCAGGAATATTGCCCTCTCCCCCATTTTTACAGTTGAGAAAAGATCTGTGAAGATGAAGTCATTTAACAAAGGTTACCTGGTAGGCTAGCAGCAGAACCTAGGTCTTCTGGGCTCCAGTTCCGTACTATATACAACAACCTGTGGTTCTGGGGAAAAGGGCTTGCTTTCTCTCCACCCCCAACACTGTAAGTCTTTACTGATTATTTTTGTGCTTCCTACTAAATGCAAGATTGCAGCGATGTTTTAGATTGCATTGTGAGGTGGTGATACTTCTTCATAAAGAAAATTAGACATTCATAAGACATTCAGATGTCAGTGACATCTTGAGACTGAATTGACTGACAGAATAAAATATTCATTAAGAGAGGATCTGAAACAGTAATATTAGGATTTCATTGAAAGAACCCTGTGTTGAATAAATAGAGTACTGCATACATTTCAGGAAATTACTGCATGTTTAAGGTAATAGTATTTTAAACCTTTTAGTTTACTCTCTACATTCAATTTTGAGTATCTATAAAACAATATAGAACATCAGAAGAGCTTTTAGTCATCAAAGAGAGCAGAATTGATACTTTGTGTATTTTTTTATTAAAAGAAAGTTAAGTCTCTACAAATAAATTATAAATGTCGTAGAGTATTGGCATGGATTATGTGGAATTTTCAACATTTTCTGGGTGAATTAGACATCCAAATTCTTTCAGTTGAAATGTGGCATCTAACTCCTAGAAGCTCTTAGAAAATTCAGTCCACGTTTTGAAAATCTTTATACTAAGCTTAGATGAAATAGTCATTTGAAGGACTTATACTCTTTGCACAGTCTATGACTTAACCTGGAATGATACTGGAGTTTTTGGTAGTCTTAAATGTCTGTATATATTTTCAAAGTTCTTGTTATTTGTCGGATGGCAAAATACAAACTGGGAGTGCAGTCATCTTATATGGATTTTCACAGGTCACTGAGTGATGTCAGTTTATCTTTAGTGATGGATCAAGACTTCTCTTTGATTTCTCCGATTATCGAGTGTCGAAATAAAATCATTAAGCTGAACAAAGCATTCTCAGCATTGTCTGTCTCCTCGTGTCAAATTGAGCCTCCTCCAAAAAAGATGAAATTGGACTTGCATAGCAAGAATGATCTGAAAAAAGAGTTTCCTAAGAGATGTTCACCGGTTCAGCTGGATGGAGCAAAGACGGTCATTGCTGTTACCAGCCTTTCACCATTATTGGCATTTCATCATGTATGTTGCGTAGTGCTTCTACATGCAAAGAAACAAAAACGTCAGAATGATAGTTTACAGGAGAGCAAAAACATTACTGTACTCTGTGGGAAAATTTTGTTAAGTCTGGAAGATATTTCAAATGGAAAATATTCAGTAAAGATGCTAAGGGATAATAGTTACTGCACAGGTAAATGGATTGATATAATTTGGATTCATAAATATATGGTTGATTCTTCTGTTTACTCTAGGTGATGCCAAGCTAAGTTTTCAAGGTGTAATCATATCTGTCTCTTTGAACATCAACTGCATAGACCTCTTGTGAGTTAAAAGCAGGGTGAAATACAAGATGGAACATTTTTCAAAATGGAAAAAAAATGTTAAGTGATTTGCTGTAAGGTTTTGTGCTAGCATTGGTGCTGAATTGTATCTGAAAAGGTTAATTTTGAAGATAAGTCCAAGTATAGAATGCTGAAGCCTGCATTTTTTCTATAAATAAGATATTTCCTGTTGATTAGATACATACATTTTTTCTGACATAGTATTACCTCTTAAATAATACTAAAGTAATTGAAGCTCTTCCTTCTCTACACATCTATTAAGGTCATTTATTTTCCTTTCTTTTAATATTCCTGATTGAATTGATTTTGAACTGGGCTTCTGCTCATGTTGCAAAATATCCTTTTGATTGTGTGCAATGAATTTTAATTTCTTTCTTTCTGTAATGCTGTACCATCGGCTAAAGCCAACGTGTCATCTTACTATTGCAGGAGGCTATTAATAGTCTTCTTTTGGCAAGGTGCTGTTTCTCTTTAGCACTTTCATTATATAGGTGGGGCTCTGTTAATCAGCTAACTATTTTGCTTGACTGAAGTAGGTATAAGAATTTAGGTGAGAAGAAAATTCCCAAAGAATGCCTGAACACAGGTGCAAACTATTCATGTAAAACTGGGAATGTGAACCAAAAATCTAAGCACATTTAATGCATGCAATGTGATCAAAATATTTACGTCAAATACCTTTTACTGTATTTTGTTGCAGGTTCCGTGGAAGATATACTTGCTGTCCTTGCAGTATCTGTCAGATTCTCCTTTCAGATTGTGTCTTCTGGCTGCACATTGACTCTGGTAAATTCATGGTTATTGGGAGAAATGGAGTGCACACCATTTAAGGAATGCCATGACAGCATATTCTGTCATAAAGCAGGAAATGTGTACGGTACAGTTTTTAACTGGACCCTGAAAAATCCATCTGAAGGAGTTCTAACGTTATTTTGCAGGTAAAATTGCACAAAAAGTGTAGAGTATATTCATCTTGCATACACACTTTTTTTATCTTTACACTCTTTCTTACTGGTACCATAAACAATGGCCAAAATCATAACCAATAGGCTTCTAATATAATGGTATGATAACCATCAGCAATAACAGAATTATTTTCAAATCAGAACTATGGCAGAACCTGAACTGCATTGTTGAATTTTGTCTAGGCTAGCACACTGAATTACAAATAAGTCTAGTCTCCATTAATAACTGCTTGGTACGATTTCTTTTGTTCATTTCACTGTCTCATAATTTTATATTAATTTTTCTTACATTATTCTTAATATAATATATATAGTTTTTCTTCAATATGTGTTGATTTAAAAAAAATTCCTTAAGGGGATGTTAAAAACAACAACAACAAAAAAACCCAAACAACAACAAACCCCAAGTTATACTAAATTTAAATTTATTGCTATGTCACTTTGTAGTTTAGTACTGCAACATAAATTTAGTCTAATTTTGTACATGTTTCTGATATATTTATTTCCTATCTACCATGATTTTGAAAAGGAAATAATCAGAAGAGTCTCAGTGATTTCCTTTTCTTATGTAGATTCTTGGACAAATGTCTATAAAATTTCCTAAACCAGGCTAAACAAGTTAATAATACTGCCATAATTTAAGATTTAGCTGGATAAGGCTCACAACATAAAAAGTACTTCTTAAGTATTGATGAATGTTGCCTCTCCTGAAGAGTTCAAGCTGAAAAGTAAAAGAAAGAAAAGGTGTATCTCTTAAGAGTCTCTAATTTATAGTGAGGTTCAATCTTTTACTCAAATAGGAGTTGATTTCCTTCTTTTATGTAAGAGAAAAGGCTGAAATGTTTGAGAAATCAGTCAGGAAAATTTTAAGCCTCAAGACTTTTGGTTCCTTTTGAAAAGTTAGGTTACTTGATACTGTCACTTTTGATCCAGTTTTGCATTAATAGTTAGTGAGCTGTGTGTTTATGGTATAACTATAATTGTATTTTCTTTATTTTTTTTTCCTATCTTTGGATTGATCTTTTATCTAGCTAGGATATATCTGTGATAGGTGGGAGCTACAGCTGTTCTTTTTCACAGCTTTTCAGAACCAAATAAACTATATCTGTTATAAGTAGTGGAATGTTTAGATAACTAAATTGAAATAGAAGTACTTTAAGGAAAAATGCCTTTCTGATCTGTGTGAGAAAACTAGCTACTTAAGGATGCTTGTGGGTTTTTGGGGGTTGGTTTTTTTTGTCGTTTGGCGTTTTTTGCTGTTTGGTTAGGGCTTTTTTCCTGAGATGATTTCCCCCCTACCCAGTCAAAAGAGTCGGAGGAGTTTATCTGGCCAGACACTGGAAATAAGACTTTGGACAAACTCTACATTCCTCTTAGAATGAGGAATGTGTTACTGTGTCATATATGCTACACTGGTATCCAGGGAAGTAGGCTCCCTGATGATTAACAGCATTATTTTATCTTTGTTTCTTAATAATTTTGAATGTCTCATTTTTAAGTGCAACTTTCCCTCACCAGTGACTGTTTAAAAAAGACAGGCAGTTGGCCACCTAATAGCAATGTTGTACATACCTATTGATAGTGACAATCTATGAATACAAGTGACTTTTTTTCTGCCCCTAAAGGTAGACCAGACAATATATTTCCTTTGTGCTATTACATGTGGCCTTCACGTACAATGAATTGCTTCTTAAAGAAACAAGTGATGCACATGTGACCCTAATCATGGACATCTATTTTAGTACAGAATATTTATGTTGCTGAAGTTTGCTTAGTGTCAGTTCTTTTGACATGCAGTGGCTAGCCTGCATGCCATTAGAAAGCCCTTGCTTACTCCTGTATGTACAGTACACATAATAATTAAAACCCTAATCAGCATCAGGTTTTCCCTGTTGGATTTAAAGTAGCTTTGTTTTATTTTCCACTATAGCATTTTGAAGATATAAGGTAGTTTTAATAATAATAACCTTATTTTACAGAAACCTGACTGTCTTGTTCCAGTGCCTTCATAGCCTTTCTAGAGTTCTCCCACCAAGCTGTGATGTAAAACTCCTGAGATCTGGAAGCAAAAGTATACTTACTGAACAGTTAGCACTGGCTTTGGAAAAAGAAATCCTCATCTTAAGGAGTTCTTTCTTCTCAAAAGAAAGTAAAGCTGAAAACAGTCTGACATGGGGCAATGAGCCTGGCAAGAAAATCAGTGATGTTCCTGTGGCTTCTTTACTGGACAGTGAGGAGGGAGTTCAGCAGTTCAGAAAGAAGCTTCAGAATGAACGGGAAGAGAGTGTGCTAAGTATGAATCAAACAATGAATGGTGCCCTTTACCAGGAAATTGCTTTGAAAATAGCAGAAGCTCAGCTCAGTTCAGATATGATTGTGTGGAGACTGAGCAAGTTCTAGAAACTATTCACTAAATTTATTTTGAATAAAGTTTTATTAAAATTATACTATTAAATAATATTTATATTTTCATGGGTACATATATTACTTTTTATTCTATAGCTCAGTTATTTCTATGGATAAATACTGGTATTTTGGTTGATGAATTGTAGCTGATTTGGCAAGAATTTAATATTAAGAAGATAGCCGAGTCATTATTTTGTTACAGATTTTGAAAATATTATTTTTAAGGTATTTTCTAATAAGTCCTATTCCAAAGTCATAATTCTTGAACTATAAATGAACTATATTAGAAAAAAAAATAACAAGCATGTATTGTTTAAAATAGTCCTATTAAACTTGTAAAACAACTGTTTACGCAGGTAAAACTTAAGCTTTTTTTTAGAAATCTTAAGACAGCTATAGAAAGGATCTAAGTTAAGCAACCAATTTTAATTCATAATTTGAGCATGGGGTTTGACAGATTCAAAGAAGAGGCAGCTTATCTTTGTGATATATCAAGCCTTTGAAATAACTTTTAATGATACCACTTGAGGAAGAAAACTGTGGTTGTACCTTGCAGCCCCGTCTTCTAGAGCCCACCCTCAGATCTGAGAGATTTTGGAGTATTTACTGGAGCTGGAGAACCAGATCAGGCCTCTTACAAAATTTCAAGAACTCATGAAGATTCACTCTGTAATAAAATGCCTTCAGGTTTAAGACGTCCATTTCCACCCAGAATCTAGTGGTAGGGCTAATCTCATTGGTAAATCCTCAAGGAAGCAGTCCTTCCTTGGATGTTAACCTAGCTTCAGTGTCTGAAGATTTGTTTGCTGGTTCCCTTAGTCATAAATGATTGTCTGCTGATACTAGCTGCTCAGTGGTTTTGGCCTGTCTCAACTATTTTAAATAATGGACAACTTTTTGCCTATTATTCCTCCTTTCTCTGGTTTGAACAAGATACCACCTATGCATCCAGGAAGAGAACTGCCTGTGATCTTGCAGGTACTGCTTGCTGGGGTAGTTACTTTTTAATCATTTTTTCCACCATTTTTCAGCTTTGTGAGTGGCAGAAAGCCTAGAAAATCCCAAATCACAATAATTTGCTTCCTTTTATCTCTGCTTCATGTAAGTAAAACATTCCTAGTGTTTGTCACTGTTTTTCTAAAGTTGTCAAAAATTTGCTTTTCAGTTTTCCTGTTAACAGAGTTTTAATAGTTAACATCTGCAGCATGCACTCTGTCAATAAAAGTTTGGCAGGAAGAATGGAAGATATTTATTGACTCAAAGGAACACTGACATTTCAGAATAATTCTATATCTTTTTTTCATCAGAAAGTTCAACTTCTGTGTGTATGTCCTCCAGACGCATTAGAGTGGTGATGTTTTTCAGTCCGAGGCGTCTTCGCATATTGGCAACAGGAGTAAACCAATGTACATCTAAAGGCAAAACACTAGCTAGAAAAACTGTAAATGTGAGAACACGGTGCTTTGTAAGTTCAACCCAGTATGGTGACATAGTCTTGCTTTTGAGATACTCAAGAGTATTAAATGTCTCCCTTTTTTGGCTATATAGAAGGGAAATTTTGCTATAAGATGTCAAGAATGCCTTAAATTGTTACGGGTATTTGAAATTGAGTATTTACTAGATGAGAAAGTATTGTTAAAACCCAAAAACTTTCTTTGTTAAGCCACAGTTCTGTTCAGCCCATAGTCAAAGCTTAAGAGCTCATTGTCAGGGCTTGGCAGTCTGTTGTCACTGGAATTTCCAGAAGAAAGTTCCTGATTGTAATCCCTTAAATGAAGCAAAAAATATCAAAGTGCAATCCTGTAGCTTGCAGCTAAGGGCAAGACCTTGGTAAACCAGCTGAGCAGAAACTTTCAGAGCAACAAAGCTACTATTCAGCTCAGGGCACTTGAAGGAGTTTATGCAAAGCAGTGTAAACAGTCCAGCAGTTGATTTTTATTAGCCTGGTGTCATGTTGTAACTAACTGTCCTATGTCTGTCTGTCTTTAAAGAGAAACTTCCACTTGTGTTTGTATCCCTTTATTGAACTAGTAGAGCGGGACAAATGAAGAGAAGCTGCTAAGGACAGAAGTTGCTGGTTTCCAATTCCATGGACTTCTTACTTATTGTTACTTAAAAGAAGCAAACAGTGAAATCACAGAAGTGTAGAAGTGAAATTATTAGAGTAGAATAATAATGCATACAACATGTTCCTACTAAAGAGTCTTTCCAGAGGCATGAATGCTTAGTTTGCATACAATCAGATGAGATCATTAAAAGCTTTCTGAACAGCTCTGATTCCTCCAACTGACTAGTAATGCATAATGACACGGCATGACTTCAGTGTTAGTGATGCAATCAGTAGGCCTTTTGTATATGCATGGGAGATATTTCTATGTGCCAAAATGTAAAGGTCTGCTGGAAGGTTTATGCTGGTATGGGGGGGGGGGGTTGCCAGGAATCATGGAAAAATGGAGCAAGATTGAACAAAGGCTCAGGCTCTCTAGATCTTATCTTCAAGTGGCAGCAAAAGGAATTTCATTTAGAGATATGTGCTTTCCTAAACTTGCCTTTCAGAAGTAAAAGCACCTAAAGGGGTTAACCTTCACCTTATTTGGTCTATGGTGATGTTTAATCTCAGCACATGCCGGTGTTCAAATGGGGAGTCTAAATTGCATGGACTAGGAAAACTGGTTAGGTTGGTTCACTGTGTTTGTCTTGAACATTTGGAGTCCCATTTTCTGAACTTCCAAGAAAGTCTTGGAAGTGAGTTCTTGCACAGAGTAAGTTCTGCAAGTACTTTTTGGGGCAAATCATTTAAGAAATGAAATCAGTTAGTGGCAGCAGCAGTCCTAGTTACTGGGGACTGGTATTGCCAAGAAATAACTGCTAAAATAGTTGGATGCTTGATTCTGTAAATTCCCTTTTCCATGATAGTAGATCAAGTCGGGAGAGATACTGATCACAACCAACAGAACCCTTTTTTAAATAAAGCTGTTTATAATAGCAGATAACTATTCACATAACAAATTCACTTACTCGCACACTCATAACTACTCTTTAGGAGCAACAACTGGGAGGCCAATCCCAACTCCTGAGACTTCTAGCTCCTAGATAGGTAGTTTAGAAAGCCTCAAAACCCCTTTGCTTCATCAGGTATGTATACGTAATTCTGTAGGTTTTTTGTCTGCATATAGCAACTGCTACCTGCTTGTACACGATCCAAGTTATGCAACTCGTGGTTGATACTAGTGTGGGTAGTGGCTTTGTACACAGCCAGAAGACTCTCGGAGTTCTGGTGGATTTAACAGGACAACTGGTCTCTAGAGCTTGCCAGTTCCTGGGAGACTTCCACATGCTGCTTCTTTACATGTAATCTTCTCCTCAGCCTGCTGATGCCTGGTAACCATTCCTCTATCCAGACCTGTAGAACCCCTTCACACAAACTCGCACAGAAGGGACCTTTATCACATAAAAACTTTTGACAAAGTAGTAAAATTATGCCCACAGCCAACTTGTCTTGACACCAAAGGGTCAAGAAAACATAGTTCTGATTTCTGAAAACCAGCAGATATCAGTGGTTTCTGGGAGGTATCTATAGGAATGGTTCCAGTCTTCTGGCCAGAGCAATGATCAGCATGTAGACGTGTACCTTGTGATGGCTCTATTACCACCTGTTTCAAAAGACTGGGATGCAAAAGGGAAGCCTGGCATATGAAGCATGAGCTGTCATGTCTATATACAGTCTTATGTCCTTGGCACTTGGCACTTTTAAATCAGCATGATTTAAGGCCCTATGAAGAGGGATTGTGTGTCAAAGAGCTCTTTTTCCAGCCAAGTTAGTATAATAAATAAATTTACTTGTTACAGTGATTTTTTTCTTGTTCTCAGGCAGGAGAAACCTGTCTGCTCTCCAGTAGTCTCTGTTGGATAGTAATATTTCCTTTTTAAGTTTGTGTGTGTATGTATGTATTTCAGATCAACCAACAGGCTGCTGTGTTGTTTGTGGTAGTCAGAGTTAAGCCTTCTCTCTCAGCTACCGATTTTTGTTTTCCCACAGCTTTTGACAATTCGGGAGCCGTGACAGTCTTATGACTGCTCTCTTCTGAATCATGCTGACTCTGCTAAGACAAAATAATAACGCTAGCATGTTTATCCATGAGTGAGCTATTCATTAGAGACTATTAACAAAGATGATAGAGTCAGCAAAAGGAGCATCCAAATAGTGGTAGTTTTCTTCTCCCTTCTCTACTTCCCTGGGAGAGAGAAAGTTTTAAACAAGTCAAAGGTAAGTGTTGATGCAAGGATTTAAAATCCTGACTAAATGTAAAGGCATGGGTTTGAGCATTTTGTTGTTGGTTTTAGTTACTTTCAGGTTTTGGTTGGGTTTTTTCAGTACTCTCTTCTCCGCAGTCTGGGCATGCCACTGGCTAGGAACAAGGTGATAATCTTCATCAGTATGTAGTAGGAGTTTCTAGCCAAGAGAAAAGCTGTACCAAACCCTCCCAGGGGAAAGGCAAAAGAGCAGGAGGTTAAATGCTGCTGTTTAGTCATATGAACTGCTGCTTTAAGGAGGTGATACTACTTTGGTCTTTTCTGTGACCTCAGGTTTCTGGTATGTGACAACCTTACCCCTTGAATGTATTGAGAAATTCATAATTCATAGGTGCAAGACGCACGTATGTTTATAAATCACTTGGTTAGAGCAAAGACTGCTAAAACGTCAGGTTTGTATCAGTCCGGTTCCTGCCTAAAGTCCTACATTCACAAAACCCTGTGGCATAACTGTGGTATTTAGGTCAGATCCACAGGTTGGTAAAGCAGTCTCGGATTAACTAATCCTCCTCCTTATTGTCTAAATGGAGAGGTGGTGAATCATTTGACTGGCTGCAATCCTTACCTGGGCAAAAGTGCTTTGGAAGTGCTTTGTAACCAGTCCTTAAAACCAGCATGCGCTGCCTCTGTACCTGCCCCTTTTCCTCTCCCCAGAGCCCCAGTTACAGTTTTGAACTAAACATGTGATATTTTCTTTTGTAATCCTGCCTTTGAAATGCTCTCGAGCGTGAGGGGAAAAGCAGAGGCTGCCCAAAACTTTCAAAATTCATGGTTGGTGGGAGTCTGCTGTTTCTGTACAGTCTGTACTATTACCTCCCCACAGGTTCTACTGACAGTGTATTTTGATCAAATACTGAAGTGATCAGGGATCAAATACTGAAGACCAAAAAGACAAATGCAAAATGCAAAAATTAACTTTGCCTCGCTTTATCATGTAGGAAACAGGTATATTTGCTTTTCCAAGGGATAAAACTCCACTAAATAAGATAATCTACAGATAAAAGTCAGGTCCCTGATACAAAGCACACCTTGATGAAGCTTTCAAGTGCCTGGGGCACTCGAGCAAATAATTGTGCAACATAGAAAAAATATTTCCTCCCCACACCCCTGACCAGCCCCTTCCTGCCCCCCCCCCCAGTTGAGTACTTCATGAGTGTTCATAATAATAAACTGTTAGTTTGGGGGGGGGGGGGGGGTGTTAAGATTTCTGCAATTAAGGCTCGTTTTTAATTCAGCTCTACTTATTGGCAGTGGATTTTAATGCTACCTACAACATTTTAAACCTTTGCTTTAATTTTGCCTCTCTCAACCTCATTTAAGAAAATTCAGCACTCATTGGATGTGTTATACTACTATAATTTTTAATCTATATTTGGATGTGAATTTTTAATACACAAGCTTTGTAGAAATCCAGAGAGGAGTGAATTTCTGTGGGTTGTGGCAGAATCCTTCTTTCTTTTTCCAAAGTAGTATGAAATTTCTTAATGAGCAAATTGTCCAGGTGTCTCTAAATGCAGGTAACGTACCAGCTTCTTTAATCCCCCCAAATCAGTTGCACAAGACAGTTACATCAGAGCAATCCGAGAACATCATGTAACATTGTAGGTATGTATATTTTTCAACACAGCTGTAAGAAGAAATGATACTAGACAGTCAGACCAGTTCAGCACTCTTCCCTGTTTGACAGCTTTTGTTTGTTTGTTTGTTTGTTTGTCAGCATAGTCTACAATAATCACCGAGAGCAGCTGCTGGATTTGAAGATCGCATGAACTTACTTAGAACGTGCAGCGTGGGTAAGAATTAGTTCACATTTGTGATCACAATCATTAGATTATGAATTCTTACCCATGCTGGCAAGTCAGTGTAGTGGTCATGATGTATGTAGGAGTGGGGTTGGCTTTCACTGTCCCATCCAACTGCTGTCCCTGAATTAATGATGGGAAGAGAAATACAACCACCATCATATGAATAATAGTAATTGCGACCTCAGCAGGAACAGAGCTGAAATTACAGATTCCAGCAAGGGATAATCACCGATTGCCTAATGCTGATGGTTTCACTGGGATTATTTTTCCCTGATGATGTCCCTAACTTTCTCAAAGTACATGATTGATATGTAGTTACTCAAACACAGCGTTTCACTTGTGATTATTTAACTAAAATGCTCAAGAATTTATCATTTCAATGTACTCTGTGTGGTTTCAAGTCATGTGCACTGCAGCGTATTTTACCTGCCACTTGGCCAGAGGAGTGCCTGTGTAAATGCAGAAATGAAAAAAATTACATTCCTGAGGTAATGTCTTAGTGGTTTCATCTCACTGCAAAGCTAAGTGAACTATTCCAATGCAAAGTACCTCAGTAGTGCACACCACCTTCTCAATAAACGTGGTATTTTTTTTAGCTAGAGGTCAGCTTTTAGTAATTTTATGGAAAGAATATATCAGTTTCATTCTTTTCAAAGTAGCTCACTTTTTTTCAAATGTGCTCTGAATGCATATATTCTTGCTTGATGACTAATACGTTTCACCTAGAGTCTGTAAAGAACATGATACTTCATTACTGGGGTGTTTTACTTCAGAAAGAAATTGCTAATTTAAAAACTTTTCCCTTTTTTTAGGATTGGACAATGAAATAGACTTGGCAGAAATAATCAAAGATGATTAATAAATGCTCCCTGCTTATTGCATTTTCTCCAAACATGAATATATTGTCTTCTGCAGTTATAGCTAGATAATCCACTGAAATAACATAAACTGCATAATCTTCTTTGAAAAAAAAGGAATTACTGAAAGGGCTTGGGGAAAGATTAAATCCCTACTCTCCCACCAAAGAGATAGGAATTTGTGCAAACTGGTGTATTTTCTTGATAAATTGACATGTAGGCAAAAAAAGGATGAAGAAAAGAGGAGTCCTGTCATTTTGAAATGGAGTCCTTCTATGCTAAGTACTCTTTCTTACTGGCTGTTGAAAACACTTTGAGTGAATTGGATTCTTTAAAAATCCACATTAACCTTCTATAAATTAGTAGCATGTCTGAACAGTAGCACATTAACAGTATCAATGATCCAGGATTTGAATGTTTTAAATGACTGCGGATAGCCTGAGGTTATAATAATGATTACTTTAACAGCATCTGAAGTGGGTTTGGTTTGTTTTTTTTTTTTAAGTTAATGGAATTTGTGGCATATTGGACAGCTCATACACATGTAAATCTACCCAAGGATACAGCTAATCTGGGGAGAACTCACTTCTCACACTGCCACGTGCTGTTCATGGGCCATCATCTTGCCCAGTACTATTTCTAATGCCCTCTTAACATGGATGGTTCAACCCACCCCACATACCTCCCATGCTAGCACTGCGGCTGTGGAATTTAATTTTCGCTGTATGCTTAAAGAATAAGAATCTTTGCTTTTAAAATCTCAAAACTCTTGACATGTCAGCATTTTGTTTTCATATGACTGGGAGGTGGCAATTCATCTGTGTACAGCTATAACCGTCCTTCCCCTCTGAATGTCAATTTTTAAACCTCTTAGGATCAAATGCAATGCCTCCTGTTCTCCACTGCCTCCCCTTTCCCCATCCTGAACTCCTTTTTAGACCTTGTACGCTCCTTGGGTTAAATCCTGGCCTCATCCGAGACAATGGCGAGGCTTTCTGAGAGTTTCCAAGGTCTGGACATCCCCTTCATGATTCAGAACTTGCTTTTTGTCTCAGCAAGGGGGGCTTAGTGGGTTTGATAGACCCAGATTCACAAACATTCTACCCCTTTGCTCAGGCTTTTATCAGGAGCTAGTGTAATTTTTTAGTAGGTACAACTTGGCTGAATTTCCAAAGTTAAAGGCAGAGAACTAATAAATTATAAACACAGCAATAAATTTAGACTTGCATTTATTTTGCAGTTAGTCACTGTTTATTTGAGTCTCTGATTTTACTTATTTTTTATTTACACTGGCATCAGATGTGATGCTTCAATTTTATTTGAAATTGTTTGCAATAAAGCTGGCCAATAATGTGCCCATATTCAACAAGGTAACAATACAGCTTGTTGTAGTCATTGATAATGATATTTCAGGTGGTAAATCTTCATGGCAAACTGCACCTTTTGAGGACTGAATGAACAAATACTAAAATACATGTGCTTTGAATACCAAAGGTGTGCTGGAAAAGAAAACCAGATTTCAGTCATGAACTATGAGAAATCATTAAAGTTACATATAATTTCAGGACAAGGAAACACTATTCCTTTTCAAGTTATAGTAGAAATACTATATGGGGTTTTTTTCCTTTTAGGTTCAAGTTCTTTTAATAACATAGCAAAGGAATAAAAATACACTTAGGAGTTCATGTTTCCAACTTCTAACATAAAGTTTTAGAGGTGCAAAGAGTAGCTCAAAAGCAAAATAGTCCTTACTGATACTCGACTAAGCATCTCCAGAAGGAATTATCAAATTGTTTTGAGTGTACCAACCAAAACGTAAGGAGTTTTCTGGCCATTACCCTCCTACTCAAAAATCGCACAACTTCCCCGTGACACGTACAAGTAAGTGAAAAAGTGATATTGGAATAATTAATGTAGTTGAGTTATTTCTCTTATGAGTTTGAAAGATGAAGAACACAAGCGTTAGGCCACCAGCGAGCTAGCTGTAGGGTACTCTGAGGTGATTTTGGTGATTTGTGAGACTGCAATTTGGGAATCAGCTTGCTTGCTTTGAGGCATTCTTTATATACTTCTGTGGTCTTGTGTAGATAGTGATGTTAGTACAGAACCTGTTATTTATCTTAAGAAGCTTCTACAAGATAGCTGGTCCTGATAAAATGCTTCAAAGACATCTGTCAGTGCTAAACAACATTGTTACCTTATATCACTTACTGAAAAGAAAAAAGCGTATAAATTCCTCAGCTGTTTCTTGTACATTTAAACAGGGTTTATCTTCTCCCTTATCGGTTTACTAGTCTTATCTTTATTGCAGGTGTTGTGCATCGATTTACCTCACCTTCGTGCTGGAATCCCTTATCAATCTGTTCTGAATCAGAGCAAATCTTACCTCGGTAAACTGTGCTGTGCTTCACTATTTGTAACATACTGCAATTACAAAACCATTTTCAAATTTGTGTTTTCCAAAGGAAAAAAAAAGAGTTGAATTTGTATTGTCTTAAAAATAAGACCAAAGAAAGAATAGTAAGGTTCATTTGATACCTGAAAAATGAAATATTATTTCCAAAAGAAAAAGTGATTTCAATGTATTATTTGAAGTTGGCAAATATGGCTCTTCAAATACTCTTGGAAGGAATAAAATTGTATTTAAATGTCCCTGTGACATTTACTTGAATTTAGCCTACAGCGTATCTGCTGATTAATAATCAATGGCAGACTAAGATGCCAGTCGCTGAAAGCGCATCTGTCTGCAGTTGGCCTTTGTGGATACGTAAGGTAGGAGGTGGTGCCTTAAGTGAGGTTGGTCGTGTCTAGGTACAGTGGATGTCTGTCTTAAAACCACACAGAGAATTTTTAAGACAACCTTTTGTGGCTGTGTGTTATGGGTTTGTGTGGTGAGGGTTTTTTGGTAGCAGGTGAGGGTCCGCAGGGCCGGCTCCTGCTGGAAGCTGCTGGAAGCTCCCCCGGCTCGGAGCCGGACCCGCCTCTGGCCCAGGCCGAGCCCGTCAGTGACAGTGGAAACACCTGTGGGAGAGCAGATTTGAGAGGGGAAACCTGCAGGGAGTGGGGTGGGAGAGGAACCCCTCTGTGGGTACTGAGGTCAGTGAAGAAGGAGAAGATGCCCCTGCAGCCTGTGAGGCGGCAGGCTGTCCCTCCCCCAGCCCATGGAGGGGAGCGGAGGCCCCCCAAGATGGCCGGGACTCTGTGGGGAAGCCCGCGCTGGAGCAGGCTGTGCCTGAAGGACTGCAGCCCGCGGGAAGGACCCACGCTGGAGCAGTTGGTGGAGGACCGTCTCCCGCGGGAGACACCCCACGGCGGAGCAGGAGCGAGTGCGGAGGAGTCCTCCTCCCCCTGAGGAGGAAGGAGCGGCAGAGACCAGGTATGGCGGACTGACCCCATCCCCTGTTCCCCTGCGCCGCCGGGGGGAGGAGGGAGAGAGAACCGGGAGTGGGGCTGAGGGGGAAGGAGGGAGGGACGGGGGGAAGGCGTTCTCAGGTCGGGTTTGACTTCCCAGTGTCCTCGTTTTGATTTGATTGGTAGCAAGTTAAATTGATTTTTCTTCCCTAAGTTGAGCCTGTCTTTTGCCCGTGCCCATAAGTGGGGAGCGATCCCTCCCTGTCCTTGTCTTGACCCACGAGCGTTTCTTTATATTTTCTCCCCCTCATCCCACCGTGGCCTGGGGCAAGGAGTGAGCAAGTGGCTGTGTGGTGCTTTGTCACCAGCTGGGTTTAAACCATGACACCGTGTTGATCAGCGGGTCAGGCAGGAGGTTTCACGCGACCACAAAACCTCTTTCCGTGTCCTGCCTTGCCCGCGCCATCTCGCTGCGCTCCCCCTGCGCAGCCCGTGCCCTGCTAGGGAGGCGGTGGGCTCTGCTGGGAGCAGCCTCGCAGTCGCTCCCCGGCAGGCAAAGCTGGAGGAGCGCGATCCCCAGGATCCCCGGCCACGGGGATGGTGCTTGTCCAGGGCCGAGCATCCGTCAGCGCTTCCCGGCACGGTTTGGGCCGCGGCCGGCGGGTGCTCCTCACCCGTTGTCCCAAGGCACAGGCTGGGGGACCGAGGACGAGTCCCCAGGGGCAGCTTAGCTGCAGCTCCACCAGTCTGGGAGGAAGGGGGCTTATCGGTGCAGAGTCAAGAGGGAGCAGCTGTGGCCCTGTTTCGGTTAGCATTGACGTGGTCTGTGTCGTTCGAGGGGGTTCGCTCTTGCGCAGCGTGCGGCCGAGCACCAAAAGCTCTTTCAGGGACCGGCAGACCTCGGGGTGACCACTCACTGTGGTTCCTGTGGGCTTTGCCCGATAAGCATTTTGCAAGACGCCAGAGGAGCAGGCAGGATGACTCCAAAAAAAAAAAAAAGTGCAATGCTTGGCGGGGCTGAGACCTCCGCCCTGAGCAAGCGGCGTTTCTGGAGTGCCTCTCTGCTGGAGTTGAGCTGGAGGGTGCCGCAGGGCCAGGAGTGCCAACGCTGAGCGCTCGGTCTCCTCTCTGCACCCTTCCAGCCCCTGCCTGGAAGGGCAAGGAGAGAAAAGTTGTTACGGGGCGGTAATAGCAGAAATTGGAGAGGAGGGGGCCGCCTGGGGCTTGTTGAACTGGAGCTTTGTTAGCCCAAGGTTTTTTGTGTCCTCCCTTCTCCAGGAGAGGCTCCCCATGATTTTGGACTCGGTGGCACTGGGGATGCTCTGCACCCCCCCAGCAGCTGCCACGGGCCGTGCTGGCCTCACGTGCCCCCGCGTCCGCAGCCCACGGGGAGGTGGCACAGGGAGGTAATGCTCCGGGGGGTGCGGTGGCAGAAAGAGTGCTCCCACGTGTATAAATAGCTCCACACACCGCTACAGTGACGGTGGCAGGGTACTATGCTGCTGGTTTATTTATATCTCCGGATGCACCGTGAGCTTGGTAACAGAGCATCGGGTTTGTGCTGGGAGTTACTTTGATTCTTTTTCCCCTCAACACAATCCGATTCATAAAAATCCTTGTTTTTCTCCATCAGGCTCAGTTTCTGGCCTGCAGTGATAGCTACCAAAAAAAAAGTTTGCCAAATTAATGGGCAGACCCCAGTCTGGGAGTACATAGCTGTGTATTTATCTGTTCGCACACGGAGTGCGGGGACACGCCAGCCCGGATAGCCCCGGCGCGGTCATGCTTTTCAGCTGCTGCCAGGCTGGGAATGACCCAGCTAAGAGACTTCATGATTCAAACCTGAAGCAAAATCATTTTTTATGAGGCGAGTGTTTAGATGTCACTTTGCAATGCTGAAAAACAAACTTCTCCATTTCCAGTTTGAACACGAAGTGCCACTGTCTGACTTTCTGTTCCCAGCACTAATTGATGGATCCATTTCCAAAGTCCTCTGCTGGCTGTGCGTGGATGCAGGTGGCAGACCGACAAGCAAACACGTTGGGAAGGGACTATTTCTGACATCGTGGCTGGAGACTGGCAGTGCGTGTGTGATGATTAGGATGCAGGTGAGCAATCATTTGCGGCGAGTAGGTTAATGCATTAGTCTCACGCAGCTGTCTCACCTTTAGATGGACCTCATGTTTGAGTTCTCGCTTTTTGCCAGAGAAGGAGGCCCGCGTGATGGAGGTAAAGCAGTATGTAGCAAATCGCTGTAATTCTGCAACTTTGCTATCTCAACAATTAGCGTTCATGGCCCTGACTGCATGTTTATGAGCCTTCGGGAAAAGGGGTGCAATGCTGAAGCAGGCAGAGGAAATAAATGCCTCAATAAAAGGCTTGTAAGCTGGACTTTTTCTAAGAAATGGTCTCCTCCTCGGATATAAAACAGGCTCCTTTATAACATGTGCATTGTGGAGATAATATTTCTGATGGAAACCCACTGAGAGGCTGCTCTCTTAAAGCATACTAATAAAGTCTAGTATTTGTTCAAGTGAATAAATACACTGTGACTTACTTTACCTACACCCAGTAGTTCATTTATTTGCTTCAGGTTTTTTGCAAATATTAGGGAAAGGGACATCTCAACAGTCATATGTCTACAGATGACTGTATGGAGAAATAACTGGTGTGAGCTATGTACTTTTATGTCTTTGCTAGTACTTTGTCACTCAGCAAAAATTGAGAAGCTTCCATATTAGAGATGAGGGAGGGACTTGGTGCACCTGTGTATAGGAAAAAATGTTTATTTGCCTCATAGCATTTTATTTGCCCATTTTTTTTTCTCTACTGTTTCACAATTTTATTATAAAGTGTGCTCATTTTTTTCCTGGTAAGAACTGCCAGACCTGCATTTAAAACAAAAAAACTTACCAGCCCTCTGCATGTGCCCAGGTAGTAAGTGTTTAGAAGCAATTCTAGAACCAAAGTTAAGGAGGCTGTTTGTAATCAGTTTTTCTTCTTTCCAAAGGGCACGCAAAACATAGTTTTTCTTTCCAAGGGATTTTTTTCCTCCTTGGTTTCGTCCTTCAAAGGACAAACAAAACATTGACCTCTTTCTAGATGGTCTTTTTAATCCTTTGCTGGAAGTGGAAGGTAACAGCGTTGGCAGGAGATTTGAAATACCTGTTCTCTTCAGCCGAGAGCAAAGCTGTGCCCAAGGCACATCTTAACACTCTGAATTCATATGTCCATGGACCACGAGGACTTGGCAACGCTTCTATCTCTGTCGGGACGCAGCAGTGGTTTGTACAACAGAAGGGAGGAGAGGAACTCGCTGCCTGGTTGCTTCCTAACTAGTGAGGCCTGTTTCACTCTGATCTTGCTGGATTTGGTGAGACAACTACATTTTTGCAGCCCTCTGAGCCTGGCGAGGAGTGACCCAGATGGGTGTGTACCTGCCTGGAGGGAAGGAGTCGGGGACCGGAGCAGCAGCACAGACCGCCGTGGCCCCCGCAGCTGCGGTCTGTACGTGGCCACCCTGGTGTACCTGGGGGTGCCCACAGTCACCCCCTCAGGGGGTCCAGCAGTTGTTTGCTTTTCTCCACCTTGCGTGAGCCAAGGGGCAAGTCGGGCGATGTACCTGGATCCCAACCCAACTGGCATGGGCTGATGGCTGGGACACAGCCACAAGACTAATAGTTACTGTCGTGGTTTAACCACCGCCAGCAGCTAAGCACCACGCAGCTGCTCACTCACTTCCCCCCCACCCAGTGGGATGGGGGAGAGAATAGGGAAAAAAAAAAGTAAAGCTCGTGGGTTGAGATAAGAACAGTTTAATAGAACAGAAAAGAAGAAAATAATAATGATAACGATAACACTAATAAAATGACAATAGTAATAATAAAAGGACTGGAATATACAAGTGATGCACAATGCACTTGCTCACCACCCACCGATCGATGCCCAGTTAGTCCCTGAGCCATGATCCCCCTGCCCCCAGTCCCCCCAGTTTGTATACTGGGCATGACATCCCATGGTATGGAATATCCCTTTGGCCAGTTTGGGTCAGCTGCCCTGGCTGTGTCCCCTCCCAACTTCTTGTGCCCCTCCAGCCTTCTTGTTGGCTGGGCATCAGAAGCTGAAAAATTCTTGACTTTAGACTAAACATTACTTAGCAACAACTGAAAACATCAGCGTTATCAACATTCTTCTCATACTGAACTCAAAAACATAGCACTGTACCAGCTGCTAGGAAGACAATTAACTCTATCCCAGCTGGAACCAGGACAGTTACTATTCTCTCAATAACAAGCTTAAGCAGAGTTTAGCCTTAACACTACCTATCATCAAAGCACCTTACAGTAATCTTAAAGTATTTTAATGACCTATTTTGTAAAGTTATTCTAGCATTTTTCTGAATGTATATCTAGTATCCATCCACATCCTAATTTCTGTCACTGAACTGTTGCTTACATTTCATTACTCTGTATAAAATGGAATACTCCACTTCATTTGACGTCCAAATTTGAACTCTTCCAACACAGGCAAATGCCACCTAGTGATTACCACCGGAATTGCACTTAATCACTTACACTGCTGTATTGCGTGCGACAAACTCACTGCTAGAATAATTTTTAAAGACAGGTGATTTATGTTTGTGATTAGAGAAGTCTGTTATAAAATCGATGCTTACTGTGAGTAAATCAGTTTGTTTTCTCCTAATTAGAGCACTATGCAGTCACGAAGCATCATTTAATTGTGATGAGATGCATTTCCCAAAGACAATGTTTCCCACTCCATTTTGACTATAGTTTATATACATAATATATATAGCGAGCGTTTCCCAAGATATGTCTTGAGTGATGTGTTGCCATAGACAGGATGGAGAGCCAGCTGAATAGCGTGGGACGTCTGTTTTACCTCCTATATAAGTGACATTTTGCCACTTCTGAAAATCCACCTGAATTCTGTTACGGAAGATTGTGGCATTTTGTTTGTGTATTCCTTAGTTATATTTGTATTTTGCACATACGTGTTTTCTCCAGTGTTGTGTCATTCTGTTTGCAGAGGTAACATGAAGACGGAACCCATTTTGTGGGAAGGAATTGCTTTGTTTTCCCCGTTACGATTTCGTACCAAGAGCTCTCCTCCTGCAGCTACTGCACTCTCAAGCCTGCATTTTTTTACTGAACTTTCCCTGATGGCACCTTCAAGCCAACTAGGAGCATCTCCTCCAGGGATCAGCCTTGTGGGTTAGCCTGCGTTCACGGGGAGCAGCATTTATGTAGCACAGGAGCTGGCTGGATGCTCCCGCAGGGTGCTAAACCTCCCCTTGGGACCGGTACCTATGGGTTTACGGTGTTGCTGTCAGCCCTGAGCGAGGAGGGAGCGTGCAACCCAACGCTCCGAGCTGCCCACCTGGCAAAGCGTGCCCTGCAGTGTGGGGAGCGAGGCTGTGGCCCCTGGAGAATGGGCAAGGCACCGGGTGCTTCTGCCTGCGCCCCTGGGAAGGATGCCGTGGCAGCCGGGACAGCCGCAGCACTCCTCTGCGCTTGCTGGTGGTTGGAACAATCTAGCGCTGCCAGCACGGGGTGACAGCATTACGGTGCGCAGGGAGGACAGCGTGGGGCCCCCGATTCTGTCTATTCTGCGCAATGAGCGAGACAGATGATGCAAAGGGAAGGGGATGCCGTCTGGAGGGACCTTGTCAGGCTTGAGAGGTGGGACCGGGTGAACCTCACGAAGTTTGACAAGTCCAAGTGCAAGGTCCTGCACGTGGGTTGGGGTAATCCCAAGCACAAATACGGGCTGGGTGATGGGCGGATTGAGAGCAGCCCTGCAGAGAAGGACTTGGGGTTATTAGTGGATGAAAAACGGTATACGAGCCAGCAATGTGCACCTGCAGCCCGGAAAGCCAATCACATCCTGGGCTGCATCAGAAGCAGCGTGGTTTTAAACTGAAAGAGGGGAGATTTAGATGAGATATTACAATAAATTCTTCACTGTGAGTGTGGTGAGGCACTGGAACAGGTTGCCCAGAGAGGCTGTGGATGCCCCATCCCTGGCAGTGTTCAAGGCCAGGTTGGATGGGGCTTGGAGCAACCTGGTCTGGCAGGGGGCGTGGGAACTAGGTGATCTTTAAAGTCCCTTCCAACCCAAACCATTCTATGATTCTATGAATTTTTCCTCCCTTACACAGCTTTCTGTGACGCTTTACTAGTCATGACCTGATGCTTGCTCTGACCCAGCCTGGAATTCAAATTTCGCGTGTACAGTGTGACTGCTGTGATGCTAGCAAATCCAGTGCCTCTCCAGGCATAAAATACTATCCCTGGTCCTGTCTTGGCATGAGAAATGTTTTTGAGAACTGTATCTAGTGGCACCTGACTCTTAGCTTGTTCGGTCTCTCTTGATGCACCATAGTTCCTGGTGCAATTTCCTATTGCTGTGCTCATTTCTCTTGCATTGACCCACAGGAAGATGTTAAGAAAGGGAATTTTTCATCCACCTTTGTATGAAGTTGAGCTCTGAATGGTAAAGATCGTAAACAAAACTAATATCTTCTGAAAATAAGCTGGTACCCAGAATGCAATTGATTGTCTCCAGCCACAGAAAAAAACAGTGCCTGGCCTGAAAGGTGTAAATTCCTAAAATAAACAGCACAACTTTTAACAGAGCAATACCCACATTTTTCAAACTAATTTTTATATTTATATAATTATATTCACATAAAAAAGAGAGAAAAAAAAATGTATAGATTATTCTGGCCAAACTCTTCTCTGTGCAACTACTCTGGTGTCTGTGGAGTTACATGAGGAGAGGGTTTGGCCTTTCATCTTGATAGTGTGCATGCACTCGAGCTGAAACAAAGAATTTATCAAAGCTGACCAGTAAGTACACTGTATATCTATTTATATTTTGGCAACTTTTTTTTTCCATCTTTTGGGTTTTTTTTAGTGAACATATCTGTATAGAAGACTGAAAGACAATTGTGATTAAAGTTTCTGAAATGCTGGTTTACTTTTAAGTGGTGCAGTAAAAAGCTCAAGGAAAAAAATCCTTTTTATAGGAACTGATAGTCACTTATAAGGGAGCTGATCTCACCCAACAGGCTGTGAAGTTGATAATTAACCAGAAACAGGAAGGTTCATCATTTGGTAATGAGCTGCCTACAAACCCATCTGATGAATAAAGGCTGTCAAACAAAATCTCTTGGCATGGCACATCCACCTGCAGGGCTTACTACAGATGGCATGACAGTGTCTGACCATCTGATTCAGTCAAGAAATGCCGATGAAAAAGCAGTGTGTGCTCCAGACAATATTTTCTAATTCTTCAAATGCTGCAAGAAGAAATGATAGAATGTCTACATCCTTGACCATGAGTTTCAGGGTAGGGAGGGAAGCATAGTCCCAGTCTGGTGTTAGAAGCAAAACACAGCATAAACCAACAAAATTACATATGCATTATTTAACACCATTACTGGAGAGGATGCAGTGGTGGGGAAAAAGCTACTATAAGAGGATGAAATGGAATCCCAGAACATTTAAAATATCCATCTTCCCTGTGGCACAGACTGCTATACATACAGCTAGCCGTTATTTGTTGCAATTTGTACATTTCAAAGCTGTTTTTCACTCCCTTTTAAAAAGCCTACCCAGCAGTCTTTACTCAAAGGAAAACTGTAAATGATAGTTACTGAAAGCTGGAGCTCCATTCATCTAATAATATAGAGCTGAGCTGTACAATGAAAATTGTCAGTTCTTTAAGACTGTTTTGCAGTGCTGTAGGCACCACAGATGTTAAAGTCTTATGGAGCTTATGGGGTACCATGAGTGTGCGTAAAAGCCAATTGGATAGAAATATATGGTGGTCAAGAAACAGATCTTTCCTCTCTCCAAACCAAAACATGTTCTGGGCTTCATTCAGCCACCTTCATCATGGTGAAGAACTTCATCAGGACCTCACCCAAAACGACTCGCTGAGAGCTAACCCCAGGCAAGCCGTACAAACGAACAAGAAGGGCCCACCCCGGCTGTGTGCAGAGGCAGCTGGTGGGCAGCCAGCCGCACGGGTCTGCAGGAGCAAGCGTAGCTGCGTGGTTCCCAGGACCAGCTTCTCCCAGCGCCGAGGGAGTTCCGTGGCGAACAGCCCAGCCGTCTCCGATGAGTGGCGGCGACCAAGGCTGATGGGCTGCACCGTTCAGAGGGGACAGGGCGGTTGCTCTGCAGAGACCCCCATTGCGAAGGCTCAGCGTGGCTCACGGTGTACGAAACGCCTGGGAGCACCCTCAAATTCCTTTCAATACAAAGTGCTTCTCCGCATCGGCTGCCAAAGAGCAGGTAGCGCAAGCAAGGGTGTATCGCTTGCTGCCGTTACCAGCAGATAGCGTTGCCTGGATCGTTTGGGCAAAACGGGAGCCAGGTAAACGGCTGTACCAGCCACCTCTGTGCAGGCATCGTACCTCATCTCAGGTAGGGAGTCTGCCTGGAGCCTGGGAGAGGCCAAAGGATGGGGAGATTTGTAACAGAAACATAAAGATTGGTAGGAACAAAATACGAAGAAAAGCAAGTGTGTGTGATCAAGCACCAGAAGAACCAGTAGAACAGAGGGTTAAATGCATGGCCTTTAAAAAAGGATACACGCCCCCTCCTCAATACACGTTTTCCAGCAGTAAAATGGAGACAAGCGTTGTTACACCAAGCCAGGAAGACCTGCGCTATGAGAAGACCTCAGTCCGGCCAAATCTCCAGCAAACCCTGCATCCTAACAACAGGAGGGTGGTACCAACAAGGCAACAGATCACATACAACATGTCACGTATGCTTTTTCCCGTTAGCCCACGAGGAAGATAGACATCTTTTCTGAACAAGGGAAAATAGGCAATGGGCAGCAACCTGGCCTAAGAATTAGAGACCAGAAGTCAGCATGGTGCTCAGAGTAGGGACCATTCCATAAGAGCTGATGGTCCCTAAAGGATATAAGAGATCTGTCCAAAATGTCATTTTGTGTGGCCCTCAAGAAGAACCCCAGGGACAAATGGAGGACTTGACAGCTGGTATCCCTTGCCCTTGGCATCATACACAAGTGATCCGAGTCAGATCTGGGCACAGACATCTTGGTGCTTGTGAGTACGGGGTGTGAGAGGATGGGTGAACAAAATGTATGAGGGAACGGCTGTGAAGAGGTAAAATTTACTTTCTTGGAGATGTTTGTAAAGAAATATCACCTCCCACTTCCATCGTATCTTACACTGAGTTTTGTCCCACTGATTTCCATCCACGTAGACACATCTGGTCAGGTTTAGTAACTCTACTTGCCTCCCAGGCAAGCTGGATCAGGGTGAGTTGTGCTTGTGATGCTTTGCCCAGCTGTAGAGGCCACGTGCCGGCAGACCCTGGCTGGCCCCATGCGTGGTGAGTTTGGGTTTGCCAGGTTGGGTCCGGGCTGCACGCCAAGCTGAAATGGCTTAGCTGTTTCCCAAGGCAGCCTTGGAAACGCCATAGCCACGTTCATACCTAATAACCTGGCTCTCTGTGAGCTGCCTCTGATGGAGGCAGCCTGCGTATCACTGGTGCCAAGGGATGGGTAATGTGGGACAAGATCAAATGCTCTCCTCTAAGTTTTTCCAGTGGGCTGATTAGCTGACCAGTGGAGGTTACTGGCATGTGAAAGGCAGGGACAGTGTCTGGTGCTGGTGTTCCACAGCTGTGGGATTTCCTAGAGAGGGCTATCAGCAACATGTTGACCTGCTGAATCCCATAATGGTCTATAAATATTGATTAACCCCTTACAGAGTTGTTTGTTATGTTTTGTAAGTTCAAACCAAGAATGGATTGACTTTTTTTTTTTTTTTTTTTTGTGGTAGATTCATTTCAAGGTAATTGAGACTAATGTTGCAGTGAGTAGAAAAAATATTTCCCATTCCCCCAGTGCCAGCACATACAAGACACGTATGACTGTTGTGGTGACACCATCTGTCTTGCATGTAATTTAATTTGTGAGGTTTCGTACATGCAGCAGTGAACAATGTGCTGACTGTATTATTTGACTGAACTCACAAACCTTCACTTTAATTGTATTTTATGATATTTTTTGACATTTGAGATAGATAGTTTAATTATGAAGGTTAGGAGCAGCTCCGCAGGAAGGGTTAAAATAAATTTTGTACTCTAAAAGTTTCATTTTCTTAGTATGTGCCCTTCCCAAATGACATCAATTGCATTTTCTAAGGCTTTACAAATTAAACATGCTGATTAGAAATTAAAATTAATTCATATTAGTATGCCAGAGCACGTAACAACCAATGTACGATTTTTTTGTGTGTGTGCCCTTTATCTCCCTAGCACTGTTATCTCTTGCTTTGTACACGGCAGCAACATTACAAAGGAGCTGCCTCTTCCCCTTCCGCCCAGCTGAACTCAAAACGCCTGTGTTTACTCACAAAATACGAAGGCTGCAAGCTACGCAAACCCTGCTGCGTTACCTGGGCTCTGAAACGCTGACGCAGAGCCCCACTGGAGCAGTCACAAAGCATTTCGAGTGCCGACCTGCTCTTCGACTGCACAGCGCAGAGGTACGCCTCGCACCTGCGGAAGCCTTGTACCAGTATTAATTTCTGTATGAACGCCTTTTGGAAGGAACAGTGGTCGCTTGCAGCTGCTCTTCCTCATAACCGACCATCCCGCAGACACCAGAGGCTGTTGGTCACCACGGTTTGCTAAAACAGCTCCGCAGAGGACGTTTCCCCAAACGTCTGCCTCTGCCCTCAGAGATGAGGCCACGCGGACCAAAGCGCGGGCCGTTTCCAGGAGCACATCTCCGGTGCCATGGGTCATGGCTAGAGAAAAGCCTCTGTAAGGGCTCGTATGTACGAGCAGCCTTTAGTGTGCAACAGATGAACTCGCAAAAGAAAAGGCTGGTAAGGGGGAGAGGGGCGACCACCAGGCTGACCCCACAGCCAGGTCTGCCAGCCCAGACTCCCATGGGGATGCCACCTCCAGGTCACCCTGGGGCCTTTCCTTGCCCTCCAGGAGTCCGAGCAATTTATTCTAATGATACAAGGAATAAGAGGTTGCCTCTTCTGAAAAGGAACAGTTTTTTGTGGAAGATAATTTTCAAATGCAGAAATAAGGTCAAAACCAAACATTGATCCAAACCACTTTTTAAAATCACAAGATGCTGGCTGTATCTCGTCTGGAGAAGAAGAAAAAGGGAAAGGAAAGTTAGACTGTAGAAGTATGGGATGTGTACAGGAGAAGTTGAGAGGTGGTACGGCTTAACAGAAAGCTGTTTGGCAGGAGAGGTTCTATAAAGCCCCACATTGTCATGAGTGGCTCCAGGAAACCAGGCAGCTGTCTATCCACGTAGTTCTGCAGTTCCTGTTTCTTTAACATTGATTTGAAATGCATGTTCTGGTTATTTATTTTTAATGTTTTCCCCTCAAGGTGTCACTGCAGGGTAGACTTAAGGCTATTTACAAGTGCCAGCTGTGTATTTTCATTCCTGAAAGTGTTTGCCTTTCTTTGAAATGCAACCTTAACTACAAACACCTTTGGTAAATAATGCATGGTTTGAAGGTAATGCAACATCTCCATATAATATCAGTGTCCCTTAAATTGCTTTTCTTTTTCATCTTTTCTCCATCTTTGTGTAGTTCACCTGGGAAGAGGAAGAGTTATGAATGGCTAAACCATTGGGTTTAAGCCCATCGAAAAGCAGCTCTCTTGCTGGTACTGGAGAAATGCTGATCTGGGATACCACGTGTCCCTCTCGTCCCTGCAGTAAGGCTGCTACCCGCACCAGTGTACTACTGACAGCCCTTTCCAGGAACCCTTTAGTCTCCTGTGCAAGTCTTGAATCTAAGAGGCTGTCAGCACCAACTAACCCTTTACCTGGGATCTCAGGTGGTCAAAGGCTTAGGGAGAGCAACAGAGGCTTACTTAAAGTGCTTGCCTTTTTGTTGAACAGGAGTTGAAATGCACTCCTTTTTTATTATTTACTCTGCAAGTCATGCAATTGGTAGGAGCCTTCAGCAGGAGTCTGTGAGAGGAAAAATCAGTTATTCTACTGGCAGTAGGAGAAATAAAGCATTATACTCCTAAACCTTCCCTACTTTACAGTAATCTCAGTTACCTTGTCTAGCCCCTGTGACACCTCTGTCTGAGGGCAAGGTACATTCCAACTGCCCAGCCAGCAGTTGTTAAAAGTATGTGTAACACCTGAAATCTGCATATCTTTCCATCAAGGAGAGGAAGGGATTAATTCCTCCCCCCCCCGCCAAGATCCTGGTTTTTTTTCATGTAGCTTGTAGGTTATTTTAAATATGTACTTTACCATCACATTTGGTTGCAGTTAGCCAGTGAGCTCAAAAGTGATGGTTCATAAGCATCATTTTCTTAGGACACCAATATATCCAGTAGATGAGCTAGGGAAGTTTCTTCTACTGTGACTCAGATCCTGCAAGATCACTCATCTACTTGATTATGTACAGATTGCGGAGATGAGCGAGAAGATGTAACTGCTTATTTAAGCATCCTCTATAAAGGAGTTAGTACTCTCTATAGGCATGGAAGTGAATGGGGAGTCTTCTAGTACTTGGGTTGGTACCTGCTCGGCTCCCTGGTTATTCTGTGTCCTAATGTAACGCACCCAGCTGCTAGTGACAAGTGTCTTCATCACAGATGGTGCTTGCCAACCATGTTCCCCTCAGTCTTAGCATCCATACTGTGATGGAGCTGATGAGCCATGGAAACTGGCCCATCTTCTTAGCCTGGAGTGCTTAATGCACATCAAGTTCAAATGTGTCTTGGTGGGAGAAGGTAGCTCTCACTGGTGGTCCTCACTCCACTCCTGTCTTCTAGATGTCTTGACTCCAGGCTTTCTTGATTTTTTTTTTTTGCCCTGTCTCATCTGCTTAGTCAAGTAATTGATCAAACAGCCCTAAGAAGGAAAGCAAGCACACAGTGAGGGTCAGCAAGAGGAATCTGGCTTCTGCCTCTCCTCTTCCCCCAACTGCATTTTGTCTTGTGCCCTTCATCTCTTTCTTGTGACATTTTCCTGTTGTTGACAACAATAACGTATTAACATTGCTCTTGTGCTGTCAGTAGCAGAACATCAGAGCTACCTCTCAGAAAACTGATTGGGTCAACAGTGGGTAGTGTGGGGAGAATCAGAATTAAAGCACGCCTGGCTGACAGAGAGAGAGATGTGCAATTAGGGGCCATTAATCTGAGCATCTCTACTTGTGATGATGTTTTAAGCCAGCCTCTGGAATCTAATTACATTGACTAACTATATTAAGAGGGTGTTATAAGGGTGATAATTCAATCACTGAAAAGTTAGAAAATACCAGCATTTAGGTTACCTGTGTGATCCAAAGTGCATATTATACAACAATCTCCAATTACTTTCTTTTAAATATATTTTTAAAATCCCCTTCAGAACTGAAATCTAAACACAAGAGCAGGAGTTGGAAGCTAGATGTGGGCTGAAATCTTCCTTGTGGCTGCTCTCCTAGCTCACAGGGTGTACACAGTTAGTAAGAATTTGCTCACACCCCCCCAGTTCACACCCCTGTCAGCTTTCAGATACCTCCAGCCACCTCTTTCCTCACCCTCTGCTGCTACTCTCTACAACACCGCTGCTCTTTTCCAGCAGGACCGCGGTGCACCGAGCCCAACAGCCTCTTTACAGAAATCAGCTCCCACCTGCAGATTGCTATTTCAGTGGACCCTCATCAGGATTTCTCCCTCCTGCCTTTACGCATGCAGGCACCCTCTGTGGCAGGTGAACTTCACGGTCATCGTTTAACACCGGGCTTTTGCGAAATTGGCTTGCTGCCCAGTAAAAGGATAGAAATGAAGAGTGGAAATCCCACGGTGTGCAGAGCCTGGGGCCCAGGCTTGCCCAGAGTGACAAGTCTAGAAGGGCAGTCACCGCAGGCCAAGAAGAAGGGAATGTGCAAATCATACAGAGGAAAAATCATCACAGATTACTACAGCTGAACCCACAAAGTTTATATCTACATTGCAGCCACGGACATAATTGCTGTATATGCTGGCATATCTGAGCAGGCTTAACCTCACTAATTCAATAATAGTAGCAAGTTCAAGAAATTCAGTAACAGTACAAGCTCAAGCACAGTAACAACAGCAGTGTAGATATAACATGAACTTAATCTCCATGCCATTTTCCAGGCAGCCAGGGTCTCAGATGACCTGGATAGCTTGAAGATATCAGGGCATAAGTTTCAGTGCATTGTTATTATCATACCTGCCAACGAAATTAAAGCTAGCTTGTGTTTGCACTACAGTGCATACCTCGGATTTTATCACAGGTATAAGAAACAGCATGATTTAAGAGTGGCATATACCATTTACCTGTCCCTGACTACGATTATGACAAGTCAAATGTGAACACTGCTAATCAGTTAGACAAGTTGTGATTTAATTTCTTCAGGCACAGCTAAGTGCAGATATCAGTAAGATACAACTATGTGAAAAATTTGAGGAGTCTATGCCATTACTTTATCAAGCTCATTAGAGCTAATCACTATGAAGTAACTCTCTCTGAATTAAAAAAAAAAAAAAAAATTCCTTTGGAAACAGGAAAAACATCCTAACCCATGAAAACTCAATATTTCTCTGGAGAGAAACTGTGTTGTATTTTTAAATAAGGTCCCTCAGAGCAGCCCAGACTTAGACCACAGGGATACAAAGTAAGGATGCTTTTTCATTTCAGAAAGTAAAGTCAGACCACTGAGTTACCCCGACCCATTCAGCTCTTCAGCATTCATTAAGCTGCAAATGTTGAGGTTCAGAGAACACAGCAGTCACCTTGTAGTCTAGGATGTATAATTGCTCTATCCAATTTTATTTGCCCTGCTTAATGCAGTATGTCAATTCATGACATATTGATTCAACTTACAGAAGTAATTTTTTTTTCTAGTTCATTTAAATTACAGTTTAGGCTGAGCATGCTTGAAGGAGATGTCTATAAATTATGTCAGCTTTCAGTAAGTCTACATTCAAAAATACAATGTAAATCAAAAGTGCTAACTAATTTTGTTTAATTATTGATTTAAGCCTACTCTGCTTCCGGAAAATGTAATTACCAAATTTGAATTTGGCCAGATCCACAGAGGATTATATGGTTTCAAGTGGTAAAGGAAAGAATTCAGTCTCCTAGATCAATGATGGAAATGTGTTCTTTGATAGTGGCTCCACTTTGGAGTGGAGTCCAACAGCATTTCAGTGTCTGTCCTCCTAGTCATTCCCCAGAGGACAGCAAGTGTCAGTGAGCTTCTGGGTTCTTTCCAACATGGTATCTCATCAAAATACTGACCAGAGTGATGCTGTTTGAATGAAAAGGAGGTCAGATTAGGTATCAAGCTGAAACGAATGTCTGCGTATGAATACCTTATACATAAATTATACCTTCCTGACTGCGTATTTGTCACCCCCAGAGGCTGTTCTACTTTTCCTGTACACCCCAATATGAACTCCAGCAGAAGGACAGGAGGAGTCTTCTCAGGAGGCTCTCAGGGGAGGACCACTCCTGGAAGCATCTCCGCCAGCCGCAGACCTGTGAAGTAGAGCAGTACAGAGTCCCAGGCCCTGGCATGAGAAGAGGCCTTAAATGAGGATTGCAGTTTAAATTGTGATTATTCAAATGATTCCTGCATGTTGCCCAAGAAGGAGGCCATCCCCTGAGACTTTATACACCTGGGAATCAACCAGGTCTTTGGGAGGTGAGTTTTGACCAAGTTGCTCCCATCTATAGGGTTTCCTATGAGATGATTTTGCCAGACCAGCAGGTTAAAAATTTTTAAACTAGAAGTTTTTAATGTAATGTTTTGGGGGCTACCAAAACATAAATTCAGTTGTCTTTAACAAATGCCATAGTACTCTTGAAGGTTAAATTTATTAGTCCTAAAAGATTTCAGCGCTGATCAAATAAAAATCTTTTGCTGATGCATTCCTGAAGGATAACATTAGGTTTGTAGGAGGATTTGAAAGATTATGTGAGGGATTGTGAAACAATTTCAGGATAACCTCAAATTCGTGTTTTTGAATGACGGCAGCTTCAGTCTTCAGTGCAGAAACCACGGCGGGATGCATTCCTTTCAATTACAAATCTTCAGCTTGCTTTCTGTCAGGAAAACGGGAGTCTCTGAAGGGCTTCTCTTTCCCAAATAATTTAGGTATGCTCGCAGTCCTCCCTCCGATAGAAGCTGTTTGTTTTCCACTAGTTTGCACTGCTGAGCAATTAACGGGTTCAGAAGTAAGTCGGGGCCGGCGAGGAACCCAGCTGCGCTTGCTCTCCTCTGTCTGCTCAGCTCGCCCGACCTCTGCCAATCTCAGCAATCTTTTTGGCAGGGCAGTGAGAAGATCAGGAAACTTTGGACAAGGATTTGAAAGTCGGCCAGGAGAATTAGACTGGGAGCAAATGTCAGGCTGTGGAGATTATTTGCTGCTAAAGGAAGGCTCGTATTTACTCAGGATTGACCGACAAACCCTGTGCTCCTTGCGAAGTCAGAAAGCTGGGATCTGGTTGGTTTTTTTCAAAGCCGTACATTTGAGAGCCTTTCCCTCTGTAAACCCTTGCCTCACGTAGTATCTACAGGAAAGAGATTCCTGTGAGGAGCTGAGATAAAGTTGATGCATCTCTGCCGCAACTTCCCTGCAAACAAAAAGCAAACACATGCTATTGCCCCACTCGGCCGGCAGCAGGAGAAGATGTCCCTGCTCACCAGGCAGCTGGGGTTATCTCCCTCCTAGCTCTCGGCCAAGAAGGAACAGCTTGCAGCCCATGTGGCACTTCAGCGTGAGCAGTAAACATCACATTAACGTTCGTAGGGACCCAATGACCTGTCACCGCGGGTTTGGCAGTGCTGCCTGAACAGCCCCGGCATCTGCGAGCCGTGCGGCCGAGGCAGCTGGGAGCGCTTAGGGACAGCTTGCCCCTGCCCCTGGGGGCTGCACGGGCTCAGGGAGGGGGAGCAGGGGGGGGATTGCCCATGGCCAAGCCGTCTCCGCACCCACCTTGAGCAGGAAAGCCAAAACTGAAATAAGAAGCAGCCCCCCGTGAGCTCAGCCCTGCCCTGGTCCAGGGAAGCTTGGAGCAAAACGGGGGGATGTTGGTGTTACCTGGCGTGCACCCGTGAGCTGGGGTGGTGAGGAGGAGTGGGGGAGACCGGGCAGGTCCCGTGGGTTGGCAACCCCCTCCCCAAAATGCTGAAAAAAAAAAACAAAACCAAAAAACATTCCTGGCACTACAGAAACTCAGTCTCTGTAAAGCGGCCCCAGGGCTGTAGCTTCATAAAAATACATGCTATTACCCTTTTTTCCTTTTTATTCATTACCACCCTTCTTTCCTTACAATAGGGACTCCATGTCTCTCACAGGCGCGTGGGCTGGAAAGCTGTTCAATTCGACCATAGCCAAGATAAGGATATTTGCAGGGAAGGGCTGACTGGAGCAACCCTGCTGTGTTGTTCCCCAAATGGGTGCTGAGGAAACCTCGATCATTTCACAAGTGTGGTTGGTGCTGCCAGGAGCTTTCCCGCTGTGTGGGTGAGTCAGTTTTTTGGATATCGATAGTCTTCCGAAAGCCTCTGCTAAAAATGATACAGGAACAATGGGGAGCAGATGTGTTGTCTGGAAAGATTTGAGTGTCCTTTTTTAATCTTCTGGCTCTGAGATACGTAGGTAATGTTAACATGATGGAACGACCTTCTGGACTTGCCTTTTTGCTAGGATGCTCTTAGAAAAATGTCTGACAGGCATTTTTTCCAGTTTTTCCTGTTAAGGCAACTTTTACAGTCCTTTAAAATTTTCCCACTGCAGAGACACAAGGTGCAACCCATCATGTCCCCAGGGGTTTGGGGTTCTGGGGAAGAGGCCAGAGATCTGCTCAGAAGCTACTCTTTGGGAGAAAAAGTCAGAGGGAGTTACAAGGCAATGACTGGGAAAAACTCCAGGTAAAAGAAGTAGTTTGACCATAATATTTAAGGCTGAGCTTTCCAAAAGCACTTAATGATTTTGAGTGCCTCATTTCTTGGGTATTCCACCAGAGAAGTCTTTGGAGGCCTTACACTCAGAGAATAAGTGCTTGGCATTTCCTGAAAATTATGTCTCCGTTAATATATTTCAAGTGGTGCATGAAGAAAGGGAGCTATTGAAAAATCACAAGGCCAAGATGTTCTTTAGTGACTTAAAATGGTCAGACAAAACATGTTGTCGTGCTGAGACACAGCTCTTCAAGGATTTTGAACATTTTTTTTCTTTCTATGAAAGAGAGATTAAATAATAGTATATCTGAAATCTTACACTGCACTTCAGTTGTGTCGTGAAAGATAGAGTTCATATTTGATATTAATGGAGCAGGTGAAACATGAAATGATATTTCTTTAATCTTTAATGAAATTTCTGGGTTTAGCATTTAGCTCGTCTGTTCAATGACACAGAAGAGCTAATAATATCACTGTTTTTTGAGGGATTCATTCACTACAGGCAGCCTGATTTTCTGAATCTGTAGGAGACTGTTTAGGAGCTCCAATGATGCACGAAAATAATAATAATAAAAAAAATCCCATGTCCTTGAAGCCCAGTGAGTAGAGTTGGAAAGGTATAACTAAAAAAGAAAAAAAAAATCTCCCAATAAGCCCCCTGGAACAGGCACGCAGTTCTCTGGGAATTAGCAGGACCAATGAGGTCTCAAGAAGGCTTCAACTGAGCATGCTCTATAGCTTGGATAAATATCTGTACATTCAACACTGAAAATTTGAGTGATGCTTTCTGTAGCAAACTGTTTCTTTGCTGAATGACTTTGTTGATTTAAAATTTAATAATTCCTGTTGTAAAACCCCATGAAATGGGAAAAGTTACTAACGAAGCTGCAAATTTTTGTGGGGAAAAACTGACTTTTTCTCATGAGGATGTATAAATGAGAAAATACTGTGCATGACAGTTTTCTATCAGTTTGTCTGTTGATGCTTCCCTCTTAATTTCTCTCCAGGTCCTAGCTGCTTATCCTTCACCGGACAGCCACCCCGGGGCAGGGCATCAGGAGGAGCCTCTTGACCGAAGAGTGAGACAGAGCCGAAGGCGAGGGGGGGTGCAGGGAAAGCTCCCACGGCTGCACGACCTGAGTGCTCACCATTGGCAGTGGCCAGGAAACGGAGTTACTGAGGTGAAGACAAACGTACAACTTCTTACAGTCCCCCAGAGTCCCTCCCCCAGAACCCTTCCAGCCTCCACACTCACTGATGCACACCCAGTGTCCCCTCTCCAGCCCAGCCTCTTTGGGGCTGAAGTAGATTATGCAACCTCTTAAGGTTGTTCCCACCTTGATTTTCCATTATTTCAGCCTAGAATTTTCTTTTTATTTTCTTTTCTTTCTTTGTTTGTTGTTTTTTTTCTGAGGGGTCAGCGCTGACCTTCTTAAAAGAGAGGAACATTGGAGTAGTGTCCAATAGATGCAGTTATACTTCCAAAACCTGGAGATGCTCTCCAGTGCCCATTAAAGCTACCCAGTAATGGAGCTAATATAAACCTTGGCCATTCTCCCAGCTGACTGTCCTAATAATAGAAATGCCCCTCTGCGTGAGTAGCTGATACTGGGGATCTGCCAGGTGATTTCCATTAGAAAGAGCAATTGGTGACAATATCCTTGGTGGAGTCCTGCTTGCCTTCCTTGGAGCACCACTGGGATGACAAGAGCAGGGCCTTTCTCCAGTCCCTGTTTTAAGTTATCCTTTTGTTGTTAGCACTTTCCTGAAGTCTCTGCTCTTTCTGAGGTCTCTCCAAAACATGCTTTTGTGTGCTTTCCAGTTACACTTTTTTTGCATGCATAACGTTGCAAACAAATTCACCCTCTTACCCTTACACCGGCTTGTAGGGAACGTCCCAAGCCTATGTGGCCGAGCTGGGGAGCAGCACTGTGTGTAGTTTGGTGTTGGCAGTGGGTTTTTCCTCCATCTGTCTTATTTTACAGGGGACCCGGCTCACTTCTTCCATCCAGCCTGAAGGGAGAATAGCTAGCGAAGCCAAGAGGGCAGCTAGTAAACCCACCAGGCTGCAGTGGCCAGAGACGAGATGTGCATGTGGTAGCCGCAAAAGCCACCGGTGTGTAACTGCGTGGCCATTTAACTGCAGCTTGAAAACACCAGTGTGAATATCAGGGCTCGGGCAACCTCGAAAAGACAAGTTGACCAAGCTGTGATGACGAGATTAAACCACTTGTAAAGTAGCCTCATCTTGCACTGCTCCAAGGACCAACATTGCTCATAGCTTAATCCAGATGCCCCCTGACCTGTCTGTTGCTGCAAGGCAGGACCCCCTGTGCCCTGCAGAAGGCCAGGCAGGTTGGGGTTGCTGTCCCAGGCACCGGGGCCATGGGGACCCTCCCCAGCTGCAAATGGGGCTTTTGGAGTCCTTCTGCATCATTGTGGCTTTTCTGCCAGCACCAGGCGCAGGGAGAGGTTGAAGAGCTTTCCCCAGACCTCTTAGTTCATGTTTCCCTTCTGATTTATTAATATCGGCTCGGATTTTAATTTGCAGAAAAGATGTACCTCGGTAGTATCCACAATCACATTTTCTGCTAAAGTCTTCAGATGTGACCCAGAAACCTTATCAGAGAGCACCGGGCAGAGTGCCTGCTTAGCAAAACTCACCGCAGGTACATCTGAGTGCTGCCATTTGCAGGATGTCTGAGCCATGCCTCAGCTATTTCAGATGATATATATATTTAATCCATGGCAGCATATTAGCAGCTCAGACTTAGATTAATCAGGATGAAGATAACTTTTGGACTTTTTCCACAACTAGGTCGGAGATAAATAAGGTAGATATTGTTCTGTGCTACAACACTAGCAAGCACTGGGTAGCAGGTGAAATTGTCAGGGACATCAGCCAAAGAAAGACTGTAATAAGATTAAGGGAAGCAAAGTGAAAGGGGTGTGTGTGTGTCTGCATGTGTGAGCACAAATGCAATTCAAGCTTTTCAATTTGCAGAAACCATTAATTTCCAGTGAAATTTTCTCTGCTGTGATAGCAGCAAATATGCAAATTTTCTTTATGCTAAAATATCCTCCTCTATTTCCTTAGTGTCATAAAATCAGTCCTGCCCACAGATATTAATACAGAAAGCTACAGCTAGAATAACAACGCAGCTGTTCAAAACCAAGGAAAACTCCCCACATGTCAGGCACACTCCTTACATTTTGTGGCTTGGTGATGCCTGGAATAAGTCAGAAAAAATACGGGAATTAGTTCCTTTAAAAATAGAATAGGTCACATTTAGGATGTCTAACATAAAATGTGACTGTGTGTATTAATGGGACACTTCTTTTCTGCAAATTAAAAACCAAGCTAATGTTAATAAATTAAAGGAAACATTAAAATGCTCTTTAACATCTACCAGCATCCCTTGGAAAAGGCCTCTGAAGCGCAATTATACACATAGGTTCTGATGAGAGGAAAATTTGACTGAAATTCTATATGATGTTTAGCAAATTCTTCATTTTTTGTGCTCACTTACTGCACATGCAAAATCAGAAGGGTCAGCGATGAAACCTCTCATTATGGTAATTCAAGGAAACAAAGTCACTGGGCTCCAAAGTGGAAAACAAATGTGCCATAACAGCAGGCAGCTGAGATGCAGGCTGAGATCTTGCCCATATTGAAGCTTTCACCATCAACTTGTAACGGCCCAGATTACATCCAAGGTCAGCACAAAAGTTTCTCTTGGTTTTTATTTGAGCTACTATAACAAAAAGATGCTTTTTTTTTGCTTTGCTCCTTTCATGGGTTAGTGGAAGATTCTGATATTCTTTCAAGCAGAGAACATGCTTTCAGTGTCCTATTACAATGAATGCAATACACATGGAAGGGGAACCCAATTTTCCTGCAGCAGCCAGCTCTTTCAGCTCTTGTTTTTTAAGCTAATGGCTCAGTAGCAGCCCTGCTCTTCACCCCTCCTCTGAAGAGCATCTTTGGCAGCCCCGTTAGGAACCGAAATGATGATGTCCCCCATTTCTCTCAGAGGACAGAGTTCATTAGCTTATTACAGGAAAAATGCGCTCACTCTCCTTTTCTAAAGGTTAATTAGCTCATCATAGGCATTTGTCCATGCTGTTCTTGTTGGTGCCCCCCAAAAGCAGCCATACAGATCTTCCCTTCATACTCCAAGCAATGGCTAAGAGGGCATCTGTAACCACACAGCGGCAGGCTGCTTCATTTCCAGACTCTCATGCCTCTTCGTCACACCTGACCATGCAGAGAGAGGAGGAGGTAGCGTCTCCAGCGTGAAACAGACAGCTAGTGCTCTCATTTTCTCCATGGCAATCCCTGCTAAAGACTCTCCCCGGTTCCACTGCAACATTACGATTTCCTCCTGTTTGGAGCACGTGTCCTGCCAAGCGTTTTGCAGTAGGGTCCTCATTTTTATTAGCGTGATTGCACCCAGCAGAGAAAACTGAAGGTATCCTCTAAATACATATTTTAGACTTGACTCTTCTTCGATAAGTTCTCCCCCTTCCTGTTAGTCTGGTCGGGAGTGGGCTCTGCTCTTGGCCCCACCACTGCCCTGCTCTGTGGCCATTACTGGGCCACTTGCCATCCCTGGGCATCCCCTTTCCCCGTTCCCCTTGGCTGGTCCTGCTCAGCGGCCCTGCGCTGGGCACAGTGGGCTCTTACCTCGGGCCAGGCTTGCAGAGCAGCCCGAGATGGTGTCCGTGTTGACCGGCTCATTCCCACACCTCCCCACTGCCAGCACCCTTGAGCTCCCTCTCTCCTTGCACCAGCCCTTGTGCTCCTCAAATCCCTTGCTGCACTCTTCTGGCACCTGGGTCAGAAAAAAACAGGCAATGCCCAGGCTACTGTGGGGACACATCCTCACACGAGGGTCTTTAGCACTGCTGCAAATACCCATCATACATTGGGTTTAGTTTCTGTTGCTCGCATTGGCATAGCTCTTTTCTCTTTTTGGAGTAAAGGGAAAACGGGGAAGATGTTTTCTGAGTGCTGCAGTGTTTCGAACAAGTTTTGCAGCCACAGCTGCAACCCCATTCAACATCTCAGGGGGTGGGATAGGCTGAATGTGCCAGGTCTCTGGGGTCTCTGAGCAGCACTGGCACCAGGTTCAGCCCCCACAACGCGGTCAGCTTCGGGATGTGCTGTAAGCCTCATCTGTGAGCCCCAGAGGACCTTCTGGAGAGTACATCCCATGTTTGGGCTCTCGGGGGTGAGGAGAGGCATCCCTGCACACGTGGTCCTTCTCCCACACCAAGCACCGGCGGAGCATCCTGTCTTCTCCGCTCTCGTCTCCCTGCTCGGGAGCCGCGGGGTGCTGTGTAATGACCGTCAAAGCTGTTTTTCAAAGGCACATCTCGTTTGCTGTGCACCAGGGTCCCTTTGCAGCAGAAAAACAGGACTTGCAGCTGAGAGAAGGGAATTCCCCAGGACCAAAGGGGCAAAGATGGGATTTCCAGACATATCCAGCCACGGGCCTGACCCTGTGATGTCAAGGGCAGCACTCTGCATCACCTTAGGGAAAACGGACTCATGCCACGGCAAAGGGAAGGTGGAAATCTGTGAATCCTTCAACCCCTCTGTGTAAATGCATTTTCAGTAAGTGCTGCTATGGAATATATTCCCCCCCGTGCACCCACAGGGGTCTTGCCATTTTTCCCGGGCAGTGGAAAGAGGAGCAGTGTGTCCAGCTGGCATCTTCCTGGCATGGCACGTGCTGCCTGCCGACCCCAGCAACAGGAGCCCACTCTACTGAAAGTCAGATTCAGGTCTTACACTAAGCTGGAAAAGCTGTTTTTGAATCAGTTATACAGCTGTTCAGATGACTAGAGAGGATTTTATATAATTTGTCCCAGTGAAATCCTAGTTTTTAGCACAAGTAAAATGCTGTCAGAATCCCCAGAATTCACTGCTTTTTTATTAATATTGCCTCACAGGGTTTCTCCATAGCAAAGATAATAATTTAGCATGTTTGTTTCAGTGGGAACTTAAAGAACTGAGTGTATGCATTTCACAAAGTCAGTTTTCCTAATTATTATCTGAGATGCTTATTTTGACTCAAGTTTCTATTCCTCCTTAGAGGATACTGAAGAGAGCTAATCCACTCTGAATATTTTCCCTCCCAGATTATTTCTAGTGCTTAGCATTGAAAACTTATCCTTCATTAGGGACTGATCTAGAAGCTATTGAAGTCAATGAAGCACTTTTTTTTTTTTTTTCCTTCTGATTTCAGTGAGCACTGCATTGGAATTGGAAGTAAATTGGCTAGATGAGTTTGTCTGGAACTGGTGAAATTGCTCTTGTTCTGCAGCTTAGCCCTAAATGTGATGACATTTCACATTTTCTCTGCCAAAGTAGGAAAAGTATCTTCAAATGGCATAAATATCTTCTTTTTCTCTTCCTGTCAAACCAGAGAAGATTAATTTTTAAAGTAAAATCTGTAAGGGGCATTTATGGAGAAAGCGTGACTTTGCTCAGATTATTCTCCCAGGCAGGAGTTCCTCTAGGCAGCCTTGGCTTTGGTTTTCTAGCTTTCCAAAATATTGTAAGACACAAACGTCTATGTCAAAAAGCATTAGAATAAGTTACTTTGAAAGTCTGGCAGAAACTTATTTTCCACAGATACTATATTATAGATAATGAAAATGAATAAATTGATTAAAATTATTTTCGTACTACTTTGTGAAATGGAAAGCTCATCCTACAGCTTTTGTTTCTCTGTTCCTTGCTGTGTTCTGATTTTAAAGGAATAAGGATTAGAAAGCTGTGCATATACTTTTTATGCCCCCACATCAAATATATTTTTCTGTATTTAGAAATATATTTCTAAATATAGAAATGTCAATATTGTACTGGGTCAGATCTTTTGAAGTTCCTGAAATGTGACTTCCAGGTGATGCAGAATCCTGTTGCTGAGCCAAAGACACCAATTCAGCCCAGTGAGAGCCCTTCCCAGGAAATGCCCATGCCCATAATCTCAAAGATTAGTTCCAGATTCCTCCACAATGTTTTCAGTAATGTCAGCTACGTAAGACTGTAAATTTTGGCTGGTGCCTCACGTTTGGTCAGCAGCTCCTGCGCCACCAACGTCAATGACAGGTCTGCGCAAAGATGAAGGGCTGTAGCAGTTCAGCCTGCAGTAGACGAACATTATTTTTCCATCAGCTCTTTCCTGTTGCCTTCAGCATCTCATGCTTGGGAATAAGGGAAGCAGAGTGAGAAAGTCTTAATGACTGTGGAAGAATGGGGTTGGCCCTTACTCCTCACCTCTGTAGCACATGAAAAATCTGACTCCACAGGAATCATGTTGTCCGCCAGCAGTTATGAATTGCTGGTATCTCATATCATAGACTCCAAAAGCCTCTATTGCTACACCAGCTATCACCTATGATTCAGTACATCACAAGTGATGGCCCTGCTGCCCGAAAAAATATGGAGAAAAAGAAACAGGAAAGAGGAGCAAAAGAGATCTCTCATCTCATATTGCACTTTTTTTCCACTTTCCTCCTATTGCAACAAGGTTTTTCTTAAAGATCTGTTTTATTGATTAGGCTTTATCACAGCGCATGACAGCATCTATCTGGTGAGAGATGGCTAAACCTTTCTCCTTGAGTACTGAACCACTCAGGTCCAGCCTGTAACAACAGGATGCCAATGACCTGACCTGATGTTGCATCCTTTAAAGGCATGCTTAAAGCTTTTTAATCTTTCTTGATAAATTAGAAGTCATCATAATAGTTTTATAGCTAAATGCAAGTCGTTTAAATGCCCTAGGGCTTCATTTTATCTTACCAGCTAGAATTGTAACCTGCAGGTTTTCCAATATGTCTGGAAGCTTTTCAGAATTAATCCCCGGGCTCTTTCCTTCCATCCCGCTGTGTCTCCTGCTTCACGAAGGCTATTTGTCCGGGACTTATTTTCTAAGCCATTCTTTTTCCTCTTACAATAGTGTCTTGAAATGAAACTGCTTCATTATTTAATTCTGCTACTTCTCTGAGTGCAAGGTGACTGGTTTTTGAGTCTTGTTTCTCTGATAACCCTACTGAGCATTTGTTTAGGAAGGGCACGTCTTTCTGTAAGTCCTGCTACCCTTGTCACCTGACTTTTTATCTGCAGGCGGTTTCTCAGCCACTATACATCTTTCTGGTGCCAGCCACGTTCTTTGATACCCGTGTGGTATCAAACTATCTCCGTGTGAGACAGTTCACAGGCCACTGACCAGCACGCTGAGAACTCTTCTGCATCATGTGGCCATTCCTCATAGCCATGTTTGGTGGGCCTTGTCCACTTGCATGCATCATTTATGTCCAAAATTTAGTCAGATAATATCAAGATTCACAACTAATTGCTGCGTAGCTATAAATTCTGTCTGTCTTCAAAAAGAGAGAGACCTGTAAGGATTTTGTGCACAGGTTACTCCCATAACTGGACCAAAGTTTATATGCAAGGCAACAGTGGAGCAATCTTCCCATGGATACTGTCAGCATACCTCAAATCCGATCAGCAGAATATTTCAGCAAACTATTTATTCAATGCTAATAGCCAAGCCCTGCAAAGCGTGCAGGTGAATTTGTGATGTGGATGCTGGAGGCACATGAGCTTTACCACAAAAAGGGACATACAAACATCCGTCAGCTGAGAATAGTTTTGCATTCCTGTTGCAGTGGTCTGCGGTCATACGGGGGAGCTATGAGCAATAGGCTCTGACATTCATTAGCAACACATCTGGGCACTGAGGATTAACATTAATCCTGACATTACACCTTCATTTAAAGCACAGTTTCTGGAACGAGGGGCTGGTAGAAGTGAGCTCTGAATGTTTATGTACCAATGAAGGCTCCTAACCTCCTATACAAGCACAGCTTACAGCTGGGTATCCTCGCCCTGCCAGAGCTCATGGGACTAGGATTGTGCCGGGGTTTTCCTCTGCTACATTATCCATTAATAAAATACTGTTCCACTTTAAAAAGGAATAAAAGCAAATCTTGTAGTATAAAAATTACAAATATTATGATACCTAAATTTGAGTCAAAAGCTTATTATGCAAACCAAAATAGTTTGGACAGTTGTCTTGAGTTCTCACTGGTTCCCCCTTCCAGGGCTGTCAGACACATCTGGATCCACGGTCTCAAAGAGATGAAGATGACTGTTGCCAATTCCGTCACGGGTGTAAGTGACAGGAGAGTCCACAGGGTGTGGGGAGATAAAATGCACAAAGGGCTTTTTACCATTAATCTACGTAACTGTTTGGGAATCAGGCTTGTCAAGATCTCTGGATTCCCTCCCCGGTCCTGGGAGAGGAACAAAGCCTGGTAGTTACAGCCAGCTGTGTGGAGAGGGATGAGGACACGAAGACACACACAGACGCACCCCCACCCCAATACAGCCTCGCCAGGCTGCGGTACCTGCATCCACAACCTCTCGCCAGAAGCTGGTCCAGGACTCAAAGCGGAGTGAGACATGCTGCTCGTACAGTATGTCTCTGTACCATATCTCACTAGGGGAGGGGGAAAAAATGTCTATGCCGGGCAGGTTCAGGGTGTGTATTTTGGCCTCTCAAGGGAAGGGCAGAGAACTGGATGCAATTTAATCTGCTTTTAAACTATCGGTCATTACGATGCCTACATGAGGCACCTGACACAGGCCATCTCAGCATGTCCTTCAGCTCACCAAAGTGATGAAGCTGTAAGAAAGTCAGGAGAAAGTTTAGGATACCCCCAAGCCGGGCACAGCACGTGCGAAGCTGAGGTGTGCTTCTTGCTGTGCATGGATGTGGTGGGCAGGGAGCGGCGTGCCTCCTCCCCTAGGGCCTGGCTTCGCAAATATAAATGTTCTGCAAACGTTCCCGTCATATGCTGGCCACATTTCTGAGACAGTCCTTGACATAGTCCCAGGGACTGCAACAGCACCTTTGCTGTAGGATAGATCGCAAAATTTGGCGTGCTAAGCCAGGTCAGCAGAAGGTTGCTTTTCACCCTCTTTCTGCTGACAGAGTGGTGGAAGAGCTGGGACCTGGCGCAAACAGCCCTGCTGCTGCAAATGAAGAAAAGAGGGAAGAAATGTTAGTACCACATTTAGCTTTATTGAAATTGAACAAATACCTTTTCTTAATAAACCCTTTTACAGCAAGTGTAAAATTTTAATGTTTGATTCATCTTATGTTACAGGTTGTCTTCTTCTGTGTAAGCAAAAATACCATCTTTTTTTTTTTTTTTTTTAATTTTCTACTTTAAAACATGTAGCAAGGATTTGAATAACGCAGATCCGGCACCAAAAGGTAACAGGTTCTGAAAATCACAGTACAGTTTTAAAATTCTTAGGTTAATTAATGATATTTAAAATGATAGCCACTTTGAGTAAAGATATAAATTGGAGGTCTGTAAACAAGTTGTGTTTACCTATAGAGCTATTGATTGCAGCTACAATGAGAGCAGTAATAGAAACTCAATGCTAAACTGAGCTACACCTTTGAGGAAACAAGTTCTTACTAAGTAGTGTGGTACAGGGTAGCACAATAGGTAAAATACAGTTTGGCACCTCAAGTTGCATGTAAAATCAGCAGAAATAAAATGAAGTAAGTGCACTGTCTTCCAACAAAAATAAACCGGGCAGTTTCACTGGTTTTGGAGTGTCAACTATCAAATAAATCACACGACACACAAGTTCAACTCCAAAATTACAATTCTAGTAAAGCAAGATAATATTAAAATGCACACCCACAAGGATAATAAAGTATAAATTTTTTTTTTCTGTTTTTTTTTCCTCTCCCCTATCAGTAGAAATAATTTACAACCCACAAAAGGACTCCTTGGTGAAACCGCTAACTACAGACATGGTCATGGAATGTAGCTCAGTAGACTTGTTTCAAATAGAAAGGCAACATTATCCTGAAAAAGTTTGGTCCTCTTATAACTCACTGTACTGTAGCCACCACAGTCTATTGGTAGATGTTTTAGGAGAATTGCTTGTTTTCTGATTCTCTTTTGTTTTGAAAGGTAATATCTTGGTGATAAAGCTGGGTAAAATTTGGCCCCATTTACAGATGCCTGACCAATGCTGAATCTGGAAGAACAACACTGAGAGTACATAGGGGGAACCCTCATTTTCTGGTCTCATGGCATATTTTTTCATGCAATCACTTTTCCTTCTATACTTCTTTTCCTCTTTGTTCATTTTTTCTTCAGTGTCCTGGGGGGGGGAAAGAAACCCTTAGTCCAAATGACAGAAAGACATTTCACTGTTTATTTACATGTGGATCACTTTGGCTAAGAAGTCCTGGCGAACCAGAGTTGCCTATTTCTTGTGAATGTCCTCATGCCGTATAATTTTGTATGTAATCCAGTAAAAGATGTTGAAAATGAGGAAGGCGAGTGGGAATGCAGCACGGGATATTGTATCAATCCTTTTTGCACGGTCAACAAACTTCTTTTTGATGGAATCTGAATCCTTTGGTGGTGCCGGAGGTGGATTGGGTGGAGTTGCCTTGACTGCTGTGCCATCTTTGACTTGGAGGCAGTGACCCATGCCATAGCCACTGAAATTGAATCGACTGTCACGAGCAACTTCATCTTCCTGGAGGATAAAGAAGACAAATAAGACACACAATCACCTGTCTATCAAGCACGCCATATACTTGAGTAGTTGAGGTGCACCCCTCTAAAGCATCTAAGCAAATTAGCTGGTTGAGCTATGATACGAAGTCCATGTTTCAAAGAAAGACAAGCAAGCAATTAAAACTCACATAAAAATAGATGGAAATTAGGTGATTGCCAGTGTTTGTGAATCAGAGCTTTAATATTTCTAGCTATGGCTAAATCAAGTACCCTGAGCAGCAAGCTGTATCCCAACCCCATAGGGAAGATATCTGACTCCACAGGTTTCTCATCGCTATCGGGCTTGCTGTGGGGAGGAAACATGGTCCTGTTGGTAGCAGAGAGTCTGTTCCAGCCAGCTTGAACTGAAAGACCCAGAGATCCAGGGGCTCAAGCTCACGGCAATGTGTATCCAGCTAACCACAGCCTCGCACCTCCGTCTCTGATCTACGAAACAAGGATAGATCATGGTCCCTCCTTGCTTACAGGAGCACTCTGACAATCAATACTTCAAAGTACACTGGGCACTTGGATTTAGTGGTAACTGGGACTTAGGTGCAATAGCGTGAGCTAATATAGCACCATCTTGCAGAAATCCATTCTCTCTTGTCTGTGTGGTACTATTTGTTTTTGGAGAGGTGAGTAACTACCACTGAACTTTATCACCATGATAACTGTGTGATGAAAGGTTTGTGACTGTGCTGGTAAATTCTCACTGCCGTTTCTCCTGTCTGATAGCACAATAATAAACAAGTTAACAGTTACTGGCAGCCCTCCATGAAGGATTCAAAACCAACATACAAGCAGCTCTATTCTTTTTCATTCCAGCAGGGATGAATTGTAGGTCCAGCAGCTTGACCTAAAGACCTTTGACTGACTAATACTTCATTGTTGACTTAAAATGACTGCTTCTTGGGCTCACAGGGAGCCCGCTCCCTCACAAGGAGTACTCCCCCATATCTCTCACTAAACCACAGCCTTCTGATCTTAGCAGAGAATCGGAGACTGCAGGAAAAAAACATCACAGCAGCAAGATATTGAATAAGGAGTACATTTGCTGAACTTGGGGGTGGGGAGGGAGGATAATTTACACCTATTCAGGATGTAAATCACTGCTCCTTCACAGAAGAACCTCTTTCAATAATTGCATTTTTTCTCTCCCCAGCTCCAGCATTGGAATTGAATATATCACCACACTTGCTCTCCTTACCTTGCAGCTGACATGCAAACGTGAATAACAAGTAGTGTGATCCAAGGCTACCAAATGAGAAATAGTCGCTCTGACTGCTTATGACATTTAGTGCTTATGGAAGGAGGATAGACAGCAAACAGTGCTTGGAGCTCCTGTCACTTCAGCCTGAGGACTATTCTACAGTGTACCTCTGAGCAGGTGGAAAACTGCGGTATTGCAAGGCTGTTTGAGTACTTATCCAGACTTTATATCCCTTTCTTTTCAAAAGCTCACCATCATTAAGAAAAAGAAGCATGGTCCTCTCCTTTTTCAAGTTTATTTATTTACAGTTTGCAGTCCCTCTGTGAAAACTCTGAAATTCTGCTTGTCCTAGTGATTATAAATATGTAGAGTATTTTAAAGATGAACCCACTGAGACCTAAGTTCTGGATAGTCTTATAGGCAAGGCTTCTCTTGCATGACTTAATAACACCACTAAGTCCTCCAATAATACAGGGAGCTGCCTTCCTCACAACGCTTTCCCTTTTACTGAGTTTCAAGAATAAAATGCATGCCCAGGACACGAGGGGTGATTAAAAAGGGTAACAGATTTTCAGCAGCTGTGTTGCCATATGTACTTCATTCATTTTTTAAAAAAATTAATTTCTGTTACTCCTGAGGGATCTATGGGAGGAAAAAAAAAAGGTACTAAGCTCAACGCAGGACTTGGAGAATCCCGACTTCCACTGTGTCCTGCTGGGTCGCGGCTTTGTTATGTGGGGCTGAGCAATTCGTCTTCAATGCCACAACCCTGCTTTTGATCTTACACTGTTGTAACTCAAGTGGGAAACCACCTGAGGTTAGGGACAGGGATGTTTAAATCACATTCTTTCAGGTCTTCAGCACCCAACCTTTATCTGTAAGGAGCCACTCATTTCATGATGGGATTTAGAGCCCTGCTTCTCCCCCCAAGACAGTTGGCCATGCCACTTCTTTCTCTCAAAACCCAGAGAGAAGTGTGCCCAGTCCCCATGCTAGGTTTTTGTTTAGGACTGCAGTAGATGCTGATTTACCCTGGATACAAGAGGTGCAGCGTTCACCTGGGGTATGAGGAGCACGTGCTCAGTTTCCTTCTCTGCTTGAGCAGATTGGAATCTCCTTCTCCCCGATAAATCTCTGGATCAGTTTGTTACCTGTTCTCCCAACATGGAGCTGTTTGCTGGTTGCAAAAAAGTGTGTGTTTATGTGGCTTTTTTTCAACCTTTGTCAGAAAAACTTTTTTCAAAGACTAAATAATTAATTAAGAGAACGGCACTGTGTTTCTACCTGCCACTTGTTTCTATGTTTGATATTACACTCTTACAAAAACTTAGCACTAGAGACACCTAAGCTGTGGCTGTTGCCGTTATCTAAGTGCCACTGGAAGCAGGCAAAGCCGCAGCCCTTACAGCCTCACCTCCAGCCCTGGAGGTGCCGCAGTTCTGTAACCACCGTGTGATTTTCAGCAGTGAAATCCCCCAGGAGCCGAAGGGGCTTTGCAGTCCGGCACCTGCCTGCCCTCTGAGCGCTGCCAGCATCTGCAGTCTCACAGGCAAGATCCGACCCCATCAGAGCTCTCCCACCTGACCAGACATCACCTGAAAGACCTCAGGCTGGTGAGGTCTCTGCCCTTTCCTACAAAGCTGGCCAGTGAAAGCGTTGAAAATTAACAATGAAACCCTGCAGGGATCAAGACCCACATGTCTGTCCTAGGAGGATACTTTTCCCATGAGGCTGCGGAGTTGGGCTTGTGTCCTACTGGCCCCCTGAGCCCTTAAACTGGTTCCACCCCAAATGAAACAGCAGGGACAGAAAGACTTCGTCCCTGCTGCTGAAGGAGGCCGGGGGTCAACCCAAGTGCTGGAACTTCATTGTCCATGCTGCTTGTGGGCGAGCTCACTCTGGCGTGGACCATGTCAACAAGCTCTCTTCCAGATGAAGCTGCTCCGCTGGGGAATAACGCTACACACTGCGGTCATGAGCCACGTGGTGACAGCTGGCCTCAGGAGCAATAAAATCCCCAATGCAATTTACTTTAGCAGTACGGATGTAGTTAAAAAAACTGTCTCCAAAACACCATAATCTCATGGCAAAGCTACAATTTGACATTTCAGATTATCTTCCAACATTCTTTTATATATAAAGGATTTGGGGGAATAGTCACAGAGAAAGAAAACCAAATTTATATCCTTTAACAAAGAGAACCCTTTTTTTCGTGTTTCAAAATGTGAGATGAAGAACTGACCTCAAGTGCCTCAAGTCCCTTAATATAGTGGATATGTCTTCCTTTAACCTAGAGGCTTGGTGAACTACTGGGCAACCTACCTAAGGTACCTTCTGGTGGGGTTGCAGAGATACTCTTCATTCTCAAGGTCATACTCAGTTCATACCATCTGATATACCCTCCCATGGAGACTCACCCAAAGACAGTCTTCAACCTGTGCTGTTCACCAGCTTAGTCACTGGTAAAACAGTCCAAATGACTTTGCAAACATCTCTATCATCATTGTAATCAGATTACACATAAAACTTACTCATTTTAAACTAGACAGGATCTTACTTGCTTCAATCCCAGGCTATTTATGTTTTTACAGATTCTAAAACCAAAATGAAAGAGCAGGTGGAAGCCACTGGACATCAACTGGAGTGGCAGAATCCGCTGCCATTGAAGTCATTAACTTTATCCTTCTAAAGCGATGTGAAGTTAGTCTTCCATAATATGCAGTCATAACTCAATCTGTCCTTGATAAAGACATAGGGAAAAGGGTCACCAGCTAGGATGACAAACAGAAAAGAAATAAATCGCAAGATGAAAGCATTCTTTTGCTGGTTTTGTCTCAGATGTTCACACTCCTGAGTATTTTAGAAGAACTGTCCTTTGAAAACCAATTACATTTCCTGAGATTTGGGCAAATGCTTTCTACAGACGCTTTTTCAACAGCATAGGTTTATGTGTATTATCTTATGATGTCATAATGAACATGCTTAGGTGTTGGCTTTAAACAATTTTCATCAGACAAGAATTACATTTTTTTTCTCAATATTTAATTTCCCTTTATGAATTTAGTCATTTTCTGTGCTTTACAAAGTAATGGCATTAGATTCTCTTGACTTAGCTTTACAGTAGGCAACATGTAAATCAGGGGGGTTATACTTCTGAAATGGTTTTCTTTCTTCATCTTCCATCTTTGTAAAGCTTTTATTCCTATTCCATCAGGTCTAGAATGTAATTCATACTACCAACTTCACACCAAAGCAATCAGGAATGGGAAAAACACTTTAGAAAATCTAGTCCATTCAATGCCCTGCATGCACAGCTTTCTGTACAATGCATTCTGAAGTGCTTTGTCCTGACCACTTTTAAATGCTTATTGTCAGCATTGACTCAGTTTTAACAATGAGGAAAATGAGAGAGAGGCTGGCTTCAAACAGTGTATTTAATTTACTCTCTGATGTGATTTATTCGTTTAATTTTGCTACTCTTTTTCCAACATATGGTGGGCAAACGATTTAAAAGACTATCTGGTTTAATTAAATTTCAAGGACATAGGAGATTAATTTTAGGTATAGGGTAGAGAACATCAGAGAAATTTTCCTTTTGGCATTCATAAGCACGACGTTAGAAACCCACAATAAATTCAGACTTGAATGCAAAATGGAATCAGTAGGAATTAGACAACAAAATAGCTTTGGAGACTTAATTCCTAAATCATCTTTACGATTTTGAGACACCTCCCATTTCTCAGTACTTTACACAATTCACAGTGTGGTTTTGCGAAGGCAGTCATGCTCACATGTAGTCGCTGAGTATGGGGATGAAGGTAGTTCAGCTGAGAAGCATGTTTGGACTTTCGAATTCTCTTTGGTTGCCCACAGAAGGCTCTTACAAAGCTAAACTGTCAGGAGACGAGAGGGAAGGTCCTTTCATAGATGAACTGTTTAAAAGGCAGTAATGGAGTTTAGGAGTAAAAGATTGATTTCATAACTGAGGGATTCACTGGAGGGAATCCCCAAGAATCTCTATGAGAACGAGTAACGAGGAAGAGATTTATAAATGAGCTGGGACAAAGTTTCCCAAGGGAAGGTACGCAGGTGAAACAGGCTATTAAAAGTGGAAAAATCTAAGCCAGGCTTTCCTGAAGGATTTCTAAATGCTGACTGCCTAAGTAACAAAATGGCAGTACATGAAATACAGGGTTGATAAGTGCAAGGTAAAGCACATTGCAAAAGATAAGCCTAATTACACATAGACAGTAATGGGCTAAAAATTGGTTCTGTCCCAGACGGGAGTTTGGGGAATTACCTCGTAGATGATTCTGACAACATTAGTCCTCCACTAAGCAGCAGTCAGACAACGGGCAAACGAGACAGAAAACATCATTCTGCCACTTTATCCACTGACAGTGTGATCGGTTTTTGAACACAAGGAGCATTTCTGGTCACTCAAACTCAGTAAAGACATAACAGAATTACATAAAATAAAAGACGAGCAGCAAGTATGATAAAAGACTTTTTCTGCATGAGGAGAAACAAAGTAGATGAGATCTCTTCATCTTAGAAAAGCTGTGTTTGGGGGAGGATATCACAGAGATCATAAAATCATGGTAAAAATTAATAAATGGAAGAAAAATTAGTAGGTTGTGTTTTTGGGGGGTAAGAAAAGTAACAAAGTTGGGGTTTTTTCAATGCAGGAAATAAGATAAAACACAGTAACACCATGAAGGATAAAGGGAGAATTTATTTTTAAAAGAAAGTTATCTTTCATTTACGTGTGTAAACCATTGTATGAAAACATTTCAGACAATGAAAATGGCAAAATGGCACAGATTCATAGGTCCATGTGCAGCTTAGTTCATGCAAGAGTGCACTCTGTGACTTATTTTCAGAAGACAGAAAAGTCCTTCTACGTTTGTCTTGGAGCTTTTAAATACAATTTGTCTCAATATCCATGCCTGACCACTGCTGGAGAAAGGATCCTGGAAGAGAGGCTATTCCTTCTCACCAAAAATGGCATGTCCTATGGGAATTCAGGTCTTCCACCTCTTGATAATATGCTGTGAGCTGGAGCCAATGTTGAAATGTCTTGCATTTCCCCTAGTTTTTAATACTTTGAGTGTCATGTTTTTCTTTTCACATAGTTCTGCCTTGAGACTAAATCCTGCTGATACAGAAATAGATGACTCTTTTATAGCAAACCTATGTGTTCCAGTTTCTTAGACAGGGGTAAAAGGGAAGATGAAGCAAGCTCTGGTGGCATTTGGTAATAAAGAGGTCACTAACAAACTTGTCTTGTTTGTTCCACCCTGAAGAGAGAGCTCTGGATCTCAGCTTACCTATACCAGATGCCATTCCCACTCATCCTTACTCCAGGCTTCACAGAGGCAGAAGGCAATGTAAAATTGTCACTTTTTCACCTCAATCCTGCCCAAAGTATAGATCGAACGCTTCCCGGAATTTGGCCTAAGTATTGTTTTTCCTAAATATTCACCAAGATGTTTCATCAAAAACACAAGCAGTCTCTGACTGATCCTGCTGCGTGATGCTGCTCCCTCAGGACCCACCGCTCTGTGTGTGACAGTGGCGTTCATCCCTTTTCTACCTCTCTTAACACTGATTTTCCTGATCACTAATGTTTGTTTTTTTCTCTCATTTGGACACTCATGCCTTATAAAATCTAAGTAAAACAGACCTTGAATTATAAATAGCACTGACATTTTAATTAACGGAAAAGAAATTGGTCATTGTTGTCTTCGGTAAGGGTTTCCAATGGACAAATTTAGGTTTGGTTTAGAAAGCTGTGTTTAATAATACCTCCTATCTCCAATAAACAGCAGAAGAATCTCTGAAACATAAGTGATTTACTTACTCATTCTGTAAGAACAGCAAGTGAACTGTTGTTAATACAATAATGAAATGGTAGTTAATGTGGCTTCGCCCTCTTCAAGTAGGAATTGAACATTATCCAACTGAAAGAGTAACATAATTTAAACATGTTGTGGAGCAAAAATATTTTCCTGGCTTGAAATATCTTTAAGTGGAATCTAAATTTTTCAAGGTTTACTTTAATAATGAAGATTATACAGTCAGTAAGGGTGAGCAGTTTGTTAAAAAAAAATAAAAATTTCCCTTTTTCTTTAGTAAAGCAAGGCTTCCTTCTCTCAATTTTGCAAATGCAGTTAATGTAAATTTTGTATTCAACTCATGTTTTATATATAATATAATTAATATTTTAATTTTGGGGAATGGAGGGAGAACCAGAGGAACTGCTGTTTTGCAAAGCATCATAGATGTTATGATAGAGAGTTATAGCTCCTAAATAACAGCGTATCTATTCCTGACACAGTGTCTTGGTTTCCCTTTGTTTTAACTGAAAGGAATGCCTTAAAATATTCAGACACAGTGATCTGTGAGCGTCTTATAGACATAATTTGCCTGGATATTAAATCCTCTCGGGACAGTGAAGTCTGGACACTTGACTTCTCTTGGACAACTCTTCCGCCAGTCTGTCTCTGATGAAAGCAGAGGTTGTCCGGTTTATCAGTGAGAGTGGCACATTAGTCTGTTTTACATCAGACAAATACATGTTAATGACCTAGATTTGAAGGATAATCTGCTCTGACCAGAAATCTGTCAGATACAGGGCAACTAACTTCTGCTCATGCTGTCTGCATGCAAGGCTGAGCAAACTGCAAGGCTAATGTTAAAATACGTGGCGACTATTTCAGCTAGAACGTGGAATAGTGGTTAACGGGCACATCAAAGCAAAATAATGTAAGGCAAGACTGTATGTGTTAAAGTTTTAGAACCTGAAAAACCTAAACCACTGAGGGAAACTTACCTTAAATTCACCTTTCCAGCTTTCTCTTGCTTTCTGCTGAACATCTGCCCCACGAGAGATGAGACGGGGCACGAGCAGACTCTCTCACCTGCCTCCTGTCGGCACTGCTCAAGCCCCAGCCTCAGACTTCAGCACTTTCCTGCCCCGAAACCTGCTGCAGGGCCAGCACCACCAGCAAGTGCCCCCCCGGGACGGGGGCTCACGGTGTCCCCGGCTGTGCGACAGGCTTGGGGGGCAGCGGAGCTCCCGGTCACGGAGCGGGATATCTGAGGGCTCGCCTCTCCAGGATTTTTCCCGTTAGGTTCTCCGGTGCTTTTCTCCGAGCAGATTTAAATATTTTGGGGAAGATGGTTTTTATTGCACCTTTGGGAAATTTCTCACTGGCCTCTGCCTCAGCTGTAATCATCTTAGATGACTTTGTTAGAGCACCCCCGTGCCCTGACCATGGCATCTCAGAGTACTTCATTTGTCAAACAGTCAAAAATAAGCAAAAAAAAAGAAAAAGTGTATATGTGCACACAGGGCCCATAAATGGCACTCGTGATTTGATTCATGCAGATCACCCTCTCGAACAAGGTGTTGCTGGGTGCTTTTTGAGGCTTGGGGTTTGATTCCCTCAGCTCCCCCAGTTTTCCACCCTGCGGCAGGCCAGGGACAGCGGACGCTGTCCTCCCTGCCCGGGCCAGGGCTGGGGACCAAGCGCTGGGACCCGTGGCATCCATGCCCTTGCTGAGCAGCGGCTGTCTCCCACTGGGTGCTGGGAAAGGGAAGGGGAGGGAAGAGGCTTTTTTCCTCTCTGTTGGTGGATTCTCTCCTTCAAGACATTTGCTACAACAACACAAGGAACAAACCCCAACAAACGCAGACAGAGATTACCAGAGCTTTCTCAGACATTCGTGCATTTAATTTATGCAAATACTGCACAAAACAAATTAAATATTGCAAATTATATTAATAATTTAAATTATGTCGCTAAAAATAGTCAAGAATATCTGAATAACCTTAAAGTGTTCACATGCAAATTTTATAAGTTTCGTGGGCTTTTTTTTTCCTGAGAAGACAAGCCAACTGATAAATAAATGCCTTCCTTTTCCAGTTATCAGTTCTTAATACTAGACTTCCAATAAGTAATGTTTTGAGGTCAGTTTTCTTTTCTTATCTTCTATTACACAAATTATCCTTTCTGGTTTTGCATATCGTTTAGTTCTTGTTGTTAGCCAAGATCTCAATGTGGATTTCTCTAGCTGTTTTTACATAGTTCTGAAGTATGATGGGGTTAAACAAAGTATTTGCCAGCTATCTGCACTTCAAACTTGTTTCTAAAATTAAATTGTTGTATCTTAGAAACATCTTGACTGAATGTGTTAGAAATTTACTACACAGATAGACTTCTGTATTTTCATTTTGATTTGCTTCTATGAGGGTTGCTCTATAAAACTCTGCTATTTATTCACAGCAAAATAAACATTCATCATGAGGTAAAAATCAATGGCACTCAATGCTACAGCAACTTGATAGAGCAATCTTTACACAGAATTGTTGGGGTCTTTTTTTCTCATCTGGTAAGTAATAAATCCACAAATCCTACAAGGTCATTAGAAGTATGCATACAACAGAAATGAAATAAGTTTTCATTTAAAATGAGTTTGACAGTTTTTCTTCTACTGTATATTACACACACACACACAAATATACACACTCACCCAGTCTGTATGCACCCACTCATTTAGATATGTGTACATACATATACATGTGGGAATCTATTTAATTTAGTCATTTAATACCTTTTGTATTCCCTAAAGGTGTTTGTTAGTGGAAGTCCACCTAGTGAGAAGTTTTGGTTTCCAGCTTAAGGTTAGCAGTTCTCTCCAGAGCGTTTATCAAACTGCAAACTCCATTTTGAATAACTTCTCAAAATGCTAACTTTTCTGCTAGCTTTTCCTCTTCAGATGGGAATGTGGTTCTAAGGAGCAGGGATACAGAACACATGGGCAAGGGTCATTAAACCTTCCAAATCTTCTCTGCCCATGAACAGGCTCTTTGGTGGGGTGCGGGCACCTCTCCAGGAGGACCATCTGCCCAGGCCAGTAGCTAAGCAACAGATCACCTGGTGATGGACTTTTATTACTTGGCAAAACTGATTAAAGGATAACCTGAGACCATAGATTTAATAGTATGTAAGAAAAGTCAGTACTGAGAGGTACAGGCAGATGAAACACAGAAGTGTGGCTATAGCAGTGGAAGAGGTATTTTGGGGAGAGGATCTCAGACACTTGTCTGAACCCAAGTTTTGCTCAAGAATATCAAGGAAAATGGGAGAAGAAATGTCAGATTAATTTATCTAGAGGACAGAGCGCAAGAATAACACCAAAATAAAGGGCTGCTCTGCCAGCATAGCATATGCTCTACATGTTGTATGTTTCATCTTTTATGTGTCCTGGAGTAATTCTACATCAGTGTTTGCAGTGCTGGAGCTCTGGAGAAGCCCGTCCTTGGGTAAACTGAAGAGGTCGGGACTCACTTTGAGGGCCTACAACCACCTGACCTTGAGGTCCTACTTTTGTGAAGGAATAACACCTGGGAAAGGATCGTGTTCGGAAAATATGCCAATAAGCCAGAGAATGAAGCAGTGCAGGGGGCCCCCGAGAAAAAGGGAGACCCAGCAGCACGGGTTTCTACGTCACTGGACATCCAACAGCCTCATGAGTACCAGGTGGGAGCACTCTACCAGGATCAGACAAGATGCTGGGTTTGGGGGCAGCCTAAATACTGCACGATAGGATATCACACACACTGCGTGTTTATAACGAGTGGGCATTAACCTGATTTGTTTGTCCTCTGAGCTGGAAACATGAATGGGGTCTTAAAACCACTAACGTGAAACACAGGAAAACTGATTAAGGAAACGGTATTCAATAGCTACTTTTGGTCCTTTTGCTTCCCTGTCTCCTTCCTTCTGCACCTCTCTCTTCTCTTCTCTTCTTGACTCCTTTTCTACTTTTTTCTACCATGCATTTTGCCTCACTAATTCCCAGTTCTGCTCTTGCCTACCTCCTCTTTGATGCTTTCATCCTCACTGATTTCCAAATATGCAACCGCCACCTTCTGCTTGCAAAATTCAGTTCCTTCCCGAACCCCTGTCTGCTCTTGCCCCTTTCTGCTCTTTGCGGCCAAATTCTCTTCCTCCAAAGAAAAGACAAAGCATAAAAGTAGAGCTCCACCTTGCCAAGACAACCTCTGAACTGAAAGGTGTTATTCTACCTTTCAAGAATAACCAGGAAATAGCTGATTTTTTAAAAATGAAAACCTTCCACTTTTGGATATCTGCAGAGCTCCTAATTGCTCAAAGAGTTTCCAGTACCACAAAGCATTTTGAAATGTATCGCTTCTCATTTGTCCTACTGTTCATGACATACAGCATGCCCCGTTGCTGGCACAGAAAGCTGGAGATTGTCGAGTGCATTGGCCCACGGAGCAGTCTGTGCCTTTGTTCTGACTACCCAGAACATGCAACACGAACCATTTGGAAAATGAACGCAGTGAGTGCTGCAAAACCAGCAAATGGGATTTCGTTTTTATTCTAAGTTTAAAGCTCAGCAAAAAGAGTCGTTTGTGCATAGTACATGTTGTTCTGGTCTACTGAAAACTGAGTAACGTGGTAGTATATGCAAGTAGTAATAGATTAAAGATTTGGCATTCTCTGGAGTACTCCAATGACATGTCCAATCAAAGCAATACCATCTGCTTTTCCTTATATGTGCTAAAATTATAACACTGTGCTAATTTCTGTATTAGTTTACACACCGCCTTCAGGAAATTATACTTAACAGATAAGCAATATTTGGGCTTTGTGACTTATCTTTAGCAAACAGTTAGTAAATGTCTTTCCAATTACTCTCAGCTTTCTTCTTAGAGAAAGGAGTTTAGAAATCAATAACATTGATTATGTACTCTTTTTATCCCTGAAGGAATGGCAGTTACTTGCAATTCAAATGTTACTTCCCTAAGTTTTTCGCATGCTAGAATTTTGACAGACCAAAAGGAGAGCAGACTTTCACCTGGAGCTTGGACACCAGTAAAACACAAGAAGCCTGGTATTGTACAGCTAAATTAAAATGAACCCGTTGTTTATGGAGTGGAAATTTTACCAGACTGCTAACTGTACCTCCTCTTGAGGTGGTGTTCAGTTTGACATTACAGAGAATACCACCTAACTGATCAACACCATAACCAAACCTACAAATCACATGGGTATGTTGTCCCTGTAATTTGGAAAGAAAACAAAAGTAATGGAAGAAGACCCGTGGAGCCTGCACAATATTGGCAATATCTTCCTCCTCATGCTTGCTCACCGACACTCTGAGGCATGGGAAGACAGAAGACCAGGCAGGGAAAGGCTCCTTTCGATGGCCGTCTGGGGTTTCTAGGGGTCCCTTGCCCTGTCAGCTTTGTGGCTGGATGGTTTACTGATGATCCCAGAACTCATTTGCAATGTCTCTGCATGACTCTGCATTGCATGATTTCTCCCCATGGGATGAAAGGCCGAGTTATCCCTTCTTTGGGTCTGAGAGGAGCAGCACGAGACCCTTGAACCACCACCTGAGGGGACAGCTGTCTAGAGGATATTTTAAACGTGTTTGACACATTTAAATAGATGGTTTCAGCTTGCCAGTCTTGGAATGGCTCCTAAAATAAACGTCAATATAAAGAATAAGGCAATTTGTTTTGGATGATTAAGAGAATCTGGCTCATATATCCAGGGTGTGACAATTCCAATCACATCTTCGTTTCAATTTACAGGAAAGAAATAAACTAGGCTTCATTATTGTTCATACTGCTGGTGCTATATATTTGACATGATAATCTACAGTATTAGTCAGTAAATTGACTCGCTGGACTGCCCTTGATCATATGCTCCATTTTCCGCTCAGCAGGGCCCTCTCTAACAGCTATATATAACCAGGGAGAAAAAAAAAAAAAAAAAAGAGACAGTTCTCTCTCAGATCATTATAAGATGATGTTGCGTTCAGTTTTCCTGTTGCTTCAAAGGTTATAAATGATGTGATCTTTTCGCCATCACAGATAATATATGGCTGCTGTTTGTCTGACTTGTCAACTCCTCACACAGAAATTCAATACTCCCTACTTGTCACATATTCATTTCAGATGTGTGTTCTCTTGCAGGGCCCAAAATGAAATAGTCACTGTATTCCTATCTGCCAGTTTTCAAGTCTTGCCTTGTGTGGTCCTTCCTTGTCAAACCACAGTTGTCACGTTAGCAACCCACATGAGTACTTGCAGCAAACGTAAAATCTCCTGATTGTAATTAAAATTCCACATGCTTTTCTATTAAATAAAGAAAATCATCGTGCATCTTAATCCGTAGCTCTGCTCTTCTGTCACTGTTTTTTAAATGTCTGATTACTGAGCTAATTGCTCAGGCAGGTTGTTTTTAGACTGCATCATGCATTTATGGGTTTTATATCACTGTCAAAATAAGTATTGGATTAATCCTGGCTCCTCATCTATGTGTTGAAAAATCCATTTCCTCAGTCCAGACATAAGTTAAAATTAGGAGTAGCCTCTAAAAGGGGCTACAGGGTGAAGGGCAGTTCTCAGTGCTAAGAAAGGATGAGAGCACAGACTCGGAAAGCGAACCGCTCAGTACGAGGTGGGCATGAGTTACAAAACACAAACTTGTGTAGCTGTATTTCAGCAGCAGATCTGCAGCTGTAACCTGTGCTGCTGCAGAAGGAAGGGGAGCCAAAGCGCCTTAGGATAGAAAGAACATATCGCTATTCCTGTCCAGAATGGTAAATAATTGTTCAGAGACTTTTTTTACTGACCTTTGTTCCAGGAGTACTTGCAAGTCAAGGAGAATTACAGGGTGTAAATCAGAAATACTCAACTGTGGGTCAGCACATCCACAGATATAATTCAGCTCACAGTCTCCCTGAGGAACAATCCCTCACAAATCTCTCTTAAACTCACTCCTGATATATTGGGCACATTACAGAAGAAACTGTTTAAGAGCACTGATTAATATTTTCAGCAACTGTAAATCTCCCAGCATATCGCCTGGTGCTGGCTCTCAAGGGCTCTTCTGGTCCTGTTCCCTGTCATCCTACGATTCTATGATGTTTGTTGTTTGAAGAACAGAATAGAAATCAATAACCATCCAGGCCAAACAGCTTTCTCTATGTTGTAATGCTTTAAACATGCAAAGAGGCTAAAGTTTAAGCCTCTTTGCTTTGACGCTTCGAAAGCTGCCGACAGAAAAGATTCCCAGATTCATAGGAATTTGCTACCAGTTCCTAAGACATCTTCACTTTGATATGGAAGGCAAGAGGGGAGGACTTGAGGGATAAGAAAGGTCAAAATTCACATCCCACCGTGGCATGCCGATTACCCTTCGGGCACCCCTGTACCCCTGGGGTACAGCGCTTTCGGAGTGCAGAAGTCTGCCTCAGGCTAAGGCAGCCCACAGCTCACACACGAGATAAGGTGTGATATGCCCCCTAAAACACCCTTCTATCTCCCCTCAGATGAACAAGACCTCGCTGCAGGAGAACTAGGTTCTTGATTCATAGGTGAAGGAGGTAAATATTTGACAGACTCATGAGAGGCAGGTTGGGCGGCAGGGAATGTATAGCAGTGACAGAAGAAAAGTGAGACTCTGAGAACACTGGCTGGGATGCCACACGCAATAAAACCATCTACTAGCCTCACGTGGGGTTCGAAAAATATTCAGGAAGTAACAGCTGTTAAGTTCAAACACAGCCTCTGATGAAAAAAAATCTGTTGTCATGATATAAGTCTGATATTCAGCCTCAGCTACACAAATACCCACAAGATAACTCGCCAAAAAAAGGGAAAAGCAGTAACAGAACAAAGATGGGTGACAAAATCATCGGTCTTCATGCATCAAAAAGCAAAATTCAAATAGATTATTTTTACAACAAAATAACACAATATAAGCCACAAGGGAAAGTGAACAAAGATCAAAGAGCAAATCAGAGACAGACAACACAAACAGGCATCCTCAGTGTCTAGAAGTAATAGAAGAACAGGAGCATACAGCACCAGAGCGTCTTAAAAGAGCTGTCACGTATTCGGGGAAAAACATCCTTTGTGCAAACTTGAAAAAAGAGTATTTACAGCTAGGGAGTAAGACAACATTTTCTGTGTCTGCAAAAAGCTACCACCTCTGGAGTTTTTATTACTTTTTCTTCACACTCATGTTTGGTCCTTGTGAAAAAGTACAGTTTATATTACCACTGCATGAACATCCAGCACAGGTAACAGTAAGGGCAGAATAATAAAAGACCAACCCATTAGCAAAAAATACAGAACTGACTCCATCATAGTTCATGACAGACAAATCTAGGACATCTCCAAAATAAGGAACAAAATGGCAGTGCTCAAAAACATTTAAAAAAAGAACTGCAAAAGCTAGCTAATCGATTGCTTTTATGTAATATCTGAAGTCGATGTGAAGGTGAAGACTTGGAACAGCAGCACTGACTTAGTGTTTAATGATTTTGGTTTTTTACATTACGGGAGCAAATAATCTTATTTTTCCCCATTGTTTTTGCTTCCTTGCTTGCATGGGCTAAGGACCACCAGTAGCCCTCCCAACCACTATTTGAGAAATCTGAAATGGCAGGATGAAGCTGGCTTATGCTAAGTCCTTAAATATGCTAAATTTGTTCCTGCTTTTGTTCACGTAATTGTACAAACAGAAATACCTTGGATCAGGAAAGAAAACTAGCATAACTAGCTCTCTTCCTCTCTCTTTCAACCCTGCTCTCCTTGCAGGCACCGTCGCTGTACTCTGTATTGCTTTGCTCATGACAGATACCAACTGAACCCTGCAAATATGCATTACAATGTGCAAAACCATTAGTCATCCTGTTTGCTTTCATTTAATACACAGCTTTGGTTATTTTTACTTCTTGATTAACCTCGCACACGCTCTTCCTCCACTTCCAACACCCTTTTCACTCCCGACATGAACTCCTGGTGGCTCCAGTGGCCATATGTACTCTTAGTCCCGCAAGTGCTGAGGAGCTAATGTGAACAACTTATAGCAAGTTCAAGAAAAGTGTTTTAATAATTCATAAATCACATTGAACTGACTGCTCTATCCATAAATAGTAAAGGCTACTCATCACAAAAATACCACCTCTGGCTTAGAAAGTCCTTGAGCTGCAAAGTCCTGGAGCTCAGGAGGATGCATCGAGGACGTACTGCTGTCCCAGAGAGCTTTCTGTGCTAGACAGAGCCCTGGCCTAACAGGGGACAGCCTTCCTGGGCTTTATCATCTCCAGACCGAACTTCACACAGCGGAGGGATGCAGCTGGTTGCTGAACAGCTGCCCTATGAATCTCAAAGCTCCACTGGCTATTTAACTGCTAGGTTTCCATAGTGCCCAGAAGAAATGTTCCTACCAAGTCCCTTTGCCTTCTGACTATAATGCAGCGTGTTCAGCTTAAACAGGTGACAAGCTCATTTTGCCTAAGATGTAAACCTGAAAACAAGAATCTAAATCCAGTATTATACATTTCTGTAGGCATTATTAAAACAATTGTTTACAAGCATTTAAAAAAAAAAATCTATAATAAAGAGCTATTATTTCTGATAGGAATCCAGTTTTATTTGGTCTGCGATAAGAAATTTGACTGTTGCTAGCTAAAAAGGTTAAGCTGAAAACAAATGCTACATGAAGAAGACATTAACTAGGCTGAAGAGCCAAAAACCAGATTTTCAAACTAGGTAGGAAGAGCGACTAACCTTACGCTTGGTAGGTAAGGTTTGAAAAGTAATTAAAAAAAGCTATATAGAGCAATAATTTTGAAGCTAACAGATAAATCAAGAAACAACTAATCCTCTTTAGTTTTGCTAGAGAAATCATTACCAAAAATATCAGTGAGGCTACCTGGAGTGAGAAGCATGATACCCAAACATAAGAGGCTCAGAGAGAGAACTAGAATTAATAAATTCAGAAAAGCTGAAGCCCAGGCATGGCAGGACATGCCAGCATATGAGAGCCTGGGGGAAACTGGCAATTACTAGGTAGACAGGCACAAAAGAAATCCAGTGACCTGTGTGGCAAATACAGTGTAAAGCTAATGTAGGGAGAATAATATCTAAAATATGTTACACCTCCTCTGCTTTTCATCTAAGAGACACACACGCACACACATACATGCACAAATACCCAAGAGGGACCTGTCTGATAGAAGATTAGCTGACATTATGGTCTAATAAGAAAACTGCAGTTGAATAGCTGGATAATTTGTCACTACTCCTCTGTAAAGGATGGGGCAAGAACTTGCAAAACTTGCAAGAAAGGTAATTGTCTTCTGCAAGAACCACTGCAAGTTTATAGGAAATACCTATATAATCTCTTGGTAGGGCTGGAAAACTATTGAGCAAGAGCACAAAGTGATTTTCAGAAGACTTGAGTATCCACTCATTGGACTAAATATCTGCGAACACAAGAATTTCCCCCAAATTTTGCATGGGAAGTCCCGTGACAGTCTCAGGGTCACCAATCTTTCAAAGTTAAGACAGAGTACTTATGCAGTATAAGCACCCATGCTGCACATGTAATGAAACACATGGGACCAGACAAATACATCTTAATTCACCTAACTAGGTATGTAATGGTGAAAAAAAGGGTATTAGGACCTTGTACATCTTCCAGACAGAAGATACCAAGGGCTCTAAAAGAGCATCCTGTGATGCACAAGTTCTCTCTATCTCACCAGCCTGTAGTGGCATCACACTTGCTATAATTTCCCTTGCCTGCCATGCTCAGCACATAAAAAGCCTACAAAACAAAAATTCTGCAAATGGGGCAAATGAGGAGACTTAGTTTCTGGTTCTACACCGTGTTTGCAAAACCTGAAGACTGTGAATGTGGTAAAATCCTTTGGGTTTTGCATAAATATCTGTTGTACAGCTCTTTCCTGTCAATTTGACAACAGAAACAAACCATATTAGAAAAGCGACCCCTCCATGGAAGTGAAAGAGAAAGCTGCCATAAGTTAACAGACAACAGATAGATCAATTTCTTGGAAAGTTTGTGTTAGAGAGTATCAGGGCTGCTACATGCAGGCACCTGGAAGACTTTACGTCCTGAAGAGGAAACACACAACTTGCCTTCCTAGAATGGCACACAAGATCTCACATTTGTGCAACTCAGATAATCTCTAATGAACAGGGTTTGTGATCTCCATTCTTAATTAGTTATTCTTTTGACAGGAGAAGATTACAGAGCACCTGAAGGCAAGTATCTATCACCAGCAGGCTTGGGAAGGCTTAACAGAAAAATGAATGAGTCAGTCACAGGCAGAGCACTTCCACATGACTAGCAGAAAGAGTTCTCAGAAAACTACATGGAGAATCACTTGAAGAGAGTGAGGTGAGGCATGAAAACAAAGGTGTCATATCTTCTGGGAGTCTTGTCATGATATCACAGAGAAACTAAAACCCTGGCACTTTGGTAACATAACTTGCACTTATGCAAGTGGATTATAAATGTGTGTGTACAAATGTACATACAGTATCTGTATGAGAAATTACATACACAAGTTAGAAATTAAATGATTTGAAGAGCTATGCTATCGCTCAGAGAGATGTTACAGGCTCAGTGCAGAAATTCACAGGTAGGATTCTGGACTTCTGTCACTTCATGTGTTTTGGCAACAACAGCAGTCTTTTCTGACCTTTCCAATCTGTTTCTCCAGGAGCTAAAAACACTCTGGCACACTCAGTATGCCAGATATACTCAACCAGCCACTGGAAAACTGAGCTTTCCAATAGTAAGTCCTTGATATTGATCCTGCTGCAGTAAAGAAGTGTTGTGTGGGAAAAGCCAGGGCTGTGCCAGCTCTGAGATGCCATGGGGAAAGTCCAGTCACAGCGAGTGGAAGTGGGTAAATTTTTAGTGACCCGTGGTTGGGCTTGGCAAGGAGTTTTCAGATGCTCCCAACTTGAAATGGGTCTTTGTGAGGACTCTGGGAAGACTCAGCAACAAGCACTCAGAATATGTGGAGTTTCAAGGTGTTTATTCCTTCCAGTGTAACTATCCCTAGCCCCCTCCTCATGTTGTAGCAAAGAAAATCTCCTTCCCCACCTATTCATCTACTCCTAGTTGGCCAATTGCTTCTTTTGTGCAAGACAGATTAGTGTTATTACAAAAAAAAAAAAAAAAGAAAGAAAGGAACAAAATCAGGCCACAAGAGAAATACCTGAGTACGGATATCCATATTTACAATAAATAGCATCTTGCTCTAGCAGTGGATCAAGTGAAATAAACATGTTTGATCATTAAATCAAACTAAGTATGTCAGAATCAGGCTCTGACTGATCAGTTTGCCACAAGCAATGGCTGTCAACTTGAACAGGAATAACTAAACAATGTTGTTTTCCCCCTGGAAAAAAGATAGAGAAACAAATGGCTTCAACACCACTTTTTTAAAGGTACTATAGAAAGTGGATTTTACTGGAACCCATGAAGTTTTTCAGACCTTGAGACAGCGTGAGGTTTCAACAGTCTAGTTAATACAATTTGGGTTTGCACAATGTCATTTGGACAACATCATTACAGAATGCTTCACAATTAATTACATTCAAATAGCAGCTTCTATCCCCTGTGGAGAAAGGGATTAATTGGGTCAGATGTAAATATGCATTTCATGGATCCTACTGAACACTTGCCCATCTCACCAATTTACTGTGTAATTTGATACAACTGGTGTACTATGCTCTGGAGATGCACGGGGCGAGCACAGTTGCCAGTTAGGGTAGAAATACACGGGTGCAGCAGTGCTGGTATTCTCAGGTGTGTTATGCTTGGCTCTAACTGCCCGACCCTTTCATTCTCTTGCAGAAATACTAACTTATATTTATTCATGCTGAAATACTCTGCTGTTGAAAATGAGGCTTGGGACAGAACTCAGAACTGTGTCGTGATGGACCCCTGGCAACTGTTCTCCTCCCAGGTGTTTTCTCCCCTCCATGGGAAAGAGGACCTGACCATCACTGCAGTGGGAAACCCTGAAAACAGTAAAGGCAGGAAAACAGTAAAGATAAGCTACCTACAGGGAAAGAACAAAGGAGCCAACTTTGGGGCAAAGTTGTTTCCTTGACCCCTTGTGCAGCCTAAGCCTAAATCTTGGGACTGCAATGGCTTTATACTCTCCTTCTGGAGTCTTGGATAGGGGCAGTTTAGGTTAAACATACTCGTCCTGAAGTCCCCTTTCTTCATTTTTGATCATGAAATGCATATTAGCCAATTTTTTCGCTTTTTTCCATGAAATAAGGTGGGTCAGAACACATCCAGCAAAAGAATCATGATTTTCTAAAATACTCTGAAAAACAAAAGTTTGTGCCTGTGGCAGGTGGTTCTTGAAAAGCTACTTCTTGTTGCTTTAAAGGATCAAAAATAAGAACACTGTTTCCTGGCTCTTTCTAGCTTCTCTGCCCTATTTTCAGTTTGTACTCTCCCCTAGGTACAATAAAATTGAGACATTTGCACCCAGCTGGAGAGTACCTTTCATGAGCTGGAAAACTGCAGAGTTCATGTCTGGCGTATTTCTTGCTGTTCATGAGTAACTACCAGGACAAACTTATTCGAGTGAAGTGCAAACTTCAGTCCCCAAGGCTTGTCAGTTCAGAGTTGATCCTTTCAGCCACTACATGCTGGGTAGGTACAAGAGAGGACTCGGAGTTTCTAAAGCAAAGTAACACTACCGAGCAAACGAAAAAAACTTCAGGTACTCCTTCTGGCTTTTCCAGTCCCACCTGTCGCAGGTGGTGCAGCATACAGTCATTTCATCACCCCAGATCTGAAAATTGTAATACTACTGTTCTGTAGCCCTTTTAAACTTAGTTTTAAAATGCTTATATCCTCTTCATATCTTATTTAACATTAAGGAGCAATTTGCTAAATTATTTGCATGCTGGCCAACATGAGTCATGGTAATGCATCATGTCCTACTTGGTGCTTTGGTGCTGTGCCTGATCCCTATAGTTTGATTATCTGTCCCCTGCTCCCACAGAGTACTGTGTTGCACCACTCTGATCGTTTCAGTGGATAAAAAGATTCACCATCCTGCAGCCTTACCAACTCCCCAGCAGTTCTCCACTTCTCTGGTTTCCACCACCTCTAGACTAGGCAAATTTTCCCTGTCCTCATTTTTTTTTTTTTTCTCAGAACTATGAATTTTGTTCTCATGATTTTGTTCTCCTGGCTTTGCCTCTACTCTGGTACCTGGATTCCATTACCTCAGCTTGCGCACTTGTACTCTACCAGCTTTAATTAATGCTTAGATATTTTGGGACTTGATATTTGGAGGTCTTTCTCAGGAACCGGTATTACATGTTCCATAAATTAGTCTGCCTTTGATTACAGAATGTTTAATGTGCCTGAATTTTTATTTGGTTTTCAGAGTTCTATCACTTGAAATATAACTATCCTTTTTCTCTTCTGTTTCTTGGTTTGGGGTGAAAAATCCACCCCGTATAGCCCATCATCTTATTGTGTCTGAGGCTGCAAAACACATGAAACACAGGTACTTGTTTTGAGTTTTTTTACCTTCCCTCCTCTAATAAGGGAGGGAAAAGCTTCCATTTCACTTTTTACAACAATTGTAAACAGGCCCTAATAATAACCAACTTCTGTCTTCCACTGTTTTTTTTGTCTGTGTTTGCTTTTCACTGGAAAATCTGCATTTCCAGTAAGCTTGGATCTATTGCTTGGATACCACCCCCATGGCTGAACTGCTTCTTTTCCTACAGGTTACTCTTTATTTGGGGACTTCCGTCTCTTTAGACTTGTGCCTAGAGCTAGACTAAGGATTTATATCAAGATGTTTTCCTAGTTTGAGATGAAGCTTTTGTTTAAATGTTTAAACTCACTGTAGTAAGTCCATTTAATAAACAATAAAGATGCTTTGACTGATGTTAACTAGGGCCATTCCTAGCCTATTCATGCTCACAATAAAAAGACAGACAAGGACATTCAGACGAAGTCATAAGGTGACACGGCAACATGTTGAAATGTATTGTGTCTATTATTTATCTGGTTCTTTGCAAGCTAAATGGTCATTTTGGTGTATTTATCTTCCACTGGATTTTTTCTGTGCAGTTACATTAAAGTGCTAATGCAATTACCCTGGAGAAATAAAAATAACCACAATATCTTGAGGGTGTTTATCTATAGCAGCAGCTACATGCTCTTTAATCCATTAAGTAAGCAAGATGCAGGAGAGAGAGAGAAAGCCATTCAGACTCAGATTCCTATTTTTCACAATGAAACTTGTGAGCTTGAGCTCGCTCGGCGAGTACCAAAAGTAGCTCAACAAAACGGGCTTTCCTTGAGCACTTCCATTATTCACATGATGCATCACCTTACATAATGCAAAGCGTGCACGTCATGCCACTGAGTGCAGTGCACACGGATGCTAGCGGGCAAATATTTCCACCGGGACAGTAGTACCAAGTGTTTTAAAGGCAAAGTCAGGCTGAAGGCACTGATTTTTTTCAATGGGAAAGTCTAGAAAATCTTAGAAAATTGTTTGGAGGGTATGATGGAGGGATTTCGATATGATTAGAATGGCAGAGATGGCCTTTGAAAATTGGTGTTAATGCACACCTCTTTTCCTTTTTGAAGATGGAAATACTGTATTATCTTGACAGCTGCAGTGACTTTGGGTACTTGGGGTACCCACCTCACCACCTCTCTGGTTTCAGCTGGGGTAGAGTTAATTTTCTTCCTAGTACCTGGTGTAGTGCTGTGTTTCGGATTTAGGATGAGAATAATGTTGGTAACACACTGATGTTTTAGTTGTTGCTGAGCAGTGCTTACACTAAGTCAAGGACTTTTCAGCTTCTCATACTGCCCTGCCAGCAAGAAGGCTGGGGGGGCACAAGAAGCTGGGAGGGGACACAGCCGGGACAGCTGACCCAAACTGGCCAAAGGGATACCCCAGCCCATGTTATGTCATGCTGAACAATAAAACTGGGGGGGTTGGCGGGGGGGCGGGGGTGGCCCGCTGCTTGGGTACTGGCTGGGCATGGGTCAGCAGGTAGTGAGCAATTGCGTTGCGCATCACTTGTTTTGTATATTCTGTTATCATTATTATTGTTGTTTTCCCTTCCTTTTCTCTCCTGTTAAACTGTCTTTATCTCAACCCGTAAGTTTTACCTTTTTTCCAATTCTCTCCCCCATCCCAGCGGGGGGCAGCGAGCGAACGGCTGTGGGGTGTTTCGCTGCCTGCTGGGTTAAAGCACACGACCACCCGCAGCTCCATCCAGGGCCAGCAGCTCTCTGGAGCACTTGACCAGGTGCTGCCATCTTTGCTTAGTGGAGTTATCCTTTGCTGCTGTAATCACTTAGTCTCAGTCCCAGCTCTTTCATTTGAAAACACCATTTGTGCCTCCCTTTGCTAATCTGCATGCATGTGAACCCCCTTGGCTGCAGCATTGTTATTTTTATTGCTCTGTGTTCCCTGCACATGGGATTAAAGTCTGTCACAGCCTCCAGCTGCACAGTATTTCGTTCAAGCTATAAAGTATTGCTTTTAACACTAACGCTCCCAAACTTAACCCGTATTTTTGGTCACAGTGGTAACCATCACACATATAATTTAGGAAGTCATCTTTCAGATGATGGTATGAATACTAGTGTACTGTGACTCCTTTTGACTACTGATCGTATAATAATTACTGTTTTCAAAAAGGGATGATTGAACCTGTGTAAACAGAGTTCTTTGCTTCCCTGGAAACCCATCATTTTGAAAAATAACCAAATATTGTTTGATTATTACAAATCATATTTTAAAAAGAAGTTATTTTCTTTTAAGTGATCTGGCACTATGCAAATTTAGATTTTAATATAATGAAACTGTACTACATCCTCAGTACCATCAGACTCATGGCTTCTGCAGCCTGTACCCTCTATATGAAAAAGTAGTGTCATGATATACAATAAATAGGCAACCATTTCTCTCAGCAGTGAAGTATTGCTACTGATGGGTGTATTTCACTGTGAGCAGGAAGACTACACGAACCTTTAGGACAAGCATTGAATGCTACCTCCAACAGAAATTGCATGGGGAAGGCAGGCAGGTTGAAGCACTGATTACCTGAGGATATGGGGATTTATTCTGTATGGAAGATGGCAACAGGTCCTGATAGTGCAATCTTTTCCAATGCAATGACAGGTCAATGGTTCAGCTGTAAATACAGTTTCTGGACCATCAACGATATGACCCAGACTTTCCTAGAGAAACATTAACCAGTCTGATCTTTGGCTTAAGAGATCCAAAGGTCTCTTAAGGTGTCTTGTGCTTTCAGGCAATGCTCTGAGAGTTGTAGCATTAAGAAGAACAAGAGGCAGCAGAAGCAATAATGAAAGCAGTGACAGAGATATAGGCTTACAAAACCAGGAACACTATTTTTCTTGTTTAGTAGATCCAGCTACTAAATCCAGGAATCCTGGTCAGGCATGATTTAGCACCTATTTTTTCTCTCCCAAGATTAGCACTAAATGATGCAGTATAAATATTCAATCACCCCTCTTTTACACTGTCTCCTCTTGACTATGACTTTTAGATTTGCATTCACCATATACCCTTGGTTCAGTGAGCAATACCTCAGCAAGTCAAGCTCCCTGCTTGTGACCTTCTTGTGGCACCACAGGCTATGTGGCTATGTTCTCCTCTGCACATAGCGTCCCTCTCTTGAACAGAAAAGTACCGAGCTGCAGCTACGGTAGCGTTGCTCCAGAAACCTTTATCTTGGTCTGTCTCCTCTGTTCACCTCTCAAGCGCACATCACTTGTGTGGTGAGTTCTCCAGGGGAAATCAACAGCAGTGCAGCTCCAGCAATTAGGGCTCTGCAGCAAAAGTACTGCAGCGACATGGTCCCTCTGTGTAGTGCCCTCGCTCTATATCTAATACACAATATTCAAAAGTAGAAGGGAGGTTTCTGCAAGCTTTTCTTAGAGAGAGGATAACTGGGCCTTACATGAACTTTAGCTGGACTACTAGCACTTTGTGACTGATAAGATACGCAACACCGAGTACTTACTTGGACTGGTTTTTGTAGTTGTATGGCATCAGCTTTCCGGTGGCAGCATAGTAATATTGGTCATATCTTCTAGAGATACCCTGAATTTTTCTTTTTATGTTCAGTTTAGTATATGTGTAAATATGATTATTTCTACAACAGAAAGTATCCAGAAACGAAGGCTCTCTTCTACTGCTTGATATCGTAGCTCTGAAAGTGAACAATTTATTACATTGCAAATCCTCTATCCTAATTTTGCTGTGTAACGTGAACTGTGGTTTTTGCTTTGATTTTGAAAGCTACTAATTCCCTTTACAGTGTACAAAATCCACTGAAAACATCTGCATCTTATAATCACGTAACTTTACAGAGCTTGATCAAAGTCAGAGGACCGTTACAGCTCAAAAGCTGCTCAGGCAATGTTTTTGTTCTGGGAAATCAGGTCCTGAAAAATTTAAATCCCGGTCTCATTTTATTTAAATGAATACATTTCATTTCTCAGCCACCAGTACCAACCAGTGAGCTGCACACTAAGCTCATTTCTTTCTCCATCACTGATTTTATTACCTCCACAACTCACCCATAATCTGGATCTATCAGCTGCTATCATATTGCTTCTGATATGCTACACGTTAAACTGTGTAAAAGATTTCAGGCCCGTGGCTCTTCTCCAAGCAAATAAAAAGAAACCAATGAAAAACATTTTTTCATTCATAGCTATTCATACTCCACTAAACAGGGCTCAGGACATCATGAGGAGCAACACTGCAGGTTGACGGTTCAGGAATAAATACCATACCAATAAAAATGCATTTCATTATACATACCAAATTTTGTTGGAATGCACTCATCTGAAAGATGACACAATGTGGGATTTCCTGTCTCAAGGCAATACTGTCTCAAGGCATCAACACAAAAAGGAAGCCTATGGAGGGTAGAAGCAAGGACAGGTAGCCTGGGAGGAATACAGAGAAATTGTCTGAGCAGCCAGGGATCAGGTTAGGAAAGCTAAAGCCCTGATAGAATTAAATCTGGCCAGGGACATCAAGGGCAACAAGAAAAGCTCCTACAGGTACATCTGTGGTAAAAGGAAGACTAGGGAAAATCTGGGCCCTCTCTGGAAGGAAATGGAAGACCTGGTTACCCGGGACATGGAGAAGGCTGAGGTACTCAATGACTTTTTTGCCTCAGTCTTCACCGGCAAGTGCTCCAGCCACACCGCCCGAGTCACAGAAGTCAAAGGCAGGGACTGGGAGAGTGAAGAACCACCCACTGTAGGAGAAGATCAGGTGCAAGATCATCTAAGGAACCTGAAGGTGCACAAGTCCTTGCAGATGATGAGATGCATCCGCGGGTCCTGAGGGAACTGGCGGATGAAGTGGCTAAGCCACTACCCACCGTATTTGAGAAGTTGTGGCAATCCGGTGAAGTTCCCACTAACTGGAAAAGGGGAAACATAACCCCCATTTTTAAAAAGGGAAAAAAGGAAGACCCAGGGAACTACAGGCCAGTCAGTCTCACCTCTGTGCCCAGCAAGATCATGGAGAGGATCCTCCTGGAACCTATGCTAAGGCACACAGAAAATAAGGAGGTGATTGGTGACAGCCAACATGGCTTCACTAAGGGCAAATCGTGCCTGACAGATTTGGTGGCCTTCTACCACAGGCTTACAGTGTTGATGGATAAAGGAAGAGCAACTCACGTCATCTACCTGGACTTGTGCAAAGCATTTGACACAGTCCCACATGACGTCCTCGTCTCTAAATTGGAGAGACACGGATTTGAAGGATGGACCACTTGGTGGATAAGGAATTGGCTAGTTCAAAGAGTTGTGGTCAACAGCTCGGTGTCCAAGTGGAGAGCAGTGACGAGTGGCATTCCTCAGGGGTCGGTATTGGGACTGGCACTGTTTAACATCTTTGTAGGCGACATGGACAGTGGGATTGATGGCACCCTCAGCAAGTTTGCCAACACCACCAAGCTGTGTGGTGCAGTCGACCCGCTGGAGGGAAGGGATGCCATCCAGAGGGACCTTGTCAGGCTTGAGAGGTGGGCCCACGCAAACCTCATGAAGTTCAACAAGTCCAAGTGCAAGGTCCTGCACATGGGTCAGGGCAATCCCAAGCACAAATATAGACTGGCTGATGAGTGGATTGCGAGCAGCCCTGAGGAGAAGGACTTGGGGGTGTTAGTTGATGAGAAGCTCAACATGACCCAGCAATGTGTGCTTGCAGCCCAGAAAGCCAACCGTATCCTGGGCTGCATCACAAGAAGCGTGACCAGCAGGTCAAGGGAGGTGATTCTCCCCCTCTACTCTGTTCTTGTGAGACTCCACCTGGAGTACTGTGTTCAGCTCTGGAGCCCTCAGCACAGGAAAGACATGGACCTGTTAGAGGGGGTACAGAGGAGGGACACGAAGATGATCAGAGGGCTGGAGCACCTCTCCTATGAAGACAGGCCAAGAGAGTTGGGGATGTTCAGCCTGGAGAAGAGAAGGCTCCGGGGAGACCTTATAGCAGCCTTCCAGTACCTAAAGAGGGTCTACAAGAAAGATGGGGGGGCAGTCTGTATCAGGGAGTGTAGTGATAGGATGAGGGGTAATGGCTTTAAACTGAAAGGGGGGAGATTTAGATGAGATATTAGGAATAAATTATTTACTGTGAGGGTGGTGAGGCACTGGAAGAGGTTGCCCAGAGAAGTTGTGGATGCCCCATCCCTGGAAGTGTTCAAGGCCAGGTTGGATGGGGCTTTGAGCAACCTGGTCTGGTGGAAGGTGTCCCTGCCCATGGGAGTGGAGTTCGAACCAGATGATCTTTAAGGTCCCTTCCAACCTAAACCATTCTATGATTCTATGATTTCCTATGCTCCTGTCCACCCCATTCTCCCTATATTTATACAGGACCAGGCTACCAAATATACATGCACTTTCCTTGGGAGGTTTGGAATGGGGGTAGCACAAGCCAACCATGGAAAAAAGCAAGCATAAGGATGGGCCATAAGAATGTACAACATGAAACTGCTGTTCATGCTGGGGACAGTACTGTGTATTTTGTGGGGTCATTTAGCAAAGAGAATACAAGAGACTACTAGCGATGCCATCAAAATCATCCATTTTGCTGATTTATGACATCATTGCACATACTAAAACTCTCTTGCTTTCTCTTTCTCACTACAGTTTTACCCTCAAACTTGAATTGCCGATCTGATTCACTGTCCCGTAAGCTGATGACTCTTTGCTCCGCAAGCCATTCATGCGCCGCACGGACTCGACGCTTTCATTCCCAACAGTCATAGTCTGTGCCTGTCCCCAGAGTGTCAGCATAGATAGCAGCAGCAAGAATGAGAATAGCACAGTGGTAACACGACGACACACATACACAACACGCAAAGAGAAGAATGGCTCAGTTAGAGAAGACCATCATGCAAAACAATGTGAATCACTTTCAAGGCAAAATAAACTAAGAAAATTGTGAGAGGCAAACTCAAGTAAAGAGGTGCAGAAAACACCTCCTAACTAGATGGCCTTAGTAACATCATTCCCTGTTTTGAAATTAGTGCAACCAGATTCATAGGAAAAGTGAAAGCAAGGCTGTGCAGGTGGATAGGTGTCTCTTACTCCAGCAGAATATTTCCTTGTATTTAATTAGGGCACTAGCCATTTTGCAAAGAATTCATGTACCAACTGGCTTAGGATAAACACGGGTCTTCTGGTGATTTGGTTTTAAATAACTTTCTTTTAATAGTCACCAGAATAATCATTCCCGCAGCAGATGAATGACCACTTCCATGGACCAAAACCTCATAATTTTGGAGTGACGCCACTGGATACTGTTACTTACCAATAGTGGCTTCTTGCCCATTTGTTCATCTCTAAAGAAGACATTGTATCCAAAACTGAAATTACAGACCCCATAAAGCAGCTTCTGCTGCTGCCATGGTGTGTTTGGAAACAAAAGCTTCCAGTGGCAGCGCATCTGGCATGCGTGCCTGCAGACGGGCAAGCATTTCTGCTCTCTTCTGTAATCTAATCTTAATGGGAATCTCAATTCACCTGACAATAATATTAAACCAGAGAACAGCACTGGATTGCTTCCCAGAGCATCCATCAAATATTACATCAGCTACAGAACATTTATTAGACAGGCCTGTCAAAATACAAATGCCCTGTGCCATTGTTGTCATCCCTCTTGTAAAGGAAACCATTATTTGTAGCTTGAAGCACTCGCGCAGCTTGAGCAAATATTTACTTCACCTAGCAAATGCATATGTACAGCATAAACCTACAGGTTTCTACTGATACTGAAAACCAGTGACAGATAGAGGAAGGATGAAGCCTTTATAGTTGTGGGAATTATCATAACTGAACTAAAATTCAATTTAATGTCTATTCTTGCCTTTCCATTTATGAAAGAAAAAAATCAGGAAAGATGGACAGACTTCCTAAAAATATTTCTAGACTGTCAGCTAGGTTAAAAAAAAGCCTCTCTTCTACATTTCAGTCACTGGGATAAAATGATGTGATAATGATACTCACAAATAGGCCCTTTGTTAAAAATTTGAAGTTTGCATCAGTAACAAACTGTGGAATAGTAGAATCGAGAGAGGAAATTCTCCTAATCCTTCTCTTTTTTAAAGTGGCCATGTTTCCTGGTTTCAGCTGGGAAAGACACCAGCTGCTGGTGGTTTAAAAGTGAGGGCAGAACTGCCAATCACTCTGCAGTGGGCTACCCTAAGGAGTCTCCCATTTTAGCATGACTAGCTAGGGTAGCACTAGAAAAGACAGGTTTCAGGCATGTGCTGATGTCAGCACATCTGGATGATGTCAAGGAAATAATATCGGTCCTCTATCTATGTCATTGCTTCCAATGGTTCCTTATTCACTGGCGGTTTCCACATAGTAGCCCAATAATTGTAAAGGTACACCTGCCTCAACAATTGCAAGAAGAGAATAAAATTCTTGGAACCGGTGACCAACCTATTGACATTTATCAGTAACTTCATAAACTGCAAATAAACCCAGTGGCCAGTTATCAGCTTTTTATCAAGGAGTAAATAACTCAAAAGAAAACTTTAGGATGAGACTCTCCTGGCAAGAGCAAGAAGAACTGAGGTGACAAATCAACTGCACATCAGCATGCCCTGATGGGCAGACTCAGTCACCCCAAGTAAAGAGCAGCTGTACCTTGTTTTGTCGTCTTTGCCTTCTTCGAAGCCTCAGAAACTCCTTGTGCTGCCGTGAAACAAAGTTGACTGCTGCATATTCCAGTAATGCAGCAAAGACAAAGAGAAGGCACACGGCCATCCAGATGTCGATAGCTTTTACATAGGAGACCTACAAAGAAATAGGACACAGCATGTTATATTTCAAAATTCTTCATAAGCTGACGATATTGATGTGAAAAAATAAACACATTTCTGCACAGCAAGAGTTCCAGTTGTTCAATGAGGTGGGTTTTTTCTTGTTTTGTGTTTTGGTTTGTTAGTCTATTGGCTTATAACAAATAAATAATCCAACTATTAATGGAAATCTGTGTTCACAAAGAATACACAAATTATGAGCTGCTGCCTTTAGGAAAAGAATCAGGATTAGTCTAACAAAATACAAGTGCTCTTGTAATCACAATCACAGCTTCTCAGAAAGAATACAAATACAGGGTGTGATACAATACTTATTCAAAACCAACTCTATAAAGTTTATAGTTATCACCTTTTTCATCTTTTATGAACCAATTACCATATTGATTAATTAGCTGTGTTTGGTATCTATAACCTCAAAGTAAACTCAGGGTACTGTATCCTATGGGTTGATATGACTTTACTAATTAAATATTTGACCCTATTTGCTTGACCTTTATCCAACAACTCTATAAGAAAAATAAATCTTCATAGATATTATCTGCTAGCAATACCTAAATACCAGATGCCTCTGTTCTGGTAAAAGCCTATTCTGATCTGAATTGACTGGTCCACAAAAAAATATTGCAGCGCTGCAATGTCACAAGATTTTTATCATACTACCCACACTGGGCCGAAAAGTAGCCAATTAATGAGCTACACACTATGCATATCAAAGGTACATTGTCCTCCATAGCTGTATTTGGTCTCTGCCTTTCTTTGTAGTCTTGCAGTTTCTAAGCAGAGATCTTATGATTAGGCAATAACAGGTTGTCTCTTTTGTTTATCAGGTATTACATCCAGGGTAGCGTTAAAATCATCTGACTTTTAATGTCTACAACATACATGTGAGCTAGTTGCCTAAACTACTTTGATATAAATAAGTCAAGGAATGAAGAAGAACAGGCAGTTCTGGGATGCAATGTATCTGAACTGTTTCAGGTATCTTCTCTAGGATGAGATGAATAACACCCAAATAGTGCTGCTTCATCTTCATGTCTGTAAAGAGGAGCTTAGAACCACTGTCTAAGCATAGACACATGGGGCTTTAGTCAGTTGTCTAAATAAAAGCATCACATACTGCCACATTAGGTACCTAGCCTCCATTTGCCAATCCAGCAGAGCACAAATCTCCAGTATCATACTAACCAGTCCTCTGGAGATGTCTCGGATACCCAAGGTCACCTCAAGTGGCACCACCATACAACTGAATCAAGATAAGCAAAATGGATCGTACCTAAATCCTGAAAAATTGTAATCAAAGGTATTTAACATCTGAATAATACCCTGCCAGCCAAACATTTGAATGCAATCAAAACATACAGTGGACTGAAAAGAGTGCAGAAAAGGATGTGTTGTTCATCTAACACTCTAATGTTTAGCAGACCCAATCTCCACCTCGAAAACTCCACCTCTACCCTTTGCATATACTATTCAAAATGACCTTGCTCTTATGGTAATGGCTACCATTTCATGATGAAGGGAAGCACACCCGTTTCAGTAGGTTTTGCTCCTGTTTACCATGTGCTTGAATAGCATCACTTTTCAAAGTCTAGAGAACATTTTTTGTTAACGTCAAACAGAATATACTTCACTATGTGCTCCAGCAAGCAATATGAGCAGAGGAACTGGCATCTAAAGCATGGCAGAAAGGATACAGAGCTCCATCCTGCAGGTCCTGAACACTGAGCGGGACATTCTAGAGGAGCCGAGTACTGTTATTCAGCCTGCATCATGGGAACATACATTTCAGTAGCTGAGGCTATAGTGCAGCTCCACACTGCAATGCCCACAATACAACATGCATAAGCTGAGATGGAAGAGGAGGATTTAGCAGGCAAAGGTGACGCTATGAATCTGTGCCTTTCAGTTATATACCAGCAGGTATGCATTTCTCTCTCCCACACATAAAAAATATTTTACAAGTCGCATCTTTACTGAGCAGCTGTGAAACCCAGTGAAAACTCGACTACGTCCCAGACACTCTGTGCCACAGGCTGAGGCGCAGTAGGAATCAAGTCACTGTAATTTGTGTAAAATGCAGCTGAGTTTAGATTGTTTGTTACCTGCCTTGAAGGGGCAGCTTGTTTTCCTTTACAAATGCCCTTAGGAGATGTATTAGAAATGCATAAACAGCTGGACTGTGGTGCCAGAGACAGCACAATGCAGGGAGCCGAAGTCACAAGAATCAGCGTTTCCAGCTGTGCAAATCCTGTCCTAGTGGGCTTAAAGCAGGGAGGGCAAAATAATAAAGGAAGCCCTGAGTTAGCTTTCCTGCCACTTACACAGTGCTGCCATAAATGGCATCCACACAATTGCTGAGCCAGCTGGATTATTTTAACTCCAGCCTGCTGGGCTGGAATCAGAGGATCACGATATACTTGGCAGGTGTGTAACTTGTTTTATTGTTTAGCCATTGCCACACCATGGCACAGCTTTAAATGAGAAAACAGAAAGCAGTTGCTTCCAACAACACATTAAAAATAAATAAATGGAAAAGTCCTGCAATGAGTGAAAGCTGACCCCTTTGTTTCCAAATCACTTTATGTAATTTTATCTATGTATCCCCAGTATGTACAAAATTGTGCTGCTAAAAGCCTAAAAACCCGTGCAATTTTCTAGTCACCCCTATGCATGGAAAATTATGTGGATCTATTACACCAAGCCTAGGAAGGCCTCACCTGGTACACGTTTCCAAAGAAGTCCTAAAGTGAGTGCCCAGGTTTTAGACCAGCACTTCGGTATCTAAAGCATGCACAATGCAAAGTTTCAGTGGATTTTAGGGTCTGTGTCTGCTTTAGCTGACTTCAAGCTGTGTCTTCCTTCAACGAGGAGATGGTCACATCTACCAGATCGCAGACCGATCTGAAGTGGACCTCTCTCAACCACCCCTGCTGAAGCTGTTCCACCTTGTATGAAAACACTTAAAAGTACATTGGCTTGGGGGCTGGGAACAGTCTCCCCTTCCTAGATGCAAATCCTAAGCAGTGGAATATGAAGTCGTTCTCTGCCTCTGTGTCCCAAACACATGCAGGGAGTGAGAAGGCCCTATCACAGAGTATTTCATGGTGCTTGAACAATTTCTTCAGTGAGATGAGCACAGAAAGGATGTGAATTTGATCTGCACATTCCAGGTGAGTGCTATAACCACTTGCCTACCAGATGCTGTAGCTTTTTACTGCAGTGTCTCACATAATGAAATGCCTTTTTCTAGGAGCTTCTCAGCCATTTCTCACTTACCTCCACAGGAAACTCTTCACTTGGCAGGCTCTAGTGTGCATCTCATTCCTAGGTTCTTATTTCTCCTTTGCACTGTACAAGGAGCCTTTCACATCTAATTTTCAGTTAAAAATATTGCTGAATGACGTGCTTGTAGGAGCTGGGGTCTGCGAAATGGAGTACTTCATGATATCATAGGCACATCCATTGCTTTGGGAGGTTCTTCCACCGAACTCAAAAACAGTGTTGCCAGCTATGTTTTTTTTCCCAGATCATAGGATAGCATGATCGCATGTTTGCTCAACTAAAAGGCTTACATCACCTGCTTTGGTAAGGACTCATCAAACTATACTGTATCTCCAGCTTCCTTAACTACCACGTCCATGCTCCATGCTCCGTAGTCACTACTGTGTACATATAGGACAGTATAGACCCTGATTTTTTGGAGAAGGTTTCGTCTCTCCTAACTTAAAACATTTTATGTACATGTGGGTTTTGAAATTAATGATAAGAAATAAGCATTTTTAGGACACAATGCATCTAAGTGGAAGGTAGATACCTATACTATAGTCCAACAAACCGTACCTTAAAAATGCCAGTCTCTCATTTTTGACCAAGACTGGAGTTTTGAATGGCTGTTTCAGGTATATGTGTGCTTGATATTTGACAACTTTGGTTAGATACAGCCTGTGAATCATCTCTATTAGCTATTAACTTGATGTAATCCTAAGCAGAACAGAGCAGAATAAAAGAAGTTACCCCACATGAGCCTACGTAATAGAGACTGTTACCTGAGCACTTGCCACCTTTCCCATAATTTCCTTGCAGGACAGAACACAAGGTCTGCAGTAACACTACAAACTCAGAGTTGACATTATCAAGCTACCAAGTATAAAATGAAAAATTAGTGGTGATGATTGTTTTTTTCAAAGGTAGACCTTGTAAAACGTCCTCTGAAAAGCCTGTAACCCCAAAAGCACACTGGCTCCATTTACTTTGCAATACTTTTAGAAGTGGATATTTGGAAACTCTGCCTCATTCAGCTTTATCATGTTCAGAAAGCACAACAAGATTTTCTTGCCCTTTTCTTTCTTTAAATAGCTGCTCCATTTTTTACTGCATGTTGCAGAGCTTCCTCTCTAATGTTGTTTGGGGGGAGGGGATTTAATGGTTTCCACCAATAAAACCATAAATTATATCAATTATTCAGATGCTCTGTAAATGTTTTAGGGCCAGCTAATGAGGGAACTTTTGCAGAGTGAGATCTGTCTGCACCAAGAGCCAAGCATGATAAGGCTAAGCATAGTAAATGTGACAAAGCATCTCCTTGCCCTTCATAATTTTCCTCATTTGTTATTTGGCCATAACCACTATGTAAATAAAAGACCAGTTTATGCTCTATACAGCACTGCTGTAGCATCAATGTCCCCAGTGAAGTTCCTGGAAATGAAAGTCCAAGGAGGATTACACTGTTCACGAAGGCCTCGCAAATATTAAACCTTCCACTTTTCCAGCTCTTCTTATTTTAGCACTGTGACTCTCTCACAGCTCCTCGGTACTTTTCGGCACATCGCCATGTGTCACCACCAGAACGAAGCCTGCTCTTGTGGAGAGAAGCCAGGGGAAAATGTGGTCGTGTGTCCTGCAGCTGAGCAGCTGTCATTTGTTGACATTTGTGAATCAACCCAAATGTGAGCTCTATTTCTGCTACAGCGCTAGCCTCATGAGACTCCAGACAACTGCTTTAACTCTCTGATTCTGTCAAACAGGTGTAAAATGGAAATAAAGACACATCCATTCTCTCCCGGAGTTTGAATTGGGAAAATAATTTCAATAAGCAGTGCAAGGCACTCAGCCTGTGATAAAAAACATATATTCACTTATTTTGGTTGATAGGATCTGATGAAAAAATATCTTTGACTTGTGATACGAAGCCTCAGACCTCTGCTTTTACAGATACAATACCACATTCTAGGCAAGATTTTTTTAAAGAAGAAAATTTTCAGCTACTGGGAAATATTCCAGTTTGAAATTAATTTCTCCCATGCATTAAAAGAATCTTTTGGGGAAAAAAGTTTCAGAGAATTTTTCAGATTGGAAATGTAGAAATAGAACAAAGTAATATTTTAAATCAAAACTGAAACAAAAGTTATGTAAAACTGCCTTCCAATATAAGGCATTGATGTTGCATTAAGTTTCACTTTATTTTTTTTAAACCAAAACACATTAATTTCTCTTATCATCAAACTTACTTGATTTTTTTTATTTTTTCAAATCTTGAATTCATAAAGAAATTGATAGCGCTCTCCTGCATATCAGCTTTATATAGCTGAAGCTGAAAGCACTAGTCCTGGTTTCATCGCAACTTCCAGGAAGAGAAGTTTCTGAATGAAGAACACATGGTCAGCTGCTATTACAAAGAAAGTATTTTCTTTTTGTGTCACTCTTACTCTGGGTCTTTCTCTTCACCCAAGTGATTCACCCCCATGAAATATCATCATTCTAAAACAAATTCATATCAGAAAATGCAAATTACTTTCCCAGCCCTAAAACCTCAGTCATTTTATACTATTCTGTTGTTGCAACACTTTCCAGTTAATTATCCTTCACACCTTGCAATTTTAAAGGCTCATAGTTACTGTGAAATACCTTGACAGGTCAGGTCAATAAGACTTTTTAGCATAGTGGACAATATGGCATAAAATAGAAAATGTTTAAAGTCCACGAAGTTTAAAATTAATGGGATTGATTGCCTGGTAAGGAAATCTTCATGAAGTGTTCAGGAGGGGGCAAGTAAAGGAACTGTCCATCACAGCTGGCTTTGGGACCTGCTCCCGGAGGGGCTGCTTCTGCAAGGGAGGGGATGAGAATGAAAGCTTTCATCTTCCAGGCTGTGGTAAATGTTTATTTGCCTCTTCAAGACTTTAATGTCCATATTCTTTCCATAATGTACTTTGCCATGAAAAAGGTTAAGCTATATCAGAGCTACTATTCTGTTACTGGAAAATAAGCGCTCATGGAATGGGGCAGATTTTGACAGGAGATGGTTCATTGGAGAGTGAGTCCCGTGGAAGTTGTAGGTGTCCTTCATCAGCTCACTTACTGCATTGCTAGCCAGCTTGGGAAGACAACCAGCCTGGCTGGTGACCTTTCCTTTTGAGGTGAAAAGGCGTTAAAATCAAGTCCCAAATGTCCCACTTGGGAACCAAGCTACTACCCTCAGAGCAAAATGCCTGTTCTGAGATGGTAACATAACTGATTTGGTTTGTTTGTTGGATGAATGAAAAAATGACAATATTTGATGAATGTGAAATGCACTTTTTCCAGTTATTTTGATAAAAAAAACTCTATTTTTTTAATTGACCAAAATATTTTGTTCAACTCTTTTTTCTTTTGGTTTTTTTTTGGAAACATCTACTTCATCTTCCATTTTTAAACGAAATGTGGGCAATTTTCAAAACAAACCAAGAAACAAGCAAGAAATATTTAATTTAAAAATGCTGAAACAAACTCCCCCATCCTTCCTCCATTATTCAGATTCCGTCTGAAAGTACCCACCTAAACTCAGCAGGGACTCACAAGTTGTTCCAGTCACCCAAAGTTGCCTCTTTCAGTGAATAAACTATTCATCCAAAATTTTTTGCTCTATTTCTATCGCTGGTTCTGCTAAGTCATGAGATGCTAAACCTACCACCCATTGCTGATGTAGAACTAAATGCTGAACGCATTCAAGCCAGGAAAAGTATGGAAACCATTTATGGTTTGTTTTTCCTTCAAAGGTGAATGAAAATTTTCTTGATGTCTTTGAAGATGATCAGGGAGTTAAAGTATTTACAAAGATGCTCAGAGAGAGGCTCCTGGGCAGGAGCCAGAAGAGGTGATCACAGCTGGGCAATTAAACTTACTAATACTAATACTAATAGCAGTAGCTATTTTTGTTGTGGTAACCAGCGCAAGATGCCACAGATACAGTACTGGTTTGTGAGTGGTGATTCTACTGCTGTACCAGTTCAATCCTACTCCCACTGAAAAGAGTGAGGAAGATGCTCCCCACTTTCAGAGTGGGGCTGGCCCCCAAGAAACTGCAGGTATTATCCAACACTTTGTGAACCTCTGCAACACATGGCTAACACCTGATTCAGATGATGCAGGACCGTGTCATAGTACATCCTGCAGGATGTGATAAAGGGAGTACAGAGCAGTACTGCACACAGGAGACTGGTATTTCTTTAAATTATGTAACTATATTCTACATGACACATTACAAAAAAGTAAACTTGTGTTCCAGGTAAAGGAAAACCATTCTAGAGAAGCAATAAAATATTTCTTTTTAGCATGGGCCGTGTCTATTCATACTTTATGATCTTTCTTCTCAAACAGCATATTTCCACCTTTGAAAAATGTAATGCCATAAATACAGAATAATTTACCAGATTGGTGAAGCCAAGACTGCTTGGTTTTCCTTCCCAAGGGCATATGAAGTATTGGCATATTCATCATGTGTCATTTTGTGCAATCATATGGTGTAGTTGCCTTGTATTTCCCATTCCTGACAATTCATTCTTTCCGTACAGGAAATTTAGACAGGATGTACTACTTCCACTTCAAAAGCCCTTGACTTGAAAATACTGTGACTATTTTTCAGACATAAAGAAAAAAAAACAACTGAACAATAGCTTAAGGCAGTTCTTCTAACCAAGCAGGTTACAGCTGAGAAAACAAAGGCTTGTGCTTTGGACAGATAATGGCGTTGGTTTTCAGCTTGGGAGCAAACTGGGTGATTTTATTTTGCATTGATAATGCAGGGACAGGCTGACCTCTGCTACTTGGAATGAAGTAACACTAATTGAAATTGTAACCAGGGTTAAAAGCCCACTTTTGCAAACAGGTAGTCAACTGTGTGTTATATCACTTTTCACTAAGATGACAGTAAAGGGGAAATGTCTCTTATATCTAGGCTGGGAGTTCAAGTCTAGCTCAGGCCAGTACTGAAATGGTTAACAAGACAGTACAGATGGGAAATGCTGAATTATTTGGAAACAGGAGGTTCTGGTGACCCTCCCCAAGAACTGTGTTGAGTTCATGCCCTGTAAAAAAGGGCAGAGTGGATCTAGGAATGAGCAGATCCACATGAGGGTGTGCAAAGTTTGGGCGCACAGATGGACGAAATAATAAAGGGACTAGCTTTTTCTATCTCGTTGTCTCTTTTCAGGCCCTTGCAGAAACAGATTTGGGAGAGAATCAAAACTGCGAAAGAGAGAGAGGGGCAAAAATGCAAATTCCTCTGTTCATCATTAATTAGGCCTTTGGCATCCACCAGGGCACTGCTGACTTTTCTTATTGCCCTAATCCTGAAAAACACACCGGGCAAGAACAGGTCAGAGGACACCACCACAGCCACCAGCTTCTTCTCACTCTCCAGCCTGGTTGCCTCTCTCTGCCCTCTTGGTAAAAAGAGTCTGGCTTAACTGGCCACCAAAAACATGCTCTGCCATAGTGTTGCAGACCAAGAGGCAGCTAACCCCAGCCCAACCCAGTATCACAGCCAGAGGTGGTACGGTTTTGTCAGATCTCAGACAAGCCAGTAAGACCCACAGTCTGTGCTTGAGCTGTCTCAGAATGAGACCTGCAACATCAAGCATTGGCTTCTCACCACTAATATTTTGCACATTTCTGCTCTTTTCCTCGGTCCCAGTTTCTGTTTTTTCTTCCTCTGTATTCAAGAAATTGGTCTTGAATAAGACCTCACAACCATTTGACTAAGTCTGTTTCTTTTTTCCTTCAAAACCAACCAGATTTCTGATAAAGCTTTCTACAAGCGGAAAAACAATCCTCCTGCCCCCACAAACAGCTAGGACCCTCTGTGCACATAAACCCCCCACAGCTTACTACAGTGTCGCAGTGCCCCACCAATTAATCCTTCAGGTTTGGCTTGTAAATAAAGGCAGGCAGAAAAGCAAGTTCATGTTGGCAGAAATAAAATAAATAATACCAATATTTGTGACATTTCTTGAGTATGGACCAAAGAGAGTAATCAACAGATTGGTGGAGCCATGGTGATCAGTTTATGAAGGTGACAAATAAGGATTGATGTCCCTGCTACAAAGAAGCAGCTTCTTATTGTTAAGTAATTGAAAGACATTTATCACACAGAAACACCTTCATATCCAGCTGAGATCAGTGTAAATTGAGAATTATATGTGGCTGCATCAAGACACGGGCAAATACACATAAGGGCAGCCCATGTAGCTAGATGACAATGTCAGTCTCGGGTCTCATTTACAATAGAAGTTTCTGGCTCTTCCTTCCTAGTGAAATCAACAGATAATATTTCTTTAATGTCATTAAATGCCTACTTGACTACTTGGACTCTAAGTGGTAAATTCTTCAGTGGATGAGAGCTTGGGTAAAAACAATTACCAAGGGGGAAAAACTGAGGAAGATTAAAGAGGAGCCACAAAACCATGATTGCATGATTGCTAGCAAGAACCACTGGCAGGATTTTGAAACAATGTCATTAAATGCATAAGCAGAGTAAAATGCTGATACTTACCAAAGGAGCATTTATATTTAAGATTCATTTGAAATAAGAAGCCAATGTGGTATGTATCTGAGTACAGCCAGAGTGCCTACTTCTAAAATGGCAGGTTTTCTGCTGTGATTACAGTTTTCTGAAATGTTTTTTTTTGTTTGGTGCTTGTTTGTTTTGGTTTGGTTTTTTTTTCCAAACAAAGCATTAACTCAGGTTCAGAAAACCCTTCCCATTTCCTCTGTAGATCCAAAAGTGCCTCAACCACCTCAGGTGAAAAGTAATCTTCATTCAGCTCAGCCACAGCCAGGCCAGATGCAGTTATTACGTCTGCCACTCAGTTAGGAAGAATTGCACCAAATTGCATTATTCTTTGACCTTTGAAGAGTTAACTGACTGAGTGCTTGACTGTTATCAAATAAGAAGTCAGGATTTTATTTTTGTAGCAATAGGAACAAATCTCTTCCTTTCATGTAAAGCAGGTAAGAATCACAGAACTGGCAGATGGCAGTGTAGCTGCCATGATCAATACCAAGAACATTTGCACCCATATGTACATTTTTAGGTATTATTTTTCCATTGGATAGCATGAAAATTGTGTTAAAGCTCAGGTGACTGCAGAACATTCTACAACATCCTCTCTGTGCTGTATTTTCTATTGTAGTCACAACTAAGTGAACCATTAAAAGTGATCCAATTCACTGAACCAAACAACAAAAACCTAAAATTAGAAAAAGGATGCCTAGGGCAATATGCCTTTTTATCTTTTACTCTTGGTCTCTGCTGTTTGTGAGTAGAGAGTTGATTTTCTAATTCTTCCCTAAGATTATACTCCTAAACTCTGGATTTCTTAGTACTTCCAGCAATGTAATTTGGTGGGAAAAGGCATTTGTTTATTTTTATGACTGCCAATCTATCTAGATTAAAGATGGGTAAATTAAATTAATCCTTCGGTCAGAGAAAATTGCCTTACCAATACTAAATACATCATCAGGCTCAAACAATTGAGAATGGGATGGTTCATTACATTACTCAGTATCTCCATATGCTTCTTTCTTGACTATTACTTGATCGGTTACTTACTATTCCTGAGCCACTTATCATTCTTAATGATTCTTCTGGCTCTGTATTCTGAATTGCTACTTTCATCTGATTAAACTGGAAGGGGAAAAAATGCTTTATCTGTGGATAGTTTAAGCAATATGTAACTAACAATAAAGGTGCAACAAATAGATCTGTATATGTAGTCCATCAAATTATTGTCTATCTTTAGGGAAAGAAAAGGGATTTTTTAAATGAAAAATAAAAATGTCCCTAAAAAAAAGATCCTGAAGCTGACATCAAAGAAAACATAGGCTCAGGAGGGATAACATGGTCCAATTCCAATTGTAAGTGTGAGTGAGTCATATTTCATGTACGGTAAAGCACTTAAGGAAATGCAGAATTGAAAGAGGATGTACAACGGGAATAATAGAACATGGCAAAGGTGAAAATGTACATAGAAAGAAATTGATGGTCTGAATATTAATAAGCAGAAAAAAAGAAAATGGGATAAAGAAGGGAAGTTAAAAGAAAGAAAATGGAATTCAAATAAAGGGGAACAAACTGCAGCATTTAGGGAGATTCATACAAAGATTTTTTTTTTTTTTAATTTAACTGCATCAGTTTTGATATTCTAAAGGGATCAGAGCTGCCACATTAATGTAAATGTACCTATCACACACCCAGATTAGCTCAAGCCCTTAGGCTCAGGACCTGGGATCAGCGCTGTGTTTGGTGAAACACAGGTTGCGTGCCCAGACCACTGTTTTGCGGAAGGTCACCTTGTTTGGGACGGTGCAGAAAGCCGAGCGCTTCATCCTTTCCTATGGACTCCTCCAACCAAGGGCCTGCCTGACCCACTCTGTAAGTCCCACGAACCAGCTCCAGACTGTCAACCTGCACCACCTCTTTGGAAGAAAGAAGGCTGGGACTGAGGGCTCATCCTGTGCCAGGTTTTGTGACAGAAGCAGACACGCACAGCAGATTTGAAGCTACCGGCAAGTACCTCCTTCCCTGTTTTTCCTGTTCACATTCTTTGAAATTTAATGATCTTGTGTTCTCTTTTCTAAACTCAGGTAGTACTTCCTAATCAAGATCTACCTGTCCTTTCCAGCCAGAGATGTCTGACCAATTACCGTTTGTTAACTGAATTATATTTTCGATCCACTTGTGGAAGACCAGCCATGGAACAAAAAACCAGGAAAAAACAGCACAGGAACACATCATTGTAGGCTCCCTTTTGTGTTCGTGTGGAACCGCCAGGAACACCTGCAAGGACTCACGAGGCTACTCAAGCACAGAAGAGACAGTGTCACCTTTCATGCTCATTTTCTGCTGCAGGTTCTGATTATTTGTAATAGCTTACTGATGGTCTGCTGCTAACATTGTAACTCAGAATGCAATTTTCTCCTTGGCAATTCAAGAGACAAAATAATCTGATGATTTATAGTAAAAATTGGACCTCCCAAATTCTGAGACTTTGCTTCTAAGCAGAGTCTTGTACTAAGGTTTTGTTTGCAGCAATCGTGTTTTTCACCGAATTTCATTTTCACCTGAGCTGTAAATCCAAGCACTTTCTGAATCATACTGTAACATTAAATTGTCTCCAGGACTCTCATACTAAGAGCTTTGTTCAAAACAGTGCCATCACACAGCAAGGCTGAGGGAAGTAATTTTCAGCCACAACAGTTAGGAATCTAGCGCAAATATATAAAAAAAGCAATAGCAAAGAACATCACCGCTTCTTACTGAAGGATGTTTGTGCAGAAGCCTTCCAGCCATGCAGGCTCGTGTTTGGGGCACATCTATATTCCCTTCTCAGCTTAACTTTGAGCCAAAGTACTGGACTTTTGCAGCAGGAGAATCCGTTTCTGAAAGTTATTTGATTGCTTAGCCTCAAGTCCACTGTTTACACCTATAAACTGCTCTTTCTTCCTCTTCTGTTTTCTAATGCCAGAGTGGGTGCATTTGTTCTGTGCTGTCTGCAGCTGTAGTTTAAGCACCCAGAGACTCTCCGAGGAACAAGAAATCAGAGCCGCACACCACTGAGCACTAGCGGTGCCCACGACACTTCCAGTACCAGTGACCGAGGCAGTCTGGAGTACAGATGGAGACCTATACGCAGGATCATGCAGGCACCTCTCAGAAAGGCTGCTGTTGGCCCTGGAGGTTCAAAGCACTGCTGCGCAAGTGAGGGGAACGGTTTTCATGTCAGTCTGATGCCATGTGCTCAAGACTTGTTGAAGTCTGTTGCCCCGTAGCAAGCAAAAGCTTGCTGGCTGCTTGCAGGATGGCTTCATGATACTGACAGATGAATGCTCACCTTAAAAAAGGCTGGAGAAATCCTGGAGGAAGCTAACAATTCCATATCTACTGAGCATATCGCCACTGCTCAGTGAATATTCACAGTGAAGATTGCTCATCTGTGCAGGAAGTAGGGAATAAATCACTTCTGGTTCTCTTATTTCTATTTGCCATTTTATAGGCTCTCATACAATGTATTGTGTTATAACCTTCCTGAAAGCATGGCATTATAATTGATGGTATAAGTCCCTCTACTTCTTTTTTTGCGTGTATTCCTAGTTTGTGTCACATGCTGTGTCTGTAAAACAGTGAATAGGTGAGGTTGAACAACCTACAAGGAGGGGAGACTGCTGCATCCTTGGGGAACTGCTAATCCTGCTCAAATGGAGAAGGTTCAAAAGACTTCATGATACAGGATCTGGAGAAACTGTACTGAGGAGAAGCCAGACATGCCTCAGAGATGATGGACAGAATAATTTCCTAAGACCCAGAGAGGATCAAACTGAGTTTTCTGCCACTCACATTCATTGGGATGGCTGGAATTGAGGACACAGTGGGTATGAGGAGATCTGTGTATGAACCTTTGCATTTCTGCTTAGTCTTTCCTAGTTGCTTTGAGTTTTCTTTATTTAAAAAAAAATTCAACTTTTCTTGTTCTATTTGTGTTCTGATGAAACGTGGGTAATTTTTAAGTTCAAAAAAAACTTTAATCTCTTGCGGCATCTCATCGTGAGAAGAAGATACAGGCACATCCACCTCAAAGCTCTGATACAGGGTCCTGACACAGGCACCATTTCGCAAAACAAAGAGACGCTGTGCCTTTCAGCCGACTGCCCAGCCTTTCATGTGTCAGCCACAGAGTCAGTGGGCGTTTCTCTGATACTCCTCTCTGTACTCCCAGGGCTTCAGAGCAAGAAGCGAAAGCCGCCTTGTTCACCAAGAGCATAATTTACGGCTGCCCTGCAATGCCCCTGACAAGGAGCAGCCACGTAATGCGCAGGGATGGTTCCTCCTGCGAAGTCACAGACCTGGATGCCCCAGAGCCCTTTTTCTGCTTTCCGTCTGACGGCAGGACCCCTTGGCACAAGCGCTGCATGAACCCAAGTTCTCCAGGTTAGGCACAGCACACGTCAAAGGCGGGAGAGAAAGGAACAGCTTTCCTGACTTTTGGGCAATTCTGACCTGCTCAGATGAGTCATGTAACTTAAAAGAAGCTGCAAAACTGAGCCAGCCTACGCAAGAGAAGACAACAGCCTATATATAAATAACAACCTATATAACTTTTCCCCTGTCAGTTCCAGAATAGCTAGAGAAGAACAAAGCTTTGAAGTGAGTCATATAAACTCCCTTTCTCTCTCTCTCTCTCTCTTTTTTTTTTTCTAAATCTGAACGTATTAAGAAAGCTCAGAAAACACTTTGGTCAGAATTTTAAAGCATGAAGATCAGGGTGAAATTTTAACTCTTTCAGGAGATTTTAATGAACTGAATGAACTGCCTAAGCCAGTAATTCTATTTGCGTAACTGGGAATTAACATGTATCTTGCTCGAATCATTTCGTAGACATTTGCCTTACTGGTAAGTCTAGCGTAGCAATAGCTCTCCGCCAGCTTTCTTTCTAGCACTACGTATTCTTGCAACACAGTCTGTTCCTGCTACTAGCTTAAATGTAGGAATGCACACCTACATCTTTTATATCCACATGGTTATTACAAGCTCCATTTCCATTACGATTCAGCAGAATTAGCACATAATACACAGTTTTGACTCCTATTAGATCAAACGAAGAGTCTGCCAGTCCTGTGTAGAAGCCCAGATTGTGCTGCCCTGTTACCCAGTATTCGCGTTCAGCGTTAATAAATGTATCTTTTGAAAAGTCCCTACCTCTTAATAACTCTGACCCCACTAGCAAGTTGCTGAAGAGAGTGACACATGGATAGAAATAAAAAGAGACACACTTCATATTATATTTAAGAGCTATCTTTATGTCTGATAAGTTATTAATAGATGTCAGAAATTTCAGTAGCACTTGCTCTATCATTATTAATTAGAGCTGTGGGGAAGTACTTGCCTGGCTGGTGAACCCTGTTAAATGTTTCTCACGTGAACTGACACTTACTCACTTGTCATTATGTTGGAGATGAAAAAGAAAACAAACAAATAAAAAAATCAGAGAACTATTCGGTATGGAACAGTACACGTTAGCAGAGAGTAGATTGCATCTAATGAGACTCAAAGACTACAAAAAAGGTCGCAGTATTTCTCTGCCTCTTTCCCCTGAAAGATCTTAATGAGGAGTCTTAAAGAAGCTGAGCCACCTGCTTCTCAAAGAGTATGTGCAATGCAAGGAAATATTACTAGCTCCATTTTACAAATAGGGAAATTAAGGTGTGCATATGGCAAGTACATTCCCCAGGGCTACAGGAGGGGCCAGTGGCAGAGCTCTGAACAAAATCCTAATCTTTTGGCTACCACATCCGTGTTTTAGAGTCCAGATCATCCTTCCCACCTGGCTGTGAGAGGGATCCACATTGCTGGCTGTTCCACAGAACTGCCTAAATCTACGAGAACTTTCCTGGGGAGATTCTGCATCACCACCACACTGCAAATGGGATTTTGCAAAAAAAGGTGTGTTTGTATCACTGCCACACACATCAGCAGGAAAATGGGAGAGAGGGAAAAAATGTGCAATAATAGTACCCACTCCTTCTTGACTGTTGCTGTTAACTTGGTTTTGGACATAATAAGAAGCAGTGAAGAGAAATTTTAAAAGATTTGGGTTTTTTCTTTGTAGGTTATACTCATAGTTAAGTGTTTATTTTTTTTTTCCAGTGTATGCAGCTGCAAGAGAGGTTTTGCTTAAGTTGTCAATACAATGTTTATTTTGTAAACGTATTTGTCAAGTTTGTAACACTTACTCTGCCTAAAGGGTACCTTGCACCTAATGTTATTCCAGCAGCCATGACTTTGATTGATTGCACATCAGGAAGCTTAAGTGCAGAAAACTCCTACACAAAATCACTTTAAAGTATGGAAATTAAAATTTAAAGGCTGCTTCTTTGATATGCTTTGTGTGCCAGAGCAGCCCCAGCCCCAGTCTGAATCGTGGGGGCAGCAAGGAGGAAGGGGGGCAGAGCCATTCAGCCCTACTCCCACAGGACATGTCATAGGCGCAAACATTACATTAAGTGGTGCTAATGTGGGAGGGGAGCAAAGGAAAAGAGCCTTCATAGCCTCCTGTTTCTAACAAACCCACATCTGTTTAACACCCCTAGCCGCCAACAAACTGCAGAAGAGCACAGAAAAAGCCACAAGCAGGACCTGGTTCTCCAACAAACTTGCTCACCATATCCCTTTCATGCACATCCCACTAAAATCGATCATTGTCATCCAGTTGACATTAATATCCTTTTGCCAGAGGAAGGGGTGCACACAGCATCCTCAGCCAAAGGCTTCCTATCCTTAGTGAATATCTTCAGAGCTGCCCTGCATGTTCGACAGCAGCCTTTCCTGCACAGGGTGGTCTCCACAGAGGATCTGCTGAGCTCTTGGGGAGCTCTTTGCATTCTTATCTGAGGGCTGTTATTTTTAGAGTACTCCTCAATCTTCAGGAAGGCTGCAAGTCAGTGTTCCTGTTGGCACTGGTGTTGCAACGCAGCAGGTGCGTTGGCACTGATTTTCCATAGCTACAATAAAACCTCACGATCTCATTCCTGAGGAAAATGTTCCCCTTTTACAGGTCAGGTGAGTTCTCATGACTGCATCAGGTCCATTGGCCTGTGAAGTCATTTGCTATATCATACTATGTTCTTTCTTTTGACTCAACTCAAGCAATGTTCCCATCTTGGCCTTTCTTAACAACCCAGTTCTCCTAAGTATTTACTCTTCTCTTTTCCACCCAATGGCTCTACAAAGGAGTAACAACTAGCTGGAGGAGAGTGTTTAATTCATCTTTCCTCTCTGTCCAATATCTCTTTGATCATAGACACATAAAAGGTCTGGGTGCTTCAGTCCAAACACTTTGCCCTTGTTCAGCTGCTGTTTAACTCTGGAGATAAGTTCAGTGGGTCCTTCATTGTTTAACTTCAATGTTTTTTGGGCAGCTGAGTTCTGCTCATGCCCAGAATAACTCCTTCTGTGTGCAGGGAGGTATATAGCTCCAGCCTGGATCCAAATATGATTCAGGAGCTACAATGAGAACATATAGAGACTGTGCACAGGAGTTTATTCAGAGTCCACCACGCACACACTGACAGCCTCAGGTGCTTTTAAAAAATGCCTTGGTACATGCAAGAATATTAAAAAAAAATTATGCTGTATTGGATTTGCATGGTAAGGTTGTGGTAGCTGGGGGACTACAGGGGCAGCTTCTGCGAGAATCTGCTAGAAGCTTCCCCTATGTCCGACAGAGCCAATGCCAACCAGCTCCAGGACGGACCCAGCACTGGCCAAGGATGAGCCCATCAGCGACGGTGGTAGAGCCTTGCGGATGATGTATTTAAGAAGGGAAAAAAGTTGCTGTGCAACAGAAACTGCAGCCAGAGAGAGGAGTGAGAACATGTAAGAGAAACAACCCTGCAAACACCAAGGTCAGTGCAGAAGGAGGGGGAGGAGATGCTCCAGGCGCTGGAGCAGATTCCCCTGTAGCCCGTGGGGAAGACCACGGTGAGGCAGGCTGTCCCCCTGCAGCCCAGGGAGGTCCACAGGGGAGCAGATCTCCACCTGCAGCCCGGGGAGGACCCCACGTCGGAGCAGGTGGGTGTCCGAAGGAGGCTGTGACCCCGTGGGAAGCCCGTGCTGGAGCAGGCTCCTGGCAGGACCTGTGGCCCCGTGGAGAGAGGAGCCCACGCTGGAGCAGGTTTGCTGGCAGGGCTTGTGACACCGCAGGGGACCCACGCTGGAGCAGTCTGGGCCTGAAGGACTGCAGCCCAGGGAAGGGACCCACGCTGGAGCAGTTCGTGAAGAACTGCAGCCCATGGGAAGCACTCACGCTGGAGAAGTTTGTGAAGGACTGTCTCCCATGGGAGGGACCCCACGGCAGAACAGGGGACAAGTGGGGAGTCCTCCCCCCCTGAGGAGGAAGGAGCAGCAGAGGCAATGTGTGATGAACAGACCGTAAACCCCATTCCCCTGCACCGCCGGGGTGGGTAGGTAGAGAATTCAGGAGTGAAACTGTGCCCAGGAAGAAAGGAGGGGTGGGGGGAAGGTGTTTAAAGATTTGGTTTTATTTCTCATTACCTTACTCTGATTTGATGGGTAATAAATTAAAGTAATTTCCCCCAGTCAAGTGTTTTGCTCAAGATGGTGATTGGCGAGTCATCTCTCCCTGCCCTTATCTCGACCCACGAGCCTTTCGTTATATTTTCTCTCCCCTGCCCAGTTGAGGGGGGGAGTAATAGAGTGGCTTTGGTAGGCACCTGGCATCCAGCCAGGGTCAACCCACTGCACATGCCAACCTTTCCATTGGAAGCTTTGTGGTACTGGCACTTGCTAAGGAAGAGGGAGATACACCTTAAATGCCTTCCCAAGCCTGAGAGGGTATCAGTGCATCTCTTCTACCTCCCACAGTATCTATATCAAGCCATGAGCACGCTGGGAAGAGAAGGGGCTTTAAAGCTCAAATGGGAGCTGTTGTGCTGCACAGAAAGGAAAACAAGATTCATGAATTTTGTAGCAAGGAAGAGAAGAAAAGGAGCTATGCCTTAGATGCCTCTGGTATATTGTCAGTCACTGGCTCGAATGAAGAAGCACCTTATCCGGTTGGTAAGTTATTTGCTCTCTGTCCAATTCAAAATAATGGCACTTCTGCGGTCAGAGAACAGTCCTCAGCTATGTGAATGATAGGGGGAGGATTCAGCTCACCATCTGAACAGATAGGCAGCTCCAGGGTAGACTTCATCCAATCTGCTTTAGGTGTTGATTGGCCGTAGGGATGAATTGGCTCTCTGGAAGTATCAATTTCCGTCCACTGAAGAGGGAACTAAGATAAAGAATACCTGCTAGCCAAATCAATCTGAAAAGCCAGGTTGGGCATTCGAAGCAGGGAGGAAGGGGAAGCTAGAAATATAGGGGAGGAGAATCCAATGCAATTAACTTGGGTTTCAATTCAGAAAATACAAAGACATAGGGTTCCCTGACTCATTCTGTCCTCTTTCTTGCTGTGAACAGTCTTCTAATTGGAAGAGAAGTTCCCATGTTTTATACTGGTTTGTCTATTTATCTTCAAGGCTTAACAGAGACAGACATGATTAAAACACAGTTTGGAAAAGCCTTTCAACACTGCCATTTATTTTAAATATTATTGTTTAATCACCGATTTCCCTGTGGTAATTACGCTATGTTTAGGCTTTGGGGTTTTTTAATCGGTGTTTTCCTGTGGCTTGGGTGTGATTCCTGCAGAAGCTTTCTAATGACCAAATAACTAGGACAGCCTAATCTAATAATTTGTGCATGCATATGATGTTCAGGAGGATTATTAAAGTTATTTTCTCACTAAAATGTTATCAGCTTAGAAAGCTGAGCTGTTCCAGGCCGATGGCTTTTTATTGAAAAAATGTTTCATAGAGTCGTATGCACCAGACTGCAGTTGCACATGCTAATGTCATTTATTCCATTGATTTTTCCATTTGAAAGGAACCTTGCTTCTCTCTAATTTTTGTTTTAAAAAATCCTACCAACCAAAATAATATTGTTCAAATGGCAAATGCTTGCTGAAACTGAAAGCTGGAGTATTTGTCTAGACTAAAAGGGTTGGATATGCTTTAGTTTGACAGGTCTTGTTATTAACTTAGGACATGAGGCCTTGAGAATTTTCTCCTGCTTTAATAGCATTGTATTTCAGGCCCCCAGCAGAACTAATTTAAATGGTTCCAGGGGTAGAACCTAATCAATTTTGCACACTAAGATGGAAGTCAGTCCCTTAATACTAATTTCCCTGCAATGCAAAAGCAGTGATAACAAAGGAAGGCAAAAAATAAAATGAAATAGCATGAATGCAAATAGCATTACTCAGACCTTTTTGTTCTGCTGGAGTAGTCTAAATTTCAAAGCCACCTCCCACACATACACTTATATATAACATTTTGAAATACAATACTTCCTCAGATGTTGCATTCAATGTCATACAGTTTATTCCTAGATATGGAGTATTTTGCTACAGAAAGCAAAACTACATCAGTATTTTTCTGCTCTAATGATTCATTCTGGACACTGAAAGAAAGACCTGATATACGATAAAACAGGAGCACAAGCAAAGGTAAAGAGATAAAGATATGGGCAGACAAATGTCAAATATTATTGAGGTGCTTGGGCCATGATATGCACAGTGTGTCATGACTCTGCAGTTGTACGTGCCTCGTATTTCTCATTTGAATGATAATTCTTCTTTGTGTAATTGTAGCAAATATAGCCATACTGCAATTAACATTGTATCTATTATCCTTTCAGTGAATTATCTTAGATTTTTTTTAAGTTTCAGAACCCACACTAGGAAGGCTTTGTTTAATAGGCTAGAGAGACCATAGCACCAAACTGTGACAAGTCTTTCTTAGAGACTCTGAGGATGCAAAGGCTTAACTTGCTGTTATAGGATTACATCAGACTGATGGCCAGTCACCAGTGGGGTTCCCCAAGGCTCAATTTTAGGGCCAGTGCTCTTTAATGTTTTTATAAATGATCTGGATGCAGGAGTTGAATGTACATTAAATAAGTTTGCCGATGATATTAAACTAGGAGGAGCTGTGGACTCCCTCAGGGGTAGAGAGGCCTTACAGAGAGATCTGGATGAACTAGAGAGCTGGGCAATCACCAACCATATGAAATTTAATGAGAGCAAGTGCCAGATTCTCCACCTGGGACAGGGTAATCCTGGTTATACGTACAATTTGAGGTCGATAAGATGGAGAGCAGCCCTGTGGAGAGAGATCAGGGGGTTTGGTTTGATGGCAAGTTGAACATGAGTCAACCGCATGCCCTGGCAGCCAAAAGGGCCAACCGTGTCCTGGGGTGCATCAAGCACAGCATAGCTAGCCAGTTGAGGGAGGTGATTGTCCCACTCTACTCTGCAGTGGTGCAGCTCCACCTCGAGTACTGTGTGCGGTTTTGGGTGCCTCAATATAAGGACATCAAACTGTTAGAGTGTGTCCAGAGGAAGGCGACCAAGCTGGTGAAAGTCCTCGAGGGCAAGGCTTAGGAGGAGTAGCTGAGGTTACATAGCTTGTTCAGCTTGAAGAAGAGAAGGCTGAGGGGCAACCAACCTCATTGCAGTCTACGGCTTCCTCAAGGTGGAGCAGCAAAGGGCGAGGTGCTGATCTCCTCTCTCTGGTGACCAGTGACAGAACGTGAGGCAATGGTATGAAGTTGCATCAGGGGAAGTTCAGAGTGGACATTAGGAAAAGGTTCTTCACTGAGAGGGTGGTTGGTCACTGGAACAGGCTCGCCAGGGAAGTGGTCACAGCACCAAGCCCGTCAGAATTCAAGGAGCTTCTGGACAACACTCTTAGTCATATGATTTAGTTTTAGGTAGTCCTGCAAGAAGCAGGGAGTTGGACTTGGTGATCCTTATGGGTCTCTTCCAACTTGAGATATCCTATGATTCTATGATCATGCAAATTATTATGCAAAATTAAGAACAAATATTATTATTATTCAGAAGATTTCTCTGTAGAAAAGTCTGTCAAAAATCAACATTTAGTGTGCAAGAGTAGTTTTCTAGCAGAAGTATGAAAGCTACAGAGCTTCCAAATAGTGATCATAGTGATCCTGGGGAATCTCAAGTCCACTGAAAACTTCATTTTGGACTTTAATATTTATGTGACCTTGTTTTAACTTATCAGCCCTGATGAGGAAAGACACAAAGGTAATAAATACATAGTAATTCATGACTGGATGGCTAAAAGCTGCTGATGCAAATTCATAAAGCTTCCAGACATCCTTCCCACCTTAGGTCTAGCCAGAAATATCAGACTTCACAGGACCTACAGGACAGCAAATGCTCTACAATGGAAACAGCTCGGGCAGTCTCCCCAAACTTTAGTGCTGCTGCGGCTTCTGGTAATGCATCTGCTTTTCTTGAGTTGTCTCTGGCTCTTCTTCACAGGTAGGAGTGAGAGAGGACAGAAAGCTCCTTTGGGGAAATTTCTGACTTTCGGTGCAAGCATGCCCTTTTTTTCTCTGTCTGCAAACAATGAGTGAATGGTTCTCCACGTCCAGGAAGCATAGTCTTCTCCACTTTTAATCTTTCCTTTTTGTTTGTTTGTTTGTTTGTTTGTTTGTTTGTTGTTATGAAACACTTTTTTTTTTTCCAGTAATCCAGAACAAACACTTGGAAAGTAAAACTTGAAAGTAGTTTTGCGGTTTGGGGAATTTTATCCTAGTCTTCCATGCGATTTTAGCAAATCCTGTCTTCAAATTATGACCCATTGGCTACACAGATTCATGTATTAGGATGCTCAAAAAAAGGACATCCAAACTATCATATGCTAGAATTAATTGGTTTTGGTGGGTTTTAAGACAGACTGTATTGAAATCAGAACAAAATTCAAGAAAAGAAAAAAAATGGTAGTCAGGATGACATTATTTTGATCCCCTAATATGAAACATACAAGGAGTAGTGTTGAACATTTATACTATGTGAAACCATTGCTTTTATTGGGCAGTTCAACTGTATCACAAAAGGGGAATGTCAGCAATTTGTGAAGAATATGAACATTACCTTTCTAAAAGTCCTAAAATAGGGCTACTTTCAATCCTTATTTCTGTTTTCCAGTGATCTTATGGTCACAGAATCTTCTACTGCCAGGTAGGAACTCTCTTTTTACTTTTTTACTGAGCTCCTGCACAGCAGAGATTTTTCCTTTAGCTCCTGTGAGCCTGACACAAAATATCTGTGTGAAAAGATGCCCTAACTGCATCTTTTAAGAATCTAATGTAGCTTCTTTACCTGACCTTACATTTTCTGGCAAACAGCTCACTGAAGTTCACTTTCAATCAATGTCACTGTCATTTCTAGGCTCATCTTCATTCACGAGTAGTGGCAGAACCTCCTCTCTCCCTTTCTACCCTTAGGTAATGGCATGATACCCATGATTTGTGGGTGCTGACTGTTTCATACAAGACCACAGTTGACTACATTGAGAAATGCAACATAATATGCGCATCACTTCTTTGGTCCTGCTAAGACAAGTGAAACAACATAATGCTACGTTGGCATCTGAGGAAGCCTGATGCTATGGTAACCTGCCACAAGAAGCATCCCGAGGAAGCCCCCTTATCTGCAGCAGATGGGAATCAACTAAAGTCTCCAGCAACACACAGTCTCCACATAAACATTCATCGAAACCTTGAGTCAGTGCCCAGCTGCACTGTAGGACTTCAGCTCCACACTTCACATCCTCCAAAATGAAACTTGTGGCTAAATTTGGACAAAGGAGGAATACTCAGCACCTGACAGGACAGACTCTAACAGAGCCAGCAAGGTGACTTCTGACAAGTGGAAGTAACTGCAGTTTTCCCTACATTATTATTTTACCTGCTTTCAATGAGTAATGCCATTCTGTGAATTTTAATTCACAGTTGCATATGTGTATGCAACTTCAAACCATTACATTTTCACTGTAAAACATGTAATTTCTCTGCCAAAAGGAGACAGGAAGAGCTTGAATCCCTTTTAACCTATATTTGGCCAGCAGCAGTACATGCTAAAACCCCATATCACATCTTGTGTTTTACCAGGACCACAGGTGAAGAGATGCTGCTTAACCCTTCCCAGCCCCCAGCTGGTTCCTTCCAATTCAAATGCTGCATTTATGGATAATGACCTCCAGGGCTACAAGAAAGCTTTGGTTCACTTTACATTCCTTGCACTGAGATGCAGAGGGATGGGGACACAGAAGCCACCCGATCTCAGGGACACAGGAACTGTCCATGTGTGTCTGGACAGTTTGGCCATTCCCAAACTTGCCCAAGCACAGTAAAATTCCTGTGCCCATTCTCAAAGGTCTTCTGCTCTCTTCCAAAATGAAGTCCGATGCCTAGCTCTGATGCACAGGAAGCACAAGTCAGCACTGCAGACTGGGGTACTGGCACCCAGGCTGTGCTGGAGGTTATAAAAGCAGTCAGAGAGCGTGGCCTGAGCAGGAGCACACCCTGTCTCCCCTCCTTACATCAAAATCAAGCAGGAGGGCAAACAGGATTAACTTCTCACAAGCAGCTACTGACAGTGAATACACGGTTCGCACTTTTCTCTGTTGCTCAGAGCCGAGGACCAGGTGCTTATAAGCTGTGATCCTCTAAACTCTTCAGCCCCCGGAGGTGCAGCAGGCAAAGGCAGTGTGTTAAACTGCCTGTAAAATCCCCTCCTAGCCCAGGTCTGCATGGCGTAGCGAGCGCAAGCGCTTGCAAAATGTCACAATTTCACACCAGCACAATTCAAGAACCTGCATTTTCCCTTGGGGCTTGCAATTTTAAAACACTTGAAATATGTTTGTATTGTGTTTATCCTCTCCATTTTCACGTCAAGGAAACCTGTCAGCAATTTGCTAGGGGGATAGGTAGAAGGGGTGGGGGGGAGTGCGCTGGAAATACTAACAAATTGCCTGCCATCTTCATCAGCTTGATGCACAATAACACATCAAGCCAAGCCCAGCTCAGTGGTTCTTACTCTGCCGACAAGACAGAGCTTTAGTGTAAGCACCTAAAGATGCAAGTAGATGGAGATAGCGGTGGCTGCCCCACCTCAGCTTTCAGCTTTCCCCTTTTAGGCAATGTCAAACTAGTCAGGCAACCCATACAGCAATCTTGTCACTTGGGAATGGGCAAACTGGCTTCTGCGTGCCACAGATCTTACCTAGAGGTTTCTCCAAGGGACTGTTCGTTGCATCTGGCAATGCTTTAGAAATAAAGCCACAATTTTTAGTGGGATAGTGATGGAAGACTAGAAAATCCCTCACCTGTCTATTCACAAGGAGCCATGTGGGGAAAACAAGGGGCAACGGGTAAAAGTTGCATCAGAAGTTTCATCTCAATATAAGAAAGATTTTTTTTTTGCAGTGGGAACAATCATTGACTGGAACAACCTCCCCAGGGATGTGGTAGAGTCCCCATCACCGGAGGTTTTCAAGATGCAAGTGGACAGGGTGGTAGATAATCTCATCTAGGCTCCCTTTCCCATGAAAGGTTGGACCAGATGATCTTTGGAGGTCCCATCCAACCTGGCCTGTTCTATGATTCTAGGATTTTTTTCCTAGAATACGAATCTTTGCTGATTCAATAGCTTCGATTTTTTGCCTTGCTGTCAAATTTAATTAAAATTTCTTCATTTCTTCAAGTTTCTGAGAAGTGACAGAGATATGCATGGACCAACAAGAGGGACACATACAGCAATACAGCGTTCTTTTCCTTGGAAGTCAGGCTAAAAATTGAAAAATCAAAATATGGAAAAACTTGTTACAGGTGTTTTTGCCCCAGAAGCTGGGACTTTAAAGGTTGCAGTATATGTAGTGAACTTCTTTGCCTTCATTCACATTCAAACATGTTGCACATTTTCACATAGTCAATAGTGTGCTGATTAGGCTGGTCTCAAATGAATGTGTCAGTCTGAAATCTTGTAACATGCACAAGAGAAATGAGAGAAATGCTTTGTACGTGTTTTCTTGATTAGACATCAGTTTTCCTTTGAATGTGGAAGCCAAAAATCAAATTAGCTAACACAATGCTCTGCATGACTGACTCTTCTGAGGAACCTAACATCCAGTATCATGTCAGCTAATTATGATTAAATAGCTGACAGAGAGATAGGTCTTGTCAGTTAATGTTGAATGTTACTGGCTAGTCAGTTGTGTCAGGTTAGTCACATCATTAAATTGTGATAAACCAGGTCCCATTTTTGGGAAGTACGAGCAACAGACATGGGTGCCACCAAATGATGGAGCTGGCAGTCTATCTTCTGCCAGAGCAGAGTTAATGAGAGAGAACTGGAAACTTGCTTGTTATTGTAATGTTTATTTGAAATGGATAAAACGTGTCATACATAACTGTGTGACCAGTTTTTGTCTTCTGGAATTTGACTAATGTTTTGTGATTCTTGCACATACACCCTTCCGAGGTCTGGCTATCTGCAAGGTACATAAAAGTCATGGCAGAGAAAGGCAGTGGGTAAATGTGATACCCAGCAAAATTACATCACATTATCATATGCAGCTTTTTATGTTGTTTTGGTTTAAATTCAGGGTCTGAGCAGGGTAAAAATGTCATGATTTAAGCAAGGATTTCAGCTAGACATTTTTCAGAGAACAAGAAGCAATGAATCAGACATGTGAAGAGTAAATAAGCTGTTCTTGCCCTTCTCAAGGTATGAGTAACTAGTATTGGCCTGTTGCACTTATTTTTGTATGGAGATTATGGAGTTGTCATTCTCTTCCCACAACTCACCCACACCGAATACATGGGTCATGCAAAAATACTTACACAAAATGCAGTAAACATCTCACAAAGCCATTTGCAAATTATGTGCCAATGACACCATCATTGATCTTTTATTTCAGCATGCATTCACGCAAAAAACCTAAAGGAATAGAAGGCCTGCTGTGAATCTTAATGTGATTACCCTTTTGTTAAAGAAACCGAAAGAATACTTTCATTTTGCCTGTGAACCTTCGTATTTCAAAGGTACTTTAACATGAGTGCTATAAATTCATAAAACTCTTTTTGAACACCACTGCACAGGCACTTCTTTTAAATTGTCCTCGTAATAACACGAAGCTTGCTTCTTGGGAAGAATCCTTCTAAAATATGAGTGATTTAAAGATAGGAACAGAGCAAATTGAAACCAGGAGCCATCTGCTACACTTTCCTCAAGACAACAAACTGGCTGATATCACTGAGGTTTCAACTTGCCCTGCTCTACAGAGGAACAAAAGGTGAGGGATTTTCTAGTCTTCCATCACTATCCCACTAAAAATTGTGGCTTTATTTCTAAAGCATTGCCAGATGCAATGAACAGTCCCTTGGAGAAACCTCTAGGTAAGATCTGTGGCACGCAGAAGCCAGTTTGCCCATTCCCAAGTGACAAGATTGCTGTATGGGTTGCCTGACTAGTTTGACATTGCCTAAAAGGGGAAAGCTGAAAGCTGAGGTGGGGCAGCCACCGCTATCTCCATCTACTTGCATCTTTAGGTGCTTACACTAAAGCTCTGTCTTGTCGGCAGAGTAAGAACCACTGAGCTGGGCTTGGCTTGATGTGTTATTGTGCATCAAGCTGATGAAGATGGCAGGCAATTTGTTAGTATTTCCAGCGCACTCCCCCCCACCCCTTCTACCTATCCCCCTAGCAAATTGCTGACAGGTTTCCTTGACGTGAAAATGGAGAGGATAAACACAATACAAACATATTTCAAGTGTTTTAAAATTGCAAGCCCCAAGGGAAAATGCAGGTTCTTGAATTGTGCTGGTGTGAAATTGTGACATTTTGCAAGCGCTTGCGCTCGCTACGCCATGCAGACCTGGGCTAGGAGGGGATTTTACAGGCAGTTTAACACACTGCCTTTGCCTGCTGCACCTCCGGGGGCTGAAGATATCTCCCATCACTTCTATATTCATAGTTACTTTCTGTCGATGGGACTGCATGTATTAGAGCCTGCAATGTGAAAACATAAGGAGAAGAGCCAATGAGGAAGCCCCATGTTTAAAGTGTATGGTGTGACTGCCCTGGGGAAAGCTCCTCATCTCTATTTTGAAGCTTGGAAAATTGAAGTGTACAGGGTTTGGTGACTCGAGCAGAACTACCTGGCCCACAACACGCAGAGCTGGGTAGGACTGTCTCAACTATAAGGATGTTTTTTTAGCAGAGCAGCACAGCAGATTTTATAAGGCAGATGCAGTGAGCCCATCATCATGAGGTGCCCTCACTCAGCTGTGTGCCACATATGTATGAGGTCCAACGTTGGCCCTATTGAGTACGGACACCCTTGTAATCTGGCTGCTTCTGGACCTGAGCCATGCCCTAAAACCTCAAAGAAGTTGGGACTAGACCCTGAATCTGGAAACACTTGGCCGAAGGAATCCTGGAATTCCTCATCCATGGAAGTATCTGTACCTACTCTGTTTCCAGAGTACCTCACACTGAAGAGATGCCCTTAATTAGTGTCAGGATCTGAACAACATATTATCCCAAGCCCTGAACAACAACCAGCAGAAAAAGAAATTAATTGTGATAGGGATACACTGTAAGTACTCCTCAGTGCCCAGCTTACAGACTGCTAGGTTCAGAGCCATTCCTGAAGAAGGATCTTTTCCCCACTGCCTGCCCTGTGCCAAAGCAGCTCTACTGAGCCTTTCTTCTCTCCCAATCACCTAATTAATTCCCACAATGGAGAGCAAATTGAGTCACTTAGGATCCATCTTGCCTCTCCCATCTGATCCCTGCACATGTAACTAACAACCTCTGCTGCCCTTTTCTGTGCTCCCCATGGTCAGGCTCCTTCCCCAGTTTCTCCAGCCTATTTGCTGATTCCCTGCTGTGCACAGGCTCTGTTCAGGAGATGAAAAGTCCAGCACAAAAACTCCTGGCTTTCCAAGGAGCAATGCAGAGTGACCAGGGATTCCTCCAAATGGCATATGCATGCTGTCTCCTTCCAGCCCCTGCAGCTGAGACTACACATTTACCATTCTCATTTGGCTCTACTTTTGTAATAACCTGCAGCAGATGTTTGATGTTTCACTCAGTACTAACTAGAGATGCATATTGTTTTAATTTCCATTAGTGAATCCCTGACACTTTCAAAGTTTTTACATGTATTTTAATACTCAGCTGATATTCAACACAATTAAAATCTCCATCTCACAGAAGCTGTTCAAAATGTGTACTGAAACATGGATTTTCTCTTTCTGAGAAAAAGCGGTTAGACTGACCACACAGCCTACTAAGGGTTGCCTTGGCCGCACAGTTTTTTAATACAAAACCTGCAGAAGATGCTGACGGCAGAGCTTTGGTCAGAGCCACTCCAGGATATTATTCCAGGACCCTCCAGCAGGAATCCAGTCAATGCTGAGGAAGGACATAGCGGTTATGACTGAGTTTCCTGGCACTGTTTTTAGCAGCTGAGACTTGAAATCTACTGCAATTCAGCAGAATGCAAACAAATAACAGCAGAGGAGTTGCTGCAGCCATGATGGGCTACAGACTCAAAAGAAACCAGGTTTGAGGAGATGAATTCTCTCTTATTAGAGCAGATGATGTTCCTGAGAAAAGCAGATTGGTCTGGGGACGAGAGACCCTTTATGAGCATAATGCTGGCAGGAAGCATCACAACCCAACAAACCAGCAGAATTGCAATAAAGGAGCCTGTTGAGCCCTTCTCCCTTTCCCTGAGGTGATTCTCTGCTCTCACCCCCATCATCCTGTAGTTCTGACCTAGGAGGGCTCTGGTCCCTGTCTCAGAGACTCTCTCAGCAGCTCCACTCTCAGCCGATCTGTGCTCATGAAGGTGAAGAAGGGGAGGAGGTCCCAAGGACATGCAAGAAGCAAATGGAAAGGTGTACTGAGGTACAGGAGCCTGTGTCTTTCCCCAGTCTTGGTTTCTTGCAGTGCCATTCCAACCCTCTGAAGGCAACAGAGCCAATGATCCTACATCTTCCCTACTCTAGCTTTGGTAAGAGGCTGCTGTAAAGGGATGGCAAGATGCAGGGGCAAGGGTGGTCCAGAGAAGCTTCTAGGATGAAACTGCAGGTTGTCAAGAAGGGAGCTGGAAGGCACCTTCAGTCAGGCAAAAGAGACCTCTGGATGCAGCCGCACCTTTTCTCTGGCTCTTCCTCTTCCCCTGATTCCCATCTCAGCTGGAGCAAGGAAGGGGAGAGGAGGAAAAGTTATGTGGCTGGACAGTGGATGGCATGGCAAAGACAAGTCAAGGAGGGCTTCAAAAGGCTCTTTAGGACTGGTTGCTGTGTATGTGCCAGATTGGTGTATATGTTTATACATGCGAGTCAGGATAAGCTGCCTTTTACTTTCAACTGGAAATGTATAATCAGTTCCAAAGGAAAATGGTTCTCTCTGCCTCTTCTTGTCTGCCCTTATACTGGAAGTTGTGTTTTGTCCTCCTTCAAAGTGCTTAGCTTGGTAGTCCACAGCACATGGATTTTAGTCAAAATTGACTTTATCATGATCAGGCATGCATAAAATTATTTTCTTCCATTTAATAATAGTAATAAAAAGTAAATACTCAATATACCTCAAAACATTAACAGCTACTTCCTCGATACAGTGAGGTGGGTTAAATTTCATTACTGATATCCTTTTCTTATAAAAGCACCAGTTCCGCCCCCCCCCCCCCCCCCCCAATATTTGCTTAAATTTTTATCCCAAGGAAATAATACATGTTCAGAAAATAATTTCTTCACCAATAGGTGTGTATTTGCCCTGAATAAGGAAATGGTCATAAAAGGCTTCAGAGAAAGTCCCTTGCAATGGAAAGGGTTAAAAAATCTCAGTTATATGAGTTTCTGAATACTCTTCCTCCAACGGAGTTTCAGCACAGTAGCTGCCACGGCTCAGTGCTCCCCTAGCCATGAGCAAGACTGTCACTCCCACTGCCCACCCCACTAAGCGCTTCCCCTGGACTCACACACACGCAACATTTGAGCCCATTCTTCCCGAAATTGGAAGTTGACTGAGTCGTAGGAAGCAAAATATGAACTTCAGGGTAAGGATTTATTTTGGTTCTAAGTGTGTAAGAAAAGGCGTGAAGTACTGCTAAAAGCATTATTTGTAGTCAGGAAGGAATACTCAGGTGTCCTTATAGGGCTTTTCTATACTTAAGTCATGAACATAGAGGCAAATCAGCAGCAGATACTCAGTTTGATTTTGGCATTTCTTTGAGAGGGGCCAAAGGGCAACTCACTTTTCCTTTTCAGTTTTCATTAGGGCTTGCACACTTATAAAAAATTCATGTGTGCTATTGTCCTAATGTTTCTGAAGAGGCACAGATCTGTCTGACAGAAAGAGGTGAGTGATGCTGTTCATAATGCTTATGTAAAATCTGCCTCTCTCATGGTGTTTTCTTCCTCAGTCCTTGCAATTTGCTTCCATCAGTCTCAGCCGTGGCAACTCAGCAGTTAATGTTAAGAAGGCTTATCTTCACACCTTTATAAAAGTCACAATCAAAAGTGGTAGGACCTCTGCCCTGAGGGCAAGGAGGGGGACTGGCATGTAGCAAAATAGCTGTTCTTTTTGTCTAAAAGGTGAAGTCACCAATTATTCTTCTCCCTTCACACAGGGCTTCCTTTGTTCAGTAAGTTTTAATTACTGTAATCTAAACCTCAGTTTCTTTCCTCATCCTAGCTACCTGCAGTAGATAAGTTGCTTTCTAAAGTATTTCATGTGAGTTGGGGCAGGACTGACTCTGTATACAGGCTAAAAATATTTGCTCTCTTAATGCCATGGTAGGTTCTATCCATAAGAGGATTAATTAAACCATGGCTGTGAATACACAGATATCTTGGTCACCAACCGCAGAGCACATACACACACACATACAGTGAAGTGAATTAATGCTTCCAGAGAACTGTGTCACTTGATCTACCAGCAAACTTCTCCATCCAGGCCCTGTTTGGCTGGCTCTGAAGTGGGTGCAAGGGACCTCACCCCAGTTTTGTGTCCTTTCAGACAGGATTGAGTCCTAGCACACAGGAGACAGCAGGGAGTGCTCCAGACCTCTTCTCCTGCCTCTACACAGACCCAGAGGATGCCAAGAGATGTCTGCCAGGGACTCCCCAAACATAGCCTACAGGAGGATGCATCTCACTGGGCAGGATTAACCCACATTTCACCAAGGAGTATCGCACATGACTGTACAAACCAGTTGTTGCAGAACTGAGGATGCCACCAGCTGTCCCCTGGGGGACAGGGTGTGTTTGTAACCTTAGGATGTCACAACCTGCTAATAGTAACAATACCTTTTTCTTAAGACGGTCACACAACAGCAGGCTGGCCAGAGCAGAGCAGAAAGCAGAGCTGGCTCACCTACTATATGTCAGCTTGTGACTGTGTTATTTCACTTGAATGGGTTTGGAGTTCACAAGTAACCTTCTGTGATGCAGAGCCTAACACGGGTTTAAGGTACATCCAGAGCAGGTCAGTCATTTCCCTAGTGAAGTTCAGGGCTCCTCACACCAGGGCAAGCCAAGGCCATCAGGTCCTACCAATATCAGTGATAACTGTCTCAGTAATTTGAGATTCCCTTCCCTTAAAAGGATGAAGTGACAACAAGAACAGTGGGTCACAAATAGACCGTAGGACAAAACCTTAAGGGATACGTTGATCTTGCACTGGCTTCATTGAAATTATGCTACAGTGAATTTGATGTCACATCTCTGTTGAACTTCTTGCCTTGCTACAGAAGGAAGCATGGGCAGGGGGAACAAGCTTCTTTGCGCCTGAGGTTTCCCGGATTTGTTACTATAGGATTAGGTGCCATTCATTTGTTGGCTGATACTTAGATGTTCAGGTGAACCCAGGGGGTTCAGCGTCCAATTCCTAGGTTCCCTGAGGCTGAGAAGTATTCTGTCCTGTCTTCCTATGTCCTTCCATTTCCTGGGCAGAGCCAGCAATGCAAGGAGATCTTCAGAAACCAAGTTGAAGTATGTCTAAGCTATTCAGGAATGAGGTACAGAGAAAAGCAAAAAGGCTTAGACACCTAACTGTCTGCTCTTGCTGTGGACACAACTGCCCTGCCTTGGAGTTAGGGACTGAAACCTACTTCTGTCAGCACATCACCACAGAGAGAATCTGCCAGCTTGGGTAGCTGAGTAGTCTCCAACCCTGCCGACATCAGCAACGGTGTTGCCACTGCTAGTGAAGGGCTCTGCTGTTGTGCAGACTGACGGCCAAGTAGGATACTGGACTTTTTTATATTATTGACCGGGGGTAGGCAAAGGTTGAGCACCATGGGTGCACAGCAAGTATTCAGCTGGTAAGAAGTCGTGTTCGACATGATGCAAAGAAAAATAGGTACCGGCTGAGTGCCTTACCTCCCAGCTACTGCCTACTCTAGAAGATAAGAATGACGCCAAAAGATCAGGGGAAGGAGCAAGGGAGGAGAGGGAAAGAGAGAGGTTTTTCTCTACTACACAAATAACAGCAGACTTTTAATTAAACACATTTCAAGAAGAAACTTCCTGTCTAGCTCTAGGCAGAGCAAGGAGCTAATTCCAAATCGTTTGTTTCCCTGAAGCGTTGCTGGCACTAGGACATGACCGTATCTTGCCCCTCTCAGAAGATGCCTACAGGACATACTGGGCTGGTGAGACATACTGGCTCCGAGAGCTGCCTTCCAAGGCTTTGGCATGAGCTGAAGTTCCTCAGTTCTCATCGGGTCAGGGGTGAGACCGGTGCTGAAAGAGCGTAGAGAGCTTAGACATTTAAAGGATTGAGCTGCTAGTAATGATTGGGGGGGGGGGTGTGTCTAAATAGCATAATGCTATCAGTCCTTGCCTCATGGGACATCGAGCTTTTTTGGGGACCTATAAGCAAATTGTCTGCTCGATGCTGACCACAGGATATCACCACAAGAACTGATGGGGTAGGTAGAGGGGGACACTGGCTGGCCATAATCTACCTGATTCACTCACATAACTTGTCCTGCCATAATTCCCAGTGTTCACATATACCTCAGAGGGCCGTAAAGCAAGCCTGCCTTAAGCACAGCACTGGGGAGTTTAATGCAGTTTGCACTGGCTCTTACTGTGCTGCCCTTGACAGTGTCTAAGACAGCCGGGGTCACGCTAGTGCAGCTGAGCTGGGCACTGAGCTAGGGCATTGCTGGCACACTGGAGACAGCCAAGGAAATGGATTTTCTCTTAGTTAGTTTTGATTGGGAATTTATTTTCAGTTAATCAAAGACAAACTACAGAAAAGAGAAGTGAAATTCTTGTAAAGCAATTTAGCCACCTGGATTTCAGCTCCGGATCACATCTTTTGACAAATAAAAAGGGGAGGAAACTCTGAAAAAATGTTCTTATCATTTTTGTCAGTGCCTATGCTGTCATTCTCTGTATAACTGGTGTGCATGTTTACAGATTGCAGCTACCTGTGTGAATCTATCAGGCCATGCAGAGCTTTATTGTATAAGACACCAGGACAATGTCAAAGGGTTTCAGTACAGAATGTGAAAAAAGGGAATGCAAGGACAGGCTGGTAATCTCAGCCATAAACAGATGACAGTAAAACTGTATCCAGGACCATTACACAAAGAATACAATTTTTAGTTTTATAAAGTAGGTATGAGTTCTATCTTGCCTGGTGACATAAAAAAGGCAATACCCAAGTGTTAGTCATAAAAATTCTATATAAAGAGGTAAAATCATCTTTGCATTCCCATTCACAGCTGACACACCCATAGACCAAGTTAGCTGCTTTTGCACAGCATCATTCTGTAGTCCTTGTGTAATTGCTTGTCCACTATAGTTTCTAAAACTGGGATTTACTGCTTTCCAGAACATATTTCCTGAAGTGTGAGCTATTCATGTGTAACAGTCTGAAAATAAAAATTACATCTTGGAAATACTTGGAGTTTGATTTTTTTGTTGTTTTTTTGTTCTACTATTTCAAAACGAAATGGTGATCTGTCTATAGTTTTGTTTTGGGTTAGTGTGGCGGGATTTTGGTGGCGGGTGAGGGTCCACAGGGCCGGCTCCTGCTGGAAGCTGCTGGAAGCTCCCCCGGCTCGGAGCCGGACCCACCTCTGGCCCAGGCTGAGCCCGTCAGTGACAGTGGAAACACCTGTGGGAGAGCAGATTTAAGAGGGGAAACCTGCAGGGAGTGGGGGATTGGGATGGGAGAGGAACCCCTCTGTGGGTACTGAGGTCAGGGAGGAAGGCAGGAGGGGATGCCCCCCGTGGTGAGGCGGCAGGCTGTCCCCCCCAGCCATGGAGGGGAGCGGAGGCCCCCCAAGACGGCCGGGGCTCTGTGGGAAAGCCTGCGCTGGAGCAGTCTGTGCCTGAAGGACTGCAGCCCGTGGGAAGGACCCACGCTGGAGCAGTTGGTGGAGGACCGTCTCCCGCGGGAGACACCCCACGGCGGAGCAGGAGCGAGTGCGGAGGAGTCCTCCTCCCCCTGAGGAGGAAGGAGCGGCAGAGACCAGGTATGGCGGACTGACCCCATCCCCTGTTCCCCGTTGAGGCGGGAAGGAGGGAGGGCTGGGGGGAAGGTGTTCTAAGGTTGGGTTTTACTTCCTAATATCCTTGTTTTGATTTGCCTGGTAGTAGATGAAATGGATTTTGTTCCTTCCCAAAGTTGAGCCTGTCTTTTGCCTGTGATGACAAGTGGTGAGTGATCCCTCCCTGTCCTTGCCTCGACCCATGAGCTTTTCTTTATATTTTCTCCTCATCCCACCGTGGCCGGGGGCAAGGAAGAGTGAGTGAGCAGCTTCGTGGTGCTTTGCTACTGGCTGTAACACGTGTTGTTACCATGACAAGTTTTCATAAGACACTGTGAAAGGACAAGCTCATAAATAGCCAGTAGAACAGTAGTTACTGCACTAGCAGCAGGTACATATGAAGGCAGGGGTGTCATTTCATCTAACTTCAGCATCTTTACAGCTCTACATCTGACCTGTTATTTCTACAATAAGCAGAGAAGGGGCGTAATTCAGCTCACCTGTTTGAGTCATTTATATTTAGTGAGTGGAGTTAAGGTTTAGTTTACCCTACTTAGAGTTAAAATCAGACTTGGCTTTAATCAGACTCAGAGATCTCAATTTCCTGGTTTTGTGCTTCAGCCTGCTAGTTATCCTGGGATCATAAAACATCATCCTGTCCCTAGGAAACTTTCCCGAATTTGACAAATTGGTATTTTCAAATAAAAAAATAAGATTGTGCTAAAAAAATCCCCCAGTAAGTCAAAATCCATATTCTTCAACAGACAACTTGGGTGCTTGGCTACATGGGTATGAGTCCAGAGCATCACTTGGACGTCTGTGCACTGCTGGATGGTGAAGAGTAGTTGATGCCAGCACCTTCTTGCTGCTCCTCCAAGAGCCGTAAATGCCAGGTAAGCTCAAGCTCAGTGAAGCTTAACTAAGACAAATGTGAAAGACACACTAGAAGGAGCAGATCTCAAGAAGCACGTGCTCCAGTGTATTCTCACGTATTGATGTGCCTCACCTAAAGAGCCCTAACGGAGATGCCTCTGATGCACATCTCCCGAGCCTGCCAACATGGCATGAAAACCCCGCAAAGAGAGGCCCTCTCCAAAGCAATCACACTTCTGTACCTGATCACACCTGGGAGCCCTGCAAAAACGACCTTTCTCACAGTATCCTGGCAACTCCAGATGGAGTGTCCTTATGTGGGAGGGAAGAGAGGTAGGAGGGGCAAGGATGTGTGGCTGTTTGAAAACATTTGTATAAACATGTTCACTTCAAGTTCATTTCTACAAGTGACATGAACAGTACAAGGACAGATTGCTCTGTGCCTCTTTTTCCAGTGCAGCTTTGGTTTTGTATGAAACCACCAATTTGCAGATTTTCAGCCAAGCTCATAGCATCAGAAATGGCAGTTAAAGGCAAAAAGGACGCAAGATAATTACTTTCCTCCAATTCCATTCTAACACTCAAATCCCAGTTGCATTGCTCTTATCTACTGTTACATCTGCCTGTTATTACCGGGTGTTAGTAACAATGGCGAAATAGTTAAAGGCTTTTTGTGATGTAGCGGTAAGCAGAAGTGTTGAACATGTACAATATCCTTGATAAAATTCTCAGAGGAGGGGAATGCTCTCTGCAGTTGGCAAAGCATGTGCTTATTTGTTAAATAAAATTTAATTTCACTTCTGGTTTAATCTTGTCACAGACTTCTTGCACTTTAGTCCATTTTTGAGAGTCTAAATTACAAAATATTCTGCTTTTATGACCAAATTCATGTATAAACAATGACATCTGAAAATTTAAATATTTGCATATGAAAAGCAAGGTGTCATGTGACCACTGCTAGTTTTAGATCTAAATGGTTGCACTGAAGGTTATCTAGTAGAATAAAAGAAGAGCAAGCACTTTCACAAGATGGGCATGTTGGGAACTGCTTGTGGTTTCACAGAACTTTTTCCTTAATCAGCAAAACTTCCTGTTGCTTTAGGATCCTAGATTGTAGAAGTGACCAAGAGACAACAACATAGGGAGATGATAAATCACATAAGTGATTATGTGAACAGTGTTGAAATATTAGCAGCAGCTTCCCTCTAACGGAGCACTGGAACTAGCAAGAGCACACACAAGAAGACACAACTGTCAGCTTTCAAATTTGGAAAAAAACAAGAATCATTCAATAAGGAAGGGCTACTACATATTTGCTGGGGTATGGTTTAGCTCTTTGTTCTCCTGGGATCTCTGGGTTTTTCTTTCAGCTCAGGCTACATGTCCGGTGATGCACTCTCCTGGAAAGAGCTGGTAGCGCCTTATAGAAGGCAATAAAGCATCTGAAATATCAGGGAAGGATGCAGAAGAAAGGGGACTATGACACAAGTGATTCCCAACTTGCCTGAAGCAATTGCAATAGTGTATCCAAATGGAAACACTTCCAGGTTTTCTTGGATGTTTTTATTTTGAATCATCTGAAGAAAAAAATCCCTAAATTTTCCATTAAAAGAAGATACTTATGTACAGAATATTGATGTAATTAGAAAAAATAAAATTCTTCCACTAAAAAGTAAATGTACTCAAACAAGGTCTCTAGTTGGTAGATTAGCTGGACGATTTGTGTCAGTTTAAAGGAACTGAAGATTTAGCCTCCTGTCTGAAAAGCAGATCTCAGTTGTATGGTGTGTGCTTGCTCCATGCATATGAGAGATCCACAGGTCTGGTAATACTGCAGAATTTATCCAGGAAAGCTCAGCCTTTTATTTTCTGTAAGGTTTTAGAATCTCCCCATGTAGCCTGTCGGGCACACTAAAGCAAAGGACTCAAATACTTTATATTAGGTTCTGAGACACACTTGTAGCCTTGTTCACGCACTGAACTCTAAATGCATTTACACAAAAAAATAGCTAATAAAATATGACCCCAGTGAGTAAGAAGCTCTGACATTACATACTAGATTTGAGCATTGGTCTTCTGCACAGAGGGAGAGAGACCTCCTGAGTCAGAGACCAGTGTATGCCTTGGATTTGCTTCTTCCTCCTTCAAACATGCAGAATCACAGTGACATCCACAAAGTCCTGAAAATCCGCTATGTGAATAAATGCAACCCGGAGCTCTCATAGAGTAAGGAGCATTATATAAATGCTCTATGCATGGCAGACCTATGCATAAATGGAAAAATGCCACTGGTATATCACTCAAAATGTTGTAAGAAAACCAATATTGGCTCCAGTCAGTATGCAATGTGACCATTTTATACGCAGGAGGATTTGATAAGATTAGTTGATGACAATCCATTCTTGAAATGCTTAAATAATTTTTACCTAGAAATACTTGCATTGAAGAAATTACTAATATAAGCCCTTTTCTCTGATTTCCTCCTAGAATGCACAAAACTGTGTGCCAGTTTATGCTGAGATTTTATTTTTTTTAATCCACTGTGAAGTTACATATCCACTGTTTCAATTATTTCTACTTTGTATATATTCAATTTTCTTTTCTAATTTACAGCTCCAAGAGTCAAACTGAGTCCTTGTGATTGTGCAGATCTTTGCCTGTAAAACTGGTACTGGAGACTGAATTATGCCCTCTGGGCAGCCCCACTGGCTCTATACAGGGCCTCAGAGTCACCTCCTGTAACCTGTTTGTCTTAAAGATTAACAGATGTGTAACAGACTGTAATGAAACATGGGTTTGGATACCACCTCATCCACAATTCGTTCGCTCTAATCCATGTTAGCACTGCACATGAAAAAGAATGAGGAGGAAAAAATTCATTTCTTTTCCTAAATACAACAGGTTTGGCCTTAATCACACACAAATAGTAGATGTAAGTAAGAAGATTCTTATATAGCCACTTGTCTGGAAAAAAAAAAATAGAGCTTAATGTTTTGAATATTTCTGTATTATGATGCACGTTTTACTATTTTTCACATTGTGTGTTTGGGATTGGATTAACCTCACACCACTTCAGACATCTGACTTTCAGACTGGTCACCCTGGCTTCCCTTGTTGGCACTTGAAACAAAGAGTTCATCTGACCTACCTTGCCTCCCTGTCTGAGTGTCAGAAGAATTTGGCAGTGGAGGTGCCTCCTTCTCTCTGTTGACTAGAAAGGCAGTCTAAAACAACTTCCAGCCACCTCCGTTTTGACAGCTGGATCTCACTGCAGGTTTACAAGTCCAATATTTACTTTCTGATTTAAAATCAGTTGTGAAATACAGACGCATATAATAAAGTAGCCATCATTCATCTAAGTAGAAAGAATTGCTCTGGCTTTCTCTGGAAAACTTAGAAATGCAAATGCAAATGGGACACAATTTCTTTCCATTATGGGATATTTTACTCTTTCCTCAACCTATTATTACAAACCACAGCTGAAAAATAATCCTCTATTCATATTCTTCGCATACAGCTACATATAAGTATTTTCAGTGCATGTACATCAATAGCTGATTTCAAGCAATAAATATTAAGGGTGGTGTTATTTATTTCCTCCCTTCTCTTCCTCCTCTGCCCCCATACGTTAAGCAGTTTTTTCTTTTTCCTGTGTATTTTTAATCTTGCGTGGACAGAAAAGTAACTCTTTACATCATTACAGTTCCTCAAATCCAAAAGAAAATCTACATTTTTTAATTTTTACTATTTTTAACACTGTATTTATTCACTTTAATTGATATTAGAAATGATTGCCTATCCAGCTTTGCTTATGAAGAGTTTTTTCTCCTCTTAGGCTAATATTGCCACTGGAACTCTGTTGTCTTGTAATTAATGAAACTCATAAATTTCTCTTTTACGTTCCATCTTAATCCACATTTTTCCTATTTGGTGCTACAAAGACTTGCTTGCTTACAAATTCTTACTTCACCTCACCCATACACCCAAACTGTCAGCTGCTTATCTGGCTGGGCGCCTGGGAGGCTCTCATGATATCATGCCTCTCCCAGCTGCCCCTGACTATTGCTATTTAACTGACTGTCCTGGTTTTGGCTGGGATAGAGTTAATTTTCTTTCTAGTAACTGCTATAGTGTTATGTTTTGGGTTCAGTATGAGAAGAATGTTGGTAACACACTGATGTTTTCAGTTGTTCCTAAGTCGTGTTTAGACTATGTCAAGGATCTTTCAGCTTCTCATGCCCAGCCAGCAAGAAGGCTGGAGGGGCACAAGGAGTTGGGAGGGGACACAGCCAGGGCAGCTGACCCAAACTGGCCAAAGGGATATTCCATACCATGTGATGTCATGCCCAGTATATAAACCGGGGGGAGTTGGCCTGGGAGGGATCACTGCTCAGGAACTACCCGGGCATTGGTCAGCGAGTGGTGAGCAATTGCATTGTGCATCACTTGTTTTGTATATTCCAATCCTTTTGTTATTATTGTAATTTTATTATCATTATTATCATTATTAGTTTCTTCCTTTCTATTCTACTAAACTATTCTTATCTCAACCCACGAGTTTTACCTTTTTTTTTTTTTTTCTGATTCTCTCCCCTGTCCCACTGGGTCGGGGGGGGAGTGAGTGAGTGGCTGTGTGGTGCTTAGTTGCTGGCTGGGGTTAAACCACAATACTGACTAAATGAACATAGACTGCCATTTTTCACAATACCGTCTGATACTCATTGTAAGTTACTACTCAGTTTAATCTAGCTTTCCCATTTTTATTTCAATTTAGTTCTCAGCACACCTTCTTATTCCCCAAATGGCAAGAAAAGTCACGGAAACTTCCAGAGTTGTCCTTTTTGTCCTTATTTGCACTCTGATACTTCTTCAGCTATAGCTTTCTCTGTCAGTTTCCTCCCGTAGAGAATTAACCATTTACAACCAGCTGGTGTTGTGGTTTAACCCCAGCCGGCAACTCAGCCCCACACAGCCGCTCGCTCACTCCCCCCCGCAGTGGGATGGGGGAGAGAATCGGAAGGGTAAAAGTGAGAAAACTCACGGGTTGAGATAAAGACAGTTTAACAGGTAAAGCAAAAGCCGTGCAAGCAAGCAAAGCAAACCAAGGAATTCATTCCCCACTTCCCATGGGCAGGCAGGTGTTCAGCCATCTCCAGGAAAGCAGGGCTCCAGCACACGGAACGGTGACTTGGGAAGACAAACGCCATCACTCCGAACATACCCCCCCTCCTTCTTCTTCCCTGACTTTACATGCTGATCATGACGTCCTATGGTCTGGAATATCCCTTGGGTCAGTTGGGGTCAGCTGTCCCGGCTGTGTCCCCTCCGGACTCCTCGTGCCCCCCCAGCCTGCTCGCTGGTGGGGGGGGTGAGGAGCAGAACAGCCCTTGGCTCTGTGTAAGCCCTGCTCAGCAGTGACAAAAACATCCCTGTGTTATCAACACTGGTTTCAGCACAAATCTAAAACACAGCTCCATACTGGCTACTATGAAGAAAATTAACTCTATCCCAGCCAAAACCAGCACAGCTGGGTTTTCAGAAAGCAGTAACATGTCCTAGCTTACATGGCACAAGCACAGGCTGTCACAAACATTTTCTTATTTACTAGCACTAAGTATGTTACAACCATGCAAGAGTTAAAGATTTCAATAACTGCAATTCCACAACCATTAAACTGGCCAAATTTGGTTTTTAAATACCCTTTATGGCATAACAGGAGAAGTAGAAATAGGCATTACTATTGAAAAAAAGCTAAAAAGGAAATATTTAAAAACCAGGTAAAACCAGAGGAAAGGGAGCACCAATCAATAGAAACAAAAAGTCCTGGAAAAATGTAGAAAAATATCAGAAGAAACAGAGAGTGGTAGAATTATAAACAATGACAGGAACAGTATTATTAGGATTACAGGGCACTTTGAAACCAAATGCTTGTGAAAAGAGCCCAGTACCGGGCCATGCTGCTGGAGTCAAGGAGGGGGCCACATCTGTAGGCAGGGTGGCTGTACCACCCACCTCGAGTGGTACTGAAGGGGACCGACGATGGAGCATCAGCTATGCAAAGCTGTGGGGAAAAGGTGAATATGACTACAGAGCCTATAAACAGAACAGAGGGGGAGGAGAAGGAGGAAGAAAGCTATATTAAGAGTTTCCACGGTAGCGTAGTTGTGGTTGCTCTATTTTAAAAAATTATATCGGCACAGTGAGGAAGATACAAGGTTGAAGGCTGAAGAAGACGTTGTAGAAGTGAGAGAAAAAAGAAGCTCAATCTGTTTAGTTTACTAAAAAAGAGATCAAAAGGTTGCTTAATTTCTTTGCAGGATTTCCTGAATAAGAAAAGGCACTGGGTCTCGAAAGCATTTGTAGACTAGACGAGAAATGCATAGCAAGGAACACCAGCTAGAGGGTAAAGCCAGAGAATCCCCAGTCTCTAAAAAGCATTTCCTAAACAAGACTGCACACTTTTATGACATGCTTAAGCCAAATATAGAGCATTTATAGAACACAACTGTAAGAGCAATTGGATGCAAAAAACAGTGTTATCCTGGAAGGCCACATTGTCCCGTCTGGACTTGGAAAAAAAAAAGGTCTATAATTTATATAAGTGACTAAACCACATCAGAATAGAAACAACTGATTAAACTATGCTCCAATGACTTGAAGCTTCATATGCTGGCTACAATGAGCATGGCTGGAGCTCACTATGAGGCAGGTTGATTTTATTCTCTTCTTCTCAGAGTGTTTCAGTGCCAAAGCTTGATCTTGTAGCTATAGTAAGGTTTTAATTAGAGCAATTTTTCTTTGAACGCTTAATATTATTTAAAGTTGAAAAGTGCCTACCACTATCTCAGTAAATGTTAGATCTGAGTGGGATGTGGTTTTTCCCTTCCCTGGGGATTTTTGACATTTCAGAAATGTCTTCTAAATTAGAATAAAAAAGAAAATGTAAAAAAGTCACAAATCACAAATTTGATTTTTTTTAAATCACGTCAATTGAACCATTGCCATAATTTCCATTTTCACTTCAAACTTTTCAGATATTTTTAGATTGATTAACTTTTGATTTCCAAGTAACAGGGCAGTTTCAAAAACTAAAAAAAAATATGTCTTGGAGAAATCATACGGTGGTTAGAAGTCAACAGCAATGGTTTGGGAAATTTTTCCAATAATAAGAACATTATTCTAAAGTACCCTTTGCATAGCTTCAACAAAGGGACATTTTTTTACAAAAAGCAGTTCCTCAAAGAAAATGCCTGACCTCATCTAAAATGTATATCACTGCTGGAGCTCAGATTTAATACAATGCGTACTAAACAGACAAAGAGGAGATAGGAAGAACAATTTATTTGATTTTACCTGAAAATAGCAAATTTGGTTTTAGCTGAAAATATTATAGCTGAAAATTCATTTTCACTCTCTCTTCAGGGTGATTTTCAGTTGTCTTTCAGAAGAGCATCTCAAAAGAGTATGAATTACAAAAAAAAAATTCATAATGAGGACAACGGCTAGCACTGGCAAGGATTTATTTTAAAAGTCTGTTTTGCAGATGGCAGACAGAGGAGCTGGGTAAGATGGTTTGAACTCTGCTGTGGTCAACAGCTGCTATTGAGGCTGCCTTTCCTTAACTAAGAGTTAACTAAGAGTACACCTGGAGGAAGTCAGCCTAATCACGGAAATCATGAATGAAACTGGGCAGATGAACTTGCCATGAAGTGCAGTTCCCATATTCAGGCAATCCACAGTCTTTTAATTAGATACTCCTTTCAATTTGGGAAAAGCTTTTACTGAAACCTCATTAATGTAAGAAGTTAATCAGCTCTTATAGCTGCACTCACTGAGAGAGTTTTACCTTAAAACAATTCACCATGAAATCATTTGCCAAGCTACAAGTCCTGCCTGGAAGCATGTGTAGTACACACTTTTTCAACGTGTTGCAAAACATCTGTTTCCTGTTCCAGTCAACGTATAAAAAGATAAGAAGTCACCTCTATACTCAGTGGTGTGGTTGGCACATAACACTTAGCATGAGCATTGCAGTGTTTATCTCCATTCTAACAGGGCATTGGAAAATTGTTAAAAAAACCCCACCATTCTCATTTCTTATTTACCAAGAAGAAAACACTACCCAGTTAAAATCAACACTACACCATTACCAAAGAATGACAAATGAACTAACTTCAGAGAGAATAATTAACCAATTAAGAGAATAATTATGTCTTATTCTTCCCACTCACTAGATGGGATAGAGAAAACAAGACATAAAAAAAGACCACATTGCTTCCTAGAGTAGTATTTTAGCCATTTTGAGATACATAAAAGCAAGGTTGTTATTTTTTTTCATATCCAGGGATAGATATATGCATAACTGCGTTGTTCTGCACTGTTATGTTCATGGCATAACCCTGTCATCCTTGACTTGGGGGAGCCCTGGTAAGAAGTAAGAGTGGTGGTAAAGCCTGAGCATCTGAACGCTTTAATTCACATAATTCCTAGTGACGGGATTTTGTTTTCATTCTGAGCAGATTCTGTTTCTGCTAGAAGGTTCAGGAGACAGCAAATGCAGCCAACAAATTCATAAAATAGATCCTGTCAGACAGCTACGGCTTCCTTAAAAAAGCAAGCGAGTATTTTGATTGTTTGAATAAGAAAAAGCAACAGAACACACTGTCTAACTCTAAGAGTTTTTATTATAATCCTGACATTTGGGCTGCTTCACTTTTCTTAACTTTTCATTTTTTCTTTGTCAGTTCCATGCAATTTTAAACTTTTTTTAAAGTCAGTTTTTGATGGCCAGAGCACACTCAAGCATAGAGTGGTGCAGTCCTGGAAGGTGGTATTCTCATTGCTGTCTGTGACCATCTGCCTAGTTCCCTTGAAAATTAAGATATGTTTTTAAGAAATGGGGTTTGCCCTATAAAGGGATGGGCATCAGTGCCTCCTGACCACAGATAAATTTTAAAAGTAGCGCTGTTCTTCATAGTTTAGTACAAATCTACCAGTAAAGTGTTTTGATTGCCATTACGCACACAAAGGAAAATGCCCTTCTGCAGAAAAGAGACGAAAAATGCAATCATTTATATCGATGAAATACTTTAAGCTAATTTTTAGTTTCTCAGTAGGCCATCTTTTAATAGAAATAGTTTCTCCCATATGTGACAGATACTGATATGTTCTCATTATAATAGTGTCATTATTGATAGTTATTTATAACATAACAGTACTATCTTTTCTATGAATACATGTGCTGAGGAACATTTGTTATGTGTTCTCCCTTTTTTGTAACTTACTTTTTCTGCTGTGATTTAGCCACTTATGTTTATCTCCAGATGTACTGAGAGTTCAGGCTCAATTCTCCAGAGCCTTAACCTTTGGTAGAATAAGGAAAGACAGCACGCTATGTCTATTTTTCACAGGCAGGGAGGCCTAACACCAGATACAATCTACTGAGGATCAGAGCTCTTTGCTCTCATGCTCCCTTCTCCTTGAGACAAGATATCTCAATTAACTCCAAGCTTCTAGGAAGAAGAAATAAGGAGGAAAAGAGACTGCTTCATCAGGGTTTTAAACTTTACTACTAGGATCTATAAATAATGACACATTCTAGAGTGCATGACTATACTTCCATGCCTTAAAACCAAATTATATTGTTGTCTTGCCAATGCCTAGTTTAGAATTGTTTCATTGCCAAAGCTGATTTTTACCACAACAAAGAATAGTGTGCCCCACTACTGGGGGCAATTAAAGTCATAGTCATGTCGTAAAACAGACATTGTACGTAAAAACAAGACACTGAGTCATTTAGTTTCTCATCCTCCAGAAGTTTGTTTGATTGCATCCATGAAAAGAAGTAAATTGCCTCTCTCTGTTTTCTTTGGGGGGTGAGAGGGATAGGGGAGGAAAGGGTTAATACTTGAGGCATCAATATCATGAATTTTTTTTTTCCTACAGAAACATTTCCCAGAGGAAAAAAAGACCTGTCATTCAAGAACAGAATTCAAAACAGTTGCACTGTAACTTAAAGACAACTTTTGGGGTGTAAGATGTCAATGGCCCAGCCGCCTTAACAGCCATGCGCAGTGTGCACTGGTGTTCAGAGTGAAAGACAGCAGCCTTAAGGTACACTGCAAATGAAAGTGTTTTTCCCAGACTCCAGGAGGTCCCATCAACATTATTTGAAATGAAATATTAACGGAGCATATTCATAAGTAATACTCCTAGATGATCTAATAGAGTCAAGGCTTGCAATTATTTGAAATGAATGAGCCACAACAGTGTATGTCATTGCTTCAGAGCAGGTTTGCAGTGTGTACGTGTGTGAAAGAGCGGCACGGAGCATTCCTCAGAGAGCTGCTAAAAGCTGCCAGAAGGTCCTGGAGGGTGCAGCAATGAAGCTGGAGAGCCCCAGTACCCTGCCAGTGTTATGAAACAACCGGCAGACTGGTGTGCACAATAACTTCAACTCTTCTCTGATGCTTGAAATAGGCTCCACTGAATGCCAGCCCTCCCAGATGACTGCATTATAAAACCTGCTGAGGAAGTGCCAGGAGTACTCAAACCACATCCCAGAGGTATTCAGACACATCTTATTGCATATTTTTAGCTGTCACGCATGGCAGCAACTCCTGTTTTTGTAGTACAGTAAATACCGCTGTCTTCACTATACAGAAAAGTAAAGTTTAGATTAGTACAGTGGAAAAAGTGACTGATTTACTCAATCCTTTATTTTTTACTTTCATAGAGTAGAATCTGCTATAGATCCTAACATATTAGTCTTTATCAGACAACATACCAGTCAGTATCTCGTCAGTCAGCTTTGCACAGAATGAAGGGCAGCAAGAATTTCACTAGAATCCATACATAACTACTGTAAGACCCAAAGATTGACCAGGACACCACATGTCTGTGGCCAAGCTAAACAGAATAATGTGGCAATTTCTAGCAACAGATGTGAGTGCTCTGTTTTAACATCTATATCCTTCTTCCTCCTGCTCTTCTCACAAGAAGCACGGATCCTGCTGGTTTTTGTCTTCTTTCCCATGCAGCAGACCCAGATCTTTAGTTTTATAGAACTGGAAATGGTTGTGCAATGGGGGAAAAAAATTTCTTCCTATAATAGATATGTGATCACAGCATATATAACTGTGCCAAAGCTCGTCCAGCATCGCCTTAATTGAGATACTTGCTGCTCCCAGTGAAGTTATAACTGCATAGGCAAGCTGTGTAAGTATCTACCTAAATCTCAAAAGTACAAGATTTGCAAGAAGGGAATGTGTCTTTTACAAGACCAGCTGATGTAGGTGGAAGGAGCAGAGAGGTTTCTGGGCACTACACACTCTTTTCATCAGGGCCAAGCATATATTTTCAAGCTGGTATTAACATGGCCGCAATGCTATTGATACTTGAAGTGGCTAGAAAGTTCTCTCTGGTACATCACATATCATCTGATACATGTACCACATCTTCCACTGCAGTTCAAACACTCTCTTGCCCTCAAGCACAAACACATTAATATCTTGCCTCAGAACCATTAATGAGAAAACATAAGTAAAGGGGGAACAAGTAAGAATAAAGAAATGGAGTATGAAAAAGCTGTTGAGCAGAATCAGAAAACGCCTTTTTTAAACTATAAGTTATAAGCAGGTGTTTATAAACAACAGGAATTTATTTTATAGTCTTTTGTAGGACTGCTTATTTAACACACAGAACTCTATATTTAGTCACAATTAGTTTGTACTCAAGTAACTGCTTCAGTGAGTTGCAGCAAGCAAACACATGCTCACTTACTTATGACCCTTGTTTTATTCTAGAACTTTTTTTGTTGAAAAACAGGTCCAGTCTATGTGATTTCCTTTGTTATGTAGTGTAGAACAGATGTCTGTACCCAGATTCAAATACTGTATGGAATATAATAATGGGTACTGAAAAATTGTCTGAATAAAAGATTTGGTTGTACCTAGCTTTGCCAAGCTCAAAAAAAAGAGCTAAAGTGGGCTTCATGATCTCTTGATAGAAGTAAAAGAAGGAATATATGTTATACGTTAAAACTATAATGGGGAGGGAAAAGAAAATTATATAAGAACATTGGAAATTAACAAAACAAGTGAGTGCTAAAACAATTCCATGTAGGCACATGACTGAAGAGTAGATCCTCATGGTTACCTGACAGCGCAGCCTGACTTCCCAAGAGTTTGGACAGCATGCCCACTTTTATTATGGTCAAGAAAACTGACAACCACTAGGATCTTTCTTTTTAAATCCTCTCAAAGCCCCTGAACAAATTTTTTAAAAGTGGAAATTTGTTTGCAGTTCCCCTATCAGAATATGTAATTATGTGACATAAGGCAGGCATATTAAATATCAAGGTAATGTTTTAGGACCATTAGGTCTCCAACAGGAATGTGTAAACATCTAATAAAAACAGGGTTGGCTTAATTATTTAAGCAGTGTGTGAAGTGCTCAGACACCCATATAAGCCAAGTGCCAATTAACATATCTCATGATCACTGAATTACCCCTATATTTCCTCTTCAGATCCTGAGACTAGAGTAAAAGTAATTAGTCAAAAAATTGCTTCCATTTCAAGTTACTTCATTATTGCTTTTTTTACCATAATGCTGCACCAAAATGTATCATCTCTCTGTTTTGTTACATGAAAGGGTAAGCTATCACCTTAAGTGCTCTACTTCCTATGAAAACAAATGAACACAGAATAATATCATCTCTGATAACAGCATCTATTCCTTTTTGTTTATTGTTATTTCTCCTCATTTCTTCTTTTTTTTTTTTAATTTTATTATGGCATCATTTTAACCTTAATTCAAAATAAAAAATGTGTTGTATTCTTAGAGCTTCTGTACTTGATAACTTTTGGCATTCAAAATAGGAGAGATTACTTTCTCAGACCGGTCCACCAGCAGCCCAAGAATCTTGAAAAGTCTCCAAATATGCTGGGGATAGTGGACGACATATAAAAGCAGTCATTTACTGCCAAAGGGGATAGACTTCATTGACTTCGGTTTTGCAAGTCTCTGCACCAATTAGAATATAATGCTTTTATTGCATTTGGTAATGCATTTAGTGATCCAAAGCAAAATGAAGTGAATGGAAGGACTCCCAGAGGTTTCAGTAAGCTTTGAATGAGACTTTTTTTCTGCACAGATTGCTCCCTGGGGAAGGAACATGCATTCATTAAGCACTGTGTATTAAAGTAACACAATATGAATGCTATGCGACTGTGTAAAATGCAGTTGCTATCACTTACTTGACTTAAACTATCCTCAAATGTTTTGCTTTATGGCATTAAAAGTAATTCATTTTCTTGGACTGTTGTTGCTAAGGTTTGGTTTATGTAAGGTTTTAAGAAGAAAGCAATTTGAAAAATACCCAATTACTAGCACAGTAGAGAACTCATTCTTTCAAATGCCTCTTTTGAAAATTCTTTAAAACTTTTGATTCTGTTGGTTCAAAAAAAGGGAAGCTGTTTAAAGATAAATAGAATAGCAAGAGAATGGCTATTCAATGCTCTGAAAGAACTGTTTTCTAACACTTCTCAATAATTCTGCACTATTGTACCCTGATATCCTCCCCTTTCCTCCCCCAGCTTATACACAGCTGGGACCATAAAATATGTAAAGGCATATTCTATGTCTCTGTGTCCCTTATGATGCCCAGATGTTCCTTAGTCCATATTTTGATGAATACATACTGCCATTTTTGTGCTGTGGGTCTGATACTTCCAGAAGGCATTGTTTCTAAGCATGTGCTAAGTATTGCATGGATGTACGGTAGGTTACATCAGATTCCTGATTTGCGTGCCATAGAGTTTCTCTGCATAGATGAAGTCCAGCAAACCCTAGGTGCAAGGGAGCTCCCTGGCTCATGCACAGGACTCGCATAGAAAGCTCAGGGTTTCATGAGGGTTTCATTGTGGATGTGTGGTCATGCTGATCACCCAGCTGGCAACCAGGATTTCTGCTCAGCTGGCCGATCGGCAAGAGCTACTGGAGTAGCTGGGTGCACAAACATATATCTAGCCAAATTTTCTAAGTGGAAAATGATGACATGACCAGAGGAATCCGGACATAGAGTATCAGATGTGGGTAAGACTTACATACATGAAGATGTGGGAAAGGGAACCGATCATAGGAAACCTGCCATTTCAGATCACCATTCCTGGGCATACCAGCAATGGACTAGCCAAACTGGAGGGAGACTATTAAACCCCAGCTTTCTGGGTGAACTCCTTACCACCCCCTAACACAGCCAGTAAGGGTAACTGGTTACAGGACCCCTCACTAGTCTTCTGTAACAAACACAAAATAATTTCATCACTATAAAAGAGGTTGACACCATGGTGAATATTTCTCTGCAGATACTCCCTATACAGAAAATCATTATTTCATGTCCATGAAGGAAGCAGGACATGGTATTGCTCAGCTTATGCTAAAACTGTAGAGGAACAGAACCTTCCTGCTTTCTGAAACAGGCACTGCAGGTCTCCTTTCCTGGAACAGTAGCTTTGTTGGGATGTAAACTCTCTCATGGTTTATTCTTACCTTTTGTAACAAAGAAATCAAATTTGTAGAAGAATAAGGCGAAAAAAATGCACATTGATTTCTTTATTACTATGTTGCTGATATTGTAATTTGACCCTGTATTCTTAGCCTGAATTTCAAAATACTCCAAAGATAATAATTCCACAGAAATACTACAAAATTTACTAAAGAAGTATAATTATATTTCATTTGGAAGAGTCTTTCTAGATGTTTCTCTTATGTGCAGCAAACGTGAGCCTCAGCTGGAATTAATTTTTCTTTTATTTTCTTTTCTTTTCAGCAGTCTCAATCTTATGTTTAATTTTCAACAACAGAATGCCTAATGTCTGTGTTGCTGTGACCTACCATTATGAAAGCTGTGTATCAAAATGAATATTAGTTATTAATATGGAAAAGAGCTATTTTAAGCAAACAGAACTCCGTCATGTAATCTTATACCAGGGTTGAGAACAATGTGTAGGTAATTACTTCTAAACAGTAACACTTTCATCATTTAGATAGTAACTTGGAAACAGACAAAAAACCTAACCAGGAATCTTATCACAACTCTTCTTTGCCTTTTTTAGGTAAAGGAATTACTCCCTTTAAATTTGGTGAGTTTTGATGCTTTGTTGTTTTTCGTGGTAAAGCTCTACTAAAATAGAGAAGAATGAGAAGAAACTCAGCATGAGACAGTGGGTAAATTAAAGGTAAATTTAAGTTGTATAAATGTGTGTTAATAAGAACAGGACAGAAAGAAGGATGGGGAAAAAAATGTAACTCTTGTATTCAAATCTAGGCTGCTTTCACAAAGGAGAGTTGCATCTTTTTTTTCAGTACTCTTGCAAAAATAACCCTCCTGTCATGTCTTATTCTGTTAGATATTCATGCTTGGAGCAATTTTTAAATGGATGTTTTATTGACAGCCTAAATTCCTGTGTCTTGGCAATATGTAGACAGAACTTAAAAAAAACATTACTTTTAAAGAGCTATTTTGGGACTTCAGATTTAACACTGATTTGATTCAATTCTTTTCATATTTTTATTTCTAAATGCATTTCAGCTGGACAGATTTTATTAAGAGATACAATTTTGGTATTAAGTTACAGATGAGTTTTTAAAATAGCTAGGTGCCAGCAACAGCAAGAAAAGCTTGCTGCTTTGTGTAAGGAATCAGATATTGGTGATATGAGACCTGTATGGTGATATATGGCTATACAGCTACATGTGCACACAAAGCCTGTTTTGAAGCACTGTTGTTTTGGTCAGTCCTGTGTTTCTTCAGGCACCTGAGTCATCCCAGGTGGGAGTCAGCTCGCAGGTGTGCTAGCATTTACTTAGAACCACATTTTTAAGGCAACTGGCACACCTTCAAAAGCCCCCATGAGGATTAACTCACATATATAGAGACCAAAGCTGCAAAGTACAGGTCCGCTGAATTACACAGTGAAATTGCAACAGCCAGGTGTAGCCTGACTGAAATAAGTGTGCTGGGCTCTCTGGTGAGGTACTTTTCCTTAGTACCTATCTTCTGGCAAATGAACGCAGCAGAAAAGAAGATGGAGTAGGGCCAGAGCATCACCATTCTCTGGCAGCTGCTGAGATAAATGTATTTAATCCTGAGGCTGGAGAAGAACCTCTCTGATAATCAAATAGCCACAGTCAACATATTCTGGATCTTCCCATTTCTTCCACTCAGCAGAAGCCCAGAAAATTACGCAGCAAATACTTTTCTACTCAAACAAGGTAGAATACAAAAGGGAGAAACATTTTAGCTGGATCAAAGGTGTATGACGAAAAGTCTTTCTAAAGCATTAGCATTTGGGGCATGCTAACACTGCAGAGCTTCTTGGCAGGATATGTGTGCCCAGTTGGAAATGTGGGTGGAAATCTCCACTACAGTGATTGTACCATCTCTAAATCTCAGGCCAGTTAATTTGGTAGAAACTTGGAATATATCACATGGAGTTGTGTTGTACCATCTAGACACAGTCTTCAGTGACTCCAAACTTGCTATCTACAGAGCCTGTACTCTCCTTGCCAAGATTATCTCTTTGTTGACTTTCTTTTCAGACTGTTCAATTGGTAATATTGACTGAATTGTCTAACCAAATGTTTAAGAAATTATCCATTTGAAATTCTGAGTTAATATATGAAAGGCTTTCAGTTTGCATGGAAAATTATACATATCTCCAAGTGAACAAGTGAAGCTGAACCAACTGTTGTAGTCACCAGATTTTTAAGTGATACTTTCTCATCCCAACAGAAGAGTAACGCAATCTGTGCAGTTTTTGAAGTTGTGCTATCTATACTCCACTTGAACAAATTACAGTATTTGGAATGAGACTAAATGTGATACTGAGGGTAAAGGAGAACAAAATACAACATGCTTTATGGAATGGATCGTGATCTATACAAACACTCAGAATGTGTGCTTTTCATTGCTGCTATGATCCTGATCCCTGTGATGCTGGATTGCTGTAAAGAGGACTCTTCAGGGAATATATCTCGTGACTCCTTAGACTACTGTAAACTGACATACCTCTGAGCTCTCTTCCAGAAAATTGTACAAAACCTGAGCATGCACATGAAATTCTTCTGGGAATGCTATCAGCATTCAGGCTGTGTCTATGCTGAAAAGAGCTGCCAGCCTGACTAAACTAAAGAATTCAGTCTGTAATCTGTAAGCCCATCTACAGCATCTGGCCTGGATTAAAAAGACCACAAAATTTGAGTGAGAGGATATTTTTGCGCATAGACAGGATGAATGTCTGCAGACAACACTTGAATGACAACATGGACAAATTTCACCATGAAGCAAAGACATCAGCAGTTCCTCACTGAAAAGATCCTCCAGAGAAACCTTCTAGGTGCATACGTGTTGCATATACGTATTTTACACATAAATATATATATTTATGTATATTTACATATCCATTGGACTAATTGCCATATCTAGAAATGTCAAGATATTTGAGACTCTAACAGTCCAGAAAAGACCAGACAGAGTTTATAAAGTCCCTGGTCAGACAGAATGTCCAATTTTCATGAAAGTGCTTTCAGAAATCCAGTCAGGTACCTACATACTTCAGAAAATCTGGCTTCTAAATGCTGAAAACTAAGCATCAAAACTAGTAGAAACTCATTAAAAATCCATACTGTAGAACCCTCCAGCCATGCTACAAACCAGCAGAAACCTGCCTTAATCCAAATGCAAGGGTATTGCAACAGTTTAACATCACACTGTTACCCCTCTCATGTATCCTTATCAGATGCATGTTTATACAGATCTTTCAGAAACTTCAAAAAGTAGTACAAATATTTCTTACTAACAAATCGGTGGTACAAAATTATTTCCTTACTTTTGGGAGGGAAGCTCTTGATCCTGAGCTTTGCGTGGTCATTGTCAAAACTGTAGTGATACCCAGCGCGACTCTAGCTGGAGCAGCATCCATGTTGATCCAGAAAGAAACCCAGGACAAAATGACAATCAGCAGGCTAGGAATGTACATCTGGATTAAATAGTATCCCATCTGACGCTCCAAATGAAACTTGACTTCAATGCATGTAAACTTTCCTAGAACACGAAATTACTTTCATAAATGCTTTTTGCACATTTTTATCTTGTTTTCTGAACATAAGTTAGATGTGTGGCCTGTTTCCTAACCTAACACTATAAGCAGGTCCTGATACACAAATGCAAGTCACCATTTGTTGCACGCTAGCTTGGGGGATGCATGGGACCCCTGAAGCAGACCGTGCCCAGTTCCTCACATGAACTGAGAAAGCAAATATTAGCACAGTTGTTTGAGCTCCGGAAAATATAACACAATGTTTCTTTTCTCAAAATTTAATGAGATTTTACCTTAGTCAAATACAATGTTTAGTATTAAAAGGGGACAGGATTTTGGTCTCTTAATGACACGAGATTAAGCAAACGTACTTAAACAGCCAAATTGTAAACTACTAGTCTTACAGTCCTATGGTAGATCACACCCCTTCTCATTCTGGTCATGTCATTTGCCTGTGTCTGTGGATTACGTCTCACAGCAGAATCAAGTCAAAGCCTACTCTGAATTTTGCCAAAAGTCTAACTCCAGGAAACCCACAGCAATCTCTTGTGGAAGGTAAGTGATTTTTCAAACAGAGAGCTGCTCCACAGGGGTAGGGGCGGACAGAAGTTTAGGATTGCCTGACAGTGAAGCTAGTCGTGCAGCGGGGGATGCAGAGTCCTAAATTGCAACAGCTCATCAGCTACTAATCCAGTCACTCTGTGCTGCTCTCCAAATTACTGTGGTTTAGGTACCATGAAGGCTCTCGCTCAAGGCAGACTAACCCAAGTACAAGAAAGTCTCGTTCCTGGAGTGTCATGCTAATGATTTCAAAGGATCTCTTTTGTGTTGGTTGGTCAAACACATGAAGATGCATTGTTCCTCATTCATCCTTTCAGGGGAAATGAGATTTTTTGCTCCTTTTTGTGATGTACTCACATTTTTCTGCTAGTCTAGAAAGCTGAACAGCAGAGTGCGAGAGTTGGCACAAAGGACAATGCAGAGGCTGTTTGACAAAGAGAGGAGGGGAGAAGAACCGAATAATATCTTTTGGCAGGACTGGACCTGTGACCTTAAAGGCAGACTCTGAGACCTGGATAGTGACTGATCCTGACCAGTCTGCCCACACAGAAGGGCACTTGCAAGGGGTGGAGTGGCCACGTGTGGCAGCAGCGGCGTGAGAGTAGCCCAGCGTGTTGAATGCTCTCCAGATTCCTGCGGCACAACCTGGTTGGTGTGGGTAGGAGAAGGCTGAATATTACAGCTTTTATCCATATTTTAATTTCACACCAAACCTAAAGGAGCATACTACAGAGGAGACTGTAATGTGGGTGCCTGCAGACAAAGTTTTCTTTTGCTTGAGTATTGCTTTTCAGTTCCCCTTGCCAGGCTACACACTTTTAACTTTCGGCAACTACACATTTATTTTATTTAACTACACGTAATGGCAGCTACTAATTGGCATTTTTATCTTTTGTGGGGAATCTTCCTGGGTGTACAAGGAAGCTATTGCCCATGCTCTTCCTCCTCTCTTACTTTGGGTGTTTGACCCTGCAAAGCGGTTATCTGACAGTAATTAGAAAAGCAGATGAACTCAGTTATTCAGAGTTCGAGTCATGTGGTGTGAAATAGCTAAACTTTGTATCAGCTAAATTACAAAGGGTAAGCTCTGTCTACTGGAATTTACTGTCAATTATCCCCTTTAAGTGTGAGAAAGGATGAGAAGTCACAGCCGTCCCCCTTTCCACAGGTTTTGGACTGTGGAATCACAAAGTTTTCCTTCCTTGGCATTTTGGGCCCCAAAATGAGAAGGTGCATTTATAAAAATTAAAACCAATAATTTTCTTTTCATAAGAAATTAATGTGACTTTATTTTTGGCAGAGGCAGAACCTCTCACGTTGTGTTATTTCACAGATTGAAACAAATGTATTTGATGCAACCAGATTGGCTCTTACGCTGAAATGATGAAAAAGCTATTTTAGATGAGAGGGATTATATCTAATCCCAGCAAACACCCAGCAAACTGTTCTCTAAATGCTGTACCTATTAAATAAACTTAAAGCAGCTAAATCAAAATTTTAAGAGTTCTCTCTGCTCTGTAAAGCTAAAGATAGAAAACACAGCACTTGAAACTTCAAAATAGCAAATACAAGAAAAAACATTAGAATAATAAACAAACATTTAATTTCCCAACATTTCATGTCTGTACACTATTCAGATCAGCAATGAAAGCATTGTCCTTTCAAATACTACATCTCATAAATTAGAACACACATAAAAGCTGGTGAAAATTTAATATTTTTCCTCACTGGCAATTTGATATGCTGGAGAAATAAATCAAGCTCAGAAAATCAGTATTTTAAAAGTAATGAATCAATATTTAAGAAAAGATACAGTTTGTTAAAAAAGTTTCATTTTAAGGAAATCAAAAGAACTAATTTTTTTATCAGTTTTTTTAGATTTTAAATTCCTTAATGATTTTAAGGATATTAGAATATGTATATTAGAAGATCTTTAATGAAATTAAGGGAAATTTGGAAATCTTTCAAGCAAACAAAAATAAAAGGGAGAAAATTTCATTTTTTTCAGATCTAAAAATAAGTGTGGCTGAATGAAATTTTAATTTCAAAATTTTTTTTTTCATTTTACCCATCTTTTCCCTTTACAAATTGACAACAGACACCATTAGAGCAATTAACAGAAAAAAATAGAATGATGCTCACCAGTGTTGTAATGTTTTGTGCAATAACCAAGTTCTTTATCTTCTTTCAAAATAAACTGTGGCAAGGTTAAACCCTCTGCAACTTGCACAGGTCCATCACTTAGCCACTCAAATATCAGATCATTCATAGTGTAGCCAACTGCAATAAAGAAATCAGAGTTTGTTAGATGGTAGCTGGCTGGAAAACATCAAAAGCAAGTATTATTATGTCTGAGAAGCATGTCTTTTATTGCAATACATGTTATCGCAGTTATATTTTTAAACTGTCTGATTAACAACAGCACTATTGCTGTTAGTTACCAGTTACTGCACTATCGCTGTATTAAGAGCAACAAGTAACACCGTTATGTTCTGAAATACTGCCCTGGTATGCCACTAAAAAATAATTTTGATGGCTAATCAAAGATACTGTTTACAACTGAAATGACATTTCTCTGTGTCTATGTATCAGCCTGCATTTTGCTTTATTTTTGTCATTCTTTGATGATGGAGTTGGCATGTACCAACAAAACAAGGATTTCTAGACTGCAGAACGCTGGGCCCTTACCGAAAGAAAACGGCGACTTTTATAAACCTGTGAACCTACACTGAGAGGTGTGGAGGGGAAAGAGAGGTTTTGACTCACTGAAGTGTCTTTTTGACGGCAATGGCTACATCTTCATGGGTAAATGAAATAAGCTACGGCCATTCTCTGGGCACAAAGGCAGGTGGGAGCCTGCAGCTCATACGCGTACAGCTAAACCCATTCTCCCCTCCCCACAAAAAAACCCAGGTGGCCTGGTACCTACTGACTACTGGGAATGATCGCCAGCACATGCCATTTTCTGAGCCACTCCTGGTTTTGTCTGCTTGTTACCTGGTACAGGTCATAACGGTGCCACGGTGTGTGCTGGCAGCTACGCGGTACAGATGGGGGTGTGCTGGTACCCCAGTCCATGCCTTGGCCGTGTTTAGTTTACCAGCATAAGTATGCTAATAGGACCTCTGCTTCATCAGGTACGTTGCTTCCATTTTTCAAAAGACCATACTATGTCTCGATCAGACATAGCTAATCCCCGGCTGTGTACTAATTGCTCTTACTTTCCTGAGATTTAATAATTTCTCCTGCCTAGCATCTCTGTGGTTATCTCTGGAAGTGATGCAGCCCTGACGGGTGAGGTGATGTGCCCTGGGAGGGGGAAAGGGAAGGGAGCAGGAACAGCACAGAGGTAGGGCACCTGCACAGTACGGTGATGGACAGTTGAAGCACTGTTCCTCCATGATTTTCCCTTACAAAATAGGAATATTCAGTCTCACCACATAAATACGACAATGTAGATACTATCTAACCACGGAATGTTATAGTAAAATCTTGTTCTTTGATAGGTAAAGCAATTGGATACTCACAGCTCTCTAGCTGCATTGTACATGTTTGTACATCCATAGGAAAATTCTTCAAGTCCATGGGACAGGATAAGGTTAAAGTAAGCCTAAAATTGGAGGGGAAAAAAAAAAAAAAAGAAGCTATTGTTAGAAATCTACAGGTTTTATCCAAAGCCCCATATTTAAAGTTTAAAGGATCAAGAGCAAATCTTAACACCTCAGAGGTTGGGCTCACTCTCACCTCTGAGCTTTTAAGGACATCTCAGTCTGTAAGCAAACCGAATGCTTGCTGGATGCATTGGCTGAGCAGAACAGAGACAGAGAAGACAACATCAGGACAGCAAGAAATGCTCTCCACTAATGTACCGATGAATGTTTTATGTATAATACTGAACCCAATAATGCAAAAGCTGAAATGACTGATCATGGGACGCACATTTTTAAGCTTTGTTTTGGAAAAGCAAAGGAAGGAAACAACCACGGGTTTTTTTTCAAAAGAGAGTGCTTTTGTTGTGTATGAGGCCCATTTCCAACCCTTCATTCTTACCGCTTAGCCATTAAAAGAAAGAAAACAACATCATACAGTAAAAGCTAGAATCACATAGCATTAAAAGATAAAGAGTGCAGATAGAAGAAAGTAAGCCTAAAGGAATATTATCATACAAACTAAATTCCTCTTTTAATTTTTCAGTTGTTATTGTCCCAGATAAAGCATAATTTTACTTGGATGGGAATTTTCTTAACGTTTCTTTCTTTCTTTTTTTTTTTTTTTAGTTCATTTTACTTTTTCACATTTGATTGAAATCTGTTTCAAGGCTTCTCCTCTGCTTTATTTCTTTTAATTTCTTGCGTGGCGAGAAGAAACCATTTTTAACAAACCAAGATACCAGCATGACATAATTGCAAAAAACTAGCTGCTTTGAAAAACAGAAGAGTTGTTAAAATTTTGGTTTAAATCATATAAAATGAGTACATTTTTATTTCAGATTATCTTCAGCACAAAAACCACTTTGACACAAAGAAAGCAAATAAATAAAAACTTCTGCGCCCATTTACCATCAAGGACGAGAACTAGATTGTCTGATTTGCAGGTACACTGAAACTTTAACACAGTGCAATGAGAATAATTTTTTAATTATGTCAGTGAACCCACGGGCCAGCTGCTAACCTTGAAAGTGTGTTGTCTCACAGACAAATGTGATCTCTATGGAGAAATAATTCAGTAAGTTCTGCCTCCCTTAGTGATTTTGTGCTTCTTACCACATACAGCTGATTCAAGCTCTTTCAGTCTATTTCTTCACTATGTGAATTTTTGGGGATGGCCTGACTGGGCCTTCTATCCCTACTGCCCTGCCACCAAATCACTATGACAGGAAGATGATATCTAGGTAACTGAGATCAAAATGGTCTCAGCCTGATCAAAAATCATGTTCAACATCACTGCTTTTGCCTACTCCTGGCCTATCTAGAGAAAGTCACATTATTTTCCTCTTGACACAGTCTTCAGTATACAAGATGATAATATCAGGAAATTAGAGATCGGTTGTCTGTGGCAGTGAAGTGCCCTGAGATGAAGAAAAGCCCCCAGTAGTCCTCTCAACACCACCATAGTAAATAAACTCCCATTTAACCTTTGGGAGCAAATAGCATAAGCATTAAAAAAAATTCGTCATCTAGAGAAAAAAGTGTATCTAGTAGACATATAAATGTCATTGAAAATCTGCCCTTTACTCATTTAAATATTTTAAGTGTGCTGCAAATGTTAACTAGTCTTATTTTTACTAGGTAATTTCCTGCATTAAAGATTGAGCTAATTAAATTGCTAATCCCCCGTATTAACGAAAGACCGTTTCTGCCTTTTTTCCTGAAATGTTGCTATATCAAACTCTCTTCCTTCTTTTTAGTCATCTTCTAAATATGGCTTAGATGTTTTAAGTTCATCTCAAACATGCCTTTACGCAAATGCAGCCTTTCTAAACATGTCATTTATTTGTATTCATTGAAGTAGGCATAGCCTATCCACCCCTCAGATTTTACTGACTGTCAGGTGTGCACTGCACACTGACTTTGTTTCCTTCCCCCTTCATCCCTTCCTACTCCCCCAAAACCTCAAAGAATTTGGGGGTTTGATTACATACATGGGCAGGGGTTCTCTTTGTTAGTCTAATATCAAACCCATGAGAAAGCAAATACACCCAGTTGCAGCTTTCATGCCTCACAGGGAAAAATTGATCGATCTATCTCCACTGATACCAGGTAGATACACCAATTATTTTTTTTCTGGAAGTAAGCTGACAAAATGCTCATTATGCAGGTTCACACAAAGGTTGACATCTCTTCTTTCTCTTCTTAACCAATGGTGTCTTTCAGGAAGACTAAATTATTCTCTCCTCACCCTGACAAATGGAAAATAATTTCTATTCACTGTATTGATGAGGCTAGCTCCAGAGATCATGCCCTTATAGCTTTACCTCTACTTGTTGTTCATCTCAGCAGAGTAGCCATTCATAGTTAACATCTTTGCCTCTGTAATCCCTTTTACTAGGAGTAATGCAAGTGTTGAACCCAATGCTTATTGCCTGGCATCGCCAACAGATCCACTGTTTTTCAACAAGGTTACTACATGCTAAATGTTCAGCTGCTGGAGTCTGAAGTAGCTCCACTGAGGTCCATGGTGGTGGGTCAATTTATAGCAGTTGACTCTTTTTCAGTAAAAATATGATCCTGCAAGTGTTTCCAAACCCAGGTGCCATGTCACTACTTGTATATTTACATTAGTAAGGAAACAAGATCAGAAATGGAAAGTGTTAGGCAGATACAGCTACTCACTTTGCCTATAACAACAGTGTCATTGACAGAAAATGTTTTGGAAAAATCAATGTCTCATACTTGGCAAATTCAAGAAGGGCCCCTGGAGATTTGGTATGAAGTGCAAGTTTAACTGGCAATTACACTGATGAATACTTTAATCATTAATAAAACAGAATAAACTGCTACAGAACATCTATTTTATTTTTCAGGCACCCTGCCACCAAGGCATTTGAAGTGCATAAACAACAGACTTGGTGGCGTAGCACCATAAAACACGGACGGGAGGTGTTTTATGAACAATCTGTAAGGCTGAAAGGTGAAGCAGCTGACCAAGGACTTGATTTTGTCTTCAGTTACCTGAGCACCCTTTACCGCCTGTTAGCCAGTAAGCCAGTAAGCAAGCCCGCTGTTACCAGCAGGCTCAGGTCACACAGCTCGCTCAGGAAGAGCTCTGGGGTTGGGCACGTTATATTTTCCAGCTGAGCAGACAGGGCTCATGAGGGAGTGGGAGAGAGTCACGTCTCCAGCACCCCAGCACTTCAGGCACGATGCCAGGGCCAGGCAGGCGCCCCAGAGAAGAGGCGATGCTGCTCTCTTCTTTCCCTCCCTGCTCCCCCACCCATCCCGCAGTCACGGAAGGGTTAAGCCCTGCAATAGCGCAAATAGAGTATGAACAGAACAAGACGCAGGATCAGAACCAGAAAACAAAGAACGAACAATTAGCCGACACTGTGACAAAAATAATAAAAAATAAATCGATAATATTACTTAGCAATGCTGTGGCAGAGGCAGGGTTGTAACCCAAGTACTCCAGGGCAGCATTGCCTGTCTTCAACTTCGGACCCTCGTCCTGAGGATTCCCTCATACACTAACTAGGTAAGTCCTTCTGAGCAGCATCTGCTGATACTTTAAATGCCTTCAAAGTGCAGCGGGCACTGCTGGGATTTCTTCACTCAGCACTTCATTCAAACCCACCCTCTTTCATCCCCTGGTTTCTCCAGAATGTCCGGACAAATCATTCAGACTTGGGCTGTCGGCCTGTCTCTCTTCCCACCCCAGCTCAACATCTTTCATTTCTGGTCACCCCAGAAACCCCCTTACAGCATCATTCAGAGGTCTGTATTTCCCACTTCTGCAGTCAGGTAGGCAAAAGTCCTGCAGGCTCTGGCCTCCTTTGTCAGAGAAGCCAGAATAAGGCATCCCATGGGAAGAAATAAATAGCCTGACAACACGTTATTAATGAGAAACCCTCATGCTGGTGATCTTTAACACATGAACAGGTGGTTTTGCAACATCGGTGTTTTCTCCGGGTGGGAGCAGACATGCCCTCAGACGGGCCAGCAGCAGAGCTCAGCGCAGGCACTGCCGCTGCCCTAAACGTAGCTGCTGTAGCTGGCCATCGTCCTCCGAGGAAAAGCCAGTGGAGGCGAGTGGCACACACGTGCAGCCGAGGGAGCTCAGAGGTATTTACGTGCAGTGCAATCAAGCCCTGAGCTCAGCGGTGGGGCTGAGATACCGTGCTGCTTATTCATGCTTTGCCCATTCCTGCCCTTGTCCTGTCCTTTCTCTGGCCCTGGACATACGTTCCCCACCTTCTCCTATGTCTGCTCATCCACACTACACCTCTCCCAGAGCCCAGCCTCTTTCTTTTGCATCCCAGTCTGTCCTCATACCCTTTCCCACTCCTTTTCCTGTTGCCCAGTTCCTGCCAAATCCCACCCCCATCTCTCTTCAGGCTGTTAAGCCTTGAGGCCAATCTGCTCTTTGATACCTAACCCCTAAAACAGCACCATCAGTGGAGGGTAAGGTCCTTTAATACAAAAAAAAAAATACTCAATAGGAGTTAGATATTTGTAAACAGATTATTCTCAAGATGATCTCCAATCTCATTCATTCTCTTAGGGGTTTTGAATGCTGATGCTCATCACCGTCATACCACTTCTCTGATAATCTCACAACGCTACAAAAATGCTTCAGAGTACTACACATATAGATGACTTGTGAATGTTCTGCAACACAAAACTGAAGAACTGCTAGTATTGTATTAAACCCTCAGAGAATTGCGTTTACACATTATATAATCCAAGATTTTTTTTTATAAATTTAAGAGAATATCTAATTTTAACTGGGATTTGACGTATTGCTTAATCTGCAGCAACCATTAAACTGTATTCTAACCCACTTCTTTACAAGCAGCTGTCACTCCTTAGCCCGATGTGTTGCGACTCACCCCAAACTTCTCTTGATGTCAGGGATAACTCTAGCCCTGGAGGAGGACACTGATCCCACAAGAGACAGGCCCTGTGGATCACAATACGAGGTATCTAACAGTGGAATATCATTTTCATTAATTATCCTGCAAAAGTGGTGGTTTGTGAGTGGGCTACAGAACAAAAGCTTCCTCATAGAGTTTTTTCTAATGATAAATAACAAGGGTCAGTCCTATCAAGTATAGAAATACTGTTGGGAATTTAAGTAGTCCTGGAAATAAGGGTACAAGTCCCTTCCATCTCCAAAAAAAGCATGATTATCTCCTTGCAAGCATGAAAAACAAAAATGCCTCACCATGAGTGGGCATGGTATCAAAAATAACATTTTGTTTCTATTCTTATCCCTTCGTTCTTTCATGCTACATCCATCTGCACCTCAGCTGTTGGGACAGGAGACTTCACAATCTAGGATTTTACGCTGCAAATTCCAGAACACAAGTAGTACACGTATGGTCACTGCTGACACTGCCTATGTGCCATTTTTATGAAAAATCTTATACCTTGCACAAAGCCCACAGTGTTGAGTTTAGTGAAACGTGGGATTTTTTTTCCAGTATTGCCCATTCTAAAGATGCTATCATAAATTGCAAGATTTCTGGTATTTTTCTTAAAGCTCCAAGCTGACAATAAAGGTAAATATATTTTTAGTGGTACATTTTTCTTTGGAAGATTAAGTTCCTGATCCTTATAGCTGCTGAAATAACATTAAAATGTTACCTAAGCACAAGAAGACAAAGTTCCCCATTAAACTAGCAGGGGAGATGGAGTTGCACAGCAACCATGACAGCATCGCATGACACAGGAGCAAATGCCATTCAAGCTTGTGGCACTGAAGCAGGGAGGAGAATCTAAAATCTCCTTATATTCCTCCCAGCCCCCTCTCTTGGGTGATCTGTGCCTGAAAGAAGGGCACACACGCTGTTCATATATCAGAAGGCCAAAAAAAAAAAAAATTTCCCAGTGATATTCTTCTTTTAAAGGGCTTTTCATTCTGTAGTCCATTTCATTATTTTTTCAGGGACCTGACTCATCATTTTGAATGTCAATTCTGGTAATTTTCACAGTCTACAGGCTTTGTCCTGTTAAATGGAACAGTCAAACTGTCTGCTTTTTCCCTTATTTTTGAGGAGTCCTGGAATTCCTCTCTAATACTTGTCATGTTCTGCAGCTTCATTTCTGTCAGATGGGAATGGGCTGAAGTCGGGCTTAGAGGAGACGTGGAGCCTTCTCTGCTATGGCAAAATGCAAGATGTAGGCTGGAGTTTCACGTACTGCTGTTTATGAGCATGTTCTCGCTCCCTCCAGTGCTTTGCTTTGCTTCATGTACTGCTTAACAACACAGGAGCTGGCACAGAGTGGGGTGGTGGATTTCTCATTTCTCACAGGCATCCCACTTCTCATTGTAATGCAATCATTGTCTGTAGATACACAATGCCAGCACATGAGCTGCCAGCAAATGATTTTCCAATTATTGCTCAAGCAAATCTATGAAATTAAATTCAAGTATGATTTCATGTAACAGTTAAATTCTGTAACCACCTGTTTCCTTTCCATGAAGAACAGTATTTCATCTCTCCTTTCTCCTCTGTCATTTTCTATCTTAATTTTCCTGCAGTGTGTGTTTAGTATGGTGTTGCTTTCCCCCTGGCATGATGACATTTCTGTTCTAAGCCATATATTGCAATGCAATTGGCAAAAGACCTTCATCCCTGCCAGCATGTTCCAGGAAAACAGGCTTTTTTGTACCATTTAGAAAGGGCTCCTGCACCTACATCATTTTACACCTAACCTTTAACTGCTCCAGAGCAAGCTCAATGGGTAAGTGGGGTGATTGGTCACTAGCAATCAAGGACCAGCATTGCCATTACCCGTAAAGAGAGCAGGTACACAGACATGTGTCTTGGCTATGCAACTATCCCATTGGCATAGACATCCAGAAGTAACCACCTGCCAATATTTTGTGATCCTGTCAGCCAAGAACAACTTTATGTGTACAAATTGGTCTCCAGCAGCATTTCCCACTTTTTTACTTAGAACAAAGTCTTCCTTTTTATTTGAGACACAGGAATATAGGGCTATAGAAGTGACATCTTGGGCCGTCAAATCTGGTCATCTGCAATTACACATAGTCATATCATCTAATCCCTTTCAAAAATGATCAAGGTTCATTTAATGACACCTAGTCCCCACCCCATTTCTGTTGGAATATTGTTGCAGGAATTCAAGGTGTATATGGCTGGAAACTTTATAACTGCCACTTTAAGCCTATTTATGACCAGTTCAGAGCCATTTGTTCTCCTGGCAGCATTGTCCTTCAGTCTAAGTAGCTCTTCTGTTGTGTTTGTATTTACCTCGCCTCCAGTGCTCTTGTGTGTCAGCTGGAGACGTGCACAGCATTAGAGGAAGAAGTGAAGCAGTACATGTTCAGATATAATGCCCATATCCCTACTTTGCTTTAAATGCCTTATGAAGTGAAAAAGCAACTAATTTTGTGTCATTAAAATGTAAATTATTCCTTCCTTAAGCAGAATGATCAATGGGGTTTTGACAATAGTTGTGCTAGTTGCATAACAAAGTACCCGCATTAAGCGTTATTATTTATTTAGCAGGTTTTATTATTTGTTATGCAAAACAAGTACTTCAGATACAACAGAAAAATAAGACTATTGGAAACCCAGGGCTAGCTCCTCAGTCTGAATTTGCAGACTGGGAGGGAATGAGAAAGAAGGGGGTGGGTGACGGGAGGGCGCACTTAATAGAGTGTTAGGAAACCATCCCAAAGGATGAGAAGAATCTCAGGCTGTTTAATTAAAGACCCCCAAAAGAAGGGGAGTGGGGGTCGAATGGGAGGCAGGAGTAAGGGCAAGAAGGAAAGAAAAAGGATGGGTGAAAAGTGGGCAGCTAATGATAATCCAAGGACATTGGGTTCAGCCATAATGAGAACTGCTGCTTGTCCCACAAAAGGCTGCAATTTTTTGCCTCTGAAACCATTGTTATTATTGTAATCATGTCCATGGGAAGACAAATTTGTCAAATTCACTGGCTTCACACAGCATGCAGCCACAATTTGGGAAGTCGCCGTGTCCCAGTAACATTGTGCAGTTTAATAAAGTTTAATGATTCTAGCACTATTTATATAACATCTACAAGGCTTCTGCCTACAATACATAATAGCTGTGAAACCCCAAACTTCTTTAGATATATGCTCTATTTCAGTTAGCATCTCTGCATTGATTATTCTTCAATGGTTCAGTTTGTTTTAAATGTGCAAAATTTACTTTGAGGTATATGAAGACATTTTATGCTTTTGGAAAGTCAGGGCAGTGAGCATGGGACAATGCGCAGTTTTGCCAACGGAAGAACTAAATAATTTTCTGTGAAAATGTTCCTGTGTTGATTGAGATTAACTTCCAAGGGAAAATCACTACCTTGTCAATATCAGTATTATTCTGATAGGAGCTGAGGTGATAAATGTGATTGTGTGAGGTCAGAGACAGGGGTTCCTACATAGTAAACAGCCACGTCAATCATGATAACAGTGTCTCTGCTTCCCGCTCTGCTAATCTGTCACATGGAAAGACAATGCTGCTAGTAAAGTCCAAATCCTCTTAAATCCCAACATTAGATTGTAAAATAAAATTGAAGTCATCAAATTAAAGCACAGGATGCACACAGAGCTGTATAACATATCATTTCCTACCACTCTGTTAGGCTAGACTGTGCCGTGCCATGGATGATTTACATGCAACGATCTCATCAGGTGTAAATGGAGCTTCATTATCGTATAGCTCATAAGGTCTGTACCCCAAAATTGTTTTAGAAAATCCATGCCTGACTTTACTGTAACATGGCAACACATTCTGTAGTAGCCATGCAAAAAATCTAAGAGCTGGTCTTATTTAAAAACAAAATATTTCAGAAGGATAGCGGACTTTTTGCCCTATGAATAGTCTATTGCAGAGGGACTAGCAATGTTACCTACATATTTCCTTAATCTGATTTGTATTTCTTTCCCATAGGGCAAAGAACACAAGTACAGAGGAGGCTACAAAACCCAGAAGTTTCACACAGAAAAGCTGAATTATAAAAGTGCTATAGATTACTTCTGATCATTTATGTGGGGGATGTGGTAGACGTAACTTGTAATATAACCCAAAATGGGGGGGGCAGTCAGCTCAGTGCTCTGTCACTTATCACTATGGCCACACTAGGAAGAGTTGATTCTGGAAACTCCTGAGTAGGGCAGCTGGCACGGGAGACAGCATTGCAAATAAATGTGCTGTTTTCACAGATCCTTCTCTTCAGTTGCATAAGCAGGCAAGGGCTTTTGGATGTGCCAACTCATCCTGTCAGCTACTTGTTGCCGACTGGAGGGGCTAGTAATCACCTCCAAACAGCTGCACAAATAGAGAGCAATCTAATAGCTTGAATTTTCTCTGTTTTGTGGTACCCTAACAGCACAGTACTGCTCTCTAGTAGACACTCTACCTTCGTCCATAATAACATTTAACAATTAAATCTAGGTCAAGAGTTGAAATGACGAAGAACTAATTGTCTACATAACCGTAACATTTCTTGCACTGTGAAGAAAAACAAAGACAGAAAAACAGATATTTTGAAAGACTTGAGGAAATTCTTCCTAGGTATTTCATTGCTCTTTGAACCGGAATAGCAAAAAGGGGGGGAGAAATGTAATCTGTGAATTTGCACAAATCTGCTCCCTAGATTTCCAAGTGGCTCTCTTGTCAAATTATGCAACACCTTCTAAAATCTTTCATATTTTAAAAATAGGAAATAATCTGCTTTGTAACTCCTTCTGGCTAAACGCACCGGTACTATGTTTCAGAGCACAGCTCTACAACCTTATCAGGCAGTTGGGAGTGTTTTCTGGAGCAGCAGGTGAAAAAAAGAAGTTACAGCCCCTTTACCTTCCTTACCAATATATTCTAGCTTCAGTGGCATGGATCAATATTACAGTTGAGTTATATCACCTTCTGCATCAAGCTCATATGGCTGAGATGCACTGAAAATATTAAAAGGCGAGGGAGGCAATTAATGCAGAAAAAAAACCCCAAACCTTAAATAAAACCATTCCACTTTCTATCGCTTTGCTAAAATAAGCTTTTTGGCAGATGCTAATATTCTGAGCTGGCTGGCAGCCTGAAATGAGCTTGTGGGAATCAGGTAGCACAAATGGGTGGCTCGGGGAGAACGCAAAGCCTCCTGTGAGGATATTTGACGTTTTCTTGATGTCCCAGGTGTCTGCAATGGGCCAGAGAAGATACGATCCTTGCCCCCAGAACACAAAATCAGTGCAGCAGTGTATACAATGAAAAATACAGGTGTCATACAGAATGTGAGTGCCAGGAACAGGATTCTAGGTATCATCACACAGTGCTGCCACTCTTTCCAAGTGTGTAACCCCCTATAAAATCCAGTCCATGCAGAGATCATTCAAGGATTGGGAGCAGATGAGTCACAGACATCTAGGGGGTGACATTATGTAGGTTCTGATTTTAACCTTCATTGTTTTTTCAGCATACAAAATACACACAATTTAGGCTAATTTTGTCGAACACTGCTATAACAAACCCCTCTTGTTGACTGCTCTCTGCAGAGGGCTTTAAAGTTATAGCTATTTAACTGTTTTGCAGTTGAAAGTGAAACTGAGACTGATCTTGACTAAAGTGTAGTTGTTTGCTGAATATAACTTTGCTGTAACTGCTGACTTCTCAAAATACATGCACCTCTAAGAGCTGTTGTTACATCTGTAGTGGCAATAGCATATATTTGAGGTATTGAGTCACGCTGTATTCCCTCCACAAGGTTCTAGTTCTCACTGCAGTACCCAAAGGTTTAGACCAGTTACCCAAATATAGAGCCTCAGGCTCTATATAGCATATATAGCATGCTATCTGAGATCAAAACAAATACCAAGGTAGTCATTTGAGCATGCAGCAAATATCTAAAAATAGGTTTGGACTCCTAAACTTACATGATTCATAGGTGGGTATGCCAACCATCAACAACTCTGGCTTTATTCTCTATAACAACTCCCAGAGAATTAAATATAGATCTAGGAGTATGCAAGTGCGAGCATTGTAACTAATTATTATAAGCTAAACTATGATGAAAATCTATGCCATGCCTACCATCACCAGTAAATGCAGGATGTCTTATCCCTCACTGAGAGAAGGACAAAGAGCCTCATGCTTACCGCAGGGTGAGATAATGCCCAGAGCCAAGCACTGTGGTGGGAGTAACACACAGGGCAGACCCTCACTGACCCTTCCACAACTTATCTGAGCACCCATATGCTACACCAAGTGTCTTATTTTAGTAAAATATGCACCATGAGATCTAGTTCCAGGTGACCTTCCAAATTCTTTTCAGAAAGGGCAGAATTGGCCTCTGAGAGCATTTAACAGCATGTTTTGTGTTTGTGTGGTGAGTTTTTTTTGGCAGCAGGGTAGGATCTGCAGGGCCGGCACCTGCTAGAAGCTGCTGGAAGCTCCCCCGGCTCGGAGCCGGACCCACCTCTGGCCCAGGCCGAGCCCGTCAGTGACAGTGGAAACACCTGTGGGAGAGCAGATTTAAGAGGGGAAACCTGCAGGGAGTGGGGGATTGGGGTGGGAGAGGAACCCTTCTGTGGGTACTGAGGTCTGTGAAGAAGGAGAGGATGCCCCTGCAGCCTGTGAGGCAGCAGGCTGTCCCCCCCAGCCCATGGAGGGGAGCGGAGGCCGCCCAAGATGGCCGGGACTCCGTGGGAAAGCCCGGGCTGGAGCAGGCTGTGCCCGAAGGACTGCAGCCCGCAGGAAGGACCCACGCTGGAGCAGTTGGTGGAGGACCGTCTCCCGCGGGAGACACCCCACGGCGGAGCAGGAGCGAGTGCGGAGGAGTCCTCCTCCCCCTGAGGAGGAAGGAGCGGCAGAGACCAGGTATGGCGGACTGACCCCATCCCCTGTTCCCCTGCGCCGCCGGGGGGAGGAGGGAGAGAGAACCGGGAGTGGGGCTGGGGGGGAAGGAGGGAGGGGTGGGGGGAAGGCGTTCTCAGGTCGGGTTTGACTTCTCAGTGTCCTCGTTTTGATTTGCTTGGTAGTAAATTAAATTGATTTTGCTTCTTCCCCAAGTTGAGCCTGTCTTTTGCCCGTGCCCATAAGTGGGGAGCGATCCCTCCCTGTCCTTATCTCGACCCACGAGCGTTTCTTTATATTTTCACCTCATCCTGCCGGGGCCGGGGGGTGAGCCGGCGGCTGTGTGGTGCTTTGTTACTGGCTGGGCTGAAACCACGACACAGCATAAGCCAGTTGTGCTTCTTGCATAGCGTATTTCCACGTTTTCAGTGTAGTATGTAGGGAAGAGGAATACCACTGTCGTATAACACACACATCTTGCTTTGTACCCATTAATTACCGGGAGCAGTTCTAAACTCATTTTATGCAGAGAGCGGTTTATATTTATGTGAGATTAACTTGACCTTGATTTTATTAAATTTGGAAATATGACAAAACAGCCTACACCACTACTTCTCAGACATGTTTGTAAAGTGCTTTAAACATTTACAGCACACCGAATGCTAAATGTTAAATAACATGATGTCAAGCGAAGTAGTGGAAGTGCAGTAGTGAAAATGGCAGCATTGTAACATTCTTAATGTAGTGAAACCAATCACTAAAATATTCTTGTTTGTTTCTGCATAGCACAACTAAAAGTGACTGGCAACATACAGATACATCTAGCCCAGTGTCCAAAGAATAAAGACAAGTTTTTCTAATTGCTTCTGACTTAAAGTTTCTGTAGTCTGGGAAGTTTTATTCACTGTGAAGTACTAAAAAATTATATGCCATGTTAGAGGCACCAGGTAAGTCTCTGTTACTGCTGTGCAATACAAATGAGAAACAATGAGTCTTGCTTAGTACTCCATTGGAATACTGCTTACTCTGCTTCAGATTAATTTGCATTTATGTGTGAAAATTTTAGAAATTTGATATGACAGCTCAAAATATTACTTTTCCCGCATGGACAAATGTCAGGAAAATTATCCATCTGTATTCAGAACAGCACCCATCTGCACTGTTGCCTCCAATAAGATGGTGTCTGATGTCATTCAAACAGATGCATTCATTTCTTTCCCAGGGTGAAACAAGAAATATTTGTAAGTGACAGCATATTTATCACTGTGCTAGTGCTAGTTTCATCCTTGTATCCTATTATTTTTCTCAAACTGTTCAGGTATGCTAGTTTGAAACGTTGCTCAATAAACATTTACTTTCCACCCTGCTTAATCCATCCAAATATTACTGGGGTTTTATCAAGGAATTGCCACAAGAATTAAGTAAATAGAGGAAGTGCCACGTTATTATTTATTTATTTAGCATCCTAAAGAACACAGGTGTCCTGAACCTGGATCAATAATAATTCTTTAATGAAAATGCAAGTCACAAACAGAATGCCCAGTCAGAAACAACTGCCTTCTAAGCTAATCTGCCTTACAGATGAGTAAATTCACTAAATAACCTGTTAAACAAATCCTATCATGTTTACTTTCCACAATGCAAGAAATGCAAAAGCTGAGGAGCGTTCCCAGGAACAAATAAAACACAGTAATTGCTTTTTTTTAAAACAATTGTAAGAGCAATAATACAGTGTTTTGCATCTTTGACTACCTATATTAAGCAATTAACAACGCACAGTAAGCTGAATGTCAAATAAACACTGCAGATTATTTGCTGCTGTTTACATCTGTATAATGCAATTCTGATTCTCTGCATATGTCTCATTTCATCAGGTCATATCAAATCATGTTTTGTTAGTGTTTAATTCAGCCTAAATCCAGTCACATGACACACACTTCAATGCACTTAGTATGAAAAAATGCTTTCCATAATTCCAGTTTTTTTAAAATGTGAATAGATACATCTGATTACCCAGTGACTTGCATGTCAAGTTTATTGCATTTCAAGCATGCTTTTACTTAAGGTGTTGAGCAGTCATTTAAAATACTATTCCCCTTTACTTTTAAATTGCAACCCACAAACTACTGAGGAGTTTGATTTCCTTTCTTTGTAAGAGGAGTGAATTCAGCTAACACTAATGGAAATTATTGAGGCGTACCATTAAAGTTTTAGACAGCCTCAAGTTTCCAACAAGACTAACAAGTACTGCTGTGCCACTTACAGACTATTTTGCAAAAAGTAAAAGCTTAGCAAAGGAATACAGGCAAATTTTCCTTCTACCCTGCTATGATTAAGTCTCGTTTCAGTTGTACATATGGGACAACAAAAAAATAAATAGATACATTATGTTCTGTAAGCATGGTTACATCCAGAAAAACAGGGAGTGAGGGGAAAGAAGGGGATGAAGAGAAAAAAAATAAAGTTAATGAGTTTACCTGATACTGTACAACACTTTTCCAGTTTTAGAAATCCTCAGCAACTTGTTGTCTGTTGTGACATCATGGAAGTTTGCTCCCTTCTCGTTGGCAAAGAATAAATCTGGCTTCCAAATAGAGTCCAACATAGAGGGATCCAAATCCAGGGAATCATCAGGATATTCACTGTAAGCCAGACGTGAGTCGTTCCACTGCTGTCTCAAAAAAATGTTCACTCTGTAGTCCTACAGGAATGCCATGTAAAAAGGTTACTAAGCCACTCACCAAAACTGGAAGCCCGCTTTAGCTTGCTTTATGCTCTTAGACTTACTACAGTACCAGCATTACAGCAAACATTTATGTTATCCTTTGAACATAAGTTGTCATTTGAAAATAAAGCACTCTAAATGCTGTATTGAACAAAACAAACACAACTGGTACATTTTCCAAATCAAAATTACTTCAGTGATGAAAAAAACATTAACTGCAACCTCCAATATTAAATATAACCCTCTTTCAAATGCTATGGATTAACTCAGGTACTTAGAAAGTCAAAAAGCATTGCAGCTAAATATGTAGAATTTCAACAAAGATTCTGTAAAACTACTAATTTAAATAAATTGCTTCCAATATGTAAATCAATTATTTCTAATGTATTCATGAATAGTTGCTAATTCCAGTAAAGCCAGATTTGTATAGAGGAAATTAAATCAGCACTTCTTATTTACTGTTTGTATCCTTTTTCTATCTACTGTATGCTTTTCTCTGTATGTTCCTTCATTCACTCCTCCCTCTCTGCATCCCATTAAAATTGTTCTAATTGCATTCTTCTGCTCAGTGGTCTGCTAGTCACAACTGGGAAAGACAGCAATTACTTAGAGGTTCATTTAGAACCAATATTAACGCTGTGTCAAGAACTGGCTATTAAAGGGGAGTGTGAAAAGAGCTTTTAGGGTTTAAACTCTCTGGAGGGAATGGAAAGATGCTAATGCTTATTCTCCTTATCCTGAATTTCCAAAGTCAGCAAATAAGAGCTTCATCTCTCCCAGTTTTCCCTGTGTTGTAGTAATTTCAGGTAAATATGCTATATTTAACTTGTTTGTGAACACTCTCTTAGAAATACACCTACTTTTCCTCTAAAAGAAAAATATTTAATAATATTTCTATCAATTATATTATCTGAAGGAATATGATATCAAATAATTCTGCCAACTGTACAAACCCCTCACATCTAGGATTTGCTTTATGGTAGCTGCAGTACATTAAAATGGCAGCACTGTGCTTTTGACTTGGAAAGTGTATGAGCTGACCTAGGTTTAGTTAGGCCACTCAACTGCTTAGTCTAAAGAACTTGCCATCCTTGAAATGTAAATAAATATTCTCACTCTGATTAGAGTTGCAGAAAGCAGCTTGCCCATTATGCAGACTCTGTGAACGAGCCCCTCCAAGCTTCAGCATTTCCCACCCTTCATTCAGTAGGTTGGTGATGAGGTGTGGTGCAGTTTTTGAACCCAATGAGATGATGCTTTACAGTCTCACTAGGAATGTGATTTTTCTTGCTTTCTTTATCATTTTCATTTTGTTGTTGGGTAGAATTGAGTCAAAACAGGAATGACTACTAATCGGAGCAAGACAGACCTGAGAGAGGTCTCAAGAATGGCACATTTATTAAAGATACTTACACAGCCGGTATCTGTTTTTCACAAGCCACTAGTACTTTTTATGATGGTGGTGTTTCATCCAGTTAAAGATCAAAAAGCTACTTGCAGTTCTGAGCTTATAAAATGTCTTCACATCTTGTGAGGATACACTAATCCTAAGCACACTTTCCCTTGTTTCTTGGTCTTAGAAACTGAGAGTGTCTTAAAAGTTTATATGGGACAGTTATAAATCCAAGAAAACACTTGATTTTCATTCTGTAGAAAAGAAGGCAGGAGCTGTCATCAACAACTGCTGATAGAATAAAATTGCTACAACTATTTGTCCAACTGCCTTTTGTGCAAATTTTTTTTTTTAAATAAGATATATAATGAAGTCTATGGAAAGCAGAGGGATTTTTTCCCCCATGACATAGAATTCATAAATAAGTCAAATCAGTAGATTGTTTAGAAATATCTAGAAATAAATGTGCTTTCATGAACTTCAGTAGTTGGTGATTTAGATAACAAAAACCGGTCTGAAAAATCCTTATTCATAGAAGAGCTTGCATATGATCATATATATTATACCAAAAGCATAAATATGCCAATAGGATTACACTATCTTTTTCAATATGTACCTTCATAAATATATCACAGCCATCACGCAGATACACTTAAAAATGCTTTCTTTCTGCAAGCTTTGTTGTTAGAAGCAAAACAGTACTGAAACCTTTGTTTATGTCTGATAGACTTTGCATATATATATATAAGTGTAGATATTTTAATAAGAAATAAATGGAAATATAACTTGAACATCACAAAACCATTATTACTTTTTTTCCTGTGCTTGCGGTATAAGCAGTTGAGAGGGATGTGTGTTTACACAGACAGACCTAATCACGTGCAGAATTTTGAATTTACTTTTCCTGTGCTAACATTGTAACTATCTTCTGAAGAAAAAGTTCTCCTGAGAATGGTATCACAACATGGAGCTCAGGCAGACTACAGTGTGTATTTTGCAAGTTCCTGAGGGTAGATGTGGGCGGACTGTAGTAATGCACTCCTACACAACCATGAGTACACCTGGTCCACAAATCCTTTCTGACAGCACCACCGCTCTGAACAAGTAGCGTGGACCGCAGATTCTCTCTCCATTGCAACACCAATGACAGCGGTAGCTCAAGGCAACTCAGATAAACAGTTTTCCTCTGTTCTCAAGCCGTAAGATTAGAGTAATACTAAAATACTAAAGGAATATTAATCTGATTAGTTTTAGTAGATTTATCTGAAGATTTAGGGACTCAATCCACAGATATACTTCGCTTGTGTTATAGGAATCTCGGATAGGTCTTTCAGCAAATCCACGGCCACCAGATTCACTGCTCAGAGCTTCAGAAAAGTTCTGGGTCCCTTTGGCCTCAGCACTGCTGTGGCAGGGGGTGCAGAGGAGCCCAGCCCCCTCTTCAGTGCTACTTTCTGTCTCTGAACTGATGCTCGTCTTAGATCTTAGCCTTCCTCCCATCCTCCTCTCCAACAGCATTGATCGCCCAGGTGTTGAGTCAGATGTCTCAGGCAAACAGCAGACTTAGCTGGCCTTCCATGCATAAGAGGGTCTTGCCAAAGAGACTACTCTCTCTCTCTCTCAATCCTAAATATGAATGCTAGCTGAAAAGTAGTGGTTTAATGACCTATTTCAAAGCCATGTGACAGAAAAGCACTTGGTTACCTGTGTACCTAAGCATGCAAGGTGTCCTCAATGGCTTCAGTGGGGGCTCTGCTTTTATGCAGTTAAAACTATACATGTGAATTAATCAGGATCTAACAAGCTGATTTGTAATTATGTTTTTTCTAGTGGGAAGATAATATCATACAGCCAGCCACAGCCAAGCTTTTAATATAAAGGAATGGCAAATTTTTCTGCTAACAGAAGTACTCAAAACACAACTGGAGTTTGATGCGTTTTCCCCAACAGAGAACCTGCTGCATAGTGTCAGTCATTGATTATAGGGCATAACGACAATAATAATGTCCTCACAGCTAGTCATTTCTGTAATTAACAATTAGCTCATCAATGTACAAACTGCTCTTAGCTTCTCCTACAGCTGATAGCTAAAAAATCCTGGTCATTAGCAACACTGAACATCTGAATTCTTTGGGACTCTGCCCAGCCTGATGTAGATTACTCATCTGTGATACTCAGCTGCAGTCATGCTGTACAGTGAATTTTCTGCTGAATACTGCATGTGTGAATGCTTCCAAAAATAGATACAGAGCTTACTGGCAGAACTGCTTTATTCAGTGAAGTTACTCAGGAACAACTTTTTCTCTTTGTTTGCAAGTTAGGGCTTAAATGAAAGGCAAATGAATCAATGAAGAAAATTTCCAACGATTCCATCTTGACTCTGGCCTTTTTTTTACTATTTTTGTTTTGGTATAATATATATCATTCTAATATGGAAGAAAACCATTTCTTTTGGAGAAAAAAAAAATCATTTGTGATACTGTCCCATACATGCATTATAGTGTAGAAAAACGAATACATATGCATTTTGTTTCCCTAGACCTTTGGAAACAAAACTTATGAAGACTCTATGGAATTTATCCATTTGGAGATAACCAGCACAAAATCCTGTTTTATTTCTGAATGAAAGGTTTTAGCTTTTAGAAGAATATGCTGGACATAAGAGTTGTGCTGGTCTTTCAGAGAGGGATGAATTTCATCATGGTGTCTGTCCTAATCAGAAAACAGAAGCTACTCCTGCTAACATTATTGAGAACCTGGCTTACTGAATTTAGTAGGTCTGGGGCTGTAATCCTGTTTGCCATGTTCATTTCTTCTACTGAAAGCTTCTCTACACAAGTTTTCATCTCCCAAGTTTCCAATGAGCTGCTGTAGATCATCCAAGTTATATTCTGATAATGTCCCTTCAGAACATATACATGGTTTCACTAAGCATTCCTGTCCTCTGAGACAGGAGTGTCTCTATTGAATTTACAATCCAGGGTTTTAAATGAATTGTTTAGTTTTATGTCAAGACCATCAAGAGCATTTTATAGGGAAAAATGGATGCTAGGAGTCAAACAAAACTCATTATTTATCACAAGGGGTGCCAACATTTTTACCACATGATTACATCTATTTCAGAAAGGCAAAGTAGATGGAGCACTAATTGATGTCTGCCTCTCAGAGCAGTTTTAAAACATCCTAAAACTAGTCACACTAGTCATTAACGAACTGACAGCATTAAGAAAATCAGTATCAAACCATTGAACAGCATCTAAGAGAAATCTGTCCACACTTTTGGCAGATATTATGAACAAAGCAAAATAAGAAAGCCAATAGTCTTTGTTTTCATCTATTTGAATGTTTGGCTGTTTTCAGCAGAATGTGTTAATGAACATTGGAAAGGTGCACATTAACATATTTGATAGAAGGTAAAATGCAATGAGGGGATTTAATCAAAGCAATGAAGGAGTCTAATTAATGCAATCAGCATTAGGTCGTGCAAATATTTTCATTGAATGCCATCTTGTAAAGCCAGTGACGTGCAGGATTTTTGCTACTTAACGCTATGCTGATGCCTCTACACACTAGGATCAACAGACATGGCTGGGTAAAAAAAGGCTACATTCATAGCTATCTTCTCAGAATCCTTTAAACATAGGAAAACAAATGAAGTTTTCCAAAAAAACTGAAAATTAGGTCTGTTGATAATTATGTTATATGAAGATATGTTTTTTCCTGTCATTTTTAACTTGATTTTTGTTTTCTTTTAAAATGTTTTTAAAATATTGTAGATACATACTCTAAAGCATTATCTGTTTTATTTTATAGCTCTGTATGTTATATCTTGTCATTTATAGAAGAGACTTCCCCACACTATTTAAGAAAGCAATCCGCCCTAGCCATAACTCGCCCTTTATCTCCAGAAAACATTAGATAACAGGGTGGTTTTTTAAATAAAAATATTTAGGAGCAGAAAATTTCTGTTCCTGCATTCCTTAGGCACCACTTTCTAAAATGATGCCATGAATTACAACTGAATTTAAATGAAGTATTTGAATATTAAATTAAATCATTAAGTTGGGCTAAATATCTGCTCTTCCTTCATAATGCAAGGATTGCAAGGCAGTATCTATCCTATTTTATAAAAAAATAGTTCTTTGGTAACCTTAAGTCCTTTTGTGGGTAGCAAGTTCATTTTTAGTTGCCAAGAACTCAGTCCTACAGGATGCTGAGTACCTTTATTGCCTCTGGCTTCAGCAAACACAGAAAGACCTGGACGCTGTGTAGGAATCCCCAGAAAACAGAGTTGTGGAACTATATTGCAATAGCTTCAGAAGTGTCCATAGCTGTCCATAGTGTCCTAAGGCAATGAGAATAACTTGCAAAATTTCAATGAAAGGGGGAGCACCCATTTTTAATTTATTTTGTGGCAGCAGTGGCTTGAGGAGTTCGAAGTTAAGCTGGGATTTGTCACTAGACCCTTTCTAGAATGGGTTTAACTTACTACTTCTATATGAGCACCTGATAATTATTATGGGTTTATTACATTATTATAAGAAAGCCATCAAAAATCTCTCTGTACTAACCCCAGTAGTCACGTGTATGTATGCTTGAATAAATAACTGATCCTTTTTGTTCATTGTTTGAAAAGCCAGATTAAAAAACTCAGCATCTTTTTAAATGGACTAAAAATAATTTTTTTTCATTTTTCTTAGCAAATATTGAAGAAAATGAAAATTAACTTCTAGACTAAAAAATAAAAAATTGGACTAAAATTTTAATTTCCATTTTTTTAACTTGACTTCATTAATTCTAAATTTTTGCAATTTTAAAAAGAAAAATCTCATCTTGAAATGAAAAATTGAACTATTTATTTTTATATATATCAAAATTAAAACTGACATTTTCATCTGGGCCTTGTTTTTTTGACTGATAACATTCTTTGAATTCAGTCAAAATACACATTTCTGTCAGCTGCGATCCCCTCGTTTCCTAGTTTAACCCTCAGAATACCCAAGTCTCCTTATACCTATATGTTTTAGTCATTTGACTCAAGTTTTGCATTCACTTCAGTTGCTGATGTGGCTGCAATTCACAGAGATTTAACTAAGTTAAACAAGACCGTCCTGGTAGCTCTGTCAGCACAGTCTGCAGCAACAGATAATTCAGTATGTGGTGTAAGACCTACTCAAAATATGGAGTACTTGGCAGGGAGCCCTACAGCTGAGCTCCAGCCATTCCTCTGCCTCTTCAGTGCTAATAAAACCTGAGAAATCTGGTTTGCCCACACCTGTATTTGCTGCCACCACAGTCACTACAGACTATGGTGCAGTCACTGCATATGTACTTTTAGACTTGGTAGTTGAGTTTAGTAATTTATATACCTCTTTATATAGTTATTTTATATTTATTTTATTTTAATTCAGCTGGTAGGCTTTTAGTAGCTTAATAACTTAGTAACTGTCCCCATGTCCTGAGCATCTCTATTCTACATCACATCCCACTCCTTCACAAGATGGCTTCAATGACCAGTCCCACTCACCATTGTAGTTTCTGCTATTGAACCAAAGCTGTTGATAAATATGTTGCAGGTAACATTTACAGGAGGACCTGCAAGTTGAACAATAAATAGAAAAATTGACAGGTTGTGTTCATGACATATATTAAGTATTGTCGTTCTCTTGCCAATGACATCATAGCACTTACCATTGTGGTTTCTGTGACTGATCCAAAACTGTTGATAAAAATATTGCAAGTAACGTTTACTGGAGGACCTGTGGAATGCAATAAAAATGTTGCAATATACATTGAAATAAAAGTACAGATCTCTCAGCCTCCATACAATCTGGTACAGATGTGGCTGAAAACAAGTAGAAAGTGAGTTTTCCCAAACAGATCATGTAAATATTGATCAAAAGAAAAACATTATCAATACTAACTTAATTAACCTAGTTTCACTGGAAGTTGTTATATAAATACACAGAACTATATCCTTGCATTTAAGGATTTGAGAAGAGCTGAGTGAGGGCATGAGTATAACAGCTTTTTCTTTATCCACAGTGCCAGCACAGAATATGTTTTAGCATTGCAACCACTCCTCTCTCCCTTCCTTCTCAGACTTAAAATTAAAAGATTATCTCTCCACACCTATTCCACCTTGTATGCAAAGGCTTTCCACTGAAATTCCCAGCAAGAGGCAGTTTTCACATTGACTCCAGTCCACTGAAAATGGACTTGGACAAGCAGCTCTTTTAGCACCTGATCTGGAGATGTCTGCCTTGCCATAAACAAATATTTTAGCAGTATCTGTTCTGGCTTGACACAGCTTTCGTTAAACAGCTATTTGTAATCTCTTCCCTCCCGCCTCCTTTCCTGCTATTCAGCAGTCACTGACGTGTAGAAGAATGAATGGGGACTTAATATTTAATTAGTTGTCTATTAACCTCCTAGGTTTTTTGGGCACAATGAAATAAACAGGGGTTCTCAGCTGAATCAAAAAGGATTAATGCTAAATGCCTGAATTTCAATAACATAAAAGTTAATACAAACATTGAGTATCAAGTACTTTCTTGTCTCTTTTCTCATTACTATTTTTAATCACATAATTTTCCTTATATTAAAAAAGTCAGCGCACAGAATATAAATACCTACATTTGGTTTCATAGTTAGATCTGAAATTCCTTTACAAAAGATGGAAACTTTATTACTTTCTTTTTTGAAAAATGGAAAGATAAAGCAGTGTGCCCAGCGAAACTCAATATACTGTCAGCTTCCTGAGTGCTAGACCACCCACCTTCAAGGAAACAAACACATTTGTTTTGGGAAGAAAAACCACAACAGTAATATGTTTTGAGGCTGTTAAATTCCAATGAAGAGTGTTGTTCAACTCAGTTTTTGCAACAATTGTTTTTTAAAAAACACTTCCTTTTTACAGTGTAAATGTGTTTTCACTCTCAACACCAAGCTAAAACAAGACAAATAGTCTGCTATTCTCTGTCCATAGTATCATTTTTTTCCTTTTTACTTGATGATATTTCTACTAGCTGGACAGCTTGACCAATATATTTCTCTACCTCTAAACAAACAGAATCACCAAATCATTGAAGTTGGAAGGAACCTCTAGAGATCACCCAGTCCCCTTAGTCCATCTAGTCGCAGAGCAGGATCAGCTAGAGCAGGTTGCTCAGGACTACATCCAGTTGGGTTTTGAATATCTCCGGGGATGGAGACTCCACAGCTTCTCTGGGCAACGTGTGCCAGTGCTCGGTCACCCTCACAGGAAAAGGTTTTTCTTATGTTCAAGTGGAATATCCTGTGTGTCAGTTTGTGCCCACTGCCTCTTGTCGTGTAACTAGGCACCACTGAGAAGAATCTGGCTCCATCTTCTTTACTTTCCCCCCATCAGTTATTTATGCACATGGATGAGATTCCCCCTGAACCTTCTCTTCTCCAGGCTCAGTAGCCTCAGCAACCTCAGCTTGTTGTTGTATGACAAATCCTCTTGTACTGGGGAGCCCAGAGGTGGACCCAGCACTCCAGATGTGTCTCACCAGTGCTGAGCAGAGTGAAGGATCCCCTCCCTCAACCTGCTGGCAATGCTCTGTCTAATGCAGCCCAGGAGGGGCTCTGTCTAATGCAGTCGTCTTTGCTGTAAGGACACATTGCTAGCTCATGTTCAACTTGGTGTCTGTCAGGATCCCCATGGGCTTTTCTGCAAAGCTGTATTCCAGCTGATCATCTCCCAGATTGTTCCTCTCCAGGTGCAGGACTGCATTTCCTCTGCTGAACATGGTGAGGCTCCTGTTGGCCCATTTCTGCAGCCTATCCAAGTCCCTCTGAATGGCAGCACAACCCTCTAGGGCATCAACCATTCCTCCCAGTCTTGTATCTCCTGCAAACTTGTTGAGGATGCACTCTGTCCCATCATCCAGGTAATTAATGAAGATGTTAAACAGTATTGGCCCCGTATTGACCCCTGCAGTAGACCAGTAGTGGCTGGCCTCCAGCTGGACTTCATGCTGCTGATCACAACCCTTTGAGCATGGCAATTCAGCCAGTTTTCCATGTACCTCACTGTCCATTTAGCTAGTCTGTCCCAATAGTTTGTCTATGAGGATATTGTGAGAGAGAGTGCCAAAAGCCTTGCTAAAGTTGAGATAAACAACATCCACTGCTCTCCCCTCATCCACAAAGCCTGTCAAGTCATCATAGAAGGCTATTGGTGTGGTAAGGAATGATTTCCCCTTCATAAATCCATGCTGACTACACCAGTCAGTTTCCTGTCCTTCATATCTGGAAATGGCTTCAAGGAGGATTCACTCCAGGCTTCGAGGTAAGGCTGACCAGCCTGTAGTTAGTTCCTGGATCCTCCTCCTTGTCCTTCTTGAAGATAGAAGTGACATTTTTTTTCCCGTGATGAGGAACCTCCTCCAGCCACCATGACCTTTCAGAGATAATTAAGAATAGCCTCACAATGCCATCAGCCAGCTCCCTCAGCACTTGTGGGTGCTTTCTATATGGTCTCATGGACTTCTCTGTGTCCAGTTTGCCTAAATGCTTCGTAGCCTGATTCTTCTCCACTGAGTTTTCCTTGATCTGGACTTTCCCACAGGTCTCGGGGGCATGGGATTCCTGAAACCAGTCTTATCAGTAAAGACTGAGGTGAAGGAGGCATCGAGTGCCTTGGCATTTTCCCATGCTCTTTGTCAACTTTTCTTTAATCTCGTGGTGTTGTCTTGCAGAAGTCGACGTGTCAACAGCTTTCAATTCCTGAGTGCCAGCAGAACCTAGTAAACATGCTCACCTATGTTAGGAAAACATGCATGCTCATGTTAGGAAATACACTACCGCACCACAGACTGTAGTTCAGATGGACACTAAGTACATGCTAGAGCACTGTATCTTACAACAAAGCAAATATCTCCCTCCATTTCTCTACTCAGTTATATAACATCTTTTACTTGCCTTCTGCTGGTAGATGTGGAATAGTACAAGAATTCAGTAAACTCAGTAAAAAAAAGAGATCAGGTTTGCGACCACCTGAGGAACCTGAATATTCATAAATCTATGGGACCTGACAAGATGCATCGCAGAGTCCTGAAGGAATTGGCTGATGTAGTTGCCAAGCCACTCTCCATGATATTTGAAAAGTCATGGCAGTCAGGTGAAGTCCCTGGTGACTGGAAAAAAGGGAAACATTGCACCCATTTTTAAAAAGGGTAGAAAGGAGGACCCTGGGAACTACCAACCTGTCAGCCTCACCTCTGTGCCTGACAAGATCATGGAACAGATCCTCCTAGAAGCTGTGCTACACGGAGGACAAGGAGGTGATTTGAGACAGCAGACATGGCTTCACCAAGGGCAAGTCCTGCCTGACCAAACTAGTGGCCTTCTACGATGGAGCAACTACATCAGTGGACAAGGGAGGAGCTATGGATGTCATCTATCTGGACTTCTGTAAGGCCTTTGACACAGTCCCCCACAACGTCCTTCACTCTAAATTGGAGAGATATGGATTTGATGGTGGACTGTTCAGCGGATGAAGAATTGGTTAGATGGTTGCATCCAGAGGGTAGTGGTCAATGGCTCAATGTCCACATGGAAATCAGTGACGAGTGGTGTCCCTCAGAGGTCCATATTAGGACCAGTACTGTTTAATATCTTCATCAGTGACACAGACAATGGGATCAAGTACACCCTCAGGAATTTTGCAGATGACACCAAGCTGAGTGGTACAGTTGACATGCCTGAGGGATGGGATGCCATCCAGAGGGACCTGGACAAGCTTGAGAAGTGGGCCCATGTGAACTTCATGAGGTTCAACAAGGCAAGGTCCTGCACCTGGGTCAGGGCAACCCATGGTATCAATACAGGCTGGGCAATGAAGGGATTGAGAGCAGCCCTGCAGAGAAGGACTTGGGGGGACTGGTAGATGAAAAACTGGACATGAGCTGGCAATGTGTGCTCACAGCCCAGAAAGCCGACTATATCCTGGGCTGCATCACAAGAAACGTGGCCAGCAGGTCAAGGGAGGTGATTCTGCCCCTCTGCTCCTCTCTGGTGAGACCCCACCTGCAGTTCTGCGTCCAGCTCTGGGGTCCTCAGCACAGGAAAGACATGGACCTGTTGGATCGGGTCCAGAGGAGGGACACAAAAATGATCAGAGGGCTGGAACACCTCTGCTATGGGGAAAGGCTGAGAGAGTTGGGGTTGTTCAGACCGGAGAAGAGAAGGCTCCGGGGAGACCTTACTGCAGCCTTTCAGTACTTAAAGGGGGCTTATAAGAGAGACGGGGACAAACTTTTTAGCAGGGCCTGTTCTGATAGGACAAGGGGTAATGCTCTGAAACTAAAAGAGAGTAGATTTAGATTAGATATAAGGAAGAAAATTTTTACATTGAGGGTGGAGAAACCCTGGCCCAGGTTGCCCAGAGAGGTGGCAGATGCCCCATCCCTGGAAACGTTCAAGGTCAGGTTGGATGGGGCTCTGAGCAACCTGACCTAGTTGAAGAAGTCTCTGCTCACAGCAGGGGGGTTGGACTAGATGACCTTTAAAGGTCCCTTCCAACCCAAACCATTCTTTGACTATGATTCTATAAACCTAAGTACTGCCAGCAAAACTGGTCAAGTTCTCTTCATCCTCAGAGTTTTCTGGAAAGAGCTTTATTGGTGAGATATCACCAATTCAATTTTTTTTCTGATCATTTATATTTGTTTATAAACATCAAAAGTGTAATGCAAGATTTGCAACCAAATGAGAACAGAAGATACTTATCAGAGGATCTTACAAACTAACATTTGATCATATAACCTACAGATTCTAAGCTAAAAGTCCAAATTTCTCTTAAAGTCAATCTGGTAGTGATGGGGTTTCTAAATGTGCATAGCAAACACAAGCCAAATGAAGTAGATAAGAAAAAGATAACTAACTGAGACTGAAGTTTGCAATGCTTTTATTCTGTTTTTTACTGATCTTTTTTTTCTACTGTTGATATTATTCCAGTGGGGAAGGGGTGTATAGGTGTTGTTCATCTTAAGGAAGTAGTGCATGTTAATGAGGGCACACAGCATCACTTTTTCCAATGAAACATTTCACATACTCCATCCTATAAGATTTTTCTAATCTAATAGTTCATTTAAAATGAAAGCAGTAAACTTCTATGAATTATAGCCAAGGTTTGAGAACGTAATCTAAAACTCTTCAAAGGCAATGGAAACATTTAATTTTACTTCACTACCTAAAATCTAAAAAGAATTGACATTACCTCTAAAAAATTAAGCAACATATACTTTGTAATGAAATCCTTTTTTCCCCCTTGTTTTCTTTTTGTCACCTCCAATGCAACAAGGCAACAGTCCAGGTGCATTTCAGGCACATTTGAGACAATCAAAGTGATTTTCAAGTCATAAGGAAAACATCTGTTTCTTGAAAGAACTCGGGCAAAAGAAAAACCCAAACCCAAAACAGGTAGCTAATGCTCAAATCCACCAGAATGTAGATGTCTGGTATTCTGACAAACAGCTAAGATATCGCTTCTGTTCCCTGCAGCTCCCATGCCCCTGCTTCCCCAGAGGGTCTGCTGCTGCCAGTCGCCGGGACTCTCCAATACACTGCCTTCTTGAAAAGCCCTGACATTATAATATGTCATACACCCCCTGTGACTTCAGGGCACGTAGCACTTACGGAAAGTCCTCAGCACTCACCTGCTCACCTTACCCACAAGAAACCTGAAAATACCAACTATTCCCCTGAATTTGCTTTGTCATGTTGCCTCATAGCTCCTGTACCAAAGGTGGCTGTGACCTTGCCACTGTCTGGCTAGGGAGCAAATCCTTTCCTTGTCAGCTGCCAGAAGGGGTAAATCCATCCCAACGCATGGAGGAGTCCCCATGTTGAGTGATGAGTGCTGAAAGATGTTCGCTGAGCCCCATGCAGCTGCTAACTGGAGCTTTTGCTGAATATTCCCCAATATTGATAACACACGGCCCAAAAGCTTCCTTCATTTGGTACGTTCTTGAGAGGATTTACTTGTACTCTTGCCCTGGAGATCATCCTAACTGCAGCTAATCATATCTGTATTCTCGTGTCCATCCCAGCTCTGCCTTTTTGATGTACAGTTTCCAGGCTGCACCTGGCAGCCTTTTTCTCTTCACATTAATTTCAGCCATATCACTAAATGTCCTTAGTGGGAATATTATAATCATACAAGAGATTTAAAATTACACCTGTGCATTTGCCAATTTTCTTTGGTATGTGTATTTATTAAGGGATTTTGTAAGGCAAACTAAAATACAGTACACATGCACACAGAGAACTGTGGGCAAAGCAAAGAGATGTGGAAGCAAAAATGAGAGATAATGAGGCAGAGCCACCTCATGAAATGACAGTGAAAATATTGGCAAGATATTTACAGATCTGTGAAGAATCTTGTGTCTTTCTCTACACATAGTTTTTGGTCTACCTTCTGACTTTGGCCCGTGTGCCAATGGAAGTTTTTCCCACCATCTCTGATGGTTTATTTTGTTCCTTATACAGGGGAGAAAGGTGCCCTTCTCCCCTTACCACAGAGAGCAGGATAAGCATCAGGACTGTTTGAAAAGACTAAAATCAATCCTGCCTGAGTGTGGGGATAGAGCAGGGATCCAGGAACAGGACCAAGGAGCAAAGTGAGGAGGTAGTGATCCCACCAGGGACGGAGCATCCCTTCTTCTGTGGAGCAGGGATTTCATGTCCAAGCTCAAATGAGTGAGGGGATCAAAACGTGGGTGAGGGCAGGACAAAGACCCACAAGCGGATCTAAGCACTGGTAACATAGATCCCAGGACAGCAGGGGAGGGCAGTAGAGCTTGTAGGAGATGGTTTATTATTTGCCAGTTCTGGTGGAAGCTGGGGTTTTAGCAACCATTTCTCCTCAATCAAGCTGAACAGCCTCCAACATCCAGCAGAGTCCTTATGAAACCTGAAACAGAGCTAACCTCTGTGGAGGGCTCTCTTGCAGCTGCAGTACTACAGGTGCCTGAATTACCACTTCAAGAGCTTGCCAATGCATCTCTTCATGGCTGTCTCGTGGTTTAACCCCAGCCAGCAACTAAGCACCACGCAGCCACTCGCTCACTCCCCCCACCCAGTGGGATGGGGGAGAGAATTGGGAAAAAAAGTAAAACTCGTGGGTTGAGATAAAGACATTTTAATAGGACGGAAAGGAAGAAACTAATAATAATGATAATAATAATAATAAAAAGACAGTAATAAAAGGATTGGAATATACAAAACAAGTGAGGCACAATGCAGTTGATCACCACTTGCTGACTGATGCCCACTTAGTTCCTGAGCAGCAATCCCTCCCAAGCCAAACTGCCCCCAGTTTGTATACTGGGCATGACATCCCATGGTATGGAATACCCCTTTGGCCAGTTTGGGTCAGCTGTCCTGGCTATGTCCCCTCCCAACTCCTTGTGCCCCTCCAGCCTTCTTGCTGGCTGGGCATGAGAAGCTGAAAGATCCTTGACTTAGTCTAAACACGACTTAGCAACAACTGAAAACATCAGTGTGTTACCAACATTCTTCTCATACTGAACCCAAAACAACACTATAGCAGCTACTAGAAAGAAAATTAACTCTATCCCAGCTGAAACCAGGACAATGCCCCTGCAGGCACATCCCTGTAAGTCAGACAGCAAGGCTGAACTACTGCTGGGACACCTCAGCTGGCCATGGTCATTTGACAGGAGCAAGTTGTTTATCATCTTAGCTTCCTCCCTGCTCAGAGTGCAGCAGGCAGGGTAAGGACTGGAGAAGTGCTACCAAAGGCAACTCAGCCAGTCCTGTGGAAAGGGACCATGGGTATTGGGCAAGGGAAAGAAAGGTAGCTTTGAAGCATTAGAAAAGTTCTTCTGAGCCACAGGGATCCTGCAGCTGCTCCAGAAGCAGTGCAGTTTGCACACTTGTTTTCAAGGATCTGTATAATGCATCGTCCAACCCCTGATGAGAAAATTCACATGATTTAACAAGTTTGCTTAAGGTTCTAGTAAGAAAGCAGGAGGTAGACCACAGGTAGTCTTTATTGCAAGTACTTAGGTAAGCCTTCTCTCTTTCCCTATCATTCTGCCTTTGGGCAAAACCAATGTTTTCCTCCACTTAAACATCAGCATCTCATTAGAGTGTTAACAGCAAGGGAAATGTATCAGTCACAGGAGGCAAAATTAATGACACCGGGACAACATAGTTACCCTAAGGCTTACAAATCAAGGTGACATCTCTTGTTAGGGAGTGATGCCTTTCATTTATGAGGTTGTCCTTCTGTGAGATTTCTGTGGACTGCATCACTCTGACTCCCCAAGTATAATCATGCCCAGTAAACACAGAATTCCTTCTCCTTTAGAAGTATTCACCACAATGCAATGTACCACTGAAATTATTATGCTTATGTCAAGTTTATTATTCATTGATGACAATTCTACCTACTAAACAAACAAACAAACAAACGCTCCAAACACCAAAAAAATCCACGAGGAAAGAGATCTCAGGAACCTCTGAAATACAGTAATTGTATGGTATTTTACACTGATGCAACTTGCTGGAAAAATCAAATAAAGACAAAATTATTGTTCTGCTTCATCAAGCTAAAACCAACATCCTCTGAAAGTTCATCTGTCATATATAATAACTTAGCTTGCTGAGAATGTCATATCTCCTGGTGGCAATGTGGCAACAGTTTGGGTTATTTACTGTTGCATCTGAGACTCGGAATCATATTCTGTGATATCAATATACATTTATGATCAACAGAATAAGGCTAAGAGTCATGAAGGCACTTACAGAGCCAGAGCAAGACCTGCAGAGATATTTAGGTGTCTAAATCTTTTTTAGGACTCTCATTCCTACTGATATCACTGAGCCCAAATACTACCAAGTATCTGAGGAATATATGTGAGCAACACCACTTAAGGCAAAGGTATCTGCAGACTGGAGGAGGCACAACATGCCCTACCCAAAGCAGGCAAGAGATAGAGGCAACGGTAGATGGAATCAGCAGGAAAACACTACAGATAGAGGAAAGTACAATTTTTTCCCTAGTTCCAGCTGCCTATTTCCAGAATTGCACAGGCAGGCACACACAGAAATATAAATAAACAAAATAGCATCAAGAGAACTCTTCTCTTACATCAAGATTTAAGCTGCTTGCCTTCAGTTGGTTAACTTGAGAAAACATCTGAGCAAAAATACGGCCTTATGACATGACCTGGATATAAAAGGGGCATGTGACATTCTAAAATCGAAAGCTCTTATTCAGCAAAATACCACGCAGGCCTCACAAGACAAATACTCCAGTGATTGTCAGATCCAGGTGATTACAGAATGAGTCACAGAAAGAAAATGTCTCTGGAGTAAGTACAGCTAAAGCCATCTATATATATACATTGACATAGTCTGAGGTCAAACAGTGAGTAATCAATTTCTGAAGTAGTATGTGAGTTTTCAGCTGTGGGACTATTGCTGAATGTAACGGGAGTCATACCGGTAAAATCCTATCAACATTTCACGGAAGGAGAATCCCTGCTAAGATGCACTTTTCCGTGCCTTAAAGCACTTGTGAAAATTGTTGGATTGGCATGCTTCACATTCAGTGAATGCCTTTGTCCACAGACTCAGCTCTGGAAGAGGAAGGTAAGTCTCACACTACAAAACCTCTTCAGTTCTGCATTTGGCATTATGGGATAGTCCATACAATGTGTTCATTCTTCCCTGACTCTGCTGAGGCTGATAAGAGAAACATATATTACTGTCAGCTCTAGGGTGCCGTGGGATGTTTCCACATAGGTTATCTAACAGACACTGAACAAGAATAATTTCCAGGCACTATTTTATTTCACTCCACAAACCAGGAGCTCAGAAATGAAAAGCCCTTTAAACAGTTGACATGCTCCTGATTTACCCAGCTAACCTGAGCTAGTCTACAAAGAATATATAGCCATAGCCGTCACAATGGATTGTATAAATGCACTGGAGCTGGCTTTCACATAGGTAGTTTGAGGGCTGCTACCAATGTAGTCATGGCAGGCTGGAATTCACTGGAGACCATTAACCTCAGGCATTATAGCTTGTGCTGAGCTCTGTATCATCTTGGTGTGGCACAGAGCACCTCTGAGCAAATTACTTGAAAGCTAACTCAGATATTTCTACACAGGCTTCAGTCACACTTGTAACTGAGTGCAGCCAGTCCCAGAGCCAAAGCCTTCCATGTGCAAATGAGTCTGTGGAAATAAATCTAAAAAACAATGAATCAGAAATCTTACATCTGGAAACTTCCCATTGGAACTACAGGCCTACGGTGCAAGTTACTTAGTACTTACGTCAACTTTGTAAATACTCAAATAAATGCTTTAATTCTTCGTATGTCCATCAAACTGTTTTGGTTTTTTTTCTCTGAGCTCTCTACTCTTCTTTCAAATCTTTCCATTCCAAGTCATGACAAGCACCTTACTGCAAGGCATCTCCTTCTGAATTCTTCCTTCCTCCAAAGCAATAGAGCAATGGGTAATTTGGGCAAACTGGTTTGCTTTTCTTACAACATGAAAAGATCCAGGCACATACTCCTTTTCTTATCACAAAACAGTGTTCGCTAAAGTAAGCAAATGGAAAGGCAGGGGCGCTCAGCCTCACTGGGAGCAGGTAGCAGAGATGCTCCTTGCACCTGATTCTGAGAAACTGCTCGGTTGCTTTGCATTAACGAAGACGGTGCTCTTCGCTGCTGATCAGCATGTGAACTGCATAATGTGTGCAGAGGCCTGGGACACTGCTGAATGTCATTAAATAAAAGATGGTATTACATCTCTAGTCATGAAATCTGCTCTCCAGCATAGGGTCAGTCAAACTCCTCCTGAGTAATCTTATTTTTAATAATGTTTTACGAAGTCAGTGTAGCCAACTCATCTAAGAGACTGCATGGAACCAGAAGATAAAAAATGTTCATTGTGAAGAGAAGGCAGGAGGGAAGATCTACTTAATGAAAAAAAGAAGTATTAATAATAATATTGAAATGCTGTCAACAAGTCTAGGTTTCTATTTTCAGTCAGAAACTCAAAACTCTTATGTAAAAAAACCCCAAACAATTGGTACTTTCTTCCTTTCTCTAAGTATTTCTTACTTTGTTCCTCCTCTGATTCTGATCTTGTGCTGCAGAAATTAATGGAAGCTCAGTTATAAACATCAATAGGTACAGTCTTAAATACAGGGCTTGGTCAATACCTCTCTCTGTGGCCACAGAGAGGTCTCGGAATCGATTTTAACTCCTTTTCTTGTTCCTCTGAGCCTCGGACATTCACTTTATTTCACAGTTCTGCCAGCTTTTCCTTTAATGTCTCCATAATGTTCCTTGCTTTACTATCAGAAGGCATATGTAGGACTTGAAGAAAAAGAGCAGTTTGGGTGACTAACATTACTGAGCAGGCATTGATTTATGGCTGCTAGGGAATTATACACCAGATGATACATGGGGACAGATGAACAATGGGATTTAGGCAAATGGGATGGCTCAGGCATAAGGACAAATGACAACAGAAATGGTCAGGAGCTGGTATAGATGGCAATCTGCAACTGGTCAGAGACACACAGGCCCATATACTCACCACAACTAACACTAATAAAATAAAATTTTCCTTTTACTTTCAAACCTTTCCCATTTTTTACCTCCTTACAGTTCAACTCATTTCCATTCAATCTGCGCAGAATATTACTTTGAAATTAATTCCTCCCTCCTGACTCTCAGCTTCAATGCTCCCATCAGCTGATCTGTTGTATGTTTAGCTCAGCCTCCTATCCCTCCCCTTCACACATCCCCTCTCCTTCTGGGAACCTCCTATGTGGTCTCCCACATCCTTAATACCAAAAAGGATCTGTCTTTTAACTGCAAGACATCCTTAAGGCACTTCTTGGGTGTCTTTCACCAGCAATTTTTTTAGTCATCAGTTCTTCCTATGTATAAAATGGCTGGAAGGATGGGAGAAGGAATGAGAACTCTTCACCAGCCTAGAAAACAAGCATCTTATAAACTGACTGGCTTACTTTTTTAACGGTACCAGACCAGCTCTTTGATGCAGGATGCTCACCGCATTGCTGTGAGGGGTATCACATGGCTTTCACATGGGCTCAGAGCTCTGCTGGTGTAAAGCGTGTCGCAGGGTCAGGGCATCTGGTCTTTTTCTGGTTTCTACCACCAATAGTCATGCTGAGTAGGAGTCTTCTACAGAGTCAACCAAATGAGAATATATCCACACTGAGGAGCTTATTGGCCTGAATTGAACCTGTCCCTAATTATTTATAACTTTGATAAGCCAAAGTTTTTATTCTATTTAAAAAAAAAAAGAGTTAAAATCTGTTTTTTAACAGATTGTGTGTGCTTTACCTCACACAAAACACACCTCAGAAGTGTGACAAAATGAAAATTCTCAGGAGTATGGAGCCAAAGATCTGCAAAATTATTCGCAGGAGTATAGAGCCAAAGAGCTACAGAATTCTCCCAGATGCTTATTTTTAGGATGGCTCCTATGACCGGACTGACCAAAGGCTTTTAACACCTCAGACTGCTCCATCTGATGGGATATCACTGTCTGGAAAGGAAAATTGCTGTAGTCTGAAACTCTTACGTGGAGTGGCCACATCTTCATTTTAGTTTGGCATGGGGGAGAGTATGTGCATGTGTTTATGCACAGGCAACAGGCTACATTCACATCTGGCAAAAAAAGGAGTTTTTACATATGCTCCTGGTTTGGCTCTATGCATATAATTTGCATGCATCTCTTCAACAACTTCTTTAAATTGCAGTGTGAGAGTTTATAGCAGCATTCCAGCCAAAGTGTAACTGTTATTTTATTTATCATTTAGGACTAATTCTTTACTAGACATAGTAAACAGCACAAGAAGAAAGAGCAATTCTGATAAGACAGTTTTATAGCTTAAAACGAAGACATAAAGACAGCACACATTGGGAATGTAGTCATTAGAGGCAGCCTGACATAATGAGTATCGATCTGGCAAATTTTAATCCTAGGTTTTCCCTGACTAACCATGCTGGTTTAAGGAAAGCATTTAGCCTCTTCTCAGCTATATTTCCCCAAGTGCAAAAGCGAGGGAGATAACCCATAGTTGTGTTCCCAGGATAGAGGAAGAATGAGTTTGTTCATGCAGTGTGTGTCAACTGATTAGCAGTTACTATCCTTTAAGGGAAAGTGTCCACAATTCAGCTAGTCACAGATGTGCCCAGTTGCTTCCATGCTTTGGAGACACAGAAACACACAGGTAGGGGTTATTGGCTTTCGGAGAAGAGCGTCATACTGCTACTGTGCTTCCCTGGACATCCCACTGTTTGCTGTAGAGAGAAAATCTCAGCCCCATGACAGGTAGAGGGAGTTGCAGTGTCTGATGCTTTGGTGCGTGACACCCAGGCCCTTGTAGAGGAATCCTAAGGGCTTCATATAGTCCATGGGCAGAGCACGATGCTTCAGCACAGTGGGGTACCACTTGCAGAGAGCAAATAATTTGCAATGGGCTCTTTGGGGGCCCTCCTGAAGCCATGCTTCTCAGCAAGGTTGAGGTACCTCATTCAGGATCCACTGCTCAGACGACTCTCCAAGTCAACACATACAACCTTACTTTGAGAAATCAGTCAAGAATTTCAGTCTTTCCTTCTAAAACACAGCCAGTTTTGCAGCCAATAACAAAACGTTGAGAGATTTCATACAGAAAGAGTCCTTCCTAGGAGCTTCCATGCCTGCCTCACATTGTATGGGGTGCAAACTTGCACCTCCTAGGCTACAAGGCTGTGGGTTTCTTGGAAAATGGGGTGGGATCTCTCTCACTATCTATCTCCTATTCAGAGGATATGGGATTCAGCTTAAACTGCAGCTATGGTCACTTTTAAAAATATTTAATAGGTCCAGATAGCCTGCTGAACCCAGCAAGGTGTGCAGGAAAACACTTAGGATACAACATTTGGAGAAAGAGAGAGAAAGTGTACCTATGCACATTTGTATCTTAATGGTTGGAGCAATTATCAGGAAGAGTGAGAGAAATGCTGGGTCTCAATCCCTGTCCCTACGTTTTCTGTAACAGTTACATCAGCTGCCCCTAAGGTGTCATAGCTACAACAGTCATTTCTGTGCCTCACATCAAAATGGTCAAGAGTAAAGGCTCTCCCCTCTCAGACAAGCCGCTACACTGCAAGATTGGAAAGCCAAGCTCCCCTTGTATTTTGTCCCTAGCTTAGTGAAGTCTGAATTCTTTGCTGCAAAATGGGCCACGCAGAATCATTTATAGTCCTTTGGATCAGATACTGAACCCTTTAAGCTAAGGGGAAACTGGACCAAAAATCTTCTGTCTATTGTAGAGGAAGGCAGGCCACCCATAGACACTGTTCTGTGTTTGTGGGGGTTTTTAAGTGATGACAGATCCACCCACAGAGGAATCCTTTTTCTGTGGAATATAAGGCAGGCTCTGAGATACCTGGTCCCTACAGGGAGATGGAGGTGGAGCAGTGCCTCATCAGAGAGCCTGGATGTGGCTTAGGAGTGAGGTGGGTCCTAAGCGAGGCAGCCTGGGGCAGTTCTAGGCACACTCAGGAGCAGAACTGAGAGAATCCGAGGAACTTTAAAATAAAACAGTAATGCACTGCCAGCGTTACACAGCAGGTGGATTGGGGATTTCCAGGGGGTTTTGCTTGTTTGTTTGTGGACTTATATTCCATCTAAGTCCTGTTTTAAAAGCTTCTTTTATTGGTTCATGAAGCCTTTATGCTTCCACCCTTCCCAGCTGCTGACATGTAGCTGAGGCATAAGGAGTAATCAATGTGTCTTCATGCCCTTGCAATATTTGAGGATTGCTGGTAGCTGGCACAGTCCAGATAAGCCACTAGGCTGCTCTGACTTATCCCTTACAAGTAACTGAGTACTTGGGGAACGGCACTTCTCTCTTGTGAACTGTACTGCTCAGATCTTGCATGGTTTCCAGAATCAGAGCCTTCATATTTCTGTAAATTTTGAATTTTAACCATGGGCTTGGTGTTTATGACATTGGCAGGTCACTAGTTATGCCAGACATTGTGCACCCTTCATTTAGAGCTGTGTCAGACCCTGTACCTCCCTGTCTACATCATTTGGGGGGGCTCTTCTCTGCAGACTGCTCAAATAATTCATTTTTGTGAAAGGCTGTGAAATGCATATTTGGAAGCTGAACCATCAAACATACATTTTCTGATGGCTTAATCAGAGATTTATATTCATATTTCCAGAGGGGGGAAAAAAAGATAATGAAACTGTCTAATAAAACTGCATATTTCTGTTTTATGTGTACATATTCCTAGTTACTGTATCACCGTATGTAATAGATTTGCAGTTTATAAATGTGTATATTTATAGTAAATTAAGTGTACATGTTTTCATATATTCTATATATAAATTGCATGTTTTCTAAGACAGTCAAAACAGAACAAGATGCTTAATGAGTGACCCAAGGGCATTGGCTTCAACTGTATAAAAAATTTAAATCTAAACATGAAACTGGATGTGATAAAAACAATACAACTAAATTAGAACATGATCAAAACAATAGTGTCTCCTGCTTTGATATCAAAGGTCTTTGGCTCTGCTTTGACATTTGTTTTTCATAAATTCCCTTGGCAGTTTGTGCATCAGCAGACCAATATTCCATGACAACAGCCAAATCCATTGATATCTCTTAATTAAACCATCGGTTCTGAATAAAGGCAACACACCAATACGATGCAGATCGCTGTGGCTAACCTTTTCAATATAAAAGATCAGGGACAGATCCTCAGCTTGGATACCAAGCAGCATTGGTTAGCTTGTTCTTTACGCCGCTGCATGCTCGCAGCCTTTCTGACTTGCTTTGGGGGAAGCTGGCTGCAGGAAGCTCAGAAAGAGATCCAGGGAATGAGCAAACAGCTAAGCAGCAGAGATAATCGGGGGGGCTGCTTGAGCTTGCTGTCTGGCCCCATTTGTCCAGAAGCCTAGACATAACCTAACTAGCCATGCAGCTCCCCTAGCCTACTCGTGTTCTGGGAAAGGACCTGAAATTAAAGAAAGAAGGGAAGAAGGACAAGCTCCATAACCCTCTTTACCAGCAGTTTTAAAAGAAACACAATTAAAAGGATCCTTGCATAATTGCAGTAAAAAGGTTTCTGCATGAAAACATGCATACCTAGGGCAGGGGCTGAACATCATATCCTTAGCTACATTTTTGTAGTTGAAGAAAATTAAAATAAACCCAAACAAACCTGGTAAGGATCCTCGTGCAGCATCTAACTGTGCAGTGAGATGTGTGTACACAGCTTCATCTGAAAACAGCATGAAGTTGTAGATGTGCTTCAAGACAGAAAATAAACCAGAAGCATACCTCCCTAATAATGGATGCTTGCACATCTCAAGCAACCTATATTTAAGTAGTGCAATGGCCTGGCCACATCCGAAAACTGGCCAGGTAGCCTCCCTCCTCCTACAATGAACCTCCAGCCCGTGCCCTACAATGGGAATGCACCAACAGTGAGCACTTCCTTACTACATGCTGTCGTGCCTGAGCAGGATTTGAGTCTCCATCAGCCATGGCCCTTTGAGGCTCAGACTGTGTGGAAAATAGCCCAGGACAGGATACTCACTGCATCTGACTTCATGGCCAGTAGTTGTTAGCAACTGAAGTCTGGCTTTGGGAAGCTTGTTAACCACTGGAGAACAAATCACTGCAGCCCCGCAGCCTATCTGAGGTATGTTTTTCAACTTTCGTACATATTTACAGGTTGCTTTTCCAACAGGTATTTATTGTGAAGTGTCACATCTAGATTAAGGTCGACTTCTGCAGACAGCGCCTCTTCTTAGCATGTACATAGAAGCTGCCTTTATTTATTAAGCCTGATGCCATTAGTATCACCCTTGAATGTCATTCAGTGCTTTCCATTCATGCTTTTTTAAGCATTTCATTACTGGTCGACTCAGGGGCCAAATAAGTAAGCAACGGGCTAGAACATATGGGAAAAACTGACCCTCGCTGCCAAGGAGTTAAAGTATTAAAGTGCATAAGCCATTTCCTGTAACAGTTGTCAAGCTAATTTTCAGTAAATTACTTAGTCCATGTGTTTATTATTCAGATATAAACCCACTGACTCGGCATGAAAATGACATTACACCACTGTATTAACAGAGTAATCTTTTACACCTGCAGTCACTACACCCCCAAACTGCATCCCTCTAACAAGACTTCTCTGTGTTCAGGAACAGAAGCTTTTGAGCAAGTGAATTCACACTGCATTGCACCACCCAGTGATGAGGGTAACATTAAGGGGCACTGTTGCTGCACACCTCCATGTAACTCCATAAAAATCAGAATATTCTTTAGCGAATAATGACTTAATGGGAAAGAATGCACTTAAAATATAGAATGAACTTAAATACAAAAGAAAATCACTATCATCTTCATTGCAAATGTTTTCTGTACCAAAAGATAACACACTTCTGGAGCTCTTGGTGACAAACTCCCCTTCTCTCCGCCCAGTGCATGACAGCCAGTCTACTACTTAAAGTATTTGGCGTAAAGGACATAGTAGTGTCAACAGATAAATAGTTTTCTCTCTCTCATCATTTCTAGCTTATGTTTAGATTTAAAGTCATTTTAGAAGATGAAGGTGTTAAAAAGTGGAAAAAATTTAGTAACTTCTGAAGGTCAACACCTGCTAGGAAGATCTAAATTCAAGCTGACTTTCCATTAGCTCCACGTCTCATGTTGTGATTAAGCTGTAGATTGATCCCTTGTATCGTGGTATTGCACACAGTGCTCTTGAGGTAGCCCGAGCCGAATATACACTAATCTAAGACACCACTTCACCATCCCTGGTTTCTACCAGTGAGAAAGCACATTCTTGGCTAGTGTTATAACACAGGTGCCCTACGCTGCTATTTCTGGTTTTGCTGAGGAAAGCAAAGTGAGCAGTGGAGAAAGTAAAGACATCACTCTGATTTGTTGTTGTTGGTTTTTACCATTAAAAAATATAACATGAATATTCATTGGGTAACAAGTACATCATGCAGGTTTCACTTTTTAGTATTTTAGAGAAACCATGCTCAACTGATGTTATAACTGAAGAAGAAACAGCAAGTCAGCTCATAGGACCATGAGTGTATGTTTGCTGTCAACAGAAAGACTCTCAGGGACTTCAATTAGTATTAGATTGCAGTCTTCATATTTACATTTAAAAGTATTCCCCTCTGTGTCCTTACACAAATTATTAGCCTATTCAAATTCAATCCAAGATAAGTATAAGATGAAAAAGTATGCATTAAGTATCTGACAGACAGTGATTAAAGAAAGGCAATTTTAAGAGCTGTCACTCTGGCACTTGTCTCTGGCTGTTCATCAGGGGGACAGTCCCTCTCAGTGCCCTGGTCATTTTGTATCCGATCACTTGGTGTGTCAGGAAGAACCAGAAATCTGCTCCTCTGCTTTCAAGTGATTGTGTAAGACAGAAATATACAAAAAAAAAAAGGATTCTTCAGTATATAGTAATGCTGTAAAAAAAAAAAATCAAAACCCCAAAACCTGTGTTCATGTCTAAACATTTATATATTCACCTGTTGGTCTCCCACTACCTTCCTGAATTTTCTAATTCACAAGAGCAATTTAGAGAAAAGCAGTAACTAATGATGAAATGCTTTATCTGGATAAAACACCTTGTTCCAGTAAGTAGCATTTTCCACTCTCTTTAGAATACGTACCCTTTATTCCACAAATTAATCAAATAGCTGCTGTTTTCCAGTAATTCAGACTAGTCATAAAAGTATATTTAATTATTGTATAATCAGTGGTATAAGATAAATGGGTTCCACTCAGTTACCTTTCCATGAAATCAGACTTCTGACACTTGAAAATGCCTATATTGGACTGGGAGAAAGCTATGTAACTGGTTTAAAGCAGAAAAAGCTAGACAAATGCATGAGTAGCGGCACAACTACCTTGATCCACGACGACCTTGTGAAACATAGGAAACAAATGTTAATGCCAGACTACATGCAAAGCCAGATAGCAGATCCCTAGTTTAAACCATCATTCCTGCAGACCTCTTTTATGCTTAGAAGTTCTTGCCATAAAATACAAGAAGTGTCATAAATTCGATAATCATTCAACATCTCATACATTCATCCATTTATATGATTTAGAATATCAATATTGTACAATAGCCCATATCCCAAAAAAGATCGCAAAGAGATTAATGGATGTTAGAAACTGAAACAATTTGTATTATGGTCACAATAAAGACTCGGTACAAAAAATATCTATAATATCCATGCAAGATAAATTTATTTTGACCTCTTTGCAGCTGTACTTCTTATTCTTTAAAAGGAAAAAAACATGCAACTAGAACATGGGCGTGCACCATATTGACTAATAAAAATGGTTATCAGCTGACAAGGTTTTGACTGGCGATGTGAAGTTCGAAACTGCATGACTTAACTTTCTAGTTCTGAACTCTGAGATACAAAATACTGTTCAAAGGAACATAGCAAAGAACAAGAAAACCTTTCATACCCCTCACCAGAAGACTGAGAGCTCCGGGAGAGCTCAGAGATGGGAAGTTACGAAAAAACTGCTGCAAAGTACCATCCTGCCCTGGAAAGTGACTTAATAAGAAAATCAAAAATAAGAAATGGCAGATTCTTTGCCATTAAGGGTTCATAGGTGTCCTCAGGCAGCAGCTTCGCTTCAGGAACACAAACCATGGGACTTGGAGGTGAGCAGTGCCTGTCAAACAGCTCAGCATGCACCATACCACATCATGCACACCATCCCTGCTCTACCCGCTTGAACATCAGGGGAGGAAAGCTGTGAATCTTTCTCCTCCTGTGTTTTTCACGAAACGGTTTTAGACACATACTGGGGAGCAATAAAGAGCTGTCTTTAAGTTGTCCTGTGTACAGAGACTGCTGCTATTCCTGGTTTTATGTGAGCTACAAGAGATGAAGCAGAATTCTTCTTTTGGTGTCCCTCCCATATAAAGGGCAGGAATAACTTCTTAACAATTGCTACCTTGCTCAGTTCAGGCATTCTCTGAAACTTCACTGTTACTCATACAAATGCGCCAAAAGAATGTGAGACCTTAAGGCAATATCACTTACTACAAGCTAATGTGGACTCCAGTTTAGGAACTCAATAAGCATTTTGAAAACTACTGAAATTAAAACTTACAACTTCCCTGACTAGAGGGGTTTTTTGACTTGTCAAACCTTTGGATCTGACAGCTGTACTAGGTTCCTCCTCACTCAGTCAAAAAAGGCACTTTGTCCAAATCTTGTAATTTGCACACGTGGCTAAGAAACGATTGTTTTTCCAGTCGTTCTCAACTTTCACAGCACTGCTAATAAGGCTCAATACAGGAAAACATGCATTTCAGTGACCAAAGCTGATAGATATAAGTGCAAAAGTACATTGGCATCGGATTTGTTAAAGAAGGAAGCATTTTATCAGTTTTCAAAGTAAAGTAACATTCTGAGCTTTAAATTGGCATAGAAGAGCCAGTTTTGGTGGAATGATAGGGCTCTCCAGAAATGCTAAGTATTTGCAATGAAAATTCTCTCCCAACTCCTTTCATTCAAAGCCACAAGACATTCTGTGCTCACTTCCATAGCGATTTACAGGACTACAGCAAGGAAAACTTACTGTGAATAGTAACGGTTGCAAAAGAAACCTCCAGCCCATAGCCTTCTGTGTGCTGGAATTGTGGTGGTGACTCTCCACAACTCAGTTCAAATTATGGAAGGAAAGGGGGGAGTCATGGAAGTGATGAACAGGATGTGGTTTTTATATTTTGTAGGGATCCTGAGAAATTGGTTCTTACCATTCAGTCATCATTCGCAGGATAAAATCTGCTGTGTGCATACCTTGAGTCCTATCTCTCTGCTTTGGGGAAGAAGGTTTTACTTTCTTCAAATTGAATAAAAGCATAGACCTTTTCTTCAGACACTGCTATAAAGAAGACAACAGCTCAGCATGGAAGTGGTAAAGATATTGTCTTCATGGCTTAAAAATGTCAGGAACAAGTCATCTCAGTTGCTTTTAGTGTGGAACCTGGAATCCTATTTGCTATGTGGAATTAGTAAGGTCTTCAGAATCAAACTCTGACAGCTCTCCTAGTCCTCCCCATGGATCAACTGATCTCCATGACATTATCACACTGGAAAACTGAAGTTATTGAAAAGAGAATCAGAACCCAGAGGTAAAACCCTCAAACCCATAATCTGTCCAAAACATAATCTATTAATTAATCACAAGTCTTAAAAAAACTTACCTTTAAAATTTGGTCTGATTCTAGCATCATACCCCGATGTCCTTCCCATCAATTTGTCCAAAAAATCTGAAGGAGACAGGGTCTGTGAGGGGGATTTTCCAGATCTTGAGTCATGTTCTTTACAGAAAGTCGTCCTAAATAAATTATTAGCCACCATTAGCTAATATTTAGCTTGTATTGTATTCAAGTCATGGAGAAATTATAGCACTAAATAAAATTGTCTCAATTCAGTGAATGTAGCAATTAATATTTTTATAGAACAATATAGTCTATTTTTCAACTGAAAACTTTATTCTAGGGAAAAAATGAGCTTAAGGTAGTATGCATGGACACAATTTGCTATTCAGAAAGAAATCTCAGCTTTAAAAAGAAATTTATTACAGCTTTAAGACTTTAGAAGCTTCAGTTTACTCTTCATCTTAACGTGTAGAGCAATCTTACAGGGACTTTGATATCCTATTTCATATCATTACTTTAATTGCATGTATGCTGTTAAAACTATATGTTAACGCTGGTTTAAGGTGGTCTTAAACTTCCAAACAATAGCTGGCAACACTGACCAAGCAACACTGAAAAATGTTGGTTTTGTTAATGTTGGGAAGGATGAAGATGCAAAAAAATGTTTATTACAGATGCTACCCAACAAAGATTTAAATCATGCTAGTGAATGTCTGGATTCTTCCCCAACATGGCAAAAAAGGTTCCAGAGTCAGTCACATCTGATCTTAGGGGTTTTTTACCAATGATCATTGAGTAATAAAATTTATCAGTATTATCACCAGCTGGTATTTATATGCAAGCTCTGGGAACACATCTCTGTTTTCAGCATTTAAGAGCAAACTTCTGGTACCATATCAGGCATCCAAAATGCTGTGTACATAGCATATTACGTATTGCGAGCACATTATATATTGCAGAGAAAGAGAATTTAGGAGTTCCCTGTGATTGTTCCCTAGGGAAAAAGAAACTAGAATGAAATGGTCATATTTGGTGTCTAGAGGCACGGATTTCATCATAAAGCATTGTCTTGATTCTTAAATAACCAATTTCATTGTATCAATGTTTCAACATAATCTTTGAGCTATATTAAAAGTAATTCCATGACTGTCTTCTTAACCACTCTCTGTTTATATATTTGCCCAAAGGGAACCACTCAGTTTCAGGAGTGTTTCGGGGGGGGGGGGGGGTTGGTGCATCTATACGCAGGTATAAACAAATTAGATATACGTGTGAGCATCTGAAATGAGAAGCAAATATCAAACCCTTTATTCCTTCACAAAAGCACCAGAACTGTTAAAAGGCAAGGTGATAGTAAATTCTTGTGGTGTGATTCCCCGCGTTTTTTCAGGTTCCATTTACAGGGGGCGGTTGCTTCTTTTTGCTTTTGTCAATGACATGGTGCCATTACAAAATATCTTTAATTTTTAATACATAATAGATGACATTCCCCACTTACATACTAAAAACATTCAGGTAAGATAATAAAAGCTGGAAAATTAATCCAGTGCACTTATTTGGGATGTTCCTATACAAATTACTTCTGTTTTCATTCAGAGCCCACTAGTTATGAGTTGTGTTATGATCCCAGACACACGAATATAAACAATATTTCACTCTGTCACTGTATATATACCTCATTACTCATATAAAAACACTTTATGTGTGTACATGTAGATACACAGCAGCATACAGTATAATAATGAATCTCAGCTAAAATGGTGTTTTGGTTAATAAGACTGACCTGTTTGCTTTGTACCGCAAAAAGTCAACAGCTGAAGCAAAAGCTCATGAAACATTAAAAAAATTTTAGAAACAACAATCATATGTACTGGTACTTTAAGTGAGCACAGTACTGGTCCAATCCAGGGTTTTTCCAAAATCAGAGGGCTGGTTCTCTAATTTCAAATAACTACATCCCTGGCAAAACTGGTTCAATCATTTCCAAAGCTTGAAGAGGAGGGAACCCGAGCAACTTCCTAAACAACCTCTGGTGGGAGCAGAGAATTTGTATTTTGGAAGAAAAACCGGAGAAAATGTTTTTAGCTGTATTGATACTCAGTGAAAAAACCATGTCTTTGAATCAGAGAAATGGAAAATAGATCACCCAAACTTGAGAATTTTTTGTGTGTGTGTTTGTTACCAAGCAACGAGTCTCTGAGTGTAAAAGGGATAGCCTATATAGAATGAACATGAAGTACTCTCAAATATAGCAAACAAACTAGGTTAATGTGACGTAGTATCTTTATAGTTATGATTTCCACAGCCTTTTGACAAAAACCATCACATAGAGTAGTATCACCTACCTGAAGTGGTTTGTCTCTAAGAAAAACGCAAACAAGGTTGTCAAAATTTTCACTAGCTGCCGGTTCATTCCTCCTGCTTTCTGTGATGATTTGGAAAATATCCCAGAAATGATTCCAGAGAGATGCACGGAAAAAGTGAGCTGGTGCTGCCTAGATTCCCAAATTCAGCGATATTTTAATTTTCTTGACAATCAGGAAGAGAAGGTCTGGATCTCTACAAACTGGGGGGAAAAAAGAAGTGCCAGTCCTTGGAATCATGGTCAGGTCAAGCCTAGGCTCATCTCCAGCAGCCAGCACAAAAAAGACAAAGCATCAGACCTGGTCGTTCCCCCGCCTCGCTTTTGGTGATGGAAGGGGAAAAAAAAAAAAAGAAAAGAGAAAGAAAGAAAAAAGGCAAAGGAAAAGAAGAGGAAACCCAACTACGCGAGGCTCATCACGCAAAAGGGAACAGCGCTGAGAGCAGTTCTGTTGCCGGTACGTTTTATTCCCCTTTCGCTTTTGAAAATTAGTATTTATGAGCGGTGGTGGGGCTACTGGGTCGGTCTGCTTTTCCCCTCTTTGGGCAGGGAGGCGTCGGCGCTGCCGGGGAGGGAAAGAGGGAGGGATGGAGGGAAGGACGGAGGGACGGAGCGGGCGGGGGCCGCGGGGATCCCCGGCTCCCGGCTGGAATGAGGCGGGCGGGAGCGCAGCGGCGCTGGGAATTCAGCACTCGGACAGCTCCGCGCCCGCCACTGCGCATGCGCCTGGCGGCGGCGGCCCGGGGCGGGGGGGGGGCGGAGTGCGCGCGTCCGGACCCGCGTGTGCGCGCCCGGGGGGGGGGCTGCGGGGTGGGGGGGGGCCGGGTGTTTCTGCGTGGTGTTTTTTGGGAGGGGGGGGGGAGTGTCTGCGTGGGGGGTGCGAGGGGGTGTCTGTGCGTGCGGTGGCTGTCGGTGGGGTGGCAGGAGGACGCGGTGTCGCGCCCCTCAGGGAGGTGGAGCCTTCCCACGGGTGTCCGTGTCGGGGGGGGGGGGGGGGGGGGAGACGTCCCCTTCCTTGGTGGGGAGAGGGGGGGAAGGAGCCCCTGCACCCCCGGGGCTGAGGGGTGAGCGTGGAGAAGGACGGCCCCCGCCACAGGAGCTACTCCGTCCCGGCACGAGTGGGTGTGAGGAGGAGGAGGAGGGGTACAGAGCGGTCTGCGGGGAGTTTGTGGGGGAACCGAAGGGAGAAGGTTGCCTCCTTTGCATTTCCAGTTGGTTTTATGTCTCTTGTCCACGGTGCAGAGAAGATGACAGGCAGCTTACTAGGAGATGTTTCCATCTCCAGACATGTTGGGAGGAGATACTTCTCTTTTTATACGTGGGGAGTTGACACCGGGAATGTAATTACCTGAGACCCCCCAGATGGCCGGTGGCAGAGCAGGGGTGAAGCCCAGCTTTGCCGTTCTCCAAAGCCCCAGTCCCGTGTCCTTCCCCCGACGCTTCCCACAACTTCAATCGCTCAGTTACAAGTCCTCGTGTTAAACCCGAGATGCCACTGAGGAGTCACGTCGTTCAAGAGGAGGAAGAGAGTAACTTGCCTCTCTGAAGCACATATGGTGACTGACGAAAACTCTGCTCAACGCGCTACAACCCTTAAAGCATTTTGGTAACATGGTTTTAAATGGGCAGCTGGGGAATCTCATCTCACGATGTTCAGGGAATATAAAATGCTTTTTCCTCTGCTACCACCATGGTTTTCCCTCCCTTCCACCACTGGTTACTCTCTGTGTATCCTGTACCCTGAGGAGAAGCTGGATGCTTCCCCACCAGTTCAGTTGGTTCCCACTGGAAAATCCTAAATTTTGTGTAAAACAGAATCAAATCTGTTTCAATAATCTGGAAACCAATTCCTGCAAAGAAGTTGTCTTTTTTACCCGTCCTGCACTCCCAAAATAAACAAATTACTGTTTTTTCTTCAGTTTCAGGTCTAGCTGTATTCTCCTGCCACAGAACCAGTCCACCTGAACAGCGCTTCACTTCCACAAAAGTATTTGCACACAGGCATATTTCTCCTATCTCCAAGTAAACTTACCACTCCGTGACAGATACTCTTACCATGTTTGTAGTCATCTTCAAAAATTGCTTCTGAAAAGGAGTTGTTCTGTTCCTGTGTTAGCAAGAGATCAAAGCCACTTACTGTTCATTAAATGAAATTCAGTTGCTGCATTTTGTTTGTTTATTTTAGTTTAATACTGTAGGACATATCTGAAAAAAATCTACCTGACTAGCTATTCATAGGTGCAAATGCTAGATAATGCAACACCTTATGAACAAAAGATTGAAATAACTGAAAAAGCAGTCCAAACATGCAAACGTAAGTTAAATCCCTTATTGCCTTGCCTGCCAAGTCTGTGTCAGTAGCATAAATGAAGGTCCAGCAGAAGAAAGGCTAGAGAATTTGTTTTTATTAAAACTATCAATGTTTAACAGTAGACATTGGGGGTTGATGCTGAATCACTGCACTGTAACGTCCTCTAACCTATTCAGAAGGCAGGTCCTCCTACTAATACATTAAAGAAGAGAGGTTGTGTTATGTCTCTTACTGCAGTGTCTCGTTCTCAGAAATAAAGCTCACAAAGCTGCATCTGGAAATAATGGAATAGTTTTGAGTCAACAAAGACGTACTGTTCAAAATTTGTGCCTGTTCCCATCTAGATAGGAACCCAGTAACTGCTATATATTGTTACCTTGGGTTAAGATAAATGGAGAAATTGGAAAGCGACAATTTCTATCAGCTGCAGGAAAAATCTGTGTCTCTTTAACCTACACTGCCACCTGCTTCAAAGTGTGGGGAATCTCAGGACTGCTTGCAGAGTTCCTAATGCAGAAATCATGGAATGTGGCAGGTGTCTTTCCAATGAAGCTGTTAACATGGATTTTGTGACATGAGATGCTTTTAAAGACCTATAAATGTTCCTTACCTTTTTTGGTGGAAGAAAGTAACTGAACATTTCCGTAAGTTTTCTAACTAGAGAAAACCTACTTGAAAGTCTGCTTTCCAAGCTTTGGCTGCTGGCGACCGTTTTCTGCGGTTCACAGCTATTTGAAATGCTAAATAACTATATCCCTAAGCTAAATAAAAGTTGCAGGAAGTTCTTCAAAATAACCTGCCCTTAATTGGTGTGGGGGTTGTAAAAACATGGTGAGAGATGTAATAATGAAAATTTTGAGTATTTACTCCATAATTCCTTACCCCTCTAAATGCCTAGAGGCTTCAGTGACATGTTCCTCAGCATGGTGGTTACATGGAAGGGCCAAACCAAATTTAATTATGAAGGGTTGAATATAGTGCGTTACTGATACTAACTTAAGTAACAGCAACAGTCACTCGTATAGCTCTCTTCTTGAAACTCTGAGGGCTCAAAGCAACCATTTTCTCTAATCAGAGGGTTCCAGGTCAAGCTCCCATCTGCACTGGGGAGCAGGGGGAACAGATTTCAGTGCATCCTTCACCACTTTTCCATGAATTAACACCTGCATGAAAAAGTTCTTGCTTTCAGTCATTCTTGCAACACAGCCTCTCCTCATCCTCCTCCCATTAAAAGAAAAAAAAAAAAAAGTTTTTTATAGCTGGTTTGAGTACTGTAAATCTCTACGTTGTCATTCATCCACAATTAAATAGTGTCTATAAAATACACACCCGATGGTGAGGGATGCTTCACAGCTCTGCAGACCAAGGGGAACCATTTGGGAGCACTACGCCTGGAGGTACGTGGCGCTTCCTGGTGTCCCCTTCCTCTGCAGGAGCCAGAGCTACAAGAGGTACAACCACTGATGTGCAGCAGTTTCTGGATGAGCTGTGTACGTCGAGTTGCACAGAGGTGATTCTCTCCAGTGTCACTCATTTGTTATCTCCCACAACACATTTCTGACAGCAGAAGTGTGGCAAACGAATGGGAGTCAAGGACTCCCACCCAGGGTGGGATGGGGAGGCTTGTACTAAAACAACGGGGCTGTGAAGGAAGATGAGAGGGAAATGCTGCTCTTCCAGTGAAGAGGCTAAATGACACATTCCTGCGGTTCCCCAGGCATATACCAAAGCTTAATAATCATACTAAATATGGTACATTATTTCAAGTATGAACTAATTCAGTCATTTCTCCATTCCACCTGAGTTTCTTAAGCACTAACTACTGGGCAGAAAATAGGACAGAAGCACCCTGTTTCCATGTAAATGGTTTTATAACAGTTAGTTGATGGCACATGATTTATGATTGTTTGCACTGTGTATGCATTTTTGGAAACCTAGGAAATGGAAGAAATAAGGTCATACCACTTTCTCAAATTATGATAAATAAGTGATCCAGAAGCACGCTTCTGAGGAAACAAAATCCATCACTTCAAATACGCAATTAGTGTCTATAAAAAGAGAAAATTCAATATAACTTTCAAAATGGTATGTCAGATTATCATAGGTTTGGGATGTTTGTTAACAATGCCGAGTGTATTTCAATATACTGCCAAATATAAATGAATAAAGAGTACAGTCTATGTAAAATGTCCAATTATAGTGAAGGTAAAAAAGCCAAAACAAAAACCTGAAGGTAATCTAACATGACTGCATGATGAGCTAAGGATAATAAACCAACTGGCCTGGTTTTTGAACTGTACCATAACGAATTGTGTAAAGGATGGAAAATGTAAACAAATCCTGTTTCTCTTTAATGTTGAGAACTGTGTTAATATGAAGTGTCTTTCAGTAAATGACAGTGATAGCCTTAGTTGTGTTAGGACAAGGCAATAGCTAGTTTTTCAGGTGTCCAATATGAAAACAAATGACATATTTCAAACATTTTTATATCTGACATTAACAGATATAACAAAGCATTTGTCAATACAGCTCCACTTTGCATATATTGAAAATATTTTCACATCCTTCTTTTTTCGTATTAGTTGCCTGAGTATCGGTAGACTTTAAAAAAAAAAAAGAAAGTCCTTATGGTTCTCTGTTACGTAGTTTTTCCTTTTAAAAAATAATAAGCACAGCTGGAAAGAGAGCATAGTAAATTTATCTTGAATGGAATTATGTATTGTAAGTATCTTTTTTGTATTGAATTTACTTCCCATATCTGAATTTTGCTTTCTGAAAGTTTGAATATATATATTATATTACATATATAATAATTTATAATATATGCATATATATATCTTTGTATTATAAAGTGCCTTATAATATCATTTCCCAGTGTAATTTTTTTACGCTGCAAAGATAGGAAATAAAGAATACACTAAATCTCATTTGAAATTTTGTTCCCCGTTAAAGGTCTGATAGTTTTGCAGTGTCATTAAGTAGGGACTTTGTTCAGTTTTACCAGTTGTCTTAAGTGGGTTCAGCTATTGGTTTTTGGCATTACCATCAGATTCCTCATTTTTCCAAGATCTTCCTGTGCCCCAAGGCCTGTTTGGGTGATTGATAACACTTTACTCCTGGTATGGTACCAGTGATGCCATTAAAGAATAGGGGAGCATTTCATACAAATAAAATGAAAATATCTGGCATTTGGAATAAGATAATGTTGGAAATAAGGGGAAAATATGATTATAAAGTTATATATACTTCAACCTGTCCAGATCTACTTGTGGAGTAGGAGGAGGAAGAAAGGCGAAAATGAGCTACTCATTCAGCCCTTGACCTTCAGTCCCAGTATGTGGTTCATACTGGGAGGGGCTTACAGATACCCAAACGGGAGAAAAAATAGTAGTCAGAAACATCGCAAAATTGTTCTTATCCCTCATATTGCCTCCTGGCAATTTAGATATGAATCTGAATCATTCCTAGCACTAAGGTGTCATTTATGACTTAAATTCCTTAAGACAACAGTTATTATATATCACGTCTTTCAAGAAAGTATTCAAAGAGGACCCTTCCACCAAAGGCAGCCTGTACTCATGATGAAAAAAATCAGTCATAAACTTTAAACTGGTGCCTTGTTTTTAAGTCTTCTCATGTGAAATCAGAACCTCCTTACCTGGAAATACTGGTTGGCTTAGTGGAAGGGACCCCAGTAGCCAGAACTGGTTCCAGACCCATTCCAGCAGTGGATTTCTCCCTCTCTGCACTGCGCTGCTTTCGTTTATGACAGCCAGGAGGCAAAGAAAGTGGCATGAATTGACAGGGTGCTATCCATTGCCTGCCTTCGTGTAGAGTCCAAGAAGAGGGCAAACAGCAAATAACCTTTTTTACTTGTGCACACTTACACCCAAAGTGTAGCTGAGTGAGTTGCGAGGTAAGTTCTTGTTCCTTTGTATGTGTCTGCACTCTGAATCACCGCCCCTAGGTCATCACTGCTACAGGAAAACGGTTTAAAACTTTTGGTTTAATCTCACTTGAATGGAAACATTACCGGTTACAATTTCTCCAAAATAGATCACATGCAAATTGAGATTACTAAGTGGGGCCACTCAAAAGAAAAATCAATGATGTGAACTAAGTTATGTTTGTGTTTGCTGTGTATGAACCTGTACTCAATAAATTTATTGTAAATATATGCTCTTGCCCACCTCCTTTGTTTACATTATCTGAGCTAACCACAGCTATGAGAGACAAAGTTTTTGTAGGAAATCAACAGGCCATTAATTTCTTAGAATTTGGAAGCCAAACTCAATGTCTGACCAACATTCATTCAGCTTTAGTATTTCAACTTTTTAAAGTTCTGACAGAAACAGCAGCAAGAAAGAGCTATACAAAAGATTTATCTAATGTGTCTGATAGGATGACTAACAAAGAGTTCTGTTATGTTAAGGTGATTTATCTAGTGAACACTTGCTTCTGAGAGAGATATATATATATAAACCCACACACATGAAAATTGTGACACTTTTCCATTTCATTTGCAGTAATTATTTTGTTCCAGATGTTATATATTAATGCGATGAACAGAATATCTTACTTCTACTGTAGATTAGAGACTTTGGCAGACAGCAGAACTGTATAGTAATGATGACTAATGCTGCGCATCGTAATCAGTTTAATCATGTCTTCCCTTAATGCTTGTAAGCTGAACTTGCTTCTGTTCTGACAGTATTATTTTGTAAATTTTGGTCTTTGATATTTAATCGAGTATGCATTCTTCCTGGCTTGCAACAAAACAATCTTTTACCCCATTTAATGCTTATCAAGTTATTCAAAATAACGTTTTTAAATAGGCTTTACAATATGGCATCTGTTCTAGCCATAAGGATGCTGAGATCCAGAGTGGTGCAATCGTGTATACAGACTGAAGAAAAGCTGTAAAGCTTAATTTATTTATAAATGGATTACAAGAGTTTCTTTAAACTGATCTTTTAATTTTATATGCCTGGTGAAGAGCATGACGAAAACAATCATAGTACAATATATAGATGATTAAGATAATTATGTGTGTCCTGCTTGTGCTGGTTCTACCTTACCAGGATTAGCCATCCCCTAGCAAATCCAAAATGCAGGCACACACTCATTTTCAATACTGTTAACAAACGGAAAAAAAAAAACAACTAACCACACAAAAACAGAATAGAAAGGGGAAAATACTTTGTCCCAGGTGATATTTGGACACTTACCTGTGGCATTTGCACTACCAAGTTCTTTGGTCACAGAACAACACGCTGTCACTATAGCACTGGAGTATGTAATAAGGTATCAACATCACAAAGCAAATACTGATTTGTTTTTGTTTAGTGGTTTTCCACACCACAGAAGTGTCTCTGACTTCTATTTTTTTCTCTAGTGTTTACTAGAGAGGAGTATCAAGAGCAAACGTTTGAGTATGTGGGTGCATAACTGTTTTCCCCCTACCTTTTCCACGGTTCTAGCTGCTGGCAGGGAAAATGCTTTTTCTACCTCATCTGACAACCTCTTCGGTTTCTGTGGTGCAGCATGGAGAGGGAGGGATCTCTGTTTCTGCATCCCAGTGACTCACTGCTAGTTCTGCAGCTGCCTGGTAGCAGGCACAAGTTGGGTGTTCCTGTGATAAGGAGTACATTAAACTTCAAAACCAGAGGAAAGACCCGGACATGTGTTGACTCCAGACTCACGGGCTACATGTTATTGGTATGCACATTCATAATCAGTTTTCTCTATGAATAGAGATGTCCGCGAGGTGTGCTCTAAGTCATTAGCAATATTAGAGCTATGATTGTTTCTTAACTTTAGAGCGTCTGTTTACCTATGACAGTGGTTTGGGTTTGTGTGGCAGTTTTTTTGGCAGCAGGGAGGGTCCGCAGGGCCGGCTCCTGCTGGAAGCTGCTGGAAGCTCCCCCGGCTCGGAGCCGGACCCGCCTCTGGCCCAGGCCGAGCCCGTCAGTGACAGTGGAAACACCTGTGGGAGAGCAGATTTAAGAGGGGAAACCTGCAGGGAGTGGGGGATTGGGGTGGGAGAGGAACCCCTCTGTGGGTACTGAGGTCTGTGAAGAAGGAGGGGATGCCCCTGCAGCCTGTGAGGCGGCAGGCTGTCCCCCCCAGCCCATGGAGGGGAGCGGAGGCCCCCCAAGGTGGCCGGGGCTCTGTGGTAAAGCCCGCGCTGGAGCAGGCTGTGCCTGAAGGACTGCAGCCCGCGGGAAGGACCCACGCTGGAGCAGTTGGTGGAGGACCGTCTCCCGCGGGAGACACCCCACGGCGGAGCAGGAGCGAGTGCGGAGGAGTCCTCCTCCCCCTGAGGAGGAAGGAGCGGCAGAGACCAGGTATGGCGGACTGACCCCAGCCCCTGTTCCCCTGCGCTGCCGGGGGGAGGAGGGAGAGAGAACCGGGAGTGGGGCTGAGGGGGAAGGAGGGAGGGATGGGGGGAAGGCGTTCTCAGGTCGGGTTTGACTTCTCAGTGTCCTCGTTTTGATTTGATTGGTAGTAAATGAAATGGATTTTGTTCCTTCCCTGAGTTGAGCCTGTCTTTTGCCCGTGCCCATAAGTGGGGAGCGATCCCTCCCTGTCCTCGTCCTGACCCACGAGCGTTTCTTTATATTTTCTCCTCATCCCGCCGGGGCTGGCGGGGGAGGAGTGAGCGAGCGGCTGCGTGGTGCTTTGTTACTGGCTGGGCTGAAACCACGACAGACAGTAATACATGCTTTGGCAGGGTCAGGCTCCTGGGGCCTAGAGGAGTTAAAAAGCTGCTGAGTTATGTCTCAGTCACCTGTAAGGCTGTCTGAGATCCAAAGATGAACGGTGTTCCAGAAAGAGTAATTTACTTGTAAATTTATTGAGCAACATTAGCATGCTATGTGATTTTACATAAAAGACTTTCTTGGATTCTTCCTAGCATACACTGAATAATAGATAGCACTAGAAAAATTGCATAAACCAGTATCTAAAACTTGTTGAAGAAAATTGTATTATTCAAGAAGTGGTATACAATCATATTATTAAAGGCTATAACAGGACGCATTATTCATTATGAGGTAAAATGAAGATGGCCCATACATTTCCTGACTGGAATGCTTAACCATGCAAGGTTGTATTCTCCCACCTTGCTTTTTGTATGGAATTTTTATTAATCCAATGTTTAAATCATCTTCTCGCATCTAGTGGTATTCACTGACAAAACCAGTACTGAGTGATAGAGAGATAATATAAAGAAAAATTTATTACAAAACATATCTTTTAGCTAAACTCTTTTCTCTTTCAAAAGTAATTAAGCAACAGGTTTCTATTAAACATTTTACCTATATTATTGCTACTGCCCTGACAGGAATTTGACTAATGCTTATTAACTCACTGCATTGAACAGTGGCCTGTAGAACAGTTGTAATAAGATTTTATGAAGTTACCAATTTAAAATTTCGTTCCCTCCCAGTGCATGTACATAATTACTATCGACACCAATGTGAATTACACATTCATTACACAGTACGTACTGAGAGGAGAAAAAGGCTCCTATGGAGAACGTGGATCTGTTCATATCTCTCTCTCAATTGTTTACACTCTAGGGAATAAGTAAAGGTCATTCTCCCAGGCTTTTCTCTTTTCCTGCCAAAGTATGAGCCAAATTAAAGTCAATTGGAGTTTCATTGGAGCTTTCAGGCATTATAAGTATTCAGCTTGTTAAACAGGTTTGCTTTAAAGCTCTCAAAAAAAAAAAAAAAGCAGCCTGCTATGTTTTCAAGTAAATTCAGTAAAGGCTGATTATGCCAAGGTTTCAGTCATCTCCACAGTTATATTTTATAGTTACGTAGTTACTGCCTCTTCTAAAATCATCTGGATGGTAGTGTATCCTAATAACATCCCAGAATCTGTTATTCATAAAGGAATATATTTCGGCAAAATTGGAGTGTTCAGCTTTTGCTACTTCAATAATCATTGATAAGAATCAATAATCAAAACAGGAGACAAAAGAAAAAAATCCACAAACCCAAAGCCTTCTTAACAACATAAAGCTCATGTGTTTCAGTTAACTGTCTATTCTTTCTTTCTCTTTTAAGAAAATTTTGCTAGGATGCTGAGGTCTTCCTTGTGTCAGTGTGATTATTAGGAATCTTTTAGTGTGGGGATATCCTCTGGTATCAGTTGTGGGGATAACACAAAGTAACTGGAACATGAAAAAAAAAAAAAAGAATCACCAAGAAAAATAAATGGTAATCAGTACATAATTAATGAATATTCTTCCCTATTGTGTTTAATCCAGAAGGATAATCAAATGTGCTTCAGGCCAAACTAAAGTGTGATATACTTTATCAAGTCCTGCTAGCAAGTAGGTAAGTTGCTTGCAGACTTTTAAAAACTTAGATTTATTTATGTAGTGGACCTAACTGGTCCCTTTAGAGTACTACTGAAGATGTTTGTATGAATTATTCATAGAACCTGGTTTTAGTATTTGAAGGGTTATAGTATATCATTGACGGTGCTTTTTGTAAATAAGCAGTGCAGAGAATTTAAAAGATGTATTTTATGTATGCTCTGACCACATCCTTAGGTTACATTGCTACCTAATTTCAATACTGGAAATGGAAACTACCCTCAGTTCACAAGGGAAGCTTTACACAGTTAAATTCACTTACGTATTCCATATCCAGCCCATGAATGTTGGCCTATATCAATGTTGCTTTTTTTTTTTAACAGAAACTTTGCAAGGAATATAGTTTATATTTTATATTTACTTATTTTTGGTTTTTAAATCTAAATTCTCTTCCCTGATCTGCATCACTGATTCCTCCATGTCTTCATACAGAACTCATATTGATATCAAGAGCAATTGTGAGTATTTAAGACTTGATTTACCTCCTAATGCAATCAAAACAAGTCTGTGTTCTGACTTCAATTAGAACTCATGTTCATTGGGAAAAGATGAATAAATATGCAGAGAAAAGAAAGGGACAGTTCAGACCTTTGCTTCCTTTTTTATTATAATTGCTTTTGAAGCAACTTTTTAGAAATGTAAGAATTATATCTCTCTGAATAAAAATGCTTTTCCATTTAGCAAACATCGATCTTTTAGTCCTGTATTTTCTTTAGAGCAATCTTCCTTCATTTAATTTCCTTTCTTGTGACGGAACGTTACTTATGATGTCTCTGATCCTTCACAACAAATTCACAGAGCAGTCTAGTTTCTTCCACATTTATTTGCTTTCATTTTTTAACATATGTCCTCAAAGTAACTTCCCACTTAGTCATATGCTAAACGCTGGTTCAGTCCCACAGAAGGCACTGCTCCCTAAAATATCCTTCACAGTAAAGATTGCCCAGTTCCTGCGTGGCCGTGAACTTCATCTAGGGCTTCCTGCAGCATTACAGAATTCAGGACATTACTGAAACCCCGTCTGAGTCATTACATGATCTCAACAACTGGCAAATGTCTGTAATAAGAATTGCCCCTTTCCCCAACACAGTGCTACAGGACACTTTAGGATGACTCCCCATGGCGATAAACCTAGATGTATTCAATAAGAAAAATAGTTTAAAGTGAAGATGGTGTTCAATCTAGAAGGGAGCAATCCTATTTGGATAAGCAAGATAGTATCACTTATATGTGGGATGCTGTGTAGAACTGGGTAAAGATCTATAAGTATTATCCAGATTATGTCATCACTAAGTCTGATGAACACAATCAGACTGAAAAGTAGTACTTCTGGGTCACCAGAGCAATACTTCTCTGGTAGAAATCTTGTTTCAGGACAGCTGCCTGGGAACACTGAGAAATCCAAACCTGTTATGTCCATACTACTTTGAGAGTCTCTGAGGACCCTTCTGATTCCACAGTGCTGACTGAACTTTGAAAGTTCAGCTAGAGTCATTTCAGAATAATATCATTTCCCAGTTAGCCATTTCTTCCAGAGGAAATCCAAAACCTGCATGATAGAAGCAGTATTTTGCTTTTCAAGCTGTATTTCTTCTTACCCACAAGACCAAGTAAGTATCTGTTCTTTCTTCCCTGCTTTCATCCATTCCCACATTCAGACCTTCAGAGTCCAAAATGCACAAGGTGGTAATTACTGGGAGGACTTACCGCAGAGGTGCAGCTGGCGAGCTCCAAGTCCATCAGATTTGATAAAAGGCATGAAAAGGAGAAGCTGTGGACCCCATCTCCGTTTAGTGGCCAGATTTAAGAAGGATCCCAGATACACTCAGTAGATCAAGATCATCAGTCCTGGAAGGAGTGCCCCTGACTCTGCCATAATAATTCTTGTGGATCTTCAGTGTTGATTCACATTCTGAGGATTTATTTTCTAGCACTGTTTTGCAAAGTTAAATATAGTCTGATACCACATATGTGGGAAACAAAACCAGGCACAAAAAGAATAACGCCTTTTCTATAATTCCAGATATTCAGAAGCATCAAGAAAATGCTGGCATTCGCATCACACATTTGCATGACACAAACCCTCCATATGTGACCTGAAAATGATATAATATTATAGCCATGCTCAACAGAAGCATCGGATCCCTGTGGTGGGATGGCCTTGGTGTCTGCTCTGACCACACTGGCAATGCCAGGGTGCTCCGTTGTCAGCTAGTCGGAGCCCGCACCATCCTGCCCGGCGCCCGAGGGCTGTCACCTACGCAGAATTTGCAGGACCCTGAAGCATCCCCAGCTTTCAGCCTCACTTGATTCCATGGGGATCTTAAAACTTAGCCTCTATGGCTAAGGAGAAAGCAAAGGAAACTTCCATTTTAGAGATGAATAGTTTTTTCACTTTGCAGACACCTTCTGGATTCTCATAATCCCACTTGTCATTTTAAACTTAACCACAGCAGTAATATCCTGTTTTCTTCACCTGGTGGAAGTGATGAAATACCTCCCCTTTCATCTCCATATGAAAAGGTCACATACAGTCTTGACTGACTGATGGTTCAGATACAGAAATTTCTGTTTGACTTCTTCTCTCACCTGTGTGAGGAAGACACCTGGGTCACTGGGGACACCAGTGACTGAAGCACCATGGTCACCCGACTCAATTAACTGACTCAGTCACCCAGACTAACAATGAAATGCAGGTCTGTGTTTCCATGGAAATGATACAAATGAGGTGAAAAATTATATATACCAACAAGTGGATTCCAGATTTGCTGAATCTTCTGTAAAGCTATAAAAATAAAATGAGATTAATCAAATTTTTATTCATACTTTTTCTACACAAGCTGACATTTACCACAAATATTTTAGAGGTATTTGCCAGGTCTAATTTGTTCAGTTCCACATCATCTAATAAAATGTGTCTGAGAATTGGAGGTGGGGAGTTTAATACCACCTTCAGAGCAGGAGGTGGTAAGATTCCTCATGAACCATTGGAGCTAATGAAATAAGTTTTAGATCAGTAAAAAACCTCATTTTCATTCTTAAAGATTAGCCCTTGTTAATCTAAAGCAAAAGAGCAAGAAAACTTCTAAAATTTCATGTAGAGTCTATTTCCAGCTAGACATCTCAGTGACAGTTGTGGTGCTTTTAAAAAGGGGAGGGCTGTATAATCACTAATAGTACAGCTTGTCAAGAGCTGTTCCATCCATCAGATCAATTTTTTTGGCTCCTTATCATATCTCTAGAAGAATGAAATGGAACTCGTGTCCTTTACACCTGTTTTTCATTAAAATGTAGTTGGAAACACAGATGCAGCGGGAAGAAGTTAACCATAAACATCTGACTTTATATAAGACAGATAAATTAATAGCCCCGTATTAAGTTCAATGGAAGATGTTCATGGAATTTCCACACTCAGAACAAATGAAGTTTTTAATCCGACGTTTAAAAAAATACACACATAGAAGCGTGTGTACTACTTTAAAAAGTAGTATGATATTTATGTATTAAAGTTTTTGTTTCTCAAATAATATTGAACATTTTTTATAATTAGAAGACCAGATATATTGCTTTTCTATTTTTGTTTTTATTTTCTGCTATGCCATGCGCAGTACTAGATGAATCCAAGTATTTACTCAGCTTATGACTTTGCCAGACTCTCATTTCCAAAACACTAACTTCGAGACCAAATACAGTTCTCTGTCAATAAGTGGAATCAAGCAGTGAAATCACAAGGGAGAAAATGACTGGCTGGCTGAGACATTTCAGACCGTTCTCTGCCCGCAGACCGGTCTCCGCGATGTCCCCTCTAAGGTCTTCCTTGCGCTGGGTGAGCACCTTCACCTCCTGCCTCCTGGGCTCTCTGCTGCCCTGACTTTTCTCTCTTGCCTCCCCAGTTGCAGTTCTCAGTACTCTCCCTGGTAACAACCTCTGGCTCACTCTGCCTGTGCGTGTATATCGGAGTCAGATATTGTATGGTCGTCCTTTTAGCTAGACTCTGAAGTGATCTAGTGACTGCATGCTTAATATTGCAGGAAAAATTAAATACTACAGCTGATCATATGAAAGGATTGAAACAGTCAACAGGCAAAAAGAAAGAGAGGAAAAAAAGAGTCTGCATCAGATTTTGGATCAAACAGCTTGAAATGATCAGTAGAGTTACTTCTGTGTACAAAGAAAATAAACCTCCATAACATAAACTAACTATAGCTGTAAATGCTAAGAATTTTCCTCTTTGATGCTAAGTCCTGGAAGTTATCTTATCCACATTGCTGGTATAGGTATTTGAAAATGCCAACATGGTGACACATTCATTCAGACTAAAATTTTAGTTTGCTTTTTATACCTAGAGGAGACAGCAAGAGCTTTGTGATCTATGTCATTTTGTGTTATTGACTCCACAACTACAGTCCACAGCCCACTAGTGTCTGTGAAATGGTCAAAAAAATGTGTTTTCAATTAAAAGTTTGAGACAAAGAATGCCCAGTGGTCCATGAAAAGTTGAGGAAGTTGGCAGTAATATAGTCAAGGACTCTGAGGGTCACTGTTATAGACAACTTGTGAGATGAATGACAGGCTTTGCTTTTGCCTCACGGTTCAGTAGGATGTGCACAGTAGCAGCACTCATGCCGTTTGATGGCTTTCCTACTCTCCTTAACACAGCTTCCTTCATCTGTATACCTTAGAAACAGCGTGTACCTAAACGTAATACTGCATGGCATGTCTCATTTACCTTAATAGACACTTTTTGTCCTTCAGTTCTTTAAATGAACAATGGGTCTGCATCTTTCAGACCAGGATTCATTAGACGTGCCCCATTCTGCCATAGATTTCTTGCAGACTGGCCTCACGATTCCCCCGGTCTCAGTTTTCCTCAGGGAGGAAAGCATCCAATGACTACTAATGGATTTGAAGGCCAATATTTCACTGTTTTTCACCATAGTTTGAGGTAGAAAGAGCTAAAAAAGGTTTCTATGAGGCATCATTATTTTACCTAATCTGAAGTGATCCATCCTGTGCATAGTACTCCTGAGGCTTTCCTAGAAGCATTCATTTAAGTGATAGTGTTTTGTTGGTAGGGAAGGCAGCATTTCAAGGCCTCCTCATTATTTCTAGATGTCCTTCAGAATACAACTGTTAAAAATTGTATTTGGTTGCAGAGAATGCAGAATAAAAATTACAACGTAAAAAGTACTGTAGCCAATAAGGAAATCCAACCAGGTATAGGAACTGTGCATCTTTTTTTTTTTTACTCCTTTGCAACAAGTAGGAAATTTAATGTAGCCTGCTGTTCTTTCTGATAACAGATGACAAAACAACATCCAGCATTTGCAATAATTAATTGCAAATACATGCTAAGATATTATTACTTGGCTATAAGTATCCATTGCTTCCCTTTCAGAAAAGGTCATATATATCTCTAGGACAGGGAGGCATATAGGAAAGTCCATGTTCACATTTTCCTTTGAAATACAGCCCTTCTGAGTACCACAGCATTCCAGCTAGTGGTCTGCTATAATTTCTGTTTGCTGCTGCAGAGAGCTGTATCTCACCAAAAGACATAGTATTAGCGATGTGATAATTGAAAAATGTTTGAGAACCTTCAGAGTGAGGATCACGCTTTAAAATGCTTACAGCTGAAGTTTAGTCAGTGATATTAATACCGTTTTCAAAACAGTAAAACTGTATCATGATCTACAAAGAGGAGCATCATTGCTAAAAGAGTTCAAATAATCTCCATTCTGCTCAGCACTGGGAAGGGCTCACGTGTAGGACTGGGTCCAGGCTGGGCCTTTGTTCTCCTGAGATCCGTGGACTCGTTAGAGAAGGTTCAAAGGAAAGAACAAGAGTGATCAGAGGTCTAGATGTCCTGTGGGCTGGAGAAGTCTAGGTTGCTTAGTCTAGGGAAAAGGAGCCCAAGGTGATGTACAGCTGTCTTCAGCTATAGAAAAGGTAGCTGCAAAACAAATGATTAATGAACTCTTCTTTGTCAGCGCTAGGTTTAGGGCAAAATATAGTGGGCTTAAATTACATCAAGGAAGATTTAGATGTGGTGTCAAGACAAAGTTCCTAATAGTAAGAAAAGTTGGATGCTGGAACAGATTTCTGGGAGGCTGTAAAAATGTCCAGGCACAGAAAATATTCCCAATGCTTCAGTCCTGAGAAACAGGAACAGGTGACACTGCACTGGGAGAAAAGGGACTAAATGGTCTCCTGAAGCCTTGTGCACTGCAATTTTCTATGCTTTTTATGTTATAAAAATACACCTATGGAATCAAAGAGTAATTTATGTTGTAAGAGATCTCTGGAGGTCATCTGGTCCTATTCACCTGCTCAAACAATACCAATTTATGTCGCAATTGCCCTGTACGGTCAGGTTGGTCAAGTCCCTCAGGACCCTATTTTTTTATTATTGCTTGAATAGGAAAGTATCCATCGTGGTTTGTAAGGTCTTTTCTATAATCAGTATTCTATCTCCTCCTGCTTTCATCCTGAATTCTTAATAACTGACAACTTCCTGTATCCTTGTGTACTGGCCCTCCCATGAAAAGGACGATCATCTTTCACAATCCATCCACGTGGATACCAATGTAAATGCATCTTCAGATTCCTGTGACTGGAGAAACAGCAATGGACACTATTGCACATGGAGGTAGAAAATTTATCAAAAAAATATCAAGAGGGTATTTTGAATCCAATGATGTGTAGAAGCAGTGTTTGGAATCAGTTATTTCTAAGTAATTAGTTTTCTGAATACATCTCACAAAGTTTGTATCTTTAAACCAAATGGTTTAAAGACCAGAACTCCAAGGAGCAGCTCCAGTGACCAGTGAACTGCTTTTCCCAGAAGCATCAATTGCTTGATTAACAGCAATGGCTGAGGAGAGACCCATCCTGCTGAGTTTCAAACACTGCTCAGCTCTACAAACACCAGACAGAAAACACTCCGGGAACACCTCTCCCAGTTTCCTCTATTCAAAGTGTTAAATGTCCTTACGGCCAATAGAGGTAATACAGATTTCATTTTAGCTGCATAACTTTCCTCCACAAATGCAAAAACTGTAACTAATAATTTCACTGACCTAATTGATCAACTAGATTGGAACCTGGAACTTAAGAGCACAGTAATATGCACAGTTGCCATCCAGCAACCAAAAGATTTTCTTAGAGCCTTCCCGATCCTTTTCAATAATCTCTGTAATGTCAATATTAAGAACACCACAGAAAGTAAATGTTCAGCTATGGGGATTTTCAAATTTGCAATGAGAGCATGAAGTGTATGAGAATTATTTCTAGTTGGATAACATCTTTATGTGTTAAAGATTAGTTGGGTTAGGAATTGAAACTTGGCATCTTACCTCTCACCTTGAGAAACATAAATGTCTTGATTTTCAGTATAAAAGCAAAAGTCACCATTGCCTTCATTGCAATTTCTAGGCACTTAGCACCTTTGGAACTCAGTTTAAACCAAGTTAGTTCAGCAACGTATTTGTCCTAGATGGTGCCCAGGCAATAGCTGCCATTCTTAAAAGAGATCTGGAGGTAAACACTGCTACAGATTGCCTTGAAGTCTTCATCATTAGATTTGGGTGTAGACAAGATAAATGTCAGTTTGGAATGATGAAAGGTGAAAACTTTCTCCCTGTTCTTTGGGAGAGGGATTGGACTTCCTGCCCTTCGAGTCTTTGATGATATTCTCAATGCATACAGATTTATGTAGTCTGATATTTGCTTCCTTTGCCTCATAGAAATAAAAAAAAAAATAAATAAAATATTAGGTTATTATGGAATTTTCAGCTTCCTAATTTGATGTGTATTCTTGGAGTAGCTCTTCAAAGTAGTTTACCCTTAATATTGTACCTTTTGCAGAATTATAATCTAGTCCCAAAGAGAGAGAATCAAATTGAATGTACTTATTTTTAATTTGCAGAACACTGAATTTATGAAGCACAGTTTTGGTATTTTTAAGGAACTGGAGGCATGCCAACAGTACTGCTACTAGGATTTTTTTTCCTAATTACAATGTTGAACATGGTTAATTTCATACCAGTCATGAGATTTTACAATAGGTTGTAATATACTGTGAACCTACACTTCCACATTATATCAGAATCAGAAGTGATAATTGCATTGTATCATCCTACAATAATGGTCCAATTAACCTATCATACCCTGCTCTAGTAGATCCCATTTTGATGCAATAGCTTTGTCTAGTTAAAAAAAAAAAAAATTAGGTTCACTCTAAGCATTAAGAATTAGATAATTCCCCACTTCCTATGCCAGAGACAGCATTAAGTCCTAAATGAAATGACTGTTTTTCTCCTACAATCTGGGTTGTCCCAGGAAGCATATCCTGGAATATTGTGGAATATTACCAACAAAGGACTATCTGCGATGAAGATGAAGTAATCAAACAGAAAAGTCTTGCCAGCAGCCTTCCTCTATTAGTCTTAAGGTTCATATTGAAGAAAACATGTTGGGTTTCTACAGCTGCTATAAACATCTTGATTTTGGGTCCCAGTTCCTCCCACTGAAAGCTGATTTTCACAGACCAATTTCTTGGCATTTTCTATTTTCTCACAATATATTTACCTTTTGGGATTTCTGATGTGCACTTACATTTCAAATGAACTTACACTAACGTGAAGTTCCCACAATCTGCCAGAAGCTCATAGTGAACCATGTGCAACGTGGCTACCAAGGGCGCCCTTTCGTCAGTGCTCCCACAGTCATTTATGGCTACACCTAAATGGGTGTTTGTCGTGCATGTCCCTTACATAAAATTTATCTTGACTTTTCACTCAGGAACCTGGTCCTACACCCATGTTAGAGCTCCCGTAGGTAAAGAGAAGAGGAAGGACTTTGGAACATCTTTTCCAGTGGATAAGCATGGAATGGGAGAACCAGTGCCATTCAGTTCCTAAGAAAAAAAGGATTTGAATTTATATAAAGCCTTTTCACGCTGAGGAAGTCACGATAGCCAAACATCTGTACTGTGTGGCACAAGAGTAGTGGGGAGGAGTGATGACCTTAGTGTCCCTTCTGTCATTTCCCCTCCTCAGTTCAATTCAAGGTTAAACTTAAAGCTATCCTGCTTGACCTGCACTATTACAACTATTGTTACTGTTCTATTACAACCGACCCCTATCTCCATGAGTGGGATGGGCTCAGGGAAAGGCTTCAAAAGCATTGACTGTTTTTCCAAAAGGGGAGCTGCAGGAAGGAATTCATCCTTCTGCTGGTGGGAGGCTGTGGATGACTTTCACTGAAATCAGCCTTTTAAATGGTTCTTGATATAAACATGGATCTTCTGGACTTAGTTCAGGGTGATTTTGTTGGTTTTTTTTTTTTTTCTGTCCCAAAACTTAGTGGAACTGTAGGAACTGAAACTTAGAAATAATTGCCATAAAAATGGTGAGAAATCATTAGGGGAAGATGAGGAGTTCTACAGAGGTAGAATAATGAAAAATGAAAATGGCATGCATGGAACTATTTGGGGGAAGAGTTAAGACAGAAATAAAAGGGGAAATATTTAATAATTAAGGGTGACTCAAAAGTAGGCAAATTAAGCTGTTGTACAAAAGAAGAGTTAAAAGACAAAAATAGCATTTATGCATACAAATGCATACTGACTTGAAATGTGGAAAAATGTTTCCTACAAAATAGAGATGATAAACTTGTTTTTCTTATTACTGTCACTAAACAATATCTAAACTCAAGTTTGCAGAATATAATTGGCAGATTTTCATTTATGCCAGTTTCTTGTTTCCTTCACATTTCTGTTCCTGGTATCAGCAAAAAGAAGCGTTAATTAACTTTAGCAGCAAAGCAATGTAAGACCATGCTCTGAATTCAGAATGTCTTCCAACAGGAGACTGCAATCTGCAATAAATTGTAAGCAATGCTGGCCTGTCAATTAAACAGGACAAGATAGGGAAAGAGGGCAGAAGATCTTCATATTGTTTTCTTGAACTGAAAAGATCAACAAGTCAGTCAGTCAGAAATAATTGTCTGCATTACTGCCTGCAATTACTTTTAATGGGACTGTGATAATATCTGCACACTGTGCCTTGTGAGCCAGAGAGATGAAACAGTGTTTGTTCGGCTTTTTGAAAGAGATTAATCAAGGAGAGATGGTTCACTGCAAAGTTGTAGGTGTGTTTCAGAAAGAAATGCACAGAACAATGATGTTCTGTATATCATCTGGAAACAAGCACAACAAACTTCTGAAATGGGCCAGAATTATTCAGACTATTATATCAAGCTTGTATAACAACAGCAATACTGGGCATGGGCTGGCCAAATATAACTAACTTAATTGAAGACACTTCTGTGTAATTGCTTTTTTTTATTTTTGTAATCATATTTGTTCTTATGCTCTTGAGCAGCTACCCAAGTTCTAGGAAAGGAGGCATCATGCATAAGAAGCACCACCTTTCCATGGATGGGAAATTTCAATTCCAGTGAAAAACTTTTGATAAGGTGGATGAAAACTGACAAAGACCTGTATGTCCCTTACCTTTTGTTTACTTAGTAGAAATGATTTGTATTTTTGACTTTTTTTTTTAGGAAAACAGATTTTCCTTGATCCCCTTATAGCTTTTAAAGTTTTTTTCCTATCTCATTAGATTTTTATGTGTTTTTCATAAGCAGTTGATGTTTGCTTGTTTGTCATCTGCTCTTACAAAGTTCATAGCAATCAGAAAATGGAAAAATAACCTTTCTAGAAATATGTTTCTAAAATTTCAATAATATTTTCAATATGTGGAGTCAAGAATGACTGGGGCATGTGAGGGTTTTTTTGTTTGTTTGTCTGGAGTAAATAAGCATTTAATTATAAGTTTGTTAATTTATCAAATTAAATACACAGTAACTAAAATCTGACAGCAAGCTAGAAAAGATGATAAACACCACAGGCCTCCTTAGTTTTCTAATAATGAAAGTTCCACATACACAAACAAAAGTTTATTAAAAAACACATGCACAAAAGGGTACGATTATAGATGGCATACTTCTCTGTGAATTAAATAAAAATGTCATAATGAATTTCAATGGATTTATAATTTTTTTCCTGTGGTATTTTCTTCTTTATTCCACTGAGCTCTTCTTGCTTAAAGAAACTACTGCTTCTTGTCCGAATCATCTCATGATTTTGCTAATTAATAATAAAAACGTTTCTTTGTGCCAGTAATGGGAAGAATTTCAGTTCTGAAGCTGAAAATTATTAGTCTCGGTTCTACAGAGACATGTTACTCCAAGAAATTAAAAAAAAATTCCCATTTACGGATCAATGATGTGCTCTGTTGTCTCAAGGGTTTTCTCCACTTACTGTCAGAATCAAATTCTTCCACCTTCTACCACTCTTTAAGGAACATATTTTGTTTCTGTGGGAGGGATGTTCAGTGTAAACACAGTCTGCACAACTTCCGTGCACTGAATTCAAGATTTCTACTAAGAAATAAGATCCAAGACCCCTTGTGCTGTTTGACTACTGCCAAAAACAAACTTTGCTTTTTGTTATCAAGGCCCTACCTCTGGGTTCATGTTAGAGGTATGAAGAGAAATTCTTTGCCATACGTTAACTGCAAATAAATGCCTTCTGGCATTCATATGACCACCCCAATATCTTACCTTTCAGAAACAATTTGCTCACGCATTTTGCAAGAGCAAGGAAGCATGAAATGACTTGTCCCTAGCATCATAGCAATGTCAGGAGAGTTCCCAGCTTGTGCTAGATCTATCATTTGTATTTCTAAATTAAGCAGCTGAGTTCCAACACCATCAACTCTTCCCCAGAAATTATTTACAATTGCCTGCAAACAATTGGGGTTTTTTCTCTCTTAACACAGAGGTGGACATTCTGCTTAATATCATTTCCAAGTTGCAAGTACTGCTCTGTTTCTCCAGTCACTAGGATGCCATCCAAACAATACTGTGTAGCAGCTGCTCTACAGTGATTTGAAAAAATACAGTGCTGCACTCCAGCATCCCAGGGAAACAAGTTACACTGGAATAATCCTTTCAATAAGTGATGGCAACGCAGGGTGACCAGCCAGCACCACCTTCTGGTAAGCCGGGACCGAGCTCGGTGAGCCCCTGTCCTCCCATGATGCGTCGAGTGAAGGAGGCATTGATCCATGTCTGAGGAAAGATTAATTGCTACTTCATAATCCTCATAAACTGCTACACCGCCATCTGTTTTCACTACAGTACACATATAGCAGGGAAAATTATCCCTTCATTTTCTACCTCCCTGCACTGCTGTTGCACAGAGACTCTTCTTTTGGAAGCTTTTGGGGGGCTTTTGTATGGATTGTGGAACTGCTCTGCTTTTGGACTTGGCTTTTTGACTCGACTTTTGGAGTCGGCAGTGTTAACAGAGCCCGCTCCTAAGGTGAGCACAGACATTTCCTCAATGAGCAGATCCCTCCTGACCAAGCACACTGCCCAGCACCCAACCTCTCTCAGCTTTTGAGTCTGGTTTGCGTAACAAAATCCCATAAAAATCCAGATCCCCACCAACTAGGACACCCCTAATGCCCCAGTATCTGCTGTCAGTCCCAGCGGCCGGCAAACCGGCACAGGAGGGTATCCGAAGGCCCCAGTCTAGCACATCATGGATGTGCACCCAGCTTCACCAACGTATATAGCTCCACCGAACCCCATGGGGTTGCGGTGACTGCAGTGGTACCACCCATCTGCCAAAGCACACTGAAGGTGCATACTTTTATCCAGTGTCTTTAGGCATGAAAATGCTAAGAATACTGCATTTTCTGTCCTATTTTATTGCTACTAACCAAACTAGAATGACCAATTTTTGAAATGAAGAGCATGGATAACACATTTCTTTAGAGAACTGAAAAGCAGCAGTCACATCAAAGAATCGAGTATCACAAGTACTGAGATTTTCTTAAACTAAAAAAACCCAGATGGTGTGGCAAACTCTTTGGCAGTTATGCCTTTGCTCTGGCTAACTGAGAAACTGATGAAGTGGTACATGTTTAATGATATACCTATTTTCAAACCAGAGTTCTAATATTTTTCAGGGTCGTAACAGACTGTGCTATTCTTTTTAGCTACAACAATAAATAAGGAGTTGTTTGTTTTGCTATACCTAGAGTTCTCATGAGCTATATTAATAAAAAACATCTCTAGCATTGAAATGAAAGCAGCAAACTTTCAGAGTGTGTCATCATGTCCAGGTATTTTATTTTCAAGTTAGCTGATCCCACCCTGCAGAGATGACATTTACTTACAAATTTACTTAAAACTAACCTAAAAAAAAAAAAAAAAAAAAAGATAAAAACAACAACCCAAAGCAGATAGGTCTTCAAGTTGTGTGTGTCTCAAGTAAGGAGAAGGCATATAAAATCCATGCAATCTTTCACAGCAAAGTACAAACATACAAATATACAAATGCTAGAACAAGCATTCCCTACTTAATACAAAGTAATACAAAATTAGGAGAGGTAACTTGGAAAAATATTTGCAAAAGGCTTTAACAACTCACTTTCAGCACACTCAGTTACTAATACTGCATTTATTTGATGGCCACAGATGCAAGTAGCAGCAGTCAGAAGCAAAGTGCAACAGGCAAGGCCAACCTCTAGGAATTTTTCAGTGAGAAGAAAGAAGGATCCTTTAGCACAGACTACTTTCTATCCTGACCTTTGTACTTTTGATACTCTCTCTTCATGTTGTTTTCTTTTCAGCTATTAACTTAGCCCTGCAAAAATTCATCTTTACAGAGAATGTCACTATTTTTCATGATCTCCTAAATCTGAACATTGGTGAAGTTTGTCCGGCAGCAGCATCTGACTCCAGATGTCTCTATCGTACTGCTGTAGCACCCAACAGCGGCCTCAGGAGGTTCCTGTTCACCATCACCTAGTTCAGCCCTCAAGGTGTCTATATGGACTCCCTCGAAACCCCATCCTGTGCTACATCCCCTTATCTTGTTGGTGAACCCAGCAGTGCCTTCATGAGATGATCTGACTTTTTCCTGTGGTAACATCCTTGCACAGACATGATAGCTCACGGTGGAGATTGGAAGGGGGAAGATGAGCTCCTTCCAGCTGCACGCTGAAGAAGAGCCATGCTACTTTTCAGTCACAGTACAAAACATGTATTTTTATACAATGACCCCAGAGAACAAGAGAAGATCATGCATAATCACACCCCGAACCAACAGGTCATCACTGAGGGCCTGATGCACTGTGTACTAGGTTACGATATAAAGCACACTGAAATTTTATAAATCCTGCTACAGAGAAACAAGATTCAATCCCAGTTACTTCTAGGAATTTCTTTCCTCTTTCAATTTTTTTTGTTGGAAACTGTCCTGGTTCCAGCTGGGATAGAGTTAATTGTCTTCCTAGTAACTGGTATAGTGCTATGTTTTTGAGTTCAGTATGAGAAGAATGTTGATAACACACTCATGTTTTCAGTTGTTGCTAAGTAATGTTTAGTCTAAAGTCAAGGATTTTTCAGCTTCTCATGCTCAGCCAACAAGAAGGCTGGATGGACACAAAAAATTGGAAGCGGACACAGCCAGGGCAGCTGACCCAAAGTAGCCAAAGGGGTATTCCATACCATGTGATGTCACATCTAGTATTTAAACTGGAGGCAGTGGGGGTGGGGGTATCGCTGCTCTGCGACTAACTGGGTGTCGGTCAGCGGGTGGTGAGCAATTGCATTGTGCATCACTTGTATATTCCAGTCCTTTTATTATTACTATTGTCATTTTATTAGTGTTATCATTATCATTATTAGTTTCTTCTTTTCTGTTCCATTAAACCGTTCTTATCTCAACCCACAAGTTTTACATTTTTTCCCGATTCTCTCCCCCATCCCACTGGGTGGGGGGAGAGTGAGAGAGCGGCTGTGTGGTGCTTAGTTGCTGGCTGGGGTTAAACCACGACAGAAACTTATCCCATTCTCTACACAATTTGACAGTAAATCTCTTTTCCTATTCTCAGGACAAGAAAAATTGTTCACAGGAAGAAAGCAGATGCCTGAGACAGTCAAGCCTGAAATACAGGTCAGCAGCTTGAGCAGGAGACCAGAGCTAGGAAACTACTGAAACTATTTGTGCAGGAAAAGCCTTTAAGGTTACACAAGCTTAGGATAAACCATTGGTCATGGAAGTCAATTTTACCCCTTTCTCTTCAGTGGTCTGGAATTCCACTTCTGCTATATACAGGAGAAAATAACTATCTCTACATTTTACTTGTTACCAGCAAATTCCTATAAAACAAGACTATCTCCATGCCATATGGATAAGTGCTCTGGCTTACTCTTCTCTGAACTAGATACTTGTCTATTAAGCAACACCAGCAGTGCACGTCTACCTCAGCCCATTTTCTGCTGAGTCACAGAACAGCTTGCATCCCTACACCTAAGCTTTCGACCCCACAAAAGCAGAACAGCCTTATCCATAGCACCTATTAGGAATGGTCCATGGCCCATGCTGTTCCCTAAGCCACCTTTGGCCTTGCATGTAGAGTGCTTGTTGACCACTAAAACTGTACCAGAGAAGGTGCTAACGACTCAACAGGATTCGGGTCTGCTTACCTACATCATGCCCTTACTTAACGGACACCATGCCCTACCATGGACATAGCCAAATGGACCCCAAAGTCATGAAGTCCAGCTGCTGCCAGAATACAGCAATTGAGTCTTACAGGGCTCTCATTAAACTCATTGGTCTCCATTTTAAAACTAGTGTGGGCTTTTCTCCCTCTGATGCTGGAGTGGCCAGAGACCTGGAGTAGAAAAACTGTCTTCTTCTCAAGGTGAGCATACCACAGGGCTTCCAAACTCTACAATTTATGACCAGATAACTCATTAAGGTGGAAAATTCAAACCGCCGAAGTCTGAAAACAAGCCTACAGCCAGCCCATGGGGGGGAAGGCATGCCCTTCCTTCCAATCCTGTTTTCCTAGCCAGCAGTATTTTGCGGCTTCTGGGCTCCAACAAAACTCACATCCAAATCTCTTTCTTCCACCATCTTTGAGGCCTGTCTGTGAGTCTGTTCCTTGCAGAAAGCAGCCACTTGCTTCTCTCTTGTAGTCCGTGCCTGTTCTGCAGGCTCCCTGCCTGCTCTGCCTCCTCCTCCAGCCCCACCTGCCACATCTTGGCTCCAAAAGTTTCTCCTGACCAAGTCAGCCCAGCAGCACTCAGGGTAGAGGGAAACTCCTTCTCTGCAACAGCTTTGCCAGCCGGCATGGGACAACTAAGCAGTCTTCCACTCTGCTGCCTAGCCGTGTGCTCTTTAAGAAAATACATAAGTACTAACAGAGTAAACCACCATAGCCTCTGTGGCATGCCCCCAAGATCTGCCTGTAATGGTCTGCTGGAAGAAGAAATGGCGTTGAAAACTTTCTCATGCCTCTGCATGCTGTCATAAACCAATGCACAATGAAAGGCATTCAGAGCTTTTAAATGATTTTAAGCTTTATTGCATATTGCCCTAAAGATACCTTAGTATGACATGGCGTAAGTTTGTTGCCCATGACATTTATTTTAATTTCTACAACATGACAGCTTGCCATAGTGTCTGCAGTGTGATTCAAGAATGGAACAAAGTGCAAACAAATGCTAATGTGCCATATGCAAACAACATTTAAATTTGCTGTTGGCAGCATAATTCGAAGCATTATTCAGGAAACTTCCAGCCATGACCCTTATTAAAAATGTCAGTCTGCAGTGAAGTACTTCCATGTATATGAAAAGAAATAAAACTGCAGGCTTTTTAGAATTAGCTTTGATTAGGATATGCTTAAACTTTTTTACTTATTGCTACTGACACCAGTATATACCTTCTAATCTTGACAAAACCTACCTTTACTAATAAAGTATTGAATCATATACTTTATACTGTGAACAAGATGGATTTCATCCATTACAATAGTTTAAGGACCAGAATGTTAATTTGGCTTTTAATTTCAGAATTTCACATCAAAAGTAAGAAAACTTAGCTCAAAAAGAGGGAGACCTACAGTAAGTTTAGCCACAATCCATGTAATCACTTTGTGTTAAAAGGACTTTTTGTCCAGGAAATATCACTTAAACCAACACACTGCTGTAAGATGTCTGACTCCTGATGAAAGTCCATTCCAGGAGAAAACATGTTGCAACTGCAAAATATGTCTTGAAATAGAAGGACCTGATATGTCAGTGTAGCCAGCAGAATATATGCTCTTAAATGCTTTCTAATAAGACTGAAGCAATTCGCTCTGATAACCTCAAATAACAATATAAATCAAGGTCCACAATGTTCAATGTACTAAATGGTAAACTAGTAAGGCAGGTTCCTGGGGAAATTGTCGGAGAGGATGATCCAGCAGTTGTAGCCCTCTTTTCATGTCAAGCAGCAATGGACAGGTCCCCAAAATGCTCAGCCCTGTCTCTCCTCCGGCAGTGAGGGTATCACCACACCCCTAATACGTATTCTGCTAACTGTAACTGCTGTAATACACCGCACTGGTCAGATACCTAGCTTCTGATGTCATCAAAACAAAAGATTTCAGTCTTGTCAAGGTAGAAGGTAAATGTTAACATTTTTCCCAATGGCTTTTGATGACACTATATAGTGTCAGCACTACATACATATGTGTATGTGTCCTATGAGCTTGTGTATATGTGTGTGTGTTTGGCCAGGAAACTCTTTCATCCAAGGTTTTTCAATTAGCAATAACAGGGCATATTATCTCTCTTTGGTCAGATTCCTCTAATGTTGTTTTGTTCTACCTAAAAGCAAATGCAGCCAGCACACTTAGTCCCATAAATATTCATCATAGGTGTCTGTGTAATGTTTATTCCTAACTAGCTATGCTTATGTGTTCTGTATTCATCGAAGTCGTGGCATTATAAATTAGTATTTAAAATCTGGCAAGTTTTGTATAGTTTGGGTGAGTTTTGTTTGTACCATGGTGGAACTCTAATTACATTTTATGTTTTTTCACTATACTGGTTTCACTAATGTGATTTTTGTTTTAGGAAAAAGATGGTGAATCAGTGTACAGTATTATCATTCCAGGTAAAAACACAACATTCTAACTAATGCACAATCTTCAATTTTTAAGTCTATGGCTGATGAACCCATTTGGATGAATCAGGTCAGCAGAGCTGGACACGAGATGACCTGCATTCATTGATTAAGGAATCTCATGCAAGAGAGATCCTCACAGCTTGCTGAATTTGAGATTCTAAAGGTTACCACCAAGTAATCTTAACTTTGCTTTTTTGTTGCCCACAGAGAGAGGGCGTATCTAAGTACTGTGGAGGAGCAGATGTGAGAACAGCAAGGTGGTTCAGACCTTGATTCCAACACTCGGTGGAAGGAGAAGCTGGGAAGCTGCACAGGCACCTGACACTGCCACCTTCCCACTGACAATGAGCCCAGGACAACTCCATCAGGCTGGGAAAAGTCTCAAAAAAACCCCAAACCTCTCAGGTCATTGCAAGTGAAATTCTTCCAGTCCTTGGAGAAATAAAGTGATGAAATTAAGAGTGCAGTATGACTTAAGGACTGATATTACTAGGAAAGTTTTGGGACATTCAGTCGCTGAAAAGCATCAACAAAATACCACCTCTTTTCAGGAAAGCACTCTGAGAGGAGGTAGATAGCCTCTGAGCACTGAAGCTGGCATGAACGGAAGAGATTTAAACTCAGGAATGAGGGAGAAAGATGGCAGGTAGTGATGCAATCACCATACTTGGTCCTAATATACAGCAAAGCAAAATTCAATTCAAAAGATGGCAATAAGAGAGCATCAAATCCTAGCGGCTGTACATCCTGAAGAAAGAAACTGGTAGTAGTGGTTAGAAACGTAGTCAAATGTGCAATCTTCCCAGATGGCTATACATAAAATCTTGTACCTCGTCCACACAGATGCTGGGGTAAAATCGGTAAGAAATACTCGATATGCGTGGCTGGTCTTTCCCTTACCCCTTTTCCTATTCACAGCAATATCACTTTATGCAACACACAGGGTTGCCTTGCTTGAAACACACAGTCACTCTGGGAGTGTTGTGCCATTCGTTTCTCAGGGGTTTCATTCTTACATTTACGACAGCACCACTGCAACCCCTCTTTGCTCATCTTAGTAAGCAGCTCCATTTGCTCTGCCCTTGGGGCCCCCCATGCACCACATCAGGTCTGCCTGATCCCTTCTGCAAACAGCTGCACATCACTTGGCTTTCAGGCTACTGAGCAAGGGCTTGAGCAAGATTTAGATATAGTAGCCTTTGAAGCCTTATGCAGGAATTGGAGAGAGGATCAGCGAAAAGAAACAAGTGTGACCTCCTTCAGACTCTCTCACCATGTGGGCATCAGACCAGAACGTGTATTAGCTTTACAATGTATTGAATTAATTTGTACAATTGCGGCTCCTAATGATCGCATGGTGCTTTATGTACATTGCTCTTGAGATGCCCTAAAGCAACACACAAGTTCTAGCATAATCCGTACTTTTAAAGACAGTTTCAAGAGCCTGTAGTGTATCGGCTCTCTATCATTCCAGTTAGGCTGTTAGGAACAGATAGCTGAAGTTGCAGGAGTTCTCTACTGTCTTTCACCCAAGCAATGTACATCAGATCTCACCCTTATATTCTAGCAACAAACTGTCACAAGGCACAAATGCCTTTGACGCCTGTAACTCCCAAGTTTATTAAAATAGATGAAGAATAAAAAAATGATTAGCCAAATCACAACTCTCATATCTGGCCGCTGTGACAGATCTCATATCTTATGATATATCATTTTTCTAAGTAGCATCCTTTCCATTCGTCTCTCACGGAGCTCACCTCGAGACCTGTGGGAGCTGGAGGTGTGGGAAGCCGTCCTCCTCACTGCAGGTAGGTGAGCAGGTAAGTCCCTTCACCTCTTCAGATGTGGCCCGCATGGGCTGGAAGACAAGTGACCTGGATCCCTTTCTCGCTGGCCATGTTTGTCTTTTGTTCAGACCTTGTACTTCTGGCAAGTGCTGTTGTTTGTTTGTTTTTAACATAGCTCAGTGATTTGGGGGGGGGGGGGGTCTTCCATTGAACTTCACTTTGAACCAATTATTTGTGCACACACCTCTATCTTCAGTTTCTTCCCACAGGTTGTATGAACTGGTGGATTGATCAAGGATCAAAATGGCACTAATTTTTCTCATTGGGGACAGAAGAAGACCCTTGAAACACTCACCTTTTCACCAGAAAAAAAGCAGGAAACAACATTTTGGTTAATGAAGCTGGGGAACAATTAATAAGATTGATGAAAGCAGTGGAAAAATATTTCCTTGGACAGCTGTCTTCGCACCACTTCTCATGAAATATTTCAATACACTTATTTTTGTGGCCATGAAGGAAAAGGTGGATGTCCAAAGCTTTCTGCTCACATTAGAGGATTTGTTGTAAAAAGGAAAAAAAATCTCTTTGATTGTCACTTGCTTAGTTCAAGTCAACTGCTTTGAAAAGCCTATTTCTGGATTTCTGATTAAAGCCTCCCTGAAGTTCTTAATCAATCTGAATCTTTCTTTCTTCTTGAGTCGCAATTCTGTTCTCCTTATTCAAAAGAAATTTATTTAAAATTACTCCACCATTTCAGAAAAAAAGAATCTGAGGTTTTGGAGATCAAATACATGAAGTGAAATGCTGCCTGTCTGCAAGTCGGTGGGAATTCTACTGAGGTACAAAAGTTATCATAAACAGAGGAATAAACAAGGGTTGTTTGCAACTCATCCCTCAAAGGGATCTGGATGACCCCTCTTCTGAGCCTGCTTTTCAGCCTTCAGCCTCAGGAACAGAGGCTGACACCCTTAGACACAGAATATCTCAAGTCTTTTTAAGTGAACCTGATGGGAAGAAAGATTACCTTCTGAATGCTGTGTCTGAGCATACACAGATATTTGTTATTTCCATTCTAGGTAGTCTGGGATTACAGATTGCACACTTTAGTCTTACTTGGTTCAATTTTTGTTACTTAAACCAAAGTTGTTGCCAAAATAACCTACCATAAAAATTACTTCATCCTATTTCTGCGTCCCATTATTGCTCTTGTTTATCTCTCTGTTCCCTTCTGAGGAAGATGATGCATTTTATCTCCATTAAATCTGAACAATGACTCAACCTGCAACAATGACACAAAGCTAGAAAATGATTTCTGAACACCACCCTCAATAACATATACAATGGAGAGGTCTCTGGTAGCTGTAAGAAGACAAGACCACAGAGAAGATTCACCTGGCAGTCGGAGGGCTGGGCTGTTTCCAAACTGTTTCCTATTTAACTACAAAATGCTTTCTAAACAAGAAATTCTACCAAAATTAGTTAATACAAACTTTAACACATAGCTAAAAATGGTCTGCTTATGGCATGTTTTCCCATTTCCTTTCCAGCATGCTCTGGGGTTTTGGCCCTTGGTTTCATTATGTTGTTGGGCTGCATGAATTCATTTTCACTCTTCAAAGGAGAAAGTTTGTCATAAGTGTCAATCAAAAGGTAATTTGAGCTGTTGTGTTCTACCTCTTTAAAATATATCCAACTAAATATACACAATGCAGCCATTTTTTCTTATCATTTCCCTGAATTTCCTCTATCACTCATGAATATTTTTAAACACCTCAAATTATCTTATATTTGGTAATGACTATGAGCTTCCCCTTTTGGAGCTACTCCAACAACAGGATCCTAGATCTAATTTGGGTTTCTTGCCTCATTCAAGAGTATTGTAAACAATCAGTTTCGTCTCATGGGAAATCAGCTTAAAAGGAGCAACTGCAGAGAAGTTCCTTTTGGATGTGTAGGAAGGTGTTCTGCAGCAAGAAAACAGTAATCTCACTTTTCTCTTAGCTGGAAGGTAGTGGAGTTTGCAATGCATGAATAAAGTGCTTGTGAAGGCTCAGCCAAGCGAACTCATATTCTCTCCTTCACAGTTACGGCTGTGTCTGAGGGAAAACAGGTCAGCTCCCTCACTTCCTCTGGCAGGTGAACAACTTGTTCCATCTTTTATTCTGTTGTTTGTTTGGAAATCAAAAGGAACAATTTTCGGAGAGGAAGCTGGTCACGTATGCATTAATCATAGCCATTTGTGGGGGAATCACCTCTGAGGCCATACAAGGCAAGGAAAAGCAAGCACCTGCTTTGGGAAGCAAGCCCTTAGGGAGATACTGCAAGGACAAGTCAAGGCAAACAGTTGCCTTGCTGGTGAGGGTAGGCTGAGGAAGACCTTGCTCTAACGCATACCAGCATGGGATGTGGAGGAAGCTATGTAGGGCAAGACTTTTCAGAGTATTTCAGCACATAAAGATGTAATCATGGACCACTGGGATTTTCCAAAGCGTTGGAGCGACTCAGGTGCTTTACACCCACTTACTGGAAATTCCTATCCGGTTCTTCTGGTGCTTCGGAGCTTGCAAATCTGGCTGATCATCTGAGCGTTACATACCCACAAATGCCCAGAGCTAAATGTGAAAGAGATGGCCCTAGAAACCTTCCTTAGATGTAGAGCCAAGTTAACAGGCCAAACTGCAGCAGCAGCAAGGCAGCTCTCTTGGCCAGGTGCCTCGTCTGAGCCCATTGCCACAAGCTTTGTACACTGTGGCAGGTGAGAAGACAAGTTGAGAGAATTTGAAGAAGTACTTTCAGTCCCTGCAGGGAGTGAGGGGAGGGCACAGCACCAGAAGAAATGTAGGTCTTGAGTAGGTATCAGCAGCTTACAAGTTAAAAACTGAAGCTAAATTAAACTGGAAAGCTTAGTATACCTCTCTAGGCTCAAGAGGTCTGGGCATCCTACTCTTTCACACATCACACACAAGTGTAGTCACATACCTTCTAATATTAAACAGAGCGTACCTAAGTGGTGACAGCCTCATTTTTTATCACCTGCACATAATTTTTCCATTTGCTCTTCCATATTTCTATTATGTCACTCTTGCTCACCTTTGTTTTACCCTTTGGCTTCCAACTATGGTTTTTTGTCAGTACCATAAAACAGCCAGAAGACCCTAAGCTTAGAATAATGTAGTGAATAGTGTTAACTTTAGGGGCCAGTAAAATGATGATTCAAAACAAGTTCTCCAGGAGCAAGAAAAGGTGTATTGTATGCCATCATCGTAACTGATAACTACTCTCACCTAAAAACTCCTGACTACTGAGCGGGATCCCACCACATTACGCCCTGTGGAGTCCCCTTCCTGCCATCCCGCACCAACCGCAATGGAGCATCCTGCAGCACTGCTGGGAAACCACAGAGATCCAGTTTTCACTTCAACTTCAAAACACCCTAATACCTTTAATCCATCACAGCTGCAGCCTGGAACTCAGAGCAAGTCAGGAAATGTCCCAGGTATTCTCATTTTTTAAGAGAATTTCATTTTGTTCTTTTTCTTTCTTTTTTCTTAAGAAATGTGTTTGAAGGTGCCCTTGTAATTGTGCGTGGTCACATATAACCATAGTTTCAAGATTACTGTGGTTTCATATTACCGTTAATCAATGCAACACATATTAACTAAGTACTTCATTCTTCTCTTGCATGATTTATTAGGTCTTCCTTCATTAATGTGTTTGATCAGAAAACTAATTAAACAATGAACTGTGGCAGCAACACATACTTTGCATCAATTATTAAAAGCAGGTTTCTTGGAATAAAAATGTGGTAATGAATACTTGAGTTACCATGGGTTACACTTTATTTCAAATTATCTGAACTGTTATTACCACTAATCCTTGGCTTTCCCATTTATGAGCAAACTAGATATGACAGTGTTAAAGACAAGCATACTAAGCTTGTTTCCAGCACTGATACTTTAAATATTGGCAAATAAGGAGTGAGATCCTAGACTTGAATTACTATACAGGTATATTCTATATATTAACATGTGATTTTCTGAAACAATGTAAGGCCTCATTTGTCATCTTCATTACCAGTCGCTGAGTATACTCATACCGTATCTGGAACTTGCTATGTTGAACACCGAAGGTATTAGTAATGTATCCATGAATACAGCAACATTTAGCTCCCCTACATAGAATTCTAACCTAACAAATTTCAAAGCTATTTGCTTACTTGTTCTTCAAAATGCATTCTTCCTGCACCATTGTGGTTCATTTTCCCATGGTTTATTCAGCCTGGTTCATGCCAGTCAGATTACTCATGCTGTTAGTTATTCAGATTTTACAGACAGCAGAGCCGCTCGCCTGCCTGAGACTCATGCTACTCACATTCCACTTTCATATACTGAGAATTACACTCATGGGGCACAGTCCGTATTTGTTTCTCTCACAGTTATTTCTGAGGAGAGTCTCTCATATAGTTGTGTAGTGGAAGAATAAAAAAATAAGTAACCATCCCATACCCGTAAAGGGGGGAAGCAGTCAGTACTGCTTTTCATTAAATGCCACACTGCTGTTTAAAGCTCCACCTCCCTATCATAACTGGGGATTGAGACAATAATCCAACAACCACTTTATCTCATAAGTTTGATGGATTCCTCAAACCTGGGACCCAGATTGTTTTGAGAAATATTGCGTCCCTAGAACCATGCATTCACACTGGCCTTATTAAAATGTACAATTTTGAGAAGAAGTTTCCCCTTTTTTCCCTGTTCTTCACACTCTAGCTTCAGCCTTCTGCACCATCGTAAAATACTTGGAATGAATTTCCTCAGTGACAGTTTCAGATATTGCTCAGATCATCTCCCAGATGTGGCCAGCCATGAGCTGATTAACTTCTCGACCAGCAGGACATTTGGAGGAATACATTTCTGTAATGGGTTTTAGCTTGTGCCAGGGGAAGTGAATATTTCCATGAGTGGGAGTTTACCGCCTTTCCTGAAATCAGTTTACAGCATACTGTTGCCATCTGACTTACAAAAGGCATGCTCGCTTCCATCTGGATGAGTTAGTAAGTTATCTGCCTGCACCTATCCTTCACTTCTAGCTGACAACCACACATTATGCAAATCCCTATGCTCTGATGGAGAACAAAGATGAGCAATAAGAAATCAGAGGTTTTCATAATCAGTGTACTTTTCTTAAAAGTTCTGTGTTCCTGAACAGACCTCCACCTTCCTCACTGCAGTCAGGTGAGCATAGCAATGATCCTCCTCTAAATAACTACTTACTGTCTTACCAGCTCCTACTTCCCTTTCTTAATTAAATTGGTATCTTGCTAACAGGAAGGTGCATCTGACTTCTTTCTGCCTTATGCAGAAGCCAGAGCACACATACCCAATACATGCAAGAAGTACAGAAAAGCCCATACCTGCTTCTGTATGTGCTAAAAAGAAATGGGCTGTCATTTTGAATAAGGGAAAGATTTTGACTTGAAATTGTTTTGAAATTCATTGATTCATTTTGGTGCTACTCCCATAATTGTTAAGTTTTTTTTCCATTATGAATTTACAAATATGTATATTCTACACATATTTTCAGCATCGGATGAAAATTTTCACAAGGTGCAATCAATAACACAGCTTAGCCCAATTTTCATTACACTAGAAACAGGCTTTTATGCAGGATTCTCTAAGAGATTTTGCTACATTAGACTACAGAGTGCAAGTACCAGGATGCTTTGGAGAATTCTAATGTTGTACTATAACATGCTTAACATTTATGTTACATGCTGCCAGATAAAAACACTGTTTCAGATAGAAAGATTCACTTTAATCAACCTAACTCAGAGACTCCTCAAACTGCGGTATGGTAAATGTATTATACAAGCTTTTGCAGGTTGACCAGAGCTTGCTACAGCCTCACAGCTCCCTGATTTTGCATATTCTAGGAGCTGTCATTAATTGTGATATAGATAAAAGGACACTATTATTTATCTGTAGGGGGAAAACCAAACCAAACCAAAACAAAACAACTCAAAAAAGCCCTAACCTTCCTGCACGCAAAAGACACAATCCTTTTACTCAAACAAAGATAATTTAAGGACGTTAGCCTTTATCTGAGATAAAGACTTAAACGGCAAGCTGCTATGAAAAATTAACTCTGATAAGTAGGCAGACATGCCTCTACCTGACCCACAGCACTCTCACTTGTTTCACCTTCCCCGCGATTTGCTGTGACGCTAACTAACCCTCTTGTTCCGCGTTATCAGCTCCCAACCTTGGGCTGAGCTTTCAGGCTCTCACGCCGTTTGAACACCGTTGGCGTCATACTTCAAAAAGTTGCCTTCTGTTATCTCAGGCACTTTGTGAAAGTCTGATTGTGGATGTTTTTCCCAAGTGGGTGTTGGAAATTGAATGCTTTGTTTTATCATGTGCCAGCTTAGCTACAGCACACACTCTCTGTGCAGCTCTCAGAAAGGGATTTTAGCTTGTTAGGCACTTTAGAGTTCATTCGGAGCTCAGAGGCCACAGATCTGCTCACTGTCCTACAGCACATGTTTCTGTTAGGGGCAATGCTGGAGTCCCCTTTAGGTGACATTTATGTATTTATGCCTTTACTGCTATGCCCATGTTGCCTTTACTGCAATTCCAGGCATGGACCTTCAGAGCCAAAGCAATTTCACATTGTCCTCATATTGTCCAACCTTACTGAACTGTTAAAGCTTACAAAGTGCTTCTAGCTGCCTTGGGATATGGCAGAACGAAGTGAACAGTGTTTCAAGGGAAAATCTAATGCTGAATATTTAGTGCCCTTTTTAGGATTTGGCAACAAATTCCCAAGCTACAGATGGGATGATGAATGACTTTATACAGAAAAAAAACAGTCACTTCAGAGAAGACCACATGTAGGGGTCAGGTCATGGCAGAACGCTTCTGCCATGCCAGTTGCCCCAGAAGAACATCTGCTCCAGAAGCTTATCTCCATGGGAGCATTTTCCTTTTCAAGCTGTTTTAACCCAGTAGGTTTTTGTCCTAGATTTTGTACCTCTGCCAGTACCCAAGCTGACCATGCAAGAGCTGAGCACCCAAAGCCACTAGAACAGGTGATTTATCCTTCTGTTGTCCCAAAGAAAAGTCTCCAACTTGCTGATAGAAAACCACAAATGGAATATGGTTTACATTTCTAATTGCATTTCGCTAATTACTGCAGCAAATTGAAGCTGTGTGGCTGGTGAAATGGAGGAAAGAGGAGTTTTAAGACTCATTCACTATGAGGAGTGGTTGGAGAGAGACCTCTTAAAATGAAAGAGCAGAAGCTGCTAGTTTGCAAGGCATTGCTTTCAGACAACTGCTTGATAAGTCCTTTTTTTCCCCATAGCGTTTGCTGAGGAGGTTTTAAATTATGGTGCTTCTGCCAGTGATAACTCATCTCCTCCCCCATGGAGGATGCTATTTGGTTTCTCTTTAGGTATGTGATATCCCTCCAGGGTGTCAAATTATCTGTGCAGCTGAAGATCCATGGATCTCAGCGATCTCCCACACCCTTCCTCCAGTATATGTAGCAGGAATGGAAGTGTCTGCACACTGTTTACTGCTTACCTGTCAGGCTAATTCCTTGTCTCTGAAAACAGGCGGCTCAAAACTACAGTAGACTTGCTGCTTCTCAGAGTTACTCATGTAGCAGTCTGGCCCTCAGTTTGCATCAGGGTGGCAGAGCAAATGTCTGTACTTTTTTTTCCCTCTGGTACAAAGTACTGCTTGTGCACAGACAGACAGCCTTCTGTCACTACACAGAATACATCCAGGCTCAATTAAAAACAACCAAAAAAACCACCCCCAGTTTTACATGGCACAGAGTTATTTGCAGGAACATGAAGATCCCATAGATATAACCCAGCTGCTGTATGTTGATATTTCAGTCTTCAAAGAGCTCTTCTTCCTTCTATATTGAGCCACAGTTATTGTGAAATCTCATGCTGGGAAGCTTTAGATGGATTACTTATGCCTTTCCAATGTCCCTTTAGTTCCCCCACCCTCATGTACTACAGGAGGGAAAATTTGTGCCAGTTTGGGGGTTTGATTAGGGTTTTTTTTTTAAAGGATTGAAAAAATAATATTCTCCAAGAGCATTTTCTCACACACTGAATTATCCTGAAGCGTTTGTACTGCAAACATGACTCTAATTAGACTTCACACTTTTCAAGTCATTACCTCTCCGTCAGCTAGTCAAGCATCATTGAAGGCAAAAGGCAGATGTTGCTGGGTAGTGCCTGCATTCTTGAACCCAGACTTGATCCCATCCTTCTTACCATGGTTCAATCAAGAGTAACGTATGCTTTTGTCTCTCAAGTAAAAGTGCCAACTTTCATCCTAATGAACAGTGTCAACACTCAAGCAAGTTTTTTTTCATGCAGACCATTTTATCAGCCATTTTTCAAAATGGAAAACAAATGAAAACAAAGCCTAGCACTCAAAAGTGAGTATTATAGAGGGACATATTAGACTAGAAGTAAACTCAGAAACCCAGAACAGGTTCTAAAGCCAAACATACTTTACTTGACCCAAACCAATCAACCCCCCCTTTCCCTGTCATTTCTGTGCACTTCTGTAACGTGCTCAGAGGGTTGTGTATCCTAAAACACATATAAGTAAAATATGTATAATGTCATCACAAAGCTGTTGGAATTATTTAGAGAACAGAGAATGAAAGGCCAAACTAAAGAGGACACGGTCTAGGCTGTGGAAACTGAAGCGTGAAGAATTTTAGGTAGATAACCACTGCAGGAAGAAACCTGGCCCCTGAGAACTGGTCTTTCACCCTGCTGTTAATTTCTGAGGCTGACAACACCAAAAAGACACTTGTGTATTTTCTGGACCCAGTAGGTCTGACTGGAGTACTACTGTCTTTTCTGTCTGGTCCTAGGCAGGGTGATCACATTTCTATCCCAATTTACTGGCTACACATGAAACAACAGAGAGGATCGACGAACTGCACTTAATACCACCAGCAGCTGAGAAGAAGAAGGCCATAGGGAAGACAGAGATATTTTGCCAAGAGGCGTTTTAGGTCTGGGTAAGAAAAACACGTGAACGCAGAGTGCCTGTGCCCGACGGCGACGCAGCAGCCTGCGGCCGCCTGGCTCGGCGCGCGAGGCAGGTCCAGCCCTCCTCCTCCTCCTCATCATCATCATCAGCCGGCAGCCCTACACGCACCTGCGGCATGCCAGATGTGCACAGGCTGCTCACCCAGAAGACTGTGATGCAAAACTCAAAAACGAACCTGCAGAGACCACGCAGCTAAAATATTTCTTCCATGTTACCATCAAATGGGCTCTGCTGAGCAATAGTTGAAAGGACAAGCCTGCTGAAATAGGCAACTGATCCCAAGCTTGCTGCTCGAAATGTTTTCATGTGTGCCTCCTTCTAGATTCTTTCCCCTCATTTTGGAAGAATTTGCATCACACAAACCCCCAGTATTTTCTTTGTAAGTGTAGTGTAATTTTGCTTGGGTATATGGGAGGGTATGGCTTTGTCTCTGCTACTGTATTTCATAGAGTTTGGATGACTAAAAAAATTAAAAGTAAATGTAAAGTGTCTGAAAGCACTTGGCCAAATTATAGGTTTTTTCAGTACATTTTTCTCATACTTTAGGGAAAAATATTGCTTATCTAAAATTTGCTCAGACTATTAACTTCAGTTATCCTCACCAGGTACTTCTAATAGTTCACTAGGTTCTTCTAATATGTACTTTAAATTTTCTTTAAAAATCTCAAACTCAGAGAACTAATTGCAAACATTCCAGGCATCTCTTCACATTCAATGTTCAAGAAATCTCTACTTCTTCTGAGTGTTGTACTGCAGATATACCCCTCAAAGAAAGAAAGGTCAGCAGGTGCTTATGGTATTGTCAGTTCTACAAGGTTAAGTGCTGAAGTCTGAACATAAGCAGTAGCAGGAAAAAAAGTAAAAAAAAAATAGAATATTTTCCTCGCTCTTTTCTTTGTTTGTACCTCTACAATTCTCACAGCCTCTCATACATTAATCTTTTTGGCTCTGTCCATTCCTTTTGTAATTATACTACAGTTACTATAACTATAACTAATTTTATAACTCACCAAAAAGCAATGCAAACACAAATTAAGAATAAAAGTTTCCAATGAAATGCAGCATCAAGAATTTCTCATGCAGGCTACTGCCAAAGGTAATTCTGAAGGCTCTTTTGTCAGTAAATGCTTCACAGCATAATAAAATGAGATCGTTTAAGGCAGGCAGTCACAGGCTGTAAAGGCTATCACATATAACACAGTGACATTTAAAGAGGCTTCAGAAGTTCTGTAAGTGCAACCTGTATCTAAGTCGAGGCATTATGTCTTAAACTTGCAACTGTATGTTTTAATATTTTGCTTCAATGTGACATTAACTCCCTTTGGCATCTTTTGAAATCATAAATCCATACAAATCAAAACTTTAAATATTGTCAAGATAAATGAAAGTGTAGTGATGTGCCTGGAGGGACTCTTAAGGTCTTTGATTCCATTTAGAAACTCTGTCACCAAGTTGAGGAGAGGTTGGCATGATTTTCTTGCTTCTGATGGAGATAGCTCAGTGCTGAATACTGCCAGAACTAAAGCTGCTGGAACGGGAAAGGCACTGCTGAGTTTACTGCCCTGGTTAGCTCCGTGTATATCATTCTTCCACCCCACTCATCTCAGCTGCTTTATGTCATTTGAATATGAGCAGTTCTGCACAAGACAACAGGGAAACAAATGAAAAACCTAAGGAGGATATCTCCATATTGTCCCCACAGTCTCGATTTCCCCTGTACCAAGTGACCACCTTGTAACACTCAACAGGCTCAGACTTCCCTACCTTGTTACTGGTCAGTGACCGGGTGGAGGAGCTTGCTGCAGAACTGGAAACACTGCCTGCTGTTCAGCCTGCAGGATTTCCCCTGTCAACAGATCAAAAACCTAGATTCTGAACTGCAGCTGTTCCTTCCCTGAAATGCCAAGTTTTTTGTTTTGATTTATTTCTATGAAAAGGTGGGACATCTAAGGAAACATCTTCATAAAGAGAAAAAAAACAGCGGGGAGGGATTACTAACAGCTCCAAAGTCAGGCTCTTGTTCTAAGTGTGAATGGTGGGGGAAAAAAAGCTGCCTTCTTACTTATATGTAAAATACTTTATAAACTTTTCATGCTATATTGACAACTAATTAATACAATTAATAATGACACACTGACAAGTCTACTGCTTTGAACGTCTTAAAGAGTTTGCAGCTTCATTCATGTGCCACTGTACTCAAGGGACACCAAACAGATTTGTATCAGGTCATTAAATATTGTTGATTTTAAATGTAGATCAAACAGAACTAAGTCCTGCTCTGAGATAAGAAATTCTAGGGTCTTGAAGGAGATACAGAGTTTTCTCTCTTATATGGACCCCCTCACAGTATTAAAAAGGATGGGGCAGCACACAGGTGTGCACACACGCACATACATCCATATACAACTGCATGCATATTTTCTTCTGGATGTGAGAACTGAATTAAAAGAGAGGGAACTGTGAGTGAGAGTGAGTGCGCGTGAGAGTCTCCATCCTTGGAGATATTCAAAAGTCATCTGGACATGGTCTTGGACAACTGGCTGCAGGTGGCCCTGCTTGAGCAGGGGGGTTGGACCAGATGACCTCCAGAGGTCCCTTCCTACCTCCGCCATCCTGTGACTCTGTGATTGTGTGACTTCTACAACTAGGAATAATAACAGTAAAAAAACCCACTAAACCCTACTCTGCTGAAATACGAGGTAAAAATCAAATTCTGTTTCCTCCTGAGCAGTATTGTTAGTTCAGGAACATTAAGAAAAATAAATGAGGCACAAAGAAAAAGTCCGTCTCTCCATTCATCCATCCGGAAAGTGCTTTGACAGCACTTGGCTCAGAACATGAGGGGGGATGTAGGGATGTCGAGAAGATGACTTTTTTGTATTGTCTTTCCTGCCTGTGACCCCAGGTTAGGATCTATCCCCTACCACAATTTAATGCCTTGGTTTTCTTTCTGCTCTGCTTTTGTGCAAGTGGGAATTGAGTCCTTTGCCCAAGCTGAAATGTCAGCCTTCCCATAGCTGCTGTGTACTTCAGAGGAGTCTGCTGACTGCCAGTCACTGCCTTCAGTTACACCTTATTTTGATGCCATAATTGCCTCATGAAATACTAAGGTCTACAGCGCAGAAGTAAAACTATTCTTTTTCAAGAGCATCTACATTTCTTCAAGTGAGTTTAAAATGTACTCAGGATCTGTCCACACCTTCAATAACCAAAAGTTCAACTGGCAACTTACTAACTCCAAGAAGAAAATAATCTTAAACTGAAACAGGAAGATGCTCTGAGGGTGTCCTTGCAAATATCATGAAGTTTATGGCACACAGCCATTAGAGCTGAAGGCTATGTAAACTTTAAGTGAACTCACCTGTAAACTAGGACTTTGTTAGCATGTCTCTTGGGCATGAGTACTAAATATTCATGCTTTACTGCCCCACAAAAGAAAGGAAAAAAAGCATCTGCAGGAAAAGCAGGTGAGCAAAAATAAGCAAAGGGCAGAATGGTGCACCAGTGATGCAGACAGCTGCTTGTGTTAAAGCATCACAGAGAAAAAGGTCATGAGTGAGAACAAGATCCCTCAGCCCCGCCACCAAATTCAGCCTTATGCATCAGCATGTCAGAAATAAGATGTTTCCTTTATCTTGCTTACGGTACCTAAAGGTTAGAGGCTAATCAAAACTGTGTAACAGAAGCGGCTGGTTGAATACAGCGTGTAGGGATGACCAAGCCTACCAGAGCTGTGATTCATCGAATTCAACACCCTATTTCCAAGACTGGCGAGTGCCACATGTTTCAGAGAACACTACAAAAACAGTCTGTCACGGACAATTAAGGAAATTACTTCTTCATGGAGGGAATCATCTTTAAGGCCCTGGGTCTTAATCAACAGAACCAAGGACTGATCAGTGAATCCAGTCCCTTGCTATTTTAAGCAACCACATCTGGTAATGCCCTTCAGGAAGTGATCAAAAAGAATTGGTTAAGCCCTGAAGTGTGAAAGTTTACCTCATTACTCTCAGTGGATCTGTCTCCAGTGTAACTATGATACATCTACACATCTCTTTTTCAGCCTTAAATTCCTCACATCGCTAATGTTTTATGACAAAAATGCAGCATAGGCTAATATCTTGTATTTGTTGGCAGTCTTTAATTTTACAGCCTTTCAAAGCAGCAGGAGCAGAGTTCAGCTCAGGTTCAGACACCAAATGTAGATGACTTAAATTTGAGGGCTGAGCTCCTGCTGACCCCAATAGTGAAGTTAAACATGAACAAAATACAATGTAAAGTAATGGGAGGGACAGAAGCTGTATTTCAAGGACCCATTTTGAACCTGGTCTAAGCCAAGACATTTGACTTCAGAACTCAGAAAGGCCAAATCCACCCACAGAGTTAAGATACCTAAGTTGGGCTGAGAGGAGTAACTCGTAAGCCACTGCAACCAGTTTACTTCTGATTTTTCTCAAACGCTAACCAGTCGCCTCAACCACCTCTTGGTGTGCTTTTCACAAATTGGCATTTTGGAACAGAGTAAAGTTTCTGAGTAGAGTTTATCATATGCCACAACATTTTCCATGCATTACCTACAGATGCAAACGTGCTGTTGGTGTGCCTGAGCCCAGCACTTGGGGGACCCGGATGATGTTTAAGCTGTGGGTGATTCCTTACTGAGTGGCTGCCACTCACACAAAATTCGGCAACATTTCTGTTAGCAACTCAGATGACCGAAGAAGAGAGATTTAGCTTCTATTGCAAGCTCTGCTTATTGGAAACACTTAGAAGTTTAAAATTAGGAAATTATAGCTAATTTCTAATGCATGTGCTTGATGTGGGTTATTTTATATTAAATGTTTGACACATTTAAGACTGAAAAATATGTTGGCTGAACTTTTCTTGATTTATAAGTCTCAGAGTTATGAAAACAATGATTACTGGGCCTGAAGTGCTTATTTTTAAGTTTTTCTATTTATTCAAACACAACTATTAGGCAATCTTATAGACACTCAGAGAACTCATTTGATTACACACAGTTTATTTTAGAAATCTTTGCACTGAGCAGTCTGAAAGTAATAAATCATTAAAAAAAGAAAGTTTAGAGAAAAAGCTAGAATCTATAATTAAATCTCTGAGTGTAAATTCCTATCTTCCATCGTATGTATGTGTGCCCTATACAACCCCATAATTCCTGAGAAGGGATTCCCTTGAATAGTACATTATAACGATGAGAGAGGTTTTAAAAGGTGAGTGGATGGAGGGACTGATGAGAAGAAGAGAGTAACAAGCTGTCTTGCGGGTCTGGAGTTTAAAAAGGTGATGAATGTATCAATCTGCACGGGTGTGTGGGTTGAAAAATTTCTGATGAATCTGTTTTAGTACCCATTGAGGTTTTGATAGTATGTACATTTTCCACTTAATCGAGAAATTATAGCAATACTGAATTGACTTGGAAATACCATTCTTCTAGTTCACAGAAGTTGTACTTCAGTCACCTCCTCTCCTAGTTCTCCCCTGCTGGCTACCTTCACTGGCTCAACTTCAACTTCAGGCCATCGACATCCATGATGAAAAAGGCCTTTTCCTCCCCAGAAAAGTGACTCTTGCTTCCGGCTATATGTAGTATAACCAGAAGAGTCATGTACAGAGGAATAGAAATTTAAGGTAACCAAACTACAGCCTCCATGAGACATCACGGTATTACATTCAATTTGAGGAGATAGAAGCTCTTAGCATGATTTTTTTTTTCCCCTAAATATTTAAATTTCTGCTTGAAAAAACATCAGCACTTTAAAATCCATTTTATTTTGGCAACAGCTTGAAATGTATATCAACACTAATAGAAGCAATATGTGTAGCCCAACATCAGACAAGTGCAGTCGTCACTCAGGTTTCTAAGTGCACCTTTTCTACACAAGGAACAGAACAAGGGCTGGCTCTAAATATCTAAAAGCAGCAATTAATGAACACTCGTCCAAAGAACAGAGCTATAGCTATTGCAGCTATATGCTGTGTTGTAATAACACATAGCTCTAACAGCCCTGCCTCCAAGTAGCATCAAACCAACCAAGAAGAAACAAACTTTTCTGGCATTCACAGTCAGCCACCATGAGCACATGTACATCCAGGGACCTAGACAGATTTAGCCAAAGGGCTGAAGAGAGCATCCTCACAACCGGCAGACGGGCATTACACAGCTACGAGTGGAACTGGGCTGTGAGCTCGCACCTCTTTCACAGCTACAACGTGCTCCAGTCACTAGCAAGCTCTGCTGGGCTTACGCTCCTCCAGAAGCCAAAGCAGCCATCAGCCATGCTTAACGAAACAGGTTTGCAGTTGTTTGGCATCACCAGAATCACGTGAAGACACAGATTGAACATGGGAATCAGCCCCAACAACTTACCATTCTCACACTGTAGCAAAGAGTATAATCACTTTATTTGTATTTGCTTACAAAAGGTTACATTTCTTGCCCTTTGTTGAAGAAAAGCATAATAAAGAAAACACACAGGCCCAGCTGGGGGCCCGGGAGCACCACTTAGTTATTAGGCAAAACCCATGAGATGCACCTGGCTGCTCTGGCAAATTTCTGATGGCTTCTTAAACACAGAGCAAAGCAAGAGCCAACAGAGGGACTGAACCCTCTAAAGGAAGGCTCTTCCATTGCTATGCATTACATACAAAAATGAGGAGAAGGAGTGGGACTAGATTTTTCTCCCTCTCAGTCATGATCCGGTCCCAAACTGACACAGTAGAGTTTTAAAGCCATTTCTGTTTACAAGCCCTGAAGACTCGGGGCTTACAGCAATCAAAAGGACATACGTAACAAAAGTAACGAGGGTGTCACAGCTATAATATCTATCTGTTCCTCTGGAAGATGGACAATTTTCTCAGCACAGAAACATCAAACTTGCAACCTCAGTTCACTGCAACCTTATGATCCCTTGGTTCATAAACCTGCCACTATGGCTTACTTCCATAAACTCGGATTGAAATTGCTTTAGTGCAATCATGTCTGGTCTATTAACTCACAAATTGTCTTTATCCTTTGAAGATGGCAGCAGTTGCATGTCCTCAACATAGAACAGTAAAATAAAAAAAATCCTCTTTCTTTCTTCTTGCACACAAAATATGTTAACATACGGCACAGTATCTGATCTGAACTCAGCAGCTGAGGGAAGGAAATCTGTGTTTGGTCTGTTTGGTAAATAAACCCAGAGCATGGCTGAGTCACAGGGACAGGTTTATAAGTCAACAGATCATAAGGGTTCAGGGAACAGAGGTGCCAAGTCTGATGATTATCTGATGAGAAAATTGCTTATGGATAAATAATTTAAATTTGCTTTAAGTGAATGTTTGAGCAAGTAAGCTTCATTTTCCATAAATGCTTACGACAGAAAAAAATTAATCACATATATCTTACAGAAAGGGAAAACAAAAAGATTACGAGAGGTTTTCTTTGAAATTACAAGTTAAGAACCAAAAGCCCTCCTAGTAAATACTGTTGTAAGTTTGTTTTCTTCAGTAGTTACCCAAGACCTTCTTGAAGGTACACAGGAGGCAAATAAAGGAGTTTACATACACCTACACAGACCATTCAGCCACCGTAACACAGAAGAAATCAAGACATTATTCTTTCTCTGTATTTGTAAATGCAAGTGTAATATTCACAATAGCAAACAAAGAGTGAGAGAGAACAATGACAAGTACAACATGGAAAATGAGATGAAAAGATTCACCACAAATAATACAAGAATACCAGAAAATTTTTTAAAAGGTTTTCCTCATCGCAATTTCCAGAAGAGAAACAAAACTGGCCTACGCTCTCTCCTCCAGACTGATTGCTGTTGCTTGCTCCTGATATAACTTCTTTCCCATGTATACCATTTGTAAAAAGAAATAAATCCTCCCTCTTGCTCCACAGGCCTGCAGACATTTTTACAGTCGGCTCAACGCAGAGGAGAAAAAGGAGGTTTTTCTCCTGTGACCATGCTAGCTTGCTTTCCTGCCCTCTTCCCCCCGGCGGGCGGCTGAAGCCAGGCTGCTCTTCTCTCGCACAAGACAGCGCACAAACCCCAGCACACAAAAACCTCCTCTTCACCCTCACACAAAAACCTCTCGCACCCGCTCCTTGAGGGCAATCGCTGGGGTGGCTCGGGGCGTGCAAGGCTGCCTGCCAGCAGACCAGCAGAGAGCTCTACTGGGATCTCTGGACGTACGAGCAGAAAGACAAAGCTCCAAGCGCCAACGTGGAATAAACCTTCCCGGAGCAGCTCGTCCAGCAAGCAGGCTAGTTATTTCAACGTGTAAGAAATGACAAAGCTGTTTGCTGGAAAACAAACATTAAAAAGCTACAGACAGACATTAAAAGGTTAGATATACCCATTTGTGGACCAATCTGTATGACTTTTAAGAATCATATGTGCTTGCAGCTTTTCAAATATAGGAAATATGACTAGTCAAATGTTCACTCATTCATTTTTCCATGGTCGCTGTTTGTTTTCTTGACCGAGAATCTGACAATGGTGTGCGACATAATGTTCCTCCTTATATGTCTTGGAGATTAAATTTTTAAAAGGAATATTAAAAACAACTTTAAAAAAAAATTAAAACATTTTGTTTGCTTGTTTCTCCAGTTGAAATTCCCCCAAAATACTGGGCTTGAAGTTCCACTGCAATCAAACTCAAAAAAGACTTCATGGATAACATCACTACACCTTTAGGGACATCTATTGGCATAGCAGTCACTTAACTTACACCAGCTGAAGGCAGAAGTGATAAACTGTGTAGTGGCTAACTTAAACTGAAGCAAGCTTTGTCATCATATAGAATAAGAAATAACTTTCTTTTTTTTTTTGAGTCCTCTTCTTTAGTTGTATTTTCTTCTCTCCCAAAGCTTTGTACCAAAACACACATCAAAGACGGAGCCTGTGATAATGGATATCTGGTGTCATTCCTCTCAGCACTTGCTAGAGTTTTCCTAGCATCTCCCAGTTGCTTCTTCCTGACTGTATTCATTAGCTGCCTTCAAAGCATTTCCACAGACCTCCGTTCTCAGCAGGATCTAAGAGTTCTTACACAGCCTCCACTGTGCACTGGCAAAATCTGCTCAGGATTGTCATCACCAATTTGCGTGAGCAGCTTTGCTTCATATATTTCTTCGACAGTTTTGAAACTTAAACAGTAACTTTGGTTTATTCAGCATACACTCATGATTGGTTCCCACCTGGTTCTTTTTTGCCTCTCATTTCCAAGTGGAAAATAGTCACTCAGAGACACTCTTTGGTCTAATTTAAGAGTCAGGCTCTTCCAAATCACCTAGAGGAGTCGCACTGAGTCCGGATGAGCCTGACTTGAAGGAGAAGACCTTCCAGTTTTCTTCCAACTCCTTCCCAAATTTATTCTGCATTCTTGATTGTTTAAATCTGAATATTGACTGATTAATACCAATGTGCCAGGGCCGAGTCCCTAGTTCACCAGCAAGATGCTCAACCTCCATGTGACACCCTAAACTTTCCCAACCAGTCAGCCCTCCAGCACATGGTCAAACCAGCCATCCCCACAAAGGAGAAGGCTCATGCAACTGCACTGCTGTTCACATCGTTTTGTACCTGTATATCTGCTTGCCCAGCTGTGGAAAGCTAACACTAAACTTCTCTCAGGTAGCATTTACTTATGCAAGTATGAGATGGGTTGCAGAGCAAAGTGCCTAGCTGCAGAATTGCCATCTCACTTGTGATGGGAAAGGACATTGCTATGAGGTTTTACATGATGGAATTGTGTGCAGTGCAGCAAAGCTCTTGGAATAAAAGATTTTGAAGAATTTATCAGCCTGTTTTGAGGTATGTTGATGGCAAAGGATTTGACTTGAGGCTACTCATGTCTGACATTGTCTTTGCTTGTGCTGAAACTATTCACATGGAAAGCAGCGTTTTGCCCAGTGTAAGTAACTCACAAAGACAACCAAGACCAGGGAGGGTATCTCAGGCTGAATTCCCCTCAGTCCTCTTGCCTCCTTTGAATAAATGAACTTCCTTACACTCTGACAGACTAGGGAGATTAATTCAGAATGTGTGTGCACAGTACACCTGGCAGACACGATAAAGCCTGGCTCAAAGAGCTAAGATGAAACAAAGGCATAAATAATACTGGAGAAGGATTTACAAAAGGACAAAATATGGGCAGCCTTTAGAGGTGACAGTAATTACTTAAGTAAATGTCAAAACTCTTCAAAGAAACAAGGGGGGAAATATTCATGAATATTTAAGGCTGAAACATGTGAGCATGTTGATTTGCCATTTGGAAGGTTATGTTCCTGTCTTATCTTCCCTGTGATAGCTACTGGAATGGATATTAAAATTTGTAGCAGGACAAACCTTACTGTTTGAGGACCTATTGATTCCTAGATGTATTGAAACCAATGGTCTTTTAATTTACTCAGGGCACCTAAAAAAAGGGGTTATACCATTCCTGAGACCAGCCACAAGGATGAAAACAAGCATGCTTCCCTGGGTACCTGCTTTTGACTGACATTGGAAACAGTTTATGGGCTAGGAAGCTTGGATCTGATTTAATTCAGTCACTCTTAAGTTTTTACCTAACAGTTTACATAACATGTAGCAGCTATAGAAGTTACGGAGCTTAATGCTGCACAACAGAATTATCCAGTGTTTAAATTTTGGTTTTCTGCCCATTTGATTATTTTATATTTAAGCCATAAACGAGTCCACTCTACCTGAATCCAGAGAGCCACATGTAGAAGCGTGCACTTGTGTTTTGTACTAAGTACCCAGACATTTTGTTCCAGGGAATGAATTACAGCTACCTTGTCTTCTCTGCCGTAAGCTGTAGCCTCCAGCATGCTCTTCATGCATGTATATGGACGTGGGTAGTTTTCGTCTATGTTTTTCGTATTCAGTGAAAGATAAGATATGTTACTAATATTCTGCATATATAGGGACATCTCCTTTCTCTGTAGAACCTTAGAGGAACTGAGTACTTCTACATGGCTTCTGCAAAGACTCTGCCAGCTGTAGTAAACAGACTATTGGATGGGCTTACTAAAATTAGAGCATTAACACCTACTTATTCCATACTACTTCATTTTACCTTCTCAGTATAGGGCAAAACTAGGATCCTCCAGGCTGAAAAGCAGCACATTAAGTCCACCTATCACTATTTAGAGTAATAGCACTGTCACCACGTTCAAAAGGAATTTAATTCTTCAGCTACATGAAATTACCATTCCTTTCACTCAACTGTCTCAGGCTGTAGAGTCACCTCTGAGGAACACATCCAGCTTCATTTGATGAGAACTTCTTGTGCCTCATCCTCTGTGTGTAGAGCCATGCTGCCAGACGTCCAGCTCTATAGGTCCCAAGAGCAACTGGTCCAAGGAAACACCAGTCTCAGCTTCCTTAACTGCTGGTGCTAACAAGAATTCTAGTGTTGTTTATTTTTTACCCTTCATCTCACAATCACTTTCAAATGGCAAATTTCTCATAACTTACTTTTTCCACAGAACATATTACAGACTTCCAATAGATGATCCATGTCACATTAATATACGTTTATTTATTTTGCTTCTCTCTCAAAAAGTGAAGCTTAATACTTTAGCAAGATTCAAACCATCTACATTTAAGATCATGTTCACTCATCAGAATTTAATGAGCTTTTCTACTCTCCGATCTATGTATTGATTCCACCAACTCCTATAGCTTTGTTCACTTTTGCATTTTCTCCCCATTTTTCATAGTAGCAATTAAAAATGTATAAGTCAGGCTTTCTCTGAAATGGGAATATATTAAATTCTTTTTTTTATCATATGATGAAGCAGAAGAAAGTCTCGAATACACTGCGCTTGCCATAACAAGCTGTCTTGTGATTTACACCATTCTTAAGAAGCTCTTGTAGTGCAAATACTATTCATGTATTTGCATAATAACTACCACAGTCTAGCCACAGATTTGACGCATGCTGCGAGTAAAGACAAGACACTCATGTTTTCCACACTGGCTATGAAGGATAGAAAGATATCTTGCTAGTTTTCACATTAGGAATTAATCTACGTTGCAGAAAGCTCACATTCAGGTTCTTCCCATCCAGGTTAAGAACTCTGTGCTCATTTGCAAGGACAGGTGAAACCTGGGCCTGCTAGATCTGTTTGGCTTCCAGGTATGTAGACATTTCAGCTGCCACCCATCTTGATGTCCGCCATAGAACGGTGAGCTGCAGAGTGCAAGTATGGGCCATCTCCAGTGCCCACCCAGTCAACAGCACTCACTGAAATGGCAGCTCATGGTGAATGACCTCATGTTCAGGTGTTGTCCCCAATTTCCCTAGCCTCTCATGACTCAGAGCTGTTATGGTCTGTAGGTACAGTCTTAAACTAATTCATTCATGTATTCTGGCCCCAGAAGGATGAGGCAAGCTCCTTGCCCAGGTTCCTCAGAGGTATCCAATTCCTCTGAGAGAAGTTTATAGACAGGACAAAATAGTGTCTGTCTCTCCCAGGATCTGTGATCCTCTTCAGACAGAAACACTGGGGCTCAAATGGAGATCAGTATTGATCACAGCACAAGACACCTCAAGAAAGCCAAGCGGGATACTTCACTCACCCTCTGTGGTCTAACATGTCTTTCTCAGTCCTAATAATAGGGGCGTTGCACTCACGAGGATGAACTCACGTGGTCAGTGAAGGGCAGAATTGCACAGCTATTAATGGAAGGAGGTGCTTTTCAAAACAACCAGCCCACCTCTAGGACGGTTCCATCCTGAATCTCAAGGAAGATGGACAATTGAGACCCAAAGGATGAAACTGGAAATTCAGTTCAACGTTCCAATGGATACTACAAATCACAGACACCAAAAGGTTATTTTGGCACACTACTATTTACCCTTACTCTTACCTCTGGTAACATCTCACTTCCACTGGTGACAATTACCTGCTTTTCCTTTTGCCGTGTCACAATGACTAAAACTATTAACTTTTCTTTCCCTTGCTAATATTTCTCTCTGCTCCAAAGGTGCTAATCATCCTTTTATCTCAAATTTTATATGGATTAACATAATTAACTTAAACTCAATTGTTCCCAGGTTGCTCTTAGCTTGAAGTGTGATGCTGCTTCTCCTTCAGAGCTCAAGAGTTCGTGTTCAAAAGCCTGGAAGTTTCTTCAACTTTGCCTCCGTAAAGCCCTGCAAGTCTTTCAGTAACATGATACTGACATGGCTGACCCTTTACCTGAGCTCTCTGGCTCGATCTCTGAGGACCTTCTCTTCTTGGCTATTTCGTGGTGCTACAAGCACATAAATACAGAGTGCAGGAAGTTCATGTTGACAAAAGCAATGACAAGGGCTAAAGCAGCTTCTAAGATGGGTGTTCTAAGGTGGGAGCTGTTTAAGAAGAAAAAAAAGGGTTTGAAGAATTTGTCTCACAACACCCCAGAAATTCCAAGAAAGACTCAGCTGTGTGTATCACTCAGGAACTGAGGATACACCTCACAAGTACCAATTCTGCACAATAGTGTGTCAGGTATCGCGTGGGTACGGATAGGCTGTCTCCATACACATTGCAACAGCAATGGGGACAGGCAGGGGATAGGTCATATGACATAAAGTTTAAGGTTAGTCAACAGAGGAATAGATATATAACTCTACAAGTACAGCCTAAGAGATGGTTACCCAAGCAGTCCAGAGAATGGCAAGACTTCATGTTTTGTTTCAGGTCAATGGAACATAGAAAGGTGTGTGGTTGTTGGCAATAGCGGTGTTCATTATTATTAGGAACTAACTTGTCTTTCAGTAGCTGTCAGAAAATAATGTAATAAGGAAAAGATGTTAAGAAACCGTGAACACAGGTGTTAAACCCACTAATGGAATTAAAAATCACTATAGATGTGTATTTAATACAAATTTGTAGTGACAGGCAGAATACATTTATCTGTCCCTAGGGCTTGTCCTGTTGTCCGTGGCACATGTGAAGGTGCAAGCAGAAGTGAGGAAACAAGAAACGTTTTCACTGTGGTCAAGGTTGGAACATTCTGCATTGAGTGCGTGGAATGCCATCAAATGTCTTAGTAGGGGATGAACGGCGATACATTTTCAAACCCACTACATTTGGCAAACGGTTTGAAAAGCTAAGTTTACACAATCAAAGCTGCCTGAAGCATAGTAGCAGATGGCATTACAGACAGATGCTAGGAAAAAAATGTTATTTTCTGCAAACATACATAAGCACTGAAAAGCTGTTTAGATGAAAAGGTTACTCCCTCATGTACTAGCTGCTTTTTTCAAAAACAGAGGCATAAATTTAAACTTTTCTTTTTCCTTGACAAATGGATAAGACAAAATAAAACTGTGTTTTAATTTATGCACTCAAAGGAGGTATTAAGAGAGAAAAATTAACAACTTGGGTTTGAGTTCCATCTTAGTTTCTCTCTCTTTTTTTTTAAACCTTAAAACATTGTATTAGGAAGAAACACTGCCTTCCCAAGTTTAACAGTACTAGCTTATGCCTTTCTTGAAGACTGTCAAGTATGTGAGTGCAAACAGATAAGAACTCTAACGTTGCAGAATATTTCTCCTTCTAGGTAACAACCCTTTCTGCTACAGAACTTTATTTACATGTAGAGCTGTTCATTGTTTCTCTCCTGAAAGAAATCTTGCAATTAAAATAAAAATTTTCCACAAAATGAAACTCAGAATGCTCTCAGTCCAAAGTACCAAATTTCTTTTGTAAAAGTTGAAACACTTCCACAATGGCATATTATACATACATAATTATGTTAACGGGGTATGTATTTCCAGTTTACTATTAACATACAACATACAAAACTGTATACTTTTTTCATTGAAAATGAAGTTGAAATGAATTTCTTTTCAAAACTTTCTTAATTAAATCCCTGTGAAATACTCTTGATTTAACAGTCTCCATTTTCTAATTGAAGATGGTTCCATAGAGTTGTCTGCTGGACAAGATGAATACTTCACTGTAGTAATGTCATGGGTATTTTAACCAGTCTTACTTAAAGACATCTACTCTTCTCCTCATTTCCCCTCTTCCCCCCAAAACAGACCCCCCCCCAAAACCCCCACCCAAAACCAAGGGGAGAATGTACAGAAAGAAATTGAATTAACATTAACTTATGCTGCTATCCAACCTCTGTTCAGGCAGCAGATTATTTTTAAAAGTAATTCCTCCGATGAAATACATCTATGACCTTCAGAAGAAATCACTGTTGTTTTTAAGTTCACCTACAACTGGAGAGTACAATGTTTTAGAAGAAACACATGAAAACCTGGACCCCTCACTTTTAGGGTGTTGAGGGAACAAGCTTTCCCCTCTTGCTAACCGTTACTCTGTGTAAGCAATCAGTTATTGGCTAAAGGCTGTTCAGTAACAAAAAAACATCGTGCATGTTTTAGTTTGTTTTCCAAGCTTGCCATCTTAAAACAGAATGATGAAAATACTATGCCAAGTTCTTTCAGTGGGTTGCTGATTTTAACAGAAGCTGAAATAGTACAGTTGAGTTTTCCGTGAAGTAACTAGGTAATTTCATTATAAAATGTATTAATTGTATTTTCTAGTCACAGTGAGTAGAGAGAGAAAGTTAAAACTTCAGGCAAGCTCAATACACTGTTCAGAAAGACAGAGGAAAATAGTGCTTCTCATTAGTAAAAGGTATCGCCATTTAGGGAATTAAGCTTTTCGTTACAGCAGAAAAATCAGTCTGACCTTCACATTCATCTACTCTATTGGTATATTTTAGTATTTTTCTTGTAAATACCATTGCAAAAAGAAAATTTATGGCAGTTTCAAAATATGTGAGGAGTTTTAAATGGTCATTCCATTAATCAGTGCCTCTTACTCTGTTAGAAATCATCAGGAGATAAACTGGTCTTAAATCTTTCAAAGGTAAACCTCACTAAGCAATGGTCAAGACGAATCAATCCCAGTACACTTAAGCAGAGAAATGCATGAGATCTACCCATTCTGGGAGAGAAGCAAGCCTTATGGTTAATATGTGAAAGATGATTCAGAAATATAAAAGACATTTTTAGACCAAGTGACTTATGCATGTCAACAGTACAGTTCTTGAGAAGAGCTATGGATTAAATGACAAACAACCATAAATTCAGTGTTAAAATACCAATACGCATTTTTGTTAATTTACCTTGAGATACATAGCAGCATATCAGAAGCAGGTATTTTAGCAGCTTCGGCAGATGTTTGGTTTTCATAAACCAAGCATATGGCTTACATTTAAAATAAAACAGGTGTGCCTCATGCCAGACTAATTACACTGCAAAGCAAAACCAGCATGTTCCTCTACACAGAATTACCAAAGCCATCATCCTTGAACTAGATCTGGTTACTTAATAGTGTTCATTAGTTGGGAACAGTTCCCAGAGCAGTCTATTAAGGCCATTTCCAAACCGCCTTGTCCTACATTGGGAAGGAAAATTAGCACATGTCCAAACAAAAACTGCAACAACTTTTTCTGTCCCCAGAAGAAAAATGAAACTAACACACTTGAATTTTCCTGTACATGACATGAGAATACAATACAACTATAATAAGTAAACAAATAAGAAAACAACAGCTTCATTGCCCATGAACTGTTCTGTAATGAACAGTTCCTTCTTTCGGTTCTATCAAATAGAGAACCTCAGCACAGCCAGTCTGCCACTGCCTCTGTGTCAGTGTGAGGATTGGAAGGAACAGTAGAGTAAAATGTGTTTAAATGTATTTTTATGAATAAAGGTGATTAAGTCACTTCATCAGTTTTTGTAACACAATTTATTTGCTTTCAGGGAACATCTCTATGAGCAATCTCCACTTCGAGCAATCCTTCTTGAAAGGCAAAAGTACACCTTTCAGTTTCTAGGGCCAACATATATCTACACGAGTGCTTACTCACAAAATATCCATGCCTGGATGCGCTCAAGCTTCATCTCCTCCAGATCACAACTCATTTAGGGCAAGGAGCAAGTTTTCAGAGCAAATGTGGTAAGAACAACTCATACGCTGAAAGGCACACTCATAAAATGCTATGTAAAACATGATGAGTTTTCATATTAGCAGCTATGGCAGAGATATGAGATATCTTCTCTAACCTACGAAATACATTCTATGAATACACATTTGTGCACCTCCCTTCTCTCTTCTCTGCCCTGTCCTTACAACCACAGGGTACTCAACTAAGAGGTGATGTAGACAGAAATCTTCCAAATAGACATAGGACATCTGGTGCGAATTAAGTCTCCCTAGTCCCACTTGGACTACAACTTTCTGTCTAAAAGGGTATTGGATCTCCTGTAGGATCCATGGCTTATCTGCAGCCTTATGAATGTCTCAAGGAATCTCAAAAGTACTACACACTGGTGCATAAGCACCTGAATACTACCCCATGATTTGCAAGGTAAAAATCTCAAGAGTAACATGAGAATGCTTTCTTGGAGGAACATCATCTTCAGGTTTTAGTTCTTCTCACTAACTGCTTCATACTTTCACCTGCATCAGTGTTCCTTGGCCAGGAGGAAGAAAAAAAAAAGGCAATGATGATACACATCCTCCATTTCTAAGCCCTTTGGGAACTGAATTTCTTGTACAGACTGGAGAAGTCTCAGCGCAGCTCTTTCCAAATTGCACCCAGCTGCAATTGTGCCAAAGGACTGCCATCCTGCACCTAAGTATTTGCAGAATACAAAAACACCCTAGATGGACTTCCTTTCTTTTAAGCCGAAAGTGCAGTATTTCCCATATTATGTTGCAACCAGAGCAGCGCTGACAGCTTCCAAGAGGAGCCAAGCCAAATAACAGCAGCTTGAAATATGGAACAAAAATTCAAGAGAGGGAAAGTGTAACTGAAGGGTCCCTGATATTCTAAATGGATCCCTAGAAACAGGAAAAAAACAGTGCTTGTAGTAATGTTGGAAGTAGCACAAGGAAAACTGCATTAAAACAAGTGCCCCAGAATTTACTCCTAGAACCTTGCTGTCTGCAAAATTATCGCTTGCTGATAGGACAGCTCTTGTGCTGGATCCTCTTTCCTCTAGATTCAGCTGTTAAAGAGAGAATTAATTTATTTAGGAATTGTAGTCAATGGTAAGTAAAAGTATGAATAAATGATAGCCTAGAATTCACAAAACAGGATAGTATTTTTTCAGATAAAGACCCTACTCAACAAAGCAGTAAAACATTTTTTTTAACTTGAATAAACATTTAGGCTGCATTTATATCAAGTATGTGCTCTAGTGATAATTGTAACGTACAAGCCTACCTGTATACCCTAATGAGCCGAGCTGTTAGAAAAGTGATGGATTGTGTTTACTGTAGGACTAATTTTCCAGCGCTCATTTGCACTGTGTCCTTCCTGCAATAGTGAATTATGAAAGCATTTAGCTCGATGTTTTGAAATTCATTTGCTCATGCCGAGTAGCACTGTGAATACAGATAATATTAATCAAGTATCCATTCAAGCGGCAGCCTGTCAAGACAGATAGAGTTCATCTCTATATTTTTTTGCTGAATGTGCATACACACTCCTATGATTTCATCACAGCTGTCAAATTACGTCAGCTTTAAAATTTGGAGTATTTCCTGGCTTCAAGCTGCCAGCATCAGAGTTCTCTTTTTCCCTCATTCGTGCTGCTTTGTCAATTTTATTACATCATCTGCTTCAGATTTGTTTGGCATCAGTAGGAAGAGATTGTCATATCTTTGTTCAGTTCCTTCTTTAATGGTTCATTCACAAGAGAAATGGAATGTACACAGAGAAATAAATGTGACTGTTGATTACTTTCTAAATTTCTCTAGAAATATGATGTTTGCTTAAGCTTTGGCTGAGACAAAAAATAATGTATTTGCTTATAGTAGTAGAGTTACTTCCCTCAACTTCCCTGTCAATAGGACAACCTCTCATTTGAAAAAACAGTTTGGAAGGTCCACTTATATATAGGCTTGAAGCCAATTTCATATTAGACTTTCCATGCTTGTGCTAGATTCTGTAAACCAGCACTGCCAATTTCATCCCTTGTCAGTCTGGATCACGACCTCTCCTGGCTGCTCTCTGCTCTGGAAACAGGATTTGTGGCTGAGATTACAATTTAGGATGTTTATCCCCAACTTGACTCTATTGTCATTTCTCAGGAATCATTTTCTTCCCACTGTGTTTATAAGCCTGAAATGCAGCTGAGGACTTTCAGGCCACCAAACAAATTTAAATTTAATTGTTTCACGAAATAGAGCTGCTCTCTTGAGAAAACACTGGCAGAAACCCTGCCTGTGATATTAAACAAGGATTTGGATGGTAGATTCAGGAGCATGACCGCAATATGATCTCAGTGTTAATATAAATAATTGTTAGGCAAAGGAGGAAAATTTACACTGCCTTCAGAGCCTATCTATGCAGCATGAGAGGAGGCAGACTATTTGTTAGACAACGTAAACCCTTATTCTAGCAGCTCTTTCTGAAATGCTCCATTTCCTATTTGATATTCTCTACTGAAATTCCCTAGAATTCATCCCAACTGCTTTGCCACTATCATTCCCAGCTCTACCACAGACTGAGCTCAGCACCGCCCACAGGGACCACGGGTGCAAAGATGCTCCTCAGCTCCACGTCATTCCTAGTCCTGCATTAAAGCACAGACACCTAGGGCTCTCCCTGGGAGGTCCATTTACACAAGCACGGTTATCACAGAGCTGACCTTAGCGAAAGTTTCAGAGCACTGTGCATTACCCCATGAGGAGAGGAGACATCTTATGTCTCCTTCATCCTTCAGTCCAATGCTAGCAAGCCTAGCAGCTACTCCTAGATCACGGACCACATCTCCCATGGAGACATACACCTCCCCCTGTGAAGCGAGAGGTCCGAGCACAGAACTGGTCAAATGCGTGTGTATCCAGTCATCAACAGTGATAATTACAAGGACATATCCTGGTTAGAAGGGCTCTCTTCATAAAACTATGCTTAGTTTGGTACCTCAGTTTTGACTTTCTGTCATTTTTTGTATCTAAGCTGGAACTCCAGGAGGGAGATGCCAATGTTTCCTTAATTTTCAGGAGCTGCCTGCCTAACTCAGGGCTTTTGAACAATCCTTTTTTTAACCATCTGTTTATAAATGTTTTCAAACCTTAGCATCACTTTACCTACATGTTTTTCTTTTGCCGGCAGTCCCTGATACATGCTATCACACCTCAGCTAGGTATGGCTGAATAAAAGGTATAGCTATTTAGCACAAGCACGCGCTGGGACATCTTAGGGTAAGGAATTCACAGAGCTAATCATGTGTGAGGAGCATGTTTTGTGAATCTCTAGCTTTTCACATAAGAAGTTATTCTAATACAGCATTTACATCCATGGATACCTGGCAGTTTGCTAGACTAATCTCTGAAAGAGATACTATAAACTGCATAAAAATAGGACATGATTTCCACATGGGGGACAGACTTGTGACAGAACATGAACTGGCAACAAACTGAATATGAATGCAGAGTTTAGCTCAGAAATGTCCATGATAAACATCCCCTGAAACTGGCTGTGGGACACTCAACAAGGAATAAGACCCAAGCTATATTTAATCTTCTTTATTCTTTTTTTTTTATTATTTTCTCTCCGGTCTGAACTTAGCAGCATTTCACTGCAGATGCCATGTATTCATGTGAAGCCAAGTTATAGCTCGTAGCAGCTGTATCTCCACCCTCAGACCATTTATTCTGACTTTTAAAGCCAGCTAAAGGGACCACAGAGAGAAGCGAAGGCTGTTGGGATGCAGATGCAACAGTAGATATCCACGTATGTAGAGGACACCCCTGACTCTTAGTTTTGCTGGAGAATGATCTCCGTAAATTCCTGATATCAAATCTTCATGAGGAGTGAGAAAAGGAAAAAGTATTTGAGCTTCAAAATATTTCTCTACCTTTCTCCTACTGGTTCTCTGATAGCACCTACAGTCATCGTCATTTCAGTTCCAGTCTGTTGCTCTGACTCTTCTTATGGTCATATGCTTTTTCTGTCTGGAGCCCCAAACAATTCCTCTGGTAACATTATCTACTGTGAGAGAAAAATCCACCTGATGCCTCTTCCAACACCCTGGATATGTCTCAGCTTTCTTGCAATCTGTACCATTTGACAAGTGTGTACCAGGCCAAATGACCCCTGGAAAAGGCAGAGGATGACAAAAATGTGCTGTTACAGCTCTATCTGAAAACAGCCTGCCAGCTCTGGAAAGTGGAGAGCAGACTCATTATCCTCAAAATTGGTTTCACATGCTATCTTCTGCCCTCTTCCATTAGCATCAAGAAAATTCCCTAGTTTTGGCTCAGGAATCAGCCATCCAAACAGAGACAGCCCCTTTCAGTACAGGAAAAAGAAAGGTGACCCTAATACTTATTATTTGAAAGAGAGTGAAGCTATTTAAGCATGTTATGTAGGCCACCGATCATAAATTACAGTTTAACCACATCTGGCAGTATAAATCGTACTACCCAGTTTGGCAGCAACCTGTTTCTTAGTATTTTTCTATAAGGTGATCCCTTGCAAATTCTGATTAAATGTAGGAGTTGCCACCTTAAATATACTACAGTATCTTTTGTAGAGAATACACCTTCCACTCTTCCTGATCAGTAATGTTAATCATAATTACTTTGTTAGAAGCAGGATTCATTCCATATTAAGATTTGTTTAACAAGCTTCCTGACCTCCAATATCTTACCTCATGTCATTCAGTATTGTATATACACACAAAAGCACAAAAGAAAAAATAAGTTTGCAAGCTTTCTTTCTGCTTGATTTTGCATAAAGAAGTGAAAAACTTGAATAAAGATTTTTCTTTACTATTCATTTCTTATTTCTGAGATATAATCTGCTCCCTTCTCCAGGTTTTTTTTAATGTCTTCCTAGACGACTGAGAAACTGGTCTGTGGAGTTTCTCAAGCCTTGAGTGTCTGACAGGTGCTTGAGTTAATTAAGAGTCAACAAAAACAGACAAGGAAAAGAGTTTTAAGCAACCTGGCTGAAAAATCCATGTCCTCTTTCTCACTTCTCACTGCTTATGCGCTTCTGATGATATCAACTTGTGACTTCTTCAGTTATCCATGGAGTCCTCTGGGGAAAAGAGAGCAGACAGTGTCTGTATTTCTAGTGGGAACTGGAAGACAAATAATTTAAAAGAAAAGTACAAAAAAAATATTCCAGGCTTACTTTATATAAATAAAGAAACAAAAAGGAGACCATATGACCGAGATATAGTGCCCATTTAAACCTTGTTAAAATTTGAAATATTTCAAATAAACTGCACTTGCAAAGATTTTTCTCATGGTATACACCCATGGCAGCCTTCAGCTGCAAAACCAGTCTCCAAGCTGTTTAAAAGGGCCTTTTATCCATCATCCCCTGAGGGTAGAAATGGGAGGGGTAGGGGCCCGAGCGCACCCAGCCTCCTGCAGACACGGCACCACAGCAGCCTTGTGGCCTGTGGTCCAGACACTCAATGAATGGGGAGCAGAGACATCAGCAATCACGGGCAAGAATCACTTCTTCAACGGCTTGCCTAGATTTGTTCTGGCAAGAAATGGACACATTTACCAGTAACTGAGGTTGTTGCCTGACTGCAAAACCTGGCTACTGCCTCCAAAATTCACTGTTGGCTGACTTGGTCCAAAACCCGATGTGACTCTCCTCCCAGCTGAACCCTGTGGGGAAGGGCCATGCACCATTCAGCTCTCAGTCCTCCCGGTATCATTCCTTTCTTCCTCCGAAATAAGTAATGCTGCTGAAAGGGTTACTTACAGAGAGCTCAAATATTGTTTTAGACAATGGATGCTATGGCTGACTACATATACAGGGCCTCCAGCAGAAAAACTTTTAGGAAAATTACAAGGAGAAAAACCATGAGAAACATTTTTTTCTTCGACTAATGAAGTAAGCACCCTGACAGGAGAGCTGTGTGCTATATTTATTTCAGCAGCATCGAGTTATCTTCTTTAATGCACGAGGCACAGGGGAAGGCAGATAGCAGATAATGCTGGAAATGGTGATAGGATGCGGAGTCAAATGACAGCTGAGCTCGTGGTGCGTGTTCCTCCTGGATCCCTTCGGAGCCCGTCGGGGGTCTGCCTGGCAGGGACACGGACATGGAAAGTCATCAGCCCCCCTCAAACTGCAGCAAGTTGAGAAGAGACATGCAATCACAGCAAGCTTAAGCTTTTCAGAAAGATAGGAAAACCTGCTTCTCCACTGCACTGCAAAGCACCATGTGTCTCAAAGAAGTGTAAACGCTCTCTGCTCTGTGGGATGCGTGTTTTGTATTAACCTGGTACTTCAAGGGCTATAGGACACCAAGGCACTAGAGAACAGGCGCACAGGGCCCTCGACAGGAATGTTGTCTGCCTCTCTAATCCTTCAAGGCTTTCTTGGACAGACTGAAGCACCGTGGCTGCCTTCCCAGGCGTGCTGAAGCTGTTCTCCTGCAACGCAGATGAAACGGGTTCCCCTGCCTTTCCATGTCTGCAGTTGAAATCAGTAGTAGGAGAGCACATGATGTAGCTGAATTATTCAGGTAAAAATTCTGCCTGAAAGGGGAAAAAAGTAGAAGGCAAGTGGCTTTCCTGCTGATCAGATCACAGTGCATCAGTTCTGTAGCGATGGTGGCCCCTGAGGGCTGGAAGGAGCAGGGAAGCAGGTCGGGGAAGGCTTGATGTCTTCTTCGTATTGGACCGATGTGTGCACCGTAGCCAAGGGTGAGCCACAGGGCTTATATGCTGGCTGCCTCAGCCCAAAAACTGGTCTCTATCCGGCGTCATTACACCTATGCCCATGGATGCCACATGCTACCGGCAGCCAGAACAATGGTACGCTGGATGAAGAGCGGTGGAGAATCAGACGGCCTTTAGCAGTATAGCAGTTTAAATAGCTATACAATAATCAGCGTAACTTTGGCTGTGTCAGGAGGTTGGGGGTTTTTCCACAGATACTTCTTGAAAAGCAAAATCATCCAAGCTCCAACATTTTCTCATGTCAAAAAGAAGAAATTGGTTTATTTTTGAGAACAATGCTGCACCAGCAAGTGAATGGTCTAGGAGGGTAACCTAATGCTTCCTTTTCCCAGCAATTTTCTTTTCAGCTGGTCTCCAGCCACAGGCAAATAGAAAATGGCTTCTCTTCAGGCACAGTGAATGTCTTAAGGGGCTTTTGAACCCTCCCACACCTCCCTCCTCCCCAAAACTCAACTGAGTTGCTGACCCTCAACAACTGCTCCGCAGAGACAGTGTGTGAACCATCCCACACCATCCTGCCATTTTTCCAGGCATTCCTTTGATCTACCATGTATTGCCTCATCACTGGAAGCTGTAAATGTCCTTGCTGCTTTCAAGGTCAGCTTTTACTCTACAGTGTTATTCCTGAGATGTGTTTGTTCCATGAACAGCATCCTCCTTTTAAAACAAAAGTCTCATATCAGGAGGGTACACGATCCTATAGAGAAGGTGGATTTATTTATCACTGAAGAAATATGCATTAAACCTCCTCATGTTACTTATAGCCAGGAAGATAGATTATTGTGGCTGCAGGAAAGGAACAGCTCTCCTGAAAGAAAATAAAGCTCCAGCTAATTTGTTCTAGGCTACTAAGAAAGCCAAGGAAGCGATCCTTAGCTCATCATAAGACAAATTCCTCCCAGTCATTTACAATATAATTCCTCTATTGTACATGCTTTCAAAAGGTTTTGTTCTAAGAAATCCCATGGACAATGTTACAAGAACAGGTTTTGTATGATGTTCCTAATGACTTTATTTTTTGAGAGCATCAGCATTTTTTCTGAGAGTACTTACGCTGCAGTATTTTCTTCAGTTTTCTAGTTCCATCCTATGGCTGAAACATGCTGGATCCATCCAGGGCCCACAGCTCTGTTCTCCCTCTGATTTATGAGGTGTCCCTGAGGAATTCTAGCAGAAGGACCACACGAAACCCTACCTCCCAACTGGCTATATGCAGAGCTGACTGAGGTTTTTTGATAAGTGCTTCTTCCAGATCTTACTTTTGTCTGAACAGATTTGCCCATGCTTGGTGTGAGCTGTAAATTATGGAGTTCCATATTTGCATTTGGGAAGTAGAGCAGCATGTGTATGATAAAATCTGTCTTCCATCATCTTTCCAAAGAAACTGGATTCTGTCTGATGCACCCCCTGCTGCGCCATGCCACGAGTTACACAGGAGCACTGCTGTGATTCTACTGACCTCTGAAGTTCCTGGTCCCTCTGCGATTGTCTTTATAGATTCCTAAATCTATAAAATGATCTCTACATGGAACTGCACAAACTGTTGTTTTCAGGCTGAAGTGACAATCCGAAAAAGAAAATGTCAGGGAAGCTGACTCTGGAGGGTGCTAAATATTCCCAGCTTCTCATAGGGTCCAATTTTTCTTTAAAGATGCTTTAAAGAGAGTGTAAGTGTAGCTGCCCTCACTTTAAAGATGCATTCAAATCCAACAGCATTAGGATAAATGAGACGAAGGTCCATATGCCTTAATAAGCATTGATGTACTCATTACCTCCCAGGCAGCCCTTAGCCGTTTGTATAGTCAATCCAATAGTGCAAGTACCCTGTTGCATCACCCCGAAGGACAGGGACAGCTTTTTCTCAACATGCTGCAGATGACTTGGTTCTCTGTGCACTTGTTCAGCAATGTTTTGTCCCAGGAGGGCTTACCCTCCAGAAGACCAGAAGCTTTACATTTATGGAGTAGAAATGCCTTTCAGAAATACATAAAGCATGAAAACAAGGCATATCGCTTCAAATCTGTGTTAAAGATTTGCTTATTCAAATTAGATTTTCACAGAGTTTAGAACTCAATCCTTTTAAATGAGTGTTTTAACATGATTGATTGACTGCTCCAGGCATCTGACAGATAACTGAATTCATAAGGTATTGTTCTTATTCCCATATTTTAAGCTAAAGAATGATGAATAACAAATAGCAAATTTCTTTTCTGTGGACAAATACGCAGCTTCACATTAAATCTGTATGAAACCAGCTATTCCACAAATGCTACACAAATAAAATAAAATTCTCTGCTTGTTTGCAAATAGAAAGTTGCAAAACATGATCAAGCCTGGCAGCTATCAGGCATTTAAGTGAAGTTGTTATAAACTCTATTTTAGGTTTATAAATGCAGTAAAAAGTACCAAAAGTTGGAAACTAACCATAGTAGGTGGTTTTATCAGCCCTAGTTCAGAAAAAATATATGCTAACACATGCTTAGCTTCAGGCCTACTGATCTCTGGGCCATACTCATCCATACGAAGCTAAACTTGCTAACATTCCATTTTCATCTCTCCTAAATAAATCAGGCTTAGGAGCAAATATATCAATAATGTTACAACATTCAACAGGAATATATGGGAGAGCAGAGGCAATTATATCAATAAGGTTACCACATTCAACAGGAATATATGGGAGAGCGGAGACAGTCTAGACACCAGCTGCTACTCGTTTCCCCCAGACAAGGTTTCTATATAACCTTTGATAAAATGGGAGTTTGTGTTTTCTATGATCCCAACTCCTTACATCTTCCTTAAAGTAACACTATAATAACTAAATTACTTGGGTTTGCTTTTTTCTTAAAACACAAATATTCTACTGTCATTTCAAAACATCGGAGTATTGCCCTTTGTAAGCAGCCTTTCCTGCTTTGATAACAATCTTGGATTTTGCTTTCTAGCACAATTGCTGTTTCACCACATACAGTGACAACTTGTTATCCCTGGCTCAAGGGACATAATCTTCCTGGTTTTGGTCTTCTAATCCACCACTGAATCACTGCTGCACTCTTGAAAGAAGAAAGCGAGCAAGAATTTCCTGTTTGCTCCACAGCTTTCAATTGCTACATGGAATAAAAATGCAAGAACAGAAAGTGTGTAAGGGGTAAAAATTATATGTTATTCAACATTATAAATAGAAATCATACATTTATATTTTTATACTGAATTTTATAGACTTATAGGGGAATCAGCCAACATAAACAAGATAGATTCATAATTTCAGACATCTTAATGTCAAAAGACTCACTATCGTCAACTGCCTAAGAGGAAGCGTGCGGTCGTTACTACATAGAATTAATACCTAAAATCATCTTCAGTAAACATTCTTGAGGGCTTCATTCTCTTATATACAAGAATAAGCAGGCAGGCTCCACGCTCTTTTTCCATACCAGATTCCTTTGGGATACTCAGAAGCTTTGGATTTGTCTTACATCCTATTGTATGTAGGGTGATCAACACAGATCTCAGAGGCTTCTCCTGCAACGCACAGGATTGTTTGCTGCACCTTAGCCTTAGCAGAAGGTGGGAAAATATGCTTCCTGAATTCTTGGGCATCCCAAACAAGGGCACAACACTAGCAAATCTGAATTTCATCTACTTGGCTGCCTGACATATTCCTATGGGTTTCTTCACAGGTGACAGCAACCAGAAAAGTCTTCAGCCCAGTAAACTCTTCCTCCAGTCCATTCTTCTGACATGGTTTTAGGGCAGAGGCAGTACAGAGAATGACAGAGGGATGTATGACTTTATTACCTGTGAGAATGCTCGTTTATATTGTCAGAACAAAAAAAAAAAGCAGTAGGGTGAACCAAATGCTGGCACAAAATGCTTCTTTACACACTTTCCTTCTTTAGCATGGCTTTTCTACTCCCACTTGTGAACTTCACGAAGACCCTTGTCAGGAGCTGGCAGTTTCCACTGATGGGAGTTACACGATTAGAAATATTTGTGGTGTTGAGCAAAGGTTTCAAGTAGACAAACCTTCTCATCTAGAGCTTGGGCATAGAATGGAGCTGATCTATGGGAGTCTCTGTCTCAAAATGATTCTTTGATCAATACATCTCAATCTCTCAAGGACAGCTTTCAGATCACAGAGGCAGTAGCGGTGTACAGAGATTTCACTTCCCTTTCATGTGTGGAGTCAGTTAGACCAAGTCCATGTTTCAAGCATCTTTGAAGAATGGCCTGCTGCTTCTTCTAGTGCCACTAGGATGCTACCCTGCAGGTAGCACTCACTGAAGGTTTAAAAAAAAAACCATCTTTTTGGCTAATCATGGCTGAACATGTGTCTTCAGCTTCACTATGTTCTTGTGTAAGGATTTTGATGGCAGAGGAGCAGCAAAACTCTGTATCCTTGCAATTCTGCAAAAGCAGGGAAAGACAGAGGCTCAGTGAATACAGAGCATTGAAGAATCATGGTTACTGCAGAGTAACTTTTTTTTGCAGGTACTCTTGTACCTGCAAATATGTCCTGTTGTAGATATTCACAAAGAAAGACAAGGGACTATCCATGGTTTCTGCTGAACACTGAATATTGTATTGCCCTCCTGAACCTGGCACTTGACCCAGTACCTAATTCCAGTTCCTAACATTCTATAAAGATTAGTGACTTACACCATGTCAGTGCTTTGCAGGTTTCTGATTTGGCATATTTTTGATACCAGAAGAAAATGACCTCTGAATTCTGCTTCAGTCAGCCTTGCTGTCTCACTGGAGAGTTACACCAGCTACACTCTTATATGCTTTTCAATCCATACTGATATTCTTTGGGATGAGATAACTTGACCTTTAGGAAACCCATCTACAGCTGAACGTGCAAGAAATGACAGCCTGAAATGGTATGTTCTTGTCAGGATAATAAAGCCAAGCTCCAAAAAAAAGATCTAATGTATGCAGATTCCTTTTCTTTCAGTGGTGACTGTAATTTCAGGGAAAAGGCAAGCAGGTGATTGATTTGTTTATAAGGAGTCACGAGAGCACATTGGAGGTGAATTTCAAGTGTGCTCTCTGTTACAGCTGTGGAATAATGCATGGGTTAAAGGGTCAGTCGCAGTGCCTGCAGCTCAGGTGTAGTCCTGGCTACCTGTTGGGGTTCAGGGTGAAAGGATATAACGAGCATTCTGGGAAGCATTCAGAAAGATAACCCATGAGACATGGGAGGACTAAGTAGTTAAAACCGTAATTCTCCTTTGGAAAATTTTCGATACCAATGATTAAAAGAAGACCGAGCACAACTGCACCATCTGAGATTTCTGAGAGACTATATAATGCTAAATAAACAATGAGGGTCTCTCTACTGTGATAAGTACTCAGAGATTTTACAGCGATTGCCTGGAGGAAGCCCACATGTTATACAGCTGCATTTGTTGGTAATTGCTTCCATTCGAAGAACTTGTTCTCCTGGCAGAGGTTTTCCTACTCTGCAACACAATTCTCTGGACCTGTGAGAAGTACTTGCTCACCCATCAGCTGTCATGGCTTTGGGTCTGTGTATGTCCATGGTACTGAGAGACAGCGTGCGGGTAGATTGATAGCTGCCTTGGAAGTTGAATATCTGACATACATCCGTCAGCCAACACTGCCTCAAGTCAGTGTAAGAGTAGTTTTTCCTTTTTGATTCTAGAAACTATGCTGGGAATTGGGGAATTCACTGGAGAAAGTGGTCTCTGTTTCACTGAGGGAAAAATCAAACCAACCCATGACTCAGGACTTAGGCTCCCTCCAGAGGAGAAATTCAGACATTTCTTTTAATCCCTGATAACATATAAACCTGTCACAGGGGATTCCTATAAAGCACGGACCCTTCACGATTGGTCATAGACAACCTGCTTAGCAGTTGCTGACATGTTGAAAGTTAAGGGAATAAGAAGAATTTTCCAAATACCTATGCTACATATCATGGTGATGATGGCACAGTGGCACCCATTTTTCAAAACCGTCCTTATGTGATTTGTTGAATGCAGCATGTGAATTCTGCCCTAATAACCCTTCCAGGCAGATAAAGAAAGGAGCTGAAGAAAGGCAGTGATGCAAGCACAGAGACTGGAAGGGAGTATTTACGGCTATCCATGACCTTGCCATGGACTCCTACCACAGCACAGGCATCCTGCTTGTTTGTGTTTCTGCTGATAGCACAGCCTGAAAAATGTTGCCCAGACATACTAAGATAATGGGAGTGAGTAAAATATTAATTCCAAAGGCACATCTGCTTGAAAAATTCTAGAATGATGACTTATTCGTAACATCAAGTAAAGTACAGATCTTTTGTCTAACTGTCATCTCAAAATGACAGTGAACTAAACCCTTGGTAATGGGCTCATTTATCCAGCCCAGTTAAATTATAATTTATCTTTCTAGCTTGCACTACAGCACCACAGAAGGAGCAGCTCTTAGGGTTCAGCACGTTGCTGTGAATTATTGAATGTGAAGCTGCCAAAGATTTTTGCATCAGATTCATAGTATATATTTGGCACAATTTTGTATTCATTATTGCCAGAAACAACGGGATATAGAAATTAATTAGATTAATTAAAATCAGTTTGTACAAATGAAAGATGACCTTTGTTCTCTTTCATAATTTTGGTAAACTTTTTGGATATTTCTGACAAAAAAACAAATATTAATGTCTGTTTTTCTCTCACACAGGAATGCACACTTATTACTTACACTCCCAGAATCCTACAATAATAATGGATTTTCTCAGATTATTTGCTAAGAAGTATGTAGTGTAGTATCTGGGCTGATATTCTGCTACAGATCATATTCCTATAAATAGCTCATGCGAAGAATCGTGCTTACACCCAAGGGGGTGCTTGGTTAGGGAAGACTCCCCCTCGCTGTTATAATCTGACATTTCTCAAGCCTGCAGTATTTGAAGTGCAGGAGAGAGAATGATCTAAAGACAAATTCAGCATCTCAAGCTTTATTTTCATTACACTTATACCATATAATAACTCTATATTTTCTGACCATGAGGGCTCAAATCAGTTGAAAAATATATCCAGCTTCCATAAAACAGAATAAAATCCTACTGATTTTGGACCTGTAATATAAGGCATGTTTTGGCACACAGCTGTTTTATGTAGCTTTTAAACAGGTGCTGTTCTCAGATCTTCCATCAGCCTGTGAGGGGCCTGAAAAAAATCTCAGCTTCACAGTGCCTCTTTTTCTCCGTCTCTTAAATATGACTCATACTCCTCTTTGCCATTTTGTCACTAGCCATGACAAGCAGCCAAGACTCACTGTTGCAACTACGAAAAAAGCTCTGGTTGTGCAATACTTTTTTGGGGACAGACATATTCCAATTTTTTTTTTTCCATTTTGATCCCAAATACTCAGTTTATGAGCATTGGCAATAAGACATGGCAGATGCCCATTAAAGTATGTGGTTGCTACCACATTCTCAATCCAGTTACCAGCTTTCTGACGATGTGGAAGTTTCTTGTGTTGGCAACAGAACACATGCAATGTCTTACTCTGTAAGTCTTGATTGAGGAGGACTTTTGCAAAATTGTATGAAGTCCTGTTTTGAAATTCTAATCCCAAGTGTGATGATTGAAATCAGATTTTTTGCAAAAGAAAACTCCAGTCTGCCTATTTGGTAGGGTTGTATAATAATACATCATTTCATATATAAAATGAAATTTGTTTATGAGATACATCAGAGAAGACTCAGTCATTCAGGAAATGGTGTCTGACCAAATACATAGAATGTGCGCTCTCTGTGCTTATTCTGATAAACAATATTTTTAGTGGAAATGATGTCCTGTGTCAAATTTCAGCACCTCAGAGTTTGCATTATGTGTAGAATATCCACTCTGGAATATATTTATTTCTCTGGAATCTGTCCATATTGCAACTGACAAGGTAAGGAACAAGTTCAAGCACAAGCTGAATCACACATATCTTAAGCAGATGATTTACATGTACAATATTTTGAGAGATGAGGGATAAACTGAGATCTGTGAGGTTCCTCTGGATTATGAAATATTTCATACGGTAGCTACTTTGCTTGAGAAAGTGGTATTTTAGTCATTGCAGCCTATATTTTTTCCCACACACTGTGCCATTAACACATATTTTCCTTTCACTCAATGTCTTAAATGTAGACCAGCAAGAAGAATGACTGATATATTGTACTTTCTGTCCACTAAATGTATGAATGCATTTCCAAGCATACCTGTATGCGCAGGAGTGTAGAGCATAAAGACCCCTCTATTTCAGACTGACTGGAGAGCTAAAAAAGAAAGAAATCCCACTTACGGCCCCCTGTACACGCAGTCTGTTGGTTTAAATGAGCTGCAACATCTCACAGCAGCCGAACCAAACTGAACTGCCTCCTGTCGAGGACTCGGCGTGGGGGGGAACAGAGCGAGCCGGTGTCGGGTCTGTGCTGGGGACCTGGTCCATCCCCTCACAGATGCCAGGGGCCATCTGCAGGGCCCCCCGCGGCAGAGCCAGCCCGCAAGAACGCTGGGATCTCACAGGATGATTCTTCTTCCACTCCAAAACACGGCACTAGCACAGAGCAAGTTTGCAGCCTTCAGTACACAAACCCCTCTAAGTATATATTCAAATAAACCGAGCGCAGGCGTTTGTACGTATGCCAGACCTGCTGTCCGGCTTTTCCAGCCTGAGTGACAGGGAGAGCATCTGTGTGTAACTGTAGTAGAGATATCATGCCCTGAGGGCCAGACTGCTTAGTCCTGCTGAGCTCTTACATTGCTCCTTTGCAAAACTTTTCTTCAGTTCCTCTGGTCTATAAGAAATGAACAGACCCAACTTTTCTCCCCTTGCACCTTGCCAGGTCCCCCTTTCATTTGCTGAAGGAAGCCAGATGTATCGAGTCTCCTATGGACCAAGAAAGCAAGCGTTTAGAAGCCTGGCCCCTACCACAGCTGGTTGTTCGTGCCTTTCCTTGGTCTTGTGCCATGACAGCGGTGTCTTCTCCAGGTGCCTTCCCTCCCTCAAGAGCTCCTCTCCCACCGTGCCTTGACTCTCCACCTGCTCCGGCAAATGGCGAGACGCACAAGCCTTCCCCCAAACCCGCATTTTGAAGTCAGCGTTCCACTTCCAGGCCTCCTCTTCTGCCTTCTCACAATCCCACAGATTGCCGTGCCTATTTAATTCAGGGACGAACACACAGTCCCTTGTTCGGAAATATGTGCAAATGCTTTCCATGATGGCTGGTGGTCTACCAGAAGGCGTCCTACAACAGTGGCATTTGCCGCAATATAATCAACCCTTCTTGAACTTGAAGTGCAACATGGAATGGAGTGGGATACGGCACTGTCAGTAAGTATTAAAATACTTTACTTGATCGAGTAAAATGCAACATGGTAAAATGAAATACTGAATAGAAAATTAACTGCAGCCACAGAAGAGAAAGTTACAATATAATTCTAACTGTGGTTTCAAAGAAAAAGACTTTAGGTACCATTATACTAACAAGACAATGGCACTGTCTCTAAAAATGGATGATTTGGGGCTTTCTTGAATTAACTCTCTTGCGTATCAGTAGCATTAGTCCTTTGTTTTTCAGCTTGCATTTTGCATAGCTCACTCCTTCGTAGCGATAGATCGCCATTCTGTGAGTTTTAGATTGTCAGTCTGGCTTGATTGCTCTTCATTTGCTTGTGAGCATCACTAATAAAACACTCAGAAAGCTGCCTGTTTTGTGTGTCAGGGAATAGCTAGGTTCTTTTATTCCTGTTGGCAGGCACTTACCTGTCTTTTCACCAGTGTACCTGGAATGCCTTGTAGCAGATGAAGGAGATTTAAAAACAAACAAACAAACAAACAACAAATACTGAAAAGGCCAGTCCAAAGGGAAGGACTAGGAAAGCAAATGATGTTTAAGCTGTTGATGGTATTCAGGACTGGCAGAGTTGTGAATACAAGCTGCTGCAAAACACAGAATAGGCTGGAGAGTTCATTGTCTCAGTTCCCAGAAATTTTAAGCTCAGGCACGCACTGAAATGGTGACTCTTTATACTTCATGTTGAATGCACACATGGATCTGACTGGACCAAACAGTGTCCACTTCAATTATGCAACTAGCCCAGTTAAATTCCACCGGGATACTGCCCAAAACATCAAGATGTGTCAGGATGAGCCTTCTGTTACAAAAAAACCTAGAGAGGCAGAAGTAACAAAGTCAGCCCCAGCATTTACCTATTGCAGGCTCATCCCATGCAGTATGTTCTGGATCAGAATTATAAATATGTGACACAGCTAAAAAATAATAACTTCATGATTTTAAAGGCAAATTAAGGCAAATCAGACCCTGAAGGGGTTAGGGAGCCACTAATTATATCTGCCAGAGGAAAAGCAAATAATACTTAGCATTAAATCAAATGTGCCCCTGAGGCTGTAGTTGTGAGCCCTTGTTCTTACAGAATGCCTTAAATTAGTTGCATAAAGGTTCACCAGCTTCTGTAGCATTTTATTGTAAACTAAAATTAATTTCATTTTAAAACTGAAGAAATGTATTCAAAACTAGAATTGTTACATTAATATTACTATACTTAGTGTTACTAATATTAACTGTTATTAATAAAGTACATGGCATCTGCTAGGGCCAGCAATTAATTTCTTACTCATACATATCTCTCCTGTGGCTCATGCCAAAACCCCACGTCAGTCTGCCACCACGGCCTGCCGTTCCACTGACAGCAGTGCCTCCACAATCTGTTCGTTCTTCATTTAGTGCATGGGCTTGGCTGCGACCACTGCCAAATCAACAGCATTTATGCTTATTCCAGGACCTCGGGCCCATGCACAGTGCAGAAGTCACTAAGGCAGACCGGGCCATCAAAAGCAGCTCTGATGACAGCAGTGCCTTCCTTAAGCGGCCATGGATGCATCCTGGTCCAAGCTTCTTGCCAACAGAATTAAGTTTGGGGCTCACATGGACCAGTGAGCACAGAGCAGATCCAGCAAGTATCACTAGGCCAGGTACGGCTCATGCAAACAGGCACCACAACGCATCGTGGGACCCGGAGTCACCAGGACAGACGTATGGGCAGGTTGTCTCTTCTCGAGGCTGCTGGGCAAAATTTAGGGCAGTGGCTGGCAGCGCCTTCTGTATGAGTGCCAAGATTGCTGGCACAGAATTAAGGTCATTTGTCCTTAGGAGAGGAGAGACATAGGTAACGACATCAACCTCAATGTCATCCCATGAAAGCTCACTCCAGTATCTGCGGGAATTCTGCCACTAACTTCAACAGCAGCTGGGAGTCTCCACTGCTTCTGTCAAAGAAAACTGAAACTTTGCTCTGGATATTGAGAAACTCTAATGTAAGACAGATAATTCTGGGTCGCAGAACTCTTAATATGCTAATTTCCCATTGATTCCTTGATAAATCAATAAAGTCAAAAATCCTCAGTAACCCTCCCCTTTTAATCATCAGACAGTGACATAATGAATTAAGTCTACTGACTCAGAGTAGTGGGTTGCATAATGGAAATGCCCTTGGAAATGCATGCTTTTGTACCCTTCATGTTTCCCCATTGCAATTCCATAGATTTATACATCATCAATGTGCTATTTCGGGCTAGTATATTGCAAGGACATTGGGGTGGTGGCAGTTTATCAATGACTTTTTGTCCTCCTTTTTTTCATCAGTGCTATTTAAGAAGGCAAGCTATTTCTGTCAGGAGCTTCCTATAAACCTAATGGATTTTACTGTATAACCGTAATAGTGCAGTATTATGCCTGTTCCTTCCTTGTATTAATTATGATCATATTTGCATTCAGGATGCAACCTTATCTGAATCCAATGCAAATTACTATCTTTGAAGGAGAACGGCTCCAGCACAACAATTATTAGAGCTGTCCCTGGAGGTAACAAGACACTACTGTATGTGCTACCTAAGGGCCAGAGCAGTACCTTTCTTGATCCACACAAATATATCTCAAACAATGTTTCTCTGGAACTGGAAAATCTGCATTGTAATGTAGATTTGGGGGTTAGTCTAACTTTCTCTTTTTTTGCCTGTACATTACCTCACTGGCATTCAGTCAGTATTATGTACGACCATAACGAGGTTCACCTCAACATACTTTCTTTTTCAAATCAGTCAAAATAGGCAGTAATCCATTTTTCATAAATATTACTTCTATTAAGAGAGATTTAATAGTTCCTCCTTTTTCTGGAATCTACCTGAAACAGCCTGGTATTTTTCATCTACCCACCTCACAAGTGACAGATAAATAAGCCTTTGCTTTTTCCTGGGCTCTTAAGTCAGCAACATTAATTCTCAAAGGCTCCAGCTCTGGGAAGAACTGGAAAGCCACGTAAGTACATTCTTAAAGCCCACTTATTCGGTGAGATTAAAAGTATGGCTTATGTCCATTTCAATAGAGAAAGCATTATCTCCAAATTCAAGGCCAGATAACTGCGCGTGCTGGTGTACTGTCTCAAACAGACTACTCTTCTGGTTTAAAACACATGCATAAGAGCGCTGCTAAATCTTGAGCTTTGAGTCATAAGTGTAGCAGAAGAGCAGGGTGCTGCCTGGAAATGCAACTGTCCATGATGCTGACTGCTGAAATAAGCACATCAGACGGTCACTGACTTCAAAAGTATGTAACTTCAATAATTTTTTCTGTTTCATAAAAGAGAGGTGCATAGGCTATGCAAAATTTCAAAACATTCAGTCTTTCTGCAATCCTTGCCCTTGCAAATGAAAAGCCGAAAGAAAATTGAAAAAAGAAGAAAACAACAAAACTAGAGAGCTGCCTTCTCCAGGGGAAATTTACTCTTTTCTTCACTGGGATATATTTCTGAAAGGGGCATTGTAAAGGGGTTTAAGCACTTTTCTTCTAGATACTGTATGCCAGCTGGAAGTTCTCAGGTAAGACAATGACTTATGGTGCGGATGATAGGTAGCCACAAAGATCCTTACAAAATAAAGCTGCCAGGTATCCTGGGGCCATCAGAGCTGATGTGTAAAATGAAAAAGTGCAGATTTGTCCTGACTTTCCGGGTGAACCCATTCAACAGGTGGTGCAAAAGCACCTTGTAGTTCAACAGCTGGAAACAGCCCTTATAACAGCAGATGTCCCACCAAGCAGCACACCACCAGCTGCAGGGACAGCCAAGAGGACCTCTCAGTGCGCCTTACTTTACTTAACCCAGCAGGCTGTGGGACTGTTTTCCCCCTCAAGGGATTTACAGGTAATATGGTCTTTCTGCAGCATCGTTTGGGGTTCTCCGTTCTGTACAGGTAAGAGAGGGGAGGAAGGATAAAATGTTGTTGAAACTTTATTAAAGAATTATGTACTGCTCTGTTTACAGTTAAAAACAGGGTAAATTCTGAGAGAAAATATTAGAAATACACCCAGTGATACTGCTCTGTGTTTGCTAAAGATCGCCTTATTACGGCGCTCTGATTTCCAAGAGCAAATGGTGATACATCGTCAGGGCTCTGAGGTCTCCAGCAGGGCCTGTGTACCTGCTGCCCACCACCACCCCCCCGCCATGGGCTCAGAAGTCCCATTTCAACCCATCCCGGGGCCATCCATCCCTGCTCCGGGGATGCCGCAGGCAGTGCCAGTCCCTGGGGGAACGGCCAGCTCCTGCTGCCCTCTGACAGTAAGCAGGTAGAGTTGGCAAGAATTAGATCCCTAAGATGTAAGGTCTTTTCCAACCGAAATGATTCTATGATTCTATGATTCTATGATTCTATGTACGTGTGTCCGCTGCGTGCTGGATGCCTGTCCACCAGAGCAGTTTCCCCTGAAATGGCACCTCTCCTTTGCCATTCTCGTTATGAACCATCGGAAAATGCTCAGTTGGCGAGGACCTCATGGTGCTCTGATGTACCTTTGTAAGCTGCACACTGTGGGAATTACACCTGAGGGACAGACCCTGAGGACACCAATTCAATGGCTTCACAATATCACTGGAGTTTTCCAGATGCTTTTCAACCATTTTTTCATTAAGTATCTATTCATAAGCTCATCACTTAATGAAAGAAAGCAGTTAAATGGGAAAGAAAACAGTTTCAGAAAATTACATATGTATAATTTGATATTATTTGTTTGTCTGTCTACTGACAGGTATAACACTTTTCAAGCATTTTTAAGAAAATACCTCATTTTCTCATATGTACGTACAGAGAAATACACACAGAGAGAAAACAGACAGGCATAGGCAAGTGCACTCAGACTTTCTTTTCCAAACAACAAACCAGGCTGCTTGAGGCTTTCCAAATTCAGTTAGATGCCCTTTGCATTGCACAGCTTCCCGGACCCATCTGTACAAGCTTCTGTCACACAGCCATCCTCAAAGTGCATGTATTAAAATTTAAGCTAGGTTGTTTACAGAATAGTTCCAAGACTGTCCCTTTGTGGAAGTACTGGTTTGCAGAACATCTGTTGCTTTCAATAGTCAATACAGAGCCATTTGTTTCATCTGAAAGCAATGGCATTTCCCTGTGCTATAACCATGCTCCCATGAATCAAAGGAAATATGTTAAGACCATTCAGCCATTATTAATCTTTTATCTGGGGACTCTGTCTTTCTCTGATCACATATTTATCAGCATTAATTTTGGCTTGATTTTTAATAGCCTGTTCTCTGTGATGATTTCTACTAAATAGGAAGACACTCAGAATCTGAATGGGTAGAATGGCTCAGTGTGGATTTATCAGTGGGTTTGGCTTCATTTCTGTATGTCCAAGTTGATCCATTGTGTTGAAAAAGCAAATAACTAGCAACTGTGTCAGCTTCCCTTTGGCTAGCATCAATTTCCCTGAAAAGAACTTTCAGCAAGCAATGCCATCCTAGCCCATAGTGGTTTACTCCTGTTTTTCTTAAGACTTGCCCTTTTTTTCTCTTTCAAGTTTCATTGGTGTTAGTCAGAATTCAATATAAACCTACACAAGTTTATATTAAGTATTACTTAAGTTACATCACTGCAAAGACAAGGCAGGCTAAGGGTCAAATGTGCAAAACATGATTCAAACACATCATTACTGAGATATTTTATGTACAGATTTGTTTTTCTTATCCACATCACATCTCTGGAAAGCAGCAGGATTACTGAAGATGTCTGAAAAGCATGAAATTAAGGGCTTGATTTTTCTCTTGGACAAGTTTATAGGGAAAGTATTGCATTGGTCCATTTTGACTTAGTAGACTCTCATGTAAGAGGTAACCAGGATGCAAAGTACTGGGAGTTCAAGTAAATCCCATCTTGAAATGGTGTCCTTCGTAAACTTCTCATTGTAAAAGCTACTGCAACTTCTAAATTGAGAACATCAGGACTAAAAAGATGTAAAGATGTACAACATTGGTAAAACAACAGAAACATTTCTAGTTCTAGCTCTCAAACACTTGTGCATCATATAAAGATCATCAGAGAAACTCCTAATCATCATTGTTATGAAATTTTTAACTTTTAGGTTTAGGAATTAGTTGGGGTGAATGAGTAAACAGATTATATGGCAGGAAATTCCCTTTAGCTTCTGAGAGGCATTAGTATCTCTGCTTTTTACCCTTTGCAGGAAATGCTTTACATTCAGGGAATAATGAATCAATAAAAGAATCAATTTACAAGAAGTATATGAGAGTCTGGGGAATTCCTCCTGACAGACTGCACAAGCTGAGATTGGATACCCTATTTCTTAGGAGGCATGGCCACAGCATCTTAAAAGATGGATGGTAGTGTGAACTGGCCTGCCAATTTTGGTCACTCAGAAGACAAGTTATTGGAACATGTTTATGGTAGAGATGCCTGCAATTAAATGACATGGGGACAATGTGTTTGGAGGGATCTTGACCTTACCTATTGCGAATAACAAAATTTAAAAATTAAAATAGAAATAGTCCTTTTTAACAGGAGCTTTGAGAAATCCCTTTTCAAAACTAAAGCTGGGCAACATTAAGTATTACATTAAACTACTGCCCTAGTTTGTTATTGTCCCCATTAAGAATGACAGGAGAGCCTACATTTTCTACTTGAAACTGGGATGCATATAGCCCTTTCCGAGTCATATAGACAAAGCCAAGCTGCTTTGAAATGCTTTATTGAGGTATAAAAACAATGTATAAATTGTTAAACTAATAGTACATGCCTGCTGAAGAGAACGTAGAGTCTGGAAAGCTTCACTGGAGAATCAGATGTTTATTCAGCCAACACTTGTAGATAGAGGCAACATCTGCATGTGTGTTCTCATAGGTAGGTTCAGGTCTCCACCTCTCTTCCTCTTTCCACAAAAAATCACAGCTGGCTGTTCTTCTTCCACTACAAAGCAGGTGCTTCAGGCCTCCAGTGAACTTACATTGCATGAGAACACCATGCTGTTCTGCTGAAACATGGTCCTGAATTAGGCGTTTCAGACACGCTAATAGATTGTGCATAGGTACCTTTTAGCTTTTCACCGACTAAGACCATTGAATGCACAAAAAAGGTGTTAAGGCAGTGGTCACACAAATAGAATAATGAAATAAGGGCCTTTAAAAGTTACAGTTCCAGCACTTCTATTAGTTTGAGGGATTCTTGCTGCTGTAGTATTTTCTGCTCACTTGACTTCACAATGGAAATCCTAGTAATCATCATTCATTTTATCTGCCCCAGTCATTTCACCTGAAGCATAGAAATTGTTCTGCTTGCTCTCTCATGAACATATCAGACTGCAGAGGCTGTGAAAGGAGTGCTGTGTGATTCCACCAGTAAAGGAGAAGAAATAGGATACCTGGAAGGAAACCTGAGTCACTTCTTGATTGGAACAAATGCTAAAAACATGTAATTTCCACTGCCGATAATTTGGAAGAAAAACAGCCCATGAAGATTCTCTTTCATTTTGTGATTTTTAATATTTGTTTCTAAACTACTACAATTTAAAATGAATAAGGTAATTTTTCATTTAGGAATGTAAAACCACATACATATATTTCTTGAAACATTTTTTCCAGTGAGAAATCTATCAAAGCTAACTCACTCTTGTGGCCAGTATCCTTCTTGAAATATCAGCAGGAAAATCAGTGAAAACAGATTTGCAGGAAATTTTTGAATTTTATTTGGAAAAAAACACTACCTGGATTCTCTTCTTGACAGTACCTGAGTTTCTATATGCTCTAGATTCAAAAAAAAAAAAAAACCCAAACCATTATTAAATACTGTTTTCCAGAGGGAAGAGAATAATCCAAGGGAGATGGCATGCAAAGCAGATTCCCACTTTGTGTACCATGTATAGTGGTTGGCTACAAATGCAATCCCCATTTTCTCATGAGCACAGATGGCATCTCTCATGGATGTGAGGAGGGTTGAGGATGCAACATGATGAATATTGGAGCAGTCACCCTTCCTGAAGGGCAGCCACTTTCTGACTGCCTGTGAAATGATTTAGCTTTTCAACTGCTTTTGCAGGGCAGCAGCTCACAGGCATCACACAGGCCAGCATTTACCAGACACGGTGTAGTGCAGGTACGTTGGGATCAGTGAGCTCCCAAAAACAGTCAGGGAAACTCCTGAGGTGCAGACTGTGGTTCTGGGCATGTTCAAAGCAGTTAATTAATGAAGCTGAGTGCTGCAAAGCTTCAGCATTTCAGATTTCTGAAAGCAAAATGACCAAAAGCTCTTTCGCTCCTGTTTATCCCCTAAAAAAGTTAATTTTTTTTTCTGATTTAGAAATGTCCAGAAAGTCAGTGGCTTTCTCCACCAAGCTTTATTTTTCAGCTGAGACCCAGTGCCAAAGGTGCAAACTGAATTAAAGGTAGTAGGAGGAATGAACTGTCTTCATGTTATAACCATTTAGATTTGTAAATTCGAAGGCCTTTCCAAGAGAATAAAAGGCAACTTAATTTATGATTCATCATATTATGATGAAAATGGGGGGAGAAAGAAAGTGATAGCTTGTTCAGTTTTCAGACTTCCATCGGCAAATTTATTTTGTTGTAAATGTATCTCCTTCCTACATCTGGCTCAGAAATCAGCTTGTTAAGTACTTAGAAGTGCTGTAGGATAGAGAAACCTGGAGGTTATGAAGAAAGAAGCCCTTGTGTGTTTCTGTTGTTGACAAGAATAACAAAGCTAGAAAAATAGACCTATTAGGCTAGGGTTGAGGTTGAGAAAGCATTCCCTTCTAGGTATAAATACAAGGTTGCTTTACTCTTAAAAATCACAAATATATGTGGATTTCTGAGTAATTGTAACAAAAGGTCATCAGTAATCTTTAGGCAAGTTATCTAGTATTTTACACTGTAGAGCTAATATACAAGTAGCATAACTGATTCTCCATCTGGATGACAAGTTCACATCGCAAGACTTACAGAAACTGAACAAGATAACCACTTTCAGTACCCTGTAGCAACCTGTAAATCCAGAAACCGGTTTTATATACGTGTGGTTTGGGTGGTGGGTTGTTTTTCTTCCCTCAGTATTCATCCTTCAGCTTAAAGGCCATTGTCAAAAGCTTTGAATTTTTTGCTGTCTGTAGAAGTTGTTAAAGCTGACTTCAGGGTTACTGCTTTAAACACTTCATGCTGGAAAATCTGTCATTTCTTCATCCCCTGATATTTCTTCTCCAGTTTCCATTGACGAAGTGCATACTGATCCTTAATTAACAGAAACACCTTTATTGGACTGAGAAACATGGTTTCTAGACAGCTAATGGTTCGCTGGATTTTCCCCAGAACATAACTTAAAGTTGAATTCTTCTTGTCATAATGGAAATACTTTAAAAGTTTATCCTCATAGATAAAATATGATGAATAAAAAATAAGCCAACAGCTAAGGAAATTAGCTGGTTAAGTAGCAAAGTTTAAAACCTACTGAAGTGCAGTTGGCCTCATTCAGAAGAAAGATCTGACCCAAGAGAAGTCAGTTGGGAAAACAGCAAGTCACCACTGGCAATGTGCAGGAAAGAAGGTGGAAGAGCAAAGAGGGAATATGGAGAATAATTGCCAGATGTAACACAAACCTGATTAAATTCTCTAGCTATTACAGAAACAGGAAGTCATGAGTGAATTAGTAAAACACAACACAAGATGAGCAAAAACTAAAAAGACGCAACAATGGAAACAAACTAAAAGAATTCTTTGAATAATCCCTTCCTGCCATTTCACAACAAAATTATACACCCACTAATCCAGGATCAGAATTTCAAGTAGTGAAGACAGGCCACGAACAGAGGCTCAAGATGAACAGAAGTACAAGAAGAGAAGCTGGAACAAACTGGCAAACTGAACAGCAACAACTCACTAGGACTGGCTGGTACCTATCCAAAAACTCTGCAGGTGCTGAAGACAGAAGGAATTTAATGGCTAATAAAATATGCAGTCTCTGGTTAAAATGGGCAGATCTGGGGAATTACAGATCATGGAGCTTTATTCCACTATCAGTTAATCTTGTCAAAACAATAATTAAAAATAGTCTTTTAAAAAAAAAACAGTCTTCTAAAACACCTCAAGGAACATGATAGGACCAATGTATGGTAGAACTGTCTCTCTGTAATACACATAAAATCATTGAGAGAAGATGAAAATCATGAGGCAGGCAAATTTGCAGATGGCAGAAAATAATTTCATTTGGCAAGACTAGAGAAGATTGTAAGGTGTTCTGTAGGGATCTCATAAAGATGTACTAGTGAGAAGCATAATGTCTAAAAATCAGTACTGGCTGATATCCAGGAGCAACAATTGAAACGAACAGCTTAAACTATTTGCATGTACAGTTACCCTGAGCAATTTGCTGGCCCAAATTGGTTTTGGAGCCAAGATACCTAAAGGATTTTTTTTATTTAATGAAAGTCGGTATACACTATAAAAGATCTGTGACAATTATAAGATCTTATGGTTTAAGGTATAGAGCAATTATTAACCACCAGGAGCTACAGAGCAGTTATTTTTGTAGTAAGTCTTCATCCCTCTTCAAGAAGGGCAACCAGGAGGATCCAGGTAACTAACTAAAGGCTGGTCACCTCAGTCCCTGGGAAGGTGATGGAGCAAACTGTTGTAATCGGTGGTGCAAAGTCCAGCTGGCAGCCAGTAACAAGCAGCATCCCTCAGGGGCGGACACTGGAGCCACAGTACTGTCTTCATTATCAATCCCGATGGCAGGACAAAGTGCATTCTTAGCAAGTCTGCAGGCAACACTAAGTCAGGAAGAATGGCCGATATGCTAGAGGGCAGGGCTGCTACTCGGAGAGACCAGGACAGGCTGGAGAAACGGGCAAACAGGAACCTCATGAAGTTCAACAAAAACGTATGCAAGATCTGGGATGGAATAACCCCAGGCAACAATACTGGCTGGGAGGCAGCTCTCTAGAAGACCTGCTGGTCCTAGCAGGCAACAAGCTGGACATGAGACAGCACTGTGCCCTGGCAGCAAAGCAAGCCAATTGCATCCTTGAATGTCTTAGCCAAGATTGTGGCCAGCAGGTCGAGGGAGATGATTATTCCCCTCTGTTGAGCACTGGTGAGACACATCCGAGATGCTATGTCCAGTTCTGGGCTCCCAGTGCAAGAAAGACAAGGACATACTGGAGCAGGTCCAGCAAAGGACCACCAAGCTGACCAGAGACAGGAGCACATGACATAGGAGGACAGACTGAGAGCTGACTTTGTTCATCCTGGAGATAATAACAATCAGGGGAGACCTGTATTGCTGCCTACAGCTACCTGATCAGACTATACCGAGAAGGTGGAGCCAGACTCTTCTCAGAAGAGCACAGCATTAGGAAAAAGGCAGTGGGCACAACTTGGAACATGGGAAATTCCAATTAGATATAAGGAAAAATATTTTTACCATGAATGGTCAAATACTGGAACGGGTATCCAGAGAGGTTGTGGGATCTCCATCCTTGGAGATGTTCAAGACTTGACTAGACACATACCTGAGCAAGCTGATCTAATTAGACATCCTTTGAGAAATGAATTGGATTAGATGACATCCAAAGGTCTCTTCCAGCCTAAATTATTCTATGGCTGTTCCTGTCTGTTTACCAGAAAAACTCTTCTAGTGGGATTTTTAAACAAACAGCAAGATAGTTTGAAATAAGGGAAAAGAAATAACCAGGCACAAAGAAATTCAGACATTCACCATTTTGTCCAGGTATCATTTGATGGCCCTTCTTTGATGAAGCTGCTTTGTTACATTATCTCAAGTTGAAAGTGTATTCATCCTATTATTGAAAAATCACATGCACATTCTCAAAAGTATGGAGGGTGAAAGGGAGAAATGGCTGAGCTCATTAACATAATTTAAAATATATATATTAGCAAGATCTTTGAAGATGATGTCTCTAATTGTTGTACTGACATTTCAAGTATAATATAGTTGCATCAATCTGGAGAGGCAATTTAGAGCTTTAACATTAATTCCTAATTAACTGGTAATGTTTCCTTATACTTTTATGAGCTCATTTCCACTGGTATGCAATTGTTTATCTGTATTGGTTCCTGCAGTGACACAATTCAAAAAGTTCCTATGTCTAAGAATACAGGGTAATAATTGTTCTGAAGAGTGAAAATTATTATAGCTTGTTTGCATGGAATGGCAGGTTAGAGGAATAATGAATTTGATGAGGGACCATAAGTAAAGAGTAGCAATATTGACAAGGTATCAGTATAGATCAGAACAAGGCAAAGGCATATTCCAGTTGGGTGCAAGAAAAGCTGCTCAATTGTTTGAAATCTTCCATAACTAGATGAAGGAGCCAACGGCATGTTACAGGATATATTAGAATAGAAAACATTGCAATCACTAATGTCATTTAGGGAGAAGGAATCAAAAAGGATGAGAAAGAGAAAAATGAGGTCAGGTTTTAAATATGTAGACTGATGCCTGTGAGGGGAATAATTCAAAACATAGATATTCATTTGTGTGGAACACTTTAAAATATGACGAGTTTAAAATATTCTAACTTGTGCCTGAAGATCAAAATAGATACCTGGTTGCAATGCAATATTGCTATATAAAACACTGTGATTGTGGGGAGTGATAGTCTTGTAACACATGTCAAGGAGGTAAAATCTTCTGTTTATCACAGTGGCAAACACCAGCTACTACACTGCATACATATCCAAGCACTTCTGCAGAAGAAAGATGTCTGTGAAGGATTTTTGAGAAAAGAAGAGGAGGTGATTTGGATGCTTCTATTAGGTGAAAAGCTGCTGAAAGCAGAATACTACTAATGTGTTTTATAAACTCTTCCTTGTCTTTGTAACTGGAAGACATGAGGACACACTAGGAGACGTGAAAAATCTGTATTTCAGGTAGGGCTACACAGCTAGATGTGCTTAAAATAAGAACCCTTCTCTCTTCTCAGACCTTTGACAAACACAAAATTAAACCTGCACTCCACATGTACTGACATTTTTAGTTTCTGAACTAATATTTCTTAAACATATATTCCAGCTAATATGAGACAACTTATCAAAGACCTTTCTCCTTTCCACCATCTTGCCAAAATCCCAATTTTTTTTTACGCTATTGCGTATAGAAACATGTAGGAGAGTTTGAAAGAACTGTCTTTGTTCACTCTTAAGATGAGAAGGCTAAGGGGTGGATCTCACTACTGTCTCTAAAAAGTAGAGACAAAAAAAAGACAGAGCCACACTCTTCTCGAAGATGCATATTGAAAAGATGAGGGTGAGAGCCATCTGTTGCAACAAGGGGAATTCTGATTAGATGTTGGAAAAAAATCTTCTTCTAACAGGAAGGGTAGTCAAACACTAGAACAGGTTCTTTCACAAAGGCTGTAAAACCTCTTTCTTGAAGATACTCAGAACTTGACTGGTGAAGACCTTCAGCAATGTGATCTAACCTGTACCTGACCTCAGCATAAGCCCTGTTTAGAGCCTCTGGAGAGGTCCCCTCCTCCCTAAGTTATACTGTGGTTCTAACAAGCATCTGGAGGAGAACCCCACACCCTGATGCCCTTCATAAGGCAACAGTGTGCACAGGGTGAAAGTGAGTGACGTATCTGGGAGCAGACATGGCACCAGTTCAGCAGACAAGTACGTCAATCGCTGCACCTCCTTGCCAGACTCTGCATTTGCCATAGCTTTTTCATTAATGTATTCAGAGTAGGATTCTGTCTTTTTGCCATGGTGATGGCAACAGGATTTGAAAAGTGATAATCAAAAGCTGAGCTGTCTCTGCAGGGAAAGAGGAGTACTCCTGTTGCTGTCTGTCTTCAGGTTTATTTTGCTTATTTTTAATAAGAGCTTCTTAACTTAGAAAAAAAGTAGTTTCTTTGACAAATGTATGGTCTGTTTTCTCAGTGAGGACTTCCTATAACTGCTTACAGTTTACTTAAGAATATTCATTTCTTATACTTCCTTTTCTCTCCTGCTGATAACATTCTGATTTTCAGGGGCTTAGCTGCAATAAGGTCTTATTAATAAGAAGATTCACAATGCACATCTGAGATACTTTTGCTGATTTGAAGCAGCTTATGGCAGTAGCAATAGCAAATTTTACTCACATGTCATAACTCTAATACACGAACACAAAATTAGCCTCTCCTGCCAAATGGCAAGGGCTCTGCCTTATATCAAGTTGAATTCAGCACAATGCTAGAAAGGAATTTGCAGGAAAATGCTCCAAAAAACAAATGGTTATAGATGTATTAAAACAGCAGCAAGTGTTCCATACAAAAGTGGATTTAACAAAGAGCAAGAAAAAGCTCACAACTCCTTCAGCCACTACGTTCAAGGACAAGTCATACCACTCACACATATAAATACAAACCCCCATATGAAAATAAGGGCAAGGTTGATTCACAAGCCCATGAGGATATTTGTGTTATATGGGAAGTAAACTACAGGGACAGCATGGGCTTAAAACAGCAAATAAAGTGATTTCTGTGCCATTTTTCTGGCACAGTAGGGGGTTTGGTTTTGTTCCTTTTTATCTTGTGCAGCTATAGGAGCTAAATCCCTTTTCGTTCCCACCACCACAGCGGGTAGATAGACAGGAATTTTGCAGTGGTTCCCTGCTGAACCCAGCCTCCCACTCCCACCGGTGCAGGAGCGGGGCTTGGAAACACCGTGTACATCTGACGAGAGCTTGTGATCACGGGAAAGGGAGAGGAAGCTCTGCTGTCACTCCCCTGCTGCTGGAAACCTCTGGATATCAGAGATGGTGGAAAATGGGAGCCAGGGTCAGACATTTCGTGCCACACCTTCTGACACGGCATCGGGTACCCGCACATCCCTGGACAACCATCTCGGCAGCTCCAGTCGCGCCTTGTAAGCGCACTGTGCCAGCCAGGGACGAGGGGGAAAGACAGCCACAAGGCACATCTGTTCTTCCACATGGCAGCACCTCAGCACAAGCTACAGAAGCAGCAGAGGCAATCACGAGCTGGAGAGGAGGGAGGGTGCACAGTGAATGGGACCAGGATGGTAGCAAGCTTAGGAAGTGGGACGGCAGCGAGAGGTAAAGGATCCGATTACTAGAAGAAGACGACTGCTGCATCGCAGGGAGGCACTGGGTCAGAGAGGCTGTGGGATTGACAGAAAGACCAAGCTCGAAGTGCCCAACATGAGGAAAAAGCAAGTTTTGATGGCAGCTGTTGGTGATGGCTCAATGGGTCAGACCTCCAGGGTTGCTATTTATGCAATGATCTGCTGACTGCTCTGAGAAGCTTGAAAAGGAGAAACTAACGCAGCACCAAAGTGAGGCACAAGAATGAGGAAGAATAAGCCTGGCTTTTGTTAGAATAATGTGAAGTATTCACCATCTGACATAACTTCTCTGGATGAGTAGCTTGATATGTTTCTTCTTACCCAACCAGGACACAATCAGCTACTCTTACCACTGTCCATAAAAAATTTTAAAAGATCTATGAATCTATAAATGTAATAACAAACAAAGGATAAGATGAAACATTGAAAAAAGATTGTGGTGAAAGCCTTCATTGGCTGGATTCATAAATTTGCTGCTATTTCTCTACCTCTTGTGCATACAGCTGAGGCACCATGGGCTGAGAGCAGCCAGAGACCTGTGATACACGTCTCTGCGCAGAAAAATACTACATTGGCAGAAATCTGTAAAAAGGTATTTTATCTCCTTCCATATGCCTAAAGTAGCAGTGAAAAGCCCCCAGGAATCCTGTAGGCAACACATGGATGAAAGAAGGGAGCCAAGTCATTCTTCTGCTAGTTGTGCTGTAAATTGTCTAAGACTACTTCTTCCTGTGTTATAAAATAGGGTTGTCCCTAGGTCACTCTGCCAGATTAATTGGCTTATTGGCTCTGAATCAGGGAGTCACAACCAGTTTCTTGGCCCTGTTTTTTCTTTTCAGTTCTCCCCACACACTGCTGCATCTGCATGCAGCTGGGACAGGGTGGGAAAAGTAGCCTCTGGTTAATAGAGGAGAAAACAAGAGGCCTGCTCAGTTCCTATAGAAATCAGTAGCAGTAATGACACTGACTCCAATGGGCCCTTAATTATCAGGAAAAGAAGGCTTTTGAAGAGACAATTACTGCTACAGGTCTCAGAGTGTTATTTACTTACCCATTATGGTAATCATAACCACTATGCACCATTTCATTCTTCCATTCTATGGTATATATCAAACACTTCACAGAACTGTGAGCACAGGAACAAAACACAAACAAGCGTAAGGAGGTCTAATTAGTGAGCTGATGCCTCAATCACTCACCAGGCTGATCATTATCAGACTCAATAATTTCCCTGGTTATTCTATTGCATTTTCCAAAAGAAAAAAAAGAAAAGAAGAAAAAGATCACAGTCTCCTCAGAACAAGGGACACATTCTGCCACACTTACTCCTACTGAAGAATACCATGTCCTACAAGCTCTTCATGCAAGTCAACGGAGAAAAGGTATTTGACATTTCTTACAAGTAACAGGGGCTTCAGTAAAACATGTGCCTAGCAAAGTATAACACGGTATGAGTGGGGATGGAAGAATAAATCCAGCATAAATCTAAATCATGCTTAACGACCTCTTTTTCACATGACAGCGGTGATCTCACTGGCCACCTAGACATGTGGTACACAAATTCAGAAGTACCAGTGTGAGAACACCAGGTCTTGATTGCAACCCGTCCTAATACTTGATATGCACAAAAGTATTGGCATACCTCTTTGAAGTGGTGGTATGACATAGCACTGTTTATGAGATCATTTCAACTGCTGCATGCCCAGTTCGACGTTATGAGTGAAACAATGACCCCTTTCACAACATTTTTACATCCCACTTAAGGAAAAAGAAACATCTTTCAAGCTCTGAATAGTTATAAGTCTGGAGAAAACTGGACTCTCAAACTAAGGTGTTTCTTCCTCCCAACCAATTCCTTAAGTCAGTCCTATTCACCAGTTCAGAAGGATCCTGAATATCCTCCTTTCATACTGAAGATAATTTCCTTGGCATTGCAAACAGAGCATTCAGAAGTCTCATTACAAAGAGGCTCTCTGAGCAGCGGAGCCCATAGCCTCACACAGAATCTCAATTCCTTTTTTAATCTGCACAAATAACTGAAAATCTTTCAGGCAACAACTTTCAATTTTTTTTTTCCTTAGGTATTCCCTCAGCTGGAAACGTTAATCTCAAAACTCATATGTTTCTATTTTTAACATCTTCTGGAGGGTTGGTTTTTTCCGTGGGATGTTCTGAAATAACACCGTCTCTTTACCAATTAATCTTCAGAATTGTTTTCCCAAAGAGTCTCTTTTTAGATTTCTTGCTGTTGTCAGTTTCATCATAACAATATCCTGATTTTAATCTCCAACTATGCCTTCTTTCTAAGGTGATGCTTCAGATAATACCACTAACCTTTTCAATAGATTAGGGAGTCAGAGGTAGGAAAATGTAGGTACTGAGTCTCTGCCTTATTTTCTGACATTCTGACAGCAGATAAATTCAGATTGCTTCTTTTCCTTTCAGTAATGTTTGGGATACTTCAAAATTCTTCCAGGTATCAAGGATTATACTCTGTATAAAATGCAAAACCTTTCTGATTCCCCTTGGAACCAACCTGAGTCTACTTAGGCGTGTGCAGAGCTCACCCTCTGAGAAAATACAAGACGGGAGGATGAGAGGTCACATACTCTATGAGGAAATCCCACGCAAACTGTCCAGCTTGTCAAAGATACCTTTATCACTCCCACGTGTTTATACTTCTACTGTTAAATAACGATGCCACTCAATGGATCTGTGTAGGGCTATTTGGTGATGACGTGAGTTTAGACTGGGGGTGCATGACTAAATAACATTCCTAAAATCCTCAAGTCCCCACAACATTGGATTATAAGAAATAGGGACAAAATTACAGCAAGTAAAGCAGTGCTCAATAGTCCAGTGCTCAATAAAGACTAGCCAACACTTCTAAAAGGCACTAAGTCATCAAAGCCAGATTGTGTTCTGCATGACAAGGAGCAAGAATTTAGCCCTTTTCTGTTGTTTTTAGTAACTGTTCCGGCTGTTGCAGAGCATTCATCCATGGGCTGAGTCATGTGTATACAAAACACACAGAGACTGCCCCAGCTCCTGACAGCTCAAAGTCTAGGACAACGCAAGGGTGAAGACAGGTTCCTTTCCATTGATGAAAAGGCAAAGGCACACCACTTCCTACAGTTTAAACTGCTCAGCACCAAACGGCCTGAACACAAAATATAGGCTGTCCATAGTATGAACCCGCACTGTCAGTGTGGAGCTTCTCTCTTTACAGGAGATTTTTTAAGAATATAATAGCTTCCAGGTGACAACTTCTGTCTCTGTTTCCAAGGTGCTAACAAAACTAGCCCAGAAACTACCCCTAAGAACAGCTCAGTTCCTGCTATCATGTACCAGCACTGACACCTTACCACAAGTCAAGACACTATAGGGCAGCCAGTTTTCCAGAGCACCAGCTCAAAACATTACTGACATTTAAAAGTCTACACTAATTAAAAGATCTGGTTTTTTCGAACTTTCTGCAGTAGTATGTTTTTCCCACTGACGTTTCATGGGAATGGATGGAGTCCCTCCTGACAATCAGGGTCCTCACACTACCCTTTTCAGGGGCTCAGGAGCATGGTGTTTTGGACTAGTTTCCTAGATAGGGTCAGCAGCTGCATGGCTGTTTGACAGTAGAGCTGTTAAAAGTTGCAAAAAGATCATACGATCTTGCCAGGGCTTATTTGTATGTGCAAAGGTTTGAGAATACACTTGGCATTCAGATGGATGGAAAGGTTTCTACAGTGTCAGTCCAGCACAAAATCTACATGGTTTTTAACACAGCTAAGGCTACTAGCAGGGTGGTATGGGGGCTTAAAAAAAAAAAAAGTCAAAGGTAATAGGTAGCTATTTACAGAGCTGCTGAGCGTTCACTGACTTCTACCAACGAGGCACCATTAGTTCCTCTCTTACAATGATAATTTCAAGCAGAAACACACAAACCTCACACCCTCCACAAACCTAAAAAGCCTATACTAACATCTGGATATATAAGGCAATGGCTCACAGATCTAAAGAATATTATTTTTCCTTATCTCTGCATATGTTTCTTACTGGGTTGCATGGATCAGAGGAATATCTGATCAGAGGAATATCTAATGGGAATGGTGATTGAAAGAAGGTTGGAGAGTTTCCCTTTGAAAGGAAAACACCATTCTACATTTTGGAAGTGATTAATTTCACTTTTAACACCATTATTTACACATACTCACTGAAGACATTAGTTTCTCTATATCTGACTTCTGTAAGAAAAGCTGATTTGCACAATTTTATGTGCCCTGAGTTCCCAAATACACTGTGGAGGTACATGTCTATACATTCTATTTACTGCTGCAAGTGGCTAAAGATATCTCACTTTTAAGGAAAAAATAAAAAAGGTAGAACTTTTATTTCATCAAGTAAAAATTCCCATTCCGGTGGTCTCTGTTTAGCCAAGGTTTTCACAACTCTGTCTGAATGTTGGGTAGATTAACTAGATTTAATTAAGGTTTTAAAGGGACAATGTCTGACAAAATAATTTTCTTCTTTCTAAAGAATTCATTCCTGCTTTCTGACCTGGAAAATCCTGTTGTATTCTCAGAATTCATACCTGTTTAACCTTACTATTTCTGTTTGGTTTTATCCTGGCACCCAATCTGATGCCTTATAAGTCTTGCATTGGAAAAGACAATAAATTACGAATCCATACCACTGGTAAGGCCAACATTGGTTGAAATGTAATTTCATTGCAATTGAAAGCTTAATATCACCCAAAGTTTTCTTTCCTGTGATGGAGGTGTAATGAATTATGCCCATTAATGAAAGAAATGGGCATCATTTTTTCCAACTGGGAGGCCAAAACATTGCAAGCTTCAGATGTACAATAATCATGATGACATGATAATATGTTGATGTCAGCTTGACAAAAGTGATCTGCGTAGGCACTAACTATGGTGTTTTAATGTATTAACCAAGGAGGTTGAGAAGTCCCTGGGAAAAGAATACACAGGTAGGTACAATAGCTTGCAAGCTATGTTTGAAGGGTAGGGTTTTTGAAGCAAAGTTTTTAAGTACCTATGCCACACATCCTTTGCTAGGCTTTTGTAAAAGAAAGCTGTCACTGCAATTTCAGTCAGAAATAGCATTTTCTATGGACTTCCAAAGTCCACATACCCCACATAAGATAAACTGTGTCTATGAGAGTCAGCACAGCTTTGAGTATAGAGTAAGTGCCATTCAAACAGAGACGAAGGAATATAATGAATTTTTTATTTTGCTTTATCGACTTCTAGGGGAACAGTGGTTTTTTAGCCTTGCCAAACTCCAGATGCAAAGTTCTGAGTTCTCCAGTGCAGTCCTCCACTCTGCAGCACGGGTATAGATTAGTGGTGAGGGCAGAACACACCAAGGCCATGGGTTTTGCTGAATGCCTCAACAGCTCTATGCTACCAGCTGCTTAAAAGATTTGAAGATTGCTGGCCTCTTCATAGAGATGGCTCTCCCCTCATACAGGAGGAGACCTAGTAACCGTGTTACTAGTTATTACACTTTGAAAAAAATATTCTATTTTGTTCTATTTTGACTGAAGGTGTCTGCTACACTAAATATGGTTTATGTCTTGCTGATACCTTAACATTATTAAACTTCCCTAGTCAAACTCGCTGCTTGTGTGGATGTGCTAAACCAGTTCTGCTGCCGTTTGAGAAAATTATACACATTTGTCTATACATTATGAAAAAGAAAAGTATATGCTTTTTTCTATTAATTTTCCATGAAAATCAAGTCTACATTTTCTGGTATGTTTCTCTCATCTGCAAAGCAAAGGCATTTTCAGGATCTCAGTGATGTCAAAGATTTTTTAAGAGTGAGGTTTTGACAGCTGACCTCTTAGTAACAGTCCCTGCCTCTCCAGACAGACACTTTCCTGCTTAAAGTTGCTTACATTTATGCTTAGTAAAGTAGCATGTATACTGACCCAAGGGGGCTGAGTGATACTCCAACCCAGAAGGTATTACATTTCAGGCCCAGTGAGTCTGGAGAAAGGCAAGGAAGGTCTTCCCATGTGGCTACAAAGAGAGAAAATTCACACACAAGTGTTTGCAAACTGATGCTTTCAGGAAAAAAAAGTAAAATCCAACCCAGATGACTATCAAACGCAGGACCCCTCCACCTACTTTGGGAACAGATCTCCCAAGAGAATCATCATCATAGAAGCACTTTAATGATGTTTTACTGCTTTCATATATTTTTGCATTAATACATTCCGAAAGTATTTTGAATGACTATTCCAGTTCCTTGTGCCCTTGGTGGATCCGTTTGACATTTAAAATTCAATCTCTGTTGAGGATGCACACAGATGAAATTTATTACATAATGAATATGAAAGGCAATAATGCACACAGTGTCTTTATCCTCAAAAGGGAGATTCAGATCAATGTGAAGCAAGGTGGAAAATGTTTGCCAAATACTAAGTGACAAAAAAACTGCCTCTTCCTTTTTAAATAATTTGCCAATAGATGAAACTAATTCTTGGGGGAGGTTTTCTGTTATTTACAGCAATCATTTGGGACTTTTTTTAGATCAAAACAAATTGATTTGGACTCTAATTGTTGATACTGGAAAGCATGAAAATATCCTTTTCTTGGTTGATTTTCACACTGCTCCACTGAACGAAAGCGTTAACACAACACAGGCAGGGAACACAGAAAAGATTAGTAATGTTCTTCCAGAGTTTCCATCCACAAAGAGCCCCAGTCTGATTCATCTTTCATTTTAGATCAAGATAATTTAACGAAGTAAAAAAGTAACACGAAGAAACCACTAATAGGACTAACTGCTATTCTTATTCTTTTTCTTATCCTCATTCTTATTCTGTGCAACCTCTTTGCGCAGTCCTATCATCTGCCATTGTATCTTTGCAAATCTCAGTATTGCAAGATCCTTCATCAGGTCTTTGTAGGCAGCAATAATTTTCATTATGTGGAATAAATTTATACTATCATCAAATTTTGTCACCTCTTCATTCATGCCATTTTCCTGATCATTTCTAAAAATGTTGAGTGGTGCAGATCAGAGTGGGACCTCATGTTCAACCTTTCTTTCTGCTCTGAAAACTATCCGTTTATTTCTTTTTGTTGTTTTCTGGCTTTTAAGCAGTTATTAATTCATGAGAGCACCTTCCTTTTTCATTCTCTGACTGTTTCATTTCTTTAAGAGCCTCTACTGACAGACCTTGCCAAAGCTTTTTCAAAATTCATGTACACTAGATAAACCAGACCCTCTACTTTGTTGCACCTCTTAAGCCTTTCAAAACTCTAAAGATTTTGTAAGGTATTCTACAAAATTCTAATAGACTCCTCATCTTTACATTAATATTTATTTCTGTGTCCATTCATTCTATTCTTTGCTATTATTTTTACCAATCTGACAGACACCTTCCTTTCTAATGTGTAGTTGTCTAGAACATCCTTAGACTCATTTTAAACAAATTAGTACTATTTTTGTCCCTTCATATTTGTCTGGTACTGATGCTTTTTTTGACTACAGGTAATATACTGCTATCGATTGCAATCCAGTCATTCTCTGTCTGAACACCTTTCAAACCCCTGAGTAAAGATCATCTTGTCCAAGTAAAGTCTTAACATATTTGACAATTTATTCTAAAGTATATTCCATTGATGCCTTAGTTTTGAGTGAGTTCTACAAACTCCTGTCCCACCATAGATTATAACTGATTTAGGAGTATTACTTTTTGTATAACAAACACTGATGCAGAGAATTCATGACTTTTTTTGCTTTGGCCTTATTGTCCTTGAGTAATCCTTCTATGCTTATGCCAGCTATCAGCCCCATGGACTCTCTGGCAGGCTTCCTGCTTCCGATGTTTTTTTAAAGTCATCTTTTTATGACTAGTTTAAATGCTTTTAGCAATTTTCTCATCAAAATCTCTTCTGGCTTGCCTTGATATGAATTAACTTTTAACTTCCCAGAGTTTATGTCTATTTCTACTTTCCTCATCTGAGCAGACTTTTAAAGATGTCTTCTTACTTTCAAGACCCTCCTTCTTTCTCTTCCTTTAGCATGGCCTTTTTTCTTTTTGAAGATCCTCTTCAAGTCCTTTCTGATTTATGATACACTTACTCTGAACCTAAAACATTGATTTGCAATGCACATCATTAACTCTGACACAAAAAATTAGTCTGAGCCTTCAAACAGTCTCCATGCTGTCTGCAATATCTTTATGCTTTTAGCCACTTTTTAGTTAACTATCATCTTCTCACTTTTGTGTAGCTTTAATATCATGCCAATTTTCTTTTTTTTCACTTACCAGGATATTGAACCTGACTACACTGTTATAAGTGGCTGATAATTATGTCTTAAACCAGTCCCTGTACATTGTCCAAGATTAAATCAGGAGCTGCTTTTCTATGGGCAGGACAATGTGCTCTAAAGAAGGTATCTAATGGTGTTTGAATACTTAACCAGTGCATCGTGGTGATATAACTTTTCTGAATCTAAAACAGACCAGGGAAGTTACAAACATTTGATATTATTCATGTGTTTTGTTCTTTGCCTCAGTGTACTGACAAGGTCTCCCAGGCATTTGAGGAAAGATCTCATGCCCTTTCTGGGAAATCAGCACATCTGAGTGCCTGTCTGAAGTGCTCTACACTACTGCCTGCAGCATGGGGAACAGAAGGAGGAAACGGAGGTCTGCGTGCAGTTGCAGGGCTACAGTCTTATCGGCATGTGGTGGGATAGTTTGCACAGCTGGAGTCCTTCAGATAAATGGAAGAAGCCTCACGTTTGCAGACCCTGATATCTGGTGAAGGGACGCTACAGTGTAGCACAAACAATCCAAGAGATCTCTGGAGTGCGTTGATGACAACATCCCAACACAGGTGATCAAGAAGCCAACAAGCGAAGATACCCTCCTGGACCGCATAGAAACAAGAAAAAGCCAGTCACGGATGTGAAGGTCAGGAGCAGCCTTGGCTGCAGTGACCCTGAGATGGCAGAGTTCAGGATTCTGAAAGAAGGAAACAAGGCAAAAAGCAGGATCAGAACCCTGGTTCAGAGATGTGCTTGGAAGAATTTCATGGGATACAGCCCTGAAGAGAAGAGGGGTCCAGAAGAGTTGGTTGATTCTCAAGGATCACCTCCAAGCTCAAGAATGGTCCATCCCAACAAGCAGAGTATCAAGCAAAGGTGGCAGGAGGCCTGCATGGATGAAGAAGGAGCTCCTGACTAAACTCAAACATAAGCAGGATATGCACAGGAGGTGGAAAGGACAGGTGACCTAGGAGAAGTACAGAGACACTGTCCGAGTGTCCAAGGCGTGGGATTAGGAAAGCCAAAGCCCATCTGGAGGTGAATCTGGTGAGGGATGTGAAAGGCAACAAGAAGGGCTTCTACGGGTGCATAAGCAGAAAAAGCAAAGTGAGGGAAAATGTGTGCCTGCTGCTGAATGGGGCAGCAGTGCTGCTGACAACGCAGAAGGACCGAGGTTCTCAATGTTTTATTTGCCTCAGTCTTTCCTGGTAACACTAACCTTAAGGAATGAATCCCAATCTCCTGAGACCAGTGGGAAAGTCTGGAGCAAAGAAAATTTAACCTCGGTAGAGGAGGATCAGGTTAAGGAACATTGGACATACACAAGCCAACGGGACCTGATGGGATACACCCACGAGTGGTAAGGGAGCTGCTCAGTGTCATTGCAAGGTCACGCTCTATCACCTCTAAAAGGTGGTACAGGTTGCCCTGATAGGCTGTGCCATCTGTGTCCTTGGTGGTTTTAAAGAAAACTGGACAAAGCCCTGAACAATTTGGTCTGACCCTAGAGACAGCCCTACAGTGGGATAGAGTCCTTCTAAGTGCCTTCCCATCTAGATGACTCTGGTAGGTAACATCCCATGGTCACCGGCTCTCTGCAGTCACTGGCATCACTGGTTACATAGGCTGTCCTTCACAGAGCTGTCACGTTCTGCTCTGCCCATTTAGGTGTGGAATTTCAGCCCACAGGAATTCCATGGTACAACTTGTTACATCATCTTATTTTATTTATTTTGTCTGATACTTTCTGTAATTTTTCAGCCTCTTTCCCAGTGGAAGTATCTACTCTGTCATTCCTATGTAATCTGTGCACTGTTGGTAGTGTCTTTCTGAAATTCTGCCTCCCACCTACTTTCTAAGATGCCTACAAAGTCATTTTTTTAATCCAGGCATGCTATTTTACCCATTTTAACTTTCAGACTTACAGTCCAAGTCTGTCGCCTCAAAAAAAAGCCATGTTTAGGCTCTAAAAATTGGTCTGTGTATTTCAAAAGTGTCAAAATATCGCACAGATGTGCATGGGAGCTGCTGACTGTGCTAATTAAAACAAATTCTTCAGGCACTTAACTATGGACTTTAAGCATTCCTGTTTGGCAGAACAGAGAAAACCAAATAAAAAATGAACAGAGCTTTTGTGCACATTGTTTTGCAGAGAATACCACTCTTCAAGCTAAGCTGTAGACTTGGCACACCATGGGCAATAAGGAGATGGGCTTTATAAAACATAGGACTCAAAACTAGCTCCCACAAGCCTGGGTTATAAGACTTTATGAAGCCTTGCTGAGTTTCTAGCTTTAAAAAAGGACGTGCAGCATCACCTTCCCAAAAACAGGTTTGGTCATCTAGAAGTGATAAGATTAGTAGGTAGTCAGTAAATACATAGCATTTAAATATCTCTATAAAGGAAAAGGTTCCATTTTTTCACCTTGAAAACACACACACAGTTGTAGATATTGTTTATCTTTTAAAATACATTTCTATAATATATATTGTTTACAACAGTACTTGTTCATATAAAACTGGACTTTGTTAGCACAAACATAATACTGCAAGACAATTACAAAAAAGAAGAAAATATTTTAATGGCAACTCAGCTGTTGCACAATATGCATAGAGTGCCTGTAGGTAAAGTCTGAGTGTATGGGCTCCAGGAAAATGTGATTATAAGACGTCAATATATTGTTCCAATAACGAATCCAACCAGACTGGTTGGCATAAATCAAACGTAATTATTTTGACCATGACTTTTTTTGTTGAATGAATTCCTTATACCATTGTGTTGCTTGACAAATACTTAGTGTGGAAATTCCAGCCTGCTGTGATTTTTGTCTTTGCTTATTTGTTCTCACACACTGGGTGGAAGAATGCAGACTCACAGGAATTAATGAGGTAATTTGTAAACCTGTCAACAAAAGACGTGAGAATTAATCTAGTGGTGGTCTGGTGAAAGGAGAGATGAGGATTACAGGGGCCTCATTTCACCACTGCAGCAAAATCCTTATTTCTACATCCAGCCAGGCTTCTACTTGCATGGGCAAATCTGAGCTTGACGTTCCTGCTCTGCAGGAATACATGATTGCCAGCCAACATGCATCCACAGGAGGCCTGAAGTAACACCTGAATTCCCTCTTCCCCTAAATCCCACAAGGAACTTGCACATTTGCGCTGCATACTTCCCTCTTTGTGCCTCCTTGCCAGTCATGCTACACAGGGTAAAAACTCTACAACAGATGTGATATTCCATCTCCAGCACTCCTATTCTTTGCATGAATGGCTCTTTGGGGCCCCCCTGAAGGAGACTTCTCAAGGATGAAATTGTGCCAAAACCCATAAGGGCCGTTTATTGCTGTATTACTTTTATTCTATATGATTCTTAGCAACAATAGCATGTTTTTGAGAATGTATTAAGCGACAAAGCAGGATTTTATTACTAATGTTTTGCATATTTTATTTTCTTAAGAGGAACTATTTTATTTTCTTAAGAGGAACTGAGGAGAGCAGTCCATCATGCAACATTGTGTTTGTTAGTTTTATTCTGCAGGGAAGTGATAGGGATCTTCTACATCTGTTGTTATTCTTTGTTTTTCATGGGGGAGCAAGAAGTCTTGCTGGCTTTATTGTTGCTCTATTTTTCCTACTCACATTCTCAGGAGAGACATCTGGGGAGAAGGCTATGAAAATGTGTGAAAGCAGAAACACTATGAAAGGCAAGGGAGGTGGTTTTATAATGACCCATGAGGACAGCTTCCCAATGGGAAAACAATCTTTGAAGGGGAAACTACTATATGAAGCTTAACTGATTGGGATGCTTGGATAATTCTTATCTTTCTTCTATTATGAGTTTCCAGATAATTTGTGAGCTATTATGAATAAGACCGATTTGTTTCACTGTTCTATTACTTGGCATGCTTTATCAATATCTGGTTGCATGGTTCCACACTGTTGCTGATCTCCACTGGCTATCTGATGATTCATCAATGCTGTGCCGAGCAAATTGGGATAGCAATAACTTTTTGCCTTGCAGTGGCCAGCCAGAAGTGAGTTCTGTTTGACCTTTGCTTGACTTAGATGCTCAGCCCCTTTGTGTCTCACGGTACAACCACCACCTCTTCTAAGACAAGCTCACCAGACACAGATGAGACTTAAGGAATTCTTACAGGTTTGAATGACACACTTACTGTATACTTGAGTAGACTGGTTTATTGGCAGCTCTCAGAAGAATGTTTAAACCCCACATCCCATGCCATATTCTCATTTTCTCAGTTCCTTGAAGACTGCCATAATAATAAGGATGAAAAAAATATTAATCATTATGATTTAATGAGAATCTTCACAACTGGTTTATACTTTAGTGAGGAGAAAGCTGAAGAGCTGATCTCTTGCCCTATAAAGAATAAGTACATGGGTTATGACTGAGGCAATGAGTTTGTCAAGGATAAATCTTGTCAAGTAAATCAAATGTGCTATTGCAGGACAAGGTTTTGGGGGGTAAAAAAAGGAAGCAGTGGTTATCATATAAATTAACTTTAGTAAGGTTTTAAGAGCAGAATCCAGAGGAAAGCAGCAAAAGCCTTCAGAAGCTTAGAAAACATGACCTTCAAGGAAGAACTGAACAAACTCAGGTTTCTTGGCACTAGGAAGAGAACATTGAAAAAGGTGTATGAGAAAAATATAAAGTATATGAAAAGCTGGTGCAAAGAAGAAGGAAATAAACTGCCTCCCAAATACACAGTAAGACAAGACACAGCTTAAACTGATGCATAGAAAAGTTCTGGCAGACATGAGGGAAAAATGAGAAAAGCAAGGTTAATTAAACACTGGGATGTATGTTGGATGGATAAATGGTATCTCCATCATCAGCAAGTTTCAAGAACAGGTTAGACAAACAATGGTCAAGAATGATACATCTTGATCCTGCTTTTGAAGGGGCTGATAGAGTAGATGATATCTTAAGGCATCTCCTGACCTTTCAGTTGTATAATATATATCTTTGGCTTTAGGTGCTGAAAGTAGCTAAACTCTTTTTAGTAGAATACACGTTTCTTAAACAGTTCTGAGCTGATGAAAAATATCTTAAGATGTCTTTCCCCCCAGATAAATTATTTAATTAATGCTGCATTCTTGCATATTGTTATTTTGCTTTTGTTTGACCATCTCATTCTTTTCAAGGGTCAGGTTTCTTTTAAGACTCATTTTCCAGTCATTAGTAAAGATTTTAGAAAACATTTTGTATAAAACTCTGACAGTAAAACCAGCAGCTTCACAAAGGAATTACAGGAACCTGCCTAGAGCTTTTGCATCTGTAATTTCACTTATAAGAAAGTTTCAGATACTTTAGAAGTGTTATTTTTCACCCTGAAGAAGTCATGCAAGGGCAGTGGGAATAAAAGTTATCTGTTAATTAGCTATCACCTTTTTTAAAAGACAAGGTGTAGTTCAGCTACTTCACCTATCCTGTTCATTACCTCTCTACTGAGCTTGTAAAGCAATAGGATAATGATTTCATTTGTACGATGATGATAACTGTCCAGCAGGAGCAAGTCTGAGACGATCAATTAATTTCCCGAAAGCCATTCATTACTTCCTCGTAATGACTTTGTCCTGGTTTCGGCTGGGGTGGAGTTAATCTTCTTTCTAGTAGCTGGTATAGTGTTATGTTTTGGATTTAGTATGAGAAGAATGTTGATAACACACTGATGTTTTCAGTTGTTGCTAAGTAGTGTTTATATGAAGTCAAGGATTTTTCAGCTTCTGATGCCCAGCCAGCAAAAAGGCTGGAGGGGCACGAGAAGCTGGGAGGGGACACAGCCAGGACAGCTAACCCAAACTGGCCAAAGGGGTATTCCATACCATGGGATGTCATGCCCAGTACATAAACTGGGGGGACTTGGCCGGGGGGGATGGTTTGCTGCTTGGGAACTAACTGGGCATTGGTCTGCAAGTGGTGAGCAATTGCATTGTGCATCACTTGGTTTGTATATTCCTATTATTATTATTATCATCATCATCATCTTCCTTTCTGTCCTGTTAAACTGTCTTTATCTCAGCCCACGAGTTCTACATTTTTTCGATTCTCTCCCCCATCCCACTGGGTGGGGGGCTCCCCAGTGAGTGAGCAGCTGCGTGGTGCTGTGGTGCGTGGTGCTGAGTTGCCAGCTGGGGTTAAACCATGGAAGACTTAAACACTGGGATTCAGATGGAGTCAGATATAATGTTCATAGTGCACTGTGCTGTCTGGAGTCTTTATTAGGCAATGTTTGTGTTATTTGTACATAAAATTCTGTGTGTCATGTATCATACTTCTATAAACACTATAAACATGGGCAAATATTGCAGACCAGTGTTCATTCATTAAATTGTTCACTTTCTTTTTATATGCTTTTGAAAGTGCATTGCATGGCAGATTGTGAGTAAAAATTTTTGAAGACAGCGCTACTTACATTCTCTGGACATGAATTTGCAAACAGACGCTTACACAAATATGTAGGCACACTGGAAACATACACATCCATCTTGAAAGTCCTTTGTGGATTTAATGAGCCTTTGAACCAAGCAGCAGATACAACACATGTGATTTGGATTATCAGTGACACAGTACACATAAATAATAAGGCTGAGAGTCACAGCAATTAATTCAAAGGCAAATCAGAGCTTGAGCAAGCACTGTGGCAAAGCCCACTTCCAGATGATTCTTAAAGAGAGCGAACAGATCACAATCATTGTCCTGTGAAAAAAGTTTGCCAAACTCTCTAACTGCAGTTCTTCTTTTCATCTTCCCTCATTCCCTTGTTCCCTTAGCCACAGCAAGACTCCCCATTGTATCCAGGGCATGGACCTGAACAGAGATACTGGTGGCTATAGCTTAAATGGAGCTCATCCATCATACATGAGAAAGGATAAAGCTGAGAAGAAGCTTAAAGCTTGTGGTTATGTTACCTGATTATAAAAACAGAATTTGGATGAAGGTCAGCAACACCTACAAAAGAAAAAGATAAAAAGCAAGAAAGAAAATACACTGGCTTTGAGAAAACAAGCAGTCATACAAAGTGATCTAAAGGAATGAGAATTTATTGGTATAAGAGGAAATTGTGCATAAGAGATATTTGCAATTCATTCCAATATAGTCAATAAAAGGAATTGTAATAAAAACATTCTCATCAGTTTGAATCAAATGCAGAAGTTAACAATGATACAGTAAGAGAGGCAAAAAATTATCAAAAACATTATCTATATAAAGCAGTATTTATAAAACCTAACTAGAAAGAGGTAACAATATGGAATACCACAGGAAAAATCTGTTTATCTTTATAAGAAAAGACAACAGTAGTCATATTAAAACCTTATAAATGGAAAAAAACACCAAACATTGCATAAGACCTGATATATTCACATGAGCAATCCCATTTTAATATATAGGAATACTTATGTGAGCAACCCCCCTTATATCAGCCTTAAAATAGTAGTATTTTGGGGAGTATTTTCTCTGGGCTCTCTAACCCCTCAACTTGAAACAAATTTGTTTCATCTGCTCATTCAGCTCCATCAGTATTAGCAGCAGTAGGAACATCAGGTGATGTGCTGTAATATCACTTGTCCACACTTTTTGTGTTCTTCTATGGCAACCAGAAGAGCTGCTGAGCTCGGGTGGTCCTATGGTGGATGCCGAGAGCCACCGGGAAGGGTCCCCTGGGGTGCAGTCATTACTACCTGCCTGCCAGCATCTTGCTAACTGCCTCCGATATCCTTGTGTATATCAGGCTGTTCTCAGACTTGGGTTTGGGAGAGACGTACCACAGCACATGCACAGAGAGGTTGCTCAGGACACTTGCCTCTGATCTGGGTGTGAAAAATGCCCAAGGAACTTGTGTCTCTGCCCTTGAGAGCCTCTGCCGGTGCTTGGGAGCTGTCATTCTGTCAGCACCACACTCAGCCAACCTCTGGCAGGGCGTGCAGGCTTGGGCCCTTTCTCTAGCACAAGTGTAGAGACCTCATCTGATGTCTCCATGTTGCCAGTGTGTATTTTTTGCCATTGCATGCCCTGCTTGGCATCATTTTCCCACCTGCTCAAGGCCTCCCTTGTGAGGAAAGGTGTGAAAATGGGGCAGGATGACCCTCCTTCTCAAAGGAACTTCGATGTTTGCATGCCTTGGGCTTTTTCTGCCTGATCGTCTGAGATTGACATTAAGGGATATAAGTGACCACTGAAGCAATGCACCCTAACAGCACCGTACTTACAGAAAGAATGAATAACCTACAGGGTGGAATTTGGGGAACAGGCAAGTGTATTGCTCCTTTCTTATAGTTTTGTATGTTTTATTTTCTCAGCACTCTGTCTTTTCAGCTGTCCTTTGTCTCCTGGCTGCCATCACAAGTATTACCATGCCTATTCTGTGTACCTGTCAGTATCTTCTCCCTCTGCCCGTTCTCTTCCAACCTTCATAAAAACACCTGCTCAATCTTAAAGATGTCTAACCCTAAGGTTCCTGTCCTAAGCACCTGAAATTACTTCTATCCTTTCTCGTCCTCCTTCCCCTGCATGATGTTGCTACCTTTCCCCCCATGAGACCATCTGACTGCATGAAAGGATCATCTTTGATCTTTAAGTGTTGAGTAGGTATGTGTAATATAAATTGCAGTGACATTTAAATGAGTGTCCAAACACATTTATGAGGAACAAAAACAGGAGGTAGAATCTTCACTTTCTTATACGAGAAGATCACATCAGACTCTTTGAAGCAAAAAAATAGCTGAAGAAATGTTCCCAGAACTTTCACCATCATAAGGTCAGTGAAAGTCAGCAAAGATCAGCAATCCAGAGCAGGAATCTTTGGGGAAGATGAGCAAATCTACTTGTGGCGAGAAAAGTCACTCTCTTTCCCTGACCAAGGAGACCCAGGAAGCATTCTGCATCTGAGAATAGCTGTGTGGAGACCACGCCAACACTGGGGGATCCACATGGAAACCAACTCCTTACAACATGCGGTGTGTCATGTCCCAGCTCCACTCCTACACAACAGAGAAGCCATGAGGGACAAAAGCGTATAAAGACAGAGAACATGCAGATGGTGGGCAAAAATGTTCAAAGGAGACAAAGCACGGGAGAAATGATACACTGAAATCTTCTCCACTGTTAACCTGTACAAGACCCTTTGAGAGCTAGTCTACCTACCCTAGATTAGATTGGGGTACTTCTCTCCCACTTTTCACCCTCTTATCAATCATCAAAGCAAATGTGCACGCTTCTACTCCCTTTGCAGTATGTTTTATGCCAGAGCTTTGATTCCTGGAGTGGTTGTAGAGTAATCACTGCCATAGTAGGGGAAGATCCTTTCAGAGACAACTAGAAGGCCAGACTCTCCAAAGGCCAGCTGTCTCCTCAGCCCCATCACTCCTTGCCCACAGCATTGCATACCCGAGCTCGCTATCAGCAGGCAGCAAATATTCCCCAGCTTTTGCTCCCTTGAGATTGAGGGTCAATGTGATCCCCACTGAGCAGGCAGGTGGCATTTCTGACCCCTTCTCGTGGCTCATACAGAGCCACCATGAAGCCGAGAGAGTGGCACAAAGAAAAAATTGCTGCCAGCATCCACCACAAAGTCCACTATTCACTTCTTTAGCACCTGCAACTTGTTAGCAGTTCTTTAGGGCATCACATCCACTCTTGTAAGCAAACTACTCAACTCCCTTTCACCTTTTCCTAGCACTGCCTCTTTCAGTACTCTTGCCCCACTTTTTTCTCTTTTGAAGACTCTTGCCCCACCTGCCTCAATAGAGAGTGGAGAAAAAGGTGATGAACAGAGCTCACTTACAGTGTTTGGTGGAGATTTATGGTGCTTCCTCTCATTTCTGCCATTACTCTGTGTGGGTAAAATCAATGATACTTTCTCACTTGGCAGAAGAACCTCACACGTGATATACGGAAATTATTGGCTCAGTGTATGTGATCTGAACTCTTAACAACTTCACTTCTTTCCCCTTGCTCCTCTGCATGACAGCTAACTTTTCCTTAACTGGTTGACATTCTGCAGTTACAGTCAGAGCAATTGTTCTCAAGTCTGTATTTACCTTTGAAGGTCAATACTAACTATTCCACCACCCATCTTCCATCCCAGATCTGCAAGGACCTTGTATGCCTTCTCTGTATTTTTTCCAGTCAGTCCAGAAAAAGGTATCACTTCACCCTACAAATCTTGCAAGGGGGGCATTCTGTCATTCATACAAAGAAAATGGTCTTTCTAAGCTACTGGGTAAAACATATTTTCCATCTTCACACCTGACAATTATACCTGTGTTTAAAAAAAAGTAAATATAAAATTAGCTAGGATACAATAACATTAGGTCAGCTGCAGATATATAGGAAACACAGTTAACATCCCTGGTACCATAACATAACAGCATTGTAGTGACAGATTTTAGGGAAGTTATGATTAAGCTTTATTTCAGTACAGCCAAAACTGTATTACAGACTTGAGGAAAATGGTGGAACAGAGGTCCTCCTCAGTGCACTTAGTGCCTTGTACATTCATTCAATCTGAAGTTTACTTCATACCCAAATCACTATTAGTGATTCCAGCCTCACTCTAAAGGTAATGCTGCTTTTCCTGAGTGCTATGAAACCTGGCTCTGGGAGTTCACAAACCACGTCTGCACACTAACTGAAATTACAGGAGGCAAAAATTACTTGCTAATTTGTTCATTTGCATGACATTCCCAGATCAAACCCTTCAAGTGGACAGAGATGATACGGTCCATCCCCTCCAGTTGCTGGCTGCTGCGTCCCACCATCAGACAGCATGTCAGAAAGTCCATGCTCAAAAGAGGGATGTGGTGCAGCTAGGTTCCCATGATGGGGTATTCTGCATTGAGCTGTATAGTTTTAACTTCTTAATCTATTAACTCCAGTCTTCAGACACCTCATGCTCCCAGAAAGAGCCCTGCAGCAGGACCATGTGTTTCCACCATGCCCTACCCTCCACTCTTCAGGAGATGTCCTTCATGGTCTGTCTGAAGTCACCTTGGGCTCTGCTGGTGGCAGTAGGTCCTACTTGTTGTTGAGTCCACATGTTCTCCCTTCACTACCATGACACTGATACCTGAAGCTTGCATGATGCTTAACAGAAAGGGGAAGGCAGGGCAAGGTAATGGTTACTCTGAAGAATTGTGCAGAAATGTTCTGCAGAAAATTAAGTCATTTCTGTTAGCCGGGTTAACATAAAAACATAAACAACTACAGAAGAAGGCATGTGTTATCTGCACTCTACCTAACATGTGCTAAATGTAAGTAGGAATGTGCTTTTTAGCTATTTCACATTTTTATCTAGGCTTAATGACCTCCAGATTAACTAGGTGTGGGATTTTCAGGTGTGGGATCTGAAGCCATTGTTGCTATCGGCATGTGAAGAAAAATACAAAGCACTCTGATCTGAAATAATTTTAAAACTGTCTACTTGAGTGTAAAGGGAATTAGAAAAACTTCCAGAAGACTCAACTTTGAAAAACATTTTTTAAATTCCATAGAAAGCAAGATGAAGATGATACTCTTTGCTATTAAGTATTCTGCAAAATAATCTCATTTGCATTACCTACATTAATTTCATGTTGTTTGTTGAAACTTGGCCTTCAATGGTGAGGGAAAAGCAAAGTGCAGAGGACAGAAGGCAGCAGCAGGGCACCCTGGTAGTCTTCCAGCACGGATGTCTGAGGGACCATGGTTGTGCTAGCTGCCCACAAAGCCACTTGCACTCTGGACATAATCTGTGAATCTTTCCTTGACTTCAGTTACTTGATTTTGGGTAGGGCGCCCACTCTTTTAACTACTGTTGTACTTAAAAACACTTCAGATAATTACAACTAGTACAGCTGAGGACAAAGGTTTAGTATAGCTTGAACTCATGGAAAACAGGATTGGTTTGTAAGTCCTCCTTAGCAAGACATAGTCGCTACAACACCAGCTCTGATCCGGGTTACCAAATGAAAAATCAGTGATCTGTATTTGCTGCCATTTTTCCAGACTGAAAAGTTCACTGTGACAGAATGACAAGCTAAGACTGCAGATGAGCCTTTAAGAAATTAGTTTAGGAATTACTGCAATATGAGCAAGTTATAAAGCAGCCAGAGGCACTAGTATTTGGATTCAAAATGCATGAAACCACTACTTTCTATGTTGATGAGAAGAATAATCACTTAATATACCAGCCTACTGGCTTTTCACCTGTCTTTCCCACTTCCACCACAGAGGTCACAGGAAAGTCATTAGAGATTGGCAGATCTCTCCTTTCTTATGTGACCACCTTCTCCATGAAATCAAGTACTTAACTGCCCTCTCTACATAAAGATATGTTGGGGCAGAGAGGAAAATGCCTGGGTACATTTTTAATAGAACCTTAAAAATATGGGTTTTAATTCACCTTTATGATTTGATAACTTTTAGCACAGACATCATTAATAACTCCTTCATGCAATTTTCCTAAATATACACACTGTCCCAACTAGTCTTTTATTGCTATCCTTTCTTTGAAAACCATGTTTAAAGCTGAAAGAAATGCACAGAGAAAACTTCTGAATTTGCGATTGAGTCACATGAAATGGAGCCTGCTGCCAGGGCAGTGGAAATGCACAGCACTCTGGGTTATGAGCAAGCCTCTCTATGAGGTGAATATTGACAGAAGGACTATACCTCTCAGATAAAGCTATTACATCAAATCCCAATATCTTCATTTTTCAAGGTAAGGGAGATTAAGACCTGACATTTCAAGACCAAGTCAGAGAACCTACTGATTAAACACTAATCCAAACTGTCCCTTCTCTGCTACCGTCAAGGAGGAGAGAGAGCTATATTAAAAGGAGAGTATAATTCTGTTGATTGATTTGGTGAGTCCTTGCATATTTCTCAAGGTTATGACATTACAGTTTGCAGTGAAACATGGAAGTCTAGTTTTGGTTTGTTCCAACATAAGAACAACAGAAAATACTAGATACTCACCGAGGCGATCAGCTCCGGTGCAGGTGTGTTCCGCAGTGGAGTGGGGGATCGCGGCGTGCAGGGGGGGTTTCCTGAGCCAGGGAAACCCCAGGGGAGCACGGAGACCCACCAGGAGCTGGCTGGTCTCCGGAGGGAGAGCGGCTGACAAGGCGTGGGCAGGGCCAGGAGTAATGGCAGCTGCCCCCCGCTCCCACCAAAGGCAGCCCTGGGGAGTGCTGGCCACCAGGAGCGCTGTGAACAGGGCGGGCAAAGAGGGCGTGGCACCTCAGACAGGGTGTGGCACCTCAGATGGGGCATGGCACCTCAGCCGGGGCGTGGCATGGCAGTTCATGTGGGAAGGCACGCAGGGAGGTTGCCTCTTCGAAGGAGGGACATTCCACCGGCCGAGTGGAGAGGCTCGAAGTCCACATAAGCCAGCAAGCAGTCACCGTTCTGTGACCGTCCACGCAGGCCAAGGGCACTCGTCCTGCCTGACCCTCAAGGCAGAAGGGTGGGCACTCATCTGAGAGCAAAGGCTGCAGCTCCGGCTGGGGGGTCCACACCATCTACCCCAGCGGTGGCCGGTGCCTCCACCCAGATGGATCTGCTGAAGGGAGAGGCTGCAGCGCAGACCTCGGACCGCAGGAAGGGCCGGGACCTTTCTCCTGGGGCAGGGACAGGCAGCAGAGCTGCCTGCAGAAGGTGTGCCCAAGTGGAGGACCTCCTGCAGCAGGGAGCCGAGCTGCAGGAGGCAGTGAGAAGGCTGTGTAACATCAGGGAGCCTGAGAAGGAGTTAGATAGCTGGTTCCAAGCGCAGTCTGCAGTGGACCCACAGCCAAACAGACAAAACCTCCCCCACCGGCACACACGGAAGGGAGGGGGGCCATTAATGCAGAAGAATGGAAGCTTGCAACGGCAAGGACCTGCAGGAAGAAGAGACTTCCCCCGAAGCCTGAGCTGCCCTTGCAGAACCGCTTCACCGCTCTGCAGACTGAGGAGGAAAGACCCGTCCCATCAGGAGAGATGCTGGAGCTGAGTAAGGCAGCCCCATCTGCTCCCCATGGAACAACCAGCGAGCTAAGAAAAGGCGACGGGTGATAGTAGTGGGCGACTCTTCTGAGAGGTACGGGGCACCCATCTGCCGACCTGATGCACTCTCTAGAGAGGTGTGCTGCTGATGGGGGGGTCCTATCAGGGATGTCACCGAGAGACTACTGAGCCTCGTCCAGTCCACTGACTATTGCCCACCGCTGTTGTTTCACGTGGGCACCAGTGGTACAGCCAGGAGCAGTCTAAGGAGTATCAAGAAGGATTACAGAGACCTGGGAGCGGCAGTAAGGGACTCTAGAGGGCAGGTAGTTTTTTCATCAGTCCTCCCACTCAAAGGGATGGGGTTTGAAAGGGCCAGTCATACCTGGTGAATCAACAAATGGTGACAAATTGCAGCTCTACTGATGGAGCAATTGCCCAGAGAGTAGGGACTTGGTTGAGCTTCCCCCCTAGCCTTAGAGTATTTACATCCAAATCACCTACCCTTCTGTTGAGTATGCTAAGCCTGGGGCTTTGAGAATGGCAGGAAAGGCATATAAAAGTACATACACACACCCCACTACCCTTTCTCACTCCTGTTTGTTTTTTACTTTAAATGAACAAATCAGGAATTCACCAGTCCAGAGAGTAAGAAAAAGAACATGTGCACATAAATAACACACACCACTTTTTAGATCGCATTGGTTGTGTGCCTGTAGATTTATTTTTACTATAAGCAATTAATGAATAAATTGCTGAAAGAATTTTCAGACTAAGAATTGGAACCACATTTAAACCCTTCCAGGCAAAGTCCCTGATCACAAGGCTTCACAGCTTTGCTTTTGTTGACATTTTCTCACTGGTGAGTGTGAAGCGACTCCATGCTGAGCGGCTCATCAGCAGTACCTGCCTGCGGTAGTGAAGCAATGAGACGGTCCTTTCTCAATCTTGGGCTATTTGGGGCTGACTTCTATTTGCCGTCTCTGAAGACTCAAGACAACATTGAACCCAGCATTCCTGTATGCTGGACAAGTGCTCCAATCACCTTATCCAACAGCTTTGCCTTAAAAGTGCATAGAAGTGTCCTGCATTGTACCAAAGGCACATGTACAGGGCTGCTGGGCGTGACGGAAGGACCCCCAGACCCAGCTGGATCAGCAGCAGGAGGCAAGGAGAGATAACCTAGGGCACCTCAACTGGCATCAGGTCCCTTTGTGTGAAGAAATGAGTCAAGTCCCTAGCTCCAACATGGACACCTACGTAGAGACATCTAAATTCAGGAAATTAAATATTTGGAAATGGAATCTCACCCTTCCTGTAAAATGCTGTAGTCTTCAATATAACTTTTTTAGATGCTTTCGTAAGAGCAGGAAATAAATTCTCTAAAGACATGATTTTCATTAAATTTGCCACCTCCCCACAATACTAGAGAGCCCCTTCTCTAGTGCCAAATTCTTCTACCCTTCTCTGTGGAGAAGGGAAGAAGGTACACTGCAACCAATACTATCCCCATTAGATCTTGCTACTTCTTGCAAAATGTGATAAAGACTATACCCCTAAGTGTCAAGTCCCTGAGGGGGAAATAGCTCTGTTTGCAAGATCTCTTTAAGCTGTTCCTGCCTTGCCCTCTCATTCCCACCTCTGCACCACTGCTTGATGTAATTTATACAAGCCCCACTAATGATTGCACTGACATAACGGGGGGAGTTACAAACTGCTGCAGAAATCAGAAACTGGAAGGATCACCTCTTAAACAGAGTTTACTAAAGACTATGTTTTAATGCAGACCTCTGCCCTGAGACCTCGGATATCTTACTGAGCTGCAAATGAAATTGCCCCTGTGGCATGCCTGTTCCCTTGAACTCTTCCCAGATCACAGCTGATTTGGGAGGAGTGACACCTGGTGACTCTGCTTCTACACCAGTGTGGGTTTTTACCCCTGAGGTCTCCCATTTGAGCAGTACCCAAATGCAATCTTTGCTTCAGCTGTGTGATACTACGAGATCAGTGTCTGAGGCAGCATGTCTGACAGAAAATCTCTGGCTTGAGGAAAAAGGCTAGATGTGATGTGAACTTTTTTATTATTCACATCTGTCACTTTTATCTCAATCTGTGAGTGAATGTCTTGTTTTCTCCAACTGCAAAATTCAAGATTTCTGCTTTTGCCTTGCCAGACATTCCACTGGAACCACAGATAAGGTGCAAGATAAGCATGCTGATTATCAGCTGTTCCCCCAGACAACAGAGGAGATGCCAGCAGCACAGAAAATGTAACATTTTTTGGCCCCCTTACATTTCAAAAAACAGGAACAACTTTTCCTATCAATGAAATGGTTTCTGAAAGGGCATTCTCTTTTTGCAGAGAAAAAAGCCATACCCCTGCATTATCCAGTGCATGAGATGAACCAAAGATACATACATATTCTGCAATTCACAGTGAGGTGTGTTGGATCATCCCGTATGGAGGGTTTTTTTACATTGTTTTCTTAAAAGAGCCTTCCAGCAAGAGGCAAGGCAAAGATAACAGATACATAAGATGTTTACATGATATGCGCTTCAGTTAAAAAAAAAGCCAGGCATATGCTTTGCCTACAAAGAGCATCTCTGAAAGAGCTGCTTGTTTAGGGCTCAGCTAAGGGTACTTTGCAATGGCTATAGTATTCCTGGATGGTGATTAAAGAGAGCTGGAATTTATAACTATGATAAATCTTTAATACTTAAAGGTTAGCAGACAGTATATGAAAGAACTTTAGAAACAGGAGGACATTTGTGTCTCCTGTTAACTTTGTCAGCTGCTCACCTCCTAACAGTATATAGGTGGTCTTGAAGATAATTGCTATAGTTTAATTCAGGCAATGGATATGTGTTATGGGTTTGTGTGGCACGGTTTTGGTTTGGTTTTTTTGGTTTTGTTGGGGTTTTTTTTTTGGCAGCAGGGTAGGGTCCGCAGGGCCGGCTCCTGCTGGAAGCTGCTGGAAGCTCCCCCGGCTCGGAGCCGGACCCACCTCTGGCCCAGGCCGAGCCCGTCAGTGACAGTGGAAACACCTGTGGGAGAGCAGATTTAAGAGGGGAAACCTGCAGGGAGTGGGGGACTGGGATGGGAGAGGAACCCCTCTGTGGGTACTGAGGTCTGTGAAGGAGGAGGTGTGCTGGAGGAGGGGATGCCCCCGCAGCCCGTGGTGAGACAGCAGGCTGTCGCTCCCCAGCCCATGGAGGCGAACGGTGGAGCGGAGGCCCCCCAAGATGGCCAGGACTCTGTGGGAAAGCCCATGCTGGAACAGTCTGTGCCTGAAGGACTGCAGCCCACGGGAGGGACCTGCGCTGGAGCAGTTCATGAAGGACTGCAGCCCGCGGGAGGGACCCACACTGGAGAAGTTGGTGGAGGACCGTCTCCCACGGGAGACACCCCACGGCGGAGCAGGAGCGAGTGCGGAGGAGTCCTCCTCCCCCTGAGGAGGAAGGAGCGGCAGAGACCAGGTATGGCGGACTGACCCCATCCCCTGTTCCCCGTTGAGGCGGGAAGGAGGGAGGGCTGGGGGGAAGGCGTTCTCAGGTTGGGTTTGACTTCCCATTATCCTTGTTTTGATTTGATCGGTAGCAAATTAAATTGATTTTGTTCCTTCCCCAAGTTGAGCCTGTCTTTTGCCTGTGACCACAAGTGGTGATCGATCCCTCCCTGTCCTTGTCTCGACCCATGAGTGTTTCTTTATATTTTCTCCTCATCCCATCGTGGCTGGGGAGGGGGAGTGAGCAAACGGCTGCGTGGTGCTTTGTTACTGGCTGGGCTTAAACCACGACAATATGAGTGAATATATGGAAAATATTCAGATCTGCAATGGTGTCTGTTTTGTGCCACAGAGAAGCCAAGAGGGGCCATGGCTGAGTGGCAGCTTTAAAGGGGCTAGCATTTCCCAGGTGAGCACTAACAGGAACCATTTCTTTTTCCTACATGCAAAGCCTCTTAATCCATCTGTTTGATTAAACAGAAGGGGAATGCAAGCTCATCAAAACCACCTGTAATGTATGAGGGTGCAGCTCTCCTGACTTCTGAGAAATTGCATCTCTTTCCTCTGAAGGTGGATTTGGCATGCAGGTTTGCCCAGAGTACATTTTCCTTCATAATTTTATTCCATTTAATCAGAACTGTGGGTTGACTAGTACAGGAGAAACATAAAGCAATTCTCAAAGGTGTAGAGAACAAGGTAGCAAGTGTGCCAAAGCTATTCCTTTTTCTCTTGTCCCCCAAATGCTGTAGTTGCCATCCACCCTCCCAGACTATGTGGTGACCGTACCTACAAACAGCTCAAGTGGACTATAAAGACATTAAGACCGATCATGACATCTCTAGCAGTACTGCCTGAGTTTGTAGCTTTCAACCCCTTTCTCTGAAAAATGTCTCTGAAGGGAGAGCCCCTCCATCCCCTGGAGTTACATTTCCTGCAGCGGGAATTGCCCACTTTGGATGGCCATTGTTTTTTCTAAAACACTTACAACTTTCTCTCCTCCAACAAAATGGCATCTTTCAACCCAGCAATAATCTGTATTGTTTTCTTTACCTTTTGAAAGTTGCATTTTTCAGGGAATGAGGAAAGGGCAAGAGGAGAAGTAGGACATACTGCTGATTTTCTGCTGAGCCATATCTGTAATGTACTCCATGGGATCCTGTCACTTTAGGCAGCCACTCAGGATTAGAGTTGCAGCATGTCACCTTTAATTGCCATATCATAAAATAGTTTTTAAAGCATTGAACATTAAGGAATTTAAATCTCTTTAATGCTTCTGGATGGCAATCTCTCAAGGTTCATACTGAGGCCAGCACCTTATAATAAATGGAATGTGGGCAAAAAAGCAATAACATAAATTAATGACATGTATTGCAGAAAAGGTTTGAAACAGTTGAAGTAAGGTGTCTGTGAGTTTTGAGTTTCCACATAAGCCACAACAGTAAGTGGGAGGAAGGAGAGAAAATTTCTATTCCTTCACCATGCTGAGGTGAAGTCATTTATTACTATCCAAGGAAAACATTTTATACAATTCAGTACAGGTAGATCCAGATGTGTGAAATCAAACATACACAAGGAAGGACCCAATCCAGCAATCAGATTTGCATAGACTGAGGTAAAGCAATATGAAAACCATGGTATTGCTGTACCCAATAGAAAGTTACTCCTGAGGATATAAGTGTAGTAAAGATAAGTATGCTATTGGAAAAAATGGTCATTTTAGCTAACTCCAGAATTTTCCTACCAAATTCTTTGTAAGGTAAAAAGAAGACCCAAGATGTTTGTGTAATTGAGTTTGCTCAATATGCGGGTATTTGAAAGCAATAAAAAGTTGTTATATAGGCATTGTGTATCATTAATGAACAGTTGCAAATAATGAAAAGCTGTGTCAAAAATAGCCATCCACAAACTTAGCAACACATACACATCTGAAAAGAGGTGCAACTTGGACTTCAGTTCACCAGGTCTGGCAGGAGGAAGCTCCTTTTGATAGCACATTTTTACTGTTGTCACAGAAACAAACAGTCTCTTGTCCAAATATTTATTTTTTTTTTAGTATCCAAGATAAAGACCTATTATACAAATCTATTTTATTAAATCCTAACACAGGTGATAATCGTGTTGTTTATTTTTATTAAGATTTACTTTAACAGCTTTTTGCTAGGGTTTGGTGTTTGACCTAAGCTGATCTTCATTAGCTTGAAACTGTTGCTGTTATGCCTTGTATCTGAGTGCATGTATTTGTAAGTACCATTGTAAATTTGCATGGTACATAAGTACTAAGAATTTTCCATAATAAAAGCCAGTGCTTGGAGTAGCAAATTCATTCTTGGTTATATAAAACATTTTTCCTCATTCCATTTCAATTATTCCAAGGACTTAGCAGCCTTTTTCTGCTTATGTTATAAGGCTAAACAAGTATGTCACTTGTAATTACTATAGTTTTTCTGTCCAAAAATCTCAGTCACAGCTGATCACTTCTTTGAAGTTTTGGAAACTTCAGATTCAAAAAGAAAATTCACCCAATTTCACATTACTACACACAAACTCTAAGTGGTAAGTTGCTTTCAGTATCCTATAGCCAAAGAAACTCCCAATGTTTCCTTTTCACAGACCCTTCCTCTGTTCTGAAAGGCATTGTTCACAGAATAATGATGACTTCTGTATTTAAGGAAGTCCATCTGTTAGGCATTAAATTATTTAACTGGCCCCTTTTCTCAGACTAAGTTCGTATTTAGCAGTTTTCCAGGAGTAGCACCTAGTGTTCATCTAGACCAAGTCTATAGCTGGGTGTGATAAAGTCAAGGACTCTATCTAATGCTCTATAGTGACCAGATCAAGGTTGAATCAATACTTTGTACACTGAATCAATATTTTAAAGTTTGAGTCTAACTACAGCAAACCCAAACTGTGGACTTCTGCCCTGCCCTTCACAACATCTGAATGAATGATAGGTTAAATGGGTTAGGTACAAGTTCTAAGGAAAAAAAAAAAAGAAATGACATCACAGCAAATGGGGATGATTTAAAGGCTTTGCCTTCTGGCTATGTGTTGTAATATGTTTATTTCAGCAATCTGAGCATGTACTCAATTTACAGCTGAAAATTACTATTTTTTTAAATCAAAATGAATAGAAACAAAAGACCTTTGAAGGCAACTTTTATGGAAAACAGCTAGATACAAAATTGCAGGACCTTGATCTTGTAAAAGAAAGCTTGAAAGACTGGAAACACTTGAAAAGCAGCCTTGGGAAAGTTTTGAAACTTCCATAAACAACAAAAAATTCTTGACTGCCTGATCAGACAGAATCAGTGTGGCAAGAAAACTCATCAACCCAGCATGAAGAGGAGGTTGCGTTGTCTGGACCCTAAGGCTAGGAAAAGGGGGAACTACACAGAAAAATTTGCAATTTAGTAAATGCATAGAGAAAAGGAGGAGGAAATGACCAAGTGCAGGGATAAAGCATAGAGAGAACTAAATATATCTGAAATTCTGCCAAGCAATAAAATTAGAAATTAATAGGTGACTTTGGGGAGATGAGCTTTACTAGCCCACCAGACATCAAGATAGGGATGGCTGAAAGTAAAGAGAAAAGAATCACCTTAACCAAAACAAACTTGGAGTTCTAATGTTTCCTTGCGTAAGCATTGCCAAGCTGTCTTTGAGCAACCCTAAAATCATGCTTGCTTTCTGGTTAGCCATATAAGAGACTGAATTACACATACTCCACTGTAATGTTTCAAGCCAAAACTGATTACCAGGGTATAATCAAGGATCTGAAGCCAAGGACAGGAAAAAAAATATCTACCAGATGAGAAGACATAAACAAGTCACAGGGGCAGGTGATGCCCAGGGCTTTGAGACAAAGGCCATGGTCCTCAGCTACAGACCTGCTAAAGAGTAATTACACATGCACATTGCCTTGGACTACTGCACTCCAGCAACTCAGGAGCATGGGCAGGCTATACCTGTGCTCACCTGAGCCCTCTAATTACTAACAAGCATTGGCAGGGGAGATCCTAGGAGAACAGAAATTAGCCTTAAGCCAATGACAAATGAAAATCCTTTTGTGCAAATGCATTTGCCATGCTGGGTGCACCAAGATTCTCTTCCAAGTAAATAAATGGTACTATTTAAACCCTAGTCTTTTTCCATTAAAACAGTCTAATAGGAGAAGGGAAAGCCCGATCTATTTCCCATAAATTGACTTGCAAGGTCCATAATATGACTTAATTGCAGATAAGGGCATGGGTTCCCTTGGCTCTGGCCCTGAACCTTCGGCTTGAATAGGATGTTACAGGCGGGTCATTTGAGATCAAAAGGCAAGTGCCGTAACCACACAGATCATACTGTGAGTGGTTTAGTCCTCCATGCATGCACGGCTGTACTGTACCCTGGACCTTCTGGTTTCATAAGATGACACTGTCCAGGCCCCTCCCACTGCTGCTGAGACCTTTCAGCTCTAATTCAATCTGCTTGATCCATGCTACATCCTCTCCATAAATTTAGCAATCCCTCAAGTCACCAACAGAAAGCTGCGTAGCCTGCTCTGAAGCCTGCTCCCACTGACAAATAGATGCAACAGCAGAACCCCAAGTTCTGAAGACAACACTTAAGTCCAGGTGATTTTTTTCACTTTTACTTAGGACCAGCTTGCCATCCTTGCTGGCATCCCAGACATCACGCTTTGCAAGGGGATGCCACATCTTCTGGAAAACATAGGTACAGCACTGTCTTCTCCTTGGCAGGAGTCTAGGTAACAAGTAAAGGCTCCCAGCTGCAGTGTTTCCTCGCCTTGCCCCATCATCAGTCTCACAAGAGTCCTCCAGAGGCCTGATACGGCCGCCGCCTTTGCTCTGCAGTGAACAGAAACAGCTTTGTCTACAATTAGAAATATCCTGAGGCTCTCAGGATGTTTTTCTTCAAGTCGCTCTTCCAAAAAGCAGATCTTCAGACAATAAGCCTCTGTAAGACAAGAGGCTTTTCCTTTCAGAAGAATTTCTGCCTCCTAACTAAATACCATAGCAGTACTCTTCAGAGCAGGGAATATCTGTATGTTTGTTCAGCATCTGCCATAATGATTGTCTCCAAGGTACAAATACTATCATGTACAATAATACTACCTGATCTCTCACTGGGAGCAAAACTGTTTACTCATTGAATTAGTTAGGTGGGTAAGTAACGTTCCAAAAGTCCCAGAGCCATCCATTCACAACCTTGAAGGGTGCACATCTGTAATTTGGAGTGTGTGAGACACAAAAGCATCTTAAATGGAACCTGCCTCCCAGGAAAAGATGTCAGTTTGACTCAAAAAGTTACACTGAGACTCTCATAAAAACAGGCGTACACAGCTCAGTGCAGAACTCGTTTCCTGGCAGTAAGTCTGACATAACCTTTATGTTAGAACATACCTTTCCTATGCTGGCCTAAAACAACCAGACTGGATCTCTGCTATGTGCATCAGTCTCATCTGTCAATTCAATATCGCAATGTTTTAAGCTTCCTTCTCAAAGGCACCACGTGTGGGTCTTTGCTAATGCCTCAGAAGTTTACTGCGCACCAGGTTGTTGCAGAAGGGCAGCTGTTCAGTAAAGAGCCCAGGACATACAGTAGAGGAACAAGGAATTTTAGCAGAAACGCCCTGAAATAACATGCGTGCACAGTAAACAAACTTTACAAAGCTTCCACAAAAAAGATACATATACCACTTGCATTAGCTCTGCAGAAAATGCTCTGAAGATATTATAGTGGTCCTGACTGGGAGACCATTGTGCATCAAGGAGTTAGTGATCCACGTAACAGTTAACCTGAGCAGGTCCAGGCCAGTGCTGTGCTGTGCTGTGCTGTGCTGCACTGTTCTGCCAGTCCAGCCTGGCCTTCAGGCAGTGTTGTGCTGCACAAATCTCTTGGCCGCAGGATAAACTCAGCCAGCTTGCTCTAACAGAGGAGCCTGCAGGCAGCTTCCACTTGGTACCAGGGATTACGCCACCAGCCTGAGTTCATCTTTGTCTAAAAGTACAGCAAGAAGTTCCCAAGTTTGACAGTAGAAATTATGAATAGTTGTTTTCATGTAAAAAAATGCTGTAATAGCTCAAATGATCAAAATGGGACAGCCTCTTTCATGGACAAGGTCTGCACTGCATGCTGCACATGGATCAGAGGCCCGTTCAGTGCTGCACAAAGTGGGGTTCCCAGCATCTAAAGGGAGGTAAGATTATCTATACTATTCTCTCCTTACAGTGTTAGCGCTAATAAATAGCATTTTAAATGATACCTTATGGAGTCTGAGTGCCTTGCTTACGGGGATCATAATGGACCAGCACCTCCTGGTACAAAACAGATATACTTAAGAGTCCAGGATGGGGCTGTTAAACAGTTATGATCCCCCAAATAAATAAGATATCTACATCCTTTTTAAAAGACCTGGAACAGTTAAGCTCTGCCTTTACTAACTGCAAGCTATATATGAAAACAGTAATGCATGGGAGGCTTCACACAGGTCTTTAAGACAGGATTCCTCTTCTCTATAATCAGCCATCTAAAAATTAGTCATATCACCTTAAGCCAGTGTTTAGATTCCCTATATATTCAGCAAAGAGAAAGAAGTGATTCAAGATAGCAATCCATCCCTTTTTAAGATAGCTATCTGGAAAAGGCAAGATTAAGCTTCCTCTGCAGATGCATTTATAGTGTCCATAGGCGCCAAGTCTGATCTTCAGCCAGCTTAAACTTCATACCTAACTGTTATGGGTTTAAAGTCAAGTGAGGTGGTTTCTACTGCCAGTTGGTACTGACAGTGAAGTCAGAACAGGTTGGAAGCAAAGTGTTTGTAATGTACTAAAGACAAGATAACTATAGCCATCTGTTTTGTTATATTAAAAAAAAGGGAATTCTGAGAAATACGTATGTCCATCTGGTACTGCTGCAACCATTCACTTTGCTATACCCTCAGTTTGCTCCGCACAATTTTGCAGGAGTTTCTTTGCAGGATTGTAATGAACGATCCATCTGCTGACACCAGACCAGAGAGATGTATTTCTCTGTCAGTGACTGTTACAACCCACCTCTTGTTTATGCCCGCTAGCACTCTCTGTATGCTTACAGGCGGTTGTTGTGACCTCAAGAACTAATTATGAATAGGTGACAGGCAATTGATCTATCTTCTGAGAACAGCTTTAACTTCATTGGTACAATCAGGACACCAGGGTGTTCTGTAAGGAACAGGCTGCTATAAAGCAATTGCAGACAGAGTTGAAGCTGAAGAAGTAGAAAAGTACAAAAGAATTGTGATGTTGTGAATGCAACAGGAACGTATTCGCATAGATTGCATTTGCTACTATGTCATGTTGTTAGCGTGGGTATCAAGTTTATGCTCCAGCTCAATTTTTTTTCAGCTGAGCACGGAGACTATGCGTACGCTCATGTCTGGAGTTTGGAGTGGAGATGCACCCCTGAGGAAGCATAGGCAGTGGGCGGCAGGGAGGGAAGGAAGTGTCCTGGCACAGACCTTTGGAGGCTTTATGGACACAGAGTCACTTGGCTTGGAGAACTTGACCCCAAACTCAAGAAAACTACCTGCAGCTATATGTGTGTGTGTATATATATAGGTGTACACACATATATATATTCACATGAATATATCATGGGCCCGGGAAAAAAAAGCGCCATTTTTTTACTGTTTCTGTAATATTATAGGTATGTTTTAAATGCTTTCATCCTATAGTTTACTGACTGAGTTACCTACCCACGGTTTTCTATTATTTGGCCAAATCCAAATATAGAGCTATGCACACACAAAGATAAACACACAGATTATTTCAACCTCCTATTTAAATAAACTGTTGAATCTAAGAACTCAAGGGAGAATAGTTGGATTAGGACTCTGTATTACTCTAACTTTGAGTACTTACAGAAGCCTTCTTAGAACAGACTTACCATCTTAGATCAGAATTTCTTAGTGATGTTCGAATGACATTCATCCTTGCTGCTTCTTTTCTCCAGCTCTTCCTTCTTGCTTTCAAGAAAATAAATGACAGAAAAATGGTATTAAGTGGTCAATTCTTTGCCTAGATACTTCTGTTTTGGTTGTTTTACTGCAGGGCTTATCTTTATTTCAAAATGCTAGAATTCACTAAGCTTTTGCTTCTTGCCCCAGATACTTCACAATTACAGGGAACAACTATTGGAAAATCCTAGCTCCATTTGTCATGAAACACAAACAACAGCTTCAGGAATATATGTAAGCATGCCAGTCGCATGGCCTGGGCACTTTCCAGGCAGGCTATTGGGTATTGTCCAACTTGAACTTGGGTCTATTGCATCCCCAAGAGGTTGAAGGAGGGCTGCACTCAGAATACGTGCTGAAAACCTAGACTGTCATGTGCTTAATCAGACCAGGTCTTGTCTACTCATCACATATCAACAAGAATCTGGTGGGACGCTCGGTCTCTTATTCTCAAGAATGTTTCAGAGGTCAATCTAAACCTGCCTCTCCATGAATGCTTCCAAGTAAAAATGTGTACAGGGGAAGAGTGGAATTAAGAAAAGCTCAAGAGGATTCATTGACGATGTAGGTATAATATTAATTTCCTTGCACATCTGTGGTCATATGTTTGAGTTACAGCCTAACTGTGGTGATACTGCTCAATTTAGGGGTAAACATGATGCATTGTCCTTTAAGGAGGACCATTACTCAATAGTTTCACTATGTAGGCCTGGTTACTTTGTATAAACAATGCAGGCTTTGCTTAGAGCTATACCCTTAAAGAAGGAACTAAAGACTGATAAAAAGAAAACATCCTGCTCCAGAAGGCACCGGATGATTGCCAACGAAACATGAACTAGGGGAAAGGTAAAGGCGGCAGGGGGAGATCGTGACCACCAACTCAGCTGGAGACCTAAAAGACTTCCCCCCCCCCCCCCCTCGTGATTTAACCTCAGCCAGCAACTAAGCATCACGCAGCCTCTCACTCACTTCCCCCCCACCCAGTGGGATGAGGGAGAGAATTGGGGAATAAAAGTTGCATTGTGCATCACATGTTTTGTATAGTCTAGTACTTTTATCATTATTATTATTGTTGTTATTATTTTCCCTTCCTTTTCTGTCTTATTAAACTGTCTTTATCTCAACCCAGGAATTTTACGGGTTTTTTTCCAATTCTCTTCCCCATCCCGCTGGGGGTGCGTGGGGGGAAGTGAGCGAACAGCTGTGTGGTGTTAGCTGCCTGCCAGGTTAAACCACAACAGGGGACGAAAGCAATGGACCCAACAGATTTTTATTAAAAATCTTCTGATTGCAACACTACATTTACCACAGGCTATTTCTCTGGAAACTAAGTAGGCTCAGCAGCCTAGAACTTAAACCCTCCGCTGTGCTCCCAGGACAGCCTTCATTGATGAACCAGAATCAGAAAGAAGGAGTTAATCCTCCAGAAGGGAAAAGAGAAATATGGTGAAAATACTGGATTTTAGTTAGGAGATTATTAAAAAAAAAAAAATATTAGCCAGGACAAAGAATTAGAAAGAAGTATAGCTAGACTTATGACCTTCCCTGAAATACTGAGTCAGGTAAAAAAAGCAATCACAGAGATTTGCAGACCAGAAAATCCAAAGATCATGCTCGCTCAAGGAGGCAGGTTTTTAATTGATCACTTACATTCATAACACAGTTGAATGTATTAGAGAAGAAAAAAAAAAAAAAAAATTTTACCCAGCTCCTCCAGTAACAGACACCCAAAGAGTACAAGGCATGTTGGATGTCCCTAACTGAGCCTTTCAGGGGCCGTGACAGCGACACCATCCCGGGTCCCTGGTCCCCCACCCCAGGCACTGAAGTCCTCCAGGCTGCCGCACTGCCTGCTGACCTGGCTCTGTGACAGCTCCCGAGCTGCCCTGCCCCATGCTCAAGGTGCTCTGGCACCTACTGAGTACTCACCAGCACAACCTAGGGACAGCCCCCGGGGCACCCTGCGTGCCGTGCTTCTGCCAGGTGGGACAGAAACTTGTCCTTGCGGTGACCCCCTGCCGCTGCCCAGCACCCAGTTTGGACATATTCTCCCTGGCTTTTCCATAGTCAAGGTCAAAGGCGTCTCAGACAAGAAGAGCCTACCCTTTCATGTAGCAGTCCCAAAAGGCATGCCATTCATTTTGCCGTTTTTGTCTGCAGCATGCCATTTCGTCAGTTCAACAGACTGTTGAACCGTTTGCAGTCTTTAAAACCTATTTGGTTGCTATGGTTACCAGCTCTTCAAAATATCACTACCAGATCATTAAAAAAACCACATGCGAGGTCTGATGATTCTGCCATGATTTTGCCTGATTTCACGAGAAAATTCTTCTACATTTAGGACCTTGAGAGATAAAGGGTGATATAAATCAAAAGCAAAGCGCTGAAAGGATGTTTCCTCTGTGCCTTGCAGCTTTAAACTCTTACATTGATCACTCTAACAAACCGAGGGGAACACAAGACCACTGAAAAGCATAGCAACTTCAGAACAGCATGATGCTCAAAATTTATATTTGTAGCAGATTTATTTTTAATTTCTACATAAATGTAATATTAGCATTCATATCTTCAGAAGGTCTACAATTGGTTAACACTAGCGGGGACAGCGTGAACTATATCAGCTAAAGATCTTGCCACAGATATGTACAATTTTACAAGTTTTGCCTACCTTCTTATCCATATGTATTAATCAAATCATTTGACATTATTAGACTAAAGATGATATTTACTTCAGACACTAAACTATGCTGTGGAAAGCCTTATAAACACAGATGTAAGATCATCTGAGTGCTTTCATTCACCAGCTCTTGATTAAGGTGAATGCCAGGAAGCTCGGAGAAAGCAATGACTCTATAAGATGGAAGCCAAAAGCTAGACCCTCAAATGGTGAGTATCCGCATAGTTCCTTCAAACCATATAATTTACTCTAGCTAAAGTTTTGGCCCTGAGAACATTGCCCCAGCAATCTTAATACAAAGAACTGAGTTTTTTCCTGAATACAGAAATGAATTATAACATCAAGGTAATTAAACTGATAGAATTTTTTAAAAACTCAATTAGATTGTTCCAGATAAAGATTTTCACATGCTTTGAATCAGGGAAATGAGGATATTCAGTGGCTCAAAGGACAATAAAAGTATACACTACTGAGTGATATTAAAAATGGTATGTTATTAAAACTAGTTTGAAACATGTCATTAAGCATAAGTGCTATTTTCTTTTATATCCAGCATTTAATATTCTGATGAAGTACTAGCTACCAAATGGGTTTATAACATTTCTAATGAATAAACAATTTAATAGGACAACCAGGTGATCAGGCCCAGTCAGCATGGGTTTATGAAAGGCAGGTCCTGCTTGACTAACCTGATCTTCTGTGACAAGATGACCCACTTAGCCGATGAGGAAAAGGCTGTGGCTCTTGTCTACCTGGACTTTAGTAAAGCCTTTGACACCTTTTCCCAGAGCATTCTCCTGGAGACATTGGCTGCTCATGGTTTGGGTGGGCATATGCTTCACTGGGGTAAAACTGGCTGGCTGGCCAGGCCCAAAGAGTGGTGGTGAATGGAATTAAATCCAGTTGGCGGCTGGTCACAAGTGGTGTTCCCCAGGGCTCAGTACTGGGGCCAGTTCTGTTTCATATCTTTATCAATGATCTGGATGAGGGGATCAAGTGCACCCTCAGTAAGTTTGCAGATGACACCAAGTTGGGTGGGAGTGTTGATCTGCTGGAGGGTAGGAAGGCTCTACAGAGGGATCTGGACAGGCTGGATCGATGGGACGAGGCCAACTGTATGAGGTTCAACGAGGCCGAGTGCCGGGTCCTGCACTTGGGTCACAACAACCCCGTGCAACGCTACAGGCTTGGGGAAGAGGGGCTGGAAAGCTGTCCAACAGAAGAGAACCTGGAGGTGTTGGCTGACAGCCAGCTGAAGATGAGCCAGCAGTGTGCCCAGGTGGCCAAGAAGGCCAACGGCATCCTGGCCTGTATCAGAAATAGTGTGGCCAGCAGGAGCAGGGAGGTGATCGTCCCCCTGTACTGGGCACTGGTGAGGTGACACCTCGAGTCCTGTGTTCAGTTTTGGGCCCCTCACTGCAGGAAAGACATGGAGGGGCTGGAGCGTGTCCAGAGAAGGGCAACGAAGCTGGTGAGGGGTCTGGAGCACAAGTCTTATGGGGAACGGCTGAGGGAACTGGGGTTGTTTACCCTGGAGAAAAGGAGGCTGAGGGGAGACCTTATCGCTCTCTACAACTGCCTGAAAGGAGGGTGTAGCGAGGTGGGTGCTGGTCTCTTCTATCAAGTAACAAGCGATAGGACGAGAGGAAATGGCCTCAAGTTGCGGCAGGGGAGGTTTAGGTTAGATATTAGGAAAAAATTATTCACTGAAAGGGTTGTCAAGCATTGGAACAGGCTGCCCAGGGAAGTGGTTGAGTCACCATCCCTGGAGGCATTTAAAAGACGTGTAGATGTGGTGCTCAGGGACATGGTTTAGTGGTGGACTTGGCAGTGTTAGGTTAATGGTTGGACTCGATAATCTTAAAGGTCTTTTCCAACCTAAATGATTCTATGATTCTAATCTCAAACCATCGACATGGAAGTTCACTTTTCTATGTTACTACACTGAGTTACATCATCCAATTAAAAGAGCCTCAGATGTAAGGGAATCCATCGCTTTGAAGACAGAAGCCAGGCAGTTATAGAAATTCAAGCAACAAAGTCTTCCCTCATGTTACATAACAAGATTTGAGAAACCAACAGACCATCTATTAAAAAAACATGTACTTTGCTAAATATGAAGTAGTAGAGGGTTTTCTTTCTTAACATCAAACCAGTCAGCATTCCTACACCCAACAACTATTTTTGACTTACATTGGAAATCAAAAGGTGTCAATGAAGATAAATGTGTCATTTTTCTACAGATGGGACATTAAAGAGAAGCTGTTCTTACATGGACAATAATAGAGCCTCACAGAAGAGTAAGATGGAATAATGCAGTTGTTCTTCCAGTACTTTCCTTCATGAGTGAATATGGACATAAACCTGTCAGTCTCATTTCTAACTTCTTAAAAAAACACAGGCACCCAGCTGTGAACATTTTCATGGAGTATCAAGTAATTGAAAAGAGGAAGAATCAATGGAGACAGATAAAGCCATCGTTTACCCAACACAATCATGGAAAGCTCATATGCTCTTTTATCCCCTCACAATTACTTGATTATGTGCAAATGTTTTCACATTACTGATTTTGCAATGAAAAACTAGATAGAAATCTAGTTTGACCAACACACTTCCTTTACAAGCCCTTACTATTTATCAGTACACTTTCAAATTTAGTGTTAAAATTAAGCTTGAAAGGGAGTAACTATCACTTCATTATGATTGTAATTATAAAAGAACAATCAGATCTGTGTTGCAACACCTTGACTCCATATCCCTATGATATATCTCCAATTTACATCTAGACACCTTCTCATTCTTCAGGAGATTAGCAAAAACAAAACAAAACAAATCATTAGCAATGGTTTGGTTTCCAAATTATATTCAAAACCTAGCATGCATGTCATTCAATACCATTGGTCAATATTTGCGTAAAATGTTTTCATACAATGTCACCAAAACCTATTGTCTTTAACCTTGTTTTTTGAGGGGTTAAAGGTGTTGGCTCAGCTAGATGGAATGATTGACTCAAATGTGAATATTTTAATGCCAATAAATGTTCTTTATGTAAGTGTTCTCCCAGGTAATGTGACATTCATTTCAATATTGATTTATTTCCATCTAGTTCAGCTCTACGGTTATTTGCTATTTGAATTGTCATACTGCTGCAGCACTCCAGTCATCAGCTATAACCCCACTGACTAAAGACTGAACAAACAGGACACAAATCTGCCAAGTGGCCCAGAGAAAATGAATTTGCCTTTAGTCACAGGTAAGTAGAGTAGATCATTGAACGTTCAGAAGGGGGTACCAAAAAGAGAAACCAGATTTTAGTTTGAACAAGAGCAAATCTGTTTCTCTGTGTCTTCTTAGAGACTGGAGCTGAGTTTTTTTTCTGACAAAATTATTCAAAGGCAATGCATGCAGATAGGGACATAAAAGAGCTATCAAAAACCCAGAGGTTAAAGGAATTGTCTCCCAAAAGACATGATTAGAGAGTCAGGAGAAGAGCGCAGATAGGACAGAGTCCCTGGGGAAGGGCAAGAATTCAGGTAGAAAAGCCCGGTTAAACATGCTGTAGGTGTCTGATAGTTTGAAAAAGATAAGCCCGCTGTTCTGGATCTGAGATGCAGCTGCAGTCATTACAGGCCTTGGAGAGAGAAGTTTTAGAGATAAGTCAGGGATGGAGGAGAGATTGGAAACGGGATGAAGTCAGAAGGGAAATTAGAGTAACAATGAGCTAGGAATGGAGAGAAAGGAAGGTCTGGAAAGGGGTTAGAAAGGTAGATGAGGGTTGTGGGTGGGTTTCTTAACTGTGGAAAATGGGGAAAAACTCTCAGCAAACAGAGTGCAAGAAAGGCACATGAAGAGACTAGGAGATAACATGGAAGCAAAATGGAGAAAAGCAAATGAGACATTTATATCTCTGACAGAAGGAAAGAAGGAAGGAGTAGTAGGCAGAGAGAGAAATCAAAGACAAGAGAGTACCTGTAGTGTCTTTCTTAAGTCTTCTCTCTGAAGAAATTAGTGAAAATTTGTGTGGAGAGGGAAGTGGAGGCAGGAGAAGCAATATGGAGGCAAGACAGTAGTAGTCCTGAGGGGATGAGTCTTAGGTGTCTTAATTTTCCCAGCATGGCTATTCACAGAACCAGCATACTTGAACAGGTGAAGGAGAATTTAGGCCCCATAAAGGGTCACTGTTTTGTACACTAGCCACCGAACATGGCAACACCAGAACAGGGACAACTGCAGGCACTTTCACTGGCACAGATCCTTTTCTGAACGAATTTGACACATCTATAACCTGCCTATGTGTAGAGATGAGTTTCTTTCAGTAAACTGACTAGTATGTCAGTGCCTAGGGCTAGGAGATTTTGTAATAAACCTTCTAGACTTGGTACTGCTCTGCTCCAAGAAGAGTCTTCAAGCATTTTGAGAAACATTTACAGGATATACCAAGCACTGATATGTCCTCTGTACTGTGAAGTCCTCTGATACGGTCTTTGTGCTTCAAGACCACCGTCACAATAGTCTCTGAGCTAATGGTATTTGCATATGATTTGGAAGACACTCCATCCATTTATGGTTTGCCCTTAAAAAAAAAAAAAAAAAAAAAAAAAGACTCCATGATTGCACACAGATATTTTACTTCACAGAAGTGCAGATTACATGTTTTCTTTCAGCTCCAAAGGCAGGTAAAAGTTTACTAAAGGCTCTTGTTGGATATCTGTACTAAAGAAAATATAATTCACTCTTACATCTTTTGCTGCTTAAAAGCAGCAGGTGGACTACAGGCATTTTCTGTCTGCTCGCTTTCTTGAAGCTCAAACAGCTGTTAGATTTCACTGGAAAAAACAAGATTGTTTCAGAACTTTATGTATCAGACTTTCCCAGTAATGTTTTCCTGGGTTCAAATCCTACCTTGGCATTAGCTGGAAATGTCCTTTTTCCTATCATCCCTATCAAGCACACTCAAAACCGTCTCTTGTTTTGTTTCACTGCATCTGACAAAGCTTCTGTTATCCTTTTCAAAGGAAAGAATTTAGTGCATTTACAATTCTAACACTTAGACCTACAAATATGTGACTTGATCAACAAAGCTAATTATCATTTGCAGTTCCCTATGATTCCTGAAGGATGTATAGGTGCCTAATGCACCTAAAAGAGCTTATAATTAATGTTTAAAGACATAATTGCCCATATTAGAGCTAATTGTCTCATCCATGTATTCAGAAACAAAAGAAGAAAGCAAAACTTTCCTCTGCTCTGCCAAGTTCAGAAGTTGAGTTAGTGCTGAATTGCAGTCGTGCCAATCACCCAAGAAGCTCAATGTGGACAGGAGAGATGGGATTTGACTTAAGCATCACCTTAAGCATCTTTTATAATCAACATAGAGAAAGAGGCACTTAGGGGTGATTCACCTCATCTGGAAGGAGAAGTCTTAAAATAAGTCAGATGAGTCACGCCCCAGAAATGCCTATTTCTCACCAAAGACTTTGACGGGAGCTGTGGAGGGCTACCTTAGATTTAGTTAACTACATTTCTGAGCTCGAAAGTTAGGTAAGCTGAATCTCATCAGATGTGTCTATACTGCTGCCTACTCACTCTGAGGAGAAAGGTATGAAATGAACACAAGTAGTTTCATTAACAGTGAAAAAATGATGTTCACCAGAGAATAATCATTTTTTTAAATAAAAATGAAATCCTCTAGACAAATCAAACATTTTTTTTTTTATGTTTTGGTGACTGGTTATTCAACTATGGCATTTACTTTTGGGTCATAAGTACTGCAGTAGCAAACTGTCCTAGTGACAGCTAACAGCTATTGAGTAGAACTTGAAAGAAGCCTGAACAATAATGTAACTTTTTTATTCTAAAAGTCCTTTGGCAACTTAATAGGTACACACAACGAAAGCACTAGGGGAACGGACTGAAGCAGGGTGCTGCTGGCTGATTACTGGCTGCAATCAATGGAAAATTGTTGAGAAAAACACTGAACAAGAAAGAAGGCCAGGGTGAGCCACAAGTACTCCCTTCTAGCTGCGAGTGTGCTAGAAAAATACACTGCACACCAGAAGACGACTAGGGTATTAATGAAATTAGGTTAAAGCAAAGGAAGGCAGTGAATTTGAACAGTAATTCAGAAGGTTTTCTTTTCACAGTTATAAGCTGATGGAAAGTATATTCCTCATTATCAGTTTGATGGGTCTAACAGCTTCTACCACAGTAGCAAGGAAAAAAAAAAAAAAAAAAAAAGAAAAGGCTGTCATACCTATCAGTTATCCAGGGACACTGAGGTTATACGGCAAATCCAAAGTATTCGTAGAAAACTGGGTTATATGTCATGATTCATAAAAATTATACCCTGCCTCAATGAAGTAAACAGCGAGCAGACATAGAAGAATTAAAAGAAAGCCTTACTTTCTATTTAAAGTGCTGTAGGAAAGGTTCTAACCACTTCTTACTACTTTTTAATGTACTTTTAAGGATGAAAACAGGAGAGGTCCTTACAAAAAGTGGTTGGCTTTTGACTGAACTGAGTGGGAAATTCATAATTTGGCCATCGCTATATTAGGCAATGAAAGCCTTCACTGTTTTTCTTCAGGAAAATTGGCAAGGCAACAGGAAGTAAAAGATAGCTATCGTGACGTATGTGTTTGATAGTAGCCAGGCCAGAGTATGATCTGATAATGAATGACTGTATCTGGCAAATATTACACTACTTTAGAATCTGGTACAAAATTCACCCCGTGTTTCTTTTTTTCCCCAGAAATGCTGAGAATATGTGATCTACTGGCTAGCATTCATAGCATTTTACTGTCAGATCACATAATATTCATCTCTCTGGACCTTTTTGACTGTGTCCATCTGATCCTAGTGGAGCATCTCTAGCAACACCCATAGCAGTTAGCTCTTGGACTCCCCTCACTGTGTCATACCAGCTGTCTCAGAAGAGGGATGAAATTGTGGGAAAATCCATGGATAACTGGCTGGAACTGGGCTGTACCTGAACTATTCATTGGAGATGCAGTAGTCAGCATAGGATATGTGCACCCTGATAGAAATGTATATATTCTTTTTTTTCACTGGTATCAATAACATGGTTGGAAAAGGGCATTCACAAGTTTCTGGCGAAAAATGCTCAGCTTCTGAAACACACAGACATAATATGCATGGTAAGTGTGTCCAGTGTCAGCATGCATAAATTACACAGTGTAATCACTGATTCCCCAAATGCAAGATGGAAAGGTACTCCTCATGATTACAGTAGTCATGGCTTCTCTTAGAGAACACTGGATGTGATTTTTTATGACCTTATAATATTGGGCATGCCACATTTCTACAATGAGGTATATATTAGAGCCCTTATTGGTGGTGTCAGTTCAGGACTAATGATACACATAGGGTTTTACATAACTTGTTGTCGTGGTTTAAGCCCAGCCGGTAACAAAGCACCACGCAGCCACTTGCTCACTCCTCTCCCCCGGCCCCGGTGGGATGAGGAGAAAATATAAAGAAAAGCTCGTGGGTCAAGACAAGGACAGGGAGGGATCACTCCCCACTTATGGGCACGGGCAAAAGACAGGCTCAACTTGGGGAAGAAACAAAATCAATTTCATTTACTACCAATCAAATCAAAACAAGGATATTAGGAAGTAAAACCAAACCTTTGAACACTTTCCCCCCACCTGAATGGGGAACAGGGGCTGGGGTCAGTCCGCCATACCTGGTCTCTGCCGCTCCTTCCTCCTCAGGGGGAGGAGGACTCCTCCGCACTCGCTCCTGCTCCGCCGTGGGGTGTCTCCCGCGGGAGACGGTCCTCCACCAACTGCTCCAGCGTGGGTCCTTCCCGCGGGCTGCAGTCCCTCACAAACTTCCCCAACATGGGTCCTTCCCACAGGCTGCAGTCCTTCAGTCCCAGCCTGCTCCAGCGCGGGCTTTCCCACAGAGTCCCGGCCATCTTGGGGGGCATCTGACTGCTCTGGCATGGGCTCCTCTCTCCCTGGGCTGCAGGTGGGCATCTGCTCCCCTCCATGGGCTGGGGGGGACAGCCTGCCACCTCAGCACAGCACAGGAGTTCCTCTCCCACCCCAGTCCCCCCCACTCCCTGCAGGTTTCCCCTCTTAAATCTGCTCTCCCACAGGTGTTTCCACTGTCACTGACGGGCTCGGCCTGGGCCAGAGGCGGGTCCGGCTCCGAGCCGGGGGAGCTTCCAGCAGCTTCCAGCAGGAGCCGGCCCTGCGGACCCTACCCTGCTGCCAAAACCCCGCCATTCAAACCCGAAACACCTGTCACAGCCATTGTCACAGCAGGATTTTTAGTACAATACTGCTGTGCCACAGCTGGACAGTAAGATAGTGGTGCCAGCTTCCATCTAGAGATGACCAGATGCTTCCAGCCCACAATGAGGCAATTGAAATCAGTGTCCTGTTCCTTAAGAGCCTGTACCACTTCCTAACATATGGTCAGGAAAGACATCTTCTGCAATCAAAGATTACTAGCCTACTGCAAGTCATTCATTCAGCCTCAACATTCACAGACCCTGGCCCTCATGGGGGACTTCAACCACCCCAAAATCTGCTAGAGGCGCAACACAGCAGGACTGAAGTATACCCAGTTTGGAAGCTCTGGCTTCGTATCCCTTGTGTGATGCTGTAGGTGTGACCTTTGCCATTTGCTGCTGGTTTCACTATCAACATGATCAATTTTATAGCTACTGTGCAGGATTTACTGGCGCATTTTTGGTTACACTTGAGAGACTTCATTACGCCTCAGTGAACAATGCAGTTCCCCAACAACTTGGTATATGCACTTCCTTACACATGAGCCAGAAGACAGATAGAAATGTCAACTGTGAATCAGCTATTATAACCAGAGCTATTTCTTCACTTTCTAAGCAGTAAAAGTGACTACATACCCTGCCTCTGCAGGACCTGTGCACAGCAGTGCTGAGACTTGTTACTATTCCCAATTCTAAGATTAAGTGTTGAGAAATCCAGTTAATACTGTTCTTGTCTTCCTTTCTTCTTCATTTATAGTAGGATTGTTATCCTCTTAATCATGAGGTGGGGTCTAGCATTACTATCACTTTTGCATTCCTTATCATAGCTGCATTATTTTATTACACCCCAAGCCAGGATCTCACCTGGCACAAACACCAAACTATTTTTTCCACTTCCCTTGCAGAAAAAAATGAAATTCTGGCCCCACTAAAATAGATGGGAATTTGGAGGCCAAGGGTTTACTCCAAACCTCTTTACCTCTGCCACTGGAGCTGTACAGCCAAAATCCATCTGTCAAGGACAGGCAAAGTGCATCATATTATTGTAAGTCTGCCTTACTGTGTTGCTTTGGTAACAAATGTTCCTAGAGTTAAAGTGATGGTTCAGAAAACTTCAGAATAGAGATCATTGCCCGTAAAATCACACAAACTAGTGGTTCTTGAAATACAAGGTCTTTCCTGATAGGAATATTTTTTCTTCCCACTGAAATTAGTGTCAAACCAGGATGAGATTCAGTTGTATGAACACTGTCATGATATTTATGATGCCCTAAGGCAACTTGAGGTCTCCAGGGAATTGGAAGGGCTTATTAGGCAGTGCTTTGAGATTGTCAGAAGCGTGGTGGCAGAGACCAGGCAAGGGCTGCACTCTGCAGCAACCAGGAATCATCTACCTAGTCAGGCGAGCCTGGGATGAGTGGAGGCTGCCACCCAAACAGAGCTTCTGTCATGGTTTAACCCCGGCTGGCAACTCAGCCCCACAGAGCCGCTCACTCACTGCCCGGCGGGACGGGGGAGAGAATCAGAAGGGTAAAAGTGAGAAAACTCGTGGGTTGAGATGAAGACAGTTTAACAGGTAAAGCAAAAGCCGCGCACGCAAGCAAAGCAAACCAAGGAATTCATTCCCCACTTCCCATGGGCAGGCAGGTGTTCAGCCATCTCCAGGAAAGCAGGGCTCCAGCACACGGAACGGTGACTTGGGAAGACAAACACGATCCCTCCAAACGTCCCCCCCCTTCCTTCTTCCCCCAGCTTTTATTGCTAAGCATGACATCATATGACATGGGATATCCCTCTGGTCAGTTTGGGTCAGCTGTCCTGGCTGTGTCCCCTCCCAACTCCTTGTGCCCCCCCAGCCTCCTCGCTGGGGAGCCAGTGCGAGAAGCAGCAAAGGCCCTGACGCAGTGTAAGCGCTGCTCGGCAATAGCTAAAACATCCCTGTGTTATCAACACTGTTCTCATCACAAATCCAAAACAGAGCACCATACAAGCTACTATGAAGAAATTTAACTCCATCCCAGCCAAAACCAGCACAGTTTCCTATCAGGGAAGCTGCTGTCCAGGTGGAGGGCTGTAAAGTCTGTACCCCATACTCCTAAGTGGAGGAGGGTGTAAGCTCCACCTGTGCAAGGTGTGCTCTGGTGGGGTCACTCAGCTGGTGGAGGAGCTGCAGGAGGAAGTCAGCAGGTTACTCTGTATTGGGGAGCGAGAACAAGAAATAGAAATTATTTGAGCTGCTGCAAGAACATAATTATTTGAAGACTGCACCCTCAGCAAGCTTGCAGATAACACCAACCTGAGTGGTGCTATTGATATACTAGAGGGAAGGGATGCCATCCAGAGAGACCTTGACAGTGTTGAGAAGTGGGCCAGTGTGAACCTCATGAGGTTCTACAAGGCCAAGTGCAAGGTCCTGCACCTGGGTCAGGGCAATCACCAGGATCAGTACAGAGTAGGGAGTGAACGGACTGAGAGCAGCCCTGCAGAGAAGGACTTGGGGGTACTGGTAGATGAAAAACTGGACATGCGCCAGCATGTATCCTGGGCTGCATGAAAAGAAGTATGGCCAGCGGGTCAAGGGAAGTGAGTCTGCTCCTCTACTCTGCTCTCAGGAGACTCCACCTGGAGTACTGTATCCAGCTCTGGGGTCCCCAGTGCAAGGAAGACATGGAGCTGTTAGCGTAGGTCCAGAGGAGGGCCGTAAAAATGATCAGAGGGCACTGGAACACATCTCCTGTGATGAAAGGCTGACAGATTTGGGGTTGTTTAGCCTGGAGATGGCTCCTGGCAGACCTTATTGCCTCATTTCAATACTTAAATGGGGTTTATAAGAAGTACAGAGAGATGATTTTTAACAGGGCCTGTAGTGATAGGACAAGGGATAACAATTTTAAACAAAAAGAAGGTAGATTTAGATGAGATATAAGGAAGAAATTCTTTAGTATGAGGGTGGTGGGACACTGGAACAGGTTGCCCAGAGAAGTTGTGGGTGCCCCATCCCTGGAATTGTTCAAGGTCAGGTTGGATGGGGCTTTGAGCAATGTAATCTAGTGGAAGATGTTCCTGCCCACAGCAGAGGGCATTGAACTAGACCATCTTTAAAGATCCCTTCCCACCCAAACCATGCTGTGATTCTATGATTCTATTACCCAAGGCACTTATCTGGGTTGGACTAGGAGATCCGCACCTTCTGCAGGGGAAAACCAAGAATCAGGTCCTATGGATAGGATACCAATCTCACACGTCAGTGCACAGCTATATTTATGCAACTTAATTGCATACCCATAGAAAACTTCCTTTCCTCCAAAATAAGTAGTAGTTGGATTCAACCCCAGCCTGCAGCTGTTAAGTTTAGGAGTTGCAAGGTAGGGTTATGACTCAGCTGCCTAACCACAGGTAGCGGTTGCTATTTGTGGTACCCTGGGACATCTACCTCTTCTCCAACTGCCTTTACAGAATGATGCATGTCTTATGTTATCTGCCAGCTCCATGTGGATGTGATGTGTAAAATGTTGCTACATACAGAACAGAATCACACCATATGTATTTACAAGAGAGTTAGGTATGTAAGCTCCCATCACAGTCATGCAGATCTGGTCAGTGGATCCTGGAGAACAATTTACCCTACTCTGAAGTAAACAGTTACTAAATCGCTCTCTACTGATTGTAGCAGCTAAATTTCACTGTCTATAATGGGAGTTTAGACACCTAGATCACCTATATGTGGACATTTAAATTTAGTTATCTTAATCTGCAAGCTGACTCCCTCTCTAATTTTAGCTCTGGAAAATACCTTTTGCATGGAAATAGAGAAGGGTTCTGTGATCCTGACCAACAGCTCTGAAAGAATTATAGGTGAAGATGTGCCCCTCCATATATGTTAGCAGTTAGGTTCTTGGACTGCATCAGTATTAATCATACTTGATGTCGTGGTTTAACCCCAGCCAGCAACTAAACACCACGCAGCCGCTCGCTCACTCCCCCCCACCCAGTGGGATGGGGAAGAAAATCAGGAAAAGAAGCAAAACCCGTGGGTTGAGATAAGAATGGTTTAATAGAACAGAAAAAGAAGAAACTAATAATGATAATGATAACACTAATAAAATGACAACAGCAATAATGAAAGGATTGGAATGTACAAATGATGCGCAGTGCAATTGCTCACCACCCGCCGACCGACACCCAGCCAGTCCCCGAGTGGCGATTCCCCGCCCCCACTTCCCCGTTCCTATACTAGATGGGACGTCCCATGGTATGGAATACCCCGTTGGCCAGTTTGGGTCAGGTGCCCTGGCTGTGTCCTGTGCCAAGTTCTTGTGCCCCTCCAGCTTTCTCACTGGCTGGGCATGAGAAGCTGAAAAATCCTTGACATTAGTCTAAACACTACTGAGCAACAACTGAAAACATCAGTGTTATCAACATTCTTCGCATACTGAACTCAAAACATAGCACTGTACCAGCTACTAGGAAGACAGTTAACTCTATCCCAGCTGAAACCAGGACACTTGACAAATGGATTTCAAATTCTTATGCTTCAACATCACTGCAAACATTGTTTTGGGGAGACGCAAGTGCATCTAAAATGGAATGACTGCATATAACCCATTTTTCTTCTTCTGAAATTCACCTCTCACTTAAAGAATTGTTTAGACTCTAGCTATGCTCAATGTAGATAAATAGGAACTTCCAAAGGGAATAGATGATATGAAGGTTTTCGAGAAGGCATATCTCTAAACAGCTAGTTTAGAGTAGATCCACACTTTTAGAGAGATAAAATTGTTTAACATGAGTCCACCTTTACTTATTTAAGCTGAGGTTTACAATACAGCTTAAGTGACATTCCTCTGTCACTTAAGATAGGTGTTAGCATCACAGAGTGGTTATTTCAATAAGAGTCAGCAAATAGGATGCTGTATCTGTCAAAAGTAGCTCCTGCCCACAAAGTCCTGGCTCAGTAAGCTCAGAGACACATTTGGCTTAAGAAATGGGAGAAACAAAATCACAAAGTACAGGAGATAAATCTCTGCAAATGCTGCTAACGTCTGAATTGACTAAGAGAAGTTAAATAACAGGAAGGTATTATAAATCTTCCCCTGCTTCAGCTAAACTAATCATCTGTACACATTAAGACAGCATTTAATAAATGGTGTCCCGGGAAAAGCAAAAAAATCTACTTGCTGGTGAACGCTCTGCCAACAGCAGAGTGAAGCCAAGATTACAGTGGCCTTTTAACACAGTTAACAAAAAAATCAATACCTTTTTATTTTTATTAAATTACTATCAGTACAGAGAATGACTGAAGTATGTTTTCCATTTACTCCATAGAATCATATCTGCAAGGAGCTTGCAAATAATTGGATACAGAACCCTTCTGACAGAGCGGCTCAGATATCTTTATTGTTAGAGGGGATGCTTAATGCACTGTCTTCCAGTGGCCCTTCAACAAGGAGGAAAAAAATCTGAGGACTCAATAATTGACTGCTGCTTCAAAAAATTAATACAAAGCACTGCACGTAGTGAGCAGTTATAGCTATGAATGAACTGTACTCTCAGTGGCTTTGTTCTCCTAGAAAACCTATCAGAATTTCTATTATTAAACAAAGTGCATACAGCCTCAACAGGGGAAGCAGAGAGGGGAGGAGAGATGTCATGATAATGAATATAAAACATGTTTTATTCCAAATACTACTCTCTTGAAGTTCGAATAACCAGACATCATTAAACATACCCTGAAGGAGCGTAGATCAACAAGATGTACATTTCCATTTTTAACAAAGATTTCCCCTTCCACTTGTTCTTCACCACACATTCTTTCTCTGGTCCTTTTCACATTTGCCTGCAAATCAGTACTCAGAGGGTAAGACAGGATGAAGGACTGCTGCAGAATTTCCTACAAAAAAATCCTACAAGTGCACCTGCCTGCCTGTGCTGAGGGAAACTCTCTGCCGAACACAGACATTTCAGTGAGTTTCAACCTGCCTGGAAACTGTAGCCCTACACATTTTCTAAATGTGCCATTACTCTCTGTGCTCTGAATTTACACATTCCTCTGCAATTTTTCACACACCTCCAGGGATCCACAGACCCCAGGTAAAAAAAATCACTGCCTTTTACACAGCTTATATGAGACGTGTTTCTACCCTAGGTGCTTTAGGGGGTCACTGAAACAGGAAGGCTTCCCATCCATCATGCATACTAACTACCTAGAGCTGTACAACAGGTAATGGCAGCACCACTCAGCCTCTTTGACTCATCTCACACTAAACACACCAGCCGACAGCAATAATGTATGCAAGGCAATGCGAGGCAGCTGGGATGAGCCCCTCCTCAGACTCAAGGTATTCACAGTGGGGTGGAATGGGAATAAAGGGGTGCACTCTGCATGTAGAAGTTAAGGGACCTTTACCCACCTCAAAGATCCTGAATAAGAGGGAGCTGGGAGGGAAGCTGTGTGAAAACAACCAGGAGAGAGGCAATTATGGAAAAACAATAACCTCAGGACAGCTTTTCCCTGACCGTAATGCTGACCTGAATATAAAGCTCATTTCTTTTTCATAGAAAAAGCATCTCAAAAATTCATTTCAGGTCTCAGAAAAGTAGTAGTAGCAGAGGCAAAAGACAGGTGAGACAAAATTTAGTCAGGAGTAAAGAAAATATCATTTTCAATCACATTCAGAAAACAATGGCATTGTGTTTTTAATAATCTCAAGGTACTGTGCCCAAAGTCACACTGCCATACAATTATGTCTGAGAAAATCAACTATGAACAATTCACAAGATCCATAACTAAGAAGGTAAGAATGCCTCTATTGAACAGGCCCAAGATTTAGCTGACTCTGTATCTTGTGTTCTACAACAGTCAAAACAAACGCCTGTGGGAGAGTAGGAACAGGTCAAGCACATATCATAATTCCTCCTGATCCACCAGCCTCCAACTACTTTCAGCCCAGGCATTTCATGAGCTGTGTATGATAGCTATACATTTATTAATCCTCAGTTCTTTTTGAACCCATGCAAACTGTTCCAGCTGACAGCATCCCTTGGCAAGGAGTTCTCCAAGTCTACTACCTGTTGCTCAGAGACACGTCAGTTGATTTATTTTGAACAGTGCTCCTCCTAGCTTGACCTGAGGCCTCCTAGATTTTGCACTGAAAGGCATATGGCAGTGGTGATTTTATAGAGCTGTGTGGTGGGTTGACCCTGGCTGGATGCCAGGTGCCCACCAAAGCCGTTCTATCACTCCCCCTCCTTCTTCAGCTGGACAGGGGAGAGAAAATATAACAAAGGGCTTGTGGGTCAAGATAAGGACAGGAGAGATCTCTCACCAATTACTGTCACAGGCAAAACAGACTCAACTTGGGGAAAATTAACTCAATTTATTACCAATCAACCAGAGTAGGGTAATGAGAAATAAAACCAAATCTCAAAACACCTTCCCTCCACCCCTCCCTTCTTCCCGGGCACAACTTCACTCCCGGATTCTCTACTTACCCCCCCCCAGCGGCACAGGGGGACGGGGAATGGGGTTTACGGTCAGTTCATCACATGTTATCTCTGCTGCTTCATCCTCTTCAGGGGCAGGACTCATCACACTCTTCCCCTGCTCCACTGTGGGGTCCCTCCCACTGGAGACAGTCCTCCATGAACTTCTCCAACGTGGGTCCTTCCCACGGGCTGCAGTTCTTCACAAACTGCTCCAGTGTGGGTCCCTCCCGCGGGCTGCAGTCCTTCAGGCACAGACTGCTCCAGCGTGGGTCCCCCACGGGGCCACAGGTCCTGCCAGGAGCCTGCTCCAGCACGGGCTTCCCATGGGGTCACAGCCTCCTTCGGGCACCCACCTGCTCCGGCGTGGGGTCCTCCCCGGGCTGCAGGTGGAGATCTGCTCCACTGTGGACCTCCATGGACTGCAGGGGGACAGCCTGCCTCACCGTGGTCTTCCCCACGGGCTGCAGGGGAATCTGCTCCAGCGCCTGGAGCATCTCCTCCTCCTTCTGCACTGACCTTGGTGGCTGCAGGGTTGTTTCTCCTATATGTTTTCACTCCTCTTTCCAGCTGCCATTTCTGTGAGCCCTGCAACTTTTTTTCCTTCTTAAATACATTATCACAGAGGCGCTACCACTGTCACTGATGGGCTTGGCCTTGGCCGGCGGCAGGTCCGTCTTAGAGCCGGCTGGTATTGGCTCTGTCGGACACAGGGGAAGCTTCTAGCAGCTTCTCATTGAAGCCACCCCTGTATCCCCCCCACTACCAAAACCTTGCCACACAAACCCAATACAACCTGTATCACACCCTTCCCCAGTTAGCTCTTTTGCATGCTGAAAAGACTTAGTTTACTGGAGCCCACAACTCCACGCAGTATTCAAAACAGAAGTAAACCTTGCATTTTCATAATGATATAATGAGGTTGTTCTACTATCTATTCCTCTCCTAAGAATTCCTAACTTTAGGTTCTTTGTTTTGACCATTATTTAGTGCTGCGCTGATATTTTCTCAGACTCACCTGTCACAACCATCTGATCTCACTCCAGAGTGGAAATTATTTGCTCAAAGCTATTTTTACGTAAATTTGTGGGCAGGGCTTCCTCAGGTGCATCACTTCATATTTAGCTACATCTACTTTTACCTAAATAAGGGGCCTGATTCTCTAGCAACCAGTATTATAGATATTTATGCATATGCAAATACAGTGTGAGCAGCATGTGCCATGTGAACATGGCGGCATTAAACAAAACCAGAAAAATCAATCTTTGCCTTGGATTATGAGAAGCTGCAATATGTGTCCTGGTTTCAGCTCGGATAGAGTTAACTGTCTTCCTAGTAGCTGGTACAGTGCTATGTTTTGAGTTCAGTATGTGAAGAATGTTGATAACACTGATGTTTTCAGTTGTTGCTCAGTAGTGTTTAGACTAATGTCAAGGATTTTTCAGCTTCTCATGCCCAACCAGCGAGAAAGCTGGAGGGGCACAAGAACTTGGCACAGGACACAGCCAGGGCACCTGACCCAAACTGGCCAACGGGGTATTCCATACCATGGGACATCCCATCCAGTATAGGAACGGGGAAGTGGGGGCAGGAATTCGCCACTCGGGGACTGGCGGGGTGTCGGTCGGCGGATGGTGAGCAATTGCACTGCGCATCATTTGTACATTCCAATCCTTTCATTATTGCTGTTGTCATTTTATTAGTGTTATCATTATCATTATTAGTTTCTTCTTTTTCTGTTCTATTAAACCGTTCTTATCTCAACCCACGGGTTTTGCTTCTTTTCCTGATTTTCTCCCCCATCCCACTGGGTGGGGGGGAGTGAGTGAGCGGCTGCGTGGTGTTTAGTTGCTGGCTGGGGTTAAACCACGACAATATGATACTGGTTTTGACTGCACTTAAGAAAGATTCTTACACAAAAATGTTTCTAGAAACAATGATAGTGCAAATAAATTTTCTGAAAACTTGTAGCAGAAAGATTGAAATTCTAAAATTTGGAACATTCTGGGTGGTCCTACAATAAGTCTGTGAATAAACACGTGGATAAAAAATGAGTACCAGCTTACAAAGCTGATGACCTCTGAAGAGGAAAGAATACCATGCAACTTTGGTGAGCATCAGCTTTGAAGTTGTCAAATACTATAGGCTTGGCTTTGCTAACTATTCAGGAATATATTATAGCTATTATAATGATTCAGAAATCTAGGAAAAAATTTAGTGACTTGAAAGAAATCATTACATGCTGATAGTTTTTAAAAAGCCTGCACTAAATCCATCAGCTGCATTTTCATTGAAAACTGTGTCTTGTTTTGTCTGTGGTACGGTACCATGATGGCAATAAGGAAATGATAATATTCTTATCAAATGATTAGTCATAATTGTCCCAGCAGTCCGTAAAGTTTCCAGGATTAAGCAATGCTATGAGAAATAATTTCTATTTTGTTTTCTCTGTGATTATAACTTCTTTGGACATCTCAAAATATGCCTTTACAATTTTTACTTTCCCACCCTCGTCTTCACCTTCCCACAGGAAACATCGCATCATTCAGCGTATCTAAATACCAAAGTATTGAAATATCACAAGTTAGAGGGTACACAATAGAAATGAAAAGCAATTTCTGGAAAACAAAACAATCCCTAGTCACGTAGTATTTTATTTAATCTGAATAAGAAAGGCTAATACAAGGACATATCATAATCTCCAGTATGATTCAATCTTTTAACATAAAGTTTTGCCATGCAGTCAAAAAGGAAACAAAAAACAAACAACGGATCTAGTCTTAGACCTTCTCTATAGATGGAAAATCATTTAAAACCTTTCCACAGGGATATTTTAAAATGCATTAGCATAAACCCGAAGAAACCACCACTTATATTAAAAGATAAACAAACTGAGGGAGTGGGAGCGCGATGTATCATGAAGGAAGCAAAGGCAAGCTGGCGTTTCGCTAACACGCAGGTTTTGTGTAAGAGTTTTTCTTTTGCTTCCTTTTAGTTTCCACGGACATGGCTTGTTTCTTCGGAAGTGGCCTGGCGCTACGTGTACTTGCGAGGAGACCTAAGGCAGAGGAGGAAACTATCGAAGAAGACGGTGCATAGAGAGCAGCCCTTCAAGGCCACGCCAGGCCCCGATGGCGCCGTGGGAGGAATTAGAGGAACTTGTTACGGCTGAAACCAAGAGGCTGGGCTGAAATCTCCATTGCTAGTCTGTTTTCCAATGTAATTAAATGAATTGGTGATTAAAACCCTCTGCCCTGGCTTGCTGAAAGAATACAATCTGTTTTATAGAGTGATGTTTATGAAATTCCTTCCTCTAAAGGAAATAATAACCGAAGCTGTGCTAACATTTGCTAAGGAGATAATAGCTAGGAATGGTATGTTTTCACAGAACCTAATGCAAGACACCTTGGAGGCATCCAGCTCATGATGTGGTAGCTAGATGACATTAAAGCACATGCAATTAAAAGCAAAAATTGGAGAAAACACAGAATTTGCGGCTTGCTGGAATAACCTGCCACAGCTTGTCAGCTGAACAGAAAACGCTAGCTACAGACGCTGCTGCAGACCCACATCCACTCTGTTTCATTACTTAGTTATTTGCTCCTCCTTCCCCTAAGCCGTAGCAAGTCTCTTTCCCCGTGCCTGAGAAGCCCAAAATTGCCAAAGATATGCAATGCAAAGGACTACAAGGGAAAAAAAACCAAACACACAAAAATGGGGCACAGGGAGGAAGCAGAAGGTCCCGGGGAGTCCCCAGCTCTCTGCTTTGTTCACCACCACTGGATGCACCTTCAAGGGTGTTTTAGCCTCTTGGGTCTCGCCTCGCTGCTGGGCTGTGCTGAGAGCGCACGCATAGCCCGTTCCTTTGTGTCACTTAACAGAGGATATGTGAAGCTGCAGTAACTCACACCTCTGCCTGCACGCTGCAAAATCCAGGCAATAATTAGCAAGGATAAGTTGCCTGGAGAGGGACATCCCAAAAAATCAGTAGGATGCATATCAGTGAGATGTAGACTCTATCTGCTTGGATACAAGGACAAAAATGTTCACAGTCAGAGGTCAAGCACTGGGACAGGTTGCACAGACGGGCTGTGAAATCTCCATCCTCAAGAGGGTTTCAGAAGTCAGATGGAGAAGGCCCCAAGCACGCTGCTCTGATCTCAGCGGTGACTCTGCTTTGAGCAGCGGGTTGGACCATGTAGGCTCCAGAGGTCCCTTCCCTCCTGAATTATTTTCTGATTGAACGTAGGAAAGGGCTGGTGAAATTGTAGGCTACATCTACACCAGTAAGCAACACAGTTGTAGGGAAGACTTCTGGGAAGCTGAACTAAATCATCTCAATTATTAGAACAGTCCCTGGCATCGTTTTGCACTGCCCCAGCTAGCAGTCTGCCAAACCATTCATGGGCACAGCTGGGGAGACAGCACACACCCGCACACACTGTCGATGAACAGTTTGCCTGTAGCTACCTTTTGGAGGCAGCTGAAAGGCTTCAGCAGTGTGGACAGAAATTTTTGCATGCTAGTTGGCACCAGTGCTGGAGAACAGTCCCAGGCACATTTGTTTGCTAGTTTAGAGCAGCCGCAGTGTGGGAATTACGCATGTATTTCTAGGAGTCCTTCCCAAGACTTTGAAGTGGTACTTCAGTCTTTATCTACAATAAATAGATTTTTTTGAGCTTATCACAGGATGTTACAGTCCATAGATTCATTACTTCTTTTCTTCTTTGAGCAAATACCCTGTGCCTCCCTGCTAGTGAGAGACTCAGAAAGGTTGGCACACATCACGCTGCAGACAGGTCTAGCACCATGCAAACACCACAGACTCAATTGCTATTCTACAAGGGCACAGGTTTCCCCTAAGTCCTGTAGCGTATCTGCCAATCCAATGAGGACGTCTCTGATATCTCAGAGCATCCAAAATGATGCTAAGCTCCCATGTTTAGGCAACTGAATCCCAGCCTTTGTTCTAGAGAGACTTAGTTCCAAAAGACACAACAGAATGGGAAGCATGTTGCACAAAACAAAAGGAAATAAGGATGTCTAAAACGAAGTGCGGCAATGTGCAAGGGCAACTGTATGAAGCAAGAACTGTTCAGATGGATAGACCCCTCTTTGGCTATACAGTTGTGGAGAACAAAGAATATATCTCAGTTCTTTGCCAACATAATGCTGTAGTGTGGCATTAGAACAGAGCAATAATTTTATTGGATCTTGTTATTCTAGACAGAAAAATGTTTTACTAGCCCATCCACTAACCTAAAGAAGTTCTCCTGTGCTGTCCTGCAAAAGAGACTTTTAAACTTAAGAGGTACCATCATGGAGATGCAAGAAAAGACAGCTTTCTGCCCCAAGGAGGGAAGAGCTGTTCCAGTTTCCTTGAGCAGAAAGCAGCAGCCATTCTGGCTGAGAAGCAGAAATATTCATGGCATTATTCTGCAGATTGGATTTGTCAATAACGGATCTGCGGGCAAAGCAAACAATTGCAAAATAGATTTGGCTCAGATGAAAACAAACAAACAAATTCATATTCTTGCCAAAACAGGCAGTGTTAAAAATTCTTTTCAAGTCTGATGACATGTTCCATTAAACCCCAAAAGCTGCAAGTTCCATTAAGCCTCATTAAGCCCCCAAAACTGTTTTGGTTTTAAGCACTTGTTAAGAAAATGAAGGAAAGGACAGACAAGATTCACAAAGCTGCTTCTGCCTCACTTCCTTAGCTCTGTCCCAGACTTCTTCCAAAACGCCTCAGCTCTGCTTCACCCCTTCACCAAGGAACTTTCCTTTAATTCATCTCTGCAGGAGTGGGTTTGGCTTTGTTTCACAGAGTGCCCAGAACACCAGGCTTGTTATTGATAGGGGAGAGGACTTGCTCTGAGCCTCCCTTTTTAATAATCTTCCACCTTGCATAAATAATTAAAGGGCCAGTGCAGCAGCAGTTAACACCTTCCAGGTGAGTGCCTAATCCACCAGTGAGAGAGATGTCCTTCTTCATGCTCTGCTTTTTGAACCAAAGCTTGTTTGTTTTACCTACTAAAGGGCACTGAGTCCCTTTTCAGGAGAAATGAGAGAAAAGCACCCCTTTCTTTCATACGAGTGATTTGAGTGGATCACCCAGTTCTGCAGAAATTTTATTCTCACATAACTGGAAAAAGACAGTCTTGGAGTTGTGTAACATGCTGCATGAAATAAGGGAAGAACTCCTTTCCTACTACATTATGGTATTGCTAAAGCTGTTCTTTTGGCCCATTTTTATATTTTTATGTTCTACTATAGAATTATTGAGGCCATGGTCTGGTTAAGTAATTCAACAGGGGATAAAGGGCCTTTGAGTTTTCTATGAGGGTCTTCACTCTTCCAGCCAGTTATTAACTCAAAGGAAGTATTTTCCTTTTCAGTTATGCCTTAGGTAACCTGTGGATGACCGTTACAGTTCAGATCACTTAATTTTTTTTTATTTCTCATACGGCCTCAGGTTTATCCATCTGCATTACAAAACCCACAAAGACATTTTTGGTTTCCCAGTCCTTAAATGCTATTACTCCATATCACATAAACGTAACGCACCATTTAGCATCACCAAAGTCTATAGGAACAAGGAACTCCTCCTAATTGCATTTTTAAAAGAACAGCTTTCAAAAGAAATAAAGTTTGTGAGAAGCGTGAGATGTAATTGGATAACATGATTGCAGCACAGCACACTACAATTCAAGAAATTCCCCAACTCAGCCAATATTACCCAGTAATTAAAAATATCAATCACTTCTGCATTCCTTTGTCATGCAGGGACAGGTTGAAACTTTAGATACCTATATTCCTAGAGGTATAAACCACAATACTGGTGGTAATTTTGTCTTGTTTGAGTTTCCATGGAAACAGTGTTTATGGTATTGCAGTGTTATAGGGAAAAAAATGAGTTATAAATAATAAAGAGGCTAATGTTGTTTCCCTTGGTCCTTCTGAACAGCTTCAGGCACTGAGACAGATGAATTGGATAGAAATGGAAGACAGCAGCTGTAACACCAATGCTTATTATTGGCTGTGCTTTACTCCTGGAAAGACCATATTACTGCTTGTCATGGTTTAACCTCAGCCGGCAACTAAGCACCAGACAGCATCTTGCTCGCTCCCCCCACCCAGTGGGAAGGGTAAAAGAAAACTCATGGGTTGAGATAAGAACAGTTTAATAATTGAAATCAAATAAAATAGTAGTAGTAGTAGTAGTAGTAGTAGTAGTAGTAATAATAATAATAATAATAAATTGCAATGAAAAGGAAAATAACAAAGAGATATAAAGCCCAAGAAAGACAAGTGATGCAAATGAAAACAATTGCTCACCACCAACTGACCGATGCCGAGCCAGTCCCTGAGCAGTAGCCTCCCCACCAACCTTCCACCTAGTTTTATTGCTGAACACGACGTCCTATGGTCTAGAATATCCCTTGGGTCAGTCGGGGTCAGCGGTCCCAGCTGTGACTCCCTCCCAAATTCTTGTGCCCCCCCAGCTGCTCGCTGGTGGGGTGGGGTGAGGAGCAGAAAAGGCCTTGACTCTGTGTAAGCCCTGCTCAGCAGTGACGAAAACATCCCTGTGTTATCAACACTGTTTTCAGCACAAATCCAAAACACAGCCCCATACTGGCTACTATGAAGAAAATTAACTCTACCCCAGCCAAAACCAGCACACTGCTAAAGCTTCATAATGTGATGGTGCCAAATTACCTTTTATTAACTATTATAACCACTAAAGATCTAGCTTGCTTAGAAATAATTGTCTATGCTATTTTCACTCTACTAATTTGCAGAATTCTAACTTGTCTTTTCAAAAAGATTCAACCTCGGTTCGCATTTTGCTCCTCTCGTCTCCACATTTCAACCAGAAACAGATTTTTGTTTGTTTATACCTCCTATTCTGGATTCCCATCAGCATTACAGAATATCATTCTTACAACTACTTTACTTTTGTTGATATGCAAAACTCTACATAAATATATATTACCCCAAAGCTAGGCAACTCTCTCTTGTAACATAAATGGGTCACTTTGTAGAGGCAGTGCTGTTTATCCATTTCTGTCATGTTATTTAGTAAAAACAAGTGGGCCTAAGCTATTGCACACTCAAATGTTGGTACGTAATTGACCCAGCTGTCAGCACCTCACGGCTCTCTGTCAGCGCTTTCTGTGCTCTGTAATTTTGAGAACTGGTGCAATAGAAATTGCTCCTGTGAGATGTTCAGTATCGTCAAGCCCTGCTGAAGTAATGGGTAATTGAAAGCACTCCACACTTCACAGGAGGCCTTCAGGACCATGTTCACAGGGAGTACTTAGTCCCTTAAAGGAGGAGGTAGGCACCCATGTCATAAATAAGCTGAGCTACTTGCCACCTAGCTTTCATTTAATGCAGAGGGAATCTGTAAGAAGAAGTTTCAGCATTGTGGGACCCAATCCAGACAAAACAGGTGAGAAGAAAGGACTGTATCCCTCCTTCCCCACTGCTTTAATATCTTATTATAGCTTTATAATCCTCCTCATATTATCAACACTTCTACTTGCAGCGTGAGGCCGAGGATAAAAGTCCTTCTGTATTTTAGAGAAGAGATTTTAAGACCTGTCTCACATTTCTTACAAGGGTTTCTTAATGGCTGGTTTTAACTGCTGGTATGAACGAGGTCTCTCTTGAGATCTGGTAAAGTGAGCCCTCTTTGTAAAAATGCTTCAATATTCTTTGGACCCAAGAGACAAGGGCAACTTCATCTGCTTATTAAAACATTCACCCCTGCAATTACCGTGAATGCAATTAATGAAGTCCCTATGTCCACATAAATAGCCATGTTCTCTAAGTTTGGATCCCATTTCGAACTTTGCAATTCAGTCTCATCACTAATTGTTTTCTATAGCAACACTCCCTATGAAATGAATGTCCTATTTTGGTGTTTTGTCTCTTGTACTAGCCAGGAGCAAAGTCTTCAGAGAAACTTCATAATGAACAGTACTAGAAAAAATTCACAAAGCAAACCCCTGCCTAAGCCTACACTGACAATTGTTGCATCATGCTCATGAGCTGCTTCTCTCTTTTAAAAATCTTGTTTTCAAACTGGGTGCCTCATGGACAGCATTATTTTTTATCCGTCTTCTATATTTACTTTCAAACTCTTGATCTAAACAATACTTTGTCTAAGAACTCCACCAGTTAATTATGGATTGTGAAAGAAAATTGATTCAATTTGTCTATCTAAAAAAATGTTGAGACAGGCTTAAGTGCATAAATATTTCTTTGCAGGGTCCGTAGCTGATGGCGTGCAATAGACTCCAATGATTAAAGTTACTTTCAGGGAAAAATAAAAAACAAAACGAGAAAGAGATTCTCATCCTGGTGGCAATCACTTTCCCTGAGAATGCTGGCAAAAGAGACATAACAGCACTTCAGGATGTGCAAACGCAAGACAAGAACATCAGCACAAAAGCCAGCTTCAGCACGCCCAGGTGACAGCTGGCACAGCTGCAGGTGAAAGGCAGCCAGCAGTGTTACAGGGTAAGGGCTGCAGAGCTGCAAAGGGAAGCCCCTGGGCATCGCAAAGGTTCAGGCACTTGAGGAACTGCAAAACAGTTTCAAACATTCAGGAGAAAAAAAAAAAAAAAAAAAAGCCTAACGCTCAGAAGGGGACCTGAGTATGCTTTATTTGCATCACTACTTGATGTGACTGGTACCCAACTTGTGAACTCCTTACTAGCTTTTCCTATGGCTGGCTGAAATTCCCTAGCAGAAGCTTACAGGCAGCACTGATGCAAGCAAGATCTGTACCAAGTTATAGTGATTCATTTGGACTGCAGTGGCACATAGGGGCTTCTTAGCAGGATCAGAACCCCTTATCAGTATGTATTGAACAAGACTATAATTGAAGACGTCCCTGCTCATTGCAGGGGGGTTGGACTAGATGACCTTTAAAGGTCCCTTCCACCCCAAACTATTCTATGATTCTATGGTAAGATAGAAACTTATCCAACATAGACACAAAGAAAAAGACATGTATTTAGTTCCATGGCTAAGTTATTAAAAGATCAGCTTTAGAACTGTAAGTTATTAATATATGTGGTCTTTCCTTCCCATACGTACAAATTAAATGCAGTGTTCCTAAATTGCATTTGCAAATATTTGTATGCACATGCACAACTTCCTGTATTAGTTAACTTCATGTTTCTTCAGAGCTAGGCTAGAAGCTTGTGTTTGAAACGTTGATGCAGTGAAGGTGAGAAAATTTATGAACTGCCTGGCATTAATGTACCTGACTACAATGATCACAAGTTTTTCTAACAGCTCACTGAAATCAATGGATTGTTGCATTTCTTCTTTTGCCTTTAGCAAAACCCCAGCTATAGCAGAGTGAGAGGTTTCTGCCTTTGCAACGTAGTGATTCCATTTCACTGCTCACAGCAAATTAAAACTATTTTATGAATGTTATTTAAAGGAGAAAATCAATAATGATTCAGACTCTTGGCCTCTTCAGTGAATTGTCAGGATTATTTTGGAGGATTATTACATTGGCAGGAGTGCTTAGCAAATCTATCAAAACTATGCACAAAGCTTTCTCACCACAATCTATTTTTTAAACAGATGCCAGATTTGTGCTCTTATAGCCAGATCCAGATGCCTAAATTTGGAAACGAAAGCTCTGCATATCCTGCAGCTTCTGCAGAAAGAAAAGGGAGGTAAGAAGTGCCTTTTTTTTTTTTTCTTTTTTTTTGAAGTCAAGGCAGCCTGCTACCAGTAATGTCTAAATATGGATTTAGGAGTTGAAAAGATCATCATCATCAGAAGACAGACTGGTTTTATCAACAAAGTATACATATTTCTGCTATTCAGAACTGTAGGGTTCCAGTCCCCATTTTAGCACCCAGTGAGTGAGCCTGGACAGGTATTTTTCTGTGTGGATCCTGAGGTGCCCTATACCCCTTTCTAAAAGAAATAAGTAGCAGATGACAGGCACTTCCCCATGGCCTAGAAAGAGCTTTCCAGTTACTTTGCCATCTCCATCAAACTAACATTTTTTTATTAGGCTTACTACCAGACCCGTGATGTAGGGCTTATGAAAGAGATTGGGAAGCAAATAGTCTATAATGTCATCAGATTAAATGTACTACCACGTCTTTTAGACAAATAACAGACACTCTTTCTGCAGTCACTAACACCTATTTTTGCAAGGATTTTTACTTACTAAAGGTCATAAAAGTTTAAGATGATAGAGTTAAAATTTCTGAAACATTTAGTTACATTCAAATAAAACAGAAAAATAGTCCTTTTAGAGGGAAAGAAAAGCTATTTTGTATCTTTGAGGTAAATATATTTTCTTTCAACAGTGTGGAAAAGCAGCGTAGGTCAATGACAGTTGAAATTATGTAAATTATTTCTATAGCATATAATATTTGGAACTCACCTGTGTGAAAGAGGGAAAATTCAACTTCTTCCTCCAATGGTAGAGCTAACATACTCTTATCTAGACTGTTAGTGGTATCTTGGAGCCCTCTAGCTCACAGTTCTTTTGTGATATTTTGAGATCTATTACGACACTACTAATTGTGTTTTGAAACATTGATTTTTAGGAAAGAGGAGGAGTGTACTACATTAGAAAGCATTTGAACCTTGGCAAAAATACACTGCATATACTGGAAAGGAAGTCAAGATTGACTTGTACTTGTACTCCATGGGGAAAGCATAAACACTTGTTAATTATAGAGGAAGCTAACCACCAAGGTAGCTAGGGACACAAATTCATATTTCCAAACCAAGAAAACTAAACATTAGCTTACACAACCCCGCTAGAGAAAGGGCTGTGCAGATCTCTCTGCATTAAATGAACTAACTCCCCAAGGCAAATTAACCCGGCTGGCAGCCCAGCGCCACTCGGACAGGCAGGAATGAGAAGGGCTGATTGAAAGGCAAAGCGTAACCTTGTCTTCACGCGGCCAGCCTCTTCACTACCCTTCACACCACCACGGTGAGGCCACGCTGCCGCATCCCGGCTCTGCCAGCAGATCCGTGAGGTGCTGAGGTTTCCTGAAGCCCTTGTATCTCTTATTGTCCTCTCCAGTAAGAGAATAGTCAAAGTGAACTGGGGTGGGCAAGGAAAGCTTTTCAATAAGCTTTAGTCTGCGGTCACAGGAGAACTAGGCAACTCATTCAGTGCTGCTTAACCAGCGTGTGCAGTGCAAAGGCCATTGCCTTCGTGTTAGCCAGGCTACTCCTTTTGGGCAGCTTGTGCTCCCAGACCTTCTTCCCCTGCCAATATCCATGAAAAATCCTGGGGCCATGACAAGCCCCAAGGGCTGCGTCCATAGCATGGCCTCGAGCACCCATCCCATTTAATTGTTAGCATGCTCACATGCTGACACAGGTTCAGCCTGTGCCAGCTAGCTGCCACCCAGACCGAGCAGCCAAGCACCCTTCACAGGAGACAAAGGACCCAGAAAGGTTCGTACCACATTGTACCCAGCAAACCGCATGGATGAGACCACCGTGTCTTGGAGGAGAAGAGAGTTTAGCACATGAGCACAAACTGTGCCCTGCCATTTGTCCCAGAGGCAGAGAAACGTCCAGGCCCATCATGTTTGCTACCACAGCCACAGAGACATCAGTAGGGTGAATTTGAGTTCCGCATCAGAAAAGGGAGCAATAGCAACATCTTGACCTCCACCCTTGCTCATTACTTTAAAGCTGCTGGAAACACCCAGAAAGTAGACATGAATCCAATTTCTATTCAAGCAGAGCAATTAAAAAAAAAAATAAAATCATCGCTTCCAGTGCTATCCTCTGCATATGCAGTTCTTTTTCCACAGGATTTTTACTTGTAGCAGAAAACTCATAAGAATATGAACCAGCTTGTCTGATAGCTGCTGAATTGCTGGTTTTAGTGACAATCTATACGGCTGTGTTAGAGGCAGTAGACACAAGAGATTCTGCTGTGCCTTTTTGATCATAATTGGAATATAAATAACTGTTTGGTCTAGTCAGATACATTCTGCATAGTGGACATAAATTAAGATCAGAAAAATAGTAGGCTTTGAATGTATGAGGAACAAATGCTTGCCTGGTATTTCTAGAACAGTAAAAGAAGGGATTGAAATCAAACTCTGTGACAAATTATTCTGTGATGTTGTATATGCTAAGTGAAAACATGGGAGGAGGTAGAGCTCTCAGGCTCAATGCACAGATGTCTGTACAGTTGTTTTCTTATTTATATTATTCACAAAGGACTGTAGTGCATAAGATTAGTGCAGCTAGACAAAGCAAAGCCTTGCTGCATTAGCACATGACTTAGCGTGCTATCTGGGCTGAACAGGAGTGAGCCTGAGGAGCTGGGTGAGTGAAAACCCACTGCACTAGCTTATAGTGAGGCTGGTATGGTGGAATGGGCAAACCCCACGTTGCATTAGCTTGGGATAACACTGGGAAAACTACATCAGTAAAATTCACCAGTTTTAGCACGTATGTTCAGAATGAGCCAGGCAGGGCAGCTGAGTTTAGGCAGCAAGAGATATATTCCCCAGTTCCCAGTTTTATAAAACAAACAAACACAAAATCTGTATTCCTATTGATTGAAAAATGAGGGGGGGGAGTAGGGACAGGAGAGAGAGCTGAAGAAGAGAATGCGGGAAATAAAGAAAGATCAAAGACTAAAGCAAAAGGTTTTCAGAGGTTCACACAGATGGAGAGCATGCAAAGAAGGTTTACCCTCAGTCCAGCTGATGAATGATATCTTGAAAGGGAAACGTGACAGGAGTGGAAAGATTATGAGTCAAAATACAAGGGCACTGTTAATAATTCATTTCATTGCCCTGTGTTTTGTTTTAAAACTGCAAGCCCTTCTCTTAACCTTCACTTTGACAGAATAAAGCAAACTGATTCCTTTTATCCCTAAGTCTCATCTATTAAAAAGCCAACTCTGAATGACATGACAAGCAAAAAGGTCCCCCGTTCTTCTGAGCAGTGAGTTGAACAGAGTGAATAGGCAAACTCACAGAGGGCCTTTCATTCAGCAAGCATTGGGAAAGCCTAGAAAATTGGGGCACACATTTCACACTCCTCTACAAAGGCCTGTTTGGATCTGGGAATGCTGACAATCATGCTGTCAAGATAAATCCCTTTTGGCAGCTGATAACTAACCCAGACCTGAAGAGCCACATAACATCTATGAACCCCAGAATTAAACACTCTCAATACCCATCAGAAACAAAATACTTTTTTCTGAGCTATGGCCAGATACAACGGCGCAAAGCCCAGCTAATTACAAGCATCTGCAGGAAACAAGGCCACAAATCACCCATCTAGTTTGCTTACACCTATCAGCAGTATCATCTGTAGGTATCTTTCAGTAGGAGGCATGTGCCAGCTCCCCACCATTACTTCTTATGTGAATGTCATTCAGCGTGGGTTCGGTTCCCTTCCAAACCACACGTGACTGCTCGCTAAGAGTACAGAGACAACATCATTCTTAATAACAAAATGCTATGTAAATAAATAATGAGAAATAAGTGAAGGGAGAATTAGTGATGTGTTCTACTGATATTAAGGAGAAGCTTGTATGGACAGCATCACCTTTTCAGTACAGCATATCTTAAGTATCCAGTAAGATTCTCAGATGAACTTGACATATTGTATTGGGTTTACCTAGCAAGGTGTTAGTAGTAGGGGGGGTGCAGGGGTGGCCTCTGTGAGAAAAGACCAGGAGCTGCATCCATGTTGGACACAGCTAGTTCCAACCAGCAGCAAGATGGACCCACTGCAGGACACAGCTGAGCCAGTCAATGATGCTGATGGCACCTCTGTGATAACATATTTAGGAAAGGGTAAAAAATGCTGCACAGAGCTGTGAGAATGAGGAGTGAGAAAAAGTGGGGGAGAAACAGCCTTGCAGACACCAAGGTCAGTGAAGAAGGAGGGGAAGTAGGTGCTCCAGGTGCCAGAGCAGAGATTCCCCTGCAGCCCGTGGGGAAGACCACGGTGAGGCAGGCTGTCCCCCGGCAGCCCAGGGAGGTCCACGGGGGAGCAGATCTCCACCTGCAGCCCCTGGAGGACCCCATGCTGGAGCAGGTGGACGTGCCCTGAAGGAAGCTGCAGCCTGTGCAGAGCCCACGCTGGAGCAGGTTTTCCAGCAAGACCTGTGGCCCATGGGGGACCCACGCTGGAGCAGTTCTTGAAGGACTGTACCCCGTGGGAGGGACCCCACGCTGGAGCAGTGGAACGGCACAACGAGGAAGGAGCAGCAGTCATAAAGTGCTATGAACTGACCACAACCCCCCATTCCCCATCCCCCTGTGCCACTCGGGGGGGAGGAGGTAGAAGAACTGGAAATGAAGGAGTGACATTGAGCCTGGGAAGAAGTGGGAGGAGGGGGGTTTAGTTTTGTGTTTGCTTCTCACTATCCTACTCACTATCCATTTTTAGCTGGCAATAAATTAAATTAATCTTACCCAAGTCGAGTCTGTTTTGCCTGTGACGGTAACTGGTAAGCGATCTCCCTATCTTCATCTCGACCCATGAGCTTTTTCATCTTGTTTTCTCACCCCTGTACTGTTGAGGAGGGGGAGTGAGAGAGTGGCTGGGTGGGCATCTGGCAGCCAGCCAAGGTCAAATCCACCACACATTTCTAATATAAGAATACAAAAGAAAAATATTTAAAAATATAAATTGCAAAAATATTGGCTAAGCCATAATTTAAAACTTGGTACCAACAGGAAAAATGTGTTACTTGTACTACAGCACAGCAGTGACTTGGTTCTCCAAGTTAATTCTGACTATGCTCTTCAGGCAGTCCAGTAGAGTCATTCATTCTTTGGCATATCAGACAGGGAAATGAGTTTAGGATTAGATTAAGCAGCCACCAGAAGTCACTACTGTTGCACAAAAATAAATCTAGAAATATATTTTCTTGATTCTAGAAGTGGCTTAATGATAAAGCCTCAGAAATTACAGCTGGGGGCGGGGGTGGTCATTATTTCCCCTCTCCATTAAAGCAATCATGAGAGTGCTATGAAAGCTGGGAACTTTGCCCAGAAGAAGGACTTTGCTTTCAAGTGAACTTCATAGGTTCGGGGAATTTGAACTAAGCATAACATTTGATGCGTTAATTGGAGCACTTGTCAAAAGTAACATTTTTAGTGCATGATGATGTCTTCATTAATCATGATGATATTATGTGTATGATAGCCAAAATGGAAAGAAAAGCCGAAGAGACCAGATTGCAATTACTTCAAACCCCCCACAGGAGGGAAGAGCTTGAGAATTTGGGCTTCACACTTTCCAGTTTGCAGGATGCTAAGAAATACAGGGCCATGTCCTAATTTTAGATGTGCTTTTTGAGCTCCTGCTGCTATTGTCTTTGGCAACCATGCTTCCAAAGTTACACTGCACATCTCTGCCTACTTATTCATACTTGGTGGCAATACAGACGGCAATCGAGTTAAAATTAATTTGAGTTTTTACACAGAAGAGAGGCTGAGTCTTTTCTTCCTCCAGCAGAAATATGATTAAGTTTTTCTGTTTCACTTTGTCCTACAAACAGGAGATATCCATAAATTATAGCAGCATAAAGGCTTGGCCTTTTCACATCCTGATAAAGCAGCCATTTGAAGAATGTTCTTCATTTCTTCAGCCCATTGAAGAGATGCTCTGCTTTTCCCAAAGGGTCCTTTGACTCTTCAAACTCACTCTTTCAGTTTAGTTGCTTACCTAATATGACATTGATGTTTTCATTTATCGCATTTGTGGTAAGTGAAAGGTCTTGTCAATAGGGATTTGGCACATCTTAAAGTTTCAGTAAGACTTCTTTTCCTTTTTAATGAAATAATTTCCTAATAGTCAGTCTTTTTATAGTGTCACGTTGATCTGACAAGAAATTGTTTCTTTTCAAGGTTCCGGAGACTTGTCCCAAGGTAGCTACAACTCAATCAACATAGAAAGTAGTCTCGCAAAATGTTTTTGCAATTTTAAAGGGCTGGAGGTCTCTGTAGCTCCTTGCTATGATGTTAAGAGGTGACTCAGAACCTGTAGCTGGAGTGTGCCAGATTTAATTATAAAAGAACTTAATGCAGGTCAACAAAATTCTCTTAAAGGTTAGCTTGTTCCAATATGCTTTGTACAAAGTATTGCAACTGAAACGTACAAACTCTTCAAAAGGCTTGAGAAGGAAGTCGTCTGTTAGAGTGAGCAGGAACAGTGTTATTTACAGGAAAACAGATGCCGCTGTAGAAACAGGGAGGCGATTCGCCTGTGTGTTCAGCACGATCATGGAAAAGGTTGCCAACTGGTGCTATTCGGCAGTCCCATGAGAATGAACGTCAGCATGGAAGCTACTGATGACTTACTGGGAGCACTGGAGGCCTGCCCACTGTGACCTTGGGCACAGCTGCAGCGGCCCATGGCTTTCAGGGGAAGGGCCATGCCATTCCATCTACACCAAACAGAGGAACTGCCCCAAGGCAACGACCAGAGGGGAGGAAAGAGCCAGGGAGGGAGAAGAGGGTGCTCTGTCTGGCACACCAGGTAACGGGCAGCTTCCTCGCGGATCCCAAACTGTCTTTTCACAACACGCATTGTGACTTTAAAGACATTATCACTGAACAGTGTCAGTGTAGTCAAAAAGATTTACTGAAAGATTTGATGTTTCATTTAAGATCACATCCTCACAGAAAACATCTGCTTTTAATCCTTCTTCAAAATACTTTGCAGTACTTCAGTGAATAACAAGGTATGGAAGTGCTCTTACCTCACTTACATAGGAATCAAATTGAGGCACAGAAAGACCTAATGATCCTAAACACAGGAATGTGTTTAGGACCTTACCTATTTCATGTGCCAATGCCCTGATGCTTACCAATGCCCATTCTTCCAGCCCCATTGGAGCCATTTCCCTGTATATGAGCAGATGCAGTTTTGCCTCTGTCCTTTGCAGCAACCTTATTTTAAAGCCAGCTGCAGAAGAGGCCTAGAAGCCTAGGGGATAATTAATTTGTATAAGTTTATGGCCCTAACAAGATGTTTCACCAGGCATAAGTTATTGCAGCATGCAATTCCAGTCTTTATTTACAGAGTATGAACCTAGTGATTTTAGCACATTGCACTAGTCCAGCTCTCATTTAGGACGACTCCTCTGCTAGGGAAAACCCTTAGGGAGAAATTTTTTCAGCTTCTTATGACACAAATTATCTTTCTGCTGGAGGCAAAAGGAGGAAAAAAAGGAAAATATCTTGACATTTTTTAAATATATATTCATTAAAAAATTAAATTAAACTCAGACTATGCAACTCATGTGGGCAAATAATCTTGGGTCTGAAAATCGCATGTGAAAAATGCAGGAAATAATTCAGCAATGCCTTTGAAATCTTGGTGTTATATGTCAGAATTTGAGCACCCCCCACGTCCCAAGCCGTGCCAGAAACCACAGGGAAGGCTATTCCCACTGTTCCCATCAGGTCCTAGCTCTCACCATACAAAGGAAAGGCAAGTTCAGAAGCTGCTACTCAAAATGGAGAATGTCTGAGACACCTACTTATTCTGGGGGATGAGGAAGAAGCTGCAAAGGATTGTCAGGGGTGGCCTTTCTTTTTATTTCCCTGGGGAAAAAGATGGAAATTGGGGTGCCCCAGAACAGAATCCTCAAACCACGGTCTGGCACCTGTGAGGCAGCAGTTAGATGTAAATGATAGGCCAAATCACCATTTTCTCTCCCCATTTTGTTTAAGATGAAACAGAAGCTATCATCAGATCTTTATTGTGATATAAACACATGCCTCATAGCTGATCTGACAGATGGTACTGCTTGAGCATAGTAGTTAAACTGGCTGTGCTTATACAAATAGTCAGACACAGCAAATGGTCTTCTGCATTCTTCCAACACACACATACTGTTTCTTCTTTGATAAACTCATATGCTAAAATAAAATTATGTCAATTTGCTGTCTGGATTTTCCATCTAATCAAATTTGGGAATAATGGCAAGTGCTTTTCCACTCAAGATAACTGAAATACCTTCATTCGCTCTTTGCAACAGCTCACAGAAACAGACAAGATTATTTCTGAGAGATGTTAGTTCATATTCTGAGAAAATGGCTTGGTAAGATGTTCAGCAAATTGGAATACTTTGTACATGTTGGCCACTGAGTCACTTAGGAGAACAGGAACAATCTGTTTTACGATGTCCCTACATTCTCATTAGTGGCCAGATGCTTCCCAGAGATGTACCCAGGCAGTTCTTAATGAAACCAACGGGGGCTGCCTGCATCCAGGGGTAGATGATCTTCCATTTAACAAATGGCAGGCTGAGGGAGGAGCCGTATCTGAGTATGCCAAGCTTTGTGTGGGAAGAGTCCTAGTCCAGGCTATGTTAATTCAAAGGCACAGAATTAGACAGAGTTGCCAAATTTGTTCTGGGTTTACTTGAATGTTGGGCACATCTCAAAGACACACATGCTACTTATGCACATGTCCCCGGAATGGTTGGCTGCTTTCATCATTATTTAATCAAAGCAAAAACATCACTGATCCAAAGAAACAGAGAAGCAAAAAATAACAGGAGAAAAGTTACATCCCTTCTTTTTGGGTGTAGCACAGGAGATGTTGCTACTTTCCACCTGTATTCCTACTCCTTTCCAGCTAAGATGCAAAAATAAAAGAGGAAGAAAAGGAAAGGAGGTATTTGTGAGGGGTCACCACTGGGCAGCACTGGCTCCCTGAGCACCACAGTAGTGGCAGCTCAGTCTGTTCTCAAGCAGTGAAGTTTTCTCACTCTTATTTTAACACTTATTGCAATCTCCCAGGACTTCCTTCTTTTTTATGCAGCAGAGGTAGGATTTAATCCTACAAATCCACTAACTCATTTGCCTTTCACAGAGGGATTATTTCCCAAGTATTTCTTGCTTGCCACAGGCTTTACTCCTCCCAAACCTGAGCAGCAAGGCAGATTCTTACCACCGTGGTTACCTGCCCTTTCCCTAAGAGTGCAGAGCTTTCTGAGGTCACCTGGCTGTATGTTCAGATGCATTTTTTGGCCATTATTCCTGATGATGCGAAGTATCTTTTTCAATGGAGATCAATCAATAACACAGCCACTTCCAGATCTGCATGGATACCCACCCTTTTCAAAAATGCCACCTTCCTCCTTTTATGTTAAGTGAGGGGAGATCTAAAGTCTCTGAGCAGAAGAAAAGGTGGCAGACATCTTAGAAGAAGGCAGTTCTCAGAAGATACCAATGAATTTGCCTTCTGCCTAGGCTGAACAAAGAAAATGTTGTGAAGATCAGTAAAAAATTAGACTTGATAACAAACATCTGCTTAGAAACATGAAATATTGTCTTATACATGCAACAAAAAAGAGCCAGAGGGACTGGCTGGAGAAGGAGACCATATTTATGCTATTCATGTGGAAACCAGGAGTTGCAGCAAAATGCTTACTATCCCCCAAATAATTTGCTATGGGATGAACTGTAGAAAGGCATCTTGGAGTCTGGTGTTGAATCTAGCCTAGATGTTCAATTAAAACAATAAAAATAAAAAGACTGCAGATTAAGATAAATAAATCCTTTCCACTTAGCCACCCATTTACATTACCAGGAGAATGAAGGTGAGAAAAAATACATTTGTAAGCAGCAGAGACAGTAGAGTTTGGATCAGTCACCTGGCTTCTTACTGATTTGCACCTTACAAGGGAGGTACTATGTGATTCTCTTCTGTCTAGAACTGAAGATAAGCAATCCTTCTCTCTATAATAGCACTGATAGGGTCTGTTCCCCTCCTCCTACAGACTAAAGAATTGCATGAAATTTGCAGGAATATAGTATATTTACATTTTCCAACTTCTGTCAACCTGGTTGAAATTGGTAAAAAATGTTCAAGAGTTACTGGGGCACTGACAGGCACACAAGTATGTGCATATGTGTGGGTATGGCATATAAGCATATAGGCTTTGTTTCTTTGTGAAGTCAAAGCTAAAAATGTGTTGTCCTTAAAAATTAGCTTAAGCTAACCTGAAAATAGATGGATAATCAAAATCCAGTGGTAATTTTTTTTGTCCTATAAACTGCTGCTTTGTGATCTGCCTGGAGTCAAGATGGAAGTTCTAATTAGGTTTTGCTCTGTGAGAGAAAACAGGAGGCCAGGAAAAGCTAAAAGCAAGAGAGTGACCCCTGAATAGCAGGCAGATTCAGACCATCTGGTTAGCAGGAGTCGCTACTGTGCGTGGACAAAGACGGTCTTTTGAATACTGATATGGTAAAAGTGGTTACAGGCTGCAAGACATCACTTCCTACTTCTGAAGTATCATGGGATTTATATCATCCATTATATCAAGACACAGCCTAAGGAATGGCCACTAGAGAAATCAGAGGGAAAACAAAAGAACTGAAATATCCCTCTGAAAAATCACACTAGCAATGCAAATGTCAGAGATTGTTTGTTCCACCTGATTCATCCAAACAATATATCTTTATAGTTAAGATTCTCAAGATAATGCTTCTATTTTGTTTCTTTCTATATAAAGTAATTTAGCAAGCATTCCTGTGCTCTCTGTAATGCCGTTTGTTACACTAGCCATAAATGTTTGAATGTTAATTAGTTCTGTGGTGTTTCACTTCCTTCAGAATTTTATAACGTCTACATCTGATTCTGTCTAATGTTTTCTGGGAAAACAGAAAGAATTATTAAAAAATCCTGTTTCTGTGCAACAACATAGAGTTATTTGTTAAGAAATACACAAGCAGCTGCAGAGAATGTGTTTCGATAAGCCCATTATGGACACCCAGAGACTGCCTGTGGAAGCAGAGTGCCAAGTAGCAGAGAACTTGGAGTGCCCGACCTTAGTAAGGTATCTCCTCAAAGGCCTTTCAAAATATGGCAGGAATATAAACACCAACGTGACAGCAGGAAGGTACAGTACATAAACAAGAATTTAAAGGAAAGAGGTGACTCACACTGATGTCTTTGGAATTATACTAAGAGTAATCTGTCTTCCAAACCTGAATACAATAGTCAACTTTTAAAACCTAGAGGCCTTTTGTGAATGTGAGATCTGTCACCCATCAGATAGAGCTTTCAGCGACCATGCCAAATGAAATCCAACATGTCATTTCCTAAAGGAATGAGAAATAATGCAATCTATTGCAATGAAATATAAAGCAATACACAGGAAAAATACTAAAGAAGCTGGGAGATGGGGTTCTTCACTACACGCTCCAGAACAAATCTCATGTACTATGCAGGATGAAAAACCTATTTCTGTAGCTTATCTTCTTTATTAAATACATTCACACCTTGTCTCCAGACTTTCCTCCAAAGGCCTGGCACCACAACCTTAATCATGTGTATAGGGCTGCAAGGTTCCTAGATGAATATAATGCAGCAGTGGGATGACTGATCACTAACCAAGGTATTTCAGGCAAGGTGTATCAACATGTTACAATCAAATAGCAGTTCTTACTGTAAATGAGAAAAGTAAAGAAAACAGAATACAACCATGTGTTCAATGTGAATATAACCATATTCCTACAGCACCATTATTTTACATTACTGAATAAATGCCTGGACTTAGCAGGTTATGAACTGGGTCGCTTCCTTTACTTGTGGTTGCACACCAGAGGAAAAACAATGCTGTATTTCTTCTGTTTGAACAGTAGTTCTTAGAGTGGCCAGATATCTCTCTGAACAGTGGAAAACTAGGTGCTTTGCCACAATGTCAAGAGTCTAAGTGTTAATGCTGCCACAAGTGCTAGCAGCTTCCTTGGACTTTGTTTACAACAGCAAGAAATTCAGGGTAAGGGAGTGTTGAACACAAAAATATATGGAAATAATTTACCTTAGCAGAAAGAGGGGGAGAGGAGTAAGCAGCAGGCATGGCTGTGAAGAGCAGTTCCCCCCGGCAGGTTCAGAACCTGTCCCTGCTGTAAGACACTGCAGCTCCAAAACTGCTGGGGGGGATCCAGCCTCCTGCCTTCTTGTTTGCCAGGTCTGCATCCTTGAAACAATTCCAGTGGGGATCTTCTGAGCCAGAAAAACACTCATTAAGGAGTGTTTCACCAGTTTAAAAGACCTGGAGATTAAACAAATGCTGTTTAATTAAAATGTTGAAGCAATTTTGATAAGAAATGCTGCTAAAAGAGTGCTTAGAGTTGTCCCAGACTGAGAAGCGATTAGCATACTTGTACTAAAAGAAAGGTATACTTCCGATAATCCTCTTCCCTGCTTATTATTATAGCTGAGTGCCACTTGTACTGGAATTAAAAGTGCACTCACTCTTCCTCATCAACTCATCTAAGTGCTTTAAAATTTGTCTGGATGTGTAGTTAGCATCAGTGTTCCAGATTTGGGAGTATTTGAACAAGGCAAACTTGACAAACAGCATTCTGGAGAAATATATATATAATAAAAAGTGAAGGAAAACAAAAAAAGCTTTTCTTAAAAATGGCAAGTTTCACTCATTTGTTTTGGTTGCATCTGGGATTAACTCATGGCTCTCATTGTCACCAAAGTTATTCTAACAGTCTGGCTTTTATGTCAGCTACATAGTGGTACACACCTGGAGGGAAAAGAGAGCACCCAATTCTCACCAGTGTTCACTAATGGAAGGGATCACGCTTTACAAGCACACTGTGAAGATAAAAGGTCATTCAAACTTTTGACTTTGAGGTCTTTAATACGAGCTGGGTAGTATGTGAGTCAGATCAGCATTCAGTGCAGTTGCCTCTCATCCTGCTATCATCAATTCACACCCAGCCTTTGAAAGCTGAAGGAAGAGAGACAAATGTTTTGATGCAATCTTCTTTAGCAAGGGCTTTGGGGGAAAGGCTTTAAGCTGTACAAAAAATAAGGGCATAGCAGAAAATTCAGAAGGAGCTCAAAATCTTCTAAAGACAACATTGAATAATACCCGTGAATGTGTACTGGAAGGGACTGGGTGTTCAAGAAGTCTGCAGCAGTGGGAAGGAGAAGGAAGTTAACAAGGAGGGTAGCAGGGTCTGGGAAACCAAAGGGAGGGCATGAAGGTATTAAAGGCCGTTTATCTCTGGCATTCCTGAGCCTTCTCCCAGCCCTTCTGTGTGTGGGCTCCTCCAAACTGCTTCAACTTTTTTTTCAGAAGCTCTTCACCTTTGAATATGCCCACCTCACCTTATGCCTTACCCCAAAATCACACCAGACACAACCTCAGTTTCATACTGAAAAAATACCTTTCCAGTAGACCGCAACACAGACCTCAGACTACATTTCAGACATTTTTAACTGAGACATACCTCCCCAGGCACAAAAGGTGAATTATATCTCAGGGGCACTACCTGTGTCCTAAAGGAAGCCCAGGGTAGGTATGTTTACAGCTAGTTCATTCCACCAGGAAAAAACTCTAAGCCATACGAATGTAAACCAGTTCATGCCATGTAGCATTGGCATCAGGGATTGGTCCCTGCCTCCTTTATTCATCAGCATTAGCAGAGCCACTGACCTCCCCCCTCCATGTCCCCAGGGTGCACTGCCATCTGGAGAGGCCCTTCACATGCTGGACCCAGAGCAGGTATGGAAGCCTTCTGCAGGGAAGAAGTGGGGTTGAAAGCGCAGCAATGTAAACCTCCAACCAAATGACCAGGACTGACTCGAAGGGGCTGACTTGGAAAGAGAAGACAGGTAGCCTCCATAATCTCCTTAGCTGTGGTCACAGCTGAGCTGGAGGTAATCCCACTCCCTTCTGGAGAACAATTAGAAACACTCCTGATTCCTCAGCTGGTTCCTAAAACTGCCTCCAACAAGTTTCATCCTCTGTCAGAGATGCCGCTCTCCCTCCACCTGCACTGTCTTCTTCCCACCCACCATCAGACACCTCTGTTCTACAAGTGCAAGGGGCACATTTGCATAACAAAATCTCTCCCCAGTATTAGAGAGTCAAGCAGTGGTATGCAGTCAGTGCCTTTGGTCATCAGGACATTGCACCCTGTGAGCTATCAAATTCTGATATTTCAAGGAAGACTAATGGGAAGGGTGTGCAAGGGTGGAGCAAACAAGTTTTAAAAGGAGGAAAAATTTGGGGGGAAAAAAAAAGTTGAAGAAGAAAAGTTAGGCCCCAACCTTAGTGGTCAGAAAAGGACACTTTTACCTTAAAACTTCCCTTTCAGCTACATCTGCTACCATGCATTCCCCAGACAAGGACTACACATTACATCCTTCCTGTTACCTCATGTGGCTACCAAACACTAGCACAGGAAAATACGCCTAAGCCCTGATGTACATGGTGCTGTAAAGCCTTCATCCAAATCTATGCCTCTGAACATAGATAGAAATGTTCATAGACAGAATTCCCTGGGATCATCAAAACCCTTGGGTGAGGCTGTTTCTTGTGTAAGTTTGTTAAAAAAAAAATCTGTATTAATTTAATCATAGAGACCTAAACTGCTTGGTCTTCATCTTGTCTAAATAAACACAAGAAAATAAAGGGAGGCAGAAATCAAAGTGCAAATCAAAACCTAACCTGGCCAAGTACAGGGTTAGGCAACGAAGATGTCATGCATTATAATCAACACTTCAAACTGCATGAAATTCCCAGCTGTTGGTTTGAAAACCAGTGTAAGTATGTTTAGTAACAGCATCAGTGGCTGACAATAAAACACGCAATATTAGTTTGTAAATCTTGCTCTGTTCTAGTTGACCATGGAGAATTAAAAGGGATGGGACATGCTCACTTGTCTAGTGACTGCATGACCTATAAAGTGAATTCCTCTGTGTACAAATTCTGTAAAGGCGCAAGAGAATTGCTGAAAGAAAAGCTGAAAGTATTCACTTATTGTTGGCAGCATGCATTAAAAAACAAGATTTTGAAGAGTCTAGAAAAGAAGTGCTGCCTTGTGCAACTGATGGTGTAAACTGTGAAGTTACTGTTCCTTTACTCATCTGTTCAACATGATGAGAGAGGCATGATGAGAACATGAGAGAGGCTTATGTCTGACACAAACACACCACTCAAGTTGCAACAAATAATGGAACTGGTTACAGCACATATCTACCTACCTCCACTCATGATTTTCAGTGACTGGCATTGCTAAAGAATTCCAGTTCAAACTTCTCTTTTTCCCATGCAAAGTTAGTGGAGACTCAAAAGTGCATGCAATGACTGACAAAGTCCCAACAGTTGCTAGAAAAGATCACCCTAGATGTTTATTTGTGGTGTGAGATCCTATTTGCAGCTGAGACAGCAAGGATTTTCCTGACTATGAAGGTGCTTGCATCTCCTTTTGCAAACCACATGTTCAGAGTGTTAATCCTATGCTTTTCTGAGCGTGCATTTGGCAAAAATTATTTATCAAAAATGTAATTAACTTCTGTCCTGATGGAGTCAGCATCATATTAATAATATTAAAAAAAAAATCAGCATGCCTACAAAGGAGACTGCCATGGTTTAAGCCCAGCTGGTAACAAAGCACCACACAGCTGCTCGCTCACTCCTCCTCCCTACCCCACCCACCCCCGGCGGGATGAGGAGAAAATATAAAGAAACACTCATGGGTCAAGACAAGGACAGGGAGGGATCACTCCCCACTTATGGGCACAGGCAAAAGACAGGCTCAACTTGGGGAAGAAAAATCAATTTAACTTGCTACCAATCAAATCAAAACGAGGATACTGAGAAGTCAAACCCGACCTGAGAACGCCTTCCCCCCACCCCTCCCTCCTTCCCCCTCAGCCCCACTCCCGGTTCTCTCTCCCTCCTCCCCCCGGCGGCGCAGGGGAACAGGGGATGGGGTCAGTCCACCATACCTGGTCTCTGCCGCTCCTTCCTCCTCAGGGGGAGGAGGACTCCTCCGCACTCGCTCCTGCTCCGCCGTGGGGTGTCTCCCGCGGGAGACGGTCCTCCACCAACTGCTCCAGCGTGGGTCCTTCCCGCGGGCTGCAGTCCTTTGGGCACAGCCTGCTCCAGCGCGGGCTTCCCCACAGAGTCCCGGCCATCTTGGGGGGCCTCCGCTCCCCTCCATGGCTGGGGGAGGGACAGCCTGCTGCCTCACAGGCTGCAGGGGCATCCTCTCCTTCTTCACAGACCTCAGTACCCACAGAGGGGTTCCTCTCCCACCCCAATCCCCCACTCCCTGCAGGTTTCCCCTCTAAATCTGCTCTCCCACAGGTGTTTCCACTGTCACTGACGGGCTCGGCCTGGGCCAGAGGTGGGTCCGGCTCCGAGCCGGGGGAGCTTCCAGCAGCTTCCAGCAGGAGCCGGCCCTGCGGACCCTACCCTGCTGCCAAAACCCCGCCACACAAACCCATAGGAGATATAAAAACGGTCTAATATTGTTTATCTAGTAAAAATTAAACCACCTAGAAGACTTGGCTTAGATGATCCATTTAAGAGAAGTTTGGATAACACCTGTTCCATCTTCATAAGTCAAATAAAAATTATGGTCAATGTTATGCAGATAATGAAGAATTGGAGATTACCATAATTTATAAAGTACACATTCTGAGTGTACACTAGGAAACACAGCCTATAAGCTGCTAAATGCTGCCTAGAGAGGCTGTCTTGTCCTGTATCCTCATTTTTCAGGAAATTCATCATGTGCTATAATAGTCACAAAGCTTAGCAATACTAAAACTTCAGTAAACTAGGTTTCATAGTAGGCTTTTTGGGCACCTTACCATCCCAGTTTACAATCTGGTCATGAGCAACCCACTTCGCAGAGGATAACAGCCACAGAAGTACTCAGGGAAATTTTGGATAGCCATAAAAAGGAGATTCCAGCATCATTGGAACCCAAAACAATGGCATCCCATTTTACAGCACAAATATTTCCCCAGAAAAAGACTGATTCAACGCATAGTTGGCTAAATGAAAACGTGACATGTCAAAAGCTGATTCCAACCCCCCAGACTTTAAATGTAGAAATTAAAATGTATAGAACTCTTGCACAGTTTTTGTTGTTGAGAGACACAGTATGATGAAGTAGTTTTTCCCTAGAGTGTGAATGAAAAGGAAACCACAGTACTTCAATGAGACAATGAAAGCCAAAACTGATGTGACTTCAGGGCTTTTGCAGATTTCAACTAGCATCAGTAATAAAATGATATATAGGTCTACTGTTGTTTATGCAAAGGCAAAACAAGGTTTTAATATAATGAGTGCTAATGTTGGCAGATAATGAAGAAATCAAGCTTATAAAGGGGCCATAAGGGCAGTGAAAATGTAGGAAACCTCCTAGATAGTAGGTTGGCATGACTTGACAAGGGAATGTCACCTGGCCACTGGCACCAGTTAGCCACAAGGATCACACAGACCTAAGAGAATTAACAAGAAGTGTATAAACTTTTTTTTATCATAATGTAAGCTGAAATAACAACTTACCTATTATTTTATTAATTGCTACTACCTTTGTTCTGTGCTATGTAAATATAAAAAACATATTGTTCAAATGCTTTTGCCAATATTCTCCTAATAACTTAGCAGTTGGCTGGTATCACTGCTTGACAAAAGAGAATTAGCTTATTATTTAGAAATCAGTTATAAACCTCAGCTCCAGTCACCTCACACTATTTCCTGGCAAGACAAGTGGGTGGCCAAAGGACCCTAAAAACCAGAGGAATTGGATACCACCCTTCCTGAGGATGAATGATGACAAATGCAGCCTGTTGGGGTAAGCCAAAGGACCTCTGTGGGTCTGAATTGAATTGTCTAGTCCTGGAGCACCTGGCACCTGTACGTGCTGTGGTTTTCATTGTCGTGTAGGTGACAACCAGACCCAACACAAGACCTGTGCTTTATTTTTATCCTGTTCCATGCCCATCTATTTTGTTCCTAGCTTGTGCCTCCACAACGTTCATTTGAAGTGCTGTACAATGTACATTTCTTAAAACTAAACAAATACAAAGGAAGACTGATTTGTCTCTCTGGTGACTTCTTTTATGGCAACATTAGTGTTCTGTCCAAACAGGCAGCGTTACTCATACAGTCACCTTGGGTTTGCGGCATTGTGCCGTTTGTAGCATTTCAGAAACAGTTACAGGAGGCAAACCATTCCACCTGCCCAGCCCGATATGCAGGATTCATCAGTCGGGGATCGTTTGGACATAGAGCCATCAGGGACAGGGCAGGAAAAACTATTCAGAGGATAAAGATAAATTGTCCTCCAGGGCTAGGGACATCAAAAGGTGAGAACAGGAAATGGAGATTTTTACCAAGCTGGTTTGGACGTCATGAATAGACTGCTCTAAAGATACAGGAGTATGTTTGCCATAAGAGCACTATAAACCTGGCTAGTGTGTTTTCCCAGGCTGGCCGGGCTCAGGGCTGAAGCCCTGGCTCCAGCCAGGGTCCCCAGCAGCTCCTGCTGAGGCAGCCAGGACAATCCCCTATACAGATGCAGCTTCCCACCGCCCTGCTCTTCTCTCTGCCTGGGATCACATTTTTCACTGGCACTGCTCCCTGGCTCTGCCCTCCGGACAAATCACCTTACCTGCCTTTCCCTGCTTGTGTATAGACTACTGTTTCTAGCTGCAGTGCCAGCTTGTAAACTCATCGCACTGCTTTATGGAGAGGGCAGGAGGACAGAGTGTTATGGACAGGCTATTTTTTAGGGTTAAAAGGTTATGAGTTGGTTTTCTTTCTTTTTTTCAGGTGAAGGGTTGGAGGAAGGGATGAGTAAGTTGCTTTAGATTTCAGCGTTAGATAGCTGAAAATAGGTTTATACAAACACTTAACCAGACACAGTTTTGCCTGGCACATTTCACATCCCCCGTATTGTTGAGGGCAAGAAGGGAGGGAAATTTCTTCCCTGCTACAGCCCATCCCCAAGTACTGGATGTTTCTACTTTGGTAGTATTCCCAACAGATGTATCTTCAAGGCAACATGGATGCCAAGGGCAGCACATGCTACACCAGTAGATTTTGGTGAACTGCTTCAAACGCTGTGCTTCCTAGAGTAAGGACCATAACAGTAGCAGGATGACAGAGCACCAAACTTCTCACCCTAGATTCCATTCCACATTTGGGGCACCAAACAGGTATTAAACATTGAGGAGGGAATTCTCAAAGTCTTCTATGGGAATGAGATGACTACTTTGTACTTAATTCAATATGATGTATATTCGTGTACATATTTAAGACCCCTATGAAGTCCCAAGAGGAGTAGCTGTTTAAATCACAACAAAATAATAATGTATGGTCACAGAGTGAACTGTATTGTAATATTCATTTCATAGAATCATAGAATATCTCAAATTGGCAGGGACCCATATGCATCATCAAGTCCAACTCCCTGCTCCTCGCAGGACTACCTAAAACTAAACCATATGACTAAGTGCGTTGTCCAGATGCTTTTTTGAAGCAGAAGTCATTTTATTGTGCTAATGAAATATGGCCAGAATTCTTAAAATACTTTCACAAGGGGTTAATTTTAAGACTTGAAGTCCCGGAAGGAACTTAGCATGTGAACTTTAAATGTAAAATCAAATACACTTTGAGAATAAGGCTGCTGTCTTGAACTAGGTCATTGTCAGGCTGGTGGCAAACAGTGAACTGGAGAATGGCACAATGGAGAACAGCAAGTAAAAAAATTCAAAATACCTACAGTCTTTCTTTTCAAGCATAAACATAGCATCCTTTGCACTTCACAAGAAATGGAGGACATGTCTAGAACAGCAGTTGCAGAAGAGGTTTTTCTCTGTTGTCAATTATTGTACCATTCCTATGTTTTATTGTACTACTAAGTAGATTACTAGCATTCTTTCTCATGTCAGTTGCAACTATTTGCTCCTTTTCTTTTGCAAATAATTGTTCCTGTTCTTTTTTACAAATTCCTTGTGAGTTCTTCAGTGTTCCCATGCAAGGAGTGAGACAGCTTCATAGCTAGTACTTCATGTAGGAAACAGCCCTCAGTTACCAAACACCTGCACCAGACAAATACACCATGAGTTAAGCAGTGTTGTTGCACCAGCATCGTAGTCATAGCATCCATTGCTATATAACTATCTGTCTTACCATAGAAACTACAGCCTGTGTGTTTTGAATGCTAGGCTTTTTTTTTGTGAGGGGGTCTTTTTGCATTTATTTAAGCAGAAACTCAAGATACCTGACAAATTATACTAACCATCTGGCTTTAAGATGCACTGATTTCCCAGAAGACTGCTAGGAAAGTAACCTAACTACATCTCACATTTCAAAAAATGCAGAGCAGGACATCTGCCTAGCCTATTTTGTATCTGACATTGCAGTCACGCACATAAGTTCACAGAGCTTGTAATAATAATAGTAATAATAAGGAGACTTCAATAGGCTATGGTTTGTCACTTGAATTTTGGTGTAAAAATTCATTATTGAACAAGAAAGTTCTCTTTCATTGATCACATTGTTGTGCTTCTGCAAAGCTGAGTTTATCGAAGTGATCCAATAACATATGACCCAAAAACTTCAGCCTTATAATTATCAAGTTGTTGGTCTAATCCTGGCTGTGGCAATGTTACAAAAAGGGTGTGAAGGCTTTGTAATCAAATTATTGACTGAACAGGCTTCTGAAGAAGTTATATGAAGAAATATTATTTTTATTACTTGGGGGTTTTCCAGCTGAACTGAAACAGACATAGATAAGACCTACTTAACAAAATGTCTAAAAATGTTAGGGACATATAAAGTGACATATAAAGCCTAAAGGGGATAGCCTGACAAAAGATGGTAATTTACACATGTGAATATAAATGGTGGAAACCATAATAGCATACATCAGCAAAAATGGATTAGATTTCACCTGCACAACAGTTATTCAAAGCCTGATTGATTGTCTGCCTAAAGAAGAAGGCTTGAGTCATTATCGTTTTAAGTTGCAGGCATGAATTAGGGAAAAAAAACCAAAACAAAACAAAACAAAAAACTTGTTTCTGTATTTTAGGAAGTACAGTAGTGCGTCATGTCCCTCAGCCCTTCAGAGCCCTTCGATGTAGGACAAGTCTCCTGGCTAAGGCTAATGGTAGTACTGTGCTAGGGGACTTTTACACAAAAGCTCAAGGTGAAAATAGAAAACAATGCATTTAAAGGCTAGAAAATCACCAACACAGAGTAACATGTATTTCTCTGTTATATATTATTGCACTGAGATCACTGAGACAATCAGCCTCTAGGTCAAAGAAGCCAGAAAGTTCAGACAGATCCCAACAGTGGTTGAGCCAATCTCCTTAACCAGTCTATAAGCCTAGCCCAAAAGTTCCTTATTCACAAAAGTCATTGTTGCTGAGAAAAGCCCTTTACCGACGCTGCTGTCACAGTCCAGCAAGAACATGGTATGTCTGAGAAGGGGTTAGTAGGACTGGGCTCCAAGCAAGTCCCACTGGCCATGTTCCTACTGCCAACTAAGAAAAGGTTGAGGAGCAATCCCTGGCACCAAACCCAAGTGGCAGTGGCTAGCTCACAGCCAGGCTGCCAACACCTACATACATTTGGTCTTAGAAAGAGCCAGCTGGAGTGATCCAAAGCAGAGCTAGGGTGAGAGGTAACAGTCACATAGGGATCCAGCGTCAGGGTCACCCCTTCTACCACTTTTATTTAACTGTATAGACATAGCCATCACCATAATAGTCTGTAGTGCAGTATCATCTGGCTAAGCAATGCGTGCTATTTGCTTTACGGGCCTTGAAGATGGGCTTTAGACAACCAGTTCACAAGCTGTGATGTACATCATAGAACATCATCCCTCTTCAAAGAGAGGAGACTTCATTTATTACTAAAGTCTGATCTGAAAGCTTTTTTTCTTCTTAACTCTGATGTTCCCGTTCAATATAATGTTACATGGTACTTGTGAAGTGATGACACATATTAATAGTACTGTTCTGTGGCCATAGTCTGACTTCAGCACACCATTTCGCCAGATCCTGCTATGTAGATAAAGGCATTTTGTTATTTATAGTTAGTCAAGTTCATCCACTTCTACAATTTGAATTAAGAATGGTCTAAATAATTAGACCATTACTGTTCCCCTAATGGTCTAATTTGTTTCAAGTGTAAACACAAGAAGGAGAAAGCAGGTCAGTCTTGGTTTCATTGATTTTTAATGACAAAACATGAGATATCCTCTAACCTAGTTTGTCCTTTCTTTTTCAGATCAATAAGAAATCAGTAACAGCTTTACTTTTAGCAAACAGGGATTGTGTTCATTAAAACATTTTGCTGCTCCAACCTTGATCTTACTGAATACATTAAGAAGTAGGTCACTTGGCAGGTCTTTTCTTTTTCTTTTTAATTGAAATCAATGAAGCTGATCCTGGCAGGTAAAACTAATTAGATCATTAAAGAAGTAGCAATATTTTTAATGATGAGATATCTTCTATTCAACTTGGAGTTCCTTCTAAAGGAAATGAGTTTGAATCTAATGTATAGGAGAAGTTGTTCCTGAAGAAATTTCTTCTATGAACTTTGAGAAAAATACCACAGGACTTGAAATTCAGCCTTTCATGGTCATCGGCATTGCAAGAAATGTGAATATGACTAGCACATCTTTTCCACTCATGGAAGCAGAGGCAAATCCACAAACACAAGCAGACATTGTGCCTCCTGTATTTGGGAATTAATCCTCATGGGACTGAAGTTAACAGCCTCACATCTATGGACCAGGCAGTCTGTCTGCTCTGGTGTTCTTCAAAATGTCTTCTCAGGTCCCATGAAAAAACTGCAACTTCACTATGAGCTTTAGATTGAGTGAATCAACAGGTAATGTGTAAAGCTGACCATCACAGTGGCAATGGCTTGTTTTATATGTTAACAAAAATAGTCCAACAAATACCAACCATCCGGAAAATTTGGATCAGTCACCTAAATGATCATTTAGATATAGAGAAGGTAATCGTGTATGAAAATCATAACTAGGAGGATAGTTCTCAGATCTTGAGGCAATACATTAAATTCTCTCAGATCATGAGACACTATATATAATTCAGCCATAACAAAAATTTACCTCCATGTCCTTAGGAAAATTTCCTGAGAAATAAGTGACATTATTCTTACCCAAAAAACTTTCAAGCAGTTCTATACAAGGGCTGAAATTAACTGTGATGTTAACTTACATCACTGAATAACTGTGACAGCTTTCTGTCCATTCTGCTGCCCCAAAGGAATAAATGCATATAGCTCAATTCAATTTTATGCATAAAATGTAAGCAATCAACATCATTTCATACATTTTTTGAAAGTGAAGGGTTGTTCACTATTTTTGAAAGGAGTCTGTAATTACACACTCATTTATGCAAAATTAGCTCATCTTGCAGGAGAGCAGTTATTAGTGGAATGAAAAGCATCATGCTAAGTAAACAGCTATAATAACACTGGCACAAAACCCAAACACATTAAAAAAATAAATAGTTATGAAAAATAAAATAAAATAAAGATAGCTTATGTCTAATTTTAGAAGTACATTCCTGTTATTAGTTACAAAACAAATAGCCACGATGTAGATAAAGCAAAGGAAAACACACACACACACAAAAAGGCAGGAACATGCTCAAAGCGAATACTTTATTAAAAACAAGCCAGAAGAAAAACTGTGAAAAATCAGTAGTAAGGGATTTATTATGAAAAGGTTGACAAGTATACAGGGAACATATTTATTCTGTCTTGAGTGATTGAAGAACAGCATCTATCTCAAGGAGCTATTTTGCTAGAGCATCATAATCAACATGGGATTTAACAGCAGAATTCAGGTATCTGAATGCACGTACCTAGTGCCGTAAAACCAAAGGCTGCGTGATATGGAATAGGTCCTCTGAGAGTCCTTCACTTTTCTGGAGTGGCCTCTAGGTGCCAGTGGGATTCCAAGGGGCATTTCAAATGGCACCTGAGACCTATGTGTGGGCAACCGAATCCAGTGCTGAAAGGTAACATTGAACACTTTGGGTGGGATCTGGCTTACTGTACGGTTTCTGAATATAAGCTGGGTGTCTAAGCTCCCATTTCGGTCCACGGAGACCTAATCAAGGTACCTGGAGCCTTAAGAGTAGTTCAGCTCACCCTAAAGCACACACCTGTATCTGGATAGCTGAGTATCTCCCAGACTCTGCAGAGTGTACTGCCCGTATAGATTAATGGATAGTGAGAAAAAAAGAGTCTGCTTGCAAGAATTTGAAACTCTCTACTGCACTGGTTTTTGTTACTTGGTATTATTGTCAAGTTTGTTTGGGAAAGGAAGATGTGGGAAACTGTATCTTTAGAAAGCCTTGACCTAGCCCAACTGCAAACATGTGCAGTATCCAGAGGCTCATTAGCTCTCATCAGAACAACACATCATGCTACAAAAGGACATAAACGTCCAGCTGAATCACACCCCAAAGCTTTCTTTGGAGAAATGTGATTGATGCTAGCGTGGAGCCAAGATAGCTAATTCAAAGCCCATGAAAGTACATCTGTGTTAGTAATCCGAAAGAGGAGAAAGAGAAATAAATCTCTAAATACTATACTTAAAATGCCAGGCAAAGTTATGGCTATCCATAAATATTTAATAAAAGGCATCAATAATAAATGCCTCACATCTGAATCTGTAAGGTTTTATTTTGGAAAATTAAATCTACCTACTCCATGAAGGTGGATTGCTCCCTGGCAAGCAGTGAATGAACTTGGCAGGCAGTGGTCACCAGGGCACGCTGGGGCTGGGAATGCTCTCTGATGTGTGAATCCTCTTACTTCTACAGGAGCAAAGAGCCCAGTTTGTCAGAAGGCATATTAAATAGCAACTCTAAGTCTTTCCTGGGAAACAAGCATGAAATTCCCACTGAAGTCAGCCGTGTGTGTATTTGACTACTTAGGGGCTGAATGTGGCCCAAGACTCTTCATAAGTTTTAACCAATGGTTGTAAAAGACCTTATGCTTCAGAGTATAAAACTCAGCTCCTTAGACTTCTTCAAACTAGAGGCAGCTGCTACGCATTTAACCTGAAGGCTGGTCCTCAGAAATACAGCCATTCGTTTCCATGCAGCATTTCCTCCCTGGCTGCAATTTTGAAACACCATCTCACTTGCCTACTATTTTTGGGGGTGATAACCTGGACACGCCAGTGTTTCAACATCTCTCTCAGGCTCCAAAGTGCAGGTTTAGGCAATTCTAGGATTTGAATTCTGAATATGTGAGGCTAATGTGATGCTCTTTATTCAGAAACATTCTCTGGCTTCAAAATGACTCGGGGTGCATCAAGCAGTTGCATTTCAGAGTCCCAATTTTAAATACAAATAAGTATTTAGACTACAATGTTGCCTATTATTTGTATTAACAATTAACATTTATTTATGGAAGCCACAGAAGACAAAACAAGGTAAAAGGCCCTTTATTTCAACACACGGCATTCATCGTTTTATTCTTCAAAATGGATTTTTGTTTTGTTTTGTTTTGCTATTTAAGGAATAGTGGAAAACTAATTTCTCAGTCTATGCGAACAGGAAATTATCACATTATATATTCCAGTTTATGAGGTACCCCAGGCTTGTTTCTTGTTTATGCTAGTGACAGGCACCGTGAGAAGTCTATGAAACTCTGGAAATTATAATGAGAGCTCTGCGACTGCCTTTGTGCTGGAAGATCATTACCTTCTCCTTTCCCCAAGAACACTTGTGTAACAACCTGTAATGAACCATTCTCCATGTCTTCCTTTCAACATGCAGTTACTTTAAGATCTCTCTGATATGTGACATTATTAAAGACATTGTCTGAAAGCATGACCCTCATTAATCACCAATAGTTCTGATATGCCCAAAGAAAAAAATACATCCAAAGACCTTTTTCACAGCTAGATAAAAGAACTGCTGCCTTCTCTGATAGGCCCCAGTGTCCTTAATCTAACTACGGTAACAGCAAAAAACTAGTAATTGCTTCTGAATCACTCCCTTTCACATGAGCAGCTAATTTGGTTTTGACATACAGATGGTAAAAGACAAAGTTTGTATTCAATGGTATAAAAAAGATGTCTTTGTTCATATTTCAGCCTGCTGCAATATTGATCTTACAGGTATTGGGCATGAAGACACTAATACGAATTACCGAACACACATTTTTTGTTCCTTCATATCAGCGTGTGTTGTGCTGCAGAGCTGCAGAATCCTTTCATTTGTCAGCTGAGTTAGGTATATCATCTCATAGATGTGCTTATCCATTTTTCATCCTTACCAGTAACTTCCACTTGTATTGTCTGCAAAAGGTACAGCGTGGTAGAACTAGACAGCCTACCCATAATGTGAACATACATTAAATAAGCTGTCCCATGCACTGTGAGCGCAGCCCACCACCACTCTACTGTCGAGGATTTTGATATGTAAAGACTGATGCATAGTTTAACCTTAAATGTATGTTTCAGTCACTGCAGAATCAGTGATTCTGCTCTAGGGCTAGAGTTAGGTGGTGTAGATAAGCACACATTTCAGAAGAAACCAAAGCCACCAACTTCATTACAAATGTTAATCCAGGCAAAATGGTAAAATGGAAAGCAGTTCATGACACCATTGTATATAACACTGCTTACATTAAACAAAGCACCTCAACCTTTGCTCGAGAGTTTACTAGAAACTCTTCACAGTCTGGATCCTGAAAATAGTAGGAGACATTCCCAGGCAAACTGACTCTCAGGAACCAGGTTTGGCACAGCTGCTATGGCAAAACAAACAGTAAAGCAAAGCATAAGAATGACCGGTTTTCAGTTTTGTCTCAAGTTGTGCCTTGAAACACCTGGTAGGATTTCTGCATCTGCCACCCACAGGAAAAAAAACCAGTTAAAACAAGGGAAGCAGAGCCTGGCAGGTTCCAGCACTGTTTCTCCTTGTTTCCATACTAGTTGCTGCAGCAGCCTGGGACATTGTCTCACAGTCTCACCCCCTCCTCCTGGTCTCACAAAAATGGTCCCTGCCCACCAGAGACCCAGCTTCCCCAGTTCTCCCTGAGAGCCAGGGTTCGTACACTGCCCCAATATTTGGGCATTCATACACAAGCAGGCATCACTGAACCCTTGCTGTCTCCAGGTTTAAGTGCATACACATGAAGCTGTATTCCAACATTTGTCTCAGAGGTATATCATCAGTTCATCAGCTAACTGAATGGCACTTGCAGTCTCAGACTGCAATAAAAGCAGGCTGGGTTTATGTGCAGACAGCCTGAGCCTATAGACGTTTAGAGTCCTGGCACCACTGGCACTGGTGATTTTCTTAACAGGAGAGCAGAGCCTAGAGGGATAAAAATAAGTAGCTTTGGATTCTGAGAGATTTAATAGGAACAGACATGTCTGCTGTGAAAAATTCAAAGGGTGAAAATTTGTTTTGAAATCCCAACCCCATGGAAATCCATATTTCCCATTAACTTGAATAAAGCCTCAATTTTGTTGCTGGAACTCAGCTCAGCTGTTTCTCTCCTTGGCTCACCCAGAGATATTTCCTCATCAGAGATGTCCACACCTCCTACAATACAACTAGCGGTTTTACCCCTGGGGCAAGCCCAGGGTCCCTCTTTACCCTTGTCCTGCGGAACCACTGCTGGTTGCTGTCAAAGGCAGATGCCCTGGTTTGGTTAAACCGTGACAACAGACTACAGGACTAGACAGCCCTTTTGCCTGAACAAAATGTTCCTATGTTCTTAGAAGATGAAAATGCTGCATGTTCTTTAACACACCATTAACTCACAGAAATAGTTATCTTGCATCAGCACAGATGGATTACCCTTGTCCAACTGATTTTAATCACACTACAAAGTCACAACCAATTTAATGGGCCTTCGCTGGTACTCTGCTTATTCATGTTATCTTTTTAGATCTCTGGACATCTCCTGTGGTTCTTGATGCTACATTATGCTCAGCTACTCTGATCTTTTCACTGAGGATGGTTTGTGAACTTGTTTGTCGTCCTGGACTCACAGAGGGAATCGTAGGACAGCATTAGTGGACCATTAGCTCTTGAGAGTGACTTAGCCAATGTAATGCGAGTGGCATCTGAGCCCAGCTGGGCAGATTAATCTAGATACGAAGCATCAGCACACTTAGGTGAGAGCTAAGGATGGGAGGAGGTTAGCATCCAACAACTTAAACTTGCCCTGAGCGCTCATAAGGCACTAATAGTTTGAAAACATGGGAACGGAAGGGAATCTATTTTCTCCTTTAAACAAAAAACAGCACTGGAAGGAAAACATGGGTCAGTGGCAAAACCCTCGGCCATCACAGGCACCCACACCATCCAATTCTTTTCCTGCTCTGGTCCATCTCAAAAGTAACTAGCTTGCTCCCACCATTCTTACAGGAAGGCTGTTACAGGCCCTCGTTGCTTCTGAGTTCCAGCCCGCATTTATTCATAGGCCCTGAATACACGGGAATGAAAACGTCAGCGCTGAACATCATGACTGCTAGCAAATTGGAAAGAAAAGGTCTTTTGCTTGTATCTGGGCAGCCTTTGCCAGATCCATATCATCATCTGCAAGCAAAACCTCTCACAGACAGCATGGATGACTGTGGCAGGTACACCCACCCCGACAAGAAACAAAACTTCTCCGGGCAGGGAGGAGAGGGGGAAAAAAACCCAAACCCCAGAGGCCGCAGGTTGAAAATGGAACTGACAGGTCTGACACGCGCAGGTAGACAAGCGTTGACCTTTTGGCCAATGGGGATTAAAACGACCCCGGGTCAGATGCGACAAGGGTCTAAGCGGGGTCCCGCCGGAGGACGTTTTGAGTCCGTCGGTCCTCCTCGGAGCAGCGGGTCTGCAGCCGGGGACTCTCCCCTTGGGTCGGGACGCTGCCCTAGGTAGCTCCTCGAGGCTGAGAGCCCTCATCTTTTAGGTGAGTGACACGCGCATTTTGAGTCATCATTTTTAAATCTTAAGAATTCTTAAGTTGGCTGTGTGGTACTAATTCCCCTTACATCATTGAGCCTGTGGTTCACAAATGTTACCGGAGTTCTAACTAACTTTTTACTGAAGAATAAATCTGACTTTTAACACCTGTTGAATGTGATTGTGTGAGCCTCCGTAACAATAACATACCTTGTGCCTGATCTCCAGGGACCTATGTGGAGACATATGCTTAAAAGTGCATGAGCTGAGTAGTCTTGCTAGAAGACTTTAACCGCAGCTGAAACCCAGAGCATGTTTTATCAGAGAATTAATAAAGCAAACCACTTGCTCAGGGGCTGTCCCTCCTTCGGATGTTTTGCATGAACAGAAACTCCTCAGCCAGGACAACAGTCTGACAGTTCTTGCTTCAGCCAGGTCTGACACATCAGGGTTGCAGAAGGGGAGAAAGGCAGGAGGCTGCACCACTGAGTTCACCATGAACAGCTAAGAATTGGCGACGCCAGCCCTGGCGCATCGTTTCTCAGATTGCTGTTTTGGTCTTTGGTAAACATTAAGAACTGGAGCCTTCCCAAAGGCTTGCTGCGGTCTAGAAAAAGACCAGACCTCTGAGCAAAAAGGAAGGGGCAGAGGGATTGCAGGAATATTCCAGTTTTCTCTCTCAGCTAGGACTGGAAGGTTAGTTGTTATTCACTTGATCTGAATATCATTTCTCAGGAGGAGAAGCGAAAGGGAAGATGTATTTGCTCATGCAGCCCCTGCAAGTAGGCAGCTGTGTAGACAGGAACGCAAAAGTCAGGGAGAACAAAGTATTCAGGGAAGGGGGAGCCTGACCTGTGAAGGAGCAGAAGCGGAGTCCCAAATCTACTTTCCACTTTGTGCCTGTATTAGTCATTAGGTTATCTCTGGACAGAATCAGGGAGAATACCCTGGTATCAGGGAGCGTAAGCCCAAGTTCACCCCTTTGCAGTTCCCTAAGCAGGATCGGGGTGAGGGACCGGCTGCCTGCCTCCTTATGCCCTGGGCTTCTGAGCAAGCTCAAGCCCCCAGGCATGGGTGCCAAAAACCGCTGAACCCATCCAAATGAATTGTAGTGGGGCCGAGGAAGGGACCATGTTTTCAGCCTCCAAAGCTCAAAACCCAACCTGGCTTCTCTTCTCCAAAGCAAGAGGGCTGCCAGGAGAAGGAAACCAGGCTTGAGCCTGGGAGAGAGGCAGAGTTACATCTGTACTGGGACAAAGCCAAGGACGTGGTGAGAGCGCTGGGTTGTGGCAAGGATGCCCTGGGGGGCATGCAACCCTCAAAGGCTGTTGAGGTTCCTACCCTTTCAGTAGACACGAGGTGGTTTGTTCATTTCTTCCCCTCTTCACTTCATTCACCTGAATGGCCCTAACTGTTCAATTTGCTGAAAAAAACTAAAAGCTCAAACCAAGCATTTGCCGTATGCTGCCACCTGATGTGATACAACGTGACATACGGTGCCAGCTGCAGTCACAGCCTATATCCTAAAATAACTTAATAGAATATGTCATGACATGAAATAATAGGAAATGATGCATGACAAATTAATACCTAAAAAAGCAGCAGCAGCTGGATGTGCAATCCCTTCTTCATAGCATGCTTGTTGGAACAGTTTCCCATATTCAACATTAAGAGACATTGCACACTGACTCCTTTGCAGTACACCAGACCATGGCAAATCCCTTAGCTTTGCACCACAAATCCGTGGCTTCTGGAGCTTTTACTTTTTAATTGGTAGGATACAGTGTGAACCTCTTCCTGAGCATATTCACAGTTCACCACATGTGGTAGACCACACCAACACGCCAGCTTTGATTTTGGCATGGACATTTCAAAGGCCACCAGGTTCAGAGGTTCTGCTCAATTTCAGGGAGCGAATGTGAAGAGTTGCCCCTGCATTTCTTAGCCCAAGGCATGTTTCAGGGGCACCTGAAGTGTCTGCACAATAATGCTGAAGTTTGCTTTACTCCTTTTTTTTTCAGTCTGTGTAGCCCTGGTGTATGAAGGGTACTTTCTAGAGATATAATGCTTTAAAGGGTGTATAATACAAGTAAAGGATCTTTCATGAAACTGACATTTTCCCATTTCACCTGAGTCAGCGGGACAGCACAGAAAGGTGCAAGGAGCAAAGAATTATGCTTACCATACAATGAAACGAACTGCTATAACATTTTGGGGGGAAGATAAAATGCTTTATATGTGCACCAAAGCCAATAACCAATTCCATAACCAATTGCTTTTTCAGGCAAAAAAAGTCTTTGTAGAGTTGCAGAAGTGAACCCACTGTTTCAAACTTTAATGGATCAACTCAACTCAATCAGCTGTTACTACAAGAATGATACGACATATGTCGCAGCAAGCAGTCTGTAGTCTTTGGTCATTTACTTTGGTTTAGATCAAATGAAGTACATGTATTTTTTCTAGCTGAACCCTACACTGGTTGTTTAAACTTAAGAAGTCAAAACTATATTATTCATTCCAGGCTATTTTAATAAAGAAGTATTTTAAGATGAGCTTTTTATATAAATATACACATATTCCACTGAATAAATATGAAAAATAACACGTTTCTTCATATGCAAATAGCATCATTGTGGAAATTTATTCTTCAGTCACATACTCTTTTTTTCCATAATGTGTTTCAGATGAGCTGGAGTGCAGAGTCATATACCTCTGTCATCAGAGGGCTTTGAAACTTTGCTATCAATAATCACATTGGTTGCCAGGAAGGAATGCATCCAGGCTTTAGAGCCATGTTTATTTCCCACAAGGCCTTTAATTCCTTAATAAGAATTCGAATCTCTCTGATATTTAGAGAACTGGAGAAGTTGGTTAACTTGGATTGCACTCACTTTCATGGACTACCTTAGGTTTTTCATATACTGATTACTTCCTAACATTACTTTGTAGAGTCACACATATTATTCACACTGGCATTACTAATATTATGTTCTTAAATCTGTCTCCTATGTCTGGCATATTTATATGAGAACCTTACATCCAGAAGCACCATCTGTTCAAGTTACGTGTAGAGCACTTGGCCTCTGCAGTTCAGGGCAATAAAGATTCCTACGTGCTCTGAAACACTGATCTCCAAGTCAGTCCTGCTAAGACACACTGTGACTGACTTTAAGCCATATATGCAAATATATGCATATATACACTCAGCAAGTTAGCCCTGAAGAGGAAGGAGAAAAAGGAACTGCTGTTTCATTCCACAGAATGTACAAGGTTTGTGGCAAACAGATCAGTCATCGTAAACCTTCAAACTCTAAGCGTTTTTCTATATAAAAGCCTTGCTGAAAATAGGAAAATCATGGAATCTGCCTAATCTTTTTACTGAATTTTGCTTTCAGTTTTGGGAACGGGACCACAGATTCTGGATCTTTTCCTACAGCACTTGAGAGCTACTGTGTCTGTAAAAGTGAGAACAAAACAAAACTTACTGATAATCAAACATAATAAAGGAGTTGCATAATACAGGCTTTCTATGAAAATGGTGTATCCACTGTTCCTCACCTGACACTCGAACAGGCTTCATCCACCAAAGGTCAGGCCAAAATACTAAGAAATAAAATGCTATCTAAGTCAGCTGCAGAATTATGAAGACAAATCAGGAATTGGTGGCTTTGTCAAGTACTTCAGAAAAATGCTAGCAGCCAACGTATTGAACTTTCTACTTCATACCTTCAAGGATAACAAATAGCCTGTCACGTTAGCTCCTGCAATGTAATTAGCATTAATAGCTACATAAAGTAAGCAATTACTTTCAAAGCATGATGGATGCAAGTATAGTTTCTTAACAATAACAACTGAGAGTTCCTATCTAAAACCATGGCAATTCATCTTGAATGACTCATGTAATATTACTTCTACTCTTCAACCAGTATAGGATGCTGATTCAACCCCAACAAATGCCTTTGCTTTCACAAAAATAAAGTCCTCGGAGGCAATTTTCCAAAACAAATATTCTTAATCCTCCTCATAACGTGAAACAGAACGTCAATACAATCACACAAAAAGTTTGAAATGTATGGATTTAATTCTCACTCTGCGGAAAACTTTGATCTTTGCACATTTCCCTTCATAAATATAAATGTTTGTGACAACCCTGGGAAATCAACTTTCCTTTGGGAATTATAGTTGACTTCTAGTATACATGTCTTGGCAGAGAGGCTAAATAAGGGTTTAAAAACATACAACAATTCAGCAAAAGTATAACCTTTCTTTTTCATTACAAATTTAGAAACATTTGCATTGCATTTTCCAGTGGTTTCAAGCTTAGCTCTTGAAGCAAAAAAAAAAATTGACGATACTGCATCCAAAAGTAATCAGTTTTTAACAGCATAAAAAAGAGATACTGATAACAAAGCTTAAAGACATAATAGAATATGTTTTTGCAATATTCAGAAATGCTTTTTTGAAGTAACAAGATCTGCAATATACGCAGGTATACCCAGCCTAAAGCATCCAAACCCACTGGAACAAATAATTTCATGTTAAGAAAATAACAAAAACTCTATCTGTAGTATGTACAGACAGGGTGGGAACGTCCTGGTTGCAGTTTCATTTCAGAAGGATCAGTTAGAAGAAAAGAACTAACCATGGAAAAGAATAGTGAAATACTGATGCTATCAAACATTAATCCGTTGTGACGTTTAAGCAAGCAGTAGATCGAAACTATGCTGGAAGATAGGAGTGATTAACTGGAATAGGAAATTTATCCTTCTAATAGGGTAGAGAATCTCTATGGGCATTCAGTCACTTAATATATTCTTTAAATATGTATTCTGTGGGTTCTTTGAGTTCAGATACTCACAGCCTCAGAAGACCTCAAATTGTATGGTTGCCTCAATGAATTACAACCTGAAGAAGAGATAAAAACTTCTGCAAAGAACCTACAATAGAAATAAAATGCAGGAATCTCTATTTTTCGACGAGGTGAATACCCGGTGTCTCAAATAACACTGGAAGAGCAGCAGTAGCTTAAGACAATATCTTTATTCTGTTTACTTTGCTGTTTTCTCTAGCTGGTGGATATAGAAGCTGTATGGACCAGAGGGTGCTGGGAGGTTAACAGATTTTATTGTTTTCCATGCTTTTCGCTTAGTGCTTTACATATTTTTCCACTTCTTTTCAATTATTTTTCATAATAATTATAATTATTTATTTATATAATTAGTATATAATTAATCTAAACCATTCCACTTATTCATATGAAGGTAAGTGCAAAGTGCTTTGGAATAAACTTACTAAATGCGCTTATAAAAGTATGTCTAACACATTCAAGAAAAAAAAAATGAAGGTAAGAATAGTGTAATCTTTCTGATAATAATCTTCTTATTCCCCAGACTCCTTGTGTTTGAGTAGCCAAAGACAAGATTTTGAACTGCCTGTCACACGCAAAATGTTACAATATACTAGAGAATCAAAAGAGAGAGAATTTAATCTTTTTATTACCATGGAAAAACCCACTGATGCTCCCAAAGAGGCTCTGCAAGGGAAGAGTAAACAATTGGCAGGGGGTCTCCACCCCACTCACACCCATCCTTTCTTCTGTGCCAGACCAGCCAGACTGAACCTTGAAGCCAAGAGGGTAACATGAAGAATAAATTGTGTCCTTTGTCTTCAAATATTTGCTGTTGTTGCCTGCACATAGTTTGCGTTTCTCTCAAAGCACGCTGTCCAACTTGCTTCAAGTGCTGCGACCTCCAAAGCCTCAGTGTCACCTCTGGAAAGCTGTCCTGCACCTGGGCAGGTCCCATTTGCGGCGACCTACTACATCTGCCATTGGTAAGGCCACAAACACGCCCGGCGTTTGCTGCAGCGTTCATTGTGCTGAGTTAGCCCTATGCACAAAGTGAGGTTTGATTCTCTTGCGTGGGAACTTGGCTGCGAGATTAAAAACTCTGCAGCTATAAAGTCACTACAGTTCTGCACCTTGCAAAAGCGTATGCCCATGAGTGACTATGCTGACGTGAGAGGTTTCATGAGAACTGAATGTGCTGAGCTAATGAGATTATTTTCATTATGTTGGAAGCTGTATAATAACTTTATAAAAATTTTAATTTCCAATTTCTAAATATTCTGAACTCTATGATTTCTGTAATTTTTAGTGTCTCAGACCATAGATATATAACATAGAGAACTGGAGAAGTCGGTTAACTTGGATTGCACTCACTTTCATGGACTACCTTAGGTTTTTCATATACTGATTATTTCCTTTAAAATGAAGAGGCAAGATGAGATCTACTGTCTCAGTGACAGCCAACCTATAAATTAAAATGAATTTAATGTTTGAGTTTTTGGTAGCCAAATTTCCAAAACCAAATTTCTGTTTGATACAGCCATTCGTGTCAGGAACTAATTTGGATCAAGGCTCTCACAAACAACATGACAAATCCCTCCCTTGTAGCCTTTTAATCTCCACTTCCCGTTTTCTACAAAAGAGACAAAAGTATAGTATAAGTACTCTGTGAACAAAAAGGCTCCAACACCTTGAAGCAGCTTTGGCAGCTGAAAATGTCTCATCATGGCTCTTATGGCAAAGCTCCTGTTTAGCAGGTAATGATGCTTAAAAACTTTCTCTTTTGGCAATCTTTAGAGAAATCCTTTTGAATTTTGGACTTCTACAGCATTCCTTCTACCCGTGAACCTGCCAAGCTCTATGAAATCTTTAGCTACTTGCTTTTTTCATACTATTCCTGGCTAAAAATGTCTAGAGAGTGAGCCAAATGCATAATAAAGTACATGGGTATTTTCTGACAATGTGTGATGGCACCTTTATACCACTGTACCTTAGCAGACAGTGAAGGCATTAACTCAAAATAATGGTGTGAGCACAGAACCTCAACGCTGTAAAAAAATGACAAGCACTACCAGATTTTTCTCAGTTTCTTGCATATCACAGACATTATCTGTTACTGTCTTGATTCAGTACTGAACTCTTCCAAAAACAAATTGCTGTGAGACTTTAGTGCCTTTCATGGTAAGTCATTCTAATGCCAATTTCCTCAGACACTTACTGGCAGCAGACTTGGGTAATGCCCTACGTATTCTACTGCAACAGCCATCCAAGGCACTTGCATTGGTTGGAAACAGTAACACAGATTTAGAGGACCCAGAATGCATTAAGAGTTTGAAGTAAGTCATATTATGGAGACAACAAGCAACGTAATGCTTTAACCTGATGTTTAGTCTGGCATGCTATCAACCATCATCACTAGAAGCTGAGGTAGCACAAAGCACAAGGACTTGATCCAGATCTCAATTTGAAGCCAAATTTGAAGCCAAGCCCAAGTGAGATCTGTGTTTAGACAGTGCTGAAACCATCTGACTGTTCCAGAGCATCTCACTTACTTAAAAGTACGGAGGTATCTCCAGAGTTCCCAGAGTGGAGGCCTCCTGCCATCTTGCATCTTGGGAAACTAGAAAAAGCTGCTATTCCTGCTCAGATTCTTGTCATCTGGAGAAAAAAACACAGAAAGAACAACTCATATAGTTTCCAGAGCATCTAAACCCATATCCTGTAGAACCATATGTCTTCCTTTCCCCAGACATCCCTTCTTTTTGCCCAGAAATTTTGTCAAAGTAGATTTTAAAACCTATATGTATTTAAAACCTATATATATGTATATACACACATGTATATATATAAGCCTGATGTTCTTGATGGGAATGTTTCCTGTCATCAACTATAGATGTCTAGTGCCAATTCAGATACCCTGGAGTATCCCATATGTCCTCCAGCCGCTTCTCCAGATGGACAAAGATCTCCCATGCGTCCTATGCTACATCCACCAGCCCTTCTGAATGTCTCGTACATGCTGGACCATGTGAAATGGTCCTAGGCGCCTACCTGAAGGCATCTGATTTGCTTCATGGATGTCTGATGTGATAAGTACCTCCAAGCAATTTTCAGGAAACGTAGCATTTGTTGTACACAAGTTGTGTGCGGTACAGCTTCACTGCAAGGATGGACATTCTGCACGTGTGCTGTCCAGTTGACATGCGAGTCCCAGGGTCTCTGAAGACTTGTTTCTTGTGCATCATTAGCCATAGCTCAACCGTACAGATTTCTATTTAGAAAATTCCTGAACAGAAGCATGGAGTCTTAGTACCTGGGAATAAGTCTGCAGAGATGACTTAAACTACTTTTTACATATGGCCAATGGCAAAAGATCACAAATAAAATTACTGAATGTTTCTCATGTGACTTGCACAGCAATTCACTCCACTAGTCAATAATTAGTTTGTTTTCAGAGAGAGCACCAGTCAAAATTTACATTTAAAAAGACAATTTAACTAGAATAAAATTAATGGAGGAAGGAATATGTCAATTAAAAAAATCTGATGGCAAAACCCATGTAAATTAATTTGAATAATTTCAATTTTCCATTAATTTTTTGTTAAAGCATATTGTTTCAGATATGATTAAAATCAAGTTTGCTTTGTGTTGATTCACTTTGCTTAGCTATATAAACCAGGCAAACTACTGTTCTATTACGTTACAATTATATAACATATTTTACATTATAATATCTTGATGTTATCTGAATGAAACAATTAAATGGTTCTGAATAATTCTTCTCATTCTGTGGGAAGCTGGTAAGTGATTTTTTTGTTTGTTTAATTGTGAATTAAGACAAATTTGAAAGTGTCAAGATTTTCCACAATCTAAAATTATAACCTTTATCAGCTTCAATAAGGGGAGGGGAGGGGAAGGGAGAGGAAAAGCGTGCAGGTTTGGGCACAGAGTAAGTATGAATTATGGTATTTCCATCCAACTGAAATGCTTATTTATTCAACACAGGTGAGCCAAAACCATGACTGAAATACCACTTCTACTTTTGTTTACATTCTTTCAATAGCTATTTACGTGGCTGGAGAATAGCTGCTTACACATGTATATGCATTTCCTATTTATATTAATTTCTATAATTGCTTATAAGGTTTGCAAATCCTTTATTATAAAACTCTCTTTCTACAAGCTTTGTTCTTCATTTCATGCAAGTATATGACATTTTCAAACCTACAGAAGTTTGCAGGTAAAAGTGACTGCCTTGGTTTTAGAGCTCTTTTATCCTTAGACATTCTGGGCCTCTCTCTTCTACCCCCAAAAACCAGCAGCGTAGGTCTGTGGAGAGAGTAAACAACATCATTCTGTTAATTTTAGAAGATCCTGAGGACCATAACTTCCATGGCTTATGCAGAACACTAGCTGGGATAAACTCAGTGTCATTCTTACGTGACGGAGAATTAGACTGAAAACTATAAATAATCAACTTGGCTTTAACAGTATTTCAATTTTTCAAAATAAAAACAATCACCACAATAGAATAAAATATATCATACTAATACATAATTATAAGCACTGTTATTCAATACTGGGTTTTATTCCTTGGCTGTAGAAGATTAGAGACTTCTCTCAAAAGCTATTGTGAGGGTAATTCCCTTCGTACAGACAGAGAAAAGGTCTTTCTCCTACAAAATAATCTTAAGAGGAAAAGAAGGAAGGGATATATTTGAGTATCATCCTGAGCTGAAGCCAGGATAACACCCGCATATGTATCCATACATACATGGAGAAGCACTCCGAGTTCTCACCATTTAGGTGCAGCCTGGCTGCTCAAAAGATAAATAAATAAATATAACCTCTAAGCTACCATGGGGAGTCAATTGCTCAGATGTGTTAAAAATAGACACCTGACTTCTCTCCTGTCAAAGCAGATTTGTTTATAAGGACGTGAGACACAAGCATGCAATGAAACACAATCTAGATAATCCATTTATTTGTTTAGGCAGTTATTTGAACAGCCTAAATGAATGATCCTAATATAAGGAGTTTACTAAAAGGACTGTTTCCAAGTGATCACTGGATAAAAGGACGCCTACTGTTACAGCACCCTTTAAAGATGGTTAGAGAGACCTTAGCCCTGGCAGGAAAATCAGGTAGTGGTGGCATCCCTGAAAGTAAAGGTGACCTGTATAAAGAGAAATGGTGCTTTATTAGTTCCTTTCTTACCTCTTCTTCATGAAACAAGGTGCACCATGCGATAGGATATCTCTAAATGACAGGAGGGGAGAATAAAAGCTGATAATAAAATTAACATACATGAATTCTGGCTCCCCTCCCATATATCCCACCTAACTTACTAATAGTAATTAACAATGAAAATTAGGTACATGTTTGGTTTACATGAGATGAAAGGCAATGCGTTTGCTGACTGTCTCTGTACAGTTAGAGGCATTAGAGGATCGTGTCACTGAATGTCAGTGAACTTGAGTCTAGAATTCTGTATATAAAAATGTTCTTAAGGATTTCTATTCAGCTGAGGTCTCAATAATAAAACCATCAGCTGAATACTTTAAAGTCTGATTTCAGACTGAAATGCACAGCAGCACACCAGTATATTTATTCAGCATTAATAATGGCTTTGTTGATTTATGGTTCTGCTGATAAAGTAGAGCAAATACACAGTACCTTTCTCCTCCTGATAAGAATACAGAAATATCAAGATGTGATTTTGCAAACAGGTTATTTTTAAAGAGAGTTTGTACCTAGAGCTGGTAAACAGTATCTGATATCAAAAGCACCAAAAAGAAAGGTGAAAAAAGGCTTTTAAAGAGGAGAAGAAAAGTCAGAAGAGTTTAGACACTTAAGTGACATCAGTCCTCTCTAAACTTGTGATGTGCAAGAGCTAAAACTGACAGTCACATGTCTGATTAGTTATTTTCACACTCCTTTAGCTAAACACTGGTTTTGGACAAACATCTGCAGTATTTGTACTGGAATCTGCATCCTAATGCGAAAGTCCCTGTGTTCTGGATAATATACACTATTGTTCCTGATGTTGAATGCCATCCAGTAGCTTCTAGAAATAAGTACGCTTAATTTATGAGTGTGAACGTATTGAAAAGATAAACATCTGTCCTCAGTCCTCCTATGCAATATAGGTATTTCATTCTCACAAACCTAAATGCAGCCTTCTTTCCTTCCTTCCGTGTTCCCCCCCTCCGCCCTTTTCTTTTCTTTTTTCTTTTCTTTTTCAGTATACCGAACCCCTGGATTCAAGAAACATTTCAGCATATGCTTCAATGCACCCTTATCTGAGGGCAATACTCAGGCAAACATCTGCAGCTGTGCTCTGGTTACAGCTTCTTAAGACAGGAACCCACCACACACACACAGAGATCTCCCATAGTTTCTGGCTGTCAACTGTTTCTTTGCCAGAGGTAATCCAGTAAATAGCTAATTAACAGAACAGTCGTTAGCTGGTATCTAGAGCAGTTGCTTCTGCTGCGGACCTCAAGAAGGGCTCATGCCCCAGAAAGCTCGTTCAGCTCTGACAGCCAGTCTAGCACAGCGTGCTAGCTCTACCTGCGATCTTTGCCCTGCCTGTATCCCTAGACCATCACAGCTAAATACTGCAAACATTTGCTAGGAAATCGTGAATATGCCCTTTGCAGAGTGCACGCAACAAATCCAAAGCTGTGGGGATGTGTCTACGCTACCCTATAGATGGCCTGTGCATGCAGTGAGCCTATGCTTTCAGGACGTGGGGATTGAAGCTCCGACAGCTCACACAATATGCCCAGAGGCTGGCTGATGTTTACTGCAAGTGTTAGCTTTGCTGCCCTTGAGAGCACAGTCATCCACCATGCCTGCTAAGGATGCGTCTGGAGCTACCAGACATATGCCAGTCTGGACAAATACACAAATTCCTCCAAAATCCTGCCTGAAAAAAGGAGGATAGGCCTTTAGTGCTCAAAAGTTAAGTGTCAACGCTGAGGCTTGCCATGAGCTATGAGTTTTGCATAAGTGTTGGAGAGAGACACAAACACAAGTGTCTTTGGGTCACCCAGCTAGCCCTAGAGAGCCAAGGGGATGACCACCTCATCCAGGCTGGATGGGATCATACTCAAGGAGCACACAAGGAGAGGGTAAAGTAAAACACACTCAGCATTTGACAGTCCGTATCTGGGTCCACACTACTGTGAGTGGGACCTGAAATGTGACTTCCCAGTCTCACCCCTCTGAACTACAGCTGGTCCCTGAGCAGACACAAGATGCCCACTCACAGAGCCGTGGCAGGCTGAAAGCAGGAGGCAGCCACCTAAGCCACAGGCCATGCAGCAACCTACAAGTAGCATTTACACAGCTCTCAGGTGCTTTGCAAATGTATTTTATCCCTACTCAACCCCCCTTCAGCTCCATTTCCCCACGGGTACTCAAGAGCTCAGAGGCTGAAAATGTATTTTTTGCTGGCTCCAGTCTTTGCCAGGAACACAGGTGCTACTTTAGTAGCTCCCTGTAGATGCTCTTCATGCCTACCAACAACAAACAAAATTCTTCTGACAGCAGATTAATTATAGGGGACTCCAAGTAATAGAAAAGGCAAGTGCAAAGTGCCCCGCTTCAAATTTTAAGGCAAAAGTATAATCTGTGTTTGCCTGCATTTTCTTTTCCCTGCCTAAAGTACCAGTTTATTCCTACTGTCTCGTCAGCTAAAGAAGTGAGAGTTCAACCTGATTTTACTCAGCCACCCCGGGGAATGCATTCCTGCCAGCAGCATTCAGCTAAACCCTGTTAAAAACGTATAAAATCAGTGGGCCTTCTTCATACTCCACCAGGACAGAATGTGGTTCAGCTTCTTTCTTTCCTCTAGTGACTCTGATGCCCTTTTCAGCAAGCATCGTTATGCAGGAGAAGCACTTGTCTGAAAGGCTCCGATATCACATGGGCATTTAGGCTGTGTCCTGCAGGCAAGAGCCCCATACTGTTTTGACAATTTCCGTAAGAATTTCTGAGTGTTACATTTTGAGTGACCCTTGCCCCAAAATATCATTCTTGTAGGAACCATGGATGGTGAATCCAAAGCAGGCAGCACTCTGACTTGGCCTGCACAAAGTTCAGACCAAGGGTGAAGGAAATGAACTTTACGCGCAGGGAGGAAAAGCAATAACACCTTCTGGATGGTAGGATTACAGCACTGTGCTAGCGTGCACCAGAGCTGCAAAGAGAGATTTACTGTAGGCAAAATGAAAACTGCTTGTCTAGTCTGAGGGAAATTCAAACAATGAGCAAGAGGGTAAACAGTGAGAACAAATTTGTATTTGGTGAAATGCTGTTGAAGTTACTATTTAAAACATTTTCCTGAGAATACAACCTCTCTATAAGACAGTTAAAGACAGCTGAGGTGAGATGATAACACCTAACACCAGACATCACCACTAGTTGTACTAGGGGACCTTCATCATCTGTTTTAGATATTTCCTTTAGGATTAGGAGAATTGCCTGCTTTTCTCCCTTGACCACAGAGGGACATTAGACAACAAGCACTGATACAGAGGACTGTGGTCAGCTGAATCCCCCTCAGGCTGCCAAGGGACATTTTTTAACCTGACACTACCTTTTCAAATAAAACAAACACTATTTTTCCCTCTGTAATTAAGAGGACTCAAAATTCAGCCAAACTAATCAATTCTCTTTCCCCTTTTTGCCATGGATGAAGCAAAAGGTAGCAGGTTTCAAATTCAGGAGTAGAGAAGAGCTGTGAAACAACGGAAGGAAGGAAACGGAGGAGGAGAAAGCACCTGAACTAGGGCAGAGGGATTATTCCCAGTGGTGATGCTGCAGGTACCACACTGTTTCAGCTCCAGCAGACGAAGGAGACACGCATCACATAAACATACAGCTGGTGGAAATCATAGCCAAAATGGAGCTATCCCAGGAAAAGGTAAAACATGGGAATTGTCAACAGGTTTATTAACTGTATTCACTTCTGGTATCTAAAACATGTACTTGAGCTAAATATTTAGGTGCCTTTGATGATCAATGGAGGAAAAAGACAAAACTGGATCAGATTAAAAGTGTACGGTGCAAATGTCCAAGCCCTGTTGGATGAATCGCACTTGCTGTAACTTTCACCTGTAGAGAGTCCACCTTTGGTTAGAAAATGAAAAGCCTATCCTAGCTGTCCCCACTTTGTGAACTTAAATCTGACATGATAAGAAGCAACAACAAAACCGGACAGGATAATTTTGAACCGTGTCTGAGCAGCTTAGCAGGGGCAGGGCAGGTGTTTTCTGTGTGGTGCTGGAAAACACCCCCGTGGCCCATGGCTTTCAGTGGTATCCATTTTATTACCCAGAAAAGTTGAGGAAGCCAGAGGGAGTTCAGAGAAACAGAACAAAAAGGGCTAAAGATCTGGAGGGAGGGAAAATAATGAAAGTACAGAAGCAGCAAGTATATGTTATACACGGAGACAGGATTTCGAGGATATCTTAAGGAGTGCTGGAAATTTTTTTAAGATGGGTGTTTACTGAGATGAGATCACACTAGATTTTTTACATTAAAGGGTATGAAAGACCAGGAGGACTATAAAAAAGACAGATTGTTTAAATAGGAGGTATAGAGAAAGTGGCAAAAAATCCAGGAGAAATATGAGGAGAAATTTTCCCAAAGCTGACATCCAATAGGCTAAGTCTCCCAAAAGGGAAAGAAGTCCCTTCACTTGCACTTATTAAATACCAATAAAACACTACATAATTTTTCAAAACAAAACAAAAAAACATGCTGGGAGAAGTATTTATACTTTGATATTACGGTTCTCACTTCTGCATGGTTTTTATACGTAGCTTGGTCTTTTGCAAACTGCCTTTTCAAAAAAAGTCAACTAGAACATTTTCATTAAATGCAACAGGCTTTAGATTTACTCAGAATGTGAAGATGCAGATTCCAGCCTGTGTGTCAATAGGCTAAAATAAAGTGGACTGGTTTTAAAATGTGCAGAACACCTGCATTTTCCACCAGCTTCAGTGAGGGCAATATGAAAGAGAGAATAAAGATGAAATGCAAAATCATCCTATGGGTTTGTCTCCCATGACATTTAAGGCAGTCGGTGGTGTTTTCTCGTCCCCTGCTGAATTTTGGCAGCTGTACCAAAGGTGTCTGCACTAACTGGGACAACCTCAAATGGAAGTTAGAAATCACTCCTGTGACCACTGCCAGGCCTGTGTCCTGCAGCCGGGACTGCAGGAGGGCGAGACGTACACAAACGGGATCCCGCGGTCACCCTACACAAACTCCCTGTGCTCGGGAGCCGGCAGCTCACGGGGAGATGTCCAACCTATTGCAGGATTTGGGTAAGGCCAGGGTGGTGTAGGCAGGGGTCTGCCTGAACTTCAGCAGAAACTTGGCTTTGGTGGGTGGTCTGTGTCAGCTTACATGTCGCTTGAGAAACCTCACTGAACGCCTGTTTGTAAACCACGAAAGGACTGAACAGACCAGAAAAGCTAATTTCCATCTGTTCAGCCCCTCCATGACTTTTCTGTACCGAGGAAAGGAACCGGAGAAAGAGAAGGACAGGGAAGCAAAGTGGGGGTGAGTAATGGCAGAGGGTGAAGGGTTGAGAAACTAAGAAAAATTTCAGCCTGATGTTTAAATCTGGCAAACTAGTGAAAGTAGGGCTGAAGTGGATCTGCCTCCTGTGCATGCACCAGTGACAATCTTGTTACTGTGTACTGGACTCCTGGTTTTGACACCCCACTTCACCTTGCATTAGGTTTGGTTACCAGCCCTGAGCCACAGCTCTCCTGACCCCAAGTTTAACAACCCTCTGGGGTCAAGTGGGGTTGGCACAGCTTGGCGAGCCTGGGCTGCGCTGGTTGTTCAGTTCATGTCAGCTCTCTGTCCTAAGGGTATTCTTCATCAGAGCATCTCATTTTCCATAAACTGTTCTTTTAAATGCTTGAGTAATCACTCAAAGTTGGTCAGGTGATCATTCATGCACAACAGCAACACCAAAAGTTTGGGGAACAGAACATTCATTCTCTGGCATCTTTACAGAGATAAAGAGACATGGGCTATTTCACAGCTAGGATGGGCTTTTTATTTTCTAACCAAAGGTGGACGCTCTACAGGTGAAAGTTACAGCAAGTGCAATTCATCCAACAGGGCTTGGACATTTGCACCGTACACTTTTAACCCGATCCATTTTTGCCACTGATCAACAAAGGCACCTAAACATTTATTTCAAGTATACATTTCAGATACCAAAGGTTAATACGATCTCAGAAAGTCACTGCCCAAAATTTTACAGCTAATCAGGCTGCATAAACAGCATTACCAGCTAACTGCTCGTAATGGCCACAGCCCTGCTTCTTGCTTTCAAGACCCTCTCTTCTCCCTGGGAAACCCAAAGGATTCTGTCCCCCATCAGCTCTACGCCCACACCAGCAATTCTCAGCGAATTACCAAAACCAGCATTTACTCCTTTACAGCCACTCAGTGCAAACTACGCTCAAGTTGCACTGTTTGGCTGCTGAGACACTGGATTAAAAGTGAAATTGTGGGAATAAATTAGTTGTGACAATTGACTGGGAGGATTAGATCCCCAGGGTCTGACTACAGAATTTGTGCATCAGGAAACTGATACCCTGATGAGGTGAGGAAGGACTCTAGGTCATTTATGGCTGCCTTCTCTTGCAGCAGAAACTCAGTCAGATTTCTTCAGCCTCCTACTGTTTTTTTAATGATCATGAATACTTTCTAGCAGTAACATTATCATTTTTTCTCCCTGAGACTTCACCTGGCAAGTGGAAGAAGATCCTGTTTTTTCTTATCTCATTGGGAGACTGCTTTGCTGATTTTTCTGGAGTATTTGGAGCATCAGTGGAGCCTATATGGATTTAGCTGGGTGGGTGGGCAGGATCTGGAGGAGGATTTTCAGGACACGTATGTTTTTGCCATTCCTGTCTGGCACTTGATGCAAACCTGGGTTCTTCACTGACTGCACGCCCCGAGCGAGAAGAACGAGGACCTACAAGAGGAAATTTTCAAGGAATTAAAACATGCATACCCACATTACCAAGACAATTGAAAATTAAAATTCCCCAACGTATGGTATTGGGAAGACTGTCAGCATGAATACAGCTCTGAGGAGCAGCAAAGATGCTCTCCAAGGAGGAATCAGATAAAACAGTTCAGCATGAAAAGTATTCACCAAGGTGCCCCTGATCACGACAGCTATTGCACAGGAGAGGGATCAAATCTGTGTTATAACCAAAGTAGAATCTGCAGCTCAGAAGCTTCTCAGCACTGGGGGATCTTCCCCAAGGAGAAACTTTGCATAAACAGCCATTGTAGAGGAATTGGAGATGCTGCCCAAGACAGCATGAACAAATTCACCTGAAGGATGCTATATAAACATTTGAAATGGGAGAAGAGCTTAACATAAGAGCTGTCTCAGCAATAAAGGAATACACCAGCTCCCCTGGCCGGGCAGCAGGAGAGGCCACAGATCTATGGTGAAATCAAAACAAGAGTCCACACAGGAGAAACACTGACAGATGACCTGTGAGAGACTGAAAGCCATCCAAACCCCATCCTTGCCAAATCACAGTCCCCACACTGGACGAACACCTCAGGAATGTGCCGAGACGGAGGAGGGCCTTTCTGCCAGGGCCTGTTTTACAGAGGTGGGGGAACATTGCCTTACTAATGCAAGGAGTTTAAAATGCCACGTTCCCATTTGGCTTCGACTCCTTCTCATATCACACTCCTGGGGCTTCCCCAAAACTGCTTCTTTGGAAACCGCATGTCTCGTATGCAGTACGTTTTCATTTTCTCAGGACACATTTAAATACTCTCTGTCCTGCGCTAGAGTAAGGGGTTAATATCACTCAAGCCCTCGTGAAGCCTAGTCGCTGCTCCTACTGCAAGGAATTACATTTAATTAAAGAAGTTTAATCAATCAACAAGTAAGCGGGCATGCAATCCACCCCTTGACAGGCATTTTATATCGCATTCAAGCCATCAGAACTACCTCCAGCACCCAGTTTTTAAAACCTGATAAACCTTTTCCTGATGGTCCACAGAAGGGGGGTGACTCCCCAAAGAGGGGTGCGTGGCTCCGCTGGGCACTTGCCACAGCACACCCCGCGCTGAGCCGTGGGTGCTGCCCCAAGCAGTGCCTCTTCGCAAGGAGGTAATAAGGGGACAAAGGTTTTTCTGAGCTTTCTGTGGCTCAGAAAGTTGGAAACATGGATTTCTCTGGCAGCCTGTGAGATACAGGAATTTGTTAGGCTGCTCGGGGCTTTCAGAGCACCGCAAAGAAAATGTTACGTCAGGCTGAGGAGTCCCCTGGCCCATTTTTTTTTGGAAACACAGGAAATCAAAGCTAGGTCCTGGGTAGGCAGAAGCCAGAAAGTCTTCCTGAGCCTCAGGCCCGGTAGCAGAGCCTCAGCCAGCAGTGTCCACCACAAGCATGGCCAAGCCATGGAGGAAAATCTTTCTGAAAACATCAGTGAATGAGGCACAGATACATATCAACTCATGGAAAGCATTGTGTTGATGACATTGAAGGTCAAAGGGAAGAAGGAGATGGCTACAGTAAATGAAATCTGATTTACCAGTGTGTTTCACTTCAGTTTACTTCCAAAATATTCCCATGTGCAGTTCAAGTCTGTGCATGTGTACATGTATATAATTTCTGCCCAGGGTGAAACTATGTACTCAGAAAGGCACAATCGTATTTCATGGGTAGGTTTAGTTCTGTTACGCAGAGGGACAGTTCTCTGACACCTCACGAGAAAAGAGCATCCTTATACTTCAAAAACAATGGCAGATGGGTTTTGATAAAAAATCCACAGCACTTTATCTTCTGCTATCATAGACGTCTTCCACTCATGTTCCCAAACAGTGCTGATGGTGTACCCCTTATCTTCAGAGGTAATCAGTCACGTCTTCTGTCTGATATAAAGAAAACTGTCTATTGTTTCCAACAGGTCATGCTCTCTGTTTTACAGTAACAGATACACCCATTACAAAAAAAAAAACCAAAACCAAAACCCACAGAACAAAATCCACAACCAAAAAAACCTATTACATTCAATGACTGTGCATTTCCCATCACAGACTCCACAAATCCTGCAGAATAACTCCCCACTCCTCAGCAGCTCTGTGGGTTCAGTGTGTGAAGCATGCAAGAACCACCGTACAGATGGACTTGGCTACCTGTCAGTCTGTTGGCTACAGCAGCCTGAAGCAAGAAGCAGTTTGTTTCAGGTCCCTAAGAATTTAAACCTACGTGTAGTCATACAGGCAGATGCCAAGGTTGTACAGTGGAACAGACTGGGGATTTTCCATTTTTTATTTTGGCTTTGCTTGTAGACCAAAGGATTTCTTTGTCATCATCTTAAACTCTTTACTGGAAAGAAATCAGGATTGCACTTCAGATCAGCTATCTCCTGCAGACTGCAGGGGGGCAGCTCCTCCTTCAAGGTAAATAACCTGCCCCTGCTCTTCCAAAGCCATTTAGAAATTCTGTTTTTACCCACTCCAGGCAAAGATCTTACCTAATACTGATACTTCGGTACATTTAAAAAATGGGAGGAATATCCTTTACAAATTCAAACCCATACTGTAGGATGCTTGCTAAATTTCACGGATTAAAATATTCTGAGTTTATGAGATACAGACTCCACTTTTACGCACGTTGAGCCTCGGTGATCCATGTCATCCCCTTATCCATGCCACACTAATGTGATGTCCATAAAAACCTTCAAGGTTGATAAACATACTTTTTTTTTACATTCTGGGAACTTTTGCCAGCTTTATGTTCACTGGAAAAGTGTAATTAGGAATACACATTTCTGCTTCAATTCAGAACCCTAAAAATGTAACTTTTTGATTCTAGGTTTTGTTTAATTTTCGTTTTAAGTGGACATAAAACATAAATGACTTTCTACATCAATGGGCAGCTCAACACACACTTCTGTCTTCTGACTTGAGATTTTTGTCCACACACAAATAGCATTTATCCCTGGAAGTTTGTATGGATATTTGACCCTGATAAAAATGCCAGAACAGCATAAGCCTCTAGCCACGTTTTAGAACAGCAGTATCACCTACAATTTCATAGACAGCTAACATAGTCTCCACATGTCACAGTCGAGCAACGCCAGCATTTGAAGTGACAACTTCAAATATACTATCGACTATGCTTCAAAATAATTTCCCTCTCCAAATGATTTTTTTTCCTTTCAGAATTCCGCAATAATTATGATGTTGCAGAATGAAACAGGTCTGGGAATGTTTAGGAGTGTCATACATTTTCAAGTGTTTCCAGAATCCTGAAGCATTGAACAAATGCACTCAAACTCTGACCCATAATTTTTTTTCCATCCCTGTTGCCTCAGGGAGAAATGTTTCTCTTAGCCAAGCCACTCCAGTTTCTCGCACATCTCTCTTCCTTTCTGTGGCTGTGGTTGCCAGCAGACAAGAGGGACACATGTGACAGGCTACAACATGTTCTCGCAGGTCCACGTTATCTGTGCAGCTCAGACCTACCAAATACCTCCTCTTTATACAGAGCGGCATATTACAGGGTACAGTATTGTTTTGCACAACCTTTTCCTCTCATACTTCCTTGAGAATGAAACTGTGGTCCTTCACCACAGTTATTATTGCATTTGTTCTATACATGCAGCAGGTGTAAGACTGCTAAGACCCACTACCGCAATTTAAAGTAGGCAACAAGGGCCTCTCTCAGGAAGGGAATGCTCTTGTATTCAAATCATGTCATTTCAGCGGCTCCATTAGCATTTCTCTTTATCTACAGACATTTCTTACTATTTCCCACTTTCACAACCAACCCCCCATATTTTACCTTTGTGCCCTTCCCTTGTTAAGTCCCTCAGACACCCTTTCTAGAGTATTTTGTTCCCTCGCCCTGTTTTCCCCGCAGGCGTGACTGCCACTGCTCCACACTGTCCAGCCCACTTCTCCTCTGAACAGCTATGGTAAATTCAGGTAGGCACTTCTTAAAGTGAGGTTTTTTCCCTCTAGAACCACAGACATTTTTTTCTCTCACAAACACTCGCAGCATCACAATATCCCCAGTGAAGCCATATCTTATCAGGACCCATAGTCAGAGGCTCTGTTTTCCAGATAGTCTCTTCTTTCAAAACCATATGAAACCTTGGTGTCTTTTAAAAGCAGTTATAACAAAGTGCTGGCTACAAGTACCCTGCTTCTCAGCAGTTTGTACATTTTCAGGCCTAACTCCTGTTTGCTGCAACTGAAGGTTGGGAGCAATAATTCTCACGTGAGTATCATCTGTTCTTCCAGGGCACAGGATAGTACACCAAAAAAGATCTAGAGACATGTACATAAGGAAATTGTTGCTGGTGGTGGTGTCTTTCAGATAGGCGTTTGCAGTGCAAAAAGCTGTAGAGATTTTTGCAGACTCTCTCCTGATATTTTGTCAGTGTAAAGGTCTCCGATACCGCTTCATGGCCCTCTGGTGCTCTGCAGACTTTATGCTATGGGATGCTGATTATTTTATACATAAGATGACCCCATGTGCATATGTAAAGGACAGAACAAAATTCAGCATCCAACAAACATAGGGGTTTTCACAAGAAGAAGCTGCTGACCCTTTATTTAATCATAGAATCATAGAAGAGTTTGGGTTGGAAGGGACCTTTAAAGGTCATCTAGTCCAACCCCCCTGCAATAAGCTGGGACATCTTCAACTAGATCAGGTTGCTCAGAGCCCCGTCCAACCTGACCTTCAACGTTTCCAGGGATGGGGCATCTGCCACCTCTCTGGGCAACCTGGGCCAGGGTTTCTCCACCCTCATTGTAAAAAATTTCTTCCTTATATCTACTCTAAATCTACCCTCTTTTAGTTTAAAACCATACCCCTTGTCCTATCACAACGGGCCCTGCTAAAAAGTTTGTCCCCATCTTTCTTATAAGCCCCCTTTAAGTACTGAAAGGCTGCAGTAAGGTCTCCCCGGAGCCTTCTCTTCTCCAGGCTGAACAACCCCAACTCTCTCAGCCTTTCCCCATAGCAGAGGTGTTCCAGCCCTCTGATCATTTTTGTGGCCTCCTCTGGACCTGCTCCAACAGGTCCATGTCCTTCTTTTGTTGGGAGCCCCAGAGCTGGATGCAGTACTGCAGGTATTTAAACATATCTCTACTCACCCTAGCTACAAAGGCTTTGTCAGCATACAAAGCAAAGACTTTCCAGCAAGCAATAACCCTTAAAATGCATTTACTAGGACTCTTCAGTTTTCTAGTTTTCAAAGATGGGGAAAGTTCCTTCTCCGAGGCCCTTTTCTTCTTTGTAAGTTTATTAATTGGTGTCTCTGATTTCAGCAGAAGTGTACAGATCACCTTATTACAAAATAGTCCAAAACATACGCCAAATTCAATGTTGGCATGTTTTTTTTTCCTTCCAAAAAGAGAAGATTTACAGTTCGAAAATTATTTTTTACCCATATCTAAACAAAATACTTTTACAAAACAAACATAGAATGCTTAACGTGTATATACATCCAAAGCCCACTACTGCAAACAAATCTAGAGGCTCCCAAAAATTTTATTTTTCCCATAGGCTAGAGAAAGGGTTTGGTGGGGATTTTTTTCCTGGTTTTCCACTACAACTATTTAAACCTGTTCTTAATGAAAATTTATGCTATTAAAAAAAAAAATCAACAATACAAGTTAGGCAATTATATCACCAATGCGACTACTGTCTTAAGTGTAGCACTAAAAGAATTACTCATTACAAAACGCTGTTCTGAAAGCCTTTACCCCCTCTGAGTGAATCACAGAAAGCTTCTGCTATTCAGCAATTAGAAAAATAAGCCTGTAAGCGGAGTATGAACCCCAAGGACTGGGGCAGCATATTAAACTAGAAACATTTATACACATAAAAGTAGTTATAAAAAATAGGTAGCCTTGTTTCAGAGTCTGTAGAAGCAGCCATCTTTCTGTCAGGAGGTTGTGTTTTAAGATGCAGAAAAATCAATCCACTTAAAGATGCAGTTTTTACAGTTTGTAACAGGATTCTGAAGTCCAAGTCCTACTTGTGTCTCAAGAAACAATATTAAATTCTTGCAAGTAGGATGAGCCAAACCTGTTTTGTCCCTAGGGCACAGAGGAGATCACTGTTCCAGCAGTGGGCTTATTTATCACACATAGCAAGAAGAACATTTTTCTTTGTAAAAGTAAAACCATCAATTTTGCCTGCTAACAGCAAATGAATGAATAAAACCCCAGGATCTTCAAGGCTCTCCTCCGAGTCCTGTGAGGCTATACTGAGTGCAGGCTGGTCTGCTACCATGAGGAATAAAACCTTTATTGTTTATTATGGGAAATTAAAATGGGATCTCAAGCAAGAGGGAAAGAAAAGGTCAGAAATAGTGACAAATGACACTCTCCCTGCAGAAATTTCTCTCAGTCATCCCTGGAGATTCTCCATGTGTTGCAAAGCAGCAGACAATGTAATACTTATTTCCTCTTCCTGGTATTAATGTGAATTTAAATCTTTGAAGTTTTTCCCTTCCAGTTGCTGCTTTTTAAACTCGACATATCTAGGCACTGGTGAAACAACATCTGCTCTACTTGCCACAGATGAAAATGCCGTGGACTCCTGACTTTGAGAAAATGCACGTAGAAAAATGATCTGAAATCCAGCATTTACTGTACGTATTACTGTTTAAAGGACACTTGGTTTTTGAAATACAGTTTTCAGTCCTCTTCTGAAAGAGATCTGCACTTATTGTAAGCCAAAGACACCCATAACTAACATTACATTATAGCCGCTTAAGTATAGAGGTGGTACATACAATATATTGATGAAAAATAGGCAATTTTTAGATAATAAAATTGTCTGCTTTTCTTATTGCTGATTTTTAAAATAAATTTTATAAAACATTTTATCCTTTACACTTTACATTTTTAAGAGTTTTGTTTCATTGTGATGGAGAACATGATAATGTGAGGGATAGATCATCCTGTTTCTCATAGACCTTGTTTAAAGTATATAGACATTTGAGGAACGCACTCTGCTCTTTCTTAGAAATTGTATACTTGTTATCTTGACACAACATTCACTTTTACTGCAGTAATAGGTTAACAAAGTGCTTCTGCACAGAGAGAAGTTGGTTAATCTGGCTGCATCTACATCAAGAAAGAAAATGGGTATTCTTATGTTAAAGCACCAAGTTGTTTCTTTAACTTGCCAGAAACCCGTGTGGATAAAAGTCAAATCAATACCAACGGTTGTTTTAACTAAATCTAATTCTTGTTAGGAGCACATTCCCATGGAATCCTTTTTTGTCTTTGCTACCATTTTTAAACCTCAGAGGCCGTGAAGAACTGACAAAACAATGCCACTGTCCTGCTTTTGCTAATGACAGAAAAATGGGGAAGTATGACTAGATTACACCAATGGACACAAAAAAGTAACCAAAGTGCAATTAACAATACCATAGACTTCTTCCAAATTACATATTTTTACTGAAAGCAAGCTTTTTAACATTATAAAGAAGCTTTATTTCTTCAGCATCTCCTAACTGCATTTTTACAGGCAGATCATTTTAAAGAGGGCTTTATAATTGCTCTTATATATCATTCATCCTACCTAAGGTAACAATAAACCAGTACACTTAGGGTTGGGGGTTGACATTGCTTACTGTTGTCAATATTTTACAAACAGAACTCTATTTAAAAGTCTTTTATACTCCTTGTAAGTAATCATTTACTTTACATACTGTATTAAGTGTACATTTGTCTTTTTGGTCACATTAGTTTAAAAAGTCATGTTGATACTTGAATTCTTACATTGCCCTTTACAAGGACAATGCCTGCATCAAATGCTGTAGCATAAGCACAATGAGCTTGTCACATGTTTTAGCACTACAGTAACGTTATTGTTATTATCAGTGTTGCTAACAATAATGTCAATAACAACATCAATTTATGCTTTATACTGGCATCATTCCAAATCAACCAACCACGGACATGCCTGGACCATCTACACTAAAGTTCCCAGTTTCAGAAAGCTCCTCTTTGAGACCATGATTAAGAGTACTAAAAAGTGAAGTTCTTATTATAGCTCTCAGCAACTTTTTCCATTTAACCTTCTAACTAAGGACCGTGGTTTCAATATCTACCAATCATTTGAAGGCTGCTACACCTCCTTATCAGCCTCTTGACATCTTCCTCACTTGTAATTTCTGCACAAAAAATAAGTGGGCCCCTTTTCCAAGTGTCTGGGAACAACAGGCAGCAGAGTCACCTAGAGACTCTGTAAGCACTTCATCCAAAGATGAAGAGATCACAAATAAAAGAATTAGTATCTATCACTGATTGCCACCAACTTCACCTGCCTGAAACTATCTTCATGTTGGCATCCATTCACCTGTGTTTCACTCAGTCCCCACAGACACATCACATATATCAATATACACACTTACAGATATTTGCATATATACATATACATTTATGTATACGTATGAGTGTATTTATGTATTTGAGAGGTCACACGTCCCTTTACTGGTTCCTTAGATGCAGAATTCCCTAACTAGCCACACCCCACCCATGAAAGGGTTTTGTGGGTACGTAGATCATGTAGCAGCAAGCTAAGGCGAGAGGGAAACAAGACATATCTGAATCCGAATGTAGTCTGGGGAATCCCAGAATTCCTATATATCCCATCTACCAAGGAGCAGACCAGAGGTGTGTTTAGATTTAACCGAGAGCTTGCTTCGTTAGATCTATCTTTTAAAATTGGTTTAATTAATTGCAATGGCAGTGAAAGCTTTTATGTGGGTCTGAGTGATGCTATATGCTGTTTCCATACACATCCTCTATACTTTTACTTCATCCAGTTTGAGAAGAGGCACCTGGACATCTCCACGCTCTGCTGTGCCCTCTGGCAGTCCCATTCCCAGGATGAGCACGCAGCAGACGTTAAGCACGGAGGAGATCTGAGGCATTCCTGAGCAGCCAGGAAAGATATGAGAGAAAGGTTGTTGAACAAACACATGCTGGGCATATAAAACTTCACCAGATAATAGAATTGTTGTGTGGAAATACCCCACTCCTACCTCTCAGGCTCACGGTAACTGCAAAAACGACAATAGCAAGTACTACAGTAGAGTTGCAGCCAGACTGAAAGAATAACAAATAAACGTGGTGTTAAACTTAAATCGGGCTCCCAGCTGGAGTTCTGCTGTAGCCTGCCAAGCACAACGGGGAAGAAGGCAACAAGGAGACTAGTCTGGAGATCAGAGCGGAGGTGTCTGTAAAGAACAAAGGATATCCAAACAGCATTGTTGGCTGCAGACACTGCACTGATAAGTCAGGCAGCATTTGGAAAGAGGAAACTCACAGGAGGAGGAGGGAGAGAAAGAAAATGAAGGTGGCAGAGGAATAGAAGAGAACAAAATGGGACACAACAAATGTAATGAGAAAAAGGCAGAGCCGTAGTGTCCTTCAACATTTAATGATGAGAAATCTTTGACTGAGATTATAACTATTGATCAACAGGCAGAAAGAATTACATGAAAGAGGAGAGACAGTGCTGCTGAGAGGAGCCAGATATCCCAAGACAGGGGATTAAGGGATCTGAGACCTACTTTAGTTTTGCAGACCCTTGGGACAAATACCACTGTAATAAAATGCTACACTCTCTGCAGCATGCAACCCCACTGCTGTGTCCAGCGAAGTGGTCAAGGACGACTTTATAAACTGGGTCAGAGAGCTGGTGGGAAAAGCACGAAGAGAGGGGGAATCTTCTTCACTCATGGTATTTCTTAGAGGGAGGTACAAGAGGATGTTGCCTGTTGCATCATCTCGACCTAGACTGACTTGCTGAGGGGAGAGGAAGACATGTTCTGAATTTAAAAAAAAACAACAGTAATCAGTGAGGATGCAACTAAGGACAGGGACACTAAGCCCTACAGAGCACTGTGAGAAGTAAAAAATATAGTTTTTGTAGAAGAGTTGGCAGAGAGAAAGGAGGCTGTAGCCTTAAAGCCATAGATTTTCCCCCAGAATAGTTTTCTCAGCCTACTAGGCTGTTTAGCTCAACCTCCACTGTGAAGTTCTCAGATTTTTTCGCAAGCCTTTCACAATTACTTGTCATTCTCTGCTCTTGCCTCCCTTCTAGACTGCTAACACTTAATCAGATTTAATTTATTAGCAAAGAGAGTTTCAATTGCTTCAAAGTAATGAGCAGATACACTCTCTTTCTTTATTTAGCTCATCTCTAGCTAAATCACTGCTGCAGACACCAGCTACTAAAGGATGCAGAGAACATCTGCGTGTCGTGTCCTTTCATGTACCTTATCTGGTTCAGTTCAGTAGGGCAGACTTCATGCTCTATACCCACCAGAGAATACTTTTACCATCTGGATAGGATGCTACCAGAAGAACAGAACCAGCTGGGAAAAACTAGACTTTTTGCTCTCTTTGGAGAGCGGTAAGCAAAGTTAAATCTTTGTGCAGAACATGGTCAACACAGAGATTTCCTCAGAAAGATTCTTCCAGTGTAAGTTCCCAACAGAGTTTTTCAAAGACACCAGCTCTGGGAGCAGCCAGTCACACGTGTCTTAAGTGATTGCTGTGGACATCACAGGTCAGCATGTCTTCAGACTAACTTAGATGGAGCTGGCACATCCTAAATAAGGAGCCAAATCACTGGACTGTTGGCTCTCTTTTAGAGCTTTTCCCAAGCCTTTCCCTGTAACGAAGCACTCAAAAGAGTGTCTTGCTCTGATGCAGAATGACACAGGGTTTCAGAAGTTCAATCAAACTGGAATTCTCTGTGGTCTTGGCCTATAATAAAAGCTCCCCAGTGAGGTACTGAATAAGCATATTTTTCTAAGCACTCTGGGTAGTGCTCCTTAGCCCTGATTTATAAATTATTGGTGCCTCCCTGTTTTTTCTGAAGCCTCCACTGAAGGAGGCTTCAGGTCTGTGGTGTCAAGTAACTCACAGCTGGCTGTCCCTGACTTACACAGACATAAAAACTTCCCTGTTTACTCTTCAAAAGCACCATGCAAACCAAAGGCACTGAGAAGAGGTTTGGTTTTCTTTTACACTTCCCAAAAATATCAGTGAGCTATTTCTTTTATAGTCTCTGATCATAACCGGAAAAAGAGAAGCATGCAAGTTGAAATTGAAAGCATGCAATCTGCCTGTTGTTCAATTTCTCTTCTCTCTGGAAATCACTGGATAGGTATAGTTCCATAACTACTACATTGTGAAAAGTTGTGTTAAACACAAATATTGCAGCTGCCCACTATAATTTAAAAAGAAAATTCAATCTGTTCTGTCAGCTGGGTCCACTTCATATGAGATAGCCGCGTTTTCTTTTTAATCACTGACTTCAGGAATGGCTATCATAGATGCTCCATTTTCACATTCTGTGAAGTCCTCTTCATACATATTAGTCTCTGGGGAAGGATGTTCAAAACAGAAATGCAGTACATACAGCAAGTAGCTTTCAGCATCATTTGATGGGAATGAAACCATTGTGAAGACTCATTAGTTCAGCAAATTGCCGCTGCAGCATCTGTGCTTTCTAGTCACATTAAAAAACTGATGCTTTTAATGTAAGCCAGACCAATCAACCATATGAATTACAGCATGCTGTTTTGTATGTAGACCTAGAACTGCTCTATGCCACCATCAGGCAGACAGAATAGATGAAGTCACCACAGAAGACAAGCTCAGAAACTAGAATATAATTAGGCTAGTTGGTAAATCTGACTGTCTGACAATTCGTGAACAGCTTGGCCTAGCTTTTACAACCTCTGTTTCCAAGAGAATACTGACAACCAACCAAATCTTGTCTTTTGAATCAAATATTCTACTTTGTATTGTTTCGGTGTGTGCTGCAACATTAGTAAGTCACCACATTATGTGACATGTCAGACACCATGCCACCAAGACAAACTCAAGTTGGTTGGTTGTTCTGTCACTGGTCTACCTCTGGTTGTGACCTTGTTGACTGCTGGCAGAATAAGGCCTACATTTGTGAGGGACTTTGTTAAGAGAAACGAAGACTCTATAGCTGTTTGGAGAATGATGGCTTCCCTTTCCTGTCTGAAACATTCAGCTGGAAAACAGTTAGTCACTCTCCCAGCATAGATCAGATCTTCTACAAGAGTGGTGTGGGAAAATGCTATAATTTTATCTGCTTGCATCTCAGCACTTTCATCAGCACACCTCATTCTGAAAGATGTCAGTCTCCCGACTTTATCGTGAGTCTTGCAATATCTGACACTAGAGCCAGCTTGTTACATCAGGATACAGCTTTTATTCAGAACAAAATTGAGCTCTTTGGGTAACTGAGAAACTTGAGAACTATTAACTGTGTTCCTGAATGGTTTCAGATGATAAAAAAATCAAGAAGTACTGCTAAGATATCATTATCTGCAAGCCAGTCTCATAAGCTTGGGTAATTTATTCAGGATTTTTAATTTTGGGAGATGTCAATCCTATAGCTATGCTAATAAAAATCACAATGCACACTTGAAAAATACTAGGATCATATCTATTTCCTTTAGTCATGCCCAAGCAGTTGCAAGTTTAATTAAAGATATCACTCTAAATTTGCCACTAATCCCATATAAACACATAATCATTTCTTTCCCTCTAGTCACTAGAAACCATACAGCAAATTTTTTATATTTATTCCAGACTTTATTTCTAGACCAACCCACTGAACTATTATAATCTGCTGTTCTTTAGAGCATTTTATTCTTGGTTCTTGGGTACTTTCCCAAAGGAGTCATGTTTGCTAGTTATTAGAGGGTATTAGCTTTCCTTTTGCCATTCCTGTGTTGCGGCTGTTGTGCATTTATTCTCTAGTGTAGTCCAAAAGGACCTAGGCACCATAATTGGCACACTAGATACACTGGTCTGCAAGTACCTGAGACAAGCAGCACCAGCCAAGTGGCTCAGGCAGGGCAGATGATATAATTCTTAAGGGAGCAATATCAAAACCACATAAAGCAGAGAACCATCAATCAACTGATCTGATTGACTGTGATGTTGGTTTTGGCATTCTACCTTGGAGAAAGTAGCCTGGCTGTCATCTTTCTCTGAAAAATAGCTGAACTCTACTTTTGCCTTTCTGAATACATGACTAGATCTGTCTAATTCAAACTTGTATTACCAGTGTAATATGTAACAAACATTGACTTTCAGACATGGAGTTCATCCTGCAAAACTGAAAATGATCAAAAATCATGAATGCAGGCTCTGTCTTGTATTGTCTTACCTCAGTGTTTAGTTAGATCATGTTGCCCACGGTTTTACAGGTTGTACTATGAGTACTAATTGAGAGACAAAGGAAATAATAATTTTGAAGAACTTTCTGTCTCAGTCAAACAACAGAAGGGGTTGTAATCACATTGTATACAGCATCTACCACACTGTACTGTGAAACCACTAGTCCATCAAAAGCCAGATTCAATTAAAGATTTAAGCTCCTAACTACGCATTGCAAAAGTTGATTAGGAAGCTAGGAGCTTACACGTCTTATCAAAGGTACAGGATGAACAAAAAAGTTGCGGTGCAAATGAAAAGTTAGTGTACCAGGATTTCATCCTCTCAGTGATGCAGTCTCCCAATTTAAAGGGATTATAATAAAAACTAGAGATACTTGAAATGTTTGCAAATACTCTTCTGTCTATACATACTTGTTCTGGAACCATAGTTGTGAATTTTTTCATACCCTTGTCGTAAGATCTTCTAAGCACAAAATGTCAGAGAAAACAAAGGTTCTTTGCTGTATACAGGTGTGCAAGCCCCACTTACCATGATGACCAGTGGTATTGTACCCGTTCCTTGTGCCACCCTGGAAATTTGTTTGTCTAGTGCCTCTCCTTTTACTTGGGTTGTAAGCTTTTTTGGTCAAGGACCATTTTTTATGCCTGTCTGTAAAGCATCAAGCACAATGGCATCTTGGTCCATGACTTAGTTTCTGATACAAATAACAATCTGGCTCTTAGATCTCAGATGAAAGAGGTTTTCAATCCTTTTAAAGAACAAATGAAATATTGTTATTTCTGTAAGCACAGAAGCAGAACTAAATGGGGGAAGAAAAAAAAAAAAAGGCTAACAATGCTTTCTGCAGAAGCCTAGAAATATTAAAGGAGAAATAGCTGCCTCGTATTACCATTAATTATGTATCTGACTACCAGGAGGTGTTTTGTCATAACAGAAATCAAAGTGGACACAGGAGAAATGACCAATTTCTGATCTTTTGTGAAGCTGGAGTCATGACAGCTGTTAAAGGCAATTGGAAATGGGCATATTACCTAAAGTTAGCAACAAAGCTGAAGAAAGAATTTCAAAAGAATCAAAACAACATTAAGGTGGGCAGATTTTGTACATGGAATGATGATATCATTTTTGAGCCATCTGTCAAATCAAACTCAAAGACTTCCAAACCCATGTTGCAGGGGGCAGAAATACAATCAGATGCTTTATTTTGGCTTTGATGCAAAGCTAACTGGGTTAGTTCATTGTCTCCAAGAGTCATTGGCTCTGTCATCTTACAAATCTAAATGAGAGAAGCAGTAAGAATTTACAGTAAGAGTAAAGCAGTGAGAAAAGCAGCAAGTTTTCTGTTCTCTGGTAATACCAACATGCTCTTTGATTTTACTTTGGACAAAAAAGTGACTCGAAGTCTCCAAAGCACCCCAGTTAAGTTATTTCTGTCTATCCACAAAACATAATCACACAGTTTTCTGTTGCACATATTCTGTGTTCCTCTGAAACATGGAACTACTTCCATTTATTCTAAGAGCAAAATAAATTGCTCAACACCTGAGTATCAAACTACAGTCAAACTCTTCCTGATAGGAAAAAAAAAAACCAAACCACCCACACCTTACAAAGGTGGCAGATCTTGCCAGAGTCGATGATGACTGCCTTTGCCCTGGTGCCCTCAGCTTCAGACGAAGGCAAATTGGCAGCCGCTTGCATAGAAATGAGTTGTTGAAGGTAAGATATCTCCAGCTGATACTCTGGGAGGGGTTAGGGGCTAGAGAAGGTGGCCTTTTCCTGCAACAGAAGTGGAAAGCCCTGGTTTCCCAGCCCCTGCTCTAGGATCTTGGAAGGGTCCCATCCTTTCCCTCCCCAGGAGACCAAGATGCACAGGTGGAGAAGCAGCGTGGGATGCCTGCAAGGGGACTAGAGAGGGAGCAGGTCACCACATGAGGCAGGGGGGATGCTCCGCTGTCTGACAGGTCGCAGGGGGAAGGGGAAGTCCCATATCCCAAGGGGAAACAGGAGAAGGAGGAAAGAAACTGCAGGCTCCTGCCCCCACCTCTGCTCTCCAAAACTCCAGTTCTTTCTCCAAGCTTCCCAAAACTTTCACTGTTCTCTCCCAGCCTATGTCATCCATACATCTGTCTCACGTACTCAGAGTTATCTAAAACTGCCATATTCCCTCTTTCCTTATCTCTTCCCGTTAGCTACCTGGAGCCCTCTTTGCAGATACTGAGCTTTCCCCACAGAGCTGAATGTCTTTACCCAGCTCTAGCTGTAACTACAACTTGGATGAGGGCTGTACAATCGCTTTGTCATTTCCCCATCATGTGGTGGAGAGCACCTCTGCTAATGGAGGTTTCGGAGCATCCCTCTGTTCCCACTTCACTCCGCCTTGAACCTTTGGCTAGTGAAACCTGGGGGGAGTGGAAGGGGAGAAATGGCCACTGTCCCACTGATTCTATAAGATACATTGCATTTAATCCATTCCACGGCTCCAAGGCTGTTAGGTCAAGACTCAACACTTGTCACTCATTGCTCACGCTCCCTGTAATAACCATGCCCACAGTGGCTGTGTCTGAGCTGCACACATGCCACCCCAGCGAGGGGCCAGGGGCAGGTACCCACACCCAGGAGCTCAGGAGCAAGAGGTACACGGCCACTGGGAGCTCAGTCCTGACCTTATACACAGTGGGAGAATGGAGGTCAGAGACTTCACCATGAAAACAGTGCACGAAAAAACATTTTTCAGACTTTGACCACCACGGGCTGACATCTGCCTACCCACAGCCACAACATGTCCACTGGGGTGGATTAACTTTGATGGGATTGAATTAGATTAGATTGGACAAGACAGGGAGGAATAGACATAGTGCCCCGCTATGCAGCGCCAGCAAAATCTAATTATCTGCTTTTCTGTTTTTAATCTATCAGTCTAACTTTCTTTGTCTTTTAATCACTTCCAATAAACCTCAGTGATACTTTTCTTTAATCTTTTCATTATGTTTTTCTTATAAGATAAATGGATGTCATGGGTTTATATCTGCTATCAGACAAGGCTATGCTCTGATTTATAAAGGAAGACAAAATTGTGCAATAACAGGCATTTTAGATAGGATATAAAAAGTTTCCCCTTCCAATTGCTCAAAGATTGAAATAGTTTGGGGTTTTTTTGAACGATGATTTTCACTGAGTTCAGATGAAGTGAATTAGTTGCAGGAAAACTATGAAGGGTCTAGAGAACTTGGGACCAATCCTTTGTCAAATTATAAAACCATTCACTCTGTTGTCATTTGTGAGAATGAGTGAGTATATTATACAGATTTCTAAAGGCTTTAAATCAGTGAAATCCCCCAGACTATCAACATTTGGAATTTACTCTGTGATTTAACTTCATTGGTTTCTGTTGAGCATGACTCCTTCCTAATCCTTTGCTCCACCTTCTGTCTCTGTTTCCTTTCTCTCTCTTCCCCTTTGTCAGTCAGTACAGGCATAACTTTATTCCACAGCATGACTCAAAGTTTGAAGCAAGCTCTTGGTTTTGTTGTTTGGGTTTTTTTCCCCCAAGCACTCCATACTACAACTGGCTGCTTGTTGAAATACATCTTAAAATCTGCCTTGTCTCGTGACATATTTTTTGCTCTCCAGTGCACTATCAAGGAAGTTACTGCCTTTGCTGTTCTCTTGTAAGCTGCATGGAACTTCATTCTCAAGCTCAACATTGCTGCCAGAAGTCCTCATCTTCTGCTTCCTATGGCCCTCCACCACTGCCATTGCCAAGAGCAGCAGCACTACAAGATGAGATCCAAGTCCACAGGGCTGAAAGTAGTTTCTGATGGTTTCAGACATGAGTCTCATAATGAAAGTAAGATACATGACGTTGTAAAAAATAAGTAAAGATCTAAAGCTAAAATTGACACCTGGTTCCATCTTTGCAATGGAATAATTCTTCCTGGCAAAATCAGAATGTTGTTGAAAAGCCTTACTGTTACCTGCTGGTAAACTCAAACAGCAAGAGTGTAGGTTTAAAAGCCTTTCCCTTCTCAACTGAACCCAGGGAAAATCAAGGCAAATAGCAAGTGGCCTCCTTCATCCCAGCATTGTTATTCAGACCCATGTTTCTTCTGCGGGAATGCAGCAAACCAGAACTGATCTCATGCTTGCCATTTAATTATTTCATCAGGGTTTTTGATATGAAGCTTTTCCTCTGGGTCGGGGCAGAAGAAGAGGCTTAGACAGGAATACCAACGGCATGCTCTGCTGTGGCTTGAGAAGATGCAGTCTCAACCACTGTTGAATGTTTTCTAAATGTAAGCCTAAACTAAGGATGAAATTCCCATCAAAATGTTCACAAGCCCCAAAATGCATGCTTCTGTGACTCCAGCTGCGAGTAAGGATACAAGCAGAGATGTTTTCTCTTACTTTGTAGTCTCTGGATTGGAATACAGGAAGATATTAAGTTTGTCCAAGAAACAGCAGGTGTTTAAGACTTCAGTTTTCACAGCTAATATTAGACTTGAAACAGTAATGAAGAATGCAAAGCTTGAACATTTGGTTTGATTCCATGGAGAATAAATTAAATTTATTGTTTATAAAAAATGTCTGTGTTGCAGAGAAATATTTAATCCATTGGAGAAAGAAATTAACAGAGAAATAAAAGGCAGAAGGAAATCCAAGAAAAACTTACAGCTCTGACTACTTGTAAGGACATTAAGCTGCTCACTGGAATATTGAGATCGTAGGATGTTTTTCATCTTTAAAGGAAAGTAAGTTATCAAATGTTATGTGTGTATGCTTATATATATAATGTGGGTGTATTGATACATGATGTGTTTGGAACAGGCTTTTCAGAGAGCAATTATTTATGGATTTTTCTACCAAGATGGGACAAAACACTTAAACTCTTTTTGCAGTTTTAGCACTTCTTTTTCCATCCTAGAAGAGGTCCCCTAAAACTCTAAGAGCAAAATCTAATGCCTCCGTGTGACTTTTAGAAACAGCACAGTAATACGAGCAGCTGGAGAAAAAAAGTGTTTTCAAACACAGTGAATAGGTCAGATATTTCAGGAACAGATACGAGAAAAAAAACCCCACAGTTGTTTGTACGAGATGGATTTCTTTTTCAGGACTGGATTTTTAAGCTCTTGCTGCTCTGATGGCACGAAGGAGGTTTGGACCCAAAAGCTATGCCTAGATTGCTGAATGAAGCTTGCCTGAAGCTGCTCCCTGACAATAAGGCCAAGTGGCATGGAACAGCCTGTATCCATACTATTTAACGCTCTTACCCTGTAAAATAGGGTGGCTGCTGCTACACCGCACTTGGGAGCAGTCCCTGGCCTAAGCTAACTTCCGAACTGTGCCCGAGAATCATCTGGGAGAGCACTACTTGGCCAAAAGCAAGCCAGGGGGCATTTCAATAATTTAACAATATAAATAATCAAGTCCAGTGATGTGCCCTGGCACTGCTTAATTTATTAGAGCAGACACAGCTGACACAGCCAGCTGCTGATCCCTTAATAGCACAGAAAAAGCACAGATGGCCTTGGACCGCTCTCCTCCCCAAGCAGGGGTGCCGGGAGCATGCCGAAGCATATGCAGCGCTTCACCAGGGGCCAGAGGAAAGCCGTTCCATGCAGAGCGAGCCAGGGCTTATGCTGGTAGCAAAGCTGCTGCCTTCCAGCACCACTGCCTCCCTGCCCTGCGGGGCTGTGCGGGAGAACAAGCCACCTTACTGCAGCAAAAACCACAAGCAGGCTTACAGGAGGGGCTGCACTACGTACGGCAATTTACATTTCTGGGTGCAGTTCTCAAAACAGGTGGCATGTTTTGCTCCTGAGAAGTAGCGTAAGTGTCTTTGGTGTGCTTTTTAAAAAAATTATCTCCTTTTAAGAGAATAGTTTCACTACTGGACTACTCTGATCATTAATTTTTAAACAGAATGTCTGGAAAGGCAGCCATTACTTTTTGTAGGTCACTGGATAACACAACTTTTTCTTTAAGAGTCTTGTTTTAAGAATTGTAATGAACCAAACCACAAACATTTAAATGACATAAAAAATTAAAAGAAACCCATGCAGCCATGCACAGACTAGCTCCCAATGTGAGATTCAAAATGCAACTATTTTGTGTCTGTCCCTCTGTTTATGTCTAGAAGGAAAATAGGCAGCCCTAAAGAACTCAGCAGTCGTTCCTCATTTGCCTTGCAGCACTCAGCTGTGAAGCCTCCATGGATGAGACACATGCCATGGGCCTCAACTCTTTCTCAACCATCCAGTTAAGATTGGCATTCCAAGCTCCTGGTCACCACTGAGGGCTGACCCTCATCACTAGGGTTTTACTGAAAGTTTTAATAAAGTATATCACATTATTTTTTCAGGCGTGACAATAGGTTTGTAATCTCATGACAATCTAAACAGCATGTTGCACACATCACTACGGTCTTTTCCTTTAGGAACTGTTTGTTTTCCTAGCAGGAGCACAGCAACCATCACATACATAGTGAAACAAGGTAGTCCCTGCTTCAAAAGAAGAAACTTAGGTAACAGGAGGTATTGCATGACTACCAAAAGCAGGTAGGCAAACATGAGTTGACAGTGAGATACTGACGTTTTGGTACAAAAATCAGCAGTTTCAACATCAGCTGCCTAGCCTTTATATTTTATTGCTGTCTTCTGTGTTTCATCAAAGTAACTGTGGCTATAAAGGTGTCATGAAGAAACTCCTCTGGGTTGCCAACCTCACATATGATGTCATTTTTCACCGAGCCTAATACAAAACAGCATGGCTTCCAAACAGGAAAATAAATACAACAGAAAGCCTTACCAATGTAAGTCAATTGGAAAGAAGGAAAAGCCCGAACATGCAGGTGCTCAAGCTGTTCTCTGGAGTTCCAGGATGATATCCTGGGACAGCTCCTGGGGATTTGCTAGCCGGGATGCCTGCACTCACGTGAGGCAAGAGGGCTGCTCTCACCTAAGCAGTTAGCTTTCAGTTTGGGACTGCATTCCTGAGAGTGCACCTGGAAGCATCTGCCTGCTGCATGGGATGACACTATCTTTTTAACCAAGCTCCCTCATCATCCCAGCAGAAACATGCTACTGCAATTCCTGAAAATCTCATACAAATAAACCTCCTGTTGACACAAGCCCTTGAAGTTAGGATGACTGGGGGTGAGAAGATGAAGAGCTGTAACAATATTTATGTTAAATATCCATCACAATTTATTGTGAAAATTCGAATCTGGATGCACAATGTCACTGAAAAATCAAAAGTAGTCAATTGTTGACACAGCTGATTTTACAATATTTACAGTATAAAAAGAGGAGGCAATTATTCAGAGGATTAGTCCGATCCCTCTCAGTGGCACCAGAGCACAATTTTCCTTAAAAAAGGCTATATTCCTAGGAATCTGAATAAATTCAGGACCATAAACACGTTACTACATTCGCTGAAAAAGAAACAGAAGCAGCAGTCTAATCAAATCACATTTCCAACAGAGAGTAAGTAAGTAAGTGTCTCAAACTGTGAAACAGGAAGAGGTAAACTCTATGAATTTCCTCTCTGCTAACCCAGTTTGGTTTTAGCAATGGTAGAAAATAAAATTATCAAAGAATAAAATTTTTTTTTTTGAGACTGGTAACATAAACTGTCTCTTGTTCCAAATGAAGCTGAAAGCGCAGCCACTGCATTTTCCTCTGGATAGAAATTTTCTATTTCTATTCCATTTTTCTATGGATAGAAATCATTCTGCTCCTGCTCTAGTTCACAATTAAAAATCCCGGTAGCCCTAGCAACTGGGCTACTGAATGTCTGAGGCAGGCCCTATAAAGGTCTGAGAAACATCCCAAAAGTCCGGAGCAGAGTTTAAAAGGGAAGCATTCTTCTTCACTCCTTGACTACCATCTTCTTGTTGCTGAGGAAAGAGGCAAGTCTCCTAACTCCCAATATGATATCTCTGTACATTAACTAGTTAGAATAAAGGCTAAATTCAAAATTAAATCACTTGAGTAGAAATTCAGGACCTAATTTACTGTAATATTAGGCCCCTGGCTCCTATTCTCTTCAGTTCATAAAAGCAGATTGGCTAGAGGGACTGCAAAACACAAAGCAGTAACATAAAATAAACTATTAAAGCAAAGGACATCATGTTCCTTTGATTCTCACACACACCCACACACGTACGCCCACACATACGCAAAAGCTAAGGAGTGAGAATTCTGAAATGTGAAAAGTCCAGTATACAACAAGGCTGTAAAATAGACTTAGTACTTTTTTACGTACATGTCCTGTGTCATTAAGCAGCTTTCCTAGAAAAAAGGCCATGATATCTACATGCTTTTCTTTGCTGCTAGAGAGGTAATTGCTTTTTCAATAGAAGTCATTTCAAGCTACTTGCTATACATTGAGTGACACACTGGACAAGTAATTTTGTGTTCCCACAATGGCAAATTAGAAAGGCAGCAGAGCGATAGAGTAACCGCAAGACAATCCTTCTCGCCCCTTCAAATTATTGCATAGAAAGCACTAAAACCAATACAATGTCCAGCTATTGATTCCACAGTAGAACATATTTCACCTCAAATTCTTTTGCAACACTTCATGTCTACATTGTTTTTAGAAGGATTGCAAATGTCTAGAAACTTAAGCAAGGAAGTTGTTAAGGTTTGATTTTACAGAGATCCCTTAAAAAAATTAGACTGTTTTTCCATTTGGAAAGAATTTCTTGATTATGCCAGAGGCCTGATTTGCCCTTCCAAGTTTTCCTGCCTTACACTATCCCCCTTTGTTCAGGCATCCAAATTCAGTTGAGTCCAACTCACCAAACCCTCAGCTCAGGCCGGATACTCCTGGATAGCACTTGTCTTATAGCACGTTCCAGTGATACCATGCCCATGTAAATGGGGAATTGCCTGCACCAGCAAAAAAAGGCTTCCAGCAGTACAACAATTCTTCCAGTATTTCTTTTTTTTTAAATATAAACTCAGCTGTCTAGAAGCCACAGTGGCTGTATCCTCACCCTCCTCTTTAAAAGATCTGGTGTTTTCGGACAACTCTCCTGCTAGCCCACCTTTGCAAGCTTGTGGCTATGTTTCCTTCTGGAGTTTATGCTGTAGCTCTAACTTGCCCTCAAGCCACTGCTGCTCCCTCCAAAAAGAGTTGACTCTATGACCTGCAAAGAGAGAGGGCCGATAATGCCAGCTACATCATTTGCACAAGAATAATGATATATATTTGTACACAGGAAACAAAACAAAGCTTTTGGGATCTGGAGAGCTTGAACAGTTCTGAATAGGAGAGAAAGGACTGCAATGCTTCTACTGAAAGGCAGAGGAAAAAAGGGTAAGAAAGTCTGGGTCTGTCACCTCTGTACAGGATGCTACAGTGCAGAACTGGATTCAGTGTTGAGCTCAGATTGCACTATTTCCCACATTTCATAGTTGATGCTTTACAGCACTGAGAGAAAGAGAGCAGAGGAAGGCCAGCTAACACCAGTTTATTCAAAAGCATGCAGCCTCTCCCAAGGATTCTCCTATGTCAGGCTAAAAGTGATTCAGCCCACTGAAGAAGGCAAAAGAGTTCAAGTAGGTTTATTAATTGTGTGCTCCAATTTATTTTCCCTCCTCATCAATGTCCTCTTTCCCAAAAGAGTCAAGCACATGCGGACAGAAAAAGGACAAATCCTTTTGAAGAAGCCAGTTTATTTTCACAACATGCATTGACAGTCATAAGCACGTAAAACAAAAGGTTAATGTTGAAAGCATGCCAAAAAGACTTCCAAATGCATGGTTTTATAGGACAAGCAAACAGAACTTCTTACAGAATAAATCAAAGCAATGAAAACAGAAAAAGGAACATGCTGAAACCCATACTTGGGTACTTAGAAAAAATACATATAAAATTTAAAGAAAGCTTTGCAAGCAATTCACTAACTGGTTGTTCAGATTCCATGACTTTTCATAAATAAAACGACAAGTATGTAAGGTAAACATCCACATGCAGAACATCAGTTTTCCCATCTGCAAATCCAAGTCCAAAACAAATTACTTGCCTTCTGTGCTTGGACTCAAAATTATAAATAAGTAGAGCTGGTTCACTTTTGGCTCAAGGGATTGGCTTTGAATTGGCTTGCTGAGCTAGAGAGCAGCAATAAGCTTTCTGTTTGTAGAATATAATCTTAAATTTGGCACTTGCTCTCCCTGCAGTCCTCTGGCACAATGGTATTTATTCAGACTGCCTACTTTAGTTGCCTAACACAAGTGCTGAACATCTCAAAACCGGATGCCTGGCCACAGCAGGCATCAATAATAAAATAATTCAGAGTACCCAGCTTAGGGCTACTTAGCCTGTGGAAAGAGCCAGGCCCAAAAGGAGGCCCCTGAATAATGATTCAAAGCTGTAAAGAAGATGCCAACTTCCTCCTGCTGCCTGGAAGCCCCTTAACAATGAAGAAATAATCCCAAAAGTTTCCTTGGGAGCGCCAGCACATCGCTGAATAGACAATTGTCCAAAGGAGAGGAGAAGGTGGGCTTCCAGCAGGTGCTTCCCCGAAACTCTGAAAGTCTCACATTAAATGTTTGTGTCTGCATCAGTTTGTGTTGTGGTTTAACCCCAGCCAGCAACTAAGCACCACACAGGCACTCGTTCACTCCTCCCCGCTCCCAGTGGGATGGGGAGGAGAATTGGGGGGGAAAAAAGTAAGACTCATGGGCTGAGATAAGAACAGTTTAATAACTAAAATAAAAAAATATAACAATAATAATAATAATAGTAATGAAAAGGAATATAACAAAAAGGGAGAAATTGGACCCAAGAAAAGAAGTGATGCACAATGCAATTGCTCACCACCTGCTGACTGATGCCCGAGCAGCAGTCCACCCCTCACAGCCAACTCCCCCCAGTTTATATACTGAGCATGATGTCCTGTGGTATGGAATAGCCCTTTGGCTAGTTTGGGTCAGCTGTCCTGGCCACGCTCCCTCCCAGCTTCTTGTGCACGGGAAACTGGAAAGTCCTTAACTTAGGACAAGCGCTACTTAGCAACAACTAAAACATCAGTGTGTTATCAGCATTATTCTCACACTAAATCCAAAACACACTGTACCAGCTACTAAGAAGAAAATTAACTCTATCCCAGCCAAAACCAGGGCAGTCTGGAACAAAGTGACCTCTCCTGTGGGCACCACAGCGCCGAGGTGCCCCCTTCTTGTGCTGCCCCAGCAAGCAGAGCCCCAACTTGGGATGAGCAAGACCTGCTGCCTTCCAGCCCCAAACCCGGGGTCAGCAGGGAGCTGAGCCCCTCACCCTCTTTTCCCAGGAACATGCTGTTTGCTGCCGCCTTAGAGGTCGTCTAGCATAGCTCATCTTTGCTCAATCTCACATACCAAAGCAGCACAGCAGATACAGTTCCCTGAGCCATTCGTTAGTTAAGTGAAATGGCCTATATTCTAGCCTCCAGCTGCAAACTAAGAGCTGATGCACTGCTGGCAACACAGTGAAACTTTGTCTTCATATATACTATGAGATATACATGTGTATATATACAGACGCACCAGAAAATATGAATATACGTATGCTATATATTTATATAATCTATAATATGTCATACATGTTACAAACAACTGCATTTATTATAAGTAATTATATATTCTATGTAAGTAATAGATATAAACTGAAATCTTACTCATTCAGAAAAAATATAATTCAAAGGTTTTTTCAGGCTTTCTGGGCTGCATTCTTTACAGCACGTGCCACTGCAAGAAGACCTTTAACCACAGAATGGGATGAATAAATTTAATAAAGGGGTGCAACAAAAATACAGTGTTGTACTGAAAATCTCATCAAGAGTTGAATGATGTAAGGCAATCAGCCAAACTGAACCTCAACTTCCTCTGCTTCCATTTTTAAGCATGAATAAATGTAGCATGAATGTAGAACAAACATAACTCTTGCAGCATCTCCAATCCTGTCTCCCTAGTTTCTAACTGAATTGCATCCTTTCATGACTGGGTTTTCCCAGTATTGCTAGTCTAAATCAGTGCAACATACAGGCATTGTACATTAAAAAATGGTAAAACATACAAATAAATTCCATTCATAGTTACAGCTAGTCACACTAAAGCTAAGCTGATCTGCCGAATAAAATAGCCTGTAAAAATATCAGGGTGAATTTTACTCTGTTACTGGAATCGGTGGATACTCTGAGCTTATATCATCACAAGCAAGTACAGAATGTGGATTACCACTGAATACTATTAAGAAAGCTTTAGCAGTATTTTGCCCATTTGATGAAGTCACAAACATTTTTCAGGTTGTCATTGGTGTGCCAGAAGAAGACTGAGACCCACAGCCCTTTTCTTCAAGAACAACAGTATGCAAGATGTGACCTTATATCCTCTGACCTGTGTCAGTCCTTATATTCACCCCAGGAGTCTTTCCACTGCATCTTTTCTAGAACTTGTCTTCTTTGTGTTTCTTTTTTCCCATGAAATAGCACTTTCTTCCCTTGTGAAGTTGATTTTTTTTACAGCAAAAATATCAGCACGTCTGGGGCAGTATCAGAAAGTGTTTTGTGGGATTTTATGGGTTTTGACCACAGATTATCTTCTCTCCCAGGATGCTACCTGCTTGGCCCCAGCCTCATCAGCAAGTAGAAAAACCCCAAATGCCCAGATGTCATAAATGTCTGGTTGTCAAGTACAGACATCCTGCAGATCCGGCCATAATCATTTGTGGACTCGATGTCTTCTAAGCACCATAAATAAAACTCGTTATATCAAGGACAGTAACTGGAGGTCATGAAGAAAACTTTGGATGATACAAAATACAGCTGTGCACATGCTTAGCAGCACAAGTTGCTTTACCCTCAAAAACTAGTAAGTGTACTGTAGAGAGAAGGCTACGACTTATAGTTATAAAATCACGCAATTCAAATTACAGAGCCTGTAAAAAGACAAAATTACCTTCGAACGTTAAGTCACAAATTTAAGATGATTGGCATTTACTGTTCAATCCTGAGTCATTTGCATGGTACCACTGGTGTCCAAAGCAGTATACAATAGCTGAGGTGAAATGAAAACTGGTCATTACGCAGAGTCAGTTGAAATGCACGGCTCATACTCCAACATATAAAATATAGTGGGCCGTAGATTTTGATCTTGCTTATTTGCCTTTTCAGCCATGCTCAGCTGAGGCATGCATCACCTTGTCATTGGGGATCACCTCCTCACTGACACACATTTTATGCCACAATACATGTACCTCAGTGTCAGTATCCTGTGCCAGTCATCTCTGCTTGCTCACAAGTCACCACCAAGCCCTCCAATTCCTCCACTTCATGGCTGCCTTTCCTCATCAAAGCTTTTAATGGGTTTATCATACAAAAACATTGCCCAGACTAAAATTAATCTTCAGTACCAGAGAGGCCTGAAATTTGATTGTTGTGGGAATTCCTCTGGCTTTGTGGCATTTAAATTCTCAGCCACAATCCCGTGTTAATGTAGAAGTTATTGTGTCTTGAATAGGTTGGTGCCTTCCCAGAACAATGTTATATTAGAGCTTAACACTTTTGTATTGCCCAGCTTCTTGTCGCATGCTTTTTTTTTTTTCCCCCAAATTAAATCCAGCTTTACCTAGTACATACTAATGAGTCCAAGCTTCTTCTGTTTACATGTTGGGAGTTTCCTACGGCTTATGTTACAGGTTGGAAAGTCTACTGTGTATTCTGTTTAAAAGAAAGGATGAAAAAAGCAGAGTTGAAAATTAAGTCCTTAAGTAAAAAGACAAAAATAAGAAAATTCCCCAGACCTCCAATTAAGAGTTTGCTCATTCAGGCCTCGTATGTTGCCAGCAGACTACACACTGATAAAAGCAATTTTGGATTATTTAGACTAGAGCAAAAATTTTGTGAGTTTAGGGAGCCAGCATGAAAATCACTGGCATAATGACAAGCTCCAGAAATAAGAAAATTCAATTAAATCATTACACAGAAACATAAGCACTGATGGAATTTCCACAGCTTTAATGAGGCCAGTATGCAGTTCACGACCCTCTATGAAAAGTGTGTTTAACGATGATGGGCTGGGCCATTGAGTGCCATTATTTATTTAAAGTCCTAAAAGGGAGCTTGTCTTGCACTCTGGATGAGTCTAATCAGCAATAAAAAATGATAGCCTAAATAAAAGACATGTGTCTGCCTCTTTCAGCCTCCCCTTCACTGGTACCAGAGAAGAAAATGAAAATACAAGTTTTGCAGCTGCTGTGATTTAGACCCAGCCGGCAACAAAGCACCACACAGCCACTTGCTCACTCCCCCCTGGCCCCGGTGGGATGGAGAGAAAATATAAAGAAACACTGGTGGGTCGAGATAAGGACTGGGAGGGATCACTCCCCACTTATGGGCACGGGCAAAAGACAGGCTCAACTGGGGGAAGAAATAAAATCAATTTCATTTACTACCAATCAAATCAAAACAAGGATATTAGGAAGTAAAACCAAACCTTTGAACACTTTCCCCCCACCTGAATGGGGAACAGGGGATGGGGTCAGTCCGCCATACCTGGTCTCTGCCGCTCCTTCCTCCTCAGGGGGAGGAGGACTCCTCCGCACTCGCTCCTGCTCCGCCGTGGGGTGTTTCCCGTGGGAGACGGTCCTCCACCAACTGCTCCAGCGTGGGTCCTTCCCGCGGGCTGCAGTCCTTCAGGCACGGCCTGCTCCAGCGCGAGCTTTACCACGGAGCCCCGGCCATCTTGGGCGGCCTCCACTCCCCTCCATGGGCTGGGGGGGAGATGACAGCCTGCCGCCTCACCGCGGGCTGCGGGGGCATCCCCTCCTGCCTTCCTCCCTGACCTCGGTACCCACAGAGGGGTTCCTCTCCCATCCCAGTCCCCCACTCCCTGCAGGTTTCCCCTCTTAAATCTGCTCTCCCACAGGTGTTTCCACTGTCACTGACGGGCTCGGCCTGGGCCAGCGGCGGGTCTGGCTCCGAGCCGGGGGAGCTTCCAGCAGCTTCCAGCAGGAGCCGGCCCTGCGGACCCTCCCCTGCTGCCAAAAAAACCTCGCCACACAAACCCAAAACAGCAGCATTCTTGTAAACTGAGAACTAGGCAACTATTGGTGAATGAAGGGCAGAGTTCAGCTCCATCCATGGGTCATGGCAATGCTTTAAGGGATGTAGAAGAAGGATTATTTTCTTACTTCAACAATCGCTAAGGAAGTTACCAAAGTAGAAAGAGAACAGGTGAACTGGGGTTAGAGTCTACAAGAGAAAGAGCCATGTATACGGGAAAAGAAACAGGGCAGGAAGCTCCTGAGTTCTGAAGTAAAGCATGACCAAATAAATCCAACTTATAACTGATGATGCATTTAAATGGTGGCTAGCTGAATAGCAGAAACGCTATGCCTGTACTTGTAAATCAAACAGCACCAAGGCACATTTCAGACTCAACACTGCCAGGCTCCATTCCTCATACCATTAAATTGTTAGTGATCCCTGGTATAGTTCAGGACCATTTCAACAAACACAACCAAAAATTTCCAGTTATGGTTCAACAGTTAGCACGGATAGGCAGTCAGCATGCAGCACCTTGTATTGGAGAGCAGGATGGTTTAGCAGTGTGGATGTGGGGTGTCCCATGTCATTCAGTAACAGCACCAGGCAGCACTCCCAGGCAGTTTCAATTCATTGATGTAGATATAGCTAAAAGGTCCATCTCTGTTGCTCCAGTCATAGTTGTACCTGGCCTCATTTCTGCTCCTGAAGGGAGAGAGCAGGAGGGGATGAATTTCCACCCCAAGTCACTGCTTGAGAGTTCAGGATACTGGCATTTGTTGCAGTATGCAAATTGCTGAGTTCTGGGAGTATGGTCAGAGCTTTTACAAGAAATTAAATCAAACTCAGAAAAACTCTCAGCTGAAATGTGTCACAAGATTATTTGCATGGTCATCTTTATTTCATTTGGTTTACTTGGATTTCAGATCAGCTCTTGAGAACACAAAGTACTTTGGACTCCATATGAAGTCCTCAAGTCAGAATGTTATTAAGATAAATTTGAACTCCCTCTTTAGGGAGCAGACAAAATCAAATCCAACACCAAGAAGGAGAATCACTTACTTCAGTACTCATGGGAGAAGTGAAACGCTATTAAAATAAATGCATAGCAGGTAAACACAACTCCTCACATTCTCTCTCAAATTACATTTTTAGAGAAATTTATCAGGGTTAATAGTACTCTTAAAGTTGTTGTGGAGAGCTGGGGAGAAAATAATCCTTGGCTTTCAAAAAAATTGTGCTTTGCAGCCTTCAGAGGATCTTTTCTGATTTTTGAACTTTTAGTGTCTCCACCTACCCCTCTTCAACATGCAGCCAGAACCTTTGGTTGAGTGTTTATTGAACAGGTATACGTTACTCTGCCACATAAATACTGTTCTATTGAGACTTCCCATGCTAAACAAGCCTTTCTTTGGCTGTTTAAAATTCACCATGTAATAGTCAGTGTTTGTAGAAAGGTGCTAAATAAAAAGAGGGAGAAAAAAAGAAAGGGAGAAAAATGCTTCAGGCAAAGTTTCCCATCATCATCTTCCTACTGTAATTATCACCACAAAGCACAGCAAAAAATGGTCCAGACCAAAATGTTTTATCTAACGTGGTAAAGTAATAAAGGTCTGATTCTGATTTTCTGATATTCATCAGTATTAGTAAGAAGAAAGTCAGCTCCTCAGTATTTTACACCCTTCTCATAGCATAAATGATAATACAAGATTCAAAAGAGTGGGGACTGATGCATTTGGGGACATTAACCTTATTCCCTTCCATCCTCTGATCTTGCCTGTTTTCAATGTTCCCACTTCCAAGTAAGCACTCAGCTGTGCTGTTTTCATCAGCATCTCTGTTCTCAGGTGCCTCCATGCTGCAGGGGCCAGTTTGCAGGCAAGACAGTTTGCTCAAGAGGATGCTGTACATTGTGCTGACCATGGCCTCTCCTCCCTCTTTAAAGAGCAGAGAGAAACATCTGTGGAATAAGCCTGATTTTCTGAGGAGCTAGAAGTTATTACTAAGAGAAGCAAGGCAAGAACAGAGAAAAAAGTAGGCTAGGTCCAGGAGGGGACATAGGAGAAAAACAAGCCCTGAGTTGCTGCGCTTTTTATAGATGTAGAGGGATTGCCACTTAAATGTTGATGTTTGCCAAAGTAAATCAAATATTTATTAAGGAAATCACCTGCATGGGTGGAAAACTGGAGCTCTTCAGAACCAATGATGTGCTTACCTGGTGCAAATGGAGATTTTTTTTTTTTAATCATCACCCATTATAAACAAAAGTGAAAACCAGACCTTGACACAGCATAGTCAGAGCAATTACTCTGCACTGCAACATTTGGAAATAACTCAGATTTTCCAGCATTTGATATCTGATGTAGCTCAGCTTCCCACTTGCACTTCTAAATGAGCTGCAGCCACTGCTGTAGGTATTGCCAGTAAACCAGGTTGTGTTGCACAATATTCTGATGGGGGTGATTTCTGTTTTGTCTTACTGCTCTAGAGCAGATTATCTTTCAAGTGTTTGCTGCAGTGCCTGATTATACCTGACTGAAATATAAAAACCCCAGTATGTCCTTGCCAGGAACCATAATCATCTAAAAAATTCTAATTGCTATGGGGTTTTTATCCACAAAAAGGAATCATGCCATTTTAGTTTGAATGCCTTTACTGGAAAAAAAAAAATCATCTATGAGAGAAATTCCCAGTGTTTGTTTGCTTTGAAACAGTCAGACTATCAATTCTGCCCCAGTAATATCTCTGCTGCAGACAAACTCTTTAGAAACCAGAAGGTAGAATACAGAGAAAATCAAATGACCATTGCATAAGTGTCTTCTTCCCACTACCCAGACTGGAAGCTGTTCCCACAGATATTTTGTAAAACTTTTTCCCCAGCTAGTTAGGTTGAGAATCACCTTGGGGTTTTTGTGTATTTGTGGGAGAGTCCCTGAATTTGACATAGGAACACACACTGATGCACTTCTTTGAAAAGGCACAGGTCAAGGGTATTTAAACATTCACTATGTATCACACAGTTTTCAAGCACTTGAACAGCAGATTAAACGTAATAAAGCTTTGGAAGAGAAAGAATTTTCTACAGCTGTTCTTCTCTGATGTCATTATTTCTTGTAGTTTGCAGTTCAGCTTATTTGTTATGTTACGGAGCATGATCATGAAAGCTCTGTTGTTCATGGTCAAGGAAACAGCTGTGAACAGCTGGCATATTTTATAGCAATTTTTGTTGCAGGGTCATACAATAATTTGTGTGAATTACCATCAGAGCTGAAAATTTGTCAACGTGAGTTGGCCTATGTCAATGTCTTTGACCTATAATAGCCTACATACGGACTGGACGTTTTCATCACATTTTGAAAACTACAAAGAGATAGCAGCGAGATGACCAGTTTAAAGAAATTAAACCACTGCAGAAGTTCAGTTGTTGTCAAAATGTGTAACAAGAAAAGTTTTGATGAAAACTAGAATGCTATTATTTCTATAGCTATAGCAACAGCATTAAGTAGCTGACAACTGTATTTCCAAAGTTATCTAACATTTATATCAGGGTCCCATTCCACTTTTCTTGCATTAGCTTGTCTACCCTCCTGCTTCCACCTCCTTTATGAATATGGTTACCTTTACTCAGCCCTACACTCCTGCCCCTCCAAATTGCAGGCTCTCTCCCAGCCCTCCTAAATGTAGCCACTATTACCTCTTTTTTTCCAAACAAATCCTTGCAGCCCAAGCCATGCCAGCCCTGTCCACCCCAGTTCTCTGCATCCCAGTCAGGACCACAGCCTCCCAAAGGAGTTCCTGGCATGTTGCCTCACCCAGACCTCAGTATCTTCTCACTTGTTAGCCAGCTCCCTCCACATCTATCCAGATCACCCCAAAACCCACTCTTTTCTAGGTATCGCTGGGGCTTATCCCTTCCTGCTTCCATTTCTGGTGCCCCATAAGCTACACCAACATCCCCCAACAGAACTGTGCACCCCTGCCACCACCAGCCTACACCTGCACTGCCCCTCACTGCCCCTGCCAGGGTTGTCCACTCTCACCGGACTTGAAAGTTTTAAATAAAGTGGTATTCACAATGGTTTTAAAATGTTTTATGAGTAATATACATTATATTACTATCTTCCAAGCTCTGTCATCAAAATTCCTGAAGCGGCAGAGAGAGAAAATACTAAGAAGAAAACTTCTGGCTGTGCACCAGCACAGCCAGCTAGTATTGTGCTCCTCCTATTTTTCTTGTTTAATGAAGGTTGATGGAATGTGTCCCGGTTGTATACACATGAAAACTCTATCTCATTAGTTGATAACTCTTATAAATGTGTCAAAGACTATAACTTCTATTAATGTGCTAAGGAAAGACTTCTATAATCATTACAAGATAATGAAGACATTGTGATCTCAGTTAAATCTATTCTAGGAAGATAAAATGAGCCAAAATTAATCTAAACTAAAAAATTTGAAGGCTATGTGTCTTGACAGTTTGAAAAATGTAATGTCCTACGAGCAATGTCCAGACAATCTAACACAATGAATTTAGAATAGTATTTAGATGCCAAGAAAAGGCAGAGCACTCTACTTCAAAATGAAAAATAACAAATCACAGATTTCTGTAAATTCTAGAGCAATGAGAATAGTAATGAGATAAATGAGAGCAAAGGAATTAAAGGGGAAGAAATTCATTTCTTAGACCCTTACGATACAAAGCTTTGCATGCAGTTTTTCTGGTTTTGCCAGCATTTTTCTGGGACTTGCATACTTTTCTTCTTTTGGCTCCTCCACCACTGCTACTTTGATTGTTTACTTTCTCTGAATTCCTGAATATTGACTGAGGCTTAAGGAATTCTGGGAAGATGTTAGCATATGCTGTACAGCACTTTTTCGTCTAGAAAGGCATGCTGCAGTAAAGACTCTGGGAAGAACAGGAAGAACGTGCCTAGAGGGAACTTGGAGCAGCACCCAGGAAGTTTCCTGCCTTTGAAACTCACCTTTGGGGACACCAGTTCCCAACCACAGGAGATGCTGTAGCAGAAGCACTGTCTCACTTGGAACAACCTCACACAAGACACGAGTTTCCCTTGGCCACTTTCACATTCCACTGTTGCCAGAAACAAGTGGGGGTCCCTTTGAAAACAGTAAAAAGTGCTTTGAAAGCAATAAGACTGCCCACCTCCAGGCTGGATTGACAGCCAGGGAGAGGAATTAACCCTGCACATTATCACTGCTCAGCACAACGTGTGTTGTACGACCGTCACTACCCCATCTTCACTGCAGCTGCACTCGCCCTTGGTAATAGCATGGAAGTGTCTAAAAATGGCAGTCTTTCCTCTAGCCAACAAAGTGATCAGAGGCACCCTTAGGCTACACAGCCCGTGACACTCTTGGATACAAAGTTAATGAAAGTATGTAGTGCAGACTTTATTCTGTTAACAATCCACAGGGCTGGCACCAGACTGATGCATCAAAAATTATTTTTACGAAGCAAGCAACTGCGTGTGGTAGAACAAACTGTTCTGAGGATCAGCCCGTACTCAGATAACTCAGACCTTGTCTCGGCACCACATGCACCAACAGTTGCCATCTCCTACTGCTGTCCTACAAATACACTGTCATACTGCTGCCTTTTCCTCCCCTAAATGCTCATGCTTGCAAGTAAACATGCCTCTCCTCTTGCTGTCTCCTGCCTAATCCTCAGCGTTGGCTCACCCATACAGCTTCTGAAGCAGTGAGAGTGCTTCCACTGAGGTAAATGGCATAAGCTCAGAGTAACTGCGGCTGCAAAGGTGACTACCCTACCTGAAGACTAACGCAGTACTGCAAAGATGCTACGGAAACTGTAATGATCTTAGCTGAGGACAGCTTGGCCTCCTTGTTCACAGTAATGACAGGTCACAGCTGTTCTGAAAAAGGATAAAAACTAGAAACACGGTTGCATTAGTTCATGAAAATATCTTCTGAAAACCTAACACCATTAAACCAAAGGTAATAAAATAAGCCTTGGTAATTCTGTGCAAGCTAAGCCAGCCAGAAGGATTCTGAAAAGGATTTTCGGTGTTTGTATTCTCATGAACTAATTGTTACTTCCTAGGAACAGTATTCTAAATATAACAAAAAAATCTCAGCTAAGGAGTTTTACGGTGCCCTCATAAACCCTTAAAACAACAATGCAAACGCACAAGCATTTTTATTTTTTTGGTTAAGTGTATCACAGAATGCTAGTGTGTAGAGGGGAATTATGTTCTCAGGAATAAATCTCTGGAACCACCTCTGGATCTATCCACTTATGTCATACTGTATCCACTACAGCAGCATTTGAACACCTTCCAACTACTTACAATACAAATAACAATCTCCATCTCCTTTCCCACAATAGGATTGCATTCATATTCATATCTATGCTAGCAGATTAGTTGGTTTGTGTATGTTGTGTCTGTATAGCATATATCACAGTTTGTCCGGTGTCTCTGGGTACAACGTACAGTCAGTATAATAGGAAATAACAGACGTGAAGTAATAGCCGGTTTGTCCGGTAATATTGTGTGTATATACAAGCCTGCGAAATTCATCTGGTAAATACTGCATTTGCTTTTGAAAGTGAGTCACTATTTATCACACCAGCATTTCTCTCATTTTGTAGAGGCAGATTATCAGCTCTACTCCTTAAGATTTCTTGGCACACTAGTTTAATCCCATGTGCATCTCCTTGTAAGATAAACCCTCCATGAGATACTGGTAGTGAGATTTTGATTTTCACAGTCATTTAATAAAAAGTACTTCATTATTCATTCTATAGGAGTGTCTCTAGAAATAGCAAGCTCTCTTTTAACAGGGAGATGCTTCAGTTGTAAATCACAGGATACCAAACCGGGAAGATAAAACTCTCGAAGAACTTTTAAATTAACAGAGAATGGATGAACAATTCATAATTAGTTATTTGGGAATGAATGCCACCTCAATTTATCATCAAGTATTTGCAAAGGCAGTACATGCACTTGTATGACTTTTACTGTCTTTATAGGATAACTACTGAATGCTGGCCCAATCCATTCCAGTATGACTGATATAGTTAAGTCATTAGTCCTTCATTGACTTCTCTGCAAAAATTGTACGAAGGATGATGTCAGCAATAAATAAAATGCTCAGCTTCTTCGGGGATGAAAGAATCAGGAGTTTCAAAGCTTGTGCCTATCACTTCAGTGTGACTGGCCATAAACGGTTATGCAATGATTTGTTGCATCTCCGTATGTACAATTTAAAAACAGCTTGATATTATGAATTCCCTGTGTTTAATTTGTGAAGACTGCAATTTCACTTCATACAGAGTTTGTCTTCCTTCTCCATTGGTTGTTTTACCTCCTCAGTTTTATTTTGTACTGAAATTCCCAAGGATGGTGATCCAGGGCTAATGGCTGAGCAGTGATGCCATCTTTCTGCCAGCATGTGTCACATAACCTGTTATGGAGACATTCGGCAGCTACTCACTGCTAACTTTCTCACTCATATACTCACAGATGCAGCATTTTAAGAGCATTAACAAGGTCCTTCCTCTACCATGGTCACTATCACCATCACATACATCACTTCTGGCCATGTGGTGGGACTGTGTACATGCATCAGGTCTCCTAAGTGACTTCACATGCACATTTCAGACCACAGCAAGAAGGTCCTGAGCATGTCAGCTGCAATAAATACGTTTCATCCCCAGTCTCATGAAGGAAAAGCCCACTGAGTCTTCAGGAGGGAGAACGACAGGGAAGAGGCTGTGAGCTCCCACAGCAATTCATCCAGCCCACTTCAGGCTGTCTCCCCATCTCCAGGCTACCCCCAGGAAAGAAGGAGTCAGAATGCAGTCCACAGACCAGCTGAACTCTTCTAGCCATTAAACTTTTGTCATCCTCTGTCCACATGGAAATTTCATGGGACAAAATGTTCACTATCACACTGGCCAGCTGCTTTCCTCTAAACCTAAATTTTAAGAGAGAAGTAACCAAGCAAGGGACTATCGAGTAGGCACCTGGATCATCTGAGAAGGCCAATAGAAGTTTTATTTGACACAGAGAACTTTGGTCTAAGTAGAGGAGCAGAGGAGAGGCCAGGAGAGGAGGCAGAAAGCTAACTACATGCTAAAGCAGAAACCCTATAAGGAGTGGAGATATCGCTGCAGAAGGAGAATTCTGGGCACTCCAAGCCCAAGGACAGTTTCAGAGCAAGTAGAAAACTGGAGTACGGGTATATGTGAAGACACTCTGGTTCTGATTTCTTTCAAGGTAATATAAAGAATTATCATTTTCTGGAACGCTTACCAGAACTGCATCCCCACACAGTCAGAGCTCTGAGAAGGAGTGAGCAACTGTGTGCAAAGGACACCAAGGGATCACCATTGCTTCTAGCTAGTTCAGGCTTCTAGGCATTAAAGCCCTGTGTTGTGGTTTAACCCCAGCCAGCAACTAGGCACCACGCACCCTCTAACTCCCTCCCTCCCTCCCAGTGGGTTGCAGAAGAGAATTAAAAAAAAAAAAGTAGAACTCATGGGCTAAGTATGATATAATAAGTACAGTAAAATAAAATATAATTATAACAATGATAGTAATGAAAAGGAATATAATAAAATAAAAAAAATAAAAAAAAAACCCCCAAAAACAGGAAAAGACAAGTGATGCACAATGCAATTGCTCACCACCTGCCGACCGATGCCCGAGCAGCAGTCCACCCCTCACAGCCAACTCCCCCCAGTTTATATACTGAGCATGACGTCCTGTGGTATGGAATAGCCCTTTGGCTAGTTCGGGTCAGCTGTCCTGGCCACGGTCCCTCCCAGCTTCTTTTGCACCTACTTGCTGGCAGAGCATGGGAAACTGAAAGTCCTTAACGTAGGATAAGCGCTACTTAGCAACAACTAAAACATCAGTGTGTTATCAGCATTATTCTCACACTAAATCCAAAACACACTGTACCAGCTACTAAGAAGAAAATTAACTCTATCCCAGCCAAAACCAGGACACCCTGTTTCTGAGAAAGACGACCAGGCTTTGCCTAAGAAGTTTACTGAAGAGACCAAGAAAACAATACCAGAATTATCCAAGTGGCAGAAAGCTTTAAGTACACAGGATCAACAGGAGCCAACCCAGCAGCGTGATGTGTACCCAGCTTCTTTAAAAAGCTTGGTTCAAAGTTCACATTTTTTGCATCCTTCAGGATTCTCAGAATTTAGCTGGGACTTCAAGCCAGAATGTCTCAGTCAAACACAACCCAGATAATGAGACCCGGAAGCAGCAATTAGTGAATTCTCAAAGGAAAATACATTTGCTTTCAATGTTACAAAACTAGTTTCTGTACAAACACATTTTATTTAGCTTTACCAAAAATATTTTGAGTGTTTCCAACACTATTCTGTATCAATGTTTGCCATATCCTGAGGTTCTCATTCAACTTTTAATCAGTTTGAATCCAGGACTGAGGAAAGAAAATGAAATGAAGCTTTCAGGATTTGATGCTAAGTGGGAATTTGTGTCTCCCAAATCAGCAGTATCTACATGTTGCATGTAGGCCACACCTTTGGGCTTGCATGCAGCTAGGCTGTCCTGGACAAGGTTTTTTCTGATTTGGGAATTTCAATGGAGGAAATCTGAGGGATATATCCATTTGTCTAGTTTCTGGACTGCTGTATGTGAGGCGGCTCAGTGGTTTTGTTGCCTATGCATAACCCAACTCAACAGCACCTGCTTAGCTAACTCTAGAACTAGATAGGGCTGCTGGAGAAGTAGCATATTTGCTGTAGAACAAATCTCCTATGTCCAAGCTGCCTTGGTTTTCCTATACATAAGCAAATCAATGGTACCCCCATAACAGTGGATCTGACCTTCCTCAACAGCAGAGGCTGCTCATTTACCATACAATGTATAAACACATACTTCTGCCTGACATTTCCAAGTCTCAGATTTCACCTCTCCTGCCCAGAAGCAGAATCAGCTTCCCATAGATCACCAACAGTCAGATCCCACGGGTGAGAGCAGAGAATGTACTGAAGGCGAGGCCAACGTGACCCACCTCCCCCAGCCCTCACAAAAATTTTCTTGAGGAAAGTTGTTTCCCTTCTTATGCCCCCATTCCTAGGGAGACCCCAATGTGGGGGTACTTCTGTGCAAGACCAAACTACTCTGAGAGCAATAGCAAATGTTTCCATGAAAACATCAAGCCAGGAGAGCATTCTCACTGAAATAACATAATGGACGTAATTATACAGAGAAACTGGGTCCAATCTGTGATTAGACAAATAAAATAAAACAAACTGTTGATGCTCGAAATATTTAACATCTATGAACCTACCTAATATTTTTTTCATGATTACTCATTCGTATTGCAACAAACATGCTATTTATTCCCTTAGATTTCAAGACACTTCACCTGGTTTTTTTCTCTAAATTGGCCAGAATATTTGTCTGGAGCACTGCAACATCTCTGGCAAAGCCAGCAGAATGGCTTGCCAAATAATGTCTGTGGACACATACAAAAGCTGGAATGAAAAACAAAATGTTGATGCTGGCCCACAAACAGGAGTTGGGCTTTCAAGGTCAGCAAGAGGTAAGTGGTTTGTTTGTTCTCCTGGGGGTAAGTATTAAGCCTCTGAGGCTTAGAAGGGAATTAAACCCAGATGTCTCATTTTCTAAGGAAGTGATGTACTCGGCAAGCTATTCTATAATCAGAGGGGACACATTCATCGTGATTTTTCATTGCCACCTAAAAGAGAGACATGTAGTTTTTTTGAGAGAACAGCTGCACCTTCTTTTCACCTACCTTTATTTAAATACACAGCAGAAGTACCTAAACTTGTATCTAGTCTTGGTCTAAGGTCAATGGAGGCAGCCATTTCCAGAGAGCTTAGCTCAGATGCTAGGTAGGACCTCTGTCTCCCGGAGATGTGGGTCTTCGCTGACTATAAAGGAAGTACAGGCATTTCAGCTGGAAGCTTAAAGATGGTAGAATAAACACAGGTACCTGTACAAAGGTTTTTCAGGTAACTCTCTAGGGCACCCAATTGCCTCCCTGGGTTGAACAGAAAACCTCAGACATGGCTTTCAGCTTTGGATCCCACCTTGTGGATTAAGTGCCTAAAAGTCATGCACTTACACCCTCTACTACAGCTGTCTTTTTCCTCCTCTCCCTCCTTTTAGTCAGCTCCTGAGCCAGTTTCAGGTTTCACAGATCTAATTTTGACCCCTAAGGAATTATCCTGGAAAACCTCAGAAACCCCGATACTAAAGAGCCACATGTAGCTCCTCAACTACAGGAGACTTATGAGCAGTTCAGATGTGGCTCTTCCATCACAGCCGTACCTCTCAGGGTTGTGCTGGCCCCACAGCCAGTGGGGTCACCTAAATCCTTGGCTGCTAGAAGAAGCTGCCGAGACTGACTTTGCTGGGTTGCAATCCAGCTGTGCACCTAACTCAAGAGCCATTGCCATCTCCTGTCCTTCTGTCCAGAACTTTCTGTAGCTCCTGGAGTGGTGTTAACAGGCGTCTTGTCGTTCTCAGTCCTGTGGTGACTGAGCAATACCTTTGCAGGATCAGGCAGCCTCCCCTTATTTGGGGCAGGTCGATGTGAGTACACACCTAATCTAGATTCTGCACTGCTTCTCAGTACACTTCTAGTCTCAGTTCAAAGTGTCTGTGACTAAAGCCTTTTATAGCAGAGGATATAGATAACACAGAGAAAGCCTTTTGCTTTCTCAAAGCCCTCTTGTAGCAGGAATATCGGTCAGCATGCTGTGGTCTGTCTCAGGGTCTAGAGGCAGCTATGTGTAGAATTTTTATCAGCTACTCTACTGAGCACAGCCATTTACGATTGTGGAAATTCAAGAGGTCATGGAAATACCATCAGTGAGGCAGTCTGCAATAACAACTCAAAGTATGAGCAAGCTACGGCTCACAAAAAAGCAGCCAGCATTAATATCTGTGGACACAACAGGTAGGTAAAAAAATAACAGAGGAAAGGAAGAAAAGAAGAAAGATGATGGAGGGCAATACTAATAAATCAAACAGCTACAAGGCTTGACAAAGTACGTAGCTGAGTGATTTTAGAATCATAGAATGGTTTGGGTTGGAAGGGACCTTAAAGATCATCTAGTTCCAACCACCCTGCCATGGGCAGGGACACCTTCCACTAGATCAGGTCGCTCAAAGCCTCATCCAACCTGACCTTGAACACTGCCAGGGATGGGGCATCTACAGCTTCTCTAGGCAAACTGTTCCAGTGCCTCACTACCCTCACAGTAAAGAATTTATTCCTAATATCTCATCTAAATCTATCATCTTCCAATTTAAAGCCATTACTCCTTGTCCTATCACTACATGCCCTTGTAAAAAGTCCCTCTCCAGCTTTCTTGTAGGCCCCCTTTAGGTACTGCAAGGCCACTATAAGGTCTCCCCAGAGCCTTCTCTTCTCTGGCTGAACAACCCCAACCCTCTCAGCCTGTCTTCACAGGAGAGGTGCTCCAGCCCTCTGATCATCTTCATGGCTCTCCTCTGGACTCGCTCCAACAGGTCCATGTCCTTCTTATGTGGGAAGCCCCAGAGCTGAATGCAGTACTGCAGGTGGGGTCTCACGAGAGCGGAGTGGGGGAGAATCACCTCCCTTGAGCGGCCCAGGATACAATTGGCTTATTGGTATTTCAGTATACCTATGTGTGCGTCTGTCGCGGTTTAACCCCAGCCAGCAACTAAGCACCATGCAGCTGCTCACTCACTCCCCCCTAACCCAGTGGGATGGGGGAAAGAATCGAAAGCAAAAAGGTAAAACTCATAGGTTGAGATAAGAACAGTTTAATAGAACAGAAAGGAAGAAACTAATAATGATAATAACAATAATAAAATGACAATAACAATAAAAGGATTGGAATATACAAAACAAGTGATGCACAATGCAGTTGCTCACCTCTCACTGACCAATGCCCAGTTAGTTCCCGAGCAGCGATCCCCCCCAGGCCAACTCCCCCCAGTTTATATACTGGGGCCACATTCAGGTGCGAGGAGCTCACATCAAACAGACACTTATTTTGTACACAGTAGCACTGCAGACAGGAGAATTGCTGATGGGATGGAAGCTATTCCACCTAGACAGAACAAGCACAGGATTTACCAGGAGACCCAGTCCCTTCCGTCACCACTGTGGTCATAGCCGTTTGGCTACACAACTCTTTCCTGATCCAGTCAGGACACTGGGTCTCTCCTTGGACAAAGGAATCAAAACCTGGCCCACATCTTCTGATGCCTTCACTCCTACTGTGGCCTCTTCACACATTACCTGCTGACTGCCTGCATTTAAAGTACGACTGACATAATTAATGAGTTTTCTGAATTAAAAATAACTGATGACAAATGTGAAACAATTTCTTTTTCTTCTATACAAGAGAAACAGCATAATGTCATCTGTATTTCCTAATTAAAAACTTTAAGTGCTGTTGCTATATAATAAGGCCAAAATTAACAAAGATACATAAAATAAATCCAATTACTAAAGACCAACAGAATAAAATTCAAAGACAAGATAAAAATGTATCATTATAATGTTTTATTGTGTGTATATACTGCATGAAATTACCACATAAAATTCTGATCTAAATCATCGTAAGCTGCTATGCCAAATGTTCCAGTGTTAAGCATTGAGAAATAGATATTTAAGAATTAGGTGAGTGCTCAGTCCTTTTTTGCTTTTTGGACTCTGGAAATCTGGACAGCACAAGATCCCTCTCTTAGCCTTCATGAAAAAGGGAGACTTTGTGCCATCTGAAATCTAAGAGAAGACAGCATATTTTAGCAAGCCAGAGGGACACGAATCAGTGCTATTTGGCAGATCTTTTGCTCCTCCAGAGCAACCAGTTCAGGCTTGCCAGCACCACTGTCTCAGGCAGAGGGTCCTGCATTACCATTTACAATGCTGCCATCTATTGGCTTAGGTGGGCTTTTATCTTTTATAATCGGTGTTGCCACATCTTCCTTTATCAACTTTTTGCCCTTTTATTGTTTTTCTCGGTGGGATTTATCTGGCTAAACATGCACACCTGCAATAAGAGCACCTCGTGAGAATTGCCTCAGGCTTCCTTGAAAATAAGTGGAAGAAACAAGCACTTCGGGGGTGTGATTCATTTCACCCCAAAGTACATAACCAACATAAAACAGATGAACAGCACCCAAAAAGCATTACTGTGCTTTGCCCATGGCTATAATGGGATCTGAAGAGTTACTAGCTCAGGTGTAGGGATCACTGTCACGCTGTAAGCAATCACAGAAAGACAGCAAAAGGAGTACTACCCCCTTATCCAGCAGGGAAACTCTTCAGAGGTGCTGCTGATTTTTAATTCATTAACTTGTACGAACGCACAATGAGGCTACAGGTACTACAGAAGAAAGGTATTAACTACATTTAATTTTGGATAACAGTGATGACATTTGATCCAGAAGTCCAGCTCCAGTTCACATTCTCTTTGGCAGTAAAATTATCTTTAAGATGTTTCTACCTTTCCCCCCGACTCTGCCTCCAGCAGCCTGTCCCTTTCCCATCTCAGAAAGCTAGAGTTAAGCAAGAGAAATCTCACATGTAGTTTCCTCCACACGAACACACACACAGTCCAGAACGGGGCACCAATCTTTTCCTGTAGATTTTGTGAATTCTAGATTCAGATTATACAAGATCTAGACCTAAGCAGGATTTGTTTTAATCCAAAAATAGAATTTGCATCATGGTTGAAAATCTGCTACAAATAATGTAATGTTAAATATGATTTTGTCTTAACAAAGGCCAAGTAGAGTCAATAATTTCAACATTTTGGCCAGTCAATAATTAGCCTACAGTTCTAAAGGTGACTTATTTTGCATTATGCTTAACTCAGTACAGCAACACTACAATAATACAATCTTTGCAAAATAACGGTCTACATGCAAATTTGCACAAGTTTAACAGAACCACACATTTGGGTGTGACAGATGCATACTTCTTGAACAGTGGTACAAGAAAAAGAGGTTACTAACTAATTTCCAACTTCCTGTCATCGCCTCTCTGTGCTGGGAACTACCACCCTTTCAGGTCTGATGCCCAGAATGCTCTTTTCACCTTATATAAACAGTAAAGTGGGTCACTGTCATGGTTTAACCCCAGCTGGCAGCTAAGCACCACGCAGCCACTTGCTCACTCCTGCCCCACCCAGTGGGATGGGGGAGAGAATCAAAACAAGTAAAACTCATGGGTTGAGATAAAGACAATTTAAAAGGACAGAAGAACATAATAATAATAAACAATAATAATAAAATACAATAATAACAATAAAAGGATTGGAATATACAAAACAAGTGATGCACAATGCAATTGCTCACCACTCACTCACCAATGCCCAGTTAGTTCCCGAGCAGCAATCCACCCCCCACCCTGGCCAACTCCCCCCAGTTTGTATACTGGGCATGATGTCACATGGTATGGAACACCCCTTTGGCCAGTTTGGGTCAGCTGTCCTGGCTGTGTCCCCTCCCAACTTCTTGCACCCCTCCAGCCTTCTTGCTGGCTGGGCATGAGAATCGGAAAGATCCTTGACTTAGTCTAAACGCTACATGGCAACAGCTGAAAATATCAGTTTGTTAACAACATTCTTCTCATGCTGAATCCAAAACATAACACTATACCAGCTACTAGGGAGAAAATTAACTCTGTCCCAGCTGAAACCAGGACAGTTGCAGATTTAAACTTTCTACCTTTTTTTTGCAATGTCCAATTTTGTCTATAATTTAATTATCTGAAGAGACCAGATATAATGGTATTATCCAAATGCTGTTCATGAAAAAATGTACATCTCAACATGGTGACCAGCAACTGCACTGCCATGCAGCTTGGTGGGAAGGTGATCAAATTCAGTACATACATACAAATTGTTTTAGATCTATCCACTACAAGTATGATTGATTAGACAATTCAAAGTGATAGGTATGTGAACTGGTCCATTGTTGCTGTTGCAGGAGCCATAAACAGAATCAGAATGATCTTGGGAAGGAACAGTATACTGGGTAAAGGATACAACAGCAATAAAAAAGGGATCGATTCACATCTTGACTTATTGGGCCTTACTGCTGCCTGTTCTGATTTGAACATTCAGAAGGTTTGGCTAGTAAGTTGGTTTGTTGGGGTTTGGGGTTTTTTTTCATCTGTATTCGACAGAGAAACTTGGAGAAGTTCCTATGCTAGTGTGTTGAGAGGTGCATTAGAGGATCTTTCTCACCTGAAGTGTTTGTAGAGCAGGTGACAAAACAGAGAAATTTAGCAACAGCAGATCTGTAGGGCCAGAGACTATTTCCCCAAGAGTTCTGAAAGGAACACAAAACTGAATTAATCCTGAATTATCTTGAACTCAAGTATCAACAGTTGCATCAGTTAAAGTTCTTAGTACAAGAGCACAAGGTATCTAACTTGACATTAGTAAAACAGGTTGCTAAAAACATCTGAAGATCTTATGAACTATTAAATCTGATGCCCATACCAGGCAAATTAGTAGAAATTATTTCAAAGAATAACTTGATTAGATATATGGGAGATAAATGTAGAAATTTGCTCTATGAAGGAGACTCAATATGTGTGTTTTTTAAAGTGAAATGTTTCGCAATGGAGTTTTTTAATTCAAGCAGGTAACAAAGGGAAATTGTCTCGATATGGTGGTCTGCTGGGATTTTCGGCAGGCAAGCAGCTAGGGCAGTAAGCACACCAGGAGAGCTGAAAAATGGGAATAAAATGTGAGTTTCTTGTACTGGAAGCATTAGTTAAAAATGAGGAAAGTAGAGAGGAGAAATAACCATTAGCTCTGGTGGTGAGAGAGGAGCCCCAGGGGAGCCCTCCCTGCCAGGATGGGTGGTGGGCGCCATGCTCGTGCTGCACAGCCCATCCCTGAGCCGTCCGCAGAAGGGCACGGATGATGGGGTGGCACCGTCTGGTGAGGTTACTGCGCTCTTCATGCGACCATGAAAAAACATGGAACATTACAGCACCAGGTAACAGCAGGCAAATTTAACACAGATAGGGTAAAATGCTACGTAAGGGAAAAAGCACTCCCTGCTCCACTGGCCGTGACAGGCCCCAATGGGCTGCTCACACACAGTCCCTTGAAAATACTAGTTCAGTAGCGGCGCCGAACCTGAACAGAAAATTTAGAAATTAATTGGGGAAAGAAAAAAAAAAAAATCAGAGGATAAAGTATCACACTGCCACCCATCGCAGCACGCCCAGGCTCTGAGTAACAATTCACCTTGTTGAGAACTGTACATGCTCTGGGACTGGAGGAGGTACCGAGGGGGCAAACGGCACAGTAGGAGTTCGCACCACCCTCTCTGAGAGGGGCAGGGGGCTACGTGGGGCAGCCCCCTCCCCGAAAAACACGGCTGCGGTGTCGGGAACCCCCGACCGCCCCCGGGGAGCCGGCGCCTCCCCTCAGCCCCACAAGATGGCGCCGCGGGACTGAGGAGGGGCCGGGCGGAAGCGGCGGGAGGAAGCGCCGCTCGCCGCGCTCCGCTCATCGTGGCCGGAAAGGAGGGAGGGAGACGGTACCGGCGGTGGCTCCCCTCGGCTCCCCTCAGCTCCCCTCGGCTCCCCTCGGCTCCCCTCAGCCCCCCTCGGCTCCCCTCGCCCACTGGAGCCACAGGCTGTCCGGGTGGGTGCGGGGATCCGCCTGCGCAGGCTGCGGTCCAGGCCTCCCGCCTCGCTGGGCCGCGGGCGGACGGCTGAGGGAGGGCGGACAGCCGGGGCGAGCGGTAGCGTGAGCGGGAAAGCGAACAGCTCGGGAGGGAGTTTTGCTTTTGGAGCCCGGGCGCCTGGCAGAGGCGGAAAGGTGGTGTTCGTGGCACGCAAATCGGACGAACGGGCTCAGGGCTTTACCTTTTCCTTTGCTCTGCAAAATGTCGGCCTCCGGCTTGAGGCGGGGGTGCGGGAGCTCAGGCGGAGAGGGGGTCCTCCGTGTGCTGGGGGTTGGGGCCCGGGGTGAGCTTGGGCAGAAGGGCTTGTCTTCCTGCCAGCCCTTAGATTGAATTGTTTGTCCTGTTTGGCAGAGGCGAGAGCTGCTCATCGGTTTTGTGATCCTTAAAGTCACTGACCAGAGCCTGGGCACCATATCTGTGAGACCATGAAGTGAATTTTGCCTTAAAAATAAATAGCGTAGAAGTTTCCTCGTTTATGACTAAGCTGACAAGCCATATATGAACCATAAGCTAACTGGAGCTAATAATAATTGTACAGCTTTTAGCACTTCACTGTTGACCTCTGATTTTTGGCCCAAATAGCTTTTGGGTTTGTGTCCTGAATCTCAGAGAAGAAAGACCCTGGTTTTGGGAGCAGCAGAGGGTTACACTGTCTCAGGCTCCGCTTGGGTCAAAAGAGCCATAACACATATTCTAAAGTTTGATCTGCATGCTTTTTTTGCATAACCATTAGTTAAATGTGGATTGTCTCTGCAATGAACATAGTTTTGTCTTACATGTAATTTGTTTCCCTTCCGTTTGCAGGAATTACTACTGTTCGTATAAGGACATTGGTGTGAAGACGTCATAGTGGTAGGTAGGTCTTCATAGCTCAACTGACTCTCCTGTTGGGATGATGAGCAGCTATAACTGTATCCTAAGTGTCGGACAGGTCTTGTATTTGCAGCCATTCACAAACAAGAATGCAGTGTATAGTGTTGGGAATTTTTACCCTTTCTTCTTTTTGAGGGATATAAGTTGTACTGCCAACTGCTTCAGCAATCACAGGCTTATATTTCTGCGTGACTGGAACTAGGGCGCTTTGGTATTAAAGTTAACGTCATACACCAGCAGTGCACAGTATTAATCTGAAGCACAGAGTGTCAAAACACTTTTCAGACATTTCCCTCTTCTGGTGGTAATTCTGCAGCAAGAGTGAGCATTAGAAGTATAAAATAAAACAGGTACTTGTAGGAAGATGCACACTATTGATGTTACATGGTATGCTTTTCTTACTGAACTCTTAAAATATTTTTGGAGTATGTGGTAGGGTGAGTTCAAAATTGATGTTTAACACCTTAAACTGTGAAACTTACTGACATGGGATGTCTTGAAAACACTTAGTATTCATGGGTTCAGAGAAATGGCACATTCTGGCTTTAAATGCAAAAACCAGTTTGGAGCTAAACAAAGTATCTGAACTGCCACTTGCTGAAATCAGGAGAAATGTACCTGGAAAAGTAAATCCTGTATGCGTACTCTAGTGTTATATTTTACTGAGCATCTCTTCCTACCCATTGCCAGAAACCGGATACTGAGTTAGGGACATCTCTGGCCTGACTGAAGAAGGCAATTCTCGCAGACTAAAGGAGCAGGGACAAAAGTGGCAGTGGGTGAAGGATGTGGTCAGCTGTCTGTTGTTTTGGGCATTTCTGACTTAAACATAACTTGCTTTTTTCAGGAAGGCTTTATATAATTTTTTTTTTAAATCTGCTGAATTTATTGAATTTTCATCTTCATTTAATAACATCTTATATTTTTACCTTAATACCATGCAACAGGTTAATTAATCTTGTGCTCATCAGTCTTCTGAATAAAGTCAAACCCTGCTTAATCCCTCATTGGTCTTTCCGAGCTGTATCTGTCGCCTCCCATACGACAGCACTATATCCAGCACGCCACTAGAGGGGCTTAGCTCCCAGGGTGTGAATTACATTACAAAGTTATAAAAAACAGTATTTCATGGTTGTGTCACACAGTATGACAGACATTGTCTCAACTTCTTTTGACTCCAGTGGAATTAAATGCTGTCATTGCTTTGATCAGATTTATTTATTTTTACTAATGCTTACTTGCCTCGAGTTGGTAAGGAGACAGGCATGTTTTGATGAAAGGGAGTACGTCCATATTTAATCATCAGTGAAGAAATATTTTAAAACTGAAAAAAAGGTGTAATAACATTTATCAAAAAATAACTTTTCCATCATTAATGGTCAGCATAGGCAAACAAATCTCTTCCTCATTTTAAATTCTGCATTTGCTGGTGAGTTTCAGATGTTTAGTTGCTTCCTTATTTTATTTTTAAAAGTATAAATTATAGAAGTAGAGCTATCACATTTATTTTCTGCTTCTTGTCATGTTTCAATTTTATGTAGGCTTTTTTGGAAGACAAATTCAGCTGAAAATAAAACAAACTCATTGGTAATTTAGTGCCCCGGCTTGCAACATTGTTACGCTCTGCTTTGTATTTGTAATCTAATGTTTCATGAATAATTTATGAAAATAATTAAAGTTTCTGTGTTTGGCAAAACAGCTTTTTCATATTTGGTAAACTAATATAGTTGGATAGTTTTGCCAGGGTTTTTCCCCTCCTTTCCCTTCAGAGACCATATGTACATGTTGCATATTAATAATAAAGTATCAGACTTCACCACTTACTGCTTTAAAAAGTGTATTTACATTAAGCTCTGAACCTGATTTCTGTTTATGCTGAAGCTAGTTCAAAGAATCTTTCATCATGTAGGAATTAGAGTCAACATGAAAATGAATTACACATACTTTTCCTGATGTAGAAAATGGAAGAATTGGCTACGATGGACTTAGGTTTTTAAGTATGAGAACAAGACATTATGGCAACCTTGACAGTATCCAGATGTATATGGGAAAGGGACAAAAAGTATATGTGTATGCCATGGGAATGGAGATAAAAGTTTTGAAGAGGGCTAGCATGGGAAATGAGGTGTTTGAAATGAACAAAGAGGGATAGCCCAGGAGTCTTTTATGTATGTGTGGGTTTCAAGTGTTACAAGTCACCGCAGTGTTTTACAGTGACCTCAGCGCTAGGTTTTCTTCTTCCTCCAAGCAGGCAGGAGAGAATACAATGAGCTCACGCACTTTGGTTGCCTAATGCCTGATCCTGCAACCCTTTGCTTGCATGAGTCATCCCATTGATTGCAATAGGACCACTCCTCTATGTAGGACTTCTTGTAGGTAGGTTGGTATGACCAAGGGTTTATGGGTTTGAGCTTAGTGTAGGCTTTGCGAAGGACACTAATTTGCCTTTGTGGTAGCTGCATGATTAGCATTTTCTTTGAATGTGGCCCATCCCCTTTCTCTTTTCACACAATACGGCTTGTCTTAGGCAAAAGGTTGCTGTTTAATCAGCATTGTTAAATATGAGGGAGAACACAACTGGTATATATACTGTATTCATATGCATTTTGAAAAATCCTAGTTTTATGCTGGTATAAATCTGAAACAGTTGTAAGTGCTGTCTTAGCTGTATTCTAGTGTTGCTGGGAATAGCATTTGACCATGTCTTAGGGGTAGCAGTGGTAGTTTAGTGTGCTAAGTTTCTGTTACCTTTCACTGGCACTTGCCTAACAAAGTTCAAGTTGAGGGTGAGTGTCAGGAAAAGTATGTGGATGAAGCAGCTACCGTCTTAATGTAATAAAATAATTGTCAAGTAGGGAGGGGATTCAGAATATTTCTCAGTGATTCATGCTGGTAAATCACACTGAAAATGATGGTAATTATAAATCCTGCCTGGTGGTTATAGGTACCTTGTTCTCTGCACCCCACTCCACCCCCTCCAGTTGCCCCTCTTCCTTTAGCCTTTTCCTCACATTTAAAATGTGATTGCAGCCTGAATTGGCTTGTGTTTTCTTTCTTTATGGGAGGCAGGATCAGATGTCCGGGGAAAAAAAAAAAAAGAGAAATAAAGTGAAAGAAGGGGTTGTATGTGGTTATAAGTGCACCATAGGTTTAAACAGAAACCCTGCTACTTGAATGGAGTCAAGATGGGTTTAATCATTTTATGGTAATTACTCCTTTTATAGATGTCCCTGTGCAGACACCACTAAAAATTGAGAACAGTGTGTTTCATTTAAGTTTATGATTTTTGTTTGGCATTAAGTTGGAAAGTAAAGGTTGTAGAAGGGTGAGAGAAAATAGAAAAGGGTAATGGGGAAGAAAAACTGTTCACTCCCAGCATTTTAGGCTGCATGGTGTAGAAGGGTCCCTTTTAACCTTCTTATTGTAGTGCGGAATTTTAAGGAATGGGATTTTTACTGATGGCAAACAAAAACTATAAATAAGAGACTTCAACTAGCCACAACAGAGGAGGAATATTTAATAGCTGTAGGCAATAGTACTCAAGTTTAACAAAAATATATTCAGTGCTTGTGACCATCTTAATACATATATATTTATGTATTAAAAACTACTGTTTTCTTTTCTAGTTCACCTTGATCACCAGAACAAACTCCACAAGAGATGGTAAGCGGTCTTTATGGGTTTCTATGTGATAACTTAGTCACATTTTATATACAAAATGCGTATAAACACTTTTATTGAACTGTCAGTGCAGACATGTAAAAATTAGATGTGAAAATAGCTAAATTGCTTTGAAAATAGAATTCATGTTACAACAGTGAATGATTTGTCTACTCCTGGGAAGACTCCAGAGACATAACAGGAAAATAACAGAGGACTCTGATCATTTGCCTTAGATTTATAGCTTTTGTTTCCTTGAGGAAATCTCATTTCCATTTATTCCACAGCTGAAAAAGCACAGACACAGAACTAAGTTAAACTTTAAAGTGTTCCTTTCCCTTTTCCACCCCAATGTAAAACATTTTTGTATTTCTTTTTTAACAGATGTAGTTTTAAAATTCAAATGTAAAATGGATTTTCAAGGGTCATTTTCAACAAAAAAGCCACAAAAAGTAGTTGGACAGGCACCAGCATCACAGTTCTGTCTACATGAACTGGCTTTTTGTCTTCCTTTCCCCTAAATTAACAACTGGAGCTAGTCAGCTAGACAAATCAGCCAGCTGGATTCCAGAGCTTTCAGTAAAGTCATGAAGGCCCTTTTTAGAAACATTTTAGAAGAACTGGAGATAATTTTTGAGCTTTAAAAGAATATGTTGTCTACTTTGGAAATACATAGAATGTAGGAGATACCTGCTTTTGTCAAGCTTCATGATGTTTCAAAACTGGATTTTTAAGTAGTGGGAAAAATACACAAAATGTTCTAAAAGTAACCTGTGAATGTATCAGACTTGACAAGAGGACATTCTTATCTGACTGCTGAAGGATGAGGAGTCAGTGTGACATTCTTAAGCAAAGCAAGAACAGTAAATAAAACATTGTTCATCCTAGCTTTTAGGTGGTTGGATGATAAAGGATGAAGAAATACCATGTGGAAGGCAGATGCTTTTCTTGCACCCGCTCATTTTAGGAATAAATATTTTGAAATGCATGGTCTTGTAGCAGCGCAATGTTAGACCAAGAGGAGAATCAGAGTGAAGTTTCACCTCCATGAATTGTTACTTTTGAGGAAAGATAATTTGTCTGGACTTCTAAATCACATAGCTGACCCCCACAGCCCTTCATAAATAGGGTGCAATTTTTGATCAGGAATGTCTTAAGGAATGCAGATTTATTGTGGTGGGTTTTCTTTATGGACTCTATTAGCCGGAGGTATTTCGTTTCTGAGAGCACTTACCAATGACCTTAAAAAGCGATAGCATTTATAGATCTCTTATGGGATAATGGGCTCAATTTTGCAGAAAGAAGGGAAACATGAGAGTTAAAAGTATTATTCCAAACTGTCTAGCATTTGCATTATTGCCTGAGAATCAGAAAGTGAAAACAAATGTAAGTAAATGCAGTTAACCTCTCTTGATATTGTTAGCATTAAATGGAAAGTATTTCTTAGGTTTGTTTTCTCTATTTTGTTTTGGGATTATTTTTTTTTCCCAGAAAATCATTCTTTTAAGGCTACGGAATGGTGCCAGTGCAGATCAAGAAAACATGCTTAAAGAAAGATTTTTGTCTTGTATGCCCTTTTTAAAAAAAAAACCAAAAAACTAATAAAGGACTGTAAATGTCACATTCATCTCTGAAAACCTCAGCTAATCTTGCCGTAGCTTTGAGTGTTTGCCAAAACATGGCTTAATTAAAATTCTTCCAATTTAAAGTACAAGCATTCTGTTTTGGCCCAGATAAAAGATTTTCTATGGAAATTAAGATGTGGAGGAAAGAAAAAAACATTTGCTATTTATTTTACTTGTTCTAGGCTCTGGTTTACTTTATGGCCTTCTTTTAAGATCCTCTATTATCCCCTCTTTTTGAGAGTAGGATGAGGGAGATGAAATGGCCTGCAGGAGGGGGGCTTAAGGCTAGGGGAACTGTGGGGCTTTGTAGTTGCTAGTGAAATCTGAACAGCATTAAACTGTTTTTTTAGGAAAACAGATTAGCTAGAAGATAGAAGAAGGTGTGTTACAGTATGTTTCGTTCTATAGAACTATTTTTCCGTGTACTTTATCAGTGGTACTTTATTACCCTTTTTCATATGTTGGTTGCTGATGAGTACAAAAGGCAGATTTACTGGCAGCTTGCACTTGGCTAAATACAATCTTGTTTTTGATCGAGGCCATGATGGATATATGAACTTGGCTGAATTGCCATTTGACCTTTTCTGAGAAACTTATTTTGGCAGGCAGATGGAGGAAATATGTTACTGGATAAAATGAATGCCTTTGTTTAATATGGAGGAATTTTAATCTCTTGTGTTTTCTGTCTGCGGATTTGGAAATCAGGTGTAGGTTGTAATACATACACCTTGGAATGATTCAGTTCTTAGAACTCACATGAGCAGCTAAGGAATTGTGGAATATATCCACACAGCATAGCCCCTAGAAGGAACTGAAAAGAACTGCATGAACACTTGGAAAATACCTTCTGGACACTACAACTTCTCTGTTGCTAATTCTTCACTGGTAGTTGTGTGGATGCAAAAACAATCTCTTGTAAGAGTAATGAAGTGTATTGTACTTGCACTGTGTTAATACTTGTCCTCTTTCAGATCTATATGGTTTATCATAGGAAAAGGATGACTAATGATTAAAAGGCAGGCTTTGTGCTCACATTTACAGTGTTTCTCCCCTCCATTACCATTTGTTTTCTCTCTTTTTTCCCTTTTTCCCTTTTTCCCCGATTGTTTCCTTTTGTTTGTTTTTCCCTTTTGTTTGTTTTTCCCTTTTGTTTGTTTTTCCCTTTTGTTTGTTTTTCCCTTTTGTTTGTTTTTCCCTTTTGTTTGTTTTTCCCTTTTGTTTGTTTTTCCCTTTTGTTTGTTTTTCCCTTTTGTTTGTTTTTCCCTTTTGTTTGTTTTTCCCTTTTGTTTGTTTTTCCCTTTTGTTTGTTTTTCCCTTTTGTTTGTTTTTCCCTTTTGTTTGTTTTTCCCTTTTGTTTGTTTTTCCCTTTTGTTTGTTTTTCCCTTTTGTTTGTTTTTCCCTTTTGTTTGTTTTTCCCTTTTGTTTGTTTTTCCCTTTTGTTTGTTTTTCCCTTTTGTTTGTTTTTCCCTTTTGTTTGTTTTGGCCACAGGAAGACACTGAGCCGTGGTATTCTCAGCAAGTGTACGCAAGATACTGGAAGCACTATGACTTAGCCATGCGCTGGATGCGTAGACACCAGAAAGCCTACAGGAAAGCCATGGAATCCTTTTATCACCTACCATGGCATCCTTCTGCAGCCTCACCAAGTAGCCGCTACTCAGATTGGGATGGGAATGATCTCCCACGTACCCCAAACTATTCTTCCAGCTATAGCCCCCATGGCAGAGCTCCGAACCATGGGGGAGCTCAGCAGTACACAGATGCACACCAAGGGAGGGAGGATGATGACAGGGACGCCAAAATGGAGGAGGACTCTGAGTCTGAAGGGGAGATAGAATATGACTTGAGTAACATGGAGATCACAGAGGAGCTTCGCCAGTTTTTTGCACAGACAGAGAGGCACCGGGAAGAACTGCGTAAGTCCATTCTGTGTTTTCTGGTACATAAGATTGGGCGATGGATAGCTTCAACATTTACAGGTTTTGTAAGAATTCACAGAAACAGGCACTGCAAGTGAGCAAGGCAAACAGAATGAAGTAGGCAAAACCGATGGGTGCACTTAAGCACCATTCATTACAAATAAGTCTCAGAAAATGTTTGAAGGTTTTTTGGTAAGAGAGAGAGAAAATTATGTCTGTAAAGAGGAGAATAACACATTTGTCCAGAAGACAATATTCATTTTTAGTGCCGAAGGAAAAACTCCAGAATTTTTATGGTTAAATCTTGCTAACATGCTGTATGTCTGAAAGGGGAGCACAGAGGAAGTGCTTTACTACATCACTGAACCCTAGAGTAAGCCTCAACGTATTTTATAACATGGAGCAGCCATTTTGGTTGTTATTTTTTGGCTAACCCAACAGCAAAATTTCATGACCTTTTTCTTCTCCTCTTGCATCCCTAGGGTGGTCTTCATTCTGTACTATACCACACGTTTCTCTTTGTTTTGCATCTTGATCTGGACCCAAGTCTTTAAGCAGGGAATATAAGCCAAAGACTTGAGATTTTTCTCAGGTCTTGATCCTCAGAGGTATTGGTCATCTTTGTTTCTTTGGAATCCTTAAAAGAAATAGAAGATCATGCTGTACTTTATTGACACTTTACTGCACATACAAATGTTGTAGGCAGATTTATTATCTGTTTTAAAAAAGCAGCATGATGAAAATAACTTTTCCCACATGACTCCAATAGGAAATACCCAGAATGAATGTTTAATAGAGCTTTCTCTGCTTTCTCTGAAAGAGGGAGATGTTCTAAAAATGCATAATAAAGGCAATGGTTGGGAGGGAGAGAGAAAAATTGTGTTAAGTTCTTTGATCAGAGGGTATCTAGTGAGCTGAAACACCTCAGCCTAACTTCACACTTCCCACAGTATGATGCACAGTTGATCTAGTTAGCAGAGGAAAGTGAGTTAAGGAGCTTGGTGGTGGTGCCTGACATGCATCCCTTTCTCATCATGCTTTTGCAGAATCAGCTTGGTGTTCTCTGTTGAAATGCTCCTTTGGTGAGGTACAGGATGCTTTAAGATGCTTGGCTACTTCTGGAAATGCAGTACATTTTCTTTGGATTTATTTTGTCTTTATGGTTAGTAGTGTTTAAAGGCATGCGAGTGATTAAAGTGGTATCCTGGAAATTGGGAAATCTGGGCTCAGAGTTGTTCTCTGTTGCAAATATCCTATATGACCTTGGTATAGCTATTTAATCTCTTCCTGACCCCTCGCTGGCTGCTCTTGCTAAAAATATGATTTGATTCTTTATGATGAGCAGGTGAATTGGGAAGAGGTTTGTGACTCAGAACACAGATTTTACTTTTGTTCCTTCCACGACAGTGGTATTTGGAGCCTTTTGGAATAATTAGGTCTCTGCTGTGTGCCATGTACTAGCCTGGTTTTGGGTAAGTGTAACTCCAGTCACTTCAGCGGCACTATTCCAGGTCTTCATGCAAGTTTAAGCAGAATCTGGTCTTTACCTACTGCATACTACGACACTCGCTTTCTTTAGTAGTTTCCCTGATAAAGTGAGGATAGTAATAATAATCATCTGTAATTCCTCAAAGCATGCAAAAGTAAGCAAGTACTTGATTTAATTGAAATTTAAAAGTGCCACAGAACTCTTGGGTGAACAGTGCTATCTAAATGCTAATTTTGTGAGTAATTAAAAATACAGTATGATCTTGGTTCAGAAATAATTTTTTCTTGCACAGTCGGGGAAAAGGAAAACAGAATAAATTTTTAATTCTGTTGAAGTTTCTCAAAAGAAGAAACATAAGCAGCAGGAGGAGGGGAAAATCATTGTTTCCCTGATGGTGTGGAAATGAGCTGGTATGGAGACTGTGGTGAAGGCAGTACCACTCTACTTCAGGAGGTAGTGTTCCTAATTTTCCTGGATGCTGCTTCTGAACAAAATGAAATTTAAGGGTTCATTAAGCTGCGATCCATAATGATGCTATCATGTTATATCTTTCATACTGTGCTGAAGAATGATAGTCGTTCTGTATTGATGCTCAAGAAGATGGACATAATGTATCCACAGAAGAAATCTGCAGTTACTCAAGTATTTCCTCTCTGATGCCTTTTCCTTTTAATCCCAAACTGTATGTTCTGGACTGTCTCCCCTCACCTTAGGATCAGATTTGTAGGGAAAGTTGGACACTATAAAGCTGAATGCCTGAAATTTAGGCATCCGTGTCTGGAAGAGACACTGGTAATGTTGAGGTAAGAGTTTTAAATTTTCTCTAAACTGAATGAGAATGTTTGGGTATGTCAAAGCAGAATACCAATAGCGACCTTGATGATCAGTTGAAGTATAAGGCAGCTGTTACGGAACATTAAGGGTAAGGCTGTGTCTCATGTTTTCTTTCTCTGGCATAAATAGGGGGCTCCAGGTGGAGTTCACAGCCTTTGACCCCTGCACCTTGTTACACACTTGGGAGAAGACACCTGGCTTGCTCTTCTTTTAAAATGAATGCTATGCAGGAGTTTGATATATGTTTACTGGCAACTTACTGAAGTGTGAGACACATGGGAAAAGAAGAGCAAGGGGACAAATAAAAAGGGGAATTTGCACCTAAGTAAGGCAATATTAGTACAGAGGGTGAAGGTCTGATTTATCTTTGTGAAGGATGACTTCCATTAGTCTGGTGTTTTTCAAGCCCTGCAAAATTAGGAAATACTATACAGCATTAATGCAGCTATTTTGGACATGTATAATGAGAGTCTTGATTTACCGAGAAAGATATAAGGTGGTTCCCACGCATGATCCATGTCTCATCAACATGTAGAAGGGTAATCAAGTGGACTAAAACGAATCCTAGCTGATGTCAGACTCTTCACTTCTAATGCCTCATCTAGAGTCTGCTGAAGATAAACGTGATCACAGACATCAGAGGATAAAATCTTGCAAATTTTAACTGTGGAAGACTTAAATAGGCCTGAGATGTAGGTGGGAAAGGCATTTGTGTCTGGATGGTGACATACAAGCATTAATGTTAATTGCAAAAAGTTTCAAAGATAAGCCAGCCATCATATCAGACTAGCCAAAAAAGAAAACTTCAGGTTTATTCCATTTTTCGATAACTGCCACAAACTTGAATAACAAGCATATTTGTAACTTCTTTAGCTTTTTTTTTTTTGGTTTTGTTTTCACAGTGGGCATTTGCAGAGATGAGCTGACTTGCACAGTAAAGCCTCTGAAACAGGCAAACTCTGAGCCTTGCTGCATGATTTAACACTTCAGCAGTGATACAGTTGTTCACAAACAACCTCCTTTAAAACAATCTCTTTTTTTTTTTCTTTGAATTCATGTCAAATTCTTACTAGTTTTTATATTCATGTCGTGTTGCAGTCAAGTTATGTGTTCCTGGAATGCCCCAAAGTAATTGTGAACAGAGTTTTGCTGAGGCTGTATGGACTCAGACCTATTAATGCACTGCAAACTTATCTTGTATTCTAGATATATGGTGCCTTTGGTTAAAATCCCTTACAGACAGTTTTAATATCTTCCCTCTTTGGTTGTTTCTTCATATGCAATCATAATTATCTAGTGATTCTATTTTTTAGGGGGTTTTCTTGTCAGGCTAGTCTGTTGTTCTGGTTCTTCATGTAACTGGTGATCCTAATATACTGTGCTTCTTGGGGATGTTTTTAGTTGCATTTAAAAGTCTTCCCTCTGGCTGTTGAAAAGGATGTAGTTATTCTTCTGCATTACCATACCTGTCAGACCTAGGTAGTGTACTGAATTCTCCAAGCATCCTAGATGTAAAGGACAGAATACAGTAAGTTGCTTTTTTATATTTGCAAGAATTAAAAGGACAAAAACGAAGAAAGGAGAATTCACAAGCCTAACAGTTCTGTAAATTGTCTAATGGCACATATTTATTACACTTTCAAATTTAGCCTTTGAAACATGTAGTTTGTCCTTATGCAGTTTTTCTTTGTTCCCTTTTTACATATAAGAGAAAATGACTACTGTAATTGAGTGAATACAGCATTGCAAGTATATTCAGAACCATTCTGTAGTAGTCAACAGGCAATGAGACAGTGTCCTTTATTTAAAAACAAAGAAAAGCAAAGCAAAGTACCATCATGTCAGTTCATTACTGAAGGATAATAGTCTGTCAATTGTTAATGCTAGTTTTTTCCATTAAAGCCTCTGTTTGTATTGCACACACATACCCTCCAGCTTCTCCCAAAATAATGTTGTCTCAACTTAAAATTTTCATGCTAGATGGAAAACCTTTTAAAAAAATTGAAAGGAAATGGTGAATGAAGATGTTTGTTTCAAATCTGTAGGGTTTTTTTACCTCGGGTTTCTTTTTGTCTGAAAGATGACGGTTGCCACTGCCTCTTCCGTGAAGAGGGAGTAATGGAATTTTCCATGTTTTGAAACTTGTTTGAATAGTACCAGATCCACGAAGCTTTTCGTTTTGTTTAAGGCCTATGTGCTTCTTTGGACTTTGATGCAGGTTTTTTGCCAATGTGTTTTCCTTCTTTGCTTTTGGTAAATGCTTCTCCCTGTTCTTCGTCTGTCTTTTTCTCCATCAGACTGTAATTCAGATTTTTACTCTTGGTCACCAGCATCTTTTTTGTTTCTTCTTCCCTACCCTAAACTGTCAAAGCAGTGTGGATGGTGAACTTCCAAATACCTGCTCAACTTCCTTGGCTTTGTCAGCCTTGTTGTCACATGAACTTCTACCACTCTCTTTAGAAGTTGAATTGCTGAAGCTTCTGAGAAATGCCTGTGAAATAAGAGTGCTCTCTGCAATATGTGTGGGTGCTTGAGAGATGCTTTTGAAGTGTGTCCTTTTGTGAACTGAAGGAAAAATGTGAAAGGCTCTCCTTTTCTACCACATCTCTGCTCTTGATGATTGAACCTTTTATTGTGTAGCAGCAGAATCTTCTCAAGTGCACACACTATGTCCAATGTAGAGGCAGTGTTATTTGGTACTGGAAGACAACAACTGAGAAAATGCCTTCTTGCTAGAGAAACAAGGAAAAGTGCCACAATTTTCACTCTTAATATTGAAAACTAATCTGTACTTGCAAAAATAGAGGGTCTGAATTGTGTTTGGAGAGCAACAGTTGGGCACAGTTTTATATCTGTTTCATAACAGACAAGGTTGTCTTTGTACTAAGTGTATCAATTTGGGAACACATCCATTCCTAGAATATGTGATAGTCAAGAAAATGTTCTTGAATCTCATACTAGAGACAGAATCAGAGCTTAGAAGAATGTATAGCTTTGCTATGTGGATGTATGTCTGGCCTATCAATCCCAACACATTTTGCAATGAATGGACGTTATGCTGTACAGGTGTACTTTGCTGCTACAGGAATTAATGGGAGAGGGACACTAGAAGGCTTGAGGTGCTGCTGAGGAAAGAGTGCACTTTCTGTATCACTGGACCAGATGCAGTCAGAAACGGATATCCTCTACTGCATGCTCAGGAGAGTTGTGTGAGGGTTAATATATAGAACTGGAAATTGTATGTCAAGTCCTTCTTATTTGTTATGTGCCTCAGGCTGAGACTCTTTGGCAGCATTGGCAACCCCTGAAAGCATCCAAGTGCAAGGCCAGGCTTGTTTTGCTGCTAAGGGATGCCCTGGGTTTCAGCTCCTAGGTGGCAGCTGAGGATGCTGTGGACCACGCTCCCATGCGTGCAGCCTGGACAGTCAGGTGGAGCCAGGGCCTGGGGTGCTGCTTCCCTATCTGCCAGCAGCTGTACTGGGCTCAGTTCTTCCTAAGCATGCTGTGGAGTACTGGTATTTGAGTTATAGCAGGTTTATAGCTAGGAGCATGGGAAAAGAAGCTCATGTGGTTCAGTGTAACTGTAGTGTAGACATTGCTTTAAGAGAAATGCCAAGATGTCAAATACCTCTATTTCCTCTTACATTTGATGGAAAAGAAGAATGCTGTCTTAATATGAAAAAATGTATTAAACTTTGGAAACCTGTGTTCGAACTTGTCACCCTTTATTTGTCTGTCTAATGTGTTCTTGTTGTTAGAGTGAAGATAGTACATACCTCAGGTGGTTTGTTGAGAGGTTCGATTTATTCATAAGGGATTTTGAGTACCTCAGCAGGAAGTAAGCAAAAGCCTCAGTGGTAGAAGAATGAGCAATATGATCTGAGAAGAATTGTTCATTCCAGACCTTTTGCTTAACAGTTAAGTTAGATGTCATCCCTGTGACCAAAACGCATCCTGTTGACATCATCTTTGCTGAACAAATACGGGATTTGAGCTACCCTTTCTCCCAGAGAGCTATTATGCCTAAGTTATTCATGAATCAGTAAGACAAGTCTGGTAATCTTGTATTGTTGCTGGTCTTAGTAAGTCAGTGCTGTGGTAAAATTCCTTCTGACTGGACTTGTCTTGAGGATATGAGAATAAGATGTGCAGGACAGAGACAGATCATTGCTCCTCTCAGCTGCCCTGTCCCTCACCGTCCGTGTGCTAGATCTGCTTTTGATAGCTGTTTTTTGATGGTTATTGGTCTCAGAAGGATCCCACGGAAACAGGTCAGTAGCTTGTTGTGATGGATTAGCTATTGGAATTTTATCTTTACAAAGAAAATACATGTGGTAACTCAGTTTTAGATCAGACAAGCAGAACGTCAGCGCCTGTTCTGTGTTCATGCAGTTTCCAAGGCTTGAGGGCATTGCTGTGACGTACCTGAGCTCTGCAAAGCTTTGGCAAAGAACCACCAGGTGGACCCCAGGGCTGAGAGGCCATGTGTGGAACAAGGAATCCTTCCCCAGTCATCTTGTAGGAGCAAAAATAGCTTTCAGAATGCTATTATGGAAGACTGCTTCATATGGTAACAGTTTGGTGTGGCAAGACACAGACACTACTTACACTCAAAACTGGTGCTGGTAGGTTTTTTTTTGAACGCAGGTCTCCCTGCTTGCTTATGCCATTAGCATCTGCAGCTGCTCTGAGTGGCTCCTCTAGTCTTCTCTTCATTCTTTGTCCCTGCAGGGAAGCCTGTGAAAGCAGCTGCAGCTGCTGTGGAAAAGAGCAGGTGAGACCACGCTGACAAACACAGCTCTAGGGAAAAGTGGCATAAAAGCTGCTCTGTGCTAATGGCTCGACTTGGGCAGTCTGTCTTCTGGTTCCATCTACATGCCACATGCAGCATTTCTGGATCTCCTAAATAATTTTACTTAGGAGAGAGCTCTGTCTCAGTTCTGTGCTGATAAATCTGAATTCGTCTGCCTTTAGCATGATACTCTCAATGTTGTAAGTGGACAGTGACAGTGTGGGCTACAAGTTAAGCGTTTTCTAACACAACCTTTTTTGTATCGACCTGGGGGAACTGTTGCTGTAGCAAAAATGTTTAAAGCTTCAGGGTGTACAGCACTGGAGTAATTGTGAAAAGCAGATGTCAGAGACCGAGGTGGAAATGGATGTAATGATGTTGTGTGCTTTCCGTGCTCTTTATCTACAAAATCTGCTTAGAATCTACAACAGAGCATGGCAGCAAAATATCTCAAGCGTCTCTGTTATAAAGCAATCCACTCGTACAGGTTTGCTTGGAGACACATAGTTTACCTCTGCTAATTTTAATGGGGTGTTGTTAATGCCAAGACTTCAGAAGCACCATTTGATTTTAAATGTCTCTCACTGTGCCTCAGTTTTATAAGAAGTATCCAGATTGAATTCATGTCCATCGTCATTAGGGAAACGTGGGGTGCTGTGGAGGCAGAAACTAAGAGTTCGGAGACTTCCATCTGCCCGGGTCTTTTCGAAACTCATTTCCTTGCATGCTCAAAATCAAGAGAGACAGACAGAGGTGTTAGGCTACCCATCTCAGACTTGGGTGGCCTTTACAGACTTCCATCACGACCTTGGACATGCCATTTGGGACTAGATCCACAAAAACTTTCAACATAGGTAGAATTTAGCAACAGATATCCAAAATAATAATCTTTCTCTTCCAACCATGCCTTCCAGGAAGAAGGGAGCAGTCACTTATACCCAAAGGATGATGCATCTTAAACCACAAGGTGCGAGGGAACATTGTCACTCTTATCTTTTTCCAGTGGCTGGGTTGAGCACCTGTGCCACCTTGTGATGTGATCTGCTCTGAAGCCCATTCCAAGGAATCTAAAGCACCTCCTGCTCTAGGAATTCGTGTCCATTTTCTTTTTATTTGGACCTGTAATACAGGGGTGATAGCACTTCCCTGCCTCTCAGGAAAATAGAGAAGGTTGATAGGACAACACACCGAGAAACAGTTGTGCTGCAGCCATATGAAGTACTCAGTACAGATTGATCCAGCTGTTCATCAGTATTACAATTGTTACTGGCCTCCAAAGTACCCAAACCCATTTATCCAGGTATCAGAGCTTCCCCCTGATATTTTCATGGACATAACACTGCTCTGCAGTACACTGAAATCATGGAGGCCATGTAAAATGAAGAATAAATCTTAAATGGATATTTGTACTGAAATAAATAACATGGATGTTATACTGTTGATTGTTATTGTTCACATTTAGCTGGATAAGAATCTCCTGGGTTTAATTGCATTTGTAGTTGAAGTAGTGGTTGTTGGTCTAAAAGTCAGCTCTGTATTCACAGAAATTGGAGAAACTTTGCCAAGGAATGTAGGTCTCCAAAGAGTGTGCTGGGCCTCAATTTTAATGTGGTTGTTCAAATACTAACAAGCCAATGCTGCCATTCTCTCACTCTGCACAAGCCTTGGAGAGCACCTTCATTTCTAGGAGGTCTGCAATTTCTGATATGGTTGCTGAGCAGAACGGTTGGAAGACTCGCTTTAAACTTCATCAGTTGTTATTGCTTTGGGATTTTTGGCCACTGGTATGGTGGGAAGGAGGTTGAAAAATTGTAGAAGAGTCCAGACTATGGAGACTGCATCATGTGTGACATGGTGGAGGAGGTGTTGAGGTGGTAGATGCAGAGCATCTGGCTGGCTTTGGAGGAGTGCAGGAAGAAGTATCTGCCTTTTTCTGATCTCTCCATTTCTCAGTAGGTAAAGCCGGTGATGTGTAGTTATTTGCATTCCCTGATTTTTGCATTCTTCCCTTGGCATAAGTTACTGACCTCTGTCATGAATAGGCTGTCAGGCTAGATGGGCTTTTAGTCTGATGGCTCTGCTCCTCTGAAGTCTTGTCTTCTTCAAGTCACTTAAACACTTCCTTCACGTGTGAATTGCCCCATTGAAGAGACAGAGGAGAGGTGTGGAGCTCCCACTTGCGAAGAAGTACAACTTAACTTTCTGAAGGGCAGGATGCCAGCTGCCTCTTTGAAAGGAGGCAGCACTCAGACTTCTGCTCCAGCAACCAAGTCTGGAACTAGTTCTAGTGTCAAACCTTTCCCTTTTGTGGAAGGTATGATAGAGGCACGTCTGCAGGTTTTCTGTGGCATATTTTCCCAATGTTTTTTTGTTGTGTTTTTAATACCAGGCATAGCAATTATCCTTATGTATTTAAGTATATTTCATTTAATTTACTAGAATGCTGAAATGAGCAATGAGAAGGTCAGAGGTAAACTAAGTTTCCAAAGCTCTACCCCTCAGCCCTTTCTTTCACAAGTTGTGACATATTTTGTGGATTCCTTTAGTTTGACCTTCTTTCCAGATGTCTCTTTCAAAACAATTGGCCAGGCAGCATACTATAGTTTACTAACAGCATGGAAAAAATGCATATTTACTTGCTGAAAATAAGTTTACCTGGATCAAAGATTGTTATTTAATTCTGCATGTCCATGGTAATACTAAATGATGGACCTGTTGGTTAACTGAAAGGTCAGTTCATATCCAGAGTATGCTTCCTTTCAGAAAATCATTTACATGGTTACAGGTTGCTCTCAAAACCCCCTGTTTTTCAAATGTTTTTGATAAAGTAGCAGATTTCCCTGCATAGATCACCGAGTTAGTTTCTCATGTCATACAAAAAACCAACTTGAATTCAGCAGTGTAGTCTGTGGCTGGATTCAAGAAAGAAATTTCAATGTAAAGTTGGAATGTGCGAGTTTGTTTTAGCAGACTGACACAGGCTACTTCCTTTTTTTTTTTTTTTCCTGAAAGCACTAAACTTTCAGTATTATTTAGCTGTCTAGCGCTCTGTACATCATGGAACAATTTCTTCCAAGTAGCATGTGCTTGATTCCTATTCAGGGCACATGTGGAAAAATTGTTGTGAAACTCATGTTTCTTCAATGTGCTGGTTTGCTTTTAAAGAAGCATTTTTGAATATGAACATTTCCTTGTTCAGTCTCCTCTGTGCCATAAATGTATGTGTATATATGGATACAGTTATATATAGATTTCAGTAATCTTTCTGTTTACTCTAGCACTGGTGTCTTTGTCTGGCGTCAGCATTGTTGCCATCAGTGACAGATTGGAGTTGTTTTGGGGGATGGGAGTGCAGAGTCAGCTGGTCTGTATTTAATCTTATTGCTGTAGACTTGATCCTTACTAAAGGCAGCTGCCAGTGCCTGATCCTGGACTAATTTCTAAGCAGTGGTCGGTCAGGAACTTCCTGGCTGTTTAATTCTGTCAGATGGCACAAGCGTACAGTCTGGACACCTTGTTGTCTCTGGTGTGATACAGACGCATGGTTACGCTAGGCTCGCCTGTGTGTTTTCTATCCTAATTGCACGTATACCTGATTATGAATTACATTTAGATCATTCAGATTTCTAGAGCAGGCTTTCACTTGAGGTTCCACTGGGCTAGCTGGTTGCTTCATGTTTATGGGGTTTGATTTTTTCAGTTCATTTTCTGGTTGGGATAAGAATATCCCTTCTTAAGGGTTTAATTGTGGAAGGTAATAGAAGAAAATAAAAGCAAGGTGATTTGTTGTTTAGCTGGGCAGTAACCAGTGTAGCCTACTGCTGGAGTAAATATGGACATGAAGGCTTGTATTGTTTCCATCTCGGATCTTTGGCAGTTTGTTTTGGAGACCACAAGACAACCCTTCTTGGTTTTTAATCCTATTTCTAAAACAGAAATCGGCTTCTTTGTTCTCCGGTTAACTGTGTCACTTTCTGCCAGTAACTTAACCCACAGATTTCAAAACAATGTGAGATAATTAATTCTTTAAAACTCTGTCAGGTAGGAAAGTATTAGATTAATTTTACAGATTCATTAGTGAGGCATGTGTTTAATTAACTTGAGAGTGATACATACTACCCAGTACTAACCATACTACCTGGAAGTGGAACACCTTGGTTCTAACCTTACTTCCTGGCTTTCTATTAATTTTGATTTCAAAGGTAGTTTCTCTTCACTTGCTGTCTTGGTAAGTAATTTCGCCCTGTTTCTACAGAGCTGTCCTCTTCAAAATGTATAGAAAATCTGTATTATAGTGAAAGAGAAGGCATCAAACTGAGGACTTCATATTTGCAAAATCTGTTTGCTGTCTGCTTAGACAACTTGTTGCAACTGTGTCTTTCTTAAGGAGCACACTCTCTTGCCTTAGACTGTTTCCTTCTTTTACCAATAGGTTTTCAGTCAGGCTGTGCTTCAGTGAACACATCTCAGTGCCAAAGCCAGGTTAAGCAGTTTTTCTTCCTAGCCATTCACTCCTGCTCCATTGCTGCCCCTTTAGTTCAGCATGTGTGGTGCCAGGACACTGAAGTGTACCGGGATTAAATATAACTTGTTGGGGTTTTTTTGTAGGGTTCACTGTGTGGCCCCTTAGACAATTGTAGTGGCATCCTTGAGGAGCCTGGGAGCTGGAGCGTGCAGCTAAGGGAGGAAGGAAGCAGAAACTGCATAAGCTGGTTTTGTAGCTGAGGAAAGAAAAATGTCCATGGAACCATGGTTTCAGACTGCCACAAGCTTGCCAAGGCATCACATCTGCTCTTACTTCAAAGCCTGTAACAGAACATTTTCTTTTTTCTTGAGAATATTGCATTGCTTGTAGATATATGTGGTGAAATATTCAATTTCTTTTAACTCATTCCCTTCTCAACTAGCAGATGGAAAACTTGTCAGTGTAGATACTTGGGGTTTTAATACTTTCAGCATTTTTGGTAGTTCTCTTTCATGGTGGTTGTGACTCTGGTGACTGAGACGTTATCATTGCAGGCAATTACTCCCCCAAAAAGTCACTTTTATTCCAAATCAGTGTTTTCAAGCCAGCTACAGCATTTGATTTTTTTCTACATAGGTTAGACTGCTGGCACAGTAAGATACCGCCTAGCTGTCTCCATTTCTTTCAAGATCAGACTTCTCTTTAAAAATGGGAAGGGGGAAGTTACATTGTGTCATCTGTAATCCTTTTTTTACATTTTTTGCAAGCACAAAGTTTTAAATTTAAGGAGAAGTTTAAACATAAGTCTATTTTCCCCAAGCCAAATCACAGCTAGAATGAGGCTGTTCATTCCGCTATAAAATCGTGTCTCTCTTCTTTCAGTACATTTCCACAATTTCTGTAAGTTGCTTGGTGTTCCAAAGTAACCCTCCAGCAAGGAAGACCATGCTGTTTTCAGCAACCTGGAATATTTTATCTTTACAGATGTGGGTGTAAGTCACAATTGTTTGTATCTCACAGGCTCCCACTGATGGTAACTCTTGCCCTGCAAAGCTTTGCCCTTGATAAAGGGTAATGCTTAAGATGTCAGCCCTCTGGAAATCCAGAGCTCCGTAGAGCTCTGTAGAAATTAAACTCCTTGAATATCCTGTTTACAAATCCTCAGATTTAAATCCTTATTTTGTTGGAATTCCTTTAGGCAGAGATTTTGGGTTTCCCCATGGTATGCCTGGTTCATGCAAGTACGGGCATAATAAAATGGTCTGCTGCTATCACTTCAGAAAAACTCACATGTAAGTTTATGGTAAAGGTACTTAGCTTTTCTAGGGAGATGAAGAAGCTGGCATTTTGCGTTGAGAAGCCTGTGTGGGCAGAACATTTAACACAGCAGATAGGCTTGTGGGAAGTGGCATTCAAAGGGAGAACTAGGAGTTTTTAATCAGTAGAAATGGGTAGTGTTTTTAACTGTTAGTGTGGGCTGCTCAAGATCAGCTCAGGTATCAGTTAAGACAAGATGAGAAAGCTCAGAAAGTGCATATGCAGCAGTAACAGAAAATCATTCACCATCTGAAATAAGCAGACAAATATGTGAACAGGGGTATAGGTCAGTCTCAAGGAAAAGAAAAAACAGACCAAGGCTGGGGAAAGTGCAATATTTCCTTGAAGAATAATGTGCTAACTAAGCAAGAAACACAGTCGGTAAAGGCCATTTGACACTTAGGAGGAGCAAGCCCTCAGTCTCTTGCCATAACTACCATCGTGTGGGGCAGAACATGGCAGACTGCAGAGTGTGTGCACCTAGAGAACTGTGGAGAAGGTTGCCTGTATAAGAAACGTCGTCAGGTTGCATATGATCACTGGCTACGGGGAGCTAAGGGTTGGGTGTATAAATATTAAGAGCTAAAAATGGTACAAGAAACCATACAAATGAATCTTTCATTAAAAATCCAACATAGATAATTACGCTCCCTACTTTCATCTCCTTTTAATGTTGAAAAGTCTCCATGGGGACTTCTCTCCAAATAAGGAAATTTATTTGGGTTTCGGTTTTGAGGTTGTTTTTCTCCTTGTTTTGTTTTTGTTTTGTTTTTTTTCTTTTAATAAGAAAAGGATGAATTTCAGAGAGGAATTTTTTTTTATTACTACTTAAGCTTCTCAAAGGATATTACAAAGAAGGAAGAGCAAAGTGGATCAAACTTGCGGAAAGTATATGACATTTTCCTTTTTGTAAAATAAGAGAAACAAGACAGCTGAGTTTCTAAGGGCCTGTGAGGAAAATAGCTTGTCTTGAAGGGCTTAGGTCATAGTTTTGCTGAAAGTATGTAAGAGGGCATTTGTGTGTCCATGAAGCCCCAAATGCAGTGAATAGCTAAGGTGCTAGTTACTGTTTATCCTGCTTTTGGCAGTCCCTGAGGATGGAGGTAGTTGTCTATATTTGTTCACTTTTCAGCTAGCATACCCCAGATTAAGAGTCATCCATGAAGGGTGGGAAAAGTGGCAGGGGGTGGGGGGGAAACAACAACCCAAAACTTCCTTTCAAAAGGCCTGGAATCACTGATGATATCCCAGGATGCAGTGTGAGCTAGGTAGAGATCTCAGTATTCCTTAAATATGAAGAAAAAAGGCTATTTACTGCATTTGGAAAAAGATCTCTCAATTGGTTTTGGCCAGATAATTATGACTTCCCAGCAGAACTGGACTTGGTAGGAGTCAGTTAATTCTGAAAAGAGCTTCAAGAGAGGAAGAGCATCTTTGGGAACAAATGGAACTGACCAATTAGGAAAATGTCAGCAATGCTTTTCCTTTGTGCAGGAGCCAGCCACCACTGCAGCTGCCTGCCTGCCTTCTGAATATTTGCACAACACTGTTTCATGATTGGAGGAAGCTTGCCAGTAGTTGAAGCTGAACGCTTTAAAAGAAAGCACGTTTATTTTAGTCTGTGTGAAGTGGAAGGAGGACCTACTTAGAATTGTGTAAAAATTATTTGTTTCACATTTATAACTTGGCAGCACAATGACTTACGAATTTGGAGTGTGAAACTGATTTGAGAATCTGTTCTGAAGCTGGGGACTTTATTGCTGCAGGCCGAGAATTAGTGTTTTGATAAACCTTGATACCTAACTCATGGATTAATATTTGGTGCTTGCTTCAGAGAAATTTCGGTTGCCTCTATAGGTTTAGGTCTATAGACAGTTTATAATTTTGTTTGTTTGTTTTTTCCATTGTCAGATGCTTGTTGTCATCCTTTTGATGAAGGGGTAGTTGCACATTTAGCTCAAGTTGCATTGCTTTGTATTGTTTTTAAAGTAAATTTTGAGATAATGGAAAGAACCCAGACTGCTGGAAATAAGAGCAGCTCTACTTCCCAGCCCCTGCCCCAACAAAGAGAGTTTAGTGTGCATCTCAATGGGACAAAACTTTCTCTGCTGTCATCTATTTCTTATCTCTGTGTTTGGCTGGAAATACTGCTTTTGGAAAATCAGTAGTTTACATACCCATTTAGTTCCATGGCTTCTCTTTCCTTGATTGTCCATGACAACAAATAGTGCCATCACTGACAGTGCAGTTTGTCATGGTAGTATCTCTCCACAAATAACCCATTTGAAACTGCAACATATTCCACACAGCTACAGTGGTACTACCAGCAACAGCTGCCATGTTTTATGCTCAAATTCAGCCTTTGGTACAAAAAAACGTGGGTCCCTGTAGCAGATTTCTGTCCCCACCCTCTGCCTGGACTCTGGAGACCTGATTTACGTGTCTGAGACTCTGTAATAGAGTTACTCCAGGAATATTTTAACCAGGAGCTATAGAAGAGTAAAAGTCAGGTTAGAAAGTTAAGGGCAGTACATCCGATTAGTGTAAAGTAAAACATATACTCCAGACATTTGTTAGGTAATTTTGAGAATGGAATTCAAACTGGTATTATTATTTTGATTGTTAACATTAGGATCTGCAGGTTTATGAACTACTCTGTGCTACAAAATGGAGATTGATGCACACTAAACTGTAATCCACTCATCCATCCTAAAGCTTCTGCTAGAGACCCATTTAATTTCCAAACAGTAGAATTCATTATCTGTCTCCAGAGAAATTAATTTTTCTTAAGTGTTATTGCGTGCAATGAGCTATTGGAGGGCATTCTACAGCAAGCAGGCGAGGAAGCAGCTGTCTCTAGCATGCAGCTATGGAACTAATGAATAAAAAATTTCCATGGGCAATACAGAAGTACAAGGAATTCTCTTTGTGGCCCAAGAGAGTCAACAAATATGGGTTCAATTCATTGCCCTGCCAGAGTTTTGCTGTGTAACCTACAGTGGGAGACATTTTTTTTCAGTATAGATTCTTGTTTTCTGTCTAACGCTGTTCAGTGTAATTTGCATCAAGTTCATGCTTAAAAGCACATTACCTAGTTGTGGACAGTCTGGTGTCCCAGGAAGTTTGTTTCAATGGGATGCAAGTGACCTGTGTAGTCACAGCCTGGGTGCTATAGCCTGTCCTCATAGTGCTGGGCCCTCTGTAGGCAATGTTAGTTCTTTTAATTCAGACCTTCTGGTTAAAATGGCCTCACACCAAATAAATCTGACTCTTCCAAAAACACATATGGACTCTAATGTATGTTTCCTTGTGAATTCTGGCAGTGCAGCCCACTTCAGGGGTGTGCCCTTAAAGCAAAATCATATAAAGTGAAATGGCTCTCTGGAATAAATTGCTAACCCCTCAAGCCCTCCTGTCCTTCGACTACCAACACAAAACTGTGGATGGTGTTTGAAATGATGGGACAAAAGCTTTCTGTATCCCTGTCAGACAAATGGATGCCAAAATTGAAATTTCTGATTATACTGTTTAAAATATCTATTTTCTGCAAATGAGGTATGGGGGATAATTCATTTAGGAAGGCTGACAGACAGTCAGTTGGCTGCTCTGTACAGTACTTTCCAGTGTAAAAATAAACGGCAGATGTTTGACACAGATACGTCAGGATACTTAACTTTGGGTTAGGGTTTGCAGATGTTACGTGTTTTGTGGAAGCTAAATCTCTGCTTTAGGGAAAGGAGGGAAGAGGTACATGGCACCAAACGCTGAGAAGCATGTCCTGTATGTGACTAATGCATCCTGACCTGTGGACACTCTGTGCCTTTTGATGTTAAAAAAAAAAAAAAAGAAAAGCTGTCACTAGTAGTGAACTGTTTCAGTGATGCAGTTTTGAGAACCCTCATTTGTCCTTGGTAGGCAAAGGAGTTCAACTGCCAGGTGATTTTTTTCATTTTGTAGAAATGTCCCCATAAGAGGAGAGTCTTGTATGGCACTGCTGTTTTAATGGCACAGAGCATTATTTGTTCCATCAGAGCAGCACTCAGGAAGTGGAGGTAAATTTGGGCACGCAAAATCAAGTTCTTGCTTCCTGATAGGGCTTACCAAAGAGGATTTTTGATGACAGATTGGTCCAAATGTTTCACCTCTCTGAACTGTTTTAAATCCTCTTTAAAAGACGTGGTGCAGGGCTTTATGTTGGGTGCTGTTTTGGTTTGTCTTCAGAGCAATAGCAGTAAGGCTGCCAGTTTTGAACTTTGCAAGTCTTGAGAAAGGGATGAGGTTGGATAGTTTATCTAAACGCAATGCTTACAGCTGTGTTTCATTGGATGCACTTAATGGCAGACACTTGCATGACAGACTGATTTGTTCATTTTCAGAGTAGTAACTGATTACATTTTCTCTTGGCTATGGTTCAGCTAAAGGTGCATTGTCCTGTGCATTGTTTCCTTATCTCAGCTGCTAAGTCATTGCTTTGGAAACAACTCTCTTGTTTGGGATTGGGTGGGTTGGTTTTCGTTTTGTTTTGGGTTTTTTTGGTTTTTCTTCTGCTTTTCAGGGCATGTGCATGCTGGGGAGAAATGAAGCAATGCTGATTTTTACTTGTTATTATTAATACAGAGGTTTTCTACAGTTTTAGGATTCAATTCCAGGATCTTCCTCCTTTCTCCCCACTTCTTCCAGTCATGACTTCTTTGTCATGTTATTTAGTAGGAATTTGTCACTATGCATAATGAGCACAGCAGGACGAGTAACATGCAATTTGTTTTGTAAGTTGCAGAAGTTGGCTGAACCTAGAATGTGTGGATCTTGGCCCTCTAGACCCAGCACGAATTTGAATATGAAATATTTAAAAAGTTAAAATGAAATGTGATTGGTTTCATAGCTCAATAATTTACGTCTCTTGTGGTTTGTTTGTCTAGGGAGACAGCAGCAGCTGGAAGCTGAGCACCAGTACGTGGAGGCTGATCAAGACCTTCACAAAAGGATGGGGCGTTCTGTGCAGCCACCTGCAGAAAGACCTGGAGAGAGGCGAATGGCAGAAATGAAGAAACTGTATGGTGCTGAAGCTGCCAAAATCCAGGCAATGGAGGCTGCCATGCAGCTTATCTTTGATAGAAACTGTGATAAAAAGCAGCCCAAATACTGGCCCATTATTCCCCTCAAGCTGTGAGTACCTGGACTGTGCTCTGACATGGCACAGGGCTGTAGGGACAGCTGCCTCAGGTTGTGCTGCTGAAAGAACTGCAAAGTTTTGGTTTTGGTTGGGCTTTGGGGCAGAGGCTGGCAAGGGCAGCATGTTTCTTTGCCCTGTGTTCCTTTTACACTGTCTGTCAGCGATGCTCACGGTCCATTCTACCTACATAGAGTTGTCAAGTAGTAATAGGAGGGACAGTAATATCAAACCTGTCTAAAGTCATAGTTTCACTCATTTGATACCCACCTGCCTTGCTTGCAAGGAACATAAGCATCTATACTCAGTGAACTGGGAAAACTTAAAGTGATGTGAAAAAGAAAAAGACTATACGAATTGTCTGTTCTTCCCATTTAGGAAATTGAATGATCCCATTTTTTAGTCTTGTTTAACGTAGCAGCATTTGGATCCTGTTTAACACAGCACAGCTTGAAGTGTTATGTCTGCTAATCTTGGATTTTTTTTGAGAACCGGGAGTCCACTGGCCAAGATACAACATATCAAATTACCGTAGCCCAGCCATTTGAATTCTTTTTCAGAGGTTTATAATAAAGCAGGAAGTTTTTCTTCCAGACTGATACTTGTCTGGCACAAGTTTGACTCTAAAGCAACATTATATAGAAAAATGTTTTAATGAAGGGGGAAGGGGGGGAGTCGGCGAGAAGCCTGATGTGGCCCTGTCTGTTAGAGATCTGTTTAGCAGAAGAGAAACTTAAGAGGACAAAGCACTCTTGGGGCCAGTGCCTACAGTGATTTTTGCCATTCTAATAAAAAGCATCTGGTTGGTTTCAAGCTTTAAAGAAGATGTATTAGTTTGATAGACTAAGGGTACATCTGTACACTGTATATCGAGGTGTGGAAGCCATGTAGCCCTGAGGGCTATGTTTATTTTAGGTGCAGCTTTCTGATGGCCACCTGCATATTACATGCACAAAGCTTAAATGTAGGCAAGTTAGATGTGCCTCTGTGCATACTCATCCATCTGCGCAGGTTGTTTGGCTCCACTTCTGTCACTCTTTACTTTTGGTCAGTTGTGCTTGCCCCACTGATAGCTGACCAGGCGGAGTGAGGCACACAAATGGTCTGTATAAGAGAGGCAAAGTTGGCCCCTCAATACTGGTGACTCCTTAGAAAATGGTACCTTAAACACTTCCAAGGACTTTCTGTGAAGCACTGCTGCTACGGATCATTGTGTGCTGAAGGGCTGTAGTTTGTATTAAGCAGCATTTCCGTGCCAGGGCAAAGGAACCTTATACTGCTTTAATTGTGACAAACATTCATGTGCCTATCTGGCAACAGAGGAAGGTCACAACTAAAATTCTAACTTCAGTTCATGCCCACTGCGTCTGGTGTATCTCTGTAGCATGTGTAGTTTGTCATACCCGCCAGCAGTTGCTGTGCCCTCTGCAGCAGCCAGCTGCACTAAAACAAGTCTGCGGTGGAGTTTAAAGTATCTTTGCGTTTACTAGTAGTTACTATGTTTTTTCAAAGCAGCTTTTTCATTTCAGTTCCACCTCTTTCACTTTAGATGTGATGAGATGGAGTTAAATTGAACACGGAAATTAAAAGCCCCCAGTCTCCATGACTTATTGCTCGTGTGATTAATCCAAATAACTTGTGTGAGACAGGAGAGGGAAAAGGGTTATGAACAGTCCTGCATTTGTCTTCACTCTTGTTTTTGGCAGGTTTTGTCAGAAATTCAGTGTTTTGTTTGGGTTTCCATTTGTTGACCAAATAAATTCTCTTCATAACACCTTGTAATTTATTTTTTATTTTTTTATAAACAAACTTCCATACTCCAGCACTCCAGTTCTTATATGCTAAAGCTTTCTTTTAGCTGCTGTATTGTTTAAGGAAGATGGAACTTAAAGCAAGGACAGTTCTAACATATTCAGAAGCATGAAGGGTATTGACAGGACTTTCACAGGAATGCTAGTCAATACCACATGCGTGGTATGCTACAAAATGAATGGGAGGGCTGTTGCATCTGCTGGGGGAAAACCCTGTCTCAGATTAACGTGTGTAGGTCTCTTCCAATTTGAAATGTTTCCAGTGTGGTGATGGTGATGGTGTCTCCCCCATGCAGTTCAGTACAGAAGAAAGAAAGGATGGGTAGGACTGGGCTGTTCTTACTTTTCAACCCAATTCCCAGTTCTTACTGTGGTTGTTTCTGCATCCAGCTGGTTCTCCTAGCAGAAGCAAAAATTCTGGTCTCTAGAAGTACTTGTAGAGACTTCATACAAGATAAAAGTTGAATTCCTTTCCTACTTCATCTAAAACATTCAAGAAATTTCCTTGCCTTTGGTTCTTTTAGCTATTTCTAAGAGGGTTTAATATGCTTAATGAGGTTGGAAGTAGAGAGAACTGGATGAAGTGTTCCCTAGGAACTATGTACTAAGGCCTGCAAGGGAGGAATACACTACTGCAGACTTAGAATTGCTGCCAAATAATCTCTGTGCTGCTCCTGAATTTCAGGAGATGGGCTGTTGCTGGTAGTTGGCCAGATGTCCCATTTTGCTGGTAGTTCAGTGAAACTTGGAGACTTTGTGTTGTGGTTCTTTTACTCCATCTCCCACGTCACTTTACATTTTGAAGAAATACCTCATAAAAACGTGATCGTGGAAGCAATGCAACTGCAATTCAAAAATGCCTGTTCAGTCAGAACGTCTGTAACATTCACCTTTCTTGCATGTATGTATTATGCTGCAATCCTCAATCATGGGACCATGTACACTTGTTTTTTTTCCCCAAATACTATGTTAGGCCAGCCTCTTGACTAGAACGCAACTATGATGCTGCGGATTGATTCTTCCTTGTCCAAAAAGTTGCACCTTTGCTTTCAGTTATGCCAGGTGCTTGTACAGTCCTGCCCAAAGGGAATTCTTCACTTGCTGGTGGTGCTGTTTCTCATGAGCTTTTCCCAGCTCCAGTAGAAGGAATTACACCCTGAAGTCACAAGTACAAGTTGTCATACAAACAATTAAGTCTTAATTTCAGAAACTGGTTTGCTCATTTGCTACATGCAAATATGCAAATCAGCCTCATCTTCAGAAGAAGAAGAGTTTGTGATCGGTTGAAGACACTTGGAAGGTTGGAGAAAAATCATCATAGGTCTTTTCTACTGAAAGCATTTCTTAAATCAAAAAACCTTTCCGAACTGGCACAGTATAAATTTAACTTACAAATGAAGCAATGACCTCTATGTTTCCTACTGAAAGAAAAGCTGCTTACTCTTACGCATTGGTGGCATTGTCAAGAACGCTTGTCCTTTTAGAATTATTACCCCATAAAGCAACTGACAGTTTAGTATGCCTGTCTGTAAAGCCAAACTGAGAAGAGACTAAACAATTTTGATGAACATAACTTTTCTTTTAATCAGCCTTATTGGTAAGTATTCACCCTTTTTGATGGTAGTCTTCTATAATGGCTAGCTGCAAACATCTTTTACTTAGAAGAAGTTTTAATAAAAAGCAACCTAAATTGCTGTAACAGCCTTTGTGAAGGATAAAAATGTATATAATCCATATGGATTTGTTCACTTGTGCCTTTTTCTCTTTGCAAAAGCTCACTCATTCATTACATGAAATATCTTTCAAATATTGGCATCTTCATCTCTTGTTGCATTAATAGGAGTCCAGCTCTTTGAATAGAAATTGAGAAAAGCAAGAGACTGATACAGCTGCTTCAGTTTGGATTTTTGAGTATGATTTTTGGCATGCTGGTCTGAATATTTTGGCTGAAAGAATTACAGAGGGGCCAAGGTTATTGCCGAAAATGTGAAATACAGTCTGTCAAAAGGAATGAATCATCCAGAACCCTGTTTTCTTTCTGGTTTCTTAAAAGTGTAAGTTACTGGGGAATATACTATTTGATAAATAATACATTCATGCTGTGACAAAATTCTGTCTTCGTGTTTGTGTGCTAATTCATCAACCATCTACCTTGTCTAACCTGCTCTGTTGTCTCCTGTGATCCTGTCTGGATAGTCCAAAGGAAAGAAACTCTCATGGCCTTTCTCCTAGGTAGAATAGCAGCCTGTGAGGGAGTCTCAGCTGCTCCTGAAGGGTGGTTATAGCCAGAGTGTGAAGTTCAAGGCCTCACATCCCTTCATATATTCTTGCATAGCTGGAATTGCTGAGCTGGTATGCAGAGACATGCAGTGGAGCTCTGGGTGAGTAGGTGATAGACCATGACGTTGCTATTCGGGTATTCTCTTGGAGACCTGGCTATCATAGCGGAAGAATTACTTGGACTCAGTCCATTCTTTGAAGTAGGTGAGCGCACATGCATCAGCCTCAACTATTCATTTCAGCAGGGCAGGAGCAGCGTGGAAGTTTTGCTTCATCAAAAGTGGAGAAAGACTTGCTCATCTTGATCTTTGTGTAATCGAGATTCTCTGTGCATGGATTCTATTAATTACACAGTCACAGAAGGAATTTTTTTTTTCCCTTTAATCATGAATCATTTTCTTCTAAGAAAGCAAGCAAACAGAGTAAGTGAGAACATACATAGTTTTTGAAAAGAAAATACTTTTCAGCCTAATTGTGCCAATACCACTGCTGGTTCCATAAACTACACTGAGATCTTTTGCCTACAAAGCCTTTTGAAAAGCCAAAATACACAAAACTGCTATCCCCATGACTGCTGTTTACAGCCATCCCAAAGAAATACCTTTGTGAGGAGGAAGGGATGAGAAAAGTGGAAAGGATTGGTAGGGATTTTTTCCAAATAGAGTTCAAAGTGGTCCTCCTTAATTTTTAGACTTTGTTTTAAATAAAAGCAACCTTTTACCAAAATCTGGGTTCAATAAAGTTGTGAGGCAAGTGTCTATCAGGGGCTGTTAAAAATTAAGTTACACCACTGTCTTGGGATGTCCCTAAGCTGCACCTTACTGGAAGCTGGGAAGGGGTAACAAAATATTGCGTTATTCATGGAATTTTCTTATACTGTCCTCTAGAGAGCTGCCATTGGGTGATGGCATAGGAAGCTAACTAGACTTCTGTTTACAGTGATTTTTAGACTCTTTCCACATGCTTATACTGAAGCTCAAGATTGAAATATCAGTCCTGAGGTTCAGCTTTCAGCTATCCCATGCATCCTTTTTCCTAGGTACAGAAATTGCCCCTGTGGCTCAACTCCACCAAAGTTTACTGCAGTTGAGGTCTGCCAGCAGCTTTTAACCGTGTGATCACTCTCTCGCTATAAGTCAAAAGGAGTTGAGTTGGAAGAGCCCTACTTTAAGCTGTTTAATGTAACCCAGTTTATTTGTCATGAAAAGGATTAAGGGAAGCACTCGCTTGTGCAATTGGATGAGCAGGTCTAGAGGTGGCAAACTCCACAGGCATAAGCATGTGTAAGGCAACGTTGCCACCGCTAGAAGAGAACACGTGAGCACATTGTCATAGTACTCGGAGCCTTCAAGGATTTTTCCTGCTTTGGTATAAAAACAATCCCCTTGCATTTCTTTCATCAGGCATGTTAGCCAGGTTTTTCTATTACAAAACATCTAGAAAAGCATGCGTTTATTTTCCTTGTTGAACACAGAAGGTAATGCTCATTTTGGGCAAACCAACGGTAGGGTTTATCCCAAGATTTCTAATGATTTTTTTCATTGCAACTTTCTGTGTGAGTTAGCGTCTTGAGTTAGCAGGTTTGCAGACACTGTGTCAAGGAGCATACTTGCAAGATTCAGGTTCATACCCTTTGCTTTGATGTGAACTGTAGCAGGAATTGGAGGCCCAAGGTTCAGTCAGTCCTTTTAGTCTAGACATGTACAAGCATCCAGCAAGAAAAAGTCCATGCCTTGTATTTCATTAATTTTGATTCTCGCATAGCAAAGTCTTATTCCCATCCTTTGCACTGGACAGGAAAAGATCTCCTGGGTCATCATGTCTAGTTTTTGCTACCTCCAGCAACCACATCGTCTAATACATTTCAGAAACTAATTAGTCTCTACTTTAAAACAAATCCCATTTCCACCCCCACTTCTGCTAGTTAAGACTGCATGGCCCACTTTTCACTTGCAAAGCATAATAAAATACCAAGACTGCCACAAGTTTAAGTTGTCCTTTGTCAGAGAGCTCAAAAAATCTAAGTGCAGGTACAGATTATGTATCTTGGGTTCTGTTTTACTAATTATGATACTGTAATATCCTCCCCCTGGACAGAAGGAAAGGAGTTATTGCTGTGACAGAAGTAAATGCTTGAAGTATGTTTTTACTTAAGAAATAATTCATCAAAGGCCACACTTCTGGTCTGTAGCATATTCCATGAAATGGTTGAGTAATAACTGAAGGCTCCCATCCCACTATCCTCCTTTCATGCAAAGTGCTGACGTTGAGCTAAAACTTTAGCCAATAATGCTGCAATGCACTTGAAACACAAAAGTTTGATGAGTTGCTCCAAACGGAATAATCCTTACGTGACTGCAGAATATAAATCTGAAATGGACTGTAAACCAAAAGCAATCAAAAAAATAATAGGCGATACATAATTATTACATCTGGGAAGATGGTAACATTCGTGACTTTTTCACAATTTTCTATATATCTGTTGATGTATTTAGGATTTCCAGTAATGCCAGATCACCCTGCGCTAGAGACAAGAAAGTATTTGTCACACGGAGTCTTCCGGAGCATAATGTGACTTTTTCCTTTGTACTGCTCTGCCGCAGAGCTGTCTCTCAGCAGTGCCACGGCTGGTTTGTGGTCCTGTTTTGGTGTCACCACCCTGAGTGTTCCTGGGGCACGCATGAAGTCCTTCCTTAGCACCTCTTCCGAGAAGCCCTGCAGCTGAGCAGCACTCACAGTGGCTGTTTTTATCATTATATACCGGTCCTGTGGTCTTCATTATGTTATCTTTTTTTGCTGGCCGTTAAACTCAGAACATGCAAACCCTACTGCCCGTTTTGAGGCTTGCTCTTGCTCTGAAAGCCATGATGCTGAGCGTGTGATATGTGTGACGTGAGTGGGTGCCATGGCAATGGGCCATGATATCATAAATGCCAGATGATTAATTCATTTCTGGGACACACCAGAAAGAACAGCTGCATTGTGCTACAGAAGGTCCTTCCTCCAGAACTGCTCTCCTCTACCAGCAAAGAAAATAGAGAAAATGACTGACAAAAGTGCACAGTGCTCCCTCCTTTGCTTGTTCTGTTGAGCGGATCCCTCTTCAGGTCATCTACAGCTCCAGTGTGAGAGCATGAACGTGTATCTTCAGAGTGCAAAAGTGCTTCTATAGAGAACTTTCAAAGAGATTAGTTATTTGTCCTTCACAAATGTGTTTCACTATGCAGACCTGCTCTAGAAAGATGTCCTATACTTTCCTTGTCAACAGCAGTTAAATCTTGTTTGGAAGGAGAAAAAGAGCTGCCTTACTGTAGTCTCCTCCATTCAATAGCTGTTTTAGTCTATCAGTGTTACTTGCATTAGTCAAGTCTAGCAAAATGAAATCTGTTTCTACAGCATGGCTACGGCTAAAGGTTTTTTGTAGTAAATACAGTGTTAATAATTTAACTGCACTAGTGGCTTGTGTTACATTGTGGAAACTGTCATTCCAGGCATAGCCTGCAGTGCGATAGTTCCCATCTATGTGACAGAATTGTTCACTTCAGTCCAAGAAGATAACCACATCCTACTGGAATAAAACATACCAACGGTTTATATTGTTGAAACTTTAAAATACTGTATTAAAAACCAGTAATTGAACAGTTTTGTTTTGCTAGTTTAACTTCCTTCATGCCAGGCTTTTGAAGCGTGAAATGATGTAAACCCACTATAATGCTAGAAAACATGCAGCAGAATCTCAAGTACAATACAGATTTTTTTTTTTTTGTAGTGGGGTGCCCAAAATTATAATAATTGTGAAGAAAAAGTAGCAAAAAAAAATTTTGTTGAGTTTGTTGATATTCCAATATAATTTTAATTTCCTGGTTCCCAGAAATAAAATTTGAGGGGGTTTTTTATACTTCTTAGCTGAGCAACCTTTAAAATCTTGAACAGCTTAGCAGCCTCACTTTGCAGGGCTTGAAATAACATCTGAATGCATACAGAATGTAGGAAAAATGCCTACACTGCCTCTCCCACTGCTGCCATCCCCACAAAGCTACCTGGAATTAACTGGATATGCACTGTGATGCATTTTTCTGGCAATGTCTGTCATACTTTAGATCTCCAAGGATCCAGCTGAGCGGTTTCCAGGGTTTCTCTTACCTCAGTCATTTTCAGTCCACCTAGCCTCTCTTCTTGCTCCCTCATCTTTTTCACAAAGGCTCCTGCCTAGCTTGTATCCCTCCACCCCAACGCACGCTCTTCTGCAGCCCAATTCTGCTCTCTCAGCTCTCAGCTCCTACATTCCTGTCCGCCTCCCACACGTAGGACACGAAAAGTTGCCCGGACACTCAGTAGCAAGCAGAGCAAATGAGAAGGACTAATCTAGATGACCAGAAAAAGGTCAGTGCCTGTGGCACCGTAAACGCTGAAAACAGAAAGTGCCAAGAGCCTGCCCACAGCGTTGTCCCTGACCTGTCGGCAGCTGAGGGAAGACCACTCTCTCCTCTTTTCCTAATTAAACCACAAAACCTCCTCACTGCTGTGCCAGTGGTGGGAAGGGTGTCACTGCCAGTTCGTATCTCCCCACTCTGGGTAGACTCCCGTCAATCACCCAGAGTAAACATCCCCACTTCTCTTAACAACTGACCAAAGCCTTTCTAAAGCTGCAGTGCAATGAAACCCCCACGATCCTGTTTAGCACCAGGGGAAGCTTTTGTAAGACTTTCCCCTAGTGGGAGGAACAATTACTGGATACAGAGCCTGGACTTCACAATCCATCTGCTTAATTTATAGTGTGTCTCAACAGTACATCTCTGTCAACTCCATCTCTCCAACGGCAAGGCATAACTGTAATTTAGGAGCTCAGCCATTTGAAAGACCAACCAGGCAACCATGATCTATTCCCACCCAGCAGATGAGGACATTGCTAAGGCAATTTCTCAATTTAAGAATGATTTTTTCTTTTTTCCTCTTTTCAGCCCTCTTTGCCAGCTGGCATCCCGTTTTCTGCTTTTCCAGCGGGCATTGCTTCAGCTCAGCATGATTCTTCGGAGGGGGAGCAGTAGCCTATTTAGAGCTTAAAACACACAGAGATTTAGTGGCTGGAACCCAGGAGAACAACCTAGCAAGAAGCTGATGAGGGCATTTAGCCAAATCATCTCCAAAACACTATTAAGAACCTGATATGCATGTTAAGTAAACATCAAATATGCAAAACTCAGCACATGTAACATGCAGATAATAGCATAAGGTAATTGGCCCTATCTCCAAATAAGTAATAGCACTCTCATAACCACAGGCAGTTCCAGTATTTTCTGTTCACTTTCAATGTCCTCTGAATGGGTCATATCTATAATATAATAAAACTCCCACAGGCTCCAGCAGGACTAGGATTTAGTGTTAAACCCTGGCTAAAAACGAGGGAAGAAATTTCTCTTGCACACAAACAGGCGAAAACTCTAGAATAAATGTGATCCAGGAAGCAATTACATAAAGGCGTTGATAATTTCATTTGCATATAAAATAATAACAACGGAAGCTAAATTATCCCATATATACAGAAACCCTGGGTGTTCAGGATTGGCTATTCATTATTCTCTTGTCATACAAAGCAATTCAGTCTGCAGCTGCATTTCTCTCTTACAAATCCAATTCAATCAAGAGAACCGAAACATCATTAGCAAACCCACTGATTTATCCACCAGGAAAGTGCTGATACAGGCTTCTATTCCTGCTGCTAATAAATTCTCTACATAGCAGTGTTTTCTCTCTCTAGGGTTCTCCCATTATTCTAATGGCTACAGGTTTCTAACTTTACCGCTGGAATTTTTCAGCCTGAAAATCTGTAATAGTAGGGTCCAAAACCTGTGGGAGCCATAGGAAAGAAAGGACACAAGCCCAGAATGTGTACGCAGTTGCTAGAGATAATGTAAGTGCAGATGAAGCAGCACCTGGTGCCTTAAAAAATTGCTGTAATAAGACCTTTTTTTTTTCCTTTCTGAAATACAACCATTGTCTCCTGTTTTGCTCATCACTTCCTCTCCCTATTTCCCTCAGTGGGCTTGCCTCCAGAGCCTTGCCTCCCTCTCTGTACCTTTCCCTGGCTCCTGCTTGCTTTGTTGCCTTAACTGCCAGGCGGCAGGGCTCATTTACCTCTGCTCCAGCCCCTCTTCTCCTGCAGAAACGCAGCAGCTCTGAAGACCAGTGCTAGGTGTTGTCTCCTGTTCCTCCTGCACATCATCTACCACCAGGGTTCCAGGCGGTCATCGCCGAGCTCATCACGGCATCATCCCGTTGCTGCTTTCGTATACATGAGCCCTTACACATGGTTTCAAGGCCTGGGCACGCACTTCTGCGTCCTTTTCAAGGTGGGCTCCAAACAGGGAAAGCCTGAAGGGAGTTGGAAGTGCTGTTGCCTTTTGGGCATAATTTCCCAAGCTGCAGTTTCCGTAACTTCTTTAAGGGTCCTGGGTCATTTTGTCTGCCAGGTTCATGTGACGTTTGGTTTGCTTGTGGCCCCTTCATCTTTTAAATACAAAGAAGTTATTTCCTTGGAATAGGCGAGGCCAGAATTAATGTTCTGGGCTATATGGCAGCTCAGAAATACTTGCTTTTGGCCTGAACTTAATTTAAAAAACCAAATGTACAAGAAGTAAGAATCCAAATCCACCTGTGTCAGTAGCCCATGTTTAATACAGCTTTAATAAAAAGCTTTATTAATTCCTCTCTTGGAATGGTATTATTCTTGCTGAACATGATGTCCAAGGTAACAAGAATCAGATAACAGGAGTCTTAAAAAGACACCTTTCTTTAAAAAATACTGGCTCTCCAATCTCTCTTATATATGCTATAAATGAAAAATAAAATGATTACTATGTAAGATACTTGATGCTTTAATTTACTTACTTTTTCATCTCTCCTAATTGGAGAATGGATCTATATGGGTGACTAGAGTGTTCTGCTTTTTTATTTTTAATCATATGCTCATGCATTTGCAAAAATTCAGTGTCTGGACTGAAAATAGGAGGAAAATGCTTATGTTTAGAATAGCTGTTTGAATTTTTTTAAGAAAAAACCACCATGTTTATTAGTCTAGGGAATGAGATGTTAAACTAATCGTCCAAAACCAAGATATAATATCAAACATCATCTCATTGTTATTTTTCAAGTTCCTTAGTTGCATTCATCCTGGTTGGGCTTTGCTGGAGGGCTCTCACTCACCTGACCGAAGTGGCTCGTGCTTTTTTATTCCTGAATGTCACACTTCTGGCAGTTCTAATGTGTTTGGCTTTCTGTGAAGTCAGAAGGAGGCGAAGCGTTTCCGTGATGCCAGCAGACCTGAAGCCACAGCTTCCTTCCAAACCCACGCCTCACAGAGCTGATGGAGGACGTTGTGCCTTAGTCCCATTTCCATTATCTACCAGTGAAGAACCTGCGGGGTTGCACCAGCCGCCGTAGCTCCCGCAGCCCAGGACACCCATCCCCTGCAGCCTGTTTGCGCTATGCTGCTGCACTGCTGGGCACACCGAGCGAGTTACACCGCTGCGGAGTTACTGAGTCATGCCCATCTCTTCTCCAACACATCACATTTTTTGCCACAAACCACAACTCTGAGCGTAGCCGTTTGCTCGAACTGGACCGTGCGAAGCGTGAAGACCAGTACAGAAGCATCAGAACCTAGTGTGCGGGGGGGGGGGGGAACCCCAACATAAAACTCAAACCAGCATTTTTAAATGTGTATTGGGAGCAAACTAAAGCTGGGTAGCCCATTATGAGAGAATTTAACTCAGCTTTATAATACAGTTTAAGTCTCAGGCACCATTCATGTTTACAGAGCAGAATTAAAACCTGTAATAAGTTACGAGCTTGTGCCTATTGACAGAAGTGAAAAAATGAGAACTAAAATGAAATCAGCTGGCTGTTACTCAGCCTCCACTGCCCAGCTGGATCAGGAAAAGTGTTAAAATGAGTCCTGCAATTTTCCTTCCCAGCTCTTTGAGTTTGATTTTCAGTTTGCAAAAAAAGGCACCTGAGAATGTTCTTAAATGCTCTCTGTGCCTGCCATCAAAGGAGTTTTCTACTTTGGAAAAAGAGAGCGAGCCTTGTCTCAAAATGTACTTTTGCCAGGAATTCTGTCCTGATTAGGCTGCCTTGGAGCACTTTCTTGGGTGGGTGCCATGCTGAAGTTATTGGATGGCAGCCATGTGTTCGACACTCTTAAAATAAAGTCTATTCCCTTAATTTGCAACTCAACATAAAACTTAGGTTAAGTCTATTGATACCACTGGAGGGTGGGGCTAACATACATATGTATGCAATTATTTTCAGGATATTGCAATGCGTACATATACACTCCCACAGAAGTCGCTCTGACGTTGAATACTAATGTTCCGTGGGTATGCATTTTGCCCCGGTCTGGTTTCTTCATTTGCAAATTATTCCACATTCAAATCTCCCCACTGGTACTAATGAAAATGCTGGATAATCCATACATTGGAGTCAGCTCCTCCTAAAGACACTAAGCTGGCCTCTCCAGCCCACACGATCCTACCCCACAACAGGAACTTAGAAAGCACTTCAGTAAATGTTCATATCCAAGCCTGCTAGACTGAACCCTTCATCTCTGACCAAACTCAAGTGCATTTTTGAGCCTAAATGTTTCAGAATGAGGCATGTGGAAGAATGCCTTCACCAGGATCATTTTATCGTGACTTACATAGCAGGAGGTAAGACTTTTTTCTCTCTCACTTGGAGAAAGGGTTGTCAGCATTTCTCATCCACATTTCACAGATCCATCGAGGAGGATGAAACAAGGTGGGCTGCACATGGAAGGAAAGGTTGTACCGACTTGTATTTTTTCTGTATAACAGGCATCCGTTTTCAGAGATGTTAATTTACTCTTTCACTCACAAGCTTTCCGCTCTGTGTAATGCTTTACTGAGACCATCCACGCTCTTTCAGACCTCACATTACTTCCTACATGGTTCCCTACCAGGTGTGGGTTACCTATGTGGCATGCAGAGAGAGAAAGGCACAGAAGCAAGTGTGTGCATCCAGAATAGAACCAGCTAATACCATCCTCTTCCCTCTGGTCTCCCCCCCTGAACCCGGATCTCTCATGGACACTCACAGAATATCCACACACGTAAGTGCAAAATACTGTGCTTAGGGTAAGGTCCCTCACGCAGAGCTAGGTGGAAGATGATTCTTCAGTTACCAAAAGTCCTAATCTAAACATTAATCTTTCATTTTCAACGGTATCTTCTAATTTTTTTTTTTTTTTCACCTTTAAAATCACAAAGTGACATTGGTTATTCCAGAAGTGACTCAGGGTATATGAAACAGAGATGAGTCTATCTTTTAACACTGAAGATGTATTTAGTACTCCGTAATTAACACCAAAATGGTAATCACTAATTTTCGGATAAAATTAACTATGGTTCATTGGGAAAAATTATGCATTCTGTTGAATATATAATTATATCTATTCTAAAGCAATCACTGCTCATATTTACATATTGAGAAACGGTTGCTGGAAATATGACCTACTTGGTAATAAACAGTTTTGATTTTGAAGAATATTTATTCCTTACACTATCATACCCGTATGTTAAATTCTGGGAGGAGTATCTGGCTAAACTATGTCAAATTACTTCTCATTTTTTATCTTTTCCTTTCTCTCTTTTCCCCCAGACTACACAGTACCAATGATCTGAACAATTTTGTTCAGCATTTTGTTGGACGAACTTTGCAAACAGCTCTCTGCAGTGAGCACTGAGAAGGGGTTTTGGTAGCAGCAGTTGGAGTCTAAAGCAGATCAGCTTCACATAAAAGGTACAAACGACGTAGGAGAGCATGAGACATTCCCCTTAATCTACACCGAGATGCTGAGTTCAAAACACGAAAAGGTCACTTCTTTACACGCAGATGACAGTATAAAGTGATCCAATTGTCACCTTATTTCTCTTTAACATCCATGGCCTCTGTAACGCCACTTTGAACAGAAGATCACATGGGAGAGAAAAACCCCAGCATGCCTCAACTGTATGTGGAATCACAGAAGCTCAAGACAGAGAGGATGGATGAACCCCCTTGAGAAAGGCCACAGAGAACACTCACTCCAACTAAAAGCAGATTTTATCGCTTCTGATTCCCTAAAATACACCCATGTTAACATTCAAACAGAGGCTGGTTTATGAGTCCCTGATTTTATAAGGTTTTGGAAATTTGCAGGATTTTTGCAAAATCAAGCATAGGAGTGGCACCCTATACACTCACTCTAATCCTCTGGAAACTGGCAATGGCTGCTACTCGCTGGCACTGCCTGTGTCGTGGTCAGAAGAAGTAATATTTACCATTAACCATTAGCTTCGCTATTCGCAGAGGGAGCCATGGGAGGAGGGCTCACATACAGCCAACGGTAGGACACGGTGTGAGCTGAGAACCCGCTGAAGCAGGCATCCCACTAGAACATCTTTTTATTAAACCATTGCGTGTAATGCAACTAGATGTTTAGTCAAAGCTAAAACATTAAGTGGAAACATACTGCCTTTGATTCTGTTTTTAATTGGGAAGGTCTCCATATCTAGGGCAATCTGTCTCGTTCAACAGCCTGAGGAAAGACAGTAGGAGTGGAAAACAGAGACAAGCAAACAGGTAGCGGCAGCTACCATACCGTTCTGTCCACGAAGAAAATAGGGATTCATTTTAGAGCTAGGATGTTCTCCACTGAAAAAGTGGGGAAACAGATGGAGCCTGGTAAATTGAAACAAAAATAATGAAGAATTATGTGCAACCAGCCTTCACTCGCTCCTGAAATCTGTTTCACCACTGATTGCTGGAAATTGTCAAACAGCAGCAAAATACAGCGTTTCAGACTGATACTGTGCCCTCAGTTACAACTGATGAGACCCTCCCTTTCCATCTTACCTTTCCTTGACTGATCTTGAGATTGAAGTTAAATTCTCTTCTGCAAGTCAAATGGCCTCTTTAAAACATCTCCAGGGAAGAACACACTGCTCCAGACTAGGTTAGGAGATACACCAAGCATATTGCTATAGGGAGTGAAGGTGTTTCTTAAAATAGCTGGTATCATCACACTAGTATTAGGGTAACACTCCAAATAGAGAAACGTTTGCAGGTGGTTACCCAAGCTATGGAAAATGTTTCGAGCACCCAGCGTAGATGATGAATGACATTAATCAATGCAGAATTCTAACCTTCACCTTCTCTTTTATAGATCAAATCTGCAATGGCACCAGGTTGTTTTATAATCCCTTGATGCCAAGGTTGTCTGCATCAGTCTGGCTTCCAGCGTGATTTACAGCAGGCCTTTAGCCCTACCTTACAGCTACCAGCTATAGCACCCAAGGAGCCATTCAGCTACTGAGACTCGTGGAAACGCTGCACACTCCAGCCTTTCTCCTTTCGTTATGTACTAGATAAAAAGAGTAAGAGCAGGGACCAGAACCCAGTCGTAAGCCTTTCCGAACTAGGGAAGTGCCTGTTTCTACAGACATCATAGTTCTGAAATTAAATCCGTTCGTTTCTATTCCTAGTAGAAATTCCAGCCAAGTATTCCTGCCATCTTGACCTCATTGGAGTATTGTAATGCAGCTTTGCTTAAGGAACCAAAACTTCTAACATCAGCCCTGTCAACTTCTCTCTTCACTTGTCAGAGACTCAGTATCTCTGTGAGTGGAAAGCCCCACTGACTGCTGAGCCATACATATAACCAATATTTGGACAGCTGTTCTTTGCTTTACTCTTTGGAGAGAAAAATGACCAACCTTTCTGAGGATGACAGAAAGCTAATAAAGGACAGCGAGTCCCTCCTCTCACTGCATACGCGTTAACACGGACAACTCCTTCTGCACTACCATCGGAATGTCTACCCCGTACTTTGGTGCAAGTATGTAAACCCAACCTGGACAGCACTGACCATGTCGACCAACTTCCCTGGAGCAACTAGTCCCATGAATTTCAATGATGCAAAGTTACCCGTAAGTGCAAGCACAGTCAGAATCAGGGACATATTTTTCAGCTGATCCTAATATTAGTCAAGCAGTATGCTGCAAGAGCATCACAGAATATAAATTTAACTAAAGAATTCATTTTAAAAAATATAATTAATTTATACCCTCGCCAGCACATAGTGCTGCACACAGCGGGGCGCTCTTCCCATTTGCCTTCAGTTCCCGCCATAATTTCAGTGCTATTTAGTGCCACTCTAGTTAAGGGTCATGTGCTATTTCCGTAATTAATCTCATTTTTCAAAGGTGCATAGCTCATCTGATTTAATTCACAGTGGGCACTGGAAGCAGCTTGCTGGATCAGCTTCGGTATGATTTTTTTCCCCTATCTTTGCAAAATGCCTTAATCAATCCACTTACTACCTCTGAGAGAAGAGGCATTTACTCCCTGATCCCATGGTGCTTGCATGGTGTTGGGCCCGTAGTCCTTACTGGAAAAACGTCTGCGTTCCTTAATCAATGCAAAAGCCTCAGATGATTTTGGCCTGAGAGACTGGGATTTTTCTTTGAATGGAAAACAAACCACAGCTTTAACATTGTAACTTTATAGGTGAGCGCAGACACGCACTGCTGTGGGAGCAGAGGCCTGAAATCGCAAAGTACGAACTAAATTCCCTGAACATTAGTGTTCACACTTTCGTCACTCCTTTGCCTTCGTGTTTTATTAATATGTTCTTAAGCAATCGATCTCATTTAGAGGGGAATAATACGGTTACATAATTTAATAGATCAATTTGTTAATAATCATGGGAGAAGATGAAATGTATCCTTATACTTCACGTAAATAACAGAAAATTAGGATACTATTATTGTGACAAAGGTGAAGGAAGTGCATGCCAAGTACCCCATTAATGTAAACCGGCACAATCTGACTGATACTAGTCACTGTAGATGCATTTATTCTGACTAAAGAGCTGGCCTTTGCGCCTCAAGCAGTCAAATCACTCTGATGGTAAAAGTCCAACTTAGAAAACTGCACCAAAAAAGCTGACTTTGCTACTCTCTTCCACACCCATCGCCCGCGTCTGTGAGGGCTCGCTCCTGTGCGACGCCATTATTTTTGCCTCCAACACGTCCAGGCACGGAGGGGTTTTACCGGTAAGCTCCTGGTGCAGAAGCCACCGCTATGTCCCCAGACCACCCAGCCTCTTACTTAGGGGTCCCCTTCGCTGGTTTTCCCCAAAAGCTAAGGCGCGTTTCTCACAGGCTTTAAAAGAAATGAGAAAGCCGCTGCGAGCGCGCGAGCGCCAGGCTGCGTGGCGGGAACATCCCTCAAGCGGCGGCTGCTGCCGTGGAGCGGCGTCCGCAGGTTGAGGAGAGGCTGCGGATGGTAGGAACGGCGTCGTCCAACACGAAGACAGAATATTAACGGGACAACGTCGCGTTTGGGCACGCGGCGCCCTTGCCGCTGCCACGAAGAACCTCACCAAGCAGGTGCCTCTGAAGGTCAAGGGTGCCCTTATGGCCGTCCATCCCAGGCGAGCAGCACCTGAGGCGGCGGGGGACAGGGCTCCTGCCCGCCCCGGGCTGCTCCCTCCTGGAAGCCGCCTGAGGACGAAGGGTAAAAAAAAAAAACCCCGGCAGGGAACCAGGGGCCGCGGTCAGAAGGCGAGCCCTGCTTTCGGGGGGACGCCGCGGCCCCGCGGCGGGGCTGAGGCGAACGAGGCCGCCGCGGGCTTTCCCGCCTCCGGGGTTCCCCCCCGCCGGGCCGCGGGGCGGCGCTCCGCCACCCCTGCCCCGCGGCGGGCCGGGCCGGGCCGGGCCAGGCCGGGCCGGGCCGGGCCGGGCGGGGCCGTCCCCGCCCCTCATCGCCGCGCCGCAGCCGCCTGAGGCGAGCCCGAGCCGAGCCCGCCAGTGTGAGAGGAGCCGCCGCCGCCGCCGCGCCTCCCGCCCAGCCCAGCGAGGCACGGCAGAGCGAGCCCCCCCCCCCCCCCCACCGCACCGCCCGGGCGACGAGCACCAGCCATGGGTAAGCCAGCCGGGCTGCGGCGGAGCCCTCGTTCCCTCCGGGGCCGCGGCTGCGGGGAGGGAGGGCGGGCGGGCGGGCAGGTGCGGGGCAGCCCCGGGGGTCGCGGCGGCCCCGGCCCCGGTCCGGCCTCTCTTCCCGAGCGGCGTGGCGTGGCGGGGAGAGCGGCGGCACCTCGGCAGCCGCAGAGCGCTCCCTTCCTTCAGGAACCAGATCATTTGCTACTAAGACTACTACTGCGGGGTCCGGGGGCTGTAGTTTCTGGGCGGCGGTTGTACGCAGCCCCCCTCCCCCCCCCCCCCCGGTGCCGCCGAAGCCGGGGAAGCGGTGCGGCCGGCGGGCTGAGCCCGGGGCGGGGGCGGCCGCGGGGGTCCCGTCCCCGCGCCCCGGTGGGGGCTCGGGGCCGGCGCCCGGAGCGACTCGCGTTTGGGGGGGGGGGGGGGTCCCGGTCAGCCCCTTTGCGCCAAAAACGGGTCCCCGGGGGGGGTGAAGAGTGGTCCGGGGGGGAGAGCGGAGGTGCCCTGTGGAGGTGGGAGGTGTTGGGGGGGGGGGGGGTTCGTCGCCCGCACGGGTCGCTCGGTAGTCACCGCACGCGTTCAGCCTTCGGGGTCTTTTAGGCTGGGCTGCTTTCCTGCGAGCTTTGCTTTCAACCAACAATGGACCCGCATGAATTAAGCAGTAATGAAAGTTATGAGGTTTGGGGGGGGAAAAAAGGGGAAAAAAAAAAAAAAAAAAGGATAGAAAAATACAGCTGTATCTTTGGTCCGGCTTGCCAGTGGTGTGTTACTGCTTGGAGGTTGCAGCTGCTAAAGCAGAGCTATCGGTGCGTGCCCGTGTGTTAATATGCACATGCTGATGCTGGCACTGTCTCTGGTTTTAATTAAGAAGGAGGAAAAAAAAAAAAAAAAAGAATTAATTACTCAGCCAAAGCCAAAGGAAGCTGACAGAATTCCTATGGTTGCTACTTTGTTAAATTAATTCGCATCACCTAATTCCTTAATTTCTAAATGCTTATTAACTGGTTTGTTCCCTAGCTTAGTGAAGATCAGGCTCCTGTAGTATTACAGTCTTTTTACTAAGCTTTTTTGAAGTTCCCAACGCCCCTTTCAAGGCACGTTAAAAGTATGGATTCCTACTGCCTCTGCAGCGCTGAAGGCTGAAACACACTGGCTGTATTACCGGCACTGTTTTTTTGCGTGCATATTCTGATACTCACTCTTTGGACTGTGCTTTCCCTATGTGAACTTCTGATATTGAATGAAACCGTGAAGTTGACAGCCTCTCCCATGTCTACATCTTGGTATCCTCTTAACATACACTTTACTGCCATGGATTGATGTCAAATAAATCTTGGAATGGGGATGGAAGAGGGAAGGAGAGAACAGCATGTTTTCCAGTGTCTTATTAAGAGAAGTGTATCTTTGGATTGCAACATCTTATTTTGGGGGGGAATAAAGTTTATTAGATAACGTATGTAAGATTGTTTTTAAGTGTCTTTGCTGCTAAGTCTAGGGAATTGATTTTCCTTCAGTAAATTAAGTTGCTAGGGGTTTGAAATCAAAAAGTTGTTTGAAATCTTTGTGGGTGATTCATCTTGAGGAGAAGCAAATCTTTATTTTAGTCCTAAAAATCTTGGAAAAACACTAAAGTTAGTCTCGCAAGTTGTGGGTCTGCAACAGTGTGTGAAATGCGTGTTTTATGTCTGTATAGAATGTCTTGTCCTAAATGTAACAGTTGGGAAAAGGGGAGTGGAGAGAAGAAAACGTTTTCTTGAGCGTTTTGCTAATAATGATGACGATAGCACAAAACTCCAAGGTCTGTTGGCTTCTTTGCTTAGAAGTGTTGTTGGATGATCAAGCTGTGCCTGACTGGGTAATGGCGGCGTGGTCAGTCAGGAGAGGGAACTTCTAGCACCAATTTCAGATGAAATACTTCAAAAAGAAGTCACAGAAAGAAGCTTTTGTCAGCTGGGGATCCAGTCCCTCATGAATACGCCGTTTTGTTTCTGCCATTGCATAACTGCTGCCTTGGCATTAGGTAGGCTGAGGCTGATGTGACCATCTAACCAGGACTTGTTTGGAGCCCTGGTGCTGTATTGAGCTTCCTGATCCAGTGGCAAGGATGTATTTGACTGGTTCTCATTAGGACTGTTTGAGTTGTCCTTGCTCACGCAAAACTTTTGCATAGGACTGGCCTGCTGAGGCTGTTGGTTGTTTTTTCGTTTTGTTTTTTTTTTTTTTCTTTCCGGAGGTGCTGAGAGCCCACTGCGGCCGTTGATGTTCATCGGTCTTTTGTCTCCCTCAGTGATCCTGAAAGTCGGGCATGTTGTGCTCAACACCAGTGAGGGTTTGTGTCGGCTGGAGGGTCGTCAATAATAACCAGCGCAGTGCCTGGTGCAACTGGTGTGAGAAGACCCACCCGTTGGTGTCTTGCCTCGTGGCTCACACTCTCCCAAACATAGCGTCTTGTCCAGGAGGTGGGGAGGGGGCTGTTATTTTACAGAGTGGAACAAAAAATGCAAAAGGTTTTTGTTCCTAAAAGTTTGAAAAGCCTGATAGAGTGTCATCTCTTGGGAACTGTGTGTTTTCATAATTTTACACCTTTTCTTCTTTGTATTCCCCAAACTGTTGCTTTCAGATAAGAAAAGTGGTTGGAGCGGAGTGGGTCCGTGTATTATGTTTTGGTTGGTTGGCTTTTTAAAAAAGTGATACTGAGGAGAACACTGTGGACAAACGGGGTGAAATGATGCCCGTCTTCACGTGGGTTTGCATGCCATCCCCGTGCGGTCCCTGTGCAGGAACTGCTGCCTCGCAGAACCTGCAAACGCAGGAGTTCCCAGGGGCATCACGCTGTGCCGCCCTGGGGCCATTCCCTGTCCTTCATGCCTTCTGCAGCACATCCAGCTCCCCCACCAGTACTTGCTCCTGCATCCCAGAGCAAACCATCCCTTCCTCATAGGCAGTAACCTCAGGAGTTCCACCTTAGGGGCTTCTACCACCCATAGAAATGCTCCTCGCTTTTATGTGAAATGTGTCCAAAGTAGGTTCAAATATTCCCTAAACCAGGCTTTCTTCATAGAAACAGCTGGGGGCAAATCCTGAAAGAGAGTCAGTCCTCTTTCTCTCTATTCAGCTATACACTTTGTTCAGGCGGGAGCTGAAATCTTTTGTGTGTCACAGTAATAGTAAAATCCGATTAGCATCTGTCATCAAGGGTGGCTGGATTTCAATTGCCAAGTGGTGTAGTCCATATTATGTTAGATCTTGCACCTCTTAAATATATTTAACCTTGTTCCTGTAAGAAAAGAAACTAATATTAAGTTTATCTTCTCTTAAAACCTGTGAAATACAAAATTTTATACTGCTGCCCTCCCTCTCTCTCCACACCACCTGCTTAGGCTATTAAAAAGTACTTAATTTTGCCTTCTCACTGTAATCCTTCTTGTCTGAGAAGGAGGCGGAGGAGAAAATGTTGTGCATTTCAGATATTTCCCAGTATCCTAAACAATTTGTGGCTTTACCACATTTACAGATTCTCCCTCTTGCTCTCTTTCTAAATGTGTGGTTCAGTAATATAGGAAATCTGCTGTCCCCTGTGTGAATTATGGTATGTCTGATAGATCTTGAAATGTTACATTTCGGAAGAACATACTGGATTATAGATTATATCCCTGGGAGGACTGAGCTGTGGCAGTGCCCGATTATCTGTCTTTTTCAGAGTGTTTTTGTAATTTCTTAAACCAATTGAAATCTGCAGGTCACTTTCAGTGTTTAAAGGACTTTATTTTTCTCAAGCCAGATCTCGTTTTTTAAAGTTTGCTTCCATGTGTTGTTATTCCAGCAGTAGTCGTGTTGTAAGCATTGGGTTTTTTTATATGGTATTTTTTCTATAGCCTTTGTTTTTCAAGATTATTGCTATCCAATCACAGAATGGTTTGGGTTGGAAGGGTCCTTTGAAGGTTATCTGGTCCAACCCCCCTGCCATGGGCAGGGACATCTTTTCCCTTGCTCAAAGCCCCATCCAGCGTGACCTTGAACACTTCCAGGGATGGAGCGTCTAGGGATGGGGCATCTACAACTTCTCTGAGCAATATTTAGTAATACCTAAAGTCACTACTCTAAAAAATAAGTCCAAAGTCCATTTCGGGATAAGGTTAAAATAAAAGAAACCCAGTGAAGTCTGCTTCTTGGTATCTTTTTTATTCTTCGTGCAGCGGCATCGTGTCGTCCCTGAGTGGGTGTGCATTCTTGTAGCAGGGATTTTGTTTTCCCTGAGATATACAGCTGGTACAGCCAGATGCAGAATCACTGCATGTATTGTACTTCCACTGATGGTATTTGGACGTAAATGCATTGTTATCTTTCTAGAAGCGCGAGCGCGTTGCATCCGGTGAAATTTCACTGGGGTAAAGCATTTGCAGAGGGAGCTGCTGTGGGTTGTTACGTTACCACACTCCCCACGATGGCTGTTCTTCCCACTGAAAGCTCCTGGATTTCTCTTCTTTTTGACCTCCCCCATGTGCACCCCAGCTGTGTGTGCCCTTCACCCCTCCTCAGACACACACGCGTGTACTGGTCCCCGTGAATGCGTCCCCAGCACCTGCCCGGGCTGCGCATCTCCCTGCTCCTCCATGCAGCTCCTTGGGCCGTTCCTGCTGGGGGATGGAGAGCTTGCACGGAGCCGTGGGAGCTGCCTTCCCACGAGTTGCTCAGGTCCACCCGCAAAAAATTTGAACCTTTCGTGGCACCACAGTGTTAACGCTGCGGAGGACGTATGTATTTGCTTCTAGTGTACTTTTAACATAGGTGCTTTTTACCCTGGAGCATGGGGTGGAGGCTCGCTCCCGATGGAGCGTGTGGCATCTTGCCGGGGTGCCGGTCTGGTGGGGTGTGTGGTGGCACATTTGGGGGGTCCTTCTCCAGAGTTCACCTCGGCATGCTTGTGGCCGGATTGGTTTGAGCCATCCAGGGAAATCAAAATCCTTTCTGTTCTCATGGCTGGTTCTTTAAAATCTGTTTGGGTACAAGTGCCTCTGGGTTTGAGTTGTGGTGAGCAAACGTAAGGAAAGGTAGTTTAGTCTCCATGTGGGAGGGACATCAAAGGTGGTTGTATTAAAGTAATATGGGTCTCAGCTGAGCCTGCAAGGCTCTGTACAGATGCAGAAGCCTGTGCTGGGAGGGTTACTGCGTCAATACCCACAATGGGCAAAGGATGAAACAGAGCCGTGGTGGCTCTTGTCCATCGCATCCATCTTGTAAGGTGGCTTCTTCCAGGTCGTGAGCAACGTAGCCTGTAGCCTGGAGGAGGCAAGCTCAGCGTGACAGTACTGGGGGAGGAATCCACATCTCCTATCCTCTCGCAACTTTTCTTCTGCAGGCAGGCATGAACCTCTGACAGCTGGGGTGCCGGGATGGCTGTGCCTATCAAAATTCCTCGTCACCCCTCCCCTGTAAACACAGGGAACAGTGGAGGAGATTTTACCATGCAGCATAACAAATAGATAGCATCGTATGTACGTACCACTTAGTCCTCAGCTGTTTGTTACTTTCTATTGCTGCTCTGTCTTGGTGCTTTGGCAGTCTCCCTCCCCTTAATTATTTGTCTCTTGGGTTTTAGGCTCAAAAGCTTGCATGCGGAGTTGTGGCTTGGGAAACATTTACAAGCAACACAAAGAACTATGAGAATTCGACATCTTTTGTTCTCCCTGGTTTGGGAGCTGTTTGACTAGCAGCAATTTCAAAATGTGAATGGAGCTTATGTTTCATTAATAGAAAGATGTGCCTGATGCAGAGCTATCGCGTGGTACAAAGCTCCGTGCTTTGCTGTGTGTCAGTTTTGTGTGTGTTCGTTTTATGCTTTGATACTTCAGTGTGTGTGACACTTGAAGTTTTAGCCTAAAGTTATATGTACAGAAAACGACTTTCAGGAATGTGTTTGTACTTAGTGTTTGGGTTTTTTTTTTGCCTGGGGCTGAGAATGTTGAAAAGGACTGTGGTTCAAAGATAGCTGGGACCAGGGTCATGAAGAAGACTGGACTTCTTGAAGTTAGGAACTGATTTGGAGTATCCATCATAAGATAAAGCCTTCATAATTTTGTGGGGGTTTTTTACTGTTTTATTAAGAATAATCATTGCATATTGCAGCCTAAAACTTTGTCTTTGTATGCTTCCTTCAATGCCAATGAAAATATAAGAATTGTCCCGGTCTAAATTGGAGAGTGGGATTGCACTGAAGGCAAACAGGGCAAAACTTGCTCCGTTAGTGGCTCGGGAGTAAGGAAGCAGTAAGGAAGCAGCTGGCTTGCCTTCCAGGTGCTGGTTTGTGGGCTGGCAGGCAGAAAGGACACCTTGTGTTAACAATGCAGCCGGTCTGGAGATCCAAAAAACAGAGTAAATGATGGGAGTTCGGCCAGGAGAGGATTACGTTTTGAGAAGTGCGCTGTTTTTTTTTTAACATTGGAAGCGTACATCTGGGCTTATTGGCAGTTTTGCTGAGCTGGAGCCGTGGAGCCTGCCGCTGATGGCTAACGGAGGAGGAATCCAACTCCCTCGTGTTGCCAGCAAGGCACAGCTAACTGGGACTCTCCGATGTCTGGTTTTCGCTTTGCCTTTTAGTCTAAGGTTTTGTCAGCTTGCATGCTAGAAAATTCATTGAGTCTTTTCAGTCCTAAGGCTGAGTGTGCATGGGTGAAGCAGCTGGGTGAAGGTGAGCGTTGGTTGCCTGCACCCTTTGTGAGCCCGCTCAGGAGAGCGGCTCCTGTTGCGTCTTAGTATCTCTTCAGGAGAGATTTCCCGCTGGTCTTTTTTTTTTTTTTTTAAATCTTGGGGCTTATATGTGTTTTGCTTTCTGGTGGGACACAAGTGTTTCATGACATAAGAGAGTGCTTTCATCAACTGAAGACATCTTTTTAAAGCTTCTTAAGTCTAGGTTCTGGGAACCTCTGTCAGGATTTGTTGGAATGAAGTCCTGGGCATGCACTGGGCTGACAAATGCCATACAAGTCTGAATTAGTGCAGAGCTCTGGCTGGATCTTAAGTACTTTTTCCTAACTTCTCTACTTAAAGTAATTTTCATTTTCTTGTTGGTTGTGTTTTCTTTATCTTGGTTTTGGGCTAGGTTTTTGTTAAGGAATAACTTTTCGAAGGTGTTAAATGATTGCTGTTTGTGTGTAACCTTACACTTCTGTTACCAGAACTGTGTTAACGTAAATGTCATGCACTTTCCCAAACAAAAGTATAAAATGAGTTGTTGTATTTGTTAGGCACACAGCTGAAAATAAGTTTGCCCCATGGAACTTCCCTTGTGGGAAATTAAACACTTTTCTTGAGCTGCTTAGGCATGTGTTACAAAAAAAAAAAAAGTCAGGAGGAAAGAGAGATGACTAGTGGGAATATTTGGAGCTGAGAACTTCTGGAGCAGATCCCTGTGCTTGCACCAAAACATCTGTCAAGAGCTAATGACTTGCAAGGTGTAACGAACAATAACACTTCATGCAACATCTGCTTAGGCTCTGTGATGGGCGCTGGTACAAAAGCCTTGAAATCTCTGAGATATTTGTCATACCATGTCAGGGGACTATAACAGAATCTAGTGCATCATCTATTATTGCCTGCTCCCCAGCCAGTGAAGTTATTAGGTACTAAAGCTGATAACTCTTTCGTTGAGCCAGAGTTTTACGTAAGCAAATACAAGGAATGCAATGCAGAGGGGGCTTGGCTGTGTGTGACTGATGTAGCCCGTGTTAGTCATTATTTCCCTCATGCAGTGTATACCTTCACTTCATAGATGTTTCTCCCATTCTGTGCTGAAATTAAAGTGGCAATTTCTCATGCTTGATAATTGTCTGATGAAAATCCTCCATTTCAGATAATGCGTGGAAACTTAAAGAAATAATGACATGGAATGAAAAATAGCCAGTTAAGTCATTTTGCTTTTTATAGCCTGTAATTTTTAGTCCCTCCCTTTAAATTATTTTTAAACAGTCTGAAAATACCTGTTATTCTCCTCAAACTTGAGCTATGAGTGGCATATAATAGGTACTTAATCCTTAACCTCCTCCTGAAATTCCTTGAGGTTTTTCATCTTATCGGCCACTAATATGCTTGCAATGCTGTGTTTGAGAAATTGTTGTTATCTACCACCTATTAAATTCTTCTTATTCCTCAGTGGAAACCTCAGGGAGGCAGAAAAGAACCAGGAAGGAGTAAAAAAACCTCTTGAAAATGCTAATTTAAGGTAGCCATGGCAGATTGAAGGTAAGTATTTGGGGAGTGGGTGGAACTGAAACAAAACACAAATGAGGTAGCAGCATGAGTCAAGACTCAAATGATTTTAGCCTTAAACAGTCTGCAGATTTCATTAAAATGATTTTATTTTCCTGTAAAACTTTATTTCTGCATTTTCTTAGGTTTCCCATGGCTGTCGTCATTAAAACTGCTGACTGTTTTCCCCATTACGGTCAGCTCCCCAGCACACCCTGGCACGGTTTAGGCTCTTTCCATCATCCTCGCAGAGAGGAACTGCTGGACCTCATGGTTGAACCTCGTCCTTCCCTTCCTCTAGGCTGTTTTCTACCGGGTTTTGTGGGCAGGGGATGCGTGGGGGTAGATAGTTCCTTGCCCCCCCTTATTCCTGTTGGCATTGGATCCTCCATTGAAGGCTTTCTCCCCAAAATGGTGGCCAAGAACGCTTGCAGGTTTTGCGTGCGTGCGATTCGTGTGTGGTAGAGGAGCGTGGCTGTGACACCATCCGATGGTGCACTGGGCATGTGCAGGTGTGTTTTCCATAGACCATGTCTGTCTGTGATAGCTGCTGGCTTTTGTCTGTTTCAAAGTGAGTGGTGTACCCCTCCTAGAGATAGAAAACAGTGGGGACATTGGGAGAAACAGCTTTAAAATAAACAAAGTCAGGAGACACTCTCTTAAAGCAAAGTGCTTTACTGGAGGGAAGTTGGAGGCTTGGCTTTCTGTTCCCACAGTAACAGAAGGGCACGGCACACGTGGAATATTAAATGTTGTTGCCAAGGCTAATGGGAATGTCCCAGCTGCTGTTAAAACCTCACATATAAATGTGTTAATTACTGCACACTGAATTTTTTTTTTTTCTTATAAGAACATGCAAAGAAAAAAATTCAGGAAAATATCAGTGTAGTTACAGTCAGCGCTAGCTACTTCTTCCCCTTACAAAATGCATTTAGTTGATGAAACTATTTTGTTTCATGCTTGATTAGTTGATTTTAGATAGCATTGCTATTTTTTGTATGTAGAGGTACTTGCCAAATTGTTCAGTATGCTGGCTGTAGGATGGCAATCTACTTTCTGAAGTCCACCTACCCTCTTAGAATTCTGTTCAAATGGATTAGAGAATTAAGAATATTCCTTGTTTGCAACACGGTTGTTAGAGTTTAACTGAAGGATGAGAATGGAAACGATACCTGAGTTTCTGCTAAAAAAACAAAGAAACCCCACCAGCTACTTGGAAAGGTGGTATCTCTGTTCATCAGTTATTCCTCTGGCATGCTAAATGGGTCCCTGTGCAGGACTCCTGAGGAGAGTCTTCTATGAACTTCGTAAGATGAGACAGAAGGGGAGAAGCAGTTATCCAGCCAAAATGTGAGTTTCCAAAGCATTCCTTTCTCTTTCCTGTGGTATAAGGCAGGTTTATGGATTCAAAAAATGCCATCATGCTTGCTTAAGTTCTCATCTACTGTAATCCTTCTTAAAATACTTGATCCTTAACCCTTTGGTTTTTATGGAAGAGGATGCTAGGATTAGTAGGAGGGAAGCATGCCTTTTTCCTTCCATATGCGTTAGCGAGCGTGACTGCTGTGCCCACTTCCCACATGGGCAGTAGTCTGTCTTCTTCTGCATGTGTGAAACGTCCCTTATGTTAGCTCCTGTACCTTGTAAATAAAGTAAGTGTTTTCTGTTGCCTTACTCAGAAAATATGTCAAGCTTTTCGCTGCATATGCTTCGTTGCTCCGACACTTGTGCTTTGCATTTGCATCTGGTTATTAGATCTCTGCGGAGAGAGATTTCTTCTCCTTACCCAGGTTTAAACACAGGAGAGAAATCATAGAATCATAGAATGGTTTGGGTTGGAAGGGACCTTCAAGATCACCTAGTTCCAACCACCCTGCCATGGGCAGGGACACCTTCCACCAGACCAGGTTGCTCAAAGCCCCATCCAGCCTGGCCTTGAACGCCTCCAGGGATGGGGCATCCACAGCCTCTCTGGGCAACCTGTTCCAGTGCCTCACCACCCTCACAGTGAAGAACTTCTTCCTTACATCTCATCTAAATCTACCATCTCTCAGTTTAAAGCCATTACTCCTTGTCCTATCACTACATGCCCTTGTAAAAAGCCCCCCCCCCCATTTCTTGTAGAACCCCTTTAGGTACTGGAAGGCTGCTATAAGGTCTCCCTGGAACCTTCTCTTCTCTGGCTGAACAACCCCAACCCTCTCAGCCTGTCTTCACAGGAGAGGTGCTCCAGCCCTCTGATCATCTTCGTGGCTCTCCTCTGGACTCGCTCTAACAGGTCCATGTCCTTCTTATGTGGGAAGCCCCAGAGCTGAATGCAGTACTGCAGGTGGGGTCTCACGAGAGCGGAGTAGAGGGGGAGAATCGCCTCCCTCGAGCGGCCCAGGATACAATTGGCTTTCTGGGCTGTGAGTGCACATTGCTGGCTTATATACAGTTTTTCATCCACCGGTACCACCAAGTCCTCCTCCTCAGGACTGCTCTCAATCCACTCATCGCCCAGCCTGTACTTGTGCTTGGGATTGCCCCAACCCATGTGCAGGAACATGGCCTTGGCCTTGTTGAACTTGCACTTATTTGCCATTTTAATAGTATTTTCTTGTGTCAGGCTGAATCACTGACATCACAGCAGTATCTCAAAACTGAATTGATCCCGAGCTGCTCCGCGTGGTCCCAGAGACATTCAGGCTTTCCCTCTTGGGCACTTGGATGACTTCCATAGTCACGAGTGGACTTGCAGCAGGAGCCTTCGCTCTTTGGTGGCAGACGTGGCTGGAGCTGTGATGCTGAAAGTCTTCAGGCTTGGCAGCTGCTGCGTGCCCCGCTTTGTCTTGAAGGGGACAGCTGGGAAGAGCACCTCGGTGACAGCCTGCATCCCAGGCCTCCTGCAGCACTCAGGATGTACCATGCCAGTGCTTCCTGCTAGGAGATACTGGCAATTAATTTAAAATCCTTCCCCTAGGTCACTGCGGCTTTTAAGGAGCTTTTGCACTTATTATCTCAGAAACGGCCTTTCTTCCCTGAGCATGACCTGCCAAGACAGCTGTGTTTCTCTTAAGCGCTGAAGTTAATGATACAAAACATGAAGCTTGAGAGGAGGAGAGCAGGATTATAGCTGCTCTTCGCTGCGTACCCACTGCCAGCGTCCCTTGTGTGGGAGAGCAGGATGATCGGGGCTTTTGTGGCTGCAGGACAAAGTGGAAGGCATGACTTGGGCACCTGCGATCCTTTCCACAAGGGGTTTTTGAGGATGGTGCTCCTACGGCCTTTCTGGGCTTAGTGTGAAACAAGGCAAGCTTTCTTTTTTCTTTTTTTTTCTTTTTTCCCCTTGTGTCTGCCTTTTTTTGGTTGTTTTTTTTTGTTTGTTTGTCTTTTTGTTGTTGTTTATGGAATGCAATGGATGCAATAAAAAAGACTTTTTGCAGATGTAAAAGTAATATTGCATAAAAGGGTCTTCCTTGTGTTTGTGTATACTACTGACATATGCTTCATTTATAAGCAGCCCAGTGGACTACATGGCTTTGCATCTGAGGGTAATCACAAAGCCCCTGTATGCACTAGGGCAAAAATTGCTCAGTGGGGATGTCTGGTAGTGTTCTGTCTGGGCCGTATAGCTTCTTTCCTATCAAGGTTTGTATAGTAACCCAAACTTGCTTCTGTTGGCATGGCTTTAAATTGGCTATTAACTCGCTGTCTCACACTTTAGCATGCAGACTTTTTCATTTCCAGCTTTGCTTGGGAGCTCCGTCTCCTGCTGTCTCTTTTCATGAAGCTGTGTGTGGGCTTACCTGTAGCACGCACGGTAGGAGTTTGCACGAGGAAATACCTTCCCAAATGTTATCCCTGGCAGCTGTGCCCCTGCGGAGGCGCGTGGAAGAGGCAGGGCAGCAGTGCCAGCAAGCTTCACCACTGTCTTTTGTTTCCCTCATAGCTATGGTGACCCTGGATGTGAGACCAGGAATGTATGCGCGGGAGATGATTTAAGGAAATGTGCAGCACTACATACTAATTAATTCAGGTCATGATACTCATAGGATAAGCACAGCCGCTTCCTGCCTCCCAAGTAGTTGCAGCGGTTCTGATGTGAACCTCCTTGGCTTATGCCAAGAAAAAACCTGCCTAGTAATTAAAACGAACCTGAACTGCTTTAGAGGAGCCTGGTTTGAATTAGGGCATGATTATTAACTCTAGCAGTATTTTGGCTTTGCTAAATTTTTCCATTTCCTTCCATGCCGTTCATTCCCTTGCCACTCCATCAGCTCAGATACGTCTGCTGGGGTAGTATCTGTTTAGGTGAGACCCTTCATCTCTGTACAGAAAACAAGGGCTTCGCTAACACGTACCGCAAGTCGAGGTGGGACTGTCAGGGGTGCGGTGCCCGCTGCAGAGCTTGCTGATGGCTGACAGGGTCTCGTGTTAGCCCATCTCCAGAAAGCCAGGACTATAGGACCAGAAAATGGGGAGTGAAAAGGTAACTTTATTGCGTGCATAACTGTACTGAATGCTGTTCCTCCCATGGGCATCTGAAATAGTTAGTTAAAAAAATCAGACTGCTTGGAGTTACTGCATTAAATCCAAGTCCTTTGGGCTTTAAGGGCATTGCCTTTTGTATGCGTGGGAAATTCAGGAAAAAGCAAGGGTACAATGGAATTTTAATCTCAAACCATGGAAGCTCTGTCAATTTGAGGGCTCAGAGTCCCTTGCTTATGGTTTTCTTTCACATGAGCTAGATGATGTGCCTATTTTTTCTTTATATGTAGATGACAGCATTTAAAAGAGTATCTTCAAGCCCTCTTTGTGGGGATGGTAAACAGTGAACATAGGTTTTCATCAAAAAAATGCAGTAAAGCTTTTTTGAAAAGAAGTGTTTTGCGTCAGGTTGTCTTATCATCAGGTCACAACTATGGAGCACTAGTTTCAAAGTCTCTCATGTTACAGCTATGCAACTTGTTTTCCAAGGCATTTTTCAGACAGGATCCACTGGGAGCTGCTGAAATGGTTTCCCAAATTCTTTTCCAGTATAGTGCCTGGATGCCCTGATGCCCCTTCCTTGTTCTGCTGGGCCATACAGCAGTGTGGTAAGGCCCTCCGTGTCTATGACCTCTCGTGATGGAGTGAATATTCTTCTTTTTTCACTGTTGTTTCTTTTTACAGTGTTTTAAGAAGTTGATGTTGGCAGAAGAACAAAAAACAGTAGGAATTTTTTTTTTTTAATCCAGACAAGCAGGATACTTATACTAGAAAGGCCTTTCTCTCATAAGAAATTGAAGTGTCTTTTGTGGAAAAAATGTTTGAAATGTACATTGTGGTATGCTGCTTCCCCCCCCCCTCCCCCCGAAAGAATTGTCTCTGCTGTGAAATGAAACCAGTACCTTAGTTTGAAGGCTCGTATTGGACATCCCCTCAGCTTGGGAGCGATTGGAAAGGAAAGCAAATGTATGAGTTGTACAGAGAGGCTGTGTTTCAGGCTGTGCTGATTTTCCCTGTTTCTTCTTCTGAAGTTCTGATTTATCTTTGGAAAGCCTGAGAAATTACAAGTCACTAAACATTATTTTCTTTAGTCCTGTAAAATGATTAAGCATTGATAATCTCTAAACGTGACAGTCCCTTCTCTCTAAGAAACACATTTTTGCAAGATAACATTAACCACCGCTACCAGTAAGATGTCCCATGTTCTTTAGAGAGGGTCTCTCTGCTGTCTCCTTACTTTCTGTGTAGGAGGTGGATCAGCATCCTTTGGAGAGCTGCAGGCGTCTCGTTCTGGAGCACCACAAAATCTTTGCTCTTCGTTTCTGCTCCTGTCCAGCCATTGTCTGTTGTAATCCTTGAATGCTGAAAAAATCACAAGACCTGCTATTATTTTGGAGGCTTTTGTTTACTGTTTGGTTTCTGAGCACTTAGTGGCTGGTACTTATTTCAAATTTTCCCTCTTCCATGGTGATAAATGGAAATCTGCTTTTTTTTTTTTTTTTCCCCCCATAATGAAGGATGCAGTTTTTCATGCATACTTTAGAACTGTGATTTAGGTTTGGCAACAGATCTTGATAAACTCGGTGATGGTATTGCAAGAGACAATTCAAGTGTAGCTAGCATGCCTCTCTTCCTGCATGACACTAGTACCTTTGCTCTTGCTTGGGGAAAAAAAGGCTAAATAATATTCCACACTACCTGCCTCTGCTTTTTATGCTCTTCTGTATAGCGTTTACTGTTGCAGATCTATGGGAAAGCACAAACCCTAGGCAAACCCTGAGCCTACAACACATATGAAAGACCTACGTTTTAAGGAAGAAAGAAAACTGTGGAAGCAAAATGGGGATCATTTTTTCTGGTGGGTGATACCTATTGGGCTAGACTTAGAGTGCCTGGATGAAAAGTGTTGTCCTGTAACATAGGGATGGTACATTTTAAATTCTCAAAATACTCTGTGGTTCTTCCCCCAGCTTTTCCCTGTAGTGAAACAAGATCTTGCTATAAATTTATTTTCCACATTTGAGCGATGTAGTATGTCTATCTGATACTTCTGTGCATTCCCTGTTCGGTCACTAAAGAGGCTCCATCAGTTGTTTTGTCTTTGCTACAAATGTTTAATGTAAAAACAATCAATTTGAGGGTGGGGGAATGGGGATTTTCACAGTAATGTCGTTAAGGAAATGTTGCAAACCTGACGTAAGTGTCATATTTTTTTGCTCTGCAAGCTCTGCATTTTTCAGGCAAACTTTGTCATAGCAGAGCAGTTAGGAAGCAGTGGTTAGTGGGTCAGACAGGCCCAGGGGGCTAAATTGGGTTTTGTTCAGCCAAATGTTAGTGCTTTTTAATCAACACTGAATTCTGCGTGCAACACTCTCTTCCTTCCCCAAAGCCATAACAAAATAAAAATGGGTATTCAATTGGGTCATGCACAACATCTGCCCTTTACTGAAACAGCTCCGGAGTTGCCACAGTGAGGGAAGAGAAGCTGCCTATAGCTGCTGTTAGAGCATCATTTTGCCACCATGGCTTTGGTGATCTGGTACAAGCAGTACTGTCGACAAAGATCTGTGCATGGTCCTCCAACTCCCGTTAGAAGGAAGAGGAGAGTTTTCTTTCACGTTTCATGCAGCATTTTTACAACAAGGTGCAAAATTCCAATAGAAATGTGTCCCGAAAATTGGAAGTGCAATTAATTTACAGTGCTGTGAAATAATTGCATAGATTTTTTTCGCCCTGTACAGCCTGCATAGGTGTTAGGCTACTTCACATTAAGAAACTGTTTTTTTAAATCTCACTGCTGCCACCTGTTCAGTCTCCAGTAAATGTAATTAGTATGATGGTAGAAATGCTGGAGGCTTTGGACTTTCTTGTCTAAATGGCTTGTATATTCTCTACTGTAGACCCTGTGTTAGGCTATCCTGAGAAGTTTCAGTTTGCCTTGATATAGGTCTTTTTTTGACAAAAGGCTTCATGCAGGCCAATTTAATTTTTTAAAAGTCCATTGTGGTAAAAGAGCCTTATTGCAGGTGTCTTTGATTTGAAGATTTTATGTTCAGCTGAACTTCTAATTAGTAGGAGTTTATTAAACCCTTCAGCCAAAGCAAGCTGAGTCAGTGCTGTATTTAAAGTTAAAAATTAACTGTGATTTACTGGATACTTATTGGAGGTTGCTATAAAGGAACCTAAGAGCAAAAAATGGTGATTTTCTTTTTTAAAGTTTTGAGGGAATTCACTATCTTCCACGGGAAGAAATAGGAGGATCTAGAGCCAGGTGATGTTGCCTTAATGTTGCAAAGAACAGGAGAGTTAACTTGGTTTTGGGTGAAGAGCTTAAAAACTGAAAGTATTAATTATTTTTAGAGGATTGTTTTCTACAAAATATTGCGTTAGTGGATGACTTTCTCCTGAAACTTCCAAATACAAGTAGTTTTAAAAGTAATGAAGATTACTCTGAAGTGGATAGCTCATCTCTGGAGACCTAGGATTAGTTGTCCTCTTGTAATGCTCAGGGTTGGCCCCTGCTTCCCCCATTACATGGCAAGCTGCAGAGCAACAGTGGGTGCAAATGGAAGTATGAAGCGCCTGTTTGAAAAAAATAGGCTAAAATGTGAAACCAAATGCATGCTTATTTAAATAACTGTCAGAGGGGAACTGTGTCTCAGGGTGCAGTCTGTTAGTGGCACATGCTCATTAATCCAAAATTTTGTCCCAGTTCAGAAATGCACTAGTATATGTGCTTATCCCTAGACGCATCGACAAGCAGCCTCATGAGCTCAAGAGGCAATACTGAGCGTACTTTGGTGTAGAACATATGAGTAGTCTCTAGGTCAGGGTCTGTGTGTGCATGTTAGTGTTAACAAGACACGTAGGAAAATACCTATACACAGCAGGTAAAATTTAGCTGATTTGAGACTTTGCAGCAGTGTTTTATTACCATTGCAAATGCTTGCTTTAGCAGACAGGAAAAGTCATATTTTGTATTAGACTTAAGAAAAAAATGGTTTGGGGTTGTTCATAAACCATGACTTGGAATGATTTTGGTTTGGCTGGCACATTACATTAAAGACCAAATGAAATACTTCCTCAGCTTCATCTTTCAGGTGAGTAATCACAGAAATATGCATTGCTATTTGATAATCCAGGAAACAGCTTTTGATTATAGTAAGATCTACAAAACGTGTTTCATGCTATGAGCACGATCTTGGAAATTGTGATTGAAGATCGCTACCATGGTAGGAGATAGCTCTCATGGAAATGAAGTACACTGCAACTTGGATTCAAATGATTAAGCTTACGTAGGGAAGTAACACATGAAAGCAGGATTACTGGCTTCTAACAGATGTTTCAGGCTAGCAGTGGGGTAACATGCATAGAAGCTTTGATTCGGAACTTTTTTTCCCAGAACCACACAAGGCTTTTTGCAACTGTTGTTACCACTGTTTTCCATCTAGCAATCAAATGCATTGTAATAAGTAAGAATTTGGTCTGTGGTGGAGATTGTAAGTATAATTGCAAAGTTTATACTGTTTCATAGTTGCAAAATATGGTAAACGTGCTTATACTTAATTGAAAACAGGGCTTCTGACAGAGTCACAGATGTGTTGGGAGGTGCTGAATTGATTGCCAGGACTGCAGGGGAACATGCTGGTTGGGCTTTCTGAGTTGCATTTTTCAGTCTTCTGTAAAAAATGCAAAGACAACCCCAAATGCCTGTTAATGTTTCGGTAATGAAGTGCTAACAATTTAACTGCAGCCTTCCTGGGTGATTTCTCTTACATAGATAGCTCCCCTTATATGTGCATTTAATGGTATAAACTAATGCTGTAATACATATACTATTTCAAAACTGCATTACATTGTGAATAAAATTTGATCTCTGAAATGCTGAAACTCCTTTAGATATAGGCGTACATAAACCTACATGCAGCAGCTAGGTGGCAGAAACTGTGCCTTTTTAAAATAAGGCGATACTATAAATGCGGCAGTGTTGCTTTGTAGTGACTGTTCAGTTTCTTTAAAAGAAAGAATTTTGCAATACCTTTGCATTGCCAGAAATGTGTCCTTTGAGAAGACAAAAGTAAGCAACTCCTGTTTTATTTATGGCATCTATTCTCTAGGTGTCTAAATGGTCAGAAATAGATTCTTCTGTTGCATATCTACCATCTATGTGATTTTAAAATAAAAATAGCTAAGAGTTGTCACTTTGTGCTTCTACCACTGTGGCTTTCTTACCTTCTGCTGTCAAGTCATTTACCTGTCACACCTTGTACAGCTATATAGATACACCAATTAAACTATTCTTGTGAAAGAAGGTTTGGTATGTGAGTGTGGCTGTGTAGAACAGCTTAGGGTGTAAGTATTTGGAAGCAGGGACTGTTGTGGGTTTGTGTATCACTCGTTAGACCCGAAGCTGACCCTAATTATATGGTCTGGCTCCTTTTATAATGCAGCAGTTATGGGGAAGAAAATGGGGAAAAAGTTTTCTCTAAGATATGCTACTGTTTCAAAAAGAATGCCTTCTCTCTTAAAAGTGAATCAACCTAAAATGGAGATACAACTAGTAACAAACACTGTGCCCTTCTAGGAAATTCTCTAAACTCAGTTGATGACTGCAATTCCACATATGGCTTGTTCAGTCCTTTGGTGGGCACTGCTTACCTGCAGAGGTGCTAAGTCGTTTTGGTGTGCTGCTTTAAATTCTTTGACCTTCCAACCTTTTCTTTGTTTTATCTGGCTGATGGCCACTGTGGTTCAGATAGGGAGCCTGAGAAGACTCAAGCTCAACTCTGCATATATCTCTGAACTTTTAGACAGAGCCATCATTAGAGCTGGCAGCTATTAGACTAAAACATTAAAGTGGTTAGGATGAAACCCTTGCTTTCCTGTGTGAGTAAGAAGCTGCTTTAGGGTTTTTCAGTTATGTGGTCATATCAGCAAAACAAAGAACAGTCATGTGCTTTGATTAGAGGAACTGTTAGAACACAAAGCAAAAAGAAAAAACCCAACAGTTTATGAGCAATGGTGGCCCAGTCTTGCTGGGTTTTTCCTCTGTGTAAAACATTGGGTCAGCAATGTGTGAAAGGGCTGTCTATCTTCAGACTCCGTTCATTACAGCAGATTTGCTAGTCTGCAAGCTACCTGTGCTGTGTCAACAGCACAAAAAGTACTTTGGAGTGCTGCATCCTATCAAAGTTACACAAGTTAGTTTGTTTTAAGAAGTGCAGTAAAGTTACTGAAGAACTATGAGGTTATTTTGTGTGACAGGTTGGGAAATAAATGCCTTGTTACAAAATGGGGTGTTTAAGAAAATGCTTGAGGATGCAGAACTTGTGTCCTCTCCAAATGAACACTGTGTACAACAGGTCTCTTAACTCTTGAATTTCTAGAAAGCTTGGTTCCTTAACGGCCAGGTCTGTGGGAATTTGGAACATAAGAGCTGCAAGATAGTTCACTTGTTGTGATGTTTAAACTTCATTAAATGTGACACTAAATAGGATAATGTAATTTTACTAGACTCAGAAGACAACATGCAAGTTTTCCTAACAGCTAAAATTGTCGAGAGCATGGTGTCCTAAACAGTAATGAGAGGGATCAGTGGATCTTACGTGTATTGAAACATTGAGGAACACGAGTCTTATGCAGCAATTGAATACTTTGTGGGGTTACTGTACAGCCCTTTCAGTCACTTTTGCTTCTTAATGTCAATTTTGCACATTAACATTATTGAGAGAGCATTATGTTTTTGACTACAGAAAGTGCCGTCTTATGAAAATGTTCTTGAGAATCTTCCCAAGTGAGTTTTTTACAGGAACAAGCATATTGACTGAGGAAAATGCTAAGCTATTCATTAAGCCAATATGCTGTAGTGGCAAACATCATGTGATTTACATGAATTTTAAGTCATATCTGTACCTGTTTCTTGGTTTTATGGCTTTGAGCAAAAGAGTTGAATTCTTTTAGCTCACTTCTCTTTCATTTGCTTATGTATTCAGGATGCTTAATGGGTAATTATTATCTTCTAAATGCTTTGGTGCCTAAAGGGAGGGTGATGCTGAAGAGGTTTCTCTATGGAAAAAACAGAGAGGGTTTTTTTTTTTTATTAATACTTCTTAACATTTTCAACTAGTGTGTGTCTGCACCCTTCAAAAGAGCGATGTCCGAAAAGGCTCATAAATCCTGTGCCTTTGGTTTCACCTGTTGAAACTATAACGCAGAAGACTGGAAGAAGGAGCAGGCTGTGGCTGAAGAAAGAGGCATTGCCTTGGCTTTCAGAAACCAATGTCAGGTTCTTTTCCTGCAGTTCAGTTTCCTTCCAACACTCTCCTGGCATGTATTCTTTCTTCCCTGCCTTTCCATGTATGTTTCTCCAAATATGAAAGACTTAGAGTTTTTTATCGTTTAAGAGGGGAAAAAAACCTCCACAAAACAAACCTCAAAAACTTAAGCAAGAAAAAACCCTGGAAAAGCCCAATGCCACTTCAGATTTTTGATTTGGAGCTCTCTGTGGCTCTGCCACCTCTGGAGCTTCAGAAATAAGCAGCATGCCCTGGCTGCAAACCAGCCTGTGGTTGTTTTCTGCGTTTACATGGGAAGGCCGAGTTGCACGGTCATCCAGGCGACGGAGGGACCTCTGCCTCTGCTACGTGATTGAGAACGAGCTGGCTGACAGGGTTTAGGGTTTTGAGAAGAGTAACCGCATTTCCTAGAGTTTGCATGCTTGATGGCTCTTGAATGGAGAAGCTCTTCTATTCTTTCCTGGACTCGAGACATGCAGTCCCTTCCTGCTTTGTCTACCCATCTTTAAAGAATTTTTCCTTGCACTCTGCAAGTAAAGTTAGCTGTACCCTGTTAGTGGTCATTCAGAGGAAGGCAGAGACCCCACAGCTGGAGCAGGGAAGAGGAACATCTGCTGTGAGCCCTTACGAGGCACCAGTCCCTGCTCAACTGGTGACACTGACCTGGGTTGAAGAGGAGAGGGAGCAGGCGATGAGCAGGGGAATCGCAGCAGAAGTGGGAAAGGCTGTACATGGGGGAAAAGGGGAAAGTCTTGGGAAAAGAGCCACTTCTTGCACACGAAGTTAAAAAATAAAAAAATGGTCTAATGAGAAGTGAGTTCCAATTTGTGCTTGGGACCCTGTCAGTCAAATACCGATTTATCTCTGCATGTAACTTGCGTATATAGTTTAGTGTATTATTACTTCTATGGATGTCGTCAGTATATGCATTTTATTTTGGGTACGTAAGGCTAGTAACGGAATGTGGCGTAAATCACCTGGAATTTAAACTCACGTTGTGCCCATTTCACAATTTAGTACTCCTTTCCACTGTTAAATTATTACGAGTAGTAGTTTATTATCTGTTGGGACAAATCAGGCTACATGGCAAATTGTGGGAGAGAAAGCGTGTGTGACTATTGCTCATTACAATTTTAAGCATAAGCAGTCTATCTTTCTTCCTCCCCATTTCATAAACTAATCTGTCTTGGTTTCAGAGCCACCAATTTACATGTATCAGCAGTTTCTCACCTGAGCAGCCTCTCCTCTAGCCTCAGGTAACGATTGCTTATGAAATAAATACAGGATTCGCAGTCCAATTCAAAAGAATTTGGGAAGCTTTGTCAATACTTTACACTTTTCAAGGACACAGGGCACAGTATTTTCAGGCCAGATTCTGATAGCCCTTGTTAATGAATAGTTTTCACTGCAACAAGGTCCAAATCCAAACGTTGCATGTAGCAGATCTGATGAAAGCAGCAGAATTTGACCCCTTTTTAGCTCTTACCGTGTCCTCTGTGAACTTCAATAATGTTTTTTCACGATGTTTGTGAGATAAACCCATTTTTTTGCTGCTTGATTTATTTCTAACAACTCTGAAGGCCAATGAATATGGTATTTTCTGGAATGGAGTGTGTGTTTGGAGGCTGGGGGGAGTGTCAAACTGGTTTTTGTCCTTTTGTTTTTAACCCCTCTTCCATAGAAGACACAGTGTCCTACAGACAGATAGAACAATGCTATATTCCATTTTAGCATCGAATCACAAGCGGGGTCTTTGGAAGTAAATTTGGCGAATTGCCTGGATATGTTCAGTTTTTAACAAGCGCTGCTTTGTGCACTAGCACCCTACGCTTCCTCCTTCCCTCCCCCTGACGCTGCCACTGAAGAGAGAAGGAGAAACAAAAAAACCCCAAACAGAATAAAAGCATCTGTTAGAGTGAAAATGGGGAAGAAAGAAGGGATGAAAAGAGGAGAAAAGATGTATTCCAGAACAGCTGTCAAATTTGTCAAAAGAGCCGGACATAATTTTCAAGTTAGTCACGCTCCTGAGTATCTGATTACATATGTATAATTTTTTTTTTTAACATTAGGTGCAATGTAGATGCAACACAACTTTTTGTACAGAATGCAGCTTGATTTTTAGCAGAATATTTGAATGCTCATTTACCAGGACTTTGAACCCAGGCATGAGCATGTGAATATTTGACACTAACGCATGCTTTTTTCTTCATGTGTGTGCAATTGGAGATCTACTGCAGTGAGGAGTATAGGTTATTATTGAGCATAGTAGCAAGGTAAAGCTTTGACAGACTTTAAGGTACCTGTTAAGATTGTATTTTATTAAACATTAATGTTTGTGCTGCATTTCTTTTTTTTAATTTGCCAAAGGATAAATGGAAGTGTCAAGTTCAAAGGATTATTTTCCTTGAAAGAGATCTGTGAAAATATATCTCATGACCTGAAAGAAAGTAACCTGTGAAGAAAAGTACTGTCCTACTGTTGGTAAGATTGTTGTAAACTTATTGATGAAACAGTAGGCGAAGACCTCCTTCCCACCCCCCGGTACCCCATTTTAGTTAGGTCAAGCAGTGTGATTGATTGCAAATCACCGTTAAGGTACCATTTTTGCTCAGCTGAAAAATGTTTGTCTGCAACATTTGATGCGGTGTGTTGTTTCAGCCTACCTACAGAGCAGAATTTTTTATTTAAATGAGGTTATATTCCTAAAATTCATTGTCCTGCAGCAGCTGCACCCAGTACTGCGTTCTGAAGAGGAAGGAATTGTGAATAAGCGTGCAAATAAGCTAACCCTTTAATGAGAGAGGGAAGGAGAGAGGGGAGTACAGAGGCGGCGGCCCTCTGTGCTCCCCAGCTGTGCTATACTCGTAGGAGCTGGGGTCACCAGGCAAAGCTGAAAATTGAGAGCTGTGAAGCTGAAGGGAATTTTTGTAATTCTTTTGAACTGCAGGCAAAATTATTTCACAGTGAAAATTGTACCAGAGGAATGTATAAGCTCAAATATTTTCAATTTAGAGAGCGAAGGGAAATCCGTCGTCAAGTAAACGGCCATAACAGATGGCGGGTGTTTCTGCATTTGTGTTTTATTTTTGACCCAGGGATGAGGCTCTGAAGCAAATCTCATTTATCCTTTTACACTGTGCTTTGCTTCGAATCTCAGAGCAGTCCTGGAGTCCACAACCTGGGTTCCTTTTGGATGAAACTGGACTGAAACGTGCCCTCCAGGAGGGCACCTGGAAAGTTTCCACCACTGAGGGTTGCTCAGTTCATGGGATCTGGCTGGCTTGAAGTCACTTCTCCTCTGGAAGTGCATGTTCTGTGGGTACTGAGAGCTCAGCAGCAACCATTCGCCCTGCAAGTCTGCTGCTGTGGCTTTGCAAATTTATTTCTCAGTTGGCTCTCCAGTGACTGCTTAAAACATGTTGACTGAGCTATAGATAGCCTTTGTGATAAATTTGCACGTGGTTTTGTCATGCATACAATATGCAGGTCTTTTAAGATGATACATAATTGGAGTTTTTTAATTTATTAGAAGATGGAGGATGACTGTTTTTAAACAAATCAGTTTGCTGATTTAATAAGTCACACTTTGAATGAAGAGCACATCCCTTTAATGCACTCCCAACACCTTCAGTATTTATTAGTTGACTAAAACAAGGTTGTGGTGGGTTGACCCTGCCTGGAGGCTGGGTGCCCACTCTCTTCCTCAACTGGACAGGGGAGAGAAAATACAATGAAAGGCTCGTGGGTCGAGATAAGAACAGGGAGAGATCACTCGATCACCATCATGGGCAAAACAGACTTGACTTGGGCAAAGTTAATTTAATTTATTACTAATCCAATCAGAGTAGGATAATGAGAAGTAAAACCCAACCTCCGAACACCTTCCCCGCAGCCCTCCCTCCTTCCCACTCAGCCCCACTCCCGGTTCTCTCTCCCTCCTACCCCCGGCGGCGCAGGGGGACGGGGAATGGGGGCTGGGGTCGGTTCCTCACACCTTGTCTCTGCTGCTCCTTCCTCCTCAGGGGGAGGAGGACTCCCCACTTGTCCCCTGTTCTGCCGTGGGGTCCCTCCCATGGGAGACAGTCCTCCACGAACTTCTCCAACGTGGGTCCTTCCCACGGGCTGCAGTTCTTCATGAACTGCTCCAGCGTGGGTCCTTCCCACGGGCTGCCGTCCTTCAGGCACAGACTGCTCCAGCGTGGGTCCCCCGTGGGGTCACGAGTCCTGCCAGCAAACCTGCTCCAGCGTGGGCTCCTCTCTCCACGGGGCCACAGGTCCTGCCAGGAGCCTGCTCCAGCGTGGGCTTCCCACGGGGTCACAGCCTCCTTCGGGCACCCACCTGCTCCGGCGTGGGGTCCTCCCCGGGCTGCAGGTGGAGATCTGCTCCCCTGTGGACCTCCCTGGGCTGCAGGGGGACAGCCTGCCTCACCGTGGTCTTCCCCATGGGCTGTAGGGGAATCTGCTCCAGCGCCTGGAGCATCTCCTCCCCCTCCTTCTGCACTGACCTGGGGGTCTGTAGGGCTGTTTCTCCCAGGTATTCTCACTCCTCTCTCCCGCTACAGTTGCTGTTGTGCAGCAACTTTTCCCCCTTCTTAAATCTGTTCTCCCAGAGGCACTGCCACCATCACTGATGGGCTCGGCCTTGGCCACCGGCAGGTCCGGCTTGGAGCTGGCTGGCATTGGTCTGTTGGACACAGGGGAAGCTTCTAGCAGCTTCTCACAGAAAGCCAGCCCTGTAGCCCCCCTGCTACCAAAACCTTGCTGTGCAAACCCAATACAAAGGTTAAATAAAGCTGTATACCAAACCTGCCTTAGAAGGGCATGTGTATGTGTAGCTAGTAAGCAGAAGTGGTTGCATCTGATCACTCTTGACTACGTGTGTGCTGGATTTTAAACCTGCATGCGATCTCTGACAAGCTGCCAGCGATCCACGCTTGTTTTGACACAAGTCTTTATGAGAAGGTAGGGGTCTGAGGGAAGCCGGAGAGTTGGGGAGCCCTCCTGTGGAGGTGGGGGAGCTGGGGAGCTCGTGCTTGTCCACCCTCCGTGCCGTCTCTGCCTCTCTCCTTTCTGCAGCGCAGGTGGGCTGTGGGTACCAGGGCAGGGGCAGGCATGGCCTCACCTTGTCTCCTGGCTGCCTGCTGCGGGGCCGGTGAGGTGAGACGACTTGTACTTGGGCTGTCTAACGCAGTATGGCGGTGTGCTTTTGATTTGCTTCTGTGGTACATCCCTCCCCACCCAGCACACAGCTCCCCAGCCGTGCTTGGATAGCGGACCGTGGTTCAGAGTGGTGTCTGTGCCAAGGAAATGGTGCACGGGCAGTATGAAAAGTCAGAAGGTAAAAGGTGTGCCACAAGGGGGTGAAGTTACTGTGATTTATTTCACATTGGCTTTTAGCTGTGTGATGCTTTTTTTGATTTGTATTAGTTTCTGTAGTTCTCTCTCTAAATTGTGTTTAGGTTTGACAGAGCAGACTTCAGGAAGAAGGAAGATAAGTGATGCTAAAACAGTGGTGTTGAATAGGCTGTAGCACAACTTCTGAGCTTCTAGAGAGCTTGTTCAGGAAGAATATCGAAGGAAATACTTGAATATTTTTAGTCAAACTGGACACGTACCACAGCTTGTTGCAGCCCAGTAGGTGAAACCCGCATCTCTTGCTGGGTCTGATGAGGGCTGTGGCTCTCCTGCGCCAGGTCCAGGTCCTTACGGGGGGGAGGCTCTGCACAACAGGTAGACGCAGCCTGAGGTGGCTGTGTCATATGCGAGCAAGTAGTGCAGCTCGTTAGGGTTGGATGCGTAGGGTGAAACCGCTGTTGATGAGGCCCCAGTGTCCTTGCTGAACATGTTACTGGAGGGTGGAAGGTCATGTCAAATTAGCTCTGGTCTGAGCCTGGAAACTGAGTGCATTTACACAGTTGGGGCACATTAAGTGTGCTTTGGAGCATTCGTTTTGGTTTAGTTTCATTAAAAAGAAAGCCAGTTTGTGTGCTCTGAGACTACACTGCAATGTTGGACAAGGTATGGTAAGGGGGGGGATGACTGGGAGATTTGTGTCAGAAGTGCACTTGTCATTTCATCTAAAAACTAATTTTTAGGGTTTTGCAATATAGATGCTCCCTAGCTGTTCAATCCCTGTGTGTTTTTGTAAGAGGACAGTGCTGATTTTGCCTGTTCAATTCAGCATTAATGTTCCCTGGCTATTGAATGTGTTCCTGCAATGTCCCTAGCTTTTTTTTTTGTTGTTTTTCTGGTTCATTTTTGGCTGGAGCATATCACTTGGTTATAATTCAGATGGTACTGTTTGCCAGTACTAAACTGCAGTATTGCCCTTGTCAAAACTTGGCTCCAGCTGTTCACCAGAGTGGTGTGAATGGTGTTTGAGTGTGCACATCTGGTCATTTTGGAACAGGTTTAGTACATTCCTTTCAGTGCTAGAGTTTAATTTGCAGCTGGAAAGCAGACCAGTGCAACACTAAATTATTCAGTTTCAGATAAATGCTTTCTTTGTGACTGCTTTGTGAAAATGATTTATGGGAATATTCTGTATCTTGATATGTTTCTTTCTCTTCTTCCACAACTCGCCTGGAGTCTGACATCCTGCAACTTGTGTGTTAGTTTTTGCATCTGCTTGCTAAGTATATAATTATTACGTAAGCTGAAGATATGGACTGTATAATTAAAGCAGTAAACTGAAATAGAAATTTAAATTGCGTACCTTTTGGCAGTTGTAGAAACTGAGAAGAATGAAAAATTGAACTTTTGCAGATGAGTACCAGCAACTTGTCTGTCCTGCACTTGAGGAATGTTTTTGTAATCTGTTTCAGTACTCTTTGAAATAAAACTAGGAAAAGGGGCTTTCACAGTCTTGGAGAGCCAGAAATTGATTCTGGGCAAGCAAAATTAGATTCCCCCCCCCCCCCCCCCCGTAGAATTGCACTTGAATGTGTTTTGATTAGGAAGGCCGTTTTCCAGGGGGTGTGTGTGAAGATAATTACTGATCTGGCACAGGTCTCAGTGATGCTCAGATTTAGCAAAGCTCAATTTTCAAGACTTTCCATAATAAACTGAAAGTACTTGTTCTCCCTTGCAGGCTCAGATGTTGATATTTCTTTCTAAGCAATAAGCAAAGAAGGAGAAATGGAGGGTGCCTTTTTGCCACGGTTGCATTTTTGACTCTGCTCAGCTTTTGACCTTGTCATTGGTAGTGTCTTTGCATCTTTCATCTGTTCTGAGTGAGGATGATGAGGCTGTACCTGTTTTACTACTTGCAGTTTCTAAGAGGATCAGGCTACTTTGTTTTTCTTTAGTAATGATTGACCCGTATTAATTTGGTTTTAAATCATCATAGGAGGGAAGTATCATTTTTTCATTAAATTTGAGCAAAGAACTGGAGCACTGTATTGTGGAGGTATGAATGTTCTAGGATTAAGGTACAAAATGTCTTTTACAGTGAGTTGTTGGACTTCTTTTCCTTCTTCGATTCTCAGTTGACTGGTTAAGAATGCTTTTTGTCCCACCTCCCCCCAGTCGTTTCCTACCTGTTTTGTTGCTAGAACCAGCTGGCGCAAGTTGTTTCCTTGTAATTATCAGTTTGCTGCTTTAGCAGTTCTTGGGTTACTATGCAGAAAAGAAGTGGTGTTACCAGGACCAGTCAAAACCGATGCTAAGTATTAGACAGAGAGAGCATGGGAAGTGTGGGTGATGATAACTTGCTGTTTATCACCTGACCTGAATTGTTGCACAGTATTGCTGCTTTTTGCTTGGGATGCAGGAGGAGAACATGCTGCCATTTATCTATAGTCTTATCTAAAAACCCTCTCCATTTTATTCTGCTTTCTAAAATGACTTTGAAAAATACATCATCCAGTTCCAGCAAAGAGGAAGCCATCTAGTTGTTTATTGGTTATACCATTGGGAAGATGGATAGTTGAAGTGGAAACACAGATGTGCTTGCTTTGTACCCCCATAAGAAAAACTGATCAGTATATGGAAGAAGCTATGTACTTGAATTCCTCGCTGGACATGTATCGCTGTGCACAGTAATCTCTTGGCAAACTTCATACCAGCGTAAAAGTTATTTCTGTTGTGCAGGCATTTTCCCTCTGCCTCAAAACAACATGAGTGCATTCACTATGGTATTTTTAGCATTATACACTTACCTGTTTTCTCTTTGCTAACTTAATTTAGCTAACTAAGTTAGCAAACTGCTAACTTAAAATGATTAAAATGCACTTTCTAAATAAATCCCTCAAAGGTATTTCACTCTTAAAAAAACCCCCGTAAATGACTACTACATGTTTTCCACTTGGTGTAAATCAGCTTGAAGCTGCATGCTTTTTGCAGGCTTCTGATGGGGAGGTGGTTCATGTGAAGAGAAGCACTTATCGAGAAATTTCTTTTTTGTTTTGAGCTGAAAAGATGCTACACCAGTGTGGAAGGTCATGTTTTGTTTACTGGGAGGGAGGCAGAATGCTGTTTCTCAGATTGCTTTATGGAGCTGTGTTGGGGCTTGGACTGTTAAATTGTATTTGTTTGCAGGAGACTACTGCTTCTATACAATCAGTCGGAACACAGACTTCTTTGGGTTTTCCTTCCTGTAAGCCAGTGAAAGTACTTAATGCACCTATGTGCACACACACATATGTATACACATATAAATATAAAAAACCTTTTCTACATGGGCAGAGTATTTATCTAGTATTGTAATCCCTCTCTCTTCTCTTAGAATGAAATGCTTATGTTAATTTGCTGGAATATTTTATGAAAATTCCTGTTGAACTTGCTAGGTACCTGTTACAGCTCTTAATTAAAAGTAGTAACCTCTTACTGTCCAGCAAGTTTGGTTTTTATCCAAATGTTGTCTTGATGTATCATGATTATTTTTACAGTGCAATTAGATTTATTTTTTTTTTTGTCTGTTATGGTAGAATACTTTTGACGAGGGTGGTGGCTCTTAGCAAGAGGTCAATGAGACTGAAGTTGTTGACCAACCTAACTGTTGCAGGAAAAGAAGAGCATGCCTTTTGGGTACTTTGTTATGGTCACTGCTTGTTCAGAAAAGGATTTGTTGGTGCTTCTTTTCATGTCCTGTCAGTGTAAGAACCACCAAAATGTTCAAAGCAGATTAATAGTGACTTGTTGCTCCTTGAGCTGCCACTTCTTTGTAACTGCTTTATCTTGGATTGTGAGGTCAGAGAGGGAAGTCCAGCAGAAACCCAGTGAAACGTTTAGGGGACTGGAGCATATGAGAAAAGAGGCTGAGGGAAGGAAGAAGGCTGGGGTTGAGGGGCAGGTCTAATCCCCAAATCGTAATGCAGGTGTAGCAGAGAAGGTGGAGATAAATACTTCTCAGATGTGCATGCCAAAAGGACAGGGGGCAATTGTTGGAATAAGAGAGATTTTTTTAATTGGACATAAGGAGAAAAAACTGCAGTGAGAGAGGTTAAGTGCTGGAAGTCACTCAGAGAGGTTGTGGAAACTCTGACCTTGGAGATTTTCAGAACTCAGCTGGCCAAGGCCCTGAGCAACCTGGTCTAACTTGGAAACTAGCCCTTTTATAAGCAGGAGGTTGGACTAGTTCACCTCCCGAGATCCCTTCCAAATGGCTCTGGCTTAACTTACACAGTTCATAAGACGCCTTTGTGGGGTGTGTATGGTCCTGTCTCTTCACTCATTTCTCCTACACTCCTCCAGGGAAATATGGATACATAACTGTAGGAGAGAAATCCCTGACATGAGAAAGAGTTTGTATGCTTGTTATCTGAGTTACTTGAGAAGGTCCTGTCAGACAACTGGTCTTTCAAATGACTGCCAAACTTTACAAGGAAACTTAATTCATCTGTGATTTGTCACTACTTTCTTGTTTAAAAAGACCCAAGTCAAATTTTAAATAGATACTAAATATCAGTGGGAATGTGTTCCTGTAACTCTCAGCAACTGTATGTGACCAGGTAGTGTAGTACATAACTTTTTGGAATGTTCTGCTGTGGGGTGAAGACTCTGCAATGAGGTCAAGTTTCAGCTCTCATTTAATACACATTTGTCCTCTCCTCCACCCTTATGATGTAGTCTTATAGCCTATTACTATTTTTTGTTGATGGCTAACACCTTCTGAATACTTCATTAATGGAAGATTTAGTATGAGTGCCTGTTGTTTAAGCAGGCCATTTTATGACAATTTATGGTTGACTATGTGATCGCTGCATAACGCAAAGACTGGGCAACCTTAGATGGAAGATAGAAGTGGCATCAGTCAACACAAGACAATTTTCCATTTTCACCTTGAAGTAGCAAACATTTATTTTAAAGGATTGATGAAATTTTAATTGCCTCTCTCTACATTAGCTAGTCCAGTTAGTTGGTTCGCCTGTTACTATCTTTGCTCAAAGATCAGATCACCATTTTAAGAAGCCAGAAAAAATAGTACAGCCAGTTTTAGGCATTTTCCCCAGCTTGAAGAAATACTGTATTTAAGCTAAGGGATTTTTATTTTCTGCCACTTCGAATAATCAGTGACTCTTGTGTTTCAGTTAAAAACAAAAAGAAAAAAACCCAAACAAAACAAGCAGGATGCCTACTACAATGCTGTTCGGAAGTCAAGAAATGTGGTTGGGAGCTAAGAACTTGTTAGCTCTGCTCAATCACACACTTATTTGTGTATTCTCAGTGTATCAAGGGTCAATGGTAACAGGACCATGCTCCCTTACATCACAATTGTCAGCGCCTTGGTTCTCGGTGCCACCATTCTCTCATTAAGCACATTAGGTAACTAGTAAGGGGAGAAACCAGGGAGCTGTGGGTGCCCCTCGGTCCTCTGCCCTCCGTGGATCTTCTGTGTGTCACCATAGAATTACCCAACTCTACAACTACTTCTACGTACGAGTGCGAGTGTGAACGTAACAGATTATAAGCATGCGTAAGATGTTTGAAATTATTATTCTGTGTTATTGAACTAAAAGCAGTACAGATTTTTGAAGTGTTTCCTTAGACACTCATTTAAGTGTTTTCTGACATTGAAGAGAGCTATTGAATGTTTTGAACCATTGATAATGGGTTTTACCTCCTTGTAAAAATGAGTTGAAAATATATCTGGTGTTTTTTAGGCAAACTGTCATCAAAACTTATCATTGTTATGTGGTTAAGGTTATTGTATTGTAGGTTCATAACCGGGCTTTTCCTGAATGGAAAAATTGCTTCTAAAAAGCTGATGGCCAAACAGAGCAAATACATATGTTGAGTAGTTACGTTTGTGGAGTGCAGCCAATACCAATGTGTGGAAAGAATTGCATAAGCCTTAGGAGATACTGGAAAGATCTGGTCAGTAATGAACTATAAAAGATTTTCAGAAATTCCTGGTACTGTTTTTAAATTTTCTATTGCTTTCTGTGACAGAGTTAAGGACACAGATGCCAAAAATCTGTGGATAAAAGCTGTTATGCATTATCCATAGCATTACAGTACCATTTATTTCACTACACAGTTAAACAAAGAAAAGCAGCTTCTTCAAAATTTCATTTTAAAGGATTAATATATATGAACATGAAGAGGGAAGAAAAGAGCTTAGTTGTACTGTCCTTGAGTCAATAAAAAACCCAGCGTGATCAACCTTCTTTTACTGACCTGGAGAAATAATTGTTAAGCTTTCAAAATATTGATCTTTATGACTGAACAACAAAATACCAGAGGAATTATTCTTTTCTGTCACGTACCATGTAGTAAAAGATAACTGGGTAGCTGAAATTGGTGAAATAAACTTTATTGCCTCTCACTCCTTGGATCAAAAAGGAAATTGCAGTGTCCCTGTTCCTAAAAACCTGTCAAATCCCCTCGGATGGGTCTTTGCATTGCTTTGAAATGCAGGAGGTGTTGTCAAGGGGGTAGTTCAAAGTCATAAGACGGGGCAGTGTGAATTGTTGAAGGTAAGAGCTTCTCCTCCTCTCTTCAGACCTTTTAAAAAGTCTTAGATTGCTGTTCACCTCTGGTGAGTGCGTTTTCTCTAAGTGGTAATCTCCTGTCAGCTATCTAATAGATACGTGGCTGTTGGTGAAAGGACTTTTCAGACAAAAAGAAAGTGAATTAAGTCTGGTAATCATGACACTGTAAGAAAGCACACTTATATCTATCATCCTGTTGGTTCTACCCCAGCTCCTCGAAGTCTTCGTGCAATTCCCAGCACACATTTGTCTCGCCTGTTCTGAAAAGCCTCCAGGGACTGATGCTGTGGGCAGCTCTAGGTGACCTGTCCTGGTCCTTACACCTGGGGTGGGGGTTTGTCTTTGTTTTTTTCCATTGTTCCTCTTCCCTCAACCACCGCCTCCCCACAGTTTCCTAATAACCAGTCTAAATTTCTTTTTATCATCGTTTTAAGCCAACTGTACTGTCTGTCCCCGGTGAATAGGGAGGATGATACGCTCTCATCCTCTTTGCGGAAACCTTTCAGATGTTTAAATCTTTTGTCATGCTTCCTTCTTTTCTTTATAGACTATTGATCTAGTGACAGATGGAGGTCTATCTGAGTCTAAAAAATAAAGATATCTGCGAACCCATGGGTGTGTTCTGTAGGAAATACGTAGCAGAAGCAGTTGGGAGAAAGTACATGTACACTTTCTTCCTGTTTATCACTCTAACCTTGATTTAGGTGGCTTTAACCCCTAATGCTCAATTAATGACCTGTAATGCTCAATAACACATAACTAGACAGTGAAGAATTACTTAGAACTAGCTGGCAGCAGTAGTTAGCTACAGTTACTGGTTTATTCTTGCCGCTCGGGTCCAAGCACTGCCTGTGGGTGAACTGGAAACGTGGGCTTGCTTTGCCATAGCTGGGTTTTGCGACTCTCTGATGTGCGCCCAGCCCGGACCCAGGCACCTCTTGATGCCTGGGTCAGTCTCCACAGAATCCGTGAGGAAACACCCCTCTGCTTGAGCCGGAGCGGGGGATTTTAATCTGGCCTCCCTTGAAGGCTGCTGTTCTCCTTTTTATGGAGTGCAAAGGGCAAAGAGAGGCTTTTCTCCTGTTTTGGTTCCAGAGGGCCTGCTGGTGCCGGTAAATGCCCCCATCCAAGATCCAGAAGCGGTGCTGGAGAGCCATGTTTGAGGGTTTGTGGCTTTATGGTTTCTTTTAAAAGTATATTAATGAGGTGAACTGTGCACTCTGCTTACAGAAGTTCTAGATGGCATTGCCTGAAAGCATTCCTGTTCAGGAAATAAAAAACGGCTTTTTAACGAAAGCTTTTTGATCAAGCAAGAGCTTAAGATATTCTTAAGCTTCCCTCTTCAAGCCTGATGAGCTCATAGATGTGCATCCGCTGGAGAATGCTTTCTGTGCAGTGTCTTTGCAGAATCTGCCACTGATTGTGTAAAGCCGCATGGCTGGAATTTCAACAGTTTTATACTGTTGTATTTTTACTCTTCTTTTTTACGCACACCTTTAAAATAAACTTGCATACGTTTTAGAAGAGGTTGCTGGATGATGCTTTCTAGCACAAGTCAGAAAACACACGATTTTAGGGGTTTCTATTTACTGGTCCACAGTAGCAAGCGACTTGAAGGTGTTGTGTGTGACCCGTCTCGGGGCTGTGCTAGTCCAGGAATTGCTAGGTGCTAAAACTTCTGGCTGTGGGAGGAAGTGATCCCCTGCTCTCAATGTCGTTTGGTTACTGTGGGCTGATGGATGCTGAGGAAGACTCCCAGGAAACAGTCTCTGAACTATTACTGGGACTTCTCCTCACCTTGACACCTACAGCTGAGATGTGTCTTGTAAATAATGACCATATGTGCAATAATCAGCATGTAGCTTTATCTTATTTGGGATCTATAGTCAATAGTATAATGGAAATAAAAAATACTACTAAGAAGGGAGGGGTTTTCCATGAGGAATGTTATGGAAAAGCAGTAAGAAAAAAGGACTCGTATTCAAGTGTTGTGGTAAAATAAATGGTCTCTGTAAACTTACAGGCATACTGCTCATCTGCTGATCCACCCTCAAGCCACAACATGGAAGTGCACATAGGTAGAAAAGGGAGAGTTGGAAGATTGCTGCAGTATTTGAAATTGCAATATTGCTGAAGTATTTCAATAATAACAAGGACCAGATCACCTTGTTTGTAGCTAGTTAGTTAACCTTTTAGTAATTTTTAAGTCACCCTGCCCTTAACTCCAGTTGTCTTCCTTCAAGAACATCAGCCAAAAATACACTCAATGGATGTATCTCCCTTCCACAACTCCTCACCTACAGAAAATGTACGCTTGGTGACCATGCAAAATTAGCTTGCATTTCAGACTGGAGCTTGTGTTGGTGTGTACGAGCTCTGAAACAAGTCTTGGCTTGAGCTGGCCTGGTCACACTACATTTGTTAGTCCAGTGGCAATTTATAACTGTTAAATTGAAGCAACCTTTTATGTTCTCTGTGTATTTTGTTTGGCTGGTAGCTGTTCCTGAGAAAGAGGGGGGGTATAAGGCCTTCATATATATGGGAGTTTGAGGTGATGACTTAACTGGGGAGGAAACTGAGAAGAAAAACAGCTGCCTGTATTAGCTTCTCCTAGCAGAAACGGGATTTGACATCAGTAGATGAGGCTTTATTGTGAAGCACAAGAGGATATAGGGATGACAGCTTAACCCCAGCCTCTCTTAGTGAAGATTCATTGGGATTTTCCTTGCTGAATGCCACAGCACTTTGCATGATGCTCAGGAAATACTGTTGTATTATTTACCATTTTTTCACTTGCGCTCTTCTGAGTGTAATAATGAGCTTCAAACTGAAGAGGGGAATAAAAACAAAACTGTGGATAATACACGAAGAGCTTCTGATGGCTGCCAGTGATGAGACTTGCTTTGATGCCTTGTTCAAACACTGGTCGAGACACAGCTGAAGCCCTGATCCCATCTCCAGTCCCTTTTCCCTTCAGTGTGGGTGAACCCACGCACCTGCCTGTGCAACTGAAAACCTGCTCAGTTGGGTTTGGGTGGCCTCTACTGGTGCTCCTCTGCAAAGGAAAGGAATCACGAGCTCTGCCATTCAAGTTTGCTCCTTCGGAATCCTAATAGTCCAGAAAATCTCTGCTTTGTAAGTGAAGTTGTGGGGGGGAGGGGAAGAATGAAAAAAAGCCCTTCTAGGGCATCTGCTGTTGTGGGGAGCCCTTCAAATCAAGACCTACCACCAAGAGTATAGCTCTCAAAGCTGCTGAGCATTACGGTTTAGTTGCCTCCATGAGCAGATGTGGCCTGGAAGAAACTCATCCTGCGCCTCAAAGCACACCGCAGCTCCTGCTGGCGTTGGCTCTGGGTTGCAGCTGCAGCTGGTTGGGGTCGGGCAGCCGGGCGTACCTGGGGTGCTGTGCCCCATGTTCTCCTTGATGAGGCTTGCTTGCTTCAGTTCGGGGGTGTCTGCAGTCTGGCTTAACCTCTTCCTGCCCTTCCAGAATAATTCAGTCCCACAAGTAGTTAAAGCTATGTAGAAGCCGTCCAGCTGTCACGGATGAAATAAAATGGTTAAAATCAAGAGAGGCCTTGAGCTGTTAGTGAGAAGCCTCGTGTTTATCACTGAGAGGATGCTTTGAATTGATGTAGGTAGCAGGGGCTCCAGAGAAAGCAGGTCAGCGGGTTTGCATGCCAGGGAGAGCATGGAGAGTGTTTGCATGGTGCGGAGAAGCTGGAGCTGGGGTGAGAGATGTCATGGAGAGGAGTCGGTGTCTAGGTTGTGCCTCCATCCTTTTCAGCTGAAGAGCGAGGCATTGCTCTGAACAGCAAAAGGCCTTCTTGGTTCAGGTTTAAATGACTCTTCACGTGCTTGTGAACACCAAACCATGGCCTGTTTGTAAAACCCTTTTGCCAGTAAATTGTCACTGGGGGAGAGGGGATGTGTGGGTGGTTCGTCCATCAGGTGGGTCAGACCTTCTCATATCGGTCTGTGAACTCATCTGGTGGGTTTCCAGCTACGCTTACCTAGCTCGTGAGGACGGCGGCCTGATGCAGAGGGTCAGGCTGTTGGAAAGTCATGACCCAAAATCACCCGGTTTGTTTTTAAATTGTGTGCTTTGGGTTCATCGATTTTGACTGTTGGTGAATTGTTAAAGGTTATGTTCTTAGGCTTTTTCTCAGAAAACATGGAGGCTGGAAAATTTGGTTTTGTTTTGGTTTGGTTTTTAAACAGCTTACATCCGAGGTTTAACAGTTGAGAAGCTGAAGCCCTGATAAAAGCACTGAATATCATGAGACTTGAAATAAAATCATGAGATGGCAGTGTTGCTTCTAGCAGCTGATCTTTTTGGCAGTGCTTCATTTTCTAGGTCTCTGTGCAAATGCTTTTTGCTTGCTAAAAGCCCTATATTGACAAATTACAGCCAAGACTAAATGCACGATTATTTCCACTACCTAACCTGTTTATCACTTCTGTGTTGCTTCTGGATTTGCTAGCTGAAGTTCTCACAGGCACAAATTAGTGCACTTGTTTTCCTGGCAATGCATAGATTTTTGAATATGGTTAAATATGCTTAAATTAATCTGACATCTGGAGATGTGGGTAGTGAGAACACGTTTCTATGTTACCAGCTAACTTTAGCCTTGTAGCTGAGGAGACTTTCTCTACCTAACCATGCTGGTGGCAGGAGGGAGCTCACAGAAGAGCCCTTTGGAGACAGCAGCCGGAGTCAGGCATGCCCTGGCAGTGCTGGCTGTCGAGGGAGCCTGAAGGGACTGGCCTCTTGACTGATGCGCTTCAATTTAATCCAGCCCGTTTCAACCAGAAGGGCATCGTTGGCCTAACAGCAGCCAGGGAGCTTGCCCTGACAAGTTCAAGAGATCCTTCAACTCTTTCTGGCTGCTTCTCTGCTTAGCTTTTAGCCTGAGCCTCTTCAGGCATGCTGTGGAGGAGGGCATTGCCAGTGGGTGTGGGGGTATCCTTGATCTGGAGCAAGTACGCTACGTCAGGCTAATTCAGGCAGTGCTTTATAAGCTTGTGTTTCAGTGTTTGAGATTTGAAATGTTTAAGACCCGGCCTCCTTGGGCTTGCCGGGTACATCAAAACTCAGCTAACACTTGCTGCCAGAAGAGGTTTCTGTGAAGCCGATGTCACATGTCGCTTGCTTATCGTAGTAACACCACAATGCTTCCATATCGAGCTTAAAAGAGGTGTCAGAATACTTATGCAGCCCTTTAACTGGGATCCAGTCCCAAGCAAGATCTTTCTTTGTGGATTGAAGGGTAACTACACCCTTTGCGTACTTGTTTTTCCCCTGGGCTTTTCTTCTCACCCCAAAGCTTTCCTGCAGTTAGTGTACTCAAAGGGTGATGTTTTGTTGCTTTCAGACGGAATAATGGTTGCTCTCGCTGAACTTGAATAACACTCATGCCCTTTGAGCAGGGGAAGGCAGAAGCATTTCCTGGCTAGACAGTAAACCAAACTGGCACAGGGATTAGCTTTTAAAGAGCTTGCTTTGCTGTGTGGGCAACCTTCTCCATGGACTGCAAGGGTGGGAATTTAACTTTAGTATGTGACTTTTTTGCATAGAAATCAACAGTCTTCATGCAAATGTGTTCATGAGAATAAGGCCTGGGGTTTGTTATTGGCTCTTGACTGAGGCGAAGTGCGGTGGTAGCAGCTGCTTCAGAGCTACGGTAAACTCAGGTGACTGAGCTTGACTTTGCATGATGTGGTGGTGGCCTCTTGGTCCCTCGTAGTGCTGTAATACTGTGGAAGCAATGAAATGTGGTCTAAGAGTGTGAACGCAGGAGGAACAATTACAAAAATGGTGGGTTAAAATAGAGCATTGAAATGTAAAAATACTCTTTCCTAGAAAGGGCCTTCATGCCATTTAGAAAGGAAAAAGGCAGCACCTACGTTCATCTGCCAGGATCCCCAGTGCGCATTGGCTTGGCTTCAGTAATTTTTAAGAGAATTCAACTTTAAGTGCTCCCAAATGAAAAAATAGGAATTGAACTAACTTAAAGAAGGACTTTTCTCCCTTTGAAATACACAGCTAATAAAAGGAAAAATCCTTATAGATGCTGAGTTGCAGATACCTGCCTGTGTCTTGTTTTGAGGCTTTTTTGTGTCAACTGAAATCTGTGCACTGCTGTTGATCAAACAGTGAGGGTTAATTTTGGAAGGCTGTAATTTACAGGTAGGAAAGGATTCAGGATTTCAGGGAAAATTTCAGTGGTAAGTTCCAAGTACCCACTAGCTTCTTTAATATAGCAATTCCAAATCCTCAGGGAGCATGAGGGGAAAGAGCTGCAAAAAATGGCCAGACTCACATGATCTTTCTAAATGGCATCTGCTTTTGTCATTCTCTGAGTCAGAATTCTGGGCTAGATCATTATTGCACTGACACAGCTGGGCATCATTACTTATATTTTTAAGCAATGTGAAATTCCTGTTCCCACAAATATCATGTTATAGATGTTTTTTCTCTGTGTATACATATGGATGTGTTTATTTCCTGGGGGATGGATGCACTCTCATAGTGCTTATCTTCCCATGCTATTATTTCAAGACTAGTTGATGGCTGCAAAAGATAATTCCCCGAACAGGAAGATGTCAGGTCTAGCTTCTTTCAAAGCTTGTCTCTGGCACACTTCTCCTTAGTTGAGAGGAGGTTTCTTCTTGTGTGATGTGGGGCTGAGGAACCTGAAGGGGACAGCAGAATGTTTTTTTGCTCCACATAGAAGAAGAAAATTTTCTCCACCCAATTGCTCCACCTAATTTTTTCAGTTAGGTATTTGCATCAAGCTATAAGGATATAATCTATACTGCAGACTCGATATAATCTCCATGAAAACTTTCTGAGTTGTCTTATACAGAGTACCTTCAATGCTAGGTTTGTTAAAACTTTGTCACCTTGTTCTCAGAAATGTCAAGTGAGAATTTTCATCTTGATTTTCTTAAGTGGATTAGCTTTGGCATAGCTGCTATGCTACTCAGTCTTCAAGGTGCCTTCAAGGTTGCAGTGTCATAACGGCATTAGCAATATTGCTCTCAAAATGCACCTACTAGCAGTCTTCAGTATTAATAAAATGAAGTGAATCCACGTAGAAAAACTTTACAGGGAGTTTGATCTTCTATCACAGTGTAGAAACGTTTAGCTGATGTGCAACTTTTTGTATTTTAAAAGTGATGGAATTTGGTTTTTTTAGCAAATGTCCTGTTTCAGAAACTGTTGCAGCTGGTTGGCTATCAATGTGTCTAGTTCAGTTAGTTTTGGAACCAAAATTCTAGTTCAAGGTTTTAAAGAGCCGAGACACAACAATATTAAGGTGGGATCCTCTAATAACTTAGGGCATTTATGGACAAACAGGTGGAGGGGGGGAGTGAAATCCTGTGCTCAGGACAGATGATTGGGAGCCTGACTTGGCTTCTCCTCATGGGTTCGTGAACACCTCAAATTTATGTGTCAGTCTCCTCAAAGCTGAGGATGGATAACACTCAATTCACTGATGAAAATGAGTTTTGAGTGGATGTTCTTTTAGATGTGCAACTTCCACAAACCAGTAGTACAGTGTCTGTTAGACTGTTTCAGGTAACAGTTGACAGTGTTGCAGAGAGTAGATTAAACAAAGTTTACAGCTCACTTTGAAAATTAATAACATTACTGCAGTTTTCACACAGATGTCGGCTGTTGCAAGCCCACTTTGGGATTACAGCGTTATGATTCAGAGATGCCATTGTATCTCCTCCAGCGCTGTTTATCCATCTGCGCTGACAGTTTTCTTCTGACTGCACAGGGATGAAAGGGAAAGACAAAAGTCTAGATCTGATGATTGGCTCTATCATTCTTATACTTCAAAGGCTATTGCTTGCTCTTGTCATCTCCTGCACTATTTATGTTGTATGTAAATCATCTGATCCACGTTGTAGTCCTAATAATTCTCAAGCTATTTGCCAGAGCTGCTTATCAGTGTCCTTGCTGTCATGGAAACAAATTGTTCCCAGTTTCATAGGAAGAATACTTTCTTTTTCTGTGACAGCTTTAGTTATGATGCATCAGAAATTGAGAGGCCAGGCATCGTTCTCTATAACCAGGTGCTCTTGGAAGAGTGTTTGGAGGAGTAAAGGATGGGTGATGCTACTTAACATGTGTTGTTTGTTCTATTTGGAAAATCAAGTGAAAGAAGGGGGGGATGGGTATTCTATCATATTTGCTGCTTTCTGTTAAGGGAAGTGCTGCCCAAAAGTCTTGCTGCAACACATCATTTTAAAAAATGAATGACTGCCATTGTCTTTCCCCCATCCTTTGCATCTTCATGACAGTATGACTAGTGTGTTCCCATTGACTTTTTCTCTGACAACATTGAGCAGTCGCTACTTATTTAAGCCACATTTGACCTTTGCATCCTTGTGAACAAGAAGCGATGAGGGGAAAAAACAACCCCTTTTGTAATTGCAGTATCCTATGCATACACTAGTGGGATTTTGTCATGATATATGGTGGTACAATGCCGACTTTTGCCTGCTCTGAGCTAATCTGCTGCTGGATTCTTACTAAGTATGTTCCCAAAAGCTCAAAAATTGATTAAATAATTTTTCCTTTTTTATGCGTGTGAACAAACAAGGTATTCTGACACCAGCTTGGTCTGGATATGAATCCTTACTCAAACAACTTTGTTGTCTTTCATCGTGCATTTTTTTGCATGCACTTTCTGGTTCTTCATAGTGCTGCTGGGTGCATGTGGAAAGAGCTCCCTGCCTAGAAAAGTGATGCTTAGCTAAACATTCCTTTCGAGTGCGCCTGGTATCAGGCTGGCCATGATCTCAAACATCTGATTGAAGTCTCAGATTTTGATAAAATGTGCCCTGATTTCGCTATTGCTTTATCCTTTTAGTCGAGGGATATTCCCTACCATCTGTTTCTTTTGTTCAGCTCCTGCAACTTGTCTACATAGAGAATTCAGTCTAGGATTACAGCAGTCTGCTTGCTTCGTTTCTGACATGCCTAGCACAGCAGGAGCCTTCTCCCTAATTGAGCCTTGTAGGTGCTAATGCAGTAATACTTTTGCTGATTGTGACGGCTTACAGCATATGGTTGTTTTTCAGCAGAACAGGAATACCCTCAGACAACAGGGCTGCAGGGTGGGCAAGGTACCCTCAGCAGGTCGGTTGCATTTCTGCATTTCACCACGTGGAGCAAACTTGCATCAAAATGGCTGTGGATTCCTCTCCATGCTACCTTTAGTTGATTCTTATTCTGCTGTTACTGAGTATCTGTGGTCTAGGTTTTACCTGTCAGCAAAGTTGTAGCGGTGTTTGATTTCAGATTTAGTGGGACCCACTGTCGGTAGACTGAGGAAAAGGAAGAGAGAACAGAGGAGATTAGGATCATTTTGACTTACTGGGCTCGCAAACCAGTTCACTGAGTGACAACTGAAGTAGGCAGAGGAGAATGAGCTCCCTTGCTTCCACTCTGTCTCCCCCTTTCAATAGTTTGGACCTTGAAGGTACACTGTTTTAAGCATATCTAAATTAATTGCTCAATTTTTCATCCCGATGTTTAAACTCGGCAGGAAATGCTCCAGAAAGAAGCATTTTAATTTCTTTGACATTGAGGGTTTTAACATAAAAAAGAGGCTTCTAATGAGAACAGAAAATTTGCAAGCAAATCATTAAATTACATACTAGATATTGATTTGTGCCTGTCTCGTACTCCAGCAGTTGTGAAGGTAAACCTTGATACTGGATGTGGAAATGAAAATGAACTCTCTTTGTGGTCTTTGTGTGATTTACAGCCAATGAAACTTGATGGTGGAAGAAAAGAAGAGAAAGCTATCAAAAATACCCTTTTGTCTAACAGCATAAGCAAGCGAGAGGTGTCCAGTGCTGTGCTTGCATGGCGTGTGCTGTGGTTCTCAGCCATCCCATTTTGAGGTGGATCAGGTGCAGTGCTCAACAGGCGCTTCGGAGTGCTAAGTAGTTGGGGGCGAGCGGGTGAAACACTGGCTGGCTTGTGTTGGCAGATGGGAATTCAGGGATTCATTAGTCATGCTGTAGTCTCATGTTTTGCAGTGTGTCGTGATGAAAAGAGAGAAAAGAGTTGCCTTTTGATAGCTGAAGAGGGTTTTTAAATACTGCAGGCTGAAGGCCGCTGTGCTTGAATGATGTTGTCTTCTATAGCAGTTGATCATCGAGATAGTAGTGTTGCAGATCAGGGAGACATATGTGATGGGATTAGGATTACCAGGTTCTGTTAATTATGGAAAGTGGACTGCTGGACCTTATTTTGGAATAAGCAGAGAAGGGTTCAAAGAGACGCTATCTTAAATGCATTTTCTGTAGGTAGGAAGACCTTTTTCAACTACAGCATAATGATATAATACTATAGTTCTCATCTGACCAAATTAGGGTCTGTTCCAGTAAAAATCAGTCAATCGGCAGATAAACACAATTTTTATTCAAAGCATCTTACTTAATGGTACCTTTATGATACCTAAATTTGGGTTCTATGTCTATCTAATGTTGCTTTCTCCCCAGGAGGCTGTAGCGTGCCTACTTACGAGAAGCTTTGCCTTGCCATTCTTCAGTGATTCACTTTTTGCGTGGAAATTGGGTCTAGACCTGTGCTATCTGTCAAAGTAGTATAGGATGTGTGAGGCACGCTGTCCTGGTCACATCATTTTAATTTTAGATCGCAGGAGGGAGGAGGAAGACAAACAAGTCTTTGCAGCCACCTACATCTTCAGTATTGAAGTCACAAACGTCTAAAAGGGTGTTAGTAGAAATGATTAGCAATGAAATCATCCATGTAAGTTAATAGATGGGTAAATACACAATGAAGTGGAAGATGCCATAAAATTAATAGTTTGAGAGACATGAATATTTGTAACCTCGGTAATGTCTGTGGCAAAACAAAGTACTCTTGAATAAATTAGAATAACAATGAGAGGAGTAAGCATATGAAAAGTTTGAAGTATGTTCTGTCAAAATTGGGCAACATTTCTTAATCGGGCGTATCTCAGAGGTACACTTCTGCCTGAGCGAACACGGACAAGCCTTGTGAATCAGTCCATCCAAGAGGAAACCGAGTTAATGGGCGCCAGGCCATTTCACGCCGGTTGCTTGGTAAAGAGAGGAGTGCAAAAGTCCTCCATGCCAGTGAGACCAGTTTAAAGGGACTAACTGCTGGCAGCCCCAGGGCTAGAGCCCCCCAAGCTCAGTTCCACCCCTTCTCCTACTGAAGTGTAGGTAAATAGAGAGGTTTAAAGTAAGTGTTCTTCAGTGTAGTAAGTGCAGTTTCACCAAAGTCTTCCCACATCTTGGCTGCCTCCTAAAACATTAAATGTTGTACTTTCCCCATGCTCTCTTCTGTCCCTGTTGCTCTGCAAGCATTGGAAATTTTTCATGTTAGCAGTCAGTGATTACACTTTGGGTTGTAGTGCTGGTCACAGATACCCTTCTGGCTCTTAAAAGAAGGGACATAAACTGCCCTTTTTTGGACAGTTCAGGTAAGCACGATATTTGGAGGTGATCCCAGCCTGTGTTGTTCTCGAATTAAGGGGACTGAACATTTTTTTGTTTCTTTGCTAGCTGTGAATGTCCAACACGAGCAGCTGACTACCAAGCCTTTTTGGGAATGGTGCCTTTGGGACGCTTAAATACAAATCAAAGGGCCACGTCTGTACATCTCTTAAGGGTCTGCTTCTGCGCAAATATGACCAGTGTCCTGGCAATGCTATGGAGAGCTAGCCCGATAAAAAACGAAGCCCTGTCTTTGAATAGCTTCTGGATATATGTACAATGCAGGAGCAGCTTTTGTACATGTGTGTGGGGGTAAGAACTGAAGCATTCGGTATTTCCAAAATGTTCTAACTGTACTGTCAGTGTTGCTTAGCAGCAGAGCGTTTAAAATAGCGGTATTACTCAACAGTGTGAGCCACATTTGCACATGGTAATGTTCTGTGTCCTGTATTGACTTGCTGCATTATGAAAGTGCTAAGTTAATGTAAGGAAAGTGAAGATAGCTCACCTCCTCCTCTCTTAACTTGATGAACAAACAGCTGAACAGTGGCATGTCTTCCTTACGGTTTCAACAAGCAGGTGCCCAGTACAGGCATGCCACGGTGTTTTGGTTCCCACAGATGTATGTACTGGCTGTTCATCTTTACATCACTCAGATGTAAAATTACAGTGATGAGGGCAATAGATCATGGTGGCCAAAGTGAAAAGTTTGATACCAGTATCAAGAAGTTCAAAAGTTTTTTGTCCTCTACAGGATTAAACTGAGGATGGATGGTGGTTAAGTTGTATGGTAGCCTACTGAAAAATATTACTTGCTGATGTAAAGATGAACAGCCCAGTATATTACATGTTCTACCTGCTTTGAAGAGCTTCAACGCTTGCTTTAGAGCTATAGAAATGCTCCCTTAGCATTGCTAATGATCTTCCTAACAAACATGAGTATGTATTATTGTATCAAAATAGGGCCATATTTTAAAGCCCTGAACTAAAATAGCAACTAGATCTGTTGTTAGTGTTTTGTATGCCATATTGTGGAAATAAAATGTTTATCAGATGCAGATGTTTAAAAGCTGACCTTATGTCATGGTTTAGGCCCAGCTGGTAACAAAGCACCACGAAGCCACTTGCTCACTCCTCCCAGAGGGATCGCTCCCCACTTATGGGCACAGGCAAAAGACAGGCTCAACTGGGGGAAGAAACAAAATCAATTTCATTTGCTACCAATCAAATCAAAACAAGTATATTAGGAAGTAAGACCAAACCTTAGAACACCCTCCCCCCAGCCCTCCCTCCTTCCCGCCTCAACGGGGAACAGGGGATGGGGTCAGTCCGCCATACCTGGTCTCTGCCGCTCCTTCCTCCTCAGGGGGAGGAGGACTCCTCCGCACTCGCTCCTGCTCCGCCGTGGGGTGTCTCCCGCGGGAGACGGTCCTCCACCAACTGCTCCAGCGTGGGTCCTTCCCGCGGGCTGCAGTCCTTCAGGCACAGCCTGCTCCAGCGCGGGCTTCCCCACAGAGTCCCGGCCATCTTGGGCGGCCTCCGCTCCCCTCCATGGCTGGGGGGACAGCCTGCCGCCTCACCGCGGGCTGCGGGGGCATCCCCTCCTGCCTTCCTCCCTGACCTCAGTACCCACAGAGGGGTTCCTCTCCCACCCCAGTCCCCCCACTCCCTGCAGGTTTCCCCTCTTAAATCTGCTCTCCCACAGGTGTTTCCACTGTCACTGACGGGCTCGGCCTGGGCCAGAGGCGGGTCCGGCTCCGAGCCGGGGGAGCTTCCAGCAGCTTGTCACACAAACCCAATACACCTTAAAATAAGGGAAATATGTTTCTTAAGCAGATCTGGTTTTTTCAGTGTTTAAAACAATGGCCTGTTTCTTCAGTGAAGGCTCATAAACAACCCATCTTAAATTGTGCAGTTAGAACATCATTTATATTTATGGCTATTTTATTTGCCCTTTGTCTTATGCGTGGGCCATTTTATGATAGGCATTGCCTCAGCACACAGTATATGAACAGTGGAGGAGTATGGCCATTAAGTTTTAATCTAAGACAGGGCTGTATGCAAGTGAAATACTTCATTCAACCACTTGCACTTTGCAGGGTAGTGTTTCAAAAGGTATCTGGTAGTGCTTGTGACAAATAGCACGGTATAAATTGTGAGAATTAATAATTTAAAAGGCTGGTTTAATTTTTTTGAGGAGGAGAGCCAAGCTCAGTGCAAGTATAAATGAAATCAACTGGTTTGGGTTGGGGATAGTAATGGATTTAATACTTCCGTAGACTTACCTGCCATTGCTTTATCTCTGTAGAGACTTAAGATACAGGCAACAAGGACACTTTGTGCAATTGATTATGCCACCAGTTGCTTGTAAAGATGATTTTCAGTTGTTAGAAGCAAGCAAAACAGACATCACATTTTAGTCAGAAAAAGGACACCTGATGTGCCAAGTGCTGACGCATTTTTTTTCCCAAAATGATTATGAAAGACATAAAGGTCATATGACAGACCTCGTATTTCCCTGCACACATGCTTTGTATTTCAGAAAGCAGTGAGTCTCATGAGATGTCAGTTGATAAGAAAAATATGCTTCTGTTTCCAATTAGGCAAGTGGGGTCTTGTGAAACTGTCTCTGTGACCTCCTGTAGCTTTCGGTGCATTCACAGGAGCCCAACTTGCAAATTCTTCAGGTGCGTAGGAGATGGTGCAGGTAGTTTCTGCACTACTGGCTTTTCACGTTTGGGCCATATGTTACCCAGCTGATGTACAGAGTGCCACATGCAGACTGAGGATGTTGCTGTCCTGTGCTTGGCTGGTATGCCTCTGAGCTGGCAAAGCATTTCAGCGAGCGTGATTCAAGGGTAGCACTTAAGGATGCACTACAAAGAGGAGAGAGCTTTTTCAACTGGGATCCCTCTCAGTGAATTGCTCTGAACAGATTCTTGACTGGAGGGGAGGAAAAGAGGGGAATTGGAAAGCACTTGGTCCAGCTGAGTGCTGTGTAGATGTTATTTACTACCTCTGATTAGTCCCTAAACAAATAATTTCTTCATATCTGTGTACATGTGCATGCACATGTGCTATAACAGGGCCTTGAAATGTTTATCCTGTATTTCAAAAGTGTCTCGTTCTTGTGGTTTCTAGTAACAGTGCTTATCTATGACCTGTGTCCTGGATAGTTGCCAATGAACACAAAATGTATTTAGTTAGAAGAAAGCAGCTGAATGAAAACTAGCTGGACACATACGCAATATTGTCCTTTATATGACTGCCTGCCCTTACTGATAAACTTCACACAGAGGCGAGCAGGATTTCTTCTATTTGTTGTAGATCGAAGTCTTGCTAGAGCTTGGAGATGTTCACAGGTGTGCACACTTAGCTGTTAGTAGCCTTACAGGACTCACCTGGGCTTCAACAGGGCTTGGATTTGGTCCTTTGAAAGTGTTGTTCCTGTACCTGTGCTCGAAATGCATGTTGTCTCAAGGCTTGCATGTTGCCTTAGATGATCAGTTTGCTTTCTCGGAGACCTGGTGACTCTGTGCAGGAGGACGGATGAGATGCCAATTCTTTCTGCCACCTTTCATAACTGTCCTAAAGGTTAGTTTCCTCATTCCTTTTTTTTGTATCCCTGCATGCTTAGGATCGCGAATGTAAACCTCTCAAGCTGATTGCTGTGGAAAGGAGGAGAAAGCTCTGTGTTCGAACTGCTGGCGTGAGCCCGGGTTTGCCATGAGTGTCTCGCATGAGGCTCTGAGGCCAGGCCCAGCAAAGCGATATGTTGCCGGCTTCTCTTTAGCTTTTGAAACTACTTTTACATCTGGAGAAAATGCTTCCATGAAATGTTTATTCCCTTTGGGCAGAGGCAGACGTGGACCCTGCACACAAGCCACGTACCAGCACGCGGATGTTCGTCGCAGTCTGCTCAGCGTCTCGTCTGAGAGCCCCTGGCTCCCGCGGGGTTTGCAGTGGCAGACCTGGGGGAGCAGCACCCCTCCTGCTTAGACACGGGGTGGTGAGCGCTTCAGGGCAAGCACGTCTTTGTAGCCGGACCAAGAAGGGACGTTTGTCTGCATCTTCTGTTACCTCTAGGTGTGCCTAAGATTAATTTTCCAGACCACCAGTTAAGTGATACATAGTGAACGTGGTGGTATTTCTATTGGTGACTGAGTATTGTATAAATTGCTGCATAAATTACCTTGCTGATGAGGCCTATGCACATGCCTGACCTAAGTGTCCAAAGTGTCTAAGGTCTGTTCTTGTGCTTTCACACCTTTCCAATTCAAGATCTAAATAATGAAAAACAGATCTCAGCTGCATAATTTTGACTTCACTTCCCTGAAGTTTGGTGCTTTCCCATGTCAGGCTGGTTTCGCTCCCTTTGCCAGCCCTGCAGGTAGTCATCAGCTGTGAGGATCTCTTGTGCATGTCATCTCCTCTTCTGGGACAAGTTAACCTTTTGCTGTTCCTGACTTTCCTTTCTTGCTTTGAAGGGAGTTTTTAACATTTTCCCTACAGCCAAATGCACAACGTGGTTCCTTTGCTTGTTTCTGTTTAATCCTAGGGCTTCTGCTTCCAGACATGGATTGGCTTTACTCTGTTTCATTGCCCTGGAGCAGCAGTTGCTTCTACCTGAAAAGGCATTGAGCCCGAAGTGTTTCATTAGCGTGTGCTGTCTACATGTAATTAAGGGGCAGGGTAGGACATGGTGAGCTGTGACTTGTTTGTGTTCTGTCACTTCACTGGCTGCCCAGTAGATGTTTATGTTCAAAGCATCCGTCTTGGTCTTCCTCGTTGAGGGAGAGCTTAGGATGTCGCTCCGGTGCAACTTCTCACCCTTCACGGTGCTCTGTGCGAGTGTGCTCCTGCCGGCACCTATATGCAAACTGGTGTGGTTTGGTAGGAAAAGCTCAGCCTGACACAGAGCTGGGATCCACGTGTAACTGCTGGCTGAGGTGTGCTGTTCAGTGCCCTGTTTCTATGTTTTGCTTTTGGTGGGTGGAAGTGTCTAGAAATCGATCCAGGAGCTGGTATTTACAGAGGTCAAGCCAGTGCAAAGTCCACTTAATATTTGGTGGATGATTTTTTGGTCTGTCTGCATATTTCCTGGTGGTCTTTCCTCTGCAGCTGAGATGTCTCGGAACTGCTAACGCTTGGTGGTGTGTACGAGCGGCGGGATGGGAGGGTGTGAGCAATGTGGTCCTAGACATCTCCTCGCTGCTTCCTGCCTCCTCCAGCCCATCTCTTGTTGCTGTGGCAACGCTGAGCACCTACGGGCACGGAGCGGTTGTTGGCTATCCTTGCCTTCATGCTTCATAATCCTCATATTTCTATGCCTCTCTGTTTATTGTGTGTTGTAGGGTTTGGGGGTTCTTTTTTTCAAGGCTAGAAACTGCTAACTTTTTAGGATGGCATTTGTCTAAGACAAGATGTCTTAGGTTACTTTTGGCCACACTGCGTGTTGTGTTGCGTTTGTGTTTGATTAAAATTCCTCAGGCTTCGTTTCTGAGTATAATGAAGCATGCGGTCATGCAGTGTCTCAGTCACATGGTAACAAAGGATTCCATTACAACATTTCATTAGAAGTCTGTGTATATCACAGTTACTTCCATTTCCAAGAAGAAACCCACAAACGACCCATGGGAAAGTCGAATATGTGTACACTGTTGTCCAGCTATCTGCAGCTGGCTGGGAAGTGTTTTCCAATCCCCATCCTATGTTTCTAAAATATTTTCTTGTGCTAAATTTAAGACTTTTTTTCATTTTATCAAGTATTAGAAAAATTGAGAATTATACAGAATGTAGTTTGCTGTCATTTTCTTCAATTAAATACTTTATCTTTCGCTAATTAAGCTCCTTATCGTGAGCAATTACTGTCGTCTTATAAAAAACAATTGCCTAAAGGTTACCTTCCTTTAATAAGAGAACAGGAAATTGTGCTAGGGATTACAGGCCCTGTGGAGGTTTGCCAGTAAACCTTCTGCATAAAATATTTGTAGTCATCATAATTGCATACTGTACTTTGCGCTAGTGCAGGATACCATTCTTCCCTTGAGTTCATTGTGCCTAAGTCTTAGGTGCTTAAGTGTGTAACATATACTGGCTGCTGCAGCCCAAAAGTAGATTTAAATTACAGAGGAAAGAAAATGGCCTATATGTTGCTTATCTCTATTACTAGTAACACATACAGGGCAGTGGAGGAAAGGACCGCGTGCCTGCAGGGCTGTGGCCATCCCTGTTGCTGGATATGGCTGTAGAGAAAGTGCAGGCAAGACTGAGGGGCGTCCAGTCAGACTTGTCAAAGTAGATTTGGTTTCATGGGGGCTGCAGTGAAATCGTGGTGTTTTGCCCTTTGTTTCAGATGAAATGCCCGTGTACTTGAATTCATACAGCTTGTCCTTGCATCTCTTTCCTTATGACTTGGCTTGTTGTCGTGGTTTAACCCCAGCCAGCAACTAAGCACCATGCAGCTGCTCACTCACTTCCCCCCCACCCAGTGGGATGGGGGAGAGAATCAGGGATAAAAAAAGGTAAAACACATGGGTCAAGGTAAGAACAGTTTAATAGGACAGAAAGGAAGAAAATAATAATGATAATAATAACAATAATAAAATGACAATAACAATAAAAGAATTGGAATATACAAAACAAGTGAGGCACAATGCAATTGCTCACTGACCGATGCCCAGTTAGTTCCCAAACAGCAATCTGCACCCTGCAGCCAACTCCCCCCAGTTTGTATACTGGGCATGACATCCCATGGTATGGAATATCCCTTTGGCCAGTTTGGGTCAGCTGCCCTGGCTCTGTCCCCTCCCAACTCCTTGTGCCCCTCCAGCCTTCTTGCTGGCTGCGCATGAGAAGCTGAAAGATCCTTGACTTAGTCTAAACACTACTTAGGAACAACTGAAAACACCAGTGTGTTATCAGCATTACTCTCATACTAAATCCAAAACGTAACACTGTATCAGCTCCTAGGAAGAAAATTAACTCTGTCCCAGCTGAAACCAGGATACTTTTGGTTAATAACTATGCTAGCTAGAGAGAAGCTAATTTGGGCCTGTCTTCCTATGCTACCATTGTGCCTCTGACAATAACGTGTGCTGGAGAAAAATGTATGAAAACTGTGTGGGTCAATATGAATTCTTCCAGTCGATCCCCCTCCCAGTTTACTCCTGTTATATTCTTAGCTTGGTTATATTATTCTAGCCAGGAGTCCCACAAACATAGGCATTGAGTATTAGAATGCAAACAAAGCTTTTTTGGTTTTGATCCTTTTTGAATGAATGGAATGCCCTCTTGATAATTAAGATTAAACAGGCATATCCTTTTAAAAGGGTCTCTGGAATAGGACTGTAGGTTTGATGTTGACCCCAAAGGAACAGAGGTTAGGTTCAGGGAGGTCTTTCACTAGCAAATTGCTTTCCCAACTTTGCCAATTGTGCATCCATCTGTAGGATGGTTATTGGACTCTTAGCATTTAATTGTATTTGCAGGCACGTGTCTGAGCTCTGTATGTTCTATTTAGATTTTATGCAGCGATAATGTGTCTGATACATTGAATCTGAAACAAAGACTGGTTCTGTAGCAGTATTATTGTAAGGTACACTAACTTCAGGCCCAACGCCACACCACAATAGGCTTCAGCTACCTAATGCTGAGTTTACAAATGTGAAAATCCCTTCCCGATTAAATTCAGAAAACTTGTGGGACCCCATCTTTGTGCAGGGAAACCAAGGGAGTTTTCTTCTGTTTAAACCTGGAGCTCTGGGCAAGCTCAGTCCCTCCTCCTAGTCCTGAGCTATGTTGTACCAAAGGCACGGAGGGATGCAGAAGAGCTCCAGACATGGACCGTACTCTCACACGGATGCGTGTGTTCTTGCTTTGTACATAATGGCTCCCACTGCTGTCACCCCAGCCACTGCCTTTGTTCCACATGGCCAGCAGGTTTTGGAAGGGAGGCTCTCAAGAAGTTTTCCTTGGCCAGAGTTTTCTGCACCTGGGTCTGGAGTGTGCAGAAGTCCTCGCCTGAGATCCGAAAAAGCTTAGAGCAGAGTTTCTTTTCTTGTCATGCAGTGTGACCATGCTTCTGGGTCCCAGCCTGGCTGCCAGCCTGCATGCAACAGCCGTCTTCTGCAGAGCCTCACTGCCTAGCCCAAAGTACTGAAATCCAGCCAGGTACCTAAAAGTTGTCCCGCTGCTTTGTCTAGGCCAGGATGGACCAACTGCAGCTGTTAGCCGCGTACAGCATCTATACATCTTTCCTTGTTCAATTTGTTGTGTTACCAGCAGCAAGGCAGTGCTGGGAGTAGAGGTGCCCAGCGGTGGGGTGCAGAGGGACCCCGCTGTGCTCCTTGCATAGCGCGTCCGTTTTGCAGGAGATCTGTGCAACCCTTTGGTCTTGTCCGTCGCCTTAGTTTTTCCTCAGCTTTCCTTCGCAGGTAACCTTTTGCTGTGGTGCAGGTAGAAAGTCTTTTGGCTCTTACGTGGATCAGGAGTTTAGGAGGCAAACTGCATTCAGGAATGTTGTCCATCCCTTGATCCAACTCATGTTCGTTAGTATGTAAGGAGCTTTCTTCTCATGTCACACTTAGTTTAAAATATAGTGTTTGAGATTGCCTTAAGTAATCAAGTTCTAGTGCCTATCTGAAGATGTGAAATTAAAATAAAAGCTAAATTTGAGGTTTATATTATATTACTTTAACATAAAAATAGCATTTTCAAGCCCCAATTGTAAACTTTTGAGTCCAGTTCTTCAGTGTCTCAGCAGGCCCCCAAATCTGCTATGCTACATGCAAAATGAAGCTACCAGCTACTCTGAAGCCAAAATTGGTCATTATAAAACCTCTGTAAGCTGGCTGCCAGCCTCAGAGTTCATTATGAGGGAGGTCATTCTTCCTTACAGGAATGAATGTAGCTTTTGAGTACATTTTAAAAGTTTCATTTAATCACAATGCAGATGAATTGTTTCAGCCCTGATCGCCTGATGGGAAACTAACTTTCTTCTTCCTGGAAGAAAAAAATACCATGTTGGTTCTTGCAGCAGCTTTTAGAACTACAGGATGTGATTTCCTTTTTTTTTTTGAAAGAGTTGAAGATTTTGGCACTAACAAAGGAAATTTTTCTCCCTCTTCTCTGCTTTTTCTTTAATACTGAGTAGTCAGTTTTCTTTTGAAATTGGTGAATGCGCAGAATAAGGTCTTAAACGGGGCTCTTTCTGAAGCATCCTCTCAAAGTGTATTTTTTTTACAAATATTTTCAGCTCCTCCATAAAAATAGTGTGATTGCAAAATGCTTTGAAGACTGTATCAGTTTTGTATTTGGCTAAAATGTTTTACGTGCGGGAAAGAAAGCAAGGGGTTTTTTGGGGGGTTTTGGTTTTTTTTTTTTATGGTGGGTAGTCTTTCATGCCCTAATGGAAAGGTTTGGAGAAGCCAGGCTTATCTTGAAGGTGCGTGGTATTAGGATGAGAAACCGTGTCCTCAAGCTGGAACACAGGAATTTCCAATGAGATCCAAGGAAATCTTTTTTTCCCTGTAAGGGTGGTTCAGCACTGGAAGAGGTTGCCCAGGGAGGCTGTGGACACTCCATCCTTGGAGATACTCAGTATGGAACTAGACAAAGCCATGAGCGATCTGCTTTAACTGACCCTGCTTTGGCCAGGATGTTGAACTAGAAACCACCATGAATCCCTCCCAACCTGAATTATTCTATGATTCTGTGAAATTAATCTTCACTGTATGTGCAATATCTATGGTATTGCATGAGTTTGTTCTTCTATTATATGATTGTTTTTTCTGTATGATTGGTGACAACTGCCAAGAAATGGAGGGGGGGTGGTCTTGGTAGAGGTCAGCAGCCTACAGCAGCAACTAGTCAGTGAGCAGCCGGAGGCCAGGAGTCCAGTGCAGCAAGCTGCTGCACGTTCAGGATATCATCCTGCAGCCATGGAATGGTGGAGGGTGTGTGTACGTTACTTCTTGGCAACTGTCTGAGGATTGTCATGCTGTAAGTAGCTGTGAAGAGGCATGCCCAGGATTGATTTTCATTATGTGCGTAAAAACGTGTTGGTGAATGAAAATAGTAAGTTTAAAGTACTGTATAGCTTTACTTTCCCTAGTATAGACCCTTTGCCAGGACCAGTTTAGAAGAATCCAGTCTCAGAGCACTAGTCCCTGAATGCTGAGAAAAACAAATAGCAGTGATTTCAAACACCTGTCTCCTCCCAGCAAAACTCCAGGACTTTTTCCAAGTAAGCACTTGTTTCAAAACATGTTTCAATGTTAAATTTTCACATGGCTTAAACTAAACACATAAAGTAGCAGGGATATCCAGTTCTAATCCTCTGTAAGCCTTTTGATTTACTTTATGGTTATTGGAGAGGATATTGATTGCGTGTTGCCAGAGGGATTCAAGATGAGCGAAAAGACATGGTATTGTAGATGCTTTCCAACCCAACAGGTCAGAAAGAGAAAATTCCTTGGCATTAACTAACTTTAAATGTTTCAGCAGAAAATAAATATGGCTTCCAGAAAATGTTGTGCTTTCTATTCTAGATGTTTCCTTTCTTGCTGTTCTGAAGTAACTAATTAATTCAGATATCTTAGTTTTTAACACAGATGTGTCAGTACTATCCTGTTGAGGGTCCATAGAAATTCTGGCCCATCAGCGTCAAAAGAACCTCTAAATGAGGTGGGTGTGTGGTCCAGGCTGGAAGGAGATAGGTAAGAGAATTTGGTTTCCTGTTACATTGTGCATATTGGTGTCCTTACACTTATTTTTTTAAAGTGGTAGGTGACTTGAGGAAGAGTACGGGCCTTAGGAAGCACTAGGTGATATTCACTGAAAAACAAAGTCTCTTGTTTTGAGATGCTTCTGAAGAGTCATTTTTTGTCTGGGAAGGACTCAGCCAAGTAGTGTTGAGATGTATCTTCTATACTGCGCAAAGTTGCAGAAGTCATTTAAAACTGTCACACTTCTGAGCTGAGATGAAAATCTTTGTAGCTGTGACTCAGAAAGCAATACCTTGATTTTTTTTCCTCCCTCCCATCACTCCTAGAAGTGGAAAAGTAATTAATTTAATGTTAGCTGTCCCTGGAGTACCTGACCTGCAACAAGTCTATTTAAGGGTGACTGTTACATTCTTCTTAACCAATAAAGAAAGAAAAATGCATAAGAAAATCTTGGTTAGGGTTAGGTTTAGTGTTAGGTTTAGGGGTGATCATTTAGGTTTAGAGGTAAATCTTTTTTTTAATTAATTCAACTAGCCATAGGTGATGAAGACAGACTATTGATGAACAGGGGGTATTGATACAGTTGAAAAAGAGATTGTATCTAGAAACCAAATGTAGGTCACAATCCAAGAGGGGTAAGGACTGCAGTTGGAGAGGCACGTACGGTTTGTGATGGATAACAGAACATGAGGTCTCAGTGTAGAGTGCTCAATAAAGGAACGCAGGTGATCCCTGGTTACAGGAGTGGTGAAGATTCAGTACTGTGTGACAGAGTTTGATTCACAAGAGTTGCAAGGAGAAGAGTAAGTCTAGAAAAGCTGTGAGGGAGTGAGCTTTTGCTTTGATCCAAGAGAAGGTTAAGATGTTGCCAGCTCAGTCTCTATGTGGGAGAATACTTCTATGAGTGGACAGAGATTTGATTCATAAGGCAATGGCATAACAAGATTCGATGTCTGGAAGTTGGAACACAAAATGCATGCTACTAATAAGTAATACTCTTTATTGTGCTGATGATTCATTTATGAAAGAACTAAGCCATAAATTTGGTAGGTTCCCCATCTGGCCAAGTCTTTAAAGACATCAGATTAGCTGTCTTTCTCCAGAAGAAATGGTAGAGCTTTGTAGCAAAGGTAGAAGACAGTTAGATGATGGAGGACTTGCTGGATGAAGTCTTGTGGGCTATAATAATCTGGAAGCTTTGTATCTGGAATAAGTCTGTCAGGAACTGGAGTGAGGCCATCAGTTTTTTTTCAGATAGGCTGCTGAACAGCTGTCAGACGGTAGCTGCCAGTTAACATAAAGAATGTGTCCAACATTGCCAAAATGTCTAAGTGGTTTTGGCAGTGGAAGGAGATGTGGGCTTGCTTCGTAGCCTTTTCACCACAGGAATGGATGATGCACATTATAATCTGTTTTAGCAGAGCATTTGTTTGGGCATCAGAGGAAACGAAAGAAAATACAGAACAGAAATCCAGATCAGTGCCCTGTGGAGAAAAATGGGCAAGACTAGATCTTGGAGGCGTTTAAGTGCAGTTAAGTTCCACTTTTCGGGAAACTTTCAGAAGCAGCTTACTAAATCATGTAATATTTTCTGTTGACAGTTCTGACTTGTTTGAAGCTGTACGCATCACTGCTTGAGAATAGCTTCTGCTGGACTCACCAAGGTTATAGATGGAAAATTTGTCTGCTTTTATATTCCTGTTGTCCAGCAAGCCTTTCTTCTCTTTGCTTAGGCTGTGCCAGTTTGGGGCTAGTGCCCTTTCACCACTGTCAGAGCTGAATGTCATCATCCTTTACACCCGAATGGGTGCTGACCTCATGCTGATTCAGGTGTCCCCTTTTCCCAAACCCGACCTCCTAAGGACTCTGCTCCTCTCATGGCAGGTGCACATGCTTTGAGCTGCAAAATGTAGACCATGCAAATGTTGAGAGGGAAACTGAAATCTCTCACCCTCTGAATCTTTTCTCTTCATTTTCTTCACTACTCTGCAGTACCATTTAAGCGTATGTCCTGTAGGTTTTAGGAGTACCAGATTCTGTCTAGCTTGGCAAGTCTCTATGTGGTACGTATTACCTCCAATTAAGTGCCAATGAGAAAGTTATCTTCTGATGTTGCAGTCAGTCTTGTCCCCCTACCTGTCTTGCGACACCCTGACCTACTATAGACTTTATCACCAGCTATCGGGCCAGTTCAGTGATTTGTCTCCAGCCTATTAGCTGGCAGACTGAGATCTCCAGGTGCCAAATCTTTCTCTAGAGCCTTCTACGTGAATATCAACTATGTTCAGCGATTCTTCATTGCCAGCTTGTTGTCATCACTCTTTGCAACTTTCTTTTCAGAAAGGGATAGAGATGGCAAAGATGTCAAACAAACCTTGAACTCCTCAGTTTGTAGAGATCTTGATATAGTCTATGGATGTAAAAATAACTAATAATAAGGAATCCTATATTGTATGTACATAGACCACTAAGTCCTGCCTTGTTCCTGCTTGAAGATGCCTCATCTGGAGAGAGGCATGAGGAAGATGCCTATGCTTGCCAACAGTGATCAGCTGGCAGTGATTCCCAACTTCAAAAGTTGATGGTGAAGAATTATATTAAAATAGTGACTACTAAGTAAATCCTAATCAGTTGGAAAGCAGGAATTGAGAAAGGATGAATTTACTACATTAGCACAGCATTATTCATATACCATAGGTATTTAAAATATAACTCTTCTACTAACACTGAGAATCTGTTGGAAGTCAGTCTTAAAAAATAATCCATTGCAATGAAACACAACAAAGACGTTAGAATTAGTTTCCTCTCATTATAATCAGTAGATGTATGTAATTTGTGACTACTCAGGTCTGAGAGACTTGTATCTCTAGCAAAACAATTCAGTAAAGCTGGCAAGGTTCACATGAAAGAGAGGTTCAATGCACTTTCAAGGCAGTTTATTTGTTCAGCTAAAAATAAGCATATGCAAACATTACAGGGTTCAAGGGGAAACCAGTGAACCAGATAGCTTCTAAAGGGAAGATTTTGTTGCCCATCTGTTTCTACAGAAAAGCACCTCTACCCATCACTATTTTGAAGGGCCACTATTGTTGGTGTCTCTTTATTCTGTAACTGGTCTCTAATCAAGAGCTACTAAGAGAAGTTAAAAAATTATTTTATAGTAATTCAGGAATAGTTCAGTACCATCAAAGAAGAGTAGTTGAATTGGATGCTATTCCTCAAATGCCTTTTTTGTTGTTGCTGTTAAATCCTCACTCCTTTCTGTAAAATACCTGCTTTGCTTTGCTGAAAACTCCCCACATTTCACATGGAAGGTCCTCTCCCCCACTAACTCCAGGCTGTGCCTGTAGGCCAGGTCTTTCACCTTATAAACTGGCAGTTTGCACCTCATCTGATCTTAGGAAATTCTCACAAACTCCATGAATTTGCTGTGCTTTCCTGCAAACGGTGCTCTATTGCAAACTTCTGCATGGTGCTGTGAGGGATGAAGGAAGAGAGCATGACTTAAAGTCCTCTTTCACACGTGGGTTGATGAGGAAACCCCAGTGAGGTTCTCATGAGCTCTGCTTACTTCTGAGTAGCAGCTCAGTCTGGGGCTGTGTATGTGCCTTCTGCTGTTTAGTGTTGCTGTGTGAGAAAATGAAACAGTGAGAAACAATCTGAGCAAAATTTTACCTTCTTTTACTGAAAATGTATTTTACATACCAACTTCTCTGAGTCTTCAGCCTTAATTAATCCTCTTTCTGATTATTCAAAAACAAGCAAACTCCAACAGTTCACTAAGTCCACTTTGCGATATAGAGGCATGAGGTATGTCTACCTATGGGATGATTACTTCCACGAGCTGTCCTTGAGTTTGGTGACTAGCTCTCCAAGCCTGGCAGCAGGACTGAATTGCTGGCATCATAATGCCTTGCTGGGCTGTGATGGTGCTTTTGGAGAATATCTTGGGTATCGCATGCTGGAGGGACAGGGGGGACCACCCGTCTTCTGCTTGTGGTGAGAAGTAGAAAAAGTGAGAAGAAACCCACTGGCAAGTTCAGGTGTGTTTACACTGCTGTACCTGCATTTGTAATAAACAGAAATTTATCTGCTCACAGGCAAAGGAATTAACTCTTCCTCATCAGATGAGGCGATTCACAAAGAGATAAAGTTTCTACAGTACAGGGGCTATTCCTGCCAGAGGACAGATTTTTGTATCTGACATGTTGAACAGGCTGAAATGATATCTAATTAATGACTGTATAAGCTGGCCTTGTGCTAGCAGGCCGTATGTTCACTCATGTAGACACGGTGAAGACAGGCAAACAGCATCTGCAGTGATTACATATCTGCCTCAGAGCTGCTTACTCACTGCAAAGCACTTGATGAGGAAGGCGGTGCTGGTGCCAACCACCTGAAGTAGCACTGATGCTCACTGATGATACATGAACAAATATAGCAATATATGAATATTCATGGCTGCCTGCAGCGTTTTGTCACTGTGGGATGGGGTCCTCAGCCTGTTGACTGGTTGGAGGCACCTCATCTGTACAAGGGCTGGATCGTTGCATAAATGCTTGGCTACTCAGAGCAGCCTATGTATGCAGCGTTAGCATGCAGAAAGTGTATAAGCAAGTGCTTCTCTTTCAAGAGAGAAGGGAGCAGACGTGAGTGGGAAGGGCTCACCTATGTGCAGTGTCCTGGTTTCAGCTGGGTTAGAGTTAATTTTATTTCTAACAGCTGGTATAGTGTTATATTTTGGATTTAGTATGAGAATAGTGTTGATAACCACTGGCGTTTTCAGTTGTTCCTAAGTAGTGTTTAGACTAAGTGAAGGATCTTTCAGCTTCTCATGCCCAGCCAGCAAGAAGGCTGGAGGGGCACAAGGAGTTGGGAGGGGACACAGCCAGGACAGCTGACCCAAACTGGCCAAAGGGATATTCCACACCATGGGATGTCATGCCCAGTATATAAACTGGGGGGAGTTGGCCTGGGTGGGTGCAGATTGCTGCCCCGGGGACTAACTGGGCATTGGTCAGTGAGTGGTGAGCAATTACATTGTGCATCACTTGTTTTGTATATTCCAATCCTTACTTTATTATTGTTGCTATTGTATTATTTTTTTTTTTCTTCCTTTCTGTGCTATTAAACTGTCTTTATCTCAACCCGTGAGTTTCACTTTTTTCATGATTCTCTCCCCCATCCCACTGGTTGGGGGTGAGTGAGTGGCCGTGTGGTGCTTAGTTGCTGGCTGGGGTTAAACCAGACACGGAGTTACAGCTGGGAGCTTTTCTCCAGCCCATGCTAGCAAAGCGTCTTTCATCACCAGGTCCACAAATCATGAAGATGTGTGCCAAAGCTAGCAGGAATGTGTACATGTATGTACCTTTTTTTAAGTATAATTCCCTCCAAGGAGGGAAGGGAAGGTGTGTTTTAATGATGGGCAAATAGTAGCTCAGTATAAAATCCCTTCTGGAAATCTGTCTCAGCCTTCGAGAAAGTACTGTGAGTGCTTTTTGGTTGTTTTTCTTTTCTGCTTGAGGACTTTGATATCAACAGTAGTTCAAGGAGTGAATAGGAGACTTTGGGAAGGACCAGAGCAAAGAAAATAGTTTTCGGTAGTTCGGTAATAGTTCGGTAAGATGAATCGTGACCATTTACCTTTCACCGGAGTTGCATTGTTTCAGTGTGGAGATGATGCCTTGGATTGCATAGGCAGAGTCTGGAAAACCTTTCTTGAGCTGGAGGAAAAAAGGTACTTCTTTGTCCTTGAGGTGTTTTGTATTCGTCCTCTGGGATGAAGGATAGGTCCAACAGGCTAATTTTGGAAAACTAAGAAGTCTTGGCAATTTTTTTCCCCCGGCATCTTTGCCATTTCAGACAATTTTGTCTTTCTAATACCATTTTTGCTCTGACTCTTATTCTGCCAGAGACTAGCTCTTGGGTGGATGGCTTCCAGCGCTCTTCTGCACGTGAGGGAGAAACATTAGCCAAGGAAGGAGGCAGAGAAGGGGTATTGTTCAGCTTCATGGCCACATAAATCCTCACTGTCTCCAAACAGGAGCACTTAAATCCTCTAGAAGTGATGATTTGCATTAGAACATGGGAAGGTTTGTAGTTACTTGCAGTGATCTGGAACCACTTTTACATCCACCTGTACACCATCAATGGGCAAGCGGGCTTTTCTGATCAATTGCAGAAGAAATTGGAGAGATTTTAGTTGTCTCAGTTATCTCTGTGCATTTAGTCCTTAATCATCCTTCTGTGCCATTCTGCTGAAACACATTTGTTAATCACTCCAGAGTACTTTAGCTTCTTTCAATATATTGAATTCCACTTGGATGCTTTTAAAAGTGTTTGCGCAGCATATGCCTCTCTTAGCAGTATGGGAAATATCCACAGTCTGAAACAAAAGTGCAGCGTCCCGAACTCGACATTCATGTTAGCCCGTAAATTAGTACGTTCTGTGCTGTTACATAAGTTTATCTCGTGTCAGAATAATAAAAGCTGAGTGTGCTAAAAGGTTGATAAACCTGCCATGAAGAATTACGTTGTTCAAATTCTTCTGCCTGAAAATAACACCTGTTGCTTTACTGACTGGTGCTGGTAGGATAGTATGTCTTGAGAACTAGTATAAAGTGTGAAAAGAGAAAAAAAGAAAAAAAAAAAAGGCATTTTTTTCAGGCACTTCAGGTCTGAGCCTTGGCAGCCTTGAATTTAGTATTGTCTCTGAGCCACTCTTACACAAAAGGACTACGAGAAACCACAGCTGTTCAGTATTTCTGGATATTAAAAATGGACAAAGTGACTTTTCAGTAATACTGTTGTAGCCTTGAGGACCGAATACAAAAAACAAGTCCTCCTTCTGTTGGCAGGTGGGAAGTTCTATCCCTTAAAACGCGAAATTAAAAATAATAAAGTAGATGGTTGTGCGGATTCTGAGGGTAGCCTGCAACGAGGGCAAAGGGACAAGCACCCCACAGCTGCTGGCGAAAATCGCAGCTGGCAGTGTGTGCGCATAAACTAACTGCGCTTCCAGCGGCCCTTAAATAAATGGTGGCGGGCGGGGGGAGAGGGGAAGTTCATCCCTGATACCACGGTTCTGCACAATGATCCCCTTTCTGGGTGCCGGGGTCACAGCTGCTGTCTGGAGATTACGTACAGAAGCACTCTTCTTCTCGGGAGAGTGAGGTTTCCTGGAGGATTAAGGACAGGCTGAAAGCAGGAGGAGTTATTTGGGAGGGAGACAAAGAAAGCGAGTCCGTGGCCATGGCAGGCGACGGGAGGAAGATCGTGAGCGAGATGACGACTGCTCGTAGTTGCTGCTTGGATGGGAGAGTCTCCAGTTTGGGTTCCCGAAGTGGTCCAGTGATGGGGAAACCCACCGTGGGTTGGACACGACCCTGCCTGCTTGCGGGACTGGAAGCACTGCTTTCCCACTCATGTGGGAGGTGGATGGAGCCTGACAGAGCCCTGCCACCTCCTGCTTCTGAACTGAAGTAATTTCTTTGCTCACCATCTCAAGTCCCCTTTAGTCGTTCAGGAATAACGATCAACATGGTAATCTGAATCCCCATGTAAAGGTACGCTTGCACTCCCCATCTGCTCAGAAAGCTATGCTTTTTGCATTTTCCTCTGTCACAAACATGATGTCACCGTGCCTTCTGAGCCTGCTGCTTTGGTGCTTCCTTCTTCCCCCTTCCTTCTCAGCTTTGGTTTTTTTCCCCTCTTTTCTCTCTTATCCTGCTATTTCACCTCTTGGGTGCACATATTCCCGGGAAAGTACCCAGAAAAATCCTACCCATGTATCATGTGCCAGCACCTCTGTTCTGTGTAGGAAGGCCTTCTATATTTGAAGCCAGGGCCATCTGCCTCATTCCTAAAAAAAAAAAACAACCCGACCTTTTTTTTTTTTTCCAGTTTTCTGCAAGGGCAGTGGCCACAGTTCTTCTGTATAACTTTAAAAGGAAAATGCAACCCATCCAATAGTAATAATATTTGAAACTTCTCTCCTATTTATCAGTTAATTCTAAAGTTGAGTCTTATTTCACTTACCAGATCAGATTTCCCACAGATCCCATATGCTGGCTACTTCTTTTTAGTGGCTTCAGAATCCACTAGTGCTTTTTATAATCTGAAACAAATGGGTGCTGCACATAATGTGGGAAAGGAGAGGTGGAGGCAGAGGAGGCTGACAATGCATGCATTCAAATGATGTGGGAAAAATATGACTGTGTCAGTAGAGCTTGTCAGAGGGGGTTTAAGGCATATCATGTATTAGCAAATCATAGCTATTCTGAAGGCAAAAGAACGAAACTTCTTAAAAGGAGCAGAATTCCAGAAGGACACTAATGAGTAAGTATTGGGTACCAGTGTTTAAATGTAATGTCATAGTTGCTAGTTATTGTCCCTGCTGCATCGATATTTCCTAAGTACAGTATAAGTCTTAACCATCTCAGTTTTAAAACTTCATTTCCATTTGCCTCTGACTCTGTAAAATCCTCTCTAAAAAGGAACATTGTCAAATAAATTGGTAAGAGGCAAAATACTGCTGTTGCAGCTGAAAACAGTTCATGCTTTTGATGTTGCATTTAGGCAAAAGCATAAGTAAGTGGTAAATGATACGAAAGCTGTTGAGAGGAGAAACTCGGTATAAGGTAGAAATGTAACCTGTGATGCTCACTTCAGTCCCTGGCTGATACTTTTGTCAGAGCAAAATGCTGCAGAGCGCTCCCTTGCCAAGGAGGAACTGAAGCAACTTCGTTTTTGTTTTTTTGGGGAGGTTTTGGTTTGGTTTTTTTTTTTTTGGAATCACAAGTCCTTAATGCAAAGAGTACTGATGACTGCCCACATCTAGTGAATTGGATTAGAATCTAATTAGCATGAAGAGTTTAGGAAACTTCTGTAAAGTTTCAAAAATGGTACGTGAAAGAAGGAAATAGCTTAGCTAAAAATTCAGAGAAGTATTACTGAACCGTTCCTTGGGGATAACTTGAAAGTAGCTTTCCTGCATCTGAAGGATGTAGCACGCATGAATGGTAACCTATTTTGTTTGTTAACATTTTCCGTTCGGATAATTTGGTATGTTTAAAGATATCTGTTGTATTTAATTGACCCCTGTAGTTTAGAGTCCATCTGGAAATCTAGGCACATACTGTGAAAGATCAATAAAGTGATTTTAGTGTTTGTGAAAGCAATTTTTCTGGCCTAGTTTATGCATTAAAAAGGATAATACACCTGTCCTACATTTGTGAAGTATCTCTGCAAACACAAAAGGACCATCTATTTGGTTTATGTACTTCGTTCTCCAACACTGTGTTGTAATGGCATGTTTCCAAGCAAAACCACTCTTTCCCCTCTAATCTCATTCACTTACATGCACATCAACTATTCTGTATAGCAAAGAAAGGTTAAATTCAGGCTGAAATGTGGTCCAAAGGAGAGGTGGAGGCAGAAACTCCTTCTATAATGCTTACTGTAGAGGAATAGAAATTCTTTTCACGTGTCTCTAAATTTAGGGTTTACACCATTGCAAAGGCTTTTTGAAAAGAAAATGACAAGTTGTGTAGTAGAAATTACAAATATTTTAAGATGGAAATAGCTGCTTTTATGTCTTCCCTCTCTGTTGCAGTTGTGAATATCCGCTCAGCTTTAGGTGTGCGATTTCTTTTTTCCATGAGATTGCACAGGGCTTATTTGCACAGCATATTCATAACAGTGCTTCAACTTGTAGGGGTGGAAAGTGGGACCCTCTATGTATTGTTAGTAGGTATTTTGTGTCCTGAGGAAAAATCTCAAACAATAGTTATCAGGATGGACCAGCATGTCTAACACTACATCAGATGATTCAAAACTGTGGGAAAATTACATTTGACTTCTATAGGGCATCTCACATACTTGGCTGCTACATCTTGCATTAATTGGGGGGGTTGTATGAAGCTCTAAACCCTTTCTCTTTGAAATATTTAGGAGAGAGATGAAATTTTGTCAACACCTGTGGTGATGCTATATTGCAGGTATAGCATAGGTAGAAAGGAGAGAGGAGTGTGGCTTTCATGGAGAGAAGGGATTGTATGTTTGTTTGTATGTTTTTAAGCATGCAGGCACTTGAGTGTTTCTCAAGTTGTTACGCTTCAGAGGTACATCTCCATGAGGAAGCCCCTCTGTAGCAGGACCCAAGATATTCCACCCCAGTCTGGGATCAGCTTGTGCAGCATGCCTGGGACCTGAAGGATACCTATGGACCCATGAAGGATCCATCCCATGAAGGATCTTCAGTGCTGTGAATGATGGGCTCTGTCCAGGCACCGCACTCCAACTAGGATGGAGTAGGGTGCGTAGGATGAAATGTGAGGAAGCACTTCCTTCTCATCTCCCTGCTCTGTGCCTACTTGCATCGCTCTCCTGATCTTGGTCATGATGTGGCCAGTGGCCCACCTCCAGTATTTGGTGTTCCCAGCTCTCCAGCTTTGGCTTGAAAGGAGTTTTCTATTTTATGGGGCCCTGTTCCTCTGTCCCAGGGCAGCCTTGAGAGCCTAGGATGCTTTTTTTCTTTAACTTTTGTGTTTGTGTGTCTGAACGAGTGCTGGGGCTCTCACATTTAGAGCAGAAATACTAGACTAGTGAATTTCTACCATACCCTGCAAAGACCGAAAATCACCTCTGCCTTAATTTGATACCTTCAGCCAGATTCCCCAAGTCAGGGCAGTGTTTAGAAAGTAGTAAAAATAGTAATGATCCAGGAAGTCAATTTTGTTAGACTGAGTTAAAAGGACAGGAAAGGAGACCTGAGGGACTTGTCCCGCTTCATAGCAAATCAATCTCTGTTTGAGTGCCGGTAGTTTTGGGGTTTGTTTTTTCATGAGATTAATATAGAAGGCCAGAAGCTATTTCTGCCTGCAGGAGCAGGCATAGTATGTCCTTAACATATTCTGTGGCTTTCTCTTCTCACTGAAAGCTGTAGCATGAAGCATATTCTGAGATAGAACTATGTTGTGCACTTGCACAGAAGAAAATAGCAGTAGGTGGGATACTGGAAAAGTTAATAGCACTTACTCAATGTGGACGTGAGAAGATAGTTCTGTTTCAGCAAGATAGTGACTCATGATGCCAAAATGAATGTAATGAGGATGGCTTATTTTAGCTTAGATATCATACATACCTGTTGAGATCTAAGAAAAAGCAAGTGAACCTTTGTTAGGAATACTGTCAGTGTTCAATACCCTGTAGTGATCCAAGTTGTAAAAGCCCATCTCATTGCATGAGAATACAGAGTGCTCTTTCTGGGGCTTTTTGAAAGGAAGAGTGGTGCCATTGTTGGTAGGGTGCTGCCCTGTGCCAGAATGCCACAGTGGATGGCAGCATGTGCTGTGTATTCATCATTGGTCTGAATCCAGTGAATCTGAAGAATAACTGGAATTTCAGAATATTTCCTTGATTGGTAAAGTACTGTGGCAAGGTCCCTTTGAGGCATAAGCAAAATGAAAGGCACTGCTTTACCCTGCTCTGACTTCTTTCACTTCCTTTCTTCTCCACACCCTAACCATCAAGAGATATTCCACAGGTGAGACTTAATATCTCCTAATCAGTGGAGGGCTTTTTTTCTCAGCCTTCTCTTTTCTTGATCTAAATTCAAAGTTATCATACTATTTTACTTGAAGTTTCTGTTGATAGATCCCATCCCCAAGAAGCCTAAAATCTCATTGCTGAGTTTACTGGACCTTTTTAGTTGGCATTTCTCATACCACCTGTGGTGGGTTGACCCTGGCTGGAGGCCAGGTGCCCACCAAAGCCTCTTTATCACTCTCCTCCTCAACTGGACAGGGGAGAGAAAATACAATGAAAAGCTGATGGGTTGAGATAAGGACAGGGAGAGATCACTCAGCAATTACTATCATGGGCAAAATAGACTCGACTTGGGGAAATTAGTTTCATTTATTACCAATCAAATCAGAGTAGGATACTGAGAAATAAAACCAAACCTTAGAACACCTTCCCCCAGCCCTCCCTCCTTCCCGCCTCAACGGGGAACAGGGGATGGGGTCAGTCCGCCATACCTGGTCTCTGCTGCTCCTTCCTCCTCAGGGGGAGGAGGATTCTGCACTCGGCCCTGGCTCCGCCGTGGGGTGTCTACCGTGGGAGACAGTCCTCCACCAACTTCTCCAACCTGGGTCCTTCCCACGGGCTGCAGTCCTTCAGGCACAGACTGCTCCAGCGTGGGTCCCCCGTGGGGTCACGAGTCCTGCCAGCAAACCTGCTCCAGCGTGGGCTCCTCTCTCCACGGGGCCACAGGTCCTGCCAGGAGCCTGCTCCAGCACGGGCTTCCCACGGGGTCACAGCCTCCTTTGGGCACCCACCTGCTCCGGCGTGGGGTCCTCCATGGGCTGCAGGTGGAGATCTGCTCCACCGTGGACCTCCCTGGGCTGCAGGGGGACAGCCTGCCTCACCGTGGTCTTCCCCACGGGCTGCAGGGGAATCTGCTCCAGCGCCTGGAGCATCTCCTCCCCCTCCTTCTTCAGTGCTTCTCAGAGAAGCCACCCCTGTAGCTCTCCCCGCTACCAAAACCTTGCCACACAAACCCAATGCACAACCAGGTGACCCACCTAGTGGATGAGGGGAAGGCTGTGGATGTTGTCTACCTCGACTTCAGCAAGGCCTTTGACGCTGTCTCTCATGGCATAGTCCTTGAGAAGCTGGCGTCTCATGGCTTGGACGGGTGTACTCTTCGCTGGGTAAAAAACTGGCTGGATGGATGAGCCCAGAGGGTTGTGGTGAATGGGGTGAAATCCAGTTGGTGGCGGGTCACAAGTGGTGTTCCCCAGGGCTCAGTACTGGGGCCCGTTCTGTTTAATATCTTTATCCATGATCTGGACAAGGGGATCAAGTGCACCCTCGGTAAGTTTGCAGATGGGAGGGAGTGTTGATCTGCTGGAGGGTAGGAAGGCTCTACAAAGAGATCTGGACAGGCTGGATCGATGGGACGAGGCCAATTGTACAAGGTTCAACAAGGCCAAGTGCCGGGTCCTGCACTTGGGTCACAGCAAACCCCATGGAGCGCCACAGGCTTGGGGAAGAGTGTCTGGAAAGCTGCCCGGTGGAACAGGACCTGGGGGTGCTGGTCGACAGCCGGCTGAAGATGAGCCAGCAGTGTGCCCAGGTGGCCAAGAAGGCCAACGGCATCCTGGCCTGTATCGGAAATCGTGTGGCCAGCAGGAGCAGGGAGGTGATCGTCCCCCTGTACTGGGCACTGGTGAGGCCTCACCTCGAGTCCTGTGTTCAGTTTTGGGCCCCTCACTACAGGAAAGACATGGAGGGGCTGGAGCGTGTCCAGAGAAGGGCAACGAAGCTGGTGAGGGGTCTGGAGCACAAGTCTTATGAGGAGCGGCTGAGGGAACTGGGGTTGTTTACCCTGGAGAAAAGGAGGCTGAGGGGAGACCTTATCGCTCTCTACAACTGCCTGAAAGGAGGGTGTAGCGAGGTGGGGGTCGGTCTCTTCTCCCAAGTAACGAGCAATAGGACAAGAGGAAACGGCCTCAAGTTGCGGCAGGGGAGGTTTAGGTTGGATATTAGGAAAAATTTCTTTACTGAAAGGGTTGTCAGGCATTGGAACAGGCTGCCCAGGGAAGTGGTTGAGTCACCATCCCTGGAGGTATTCAAAAAGCGCATAGACAAGGCACTCCGGGACATGGATTAGTGGGCGTGGTTGACGGTTGGACTTGATCTTAAAGGTCTTTTCCAACCTAAACGATTCTATGATTCTATGATTTGTGACCTATAAGAACTGCATTGGTGCAAGTACATCTGTTTGTAAATGAAGATGAAATCTGTTTTATTTCATTTTCTGTGCCAAGCTGTCATGGCGGTTCATTGAACAACACTTCCAAAGGACTCATCTCAGAAGATGTCCTTACAAAGTGAAGTTCTGCTCATCCTAGTATGAGTAAGAAAACCGATCTCCATTTTGGTCTTTAATTCCTCTGTCTCCTGCCTAGACTGCTTTATTGCTCTCATCCATCTGTTAATGACTGAATGAAGGCCTCTGAAAAGCATCATAAGTCCTTCCTCCTTTTGCTTTGACGTGAGACCTTTCTGTGGTAACATGTGGAGGTCTTGTCCACTGTTTTGGTACCAAGTTGTGAAGTGCCTCAGAGCATCGTAAAATGCATGTCCGGCCTTTAAAGGCAATTTACAGGTAGTGGTAGAGAAATACTGCCGAATAGTGCATACTACTCTCCAACCAGATTTCTTTAGCCCCTTTTGGTCAGAAAGTCGCCATCCAGTCATGTGTGGCCCCAAGTAAAGCAAATATGTGGCTATTGGAGACTGTGAAAAAGCTTTTCTGGGGGGAAAGTTGACTTGTTACTGGCTGAGCTGGTGCATCAGGGGAGAGTGCGAGTCATTAGCAGACAGACCCTTGTGCTGTAGGCGTTTGATGGTGCAGAGGATGTTTTGGTGAGAAGGGTGTGAGAACATCTGCCAGAGGGAGGAATATGTCTGTGGTTAGACCTCAGTCACTGCTGTGCAGTTGCCGTATGGACACCATACCGCATCAGCGCCGGGAGCTCTTTGGTTCTGGTGGAAGTCAGTAAGTGAAATGCCTCTCCTGCTGGGTCATGTAGATCTGCAAAAACCAGTGGGTTGGCACTCTATGGGAGGGAGCACGGTGCTGTGTGGGCTGCTTGGCACGTGGCAGAGTAAAAGCGGATGGTTGAGAGCAAAGAGCTCGTGCACAGCAGAGACTGTTGAGTATCTTGAGCATTGCTGCTAAAGAAATCAAGGAGTGGAGATGGAACCTGATCCTCAGGAAAATTTCCTGAAACAGAAGAGTCTGAACAAAGCAGACATTTCTCCTACAAGACTCCTTCTGCAGTCTGCATCCTGGGCTTTTTTTCTGAACAGTTTTTATATCCACCTCACTGGCAAGCTGCCTGCCTGGGATCTCATTGGCATTCTGCTTTTCTGCTGTAATCTCATGTTGTTAAGGAGTGTGATTTTTGTTCTTAGCTGTGCCTCATATAGAAGATTACATAAATACCCTGGAAATCTTGGGAGGGGGAAGAAGAAGAAGAAGGAAAAAAAAACCACCAAAAAACCACCAAACCTTTCCTCTGAGAAACATTTTGACTGTGTAATCTTATGTCTTCCTCTCAGAGAAAATTCTGTTTAACATAGGAGGAAGGCAGGCATGCCTCTTTACCAAGAAAGTCACAAACTGGCTTCCTAATGGTCCAGCTGTGCTAATGAGCAATTACAGACCAACACACTGAGCTGAGGTAGTTTTGTTCTCCTAGCAGTTGTTGCCCAGAGATGTTTTGATACAGGAGTCTTTTTTTTTCTCCTTTCCTCCTGTGTTGAACTAGTGTCATTTCCATCTCCTTCCTCCCGTCCTCCTTTCCCTGGTAAATAGCTATTCACTTTCTAATTTGAAGCCATCTCATAAAGGTTGTACTTTGGAGGTTCATCTCTCCTGTTCATAACCCTCAAGTTAAACGAAAGGATAATCCCAGCAGTGTGGGGGGGGTTGGTTTGTTTTTCCTTGCAGCACAGCGGTTTAGTTGCTCATTGAAAACGTATTTTCAGCAGTGTGCCCCTGGTACGGGGGAAAATTGAGCTGTGGGTACAGGTGCCTTTATATTGGGTTACTGTGAATTTATTTGGGTTCCAAAATCCTCGATGACATGGTCCATGCGAGTGCTGGGGGCAGCCAGACGAGCTCACTGGGGGATGGACCCGGAGCCTGCGGTTCAGTGGAAACACTGCACAGACACCATGTTGCTCTTTGCCACGTTGAAAGAATGGCTTTTTTTTTTCTTTTAAAGTCTGAAACATATCGAATAATATATAATTTACTAAAAAGATTTTATTGGTCACGGTTCCATCTTTTCAGAAAGAGTGAAAATTTGTTAAATATGCTTGCAACTCGGGAGAGAGAGAGAGGGGGAATAAAACTTCAAACAGCACTGCTAAAAACAGCCTGGGCTGCTTTTGTTTGGACTTTCAAAACACAGCAGCTTAATGCCTCCATTGTACGCAGGGGGAAATATGCTAATTCGAAGCACATTTCCCATCAGAAGCCCTTTCAGTCCTGTCATCGTTGAGATATGAAGGATGATAAAAGCGGGGAGAAGGGGGAGGCCCGTATTATGGGAGCGCGGCTGCTGCTTATTGTGCGCAGGGAGCGGGGCTGAATAGAGCTGACGAGCCCGGTCACCCGTGAAGCCCCGTGGCCCCGGGGCCACGCAGGTTCCCATGGGTGCCGGCCCCACCGGGACCCCCTGCCACTGCCGCCAGGGCAGGGGTCTTCGGGGGCTCCCCTCGCGTCGGCCAGGACGGGAGCGGAGGGGCTGCCGTCACCCGTCCTGCAGCCCTATAACCCGGTTTTTCCTTCTGGGTAACGCGGACAGCTGCTTTCTGTTGACTTTAAGTGCAGTTCAAGCTGAAATAACTAATTTTTTTTCTGACAAGGCCTCCGTCGCTTCCTTTCTGAGTTGCTGGTGCTTGCAGGGCAGCGGTGCTCGCTGGCTGCGTGATGCTGAGCTCCCTCGGTAAAGAGGCGTCTTCAGCCCAGGAAAAGGGTGCTGCCGCAATCGGGCTGGTCTTTTTCTTCACAGTTATGAAACAGGAGGGAATCTGTGAAATGCTACTTAGTCTGTTACCACTCATTTATATGATTGTGTTTTAGGTTGAAATAAATACATTCGTAAGTGGTATGCATGAACAATCTGTAAGTGCTATTCTTTAAATGCTGCATGACATACATAAAAACCTAGGGTTTTGGTTTTTTCTTCTCTTTCTTAAAGTCCCGAAAAGATCTTTAAATGGCAGATTTTGTCTCAGGAGTCTGACCCTGTTGGTCTGGAGCTGGGGAGGTGCTTGGTTTACCCAGGAGGACTACATTTTCTGTTTTCTTCTTAACAGGTGCTAGTACTGTTTTATTGTAGAGTATTTGGAATTAAATGAACTTGAGGTTCTGATAATGTTGCTATGATATTTGCTTGGAAACTGTTTGAAATGGCAATGAGAATTTAGTTGTAGTTGTTTGTTTGGCTCTATAAACCTGCAGTGTAGTAATGGCAAATTAAACTAGGAAAATGGGCTTTTGATTGCATTTGCAATCTGGTGATGTTCTGTCTGCGATAGAAGTATGTGCTACGCTCAAACACACAATTAGTTTAAATATTTCTGAGGCCCATAGCTGGAATTAAGTGCTTGGAAATACTTTTAAAGCTGTGGTTGGTCTTCAGTTTCTTCCCTGTACTAATAAACTTGTGAACAGGCAAATCAGGCTGGCTGATTTTGGCTGGGCGTGAGAAGCTGCGATCTTTTTCTGCAACCTGTGGGCAAGTCTCTGATCTGCAATGAGAGGAGCTCTATCACATGTTGAGCAACATGCTTTCGGTCACCTCCAGGACGGTGAGCACACACTTGACGTAGTACAGCTTTTTTGATACAGAGACACAGCTCCTGTGTGGACCAAAGAAAGAACCTTAGCCAGAGGCTTGGATGTTGTTTTTGCCTTGTGCTTTTCTCCATTGTTTTGTTGTTGGGGCTTTTTTTTTCCAATATATCCATTCCTCCTCCCTTTTCCTGGTTCCTTAGCTCCTTTCTTTTTCTCTCCAAATGGTGCAGAAGGGTGGAGCAGATGATGGTACTTCAGGAATTGGTAGTGGTGATACATATACAAGATGTGTCTGTAGTACCACTGAGAGCAGAAATGCCCAGTGCCATTTTGAATAATGAATGTGAGGGTCTCCAGAGCAAACACATAATGATAATGCTTAGTGTTTACACTTGGGAAGCACTGAGTGCAAGGGAGATGGTTACAAATGTGCTGAAACCCAGAGAGCAGAAATAAAATGGGATGGGAATGGTACAAGGAACAGATGAAGAAGCAGTAGATGCAAAATTAATTTTAGTCTGACTCATGACAAAGTGCAGAAATGATGCCTTTCAGCCATTTAAAACAAGTGAACGTCATGTTTGGAAAGAAGCAGAGAAATGGGGATGTAACTAGGCAGCGTCAGGGAGGGATTGCTCAAAAGAGAGTCTGGATTCTGGGTGGTTTTCCGGCAGCGGGACTGGAGGCCATTTGGGAGGCTGGGATCCTGCTCCTGGAGAAGCTGCTCCTTCTGCATTGACTGCGGCGGGGGCCTGGCCATTGTGCAAACCCTCCTTTGTGCCGAGCCTCAAAACCTGCCGGGCGGCAGAATGGCTCTTCCCGCGAAACGACTGAAAGGCTCCAAGCTCGAGACACTTAAAAAATTAGGCGAGACAAAGTGTTGGAAATGTATACTCTAGGGAATAATCCTGTCCTGGCAAGGGATTTTACTTGACAGCCTATCTGGGAATCTAGGCTGAAAGCAGCTACTTTGTCCTTAACTCACCCTATAGCGCTTTTGTCTTGGAGCTCGCTTTGTATGCAGGATCACCCACTGCTGAGGTTCGGCAAAAATCGAGGCGTGACATGATCCAGACGGAGCTCCAACCGTGCTTGTTGTTGGCAGGTTAAGTCATTCCCTGTTTATAAGGTAGAGGGTGGTGGTTTTTTTTTTTTAATTGCGCTGAACTCTCCAAGTGCACACTTAACTTTTTATGGGCGCAAGTGAAAGACCTGTTAAACACTTCAGCGGCCGTTGTTTGTTGTCCACCGGCGGTGTTCTCAAAGGCATTGTAAAGCGCAGAAAGAACCGCTACTTTATACATGACTGGGATCCCAATTGATGCAGCTAGAAAGGGGGGATTGGAAAAGCTGGGCCGGTCGAAGTTGCCTGGCACATATTTAGCCGATGAGTTAATTGGATACCCTCAAAGTGGAACTTGTTAATGTCCTGCCGCTTTCCTAATGAGGATATCTGCTCTTGCAAAGAATACAATGATTAATTGGGGACCCTTTCGTTAGTGTCTTAACTGAGGATTTCATGACTAGTGTCTTGTGTGTGAACAGAAACTATATTTGCAATTCAACAGGCGGTCCAGGGCTGCATGACAGAACCTGTCCAGGATCTTTCCCAAAGTACAGTTTAATTACACTGGAATGGGAATTTTCAGTATCGGGGAAACAGCTACAAAAATGGTGACTTACAGGGTGCTGAAACTTTAAACAATTAATTTCAGTACCTTGTACCAATCATTATTTTGATGGTTTCTTTTATGTCAACATTTTGACTGCTGAATTACATGGGCTTTTCAAAACATTGACACACAACTGCCCAGTAATCTATGAGTGGGTCTTGGAGCAACATAAGGCTGAGCCTAGCGTTGGTGGGGCCAGCCTTTCAACCCACGATACTGAGGTGAGCGGATAATGGTGCCTAAGAAATGGTGCTCTCGCTGCGTGGATTAGCTCTGCCACAAACTCCAGTCTGACACTGGGTAACTTGGTTCTTGGCCCTGAAATCTTGAGCTGGAGGAAGCTGTAGCACTGCGATGGTGCTTAGTTGTGCATTCGCTATCAAACTTAATACCTGTTGTGTGACTCTCTACATTAGTTTGCATTCCTCGTTGTGGTTCTGATGATGCCGATAAAGTTTTCTGCTCCATAAAAATATGTATATAATCATATGCATATGTTTTCTTTATGTATGTATGTATACACACACATATCTCTACTTACGATTTATGCATGGAATCCCTTATGAAATTCAGGATGAGTCTTCATCCCTGTCTCTCCCCATGCCACTCCACTGTGGGGTACTTTTTTATAACGAGTGCCCCTGGTTTCTTTTTGGGGAGCTGTAGGGTTTTGTACTTCTTTATATTTCCCTGCTTTTTTCCATGCTTTGTGAAAAGACTGGACTGAGGCCAAGACTGAAGAACAAAACGAGCACTGAATAGATGAGAGATTGTAGGTGGGATGCTGAAGTCTATGCGAAGAGTGGGAGGGCAATTTTGAAAATCAGAACTGGATGTGAAGTTAACACAGGATTGTCTGATTAAATCTGACTTTGTGGAGCAGAAGAATAAGTTTGTGTCAAGGCTGAACTCAGTGAAGTTTAGATTTATTTATAGATAGATAGAGAAAAAAAATTCAACAGGTAGCCTCCCAATACCAATCCTGTCTCAAACTCTCATGTGTTTTGAGACTAAGCAGCTGTATTAGCAGGAGTGTATTATAATGATACCTTTGCTGCCTTCTGAAACTCTGGCAGGAATAGCTCTTCTACACGTACCAGAGGCACTTCTACTTAAGTGCTAGGAAGTTCGACATAAATATCTAGGATACTATTTCAGTACGTCCGAGTATTTAGGAACTTTTGTTAGTCTTCTGAGATGGCAGTAGGCTTTGGCAACAATATTGGAGAAGAGGGTTCATAGCAAAAGCTAAGTAGGTTGGCTTGTCTTCAAGGCGCAGAATTAAGGGAATGAAGACAAAAGAGCTGAGCATGTCGTCTTTCTGCTGCACTGCCTAGTTTTAAATTTAAAGTATTTGAAACTTACCATGCATTACACTTGTAGGAAACTATACATATTGCCATAAAATTGTTGAGCTGGAGTAGAAGCCGAAGACGACCATCGGGGCTGGTGCTCTAAAATGTCGCTTGCTGAATGAAAGCTACTTCTGGGGGAGATGCTAGGATGTCTTTTCTTTTGTTTCCTATATTTCTGTGCTTTCAGCTGTAGTATAAATGGGCTCCATATTGTCAGCATATTTCTTTCTGGCTTGCCAAGAGTGTGGTGCTACTCCAGACAACCTCGCAGGAGAAGGGTGCAGGAGGTGATGTTGCTTCCAGCTCAGTTTCAAATGTAGCCTATTTTGTTTTCACTTTTATTGCTTTTCCTCAAAAGTCCTTGGCATGCTTGAGGTTGCCGTGTTCTGTCTGTCAGGGTTCTGAATTATTTCCCCCGGCCTGTTTTTTAAATACAAGTTTCTTACACCCAAGAAAACCTTACTAAAGCCATTAGTTAGGATGAAGAAATAACAGCATTTTTTTTTAATTACTTCTGTGCTGTTCACTGCCTTTCATAAGCAGAAATGGACCTCCCAGCTGCTTAAGAACACCACCAACTTTTGCTTTCGTTTTGACTTTGATTATAGCTCTTCAGGCTCTTTTCTTTGGTAGCTTTCACATCTCTGCCATTTGAGTCGTCTTTGAGACTAGGACTTGATGAGACTTAGCTACTGGAAAAGCCGTACAGAACCATCTATTCAGTCTTTAAGGGATTTTTTTTTTTTTTTTTCCCCTTTATGTTCCAGATAAAGGTTAGCCATCCACGTATGTTCTGGATTTAGCCTGTTTATTGCCTTTGATTCTCACCGGTGACTGTTACTGCAGTGGACTAAAGCAGTGGTCCAGCTGGAAGCTCGCAGGCTGGCCAGAGAAATGTATGAAACCCAACAACTGAACGACATCTACTTTGCCTGCCTGCTTGCTGCCAGGCATTTAGATTGGCAGCAGTTATTGCCATCTTCTTGTGGCTTTACTAAGGGGGTCACAGGACTGGCACCTTCACACTCTTGAGGTCTGCTCACACTCTTGGATTTACCTGCATCAGTTAACTCGGTGATTTTCTTTCGTTGCAAAGATAACCACTGTCCACGCTTAAGCCTTTAGTTTTGCCATTTCTACAGAAATCCAACACTGAGATCCCGAAGTGCAGTGCAGACTCATGGTTTTTAGTATTTTATACGGTATTTTGTACTGTGGTAAAAGTGCAGGGTTTTTCCACTGTTATTTGTTCATTAATTTGGATTTAATTTTCTTAGTAATTTAGTATGTCTGAAAGAACAGGCCCCACATTTTTTTTTAAAGTACTTGCCAGGTACATGACTGCTGCACAACTAAAAGCTTGTTGTCATGCTTTGATTTTATCCACATGGAAAATTTGCCTGCTTTTGCATAAGCATTCAGATTGGGGTTTATACTCAAGTCTTAGGTAACTGGTCTAAAGCTGGTCTGAACACAAGCAATTATGTTGAGACACACACCAAGTGACTGCATGTTTGTTTGTTCTTTCTCTTGAATATTTTTGCATATATCCTTAAAAAAAAAAAAGTATCCTACAAGTTGTCTTTAAAATTAGTTGTTTGGAATACATGTCAGTTTTGTTTGAGGGACAGTCTCTGTATTTTAACTTCTGAGTCTTGGATCTCATAGGCTAATCTCAAATTGCTCTGGAAGTATGTGAGAACACTCTGTATTACAGCTCTGTGAAGCCTTTGTAGAAGTGGCAAGTGTGTATTCATCTCCTGAAAGCTTGTGAAGAATTTGCTGTAGGTTATGATAGAGCTCCTCAGCCTTCAGGAATGTAAACTAGATTCAGTGACATTAAAGATAGATGTTCAAAAGGAATTGGCACACTAACAGAGTTGGGTTTTTAATACCTTTTTTAACTTGTGCGATTGTGCTATTTTACTTGACTGAGCAAAATGATTAAATGTTTTATGAAAACCTAGATAAAATAGATTAAAACCTCTTTTTTTAAAACTATTTTGCAGCAAACGTGTCTTAGTCTGCAGTGTCTTCACATACTTTGCTCCACTGCTATTCATCTTGAGGTTTGGCTGTAGACTCAGAGCTGTGCTTTAGCAGCAGAAGCCCTTACTGCTCAGCCCCCCTCCTCATTTTCGTTTTCATTTTGGTCTACAGATAAAATGCTGGGCTGAACTCCTGAAATGTAACTAGCCACCTTCCCTGGTTGCTGGTTATCTAAATCAGCCTGGTCTGTACAGCAGGGTTTGCTGAGTATCAGTCTTCAAAGAATCTTTTGTAATTTCTGCCTTTGTGGCTTTGTCTTTTGCCGTGCTGTCATAGGCATAGGCTTGATGTCTCCCAGTCTCATCATGTATTATGAAAAGGATGTATCTGATTAAGGGAGAGAGCATTGGATGAGACAATTTGCTGGCTGAGATTAATGCTCAAAGCACAAGATCAGCACCCATGTTAGCACTGGAGGAAAAGCATATAGTTTATCTGCTGTGTTTATCAATGATGGGACAGAGGTTTGAAGATTAAGAAATTACTTAAGATGATAAGTGCTTAAACCCCATCATATATTACATCAATCTGGAATGCAGTAAGAAGGGGGCGGGGGGGAGAACTTTACACTCATGCATCACTCGAAGCTTTTAGAGGATGATTTAGTAGGGTAGAATTAATGCTTTTGAATAGTTGGGATTGATGGCTTCTGAAGTCTTCACTTCAAGCTCTTGTGGAGTTGATTCTGATATTGTGCCCTGACTTTTTTGTTGCTTGTTTGGGGAAGGGGTTATCCTGGGAGAAAGTAGGGGAATAGTCTCCGAGCCTGTTAGTTTTGTGTTCGTGAAACATCTGCTCTGAAGTCCTGAGCCTGCCTAACAAAATCTGCTTGCCAGCAGGAAAGCATGCAGCTGTTTGAAGGAGCAGGCCTCCCTGATGCAGACAGGAGGGCTTCGTTAGTGCATTTGCTCCGGGGACAGTCTGTAACCATAGGTTTTGTCTAATAAATTTGCTGTTTAAAAAAAGGAAATTCCAGATGACGTTTGTATTTTCTGTGTATTTATACTGATAAGTGCATTAATATTATACCACCTGAATTAGTTTTTGAACCGGCCTTCTGTAACTCGGGGTAGTCAGAAGAGAGGTTTCAACCTTTTAAACCTTCCAAAGTAAACAAAGGTCATGAAGAAATGGAGATGTAGACTGTGACAGCAGCAAGCGGTAGTACCGACTGAACAATGAGAAGTTCCAAGAAGGGAATTTTAATGTCAGAGACAATCAACTGTTTTGACCAATGACTAAAATTAGTGTGACTTTCAGCAAGCAGGGTGTATTTGCTATGGATTTTCAATCTTACTGATGCTAAATGGGGAAAAAAACACTCTTTGTAGATCATTATCCCAAATATAAAGAAGTTGTCTGTCCTTTCTTGACTGTGGGATTTGAACAACTTTTAGTAATGGTTAAAAGAATACAGCAAACAGCACCTGTGGTTTCACCTTTCAGCTGCTTCCTCAAGGGAGTGCGTTTGCAGTACATGGTCTTGCTGGGCAGGATTCCAGTATGTGTATGGAGTGCTGTGTGGGCATTGGAGAGGGAGATTGGAGAAATACGCCTTGCACCTGGGTTGAGATATCTGCTGGACCTGCTGATTTGATTACCTTCAGGAACCCAACCCCATTGCCTCATGTTGGTTCCTGAGGATACTTCATCTCCTCTACAAATTAACTTCATCCTGCTTATAAAAAGGTCTGCTGAGGTGGGAGCTTCAACTGCGGACTTTTCCTGGACTCCAAGAAAGCTTTTTAGGGAAATGCTTGACATCAAGTTTTGATGCTATGATATGAAATCTTAGGATAAGTCCAAGACCTCTTGGCAGCTGGGCTGAAGCACGTGTCTGAGCAGTAATGCTAAAGCAAAGTAACAATGGTGGTGACCATGGTGAGAGAAGAGGATTTGTGCTCTGATTTCTTGCAAGAGAAGGGAACTTTCTCTAAAGGTTGGGTCTGAGGTTTTTTGTGCTTTTCACTAGGCATCTATAGAAATAAAAATGCACAGTAAAATTGTGGGTGTAGTAACTTTAACCAGAAGAGACTGAACTGCAGCTACAAATCTTTGGACTGCTTCCCTCTTCCCACTCTCCCGGTTGAATCTGTTATATGGAACATGCAGCGTGTAGGTTTTAACATCCCCAGCGTTTGCTGAATCTGCTAGGAGTCTTTGCAGCCTGCAGAATCGGCTGCGGCGGCTGGACCAGCGAAGCCTGCCAGACCACAAAGGCCGTTACTCCATGGTTGCTCCATCACCCTGCGCACAAAAAGGGGTGCCTTTGGGCATGTCTGCCCTGTGCAGTGTGGCGTACTGCGAGGCCATTCAGACAAGGAAAGTGATAAGCAAGGTTAATTAGCTGCAGAACAGTACAGCCTTAAATATGTCAGTTATCTTGGGGTTTGGAAGGTGTATAATACCCCTATGTGGTGAGCGTGGGGCTGCTCAGAGCGGCCTGGGGACACTTAAAGTCACCTCACGCAGTGGAACATAGACATGTCCTGGTTTTGTTGCTCCCGGAGCCACGTTAGTACAGCTCGTTAGGTCGTGCTGCAGTCCGCCTGGATTTAGGGGAGCGATCAAACATGTGCTTAACAGCAGCTCTGCACTTGCTTCTAAGCGTGGCTTTAGGTCTCCAACGGCAGACATCCTTTTAAAACCCAAGTTGTGTTTTCTTAAACATCTTATCCTTTAAAGTATTGCATGTGCATTTTAGGTCCCTTGAGCTTGCTTCCTTTCTGCTTGCTTGGATTTTTTTGTGCATTTTTTTCCGTTGCAATTGCCAGTCAGAGAAAGAATTTAAATTTTCCACGTACGTATACGTATGCCCACTTTTGCTTTTATGCTTCTCTCACGCAGTCTTTTGCCGTGGGTGAGCGGAACTTACTCGGCAAAGAAAGCAAACAGAGAGAACAGACCCATCGCCCCCCGCCCCTTGAAAGAGCAGAGGGCATGTGGAATAAATCAAAATGCGAAGCATAATAACAAGATCCCATGGGAAAGGCAGCCTTGCGATTGTGTGCCGGCGTGCACTCCCCTTAGAGACGGCGGCCGGGGGGCTCGCCCCACGGCGGCCGGGGGGGCTCCTTTCTTTCTCGCCCGCATCTCCCCTCCCAACGTCGCCAATCCATTCACCGCCAAGAGAATTGATTAACATTCATCGGGAGCCTCGGGAGACTGGGGGAAAGAGGGGGAGAGCGGAGGGCGAGGGGAAGGGGGTGCGAGCTGGTGATGCTGGTCCCCGCGACGCGGCGAGCCGGGGCACGGTCGGGCGCAGGATGGCTATTTTATAGCTGGGGACCGCGGTGACGTATGGCTGAGCGCTCGCTGGCACGGCTCCTCGTGGACCAGTCAGCGGAGCGAAATTGAAGCTGACAAGACTTTTCTGGCATTTTGGAAAGGACTGTAATCTACTGTAGGGGAGAACAGAGCCACTCAATCACCGCCGCCGTAAATAGGAGACGGAAGGGAGTGAGAAAGGAGGCGAAGAGAAAAAGTGCTTGCTGGGGGGGGAGGGGGGGGCGGCATTTTTGGTGGATGGTATGAAGCCAGCCATGGAAACTGCAGCGGAGGAAAATGCAGAACAAAGCCAAGAGAAAAAAGGTACCCAGGGGTCTAACAATAGCCTGTTTAAATCTTTTCATTCAGGGGGCTTAAAGAGGTTTAGGCCAGTTTTGTCACTTTTTCGAATAGCTCTTAAACAATCCTTACTGCATCTTCGGGCTTTCAGCCGTCCTTTCCTGCATGGCTTGACAACAAATTAATAGAGCAACAATCTTTCTGCCTGCGTCTGTATTTGCTCTGAATCTGTCCTAACCCTGCCCAAAATTATGTTTGCGAAAGAAGTCTTGTAATTGCTGCGTCTTTGACGGATTTTGGATAATTTGGTTTACAGAGGTAGCGTGTGCCTGTGTGTTTGCATGTCATTTTCAGAGCCGTAATCTGTTGTTTTCATCGAGACTAGCCATGTAGCAAGGCTTTGCAATGCAGTGTGGGAGACCTAGGTTATAATAACATGTAATAGATTATAATACCACACAACCTTCGTGTATTTAGCTTGATGCCAAATGCTACTCTTATTTTTAAATTCCTTTTCCTTTTCTGTGGTGTTGTCTGGCAAATTTTGCTTTTGTAGACGTCTGCCTGCGCTATGATAGTGGGGAATAATGCAATGAGTTTCACAACATTAGATTTCAGGATGTGTTAATCACCGAGAATTGCTGCTTTTTGGAGAGAACAATTCCATGGTAGTGGTTCTGCGGTAGGGAGACAGCAGCGCAGAAGGAGAGGTGCTTCATCCACCCAGCCTTACAGGTGATTTATTTGGTCTGGAGTGCTGAACTTCAGAGGGTAAACTGAACTAGCAAAGGATGGGTTTTTTCTGCATCATATAATTTGTGCCAAATAAATGTCCCTCTTCAGTGTAGCAGACTACTGCACTAATCATAGCAAGATCTTTTTGCTAAATGATACAGCAGTAACAAAACCATTACAATTTCCACTGCCCTTTTACATGAGTCATATTATACTTTTGAACCTGTTGTGTGTCATATATAACCAATCTGAGTATCTCACAGGCATAAGCAGCTGATACACAACTAATACATTTTGCTTTACTAATACATAAACCAATTCGGTTTCATTTATTGTTAAACAGTTCAGATATGAATGTAATGATAAACCCCAGTACTGTCCAGTACCAGATTTTGTTTTCCTACTTTGAATCTGATTCCTCCTACACACTTTTTATAATTCAAACCTAGCTTCAGTTTCAAGTAAATGAAATTTGTCAAGTGATTAGACATAGTACTACATAATCCCCTAGGGATTTCACAGAAGGAGGTCCACTGATGAGAGATTAAACTCTGAAAGCCATTAGTGTATGTGGACAATAACCCACCTCACTGCAGATTTTGAGTAATTAATGTACAAAATGTCCTAAATACCTTGACTATAAACCCACCTTGAACTCATAGATCATTCTTCAAAAATTACAGCAGTTTTTTCTTCTGACTGATGAGTTTCTTTTAAACTGATAGAACTCATGTACCATAAACACCAAAGAAAGTTATCTGTATGCATTAGCAGCTGTGCAAAACGAAATGTGTTGCTGAATGTGTTCATGATGAGTTTATGGTTTCCCTTTTATTTTGGCAAGGATGAAAGCACAACATGTAGAACAGTGAATCTGTTACTAAGTCAAGGTGGTTGATCTGTTGCTTTCATAGGATGCAAGCAGGGGAACTTCTATCTTAATTTTACCACCCTTTCCTAGTTTTTCTGTGATAATTTTATACTGTGGATCTGTTACATAGGTATGTGTATGTAACACTTCAAGCCTTTGTTCTTGCCAGTTTCCTAATTTCTGAAAGCAACACATGGTCTCTCACATTATGCTCTTTATTTCTATTCACTTAAATTCCCAATATGTTTCACAGCAAATTAAAATGCAGAAAGCTGAAGCAGCCCTACTCCTAGTTTCAATAGCAAAATAAATAGCCCAAATCCCCCTGCAAAGTTACTGCCATGAAGCGGTGGTTCGGTTTGAGGGGGACAGATTTTCCAAAGTGCTAAGACTGTTGAGCCTAGTCGGGTTTTTAGATGGGCTCAGCAGGCATCAGGTACCTCTGAAATGGCAGGATTTTTCAAAAGGGCTCTTTCACCAGCAGTTCTCATGGAGGAAAATGAGCTTTTTCTCTGCGTGAAGAACTTCCAGGAAAATGCTGCTGCTTCATTTTGGGGTACAAAACAGAAGCTGACCCCTTTAAAAATGTGTCCATTTACTGTCTGGACCGGATCTCTTGCTTGCTGTGCTTTACATGCTTGCCAGGCTTGCAGCATTTGCTTCTTCCTCTAAGATCCCGCCTGGACTTAGTGTAACGGGCATCCTTGATGAGATGCCCTAGACCCAGTGATTGCAAGGCAACTGCCACAGCTTGAAGCAATCGAAGTGTTATCACAAAGTCTTTTAACTCTTCCTCCCAGAAATGAATTGCAAACTCTAAGGAGATAAAACGACATCTGAAGGAGTTTGGGGGATGTCACTATTGCTAAGACTGAGCAAGAGAAGATCCTGAGCATTTCACTTTGGGTATTCAGGTTCACACACAGTATGCTTTGCACTGCTGAGTTCTGGGGAAAGTATCTGCATTTAAATAATAGCAAATCATACTTTTAAGCTAAGAGGGTTTTTCCCTTTACCAGAATTTTAAACTACAGGTTTCTGGGTTGTGTTTTTGAATGCAAGGACCTCCTCAAGGATGTACTGTAATTGTATAGAATAAATACTTGGAGGAAGTTGGGTTGGGACTACATGCTGCCTATATACAGGGCTCCCTGTACTCGGGAGAATGCTGGAGAGCAGTACTGCTCAAGCACTTGGAATGAGCAGCGAGATCTATTTTCAGTTCGAGCACTTCATACAGTCAGATCTGAACAGTGGTGTCACATAGGTACTGGTTTATGTTTCCCATCCCTGTGGCAAATGTGGATGGCCAGCTATTTTGGATTGCAGTGTAGCTGAGACAATTTACGCAAGCTAATGTGCTTGATAACTAATTACTGATTGATAAATGAAAATCATTGAACTTACTTAGATTTTTAAAGTTTGCTAAATTGTATATGAATTCCAGTTTTATATTTTAGTAATTATTTTCATGAATCCCCTGCCTGATTCAGGCAGTGATATTACCCAGCTGATGGATTCAGTGTTTATCAGACATTTGTTTCTCTGCACCCAGATGAGTGGCTGCTGCCCCAGTTTTTTTAATTGGAAATGGAACAACACCCATGTTGATGCAGATAAGAAATAAGTCAGCTTTATACTGCGTATCAGCAGCCCTTATCAGAGGAGAACACCATGAGCAAGCTGAAGCAAAATGTTTAACAGATACTTTACAGGGCTGCAGGACAGATTGGATGCATTTTAAAGATGAAGGTTTACAAATTATTACAAATGACAGGGTTTATCTTGCAGCCATTAAATTAAATCAAAATGTGAGGACTGGGCAGGCAGATTTACTGAGGTGGAATAAATAAGAAAAATGAAATGCCATTTTGCATCAGCAGTGAAGGATATAGATCCTGATATACATTAACAGAGACAAGAAGTTTCCCTTTTAATTTAACTATGAGAAATACTACCAAGTTGCAAATTCAAAAGACAAAATAAAACCCAACTGTGGATGACCATGGTGAATTCACCAGTTACACATGGGAGGATGGAAGAACGCCATTACACTAGGATATAGGTTCCTTGTATGAATGCATATGATGTTCAAATTGCATATGCTGTGCTGACGAATAATGAAAGCCAGCCTGACCAGCTGTACCAAAGGTTCCTTTTAATTGGCTCTTCCCTACTAATGAGCTCTCGATGAAAGAAAACCTCGTGCTCAGGAATGGTTGTGAGCTTTATTATTTTCATCGTATATGAAGCAATCTTTCCGCTTTTAAACTCTAAATAGACAAATATATGCTAGTCAAAAATAGAAAGAAAATACTTCTCAAGACAACTGTACAACTGTGTGCGGTAGTGTAAGTGAAGCTGCTAAAGTGCAGTGTAAGAAAGGAGTGAATTAATGAGCAGTTTATTTCACTTTTAGTGAAGTTCTTTTTACACAGTGAGCTTACGACATTTTGATGCATCACAGATGTATTTTTTGTTACAGCAAATTGAAAAAAATGACTTTTTTTATGTATGTGTTACAGTTATTAACCAAAATGTACCCCCTTAAGGTTAGGCTCATACAGTGATATCAGAGCTGTCAAGCCGTTTAAAGATTTTAGTATGCTGCATATTTTTTCCTGTTTCAAGCAGTTCATTGGTGTTTTAGATCCCCTGAAAACAGCAACTGCTTTAAGTATAAGTCCCTGAAGAATACGACTGTAGAAAGAGAGGTCCAGCCCAGGGAGAATCTGGGACATGCGATATTCTGGGGATAATAATTTGGCAGGCTTAGTGATTTAGGTTTTAATGAATAGGATTTGGTTTCTAAATAGGAGGGGGTTGAAAAACACTCGGCGAACGTACTCATACTGGTCTGAATGACCTCATGAAAGCAGAAAACCTAGACATATGTGCCGCTGGATACGGTAACGGGGGGGGGCAGCCCAGATGGCACTGCATGTACACAGTGGACTCTGCAGTGGGATCAAAGGGGCTAAAGAGGGGAGCGAGGAGGGCTGGGGAAGTCCCCTTTGGTTTCTCTGACCCTTCCCCATTTTCTGGCCAGCATTGCTCCTAATGCAGTATTCATCGCCAGATCATAAATGACCAAAGGACAACCCTCTCTTTGCTCCCGCTTCGTCAGCTGCGACAGATGAATGTCCTAACTGTTTCCTCTAAAACCATACGCTAAAGGCAGCAAGCACGAGGGTGTTGGGCACTGGGGATTTTATTACAGGTGTGCAAGATGATTCTTCCCAATAACTATTGAACCCCACGGTCGCCATCGGTGTGCCCGCGTGGCGTGACATGAAAACGTCGGTTCTGTAGCTGGTGCGTCTGTGCAGGGTCGAGCACAACCTGCTTCAGCCTCGAGATGCGTGAGCTGGGTTGTGACCTAGACCTGGGAATGCAATTAGTGTAGCTAGTTCCTCAAAAAGCAAAAGATAAATAAGTAATTTGAAGCTGTTTTTCCTAACTATTCAGGGTACAGAGTTAAACTCTAATTCATATGTACTGTGTGCGGTAGTTGTTATGCCACTGAAGCCTGTGGGGTTTTTGTCCTGGTGATGATTTTGCATGAGTGGGCCTGGGTGGGTCCCAGCGAAATCGCCAGAAGATGCTCTTCAACTTCAGAGGTCATGCCAGGCGTGCAGTAAGGGCTCCCAAACAGCCATTGCTAAGTGGCTCTTTGCAGAGCAGTGGAAAAACTGAGATCCCTTATGGAGTTTGAACCGGCTCCTAAAGAGGGGAGCCCTGTTACTGCAAAACCAGAAATTGCTAATTAAAAAACCCCAACTTCATAGAATATTTTCACTTACAGAAATGATGCTGCAAAGTTTACATGCTGTCTCCACGTTTCAGGGTTTGATGTTGGTCCCACAGCAGAGCGCGGTGACTTCACCGGTGCCCCCCCCCAGCTAAGGGAGAAAGCCAGCTGCCGGTGCTGCTGCTCTGGTTTCATAGCCACTGCAGGAGAAATCTCAAATTGTGGGTTCAGGCCTGGTAGGATAAAATCCTTTTGGTGTCAAGGGTTTGGTCTAGATGCTGCAGTGCAAATGAAGACTCTTTTTCTTTCTGGAAGTCTTTGCAGCTGGTTGTTTTTTAATTTATTTATTTTTAAATCTGAATCTGTTACCGATGTCCAGTAAGTAGCTTCAAAAAAGCAGGGAGCAGAGAGTTGGGATGGAGGGGGGAGACAGTATGCAGAACTAGCAAGGAATTCTGTTGTTTTCCATTTTGTATCCAGTTCAATTATTATGGCGTTCCTTTTGACCTCATAAACCGGGCTGTTCCTGTGTAAGCAGAAGGAGATGATACCATCCTGAGCATGTACAGTCATTTTGGAACAACATTTTCAACACATTTTGAATTTGGTTATGCTCATAAGAAGTGGAATTTGCCTTTCCTAAAAGGAAGGGTAAAGCATACAAAACAGAATAATGTCTTTTAGGAAAAATATACTACCTGATACCTGCTTGCTGGTTTGTGCGTGAGTAGCAGAGACGGGAGAAATACCAAGCCACAGGCATGCTTTAGGGAGCCATTGATACTAAGTTTGCATCCCGAACCCAAAAGACTGTTTTAGTGTTGGAATTCATTTGCTGGTGTAGGAGACGAACAAATTATTGTTTCAAATCTCTACATCCAACATTTAGATTTGAGGCCAAGGTGTTTTCTCTTCTTGACGTACGTAAATGTAGCTGTGTCAGACTCCTCATTGCACCAGCAGCAAAACCATGAGAGAGGGATGAGGTCCAGGACCTTCCTAGCCCCTCACCAGCCAGAAATTTATGGCATTCCTACTCCCCCTGCCCCCCAAAATTCGTCTCTGACCAAGTCTACAGCAGATGGGTTTTCAGCATTGTAACCTTCACTTCCTCTGCCTGGCGAAATGCTGCTGAGTTGGATTTATTTTGGCTGGAGATGACGATTACTTTTTTTGTCTGTCTGTCTTGCTCTGACAGCCTAACAAAGCCATAGCAGTGCCGAGGGAGAGCATGTAGGTTCAAAAGTAGTTTGACGTTTTGCCATTGGCCTCTTTCAGGGAGCTCGGAAGCCTGTGCCGATGAGTGTGCAATGAGTGTGCGAGTGGATCAAGTGTGTTACAGCATGTGGGGTCTCATTGCTGAGCTTCGTCTGTCCTCTGAAAAGATTAGGAGAAGGATAACTGCTCACCTTCATTGTACACCTGGGACAAGTCTGTTTCATCATACGTGAGCAGAGCCTATGTGCATTAAAGCCCATGAATTTTTTTGTTGTTTTTTTATGTAAGAAAGTAATGGAGCAAACTCCTGTTTGCCCTACCTCTACACATGACAATAACCATTTTCTTTGACAGATTAAGGGTCTTTTAAAAAAAACAGGTAATGTGGTTTTCCATGACTTTGTCTTCCTTTACTTCTGGAGTAGAGCTCTTTGCCATGGATAAAGAGAGACGTGAGAGTGGGTGGGCGGGGAGGAATAGGGAGTCCTTCCTTACGTGTTTAATTCAGATCCTAGGTGGAGTTTTAGCTATTCAACCATTCTTAACACCTGTGTGAGCATTTCCCTGTCCATAGTCCTTTCCACCCCCTCCCTTGGTTTATAAGGTTATATTGTTTCTGAAACTAGAGCGTGTTTTTCTGGGCTCTTATTTTTAAAGTTAAATGACTGAAAGTACTGAACTAAAACTTGCTGGTGACACTGACTTTTTACCACCTAAAATTGGCAGTGATCACCAGACCAGAAATGGAAATTGGCAGGTACCACTGGATGTACAGGAGTTCAAGGCCACACCGGTACCATCATGTGCCAGCATTGAGAGGCAATATTAGTCCTTTGGGGATTCAAGGTAAATAAAGGGCTGGGTGAAAGGGAAATGGAGAGTTCAGAAATGGTAGTAGCATAAACCTAATGCTTTGCACTAGTCCTAACAATTTAAGATAAATGTTCTTCTATTTTTCTTGTTTTGTTTGTTAAGGATGTAAGGAGTCTAGTTCTTGCATATGAATATAAATTTAAATTTCATTGCTACTGCTTGAAAGACAATAATGTATGGTGAGGAACACCTCCCTTTTAACTGTGCTGCCCGATTGCTTCAAAACTGTTTACAGATGAGATGGCATAGTATGGGGTTTGTATGCAGGTGGAATCTATCAAACTGATCAGCCACAAATGCAGTAATTGACACTAAAGCAGTGACAGCACATCTGATTCACTGGTCTCCTACAATATGCTTCCTAGATAATGTTCCGTGGTTTTGTTGGATTTTTCTCTTGCTAGAAGCAGTAAGTGCATATGTCAGAGCCTAAAGGAGGATTTCAGCTGAGGCTTTAAAGATTCTTTGGTGATTCCACATGCCTGTCCTTTTGATATCTGGCTCGAGTCCTCAAAAGATCCTATTTTATTTTCCTGAAGCTTCATTTTAAGAGTTTGGGGGGATTTTGTTTTGAAGCATCTCAGAGAGGCACCTGAAATCAAGCACCCGATTGATTGCATTGGAAAATTCCAGTCTGACTGAGGGTTAGCACAGCAAAGGATATAAATGCTCAGAGATACCATTTGCAGCTAGCTCTATCCAGCAATCCTCTTCTCTTTATGGAGCTGATTGACTGAAGCCTGCTTGACAGCTTGTTTGCTGGAGATGCCTGCCTCCGCATCAGAGACTTTAACAGCAACTGCAGGGAAATATTGACCAAAGCTTGCTGCTTAATCCTTCCCTTTTCCATTATATTTGCACACGTTTGTTCTTTAGGATTCAAATGTTTATGTATTTCAGAATGGGGTGGTTTTTTGGTTTTGGGTTGTTTGGGATTTTTTTTTTTGGTTTTTTTTTTGCAAATACTTAAGTTGCAAATCGTGATTTCTGTCTTCAATATCAGTATTCATTTTGGCCATATTTTATGATAAATGACCTGGGTGACAGACTCGGTGCTTCTAGAAGACGTTCCCAAACTTCAGATCAGTGCACATGGGATATTTTATACACCAGAGAAATGCTTCAGGAAAGAACAGCAGATTACGAATGCTGCCTTCCTGGGCTGTGCAGGACATGGGGGGAGCAGGCCAGGTGCCCAGTTTCAGGGTCTTGTGCCCCTTCAGCTGTCCCCAGTGATGAGACACATCCGTATGTGCTGGCACAGATGAGCAGAGGAGACACACAGCCTTCTGTCGCAGCAGCTGGGAGTCTGGCACCTAAAATGGTGCTAGAAACCCTTGTTTAGGCAACTGAACCCTGTTCAGGCTGCCTTGGGAATCTTCCTGAAATAACATGCAGGTGAATGTGGTGCCTGTCGTGGAGGAGCTGAAGATGAATGGGTTCTTGCTGATGGGGGTAAAAAAAACCCCACCAACAAAGCCCAACTATGCCAATTCAAGGGAAGGTGCTTTAAACGGCTGCACTTCAAGAAATTAAAAGGGTTTTAGGCAGCAGTGAAACTGCTCTGAACAGGTCTTGGGTAAGATCAATCTGCCAGTGATGGATTAGCCACAGTGAAAATACTGGTCTTTGCTCCTTTCCTTTAGATTGGAGGGAAAATGTCACTTCAGTCACAGCACGAGTCTCAGCTGTAACGCGTCTCCCTTCAGTACTGGCATGCAGCTCCCCGCTGCTGGGTGGCATTGGCTACTGAGCTGACATAAACTCTCTGTTTCTTTGACAAGCCACGTCATTTCTTGGGTGCCTTTGCAGTACGGGTATTTCTACTTTGCCTCCTCTGTCAGTGTCCGAATGGACATCACTAGGAGAGCACCTCTGTGGCAGTCCTTGTGGCATCCACCTCTTCTCCCAGGGTCTCCGTGTACGACATGATCTCCGTTCCCCATTTTAAGCTTTAATCTGGCACTTGAGCAACAAGGGAAGAGTCAGCGTGGGATATTCACTGTGGTGCTGGAGCCAAGACATCCCCAGAACACCTGCAAGATTAATGAGCCTTTCAAAACGCCTAAAACAATTTTTTTCCCAGGAAGCAAAAGTACCATCTTTTTCTTTAGTAAGAGAAACTTAGCAATGGTTGTTTAACATGAGCTTAGCTGTAGGCACTCTTCCAGGCTGGGTGGGCGTTGTTTGCTTTATGGGAGTCTTTTTTTTTTTTTTTTTTTTTTTTCCTTAACGTGCTTCCCCCAGATGCTGGGAGGTGTTTCAGCTGTTTTGTGAGTGCATGAGGGCCTGCGAATGCGGAGTATCTCACTGAAACAGCCTGCTCCCTTACTGAAGCAAGCTTAAGTTTTGAAAATGGTGTGGTGGGGACTCAACTGGGGAAATAACCTGCATGAAAGCTGCTGCAGGGCAAAGGACTTGTGCAGTTGTGTTTCACGTTTCTTACCGCTCCTCTAGTTTCATAGTTGGGTAAATGTCTGGGAAGATCTTGGCAGCTTCAGTTATCTTTGAAATGGAGAATTTACCTTCTGAATCTTAGATCTGCCAGGCTGAAATCCCCACGCTCACTGTTTTTGGCCCTCAGCTCTAGGGAGAGAGGTTGTGTTTCTGTTTGCTTCTTTGTAGCTAGGGAGGAGTCAACTGGGGAAGCAATCGGTAGCGGTGGCTGAAATCCAGTGTGGCAAAAGTCTTGCTCTCCCGATGAGTGCTGAAGGCTGATGGAGAGTGAGGTGAGTTACAGCCGCCAGAAGGGTGGAGCTAAGAGTCTCAACTCCAGTCTTCCAGGTAAGATATTTGCCCTTGATTAAAATAAAATCAGCTTTAAAAATGGTATCAGCCAAATACAGGTGGGTCTGGAGGATGGTTGAATCTAGGAAGCCCAGGTGTCCTTACAGAAGGTTTCACAGAACTGCTGCAGTAGCCCACGGGACTGAAGTGCTTAGGTGCTTTTGGACCTCCCCCAGGGAGCCTGTCTGGACCTTCAGGTATTTTAATATCTTTGGCAGTCTGCCCATCAGTTCTTCTGTTTTACCTCTTTGGCTTGAGTTTGTCTGAAATAATCACCTGAGCTGGCACCTACTGGAGCAGCAACTCTTGCATGTTGACCCTACTGAGTGTTTCTCCAAGGCGGCAAAAATAGGTGAAGCAAGGGGAGGGAGGTCAGGGTGAGAGCAAAAAGGAGGAATGTCTTCAGGCACGTTGAGCAGTGAGTTGTTGATACGTCAGCTGAGAGTTAAAGCTGCGGTTTGGACCAGAGGCTGCCCTTGCTGGTGCAGCGTGTTTGCACTTTTGAGCTCTGCGTGTCAATGAGCCCTTCCACATGCTTGGGCTGTGCAAAAGTCCCAAGGGTTATTTTGGATAGTAAAACACAAGAACAAGTCTCCAGGAGGAATAATGCCAAAGCTTATATCAATACTGCTTAGCTATTCCTTATGCGAGAAGTCTCTTTTTAAATCACCTACTTAATTTTTTTTCTGTAGAAGCAGCTTACAGTTAAAAAATATGCATCATGAAGGATTCCCATATAAACCTGTTCAAAGTAAGGTCTTTTCCAAAGTATAAATTGGGTATTTTTCTTCTGCTGCAGTTTCCCCTGTTTCGTGGGCCAAAAGTAAAACAGAGAAGACATGAATTAAAATAAACAAACTTTTCCCTGACCATTGTCCAAAAGCAATAAAAGCTGGACAAGAGCGATTCTGTCATCCCACTGTCTGATGGGGCAGCGGTGTTCTTCCCATGCAGGTCTGACTCCTTGCTCTCACACAGCAACCCCCTGAGGTGGGCGCTTGCAATAAGCATGGATGTAGTGATTCGTATTTCATAGATTGCACTGTCTGAAAAAGACGCCTTCAGAACACCCGTGAGCTTAATGAGCCTTGCAGAGGCTGGGAATGATATAGATGGGTAGTGTGTGTATTTCAGTAAATTTGAAGAAGGTAAGTTAGATAAGGCCTGTAAAAGACCATTGGGATCATCTGTCCTCGCATGAAACAGGTATGATTCCTGCAGTGGGAATGCTAATTTTTTCTTCTACAAGGAGTGCCAGTTTGGGCCTGAGATTTGAAGAAAAAAGGGGGTTGTGTTTACTGCTGTCTGTTCTTAGAGTCTTCTCTCTGTCACTTAACAGCATCCGGAAAAGAGAAACCTTGCCTTGGTAAAATAGCCTTTTCTCCAATTTGAACGTTATGTTTTCTTTAGTGAAAGGAAAAAATTTACTGTTTCTGTTGATGAACGTTGGTAACCTCTGCAAGGGTTTTTTTTTTTTTTTGTTAATCGTGCTAGAAGAAAATGTGCTTGATTTTAAACTTATGCTTACTGGTTTTTTGCTGGAGTATTAGGAGCAGCTTATTATCGTTACTCATACAGTACCACAGAGATACTTGGTGCTTTGTGGATTTAAAAAGGGGTCTGCTAATGGTGCTCCTAGGCTGTGAGATGCTTGTTCTTAGCGCGTACCAGTTCTCCTGCTCTCTCTGCGCCTGTTCCAGCACAGGAAGCATGAGCAAGGACTTGTAGTTCTATGCTACACAAGAATATGGAAGCATCTAATGAAGTTTAAAGATGGCAGGCTTAAAACTGATAATGGACAATAAATACCTTCTCAGAAGCGGGGAATTGGCTGTATGGCAGTGCTGAAACCAAGTATCTTATATATGTATCGAGTATCTGGAGAAGTTGTAATGAATGCTGATAACCTTCAGAAAGGAGCTACTTGTTCTTTGAGTAGCTCTTAAATAGTAGAGGTTGGGTGAGATTTACTGAATGAATCAGAGTACCCCAGATCTCACTGCATTTCACTTGAAGCCTCTCATGCTAGCCGCTGTGAAGGATGAGCGCAGTGATCTTGCTGGATTTCAGGTCTCATCCTTTCTGGCAGCCCTGATGGCTGTGGTCTCCAAAGGTCACGTCTTCTCCATCACAGATACTACGCTGGCTAAGAAGGCTTATTTATTGATCTACAACTCTGGGAGAGGGGGATGCGAATGCAGGGGAGGAGGTTACTGATCTGGCTAGACTAAAGTACCCTCACATGAAGTTTTCTTGCTCTCATGACAAGTTCATTTTCAGTATAAGTTAATTTCACAACTACTGATTTGGAGAGGACAAAAAGGCAAAATGAAGGAAGGTTGAACCTGAAAGGAAGTTTTCTGTGGAAGAGCTTTAAGAGGTTTGTGGGAGGAAAATAAAGGATTTTCTCTATTTGAGCTCATCACTTACTTAGTCTGTTTAATGCACTTAATCCAAAAGTGTGAGCATTTATTGTAATTCATGACAGAGGTTTTAGCTTTGTGTCATGTTTTGTAAATTAGCAAAATTTAAGATGAACAGGAATAGGTAAGGATAGAGCTTCAACGAAGACTTCCAAGTGATTTAACACACAGCCTTTTTATTTTAGTGCTTCTATTAAAGTATGGAGAGAAATTCGTCACATGCTTCAGACTTACCCTTGTAAGATTAAATGTTTTATCTTATTGTACTGTTGCCACTGACCCTTGGCTGCTGGTGTGGGTGATAGATGTGAGAAGTAAAGTTATCTTACTGTAAGAATAAGACTTATTCTCACTGGCTTATTCTCACAGAAGGAAGAAGGAGGTAAATTCCATTTTTGCTTCTGAGGTATTAATGTATTCCTGCATTCCTCACTGCTTCCCCCTAGCTGTCAGTCATGCTGTAACATATGAAAATGTACATCCTAGCATGCATAAGCTATTCAGAATGGAGATTTTTAAAAATACATTAGGTGGCAGAAAGTAAAATTGGCATTTGCTTCCATTGACATAAAGTTCTTTTTCTGACAAAAATCCATGGTGGTTTAGGACTCTGATGGTATTATGCACACTTGGTATTGGGTAATCTTCAGTACTGCGGAAGCGGGCTGAATGTAAAGTATTGAGTTCTCCTCGTACATTTATTTGTGAATTGGGAATAGTGCTGCCAACACCAGGCTCCCAAGTATGTGTAATAATGAGCCTGATTTACATACAATGGCTGCATTTAAGATGTTACCTAGTGCTTTTTCTTTCCTTGGGTCTCTTGCAACCTTCTTTTTGTTAAAACAATTCCTCCACACATGCTCCCTGAGCTGTGGTGCTGAAGCCAATGGAGATAGTGGTTCTGTGGTTGAACATGCAGTGTAATTTCTACCACATATTAACTAGACAGGTGTCCAACATGCCAGGATTTCTAAAAATGCATTACACAATTACAGGAAGTAAGTGATGAGAAAAAAATGGTGCCCATTGCTTCATCTTTCAGAACAGCAAGACAGATTTATGGGAGGGGAAGAAACGAAACTTCTAAGGAAAAGAGAGTGGGAACTAACTCAGAAAACAGCCATGGGAGCCTGGAGGTTTATCTCCCTGAAATGGAGAGCTTTTCAAACCTCCTTTCAGGTTTTCTTTGTTCCTTTGTTTTTTGTTCCATACTGACCTTGACTATGAGATCAATGGTTCGTACCCGAGATACATGGAGGCACAAATTCAACCTAGGAGGAGTTTGGGACATTAGAGGACAGGCTGGTTTTCTGTCCAGGAGGTGTGGACACTCTTTCCTTACATCATGTTTTCAGTGCTTCATTTTGAGGGATGTGTTTGTGTCAGCTTTTCAAGTCTGGGCTTCAAGAGCTGATGTGTAAACTTCTTAGAGCAAGCCCTAGGAGCATTCAAGACAGCTACCTGATCCCATTGCATTGTCTTTTGTCATTTCCAAAGCACAGATTTTGTCATTCCACTCCATCTTGACCTTAGTAGGATGAGTTAGAGTCTGAGAATTGCCTTTTTTTTTGTTGGGTTTGGTTTTTTTTTTGTTAAAGACTGCTTTCCATTAATTCTGCATTACCTTGCTTTTCTAAGTTTAAATCTTAAAGCCATACTTAAAGTCCCAAAGAAGATTTAGCCACACAATTGCCATTTGACATGGGAAATTGAATGGCTAAGCTCCTGCATATATGCAATAGCTTGTACACTGCTGGGTAAATTGTATAATTGTTCTTCATACATTAAGCAACCAATTGCCAATTTATGTACATATGTAGGTTCATCCTTTACCAATTTCCTGTGACTGATAGTTTCCAGGAGATTAAAAGAATAGCCGGTTCCTGTTTTTTCTCTTCTCTTTATTTTTGTCCTTTAGCAAGAATATTTGTGTGTGTGTGTGTTTTTAATAGCATTCATTCCCTAGAGAATAATCTCAGTCCTTGTTTTAGCTGGCCTCCTTCTGAGAGTGTGTTAAATCTGTAGCCAAGATCAGAGGCAGCTCTGGGCAAATCATTGGGCTGTTATTAACCTGCCTCCATGGCAACTGCTGCTCGCCAGCCTGAGGACAAAAAATGTTTTTATTCTGCTGAGTTGCACAAAAGGTTCTAGTGATGCCTTGCACAAAATGGCCATTGAAAGGGGAGATGCAGTGATGTGTGTTTGTGCTGTACAGTTTCATATTTAAATCATTTTACACTGTTGTGTTGGAAGTGGGATATACAGCTGAGAAGTTCAGTGTGTCGGCCATATGGAAAGTAAAACTAGCAGAAAATTGGAACTAAACTTATTTTAATACTACTTATTTTTGTCAGCCTGAGTTCGCAGGCCTTCAGCCTGCAGTTGTCATCACTGCGTTAGCACGTTATTTTGTGAACATGAACTAGGCAAACATCATCATGGTGTTTCAGTTGTACTGTATGAAGATACTTGCTGACTTGGGGTTACAGAGAGAGACCATAAAGCAGGTTTCCTGGAAAGCTTTCATTTTTTTCAGAAATCCTCTGATTTGTTTCAGTTCTTGTTTGGGAAGATTGGTAAGCGTATCTTAGTGCTTGATGAGCTTCAAATTTTAGCTGGTTTTGAAAGCTGCTCTTGGCAGTAGTGTTTTAGGCTTGCTTTAAAACAAAATTATAAAACCGGCTATATTGCTCAGGCTAGGCATGGATTTAAGCTGCTCATAAAGAGTGTTCACAGTGGGATCTGTGGGGGGTCTGGCAGCCCCAGCACTGTGATGAGGTTGTGTCCCGCAGTTAGTTACCCTCTGGCAGGAGGCTGTGCAGCTCTGCTGTCAATTTGGGTGCAGAATGACTATGTATGGAAGGGTGCTGTCTCTCGGAAACGTGCTGGTTTGGGATGCTTCCTGCACTTGCAAGTTGGCAGCGCGCTATTTCCCTGCGCATTGAAGTCTCTCTGCTCCCTGCTTTAGTCTTGCCGTGAAGGTGAGTAGTTTCTGCAGTTCCACATTCGGGCAGATTTCTCTGTCTCGTTCAAAATAGCGCGGTTGCTTTAGACACCTCTTAGGGCGTATCTTGGCCGTGGTCTGCACTGATAAAGTGAAGGCCACCCAAATATTGTGATGCCTTTTTCTTGGGCTGTAGAGGAAGACGTAAAAGATGCTACGTGCAGCTGCCAGTCGCTGGGAGGTGAGAGGGGGTTGGCTTGTGTTCTAGTGTCTGTGGATTAGTGGCAGATATTGTCATGTGTTCGGGTAAGAGATCTGACAAACTCCAGGGCGAATGTTCCGCCAGTGGCCTGGAAAGCCGGCTGTGCAGTGTGGGGTACTGGGAGGACAAGTGCCTGGTTCGGGGGTGTTAATCGTCAGTCCCGGGTATACGCCAATTTTTAGTTTTGTCAAGCAGGCTGCTCCCATTTTCTGAAACCAGCAGCTTTTCTTTTGGACCTCGTCAGTCCATAGGCTTTGCTTCCAGCTGTTTTTATTTCCTAGCTTTGATGGGATCCTTCTGCGAAGCAATCTGTGGATCAGCACGATTAGGTGATCAACCTGCTCCACACCAAGCAATGATCTAGCGTTAAGTCACCTTCCCCTTTAGGAGTGCAGCCCGAAAGGCTGTTTGTTTTATGTGGCTGTGACCGCATGTGTGTTGAGCGTTGCCTGCTGGATCAGAGCGTGGTTACTCTTGGATAATCCTTCACTGCAAATCCTGCACCAGGTGCAAGCGTTTCTTGGATTAACTCGCGGAGGTTTGGGCCTGACCCGGGAGCAGATGCTGCAGAGGCGAGCCAGCCTCACATGTACAACTGCCATCGCGCCCGGTGTGCGGCTTGTGAGCTGCGTTCAGGCAGATTCCCCGAAGCAGAGGATCGCTCTGCAAGGTCTGGTGTCTGAACTTGACTCCTGACCTCTGTGTTAAGACGAAAACCAGAGATGATTTCCTCTGATAGCGTGAATTTGGATTTTGTTTGGCCTGTCACTGCTAAGCTGCGGTGTTTGTTCCTTCGGCAGTGTTCTTGTCATGAAGGTAGTTCCTACCGAGTAGACTCCAGCTGTGGGCTTGACTGTAAAAGCTTCCCAGGCTTGTTTCTGTACAATTAAATCTTGTCTGCAGTTAGCAAAGTGGTGTTTCATAAGTCATTTCAGTGGTGATAGCTGCTTAAACCTGACTAGGACACTTGCTAGTGACTCTCTAAAACAAGAGTTTCCCACTTATGAAATGGGAAGGGTTTCAATTATCAGATGCGTATTATTCCCCAGTGCTTCATGGAAGTGCCTGCTCTGCAACTCATTCATCAGCGGGAAAGGGAGGGGGATAAAAATAAACTTGCCTTGTGTGGCGGATGGAGACTTGCTGATCTTTGAGAGGAATGTTGGGGGTGCGAAGATGCGATGTGATGTACGTACTTGCCAGCTGTCTCCCTGCCTTCAAACGCTTTGTCCCTTTAGCACCTTCCTGTAGAAGCAGCGGGCTGTTCCTGCGACATCCAACGCTGGTTGCTCCATTAAGCGTTGTCTTAATGGCTTGTGTTTTGCGCAGTTGTATGAAATGCACATTAATGGAGACAGCTTAATGCCATCACCCTGAAGTAATGAATTGGTATGGATTGCTATTACCATTATAGCGCAGTTAAAAGCTGTGTTTGTTGCCGATTTACATTTCCCAGCTCTGCAAGCAGATGGGTTTTCAGGCCACGCGGTTGGGAGGAACCTGGCAATTCAGCTGCAACCTCCTTTATTACAGTGTTTGTAGAACAGCAGTTTGGGGGGGGTGTTTTGTTAACTCAGACTGCTTAAACAATACATTTCATTAAAACTGATTATGCTACTGCAGACTGTATTCAGGGATCACTGTAAATCCAGTGTATCCTATAAAACTGGAAACGTATTGTCTGTGTAGTACAGCTTCATCTCACTGCTCTTGATCAAAATTGCTGCTCTTTGGCCCCCGTTCAGGTTTTCTGTTGTTAAAATATCTGTATCCCTATAACCTCATATGGATTTATACAAAAAGATACTCAGGAGCCATGGGAGAGCATAGGGTAGTTAAGTTTTGCAGACCTGAATGTGTCCCTCTTCCAATGAAAGTACAAAGTATCTCTTACTTTTCCAAAAGGCTTCATTGTCTTGAGTATTTGCTTCTCTGGCTTCCCGAATGGTGCCAGCGTAGCTGGTGCTCCTGCTGTTAGTAATGCTGAAACATGGTTAGCTCTGTATGAGCAGCTGAATCGCAATGAATCACTTTAGACGAGTGATTTTTTTTTCTTTTTCCATTTCATAGGCTGTCTCATTGATCTCCTCTTGATCCTGTAAAGATAGGAGCACTCAGCCCACTTTCTGGGCTTTGAGTCCATACCAACAGATCTGTAGGTCACTGCTTTAGAGGGTGATGCTGTCTTGCACTACTTATAGATTTTTGCTTAGCATGTCAATGCCTGGGCATTTTAGTCCCTGTGGCTTTTACCAAGTGGAGGACAGATATTCTTTTCCTCATAATTTGCTTTTTGCTCATAATGTTTCTTTTGCTTTCTCTCTTCTGCTTAGGTTGCTTTGAATGTTGCATTAAGTGCCTAGGAGGAGTGCCATATGCTTCGCTCGTGGCAACCATTCTCTGCTTCTCGGGGGTAGCGTTGTTTTGTGGCTGTGGCCACGTGGCGCTCACGGGAACCGTGACTATCCTCGAGCAGCACTTCTCCACGACTGCCAGTGACCATGCTTTGCTGAGTGAAGTGTAAGTATGCCTCCGATTTCCATTAATCCTCGTAACACCCTCATGCTAAATGAGTAGAGGTGGATTAAAACCTCAGTCTCCATCCTGAGTATTAGGTTGCTTGTTTGTCCAACAGCACTCAGTGGTTTTTTTGGTGTTCACGCACAAAGAGCCAGAGTGTGTATCCTGCTTAACCTGTTTATGTTGTGATACTATTTAATATCTTCATCAGTGCCATTGACAGCGGGACTGAATGAACCCTCAGCAGGTTCGCAGATGACACCAAGCTGAGTGATGCAGTCAGTTCACTTGAGGGAAGGGACGCGACCCAGAGGGACCTTACAGCTTTGAGGAGTGGGCCCCTGCAAACCTCATGAGGTTCAATAAGGCCAAGTGCCAGGTCCTGCGCCTGGGTCGGGGCAATCCCCGGTATCAATACAGGCTGGGGGCTGAAGGGATTGAGAGCAGCCCTGCAGAGAAGGACTTGGGGGTACTGGTGGATGAAAAACTGGACATGAGCTGGCAATGTGCGCTCACAGCCCAGAAAGCCAACTGTATCCTGGGCTGCATCACAAGAAGCGTGGCCAGCAGGTCGAGGGAGGTGGTTCTGCCCGTTTACTCTGTTCTGGTGAGAGCCCACCTGCAGTTCTGCATCCAGCTCTGGGGTCCTCAGCACAGGAAAGACATGGACCTGTTAGAGGGGGTCCAGAGGAGGGACACAAAAGTGATCAGAGGGCTGGAACACCTCTCCTGTGAAGACAGGCTGAGAGAGTTGGGGTTGTTCAGCCTGGAGAAGAGAAGGCTCCGGGGAGACCTTACTGCAGCCTTCCAGTACCTAAAGGGGGCTTAAAAGAAAGGTCGAGAGAGACTTTTTACCGGGGCCTGTAGTGACAGAACAAGGGGCAACTGTTTTAATCTGAAAGAGGGTAGATTTAGTGTTTGTTGGTGACACAGAGTTTGAAGGATGACAGGAATAACAGGGAAGTGTTGTTCTTTCCATCCCTGCCTCAGAAGAAGGTGGACCGGTGTAGTACAAACGGGAAAAAAGAGAGAGAAAAGACTGGAAAAGAGCCTAAATGTTTGTCCCTGCAACCGTAGCCTTTGGAAATAACCACCGGTGAAATACTTGGGGCTTTTGTGTTCCGGAGGCTTCTCCATGAAAACAGAGGAAGGCCTGAAGGCCTGCATCAGGTCCCGGGCTCGGCGCCCAGCCGCACCGGCGTGAGCCTCGCGTTCCCCTTGGCGCTGCGGGACGCGCGGGTCCCAGGCTCTGTGCTGCTGCTCTGAGCACGCTGGGCATCACGCAGCCCCTCCAGCTGAACTGCCAGCCTTTGAAAAGGCTTGTGTCCGGCAGCAGCGAGGAATTTTGCGGGAGCTGTGATGCACAACGACGGCACACCCGCGTCGGGATGCCGACCGGGTCTGGGTTCGGCCTCTCGCCCGTTGCTCGTCGCAGCGCAGGGCCGGCCCCTGGAGACGTCTCCATCCCGGGGGTGGCGTGAGGAAGGGCAGCCGAAACCCTCCCGTTTTTTCTTTTCTTTCCTCACTGCCTCCCTTTATGGGCTTGCAGACACAGACCTGCCAGTTCACGTGCGCAGCTGACCCCTTCCCATCCCCAGGGATCGCGGATGTCGGTCCTGCTGCCCCGTTTCAGGGCTTCTGCCCCGTTTCAGGATCCTCTGTGCCCAGACCTGCCGCATGGCTGTGGGTCTGCCCCCCACCAGGGTCCCCCACCCCAGGGCCGCCCACCGTCGCACCCCGGCTGCGGCTCGGCACGGCGTCCCCAGCTCCCGCGCACGAGCCACGAGGACCCTGCAGTTAGCCACAGGATTTAGCGAGAAACTGTGAGCGGCTATTCTTCAGCAGCTGAGTAACAAAAACACCCTGTTCTTCTGTCAGTCTTCGTTTGAGGAAAACAGAAGAAATTGCCAAAGCAGCTGTAACAAGCAGCAAGTTTTAAATTTTGGAGAATTGTTGACAACGTTTCTTGTCAAGTCAGCATCAGCAGCTGGGGAAACGCATAATTCCTACCAAAGCAGCTGAGATCTCAGACTCTGTGGAGGCCAAACAAGAAAGGCAAGGGAGAAGAGGTGCTAGAAAGGGGCAAAATAATTTAAGGCCACAGAGACATTAAATGAAAAATATGCTAGTAAGGCACCGTTTGGAACAGATTTTTTTTAACCGGGTTTCGTATTACTGTTTTCTGGTAACATGCATTGAGTCTCTCCTAGGCTATTAATGATGGTGAAATGAATTATTCTATACTCTCTCAAATCCTGACTTAATTTTTTTGTGCTTCACAGCACAGGTGCAACAGATTGATCCTGTTATTTTTAATCAGTTTGGAAAACAAACATAACACTTCCCACATCAAATTTTAAATGAGCAATATTGTATTTTGATACAAGGGACATGCTACTGTCTGGATAACATTTAACTGTATCGATGGTAGTCATCAGTTTTCTTTAAATTAAGCTAGAACATGCAGATTCTCCTTAGCGATCTCTGCTAGCAGCTACTTAGTGGAGACTGGTAAGAATTGAAAAAAACATCTGAGGAAAAATATATTTATCCTTAGAAAACTGGCAGTATGGATGTATAAAATTAACCTCTCTGTTCTGTGAATAGCTTCATCCAAAATATAATCTCAACAATCAAACTATTTTTAAGAAGGCATAATTTCTGGAGAAGTTGTGCTAATAACGAAGTATGACTTTTGGAGACCAGAAGAAGTATTGTATGGAAGATCTGGCATTCTGGTCTTCCGAAACAATTAGCTTCAGATACTGAATCTGATTGATAGTATTGAGAAATTATTCTTTCCATTTACGTATTTTAGCCAGAGTAAAAATACCATATAAGTGTCATTGCAGATGGTAGATTTTTAAGGAATCGAGAACTTTCTCAAATAATATCCGAGGGGAGTGCTTATACCATGTGCGCTGAGATCATCTTCCTGTGGATGGTTCCATAGTACCTCAAATGAAAGCATTTCCTAAATATTTCTTTTATTTTTTAAAAATTTAATTACACTTTGGGGAGCTCAACACTGCCATGACTTAAGGCACTGAAACTACCAGCTCACTTGGAAGTACCATCCTAGGCTGCAGAGCAAACCCTTCCTCCTCAGGAGAAATCACTGCACGTTTCCTGAGTTTTGTATCAGACAAGTATCACTGAATTTACAGACTTTTGTAAATGTACATTAACTGGATTTTACAGGTGGAAACGGTGAATTTCAGGGGCTGCTTCCTTTCCCAAAGCCAAAGGAATCACCACAGAGCCTGGTAGTTCAGCCAGTAGTTTAGCTCCAGCCTTTGCCATTTCAAAGCCCTGTGTTGCTCCTGTCAGACATTCCCTGAGTTAGGTGTCAGGATTCATAACAGGAAAAAAACCTAAAAAATCTCCATAGTGGAGACATGAAATTGTGGCTTCAAGCTGGTGACTAATACCAGTCAGAGTAAGAACGGCAGCACAAACAGGGGATGCTCGAGCAGATGCAAGACTAATGCACATCAGTATTGCTTAACTGTAGAAGCGGGATAGTCGTACTGGTGCTCTCCTGAAGCCTGCTTGCTTAAAATGCATTAAGGAGCCTTGAACTGTATTTCTAGAAAAGGAGTTATCTCATACCTATTATGATTTGGGAGGACTGGCTTTGTTTTTATAGGGCTGAAATCTAATTACATCTTTTTTTCTTTTCCATTTTAGAATACAGCTAATGCAGTATGTAATTTATGGGATTGCATCATTTTTCTTCTTATATGGAATAATCCTTTTGGCAGAAGGTTTTTATACAACAAGTGCTGTGAAGGAGCTGCATGGAGAGTTCAAAACGACAGCCTGTGGCCGCTGCATCAGTGGAATGGTAAGTAGCATCAGAAATGGGAATAGTAGTCTTTGCTTGCTAAAACCTCTTGGGCTTGGTTAGACTCCTGTGTTTTTGAACAACAATATTTTGCTGCCGCCTTTGTTTAACTCCTTATGGGTGGTCAGAGTCAATCCCTGTTGCTGGTCCGTCTTTGATCTTCGCGGATGCTTGGTCAAATCCAAATTCTGCCGATGGACTGTTGGGGTGCTACCGTGGCCTCCCTTATTATAAAGCTGAACCCACTGGTCTGAACTAAGTTGATGGAGACTGCTAATTTTAAAACACTCAATGCAAGACAAAATGAAATTTGTGTTTTTAAACATGGAGCACACTAGTGATGCTTAAAGGCAGACTGTGAAATGGCTGTGCTTTGCAGAGCTGTTTAAATAACAAACTGTAATGCCTCTGACTTCCATAGTCAATTCTGCTTAAGGATGTCTGGAACCTTCAGACAAACAGTAATGAATGAAGCTTCACAACATCTTTGCACTTGAATCAAGTATTGCTGTCTTGGGTTTGCAGATGGCAAAAGGCATACAGATATAATAGTGAGTCTTTTTTGCAAAGCTGAAACACTTAAAGCCTTAAAGTCACAAGCCATCTTCCCTTCAGTGTACTTCTGTATTAGAACAAAATTTTAAACAAAGTTTAACTAAAAATAAAACTTCAGATTCTCACCCACGTTGCCCCCTAGGGCGCACTCTGCAAGAACAGAAACATAACTATGTTTCTGAGACAGGATTTCAAAGCTATTTCTGAAAATCTGAATTCAAAGCTCATAGTTATGGAGGAAGCTAAGCAGTATGACAGATCGCCCACGGGAAAGTGTGGGTGAAAAGAGAAGAGGCTTTTGATGTGATTGTTGCATTTTAATATACAATCTATATCCTGTACTCAAAAAATATGTACTTTTAGCTGGTTAAATACCAGAGATGCATGTTTATTTTCAAGAGGATTAACAATTTTCCACTGTGTTGTTGGATACTTACTGAATTTTTGAAGAGCTAATAAAAATAAGACATCCGATCATTTTCCAGTTAAGCAGCTATTCGCTTGCTCTTTTTCTAGCAAGTATGATCTTCAGTGAGGAGCAAAATTAGATCCAAAGCAGTGTTTTCCAAAGATCCAAAATACAGTAGAAACATACACATACATGCGTTTCTTCAGTGCAGACAATTGCTTGTGCAGTTGAGTAGTTGCAGGCACATGATTGTCGGTTGCTTATACAAATACCAGTGTGACACATGGAAATAAGACAGCAAAATGTGTTTTCATGTTTGCCCATATTTGTCCACACAATGAAGGAGAGAATTTAGCAGCTGAGTAATGGCTTGGAGCTCTGGTAAGATGCATCAGTATTCACTGGTGACAGTCATGGCGTAAATGCCTGTATGCTGCTGTGTAGTGGTAGAGCTGCTTAAAACATCAGGGTTGGAACAAGGTTTGTGAGGCGATATACCTTAGCAGACTGGTGGATGCAGCTGGGTTTTGGACAGCAAGCTTTTGGATATACGGTGATTTTTTTTTTTTTTTTAAGGTTTTTTTTGCCTCTTTGATTAAGAGCTCCTCTACTTCTTCCTCCATTACATTACCAAGCAAGGTCCTGAAAGGCAGTCCCTTCCATCTTGCATAAGGTTATTAGAGAAGACAGACTCCCAACTTTCCTAAATTATTTCTGTGGGCTGTGGTGATGCAGAATAGCCATTTCCCACAGTTACCGCATTAAATGAGAGCGAGTGTGTTTTTTTCCTGGCTATTTTAGGAGTTAAAGGCTTTGTGTACTTCCTCTCGTGCACACTTCCACATACACATATGCAAACCCACATTTTATGTATAGTCTATCTGTAGAAATCCTTTACACTGGTCCACTTGGTCCTTACCAAAATCCAAAGAGAGAATTCTCAATTCTCGCATAAAACATACAGGTCTGGTGTATGGCACTATCTAATACGAAATAGGGTATTTCAGTTCAGTTGTGTATAAATTAAAGGCTAGCTGGGTTTTTCATGGGCCTTAGTTTTGCAAGCACTCCCACCTCCTCGCACGTACAACCTTTGTTGACCGTAAAACCTAACCAATTGCTCAGCCTTTGCTGTAACGTTTGCGGTGTTGCTCAGCACGTCTGGACGAAAACCTACGAGGGTGCAAACTTCCACCACTGCAGCGTTAGTTCAGTCCATCAGTTTTGGGTCAGGCTGAGACAACCTGCCCTCCCAGAGCCTTTCCCACCCTTGCTGTTCTTCTGTGGCACACAAGTGTCAAGTGAGATAGTACGGCATCAGTGCTTTACTGGAAGTAAAGCCTTTCCAGGCCACCGACGGTTAAATAACGGAGAAAAGGGAACACACAAGATGTAACAGCATTCCCCTGCTTTCCAAGTAGGATCCAAATCCTGGTCTCCCTAGGAGGAGGGAGCTAGGACTGATGCCAGAGCTACTGTTTCACCATAAAACTTAGAAGGAGAGAAAAGGGAAGGAGGTCCAGTGGGAGGGGGAAGCTGGAGATTTCCAAAGCAATGAGTGCCATACCTTATAATCTCATCAAAGACAACACTTTTTTTTTTTTTTTTTTTAAAAGAGCAAACCCAAACCAGCAAATTTCAATGGAAAATCCACAATTCTCTAAAGTAAAGTAACTAATTTTCTTCTTGGCAATGTGTATTAGATCAATCAAATCTTTCTGATGTGCTGTAATGGTTGTGGTATGTTTTCAAAAACAGGTATTCTGAAATGTTACATTCAAAATTGATTTCAATAAATCAGGGAGTATGGGAGAGCTCTGTGAACATTGATTCACTCTATTGTTTTGATTTGCAAGTTGCATAGAAATGCTAGTATGTTACAGTTAATTAAAAAAAGTCCTTAAATTGATTTTTGTTGGAATTTTATTGCTTTTAGCTTACAACCAGCATCCCTGCTTAGTGAGAATCTTGAGAAATTAATGGACTGTTCTTTCAGGAGGTCAAGCTGTTTACTCAAGCAGGCTGATGAAAAAGGAAAAGTCTGAATTATTTTCTCAGTAGCACTTAAACTACCGAAGTATTTATAAGCTAATGAGAATACTGATTTTATTTGTGCTTGGAAATCAAATGTTCTATTACTTGATTTCTTGAAAGTATGCTTAAAGATTATTTTGAAGTATTTTTAAGGAAAATTGAAGTATTCTTCTCAAAGAATAAACCTCAAGTGCGTGTGTTTTCTCTGTCCAGTTTGTTTTCCTCACCTATGTGCTTGGAGTGGCCTGGCTTGGGGTCTTTGGCTTCTCTGCTGTGCCTGTCTTTATGTTCTATAACATATGGTCAACTTGCGAAGTCATCAAATCTCTTCAGACAAATGTGACAGTTCCAGGGGACCAGATCTGCGTGGATATCAGGCAATACGGTACTCATTTTAATCCTGATTAAATGCTTTATCCTTTCTCCTTGGTCTGTCTTCAGTAGTTTTGTCTCAGCCTTATCAAATGAACCAAATGCAAAAGTATCTTGTGTCTCTGAATGTGCTATTACTTTTCTAATTAATTCAGATTACACTGATCTCTTTCCGGATGCAATCAATTTAACTGAACTGGCAAGTCATTTATCTAAAATGATTTTGTATTGGTTTCCAGTACTATAATATTAGATTTAAAAATAGATCAGCCTCAAAATAAACTGCTTAGAAACAGGACTGAGAAATGGATAACCAGATTCTGGTTTTTGAACCCATATGCATATATGCTTTCCTTTCAAGAAGCTGTTTTTACATTTAAATATGAAGTTGACACCCAAACTTTGCTCTAACAATTACTTTCAGTTAAAAGACCAAAAACCTGCATTCAAGAGTCTGCCTTAACTATTAATGAATTAATACTGCTTTCTGATGACACACAGAAATCCAAGGGGGGTGCAGGTAGCAGAGGAGTGGGAAAATGCCTTAAAATAGGGTCAGGCTTTTCATTCCTTCAGGTGAATTTTCCTGAAGTTTATCTTTTCAGCTTCCCTTGTGCAGAAGAGCTTTTGTCACCATTACTTCTGGCTTCATTTTAGCTAGCATTTTCTAGTAATGTTTCTTTCTTTGGACTAAGTCATTCAAAGCTGAAAAAACAAATTCAGAATTGCAAAAGTAAGAAAGCTTGGTTTTGCTTTCCTTATCTGGGCCATAAATCCAGTAGAAGATAAGATATACTAATTTTAAAAGCAGAAAGTCCCAAATCAGTTAAATGTTTGCATCCTATTTTAGCAACTGACAGCAAGAGGCTGGGAAGATGTTTTCTTCAGCAGCAGAGTTTAGGAGTGCAGGGAGAAGATGCGGTCCTCCACCTTTCTGCTTCTCCTGGTTGTTTTGCAGCTGTATGTGTAGGGCTGTGCCGTTCCTCTGATCAGTAAAATCATTTGGGTTTCAATGAGTGATGGGAGAGAGCAGCTCCTTAACAGGCAATTTGCGTCACTGAACTGTCCTCACATTTTTGGGTGGAAGCTGTAGCTAAAAGGCTTCAAGTGTGTATTGCAGTTGCAGAGAAGAAGCTGGCTTTAAAGTAAATCCTAAGAAATCTTTTTGCAAACCATACCATCCCGAGATAGTTTCAATGACCTGCCCTTTACAGAGTTGCTAAATCCAACCAGCTGAGTTTGAAATGCGAGTAGTATGGAGGAGACAAACTGGTTTTCTCGTTTCAAATGGGTTTTGCTTAAGCTTTACATCTGTTACGGGCCTGAAAGTTGAGGTTATTTTAAACTTTCTAGGTCCTGTCGACTTTTCAGATTTTTCAATCGTGTAAGTAATAGGGAGTACATGAGGTACGGCAGACCAAGTTTTCTTGTAGCAGTGTTCACTTAATGCTTTTGTACCTATTGGAACTAGAACAGAATAAGTCCTTCTGTAATTCTTCCCTCTAGCTCCATATTCACACTCTTCTACAGTAGTTACTTGTTCAAGTAGAACTTAATCTCGTAAGTGCTATCCTGAAAGGTGCCAAGTACCTCCGAGATGCAGATTATCCCTTTCAGTGCTGAGTGGGGGAGTAGGCAGTATGTGACTGGACCTGAAGTGCAAAAACCCAACCAACCATTTGGCTGCCATATGGGAAAACCGCATCTGAGAACACGCCTTGGCAGCAAGCCTCGGTATAAGGAGAAAGCACAACTCGAGCGAGTTGTTTTAATTCCTCCCACCAACTCAAAGCTGTACTGGTCAACGTGTGGATGCCAGAACGGGAACACAACTGGCAAGTGGGCAGAAAAGATGAGAGGGGAACAGAAAGCATGTGTTGATTGCTAAAATTAGTGGTTTCTTTTGCTGTGGTATTTCAGGTATTATCCCTTGGAATGCTGTACCTGGCAAAGCCTGTGGTCCGATTTTAGAGAACATCTGCAACACGAATGAGGTACAGACACGTAACCTGTGTGCAGCTTTTGCCTACAAGTCACTTGGGCACCATGTAATAAATAACTTGATGAAAGTTTTTAAAGAAAATCAATACTAGTAGTATAAAGAGATTGATTTAAACCCAACACTGAAATTGTGTTAGGTCACGCAGAAAATGGAAGTTACTTCAGAACGTTTTTATTTTCTGAAGCTTTGAATACCTTGCTACAAAGTTGGTTTTACTATCCTTATTCTCTAGAACAGTTGAAATGCATTTTATACTATCCTCAATTGCCTCAATGTTTTTAACTTGTTTTTTCTTTAGTTCTACATGTCTTACCACCTGTTCATTGTGGCTTGTGCTGGAGCTGGTGCCACTGTCATAGCATTGGTGGGTAGCATTTTTTGTTGTTTTATTGTGCAACATGTTCCTTTCAGGCTTAAGATGCTTTAAGATTAAATTTTGTGTATCTTAAAAATAGTGATAGTAGACATTAAGGAGGGCAAGCTGTAATCACCATTATTTGCTGCTATGGTTTGGTCATTGCAAGTCAGCAGGTCCCGAACTTTTGCTTTAAGAAGTCATCTTAACCCACCTCCTCCATCTTTAGAAAAAAAATTCTTTGCATGTCCTTTGAAAATCCTACTTCTACCCACTATTTCTGTTTTTATGTCCACTATTTCTTTTCATTTTTGTAGTTTATTTGATCAATGGCTTGTAACCTCTTGGGTTTTTTTGTCTGGACCCAGGCCGTTTGACTAGTCCAACTCTGCAATGCCAATTACAGGTAGCAGTTGGAAAAAGGGATGTTAACAAGATGACTTGCTTCGTATGTCTTAACGCTTCCTCTAGCTGCCAGCTTCTAACTTCATGTCAGCCAAATCCAGGTGTAACAGTCGCTATTTGTTGACGAAATAGCCTTAAGTCTGTATGTAGATTACCTCTCCAGATAAATGGCCAGTTATTTATCTTGCATCTTCACCCTGGAAGAAGCTCAGAATAACGTCTGTTGTAAAAGTATCGACAGTTGCCCAAATGGGCTTGAGCTGTCACCTTGTTGTATCTTACTGTCCTGTATTTTGTTCTCTTCCACCAGCTGATCTACATGATGGCTACTACATATAACTATGCTGTTTTGAAGTTTAAGAGTCGGGAAGATTGCTGCACTAAATTCTAAATTGTATAAGCCCAGTAAAGAGCTGCATTGCGTAGCTTGAAATACCACTGACACCCTAGGCTAAAAGTCTAGCTTTCTGAATTTTGTTACAGTAATTGTAAATAGCTTCAGTAAGCATCATTTAGCTTATCAGATTAATAAAATGACTTCGTGTATATGAACTATGATGTGGATGAGATCTGGCTATTTTTTCATGTCGAGAGGATTCAGTTACTGTAGGGGTATTTGTAAAGGATCCTTCTGAAGATGGGGTGTTTCCATTTGAAGTCTCCATTTGCTTTCTAACAGTCATCTCTAAAACAAATACTGGAACGGTTCAGGGTCAGAATTACTTATCTATTCTTCATCCTGAACACCAAATACAACCACCCCCCCACCCCCCCGAGTACAAAATATATATGATACAAAAAAAAAGCAATAGTGAAGTAGTGCCAGTCTCTTTCGGCAGAAATCAGAAGCCCAGGTATTATGAATTAGTTGGCTTGTATATCCAGTGCACTGATGTGATAAAGTTGATTATTTTCTTTTACTTCATTTTTACGCAATTGCCAAATCACGCTCTCTCTGGAAGGAAATAGATCCTTGTATTAGCTCTGCGTAAAACAATCACATTCTTTCTTTTGGACCCTGAACTAGTAAGAAACAGCGTATAAACAGCTTCTGTTCTTGTATGGCTTGCACTTTAGTAACTGATTTCTCAGTAGCCAGATCTCAAAACTGTAAGTATGACTGCACGGGAAGCAAAACCATGCATAGATCCTAGAGACCTTTTTACACTGTTGGGATTAAAAACAAAGAGAAGTGAATCAGTGTTTTCAGATGTAGATTTTTTTTTTTGCAAGAAGTATGGTGAAAAGAAGTTGGGAAGAGATGAATGCACAAACTAGAAAAAATCCACATAATAATAATAATAATAATAATAAAAATGAGCAAGTTGCTACATGATATAAAACTCTTCACCTGATGTTGGACAATGGAAGTTTAAAATGTAGTTATAAAAATATACTTCTTAACCCAGAGATTGCATGCTTTTGCTTAGTTTTGGACTCATGTTTTGCTGTTTAATTTTTCAATATGTTAATGTAGCCTTGTTCACGTAAATAAAACTGTTTACAGTTTCAGGTTTTTTGGGGGTGGGGGGTGGGGTGGAATTCTCATCTGCTTGTTGGGGGAAAAGACTTACCAGGACCTGGGCTTGGATATGCATAAACACCACAACCGTAGAAAGCGGTTCTTCTGAGCACCTCGTAGTTTACAATTATGTATATCGCCATGTACAAAACTTTTTTCCTGCTTTCCCCCCATTCTGCATTTTAATTGATCTGTACAACTCTGTAGCTCATTTTATTACTGTTATACTAACTTTCTCTAAATTGTGAATAACCGACTGAAGTATTAGCATGCCAAATTCTAGAGATCTTTGAAAATAGCCTCTGTGCTTGTTTTAATAACAGAATGCTTATTAACGTAGAATAACTTTTTTTTTTGGTCGTTATTTTAAAGAGCGTCTATTAATCTAACTAGCAGCTTGCTTTGCCTCTTGACATGCTCACTAGCCATCATGCTCACCCTTCTCTTCCAGATCCACTTCCTCATGATACTGTCTTCTAACTGGGCCTACTTAAAGGATGCAAGCAAAATGCAGGCCTACCAAGATATCAAAGCAAAAGAAGAGCAGGAGCTTCAGGATATCCAGTCTCGGTCAAAAGAGCAACTCAATTCTTACACATAAATGTATGCCACAGTAATTCAGCAGAAGAATTCTGTAGCTCTGACAAATCAACAAATAACTGCTCTGCAGTACAGATGTGTGTCTACCAAACAAAATTAGAGAGAAGTGCAAAAGCTTCACGTTCCAGCTCCTGGAACGCTTTCACAGGGAAATCTTCCCAAGGGTAATCTTCCATCCTTTCATAGAGAGAATGGAGGGTTTATTCCAGGCATTTTAAAAGGCAACACTTCACAATAAGTGACCAAATTATTCCTCTTTGAGACTTTTGGTATTTAATATTTCACATGTTCAACAGCATGACGTCCTGCACAAAACTGTGGCAGGTGCTCCAAACCAGCAGGCAGTAGATCTCTGCACGTGATTTAGTATCTCCGTTTATATACCAAATGAAACTGTGGCCAGCTAGGATTTCTGACAGCTCGTGCTTACGTGACAGCACAGTTGCAGCAGTTTGAAGTTGCAACGGGGCCGTCTTTGAACACTATTTACATGGGCCACAGGAACAGCACTCTGCTTTTGTGCCACACTTTTTTATGACGAAGCAGTCACACTCCTGTGCTTACCTGAGTGCTGAGCAGACGTCCTGAGTTTTAATCTTTTTATTAACTATTTAATGGAATGTAGATCCCTGGATCTGGATAATGATCCCCTTCTTTGAAAATAAATGTCAGCTTTGCCTTAATATTTATTTTCTATAAATGTCTTAGCATTTATATAGTGGCAGGAGACCATTATCCTACATTTTAAGTAAGTGAAAAGTGTTACCTTATTAAAATGACACTGATCTGACTATTCCAAATGAGCGGATGAGAAAGTTTGCAGAGTTTTACACAAACAATAAAAATTACAGCCATAAAACAGAATACAGGATGTCCACCTTTCTCTATCTTGGTGCTTAGCAAATTTATAGTCAGTGCTTATGTGTTTTCCTTTTTACAAATTAATTAGCACATGAAGAAAACGTGGTGTTCAGAAAAAAAAAAACAATAAACTGGTGCCATTTTAAAAGTCATTTCCCATAGAAGTCTGCCTTCTAATTAATGTTTTTTTTCAGAAGCATTCAGTGATATCTTGAGTATTAGTGATGGTATATTTGGTGTTTGTTCTATATGATATATATATATATATATATAAATGTTGGGGGGAAAAAGTAAAATGCATCAGTCATTTAAAAAAATTAAATATTTAAGTCATACCCATGTTAAGCTGATGTGTGATTTGATAGTTTTGACTGTTTGCTGAATATAAATCAAAGGAAGCACAAATTTCTTCAAGTCAGTATTAAGAGAAAAGGCATTTTGGGGGGTATTAATTTCAAATATAATTTTTTTGTTAAATATTGGAGTCTAATTTGACAGTTTCAAAAAAGGGGCAAAGTTGATCAATGTAGAGCAAATATGACAAAATAGCCTAGTGTATGTTCTTACCTGTTGCATGAAGGAGACATTTCTACAGCAATGCAGGTGATGTTCTAGCCCAGTGTTTGCATAAGGGTAATAATGGAGGCAGTGTCTTAAAGCCTAATTCTTTTCTAATTCAGTGTAGCTATTACTGGGAGTTTTTGAAGTTTTGTTTAAGTAGTCTAATATTTTTATGTAAAGAGCATTAAATTTTGCTATGTATAAATTTTTGTAACCTAACAGTGAATCAATATTTTCTATCAGTGCCAAGGGCTTCCTGTAGTTACATCCAAGTGTTAAAATAAATATTTGTAGATAATAGACACCACTTGTGTATGCTTATTTGAAAACAGACCTTCAGCTACTCCATACTAGTGCATCTCTCTGCTTCATGTTTCTCTCTGAAGTTACACACGTTTTTGTTCCGTAGTATCAATCCACTTGCTCCTGTACGGGGCAGGGATGCCCTGTAGGTGTACGCATCAGCTTGGTAAGTCAGCGAGTGTTTCTAGCGTGAAGTATTGGTAGTTGATCCAGGCCAGCATAATGCAACAAGTGCTATCTGTCCCATTCTGGACATCAACCACCAAGCTGTAAATCCAGCGTTGCTGCAAGACCAAATTAAGCAGCGTGTAAAATTAGACTAGCCACCAAATCACATTTTAGCTTAATTCCTAAAGGAAAGTTTGTATCTGTCACGTTTTTGGTACATCGTGTTTCAGCATCCAGTGAATTCAAGATAGAGCTTTGGGTTTTGCCCCTAAATTCTGTCAAACTTGGCTTCATGTTCTTGTAGTTAGGTCAAGATGAGCAGCCTCCAATGCAGTGCAAGTTGTAATATATGCTGCCACCCAAAATTACTTCATTGATTAAAAAATTACTGTATTTTATACTGTAAATAAAGTTTAATGATCTTGCCTATAACCTACCTACAAAATACAAAGCTTAAATAAAGATGAGTTAAATAGCATTTTTATTTGAATCTCTCCGTTCTGGGCTGGTTAATGCCAACAAGGTGATACATGAGCTAAGGCTGCTTTTGAAAGTGTTTGCTTCCCCTGCCATAGCAGTAAAAGGAGCAGGTCAGCTTGGGTCTGTCACACGCAGCTCTCTGAAGCTGCGCAAGCCAAGGCTTTCCATGGGACACCTTTAAAAACCTGTGATGATGACTAAATTTTTTGTTACCTGCCCATGATTACTTTACTCTACAGGTTCTAACAGTTGGAGGGGAAGGGTTTGGGGCATGGGGAGCACCACTTGAAAAGCTGTCCAAGTTTATAGGAATTCAGTGCCAAAGCCAACTTACCTGAACATATGGATTAATTTCTTTGCACTGCTTTGTCCTTTTTCTCACCCCACTCAAGGGCCTCCTGGATTAACACCACATCAGGGCTTGCTATTTGAAGTCAATGACTGAAGTGCTGAGACAACTCAAAATCAGCTTTATTAATTAATAATTATATAGCCTGCAATCTTGGTGCCTAACATTTATTACAACTTTTTACAGGCAGAAAGCTGCTTTAAAAACTTTTTTTTTTGTAAAAAGTAATAATAGTAAAACTCAGTACTGTTGTTCACCAGAAGTTTTCATCCATGTCTCCATGAGAAATGCCTGCAGTGCTGTATTAAGGATAGGAGGGAAAAGAAAGTGGTATGAGCCCAAAGTAGTTTCTTATCTTAAATAAAAATACTTGTTTTTAAAAGAAAGTTAAGAGACTGCCCACACTGCAATTCTCTTGCTGTTTCAGTGAACTGAAGGAAATCAGCAAGCCTTTAAGGATGAGGATTTGGGCCTTCATGAACAGAAAGCCATCTCAAATCTATCAAAAAGCAGTACTATCTATCCAGTACTGTTTGTTGTAGTGCTTACCCAGTGAAAAAGAACACTATACAGATGCCAATTCAGGAGCACAAGGGTAGGGTCTGGTAGGTAAAACAGCACTTTAGAGGCCCCGGTAATACTGAATCATTACTATGGTTACAGTGAGCAATTTTTTTTTTTTTTTTAACTGCTCCATTTTTTTTGCTTATATATATTCTCATTTCTACAGCTTCTAATAAAGATTGATAGAGGGTTATTGGGTTTTTTTTCTCTCAAGTAACTAAAAACTACATATCTGTATTTATCCCTGTCTGGAGAGAACCAGGGGAAATGCCCTAGCTGTGGTAACCTCTGAAAAAAGTGTGTGAACTAGTTTGTTAAAAGTCCACAATGCTACCAATCAATCAAAGCTAGATTCCATGCTAATAACAGACTATCATCTGCAAGGTGCAGTGCAGACAAAGCTTCACAGGGTCATTAGCCAAGAAGAATCCCTCATACTTCAGCCCACTGTGAAGGAACTGAGATGCTACTCAGTTGCAGATAAAAAGTTCTAATTGCCACAGCTATTGAAACAGATCCTTGAACGTAGTTCCCAGATCTGAAGTCCATACAGTGCATAAACTTACCTGTATAAGAATTGGAAGGACCCTCAATTTTTCCAACACATTTGGTTTTGATGACTAGTGTATTTTGCTTTTTAAGGAGGCAGATGTCTCTCAACCATATTTCATACTGTAACTATTAATATGTTGTAACAGAAGTGATTAATAGTCATATACGAGCCTTACCTGTCATCCTTTTCACTAGATACAAGTCCCTCTGTAAGTGATACTTCTGTTTCTTCTTTTTTTGAATCCTGGCAACCAAGAGGAAAATACATTTTCTGTAACTGGTTCTTAAGTCAAGGTTTAAGTGACTCTAATAATAGTATCTGTATTTTATGGCACCCAACTGAAAATAAAAATCTTCTGAAGGAGCCACCCTATTTCTACAAATGCTACACTGCATCTAGAATAATGATGCTTTGGAAGATCGGGTTTGGATAATGTCTGAACAAAAGTATGCTGCTGCATTCCTTCATCAAAGTAATGTTCACCCATGTACATAGCTGTTCAGGTCAAGTTTTCCATTTTGCCAGGATAAATTCTATCAATCATCAGTTGTGTTAGTGGAACACAAACTGACCTATGTAGAGGTTCAAACTGTATTTAAACACAGTTTAAACTAAAAATTGAGGACATCATACATATAAATTTAAATACTGTCCCAGTACCTAAAAAAGCAACAAACAAACCAACCCCCTCCCACAGAATACCAGAACAAAAACCCTTATGGAAGAAAGTTTTCAGGTTTTTTTCTTTTGAATCAACACATTTTTGCAATACAAATCCAAACACTCATCTCTGCAGGTTGTTACATAAAGCTTCTAAGCATACTTAGCAAGACACAAATTCAATCAATATTTTTGGGACCCTGTTTTGAGAATAATCATCACCTTGGTTGCCAGTTCCTCCTCTCTGCGCTGTTGAATTATTCTCATGTATTTTTCTAATGGATTTGGAGTAGGAACCTTTACATTATCTTCAGCACCAGCATCACTGTTTTCAGATTTTACTCCCTCATCTTCATTTATTTTCATCGAGTCTTGGATCCGCTTTAAGACACAAACTCAAAATTAAATACCAATCAGCTCAAGAAAAATACCTGAATACCTGCACTACACACAGGATTTCACGTTAACCTTGGTAAAACATGCCAGTCTAAACAGCATTAAACTTGTTACATGCAGTTCAAGATCAAATGTTAAGCTATTGCTTCAATTCAAAAAGTGACATTCAAGAAATCCCACTCTAACCCTGCCTGGATGTCTGAGAGGCTGTGAGGCCTGAGGCTTCTGTGTATGACATCAACATGTGAACTGAAGATGAGCTGACGCACGTATGCAAGTTTCTTGAAGGGCCTAGTTTGCTGGTGTGAAGCGTAGCATGAGCAAGTCTGATCAGTACCACTACACTGAATCAAATAAATAAACCAAGATTTAAGGGTTGGAAGAGGAAGACAAAATGGGAGGGAGCAAAAAAGTTTTACACAGGTTCTAGAAGTCCAGAACACTACTTCAAGATGTGCCACATCAGCTCAAAGGGATTTAAGCAAACTCCTTAAGGTCTCCTTATAACTTCTATTTCCAAGAAAGTACCCTAGATACCCTGATACAGGCTAATGAACAGATGGACATGAACATGTTCTGGTGTTGTCTGACCAGCAGCGGTCCAGACCAGAAAGACAGTGAATGTATCGCTTGTTCCAATAGCCTTGTGACAGCTCAGCTGCCTTCTAAGTTCTGGCCATGAAACTGTAGCTTCCAGTTACATGAAGCATGGAAGAAAAAGCATCTGTTTCCTGTGAAGAAGTTACTTGGCATACGGAGAAGTTTTAGCAAGACTCTTTGGTTAATTGCACAGGTACATAAGAGAATTTAGCCTCTACTACTTTCACTTAAAGAATAAAAGCTATTTTTAACCAAGTAACACACACAGCAATCCTAAAATACATGGCACTACAAAGCTGCATTACTGTCAGATACTTAAACACTACATCACCACCTCTTTGTTAAGCTTTTCCGCTTCTTTTTGCTCTCTTTCCAAAGCTTCCTGTTGTTCTTTCTCTCTCCTTTCTTCTCTTACTTTCCTTTCTTCGAAGTTTTTCTCAACTTCTCTATTCTGTTCTTCAATCTGTCTTTGATCCAGCACCGCTGTGAAAAATTATTTCAACATCTGTGATTTGATTTATGTAGTTCAGTAATCTACTACAGTAGCATACAAATAAGTAACAGGTTTGTGTATAACATTAATAATAAATGAAAAACAACTGGATATATTGTTTTACATATACTAAAGTTATTCTTAGGTATCTGGTAATGTTTCTTCCCACCTCTAAACATTTTTAGTCTGGTACATGACTCACTAGTGTTAAAAGGTAGAGCCAAAGTAGAGGCCAGAGAGTTGACAAACCTCTCTATGCACTTCTCATTCCTACCATGGACTTTCTCATTAAATCTCTGTTATCCTAAAGTTCATGTTGCTATATTCTTTCCCTCTCTGCAATATGGGTGGATACAATTCTTTGTATCTATAAAGCAAAGTACTTAAAAAACCTTTGGAAATTATTGCAGGACATACTGCTGATGTGACCAGTGTATTTAAAAAGCTATGTAAGCAGAACAGTATTCAGATAGTAATTAGATGGGCAAACTATATACTGGGAATTGTTAGAAGCTAGAAAGCTCTTCTCTAAATAAAAATGATCATAATGCTTCTATCTAGAACAATTTAAAAAGCAGCATATGCTGCACTGAAACCATCCTCATCTACGCAAAGAATTAAAGCAGCATTGTGATAATACAGTTTGCAAACAGAGTCAAGAAAAATGAAAAAAATCTAGACAAGCAGTACCTAAAATACTTAAAAAAAAAACAAACAAAAAACAACAAGCAAACCAACAAACCAAAACCTTTCAAGTCTTATTTCTATCAAGAGCAGAAATAATATTTAATAATTATCCTAAAGAGAAAAGAAAAAACCAAAATCATCTCTCCAGAAGCTGGACAGGGGGGTGGGACAGGTAGCAAAAGTGTTTAAATTAAAAACAAATTTAACCAAAACCAGGGTGCAAAAGTCATCCTCATACAGTAAAGAAAATGAAAACATTCCTTCCTCTTTATTACATAATTAGCCCTTTGGGAAAAATTTTTCAATCACACCAGCATACATACCTAAAGAATGTTAAATATTTGGCTTTTTGTTTTATACATTTGACATTAAGAAGGGTATTCACTTTTGTTTCTGAGCTGAGAACTCACTTAATTCCTGCAGTGAAGTGGCTGTTGCTGGCACAGTGGCTGTAACATGGTTTCCATTGACAATGTCCCCAGATGGATGCAAGGCATCACTTTCACACTGCTCTGGAATGTCCCCCTGATCTGGAGAAGAAATTTGAACAATGGCTTCATTATTTTGTAATTACAATAGTGGAGCACAGCAATGGACACAAAGTGTGGGAATGGCTGAATTAGAACACATAAATACCAGTACTAATTGAGCATTTTGCCTTCACCTTGACCGTTTCCCTGAGGATTATCATAGGCTGTACTTGCTTCTTTAATTACAGAATTGTTAGTTTTGAAACTAGCTATTGGAACACATCTGTTTACAAAGCCAAAACAGGTTCATGAATAAATATACAACAGAAAACCAAAATGTTTTCATTTCTTTACATAATCAAGATACAGGTCACAGAAAAATTACATGTCCAAGCTTAGGTTATCCTTTCTATGCATGTAAAACAACCTCTAATGGTTCGATCACATACTATTTCTTTATTAGGATCCTTGCCTTCTTCAGTGCACAGGATGGATACAGCTAACTTGGATAGTCTACATTATATTTTCTTCTCCCTGCGCAATGTGGCACTGAATTTACAAACACACAACTACTATACTTCCTCTGTGATCATTGCTATGACACGCAACTGCTTCTATTATCTCAGTTTTATGGGAGAACACAAAAAGAGATAAAAGGTCACATGTAGCCATTATCTCTAGGTAGCCAACCTGAAATACACAGGACCATTTTTCTAAGCATTTAGTGTAAGACAGTACAGATACCCTAAACACCTCCTTAAGTTTTGGGTAAACGTTTAGAAAATATCAATCTCCCAGCCTTCAAATATTATCAAGGTTTCAAGCATTCTTCTTTTCCATGTTATAATAAAACTGAAATATTTTGCATGAAGAAAAACAAGACACCCAAACCGATCAGCCTCTCTCTCAGAATGGTCTGGATCTCTTTAAATTAAAATTCTTTTCAAGGAAATATAGATGAAAGCACCACAGAAAATTTCTTTCAAACTGTCAGTCTAGCAAAGTTATGAGAATGTTTTCAGTTTCTTACAAAAGCAACAGGAAGTCCTAGCAGCTTCGCCTAGGAAAGTAAATTTGATATATGTCTTATATGTAAGACCAAAATAATAATGGGTTATCACACTCAAAAGAAAATCTATTCTGCTTTTTTGCTCTCTCTTTAACTTTAGGTTTAAATTATAACCTTATCGACATCAACATAATTTACATATGAGGCATCAGTATGTTTCAGGGTATGTAATATTTAAATAGTCAAAAAATTCCTTTTGCAAATAGGTTCCTGTTAAGTATTCTATCTAACTTCCAAAGGTCTGCTAACTACACAAACAAACAAACCAACCAACCCAAACCCAAACCAATATAGTACAAAACATCTTCACATTAACCCTTCTGCAAAGGAAAAAAAAAATAACACTCTGTATACCTTCACTCCTTTAGGTAAGGGTAGACAGCAAAAGATGCCTTATTTCCTTAACACGAGCACATCAATTAAAAGCAATTACTGCCAACAGAAATTCCAATCTTTTCTTGCCAAAGCTCACTCACAGTTGGATTAAAAGGCTTCCACATTTTCTGGTATGTCCTTCACTCCATTGTTTTTTTTCTACTCTTATCAACTTCTTCCTTCATTATATCTTATTCTGCATTTACTTTTTAGATTTTACATTCTCATTCCCTCTCCAATTCATCCTGGGTTACCTTCTCCCATTATTAGCCATTCTGATTTCATTCTACATACTGAGATCATCTTTTGATGCAGTCTGACCCAACTGAATTACTGTTGATTGAGAAATCATCAGCATATGCAAACCCTTAAAGTACTACCACACGTCACTAAATGATACAGTGGTAACCTACTGGGACACAGCATCTACTCAGGCCTAATTGCCAAGAAAATGCCAGTCTATTCTTAAATGTGATAAAATAAATGTGAAATATGTATTTCTAAAAGTCTCTAATATGAAATTAAACAAATAAATCTAAATCTAATTAAAATATGAGATAAGTAAAAACCATTAGTAGCTACAGGCTCAGTTCACTTTCAAATAATGCATTTAAAGCTTATAAAAAGAAAACTAAATGAGGTAAATTAAAAAACAACAAATGTACTGAGTAAAACTTCACAGAGAAATAAATGAGTCATCAGCTTCTGCTAGTTATCACTAAACTCTATCAGCACATTTGCTGTTTAAACAAACAATATCTTTTTTGGTTGGTTGGTTGGTTTTTAAAATACTGAAAGCCATATTCTCACAGGTTCAGGAGAGTGAGCAAGGGCATCACTCCATCTTCCATATGAGGTAACCACAACCAAGAGAACAAGCCATTCTTGGACCTAGGAAAAGACTCACACCAATTAGGGGTATTTTCTTTTAAATCAGTGATTCTAACTCTCCCATACAATAATTATAATCTCTTCACCAACTATGAATTTAACTGTACCACCCCATGACATATCTCCCCCAGTCTCAAGACTTTACAGACCTAACAAAATTTGGAAACAGGAAAGGTGTTTAGCTTGCTGTTCACATCTTTCTCATTGACAATTTCACTTGCTTTAAACCCCCAGTTTCATGGGAGATACGGCTGCTCAGGTCCAACATTAAGATGTCACTCAAATGCTGAAAAACTAGGAAATAAAGCCAGTAACTGTGCTTCTATTTCTCTCTCCATATACAAATGGCTATGAAGTACATGAACTTTTATTATCCTCCTCTTTCTACAGTACCTTAGTTAAACCAAAAAATTTTGAAAACTGACCCTGCAGGCTTGACTGCAGCATATAGAGGGAAACATTTTATAGCACACAATGCAAAACACCACATAACAAGAAAGTTCTTCCTCCAATCAACAGAGAACAGAAATGTAAATAAACAAAATGCTGACCTCAGAGAAAAAAAAAATGATAAAATTCATGTTTCAGTAACTGAACCATATGTTCCAAAACTACTCAGAGATGCTGATTAATGACAGCATAATTGCAAGTGTTCTTCACACATTTACACACACTTCTAAAGTAACTTCTAATTCATACTGTTGAAGCCTCAGTTATTGAAGGAAAAATCAACAAGAGTATATGTAATGGCTATAGAAACTTATCTTCAGAATTAACATCTTAGTAATACTGCTCTGATATTGGTCCATGATGAACACTCCTTGGAGTTTTACTTTATGCAGCAAATATAATAGAGCCTCAAGTTAGTTCATATACTAGTACACTTTGCTGTTTTAAAAAAAAATCCTACATAATTTTAAAACATTCTGAAACAACTGTCAGACCTACATGCATTAATCGCAACAAGGTTATGCAATATTTCTGAGCAAAAAGTATGTTCCCAAATTTCAGAGCCAACTTGATTTCAATGTCTACTTACTACTACAAACCCTTCTCCTCTAATGATGCAAATATGAAGAAAATTAATCCCTCATCATCTGAGACAGTCTGTTTTTATTTCCAACATCAGTCAGAATTTTTTCTCTCCAGCTACAGTCTTAAACTGTGAAGACAATTGTCTTACAACTGTTAAGCCATAAGGTGCTAAACAAACTATCTAAAATGCACTAAAACTTACATTCAAGAGAAGAAATGCGTTCTTCAAGGTCCTCATACATTAGTTTCTCTGGTTTGGGGATATCACTGAAATCTTGTTTATCTGTTCTTTCGTTATGAAGTCTGAAAGAAGAAGGAAGAACATAATTTAACAAAAAGAAATGCTAAACTTTTAAGCAAATAGCTGAGATTTAAATACAAGGATTACTCACATGCTTAGCAACAGACTAAACCAAACGTAAAAACCATTCAACCAAAATGCTGTAACCTTCTGACTCAGAAGTTAAGGTATTTAAATACAGTTCTCTAACTTTTACCAAAAGTCAGCTCCATCTCTCTGATAGTCATCTCCCTGCAGCCTTTCCCCAAGGCCTATATATGACATAAAGGCATTACATTAAAACAAGATACACTCTCAAAAGGCATAGAAAGGAGTAAGAAAAAGAAAAAAAGGAGAAATACAATGAATTGTGATACTTAGTCAACCAAAATTAAGAAACTTGCCTTTTTAGGCTCTGTGTTAGTCTAATTCCCACTGTGATGTCATCTTAACAGATGTGTTTGAGGTGTATTAGATGTCTGGCAAAACATACATGCAGGGGTGAAAATCTGGGTTCTATGAAAAATGAGTTTACTGCCCTTGTTTATCTCATCAGAAAGATAATGTGAAAGAACAATATCTCCCACATGACCCAGCTACTAAACTCTGACCAGAACCAGAACAGCAAAAGGAGTGCAGGTCACTAATGAAATTCAGCAGCAGCACTTCGTAAAGGGGCTTACTTCACACCAGCTTGTGCTCTTCACCATGGCATAAATGTGTTTGTGCTTACAATTTCTAAGGAATTCACGTCTTCTATGGGGCAAAAGTGGAGAACAAACACCACATACCCCCACAATGAGACATGTTCAATAAAAAAATGTCAATCTGGGGAACAAATGAATAAATCTGCATTGTCAGAACGGATAGTTCAGTAACATCAGTGGGGAAAAATACCCTGTAAATTAAATATGACAGAGCAAATGGAACTTCAAGTTTTTGGAAGTCTACTTCATGTTTTTAGTCTTTCCTTCACAGAAATGGTTAAGTGTTAAATAATTGTCAAGGATGCAAGGTTCAAGGACATGCATGCCACTTTCTTCAATACTGTGTCCTGCAACACTGCTAGAAAGACAGTCAATACACTGCCTCAGATTCAGCAAACTGAAGAGGTCTGCCTCATGAAGACAAGTAAACACATGTATTTCCAAAGAGTTTTCAAAATTCATTCCATCATACAAACTTGGCAACCAAACCCCAGACTGTACCTAATGTCAATATTCCATAAAACAGTACTGGTGTGCCAATCAACACCAAATGATTAAATTGCATGAGTTATGCTTAAAATTACCATTAAAGCTTAAACAAAAACTAACCACCACCATCTAAACTATTTTGTTAATGTCCGAAATTACTTTTTTAGCCCCAAACTGGTAATACCCCTCACGATCAGTTTCTTCAGCCCTAAACAAAAAAAGGAATGGTTTAGATAATAATCTGCCTCATAATTCTAGTCTTCCTGTCTATGTTTATTGGCTTCCTTCATACCACTCATATCTTGAAACATAAATAAACAAAGAGCTCCTGTAGTCACAGAAGCAATTGTTCTTCCCCACTGACAGAGGTCTAACTTGTAATGGCTTGCTGGTGTTACAGCATCATATTTTCTTTTCTTTTCCTTTTAAAGAAGTTTCCATTGCCACTTAAAATCTACAGGTCATAAACTAATCCCACAATACACATCAATGATCTGGCATTTGCCTAATAATGAGAGTAAATAACTGGAAAAGCCCACACATGCATTTCTGAAATATTTTATGTAACAGAAAACAGTCCAAGGCACAAGAAATTAAAAAAAAAAATACTCATCACAAGAATGTTTTCCCTTTAAGAAAGTCTTGGGAAAGCAGCAAGTTCAAGAAAATTATTGGGACCTCATACCCTTGCTTTGTCACAAGGAACCCAAGAAAGCAATTACAAGCCAGAGCTGCCTGCCCAGACCCTGGCCTGTTCTCTCTGCAACACAACTTGCTTATACTGTTAACTCTTCAGGCAGCATGGACTCTACAACATCCTTCAAAGAAGTACAGTCCCTCGCAGTATTAGAGCATTTTTCCATATCACCTTAACATGCAGGTTAACATTCAACCTTCACTTTGTAAGGTCTGTCACAGGATTACAGGAAATCTGAGAAATACTGTAGAAAATGTGAATGAGCAGGGAAAGAAGAGACAGCCACTTAAAGGAACTAACCTCATGGTCCCTAGGAATCCCAACAGCTTCTTTTCAAGGCCAAGAACATAAAGGCTCTCCCCAAATTCTAACCACAAAAAAGACCCTCTCTACATTAAATGTATATTGAGGACTTGATAACAACAAAACAAAAAAAGCCTATGAATGCCTGCTAGACCTGCCCCAGGACAAGCTGTCTTTCTTCAGCCATCAAATCTGGAATGATGGCTAACAGTTTAAGGCCAACTCAAGTGTCTCTTTTTAGGAAAGAAACATTAAAAATTAAATAGTCAAGCTTTTTCTGAAGACACCTATTCAGGATTCTCAGTTTTGGAGAGTAGAAGCACCAGTGACCATTAAGAACAGAAGAATTTCATACATGGAAATAGGAAATATAGAGAGGAAAGAGAAGTCATTTTTATGCAGCTTAATTTTGCCAAGTTATTCATTTACTTAAAAGAGGTCTTAAAAAAACCCAAGGGAAACGAGAAAAGTTCTGCTACCCAACCCATTCCCACATGTAAAGGAGACTGGAGATTCCTATTCTGAAAACAGTTATAGGCACATGAACAAGCTCTTCAAAGGAAAAAACAGTTAGCGTTACAGCTTGTTAATGAATGAAGTGAGAATGTACAACTGCCTTGATTTAAATACTTAAACAGGCACCAGAAACTACTGAGCTTCAATCAGCAAAAGCTCATCAGTCAGATGACAGATGTGAAAAATAGAGACACAATAAAAGAGACATAGCTTTCGTCAAGGAATTAGTGGCCTTTTTTTTACTAGGGGTTTTTGTGTGCATTAAATATAACCTCAATAGCTTTTGAACATCAAGCATATGCAAATAGCCTGTTCTAATATGGGAAAGATGAGAGATTATCACTACTTTGGACGGGAATTTGTGATGAGCTTGTAGTTTTACCTTTTTCTTGAAAAATAATTTCAAGTCATTGAAAAAAGAAGTCTACTCCTCTAAAGACCCAACTTTGTCTTCTGAAATGAAGTTTGTTCTCAAATCAGTCTACAATGTCAGCATTCCTCACACGTTTAAAAAAAAAAGATTTTTTTCATAGATATTATACACAGGCATGCAAGTCAGTGGCTCCTGAAAGTAAATCTGAGTTAAACAGCAGATTTTACATTTTTAGGAAACTTTTAGAAAACATGTTTTCTGAAATCAGTGATTAACAGAATGTTTATTTATTAATAATGAAACTTTCATTCAGCTGTCTGGAAGCGGTCTGCTGTGTAAGGAAATACAATGAAAAATAAGGTCTACGCTGACACAATAGATTTCAAGTGCTGCAGAACTTGCAGCTCTCTTGAAATACAAGGATCACACCACACCTTGCTCTCAAAAGTTTGTCAGAACTCTGACACATGAAAAATAGAAAACCAAAGAAAGGCAAAAGCAAAAGTTTATTGTTAAATCTAGAGCTATATCTATGGAGATATCTACAGCAGTCTGAAAACCAACAAAGTAAATCAGCCTGACCTAAGCCCAGGAACATCTAAACTTTGTATGACTTGTATTTGTCAGGTGTGCCTTACTGGTGACAGTGCACACCAAATGAACCACCTTCTACCTTTGAAGCCACACATGGTAACAAAGCCATACTTACATTGGTTAAGTAGCACAAACTGAAAGTGCCGAGAAGCACAGTTCTAAACGTTAATTAATACCCTTAAACAGCAGAATTTGAGCTAAGTTTCAGTGATGGGTATTTATCAGTTTGCTACATCTGCCTCACATTCCCACTCTCCAGGCTTTTTAGTCCGTTGCCTAGCACTTTTTCCATGGCAGTGGATTTTTTTAGGCTCTGGAGCTAGTGCTGCCACTACCGTTTCTCCCCAACAGAGGGAATCTTTGGAATAACCTTTCATCCTTGCTCAACTACAACAGTGAAATGACTTTACAGAACACTGTAAATCAAGTTTTACTTTGTCATAGGACAAGACTTTTTTTTTAAACGCTGCATTCATCTGAAGTTTCCAATGCACTTGAAGTTTAAGTATTTCACTGCACGTAACTTTGCACTGTAAGGAAGCACAAATTTAACAGAGGTGAAAATGTCAAATCGTACTTGCCAAAGGTTTTTGGATTTGGGAGAAGGGGGAGTGTTTGTTTTTTTTATAGCTAAGTTCCTCTTTAGGCATGATATTCAAGAATGGAAATCCTTATCCATCTTTAGAAAAGTTCTCACTTACAAAATGAATGGCTTACTTGAATTGTAAAAGCAGCTATTGCCATGAACAGTTAGATGTTTCTTTAAAAAGCAGGTTAAAAATATTGCTTTGTAAACAATGTTACCTGATTTTCTGGCCACGACTGGATGGTGAGGAAGAAACAGACTCAGAAGATGAAAGTAGATGTGGCTTTGAAATAGGAGAAAGCACCTGGTCAACACTCTGCTGTGAAGAGGCAAGGTATGAGCCGCTGATGTCTGCAGAATAAAAATCCCACAATTTGTATTAGTCAGTTATCTGTCCTACGATTTCTCGGACAAGGCTGGTTTTTACAACACATGCATAATTGGACTGTGCAGGCAGCACCACCACTATAGGCCAACTAACATCCAGATCTTAACATGAACTTTCTTGTACTGGTTCTTTCTTTTTTTTTTTTTTACCTCTCGTGTATGGGAATTCTCCTCTACAGGCCTTCACCATCATAAACTTACTCCTCACAAAGCCTATGATTACGATCACCCTGTAATACGTCCATGTTCCCCACAAACTGCAGCCCCTCTGCCAAACACCAAATAATTTCTCCCATGTTGGGCATTAGAGGAAACATTTATGGACCTGGATTTCAAGCTAGGGATGTGCTTACTAGCCAGCAAAAGATAATGCCTGAGGTCTCCCAAAGGCCATTCTTCATTAGGAAATTTAACCTGGAGGTTTCAATTTCTACGGATTTGTGAAAATGCGTGATGAAACAAAGAAGAAAATCTTTGAAGATTTTATCCTCTTACCAACAGTTGTAAAGTTATCAGGGAAGGAAAGACAGCATAACTAGAGAAGTCTTGAGTTTCCTAAGAAACCAAGGTAAAAAACAAAACCCCTGCATTAAAAAGGCTTTTAATCAAACTTGCAAAGCCCAGCACTTTGGTTAAATTTTGCTTTGCAATCTTCATTTTCCTTTCCTGTGCAGTGGCACAGGTCTTTCATTATTAGACTATGAATTATTATTTTTTCCACAAGATATGGTATTCACTCAGTAAGCAGGCACTGCTGTTTTTCTTCTCTTTATTGACCAAATAACTTTTACTGTAGTCAGTGCTAATCTGGCTCAAGAGATAAGACGAAAAGCCATTATTAACACTCCTATACCTGAAGTTCTTTCAGGTGGTCACATAGAAGTGCACCCTGTTCATGGCACACATCACACTGCAGAAGTAAGGATGCTTCAGACTAGGGGTTGCCCACGGATTTTTATCTCCAGACAGCCCTTATGCCCATCCAACAGAGGTGAACATCCTCTAAGGAAGCTGAGCGCTAACAGAACGGGACCCAGCAGTTACATCGTACTTGCGTATCAGCAGTACATGTTCGTGATGGGAACCCTCAGCCCACTCACATCCAATCTTTTCATAAAGTAACTTGTCAAATTTTCATATGCAGAGCAAATGGACAAGAACAGCACGTAGTACTTACTGCATGCACCTCCTCAGCATAACACATACTGCATGTCAGGACACAGGTGGCACACCAGACAGCTCATACGATAATTTACTACAGCCTACTACTATTTAGAAATCATCTAGGACTGAACTTACTGATTTTCTACTAAAAGACAAATAGCTGAGGTCTTTGGCTCACAGTATGCTGTCTGTGACTGTTTCTTGATCCATATTACTGGCCCGATGTTATGGGTTTGTGGCAGTGGTTTTTGGTAACAGGGTGGGGGCCGCAGGGCCGGCTCCTGTGAGAAGCTGCTGGAAGCTTCCCCGGCTCCAAGTTGGATTCAACTCTGGCCCAGGCCAAGCCTGTCAGCGATGGCAGTAGCGCCTCTGGGAGAAAGGAGTTAAGAGGGGAAACCTGCAGGGAGTGGGGGATTGGGATGGGAGAGGAACCCCTCTGTGGGTACTGAGGTCAGGGAGGAAGGCAGGAGAGGATGCCCCCGCAGCCCGCGGTGAGGCGGCAGGCTGTCCCCCCCAGGCGTGGAGGGGAGCGGGGGAGCAGATGCCCACCTGCAGCCCGGGAAGAGAGGAGCCCACGCCGGAGCAGGGGGATGGATGCCCCCCAACATGGCTGGGGCTCCATGGGAAAGCCCGCGCTGGAGCAGGTTGGGACTGAAGGACTGCAGCCCGTGAGAAGGACTCACCTTGGAGAAGTTCGTGGAGGAAGAGTGTGAGAGTCCCCCTCCCCCTGAGGAGGAAGGAGCGGCAGAGACCAGGGGTGGCGAGCTGACCCCAACCCCCATTCCCAGAACCAGGAGCGGAGTTGAGGCGGGAAGGAGGGAGGGCTGGGGGGAAGGTGTTCTAAGGTTTGGGTTTACTTCTCAGAATCCTTGTTTTGATTTGATTGGTAGTAAATGAAATTGATGTTGTTTCTTCCCCAAGTTGAGCCTGTCTTTTGCCCGTGACCATAAGTGGGGAGTGATCGATGCCTCCCTGTCCTTGTCTCAACCCATGAGCTTTTCTTTATATTTTCTCCTCATCCCACCGTGGCCGGGGGGGGGGGGGGGGGGAGTGACCGAGCGGCTGCGTGGTGCTTTGTTACCGGCTGGGCTGAAACCACGATACCTGAGATTGGAGACAGCAAGCATGGGAAAACAGCAAAGGCTCCTGTCCTACTTTTAGTTGCTCTTAAAGAAATGGGCTTACTCCTTCCCAGTAGAAAGTCAAAGCCTGAAAGATGTCCAACATGCATGGGCTTGGGAAGGAAAACAGTCAAATGCATGAGCTAATTTAAAGGAAGAGAGAAAACCACATACACTTCCATTGGCAGATTATGCAGTAAAGCAGCTGCTAGATCTGCCAACTACAAGTATTTTACAGGAGGACACACTTCTTCCTTTCATCCTTCAAAGGAAGACATGTGCTGATGACTAAGCTGGAGCTGTCACTGAGGTATACCTCACTTAAAGGAAAAACAAATCTCAGACTCACGCGCATGATAGCTTTTAGCTCTTAAAATTTATTCTGAGCTGTTCAGACTGGCATCTTCAACAGCACTGAAAAGCTCCATGGAAGCGTCCAGAATGACTTACGGTTTTCTAGCAAAAACAAATCTGGTGCTTCAGCCACCTCTAGCGCAAAGGATAACATATATACCAATAACAGCACTCCTCCTCAGAAAACTCTTGAAATGGAGGTGACATATCAGTGGGGAAGCAATCTAACTGGAAGCAGATAAATCACTCCACAGCACATTAGCACTGAAGCTACCATGCTTACTGGGGCAAGTACTGCATCAGTTTACCTTGAGAACATAACCAACTAGCTGTAACCCAGCTTCCTACACTTACATAGCACTCATTTTCTGTAACACCTAAGTCAGGTAATGCCCTGTGTTATTCAGCTCTTATCCCTCTCCAGAACAAGTCAGTCTTGTGCATTAAGCAAAGAACAGATCCAATGGAAAAAAGAAATCGGCCATCATGTAACTAGCTTATGACAGGTACAAAGACAGGAAGGATTGTTAAGGTTATGCACACAGCTTTAATTTTTACATTTCCTGATTTTACAACAAAACCCTACTTTTATGGAAGATTTTGTGTGTGTGTGCAGTATTAAATAGCCTGTAGGTACTTTATACAGAAGCTGACAGAGAAAACTTAAAACGTAAAAGACTGCTTTGGAAGTTCAAGTTCTCAAATACGTTTTCAGTAACAGAGCATGACATTCTACATGCAGAAACACAGGGACAGCCTCAATAGATCAGACTGTTTGTAACCTGTTTCTAGCAGTGCCCATAACTAAACAATACTAAAGTTAAAAAAGGAGAATACTTAAATCTTTCTTCTGGCAACAACCACCCTGGCCTTTCCTCAATCAATACTTTTTTGGGTCCTCCTAACAGGGCAGTTTTATTCCTGCATCTATACTTGTTGCCACAGAAGCAATAAATTCCACAACTTACTCATGGTATGAAAAAGTACTTCCGCCTCTTTCCTTGCAATTTCACAGGATTCTGGGGTCTGTGAAGCAGTGATTTATTGATCCCTTTTCACCTTTTCCACATCGCTCATTGCTTTCCAGATTTCCCACAGCCCACCTCAGCCAACTCTTTTCCAAACTAAGCTGCCCTTCTTGTATTTAACCTTCCTTCATGCACAAGTTGATGATTATCTTTTTTTTTTTTTGGTACTATCTCTTTTTTTCATCCTGTTAAAACCACTTTGAGCTAGGGTGACAAGAATTGCGTGACTCAAGAAGCAGACCTACTGCAGATTTGAAACAGTGTAATGTTTTTTTCATTTTCAATTCTTTTCTATTTTGCTTGCTTTTCTGAGTACTGCCCCTTTAAAAAAAACAACTAAGTAATTATAAGACACTGTGAAATTAATAGCAAATTACAATTTTCCAATCATGACCAAACACTAATCCCCTCCCTCTCACAATTGCTCAGGAATATTTGATAAAGATGTCACAGCAAAAAAGAACAAACAAAAGCAAATCTGGACCTTTCAGACTGGAAAACTCAATTTAAGAGAAGCCAGACAAAGCAGCCTTCTGCTGCACACGTTAACTACAATAGCTAAATGAAAGGATAGGAATACAGAGGGAGGGTTATTAAACCTGGGAAATTACAGTTAATGTTACAACGTAGTTATACTTCATAGCAACTTTTGAATGAAACTGCACATCATAAGGTTACACCTGTATTGAATTATATAGCGTAGTCTTCTCTATAAAGCTAACGAACTAAGTGCAGTATGTTTAGCCTCCCTCAACGTACTTCTCCAGTACTTGTTTCCATGAAGAAGCAATACTCCAAGCAGCTAGCATATTTTGTCTCTGACTTCTCCTGCCTCTTAGCAAATAACCAATAAGTGAAAGACTATCACTACTAAATCTTTTCCCATAGCGCAAGAGGAACAGTAAGTAAAAGCCAAATACAACACCAGATTAAAAATTGTGACTTACCATCTGAAGTTTTCTTGTTACCGAGATCTCTTTCCAATTTCGAAATGGGAGTAGAAGAAAGGCGTCTTGAAGAAGACGCTCCTCTGCACGGTGGCGTTAAGGGATTTTTAAAGACCTCAACCTGCCCAGATTTTTTGATGTGTTTTTCACCTCTTGGACTGCTCAGGGGGGAGTGCTGGGAGCTGGGATTATCCTCTAGAAGTTCATGCTGGGTCGTCAAGGGGGGTCTACTAATAGCACACTGTAGGAGTAAAGGAGACTGCATCTTTCTTGGCGTTCTGCTTGCAGCTGCACCCTGCATGACTCTGTGTTGGTAGTTCCTGTAGGCTTCTTCCAAATACTCTGCCTCTTTTTCTAGTTCTTTTATTCTAGCCCGGGTTTGTGCCATACACTCTAGGTCAGAATCTGGAGAAGCACTGCGTGGCTGTAACTGCTGCTGATAGCCAAATCTCGGCACAGCGTTTACCTTCATCACATCAGTCATAACCTGATTCTTTAGGAATGTGCTATCCACATAAATATCATGAGGTACAATTCTGTCACCAGTGAAGTCAAGGACAGAGCGATCGACAAGTGAAGGCTTTGGATTCCGATACACTTCATTTTCTAGAGCTAAAAGATAGCAAGAGAAAGTGAGTGACAGTAAAGAGTGAGAGAGGGAGACCCATAATGAAACAGAAACAGTAAAACACAGCATGTAAATTTCAGTTTGATCAAAATGATTTTAAGATGGAATTGGCTCAAATTGTGAGAATTTAATGGTTTGACTTAAATGTATTTTCAATGCACAATTTGCATAGCTGCAAATTATCGCTGATATTTTTTTTTTTATTATATAATCCTTCCGTGTACAACTACCTGAAGTATGCCCTCTACAATGTTATTGCTTAAATTACATTTAAAGAAATGAATAAAAATTAAAACATCACCACTTTGGACACATTATATCCAATCACACTGTTAAAAGGTGAGGGACACAGGGCAGGCCACAAGTCTTAACAGCTTCCTTCTATTTAGATAAAAAAAGAAATTTGGAGACAAATTGTTGTTTTTAAAAAAACAAAGTACTTCTCCAAAATTGTCAGTTAAATTGAATGTTTCAGGGCTGTCTGTTTCCTGGCTTGCACTTGTATGTGCTTCAGCAAGCCCAAAAGACCAATCTATAGGGCTGTATCTTTCTCAGCAAAATCACCACCTTGTTTTTATTCTACATAAATGTTTCTTCAATGACATTCTTAACTCTGATGCAAAATAAAAGTCCTTGCAGTACTTTCAGTCATTTAATTAAAATATATATTTGCTATTTTAACACTAACAAATTTCCAATTCCAAATGGTACCGATACTTGTACCATATATGAAAATGTACACATTGGTCTGGTGAATAAAATACTGCATATACTGAACTATGGTGCAAAACATGCTGTATACAATGTATAACCATTGCAGAATTCAATTCCATATTTTTAGATTAAATATACATCCCCAAACTTTTATTTATCATACTTGATATTAGCAAGACCGATAGGCATCTTTAGAAATACATTTCTTCAGCAGACTGAATTGCTTTACGCAAGTGCCTCTCTCTCTTTCTAATGCCTATACGAGGTGCATAAGCTGTTAGCCTTGACAACGACTGTTTAAAAGTTAGATTTAAATTTGTGAAGTACACAATACAATTTCAAATTGATTACTCTTATTATGAACATTCAAGAATCAAAAGGCATTAAAACATAACTCGCCTCCTGGAAAACAGTGATTATGTTATCACCAAACACTAATGTCTTCATGCTGAGGAAAAACAGACAATAAAAACATGCAAGTATTCAGGGAGGAATGTTTTCCCTTCCTCTTATGTGTATGTTTTCTGAAAGGAAGGGAAGTTGTAATGAGTCTGCTTTTTACATTGGGCTTTTAAATAGATTTTGATTTTAAACTTGAAGTCTACTCACTGGCGGTATATTAGTTCTATGCAACTGCAGCTTTTTTAAGCTTCTGGAAATTCTTATACTAGTTAGGTAAATGAACTTCGTAAAGGATTGCTCTGGTGTAAGATACAAACCTGCCTGTGTTTGTTTCACCTGCAGTTTCAGTTCCTCAACCTGCACATTTAACTTCCTGACAGTAGCTTCTGACTCCAACAGTTGGGTCTTTAACTGGGCACAACGCTCAACCTATAGGAGATCAAGAGGAAAACAAAAATCAGCATAATTCAAACACAAAGAGTAATCTCAGCTGGCTGAATACTTGTTTCTAAATGGTTTTCAGGTCCAGTGAAACCATACACATAGTATCCTACTGAAAGTCAGTGCTGACAACTTAATGACTTGGAAAGATTTACTTTGTTTATGTTGGGTTAGTGATTTTTTTTTTTTGGTTGCTTTTTGGTGTTGTTTTGGTTTGTTTTCTTTAGAGTTGTTTACATAAAAATAAGTGGAGTACAAACAATCCCCCTAACTACATGCTAAACGGCCTGCACAGGTACATAGATAAATGTGAACGGGATGACAGGAAAGAGAAAGGATTCAAATTATTTAGAAAAAACAATTTACCTCACTTTGTAGCTGCTTTTCCAAAATCTGCCTATGACTTTCAAATTCATCCAGCGCCAGCTTCCTAGAATGTTCCACTCTCCTCAGCTCCACTTGGCAGGCCAGGTGCTCCGCCGAGGGCTGCGATAGCTCTACCCAGAAAGAGAAATACTAGACACTCAGCCGTACAATAACGAGTGTGCACTTTTCTACACGATACCGCTTCAAAACGTAAAGCTGATTTGGTCTGAAAAACGTAACAAGGCTTTGTTTGAATAAAGTACTTAAGGATTTTTTTCCCTCCTTTTACAAAGGACCGAAATTTTTGGTGGTGTAGTCATCTAAGATCTAGACCCAGACTGTCCTACTCTGGAAGAAAAATACATATCCTAACCTACCTAACTGGGTGTACGTCTCTACTCTCCTGCAATCTCAAATGCACATTAAAAATACTTGGCATTTTATGACTATAGTCAGGCAAGCACTTAAAAATAATAGTGCAATGTTCTTTTACCATTACTAACCATACTAATGCTATGGTTAGAAACATTGCTCTGCTTTTTTCAAAGGGTGAAAGGGATATTCTTCATATTGTTATAGCTACCACAATTCAGGATTTCTACAATACAGACATATTACAGAAAATAAACTGATAATGTCAAGGACTGTTTCATTTTACACAAACATTAATTGGGGTTTAATAAAAACTACTAGTAAACATAATACAAAGAATGTATTTTAATGAAAATTTACTTCTAAACAAGTACTTGTAGGGAAACATAAACAAGAAAATTATTAAATCATTCACACTGACTGTCTCGAAGATGCTGGTTCTCACTGCGAGTCTCATCCAACTGTTGCCTAAGCAGTTTATTCTGCACTTGGAGCTCCAATTTCTCCTCCTTTAGCAAAGGATAGTCTGACACCTCTTTCAGTTTTTCTGTCAACAACTGATTCTGTTTATTTACCAAGAGAACCTGGGCCTTCGCTGACTCCAAATCCAGCTGCAGAAAAAGAACAGTTTAGAAGCTTATGAACTGTTGTACTACTAAATCATTTTTATTTCACATTTTCTTTTTTTTTAAATGTACCTCAAAAGCACTAATTAGAATACAGCTTCTTTAAATTCATGTTTACAATTACCTCAAGCTCTCTCGTGCGTGATATAGCTTGCTTGAGTTCCTCCTTTTTTGAATTAACAGCAATGGTTTCTTCATGCAAAAACATAGCTTTCTCTGCAGGGAGGATTACAAATGCTGAATTAAAATTAGTAGCGTAGTAGAGTAAAAAATTGTATCAGCCAAAAAAAGTTTAAGCTGCTAAGCCCAACATTCAATTTAATTCAAGACATAAAAATGACTGTCATACACACTCCTTCAAAATTATGTAAGTCACACTGTGTGCATATATACATATGCATACATACACTCCTTCAGAATTAAGTAAATCAAATTCATATGCACATGATATATCATTTCTTTCACACGTCCCTAACTTAAAAGTCTCAACATGTTATCTGTCCCAGCTCTTTTCCCCAAGCTCCAATTAAACATCTTGTGCACAATAAATGTAAAAACTGGCAACCATTCAAGAGTATGATACCAGAGTGTACCAGAGTTCAATTAGAGACTGAATGAGCTATTAAGACTTCAGAAGGAGATGGGAAACTGAAAAAGCAAAATGCTTTGCAGCCTCTGTGCAAAGCAGCAGCTCACGGTTCCCACTGCATTCTGAACAGCAAGGAGTTGCTGACCTGTCCCTGGATCCTGCTACATGTTTTCAAAAATCTATTTTGATGGTTTTTCTGTCACTTATACCACTGTTACTGAACACCATGACTGTTTAGTAACTACAGTGTTTTGATACCTGTTAGTAAAAGCTCTAGAGATAAACAGCTACTTTATTAATCTCAAAGAGATGGTTACCTTTATTTTTTTTCTCATCTTCAGTAACTTTATTGGTTCTGGCTATGTGTTCTTCTTTTAATTCAAGCTGATATCTAGAAGTAAAAAGAATTATGTATTTCCAAAGTATGTGTGTGCGCACATGTGCATGCATTTGTGCAAATTGCAGTCTTTCCCAGACTAAACTACGATCACACAATTATTTATTAACAAAATTAGTTATTGCAGAGCCACTGAAACAGTTGGAAAGGGCCTTGCCAATCACCTCATTCAACCACCTGCTCAAAAAGCAAGGCTACCACCAACTCCAGAGCAGTTCAGCTGTGGCTCTTCCTAGCTAAGTCTTGAAAACCTCAAAGGATGTATATTCCACCACCTCCCTGGATGACCTGTGCCAATGCTGCACTACCTGCCCAGTAAAAATTTTTTTCCCCCATGTCCAAGCTGAATCTCCCAAGCCACAATTTATGGCCCCTACCATATGAACTGAGAGGTCACGTCTGATAGTCCCGTAACTATCCTGACAGACCTTTACTAGTCCCTCTCCAGTTTCTTCGTGACTTTCTTGAATTGGGGAGCCCAAACCTGGGCATGGTATTCCTAGCACAGCCTTTACCAATACCTGAAGGGGATAACAACTTCCCTCAGTCTGTTGGCCATGCTGCTACTACCGTCACCCATCATGCTGTTTGCCTTATTTGCGAGAGCGTGCTGCTCGCTCACAGTCAGCCTGGCACTCACTCTACTCCCATGTCCTCTTCAGAAACGCAGCTCCTCAGTCAATTCCTTTTCCGCATTATACTGCTTCATAGGGATATTCTTCCCCGAGCACAGAGCTTTGCAGTTCTCCTTGTTAAAATTCCTAAGATTTGTGTTGGCACAATCCCCAAGCTTATCAAAGCCTGTCTGAACTGAACCTCTGCCATTTGTTGTGGAAGCCATCCCCCTTAATTAAGCCTCATGTTCAAAGTTGTTGAGGATGCCCTGTGTCAACATCCAGATCATGGATGAAGGTGATGGACAGTATGGGTCCCAGTAGTGACCCCAAGGGTTCTCTGCTCATCATCGGCCACCAGCTAGACACTGAGCACTGCCCAGGTACACCACTATTCACAGCCCAGCAGCCATCCAACTTTACCATTCAATTTTACTGGAATTTACAGGAGCTAAGAAAGCTCAACATTTTGCATGACTGGGACATAGATTATAAATGTTTTCAGATATTGCCACATCCATCCTCCTGCATTTTTGCAAATGGTCCAGACCACTCAGATCCTTCTCCCAATTATGGCATTTAACATTTACTGTAGAAATAAAAAAAGATTCCTTTCCCAACCAGCATCATTATATCTATATAATAAATAATAGCTCTTTGCTACTTTTCACCAAGGATTTGGGACAAAACGACATGGATTTTATCTTTCTGAGCATTTGCAGAATGTCTAAAATATTTTGTATGTTGGTAAAATAAGCTAAGCAGCAGTTCATCCTTAAAATAATTTGCTTCTCCTCATGAACCAAAAGCACTCCACAGGCATTATTTGTAACTAGCTGTTATGGATAGATAAAGTAAGATACCAAGGGGGGTCATTAGTCGCATTTCACTGTTCTCTGACAAAACCCTCAAATCTACTCAGTTTCAGCTGAGGCATCATTCTTATCAAGACCTACTCTTTACATCTTTCCTCTGTGATTTAAATAAAGACACACTAACACAGGTAATACTTATTGTTCACTGGTTTGCAATAACAAGTAATGATACATCAGTCATTTGGTTTAACTGCCTAACTGGAAGACTGGTTCATGGTATCAAATACACAGGAATAATAACATGCCAAGAGCATGTGCCTGCATTGAAGGATCACGTAACCCTTCAATTGACCAAGGCACTCCAAGAAAGTACAATAGCAAAGTTAGGATATACCCACCGCAGCACCTCAAAAGCAGTCACAGATGATGTCTTACGCTTTCAAAGAGCATTTCTAAGCAAATTTCTTGAAACCATGTTCAAGCAGATGGTAGTCAATAAAAGAGGGTGATCTGTATCAGAGAATCCCTCTCCAAAAATGGGGAGGGGTTAAGGTAAGAGCCAATCTAACTGTACAATGGGCTAGTGTGCCTCTCACCCTTTTTCCAAGAAACCTATAACATCTTTTTAATGCTGATTTCCCCTCCATGCCTTTTCTGCATTCATAAAATGGTCAGTTCTTTTAATTGTGGTCAAAGGAACTCACTAATACTGCTTCAAATCCTCTTGTCTAAACACTCAACTAATGTCACATCTCTTTCCTGGAAAACAACACAGAATTTAAACTACAACAATAATATAACCTATAATCAAAAGAGAGTTATCTTCCATAGCAAGCTTTTTCTGAATGTGACAGAACATTTTGTCGTACTAGCAAAGAGCTAAGCAATGATGTAAAGAATTCAAGCTGATAAAAACACGAGTGCACATTTTCAAAGTCCTTGCTTTGTTACACTTTTCAAAAGAAATCCTATAGAACTTATTATTCTGTTTTCATAGGAAGTAGCATGCGTCCTATTAGAGACAAAAGAAAAATTTACTTCAAGAGTTCTGTCTTAAGCTTTTGATCATACGTCTCCTCTATGTTCTTCACAGCAACCTCCCGACGTCGAAGTGCATCATCAATAGCTTTATTTTTCTCTTCCTGAAGTTTCTGAGTGCTGAAATATCCATAAATATACAGACAATGACCACTTATAATCTTGAAACTTTAGGGTTTGTTTTGTGTTTTTTTAAAATAACATTTAGGGACATCAAAGTATAATGTGCTTGCTTGGAACACTGTAGCAATTTAAAATTATCATCAGAATCTGTCACTGTAATTCATTAAGAACAAGGAGATGTGACACAAACTAAATTGCCCTATTTAAAATCCAGTACCAATCAATTGCACAGCTATCCCAGGTTAACCCTAGCTCAGTTTCCTACACCAGAAAGGCTTCAGAGGAGATAGTGCTGAGCATGGTATTCTATCAGCACCCTCTGCTGGGTTGTTAAAAAAAAAAACAAGTTTTTGTTAGCAGGATACTCATTTTCCTATAAAAAAAAGATGACAAAGTAATGACATTAAGTAGTATTGAAAAGCTGGCCAAAAATGGTTTAGTTATTTTTTTATTTAACCAAAGAAAACTGATCTTCCAAGAACAAGTCAAAAAAAAAAAACAACCCAGGAGTAAAGCAGCAAAATATCACATACATGCCTCATGAGTGTTAGGGTTACACACTGTGTTGTCTGGGGTTTGTTGTTTAGTTTTGTTTTTTTTTTAATTTAAGCACTTCAAAGCAAATATCTCGTTCCTTGCCTCCAAAGTAATGCTGCACTGTTTTGGTTGGATGAGGTGGAATAGAAAAAAACCCCAAACATCTTTTTGTATGGGGTATCCCTGCTACTAGAGACAGTATACAACACTGCTGAAAATGCAAAACACAACTTCTGGGATATATAATCCATTTCAATGTCATAGAAGCAGCAACATCTTGAAGGGCGCTTTCCAGAAAAAGGACAACAGCGTATTTTAGCATTGTATATGCCCTTCAGCAACTTACACTTCAAATGCCTCAATTCTTTGCTTCAGTTCCGCCTCTCTGGTCCTTACGACTTCAATATCTTTCAGTAGACTTTGTCTCTGAGCGTATACTTCCTTTGCTTCTATCTGAATCACAAAACATTATCTCTAGTTTTACTTCACACTTTATACAGGTATTTACTGTTTAACATGTTCAAACTTTCAAGGATCTTCTTCAGTAACTGGTCTTACTCCAATAAATATATAGTCATAATTTGAAATAACATCCAGAATTGATTATAATTATCTTTTTTTGTTCCCTTTCTCCTTTTACCCTGAGTGAAAATGTTTTAGATGGAGTCACTACTGGCTTCCTGTAAACACTTTTCTTTTAAGAAATACCACTGATTAAAACTTATGTACAAAGAAAAATTGTTTTAAAAAATTTACATAATAAACATGTTCAAACACTTGACTTTTTTTTAATAAACAATAGTTTCCTATGTTCTTCATAAAAACAAAATTGAAAAAACAAATGCCAAAACCCCGTGATAAAACATGATTTAAAATTAAAACTGAGTAAACCAGCAGTCTTTCAGTTTTTGCAGTTTAACTTATAGAAATCAAACAAACTGTAAAAGGGATTCTCCAAACATGCTAATACCAAAAGTCACATACCTTCTTATTAATAAAAAATAGCTTTTTTTGTCCTTAAGCACACAAGTCATTATTTCTCTCCAAAGAAATAATAAGTGCCGAAGAAGAAGAAAAGTATGATTTTGCCATACAGGTACTCATATCAAGTTTGCAAGCCACGTGCATTTGACAGTGCTGAAAGACTGAGCTGCTGTTCCTGGTGCAACAACCAGAGCAGTTTGTCAAGCCACATTACCTGGGCATAAAGTTATCTTAGCAAAGGGTTAAATTACCTTCTACCTTTATTGTAAATATACTTCAACTCAGTAGAGCTCCTAGTCTCTGTTAAGAGTCCCCAGCTAAATGACGCATATACTTTTCAGGGAAGTGCGTAAGCTAACAAGAGCAACCAGATATTCATACACAATACCTGACGGATATGCTGATCTAGTTGTCTTTTTTTTTTTTTTTTAATTACTGAATTAATTTCATATCCACAGAAGAAGATTGATAGCATAAAATACAAGGTTTTCTTGTAAGCTTCTAAGGACATAACCATGAAAGAAATTCATAGCGTAGTGATAAAATGTTTAACTTTCAGATTGGAAGGAGGTCAATAGTAAAGACCAGTATATAATAAACTATATAGAGACCTGTATGATTGCTTTGTTAACCAATACCATGTGCTCTCTGGGGGGTGGGGGGGAACTGAAAACCAAAAAAACCCACCACCACAACAAAAAACCTCACCACAAAAATGTGGTTAGCATTTGTGGATGACTATTATTTGGATAGGAAGGTCTACTGCAGACAGCAGAGGGATGGCTAAGCAGGCAGGCAACAGAATAGCAAGCAAACTATTCTTCCAAAAACTGAAAAGTAACAGAGATTGGGAGAAGCAATTTAGAACTATTTACAAATTATTGTGTGCTGCAGGAACAGTTACTACTCTGGCAAAACACAAATAGTTAACAGCCCAAAGGAGTAACTCATCAAAAAAGTGTTCAAAGAAACGAAACGAGATGCTAGCTTACAGTAAAGACAGTGGCTATTAATAATATTCAACATACAGTGACATACAGAAATGGCATATCCGTACCATCCAGACTACATATTCCATTTAGCTTAGAGTCCTTCTTAGCAACTGAAAGAATTTATAGTATAACTAAAAGCTATGTTCAACTTTCTCTTAAAAAAATCTCAGTGATCTGAATTCAGCAAAGTTATTAAAACAAATTAAAAAGTATTTATTACATTTAAGTCCATCAATCCTAGCCTGCAGAACTGTTCCTTTTCCAGCCAGCTCTACTTAGATATTTACCCATACTCTTTCTTGCAGTTGCTAAATGAGCTCCCCCGAGAACAAAAGTAAATTCAATGTTTTCACTAATAAGCCAAGTACGATCTGAAGGTAAATCTCCTGAAGATATAAGAACAATTTAATCAACTCACTGAATCATTTTGTGCTAGATTAAGAAAAAATATTTGGACCTTTACCTCTTGTTGCTTTTGAAGCCTCTCAATAGCATTCTTTTCACGAGAAATCAAGGCTTCAGACTTTGCCTGATGTGTCCTCTCCAACTCATGACGCAGCTCAGAGATTTCTTTCTGGGTCTGCACTTTCTCCTCCATTTTAATCTTTGCTATTTCAACTTCTTTAAAATGTTCTAGCTTACATAAAGGAGAAACAGTGGGGTAAGTAGGGCCATCTTCAAATCGACAAAGGCAATCCCTCCTCAGGCAATTCTAAATTTCACTTAGAAATTCTTGTTAGGAAATGTATGATAATTTGATGAAAATAAATTACTGTGATAAAGTATCTTAGCAGAACATACTATTTGCATGTCTCACATAGTTTTCATGCATTTATCTGGCATCCCAAAGCAGATCTTAGACAAAACTAGTAGCTTTAGACAAGAGCAAAACAGAGGCCTATGAAGAAAAACACACTGCAGGAGTGATACTCTGTTTGCAGTTAAGGAATGGCCACACTCTTTAATTCCTCCTCTGACACTGTCTCTATTCTTGTCCCTTTCCCAAAGAACCACTTTTGACTGGTGATGCAAGAAATGGCAGAAGCAGACCTGTCCTGAATCGCTCAGGAACTACAGAAATACATCTGGACACAAAAAAAGTGCCAAACATAAAAAAAATGCAGAACATGTAACTCCACATAAAGAGGGTAACAGAAACAGAAGTCCTGATTCACAGACTTCTTAGCACAACTGAAAAAAAAGTAAATGCATACAAACAGGAAAGTATGCATCTTTCAACTGCACAGAAGAACTGTACGGAACACGCCACCATACAATGTGTGAAGTACAATATACGCAAGAACAAACAGAGTTATAAAGAATTGTAAGAAAAATCTGGAACAAAATGGAAAGCAAGCATACAAGACAAAAAATATGAGAAAAAAATGAGCAAAAGAATAAAAAGAGAATGACAGAAAAATTGAGAGACTGGAGAAAATGAGGTTAAAGAGAGGGGAAAAAGCACAGTAGGAACACCTGATCAAGGAATTCAGGTCTGCGGGCATAAATTTTGCGAAAAATGAAAGAAATGGTGAGACAGTACAGTATCACTTGTACATACACAAATTGGATTAGAAATGTCTTACAGCAATTCACGTCACATTGCTAAGGAATCTGTGTAAAGTTAATTGAATTTAGAAGTGATTTATATCTGGTTAAGGTTCCAATCTCCTTTGTTACAATGGCTTCGCTTAAACTGAGACAAACTTAACACATGAATTAACATGTTTCACATACTATAAAGACAGTGCCTGTTGGGGAATAAAGACTAAATGAAAAATGAAGGTAAAATACATTGGCAGTTGCAACTCTCCGTCCTTCTACTTGTCTAGCTGAATAAATATGACTAAACTGATTTCCTCAAACAGTTTATATCAAATTTATGGAAGAAAAAACCCATATTTAAATGAACTGCAGTATATTCTCTCTGCTCCATTTTTCAAACATAAACTCAACTATCTGTTAAGCTACACAGCTGTAATTCACGCCTGTCATTTGCTATGCATTATATTGAAATGTAAGCTTCAAAATCTTAATGGGGAAGGAAAATTAATAGTACGACTAAGCAGAGTAAACATTTCTCCATAAAACTAAGAAATCAAAGAGCAAATAAAATTTACCAAATTAAGACAATCAAATTAAGAAAAAGTTGCGTTACAAATTAACATCAGAATAAAAAGCTTAACATCCTGTGCACATTTAACAAAAAAGGGGAATGGAAAATATACACACGCTATATCATCAAATTAACAATTGATATTGGATTAACATAGCCTTTTGTGTTTGTTGTAACTCGCTATTAGATCTTTTCTTTCAATTTACCTTAAGTATTAAAAGTTTGTAACGTGAGAAGTCAAAATTAACAAATGTCCCTTTCAAATTCAATTACCAGTTATACCTTTTGACACATTTCTGCTTGAAGCTGCTTCTCTATTTCTTTTCTATATTCATGAAGTTTTACTTCTAAAGATTCGTATTTTTGATGCTGGGGATAAGAGTCTGCAAACTGTTCATCAATCAGTTGAAGCTTCTCAGCTATAAAAAGAGCAATATACCCATCATCATTGAAAAACTGTCACCACAGTTATCCTATCAAAAACTATAGGAACCTGTCTCTCTGTAGGAAGTTCCTTAGTTTACCTAAGTAGCCCTGTCATAGAAAGACTTGTGTGGTACAAAAGCAGAGGCAGCACAGAAATGTCATTTATCAGCTTTATGCCACACAACATATAACTAGGAGGCAGCACTTGACTGTTTAGGCACTATTTGTGGTATTACATAGTCATTCATCGTCTTTATCATGGATGCACAAGAATTTTCTTTTGCATGCAAGTTTTAGGTTTTTTGTATTACTAACAGCAAGCACATTATAATTCAAGAACTCCCAATCTATGCTTAACTTTCACTGAAACACTATCATAGAAAGAGAAGCAAGGCATGCGTTTACAATTATGTTTTCCAGAACGTATTTCAGCACATAAAATCTACAGTCCATCTAAGATGTTACAGCTCTTAGCTAAATGCCTAAGAAAACGTCTGAGTGATTAAAAAAAAAAAAAAAAGAATCATAACAGGACTTTCATCTTATTTTAAGAAAGGTTAGAAAATCAATGTACTAACGATAGGTATGACCTTTACTTATTATTACTTTAGGCTGCATTTGAGCAAGTGATGAATATGAATGTTCACAACTGTATGAACCTTTCATACAATTTATAAATCCATACCATTTACCAATACGAAAATATCTGGGGAGACTTGCTTGCAGAGGCTGCACTTACCAAGAGATTCTCTGTAAGGAGGCACTGAGGTTGTCTGAGTCTCTGTGTCATGAGTTTCCCTACTTAGATGATGCTCTGTTAGTCCGATTAAAATCTGCATAAGAAAACCTATCAAGATCCAATATATTAATTAGTTCTGACTTCATACCAAAACTGAATTTGAGCCTGCAACTAATGAAGTCATTTTCACTGTACAAGAAAACCTATTCGATTTACAGAAAGAACCAAGTATTTAAGTAAAAATCAATACTAGTAAACTATTACGATTTTATTATAAGCATAATCCAAGTCCATCTCATTCTGCAACAGCTGTCCTTTTGCAACTTTTCCTTTCATCCATGTCTCTTTGTCCCTTTGACTTCCGAGGTCATTTGAGAGAGCAGATTATTACTACTTTAATTATGAGGTCATTAGGCAACAGGGGTTTCTGAAGATCAAGCTCCTTTAGGCTATACAATATAGCTAGGTTTCATCATGCAGACATAAGAATTATTTCTTATATAAACCAATGGAAAGTCAATTAAATCTTTAACTAGTTTTTGAAGTACATTGTGCAAGCCAGTACATTCAGTTGTAAACACAAACCAAAATCCGAGTTTGCCAAAGTTAGTGTGAAAAGCTTCCAAAGAGCATTATATTTAATAACTGATTAGAGATTTTTTCTCATATTTCTAATGTCCCAAGTCATTTATTTTGTAGGTGACTGTTAATGCTTAATGCACACAAATAGGAGGTGGATAATCCTGAAACATAATATTCATCATCCTGGTGCACTGCAAGTTTCAAAGTCTGACTGAATCCTTATTATTCCATACCAACATACACCCAAGAAATTTGAATTCCTATTGCTCGCATCTTAATAAAAATGAAGCTGACACAATTATCCTTGTCTGCATCCTGTATAAACATCTTGTACCTTTATTCTCCTTCTGAGTTCCCGAAGTCTGTAAGAAATAAAAGATGTTTTAGCCAGTCTATTTCATCACAACTGTAATTTAAGCTTATTTTCAAAATCAAAATAACTTACCAGTGATTTGTAAAGACTGGATTTTGGATTGATTCTCATTAATTGAAGAAGATCTTGCGCAGTCCACAGCTTTAGGGAAAAAAAGGTAAGTTAGAAAAGGTCAACTAATTTAAAATAATTTCAAATATGTAATAGGCAATATTTTACAGTTGTAGAATGTCTTCCATTCAAGAAAGATCTATTTATTGCCTTGTAAAACCATTTTCAGAGGTCTGCTGTTCTAGTACTACATTTACTTATCTCCACTACCAAAGACATAAGGCAGCCAACATGCGGTTTCATGATCAACTGAAGCTGTGAAAAGAGAGAGTTTTGTTTCCTCCCCACCCTGGATACATGTTCTTGCTACTTTCCTTGCCTCTTTTCTTGATTTATCATACAAATAAGATGAGCTCATTAACCAAAATGACACTAACTACTCACCAGGTCAAAAAACTAATTTTCTGTTAAAAACACCTTCACCCTATCACAAACTCATAAAGAAACAAAGAGAGGGCAAGGACTGCCCTTTTCAGCCACAGCTTGTAGTTAGAACAACTTAAACTGACCACAAACCACACTTGCAGGGAACTGAATGGCCAAACAAAAGGCTTGCTTTAATTGGGATCAGTTCCCCAAGTGTTCTGCCACACAGCCTCACAAATGGTCGTGCCAGACTACAGCTATGGACGAAGCAAGCACGAAGTTAAGAGGCTTGTGCTATGTCTTTCCAGAACAGCATCATTAGCTTATTGCCAATTTAAAGTATTCATGAAAATGGCCCTGAATAATGAAATCTTTTATGGAGATGATCAGAAGCTGTACTTGTATTTCACTATCACAAAAGGGGACTTTTTTCACTTTTGTTGGAATACGACAACTCCCAGCAAGCAAAGCTCCTAGAAGTCTCAGAAGAGCTAAATTACTGAAACTTACCTTCTTCTTCTCTAATCCACTTTCTGGAAAGAAAACAGAAAGTGAATACTCATAGCCACATCTCTGTAGATGATCTGCCACCAAACTGTTGGAAGCTGTGATCAAAAGTGAACTATCATCACTTGGAACAACCTGTGGCTGAAGCTCTCCACTTAAAATCGGGTGCATTAGTTCATGGATTAGCTGGTTTCGGAGCTGTGTCTGACACAGAAAAGACATTATATTCTTAGTTTACATGTTATTCAATGAGAGGGTTTTTTTTCAAAATTCACAGGGAGTCTCATTTTACTTGTACATGTTATATCACAACCTACCTAACAGAAATGGCCAGACTAACTGGCAAAATTTAGAACAGTGCTTGGAACACCACACCTTTCTTCAGAACGCTCTAACAGTGGCTACAGTGATCTTTGAATTTCCCTCAAGATGTATCAAATACAGGACTGAAAAGAAGTATTGTTCTCAGTCAAGGACTCACATAAACTCCACTCTAGTACCCCCAGCTTCATTTTTAGACCATTGCTTTCCTGTTCTCCTTCTCCCTGGCTTAAATAAAGCCTGCCTGATGTGGCCTTAATTTCAGGTGTACTTGGAAAACTCACTCGTCCTCTTCTGAGTCTCATATCAAGAAGCTGCCAATGCCATCACAAAAGCAGATGGGAAAACACACAGGAAATTCAATGTCTTTAGTATCAATTATTTTGTACAGAAGCAAAAGAGTACTAATCAGAAAAGCCTACAAGCACTCGTAATAATTAAATTGAATTTGTTATTATTTATTTGCATTCTATGACTTACAGCAGAGAAAAAAAGTAACCTAAAATCAGAAAGTCTCCCTCCTGTACAAGGAAGAAATAATAATTTTCATTATATAATTATACAAATTGTTTATAGCGTACTAAAAGATCACGACACAAACAGCTTTTTAAGCTTTCAACAGCAGGTATGCAATACTGACAAGGTTGATTAAAGAAGTAGCGTGTTACCAAAAACGGAACGAAATACTTACCAAAACTTAACAAACTTAGATCATCAGACTAGCCTGATATTTTAGCGTGGCCTTCTACAGAAATTACGCTGACAATAGAGAGAAACAAAGACAACTGAAAAAAACGGCTTTCCTTATTAATTTCTGAACTTCTCCAGTTTCAACCAACTTTGACAGAGATGACATCTCAAAAATAAGCAAGACCAGCAACCTCTTATACATCTTGTGACCAAGTGCAGGTGGAAAGCACAGGGCTAAATCCCCATCCCTGCTATGAGAAAGGAAGGCGGAAATCAGTTGTTGTATGTTGGCCACTCAGCATACCTGTAGCTCCAGATCCGCTCTGCCTCTTAGCAGCACAGGCAGACAGATAGGACCACGAGAAAGTTGAGAGTATTCTCATTAGAAGATGTAATCCATAAGAAATCAGTAAGAAACCCAACTGTATTAATTCTTCAGCTCAGAAAAGCTACAAAATCTTTCATACGATGTATAATCTTCTAGACAAGGAAAACAAAGCAGGAAAATGGACTTAAATAACTAATAGTCTGTCAGGTGGCATGCTAAGTCAAACAAGACAAGAAATGGTTCAAGCATTGGAAGCTTGGTATGGAAATCACTGAGGGAGAAACAAGTTGTCCTGAACAGGGAATTACTGGCTATAAGATTATTAATGCTATTCTTAAAATATAGATCTTGATTTTAAAATTTTTTTTTAACTTTAATGAATTTGACATAACAAGCAGGAGCTAAAAAAATTTGCTGGTGACATAGAGACGCATACAGAAGTATAGAAAGATCAAGACGTCATAAAAAAATGCGATCAGATGCTGTTTAAAGACTAGCAAAACTGAAACTGCATGAACTACACCATTTCAGCATTTAAGGCCTGATATGAATTTCCACTCTAACACAAGGAATTTATTGTTTGGAAAAAGCAAGATGCGGATGTGTCAACCAAACAATGACGAGCACTACAAATGTAACATGCCTCAAAAAGAGACATATGCAGACTCCCACAGACTTTCCCACAAAAACAGGGAAGGATTAATACCATTCTAAACTTTGCCTGGAAAGCTCACAAGGATCATGGTCTACTTCCTTTAAAAAAAGGGGGAAAGATTTAAAAGCGATGCAGAGCACTACTGTGGTAACCAGCAATGAGACTACTGCACCTTGACTTGCTTAGTGTTGTAGAACAGAACACTGAAGAAAAGGTATGACCGCTGCCTATAAATCATCAAGAGGAGTAAGAGCTACTTAAACTGAAGGACACTTTCAGCACAAGAAGAAAGGCCAGAGCAACCATAAATAAACCCAGACTACAAATCAGAACAAAGTTTCACTCTTGAACACCACCATATTCTAAGACATTCTCCTGAACGAGCAGACAGGGAGAAAACAGCTCAAATAGTTTTAAAACAGAACTGGAATATTTTAGGAGAATAATTCATATAGTGTGTTTACTTATAGTAGGTAATAAGCAGAGTCAGTGACCTAGGAGATCCTTTCCAAGCCTGTATTCTCATTTATTCCTCTCTTCCCTGCTTGACTTTCTTCTCAAGCATGGAAATTTTCAAAGACCTGATACAGGCCTTTAACCTTCCTGAAAAAGGCTCTGAGACTAAACCGCAACAAAAAGCACTTCTGTTTAGGAAGAACCTCGTATCTGGGGGGAAAAAACAAAACAAAACAAAAACCAGCGGAATATGAATTAGGCTGCGGCAAAAATAATACATTTGGGAGGAGTGGGAAACACGCTTATTCGGCATGACTTTCGCTGCTTTCAGTGTGAAGCAGTGCAGCGAATCACAGCTAGCACCTGCTGAAAATAAAGCACACCTTAAGCGTGTCCAGCACGCCTCGGTTCTTAAAGGTCTGATAGAGCCTTTTCCGGAGTTCATCTTGGGACAGCGTCTCCCGTTCAACCGAAGCCATCCTGCCCTACAGCACCAGGAAAAATAAGAGGGGAAAAAAAAAGACATTATTGACTCCCAGCGCGACCCAGGGCCGCCGAGCCGAGCCCAAGCTGCCGCAGCCCCCTCCGCTCCCCTCACACAGGCCCAGGCCTGCCCGGCGGCAGCCTCCCCCCCCCCCCCAACCCCAGACCGAGCCGGCCCGCCCCGGCCCCGCGCCTCAGCCCTCCGGCTCCTGCCTGAGCAGCGGCGGGCGCTCCCCGGGGCCGCCGACCCGCCCGGCCGGGCTCCGGGAGCGGCAGCGGGACCGGGCGGCGGCGCCTGAGAGCGGCGGCGGCCGCTGAGGCGTCATGGAGGCGCCGGATGCCGAGGCGGGCGGCGGGCGCCGCTTCCGGGCGGGCGGCGGGCGCCGTTGGAGAGCTGCCGTCGCAGGGTAAGGCGGCGGGCCCGGGGCCGCACCGCCCTCCCCGGCTTCTCCCTCCCTGTGCCGCGGTCGCGGGCAGCCCCTGAGGCATCCCGGCCCCCTCGCCCTCGGGGGAAGGCTGAAGGCTGCGCTGGGAGCCCCCAGGGGGGTGGGGCCGGGCCGCCTGCGTGTGAGGGAGGAGGGTGCCCGCCGTCTGCCCGTCTTCCCCTCGCTGCCGCCCGTGTGTGGGACCGGCGCGGGGGAAGGCGGGTGAGGAGGTTGCTCGGCGGCGGGCAGGCCACGGTACCTCACGGGATCACCGAGAGCGGCAGAGGAAGAGGGTTTGGGGGGTGGTAACGAGATCCGCGTCCAGGGGTTGTGCCGCTTTCCAAGGATGGTTTGGGGTTCCCCCCTCTGCCCCCCCATTTTTTAGTATAAATGCGCATACTTACAGAAGCGTTTATCTCTCTTTAGCCTGTGGTAAATACGAAGAGGAAGCATGTTGGCTGATCTTTAGGAGCATTTTCAGGGGGATTAAGAGTTTGTATGTAGACCCGTCACTAAAGCCTGTCTCTCTGTTCTTCTAAGGAGCACTACACCGAAGAATGTCTGGAAGTTTCTACTTTGTGATAGTTGGTCATCATGATAATCCCATATTTGAAATGGAATTTCTGCCTCCTGGAAAAGTAGAGTCCAAGGTGCGTTTTTTCCCCTGTGATACTCCCGTGGTGTAATTACGGCGCGTTTCTTTTTATAATTTTACCGTGTATTAGAAGCATGACCAACACGTTGTTAAAAGTGTTACTAGTATCTACTGTTTTCTGTTTTTTTACAGAAACTTTGTCATAGGGAGGAGAACTCCGGAGTTCTTGAGTCTCTTAAAAATTTTTTGCCAGATCATACTAGTTCTTCCTAAAACATGGTTTCCTTAATTATTTGATGCTGTATGGTGAAGAATATATATGCTAGTCATGCATTGGGCATTGCTCTTAGTGTGCAGAGCTTTTATAAGAGCTGTTCATTATTTAATGCTTCTTATTGTCATTCTCTGTTTTACAGCATCTGTATACAGTAATGAGCTAAAGTAAGGAACGTAAATTTGAAAGCTCTATTCGGTCATTTGTTTTTAATGCTATAAAAAGTTCTTATTTTTTAATCATCTTCAGTAGTCACTCTTGCTTTTAAGTAAGAAAGGTTTAAAACTTGGATTGATAAATACGAGCTTGAAAGCGTGAGAAATGTAAGACTCCTCATAAGTAGTGTTTCCGGTGGGAAAAGAACAAATCTATCCATTGTGGTATTACATCAAAGAAAGAATAGACTTCAGAGTAAAAGTGCGTGGATCTGCGAGTGCGTCCAAAAATGGAAGCATGCGCTGTCACTGATTTGAACAGCATGGCGTCATCTGTATTTTGAACTAGTGCCCCATAAAAGATCGTAAATAAGGCTAGTTGGACTAGACTTAGTATGAGGATGTATCAGATAGTCGAAAAATTCATTTTCTGCATTCTGCTAATGGAAGTAACTTAGCTTGGGTAAGCTTCTTCTCTGGTTGAGGTAGAAGTACTAAATTTTCTCCTAAGAGAGAATCTACACTTGATGTGCAGTGAAGGAGAACTAGTAGGCATTGGGATGTTTTGGCAACTATCGCTTCTGTTTCTGAGATGTGCCATTTAAGAGTGAATTCAGTGCAGATGCGCAGCTGCCTGAAGTACGTGGTTTGCATAATGCACGTGGTAAATCGGCACGAGCTTTTGCCCCTTAAACTTCACTACTTAGTCTCCTCCTCAGCATGGCTTAATGGATCTGGCAAAGCTGTTAATGCCTGGAGCAAAACTTGATTTGGGGGAAAAACACAGTACACCGAGAGGTGTGAGAGTGGCATTAAAAGCATCCCTATATTATGAGAAACAGTGCAAGACTACTTGTGTTTCCAGGCCAATAGAAGCTTATAGTATGATTTAGTCCTGCGTTTCTTGTTGGCGGATGTCCTCCAGTATTCTAGTTGTATACAAAGTAAATGGCTCTTTCCCCACATGACTCGTGTAGTGTTAGGGCCAGATGCTGTGATTACTCTATGAAGGCCATTTGTGTTTGTTATAGGAAGAGGCGTAATTTACATCTGCAAGCATATACCAGTTGCAGGATGTTTTTCTGCACTAGGCTCTTACGAAAAAGAAAACCCCCAAAACAATTAAAAGATCCTATGTTTCTAGGCAAATTACCTGGAAAAACAGAATCTTCGGGTGAGAATGTTACCAGTGCATCTGTCCTCTGTATCTCTCTGCTTTCCCCATCTGGCCCCCAACTTTTGCACACTGTAACCTGTTGTTCAATTTCTGCTAAATTTGAGAGAAATGTTATGGTCCAAAAAAATGCTAAATTGCTGTAAATGTCACAAAAACAGGCGACTGGAAAGCAGAGCAAAAGACTTTTATCAGGGTCCCTGTGTGGAGTAAGTTTGCAGTGGGAGATTACCCATTGGTAAACAAAAGAATTTATGCTTTAATAGATTTCTGAGCTATAAATAAAGGCTTTATTGGGTTTGCTGCTCTGAAGACTGTTTTGTGATGACCTTTTTATTATGACCTTTTTTCTCCCTTGAAACCAAGTATCGTGACAATATGTACTAGTTTCATTTAATTACAGGATGGCACATAGGTGGCAGAAAAGAAGGCTATATGTGACTTTATGTAACTTCAGCACTAGTTGCTTAGCAACTTGAGCAAATTATTGTTTATATTTCACTCCTTTCACTGAATTACTAATCCTCTGTCCTCTGGAAATACCTTAGGATGATCATCGCCATCTCAACCAGTTCATCGCCCATGCTGCTCTTGACCTTGTAGATGAGAACATGTGGCTTTCTAACAACATGTATCTGAAGACTGTGGACAAGTTTAATGAATGGTTTGTTTCTGCTTTTGTCACAGCTGGACATATCCTTCCCTCTTCTCTTTTCTTATATTTGTATAGGAAAAGCCTTTTGCCAGAAAGGGTTAAGTTAGATGGAATGACTTTGGAACAGATTTCTCTGGCTATTCACCACTATTATTGCTAGAGAGAATCACCAGCTTCAGGATGAAGTAAGTTGGGAGGCACAGCAGTTGTTGAGAATTGGGACCAAATGGAAAGATGGATTTTTCCTTTTGGAGGAGCTGAAGTAGCCTAATGAAATGCAGAGCTCACATGGAGTGGAGGAGAGAGGAATGAGAGGGGAATAATTTGAGAGGGCCTGAGCAAGCTGATACGATTCTCTTTGAATAGTATCAGATAGTGCTAGAGAGGAGAAGCAGGGATAAACCCGCTTGGTGTCAATCACACCCATCTTGAAAATGTGGTATTAAGGCTTGAGCTTATGTACAGATAGTCCTAGAATTGTTTGTTGTGAAACATTTGTTATACATAGCAAGTAACAGTGAATGTCATTTCAACTTCAGGGGTATATGGCAAAGGTGCTGAGAGCATTGTCCATATTCAGAATTGTCTAGCTTTAAAAAGAATAACCTTGAATGGAGAGGTAATTATTTTTATTTTCAAATAGGGGAATTATTTTAAAATATAAAGGTAATGCTTTCTAAATTTCACTGCTTCAGTTCTTTTAATGCTTCCTCCTACAGTCACTGCTATTTTGTGTACAGCTAAACTTTTTAAGTATATGCAGAATTAGGTGTAAATGCTTATCTCAGGATATGCTAGATGTCTCTTCCTTGTAAAAGTTAAAATTTTCCTTAATAGCTTTACATATGAGATTTATAATGCTTCACGATGTAAGGCAAGAAGATGGAATTAAGAACTTCTTTAATGATGTATATGACTTGTACATAAAGGTAAGAACCCACTTCTTACGGTCTTACTGCAGTACTTATAAGTGTGTTCTGCTGTACGTGCTCAGGCATGCTTGTATTGGCATGTTTTCACGTGGGGGGCCTGTGTAAGCGGAGAAGCACCCATGCTCTCCACATTAGCCAGAGTTGGTAACTTGACTTAAAGGCTGGATTTTCCATTGAACAGAACAGATTTTTTATAAATTAATATAAACTGTGGTCTTTCAGAATTTCTTTCCATTTTAGTCCAGTGATTTTCGTCAGTCTTGTATCAGTAGTGGTGATAACGAAAGCAAAGGGCTGTTCTCCAGAAGGCTGGTGGAAGCGCTTCACGCTCAGAACAAGCAGCCCGTGTTCTCGCCGCCGGGCGCTGCTCCCGCCAGACGGGCGCTCGCAAGCGCTGGCTGGGAGATGGCCCCCTCGGCCTCCCACGGGGGCTCAAATGGTGCTCATTTCCAAACCCGAAATTTCCACCAGTGTCATGATGGATTTGTTCTGAGGAGCTGGTGCAAAGGGGTGGCTGTGCACATATATGGGGAGAATGCAAGGGCCTGGAAAGCAAGTGACTGTTCAGGCGCTCCGTGCTCGTAAGTGGCACTAAGTAGGCTGAAAGCTAATAATATAGTTGCCATTTGAAATAACGTTTTCCAGTGCTGGGCATTGTGCTTATTGATGAGTTTTTCTTCTTTCCGCAGTTTGCAATGAATCCGTTTTATGAACTCAATTCTCCTATTCGATCCAGTGCCTTTGAAAGGAAAGTACAATTCCTTGGGAAGAAACACCTTTTAAGCTGAATAAATAAACTTCCCAAGTGAGTGCTTTTTCCGTACCTTCCTGATTATTTGAACAGTAGTTCTGGTTAGTTCTCAGCATGTTTGATACTCATCTTCTGAAGATTAACAAATTGGATGCTGAAGAAGCTTTTTTTTTTTTTTTTTTTTGCCGATACAGATAAGAACAGCCAAGCTTCTCTGGTTAAAACATGTATCTTAATAAGTTTCCTTTTATGTGCTATGAAAAGTAAGTTTAAAAATGTCAGGGGCTGAACAGGTACAAACTGAGACGTGGGTGTCAATGCACATGCAAAATGTAAGGCTCTTTACAGGGTAGGAGGAAATCTGATCTAAATGCAAAATACACTTCAGTCATGTGATTTAATATGAGCAGAAGGGAATTCTTGTCTGTTTGGCCTAAGTGGTTAATTTTGTTACAAACTTTCCTACTTACAGTCTTTCCCTAGAGAACTTACTCTGCAGACTAAACAGACTAACCTTACTCTTTGTGGTATTAAATCAGGTCTATCTATATTGTAATGTATGTATTATAAAGTGCTCAATAAAAAGAAGAGAGGAAAGCAAAGCTCTGTCTTCAGTATTTCAAGAAGTTTTTATAAAAATCCTTGAAGTTTTAAAGCTTAAAATTTCAAATTTACCAGAAGCTTAGTGCAATACATGTTTAGCTGCAGTGTTGCATCAATGAAATGAATGAATAAAGTAGACCAGAACAGCTCTGTCTGCCCTGACTTTAATTCTGATTCACGCACGGAAAAAAACCAAACTAAATTTACATGTCTAAACCCACTTCTTTCCATTATCTCTGCAAGTGCTGACATTTTCTTTTTGAAAATGTATTTAGAGTAGGATATTTGAACCATGGAACTCTTATTTGTTGAAGTTTCAGAAAGGCATTATTTGGCCTGTCTGGCTACTATTCCATCATAAAATGTGGTTAGGGACCCTTTTGTAAAACTTAGCATCATTCCAAAACAGTAATTTTTAAATAGGTCATTTGGCATATTGTCCTGGTTTCGGCTGGTATAGAGTTAATCTTCTTTCTAGTAGCCGGTATAGTGTTATGTTTTAGATTCAGTATGAGAAGAATGTTGGTAACACACTGATGTTTTCAGTTGTTGGTAAGTCGTGTTTATACTAAGTCAAGGATCTTTCAGCTTCTCATGCCCAGCCAGCAAGAAGGCTGGAGGGGCACAAGGAGTTGGGAGGGGACACAGCCAGGACAGCTGACCCAAACTGGCCAAAGGGGTATTCCATACCATGGGATGTCATGTCCAGTATATAAACTGGGGGGAGTTGGCCTGGGGGGATCGCTGCTCAGGAACTTCCTGGGCATTGGTCAGTGAATGGCAAGCAATTGCATTGCACATCACTTGGTTTGTATATTCCAATATTGTTATTATTGTCATTCTACTATCATCATTATTATTTTCTTCTTTTCTGTCCTATTAAACTGTCTTTATCTCAACCCACGAGTTTTACTTTTTCCTCAATTCTCTCCCCCATCCTACTGCAGGGGCCAGGGGGGGAGCGGGGGAGTGAGTGAGCAGCTGTGTGGTGCCGAGTTGCCAGCTGGGGTTAAACCACAACACATATATGTACTTAATATTTTCATTGGTTTCACAGTTTTTTTAAGTAGTCTGTTTCCCTTCGCAGCAAATCTGTATAAGCTATCTTCTTGGACTTTTTAAATGTCTGAAAAGTAATTTCCAAAGGAAGTGGCAGGCTGTTGTCGGAAGTGAGTTTTGCATAGTCTGTACAATTAAAGGGACCACAGGTGTATGTGCTTTAAATGTATAGTCAGTCATTATTTCTTTGTAATTTACACTTACTGCTAAACTGTCACTGTAAAATATTCCATGAGAAAAAGAACATGATATAAAGGTTGCAATATTTACCTTAAATAAAACACGGAATGATGCAGTATCGATGCCTGTTGAGTATACTTGAAATGATTTATGAGAGAACTAGATGATCATGGTAAGGCTACCTTTATTGGTGGGGTGGCAAGTGAAAATGGGAATACTTGTCTTTGCATTATTATTTCATAAAAACTGCATTGTACAGCATTTTGGTAATGTCATGTAATCTTACATAAATCAACCGGGTTTTATTTTTCTTTGCTATATACATGAAAGCAACAGAAACACACTTGAGGTGAAGCGTTCTCGTTCATACAAGGAGCCACTGAGTTGGGGCTGTTGTGCTGTTTTCTGCCTCCTCCCCAGTAGCAGCATGGTTGGAAAAACACTAACAGTTAAGATTCACTGAGGAAATACTTATGTTAAATAATTGTGTACGTGGCAGTAATAAAAGTTTTGGCAAAGATGAAGGATTAGTGCTAAGAGTTTCCACCACTTTCAGAAACTGTGGGACAATTGTATTTTCTGCCAGCACACAGTAGGAAGTTTTCTCTCTTGCCTGATCTCTGAAGGCAGTTAGCCAAACGGTGCCTGTTCTTATGCCCCCCATACATCCTTCCCCATTTCTTCTGAATACAGGAATTGTAAATGGGAAACGCAGTCTCATGGGTCCATCTAGGCTTTATGAAAACAGGCTGTTACTGGCCAGAGGGAAGGGAGAATTACGTGCTAACTCATTACATTAATCATTAGAGAGGTTGCGGTGAGGAATGTTGTCTCATGACAGAATTCTGAAGGACCTTGGCTAGGTCACTGTGATTTCCCTGTGTATGGAGGAACACTTGTTTATGTTTGGTTTGCGACTTTGCAATCAGCTGAAACACTACTATCTGGAAGCAACAGGTGAAAGTTACCTTGTGATCAGCTATAGTCACAAATCTGCACTGGGTCTGAAAGATGCAGTTCAAGCATGCTTCAAACAATGAACAGTTCCTCAACGGACAAGGCAGAAGAGAGACCTCCTTTCCAAGTATGGTGTTTGTGCCCCATCCGAGAGGCTTAGGAATAAGAATTCAAATGAAATCTGTTGCAATGTGAGAAAGCAGCAGATAACCTGTATTATGCAATAAAGGCAACAAAAAGGTTTAGAAGTTAAAGGGACTGGAATTACTCTAGATGATACAAAATTCAAGCATAAGGAAATGGGAACATTAACACAAGCTAAGAACATGAACCAACCTTAATAAATCTAGGCTGGAAATGCAACTTAGACACAACTTTCTGCACGGTTCTGTTACTGTTTAGGTAACCCCTCATACGACTTGACTTAAAGTAAGATCAGTTTAAGGTACAGAGCAACTGTTAAAGCAAACAGCCTGGTTCCGGCAGCAGTCTGACACAAAGCATCTATGTATTATATACTATACCTGTCCTAGGTAGTTTCTTCCCACTCCCATTTTGCTGTCTGTTCTAATAAGCATAGCTTTCATCAATCCCACCTATTTGCCATGGCAGTATTTTTTGCTCCGCATTTTAAAGAACATCTGGAACTTTGCATATATATTACATAGTACACTGTCACGCTACAGAACTCTAAATATTGCTAACAAACAGGACCCCCTAATATATGAGGTACATTACTACTTGAAATGCATCAGTGAATTGAAACCTAAGCCACAAGCGCCTACCTTACCTCCGTATTAAATGAGAGACACTAAGCTTTCACAAAGTACAGAAATGCCTCTGTTATTAAGCATTATGATTTTTTTTGTACCTATCATCTCTATCTGCTTGTCATAGGACTTTTGCTTCTTTCAAGTACTTGATAGTCTCCCTCTGAGACCAAATCCTGACCACAACCTAATTCCTATACTGTCTTATTTACGATAGCATGTAAACCCCCGTTCATCTTTACTAGCCACTTTAGTGATTAGCAGACAGTTGTGGTACAGCAGCTTCCAGGGCACAAGTAATACACTTCTATTGTATTAAGTTTTATTTAACTTTATTAAGCCTGATTCTCAGATGGAGGCTTGGTAACCATGATGTTACATGGAAAGGGGACAGATGGGAAAACACAGATGCATGCTTAAGCACAAGACAGACCACAACAGTTCTCATCCTTAATTGTTTCCTTTTAGCAATCTTATTTGAATCCTGTCTATAGTACTCCAATCACAGTAACTTCATCTCCTGTTGTTTCATCCTCAACCTCTGCTAAAATGAACGTTAAAGGAAGCTTTAAGAAGTAACGTAGCAGTTTTACAACAATTCCATGTCACTAGCGTAGTAACCCCCAATGCAAGCAGTCTTCATTTTTAAAGCTTAAGAAGAATTTAGCTAAAATTTTCTTCACAGATCTTTTCATTCATTGACTAGAAATTAAACATAACAGAAGTAGCAGCTGAACCTATATTTAGCTGTTAGGTGACTGAAGCTTAAAACACAGTTCTGTTGCTGTATATGCAGGACTGTAAGAGTGAATTAGACTGAGGAATGTACAAAAGATATAAAGATGTCACTTTTAAGCAGGAGCAGCAGATCTATGGAGTAAAGTTGTCCTGGACAGGTTCAAGCAAGAATACAATACAGTCAGAAAAGTGTATTAAGAACTACAAGAAGGATTTGTTTTGCAAGCTTTACTTCCAAATAATTACACCTGGTACAGACTGAACAGATAGGTTAGGAGAAAGCTCTCACTGTTAACTGTACTCTCAAGAAAGGCTTTTCTATTGGAACAAAAAAGTTGCTGTACAGAAAGCAGAGTCTGTGTAGTTTAGTGAGTAACACAGCCTGTCCCATAGGCCTCGGACTTCCTTTTGAAGTCCATAACGTGTATACGTGCATGCCTGTCAGCAGTCAGATTACACATTGAAGCAACAGCGTGCTATCAAGGTAGCTATTACAAAGACAGTGGGTACTCTTGAGAGCCAACATTAAACAATTTCTCATACAAGTATTCTACCATTTAACTGCAACAGAGAGCCTCAAGTACACCTCCTGTGGTTTCATCTGCATTACTGCAGAAGGACTGTCCATTAAATACAGAATTTATTTCTGTTCATCATCATGTAATGGGTACAGTAATATAAAAGACATTCTCTTAAATGTTTAAGTTCATATCCTCAAATAGCAAATTAAATAAGGATCAAATTCAGCTCAAACACTAGCTGTAGGTATTTACTCGTATTAGGGCTGAAAGCTGTCACCATCTACTGTACGTCAAGAGCTTCCTGAGTTCTCTATGTATTGCCAATCCTTAGTTTCACAGTGCAGAGATTACTGGTAAACACATTCATAGCTCAGGTTAACAGGAACAAGAAGTTTGGAACTTTAAGGCTGTATACTAAAAGTTCTCTTGCAAATGTGTCATAATGTGGATCCCTTCAAGTGCTATTAAAGCTGACTGAATAAAGTATATCTTTTCCATAACTAAAAATGATTATAACTTCAGTTATTCAGATTTTTTACCTTATTGATCAGAAACATGCTAGAATGGGACTTAAGGCAAAGACATGTATCACCTTAAAAAAAAAAATCATCAGTATCTTGCATTAAACTGCTGGAAAAATTAGTACAGCATTAGAATAGTAAATGAAAGGAAAATGGACATTAAATATGTAGGAAATTTATTTCCTACTTAAAAACCTACACAAATTATAGCAACATCAGGCAATTAGAGAAGACCCAAGGGTAATTTATATTAACTTATAATAAACACATTAGAGATGAAGTACCAGTCACAGCAAAAGGAATGTAGTGAGACTGAAGTTTAATATCTAGCATTAAGAAACTGACTTCTAGTGAAACAAAAATGGAATGCCGATTTCATAAAAATATACACATATAAAAGTATCTTTGTGCCTGAATTCCAAAACAGTTTCTCCAAAGTAGTGCTTCTAGAACTTTCAAGTTTTAATTATATTCAAAGTATTTATCATTTGAATAAAGTTGGCAAATTACATTCTTGTATTGTTTTTACTTGACACCTTCCTAAACAGAAAGTGTCACTAATTCAATAATGGGTCACTCACGAATGGAAATTTTTCTTTTGCTCCCCCAAGAAAGCAGCACAGTATTACAATTTTAATATTGGAGTGAAACCCATTTGTTATTTTATCTAGTACACCTTCCCCATCCTTTTATAGAGCAAGCTAGTCAAAAGTAATTTGGCCAAAAAAAAATTTAAGTCAACAACAAGATGAACTGGGTTTCGGTTTCCGATGAAGGTTTACTGTATCTGTTTGAATAAAGTGATCTGATCTATCCTCAGAGGCTAGAACTCTCCTAACAGCTTCTTCAAAGGCTGCTGCAACATTAGTGGCATCTTTTGCACTGGTTTCAAAATAGGGATGGTTGCCATTATTCCTGCACCAGTCTTGGGCTTCTTCTGTAGACACTTGCCTTTCATCGATATCAACTTTGTTACCCAGTATCACAAATGGAAAACTTTCAGGCTCCTTGACATCTGCATAATAAATGAATTCTTTCTTCCAGTTGCTTAAGTTTTGGAAGCTTTGAGAGTCATCCACGCTGAAGGTTAGCAGGCAACAGTCAGAACCTCTATAGAAAGGAGTCCGCAAGCTCCTAAAACGTTCCTGACCTGCTGTGTCCCATATCTGCATTGTAACAAAATGTCCATCAACTTCCAACTCTTTATTTAAGAATTCCACACCTATTGTATGAAACAGCTGTGCATCAAACTTGTTGGTGACGTATCTGTTCATAAGGGAACTCTTCCCAACTCCACCATCTCCTAGCAGTATTACTTTAAGGAGTGATGATTTTGCTGCCATTGTTATCCTCCTGGTTTCCTAGACCTGTAAAGATTAAGAAAATCATTAAAAAGGAAAGAGCTGTGAGCAGAAAATTTCATACACATAAATATCTAGAAAGTGTTAAAGTCCAACAACATCAAATTTCATGTACAAAAGCAGGACTATGCTGAACAGATGAAGCGTAGATACTCATAGTAAGAATACCCACTCAAGAATACCACATGTTTAAGAGGTGTCTCTGCCACAGACTGCAGTCTGTATGGCAGTCTAAGCAGTACACTGCATTACTGAATTACCCATCTGTCACTTAAAACCCCCAAACCCTTCAATGTTTGTGCAGGAGGGGTATCGCATCACAGTCAGCGAAGGCAATGATTCATTTATGTTCACTGAAAAAGATCCATGGAAGTGGAGTGAGAGAGTTTTGTAGAGCACATGCCTTGAACTAGTCACTTCAGAGCCTTATTTCATTAGCAAAGTTATTTTTTAATATGCAAAAGTGAAGAGGTAGCTTTAGGAATAAAGCAGGACACTCTCTGTTATACTGGAGTAACTGCTGCACTTCACCCCAAACTGCAATCAAACAAGGAATTTTAAATCAAGTCACAGGGAACAGTTCTCTACAGAACAAATGCAAATACTGGGATTTTGTTTTAAAAGTCAGGTGACTAGGTATTGGTACACAAACATTTGGTATTTTAGTTTACTCCTTGCAGAACAGCCATGATGAATGGAATACTATTACAACTACTACAAAAGCGAATTCACTGTTGCTGCTTCAAATGGTACTTAAGATGCCAAATACTGAGGCCAAGTCTACACTGACAGTTCAGTTAGTAGGTGTCAACTTCCCGTGGTAAAACTGTCAAAAAGCCTGAAAGTGCTAGTGAAGAGCCTGGCTGCAAGCACAGGGATGGTAAAGTAGTAGCACGAATGAAGCTTTTTTACTGTCCGATTTTAGTGTTAAAGGATTATTTTTTTTTTTTAAAAAGTAGTTAGCTCATTAGTGTTTTGTGCCAGCCCAAGGTTTGCTGTCATTACCGTAACGTCACCTAATAATGTAAAAAAGTGTTTTAATTGCTTGGGGGTAAAGTTTCTTTTTAAAGAGCCCAAACTTAAAAGTTTCTGCATGAGAACTGCTGTCCCTGTACTGCTCCGTTACTAAAAGAGCTGAAAGTAATTCAGCCAAAACAGGCTTCTCTGAAAATAGCATCTATTTAAAATGGAAATGGGTCATAAGTCGGCTAGTCCATCTCCTTCTCTGAAGGAAGGAATGCGGTCTTGCTAGTTGTAATTAGCGTTACTGGCATATACATCACCCACAGAGTATGGTTATGGAATTAACACCTGATAGAAGCTGGCATGAGAGTCATATGACTCTGTGCTGCCTTAGAATCAAGGCCTACATTAGAAGCAAGAAATTTCAGGAATTTTTTTTTTTGTCTTTAACTTTCCATCTTTGAATGATTATTTGTTAGACATATTCTACAGCTGAAGCCTCAACACAAAGAAATTTCAAAATATAAGGAACAGTGGCTGCTTCCATTAAAAAAATTCTTCAGAGCAAGTAATTTTATTCATTTGTACTGTGTAATTAAAAAACAATGTTTATAAATCCTTAATATTTCTACAGGTTTGTATCACAACAATGTTAAAACTGCTTAGAGAACTGCAAGTGGATTGTTCGTTTAACTTTCACAGTGCTATGGGGTAATTGCTATGGCTCAGGATATGAACACATAGCTTTTTATGTATGTGAAAAGCCTTATTAAAGTCACCAGCCTACTTGCACATGATTTCCACGTTCATGCTGAAATAATTAAAATGGTCCAGTGTCTTCACTTATTTCCCTAATTCCTACTATTGGTTAACAAGTAAGTTATTTGAGCTATGCCATTAGATAGTAGCGTCATCTTAGTAAATAATGCATTCATGAGAACAGAGGGTACTGAATGTTTCCCTGTTCTTCCACTTCAGTGTAGGAACAAGTTACAATTATATTTGTTTTTTTCCGTCCTACTGAAATCACAAGTTCCCTAGAAGACAATGTGAATAAAAAACTGACTTACGTAGTTCTGACTGGTACTATGCACTTGTTTCTTTAGCTTCTACAGTTTGAAGAACTGCAATTATCATTAAATTCTCCATGAAGTCACATTTTAAACAAAATACAAGTAAGGAAACTCTGTTAACAGTATCTAGTACTTTTGTGCATCCAGAACCTGAGAAGTTAATTTGCACAGTTTCAACTACGTGGACCATTACAGTGAGGTCTAGGAGCCTGATGACCATAAAAATACTTCCACTGGGCAGACAATTATAGATCAGCCACAAACCATTAGAAGTGTCTTTTCAACTAGAACCAAACTGGTCCTTCTACAGAAAAGCTAGAGAAACACTCTTCCCAGGACCGATAAGCAAGTATCTCAATGTGATGTTGCAGGCAATGTCACTCTTCAGAACATTCAGGCTCCACAGTAGCAGCTGTCATGCTCTAGCTAGCAGTTAATGTTTTTGTAAAGTTTTTAATCCAAAATAAATGGGATACATGTTCAGTCATTTAAGTACATACTTACAAGCTGGATCTGAAACAGCAAAGAAGCATGTTTAAAGGCATTAAGAAGCATTTTTGTTTGGAAACAGCAAAGACTTTATATAATTACAGTTTTTCTGACTATGTAAGGGACTCATCTGTAGCTCCACTGATTATGTGATTTAGAGTATCTGCAGAACCAGGACAGTAGTTTTCAGCACCATAGGCTGCTGCATTTTTTCCATTTACACATCTTTAAATAAGTTAAGATTTTTAAAGAGCTCAATTTTTGTAACTGTGGGGTTTTTTTTTACCCTAAGTTATGAAGCCTTAATACTCCAACAAATAAAGTAACAATAAAATCCTTAAGATGCCTGGAGAATTAATGTTATTTCTCCTATTACGTTCTTTGAACTTATCTGTATAATGTGCTTTTTGACAATGTTTTCAGAATGAACAGTCAACATCTGATATCATATTACTGAAAATTTATTACCTGAATAGTTCAGTTTAAATCATCACTCAGCATCTGAAAATAAAACAAAAACTCAATTTCCAACGTGCACCCGATTGTTTTAACCAACATCAAGAACTTTTAAGACACCACAGAACTACAGATAACTATTTGTTCCAGTTATTTCTTACATTAAACTAATTGTGCAGCACAGTAAGGGTAGTCTCAACCTAGTACACAGGGTCTGTAAAGAGAAGATTTTTCCCTCATGTTCCTCTATCATTTCAATATTCAAAGAAACTCAGAGCAAATAAAAAGCAGCCCCACTCTGGCCCATTTTGATAACGATCTCTGAATTGCCTCCACCAAATTTATGAGGACTCAAGCTCTTAGACCACTGACTTCAGTATTCCTGTTAAAAGCAGGGAATGGTTTCTAAGTGTCATTTCTAACACCATCATATACCATAACACAAATAGTAATTTAATTGTCACCTCCCAGAATCTCCCTTTTAAACAGTGAGCTGAATAACAAATCTGAAATGTTTCCATTAGCAGTCCAAACATTTGCTGGCAAGACTAAAAACAACATGCTAAGCAACTTCAAAAAAATCAGCATGCATTACAAAATCTTTGATTCGAGCCCCTCAAAGCTTAGAGAAACACCACTGCCTTGTCCAATCTATCCATCTAGATTTTCTTAATTCCATGACTCAGCTTCATAGCTGCCTTTCTGAGTGCAATTACCTCTTTTAACACTTAGGTACTGAGGCAGCACTCAAAGAAAAGCGAGATTCTTGGTCTAAAAAAACATAGCAGCAACACACAAACTTAATCTAGGAATTTGTCTTTTTTACTATAAAAAAATCATTTAATAGATTAAGGAGGACCTACTTATACCAGAGTACTGAAGGCTGAAGACAGGTGCTGAACTCAAGTTATAGCTGTGGAAAAATACTGTTAGCCAACACAGTAATTGCATTTTATCTATGATGTCAGCAAGCACACTTAAACTATTAAGCAAACTGAGTCAATTGGACCAATTTAGTTTCACTTTTACCATACTGATACCAAGTACAGCAGCACGCCATAAAAAAACAAAAACAAAAAAACAACCAAACCACATAGCAACTGAAATCGCACCTCTAGCCCCCCCCCCTTTTTTTTTTTTAATGAAAGACACCTAAAACTGGGTCTGTTGCAATAGCACCACTGAATTCCTTCAGTATTCTTGAAGGAACAGATGTAAGGGACACCTCAAATTCCCAGACTATTGCTTCTCCACTTGTACCTACTTTCTAACTTGGAAACAGGCAAGAAAATTTATTTCAATCACCATTTACATCCAGTGATCACCTGCTATATGAAATCATGACTAAACCCAAAGGTTTCCTTGAAGATATGTGGTACACTGTCCTTTAACTAAAGTTGTTAAAGAGCACCCATTTGACTTGGAGAAGGAAAAAAATCCAAAGTAAGGCAGACTCAAGTTTGTTCCAATTAATCATGTTTATTTACAGCCTAATATGCTTTCACCCAGGACTTCTTAAAAAAAGGGGCCATCTTTGTTAAAGATTTAAGAATAAACACTCTCTCAGAGTTACTCAGAAGCAGAATTAGCAGTCCCATAACTAGTACAACAATAACACTGACCATGTTTCATAACTTCCTATCCTCAAATTTACACATATACAACACATCCATTTCAGCTTTGAAGCTTATTCACAGTTTTCTTTGCTAAGCCATCTTATTTCGTTAAACCGCAGGCATCAGACATGAACAGTTTAAAAAGGCACACAAACACTTCAAGTATTTTGTCTGACAAAACCACTGGCCTTTCAATAACATAATGTAAACTTACTCCCTCATTAGCAATTTTTTTTTTCCTTAACACTAACAAAGCATTTGACAGTATTGACCAGGCTAGCATAGAAAAAAGTTGTTTCTCGTGGTTTGTTAGTTGCAGTGGCTCATCAAAAAATGACATAAATTCCTTCTCTGTAAAATGTCTGGGAAAAAAAAGTCCCAAGAACTATCAGAGTTGCAGTAGAAGGGGCAGAATCCGGAACTATGTAAAGCAGTTTTCAACACTTACTGTTTGTGGTGTTTTTACATCTCTCAGCCCTGAATAACTACAGAGTAGTTACACTTGTCACCTACAGCAGATTTGCAAGTTTCCAGAAATCTGGAAAGAAAAGGACAGAAGCAAATTTTCTCCCTTTTATCTGCTTAGCCAATCCTTGTTCTTGTATTCAGAAAGTACTGGTTTACACCTTGGCCAATTAAGTGGCACAAGAGCGGTTTTTCAGTGTGTAAGCGGCCACAAGCCTGTTTGACCTTGAAAGATTTTGCTCTCAATTCAAAGGGAAACATACAGATATGAAGTCAAGATGCTACACACTTTGTACTTTTGAATGCATTACAAGCTCAGACATTAGTCAGCCTCCAAACTGACCCTCCCCTCCACAGGGTACCATTGTAAGAGCTGTGGATCAGGAACATCCCTTTACTGATGGGGCCACTTGTCAGCTGCCTAGTTCTCCAGAAGCCTGGAAGCCCTTCAATCATATGGCTCGACCTACTGAGATCCTAATCATCTTTTAAGTCTTCCTTCCTTTATCTAGGATTTCACCATTGCACTGCAAAGGTAGTTTGTGTTTCCTGTTAGACAGATCTTTAATAATTTGATGACAGGTTATCTGAAAATAGCAGACTAGACACACTTTATCAAACACCAGAATATCACTAGAGTTTATTCATAGTAATTTGTAATATGAACACAACCCAAACTGAACTGACATACAGCTGTTGCCACTCATTTGATTACCAAAAAGCTGTATTTGGGGGTTTGTTTACAAGGTTATTTTTAACTCCTACGTAGTTCAGGACTCTAGTTCAAACAGTTGCCTGGCATGACTCAGGACTATGAAAGAAGCAGCAGCCAAGGGAAGGAATCCTTAAGTCCACATAACCCCTGGATCATGAAATCATCCCAGTACCTACTGTCTGAAACAATTTATTCTAACTTAAATCTAGCCACAAACTCATCAGCAAAACTTGTCTGGAGAAATACCTACATTTATACCTCTGCTAGTTTAATCTTGCAGAGATCTGGCCTTCCCTTTCCATCACGTTCCCCACATTCAAGTAGAATGAACAAACTATCATTTATTCTGATTTAATCAGAGTTGACATTTCTCAGCAGCTCACAACTGAGCATTTCCCAACTTAAATATTCTATTACTTTCAGCCAACTTCAAAACACCCTTAGGTGCTGCTCCTCTTGGTCCTACATTTCTAACAATTCATGAGTTAATTGACATTCTCCTTGCAACCTACTTCTCTGTTACTGCTTCCCACTCTTTCAATAACTTACCAAGCAATTATTTCTGCTCATACGTGCTCATCTTTCTCCCTTGCATTAGCTTCCCTTTTCCTCCAGGGACTCTTAGCAGTAGCAGCCTCTGTTGGTCAGGCTACATTGTGCATTCATATTCTTCCCAATATAACTATGTGGCCAAAGCCCATCCCTAAGGGATTAAGTGGGTTGCACTGCACCAGGCCAACATACTGCCTGCTCTGTGGAGAATGAAAATAAAAACAACACACCAAGGAGAATGAACATTCTAAAAAAAAAAAAAAAAAAAACCAAAATGAAAAAACAAAAAAAAACCCACAAAACTTAAGGAATTCTTCTAAGACTTTTTGCTAGGAAGTTTTTATTCATTGTGAAACATTTATGTGAAATTCCAATCCTAAGGAGCTGAAAGATCTGTTTCTCATGATTCATTACTAAATTGACACAAAATAAAATACAGCTTGAAATCCAAATACCTCATTTGACCCTCTGCAGTTTTTTTTCACATATTCTCAATTTAAGGAAACTGATGGTTTGTTTGAGCACTCAAAAGCAAAACAAGGACTGCTAGAGCCTTTTTTTTTTTTTAGTGCACACTCCCTATATATATTTAACCTAACGGAAGAGGCTTTACTAAAATTAAGGCAACAAACAGAGCTCCATACAACCTGAAAGAAGACAGAGAAAAATAAGCTTATTATAAATTCCATGTTGATACTGAAACACAGATACCATCCTTTGGTTAGGCTTCTCTAGAAATAGAAAGTGTTAGGAAAAAAGAGGTTTGGATTTATTTTGGGTATGTCTGAGAAACAGCTCTCCCTCCAGTCTGCCATTACAGCTTGTTACCTTATAAGCTACTAAAAAGCCACCAAAAAATCCTCTAAAAAGCCCAGTCACACACAACCACCCTTGCTCTAAAAAAAGCAAGCACTGACAACTTCAGCATTGTCCAACGCTTTAAAAGTAAAGACAAATAAAAACCACATGCTTATTCAGTAGAGCTGTAAATTATTATGGACAACGAAAGAAGGAAAACAACATGTGGGGTGGCAGAGTGCATGACAGCTATCTGCAGCCAGGCAAGTATTTTAATTCCAAAAGAAAATTTAGCCAAGGAGTTCCCTGCTTGCCTGTCCCACCCAAGTTAGTAAAATTAAGTGCTATGTATCTAGTTATATGTAACCTTCCTATAAAGGCCAGTAACACAGGTTTTTAAAACTAGGTTTCTTGCACTATTCCGTTATTCATTCGATTATTTTGCACGAGGTACATTTAACATGGAATACTTACACTGGAAACTGCTCACTAACCACTCGGACGTAAGCGAGTCAACAATCTTAACCTAACCCTTTTGGTTCTCCAGCCATCACCACATCCAAGTTCGGACAGCCGTCTGCCACAACGAGAAAAGCAACCGGCCGCTGCAGAGCGGAGCTAAATGCAGTCGCTGGATCGAAAAAGAAGAACTAAAACCCACCATTTGCTCAGGGTCCCCTTGGGAACACAGAAGTCCTTCTTCAGCAGACAGCAAACAGGAAAAGGCGATAAAGGGATTTTTTTTTTTTTTTAATATTTCCCCCCCCCCCCCCCGTTTTGAAGGGTGGTGAGGAGACAGGTACGAAACCGAGTTCCACCCCAACACCTCGGAGATCTTCACCGGCGCCGAGGAAGCACCGCGGGGTCGCAGAGCGGGCCCTGCGCCGGCGGGAGCCGTTGCCGGTCCCGGAGTCACGGGATCCCCCGTCACGCCGCCCTCCCCGCCGCGGCCCCCTCACGGGGCGCTCCGCAGGGCCGGGCCGGGGAAGGCTCGGCAGCCGGCGGTTCCCGAGCAAGCAGCGGGAGCCGGCAGAGCGGGGAACGGAGCAGCTAAGCGGAGAGCGAGGAGGAAGGAGAATAACGCAAACCCCGGTCAGCCCCACACCGCCGCCGCCCCCCGCCCCGCCTCAAGGCTGCCGGGGTAGGAGCGCGGCGCCGGGGCAGAGCGAGCCCCTCACCGCCAACGGCGGGCCCGGAGAAAGCCCTCAGCCACCGGCCGACCGGCTCGCCCGCGCCTGCTGAGGAAAAGGGAGGGGAGCCCGCCACGGCGGCCGATACCTGCCCGCGGGGAAGGGGGGGGGGGGGGGCTGCCGCCGGTCCCGAGCCCGGGCTGCGCCGCTGCCGCCGGGCGCTGTGGAAGGAAGAAACAACATGGCGGAGCGGGGAGGGGGCGGGGGCTGGGGGGATCACGTGAGCCCAGCCCCGGGCAGCCGGCCCCGCCTTCTCGGGGAGGAGGGGCGGGGGCGTGGCTCGCCCCACCCACCCGAGGCCCCGCCCCCGAGCGGGGGGCGGGGGGGATGTCCGTGTGTCCGTCCGTCCGTCCGTCCGCCGAGGGCCACACCGCTCGTCGCTCACTACTAGCGTGTAACGTTGAAAAGAAGCAGCACTGCCCTACTGCAAGAGGGCACGACTTTTATTTGCTCCGGAAGGGTCTGAATTATTAAGCTTTAAAACGCCTTTATGTAGTATGTGCAGGTCGGAGTTGTTTATTAAAGGCAGTAGTCTCGCTGTGCTCCACGCAAACTCAGGATGGTAAGGCAGCTTTGCTTTACAGGGAGAGACATCTAAAGACATACGCGTGTCAGGGAAGGAACTAACCAAAATCCAAAGAACACTATCTAAAAAGAGTAGTCAGACACCTTTTTCTATAGGAATTCAGAGTGACATCAACGTGACTGTTTAAACAAGATCACAGGAAGAAAAGTCTAAAGAAGCCGGTGACAGAGTCTTTTCTGTGCTCTTACAACTCATCACGAGGACAGGGCAAAATGTAATTAAAATGAAAAGAGCGGAAATTATTTAAGTGTATTTAAAGAGGTTCCCACATCATCAAGAGGAATAGGCGATGACAGCCGTAAGGAAAGAGCATTTGAAATGCACTCCTTTGCTCGAGCAGTCATCACATGCTCCCGATCATAAGGGAGATGCAATTGGACGGGAATTGCCACTTGCAGAGTCATCTTGTTTTGGATTAGATTTACAACGCGGCTCGAGGAATGGAAAACAAGATCTCAGTATCACCAAAAGGAAATGTCTCCTACTGACAGGAGCGAGACTATTAAAAGGCAGTCCGTGCTAGAGGCAAATCTGATGATACTAGACCCATTCTTATTTAACAAAGCTGGACTTTGAAATTTTTTAAGTACTTTTTTCCTGGGATCTGCTTTCATCCAATGCTAAAGTAAAATACAAGTAAGTGCTGGAGGGGTAGAAAAATGACCTTTTTAAATGATGGTAATTCTAAGACATAAGTTCTGATCAGTTACGGCATTATTTTGTGATTTAAAAAGAAAAAAATCGGCATTTAGAAGTGAAGGAAATAATTACTCTATTTTGCACTTGATACCTTGTCGGATGAAGCTACCATCTTTTTTTCTTGAGACAACACTGGTTCTCAGACACTTGGATACATTTAAGGAAATTTAGAATCATAGAATCATAGCATAGTTTGGGTTGGAAGGGACCCTTAAAGGTCATCTAGTCCAAGCCCCCTGCAACGAGCAGGGACATCTTCAACTAGATCAAGTTGCTCAGAGCCCCGTCCAACCTGACCTTGAACGTTTCCAGGGATGGGGCATCTGCCACCTCTCTGGGCAACCTGGGCCAGGGTTTCTCCACCCTCACTGTAAAAAAATTTCTTCCTTGTATCTAGTCTGAATCTACCTTCTTTCAGTTTAATACCACTACCCCTTGTCCTATCACAACAGGCCCTGCTAAAAAGTTTGTCCCCATCTTTCTTATAAGCCCCCTTTAAGTACGGAAAGGCTGCAGTAAGGTCTCCCCGGAGCCTTCTCTTCTCCAGGCTGAACAACCCCAACTCTCTCAGCCTTTTCTCATAGGAGAGGTGTTCCAGCCCTCTGATCATTTTTGTGGCCCTCCTCTGGACCCGCTCCAACAGGTCCATGTCTTTCCTGTGCTGAGGACCCCAGAGCTGGACGCAGAACTGCAGGTGGGCTCTCACCAGAACAGAGTAAATGGGCAGAACCACCTCCCTCGGCCTGCTGGCCACGCTTCTTGTGATGCAGCCCAGGATACAGTTGGCTTTCTGGGCTGTGAGCGCACATTGCCAGCTCATGTCCAGTTTTTCATCCACCAGTCACCCCAAGTCCTTCTCTGCAGGGCTGCTCTCAATCCCTTCAGCCCCCAGCCTGTATTGATACCGGGGATTGCCCCGACCCAGGCGCAGGACCTTGCACTTGGCCTTATTGAACCTCATGAAGTTCACAAGAGCCCACTTCTCAAGCTTGTTCAGGTCCCTCGAATTTTTAAAATTCTAGTTAGAAACAAAATTCTTAAGCTTCTGACATAGGATGTATTTTTATTTCTTTTACATGGTAACATAAAAGAAAATAGAAAAGGACCATGCCGTAACCATGGCCTATTATGCTTATGATTTTATAGGCATAATGGAGTATCAATAGAGTTACTCTTATGGTTAAAACACACACATGCATGCTTGAGTATCAGGAACTGAAGGCCCTTTTCCCTTGTGTCCACACTGTTACTATTGCTCATGTATGTAACAAAACTAATAGTTGCTGTAGAACGATCAAAATCTGTAGAACAAATAATGCCACTGATAAGGCTGGTCACATGAAGTATACCTGCCAGTTCTTAGGAACAGACAGAAGAAAATGCCCAGCTGAGATGTGGTTTGAAACGCATACACCAACATCGCTCCAGTTTTAAATTCCGCAGACAGCGTAGGGTCCTGACAGCGGTGGCTGCGGGCTCTGCTCCTGCCCGAGGCCGCTGCCTGACCATCCCGCTCTGCCTCAGGGTCCCGGTGCCAGCGGGAGCCACGTTTCGGCTCGGGCCCTGTCTGAGCCCGGTGGCCCCGGTCCTGCAGCCCCCCTCATGCCCCAAACCCCATCTGACAGCCAGCCCCACCTCAGCACGGCTCCCTCCACACGGACTCGTCTGCTGCGCACTGGGGTTTTGGCCGATTAATGTCACCGAACCTGCCCTGCCCTTCTTGTTTGGGTGCTGCGGGACAGTGACCCTTTTTATTGAAGTCACTGTCCCCGCACCCCTTGTCCCCCACCCTCCGCTCCTGGCTCGCCTCCTCTTGTGCAGCAATCCACCCTTGCTGCTCCTTCACGGGCACGTTCATCTGAGAGCTGACTTTGCACCTCACGGATTTTATTCACACAGCTGTATTCATGAAGAGACAATTGTTGTTATATCACGTGCTAGCAAACGGCGCAAATAACGTCCCAATGGCAAATAAAGGGCAATTTTGTGTGTGTGTGTGTATAAGAAAGTTCTGTATAAGCAAAGCTCTCGTATAATAGAGCCTGTGAATAATGCTTTTTACCATCTGTAGTTGGCAAGGAGACTTTGTGCCATCCTGGCAAGCGATGACGTGGCCTCAATAAAACATGACTTTGTCACCTCCTGGCTGAATTACAGCAGTACAAAATCAGGGGATATGAAGTCATCTGCCTTTATGGCTCTGCTAATACCAGAATGCAGCAAGCCAGCCCCCAAGCAATCCAAGAAATTATCAAAGTGCTCTTGTTTCTTTCCTTATCTTCCACGCACTCAACGAACTGGGCCGTTACACCCTGAAGATTCCCTGAAGGACAGTAATTCAACATATCTGCTCCTTAACCACAGCCTGTTACCAGGTAACTTTTCTTTTTGCCAGAAAAAGAGCTGTTCTTTATTTGTTTAAAGAGTTGCAGTTCTTGGCTTTAGTAACAAACATACATAGCACAGCAGACTGAAAGGAATACAGTTTAAATAAACAATAAACAGCACAAATTTCCTTTTGGCTTGGAAAGGAACTAAGAGTTATAAACAAAAAATGGCAGCCGAGTGCCTCCCTGAAGAGTGTTACAGTAAGAGGGTTATGAGGGAGATACAAAAGGCCCTCAACAGAATGAAATTAAATGGATCTGGCAGTGGATCTCCAGCAACCAGGAGTTTTGTCACTGGTGTTAAGGGAGCAACATTGACTCCAATTAATAGAGCACTTCTCAGAATAGTATCTTTGCTTTTACATTGAAAGTTGTGTGAAATTCATTGTTAATTTAGCTCTCATCTTCTTAAGACACGTATTACAACTTCTGCAGCTGCAGGCTGCTTGAGCTTTGAGTGCAATCTACATTTAAGACCTTATTGCTACTATTAAATCATAGGATTCAAGCAGCAGCTGAATTTACAGTGTCTCTGGAACACCCAGTGAAAACAAATAGAGACTTTAGCCTTATTCGGCATACATTTGTCCTATGTCTGTGTGGATCACCTCTAATGTCACGCTCCTTTGTGGAGTACCATCATGGATATGCTAAACATTGTACCAAAACTAATTGTCTCTGCTTAAAAAAGTTAAGAGATCTTTTTCCCATCTGGAACAAACTGAAAAAAGACGACTTCGACAACATAAAAGAATCTCACTTTTCAAAGCTTTCCTTTTATTCTTGTTTCTGGACTCTGGCACTCCCTGTACTCCAGTAATCTAGACCCTCCTGCTGGCGCATACACTGTGCAGTTGCAAGTTGACTTTTTAGAGCCATTTTCAGCCAAAGCACACAATCTTATCCAGTCAAACATTTTAAGCCTGTGCAGTTACACAATCAGGGCAGGGGCAATAGAACCTATTGACACACTGTGGCCTAGAGCAGTACTTTGCTTAGTGAAACTACGACTACGCCTTTTTAAATAAGAGCAATGATTTACTTGAATGACCGTCTCTCCTATTTGGCACTTCATGTCTGTACAGTATTCTGATATATAGTGGCACATGATGCTACACATGACATCTGCTTTCTACTAAACCTTTCAAGTAACGAGCATCGGATACAAACACAAATGGAAAAATGGCCAAAGTGGTAATGAACTGTGTTAGGCGAAAATAACCAACAGCATAAGACGATCAAGATGGTAATACAATAATTCATGATTTTGTATACACTTTCATTAACTGTTAAATGTGAAGTTGTGGGCAGCATGTTTATCAGCATGAATTAGGCATAAAATGAAACCGAACCTAGATGAGCTTTTTCACCAGCCCTGGAACAACAAAGCCTCATTCCCTACAGATCTGTGTCCTCAGCATACTTAAAACAGGCCCAGTTCGCTCTCCCTGCCTCCCAATACCTTCTGCTCCTTTCTGCCAATATTCCCAGATCTCGTCCTTGTCTCACAGACTATCTGAGCAAGCAGCAGTGTATTTTGTACCCGGCTTTTAGGTCATGCTAAGAACCTAGCAACTATTTGTGTGTTGAACCAACAGCTTAGACTAGGTAACTCCTGAATAAAGGTAAGGGTTCCATCTCCTTCAATAGGAACAGAAATTCTTCTCGTGATTCCTGGATTTCAGAAAATTTACAAATATATTCTCAGCTTTTAATGTCTAGCTTTAACTGAATTTGTTACAAAGCCAGCTCTCGGGTTGAATTGATACTGGGAAGGAAGGCAATGGAGGAATGCCTGCTCACAATGTATTACCATGGAAAACCACTTTAAATGCTGAGTTTACAACTGCGAGGGCACCAAGGACTTGCCCTAAGAGTTCTGACTGCTCTTGGTTTGAAACAGACGGAATAAAGTTAAGGGACAGCTGTAAAAGGGGCACGGTTATAATCCACTTTTTGACTATTTGTAGTTACTGACTGTTGATTCTATACCATAAGCTGCAACTGCAGTTGTTAGTAACTGGATTTTATTATTTCCCCATCTTAGGAGAAAGAGCAAGATGTGAAAGCCTAGAATGAAACAACCCTCTTGCTGCTGCAGGCACAGCTCACTCAGATCTGCAGTGAGGCAGGCTTGCTTAATAATTTGAAAAAAGTTTTAAGATAGCTGCTGTTTACATTTTCTTAGCTCCTCAGTAAATATGGATCTGTAGAAAATCCCAGTCATGTTGGGGCATATAGCTTAGCACTATACATTTAGTGATGGAGACAGTTCAAAAGAAAATGATGTTACACAATATGTCAGAAATGTAGTCAGTATTACAGCTACAAATTTTACCCTTGAAACACATTCTGTCAAAAACACCATCCATGCCTTGTAACATTTCCCTTCCCCAAGACAAAACGTGGATGAGCTATACATTACTGGAATGGCTTCAAAACTATCTGCAGGCAGAAATTATTCATAAGTGTCTGTTGCTCACAGCTAAAATAAAACCTCCTGCTACACAGTGTTCTGACACAGCACAGTACAAGCACATAGCTCTCCTCAACAGGACCATGACCTCCAAAATGACAGCACACAACTCTGTGCTTACTGTGAACCAGTAACACAGAAGTGTTTGCTTTCCTGTAGTTTTATTGAAAACTAAAAATAATACTTTACACAGAAGTACTTAAACAAGCAGGCCTACTTGTAAGCATCAATTCCAGCACAAGGGTAAGGGCTGGGAAGGAAGGTCAGATATTAACTGATTGGTTACACAGTTGAACACTGCGGGTCTGGCCTAATGCTTTAATGTTTGTTTTGTATCAGTGCAATTCCACTAAAACACACATTTTCACATGATAAAAATCTACATAATACCACAGTAAATCACACCGCTGAAAGTTAACTGTTAACACTTCACAGAATGGAAAAGATTTTTCTTGGGGTTTTTTCAGTGGAATAATAGTAAGCGTCTCTGTAACATCGGCTTACGCACCATTTCCACCATATACAGATAAAAGCCTGTCTTCGCTTTTTAGTCCTGGCTGGCTTTTAGTTCACCAAGAGCTATTTTCTCATCTCATGCCCCTAACTCCTATCTCTGACAGATGATGTGGCTGGAGAGCTTCAGGGCAGAGCCTCAGCCCAGAGAAGCTGACCAGCCTCAGCTGTGTTACAGCTGGATGGGCACAGAACTGTCCTCAATTCCTCCAGCAAATACTCACCAGGTTTCTCTGCTCAGCTGATACATTTTAGCCTTGAACTGCAAAATGCCTGCTGTGCATTTGTAAAAGGTATCCCCATTAATGCCAAGTATGCAGTTTTATTGGGTTTATACAATAGGGTGAAACAAAACACTTTCCTCTGTGCCTAAAGCATGACTTTGGAAATTTATTGACTCATTTCACCATCTAGTCCATACTCCAACAAGGAAATTCATGATGAAGGAGGTTATGTTTCCAAACAATACTACTGCTTTGCTGCAAGAACCTAACCTCTCAGGCAGGGCAGACATTCTTCCCTGCATTTCCTTAGGTCTGTGAGTTGACACACTCGTGTGCTCAGAAAATCAGGACTCAATCCAAGGCCCATTTCCTCTCATTTAAACATTCACAGTAGCTCGAAACCAAAACAGGGACACACAGTATGAACATAGTCTTCTACAGACCAATAGACAGCTGTGAAAGATACCCAGATTCAGGTGGTTTTCCCAGCTGAGAGAAGAAACATCTCCTTGACTTCTGATATATACTCCATTCAAAGTATTCAGATAGTTGATTTTAAAGTAATTTTAAGTTTTCCAGAAAAAACCAACAGGGCTATTACTCGAGTGAGAAGAACACTAAGGTGGTAATTTTTGAAAAAGAAATGCTTCTAGCATACAGCCACTAGGAATCCTGTTGACTCTGGAACAAAAACAGGTATACAAGCTTTAGCTATTAGATTTCCTTCTATTCATTTTTCTGGGTAATCTGCACTACATAAAAACATTAATTTGCTCAGTTCAGGACAGATGTCCCAGTTCAAGAGAGGATATCCATTCAGATATTAGCTTCATGCCTTTATTTATTAAAGATATAAATTTAATAATGTATTTACATAATTGCCTGAAATAAACACTTGTCTGATCCTGCCTTAATTTCTTAACAGTTGCAGGACACATTATCTTACATTGCAAATCTGAACTCCAAACTGAGAGATTGTCACAAGTCCTATTTTCCAATAGCTTTAAAAAGCTAAAGCAGAACTTCATTTTTGCTTTCATTTGCTAGCTGCCTTCTCCCTCTTTTACACTCTATTTTTCATTCCTTTTTTCCTGTTACGACATAAGCTCTCAAACCAACTTAATAATCTCACACTTACTTGCAAGAAGTGATTTATTTAAGGAATGAGTCCATGCTGAACATTCTGCAATGCACACAAGTATGTGAACTGCAGTTTTGGAAACAGTTTGTTTACTGTAAATGAAACTTACGTTCTGTGAAAGAACTCCTGCTGAAGATAATGAAAATTCCAAGTACTCAGTACCTTGGGGAAAAAAATTGCAGCACTTGGAATATTTTTAATGGAGTTACTAGTGAATATTCCTCTCAGATGTAGTGTTACCATTTTTTCCCTTTTATTTCTTTACGTATTGACATTACTTAAAACCACATAATTTATTCAAGTCATCTTCAAAAATAACTTTTAAAACGGATTTTGCACTTTAGTGGCAGGTTCTACATAATATCAATACGAAATTTTAAATTATACAGTTTCAACAGAGATACCTTCTCATATCTATGTTTCTAAACCACTTATTAAAGAAGGATAGCATTACAAACAAATCCATCTGCTGTGATACCACTGCTCTCCACATTCATTACAAATAACGTAAGTCAACATTTGTTCATCTGGATTTGTGTTTCGCACCCAACTTGGAAGAAATAGAGTTCCTCTGGCTATCATAGTGACAGTGCAATCAAATTTTTCACAGCGCCTACACTTTATTTTGTTTGTCTGTGTGCCATTAATAACTTGTGGAAGCTGATGTTCCCGAACAGATGATTCTGCATACAGAGCCCTGAGCTGTTTCAGTTCATCACTGGCCATTTCCATCACTGTCATCTCAGCAAAAGCCTTTGGACTCAAAGTCCCTGAAAAAAGTTTATGTTTTAAGTGGCAACTTTTAGGGTTCTTCAGGTTAGAGATTTTGCTTCTGATGCAATTTTTGTACTTTTTGTCATTTTTAGCATGAAGAGCAAAAATATGTTCTTCAATTTCTTTAGATAGCTCTAGCCATTTATCAGTTTCTTCTTCGTCTTTGGCAGAACTGGTCAAAGCTTTATAAAGAAGATCCGTACATTTACACCTCAGAGCTCTCATCAGATCCTGCTGCAGACTTGCTTCCTTAACAGGAGGTTTAGAATCTTCATTATCAGTGTGTTGTTCCTCAAAAGAAGCAAGCTGATTCACGCTGCCTTCTGCATCATTACCTACCACATTTCTAACAGTTTGCGATGGGACCAAAGTTTTACAACTAGCAGCATCTAACACCTCCTGCTGACACCGTCCTTCAGACAGCAATTGCTCTCTAGGAACCACACTGAGATGTTCACTTTCCTCTTTCGCATACACAGAAACTGACTTTTTAACTTGCATTGACTGAACACAGTTACTCTTGTAAAGTGCTTTCCACCTTGATAGTAACTGCTTTGCTTTCTTTTTCAACTCTGCTGAAGGGCAGCTCTTGAGTACTCTGTATACAGCCTTGGCAACTTCAGTCCCCTGAAGATACTCTATAGTCATATCAACATCTTCAAGTTCTTTAAGATGATCCTCAATATCTTGGAAATTGTTCTCAGACAGTAGTTTTTCAATACAATGGGCTCTGTGTACAATATTTTTCTGGCCAGACATTTTTAAACCTGAAAGCGAAAAAATATTTATCATATTTATTGCAGTTATGACGTTAATTCATTTTCTGTATATTCTCACAAGGTTTTCTTTTTATTTTACACTATTTTATTTCTACACATCACTGGTTTTGGCAGCTTTTTCTTTAAATGGTGTACAGTAGAGATAATAGAGCAAATACAAAATGCAGAGGAGCCTGGGTCCTGGAAAAATGCAAGTGGGCATGCTAGTCTTCACTCATGCAAGGAAAATACTGGTGGAAAGGAGAGCCCACAAAGACTTCTGCTGGGGTAGGGTTGACAATTTAAAAAGTAGGGTATGACACTAATTTTTAAGGAAAAGCACAGCATCTTGCCAAAAACCACGCTAACAAAGACACTACTAGCATAATAAAAATGTTTGTCATACTCGTTCTTCTACACATGCACACCACTACAGAAGTTCACAGGGAGAGGGAGATTCTCAACTACTACAAGAAGGTAGGTAACTACACAACCGCTCTGCTGCATGAGATTACAGGTAGACTTGGCAGTGTTTGCGCATTAGTACACTCTAGTACCACTGGACTACCAAGCAGCAACAAGTTCTGAAATTCAGCAATTTTCACCAAAAGCACTAGATGATCACCCATTGATGTTCAAAATCTAGACAGTTATCAAATGATACGCTTTCCAAAAAAAATAAAAAGGAGGCCTTATAGGAAACATATCTCTCCCTCCTCACACATACAGAGAAACAATAAAAATATTTGTCAGGCTTTTACAGTATTGGTGTCAATGAACTGAATTTAATAAGAATGCTGTTTTCAGAAAATCAGTTTGTTTTTCTATTACAGAAATTTAAAGTCTATTAAAAACCATGTCTGGGACCTTCTGTTATAACAGGTACTTGAATAACCTAATGATTTCACACTGTTGAATACATTCTCTAATAGCTTCTCAAAAATCTTTAAAGGCAGATTTGTAAGTAAACACTGCGCTAATTTAATCTGAAAGTTGCAATGACATGGAAGTTTACTGCAAGACTCCAGACGCAGGGAGATCATTGCTGTCATCCTTCCAGAACACATATGCAAAATAACCTTCCTCAGAAAAACTGACCTACATTTCAACTTTTGGAAACATGTCTTTAAACCTCTCTTTCCATTTTTCACAGTTCTCAAGCATCTGACTACAAGTGAACTCAGTACAAGTTGCAATGATACACAATAATAGAAAAATCAAAGTGGGTCCAAAAACTCCACATTGTAGGTGCTTTTCTGGTTGTTGTTGGGGTTTTGTTTTGTTTTTTTTTAAAGCCAGTCACTCCTGTAACTATACCTTAACTTACCAAGATTTTTTCACAAATCCTTATGGTTTTTTTCATTTCAGACTTTTTCCTCAAGCCTTTGTTACTTCAAAAGAATAAAATTAAACAGCTAATGTGGGCATGGTATCTGACCAAAAACCACTGATCTAAATGACTTTTTCAAGCACCTAGTGGAGATGTCACAAGTTTTCAGGCCTTTTGAAGAACTTTTATACGTCACCATAACTTGATATTAGAGATTTCTTCAATTACTAAACAGTAAGCAGCTGAACACATTTTATTGGGAGCTGCAAAGCAAATGTTGGGGCTACTCTGCAGCAAGTTTAAGTGAGCCTGACATAACTCAGTGGATCTTAAGACCCAAACGCCATTCTGGTTCCTACATGACCCTCAACCTTTCACTTGCTATGCAAGAGATCACTTTATATCTCTTCCCAAAGTTTCTCTTTATAGCTGCTAAGAGAGAAGCAAGCCAGACTACTAAACTTTTAACTGAGGTCCCCACCACTGCCCTTTCCCTTGCTAGCGCTGGCATCATATTACAGTTTGATTATCAATCACGGCAGGGCAGCTCAAAAATAGTGATACCTGCAAAACAGTTTCAAAACAGCGACATCTACAAACTCCTAATTGCTATTTTTGGAAATTCTTTAAAGACACATCCCTCTATATCCTAAAAAGTACCTACTTTCTTACAGCCACAGCATTATTAAAGCATGCTCCCATATATTCTTATGCATTAAACAAAAGAAAAAGGGGATTTCAGAATGTAGTCTCTCATGGCTTGAGTAAGATTTCAATTCCTCTTTATCAAGCCCTTTAACCAAAAAATGCTCAGTGCATTGCTATATGCAAATTTACACACACACACAGAGTGTTAATACTACTAATGTTACTTCTCCTGTTTGCTGAAAAGGAGAATTAAATGTAGAATACAAAATTGAATGGTATGCTGTGAGTGTTAAGCGTTTGTCTCTTCTTAGGAGTTAGTCTTCCAAATTTGTGCAAAAAACCAGTGTTTTGTCCGAAGTTGCATACAACCCAATTCTACTCCAGAAAAAGTCATCTGTCTGATAGAGACTGATACAAAGCTAGCTACACATGTCTGTATTTAAAGGAACTCATAAGCAGATTTCTTGCACAATGACCACTTCCGTGATGAAATTTCCAGAGAATGGGGGGAGAGGAGAGACAAGTGATACAGCTGGGTAATTTGCATGCTCTGTTGCTTTCTATGAGGACCAGCCCAGCTAACTTGTTTTCTGCATGACAGAACTAAGTTCAAACTTTAGATAGGGCCTCAGAGCTCTACAAAAGGAAAGGACAGAGACAGAGAGAGTGAGCATAAACCTTCATCTGTTTCTATAGACCAAGCTGACCTCCACAGTGAATGCTCTGTGCATTCACTTAACCTGTATTTAAACAGCTCATTCTTGTCTGACATTTTGAAATCCTGCGAAACCTCAATAATGGCTATTACAGAAACTGATTTACTCCTCAAGAAGGTGCAGAATCAGAGAAACAGGATGAATTTTTCAAATACTTAAGTTGAACTCTATGCATTGTCATACTGAAAAGCACATTTAATTGCATCCACTCATCTGTTCTGCTGCAGGAACACGCAGAGGCTGTGAAAGTGGAAAGAGGTGTTTTCTTACGTAGGGCAGCCAACACTACAGCAGGATGGTTCCCCATCTCCTGAACACTAAGTAGCTGACATTAGAAAATTATGATCTGTTGATCTACTGTTTTTCATGCAGTCTAGGGCAGAGTTGGTGATACAGTTATACGCTCAGCCAGTATGATTGCCCTATGCCTTAGAATCAGTTCTGCTCCTTCCCACATACTCCACTTGAAACATAATTTTCTTCAGTCCTTGTACCTATCTGTATGTATTGTATTATGCTACACATCCCATAAAATATACTTATTGAAATGCAAGACGACTTCATGAATTCTCAGTATTTAGTATACAGGACTATGGACATGCAAAGAAATTACTACACACAAAGTGCTCTGCTGATAATTTGTCCATGCATGTACTTTTACCCTGTGACAAAGGTAAGGGAGGCATTTTGATCTTTCATTGAGGACTATGCTTCATAGAAAGTTTCCTCTCTAATATTGCAGGGTGAGGATCTGTACATGAGAAATGGTGCATAAAGTCCACAGATATCATCTGCTTTATGGGAGTGGTCCTTGCTCATGGTTATCCACCTGACTCTAGGTAGCCCACCAGGGTGGCAAGGTGAAGACATGCCTGTTTCTGTGGCCAATCTCACACAAGAAAATTAGATGGCTGAAAAAGACTCCTTTGGCTCCACAGCTATGAGCAGGCACTGACAGCCGGGGTGACTAACACAAAGCTTCTGAGGGGAGCTGGAGCCCACGCGTTGGCATCTGCAGCAAGAACGCAGCCACTCTGCCACACGCTCACAGTGGACTACCTTACGCTTACTGGACACCTACAGCTGCTGAGAAGGAGCTAGCATATGCTAACTCATCACCCCACACTAAGATGGTTTTTTTTCTAACAGGCAGATCTAAGACAACTGGTTTGGATTGTTTTTTTTTTTTTAACCCTCTACGAGATATATAAAAGGCTGGTTTAGATTGGATTAAATGCAGTATATATGTTCTACCTTAGGACTTTTTCCACATGTGCGTTAAGGCAATAAATTAAATTATTAGAAATGTTAAGATCTTCTTAGTCATGCATTGACTTTTTCAAGTTTACGCAACATTAAATTCAAGTACCTAAATGTTATGGCAGAAGTTAAACAAACTGAAAACAGAATACAGAAATCAAAATAGGAACAATGATTTTAAAATAATTTTGGAAACTCAACCACCTAACAGACTACTCGCATTTAAGTCAAAACAATCACTTCTGAAGGAATGCTTTCCTCAATGTGTACAACATATAGCAAAGAGGTAGGACTGAGTGACTCCCTTCAAACTTATTAAGCAAAACTAGGTAAAAACAACAGAAAAAGCAAGTCATCAAAAATATATGACAAGAACAGAACCAAATCCATAATTAATTACTTCAATGGAGTGGGATTTTCACTGGTAACTAGCAGAAGCACAAGCAACAGCCAGCAGAGAAACCACTAAATAAGGGTAATAAACATGTTTTTATCAGTGACAATAGCGAGGCTTCTGTGGGGAAAGCATTCTTGGAGTGGCACTGGCTTCGTTGTGTGTACCTAGTTTGCAAAGGATTTTAAGATCCTTCAAGATGAAAAATAATACATACATCTGAAATACTACGCTAACTACTCAATCATAAATCTCATTTCAGCTTCCAAATTAAAAGGCAGTGTGGTGGGGGAAAAAAAAAAAAAAAAGTTGTTTGTGCATTTGTTGGCCTGTAAATCAAGCAAGGACTGGATTTATCACCAAGGTTGACAGAGACCATTATTTTACAGGATCAGAAATTAAACAGATTCCTGAACTTACAAAGAACATATAAGGTTATGAAATGGTTCATTTTACTTCTGCTTGCTTCCTTGAAAGAAGAAAAAAAGATACAACAAAGAGGAGGTTGGGGGAAGTCTCCAAACTTTCTGAAGAGAAAGCAAGTGTTTCACAGAAACCAAACTGCAATTCCGAATGGGAAATTGTTTTACCACTTGAGGGAGTTGTAGCACAGCAAACCCACAGAGTCTTGTGAAATGTGCATAATGAGAAACTCCAGCCTGTTAAGAAAAAAGATAAAACAACTTCCCTATGACCTTTAGGAGGCTTCACGTTTTTAGGGTACCTATTTGCCTAAACCTGGCAAAACCCCCCCTGCAAGTCCAAAGGTGCTGGGATACAGACAGGAGGGAAAGAGCACATCCCTTATCCAGTCATTGTCCTGTACATTGCTCTTTCATTCAAGATTTTTCTAAATTTGGAATTTGACCACTTTTCTACCTGATTTCATGCTATTTTACAAATGCTGCTGAACAAATATTTGTAAAATTAACTGAATCGTGCTCAGTCAGCACTGTTCTGCTGTCTTCCTAGTTCCAAGAGGTAAAAAATCCAAGAAAAAGGATTTTTAAGTTATGAAATGAATAATGCATTTTTGTTATTGTAGAGATGCAAGAACAAAAATACAAATGATAGTATCACAATTTTGTGCAGTACAAAATCAACACCCTCATCCCTCCTACAACCACACAAGGCATTTCCATCCTGCTTAACTTCAGCAATGCATGAGAACATCTGTTTGAATTCCAAGTGTCCTTTGAAGGTTACAAGGTAGAGATTGACTCGTATTTACAATAAGACTCTGTAATACTATGCTGATGAGGTACTTTCTGGCCAAGTCATTAGGAGCTCTCACACTGACTGCATGGTATAACGAGTCACTTGTGTATACGAGAATAAATGATGGTGATCAATAAAAATCTTGTCAGTCAGTTTGCTCCTAAGGAAAAAAAGATCAGGCTACCTCAAGTTTAAAATATCATCATCCTGTAATAATACTGAGTTGAATCAGAACTTTTTTAATCAGTAAAACAACTAAGCAGAGGAAAACAAACAAACAAACAAAAAACCCCAGCCTGAGACACTTGGTGCTAACTGCAAAGCCAGTCCCTGGAAAAACCACTGCCCTCTCCGAAACCATTTGGGGTAAATGCCTTGTCTCTGCTATATGCCTTACTTGGTTCAAAGCCACAGCCTATTTTGCCTTAGCACAGCTAACTCCTACTGGTAAACCAAGACAAACTCAGAATGCATTCAAGTAAGTATGGATGAATGTCTTGGAAGGGCTGAACACCAGTCCTCTTCTCCCTCACCCGAACCTCAGATGTAGATTTTTTTTCTCCAAGGAATTCTATGTAATCAGAAGAAAATGCAGACCGCAGCCAAGATAAAGATCAGAAGCCAAGTACTCCTAATGGTGTAATAAATTCTCTGCCAAAAATGTGGTTAATGCTATAGCAGAGACGGTGCATAGCAAAGTCCTGGAAACACCAGATTTCATCCTTTGGGCAACCTAAATTCCATATAAACAATGAAAATTATCAAATGTTATTTTAAACTCAGAGCCTAAGAGAAAATCAGAGAATTCTCACAGCCAGCCTCCAGACCCCAAAACTTTCCTTCATCCTATCTACAGTGGGAGAGCAGATACCAAAGATGTCACCAAGAAACAATGTTCCAGGGCTTTTATTCCATCTTCACAAAAATCAGAACTCTTCCTGCCTCTCAGCCAGACTGCCTCCCACCCCTAAAAATTTCTGAACTATATAGAAATTCATCTTCTAAGAATATCCATACGAATAAAGCTAAGTTAATACAATAACTGAGACAATACAACAGCACTATTGCCAGATGTCCATGACTACCGACACCTCACTGACCAAGAGAGTCACCTCTCGGTCAAAGATCCAGAAGCAGCAGAGTACGTGAGCTCAGGATTGTTGCAAAACCATTCCCCAAAAATCTCTACTTCACTTGCAGAACACCATCACTGTAGTGCCAGAGGCAAAATGCATCTTTTATTCTTCTGCACCCAACAGAATAGAGCCACAGTGAGCAAGAAAAGGAAAATTAAGAATACTACATAAAACATTGTTTCAAGAAATTTCCCAGGACAACATCTGGTGAAAGAGTTTGTGCATAATGGAAAGTAGTCTGATAGAACAATAGCTTTGTTCTGCATTTTTTACATCAGTGACTGCTTGAACTGCAGCGCTCTTAACTAATCTGGAGCTATACTGTCTCTGCCCTGCTTTTCTCTCACTGGAACCATTATCCCACAGCTTTATTCCCAAGAGAAGGAGTTTGCCAGGGAGAGAGGGCAGAGCACATTGCATTCATGTGAAGATGCACACAGTAGCCTCTTTTACAAGGCAAATTTTTAATCCTGATTTGGAGTTGCTTCTCCTAGAAACCCTGTTTTTAATTAAAATAGAATTCTTATTTCCTTAAAAAAAAAATTAAAAAAAAAAATCAATAGACTGCATAATGAAGTCATCAAGCCTCAGGGATCAACCCCAAAGTAGAGTTGTCGGCACATTTTTCTAATAAGATCAAACATGCATGGATTTAATGAGATAGGAAAAGCTGTTGCCCTTACCAGACTGCTTAGCCACCAGCTTCGTTTGACCTCAGTATATAAGCTGGAGCTCAGGAAAAGACTCACAATATTGCAGCTACACCAAACAAATAACACCTCTGAATTATCTCATGGCAAAAAGTAGCCGAGAAAATTCTTTATGACTTCAACAGCTACAGCTGGTTTGAGTTCTAGGAGCTCCAGCTGATGTTACAGTGGACACACGCATCCCAGCAGAGGTGTTAACCTTGCTAACAGTTTCTTTTAATAATGTAGTTTAGAATTAAACTGATTCTCACTAGAAGATATTTTAGCTTTTCCTGTATCTTGTCTGCCTTATCCATGTGAATTTTTCTACTGAACTGACTGGTTATCCGAGTTAGACAAACACCTTAAACCCTGAAAAGGTTACAAGTAATACATTATTCCACTGATTGGAAATCTTTATTTCTATTGATATGGTTGAGCTTTTTAACAAAATACTTCTAAAGAGTTTAAAAAAAAGGACAAAATTTACTTTTAAGAAGTTAGACTTAACGTATCAAGTGGAGGTATTGGCTAATCTCTTCCACGATAAGACAGCTATACAGATTCACAATACATTCTAATACATTAAGATTCAATGGAGCAATAATAAAGTGTATATATAGTTCAGAGAGATTTGTCATTAACAGTTTCATTTGAAATTATGTGTAAATAGCGTGTGCTTTATTTGGTTTAAAATTTGCACCATTTCACATAAAAAACACTTACATGGTTTCTCTAATCTACAACCAGATTATTTTTCAGCATTAACCAACTTTATTCAAAATCATGCTTTCAAGTTTGAGCACACGATCACATGAATTTTCCATGGGGCTCTCTGTTTTTTCAAATTTTTATGACAAAGCCTCATCAAAGCTGGCAGAGGAATACCTTTTCTCCTAGCCACCTGCCACTACTTGCCAGTATGAGGTACTAGCTGGAGCTTCCAGCAGGTCAAAAGTCAGGCTTTTGACACACGGGGTACATTTTCAAAACATAAACTACCATTTTGGCCACAAGTGACAAATACACATAGCAAGAGTGTTGAATGAAATTTAAGCAGATGACTCAGACATGAATTAATGCTACCTAGCTATGGTAGGGACAGATTGTGACATATGTATTTTGCGCTAATTAAGCTGACCTGCTAGAGTAAAGTTTATCAAGGGGTTCAGGCTTTTTGGGGGGCTGCACAGAATTTTTCACAAATCATATAATAATTTTTGTGATTATAAATCAACAGAGTTTCTTGCAAACTAAAGAGTACAGCTTATCATCTGCACAGAAAACCCAAGCTTGCTAGAAGTACATTTGGCACCTTCCCGACATGCCTCTGTCTTGAAGAGCAAAGCTTAACCTGGGACAAGTAGAAAACGCTAATACCATTCCTGTAACATCACCTACCTTAGTACCCAATCAAAACTTCACTGTGTGAAATTGTTTGCACTTTGTAAAATGATTACTTCATTTCCTAACATTCCTGCTTTTCCAATAGTAACAGATTTTAAAACAAAAAGACTTTATTATTATTGTTGTTAAATATGAAAGACAATATGAAGAATATTTCATTATTTTCCCACAGCAAGAGGATGCTACAAACATTCTTCCTCACTCTAGAAACATACTAGGCAATACCAATATGATTTAAGCAGCTTAGTGTCATTGTTTATTAATTAACTACTTCAATACAGTTTAGTCTCCTAAACTGTTCATCTGGATGGATGCCAATGTTCATATTAATACTTCCAATCACTTAGGACAGCAGACCAGCCAAATAATTTCACCAAGGCTGTGACATCTTCCAAGGGGAAGCTGGTTTCTTCAACATACATTAACTGTATTGCCTTATATAGGTAAAGCTAACAGTTCCAGTTCATGAAGCGCACGCTCCCTCTCTCTCAACACCATTGGGATTGTATCAGACATCTGGACTGCTCCCTCTGCTCAATGTCTGTGCAGCAGAAGCATTCATAATGCTGTCCTCCAAACACTGGGAAATCACAATTCAAAATCCCCAATACACTGAGATTGGCTTATACACTATAATACTTTTAGAAGTGAAAAACTGGGAGCTGTTCTGCATTTTTTTCAAGGCCATAACTCTCTAGTGTTCCCATCTTTCCACCACAGACAAAACGATTAGGGGTTTACTTTTTTGAAAAAGTTACACTATCATGTACAACATGGCTCCAAGGACCAGTACTTGAAGAAATCAAGAGTTTTGAGCATTCTATTTTAACTGTAAAAGACTGACAATATTTTCCCTATTCACCTATAATGATGATGATGTTACCTGTCACGTTCCTGCTTGGTATTTGAGCTTTCCTCCACTATTTTCTAACTTCTTTTTGAATTTCTTGTTCATTTACCTAGAAAGAATTAATTGGGTGGGATTTTTAAACCTACTGAAGTGAAGAACTTGTTGTGAGCTCCAGGTTTAAAATTGGCTTTTAACTGACAGATCTCATCTGACATTGTTGCAAGTCTACTTATTTTTCAGTCTCCATAAATACTGTTTACATCCTCTTGCAGATGTACCGATTTGAAACCTGGACAGCCTCAACCTGAACAAAGCTTTCCTAAGGTGGATCTCATATTCTCCTTTCTGCATTGGCACAGAAGTCCAACAGAAGAGACTGGCTTGCAGAGAGGAGCCTAAGTCAACAAGTAAAAACGTACTTAAGACATATCTATTCAAAGTACATTTGTTCACTTAATCCTTTAGAAACAAAATAGGAATAATTTTGGAGATGAACAAGCAATTCTTTCTCTTGAATACATTTCCTTGACAAAATAAGATTATTCTTACTTATGTAGAGCTAGCAAAGACTTAAATTCTAGCACACTACAAGCAAAAGTAAATGTTCAGTCTCTAATGTCTTTTTATGGCAGGTTGTGCTGACAATAAAAAAATGGAACATGTAAGTAATAAAAACATGTTTTATGAACTTTTGTGAGCTTTTGATCATTTTTCAGATGAACATAGACTTTCTGTTGCTGTAACGTTCAGTTTCTAGTTAAGCCTCAGCTCAATAATATTTCTATTTGTTATTCCGCTGTCAGGGACATACTTACATTAGATATTGCTTTATCATTCTTTTACAGGTGTTCCACTGAAAAATGATATAACTTCTTCCCTTTAAAAATAAATCCTTTGTATGCAGAAGAGCACATATGTTCCTGACTCCCCTACAGAGAAAGTGTGTGATGTAATCAAAGGGTATTTATAAGATATTGCTAGTGCCTGCTACAATTCCTTATGCTAAAACATTAATACTTAAATATGAAAGTACACAACGTCTAGACATTTGAGAGTCTTGATCATGACACCTGATGTACTGGTTGAAATAAGATGTGAAATACACTTGAAACGAAATGGATTTTTATCTATCTAATTATTAAAAACAATACTACATTGAAAAGTGTGAATTCTCCCATTCCTTTCTATATTTATGCCAGCGTTTGACTTGTCTCCAGACACCAATGCTGCATGGGGACCAATATAACAAATACCTAAAAAATGCCACAATACTACCACCACAGATATCCATCCTGCAATTCTCAGGGCCAGCCTTTTCTGTGAGTGGGAATTACAGCCACTTACGATACAAATTAGTAGGTTAATTACAACAGCTAGGAGAAGCAGCCCAGCAGCATGTATTTGTCTGAAAGCAGCTGGCGTGTGCCTGGCATGGAAGCCAGCCGCCGGTGGCAGCTTGTCTGCCAGAGGTTTGGAGCTGGCCTCACGATACCAGCAGCTGAGCGGCACCACCGTAACCTGCACCTCAGACACCAGCCCAAGAAACTAGCTGGAGATCAGCCTGCAATCACTCCCATAACACGGGTGGGCCAGTTCGCACAGTAACCGTGCTCCAAAACGCCACTCGGTAATGCCATGGATACGCTAACTTTGTGGGTTTTGTCCAAATCCTTCACAAGATCCTCCCCGGACCCGCCTAGCTTCAGTTTGATCCGCTGCTGTATGGCTTAGGGGCGAAATGCGGCCCCTCCTCAGACTCCGGGCACACCCCAGGCAGAAAGAGAAGCAAGCACGGGCCTACCCACCAACCTCCCCCGCTCCTCAGGGAGCCGTCTCCGCCGCACCCGTTCCCCTTTGCCCCCCCCCCCCCCCCGAGGCCCGAGCCGGGGCTAGCAACCGTGCTAGCGGGCAAACCGGACCTGGGGAGAAGCGGGCCGGTTTACGCCTCCCGGGGGGGGGAGTCGAGGCCCCGCGGGGGTCCGGCCCGCCGCCGGGCGCCATTTCCTGGCGCTGAGGGGAGACCCCCCCGGACCTCGCCCCAGCGCATGGGGAAAGGTCTCCCCGGCATCACCCGACGGGCAGCACGGAGAAAAGGGGGGGGGGAAGCTGCGCGCCTCACTCCCGCAGCCCCTGGCGAAACACGCAGCGCTACCACCACCCCCGCCCCGTACCCCGGCGGCGGGGCCGGCGCCCTTACCTCCGCCGCGGGCCTCAACATGGCGCCTCCCTCCCGCTTCCTGCTCCGCGCCGGGCCGCGCCGCCGCCATCTCTGCTGAGCGATCGAGCGGACGGGCCGCACTGCGGCGGGGCTTGAGCGGTTTCGCGCTGGCCCCCGGCTCCCTGCGAGCCCCGGCACCGGCCACTCGCCTCAGAGCCCGCTTGCTCCCGCTAGTGGGCGGGAGCTGCCCCCGGGCTGAGGAGCCACGTCCCGTTGTCAGGTAGCCGGGGGGTTGTGTGGGAATTCAGCGTGAGCTCCTGCGGTGCCCCCCCGAGCCGCTGCGGGGCTCAGAAAAACAAAACAAAACAAAACCCAAAAAAACAACCGGAGAATGCCACAGCCGTGGAAATAAGTTGCTTTCCTAAGCAGCCTCAGGTGTGAAGGCGCGGCTTCCGGCTGAGGCTGCCGCCATGTTGTGGGCATTGCTCCGTTCTGGCGTCTGACAGGGCTGTGAGGTGAAGGGGCGCCGGGATGCTGGACACGGGCCTCGGGAGCGCTCTGCTTGGCAAGGCTGGAAAAGCTCTTTGGTTCCCCTCAGCCCTGCGGCGGATGAAGAAGTAGGTGATACTGATTCAAAGAAACTAACACAATAGTTTGATTAACTATTAAGTAGGAATTCTTTACTGGTAGCGCTGGATGCATGGGGGATCGCTCCACCTATCGTGCACACCGTCGGGCCTAATTGTGCAGGTTAGGTACATGTTCTACATACATATTCACTAGATTTCCGAGAAATGTTATACATATTCATTACTTTTCCGGGAAACTATTAGTATATGCAAATGTCCTTTACGCAGGCGCATTGAAGGTCTCTGGTGGTCTTCCATAGTCTTCCTCACTTGTCCGCTACTTGACCCTCCTCAGGTGATTCTGCACAGTATGGTCCTTTACATGTTTTGATACATCAATGCTTGTTACTGCTCTTATTATCTAAGTTTTCATTAGTGGTGTAAAACCATATGGCTAGTTTAAGCTAAATTATCTACAAGGACGAGAACAAAGGCAGGAGTTCTTATCTTTTCCGGCCCTATCTATTCAAGCAAGGCCTCTGCTTGTGCCTTCTCAACAAGATCGTAAATTCATCAAACATTTAAGTTTTGTGATTGCTCATGGCTCCTTCTTGCTCATCACTCCCAAGTACCAGTCTCTGACAGGCTTAATCCTTGACAAACACCAGTCCTTGGTACGTAGATTTACGGAGAGATAATCATTAAGCAATAAGCAGTTCGTTCTCTTTATCAATACTCTGGTGATTTTAAAACTTCAGCCTCGGTCATGGCATGGTCCTTGAGCAAACGCAGCTCGGGAAAGACAGTGCGACACGCCAAGTGGGGTAGATGAGCATCGTGCCTAAGGCTTGCGGAGAACAGAAAAAACATTGTAAAACGTACCATTTTCAACACTGTACTGCATTACTGTTGGCATAACCAACTAGTCTTTTGGATGGCAAATGGAGCTATTGGTATACACAGGGTTAAAGAAAACAAATACTGTAAAACTTACTTCATGGGGTAGCTGCTTTTGGATATAATGAAGTGTGCTGGACATATCAGATCAGGCAGTAAACACCTAAAAGTTGCTGTATTTTAGTCAAAGCAAGGGTGTTTGTCATTGCTTTTATTGCCGTGCTTTCCTCTTTCATACATGTTTTACATAGGGCATTCAAAATAATTTTGTAAAAGATTAATACTTCTAGAACTTCAGTTCTACAGCAAATCTACAACTGTATGGTGGGGTTTATTCTCAATTACAGTAAAAAGTCGGTGTGATTTTTTAGTAAATGTTTTTGGTTTTATTCACTAATGAGGCCTGTGTTGCCCTCTGCTGACAGTAAACTGAACTTACCAAATAATTTTTCAGCATGAATATCGTGTACAGCAGACACACCTCTTTTGCCCTATTTTCACATAATGAACATCACCAGTACTAATCACAAAGAAAAAGAAAGCCTTGCATTGTTATATAGGACGTAAAAAAATCACATAAGCAATTTATTAAATTACTGTAATGACCCAGTGATCCGTGTTCATTATTGAGTGGTGTCAAACCTTTCCTTGCTAGTGCTGCAGTGGTTGCATTATGCACTGATAACAAAGAACCCTAAATGATTGCTAATTCTGCTTAATACTCTACTCGCAATGTATTTGTGCCAAGCTCACAAATTCGTCAGTGACTGAACGCGTGGTGTGATGGTCAGCCCTGGCTAGCTGGAGGCCACAGTTGAGATCGGGCTTCCTTTTTGCCTCTTCTTTGTGGCTCATACAGCAACAAAGGTAGCGAAAGCTATCCCAAAGAGTCCATAGTTTTATGAAACAGGAGATCAAGAATTTGAAGCAGATGACATGACTTTACAGAACTGGCACAAGAAAATAGTGGCAGAACAGGAATGCAGTCCAAGCCTTCCAGGTCCAAATGTGGCATGTCCTCCAATGGCCTGTCTTACGTATTTTTAAGTATTTTTGCAGCATACGTATGTCATGAGCTCAGCAGCAGCTATCATTGCAACATTCAAGAGTTCGCAGTAGTCTCAGTGTGGGGCTCCGAGGGTAAGACTTTTGAATGCTAGTTTTCTTTAACCTCTCTCTATCTGTACAATTGTGAGCACAGCACATGTAGGATTCCTTATATCCTCAGCTGAAAGTGCCTTGCCTACTGCAGAGGCACAGAGCTCCCTTGGCAGGAAGGCACAAGGAGCATGACTTGCTCCTCGTGATTAGCCCTCCTTTGAGCAGGGGTCAGAACTGAGGATGCCTCTGCTGGACGCAGGTTCCTTACTCAAAGGGCTGCTGGGGCGTCTCCATTAAATCGTCTTCAATCTAAAGAATAAGGGATCATTATTCCAGTTTCCCATTTATAAAACAGAGACAATAATGCTTTTTCAATTGCCCCTGAAGTAAAACAAAACAAAACAAAAGATAAAAATTATATACGCATTATATTCATACATATGTGTATATGTGTGTAATGATATATATGTATATCTTTGTGTTTGCATGGTTTTTCAGGATAAAATCAGCGCTGCTCTAACAGCAACAGCTTCCTTGAGACTTCAGGATTGGCTGTGATAAGTATCTGCTTCTCTAAAAACACAGGCTTCTATTCAACAGTCAGATATTCTGCCAGCTGATAAAGTGTTAAATATCCACAGAACTAGCTGGAAAAATGCTGGTTAAACAATGTTCATCATAAGGTTCTTGCACAGAATAGTATCAGTTTCAAATAAACTTCCCTAAAAAAAATTTTTTTTTCTGAAGCAATGGTTCTATTTAAAGAAAAACAAAATTTAAAAAAATGGCTGGGTATTATTTATTCTATAAAATTATTTTTTATATTTTTTATTTTATTTTTAAAATTATGTCATATCATAATGTCATATCAGGCTGCTATTTTATCATGTAATTTAATGCTTTGTCATATAGTCCCACAATGGTACAACACATCATTTTGGACGTACTGTAGAAATTTAACATTTCTGAGTTTAAATGAGCTGTAGGTTTGCATTTTCCACATGTGATCTACATAAAAGACAACGTTAGCATAAGAACGCATGTGAACAGTTCTGGCTTGACATCAAGCAGGAAACATCTTGCAAAATTGCCACAATTATTACTTTATTTATTAACTTACACCCGTATCTATGAAGGAGATCACAGTCACTGAAAGTAGAACAGTGGTACGCAGTTTCTTTCAATGAAATAAAAAGCTTTTTTTTACCAGTTTTGAAGATGTTGTGTGTTGATAACACATTAGCAATGAAATATTGCAGAGATGTACTCCCATTCACAAAATATTTGTAATGAAGTTATTTGAAACAAAATATGTGTGAGTTCCCTTAAAGTCTTCTTTCTTCAATTTGTTTTTCAAAGGATAAGCTTTAGTCTCTCCTTTTTATTGTCCATTCTTGGAATTGTAACAACTGCCTCTTCAGAATAGCTCAGGCAAAACGTGGTGTGGCGGGAAGGACTGATGGACAGGGGTTTCCTCTAAAATCGCTGGGTACAGGCACTGGAGCTGTGGTTTGAGCTTTCTGAAACCTTGTGCACAGGTAATGGCAGCAGCTGTTCCTTACGAAGTGGAATCAAGGAAGTTGTACCCTCCCTCAAAACCTGAGAGAGAACTGGTAAATGGTCACTTGCTAGAAATGCTCCTAGACAGGGAGGCAAAGTCAATGTCAGCTCTTCGTACACCAGCATAAATCAAAGTGTCAGTAATGAAATCAGATGAGTAAAAGATTTACATAAACATGTCTGAGAACAGAATGTGTCTCCGTATCTTCAGCAAAAAGCTTGAATGCCAAAGTTGTGATAGATGATTAAAAAATGTTCTTGCCTACTGACTGAAAATCAACGAAAGGCAGAATTACAAATATCATTATTAAAAGTACCATTAATCCTATAGAGAACCATCATCTTTTTTGATTTATACCTCATAAAGCCTTTTTTTATAGGTTTGTAAAGCACTGAATTGGCCACGGGATAGTTTTATATTAAATCTCCGTGCTAATATGACTGTGAAGACAAAATGAAAGGAGACAACAGTTCAGAAACACTTTATTAGCATGGCTGAATAAAGTGGATTTGTTCAGACTTACCGACATTTCCTGGCACTGACTTTAAAACCTGATTTTTATATTTCCTGCCTAGGAAGAATTAGATCACATTATCCTTGAAAATCTAGAAAGTCAATAATTATTAATCATGGCACTGACCTAGTAAAGACAAGGACCCCAGATGGCCTAGTGCTCGTGTTTTGGGTTTGTGTGGTGGGGTTTTTTGGTAGCGGGAGAGGGGCTGCAGGGACAGCTCCTGTGAGAAGCTGCTGGAAGCTCCCCCGGCTCCAAGTCGGACCTGCCTCGGGCCAAGGCTGCGCCCATCAGTGACAGTGGTAGCGCCTCTGGGAGAACAGATGTAAGAGGGGAAAGTGAGTAGGGGGATTGGAATGTGAGAGGAACCCCTCTGCGGGTACCGAGGTCAGTGAAGAAGGAGGCGGAGGAGGAGGTGCGCTGGAGGAGGGGAGTTACTGAGCAACTGTGCAAGAAAATGGGATGGGAAAATTAATTGTGGGTGACTGCAAAGCAGTGGACTAGGAATAAAAAAATCTTCCTTATATCTGTATAGTCAGCGGCTTCAAATTAGCTCCTACCTCTAAGGAAAATGATCTGAGAATGATTGCATTTTCCTTTGAAATTCTCACTTGCACTCAAAAAGACAAAAAAAGCACATCAAAAAATGCCCCATGTCCATACCCAGTTCCCATATATTTTTCCCATATTTCCTGTACTGACATTGCTGTCCACCCTGTCCTGCAGTGGTGGAACACAGGACCACTTTGTAGTTGATTTACTTGCTGGTTCCTTCAGGAGGAGAGTCAGTGGATTTACGGGTGGTCATCACAGTTTGGGATCTCTCTTCTTTAACATCTAGTTACTACTTCAAGAACGCTGCGTGATGGCCCTCAGACAGCAAGCAGCTCGCCTAAAGTATCCTTGATTGCTAGAAGCTTCCCTGGAGCTTCTGTTTTCTCAACAGTTGTATAATGCGCACTTCCTGAAGAGCTGGGGTTTGGAAGGAGGAGAATCACAGAGACTGAATGTCTAACTTTGTTAAAATCAAACTTTAAAGTCAGGTATTTGAGAGGTTAATAACTATGGAAAATAGAAATTCTTTTCCATCAAAAATCTTCTGCTGTGATGAGCTTTTATGTAACAGTACACATATGACCGAATATATTATTATGCACACTTTCTTGTTATTTACCTTTTCATTAATATATTGTCATGAATTTCAATACCTCCAGTACATGGCAGGTGTATGACTCCGTCCTAAAAAGTATAGCAATTATGAAGTAAATATGAGTGGCAATCAGTCATTGAAAGCATCTCTCCATTACCTTCATCTTTATGATCCTGAAAAATTGCAGTGGGGAATCCTTATTTAATGTATAAAAGTAACACCTAATAGCCAGAAAATGTTTTAAGTTCCTTTCAGTTGCAGGTTACAAGATAATCATCTTGTGGGAACATGCCTCAGCATTTCCATGTATTCACGGCTGACGAAATGTCTCCTTTAATTCTTTTGGCAGATGAAGAAAAGTGATCGAAACCTTTTGTTATACAACCTTCAAGATTAAGTGATCACATCTGTTGAGTAGTTTTTGAAGGATGTAGTATAGATTTGGGTAATTGGCTAGAAGCTCTTTTTTTCCATTAACTTGTAGGCAGAGTGCTGTCTCCCAAGTTTATTATCAGACTTAAGAGTTGCAAATGATGTTATCAAAGTTCAAGCCACTTGATTATAGCATACTTGTAACATTTTCAAATACTCCCAGTGCAGTTTCCTTGCTGTCTAAAACAATCAAGCAGATAATGGTTTTCACATTTCACAGTAATGGAAAACTGTCAGGAACATTTTGAAGCATTAATGACTGTGGGCATAATATGCCCTTTAACTGTTTTCATCTGAAGGAGAAACATGTAGCTTTTGCCCTGAGCAGTTGCATCTTTTGAATGAATGTTGCACACAATACCAGTTTATTTGCTGATGCGCTGATGTGGTTTATACGAGTGTCTATACATAATGGATTTATTTTGTTGCTTCTGCAGAAGCTATCTTTGAATTTATTCACAACAAAAAAGGTTTCAGTTTTGCTCTTCAGATCGTATTATGCTAGAATTATTTTTATGATCTGCTGTGATGCAGGCTATCTTGTATCTGACAATCTATTGCAAACAAATGAGAAACAACTTCTGCATCTACTACAGAAAGCCTTATGGCAGCTACTGCAGTCTGTACTGATCTCTGCAAGTAATTTTCTTACTCATTCCATGAAATGAAAAATCCTTTCTGTCTTCTCTTTTGGATGGGATGCTACTACTAAAGTAATTGTCACAGTTGTGATTCATGGTGGGCTACAATTCAACCAACAACGAACGAGTATCAGCATATCTGGCTCCATATCAGACCATGTTCATTGTGTTTACTCTCTATTGTTTGTGTATTGAGCAAATAATCTTTAGATATTATGCCTTCCACGGGCAGTATTTATCTTTGCATGCCAAATAACTGCACATACAATAAATGCCTAGCTGTACTTTTTTAGGTAGACTCGGTTTGCTCCACATATATATTTCAAATATATCATTTGCACTCTAAATGCTCAAGACTGTAATGATTCTTAGGCTTCTTAGGCTTTATGGGCACTATGTATGTGTAAGTTATTGCTGTTTGAAGCTAGACAGAATTTGATTTCAATAAAATTGATCTTTCATTTTCTCGGTCTTCAGCAAGGGTAGTTCAACTTCAGAGAGTCAGATGAGGAGGAGTGAGTCCAGAAAAATACTTGTTTCACTTTTCTGCCTCATTGTGACCAGGTTCTTCAGGCATCCTGAGATCACAGTCAGCATCCCATCCACAACTGAGGGAACTTGCCCCTCACTTTGAAACTCCCAGGGTCTTTGCCCTGAGAATAGAGAGTTCGGTTTTCTCAAGTCCGTTTTCTGTAATGTCCTCAGCACCTCTGAAGACATCAGGAAAGAAATTCATATGTCAAAGCTGAAGTCCATGTACAGTTCTCAGAGCGCCTGTTTCGTAACACAAACCAGTTCTAACAAAGAACAAGCGTTTCCTGATTACATAGCTACTGTAAACTTTGCAGACATTTGCAGTCTTCTTTACTCTTTCCTCAGCTGTGTGCAAAGTGCAAAAATACCATGTTTCAAAAAGAAATGTCTCCAGCATCCCTGACTTGCTTCATAGGTGCAATTCAAGGTGTTTGAACTTTTGGAGTTGTATTTTGTTAAAAAGCTTAGGTTTGTATAGGCTGAATTCTTCAGGGTTCTTTAGTGTTTCTCTATAAAATTCTATTCAATTCTTTTTGGATGTCCTGTTCTTCGTACAAGAAATAAAATAAAGAGCATCACCAATAAAAAACAGTGAGCAGTTAACCTAGACGGGGATATACAGAGCTAACCAAGAGGAAAATGTATGCACACACATTTAACTGAGCATTGCCTGAACCAGGGCTTCTCCATGGGCAGCTCTGTCCTCTTGGGATCCAGACTGTTGGGTACTTTCAGAAGAGATCACGAGACAGAAGAAGATGGTCTTGTCCTCTACAGCATTGTCATTCGTCTTCTTTTCAGAAAAGGTGGAACCTGGATTCTACACCCTCCTCAGACGCGTACGTGTATGTGTACATGTACGTGTGTGTGCATGGGCAAGTGTGGCAGGGTGGCAGCTCCTAGTTTGTGGGAGAAGGTTCTGCTCACCTCCCTGCTCCTGGGGATGGTGGATAGTCTCCATCCCTTTTGCCGAAGTTTGAAGAGACATAGAGGGACTTGAAACAAAGATTTTTTTTTTTTTTCAGTTGAATAAGAAGGAGCCTTATTGTGTGACCACTGCCTGCTGGAAAATGAAAACCGTTCTTTCACACCTCTGTGGGGTAAAGTAGGCCTGCAATCCAGCAGGCACCAGTTTGTTCCTGAAGGACAGTACATAATGTGAAGTTTCATTAGTGTCTTTAAGTATCAGTTGGTAACATTATCTGTCAATGATGAACATTAAATGCGTATAAAACTTTAAAGGGATAACTTCTAAGTAGTTATTTGTGTGAGACTCTGGCAGGTACACCCGCCCCGACAAGAAACGAAACTTCTCCGGGCAGGGAGGAGAGGAGGAAAAAACCCCAAACCCCAGAGGCCGCAGGTTGAAAATGGAACTGACAGGTCTGACACACGCAGGTAGACAAGCGTTGACCTTTTGGCCAATGGGGATTAAAACGACCCCGGGTCAGATGCGACAAGGGTCTAAGCGGGGTCCCGCCGGAGGACGTTTTGAGTCCGTCGGTCCTCCTCGGAGCAGCGGGTCTGCAGCCGGGGACTCTCCCCTTGGGTTGGGACGCTGCCCTAGGTAGCTCCTCGAGGCTGAGAGCCCTCATCTTTTAGGTGAGTGACACGCGCATTTTGAGTCATCATTTTTAAATCTTAAGAATTCTTAAGTTGGCTGTGTGGTACTAATTCCCCTTACATCATTGAGCCTGTGGTTCACAAATGTTACCGGAGTTCTAACTAACTTTTTACTGAAGAATAAATCTGACTTTTAACACCTGTTGAATGTGATTGTGTGAGCCTCCATAACAGACTCAGACACTGATGACAAACAAGATATTTTACATACTTTATTAGTAATGAAAATATTCCTCAAAGACATGACTCCACTTACAACTTGCGTAGCTCCATCAAGAAGGAAATAAAGCTTCTCTCTTTCCTCTTACTTGAATAGGTTGAATATCTACACACTAAGTAGGAAGTTAAAATTACGTCACCAGAAGTAGTAACATCCTCTTAAATACTGCTTCATGTTCTTGTAGAGTAGAAGAAATGAAATAGAAGACTTAAGAGTAGCCTTGAAAAGAACTTCAAGGAATAAAAGTATGTAGAATTTGTAAAAAAGCTAGACAAATAATACTTCAGAAACCCTGACCTTGAATTATAAAATACAGTAGTGCTACACTCAAAGCATGTATTAGAATAATTCATAAAAAAGTGTACTCTGCATCTTGCAGATGTCAGTTTTTCTGTTTTCATTGCTGCATTAAATTCAAGGCACAGTCTTTATGGTTTTGGTTTTTCATAAAGAAAATGATACAAAAATACACTACTAGTAAGGCAAATATTAAAAATAGGATTAAATCCAGTATACTCAAATATCCATTATCAGGTATCTTCTGGGCATAGACCAGAAATTAGTATAACATTGTCCACTGCAATTTCTCCAGTTTTGCCCTTCCCACGTTCTGATTCAAAAGTGACCTGTCATAAGAAAAGAGATGTATTAACAGTGAAAATGTAGTTTATCCAACCATTTAGCAACTCTTAATTAGTTATAGTGCTATGTCTGAGGAGTGTTTTATCACAATACAGGACTTAATGACCTAAATCCTTGCCGTTTTTAGTGTTTCTGTGCATTATTGAACTAGACTGATAATCCTCTGCACAGATTTACAATACCAAATGGATTCCTTTAACAAGATTACTTATTTTCATTGACAAAATGCAAATTGAGTGAAATCCTATTACAATAGTGTAGTTTTATCACAGTATGTAACGTTGGTGCACTCCTTTTCTTGAAGACATTACAACTGTTCATTTTCCATCTATTTCAATCCTTGGGTTTTGGGTGTATATACTATATATATATTTATTCTTTCTCTATATATAGTATAGTGTGTGTACTATATATGGAGAGTATGTTCATTTTTATGAATAGGATGCCTGGGCTTTTATTTTATAGTCTGATTCTCATCTGTGTAAGGGTTTTTTCTACATCATTCCAGTAGTGCAAAGAACCTTGAAAGAGCTTGCATTTCATTTATACTCCCAGTATTCAGTTATACAGTAGAAGCCTTTACACAGCACTGAAAATGTTCAGTCACATAAATGAAAACCAGGCCCTAGCATTTCAAGGAGAAACTTGCTGAATCCCTGATGGAGGCAGTTTTCTGTGCACAATGATGTTCCCTGTTGGCTAGTATGTCCTGCTCCTAGGGCGAATGCCCATCCTTGATTATACGTGATGTCTCCTTTTGCACTAATTACCTGGTTTAGTGTGGTTTGAGAGCATCCTCTTCTATGAAACAGGGATAATTTTCATTTTTCCAGGAATATGTGTATGCTTCTCTTGCATGAGATATTAAACAGAGATTTTCATTGTTTGTGTTAATTTATGATCTGATGCAGTTTTTACAAAATGACAGGATTACTGGCATCAATGTTCTAACCAACTGGGGTAATTCAGTTCTGAAATTACAACCAGTAATAACTTCTGCCTCCTAAAATCGGTGTTCCTGTTTCCCCTTTCAGATAAGCCTTTCAATTGCCAGTAAGCTATGCCTACAGAACAGTTGGTGGAACACTTGAGGATTTGGAAATTAAGCTGTTGATTATGGTATTCGGCTTATAAATTGTGTTATACTTACACTGTTGGTTGTTTCAGCCCCCTGAAATATCTCTACTTTTCCAGTTCTCCACCTTTCATCTTTTCCTTTGTTCTGCTCCCAGACAGGAGCAGTTTTTTTGTTTGCCAGGAACACTCGAAGTTTCCCCACTCTCTCGCCAGCAAGCCGATAACTGAAAATCAAGCAGTAGCTGCTCTTCGGTTTGAGGTCGGTGAGGAGAAGTTTTAGACGCCCCATATCCTTCTTGTGCCCCACAAAAGCTGGAACTGCCATGTAGTACCCATCACCTTGTAACAAAAAAAAAAAAAGGAAAATGCATCTTTAACGGACTTGTGTTATTTATTAGCAAATTGAACACATATTTGCTAAGAAAATACATGGAAGCTGTGTTACTGGAATAATTTAAAATCAGACTGGAGAAAAGCAGCAGGGAAGTGTACTTTTCAAGGAATAAGCTTCTCTGATCTGGAAGTCAGATCAGTTTACAGACGAGATGAGTACATATTTCACTGGCAATTACAGTCATTCTTCCTTGTGCTACCTTTCAAAGGCAAAACCATCTCAGTTTTTCAAATGCAACAGCCTGAAACGTGCTGCTGCGCCTCTGTGGTCAGACCATTTCCACTGTCCTCTGCAGTGATGACAAACTCATAAAGGAACTGATAACTTATTCCCCAAACCCTGGAGGACCAATGAAATTATGCAGACACACAAAGTGATAAAGGGCTAAAACATCTGGGCCCATAAATAAAGTAATAATCAGCAGATGTAAGTTTGGGGAGACAGGGTAAGGTCAGGGTAAGGTCTTCCTGGAAGTGACAGCACAGAGAAGGGACTTGGGGAAAAGGAAATATACGGAGCAGGAGAGGAAGGATTAGTGAAGAAAGACTGGGATGGAACGACTGTGAGGGAAGAGGAAGAGATTGCGTGTGGAGGAACTGGAGCAAGTGGCCTGCAGAACCTGCAGGATCCACTGGTCCCTACTGCAGCTTCTGCAACATTTCCTGTATCACGGGGGAAGAGACATCCTCTCAAATGAGTTTCTTCAGCCACCCCTTTTTATAGACACCCGCACAGCAGTCACACATCGCACCCGTGGAGCTCTTTCTCAGGTTTTAGCAGGCCTGCCATTGGTACCAGGTCAGGTATCGGTTGTTCCTGAAGAGCCCCCTGCCCTTGGCTCATTCTGAGGAATGCCATCACTAGTTTGCCTTGCAGAGTTTGAGATTTCTGAGCAGTTATCACAGTGCTGTCTAAGCCATGTGAGTGACTACACCGCCACATCCATCTAAATGGCAGATGTGTGATTAAATGCCCTACCAGTCTTGGAGAGACACAACGCGTAACTAATAAGGTTTCCATTGCCTTGTACCTTGCAATTCCCAACAGTTATATTCTAATAATTTTTCTCATCTTTTGATTTGTTTCTGTTGAAATACGTTGCTGATTACCAGTTGCCACTGGATATTTCAAAGAAACAATTTCTATTCCCAGCATTCTCTGCCTCCTTTCTTGTTTTATAAAGATAAGCCACTGATAGGAAAGCTAATTCTTGATTCTGTTTTCCCCTCCATCCCCCCTTTTTTTGGAGGGGGTGAGCCGTCAAATCAAAGCATAGCTAGAGGACAGATATTTAAATACCTCTATCTCGATCAGCAGGATTCCAGTCAAAGTCATCATCAGCATCTTGTTTCCAGTCACAGACCCCTCGGCTGAAGCTGCAATCAACTGAAAAAAAAATTGGCAATGGAGACTCAGAGATAAGAGGAGCACTATATCGTAAGTACTGATAAAAATAATTTGCTCTTTATTCACCCAGTTATTAATGTATAGGTAATTCTAAAATTATCTACTGAGTTCAGATAGTGCTGACCTAGATTAAATTGCAAAAAAGCAAAACATTAGAATTTATGTAGTAATTCTTTCTCTAACTCACAGGAAAATCTGTTGTCTTTTTACTGCCAATCTCCCATGTGCACATGAGTTTATATGCTGTGACTTCTGTATACTGAGTGCCTGCTGATCACCAAGTATAGTTGGAGGTGTTGGGTTTGAACTCTAGCATCATAAATGGTTTGGGATCTGCCAACTTCGGAGCTTTCCTCTCTCCATTTGTTACACTGCTGTAGTTGTAATCAGCTGAGATGCTCAAGCTCCAGTTCTGTCCATTGAAAGAGAGAAGCTGGCTTCCCATGAGAGGAATACTTTAAGTCAGCAGTTGATACTCATACTACGTGGAGCTGGGAATAGCGCAAATCACTTGGCCTTTAGAGCACACTGAAAAAGGGTGTCACCCAGAGCACCCCACAGCCATCGTGACGGGGCAGATGAAAAGCATTACATACACAAAGAAAGAAACACTGTGCAATGCAAGCATAACAGATCAGATTAAGAATAATACGTCGGCCATCTGAATTTCCTCAGAAAGAAGCATCCTGCTTGTTCTTTTCATGTATTTTATCATGAGACAAAGAAGTGCAGTACATGGCATTTAGAGAGCTTTACTGTATAAATCCATTGTTTCTGAGACTACTGCTTTCTGAATTGGAAAAAACCCAGTATCTGACCCTTAATGTCAGCCAGCACATCTGTCTATTTTGTGTTGGTTTGTTTTCTTTAAGATTTGGAAGGATTTGTGGATTGGTTTTGTCCTAAAAATAATCTCAGCTACAGCCAATCCCATCATTTCAGCCCCTGCCCACTTGGCTGGGAACTCCCCAGGAGGATGCTGCTGCCCTGTAAATGCATCAGCTCAATACAATCTCTCAGTCCCCCCTTTTGGATTCTCGTTTTTTCCATGGCTCTCGTAAGCAGGTCCTTATAGTCAGCTTCATGATTCTGTCCATCACAGGGAAACTGTCTCCCACCAGGAGAGGGGTAGGGTGCCCTTTGATCTGCCTTTATCCTCTGCTTTGACCAGAGCTACAAGTGTATATATAGTTTCCAAGAGGCAGTGAAGCTTTCTGTTTGGAAGTGCATGAAGCAGTTTCCTAAGGCATGGCAGAAGCTTAAGTTGTGTACATAAATTGACAGGTCTTGGACCTTGTATGCTCCCGAGTGATTTTGCAACAATTTTTTAATGTGAGAAAGAACAGGTAGTATCATCTTACTCTGATATCCGCAGGACTTAGTGATTAATTGGGAACTATCATAAATTCATAGCCAGGCTATTTAAGATTCAGGATAAATATTTATTCAGTCTTGCTCAGGGGAAACTCCTATTGACTTCGGACAGAGGACCAGGAGAAAAACCAAGAGAATATGGCTGAAGAACATTGCATATTGTTGCGTGCTATGCAATGCTCTTCTAACATGGTTTCATTTTATAGACTATAGAAATGACTTTATTTTTTCATTACTATGAAATAAATCATGTGAAATTCAGTTACAAGTCAAGTTTCAATGCAGGGAAACTTTCTATACATGGCTTATAAACAGTTAAAGTATGTTTTGAAAAGGACACAAAAACAGCTTCTCACATTGGAACCGGCAGAACGGTTTGGCCAGATACTGTCTCTAACGCACTCACCAAACCTTTGCTTTATGTTAAAGGCTTTTAAACTGGTTCTGGCTTGGCTAATATAGGTTGTCATGAAAACACACAATACACAGGAAAATAAATACTGTAGAATAAAAATAATGTACCTTCTTGCTCTGGTCTCGGCACTGGAACTTTCCTCTGTGCCAGGAGAGGGCTGAAGGCAGCTGCTTCTTTCACCTTGGGAACTAGGGAAAGGAACTTGTCAAGTGCTGAGTCATCACGGGAACAGAAGATGGAACTTTATTCCTTATACCAGTTGCCATCATTTATTTGAATAACTCAGTGTATGTGTTTTCCACTCCACCACCAAAGTCACATTCCTAACCCCGGTTAGATACTAACTCTGAATTTTAAGACTTTGTTTAATTGCTGTTTTCCACAGCGCTGTGCCTTCTAAGCTGTGGGCAACGGAGCTACAAGATTCACAAGGTCATAAAATGGTGAACATGGTCTTTCTTTGGCGTGGTGATCTGCTTTACTGCTACAAAACTTCAACTAATAATCAAAGTACCTGAACTCTACCAGACAGTGAAGACAATGGCTCAACGGCTTGGCAGCACTTTGCTAAAAGCAGCCTCAAAAAATGGGTAATATCAGAGACTTCATAAAAGCTACAAACATCGGGAGTTCAAAGGCCCACAGGTCTGTATTCAGGTAAGTGATAGCTGGTGCTGCTGTAACAGAAGCCCCAGGAAATTATTTTTCTGAAGCCGTACTCTCTGCTGGGGTACATGTTGTCCTGCAAAGCTGGTCAGCTCTGCTGTCTGTTGGGAAGGAAGGGTGCAGCGACTGCCCGACCTCTTCCTCACCCTCCCTGCAACAGCTGGCAAGCACAGCCTGATGTTTTGATAACCAGTCCTGGTGGGAACCCCTGAACAAGTTCTTTTGTAAAAATTGGTTGACGTGTCTTGTGCCAAACTGGAAGAGTCGGTACAGCAGCACAGACAATGAATGTTAGGTGCATTCCCTAAGATACTGGCCTAAAGGAGGTAGTTACTCAAGAAGCACTGTTTTTCAGCAGCAGCCTCTGAGACCAAGGCAAAACTTCTCCCGTCTGATGAGCTACAAAGATAGAGACACTCGCAAACTCTTATTTACTCTAAATAATACTCTAAAATACTCTAAGTATTTTTAAAGCTCTGTGATTAAGCTTCTTTTGTACTATTTGAAGTGATTAACAGAGAAGTGCACTCACTAAAAAAAAATTATAGTCTCAACTTCTTTGTGCAGAGCCTGTGTAAGTGACTAATCACACATGAGATAGATAAGGGGAAGATCTGCTTTCACTGGCAGAGGATTCTATCCTTTGCAAAAACGTACGCAGATGATACCTATGATATATACATACACACCTATGAAAACAGAAGGAGCTGAAATGTGCCATTTTAGAGGAGGAGTGAGGGAGGATCCTTTGGATTACTGCTTACAGAAGGTGTGAGTGGAAAGCCTGACAGACTGAAGTTCACTTTTCAAGCACACCAGGTGGGCAGCAACGCTAAGAAAAGCTCAGACTTCCTCAACAGTGCCAAATGATAGGAGCTATGGAAATGACTTTTCCCTACTCAGCATTGTATCATACATGCTATTAGAAAGTTGCAAATGCCAAATATTTTACAAGTCATTACTTTCACATGCACACACATTTGTTCAGAGGAAAGTTTGTTCCCATGAGTTCCACTGACCTAGGGCTTTCCATCGAAATACTGCAACATACTCACAGTCGTAAACACATACTCAGTTTTAAGAATATACTTACAACCCACTGCAATCCAGAGCCTCCTAGCACCATAAAGACAGTGCCATCTCTTTAACCTTTCTTCTCCTTCAAAACTGTCAAAAATTGCTCTGTATGTACACAGAGAAAACACACGCTGATGAAGAGGCCCTGGAGGCACTTCCAGAGGTGCTGAATTGAGCCAAGAAAGAAGACTCGTGCAATCTTACAAGCTTTCTGATGAATTGCCAGGAGCGTGTCCTCTCTTGTTGCCCTTGCAGCCTTCCCCTCAGCCAGACCATTGCTTAAATCACCTGGATAATATTCTTACTTAAGGCAAGGATTAATACATCTTTCTCCAAATTAATACATGTCTACAGATACACATTTAGGAACAGCCACAGAGATTAGGTGTCAAGTTTACTGTCATGCCATAAAATTTGCCTCATACTTAGTGAAAGAGGCTCAGGCTGTGAAAACCCTTGCCAAAATGAAGAGAGCTATTAAAATGTGATCAGTTCTGGAAAGAGTGGAGTGATTTAACAGAAGACAACAGCTGCCAGAATGATTTATTTATTGAGTTATTGAATTACACTTGAATTCACTTGAGGGATATACCTGCAGGTGTAGCTGTGTGCTGCAGATTCTTCAAGAGAAGAACTGTCATGCACATAAAAAAAGCCAAATTTTGTATCCAAATCTATTTTTGTTTTCAGTGTCAGGCATTACACTCCAGTTCTTCACTTACTGGAAGGTATCAGCTGCATATTATGAGAAACTGTAAGCTTCAGCTTACAGAAAGCTTTCCAAGAAACCTTACTACTCGGAATGTGCCTACATTTTACATCAGACCATCATTGGACATAGACAGGGTCCAAAGTTTACCACCTCCTAAGTACTACGCAGGAGTCAGGATTGCTCTTTTCAGCTCTTCTGCTGTCAAGTGGTGCTTGCAGAAAGGCAGGCCTTGTCTCATGTTCCCTAAGAACATACTGTCACCACCAAAAGCTCGTATACCTCCCACTTCAGGCACAGCAGAGTCTATCCTTCTTTCTGTACTGCTAGTGCCCACCCATCTACTTACCTGCAGCACTAGGTACTATATAATCTCTACATATAAAACCCTTTGTACTGTGGTGCCATACATTCTTAACTGTTGATGTCATCATGATACTCTTAGGAGGTAAGATGGGTTGATCTTATCAGCAGGAATTAGTGGCAGAGAGAACTAATGCCCAGGTCTTCAGTACCTGTGTAACTAACTACCCCCAATTTCCATAGGAGTTGTGTCTATGAATGTCTACGATGAACTGAGCGTCAATAAACTGGTGATGTTCTGATCCTGAGAACAGCCACCATGTTGGTGACACAGGTTCTTGCATCTGCAAGAAATTCAGCGTTGCTATCTGTGACACGTATCTGAGTAATGCCCCTGTTCTGAGGAGGAGGAATCTCTGAGCTATGTTAGATGCAGTTTGTCAATTGACAAACTGTATTATATATCAGGAACTGCAGCAAGGAAAGAAACTCTGCAAAATAGAACAGCCCCAGCCAGCTCTGTCTGGCTGAAAGTACTTCCCTAAAAAATAATAGGACTCACATAAAACAGCTCTGAAACTACTGAGGATGTCTGCAATCATAGAAACACTTCTTAGCAATAACCTCAGAAAATGAGAAAGTAGTGCTGAAAAGAAGCATTCAGACATTGTTCTAGTATAAACGTGGCTAAATAGAGTGCCATGAAGGGGATTTAGAAACACATTTATACATGAAACCAGAATTCCACTTTAAAACCACCAGGCTTACAGGGAGCTCTGCGCGTAATGAAATAGGTGAGGTTTGAGAGCCACCTCCTAGCCATCCTCCTGCCCGGGGACCTTTAGACAAGAAAGTAAAGAAAGATAACAGACTGCCACTAAAAGATACAGCAAAAGAGCTAGTTAGGTTCAAGCATATTCTTTCGTACAGCGCACAGCAGTGTCTTCCAAGAAGTGCAGGCAGATACCAGTTCACTCCGCCTGTCAAACAGGTTTGTTGGCACGGGTCTGCCAGTTGCACCAGTTCTGACGGCATGACTTCTTGTTGGGAGCTGGCTTGCACCTGGCTTGCTTGGAGCACAACTGGAGTGAGCTCAGGTCTGCCTGAAAGGTACCACGAAGACAGACCCTCAAGCCCATCTGTATGTCAAATAAGGGCCAAAGAGATCATGAAAGCAATAGGAAGCTTGAGGAGCACATCTGGAAAAGCACTGCTTGGACTGAGCTGCAATATTAAAAGGTTCAAAGTAAAAAATAAATTAAAAAAAAGAAGCCAAAACCCCAAACCCAACAAGCAGAGCTCAGTAGAATAGGTCTGTGGAGCACTGTTATATGGGCACCCTTCAGAAACAGTACAAAAGCACCGGTAAGTGACTCTGTGGTGCTAAAGGAGCTTACTGAAAAAACTGATAGATCTTCCTTTATGTGCACTTGGTTTCACCGCTCTGCTTTGCCAACTGCTGTATATATTTTGTCAACTGCTATATATAAAATTACTTATAGTGCATTTGGAAATGACGGTTTTGTCTGAAAAAATATGGCTTGGTTTATAGCTTGGAAGTAATTTTCTATTTGTCTGCAGTAATGCATGTGCTATCCTTAAAGCTTTAATTCCTTTTTTTTCCCTGTTAGTGGGATTGTATTCCTTATAAATCATCTGTGGCATCACATTGAGCTCTTGCTGAGGCAGCTATACTGGAAGAACAAGTATATAGTAGAATATAAGCACCCATGTGTTTAAGTGTGCTAGTTGTGGGCAATGTGGTATATTTTTATTTCTTGTGGTATATTTTTATTTCTTGTTATAGCTGTTTGATTTTTCTCTCCCCTGGAAAATGCCTATGCCTGGTTTTGCCTAGGTAGTCTACTTAGTCTAAATGTAAAAATAGCATGCAAAATTTGGGAAAAGTAACTCACTGTTAGTAATTCTAACTTGTAGAATTCTAAAGTGTCTGAAACTGCAGCATTGTGGAAACTCTCACAAAAATGGTACTCGCTGTCTTTCTAGCACTGCTCTGTGATGTTCAAGGCCTATAAAAAAAACCCAGAAAACCACAGTGGGTACTGTAAAAAATTCAAGCAGAATATAAGAGGTAGTAAAATGAAGACTAGCTTCCCATATATACACTACATCACTATGTAGGACTCAAAGGCATATGCCACATCTCTGCTACCACATCCTCCTCTGAAAGAATTACCTTTGCCAGATGTCTGACATCTTTTAAGCCTTTTGTCTATAGCTGTGGACTGAGCATTATTCACTCACACAGTGGTGTAATTATCAGAGAAGAATAAGATTATGAGCAAACATCCTGATTAACTGAGAGTGTGCTCTTGTTCAGAATTAAGAGCCTAGAACCCATAAGGGAAACAGTCCACTTTTAGTATTGCTAAATAAACCAGAAAACCAAAACCTCTTTATCATTCCAGCTAGCTGCGTGATACTACAGGAGTGTTTTAAGCATGATATAAGTTTCATAAACTGATAAAGTACAGAATATGGAATTTAGTTACAGTTGGCAATACCATTCTGGATTATGAATGGTATATGAAAAGCACTGAAACGTTAGAAGATGACAGAATTAAGGTTGTGCACTGTAAATTCACCTCTAGCTGGAGTGTAGCAGCTGTACAGTCATTGCTTCTATAACCACGCACTTTGGTCCACCTCTTTCTGTCTTCTTCCATGTACAAAAAGGACATTTCTCGCACAGTAAGGAGCTTTCCAATACTTTGGTTTACTCTCATTTCCTATACATCTGCAATTTCTGCAATCAATAGGACAGAGTCCTATTTATTAAACTGCACCTTTCACAGCAGGACAGGTCCTTCCTTCACACTGAACAAGGTAAGGATTCCATGGAAAATAGGCATTTAAAGTCATTACAGACTGTATCATAAGAAAAATATCTAAGTTTTCACTGATGACCTTAATTTTGACATTTCTTAAGTGTTGGGGGCTTCACTTTGCTCTCTTTAACTATTGTGTTTTTAAAAAAACCTGAGTAGTAGTTTTCATGAAGGTCCTGTATTTTGATAGTTGGCCTATTTTAATAATTTCAATCTCCATATAATAATTACTTTTTTCCCGACAGTATTTTTCTGTGGCTCCCTATATATTTATTATGTAGTAAAACTACTATGATAAAATAATACATAAATTTTAAAATAATAATTAGGATCTCTGAAAAGTGTGACCTATCCATTTTTCCTAATTAACTACTCTTCCTGGAAGACAAACAATACCAATATTAATAATACAAAAAGCAGATGCTATGTGAATACTTGAGGGGATTATATGGATGAACTTAACGTGGTAGTAAAGGAATCACTGCTAATTAGACATCAGCAGAGGAGGAAAAAAACTGATGTGTAAATTTATGAGCTGTAAATTTGAGCTAATCATGTACTCCAAAGGATTATTCAGTATCATTAAAAATGAAAGTGTTTTTAAAGCCAAACGTTCAAGCAATTAAGTGCCTAAATCATGACTGAATTTTTATAATTACAAGGATCAAGTATAGCATATTGAAATGTAAAAGGAAAGGAAACACTGTTAACATAGGCAACCCATCCTGAAAGAAAAATGCAAATGGCACAGTGCCTTAAGTCCTATACACAGTTGGTATCAAACAAGAAAGCCGTAAATCATACAGGGTTCACATACTTAAGGAAACTACATCTTGGGCATACTAGTATCCCTGTATCAAGAAGCACACCGACATTCTGCCAGTATCCCCTGGCAAAATAAAATCTCTCTAGCATGTTCAGCATATAAATCCCTTATATTAATAATGGAAAATTCCAGCCCAACCCAATGTGACTGGAACAAAGGCAGCATAGGCAAAAATACAGATAAAACCCAGTGCTTTAATGTTTTCAAGCAATAATATTCAGTGCTGTCACTGCTGTCAGTTGTAGTGGCAATTTTGTAGAGACAAGTAGTCTCTGCCTGGCCCAGGTATACGGTGTTCAAATGTCCTGGTTTGGTTGAGAAATTCCTTGAAAAAGAATCTCACCAAACATCATGACAAAAATCTCTGGTATATTTTTTGGCTTGTCCTATGGACAGAGGATTTTCCCCGTGTGCCCTCACTCAAACTGAAATCTGGGAAATGATTGCATTCCAAATAGTGTAGCACCGAGTACTCAAAAAGAAGGTTACATGATCCACCCTTTGCAACCGCGTCACGTCACGTAGCCCAGTACAGTATGTCCTCATACGTCTTGTAACGGAGAGCCCAAACCCAGACACGGCGCCTCAGGTGTGGTCTCTGAAGCGCCAAAAGGAGGGGAAGAGCCGCTTCCCTTTTTCTGCAAAGCCTCTTCCTAAGCAGTCACCCCATGTCTGTAATGTTGCACAAGGCTTTTCTCTCCCTTTGCATTTGCTTTTGTTGAACTTGACAACGTTCCTGTCAGCCCATTTCCACAGCCGGGCCAGGTCCCTCGTAATAGCAGCGCTGCCCTTGAGCGTGTGGGTCGCTCTCCCCGGTTTGGTATTGTCAGCAAAATTGAAATGTGCCATAAGCACTCACTGTTAATATTTGCAGGAAGGGGGGAGGTTGGTGAACAAAGCCCTGACTTCACTCTGTTTATCAGCTCACTAGCATAATTTGGGGAAGCCGTATTAGTCTATACCGTTAGCCTGAACTGAAAGAGGCCAATTACTGCTGAAAACCAAAAAAAGGCAGTTTTAGGCGAACTGTGCCTTTGGCAAAGAAGTATTCTCAAATGTATTTAGATGAATAATCACATTTTTTCTTGGCTTTCTTACAGTAGCAATATTATAGACCATTTTTTCCAGAGGACTTTAAAATAATCTTTCCTTTAAAAAAATTATGTATCTTTTCAAATCAAAGAGCAACAATTTGAATGCTAACTTAAACTTCATTTGTGTTCATTTTTATCATTATGAAATATGGTGCATAATTTTAATTCCTGTGGGATAATATTTATTATTTTTCTATACTTCTGAAAAGAGAGAGTATCATGAATAAACTGTTAGCAGGGTGTATTTTTCATATTACATGTTTTTGCCACTACCTTCAAGAATGTTTAACTGAGCCAGATGTACAAAAGACCAATTAAAAGGCAGCTGAAAACTTTAAAGAACACAGCAAGAAATTGCATAGCATACAAGATAATAGTTGGAAGGAAACACCTGAAAGCAGACTGAGGAACCCTCTGTCAATCTTCCTGATAAATGACTAATGTCAGAAATTAAGCAAGACTCCTGCTCAAATACCATCAAATGCTTTAAATTTGAGTGTCCATTCAGATAAACTCTCATATTTGAACAAAAGGGATAAAAAATCCCCTCTGTGATTCACGTAGTTATTTTTTAGTTGGGAATGGCATGCACAACAGTGGTACCTATTATACGGTCTATATCATTTGAAACACTAAGACACCAAAGCCTATGTTTTTCCTGTGAACAATGCACACTACTTAGGGTGATGATTATACCTATCATGAATCAAAGCTAATTATTGTCTTACTCATAATGAAGCAGCACACTATCTTGTTTTACTGGGGCTTCTGTGAAGAAAATGGGGAGAAGCTGGGTGCTATGTCTAAGCTGCTCTGAAAGCACAGCCTGCAGAGCACCTGCCAGGATGGTGCACTCCTCCTCTGCTCACATTGACTGCAGACAGATTCCCCTAAAAGGGAGATTCGATACCTTTAGTCTCACCAGTAGGTATGTTAGGTTGCTTTTCATTTTCTACAAGTAAATTCTGATAAAATGGCTGTCATGTTTCTTGATGGTTTTGTTAGTGTTTACATGGAAACCAGATTTTTAAAAAAATGAAGAAACTTACAAAAGACATCTCCTCTAAGGCTTCGCTCATGGGCAATTTGATTCTCAAAATCTTCCTTCTCTTCGTCTGACTCTTCTGCCTCCTCTTCTGCAGTAGCTTCAGTTTCTTTCTCTTCCTCATTGTAGCTCCCACCAAGATCAATACCACCTTCATAGTCCAATAACTGCGAGTGGGTCTTAGAAGACGGTGTCACGGCTGCTTCTGGGATCGCATTTTTGATTGTTTCATGCTTCTTCACACTGTTTTTATGTGCAAGAAGTTTCTTAATTCTGTCCTGAGCTGTTCCAGGGATTCTTGCAATTTCCTTCACTGACTTTTCAGGGATAACTAGAACCAAGAAGAAAATATTAAGCATTCATCTAAGGAATCATTCAGCAATGATGACATTTATAAATGGCACTGTGGTGTCCTTTACAATGTCCAGAGACCCATGTAGCCAAATTCTCTACTATGAGATATAAGTTCAGCTCTGCACAGAACTGAATACACATGCACGTGTTTAGCTCTGTTGTGCAGACAACCTTCTGTTTGAGTTACAGTGAGAAGACCAAAGCAACCCTCTGTCATAAGCTCATTTGGACTCCTGTGTAACACAGGCCATAGCGCCCCTTACATTAATTATTTTTACACTGGAGCTTGAGTAAAAAAAAAATTATCATTCTTCAATCTGTGGACTACTAAAAATTGTCCATGGAGGTGTGATTTCCTGCATAACAAATGTCAGCCTACTAGCAATGAGCATTTTTCTTAGCTATCTTTTGTGAACTTCTCTGACCTAACTTTCCTTGCACACCAGGCTGAAAGCCACTGAAATGGAGCGTATTTTGAGAGGAGATACATCAACCTGCTCAGTCACATTTCATTTACCTCTAAGGTATATTTAGTTCTAAAGGGTAAACCCCCAAAATTCAGAGAGGCATCCAAAAATGCCAAATTATTATCTTCTTGCAATTCCAAGGCGGACTAGAACATAAATGTAAATTTTCATGAGATCTTCACTGTTTTATGATTCCTCTTGGCTACAAAATACTAAAAGGATAACCAGCCTTGTCGTATCTTGCAACTTTGGATTCTGCTCAGAAACACAAAGGCTGCCAGAAATGAAAAACTTAAGAGTGGGGTAAAAGTCAATCGAGATTGCTCAAACCTGTAAAACAAAAGAAAAAAATCTGAATTTGGGGTTTTCCCTATTATAAAGTATAATGAAGTCAAATATCCTTTATATCTAGGCAAAAAATTCAAAACATTCACTGGTAAAAGGACATTTTTGCATTTACATGGCAGCCCTGATTTTCAAATCATGCTTTCCTTGTCATTGTATTGAGTTTCAAGACACAAGCCTTTTATTTCTTTTAAAATCCAATTTTTCTCTCTCTACAATCATCACACTATGTTTGGATTCTTGAATGAGGGACATATTTCATAGGAACCCATTTGAAGATGCATTTCTAGGGATGTGGGGAGGCAGGACTGATTTTCCACCAGTGGTGGGACCCAGTAGCAGCGCAAAGGGCTCCTTTGAGACAGTATGTTGGCCAGTTGTTCTCCGTGTTCTCTTAAGATAGGAAAAGTCTCAGTTTACGTGAAATGAGGGGAGATTTTTGTTACATATCATGAAAAACTTGCTTACTATCCTTGCTATAGGATAGTACAACACAGGAGCAAGCCACTTAGATTATTTGAACTGTATCACTGGAATTTTTTAAAAATTGTTAGACTACCATCTGTCATTAATATGCTGGATATGATCTGCCTCAGAGCAAAAGAACAGACTAACTGATCTTTTTTAGTCCCTTCCAGATGTACTCTTCTGTCATCTGACAAAGACTGATGGCTCTTTGTGCTGATGGCCAAATCATAACTGAGGGTTAAAGCCAGGACTACTTCGGATCAGTTTGTTCAAGGTATGTGTAAAGTACAAAGCAAATTCAAAGGAGAAATTATGGCAATACTGCAGGTGGTGCTTTTTATCAGCAACATCAGTTGCTGCTCAACATCAGTCGAGGAGCACCACTGTGCCAAAACTAGGTCTGCAAGGGTTTGTGTGACAAATATGCAAGTTTTAGAGAAGACATAAATCTGAGGAGTTCTAGTTTAAGAGATGATCCCATCCCACCATAAGCACTCCACTGGGGTTAACCAAGTCCCTACCTGTCATAGTATCAGAGCTCCTGAGGGAAAGAGTGTCCTTGGGGTTTAAAGTCCATGGCAATGGACTCTGAGGCTTGAGACAGTGAGGCTTTTGAATCAACTCAGTATTTCATGACTGCTATGACATGACAGTCAGTATGCAATTATATACTCAGCCCTCTAGTGTTGGCCACAGCCTGAATCTGTGTGGGTGAGGAAGAAGAACTGGTAAGTAGGATAGAGCAACCGTGTCATAAGCTACTGACAGCCTTCTGCAGTCTGTGTCCTTTTTGTGAAGTACCTAGGAAATAACGAGAGCTGGGCAGTTCCAGTGTGCTGTAGAAAAGCTCTTCCGTAGATGGAGACTACTTCCACCAACGGGTCAGAATAGCCTTATATACTGCTTCCTACCTTTGATTCTCAATCAGTATTGATGCTGCAGTGCCTACAGTCTTTTTGGATTGCAAATGGTGGGGGAAGTCAGCTACTTTTATTTCCCTCTGCTTTTGCTGTGTAGTGATTGCATTATCAGGGCAAGAATATGTTCCCGTTTTGCTCCTCACTTTGTAATAATAACTTTATAGTAATATTTTGGGACAGATGGACTGGACTTGTAACCTTGGGTAGTACTTTTTTTCTGTGTGTTTCTTTTCATAGAAACATAGCAGAAGAAAAAACACCAGTTAATAAAATAGAACTGTAGTCTAGTAGGAAAAGGGGAAAGTTCCCTGAATTTATATTCACTCCTGGAAAATACAATCCTATCACTGTGAATTTGTGACATTTAATTTGTAGCAAATGCAACTACATGCTATTTAGTATCCCAGGAACAGAATCAGACTCTCTTGGTGTGCTCACTGGAGCGTTCAGGTTTTTTGAGGCGGCAGTTGGAGGTATAAAGTAAAGGGATGCCAATCAAAAAAAAAAATCAAAATTGAGGATTTTGTTTTTCTTTTCCTTTGGATAAAACTTGTAGCCCTGCTTGTCAGATACTTCCAAGTAAACTCTTTACTAATACTCCACTAAGTGAGCCTTTCCTCTGGAGGATGATGTCATTAAGGATGTAAGGTTCTCTGGGTCTAAACTCAGAATGCAGCAATAAAAATTAACAGGAAAGCTCCATTCCAAACAAATATCCTCTTGACAATCAGTAACAAGAAACTACAGGCTGTTATTGAAGAGGCTATGGAGATTTTCAAGCCAGGACTGACTGCTCAGCAAACCTGAACATCTGCTTTTAGTTTCTGCTTTGAAGTCTTCCTAGTGAAATGAAAAATTCTTACAGCTCAACATCATAACCTCTGTGGTGTCAGAAAATCAATTTCCTTGTATGTGCAAAACTAAGCAGTGCAGAAAATCAACTGACAGGAGCGACAAAAAATTGGGGGATGAAAGTGTATAAATCCCCACGCGCTTGCAGACCCCAGTTTGCTGCTGCAATATGAAAATCTGCATGCTCCTGGGGACAAAGAGGGACTAGACACCAAGCATATTTTAGGATATATCACTAGTACCTTTCTAATCTGCATGCAGCTTTAGAGTAGCCGGAGGTGTGGATTTAAGGCTTTTTATGTCTACCCATAAATTGCAGGAGGAATAATGCAGTGTAAGGGTAGACCACCTGAAACTGAGTCTGTTCTGTTGAATCCACTGCCTGTGGACTTGCCTGAATGAACAGCTCACCTTCTCTGACAACCTGGGGTGCTACAGCTGAGGCAGTGATTTTTCAGGACCCTTCGCCCCAAGACATGTATATAAATGCACAGGTGTTGCTCACAAACATTTGTGCATTTATCCATCCACGTGACTGCATAGAGAATTTTGGAAAATGAAAAGAAACGTAGTGCATTTCATCCCAGCTCTTCTTTACGTACCTTCCGTCAGGAAGCATGCAGATTAATGCCTCCTGCTCTTGTACAGTTTGTGTGTATTGCCCTAGTATGAAAATATCTCAGCTTTCAAAGGTATTTTATTTCTTTGAATTAGAGAGAATTAAAGCAAGAGGTGGAAAAACAAAGGCGAATGCTGGCTGAGAGCTAAAAGTAAATCTTTTCTGTCATCGGTTGCTGTACAAGATTATAAGACCACAGAAATGGCTTGGTGTAGGATGTCTAATGACTAAGTTGTGAAAGTCGAGTTGGAAAAAATATAGAGAGCAGATGCCAACCCCCTGTCTCTGCTGCATTGTGTAAAGGGAAATACTTAGGGGATGATACAGGAGAGGGGCAGGCAGTGATCCGTTTGCCTCCCACACACCTGTGACCGCAGCCGGCGCTGGCTGGGGCTCTGGACATAAGGGGGCTGCAACAGGAGACAGCTTGCTCTGCACGCCAGCAGGCACCGCACTGCTTCCACCTTCACACCTAGCGATATATTTAAAAACCTGGTGAGAGACAAGCCGAGGAGATTGGCTTACAAATCCTTTAGTAGCTCCCTTTGTAGCTTCTGTGTACAAAAGCTGGAGAGGGGATGAGGGATACAGATGACTATTTACCACATTTAGGGGGAGTCTGTAGACGTGAGTAAAGACTGGATCAGCAGGACATAGTTTCAGAAATCATTCTAAAAGTTCTCAACCTCTTTCAGATAGTCTTAAGAGAGTCTGAAAACTTTCATAGATAGGTTAAAACACAGATTCTAGACTATTATTCTCTTTTAAGCACCATGGAATATCATCTACCAACATATATTCCTCACCTGTTTCATTTCTAAAATTCTTACCACCTTACTTAGGGAAAGATGCTTTGAGAAAGCTGGGCAAGTTCATCACGCTAGACTGTGCTTAATACGTGACTACACCAGCCAGCAATGCTTCCAGTAGGAAAAGTGGGATGACAAAAGCCTAAGTGTTATTCATTAAAGGATGACAGCAGTATTTGGCTCCATACTGATTTGAATTGTAAGAATCTCACCAGTGATATGACCAGAATCACTTTTTAAGCTTTGAAATTTTATTATGTCAAACCCGACTTTTCTCAGGACTAGCAAGTTAACAAGAAAGCAAATCATATATGGGATTTAGGGGTTACCCTATGAGCAAAAAAGGAACATGAGTAATACAAGAGGCACAGAGAGAGTTGGCATGACTTTGTATTGCCATTTAGATATCCAGTAAAGCATAATTAAGAATAGTAACCTCTGCCTCCAGCTGGGCAATAACAAGAGTGTCATTGTTGAGCTCCTTAGAGTGATGTCTGAAGCTCGTAGGCTTTAAGTTAGTACTGCTTTTTCCTGTTATTTTGTAGTTTCCTACCAAAAGAGTGAATCAAAAATAGGTTCATTTTCCCCCCAGGAATCTTAATTGCTTATGGAACCTCGTGAGACTCTATTCTTAAATAAAAGCTGAAATACACATAGAAGCATGTGGTGAGGGAAATGTGGTTTTTCAATGCACAATAGGAAATCAGGAAACACATGAACCTGAGAACAACAGATTGCAGCAAGATAGAGGCCAGATGTGGAAATGGCTAGGACCCTTTTAGGGAGCATTTGAAAGGTTACATCTCTATAGATTCTCAAAAGAAATGTGTGCTAGAGACAGTTCAGAAACAGCCTCCAACGTTTCATGCATGTAGGAGTGTTGAATGGCAAAAGGGTGCCTGAACAATCACAGGTCATATCCATAAAAGCAGCACTGTTTGCAGCCTGATGTTTCAACAGCTTTCTCCTAAGTTAGTACGTTGACATACAAATTAAATGAAAGAATTTCCCTCACCTTCTGTGCAAAGGTGAATTTTACATTACCTTGCTTATTAGGTTATTTGGTAGCATGAGTAGATGAAGCCATGGAAGTTTTATTATGAACAATGTGCTTAGTTACTCTCATTTCATGCTCTGAAAATTAAGCTATATATTAAAATGTTTTTCATTTGTTATAAAAAGCTAATACTGTTGCCATGGTAGCCAGTGTGTTATATACTAGAAACAATTGCTATAGAGAATTAATGCTTCCCTGTGAAAACGGGATTCCCACCCTGTGGGAATAATTATGTGGAGTACTGAGGACATATTTAAGAAGCCTTTTGTTTAGCTGCAGCACAACCCCAGGACCATCTCTCTGGGGAGCTGCTATGGGCTGGAGGAGTTGCAGCCGCTGCCACGAAAAGAAATGTGAAGCCAGAGCCTCCAGCCCCCAAATCCCTAGGATGGTGTTCTCATCCTATTGAACCCAATAGCAACACTTTACTGAAGCCAAAGTTTTTCCACAATTGCTGTATGACATGGAGAACACTTAGTGTTTCAATGTAGGCTGGTACATCTAACTGGTGTTTGTGTCGCTGTTTGAAAAAACATTTTCTCTGATAGCAAAACGTATGTCCTGCCTCAGTTACACTGATCAGACTTTTTTTGAGGATTGCAGTAAAAATCAGCTATTGAAACATTCCAGGTTAAAAGAACCTCCTCCTCTTCTCTTTAAAAAAAGGCGTATGCATGCGAATTACCACCAGAGAAACCAGTCTCTTTTTAGCACCACTGCTTTTCGGGTTTTACCTACCACTGACTCTGTATTTATTCTTCCCCTCTATTGTTGTATACATCTTTCTAGCTACACCCTTGCCTTTTGACCTTCTGCCTATGGCTCTGATTTCTCTCATTACTGTGTGTTATTCCTCTATCTTCTCTTCTATTAAATCTCTTTTCCATTTAGTGTGCTCTACTAAGTTTATGAATGCATGGCTCCTTCCTCTTCTAAACAACTAATGGACTTCAGTAATTGGAAATATGACATGAGGAAGCATGCAGAGAGAGAGCAAACAATTTAATAGAAACAGCGTTGAGAAGATAGAAATCATCTGTCTTCAGCACTGATTTTTTTACAGGGCTAGACATTAAAAAATGTGTCATAGCCTTCCTTTGTTCATATTTAAGCAAGCATTCCTGTTGAATTGTTTCTGATTGAGGAAAGAATATTTTCTACATAGGCTTGGTCAAAAGGAGATTTTCGTTTGACCTTTTCAGCTTCTCATTAAAAAGAAACAAAACCCAAAAAAACCCCAGACCTTTTTGCTCAGAGATGTATTTGTTTAACATTTCATTTGTGGTACATTCTGTTTTAACAGAACCATATCAAGATGTGTCATGTCAGTTTGCTTTGATATTCAGTCAGGTCTCAAGCCCGATCGCATCATTCTGTTGCAGTAAGCTGCAGTGACACATCACAAGGGATGTGGTCTAGCAAGGAAACTGGCTCATAACATTGAATTTGGGCATGAAGAACCTTCTTAACAGCCTTGCTGTGGCAATCTGTGTCCAAATCCAACCTTTCAGTACCAGTCAGGTTTTTGTGAGTTTAGTTTTTCTTGTTAAAAGTCAACATTTTTTACTGGAAGTAGAAACTTAACAGAAGTTTAACTTATCAATGCAATATTGGAGGTTTCAGTTACTATCATAATCGGAGTAGGAACATGAATAATAGAGATACTCATAGAATATCTGTGACCAGGAGGTATAATCATAATATGTATCTGATCAAGGATTACTTGAAAAAGACCCAGGAAAAAAGGTTTATATATTATGCAGACTTCAGCTGCTATAGACAAGAACTTTTAAAATGTTTTCACAACACCTTTTATTCAAAAAATCTGAGCAGGACTCAGATGTTCTCCTGAGGAAAACATCTCTAATGATGTTGCAGGAGAAACCTCTGCCAAGTTTAATAAAAGCATTAAATAAAAAGGTTCATCTTAGGTATAAAGACAAGAACAGCCTTTCTTTCTTTCTTTCTTCTTCTTGGAGGGTCATATTCAGTTAGAAAAGGGCAATGACATCTTTATAGGAGGTCTTCAACACTCAATAGACAAACAAAGGCAAAATTATAAGTGAAAATAGTTTAGAACAGAAGTCACAGCTTTCTTCTGTTCTCTCACTTTCTGCTAAGTTAGCTTGAAACTCTTCTGGAAGGGACTGCACAGTCCTCCAAGGAGCTAGCCGTGGGAGTTCAAGGAAAATACACAGTAGAATTTTAAAGCTATTTTCTCTGTTTCTTCAGGACAAATTCTCTATTCTACTTGCAATTCCTAGTGATACTATGAGACCTGAGGCCTCATAGGCAAAATGAATTTGAACAAATAATACTTGTATTAACTATGCAATGCCTTGTACAATCAATATGTTATTTTGTGGACAGGTCTTGCTTGGTTGGTATTGCAGCACTGTTCAGCATGACATTTCCTAGAAAATGCCTTATAACCATAAATTATTGGAGAAAAACAATATAGCACTATTCCTGATATCCAATGGTACTCACCGGCACAATCGAATCCACTTCCTCGGTAGCCCTGTTTGCATTTGCACTTGAAGGATCCTTCAGTGTTGAGGCACTCTGCATGGAGGTTACACCTGTGTGTATTTGTCACACATTCATTTATATCTAGGGAAAGATATAAACACTTCAGTGAAAACTGTGTTGAAACCCAAGCTTCATGACAGGCTGTTTGTGCCGGCTGTCCATTTCCAGGTATTGTAAGCACTAGTGTTAGACCAAGACGGTCCAGAGACCATCGGAGGCAGAAGAATTCACACTAGGAGAGAATGCTTAATGTCAGCTCCAACTGCAGAACTAATGGCATATGCGTCCATGGAAAATGTAGAGCATCCCAGTAAAGACAAAATGAACGTAGTGATTTTCTGACTGAGAACAGGATTCAAACTGTAGGTTGTAGATGCTCTTCTATTAACAAAATGCAAAAGGCAACAAGAGAATGTGTGACATCAGTTAAAAAAAATTCACCAAATCTGTCTCATTCTTTCATTCACTCTAGAAGAAATGCAATGGAAAGTAACCCTGAGCATGCCAAGATGTTGAGATCTTCTGTCTACCTCTAACATTCCAGCATACATATAATGCTGTATGAAAATATAATCAGGAAAAATTCAGTAGAAAATACTATGTTCAACTGACAGCAAAATGTACAGGTACCAAGAGTAACTGATTTTGTTCTCCTTTTCCCTTATTTTGCTACATCACAAAGATGGTTCTGATTTCTCCCACATGAGGGAGACAAGTTGGTGCACGAATTTTTGCACCACTTATATTTTATCCAGATTGCTTCATTTTTAGCAGCTGACAGGTCCTCTCATAATGTAAGTAAGTCAGCTAGGAGACAAGTAGCAGGAAGACTGACTCAAAAATACGGTATGTCTGAGAGTGAGATTCAGGTTTGCAGATAAAATTCTGACTACTGATACCTCTCCAGTTTTTCCTCCATGCACACATATTGTATGAAAAAGTAAGTATTTTTTCCACTTTAAGACTCTCAGGGTTTGCACACAACAGGAATTGCAAACTTGACTCTCTAAAACCTGCCTTATAATCTCCCTCCCACCACTAACTCCCAATACCAAGCAAACATAAACAAATCCCATGAATTCTCTTTTGTATGTGCTTCTTGTAGTAGTTCCAACCCTTCCAGGCCCTCGTGTAGTCAACTGCTTGAACAATACTGCTGCAGTGCCTGCTGCGGTAACTTACACTTTGCTGTTCTTCCACCATTCAGCTAATGAATTGAAACAGGAGTAAAGGTGTTTTGACATTTGTTTTAACACCTGGGCATGTCAAGATAATATTTTGCCTATATTTATTTTGTTTGGGAGAAACTTAGGCATGCAAGAGAGACTTGAAAAGTGATTAAAACCTACTATTTTCATACTTTTTTAAAGTTCTGTACTGTCCATCCAAACAAGTGTTTTTACAGTCATGAAGGCACTTGATTCACATTCCTCATTAATGACAAAAAAAAAAAAAGAAAAAAAAGATTGTGGGACTGCTTGTTCATCACAAGTTGAAAGTCAAGAGGACAAAAAATGGCTCTTTAACTAAACCTGTACCAGAATTAGCCCTTCTTTGTAGTTGATTGTTGCTAACTTACTACAAGCCCTTGCACATCTTGACTTGGTACAATGAAGCAATTTAATTTGCAAGTGCCAGTGATTAGGTTTTTCATAAGGGCACAGAGAAAACCCAGAGAAAAATTCAACGTGCCATCAAGAATATTCTTAGTGTGACATCTTTCATCTGTTTCTGAGGCAGTATCCCCAGACTAGGCCAACATGCTTCAGGCAATGACAGGAAAGATGCACGGTGTGGGAATCAAAAAGAATGAAGAAGGAAAATTCATGGGCTGAATCTTACCTACACAGTCATAACGGCCACTGACGTATTTCAGTTCATAACCAAGCTGGCACTTGCAGTAGTAGCTTCCAAACGTGTTGATGCATCTGCGGTTGTAAGAGCAGACAGCTTTGCCGGCAGAACATTCATCAATGTCTAGAGCAGGAGAAGGTATGCTGGTCAGATCCATGAGAAGGTAAAATGGGAAAGCAAGAACTAGTTGGGATTTGCACAGGAATGGTTTGGTCTTGGTTATCACAAGTTGTTTAATAAATAAGTCCTATAATTACACACTTGCAGTTGGCTTTTGCATGTGCTTACATGAATGAAGCAGCAAAATGTGAACTAACTTTATGGAAGATTTTGAGACCTGGCATGGTAAAAGCTAGGGTAACTGGCAGTGGGGATTCTCCCCACCGGGGACAATGATTTGCCCTCAGGTCATGGAGCAAGGTCAGAAGGAACTCCACAAATTCCATTATTTCCCCTGAGAAAGGAAATGACAGAGAATTGTTTAAGAGAAAGTCCTAGAAAGAAGGAAACGGAGAGCAGCAGCAGCTCTTCTACTGAATCTCTGCACCTCCCCTTGCTGGGCTAAGTCAAGGCATAATGCGGAGTTTCCAGACTGCGAGTGGTCTGCCCAGCAAGGTAGATGACAGGGTCAGACATTTCGGAGAGAGAAGGAGGAAGGGTGGTATGGGAGGGGCCTAAGAACATTATTCAACAACCACTGTAATTAAATGTTGCTAATTTGATTTGGTTTATTGTAACATCAAATTTAAAATAGTGCCAGTTATGATATTCGGTATTTGTCCTTCTCTATCACATTTTAGCACATAGCAGTGACTTTGCACATAATTCATCATGCCACACTGCTGCCCTTTACAGCTTAGAATTGCTGTGAAGTGCTGCTGGACACCACAGTCAGTCTTTTTATCATTTCTACCATTCTTTTACAGTGCTTAGGTGATCAAAGGGAAGTGGACAACAACAGAAAAATATTTAAACAAACCTGTAGTCAAAATCCCTCTTTCTGTGCATGCTACACATTTCTGATGAGGGCTTCTGTTTCCCAGCCTCCATTCCCAGACCTCTCCAGGTTCTCATTTCCCCACGCCTCTGCCAGGACCAGGGTTTGCCACAAGCTAAAGGACAAGCCTGCTGCACTCGAACCTAGCATGAAGCTTGTGTCTGCAGTGAACTCTGAAGACTCACTGTACTCTTAGAAACAACAGGTTTAGGTTTAATTAAAAATTGTCATCTATAATTGTTATTTTTTTCCTTCACCAATGCACATGTAGAAGAGGCAAAGTGAAACACATCAATATGCTGCTCTGCGGGTCCAGGAATAATGCAGCTTCTTAGGAGGATTAAGCTAAGACTAACAGCCATGGATCTTCAAATGCTTATCTGTTTATAGTGTTTCTGTGACTAATACTAGAGTATTAGAGTATCTTATAATATATTAAGCATCTATTATGCTATACAGCAGGAAGATGCTATCTCATTTTAGAGATGGAGAATGGATGACATACCACAGGTCATGCAGAAAGAAGGGATCTGATATTTCCAACCACTGGACATACCTTTTTGTCTATTTTACCTTTTATCATATGTATCAGCATTCTTCCAAAGCTATTTGAGCAGACAAGGTAAATAAAAATAAACTCAATACAAAAGAATAAAAAAAATTGCCTGAATAATTCAGTAAGAGATTTAAGAGAACCAATCATCTTGTCTATTGTTTTTAAATACATATGTCTACAATGTTTGCCTTCACATAGCTCTTAAATAATTCAAACAAATGTTAACTGTGACTGGTGGTAGTCCGAGAGCCTTGCTGATTACTCAAAGCAGGACAGTTCCAATTACAAACTCATTTCATTTGAAAGAAAGAAATACCATTCTCACGTTGGAGTCTTTATAGTTTGGAAGTTGAGCCAAGTATCCATATGGGTTTATCTGATAGCTCCTAAAAGCAATAAAGTAGTCCCAGGCCATACCATGTGCAAGCTGCCCTTTATGATCTGAAGGACTTGCACCATTGTGACAGAAAGAATGTAAAATATGTGAAATCGTCAATATTATTACATATGTTGCTAAAGACATTTTAGTAAATAGCACTTGTTGCAAAAAGTTTTTTCACAGAATCACAGAATGGTTGAGGCTGGAAGGGGCCCCGGAGGTCACCTTGACCAACCCCCTGCTCAAGCGGGGACACCTAGAGCTGGTTGCCCTGCTCCTGCTACTCCCTGACATGCACTTCACTGCCCCTTCTGCTCTAGTTGTCGGAGTGGTCGCTGCTTTGGAGGGTTTGTTTCACATCTGTCGGGTTTTGGAAGGAGCTCATTTAACTTCAGTATCCAAATGGGTACGATTTCAGCATTAGGTTACAATGCTGTAGCACTGCTTTGTCAGATGACAGTGTAAAACATTATCACAGAACAGTACCAAGTGTTATAAGCAATGCTTTCTTCATTGCAGGAAGAAACGTTGATGTGATGTTGAGGCTTCTGGAGAACAATCCAGAAGTTTGTATTGTGGGTCATCACAATAAAAGAAAAACCCATCCAAACACAACGCCCAAATCCCATAATGCATTATGTCAGTAGGACAGCTTCCCGCAGGCAAAGCATTGTATTTAACAGCCTCATAGCAATAGGGAGAAACTGAACCTGCTAATGACTCCAGATCATGTCAAAACATTCAATTATTTATTGGGGATGGGACTGGTCCAAAGAATTACATGGCCAATATTACCAGAACAGTTATTAAAAAAAAGCATGCAAACTTTACACCGCACTGCGAGTAACAAGAAGCATTATTCAAGACAATGAGGAGGGCTAACTACTTCTTAACCTTTCCCCAGAATCTGAAGTTTTTGGGGATCCTATAGAAAAGAAGCTCAGAGTGAGCTCTCTAATCATACCAATGCATGTCCTTCTGTTTGGTCCCAACTGAAGGCCACCTGATGGACAAAGGCACTGCACCTCCCCTTTGACTTCTTCACATCCATATTGGCAATTCACCATGGCACATGTCCTAGAACCTGAAAACGGTATTTAAAATAACAAAAAGAGCAAAATTCTAGGCTGGGATCATGCACTTAATTTTAAGTTAGATCTGAATGAACACAGAAAATTAATCAGAACAACATTCCATTCATCATAAATCAAGCTGTTCATACATTAACACATTAACAATTCAGGGGTCCATGAGACAGATCTTACACTCCCCTTCACTTTGTTCTTTCTTTATCTGCCCTTATTTCTCCTTTTTTCTCTGATCCCAGTTCTGTGACTTCTTACTACCACCTTTTAGATTCAGAGACAGAACTGCTCAAAGTAGAAAAAAGGTGTTTTTTACATTTTCCATTGAAACAGTTTTACCTTACAGAAAACTGCTATTCAGTAGTGAAATGTTTTTATTGCTTACTATCAAATATGCTTCTAGTACAGATTCTGATTTTAAAAACTATTTAGCCTGATGGACTTCTTAGAAACTGCCCTTTCTTTTGACCCTTTATGGAACAGATATCTGAATCCAATGAGGCACTAGCCAGAACACAAGTCCTGGTCACCACGGGTTGGTTAGGAGTCTGAATTATTGGAGATGATTTTGATTAGCCTCTAAACAGAAATGTAGGGTTCTAGATCCTGTCTGAGAGACCTACATGAGACTAGAAAAGTAGGAGAAATGTATTAAGTATGTAGGGAGATATTTCTAAAATCCTGAAGATATCCAGGAAGCGTTAGTGTTATGATGCCAGGGAGAGAAGTAGCATTTGGAAGTGTTTACTGGAACAGATGGAGGTGTGTGCAAAGAAAGTATTTCCAGCTACTTCACTCTGGTTGTGTTCAGAGAAACAGAAATGTATATAGGTTCTTTATAAGTGGAAAGCCTGGAGCGGTTGTCAACTAATTAGAGACAGAAACCAACTACAAGAACTTGAAACTGGCTCACCGCTTAGGTAGAAAAATATATGAATTTTATTTTAAAATGCAACATGTTTATTGTCAGAGGTACCAGCACTTTCAGAATGGTGCACAGTAACAGAGTGTATAGAAAAGACAATGATATGTGCAGGTGCATATATAGCTACAGCCATATTATTTGTGAATTGAATATAAAATATAATGCATATTAGTTCTGTGTGCTTTTAAAATTCATCTGTTTAACCTGTGATAAAATTATTTTTCTGAGGCTGGTTTGTTTAGAATCTGTGGCTGTGATGAATATACAAGGCCAAGAATTTACTGTATTTGCAAAAGCATTTTACTTTTGTATGAATGGGAACATAAAGGAGATAAGGGTTAAAAAAAGACAGACTGTAAATCATAATACTTTGGCACATCATCTACTTCCTAAGTGGGAATAAAGAAACTTACTAAAAATTATTCCTCTCTAATTGGTAATTGTCTGTTTTCTCTTTTGTTTGAAGCTCCTATTCCTGGCTTTGGTTAGACATAATATTGGCTTAGACGAACTGCTAATTAGATCTATTATAGTAATTCCTACAGAGTTTGGGTAATTTTGTGTTAGGTACTAACCTACTAACTATTTTAAGCAATGGTTCTCTGTGGTCCAAAGCCACAGTCTTCTGATACCCTTCGTCCAGCCCCATGGTCCCTCGGCGTGGTTGCAGGTAAGCCTGACTGCTCAGACTAGGTGGACTTCATCTTGCTAAGGTGACTTACATCATGGTGAATTTGATTCAAAAGAAGCAACAAGATGTTCAAAATATTTGCCTGAATAAGATGATGAGAATTATACAGTTGGTTAAATAACTTGGCATTTCATCTGAGCACAAGCTTAAGTCAGCTTCAGGTGAAATGGGAGGCTACTAAACTTAACCAAGAATAATTTCTACTTGAGCAAATAATTTACTACTTCATTTCATAATCATAGTTTCTGCTTAAGAAAATAAAGGCTCTTCGGAACTGGAAGGTGGCAGATGGGTTGTGTTAATGAAGCACAAGCTGGATGAACATTTTTTGCCTCCTTAACTAGAGCTGTGAAGAATGAAGACGTATTTCCCTTCTACAGGAAACCTGGTTTTCCCCCTGAAATTTGGTTTTATTCTGTGTCAGTGTTTGTCAGGGCTCTACTGAGAAATAATGTTCCCGTGTGCCAAAGTGAAATGCAAGCTTCAGGGCTCACAGCTGCTCGGGCAATTTTTTCATACACACTTGACACTGGCCACCACTGCTGCTGAGAAATTCAGCATTTTGTGCTGGCTTAAGCAAGGGATAGTGCAACTGAGCATTTGGAACAAATGTGGAGTTTCTTAAATCTGGAAATGAGTCCTGAACTAGGACTGGCTTAAAACTAATGCAGCAGAAATATTAAGTTACAGTCTGGATCCAGTTTTCTGAGTTGGTTCAGAAGCATGGCTGCAGCAAGCGTTTGTGCTCAGAGGAGCAGGAGGGAGGGATGGAGGGGACAAAGCTGCTGCTGGGCTCAAAGGATAGTTTCTTTTGACTGCAGTTCTGGCTTCTGCCAACTTCAGCTGTCCATAAGACAGTGGCCTTACTGAAAACTGCTCGGCATATGATGTCAGCAGATGATACACAAATTATCTTGATGAAACGGAAGGAATATATATCCATTTCTTAGGGATCTCAGGGCTTCACAGCTGTTGGCTGCTGGTGATACACACCATGCTTAGTAATGCAGAGGTACATCCCTGAGCTGTGATGCAGGGAAGGGAAACCCTCCAAAAGCTCTGGCCCCAGGCACTTTTCGCAGCAATTTCTGTCCCCCTGCCATAAGAGAGAGAGAATAGGAGCTCTGCCCCGAGCTGCAGACCCTGCACTCCTGAGAGTGTTTGCCAAGGCTGGGTATTTTTTCCAATTATCCCGAGACTGACAGCAAACTTGCCAGATGGACACCCTGCCTGGTGAATGGTTGTCTCCAAGGTTTGGAGACCAAAGCCTTTCAGAGTTTGTGGTTTTCTGTCATATCCATGGGAAAGATTGTGCTGCACCCCATACAGCTAGGTCCATTGGTTTAGGACAGACCTCTCAAGCAGATTGTTCCACTGCTGAGACCAACTATATTCCTTGTCCAGCTGATGCATCTGCTCTGGTCCAGTGTACTCATAAAGGGCTGTCCCCATGTTCTCTAGGGTTTTGTGAAATTCAAAGCCAAAAATACCTGTATGGCACAGCTCAGGTGAAGAAAAAAAAGCATTTTCTACAAACAAAACAGTGTCATTGAAAAATAAGAAGCTTCCTCAGGTCTGAAAAATCAGGTTGGCTAAGAAAGCAGAATGCTTTCCACTACATGCTGGCTTAAAGACAAAGAAAATAGGTAGAAATATAGTTTAGATAAGCCTTAGCTCAATGAACAAGTGTTTGCAAGAAGCTGGCGGCAACTGTGAGAAGCATATCGACACACAGATAAAATAAATTAGTCAGGGAGCACAGAAAGATAAAGCAAGGAATAATGGCATGAAATTCAGCACAGTAAAAAGTAGTGTATATTGGTGCTTTGCTTGGATAGGTTCATTCATCCTTACTCAACAGATGAACTGGCAGGACTATGCACCAAGATTACACTAGCTGTCCTTCATCTGAAGCAATGCTATCATAGATTTTTACTTCTAGCAGGACAAAAATTCCTCTGAACACCAAAATACAAGTATGACCCAGTTTACTTTATCCAGGTACCACCAAATAGAAAGCCTCTTTCAGCTGCTGACAGTACCAGAGAGCTGTGGCAAACACCCTATCCTGAATAAGCTAAACCCATTCATCACAAGAAGAAAATCTGCTGGATCAAATGCAATTAGATGATTTTGGTGTGCCTGTCCTATCAGCTCTATTACTTACTTGCGCACGTGCCATCTGGCATAAGCATGTACCCGTTGAGACAATAGCACTTGTAGCTGCCATGTGTATTCATGCATCTGTGTTCACAGGGACGTGGTTTCAGTCCACATTCGTTCAGATCTGCAGAAGTCATTGGAATGAAGTGAGTGCTGGGTTTGTATACATATATTCATACATATAGGTGGATAATACTGCCTAATGCCTTGAATTCTCCACAGTAAAATCGCCTGGATTGAAAATGAGCCAGCCCCTTGCAAGATGAGAGTTTAGCAGGCCATCTGGCTGAAAGACTGCTAGCAAAACTAACATAGGCAGACTTCTACACCTGAAAAACTAATGCAAACTCTGGCCACATCTGGCAGCTTGTTAGGAAGAGGTGGAGGGGGACAGAATTGCAGTTAGTCTCTCTTCTGAGACTTATTTTTCTGGATTTCTCTGAGTCTAGCTGGAGATTTTAGCCCTCCAGTTGACCTCTGTACTAGAAAGGCATAAACATGAGATGAAGAACAGCAAATTGGCTTGAGATAAAGTGAAACAAAGATTTTTTTTTTTTTTCCTGAGCTACATATTGGGACCAAGGTTATCAGCAGCAGAAATTAAATACAATATAAGAATTATGTGACTTTAAGAATAAAAGGACAAACCTCAAAAATCTCAAAATCCTGAGAATAAAAGCACCCTAAATCCTTCTCAAAATCCAGGATTTAAAAGGCTTTGCAGAAACTAAATTAATTTCAAATTCCCAATAGCTATCCTTCACAGGGAGAAAACTAGAATCCTAAAAAATTTAATTTGCATGGCGTAGGCAAAGCAGTGCTGACAACAGTATTGGTCCTATGACAAGGGGACAACATCTGTGCTTGTGACTTCTGTGAACTGACACCTCTACTGCTTGTATTTTGAAACCTGATTAGTAAACAGACAGAACTCATTAACAGAATGCACCAGCACACGCAGCCTGTTCAACGTGTGTTTAACGGCACATGTGACCAATAATATAATTTCAATAAAGACGCAACTCTCCAAGCAAGTACTGAGCTTGCGCAGCCCCACTTCTAATGGGAGAAGCATCTGTTCTCATGTCTATGCGCCCTGCAGACCACAGAAAAAGCGTAAACTTTGTGGGGGTTATACCTGTGCAGAAGTGTTTGTTACAGCTCAGTCCAGCAAAGAAAAAGAGGGTTGCATTCTATTATTTAAACATAGAGTCTGTTTGAAAAAGGACAACCTATCAGCTTGCAAATCACATTGGATTTTTGTGCTACTGTGGCTCCACTAAATAACCAAGACTCTCTCAAAGAAACAAGAGAGCAAACTAGGGAACAAAAGTTATTCCACTTAGACCATACATTTTCAAAAGTGCTTAGCTGCACCTATCTTGCACAATGCACAGTAATGCAGATAGCATATACAGCTCTAAAAGAGAACCTACGGAGATAAGGCTAATTTAGCTCAGACTTGGTGGCAGACTAATGCAGTCCTCTTATCCCTGTTACTTCAGTTAGCTCATGTTGAGCTTGCTCAGCAGGGCATTCTGCTCTGAGGACAGAGCAAGGCTACATCTGCCAGTAAATTAAAAATGGCTCTGAGCATTCCTGGCTGCTGGAACATGACCACCTATATGACTATACTATTGAAATAGCTCTGGGACATTTCTGGCCTGTGCCAGCCACCACTTTACTAAAAAATTCCTGGCCATGCTTCAGAAGGTAGAACAGCCCAGGGAACTAACGGGCAATTTGCACGTGTAGTTCTGTGCGGTGCTTCCACCAAACCTCAGACTCTGAAACTACTGCAAGTGCGCAGAACTGATCTGCTTGCCTACGGAGGGCATATCAAATGCATCAGGAGTTACTGCACAGGAAACACCTAAAAGCTGAGGGCTTCTCTGTTGCCTTTTGGTAACATTTAAGCTGCGAAATCATTTTTGAGGTTAAACTTCTGGATTTAGAGGCTGAAGTTGTAAGAGGTACCTACGTATCTATTACACACAACCAGGGCTGTTGTTTCACTTACCTCTCTCAGTGCTACTGAGGAATTGACTTCTTTCCCTGTGAGCAACATCAAAAGTGTAAAAGATGGAGTTTTCCAAAATACTTCACAGTATAGCTTTATAGTATACCGTTTGAAAGATATTGTGTAATAAATGGGTTGTTTTGACTCTGAAAAATGTGTCTTTAGTATATCAATGCAATGTTTTCAAGCAAAGGCTGCAGGTGCTTAGGAAGGTAGCAAGGATAGACCCGTCCATTTGTGTGGCCTTTATGTCATGCTTCTCTCACAGCACCTGCAGTTCACTCATCTGCACTGCAGTAGGATTGCCTCTCTCCATGCACAGTGACCTGCTCCTTTCATCTGATCCAACACAAGGGTCTCATATATCAGAACAGAGAAAAAAAGCTCAGTTCTCACCAATGTGTTAGCTGAAATATTTCCATGTCTAATTGCAAGTTTATGAAGGCAAAGTGGCACATTCAAAGTTTCTGAATATGCAGTTCTAAAGACCCCCAATTCTGGTTCTCAGAAATACCAATCAGCATATGCAAACAGATGGCATTGGCCCAGGCAGCTTGAGAAATTACATGTCTAGCACATAGTTACATGTCTTTCTGATGAAAAGGTTAGTTAAGAAATTAACATGGGTTGCTAGTTAAGAAAATAACATGGGTTCTGGATCTGACTCCTGTCTCTTCTAATAATTTCCTATATAATGTCTCCATGCCTTAATCCTCTGACTATAAATATGACAGTTTGCCCTTGTCATCAGCCCGCAGGAGATACGTGACATAGGTTCAAACTTCTGTGTGCTGAAGGAGGCTTAGAGCTTGCCTGGTATGCTGGAGATGCAAGAGCCTTCAACTCTAAGCTCTTCTATGTAAACAAGAAAATATCTTGGTTTACTATTTTGCAAGATGACACATAGTACGAGATAAGGAGACAGAACATGAACAGTCTGCTTTCTGGAGTAATATCCCCATGTGCACAAACCTTGATTACAGGTTTTCCCTGTAAATCCAGGGAAACATTTGCATTTGTTTGGTCCCATGCACTCGCCATACTTGCAGCCATGTCCACAGATAGCTGGCGGAGTCAGGCAGAAAAAGGAGAGAGAAAAAGAAAAAGTTAGAAATACTCTGAGAACTTTTGCCCTACTTAGTTGCCTAAAAACTTATTGCACAAGTTCAGTGTCCTCCATACTTTTCCCTCTAGTTTGGGCATGGTAGCTACTGATCAGCACTTGATTTCTGCTTGAGAAAAGTGACACTAGCACGAATTACACAAGTGCATGCTTTTCCAGATTTGTAAAGACCTGGAAAAGAAGGGACTCCTTTTAGCTCTCTCCCTTATGCTTTTTCTGCCATGCTTATGATTCACATTTAGTTTTGTACTCTTGCCTTTTTCCTGTTTTTAAGTAGCCTGTGTGAAAAGCAACTAGCCAGCAGCTTGACTTGCTATGCTTGGCATCTGGAGTAGCAAAGAGGTAGCAGCACTCTTCTGCAGCCAAAGGAGACACATTACCCTACAGCAGTTTTCCAGTCTTGGATCTCCTCAGTTACAGCTGAGGAACATGTCCACCCCATGATGGAACATTCAGAGCACATCTATCAAATGATCAGGCAACTATCCTTACCGCACATCCCAATAAGTATAATTGCATCAGGTTTACAATGATTTGAGAGGGCCATGCTTAGCCTGGATGCATTAAAAAGTAAAAATTTTCTAACTCTCAGCCCTCTGGATCATTAGTCAGTAATTAAATGCTGGCTTTTATAAGGCTTAAGGTTCCTAAAGTCAATGTGATTGTCAACATGAGGGTTATTCAGGAAAAAGCAAACCAAACATGCATTTAAATCAGTACTAGCTCTGGAAAAACAGCGAAAGAGTATGCACCAGAATGTGCATCTCGCTACCTTGTGTAATTAAGCTGCTAGGCAAACTGTAGGAAATAGGAAAGTCACAGCGTTAGTTACTATATAGTAAAATTCATAATTAAAATTTGTACTTCTGAATTCAAATATCTTCCCTACATTTAAAGATTCATTCAGACATACTGATCCTCTAACTCTGCAGAATAAGGCATTTTTCTACACTACCTCTATCCCTGAATGCAACATGGTGTACTGCAAGACCAGCTGAGTTTCAGCACTGAAGCAGAGAACACCGCTGCATCTGGATTTACAGTGCAGAATTACATCATAGTTCGCTTAAAGTAATGTGCCAAAGAAGAATCTTAAAAGTTTATGAAAACTGTGTTTTAGTATGAAAGCAACCTCCTGCTTTAAAAGAAGACAACCTACTCCACTGGCTGATCAAAGTTACATTTGCCAGTTGTCCCCCCACGTGTTCATTTGCCTCAAAACTAAGGTGCTATTAAGCAATGCAGAAATATTAATAATGGTATTCATCACTTTTTCCTTTTTTAAACTGACATGCTATATATACAGAGCAGAGATATTTTGGCATCTTACCCTTTTAGATACCCGTATGTTGATTTTCAGCAATGAATAACCCTAAGCCTCTAATCAAATTCACCACATATACAATGCCAAACTCTCTGGGACAACAGGTGCAATATCTGAAAGATTCCTAAAACACGTATTTTATGATTTTGTTGTGTTTTGCCCAAGTACAACTAGAGAGAGATTCCACATCACCTTCTCCTTGGGATCTGTAGACCTTTTACAAATTAGAAATGTCTTAAGAGTCATCGAGTCTTCATTAAGCCAACAATCCACAGACCAGAATGCTGGTTGGCTACCCAAGCTCAAGCCAGGTGCACTTATTGCTTGGGGTTTATTTATATTTTTAGAAAGTTAAAACCTTCTGGTTCTCAGAGGCTGTGTACTCTGAAGATAAAGGATACCAACTGATAGAAAACCATTTTAGGGGTCCATATATAGCATTAGAAAACACCGCATTTTTGGCACTTACTTGACAGCTGTAACAGTATAGGCACTGACCAGGGCTGTGCGGGAGGTTAGAACAGATGGTCCCTTCTGGACCTACAAATTTTTGACTATGTATTTTGTGGTTTGGTGTTATTTACCCAAAGGTCTGCTTTTTTGAGGAGGTGGTCTCTCAAACATGTTTTATTCACTCTCTCACAGAGTTAAGAGATTTCACTCCTCAGAAGGTTCCTTTATGTAACTTCTGGCAGACATACGAAATCCCTTTATTGGTACCAAGTACACCGCCGTGGAGAGGAAACAAGCATAAAGTGTTAATGTTACCTTCGCAGTGGCCCTTGTTGTTCTTTTTCCAGCCATAACAGCAATCCAACCTAGAACCATAGCGACACACCCCAGGCTGGCTCACAGCCACCAGCTGCCCACGAGCTCTCGAGCTGCGTAAGGAAGGATAAACACCAGCTCCAGCAGGCAAACGTACTTTAATCCATTGCTCCGTATACTCCTTTGTACATTTCCCTTATGTTTTATCCACCATCAGGCATTTTCATTTCACCAAACCTAGGGCAGTGTTCCTAGACAGGAATGCAAAGTTGCATTTGGTTGTAGAAACAAGGGAGATGGGAACGTTCCACCTGCAATAAATTAACTGTGCAACTTAAATCCTTTCTAATGAGAAACATAAGAAAGGCAAAGAACACAGCCAGGTCCCCTGCTAGAATGAGTCATTTTTAGTATCAGTGAAGTCAATGGGGCTGCTCTAGCTTGCGTCATGTGAAGAATTTGGATCAAATATATGATGCCATACCTGACAGCGCTATTGCTTTGGATGATGAAATACTGATTCTACAGAAAAGCAGCTTTCTGAACATCAGTCAGCCCCATAAAAGCTACTGACTTGCAGGTTCATAGCCACTGCATGCGTGCAAATTGATTAAGTGCAGTCCTGTGCATTCTGGTTGCACAGGACTCCCTGACCATACATATTAACATTAATTTAATCTGCCAATAAGCCCAGAGGGTTCAAAGTCACTGCGCAGATCAACAGGTGCAAGAGTTGGAAAACCTGCAACATTAGTAGCCAAAATTATAAATCTGATGGAAATCTACAACTGTGTAAGTCTTTTAGACCTACTCTATGCTGCACCGGGTGCTGTGACTCCAGTTCTCTTCTCCCTCTGCTTGCTTGTTAAACTTAAGTTCTCCATTACCACATGCCTGTCCCCTTTATGAAATTCTCTTCTTTATCCAAAATCCTGTCCCCACTGCTTTTTCCAGGCCATAATTTAAAATGCACTTTCTTCAAAGAGTCCAAAGTGGTGTTTCTCACACAGAAAATACGTTATCTGCGAGAGCTTCATAGTCAGGGATTTGGGGTATTGAGGGGGACAATACGCAGCAACAAACATCCCCATGGTGGGGAAAAAAAATGGAAAAGGAACTTTGGCATTTTTTAGTCTGATGCACAATAAAGGCATTGCTTTATCACCTTACAGCAGTGCTTTGCACATAATGTTCTGCTCACATGCTAGAAAGTGCCCTTGAATTCACCTGGATAGTAAACGTATATTCTGTTTACATCCCAGAAAATTCCCTTGAATGCAGCTGGATAGTGCTATGACTCCCCTGGAAGGTTAAAATGCCTAAAGCTTGGAGGAAGCAGGATCTCGTTACTTTCCAAAAGGTGCTCATTTTCACAGGAAGACAAACTCATTCAGTAATGTTTTATTTAATAATTCACTTCAAAATCAAATGAAAGTGTCTTTACGAAGTATACAATATCTTACAAGATTTCAGTACAAACTTGTCTTAAAACTGGGAAATGTTCCATAAAGCTCCAACTAAAATGAACACAGCTGAACTTTATAGACACTGCCCCGGACAAGGTCTTTCACTTGATGTGACTTCCACAACGAGCATCAAGTTAAAGCCTACCTTTGGCAGTGAGAAACTCAACTAGATCATTGACAGCCCACCTGGACCCCAAAATCTGGGAGGAAAACCAGTTTTGCCAGGTTAGTCCCTCCGACCTGTGAAGAACCACGAGCCATCAGCTCAGCTATTGCTGTCAGGAGTTCAGCGTTTTGTGCAAAAGAAAGAAATTTAAAAAGAGAACATCCTTTCAGGCAGGCAGATCCTTTCTGGGAGAATGTCACATGGACCCTCCTGGACGTTGTGGGAGAAGTAACGCAGACTGGAGGCACAGGACACTTCCAATCTCTCCCTATATGATATTCATGTAGGATTTCACAGGGAGTACCTAGAAGCGTGCTGTGCTTATCACTATCTGCTCAGTGTGCAAAAAATACCTGGCCTTGAAGAACCTGCAGCCTAAATATGTGACTGAAGAAGAAAGGCAAGAGAAGGTAGACTGTGCAGGTCGGATCGCTGTGCAGGTCAGTGGCAAGAGCGGTCTCCGCATTTCTAGCAAAAAGAACTCTGTCCTCTGAGAGTCAGCAGCTTACAGCACTGGTGCTAACAGTAACAAGTGGCAGACCGAGCCGTCCAGGGTGCCCAGGCAGGAGAGAAGTAATGAATGTTATGCGGCCATGACATTGCTGAAACCAGTAGGATGGCATTTAGCAAAGAACCTTGAAGATGAATAACAAGAACTTCTACAGTAAGCCAAGGCCTCCTTAGCTGAGGTGACAGAAAGAGTGAGCTGGCTGTTATTAGCTGTCACAGGATCACTGTGAGCCAATAGCACCATTATAAAGTAAGTAGGACCCTCAGGTGTTTCAGTTAAAATTCCAGGGAAGTTTTACTGCTGCTGTATCAGGTTGTATTGTGTACATGGTGGAGAAATGTGAATTATATATGGTATATATGATGATAAAAGCTATGAAGAATGACCTATTTTACAGAGGATGAGAAGAACTTGGCTTCAGTTGAACAAACCAAAAGCTGAGAGGGGATCCGATTGCTTCCTTCTACATGTCAGGCAGCTCCAAAAGAGAGAGAGGAGAGCTTTTTAAGAGAAAGGCCAATTTATATCCATCTGCTCTTGTGCTGCTGTCCATTAATCCTCTGGGGGGGATACAAGAGTACGAACACAGCCACAAGAGGGGTGAGAGTCTTGAAGAGCATTGAAGAACTAGGGGAACAACTCCCACCTAATTTTAAGATACACAGTCTCTTTCACAAACTGAGAAAGATCTAATGTTGCCTGTAATGATACAAACATAGGCCTGAATGAAGTGACATCCCACTCATTCAGCTGCTGCTGAAAAAAATTGTTCCTCTCTGGCGTAATATGAAGATTACAAATCCTGTCCCAAAAGAAGTTGGACCAATTCAGAGCAAAGCATCCAGGTACTGGCCAGGACCAGGTAAGTATAAAACTCTATACCCACAGTGGCGTGAGCAGTAGACAGAATAAATCTGGTGTGTGATGGGAGGACAGACCTTAAACTACTACACAGTACCTTTGACTTCTTGCAGTGATTTACTCAGTTTGATATTTAAAAAAGAAAACATGTATTTACAATAAAACATGTTCAGAAAGTTCACCTGCTCCACTGATCAATTGGCTAGGTAGATCTTTCAGCAGAGCGAAGTTGATTGATAGGGTAGGACTGATATCCCCAATAGCTTAAATGCACAAACAACTGCAAAGGAAAATATTACAAGTACAATAATGGGTGAAAAAGGGGGAATAAAGCACACCTGAATGTTGGGACTTGCTTGTCCAACACTCTGCCCCTGCCACCCCTTACCCCCGCTTTGTTGTTTCATTCTACAAAATAAGAAAACAGTTTTACATTGCATCATTTTCTCAAAATTAGTTTATGACCTAGGCCAAATCCAAGCTACTAAAAATGTCTCTATACCAATGGGCAGTCAAAAATTTCGAATATAATAACTGGGCTGATAGCTGTGCTGGACTATAATCCTCACTAGCAGCCATTTTACCAGTAACAGCTAAAATAAAAAGAAGTAAAAATCCCAACAGTGAAAAAAGTTACTTGTCGTGTTCTCCTGACCAGTGAACATGAGTGGCATAAGACCTGCCTGAACAGTTATGTGACAGTAGCAGCTGCAGAGGATGAGTGAACAAGTCTTCAAAAACCTGATTTAACCAGCTAGGTAGACAACAAGGTCTGGTATGGTTTAAGTTAATACAGTTCTTTGTTTTCAGGTCCTATCAATATTCTGTCTTTTACTAAAGTTTGCTCTGGGAAGGAACATTTATGAGCTTTTACCTACTTTTTTTTTTTTTTTTTTGCTTCAAGACACAGCTGCTGAATACATTTAGTGCACTGTTTCCATAAGATCTCTACAGGACGCTTTTGGTCAGCTCTTGTGCACACAATAGCTGCCTGCTGCTGGGGGCGGTGCGGGGGGGATGGAGGGAAGGTCTCAATTATATTATTAGCAGCTTCCAAATAATTTCAAAGACAGGATATTATCCATTTCTTTCATTTTCCTCTGAAAAAAATTCTGGGCATTGTTGCTAGCAAGAAACAACCAGCACCAAACCTAAAATTTTGACCAACTGGTGTATTCAGAAGGACAAAAAGATGGTATATCACCACTTAGCAATTTGAAAGAAATTTCTAAAAACTCTATTGGGAGTGTATGTCACGCAGAGATACATTGGAACACTTTGCCAAATGAAGGCATAGGGGTTTTTGTTGTGTTGGTTGGTTGGTTTTTTGGTTTTGTTTGTTTGTTTGTTTTTACACAGTTTTATTTGAAGGGTGACTTCCTTCTAGAAAAAAGTTCACCTGTAGTCATATCAAATAAAACCAAAAAAGTGTCACCTATTATCTTCTAATAACTGTGTCTTAGATATCCCATCAGCCAGTTTCAGGCACTTGACATGACAACAGTCCTGCTTCACTGCGAGTCCCTCCCAAAACACCAAATGAAGTTTAGCTTGGGCTTGCAGAATTTTCTTCTGTCAGGCTTCACGTGCCCACGGAACTCCTTAAAGAAAGTGCTCAGAGCAGAAAAGTTAAATGTCCAGGTATGAAAGCTACACTTCTGAGAGACAAAACCAATCATAATTAATTCAGTCTTTCAAAACTGATTCTAATTTTTACTGTTTCCTGTTCCTCCTTCCTAGCTATTCAGAGCAGATAGGATTTCTTTGTCCTCTTAAATTAGGATCCCTTGTCATCCACGACTTCCATCAAGATGTTTGAAAATCTCTTCTTTCCCCTTCCTCCCAATGGAAAAGGCAGAGTGACAATCTTGGTGGAAAAGAGAGATGCCACCACCATCATCCAACATCAGCTTGGACAAGACATGCTGTAAAGCAATCAGTCTTACAGCAGTTGTAGCTTTCCCATACGTTTCCCGACTTACTGTGAAATAACATCACTTTTACCGAACGTATGACTCTTGGCTTCAGCTAACTCCAGGCCATACTTTGGTCTGGAAGGAGATAAAGCTCTTCTTTTACGGTTTGACACCTTTCGAAGTGTTTGAAATGCAAATACGCAACATCAAGAAATAACACAAGTATTTAAACAGAGATCTGCTTTGAGAGCAAATGTGTTTTCCGTAAGAGCAGGTCTGGAGTTCACAAACTTCCAGTTCCTGAGGAGCTGACCACTTGATAGCCCTGCGTGTGCTGAACAACACACTGCCACTTGTTGATCATAAACATTCCCATTCACAGATCTGATACTAAGCGAATAAACCACACAACATCTTGCAGACTTCATCTCCAGCTGCTGTGAATTCTCCTTTTACTAGCTACTCCCCTGCCGCAGCACTTGTGGCCTTTTCTTTGCTTCTGGAGAACTGGGAGGGGGAACACTGGAAGGGCTTCACCTGGAGCAAAGAGTTTTATTTATCCCCTCTCAAAATCTCATTCTGTTTGGGGCGTACCTGTCTCTGCAGAACACAACAGCTGCCACGGCAGGCCGGTTTTAAAGCATCTGTTCGCGCGGGCAAACCAAGGACGAGAGCAGCTCGCACCTTTCCATACGTGGTGCAGCTGCCCTCATCGTTTGGATCTTCACCAGCGCCCTGAAATTACCATTTTTTTTTTTTACCAGAGGAAAAAAAAAAAGCCCCGGGGCTGTGGTGTGACCACTGCAAGAGAAGGGGCACCCGGGCCAGCCAGAAAGCCTCACCCCCTTGGCCGAGCGGCGTTCAGCACCACAGAGCCGGGGCGCCGCGGAACCCGCTCCCCCTTCGGCGCTGCAGGCAGCGGCCCGGGCTGTACCCCACGGCCCCGCCGCCGCCGGGGCGAGCCCCTGGGACTCGGGCGGAGGACAGACTCCCTCACACCCGCGGAGCCCGGCCCCGCTTCCCGACCGCCGCCTCCCCGCCGTCCCCGCTCACCTGCCCGCGGCGGCCAGCCCGGCGGCGGCCAGGAGGGCGGCCAGCAGCGCTCCCCCGGGCGCCGGCACCATCGCCCGGCCGCGGGGAGCCGGCCCCGGTCCCGGCTCCGGCCCCGCGGCTCTGAGGCGGCGGCTGACCGGCCGGCGGGGCGGGAGGATCGGAGAGCGGGCGGGCGGGCGGGACGGGGGCTGTATAACCCGGGCGGGGCGGGGCGGGCCCGCCTCCGGCCGCGCTCGCCTCAGGCGTCCCACAGGGAGCGGGGCGGCGGGCGGGAAAGGCGGGCGCCGGGCCGCCGCGGCCGGGAGGAGGGCAGGCCGCAGCTCGGGAAACGCCGCCCCGCGGGTACGGAGCCGCGGTAAAAGCCGCGGTAAAAGCCACGGTAAAAGCCACGGTAGCCCGGCGGGGAGCTGCGGGTCTCCCCCCCACCCCTACCCCAGCCCCGTCCCGAGAGCAGGCGCGGCCGCGGCACCTCTGCGGTGGGTTCCCCTCACAGGGAGGTGACATTTCCCCTGAGAGACCGTCGGGACTTGCCTCTCAGCGGCCGGACCGTCCGCGGCCGAACCGTGGGGAAGCTGCCGAGGCAGCCGCCCCGGCGCTAAGTTCTTGCTGGAGCTGCTGGTGCGGTTTGGTCACAGCGGTCGTTTCTCGCTAGCTGGTCCTGCGGCTTTTGGTGTTGCAGCCGCCCCCCCCCCCCCCCCCCCGCCCCGTATATCCTGCGGGACAATGCTTGCATGTGGGGGGAGTGCTGGGTTTCGTATTAGGGTTTTTCTTTCCCCCATTCCCCCAAGATTAATTAAGAACTCTTATCTTTTCTCGCAGTGATGGAGTAACTTGGGAAAGATGTGACCGATGTTTGCCAGCAAATGAAAAAAATTTCAGTGCAATACTGGTAAGCTGTGTTCTGCCTGCGTGGCATCCCTTGATGCCTTCCTCGTACTATAAAAGCACCCAGCAGGAGGGTATGTTTTTTGTTTTTGTTTTTTTTTTATGCCGATGCTCACACTAGCCTACTTGCTAGACACTGTTTATGCTAAATACTAAAGGGTGTTGTGTCAAAAAGCATTGACTCTGTTCCCAGTTTCCACAATTTTCCCAATCCCAAGCTCTGGAGAGTTGTTCCTTTTGGAAGCAACTCCACTGTATTGAGCATATGGAGAGGGCAGCCAGAATCAGCAGAGACAACATAGCACCGGTACAAAGCAGGAGCTATTGAGTCAGATTTAGTGTTCTTATCAAAAGTATCTGGATGTTGGATTCTGAGCCCATTCGGCGTTGGACACATCGAGAATTAGACCAGGGAGCGTAAAGAGCAGCTGTTACAAAGGCCAGCCTGATGGAAGGTTACAACCTGAGTAATCACAAGGAAGTAGTAATTCATACTTAAAAATCCCAGGTGCAATGTAATATTCACAATCAGTGAGTTGATTCAGAAAGCAGAAATATTCATAAAAGTAGTGTTGAAACAAATTTGAATGTTGAAGTTGAGAGAATTCTGACCTACAAGGACAATTCTGGAGTGAAAGTACCCACCACTACCACCAACCAACATTGTCTGCTGGGTAAATTTCTTATGAAATACCTACAATAGCTCTGATTGCAGTGATAAGGTGTCTAACACAAAATAAAATAGGGAAAGCTTTTATTGCTTTTGACTGTTTGCATTTGAATCACACCACCCAGTCAGTCATCTCATAGACCTTTGTGAGCGTGAGGTCAGTCCTGGAACATCGCTGGGGGTTTGAAGGGACTAGTTTTCCTTTTCCGAGAGAACGGAAAGCTGAGGAATAAGTGACTTACCTGGGATCACCCAGGAAGTCTGTGGTAAAGGCAGGAAAAGAAAAGGGAGCCTCTTGCAAGGTCACTTGCCGTGGGTCACCCCACTCGCTTCAGCAGGTGTCAACAAGCATGCCTCAGCAGGTTAGGCTGGGATGGCTGACACAGTCAGTGCCGCTGGCTGTCTGCGGTCCCCAGGGATTGCCAGGAATGCTGCAGGAGAGCTTTGTAGGCTGGCATATTGAATTCAGCGTTTTAAGTCTTTGGCCAGCTTTTTCTTCTGTCATCTTTGCTGTGGAAATGGGAATGTCCAGGAAACCTGGGATGCCAACTGTTTTAGTGACTCCAGCTTAATCCTCTCTGGAGCAATAACAACACCTACACTCAAGAGAGGTATTTGAAGCAGCGGTAACTATTTGGGTCAGCCTAAAATCTCTGCAAAAAGGTTTTCCAGGAGTTTCCACAATGGTTGTATCAAAACATTTTGAATAAGATAACTTTTCCAATGGTCCTAAAACAATCAGATGTTTTCCTGCGTTGTCCATCTACTCTTGGTTTTGAGTGTGTGCCAGGCTGTCATCTGCCACTCATTTCTTTCGACTCCTGAAACTACAGATATCACCCCAAAATAAGTTTAAGTCACCTTAGAGAGTGGAGCTGTACAAAAGCTGTACCAAAAGATGGCAAATTTAGTCCCAGGATTCAAATGACATCTAATTAAAAAAAACATGTGCAATGCTGATTATGTGCTGTACAGGATGGTAAAGACGCTTTCCTTTTTTTTTCCCTGGCTGCTGGACACAAAAGCCATTGCCGGTTTGCAGCTGTTCTGCTGTCTTTCTGAAATGCAGTGGTACCTTGAGACTCTCCAACTCTCTTCATTAGACTTGTCTTCCTGTATGGGAGGAGTACTCTTTCGATTTTAGTTAAACCAGCGCTGTGTAGAAAGCATTCCAATTACTTATGTCTGTTTTCAAAGACACACGGTTTTCATTACAAACATTTATTCCAACAAATAGATACAAATGTATCATTTGATGCTGGGCTTACCCTTAAAATATTGATCAGTATTCAAGACAAGTTTTGTCGGTCAGAAGAGAATTCAGTTCTGAATTGTAGTGCATGTAGTCTGTTATGAGCCATAATTATTTCCTCAGAAACATTTCTTTTTTTTAGAGAGTGACTTGTGGATAGATAATAAAATGATTACCTGAAACGCTGTCCTTCATTTAGAATAATAATTAGAGAAACAAGAGCAGTGGATTTCATAGAGCACAACTACGTTTGCTAGGATATTAATATTTGCATTGTTTAGGCTTTCTAGGCTGCAAGATACCAAGCTTTCCTGAGATCCCCTGTCACACAGCATTTTGCTGTATGATTCCCAAGGTGAGAAATTCTCGTCTCAGGTCATGATCCATCCTTGAAAAGATGGGACGGAGTGAAACAGGACACAGATATTATTCACACCATTTTAGTTTGGTTTTGCTTTAACCATCCAAAAAGTTACATGCGTAACTTTGCCACGGAAGAGGTCAAGGCTCCAACTATACTTTTATTACCTATGTTTTTGGGAAAATTCTGAAATTACACTTGCCTGACCTGGTTATAACAGGAATGCAAATGTTTTAATCACCTGTTGTAATCAACCTGAGCCACAGCGTGTAAATCATGATTTCCATCAGGGTTTAAGCATGCTGATTTACCAGTAGGAAATGCAGATTTATTGGGACACTAGAGAAATTTTAGTCTCGCACCTGAGTCTCTCTCCTCTGTTCACACTGGCCAGCATGGCACATGCTCCCATGTCCCACCCCGCTGTGCTCTACCCAAGGGTCCCTTCCGAGCTGGGTCAAGAGCAGCGCAGCTTCTGCTCAGCTCACGGTCTGGAGCCCATCTGCTTGCTGGCTGTAGAAGCCACCTCGCTGTTGCCTTGCAGTGGAAGACAAACTCAGGTTTGCCCACTGTAAATGTTTACTCAGCTGCCAAAGGATCACTTGTACTTGTCCATACTGTGGACAGTTCATTCAGAGGACAAGGGGAAAAAAGCCAAGAGTTTCTTTCAATACGACTTCTGCCTTGTCTTTGTTCTTTCTTCCATTCAAACACACTAACATTAAAGTTCAGACTTAAGTGCAGAGTAGGTTTTCTTGTTTGTTGTTTGTTTGTTTTTTTTTTTAATTTGGCTAGTCAGAACGATCTGAATTTGGGAATGCCTTCTACAAAGCTTGTCAGTAGCAGTGGAAACGGTGACACAGTAGTACAAGACAGAAGAGTTGAGAAGAGTCTTCAGTCCTTCTTATTTGGGATAATTTTAGATAGAAAAGTAATTTTTACTGAAAAATCAGATGAGAAAACAGCGTGTGTGTTGCAGACCATTTTTGGAAGTGCTTGTGGATGTTACAACATTTTACTTTCTCCTGGGGTGCAACATTAACCCACCAGAGCAGAGCGTTTGTTAAACCCAAGGTGGAGCATATTCTAATACATTTATGATTTCGCGCTCCACCTTATCCCCAGCGACTATTGCCAGTGTTGACCTTCTACACTCCTAATCTCTACATGCTTTTAATCTCTAGTGTGTAGAAATAGAGAAAAGAAGTTGTGAGGTGATAAAAAGGCTCCACCTAGACTTTCGAATTTTTTCAGTTACAAGCAAAACACACAGGCTCGATTTAACTTCCTGATGTGACAGATTTATATATAGAATATATTTATATATGTATAATCTATATTCCTCTGAGTATGAAAAGTACTGCTGGCAGAAGGTGAAGCAGAAGAAGCAGTAATGCTGAGAGATTATCACAGCAAACAGAGCTAGGCTGCACTGAGTAAATGACACACAAAATGCCAAGCCTATGCTTTACACATACCAGTTTTTACCTGGCTCATGGCCAGGAAGCATTTGATGGGTTAATGTGTTAAAGGGGACTACTAGCTGAAGAATGAGGTACAGGGAGTCTGTTATTTCAACATACGTTTGTATGACTATGCAAAATATTAACAAATTCATTGCAAAAACTAAGTTATTTTAACATTTGTTTGGAAAATGTGTGTTTTTAAGCTTGTATATTTCAAATGCATTTAAAAATACATATATATTTTTCTCAAAAGGCAATTATGAAGAAGAAATGTTCTTTTGCAATAGACGTATAAATGGCAGCACATAATCACTAGCACAGCTGCAGACCCCTGATATCACAACACCTTGTTTCCAGGGAGCAGCAACACAAAAAAGTGTAGCAGAAAAAAACACTAGAAAATAATTTTGGAAAGAAAAGAGAAGATGTGAAAGAACTTTATCACTTAAAAGAGAGGTATCTGAAAAGGAAAGTTTCTGAGATTTTTTTTTTTCTAATAAAGGACTCCTTGCCTGACAAAGGTTTTGCTTCTTTTCACTCATTATGAGACCCAGCCTACTGATCAATGTCAATAAAGTCATAAACACAAGTAATACTCTGTTATAATGTCTTTGTTTTTCTTTAAAAATCAATTCCAAAATAACGATAGGATGCTGTAAGCCATACATATACGTAGCAAATATGTACGGTTTTGGTGCCACTCGTACCATTTCAGCCAGAAGAGGCAGGAATCCTCTGGAAACGCACTACCTAGTACAAACTTCTGTATATTCCTTGGCCATCTGCAGAATATGTTTTTATTTTTGTCAATACTGCCATTTTGTACAAGTGAATCTGTATTTATTTTACAGTAGCAAATTTCAGTGGAATAACCCTTCATTCACACCTGTACAAATGAGAGGAAAAATCCTGCAGCAGGGCTCAGGGGAACACGCTGCATTTCTGGGCTGCTCCCAAAAGTTGGCATGATCTTCTTCCCCGTGGTCTGTCAGCCCTGGTGGTCCCTGCTAAGTAGTATTTCACAGCAATGCCCGCTGGAATGGGACTGGCCCTGGGTCTCCTCCATTCCCTGTGATTTATTAGGGAGCTATTTATAGAGGTTGTAGTCATGGCTGTCTCCTGAGTGAAAGCTAATGGGCAGTTTTTGGACCACCCTCCCAGTGTTGCCCTGAGCTCTCACGGGGGCTGTTTCATACCACGCTGACATAAAAGTGGCCCCGGGGCTTTGCGGGGGCATGTTCATATATAACATGTCTTACAGGAATCTCCCTCAGCTTTTAGAAAACCCCTTTTTTACTGCATATAATCCTGATCCCAAAGCAGAGCTCATGGCTCCTGTTGTCCATATATTTTCTTGAGGTCTAGAATGCAAAATGGGAAATTAATGGGATGGCAATCATTAATCCTGTTGCTAGATTGAACACAGGTCTTGTTACTGTTTCATGAAACGCTGCCCCTAGTTTTTGGGTCTTAGCTATGTTTTACTTAGCTATGTTTGACATCTCTGGACTGAGGTGAGGCCCCATGACAGGACTGCTTTGCCCACTGAGGGTGCAGTTTCCCAAAACTGGGTGAGCAGACGTAACAGCTCTGAATTTGGGGGGGGGGGGGGGACTGTCCTGCTGACACCCCTCATTTCCTCCTTTGCCTGACTCCTAGCCACGCACTAACATCACTGGCCCCCACTGCTGCCTGTCTGACTGCTAACATGATGCTGGAACTCACTAAAATGTATCCAGGACAAAAGAAAAAAAAAGGAAAAAAAATGGTAATCTGCAGTTTTAGTCAGATAAATTGGTTTAGTAAGACCTCCAGTGAGCACCAGGGCCAGCATCCATGTTGGAGGTGGGAGGGAGGAGCAGGGGAACAAGATGTCTTTCTCCTGGCAGGGGAGAACTTGGTGGTGAGCTTGCCCAGCAAAATAAATCCTGTGCCCCCCAGTGCTGTGTTTGTGCTAAACTGCATGTGTGTAAGCAGACTACTGGCATGGAGCTGTTGACATTTCAAATTAAAACCTCTGATCAGGTTTATGTCTGCTTGACTTGAGTATTTTATCTCTACAGCTGTACCATCATGTCCTCCATTGAGATACGTGTGAAAATGAGCTTATGCTGACAAAGTGAAAAGCCTGAAAATGTGACATACTCTGCAAGCTGGTTTCTGCTCTTGCTACAACATTGCAGCGCTTTGCAGCTGATTGCATTAAAGGCTTGGGCTTTGCAAGAGGAGGTAAGAAAACACAGAATTTGAAATTGCACTTCCTGCAACTCAGTGGCCTCTTTCTCAATGAAATTAAATCCTTGTTTTATCATGGGTATGAAATTGCTTTTGTATTTAAAGCAAGTATTACATGTATAAAATAATAATTAAAAATACCGCAAGGCAGTTTTAACCCATAAGGAGATAGGGCTTTGAGATTAACTAGGTTTCTTACTAACACAAAATAATCCCCCCATATTTCCCTTGTCAGTTACATGAAATGATTACCATCACTATGCTTAATAGGCTGCTTTCAGTCATGCATAAAATACTGCCAGTAAAATTGCCCGGTCAATAACACATAATGGAAAAACTTATTTTCATTTGGTTTACAGGTCATAAAGATTGCAATTATTTACAATAAAAATGCTAAACTAAATGATATATATTTTGCCTTCAAAATTAAAAAGATATTTTAAGGCAATTTTAGTGTACAGGTTTTAGCTTAAGCAGAAATAACCTTACAGTAAACTTGTCACAACCTTTATGGTTATGAATTTAAGAATCAGATGTTGCTCTCAGTAATCACGAGTGCTTCCATTTTAGGTCATTTGCACAGTTCCTACGAGTAAGGTTAAGTGGGTTTGAGCCCCGATGTATAGATCAGATGAGCTACTAAAGAAAGTCACTGTTCTTTTATAACTCATCATCATTAGCTGTCATCATCATCATTATCAATGACAACTCCTATTAAACTGGGACTGAGCTGGCATAGAGAACCATTTTCAGAATCTCTACAGAAAGATATCTCCGGCCTTCAAGAACCTAAGATTTCCTAGGGTTCAAATTTCAAACATGCTTTTTGAAAATGCCCATTAAGTGATTTTTAAAGGCACAAGTGAAATACACATTCTCTCCTTTATTAAAAACTAGTGGGAAGTTAGCATCTGTTTCCCACTGTTTTGGGGTTGTGTGACGGACTTTTGGCAGCAGGTGAGGGTCCGCAGGGCCGGCTCCTGCTGGAAGCTGCTGGAAGCTCCCCCGGCTCGGAGCCGGACCCGCTGCTGGCCCAGGCCGAGCCCGTCAGTGACAGTGGAAACACCTGTGGGAGAGCAGATTTAAGAGGGGAAACCTGCAGGGAGTGGGGGGACTGGGGTGGGAGAGGAACTCCTGTGCTGAGGTGGCAGGCTGTCCCCCCCCAGCCCATGGAGGGGAGGAGTTGCCCACCTGCAGCCCAGGGAGAGAGGAGCCCATGCCGGAGCAGTCAGATGCCCCCCAAGATGGCCGGGACTCTGTGGGAAAGCCCGCGCTGGAGCAGGCTGGGACTGAAGGACTGCAGCCTGTGGCAAGGACCCATGTTGGGGAAGTTTGTGAGGGACTGCAGCCCGCGGGAAGGACCCACGCTGGAGCAGTTGGTGGAGGACCGTCTCCCGCGGGAGACACCCCACGGCGGAGCAGGAGCGAGTGTGGAGGAGTCCTCCTCCCCCTGAGGAGGAAGGAGCGGCAGAGACCAGGTATGGCGGACTGACCCCATCCCCTGTTCCCCTGCGCCGCCGGGGGGAGGAGGGAGAGAGAACCGGGAGTGGGGCTGGGGGGGAAGGAGGGAGGGATGGGGGGAAGGCGTTCTCAGGTCGGGTTTGACTTCCCAGTGTCCTCGTTTTGATTTGATTGGTAGCAAGTTAAATGGATTTTGTTTCTTCCCCAAGTTGAGCCTGTCTTTTGCTTGTGCCCGTAAGTGGTGATCGATCCCTCCCTGTCCTTGTCTCGACCCATGAGCGTTTCTTTATATTTTCTTTCCATCGCACCGTGGCCGGGGGGGAGGAGTGAGCGAGCGGCTGCGTGGTGCTTTGTTACCGGCTGGGCTTAAACCATGACACCTACTTACAGTGGTAACTCAGTTGCTTTGGCAGAGGTTTGCAAAGGCCCTTACTGACTGCTCTTGACAGGAACTGGTCAGGTTCCTTGTGGATAAAGAGCCAGTTTTTTTGAAGATGTTGCCCTCTTGGCTTTCATGTTGAATGGCTCCAGGTGAATGGTAGTGACAGCAAAGAGAAAGAAAACACAAAAAAGAGGGGGGGGGGGAAAAAAAAAGGAAACCCAAAGCTGATCATTTTTAACAAGTGAAATTATTTTTGAGGCCTTTATATGACTGTCAATATTCCTGCTATTTTTTCACCAGGATTTAAAAGTTAGCTATGCTATAAAGTAGTTATGGTAATTATGAGAAGGTTTGTGTCTCTCGTGTGACTGTTTCCTTTTCTATAATCTTTGAAGTCGGATTCTGGGTGGAAAAATTATTTCTTCAGATTGATACATCCAGGCAATTAAGACCTCAAGTCTCTTCATGCACTTCAGTCTCCTCATGGCATGTTTTGCAAAGTGCTGGGAAATTCACCAAATTTGTATTTGCTTAGGTTTTTTTACTTTTCCTACTTGCTACTTCCCCTCTGAAAGTTACTGCAGAACTGCTCTGTAGACTTGCAGACCCTGGAGCTCCCATGCCAGGGAGGAGATTAAGTCTCCCCAGCATGCTGGAGGTACATGAAGTACAGGCACTGAGGCGACTCTGGCTGTACCATGATTTACTATGCTTTTTCCTCTGAGGCAGTAGCACTCATACTCAAAGGGGTGGAAGGGTGGGCTGGAAGATGGCTTACTGAGGCTGTGGAAGAGCTGAGCTAGGTTTGCGCCCTTCTTTTTCCCCACACTTCAAGTATTGCTTTCAATAGAAAGGAAGGGTTTACATTTTCAAATTAAACCTTGAACTCTGAAAAGTGCCACAAGTCCCGTGCGAAGAACCCAACACCAAGTATCCAATACATAATGCCCCCCATGTGAGCCCTTGTTTCCCACCTGGCCTGTTTTAATTGATACCTACACAAGCCATGTATGTATTGGGGATTGAAGTTTCCAACAGCTCTGTGAATGAATGTAATAAGAGATCACTGTGTGGTTTTTACTTAGGAATTTTGTAAGTTTAACTTCCTGGCTTTTGACGTGATTTTCTTTAGTTTCAGGTCTCCTGCCAAAAAGATTTAGGCATTTTTTTCCTCATTATTTCCCTACATACTAAAGCACAAATCTTCCGCTGCTTGACTACACTAGCCTGTAACAAAACTAATTCAGTCACTGTTGATCCTCTTTATATAACACTTTCTGTATGGTAGCCTAATAACATGGTACCTTTGTCTTGGTAGTTTATTTTTTTTCTGACAGAAAAAATGGTGATTTTAAAGTTTGTTCAGTAATACTACATTTAAAAAATGAAAAGCTCATGTAATGTATACCTTTATTTTATCATATCAATAAGTGTTAAATGTTAATTGACTGTCCTGGAATTCAGTGCTTTGAAGCTTTAAACTTTAAAGATTTGTCCTTTTTACTTGAACCATCAAAATGTAACAGTTCAGCATGTGGCAGAAGAATGAAAAAAGTTGGGATTAAACCAGATGGGCCCAGACTGAATTTATCATGGGTCCACAGCTGCTGCTTTTCAGCTTTTGCTAATTTGCTGCTGCCCTTTGAGATTACTGGATGGAGAATAGCAGTAGATTTCTGTTAACTTGGACCCTCAGGATGCATCCTTGCTTGTTCCCCTTGAGCATCTCAGTACTGGCATGCTCAGTAACAGTGCAAAAATCTTAGTCTAGTGGGGAAGCACAAGACTGACCCCCATGTAACAGTTGTGACTTTATAGAAATAGAGGAAGGAGACTGTAGTAATCTGAAATTCATAGGTCTGACATTTTATCTAATTTTTAAAAACTCCAAACACTTTTAATTAAATTAAACAATTCTAGGGATTTTCTTGAAAATCTATAGTGATACAACCCTGTTAGGATTATTACTACTTTTACTATAATGATTATTATAATTTAACATTTCAGTTGCAGTACTGCTTAAAAACCACAGCCATCCATAAGGTGTTTTACAAACACTATCATAGGAAGTACTCTTTACCCTAATCATACCAATTTAAAAATTTAAATTATAAGACAGACTTAAAATCAGTAATGAATATTTTTTTTTTCCTCTTAGGACTTTTAGAATGAAAGCTTATCTTCAGATAAGAGGTATGGAAAACGCTTTTAAAAATTACAGCTACATCTTTTCATTATCACCTGACATTTTAGGGAAACTGTCAGTGGTCGTGAGGCACCCAGGATGACAGGAGTGAGAAGAATGGGGCAGCTGGGCTCTGCATTTACAGGAGGAAGCCAAGGGTCTAAAGACTCTTCTCTGCCTGTATTTTTTTAAATGACCATATCTAGCTTGAGAGCTGTTATATTTTTGCGAGCCAGGATGCAGAGCTGCTTTGCGGAATTCATCAAGCCCCTCTGCATGTTAAAGTACTCAGTTCCTAGAGCAGGTATTTTCTCATGTTGCAGCTGAAGTTACTTGTAGACTGAATGAAGGTTTATATCTGTTAAAACAGTGAAATCCATTTAGTCCACTGAGGTAATTAAGTTATGTGTAAAGACAATCTGGTATGTGTATGGCCATCTAAATATCTTTGGACAGAAAGCTCAATCCACATCAGGGTAAGTCCACTTTGAGAGTGGCCCGAGACTGATTTCCCCATGCAAAGGTTTATTGTTGGTTTTGAGGATCCTCACGGTTGCACATCGCAAAGGTGTTTGGTCCTGTATTCTCAGATGACAGACTGTTGTAGTTACAATGCTAACTGCCAAGAGTACACTTCTGTTATGTGAGTTGCAGGTTCTCTCTGTGTCTTATTATTGGGAGTAGGTGTTGGTTTAAGATTCTAGTTTTTCTTATGCTGCAAATATCGATTATCTAATCTCTAATTTGGAGTCACGAAGGACTGATGAAGTTGAAATAGAAATACTTTAGCTAAGACATTTCCATTAAGCTTTGGATAGAGTGAAAAATAGCTCAGAGCATTAAGGACTGAAATATTGCTATAATAGCAATCCCGATTATGTCCCTTTTTTTAGGTAACTGAAGTTTCCATTTGTATTGCCAGGAAGTTTCAGATCAAGTCATTTTATAGAGTTTTCATGCAGTAGAATAAACAGAGGAATAAAAGCAAACCATTTGTTTCTTGTTCCCATGAATCATTCTATCAGCTTTAACAGACCATTTCGAAACAGTAAAAAGTCATGAATGGAACTTCTGAATTGTGTTAGAATCATGATTATAAAATGAATTGTGCCTGTTTTTTGTTCTGGCTGCTTGAGTCTCAGAAATCATTCATTTAGTATTGCTTCAGGCTATCTTGAGAAACAAAATTAAGTTGAAATCCTTGCAGTTATTTAACTATGATCTGAGGCTTTAGGAAAACTATCAAATATCCATAGATTTATGAGACCTGGTAACATTGCTTCACTGAGACTATGCGCATGAGGAAAAGTTGGCAGACTAGACTGTTAAAGGTAGAGCACCAGTATTAACAAATCTCTGCCATGAGGAAAATTTAGATGGAACCTCAACCTTCTTTTCCAGCTAAATTACAAAATACCCCCAAAGTGGGCTGTTTGCATCTCTGTGATAACATTTTTCAGATTGCTGTCATAGTTAAACTCAACCTCGTGGTTCATGGGGCGACACTTGCTGTCTTCTGTGTAGCTGAGGGTATGAATCCATTGACAAGATCACCATGGATCCCAGTTACCCCCAAGAAGGGATCAGTACATCTAACCAAATTCTGGTTTCTGTGAGGGAATCCTTACTTCTGGCCAAAATAATGGCAACAATAAAAGCTTAGTCTTTAGGAAATTATTTGTATTTTATTATATTTCAATAATTAAAAATCGTGCATTCAAGGTGGTGGGTGGCCTAACACAACATTAACAAGAGCCTGTTAAAATTATACCATCAGGCAGTAGTTCACTTTTCTAAACATATAAGTAAGAGGTTTCACATGTTAGGTTTATATTCCACAGTCTGGATTTCAAAGTGAGGTTATAACGTTGTTTGGCAGTAGGGACTGAATGGGAGGATATATATGCATATTTGATGACTTGTTCAGGAGAACATGAAGAAGAACTCAAAGCCAACAAAGCTTTTGCCAGCTAAGACAAAGGTCATTAAACAAAAGGAAGACAATATGGAAGTAATGAAAAATCTGAGGGGATCATGGATAAAAATATGTGGGGAAATGTCTAGTCAAGGTTTTCTTTGCTGCAGTCTGGTTCTCTGGCATGGATGTTTGTTACAGTTTCAGTTGAGTCAGGAATGCTTTTGGAGTGCATCTTAAGGTTTCAGCTAAAATCCATGAAGTCTGTTTTACAAGGTCTGTGTGAACCTAAGCATGCTAAACAGAGTCAGTAATGAGATTTACTTAAGTGCAATTATAATTTGAACTAAAATGCAGATGTAGACACACCATCTGTGTCTGCATTATGGACAGTACTGGTATTACAATAAATAAATACTTGCTTTTTGGAAAAAATCTTTCCAAAGGGACTCCTTCAAACCCTCAGTTTTTTTATCTGGCTGTCTACCCTTGTCTTTATGTGACTCCTTTCATAAGCTCTTTCCTCTTCCCTAGACCTTAATTTTCAAGGCTTAAAAACGTGGCTATATCATTTTTCTGAAAATAATCCTCTTCCTGATCTCTGCTCCTGAAAGAACCATCTTGTCACATACATGTGTAGAAAGTGTTTTTCACTTCTAGATATCATCTGGGTGAACATTTTGGTCTGTGTCACTCTTTGTCACAAAACAGAGTAGTACACAGTGCCTTCCTCTGGATGACAAATGATTTCTTGCTTTGGTTGCTTCTCTTGTCAGCTGACATAATCTCAATATGGCTTTTATTGTTGGTGATCAATCTGTTCTTAAGTGGAAACTGTCACTTCCAGTAGTGCATCCTACTTGGAATGAGATTGTATCCTTTATGTTTCTGATCATTTTATATGTCTATCACCTCTAGAATGGGATGTTTCATTCTTTCTGTTTTGTTTTATTCTGGGATATCTAGTTTCTAGCCCTGTGCTTTGAAGTCACCCACTGACACCACTGTTTCACCCACAGACACTGTTCTTCAAACCCACTGATACACCTCTAGAAACAACACTTGTGATATTAATCTTTCACTTCTGCAGCCAGATTCCTGTAATTTGTTCCTGGTTCTTTGCTGATATTACTGGGGTCATCCCAAACATCAGGCCAGAACAAGAAGCATCTGTGAGGTGATTTTGGCACATTGCTCTGATGGATGCTCAATTCCTTATTCATATGTATTGTGGGCAGAACAGAAACCATTAATTAATTTTTTGCATGCTTTCTCCTTCTGATTTGGCTCAGAAGTATTAAAAAAAACAGGGAGGAGGGTAAAGTGATGCAAAAAAAAAAAAGGTATCGCTAAGTTTCTGGGCTCCTAGGAACTCCTGCAAAAATGTCTCTCAGCCCCTGAGTACGCAATGACTTTCTAGTACAACATACTTTGTAGTCCTTCTCCTGGCATCTTCTGATGCTTATAAAGCTGGCTATAAACTAACCAAACATTTGTGTACCATCTATAAATTATGAGATAGAAAAAGACAAAAAGCATGCAAACATTTTCTGATTAAAATTGTACTTGGAAAAGAAGAGCCTCACAGGGGTTTTATTGCTTTAATGCTCTAGCCACTGCCTAGCAGCCATGCAGGAGTCATTCAGGAGTCTGGAGTCCAGTCAAGTAAGATACTGAAATGTCAAATGAGAGTTTTGGAGATGTTCTTACTCTTCAGCTGAACTTTCTGAATTCCCTTAACACTTGATTAGTGTCCTTTACTTCCTTTTCTCATAAATGTTATGACTACTCCTGCCTTCATACAAATCTTAATCTAGGGAAGATCCAACAAAAATAGAAGCATTGCAGAGTTAAGTTAAATTAAAAAAATGTCTAAATATGCAATATTTTATAAAACTTTGTTTTTCAGTAATGATTGTTCATGTAAATGTTCAGTTGATAGTTTCATATTTACAAGTGCACACATTTCATTCTTTGTTGTGTCAGTGGTTTTGAAACTGTTATCATTGGCTTTAGTCCCAGTCTGAGATCCAGGTAGAAGATCTCTGAGTTGTATTTCACGCAGGATCGGGACTGTCCTCTTGAAGTTGATCTGCTGTCTTGCTCCCAGGGCTAGAAATCTTTACAGGCTCTTGGAGTTCAAAACTATTAATTTCCTTAGGTAATACAGACATCTTTTACCACTCATCACTTTTGTACCATGTCACTCTGTCTTCTAGAGTGGTACTTAATCTTATTGCTGCATTTGCATTGTGGAGTAGACATCCATCTCTTTGGTCATAACCACTCTGTCTTGGAACTTTTTCTTCCAACATGTATTCATCTCCTTTAAATTTTGCATGTGAGCCAGGTATTTCTTAAGCTTATATGTGGAGATGTATTATTACAGGTATTTTTACAACAAACATCTGTTTAACATCTATCTGTTGCTAATATGAACAATGTAAAGCTAAGTGTATGCCTTAAGTCCCCCCTGGAAAATATTTTTGCTGCTTTTTTTTTTTGCTTCTCAGCTGTGTACATACTGTAAATAAATTTGTACTCTGAAGCCATAGTGTTTATGTCCAAATGCCCCTCTCCCTCATCCATCCCTGCTCTCCTTTCCTTAAAGGTGGCTATTCAGAAACATCTGCTTTCTATTACTCTGAGTCAAACAGAAAACAATCACAGTACTCATTAAGAAGTTTCTATGTTTAACCTTTGCATGGCAACTCTCAGAGAAAGAGGACCTCCCAGCTTTTTTCCTCCTCCCAGCTTTTTCCTGTTATTTTCTCACCATAAACTCTCAAGAAAGCTTTCGGCAGCTCTTCCATGATGTTTGGTTGCTTGCCTGGAAGCTTGACCTCCTGAAATACCCCGTTCTTAGACTCTTCAGTCTTCAAGTCACATTGGGTGGTGTGCTTACCACAGTAACTAGAAAATGACTGCTCTTAAAATAATAGCTGTTGTTTTAAACTTATGCAATATTTCAGAACCTCCTTGTTCACAGCACTAACAAGCAGTTTGTTCCCATGAATGCATAGCATGGTTCTAAATTAACCTAGCCAGCTGATGAAAGCTTGAAAGCAATCAGTGTTTCAGCAAGCTTGGTAGGTGTTCTTTCATTTCATCCACAGTTATTTGTGGTCTGGGTTCAGGAAGATGGAAAAGCTCTGCTCTTTCCCATTGTCCAAGAAGTGTTGAGGAATGTGTGTTATGAGAAAAAGTCCTTAATGGAAAAGGAAGTTAATAACATTATATTGATGAATATTAATTCCTAGATGACTTTATTACCTGGCATAAAGGCTTTTGAACTCTTTTCATTCCTTATAGGACAGGTCACCCTTGTGGACCTGGCTGTACGGTGTTAGTATAGATGCTTATACACAGAAACTTGGTGGTAAGTGATATAGCAAACCAGATCAGATCTAAAAGGAAGGGGAAGGTGAAAGTTCTTTGCAAAAGCTCTGAGTAAGTTGATTTTACTCACACTCATTCTCTCATTGATTGTCTTCATTCACACTCTTACTTCCACTTACTCACAAGCACCAAGCGTGTCTGAGTGGTTTGGTGCTGTGTGTGACACAAAGGACCAGGGACACTGGCTGCTGAGTCCTTGTCACAGCTCTGGGGTTCTTCATGATTGGCAGTGATGAACTAGTTTTTGGACAAATATTTCATATCCATTTAGGAATAGTGTTTTGCTATTATCCTTCTGTTGTGATAACAGGAGGGAATGGCATATATGATGCTCTACAGCCTTGTTGCCATCCATTCTCCTGTTCTCAGAGCATCTTCCATTAAGGAGTCATTTCTGCTGTGGTCTTATCACACTGCATGTTCTCTGCTTTTGACATATTCCTCAGCGTGATTGACTGCGAACTGCCTTCTTCATTAGGTTATTTTTTTAACCCTTGTTCTGCTGTTTCTTCTGGTGCTTTCTCTTGCACATTTCCATTCATATTTAATTCTTACCAACCACAATACTTCCATTACAAGTTTCTATGTCCTGGTTACAGTTCTAGGAAAAACTTGGAATTACAGCTCTGCAGAACTTGGGTATTGTGAATAACTGGTGCTATCCCCATACCATGAAAAGACAAGAGTTGTATGTGGTTCATTATGAGAACATATTATGGCAAACACAACAACTCAAAGCTGCATAACTTTAACGCTTATAGGAAAGCAGAATATAACCAAAACCCACATCTGCTCCTACTTATAGCTACATATGAAAAAAAAAAGTACCAGTGTGAATGCAATATGTGACAAGGAGAGGCCATGTCTCTGTCCCATTCAAATACCACCAGGTCATGTGTGATAATGCTGAAGCTGAGAAAGCTTTTAACCTCCAGCTTGAAGATTATCTTTCTTTTGAGGAGAAAAAGAATGATATCATTATCCCTTGAGTATAATGATTTTTTTTTTTACATTTTCAGCACTGGCCTGTTTCATAATTCGGAGTAGGTGCTTCCTCTGTGGCCTCATTTATATCCCCTTGCAACAAACTGTGGGACTTTCATGCCACTGTGTTTGAGGAAACTGGAACCTCATAATAAAGACTTAAATAAAACAGACATTGTAGACTAACAGTGGGAGGCAATACTGATTGATGGTAGGATTGAGTAGACAGCTGTATACTTGCTGGTTTTGTTTTGTAATGTATCCCACCGGTATCTGCTGTGCTTCAACATGTAAGAGGGTTCAGTTTTTCTGTTCCTACTGTGGACTGGGTTCCCTGCTTCTCTAGATGGGAGTTGTTCCGTTTCAAAATGTAAAGTACTTCTCCATTGCGCAGCATTTAGTATTAACTCTTCTGTAATTCAGTGCAGATGGATTTATATGCTGTCTGGCTTTTTTTTTTCCATTGCTGATTTGTCTAAGCAGACAGGTGGAGGTGGATAAGTATACATGCAGGTTGAATGGATGCCAGAAACAATCTGTGTGATGTAATCTGCAGAGCTCAACAGTGCTAGTAACAAAAACAGACTCACAGCCCTCATGTTAGCAGTTACAATAATTGCCCCAGTGTGATGTTACTGGGCACCATGTGTTTCATGTATCATCATTCTTGACCATGCATAGTAACTTCAGGTGGTTTATAAGAATGAGTAATGGCTAATCCTGCCCTGCTAAAGAAAAATCCAATTTAGGTTGTGTGCTTTGTCACTGCTCTGTAATTGTGTTTGGCTGTCACATTGCCCTGTACTGTGTAAGCAGTTCTCCTGGAAGTGGCCGCCGAGTGGGATTGGACAGTGGGATGTTCCTTAGCAAACTGATGCATGCAAATGTTTTCAATCCATATGGGTAAAACACTAGTGTGGGATTGCGCTCATTGTAACAAGTGTTTTCTAATGCCACCTCCTGCATGCCAATAATGCAGTTTCTAAGCAGATGAAGTGCACAGATTTCAGAAGCTTTCAAGATGAAACTGAGGACTGGAAATGTTTATTGACTTCAGCTCTCTCTGCTTCTCACATTATCAATTCTCCTTTCCCACTAAAGGTCTGTGAGTATGTGAATGGGAAATCTGAAGTATATTTATATGACATTTCTAGGTAGTTCAGTCCTTTGTGACAGTGGTTCCCAGCTTTTCTGCACCTTAACCCTGAGAGGAGTGTTCTGTACCTCATGGTACACTAAGGAACCTGCACAGGAGAGCAAAGCCTGTTAGTTTGGCTATCTTGTCATGTCCCATCTCTAGTGTGCTTCAGTAGCACCTCACCAGTATGACCCCAGTCTCCAGTTGGGAACTGCTGCATGAAGGTCTGATCCAAATTTCATAGATTATACCTGCAATCCCCTTAGTGCCTTGTTCAGTGGTTCCCTTAATCCTGTCCCTTCTGTTAGCAGCTTGGTGGTATACATTAATTACCAAAACTGGATCACTACAGGAAAAGTACTTTAGTCTTCTGTATAAACAGCATATTTGCTTTTCTGAAGCAGAAGTGCCAGAGATCTTTTCAAAGGCTACATTCATTTTGAAGTCTTCAGAGCTAACTCTTGATGCTTTTGGAATGATGCTTGGTCATCTACAGCAAGAAGCAGTGCTATAGCAAAGCACAGATGGAGAACCCGTTATCATCCAAGTGCTATCCTTTTGAAAGATACTTGTCTTTTTCAGGGCCAACTCTGTCCATCTTTTCTTGCTGCATTTTACTTTTTAAGTCATATAATCACCATTTTCTGGAAAAAAATCCCAAAAGTAGGAGTTGATTCTTTGTCCATTGATCATATCTTGACAAAAGTGTTCTGACAGGAGATGGAAAAGGCAAACTGCTCTTTTCTAGAAAGCTGTATCAATCATCTAGCTTTCTCAATAATTTGGGATTTAATTTCTTTATCATTAATTTCAATCAGCATATCGAAGAAATTGAGTATCTTCTTGCTAGAAGCAGCAGAAGCTGATATGCCATGGTTGGGAATTGCACTAGCAGCTAGTGAATCCTTGTGAGTCTGTATGATTCTGAGGCCAGCAGGAAGCTGTCTAACATTTTGCAGCAGTCTTCCATTTCCAATACCATTATCAGTAAAATGGACATGTTTATTAAACTTAAATATGCTGTTTATTAAAAAGGAGAGTCTGGCTCATGGGAGTCATCCAGTGTGTTAGTCAGTGGAGTAATCATGAGCTCTGGTGACAGGAGAGGCTGTGCAGACCCTGTGGGCTATGTGAGCAGCAGGATGCACGGAGAAGGAGGAATAAAAGGAAAAAGATGAGTTGTGATTCAGAACTTCTGTCTGCCTGGGGTAGACTTGGCACTTTGCTCAGAAGAGGGAAGGAATAAGTAAGAGCTTTAGAGGGTTAGAAACGTTATGGTTCAGTGTTTGAAGTGGGCTGTCCTTGTCCTTGACCTGTAGGAGATGGGCTTTTCCATTCTTGAAATTAATACTGTTTACAGTATAAGTCTGAGCAGTTAATGTACAGAAAGGCAACATTGTGTTTGCTTCTCTTGGAATCAGAAACCAATGTACAGTGCCCTGCTTCTCCCCAGCAGTCTGTTTAAGAGAGTTCAGTTACATCTCCCGTCTTGAACAAAAGTGGTCTCTGGAGAGATCTCTTCTCTAGAAAGAGAACTGAATGGCTTTGTGTCGCAGAATGTTCACTGGTTTCTGGAGGAGAATTATAATACTGAATAAATGCCAGTGTCTGTCTGTGTTTTAATGTGCATATTTGTGCTGGTTCTCTTTATTTAACTGAATGTTTATTTCATAGGTGTGCTGCTAATTGATAAAAGATCCCCAATGTGAGAGAGAATGACAGGAAATATAAAGTGGAGAAATCCCAGCCATCTTGCCACAAAACCTGTGCTTTTTTGTGCTGCACACTATGTGTTGCATTCTTTTTTCTGTTTCATAACTGTGTGTGTTTTATTTGCCTAGGATGCAGCTCTTGATTTAGAAGTGAGTAGGTCAGTTCCTGTATGTTGGGGGCATTCCTGAGAAACTTCAGCCTTTGAGCCCTGGGCTATGACAGGAACTAAATGGCTGAGCATGGATTTTGTGACTCAGGTCCAAGTAGGAATGTTACACTAGATTTCTTGAACAACTAATTTACTGAAGAGGTCACTCAAGAAAATTTCTTTTTTCCCTAGGTTCTCACAAATTTTTCTTTTTGATCCTTTCTCCTTGAGGACTAGATTGACTTGTACTTCTGGCTGAGGAGGATTTCTGCAGGGAATGAAAATGTGAAATCCTCCTTGTCTCTTCTAACAAGCCTCATGTTCAACAAAACACAAAATTAAATCACTGATGAATTCACGTGGTACAAACTCAGTTTAGAAGTTTGATATTTAGGGAATGTGTACTGCTAGTCTATCTACCATTCTGGGTATAAACATGATGCAGGCAATCAAGGTGGGGACAAGTTGGCAGAGAGGTATGAATACACCCTTAAGTTATTTGCTAGTGCAATTACAGCACCTGAAGGTTTCTTCAGGCAGGCCAGCAGCAGAAGTCCCACCATGAATGACCATTATTCAGCCATAAGTTTGCTGCTTTTGCCACTCTGGAATTTGACATGTGAAAATGTGGCAGCACCATCAGGCCAAGAGGAATCTACTGACAGCAAAAAAACCAAACAGCCACAACTTTGGAAACACACAGCTTTTTTTTTTTTTTGATGATACATAGTTTATGCATAGGCTGGATTCCTCTCTTGGGGTGGTACTGCCTGATAATGGTGTTTAGATACTCAGGGTTGGGGTGGCAGCATAAACCAGCAGATATAGTCTGTACCAGCTTCTAATTTGTTTCTGAGAAAAGGTATTGATTTTGACTTACAGGCAAAATTTTGACTTACAGACTTACAGGTTTGATCATAGACACTTCAAAGATAATCGGGGAGTGGTCCATTGCCTTTGGTAGGCAACTTAACCCAGAGTTTATGGTCATAATGACACCAAACTCTGTCTCACTGTATCACACTGATTAGTGACATTCCTTAATTAAATATGAAGAGATTGGTTGCAGGTTGTCTTTAATCTGATACCTTGATGTTGCTGTTCCTTTTCTCCACCTTCTCTGATCTAACATAACCTAACTTGGTGATTTTTCAGTATGATTCTGCAAAGACTTCCAGTCTTTTCCTGCTGGGACAGTGGCATTGTTATAGTTACCTGAGCAGAAGAGAAAATAAGTTTTGGTAACTTGGGGAAATTCTCCTTCAGACATCAAAACATTTGATTTAATTTTTGAATTTATTTCTCTCAAAAGATAGTATGGCACATAGAACAGTGACTAAATGCCATAAATAAAATTGGTATAAAAATCAATGCATATAAATGACTTGTAGCAAAGAAATCGCATATCTTCTATTTGGCACTCCATAGCCTAGAAGGGTATCTTCCTTTACTCTGTGTTTCAGAATCACCAAATAGGTCACCCTGAAGACTATCTCCTTTTCCATTGCTACAAAAGCTCTGGGTTATTATTTCTCTTGTCTCATTCTTTTATGAGAGGCACAGCAATAAAACTCACTAATCTGTCCTCTTACAACACCCTACTGATGAGATGTGTCATAAATGATTCCTTTCAATTACAGTAAATATTTTTGAGGGAGAGAAGGAAAACGCAAATTAAAATGGGAATCTAGGGAACAACCAAATACCACTTTTGCATATCATCAGAGATAATTCTTTTACTAATAATAATCCCAGCTTGCATTCTGGAGGAAACCTACCTCTACTCACTCCATCCATCCTCAGACTTTGGATATAGGTTGTGTGTGTATTAATAGTTAGTTAGTTAGATCGATTGATCTATTGAATCACAAAATAAGTTGGGTTGGAAGGGACATCTGGAGGTCATCTATTCCACTCCCTGGCTTGAAGCAGCTGTAATTAGATCAGATTATTGAGGGCTGTGCTCTGTCAAGTCTTGAACACCACCAAGGATGGGATATCCCACAGCCTCTCTGGACACCTGTTCCAGTATTTGGCTGTCCTTATTGAAAAGAAAAAAATGTATTCCTTATACCTAATTGGAATTTCCCATGTTCCAAGTTGTGTCCATTGCCTCTTGTCTTATTCTGGTGTACCTCTCAGAAGAAGCCTGGCTCCATCTTCTCTATATCCTCCAGTCAGGTAGTTTTAAGTCATGAATAAGGTGTCCCTTTAGCCGCCTTCTGTTAAGGCTGAATGAACTTGGTTCTCTCAGCCTTTTCACATATGTCATGTGCTCCAGCCCCCTGACCAGCTTGGTGGCCTTCCACTGAATTCACTCCAGTATGTCAGTGTCTTTCTTGTACTGGGGAATGTAGAAGTGGACACATGACTCCAGATTTGGTCTCACAAGTGCCGAGTAGATAGAAATTATCACCTCCTTTAATCTACTGGCCACGCTCTTGGTTAATGCAGTCAAGGATGCATTGGCCGCCTTTGGTGCCAGGGCACGCTACTGTTTCTTGCCAGCTTGTTGCCCATGAGGACACCCAGGTCCTTCTGCAAAGCTGTTTCCCCCAACCTGTATTGCTGCATGGTGGTATTCCATCCCAGATGCAAGAACTTGCATTTGCTTTTACTGAACTTCATGAGGTTCTTCTCAACCCATTTCTTCAGCCTGTTCAGGATCCTTTGAACAGCAACCCTGCCTCTAGCATATTGACCACTCATCCCACTTAAGTCTCATCTGTAAGCTTGCTGAGAATGCACTCTGTCCTGCCATTGATGTTAAGCAGTCTGGACCCCAGTATGTATACCTGAGGGATGCCACCAGTTACTGGCTGCCAGCTGGACTTTGCACTACTCACCACGACTCCCTGAGACACCAATCTGTCCAATTTTCTACCTGTGCTTTGACTAGCCATCAAGGTTAGTCACCTTTTCACAGAAAACAATCCGGTTGGTTCAGTGTGATTTCTCTGCTGTTTTGTCACCAAGACAAAGCTCCACGCACTCAAGCTGATCCTTTTACATATACTCGCATATATCTATGGATATAAATAGATTAATAGATATACATAAGCACAGATGTGCTTGTATTTGATGTGCCATATCAGTAGTGTTTGGAGAAAGAGGGCACCTAGGCATAATTTATTCATAGACCATAAGAAAATCTAGGGTATTCAAACCTGGCAAAACTTCTTCCTCTCCAAATTCTATCACAGTCAAATGCTGTTCTTAAAGGATGGAGAAAGCCAAAGCTTTCCAAAAGGGGTCAGGATTTTAGAATTAGGTTTTAGTTCACTAGATCAGGGAAACACCAGAGGCAGGTCATATTCTTTTTCCAGTTTGCTTGCATTCATGCTGCAGGACTTCAGAACACCCCAAACCATGGCCATAACCACTTCAGGCTTATAGGGAGCTTCTAACTTTTGGAGCGCTTTTGGAGAGTAATTTGATGTGTGTTTTTTCTGTCAGCAGTTTTGGGTTGAATGTTTTCCATCTCCATCTGTTCATTCTTGTCTTCAGAGCCACCCTATTGTGCTGTTACAGTTGTTTTGCAAATATCTGATTTTTTTCCTGTAAGATATTAATATGGAGAGAAAGCGAGAGTCAGGTTTCAGTTACAGAGAGATTAATGAGTTGTCTGCTCAAAGATACTTATATGCAAGGTTTTACTTTGTTTATTTTGAATTGGGTCTCCCTCTGCTTCGTTACAAAATGTTGCAAGAACAACTGCCTGAAGTGTAAGGAAAACTATGTACTTTTACACTTAACATTGCTTCTATAGTACCAACAAGGGAGAAGAAAATCTCATGGTATAGAAAAATATAAAGCCCTAATTAACTATCACTATAGCTTCATTTTTTTTCCTGCGGCCTGCTTAGTGAGCAAAATGGTGGTTGCATACCTAATTTGGTAATCATATTAGCTTTACTTTTGTGGTTTTGATAGACTTTAAATAGGTACATCTTTCTCATTAACTTCACTTTGGAAAGACACTGGGAGTAGCTAAGATGTAACAGAGGCTGAGAAGAGGTGGAAAACTATTTTCCCTTTGTTGCTAAAGGGCTAATTATTATTATCTCATTTCTTCCACATCACTCTCAAAAATGCATTTTTAGGGTTTTCTTAAAGATGCCAGCTGTAACAAAATACACTTGAAATCTGAGAGATACTAAGCTAAACACATACCTTTTTTTCTTTTTTAATCCTCTGTTCAAATTAATGGTAAAAGGAATAAAGTGTTGTTTCCTCAGCTTTGAAAATTACCATTAAATCTGTCAAGAGGATTATTACAACTACAAAGCAATCACTTGCAAAATGAGTTTGTATAGCAAATGCTGCCTTTGTAGAATTGGAGGCATTTCATAACTTCAAAGTTATAACATTAAAATTGTCAAATTGAGATAATCTTTCTATTAAATCAGGACACTGCATATTGAATATATGCCCCACATTTTGACAGTATGTGTGTAAACCTGCTCCTACATTATTGCTTATCTCTGTGTGGATTATTTCTAGAAAGAGCTATAGGGCTGGAAGAAGGAAACAAAGGGTGGAAACAATTTTACAGCTCAGTAGGCTATCTCCCAGGTTTGTGGGGAGACCTTAAAAATAGCCTTTTCTTCATATTACAGTTGCCTGCCACAGCAGAGCTGAGCCTATGCTATCATGTTATGAAGAGAAATAAAAATCAAAAATTCTGACTAGGCACCTTATAAAAATGGACCTTGAATCTGGTCTGAATTCAGAGTGAAGGGATGTTCAGGCCCATATCTAGTTTAGTAAAAGGAAGTAGAGTATTTTGCTAAAGCTCTTGGACTGAAATTTGGAAATTTTGCAGTTTTAGAACCTGGCTCTACCATTTGTTTCTGGTATGATGCTGGGTAAACCACAGGAGAAAGTTATGTGGTCACAAAAGTTCATTCTCTCATTGTTAATGGCATGGTTGCATAAATGCTATTTCCTTATGTCTAAACTCTGTATAGACTGATGTTTACATTGGTTTATTCCTTTTACAGTGCTAAAATAACATTATCTCTGCCTTTTTTGAATGAAACCAAGTTCTCTATTTTAAGATCTGCTCTTATAGTGTCTCCAGAAAAGCCTTCAGAGGATAGGTCCCAACAAAAAACAAGCTTGGGGACTCTAGTTATAATAAAAAAAAAAAATCAGTAAGAATTTCATGGCCAGAATCATTGTCATTCTTAGCATCCAAAGTATTTCAGAGTAAGAATATACTGAAGTTAGTAAGTGGTGAATCATGCCTGAAAATTTAAAAAACTGGGATTACAACAATGCTTTAGATTCCTTTTCCTGTCTGAACAAGGAAAGTGGAGTATATCTAGATTTTTTTATTTTTTTAAATATTTGTCAATAAAATGATGTGTTTGAGTATGGTTATTCTAAAGTCTACAAAGCTGTTAGTCTTCTTGATCCCCAGTCAAAACCAAACAGCTACCCTTACTACCTTTCCTTCATGATACATGGTGGCAGTGTTCACAGCACAGTGGAGATGTACTGCAGATGATGAGCTAAATGAGGAGCCCGTATCCTGTTCTTTGCTTGGCTTGACAGTGGATAACTGGCCACAGTGCCTGTGTGTTATCCGCTGAGTGACATGTTTCAGGCTGAATCTGACCCAAGTCCTGTTCGTTAGCTTTTAGAGAGAATTGCTTCGCACACGCTGAGCTTTCTGAGGAGAATGCTACTGTCAGACTGTGTGCGGTGGCATACATAAAACTGGATATATGGCTGTGTTAATTCTTGCTTCTCCCTGTTCTGTTGGACCACACTAAGTCTGTCACAGTCAGGGTTTGCCAGAGCTCTTAATGGGTCTTGTGAACACAGTCTTTAAGCAGAGAGGGATGCTGCTTTCCCCAGCTACAAAAGCCCCACATTTCATGGTAATTATGAACACATGAGCACATGTTTAATATTGCAAATGTCTACATTTCTGTGTCTCTGTAGTAAAATACAGGTCTCAAGGTACCATTTATCCTCTCTTAAGCACCAGAACAGGAAGGAGTGTGTTCATAGTATTACTGAGTTGGGGATACAGAAACTAATAGAGGCTAGTTCAAATAAATTCATGCTTTTGTGCAATGCCTATTTCTTGTGGTATTATGTTATGACGCTGTTAAGGGTGTATGTGCATTTGTATAGGGGTTAATTTGTAACAAACTTTTAAAGTAAGAGAAATGAAACATTATCATTGAAACGTATTAATTCCACACAAGTCTGGCATGTAAGCAGGAAACTTTGATAACTAGTAAAGGGTGTTCTGGTTCTAGTCCACCCATTAATAGCCACCTGGAGACCAGAGAACAGAAAAGGATCAGATCCTAGTCTGGGATGTATTATGGTTTGTCTTCTCAATGGAAACTAAGTATGTGCATCTAAGGGAGGAACTTGGCCTTGCAGCAGGGTTTTTCAGACCTGGCTGTATGACCAGCCTCCTGAGACAAAAACAAACTATATTGTGCCTGTTGTGGGACTATACTTCTTGAAAAAAAAAAAAAATCAAACCAAAACATGTTTCTCACCCCTATTCTCATCTGTGCAATCATTTTTTCTCCAACTTAGTAAAAAGGGGTTTGAGACACTTCTTTGTCTCTATTGCTTTTTCCTCTCCCTAGTAGTTACATTTCTGCTGTACTGTTCTAAAACATAAAAGCATATTTCTTTCAGCTCTTGAAAGTTCCTGAATATTTGCCTTCTTTATGTTGCCAGGCCTTGTTTTGGTATCCCAGAAATGATGATGGGACTTGTATACTTAAAAGGCTGTTAAAAGGAACCTAACAGACAGTTCTTTCTTCCTTAGAAGTATTGGTTTTAGATATATCATGCACACAAGTTACGCTGATTGAAAGAACTTGTAGAAAGGTAGCCCATTACTCTTGCAAAGCCATTGTATGAGGAGACCGTTCTTTAATACTTAGAAGTTTTTCTGGAGAGAGCCAAATGAAAGTTGCAACCTCATATTTGGTTTTATCTGGTGGTGGCACCACATGCTGTGGGATGTGGGTTTGTCTCCGTTACATTTGTGTTAACTTACAGCATTTAGCTGTAGCTTAATACCTAGAAAAGAAGTTGGAGTACGACAATCACTGTCAATGTGATTGCTACTGGGTGCCCTCTGCTAAAATCATAGCTCTAACTTCTTTAAGCATTTTCTTGAAAATAACTAGAAGTGAATGCTTGCAGCACTGAAGTAATTTCTCTGCCTCAAGTCCTGCAATACTTTGTCAGAACTTAGTACTTTGGATAAAGAGAAAAGGTAGTATGTTGTAAGTGTAGTAAGTCTGTGAGGTAGTGTACAAAATCTACTGCCACAGAAAGGGAGCTGAAACTTGTTATTCACCATGGGTGGTGTAGGTCTTACCCTTGATTTTGGTGATAAACATTTTCTGATTGAATTTCTGTTGTTGAAAAATTCCACTTACGTCAAGTGGGGGAGCAGTATAGTAATTACTTTCTTCTGTTGGAATGTAAAATAAGGAATAAATAATGAGCTTTTCATTCATATTGCTTTGGCTTTGAGGTTAAATTGCTAATAGCTTATGCATGGTCATGCATTTAACAAGCTTAAAGACAAGATTCTTAAGTCAGAAATGGGATAGCTGAAGGAAGCTACTGCATAGGTCTACTGTACAATAAAAGCTTGTAAGTAAAGATGCACAGTCTAAAGATCTATGAATTTGCTTTTACTGCAACAAGAAGGAGCCTGTCAGAAAAAGACCCCCTGAGCACCTATTACCCAAGTACAGAGAAGCTTTCTGACTGAGGTAACTGCTGAATGATCAGATAATCACTCGGATAATCATCTGGCGTTAGCTGCTGAGCTCCCACACATGTTCTGTTAAATAACCCCCTATCTCTGACTGATGGGTGGTGGTTTGATTCTTATGAAGTTGTATGGAAACATATAATTGGGGGTAAAAGCGGGATTCACCTTACCTAACTATATCTGACCAATCTTAGGTTGGGATGTGTAGCTCTCTGGAGGTGACTATGTCCTCCCTGTAAAGTGAACAAGGATGACTACCTTGTGCATAGGCTTTGAGACACCCCAACTAGGGCAGATGACTCAGCTACTACTCTCCTTCATTGTACTCCAGAAACCGGTTCAAACCACCTCCTTACACGTTTCAGTTACCACTAACTTTCTGGTAGACCCAAATCATCATAATCTCAATAACCGGATCATGCACATTATTAAATGAAATAGTCTCATCTGGCCCTTTGGGCAATATCTGTCCAAAGTCCACAGAAGAAAAGGAGGCTTCTAACATATTTCCAGATACACCTTCTCTGGTATAATCCAACAAATTTAAACTGATGAAGAACTACTGTCTCCCCGCAGAATGGCAGTATTCCAGGCACCAGACACTTCTACCTAGTTTGTGATAGAGTTATTTAGGATTTTCACTGGCTCAAAATGCAGCTTGTATCCTTTCTTTTCTCAAAATACGATGTAAATGAGGTTGAATACTACAAAAACACAAAATAGTCCTTGAGGATGATGTCAGTAGTGGTATTTGCTTACTTTTCTGAAAGAAATGTCTTCACTGATGGCACTATTTTCACTTGTACATAAATAGCTGTAGGTGTACTCTGTGTTTTGATTAGATTGTAGTAAAAGACTCACAAATCCTAAATTTATCATGCATCTGGCATTTCATTTAGTCCTCATGTCACCCATGTGAACTGCTGTGGAGGCCTTTTTTTTGTTCACTGTAGCGGACCTATAGGAGGTACCTTAGGAAAGGTGGTCTTGGGGGATACACAAGATAAATCTGATTGAACTTTGATTAGGGAACCACTAAATAGCTGCAGCAACCTCTGCAGTGGAAGGAGATGGTGAAAAGCTAAGAGGGAACTTCTGGATTTAAGCTGGGCTGTGGAAGAGTAAAAACAGTGCTTTGAACTGTAGTGTTACATGGCCTCATAACTAGAGAAATTAAGGCCTTGTCAATGCCGTGCAGTTTGGCTGTAAGAACTCTTAGTTTTAACATTTCCTCACTTTTCACTGATTAGCTAAGGAATGTTAATATTTCTACCAAAGCTTTCACATGTAATTCACGTGCTGCTGAAAAGTACTTTGACACTGTAACTTTATGAGCAAAAATAGATTAAAAAGACGGCTTCAGACCATTTTGCAACACGATATCCTAGGATATTTGTGAATTGGTCTCCAGATAAGAAACTCTCCTGTCTGTACAGAGTAAATTATTCTTTACTGCTGGCTGCTAGGCATGCTAAGTGTCATGAAATTGTAACAACAAATAGTTTTTTTAGGAACCAAGAAGTACCAAGAACCTCAGAGTAACCTACAAATGTATGCCTCCAGCTTACTACTTCTGCAGTAGTAATATTTTGTTAAAGATTGTATGTGACCATAGCCTTTCTGTTAACGTAAGTGCAGGAAAATTTAAGCTCATTTATAAGATACCTGAAATAATATTATTCTCAAGAGCAAACACAGATGTGAACGTATAGCACACTAAGGGACAGTGAGTGAGTCCGGGTTAGCTGTAAGTAAAAGCTTGTGAAAGGGGAGCAGAAAAATCAAAGTAGTAAAAGAAGGAGCAAAAAAAGCCCAAAACAGTCTGAAAAAGCATTTTTTTTTTTAGAAACATGATAAAGAATGGAAAGAACCTTTGAGCTAAGTGCTGTCAGGAAAAGGTGCTTCGAACCATCAGCAAAGCTTGATTTTTTTTTTTCTGAGTTTGGGAAACCAGAACTTTTGAAATTATTTGCAAATACTTTTACAGCATTGCATGGGAGCAACATCTGCCTCCTGGCAGTCTCAGTTTCTACCTACAAGACCTTGAATGTTTTTTTTTGTTTTTGGCTAGCTGTTCTTGCCTAAAAGAGGCCTGGGCTTGTGCGAAATTGTCAGCTGAATTTACCAGTGACAAATAATTCCAACTACAACATTTAAAAGATAGATTTTTACTGAGTGTGCAAGTTATATCCAAAAAACATGTTGTCACATTTCAAATCAAAAGCTTTGAGAAGATGTCAGTAGTGCTGAACATTTTTAACAAAGAAAATGTGATGTTTCACATTGTAGAAAAAAATAGTCTGGCTATGGTCATAGAAAGTACCTGTGAAGCACAGAGAATATATTTCCAGCACTGTACTTGGCAGCATGCTTCAACTGTGAACCATATCAATCTGTGAAATGTGTCTTGATCCAGCTTAGCATTTTTAGCAAAGAAAATGTTGATAAAATACTTTTGCCCGGTTTATAAAACAGCTGGTAATATTTTTGAATTACTGGTCTGAAGAATAAGTCTTAGCTTTGAGGCTCCCTCACTACTGTGAAATATTTGTAAACATCTGTACATCTCTTCTGAACTGAAATACCTTCATCCTTCCCCTTCCCATTTGCCATTAGCTTGCTGAGCTAGTGCAGGCATGAGTATTCTCAAGAATTATACATTTTGGGACCTGTTTCCTGTCCAAGTGCAGCAGTCTGATTTCAGATAGGACACTCAAGTGACCTGATAAGCCTGAACAATTTTTCTGTTTTACAGCTATAGGTACCTCGCCAACTGTTAGAGAGAACTGCACTTTACAACATGTATGCTCTTTCTGTGAAACTATATAAGAAAACAAATATTGCAAAATAATTGGGATGAGTGAGATTTTATTATTAATCTTTCTTATTATGGTGGAACCTGCAGACCCATCAAGACTGGGACTCAGTTCTGTACAAACACACAAAACTGAATATTTTGCATTTCTTGTATCTTGGACCCACTGACTGTCATCAGACCTGGAGAGCTGAATTTGATACTTTCTAAAGGATTGTTCCTAACCCAAAGCTCCTTAAAGTCAATAGAATGACTCCTATGTAAATTTAGTTGATTTTGACTTAAGTTTGTGATGAAACTGTAGCTTTGCTATTCATGCTACAAGTTGAAAGCTGCACATTTCTTCATTGCAGTGAATGTCTTCTCTCAGCCTCCTCCACGCTGCTCTTCCTTGGGTTTCGGCACTACAGAAAGCAGCTTGCAGGTCATGGGGCCTGAAGACACTGAAGTGGGGATTTGGGAACTACCAAATAACCTCTGTGACACACAAACCACTTGCTGCTTAGTTATTCTTGTAAGCTACCTTAGCAGTCTGTTCTTTCAGAGTCATGCTCAGAGATATGGATACCAATGATGCCGTGAGATGCTAATGGCACTATCATTAGCATCCACAGAATTGCTGGCATGAAGTGGAGAAGCCAAATCTAAAAATGGACCTGGCAATTTTGAATGTAACTAGAAAGATCGCTGCTGCTTTAACTAGAAAAATGTCATGTAATTTAAACTTCCCACAGCAATCTGTGAAGGTCCCCTTCTTTCCTTTACACTGTTGCCTAACCATGGCTGGATTCCTGAGAGGGGTGAGAATGGACTGCTAAATATTTCACATATGGGACTATATGGCATATGTTTCAACTCTGTATCCATATACATATCTACATCTCTTGCAGACGTAAGGTTAGCGGTTGTCAGTTACTCACAGACACATTCATATCTTTTATCGCTATTCACATCATTTTGAAATTTAAAGCCTGGAAAGAATGTATTTTGTAACAGCAAACATCCTTCCAGCTCCAGGTGCAGAGGAGTGTGTCCAGGAATGCTCAAGGCTAAGTGCTTTTGAAACTGCAGTTCTGTTGTCTTGGAAAAAAAGAACTGACCATTGTTTAAGGGAGTTGGCTAGAAGTTGTCTTTGGTTCCTACTCTGCTAAAAGGCATGGTGTAACTCTGGGCAAGTCACTGGAAACCTTTCCCCTGTGTAGAATATGAGAAAGAGGGGGGGGAAGTCATATGGTGATTCATACGACTTCACTCAGTGCTAGACCTGGGTGATATTTTAAGTTTTTCACAATGTAAAAGATGTTATGATCGGCACTGCTCAAGGCTGTTTCCTCAGCTGGTATGTAGTTCCAGAGTTAGCCAAAAATGCTCTAGGTGTGTCACAGAATCAAACTGAGAGAAATTACATGTTCACAACAGCTGATGTTAGAGGAGCTACACTGATTTATTCTTGCTGAGTAGTCAGCCAGTTTCTTTGCAATTAGCTTGCATATCGAGTTATCCTAGAAGTAGTGCTGTGGAATAAATGAAGGCAATCAGTTGGTTTTTTTCCTCCTTTTTTTTTTTTTCACCTTTTAAAGAGGCCAGTAGTGATATTTATTTTTATAATCTACTTTGTTTTCCTGAAACAGAAACTACATTCATAGTGACTTTATCCGAAAGTATTTTTTTTCTGTTCTCTTGAAGTCATTACATTGCCATATAGAGACGGCAATTTACTGACATGTTCTGTCATTTACAATAGCAATTTACATTAAGTTCTGTCCTTGAATATCATTCTGACTTTTGCTTTGTAGTCATTGTGACTTTGTAGGTCTCAAGGGATCTTCTTTTACATAATTTTTGTATTCTATTGCTCTAAGGGTTAACGATTTTAAACAGCATAAGAATTTAATTACAAGTAGAAGGAGAGAGAGCTAGAATCCTAGCAGCTATGGTTGAAGTAACAGGACTATTTAGAAATTATATGTTAAAACTGGAGTTACATCTATTGAAACCAGAAATACTTGTTGGTCCCTGTAAGTATTGCCTATCGTTGCGGGGGGGGGAAGTGGAAAAAAAAAAAAAAAAGCTTGGGTAATATTAACCCCAGTTATTGCTATTGTCTCCTTGCCAGAAGTTTTTACCACCCCAGTTATAGTATGGTTATAGAAACAGCAGCTTTGAGATTTGGCACGTTTGAGGGTGTGAAGACATCTGCATGGGAAAGAGAAAAAGCAGGTGAGAGTCAAGGGAGCAGGCAACTATCTGAAGTGGATCTTAGACTAATAGATGAAATCTGAATTCTTTCAGAAATTTATTTGCTGTTGGGGTTTTCTATTTCTGCTGTGGTCCCATGTGTCCAATCCAGTGTGTGCCCTGAGGGAGCAGAAACATCCAGTCAGGGGGAAACAGGTAGTATGGGAATGGCTGAAAACCATTGTCTAAAGGTAAACTGGTGACCATTCATGAAAATTACAATTAGAAGAACAGTTTCTTGCTTACAGCTCTAATTGAAGTTATGTTTTATAACAGAAAAAAATAGTTTCCATGATTCTTTGTAGAGTATTGCTGAAAACCACAGTATCTCTATCATAGTTCTGAAATATCTTAGTTTTGGAATTTCTGCCCCCAAAACTACTTTTCTTAGAGAATTTAGATGCTTACATTTACACTATATATAAAGTTTGGAAAGGGGCTGTACTTGACCAGATCTAATAAGTATAGTACAGTAGATTGTATTTTTATATATATCGCTCCTTTAGAAAGCTTATTGTCTCAAGAGAACTGCATATAGTACCATTAACAACTTTCCCCCTTTCTGATTTATTATTTTTCAGGAAAAAAAAAGATAATAGTTTAAGTTTTCTAGCTTACATATGGTAAATTCCTGAAGACGATGGACCTTTTTTGCCTGTAGGAGGTGGCTCTGACAATGCTAATCAAAAGTAGAATACCATAGAAAGTAACACTGACCTAAACTGACCTTTGAAAAGAGTGTCAGTCAGTAAGCGATATCAAATAAATGAAGGCTTGCATGTAGCCTGCTCTGTTAGTTGTCACATCATTTGGAATATTGTACCTTCATCAGAAATTCTTTCATGACCTTGGCAAAAAAAGTAATAAATGGAAATGAGGAGGGAGAGTGCCTATATGCCAGGAATGATTTCATGTACTTCACGTGCAATGCTGATATGCTGATGGTCTGAATCCTATAGCAGCCGCAGCAGGTCAGAGCAAACCCTGTAACCTATTTTCTGAGCATTATTGCTCATTTTTCAGACTGGTAGTAGCAGCTCTTACTACATGGAAAGGAAATTGCTGTTTTGCTGATAATCTGTTTTTGTTACGATTCATCTTTGGTACGTACTTCAGATTCTTTTTTGCAGCCCATCGTTTGTCTGCTCTCAGTATGTCCTCAGGAATTCTTAAATTAAGGAGGCCACAGTTTATATGAGTCTGTCTGCTTCATTGTCAGATGTTACCTTTTTCCCCATTAATGCCTTTTGAAGCTCTTGATTTCTAGCCAAATATCTGACAGTAAAATCAGTATGATGCTTCTATCCCATTTCTAGAAATAAGTTAATTAGACTCCCTTAGGGCCCCAAAGAAAAGCCTCTTATCTTTTTTCAGTTTAATTTCTGCTGTATCCGTTTGTGTCAGTGCTTTGTGAAAGAATACTCCTATTTCATTGCTTGTTTAGTTTACTTTTTTCTTCATTCTCGGTTGCTCTTCAGTCTTCAGAATTTACCTTAAGAGTTCATCTCAGACCAGTAGTCTGAGAGGAATTAGAAAACACAATTTAAAAATCTTATTTCTCTTCTTCATATTTCCCTCTTTCTCAAAGTCATGACACTTGCTATGTAGGGGGCTTATTTGGGGCAACTATGACCTATTACAGTGTTAATTATATGAAATTGAAATTAATATGAAACAGAGAGCATAAAGCCTCCTCCCACTTACTCCTTCAAACTTCTTTCAATCTGTTTTAACAGGAGAACATGTTGCAGGGAAAGCCTGGAAGAGAAAAGGGAAATGTATGGAAAGACTGGGTTGTGAAGAAAGGGAAAATTAAAGTACAGGCATAAGATAGTAAATAGCTTGTTTATAAATACCTCTTCTGTGCATACATGCTGTTATTATGTTACCTCTAAAACACGGAAATGCTAAAATGATGGAAAATTTCCACATGTTCAAAATAATATGTAAAAGTTTAATTTGAACTCCACTATTCAAATGTGAATTCTGGGTCTGCTTCCACTGATATCAGTGACAGCTTAATTAATAGGAGGTAGTTTGGGATCCCAGTTAGGCAGTCTGACAGAGTAAAACAAGATTCTCTGGGCTCCAGTTGCTTGTAACATCCTGGGATATGCTTGTTATTAATATGAACCTCTAACATTCATGAACACGTTGTGAATGAGGAGGAATGTTATGAAACTGGTGAGAAGAAAAAGAAGGATTAAGCTTGACACGAAGAAACGTTCAGGGTTTGTTTCTTCTTTGTCACTGTTCACACAGGGTCCCTTGGTGCTGCCATTCTGTAGCTCTGTACTGTGTCTTGTCAAGGGATAAACTAGAACAACTGTTACACTTAGTTAAGCTTATTTCAGAGGCAGTTGCGAGAGGAAAATTGTGCAAGAATCAGAAAGAATGGGAAGGAGAGAAGGAAGCTTATGAGTGTTAGCACATGCTGTCATCTACAAGGATGTGCAATTCAGCTTTCAGAAAGGTCATTTTTCTTGCCTGTATTTATACAGCTGCTTCCAGTTTAAATGAAATGGTCATTTGCTGAAAATTGATACTGATAAATTGAGTATAATTATAGTTTAAAAAATTTATGGAAGGCAAGTTAATGAAGTTGAGCCGTTCAGTCTCTTCATTCTCGGTCACTCTGTACTTAACAGAAAAATGCTTATCTCTAGCTCTGCCTGATCTAGAAAATGTGCACATTATTGCATTGAAAGATATGGTCGTTTTACAAACAGACATACACCTTGTGATATTTGCAGTTTTTGTCAAGCATATTATGATTATGAACAAAGCAATATATAGCTTAACTCCAGTATTACCAGTTACTCCAGTAACTTCCTTTAAAAAAAAAAAAACTATAACATACACATATGTATAACGTACTCTTTTGATATGCTAGTGGATGCATTTCCCACATCAGAAGTAGTAACAGGACACAGATGTGTATGAAAGTGAAAGAAATGACACAAGTGGAAACAGGTTTAGAGGATTCATCCTAGTGGTAGTGATTTGTTTGTTAGTCTTTAAATGGGTTCATACTCAGTAATGCAAAGATCACAAGTCCTCAAAAGCGATGTTGAAAAATACCCGTGTCTGAATGTCATAGGAAGGACAAGACTTGAAAAAATTTCAGCCAAGAGGAGAATTATCTAATGGACCTTGAAGTACCTAAAAATATATTGACTAAAGAAGAAAACAGAGTAGGGACTTCTCCACTTCACTTTCCCTGAGTCAGCCCCAAAGCATAGAATAAACTTGCTATGTACGATTCACTGTAACAAAAATTGCAGTCCTCACGCTGCAGTGGGCTGAAGCAATTCCCAGCCTTCATTCTGCTTTGCTATTAAAAGAGTTTCTTTATATCTCAACTCTCTGTGGCCCCATTATGTATGATGGAACAAAGCCATTAACCCCTTCATATTTCTGTCAAAATGTGACTTTACTCCAGTGAAGGGCTCTGTATGTGGCTTTATAAAAGTGAGAGCTCTCAGGAGTTCTCAGGGTTCATTCAACTCCATTGCCCGCAATTGCTTTGAATGGGCACAGTAAGTGGATAAATAAATTCCCAGATGGCAGATAAAAAATGTGATCAGAAAGCACAAAATCTCCCATGAAACAGTAAACAGGGCTGGAAAGGACACCAGGAGGTCCTTATCAGGTTCTGAGTATTCCTGAAATACAATGCTAACAGCTGTGCTGCTGTGTAAGTACAGCAGAGCTGCATTCTGTTGACCAACACCTTGAAATAAAGAATTACCAATCTCATATAGGAGAGGTCTTTTGCTCTGTTTTTTCCTGTGCTTCCATGGCAACATAACTTCAGCTACAGCTATCCTCTCCCTCTGAGATAAAGCAAAATGTGTTCATGCTCCTTGGCTCGCTAAGAGCCCGCTCCATGCGTACCTTCACCATCCCGCTGCACGAGCTCCCTGGCAGCAACTTCCCATTTCTCTCTGTGGAAAGGACACTCCTCTATCTGTGAGACACTGTGTATATCCACTATCTCTGATCTTCCTTCCTGCCCACTTCTTCCTATTCTCTTTTTCCTAAGAGCAGACAGTCATGTGAGAGGCTCTGTTTTCTTCCTCCTCTCCCAAATTCACCATATTCCCCCTGCCAGGGATCCTGTGCTCAGTCTCTCTGTCCCCCAGGTTTCCTGCTCAGAGGCAGGACTAGCATTTGACACTATCGACCCTTTGCTTCTGCCCTAAGTGTCAACTGAGGGGTTGAGCCAAGGGTCTTGTGTTGTGACAAGGTGTTAGTGGTAGCAGTTCTTTGCCTTGTAGGTAACCATAGGAAGTGGAAAACGCCTTTCATTTTTCTCCCAGATAATTACAATCCTGGCTAGGAGACTACTATTGCCGGAGAGTCTGGAATTCACCTATGCCTCATGGAAAAGTTGTCCCAAGAATCACAGGTGGAGAGAAAAAACACCACAATCCTGTTGATTTCAGCCTAAACTGTTAAAAGTCAAGCCTGGTGCTGCACTCCTTCCAGAACAGTGGGAAGAGAGGAATTCAGCTTCAGTGCAGATTTTGGGGATATCATGCGAGTGCATGATGACCTCTCATGTGACTTGGCTGGTGCCCTCAGCCCTCATCTTGTGAGGTGGCTGCAGGACAGAGTCCCTGATTAGTGTGGGTCATCAAGACGCTTGAGGCTTTCATGTTCTTTCTGTGGCCTTTCCTAAAGAAGTAAATTTCACTCAAATTAAAAAAAAAAAAGACCAAAAAGCAGGAAAATGAGGAAGTTTGCAGGAGTGATTGAGTGGTCCCTGTTTATTTTCTGATCTTGATTTCACCAAAAGCTGCATTAGTCACTTCAGATACCCACAAGGCATCATTAACTCATCACTAGCGTAGCAAATTTCTTTCCCCTCACTTCATGCACTTTCACCCTACTCGCTATCTGAGTACACTTTGGAATATGACTATAGGTCATATTCTTAAGGAGGATGTCTTAAAACTTAAAAATCTCTCCCATAAAATAATATTCTAACTATCTTTTTAGATGCATTGCATAACATATATTTATATTCACATACACTTAGGTCTCCTCTTTACTTAACCTTTTTAATGAAGTTCTCTAATGAAGTTAATGCATGAAAAACAAAAAAGCATTCCTGCTGGTGTATACTATCCTACTCCATGTGTTGGTCTTTCCTTGTTTGTCTATGAAACTGCCTTATGGGTTGCCAGCAGCATTTTTAAGTGTCAAGAGAGATCTGGTACTCTTCTGGTTGAATTCTTTGCTTGAGGAGGAACATCAGCAGTATTTGTTTCCTTGTAAAGGTCCAGCACTGCAATTTCTGAATGTGCTGGTGAGAATTTGTTGTTGTAAATACCACAAAATAACAGTGTGGGGATATGGTAGGAATGGAAACTGGAATACTGGTATGACTGATCTGTTTTAAAGCAGGCTGTTACAGATTTTCTACAAATCACAACTGGTTCCTGATTGGAAAGTGTTTGTTCAAATAGTACTATACATAGCTTGTTCTACTCCGCTTTTGATGGCATCTGCTATGGCCATCTTATAAAGTTTTTAAATGTGTTAAATATGCTAGTGTTCATATCATGCTCCATGAATCTTAAAGTTGTTTGGCCTCAGGGATGAGATTTTTGGGGCAGACTAGGTCTTTTAATGTAAGGATTAAGCTTTCAGTACTCTAAAACGTGGCAAGTGTAAAATTTAGAGTGATTATAAAGTTTTTTCTAGTCTCCAGAGGCAACATGATTTTGGCACATTAGAGTATTTAATAATTAGAATCACCAGATTAAAGCAGAGATTTTTTTTATAGCAAGCAAAAACATTCATCATAGATTGATGGAATTTGGAGTCAGGTTTTTAATATAATGGCTGGAAATTGCAGTTTTCACTTCCTTACACTGAAACTTTTTTCCTATGGTATGAACATGACATCAGCTTAGCTGAAATGTATCTTCACTGTGTGGGTTGAACTCATGGAAAAAAAAAAAAGGAATTATCATGTTTGTATTTGCTTTTATTATCTTGTGCTCAAATATAGACAACTTTTCCTTATATACTCAATGTTAGTTCACTTCATATACCACATTATTGTTTCTGAAGATAATATTCATATTTTTCATGGCTTTTTAGGGCTTTCTTTTGGCACTTAACAGGAGTCAAAGATATGATCTTTGCACTGAAGAGTCTGAGGGAATGTGAGGGTTTGTGTTAACAGATAAGCTGCACAACCTTATTTTAAATCATCCTTGACAACATCAAACATCCAGGTGCAACATAATCTGATATGTCAAAATGAAACTGATGTATGAATAGGGTTATCATATATTCAGGTCTTCCTACTTTGTTTTTTTTTTTCCTTACCCAGAAACTTTTTGAAGCTGTATTTTAAATCTGCGCATGTACTGTAAGCCCATTTATCCATTAACAGAGCAGCCTGCTCAGAGGGGTCTTGCATAGATTGCAAAGTCAGCAGTTGTAAAATTGTACCTTTTTTGTTGTAATGGTATGACTATATATGTAGATGAAGCTATAGGGGGCAGAGGTAAGCACAGAGCAAGTTAGGGTATGAATGGATGAGAGACCAATTCTCTATAAAACACAGGCTTCTGTCTATGGTCTTGATAACCCCACACAGCAAATACAGAGTTGTTGGTCTTTGTAAGGATTGCCATATTTGTGGTCTGCATTAAGTTAATAGTGTACAATACCCTGATTTAGATTTCTGCCACCTAAATTCAAGGAATTTTTTCATTAGTATTGGTAGTAAACTGATCCTTTGTGATCAGACACAAGAGATGTTACATTCTGCCTTTTTGCAGTCATGAAACATGCTCCCATGTATTTTTTTCATCAGTTTTTATCTGTTTAGACTGCAGTAAATCAGTGAAATATCTTCTCCTCTTGCTTGATTGTGGACTAAATCCTTGTTGAAGAATCTGTGATATCTTCATATTGTACATTATGACATATTTTCATAACAATAGGCTGTGATGACATGAATTTGGAATAGTAATATACCTCCAGTTATTAAAACAGTCTTATTCAGATACATCTATCTTCCACAGCAAAATCTGGGGAAAATAAAGCAGCACGCTAATTGGTGGATCATGGGAAATAATGTAGAGTTGTAGTATAGCAATGAGGTCTGAGTGATTATAGATCTGCATTGCTCCATTAGCCGATTTGCTTATTAACACTCCTTCTACAAGGCCTGTAAACACAAAAACTTAAATGTTGAGTCTCAAAATGGATATTCACAAATATTAGCTTTGGTCCAGGGAGAATGGTCTCTGGGTTCTGTTTACAGTCAAGGGTGACAGTCAGGTTACTCTTAAGCAGTTGCTTAACTCTGTTAATTGTCCAGGTGTCCTGTAAGAGCCTCTCCCCAGTACTGGAGCACTGCTTTGCAGTCTTTCACCAGCTTGAAGAGCCTGTTCATTTCCCCAGTGGAAGTTCAGCCTCCTAACATTAGGCTCACTTTTCTCAGATACGTTTGCAGTCCTATTTCAAGCATTTCACAGAGCATTGGTGCTCCACAGACCATACGTTGAAAACCTTTGCCATAACTGGAAACAAGGGAGACTAATCTGCCTAAGCTGTACTGACCCTTTCTGAGTATTTCCAGAGCTATTCCTGCCCCACCCCGCCAAGAGAACTTTGTCTCACATTAGTTGTAACTTTCTCTTTTGCTCCTTTCCCTTCTCTTCCAGTTCCTTGATAAGGAAGGAGCCTTTGATTTGCTTGTCAGTGATCATTTGTATTTAGAGAGCTTCAAGGAATTAGATCAGGGAATCTTCTTGCTTTTGTTTATGGCATTGAACTCTGAAAGTCTGGGCAGCAGCCAGCCAGCTGTCACATGAAAAATAAATTTTAAAAAGCCAATAGGATGAACGCTATTTCCTTGCAATTGGGGAAAAGCTGTGAGGCAGAGTGGTGATTTAGGAGTTGTGCTGAGCACTGCCATGGTAGAAGACTGTGATATCAATTTTGCTTCTGCATGAAAAGGTATTCCTGAGGTTGATCTATTCAGCTGACATAAGCCTTAATGGCTTAACAATGATTTTGTAGCTGTTTAATTATAATCATCAACAAATGCCAAATGAAATATGTAGTAGTGGTATTTTATTGTAGCATGGTGTTCTGAGGAAGTGTGTAGGATAACATTTGTAGGTAGAGATAATACCTTTTTCTAGATTACTTGCTATAATTGGAAAAGTTAGAGGAGCTTTTGGGCACAAGATCCCTTGTAAAGATCTCAGTGTAACGGATAACTCTTGTTCAGGGAGTAGCACTTTGCTGAGCTGTAGGGAAAGGAATTTATGGCCACAATCTTTGTCCTTCCCCTTAAAGTTTTGCAGAGGGCTGGTGAATCCAACAAATACTTTGTCATCTACTCATTTGCTTAATTTCAGAGGAGATTTCTTAAGCATTAGCAATGGAATAGCAGGAACTGAAGTGGTGATCTCTGCTCTTACAAAACAAACACCTTTGCTTTCTAAGAACACGACAAAATGAGATCTATACAATAATGACTGACTGATCTAGTTTGACTCTCTATCCTGCCTAGGATGCAGAGGCTGTGCTCATCATCAAGAAACACCTAATAAATACATGTCAAAATGAATATCTCCTCTGCTTCAATCTCCCTACTATTTGATAAAGTGCTAATGAAAAAGCAAAAAATAACTGGGAAAAAAACATTTCACAGTTCCTAATTTTTCACCTTGCTTGTTTTCTGACTTACAATAATAACACCTGAGTTGAGGTATAGTTGAGTGCCTTAAATGGCAAAGATTATTTCTTAAGGTTATCATTTTGCTCAGAATTGTGATGGGAGTATATTTTTATGTGTTAACATAAATTTTGGAAACAGTTATATTTTTGAAAACCAGCATTTTTCCAAGTTTCTACTGAATGATTTTGAAATGTCAAAGCATTTCATCTCTACTGATTAAGCAGAGAGAGATGGTGACACATACTGGTCTGCATTAATGTTTGCTTGAGTATATGGAAGCAGAATGTTAAGGTGTATTGCCTTTGGTTATGGCAACACTAACAGGATTTACAAATTAACAGTAAGGATTTTCAGATGCAAAGTAAGGACAACTCTGTGGATGAAAGAAAAGCAAGGAAATACATTCTGTGAGCACCCAAGCAACTTAAAATGCATGACAATACATACCCTCCTCTGTTCCTGATTCAGCATCTTAAAATCAAGGAGGGGAAAAATGTTCCTGTTATTATACTAGGTCTAATAGACCTATATATTTTCTATGTATCTAAGAACTTGGAATGCATGCAAGAGATGTGTGTTTATTGGGATGCACATATTCTTCATAATTAGTCTACTGCATGATTGTCTGGAGAACCAACTGTTCAACTTGAGATATGAGCCTCTGAATAGAGTGTAGTTATATAACAGAAACATTAAGCTATAAAATGTTAACTATATACACAGTGGTGGCTGAGGTGGTGTTGGTACATGGCTTCTCCTCTGCTTTGCCTTTACATAAATGTTTAAATCTTCAAGTTTTGGGGCATGTGCTTTCCTCAGTTGAAAAGGTAACATCTACTAATGGCTGATTCAAATGAAAATTTGATGTAATTAAAAAATATTTCATTACATACACAGTGATGGATTACTAAGTGGTACATAAAAGTTCTCTCCATGTCAAGAAGTTACAGAAAAAATGTTACTCGGAGCTACACTTCACACCTTCAAACAAGACAGCTATTGAACAAAAGGAAAAATTTTCTTCAGCAGATACAACATGAATGTAATCACAAAAATGCTAGTAAGCTATCAAATGTACAAAACTTTTTCAAAACAAGTATTTTGCTATTAGCTAAGGAACAGAGAAACAGTACTAAATGCTTGTGGTATCTTATTTGGGCTTGTCATGCTTTTAACCTCTCTAAATGTCACTAGTCTTAGGGATAGCTACACCGCTCATGTTCATTTGCTTTGGTATTTTGCGATCCATCAGGTGAAATAATGCAGCCTCTAATTTGGACTACGGGTTCAGTTTGAGGCAGGCAGGTATTTTGGGTGACATTAAAATACAGAAATCCCCACCTGCCTCGTGATATGGACTTCTCTGTTTAAAAGCAATGAGACCATGTTTTTAGTAACATGCATTTGTGAATATTGCATTTTTGTAGAAACAGGGTACATGTGGTAGGTGGCAAGCAAGCCACACTAGAATCAATCTTTTATTTTAATGCAGACGGGTATCCGCACAGCACATTTAAACACATGTATGGTATTTGTGACAGGATCAATGCCAGTTTGTTAACAGAACTCCCAGCACAACTGAAGCCTTAGTTCGGACGAAGGTCTAGAGCTCTATTCAGTACTATGGCACCATCACCAAATATGCTTATGAGTTCATTTGTTTTAAAAACCAGGCCATTTGAGTGGGGTTTCCCACAAGGGCTCAGCTACTCACCCTTAACTGCTGCCATTTTTAAAAGGAAGATATTTTGTCTGCTAGCTTCAGGTTCCTGGAGTAGAGTCTTCAGAGAAAATCTCACTTGTCGATTAGACACGTTCTTCTCTTGATCTTGCTCAAGCTATAGGGCTTGTTTGCATAGAGAAGTCAGTGCACAGTAAATTAAGCTGTGAACTTAATAACCATCCAGAGATTTTATGCTATTTCTCTGCTTGAACACCTACAGAGCACTATATCAGGCAACTTACCTTAAAAAATACAAAGAGCTACTCCAAGTATACAGTGGATAACAGGCTGTAAATCCACACACTTCTTTACCTGTATTTTAACTTTCCTGTGGGGACAAGCCGAAAAATAAATGGTCATCAGAGAACTTGTGAACTTACCAAAAATTAAACATCCAGGACATGACAGAGAAATTCAACCTTTCTACTGTTTTCAACATAGTCTTAACTGTAGGATGCTACAAGTAAAACCAGTTCACTGATGGGGTTAGCTGCATCCACACTGTAGGAGCATTTCTCAAAGGTGCAGTTCTTCTGAAAATCTGAATGCAGCACCAGCAGCATGCAGTGTCCAACAGCTCTCAGAGAAACACCTTTGGCTATTCTCTGGGCTTTTATGCTTGAACTATTGGTTGGAAGTCCCCTTTGAGGAAATGTAGAGGCTGGATATAGTCTCAATTTAATAAAGGTGTTTGTTTTAACTTGCTTTAACCTCCAGAGAAGGCTGAGGGAAATTCCAGCTGACTGAAAAGACAGAGTAAAGTCTTTGGACTTTAAATCTGTTAGAGCTTTAGCTAATTTTATGTGCCTCAATGTGTGCGCTTTCATATCCCCTAGCAGACAAGGACTGGGAAGCAATCAAGCAAGTCTGAAATATGTTCCTGCAAGTCAATGAGTTCGAAGTGTATCATGAAGCATTTTTCAGTCTTTATATAATCTACTGTAGTGCTATACGTTAATGAGTGATAGCCTGTCCCCACAAAATTACAGGTTGTAATTTCTTATTCTGATGTCTGCTGTTCTTTCACAAAGTGAATTTTAATTCAAATAGGTCTAGAGATGGAAAGGACTTGGGAAACTTAGTATGGTTTCAGAATGTAGAGCTGAAACTTCAAATATTTTTAAGGTGCTTTGTGGGTTTGTTATTTGTTTGTGGTTTTGCTGATGTGATTCATGTTTGCCTGACTGCCCGCTTTTACGTAGAGACCTCGGGTTGTCTGTGACATACCTGAAGACAATTCAGCTCCTGCTTTATTAAACTCATCCGAATCAGACCTGTGGACTGGCAACTACAAGGCTATCACCATGGTTGTGTGACAAGTTTTTGAATTTAAAAAATATTATCTTCATTTATTCTACTGCCATCTCGAATACTACAGCTCAGTTTCTCTACCCGATAAAATACTTATGATTGTACCTGTTCTACAGTAGCTACCCTGAAGTTTAATCTGATGCCTGAGAAAAAACTTAATGAACCTGAAATAGAAAATAGTATACAAATTAGAATTTAGAGTAAAGAGAATCTGAGCATAAAATTTATTACTTTTTTAAAAGTACCGTTATTATTTACGCCACTGGACTTATGGTACCTTAAACCATTTCAGTTTATTAAATTCTCTTTGAATGCTTGCATCTTTAGCATGCATCTGAAGTCTTTAATCAGAATTTTCTTGAAAAGGACTCCCTGTTGCATGGTAGATAAACATTAGACTTCTCAGCCTGTGGGTCTTGGTAGCATTACTAATACCAAGCCTAGCTGAGAGAAAAGGAATTGATTAACTTGCTAGGGATTTGGATGAAGAGCAACTGACTGGACGTGCTTATTTTGTGGCTCTGCAAGTCTTTCCACGGTGTGGTGGTCAAGCTGTACTTGTGTGAATCAAGACCGCCATCGCATGGCTGCTCACAGATTAGTTTTCATGGAGATTCCAGCAAACAACGGCTGTACCCCTCACCATCTCTCTTTGCAGGGTGGCTGTCCTTAAACAAACGATAACATGTTGTCCTCACCATATTTTAAATACTGTGTTTTGCCATGCTGTGCGTTGTGTTAAACTTCTCAGCTGCCAAAAATCTGCAACTTTAGTTGCCTATGGCAGGTAACTCTCATAGCTCTGAAAAGTTACTGCAGGGGAGGAGACCACAGGGAACAGATTAAAACAGAAGTGTGGCTTAGCCAGATCAAAATGAACCTGTAGTATAGTCCCCCAGGCTAAAAAATAATAGTAATTTTGGCATCATAAAGGAAGTATTTTGGATGCTGCTGGATCTTTGCTTGCCAAGCTAAATGCTATAGCAGGGCTATGGCCAAGTTCATTCTTGAACCTTAACTTTACTTGGTAAAGAGACAAACTGTGAGGCTACAGTAATTACATATTACCATAGTACTTCAGTATGCTGTAGTTTCTCACAGGAGATGGTCTAATACCTAACATTGTTTAGGGACCCATGATGGCTTATCCTTCATAGACATTTTTACAGATGCTTTCTAAAATAAGATAACATCAACTGCTTGTTCCCCAAGCATTGTCTGTAGAATGGCTTCAGAGCTCTCTTAACCCAAAGCTACAGTTTCTGTTCTCAATAGAAATCCTCAAAATAAACCCCAACAACTGGAGGAAAGGACTGAGCAGTTTTCTGTTTATGAAAATCGAGTAGCTGTTTGTTTGAAACTGGTTGTTGGTATGTGTCCCACTTGAAATGTTGACTGCTGCTGCCAATTTTTGCAGAGCATTTATGTAATTATCTAAACCAGGTCTCTGCTGAATCCATAATTTTCCTTGACTGCATTGTGCTTCACACTAATGAAATCTGAAGACATATCCATATGTGAAACTTAAGAGGGCTGGTCTGCACAGGAACAGCGTATAAATGTAAGGAAATAGCTGAACATATAAAGTCAATACACCTAAATTACTGTATCTTAAACTCCCCTGTGGATAATTTCTTCCTGAGTAGAGTTCTTTCAGTTTACTGCAGACCAAGCCAAATGGTAAAATTACTTCACAACACTATGTAATAGGCTCTAATTCAGTAAGTGTGAAAACATCCTCTTGTGATTCTGATTAGACTTAACTAAGAAACTACTTTCCCCAACTACTCATCACCATTCAGCAGTCAAAAGTTGCTGTCTTTATCCATACAGTTGGTGCAGGTTGGACGAGCACTCTCTGACCTGTTTCAGTACAAATTTAGGCAAACCACATTTATACTTTTTTTTTTAACTAAAAGACATGTAATTTAACTAAGTCGAAGCTTTGAAAAAGCACTTGATTGGCTGAATTGGTAGAATAACATTCATTAGATGATACAGCAACAATCAGCTGGAGAAAGGCAGCAGATAAAAATTTGTGCTGCTGTGAATGAAGGTGAATTTCTTCATCCTGTGTAGTTCTTAGATTTTTTTTACTGCCAAAGCTGGGGTGGGACCAGAATTAAAAGCAACTTCTCTTTATCATTTACCAAAATTCCTTGAATTACATCTTGTTCTTATGCTTTGAATTTTCTTGGAAAAATACTATTGCAAACATGATTAACTGTGCTCATATAATGGATATTTTTTTCTTCAGAATGTGATGCCAGTCTGCTTTGATGCTGCATAGATGTAGGATAATTAGAAGTGCTTTGAGTGCAATTAAATTCATTGATTGCTGACAGCAGAAATGATGCAATATATTTATTGATGCATGGCCACTCTTGAGTTACACCATGACCATAGCCTTGCTTAAATATGGTGCTATTTCTAGCACCTACACCCAGCCAGTGATTGGGATCCATCCTGCTTTAGTCAAACAGGATAAAAATATGTCTTCCTGCCTCAGACATCTTGTGTGTCTAAGAAAAGAGGCGGGTACAGCCAGACCAGGACACTAATTACATTTATGAATAGTCATGTTATACCCTTTAAGCAGAGCCAAATACGGCCACATGATGGAACCTCTAAATGTACAAAACTGCATTATCGATATACCTTGTAAAAAGAGAAAACACTATTAAGTATCATTTCCTTACTGAAAAAGATAGAAACTATTAATTATTCCGTTATTAGTGTGTATAATTTTCATACAGAGAAAACACAGGTGGTTGATTTTGTATGCTTGAAATCACCTGTTTGTTATAGTAATACCGCAATATAGCCAGTAGGTGGCAATAGCTATTTAATCTAGTAAACTAAGGCAGCTATCCGGCTCATGTTTCGGTGTTCATGTTAGCTTTGAGCCTTACAAAGTAACTCAGTCCCCAAGAGTCTTACCAAGTGTATTCTCAGCTTTATAGTTGAAGTACCTGCTGTGCAGGCAGGCAGTCATTTGTCAGAGCAGTCAGAGCTGGGGTTAAACTTAAGTTCTAGTCTCCTATTCTTCTATGTATTCTATATATTATCTCATTAGGAACTTCTGAACATTTTTCCTTATGTTACATACAAATTTATGATGTGTTCTAAAGCAGCTGTGAACAAATACTTTCCCAAGGCCTCTCTTTCTATACCATGTATGTATGCTTTTGTACTTGTATTGAGAGAGATACCAGAAAGCTGTAGATACGTGTATGTATGCACACTGGGAGTGTAGATACAACATTACATAAGATACAAAATTACCTTTATTTTCTGTGGATGATGCAGAATGTTATTATCTATAGGATATGAAGAAGGAAGGGTTTGTATATGGTATACTTATGAAAGTATAATAGCTGTAATGCTGAGGCGTGCTTAGGACAAAGTCACGAGGCGTTTTCTCAGACTTGTGAGACATTACTCTCATAAAGCATTGTGTCCGGAGTTTTTGGCAACACTGGTGTCAGTAACTGCTCAGAAGTGCATGTGAAAAACAAAGGTCTGGTTCCTGACTTGTCAATTGATTAGTTTTGTTTTCTGCAAATAGACATCAGGTGGCTCTGCTGTTTGGACCAACTGTTCAGCATATCTTCAGCCAGAAATTTAATATGAGGTGAGAATGAAAGAGAATGTCCATGAGAGAAGAGGATAAACAAGAGGCAGATGGTCCATGTGTGAAACTTGCAATGCCAAACAGTGGATTAAGATGCTCTTTTAAAATGCTACTTCACAACCTTAAAGCAACTGAGAAAAGTTACATTTCCACTAGCTAGAGAATGAGAAAATGAACATCTCCCATTTGCTGAACTACTGTAGGAACTGTGTCTAAAAAGTGACCTATCTCACAGCAGTTGATTACTGCTTCGTAAGGAAAGAGATGGATAGAAGTGCCATTTCCCTGCATGGTTTTATCAAACTGGTTACCAGACTTAGCTCTGAGTCAGAGTGAGGAAGCAGATAAGACTCGTAAGAAAACCATTTGGGTAGTCAAACATTTGCCCAGTTGCAACAATTCATCAAAGCTCCTTCTTCAATCAGTGCTTCTGTCATGATGTTGTAGGATAGCCCCCATGACTAAAGTGCTGTGATGGGTTGTGCTCTACACAAAGAAGCAGCTCAGATGCATGGAGCTTTGCTATGGAAAGGACGATAAGTCTGTCAACAGTTTATGGGATCAGAAGGGAAGTCACAAAGAGAGACACAGTGGTAGGAGTCTGCTATGGACTGCCTAGTCAAGAAGACAGGGTGAACAAAGTCTTCCTTAAAAAACTGGAAGAAGTCCCCTGATCACAGGCCCTGCTTCTCATGGTGGGTCTTGAACCACTCTGACATCTGCTGGGTGGACACCATAGAAGGGCACAAGCAAGTAGTGAGATTTCTGGAGTACATGTGGGGCAAACTTTTGATTCAGGTGCTGGATAGACCAACTTGATGAGGTACTCTGCTGACCTTCTCTCCTGAATATGTAAACTGGTACAGAATGGGAAGGCTGATAGCAGTCTTGGCTGCAGTGACCATAAAAAGATCCTGATGGACTTAAGGAAGGGCAATAGCAGTCTAAAGGCCCTGGACTTCAGGGGCTTGTTCAGGGAACTAGTAGGAGGGATCTCATAAGAGGCTGAAGGGCAAATGAACCCAGGAGAACTGGTTGACCATCAAGAATATTCTCTTTAAATCAGAAGAAAAGAAAAAAGCTTAAAGAAAATGAGTAGATGTAGCAAGAAGTCATCTAGGCTTAACAGGGAACCCTGGACTGAGTCTAAACACACAAATGAAATGTATAGAAGGTGGAAGCAGGGTGAAGCTACCCATAAGAAATATGGAAGCATCACCTGGGTGACTTGAAAAAGAGAAATGTCATGCCCAGCTTCAAGAATGGTGAGAAAGAGGATCTGGGAAACTGCAGGCTGATGAGCCTTACCTCAGCCTACTAGAAAATTAAGGAGAAAATCCTGGATGCCACTTCAGTCACACGAAGGAAAGGAAGGTGAGTGGGAAGAGGCAATGTGGATTTACCAAGGGCAAATTGTGCCTGACCAGCCTAATTACCTTCTATGGTGAGATGATTGGCTCTGTGGATGAGAGCAGTAGCTGTAGATTATCTTGATTCTAACTAGGTTCTCGATACAGTTCATTAGAAATCCTTATAGCCACGTGGAGGAGACACGAACTGGATGGCTGACTATGAAGTGGCGGATTGTTTGGTTAAAAGTGTGGAGGTCAGTATTTAGAAACTAAATTGACACCCCATTACAAGAGGCATTCTTCAAGGGTTGATGCTAGGGATTATGTTGCCTTTTAACATCTTCCTCAACAAAGTAGTTGATGGGATGCGCAGTCATCACATTCATGGATTACTCCAAGCTGGAGTAAGCAATTAATACACTGTAGGGCTGGACTGTCATTCAGAGGGAACTTGACAGCTAGAGAAATGGGCTGGCAGAAACATGAAGGTAAACAGAGTCCTGCACCTGTGATGGAGCGACTTCATGCATCAGTAGGGATAAATACTACAGAAGGGACACTGCAGATAAGTTGAACACGAGGCAGCATTGTACCCTTACAGCAATCATATACTGGACTACAGGAGCAAAAGCTTAGCCAGGAACCTGAAGGAAGTGATTGCTCCCCTTTCACTTGTGAGACCACATTTGAAATACATTTCCTAGCTTTAGGTTCCTTAGTACCAGCGAGATATTGACAAAGTGGGAGTGTGTGATGTACCAGGAGAAGCAGAGAACTGTAATTGTTTCACCTGAACAAGAGTAAGGGTCAGTGTGTCTAATTGCTGTCTTCAGCTACCTAATGGATAGTTGCAGAAAAATTGAAGCTAGACTCTTCTTGGAGGGGCATAGTAGCAGGACAAGTGACGATGAACACAAGTTGCAGCAAAAATACTCTGACTGGATGTAGGGAGGAATTTTTCACCATGAGAGGGGTTAAGCCCAAGAACGGATGCCCAAAGAGGCTTAGGAAACTCCACGCTTAGAGATTTTTGAAACTTGACTTCTCTAACCTGAAGTTGGCCCTGCTTTGAGTAGACTGCACTAGGTGACCTCCAGAGGTCCCTTTCAATATAGTTTTTTCTGTGAGTGTATGGTTATCTTAATATGAGTCCTTAATGTGATTCTTAGCAAGCTGCGTATGTTTCATAAAAATTATTAAAATTTAAAAAAATTTGTAACCCTCTATGCAAGTCTCCAGGTAAGTAAGGCAACGAGAGGTGTGCATTCATTCATCATGCTTGCCTATACCCAAAACAGAAAAGAAGATTTCAAATATGTACCAGTGCCTTGAGAGTACCATGAGTCCCGCCTGTTGCTGCCTGGCTCCCCCCACCCTGCCCAGGACCCCAGACCCCACGCCAGCCCCCTGGGGCCGTCAGCCCCTTCCCCAGTGAGGCCACAGCAGGGCCGGTCTCCAGCTCCGCAGGCCCATGTCCCATCCCGGCCTCGGCCCGTCCCCATGGAGGTGCCTGATGCCCGGGGCTGGGGCTGCCCCGGTGCCCCTGGCTCCTGGGGGGGGTGAGATGGGCCCTGGCTGCCAGGCTCTGCCTTGACCCACCATGGGGAGCCCCCAGCCCCGGCAGGGCCCTGACAAGTTCCCGCAGAGTTCTGCAAATGGCATGGAGAGCTCTTAACAAAATTGTTTGTACTGAAATGTTACGTAGGATGCTATAGAGAGCCTGCTGTGAATTTCAGACAAATTCAGTCTGCCTATTCTCAGTAGTCCAAAATTGCATCTTTCAAAACAGAGGATGGCCTTTAACTTTTGTAGTCGTACCAATGACCCCATCGTGGCTGCTGCTCTTCTCATGGACAGTGGGGACACAGAGAAGCTGGCCCCATCTAGGATAAGGGTAAAATCAACGTGGAAACAAAAAAATTAGAGAGCATCAGAATCCTTGACAAATCTGGTTTGCCTTTAGCTTAGCTATGTATAACAGCAAGTGTGAAAACAGGTGGTGGTAGAGCTGACCCAGGGCTTCTCTTATGAAAATTGAAAATGGCTCATACCTCAAAAGAAGTGTTTCATGGGAACAGGCTATATTTTTTGCCAGTTTAGCCAGGAAGGGTTTCTTCGCTTCATGCTGGAAAAGCAAGTGTCTCACAGCCACATTTCAGAAAAAGTCACTGATACGGTGAATAGGATGTTTGCTTGGTGTAAGTCCCACGTTCAACACTTGCTCTGACGCAGTTTGCAGAGGGCATTGAAAGTTACTTTGACCACAAAAACTACTTTTTGTGTGTGTCAGACTTCTTTTACTGCTCCTGTTGGAGGTCTCTAAGTTTAAATAGTTTAAACACATTGGAGCTAAGAGTTGAACATGACTCTCCTGTGTCCTATATGAAGGATCTAAACACTGGGCTGTAAAGGCATTTGGAGGGGAGGGGAAAAGACAGTATCCAAAGTCTCTTTTTCAGGACTAAACACTGATTCTTTATATCCCTGTTGTATACCATAAACACAAAGCTTGCATTATTCCAGGATTTTACTACAAATTTATCACTGATTGTCTTAATTTTTTTTCATTGAAAACATTGAGAATTTCTTGGAGAGAAAAAAATCTCAAACCTATTCACAAAATGGGGATATTCTTCCCCAGGCAGTTTGTCTTGTGGAAAAGATGATCTCCCTTGCTGAGCCATGCTGCCAGAAGTCTTCCTTTTTTTGAAAGGAAATTATGGTTCCCGTGAAAGTGCCACAAATGACATGGACAGTTGGCAGCGCAGAATCATTATTGCTTGTCGAGTAAACATTTTCAAGCAGAGAATAAATAAATCCTCACCATAAATGAGGATTTGGAGAGGGGTAATAGAGAACAGTGCTAGGGTATTGTTACCATACTAAACGTGTCTGCTACCAAGCTATAGCAAAATTAACTAGCGCAACTGCTTTTCTCTGCACAAAGGGTGGATCAGAGCAGGCAGACATGGGGCATCTGTGTCTAGGGAGGGGGGGAAATGCAGTTTTATGTCAGGAAGGTGCAGGAGGTAAGGATTTGTCTTCTGCTTTCTGCTACAGACTTCACTGTGAGCTGTTGACCTCAGTGCAAATTCAGCTGGTGGAGAAAAGACCCTTACATACCCCATTTCCAAAGCCTTTTATTGTGTTTCAGTACTTGACGGTACTGGAATATATGTAAACATTGTGAAAGAGTCACACGGTATCTCCTGTCAATGAAGTGAGTTTTCTTTTATTTTATACCCCAATGAACACATTATTTGGGAGTTTGCTGATTACTGGTATCTCTGACAGTATGACAGTGAGCTCCTAGCCTGACCTTAAAGCAGCAGCCAGATTGTGTTGGTGCAAGTTCCTGCTGTACAGTTAGGAGTTTGCATGCTTGAATTCACACTTTGGAAAGCCCTGGAGAAGTGACAGTTTACATGAGATCGCAGGGAATGAAAGATGACCTTTAATAAACCGCACAGCATACTGTCTAACTAAGATGGACGTCCATATAGGCTGATGACCTAGAGGTAACAGCCCAGATTGTGTCTTGGGCACCTGATAGCAGAATGGTCTCAATGCATGATCTTTTTATTCGGGAATTCATTTTTCTAGGGGTTCTTAGGAATGCAAAAGCCCTCACTTTAAGGGATGATTGAGATTGCAGTTGTGCATTCAGGCTTTTGCCTCTGGAAGTGTTGCACTTTCCAAGTTCAGGTATTTGCTTTTTAGATAAACCTCTTTGTAGGTTTTCTATGGATAGCAGGTGACTAATGGTGCATTTTTGCTCCCTTGTCCCACTAATTCTCTGAGACTTTCATTCCAAGCTATTTCACGCTACCACGAAGAACAAAAATAGACTACTCAAGGGTGTGTCTAGTCTGCTAAACCAAACAGGACCACCATTCTGAACCTTAGCTCTGTGGCCAAGAGTACAGACAGACTCATGTCCGAACTGCTTATGGCCAGCCCCCTCCAGAGCAAGTGTCTTGGAGCCAGATAGTTGGGGAGGTGCAAACGCATAAGAGGAGGAGGCTGCCAGTTAAGCGGTGTGAAGTCCAGTGCTTGAGCCTGCTTAGCCTGTTTTTTTCTTTTATTTAGAAGTGTTAACACACCTTAAGAGAGCAGACAATATCTGTGCGACAGGCCGCAGATGCATACAAAATGCCACTTCTGAATGGATTTCTCCTTCTTTCAGGGAAGCATACATACAAAGTAGGGGTCAATACAAGCTCAGTCAGACTATCTCTAACCAATGACTGTTGTACGACTGTAGCATCTTGCGCTCAAGGACCATGGTGATGACCACTTTTTTTTTTTTTGATAAAACTTTGTGTTAAACGAGATGGTAATTCACTGGAGCATGTTTAATGTGGTGGAATTTGCACCCAGTTGCAACATCTGGAAATTAACATTACAGAATGAGTAAGTTATATTATCAGCCAAGACCTGCGGAGACATGCGGGTGCCTGAGTGTCTCCCCTCCGATTGAGCGAGCTGTGGTCGGTTTGACTGGTGGTGGCTGGTGCTCAGCGCACGCAGCTCAGAACTAAGTCTCCAGGCATCCATTAAGATGCTTGCCAGTAAACAATGTATCCTATTTGCTCCTCTACTGATGAGTGATTTCTTCACCATTCTTCTAGAATAAGGTATTTATTGAGCAACCTGATCTAGCTGAAGATACCCCTGCTCATTGCAGGGGGGGTTGGACTAGATGACCTTTAAAGCTCCCTTCCAACCCAAACTATTCCATGATTCTATGATTTTACCTTCTTGCAACGCTTCCAGATTTGGAGACTTTGTAAAAACCTGTATTAGAACTGCTGTAATTTGCAATACATCAGTAGTGTGCAACTCAATTTCTTCTGTTTATGATGGAGTGTGGACTGAAAGCCAAACACATATTAAAAACACATTTCAAAGCAAAGAAATCCATATATGTAAGTCAAGCCAATTAATGCTAAGGCATAATCAATCCTATTTGACCAGTGGATAAACTCACTAAGCAGCTAACAGCAAAGAAACTGGAGTTTCTCTATGTATGCAAGAAGAAATCTACTGCATAGAGATTATGGAACTTTTCTCCCTGTGGGTTTGTGGGGGAAAAAGCCTTACACTAGCTTCACATATGCTACTAAAGATCAATATTTTGTATTTCCTTTACACATTTATTTTCTGCTCTTATAAGAGGCAATTGCCTTAGAAAAATAACCCAAGCGGTAGATCTGGGCAGAGAAACTCTTACCTACACCTCAGTTTTCTTCCACAGGAATCCTAGTGATTATTGCTTTGCTAATGCAGAGGCTGAGCTGGAAAAGCACCTTCGAGCATACGTATGAGATGATAGCCACCATTTGCCCTTGCTTGCACCAGTCTACTCTTACCCCTTTATTTTAATAACTAGGTTCCCGGTAGGGTAGGATCCTTGCCAAGCCTTATAGAAGGTACCCTTATACTGATACTTCTGTTTTCCACACAGACTTTTTTTTGCTCAGGTATTTGTTTTTAACACTGCTTCAGATTTCTATCACTACAATATTTGAGTGTCTCAGTCTTAGATGATTTTTTTTCTTTAGGTTTCCATATGACAAGGGGAAGGCTTTGTGGTTTGTTTGTTTTCAAATCCTAGCTGCATGGGGAGAGACCAGAAGCACAGAGATTCTACGGCTCATTCTCAAACACAAGTGAGGTGCCTGACTCTACATGGCAGAAATTCCTCCATGTGTCGGAGGCTCTGAGTGTCACTTGGTTGGAATCACACAGAAAGCACATGGCTGACTGGGGAACGTGGACAATGAATTGGCCTCCTGTGTCTCCAGTGGAAATGGGCTTGGTGGGCATGCACTGAACAGCTGTTTGGCAGCAAGAAGCGAAGACAGTGAGCAGGAGGGTTTAGAGAGAGTGCTACATATCAGCCTAGGGTCTTTCATGAGTCTAACCTGATCCTCTCTTTCAGCGTGGCAGTACCTTACAGCATGAATTATTATATTACTCAGAGGAGGCAGTTCATTGGAAGATATTCAAATTCAAAAGAGTTGCATTTTCAGGAACTGTGAGGCAAAGGGAAAGGAAAGAGCTTTCATACCAAACATTTTTAAGACATATATATTGGTGTCACTACTCCCAATTTCTGACTTGGTGACAATGGTGTATGTGTATGAAGTGGTGATTTTTTCCTGAAGTTCACTGTTCTGGCTGCGCTTGCAGAATGAATTTTGTTAATCTTCACTTCAAGCATAAGAGCACATCTGCTACAGTCTTCACACATCTTGCGTTTCCTTTTGACCCACAAAATATTCCCTTTAATTATACCCCATTTAGTTGGGCTGTTTTAATTCTGAAGACTACAATATAAAAAATTAAATAAATTGGGACATACCGAGTTTTTAAAAGAAGTTTCTGGAGGCTTGAACATGGGAATAGAGCCTTATGGGCAATCTGACATTTTGATGGAACAAAAAGTTCGCTAAAAATGTATTGTGAACAGCAAAAATAATATAGATAGATCCCAAAATACCTCTGTTGTACTTCCTTGCTTTTGTTTAAGTTTAAACCAACCTTTTGGAAACATGATTCATCTTCAGAACAGTGGCTCAGGGTGTATAATCTTCACATATTATAGATGAACAGTATTAGATAGACCCTACTCAAATTAACAGAAGCTTCACTGAACAGTGCCTGGCTTGTCATGTATTTTAGTTGCCTCTACCTCTCACCCAGAAAACATGGATGTGTATCTGGTAAAAATGTGTTTGGTGCTCAATAACCTTTTTAGTTCAAGCAGATCCATCTGTCTTTCCTTTTTCTTCATGCATCTTCACCACTGAAAGAGAGTTCAAGGAAAATCAAATTTCAGTTTTCAAAAATCTGATGCCTAAGAATGATTATGTGCCTTGTGTTGCAAAACAGGCAAAAAAAGCAGCTGACTATTTTGTGGCTTAATTTCAAGATTCCCATCAGTGTTATAAAGAACACAGTTGGGTTTTAATTACTGTCTTACTACAACCAAGATGATCTAATAAAGCTAGTTATTTTGCTATTACTTGTTTCTTTAAAATAAAAGCAAAAGTGTCTTCCAAAATTGTATTAATATATTCTTTTAATTACAAACTACTTGAATTAATTTCTTTATAAGCTCTACTATAACTAGTTCCAATTAATTCCTAATTACTGCCCATAACATCTGGATATTGCAGTAGTGCACATGCTCTGTAAAAACATACACTTAGATCAATCATATCGTGAAACTTCACATAGATGAAACTAATATTCTGCCAAAAAAGAGAAGAAAGTGGATGTCCGTGCTGATGCCACCCTAGCCAAAATGTGCACTAGGTGTGATGTTAGGTACTTAAAAGAGAAAAAAGAACACTGCCACACTGGGAATCCTGCCCACAGATTTGATCCTTGACATATATGTTTAAAAAATGTGACATGCAATAAAAGGTGAATAGTAATATTGTTCTGCAGATGGGGAAAACTGAAGCACAGAGGCTGAAATACGTCGGCCAGTAATACAGTGGCAGAACCAGTAACGAAACACAAATATCTTGCCCTGTCAATTTACTGTGCAATCTCTTCAAAGGCTTTTGGGCAGGTCCTTCTGCAGACCCCAAAGGCCCATGACACCCCTCTACTTGCTTTCGGAGCCCTCCCAGAGCCCCTGGAACTCAGAGGGGAGCTCAGCTACCTGCCTGTGGGTTGAATGGCAAATCACAGCTGAGAAGGGGTTTAAGAAACAGTTTCTAGCTGCCTCTCAGCCGTATGCTTCCTGGCTGAGACAGGAGCCCATCTGTGCAAGCGTCCTCCTTCATTTCTGTCCTGGCAGCAGGCAGTGGTCTCTGCTTAGGAGCAGTGCCACTAGCTGTGCCTTCCAGGAACAGGGGAGGATGGATGCAATGTGTCCTTGCAGGTGTGCGAGTCACCCTGTGGGCTCCAGCGCAGAGACAAGATTAGCACAAAAAGGAAAGTGGGAGAACGGAGTATCCACAGTGAATGCCTGGTTTAACAGCCATGAACTGTTCGTATTTCAAATACCGGTGTCTGCGTTCATGGTGTGATGCGTGTTTTCTCTTTAACATCATTTTCTTCAAATAGGTTACTTTTAAGACTTCCCCACACACACACACCCCTTTCGGTTCAAAACTTACAGTTGGCTTAAAATAAGCGTGGATTCTTCTGCTTTTTTGTCAGGATGAGAAACCAGTGACATGAACTCTTTCACGATAGGCTCCTTATATGACCTTTCCAATGGGGCCTGTAACAAGGGAGTAGTGGACATTTTATGAGGAAGCCCTTAAACTTTTCAACTTTGGTCAAGCCTGTCATTGTGCGCATTTTATTCATGTCAACCTTCTTCCCACCCATCTTAGCTTCTCATTGAACCCAGAAGTCAACACTCGCTTGAAAGTGTCTGTTACCAAATGACCGCTGTTTCTTTTCATTTTCTCCTTAGATCTTATCTAACATGCCTTTTTTCTGAGGGCCACCAGCAATAATAATCACCCCCTCTCCAAGAACATGTGAGTAAATAGCTCTAGGGTGTTGCTGTTCTTTATGTAAGTAGGAACTGGACTGGGGAAAAAGAGAGGAGGATACCACTTAAGCTGAAGACTGCTAGATTGTTGTGGTGAATCCACGGTGTGGAGTGATACCGTCTGTGTAATTTAAGGGACGGTTTCACTTGTGTCCTTGTCATACGTGGCTGCACAGAAAATTGCTTTCCTGCTCACAGCTGTGTGTACGTGTGTAACTTGTCACAATCACGGGCTAGGCATAGGAAAGGCTGGCCTTCTGATTTTCCCATTTTACCTTAGCAAGAGGAGGTTCCTGTGTTTGCTCAGCTGGGGAGCATTGCCCCAGGCTTTCCTAGGTCTCTTAACGAAGTGGCACCAGGATGCTCAGCCAAGGGCTCTTCCCGGTAGGAAGGGGATGGCAGCTCCTGCTGAGCGTGAGGAGGATGTTTTCCGGCACAAATAGCAAAGCAAGGAGTGAATGTTTGGAGCGGAGGTTCTGAGCTGGAGCTCAGACTCTTTTTGAGATGTTTTTATTTGCAAAGAAAAGGGGTGTTTCACAGCATCTTGGTGCTCTTTGTTCAGGGTTTCTCAGTGACTTCAGAGGAAATGTCTGGGAAGGAAAACTAGCTTTCGCCGATCGCTTGGGATGGGAAGCTCGGAGCGGATCCCCTGTCATTCAAATCCTCCTGGAGCGGGCAGCTCGTCTTTATTTAAAGGCACGCATAAATCCAGCATAGCTGATTCCAGTCAGCGTGTATCGGTGAGGAACGCAGCCTGTCGTCCTCGCCCGATGCCCTCCTTCTCCGGGGAGATGTGCAGCTGATGTATTACGCAAAAAAAAAAAAAAAAAAAAAAAAATGGCGGGAAGCAAGCTGTCTTCCTCTCACAAGAAAACTTCCCGCTGGAGGCAGTTTCGTCTCCTCCAGCACCCCCGGTACAGACACCCGCCATCGCCCCCCCCCTCAGAAGGGAGCCGGACAGGCCGCCCCGCCGCTCCCTCCCCGCGGCCGGGCCCCGCCACCCCCCCGGCATGCGGGCGGCCGCAGAGCCCCGCTGAGAGAACACGAAACGGGGCGGGCAGCCCCAAACCGGCGCTCGGAAATGCCTCGGGAACCGACTTTTCCTTGAGAGAGGGCCGGGGCGGCGGTGGGAGCCGGGCCCGCCCGGGTCGGGCCCAGCCGTGCCGGGCAGCAGGTGGCGCGCAAGGACGGGGCCCCGCCGGCGGCCTCCGGGCCGACCCCTCGGTCCTTCCCACCACCCGCTCCCCGGCCCTGAGGCGGGCATGGAGGCGGGTGAAGGAGGGGTGGGCTAGGCCACCCCCGGGAGACTTGGACAAAGGGGACCCGAACCGGCGCCCCGGGGGAGGCGGGAGGGATGGCGGCGCCGGCTGTGGGAGCGGGGGTGCGGCCCGCTGCGGGCCTCTGTCGTGCCGCCGGCGGGGGCTTGTGAGGGAGAGAAGGGAGACGGTGCCTGCGGGGGAAGGAGGAAGGGGGAACCGCCGCCTTCCCCCAGCAGCAGCGTCCGGGGACGATTTTGGGAGGAGTGCTGGCCCACCTAAGGCGGCATGCCTGAACACCCCCCCCCCGCAGAGAAGTACCGAGGTGGCTGGATGTGCCCAGGCCCAGGCAGACGTTCGTGTCCGCGCAGGCTGGCCGCTGAAGGAAAATCGCGTCCACGCAGCAAAAACTGCGGCGAGTGGTCTCCCTTTTATTTAGTGGTAATGCCTAGAATCCAGCAGACGCCCCGCCACCGCCCCCCAGAGCCCCGGCTGGTGTCGCCGAGGAGGGGTACCCCTACTCGGGGTACCCCACGAAAGGTGCTCGTCACTCCAGCGAGCGACGGCGTCCAGCGATTCACCCTGTCCTGGAACCGGCACCCAGGAGCGCTCGACGGCCATCGCTGCCATACGCCCTCTCGGCGTGGTCGTTGTCAGCGAGCCAAAAACCAGAAAGCCACAAGCTTTGCAAGCTGCCTTCTTTCCCCCGAGTATGAGAATTTCAGCGTGTCTCAGTACTAAGCGTGCCAAGAAAAGGCACAATTTTTAAATGCGAATTCCTTCAGACTTTTGTTTACATCTTTGGCCAAAGCCCCTGAAAGCAAATAGTTCGCGTGTTTTGTGAGGTGGCAGATTGTTTTTTTTAACTGCTGACTTTTCATCAACATATTTACACTCTGCCCTTGAATAGCATTTGTTAAGACTAGCATGCGCTGTGATATTTTTCTGATTACCTAAGCTCAATGGCCTTATTAATACCTGCGTTAATCCCCCAAACCTCTGAATATCTGAACTGGAGAATTTAGAGCTAGAACCAAACTCTGTGAGTTGGTCCTATTTCCTCTTCATTTGCCTACTGCAGCAGAGAAAACAGGGAGCTTGCAGTATTTGGGAGCAATCAAGGAATGCATTGCCTTTCTTTACTAAGGCTCACTTGCATACAGCTTTTTGATCTCATATAATACAACTGAAAAAGATACTCAGCTACTCTAGAGGTCTACAGTTATTACTTAGTCCTTGAGGTATAACCCAAGAATAGGGAGAAAATTTCTAAGACCTTTTTCAACAATTCTATGTACTAGAATTTCAGCAAAAAGCATAAGCTGCTCTCTGATCCACGTTTCCTGTGAGTGAGGCAAAACGGTACTTACTGAAAGATAGAAGCTGACTGCAGTAGGCCAGCAAACATTTTCTTCTCTAGCCTGCTGAAGGAGCCTTGTGTGCTTTGTCTTTCTTTGTCTCCTTTTTCTTGGTGTTTAGGGTACTCCCATTTCAATGGCACCTCACTAATGGTCTGATAAAGATTATCCTGTTATTTATCTTTAAGGTGTACAGCCATAGGGAGCTAAGGGCTCAGATCCAGTACAGGACTGAAGAAGGGTGATCCTCTTAGGCCCTGGTTTTGGGCCTGGGATTTCTCAATATGAATTGTGCACCTAAACTGCAAGTACAGGTAACGGAGGTGCTTGGAGATGGCAATCAGAGCCATATGTTAAGTGGGAAGGTACCTGAAAGTTAGCTGATAGACGCTATGAAGTCTAGGTACCTATCACCAGCTCACATACCCTGCAGGATGCTCAGACCAAAACAGGACTCAGCGGGGGCTTAATGTCATCCCACTGGATGCAGGTGGTAAAATCCTGCATTTATTTTCAAAGTAACCGGAGGTAATGGTGGTTTTGTACAGCATCTCCCTACCTGCCTGGGAGAACTTGCCTGGAAAATGGGAGACCTGAGGCCTGAGGGGGAATGCCCGGGCTGCCGCTGGGAGGCTCAGGACACCGCTGAGGCTGTCCCACTGTGGAAAAAGCGGTTGAAGGTTCAGAGAGGAGGAATGCGTGGGAGCAGGCTTTGTAGTTCAGGCTCTGCAATCCACTGGTGAAAACACTTAGCAAGGGATGGGGAGCGCATTTTCAGTCCCAAGTGTCTATGTGTGTCTGTCATTTAATGCCTTACTCAATGCACAGCGGTTATTAAATCTGGGACCACAATTAAGATCTCCTGCTTCAGCTTGGCCTTAATTTCCCCTGTTTTTTTATTTTCTTTTTAATGAAATAGAAGTGTGTCTATGGTGCTTAACAAAATGCTGTCGCTCTGTGCTGGTGTTCGCTAAGCATGCCTGTCAGCTTGGGTCCCCCGGGGAATGTAAGCAGCAGGAGCCTTGTTTGTAAATCTCCAAAGGGTGGTAGGCACTGAGAATCACAGCTTAGCCAAAACAGTTGCTTATCTGGGCATGCGCAGTGCTAGAATATTGGGCTGGCAAGTATAAAAATAAAATGGCTTCTACAGTGGTTGTGATTTTTTGGGTGCTGGTATATAAATTCTATCTAAATTTTACAGTAGTCTGTTCGGTTCACAATGCTTCAGAAGTGTTCAGAGCCAGTTTTCATACGAGACAGTCCTTGCACTTATATTTTCTTACCAGTATTTGTATTTCCTTTTCCTTGTTCCTTTATGCAGTTTCTCATGTGGGTGTGGGAACTATGTGATATGCTCCAACTGCCACATGGAGCAAAAGTCTTGAATTTATCTGTCTTCTGTATTAAATCTCAGCTGAAAAACCCCATTTGCTGCCTTATCTGACTTCTTCAGAGACAGTGCTGCTTCTCTAATCAGTTTTCTAACAACATCACTTTTGTAATGGGGGGGATACAATTTGCCTCAGAGATAACAGGCAAAAAAGTCTGTAGGAATCTCATTCCTGTGACTCTGCGCTGAGTGCACCAGGATGCGGTGAGAAGGGTGCTCAGTAACGCCAATGTGGGAGCTGCACCTTGTCCCTCAACCAGCCCTGAAGGGAGCCTTGCACCAAGAAAAGCAGCAAGACGCTCTGCTTTGACACCAAGTGAGTGCTGAGTCCAGAGCAGACAATGATGCAAAGTGGTGACCTTGTAGCTGTCTCATTTGGGGTCCAGTTCCAAGACATCTGTTATTTTAACATTGGCTGTGAGGACTGTCGGAGCAAATGGCTTGTAAATGTGGTGCCATAGTGGGGAAAAAACCTGATGCTATATAACACTGCTGGTTCAAAAAAAATCTTCTTAAAACCCATACACCCCCCCTCCCTTTGCAGCTACAACATGCTCTGTCATTGTCAGTGTCTCCCATGCACGGGGTGATGAATCGCCATTTTAGGCAGGCGGTTTATGGCTCATAAATACTTGGGTGTGTCAGACTGTAATGGATCCCTTAGGAATGACAGTACTGTTTGGACAGTGGCTGAACACATCCCTCTGAATTCCCGTCCCTTCAGCATAGAAAATGGATTTTAATGGTCACAAACAGATGGTGTTCATGAAAGGGAGAAAAAAAAAATCAGATTATAGCTCATGTCAGACAGGGTGGAGAAAATAATCTGCTATATTTAAAGCTTTATTTTATTAGAAACAAGAATATAGCTTCAAGCAGTTCTGGTACAATAAAAAAATTTCTCATTACAAGCAATAAGTGGATCTCAAAAGACAAAGCAGTTCAGTTTAAACTAGGGAGAAGAATCTAAAAGCATGGGGTTATATTTTAGTTTGCTTTTATTTGTTTGTTTTGTTCAAATCAGTGGGGTTCGATTGCCCCAGTTCAGCTGTCAGGCAGCAGAAAGAGTTAAACCAAAGTGTCCTGCATTCCAGGAGAATGTAATTAACAGTACCTCAACTTTTTGAGTGTTATCTAAGTCCCTTAGAAATCTAGGTCTTTGCATTTATTAGAAAGCCAGAAAAAAAAAAATATTGAGTCTTGGATCACCCTGAAATAATTATTTCAAACAGAATACTGGACTGAAAAATCACCGATCCTAGTAACTTTGGCTCAGATATTTGTTCAAGCCTCTAGAGAGCACATAAACACCCGTTAATGCATACTTCATGTGTAATATAGTGATAAATAGAAGGCCTATTATTGACTGAGGCTCAGACACAGGAGACTTAAATTTTACTGTAGACACTTAACTCTGTGAGTGTGATCTATAAAAAAATCCATATAATGCCTTAGATGTTGGTTTCCATTATCATCTCCAATCACTATCAGCAAACGCACCCAGAGTCCTGGGAGCCGGGACTGGAGCCCATAACACTCAGTTCTTTGCGGGTTATGGTGGCAGATTTGCTGATGATATATTCTCTTTCTGGTCCTTTGAATCTTACAGTCCTGACTTCATGGGTGCCCAGTTTGAAAAGGGTTAAATATCATCTTTGTTCTTTCACTTTACCCAACAGAGTGCATAAGGTGGTGGCTAAGGTATGTCTTCTGAAGTACCAGGTGCTCTTCTGAATGCTGTTTGCCTTGATGGCTCACAGGGAGCTTAAAGGTGAATGACAGCAGCTCCTTCTTGAGCCACGTTTTAAAGAGTAAAGATATGCATATATAAAGGGTTAATAGGTATCCAGGCGTATTTGTAGACTTTGTGTGAGGAATCTTTCTTCTGCACTGGCATCTCTGGCAGGGCGGCAGAAAAATTCGCATCCTTCTTTTCACACTTTGCTTTTTGCTGCTGAGTGTTCTGTATTATGAAACTGAATTTCTAAGTGTTTAACGCTGTGTAAGGATTTTAGACTATGACATCCATTCCTAGGATCCAGTGCCTAAATCCTTTTTAGTTACAGTCTGGTTTGTGTCTCTGGAGTCAGAAGGGAGGTAAAATGTTTTTGCCTACTCTGATGTCAGACAAAGCTTCCAGTGAACAGCTTGCAGGTCTTGAAGCTGAAGGAGAGCTGAGATGGGACCTTGGATTACCAGATAAGCAGGACTGGGTTTGCTGCCCTAGTGTATTGCTGCAGTGCCCTGCCGATGCCTGGCTGCTGCGTGGAAAGGTCCAGCGCTGTCCTGTTACGGCTCAACTGAGCACTGATTAGGTTTTCATTCCTGAATGTGTCAGCTATGAGAATTGCAGGCCATTTCCTTGATGTAAGGGGGAAAACCAGAGGAAGGGTGTGATTAAACTGCTCAAGTGATTGATTTAGCCAGTTGCTGTGGTCCTGGCTGGTGGCCAGCAACACTGGGAAGCTGCAGTGGGCAGCCTGGAAGTACAGGAAGCACAAGGACATGGAGGAAGCAGATAATGGGCAAAGAAATCGAACCGCATATGTGAAAATGCAATAAAAAAATTGACGTTCTGAAGACACAGTGTTCTTTGCCATAATCTTTTATATGAATCCTCTTGTAGGGTGGATAACGGCACAGAGGAGAAAACTAACTTTCAGAGTCGAAACAAAAAGTGCAAAATATTTTTTGTGAAATGATCAACGCATCTTTATGCTCTCTAAGAGAGCACAGAGATTTAGCCTCCAACTGCCTCTGCAGGGAGGGGTAAGAAGCAACAGGGACCACAGCTCTGTCGAGTTTGTACCAGAGAGTCTTAATTTCTTTACAGGGCGCTTTGTGAGACTTGCAATAGACAAAGACCCAATATTCGTCTCTCTGGCCCTGAACCAAGCGTGTTATAGTTGATTCTCCATCTTACTAACCTCCTCTGAGCTCCACTGGGAGCCAGTTACTGACACTTGCACTGTGCATGGAATGCGAGTATCAGCGTGTTAAATCAGCACTAGCATACAGTGTTGCCAGCTCCTATTTTTTATGAAGAAAAAAATCCCAATATCTGAAATATTCCTTGAAGACTCCGCTTCTGGATCCATGTGAGTATGAGTATCTCAAAATTCCTTAAAGAGAAGCAAAAAAGAAAGAAAGAAAAAGAAGTTGAAAATATGAACCAAATGCAAAAATCAAAAGAGAACTGAACAATATAAAATGGAATATGCTTTTTAATGCTCATGATTTTTGCGGCATGGCTAATCACTTTTCAATGCTTGGGCTTGGCAAAAGTGGAAAAATTACAGAAAAGTGTGGACAACATTTCTTGCAGATCTTTCTAAGGGAAGAAAGAACAGAGGAACAAAGGGGACATGAGAAGGTCTTTGTCTCCTTCTCAGTGGGTGAACATGCCTGTCATTGTGTGAAACAGAAGGCAGCAGTGTATGCCTGGTGGCCCTCAGAGCTTCAGGCCATTCGGATGATTATTGAACGACCATGGCTGGAGCCTGGGAGAACAGTACGTGTTGGGTAATAACTGCGGGGCTGGTCTGTGTGATCTGGGCAGCTGTCCCTTCCAGGCTGCACGGAGACAACCGACTCGTTTCACTGAACGCCCCTCTGATGGTAATAACTTCTAGTCCCAGCTAGCTGAAAATGGATGGAAACCGGTGACCTGGAGGTGAAAGGTGCCATATCCCATTCCAGTGCCCTGAGTCACTCGTGCTCGCGGTACAATGAGCTTTCTGTGCCGCGCTGAGGGATGCTTTTCCTTTGCTGCTTTCCAGCACTGCTTGTGAGCTGCGGTGCAAACAAATCAACTGCTTTCCACAAACTCTTCCCCTATGGCCCCTTGTTTATTTTAAAGGGCATAGTAGCACGTAATGTGTAGCCTAGGACTGTATCGCTGATTACAAATATCACCTTGCTTTGGCTTCTCTCGCCTTGAAAAGTCAGATCTTTGCTAAAGCCTAGAGACTGTACAACTCATACCAGAGTGTGTGTTGTGGGCTACCAGACATGAGTTAACACAGGCTGTGGGTTCAATGCACATTATTTCCGTTTCATATTTTGTCCCATTTTTACTGCAAAGTGGGTCTGTAACTCCTGGAAGCTGATAGTATTTCAGCCAAGGAAGTTATATACATGTAAAAGAACTTCTGTCTGTAACATGTTGGTCTAGCCTGTAAGGTTTTGCATGTTTGTAACGTCCCAGAGACTACACAGTTTAATACTGCCTGCATATAAAAAGGAGCAGGAGACGTGCGTCTATTTAACTGACACTGGTCTAGCCGAAGTCAAAGGCAATAGTGTACCGATGACTGAGGTGTTTACATGCATATGGAAGTGTAGCTCATTATTTCTGCAAGTACTGTTCAGCTCTACTATTGTGCAGCTCCCCACCTTATCTAGGGGACCACACTGTTAGACAGACACTGTGTGCTATGTCAAGGTAGGATAGACTGATTGTGAGAAATCTATGGCACACAAGCTGCATGAAGGAAACAGTATTAGCTGAAACTCCTTCCTTCACCACTCTAAAAACATGGAAAACCTGTTAATGGAAGTGAGAAGAATCAGGAGGGACTGAATGAAACTCCCGCTTGTTATCTCCTCTCCATTTTGGTTTTTTTTCTGTTCTATGTTCATGTTTGTGTGAATTACAACACTGAAGTACTAAGCCTCTCGTGTGTGTTTGCTCTGACTGGTTAAAACAATGCCTTGATACTATTTATTTTTGTGAAATGAATGCAGAACTCTGTAAGGCCCTTGTGTCTCAGTGTTTTGCAGCAAGGGTCAGGAGTCTATTCATAAGACTTCCAAAGTGTTATTGTTAAAACATCTCTTTGCTATGTCACTGTTTTCCCTTTCCTCTCCTCGTTCAAAATAATACATTGTCATTAGTGACTTACAACGTTCTCCCTCTAAGTGCAGCATATCCAGCTTTCCTTGATTTTTTCCCAAGCTTCCTTCCTATTTAAACAAAGAATTGTTTTAGTCAATTGGGACCCAAATATTCCTAGCCTTGCTATTATGAAAAAAAAAAAAAATCACTCTGTTTTATGCAGTGATTTATAAGTACTGCAGTTTTATTGCTGTTGTGAGCTGCAGCATCATGATTTGTTACAACAGAAAAGTTATGTTCTAATATGGGCTTTCTTGCAATGTTCGCTCTGACCTTTGTGAGAGTCTATGGCTAATGTGGCCAAAACTTTAGGCTTTTAATACATTAATCAGTTTATGAATCCCTGTAAATGGCACTTCAGCAAGAAGGGAGAAAGGGAGGAAGATGTGCTATTATAATTCAGTAATGGTGTGTACAACTAGTCCTTGTACTCATAACTCAAGGTTGTCACTTGCATCATATTTCATGATTTCAGACATCTTTAACTTGGCATTTAATTTTTTACTCAATGACTTTTAAAGTCCAAAAGAGCCATAGGATCATCCAAAATGACATTTTCAGTGATTTGGACTCTCAATTATTACTTAGCCAGTCTTTACACTGAGCCCAATGTATTGTTCTGACCAAATTGTGTCCTACGGTAAAGTCACCAGTCCCCGATCTGAGCACACTGAGGGATGCTGAACCCCAAACTTGCCCCCTACATGCCAGAAATTAATCCTCTTCATTGTTAACCTACTTATTTCTTCAGATTTATGTGTCTTTACAGCTTGAAACTATTGGTTCTTGTTACGGTTTATTCTACTACATCAAAAAATCTTTATTTTCCTCTTGTCACAGCATTTATTCACTGTAACTGTGTTACCTCTCAGTGTCCATTTTGATAAATTGAGCAGAGCAAGCTCTGTAGGTGTCTTGGTAAGGCAAGTTCTACAGCCAAGGAATATTTTCTGTGCCTCTTATAGCACTCCCATGAAATTACTAGCATGATTTCTGAAGGAAATGTGACTTATGTGAACACAGTGTCTGTCCAACTCCTTCCCATTCTGTTTTCTCGTATCTTACTGAATCTTTGGCCAGTTTAAGTCCAAACCGTCAGAGGGGTAGCAGTCTCAGATCCATTACAGTCTGCATATTTAAAGTTTTATGGAAATTGTTGCGCCGGGAGGAGGTGAGACGCATCTGTGCTACTGCGAAAGGCAAGGCAGCTAGAGCTCGGCCAAGTGGCCAGCCAGTGTGCGCCCCTGGGCTGCCCAGCCAGCATCTGCGTCAGCGCTTTCCTCGGGGCGATAGTGAGGAGACAGCAAAAAGCACATTAGGGGCAGAACTGGTCTATGGCATAAGTGGCAGAGGAGTAAGGAGACAAAGGATGCAATTTCATAGGAAACCAACTTTCCTGAATTGTTTCATGAGCTGCAGAACTAATCCTGAACTTCAGGCATCGTTACTGGATGGAGTGCTCCCCCTCAGAAGAGACTTTCCTGTAAATTGGATGTAGGTGTTACAAAATTAAAGATGCCAGCAACGTCAATAGTTATTTGCATGCTGGGAATGTATTTGCTATTTTTTTATTTTTATATCTCTACGCCAGTGAATTTAAGCTTTGTTGATAATAGTGAGCACATTATGATTATTTGGCCAGAAATGTGGTCTGCATTACACAACACTCCGCAGTGCTATGAATAGAAGTCACGCAGGCTGAGCCATTCAAGACATTTCTCTGTCATTATATGTATCTGCCATAACACAAATGGAATAAAATACTCCAACCAGCTCTGACAGTCAGCCATCTCTGGTAACTAATGTATTTTGTGATGACTTTTACTATCCCTACCATGTTATGAATTATTATCCTGCCTGTTGCCTTAAACAATTAGTAACACAAATTCCAATATCCTGCCCCATCATACTGACAACCCACCAATTATATATCCAAATGTATAGACTCACAAGATAGGCTATCATCTCTTGGAGGAAGCAATTATAGGACAATGCGTGTCAGCTGGAAGATTAAGGGCCCCGTGCTAGTTCAAAGAGTTGAGTTTCAATTCTCACGATCTGTCATGTCAGTGACTTTGGGATTAATGGCCACCTGAGAGCAAGATGATTTGCGTAGAAACGTTAGTGATGGTACAGTACAGTGCTTAGGGGTCAGGTGTGAATGACTGGTGATCAGTATTCATGGAGCTCATGGGAGGACCATCCGGCATCTGGGAATGGGCTAAAAAGAAAGCATGTGAAAGTTGTTTCCTTGTAATTTTAGACAATTTACAGGCCTCTAAATAGATTTCCTTTATGCTTGCATTTTTCAAAGAAAAATTCTTTTAAGAAGCCTTGCGATGATATGAAATTACACTTTTACTTGCAGAGGCTTTGGCTGATTCAAAGATCATTAATAACTTTTTTAGTCATTAAAGGAAATGCACACTTGATTACATGTGAAAACAAGATGAGCCATGTTTCCTGCCACAGAGAAAGGGTTCTTGGCAGGTTTTATCTAACACATCATATTACATATGTATATTTTTATATATATATGTGTAACATCATATGAATATAAATATAAATATATAAACTAGATATAAAATATAGCATATAATGTATAATACAAAGATAATATATATTATTATACACTTATTTTTTTATACATATTTATATATATTTTATAGCATCAGACTCCTTGCTGCAGAGGCATTTTTATTTAGCATTTGAAATCATCCTGAATTTGTTGTGTCTGAATGGTTAACAGAACAGTTGCAAGGAGGTAGCCAGAGTTGGTGTATTATGTGCAATAAGCTAAAACTGTGAAAGGTGCAGTAGTGTAAAACAGTGGGGAAAAACTTACCATGAGCATAGATAAGGGAAACTAGGCTGAAACTGACGGATTTATTTGTTCTATGTAACAGTTCCTCAGCTGAGGTAAATTTGCATCACTCCGTTACCATTAGAGAAACCGTACCATTTCTCTACTGAGGATATTGCAGAACACAGGAGTGTGCGCCTGTATGGTTGTGAACTGGTGTTATGGTTTAACCCCAGCCAGCAACTAAGCACCACGCAGCTGCTCACTCACTTCCCCCCCACCCAGTGGGATGGGGGAGAAAATCGGGAAAAGAAGTAAAACTTGTGGGTTGAGATAAGAACGGTTTAATAGAACAGAAAAGAGGAAACTAATAATGATAATGATAACACTAATAAAATGACAATAGTAATAATAAAAGGATTGGAATATACAAGTGATGCACAATGCAGTTGCTCACCACCCGCCGATCGACGCCCAGTTAGTCCCCGAGCCGCGATCCCCCTGCCCCCACTCCCCCCAGTTCGTATACTGGGCATGATGTCACATGGTATGGAATACCGCTTTGGCCAGTTTGGGTCAGCTGTCCTGGCTGTGTCCCCTCCCAACTTCTCGTGCCCCTCCAGCCTTCTCGCTGGCTGGGCATCAGAAGCTGAAAAATCCTTGACTTTAGACTCAACATTACTTAGCAACAACTGAAAACATAAGCATTATCAACATTCTTCTCATACCGAACTGAAAAACACAGCACTGTACCAGCTGCTAGGAAGACAATTAACTCTATCCCAGCTGAAACCAGGACAAGTGGCCACGATGAGCGTGTACTATTTCAGGGAGAGCTACTTGGAGTGGCCCAAAGCAGGACCAGGGAGTGAGCTAAGGGTTTGGTGGTGTGGACAAGCAGAAGCCCATTTCTGGGCAAGTTCTCTTTTATTTCAGCAATGCCATGTTCCACAGGGGGCTACGCGAGGAAAACTGGATCCCGCGTTCACTTTTGTCCTCAAAACTTTAAGTGATGGAAAATCTGTTATGCATCTAATAATTAGTGGTTTGTTATCTTCACTGAACTTTATAGTTCGAGGCTGAATTCGCTGAATTTCATCTTCTAACTACTGTGTCTCATTAGGCATTATTTTTGTTAAATCTCTTCCTCACTGTAAATGTATGTAGGCTGTAATCAAGTAATTTCTTAACCTCTTGAATAAACTTAAATAGATTGTTTCTTCAGTCTCCACCTTACAGCTGTATTTTCCTGCTTTAACCATTCTCCCCTAAGCCCTTTGCAGATTTTCAACCTCCTTTTTTGAAGCGTGGATTCCCCCAAAGGACACCATGCTCTAGCGATGAGCTCACTGATGACATATGCAGAGAAAGTACCATCTCTTTGCCACTCAGTATTATCTCCCTGTTTCTTCATCCAAATATCTATTATGCTTTTAAATATGAGCTGTTCTGCTCAATTAGCTGCCTTGTAGAGCCCCGAGGCAGTTCCCCATTGCGGAGGGCTGATCTCCATTCTTTCTTCCCAGCTGCCCAAGCTTTTGTTTAGAAAACATGCTTTGCTTGACTGGGCATGGTGTACAGGGCAGACAAATTGCTCTGACTGCTCTTCTAACCTTTGTGATACCTGCATATTTTATCAGCAATTTTGAACTTAGGTTTTAAAGATCTGTGAATCAACCAGTCCTTATTCAACTTAACATGTGCTCCAGTGATGGCTTATAGGATTGCGTTTTTCCTGTAGTTAGTATAGAATGGCACAAGTGTAATATGAAATCACATGCTGGGCACTTAACTAAGTGTGTGAAATCTTCCTACTTGCTTTTTGAATGACACTTGCAGTCTCAGAGAACAGAACTGGATTTGTCTGACATGGCAAATTTCTTTTAAATCACAGTAGCTGCTCTTGGTCTGTAACCATTGCACAGCACAGCTGAACTTTCCATTGGCTACAAGACAATTTAGTTTAACCCACCTTTTCCTGTGGCTCATGAATTTACTCCGAGAGTGCACAAAAAAAGTTCTATAGTGAGTCATTGATCAATAAAGACTATTCTTTTTTCTTTACTTTTTCTTTTCCTCTCTGAATTAGAGGGGAAAAGAGAAAACTTAGATTTCATTTGTTCTGGTGCAAATGCAAATTCCTTCTGGTGAATGAAAGAAAAAAGTGGAGGGTGTGAATAAAACAAAGGGATATTTCTAAACTTGACAGGTGCATGGAGAACACCGATAAAATCAGGAACTTTGCAGACAAAAGTATGGTTTTGGCAAAACATAGTTTTCACTTCAAAAAGTTATTATGAAAAAAAATGGGTGGGAGATCTTTTAAACACTAGGCCCCAAAATATCGCATACATTATTATCCATCTGTAAAAGTTTGAGTGATACTTATGGGGTGTTTGGGAAAATGACTTTTTTTTTTAATTCACAAGAGGCTAAAAAACCTTTCCATTTCTCTCAGTCTTTTTGAAATGCATAAGGTTGGCAGTTGTTGTTGTGAAGACAGAAGAAAAAGACATAGGTGGAGAATTTTCCTGTGTAGTACATCCTCTAGCTAGAATGCTCCTTGCTCTTGCTCCACACTAAGTACTACGTACAATGCATATCTAAGTGTTGAGAACTAGCTACATGATTTAAGAGGGTGACCAGTCATAAAGAACTTGATGCAGGATGAAATTTTCCTTTTGTACGCTTAAAAGTAAGCTAGCTCTTCAAGACTTGTTTTCTGTGTAAATACAAAGAAGCCCGCACAAAAAAACCCTCAATTAAAACCTTTCTTTTTAAGCATCAGTCTCAAATAGAGGAAACTTGATTTCACTCCATGTTCTTTGGAAAGGCCATCTCTACTAAGCCATCTTCACATGTTGCTCACTAATTAGATGCTGCTTTGTATTTGGATATATATTAAATGAAAAAAACTGATTTCCCCCCTCTTTTATAATTTACACAGATCGCAGAGCCGTTAGCCATGAAACCAGCACAAAACCTAGTAGTAAAATGCCTACAATTTATTATGCAGTTACGCAGTTTAAAAGCTTAGTCCCCCATAAGTTATTGTTTTCTTAAGAAATGCAGATGCCTTTAAATGTAGTTCATTAGCATTATTCTCTAGTCTTTTTCTTCCTCTCTGGCTCAGCAGAATTGCTGCTGTTCATTTGGACCCAATGGCTCCCAGTGAGACTCTTAAGTGGGAAGTGCGTCATACACCATGGTATTGAATCACAGTGCTTTTTCTAATTAAGGATCTACCAAAGCTTTTATAAGCATGATGCATTCTTGCTTACTGTCATGGCTTCCCCTTCTGTCTCCAAGAGGGAACAAGACAGATAAGCTAAATTTTTTTTCCCTAATTTTTGTTCAACTTAATATGCCTGCTATTACAGGAGCAAAGCAGGAGGACAGCATACTGTACAAGAGTAATCTGCCTGAAAGAGATGGCACACACACACAACTGTTAGGGTTTCTCTGCTAGTGTAATGACTAATTGACATGATGAGAACAGAATTCACGTAGCAGGCTCCTCTTAATGCTATCTTTAAATAATAACAGTGCTCCCAGTGCTGTAGAGTAATTGTCTCTCTGTCTGCCTTTGATAGCATCAGCTGAGAAGCATGTATTGTCTCCTAGGTTGTTAAGTGCCTAACAAGTCTGGGATTTGGAATTAAGTCAAAGGAAAAAAAAAAGATACCTTCAGAACTACTTTGCATTGTGAGTTACCTGCCTGCAACCTAAAGTGCCTTGCCTCAGCCTAGAGGTGTACAGAGACTAAAGAGAGAGGCTCCCTAAGCTCCTTCCTGCTGTAAAAACCCGTAAGGGCTTCAGAAAAACAATTGCAGTGTGGAGAAGGGCACCCACTTGTCCTTTCACAAAAAAGACTTCCCCAACGCACACGTGCAGAGGGGACCTGGAAGGGCTTTGTCACAAACTGCTTATTCCAAGCGTCCCAATGGCCTGGCTGGGAGCGCACAGCGATGCTGTCTCAGGAGTGCGTTGACTGACATCCACAGGGCTCAGATCTGGAGTTCAGGATACCAAAGGCATCCTTGTGGTTGTGTGCCAGTTGGTTACAGGGAGAAGATGTACGCTTTATGTGTAAATAGCTATTCTCTCTAAGGTTTGTAGGGTGAAATATCTGTCTGATGGCTGGCTGGTAGGAAAAGCATTTGTGGCTGTTTAAATGTGGGATGAAGCCATGGCTGGAACTGGCTTTGTTCTTTTTGGCTGGTGAAGGCAAATAAAGGGTGTCATTGGCAATTTGTCTATAAGAAGGGCTGTTATAGCAATTAGCTTCTAACTTTCATTTCACAGTTTCTACTCATTATCTTTGATAAATGAAGGGTGCTTAGGATCAGGAGTGCCTCCTGAAATGGAAGGGCTCAACCATGACACCTGTGCATGCAAACGCAGGTTGAAATCACTGGTACAGTGTTTGCTTCGTACCACCACAGTTCTACCACCTATTAAATTGCTTCACATTGGTGCTGTGCTGGGTCACGTTCCAGTGAGAATGACATGCATAATCTACCTGTGGGCTTAGGCAAGTGGAATAAATTCACTCTCCTCCCTCACCACCTCACTTGCCTTCCCTCTGGTGCTTTGCGTGACAAGATGAAATGTGTCCCGCTGGACTGGAATAAAACAGAAAGCCACTTGCAACTTCCTTAATATGATGAGGATGATGTGGTAAAGGGGAACAACTCTCTGAGTCGATCAGATGTCTAGGAGTCTTAAAAAACATTGCTCAGCTTGTGCTGAAAAGATCCACAAAACTGAAAAATAGTAACAACCCCCAAACACATCCATCACCACTCCAAATCTTCCTCTGATTAAACTGCTTGGAATTCTACTTGGCAATGATAAAGAATGGCATTTGAGAAAGGTCACGAGAAACATTTTCAAGTTCACTCGTCTGGAATAGATATGTATTTAGATTGCTCAGTTGTAGTGTATTGATCACCACAATGATTTCAGAGCTCTGCATTTCTGGTAAGGAGGATGACTGTAGGTAGTAGACTCAAACCTGTCTGCCCCTTGCCATGTGCTTACAGCAGGGCCACAAAGGGAAGGTCCCTCATGGTAAGGTGGGTGCATCATGTGGGCTACTCCAACAGTCATCCCCTATGAGGCAACTCAATGAAACTGATCCTTCCATGCAAGTGGGGCAGCTTCTTGCCTTTATCCATGGGATAAGAGCATTGCACATTGCCTCAGAAGAGCCAATGCTTTGGGTCACCATCCCAGCTTGCCCCATGGTAACTGTTCTTGCCTGTATGGTATGTTGTGACCCTGCAATAAGTTACTGTTTTAAACTGAGGCAGCTGATCATCCTGAGCTCACAAGCCACATACCAAAATCTTCAGCTGTCAAACAGCTACAAGGCATGCGCCCCGTGGTCCAGGATGCCAAGCGGAGGGAGAGCTCCAGGAGCGATTCACGGGCAGGATGAGCCAATGGCTCCCCCAGGGTCCCATGGCTCCATGAGGGATGGGACTGTGCCGGGGTGACCGCTGAATGCAGAGCAACTCGGTGATATTAGCAATGACTCGCCCTACTCGCTCCATCAGGATTGAATTAACCGGCAGCCCCTGTTGCCAGTACGGTGGCTGTGGTCATGGAGTGGCACACTGGCCAGAAAGCTCCGTTAAGCACCACTCCTTCCAATACCTGCCTAGGGCTGAAGAACCTCTGCTTGGCAACACCTGTAGACTAAAGGGTGCTCCTTCTGCTTTTTAAAACGCAACGAAAATGAACAAACAAGCTCAATCTATTTGCTCTCCAGCCACCACAAACTCACTTTAACAGTCCAGCTCTATCCAGCTTGTCGATACTCTCCCTTTGATGTACAAAGAATAAATCCCAGCTTCCTAGCAGAGGCCTGAGCACTAAGGCTTCTGTATGTGGCAAGCTGTTTTGCAGAAATGGTGATGCACTTGAACTACTGAAGTTATTACGTGGCTATCAGACTAACTGGTTGCAGACAAATCTGTGGAAAATTCTCTGGTTTGTATTTTCCCTCTTCAGTGTTAACGCTGCAGCAGTGGAGCCTGAGAATGGAGCAGCTGAGCTGCAGGACTGCAACCCGAGATAATTCACACAGTGTTTTAAGTCTCCTTGCTCAGCATTAATAGAATTCCTGCCAAACTCAATTACTCCCACCCAAAGCTGAATTAACTTGCCTCTGTAGCAGTAACTTTTTTGCTCTATCTCAACACAAACTGAGGGCAAATGATTTTACCAAGTAATCCTCTATACTTATCTGCCTCCAGAGTTTCACTATGGGCCATCTATAGGTAGGTACTTAAGTACACATTTCAAACCACTGGCCCAACAAATACCTCTGGTTTTTAATTAGATACCTATTATCATTGGCCATCTAGGTATTAAATGCCACGGAGTGTATCCATCCTTTTAAAAAGTTTAAACACCTCTGGGAAAAAAGGGAACAAAGACTGTCACGTGCTGTGGATCCATTTCGGGTCTCAGTCTCCTGATCCTCCTCCAAGTAGAAAACTGCCTCATTGAGGTGGACGGATTTATGTGAAGAACATTCTGTAGAAATTGGGGTCCAAATTAAAACACTGGCTTTAATCAGTGTAGCAGATAGTAGGCAGCGAAGTAGGAACTCGTTAGCCAAGTCTCCATGTTTGAACTGTAGGACAGGGCTAAAGCTGCGAAAAATCATGCCACTTTGAACACACGGCTGCATTGCACATGCAGCTCACCTTGCCCACAGGAGCTGTGCTGACAGCAAATTCCCAGTTTTACGCTTGTTGGCACGCAAGCTTAGTGTATACAGGGGAACAGCACAGAGAAACAATCTTATTCCTTGCATCATACTTGAACTGGCAAGTCCTCATGCACATAATTCCCCCCACCTGCACAGAGCAAAGAGTAAATGGAAATGATGTCTTACTGGATCAAATGTTATCTTCTTACTCCTTTACATTGTTTTTATTGGTAATAAACAAAAGGAACTTGTCCTTTAAAATGACAAACTTTCTTTTACTTTACTCATATTGTCAGAAGTCATTTTTTACGCCTTGTTTACCCTTTGCTAGAAGCTATAGATGACTTTGCGGGACATTTCTGAGAGCAAGAAGAGAGACTGTCCTGTGTAAATAATCACCGAGGTGTGGCTAGCGTGGAACATACAAAGAAACATGTTTAAAGTAACAGTGCATGAAAATCTGGTAGCTCTATTTTTTCACTTTGTGATCTTCTCATCATCATCTCTTTCACTTTATCCTTCAATATGAGAGGAAAGGTAAAAGATGGGTCTCTTCCCTTTGTAACACCTGTCTCATTAAGACATCTCCTGTTCAGTGCAGGTAGGGTTTAACCTTGAGATATTTTCTCCTCAGTAAGAAGAGACATGCGAGTCTTCGACTGGAGAAGAGGAAATTCTGCTCTAAGGCAACAGGGGTGTGTAATAACCCTTAAACCTTCCTGAAGTTCATATCCTAATTTTACTACTCCAGTTAATTTTTGTGGAGAGCTTTATAGCTTGGGAGACCAGAAGAGATCACTATCTTTCTCATCTCACGCCTTACATAGCACACAGTGTTAGAAAAGTTGTCTTGTTGCCCCAGCACTAAGCACATGATTATGACCGAGCCAGTAAATTGTGTTTCCGAATTCAGAGCAGAGCCTGGTGAAGCTGTGATACTCTGGCACAAATCACACCTCTTCTTTAGGCTCCTTTTGGAACAAGACTCTTGGTTAGCCTCTTCTTCTCTGAAAATGTTTGTACATCGAGGCTTAAAATGCTTAATGGTGTTATCCGAAAAAACTTTTAAATTGAGTCATATGGATGGGAAATGGAATAATTACATAATATCAACAATAGCACTAGAATAAGGCAAAATAAGATGTCCAGGCTTGTACGCTCTAAGGTTAAATATGCAATATTAGTAAATTAATTTTACATATGTTTGTTGCTGCACAATCCAGGGAATGGTGACAAATGGAACATAGTCAGTCCAGCGAGAAATACCGAGAGAAATACCAAGGGCAGCCAGGAAAGTGCTGTCAGGCAGCAATGACATCAGCCTGCAACCCTTGCCAGCCCCCCCTCCACCACGTCCACAGTCCCAGATCGCCGCTCTGCAAAGGGCCACCACTCCCTTCCCGTTAAATCATTGTGCACAAGACTAACTCTAAAAGTTGTCTTTTTTTTTTTTCCCCAGTTTACAAGAACGTATCCTGACTACCTGACATCTAATGTTGAATATGCAATTAATTTGTTTATCTGAACAAAATATTCAGCATTTCAGATGGATTCCCTTCTTCTTGCCCTACTCTGGTACTCCCTTGAATTTTTCTTGTTTTCTCCAGAGCTTGTTAAAAGGTTGAAGGCTCCCATTTTGGTGACTAGATCGTCCCCACCATAGTTTGGTTTGTTACCTCATGCTTTTGGGCTGCAGCCACTCCCGCAACTGTTTCTTCAGGCTGCTTTTGAGAGTGTATATAATATCTGAATTGCATAGTAAAGAATCTGTCACTGTGGGGGTCAGACGGATGAGGAAACTGGTGGCTAACTAACGGTTTTTGCTTGCTTGGCTTGTTCATTTCATAAATAGTAGAAAATGTTCTTCAGTCAATGACTGATTTATTTTCAAAGTTTAAAAATGTTAGAAAATACTGTGTGGGAAGTGGAATTTAATCTTCCCAAAGGAGACACTGGCCTTCAGTTTTCAGATATTATTTTAAATATGCCTAAAAATCACCAATGGTTAAACAGATCTGCTTCCAAGAATGTTTTGATGGCTTACAAAGGTCAAACTAAAGGTTAGTTTAACTATTTTAAGTTGCATAACCTTCAAAAGACAGTGACAGCTGAAATAACTCAGTAATTTTATGTAGCAATCAATATAATGGCTGGAAAAGCATGAGAAGGGATATATAATTTTCAGAACTCACCGTAAAAAACAGAAGTAATGTTTTTATTGAAAGAGATGTATTTTTACCTCAGGATAGATAATGTGCTTTTCTATAGCATTGGAAAAAACTCAGTGAAGACAAAGTACTTCAATTTTAACATGAGGCAAATTCAGCAAAATCAATTCTGTTGTCCTCATTGACAGTTATTGAATTATCTTGAAGTACAACTAGAGCTTCCTTCTGCTTTTATGTTGGAATAGCTCACACAAATTAGCATTACCGCTTGTTAGCATTATTCTAGGTAAGCAATGTGAAAAGTAAATTCTTTCAGTTACTCTTGTATTCAGTTTCAGCGGGAGTTAAAATCACAGACACTCTATTAGAAGTTGTTTTTTCATTCTTTGTATCTACCAAGCAGCATCTTGTCACATAAGCACTCTCATAATTTTGAGGTGAACATGTTCAAGCCTGAGTCTTGGCAAAGGTAGGAATTTCAAGTCTCTGTTTAAAAAAAAAAGGAAGAAAAAGTAGAGTCAAATATATTGTTGACTGAAAGATGATCTTATAACTGCAGCTGTGGTTTTGGATTTGGAAACCTTGTGGTCCCTCCTATTTCTTCTGTAGTTGTCCTGAGAGATCTTTCACCTGTTTGATTCTGCCCTCCCTTAACCTCTACTATTCCCTTAGTCTGCAGATAGCTCCATTCTTAGTCTTTTTCTCAGATCTCTACCACTTAAAGTCTCTGCCTTTTAAGAACGAGGATATTGTATTTATTTGTGTCTGACATTACAATAACAGATGCCATAAAATTAGACACAATTTTCTGTAGGAATTGCATGTGAACATTTGAGTGCACAATTCATCTCCTTTGTAGTTTTGATCAACACCCTAGAAAAATAATGCCAGAAAAACATTAAGACTAGAACATTGAAAAAGTATGAAAAAGAATTAATTAATAAAAATAAGAGCTAGTGCAAATATAAACTTCTGAGTACATTGAAACGGAATCTAACATGGCCCACATCTTAGTCTTCCCATGTCTTCCAAAAATAGCTTTGAACACATGTATCAAAAATCACATTAAACTGTATAAGCATGTTTGAAAGAAAGATGTGCAATAGTTAATTTTTTTTTTTTTTGACAATCCTAAGGCTTGCTTTTTATCTTTTAATTCCAAATTTAAAACTTGAATAAACTTAATTAATTAACTGATACATAAAACTTAATTTACTTTCTCTAGAGACTGGGCAGCTTTACCTTTTATTTTAAACCACTGAGCTTATTTGTAACAAAAAATTATTTTCCCCTTTTTAAAGAGACTAAATATTTGCTGAATAAGCATTAATTTTCTACTAACTGCAGTTGATTTGAATCAGTATTTGGGGGAATTATTTTTTAAATTATTTTTCAAATTATATCCAGCTCTAGTTTGGATATGCCAGCCTTTGTTATCTTATATATCAGCCTAACCAGTTAATCATTCCTGGAAGTTTGCCATTGTTAAAAATTAATTTAGTATTGATTCATCCATATTTTTTTCAAATGTATATTTAAATTATATACTACTTTCTTTAGTCATTGACTGGAGAAATTAATGGCTTGCATGAGGTTTGTCCTTCATAAATATCATTAAAAATTCCTCCCTTCAAATGGAAATTGAGCTTCATAGAGCTTGTTCTGTTGTGACACAATTACAGCTGTTTTCCTGTTCCAGCTCCAGGGGAATGTATATCCATTAAAGAGTCATTAGATAAAAACGCACAATCAACTCCTCAGCGGGAACAAGAACCCGCTCACCAAACCATGGGAGTACTCTAGGCGACAGGCTAAATGCAGATACTTTTTTACTTGCTCTCTTTCCCTGACTTTATCGATCTACCACTCTTTCCTGCATGCCGATGTGGCTTCAGTGCACTGACATCAGTACAGCAGAGTGTTAGGTAAACCCAATCATATACTGGATTGGGCTGCCTTCAGATAGATCTGCATTAATAAATTAAATGGGCGCTGAAGTCAACTGGCCCACAGAATAGCCCACGTCTATGGTAGCGAGTTTTTTTCACCCGGCAGCTGGGTGACTGCATGCACGCTGCCTATGGGGAGAGGTCCCTCGGACCCTCCAACTCCCAAACCGTGCTCAGGAATTGCTTGGGAGAAGGCTGGTTGGTGTGGGTATGTGTCATGCCAGGGGCCATACTCAGAGTTTATTAGTCTAGACAAACCCATCCCAGTGGCCAGAAATGTTCCCACGCACTGTTTCATTTACTAATGAAAACCTTGGAAACGTCACCATACTTGGAGTGAGGGTGACAGCTTGCAAGTCCCAAGGTGCTGAGGTGCCCTGCAGAGTCAGTGGCTTTTGGGCAGGCATGGCTGCAAAAATGCCTATCGTTATGGACTTCCAATTAAAGATGGACTCTGGGAGATATTTTTTTTTGGTACGGATTTCTTTCTTGGATGCAAATATCTAAATGCTACCCTGGGAGTCCTTGGCTTCAGTGCTCTTCCAGGAAAGTTTCACAGTGATAGTAGTGCAAAGCACTTCAGAACACCTGAAGAGGAACGGCTAAGCTTACAGACAGGGCCACGGCTTACTCCTTATACTGCTGTAGCCACTACCGTGGGGTTTATGTGAGTGGGAGCACTTGGCCAAGCATAGCATAGTGTCACAGAGGAGAACACCCTGCATGAACACTATAAACCAGCTACTAAACTACCTAAAACTTTTTCCATTTTTTTAGATCCCTTCTTTGTCTTCTGAGAGGCGGGCTCATCCCTCTTCTCACTGGGAGGCTAGCGCAGGTCTGAGAGCTTCCCATGATGTAGCAAGTCACTCGAATACAGGAAATTTGTTGGTCAGTCTGTGAGGTAAGCCTTTATAACATCTGATGAATCCAGCTGGAGACATTCTGAATGATGGAGCTGCTGTTAGCAAAACACTGTTTACTTATATTTTTCTAATATTCTGCTGGGGGTGGTGGTGCAGTCTTCAGAAGCCTGACTTTTTCAGTGAACTAATATAGTTCAGAAATGAATCTTGGAAGGTGTAACTCACAAAAAACCAGTACAACTTCTGGTACAGCTGTTTCCTCTTGACTGAGAGCCTGTTTTACTCCACAGATATCTTTTTAGGTGACTGACCTGCAGGTAGACTTAAGGTAGGTCTTTAGGTTACCATCTTCAGCTTGCTTTGTGTTTCCACATTTCCTCTAGTTTCTCTGTAAGTAGCTCAAGCTACCCACACAATCTCAGGCTGATAGTCTAGAAGTGTGCAAGAGCTAGATCTGTATTTCTAATTAGATGATTTGTATTTCTCTGCAGAGAGAGCTGAGCTCTTCAATGCAGGGAGTTATCCATTAGTGTTTATTACTGTTGGATCTCCTTTGGAGCTTTCTGTTGTGTAAGCTGAAATTTCAAGATAGCAAAACGCCATGTTTTATTTTCAGATAAAATCAGAAACAGAAAGAAGGAAATGTTTAAAAGCTTTCACTGCTAATGAAGTTAAATGAAGTTACATATGCTGGGTTTATTTTATATAAAGAACAAGGGGGGGGGGAGGAAAGAAAACAACTTATGCAAGAAATCTCTTTGCTTAATCTCTCTATATGTTTCTAAATATTTGTTCCCACTTCTCACTCACTTTGCCTTCCCAAAATGGAGTGACTTTTTGTAATTGTTTTGGAAGCAAAACAGCAAAAGGTAAAGCCTTTTAACCTTGATTCTGCATCAGTTTACAATGCAGGGAATCTAGCCGCGGCTCTTCTCTGGGTTCTTACAGTAGTGAGTTCTTACAGTTCTTCAAGCAGTGAGTGTAGGTGATTTCCAGTGTTCGTGAGAGTTCATAATGTAAAAGACCCAGCTGCAACGCAGCTCTGGATCCTATCCCTAGTTTTAAGACAATCTGAGACCCTAGAAATGAACACTGACTTTTGTCCTATTAAAACTCCAAGGCATTTCTCCCCTCACAACATAGTCTTCAAAGTAAACTTGACCCTGGCTATGGAATTCTCTCATGCATTGAGATACCAGCTTTTTGTATCCAATGGACATGGCAGGTTTCTGACTGATGTTTGGTTTAGACATGTACACAAAGTGCCTGATGCACCCGCTGAGCCTAAACAAAGAAGCCTGGGGAAGGTCTCACCATATCTGTTGTCTTACACTGACATCGGCCTTTCCATTACAAAGCCCTTCAAGACCAAAAGTAATCAATAATGATGAATGTGGTTTGTTCCCTGTGTGCATCTGAGACAGATGGAGAGTCACTGTGGACAACAATAGCCGGCAGGCAAGGGCCCTGACATGGTTGTTTAAAAAAACCCCGAAAAACTTACATAAAAGTACAAAGTTTGGTGGGTTTTTTCCATATTTGCCTGCTTGATGACAGATTCCTTCAGTGAGCAGTAACTGCATTGCCTGCTTGCATGAGGATCAGTGCTGTCGCTGAGCAGCATCCGTCTCTCAGAGAAACGGCAGGCAGTTTTTCCGCATGATTCTCTCTCTGCATCTCCCTTCCTCTCCAGACTCTCAATTCCCTAGCTCTCTTTACCCCTTTCTCCATCTCTCTCCTCTCTTGCTTATGCTGTCTGCTTCCCAGCATGCTCGTTTACACAGCTGTCATATAGCTGAAAATAAATGCCTCAGTTAGTTGATCTTGGAAAGAAACTGGTTATGGTCTATGCTGCATTTTAAACCTCCTTATATATAGCTGTGTTCAGCTAGGGTCAGATGGGGGAAGCAGTCCCACAGTGGCACAACCTCAAAGAGACTGCAGGTATCACCGCGATGAGCATGGATGTAAGAAAGCAGTCTTGCCGAGAGGCCAGGAGGTTGGCTTCATGTTGTGAGCAGATGCTGCATATACCTTATCCCATCCCTGCCTGCTCACATTTGTTCCACCCACAGCACATCTCCCCTTCGGCAGAGGTATATACCAGTCCTCTGATAAATGCAAAAAGAAGGGAAATCAAAGCAGACTGGAAATGAGAAGAAGTCGATTCTTTTTCCAGTATTGGTTTTGTTTTTCGGTTGCCTTAGAGTTCTCTTGTGATGCCAGTAGAGTTACAGCCGGGTAGTTGGGAGGGATGATGATGAGTCATTAGTGATATCTATAAAAGCATTTACAGTAGCACTCACCTAAGAAAATTTTTTAGTAAAGCTAGGAGCAATGAGAGAAAAAACAGGTACACAAACAGGAATGTCTGAAGTTGGATTTGGCCCTCAGTTTCAATGGGATGAGAGAGAAGCTTTCCTGTTTAATAGTTAATAACAGAAAGCCCAATGTAAGCGTGTTAACAGGTTTTTATTACAACATATTAGTAATTAATCAGAAACTGCGTAATAATATTTTACATGGAGTTCAACAGATTGTGCAGTAGTGGACATAAATAGGGGAACATTACATGAAGGTCACAAGATCTTTTAGTGGTTTAATTAGCATATAATGGGACTACTTGATCTTAATGTGTGGCTATCTTTGTTTCTGAACATACGATCTGCTCCCCATCAATAGGCAATCCTAGCTGCCTGAACTGCTCCACTGATCACCTAAAAGGATGCGTAGTAATGCTGGCACGCTTTGCTTTTCTAGACAGAGGCACATGCTGTCAGTCACCTGCAACACCTTGGCTAAATTATTGACCAATGTTATTGTCTTTGTGCATCCGGGTGCAGGGGGGGGGACGGGACACGGGACACGACCCATTGGAGACAAAGCTCGTGACATCCAGTGAATGCTTCTTAGTTCCCAGGTTCTAATTTATATGGACCCCATCCATGAGTGTGTTTCCAACCTTTCCCTTCCCTTTTTTTCTCAGTCTCACGGCTCCAGAAGAGCAGGCGTGCTCTGTCCGCTTCAAGCCCCATTTCTACCACGCCAGTGGAAAGGAAAGGAGAGGGCTGGCATTTTGATAATTTATTCCAGTCTTCCCACATGCAGGAGGTGGGGGAATCAAAGGCTTCTGGAGTCAGTGGGGTTGTACTCTTGCAAATGAGGGCACCGTTTAGCTTTGGATCAGGCTAATTCCTCCCTGTGGATGGCCTTTGGAAGAAAACAAAAAAGCACACCCAAAGACAGATTGTTTCCTTTACATTACTAACAAAAGTGTTTATTCTAGTAAAAAGCTGGAGAGGAGCAATTAGAGACTTCAGGGAATACGTTAAGTGAAAATGTGGTTTTGGTTATCCTGGAGTACAGATAATTTACTAAATTGCCGTATTTAACTCTTGTGGTCACCAGCGACAGAGTGACCCTGTTGTGGTAATGCTCCTCTGCCATGCTCTGAAAAATCCAATAACCCTTGCAGCTGCCCTGGCACGATGCTCGTTGCTGCCTGCCCGAGCCCCAGAAATGTGCTGTGTGCCTTGGAGAGGAGACTTCCATGGAAAGTCCCCTGCTGCTTGCTGCCGCTGGGCTGTATATACTGTCCTGGCTACAAAGACAGCAAACATCTCATGTCTTGCTCTGTGAAAGGAAAGGGATGGCAAGAGGAAAGTGACCCTAAAAGTCCTTCCTGTGGCTTATTTGCAGCAATTCTATATCTACAGTGTGCCTAAAAAAAGCCTTCATCCAAATCTGTTTGGCAAGCTACAGTTATCAGTTCCAGCCCAAAAACTTTTACGTATCTAATCTCTACTGATTGGAAAAGATGAAGTAAGTAGGAAAGAACAGGATGGACAGATGAAAATGAGTCGATGCAAGCTTTTAAAAAAATAGCCTTTTCTTCATTATTTTTGTTTTATCCTAAAGCTATGCCTGGTGTCCAAGCACAGATGTGAGTGTGTGCATCCTCTCCCTTCCATCTTCTACTGCCAAGTTAAGCATTTGCCCTGAACCCTTGCATCTGGAAGGGATGCCCAGGCACCGGGGTGGGCACCAAACGACCCCAACAGCTTTCAGCAACCTCACTGCATGGCTGGTTGTTATCCTTTCTTGCTCAAGGCTTGGTTTGCTGGAGTTATGAGACATTGTGAGCGTACTGTAGCTTTGCCATTTGTGTGTGTGAGTGCACGCACGTGCGCACTACAGCATGTAACGGCGGTGAGGCTGGGGGATGTTACTGTACTGTTGCAGCAGCCAGCCTCTCCTAGACACATCCCTGCTGCATCTGTCCATCTAGCTCAAACCATCTGCTGCTCTGAAGCCACCGATGTCTTTCCTTCAAGGACATTCAACAGTATTTCCTAACAGAAATGAAGGAAACCTTGAGAAACTATTACCCTTCCCCTATTTCAGTCTGGTATGTACTCTAGTGTGGCCCCAGCTGTTTTCATTGTTGTCCACTATATTTAAACAGAATTTTAAAAAAAAATCTGTACTTCTCCTAATCTCTACTATCATTTAAATTTTCCTCTCATCCCTTAAAGACTGGTAGAGAGTTCTAAGACAGAAGACAACAGCTTACAAAGATGAACCCTAAAAAAACCCCCAGTGATAATCAGGTAAGAATACCACATTCTCCCTTAGAACCTTCCCCATTCTTTTTTTTTTTTTTGCCTGACCTCTATCCAAATCTCAGAAATTATATGTTTTGAACATCAGCAGACTTGTATATACTGAACTAGCTGATTTTGGATAAAGCAGCAGCCTGAATTCCAGCATCGTAACCTGCCTTTGGGTCTCCCTTCCTGCCGGTAGTCTGAGATCTACAGCTCAGCCTTCTGCAGCACGGATGGAGAGAGGGGCAATAATTTATACGGAAAGGTAATTGGTCCCTCTTGCAGATCACTGGTTTCATGCTTCTGATAAGACATCCATCATCAACCAGTTGTCAGTGTACATCTTCAGATAGTTTTAATGCAATGTGTATCTCCCTCCTCTGCCAAAAATATTGCAGTGACCTTCTCTAGAGGTGGCTACAGCCTGGGCATCATTAGCAAGATCCACACCTGAAAGGAAAGTCTGTAGGTTTTGACCAAGCAGAGGTGAGAAAACACTGGTTTGGCTGAAGCTGCCACTAAAAGCATCTGTTGCTATAAAAAGCAATAAAAAGCTGGAAACCATGAACAGGCAGCAGACGCACAGTCTTGGTTGGCTGGTCAGTGCAAACCCTGCCAGTTTCAAGCTCTTGTCCAAGCCTGTCGGCAGTGGCTCTCTCTTGTGTGGGCTCAGCTTTGGATTCCTCCTGCTCTCTCAGTCTAATCCTGCTGAGTCACGGGAACTAGAAACGTATAAAGGGGCACCGTGTGTCAGCCCCGTGAGACGCACTGAACTCGGGGACTGGCCATACCAGGTGTTATTCCTACAAAAGATGGGCTCCTCTCAGCAATTGCATGAATGTGTTGTATTTTGTCCTGCATTACGTGCCAGAGACCAGGCAGATCTAGGCTGCATACAAAAAGGTGTGGCCATGCCATCTTCTGTGTATTTTGCCTGTGCCTGACTAACGGTTGTTAAGTCCAAACAATTTCTGTGGCATCATTCAGTCAAACTTCTTTACTTAATTAAACCACAAATGGTCAATGTATTGACTTCCAATGGTAGATGCAGCAGTCCAAACTGAAGAGGTGGAACCTATTCTTCCTTAGAAATTTGGATCCCTGAAAAATCAGTGGTGGCAAGAAGAAAAAAATCTGAAATGAAACTTCTTGATCACTTCTTCCCAGCTGGCTCACTGTTCACAGGTTGAAAGGGCTACAAACGTACCGCTGGACTAAGCACCCCTGGCACTGTTTTTGGCAGCTGGTGGGGGATGAGCCACCTCCACCCACAGTATTACCCTGTCTCTCCCCGCAGTGCAGAGTGGCTGCAGGCAAACAGCCAGCTGGGAATGGTCTCCGGGCTCTGCTAACTCCCAAACTACACCTGTGGACTGTGATATTAGGATGTGCCAAAGGCTTGCCAGAAAACTGTTCTAATAAAATAACGATACAGATGATCAAGTTTTGGGAACTAGGAACATACCTTGGCACCGTAATAGGTACACTACAGTAGATACAGCCAAGCAGCCCATGTTCTGGATGAAAAGCTCTGTATTTTCAGCCTACAGCAACTGTTTTCTGGTGTCTCAGACACCTTTGCTTTGGATTTCTAAGGCATGGTAGAAGCTGCCGTATCAACATACCACATAGCTAGTTAGATATCTTGTCTGTGTTGGACATTCCTGGTTGGTAACTTACCCTCCATTTAATCTTTCTCCGTTTCATCTAGTTTTAACCATAGCCAAAAGCAATGCTTGCAGTCCACGAGGAGTTTAAATTATACTGCTGATACTGAAATTACACTGTTCATGCTTTAAATTATGCTTCCAACTTGGACGTTACCTTTCCTTACTACATCAGGATCAAACCCACAGGGCTTTTCCTTTCTGCATTTGGTCATTGGGTGAAAATACTTTCCTTCTGCCTGACCCACGCAATCTGCTGCAGTGGGCAGAACGGTGCGATCGTCTGTCAGAGTGCAGAGCCCAAGTGACGCCTTCTTGAGTTGTTTTTACTGTACTGAAGCTGCCACTGTTCCTGTGCTCTCAGCACCATGTGACAAGAATTATGTTGTGTTTGACAAATTCTGCCTCTTGTAAATTACCTTGTGCACCTAAATGATACATAAGTAAGGCCTAATAATAGCAAGAGCAAAAGCTGCTCCAAAACGCTTCCATGCATCATTCATAAGAGTAACAGAGCTCACTGTTCAGTTCTGCTCTTGATCTTGAAGTTACTTCTTACCGGGTGTTTTTTACTAGTCTGACTAACAGTGCACGCAGAGATCTACATGCTCATTAGGAATTCATGCTTGATGTATGCTCAATCTCACGTTTGTTAATGAACTCCACTGGTGCCCCTTGTCTCTTGCCCTCCATCCCTCACCCTGCTGACAGTTACTCGCAGGACGCTTCCACCAGAACTCGTGGGCCACGGTGCAAACTGAGAGCTGCCAACCTGACCGCATTTATGGATTTTGAGAGTGGGAGAAATCCCTGCAAATGTCATTTTAGTTTCTATTGCCCTGGTAGATTAGTTTTCTAATGCATCTGTAAATGGGTGTATCATTTACGTTAATTTATTACCTACAACTCTCTAGTATGTTTATATGAAAGCCACAAATGTACTTTAATGTGGATGTGAAACGCTTAATGGTAGCATTACCTAAATGAGCATCATTACCAAATGATAGGGTTTTTTTAAAGTTAGTTTATTTATTTATTATTTATTTTTCCCTTTTACATGATTGAATTTTCTTTTGCAGTTATTTAAGAATGAAACCTTTGAAGTTTCTATGGGTTCAGTCCTTTGATTTGATGGGGTTGCAGCATGGCTGCCCCACTGCTCTATGAAGGAAGACCAGTACCTATTTTCTGCCCTGGTAGCTGGAAAGGAATTAGTTGACCCTGTGCGACTTTCCCTTCCATCACCCAATTTCCAGATTACTCTGTGGTGTAATCTGGAAATCGAAGATAACTGTTTATGATTCTTGACTTGTCCATGCAGCCTAGGAACCATTTTAAACTTCTGGGTATTTCTTTATGAATATCATTGGCAGAGCTGGTCTTCAGAGCTGCAGAACAGCTTGATAGTCACTTCACAGGCAGCGGTTGTGGGGTGTTTTCTGCATCTGTTTCTCACCTGCCAACATCTACTTGATCAACCTTGGGAGCAAAAATAGTCTTTCAGTTCGAGTGTGCATTGTGCACCATTGAGCTAGCCACGCTACCACATCCTTACGACAGAAAATGATTTGCATGTTTGCGCATAGTGGAGCTGACGTATCTTTTTCTGCTTTTGTGTTGTAATTCTGAGGGTGCACAACCCTCATGAGCTGCAACCACCTCACCTCTTCCTGCCAGAGAAGCCATTCATTGTGTTTCCTTTAACAACTACTGTGTTGCTGAGGAGGTAAGTGCTGTCTCTCAGCTGCCCTGCAGTGGGACAAAGCTGATTTTCCTAGGTAGCTTCACCAAACAAGTGCTTGAACACCAAAGTACTATCAAAATTAGTGCAACTGTCACATGCGTTGATGGTCTTGGCACAGAGGCTAAGGACTGAAAAGGTCTGGAAGCAGAAGTTGAAGCCAAACTTCCAGAGGAATGGTGAGTATGAAGGGCTAATTACATAGACAGGATATGTGTCTAGATTGGAGGCGAGGAGTCCATTTTTTGCCTGTCGTTTTTGTGTCAGTCACTGTTTTCACTCATTTTTCCAGTTGTTCTGGGGAAGTCACTCTTTCGCCACACACTGTACACTTTTAGTCAGGCAAGGACCAACCTGGGTCTGGAAAAAAGCTGTCAGGGCCTTACCCCCCTCAGCCCATGCCCAGCTGGTGCGTTGTCCCTTCTCATGGTGTAGGAAACAATTGCTCTGCTAGGCTGCAGGGTCCCTGCCCATTTGCAGCAGGGTTGTATTCATCCCACGTTCTTCCAGTTTGGCAGAGCAAATCCAGTTCTTTCCTCTCCTCACCATGGTAGAACATACCAGTTGTGATGCTTAGGTTTTTTTGCAAATCACCTGTGGTGGAAAAGCAAGGCTGTTTCCAAGAAAGTGAAGCAGACAAACAAAAATAGATAATCTGTCCTTCAGGTGAGCTTTCTTTGCAGTACAGTGTGCTAGCTATTGGAGCCTTGTGGAGAAGAATGGTATGAATTGCATGGTCAGGGACTTAATTCTTAGAAATGAATCATTGCTGTCAGAGTTTCTATGGGAACGGAGAAATAAATTAATATTTAGGCTATTTTCAAATTAATTCTGTCAGAAGATCCAAAGGTTGTGCAATGGCTAGAAGTATACAAAGAAATAAACCATTATATTATTTAGATTTCGCTAGTTACTGTTACTGTTTTGGTTTTTTTTTTTTAAAAGTATGTTTTATACAACTTAGTCACAAAACATTTAAACTTAGCAGAAGACAAACAGGACATTTGGCTGTAAGTTCAGAACAATGAACTCATAAGGTTTATTTTTATATGCAAGTTCAACTTGGGTGCATGCCATGTAACACAAAAAACCAGTTACCACTTAATGCTTTTTTTTCTCACTTGAAGTGATGAGGGCATCTGGATCCCATTTTAAATTGCAAACTAGGCTTTTTAGCTTTTTAAAACAATTTGCATAGCTTGAACTAATTAACGCTTTGCTTGATGTGTAGGCAGTAAAAGACAACATGACCCCAAGCATGAGAGAGGTGAAGGAGAATTGCATGAATTTTGGCATTTCCTAACTTTTGAGAGCTTGAATTGCCTACCCGAACACTTCAATGTAAGCAGGGCATACGCGCAGCGGATGTCATGCAGTAATACCTGGAGACCCCTAGGATAAGCTACGCAGGTTTCCCAGCATCACAAATAAATGTTCACAGAGCCTAAATACGCAGCCTAATGTTCTGTTACCTTGAGCAAAGCCAACAGCCTCAGCCAGATGCATCTGTCCCTCGTGAGTTGAGAGCTGTTCGCTGCAGTCCCTGAAGCACGTGTGAGCTCCTGACGCCAGAGGCCCAATTTCTGTGATCTGCAGTATTTCTGCTGATACTGGGCTGATGTCCCTCAGCTCCAGCTGGCTGGACCAGCATCGGCCAGTGCCCAACCAGTTTCCTCTCAGGTTTTGGAGTGATGGTGTCCTCTCTCCAATGAAACTCAAATCTCTGCAAGCAACCCCCTGGTTATGTTCAAGAATGACACTACTCCAGCCCAAATGAAATGCGGCGTCTTATGGCTGAACTACCATCGAAGTGGGTGCTGCAGGGAATCAGAAGCCCGCAGTCGTATGAAATAGTGGAAATCAGGAGGAACAGAGAATTTCTCCTCAAGACAAATCCAGTTTGCATGAAAATGAGGAAACCTGAACTATACCCTTCCAAATCCTATTGTCAGATGCGTATTCCTGAAAGAGATGGCTCGGATTAGATTTTGCCCAGGTTACAGCACTTTGCAGCACAGTGGTGAGGATGGTTGGAGGAGGGATTGCCTGGCTAGAGTGCAGTGCTACAGACTAGGGAGGCGTTTCTGCAGAGCTCTGCAGGAACTCAGTGCTCGATGAAACATTTTGGTTTCATGATACAGCTTGTTCTGCCAAAAGCATTCTGACTTGATCGTGCTACCCTTCAACCTTCTGCAGCCTGCAATTCTCCACAGACAGCTTGGCTACAATTAGGGCTTTTTTCAGAAGATGGCAAAATGCATACCCTGGATCCCAAGAACCGGGGAATGACTGTCGCTTGGAGAAAATGTTGCTGGAGTTTTTTAAACTTGGGCAAACCCATCTTTGTTCCTTGTTCGCAGAAATAATGAAAATGATTTACCTGCAATGTTCTGAAGCAGCTTTCTTTGAGGCAGATGCTTGCCTGGCACCCGGGAAGGACGACCCCCTGCAACGACACTGTCAGGGGACGGAGGGGCTGGGGAGCTGCTTTAGGGTGGTGGTGGGCAGCTAGCTGAACCTCAGCCTGCGGTGTGCCCTGGCAGCAAAGGCAGCCAGCAGCTCCTGAGCTGGGTGACCAGGGGCATGGCCCAAAGATCAAGGCAAGGGATTGTCTCCCTCTGTGCGGCACTTGTCAGACCACGTCTAGGCACCGAGTCTGGTTTTGGGACCTGACACAGAAAAGTTGTGGACAAACTGGAGGGAGCTCAGGGGAGAGCCCCCAAGGCAGTAGGAGCTGGAGCACTTGCCCCAGGAGGAGAGACTGGGGGAGCTGGGCTGGGTCAGCGGTGCAGGGTGGGAGGGTGAGAAGCAGTGGGCACAAGTTGAAATGAGAGAGCTTCAGGCTGAGTATAGGGAGAAACTTTCCCCATGAGGCAGTGGAACAGGTCACCCTAAGCAGTCTCCATCCTTGGAGGGTTTCAAGCCCCGACTGGTCCAAGCCCTGAGCAGCCTGGTCTGACCCCAGCGCTGGCCCTGTTTTGGGCCAGGAGGGTAGACTTGGTCCCTCCCAGCCTGATTTGGCCTATCGTCCTCTGATCTTAATCAACTGAAAACGGGGTTCTGCTCTAAAGACACTTAACAAATGGCAGTGCTGCCGATGCTGCCTAGAGCAGCTGCGCTGAGCCTGAGATCAGACCGCTCTCGTTGCAGACGTGATGGACGGCATCCAGCCAGCAAATGGTGGGGCACCTTATTCTTCCTTTGTCGCTTTTTAAAGGTATTTGAGAAGCTTGTGAGGTCTGGGTGAGTCTTCCAAGTAGAAATCTAACCACACAGATTCATCTGTGTAAAAACCATATACGGTCTTAAACAACTGTGCTCAGGTCAACGCAATGTTACATTTTACTATATGCTATTTGATACAGATTAGATTTGTAAATTGAGAAATATTGTAGTGGCCCTTGCCCAGGCTGAGAAATCCAAGTAATATTAAGTTTAAAGTCAATTCAGATCTGAACACTGTAGCTGTATCCACAGTCTTGCACACATCCAGCTTTTCTTAGTATCTATCACTGTTACTATTTGTTATGACAACTACATTATTTGTGAGGTAATGGAACATTATAAAACAAAGCAGAGCTGTTTAAAGTATCAAAATTCCCTTATTGTGAGTACTTTCGTCTTAGGTTTCATTATTTTCTGGGTCATCCAGAATGTACATTTGTGTACTATAGACATGATAAATCTCTATATCAATCTTTGTGACCTGCGTTTGCCCTGGCTTATGCGATCTCAGTACTTCCACGGTAAAAAATAACAGAAGACTCGATGTAGAAAATTTAAGGCATTTACTGTGTTTATAAAACTCACTATGGGCCTGATCTTGTAACTCCTTTACTTGGTTAAATTTTCATTATTCATCTAAGGACTGTAGCCGAAGTGTAACGTTATGTGTAAGGGGAGGTTTGTAACATTAGGCCCCGGCGAGATGTTAACATTAGCAGCGATCATCCCTGTCTTCCATCAAGCGGGGGAAGTCGTGGAAATGAAACAAGACGTTCTTGTGGAAATGACGACATCGGCCACGTCTGCTGGGGAAAGCTAGAGCATCACGCCGGGAAGCTGCGGGCATGCTGGGGCAGGAGGGGGCTGAGAACAGCCCCGTGCGCAACCGAGGGGCGAAGGGATCCTGCAGGAGCCGGGGCTCAGCCCCGCTGGAAGGAGACCTGGTGCCACAAAGCAACGCGGGGCACCCGGGGGGAAGATCTAGGGGGGAAGTAGGCAGCTATGGGCATCAGTATGAAAGCAGCAGCGTTTTTAAGAACTGTTCTTCACATTAGCCTGTGATGTCAAGGCATCTATTGGTTTATTATTCTTATTCTTACTCCATTCTCATTGCATTATTATTCCTTTTATTCTTCCATTTCGTTTGATCCTAAATAACGACAAGCAGTAACCAAAAAGGACACCTTCAAGGCCTGGGTGCTCTGCATGCCCTCCCAGGGTAGGTCCTTTCCCTCCCTCCTCTCCCCATCAGCACTGTCCAGAAGGAGTCAACGAAGGCTTTCGTTGCCTCCCCGTTAGGGCGTTATGGCTAATTAGGAATAGCCTGTGTGTATGAGCAAGCTGCAGCCCCTGCCTGGCCCCAGGAGGGCGTGCAAGGGCAGCAGCTCCGGGATGCCCAGCCGGGGCTGCAGGAGGGGAGCGGGCACCGGCGAGAGCGGGTAGTGCTGGGGGATGCAGAGGGGACCTGGCACCGTCTTGAAAACCCAACCTAGCCGTTCCCACAAAACCTGAGAAAAACTCCTCATCCTCACTTGCTGTCACGGGAAACAAAACAAGTCCCAAGTCTGGCCTAACCAATTTTCCTAGCCAGAACCATAAGAAAACAAAACAGGTTTATTAAGAACAACTAGCTGCACCTTAGCTGTTGCTTATCTGTGAGAAGATGCAGTAAATCAGATTAATCTGAGGAAAGGGGAAGAGAGATTATGGTCTCTGCTGTTGTATGCTTAGCTTAGATGAGTACTAGATATTGCTAGATGCCTTCAAGTTTCAGTTTTTAAATCTGTTGCCAAAGGGGTGGGGAGATGTATATGGGAGCCAGCATGACCGATGTGAACACTCTTGGCTATTTCATTTCGCTTGTCCATCTTTTCCCCAGTTCTGAGGTCTTGTTATCTCTAATAGAAGCACTTTTGCATACTGCCGATGGTTCTGTATTTGTGAAAAAAATTAAATTTTTGGCACATGAGAATGGTCATGTGACATCAAAAAAGACACACAATTCTCCTGATTAATGTATTTGTATAATTAATAATTTGCAAACTGCTTTTGGAGATTAAAATTTAATAAGGCAGGTGTCTTTTCTCTTTTAACCTCCTGTGCTGTAAGGACAAATTGTCGTGAATTTTCCTGACTCTCCTGAATTGACTCTCCTGAATAAAATTAATTACTTTTTAGAAGCTGCTCTCTGGGAGACCTAATTCTTTTTTTATCTGTGCTGCTGACATATTCCTAACCTGTTGTTGATCCAAATGATTTCAGAATTTTTACTTCTTTTTCCTCAAAAACCTGTTGCCCCTCTAAGAGAGATTTATAAGAAGCAATGGCTCAGAAGCCCTTACTTCTAACTTTCTGAGCTGCCCTCAAATTTCAGAGCAGACTGCTGGCAGGGAACAGCAGTCTCTGCGCTAGCAAGGGACGTGGTGCCATAGGAGTGAGTCAGGGTACAGGATGCACGCGTCCGTATGCCAAAACTAGGAATGGAAGCGGTCCACTGCACTGCCCGCTGTCGTGGGTAGGGGAGAGGTGGCGTAACAGAGGTTTAAGAGCACTGCTTTAACACTGCTAATTTATTGTGGCATTGATTGCCAATCCTTTTACAACCCACGGAGAGCTTAACAGCCTTCTGGGTCTGGCACGGGCTTGTGCAGCTGCTCAAGAAATTTTCAGCGTGCTTACAGTGCAGATTTACAATGGAGCTTGGGCTTAGGCTGTGCTTGGATTTTCGGGGATGCTGAAACTTGCCATTGCCATTCTTGTAGAAGAAAGCAATAGAAAGGGGGGAGAATAAAAAGGACATTAGGAGAAACAAAGGTGTTCAGCAAAGGGGGGAGAGTGCAACAGAAGATACATTAGGTAAAGACAGCCACATTAATTTGTGGGGAGAGAAGGAGCAGCAAAGATGACTTGAGGATCACCAATCATGAGCAAATAGGAAGCACATGCAGCACTCAGCCTTTTATGCGGTGTGGGAGCCATTGCAGGAGGGTCCCCTGATGGTTTGAGACCTTTCTTAGGCCTGTGCATGTTTGATAAATGCTATAAGACCTAGTGGTGATGTGGCTCACTTCTTGGTTCAGACCTCAGTGTCGCCATCAGGGGTTGCAGTAACCTACATAGGAATAAAGTATCTGAGTAGAAGTTCTGGTTCAGTTTCCTCTGAAAGGAATCTGGTTTACATGTGCCAGGAACATTCTACAGGCTAGACCCATGTATGGTAAGTTGGGCCAGGTAGAGGATTTGCTTCAAGTCTCGTTACTGCTCCGGACGGCAGGAGCCTGCAGGCACAGCACTTCTGCTGTGGAGTGACTAGCCCATATGACTTAGGAGGTCAGAATCTGATGCAGTGAATTAAGCTGTTGCTTAAAATGGAGTTCATTACCATCTGTTTGCAAATACTTTTTTTTCTCTCAAAGAAACTTAAAATCAATTTAAAAAATGACTTCCTGATAACAGTGTTTATTTAAGTAGTCTTTAATTCAAAGCAATTCAGCATGCTTCAGGCTTAGAGATGATTTACACCTCTTTCATAGCTTCATGAACTGTACGATCTTCAAATCTCCACAATGATCTCTGACCTCCACCGATAGCCTCTCTCATTTTGCCCTGTGCTCGAGAGGCTGTGCCAGCCATCTCATTCAGCACAGCAATAAAGAGCCCTGCAAAGCTTTATTCACTGGCTTTCAGTTGTTAGTTACCGGCTTCTAGCTCTGACAGGTAGGAAATTGCCAAAAGCAGGGCAATGGTTGACACCTCTTGAGTACGGAGGGGTGTGTGGTGCTAACAGGCACATTGTGACTGACCTGGGTTTGTGAGCTCCTCTTCTAACCCTGCAACTGAGTGGGTGACACCAGAGAAAAAGAACAAGACTGGTGCTATAGTCTTGTGCCGAGGGCTTCCCACTTAATCAGTATAAAAATCTAGCTCATTTGTGATGTTCAGAAATACTGAATTTCATGCCTTTTCAGGAGAGATAGGCTTTCAGTCTGCTAGAAGAAAAGACAGCTTTATCTTTTCCTTGCACCAGCATGCAAAGAAGTTGTTTTGAAAAAGAAAATCTAATTAAAAACTGTTAACACAGTCTTCACAGCTGAGTCATGTTCCCAGGTACCTCCTGTTCCTCATGTTGTGTCAAACAATAAACATCTGACTCAAGACGGAGGCTGCTGCTCCTGGGGCCAGGCACCTGAGTGCTAGGTGTCGTGCTATTCATTATCACAGTGCTTGAGACCCTTTTCACATCTAGCCCTGAGCCTTGCTTTCTATGCCGATCATTTTGCTTTTCTTCTCCAGTTTCTTAACATATTTCCTCTGTCTTCTTGCTGATGAGATTCCTGGAACTGTGAGGATCCTGGTGAATTTGCAGGCGCAGTTTATTATAACTTGAATTGCAGGTTTTCAGAAGCAAACCTGGAGAGGGGACAGATTTTGCCAGCAGAGGAAGCCCATGTTCCTGAATCTAGTCTACAGAAGGAAAATGGAAATAAAAAGAAAAGGATTTTATTTGGAAGAATAGCAGAATGACCAGAACTCAATACTAGTGCTTCTACAAGGGCTACTTAAAGCATTGTGACCAGATGTGTATGTATTTATATTACAATGGATAAAAAAGCTACCACCCTCTCATATGAAGATGTTTTAAACACCTGGTTTCACTGGAGCTGATTCATTTTGCCAGCATGGGATTAACATACTGTATTGACTGCTAGCTGTTTTGGTATGTTTTGTTTTAGTTTGCTTTGTTTTGTTTTCAATATCAATTTAAAGATAGTAGAGTCATCAAAAATAACAGTGTAATTATTTGACTGCTAGTCAGCTGGGTTGAAGTCCAACCTAAAGGCCAAATAAATCATAGCGAGTCATTCCACTTAGATTCTGGGCCAGGTAGTATAGCTTATGTTGTTGATATTAAAATATCTTCCTAGTGTGTCATACAAGCTGTCACAATTTTATGTGGGGACAGATCATAATTTCACGCTATTTCTGCGCAAGTATCTATAGTACACTACCTAACAAAATATTAATTGCTATTTTTTATAAATTTGACATGAGGAAACATGAATTTATAGATGAATGTTGCACCATAAACCCCCTAATAGAATATAATCTATGTCTTTGTTTCTGTGGCTTTCTCATTTTCTAAGGAATAAAGATTGGAATTATTGAAGTCCTTTATAAAAGGTGTTGTCCTACTAATCCAGTTTCCAAGGAAGTATCATATTTAGGTGTAAAACAAAAGAGAGTCAATCCCGAATGGATTAGCAAACATAAATACTCCCAGAGACCGTGAGATCCCAGTTTGTAGGGGAGGGTGGACGAAGGCGCATGGTAATGCACAAATACTCATCTCCTGTACTAGAGACGTGATGTGCTGGAAAGCTAATGGGATTGATGCAAAAGAGCAATGTGGAAAGAATTGGCCTAGTTCCTGCAACCGTAGTATGTTTGATGTGCAGTGACATTATACTTGTGGAAATAAATTATTTAGGTCGGTCTGAGGGGGTCAGCAGAGAAATTCCTACGGCTAGACATGAATTGTCTTCCGACACTTCAAATACCTTTTCTGTTTGTTTGGGTTTTTTTCAAGTCCTGTTCTGTTTTATCTGTGAAAGAGGTACTAGACCACAGTACTCAGTATTCAGTTGCTCCTAGATCTGGCTGATAGATGACACTTTTGCACAAGGGGAGAGAACTGCTCATGCTACATCTACAGTGGTTTTTCACATTTGATGGCAGGAAAGGTCTGTATGTTTTCCGTGAATAACAGCATGGTTATGATTAGATTGTTCTTTAGGTGTTGTCACAGTGTGAGCTGGTCCTTTAAAAGATTTGGGTTAGACTTTCCTCATATATTAATGTAGTCTCGTTAGCCTCAACAGAGTCTGGTCTAGGGAATGAGAGTTCAGGAATCAATATCTGTATCTATATAGTTACTGCTGTAAACATGTTTGGATTTGCAGTCATGGTATGTTTGTGGTATGTATGTCTGAAAAATGTTTTATTTCCCAAGTTATATGCATTACTTTTTCAATATATGCTTAGCATTTTTCTAAACCAGAAATGAGAGGTCAATGACTGTCAAAAAGACCCAGACATTTCCTAATATTTATAGAGGATGTGTGTTATACATAAATGCTAACATAAAAATTTAGCTCTGTGCAAGAACTGACAAAAAAATGTCTCTTTTAGCAGGCAGGAGCCCAGCCTAGAGTATTTTGTTTTCTTACTTGTATCTCTCAAGAGCTAAATCGGTGGTTATTAGGAGTGCTTTCTGCGCAGCTCCTTCCTCCAGTACTTGTGTATTCCTCAAATGTCCTTGAATCTCCACAGGAGTCTTTCTCAAAGGATGTTTGTTCTTCCCAGTCCACTCCAGGAGCAGACCAACCTGCAGCTACGTAGACTGCGTGTTAGAGTTTGATTTCATTCAGTTCCAATATTTGTCATTGTCATGGTTTAACCCCAGCCGGCAACTCAGCCCCACGCAGCCGCTCGCTCACCCCCCCCAGTGGGATGGGGGAGAGAATCAGAAGAGTAAAAGTGAGAAAACTCGTGGGCTGAGGTAAAGACAGTTTAACAGGGAAAGCAAAAGCTGCACATGCAAGCAAAGCAAACCAAGGAATTCATTCCCCACTTCCCATGGGCAGGCAGGTGTTCAGCCATCTCCAGGAAAGCAGGGCTCCAGCACGCAGAACAGTGACTTGGGAAGATGAATGCCATCACTCCAAATGTCCACCCCTCCCTCCTCCTTCCCCCAGCTTTATCTGCTGAGCATGACGTCCTATGGTCTGGAATATCCCTTGGGTCAGTTGGGGTCAGCTGTCCTGGCTGTGTCCCCTCCCAATTTCTTGTGCCCCCCCAGCCTGCTCGCTGGTGGGGTGGGGTGAGGAGCAGAAAAGGCCTTGACTCTGTGTAAGCCCTGCTCAGCAGTGACGAAAACATCCCAGTGTTATCAACACTGGTTTCAGCACAAATCCAACGCATAGCCCCATACTGGCTACTATGAAGAAAATTAACTCTATCCCAGCCAAAACCAGCACAGTCATTCACTCTGCTTCAAGTAATTTTTTCCTATTTTTTTAATGTATAAATAATTTTACATTGTTGGACAACATTTGGTTTAGAGCAGGACATGAGAGTAAGAGCCAAAAGCCCTCTGCGAGACTTCAGCCAGCCAGGACTCTGGTGGATAGTAGAGACAAAATTTCTGGGATTTTCAGCCTGCTGTGATGTGCACAAAATTCATCGATTTTTATATTTCTGTCCTTGAAAGGTTGGTTTAATATGTACCTGATGAAATTAGGCTACGGGCTCCACTAATTCTAGTTACTTTGCAGTCAGTTAGAGGTAGAAAAAATTTATGATATTGATAAAGTTGAGCTTTCTGTTTAAGCCAGTTGCTCCAGGGAAGTGAATGTTCTATTCCCTTGCAGGAAATTGCTCCAATTTAAAGGCATTACATGTTTAATCATTTGTTACTTGTCTCACTTGCAAATACTGCTGATGGTTATGTTGTTTATCTAGACTGATTCTCTGAGAAATGGGAAGTGGTTCCCTTTTCTCTTAAAGTTTTTCTTAAGTTTTTCCTCAGTTTTTCTGAAGACAAAGGACCCGTGAATTGTCTTGTAAGATTTTTTCCACCTGAGCTGAACTGCTAAACCTGATGTTTGACAGATAAATTAGTAAAAGAGGGCAGCTAGTTTCTGTCTGTTGGTAATCTGAATTTCTGAATAGTGGATGAAATTTTGCTCTCCTTTATGAAGACATACATTTGGAACGTATAAGCAAAGTCATCTGAGTGTCTGCTGTAAAACTGGTGTGAGAGCAGATTAGATCATTTCCACAGGATTATTTGGCCCATGATAGACAATATAAAAGTGGAAACAACAATAACTTTGGATAGCTTTATCTCATCTAAGAGCATTGGAGACAAGGGAAGACAGGAACCGCTGAACCTGTGTGCAAGCAGCAGTCCTGACTAATTTGTACTGAGTCCTGCCAGTTGCGTTGGAAATCAATACCTAATAGAGATTACATAATAATACAAATCACTGTAGTATTATATATCGAGGGGCTTCTCTTTTGGATTTAACATGTAGGCCGGCTATAGCAGTTGGCCAGTTTTCTTTTACTCTGTTTTATTTGCCCATGTTAGGGATGAGTGTTGTAAGGTAGCTGTCCTGCTTTGATTATTGATCTGTCACTCTTTGTTTTCAAATTCCTTCTTAAAAATCAGTTTTGAAAAATCACCACTACTCCGTGGGTGAGGCTGGTTTTTAGCCAGAGCAGCTGGTAGTTGTCTCACTGCTGAGAACCAGTGGATAGACTGTGAAGACTAAGGACCAGAGAAAAAGATCTTTTCTACGGGAAAGCCCGTCCTAAAGACTGTTGAAATTAAAGGTCCCATTAATTTCCCTCCTCTTTAGATCAGGTTCTGATAATGTGGGCACTGGTCTCTGGGGACAGCACGTGAGCTCTGGCCTTGAGGAAGGATGAAATAAAGCTATCTCAGTCTGGTCATTAGGCTCATGGCGCGGGCCGGAGTGCTGTAACGCTCCCTGAAGGCAGAGCTTCCCTTCTCTCTCCTGTTGTAGCCATCCCTCTGCACCAGGCATTGCAACTTGCTACCAGCTGCAACTGGACCTTGGCACATAAATGAGCGGGGCTGTGTGTTTTTTCCACCCTCGCCCTAAGCTAGCTGTATCTGTAGGCATTGGGACTGCACACACCAATCCTGCTCTGCACCTGGCTGCTTTGGGGCACGCGTAGAGCAGACGCTGAGCTGTTTGTGCCCAGCCTTGTAGGCAGCATCTTCAATTTATTCTATTTCCACCATTATGTTGAAGCTTGATGTACTCTGAAAAAAGGGGATTTAGTAATGTCTCCTCTACTTTTCGCTCCCCCCCTCCTTTTCTCTAGAAAAGTAAGTTCTCAGGACAGATTCAGGTGGATTGGGAGCCCTAGAACTGCTTATTCAAGTCTGAGTGGCTTCACTCCTCCTGAAGATCATACCCCTGGAGAGTCAGTTATTCTGAGAATCACGTTTACCTTTGCCTTCTAGATATGGATTTAGAAAACAGTCGTCCTCATAAAGCACCTTTTTACAACATGGTTTCACCCAGTCATATGAGTTAGCATTAAACAACATTTACTCACACACATAGCCAAAGAAGACATGGACAATTATTTCTACCTTAAAAAAATACATGCTGTGAATTGTTTAAGTGTTTGGGAAAAATTTTCACTTCTGTCCAGGTTTATAAAATCTAGTTCATTGTGTTTCATCACACTGTTTTTCATTTTAAGTAATACAGCTAAAAAGCTGAGGCAATAATCACTGAGAAAGCAATTTTACAGAAAGTTTCTAGCCTTGGGAGACTTTCTTAATGGTTGGTATTTGCTATATAATTAAGCATTTGGCACTTACCAGATTTCATTTACAAAGCACTTTCTTTGTACCTTCTCTAATGGTATTAAGAAGAGAACTTGCAATTTTGAGATACTTCCTGCTCTATCAAGCAAGGTAAAGCCAAAGCTATGCCCTTGTCTGTTTTCTGGTTTCTACATTTGAAGTGGTCTTTTTTTTTTTTCCTCATTTTGAATACAAATGCATGTTGAATAGGCTGAGGAATGGGAAATCCATGTGAGTCTTCAACAATCCTGTAAGTGCTGACATACTCTGAACAGGGTGTCTGTTCCCATGTCTGGAAGACAAAGATAGAGAAAGATCATTTTATTGCTCAAGTATTTTCCTTTTTCTGGCTTCTGTTTTCCTGACTGGAATCAATATTTCAGGGCTAATGGATGAGGACGTCTGCTGTTGCTGCCTAAAATGCTGACCTTAGCAATCAATATATTTAGCTTGGAGCATTTGTGATGTCAATTACTATGATAATACTTTAGCATTTACTGCCTGCAAAATGTCTGGGTTATTGGGTTAGAGTTCCCCTGCAACCTTCTCTTTCCCACTTTCTCTTTTTATACCCTGTAACTGCTGGGGACTCCGAACCCTCGAGCACAACTGTGTTAAGCAATTATTTTATTAGGACTGGATGAATGATGGTTTTTGTTTTGTTTTCTAATTTGTTGATCATTTTGAAAATTTAGAGGGACAAGCAAGCTGTTCTGAATAATGCATTTCACTTCAACAGAAAGTGGTTTGTTCTGATGTTTTAAAGTCTTTTCAAGCAGATTTTGAAGATTTCTAGTAACAACAAGTTAAAGTTTGCCACAAAGTTATTCTATACCAAAGAAACAGGACGCCTTTTTGTAGAAAACACTGAAACATTTGACTTATTTTTTTTGTATTGTGGTCTGTAACTTAAGTGAATAATTTGATTGTATGTAAATGAGTTTAGTGTCACTGCTTGTGCTTTTTTTTTTCCTCCAAAAATGGTTTCATTTAAAAAATATCACATAGCGCAGGATTTTCATGCTAGTCGTCTCCAAGTGCTTTCAAAATGGCATCTGTCTCCCTTCTGCCCTTTGTTTTATTCAAGGCGAACTGCCTAGTCTGTGGGTTTATCCCACTCTTGCCTGAACAGAATAGGGTTAAACACCACCATCCCTGTCAGCACTGGTGCTTTCTGTCTGTCGCACATCAGTTTGTTGCTAAGCTTCTGTACCAAATTACCTGGATGCAGTAACGACCTTGACCTTGACATCAGATTGATCCTAGGGACCATAAAGGCTCTCAACAGATCTAAGAGATTATTGACCTCAGACCAGAGCTTCAGTAAAGTTTGTCAGTCTCTGCAGAGCATAACAGTGGATAGACCATTATAAATGATGGCTTTTTATTCGTAGGGCAGTCTTGAACTGCGGCATCTAATCTTATTAGGGAAAATTAGGTCTGTCTTGGAGCTTTAAAACCTGTTTGTGGGGCTCTGGCCCACAAGCTGTCGATCAACTGAAACCTGTCACAAAGGTTTACAAAGACTGACCGTAAATTGCTAAAGAATGACAGCTATTGTACATGACTGCATTGCCTTCAGGTCTGTCCAAATCTGCATTTTTTGCAAATTAAAAGGAGCCTGTGGTTAACAGAATAAGAAGTGCTTTGTCTGATAGAGTATTGAAGACAACTGTGAGTATTGACATTTTTTGTATTATATGGTGGTTTTTTTCAGAAGGAGCAAAGGTCGCTAAAAATGAGACTGTGAAAAGGTATTATTCATGTGTACTTGTATCAGTTGAAAAGTTTGTTCCTCAGTTCTGTAATAACCAATACCTTTGCACACATATGGCACTGTTTAAAGGGTTTTCAAATGTTTCTTATAATGCTGAATAAGCAAGGTCTGGCCCGAAGCCCTTCAAGGTAATTGAGAGCTTTTCCATTGACTTCAGTGGGCTTTGGCTTAGGACACTAGTGAATTTATTCTCTCAGAACCACTTGGACTATTGTTATCCTCATATACTAGTAGAAAAGTGAGACAAAAAAGTGAAGTGACATGCTGTCAGTCACACAACAAGTTGGCAAAGGCAGTATAAGAACTCAGTGGTTTTGCTATCGGTCCAGGTATTCAACCACCTCTGCTCTCAAAAAAAAAAAAAAGAAAGAAAAAAAAGAAAAAGAAAAGCGGAGATTTTCTTATGCTGGTGAAATAGCCCTGTGAATGGCTTGAGACTAAAGAGTCAAGCTTTCATTACATATAGGCTGTCCTAGCTAATGATATCTCAGGTATGCCCTGAGCTCCCTGGGGTTTATGGCCTTGCTGGGGATATCGCTCGCACGGGATGCAGCGACGTGATCCTCCCTCCCGTGGCCTGCGCTGCAGTTTTCTGGTGCTGGCGGGGATCACGTCGGCAGCCGTGAGTCACGCTCGGCATCTGCACTTGTGTGCTCCGAAGGTGCCCAGACAGAACTCGGAAACAGCCAGACTCCCGGAAAATATTTATTAGATGATGCATTCAGGGAAAAAACATATTGACACAACAACAGCCTACGTGCCTGCTTCTATCCACCGCGGCTTACCTTTGCCTGGGACTGGTGAAGGCGCTCCCGCTTTGCATACTCCTGTAATGTCCTTTTTGGCTTCGCAGTCCGTTCTCAGTATAAGAAATTTCGCAGCGTAGAGGAGAGCCAGGGTGCAGGCAGCCTCCTGGGCAGGAGACTTTTTGGGAGCTAGCAGCCTCCCTTGCAGTGGTGCTGCCTTCCCCTTGCATCCCTCCTGCGGCAGCGGGACGGAGGACAGACCTTTCTCGGAGCTCCCGTCAACCAGGTGACCCCTTCAGAGCTCCGTGTGGTTTCTTGTGCTCTACTTGGGATAACCCTAGCAGCCTTTGTTGTAATTTGTCTGATAATTCACAATCTGTACTACTTTTTATTTTATTTTATTTTTTTTTCTCCTATGGTTTTATTTTTTAGTCTCTGTCTTTTAGCCTGGGGGAGGGAGCCTTTTGCTCTCTAGTGGCATGCCCTGGTAGATCTGCTAGCTTTGAGTCCTCTGCAATACATGAGGTTGCTATTCCCCTCTTCCCCTCTGAGACGGATGTGTTTATTACCTTTTTTTTTTTTTTTTTGTAGCCTGAAGAGCACGATGTGTCCAACTCCATGTTTTTTACATTGTCAGGCCTAGGCTGAGCAAATAGCACAAGGAGAAAGCTTTCTTCTCGTTGGATCCTCTCCAAGCCCAAGTGGTCAGATACACAATGAATCCTTTGATTGGAAAGGACTTTTTCTTTGATTGATCTGGAAAGAAGAAAAAGGAGGTTTCTGATAACGCTACTTCTGCAGATTGTTCCAGGGGTCATTCTTGGCTGTTCTCTGAGATGAGGAAAGATTCGTGCGATTTCCATGCTGACAGAGACGGCCCTGCCAGTGCTAGCTGTATGAACTAGTCAGGTATGTCAAAGGAGAAGAGAAAGCACATACAGCCAAAGGCTACAAAACTCTGGAACTTATTCACCTTCCTTCCTTGACCTCCACACTGATTTGATTTGAGGCTACCTCATCACTATATTGAACGTGATTTACATGGTTCATTAATTAATAAGCCAAAATGATATTAAGAATCCATGAGTGCACTGTTAACTAATGGGTCTGTCAAGTTCTCACTGAAGTCTTCAGGGATAATGCCTAAGGGGCAGAAGTTAGATTAATTCCATTCATATCAACTGCCACTACCTAAAAGGTATGACTTAACTGATGAGTGGTAATTGGTTATAAGCCATTGTGACCAAGTCCTACATTTGGCAAAGAAAAAAGAAGCTCTGACTTCTGCTGAGCTGGAAGGCCTTGATAAAGCTGCTAAAGACTTAAGAGCAGAGTCTTCAGCTTTTTCTGATATTTTGTATGTATCTGAGCTGCAATGTTGAGAAAGCTCTGGAAGGCAAGAGTCTTTACTTAAATATTGTAGGAAGAAGAGGTTAGTGTGTGCTTGTGTGAGGACATAACAGATGCTGAGATCTGAACAAAAAAAGCGTAGATAACCACAACCAGATATAAAACTAGCACAGGGTCTGGAGGGCAACTGGCTAGCCCAGGGTATCAGTGTATTCCCTAGAAGTCTTTTATTTCCTGGTCACTCTTGGAGTTTCAGTTGAAATGTCTCTGAATGACAGTCCCATTTCTGCAAATAGAAAGTAGTAACTGGAAAGTGTTCTCCTGGAAAACCATTTAAATCCTAGTGAATCAAAGAAATATTTTTACCTTTTCCTTTTAGAAGTGCTTTGCCTGGTCTGGGGAAGGAATAAAGAAGAAACGAAGCAATATCACACATTTGCCCTCTCTCTGTGAATGTAATTTAAAAGGGTGATGACTACAGACCATACTTTTAGGGTAGGTTTGTGTAGATTACTGCAGAAAAAGATTTTGAGCAGGTTTAGTGGACAGTCACTTTATTCTATTAAACATACGTGCTAAAGATACTACTTAAAGAAAATATTATTAGATAAATCCTTGTCATTGCCTCCACATTTATGTGTTTTGAAATAGTCATAGCAAAATAGAGAAGTTTGTTCATCAATCCTTTTTATTCTCTTTAGATATTTGTAGCCATTGTTATAAATGGATCCAGTCACGGTGTTCTCTCCTGTAATGTTTTAGATCTAGTTGCTTGAAGTACCAGGCAATATGGGTGTCAAACCTGTGTTTGAATCTAAGGACAGTCTGTTGCTACAGCTGTCTTCACAGATGTGAAGTTAGGCCCCACAAACTGGAGCAGCCTGTGAATTTTTCCAGTTTACAGTGTCCCAACCTTTTCCTGATAGTATCAAATTGAAAAAAAACAATCCCAATTCTTTTATTAAGTTATTACCTGGCACAAAGGCATTGCATTTGTCAAGGATTTGAAAGATCTCAGTGATTTCAAGATTTAATATTGTTCCTTAGATATTAGAACCGAGTTCCAGATCTAGGTCAGATCTTTAAAGCACTTCTTATACATAAAGATATGCTGTTATTAAGGTTAATCAGGTTGTTATATGTTTTAATCCCCAATCAGAGCAAGAAGTCTCTGTGTCAGTACAGTGCAACTGAGCCTCCATTGTTACAGGCTGCACTGGATCAATGGTATTTCGGTTGTAAAAGAAACCTGGAGAAGAGGTAAAAAAGCAACACGACTAATTTCCAGCAACTGTACTGAATGCTGAGCAGGCTTAAGTTGTTTTGAGTCACTAAGATTAGCCAAGTTGAAACATTCGTCTCCTCTTACTTTGATTTACCACCATTGACATTACAGAGTGAATTGCATTTGCTGTGTAAGCATCATTTTGTTCAATGGGGCAAATACATATTAACATTGCCACAATAATTGCTCAAAAGGCATTATATTACTTGCTTGTTTTTTTGAAAGTGCCTACAGATGCTGTTTAACACCTCACAGGACTAGATGTTATAATCACAAAACAAATATCAGTCCTTCTCTCAATGACCTGATGATTTCAACATGTAGTGAGAGATGAGAGGCAGGGAGAGGAATAGAAGAGACAGATGAAACGGTGTGTTAAGTAAATTGGCAGCTATTACAATTGCATTTGTTCAGGCTTATCAGAGGGAAGTGGAAGAAGCAAGAGGGCTGGAGCCATCCCTCCATTACCTCTGCCTAGTACTACTTGTAGTCCAGTCTCATGAGAAAGGAGAGACTGCAGTATAGCTTATCTGCCCATCAGCAGCCCAACCGTGCCTGACTCTGAACTGCTGTTTCATATACTTTTGCAATAAGAAAGGTTACATCCATTGTCTCTGACCAAAATCTGGATGTAGTATGGGCACGAGTGAGACCATGTAAAACAAGAAAGGTTTTTTTCTGTAGCTAATGCTACTTTTCCATTAGCAGAAGTAAAGTAGAACTTGGAACAAGATTGAGTCCACCTGCATTTCTGATGTCTCATGAAGCAGTCCTCCTCAAACAAGTGCCCGACTTCCATACTGAGTTGATGAAGGCATAGAGGTTACCCTTTGGAGGAAGACCCTACCTGCCCTAGGTTGTGAGTTCTTTGATACCAAAGGTAGGAAGAAATCCCATGGCTTTGCCACCCTTCTCTAACTCTTGGTTGGAAGAAGTGATGTTGTAATAGCTAATGTCTGAGGTGAAAATGATGTGAAACGAAGGCACACTTGGTATGTTCAGGGCTGTCTGAATTAGTTCTAGATATGGTGGTTGCTGAGCAAAGACTCCTGGAGCTCTGGAGGCCTCTGCCTTACCCATGCCTTACCCATTAAAGAATGAGTCTTTAGTAGTGGCCGTATTTTCCAGCTGAATAACTAGAGAACAGAAAGGTTTAGTGACTTGGCTTTGTGGGCTCTGCAGCTTACTGGTCAAGGCTCTGTCAGCTCAAAAGAGCTCTGTGGCTGACAGCCACAATTTTGACACCTAAGCCTTGAAAATACATTTTAAAATGACTCATATCTATCTTTCAGAGTGAAGGTAGGCTATTCCATGAATACGTGAAGGGTTTATTTAGCTGTGTGGTGAATACATCTATCTTTCTAAATTACTTAATACAACTACATTTCTAAATTCTTAATTACCAAAGCAAAGATAGTGGAATGATGTATTTCTAGTACATAGTTAGGTCTGATTCATCTTGGTGCTCCTGGATGAATAAGATCCAGTGTTCCTGTTAATGGATGCTTTCTATGACCCAGCTGTTTGAGAAGAGTGATGCATTACTGAGGATTTGCATTGGTAGGTACTTTCTGTAGTAATTGCACAGCTACCAAGAGAGATAATTGCTGGTTTCCAGATGTTACCACTGTGGTCAGTGCCACTTGCTCCCACTCTCTGTTTAAATTTAATTCTCCTCTGAACCTTCCTTTTCATTAATTAAAAATTATGAAACTAGTTTCTACATTTAATTACACAAAAGAAAGACAAACAAAAGCTGTTTTAAAAGCCTGAATGATTCTGAGCATTATGAAAGTGTATTGAGGGTAGCTGCCTAACAAAGCATGGTTAGTGAACACTTAGAAAACTCACATACTAGATGAGAAAGCAGAATTGAGATTACTGTACTTTTAACATGATTTACAAATAACAAGCATAGGGATCAAACAAAAGCACACTTCATCATTCCAGCAGCATTAACTCTGACCAGAACAGACAGGTTTTCAGCCTCTATCTCCATAGTATGTCTCTGCAAAAAGAAAACTGAGAGGCATTCTGCAAAGTCATGCGGAGGAAGTGCTCCCAGCTCATTGTGCTTCCTTGCACGCCTGAAGGCGCTCTGTGTGTGAGCATTTGCAAGAATAGACCATATGTTAATGACTTACTAACCTCAAAGCCAAGTCCACATGCTATAAACCACCAGTGTTACCTTTCTTTTGTGCACTGTGTTATTGCCTGAACAAACCCCATCATTTCAGAAAATGTCAGGTACAAGTATTGTATCAAGAAGCAAACTGTGGAAAGTCAGCTCATACATTTACCAGAAAGCCATTAGGAGAAAACGTATATGTACTGAAAACAAGATAAAAATAATATATAAATGTATCCACAAGCCAAAAGTATGATGTTCTATTACGATGAAAGATGCTTGAAAAACATTAAGAATAACAAAGCAGATTCTTTCCTACCATAAAAAAGCTTTGCTCAACACAGGAGGGCTTCATGACTGCTGGAAAATATGAGGAAGGTAAACACAGTACAATGATATCACCCAGACATTTTGAAAGCAGATTTTTGGTTTTCAGACTGTAATTGGGCTGCATATTGGATTTGCGTGAGTAGTGTAAATCTAACATACCTGTACAATAGGTGAAAAAACTGGCACTTTGTACCTTTCAGTGATTTTCTTGTGGTTTTTAATTTTCTTTAGTCATTTCCTCATCCCTTTTTTGTTGCAATAGCTTTGATGGTTCCCCATATATACCGCCTCTTTACCCTGCTGTTAGCCCTGAAAGGAATTGACAGGCCCCCTGTCCGGCTTGTTAAGCTCTTGAAGCTTGCTGCATCCTGCATGTAGCGTGTTTCTGATTATGCCGGCAGCACAGATATTTGAGCTCACAGCTGCTGTAGTGCTGCCAGATCAATACAGCCACAAAGCACAGCAAGCCTTTTGTGTCAGTTCAGAAATCAGATTTCTCTTGTCTAGAGGGCAATCTGTAAAATAAAATCTCCTAACGTGAAGTAGTCCTCTTGGAGCTTCACTGAGATATGCATTTATCAGTGTATTTAACAAGGCACTAAGAAGCTCTCAGGGCTGAGTGACAAGAAGGGGCTTCCTTGCTTCAAATCGATGCCACCTCCCCCTCTGCCTCTCCCCCGCACCACCCTAGACTCCACATGCGATAAGGCACAGCATATGTTTCTCCTTAGACTTCTCTGCAAAAATATCAAACCCTTAAAAGACGCATCAGTTGCGGACATAAACCTGTCAGAAAACAATTATCAGCTGTATCTCGTAGTGATCTTATTATGTCACTTGGGTCTTGATAACCTTGCAGATACCCTCTGTAGTGGAAATAATCAAGGCAGAGATAATGAAATTTATTGATAAAGCAAGGAGTCTGACTGGGTCAGCTTGAAGCCCACTCAGCTGTTAGTTTGCGGGTGGGACTGTTGTTCATTTCTGGTTTTTTATTTTATTTTTATTTTTTTGTACAGCTGATAGGACTCAATTTATATTCTTTCCTTCTCTCTGATACGGACAAACTCATTTTTTTCCCCTCCAACTCCAGTGAACATTTAGGTTTAGAGCTAGTACGCGGGGACTGTCAGCTCAGCAGCCAAGAGAAAGAAAGGGGAGTAGGGTACAGGGAAGGATCAACCATAGCATGTCGTGGAAAGCAGACTAAGACCATCCTTTCCCAGACATTTGTCCTACCACTTCCCTGGGAATAGCTGTGTAAGGGTGAGCCTTGCAGGAGTGCTAATGAGTTGCACTGGCAGCAGGACTTTGACCCTGCAAGGGCATGAGAGTGTAAATCCATACAAACTGAGATATAAAGAAAAGGGGGTTGCATGTGTGGGTTGAAGTGACTTTTTTGGCAATTTGGGCTCATCCCTGTCTGTGCTTTTTCACTCACTTGTAAATGGTTTCCTTAGGGATTGGATTTGGAGAATCAAATTTGACCAAATTTCACCTGATGGTGAAACTCAGTCTAGGAATGGATTTTTTCACAGGGGTAACTGTTGTCCCAGAGGAAGGAGGGCTGAAGCTTGAGGAAATTGCAGGACTCCACTTCTGAGGAAATGGCTGGTCTTAGCAAAAATGTGGAAATATGGCTTACATTAACTATTGAGCAGTCCTTTGCACTTTGTTTTTGTTTTGAAGAGCAGCTTTAAAAAAAAAAATACATTTTGCAGAGTGGTTTCAAAAAGCCCCTAAAGGAAAAAACGTTAGGTTGAGTGGCAGGACCTAGCACTGTCTTGGAAGGTCCTATGGAGAGGAGACCCAGGTTTCTTACTGGGCCCATGTGAAGGCTCGAACAGCTTTGCTTTGCACACTTGCCATCAACCTGGCTGAAGCAAGTGAGTTTGATTATGGATGAGGGAGGAGTTCCCCACGGAAGAAGAGGAAAACTTCAAAGCTTTTAAAATTAGACTATACAAGTCAAGGAAGATGACTAATTTAGTAAGGCTTCAACAAGAGTACATGCCTGAGAAAAACATCTGTTAGAAGAAAAGCATTGGAAACACTCTGAAATATATATTCAATAAGGTGAATCCATTTTTGTCAGGGCTACAGTTATGCAAACAATTTTATATAGTTTGTTAAAGATGTCCTATGGTTCTGCCACATATAACTTGTGATATAGTAAGGTGTCTTGATTAAGATCTGTTGCCTGGATTTTACTTTAAAAAGGGACAATACTAAGCAACATCTTTGCCTATTTTCATGTTAGGAATTGTGGGAGGAATCTATTCCTAACTGAAAGTCTAGGGCTGAGGATGCTTTGGATGCTTCATTTTCACCAATCTGTGGGTTAAATTGGGAGCTAACGACAGACTGATGAAAACCTCTAGAATGAAATATTTTCCTTTCTCTAACGCAGCAGAGTCAGCAGGGTGTAGGTCAACAGAAAGGAGCCCACCCTGTGCCTGTTTGACTGATAGTTCCCAGTCTGCCTTCTGTAGCCCTACAGCCTTGAACCCCGGCGCTGACTGTAGCTTCGTTTGCTACACCCTGGCTTCCAGTTCCCTCTGGTTGTCTTCTACCCCATTTCTCTTCTATATCACTACCAGTCAAAGCTTAGTCTTCTGTGGTGGTGAAGGATCAAACTTCTAATGGTAACTAGCCCTTAAAAAACATCAGAGGGTTTTTTATTGTCTTACTGCCTCTGCTGGACACCTAACCTATGAGGCAGTGAATATCTTTCAGAAGTGCCTGTCTCCCTCCACTGACCAGGCCAGGTGCCTGCCTTTTTATAGATGGATATACTTAGTTGCAGAAATGCTACCAAAAGTCAATTGACCGATGATATTTTATGTCTTACTGCCATAACACATTTATACTAACAGATTTTATGAATCACTGCAAAGGTGAGGTCCATAATAGCAAAACCAAGCTTCTCATGGGGTTTTTTGTTACAGTACAGTCCTGGCTTTCTTAGTCCTGCTTTTACTCGGACTGATTTATCTTGAGGCTATAGACTACAGATATATTTGCCTACCTATACTTTGTCATGATATTATCATCAAGAATATAACTAAACCGTTGGTGCCAGAGCAACCCAAACTGTTCTTATCTGAAGAGAAGAAAGGGACGATAAGATTTTTTTTTTAACTTCACTTGCCTATCTTATTGCATTTCTCTATCAGTTGAGTATGTTTTTCATTTTCCTTTCCAAGTGCACTTTTGTTTTCAATATTGAAGATCATATTCATAAAGGGGATTTCATCCGTCACTATCCCTCTACATTTACAACTCAATTTTAAGGATGAAACTTTCCACCAAGCAAAAGCATAGGCAGGTACTTCATCAGTACAAATGTGAGTACACATGAGGACTTTTTTTCCAACAGGACAAAAATGAGAACAAGATACTGAGTACAATCAGACAGGTGTGCTCTAAGATGGAGGCAAGGCCACAGGGTGTCGCAAGCTTGGAAACCGATCCAACTAGGAAACATTGTGATATGGTTAGAAGAAAAGGTGTAGTTGCTTGGAAAAATGACCAGTTACAGCCTTTTAGGTTAATAATGCCAAATCATTTGTGCAGGCTGGGTCACGTAATCTCTCAAGAGTCATATGTCCTGTCCCCATCCTGTTATCAGATGTATCTCTCTCATACATGTAAAACGTAGGCATCTTTTGAAATACAGCTGGACATAGAGCAGGTACGACACCAACAGAGGGGAAATGCAGAACATGGGAACTCTCCATCCCAGATGTTCTATGAATAACTGGTCTCTGGCCCAGTATCACAGAAAACAGGTCCTTAGACTAACTGGATTACTTTGGCCACTTGACCTTCTTATATGACAGAGAAATGATTGTATGCTAACAATTTACCTGGTAAATCATTATACATATGCTGCATATACAGGACCCCAAGTATTCTGGAGTACTCTCACTACAGTCTATCTGATGATTTTATTCTAAAATGTGATTCAAACCAGACAGTAGTTAGAGATACTGTTCAGAGATGCTTTCTAGAATGTAGTCAAATGATCACTTCTTCAGAAATCACTGCACTTCCTTTGAGTAATCATTAGCAATTTTTTCAAATGGAAACAATATTGCCTTTCAGCTGGTTTCTACTCTGTAATGAAGATTTTTAGGTACAAACATTTATGCATAATAATGCATCCTTTCTCGTCACCTGTGTAAATTCAGAGCTGACCTGTGGAAATCAAACAGAAATAATTTGTTGGTCCCCATAATGAAAGTGATGTTTTATGGAAACAGATGGCTCTATCCCAAATTCAAGAATTATTTCCAAATGCAAAGAGTGAGGGTCTCAATTCCCAGAGCAAATACTCTCAGATGAATCAAAGTGTGCAGGATCTAGAACTGTTCAGCTGGTCAGCATTTTTCTGCCATCTATAGTGGAAGACAAAAGCTCTGTTCATCTTGAGTGTAATGTAATCGAGAGTATGGTAGAAAACTTTTTTTCACTGGTAACACAGATGACACTGATGAAAATATCTGGAACTGATCTACAGTACGGCTTCTGCTGTTGTTGTGTACTAAAGCCACGACTGAAAGGAGATGATGTTCTAAGTGGATGGATGGAATAGTCACAGATGTAAGAAGAAAATGAATCCATTTACTCTTCATACCTGGTCAGTTTTCTTATATACACAAGACATAACAGATTAATTAGATTCACTCACGTACCTTGAATTCACTTGTGCTAGTAATAGAGGGCACACTGCAGATAACCTCCCTTCTCAGTGCTGAAGGGCAATCTACACATCCTGCTTGAAGAGTTTTAGTCTTAAAAAAAAAAAAGTTACAATATCATATGTGGTATTTCATACTTAGCCTTTGCAAGACTTCCTTTGCTTTGAAGGGTTTTCTGACTAAGTTACTAATCCTATGACTGGCTGTGTGTCTAGGCTTCTCCTTACTCATATGGTCTGGTTTGGAACAGGAGCCAAATGAAGACTGACGGTCATGGTCAGTTTGTATTAGCCACATAAAAGGAGGGTATTTTGGTCTTGAAGGGTTTACAGTCCACCTGCCTTTTAATATCTGAAGTTGCATGGAATAGAAGCCAGCACAAGCCATTGGAAAACCTTCCACCATCTTAAAAAAAACAGATCCGGGTCTGTACGTTTCATTCAATATGTCGATTTCCTTAATCCCCTGAGAATTGGTTTATTTTTATGTAGTTAATCTGAACAACAAAGCTGAATGCAATGTGGCAGTTCAGAGAAAATGGAGTAAAAGCATTGCATTGTTTATGGCAAAAAATGTAAGACCATTCTCCCTTCTTCTCCAATAAAGATTGGTTCTGATGCAGAAAATTCCCTAAACTCCTGCCTGACAACTAATATTGTTTCTATCACAGTATGAATGAGTCTTGCAAAATTCTGTTTGTGGCTGATAAAGAGTATTAGGCAATATGGACACGAGAAAGTAAAAGCTTTATGAAGGCAGGGCACAAGCCTGGGTCAACAACAGGAGAGAAAAAACAGGGAGCAGAAAAGGTAGTATGTGACTAAAAAGCGAAGAGAAGAACAGCAGGCAATGTGTTTTGTTTCCCCAAGAAATTCTGGAGGATTTGACTCTTTGCAAGTCTGTCAGTGCTGGATGGGGATTGCAGTGCATTCTGCACAGTGAGGCCTTGGGGTAAATAAAATTGCAACAGGAGCAAAAGGTTTTAATTTCTCATGCAGAAGCAGTAAAGAGATAATAATAACAACAATAAGGCTAGAACCTTGGGTAGTGTCCCTCTCCAGACATGGGCCATTGGTGAAAGGAATACATATTCTGAAGCTTGGATGATTTTGATACGTCTACACAGTTGTGGGCTGCCTGACCTCTTTCTACAGTAACTATCTTTTCTTTTGTATATCTTTTGTATTTCAACATCTGATGGTTTTGCAAGAAAGCAGAACTACGGATGCTGGTCAGATCCTGCATATTTTCTCCCCCTTTTCCAAGCCCCTTTGTTTGCTTTTTGCTATGGATTTACAGTGACGCATCCCATCTGGTTCTGCTGTATTGCATGATCCAAGATAACACTTAGCACCATTAGCAGTCAAGATGGGACACATCATAGCTTGTTCCTGCTGTGTGTCACCAAGGGCCTTAATCTTCTGCTTCAGAATTCCAAACAATTTCTAATTTCTTTTTAAGTTCCAGAGTGGTAAGCATCCCAGGGAACTCTGCATTTCCACATTAGGGCTGATTCTGCACCCAGGCAAGCTTGTTTAAAACTAATTCGGGGATCTTTGTACCAGATAGATATACCATGACTGGGCTGAAGGTCAGGCGAGCAGCTCTGTCTTTCTTTCTGAACCATCCAGTCTCATCACAGCCACCTTGATTATGTTTTAGCCCTGTCCCATGTCCTGCCTGATACCCTCCTCTTGTCAGGGAGGGGCATTCTCAGGGTCCGTTTAGGGCAGGTTTGAATTGCTGAGCTGTGGAAAAACCAGCCAGTACAGAGGCAAAGGACAGAGCCTGTAATAAGAAAGCATTCTTTCCACACCCTCTGGTTTTCGTGTCCCATATTTGAGTTTGAAACCGTGGTATTTTGAACTGTGACTCACCAATTTTGCTTTATTGCTGATAGTCTGTGGTTGGTAAATTTTATGTGTTTAATCAATCAAGCAGCTATATGCAAAGTAAAGCTAAACCGAGAGTATTTAACTTCTGCACAGAATAGGAATAGATAATGTAATGAGACTTTGTCATGTCCAAAAGCACGTAAATTAATCTGACATTACAGGCATAGCCACTGCACACGTGCACACAAGAAGCAGGACTTCCTGCTTTGGTTGACATTGTTTCCCGTGTAGTTTGTTTATTGCTGTGATTTGTTTATTAGTCAGGTAGACGCACCATGCTGGGGCCCTGCAACAGAAATCGGCCATCTCGTGGGACCTACAGAAATGCCTGAGCTCAATCAGGGGAGAGAGCCCAAAGGGATTCCGTGTGGCCCCATAGACCGGCGAGAGAGAAATCTCCCCTGCAGGGTCCTGCTGAGGATTATACTCTCCCGCGGATGCCCCGATAATCTCATAATCCCTAACCTATGACTCGCCTCTGATCTCCTCTCACTCCAAATTATTTAGACTTCAAGTAAGAGGAAGTTTAGAGAAGGAGAACAATTATGAAAAGCCATTTCCATTAAGCTCCTAAAACATTTTTAGCCAGTTTAACAGAGCAGTTAATGAGAGCAGGAGAGGAGACCTTGGGAGGGTAGCATAGATGTCTTTAATCTTTCTGGTCTATTTTTCTTATCTCCACCACATCTGCTGAAGCAAACAAGCAAACAAGATATGTTTCCAGTATGCACTTAACACTTCACATGCTATAGTTGAAAAAGTGGAGAAATGCTTTATTTCTTTATTGATTTAACAGTTTTAACTGATGCGATACCTATGACACGAAATATTCCCTCCACATACACAGACTTGTAAATGATAGGTTTGGTTACTACTCGAAAGTAGATCCACTTTACCACATTCCTCCTGCCCCCCCATCCCCCCCAAATTGATTATTCTATTACAGCGCCTCAGTAAGCTTGTTATACGACAGTGAGGAGCTGGTTAGTATATCCTTTCTGATTCTGCCTTTTTTATGGATTTCAAAGATAATTTCAAATTAAAATAACCTAAAGCGTAAAAGAGACTGGCATCGGTTATCTATTCTTTACACATAGATATAATTCTTGTGGGTTTTTTTATTTTGTTATTGACCAAGCTCTAAAATATGCATTATTCTGCTTTATGTATCTATTTTTGTAAAGCTCCTGGGTAAAAGTGAACTTTTACATAGCATTTTCCCTTATTGTTTTTAAAATGTAATATTTAAAATATTTGCCATTTGCAAAACAGTCCTCTTCTTCAACTCTCCCCCAATATTGTACTTTCTTTTGTTCTCTTGGAGTTTCTTTATAGTATAAAAAAGAGAAGAAAAATATGCACATTCCAGAAATAGTAGTAGTAGTAGTAGTAGTAGTAGTAGTAATAATAATAATAATAATAATTTATTTTTCATTAATACTGAAAAGCTACAGCTAAGCAAGACCTGTATAAACAAACCTTGTAAGAATATTCAAAAGAAGAAACATCACAAAACAGAGGGTTTTTTCTGTTTAGCAGAAATGAGGGAACGTAGCTTGTCAGAGAAGACGTACAGTTGCAATTCCTTACCACACACACTCCCTTTCTCCTTCCAGGCTATTTTCTATTTGAACTGCATGGTTTGGGGGTGATAGTTGTTTTTTACTGTCGTTTCAGCTCAGTGCTGTGGTCTCAACCTGGGGTCTCAAGGTGTTGCAGTAAGATAATTTGCAACAGGTAAAATGACAAACATCCATCATTATCTCCAGCAATTTTTTTACAAGGCTATCAACAGAGCTATTTGAAAACTGTCCCAACTGCTTGGCTTTTGAAGATGGATTTAGCCCTTCTGGACTGAGGTTTTTGCAATATTTCATATGATGATTTGTGCGCAAAACTGTACTATCATATTAATAATTGCAGCAACTTTTGTCATTTTACAAATCCAAAGTAATAAATGTCATCACCACTAAGACTGTAATTCACTTAATGGTGTCACATCCTTTTAAAGTTGTACTCTGGATTATGTCCCTTCCTTGCTGTTATATTAGAACCATGATATAAAAATGCACTGTTGACTTTGCAGGAAAATATCATTAAAAGAGAGTGCTTTATCTCCTTTACTCCTTTGACCTCTCCCTCCCAGCCATAACTAGTTGACTGTAGCTGTATTCTTCCTCTCCTAAAGCAAAAGTAATTAATCTACTTTCAAGATTTGCAGAATCTCATATTTCAAAAAGTACCTGCTTTTGCTTAGAATGGCCTTGTCAGTGTGTGATTGAAAAATGATCTGAAACACTTTATCAAAGATCAAACAAATGCAAACTGCACTTACCATTAGCTAAATACTTGGCCTGGGCTGAGTCATCCCATCATGTGCTGGGCTCCTGAGTATCATCCCTGTATCATCCAGTATCATCCCTGATCAGCGCTGGAGTGTGGCACCCACAGGTTTAATTAGACTGCAATATGTCTGTATAACCGAGTTTGAGTTTAGCAATAGGTAGGTATGGTGATGGCCTTGTTTTGTTGCTGTGGTAAAGATTGGGCTTCTAAAAAGCACAAAATAAATTGAGAGTAACTATGACAAACTAGAGGAGATGGTTGATGCGGAGCTTATGAATTCTAATTTGAATTAGAAGCTTCTATGTGAGATTTCTAACTCCATTGTGAGTGTAGCGCTGGGTGCCTTCACTACTGTCTTTCTACTGCCATATTTGGCTGAAATCCAATGGGATGATGACACAGCTCTAATAATGGAAAGTCATTAACCTGAGGAAATCTCATTCAAATGAAACTAAATGGGGCAATGCAATAGCTAAAGCTTGCCAGGGTAAGTTTTGTCTGACTTCTTTTCAGGGAGCTGTAGCTCAGAGCAGTGGAATTTATCCTTGAGGCAGAACAAAGGAATTAGATGTCATTTTGCAACCCTTTAACTAAACGTGATTTCAAACCTCAGGACTTTTTGCGGGAGAGAAGGTAATGCTTCTCTCAAAGTAGGATTAGCCAAGGAAGAAGAAAAATGGCTGTATAAAGAGGAGAGAGCGAGCGCAAGATATTTAAGAATATTCAAAAAAGGATCCAAAGAACAACTACCACCCCAAATCATGCACAGTTCAGATAGAAAAGACAAAAAAGATTCTGACATATCCAAAAAAATCGGGGGAAGGAAACAGAGGCATGTGTGTTTATTATTTTGTCTAGTTCTGTATCCTTCCTGTGCTAACTGAAGTGGAGGATAATTGTATTTAGAAACCCATATACATCTTGGGCATCTGTTAACTTTCATCTGTCCTGTATCACTGAAGAGTAGCACGTAAATCCAGCATGCTGCGGGCTAGATTTAAGGATTTCAGTGTGTTTAAATCACTGTGGTATCTGGAAGCTTGGGACATCCTAGGACGGCTTAGGGGCCATTTAGCCCAATTTCTGTGAAGAGAGAACAGATATCCATGTTTTATCTAGGAATTGTGTCAGAGGTGCCAAGGATGGGACAAAGACCAGTAGACCAAGAGAAGATGAAACTCATGTCTATCCTTGAGGTCCCAGTACAGCAACCTGGCTAGTGTTCTGCTAGGGTTAGCCCCATCAGAGCTGAAACAATAACCAAGAATAATAGGGAAAAAATATATTCATAGTAGTAGATGAGCTTGCAAATTGCATTCTTAAGTTCTTGGCCTCAGAAGAGAACTTTTTCATTTAAATGGTATATTGAAATACCACCACCCCCCTGCTGGTTAATTAACAAAAGCCTTATACTGGAGTGCAAAGAGTGAACAGTTGAAAAAATAGATACATTTTGAGGTTTTTTTCTAAGCTAGTTCCTTCAGAAATAAGAGTTCCACTTCGTCAGGATTAGCTCTGAGTTTGGGGAATTTTATGCAAAAGCCCCATTGTTTGTTTCTGTCTCCTGCAAAGATTTTTCCTACTTGTTTGTGACCCCACTTCCCCATCAATTACTCCTTCTTGGTGATCTGAGCTCATTTTAAATCTTTTAATACAGATATTGACACCAAAGAGGACTCATCCATAGAGGAAGGGAATGTGGAGCTAGTCTTCAAAAAAGCACATGTTAGTGCCTCTCAGTCACATTAGTAATTTTTTTTTTCTGAACTAGAAGCTTCTAATGTTTGTCTTAGCCTCTGGGCATTAAATGGATCAAAGAGGAGGGTTGGAGGGGACAATGCTTATCTGAGGTGCTCACGTGCTGGAGCACACGATGACCAGTTGATCAGTTGATCATCACGTTGCCACTCGTGCCACTCACATTATGGAGCTAAATACAGGTGGCAGCGTTCACATTAGCCTGGCATTACCTGCCCCTCTCTTGCTGCAAGAGAGGACACTACCACTGCAGAGTTGGGAAAGCAGAAGTTGAAGTATTTCAAGAAGGAGGCACTTCTTACGACCGTGTCCTTCCCTCTTCTTTCCGCGTTGTCTACGCAGAGGTGTCTCTTCCCTCGTGGTTATGTGCGGTGTGTAGATACTGAGGGACTCCGCTGAGGCTGACAGGGCTGGTTGCTTCTGTAGCTGCAGGTAGCTTGCACATCTCTGCACGGCGTAGCAGTCCGCCAGACAGGCAGGTTTCTGGGTAGTGCTCGGACACCGATTTCATCCGCAAGTGTGATATTGGATGTAACATGCAGTGTGAAGGGCTCAGAATCCCCCTCCTGGGACACGGACGTCCCCTGCCATTGCCCTCATCGACACACACACAAACACACACCAGCTTCAGATGCTTTCCATGCTTGTAGGTAGGTGCTACAACATGGCCTTGGAAATCCTTTCAATGCAGTTAAATTTTAGATTATTCTACAGCAGATCTCTGCCTTAGTGACCTGGATATTCGTTAGTTCTGGTTTTTGCTCTACCATCTAAACCATTTTAAGTGGTAATTCACTCTCATGTAATTTGCTCAGTGCAGAAGAGGCTTCCTCTTCCCTGTCCTTTGACCTACCTTGAGCCTCACAAAAAGACGAAGCGTGGAGATGCCAGGGCCCTGGGGGGGCTGGGGGCTCCTTGGAGTCTGGGAGCACTGGGGGGTCCCCATGGTGGGTCAGGGCAAGTCCCGTCAGCCATGGCCCATGCCACCCCCAGCCAGGAGCAGGGCGGCTGGGGGGCACTGGGGCAGCCCCAGTCCTGGGCATCGGGCTCCTCCTTGGGGTGGGGATAGGCTGGGGCTGGGATGGGCTGTCGGTCCATGTGCGAGGATCAGGATCGGGCCTGGTGATGGGGACCGGGGTGAGACATGGTCCTGGGATGGCCACGCGGGTGCCCTCAGGACCCCCCCCCAGCAACGTGGTCATTATGTGCTGGGCTGTCAATAAGGGACTGGTAACAAATTGTAGATCGAGAAGGAGTGGGGGTTCCCCATTTCGGATTAAAACCAGATATGGATCAGAGCCTTGCACGTCCCGTATTGCATTATGTCCTGAGCAAACTTAGTGCTGGCTGTGGGCCAGGAAGTAATTTTCCAGCCATTTTTCCAGCTGCAGACTGGAGTGCCTTGAATGTAGCCTTTATACTGCTCTAACATCAGGCCCTGAAACAAAGACTAAGTGTGCTCAACAAAGACGTTTTGTTATAACTAGGTGGATTGTATTTACAATTGGGATTACAGTACATGGGAATCGAGATACAGAAATATAAATGAGAAAACCTCTTTCTGATGTTACTGAATAAAATAACCCCCATAGGAATTGCTGTATACTTACATAGTCATCATGTGGCTTACTGGGAAAGTTGAAGGTATTAGTCTCGTAAGAATCCCCGCACATCTGCAGTTATACCCAAGAGTCTGTTTCAATATAGTACAAAAAATACTATGCATGTTTAAAGCCACGTTAATTTTAGAGTTGCCATAGAAATTGCTGGCACCTCAACACTTAATTTCGTTTCACAACAGGACAAAATCCAGAGACTTCAAAACCTTCCCTAGAATGGAAATGCTAAAATTCTTAGGAAAAAATATTATTAAAAAAAAAATCTGGAGTTCATTGAAATGTTTTATTTTTCTTATTCAAAGCATCACAATGGTTTGCGTTGATTCATTTCAACACTGAACTGCAGATCACGACTGTGCATCGTCTTGAGGGAGCTGTAGCACCAAATCTCATTCATTCCCACACTGTGAGCAGGGTCCCTGGCTTGACTCCATCTTCTGTAATGCACTCTGAATCACAGGGCTTCCAAGATAAATCCTACAGTTTTGTTCAGAAAGGCGTTATGTGCATTACAGGAAACGGATAATTTCAGCAAAAGCACAAGAGAAAGGAAGTCCACAGCTATAGACCACAGAAGGCATAAAACATTAGGAAAAGGTCACTATGCATTTGCTTATTCATATCAACTCGAAAAAAAACCCAAAACCAAACAAACCTTTGGAGTCATTCAGACCACAAACACTTTCTGATTTGTATCCAACCACTCAAACCCGAAGTACTTCACTTTGATTTTTATGAACTATTTTAAAAAACACAAAATAAAAATTCTGCAACTCTTTAAAAAGTATCCAACACAAAAAGTCAGGTGACAGAGTGGACTTACAGCTGTTACTTCTGTTCAGGACTTCTGACGGGAAAATGGATGAAATGCTTTTAAGTGCAGGAGTGGGAACTTTAGCTCTGGACGAGCATCCTCCTCTGCTCCTGCCTCTGCCTATGCTGCCTTTGCTGCTCCTTTTTTGCTTCTCCTCAGCTGGAGGCTGCTGCCTGCCATGGTGGAGGGGTGCCCTGTCCAAATGACTCTAAGTCCTAATATTTAAGGTATTTAAATAACTTGATTCATTTTGAGTGAAGCAGTGAAGAGGCTTTGGTGGCAGCAGAGCTGGCAGATGGGGTGGCTGGTGGATTGCACGGCGAGACGATGGTAAGCAGCTGGGAGCAGGGTTTGAAACTTCTTCCACGGGCACAGGCGCGGCTGGGAGAAAACCACTTGTAGCCATATTTCACTGAAGTGCAAGGTGTGTTTCTGCTGATTTGGTCCACAGTTTTAAAAGTTCTGCTTTTCTAGCTTACTTTATCACTAGGTACTCCAAGATAAATAGGATTGTTTGAACAAAATGTATATTTGCACTGAAAAAAAGACCCAGTGAGTTAATGTTGACACGTGGTGACCTTCTGTAGGTATACTGTAGGTTCGTTGTTTTTTTTTTTCAAAAGTAAGTAAATCCACTGTGCATGCCAATGTGACTGTCTTCACTAGAGACAAAATGTAAATTGATTTTAAAAAGTTGCTAAGCACACTCTAGTGCTGTGGGCTTTCGTGAGTATCCAGAGCCCCTACAAATTGGGCTGTTCCTACTGGTGGACAAATACGGAGTTAGGAGAGAAACTTCAGGAATCTTAGGCTACATCAAATGAATGGGGAGCTCACATACAAAGGTGAAAAGCTCCACTTCTCAGATCAGAAGAATTTTCCCATTTTGAATCCGAATCAGTTTGCAGATGCTGACTACATTTTCTGGTATGTTTTATTAAAGACTTTTTTTTTAAATTAAATTTTGGAAAGCATGCATACCAGCTACTTTTGCAGAATCAGGCTCTTGCATAATGAAGAAGCCTGCCATTTATACCAATAAATGTTATTTTCTTTCAGAGAGTAAGGTTCTGGTAAGCATAGATATTCAGGTGATATCTTGCAATTTGGAGGACTGCATAATCCTAATATTTATTAGTGTGCCACTGTCAGATAAAAATATTCCTTATATGGATAAGACATCTGCAAGGAATGTATACTTTTCATAACTACAGTACTCACTTTGACAAATACCAGTTGCGTTTGAGTATGAGTTTGCAGACCCACCAGCCTGTCTGGGGCCTTTCAAGGTCTTCAATGTAATTGGCAGCTAGTAGGGGAGAAGCAGCAGAATTCCTTTATGTCTCAATTTGACTTAAAAAAAAAAAGCTCAACATCAGATGATTTAGACTAGTGTTTGTGTTTTATCAGCTGATGATAAGGTACACCATGCAATCTAATTCTGGGCATTTTAGTATTCTATATGAGCCAGAAACATTGTAACATACCATATAATACTTGGTCCTCTGAGGGCATAGAAATGAAAAAGAACGTAAGTACTGTAACTTAAAAGAGTATCAGAAGAGTGTACACTCCTAAGCAGGTCTCTGTTTCGTCGCCTGATTTCTTCAGTGTAGGCTGCCTTCTTATACAAAGGCATTTCCTCTGCTTCCCCATATGACCCTATAAATACTCTGCATCCTGTGGACTATTTTGCCTCATTCTGATGCCTCTTTTTACCCGTGACAGAAAATCACCAGTAAGGCTGGGACAGCTCCCGACCCTGGGGACCGATGACTCCAGAAATCCATTGATTACAGTTTTTGCATAGGTGTCTTTTCCTTTGTCTACAATGATTTGGGCTGCCGTTTCATTCCAGCCCTATGAAAGACAGCATATTCTTTTGTGTGTGTCATGTAGCAATTGACCGTATTTTTAATCTGTGGTATTTCCTTTTCTTTCCTTTTTTTTTCTTCAAACCTAAAGTATTACTGTGTACAGGAAACGTTGTTAGCCTTGTAGGCAGCTGGATTTTTCTGTCATTAGAGCAATGACTTGGGATTGAGGCAGTGCCACAGATTTCTTGCTTACTGGGGGAAATCTGTTGCCTGGCCTCTCCCTGCCCAGCACGCTGTAGCCTCCCCTGCTCCTTCTCTTATCTATGTTGGGTATAAGCTCTTTGAGATAGGGGCTGCCTTTGACTAAATATTTGGACAAGATAAAGCATGATGCAATCTAGATATTTTTTGGAACCTCTAGGAACATAATCATGTAAACAAGACTGTTTTATATGAATCAGGATTTTATCATTTAGCAATTCACTGGCACGCCCCAGTGGGGGGCTGAAACGCAATTTTCCTTATGCCATATGCATGCTGCAGAGTCACTGTGACAAATTGTTCAGGAGCTGGATCTTTTCCCCTCCACAGAAGAAATATTGAGCTAAAACGAAGGCCAGTAAATGCTTAATTACTGATACTAAACCATCTTTCATATATATACTGTGAACATGAAACATATTGGACGGAGCTGCTGTCTGGCGCATTTTCATAATATGTGAAACTGGTAAATCAGAAACAGATGGAAGTACTGAAGTGGGAGAATTGCCCTATTCCCTAATTAACTTGATAACAATGCAGAAGAAGAGCAATATTTGGGTTTTGGGGAAGACCGTTGGGTCAATATTCTCCCAGATAGAAGATGGATAGTTAGGACATGAAAATTATTAGCCAGGATATATATACATTATTATATTGCCCATTCATATTTATCAAGGAGAAGCTTATAAAACAGCTGTTGCTATGGTTCTCTTCTCCATCATTATTTCTTGAACCATCAGATATTCTGCTCTAATGCATTATATAATGTGATTTTGCACATCAGCACAATGCCAGGCATAGAGCTGGATGAAATTACATTTTTTTCAATGATTTACTGAAAAATATGCTTTCCTGAAAAAAGTTATGAATTGAAGGTGAATTGGATTGTTACTTTTGGCTATTACAAATAAGTTGAACGTCCCTTTGGATCAACTCATTCTTCATCTGGGAGAGCTGGATTCAAATCCTCTTTGTGCCTGTAAAACCACGCTTCTGGACTATTCAGCTGTGTAAACACGTGTGTGCAAACTTTTGCTCTCCGATGGTTACAGTTCTGCTTTACGTACGTGGTTAGAGGTGCAGCTGACCAGGAACTAGAAGTCCGGTGTCTCACGCCTTGCACACTCCTTCAGCTGGAACCGAAGTGGGGATGCGTGCAGCCTGGGGGCTGGAGTTCCCTCGTACTACCTGTGGCCACGTCGCGTTAAGACTCCTGCCAGTAGCCTAAGGTGTTATTCTCACCCACTTTTGGCTGAAAAGACTAAGCATGATCAAACCTAAGATGACTGCAACTGAAAGGAAGCAATCCAGCATATATCCTGTGGCTTGGTGGTTAAAATCATTTTTTGGGGAGGTAAGAGATGTAAATTCACACTGCCACAGGCAGGGAATAAGATGGACCTGGATCTCTTAAGCCCTGGGCAAAGAGTCTAAAAATCACTGAATTACTGAGCAAGATTACAGCTACTGTCCAACAGCTTTCTAAACTTAAACCTTCTGCTCTTTTGCCTTTCTTACAAATGCCTTTCAAAAACAATAAGGTTGGTTTTTTTAGATTGCATGGAAAACCTTCAAGTGTTCCATCCACCTTCTGGTTTTTTGCTTTATTTGGCAAGAAAAAGGAAGCTTTTAATTAATTTTGATCCAAAGGGAAAAAAAAAAAGCTTTATTTGTGTGTTTTCTTCTGGCTTTAGATCTAAAAATCCAGATATTCTAGCAGTCCCAACCTTAGCAAATGTGAGAGCATGGGTTTAGTACCATTCCTCTTTCTAAGGGTTTTCCTCTGGGCAAGTCGCTGTATAAGCACACACCAAAATAAGATTCTGCTCTTAGTGTGATGTATAAGGAGACTCTGTGTTGCATAAATCAAGCTTTCTGAAAATGGGGAGAGCAGTACAGTGAGCCCAGGCGCTCCATTTCGGCCCTCCGAAGCCAAACGCAGCGGGCATCGTTCAGCCATGGCTGGAAACCTGACATCCCCTGCCAGCTGCAGGAAACGGGGCACACTGCACTTATAAAGTCCAGGCATGTTTTTCCTGAGTCATGATTATGTTAAATGCATTTACTAAGTAAAAATGGAAGAATGAGGGGAATAAAGGAAAAGGATTCCATGCAATTACTTTTCTTCTCTACTTCATTTTAGAAAAAAAAATAATGCTTATGCTCTGGACAGGGGAGGAGGGTGTTTGCTTTCTACACTTCTCTCTCTCTAGTCCCCATCCCACAGAATAACTTACAACATCACTTTCAAGTGAAGCCTGACCCTTCTTTTTGGAATTGGCTTCATGGCACTAGAGCAATTACGATATTTCAAGTATTTCCTAGCTGTAGTCTCTGCAGTAATTGCTGATTATCTCTGATGAGCTCTTTGGCATCATGTGCGTGGGACTGATGGACAAACCCCTACAATGGAAGAAGGCTCAGGGTGCAGGCGATGTGCTCATGAAGCTCAGGGAAGAATGTAGGGAGTGACCACAGCTATTGCACATAACAGCTGACCTCATCTCAACACAAAGGGGACTGGAGGGGGCCGTTTGTTTTTGATAAAGAGCTGTATCAGTTGAGTGGATCAGCTGATACACTGAGTTTTGCCCGAGTTAATCAGAAGAGTGTGAATATCTTCTTAAGTTAGTGGGACCAGTATGGGGAAAGTGTATATACATGGCTCAGCACAGAGTATGAAAACTGAACGATCAATAAAATGAACTTCAAAGAGAGCAACATGCTTGAACTGGCTTCAACCCATGTATTCCTTCCCAGTGACTGGGGATGCCTGACATCATGAAAGTGAGCATAGAGACTGGAAATGGCAATCACATGTGTACTGTGATCCAATTGTATGTTGTAATTGCTATATTGTGCTTGTATTCTGATTTCAGCACATTGATGTATCACTCTGCTAAATCAAAAACCTGAGTAACATCACTTCAGATATGTAAATGTGGTATTAAACATTAAACCCTCTCTGTGCAGAATATAAGAAAGAACCTGGTCAGACCATATTGCACTCTGACACTGTTTCTGGGCTCTCCTCCTTATTTTTCACTGCTAAATAAAGCTTGCAAAAACCGAAAATCCCATTTGCAGCTTTCCCAATATTACTTTCTTAAGGAAGCTACTGAGGTAGTCAGAAAAATGTTTGCAATGAGAAATGGAAGTGTGTGCACCATACCAACTCTGCATGAAGTTGTGATCCACTCTAAGAGAAGTTCTAAAAGTATGATTATTCCAGCTACCCTGTTACCCTGCCTGAGTCTGCACCACTGTTGCATTTTTGGGAGGAAGCAGAATCTTCCTCAATGATCACCCAGCTTCCTCCTGGAGCGACAGCTTCCCTACTGGAGGGAGAATGGGCTGGAGGGGCAGCAGAGGGGTAGGAGCTCTTCTTCACCCACTTACTGTTGACATGTCCATCCACTTGAGAACTGATGTAACATTTCTTCGCCTGTGAAATTTTCATGGCTATCCTAATGAACGTAAATGACTGCATATTTTTTAAATTTTGACAGTCCTTTGCATCAGTAACTTCCTAAATCAATCACTTCTTTACTTATGCGATATGATTAAGCTTTTGGAGTAAGAATATTAAAAAGCTCAGGAGTTAAGCATTCAAAAATTAGGAAGAGTCATATTTAAGGCTCTTTGCATTGCTAACTACATGACAATGTACTGTTTTTTGTGAGTTCTTAAGATGCAATGTTGGGAAAGTAAATGATATGCCACACTTTAATCATTAATTATTAACTATTGACATGCTTTAATTGTAATTGCTTTCTTAGTCACCGTGTATCTCTTGTTGAATGTATTTGAAATGTATTTTCAAATATGTTGTTCAGATCTTTTTTTTCTCTTGTCCTTTTGGACAGAAGACATCTGCCAAGTTCTGAGCTTAGTATTTCTGAGTTCTTGTCACAGCTTGGTTATTGATTTACTGGAAGATATGCCTGTTTCTCATTCAGTCTGTACATGAGGACAACAGTTTTTCCAAAGTCTCCTTCACAGTTTAAAAAGATCAATTAACATTTGAAGCTATAAACTGTGTAGGAGAGAAAAGTATTATTATTTGGAAGTCTTTTAAATATTATTGCTCACTAGAGGTAATTGGAAAATGATGCATCGAGACCTGTACTGAACTGTTTCTGAACAAATCTCTAAAAGAAATAGAGTTCTGATTTTCTTCCAACATTTTATGACTTACAGAAAGTTTTGTATAATGCAGGAATATTATTTTAAAGTTAGAACAACTTAATGTCTTTATAAACACTGTACTTTGTTTGACATATTCCAGTCAAATGGTTTCAAATAGGACTTTTTTCCTGAAGAATTAAGTGAAATTAAGCTGAAGCTGGAAATGGTGCTAGAATCCCTACCAGAAAACAGTGATCTATAATTGTGTTTCAACTACTATTTCCTGCAGGGCCATTTTTTAAATCACAAAAATCTTAGTAGTGTCTACTTTGGTGTATTTGGGGGTGAAATACCCATGTGCAGAAAGTGATTAAAACACCCTACCTTCTACTTTCTCCATTACAGCTGCTTTCTGACAACTCCAGACCATTTTTAGTGTACTACAAGCTTAGTTACACTGTATAGCCACACTATTCTCTGCAGATTTATATTCTTTTAATGGTCTTCCAAAGGCCAAGAGGCAACATTTGGCAATATTTACATTATGTGGTGGTCACATCTGTTCAAGGAAGCATTTCAGCTACCACACTTACTTTGTGGCAAGAATAAGAATGATACTCAAATCATTGTGCAAAAACCAGATATAGTATAAAATACATGTATTCAATAAGCAAATTAAATACATGGAGTTATATATGCAGGGATTTGACATGCTAGGATCCTTCACCCCCACTTTATTTTCTGAAGCTGTTGAGTCTGACAAAGTTTAAAATAATGTTAAGTAAGTCTTTAAGACTTTGGAGGCTTGGCAATGCTAAATCCTGAAAATTTAGTCTAATGTCAAGCCAGCTGTGGTCAGCCCTCACCAAAATTGCTTTTCCCTGAACTATTCGTTTAAAATGACAGCTGGCCAGCAACCAGCATGTACGTAATGCATTGTGTATTGACATTGTGTAGCTGATATGGAGCTTAACATGATTTTCAAGGCAAATTTGGGAAACTTCCCAAATTATGTCCTAACACCCCTGAAAAGATCAGACTACTGAAGTGGAAATAGCTCCACAGCATAACATAGCTTTTACTTGACTGTGTAAATACTAAGAGAACTTTAAAATTACGCCCAGAGAAAAGTTCATTTCATTTAAGACCTGCATTAGCTCTCTGAGCAAAAATTCTCACTGCTTATTTGCTTTACACCTGGCCTGAAAAGGAAATACTTGTACAGAAATATTTGTTTGAGTGTCTGTCAGGGAAATCTCTCTCTTCTGTGATGAAGGATGCTGGGAGTTCCCAGGCAGAAGTATGGTAACCCTCAAGCCTAGCTCCACAGCTAGTATCTCTTCACAAGCACCGCATGATGCAGAGTGGATGTACCTACTATACCATTCTCTGGGGCCATCTAGAAGTGACTGAAATGAAGACCTGAGAAGCACCCAGGACTGAATTTCTAGCTCTAAGTATGTGCACAAGTGATCTGAAGATGAATTAGGTCCAACAAGCTGTACTAGATATACGGTTATTCTAAGTGCATGTTTTTATACAAAGTGTTTACAAATGGCAGTCTTTCACACCAATCCTATCTTCACGTGATGGAGCATTAAAGATTTTCTCCAGGCTCTGTATTATTTGTATTCCCTAAAGATTTAACAAGTTTACATGAATCTCTTTGCCTGGAATCATAGTTGTTTTTTCCCAGAATAATGAAGCTGTTTCACAATCACTGGCAGACATGAGGCCAATAAGATAACATTTCCCACATACTTCACATTCCAGTGTCTTGGAAGAGAGCTTTTAGATATGGCTTCTTAAAAGCAATTGGAGGTTTGAATTAAAATGTTTCTGAATGTGGCTCCAAGTCTCAGTCAGTCCATTTCTTGAAACACTGAGTAATACTGATGTGTTGACAGAGTACGGCTATACAAATCCATTAGCAAAAGTCAACACCTGTTCAATAGAAAGCAAGAAACTCTTGTACGCAGCTGCAGCAGTGAAAAAAACCCCCACACCTGGAAAACTTAAAAGGTAGAAACTCTTTATTTTCCAACAACAAATTAAAGTGGGCATTTTTTTTTTACTTGCTCTTGCCCAATCTAACACAAACCTTCTCAAGGAGTAGGAGTTCATATGCAAACTCCTAGTCTCCTCATGCTGTCGTTCATCCATTAATCTGTCAATTTTTATTTTTTTCAAACGAAATACTTTTCTGTTTTCAGAGGAAAAATTGCCTCATCATCCATGAACAAAGGAGTCTAGTGGTGCTTTTTTTAGTGTAATAAGGTAGACCTTGGTCAGGCATAATTTTTTTCCTGTTAGACATAAGGTTCTGCATCTCGAAGAGCTTATGTACTGGCAATACTAGCAATACTGGCAATCCAGGGAAAGAGTTTATATTTTCTCCAGAGCGCACTAGAGAAAAATACTGGTTGTTCCATTTGTGCACAGACAGTGACCATTTCAAAGCATGCCTTTTCAAGGCAAAGCATTGTTAGAATGGCTCGTGAACTTACTGTGTGCTTTGTGACTTTATTTTCTTAAAACTTCTGGGTTCTTCCAGTGTGTGAGAATCTCACATACATGCAGATCTGCATCCCTTCAAATCTGATACTGCAGGTATATTGCAATGCAGAGGTATTAAATGAAGCTTTACCTTGCTTCTCCTTCATCTCTGTAATGTCAAAGTACTTACGCTTGTGCCTTTGGTGTGGCTGAAATCTGTTGTGTGGAGCCCGTTCTTCAGGGGAGGTGTTATGTTTCAGTACGGTGATTCGGCTTAGTAAGGTAGTTAGGCTTTTACTGTGGTTTTTCTTTTCCTGTTTTTTAATGGTGATACGTGTTTACCTTAGAGAGAGCAAGGTCAAAAAAAGCATGCTTTGCTGTGGTCAGTTGTAAGTTCCTGAGGAAGTTCATTCCATGGTCTGCGCACTATCCCCGGGAGAGCTCTCCCCTGCAGAGAGGGAGGCATTACCCTCTGCTACAAAATTCCTTTCTGCTTAAGCCATGATGTTAGCTGCGGTTTTCACTCCGGAGGTTTAGCTGAGCTTTTGGATTTGCTCAGCTTGAGCTGCTAAGTACCTTGAAGGTTTTGCCATTGCACAGATAGTTTGCTTGAAGTTAATGTCAGGAGCTGATGCAAGCTTGGTGCAGCCCATCTAGCCTGTGCTGCTGAGGAGAAAGCTCTCCATTAACAGCAGTCCTCTGCAATTTGTCATTGCTGGATGTCTTTTCAGCAAGTAGAGGAATTCCAGCAAAACACAATGAAGGAGTTTTACCAAACTGCTAAAAAGCTGGCTCATTCATTTTTTCTCAAGGCTCAAAACCTCATGAATTCCGTAATGCTTTTGAGTAATGAAACAGGGCAAGGATCTTGCATACCACCTCTGTGCAGAAACGTTAAAGCTAGGATCTGATGGAATGAGTCAATGCAGTACCAGCTTGGGCTAAAGCTGACCATAGGGCCTCGGATGGATGGCTGCCTCCAAGCTGCAGACCAGGTAACTCAAGACAATCCAGCTTTTTCTAGGGGTAGTATGGGGAAGAGAAAGACCCTTTTTGCAACAATGACACTTCCATGGGAATCAAGAGACCTTACTTTCTAGGTCATCGTCTTCCACTAGAAGGCAATTGACTCTCAGGTTTTCAGACAAGACTTATAGCCACCTGGGCAAAGGGAAGACTATTTGTCACTGTGCAATCAAGAATAGAAGAGTGCAGGAGTCAAAGAGTACACAAGAAAACGTAAGCCTGCTTCTGCAACCTGATGAGAAGGACAATTCCTGCTGAAAGTCGGTTCTGCAGTTGGGTTCATCCCTGCTTGACTTAAGAGTTGAATGCTTCTGAGCAGGGGTAGAAGCCCAAGGTAAGTCAGCTCCTTGGCTCAAAGTGGAGGCAGTGGTTGAATTTTAGATACTTGTGGGAGTTAAGTATTACTTTATGCGGTTTATCTAAGGCTTTCAGGAGAGGCAGTGAACTGAACTTAAGCTCCCACTGTCCAAACTGGCAAGTCCTGCTCTTACCTTAATGATCCTGCCACTTCCCTTGCCTTGAGTCTGGCCAGACCACCTGTGAGTGGAGGCAGCTCACCAGCTCCCTCTTTCCACCCAACATAATCCACCTAGCAAGTTTGTGCTGAGCTAATGAACCGGATGGGTTTATGGAAGGTCCAGTGAGCCCCAAAGCTGTTACGAAGATTAAGGTGGGACCACGTCACAGACTGCAGGAGTCAAAGTCTCAAACATTGTGGTGGGGCAAGTTCTGAGTAATAGCACGTTCTGGAGAACAACGAACTCTGCCTAGCAACAAACCGAAGAAGTCGGTTGGCAGCAGGGCACAGAGGGCGGGCCGGAGGGTGGGCGGTTCTGTGTTCTGATAGGCTGAGCAGGGCAGCTCACCATATATGGCCAAAGGCCAAAGAACGGTCGTACTTGCAGGGAGGGAGAAGTTCCTCCCCAAACGACCCCCAAGCCCACCGACACGTTTTCCGAAGGTTCTGGAAGCACAAACGGCTCATGACCCCTAATTAGCCTAACGAGCTCGAGTGCCTGCCTGAAGGAGGGGCAAGGAGATGATAAAAGGACACGAACTGAAGCCCCACGTGCGTGTGCCCGCTGGAGTTGGACTTCTAGGCTGACTGGACCCTTCGGCTGACTGGACCAATGCTGGACCTAGGACTGGTGAAGTCTTTCTTTTCTCTCTCTTCTTTTTTGTAATCCCTACACCTCATCCATTTAGGCATAAACCGTCGGCCAAGTCTGGGACTGGGAGTGGATCTGGCCGTGCCTTGGCTCCTTTCTGAGAGGGAGTCTAGAAAGCAAGGGGGTCCGCTCTGAACCTCAGCACTGAACAGGAGGGCTCTCCTTATTGTCTTCCCTGAACTGATCCCCAAATAAGCAAGGCCTGTAGTATATATTCGGTGATGTAGGGTTAGCACATGTTACACAGTTTACTGATGTAGTTTCATGCCAATTCTTGTTGAGAGTGAATAAAAGTTGAGTTTTGTGAGTTAAAGGATCCCTGCTGTCATTTCACCTTGATCCTGACCTGGGAATCGGCAAACCTGAGTCGTCATCCTGAGAAATTGGGACGTGACAGACCACGTAGCTGAGAGCGTGGGAGAGAAAGAGAAAAAAGAGGGATAATTTGGAGGGAGGATACATTTACCATGTTTCAGGGCCATTAGATACACTTCACAGCTAAGGAAACCACAACCTAAGGTGCAGGCCATTACCTGATGAACATTTTAAGCAGGCATGAAAGAGTACTGCAGTCAAAAGAAGGAGTCATGGTCTTTCCCCTGCCTTCCAGTCTGGCCTTTCCAACGCCCTTCCCTTGTGCTGGCCACGTACGTGTACCCACAAAACAAACTGGAGGGAACTGCTCGCCTGAAAACTGACTAGAGAGCACAAAGTTATTTTTTAGCTGGTTATCACAGATAGTAACTAAGGAACAGCAATCATACACGCAGAAGAAATACTCCTACTAGGGAAAGAGTCAGCCACAGAAACGGTGCCCCAGCACAGTGCCTCAAAAGTGAATGGTGAACACCGTATATTCAGAAGCAAACAAGCTCTCACCAGTGTGAAGCTAATTCATCCTGATGCAGCTTTGTCTGTCCACTGAATACAAGACCAGAGAAGGATTAAGGATGCTCTGTGCATAGCAGGTCACTGCGGTTTTCCCTCCAAGTGGAAAACAAGGGGGGAGAACTGTTGCTTGCTTGAATATACTTGCTGCATTTATTTCCTTTGGGCTACTTCCAAATGGGGAGCAATATGGCTACTGTTTTTTGACTTTTCCCACATCTCCTTTTCAGGAGGTTGTGCATAATGCTTTAGTCCCAGAGTTCATGAGTACTTACGTCTCTTATAGACATAAGGTCTCTGTCCTCCATTCGTTTCTGCTTATGAGGGTACACAAAACACAGCTCTTTCCCACTTCTTTTGGTTTGTATATAATTTGCTTTGTCCTCTTCCACTCACTCACCGTAAATGAGTGGGCTCTGGGGCCTCTGGGAACAGAGACTTGCTATACTGGTACAGCAGGTGTAGCCCAGCAGGCTCCCTCTGACACAGGCACATTTTCTGTAAGGTTGCTGGCACCACGGGTGACTCTGGCAACCACTCCTGTTATATGTTCCAGCTCTTGCTGCCAATTTTTGGCTGTCCTGTGTGCAGCGTCAGTATTGCCCCTAGTTGCTGGGCACAAGAGTGGATGCAATGTAGCCTGGGGAGTGTTTTGGAGTTGGGAATTCCTTGGCTACTGCAGTCTTGGCTATTTTCTGTCTGCTACATATTGCATGAGGGCAACTGATATTTAAAATGTGAAAATGCCCCAGAATCTTGAATCTAAACCCCTACAGTTCTCAAGAACTTGGGTTTACTGGGCCGGCTTAGTTTTTTTCTGGGATTTTATCACTCAGGTTGAAAAGGCCTTTAAAACAGAGAGTTTCAATATCAGTTCTCAAGTGAATGGTAATGTATTTTTATAAGAGCACTCACAAGATAGCCACAGCTGCTGATCACCATGGACTTAGGCTGTCAGGGCCCAGAATCACACTGAAAATGCTTGGAAGCTTTCAGCACTTCTAAATATGAGCAGAGCCTCTTGCTCTGAAGCATCTTGTAACCCAAACACTGAGCCTTTGATAAGAGATACTCATTATTTTAGACTAAATCTGAACACATTCTACATTATCTCCCTGTAAGTTATATTAAAGCAGTGTCTTTCATTTGGTTGGTATTAAACCTTAATTAATTACAATATGAAGAAGAACATTTAGAATTGTCTTATGTTATTTACTCAGCTGCTCTTAAAATTTCACATCACCAAATGAATCTTCACTTGCATTATATCTCTTCATTTCTGTTTGCAGATTTTGCCTTTTTCCCGCAATTTTGTCATTTTTGGTCCAAAAATTATGTTCCAATTCCACCAAAAAGACTCCATGTTTGCCAGTACTCAGTTGCAACCATTCAGTCCGATTCAGAGCTGGCTTGACTGGGTATGGAGGTCATGTTACACTTTTCTTCCTCTCGCTGCATAGGCATAACATCTGGAATCAGGTTTCTTGTATGCATGCTATCAATTCCAAATGTAACATCTGCCTTCTGTGAATATTAAGCAGCATTTGTTTGCAGTTTGGTATTCTGACAAGTGTTTCTGCCAGTGACCTAATTTGCTAGATTTCTGGGGAAAGGTAAATGCATACGGGATGCTGAAGTTACTGCTGCAGAACCAGCCATCAACACTCGTGGGAGCTTTTATTTTGAGTTATTTATCCAAACACAGTTCTCAGGCATCAGAAAATCACTACCTGGGAAGTTGCACCATTACCTCATTTAGAAGAGCTGAGAATTTGCTGAAGCTTGACTTCTGTATAATTGAAATTATCTTACCACAAAGGAGCCTGCACAGTTCATTAAAGGGAGACTGACACAGGTTCCTTTCAAATATTTTAGCCTTTTTGTCTTCAGGTGGTCTTTAATGAAAGAGAGAGAGAAATGGGAAAGAAGGAAATCTTTTCCTCAAAGGTACACACTGTAAATAAAAATTACTGTTGCTTGCATAGGGGAAGGATCTTTATGTGCAGTTGCTGTCACAAAACTGGAGCTCCTGGAACATTCAAAGTCGCCTGTTTCATTAAATATAATTAACTTATCCAATGTAGCTTCTGGTTTTGCCATGGTTATTTTTTTATGATGTCAAATGGTGATAACCAGTCGAGTAAAATGTGACCAACAAGGGAGCAATGCCTCATTTGTTGCTTTGCAATGCAGCACAGAACAGTAATTAGAAGAGAGGCAAAAAGTAATCCAATATATCCAGCCTACTGGTGTGAGCAGCATCTTGAGAAGGCCAACGTGCCAGAGTTCCTCTACCTTTGGATCCTCCAATTATGACAACATAGTGTTGCACTTTGCAGATTGTTATTAGGAATAACACTATTCGCAGTTCAGCTAAGGGTTCAGGTAGCATAGGAAACCAGAGTATAGCCTGCCATTCCATTTGCTTGTCCGGGGATGCCAAAACTCATTAAATAGGTGTTTTCAAGACTCTGGTTGCTGGTTTGCACCAAACCTCGGTGAAAAATACAAGTGGAAGGGTGCAGCCCTCATCCTTTAAGACAGTGTCAAGAAACAGCTTACAAAGTCATCGTAGGACAAGACAGCAGAAACCGGCGTGCTCTCCACCCCAACACAGGAACGCGCAGTCCAAAGCAAGGACATCTCCACAGCATATGGTGTTTTGGTGGCTGTTGTTTAATGATGATTCATGAGCAAATGAGAAGAAAGGAAAGAAAGTGAAGCAGAAGACATGTCAGAGAAAGAAAGTAGCAACACTGCATATAGAAAACATGGCCTGGGAATATCACCTAGAAGAAGAAGATGCAGAGAGCTTTTGGACAAAGTGCTGACTGCGAAAGGGCCTTGGTGCAGCGAGGAAAGAGAAGGTTTCTCGCTCTTTGATGCCTGCTGTCTTCAAGGAAACTGAGCATTAGGTGGTTTTTGTAAATAAGTAGATTTTTATCACAGATATAGGATCCTTGAATTCTCCTAACCCAGTGAAACCTGCAGGGCTCATATTTTTAACTAACCTTGCAGGTCCGGGGGTTAGCAGCATTATTACTGTCTGGGTTAATAAACTTGCAGCCAGGAGGCAACTGTTCTCTCCCACATTTAAAGACGATTTAAACCAGAAAAATGCAGGTTCATTTCTGAATAGTATTTGAAACCAATATTTTGGCATCTGCCTACGAGCAGTCACTGTTGACAGTGCATTGTAAAGGCAAACAGTGCAGTGCCTCATCACGTTCATGTTCGCTCCCTCTCCCATACACGTATTCCCCTTCAGCAATGCCATGCGTGGAAAAACTCACTGCATTCTGCTGACCCTCTCCAACACCCACGCTTGGGGTATAAAAGGTCCCGTTCAGCGTGAGTGAGAATCAAGCCTAAGGCCACAGCAAAACCTCTCTCCTCACCTCACGGGGCCCCTTTCAGCACCAGCTTCCCCAAGCCATGGTCCATTGGGTCCATTCATCTTCACCCGGTCCGTCTGGTGTCTTCCTGGGATGCAGCTACGGGAGCAGCTATAGGGGCTGTGCTGTATGGATGCTCAGCTAGCTTCTCCCTCAGAGATGTGGAGAGGAGGAGGAGGAGAGGTGCTTTCACATGCCCAGCCTTTCCACACCTCTGATCAAGCCTTTCCACACCTCTGATCAAGCCTTTGCACATTGACATGTCCTTCTCTAAGGCCTTGCTTCAATTTATCACCATTAATGCCGTGGCACGTTCAAAAGCTAGACCTTTAAAGCTGTATAAATTCAATACAGCTCCTCGGGAAACTGGAATCATGATGGGACAATATCATGGGGCCTTTAGAGATAGCAGTGGCTACAGGTGTGACACCGTGCTCGGTCCTGGGGCAGAAGGAACCATGCAGAAGAGGAGAAGGAGGAAAGGCGCAGAGGCAGAGCGCAAGAATGTTTACAGTCCCCTTGAAGAGACACTGGAAAGGCTGAGGTTGTTTTATCACAGAGAAAAAGTCAGCATGAGAAACATGCCGAAAGTATAGAAAGCAATGAATGGGTTAGATAAGTTATTCCCATTTTCATGGATGGGATGGTAAGATCTGAATGATTATTTGGCACTGGCAGCTTATTGTTATTGTTATTAATTCCAGGCTTTTTTGTAGCAATTTTTCTATCAGTGGGTCTCAAAATGCTCAATAAAGAATGTATTTTTTTCAGGTTAATAAACACTAAATATATGTTAGGCATATCATGAACCATGTAGTAAAAATAAGTGCCTCCGAAATGCCTGGAGAAAGCAATAATTTTGTGTTTCTACTATGAACAGCCCCATTACAGAAGGAAGAATAATTTTTGTAAAGAGCTTGATAATATTCGGATTTCCCACTTGAGACACAATTAGGTGCTTAAGTTTTAGAATGTGCTAAGCCCTTACTTTCTGAAAATAACATACGTTCAATTTGACATGTGAAATCAGTCATCACATTACAAAAATTTAGATCAGAGCATTTTATTAAAGGAAATTTATATAGCTTATAGAAAGTCTCTATTGTTAAGAGTGGGCAAACATATGGATAACATAAGAACCAGTTTGAACTTGAAACCTGAAACCGAACTTCGAACTGGTTGAGAATGTTTATTTAACTCAGAAAAAAATCTCTGCCTGCATCTGCAATTTCTAGTCCCTATAGGCAACAGAAATATTCAAAATAACACAGGGAAGAAATGACATCATCGGTATACTGATACAAACAGAGCCATGGACATATCTCAAAAAATATGTGGTCTTCTGAAATATAATGTGATTCATCATTCAGTGCATGCTAATCTAAAGTGTACCTCTGCACGCTACAGATATAATCCTCAGTAAAAGTAAAAAAAAAGCTGTCTGGCAGCCAGCACAGTTTGCAACAACACTGACAGATTTACTTTGTGAACTTTTGTGATGAATATATGAGCTTTAGCTTTTAAGGTCTTGCTACTAGACCCTTTTTTAGAGCACATTTTCCGTTTTGCTTGGATTATTTTACATGCAACAGGAAAGGAATCAAAAGAATGGTTCACGAGTTTACTCTCAAAGATAGACTGAAATGCTGAACTACTTTATTACTTCTCACGATCTGAATTTTAAATTTTTCTAACCCCTTGCTCACCAAAACTCCTTGCCTTTGCATCAGGAGGCTCTGGCAAACACACAGGTTTTTACAGGAGCCCATGTGCATTAGGAAGTGGGCCACTTGGCCAACCAGGAAAGCAAGAGCTCCAAGAGCGCCGTTGGAGTACAGCAATATTTTATATGGCACATTTTACCTGGTACTGAAAATGGGTAAGGAGAGCCCATCTGGGACCACACCTCCAATGTGAACGTGCAGTTGTATCTGTGGCCATTAGTGACCTGGTCTGAAACAAAACAGCATCATACATGTTAGGCTTGTATTAACCTGTTTACTGACTTTCAGGTGTATATTGATACTAATCCATTTGACTTATTTGGTAATTGGCATTTACCTAAGCCAACCTTTTTGACTAATTAGAATAAAAAGATATCTAGTTCTGTTATTGAATGGAAGATTTTAGTTGGCTATCTTCAACTATTTTGCATGTCTTTTCATAGAACAACATGGGCTATAGTCTGATTTGATCTTATTTACAGTGTCATTAATCAGGGATGTGTCTATTGAAGCCAATGGCATTATGAGAGGATTAGGCTGGGGAAGGTGAGATAAGAAGCAGGCAATGGGAGACCGGTGTTGTTCAGAGCTGTTTTTCTGCCACGAATGAGTATTTAAAGAGCTGCAGGAGCAGGAGTGATCCCAGGCTTTTAGAAATGCCTGTGAATGGAGTGCAATAAATACACAGGAAATGTGTCTGTAGAAGTACAGAGACAAAAGGTTTATATTCCCTTTTTGTAGCCATTACTAGGATACCAAGTGGTATAAAAATGACTGTCTTGGGCCTGATTCTGATCTCCCTGGTTATCAACTGGGAGAGCGGCCTTGCTGTGAACCTGCTGGGAGATTAGAGTGAGGCTGTTTGTGCACTGATTTCCTAAAATATGGGATTAGTCATAATCATGCTTCAAAACACTACACCCATTCTTCTAAGCATTTTTTTAATATCTTAAAGAAAGTTATCTGCCCACCTGAAAGTTAGGGAGTTTTCAGTATTTCATTCTATAGATAACAGGGTTTGGGTCACAGGGAGAGTAATATCCTCCTGCATTTTATTACCCTGTACAGAAAGAGGAACAAGAGGAGGTGACTCCCACATCTTAATACCTAGCCTGTGAGCGCTTGTGCTTAATGAAGGCCAGCAAAGTATTTTTTTTCTGGATTAATATATTGTGAGCATGAAATAATAGCCTGTACCATTCACTCGTGCGCCCTTGGCACATTCTGACATTTCACAAGATGGTTTCACAGTCAGCAAGAAGCCCTGCGGAGGATGATGAGAGCCCAGTTCTGCCCAAGTGCCGGAGCCTCTCTGCCCCGTGCTCGAGGAAAAGCAGAGGACTGGCCATGTCACGCTCTGTACACAGCGCGGGGCAGGTGCAGATGGACCAAAGCAGCATTTGCCAAAGATCCACTTTGACGCCATGTGATTTAACCTGAGACTCGAGGTGATGCTATGCACCCGAGTGATGTAATGCAGCCTCATATTGACGTTAAAAGGCAAATGCTTATGTAGGCAAGGCAAAAAGCATTGCCCGGTTGAGTAACTCATAGCTACGTATAGCATTCCTTCCGTTGCACAAGGCTCATTTTTTAAATGGTGTCTGGACTGTCCTTTTGGCAATAGTGCTATTACAGCATGATATACCCTTGGTATATTGCTGTATATTATAACACTGGTAGAAAGGAAAGGATGGACAAAAAGGACTACAAAGGCAAAACGCCTTCTGCGGACTGAGAGACTGTGGAGGAGCCCAGGCATCAACCCCGCAGCTTACGACTGCGAACCGCAGCTCTGAGTACGCTGTCCTGCAGTCATTAACAGTAGTTTTCGCTTGGGCAGAAATATCTCTGTTTCAGCAGTTATGGCGAGTACTGCGCAGAGAGAAGCTTTTCCTATAGACTGATCTGATGGTCTCCTCCAACCCTGCCGTGAACGGAGAGCTGTTTCTGATGCAGGTCTGGGCTGTCGCCTTCCTGCACTCGTGCGAGTGAGCCTCTTCCATGTCAGCACGTTTTTAGTCCAGCCTGTGCGACAGGGCTGTCATCCTTCTCACCTGAATGTCCATTACCTGGGAAATTCAGGCTCCCCGGGGAAGCAGCATGAATGGGAAAGGGGGTGGGTGAGTGTGTAAGAGAGTTCCATGCTTCACATCTGGCCAGCTGAACACGTCGATGTTCCCAAACCCACACAGGAGTAAAAGGGATGCTGCGGCAGCCATTCACTACCAGAAATGTGGGTGTCATTTTCTCAGTGCCACGAAATATTCTCATTTCCCACAGGCTGCAGGGAGGGATCCAAATTGCCCCTGGGTTTAATTGACACACTTTGTATTTGCTGTTGGTTATTTTTCTGCTAATTTTCTTTAGCTTTCATCAGTTTCTAATTGATTTCCGGTATGGAAAGCCATGTGTGTGCAGCTGTGAATTTAAGGGGGCTGAAATCCAAATGCTATTAATTGATGGGCGCCATCACAGAAAAATAATATATGCAGAGTTCGTATGGCTTTTTCCAAATTACTTCCTTCTTCATTAGCGTTCCCGGGAAGGAGAAGAGGTGTACAGTTTTAAAGCACGAGGAAGCACCAGGCAGTTGGAGGGAAGGTATGTTGATCAGGCTGCAGTTCTGTGACATGGTTCCTAATGAGCAGGAATCAACATCCATTACTTCAGCTTGCCAGATCAGTCCCCACTCTCCTGCTTGCTCTCTAACCACTCCTTCAAAAGCATTTTTTAAACTCCAGGCTGCTGGAGACTCACAGGCTTCACACGACCACAAAAACATATACGCAAGCACATATGCAGAAAGAGCAATGAAATGATAACTGTTTCACTCTGTCATTTAATGCTTGTAATTTAGAAGAGATTATTCATCTTGGTTTTGCTTTGAGAGAAGAGTGGTGGATTTTTTTTTAAATATATTTTCCCAGTTCAGAAGGTTAAGAACAATTCTGTGCCTATGGGGGGAAAGAAAGAAAAGAACAAGAAAGAAAGGCGGGGGGGGAGGAAAAAAAGAAAAAGTCTGTCCATGTCTGGATTTCAGAGGGATGGCTCCAGCAGCCTCATTCCTCCCTCCTTCCCTTCCTCCATTCTTTGCTCCCCCACCCCTTTGTGTGCTAAAGTTACAACCCAAGGACTTGGAGACATTTCAAAGGAGCGTCACTAATGAAGACCACATGTGCGCTGTTCCTCTTGTTTAGTCCAGAACAAAGCAGAACTGTAAGAGCCTTCTCTCTATGGGGAGAAAAACAGACCTCCCCCCCCTCCCCGATTACCCACCCAGAGTTTATGAATGAGGCTTTCTCAGGTAACCACCACGTGGTATCAGAACAGTTTTAGGAGGAAACCAACTATCTTTCCAACAGAAAGCCGCAAGGCAGAGAGCATGAAGTTTCCTTCGCCAAAATATCAGTGGCGACACCGAAACACCCACGCGTTGGACGATGCTGCAGCCTTTGGGCTTTGTGCTTGCGCAGCAGCAGCGCGTTCACTGTAGCGTTTTTTCGTTTGCTTTTGGGATGCCTCCTCCGCATTGTCTCCGTAGTCGCATGAAGGCAGGTTTGTACGAGGAGGTGGGCCACGGCGGGGTCTGCTTTCTGAGCAGCGTCAACCGAGGAGGACCCTGAAATCCAAGACCGAAGCACGTAATTTTGCGTCTCTGCTCGCAATTAACTGCATTTCAGGAAAGACTGTCACCAAGTAATGGGCAGTGGATCCTCACAGGGGTAGTTTTATGAGGCAAAAAAAAGGAAACCGCCACCTGAATTCATGATTTCATGTCCACTTGGTGCTCCCTCCTCAACAGTGCTTTGCAGTTTAACGCTGGTGGGTGTCCAGCCCCGGCAGCGGCCATCTAGGAGTGAGGCAAGTGGTGGAGGGATCCCTCGGAGAGAACATTTGGGTCCTTGCTGGGCTTACGAGGGGGCCAGCTCTTGCTCCCAGTGCCCTCATTCCCTGACTGTGGTTAACAGCAGCACCACGGGGCGATGGCAGACGGGAAGGGTGGGCCAGCCTCACCTCTCCTCAGATCCTCCTTCTGAAGGGAAGACATCAGTGGGAGGTCGTTTCGGTCTCCTTAGACAAGCCAGTTGGCTATCAGAGCACAGGCTGTGTCACTGGGCAACTGGAGCGTCTTCCTTCCCACATGGCAATTCTGCAGGAATCCCCGGGAGAGTGGCCGGGAAGGGGATGATCTTCAGGCTTTTTGTTCCATGGACACCTAGAAAGGGCTGGGGGCTCTGCTGAGGAGAGGGGCAGGGTTGACCGTGTGAGGGGACCGACCGACGAGGGGCTTGGAAACATATGTCTTCGGTTTGGTTTCCTACGAAGAATCAGCCTGGTGCAGACATGCCTCGTATGCGCAGGTGTGCTTCGTACTTAGATCCACTGGCCAATTTCAGCTGGCAGAAATATCTCAGGGCTATTAATTTTCTAACGCATTCATTAAAATATATGATGGGGGAGCCAAATCCCTCAATTCTGTTGCTCACAAAACTTTCTGGCCTTCAAAGAAGCCAGCAGCACGGGACGAGAATATGTTAGGACACAAAGAAGATGCCCACCAACCTACGCACTGACAAACGCATGGAAGATTGACTGTAGAGCCAGATAAAAGCACCCATAGACCCAGCCATGGTGGCAGCCCTCACGGTCGTAACCCTGTGGCTCTCTCAGACAGCTGAGCACCATGATGGAATAAATAAATAAATATGAAGAAAAAATAAAATAAGCAAATAAATCTGAACAACATCAAAGCCAGTGTGCAGTAGTGGTTGCTGCTAAAGCTGTACCTATTTTCTGACAGGATACTCTTCCGCCACAACTGCCTTTTAGAGCCGTTTCTGGTTTCCAGCAGTATCGGGGTTTGTTTCTATAACAAATATATTCCTGTGGATGAAACTGCTAGTATTAAAAATAAATGGGAAGAGGGAAGTGGATTCTATGGAAAAGTGACTGCAGAGGAAGAGAAGTGACCTCTGTGTGTTGGTTAGTGAGAAAAAAATTAGTGGAAGCATTTGAAGGACCATAGGACTTTTTATAAAATCACTTTTAAGTACAGGATTAAACCATCTTATATATATGGAAGAAGACATAGTCTGAGGATGGTTGTTTGTTCATAAGTGATCTAGGGTTAACAAAGCATTCCAGGGTTTTATGAAAGCACTTTTAAACAAATAAACATCACCCTGCAGTATTTACAAGCTAAGCACTTCAACATAATCTCCATGCATGAGAACCTGAGAGGAAAATTGATTGAAACCCCATGATAAACTGTTTTGTTTAATTGCCTAACCTCATGGCAGCAGAGAAAAGCAGATACAATAAATAATGAAAAAATGTTGAATTTTAAATTTCCAATGCCTTTCATCACCCACAGTGCAGTTTGGTAATCAATGTGGAGCACCCAAAATATTTCCATCCTGTAAATTTCCCTTTAAAGTGGTATCTGGACCTTTTTTTGAATAACATCGAAATAGGCGAGGTTTCTTTTTCCGGCGTAAGGTAACGTTATCTATGCAGACCGAGGGATTGCCGTAGCCTCGGCTGCTTTGAAGCCTCCTGGGGCTGCAGCCTGTTTGCCAAATAAGGCATCCTAAACTTTTCTGCTGCTTCTGGATTCCTCTTGTCCCCACCAGGTTTTTTTGCTGAGTATCTTGTCTGCCTTCCAAACACGTCGTGAGGTCCTTAGATCTAAACCAGCTGTGATTTTATTCAGTCCCGATAAAATTAGATTGAGTAGAGCAGGGCTGTGCTCCTGGGGAAAGAAGACAGCCCTGGAGTATGGTCATGAACAGGAAAGCAACGGGAGCTCCTCCGGAGTCCTTCCCACCCGGCCAAAAAGGGATCGTCCGACCTCCACGGCCGCTTCGCTCTGGGATACGGGAGTGCAGTCGCGCAGCCTCCTTGCCGGTTGTCCCCTCTCTCGCTCTGAATTCAGCTGGGCTGTTTCGGGTGGGCTTACGCTGTTTCTTGGGTCTGCTCAGCGAGCAGAGCAAGGCGCAAAGAGTCAGTGTCCGGGTAATCCCGGCTGGTGTTGCCAGCCCCGAGATTACTCAGCGTGGTTTGTTGCCCTCGTTTCTTCTGACCCCAAAGGGACCTGATCTCTCACACCGTCCCAGGATTTAATTTTTTTTAGGGGCGACTGGCTTTCCAGAGCGGTTTGTCCTTATAGATGGCAGGGAGTAAATAAAAGAAGAGATGTAAAGTGGGGAAAAACAAATTGTTTTACCCCAAATTCCAAACGGCTTCTTTGAATATTTTTATTGTGTAACAGATGTCACCTTCACCGCTAAATTCCCCCTCATTTTTAAGGTTGTCACCTTCACCGCTAAATTCCCCCTCATTTTTAAGGTTGACCTAACTGGCCTGTTTTCCGCAGCCAGCTATTAGGTGGAAACGTCACCTCTGTGAAGCCAAGCCCAGGCACGGCTGCCGAGTGATTCCGACACCGGTCCCATAAAGCGTAATCCCCGCAGGGGTTACTGCCCCTGCCACACCTCCTCTGGGCCACTTTATACAGCGGAACGAACAAGACCCTGACCGACTCCGCAATCTGTTGGATCAGTGTCAAAATTAACCTTTTTCTCTGAAGAGCTATGTTGACAAATTAGCAGCGATGCTTTGGGTGTTGGCAATCTCCCGTTACATATGCCACAAGCACTGCTCTGCAGACGCAGATGCCATTGCAATGCAGGTATGTAAATGCATTTCCCATATCCACGGTAGATTCGAAGATAGAGACACGTGTGGCAGTAGGCAGGTTGGTTTGAAAGAATCTATCTTCTCGTGAAGGGGGAGAGCTAATAGTACAAAACGCCGAGGCAGAATGTTATCCTTTCATTTTGCTCCTGCAATAGTGGTGTGCAAGAGCTGTGAAGTGAGAAAGCATTTTACATCTTTAAAGGCAAACATTCTCACAGCCGTATCAGCTGTGGAAGCAGCCCGGTTGATTCATACAGCAGTAACGTTTTCTTTAAGTGAAGATTAGCTCTGAAGCTCCAGTATCTGTTTTATGGCATCGCAACCCATTTTTTTCAGGAAATTCTATCTCTTGCCTCATAACTGTCAGTAGCATTCCCTTATCTCTTTAAAACCACGGTACTGACTCAGTCTGTTTGGAGACAGAAAGCTATTTTGACTTACAGGTTCAATTCCTGTTGGCTCAAAAGGGAGGAAGAAAATGCAGAGACCGAGAATGAAAACATTTCTTATTCCAGAAGTTACTAACAGGCAAATGCCATTAATGAACGAATGGCATTTGTTCACAAACTTTTAAAAATATTTTTTCCCAGCTGAAGTTTAGCTCTGCATGTATTTTCTAGCAGATGCTGCCATGAAGATAGCTGAATCTGGATGTGCTCTTTTCTTCAGCACTTGTGTGAGGCAGCTTTCTTCTTGGCTGGGATCTCAGAAAGGAGCCTGAGCAGGGCTTGTGTGTCCTCCCATCCTCACCAAGGCACCTGCAGGATCTCTGCCATCAAAACAAGTGCAGCTCTTGCTTCCTCACCCATTTGGCCAAAAGGGGAAAAATACAGTTATGCTGGCAGGGATTTCTTTTTCCAGCAGACTGTGGTTTTCACAGTTCAGCTTTATGGACTTTAAAGTCTCCCACGTCACAGGTCTGTGTAAATATGTTGGAAGACGGGAAGGGAAAAATGCTGCTCAGACACAATAAGAAAACCCATTACTGGTCATCGTTGTGGTTCAGACCAGGGCTGACGTCTATAAAGCAGGAACCTTTAAGAGAAAGGCTGGCAAGTGGGTTGGCTGCAAAGCAAGACCTCTCTCCTCCCATCACCACACCGTTTCAGCAGCTCAGTTCTGGAGACCTTTTTGCTGAAGGTCATAGGAGCATGGGGCTGAGAAGAGCGGTCTGGGTCTCTCCTCTTCAGCCGTCATATCTTCCTTGTACCCGTGGTCTCTTATGGAGCACAACAGGAAGAAAATAGAAAATAGAAAGTCCCCCGCTGTCCCATCCAAGAGGAGGCTTTCTTACCGAGGGCCTGACGACCCAAGCCTGCCTGTGCCCGGTGCCTTGCAGTGGAAATCACTCGTCCCTCTGCTGCAGGAGTCCTCCCCGTGCAGATTTCAGTCTCATCTATGTATGTACCAGAAATGCTTCAAAGGAGCGGTGTGACTGCTCCTTCCTGCCTCCTCAGCAGAAAAACTCATCTCCAGGGAGACGGGAATTTCATGTGTGATAATTTAGCTGTCTTCCGCCAGCCTTTGGGCATTGATTATCGAGTATAGCAAGCTCCTTCTCCCATGCTAGTGTGCTCGTTGCCTTTCCACCCTCCAGCACTGAGTTTGTTAAGGGATTTCAGCTCCTCGTGCCGCATCTCCACGAACAAGGAAAACGAAGGGGTTTGAGCAAGCAAGGGCTTTTAAGCCACAGATCACCTCCTGTGCTAAAAATAGGCTTTTGTGCCTGAAAAATGTATAATGAGGTGGTCACCTTAACATGAACCAGCGCTGTACTTTTTTCATCGTGGTTGCTGCTGATTGTACTTGAAATGCTAAATTAGACGGGGGCGGGGGGGAAGACAATGGACAGACGGACTGTCAAGCCAGCTCCCTGACAAAATCGAGCAGTTGCTGGAGGAGTTGCCAAATGAAGACTGGTCCTATGAAAAGTGCCAGAGAGAGACCCTCCCCAGGCCCTTCCCCATAAGCAGGAGGCTGCGTAATGCCAGGGGTGGGGAGGGAGAGACCGCGGGAGAGCAGGTCTGGGTCTGCAGGCAGCAGCAGCAGCAGCAGAGGAGCCTTGCGTGGTTGAGGTGAGCCCTGGAAAAGCAGCCACATTTTAAATGATCTTCCAAGGCTCCCTCTTAGCAAGCATTAAGAGATTTCCTACAAGCACAGGAGCTGATCTGGAGATTTCTTTAGCAGCTGCTTATTTAAAAATCAGCCATTGTCCGTCCTTAATCTGAATTCAGATCAAGCCAGCTATTAACGTTTCTGTCACCCTCATTAGAAAGTCTTATTTTTAATTCCTTTGCAGCAAGGTGACACATACAACGAATACAGGGTCATAACACAACCTTGACACTGAAATGTGAAGAGCGCAGCATTTCTTTACTGCGCATATCAAGCAAGGGATTCTTGCACTGCATTGCTACAGGTGTAAAAGGAAGGTGCATTAATTTCAACAGCCGCAAGATGTTTTTAAAAGAAGGTTTTCTCGCCCATCTTTTTGTCCAGATTCTCATACTTATTTACAGGTATTTTCAGAAAAAACAAGTAGATGCTGCAGTGTCTGAGTCTGTATAGGGGAGTTTGGTTTGCCTGAGTGTAAATTTGGCTTATTAATGTGAACAGAAGGCAGCTGTAAATGTCTAGCTAAACTTATATTTAGGTGTCACACCAACATCATTGCTAATTTGAATTGTATGATATCACTTTAAAGTTAATGGTTATTAAAGGTTGCTTGTTCTGTTTTTTTAAAGCCTGTTTTCATTACTTTTGTAAGTGCAATAACTTAAGACCAGATCAATAAACTGTGTAAGTACAAATATTCCCTTCCCAACACAGAACATAACCTAGACTGAACTCTAAGATTATGAGTTTAAATGGAAAATATGAGTGGTGTCTTCAAATACCCCTATTGGGATGGCAATGGGGAAGGGGTTGAGTTTCCTGTTTATAATAGACTCCATCACAGCTGAAAAGTAGTTCTGATTTAGATACAGTGACCACTGAATATCAAGTTAACTTTCAAGCTCCCCACTCCTTTCTGAACCTACCTATCTCTCTGTGGGATTTGAGTCAGACTGCTCTTTCCTTCCCACCCCTTTCCTCCCACAGTCAAAATTCTGCAAGGCCAAATTTGGACCCCTGTAACTGCTATGAAGCCTCTTGTAATGGGTGACTTTAGCTGAGAATCTAATAACCCTGGTGCTGTAGGGCAGAGCAAGACATATTTTCACTATTTATATGAGATAGGAAGTTGTAAGTCTGATCCAGCCCAGCGTCTGGATCGGCTGAGAAGGGGCCCTTTTGGCTGTAGAGCATGTATTCTGGTGTAGAAAGAACTGAACAATTACCACACAGTAATGCCTCCATGGAGAAATGATTGCATTGCAGAGCCCTAGTAAAAGTGCAAGAACCCAGCATAAAGCAGAATAGACTTCTCTGAGGACCCTGTGCATCTGAAGCAAATAAAAGCTCATTTCCAAGCTGTGATTGTAGATGTATGTGTAAAGAGATACTGTGCATGTGAGATCTGTGCTCCATGATGAATGGCAGCTGTGGTTGCATCTTTCCTTTGGGACAAGGCAGAAGAATGATGACTGTTCATATCCACTGCACTTTGGTTAGGCTAATTACTAGGAACTACATGAATTTACAATGAATTTGCAATAAATAATTTATCCAGCATACTGAAATCTAGTTTTATATTCACTTAGTGCATTATATCTGTAAACAAACGAAGGACTTAACAACCATGCACAAATCTTTGAAACTAAATGTGGATTTGCACCTCAGCCCTGAATCTCAAGACCCTCCCAAGACACCAGTACCTGCTGAGCTAGGAGCTGAACTGTGTGCTGACAGGTCTGATTCCCCCTGCCCCTGGATGTTTGGGGCCACTTAAGCCTCTTCACCTCTGAAGTGGCTCAGCCTGGCCTGAGGCATGAGTTAGCAGAGCTTTAGCTCTCTGTGGTTGCTTTGTCCAGGCTGGGTGAGTCAGTTGACTTTGAAATACAGAATGGTGTAAAGGCCCTTTCTACAAGCCGAGATTTCTCTGCTCCTAAGTAAACATGGCCAGCAAGAGTGAGACGGCGTCCCGTCCGCATCAGTCAGGCTGAGGACAGGGACCTTGGTCTCCTAAGAAGCCGAATCTGACAACATTAAACCCTAAATCCAAGCTCAGCTCTGGACTTCAAATGCGGACTTGACTTTCTGTGCTCCGGACTGCATCTAGACAGCATTTAATGGGCTCGTTGCCCTCATAAGCATGTTCTAAACAGATGCATTAGGTACAGGCTTCATGATGGTCTTTTAAAGCAGAACATTATGAAACCATGATTTGTTACTGGAAATAGCCAAAAGCTAGGTGAAAGCCCAGCTTGTGGGAAGTGCATTCGATGAATGAGAGCAGAAGGGTGATGACTGCGTGGGACCTAGCTCCATGTCAGTAGTATACACTGCCCGGTCACCCTTTGCCATTGATGCTGGTATCTGCACTGCACTCTCCCCCGCTGGGACCGTTCGGACACCGCGTGAGATTTGGAGCCAGGCAAGGCTTGGCCTTACCTCTGACCGGCTGGGCTTGCCTCTGCAACACTGCCAGGCATTCACGGAGATTTCCGAGGCAGTGTTCGTGACCGTCCTCACGCGTTGTCCCAGTGCTGCTACAGAAGCAAAGGCTATTGCACAGAGAAAAGTTTGCAGAGTAACAACCGTAGAGGTGGGCAGCCTTTCTTCAGACCCTGGCTTGACACAGCTAGGGAACTTCTCCCTCTGGGAATGCTGCAGTGTGTGGGAGTGGGAACTCTCTATGCAGTCTATAGGGCCCTCAAACCTCTCTTTCTGGCAAGGAAGCGAAGGAAGGCTGTCTGAGGCAGGTTGGCCTCTTCCCACGGATTTTCCATGGCGCAAAGGTGATCTAGGGTGCAGCATTTAACTGATGTACGTGGCCTGCCCCTTCGAGTCGGAATTAAAACCTTATTTGAGATCTGATTTAGAGTGTGACAAAAAAAAGAAAACAAGTCAGAGGCAATCTCTCTCACCCTCTCCATTTTCTCTGCACGGGTTACACCTGTTTGTATGCAAATACCGGCCCCGTCACTCCGGAGAGGGGGCAGAAATCCGCCTGCCTGAATGGGGCAGACGGCAGCATTCCTCCGGACCCGGGGACGAGGGTGGGGTTTGATCAGCCAAGGGAGAAAAATGTCAACATCTGTCTGTCACTGCACGGCAAATGGCCAATTATAATTTTTTTTTTTTTTCTGCCGCCCTAAGCTGCAGTCAGACAAAGCCACCGAGCTCCCGGCTTTGTCGCCTGCGCCATTTCCCACCACCGCTCCACCTCTGATATGCTAATGGCAAAACTGAACGGTTTTGTGCCGCTCAAAAGGATCTTTGGGCACATTCACTGGGTCAACAATCCCAACTGCTGCGCCGGGGCTCAGCCTGCTGCGCCAGAACCCGGTGCCAAGGGACTTCCCTCCCCCCTGCTCCGCCTTTTTAAAAAAAAAAAAATAGTGGAATTAACCATCTGGCTGTCTTGGTGCCCAGAAACTTAGCTGAACAAATTATGACACGATATACTCCCCTTGAATACTTTCTGGACTGACAAGTGACAAGCTGGGCTGGGCTTTCCAGCGCGAATTGCTGCCTTGCTAGATGCAATTTGGGAGCTGAGAGAGGACCATCTCCTCTCTGCTTCGGAGCACCACAGAGCAGCTAGGTGGTACAGAAATACTTCTGTGTTTACATAGTTGGCTTTGCATGCGTTAGAGCAAAAGTAACACTGACAAACAGTCTTTTGTTTAGACAATAAACCCTGTCATACATGCAATGCTGGACACAGAAAGCAAACTTGATGACCTAATCCTATTTATTGTGTAGTAATAGTAATGCACTTAAGTAGTAATTCTTGATCTGGTTGAAGGATAATTGCAGAGTTTATTGGGTGACGAGTTTCCCATTCACTGATGTTGTGGAAGTGCCAGGGGAAATGGGCTATAGCGCCCGAGACAAGGTGCTTGTAAGTCTGTCACAAATTGATTTTGAAGTATTTATCGTTTATAATTAGTCACCTGAACTAAGTGTGAATGCTGTGAATGATACACTACTCCTTTTGCTGATGCTGTACTAATGCCATCATTGCTTTATAAAAAAAACTAGTGAGTTGGCAGGTTCTTTGACAGTAAAACTTGAAGCAGTTTTACAAGCAAGCTAATGTTTATAAGCATAGTAATATGCCATCATTACTCAAAACAACTATGACACATACAAATGCGTCGACTGCAAGCACCCTCTAAAAACTGCTGGACATAAGGCCCAATGATGTGAGATAAAAGCTGAAGAAATGTAAAAGCTGAATAAACAAAGCAGTCTGATAGTTCGATGGCTTCCAGTTGACCCTGAGCAGAGATCTGGGTAAAGCTGGATGAATACTCCAGCCAAGAAAAAGGCGATAGTTGCGAGTGTTGTTTATGAGACTACAATTTTAATATAGCCTGCATGGTAAACAGTGCTGTAATAAAAGCTGACCTTTGCCACAAGTTGCTTTACTCTCCTCTTCTTAAAGTGTGCTTGTGAGCAGTGAGAGAAAGGTGGGTTGTCTGGATCCAGAACCAACTCACTGTCAAGACTCATACTTATTTATTCCCACACAGGACAATTAGCAAGATGAACGTTTTCTTCTCATTTTTGAAGAAGATGTTCATCTTTTGTCAACTTTCCCTGTTCTGGCTGTGCTGCAAGGCACTTATGTACCACCTATGCCATGGTCTTGCGGCTCTTTCTCGTGTGTTTGCACTGACTCCCACCACTGTGCGTCCCCTGAAGGAGTATTCGCCCAGACCCTGGAAGTGCTGTCGGCGGTGCCTTCTGCTGCTTTCCAGGGAAGGACTTTTATAAAAAGCGTGCACAGCATGAAGGAGGAAGCAGATGCAGGCTCGCTCTGCACACTCCTTTCCAGTTCCTGGCATATGGTGGATGGGTAAAAAAAATGGATCTGAATGGTGTGAAAATCTATTCATCCTGTATCACAGAGAATAAATTATTTCTTTTTGGTCATATGCTGCACGTTGTCCTGGCTGCACCTGCCTATGCTCTTATGAAGGAATGCTTTAGACTCCTGGGCTGTACAGATCAGGACAACCCTCTGTGCTGACTTTCTGCATGACAGAGGCCAAAGACTTTCATTCAATCTCTTTTTGGTCGGAACCATAATTTCTGATTGTGCTTGTAACTTCAATGAAAGAAACCCAAGCCTGATTTATGGTAACAAAAGGACAAAAAATCCAACGCAACTGTAAGCACGCTGCCCCAGTGGCTTGTTGCAACTCGTGTTGGAAAACTTGCTTTATCTGTGGTCTGACATTTTCTGTCTTCAGACTCTAGTTGCTGGCTTTTGCCACATCGGCGCCTGGGTTCACAGTCTCTGCTGCTCCCCTGTCCCACAGCTTCAGTCCTGGTCCCCAAGGCCACGAAGCAGCTGCCTGTGGCCAGGGGTGCGTGGGCTGCCCTCCTGGGCACGCGTGGGCTCCTGTGGAGCCGGCAGGGCTCTGGAAAGTGGGCTCCATCTTCCTTAGTCCTCTCCCATTCCCTGTAAGTCGGCACCCGCTCAAATCATCCGCAAAGCTTTTCTTTGATAAACTAAATAGACGGAGTTTAATTTAATCTCTCTGGCATGCTTCCAGGAATCACTTTTGTAGCACTTCCCTGAAACTTCTTTAATTTGCCAGCAGCCTTTTTAAAGCCCAGGCACTGGACTGGGATGGACACTGTATGTTTGTGGTAAAGAAAGGTGGAAAACCACACTCAAATTAAGCTCAAATTAAGCTCAAATTTCATATTTAATTTTCATGAGTTTTGTTGGCTTGTTTGACTGCTCTAACTACCTAAAACTGAGGGTTTTTTTAGAGTGTTGCCAAGTCTTTAGTCTTTGCCGATCTCTCAAGGATTCAGGCATATTGGATGACATCATACCACACCATATACTACCTCAAAACACATAACCAAGATAAGCAGTTAATGACATATAATGAACTTTCCCTCCCATACAATAAAATAACAGCTGTCCCTTCTGAATATTATCAGCATTTCCCTCTACTGAATGCTAGTGGTGGACAAACAGATTTGGAGGAAATCAACACTCAAATGGCTTATCTCTATTAATAGATTATTACCGCAATGCTTTCAAACCTATAAGCTTTCTTAGCCTTTGCTTCCCTAAAAGAAATTGGAGTGGGGGAGTGTGTATGTGTGTGCAGAACTCAGCACCTTCAGGATGCCGTGACGGCTGTGGGTCTGGCTTCCCCAGCTGGAGCACAGCCCCTCCTTTTTGTTGGACCTTGTACTTCTCCAGCGAGTGACCCTCGTCTTTCACTTGCGGGCAGGTTGTCTCAGCCGCATCACCCTGCGCATCTGCTCTACTCATCCCTTAGGTCTGAATAGACTCTGCGTGAGAAGATGTCCCCTCTGCGAGCTGGCAAAAAACAGAGTCTCCGGACTGCTTCCTGAAATAGGTGTGGATTTACTTATGGCGTGAAGGAGCAGCCCTGGGGAAGGGGGAATACTGGTCACCCAGTCTTCTCCAGAAGCACCACTCAACAGGGGGGTCCTGCTCCAGGTTACATCCTGCACTAGCAGTACCTGGCTGCCTTTTGTCCCCTCCCCATCATTCACGCTTGTTGTGGTTTAATCCCAGCCCGCAACTCAGCCCTACGCAGTCGCTCGCTTGCTCCCTGTCCAGTGGGATGGGGGAGAGAATCGGAAAAGTGAGAAAACTCATGGGTTGAGATAAAGACAGTTTAATAGGGAAAGCAAAAGCTATGCGCACAAGCAAAGCAAACCAAGGAATTCATTCCCCACTTCCCATGGGCAGGCAGGTGTTCAGCCATCGCCAGGAAAGCAGGGCTCCAGCACGCAGAACAGTGACTTGGGAAGACAAACGCCATCACTCCGAATGTCTCCCCCCTTCCTCCTTATTCCCCCAGCTTTTATTGCTGATCATGACGTCCTATGGTCTGGGATATCCCTCGGGTCAGTTGGGGTCAGCTGTCCCAGCTGTGTCCCCTCCCGACTCCTTGTGCCCCCCCAGTCTCCTCGCTGGTGGGGTGGGGTGAGGAGCAGAAAAGGCCTTGGCTCTGTGTAAGCCCTGCTCAGCAGTAATGAAAACATCCCTGTGTTATCAACACTGTCTTCAGCACAAATCCAAAACACAAGCCCGTACTGGCTACTATGAAGAAAATTAACTTTACCCCAACCAAAACCAGCACAACGCTGCAGTTAGAGCTACCTCCCAACCAAAACAGAGTTTGTACATTAAAAGAAGTGAAACCAGAAATTCATCTATGTCATACACTACCACAGCCAGGCTTTCAGAAAAAAACCCAAACTGCCTCACGCGAACCAGGCGCTGGGAGAGCTGCACCCCTGCGTGGCAGCCCTGCAGCGGCTGCTGCGAGGAGACCTGAGCAGGCATTGGCGTGGGGCTTCCCCACCCTTACAAACCCACCCGCACCCACAGCTCCCACGGGCTCACACCCCCCAGGTGGGTTTTTACAACCAGCTTGTGAAAAAAAAGGTGCATTTCTGCCCTCTTCCCTTTGCACCCCAAAGAACAGCTCTGATGATTGATAGTAGCGTGCTTTGTCGTACCAAAAGCTGGAGCAGATCCATTTTATCTTGTGAATCCGCCTTTTTTTTAATTAGCACCTTGGGGTGTGGGGCACAATGTTGGCCTGACCAGGTCCCACTGGAGTTCAGGCTGGCACTAGGGAAGGGGGGAAGGAGTAGAAGCGAGCAGTAGAGAGGGCTGAGCCACTGCACAACTGCACCTCTCCTCCCATCCTTGAATAATATCCCTAACAGTGCTAGTCCTGCAGAGAGCCTGAGCTCATCAACAACATTATTTGACAGGAAAATGCCTGAAGGTGCCAATCAGGATCCTAGACAAAGTCCAAACCTGTGGGAAGAAGCAGCTGCTTGTTGCCTGTAGCGCAGAGAGTGCTGAGCACTGGCCAGCCACAAAGTAGCCTTGTACATAGCTGAGAAACCTATTGTTTTTCAGAGGCTGCTATTTTTGTGCTCATATGACAGCCACAGAGATGTGTCTGATCCGTGAAAGGACTGAATCCTCTACTTTGTGTGTAATTGCAATAGTTCTAATTACTGCAGCCTCACCAAAAAACCCCAAACAATTTTCCTTCCTCCCCATAGGTTTAGAAGACTAATAGGTGGGGAACAGGATGCATACAGACATGTATGTATGCATATGTGTACATACACGTGTACATACATATATTTTCCCATCAAATACATCAGAAATATAGCCCAAATATGGAGAACAGCTGAAATAAAATAACAGACTTATGGGCACAAAGTCACATGTTAGATGCTGAAGTCAGTCACACTGCGCCAGCAATAAGCTGAAAGCAAAACAAACAAGTAGATATACAATCTTCTCTTTTCTTCTCCTCCTTAATACAGATTGCAAGTGTATTTAAATTGTTCAACCTACTCTTGAAATTTGAAGCAGCAGCATACATTTTATTGTGGTGTGAAATAAGGCATAACACTTGAAAATGAAGATGTGTAATAATTTCGGAAGCCTGCTTTTCCTTTTGTAGGTTATACATAATACCAGGCTTCAGTCCAATTTCCATTTTAGTGGATATTGGGGAGGTGAGAGGAAATGTTTATTTTAGCAACTGGGCAAATCAAAATCATTTTTCCTCAAAACACAGAGGCTCCGAGAAGGCTTCGCAGCCACCGATTCAGCGTCGGCCAGGCACCCGACAGAGCTGGGGATCCGCATGGGGTGCCTGGGGGCTCCAGGGGGGTTTGTCTGTGTCTGTGGGCACGGGAGAGTCAGAGCTGTGCAGGGGAAGCCTTTTGCCTCACATCTTTTGCAAGCTCTTTGATCTGAACTGGTTGAAAAGGTCCAGGAAATCGGGTGAGCAGGATGAAACTGTTCTTGCAGGGCAGTTATCCTTCCTTTTTCAATAGCTTGATCCCATATATAACAACATGTAATTCCTCCTAGACCCAGTGAAAGCCTATAAGACTCTCCTTGTTGTTGTTGTTGTTATTATTTCGCAGGCTTTGGATCAGACCTGATGTTTTTGAGACCTCAGCTCAGCAAGACAGAATTGCAGTATGGCTTTTCAGGATACATTTATACTGGAGCAACAAATATTCTGTGTTTATTCAGGAATGGACTGTGGGCTTTGGACACTGGGGGTAAGAAGCCCTCTCCTGTCAAACAGGGGCAGGTATACTGGGGCCTGAGCTGGGGAGAGTATGTTTGGGTGCTGGCCCATCACCTGTGGGAAATCTTGCAGTGGCTGTTTAAGGGAGAGTCCCTGCCTGCTCTGCCCCTCTGCCAGAGAGCATCGCTGCCTGAGCTCAAATCACCGATGAAGCCGCTTCAGTCTAATACTGGATTTTGCCCGAGACACTAGTGTGTGTGGACCTCTGCCAGCCCTGCCGCAGGAGGAGCAGATGGGTAGAGGGTGATGAATCACCAGAAGGCTGAGGACCAAAATCCTCTTCAACTACTAGTTCAAGGTTCACCTCCGTGTTTCTGGAGAGATGCCGCCCATCCCAGGCACAGCGCCTATGAGGAATCTACCTTGTCCACAGTAACTCCAGTTTCCCAGTATTTGCTTTCATTTCTCATTGCCATTGCAAAGCAACAAGGAATCGACTTCCCTCTACTCCGCTCTCTCTCTTCCTTTTGTGCTTGTGGCTTTTCTAGCAGTAGCTGCCTATGTGCAGCTTCCAGCATTCAAAGAAGAAATTGCACACCTGGGCATGATATGAAATCTCTCTCTTTTTTTGCTCCATTTATCCCTATGAATGTGAAATGCTAAAAGACCAGATGGCCTGGATATATAAACTTTATTATAGGTAACAGAAGAGGGGCTGTAGCGGATGAGAACATGCAGTGCTCATGTTTTTGTAAATGGCACAGTGGTATCTCTAAAATAGGAAGAGGAAAGGTCTGGCTTGTACTGGGAAAGCTGAGACAGCCCAGAGGTTTAGGTGTAATTCGCACCATCAGGCGCAGCATATAGTAATCTGACTTGATGATGTTTTACGCCTGCTCTGATTCTTGTCTGTGAATAATGGAAGACAGCACTGCCAGAGAAGAAAAGACAACTTGTGCTATTAACTCTGCTCTATTGGCAATTTCTTCCTATCTCACTCTGCTTTCTTTTCTCTTATCAAGCCCCTTTCTTTTTCTTTTGTCTGAGTGGTTTGTGAAATATAAAGAAAGAATATTTATATACTCTCCTCTCCATTACGAGCACTCCAATTGCTGGCTCTGTGTGTGCATCCACCAACGTGTGCGTTGTGTTCAAGGACTGTGAAATGTCACGTAACCGAACCAGAGCGTTTCAGTCACGTGGCGCTGACAAGCTCCACTCATGTGTAACACATGCCTTTCCATAGCTCAAAACAGATGTCGTTTCCCTTGACAGATCCCTCTCTGGATTCCTGAAAATAAAGTTGGGTAAAATTTTGTGGGCTATGTTTTGTTTGGTTTTTTTTTTTGTTTAAATAGCTTCAGGTTAATAAGTACGTTCCCAAACTGAATGGGAGACATGAAAGACTGCAAATAGATGTTTCTGAGTTATTGATCTCTTTGCTCTCCAAAATAAATTATGTTAAATAGCTGTTCTCAAGGCCATGGCTTTAATGAGAAACACTGCTGTGGCTACATTTCCCTTTTCTATAATGCAGGGGCCCTGCAGCCGAATCCCACTTAGGCCTAGGGATGTCATCTTTTCTCACGACTGCAATGCTCCTGATGCTCAGCATCTTTTGCACTGTTATTCAGACAGACACGATAATAAAAAAAAAATTCATATGTATCTTGGCTTATCTGGCTGCATGTCAGACTTTGTTTGAACACTCACATACAGACAGAAATGACTCTCAGGAAACCAGTACCTAACACTGTTCTGGTGAAAGATGCTGCTGGGTGACTGAGATTGTCATTAAAGGAAACTGTGTTTTTAAATGGTTGACAGGAAAACTAGTTGAGAGACAGAATTGTCATGTTTGCATTGTGTATAATGCTTTTTATACAGAGAATGAAGGTTAGACTTGAGTAAGCATGCCATACTGAAGCAGGGGGAAAAATATTATTATCAACTGAAATCCTTGCATGCCTGGGGAAAAGGATGTTTTCCAACAGAAGAAATTAGTCCTGCATCTTTGGCACATATTTCACTTTGCCTTAAAAGGAAACAGATACTGTTTTGAATTAAATAAGATGTTTGCAGGATTATGTACATCTGTTTCATTTGTATGGGATTAATGACTGAAAGAATTGGGGGAGAACATGGAGGGGTTAAATATATTTCCGGCTGCCAATACTTATGCTTCTAGGTAATTTAGAAAAATGGGCTTTATAGTTGCTCAGTGTGTCTGTAAAATTCCTTCTTCTCCTGTTTAGAGATTCCCTTTGAAATACAGGACCACGAAGGGCTTTTGTATGTCTCTCCTCTAAGTCAGTAGAATTACCATCTACAATAAAGGCCGGTCTCTTTTCATTGCAACTCATTGCTATGATGACTCATACAGATTCGCTCGCAGGACAGACCAGATGCGTACGACGGAGCGTACTTAAAGCAGAAATACAGAAACCTGCGCCGTGGTGAGCTTCGCTGCGTGCCGCTGCCTGGCCCGTGACTGCAGCGGGCTGGTTTCAGTGCTCAGTACCTACAGGAGGCAGGGACCGGCCAAAACTACACCTTGATCAAATGTCCTCTGTTGTTTTCCTGAAATATGAATCTCAAAAGCATCAAACAATGTTGCAAAATCATCTCTCTCGTTCTTCAGAAGCAATGGCTTTCATTTGACTAAGGCCTTTGGAAATGACACTGTCGAAGTAAATGAGCTGATACCCTAAATTGTGAATCATCATGTGAATACTGCTTCATCGTAACTCCACTTGCATTTATTGATTTGGTTGTGCAGAGTTACCATGACTTGAAGACCAGGATGAGAAGTCCAGCTGCATTCCTGGATAAAGACAGCTGTAATATACAGAGGAGGATGCTGAAGATATTATCCAAGTTTAAAATAACCTTAATAAATTCAGTACACAAACACTCCTGGAAGGATCATATTTGCAGCTAGTAACTGCCGTTGCCAAGTTTTAAAAAGTATTCCTCCTCCACGTAAAACATCTACAAAGGTGATGACCATGTTAGATACTTGGATTGATTTTATAAGAGGCAGTGCAGGTGAGTCAGACTGTTCCCATTACAGCTCAAACTTAAAATAGCTTGCTGTAAATAATCTTTTATGCTTAACAAAAGATCGTACAATTCCTGATAATTAATTCATCACCCACACTGACATTCAAAAGGCTGAGATCGTTTCTGGTGTTGTCTGGTTCACTGTGAGGACATGTCCAGAGAAAATACTGAAGACTGACATTTTTGAGATAACTGTTTATGTTCTTAGGGCCAAATTCATCACTTGTATAAACTGGCCTATTTCCTTCAAAGTCAGCTGAGAATTTCTGAGCACAAAAAGTTAATTAAAAGTGTTACAACAGGCCTGTGGGTTCCCTTTTGAAGAGGCAAAATCAGCTGGTCCATAAAGGTCATGTTCCACGTCCCAGCCCCGCGGGCACAGCGTGGGATGGTTCCCTCGCTCTCGGACCACGGCGCAGCTGATGAACCGGGCTGTGAAGTGTTAGGACAAGCCCAACGGCAGCTCCCAATGTAGCAGGGGAAACCACCCTGCTGTTGCCTCTTTCGTATTTTAAGTACAATTGTCTGTCATTAAAAGCTAATTCCATCAGCCATGGCCTTTCAGAAAAGAGCGGAGGATGTGATCCTTCAGCATCTCTGCGCTCCCAAACGCCCTGGCAGGAGCCTGCACCTCCTTTGCACTTTACAGATGTCAGGGAGACCAGCAAAGACATGGAAATTCCTGGAGATTTCTTGCTTTGGCAAGTATTAATGATTTGCACCACAGTGGTGACACAGGCTCTTCTCTGCTGAGCTTGCACGCCAAACAGATGAGACAGGCGTGAGGAGGGAAAGAGGATGAACGTAACCGAGGTTATTTGGCAGGACCGAAGTGACGGCAAGACCAGAGCGCAACGTTCATGTTTACCTTAAGTTTTCCCCAGGGAAATCTTAAAACCTGCCCTGTTGTATGCCTGCATTTTCTCTTGCAGGGGCAGGTACGTGGTGGAGGAGAAGGCAGCTGCAGCTCCTTCTGCAGCCTCCACCCTGCCCAGCCACCACTTCTGCTTACATACCAGGAGCGCGGTGGAGATGCCCCGTGCTGCCTTCTCCATCGCTCTGACTGTACCCGGCCCCAGCCTGCCACCAAAAGCAGGTAAACAGGCACAAATAAAGAGGCACCCCCAACCCCCCAAACTCAAGCCATGAACACTTCCTCTCCTTTCTGCAGATTTTAATTTTTTTTTATAACCTCATTGAGAAACGTGTTTAATTAGAAATGGAGATGCAGGTAAGCCACGAGCTGCAGCCAGCCAGCACAGCAGCTTTAGCCACTTTGTAGTTGTTTTCTCACCGGGGGAAAAACAGACATGAGTACTATAGTATCTGACTGCCAAATCTAAGGGAAAAGAACTCGTTTCTTCACAGCTATTGTGCCCTTCTGGGGGAGTGTGAAGCGTATTTACTTTGTAGGGAGAGTAAAAGCTGGGGAGGTGGCAGACACGAGAAAGTTATCTTCCTGAAGGTGTGAGGAAGACACTTTTTTCTTTGTAGAAAAAAAGTAAGAAATGCTATAGTGGGAAAGGCAGATACTAAGGCTGTGGCAGAAGAGGATCAGTCACACAGATGGACCACAAATGGGACGCGGGGGCGTGGAGGAGGAAGAAGAAGGACGTTTGCGCTCGTAGTGGCAGTGGATTAACAGGTACAGTAAATTTATGTCCTGCGGTCACCTTCGGGGGAGGAAATGAATTGCCAACAGCAGCAGCAACAACAACAAAGAGTCATGACAAACCCATCCGGAGGACCACAGCAGCGACCTCGCGTTTAGCTGCGGCTGTGTTTTCAACTGGTGGAGAGTGTTGGTGAAGCGAGGCAGCAGCACTGCCACAGCATCTACACCCAGCAAGTCCTTTCAAGGCTTCGGGATGGAGTTAATGCGCATGTTGTTGCTGTTGGATGAGAATTCGTCCCTCGGCTGCCTATGGGGACCCAGAAAATGCCCTTGTGAGAGCTGGGAGATGGGAAACCTGGCTGTGGCAAAAAGTCCTCCGGCTTCAGAAAACGGCAAGAAGGGCTTTTCCTAGAGCCTCAACCCATCGCAGCGGTGGGCAGCTGAGAGGCTTGTGACTGCCAGGATAGACAACGGGAGACATCTATTAAGTTCTTGTTTCACACGGAGGAGCTTCTGGTGACTCTCCCCTTGCCGTGGAACTGTGCTCTGCCTCCCTCGCTGTGGATTACGTGGGAATTGAGCAAAACCAATATAGTAACGTCTTACCGAATTTGCAGAAGGCATGAAGCCGCAGCTTTGGGGAGTGAACCATCTCATGCATCTCAATGGGATTATTACCCCTTGGGTTTAGAGCGAGCAATTGAAGTAGAACCATGATGAGCTATTTTACTTTTGATCACTTAGAAGATGCATCGATCTTATTTCATGGTATCCAACTGCCTCTTGTGTCTGCATGTGCTCTCAAGCCCAGCTGCACAAACTCACATCTTTTCACCAGACAATTTAGATGTAATTGTATCTCATCAAGGAGAAAATCAGTGGCACTCTGCAAACTTAGAATGTGGGCAGTATTAAAGATATCGCAGTTAATATCAGGATAAACAACATACAGGCTGCTGAAAAACTTTGATTTTCCCCAAGGGGTTCTCTCTCACTCCTCTGGTTTTTTCTTTAATCAGCATTTTCAGTGAATACAGCAGAGAAATTCTGTGTCATCTTTGCTAAATCTAGGCTTTTGCTGCAGGAGACATACAAGATTCTGTCAGATAAATTTGCAACAAGCTCATTCCTCCTTCTAAGGGAGGGGTAATGGAAGTTTCTTGACAGTAAGAAAGGGCCTAATGTGGGCATACAGTGCTATTTTAGGTGCCATAACCTATCTTCTCTCACTCCAAAAGAGCCCGGATCTTCTGTAGATTCCTTGTTGTATTTGCCATTCGATTGTCTCAGACCACAAACAGCATTTACAGTGTCACTGGCTGCTAATGTTTAAGTGTCTGAATTGCTTCCTAACTAGGAGGTGGCTAGGCAGAGTTGGGTGATGGTTAGTTGGCATGTGCTGTGGTCACGGGTGGCCCTTGGTACCTGGAGGCCAGCCCTTTCCTCGTCTGCACAGCAGCAATACTAGGAGCTGGTGCTTGGTCTCACGGCTAATGTTATCTAAGGGGAAAATAGTATTGGGGAAACGGAGCACTTTTTTCCACCTGTTTGTGTGAGGGCAGAACGGGATGCTGCTGGCCCAGATACCTGGTGGGGCAGGTGAGGGTATAGGCTGGGAATCTGTATGGACAGCTTCGGCGGTGACTCCCAAGTACGGATCTGTGAAAACGTCTGGAGTCAAAAAAGTGAATGTGCAAGTAAACAAATGTAGATGTGGTTATAGATTTCATGAGTGCTCTAGTCAAATGTGTCATTTTCTTTGAAGAATGTGGAAAACATCAAACAGAAAGGTGGTGACTGATTTCAGAAACTTGAGTCTCACCTGGATATTCTGCTTCTTCACATCCTTTTTCCTTCTGCTCACTACCATTGTCTTCAACTACAATTAAGGGACCTCTGGGGGCATCCTTTGATTTTTTTTTTTTTTTTTTTGCATGTCACAATAACAGCTCTTCCCTTTCCTCTGGAGTAGCCTCTGGCTTCTTACTCTGGAGTGGCCTTTCTGCCTTGCGTAGTGGTTCTTCATCAGCTGGGAGGGTCACACACAATTCCTGGATGCAATCGCATGTGCTGACCACTGCAATCTGCTTGCCTGGCTCTGCTCTCCGTCATACTCTAAGGGTCCTGAAATGATTCCTGAACACTTCACATGTGACTGTCCACAAATCAGACCTCTGTGGTTTTCTGAAATTGTTTTTCAACAGGTGAGTCACAATGGAAATAGTCGGTTTTCTCCCTTAACGTACCTTATTGCAGCACCTCTTTCCAGAACTGAAGTTCATCATGTCCCAGTGCACACATAGCAAATATGTGGATGTGAATGCATTGCACTGGTGGGCTGTGCTCCTGGGACGATATCTCAGGTCAGTGTACAGCCTGAGACGCACCAGGAACTCCAGCCAGACTGGTTTTCCAAGCCTGTAGGTGAGGATGAAATGAAAAAGATTGGAGTGTTCTTTAACTGTGTGTCTTAAATGGGGATGTAGGGGTTGATGTTATTTGAATAGGCCTGTTATTTTGCTACAATTAATTACTGACTGTGGATAGACTAGTGAAGCTAGCTCTTTGGGGTTGGGATTCTACACTTTCCCTCCACCACCTAGAAGACCAGCTCTGACCTTGACTCAGGTAACAGTGATGGAAACCCTTTATCGGAGAGGATATGCTAAGTGTTTCTCTCACACAAATGCTTTTTCAGTGGCTTCACAAGATCCTGCATGTGATTTACAAGGGACAGCAAAGAGCCTGACCTGCCCAAGACTGCCGTTTGGATGTCTGTCTTTAGTTAGGGGAAAAATCTTTAACCTGGAGCCTGTCCCAGCGAATCCCCGTCGCCCAGCCGTGGTACGTGCGCAGTGTCTTTGCCGGGCACGGACGTGTTCAGCAGTGCTGCCTGCGCGGCACCACTACTGATCCTTCCCCAGGACATTAATTCTGGATCTGTTCCCCAAAGTCCCGTGGTTTCCGTAAGGGCTCACAGTTCACTGAGATCACTGACAGCAATGTATTTTAGCGCGCGCTTGAAATTAAGGCTATTTTGAAAGGGTTTTCTGAATTAGGATTTAGGAACTCCGTCACTCCCACGTTCCTCATTAGAGATGCTGTGATTTTACCTCCAGTTGCCGACATATTGATTTACACTCAGAAGAGAAAAGGAAAATCGATGAGGAGTGGAACGTCCGCAGGGTGAGCTGCATGCGGGCGAGAGTCTGCGGGAGGGAGGCTGGAGGAAAGCTGCAGCCATTTTAAGACACTCAGAGTCTCTTTTCCCCTGAACTCAGTCTTGAAAAAAAATAAACATTCTTATTTTAATCAAGAGGTTTAGTGATCCTCCGTTATAAGCCTCACAGCCTACATCACATTTCTGAGAGCAGGATGGCAAAGATTGATGACTAGCCATTTCTGCAAAAGCAGCCTCTGCTGGGGTGCGCTGTGTTTTCATATTCCACTGGTGAGACACCTGTCATGTTATATATTGATTTTTCTTTTGTTTGTCAAAGGCACAGTTTATGTATGGGATCTAATCCTCTGATCCCTACAGGAAAAAGAACAAAGATCATTTGTTTCCAATGAGCTTTAAATGAAAATCCAGAGTGCCTAATTAGGTAACTTCTTAGCTCCCTAACGGCCGCAGCCCATGCAGCATTGTTTCTTGCCTTGCCTGAGTGCTGGACACTGTCTGTTTGTCTGTCTGCCTGTGACCCTTTCGCAGAAATAGGACGTTAGGGTGCATCTGCCTCCTGCCTGCTAACATCCCGGTTTCTCTTGCAAGAGCTTGTGATTTCTGCAGTGCTGGTGTACAAGCCACCCCCCTCAGACAGTGTGCTAGCCCAAGCAGATAGGCGCACCAACTCCGAAAAATTGCCAAGGCTCTGATCATCCTTTATGTAGTTAACACAGGAGATGTGGATATCTTGACAAAACCTGCACAGATTTCCTTGTTTCAGTTTCCTCAGTAGGCCAGGCCTTTTCTCACGGTGAGGGCAAAGCCCTATGCAGTGCCCTATTCCTCCCCCCTTTTGCGGCTCACTTCTCCTTTGTGCCTTGCTGACTCCTGCAAGACAAGTCCTTGCTGCTGGCTTTTTTTTCTTTTTTTTCAATTTCTTTTTTCCTCTCTCTCTTTCCAAAATGCTTAATTTCCCTTCTAATTTCGTCAGGTGAATTCCTAATCAGCCTCATTGAGCGAGCCTTCTGCCCAGCCAAGCGTTGCCTGGCTACAATCTGTCTGGCGCTTGGAGCTGAAAAACTGCCTTCCCCCAAGACCAAAACGTAGCTTTGTCCGAAGGTGTGCCACGTAAATGGATAGTCATCAAAGTTTAATGACCTCATTAGTATTCGTTTGCAGAGTGCAAAAGCAAGCACTTTCACTTTCTGTGAGATATAGATCAAATCAAAAGAAAAAGGGAAAGGAAAAGGCAAAGGAGACTCATTTTCAAGACAATTTGCAGCCCAATCTGAGCATAGGTGAACCGCCCTTAGCAGACAGCAGCAGATACTGCTAATCATAGTTTTCTGCATCACCATACCATTAGTCCTGTGAGTTCGTATACACATCCCTGTATATATGGGAGGTCAGTGAGAATACACAACCCAATGAAGAATATGTATTTCTCCAGTTTCAGACAACAGCAAAATGACTGCAGGTCTTCTGAAAACTCATGGATGTTTGACCTTTGTATTAGACTCATGGAGGAAGAGTCTACTCCAAGAATGACTCCCACATTGAGAAAACTGTCCTTAGGCTGGACCATGAAACATAAACATCAAACACATTGCTATCGTTATTAATACTAACTGTATATTTTTATGCTACTGTAACACCTATTCCACCGGTGTGGAACAGAGTGGACTAAATCCTTGAGGGCTAAGTGTGGAATAATTAAAAGTCATGTCTGGTGCAACGTGTGGTCTCAGGGAAAGCTCCTATAGGTCCTAGGGTTCACCGGTAAGGTTCATCTCACCTAACTTGAAGGACCTGAAATGTAGGTGCCTCTCATGCCTCAGTCACTAAGGTCTTCTTTTCAGTCAGAGAAGAGAAACAGGCAAAGGCTGAACGGGCACATCATCCATGTTCATCCAGGTCTCCATTTCACCATGATGACTGAGACTAGCTACCTAACTTAGAAACAGATAAAATTTAGTGTGGTGAATCTTATCCTCAGAGATTAGGTAACTTGCTTATAGAATGAACCCTTCTCATAATGTTTACATAGGGTTGTAGCCATGCTGCAAAAGTCATAACCAGCAAGAAGACTGGTTAGAGTAGAAGAAATGTGCTAGTTCAGGCACAGCATAGCAGTGGAAAGGCAGAGAAAGTCCTAGGGGAGAGGAAAATAAGCTGTGTTTTGCTTTCACTGTTAGTATTTCAGAAATGAATCTCTGAGAAAGTGGGAGGAGAAAACTGAGAGTTGCCACAGCTGTATTTAGTATAAGGAACTGTGGTTTAGCTAGAGGAAAGCCATGAGAGCGTTTTGAGAGGGGACTGTGGAGAGCTCAAAATGCTACACAGATGGAGGGGAGAGGGCAGCTGGCCCACCCGCCAGGTCAGCTGAGACCCTGAGCATTTAGGAGAAACCTACTGTAATGTTTAAGTGTAACTGGTAACTCCATTTCACTGGTATATATTTTTCCTGCTTTGTAGCTTTTGCCTCTTGTTTTTCAAATGTCCGTTGCTTTATTAGAGTAAGCTTCTTTTCTTAGGTTTCGCTGATGTTAGAAATGGTCTTTAAGAGGCATAAAGTGCTTTACTACTCCAGGACTGACTAATCAAAAAATAAAATGGTGTCTGCTGGTGAAACAGATGCAAATCTCTGAGCCTTAAAGAGCAGAGCACGCAGGTCAGCGTGGGGCCCAGTACTGCCAAGGCTCAGTATGCAAAATGAGGTTAAACAGCATCCTTCTGGCATGACACAGGCCACAGAAAGGCATCCGCTGCTGTTATCTCCTCCTCTGAGCATTTTTGAGACTTCAGAAATTTTCCTATCTCATACAAAGACAACGCAAGTCTTTCAAAGGCTGTCATGACACATGGGAGAGATCCTTTAGCTGGTATCACTGTATTGAGAGTACTGAGAGAGGATATTGAGTGGCGAAGCTCAAGGCTTGCTCAGGAAGAGCAAGGGCTTGACTCACCATCATCCTCCTCTCTGGTCGATGCCCCAAACTCCAGGTGCTGGCTCTCCTCGGGTGGGATCTGTCTCTCACCCAGCAGAGTCTGCAAAGACTTGCTAAAGAAAAATGATCCAAGATGCAAGTTCTTATGAAGATTTTGGGGTGTTTGTTGTTGTTGTTGGATTTGTACCTCTTGAAGGAAAAGTGCTGTATTGAAAAGTTAGTGACCTGACCAAGTAATGCTTTTGTTGTGATGGCCATGGACTGCTCCTCTGCATGACCTTGGGAGGTAACTCAAGAAAGCGAATTGGTTTCCAGTCACTCTGCATGGAACCACAGCTCCAAGGGAAAATCCTTAGCGATCCACACCATGAAAAATAGTTGACATTATTATGTTAGCTGCTATCCTAAAAGGAGAAAGGACAGTCCCTATCCCATAGAGTTTTCTCCAGTTGCCTCTGAATTAAGATTTTAGAGGAAAGGATCATCACATACATCTTTCTGTAAGGCAGGTATTATGGTCTCCACAATCTAGCAGGCTCAGTAATGCTCTTTAGTGTACAAAGGAAGAAGACTGCCTTCTGCAGAAAAAAACAAATGAAAACAAAACAGTGAATTTCTATAGGATGGGTTGTATGGGAACTCAGACTAAATGATCCTAGTGGTTTCTTGCAATCTGACTTGGTTATGTACTAAGTGAACCTCAAGTGATTTCTGAATGTGGCACTGGAGGGAGAAACCAGGATGGTCTCTCAGAAAGGACATTGAAATGTTTGAAGAAATCCAGCCTGCCAGCTGCACCTCGAAATCCTTTGAGGTTTATGCTTCAGCTATTACTTGCAGTATCAGTTACTAAGCATGTACGCACATGCCAAATAACTGGCTTAACAAGGTACACATGGGCACTCACTCTCCTTCACCCATATAACAGACAAAGGATGCTCCCTAAATCAGCCCGTGTGCCATTTCTTTTCTAAATATAGAATTTTTGCCAGCAGTGAGAAAGAAGCTAGACAACAGCTTCCCTCATAAGAAAACCTTAAACAGCTAAGCAGCTTGATTAATTACTTAGGGATTTCCCTTGGGCTGTTACTAAGGTAACAACAGGAGCAGAAGTGTTTAAAGATGGCTGTATATGCTGTATGCACTGGAGAATACGTGGTAGCTTTTCAGCAGCACCCTGCATTGTGAGTTTTATACAGTATTAATGTAGAAAATGAAAGGTGTGTGCATATGTGCATGTACCCATGAAAGTGCAGAGCCCACACAGCCCTATGAATCCTCAGCTGCATCTGCTGAACACAGAAGAAAAATCTGCTTTGGCTTTCAGGAGGACACAACAGGAAAAGAATATTGACACCCATTTAAAGGGTGCAGTGCACACATCTCTTCCCAGCTCTACAATGCCTTCATTTTGCTGGCTGATTTAAAATATTTTCTCCCTCTCCCTCAACACATCTGGGGAGAGAACAGTGGCCCAAGGCTCGCTGCTGCCTGGCCCCCGCTGCCGTACCCACCATGGCTTGCTCTGACCCGTGGTGTGGCACAGCGCAATGTCCCTGTGCCGAGTGATGGTGCTGCATAAGTTCTTGTGGTTTCATGCTCCATAGCAGTGATGCCTTCTCTAGTCAAAACTGGTGAGAGACAAAGCAAGAGGCGATTATGGTAAAGAATATGCCCCTTGCTAAGACAACATTGCTCTGTGGGTAATTTGGGAGCATTTGATTGCGTGGAAGAACAATTGTCTTAAGTGCTGTTCATGCCAGGATTTTATCGATGTTAATGTCCAAGTTAGTTAACACAGGACATGGAGGTAATTAGAAATTTTTGCCTCTTATCAGTCAGAGAAACTGCCTCCTCACTAACTGATCAACTTGCATCCTTAGGAGAGGAGAAGGAGAGTGCAAGACAAAACTAAGCAAACCTACAGCTCGCAAGACTCATGGGTTAAAACTTGTTCTGAGTTTAATGACTAACCTGTAGCGGTCTGAGTTCCTCCACTACCCACAGAGGTTATTTTTTCTCTTTATCTGACATCCCTCTTCTCCCCAGAGCTTTTGCACGTACCTCACAGCCTCCTCCCTGTCTCTCACTTCTGACAAATGGCTCTGCCCAGCTCCTCCAACCCTACTCAACTCTACAGCTGAGCCAACCCAAAGCCCTGAAAGGACCCGTGCTGACTTGGTAATTTTTTATTTCTAGACATTCGTTTGCCTTTTATCATGTTCCCAGCAGTAACCAGAAGGAGAACCTCTCAAGTTTCCCAAAGGAACCACTCAGAAACATGACACTTGCAGCGCTTTGTGCTATGAGATGCTGAATACCCATAGCTCTCACTTGGCACCTCACAGGATGCTTATGGCTCAAACTGTGCGAGAAATTTTAATTCTTCTGGTTTACTGACGCTGCCTAAAAAATAAATAAGAAACATTCTGGAGGAACTGAAATCAATTCTGTGAACATGTTTTGGACAAATTGGGAAAAACTTCAGGCTGAGCAAAACAATGTCTGAAACAAAAGGCTCCAGTGTGATTTGGAGAGTGTTCGGTATTTGTCAATACTCTTTGAAAATGTAGTAGTCACAACATTGCTTTGTGTTACTGCATCTGTATTGTCCTCCCAAAACTGTTTCATTTAAATTGTTGTTGAGTTCTGCGTATCATCTTGCAACGTATGTCTACTGTTGGTCTGCTAAGCCATTGAATACCTTTAAACTATCTTTTGGATAGCGCTGCTATCATATAGCTATTCACATAGCCCAGATAGCTCATTATGGTACAGCAGATAAAAAGTTCTTTGGCTCCCTGTTCTGTACCTTCATAAATTACCCACTTCAGGGATATTTAGGAGGTATGAGCCTTATTAACAAGACGTTATCGCTATTGTTTTGAAGCATCTGTCCACCCATGTGTGGTGGGCGATCAAGATGGAGAAGTGTAACTGTTCTACATCCTTTTTCCCAGAGCAGGCATTTCTCTTTTATAATCTTTAAAATTTGACAGGACAGAGCTCTGCAGGAAGGATAGAGCATTGACAGGGTTTCGTCCTCTCTTCCAGTTCCACTTCCCCTGGGTGCAATTTTTTTCCCATTGAGCAATCCTTGCTCTAGTGATCTTGTTTCTCTCTCCTGAGAATCGACAAAGGCGTTTCAACAAGTGAATCACAGGGAACAGGCATTGGATGATTTTTTAATCTCTTGGGAAAAGAAGGGAAGCGGGATGTTGCCTGCTGCAGTCTCTTCTACTGCAGCAGCGAATTTCAGCCTCTAATCCAGCAGGACCTCAGGCGCTGGTGCCAGTCCTGCCTCCCGCTGCATCCCAGTTGGGATGTGCAAGTGCTGCCAGGGGCAGCAGCGTCCTGGAGGGTGCTGCCATGCAGGAAGGGGTGAACTGGTCCCCCGCGCCGTGACGGCTGTCCTCGCTGGGGCTCTCTGCACACAGAGGCAGGACAGCCCTGCCCACTCATCTCACAGCCCGCAGCTTGGCAAGAGGCCACGTGGACATCTCCGGCCAGCTGAATTCCCGCATGGGGATTGTCATGAGAGCATGGTAAAAAACAACCCATGTTTGTGCGACCTTCCTGTATTTACTTTCTTGGAAGGCAACTACGCTGAGTTTTTGCCCTAAATTAACCAAGTCCGTGGTGAGAGGAGGCTGTAAAATACATACAGCGTCAGGCAGGGAGGCAGTTATATCGGTGTAAGACCAGGATGGCCAGGTTGGGACATGCTGTTGGGCAAGGTGAAACAGTCCCAACCCTCTGCTCTGGATCTTCCAGCTGTGCTACCAACATGAAGAATGATTTCCAGCAACTTTTTCCGGGGTGTTTTCCAGCATTATGGTTCCCAGTTTCCCAGCACACACCTGCAGAGCCAGTGGAGACCACCCAGCAGGTGCAGCAATTCACATTCAGGTGGATTAGTTTAACCTGCTGATGAAAGCAGACCAGACTGTGAAATGGAGTATCTGAGCTGCACTTGCAGCAAGGGTATGTGTCCAGTACTGTTGACTCTTCTGTGGAGATGTTGCCTTAACTCAATAGGCAATAATAAGAAGTGTGAAGCGTCAGACTTTTTAAGCGTCTCAACTGTTTACTCCATGAACTTGAGCCAGATAAAGAGAGAAACACCCCCTCGATGAACCCAAAATAGTCGTCAAAGGAGCTTTGAGTAAAACACTATGAGAAACTCCCTGCTTCAGCATCGTAATGAAACTGTGAGTGCATTTTTAAATGATAAAAACCAAGTTCATGAGGAACTGCAGTAACACAAGGATGAAAAGCAGCAGTGATTTCCCACTGTTTAAGAAACAGTTGCAGGAGCTGTTAGGCTCCATGTTTACAGCTCAGATTTGAGTTTTTTCAGAACAACCTGCACAGTTCTGGGTTCATATGGGACAGAGGACGAGAACTGATGATGGTTTTTGTGTCGGTGTAACAGAAACAGAAAATAAAAGCAAAATGACATGCCCCTTGGCATTTATTACTTTGTTTACTTTCATTTACTTAAGGCTTATTTTTGTATTCTGTGAGCTAATTTCCTTGGGAATTGATAAATAACAACTTCCTGGAATATTTTTACCCCTGTAAAATCTTGGCATGCTGTAACAATCTCTCAGTGAACACAAGGCATTCAGACAGACTTTCCCACCCTCCCTACCCCCACAGAAAACCAGAGGAGAATCATGATAAAAGAAAATCTAAGACATGTTATGAAGCTTTTCCTTGGACAGATATCTTTTCGTGAATCATGAATACAGAGTTGCCAAACACCATAGGTCACTCAGAAACATGGAAAAAAAAGGAACGCATTATTAACAGTTTTACTGCTACTGGACTGCTGGGGTAGGTCTAGGCGCATGCAGCTCCCTGGATACACTCTGATAGCCCATGGATGGAAAATAAATTAACAGAGGCAAGGAGCAGTGGAAAACCACCAGCAAGTTAAGCGAGAATCCATTTGTGATGCTGCTCCTCAGGGCTCCTCTGCTATAAATAATTCTTTCTTTTTTCCCCCCATGTTTTTAATTTTATTCTTTTTTAGTCAATATGATAACTAACATGTGTGAACTACCATGGTATAAAAGCACAGTGAAGACAATTATCACAACAAGATCAGCTCTATTCTCCTGCCTGAGGCCTACCTCGGCAAGTTTGCCTCATGCTAGAACTAAAATTGCCTTGACTTCACTGCATTTCTATCTCATGATAGCTGTGTTAGTTACCTTTTTAATGGTGAAGATAAACTTTTGCACTGTGGTTTTCAGCAATCTTTAAAGTGAAAATCAGATTTATAGCTTTGGAACTGAAATGGGAAGATCAGTTTTGCAAAATGAGTAACATATACTGATTGGTTGTGAATGGTCAGTGCAGAATTGATCCGTTACCAGTCACTTCTTTCTTGACTTATCTCATCTTCCCCTCTATGTCTACCTTTTATATCTTTATTTTGGCTACACTCAGCTGAATCAAAGTGGAAAAGAATGAAAATTAACTCGGTAGAAGACATTTTCTGTAGTCTTTCATCTCTGGAAATGCTTTTAATTACTAGAAGTTTACTGTTAATGTAGTGGATTTATTAAGCTCTAGACAATCTTTCAACATTTCATCTAAGGCAACACACTCGCTTTAAAGTGCTGGTGATAGATGTTTGCTGCTGCTGTTGTAAGCAGCTTAGACCCAGATGTAAGAACTGCTTTATGAAAACCGTTTTTCTTGCATCTGTCTCTCTAAAAACAGAAAGGATGCAGGTGCAGACCCCAGCCAGGATGTTCAACATGCCAAAGTAGCGTCACTGGGACACCATAAAGCCAGAAGAGAGATGGATTTTGACGAAATGTACAACAGCAGAACACAGGAGAAGGGGAGAGATGGGAGCACCCATCTCCATTAAGCCTTGATACCTTCTTCATCAACAAGATGTGGTCATGATGATAGGTTTTAGTTTAATTGAAGATAGCTGACATTCTTCTGATGACTTTTAGAATAATGTTACCTGCGGAAGGAGAGGAGAGGAGAGGAGAGGAGAGGAGAGGAGAGGAGAGGAGAGGAGAGGAGAGGAGAGGAGAGGAGAGGAGAGGAGAGGAGAGGAGAGGAGAGGAGAGGAGAGGAGAGGAGAGGAGAGGAGAGGAGAGGAGAGGAGGGTTAGACATTTTTTCCACACACGTGATGGCTGAGAGTCTAAGACAGGGCTTAAAGGCACAAAAAGACAGTTCTAGGCATGTGAGCATGCGTGATGAGGATTATTCTTTTAATGGTGCCATAAGACAGCTGGCCAAGGCTAGTGGGGAAAGAAATGAAACCTGTGGAGAGCTCCAAAAAAACCCAAGACATCCACTGACTACCGGAGGATGGGGGAGGGCGGCACATTTTATGTGTAAGGGGTAGCATAGATGACAATGAGGATAAAGACCATGCTTTTTGGGGTGTGTGTCAGATAACAAAAGCTGCAAAAATGGTGATCATGAATGCTAATGTGAATCTCTAAAGGCTGTTTGGGTGAACGGTAAAGATTCCCCTTTATCTCCAATGGCCAGTAATGACATACTTTACCCAGTCATGATGGGTAGCAGTTTCCATGCTACATTATCCTGTTTGAGAATTTGGAAAAGTCAGGTGCTATTGCAGGTGTGCTTGGGCATTTAGGGCTTCCTCAGGAAGACCTGGTGGATGTCGCCTCAGTCTATATGAGGGAAGCAGGGGGCAAGATCTATAGAGCTATATATCCATGCATGCATCACCTAATGTGGGAGCATAGCCCATGCTGCCAGGTGTTAGTGGCCTCCTATCCTCAGTGGGATGGCCACTGAGACCTTAGGCTTCTAGTTTGTTCCCCTTTGTGTCATTCAGTTAACAAACACTAATAATTATGCTTTAGAAGACTTACGGTTAAATATCAGTGGTATGTTTGGGCTGGAGAGGGATACAGCAGCTGGCAGTAAGCAAATTATAGCTGCTGTATCAGAAAAGCTAACTAATGAAACTCTGCATTACTGTGATTCTTTTAGATTATCCACCTCCTCCATCACATCCTGTTTATGTTTTAATCACTTTCTCTAGGCACATACTGACACTCCCTCTTGCTGGCTTACCACCAGATGGACTTTAACAAACTATTGTTATATCTGGAAGTACTTTCCTAGCTCTTCATAATTGCTTCTTGTAGTACTTACATGTGTGATGTAGAGATGTCAGCCTCCGCAGCCATACTTATTGCTATAATGGAGCAGTATATTGTTGCTTGCCTTTATTTTTTTCCTGAGGAATCTGAATTATCTGAGCTATTCCCTTGTTTCTTTCCAACTCACTCTTTTCTCCTTTCACCCTGCAATATGTAACAAGCCCCATGTTCTGGTCCTTACCATGGGTGTGCAACAAAGGGTAGGTGGGATGTTAATGTTAATCTGCATTCTCTGAGTTGGCAGATTGGTGGCATAAACCCAGCTTCTGCCTCCTCTCCTCTCCTCTCCAATATGGGGTGGACGGGGTCATGAATTTAAGTGTTAAGGAAGTTAACGGCTGATCTACAGTGGTGATGCTCAACTCTTGTCAAGCAGTTTGACTGTGCAAGCATATTGCATGTAATCCAGTGATTGTGACTGAGCAAAGTTCCCTTTGCACACAACTTCAGTGTGATATTTCTGTTTCCATCACTAGCATTTGGTGTAGTACACAAAAGGTATTCAGCAACTCCTTGGACACAGAAAACTGTGTTCTCTTTGTATGCGTAAAGCAGTACATTTCCGAGTAACTAGAAAATGGTTGAATTTCCCATTATATCCTATGAATTATTGTAAGGAAAATTATGCATGTTCTTGTATAGAAAGAAAGTCTATCCACATCCAGCTTAATCTAATTTATCCTCATTGGTCTCTGATTCTGATCTTTCCATTACTTGGGAGTCCTTTCATTGCCACATTTTAACATGGCAACAGGTCTCTCTTACAACAAACTTTAGATTCAGGCCTTGAATAAACCCTTCTGGCCACATATGCATGTGCTTACAACAAAGGAACAAGTGTTGAGGGCTCTTAATTTGTCAAATGAACAATGTCTCCCGTAACTCTCTTTATCCTCAAGAAAGGTCACCATTATTTCACTAACACACCTTAATCAAAGTTACATTTTGATGAAAAATGTGTATACAATTAAAAGAAAAGATATGGACTTAAGAGTGTCCCTCTGAGTCATCAGAAAGAGCCATTCAGGTAGACAACCCTTGCTTCTTAAAACTTCAACCCCAAGAGGCCTTCAGGTGAAAATAGTTGTAAGGATATAGGAGAACAGACTGCTTGAGAAAAGAGTGTACTATTATCTCCCTGTCTTAGACTTTTCTCCAGAAAGCATAGCCACACTATATGATCATTCCTCCTGGGTCCAGTTTGGTCCAATGCGATGGAAAGTGATTTGTGACTCAGAATAATTTTATGAGCTCTAGGCATAAATCATTGCTGGCAGAGATGATTTAGCAGTTTCAAGAAATGGAAAGAGGCATTCAGGGAAAGGAAGTGCTCCAACATTCCTCGAACACCAGTGACAGTCTCCAAAAAGGCCTGCTGGGCCCCTTTGGCACATAACTGCCATCAGGAACTGAAAGGGCATTTCTGAAGAGTAGAAATGAACCTTGGTTGCTGGTTGCTGAGAAAACAGCTTCTGTCCCTCCTGAGAGCCATGGCACCCTTACTATTGAAAAAACACAAATGTTCCCTCAGAGAGAGTTGAACAAATACAAGTGTTGGGATGATGTCATGCTTTTTTTGTGTGTTCACCAGCTTCACTATTCAACGTCCCGTTCAGGAACTTGAATAACATTTGGTTTGGGGAGTTTTTTGTAAAAATTAGCTCAAACTTGGAGAGTTTTCCAGCACTTGTGTTTCATTCTGACCTGAATGCTACTGGAGGGATGGTACAGGGAACAGAAGAATTCAGGATGGAGTTTTATATTTACTGTTACTATTGCCAGGCAAGATTTGGAAAACAATCCTGGGAGCTGAAAATCACCTTATAGACACTGTGTTTGTTTGCCTGGTTTTGTTTCAGGTAAGCTGGGAGTGAGGCTAGTATGTAGTATTCAATCATATGTTTTTCTCTTGTGAAATGCCAGTTTCAGACACTTCCAGCTTTTTGTCCCACCTTCACTCTAGGTCCCATCTCCACGTTACTGTTACTACACCTCTGTCGGTCCCACCAAGAGCAATACCAGCACAGCCAAGGGCAGCAAGCCATCTTAATAGTTAAGAGGCAGTAGGAAAGGAGGCAAGAATGTCTTAAACTGGCTTTACTTCTGGCAAAAATGCATCAGCGAGCTATATCCATGAGAATTCAGCAAAGAAACGTTGGTGAATGGGTCTGCTGCTGAAGGGAGAATAAGTTATTGTTCAGTCTCCAACAGCTGTGGTTTTTATGGGGTGTCACTAGTAGTAAAAAGTAGTGGCAAACCTTAATTTTTGTTATTTAGATCTGCAATGGTGGTCCTGAAATCACAGAGGGAGGTGGTTTGTTGAAGAGAATAGTAATTATAACAGCAGTAATTGAGCAGACTACTAGACAGGGTACTCCAGGGCATGGTTTAGGGGGCATGGTTAATGGTTGGACTCGATGATCTTGAAGGTCTTTTCCAACCGAAATGATTCTATGATTCTATGATTCTATGACATTTGAAAAACTGGTTGCATGGTTGGGCTCAGAGGGTGGTGGTTAATGGTTCACGCTCCACCTGGAGACTGGTTACAAATGGAGTTCCTCAGGGGTCTCTCCTGGGACCTATTGATGATTTTTAATACATTTATCAGTGACCTGGAGGACATGACGGAGTGCACCCTCGGTGAGTCTGTTGATGAAGCCAGACTGGTGAGACCAGTAAATATGCTTGAGGACAGGGCAGACCAGCACTAAGAATGGGCCAAGAGGACCCTTATGATGTTCAGCCAGGACGAATGCAAAGCCCAGCATTGGCGTGGACTCACCCCCTGCATTGGTATGGGCTAGGCCAGGGACCACCTCTTCTGGATAGGACCCGGGTGTTCTGGTGGCTTTTAGGCCAAGCACGATCCAGCAGGGAGCCCTGGGAGCGATGAAGGCGAAGAGCATCCTCAGCTGCATCGACAGAAGTGCATTCAATAGGCCAAGGAAGCGATTTGTTTCTTCTGCGCAACACTTGTAAGACCAGCCCTAGAGTATTGCATCCAGTTTGGGGCCCCCAGTGCAGGAAAGACACGGACAAACTGGAGGGAGCTCAGGGGAGAGCCCCCAAGGCAGCAGGGGCTGGAGCACTTGCCCCAGGAGGAGAGACTGGGGGAGCTGGGCTGGGTCAGCCTGGAGGAAGGATGGCTTTGGGGGCACCTGACGGCCACCTTACACACAGTCGTTTTATTACCAAATGTGTTCTTTAATAAGTGCGCGGCTAATTTTATTTTTATCTTCTCCCTGGTTTTTAATCCTCTACTTTAATTTCACCTTACAATTCAGCAGCTATTCCGTTATGCAGAACAATTTGATTTGCTTTGTAATTCCACTATCTATAGTATTTTGCATGGACAATGTTAATTACAAATATTATTCTCTCATGTATCTATGAGGTACTTATTTATCATAACAAGTATTACTCTGCCTCTTAAAACATAGTATTATAATGGTAACATAGAATAATTTTTTATAATGGTTACTTACCACATATCTATAGTGAGAATATTTGTAGTGGCCTGCTCCAAGAGCATAAAGCAACCATGAAAAGAAGTTTGTAACTGTACCAAATAACAAGCAAAACTGTATATTTGAACATACTACTTTGCATAATACTACTTGCTTTTTCCTTTTGCATGCAAACTTAAAGAATGTCTCTGCAATGCAATGGTTGAGTGCCAAAATATGGTTTCATTTTCCCTTATGCTTTTTTTTCCCAGCTGTTTCCAGGCTGCTATCTGCATGCAATTTCTTACATTCAGTTATGCTTGTTCCAGTCATGTTTCTTATAAGCACATAAATGCCCATTACTGGAAAGCTATACTCTGGTTCCTCTTTTTCGATGTCCACTGTATGCTGTGAGATTCCTACTCTGAATCCCGCAATGGGATTATGGGAGTCATCTAGAATCATTCAGTATTATTTATTTTCAGTGATAGCATAGTATATCAAGTTCAGGGAATTCACAACACATTTGTGGTATGTAAAAGTCTTCATGGTGAACAAGAGTTGAAGATATTTCTGGCAGGTAATTCACACTTGCAGTACTATACCTGACTCTATCTCCTTCTCCTTGGTTCTCCAGAGGTTACAAGCCCATGCTTAGCTGTATCTACACATTCCCTTCCTTTATATTTACTCATTTTTTGCAAAAGAAATTCTGAGCACAGTTGAAGCTGTGAAAAATGACTAGTGGCCCATAAAAACAGGCGGGTGGGGTTCTTTTTAATCTGTAAAGGCTTTGCTAATTCACACTAGCTGACAATTTGGGCTTTATAGGGAAATTAATTTGTTTTGCATCACCAGCAAAGTGATTCTTGCGTGAGGTCCAGAAAGAGCTGAAGTCTCAAAGCTGTTAATGGGAGAGTAGAACATATCCTATAGTACTTGCTCAAGAGAGGTTAGATGAAGAACTTTTTTACCTCTGACTACAGACAGAGTCTAGGGTGACTAATTCATATATCCACATGGCAGATGTCTAACCTGAGATAGGAGGACTCCCTCCCCAGATATCCTAAACTTCCTCTGAGTTTCAAATTGAAACAAAATCAGGAACATTTTGCTTTCTCTGCTTTTGCAGTGGCTTAAGAAAGAAAATGTATGAAGCGATTAGTTGCTCTTAAAAGATTTGTGCACTCTAGGAAACTGGCCACTGAAGCTGCTCTGAGCGCTGTCTTTGTAATGGGACCGAGCAAGGTGCAAGTTTCATGAAATCTGGAGAGTTTAATACAAACATATCACTTCCATTTAATTTTAAATTACTTTATTATTGGATGGAGCATTCTACTTTGTTCCAGGACTGCTTATGACATATGATTTTTCAACACCCTTCTGAGCTATTTATTTGTAATAACGTCTGCCCTGAAGTTCTAGCATACCATGAGGGGAAAAAAAAAATTCTGACAGTATTCTGGTCCTGTTGCCATTTTCAGCCAAAATTTGTAAATGGATAGTCCCCATGGGAGCATGAATAGACAATGCAATATTTAAGATAGGAACATAATTCAACCTTTGCAAAGGGCAAATGCTAATGCTGTTTTGTAATCTGCTGCTTGCCTAATCCAGCATCCATATCCTTTTATCTGATTCTACTTACACTCTAAATTCTTCAAAGCCTTAGGAACAAGTCCAGTGGAAAAAACTTCCACTGGTTTCTATAGGCTTCATCTAGGCTTAAATCTGCATATTTAGCTGCAAGGAGTCAGTATAAAAAGTTCTAACATTTGTAGGGCTGGACTATATCTGGTCAAATTCTGGACTTCTAGCTTTTAACTGTAGAGTCAGATCCATTTTCATATACCTGTCTCCAAACCAGCTCAAACTACCTTTTGAGTTATTCTGGGCTGACAAGAATTTCTCTAATTTGGAAAAATGTATCACATTTATAAAGGAACTAAAATGAGTAGTCTGCTACTAGACTGTACTGTGTTATTTTTAGTATACTAATTTTAAAAATAACATTTACAAAAACGATAATGCTGTCTTGCAGAGAAAGTATTGTTTTCATAGGTCTGAAACACTGAGAAGTCTTTGGGTGAGCTGTAAATTTTTCCTGCTCCTGACTGCACCTACTTGGAGGGCACTGAAAAACATTGGGAGCAAGCCAAGGAGTTCATAAGTGTCCTTAATCCAATTCTTTGGCACAAGTGATTGATACTACGCTGGTAGTAAGAGGCTAATGACTCTTTGCTTAATAATGAAAACTATCTAGATGAGATGAAAGACTAATGCAATTCATTCTGTTAACTGTCCTTATTTGGAAGAGTACTTAATTTTTTGTGAAGTGCCTGAGTAGAATAGCAGATGCCTCACTTTTTGATTGTGAATGATGTCTAAGCTGCTACGGTCTGTAAACCTCTGCAAAAGTTTTCTTGCCTTATCTGATAGGAACAACTTCTGTGGGGTATGAAGAGGGATGTCTATAAAGAGCTTGAAGGTGATTTAGTGAGTGAGGTCACGCAGCAGAAAGAACACCTGTATCCCTGTGATCAGAAAGTTCAGGTCTACGGAGGCCATCTTCATTTGGCTCTCTGAAAGAGAAACTGCATTTTTATGCAGTTCTCCAGCTTAACAGATTTCTTTTTCAGAATTCCTTTTTCTCCTCTCTCCCTAGCCCTGATGTCCGCACGCTAAGACACAGACGACTCGTGCATCACTACCTCACCAAGTCAGAGCTGTTCCCCCTATTTACTGGCAACTATCTCATTGCAACTGCCTCTTTTGACCTACAGGGTAACGGTGGCTCATTTTCTCAGGGGAAGATAGTGTTCCCTGACACTGGAGTTTCTAATGTTTTGACTAAAATTGCAGGTTAGATTCAGAGACCCAGTTAACTGGTGTGTACTTTTCTTAGGTGAGCTTGAACTCAGTGAATCTCGCTGTGAGATTCACAGTGAGATGAAAATACAGGAGTCTCTTCAGTCATGAATCTGTACAATCCAGATTTGAAGCAAAACAATCAACAACCAGTTTCAATCTGATGCTGACGAGTTCACACAGATTGACTTTTCCTTGACTGCCAGTTTCTAGTTCACTTGAATGCTGGTTATTTTCCTTCACTGAATGCATGGATACAACTTCATTTTCATGTTCACACCGTCTCTATCATCAACTCCGTCCTTGGCAGTAAGCTATTCCATTTTCTTTCTCTCCACACATGTTGCTTAGGTAATGAAATAAGAAATGCTTTAAAGTGCAATCAACCTAACTGCTGAGAGAACATTCTTTAGAAATCTAGAAACTTATATAAATTAACTGAGGTTAAGAGATAGTAACAAATCTATTTAAAACACTGTCTCTAGGGGACTGACCAAATGTAACTCTTTTGGGGCATGTTAAATGAAAAATCACTTTCAAGGAAAATAACTGTCAGTGAGGCCTAATATGTGATTCTGTTTTGTTCAAAATACATGTGTAGATAAATTATCTATCTGAAGAACTTTTTTAACAGATGCACCAAGTGAAAGAGCCATCCAGTCTGAATCGCTAACAGATTAATTCTAGGCATCATGTGAAATATGACTAAGAGTCACTGTTTCCCCAGCAACACTCTTGCAAAGGACAGCACTAAATCTTCATGGAGAGAAATGGACATTATTCTTATAGAAATTTCTGTGCATGCAAACAGTTTTGCCAAAGGCCTGGGCGTGCTTTGGGAAGTCTAAGATCATTATAAACAATAACAAGTTAAAGCAAAATTGTGTGCTAAAAATAGCACGTGTCACTGGAAGCATCTTTTAAAGTCGCTGGTGTTTTATTGTAACAAGATACTTATGTCCTCAAAATATCTAAACCCAAGAATGAGCTGATTGGAGCAGAACTTTAAATATCCCTTCCAGGCAATGGCATTCCCTGAGGTGCTCTGTAAGGGGTCTTAATTCTCCGGCCTGCTGCAGTTTTTTTAACCAGTGGTTGGCTGACATAAGCATGAAATGCCCCGGGCGCAGACGCCTCAGCCCTTTCTTGCCTCCCAGGAGGACTGCCGAGCCCAACGCCCTGGCCACATGGGCAGAATTCCTTTCGCAGAGGTGCCTGAAACCACTCTGAATACTATTTAGTCACAGGGTCCTTGATCATTTTCCAGCTGAATAGAAACATTATCTCAGGGAAATCCTCCCCTTCCATTCAGAAACTGTCTCCCTTCCAGTTGGCAATCACATCTCCTGTTCTCCCACCCTGCAGAACATCACCACGTCCTGGGGCAACGCAGCAAGCCCGTTTACATGGGAAAGCTATACTGGGAAAGCAAGATGTGTATTTTTAGGTATTACAAATGAGATTTAGCAGTAGGAGACAGAGGGAAGCGTCAAAACTATGTGACCCGTCAAGTCTCTGTGGACCAACTGTTTGGGAACCTTTGAGATGGCAAGATACACCATACTGTGAGCACATGTAACCCTATTTTTGTTTCCCTTTAAATCCCTAGACTATTAATTGCTTTTAAAAAATTAATTAAAAAAGGAAAACAAACCAACCCTTTCCAACAATAGTAATATTTATTTTGTTTTGGCAGAGGGGTATTTTTACCACTGATTTTTTTAAACAGTTTCTGGTTTTTTTCAAGGTGCCCTTGAGGTTACTATGCGGTTGGCAGGAATACTAAAATGTGCTAGCATCAGAAAGAAGGGAGCACTCTAGTAGCTGTTTCATGCCAGCACTTATCAGGCAAGTGTTTTCCCCATTTGCAGTTTTGGTGGAAATTTTGCAGGTGGGTGATTTAACTTATCTTTTAGTTTGTGTATGGCTTTAACATGGGTCATGCTGGCTGAATTTTGGAAACAACAAATATTTTGAGAACCTTAGCTGAAAAGAAAGGATTTTCTTTTTCTCCACTGAGCTGAAAATACAAACTTGGCAGGGAGTAAACTGTCATGCTTGGCCATATCACTCAGTCGCTATTGAAACAGAAATGCCCTTTTGCAAAGAGTTCATCCAACAGTGTCAGTGAGAAGGAGGGATCATCCTAGTGCAGACAATACAGAAAAGACAGGATGAAAATAACATTTCCTAGCCCTTCTAACATTTTGCTCATGTCTTTTTTGTGCATTCCAAAGATTAGTGGGAATGACTTGTTTCCTTCAAATACATAGCTGAAATGTTCGGAGTAAGATGCCTTATTTGGTAAGAATAGCGTTGATTCGAAACCAAAGTAAGCCTAGTAAAAGCAGCAGACTATCCATCTTCCATGACCATTATCTTAATTGCCCTTGAGTAATGTAAATATCTTACGTGGACACATTATATATTTAATTGAATTTAAATTTTGGACATTTTATGAATGTCTGTTTAATTCATGAGGCATTTTAAGAAGCTGCAAAAGATTCCACTTAGTATCTGAATCTCAGGCTGAATAGGAATGATGATATCCAAAATACAAAGCCAATCGCCAGTCCTACAGTCAGTTCCTCACAAGAAAAAACAGATAATTTTTCATGGACTCATTGAAGGGTACTCTCCCCGAATACAAGGATCTCTTCATGTAAATTTTAACTCAAGATCAGGGCCATGAGGAAAGTTAGTTACCTTATTTACATTATTAATAAAAACAATTGCAATTGAATTTACAGCATTATAATGGACAGGAGAATGAACTCTGCTGCTACTGCTGGAAATAAATCAAGCAAGTAAAATGTGAAGCACTCTTCCCATAACCTTTTGGGGTCTGCTGCTAGTATCCCCTGTTCCTACAAGGTCACCAGTCTGATGGAGAAATTAGACATCTGTGGTGGGAGTCACCATAACGTCAGCACTGAAAGAAAACTTTTGGTGCACAGGCAGACGAAAAATCTATACAGAAAGCAAAGGGGTCGATAGAATCTGATGGGAGCTTTCCCTGTTTGTGTGCCTTCAGTTATAAATTCATCACACTGGCACCACATTCACTTTGGCTTGCAAACAAATAATTTGTCTCCTCCCCGTTCCTACCAGTCCCCGTACAGTCCGGATGACACAAAGGGCATATTGTTGTGATCACCTCCCTTACCCGACACGGTAGCAAATAATACATAACACAGTTCACAAGAAACTCCTGTCACATTTTGTTGCCTAATGGAGCAGAAAAAGGCAAAGCCACAGTTTCTCTCCTCATTTTCAGCTTCTGCTTAGTATCCTCTACTCTCCCACTCCATGTCATCTTTTTTAGAGAAATACGTTCAAAATAATGGCATGCACTTAATCTGGACGTAATTTACAGTGAGGTGTGGCAGAAGCATGTTGTGTTGAGTAAGTGGAATAGGAAAACTAGTTCCTTTGATTTAAAACTTTCAATATCTCAAGTTTAATTGGTAAAAAGGTTATTTCTTACAAGTGATACCATTGGAGCCAACCCTATTTGGTGTACCATTGGCTTCTGAAGGAACTGCATATTAAGTTTTTCAGGACTGGCTGTTTTACTCATAGGTGGAGGTGGAGTCACCGTGCAATTATTGGATTTGAGTTAATCCTCAGGGTCTGCCTGCGGTCACCCATTTCAGTAGGACTCGTTAGACATGGACAAGCTAGGGTGCTGTAAAATATGGCATCACACAATGACATCAGTGTATCCAAATTCAGGTCATTGTACTACAAATCTACAGCTATATTCAAGCATATACATAATATTGGATGATATTTCAAAAGATGTGAAAGCATATATGTATTTTGCACAAAACTCCCTATTTTGCTGGACCTGCCAGGCCAACCGGTCCTCCCCAGAGCAATCCTGTGCCCACACAGCAAGGATGGGCTGAGATGCTGAGTTGACACAGACTGGTCCTCCAGCCTGGTCCCTGGTCCAGCCCACAGCCGGCTCCTTAGCTGACCCACAGCCTGGGCTCTGCGATACAGGGGTGAGAGGGTGGACGGGGCCAGGAGACCGAAGAAGGCGCACTTCTGCTTCAGGTTCCTCACTTTGGGATCTCAGCTTTGAAAATGCCGAGCTATGTCCTTAGAACTTATCAGCATGATTTTTTTATGATAATTTTTAATAACATAGCTGAATCTTTCCTGAAGAGGAACTGATACCATGCTTCATATAAGAAGTGTTATATTTTTGTCTGTTTTGAAGGGCTTTGATTGTGTCATTAATATGCTGCTTTATTACCAACACCAGGACATTCATATATGTGATCAAAACTAAGTCTTGTGCCCCACCTCTTACTATTTACATTTTACTTTTAGCCTCTTAAATCGTTCTGCCACATTTGTAAATTTAATTTATATCCTTGATGGTTTTCTACATATGAATTCTTTTTGCTTTGTGGTGTTGAAGAACTTTGCTTCCATAAAGGCCATGCGGTTTATCGAAAGGAAGCAAAGCGGAGTCCATCTTTTCTTGAGAGATTGTGCCGTATATCAAATGCAATTGTTTTGCCAGTACAAAAAATCTACTACACAAAACTTTGTAACATATTTTGCAGATACGTCGCTGCTATATACCTTCAATGCCTGTGACTCAGCACATGACACCAGCAGAAACAGGCGGATGAAAACAACCCAGCCGCACCTGGAGTGCTTTTGAGAAGGTTGAGGGGACACTGACCATGAGGAACAACGGGACTACAAGCAGAAGAACGGCGGCTGTACGTGGAATAATGCCCAGGCACACTTAGTCTGTGCTAACAGCCGTACCCCTGCCACAGCACCACATTCAGTACCCTATCCAGTTAAACTCAGCCTAAGTCAGAGAACGGGTGCCTCCCAGCTGCTCTCTTGAATCCTAGGACTCATTAGGAAACAAGAATTATTCCAGGGTCATTCAAGCAGAACTTAATCCACCCTTTCAAATGTGCATGGGGCAGCAGCAGTTTTAGGTTCAGCTTCCCCATCATGTAAATTATTAGGGTTTTTTCGCAAATAATTGCCAGGTCAGATCTTTACCTGTTAATAAATTACTTCATTTTCTTGTGGTTATGTCAGTTTAGGCCACTGCAAATCCAGTCTGATGACATAATTGGAAATCTGGGATAAAATGCTAATCTCCAAGAGCATCATAGTCTCTTCACACAGATGTTTCCATAGCAACATAACCATCGTGATACAACCATGCTGAATGCAGGTTTTATGTGATTTATTTCCTCTTCTGTGATTTTGTAAAATGAAAGAATACAGATGGGGACAGTATAGAAATAATACTAATTGATCCACAAGTACAGGGAAGGATTTGGCAGAGAAAACATGGTTATGTGTCTAAGGGGGATATATGGACAAGTTATGAATGCGAAATGGGAATATGATCTCCCTCTAGTATACATGTATTTTAGTTTTAAAAACCTTGGCAGTATTTATGCAGATGTATAAAAGTCTCCACCAAAACCACGATACATTCTTTACAAGTATTAATTTTCTTACTTGCCAGAATAGTATATTAAAGTGCTACGTCAACTGCCTCTGCCTCATCTGTCACAAGCAGAGCCAGTCTCCTGACATAATCAACCCAAGTCAGTGAACATCCCTGTGTAAGCCTGTTCCCCGGTGTCCCTTTCCCAAATGCCCAAGTCCTTGAGCAGCAGAACTAATGATGCCTGGTTTCCTAAAGCTTTGTGTCTCAGCTATCCAATGCAGTGCAATTTCTAACCGCAGCATTTTTGACATTTATGACAGTCATGATAGCTCTCCTGTATGAATTCTCTGCCATTTAATACAAGTTGGGCTCATTCATCTCCCAGTACAAGAACTGACCGGGTCCATCTTCCATGCCTTTTTTTGAAACTTTCAGAAAATCAACATATTTAGGAGCATTATCCTACCAAATTCCATCCCATCAAACATGGCTGAAATCGATGGGCTAAAAAGTTACGAAGTGGGTGTGGGCAGGCATGTACATTTTCTGTGAAGACATATCTTTCTTCCCTGTGAAAAAAAGATGAATGAACTTCACAATATATCTGAAAAATAAGAATCTGAAACTTTTGTAGACTAACTGTCTGACCTGTAAGGTCCTTCACCAGTCCTGTGCTGCCCCATCCAAGATCCGACGTGCACTGCAGGAGTGCAGGGATGGTGGGATGACGGCCACCGGCTTGGAAACCGCTGCGAGCTGGAAGTGCTGTGCAGGGGAGGAGAAACTGCCGCTGAAGGGGGAAACCGATGGCCAGGGGCAGGACCCACCTAACCAGCTATTCAGGTTTGCCGGAAGAAATTATTTATCGGCCTGCGGGAAAAAATTGGTACCTGGTTTGGATCTTTTCCAGGGTAGAAGTGATTTTAGGGACTTTCCCCAACCACACACGATTTATGAGGCGCATACAGTAACAGCTATGCCAATAAAAAATAATGTGAATAAATCAGGCATTATCAACAGCCACGTGTTGCTACAGATAAGACCGGGATACGTAAGTTTTCTAAACTTGGATGGGTTTCATGCAGACTCGGGTAGTCTCTTCAGTTTTACCTACTGCTGGAACTTCAGCTGGGTGTTTTACTGAAGCCTTGACCGCACCTTTCAAATTAGCTACCCGTAAACCCCCGGAAGAAAACCCAGGAGCAACTGCTACTCTTGGGAACCGTGCCTGCTCTTCTCCTGCCACAAGGCTCTGCTTTGCTGAGCAGAGGAGCCGTGCCTTGTCGGCAGCTCCCAGGCTGACCCTCGGGGTGCTCCGGGGGGCTCATGGACCCCAAACCATACCCAGCGGTGCGCAGCGGGGCACGAACCAAACCCACCAGCACGGGGATCATCACGGTCCTGCATCCTGAGGTCCTCCCGGCTACCAGGGTGAGCGGGGAAGCTGCAAAGCCCCAGGCACGGGGAGATGCAGTCTCCTCACAGCTGGGGCTTTCAGGCTTTCAAAAATGACCCAGTTCCTGGGTTGGATGCAAGTAAACAACAGCCTCTCTGCTAGGCTATCGTCACTGGGACGGTTTGGTTTTTTTTTTTTCCTGAGCTCGTGGGTTGTTTTTTAACTCGAAGAGCACCAGAAGCAGGGAAATAAATGAGCGTGGTGCTGGACAGTGCGCTGACGACTGCTCGGACATGTGCTCTCAGCATCGCAGCCGGACCCGACATTAGAAGGTGGCTCAGTGTGCCCTTCACGTCTCTGTGAAGCTGAAAGCTCGTGCAGGCTTGCCGTCAAAACCTGAATTCTGCTCGTTTTTGTGATAACTTTACATTTAGCCCACATTTGCAAAAAAATCCACATTTGGGACCAAACTGAAAATTGGATGTGCGGGTTGCAACACCCCATTAACCTGCAGGGACGTGGGGTTTGAACAGAGAGATGCCGAACCTCCCACGGGTGACCCTGCAGGGACAGCAGCAGCCCTCCGATAAGCATCATCCCCTCCAATGGCAAAATTTGCCCATGTGGACAGATGGGGAGGGTCTTCCAGATCTGCTCTGGAGCAACCCGAAATTGGGCAGGGGGTGGCGTCGCAAGCTAGCATCAAAATCAGGACTGTAAATCCAGGATGTCTCTCTTGCCCGTGGCAGAGATTAAGTGCCAGGTGCAGAATCTGAAGCCCTGCTAAAACTTTCCTGTTTAGTCTAACTATCCTACATAACAGTTTTGGTTGAGCCCTTCAAAGTAACCTTCAAAGCACAAAGTGCTTTCTTCAAAAGTGCAAAAAGAAAATAATTTAAAATTATACTACAAGTACAAAATGAAAGCAAGGTTAATATTTAAGGGTGTCTGCATGACTGAAGAATTGTTTTTAAAACTGAAATTTAGGAGACCATAAATCCAGTAATAAGGTGTACTGTCTTAGGCATATTGGGGGAGAAATCACAGTATTTATTTAGAAATGCCATTCATTGACCATGTTAATTGTTTTGGGATTTCTCTGAGTATAACCTCACAACAAATTTTAGCATGTGTATTTTTAGTGTTTATGGCTGGCAGCTGGGTGACAGAATAGACAATATTATTACGGATTATAAGATCAATAATCCACACGCTAAGAAGGATTTCTGTAAGAGACTGTAACCTCTTAAGCTTCAATAAATAACATGTAACAGAGGACAGAAATAACAGACATTGTCTAAATAAAAACAACAACATTTTTCTATACCAGAAAGGAAAATAATACATGTAATATTAAAATCAAAATGCATTTTTTAAAAAGGTAAATAGAATGTATACAGTTGCTTTTCTAAGAGGTTTAAGTACATATTTGCATGAATTGAAATATGTTTTGAGGCCTGAAAGATCAGAACAAAAGGAGCTTTTCTTGTCTCTGTCCATTTTATCAGCTTCCATGATAAAAAAGAATATTTTTTTTTTCCCTGTTTGAAGCTCAAATCACAATCCCTGAGGGAATTCATGAGGCAGCGGAGGAGGTGAAAATAACCTCTACATTTGAATACTATGAAAGCCGAAACATCAGAAAGGTATATTGGAGCTGATATTTCATTCAGGGTTTTTTTTGCCCCATATTCCTTTTTATGTCCAGTAGTGCATTTCCCCTTTTGCAGGGGGAGCATCAGTCTAAACACTGAACATCCTGGCTTTCATGGTTTATAAAAAGAAGTAAATGTGATCAAAACTTTTTTTTTTTTTTTTTTTTTTTTTTTGCCTTGGAGATATAGCAGTAGCTTTGATTTCCTTAATTACACCCATCACTCTGGAAAGGTCATAGTCTAATTCTGGTTACTATTCTGGGAGCAGAAGGAATAATTCTGAGGTTTTTTCACCTGCTTTCACAATCCAGCGAGGCTTTCTTCTTCTTTCTTTTACAGGAACAGCTACAGCCTCCAGAGATTCGACCGGCATGTGACGAGTCAGTCAACAGGAAATTATTTACAGTTTGATTTTTAATTACTTGTGATAACACAAATGACTGAAAAATTGTAATCCAAGGACAAACCTCCCCCTCACTGAGAAATATTCGGATCATTTAACACTGTGTTGCCACATACTTCTTATTTACAAACCAACCAGTCAAACCAGGTTAAACTTCTCTGGTTTTCTTTTGTTTGCTTTCCCATTCTGTGCGTACAGGAAACCCTGAGCTCCGAACAAAACCACAGCAGATGACATTTTCTGCAGGACCTCCCCACATCTCAGGCACCACCAGGGAGTGACCCGCGGGCTGAGAACCTGCCGTCCGCACCGAATATCGCAATGCTGTCCTTGGGATGCAAAGAGCTGCAGGCTGCACGGTGCTAACGCTTTTGGCCTTAATCCAGCAACACATTTAAGCTTGTGTTTACCATTCAACACCTGAGTTGGCCCGTGGGCTTCGGCTGGATTACCCGTGTCAGAGTGCTCTGCTGGATGACAGCCAGAGCGCTCGGCACCGTGCTCCGGTTTCAAGGAGGAAGAGCACGGAGAAAGTTCATCTGCTTGGTGGTGATTAACAAATGCCAAAGATGCTCCAGCTCTTTTTCTTAATTGCTGGCCTGATTTATTGCCTCCTGCAGTCAATGGAAGGATCCCTTTGGTCTTAATGTGATTACACAAGGCTCCACATGATTAGCTAGCTAAACCTGTGACTCTTCTGGCTTTTCCGGTGAAATGTCATTGCTAGCTGATGTAAATCTGGATTGTTCCATCATTTCACTAGTTTGCTCCATCCCCTACTTTCCAATGGATAATGGATGGTGCCAATAGATGCCCTCTTTATAGGCTTAACAAAGGCATCGTTATAGTAAAACCCACTTGTCAACATAATTTCTTTTCTTGTTTTGGTTTCTTCAGTTCCTCTGAAACAACATGTCCGGCTTTGAACAGGAGTGTGTTTGTAAATACTCTTGCAGAGTGCTGTTATAAGTAGTTTATAGTTCAGTAGGATACTTCTTGCATCCAGTTCTTCTTCTCAGGATACGACCACTAATGCGATTCACCCCCCGTTGATTATGTCATTGTTTCAGCCAGCGGGTAATTAGGGTTGGAAACCCTGGTGATTCTTCCCGTTCGGACAGCTCTGAGTTGGCTGATAATTTTGGTGATGGGAATATCTTCAGGAGTTCTTCTGGCGTGGATGCATATTGCCTTCCACTCATCTTTTGCCTGGAGGATTGAATTATCACCTTTCTTCTTTCACACCAAAGGGTAAGGGGTCAGTCGCCTCTCTGTAGTTTCAAAGCAAAGGTGGGGATTTCTCCCCAGATGCTCATATCCGCAGTCTACGCCTGCAGGCCCCCAGAAGACACTTGCTGGCTCCCAGCTGGGTCGGCAGCCCATCTGGCAGCCTTCGTCCGTCCATAAAAATAAGTTTTGTTCCCTTGGCCTCTCCCCTCCGAAATGCCTATGCCTGGTGTTTGCTATGCAGCCTCCCCTCGCTCGGGAAATCCCTGCGGTCCTTTGGCCGGGAAGATAGCTCTACTTCAACAAGTGCCACGCTGCCGGGTTTCTTGCTCCCCGGCCAGCCCTGCTCCCGCCTGCTGGCACCCGGAGAGGTGCAGCCCCGCTGTCCCAGCCTCCTCCTGCCCTGTGTCCCCGTGCCCATGGCTGATGGAGCTCCACTGGTGGAGCGCCCACGGCAGCTCCTGCGGGTTGTGCTGGGACGGACTCCCAGCGACAGCACTTTCGGCGTCGGGCATCGTTCCCATAAAAGACATCCCAGAAAGGTGGGGCAAGGTTGGACGCTTAAGCACATGGCTGTAATTCCCAGCACAAAAAGGGAGCTCGCAAATACAAATACAAAGGAGCTGTGCAAATACTCTTTTTCCCCAGAGTAGCCACTGGGCTTCACACTTGTTTGAGCTCTTACTATAGCTTCCCTCTTTCCTTTTAGCAGCCTGAAAAAGAAAGATCTCAAGGCTGTCCCCCAAACTGTGTTCAACCTAACAGAATGCTTGTTTTGTTACAATTAATTTTAAGAAGGGCAGGATTTTAGCTCACGCTGATGTTCCTGGAAAAAAAAAAAAAAAATCATTCAAGTTGACACGAGTGGTTCTGGTACTTCACTGTTCTTCTCTTCATGTATTTTCTTTGGTAACAACACTATTTTCTGAATTCGGGCTAAATCACTCACAGCAATTTTAGTCCCCTGAAAGGTATTTTTGGCAAGCGTAATAGTTTCTCAAATGTCTTTGCCTGCCTCTGCTCACTTCAAAAGACAATGCCCCTAATTTGTTATACGAATGCAAAAGAACTGCAAGACCGGGTCAGAACAATAGTGCAGGTGACCCCGTGCTCCGTCTCCAGTACTTTGGCCGGGTACGAGGAGTTCCCTAATGTTCCCAGAAACACTTGGGAAAGGCAGTAGGAAATGCGGGTCATTCTGGGGTGATCCTTCCCCTGTCCTGGGGCAGCATCTGGCTGCCTGTGCCTGGCAGACTTGCTGAGCTGAGGCAGGCTGCGAGGTTTAATAGCCATCTCTGGTGCAGCCCTCGTAGAACCCTTCTGGGACCCAGTTGGGCTTTGGCCTTGGCAGCATCCTGTAACAATGAGTTCCAGTTTAATTTCCACCGTGTGAAGGAGGACTTCCTCTGTTTGTTTTAAGCTTGCTGCCTGCTAATTTCAAAGGGTGCCCTTAGTTCTGTGCTGAGGCAGGAGGGGGCGGCTATTCCCCACCCACCTTCTCCAGAGCTTTTTAGGTTTTATACACCTCAGCCATCCCCCCCTTGACTCCTTTCCAGCCTCAGCAATCCCAGCCTGTTTAGTCTTTTCTAGTACCGTTGCCTTCCCCTACACCTAATCGCACATCTCGCTCTCTGCACCTTTTCTAGTTCTCCTGTGCTCAGCCATGTCCTGCTGCGAGGGAAGGAAACATCTAGTTTTGCTTTTTGCAATATCCTTCCACCCTGTCCCCATCTGGCAGGCAGTAATCGGCGGGACAGGCACCTCGGAGGTTTCCCAGGGACAGCGCACGGCTGTCGGATGGACCAAGGGGTCTCTCAGGGGAACCGAGCCTTGCTCCTTAAATAGCGCAGTCTGCAAAAGCCTCTCCAAATAAAACTCGTGGGAGGTTTTATCCCTTCCTATCCCAATGGCTTCTCAGCGGGAGGCTCTCAGTCCTCAAAGCTTCCTCCCACCAGAAAGTATCCCAGCCAAGGAGGACATGTGAGGGATGCCAGGAGCTGCTCAGCACACATGGCAGATCCCTGATAACCCAGCACCTGGGCTGGGAATTATTTTTATTAAAAGCAGAGAAGTGGTGTGTGACCTCAAGCAATTTCCCTCGTGAGCTGGGTCTTGCCAGGCAGACTACGGCCCACAAAAATCCTGTCTGTCGGCCACGGGGGTACACAGCCGTCTCAGACGTGCGGAGGAATTTGAAGCTGAGGCACCACATGCAGCAGCCCCAAACGCCAAGCCTGGAGTTGTTGTCCTGGTTTCGGCGGGGATAGAGTTAATTGTCTTCCTAGCAGCTGGTACAGTGCTGTGTTTTTCAGTTCGGTATGAGAAGAATGTTGATAACGCTGATGTTTTCAGTTGTTGCTAAGTAGTGTTTAGTCTAAAGTCAAGGATCTTTCAGCTTCTCATGCCCAGCCAGCAAGAAGGCTGGAGGGGCACAAGAAGTTGGGAGGGGACACAGCCAGGACAGCTGACCCAAACTGGCCAAAGGGGTATTCCATACCAGGTGACGTCATGTCCAGTATATAAACTGGGGGGAGTGGGGCTGGGAGGGATCGCCGCTTGGGGACTAACTGGGTGTTGGTCAGCAGGTGGTGAGCAACTGCATTGTGCATCACTTGTATATTCCAGTCCTTTTATTATTACTATTACCGTTTTATTAGTGTTATCGTTATTAGTTTCTTCTTTTCTGTTCTATTAAACTGTTCGTATCTCAACCCACAAGTTTTACTTTTTTTCCCGATTTTGTCCCCCATCCCACTGGGGGGGGGGGGAGAAGTGAGTGAACGGCTGCGTGGTGCTTAGTTGCTGGCTGGGGTTAAACCCCGACAGTTGTTTTAACTCATTTGATAACACCAAGCCTCCTTCCCCTCGCACTTGCACCGGGTTTACTCCATGGATCTGAGTCGAGCCAAACCTTCCTGGGGCTGGCAGAGGCGATGAGGGATGGAGCAGGCTCTTTGTGTGCGGTGGGCTGGCAGCCAGCTATTGAGGGGAGCTGAGGACCTGATCAAAGGACAGCAGTGACATTTACCATGGTGGAAAAACTGGCTGCTGGCAGTCCTGCTTCCTTTGCTGAAGGGACAGGATGGCTGGGCAGGCAGCTTTTGCGGGGGAGACATGGCAGGAGGAGAACAAATCACTTGTTTCTCCTCAACTTTCCATTTTCCTCATCTGAATAATGATCTTCCGCATTTTCCCAGAAGGGGTACTGCTTCCTTCGAGATGTTATTGCCAAATATCGATCTTAAATGTCACACACACACACAGAGTAGAGTGCATATAAAGAGAGCACTAGACATGAAGGGGTGCTGAGGACCAGAAGCTGATAACGAAATGACCCTCCCAGGGTGTTGCGCAAGCACTTGTGTTGAGTGGAGCCATCTTCTTGTGCTGAGCTATCTGGATGAGCATCTGTTGTTGCTGACTAAATAACAGTATAGATTGAATTAATCCCTGTGACAGGCGAGCTTTCTGCCAGAAACAATAGCATCAGCTGGGAGAGTTAATTCCTGGGTTTGTGTTATTAGTCACCCCAATCAACAACGCACATTCAAGGCAAGCAGCACGACAGGACGCTCTGCGGTATCTAGTTCCTCAACCGCTCCATTCGTCTTGCTGTCCCCTGCTTTAATTAGGTGCCATTAATCCATCACTGGTTAATGAGGAACCCATATCAAAATGTTCGGCAGTATAATACAGCCGGAGTAAGATCCATTTTTGCCACTTGAGCCTTGTGTGCCAGCCCATATGGAGCTGCATTGCAATTGCAACTGTTGATTAGGCAGTGTGAGCCCATCCAAGCCCTATTCCCTTAAATAAGTGGCATTTCTTTCTCTCCCTCTTCTGCTTCCACCACAACAATGAATGACTGTGAGCAGAGGACTGAGGTCTCATTCTGCTTTTTGCTGTACAAATGGGAATAGGCATAGCTGAAACTTTCAGAGATATTTTTAAGCCCAAAGTCAAGATGGAAGCCAACTGGGATTTTCTAAGGCTTTTGGATACCAAGTTCCCTGGAAGTTGGAGGGTGTGGAAGAGGAAAGACAGAGTTGTTAAGATATTTCCACAGGTTATTCCCATGGAGGTTAGGCAGCTAAGCTGCTTTACAGATGGGATTCAGTTGTGGGTTTTTTAAAATGTAAATGGATATCTATTTTTATAATTTAAAATTTTCTCCATCTTTCTTACCTGAAAGTAAGGTTAACCTTCCAAGTTTGCACTGAGACATGCTTGGGCAGATCGTTGACTGTGGTTGGTTTTCTAAGTCAGAAATATTTTAATCAGAGTGCGTTAATCAATGGGTGCTCAGGAAGGCACAAAGGTCTCCATGCATAGACCTCAGTGAAGGACCAGAGCCTCAGCAGTAAGCAAGAGACAGCCACTGGGAGAGAGAAGAACACGTGAATATGGAAAGCTAATTGTTCTAAAATTGTATTTATTTAAAATACACAAAAAATTATGATAAATTATCCACTTCTTCCAATTATTCGTTAGTCGACTTTTCCAAGTGCATCTATCTTATCCACGAAGTATCTACTAATTAAAAAAGCACAGTGTCAATGAAGGATCATTAAAGAAAGTGGGGTGCTCTGCCATGTGATCTTGCTATTCCTGGCTAGTGTTTACTCAATGTTTGCAGCAATCACTATAGCACAAGGACTTCAGAGAGAGAGAGAGTATCTTTTTTGTTCCAGTTATTCACTTTCTGTTGTATGTGTTTGCTGTACAGTATCAATTCTAACTTAGGATATAGATTTTTGTCACTTGGAATTATTCCACAGCCTTTTGTAAAACAAACTGAAAAACTGATAGAAATTCTCAGAAGATCATAGAAATTTTTGTACTTGATTGCCTCACCTCTGATTTCCTCCATGTCCTCATCCATATGCAATTGATAGCAACTGCATTATGAAACAAGATATGAGAGTGTTGGCTTTGAAAATAAACCCGGGTTTTCTACCACAATCACTTATTATAGTTATTGTTCTTTGTTTTCTGCAAATTGTCTTCATGAAAACGGTCTTTGACTTGCAGTCATTTTCCAGGCTTTCTAGCTACAGTGCACACTCCCCAGGAGACAAAGTGGCAATGGTCCTGGAGGAGGAGGGGAAAATGAAAATGTCATTGAGTAGCTGTGGAGCCTTAGGTAGTATTTTTCATTTTTGAACTCTCTTTAGTTAGTATTTCTGTAACAGTTTCCTGCCAACTAACTCTGACATGCTGGGTATTGCTTTGAATAGTAACCCACCGTATTTTTGGATGCCTAGCATCCCTGGCATCCCACATCTCATGCACAATGAGACCAATATATCCCAGTCATATGAGACTCGCTGTGTAAGAGACATTAAGCCTGTCTGCGTTCACCATGCCCAGTGCACCTGGAACACGTTGTGATCGTTGCACATACCAGAGCAGGCACACTGAGCCCATTGCACTTTGCTGGCACCCGTCACCACTGATCTGATGCAGAACTCATCTGCGCACAAACAGAAAACCTGGGGTAGCTGGACCCCATGTACCTGGGCTGATCTTCTCACATAGACAGTAGGACTCCTGGACTCTGTTGGACTTCTATCACCTAGACAAATACTCATTTTCATCCCCTTTCCCTCTTGTCTTGTATGCTCCACTTCTTGAGACAATTGTCTTAATCTGATAATCCTGCCCTTCAAGACAATTCACCAGTAGGCTCCCAGGATACCATCGAGCATGGTCTCTGTTCACCGGGAAGTGAAACATTTTGGAATTTCCCAATTCCAAACCAGGTGTTGAAGAAAGATAGGGAGATTTTTCCATAGTGAACCTATTTTTCACTAGAACATGTCTCTGATTATCTTTTTGGTATAACGCTGTTCTCTTTGAAGCAGGGTAACAGCCTTACTAGTTTGACATTGAAATGTTCTTTAAGCCAGCCATGATGGCAGCATAAGTAGTTTGACTCTTTACTGTAACGGATCACTTTTAGACTGAAGCCCAATTACAGATTGGTCCAGCCAGAGGGCCCAAGGTCAGAGAGACTGACAGCAGTCTGGAGAAGATCTCAGAGCTGGCGTATGTAATGGCATCTGCCTACTGATCTAGTTTTGCCCCAAGTACAGCCAAAGAAAGAAAAAATCTTTCAAATATTTGTTTGAATTTGTAAAGGTATTTTCGACAGCTAGGCTTGCATATTTTACAGGCAGAGTAAATATGGTAAGATTCAAATTTGCCTTCATAAATATTCACAGATGCTGGATTTGAAGTTTACCCATGTGGATATTTGCTCTGTAAGAGTTAGTACTTTCACCGAGTCAGTGCAGAGGAATTGTATTACTAGACTTCTGTGACCAATTACAAGTAAATAGTTACATAGACATTAACCAAGCACATCTGAAAAAACAAATTTTTTGAGGATGCAAGTTTTCTGTAAACACTGTGTTGAAAGCAAACAAGTTAAATGTGTTTTAAAGTTTTCTTTTTGTTCTTAATTATTCCCAAAGCACTAATCACAGCAATATTTTAAATGTCCTTAAAGAGGGCTCTTTAACATGGCTCCTTGCTCTGTGTTGACTTTCTGAACCTTAGAGGCTAAAGTAGATGCAGAAGTGGAGATGAAGGATAACCTCATTAACTGATTACATTTATCACTTTAAGCATTTGTAAAACTGTTTAAAAAGCATTTCGTTATATATACGAGCTAGACTATACTAGCTATGCTCTATAGTAGGTAGACTTCGTTGTGAAACAATAATGAGCATTGCAGTAAACAAGCATTTCCTTATATGAATAATTTGGTCTCTGAATATGGTTGAGCAAAGACTACTGACATGTATCTGAATGCTTTGACAGTCAGTGCTTATCTGATGCTTAAGACCTGTTTATGACATTCATTTCTACAAGTAGCACAGAGCTTCTAGGATGCCAATGAAATGCATTTTTGTGTGACACGGGTAATCTTTCATCTCTCTGTGGACTATAGAATTCCCACATAATACCGTAGTAAAAACATCTGCATCTCAGTGCAAAGAAAATGATCACAGTTTTTAGAACCTATGCATTTAGAGTTGCTGCCTCTTTCTTTTTAAGATTAAATTCCTTCATATGCCCACAAATAAGAAGTAATGCATATTTGGTTCAAAGTTATGTTTTTCTGAATGCAGCGCTGTGTTCATTTCTCTTTTTTTCTCTTTCTGTTTCTGAAAAGAGAAAACAAGGACCTGAAAATCCACCAGGGTTTCAGGCTGCTGTGGTTCTGGTGGTTTAGATCTGCCTTCACTAATGAAAAAAATAATCCCCTTCTACATGCCCCACTTTTAAAACCATCCTTTATTTTAAGCTTTTCAAGATGCTCATGTTCCTGTCAGTATCAGATGGAATTCCTACAACCATAAGTAAAATTCTGTGGACTGAATTTGAAGCAGAACAAAGGAAAACAACAAAAATTTTGTTACTAAGAAAGCACATCTTTCTGAAGAACAACACCTTTATTTTCATTTGTTTCAGAAAAAGACAATGCTTCGATAGCAATGACCCTAGTGGAGGTGGTTTATTATTTTTTATAACACTAGTCGAGGTGGTTTATTATTTTTTATAACACTCAGAATTGAGTTATCACTGGCTCCTGCATTGTAGAGACAGCCAGACAGCCTCTGAATACTGCAAACACACTTGCGCTAAAAATTACGTGTACAGTATTCCTTATTGATGTTTATGGTCAGTGTTGCCATGACCTCCATGGTGAGCTACTTCAGGGCATGCACGTGGTATTTCTTTCAGTCTGAGTATCCACCAACTCCAGGCATTGCAGCATCTGATGTCTCCGTTATTTTTCTTCTAAGACTATTTAACTACTAGAGCTAATGTTTGGGGGGATGGGAGGGAAAGTCCTTTTTGACAGATCTTGGGCCTTTGATTCACCTGAACCGATCACCTACCTGCATGCATTTTAGGTTTATCATCTCACAGATTGGTGTTGGGGTTATAATAGAATAAATACTCAGTCTCAGAGTCACCAGTGTGAATGGCTTCTTTTAGCCTGTTGTTCACAACTCTGGCTGCCATCATTATAAAATCATATCCAGGCAGGTCAGCCCTGGAAGATAAATCATGTCAGCACAAAGCTGGTTTGTGAGCTCTGATTTATTGGCTTTGTTAGGCCTGCAGGGCTTGTGAATCTCCACACATTGTAGTCTGCACTTTGAGACCAGCCTGCTCTGAAGGCTTGGATTTTTTTCCCTAATTAGAGCAAAAGTAAGCTGTTACAAAACATTTGTGACAACATGAGATGAGTAATAAAAGGCAAGAGGTCTGTCTCCCTGGAACTTGCTACAACGAAGCTGCAATGTCATTATATGAGTTGATTTGAGCTCAGGTAACAGAAGTCTCTATTGAGGTCAGATGGGATGCACCTCTTGGGTTGCTGGGGTACCTTTGCTGCTGGGGCTTTGTAAATTTATTGCACTTCTGGTTTCAGAGCCCTGGAAATTCATTTTAGTTTCTCCAGGTGCCAATATCACAGCCTGTTTTACTGATGAAGCAAAGACAGTCTAAAGAAGCATTATCTTTTTGCACGTATTAGGATGTTTATATTAGTTCTTTCACCTCATGTGCAATGAGGACAGTATAATCCAAAAGCTGGAAGTGTCTGTGTGTGGATACAAAACCTACTCATCAAGTTCTACTAAAAGTTCCCCATAACAGTGTAGTGGCCACCTTTCAGGATCCCAATAAACCCTCTCGAAAACATCTTATGCTTTCCTTTCAAAACCAAACATCTTCCCAAACTGTGACTCCAACCTGCCAGCTATGCCCACCCTTCCCTCAAGCCAGCCCGTCGCTATTCCATGAGACCAACTCCATCCCACCTGACAAACCAACCTCATACTCTGGCTCCCAAACCCGCTCTGCTCCTGCCCCCCCCCAAACACACTGCGCACCTCCTGGCAGCCCGCACCGTACAGCTGCCCGACTTCCAGCGCTGTGGCTCCTTGCGCTGCACATCTACACTGTGCAAATGCCAAAAATTTGGGGGACGGGTCCTGCCGAGGCACTGCTCAAGACTTACCGCATCTCAGATATTTGCGGCACTGCCACCTCATTCTTATTTCACGCTCCCATGCAGCTGGGTGACGTGACCCTGCTCCTCAGCAGTTCCAGTCCTGTGAGACCTGAGGTGGCAAAGGAGTGAAGAAGTGCTACAACCAGGAGCAAGCCGCTGCTCAGCTACCTGCGGGTGCCAGCACGTTGAAAGGCCTATGAGAAGATGCAAAACTGAAGTCCTTCACCTGCCATGTAGCACATACTCCTTCCCTGCCAAGTGACCCGATTTAATCCCTCTCCCAGAGGTCCGTCAGATAGAGATGCTGGGAGAGGGCTGGACCGGTCAGTGAGCTGCGCTGTTTAGGGGCAGCAGTTTGGAGACACGCTGCTGCAGAGAGGAGCTCACCTCGACCAGAGGGACGACAAAAGGTCTCTGCTTGCACGACGGCATTTCGCTGTGGCAGGGGACCGATGGCTCGCTCTCCCCGCAGAGCCCCAAAGTGGAAGGGAGGTATGCCAGTGACTACCCTGGCTGCAAGAGTCTCCCTTTGGCTCTGGGCTCACATACACCATTCGCCAGATATTCTTCTCTGTACACTGTAGGATGGCGTCCAAGTCTTACTGCAGTTGATTGAACTCCCTCCATTGTCCAGAGGGATGACTGAAGCCAGGCCATAGCAGACACCGAATGTGTTTTGAGAGCAGGAGTAATAAAAGGTCACACAAGCGAGGAAAAAGTTAGTTCACTAGATTCCGATAGATATATCAATACAAACACAAAAATGCACTGGGTATAATAGTGCAGCACTGTGAATTATGAAACTGTGTCTATTCCTCTGAATTCAAGCAGGAAGGAAAGGATTCTTACGGTCCCAGTGCCGGGCCAGCAGATTTGCCTTTCCCTAGCTCCCAGCTTTTGGAAACGAGAACTGACTTCTGCCGGCCGTGCTCCCCACCTCAGCGTCTTAAATGGTCTGTGGAGTACAGCGGCCGCGGGCTCTTGTGGGTTCCCCGAGTAAATGGAGCGTGGATTTTTCCAAAGAAATACTTAAGAAACTTTGGAGCCTGGATAGGCGATCATTCAAGGTCATTTACTGGGCTGCAAAGTCTCTTCTATTTTTAACTCCTCATTAGAAACTGAGAGTTTATTCTTGCATTTTTAAAAATGTCTAGGCCTTGTAGTAGCCCTTTGCAGAAGGGTACGTTTTGATTTCTGATAATTGCTGGAAAGTGACATTCCCATTAATCCTTACTAGTACCATTCAAGGATTTAGAAACTGCTTTTAGATACAAGCACAGCTCTGCAAATCTTGTAAGACGGAGCCATGGGTAATGGGAATATAGAGGTCACTTGAGTCAGGAATTGCAAACTCTGCATCCTGTCAGATGGTATAATGGATGGAGGAGAAAGGAAAATAATGTTTTTTTCATCCTTTGAAAAAAACACTGCGGGAGTGGGGAGACTATACTGTTCCCTGCAAGAAGTAAGAGGTTTCTCAGTATGGCCAGACGACCATGTTAAACTGGCAGCTGTGTCATGACAGGGTGTCCTGAGAAATCCAAGCCCAGATCATTTGGGACTAAACTGAGTTAATTCCTGAATGCAAAATCCCTGTTGTTTAGCAAGAAAAAATGGTAACAGTGTTGTGAGAGCCGTCAGCAGGCTATGCCTGACTTCTAGCTGCTCTGTTTTTCACACAAGGGTTTTGAGTCCTTAGAGTAGATCATCTAGTAGCAAAAATGTTGGTGCTCTCTCTGTGTAGCAATCCCCATTACTCACACTAGTAGATGTGCTTAAGGTGGGGCACAACCCTCCAAATTGTGCTGAAAAAGGCTGGTGTGGACAAAGATGCCATCAGGTCACTGAAGCTGAATGATACCGCTTTGAGGGAAAGAGGAGGGCCAATTTTTTCTCCGAGCAAAACTCCTGACAGAGTTTATTGCTTCCTGATGAGATCAGGTGAGTAACGGCATGGTGCGGTGTCACCAAACGGGGTAAAACTTCGGTGTGGTGACATCTCGGAGGGTGGTGGGGCTCTGCTGGGACAAGGGGCTGAAAGGCAGCTATGGGAGGTGACCAGGTCGGCCAGAGAAGAGGGAAAAAAAGCAAGAGCAACAGCCAAAATGCGATACGACTAGCAGTGGCTCTGCCTCAGAAGTACGGCTGGCCCAGCTCACTACGGCAAGGGCACCGATCCACATTTCTTTGTCCCCGGGCAGCGGCAGCCGTGCGTGCCCCGCACGAGCCTCCCACCCCAGCCCCAGCAGCCGGGTGGTGAGGGGAGACGGCGAGGGCTGCGCCAAGGAACGGCACACGTATGTGGGTTTTGTTTGTTTGTCTGATTTTCCCTGTGGGAAGGCCTCCGTTATTGCTACCCGCTCTCAGCTGGAGCAGCTTGAAGCCCGCAATGGGGGAAACCACGAGGGGTGACCACGAAGGAGGGGTGGCTGCCCTGCATGTGGAACCTCTCGAAGAACAAGTCCCACTGAAATACTCCAGGAAAGCAGCCCTCTGTTACATACACAGGTGTGCCCCTGTAATTCTTTATGTCAAACCATCACGAACGATAGTACCAAGCTCTCTTTTGAGCTTTTTCATCCTTACGTCTCACAGGGAAGGATGATATCTCAGTTTTACAGAGAGGGAACCTGCAGCAAAGAGAAGAGCATCCAAGAGGCACCATCAAGCCAATGGTGCAGCCAAGAACAGATTCAAACATATTTCAGTGCATGCATCATATAAATATCAGCTCATCCTGCTGTTTGTGCTGTACAGACTGAACAAAAAGTGCAACATGCAGGTCACTGTGCAAGCAAACTTTGTGGTCTCCAACGTAGTCATGGGCTCTAACTATTGTTTCTGTGGAAATAAAAAATGAAAATGGGTGGATTTTAATTTTTTTCCCGTTACATCTCTGTGAACACTTTGGGTCTTGTGTATAATGCCTAGGATTTTTCTGAGTTCTTTATTAAAATTTTCTCTCTTCAGTAAGCTGTAAAAGGGTTAAGTTTTGCTTCCTGCAAAACCAGTAAAGTCTGCTTTGTCCAGCTAGACAATTAACACTTCAAAGTTTCTACTGGTCGGAGCTAACTGATAACAACCTGAATATGCTGGTGCTTCTGTAGTTTATTATTCAAATTAGATATTTCAAAGGAATTCAGATTGGGACATCATGCCTTTGAAGCTATGGAAAGACCCCAGCTTGGGGTTACCATTAAAAGAGATTTTTACGACAACTTTAGATGCAGCTATGTCAGTGGTGGCCAGAGAATTGATTTGCAAACTGGCTAGACTGATTAAGTGAGGACTGGCTTAGCTGAAACAACACATCAGGTGTTCTGCAAAGACTATTAAGGCACTGTAAGACACCCTTGGAAAGGTGTTGTTAACTGGAAGGATGAGGCAGAATATCACTGAATTTTCAGGTGGTGCATTTGCTCTGGTTATTTTGAAGCAGGTCGGAGACCAGCTCAGAAAGAGAGATGCGTCAGGAAAACTAACAAAGATGAAAACCTCAGGAAAAGCAGAACTGGTTACTTCTGTCTGAGTGTGATTAGAACTCACAGTTAGGTGTAGGTCTCCTCTTGAACCCCCTCAGTCACATTGTGAACCTCAGCCTGATCACTGCAAAGCAGGACTGCTAACCCTAAGCATTCAGTTTCCATAAATCAGACATCAAGTATGAGATACTAATTTTAAGACCTCAAGATTTGAAAATATTACTGCACTGGATTTTAGTCTTTATTTATTTACAAACTTGAACCTTTAAGGTTTACATTTTAAAACTTTCCTCATATAGGCTAGCATTTTTTTCAGTTGTATCATAGCAGCAGCAATCATAGGCTAGGGTCCCTTTTTGATGGGTGCTGTATTAACACAAAGCAAAATCAAGGTCTCATTTCCAAAGGCTCTTAAAGCCACAAATCATAAAAACATTGCATGACCTAAGTGATTTTGACAACTGAGTCCCATTTTCATCATTTCTTAGACATTTCATCTCCTATGTCCCATTGAAAGCTACTTAGTCTTACAAAGCTAAATGGAAAACAGTCTAAATAGCCTTAAAAATCTGAGCCTTGCCATCTGAGGTCACCTGGTATTAAAACTGACATCTTAAGAAAAAAAACCACTGAATAAGGCAAGGGTAGTAAATAAATTAAAAAGAATAAAATCAAGAAACTATCTTTAAGGAGACCCCAACAACTTCTTTCACTACCTGCCAACACTGTCCAAGTGAACCTATTAGGAGAATTTAAGACAAATAGCACAAAACAATAAATGTAACTTGTGTCCCAGGATCTATCCCTTTGCTCCATAAGCCCTTTGACTCTATTTGTTCAGTTCAGTTGTTCCATTCTTAGGGTGAAAGAAATAAGCTTTTAAGGATATATTTTCCAACAATGCTATTCCTACTCTTTTCTGCCAGAAAGATGAAATGAACTTGCCTTCCCTTGTGAGGCTACTGTAGGCTTGTGTTTAAATATTTTATCACTGCATTTTAACATATCGTCAAATAATATGTGAGACTGATCTTTAGCCTACTGAGTTGAATTTTGTCAAATCATTTGATCATTTTATGTAAGATAGACTGCATTATTACAGTTGCAGGCTTGGTCAGTTATTTGTCCAACTCCAGACATGGGGGGGCTGAACTGGTGTAGGTGAGGTGTAATTCCCACGAGTCAGGTCCTATTGGATGAAAGCCCCACAGGAATGCCTTAGGCACATAAGGGATTTGGCCATAATGTTATAAAATGCAGACTTACTCTCCTCATCAGGTCATGAGGGTGCAGATCAAAGAAGGAAATGGATGTTTTTTCTAGCTTGATGTTGTGGCACGCTTCAGTCAAAGATCAAAGGAGAAGAATAGGAGGCTAATGTAAGGTGGAGGTTGCAGCAGGCACCCTCTTACAAATGCTGGTGAAATTATACTGACATGTGGCTTCATCAGTCAGAATGAAAATCCAAACGTAGAGAAAAATGAAAGGTCAGCAGGTAACCTCCCTAACACTAATTGAACCCTCTGGGCAATGACTGACAGAGGCACAACCAACGTAATGCTTTCTGGGTACGCTACTTGTAATGAAATAAAATCATTTGCTGGATGCAGCTCGTTTCCTGCTCACTACGCAGAGCTGCCCGTGATGCAGATCTCAGTTCAAATGTATTTCAGAAGAGGGGCACTGCCTTCCGAGGAAGGTGAACCAGTGTAAACCGAGCAGGCGGCTTCTAAAGATGTGAACAGCTGCAAAAGGCCACATCAATCAACCCTTATTTGACTTAATGCAGAGTTTTGTGGTTTAGTTTGGTTGAGGTGTTTTTTTGTTTAATTTTAAATAGAACAATAGAAAATAATAGAAAATAAGCATTCTTAGACTGGGGTCTAAGCCTCTTCTTATGGATTAGTACAAATAGAAAGCCAACACAAGTACAACCCATCACCTACATGAACTTTTAGGCCTGGTTGCTACATGGCTATAAACCAGCATAAATGTAGTTCTGGGGGAATGTTGGCTTTTAGGAGAGGACTCAGCTTACAGTGATACAACCCTGAACACAGCCGCACAACGCACCGGCTGCTATCGCACACTGGAAGCAGCTTCAGCGATGACCCCAGGACTTGGTAGTTGGCCTACAAATTGTCTCTAGTAGGCAGCAGCCCTTGGCCTGGTCCAGCCTGACCACCAGTCCCAGCTGCTTCAAAGGCAGAAGAGCCCAGAGGGGCCGTAGCTATCTATTCTGCCTGCTGCCATCATTGCAAAGCCAGCCAGGCTAATGGGAGGCTCTACAAAAAGTTAAGATCTGCCAGTGCTGCAGATGGGTAAATGCACTTCCAGGGATGCTCTGAACCCCAGGGATACAGTAATTTTTCACTGGAAATACCAGGGCTTGCGTGGTACTGGTCTGGAGAGTGCTACTACAGACAGGCAATGCGGTATTTGTTGAGTTTGGTTGACTTTGAGGCTGTGCAGGAAACAAAATCCAATCACAGATCAGTTTTAAGATGCCTAACCTGTATAAATTAACGCACTTTTTTACAGGTGAATTAACTATACCAGTATAACCAGATAACTCTATCCCCAGTATGGGGGTTGCACCATATAAAACCTAGTAAAATTAAGGCAGCACACACTTTTGTCTACTGTCAAAACCCAAGAAGTCCTTTCACAGGTCATAGCAGTTGGAACTGGTTAGATTTCTGAATTGTTTTAAGCAAGGAAATTTCAATCAGTGGTTATTTCGCATAAACTGTTCACTGTGACTAATCGTTCTAACACTTGCTGTTTGTTATTCATGGTAGGGGAGTGTCAGGCTCTCTACTCCAGGGACTTATTTTTCCCAAAGAGTTCATCTACATTGGCTTCCCTGGAAGTTAAAGCCAATGTAACAGCAGGGGAAATCTGTTCTCAGATTGTATGACTAGAATTTCTATAAATAGGAGTGACTGATGTAGAGCTATGAAAATAATTGATTTTTCAGTGTGGCAGCTGAACCAAAAAATTGTGGGGAAAAAATAATTTAGTCCATCTCAGCTCAATTTGTTGGGCTTTTTTTTTTTTTCTTCTTCTTTTTTTTGGTCTGTGGGCTGAGCAAAATATCTTGTTCAACTTCAGACAAAGCCGTTAATTTCCCAGCCAGGTTGTTTCTGATGGAAAGCTGGTTGTTGGAACAGACAGGCCAGATTTAATCATCATCTACAGAGCGGATGAGGAAATGCAAACACACCTCCTACGAAAGGGCCTGCCAGGTAGGGCACTCTTCTGGGAGACCAGGTTGCAGAGCCCTCCTCTGCCCACTGGGACCCATCTTTGCAGCGGCAGGTTCCTCTCCCACCCCACGCTGACGAAGCAAGGGATGGCTCCTCCAGAGAGGATACACAGGCTTTTACATCTTCCCCGACTCGTCTTCAGACCTAACTGGAGACAGAGCCATGGAAGGGATTAACCCAGCTGCTTTGCCTGGTGGGGAGCACTTTTTTCCAGGGTGGCAGACAGCTCCTCTTTCAGGGACCGGCTCTGGAGTTAAACCTAGGCTTCCCGGGAACACGCCTTGGCATTTGATTTCAGCACAAATTATTCCCTAAATTTGACAAGAACAACTTTGAGAAAGACAAAATGGCATTTTTCACAAAGAGACCATCAGCTCCATAAAAGGTCACTTCCTAGCTGATTCTTGTACATGAATACATTTATGACAGCCCTTTGCTAGGACAGATACTTTTCCATGGACATTAATGTGAACGACCTTGTATACATTTCTGTAGATAAATCAATGAGAAGGGACAGAGAGAGCATCAGACCAGTGCTTATAAACAATTTCTCACAGGTTCTGAGTGTTTGTTTGTTTTTCTCCTGATAAAGTTGAGAACTGTCTTGGTTATCTCTGTTTAATTAGATTGAGAACTGTCTTGGTTCTCTCTACTTAATTAGATTGAGAACTGAGGCTGCCATGACATATGTAGCTGAGCCGATTTAAGAGCTGATTGTTACCGAAGGGGGTAAGTCTCACTTCCCCTCCTTCACACCCCCATCTTCTTCATCCACACAACCTAGCCATCTCTTGGGCTGATCGAGATACGTGAGCTGACAGGTGAGCTTACGTGAGCTAGGTTAACTCACTCACCCGCAGAAAAATGGCCACCTTTTCTGCTGCAATGATTTTGAGCTGGGTTAAGGAGTGAAACAGCTCCTGGAGTGGTCCGGACAAGCACCTCTCCCTGTGCCTGGTTGGCAGGAGAAGGGCTGGGGCTGCTCCATGCTGGTCCTGCTGTGGCAGGACTCCCATTTGCTTTCCAGACTTAGTCACTGGTTGCATGTTGCTATGTTATATTAGTGCTTATCTTCTTGGTAACTGATTCCGGCTCTTAAACCATTACTAAAGTTGGTGAGGTTCTTTCCAGGCACTTCTGTGGAGCTAGATAAGCCTCCAAAAGGGCAGTTTTCCATATTGCTCTGCCTGTGAGTCATGCTGTGCTTAATGTGCAGTCATACTCATTTTGACAAAACAGGAGAAACACTGCTAGAGAGGTCTTCAGAATGAATGTGAGTAGTCTTGTGATACTCTATATTATATATGATTATAGACATGGCTGTACTTGTTCAGGAAAGGAATTTGTCCTGAAAGAGACAGATGCAAAGGAAAATGTCTTTCTATTTTCCTGCCCTACATTTTGTTTAATAATAAGGGATGAATAGAGTTTAATAGAGGGAATGGAAGCAGCTGTGTTGCAATTAGAAGGCATAATTAGTATTTGCCCAGAAGTTTGAACATACGACTGTACTGGGTTCAGGGATGGCTCAAATGATCAAAAATGACTGGCTGTATGGTTGGTGCTTCAGAAATCTGGTTCCTCCTGTGCAGCTAATGTTAAGCTAGTACAGTACACTGAAAATATAATCCCTTGCAAATCACTTTCTGGATCTGAAAGTAATCAATTATCTGTGACTGATTACAGTCTTAGGGCCAGAAAAGTACCAGACACCTGCTATTTCCATTCAAGCCACTGAGAATAGTTGGTGCCCTTCTTACTGTTAGATCATTCATGCTCTCAGCATATTCAAATTTGGTATTGTAGTGTATTGTCAGTTAAAATGAGGACAAGCACTGACTTCCCAGCAACAACTGTCCCTGACGATGTCCTTATTCTAGGTTTGAGATAAGAGCAGTTCAAATACCCTTCTGTTTGACTGCCAGTTTTACACAATTTCCTAATTTAGCGTGAGACCAAGGGCAGTGCAGTTTTATTTAGTATTGTGCTTTCAAATTATATCTCCAAAAGCTTTACTGATTTAATTAGTATTTTTGAGAACATGCAAAGAAAGGATGAGAAGATTAAAATGGTAACTGGCTAGTTGCAACGCAAAGAGGTTTTCGGATCAGATTTGAAAAGAGATGGAGAAATTCGACAGGGCTGTTGCTGATGCAAGAAACCTCAGAGGAGAGCAGTCAATAGGGGAGAGACTCTGCCCTGGGACTGCTAACAAAGCCGTGCTCTCGCTCTTTGCAGAAATGTGTTTGCTTCCTGCTCCTGATAATCTCATGTGACTTCTGTTACTAAGCAGGGAGAGTGTCAACATGCTAACTATCAGCTGGAAAAATTAAGTAACCCTCTTTGTAATCTGGTTAATAAGGAAATACTTTAAGAATAGGCTAATCAGACGGTAAGGTAGAATGATTAAATAAAAGCATCACTATTGGTTTCTGGATATATTAAATAATTGCCATAGCTATTAACAGTGCAGTAACTGGAGAGTTTCAGAATAGGGAAAAATCTCGTCCACAGACTGATTTTCTTCAAGGCTCTGCCAAGCCTGAAAAAGCTGGCAGGATGGATGTGGATGCAGACATGAATTCATTTCACTTAAGGACATGAGGACATGGCATGTCTGAACAGGAGTCAAAACATGGGAAGGACAGGCTGGTTAACGTACCGATATGGAAAAGGATTGAAGGACTCTGACGTTCAAAGTTGCGTAGGTGCTCTTTGCCGCAAAAACTCAACGCATCTGTCTTATGACAACAACGTGCAATAAAAGAGCCTAACCTTAATTTCAAAATAAAATGGTGGAGTTTTTGCTTTTTGTAGCTCTGACACTGGTGTGAAGGTGGGTGAATATCTGTGTGAAGTCTCTATGGAAAGACTAAGTGTGAGACAAACCTGTAGTGAAGGTAAGGTCCCTGCTGTAAATCCAGGCAATGCCACTACAGCATCCCTCACTTGTCCAGAACTCCTCCTAGACCTTAAACAGTTCCCCAAACCCAGCTTCATATAAGCTATTTGCCACCATTTAAAAAAAAAAAATGGTTTTCTATACCATAACTGTTTCATAGGGTATCAATAAGTGTGTTCATATGCATGACCTTTCCTTTTGGATGTTTCTCTCATTTGTACTTTTTGTTGAGCTAGTTTTTTCCTTTCTAAGTGAGAGAAATGTCTTCTTTTGCCGAAACTTTAGTAAGATTAGGTCTCTTAGACCATTCAGCAAACTACTCAGATGAGACACTCCTCAGAACAGTTCAACTGGAAAATCTTAACCATGCTTCTGTTTCATGTGTCTTCATGTCCTTGTCAAGTTTTCCCATTGCCTTCGACCTCCAAGGGACGAGAACAGATATTTTCTTCTTCCCTTTCACAAAATACTCTTGCTGCAGCAGAATAATGACCAAAAGGCTCCATCAACACAAGGCAGATACCATCATTTCCTTGGAGATCTGTTCTGATGTTCATGCCCAAGTGGTCAGGCAAGAGCTTTGAACCCTTTCCCTCCCTCCAGCTGCCAAGCGCAGAATACGCTTTGTTCCCCTGACTATTATCTCATCCACGGTAGGTATGAGCAGGCATCTGCCTTCCCTCGGATATCAACTACTGTAACTGCACTGAAGTTTCCAACCAGCTGGACCTAAGAAGATGATTAGGAGGGTGGGAAATATTCCTCTAAGTCTCTTTGCCCTCTGTACCAAGAATGGTTCTGGCGCTGCCCTCAAGAACAGACTGCCCTGAATGTAGGTAGCAAAACGAAAACCTGGCCCCTGGAATGACCAGGGCGTGCTGCCTGGGGCACGGAGGCTTTACGCAGACTAACACAGCCCAGGCAGACCTCCACAGGCTGTCCACAAAGTGCTTCCACAGAGAAGCGATGCAGCTGAGAGCTGGCACTGCTGGGGTCTCAGCACAGGGATCCCTGCACCTCCCGCACCCTCCCCACGGGGTACGTACACAGCCACAGCACCCGGCTGAACGGAGAAGGAACACTGATTAAAAGATCCACACCTGCAGGTGTGGCTGTTTACAAAACGCTCTCTCAGCCTAGTAACTGAAGAACCACAACCTGTTTAATCAATATTTTAGGAGTCAGATGATGGATGCCCATTAGGCCCCTTACAGCAACAGTAGATATTTGCAGTAGAGCAGCTACGTTGCTGCTGCAGTTTATGTGCTGGTGTGACAGTGGTGGAAGATGTAAAGAGCATGCTGTACCTCTTCAAAAAGAGTTATAAATTGGATGCTGCCTTTTGAACTGGGAAGAGGCGATTAGAAAGTAAGTGTGGAGTCAGGATGAACGCTCCCAATTTCATCACTGACATACTTAGCAACCTCACTTCTCAGCTCTAAAATGAATGAATATAACATCTGTCCCCAGTGGTATATTAGGTACTTTGTTCTTTTAGTTCAGGGGAGAAAAAACCCTATGTTTCTCTGGCACAGGGCAGTGCTGTGCACGAGTTACCCAGGCTAGTAAAGCTGCATTTGTTCTGTAGTAAGAACAAATGTACACATGCAGTGATATTGACAGGATTTTTTTTAAAAAAGGGTATGATCTCTCACTGCTTCAGTTTTACTGTATTTCATCTAGAGTTTTTAAAGTTTCATGAAATTCAGACATTGGGGAATTGCATATTCTTAAAATCAGGACCTTTTAAAAATGGAAACACCAGAAATTACTAGACACTTGAAAGTCTTCATAAGCTCTTACCACCACCTTCCTGCTGTCTTGAATTAGATGTCTCTTTCCACACCAATGGTCAGTTCAGGAATTTCTGGTGATAGTGGCATTTCAAACCTGGCATTTGACACTTTTTCCTGCGATCCCCCTTAATTAAAAAAAGATGCACAATGACTCTGCCGATAAAGCAATAGTATTGATGGAGCTTTGATGCCCTCAAGACTTAGAAGCAAGCCCTGTGAGGAAAGTTTAAAGCTTTTTTTCAGGCCAGCTGATATAGCTGGGGCAGGGGAAGCATAAAAGTTTTGTGCACACAGGTCAGAAATAGATGTAGCTATTCAGCCTGACTTCTTTTCCCTTCAAGTTGCACAGTGTCCCTCCTAAATGCAATAGTGCTGCCATGTGTCTGGGTGGGCTGAGGACCCCACCAGAGCACGGTGGGGTGGCTGCACTGTCTGCACCTCGTCCGCTCCCCAGCTCGGAAGCAGCGGGGTGTGCACCCCCCAACATGGGGGCAGACAGCCTTATAAGATCCATGTCACGCTGCATAACCTTTAATTTGCTGGAGGCCACGTTTCTTACACAGCGATTGGCAAGATTCTTCTTGGGCATGGTTTTTATTAGTTCAGTGCTAGCATCTGTTTTTAACTGCACATCTAGTGTCTATGTCTAACTGCGCTAGAGGTCATACTGCATATACTTTCAGCATCGGATTAATATAGACATACACTGCACTAATTTACTTGTTGCCTCCCCATGGCTAACTGAGTTCCTGGATAACCAGATTTTTTTAAGGTTGCAAGGACAATGATGACATCAGGATACTCTCACAACCATTTCTGGTGAATCAGCATGTAGGAGGCAGGACAATTTAATAAAATAAATGTTGAATGCTATTTCCTTTTCCTGTCTTCTTCATCCAAGTATAATCTGCTTCTCAGATATCCAGTCTACTCTACCCAGTCTCCTCTACCCAGTCTCCTTATTTGTTGATGCACAAAACAGTGGGTATGTAGAGTGAGAATAAGACCATGAACCCCACTGTGGCCGTTGTTCTGCAATACTCTTGCTGCTGACAGCATTTCTGAGTGCAACTGAGTTTATCAAGGCACAGAACTTTTCTCTCTCCCTTCATAGTGATCAGACAAATGCATACTACAAAAAAATAAATAACAATAAAGAATCCAGTGATAAAAAGCTGAGCCATCACATAGGGAGACATTTTACTCCATCAGGAAACATGTGGCAACCTCTGCTAACAGCGGCTTTGTTGTAATCTCCATAGAGGTGAAGAAATATAGATGCTGAAACTTATACAGGGTATTCTAAATAAGCTGAAATAAAGCAGTATTTATGGAGACAGGACTGCATCTTGCTTTGTCTTTAATTCCTAGGAGGAAGAAAACTGCCTAGGATGATGTTATTTACAAGCAACATTTATTCTCAATGGCTACTGATTACATCTTCTATTCTCGTAGAGCTCCTCTACAAGAGGATTTCCATTAAAACACAAAACCAAATCTAGTTGTATTGAACCGGCGTTTTTCAGGAAAGAAAAAAAAGCCCAACATGTTGACTCCTTTGACTCTTTTAAACACCAGCAGATAAAAATATCTTGCATCAAACTCATTTAGAGATTAAAGTTGGAAAGATGTATAGTGAAATCAAGGGAGAAGTTTGGTCAGAAAGAAGCACTTCAAAATCAGAAGAGTTAGAATAAAATTGCTGGTAGAATGGAAACAAATAATCAAGCAAGATCAAACACATCAAAACCCAACAAGATGTGTGCTGAAAAAAAGCTGTCAGGAAATACCAGATATTTTCCAATGCAGCTTATTGCAAGATGGCTGAAAAGTCTTGCTCTTTGAAGAGAAATCCTTGCAGGGGTGCCTGAGGAGTGTGGTCTCGTTAGCGGCTGTGGCCACTCTTTCATAATGGGCTGCGTTGTTCTTGCAGCACTCCCATTCCTCAAGCCCTAAGGAGGCTTTACAGCAATGAGCAAGGACCAGCTTGCAGACGGGACAGAAGAGGGTGTCTGAAGCTGGGACACAGTACTCGTAAAGGAGCTGCTGTGGAAGGATGAATCAGAGCTTTCTCTTGCCCACATTACCCTGCCTTGCAATATTAGTACAGCTCTCCCAGGGCAGGAGTTGCTATATTCCTGTGTGCCTTGCACGTGACGGAGCGTTACTGATCTACCCTGATGGCCTCTCTCAATGTTGCTGCGAATAAACACAATCAGAAATGCTCCCCAAAGAAGGAGCAGTGGGCGCTGGTGGTGCTGGGCTTGGCAATGCCTTGCACAGTGCAGTAACTGGACCAAAGGATGCTCCAAGCAGAATTTTTCCAGCTTCATGGTCTGGAGTTTATGGAAATGTGTATTTCTCTCAACAGTCAAAGCTTCTCCACATGTCAATACCCTCACGTCCTCTGTCCCAGCCTTTGCTACTACTTTTTTCTTCCTCTAAGTGTTTTTTTCTTCTCTCTTTTGAGAAAAAGATCCTGCACTGGGCGTGTGGTCACATCCAAAAGATATAGTGTCATTACAGCTGCAATGGCCTAAGGGTACGTGCAGTGAGAGGTATGTGAGGAATGGCAATGTTTTCTTGAGCCAACCAATGTAAGTGGCAGAAATGAGAAGTCTTTAGGTGCAGAGTGCCTTTCCCTGAGGGTTTATTTACAGGGACAGTCATTAGTTACACAGGGGACATCTCTCCTTTGCTACCAGCTGTGCTGTGTTACCCCACACATCAGTAATCACCGTGCTAGCTTTGCACTTTCTTGTCACCTTTTGTTCTTGGTTCCCAGGAACATTCGTGTGCCACCAGAGCATCACAACAAGTCTGTCTAGGTAAGGGTCAGAGATTTCACCCTATCGATAAATGCAGCCTTCTCTGTAGGGGGGCACAAAAATGGCAGTATGGAAGTAGTATTCAGACCAGGCTGAATAGACGCAACAAATTATGGGAGCATAACAAAATACAAAAAGGTGACACCTCGGCAACATTAGGGTAAGTAAGAGATATCTGAGGTCCACTGTATCTGAGGCCTGCTTCCCCAGCAGAGGTTCATTTCAGATGGCCTTAGACGTCTGTAAAGCAGCTGAGCTAATCGCCCTGGGCTCCCTCTGCAACCGGGGAGAGAAGTACGTCTCAGGGGTGTGATTAATCTCACCTATAATAGGTCAGTGTAATAGTAGGTCAGATGAATCCTTCCCTGGAAACATTTGCTCCTCTCTGCTATAAAGAGGAGTCAGAATGACTAATGCAGATACCAGTGCCCGCTTTGTAACCGTCTGCAGTCAGATAGAGGAATCCTGCCCTCCCTGCCCAGCTTGGCCCGTAGCCAAAACACACTTAAATTGCTGCCTAAACTTAAAAGTATATTTGAGGTTACTCCTGAACTTGTATTGCGGGTAAAGTGTTTTCACTGACGCTGGGAGGCAGAAAAGGGGAAAGAGATGTGGGTTTGTTTTTTTCCCCATTCACAGGCAGAGTAAATGCTTGAGAAACAGAGAAACAAAACCCAAGCACCAGCATTGCCTGGACCAGGACTGATGGTATGGGCTTGGAAAAGTAAAACTGGGAGCACTTGTTATGGCTGAGGGCTGGTTGAAGGAGATTTGAAACTATATTCTTTGTAAATAGGTGTGATTGCATCAGAGGACATCTGACTTGTCCAGCAATCCTTCTTCCCCACAGAAGTGACCTGGCAGGGACCACCCGGACCGGTCGGCGTGAGCAGCTGGCACACATCTGTCTGCAGTGCACAACTTCAGCCCACAGAACTTCCTACAGTCCCTCCCATTTATCCCCAACTGGGCCAGGACTCACCAGTTTTAATTACACCAGTGGGTTTTGTTTCAGTGACTCTCCAGATTAAAAATCTCTCCAAGTTACAGTTTGCTTTCTCCTCCATGCCAAAAAAAAAAAAAAGTCTGGTTTTGCCATGCGGTAGCTGCCCCTGGCTATCCTGCTGTCAAAGCCCAGCAGTGCCAGGGCACTGTAATAAGACCGCAAAGTAAGGAAGGCAAAAGGAGCCACAGGCAGAGCTGATGGTTCTGATTAACGTTACGAACCTGGTGTGAGGCGGGCACCGGTACCCCTCGGGACCTCTGAACTTGTGCTTGGTTTCCTTACACAAGCGAAACCACCTTAGCTACCAAGAATGAATCTTGGCGTAATGACACGCTGGGCTGCGGACGGATGATCCCAACTGCATTCGGGAGCAGGCTATTTCCCCTGGGTGATCAACCCCGTGCTGCTGATACTCACCAACACCTCGGGGCTGCCCGGAGGGACTGCTCCTCTGGGGAGCTGCGAAGATCGGGTGCCGGGCACGACTGTTTTGGGGTCCACAGGGAGGGGACGTTGGCCGTGATGAGTGGGCTGGGCAGGCTCTATAGGGAGGGAGATGGCTCTGCCACGTAGCGGGAGTTTTTTTCAGCGGCAGCGGAGCCCTCGGTTTGGCTGTGTGCTGCACAGCTGTAATTCTCCTTTTGGACGTGACTTTTGGAAAGAAAACCTCCTTCATTCTTCTGTTTCTGCCAATCTACTTCTGTGAGGCACTGCCACCCTCCCTTAGAGGATTAAAGAAGAGAACAGTGTGCACCCTTGGAACATGAGATAAACTGGTAAAAGCCACCCGTCCTTGCTGAACATGCTTGTTCTGCGTCAAAACTGTGGGTGATTTGACAGAGGGAAAAAAATGAACGAATGATGAAGTTGTGGCAATTCTGCTGCCAACATGCTTTTAAAGATGAACCGCAGATAAAGTACTGCCCCTCCCATCACGATGTCACTTTGGTAGAGATTACAAGAGCTGTACTCAGTTCACCTTGTTTTGAGCAAATTTTCAGGTTTGGTTTCAGCCTTATCTGTTGGTAAGGGCAGTTTCATTCGTGGACCAGTCCCAACCGTCTCAGAGGGGCGGGTGTGTTTTGCCACCTGGGAACAGATTGCTGTTCTTCAGGTTCAGTTTCTCACATGAGCAAATCTGTCTTTCAAATACCGCTTTTGTACTTTTGTAACGAAGAGTTTGGGGGGGGGGGGGGAAGCCCAAGGAAACACACAGATCAGCTGAGCACTGTGATTTCTTTTCTGTAATTTACCCACAGGGTTAAAAGAATGCTATCCAAAAGCATCCGTGTGAGGACAGATGCCAGGATTAAGAGGTACAGTGTGTATTAACACCACATAAATCTATATATTGTTTGAGTCTGAGTCAGAATATCATAAAAAAGCTGAAATGTGGCTTCACAAGAAGGATGTAAAGGTATTTTACCCTACTCTACTCATGAGGAAAGTAGGAAAAGTCACCCTCCCATTTATTTGAGGTGTTAAGGATGATTTGCTCAGTAAAAACATCCATCCACTTTGTTTATATGTGGAGCAAATGGAAAGGCAGAGAGATGGCGTCTAACCAGAAACTGAAGATGAACTGCCTGATAGTCTGCTGTCTCCAACACCCAGAGTTTTAGAACGAAGGCTGGCAAATAGTTGGTTTTAGGAAAAGGACAAGGCATTGTCTGTTCTCCTCCAGCATTGTACTCCAGCACTGGGAGAGAAAGAGAAAGGTGCAGAATAATCTGTTCCCTCCCGAAACAGAGTAGCAAGTTATTTTCACAAAAGAGCAGTGCAATTAGACTGAACTCCATGATATCTGCATAGAAATATTTTTACACGTTGAATCAAACTCTGGTGGGCCTCCTTTCAGCAGGAGAGATGGATGCATCTTTCTTCTGGGATCTGTGCCTATTACATGCTACATTCAGTACTCCGGCAGCTTTATTGATGTAATATATAAGGTACTGGAAAGAATAAATGCTTTAAGAAAAATTATCAGCCTGGGGACAAATGGTATTATCACTAATTGCACTTTACTAATTCTGTCTACTCAAAAGGAAAGGAGGTAATCTGGAACAAAGTATGTGGTTACTGCAGGATGAAGAAATTCTGCTTGGAATTGCAGCTCGCAGCGAGTGACTCATATTGCACAAACAGCCGAGGTGTGGGTAGCATTAGCAGACAATTGCCTGTAATGACTACCGCGTGCAACGTAATGAATGAAGCACCGAATAGAGAGCTCTCTGCAAGTTGCAGCTATGTGAATGGCAAGCCTTTCATTTTAAGCTAGAGCCCTGTATCACAAATATTAGGTTTGATAAACACGTTTTCAAGATGTTTAAGTATATCCGTGAATGGGGTACAGAACTGAGACAGCAGATATTGCACCTGATTTCTAGAATTTCAGTCTGGCTGTGGCATTTTGAGACTCAAAATGTACTTCTATAAAGGCAAACAATCATTTCTGAAAGGTACATTCCATTTTGGGTTTGCTGTCATGCACGGAAAGGATGTGGCTATTATTTTTATTCTGGTCCAAGCTCATATTTTCAGATATTCCATGTATATCCTGCTGTTCGTAAATGTTCTTCCACTAGCCACCTGCAGTAGCACTGCACAGATTGTGAGCAAGAAGGGCTATGTTCCTCTGGCACAAGTCAAATACGCTGTGATGGGGCACTAAGGACACTTGTGGCTGACATCAGACGAGCATCTGCGGTTCTCAAACCGTGTCTGGCCTGTCCACTGTCTGGGGCTGCCTGGCTAGCAGCTAGTGTGCAGTCAGTGGAAAGGAATAGGTGAGCGCTTCATTCTCGTGTCAATATAGCCCTTAGCAGTCGTGATGATGTTTGACAACTGAGCTGACAGTCTGCCAGGTGTTATTTCAGGTGCAAGGGCCATGCTTCGCAAAGGCTGGGCTCTGAAATAGACCAAGGAATACTGTGAATTATTCCTAGTCTCCTGTTTGAAGAAGTATTTTAAATACAGTAATGATTGTATCTTAATAATCAGATATATTTGTAAAGGCTTATCATGGAACCTGCACTTCTAAGGACAATAACAGGCTATATAATAAATGAAGCACTGAATTAGTAGACTTCTCTGCAAGACATCTTTTATGTGAATGGGAAGCCTGTGATTTGAAACTAAAGCTTTACCTTTGATCTTGATCCAAAAGTGTCCTGAGCGCTGTGTTGCAAGATGTTTCTTGCAGTGCAGCCCATCCCTTTGTGTCACCACCTTGGCTTAGCAGCTAACACAGGTCAGATACTGAAACTGCATTTACCGACATCAGGGTGAGTCCTATTATCAAAGCAGCCCCCTGTGAGGCCAAACCAACAACAAAACCAGAATTATTAGCTTACAGGAACAGTGTATTACCCAGCACCAGTTTTATTTAGCCGATTTCAATCTATTTTCCAGATTTTGAATATGACCGCCTTTAGTTTCCACACCGATTTTGATCATGCTGAGTTTTAGCCAAATCTGAGTTGTTGCTCTTCTGCTATGCCCCGATCTCAGTGTCTGATCTCTGTGTCTATGCTACCTCGTACGTCCTGGGCACAGGTGTCCTGTCCAAACACCAGCTAATGAACATAGTCAGTCACCTTCTTCCCACTTACTTCGTTGAGGTACAAAACTCACAATCCTATGGAAAAGAGCCAAGTCATAGATACTGCCACTTTTGCTATATACTCAAAGCAAAATCACTTTAGGCTCCCTGATGCGTTCTTTTTGTTCTGCAAGTCTTAATAAAAAGAGACTAGTTTGGCGGAAACTTTTATTGAGTCAGATGGCCCTCGCATAAAACAGTACTACTTCCATTATAGATGCTGTTGCTGTTTCTGTGCTGTTGCTGCTGATTTCTAACAGCCTTGTTTAAAGAAGCTGGGTTTTTTAGAATGAAAGCTTATGCTTTCTTGCCTTACTTGATAGCTTTTCTTCTCTTAAGAGGCCTTCTGACAGGATCCATCATTATTCACTGACCTCTTAATTTATTTTTCCTGTATGCACAGTCTTGCTGATTTAACAACATCTTCATTATATAATAAAGATTGTACTATAGACAAGGAGAAGAATCCATTCCTGATACAGTTCTAATCAGGGAATCAAAAATGGGAGAACTTGAACAAATCTAGGACACATTTGCAGCGCAGGGTTAACTTAAGATCAGTTCTGAGAAGCGTGTAGTCTGTGGACCTTGGGGAAACAATAGTCAATGCAGAAGTTTATATTATTTATAAAAAGGAAGGTGATCTCATGTGCTACAGACCCACGGAAGTGAGAAATGGAAAAAATGTACTCGATCATCTTGACCTCAGCTTAGGCTTGCTCTGTGCAATATATTTTCCGGTGCTATCTCCAGATTTCTTTTAAAGGTGACTAGGGATTTATTGTTTGTTGCAATCTTTGTTCATTTCTAGAGAATGGTTTTCACTCAGAGCTGAGAGGGGAACCTGAATTTCCTTTGTCTTAATGTCAGGTCATTTCTCCCATTTTTCCCAGATAAAGACTGCTTGGCTCCTGGTGTTAATTGCATTGGAAGGATGGACAGTTTAACCCTGAGCAGGGACAGTACTACTTAATACAGACAGCACCACTATCAAGAAATAAAAATGCACAGGCATGTTTCTTGAATTAAAAACCTGAGAGTCAAACACTGATGGTTACAGCCTGGTCCTTGATGGGACAACTTGCACAGAAGAATCGGGAGTGGATTATGGGCTGGGCTGGTGCTTAGCCATGACTGTTCTCACAGCTTGATTAAAACGGGACAGAATGGGAAAGAAAAGCAAGCCTGTTGAAAACGTCTAAATTAGAAACATTAAGGGTCTAAAGGTAAAAAACTGAATGGCTAAAGGAATGGATGCTTTCACTTATTTTTGTGTCCAATTTGAAACACCTTGGAGAGCTTCACAGAGGTTTACTTGCACAGCTACTAGACTTCCTCCAGATCACACTCCTTCTGTGACACTGAAGTCTGCTCTCTCCACGCCAGGCCATTTGCCTCTCAAGAGACTGAAAGCACTCAAGCTTCAGGCATCTAATAGGGTATACATCTAGATCTCCCCTGTCTTTCAGATTCAAATTTTTTTTTTCTTTTTTTCCTTAGTTTTGAAGACAGTTCGCTTGACATAGGATTTAATTTGAACAAGTGCAGTACCAACGACAGAAGAATAAAATGAAAGAGAGATAGAAATATTTTTAGTGAAAAGCTAGCTCTATACTTCACTGAAAAATGTCATGACTCAGAGAACGTCAAATGGATTGAGTTCTCCACGGCTCCTCGGTGACCCCCCCAGATGCTTCCTGCCTTGAATTCGGTGTGTTCGCAGCCTTTTGTAGGCTACTTGCATCCCACGCAGACATCCCTTTACCAGCACCCTGTGAACCTCTAGCTGTGTTTCCTTGTGAGTGCTTCCTACAGCAGAAGGACGGGTTTCTGCTTCGCCCTAGCCAAGCGCGCAGGGAGCTCGGCTCGCCTGTACGATGATGCAAACTCTGCTAAATGAACGGTGCCTGTCTGACCAAGGCAAATACGTCTCCTGTAAATACGGTAACACTCCTGTTTGATTTTTAGTGTTGACTCAGACTTTGTGTTTAAGTAGAGAGAGTGAAGGCAAGTGGCTCAGGACTGTAAAACCACAGCAAGTCTCGGTCTCCACTGGCACCATTCCACACACAGTTTACGCAGACTTATTCCAGCCTTTATCCTGCGAGCGCACGACTTGTCCCTAATAACAGTATTAATAGTGATTCCCTGCTCGAGCGCGTGATCGGCCACCAGCCACCTGTTTTTGGAACAGCTCGATCCCAAGCCAAATAAAAGCTTTCTAGCTAGTAATGACACGCTAGTACACCTGGTGCACTTCCTTGCAAATAGCTCCCTGTAAATGAATGATATGAATCTTAACATATACTTTATAGGAAGTTTTTAGCCAAATGTAAAATTGAGCCTGAATTCCCCTCTCTCCTCTCCTCCCCAAATATTCTTTAACTCCTCTGCTGGGAACAATCCTTGGCCTTTAAATCATAATGTGCAGCTATTGAGTTAGAAATAGGCTTGGCACAAAGGGTTAGCTAAAGCTTATACAAACCAGTTTTTCCAGGTTGTGTGTGAGGAGTGTGGTTTAAAAGAGTGGAAAGTTACCAGAAGCAGCACAATGCCAGGTGTTAATGGATAATCAGAAGGAAGGATCGCAGAAACAACTGGGAAGCCTTAGCCAGGAGGACGGGAAAGACAAGCTTGCATTTTGAGGGGGGAGTTATAACAGGGCCCCTGAACTCAGAGAATGCAAAACACGAGTTGTAAAGGCAAATCTGAGGTCACTGTAAGTCACTTTGCCCTGCGTGAGTATAGTGAAGAAACTGAGGCAGAGAACACGCACAGCATATATTATTTGTATCAAGAGCTATTTACTTTTCATGGCACCACGTAAGCCTTGGGTCTTGGTTTTCTGTGCGGGGCATGTGTATATATATACGTGCAATTGCATTGCGTGTGCACGTACATGGTCTCATGCACGTCATCTGCCACTGAAGAGTTAAGTGGTGACAAGGAAGGCTTTGCTTTCTGCGGTGGTAAGGGAGGAGCAGAGCAGGAGGACAGTACTGACTCTTGTGGGTAGGGAGGCAGACCACCATCTCTCAGACAGCCTGCTAGGTAAGGAATTTGCACCGCAACAGTCTAGATAAAATTCATGAAGAGGTCACCCACTCTAATTTGGGTAATGTACGGTGTCCCTGACTTCATACTTACGCAAGACTCTTTCAGCCACTGCCTTTCTTTACCTTTGTACCATCACAGCACCCCAGGAGCAGAGGCAGAGGCAGGGAACGCATGCAGTGCCTGGTGGCTTCCAGAAACACAGCGGTCTCCTGAGCAGCCAAAGAGGGAGTTTGACCAAACCTGTCATTCTGAAATAAGCCGTTCCCCTTGCTTTCTACTCCAGGGCAGTCCCGGGGAAGCAGCGGGCAAAGCCTTTACCTGCAGGCACCTTATCTTCCTCTGACCTTACCCAGCAGGACTGCACCAGAGCCGCTGTGAGCAGGGCTGCCTGCGGCTGTAGAGGATGTTCAGCAGATGTAACACCATGAGGATTTCTTTCCAGTGCCTTGTGAGATGTCAGGGGATGAGGTGAATCCCATTGTGGAGCTGGTAGGCAGTGCTCCGCTGATTGTATTAACTGGTTTTCTGCTGGCTGCGACCTAGCTCAGGCTTAGACATCTGCACTGCAGTTGGCCACGTTCGGTGAGGTGATGCCCTTCCTTTGGGAGCTATTTTGTGATCTTTGCATGGAGGAGGCTAGAGAAGTCCAAGGTGTTATTAGATGCAGTGATGTATTTCTATAGAAAAAAATGATCTGATGAGGAAGTTGCTGAGCTAGGAGGCAGGACTCAGTCACAAGACTGAGGACATCCCAACTGGTTTTGAGATTCCTTACACAGAGGAGAGTGTCATCTCCCACCTTCTTCCTGATGTCTCTTATCAGTTTGGATCGTAAAGGCTCTGAGACAAGGTTACTGTGCACACCTGCAATGGCAAAGGCAGTGAAACTGATTTTGTTCTGGCCAATAATATGAATTACAAGATGGGCAGATATTCTGTACAGATAGGACTCTGCCAGCCCTCCTCCTTCAAAGCAGCCTCTTGCTCTCAGCAAGGCCCTTTCGTCAGGGTGCCATTGTATGACATTTGCTTTTGTATGTCATATCATGGATTAGATTCGTACAGTGTTCTCCTCTTCAAGAGGCATTGCATCCTACTCCATGGCTAGTTTAATGGGCCAATTTGTGGAGTGAGCCGTTACTTAATGTGAGAAAAGGATCAGAATTTAGTCCATCAATGAATTGGCATTATTAACCTTAATTCTTGCTGGACTTTGTTGCATCTTCTCCTTCCTGGTTGCTTCCCATCACGCATTTTAGCCACGATGTCCGGTTCAGAATACCGAAACAAAGATGTAATTGCTTTGAATCTCTGATGAGATTCAAAGCTGAGACTTTTCTGGAAAATGAAGATGGGAGGTCAAGAAAAATTTGGAATTTTCCTCCTGCCAAACCCCACGTTGTCTGCGACACCGCACACCAGCCAACCTCTTAAGAAGAGACCACGCAGCGCCTGGCTGGAGGCGCAGGCTGTTTCTGCACCGCTTCTCCGCAGCCAGACGCCTCGAACCGGAGCAGGCGACGTCCCCCGGGGAGGGATGCCCTGCACTGAAACGGATTGCGCTCAGAGGAGCCCAAAACGCCGGTGATGAACGCAGCTGTGGGTGCTGCCCGTACCGGGGGCCACCATCTCTGCCGTCAGCCGGGCACCGCAGTCCCTGTCCCGAGGAGGCAGCCACCCTTTGCCACCCGGTCCCCGGGATGCTGCGGGGTAGACGGAGGGCATCTGGCAGGGTGCAGGCAGCCGCGTTGGAAGGGGAGGGCAGGCCATGGGAGAAGGGGAACAAAAGGAAATTCATTAATGGAAAGCAGAGGAGGGTTATGGTTTTGTTTTTATTTTTAACAACGGGCAGCTGTGGATTTTTATGCAGGATTATTTTAGGTCTCGGGCCAGGCTGTTTCATGCTTCGTCGGTGCCTGAGTTTCCCCCTCTGGCTATCTGAATCCAAGTGATATTATTTGCAATTTCTTCAAGAAAGCAGAAGCTCGGAGGGAGTGTCCTTGGTGAACGGCTGTAATTTCTGTGCTGTGGCTGCCCAAAAGCTATTACGGCTCTGCTATCTCTGGCTGCCTGCCAGCGGGAAGGATTCCTTCCAGAATTAATTGCATTTCCCGCCTTATAGGTATTCCAGGGAGCAGGCTTGCAACGGGCGTATTGCCTCACAAGTAAATAGCGACATGTCTTCTCATGTGTGCTGTAGAAGGGCAGCGCAAGCATGAAGACGGATGTGCCACTGATTTTCAGGTCTTTGCCCATAGCCGAAAATTAGTAAAGAGAGGTGGGAAAGAGAAAATAACTCTAGTGTTTGGCTCATTCTTGTTTCTGGTATGGAGGAAGTGGGGGCTGCTTCTACAGAGTGTTATTCACAGTGACGTGCAGAAGCTGTTGCCTCTTTTCTCTGATGCGCGAAAGGAGGATATGTAAGAAAACTGCAAGCTCAGGGTCTTTGGCTTTGCTTTATTTAAATGTTATTTATATAGAGCTACCTCGACTGCATCTATATTGTATGGTGAGAAAGTGCACAGATTTGAACTTGCCCCTCATCTACATGACATAGCCACATTTGGGTGCAGCCTTTGAGCAAGGTGTGAGGTGTGCTGGCTGATCTCGGGCTGTCTTTAGCCCAGGCTCCTTGCTTGCAGCACAGGGCAGGAGAATCATGCTATTCCCTACCAAAAGGCACTGCCTGGATTTGGCAGATCTGTGAGGTCTGTTTATGAAAAGCAGCTTGTAAAGCTCAATGGCACGATGGCTGCCCCATCCCTTAGCACGCTGGCGAGGCAGGGAGCGGTGCCAGCCCCCCCCGGTATGGGCTGCATCCATGGGGCTGTGCCAGGTCCTTCCCCTTCCCCCTTGGCAGGAAGGGAAGAAGGCATCACCTCCCTCCCTCTCTTGCCATATAATGAGTTTACAGGGTGGATTGCAATCTAGCCCTATACATTTCTGCTTGGTAACTTTGGTAGTTTTACGAGAGGGCATGTTGAGACATTATGTGTTAGTAACATTTTCGTTAGATGCATTCAACAGACCTGAAGTGGTGGTGAGATAGCAAGAACCAGGTAAAGGGGAAGAAAATGTAAAGAGAAAAGGAAAGGAGAAAAAAAAAAAAACCTGCAACAAAATCCCTTCTCTTTTTCTCTCTCTTTTAACACCAAAGTGCCAGAGCCCAGTGCTGAGACCTTTTGTAAAGTGCCATGAAAACGTTAATGTTAAAAAAGACACCAATTTATTAAAGCAGTGGGGTCATTTTATCTGCTGTCTTTTGATCTCTTCCTCTACAAGGGAACAAAGAAAATTAGGAAATAAACTAACTGTTTGTGTAACCTAAATGGAAGCAGAAAATGCTGCTACTGCGCAGTTCTACATAGCCAGCTGCTGTCCTTCTCTGGTTCAGCTCATTTTTGTTCTATTACACCAAGAATGATGTAGTATAATATTATTGATACTATTGTATTATTTGCCATTGTATATGACAGGTTAGATAAATGCGATTAGTGATATTTGAGAAGGGGCCACATTCCTCTTTCCTCACCTGTCAAGCAAAACCTAATTCATTCAACACCCCTAATAGGCTTGGGTGGCCACTCGTGGTACAGGGCCGGTGCTGAAAACATACACGGGAGTCAGCATCTGAGCAGTGCTATGAGTCATGGGCCACATCCCCAGGGGGATTCAGATGTCTGATGGATGTCTTACATCCCCGCGTTGCTGCTCAGCTGCACATAACCATGGAAGCAAGCCAGTTCTCTCAGGGTCCGTGTTTCCATCCGTGAAATCATTGAGGTATCTATGCTGCTCCCTCTACACGTGCATATACTCATCCTTGCCAACAGCTCGTGCTTGAGCACAAGTGGGAATATCAAAACTTGGCTGCTTCGCCTCTGGGACCCAGTGCAGAAACTTACAGGAGGATAAAAGGAATGCGATGCCACCTTAAACCCAGCAGCGGTGGGGAAGCCCACACATGCAGTGTGACAACTCTTCCCATACTTTCCGCACACAAAAGCAGGGATGGGACTGTATAGACTTTCCACCCCGAGCGGCGCACGGGAACTCGTGAGTTGTAGAGTGCTGGTAGACAGGCACGCTATTGCAGTCTCTCCTAGCTAAACTGTTCTGCTTGGCATAAATAATTAAATGCTATTGGGTCACACAAGAAGATTAGCTTGGGAAGGCACTCACTTGGGAGGCAGAATAGTTAGACTGAAATCCCTGTTTGGGCATTTAATTATTTATACCAAGCGGAACATTTTTGCCAGAAGAGATTAAGAGACACCCACCTAATTTAGCAGTCTGCTTATCATTAAGTTTACCAGCGGTCAGGCAGAACATTAAGATGACTACTAGCATATATCTGCTTAAACAGAACCTGGTCTTTTGTTTACCATTCTTAAGTTGACAAGAAATGCACAATACTTGCTTTGTGCACAGCTCCAACACCAGTAATGCAATCAGCATTGTTTTAACAGAGCATTAGTATTTCTCTAGTAAGAAATCATCCGACTTTCCAGTCATAACCACTGACTTAGTAAAAATCATACAGATACATAGAAATGATTGAGTGCTGTTGCAGAAAGGTGATATTTTAAATTGATGTTGTCTCATGTGGGATGCAGTGAAACAGGCAGCTTACAATGTGAGATAGGTCATCCATACCAGAAAAGAAATCACAGATTTGATGATTTGTTAGAGATGCTTTAAATGTGAACTGCATAAACAAAAGGATCCCATTCATGTGATAGAAAATGTTTATTTAGAATTCAGAATTTGCTTCCTTTAGCTACTGTCAACAAAATGACCTTGGTGTTAAAATATTAGAGGAAAATTTGATTTAGCTGGTGAGTGCTGCAAGTGGAAATAACTATTGTTGGCTGTTTGCATGAAAATGGAGAGCTGATGTGACAGCTGATTTGGCTGAACATGACATAGCTGTATTAACCCGCAGTAGCCAAGTGTGGTGAAGTCTGGGCTGTGGTCACTGGAAAAGCATTGAGAAGACGGAGATCCTGGGATCCCGTACATGGTCAGACAGCTTAGGCTGCTCACTAAACCAAGAGGTATGCCTCAGTAATTTTTTGAGAATATTTCTGGAGTGGTACAGCTCACTCAAACTGATGTTTTGCAATAGGCTTGCAGTATAAGATTCACAACTATTTATCACTGTCCACACTCCTGATGAGGTTATTGGGCATCCAAGGGGCATGGCTGGCCAGGGAGCATCCCGAGACAGGAGGGCACAGCCGTGTCCTTCACATCTGCCCTGCTCTGATTCCCACATCTGCCCTGCTCTGATTCCCTATGGTTGTGTAGCCCCACTGCACCCCACAGCTGATCTCATACACCAGCCGTCTGAAGCCAGCACATTGCCATTGCCATCGCCGTCGTGACCATGCAGACTCCAGGCTCTCAAGACCTTAATTTCCCTCCAGGGTCAAGAGAACTGCTTTCATTTTCAGGTGTGACTAGAGCTTCAGAGGGACCGCGATGCAGAACTGCACATAGTGACTGCTCTTTTATGTTATGAACTGCACTGGTATGTTGCTAAAATACAAAGGAGTAGCATTGGTGGTGTTAAGCAGAAGGTACACTGCTGATGTCAAGAAAGCCATTTATGTCAAGGTTTTCGAACGCCCAGATAATCTGGAAACTGCTTAAACCAGACATTTATTCTGCTCATGTAATTTATTTTGCCTATGAGGCTCTCTCTGATTTCACTCCGTCAGTGCTATTAGCACTTCTCATCAACTATTTCCTTGTTAGAGCATCAGTTGGAGAGCTTTTATGTGCTTGTTATTGCTAAGAAAACTTCTTTGCATATCCATCACATATGATTTCCCTTATCTGTGTTTTTCAGACTACATCTTGGCAGGAATATACCACAGGGCAGTATTAGTGTTCCCAGTTTCTGATTAAGTCACTAGCCACATCAGTGTGCAAACCTACAATAACACCACACCATATTTTGTGCTCACATTAGAAAAACAAGCCATTCCCAAAGGAGAAATGGCAAAGCTGGGGACGAGGGTCACTGTCCCAGTTTGGACCCCATTCACCACATAAAAGGGTTAGAAGGTTGTAAAGGCATCCTAGTACTCACTGATTTTAACAGTAGAAAGCAGAAACATGAAAACCTTCTGAGCACTATTCTTGTGAACAAGACTCAAAGTGAGCAAAAATGGCTCTAGGCGCCAAAAACTTTAAGGCCTCCCTTCAAATTCTGGTCTGCATCTCCTAAAGGTGGGATGCAGGATCCCATGCAGAGTATTTAGGTTTCCTTACATCTGCCACTGCTCTTTAGAGCTACTTATGCCTTCTTGCAGCTGCAAACTGGGGTTGAAGAAAGGTGGAAACAAAGTTCAAAGCAGAAGAAAATCTTCCTACTAGGAGCTTCCATGCTCTGCTGTAATTGCATCTTCTGCTCCCTCCTCAACATGCAGGTTATACAAAGTTCTCTCAGCTTCATGCAGTCTAAAAAAGGGATTTTGCTTTTTAGAGTGAAAATGGGGCTGATGCGATGCTCAGAAATCAGAGGACAATTGCAGTGTAAAATTGGCTTGTATGTGCGTGACAGACTGGGTGGTGATGTGAAAGGAAGATTGTAAGGGCTGATTTGATTAAAAGGCTGTGAAAGGAGTGTCTGAATGGGTATGACTGGAATGAAAGGGCATCTGGGGGGACCATTTTCCTGCAGGGTGGGGCTTTTGGTGTTTGGCTTTGCAGATGCTAGCAGATGCTACAGAAATGCTAGGATTTAAGAGAATACACTTGGCTTTAAGTCTGGGACAGGCCATATTTTCAAGGGTGCACGTGGACACATCAATAATTTCAAAGATTTTAATTTTATTTTCTGAAGGCAAAGGAAATTTTGTTTTTCTTTTCAGAGGTAGAGTGATATTTTAGGAGTTCTGTACAAGACCTTTTCAGTATCATGTAGCATATGCCTACAACAGGCCCTCTTTTCTCTAGCTTATTATCATCTAATAAAAGTTTCTCTATATAATAAAGACTGTCCAGAACAGGGAAAACTCATGAAGCTTACAGGGTCATGTGAATGTGTTTCATATTTGGACATCACAGTGGGTTCCAACCCAAAAATGGGAGTCTCAGATGTGGTCACAGTACAAACTATTATGCTTATTATTAATGACAAAAGGAGCTTCAGATTGACAGCTAGACAACAAACAAGAAAATTTTGCTCTTCTGTAAAAGCTACATAGTGATACTACCTCTGCCAGTCACACATAGCAAACTATTTAAATATATAAAGTATGCTCCAAAACCCTGCAGAAACAATCTGCTGACAGCAGCACTGTGCATAGGCAGGTGCCTATGGTTTAAGACATGACCCAAATTTTACACGTTGCGAGAGATATTTAAAGAAGGGAAACTAAAGTGCATGTTGATTCATAAAATGTACCGGCCTTTCCTTTTTCTTTTCTTAGTAATCTCTACTCAAGTTGAAATTGTCTTTCTAATGAGTTATTTGCTACCACAAACCCCAATGCTTTATTCATGAACATTATTGAGGTGCCTGGGCAAAACCAGTCATAAATCATTACTCACATAGCTGAAATTTTTGTCAACATCCTTCATTTCCAATTTGTATCAGGACAGGGCTTGCACTCACTTGAGTGCACAGAGTGACAGGTTGAAACCCAAGCGGGGCTTAAAGTGATTTCCACGCACAAGAGAGCTCCTCTCCTTTGGTGGGAAGTACATGGGGAGATTCTTACTGTGTGTGATACTCAGCAAGAATTCACAATATTTATTGAGCATAAAGTTGCCTCCATTAGATGAATTTGTGTCAGCGAAGTTATTATTCATATGTGAGAGACATAAATAATAGAGCCAGAAGACCCCAGCATGCTGCAGTCTCAAAGCCACATGATATATAGGGATTTGAGTGGGCAGCATTAGTATTATGCAAGTGATTTGTTAATGAAAACATGTAATTTAAGGAACACTCATTTCTAAGGATGGAGAAAAGGGCCTTTAAATAGGAATCTTCTATCAAGTGGAAGTGGTGTAGACTGACTTTAAGGGTCTCTGATTTATATTTAATAAGAAAGCAGGACCGCAAAGACAAGCCTTTCAAAAGCTAGAAAAAGCAAGCCTGTCCCTCACCCAAGCCTCAGGAAACAGGGTCAGGCTCCAGGGGAAAGAAAAGGAATTTATGTAAATACACAAACTCCAGCCGGAGGTTTAGCTGAAATATTTGGTCCTTTAAAATCTGAAACAAAAACCTTCCGCAGAACTGGCCGCCTAGGTTCTGGGGTTTGGTAGAGTAATACGTTCCCTTGTGTTTTTATTCATGTCACCATAATGAAAGCTGACTTGCTTTTTGAATAATATATTCTTTATCTACATAGTGAGAGGAACTGGAATGAACATCATTTACTCCAGGTTTATTTAAAGGGCGCCTCATACTAAACACAGTGCCCATTATAGCTGTAAGTGTTTTTCAACACAAGGAATGGAAAAACTACTAGAAAGTACATTTTCATTGTAAGCAAAATACTTTTGAAAAGCTCGTGTCTCCTGCCTTGTAAACGGACAAAGAAGACATTGCACTGGCAATGTGCTAGCTTTGGGATGTCACATGGCCAAAGACCAGGACCTGGAAACCTGGAGCCTTTTTATGACAAAACATATCTGTGAATACAGAGCAAACCAGACTTTGCTTTGGCATTTCCCTCAGCAATGTCTGGCTGTAAAAGGAACAAGACTTGAGGCTTGCCTTGTCACAGCACCCCTCCATACAGGTGCTGCAGGAGCTGTTAGCCCATCCGATGCCTCTTTCAGCAGCTTGTGCAAGGGACAGCTATCATTTGCTGCTGGCATGCAGCAGTCAGCTTACCTCCATAACAAAAGACTGGAGACGGCAGCTGGATCTGGTGAATAACTGGGGAGCAATACAGGAGTGGAGGGAGTCAAACTGTAAAAATGTCCCTGGTAAAATGTTGCTTGTCATATAGACTTTCGGGGATGGCTTTTCCTCCATCATCTTGTTCTAAGACTGGTTCAAATGATTTCAGCAACCATTGCTGCTGACTACTTTTACATCTTGTATAGCAAAACACCCTACACTGCATCAGCCACCAGCTGATCAGGGCAGGCAATATTTGCCCTTGATATTCAAGCAGATTCTGGCCCTTCAGTTCTGCTAAAACATCAGGAAGCCGCAAAGCATTTAGATACACAGCTTCCTCTCTCCTTGCTTGTCCTAGTTAATGTAGCCCTTTTGCAATATGCATAGAAGATGTCATTGCGATAGAAAGCAAATGATTTAGGATTTATGTGCCCTTCCACACATGCCTTTTCCACAGATCACTTGGATGTAGGATTCTACCTAGCAAAGCTAAGAGGCAAGGGACACCACAAGAAGTAGCAGTGTATTTTTCATGCCTCAACTATTGTAACTCCCTCTGCTATGGGCTGCTCATGTCCCAGCCCTCCAGATGAGCACAAGTGCAGAATTCAGCTGCCTGATTTACTTCACCAGTGCAAGGAAGACTTAACCATGTCTACACCATTGCCAGCAGGTCACATTGCCTTTCCATCCCTACTGGGGCCCAATGCAGAACACAGCCCTCCACCGATTTTTTGTTTACTGTTATAAATGTTATTTTGGTGAATGAAAAAAATAGCAAAATGACAGGGTATAAAACCTTCCCAAAAGTTTTTGCAGTAGAAATAGGTCCTGGACATGGGAAGGAGTTCTGTGAAGCTTGGGAGTCTAAAGGATGAAATTCATATAACCTCATCCCATCTTGGTGGTAGAGCAGAAACAAGCTTTTCTTTAGGCACCTGCATTTCCTGACTGGTGGGAAATACAGTCTTCAGAAGTGGGCAGTTCTATGAAAAGGATAAGGAAAGGTGGGCCCACTTTGATGTATTATTGTTATACTAGAACAAAACTCATTCCAGAAAATGAATGCCAGCAGCCATATGAGCATGCAGCTGGACAAAACATCTGTGTTTCAAGAGCACAGTGGGAAGTGACCGTATGTGCAAGGAATCCTAATTCCTTTGTTCAAAGCTAAACAAGAAACTATAACAGGAAGACTTCCTGGTGATTAAAACCAGACCCTCACCACAATACCTGATAGCCAAACAGGTATGAGCTATTTAGACATGGCTAAACCTTGTATTAACAGAAGATCATTACATCTAAATTGGTTTTCTTGGAGGTCAAATGGGTTTCATTTTTAAGAGTGCCTGTGCACAAGCCAGCACAAAGCAATCCGGTCAAGAGACAAACCAAGGACAGAGTTGTTCAGTGCACCAGAAGCAGGTGTAAGACGGGACAGTAGACGTCCTCATGATTTTATGGGACTCTGTGGGTAATAGGAACCCTGCCACCAGCTGAGCTGTGATTTCAGTTGCAGACCTTTATAGCCTGGAGCATTAATGGTTTTTTTTTTATTGAGGAACATGAGCTGGGGCCTAGTAGTAATTAGCTGGAGCTCTAATAGTAGAACTGCACAGTGATGTTCAAACATTGACTTGCTTCTGTTAGCAAAAAACCCTCGTGCCAATGCTTGCAAATAAAGCAGAACAGGAAGTATTTTCCTGGGTCTGTACAGTTCTCTGCCAAGAAGGATCTGACTCTCTCAAGAACTGTAAATAGTCCCAGTACCTTCTAAGTTAATTAACTGTGCAATGGGCCAGGTGTTACTTCATGATTAGTTTGTGCACAAGATTTTTAACTAGCACAGTGAAGAGCAAAAGAGCCCCAGTAGGATGCAGAGCTCTATTTGTGCTCCTGTAAGGAATATGGGCAGGATCCAGACCTTGGCACTAACGACAATAACACATGTAGCTTCAAGGGTTAGGATTCATTTTACCTAATTGAAGTTGTTTGGCAGGTAGGTGCTCAGCTTAAGATAGTTGCGCAGGTTCTTTCTGTAGTTAGTGGAGAGATATAGGCATTTCCATGAGCAATTTGTCCCATTCATCTCAGGTGGCAGCCAATCTGATGTAGGATTTTTGCAGCTCTCTTCCCGTACTTGGTTGCACATCCAAACCCTTGCACTCTCTCTTTGGTCCTTGACTAAATGCATGCTCAAGGGAGCTGGTTCACCAAACGTGTTTCCTTTTCCCTTCCTTCCCTTCCCTTCCCTTCCCTTCCCTTCCCTTCCCTTCCCTTCCCTTCCCTTCCCTTCCCTTCCCTTCCCTTCCCTTCCCTTCCCTTCCCTTCCCTTCCCTTCCCTTCCCTTCCCTTCCCTTCCCTTCCCTTCCCTTCCCTTCCCTTCCCTTCCCTTCCCTTCCCTTCCCTTCTCTGTTAGCTTTTTGCTGGATAAATTCTCATAAGTGGTTCATAGTACAGTTTTAGGATGGGAGTCTAAGTATCATACATAATATAGACTAAAGGCAAAATTTTGAGAAGATGAAAGTTGAGATTAACACCATGTTATTTGTCAAGGTCTTGGCTGGGGGGCTGGGGAAGGAATAGAGAAGAGGAAGGGGGAACCATTTAATTTCACACATTTTTGGCAGGAAGCGTTAATCCTGAGAAGCAAGTGCACTTTGAGGTAGTCTGCCCACCCCTTCTTCTGCCTGGTGACCTCTGTCTCCCCTCGTTACCTCAAGGTTGTTCTCCATAGTGATGTGACCTTCTTAAAGTGAAGTGGGTCATGCACGCACTCTCACCACACTGAAGGGGCTAGGAGGGAACAAGGACTGGGAGAGAGTTGAAAAGCAAGCTGTGTGAGAAGGGTCAGTTGCAAAGCTGTACAGGGAGGTCACACATCATTTGCTTGAAGTACTGAACGCACCTCTTGTCTGACTGGTGCCTCAGTGTCTCAACAATAACTCAAGAAATACAACGTTCTTGCCTCAAAAAGCAAATAATTGCTATGAAGGAATTTCCTTTGTTTTGTACCTATCTGTTAGTTTTTATCTCCATGTCTTAAATGTATTATGTTTCACTGTGATTAGTGGTTGCAGTCTTTAATTCAGGTGATTAACTGTTTAATCTAGTCCTAAAACCAGATCGATTTTAGAGATAGGATAATTAAATTTTGACCCTGTGATCAGAAAAACCACAACCCCAGAAAGAAAACCCTGATGTTCCACCCACTCCCTGGGCAAAAGCAGCGTTTTGACTGAGACAATTCTGCCTCTTGATTTCCTGCTGCCAGACTTTGGCCAACATCAATCATATTAATTAGTATCTCCCTCCATTTCAGTGGGACTAACCGTGGGTGAAGATATGCCTCAGCAAGGATAAGTGAGAAAGAACTTGGGCCTTCAGCAGCTACAGGTAGAGGGGGGATGAAAGAAATGACTCGTTTGGTAATTCAGCTCAGATTTTTCTCTCATTAGTTCATTATGACTTGAGCTCCACAAAGGTGTTACTAAGCCTAACGCACTTATTAAACAGGATCCTGCTCCCATGCATGTGGGTGCAACCCTACAGTAGTTCCACCGGAGCTCCTGACGCTGCTTTATTCACTTGACCAGGCGATTTTTATTCACATGAACACATCTAGAACATGTTACTCGCATGAATAGCTCCAGATTGTTCTTCTAGGCTGGCAGCCTCAACAGCAGGTTCGGACACCTGCATTCACTTGACTACAGCGTAGGTGCTGTGAGCCTGGTGTAGAAGCTCCTGCTGCAGGCGGTGGAGATCTGGGGCTTGGTTAGTTGCCTTCATATCGGCGTCTGGCAGGGCCAAAGACATCTTTGATTACCCCCGATTGCCTAATGGCATTGAACATTTAAATTCAAGCAACAGACTTGAGCCCTGATCAGTTCAGCCAGTGGAGCCTAAAGAGGGGTTCAGGGCAGAAGCATAAGGTGCTCACCTGAGGGGGGAGTCAAAGGGGTCTCTAGACCCCCACGACTATAGCAGAAGCATGGGCACGTAGCACGCATGTGGGGACCCGAGCCTCTCCCAAGGCATCTCAGGGTAGATCTGTGCTGGTGTGTGCACTGCTCGCACGCTTCGCTGGCTACGCCTGGGTGGACGGGCGAGAGAGATGCTCAGCCCATAGCGGTACACACCCCGACTCCCCGCAGGGTGTGTTAATTTAGGCTCGACACTGCCACAACCATACCACAGGGCTTCTGGCTGTCCTCAGCAGAACCGGCTCAGCGCTGCCGGCAAATGCCAAGCAGACATACTCCAGGAATTAGGTGTCTTTTCCCTCTTTCCCTTTTAGAAGCTTGACCGGATGATTATTATTTAAATAAGTTGAGTTTTCCATGTAATCAAATGTAAATATGAACCCTTTATTTTCCTTAGTGTTCAGGGATTATGATGGGTTCCATCTCTTTCACAGCAGTTTGTAGAACAGTATTCATTACCATCATTTGTTTTTCTAGCACATTCTTTCTGTCTGCGAGGTTTGACACTTTGGAGCCTTATTTGATCTGCAGTGTTATCTCTTAAATCTATCCCTGGCTACATACTGTCTTTTTAATTTTCAAACTGCATCAGAAGAATCCTTGAAAAGCTCAGGCTGACATCCAAAAAATGTTTGCCACCTAATGCCCCCCTGAGCAACTAAGTCTCTTGAGAGCAATAGGACTTTCATTCCTAAATTCTTTCCCCAGTGAATACAAGTGTTGAATTTGCTATTTTCTGTCTTTAAGAAGAATAAAAAAATGTCCACAAGAAAAAATATTCTGAAACATTTTGATTCCAAAATATCCATGTATTTCATTTTGGTCTGTTTAATTGACATGAGCTCCATTTCAGGTCACCTGAGGGTTGAACTGGATTTCTCTGCTGGGGTCCATTGCCTTGTGATATTGTGGGTTTGGACCCTGATGCTCTTATTTTTCCCTGGAAAACAGTTTGACCACACTATGCTTCCCCTAATGATAAGACCTTCTCATAGGTGTTATTTGGAAAGTGTTGGCCTTCAGGAACTCCAGCTCAAAGCAAAATATAAGTGCTCATTCCTGTGTATCTAAGTGACGTGATAAGAAAGGTTAAAATTGATCAGACTTGAAATTAAACGTATTGAGCACAGTCTTCTGAATTAATCTGAACTTTCCCCAAAACAAAATTGAAAACTGAATGTCCTGGTTTCAGCTGGGATAGAGTTAACTGTCTTCCTAGTAGCTGGTACAGTGCTATGTTTTGAGTTCAGAGCGAAGAATGTTGATAACACTGATGTTTTCAGTTGTTGCTCAGTAGTGTTTAGACTAATGTCAAGGATTTTTCAGCTTCTCATGCCCAGCCAGTGAGAAAGCTGGAGGGGCACAAGAAGTTGGCACAGGACACAGCCAGGGCACCTGACCCAAACTGGCCAACGGTGTATTCCATACCATGTGACGTCCCATCCAGTACAGAAACGGGGAAGTGGGGGGCAGGGATTCGCCGCTCGGGGGACTGGCTGGGTGTCGGTCGGCGGGTGGTGAGCAATTGCACTGCGTATCATTTGTACATTCCAATCCTTTCATTATTGCTGTTGTCATTTTATTAGTGTTATCATTATCATTATTAGTTTCTTCTTTTCTGTTCTATTAAACCGTTCTTATCTCAACCCACGGGTTTTGCTTCTTCTCCCGATTTTCTCCCCCATCCCACTGGGTGGGGGGGAGTGAGTGAGCGGCTGCGTGGTGTTTAGTTGCTGGCTGGGGTTAAACCACGACACTGAAAAAATTAAATAAAGCTTCCTACTGACCATCTCTTACTACTTACTGGGGTAAGTAGCTATTGTCAGCTATAGCACAACAGGTGATTCTAGAAGATGTAAGTAAGTCATGCACCAAGCATAAAGCTGAATTTAGTGTTGAGGAAATAGAAGCTGATTTCCAACCTTTTATAAATGTCATATGACAACTGTTCATATGCACTAGCAAGCAAAGTCAAGCTACATTTTAATAAAAACATAAATATATCCTTGATGGCAGTGCAGTATGTAGCAAGATACATGTAGACTTGAAGTCATCTATTAAAGTTTATCAAACTGAGTTTAGATTATTTTTATCCTGCTTTTTCTTATGCGAATATTTCTTAAAACAATACTTTCATTAGGTGACCAGATGAAGCAGTTCAGAAGTATAAAGTTTCTGAAGTATTGAAAATGTCAGATAACTGATTCATATGAGTGCATAAGGAAATATTACTGCCTGCCCAGACACAATGGCACCCACATTTGCCACCTACAGTTTTTCCCCTGAGCAACTAGCATCCAATTTAACTCTCCCCAAGCCCTGAGTAGACACATTCATGGTAATTATCACTTTGTAAATTGTCACTCATGGCTGTCTTTTTAAAGGATGGCATAATTACAGAATCATATTACAGATAATGTTATTTATTGGATAGTCTTTCCTAGACACCTCTCAGTAAATAGCTCTTCTTTAGGCTTTTTCTCTGTGGATATGTCTCATAAATACATCTTCAGAAAGTACTGTACACCAGATCTTTTGATTTTCCACCTCCAGGTATTGGTGGGCCTTCTAACTCGAAGCTCTTGAAGATGCCATACAATGGGGAGGATGGCTAGAAATAAAGGTGGTTTTCAGGAAACCTTTGAAGAGCTTATTGCCAAAGAAAGAAGGTTAAACAAAAACAAAAAAAGAGGAGGTTAGCATATTTTTTTTTTAAACTGACATTTTACTGACTAGACTGGCATTTTATTCCAGACTTTCTCTTGATTTTAGAAAGCTGCTCAGTCTAGTTAAAGTGGCACAGAAGCGTATGGTAGTCTAAGATACTCCCATATGAGAAAGGAATAAGCTTTGATTCTGTAGTGCACATCTTGTGCTTCCAAATTCTCATTTGTACTAAATTAAATTAAATCTAAAAGTTATAAAATCATCTTCCTAACTAGCATAGTGATTTGGGCATGAAAGCTATATAGACACAGCTACGTAGGCACTAATTTGTCAATGAGCAGGGAAAAGATACTACTATTACTTAGCATCTTTCTCTCTAGCGCAAAACTCTTCTATTGGCTCAGGGACTCCTGGCCAAGGAGACTACAGGTCTTTGGCAGTACAATGTCAGCAGGCTTGTTGTGGTTTTTGGACTTAATGTAGAGGCATAGCAGCTCAGTGTCGGATGCCTCATTGATTCCTCAGGAGTCTTGTGGACCTCTGTCCAGGGCAGATTGGCTCCACAGAGGACAAATACCTACAGCAAAAATGTCCTTGGTGCTGGCAGAAAGACAAAATTCTCCTTTCCTCTTCTGCTCTCCCCTCTTTATATTCTTCAACAAGTTTGCGAACCAAAGTGGCCATGCCACTTAGTACAGTGGATATTTTAATTTTAAACATGAATCGTCTGAGATAACTGCACATGTTACATGAAAATGTGCTAAAAATTGATATGTATAGGTTTCCTGTTTGACAAGAAAATGCTTCTGAAAATCACAGAGCAGCCTAATGGCAGCTGATATAGGACTGTATCATCTCTCCCTACAAAAATCCCTGAAGGAGGGGAGGAGGAAGATGCCATAAGGCATGCATCCAGATCGTCCAAGTCATTTTACTGGGTTGGGCTATTGCTGTGGCAAGTGAATGCTGCTCCCAGAAACACCCATTTCAAGTTGAATTTTGCTTTCCTTTTCTACTGAATGCATTGCTGGCATCCCTGCCTCCCCAGGCAGGCGCTTACCTGCTCCGTTCCCCCTGTCCTCATGCGGAGAGCAGGCCCTGCTGTGTCCGGAGGATGAGGAGGGGTTAGTGCCCGGCAGACAACTGGAATAATCCACACCCGACCCAGGGGTTGAGGATTTTTGGAGACTTCCCCTTAATAAGGCATCAAGTGCCTTTCCTGAGCAGGGGCTAGGGCTGGAATAGCTCACGATCGCTTTGCCTTGGTGAAGTTACTGCCCATCCCTGGACAAAGAGGTCCCAAACAACCTTGAGCAAACCACGGAGTGCACCTACCCTTTAGTGATTATATGGGCTAAGTAGTGTGTTTGAAAACTCTGATCTCAGGTCCTGAGGATTGGGGGTTTTTTTCCAATCTAGTTCCGTTTCCTAGGACACTAGGACACATCTTTGTCAGCTTTTCATGAACAATTTGTCTTCGCCGTTCCAATTATTTTATCGGTGCGTTGCTATGGCATAGTTATATTATGCTGCTGCTGCTGTATACAGGTGTTGCTGTAGAGAGGGGGGGCCGGCACGCCTCTGTGCTCCCGGGGGGGACACACAGGTTTGCTTTTTGGTTGCTGGGAGCTGGGATGTGTCCAGAACAAGAGAGATGCAGAGAGCTACAGGCAGTTTTGGGGAGCGCCTACCAGCTCCCTGCAGGGCTGCAGCCCTTGTCCCGCAGGGAAAGGGGCAGGGCACACGCTTGGGTTTGAAATAAAGCTGGGTTTGATTCACGGTCCTCGCGTAGCTTTTCTGTGCCGCTCCCGGCGGGATGGGAAGCGGGATGGCTGACTCAGTCCCTGAGCTGGCCAGCTGGGAGCCAGCTCTGGGCTGGAAGCCACGCAGCTACGTTAGTGCACTGCTATGTCTGAACCAACAGCCTCCGCTCCGCAGCATACTCCTTTTCTTGTGCTTAAGTCAGACGTGGTTTTTGGGGCCTGGCAGATGTGTGGTACCTGAGGAGTGTGAAGGCTGGGATGAGTGAGCTGGTGTCTGCAGCTGCTTGCATAGGTAGAAGCATCTGTCCCTTGCTCCATACTCCTCCTCGGTATTTTCCTGCTCCCAGAATGACCAAGGAAATGGGGCTATTGCACACTGTGAGGACCTCAGATATTACAGCTGTAGGAATTGTATCAGAGGGGCAGATGTACCGGGGAGCTAAAAGGATGCTGGAGTCCCTTCCCCGTACCCGCAGGCACTGTGGCAATTCACGGTCACTTGTGACGGGGCTGCACAGCTTCATCACTTGGGGTCTGCCACCCTGCAGCTCTGAGATGGATACCTACACGGAGATAAAGAGACAAATAATATATACAGAGCAGGTATGGAGGAGCTACAGAGGAGAAAGTCACAGAAGTTGAATCTTCTCTGGCTTCCCCTGTATAACAAGCCACTGTAATGTCCCCAGTTTCCACTGCTTTGAGCCTCAGAGCACTTTTGGCCAGAGTTTATCTTTTGTAGTTTGAAGACCAGAGGGAGAATCCACCATTCTCCTTTTTCATTTGTTCCACTGGCTGATCTCCTTTGCTGTTAAAAACATGTTTCCTACAGCAGAATAACCCCTGCCTTAAAAAATAAAAAAGGTATTAGTTGGAGACGGTTAAATCTGACCTAAGTAAAATTCAAGAGTGAGTGAACTGTCCCCATTCCAAGATCATGTTATTGGCCACAACTTATCAAGTATTATTGCTTCTGGCAGTGTCTGCCCCTGAAATAAAAGGACCTCCATTTAAAGAATCACTTAGTTTCTCATATAAACAATGATGAGATATTAAAACATATATGAGAACTGAAGGCTCCATCTGTCCTGTAAAATAAGTCCCACATAGCCACATGTTACTGCATAGGCTTCCTGGTGGGAAAGCCCTTGTTCAGCCGGGCAGGATTACTTGTCATCGCTACAGAGGGGAAAGAGACAGTCTGTCCTGCCGCCTCTCCCAGTCCGGCTGGTTCGCTGAGTAGAACAGCTTTGTGGTGAGAGGGATCACAGCTATCACACTTTACGGAGGACTTGAGATTATTTCATTCCACGGCTGACCTTGTGGCAGAGCACAACACCGTGCACAAGGCTACAATCCTTCGGCACAGGTAACGCCGTTGAGAACACTGGGCACTGAGGTTTTTGGTGAGGAATCTGTGCTCTGTCAGTAAACCTGCCCTTGTGCATGTGTATTTTTCCCTTCCCCCTCCCCTATAGCCGCTGCGTAACCCCTTTGGAGCAGGCTCTATTCCCCGCTGTGTTTGTTCAGCACATAGTGGAACAAGGCCTGTCCATGCTATGCAAATAGTTACATGCTGTTAAATATAGATGTCGGCTCCTGTCATGCCATCGCCCACCGAGAAAGTGTACGTCACTGTTTTGAAACCGCCACACAGCATTAGAGGGACTAAACAGTTAAATTCTTATGGTAATCAGACATTTTGCTCCAACGCTTCCCCTTCCTTTTGTTTTTAACCTTGCTTTCCTGTCATATGTTATCCTGTCCCCCACCCCATCCCTCACCGCCGGCTGCCGACCTGGCGCTGGTATGTGCGTGGAAGCACGGCGACTTGCCTCGGCCACGCTGAGGCATTTCGGTGTCACTTTCTGGAAAGGAGGGCAGTTTGCAGGCTCAGCATCCTTGGCCCAGCACCCCAAAATCTGTCCCCCCTCCTCCACAATGGCAGGAGGGAGCTGGATGCAGCCCTCCTCTGCTCCTGCAGCCGGCAGGTCTGCCGGCGCGTGTTTCTAGCCCGTGTGCCCGCAGACAACATTTTGGGAGAAACGTCAGGAATACACCCAGCTGGCATTCATTAAACTGCAAACAACAGAGCGAGCAAATTGCTATTAGCAGGCAGGTACTCTCCCTGGGCAGATCTAATGCAAAAGGGGAACACGGAGCAACGTGGGGCGTGCAGGAATGATAGGAAATGTTGGCGGTGGCAGCAGTGAGACCCGGGACCGAGCTGGAAGGATGTTATTTTTTGGAAGGGGTTGGTGGGAGAGAACGGGTGCTGGCATGGGGCTGCCGGACTCGCTGCTGCCCCAGATGCGGGGAGGGGGGACACATGAGCAGGGGAGAAGGAACTGTGAGAACCATTTCGGAAGGGAAATAAGGACTGAAGGAAAGCAGGCTCCCTGTTTGGGAAGCCAAGTAATAAAGCCCTGAGGTAGCTGAAATGATAAATGGCTATTGCTCCTGTTTGTTACTTGCTGGAGGTTATGGGAAACGGAGGGGATTTTCTTGAAAGTTCTGGGAATCAGGAGGACACGGAAAGGGGGATGGGGTCAGGGGAAAGGGGAAAAGGGAAAGGTTCACAGCAGTGGCTTCCCCAATAACGTCAGATACACGCCTGTGCCAGTCTCCTGGCAGGTAGGCTCCGTTGCTGAGGGGCAAATGACTCGAGTGAGAGCAGAGGAGTGGAGCGGAGGATCACCCCCCACCATCTGGGTGCAGAAAAACACCCCAAACTGTATGGCATGCTACAGCGGTGTGCTACTCAGGTCGACATCAGAAAGCAGCTCAGGGGAAGAGCTGCCTAAGTCCTATGGTTTCTTGACCCATATCATCAGTTTCTCCTGGAAAAACGAGGGTTGCCCTTTGTAGCAGATCTGTTTAGAAAGCTGCCTAGGAGAATTCAGTATCACAACAAACCTTCAAGTCCGGTGATAGGCACTAACATATTGTGCTCAACATCTTTCTTTGCTCTTGTGACCAGACTCACGGCATATTACAAATTTCAAGCTTGCCTTGAAATAGCTAGGGTGTATTTAATATAACATTTCCAACCAGTTAACTCAGACTGGCGAAAAAAGTCTGCCCATATTTGGCAGCAGAGTTAATTCATTCCCCAGGCTTAGTAGCAACCTGACTAATCAACTTGCATATTCTTGATTACAGGTTCTCACTTGCTTTTAAAGACAAGCTTATCTCTGCAAATTGGGGATTCTTTGAAGTTCTGTATCTAGAAAGAAGAAAAAGAGCAAGAAAGGATTTATTCCTGTCTTTGTTTACTTACTAGATATCAGAAGTGAACAATCATTTGTCTGTCTTTCTTTCTTTCTTTCTTTCTTTCTGGCAGCTTCTTCCTTCCTTCAGAATAATTTACATTAAGACATAGACATACCTCTCTATGTAAATATAGACAGATAGCTTGCAGGACAACATCTTAACAATGCTGATAAAGAAAAACAGTAAAACCAGAGCCATAGTTTTATGGTTTTTCTATCAATTCTCTTTAACAATTTATATACAGGCACATACTTGCCAGTTACCTTGCCCATTTTCATAGCTGGGACTTATTTTAATACAATGAATACAATTTCTGTAGAGCAGAAATGCATGCATTGCTTTTCACATCTAGGATGAAAGATGTTTGTTTAGGAAGATGAGGAGTTACGTGAAGGAATGAATCAGACAAAAAGCTGAAATTCCCAGCTGGCTCTTCCTTTCTTTTTTCAAGCAGGGGAATCACCAAAGATGGTGCTATTTCCTTTAATGAAAAAAGAGTTAATGTTCAGATGAAAAGGACGCCTGCCATTAGTCAATGTGATTCAAGGTTTCTGGAATGAAGCTAGTTTGATGCCAAATATGGGGAGTTCCTTCCTAAATTGCATCATAGTTGCTCGGAGAAGTTATTTGCAGTTAGAACGAAGGGGTTAGGTGTTAACTTTGGAGCGTCTTAAATTTTGAAGGCTGAGCTCTGTCAGCTTCAGGCCAGCAGGTTTGATCTTTTGCTCTCTTTGAAGTGAAATCTGGTAGCCCAAGAAGGAAGACGTGTAGCACTGCTTATGAACAGACAGATGTGTAGATTCCCTTGCTGATTCTGATGTATGGAGCAGCACGGGTGACACATGGGACATGTTCACTCACTCTGCCTGATTATCTGGGTTATATTTTTCCATTTTTCTCTTGAGACCCAGCTTCCTGGTAATTATACAAATGAAAAAGTGCCATCTGAGGAAAATAACAGAAGGGTTCAATGGTACTGGTGGAGAAGTATTGCTTGAAAACAGAATTCAGGGAAGATGAGTAAGGCTTGAATATGCTGGTGCAATATGAATGAACGTGTCAAAGATGTCAATTGCCATCATATTCTTTCATCCACTTAAAAGCAAGCCTTGGCAATATTTTCTCATTTAAGAGTTTCTCCCTCTACTTTCTTGCTACTGGAGATTCACCTCAGTAGAATTAGGTCTTGCAGAAGTGGGGGAGCAATTCCCGGGGGCGAGGGAGGAGGCACCTGCCTGGGGGAACACTACCAGGCAGAGATCTGGTTTCTGCTTGGGTGTAGAGACAAAGTGGGTTTTCCTACAAAACAGAAAATTCTGTTTTAAACCAAAGTCTGTTTTAGCAGTTAGGACATGTGAGGATAGGGCAGGGCTGGGGAAGAAGGGGCTCCTCAGGCTTTCGTTATTTTGTTCCTGCATTCCCACAGTTTTCCTCGGAAGCCAAGGCAACCTTGTGCGGCTGGAGGCTTTCATTACCCGTATTTGTACGGCTTTATGAAAATGCACAGGGCATTGTGTACAGGGGGAAGCTGTGCCAAACAAATACCAGGTCTCCATCCTTGAGAGTAAAGATGAATGCAGAGACATACAAACCCAGAGAGCCTGATGGGCTTGTGATTTGAAAGCAAAAGCAGCAATCATTCAGCAACTTTTTACAGGAGTAGTCTGACATCCATCTGCACCCTGTCCCGTCACCCCTGTGCTTGTGTAACTTGTACGGACGTGAATGGGAGTTTTATGGGTGTGATTGAAAGACGCTGATGTCGGAGGGAATTCTTTCTATTGACTTTAATGGGCTTTAAATCAGGCACCATTATAGCCAGGGTTTGCCGAAGTGATTAGTGACTTTGGATTACCCTTAGCATTTGGGAAATCTCTTTGTGTCAAGGCTCATGTCAGGCACAGTTAAGTTTGAAATATATGTAAATAAAACACACATACAAAAAGTGTGCCTATCAGTGTTAAGAAGCCAATTTATATGCACTAGACAGCTGAATCCGCTCTTTGCAAAGAAAACTCTGGTGTGGTACAAAATAAATTCCAACTACTAAAATGGCATTTGGAAAAAAAACCAACCCTGGACTTGTCTGCAGAAAGCAGAACGGTGCAACCAGGAAACAGGGTACATTGACAGCGTACATCTGCTTTCCTCATTATCTCTGTATTTGGCTGGGTTTAGCAGGGACATCCCAGAAGGCAAGCCACCCCAGTCAAAGTCTGCTGATAGCACCTCTGTCTTGCCCCAGATTTTCTTCTGCACGCAATGTTTTTCTGTCTTCTCCACTTAAGCTCCAGCCCTAGGATTTAGGCCTATGTCTCCTGCACCTCTGTGCAGCACTGTGGGGTGCCAGGGACCCCAGCCCTGGCTATACCTCCAGCTTTTGTGTAACCCAGCGATGGGTTTGGCCCCTACTCTGCAAGAGACGTGCCAGGCACATACCTTCGTGTCCGTTTAAAAAACCCCAAGCTGGTCACTCTCCTCTGCAGAGCATCATGTAGTGATTGGGACACGGACAGGTATATCAACCACTCTGTCTCTCAAAAATCCACCCTCTGCCTGCTGAGAAACATCTGCTGCAATGACTTGGGCACCCTGAGACATCAGCTGAACCAAGACCTCTTGAAAGGATCTCGCGTGGGAAGCCGAAGATTATGATAGGAGATCATGGAGCAAACAGCCAAGGACATTTAAAATGTGCCTGCCCTGCTGGCAAAGATGACTTTCCCATAGCAGCGTTGGCAGAAGGACCAGTGTACCTGAGCCTCAGCTGCTGCAATCCCTTGCCTGGGCCCCCGAGGACGTGGTTTCACATTAAACCTCAGCTATTAGGAGACCTTTCCAAATGGTCCTGCTTCTTGGCCTTTCCCTCTGCCTAGAACTGAACCTGGTAATTGTCTGGCTAGAGGATGAGAGGATGTAGCAGCTGAGCTAATGAAAATTATTCTTTTCTTTTTTTTTTTCCTCTCCCCTGTTTTGCACGGCTGTTTTTTGCCAGCTCAGCCAGCTGAACTGACTCACCCTGCGACTGTTGGAGCCCACACGAGAACTGGCAGGAGTGTGAGGTGGTGGGACGAGGGAGGAGCAGGATAGCTGCTTTCCACAGTAGGTCTCTCTTCTATCACACTAGGTGTAACCTGAAACCAAAAACTTACTTCAAAGCCACTTTTATCAACCATCTAAACTACTACATCCGGAGATGAACTGTTTTTTTTTTTTTTTAAAATATTTAACACCCAGCTCACATTGGGCCAGGCTTCATCTGCCAAGATGCCCCTTTGGCCCGTCCTGCTGACAGCTGCCCTCTTTGCCCAGGGTCTCTCAAAAGTGGTCACGGAGCAGGACACGGGTCCGGTGAAGTGGGGTCAGTCCTGCCGCCCGCTGCCCGTGGTCACTCTCTGGGCTTCAGGCTTGGCCCGGGAGCAGGATGCGGTAGGAACCGGTCCCACGACCGGTATGTAGGTATCCTCCGTTTACTTGATGGTGGCAGATCCTTTCACACGGTAGGAGTGCCCCTGTGCCTTGGTGGCAGGTTTGGCAGAGGTCACCTGCGATGCTAGCACAGCCACCCGTGTCCTGTGACAGGAGTTATCGGTGTGGGAGAGATGCACAGTGAGTCACAAGGACCAGACTGCATGAGTTCCCCAAGAAGCTGCTACTTGCACACCAAACATTAAGCCTCGACAGCAAATTAAAGTGTGGTCGTGCCCCATCCCCCAAGTATTTTTAATAACTAAAGGCTTGGCTATTTGTGCGTCGTATAAGGTAGACTCAGTTCAGTTCCTCCACTTTCTCTCTGGGGCCACATCGTCTGCATTTCAATCTCTGTAGTGATCTTGCTTTATCAGCAGGAGTGAAGAGGAGTAGTCCCATCCTGAATAACCTGGAGTCTGGAAAATGTGAGTGGGAATTCCCCCAGGCTAAGGAGCAAACTGGATGTGAGAAAGGGCTGCCATGGATGTCTCAGGTGCAGGGCAGAGTGAGTCTGCAGCTTATGTGCATCAGATCGTGGACATCCATTACGGTCCTCTGGCAGTCTTTAATGAAAGGTTGGAATTACCTTGCAGGTGCACAGGCACTTGGGGCAGATGTAGCTGAACTTTCACCAAGAATAAAGAAATTAAAGATAAAAACAGGAATCCCTCAAAATCTGCCAGGGTGAGGAGAAAGGGAAATGTCTGGGAAAAGCAGGCAGAAGTTAGCCTTCAGCACAGGGAGAGCACATGAAGTTACTCCAAAAGGAAGCTGCAGCTGCTGCATAAGTGTTTTAAATGAATGAAGAATTTGAATTCTGTAAGGATCCTGCTGGTGAGCATTAGGCATGTTCAAGGCAAACCTGCCTGGCTTGGCTTTCTCAGGGGAGGAAAGTGGAAGAACACTTTGGTTTTGACTCTAAAATGGGCTTAGGGATCAGGTGGGTGTCCTGTTGCTCAGTCTGATCGGGACTAGGATACTTCTGGACAGAGAGGGAGCTATTACTTGAAGCACTTAGAGAATTTCATAGTGATAAAGCAAGGTATCTGTGAAATTTAACAGCCTCTAAGCTAGGGGGCAGCTGAGCAAGAGTTTCTGGACTTTATTTTAAAGATTTAAATGAAAGACACGGTGAAGTGTATGCATGCTTTCACTATCCCATGAAGGGTGCTGTAGGTGAAATTTAGTGGCAAAAGCCCAAAGCAAACTCTAGGTTTTACTTGACGACTTTGCTTCATAGAGGTTAAAACAACCAGCAGACCTACTACATACCATTACTGCACATTGGTATCTTAGTGAATGTGGTTGCCCTCCACGTGAGCAGAGGTGAAAAATTCATGCTTCTATGAGTAATGCTGGCTTCATTTGGTAATGGGTCCAAGTGATGCTTCTTCTCTCAGGTTCGGGGGCTTCAGGATCAGGGCTAGAAAAACTGGATGAGTAAGTACTATTTGCCTGTTAGCTGAGGTAGGTAGCGCTTCATGCAGGGGCTCACTCTAACTTCCCTTACACCAGCAGTTTGGGGTATGTTCAGCTATCAGTCTCTGGAAACTGGTATTTTTTTTGCCCGGTGCAGTACTGCCTTTCTGTCTCATGGTGGGAAATAGCAGAGAAGCTTGCAGTGGCACAAGTTTCGAGTGATCCAGTCCCAGCCTTGCTTGTTGCTTTCTGCTTGGGGAAGGTGCCAGGGCTGCTGTAGCCTCATCAAGCGACAGCCGTATCCTTCAGCTCCTCAAAACAGCACTTCTTAGAAGCAGCGCCAGCTCCTGCCTGCCTTTTTTTGAAGGGTGCCTGGTCTGTCAGCTGAAGGGAGCCACTGAAATGACACGTGCCAGTTCAGGTCCCTTGCATTTCTCTGCGCCCTACCCGAAGCACCGACAAGCACAAACCTCGAAGCGGGGTAGCAGCATCCCCAGTGGGACTTTGTAGGAGGGGAGACAAGGTGATCCTTATCTCCAGGTGGATCTACGCGGGTGCAACTTCCTTGACTTCAGCTCGGGCCACGAGCTGACGTAGGCGAACATCAGCGCTAGCTGCAGCGCAGGTCCCCGTGCAGGTGCAACGTGTGCGTGCAGGTCCCCGCGTGTGCGCGGGCTGCGCCTCGGCTCTCCCCAGCCCACGCCGTCCCGTGGCTGCCACGGCTGCTCCTCCACGGGTAGCGTGCTCACCGGCTGCTCCCGTACATCCACACACACGCTGACTCACGCCTGCTTCTCCCTCGCATCCCTGAGGCGCGTCTTGTTTCCAGGGGGAACAAGCTAAAGAGAAGCCATTAGAACGGGATAGCGCAGGGGATGCAATCCACCGCAGCGGAGAGATTACTATGCTGCAATGTCATTCTCTTTTCCTCCAGATCCTCTTTCCTTTTAATACACACCGGGTTGACAGTGTGAGCAATATTTTTCCCCGGATTTTGGCAGCTAGCTCCCAGCCTTTGCTCTGATCTGAAGTGTGGCCATGTTTGTCCTTTTGCTGAGGCTGCAAACCAAGCCGTGTTAGTTTGAGCCCCACTGACAGATACCCATGTCTTGTGCTTTTTTTTTTTTAGGAGGTGGGGCGACGCTTTGTACCAAAACCTCCCACAGATGTGTGCGTTTCAGCTTCTGGTGGCATGGCTGTTTGTGCCAAATGACTTCAATTATTCTGAGAAGTTTTAAGCTGCTTGAAATTGAGTTAATTGTAGATCCTTCATTCTAGTCGCGCTAGAAAACAACTGCTTTTATAAAGAACTGAGCTCATGCTGTGTGCAACCTCTATCTTGAACCATAAGAAACAGGAAACCTATGTGGGTTTTCTTGCAACAACCCGACATTTATAGCTGCTTTCAGAGCAACAGCTAGTGAGATTATGCAGCCATGCACCACAGCTCTCAAAGGGGAAAATTTATCTGAGAGGCTCCTGCCCAGCTTTGGTATGCATTTGAAAGAGAGCCACTTCAATTTGCAAATGGTCCTTTGTTTACCTGCTTTGCTTCCCAGTGGTTTGTCTGTTTTCGTCTTCACCGGGGTGCTAGGCAAACCGGGATCAACCCTGCAGTCCCAAAATTCGGAGTCAGCTCCAGGGAGCAGCAGGAAACCTCTTTAGGTGTGCCAGGGACCTGTGCTGCCCAGTCCACACATTCATGACTTGCCAGTTCTTTCCTCACTGTTATCCAATGCGATCCCAAAGAAACAAAACCCACCTTGCCTCCCACTCCTTGTAGGCCAAAGAAAGGAGTAAGGATTATGAATACTCCCTCTCGCCTCTCGCCCTCCGCTGCCAACCAATAGTCCGTATCATAATTGCCGTAATCCCTCTAAGCTGGGGAAGCACTGGCTGGGGACAGGCGCTTTCAAAAGAGCCTTTCTTAATGCATTACTTTCTACTTGTCATGCTTGGCTGCTTGCTGAGGGTTAAAAATGAGTCTTGATAGCAGAGATTACAGTGGCCATGAGGAGATGGTTTGGGGAGTTTACGGTTTTGCTTGCTTTCTTCTTTTTCTTTTAAGATGTGGGAAGAGTTTTTATCAGGGAAAGAAAAGTAATGAAACAGATTGGAACAGCATGTAACATTTTTTTACATGTTGCTTTGCATGCTTTTAGCAAAGACATGCATTTAGTGTTACCAAATTTTTACTTGGAAAGCAATTGGGGTTCTTGTTGAAAAACAATTTGGGCTTTGGGGTTTTCTGGCAAATATAAGAAAACTATGAAAAGCTGGGGTTCCTCCTGGAAACCACCATTTTGAAGAAAAAGTGATATATTTTGTCGAAAAGGGACTTTCAAATGTTTTCCAAATTAATATTTAAATCTCTTTCTCTGTTTGAGGTTTTTTTCTTACAGTGCCCAGTCCCATCACTGGGGACGGATTTTCAAATGGGGTCTTCTTCCATTGCCACACCAGAAGCAAGTGTCCATTAATGTAATGTAGCTGAGGGCGCTGGGGATTTGGCACTTTTTGAGATCTGGCTACAGTCTCTCCACTTGAAAGTGCAGAACACCTGAAAATTTGGCCTCTTGTCTCAAAGGCTTGTGGATTTTCTAAAGTAGTTTTACATCTACACTTCAGCTCCTTCAACTTCTGAATTGCGAACCTGGGAGCTGAATAGCCAATGAGCAGTATGCGTGGGCTCACTTGTCTGCCACTTGGTTGTGTTTTCTGTAGAATCACTAACTGCTTACTTCCCAGCCAAACCTAGCGATTCATCAGCCCTCAGATATCGCAAAGGCATCTTTGCTTCCACCATGACAGATACTGGAACTGAAGCTGAAAAATGATGAATTCAAAACCGAAATAACAAAAGAGAAGTCTTTTTATCTTCATTGTCCTGCTCTTTATTTTGCCTTAGAAGTACTGGAGGAAAAAAAAGGCCTAATACAAGAAGACCTCCAGGTCTGTAACTGATGCTAAGACACAGCATACCAGGTCCAGTCTTCCAGAAGGAACAGTTTGATTGTCTAAATGTTTAATTGTTCAAACAGTGTAAAAATCTGTACAGGTAGAAGGGCCAGCAGGTGCCCCAAATGTATTTACATACTGAAGAAAGGCAGGTGGGAGCGGGGAGAATTTGCAGAGAGGTGGCCGTCCCCTCTCGGAGGCCGTTCTAGCTGAGCCCCTGCCGCAGCTCGGTGCAGGAGCTAAGGGTGGCTCTGGCCGCTGAAACTGGCCTCTCCAGTTTCGGATCTGCACAGGAAGAACACGATGCTCTTTTCTAATTTCTAAACGACTTGTGCAAGCTCTCTGCATAACAGCCTGCGGCCATGCCGCTGAGAGGGACTTCCTGCCCAGTTGCAAGGATGATTTGGACACCGAAGCTCCTTCTACTGTTTTTTTTCCCCTGTCTTTAGTTTTTGCCACAGTAAAGCCAAGCCACAGAGCCCACGCTACAGAGGCGGTCAGGCAGCTTTCTGTCAAATACATAACACAATTTCAAATACATTCAGAGGAGGTAAGCGGTAGCTCTAAAAGCATAATTAATAGCAACTGGAGGCAAAAAAAAAGGACAGAAAGAAGGGAAAAAGTATGGAGAAGCTGAGGAGCTAATAAATAATTGTCAGTATAAACAAACTGAAAGTAACGATTGGAATAGAAAGCTGTCAGTCATTCTTCAAAGCCAGGATGAGGTGGAGATACCAGAGCACCCGGTGGCATGCATAATGGCTGATGTCCTCCCTGCAGGGGTACAGGGACACTGCGGTGCCTGGCTGCCCTTCCCGGTGATGCTGTTGCATCCCGACTGCCTGTTGGGATGCATGGCCTTCCCTCTTTTTCTGCCAGTGTCCAGGGGAAGCCCGGGCAGCTGGGAACAGTAGTGTTCTTCAACAAGACCCCCTGTCTGGCTGCCTGGAGAATCGGGACTGCGAGGCACAGCGCTGAACACAAGTTCAGATAAGGCTTGGAAGAATGCCTGCTTCCCCGGCGAGGGCATCACCGCCCTTTTCCCAGCCAGCTTTGGTCTGGGTCACATAAACCTTCCCTGATGCCGAGGATGCTTTCAGTATGCCTGCCAGTTCTTGGTCGCAGACAACTGCAACTAGGCTTTAAGTAGAGCACAACTGATGAACATCAGAGCAGCTAAGCTTCGGATGCATTGGTGCATCCAAAGAATAAATTAGTTCCTAATTCAGCCAAGCGGGAACTTAAAACTGCGAGCACGCTTAATGTTACTTGCTGTATCAGGCTTTTCCTCAGCCTGCAGTTTGCAAGACCCTTCCAACATGCTGCCAGGCTTTTAATCTGGTTGGAGGGAAGAAAGTGAAATAGCTTTTCAGTCAGCAGTCTCTTGACAAGCGGGGAGCAACACGACCCATGAGTGCCGATGGCAATATTTTCCCATGTTTTCTCAGTCTTGTTCTCCGTGTTCTCTAAAATATGTGGAGACTGTTGAATTTTATGTGTAGATGTTTGGACTGCCAAGTCAGTTTACATTATGAATAATAACTCATCGATGTTTCACCAGAAAAAAAAAGATTATAATTAAAACAGACTCTAAAAATGATTTACATATTTTGCAATACCACAGGAATGTGGTGGTTTATTATGTCAGGTCTGTCAGGATAGGATTATTCCTGTACATGTCAAATCCCAGGTTCCTGCACAGCCATGCAAATTAACTGCAAGAACAAAACCAAATGTGCCTGCTGCTTAAACCTGAGCTAATTCTGCAGAAAAAGCTCATTTCACTATTTCCCTGTGTGTACTCTTATTTTATTCCTAGCTAGGCCTTCTTCCCACTCAGGAATGATTTCAAAAGTAGTAAAAGCTCTAACAACCCCGAAAACAGAAATGAAAAATGATCGCGTGACTGATGCCAGTTCCCCGTGTGGTCTGAGATCCAAAACCCACCCAAAGGAGGCACCAGCCCTGGGCAGGGGGAAGGGGCATGAGACTGGTCAAGGTGGACCTGCAGGAGTCAGGACACCAAGGGTTTGCTCCCAGCACTTCCATCAGTGCAGTATTTGGGTGCTTTGGAAAACCATGTCCAGCGAGATTGTGTGGCTCCCCCTAAGGCAATCTGTGAGACCGGTTTTTTGATTTGTTTTTTGTTTTTAAAGGAGGGAAAGCCTGAGGGCCTAAACCCTTTTAAAAAATTACCTCTAACTCATGGAGATGCTTTTAAAATGACCACTTCACCTTGGTTACCCCAAACGGAGCAAAGAGCCAGAGCAACCATGCTAACAGAATTATAGCAGATGCTTGACATGTTCATAAAGTTGAAGTTACTAGAACTGCTAATACAGAGTTGAATCTAAATGAAGCCTTCCATTCCTCTCTTTCTACAGTAGGAATAAGTAGCTTTGATTGTAAAAATTAAGCAATGTACAAGTGGCAGAATAAGTAAAATGAAGCACTGGTGGTTGGTGTTGCTTTCAGTTAAATTCATTGGGAAATTCTGGTTGAATTCATTGGAAATGAAATCTTCATGAGATATGCTACACACTTTTGATCTGTTCATTTTAGAGTAAAACCAGCCACACATGATTTTCACATAATCAAATACACACAAGTAGCATACCTAGAGTTTGTCAGTCTGTTGGTTTTTTCAATTGCAAATGCTTTCCATTAGAAAACACCACTATGTTAACTGAGACACTTATGTCCACTCTGACAAAACTTTGAGTAGCTTGTCAGGCCCCGTGATTCCTTGTTAAACAAGAGGGATTGGGACCTACCCATCTGAGATGGTCAAGGGTGCATGGTCAAGGTGCTGGAGACCCAGCACGCCTCTAGAGCTTGCTCTCCCTGACTGAAATCTGAGCAAGAGCCATATAAATAACTGCACCCTAATTGCAGTAAGATTTCAGCTCACAGGGCTGGAGACTCGTTTCTTCTTTCTTCTTATACAATTATTTACTCACAAGAGAACATCTTCCAAAGGAGAAACTAAGCAAGCTGCATGCACTCATTTCAGATAGAGCACCTTGGGATGTAGCAGATTTCGGTTCAGCCCCCTGTGTGATTCGAAGATGGTGCAGGGATTTGAACCTCGGTTATCTGCACCCTACAGCAGTGTCACATTAACTCTAATGTGCATCGTACTTCCAAAGCTCACGTTTGGCTTCAGGAGTTCATTTCCCTGTGGATCCTCTGTGGGTTTGGTTTCCATGAGGTTCAGCTCACCAGCTGGATCCCAGTCTGCTGGTAGCTCTCAGGCTGCTGGTCTGTAGGACTTCCTCCAGAACCAATACCATCATTTTTTTTCCCATTCTCTACAGCCTGGCCAAAGCGGGGAGGAAAAAAAGACAATTTGTGGAATTCAGGACACATCAGGCTTTGACTTGTCCTTTTGTCACTGGCGAGTCACAGATGTCACCAACAGTGCTTGTTCTTTGGGGGAGAGCTTGGCTGCTGAACAGGATGGTCCTCACGCCAGGACTTTGAGCTCCACGGGCTGGAGGGAATCGCGGGGTGCAATACACCAGTCACCCCCTTAGACGGCACCCAGTCTCCCACTGCAGCCAACACCAGCCCTGACACAGGTGTAAAATCTCCGTAGTTGGCATTATCCTGTTTGTGGAACAGCTTTAATTCTTTTTCTTCCTCTCGTCCAGTTTTTGTTGGTGGTGATTTTACTGATTGGTTCCATTTCCAACTGCAGCCGAGCTCCTCTTAGATCTGAAGGAGACTGCAAATTAGTAATGCCCAATCTGTTAAACAGAGGGAGTTAATAACAAGAAAAATTAAGGCAAAACAGGTGAGCTTATGCCCGTCTGAGACATCCACTGCAAAGTCTTCTTCTGAGGCTTGGATTGGAATAAGTGGCAGCTTTCTATAGGTTAACCAACCATTGTATGTCTTCTGTGCAGGATTTCTGGAGCACCAGAGTAGTCCATACTGAAATACTTCTTCTGATATTATATTACTAATAGCACTTCTGTGACACCAGGACCTAGAAGCTCAAGGTTTCCAGAGGTCACTCTTGAGGCTAAATCATTTATTGATGCCCCAACTAAGACCAGAGCTGTGCATTTTTCAGTCTGTTGGCTGAATAACATTATACCTAAAAGGCATTTTTTCAAGTTGCATGACTTTTTTTTTTGAAAAGTGAGATTTTTTTTTTAAGTTGTGCTTGGTAGAAACCAAATATTTTATTTGACCTAAAAGGAAATGTTAAATTTAGTTTTCAGGATTTAAACCCCTTTATTAACTATTGCTGAAATGGTTCTTTGAAAAACACCGAGGATAACTTTCTCTTTTTCTTTTTCTTTTTCTTTTTCTTCTTTTTCTTTTTCTTTTCCTTTTTCTTTTTCTTTTTCTTTTTCTTTTTCTTTTTCTTTTTCTTTTTCTTTTTCTTTTCCTTTTCCTTTTCCTTCTTCTTTTCCTTTTTCTTTTCCTTTTTCTTTTCCTTTTTCTTTCTCTTTTTCTTTCTCTTTTTCTTTCTCTTTTTCTTTTTCTCTTTTTCTTTCTCTTTTTCTTTCTCTTTCTATACATTTTCTACCTGAAGAAATCACCAGATCTGTTAAATTCTAGGAATAGTTTCTGTCTTCCCATAAACCGTAATTTTGATGAATAACACATCTTCCACCAAAATATCTGAATGTTATCTGGTTTACAGGAAATGTTGAGCACTTTTTGTCTGCAAAGCTGTTACTTCTTGGTTTAATCAAAAAGGCCACCAGAAAAATGAGAACTCTGGACATTATTCATGAAAAAACCTTGTGGGCTGGCTAGGGTGCTATGATAGGTACGCAGTTCTCTTGTTACTAAATACAGAATAATGGAAATTTAGATAAAAATTATTCCATGGGGGACAAAGCGAGAGCGTTGAGTGGTGGATTTATGATTCAGAAAACATTCCATAGCATCAACAAACCCAACAAAAATAGGAAAATATAAAGATATGGAACATCGACCAAATATAGCACCAAGGGCGTGCAACAACCGTTCAGTGCCGAGCAGAAAAAAAAAAGGTAAAATCACTTGGAAAGTTGATGTCTGTTGGGCTTTGCTGCGCTTGGGTGCATCGGAGCGGGTGCCCAGCAGGAGCTTTGGTGGAGATCCAGGTGTCCTGCGGCTGCCTCATCCACGCTCCTGCGCGGCGGTGCCGGAACGGCGCCGGGAGAAGGCAGACAGCCCTGGCGACGTGGGCTGCAGGACCCGCTCCAGCCCAGAGCAGCACCCTCCAAACGAGGGAGAAGAAAGGTTTCTGCCTCGCTGGAGGGCTGGATTCACCTCTCCCGTGTTTGGTGCGAAGCTGAGCTCCAGATTCCCCTCTGCAAGGACTATCCTTCTCCATCGACTCTACGGGGGCTGGTGATTCTCCTCCTAATTGCAGCACTTCAGATAAAATTTTGCTGGGATGGCTCTAGACCCAAACATTAAATTAATAAGAACTGATAACTCAGCATCTCCATTACATCTCCCATTTCTGTGCATAGTTTGTTTCAGCTGCAAGTTCTTTATAGCAGCATCTGTCTTTCATTACATGATTGCATGGTATCTGGGACTGTGGAGCAGTTAGGCATAAAAATACAAATGAGAAATGTATTTAATTTATTTAACTTACATGTAACTTCATCGTGCTGAATGATGGTAGGGAAGTAGGACCTCCAAATAAATAGTCTGCTATTTATTCATGCTGATTTTTATTCATGTCTGGTGTACTGTGGTAGTTCCTCTTTGAAGCAAAAGCATATCATTGCCATATGTAAATCCCAATGACCTGAAAAAAGGAATTTACCAATTGCTGTGTTCCTGTGCTGTGCAGTCTCTCCAAAGGTGCCTTGCAAGCACCTTTCCTTTTGTCTGGGAGGGCATTTCATGTGTTTGTGTGTGATTCGTTGCTAAAAGGAAGATGCACACTTACTCTCAGGTTGTGGAGTTGGCACACATTTTCTTTGGAAAATGTCAGGGCTATCTGAATAAAAGCTACTTCAAAATTACCTTGCTAGTGTGTGCAGCTCCATAGGAAAATGAACAATGGATTTGTTACTAAAAGTGCCATAAATTATATTTTATTTTGCTTACTGCCTAGAGAGTAATTAAAAAGCTGTTTAAATGCAAAAATAAATTATGTGGAAAACATAAATTGAATTTTTGTGCAACAAGATGGTTCAATAAAATAATCATACATAAAGTTCATGGTAGAGAGCTCTGCTTTGTTTCTTTATGGGACTTCTGAGATAAATTGCCCCCCAAACTCTAATGAACTGCGTATACATACACTTTCCCATAAAAAAACTCCAATTAATGGTCTGTCAGACATGGCTACTCTTGTGTCTGGATGCTCTGCTTATGTAAATGTCTTTCTGGTGCTGCTGCTAAGAAAACTGAACACAGTTGCAGTCAAGATAAGCTCTGGAGGTAGCTATGTAAACCATGCCAGAGATTGCGCCTTCTCTTTCGGGTAGGAGGCACATTTCAAATCATCATTAGTTTTTCAACCCTCTGCTCAGCTACGCAAAAAGAGTGGTGGTTTTTCACAGCAGGACCAGCAGGTCCCTCCCACACACAACAGGCTGAGGCAGGTAATACCAACTTCTGCAGAAACCATGGAGAGCATTATCACTAATAAGCCTGTTTGCCTCAGTTGTTTGGCTCACAGAAAAAAATGTGGCGTGAGCAGAACAAACAGAAATCGGAATCACAGCATCCTTTGCCCAGAGGTTAGCATAGCACTGGGCTGAAGGCAAATCCCTCAATGTCAGCTAATTGGGAGATTCTGCAGTGAATCAGAAACTTGTGGTTCATTCCTATCCTAGACACGCCTGCGGGGCAGGCAGTAGTATGGGGTGAACAGAGGAATTTCACTGGGACCAGCCAAGTCCCTTTGCTTTTCCTCCATTTCCTCGCCGGTAGCAGCGGCTCTGACAGCCATCTGGATCTCTTGGCAAAAAGCTCCACCAGGACCGTGCGAGGCTGTGCCACGGACACCGGTGGTGTTCTGCACACCCACGCGCAGTTCGTCCTTAGCCAGAGAGCGGGAAGAGATGCTCGTGAACGGCCGAAAGCAGGAGAGCTGAGCTGGTGAACTGGAGGGACTGGCACAGTCCCTGGCAGGAGACCCAGTTGACGCTGAGGGCTGCATGAAAACACCGAGAGCCCGGGAAGACCTCGAGTTTGCTCCCGAGCAGACAGTGAGAACATGCCAAGCGAGGGATGTTACCCTGCGGAGGATGGACAGTGTGCTCGCCCTGCAGGCAGAGAGCCCAAAACACCAGGAGCGAAGGGACGTAAAGCAGAAAGGTCTGCGGATCCCCAAGTCATAGTCCACCCAAAAAAGCTGAATATGTTGTGGGATATACCAGCCAAGCCCAACACTTGGGGAAAAGCTGCGGAAGGTGAATTTGCTGATAAAGTTTTGCAAGCGTTTACTGACACCCACAGAGTATGTGTATTGTGGGGGCAAGGACAGCGCTGTCACCCCTACTAAGGCGTTCTGCCTGGGGCTGGTGGATTACATTGCAGCAGAAGACGCCTGGGTTATCAGTGTAAAACCAATTCAAATTCTTCCTGCTTTTGAGCTGGACGTTGCTCCACGATAATGTCATTCCCATGGCAGTGACATTGAAAGAAAAAGCCACAGACGGCCGCGTGTAAACAAGTGAAACTCAGGACAGTATTCCTCTGTTCTCTCTAAGGCACTGTGTGATCTCAGCGTTACTGAAGCAGCGACAATACATAGGGGAGAAGGAAGGAACAGTTGCTGTATTTGGAATATATCGGTCTGTTGAGCTTTTTTAGGAGTTTGTATTCATTTGCTATACATGGGGCCAAAAGAGAAGAGGAAGCGTTTGAAGGGTTTGAGCTCAAGGACCGCAGTGCTGCAACACGTCCTTCACACAAGGGCTGAGAAAGAAGCTGGGCAGTCTCGTTACCTTGCCATTTGCAGCAGAAAAGCCAGGGATGGCCATTCCAGGAAGAAAAACAGATCCTCTCACTAAATAGACCCCAAAGAATAAAGGAAGTAAAAAAGCAAATGTTTTGCTCCAGTCAAAATAGGAGCCATTTCTGCAGGGATGACTGGTGCTTGAGGCATCAGCAGGGCTCGCTGGATGAACATTGCACGGCGTCGTGGCTGTGTAGCTCTGCCTTGGGAACCCTTCGGGGTTCCTTTCATAACCAAAGTTTTTTTCACAGGAAAATAAGAGTTTGGAGGGAGCTATGCTCTATACCAGAGCATGTCCCCGGGTCGCCAGCATCTTTGGAAACAGCAGTAGTGACAGCTCTAGCGAAGCCTAGGCATTGACCAGCAATGGCAGAGGGGGCAACCTGAGCCTTAGTCCCTCATGCACAAAATGTTTTATCTTTGCTTATGAGAAGGCACTGTTAAATGAACCTCGCCATAAATCATTTCTTGCCTCCGGTGAATAGAGGTGATTTTCAGTTCGAAAGTATGAATTTCTGATCAAAAAGAAGGCTAGTGGGGAAATGTTGTGCTTCCAGCACACTCTCTGGAGGTTTTGATGAAAGTGCTGGGGAGTAAAATGCGGAGTTGGAGATTGTTACGAAGTGCTGTGACTTAAAAAAACCCCCACAAACGAGCAAAATCCTGTCAAAGTCACAGACAAAATGTACACTGTTATTACCAGAGCAGAAAAAGATGCTGCATAAAATAATTGAGATATTGTTAACATGGGGTGGCTGACATAGCATGTTCCCCAGATCTTTTCGCATGTGAAGGGCATGCTCTTGGTGTTCTGCTAACAGACACCTGGCTGGGTAATTTTCAGTTATTACCAAAAATATGAGATAAAAGTATGCATGGTTTAGGGATGGAAATATTTAAGAGAAGGAGGAGGGGTGTTTTCTATTAGCTTCACAGGAACACTAATGTCAAAGAAGTTCATCTGGCAAAAATGCAAGACAGTCAAGTAAAGGAACTGGGTTTGGTATCATTGGGAAAAATAATTTTTTTTTTTTTTAGGGAAAAGTAGGCGCAGGTAGGTTTAACTTGTTTGGGAGAAAGGGCATTAATCCCCAAGTTAGAATTACTAAATTTTATAGTAGTCAGGGTACCTCTGAAATAGTAGTGCTTGACTTCACAGTTCGGTTGGCAGGGATTTAATATGTGACATAATATTACTATGGATATATCAACACTCATCCTATCGTTCCTCTGTGACTGTTAAGTGAAGAAGGTATCAAAATAATATGTCTCGTAAAAATAGCATGGAGTCTGTCTCCAATCTGTGTTTGTCACTGTTACTGAACAAAGCTTCACTAGTAAAACATGGATTATCACCTACTGATATTTGGTTCCCACATATAAGGATACTGTTATGGTACTTTTTTCAAAATGGTAGTTTTGCACAATGTCCCCACTAGCAAAATGGCACAGTATAAGCTGTATAGCTAATACAGCACGTATGTCATTATATACGGTGTCTACACATGATGAGCATTGAAAATACAGGGTACCAAGGTATGCACAGCTGCAGAGGTGCTTTGGATTTGGTCCAAATGCTCCTGACTAAACTCTGGGAGTCTGAAATGGCTGAATGTGCTTGCCAGCTGTAGGTAAAACAAAAAGATGCAGAGATGGTTCTCCTCCAGGCAGGTGAGGGCAAGAGTGGCTCCGAAGTGGAGAGCCTTCATCCCGTGGCCGTGCCTGGTCATGGGGAGGGTCATGTCCCAGGAGCTTGTGGCTGGAGGGTAGACTTGCTCTGCATGGAAGGAGGCCCCTGGAAGCACAAGGGAAGTGAAAGAAAGAGACACTGTGTGTGAGTACAGGAGGGAAAGAGAGAGCTCAAAATCTTGGAAGGACCCCAAAAGAGAGTTTAATTATTAATATAATTAATATGGGGAACAAACAGGAGGAACTGGAGCTCCGTGCCCAATCAGAAAGTTATGATGTTATAGGAATAACTGAAACATGGTGGGACAACTCACATGACTAGAGGATCTTGATGGATGGCTATAGACTGTTTTGTAAAGACAGGCAGGGAAGAAGAGGAGGAGGAGTTGCGCTCTGTGTTAAGGAGAACCTTGAATGTACAGAGGTCAACTATGGCAACTGTGGAAGCCCTATCGAATGCCTCTGGGTCAAGATCAGAGGGGTCATGTCCAAGGGGGATCTTACAGTAGGCATCTGCTACCGACCTCCAAACCAAGATGATAAGGCCAACGAAGCAATATTTGGGTCACTTAAGCAAGCTGCAGCTCAACAGAACCCAGTTCTTACAGGTGATTTCAACTACCCAGACATTTGTTGGAGGAACAATACAGCAACTCACGTGTCATCCATCAAGTTCCTGGAATGCGTGGAGGACTGCTTCCTCATACAGATGTTAGATGTGCCAACCAGGAATGAGGCACTGCTGGACTTACTACTTACAAACCAAGAAAACCTGCTTTGTCATATCTCGGTTAGTGATAGCCTTGGTTGCAGTGATCACAATATTGTGGAGTTTGGGATTCTGCTGAGCATGCTGAAGGTTAGTACTAAGATAAAGGTTTTAGATTTTAGAAGAGCAATCTTCAGCTCACTCAGAGCTCAGCTGGGAGGGATTCTGTGGGAAGCTTCCATTGAGGATAAAGGAGCTAGTGAGTACTGGGAGTTTTTCAAGAATGTTATCCTGGGAGCACAAAACCAGTTCATCCCCTTTAAAGGTAAAGGAAGTAGGCGGAGCAAGAGACTCCCTTGGCTTAACTGAGAGCTTCTGAGTCTGCTCAAAACCAAAAGAGAAGTGTACGAGAGAGATGGAAAAGTGGACAAATACCCATTGAGAACTACAAGGTCATTGCCAGGGTGTGCAGAGTTGCAGTTAGAAAAGCAAGAGCTCAGCTCAAATTGAAATTGGCCAGAGAAGTCAAAAACTACAAGAAAGGATTCTTCAGGTACGTAAACAACAAGCAGAAAGAGAAGGAAAATATTGGCCTACTGTTGAACAGGAGAGGTGAATTAGTCACCAACAACACTGAAAAGGCAGAGGTTCTCAACACTTTCTTCATCTCTGTCTTTACCAGCACTGTTGAGCCTCAGGCCTTCGGAACAAAAATCCAGGTGGATGCAAACACAGACCCACCATCAGTGGACTCAGGAAGAGTTGGTATGTGAACTGTTACAGGAGCTTGACCTCTACAAATCAATGGGACCTGACGTTATCCACCTGAGTGTGTTAAGAGAGCTGGCTGAGGTCGTTGTGAGGCCACCCTCCATAATCTTTGAGAAGTCGTGGAGATGGGAAGAAGTCCCAGAAGACAGGAAGAGGGCTAATGTCACCCCCATCTGCAAGAAGCACTTAAAGGAGGATCCAGGAAATTGTAAGCCCATCAGTCTTACTTCAGTCCCTGGGAAAGTTATGGAATGAATCCTCCTGGGGGCTATCACAAGTCAAATGAAGCACATCATTGGGAAAAGCTAGCACAGATTCACCAAGGGCAAATTATGCTTGACAAACCTGATCACCTTCTCCAACAAAGTAACCTGCTCGGTTGATGTGGACCAAGCCGTGGACATTGTCTGCCTAGATTTCCTCAAGGCTTTCCGTATCGTTTCCCACAATCTCCTCCTAGAGACACTGATGCGGTCTAGACAAGTGGTCCATGCGGTGGGTAGGGAACCGGCTGAGGGTGGTAGTATATTTACAAACTGGTAACCTGTCACAAGTGGGGTCCTCCAGGGATCGATACTGGGCCCAATGCTGTTTAATATCTTCATAAGTGATCTGGATGGTGGGACCAAATGTACCCTGATGAAGTTTGCTGATGATATACCAAACTGAGTGGGGAAGCGGACACTTCGGAAGGGAGAGCCACCCTGCAGGAAGACCTGGATAGGGTGGAAGAGTGGGCTAACAAGAACCTTATGAAGTTCAACAAGGACAAGTGTAAGGTCTTGCACCTGGGAAAACATAATTCAGGAGTGCAGCACAGCCCGGGATCTACGTGGCTGGAGAACAGCTCTGTGGAAAGGGACCTGGGGGTCCTGGTGGACTACCAGCTCAATATGAGTGAACGGCGTGCTGCTGTGGCAAAGAAAGCCAACAGGATGCTGGGTTGCATCAACAAGGGCATCACCAGCAGAGATAAAGTCATTATCTTACTCTACTCAGCACTTGTCAGGCTACACTTGGAATACTGTGTTCAGTTTTGGTCCCCACTATGCAAAAAAGATGTGGAGAGGCTGGAGAGGGTCCAGAGAAGGGCCACAAAGATGATCAAAGGACTGGGAAGCCTGCCATATGAGGAAAGGCTGACAGAACTGAGTTTGTTCAGCCTGGAGAAAAGAAGGCTTAGGGGAGACCTTTCCACCATGTTCCGGTATTTAAAGGGTGGCTACAAAGAAGATGGAGACTCCCTTTTTACAAGGAGTCACACGGAAAACACAAGGGGTAATGAGTACAAGTTACTCCTGGGGAGATTCCAACTGGGCACAAGAGGAAAGTTTTTCACAATGAGAACAATCAGCCGTTGGAATAATCTCCCCAGGGAAGTGGTGGATTCCCCAACATTGGACACTTTTAAGATTCAGCTGGACAGGGTGCTGGGTCATCTTGTCTAGACTGTGCTTTTGCCAAAAAAGGATGGATCAGATGGTCCTTGAGGTCCCTTCCAACCTGGTATTCTATGATTCTATGAATATTATCTATGTACCTACTCCTGTTTTGCTTGTAGGCCTCTGGCAAGTTGAACATATAAAACAGTATTTGTTTCCATCATAGCCATTGGGCTTGAGTTGTTTGAGTTTCCATTAGAACAACATCATGCTGAATGCATTTTATTCAGATTGGACACAGAGGATTCAAATATCCAAAGAGTAAAAATAGGCAGGCTTGTAAAATGCACTTCAAGACAATTACTTCTTTTGTCTGGTTTCCAAAGGAAATAACACTTGTGCAACCACATTGTCTGTGTGTATCTCTCTGTCTGCCTCTCTGCCCATTTGTTTAAGGTCTGAGTCCATTCACAGGCGCCAACAAAATTTGAGAGAGGGGCAGAGGCATCAACAAAATATGTTTCATGAAAGCCAGTGGCTAGGAGGAGAAGGTTTTGCGTCAGTGGAGGAGAAAGGCTCTAACCATAGTGTAATAGAGGGGAAGGCTGCAGTCTGAGCTTGCAAAGTCAGGCACTACCACACCAGCATGAATCCACAGGAGACAAAGCTGTGAAAACCCCACTCAAAGCCAACACTTTAATCAGAGCTTGAACCTCACTAGACATAAATCAGCCAGAGGACAAAAGTCTATAGGAAACAGATTTTTGTGAAACTACCTGAATAATAGAAGGCTGACATACGTTGGATCACCCAGGCATTGGCTACGTCTTGGTTTTTATTTGGTTCAAGATTTTATCCAAGCTGTTGGGTCTCAAAGAGGATAGGTATTAGCACAACCTATGACAAGCTGTGTTCATTTAGGTTATGTAGGAACATGCATGAGATCTTGGTTACAGCGGCTGTTTGTGCCTTTTTTGTTCTGTGTTTGTAGCAGGAGGAACCAACTCTCTCAGGACCTAGGCTGACCTCAGAAAACTGTTTTCAGTTTTGAGTTTGAACCAAAATTCTGGTTTCCAACACTGGAGGAACTTGGCAATATTCCCTGCTGGATTTTCTAACAAAGAGAGTGAAAATGACGTTTCCATATTGTTAGCAGGAAGCTGAAAGCACCTGAGGAGCTGGGGAAGAGCTGAAGAATCACTTCATTCTCATCCTTCCTTCAAGCAACAGTCAGTTTGCTGTACACAATGCATGTAAAATGGAGAAGGACACAGGATAGGATTGAAGTTTAGCACAGACGAAAAAATCCGTGGATGAAATGCAGTACTCGGGAGTCATTCAGACCATTGGAGTCAAGGGATACCAGCAGGTATGTTTGCCCTGGACTCCTCTACAATTTCATCCAGTCAAGAGTGTGAATTGATTGCTAGAGAGGAAGCTAGAAATTCCTACATTCAGTTCTGGTTTCTGCTTTTACCCCTCCCATCAAGCCAGGAGAGAAAGCTGAGGATGGCCTTGATGTATGACTGTGCGGTTGCACAATTGAAATTGCACTTGTTTCCTTTCCTTAAATAAGGCTTGCTTTTCAGATGTTTAAACATACCTGGGCCTGGCCATGACTGAATAAACTGGGGCTAAGCCAGGTAACCATGTTGTATTTTACATCTCTTTTTCTAAGACTCTTTTCTTTTTCTTTGAGGCATTGTCTTATGTTGTGCTTTGTCCATCCATTACACGATGCTTCAAATCACACGCTGCTGTGCAGTGCTGGGTTGTAAGTTAAGCATTTTCCTCCTCTTCACCCCACTCCCAAATATTTTTCCAGCAGTCAGTACCAAGTCAAGCTTTTTGACAATACCCAGTCACACCATGTTAATGAGAAAAATTTAGCTTGGGGTCTAAAGTTCTGCCACCCACAGATGTTGTACCACCCACAGATGTGTTGCTATAACCTCGTCTTCTTCCCTTAATTTCCCTTCCCCCTTTCCGTGTGCCCCCTCCATGAGAGGGGCTCCCCGCTAGCCCCTCTGCCCTGCGGTCCTGCCCCGTTGCGTGTCCCCACTGGAGCTCTGCAGGAAAGCGTTGTGCCCCTGCCCAGCCGCTTTCCATGGGAAGCGAGGTACACGGGGCACGAGCGGGACTGGAATCATGTTTATCTGCCTCCCAACCTGAAATTCGGTTGGGATCTGCTAGGTATGTTTGTCTCTACCTGGCAGCTGGGAAGCGCACCTGGGGTTTACCGCTTCAAGATAGCCCAAAATGTTGTCAAGAGCATATTTTAAGACACTCTGCAATAAATTTAATGTTGAATTGAAGCATTTAACAGTTGCCCTGCTCTCACAATTCAAATAATGAATGGTATGGTAGGTAACATATCCTTGCACACCGCTTTAAATGCTTCCATATGAAACGTACTCGAACAAAACAGAATAAATTCTGAAAAAAACCCCAAGAAGTGGAGTGAATGGCATGTGTAGAAAACTTGAGAGCACAAAATATGTGCTAATATAACAGCTGGTGAAACAATGACCAAGGCGAGCCCTGGTAATTGTCCACAACAATCTGAGAGTATAAACAGGCAAGGGGGAGAGAGAGAGGGAGAAATTATTTAGCCTGGCAGTCAACAGCAATTCGGGGCTGCGGTGCCACAAAAAAAAAAAAAAAAAAGGGCCTGCCAGAGCCCCAGCAGCGTGTACACGCTCAGTCACGCAGAAATCGCCTCTCTGGGTCAACCGCTCGGAGGAGAGATCTCCCGTCGTGCAGGAACAGCTGCCGCGCCAGCAAAGGGACGTGCGGGAGCCACGGCCACGGAAGCTCTGCGCCGTGGTTTTCCCCTCCCAGACAGAGATTGGGAAAGTGCAGTCCATTGTTCCCGGGTCTTTAGAGGTTGCTTTACTCGGTCGCCTCATTTCCATAACGCTCCCTGGCCTCCCAGTAGCCCACTTTGGTTTGATGAATACAGTTCTGTCTGGTTTAGGATTCACTATTCCCCACGTCCCAACCTCTCGGTTTTGTACTAGGTAATCTCGGTCCCTGTGCAGAAAGATCCTGCTGGAGCCTTAATTAAAAACTGTGGGCACAAAATAAAAGCATTTTCCTTTGCTCCTCTGTGTGCCAGCCGCATACTGCTGCCTGCCTTTCTGTTTCAGCTGAAAATGAACAGGAGGGAAGAAGACGTCACAGCCTGTAGCTCTGGGATAGGCAGTAGCATGACTTGGGAGAATGGGGGAGGAGGCTCCTTTGCATCTGAAAAAACCTGGACCCATGTAAAATATAAAATTCAGAGTGGAGAGAGTAAGAGAGAGTGAACAAGTTCTTCCTTCTCCACCCTCCCATCCCCAGGTATGTCTATGTTTCTCCACATTATCATTGCAGCTGAAACACTTGACGCAGAAGCGTTACTAAGCTTCTCTTCAGAAGCTCCTCGGTGCATTTGCTAGGTGGTGACCTAGATGTTTTCCAAAGGCTTGACTCAGCCTTCACTTTGCAGGCTCTTGGTAGTCCAGGGGAGAGTGAGGAACCACAGATAGGAGCCACAAAAAAAAAGTATAGTCTCTTCTGGGAACTTTTGCTTCATGTTGAAGCTGAGGTACTGCATGCCTACATGAGGTAAGCTTGATTTTTGGATGTCACAGCAAAGTTGTGGAATCATAAAAGTGGTAGAGTTAGAGGATATCACCAAATATTTGGTGGTATTCAGCATCTTCTTGCCAGCACAAGCCAGCTCATGCCAATAGACCTTCTAGTTGCTTTATTTATCCCAAAGATGGGAATTCCTCTTCACCTGGGGACTTTTCATAGATTGTGCTTTTAAGATTTTTTTTTCCGTCATGAAACGTCTGGATTTTTTTTTCTCTTCCTTACCATCCTATCCCTAAACCAGAACCAGGCTAATAATTCCTTTATCTCTATTCAAGCCTGGCACCACTATCATCATTCACCCTTACCAGTGTGGTGGTCCAGAAGACATCTTGTCAGCCTCAGTGATGTGTCTTGGTGGGTACAACCTTGTTCAGCAGTACATCGGATTTAAGATCTCACAGTCTCCCATATAAATATTTGCAGGTGCTCTTTCAGAGTCAGCAAGAATGATATATTTAGTTCCTTCTAATAAGTCACTTGCTATAGCTCATTAATCACTGTTATTACACTCTCAATGCATCTGGTGAATGTAGCAATATGGCATTTGAGTACTTCTGGAAATAAGACAGCTCATTAATTGAAGCAGTGTCTAAAACCACTTTTATTTTGCTATTCATTAACAACTCCACAAGTAGGTTTTAGTTCACAAGAATCTTTGCAGAATTCAGCAGCGCTGTAAATATTTGTGTAAATAAATAATTATATTAAAAATAAAGTTCCGAATAGGAGGTCGTATTTGTACAAAAGATTTGTCTGACCGTTATGTGCTTTTGTGGCTATTTCATGCATTCAAGGAATACATTAAATATTTTTCCTCTAAGGTTATTAGCCTTGCTGTTTAAACAGAGGCCATATGCAAGAACTGTTTTTCTAAGCAAGTAAAATTTGTGTATCCAAATTCATTTTTCAATAATTTCAAGTGATGCATAAATTCATAAAAATCATAATTAAAAAATGCAAACAAGGTCACTAGTGCTTTAGATACAAAGGTCACATTAGTAGTTTTATTAACTTGTTTTGCAGTTCTTCTGTGTAAAAGTGTATTTAGTCAAGGTGACTTCTTTTCTGGACAGATAGAGAAGAAATTCTGTCCCTTCCCTACTCAGGAATGTTTTGTCTCAGTAGGTGACAGTAAATATATATTCATAATCAAGTACTGCAACTCCCTACTAAAAGTTGTCCCCACTGTCAGGTGTTTCACACTACTGTCTCCCTGGATTCTTCTTTCACACGTACAATCTGACCTTGACCCTATTTGTGTAAAGCATCCTCGGGCAGACCATGAGCATCACCCACAGCCTCACTTTTCTTTTCCTCCCATGGGTTACTTTCAATCCTGATGAATCGGAGGTGGGTTTATCAGCAAGGGTGAGGGGATCCTCGTAGGACCCTCTCCCTCTTCCCATGGTGAAATGCCAACACATACTGTATTTTAGTGGAAAGCCACAATGTGAGAAATGGGGAATAGGAGACAGGAGGTTGCAGGGAAATAGAGCCTCCTCTAATGCTTGCTTGCGGTAAGCCCCAGCAGCCCATCTCCTTTCAGGCTTTCAACACTAGTCCTCACACCACGCTCAACCTGAGACCCTACCAGCGCTCCACTCTGTCTTTTGGGGGAACGTTTCGGTGACCCATGTCCGAATAGCTCCACACCGTTCTGGCTGTCCTAAAGAGCCTAGGTGTTTCACGGGGTCTCATGCTGCCAAACCTAGGCTACTGACATTTTGTTTCTCTTCCCCTCACTCACATTGTGTCTGCACTGTAGAACAACTTCAAGGAACAAAGGTATTCGTTTGACCTCGTGATGGTAGGCTCAGATCTCTGTGCTCTGGCATAGCTTCTTTCATTCATCCATGCTCCTCCGGTCACCCTGCCATTGCTGTCTGGGAAATGTTCTGTGGCATAAATCTGCTCCTCAGGGCGTGTTGGTATCAGCACATCAGCTCTGCTACACAACACAAAGAGAAGAGAAATGAGATTATGGTTAATAAATTTCAGCAAATGACATGAAAGCTGCAATCTTAATTTAGGCCTAAAGATCCGAAAGGACTAATTCAGCAGTGGCAGAATCTTCTTTTGTGTGTTCTGTGCACAACATAGAATCATAGAATCATTTAGGTTGGAAAAGACCTTTAAGATCATCAAGTCCAACTCTAAACCTAGCACTGCCAAGTCCACCACGAAACCATATCCCTAAGCACCACGTCCACACATCTTTTAAATAGCTCCAGGGATGGTGACTCAACCACTTCCCTGGGCAGCCTGTTCATGTTCAGAGCTCTGCCGTCCTGCACCTGAGTAGATGTACTTCTGTACCACAGATTACATGGTGCTTAAAATGATTATGGGGAGGAGAAAAAAACCACTGGCCTGCAACACAGAGACGTTTTCTTCAGTCCGTGTTAGTGTGCGTACAGCGAAGGTGAGTGCAGCGCTCTGACCTCAATGGGCGCTGTTGGGTAGTAAAGACAAAATGCTACAAAAGCCAAACACATTTTTGAGACACTAAATCCCACTTCCCCCTTCTGCCCTAGAGGAACCAGGCATCTGCAATGGTGATGAGGAATTGCAAAAGAGCATTTCTGTGTAGGAAAGTATGTATGCAGGCTAAACTGGTGCTCGGATGGTGGCTCTCCTGCTCTGAGTGCCTGCTGCACCTCCTTTCTCCCTCCGTGCTCTAGCAGACGAGAGGTAACGCTGTGCTGCACACCTTGCAGGAGCAGCTCACATAGCTCTGGTAACATTGACAAATCACGGGTTATGATGCAGCATCTACCTCTGTAGGAAGGAGAGCTAGCCATATAGCCATATTCCCTGGCTCCTGGCCAGTTTATCCCAGATTACTCTACGCCTGTCAGCAGTGTGGTTTTTCTGTGGAAACATCCCACAGTGTCACCTGTCCCCTCTAGAACATACCGTGGCATTGGATTGGTTTGCTTTAGTTCATCTGGATGTGCTAATGGCAGGTATCAAAGTATAACAACATTAAAATACCTTTAGCGGTAGACACTAAACTGAAAACAAATGTCCTTCGTCAAGGAAAGGCAACATTTATGAAATTGGGCATGCAAAACTTGGTTTTTTGGTCTAAAATATTTTTTCTGATTTCATGTATGCTGAGTTGCCTCTTAAAAAGTCATGTGCAGATCATTTAAATCCACTGCTAACTTGCATTGGTATTCCACTCAAAAAGTTTCTATACACCAGATGTCATTCCACAGTTACTATAGATATATTAAATGCTTCTTACAGGGAGGAAGTGTTCTGTTAGATACCACTGTGGTAATTATTAGCAAATGTTCACTGGCAAAAGGTAATTAGCAAGTAATTATTAGGAAATAGAGGCAATCAAGTCCTGCAAAAATTCCTCCACTGGGATCACAGACTGGAGAGAGGAGAGCTAGAAAAGCAATTTTTTAGAAGCTTAAAAAAATAAGAGTCAATTCATGTAGAAAAATGATTCAGGACAGGAAACTGAGGCTGCAAATATCTTTGAGGGATGCTACAGCCCCAACAGTACCCTCCTTCATCCGTAAGGATAGCTGCATCCAGGGAAGGTTATGACTAACAGATTCGCCCTGCGTGCCTTAAGAACAGCAATCAGTTGACAAGGAAGAAAGCAGACAGGAGCATACATGAGTAACCGCTGCTGTTTCCATACAATTGTAAATGCAAAGCGCTGAGGGACATCAGGGCTGGCATGTACTACTCACCAAAACTGGAGGGAGGGGACAAGAATGCAGTCACAAAATTGATAGCTCTTTAAAAAGGCTGTAGCAATTTTAACTCTTCATGGCTGAAAGGCTGGACTTTCAATGTGAGGATATCTTACGAAGTAGATATATATTCATTCATCCTCAGGACAGCACAAACAAGGAACTCCTGTTTCCGAAACAGCTCCCTGTCACACGCAGAGCAGCTGATGGAACAAAGAACCACATTTGTACATGCTCAGAGGGACAGCCGTGAATATGCATTGCTGCTGGAGCCTGGCGCTGCTGGAGAAGTATTGCTCTACGTCCACAGAAATCATCCTCTCATCAGACCCCGTGGTGCATCCAGCCTCAACATTAATATTTTGGTTCAGAGGAGTATACCAGGCAAGGATGCGAATGGAAAGGAAATATATTGCATGTGAAGTTGATGGATTGCTTCATACTTTACTCAACATTAAAAGGCTGATTGCTTTTTTTCACCCATGAAAGTGCAAGATCTCTTACTTTACCACTTACTTACCATTCTACTTTCACCCGTGCCAGATACCATTTCTGATGCCCAATCACCCCGTTCCCCCTTGGGATACTGGCAAGACTCAGGGCTGGTTTTCTCTTTATGAAACAGAGAAGTTAACTCTGAGTTGGGACAGCTGGGATGTAGCTGTCAGTTCCATTTCATTATCAGCAGCACCCAGCTGGATGTCTGGAATTCACAGACACTGAGGGAGAATCATGTTTGCTTGAATTTTAAAAACAGGTTGCTTGCTGGGAATGAATACCCTGCAACAGTTGCTCAACTTTGCCTCTCTGAAAGCAAAAGTAATCCCAGAGGCTGCTAAAAGCAGAAGAGAAATCAAACTGCTCCTCGCTCATCAGGTCAGAATCTGGTTAGTGCTTGAGAGTTTTGCTTTTGCTGCAAAATAATCTGCACGTGAAATATTTTTTAAAAAACTAATATCCGTAACAAGATCAAAATTAAGGAGAAACCCCAAATTCTCCTTACTTGAAAATCAGTCCCCATTGCCACTAATTCCTTGTGAAGTGAATAATTATGCAGCTCTAGCAGCTTTGGGATTTGCATGAACTTTGGATGAGAATCTACCACTGGGCACTTTAAAGTTCATAAATGGTGTTCATAAAGATCATAAATGATGTTCTGTTTGCCATATGTCAAACGTGCAACCTTTGCTTAATTTATAGTCCAAAGATCAGGATTTGTGCAGTGGCATTGCTGCTTGGAACAAGAAAATTTGCTGAATTTCTCCTAGCGGGGGCTTGCAGCTGGTGTCTATGACAAGAGTTTAAAGTATTTCCCTCCTTAATCCAAATTAGCAAACAACTTGGAGGAGTCCTTTACTTATTGGCATCTCAAATAAACTTCCCATTGCTAAACTAAGCTTGTCATCTGTGACAGATGAAGGCAGTTCCCTTCTGGGACTTCGGGCTGCCCTTAGCACAGGCCTCCACTTCTCTTCATTTTGGCCTCACTTTGAAATAAGCCTGGTTTCTATATTGCCCACACAGCAACAGTGTGTCAGGAATCCTAGTGCAGACCTCCTCAGACATCTCTTTTCTTCCTTTATTTTAGGTTGTTTGGGGTTATCTTTTTGCTTAGGCCACCAAAAAATAGCTTGGGCAAGCTAGGTGGTCATTTCACTCCCATTTCTTAGAAGTCTGAGCTATTTTCCACCTAGCTAAGGTTGTGACTATCCATCAGTTGTTAAGTCTGGGCTACTTCTTACACATAACACACCCTTCACAATGACTGAGAAATCTCTGCCTGTTCAATACTTCCTATACCATGAGGTTTACTAATATGCTGAACTAAGCATCACTCAAAAATATAACCAAACTGTGAGCTTAAATAGCTAGCTCTAAACATTTGAAAAACAAACAAGTGTCTTTTGTAAAAGATCATTTACATATAAACCAAACTAACCAACAAACCCACAAAACGACTTGCATGTATAAAAGTAAGAAAGAGTTTCATGATAAAATACCTAAGAACATGAAAAGGGGGGATGCAGTGAATGTTAATGGACTGCCATTCTTCTCACATCTCAGAGCATGCATGGCAAACGGTAGGCTCATTCCAGCTAACCTGTGTTAAATAGGATGTATACTAATGGTGTGCAATTGCTTTCAGTGTAACTGTTCTAAAATCCCAGCCTAAAATTTTCTCCTGCTGCTCTTATGTTCTTCACACTTGTGCTAGGTCATCTGGGACAGAGTTATTTGGTCCTTCCCAATTCTAGTGCACCAGCATCCAGGTCACAACCAGGCAGCAACTGCAAATTTTGCTGGTGGTTTCAAAGCATTAACTGATGGAAACATGGTCTTAGCGAGCTGACACACATGATCAGAAGTACATTGGCATTATTGCTGTTCAGGATCTTTAGGGTAGGAGAGAAGTGAATCCCAAAGTTTAAGCGGTTTTTAGCTCCAGCCTGCACTGCACACTCTAGCCCTATGTTGGTTTTTTTCTGAAGTGTTTGTAATATTACAGAGTAAGAACACCTCCCTTCAGCTATATTAAATAAGACTATTAAGAAAAGTAATCTCATTCCACCTTCCCCCAAGGCCTTCCAGGATTCTTTGTGAAGCAAAACTGCTCTGTTCCCACCCCAAACGTCTTGAGTTCCAGGTGTGTATTTAGAGGTGTGCTTGGCCTGCAGAAAGGTTTCTTTTCTTTTTCTAAACCAGGGTCATGGTCCATTAAAAACTCCGGCGGACTGATTGCTATGTGAATGTCTTCTGGTGTTATTCTCTCTCCACTGAGGCTTGGCCTCCTGGTGTATGCACATGTGTCTGTTCACGGCCACAAGTTCAGAGCAGATTTCAAGCCAGTCTTGTGGCTTGAAACTCCCAGTCCTCAGTCCACCTCCCCAGAACATGACTACAGGTTATTGAAGTCCAGTGGCTAGAAAGGAAAAGTTGCAGCTCCCATTTGACTCTTGAACATGATCCGTATCAGAAATATACACCAGCAGTCAGGTGTGTTTTGGACATAGGCTGGGCATAAAACGGCATTTTGGTTGAATAAGGCATAGTTCCTAGCAAGGTGTTTATCTCATTCTTTGGGTTCTATGTTCACGCCATTCCAGCTGTGAGAACAGAAATTCTCAGGGCAAAATTAGAGTAGCATGGACAAGCATATACCAGATGAGGCATAAAGTTTTCTGGGACAAAGTTAACCCTCCAGAAATTTTCACAGACATTTTCAATCACAGAATGGTTGAGGTTGGAGGGACTGTCTCAAGGTCATCCAGTCCTTCTGGAGGGCATCTGGTCCAAATCAGCAGAGTGCATTTCTGCCAGATCAGTTCTCTGCATCATGGACCAGCTGGACTTTTTATGTGGTACTCAACAAAAGAGACCAGCTCCCCACATGACTGAACTACAGTCTTACTGATTGTTTTAAGTGTTCTACATTAATCTTTGCTTTTTCATTTGTCTTAAATTTGCTTATGTTACAAGGGAATGGGAGAATCTGGCGAGACGGTCGAGATGCTGTGTCTTTATTACTGCATAAAAGAAACGCAGTGACTCATCTCCCACCACCAAGCCAAGTCTCATGGTCCCCTCCAGAGCAGATTTCTCTTGTTGGAGTGGCCCAAACCAGGGTTAGGCAGTGAGTTAACACTGGGGCAGAGCAGGTGACCAGGGTCCAGTCTTGTGTGTCCTCCCTCCTTCCCCTTTACTTAGCAGTATAGGCATGCTCATAAATAGTTGCTGAATGCCTTCATTCTTGTGGACTACATGTGGGATATAAACAGGCAAAGTTTGCTTTAAACTGCCTTGATAGTTCACACAGTCCTTAGGACATTTGGCCACACATCCATTCCCAATATAAAACACATCATCTTAAAATGATCCACTTCATAATCCCTGAGCTGCTCCAATAGTTGCAGATGCTCCAGCCGTACTTTTTTCTTCCTTACTTTTCCCTGGTTTTAGCTGCAGACAAGAGGACCACAAGTCCGAAGTGCTCCCGATGTGGAAAGGAGCACCTCTTGACCAAATCCAGGCATTTAAAATATGGCACAAGTGGGGCAAGAACTCCATGAATGACCCTTATCCAGTTCTCAGAAGGTGAATCAGTGGTAACTCCACTGTTAGGAGATGAGCTACAGAGATATAAAACCAGAAGTGCAGGCCTCCTACAGTAGGTTTTGCAAAGTTTTAGCATGAAAATACACAAGGCTATATTTGGAATAGGTTCTAAATGCACAGAAGCTTCTCGGAAGCCGATCTGAGTTTTACCAGTTTGAAGGCATTTTTCAAAAAGCAAACAAACCTGAAAAAGACCTCTTGGGATTTCTTTTTATTTTTCCTTAAATGGTTTATCCATTCCCATACTTCTTATCTGCTGAGCCTAGCAAGTGGTCTGAAAAGAGCACCTGGCTCCAAGTCTGAGCTTCAGAACTGACTTTCCAGAAGACAAACCATGACCCTGAATTCACACACCATTTCATAAGTACCCCCGTTTCTAAAACATCAGATCTATGCAAATTACCTTCTTTGTACCTTCTTTGTATTGAATCACCTACTTGTACAACAAGTACCCTGAAAAAAAAAGATTCGAGGTGACTCCGCATTTATCTTCTGCCTCCAAGAAGAGAGACCCAGGAGGGACTGTGTAGGAGGGACCCAACAAAGAACTGTATGTACCATCTTCTATAGCACAGTTGAAATCAAGCAGAAGGATCACTAGATCCTCTACAACACCTGGCATATAAAGCCTTACCTCCCTCAAAATCCACAGAGATGTTCATGGAGCTTACCTGCAGAGTCTGAGAAATGATTAAACCAAGCAGGCTGACTCAGTGTTTCCTAGCTACATGAGTTCTCTACAGCAGTGGTTCAAAACAAAAGCAAAACTTGCTTTGTCAAGGACCTAATGCATCCAGGGTCCTTTCGCATCCGAGCATTTTAGAGTTGGTATCAAAGCATTGCCATGAAATTCTGCAAGCTTCTGCCACAATGTGCTTGTCCCAGTAACTGCCACGTCATTCAGCTTGTCTTATTGGATCTGTTTTGTGGTGATATGGCCCTGTGAGGGTGTGTGCTCTGGGGAAACTGGGGGGACACTTGATGGTATTGATGGTGCTTCGGGTGTTCAAGTCACCCCAAGCCTTGAGGATACGGACAGCGGACACTCTTCATATGGGGAAATATTGACTGACGAAACAATTCTACAGTTTCTGCTGAAGAACATGTCCCATGATGGATGCCTCATTTTGAAACGAGATGATTTTACTATAACTGTTCTTATTGATTATGAATAGTTACTCTGCTCTGGTCAGAACCAGGGCAGAATGAATGAAAACCAACCTTATTCCAAAGACAGGTGTCCCCTCAGTTTTATGGCTACCCTTCAAATTGAAACACGTAGTGCAGATTAATTCCCCAGGAAGGACAAGCCCTGACTTTACATGACAGCCTGGCTGTGGGAAACACCCCACCTCTGGTGCTCCTGGAGCACTGAAGCAAACCAGATATTTGCCATGGGCACAGCTCATGGCCAGGTGGAAGAGGAGCTGATGATGTCCCAGCTTACTCCCACCCCTTCCAATCTGGAGTAAAATACAATAGTTTCTGAGCTGGGTAACCAGGAAAACACTCAGCACTTTGCTTCCTCCTGCCTTGCTCCTCCCAGCACGGCCAAGGTGAGCCTTGGTGGCAAAGAGGTGATTCAGACTCTTCTGGTGGACCGATTCAAGGTGATTCACAGCAAAATGGGAACAAACACAAGATCTGTCACCTGTATCGCAAAAGCACATGATGACATTGGTGAAAAACGATCAGTGGGTACTTATTTCAGGACACAGAAAGCACATCATGTCTTTGGTGAAGTGTCATTTAAGAAGAAAAAAATAAGTGAGATTTCACCTTCTATCGGTAACATGAATGGCAGCTCTGTAATGTGCAGCCATCTTTCCCATATATTTAGAAATAAAAGAATATCTTCTTATGGTAAGTAGTACCAAAGGCAGACAACTCTTACGCTAAATTGTGTCTGCCTGAAGAGGAGAGTTATTATTGTGCAGCACAAAAGATTTATTACATGGTGGCTTTTTTCCTGAAATGAACAGCTGTCTTTTGTTTTAATCATTGTGTATATATGGAAAATAAAGTCATAAGACATTGAGCACTTCTGGCTCTTAAGGGCACTCCACGTTGCCAGGGAGAAAGCCTAAAGTTTGCATAACAGCAGAAAACAGAGCAGCCTTAATTTTGCAAGCGTGCAGTAATTTTGCTGTAGCTGAAAACTCCAAAAGGAAGCCTCCTCTCATTTCTAGCACAAATCACTTGTTTGTGTGACTTTTTGGCACACAAATGCGAGGAGAAATAGTAAGGTACTTTTCAGCTAGCAGGCATCCATTTCCTTCTCTGAGGCAGCAAAAATCATTTTTGAAATCCATCTTTAAAAACAGGAAGCTTTATCATTATGATTTTCTAGCAACCTTGCCCTTTCTTGTGAACCCGACCCTGGCTACGAATCGTCTGCTTTGATTCAAGCACAAGTATTATAAGACTGAAGCGCAGGTATTTCCTATTTTGCTTTAAAGCACATATGGCGTGTGCTTAGAAACAGCCCTGCTCAGGGTGATTCATCCAGCCCGGAGCAGGAGCACTGCTTAATAGAGCTTTACACAGGAGACCCGCGTGTTTACATCGTGCTCTTGTTTATGTTTTATTTCTGCGGAACAGAGGGAATGAAGTGAGATCTCTTGCACTGGGAAAATATTATCCGAGAGGAAAGCAACAGGAAAGTGCTGAGGATGAATTTGCAGGGACCACAGCACAGATGATGTTTTTTGACGTGTAAGCAACAAGTAAATGCCTCTCCTGGCGGTACTTAGCAAAAGGGTCTCTCTACATAGAAGTGTAGCGGACTCATTGCTGCAGTGGTGCTTTCAGACACTTTTAATCCCTTCTCGAATCGTTCCTCGACAGCACATACAGCCTTGAACCTGTACGTGCTTGGTGGTGCCGGCTGTTTGCTCCCCAGGAAAGGAGTCACCAGCCAAGACCACTGCCCACCCAGCACCAAAATCCCCAGCCCTGCTCTGCGTTTCTGCAGCAGAAACATCCTCTGAGATTCCCCAGGCACTGGGCCACCCTATGGGAGAAAACCTCTGAGATTCCCCAGCCCACAGGCAAGCTGGTGCCCAGCTGCCGAGCCCCTGGACCACGTTAGCCTGGGAGACCGCTGTCATCGCTTTTGTCTCAGGCTTTTGGCTTTTGCTGGCTGTGAAGTAATCCTGGGGTGATGATGGTAGAGGAAGGGACATTGGCTGGGATGAAAAACACTGCTAAGACTGCTTTATGCCCAGGAGGGCTTGCTGAACGCCTCTCTAAATCAACCCAGGGAGCAGGCATTTAAATGGCCAACAAGAAATACTCTGGAAAGGATAGTAAACTGGGTCATTGTAGGTTTACAGTCATCTCCATTTGCTGTAGAGAACAGCTTATTTGACACTACTTCTTGCAGGGGTTTTACTGCTTTCCTCAAGCAGGCTGGAGACAGGTAATGGGAGGTGGTCTGGGAACTTGGTTTCCATGGTGCCTTGTACCATTCGGATAACCCTAAATCTCTTGTTTGTCCTGGGATCTTTCCTCTCTGTGTCTCCCATCCCCAGCATAGTGGCTGTCCAGAGGAGCATCATGCAGGGATACAAGGGTCCAAGTGCACCAGGTACATGCATCGACTGAGTTACATTGAGGCCAATATACCTAAAGATGAAGAGCCCTGGTTTCCCATTCCAGCACTGGTGGCACTCTCTTTGTGGTCCCGTCTGCTCCGTGTCATCGTGTCTTTGTGGCACGTCCGCTCTGCACAGACATCAGCCGAGTTAGCTGCAGAGCCAGGACTGTGCTGGAAGTAATTGGTCTACCTTGGTCAAAACTGCTGTTAAAATCACTCACCGGTATCGCTGCTGCTGTCTCTTGGGGGCAGCTGCCTGCACTGCCGCCAGTGCTCAGCCCCTCTTTTCCATCCCGCTGCCTGTGGCCCCCGGGCCCTTCCCCTTTGCTAGCACCCCGGGGAATTCCCCCCAGCATCTCCAGCAAAGGGCCACATGGATGCTAACCGGCCAGGCTGCTCCTGGTGCCTTCCCGAGCACCTCTGCAGAATCAGGTCCCCCACGCACCCCAGCATGCCCAGAACTGTGTGGGGAGCTGGCGAGGAAGTGACGAGGGCTGGCCGCAAATACAGCTTGTGTCCTGGCTGTGAACTTGACTGCAAAAGTCTTCTGTGGTCTAAAGCAGCATTTTCAGTGCTTTTTATTCTCTGGGGTTTGTTTTGCTTTGGACACACCAGAGATCACTGATAATAGATGAGAAAAGGGGAGAGGAGGATTTCTCATTCGCAAACACAACGCTCTGCATCCGGCACAGGAGATTTTGCAAATCCGCTGCAAGCAGGGGAGCAGCAGCTCACCATGGAAAATGCACTGGGCTTTACAGCCACAGTACCTGCATGACGATGCCCAGCTGGCTGACAGGAACAGGCTCTCTCAAGCTTTGTTTCTGCTTACTGTCACCAGGAGGTTTTGAACATGTCCATGTCACACCCCAGGAAGACGTGTTACTGCATGACACAGGGCAGAAAGCATTGCAGAGGGGAAAGGAAGAAAACAACTCTACAGACTGGGAAGGAAACGTGAGAACAAGCAAGCTGGGCCAAGAGTCTTAACTCTTTCCCCTGAACGCCTTCCCAGTCTGGGACCTCTTATTATTTGGTTATCACAAGAGAAATCTAAAAAGTGTGCTCACTGTTTCCTGAACAAATGCTAACCCGTAACACGGGCCATACTTGAATACTTCACATTTTTACTGGTGCATATGGGGCCTGAGCACTCTGCTAACGTGTTCTGAGACAACTGTGAAGAGCCAGAACAGCTGAGACGCTGCTTATTGCAAGAGATCAATCAAGACGGACCAGGTCAAATGTTGCTTGATATTGGTGTTTATACTTCTGCTTATTATAGGTTTAATGGATGTAGTGCCCAGCAACCTCATCTGTGGTTTCTGCTACACACGGCTCCAACCAGAGAGCTTACTAAAGGCTTTTCGTGGTCCCGTTAAGTAGAAGCTGTGCAGAAGATGGACAGGGATGATCATATAAGAGAGCAAATGAGGCAACACTGATCAGCACCGCAAGCTGAAGGTACCACTTCCTTGTTGCAGTTCAGCTTTTCACAGACAACCCAGCAAAGGACATTTTTAAGGGCGCATTCAAAGACCTGCTACTAGAGAGCAATGGACTCTGTAGTGAATGCACCTCAACTCTGAGAGGAGACCTGGGGGGCTCGTGGGCCTGGGATAGACCCGGTGGGGCTCTGGTAGCAAAGATGTGCAGCACTTGCTTATGTCGTCACACCAGGGTGCCAGTGGTGGGACATAGACGAAGTGGTGTGCCAGGAAAAAGGCAGCCCATGGTAAAATCTGATGAGGGAGGAGGAAGAAGAAGGGGCTGCAGGGGCCGTGCCCCTAAAGCAGAAGTGTAGGGCAGCTGGTGACAGTTTGGGAGGGAGAAGCAACAAGGGATAAACAGCCTCTTTCCTCCCCAGCCCTTGTGGTATACAGTGATGATTAAGATCTGAACTGATTTATATTGACTGCAGGTATTGCTGTCTCACTTATCCCAGTGCTTCGCAATGTAACCCCCTTCTCACACCCTAGCCATCACTCTGCCCTTAGTGATCATGATTCTGCATAACAGGCTGACTTTCCGTCCCACCCACCCACACTTGTCAGGCTTCTAATGTACAATAGCAATTCTTAAATCCTTGGGCACCGCATTTCTTGTTCTGAAATCTTCCAAACCACTCTTGACAATATTATTCTATCTTTCTAGCCTGCAAAGCACTCAGGAAGGTCATACGTAAGGCTAGCTTTATTGTAGCTAGTGCAGAAATTCGAGCTTTGCATGTGGTATGTATCTTGTGTCTCAGCAAAGTTTTCCATTTCCTCATGCAACAGGGATGCGTATGCACAAATCCTGGCTTTGCACATCAGATATTGTACATGTGTCAGTCAGGCACATGCAAAATTGCAATTCTGTCTGAGAAGCAGGATCCAAGCAGTGTTAGTGGCAATCCCCTGCACTGCTGTTCTCCTCACATATCCTTGGCCGCTTAAGTCCCTGAGAATTGTCCTGCTCCTAATACCACATGTCTTTCATAAAAGAAAAAAACAACTTTCCCTTTTTCTGAGGCCAAGACTTGGGCTACACAGACTTCAACCCAGGAAATCCAAGAAGGGTATGATTTTTTTTAAGCAGCATTAACAGGCAGTATGTAGGCAATTAAATCATTATCACAGTATTTAAGCCAAGTTAGTGAGTTGCATAAAGGGAGTAGGCAAGAAAGAGGTAGGAAAGATACTGTTCCTTTTGGTTTTTCAACAAGTCTAGAACTGTATTCCAACCTCTTTAAGCAAACTGAGTAGTTACTGATTTTATGAAGACACCCAAAACCAAATTACATGCACAAATTCTGCCTGTAACACAGCTCCTGTGGACCCACGAAGAGAGGCCGTTCATGATGGGATTGCCATTTTTGACATGGGCAGCGTTTCGCACCCTGGCTGACCTGGTCCACACGTGCCACTGCTGAGAATAGTGGTCTCCCTGCATCCTCCGGTTGCCTTGCTTTCCCACAGAACAAAATAAGTATTCCCCGTACCAAAAGAAGGGGTTAGTTTAGCACCCTGCAGTCAGAGTGCTGGCACAACGGAGGGGAGAAAAGGAGGAAGAGTGAATCCCCCTTTCAGCATCGGCTGGCTGTAACGTGGATTTGCACCCTGCAGTCTTGCCCACGCCTGCCTCTTTGTTTCCTTCAGCTTCTACGATCCATTTAAACCGATTAACTAATGGGATACAAATTCACAATGTACCCGTGTAACTATCAAGCCTGTATTAAAGAAAAGCATTTTCAACTCCTTCTATCGCCAGCTTTGGCGAAGTGAGCTTGACTCCAGCTCAGCCTGGTGCCCTGGCCCCCCGTGCCATGCATCCCTGCTGCTGGCCGGAGCTCCCTGCGCTCCCACCCCAGCCCACCAGCTCCCTCCTCCCCTGGGCACAGTCCCCGTGGGGTGGCTTCTGCAGCGGGGGGCTGATGCAGCTTTTGTGAGCGCAACCTCAACTTGCCATGGCATCGCACAGGGAAGGTGCTACCCAAACCCCGAGCTTTCCTCATGCTCTCCTTCTGCCCCTTCATCCTGTGGCCACAAAAGAGGAAAAGGGTCCCAAAGACGGGGAGGGAAAAGAATGGCAACAAAGCCGAGATGGATTTTCCCTGGTCCATCTCAAATTTATTCTACAAAAAATACTTATACTCTCGCATTATCGAGAGGAGAGATGGAATCTCAGCAGACTCGCTTTTAAGCACTGAGGAAATAGTCAAGTTTCAGAGTACTGGCATATTTTTTTGAACTAAAAATTTCTTTATATTTTTATCCCTCCAAATATTTTTTAGCATCCAAATTTGCTTTAGGTGGTTTCCCCAGGCAATTATGTAAAGGAAGCAGCCCAGTACTATTCATTTGTCTTTATCTTGTCTCATGCTGTGCCTGGTGGCAGAGTGTTGTTCTTCAGTTTCCCATGCTTTTTCGTGAAAAAAGAGAACACTGAATTCTTCACTGGACAATGCAGTTCTGCAGTTGTGTTTGGTTTTGCAGATTAAAATGCTGGTTTAGCACAGTGTTAGCTTTGGACCTAGCAGCTAGTGTTAGCATGGTGTAGGTTTGGCTGCTACATTTCTCCAGGTAAAGCACAGCTGGCAAGCCCTAGATCTTCATGCCCCAAACAGCCTTTTCTATAGCACAGCAACCATAAAAAAGCTCAGGGATTAAGTTCATCGAGCAGGTTTGTTGCGGTGGTTGAGCTCATAACATTGCTCGGTGTTCAAGAAGGGTGAGGATCCCTGAGTGCTGGTAGCAGAGGGTGGTAACAGCAATTTTTGAAGAGCAGAGGGGAAGCACGCACTGAACAAGAAGAAGAAGAAGAGAAAACAAGTAGAGGAAAGAGGTGAGGGAGAGGAAAGAAAAGGAGAAGCAGACAGAGCAAGACAGAGAAATAAGTAAAACACAGTTGTGTGCTGGAGATGTGAAAGCAGAAATGGAAGTGAAAAGGGGTGTTTCGGGGGGGACACCCAGCACCACCCCAGCCGCAGCGGGTCAGCGCTGCTCGGCCGTACGATGCTCAGGCTCTCTGCGATTCCCTGGGATGAGCCCGGTGGAGCGGTCTCTCTCCCGACTGCTCCTTAGGGACACGGCTGTGCCACTAAAACGGTCCCAGCCTGCTCTCCTCCGTCAGGCAGAGCAGTGCTAAATGAGGCCCTCTGGAAAGGGAGGTTACCACTAAATAAGGTGGGAAATCCCTCCTGGCTAAGGGAAATAGCCTGGAGTCAAAACATGCAAAGTCTCAAAGCTTCCCATCACCGCTGTTGTTTGTATCGCTCCTGATCCATTTTTCTGCTGAAGTAGCTTCACGTATGGCTGCCCCAGTTGGCTGAAGCTAAGAAAAAAATAAAACAAAGACTAGCACTTCCCCACAGTCAATAGTCTCCCAGTAAGTAGCCAGCTTACTGGGAAAGAGGATCCTTGTGAAGTCATGGTCATTTGCTATTTTCATTCTGCCGCGTCAGCCTTTCTGGTGTCTGTGTCAAAGAAAAAAGTCAGTTGCCTGAAACAACCTCCGGTTGATCTGAAGTCAGAACTAGCCCTACCAAAACCCTAACAACTCATTCCCATATCTTCCCTATTTGTTCACTACTTAAGAAAAGTTCCCCTCGGTTTGCCGAATTTTCAGAATTTTCAGTCCTTGGGCTGTAAGTTTGGAGGGATTTTTTTTTTGTGGATGGTTAGACTTGCTCTTTTGATTTTGTTCCCCTTTCACTCTATGTGGTTATGTAGCGTGGCAGGGTGGAGTGGACAGCAATGCACTCCCCTGACCCATGCACATTTTCACATTAGGCAGAGGTAACTTGGAAGGGTGAACTCTCCTCTGGAGCCCCAGCAACACATCCTAATATTCCATTACTCTCATAGCCGTGGAAGTTGTTAGTGAGGCCAGTGCTGCTTATTCTGAAGGATTTGTCAAGTTGTGCTGTGGGAATCCAAAGGAACAGCTGGTCTGAATTTCTCCAGAAATGGTTATCTCTGAGCGGATTCAGCTCATTTCTTTAATTTCTGCTTTGGTTTTGCTCTGCCTGGTCTCCATGCCACCACACCACTGGGACAGCCACACTCAGAGCAGAGCTTCCTTATGAAAGATTTTGGTGATTCATACGCTTCTACCGTGACTCTCTGCAGCCCTCTGAACAACTGTTTCACATGCAGAACCAAACCTGAACCCGAAATAGGAAGTTCATAGCCACGTTGCTGGTGTTGTAAAACTGAAGTAATACATTAATAAATTAATTGTGCAATCAGCTTACACGCTCTCATTTTGTCCTCGCAAAAGGTTTGCAATGGTGCTTTTGTTAGGCTATTCGATACTCTTACACCGCTTCAGGGGCTGGTAGCTTCATCTGTCAGGGAAGGTATAGAGCAGGATGAAGCATCAAGGGCAAACACTAAAATTCTAATTCAATAACTCATTTAATGGCAAGCGTTTGCCAAATTTTGAAAAGAACCACTTCACGACTGAATCACAATCTTGATTCTTACAAGCCCAGATTTTAACCAGGCTGCTGCTTTCTTCACTACCTATTCATTTGTGTTCATTGTAGGCCATATTTTTATAACTTATGTCAGAGTAGTGTCCAAGCCTACCACAAAAATTCGTTCCAACCCTACTTTTTGCGGTGACCTTTCCACGCAGATGCTCCACGGCGAAGCCAGTCCCCGGCGAACCTGACGTGGATGAGCCAGGAAACGAAATGCTGAGAATCTCAGGCTTGAGCTGGAAGGCAGCCAGGGAGCACTCCGAAAGCAGGCAGCGAGGCTTCTGCCTTGAATGTAGGTCACCGCTCACTTATGGAAATTCACTGCTCATGTGAAGAGTGCCATGAAGCAGCACTTTAGGGAGAGGAGGCAAACGTGCAATGCTTTCTGTGAGGTAATTCCAGTGGTATGAGGGGGAAGGTTCCCGATTGCTTTGGCTTTCTCTACTCCATTTTCACCACCTCTGTCGAAGTAAGGCATATGGGTGTCTGACATCACTAGAGAGATTCCTCGAGGGCACATTTCACTTGGAAGCGTAGTTTAAATACAAAATTTCTTGACATAAATGAGGCATTTGTCTTTTGTCTTTTTAAACAGATTACGCTCAAGAAGTTGTTCCAGGCTGAACTCTATTGTCAAAGTGAGGAGCTGCCTGTGAGCTAATCTCCCCATTGCCTGCAGATCCCTGCCCACAAGCCTGCCTGCAGCAGTGAATGGGGATCTTTCCTCACTTGTGGAATACAAACGCGCGCACACACACAGATATGCATTGTGGAGAGCTGACTTCTGATGGGCTCTGCTGAAACCGACTCCAGAGCATGCTTACTGTTTGCATGTAACCACACAATTAAATGTACTGGTTATTGTGCTCTGAAAGCAAGGAAGAAAGAACTAGTCTGGTTAAAATTAGAGCCAACAAACTTTTCTTTGGTTTTCATTTCACTGAGTCATCATACTCATCAGAAGAACATCCTCCCTCTTGTATCTCATTTAACCCCAGGACAGTAATGCCCAGTTCTCTGCCACTTCTCCATCCCTTGTTTTGGAGCTCTATCACCAGTCACTTAATGCCCTGCTCTGCTGGCCACTGTCATCGTACCGTGCCATCGTTCTGCACCTTTGATATACCTTAATGCATCTCAGGAATGACGATGCAATGAAAATGTAGCTGTTCAAAAAGAGGTCTCGAGAGCTCGCACTAAAAGACTTGTACTGGTGCTTCAATCTCACAGTTGAAGCAACTGAGGTCTTTCATATTGGTAATCTGTTCTGAAAAGACAGCATCTCCTGTTATTAATGATCCCGTTCCTGCCTTTCCATCCTCCACACCCGTATATACTGTCCCTGTGCATTTACTTTGCATGTTTTTCTTAGTCCCTGCATGCGTTCCTCTCTGTTACACTAAATGTTATGATAAAAATGGCTTTTCTGTCCATTATACCACTAACAGTTGCACTTTCCAGAAACACAGTCCTGACAAATAATGCAGCTTGGTTGTATGATGCACAGCAGCACTAGAATTAGCTCTTCAGTGTAGCTTTGAGCCTGAATGAGAAGTTGCCCCATGTCTGTGACAACAGTTACTATGAAAAAAGAGCCTCCTATCCGCCAGCAGAAGAGGGGCTGTAAAAGGAAAGGATGCTGCTTGGCAGACAAAAGTAGGACATCAGGCCCCAATCTCATACTCTCTCAGTTCTGGCTTGATGTCATGATTATTTCATCTTGCTGGGAAATACTGCGGTTAGAGACATGGTGCATCTCAGTTCAGTCGCTCTGAGCTGAGAGGAGAAACTCATGCAAGTGAGTTTCAGATCCCGGATCTGATACATATTTAATACATTTTTTAACACAACTGTCAGGACGAAATACTTTACTGGCCAATGACCAGTTCTGAGGAAATACATCTAGGATTTAGGGAGGATGTAAGTACCTACATCCAAAATTACACTGCAAAAAACCCCACTGGCCCTGACTCTTAGGGAAATTTTTTCCTAATACTGTTTTAAATTCCTGCACCCCTAGAGATGCATCTCTGAGCATGCCTAGAAGTGCCTTGCTGCTAACCTGTTGAACAGGTTGCCATCTGAGCCTCATCAGGATTCACAGATAGAAATAGAAATTCTCCATTCTATCTGTTAGTGGCCAGACAGACAAATTTTCCAGTTCCTCCTTGGACTAATACAGCTAATTACAGTGTTTCTCAAAATGGCCAGCTTTTCATTGCAGGACCCAGGCGCAGCCACAGCTCTTTCTGTAAGATAAGAAATACTGAATTGCAATTCTGCTTCTGGAAGGCAGTGTCACTTTTGCTCCAAAAAAAACCCCCACTCTAGCCAGAGTCTGGGCTCCAGCACTCCTCTCTGCAGTGACTCGGTAAATCACAGCCTCCCCATGGCCTGGGTAGCTGAGCTGTGGGACAGGTACGCTATGAACTCATCGGATGCTGAGAAACTTCGTTCAGGGTTTGTGCAATGATGGATACAATGAACTGTCAGTGGGACTTGTCTACAAAGACTCTAGATCCAAAATACAAGCCTCCACCTATTTAGCACAAGAATAGCTCCATTAGTTGATAATATTAGGAAGCGACTGTACTTTTTTGAGACACCTACAGGAGAAGGGTATGATAATATGTGGTTATTGGGCAAAATTAATAAAATGCCCCAGGACCCTTAGTGGAAAGAGCTGATAGAACTTTAGTTCTCAGAGGGTAAATTATTTATGATCCACCCATCTGAATTATTTATCCTCCATTAATTTCTATGTCCTAGAGAGAGATTTCTATTATGCAGCTCTAGTCATCTAGAAGTTGGATATCTAGTCAAAGTTGATTGTCTAAGGTCACTCGATACTGGAAATATGGGCAACTCCAGAGGAAGAGTCACCCCTCCTACCTTAGACACCTCCCTTAGCCTCTCCACATTGACCGAAGAAGAAGCTGAGATGCCTAGCTCAGAGCAGACGGCTACCTTCAAATGTTAAATCTGTGTACAGCCCAGCCTGGGTATGCGATTAGACCCTGGCGTGGGTGCACCAGTGAGCCCGTTGCTGCCCCATGCTGGGCCAGGGCTTGCTGCAGGCAGGGCACCCTGCCTGCTCCTGCCCCGCTGCCAGACTTGCTCCAGAGCTGCCGGCACCCGGCCGAGACAGCACGCAGGCCGAGTGGTAGCAAGAGATTAACGATTTGGGAAAGATGATGAAGATGGGGTCAAGGAGAGAGAAGAAAAAAGATGGAGAATGAGAAGAAGAAAGCAAAAATGCCAGAAATGGAAATCAGCTGCAGGAAAGACAGCAGTAAAGGGAGAAGGAAAGAAAGGAAGAAAAGGTTGTTTCGGAGAAACAAAAAAAAACCCCCAAATGCTATTTGCAGCCATCATATAAGGTTGGTGCTTGGCACACCACATGGGAAGGCGGATGGGTACATGACCAGGCAGAGCCATCCCCCCAGAGTGGGGCAGGCACTCTCTTCTCCTCTGCCCGGCTTTCCGAGCACGCTGCCCTACTCCAAGAGGCTTACTTAATGAATCGCATTGACAACCAGGCATCATAAATCACCTCCCGTCACACAGCTCTCACGCTTCCATCCTCGTACTCGCTCATTCGTTACCATGGCTGGGCATGTCAGAAATACGGCTGCCAAAGCAAAGCTGTTGGAAGGAGGAGAGGCGTTGCTGCCCCATCCGCAGCCCAGCACACGCCGTCCCCATCCTCCAGAGAACAGCCTCCACGAGAGGCTTACGGGAAGGGCAGGAAGATAACCGGCACTCAGATGTCCTGAATATGCAGATTTATATTTGGAGGCTGTTACAAATAAAAATTATTTTAAGGCGATCACATTAATCAGGGCCTTTTAATGCATTTGCTGCAATGAGGCACAAATGAAAAGAGTCACAAGTGCATACTGAATGTAAAGGTTAATCAAAGGCAGCTTCTTTTGGCAGCTACATCCTTCTGCTGGTCTTTGCCAGGAAACACTCACTTCGTTGTTACTCTCTTTTTTTTTTTTTAAACTTTGTATGTCCAATCCTCCATTCTCAGGTTTTCTAAAAATCAGAATTATATCACACCCCTTTTAAGTACCTGGAGGAGAACATGGTGAATGTGAAACATTTCAAAGCTACTTTGAAAAATGGGTTTTCAGCTTCAGTAGTTTTGAGTGAGACTTTTCTATATGTATTATAAAAGGTGCTGACTGATCCTTTGTTGCAGGTATTGAATGTAATCCCTTTAAGAAAACCACCTGAGCTAGCAGAAAACAGCAGAGCAGTCCCAGCCCATCAAGAAGCTGTACAGGCCTGTTGATATATCTGTTCTGGGGACATTATCTCTTACCCACTGCCCAGCTGGGAAGCATTTGGAAGCATTTTATGGACCGATTCAGCATTAAATGGTGGGTTGACTGCAGACTGCAGTGCAGGATAGTAGCGCCTCAGCCAGCTTTCAGCAATCCCATGCCAATTTAAGATGCCGTTTACCTGGTAACATTCACTTTGGGGAAACACAGACGTTGCCTGCGCTCTCATTCACCTCACACAGCTTCAATCACAGCTAAGCTGTCACAGAAGCCCTGATGGCAGAAGTTGCAAGGGAAGCATTAAATCAAAGCACCACCATTCAGCTGGACTATGTCCCTTTCTCTTGGAGCGCTGCTCCTGTTGGAGGTGGAATGGATCTGTCTCTGTGGGGAAAGGCTTGTAGGGCTTCCCAGACCCTCCTGGGTCCCACTGCTGGGATCCAGTGCTGGGACAAATCGAGGTGGTGATGCTTGGTCCTTTGGTAGAGCAGCAGGGCTGACCTTGGCTCCACTCTCTGCCATAAGCAGCACGCTTCCCCTGAGTCATTAATTTTTAACTTTCTTCAGTCTGTGCCAGGAACTGAATTGCTGTAAAATAACTCACACTGAATTTCAAAAAAGAGGCTGAGATAAACCAGGAATTCACCTTTCCTCACTGAAAGGATTTTACTCTCCATGACCAAGTAGGTACAGTAGGACTGTTCACATCCCACCATCTCTGTCCTTCCTCTCTAGCTCCACATTGGTTTTTTTCTCATCACAGAAAGTCTCTAATAATTTTCTTCTTCATATTCTTATGCCATTTCCAAACTTAGCTCTCTAAATTTTCATCTTGTTTAAATTTCTCTTTCTCTACTCTTTCTGCTACTAGAAAGGGTTAAGGGGTAAATGAGGTGAATGAGAGTTTAACCCTGCAATGTAGTTGTACTTTCCCAGTCAGGCCCTGGTTCTCAGCCTCAGAATTCTTCCATTAAAGCTTCCCCTTCAGATTTAAAATAGATGCAGTTAACATGCCCAAAATTTTGCTAGAAAAAGGAAGATTTCTGAGTTTCTTCTGGCCTGATGAGGTAAAAACCTACTTTTGGCTCTGCCTTTGAGACATGAAAAGATCATGCTGTCTGCTTTCAAATCTTCACCTGAAATGAGTTTCCATCTTGGTTTCTCATCTGTGTTTAGACTATTTCTTTTAAAATTTCTAATTCATCTGATAAGTTTACATGGAAGGTATGGATGAGATCAAAAGCCTACTTTGGGTGTTTCGCTTTGTCCGTGCAAAGCAGTAGGCTTTATAATCTCATTGTTTTTTCTCCTTACTTACTGTGGCTTTAAAGGCAGCAGATACCACTGAAGCACATTATTTCCATCTGCATTATAAGCATTACTCACGCTGCCCCAAACGCTCAAGGGAACTCAGTGGTGACGTTAAGCTGGCTGCAGCACAGCAGAAGAAGGTATGGTCTTCTGCATCTGAGCTTAAACACGAGACAAGTCTGTCTGTCGTTCTTGTGCCGCAGGGCTCTGCCCTTCTGACCAGCTGTGATCCATCCAGAGTCTCCAAGAAGGGATAAAATAGTACCTAAGTCACAGGACGACAAGATTTCCTACTGTGCCGAAACACACAACCACCCAACCCCCCGGCAGGGGCTGGCAATTTTGCTGGAAGTCTTGATGATGACAGCTTGTCCATCCAGGTCAGGAGAAGGTAGATGGGTGGAGCAGCCCTGGGAAGCCTGTATAACACGTGTTGTTAATAACCCACTCAGTGCATGGTTTCCATCTTCCAGCACTTAAGATGAAGGTGGTCAGGATTTCTTCTGATGAAATGAGATTGGTAGTCTGTAGAGGAATGCAGTTTCCTTGCAAATTGAACGGTTACTGAAGGGAACTAATTTTAGTATAACTTTGATCAGGAAAGGTCTGTTAGATACAGAGGGGGAAATCTCATCTCAGAATGATTTTGGTTTAGTGGTGGAATGCAATTCACATTTCCTAATACAGAAAAAAAGAGGAAAGGGGAGAAGAGTAAAAGGAGAGAAGGGGAGGGAAGGGCAAAGATCTGACAAATGTTGGAGACCAGGGCCTATTACATATGAAATTATTGTGCTGTGAAAGTACAAGTTTGTTCTCTTCTGCTTGGGAATTTATGTTCATAAGACAAACAGCATTGCTCCGTTCAAATGCAGCTTTTCAATGGAGCAAATACATTGGTAAACATCACAAGCCAGGCTCTAAAAATCTTTTATTCTACCAAAATCTTAATTTCTTTGAGCATCTCCTATTATCTCTTTAGTGGACACTACCTAACGAATCTGCTACGTAAACTCTTTGTCTCACTGGTATTTTAGGGTAAAGTACAGCCATCCAAGATGTCTCTCCACCAATATGATGATTCAAAAGTACTTGTATGAGTTACGTGCTGCCTGTCCCCACAGATATTTTATTTTTCTCCACGGCTGCATTTCCAGATTTTATCTTATTGCCACTTACTGTAGTGTTTGTTGTGTGGGTGTATTGCTAGTGAACAAAGCCTAATTAGATTTACTTTACAAATGCCATGAGCTTAAACTGCAGTAACCACTCTGAAAGTTATTATGCCTTATCAACGTGCAAATACTATTTTCCTACCCACATGTCGCTTGCAGAGCTGCAGGTCTGCAGACGGGCTTTGGCAGTGCTTTAGGCTGTAGTCCTTTTCTCCTGCTCAGCTAGTACAAAAAGGCCTACGCAGAGAATTAGGCATCCGTATACGTTTGGGAAGCCGAATCAACGGGTCCAAAAGGAATTTAACCAACATTCTGAGTTTCTGTGTGCACGCATAGCTGTGGTGTATAACAGCAAAGAGGTTCTTTATCCAAAAAATTCCTTCCTTCTCTTTTCCATCCCTTCCCCACCTCCACTGGCCACAGCTCAAGGGTACAGTAAAGGTCACCTATAGCACATTAAAGGACAGCGTATCAGAGTCTACGTGTTTTGCTTTGGCAAAGCAGCCCATGAGGAGCTGGTACGAGATGACACCAGTCCCGGGGATGGTTCAGAGCTACCCTCCCATCGGCAGCCTCCCGACCTGTCCCTGCTTTTCTGCTCTGACGGTCAGCACACCTCAGAGCCTGGCTGCGCAGGCGACTTTTAACAAAGCCCTTTTTGAAAATTAGCACAGCCGTTTCCATCCAGGAACCGCATGAGCGTTACTCAGGACATACACTGAGGTACATGAGACCTAGCTCTGGGAATACAGTTATGGAAATTTTCTTCAGCTAGTGGGGAATTTTGCCATTTTTTCTGTTCAGTTCCTATTGCAATTTCTGTCATCACCAGACAAAAGAGACCTTTAATTCTGGCAGATCGCATGAAGGAACTAGGAATCCTTGTTCCTCATTACAGCGTTAGGCAGCAGTCCCCAAGCTGTTATGAAACGCTGCAGAGGGGTCACAACGGGAAGTACAACCATCAGCAGCAAGTAAAATAAAGGCTTTCCTTCCTATTCTAAGACTTCAGAACTTCCTTATCCTCCAGCCCGAAATCCTCTTACAGCTGTTGCATTTATTTAAAGGAATTTTTTTTTTCTTATTTCTGCCTGGGCCGTATAAAGGACCCACCACTTGCTCGCAATTTGCATGAGAAACAGGCAGAAGGCAAAAAAAGATGCAGCTTAATCAATCCTCAGAGGAGACCTTGAAGCCTCTGGTCAAAGGTCTGCAGACTGCATTAGGTACTCACTCCCCTGGCTCCATCTGAGCTCCTGCCGCAGCTCTGCATCTTGTTCCTCCAGCCTCATTTCTCTTTTTCTAATTAGACATGGTGCTGCCATTCAAGATGGAAAGTAATCTCACAGCCTGTTTAATATGTACCTGTTGACTCCCACACAACAATTTAATCAGAATTTGATAGGGTTTGGAGGCAATCCGTCTGTTTAGAGGCCGAACAAATAAAAGCTGTCTGAGAAACTGCTCTCAAAACCCAGAAGAGGGATTATTTCCAACTAGGTGCAAAGCCTGGGTCAGGTCCTATTCATTTTATTTATATGAGCAGTCAAACCGTGAATGGAACAACACGGCAGAGCTAGGTAAGCAGGATCCAACCTATTATTTTCAGCTCCTTGAATACCCCTAGTCCTCATTCATCAAGAGTCCCAAGGACCTTTTGACCACAGTCAGACAACGCAAGCAGCAAGTTTAAGCACGGGATTATCTGAGCAGTTAAAGTTAGGCACATGCTTAAACGCTTACTGAGTTAAAGCTCAGAGCAGCTCCTGGGGTTTGGTCTTCCCTGCTCTCATTTGTGGACACGGAGGAAAATCTTTGTGAAGATGTGGCTGCTTCTGGCTTTCACACAGATTAATACGGCACAGTCCATAATTTTTTTGTCCGCTGGGGAGATCGCTGTGTGTGGGAACTTCTCGGGCTGCACAAACAGAACAAAAAGCAGTGACCCCCACTAGCTGGATTTCTTTTCTCTCCTTTAAGGCTGACTGTCTGCATAGGCAGAGATGTAAAAGGGCTACTGCATAAATCCCAGGCGGATGGATGAGAAAGCAGGTTCCTGGGTATATCGCGGCCAAGTACCACTGCTGTTGGCAGCAAAAGCGATGGCTGCAGCTCCTGGCCGGGGCTGTGGGCAGGAGAGGGAGCCTGGCAGCGCAGGCAGCGTTCCCGCATGGTGCCAGGGCAGCGTGCCTACCTTCACCGCTCGGCACCCTATTTTAGCGGGTAGGTACAGCATCGTTTGATCATTTGGAGAAGAAAAATGGGGAAAACATAACGTCTGAGACAGGCTGAAGCAGATGCCCTTTTTGCTTTCTCCTTAGCACTCAGGAAACGAATACTTGAGCCCACTCCACAGACAGCTGGCAGGCTGCGGGCAACCTCCCCGCCATGCACTTCCACAGGGCTCAGCTTTTGTTTCAGGATCCCAGAGCTGCTCCAGCTGGAACAGCCCTCGGGGTCTCCCCTTGCAAAATAACCTCTGCAGCTCCGGGATTATCTGGCTGTCAGGGCCCAGGGCCTCTGGATTGTCGCTTTACCAGGATCCTCCGGCGGGATGCAAAACGAAGCAAGAGGAAGGCAGCGGGACATAGGGTAAGCGTATACCACGGCCTCTCGAGGTTACCCGGTGGCTATTACTAGCCCTGAGTTGTTGATCCAGTGCCATTTTTTTGTCTCCATAGGTCAGGTACAGACTGCAGAAAAGCTCGCTAAGGAGCGAGTGGTGATGGACAAACTCACCGCTCCTCTTCAGAGGACCACAAGAAAATGGGACCCGGACGGGTCAGCCTCCGTCAGCTTTCTTCAGCCTCCATCCATCCTGGGCAAATAGGCGGTGGTGCTGGCTTGCTAGGAAACGCTCAGCAAAGGAAGGTAGCAATAGAAATTGTAAAGTGTGTTTTCTTCAACGCCCAGTGTAAAAATGCCCAAGGCCTGAGGATTTGATTGACAAAATCAAACCCGTAACACTGCATACCCCTTAGCGCATTGCCTCAGATTTTGTGGCCTTTATATTACATGTTGCAGATACACACACACAAATCTGAGAACAGATGTTCATTGTGCAAACAGCTGTTCTGCTTGAAAATGGCACTGCCTTGGCTGCCTGTCCCTGCCCCAAAGTGAGGATCGCTCCCTGTGCTCCACAGCATACATAGAAAGAGGGTTTGTGCAAGCTCCCCCTCATCCTCTTCAGAAAAAATGCACTGGGGTAGTCTACCCTGCCCAGGAGGATGCTGATTTACAGGACAGGTAATGCCGCGAAAATTAGGCTATTTGCAAATGTTGCAAATCAGGCATTCAGAGTCTCCAGACCCTGTTACAAAACTTGGCCCTTGAAATTTATCAATCGGAAATTCTCCATACTACCGCTAAATAGGTCAGAACATCTTATTAAATCCTCACTGTGAAGTAAAATGGTGCTGTGCACAGACACCCACATTTTTTTTCAAATCCACTCTCAGACATGACTCCATTTTTGCACATGATCACTGCTTGTGTCTACAGTTATGAAAGTTAGCAAGATTTCTCTCTCCCAGCAAATTTGAAGGAACAATACCTGACACAAAGAGTCCAGTGACTAAATTTAAGTTCAGCACTGAAGAACACCAGGTCATTGAGATTCTTACAGTGTTCCTTGTTAATATGCAGCTTCTTTGAATGCACTACGTAAAACAAGGGTAGCCATCTTCACACAAAATAGTAGCACTACAAAACACAGCTGGATTAAAAAAGAATGGATCTTTCTTGAGATAGGTGTTTGCCTGCGAAAATTCAACTGAACAGTAAGCTTTGTGGAAAAATTAATTTTTTTAGCAGATACAAGCATTTGAAATAAGACAACTTTAAAGAATAACAGGCACAATTTGCACATCCGGAAGATGTATACACTTATCCACAGAAATTCAGACACTGCTTTCGGCAAGTCACTCCAAAATACAGCTTTCTTCCACTTTTTTTTTTTTCTTCCTCTTGGCACTCATGAATACCCTTTAATATTCTTATGAGTTTGTCTGCTTCTGATTCTGATGAAAAAATAATCTTTTCAATCATCTAAGCTGAAATAGAATGAATTAAGCCCAAGCCACATTGATATTAGCATGCAAATGATGCTCATGGAGTCAGTGCAATGCTTATTGTAAATGGTTGTCGCAATACAGCATAATATTTTGCAGGTTCAAAAAAGACTAAATTTTTACTGCAAAATACCATTTTTATTACATAGGTACGTACTGTACTGTAATGCTGAGTGCATTCATTAAAAATATCTATGAAGCATTATTTTTTCCATGTTTTTTGTAGCCAATATTGCTTCCATACAAGGGTACATTTTAAAAGGTAGTCTGCAATTGCTCATCACCAGCAATTATTCCTAATAATATCTTTCAGCCACCTAGCTATTCAGCTAGACATATGTAAGATAGGACACACCTCACCGAGGAATGAACTATGTTTTAAGGTCTTTTTTTTTCCTGTACAAAATCTCCTGCCTAGAGACACACTGAACTGATTCTGAACTCCTGAACGAAGAGGGAGGTAAAGGAAGAGCAAGCAACATGGTGAATGAGCTGGTTAACAGGGCGATCCAGAGCAACAGTTCAGGTCTCACGTCACCTGGTTTGCAGGTCATTTCTATAATGGCTAGCTTTTCAAGTTGGCAATGACTCCCACCATTCCTTTGTGTTTACAGCAAAAAAATAAAAAAAAAGTAGTTCTTTCCCAGTCTGTTAATACAGATTATCAAACCTCTCTCTCCCGTCTGCGTCTGAAGTGTAGATGCCCTGAAAAGGGCTCCCAGCTCGAGCGCTTCTCCTTCTAGTGCGCTTCATTGCACATAAGTTGGCAATTACAACATGTGAGCTCACCTTCTTATCTCATAAACTACGCAGGACCGGGCCAGTTCAGTTCTTGTGTGATGTCTTTGAGAAAACCCCAAGAGCACTAGAAAGTATAAGTCATCGTTTGTTATGGGACTGCCCCCTATTTGAATGATTTAATTACTTGCAGGCGAGCAGGCAGGCTGGATCACGGCACCCTCACCCAGCTCACCCCGGGGCCATGCACGGGCTCCCCAGCTCCTGCCTCCCCCAAACCCCAGCGCAAGGTGTCCCAACCACCGAAACCCTTCGGAGGACCAGGCACCCGGAGCTCGGTGTTGTCTGAGGCTGAGTCCGCCGCCACCCCGTAGTCACAGTTAACAGGCAGGAGAGGCGGAATCCAGCCCCATCCAAGGGTCATTGCCTTCCCCAAAAGCCACAAAAGCCTTTTCAGCATCCTAATTCAAATACAAGGGCCGGTCCTACAGATGTACAGAGAAAATGAGAAATCAAGTGTAAGCATTACCCTTCTGGGTGCCTGTGTTAGCAGTGAGTTTATAAAGTGCCAATAGAGACTTCTCCCCTCTATTTGTGAAAAGTTTGCATTTTCCCTCTCCCGGTAGTCCCTCCTAATCCGATGGGGAAAATCAGTTTATGGCCCCAATTCAGGTATTTAGTTTAACCTTGAGCAAATCAGCAAGGCATGCCAAAGTAGCTGTCAGCTGTGCCCACCCAGCTTGTCTCCTCTAACTGTGGCCAGCCTCTCAGGCTAAAGGCAAAGGTAAAAATCCCCTCACACATCTTCCCAAAACAGGTTACTCATTAAGGAGGGAGCTGGCAGGTGAAGTTTCACAAGTTTAGTTTCTAAATCCAGGACTGCCTGTGTCACTATCCCTATCCTCTAATTTCAGTCATGCTTCTTCCTCTTTAGTATGCACTCTCTGAGTAATGTATTTAGGAGAAGTAATCTTATTCTTTCCTAACTTTCGTTTTGCTAAGCTAAGTAAGCCAAGATCTAGTAATCTCATCTCGTTAGTTACTCTCAGTTCCCATATCACCTCATTAGCTTTTCTCTGCTCCCATTTCAGTTTAAATTCTTTTTTTTTTAATATAAAGCAACTCTAATATTCTCCAGGTATTCATACATATGCCTTGTATAGTTGTACTAAAGGTTTCTTTTTTCTGCTGTACATGCTTGGATTGATGCGTCATAGAAGTAGAGCAATGTAGGATTGGAAAAGGACCGCCTGGGACCACACCAGCCATTCAGTGCTGCTCCTCACAGTCCCTAGAGACTGAATCCCACCAGTATAACACCAGCGGTTCACAGATCTTCGGCCACCGATCCACATTCCCCCTGTCTTCCTTGCTGCCTCTGATACAGGGACCCTGCTTCTTGTGAGTCCGTGTCCACGGCTTTGCACTTTGGGCTTCTCTAATTCACCCTGTTCCTCTTGCTCTAATTAATTCACAGGGTCCTCCAGTCGTCCCTGAACGATGCTCCTGTCCTCTTCACCGTTAGCGACCCTGTGCCACTTCGTATTACTGACGAATATCTTAACCTTAGACCAAGTTCTTGTACCAAGGTCAATAATGAAAGAACTGAATGACATTGGTTTCCAAATGCATCCCCAAAGAACACCACTGATAACCTCGCTCAATCTGGCTCCCCTTGACACGCTCACCTGCTCCCCACTCTAATTCCTGCGTGAAACCCACTCACCTCTTTACGTAAGTGCTTGCAATTACAATTCCAGCAATGCTCAAGGCCCATGAACGTATTCACAGAAACCATAGAAAACAAGTGTTCAGTAAAATATTCTGCAGGGTTTAAAAACACAGTTTTTTGCTTTTGATAGAAGTAATAATGAAGGCAAGGCCTCCTCTTGTAATCTAGGGTAAGGCTGATGTAGGAAGCTTTATTGTTTTAATTCTTTTAAATTAAAAGTCAGAAGACTGAAACAAGAACTTACGAGGTATAAATATAATTTTTGTTTCTTTTCTGGTGCACTCTAAAATGACTGAAGCTGAGCTATCTCTACTCAAAATAAATAATATTAAGAATAATAAGAATAATGCATTCTCAAACGTATTAATGACGATAGTAAATAATATGCAAACTATAAGAACAAAAAAACTAGAGAAAAAGTATTGAATGGAGTAAATATCTTTAAAAAGTTTAACTTTGGCAAAACGATTGTTCTGCTATTGTGCACCTACTGAGTATGACTTAAAAGTAAGGTCATGTACTTTAATAACACCTTGGAAATTGTCGTATAGCAGATATTTATCGAAACTTCTTCCATCCTCCTCTATTTCTCACTCTCTTTGTAAGACTTGGAAATAAATTGGTTTTGTAAACTCCAAGCGTGAGAATTTTGAAACAGTTAATCTTCAGAAGATATTAGAGTCATAAATTAGTTTAAAAAACTTGAGGCAGGAATCTGGTATAGGAATCAATACATTATTCAGTTATGAGGCACTACCTCCAGAAGCTGTTATTAATGGGAGCAACGAGCATTCGTCAATGAGTTCTTCTGATATTGCATTATTAATACGCAAAACGCAAGTTTTCTGAGATGAGTTTGCAGCAAAAAAAAGACAGTAGGATATCTGATCCGTGCCAGCCACGATATGAAAAGAAATACATTTTGCATGCAGCACTATTGTATCTGCGAAAATTGCCACCAAATTGCCACTGAAAACATCAAGTCGTCCTTTTGTTCAGTTTTATATTTATTTATTAAACCACTTATGAAGGTCTACAATCAACAGTCTTTTCTTAAATTATCTAAAAATACCATTCAGTGAAATTCTCAGATAATTTCCTATTAAAACACAAAAAGGCAGTTTTATGGTTAGAAAGCAATAGATTTATAGTCACATATGAAGTTTGGCAGCTTTGAATATGGGATAGAAATAGGGAGCCGACTTTTGTGGGTATTCCTGCCGTTGTCCCTAAAGCTACCTCTCCCTATCTTTCAGAAACACTGCTTATTGCTCTTTCCTGACAGGCGGGGAGGCTCCGAGCGGAGCCCAGCTGAAATACAGGGTCCGAATCAGCGGACCTCAGCCTTCCTCCTGTCAAGCGCTCCCAGGTTTCCCCCGCCAGCCTTTTTCTCTTGAAGTTCTTTATTATTTGCACATTGTGCTGCTTCGGACAGTGATTTCTCGAGCAAAACAAAGTCTACTGCTCCCAATGTTTTCTATCATCCCCTGCCTTTACAGACCTCTCCTCTGTTACTGGTAAAAGATCATGCCTTTGGTGACTTGATGCAGAGAGGGCTTTAACGCAACACGTTTACAGCCGCGGAAACCTTCTGCCCTGGAACTGAAGCTTTGCCTCCCGCCCTTCAGAGGCAGCTGGCATTTATTTAACCAAGTCGAGATTTTAACGTAGCTCACTACTAGGTGCAGGACTCCCCAGTCTAAAGGGTCAGAGCAGCTGCTGAGCCCCAGGTGAGAAATGGGGAAGGATGTGGCTCTGTGCAAATTTTGGGGTGCCGCGTTCCTGTGATCAGGAGCGGAGGGAAAGCCTCGAAGACAGTAAGGGGCTGCCGCCGGCTCCGGGCATCCAGATCCCCGTCCAGGCTAGGGAGGGCTGGCACAGCCCTTTTTCTTGCTCTAGGGTCCTTTTTATGGAAATCCTAAACTTGACTGCGTTTTTATTTTCATATTCAGGGTAAATGAAGAACAATTCAGTGATTCGGACCTATCTTTGGAACAAGTAATTTCTAATCACTTCCTCCTTTATTTGACACAAATACAGCATCTCTGCGGATTGCTGGCTTTCTCTGAACTCAAGCTAGCAGCAGTAAAGCCGAGCAGCCGTCTCTCGCTTCCTCTGCCTGCTGAAAGGAGCTATTTGCAAGCGTGTGCTGTGGGGAGCGGAGTCACTTCCTTACCATGTTTGGCCACAAAAAGAGATTGCACTAAAGCCGGAAGCGCCCGTCATTGTGCAGTTCGGGAAAATATTTTAAACATCTCTTTTGCCTTCCTGCTCCCCTTTTTTTTCTTTGTGGTAAGGGAAGATGCATATACTTCTACGTTATATTGTTTGAAAACAAAAGGCTGAGCCGTCTCGGACTTGTCTCAACAGTTTTATTTGACAAAGTAGGATTCTGTGGTTGAGCTGAAACTGGCTAAAATGCAGTGTAAACTTCAGCAAATGCTCTCAGGGTGCTTACTGAGCAAAGTGGTGGAAGGACCAAAGCACCTCATGTGTCCCTGCCTAAGTGAGGTTATACTACAATTGGTAAAAATCCAGCTAGGATATGAAAGAAATTAAGCATTGAGCATGAAAGCAGTAAACACTGAGTGAAGGACTGCTTTAAAAAAACTGTAGTTTTAGCATTCTCTACATGAAAATGAAATTACAATGCAGTAATTTTCCATTTTCAAGTAAGCTCTGCTGGACTGTGTACTGCTAGCTGGACATCAGTTTTAAATGCTATCAAAGCCGTTACTTACGGCATTTTTTTTTCTGTCTCATAAAAGGTCAGTGTCTTGAAGAATTCAAACGAGACTCGCACCGTGGGAGCAGAGTGCCTATTAGTGTCTTGGTGTAAGCAGTGCCCGTGGATGCGTACAAACACCCCGGGGTCCAAGCCCCAGCGCTCGCTGCTGACTGCCCAGGTGGGACGGGAAGCCGGAGCGAGCCCCTCTGCCCCATCCATCTTCGGGCTTTCCGCCGTGAAAGTGTTCTGTGAGGGCTCGGTGAGTGCCATCAGGGCTTAAATCCCAGTGCTCTGGGTTTTGCTGGCAGCATGAACGAGCGGCGTAAGCCAGAGCAGACCTCAGACTGGGTTGTAGGGGTCTAATTAAGGCTGAAGGGTGCCAAGGGGGGCTGCTAGGGCATGTCCCGCAGGCTGCTCAGGAGGGGCTGCTCCTACCCCACAAGAAATCCCTCCAGCAAAGCACGATGCCAGCACGACTGCGTTTGCAGGAAATCATTGGGTTTGCTCTCAATGCACCTTTTCCTAGCAGGAATACAAGCGGGAGGCGAGAATGACCCGACAGAAACGTGCAGTGAAGGGTGCCTGAGACGTGCTGGGCCGTGCGGTGCCTTCCTTTGCACAACCCAACAACTGCAGCAGGAAATCTGCAGCAAGAGGAAATCCATCCCCTTCCCAAGGACAGCCCCACGTTTGGGGCACTTTGGTTTTTTTCCTCCCACAGGACCGAGGCTTGGGAAGGTGTGCCTGCTGCGTGACTCATTTCAAAATCACGGACAAAATAAATCCTCATCGATAGCACTGGTTACACTCTTCTCCTCTGCCACAGGCTGGTGATGCTCCTTCCCACGTGCGGGAGCAGTACTGGTGAGAGCGGTCCTGGGCAGCAGGATGCCTGCAAAGCCGTTCCCCCTCGGCTGCTGGTCGGCAGGGCAGGGGGGTCTCCATCCCTTTCACTACCCTGACATGCCACAGCACAAGAGGTCGGAAAAATCCCCCTCTCTCGGAAAGCAGTTGATCCGGCTTCTACCGGGGCAACATTTCAAAGGCAATTATGGGGAAGAGCGAGCGATTCTTTATTAATAGTAATAACAGTGACGGCGGCAGCAGCAACAACAATGGATTGCATTCATCACTCTGCACTGAAAAGCTTTTAGTGTTGTCTGCCTTAGTTTTTACATGAACGGCTTCCGGGAAATGAGAGCTTATTGATTTCCCTGGGATTCATCCCATGCCCTGGGATTCAACCCAGGTTTAGGAGGCTCATCGCTCTGTGACCGCAGCTGCTTCGCGGGTCAAGGTTGGTGATTCCCCACCTCTGCGGATGTTCGTGGCCTTCCTCTGAGGCGTGCGGAGCCCCAGAGGCTTGCCCAAGCCATAGCTAGAGATGGAACATGTGCCTCTGGGAAGAAGGTGTGAGTGTAAGGATTGTCCTCTGCAAGACCCTGCAATGGGAAGGAGCAGAAGAAAGGCCTTTCTCTGACTACCGCTGCTCCTATGCAAGGACAACATTTTCCAGCAAAGTTGTCTTCCTGCGAAAATGCTGAATTTGCCAAACATCTTTTCCAAGTGCGAGTCTACAGAGAAGCGTTATTCCCATACCCAAGCTAGGAGCTTCCAGCCGCTTTGGTCCTGGCTCTTTCCTCCATCTGCTAGCCGGCTGCTTTCCTGCTCTGAAACCTCAAACATTTTCACAGGATGAAAATAGAGATTCCCAGCCCCATCTCCTCGCAAACCTGTATGGCACCCTCGTGCCAGGGAGAAGCGGGCTGCCGATGGAAGGGACAGGACAGCCTGGCTGCTGCTGTATTTACCCTCTGCATCTCATCGGAAATCACGTGCCGCCTAACCTCTTCCACCCCGAGGCTCAGTCTGGCTTTCAGCCCTGTCCAGCGCAGGCCCTGCCTCTTAAATTCACACCCATTTTCCCCTCCTTTTCCTGTTTTTGCACACATTTTCTCCTTGCTTGCTGTCACACTTCAGTGCTCCCTGTGCTTGAGAGCAAAACCCTTGATAAACGTCACTGGCGGTTACTACCATGAGCACAAGAGAGCTGAGGTTAACCATCAACCTTTGTTTGCATCCCATAAGCACCTGAAGACGAGCAGCAGCATTTTCAGGGACAAAAGTTTAAAAGCAAAGACTTTGCAGTGCTGGTGGTAGCACCACCCAGTCCCACCATCGCCTAAGGGGTGGCTCAAAGCCTGGTCCTGACCGCCATACACGTGGAAGTTTTTTGGTGGAATTAGAGAGCGAGGAGATCCGGGAGCACCAGGTACAGCCATTTGTTATTTGTGTTGGCTTTTGCCTTCAGTTTATCATATCAAATATTACTCAGTTTATTGCCTGCTGGATCCACGGTCGCTCTGCGTGGCGGGTGGTGACTCAGTGGCAGCGCCCAGGGACAGCACCGTGACGGCTCTCCCACCTCCACAGCCCGAGCCTACACCCGTGGGCTTGGGGACCAAAATGACATGGGGGGACTGTGGGAGGGAAAAACCTGCTGGGTGGAAGCTGCGACATCCACTGCACACCCTACCCCGTAGCCTCTGAGTCATCTTGAAAGTAGAACCCGCCGCGCTCGCACAGCCATTTACCCGGCCAGACGTTACCACCCTGGTGGCGTGGCCATGGGCCAAAGCCACCTTCCTACCCCCTCGCAACAAACGAGGTGAAACAGAGGTGCTTCCAGAGAAACACGGCCTGACTCATGTCGCTAAATACAGCCAACGGGGCGTGTTTCTTCCTCATCAGCTTGTCTCCTGTCTGGGAGAAGAGCTCTTGAACCAGTTGGCCAGAAGTGGTGGCAGGATTTAAGGTGTTGCTCATGGAGGTGCCTGACAGAACTGGCAGAAACCACTCCAGGGTCCCTTAAATTACCGCAATTCATCCCTCTATGAAGCCATGCCACTTTCATGTTTATCTTTTTTATTGTTTTTTATACTGTCTGATACTGTATCGGTTCCTGTGTTTTATTAGACTTCCAGGTCAAGGGTTTTGAACTTGTTTGTCATGTGCAGTAAAATTATGTATGCCAGCTTGAAAGCACAAAATTTTGGTCTCCAGTGCAAATGTCAATATTCCCTGCATCACAGGTAGTTCTCCAAGTGTCTGAACACTTATTGAGTCAGTAAAGACTTCATGCGTTTATAACGAACAGATTATATCCACTGTCCTCCAAGCACGTCCAAAAAGTTCCCTCTTCATGGCCTCTGACTCTATCATTTCATGGCCTTCCTTTATGTGAACCCTTAAACATTAGCCTGGCTGAGCTAGTATTTTTGGTTAATGTTTTATACTGCATAACTGTGGAAAATAAGGCTGGAAGGACCTTTGAGAAGTTGTGAGGTAGATGATAAACTCAACTCCAGCCAAATATCTCTTGAATTAAGAGCAAATGATAACTGACTCCACAAGCTCACAGCATCTCGGGGCAAGGATCTCTGCAGAAGGAATATAGGTCAAGGACTCTGGCCGATATGGGTACAGGTTTGGGTTTGCAGCCATAGGCAGGAGAGGGTGCCATTACCTCCTTGGGCGTGTGAGGTCTTTGGTGGGTCTTCTCTGTTCCAAACATCAGAGTCAGAAGGATGTCCCTGCCACTGGTAGTGAATTGATGGTCATCATTGAACTGCACAGATGAAAAATTGTATTAATGCATCCGGTAAGAATGTTGAAATGCAAGGAACACATTTGTTCACCTTAATACTTTCGCAAGCTTTTAAATGCTGAAAGTCGAAGAACTGCCCAGTTGTCTTCGATGTTGGTGTACCTGTAGTTACTGCAGGAGGGTACGGTCACACGTAACAACATATAAATGCAGCTGACATCATTATGTGACTGGATATTGCCTGCCTGGTGTAAATAACGCCAGAGGAGTCACCACATCATTGCCAATTTTCATCTCACTCCTTGGAAAAAAGGAATGACTGCAAGCCATAGTCAAGCAACGCATTACAAGCAGCACCGCAGCACTGACCTGGTGTGATAGTTCTAGTCTAGTAACACACCTGGTGAAAGAGCAGGGAAATAGTTCATGCCACGATGATCATATGATATAAATTGTTATATGGCTTGTGCTGCCCAGTGCTCATGCTGTCCCCTAGCATGCAGCTGCTAGTTTCCTGCCTTCATGCCATGTGCTAAATTATCATAGAATAATTTAGTCTGCAAAAGAGCTCTGCAGGTTGTCTGCTCCAAGACCTCGCTCAAAGCAGGGCCAAGCTTGCAGTTAGAACAGGATGCTCGGGGCCCTTGGAGCTTTGAAGATCTCCAGCAATGGAGGTTGCCCAACCTCTCTGTTTCCACTATCCTGATTGTCATAAGCTTTTTTCTAATATCTATCCAGTTACAACTTGTAGGTGGAAAGACTGGCTCCATCTTCTCTATAGCATCCCATTAAGACTGGGCTTGCTCCAGGCTAAGCAAACCCAGCTGCTCTTGCAGTCATTCCTCTTATATTATGTGCTCCAGTCCCTAGTTGTTCTCCACTGGACTTGCTCCAGTATGTGAATGATCTTATTGTACTTAGGAGCCCCCCAAAACATTTTCCCAGCTGCGGTTTCCAACCCTCCATTGTTTTCAAACTTGTAAGATGATCAAGAATGGTTAATCTATTTATTCAAAGGAAATAAAAGAAAAAGTCATATTAGGGCACAATCCCTGGGCTGTCTCTGCATTTAGCATTAGACAGATGGCTCAGATTCCACCTGTGTCTCTGGAGGCAGATGCAGCCCAGATCTAAATGGGGAGCTGCTCAGCTGCGGCCATGTCAAATGCTGACCATATGTCACAACTGCTGGTGTCAAGGGGAAGAGGGGAAAATAGCGCTTTATAATCCTGCCCAAGCGTCGTGGAAATCAGCACCAGAGCCTCTTGTAGTGTCTCCTATTTGCTGTAGATTGTAAAAGGACAGGGAAATTTTCCATGGTCATCTGTCAGGTAAATAAGTTCCAGCAAAGGATAAAAGTCACCACAATACGTAGCATCTCCTAATGGCTTGTTCTAGAATAAAATCACCTTCATGAGAGACCACAGAAGCAGAGAAGTGGCACTAGCCACTTGTAAGACAGCAAAGTTCACGAGGAGATAAGGTTGTAAGCGGTAGCCCACACGGAGGTGAGTACAGGAGGATGGGAGAGATGGCAGCAGTTATATACCTGCCTAGAATAATGGAAAAACTTAGACTGGTCCCTGTCTTTTAGAGGGAAATGTTTCTCTCTAAAAAGATCGGTTGGCTGTATGGAAAGCCTCAGCACTCCTCTCATGCGCTGCTCTGCCTAAGAATTAGACCCCTGACCTTAGCTGAATTATGTGCTGGCATCTCGCCCTTAGCCCTTCCAATAGTGCCTCTCAAGATGCATCCCAGGGTCCCGTTTCTAATAATGCTACACAGCCAACACATATTAATACAATCAATACACAACAATAATGCACAGTCATCATCACATCAAGGTTGATGAGCTTCATACCAGCTTACTCCTTGAATAACACACCAAGAAAAGTAAATGTTTGCAAAGTATACAACTGTGGGCAGAAATGTTTATGAAATATATCCAGGTGTCTAGACAAAAGTACTGAAAAAATATGCATTTGGAGTGTCCCACTGACTTCTCATGCAGTTATCTTTGACAGAAGCTTTTTGGTGCTTATTGAAATTCAGGGTCCTTTACTGTATCTCAGGTTGGGCACTCAAACAATCATGCTCTGTCTTACTAGACAATCAGAAAATTTTAAGTTGAGCTGTGAAAACATCTAAAAATAAAAAGTAATGGGTCTAAACACACTGCTACATCCTGCCGCCACAAGTAATTGCCAGCGGTTGTACCACAGACACGATCGTTGTATCAGTGATGTCCTGGTGGTGGTCCAAAAATAATTGTACCATTGTGAGGCATGACTCAAGAAAAAAGAATTCCTTTTGTAGCTGGAGAGAACCAAAGGGCACCGCATCCATCTGCTTGCCTTATGGCAGGCTCAACTTGCTATTTATCGTGAGCGGCGTAGTTTTGAATTCTACCTTCTGTAACTCGCACCTCTCATTTTGCCCCTTGGCAGGGAGCTGACGACTCTGAGTCAGCCGAGTCCTGCGGTCCCCGCTCGAGCAGCCGTACATTACGCGTCAGCACGTCTCGCTGAGCACGCAGGAGTAGGAGTCAAGGAGAATCCACTTCTCAGAGGGTGCAAATTACATGCTTAGCAGGCCAGAGAAGGTGCAAAGCACACCCAACTGTGCTGGTCTGGAGTCAGCTACGCTCCTTAACGAAGGCTGCCGCCTCTCCTTCCCTGCGGTGCAGAGCCCCGCGTCACGGGAAGGGAGGGGAATGGCAAATCCAGGAAGGAACAGGCTAAAGGCAAGGGAACAAATAGTTGCTGAAACTGGAATTAGCGTCTTGGTGGGAGGTTCACAATAAATCTGTCATACTTAGCCTCTCTTTCAGCTGTTTCAGAGAAGGACGTTAGATCTAATGATGAACCCAGCAGGTAGTACATAGGAACTATATGGGCTGAAGTAGCAGCAACTCTTTCTTCTCTGTCACTTATAATAAGTATACTTACATAAGTATACTCATTATTTATCAAAGACTAGAGTCCCCAGATTCTTCAGCATTACAATAGCCAAAATGACAGAGCACTTGCTGACTGTTTGGCATCTTCAAAGAACAAAATAAGGAGGAAAGTGGAAACTCGCATTCAACTAACATGGAAAGCTGCAGTAGCAGTGCAGGCACATCGGCTTCACGGGGTTTTCAGTCTCAGTTACTGCTGGAGGGCCCCAGTCCTTCCCCCCTCCGCGTCCCTCCCGCACCTCTCGTTTGAGATGGCACAAGTCTTCATGCAACTGCCCGGCGAGCTGGAGCAGGGAAGTGCTCTTGCCAGAAAAGAAAATGGTTTTAAGTGGCAGTTTTTCATCTCAATTGGGATCACTATGTGCCCATACCAACAGCTCTGCCAGCTCAGCGGAGGAAATGGCACTAGTGCGGGTGTAATTCAGCAGGGAGGAGAAGGCAGCACTACTTAAACTTAGCTTGTCGCTAAACACGTAAGTGTGGCCTAAAATGGGTGAGACCTGCTTGCCAGGCTGCTCCCAGGGACCAGAGCTGCGGCTGGTCCTCCTCTGGTGTTGCACCAGTGTCTGCTGGTGTGTGCCCTCCCGCACGCTCCAGTCCCAGTATCGGCACGCTCCTTGCATGCTGCTGCTCTCCTGGGGATGCTTGCTGCTGGGGGAGACTTTTGAAAGAAGGCAGGGACTTTTAAATCCTTTTCAATTTGCACACCTCTAAACCTTTCCAGCAGAGCCACAGAACCCCACATAGCAGATTTCAATGCTTGGTTTTCTAAAGTACCTTTTTCAGCCAGGATTCTGGGTGGAAAATTGTGGGTCTGAGATGCCAGGCTCAAAAATAAGTTCTTGTTAAGGAGAGCTCTGTCAGCTTGAAGGTATTGGGCTGCATTTCCTCTTTTGCTTCATTAAATTTGCGCACAGACAAATAGTTCCCAGTTTGCTAACTCCAAGTATTATGAAAGCCTTATGGCTAATGATTCATAAAAATGTGTGATAAGGCTGCCTGTGCCTTATCAAACAAAGCGCAAAATATCCAACACAACTACCCAACCAAACAGAATCAATTTCTAACCACTTTGGAGATACCTATCCGTAGGTTCAGCTAATGAGAACAAAACCCATAGGGAAGTTTCAGGTAAAAACTCATCCAAAATGGGACTACAGGAGTTAGTTTTTGTCAGAAGTAACACAATAATGCCATAGAATAACTGGGAATTTTGCTAACTGTGAACAAAGGGACAAAGAGGAAGGGATCTGCGAATGCCCTGTAATACAGAAATGAGTTGAGCCTCTCATGAATAGGCAAAAATGGACCTAGGTACACACTGAATAAAGCCTATATTGAACTACCTACTGGAAAAGGTGATGTGATGCTTATTCCCCAAGCCCCTGTAATACCTCAAGATCCCACTGCACCTGGAACAGCGTGGTAGAGTCCATAGGGTCTCTTTTTCAAATTTGTCCTGAGCCCAATTTTTAAATGTCCCATTCTGTAAGGATAGCTTTACAGAACAACTAGAACTCCTACTGAAAGCCGGGGTTTCAATGCATACATGTGTCTGATTGAACTGGATAATTTTGCAGATCTGTCCCAAACTATGCAAGTTAACTGATATCTGAGAGCCTACATAAACATAATGTAAAAGATAGTCCAGGCATCCAGGGCAGTTTACAGTCTAAACAAGAGAAGTGGCAGTGTAATTAAAATTTTTCTTTTTTTTTTTTAAGAAATACCAGTTGTTGATATCGTTGACACTCTGAGCACACTTTTTAATTATGAGATATGCACTACAGTCCCCTCCCTCAGTCGGTTTGCATGGACGCTCTGGGATCCTTGGCTTTCACGGGAGCACTACGGTCTGTCCTTACACACCAACACAAAGGAGCAGAGCGTGAAATACTGTAAATCAGGAAACATACGGGAATAAACTCAAGAAGTGAAAGACAAGGAAGGAGGAAAACCATATTCGTAAAGGCAGTAGGGCTAGGCAAATGCTAAATGGGGTATATACGGGCATATATTGCCCTATAAATGCTTCATGTAACTATGAAGGTCTATACTTAGAACTTTTAAATTTAATACGCTGTGGGGCTTACATAACATGTGCTCCTAAACGCAGCATTCACCCAACATACGGACCTATATGAAATGCTCCTACTAAAACAATTGCACAGGGTCTAGAAAAAACAAGGTAAGACCATCGGTTAGATGTTTTTATATGGGTGATCAGCCATGCACACATTTTAATGGTTTCTTAAGTTACTGGGAGAAAATCAAGACAGCAAGAAGTAACAACCCTTGATATTTTGGTTCATTTCATGGGGGATTTATGAGATACGTATTTTATAATGTTTTTACTAAGGTTGCTTTGCCTAAAGTGGACTAAGTTTTTATGCTTTCACCCTGAAGTCAAAAGTTGTAATCAATCAAATAACACCCATAAATTTCAGTTTTCATAAGAGGAAGCAATAAGGCATTGCCCTGTCCCAAATTTTATCTTCTAAGTCATGGAAATTCTAGCTAATATCAGTACCTGTTGAAATTAGATCAAAAATATAAATCAAAGGAGCGTACTGCATAACAAAGGTGTACATTTGTATGGTACAAGCTCCACTGCTGCTCTAAAATGACTAAATGTTTACCATTAAGGTAAAATAAACAGAAGACCCGGTAGAGGATAGGTGATAAAAGAGAGGTGAAATTAGAGGCTCATAAGATAAAATGGGAAAAAGACAGTTATTAATTTCCAGTCCTATTATCTTGCTGCTGAGATATGACTTCCTACTGTGAAAGAAACTCACTGGTCACAACTGAGAAAAGTATTAAAAAGATGAAATAATAAAAGCACTGCCTATTCAAAACATCGTTTAATCCTCATATATTCATGCCTGCTTTCCGAAGGTGGTAAAGTATGTATATTATTGTCAATTAAACTACTGACTGAGTTAAAAGTGTGGGTTTTTTCAAAAATGATCATTGCCTTAAGGGATAATACAGGTATGACTGAATGTCTGAAAAGCAAAGAATGAGCACAGTAGGACCTAGAGGAAATATGTGTCTAAGTGTTGAGTTTGTAACTTCTGTCGAGCTCCAGACAAACCTTGAGCTAGAAATGAAACATTTCTCTAAGCGGTGATAGTGCAGCCTCTGCCTACCTTCTTATTTTGGTGAGTGTGTTGCTGGTTGCTGAGGAATGAGGGAAGGAAGGACTGTTCAGCGGAGACCAGCCTCCTCACCTGTGAGAGATGGGGATGGCGATGAAGAGCGGGGACGGCGATGAAGAGCGGGGACGGCGATGAGGAGCGGGGACGGCGATGAGTCCCACAGAAGGAACATCCTTTTCCTTCTGCTTGTAAAAAAGGCTATCCGTGTTGGCACTTTTCTTTTCCTAGCCAAGCCTAGTAATCTCAGGCAGTAAATTTTGTGTCAAGACTCAGAGTGGATACAAATTTCCACAGCTCCATTCATGGATCCATCCACCTCCTGCTAGTCCAGCTGAATATTTGAAACATAATCCACAAAACAAAGAGTTTAGTAACAGGTTCTTGTTATAAAGGTATCTGCACCATCTATTTTAGGCTGGTTTGGTGATCTAACTTCTGTGCAATTTCAAATACCAAAACTAGCAGACAAGTTCCCTTTTAAAGTCAATAGAGATATCTGCAGTAGCTAGCTGAACATCTCCTTGCTTGTTGAGATAAAACTGAAGCATGGTGTAACATCAAAAATATTTGTCAGCTTGGTCAAATACACAGAAATTCTTAAAATACTACCAAGAATGGTATATGCAAATTAACAGCCAGTTTTCATCTTCTATGTATATCATTTGCCTTAAGCAACACAGTGTACCCTCTAATAAATCGGATACTGCAAAATTATACTGGAGATATTTCTTGATCTATCAAGTGCTGTAATGTTTGAATGTTCATAAGGGCTCAGGTATGTTTGTCTGCCTTACTGGAAATACTGTTTTGCATATGAGGAAGGAATGTCTGCCTGTGATATGCCCCTTCTATGTAAGCAATAAACTGTGGACAAATTGTGCTGAATTTGTAATAAAGGCCTTGTTACTCTCAAAAGCAAGAACAGTGGCTGAAGGCAGTGGACAGTTGTCGTGGTTTAACCCCAGCCAGCAACTCAGCACCACACAGCCGCTCACTCACTCCCCCCCACCCAGTGGGATGGGGAGAGAATCAGAAGGAAAAAGGTAAAACTCATGGGCTGGGATAAGAACAGTTGAATAGAACAGAAAGGAAGAAACTAACAATGATAATACTAACAATAATAAAATGACAATAATAATAATAAAAGGATTGGAATATACGAAACAAGTGATGCACAATGCAATTGCTCACCACCTGCTGACCAACACCCAGTTAGTCCCCGAGCGGCGATCCCTCCCAGCCCCACTCCCCCCAGTTTACGTACTGGGCATGACATCCCATGGTATGGAATATCCCTTTGGCCAGTTTGGGTCAGCTGTCCTGGCTGTGTCCCCTCCCACCTTCTTGTGCCCCTCCAGCCTTCTTGCTGGCTGCGCATGAGAAGCTGAAAAATCCTTGACTTAGCTTAAACACTACTTAGCAACAACTGAAAACATCAGTCTGTTATCAACATTCTTCTCATACTGAACCCAAAACATAACACTGTTACCAGCTACTAGGAAGAAAGTTAACTCTATCCCAGCCAAAACCAGGACAACAGTCCATTACCAGATTAAAAATCTGTACTCTGCATCTATGGAAGAAGCAATCTATAAGGGCCCACTAACTTGAAGACATATCACAAAGGATAATTTCTCAGACTTCATTAAATCTGTTGAAAGAATTCAGTGTATATGGCTGAAATTCAGCATGGTGTTATAAATAATTCACATTTGCAAAGACCAAAGCACAGGCCTTGATCACATAATAAATTGATTTATCTGAGCAGAGAAGAACGGGGTGCTTAATCCTGCCAAATCTTTGTTCATCGGTGTGGCGTTTACTCATGTGATTAGTCCCACCGGTCACTGCCACCTTTACTCAGCCTGGAGCATGCCCGTCCCATAAATAGCACTCCACACAGGAGTGGACAAGGGTGTAAACTGCTAATGATTTCTTCATAATCATAAGCTTTTATTAGTTTGCTTTCTCTAGTGGCCCATTTTCTTTTAACACCAATAACATTTTAGAAAGATACCATGCCTGAAGACATGCGTGATTAAGATGCCCATAATACGGCGCTGATGTAAGCTATATTACTTCTGTATAAAAATCAATAAAAGGGAATTTTAAAACAGATGTTAGGTACTGCATGGTACTCCAGTTTCCCATCTGTCTTTTAATGCCACGTGCATCTTTGGATACAGGTCACCTGCAGCTCCGTTTTGTTGCCTGTACTGGGATGGACTCCCACAAAGTCCTGCAGAAAGACTAGTCTTAGCCACTGAGCAAGGCAGTGGTCAGGGCAGAAAAACCTCGACCAAATAGTACAAGCCTTATTCTCTCAGCATTTAGAAGCACAGTCCGGTTGGAAATTGCATCATTTGTGAGTGTGTGTGTTATAAACAAAGGGGTCTCACATTCATTCGGGCCATTTTTGCATCGAGTCGAATCCCAACCAACAGCAAAGCTGACTCCTGTCCCTGCTGACTCTAACGAGAAGCGGCAATGATTCACTGGAGATTTCACATGTGTTTGCCTTAGCATATATGCCAGTCCCACCACATACAGCCTGTTAGCTTATGGCACTGCTGACAAGAAGGATGTACAGCAGCTCCACATCCCTGCTGTGCAAGATAAGCATGCGGTACCGGTATAAAATGTAATTGATTTCACTGGCACAGCCTGACCTACAGCTCACAAGCAACATACTAAAATAATTTAAAGGGATCAATAATCTGGTATTAGATTGCAACTATTAATATGTGATATTGCTCTTTCAAAAGCCCTAGTGAATGATTTGCAATGGCTTCCTTTCTTTCTCTATAACTTCAGCCTCCTTCTTTCTTTCTCCTTCCATGTATATCCCTCATATATACTTGTCTGAGCACTCCTGGAGGATGACATGTAGGAAAAAAAGATATACCAAGACATAATTACACTGGTATAGCTAACAGAAAAGGCCTAGATGTTTCAAATGTCAGTAGATCTGAAGATGTGTGGGCAGGATTTACAACACTAGTATGTTGCCACTGGTAACTGACTGCATTTTTAACCTTCCCACTGCTGGCTAGCAGTGTGAAAGAGGATAAGTCCAGGGACTTAGCACTAGAAATAAAAACGCTCATTAAAAAAGAAAAAAAACCTAAAAGTTACTGTTGTGAAGCTGAGACAAACAAGGGGAAGGACTGCATAAAGGCCAGAGAAGAGCTCCTTCTTCCTGATGGGCAGCCCGGACAGCACCTAACCCCTCCAGTTTGCTGACATGCCGCTGTTTCTTCTGCTGGGTCAGCTCTGAAGGACCCGTTTTGGCCATTCCAGAAAGAGGGGAAAGGAAAGAGTGAAGCTTTTACGGGGAGTATTTTAAAGGCACAGACGTCTCGGGCAGAAGATATTTTGATGGAGTCCCACTGTCAAAAAGTTGGCAGCAGCCTCCCGCTGAGAGTGAGCGATTTGGAGACACCAAGCAATCTGACAGACTATTAGACTCTACAACGGAGCCAGGCGTAGAAGCTGAGGCAGGGAGTAGTTGCTGGCAGGGGTGGTACACCCACAGTTTGGGTATGACGAGCGAGGACTGAGGAGAAGACCAAGCTTCCTGGGCATGTAACAGCGATATTATTAGGGTGCCTATCCGGAGGGAGGGGAACAAATTTAGGGAAGGAAAAAGGATTCGGTGAAAAATAAGAATATGTGAAAGGAGATAGTGAGAAGAGAAAACCTGGAGATACGCAATTGCACTTCATATGTCTTGCAGAGAGGGGATACTCCCATTTCTTCTGAGAAGTGCTTGCTGCGACAGGGTCCTGCCTAAGAGGCCCTGTACAAGCTACTATCATAAACTGTGGGGAGCTGCAAGCGACTAAAAGCACGTTATTACCCTTAATTAGGCACTCAAATAAAAAATGGCCTGATGTGCAAGTAGCCTAAACATCTAGAAAACTCACCGAAATGAAGGCAACCACACCCGCTCGGCACCTTGGCATTTCGTAGGGCCTTTAACTTCAGCAAGGAGGGAGATTTCGGGGGAAGCTGTGAGCATCCAACTGCTCCATTAGTGTTATCCCTAAATATGCATTTAGGAGCCTTTCAGGCTACCAAATTGAAAATTGTGTGAAACCATTCTTGGTCTCAGAATACTAACTATGTTTTTTTGATCTCGGAGAGCACAAACCCTAGATAGCTAGCTACAACGTGGTCTTTGCTGAAAACAAACTCTGCCTATCAGCTCACAAAATCCAGCTGAAAAGGATATAGAAGGGACGGTGCTCGTGCTGCAATGCATGTGATTAAACAGCTCTGTTCCATTTAAAGGCCTTTCGGAGAATGCCAGACTGTTCCCAGTTTTAACCTTTAAAATGCAGCAAGGACTTGAGAGCTACTTTGGCATTTCTCAGCGTAACCCACACCTCCCACACACAGCAGAGATGACTTTAACAAGCAAAGCATCCGGGAAGCAGCCGTATATGGGTATGTACAGCCTATGTATGGACCCCCGTAGAAGTTTGCATCTCTCCTGGAAAGGTTTTTCACCTGTATTCCTCTTAGCATCACACTAACTCCTCATGCTGAGAAGTGGTGTTATCTATAATAGCCTCACTCATTTTCAAAGCTTCCCCTTCCCCCCTCCGCTTAATGCCGGCAAGCCAACTACCAAGAGCAAAGCAGGCAGCAGATTTTTGTGTGTTTCCCAGAGCGGTAATTAAAGTTGTTCAAAAAAAACCCCAAAACCTAAAGAAATGTGAAGTTCTTCCTGGGAGCGATGTTCTCTGTATGATCCAAGCAAGCATGAGCTGCTTTTGTAGTCACGAGCTATGGAGATGAGACTGTCTGGGATCCATCTATCCTGCCCTAACATGTCAGAGCGGTGGGGTATAGCTCAGCTGCTAGGAGTTTTCTTATTCCTAATTCAGGCTGAAACAATACGGTGGGACTAAATCATTGATGCCTTCATCAACTCGCTTCATTTCATGTAATGCTTTGTTTGCTACTGCTAGGGAATAGGAATGTTTGCATAAAGCTCATCATGTATTGCTTTCTCATGGAAGTCATTTTAATAAGCCCTCCGTGATAACATCTCATGGGACCTTCTAGCTTTTGACCTAATCTAAGGACAAGATTTTCTGAAGACATAGGCATCAGGCTCCCTATCAAGAAAAGCCTTCATACACAGTGTAGTACCCTTAATCTAGTAAGTGGATTCTTTAAGTAATGGATTTACACAGGAGCTGGTTTGCCCCATGCCTAGGATGCAAAGCAGCCCTAAACCCAGCACTGAGCCTGCATTGGTAAGGTTCTGGCTGGTCTCTATTCCTGCGTAGTACTGGTAGGACTCAATCATTTTACATTACTTCTCGGTATGGCTGAAACTTCGTAACTAGGAGCTTCACTGTCTACCGTTTCCCTCCAAAAAAAAGGTATGTTGCCAGTGCTTATAATATGAAATATTATAATATTTAGAGATATTATAGATGTTTTCCAGGAGATTCCTATATATTTTGAAATATATTTTTCAAAAGAGGTTCCAAGAAAAGATTGAAACTAGCAAGCACAAATAACAAGAAAAGCCTTTCTTCTTTGCCAGCTTCTTTCGATTCAACTAACCAGTCCCCTTCTGCTCTTACGAAGTTCTCTTTCCATCGCTGTCCTTGTTTTAATAAAATCTGTTCTCTGTGTTCCTCTTGGTCCCAGCGTGGCAAAGAGGTACCAATGCTGCCCACCGTTCTCACCTGCAGGCAGGGCAGCGAAAGCATGGGATTGGTGATGGCTCGACGTCTGGGCATCTCCGAAGGGCAGGCAGAGCAGGGCGAAGGGTGCTGGACCTCGTACGACAGGCACACAGGAGCCCATGGCACCCAAAACCAACCGCACGCAGCCCGCACCAGCCCTGAGGTGGGCTGGAGCTGGCCTGGTTTTGAACAGCACCTTGCAGACCGTCTAGGAATGAAATGAGGTTACAGGAAAGCTGAATAGAAATGTTAAAATAAAAAAGGCTCGGCTGCCCTGGGGAGCGTCCTGGGGCTGCTACCGGGAGCCCACCCTGTGATATTGCCGGTGGGGCGAACAGCTGGGTGACGCTGTGGGGGACCTTCCTCACCAGAACCCAAAACAGTGTGAATAAACCTGCCATGAGCCTGGAGGGTGCTCAGCGTGCTGAAGACGGTTTCCTCTTTGGGAAGGTAGATGCTGAGGGCCACGTCCACTTGTCTGTTTGGGGATGTCACTCTGAAACGGCTTCCTTTGCCCCACCATTGGTTGCTCTCATCGTGCATTAAGAAAAAGGTGCAATGCAAAGAATGGGCTTTTCTCAGGCAATTCTCTCTCGGTCCTCCTCTCTGGGCTTTCTTTTCTTCAGGGGAGGATGAGCTGCCTGTGCCAACCCAAGAAACCAAAGCTAAATTTTTGTAATAAACCAAATGGTGAGGATACGCCGAATCGCTGGGACGTTGCATGCATGCAAAGGCACAGCTGCATATAGGAAGTCTAGCAGAAGCAGTCATCTGGCAAGAAGGGAAAGCAGGCGGTCACATTTTCAATGCACTCTATAGTCTGGTCCAGCCTTGGGTCTGCTTCATGTTCCACTCAGCCACGCTTGCTGTGGGCAGTCCCCATTCAGGCTTCTGATTTTACTAAATCTGTGCCCACGAGTCAGCTCTGTTCCTGCAGGAACGGTTTCTTCACTACACACGTCTTCCTATCCTTAGTTTTACGACAGGCACCAAGGTGCTACCATAATACCGTGAAAAAATAATAGTATTAAAGCCCAAACAGGTATTCCTTTGGCCAACTTTACTGGACACTGGGCTGTAAACTATGATCTTCTTTTTATTGTCTGAGTTTGATATGGCCACATCCACTGTAAGTGACAAAATCGAACACATGACATCCTGGAAATGAGTTAGAGGTTTCCTTCTATTTTTCTACCTGGTTCACACCTTGGTTTTGATAATTATAGCTGCATAGTCTCAGAGAGGACCATAAAAGCCTCTAAAGCTGACCCAAAATTAGTTTTCATCTGTAGTGTTGTCCAACACCAAATTAGGACCCTTTGCAGTGGTAAGCAAGTGTTATGAGCCCTTTGTGAAAAGGCTGAAAATTCCGTCCCACAGGAAATATCGTACCACGTCAGATCTTGCCACATATATAACACTGACTGCTATTCCTACTGCACAGTGGGTCAGTGTCACTTCGGAGAGGCAGTGCTCGGTTTGGGGGGGAAGGATGAAGAATATCCCCCTGTTAGCTCAATTTTCTTACACAGGCCAGATGATACAGAGCAGGTGAGGTGAACTGAGGCGCATGAAAAATTAATCCAGCAAGCAATTTTTCAGATTATTATGTAGGTCCAGAATTCTCTACATCATCTTGCCTCAAAATCCAGCTGTGCAGAGGGCCTTAAATTCCAAAGCTGCAAGTGACGGTTTGAAGAAATATTTCTCCATTTCAAAACATTTTAAAATGCTGTACCTGAGTATTATAAACCATATCATACATAGTTATATGTCAGATGGAAAGGAAGCACCATTATAGGAAATACATTTGGTGAGATTTGAACCATCTGAGAAGCTGAATTTCATCCTTTTGGTCTAGAGGGAAGTAGATTTCAGCTAGTTCATCTGTCTTATTTTAGACACCTGAATGTTGCTGCTGTAGCTTCAAACTGCTAGAAGAGACTAGGGATAACTAAATTATTCATGGCAAATATTATAGAACATGCAAATGCATTCTTCTTCTTGGTTTTTTTTCCTTCATTTTCAAACACATCTCTAGTCAATTTGTAAGTGTACTCAATATTCATCAATATTACACAAAGGGCACTGCAAATGTCTGTTCATGGAATATGCTGTGTCTACAAAGTCACATGGGATTGTTTCCAGGCCCAAATTTCAAGCGCTCGACCACATCCCAAAGATAAAATGATTAGAATGACAATACTTGGAAAAGCTTCTTCGTCACCAAGAAGCCTTTGGTCAATGGAATGATGACTTCTTTTTTTTCAAGACGATGTTTTGATTAAACATGTTGTGAATATTTGGGGACTATTCAAATGCAGGAAACATATTTAGACTAGAGTAAATCCACCAGTTCATTTGGAAAATACTGGTGAATGAAAAATCTACGTTAGGTAAACAATAAATCCAGAGCCATCAGAAAACTATAGGAATTCTGAATTTTAAAAGAAAAACGCATATCATGGCCTGAAACTAATGCTATAGATTTGACTGTTCTTCGCCATCAGCATCCTCTTTTTGTGAGGGAGCAGTGGCTGGAGAATCTCCCAGTTGCCAATTCTCATTACATTGCATGAATCTCATTGCGCCTGACAGTTTAAGCCCAAGCTCCAGGAGACTGAAAAATCTCCTGAGAACCTCAGCTTTTGATTACAAGGAAAAAAGGAATGTTGTAGTCCTCATGATTGCAGAAACAAGAGAAAAAAAAGTCTCTTTGCTGTGCTCCCAATATGCTGAAGGCTAATTAACCCAGAGGCAAAATTAAACATCTCTCAGAACCCACCATGTTTGAAATTTGGGTTGTTTTTTTTTTTCCTAAGCAGGAAGGAGAGAAAGCTAGAGAGGGGTCTGACATTTTTAAAACCTGGTAAAAGCAATACTGGAATTCAGGTCATTAACTTCAGCTGAAAACAGAGAGAAAAATGGGCTCTTTCTTGTCATATGTCACAGAATTCTGAAAGAGGTGTACGGTAAAGAGCAGAGAGCTTTTTAAAAAAAATCATCATATCACAGGGACAATAGCAAATTAATCTGTCAGACAGTGTACAAATAATGGATAAATGTTGTCTGGGATTGCCTTTCTCCAAATTAACAGAATAGCCCATTTTATTTACAATTCGGTTGCCTTGCCTGTTGAATTGAAAATGCACAAAGCTGGTGCATCAGATGATCTCACAGAAGGCAGCTCTGCCAAGCCTGCCATAGGTTGCTTTGCATAGTCATCCTACTGTATATCAACGAATAAGCATGAGCTGCATTTTTTATTTCCTCACACCCCTTTTAGTATCAGCCCAGTGGAATTATTGCACTGAACGCTGCGTTATGTGCTCATTGTATTTTACACGATGCTTGGGTTGGCGCAGGGTTTCTTTTTAATAAAACTATGTTGTGCAGCAGCTGTATGTGGCAGCCGAATATGATTACAATACACAATAGGAACCGCTCATTTCTACACTGTTTCTAGGGAAGTAAAGGGTTACTAGGGGAAGTGGTGTTTTATCACACATTCAGCATTGCACAAAAATAGCCTAGAAGACCAAAACGCTTGCATTAAAGTCTCTACATTTCTGTAGTTAATTTTAATACCACAATGATCTATTTTGGACCTCATTAGCATAGGCTTTCTGTCCAATACATGCATAGTTAATGATATCTGGGGAGGTGCATGAAAGAGAGAAAAATTTTTCTTAAATATTGAGAAAGGAAGAATTTGGTTCAGTACTTGAGGGCAGAGCTACTCACCGCGTAGCCTCGACGGAGCTGCCTCTCTGCTGGGGGCGGGGAGGCAGCACACCAGACAGCGTAAAGCCTTCGTCTCGTAGGGCTGGGATAATGTGACTGCACAGCGTGTGAGATCAAAAACCATATGTGCCTTTCTGTTTCTGATGACCCTTTTTCATAACCAGGTTTTGGGCTGTATTTTTTTTTTTTTCTAGTCAATTTGTTGCTGGTGAAAGTTTCTAGACTGACAGCCAAAAAGATTCGTCTCCTTTATTAGCTGCAGCCGACAACCCGCGCAGACACAGCCCCAAGAATTACAATCGATCCATCCGAGCCTTCATTTTTCACGCCATCGATTGCATTGCTGTAAAGTAGGTGTCAGATGCGACCACCTCAATAGTGCCTATGCAAATCATGGTGACTATCTGCCACAATTTCCTCTGAATATATGCAAAGACCTGAACAGGGAGCAAAGCAGGGGCTGATGGGCTCCGGCAATTCCTGAATTTCACCTGGAAGGTTTACTTTCCAGTTGATTTTGTATTTTATTCAGTCCTTGGTGCCACCAACAGAGCTCCTAACAGTAGTAGTAGCTTTTTGCCCTACCTCCTGAAAACAGATCTGAGCCTCACACCTCTTACTCTGTGCCTGAGGCCACCAGGCACGTCGCAGCTGGTGGTACCCTTCGGCCAGCGCCGTCTTCTGATGTTTGGACTTCCCATAGATGAATCCACGGTAAGCAAGCGCTCGCTTCTACTCATTTGCGCACGTACAGTTCAGACTGCACACTTCTGAATTTAGTCATGTTACATCCTGTGTTACCTGATTAAGATCAGTAGCTGGGAGTTGATTGTTTAATTGACTTTTCAGAAACTCAGCTAAAAGTTTCCTATGCCTTTCCCATTATATACGGGGAATGAAATGAAAGCTTGAAACATTTACAAGCGCAAGGAATGGTTCACTTCAGTCCTGAACTCATCAGTTTGAATTACTGCGGAGGAGCTCATGCCACCAAGACTTCCCAAATCTTCCCATGGACTGCATCAAAACATCTCAGGCCTGCACCATAGATTCCCATCAAAGACCCGATTCTGCAAGTTTTCCGCTGCTGGGGGGGGGCTGGGGACAGCGCCTGGGGCTCCCTCCTTCTCCAGCAGCACAGAGAGCCCCAAATCTTCAAGCAGGAGCCCCACCGCCCGCGCTGGCGTAAGCTCAAGGACAGAGTTTGTCGCTGCAGTCAGAGGCGGTAGGACGAAGCCCCAAATGTACGTGACCCCACCAAGTCAGCAGCCTGGGCAAAACCCAGGCTTTCCCGGAGGGGCTAATTTTGCTTTATAGGAACTGGCTGAAATGAATGCGGGCTCAAACCCTGAAGATAAAACTAAGGCACTGCAGAACCATGCTCGCCACCCTCCTACAGGCTATCTGACAGCAGGTTTTTTTCCAGAACGTTAATTACTCACTTCAAAGTGAAGTGAGTAATGGATGAAATCCATGACTACTAAAGTCAACTCCTACTGATCTCCCTGGATCACAGGTTTTACCCACTGTCATTTGAAGAAAAATAACAAAAAGCGTCCCAGGCCTGAATGAACTGCCATAGACCAGCAACGTGGAGTGTTGCTATTTGCATATAGGATTTATTATCCTCTTCACTTTATAAGGTATCATGACATTTTTGCCCCCAAATGGTCAGTTTTTAATTAGTAAAGGAACTGTAGCTTTTTATTATTTGATACCCATTCTTACGATCAAGTAGCCATTAAGAGATTATAAAAGTGTTCAAAATACAAGTAACATTTTAGTAAAATGGTTTTTATTTGCATGGGACACCAACCACTAAAATAGCTGTAGGATACTAAAAAGCTTATGTTCAATCTTGGACTTGAAATTAAAGTTACATCTTCCTTTAAATACTGTATCAGCAGAACAAGCCTTAATTAATTAAACCAACTATGGATTTATACAAGTGAGGTTGAATCTCTGCAACAGTACAGAACGGTTCTTATTAAGAGCTATGCTATGGGCAGGGCAAAGCAATAAACATAGCCAAATATTTTGCCTTTATCCATCTCTACGTTAAAGAAGAAATATTTAAAGTGATATACTCACATGGTAACAAATTATAAGACATGCAACTTTTTACTGAAATTTGTCTAAAAGCTAGCTTCGAGGATCGCAAATTTATCTATTGGCGAGAGCACGTATTGAAAAAAATTAGAATGGTGATTGAGGTTTGAGTCATCTCCAAAGGTTTCATAGTATCCCGTGTCTCAGTACCGGCTTTTATGCTTCATATCCTTTGATACAGTTCTTCAAATAGAGGACATAAATACCATCCAGGTTTTAAAACATTTTATTTGCATATTAAAAAAATTGTGCATTCCAATAATTAAAATCATTTGAACAAAAAAAAAAATGGCACTCGATTAACTGCATTTTACAGCTCGCAGGACCTTGGTACAGCTTTGCATTTATTCGTGTGTTACTCTAGTTTACTGTAGTCCCACCCAAGTTCTTCTTTCATCAACATGCAAGCTCTTTCATGCCACCAGGACCAAAGCCAGACAGGCAGAGGGAAAGGCAGCGCCTTCATTCAGTGTCAGTAGTTCTCTCTATTCTTTTGATGTGAAAGGGGCAGTACAGTCATTTTAAACTTTATCCAACCTCTCTGCATCTTACAAAGTTAAACAGCTAAAAGAAGTAAAATAAGAAGGCAATGCTTGTGGAATGTACAGTGCATAATTTGGAAGGGCAGATTTCATTACGATTCACCCGCTTGCTTCTCCTGTTCAATTGCTAAAAAGGGGGAAAAAAAAACAAAAACAAAACAGAAAAAGGGAGGAAAAAAAAAAAATAAGGCTCGAGAACCTGAAATGCATTCACATGACAATTCCTATCGTTTGTAAAACCGGTCCGTACCGAAAGACGGACGGATCAAAATAGAAACGTAAAGAAATTAAACCCATTAAGCTGGGGTTTGCCCAGCCCCAGCCCCGAATCCTCCCTCCCCCCCGCCCCCCCCGCCGCCCCTCTTTGTCTCCTCCCGCCTCCCCCGCCCTCCCCCCCCCGCACTCACTTTCTTTTGAAGGCAGCGGGTTTTTCTCTTGCGTTTCTGTCTTCTTCAATTTGGACTTGTCAAATTTCTCGATCTCGGCCATGTCTGGTTTGTCGGACATGTTGGCAGGTGACTCTGGGCACACAAGGCAAAAAAAGCCCGTTACCCCCGGGGGAGGGCTCCCCGACACCCCCCCACCCCCCCCGGCGCCGAAGAGGGGCCGCACCCCGAAAAGAAAACGCTTCGTCCCCGGCTCATTTAAAAGGAATCATCGGTTTTAAAAGTCTTAAATTTAATCCAGCATCCAAGGCATTGCAGCTCGGGGCGGGGCGGGGGGGGGCAACTCCCAGCGTTTGCGCGCTGCGGAGTACAATAGAGGGGAAGCGCCGGGCGCTGACCGCGTTTTTTAACTCCTTAAGGGGAAATTAATTAAAAAAAAAAAAAAATAAAGCCCCGGGACGGCAACAAAGCTTGCGGCTCGCACGACCCCACACAATACCCCCCCCGGACAATACCCCCCCCCGGACAAACACCCCCCCCCCGGTCCCTCCCCGGCAGGGATGGCGGGCAGGGGCTCCTGCTGCCCGCACTGGGGGGGACGGGACACGACAACACCCAAGGATGGGTGGGGGGGTAAGGGGAAGGGGGGGGGGGCGGCGGGACCCACCGGTGTCGCCGCGCGGTGATGCTCAGCCCCGCCGCTCGCTGCTGCCGCCGCTCCGCACGCCAGTATAAAGGGCGCTCGCTGGCGGGGCGGTTTTATCCCCGCGCCTATGCAAATGGAGGTGACGTCACCCCACTAACCATTTTGCCGCTTTCCGCCTTTTTTTCTCTCTCTCTCTCTTTTTTTTTTTTTTTTTTTTTTTTTGCCTTCGCTTCCTTCCCCTCCCTCCACCGCCCAGCCTTCCTCAGCCCCGCGCATACACAGCTACGGGCACACACGGGGACACGCACACACGGGGAAACGCACACACGGGGACACGCACACACACCCCCCCCCAAAAAAACCGAAAATCATCCCGGTTTCCCCCCTCCCTGTACCCCCGGGACAGTCTGGGACACGGAGGGGGCCTCTGGGGGGGGGGGGTGTAGTTGAGCAATACCAGCTCGCTGATTATTACTCAAATTTCCGCCTTTTGATGGAAAAGACGAAACCCTCGGCCCTTCAGAGCTCCGGCAGCTGCCACTCCCCTCCACCCCCCCACCCCCCCCCCCCGCCTTTACAACCCTGCTGCAAGGGAGAGAAAAAGCCCATCGGTGTCTTTGCAACCCCGCTGCCAGGAAAGGATAAAATCCCCCCGCTGGCCTTGCAGCTCTGCTGCTAAAGGGAAGAAAGAACGGCTCCCCCAGCTCCCCGGCCAGGCCACGCTTTGGTGCCGGTCCAGCAGACAATAGCCCCGGCTTCCCCGGAGCGGGTCGGCCCCAGCGAGCCACCTCCCGGCCGGTCCCGGTGCTGTCGCTTCCCCCGGCTCTGCGGGGGCCCCAGATGTCCCCAGCATCGCTCGGGGAATTCAAAGAGCAAGCCTCAAGCAGCCATCGGTCCTAAAAGCAGCGGCATCTAGCTAGAGGATGGGCAGTTGCTGTTGGGTGGGGGCAGAGGGGGGCGTACGGCACGGGTGACTCCTGTTTCTGCCTTTGCAGCCTTGGGTGAGAAAATGAATTATTGATGTTGAAAGAGCTGAAAGACCAAGAAGGGGGGGGTGTATCTGTGCGTGGCTGAATGACAAGGAGTCGGGGAAAATCTCTGCGCCTTTGTCTGGCGGCAGCTCTGCAAAGGAGCGGAGGCACGCTTGCTCTCAAGGTGTGAGGTGGGACCGGAGCCGGCGCCCGGGAATTGGTTTCTGCTGCTTCTGGGACATCTGCGTGGGAACCATGTCGTGTATTGCTCCTTGGTCCCTGCCCTCCAGCAGGGCATCTGATGTGAGGGTGATTGCTGATGAATTAAAAGCCCTGAGTCACAAACAGTATTAATATATGCGAGGAGAACTGTAAATACATTTCAATAAATTCCCTGGGGATGCTGCTTCCTCTGCTTCGTGGCTGTCCTCTCTCCCTTGGCTGGCCATTTTTCATAGGATTGCCAGCGCTGTAATTTCAAGGGAGCAAAATCTTGTCCCCATGGGAACCCCAATGATACTTCCTATAGTGAACCAGGATTTCTAGTCAGCCCAGAGTCTTCCTAAACCTGAGCTCCTTCACCTTTGAAGGTGTGACATGTAAAGTCTGGTTTCCTCCTCTAGTCCATGAGCACCTCCAAAATCGAGACGAACAGACTATTATCACTGAGAGCGATGGTGTGAGCTAAAGTATTCCTGGGAGCCAGGGACCCAGCGACACTGAAGGCCAAAGGAATCGCTTAGGAAGGAAATGGCAAAGAACAGATCATATAATTTGGGAATATTTACAGATTTTCATAATAACGGCATTAAAAGCATTCCCGAGGGATCTTCTGTGTTGGATACCAGCTAACTCTGCTAGCTTTTGAGGAAGTTCTGTAAAATGACTTTATGGCCTTTTACTGCTTTGACGCTTTTGAGCATTGAACCTTGTGACTAGGAACTGTGAAATTTCTCTGATGAGCGGTTCATCAGCATCCCCAATGATGTTACAGCCTCAGACTTTTCAGTTTTGCCAAAGGGGTTTTTTGCCTCTTAAGTGAGGGTAAATTTAATATAAATATTCTTTAGAATTGTTCTGCTCTGTGGCTGCTGCAGTCGCTCTCCCGTGTGTCTGAGCAAATCAGTATTCCCCTGTCCTCAGTGCGGGAAATGTGCTCCTGAAATTGCAGAACAGTGAGTGTTTGTGGGACTGGGGTGATTTTTCAGAAGCCGCTTGTCCAGTAGCAGTGCTGCCTTCTTTTGCTTCTGCTCATTTTGGGACAGAGCCGCAGATCCCTTAAATCAGCGTAACCCACAGCCTCAAGTGGAGCTTTGCCGCTATCTGCGAACCAGGCTCCTCTGCTGAGTTTAGATTCAATTACAGTTCTGAGAGACAGAGGCAAATAAAAGATTTACACTTTTGCTCCTTCTTTGCCTTCCTATATCTCCTTTCTGGTGGATTAATACTAAGATAGTCACAGTATCTTAGAAATGTCATATGTTACTTTACTACATATATGAAGACAGCATTGTTCCGCTGAAGCAAAATGAGGGTGTTGCATCTTGGTGGCAGGACATAGGCTAATTTCTGTAAAAGTAAATCCTCTTTATAGCATTTTGTGTTAGTAGTGTAGCTGCAGAATTGCATATCTCCGTGTCCTTTTATGTTTGCTTCTGTTTGTTGCTATTTGGAGAATGCGAGGAAGGTACGTGTTCATACAGGACTGCCCCATGTCAGATGATAACTTCTGGGAATAACAAACTCCAAAGCGCACTTGGATGGGGCAGAGCTGACACCCTCAGTAAACATCCTAGGCCACATGGTGTAAAGGATAGCTAGCTTAGGAATTCTTATTTTGTGTATTGATGAGCTGCTCCATTTTTTTTCCCATTGCTTTACAGGGTTTTGTGTCAGCAGTTTCTTTTTAAAAAAATTTCAGTCAACAAATATTTGGCGATGTAGTACCTGGCTAGACACGCGCTCTCTCAGTCATTTGCGTGTTAAAGGAGAGCACTTTTCAGCACATTGCTGATCCCGTTTGCAAGAAGGAAATTGGACCCTCACTAACATAGTTTTCAGCTAACACCTTTGAGGGTTTGAACAAGAGCAAGGCGGCAAGTTCTTTCTTGCCTTCTAGGAAGTTCACATAGTAGTAAAGGTAGTAAGTGGTAAACCATGGTTCTTGCGCCTCATTTGTACGTCCATGCTTGAAGTCTTGTAAAAAATGTGAACGCTCCTTTTGCAGGTAAGTGTGTACTGCTCCTGTTTGCGAAAATGTGATGATAAAAGACTTGCTCAAGGCCATGCACCAGGAGCTTAATCAGATATTAACAGATGTCAGCGAAAGTGTCTGTATCTCAAATTGACTTCAGTGGGCTTTTCCTTGAGCTCTCTTTGAAGAATGTTTTGAAACACGATCAGGAGCACAAATCTTCTAACCTTACGCTAATTCTGCCATAGAGTCTATGCATTTGTTAAAAAAAAAGAAAAAAGAAAAGTAATTAGGGCAACATGAAATGTCTGTGTGATAAAGCACCCAAGATTAATTCCCATTTCAGCTTATTATTCACAATGGGATCCTAGGCACATCTGATGACTAGTAAGATAAAAATAAACTCTGTATGTAAATTTCTCAATCATATGGAAAATAAATTAAAGGAAGAGAAGCCAAGTGATTGTTTTCCAGGTCTCAGTTTCACATGTGAAATCTTCTTTTCACATGCTTGACTCTCTGAGAGAGAATGCTTTCTCTCACTCCATATACCGCTAGAGGAAACAGGAGCTGGCAGTGATCCTGAGAGCGTAAGTGAAGAGACAATCCCTTTGGGTAGTTTCTTGCTGCACTACATCCCTGCCAGCAGCAGAAGGGTGTCGACGGTCACATCAGGGTTTGGGTGTTCAGTTGTGCAAATGTCAGAGCACAATATTTGTGCTGTGTCACATTCCACCAAATACTATCTGCAATTAAAAAAAAAAAAGGGTAATTGATTCATGGAGCAACGTGTTTACAAGGAGAGCCTTCCCATCCCCCCTGAGCTTAATTTCAGAAGAGGGTTTGCAAAATGCCCGTCCTAGCTGGACAAATACTGGCACTAATTGGCTTGCCAAGTAGCAGCATTTCCTTTTTTACTGTGCTTGACAAAGGGAACTTTGCAACAGGTCATGACTTTAGGAAAGTAGTGCTTGTGGGAGAGGAGAAGCCAGGTTGGGAAGCTCAGATTGCTGCATGGGAAGCTAAGTACCCTCCAGGAACAGATGCTCCTCTCCCACACCAATCTGCCTGACTCTGATTTCCTTGCCTTCCCTATACCCATAAGCAATAAAAGATGAGCAGGCCTTCAGCTGTGGTTTCCAGCTTTTGAGGGATGCAAAGAATTTATTGTCATCATGTACTGAAATTTTTAATAAATGGAAAAGAAGCAAGAGAAGTACCGTTCCAACTTTCAGAAAGATTTCTTTAAGTTTGCAGGGAACCACCGAGCTTTTACTTATTTGTCTTACATGTTTCACACAGGGGATCTTTTGGACAGGTCTGTGAACTGAAAGTGTCCAAACAGCCTGTTTTGGCTGGAGTTCCTTGCTGCCAGATGCATGTGCAAAGATACGTTTAAAAGCTATCTCTAGAAACAGTGGCTGATTTACAAAGTACCTGAGAACTGAAAAGAATACCCTAGCACATCTCCCACCTGAAGAAGGCATCTCTGTGCCAAATTTTCACAAGAGCTTGTCATCACTTTCAGAATTTTGCGGCAGCTTTTCTTCCCTCTTGTTTATATGAGTAAAAATAATAATTTTGAAAGTGTGTAAGTGACAACATGAGCATAATGCATCACAAAAGCATAATGAATCATTTCTCCTAGTGCAACTCAGCAACCCCTTGATCCTCCAACGTTAGGCTTCTCCTAAGTAAAACTGCTAATTCTACAGCATGCACATGGGTGTCAACAGAGATTGCAAACAGAAATCTCAGGCAAATGGAGAGACTGGATTTTTATGTCTCCATTAAATATGAGTTTCTTTCAATGCAAAGATAAAGCTAGATATACATTCAAAATACTGTGATCTCTACTTAACATACAAACAAGTCCATATTTACAAAAGACAAGGCGGCTATTCTTATCGGAATTCCATTGAAAAAGGGATGACCAAAGTAAACACGCAGAATGAAACAATGACTAATAGCGTCAAACTGCGTAGGCTATTGTATGGTCTTTGGCAGTTCCTTCGGGCATTGCCAATCCACTTGCTCATAAGAAAGAGCACAGAGATAGGGAAATACCCATCAGTGAACATCCCCGGGATGCCCATGCTTCGTACTGTACTCATGGATGAGTTGCAGAGCAACAAAATGTACCTGACATCATTAGTTAGGTGAATTATGTCACTCCAACAGTGGGGTTCCTCCCTCCAAAGCTGACATTCTCATGACATAATTGGACGGGATACAGAAGAGTGGCGTAAGTCACTATGCATGAGCATACAGAAGGATTAATTTATTTAGCTTAGAAAACAGCACTACCCTTGAGACCACACCTGTGCTATGTGCTCTGTATATAGCTATCTCTCAGCTGGCTGTAAACTAGTGGCAACTTGGAACTCACCCCAGGTTTATTGCTTTGTGTTGATTTTCTTGGGTGGATTTTACCACTTGTGCTGAATGCTGGTAGCCGTATCTGAGGCATTCGCTTTAAAACCATCTTAAGCATATTCAGCCAGCAAGCTCCTTTGTGTTTTCGGCTCCCCAAACTCATACAAGTGCAACAATCGTTTGTTTCTTGTAAGATTGTAGGCAGGCAAGATTTTTCAAAGTTTACGTGTGGGTTTATCTATCTAATCTAGCTATTTATTTTTCTCCACTACTCCCTTCTTAATTTAATTTATTTTTAGGGGAAAAAAAAAAAAGAAAGAAGAAACTAAGCTTGCCACCCAACCAGATGTAGAAATGGCTAGGAGGTCTGCTCAAAACCTGACTCACCTCCTTGGCGTTGGAGTTTTCACCAGGGTAAGGAATGAAGGATGGAGCTGTTGGGGTAAAGCACATCCAGTCATTTAAACTTTATTGATGTGATGCTTTCTTCACAGTGCCAGTTTGTAAAAAGCAAGGGAGAAGAAGTTCTCGTGACTGCCACAACCATGGATTTCAGTTGCCTCTGGTGTACTCCACCGGTGGCAGGGACTAGGAGCGTGTGTGTCTCGGAGGGGTCACCTTCTAGAGGATGAAAGGCACAGCTCTCGCAGCGTGAAGGCTTCATCACCCCATCAATGTGTGTGACAGAAAAGGCTGTCCTGGCACCCACACAGCTCCTGAAACATTCACGTCTTTCGCCCTCGTGTTTCTCTTTCAAGGCAGAGGGGAGTTACAACGTCTGAGCGCAAACAGAGGTGGGCACTGGGAGGGACATGTGTTGAAGCAAAGTCACACACGTGGGACATGTGGGTTGAAAAGGACCCTGTGCTTGGCAGGCATTTAGAATTTTCCCAGGCTTGTCTATGTCTCACTTTTTCAAACAATCTCAGCTTGACTAGTATTACTGTTGGGGCAATTAAGGCAGGCGGGCAGGGCCCTCGGGAAAGCATCACTCTGCCCATAGGACTGTTCAGGTTATGCCACACGGAAGGGTAGGGACCAGTGCTAGAGGTTAAAGATTGCCAACGCTTGTGATTCTTGTGTTTAAAGTATCAAGCCTAGAGAAGCGCACTCAAGGACACGGTCACCGGCAGTAAAAAGCAGTGGCGGGGACGGATGGAGCAGAGTCCATTTTCCCTTGCAGGAAGAGTTGCGCTCAGAGTTACTCACAGTTTCTGGTGGTAGCAGGGGCTGTGGCATCTGCTCGCTCAAGTGTCACCTCTGTTGCTCATTATCACTAGGTACAAGTTTGTTTATGTCTGGCAGAAACAAAAGCATTCCCTGGCATGTTTTAAGGTTGGTAGGAAGTTACTGCACACACGCACAGGAAAAACAACAACAGTAACACTAATACGTATTGACGTAGTGGGATTATTGCCAAAACACATCATTGCAGGCAGGCGGGCAGGCAGAGCTCATTTCTGCAGGGAGGTGTACAGCTACTTTGCACGTGAATGCAAACTATCACACAGGAGCAGAAAGAGCAAAAATACGCAGGATCCAATTTTTTCAGTCCATGGGTCTTTTGCTACTGATATTAATAAGGATGGGATTGAGTCCAACTTCCATTTATTGCAGTTATTCAATGTGCCTTAAACAGAATGGATGTGAAACTGGGGATGGTATCAAACTTCCCAAAGGGAACACGTCTCAACTTATAGGCATAGCTCTTTATCTTCTGCTGATTAGTCTCCTACACTTGTAATATAAGTTTTATTTCACAGCTGCGGTCTTGATAAAATCAGAATTATGGGATGAGAAAGAGGAGCAGCCCTGTAGATTGAACTAGAGGTGAAAGTTGGATGTCTCTACCCATAAATCAGGTATGTGTGCAGCCCCCATGCTGTTCACACAGTCTGGTCCACCGGTAACGAACTGCTGCCACCAGTGGGCTGTGGTTTGTATCGACACACGCTTCAAATGCTACACATCTGCGATACTTGTAATAATAGCCGAAATATTCCAAGACCCCAGGTCTAAAATGAAGCCACGCCTGCACAGGACAGTTGGAGGGAGCCACGTACTAGATCAAAAATTTCATGTCTGTGTCTGCAATACACGCTGAGCGTAGACGTTACTCTGTTTAGACACACTCGCAAATTCCGTAAGGGGTAATTTTCTCCCGATAAAGTTCACACCACATCTGCTAGTGTTAGTCCTCCCACACTGGCTTATTTGGCAGAAATACGATTGTATATGTATAAATTGTAGGGCAGCTTCAGCAGAAAAGACATAGACGCATCCTGAAACAGCCACAGAAGCCACAGCATCTCTGAGCACCCAGTGCCTCACTCTTGACTAAGTTTATCAAAGATCGAGAAATGAAACCACTTCAGAATCCCTTAATGCCTGCTCAGACCATGGCTAACACACACTAGGAACCCTGACTCCTCAAAAATGTGATTGTTTCCACTGTTTCTCTGAAAATGTGGCCAGAGGTTGTGGTGATGATAATCCTTACGTATATGTATATGTAACCACAACATATATATAAAAAATATATAAACATTTATAATATATATAACATATATAATATATAAAATATGTCATATATATGATATACAATGTAAACATGCAGCATAATACAATATTACATTGTATAACATAATGTAATATTATAATACTGTAGTGTATATATTTAATATTACATTACTTTATGTTATATTTGCTCCATGGTTTTAGTTATATTTCTTAGCCTGAGGGTGATTCAGATTAACATCTTTTACCTTGCTGGAAAATATCCTACCCAGGCAGTAACGGTTAATGTAGCATATCCAGTTTACAGGCCACTAAAAAGAAAACAAAGCAGCAGGACTATGGAGAATCAGTTCTATTTGGACGGATTACTGACACAAGCAAAATTATTTAAGAGGACAAATTCAGGGTCCTCAGCCAAAATAGATTTCCTGAAAAGATTCATCATCCTGTGCCATCCCATCCCTCCTGAGCGCAGAGGGCTGCGGTATGTGCTGCTGTTTGCGTGACAGAGGCACAGCCCACACTCTCCTAAACTCTCCCATCTGCATCCCAGGAGCATCCACCCTGCCACAAATTTTCACCCATTAAAAGATGATACTGAATTGAAACATAGACCACACAGTGGGTTCATACACAAACTTAATGTTCACATGCAGTTTACTACTATGCCCGTCTTTGCCACAGAGTTGAAAAATCTCAAATTTGCTTCAAATTCTTCAAGGCAGTAAGGCACTAGGACTCTGTAAATGTGGAGTGGTTTTCTTGTTGAGTGAGTAATGCCTTACATGGGTCTAAAGAGTCTCCCTCCTGCTGATGCTGGGGCAGCGTCCTAGCAAGAGCTTCATTTGTCACTCGCTGGTGAGCAGAATGGCCGCTCCAATTCCTGCAGTGAGTCTGAACCCATCATTTTGTTCTGTGTTTGCAGCTCCAACACACTGCCGTAAGGAAGGCTCTGAGCATTAAGGGAATACTGCTAATAATTCGGCTGTATGCTCCTTTTCTAAAATTCCCTAACATGAGGAATCTAAAATTATCTATCCTCTCCCAGAGTAATATGAGGTTATCAGAAAAATAAGAATGCAACTCTGTTAACAGCAGCAGAAGGATATTCTGTTGGCCATCTGAATGAATCCACAGAATACTTCAACAAGAAACAAAAGATTTTGTTGGTGTTCAGTCAAACTTCTTTCTTCAGCCCATACTACTGGGCATAATTACTTCAGCATCCTCTAACCATCTACAGTATACGGGCTTCCAACTCCATGGTTATGTGCTCCATAAATAACTTACTTTGGATTTGCTGACAGCTGCTGTTTACACAATACTTGGAAAATAAGATAATTTATTTTGAAGGTGAAACAAAGATTTTGAAGACTAGTTTTGTCCACTTTTTAAAATAAAAAACAACAAAGCCAAAGACAAAAGCCTACCATTTATGGATTTTTTTCCTTCCTAATGGGAGACAGACAGAGCAAGGAGTGTGAAGGGAATCAGTCAAGAGGAAACGCTGAGGCTTTTCAGTTTCCTGTTCTTGGTGAGAATGAGGGACTCAACGGTGGGGAACCTGCAGTCAGAGAGAGGGGCACTCACTTGTTATCAATTTAATTTGCAATATAGTAAGTCACCCCAAAAGCTTTGAGGAAGCAGATCTGCTAGGAATCCACATAATCTTATTACAGTCAACTGCCGGGCAAGTACTTCGCTGGGTAGACAGCACTGCATACGTTTCATTTAATTGAAGGTTTGTATGGGTTCATTAGCTGAATTATAATTGGAGTTTTAACATATGCTCAGAAAATTTTCTATGATGTGTTAGTATTGCTTCTGGAAAATATTAAGATGTTGCTTCCTAACACATTAGAATACGAAGGCTAGTAGAGCAGAGGATAAAAGAGAATCAGTAACTACTTTATTTTTTAAAAAAAGCCTATGGGAGAGATCTCTTATGGGGACTCTGAACTCAGACAGTGAGGCAAAAATAGTGCCATAGATTAGAAACAGCAGGAAAAAACAGGATGGAGGTAAATATTCAGGTCTGAGTACAGGAAGTGATCAACATGGGAAAATTGCAAGGATCCATACAAAGACCGCTGTATGGATGCTTCCACATCCATTATTGATTCCCTTTGGAGGGAAGCATGATGCTTTACATTCCTCCAGGAGAACAGAAGAACATAACTGTACATTTGCTTAATGACCTTTTTTGTGAATTTTACCAAGCTCTTCTCCTTGATATCTTGTGACAAGAACTTCCGAAGTTAATTTTTTGTTGTGTGAGAAAATTTTTTACCAACTGCAGATGCACGGCGTTCCGCTCTTACTGGCGATCCGCTTCTGTTGCATGAGGGCAAGTGATAAACAGACATCCCCAGTTATTCTTTTTCCTCTGTGTGTCATTCATTTCCTTTATTAAATCTTCACCAGGATCCTTTTTCTTATATTCTTTTGAGAGCAACCTTGTGCAGCCCAATCAGGTTCCCTTCATGACGCTTGTCATGCTTTTGAGACTGCCTCCCTTTCTGTGTGGTGCCTGTATTTTCTAGGCAGAGAATGGAGCAAAGCACGGTGACCACCGTTCAGTCCCACCTGCGCTGTCACCCAGGACTTACTTGTCTATTCAGAATGATATAATTGCTACTGAATGCTTAGGCAGTTGTCCCAGATGGGAGTAAACTAGTCAGTCATTTAATGGCATGTTGAGGATTTCGGATTTCTTGCTTGCTATTATATTGCTCATACACTCCCGTGTATTGCTTCCCTTTCCTGAGTGTAACAGAGCAGAGCTCCTGAATGAGCTGGGAAAAGGCAGCAAGTGGTCTTTCTTGCTGCAGACTATCAAAACCCCCATGTCTCCTCTCCTTGCCTCGCCTCTCTTCTCTCCTCCACTACTGAAGTGGAGGAGCAGTTCAAACCAGTCCTCTCTCCTTGCATCCATCTGCATTTGCTTTTTACATGCCCTAACATCATGCTTTTAATGGTAATGACTAGCAAACAAAACACCATTAGGGAGAAAAGAAATAATATCATGAAACAGAGAGTGGGCAAGTGGGTATTTGCAAGGGATACGATTTTGCTGAGGTAAGACCAAGTGGAGTTGCACATGAGTCGTATTAATGCACTTATGAATGGATTGCTCAAAATGCCCTATCCTATGCCATTATGAAATGCTCTGGGCAATTTTTTGGAGCTCAGCAGTTTGATTAGCCTTTTCCTTTTATATCTGGAACTAGCCACGGACAAAGAAGTCGCATATGGGAACCGCTCTTCTTATTTCACCCGTTGAAACTGTGAGTCTTCTTTCTGACATCCAAAGCCCCTTTTGAAATCAGGGAAAGATAACATGTAAAGCCAGCCAGCACAAGAAGTCATTTATGCTTATTAATCTGGGTAGTTGCCCATCTGCACCCAGCATCTGTAGTAACTCACCCTGAATTTAAAACATTAAAAGCATCCATTATTTCTTTTGCACAAGCGAAGGTCTGCTATGGATAATATCTAAATTAGTATTCCATTAGCATTCGCCTTTGTCCTGTAGTTTGGTGCCAAAATAGGTCAATTTTGTGGCCATCCCCCTGTTACCACCAGACCATCAGGAGGGCTGAGGGGGTTTGGTATCAGCTGAGTTGGAGTGGGGATCAGAGACTACTTTTGATACTTCTAGTGAGAACTGTCTTGGGGAGAGAAAGCTACTGTATGTTTTCAGTTAATGGGCAAAGGAAAGAAATGAAGGATAAAGGAGGTGCTGGTAATGGAGAAAGAATGAAGTATAAAGTGAGGCTGATCAGCCTTCCTCAGAGAATGGATTAATTATGTCCTGACACAAATTTTTGGCCCAAGCCTTTTTTTGGGCAAGAATTCAAGAGACACCGTAAAATGACTTGGTATAAATGGGAATTTGGGATAATTTTTCTCTCAGCTTCTTAAATAGTTTATGTAAATCTGCCACTTTTCAAATTATGTATTAAAGTACTCTTGTGGTTGCTTAATATCAATATTCCTCTGAGATTTTACAAATACGTCAGCAACATTAGATAGATGAAATCCAGTCCGCCGTAATTCAGATGCCCAACATAGGCAATGCTTCACTGAACATTTGAGTATGCAGCCTGGAGAGCAGGGGAAAAAAACCAAGTCTGCCTTAATGTCACTGCCACACTTGATCTGAAGCCTACGATGGGCAGTGTGGGAAGCCTGCAGGGGAAGACGCAGTCTGCTTGTAATCATGTTTCGTGGGTTTGACTATGGAGGGACCAGCAGCATTTCCCACAGTTGGTCCATTCCCCCACCCCTTCCACTGGTGCTCAGGGGGATGCTGAGCACCCCTGTCCCCCACTCACGATGTCCCCTGGCCCTTTGCAGAGCAGAGGTGCGGCATGCGCTTGTGTCTGCTCTTTGCACCGCGGTTTCCAAAGATGTGGCAACCTCCGGGTAGATGGAGCTACTCAGTCCCTGTGGGGTTAAAACCGTAACATCCCAGGAGAGCATCTTAAACCTGATGTGCACCCCTCACCCAGACCGTGGTGGGATGGAAACATTGCACAAGCGTGAGTGCAAGGGTTAGGACAAGGGGCAAGAAGGGGCCTGGCTTGAAAGCACAGGATCTCCCGTTTCCCAGATAATTGCTGTACCTCCTAGGATTTTTCTCACAAGGTTGTTGGTCTTATTCCCTACCACTCCCTCATTTAGTTGGTGAGGCCATCTGCCTTAATATGGGGTGTGACAGAGCAGTAAGTACCCACGTTCAGGAAACAAAAAATTCTGAGCAAATATGAGTGGCTAAAACTTAAGTCCCCCTAAAAGATTTTAAGCTAAATGAGAAAATAGTTTATGCTTTTGGGTGCCAAAAGGTAAACTGTGCCAAGGGCTTAATCCCATTAATTTAGACAGTTGAAGACAGGAGCGAAGTTCAAGCTAAAGGAAGATTGGGTTAGACAGTGTGGCTAAGATAAATGTATTCAAGCTGAATCATTCTGATGAAATTTGACTTAAAATATTTATGGAGCAAATCAAAGTACTAACTTAGGCATAGGGGGATCTTCAAAGAATGTGGAAAAGACAAGAGAGGTCTCTGAAAAGCAGTAAAGGTCAAAGACCATACCCATTTTTAAATGGTGGAATACAGAAAACCACCAGATTATAGACTTGACAGCCTAACTTCAAACCTCAGAAAAAAAATTAAATACCTGGAAGATAATGTCATGATAAAGAACTGCCAGCAGTGATTCAAGCCAATCCAATTTCTTTCTCTGGATAAGGGGAAAGCAGTATGTGTAAAATATCCTGACTCCACTAGGGCCTCTGGGAGTGCTCCTGTGTCATGTTCTCGTAAGCAAACTGAGGAAATACAGCCAGGATGGGAAACCCATACGAAACGTGTCCACTAAGAGGAAGAATCAGCAATCGGTTCTCTGCTGAGGTGAGAGGTGTTTTGAGAGGAGGATTTTTATTAGCAGCTTGGAGGACATAGTCTTTTTCAAAAAAACAGAACTGGCTTGGAAACCTTAATCTTGCTTGCAGAAATAATGGACGTTCCCTGATTGCCCTAACTGCCGTTGAAAGCATCACAGAGGGTACGAGTCATCCTACCTAAAGTCAATCTGCAGCTGTAGCCCAGGCTTTTCCCACAGTCAGTGCAATGGCATCTCTTGGGTGATTCATCCAAGGATAGAAGTTGAGGATAAGGGAAATTAATCACTCCCCAGTTTCCTCTCCCTGCCATCCCATTGACTGTAGGAGAGTATAAAAGCACTACCTTACAGTAGCTGCTTAACTTTTAAATAGCTAACATTAGGTGAGATGAATCCCATCTTTAGTAGCCACTTAATTACCCAGATTCTCAGAGGTATTTGGGTACTTAATTCCCTTTAAAGTAGAGGAACTAAGCAGAGCTGATAACTTGACCTGGGATCTGTTGACTGAGTGACGAGGATCCCACATGAAATAGGTATACGGGGATCTTAAGACTCTTGCCTGTTGCCATATTTTCCAGGTAAATCACTGGGCTCACTAAGGGCTCTGGATACAGTAGGGAGGCAGGATCATGTTATCATCTGATAGTTTTAGGTATCAGCCGCGCAGAAGGAAGTATGAGGCTTAGGCTGTAAGCCTGGGTCACAGTCTGTGCAGTATTGCTGAGTGGAAAGGAGTACAATTTGCACAAATAAATCAATGGAGCTAATGCTGATCCCCTGCCCCGAACATCCACTTCCCACGTAGGCCACAACGATGTTAATGGAAGCCTTTCTTGTGAAATGAAGAGCCACGAATTATATCTTAACAGAAACAATCCTTGAATGGAAATACTTCTTTATGCCTTATACCTCGTCCTTTGCAGACATCCAGGAGGGGTAGTGGCTCCACAAATATTGATAATTCTGCTGTCTAAGAATTATAAGGATAATTCTCCTTTTAGAATGAAAAAAAGAGGGAGGAACAGCCGATCTTTCTGCATTAAGACCCAGGAGAGACCTCTGCTACCCCACAGGATTTTCCATGCAGCCTTTCAACGCAAGCTCTGTACCACTTTTTAAGGTTTTTTAAAAAAAAACCCCTTCTGTCACATCTCATCTCTGAGCCCAATCTAGCCTAAACCCTCAGCACTCACGGAAGCAGAGTAGGATCTTGTATTCATTTTCTATGGCTCGGTTGCTAAGGTCTGGAATAAATAAAGCCTTTCCTGCCGGTGGGCAGCACAGCCGAGCCCGGTGCACAGCCATCCCCCCCATCCCCAACCTGCCCTCGCCTCCGCGAGCCCTTGCACCTCCGTGACCGCAGCCGCTGGCCACAGCGAGGGGCTTGCGTCCCACCGCACTGTCACCCTGACGCCAGCCGGTCTTTCGGCAAAGACGAAGGATGAGTCTTAAGGTTGATGCAACGATCGTGATTTTTCAGGCACAAGCAGCTCTCTGAGTCGGGTCAAAGGATTGGCTTCTCCTCTCTGTTTGGATGGAGATTGAAATCCCAGCGCGTGGCAAGGACCACCGAGACCAAGAGGGAGGTTGCGCTGCTGAGGTCCGAAGGTGGGACGAAATTTCAGCCCTCGTTTTGCGAGGGAAGGCTCTCCGTGGTGTCTGTCGTGGCTCTGCTCCTCAGCCGAGGCACTCGAGCCCCCAGCCAAGGCAGCGCGGAGGCTGCTGCCGCCATGCAGCAACCACAGGGCGTGGAATAACCACGGATGCACAAAGTGCTCCGGTGCGTAAACCTGTTTACTTCATATTATAATGATCATATGGGTAAGGGAATGATCAGAAATGTACACAGTCTGAATAAGGATCTCATTAACAGATGCCAATAATTAACGCAGATGAAGCAACAGATATTTGCTTACATGTTTTCATCCCTAACCCATATTTTAAAGCTTACTCACAGCCTCTCACAGGACAATAAGCTTTCTCTTGTGTATTTGGCAGCGCGGGGAATGAGGTGTTTGAGAGAAAGAGGAAATGAGTTTTTCCGTTACAAAATACTTAAATCCTCCATGGTGGTAGAATATGAAGGCAAACGCCTAAACATATTCCTGTATTTTCTCTACCCAGCTGTAGGGGGAAATTGCTCTCTCAGGTGGACAGCCTGCTGCTGGCGAGATCCTTGAAAGTCTCCACATCCTGATGGCAGTTGCAGTTAAAATTAGCACACCTGCCCCGTGCGTGGTGTCATCCAGGCAGTTCCTGCTGAAGGAAAAAAACAGATTAACATGTTGGAAAACGGTGTTTAGTTCTTACAGGGAGAATTTCATCGTGTGAAGGCGGTAAGTGATTCCCAGGGCAGGATATGGAGCGCATTGTCTTACCCCAGTCCACTCACACCTGTTTGAATATTAGGTGTTGCTTTGTAAAGCACTGTGAACTTTAGAAGTTCATTTTTTTTTTAAAAGCATGTTGTTGTGTTCATTCCCATTTTGTACGATTATTGCAGGATCAATGGATATCTACTTCTCCTGAAAGGATCTTCTTTACATCATGTAGTTCCATGAGAAAAAAAGTGAATCCTGAGTTTACTTTAGAGGTCACAATATACCTTCTTCAGGCCATCAAAAGCCAAAAGTTTCAATATAACAAACTATCACCGTGCCATGCAGTTTTATGAGGGGGGGGGGTGCACATTCACGTGCATATATGTGTGTGTGTTAGTGCAAAATAAAATAAACCACAGTTTATCTTTTCTCATGGATGCCACTCTTTGTCTGATTCCCCTTCTTCTCCAAGCCTTCTCACATATTCCCAACTGTCCCATTTTCTTTTTCTTTGCATACCTGCCAGATTCTTCCTCTGCCCACAGAAAAATTTCTGGCATGTCTGTCACACTGTTTATATAGTTGCCAGCACAACTGTTCTTGCTTGCTTCTTAGTTTTCTAACAATAATGCCAGACTGGATTTGAAAGTACAGTGATGCTTAAAAATAGTGACAAACTTAAAAATACCAAGGTATGAAATACCAAACACAAATACTTTTCTTTCTTTCCATTTCTAAACAAAAAAGTCTTGCTTCTCTTCATTTTCTCTGCTTGTGTGACCCATTCAGAACCACAGCAGCCAGCAGTGCTCTGCTGAATTCATTGTACATTCATTCACCACCTCTGCGTGACCTTGTCACACTGAGCCTCTGAGCGAGGCTGGCTGAGCTGCCATTTACCAATCCCCCTATCCGTTGTGAGAAAGAAACTGAAAGGGAAATACAGAGTGCAGAAGAGCTTGCTGTGCTTTTTTTAGCCCCCCCTCTTTTTTTTTTTTTCATTTAGGAATGTCATGCTTACTAAGCCAAATAGTTCCTGAAATAAAAGGTCTTAAAGATAAGGTTGGGACTTATTTTCTTTAAGCCAGTTGTTTAAATAGTTAGTCATCTAAAGTTAGTCACTCCAGGCTCCCTCTGTGCAGCCATAAAGGGAAATCTGCATCTCCAAAGGCCAAAGACCCTAAGACGAAGGCAAGTGTCTACAGCTGCTCAGATAAATCCTCTGTGGAAGTGTCTGTTTCTCACTGTTGACTATAACCAGAGCCCAGTGTACTCATTAAAATTAAGGGAGCTGTATCCCCCACTTGATACACCGAGGAAAAATGTACTCCTGCTCTGATGTGGATGAAGGGCTACCAGAAATAAAATGGTTGATCTTTTGGTGAGCATGGCCGATGTTCTCTGTGTCTTAATTTCTTAAGCAGGGCGGTTGTATGGACATTTGCAAGGTGCAAAAGTACAGATTTGGTCCAAGCAGAATTCTTACTAAATTACATCATGACAGGTTATGTGGAATTCATTGCTGTAGTGGAGGCCAGTTGTTTTTTTTCTTCCATTTGCTTGACTGTATTTACTCATTCCATTTGCCTGAAGGATTGCTCCCAAGGTTTTTAGGCTGCATATTTGAACTATATACTATGTTTTTTGAACAGATGCCATAATTTGTGGGTAATACTTCTTTTCAAAAGAAAATTTTTAGTGCTTTTCCTCCCCTCCAACTTAAAAAAAAAAAAAAAAAGAAGAAAAGAAAAGGATTAATCTCAACATAACACTTCTGAGAAACCTACAGCAGGAATCTGCTGGTACTCCAGGTAAACCAGTGAAAAGAAACTCCTCCAGGGAAACAGATGCATGTTTCAAAATTGTTAGAAATCTTTTTTTAAACAAAGAATAGGTTTTTTTTTTTAATTATTTTAAAGAAATAATCCTGGCAATAATTTGGATATTAAGTATGACAGTGATCTACAAAGGAACTTAATAATTTGCTTGACTTTAAGCACACGATTAGTCTCACTGTCTATTCACATGCTAAATATAATACTTAAGCACTTTGTTAAACATAGATATGCTGCCAGAAAGTGTCACTGTAATTAGATTGTTACAGCAATGCATATATGAACCTTACAGCATAATTTCCCTGATTAGCATGATCATTATTAAGGGCACCTTCTTTCAGAGAATATAATTGTTTTTTCCAGTCTGTCTTTAGTAAAAAACAGCTTTTGCACAGAACGGGAGAGTGCCTTTTCCGATGTTGTTGATGATCATTTATGCTACTATATTTTTAGGGAAACACTGCACTCTGCAGGTGAAAACTCTTCCCCATCTTGTAACACGCTGGAAAGGTCTTGGGAAAGAAACAGAGATTCTCTGTGGTGAGCAGTTAATACTTTTTAACCAAGAAGTGCATTGTCTGCAGCATCCTTATAAAAGGGGAACAAGTCGTCTGTCTTTCCTTCTCCACGTCTTACTTTCTGAAGAATAGCCACAAGTATATAGATATTCTGCAACATTTCCTGCAGTAAATATGTAACTGTACAATAAGTGCAGGCTGGCTGTTCGCATAGTTTGCTTGGCTCAGTAGAAAGTTCCATGTCAAATCTAAATGCCCTTTGCCATTTCCTGATGCTAACCCCACAGACTGAATTTCCAGTAAGAAATAGGAGCAGTCAGTAAGGCTCAGCCCCAAGCCTGCACTCCTAAAGCGAGTCCCTTGCCTCTTCGCCCTCTCTCATCACTGCCTTGCAGCCAGGTCATCTCTCCCTATCTCCATTTTTTGATTTCTGGCCATTAGATGGCAATCGTCACCATCATCTGCTTCCCGCTTTCATGTCTTCTCACGGCCAACATACTTGTGTGCCCACACTCATAAGAGAAGTTTTCTCGTCCCTCTCTGCCCTTCTCGTTTATAGCAGCAGTAGTTATGCAGAGACTGGTTGTTAAACCTGGTGGTGGTTAACAGGGAAGAAAGGAATTGCTTGTGCTCAGAGGGACAGTGTTGTCCTGGCACAAGAAACGTGCACTCCAGCTGGAAAGAGCAGCATTGCACATTAAGACTGCCAGCAGCTCTCCTCGGGATGGTTTTCTTTCCAGTTCCCCAGAATTGCGCCACGTGGCAGGTCTCTGGCTGGCCTTTTCTAGGCATACAGTAGCTTTGTGCCTGTGAACTTAAGTTTCAGGTAAATCTATTAATGCCCAAGAACAGGGTTAAAGCAGATATACGACGCAAAGTCTTTTAGTTGAGGATCTCTGTTGCCACTCTCCCTTTTGGCAAGGATTTGAAGCTTGCCAGATGAATCACCCTGAGGCCTATTGCTGACTTTGTCCATATTATACCCCTAAAGAAGTCTAGAGTGCCAGTAGAGACTGGTTCGTGTTTGGCCGCAGCATTTTCTGCCTCTTCCCTGGCTGCAGAGCTGCCGCCGGGCCACAGCAGCTCCCTGTGCGGTGTGCCCACACGCCTGGTCGGCCGTGCAAGCCCACGCTCACACGCATCCTGCTCGGGATCGGTAACTGTGGTGCAAAGCTGCATGCAGGCTTTGGGCATCTTCTGGCTCCACGCTGGAGGTGCCTATTGTTACCTGCCTCTGGCTGTGAGCAGATTTTCAGTTTGGCTGCAGAAAAGCCAACCTCTGCAGCCATCTGAAATTCCCTGTGCTGGTAGATCTTCCCTCTCGCCATGGGGAAGCTGGACAGTACTTTGTAGGTCCCCATTCAGCGTTTAATCCTCAATTTTCCCTTCAAGTGGCCCCAAACTTCCAGCACATCCCTGTTCTGCCAATGTACGGGTGGCACTGGGAAGGCGGGATAACCCCTGTTGCTGTTTAGCTGGAGGGGGAATGCATAACCCAGCAGTCATGGGAATACCCTTCAGTATGAAGCAGAGCCTCTGCCTTTGAATTCTGGGGCCTCCCCTGCAGATGGCATTTGCCAGCGTTAAAATCTACCAGAGATCAGCTCATAGCCCTTTCCAGGAACACGTCTCATCATCAGGGAAACGAACACGCTTGCATTTTTAGGGCATCATCCATGCCCTGGCAGAAACACCGGTGGCTCCAGAGGGTTAAGTCTTGGGTGCATGTTCTCCTTAAAGTGCCCCAAAGCCAGCTGCATACCCTGTGCTCTGACTAGAACAGCTTTTGGTTCAGGTATGTATGTTCCTTATGGCAACAGGCTGAAAAGCACTTTTATAACCCCACCATAAATACCTATTACCTCTGCTCTCAAGCTTCTTCTTGACAACGGCTGCTGGTTAGCTCAGGATTTGTAATGTATCAAATAGGAAATTTCCAGCTAGCATTAGTAACTCACAGCTACACAGGCAGGAGATCCGTCAGTTTTAGGTGTTGCGGTACTGGGTACTGTGCTGAGACTCTTCCATAAACATCTCCTCCTTCTGGCAGTTCTACAGTCCCTGCTAGCCACCCGCTGGCAAAATGTGGGTTCCTGCCAGGCTGGGTCAGCTCCCCAGCTCCTGCAGACTACATACGCAGGAAGGGCAGCAATCGATTTGTCTTCCCAGTCTGAAATGGCTCTAATACCCTCCAAATCCAAAATTCAGGCACATTTCCCTGAAAATCCTCCCTTTTTATTTTTCCCTTCTGAATGATCACCTCACCTTAAACTATTCCATCGTCCAGAAGAGGTCTTCCAACAGGTGGTCTGATCATGGTACCTCCATGGTCTGGCAGGTACATGCAAAGCTCACACGTGTGCTTAGCCAAAATACCTGCATGTGCTACAAAGAGTGTGTCTTCCTCTTTTGGCCCCAACACAGCATGACAAGCTGTCCATAACGCTGGGTCAGTCATCTCCAAAAAGCATTTTGCTCTGTTATTTTGCCTGAATTGAGACATACTGACAGCTTTCCACTGTCTCCTAGCTTTGCTGCTTGGATTGCAATACTGATGTGGTTCCAGTACATGCCTTTTCTCCTTCTTACGTGTCGTGGTTTAAGCCCAGCCAGTAACAAAGCACCGTGAAGCCGCTCGCTCACTCCTCCCCCCTGGCCACAGTAGGATGAGGAGGAAATATAAAGAAACGCTCGTTGGGCAAGACAAGGACAGGGAGGGATCACTCCCCACTTATGGGCACGGGCAAAAGACAGGCTCAGCTTGGGGAAGAAACAAAATCCATTTCATTTACTACCAATCAAATCAAAACGAGGACACTGAGAAGTCAAACCCGACCTGAGAACGCCTTCCCCCCATCCCTCCCTCCTTCCCCCCCAGCCCCACTCCCGGTTCTCTCTCCCTCCTCCCCCCGGCGGCGCAGGGGAACAGGGGATGGGGTCAGTCCGCCATACCTGGTCTCTGCCGCTCCTTCCTCCTCAGGGGGAGGAGGACTCCTCCGCACTCGCTCCTGCTCCGCCGTGGGGTGTCTCCCGCGGGAGACGGTCCTCCACCAACTTCTCCAGCGTGGGTCCTTCCCACAGGCTGCAGTCCTTCAGGCTCAGCCTGCTCCAGCGCGGGCTTCCCCATGGAGTGGCGGCCATCTTGGGGGGCATCCCCTCCTCTGCCGTGGGCTCCTCCGCAGGCTGTGGGGGCATCCCCTCCTGCCTTCCTCCCTGACCTCGGTACCCACAGAGGGGTTCCTCTCCCACCCCAGTCCCCCACTCCCTGCAGGTTTCCCCTCTTAAATCTGCTCTCCCACAGGTGTTTCCACTGTCACTGACGGGCTCGGCCTGGGCCAGCGGCGGGTCCGGCTCCGAGCCGGGGGAGCTTCCAGCAGCTTCCAGCAGGAGCCGGCCCTGCGGACCCTACCCTGCTGCCAAAAGCCCGCCACACAAACCCATAACATCGTGAAAGAAGGCCAGAGCTGCACGGTGTAACCTGCCTACCAAAAAGCTGAGCTGTGCAATTGGGGTGAGGCTGGGTTTGGGAAAGGAACCCGTGCCCGGGAGGTGTGATGGCGTTTGGTGAAACGGGACGGTTGAACCCGGGAGGTGTGGAAGAGAAATGGCGCCTTGTGGCTTAGCAGTGACGTCACCTGGTGCAACGAGCGAAGCTGAAACTTTAAGCCAATTCTAATTTTGGCGTTTTCAAAATCTTGAAGGCTTAACCTCCACTTTCTAATTTCGTTTCTTTGTAGTATTTCTAGCTGCGTTTTTCTAGGCCCATACTGTGAGAAATTAGTGAGCATTTACACCATTTCTAGAGGGAATTTCCCCTGACTGACTTTATGATTTGTTCTGACAGGAGTTTGTCACACTAAAACATAAGTAAAACCAATGTTTTTTGATCAGTTGCTAGTATATTTGAGGGAAATTATTTTTATAACGTATTGATGTATTTTACACACTTTTGCCACTGATGATAAAGGATTTATGTTGAAATCTGAAAACCTGGCAGTCTATGTTGTTGTGGAGTATTTCTAGGTTTTGATGGCCTTTAATATGACATCCTTTTCTTCTGAGCAGCTGAGGGAGCAGTGTGGATCACAAAGCAGATAGATAGTCAACACCGTCTTTCAAAGAGGGCGAAGCTCTGCTTCTGGGGCAAATAAAACACAAGGAAGGCAAGTCAGAAGTAGTGATACTGGCTAAATTGGTATTTTACTTTCTTTTCTTAAATGTGAAGCCGATTTTTTAAGTTGCCTGGACCAAGAATGAGGTCCTTGTAAGTCTCACTGTCTTTAAAAGCATGACAAGACAGTAAATACAACATAGAAACAGGACATTTACCTGGCAACAGAAATATGTTAAGAACCAGAAATCATGAACACGCCATTTTGTACATGAGAACTCCTCCTGCATGTTTCAAAATTGTAACTTTTCCCAAGTTGCTGTTCATAAAAGGGCTGTTAAAAAGCAAAACCAAAGGTCTGTTTGGCTTTTTAAGAGAAATGTTTATAAGAAAACTGCAAGTTATGACACTACCAGCAGATGGTACTGAAGAATATGCAGCAGAGTTCTGGGTTTTTAGGGCTAACATGACAGTACTGGTGTGTCCAGAAAATGGCTTTCTCTGCATAGATCTTTCCATTACCTGTTTCATTACTTGGTTGCTATAAGCGATGCTTATAGAAATAGATTTTACATTTTTTAGCATCACAGGGTGACATTAAGTAGCACGCATTATTGAACTGCCCTATAACCATAATTAAAAATAAGAAATGAAAAGAATCAATCACAAAAAGAACTTTCTGCTAGTCACAGCAGCATGGATTTTGTGACAGAAGCCTGTGGAAAGGTCTTGCTCCAGAAAGTCTACCAGAGGGAAAACATCTCCACTGAAAAGAGAACTACTTCGAGGTAAACATATTACTGATGAGTAGGCTACTGTAACTAGAGGCATCACGGAGCAAATCCTGTTCAAGGATCCCCAATCCAATGGTCCATTCTGGCCAATAGTTAAACAAAGGTATGCAATCATGTTAGTTTTAACTCATTTGGCTGTAAAGTTCAACACTGAAGGAAAATGAAAATGGGATCTCTTTGCAGATTGCAAATGCACCGATAACTGCTGGGGAATTTTCTCTTTCTACCAGCTAGCAGTAGTGACACCTCACAGCAAACATTAGTCAGAAAGTTTCTGATTTCTCAAGCTTTCATTAAGCATCACCAGAATTAAAGATAGAAAGAGTATGTAAATAATGATACTTGGTCTATTTTTACCACCTCTTTAACAGCAAGGAAATGAAAGTAAAATACGAAACTACTTGTGGACACTCCCTGAATCTGGAAGAGTTATTTTCTTCATTGAAACAGGGTTTTGTTAAATTTAAATGGATGGTGAAAATAGATAGTGAAAATGCTGTAAGTTTTGATAAATCCTTTTACTGACAATGTTTAGAAAAAAGTCTTTGTTGTAGATGTGACACATCTGAAATTTTCAAAACTAAGTTCTTTCAGATTCTGGTGTCAAACTGAAATTTTACTTTAAAATCATTCATCTATTGTTGCTAAAAGTTTTGTAAAGACTGGATTTAAAACTAAGCAGTTAAATCATAAATTATTTCATTAAAATTTCTAATAGTTTTTTCCAGATTTTTCAGTTTATAGAAAGTTTCAACATTTGACAAATTTTCCATATTTGTTTGGGAATAATTTAATGTTTCAGAGTTTTTTGCAAGGTAGAAGCCTGTTTCTGCACTGCTTAAACTATAAGGAGCAAAATAGCAGGAAAACCACTTTAACTCTTCTAACTTTTTTTTTTTTTTTCAATTATTTTGTCAATTTAAGTCCCAATTGCATGCCTTTAATTCCACATAGCTGAGGGAAGTATGGATTTAGTGCCTTATTTCCTCACTCTTAAATCACTTTCAAAATTATCATTTTTTCTTTTCTAATCTTAATTTCCTCTGTGCAGTCTGGTTCAGATTTTCCAGGGAGCCTTCGCGAAGTAGGAAACTTCAAAAATCTCTTTCCTTGTGAATAGTTCGGGAATGAACCTTAGATGATGGAGGTGGAAAGACAACACCTTATATAATGTAAAGATCTGAAGCAGGCAGCAAGGTGGCAGCAGGAATATTTACACTCACTGGTTTTAAGATAAGGGTAGCTGCCCAAATTCTTAGGCTCCCCTTATAGTCAGTGGAGATGGTCGTGCTCCCAAACATTAGGGTCTGGCCCTTTTGGAAAAGCTTGTCTCTCTAACTGTAGAGGAGCCAACATAGCCAACAAACATTTACAATGCCACATAGGAACATCTTCTGCTTTTGAAAGAGGTTAATGAGCTAATTATTCTAATAAGCACAAAATTAAAGGCCCCCTGGAACTGTAATAGTTCAGCAGCAGCCTATGTTATATGTATTATTTAATTCAAATGGTCTCCAAAAGCACATACCCATAACAGTTCCAGCCAATCTACTTGTGCCATTGCAATTCCAGGCAGATTTTCCACTAAGTTCGAGGAAGACAAGCACAAAGAAATTGATTTTACATGGAAATGATTTTTTCTTTTCTTAAATTAAGCTTTGAAATCCATAAGTTTATCATTAAGAAAGGAGAAAAAGGAGGATTATTTTTAGGAATATTAATATCTTCTTTGGGGAAGACAGAAGCATCTCCCTCGTGAGAGAAATGTTGTATTCCTCTAACACAATTAATATTCTAAGGAGCAAACCCATGTCAGTTGATGAAGCCCCTAAGTGCCTCCTTGCTTCCTCTGTGTTTCTTGTCTATTATTAAATAGCTCTATTTCAATCACTTTAAATAAATGATACTTAGCTGGTGATATGAGCCATGAAAATTCTGGACTTCAACCACTGCTTTTGTGCCTTCAGGGAATTAAATGAGAGAAAGTATAAATCCAGTTTCCACGAGACAGGAAAGTGTACTGAAAGGCAAGCAGGTGGTTGAGTACTTTTGTGGAGAGAGGACTATTTGGACTGTAAAAAATTATTTCAAAATTAATAATGAAAAAGGAAGAATAACTTAATTGAATGATAGACAAAGACAAAAAGCATTTAGGAATTCCACTGGAAAGTGAGATCATAACTATTTAAACTGTGTAAGTCTAATATTTCTTTTTCCCCCCCCCCAAATCACCAGTATATTGTAACATTTATGGATACGATCTTTTATTTATATAGTATTATCACACTTCTCATAAAATCAGGCCAGAGCTTTATAGTTTCTGACTCTCCCAAACTTCTGCAGTCTTTTCAATACAAAAACTACTTTCCAGTGAAATTACAACTACTTTCACAATTCAGGTAATTTCTCCATGCTGATAAAGCAGTTTCTAAGGTAAAGGTTGATTTTTCTGTCCCATCACTCAGTGAAGTCTCTGTAAAATCTGCTGCACTAGCTTCTATTTTCTGTGAGCCCTGCTGTTCCTAGAGTGCCAGAAAAGGCCCTCAGCCTTGCCCACCTCCTACACCCTTTCCTCCAGGCCAAATTGAATCTCGGTGCTTTCCGTTTGTTACTGCTGGCTCTTGGGTGTCCTGTGCAATGTGTGTGCTGTAGGGAGTGTTTTGTGTGGCCATGGATGCAGAGCCAGCGACTTTGTCAGGCAGGGTTATTGTGACAGTCAGAATAATAAAAGAAGAGAAAAAGCAACATATTGGTGAAACCTCATCCAGGCACGTAGGTCTGTGTTCACTATGCTCTAACCTGCCTAACGTTCTGGTATTGCATTGATGAGATCAGTTGCCAGTCATGGGATACTGTCGTGGTTTCAGCCCAGCCGGTAACAAAGCACCGTGAAGCCGCTCGCTCACTCCTCCCCCCCAGCCACAGTAGGATGAGAAGAAAATATAAAGAAACACTCATGGGTCAAGACAAGGATGGGGAGGGATCACTCATCACTTATGGTCACGGGCAAGAGACAGGCTCAACTTGGGGAAGAAGCAAAATCAATTTAATTTACTACCAAGCAAATCAAAACAAGGATACTAGGAAGTCAAACCCGACCTGAGAACGCCTTCCCCCCATCCCTCCCTCCTTCCCCCTCAGCCCCACTCCCGGTTCTCTCTCCCTCCTCCCCCCGGCGGCGCAGGGGAACAGGGGATGGGGTCAGTCCGCCATACCTGGTCTCTGCCGCTCCTTCCTCCTCAGGGGGAGGAGGACTCCTCCGCACTCGCTCCTGCTCCGCCGTGGAGTGTCTCCCGCGGGAGACGGTCCTCCACCAACTGCTCCAGCGTGGGTCCTTCCCGCAGGCTGCAGTCCTTCATGAACTGCCCCAGTGCGGGTCCCTCCCCCGGGCTGCAGTCCTTCAGGCACAGACTGCTCCAACGTTGGTCCTCCACGGGTTCACAAGTCCTGCCAGCAAACCTGCTCCATCATGGGCTTCCCACGGAGTCACAGCCTCCTTCAAGCATCCCTCTGCTCCGGCGTGGGCTCCTCTCTCCCCGGGCTGCAGGTGGGCATCTGCTCCCCCACTCCCCTCCGTGGGCTGCAGGGGCATCCCCTCCTCCTCCCTGACCTCAGTACCCACAGAGGGGTTCCTCTCCCATCCCAATCCCCCACTCCCTGCAGGTTTCCCCTCTTAAATCTGCTCTCCCACAGGTGTTTCCACTGTCACTGACGGGCTTGGCCTGGGCCAGCGGCGGGTCCGGCTTGGAGCCGGGGGAGCTTCCAGCAGCTTCTCACAGGACCCACCCCTGCAGCCCCTCTCCTGCTACCAAAAACCCCACCACACAAACCCAGAACACATAGTTACATTAACATTTACATACAGCCATTTTGAGAAATCAGGAATTGCACAGGCACATTCAGAAGGATGCCCTTTGAAGCCCAGTTGCACTAAATAATTTAACTTACTAGACAGGAAGGTTGCTTGCTTTATGTGATGAAGGTAGCTGTATAAACAGAGATAAGTTACACTTCTGGCCACACAAAAAAGTCCGTCAGCAAGCTGGGATAACTTGTTATGTTGAAGCAAAAGTACCTGACAGGAGGGAATGCTGTTGGCAAGATTATTATGCATATATTTTAATAATATAATTTATTGCTATCATTATGTGACATTTATTATTTATTATACCCAAAATTTTGCTTTTCAGCTTAGATTCTTTATTTGAGGGTTTAAGACTGTGCTCTCCATTCAAAAAGCACTGTAGTTCATTGTTGTTTATAAAGAGTTTGGATAAATGCTGTGGACCATCAAGGAATTTCTGGTGGGGAATATTATGAAGTTTGTTGTGGGAGGTGTCAAGACACACCAGACTACAAAGCTTTTTTAATTGATCTACATAACTGTTATCTCCATCTTTCCATAAGTAGCTGAGGTGGTTTCCATCAAACACTAGTTTCTCTAGAGAGCTGTTGACTAAAATAGTGTCTGTGAGTGTAAAATGCCAAGTAACTTCATGAGTAGCTGAGGTTGGAAGGAGCAATGGGGATCACGTAGTCCAATCCCCTTTGCTGAGAACAGTATCAGCTAAGGCAGGTTGCTCAGGATTGTGTCCAGTTGGGTTTTGAATGTGTCCAAGGCTGGAGACTCCACAACCTCTCTGGGCAACCTGTTTCACCTTCAGTTTTTTTCTTCTGAAGACAAGGGTTGTGGTCCTGCTTTTTGCTTTGTTCCCTCCACTCAGGATCCCGATCTCCACCATCTCATGGTCACTGCAGTCAAGGTTGTCCCTGACCTTCACATCCCTGACCAGTTCTTCCTTTTTTGTAAGCACGAGGTACAGAAGAGTGCCTCCCCTTGTCTGCTCCTCAGTCACCTGTGTCAGGAAATTGTCATCAATGCGCTCCAGAAACACCCTGGATTGCTTGTGCCCCGCTGCGTTGTGCCTTCAGCAGATATCAGGGTGCTTGAAGTCCCCGGTGAGGACCGGGATTTGCAAACGTGGGACACCTCCCAGCTGCCTGAAGAAGTCCTCCTCTATTTCTGCTTCCTGATCAAGTGGTCTGTAGCAGACACCCACAACACTGTCACTCACATTGACCTGCCTGCTCTCAGCTGGCTCATCATGTCTTCTCACATACAGAATAAGTCCACCACCTCACCATCCTGACCTGTCCTTCCCAAAAAGCCTGTATCCAAGATCACAGCATTCCAGTTGTATGAGCTGTCCCCCCACATCTCCCTCATCCTCCTGAGGCTGTAGCTCTGCAACTGCACACAGAGGTCTAATTCCTCCTTTTGTTGCCCATGCTGTGGGCATTGGTGTGTAGTACTTCAGAGAGACATCCACATGTGATTTCCAAAAAAGTGTGAGAGCTTCCACCACCATTCTGTCCTCTTGGCACTTCCTTATTCATGTGCATACACTTGAGGTAGACCTCCTTAAATCCTGTTTTGTTGCTTTCAAGGTCTTAAAAAAAAGAGAGAGATAAAATTCAACTTATGTATTATCCCTGCCACAGTGAAGTACTGCTTATTTTCACCGAGATCCAACACCTCTAAAGTAGGTGGTTCATCAAATGCATAATGAGAAACTAAGTCTAGTTTATGACTGGAGAAATCTAAATATTTCCAATTAGTTTGGAAGATAAAATTGGTACTATTCAGAGCTTGGCTAATGCTATTAGAAGACAAATTCAAACACAATATCCTCTAAACACCTTCAAACTCCTGTTTGTCAGTGAAGAAAAGCACTGTTTGAACTTTGAAGGATTTATCAAAGATGTTGCACTGAGTTTTCAGCAAAGATATATCATTGCTGGGCTTATCTTCTGGCAAGGGCATATTATTTACTCTAGGTCTGTATCTGTTTTTGACTGATTTCCTACTAATAGCACTGTTGTTGCTACGCTGTGATAAAGGTGATGTTCCACTGCCAGACAAAGAAATTGTACTCAGCTTAGTGAAAGGCTGAGATGAACTTGCTTGATAAATAGGACTCCAAAACTGCAGGTAGGAAGATTTTTAAGATTCCTGAAGGGCTTGAGCTGTTCATTATAAAGTCCTTGAACATCAAACCTCTTGAATACAGTGACCGGAGGGAAGCAGGTTACAGGAGTAGACATGTTTATATACCTGGGATTGCACATCTCTTCCATGATAATAAGATGAGCCGAGAAGCTGTAAATGACACAGAGTAAAAACACACCCCAGGCCGTAGTTTTTGTTGAGCAGTCGAATTCAAGAGGAGCCGGGTTTAGACTTAAAGCCAGCTGGGATGTGTAGTTGGAGGGAGGCTTCAATGCCACCTGGGTCCCGGGTCCCGGCGAGCGGAAGGTGGGAAGGCTCTTCGCGGAGAGGTAGGGGTGCGAGGCATGGAATAAGCAAGGCTCCGTGAAGAAAGGGTTGGGGTTTTAGGGTGTTTTCTTTGGTTTGGGGGGCTTTGAGGGTTTGGGTTTTTTTTTTTCTTCAGGGATTATTGTAAAGCTGATTCTCCTCCAAATAGTTCTGCCACTGTGCAAGTGCTGAAAGAATGTTGCTGACAGAAAATGTGCAATTATTTCTCAAATTCAGAGTAGTTAAAGGAAATGGAAACCCAGCTGGTATTTTACATAAATGGTTTTCATCAGCCAGCAATTCCCTAGGATTTGCTAAGTTAGCAAAAGATTCATATTCAGTTTCCACCATTTTCTTGCATAAATCATGAGACATTTCAATTGCCTTTGGATAGTAGTTCTTGTCTAGATTTATTTTCATCAGCTTGTTCAAGCCCTGAATATAATCTTCTAAAACTTTCTTCTTGCAATTGTCTGAGAGTTTCAGTTCAGTTACATCTCCACACTCTCCTTTCAGGTGATGCATACTACAGCCAAGAATGACAGAGGAATTGTTCATTACAACATTAAGTGGCAGCGTTTTGGATACTTGGGCTCAGCCAGAAATTTGGAAATATCAAAGATTCATAACAGACTTGGGACTGAGGCATTCAAGTTTCCTTTAAAAAAAGATAATTTGATTTTGCTGTTAACAGGTACTTAGCACTAGCTTTAAAAAAGTCATATCATAAATATACATATTCATGGACTGAGATTTTTCCAAGACATTTGTGTGCCTCGGTTTTACTATTCCATACAAACAATTTAAACAGAGGCTAGCAATTGAATTTCAATTCATGGAGGGTCTTTGCGCAACAAGGATTGCAGAGTTCATCTGGGTTTTCATTGCTACTGTAGAGAAACTAGATGCCTCTCTAAATAAATACCAACAGCACAGACAATAGAGACTACTTAACAGAAATAGGATTTATTGCTAATGGAAGATGAAAATGCTAGAAATCTTTCATCTGTCTGAAAGGTTGATCAGACTTTTGTTACTTTTATATGTTAGCATATGGGAATGTGTCTGTATTGCTATTATAATGTTCCCAAACCAGTTGAAGACAGGAAAAAGGCTCTCACTGAATGTGTCAGATCAGGCTTGTAGCACCAGCATTCAGGCACCTTTACTTCCCTGGTCAGCTTTGTTCCTTTTCTTTTTCTGGATGGAATGTTAAGTATCATGGAAAGAGAGGTGTACCTGTCTCAAAACTATAGTAATATTTTGAAGCACAATAATGCTTATGAGGAGAGGCAAAGCTAAAAAATTAGGAAATGTTTAAGAACATTGTTATACAAAATAATACGTGCATATGGTTAGAAAGAAGCTATTAAAATGTTGCAGACAAGATTCAGATAGGGAAATATACAAAAAAGAAAAAAAAGGGGAAGAATGTGAGATGAAAGAGATGAAAGGACTATCATCAAAAGATAATCATTAAAATTGTGATTAAGCAGTAATATGAAGCTGTTCAACTGGTCTGACCACAGAGAAGATTGTGCTCTGCAACTACAATGCAATAAAATGCAATAAAACTGGATTTAAAAATATCAAGAACAAGCAAACACATAAAAAATGTTTAATAAAAGCATTGGAATTTTAGAATAGTCTAAAACTAAGATGAAAAATATCCATAAAGCAGGATTATTATGCTTCAATGGCAGCACTCAATATTTGATTAAAATACACTGCTGTCTAAACAAATATACTTTTAAGAAATATTGGAAAGTTCTTGTGTTTTTTGCCCTGACAGGATCACCTGGGAGACTTCATAAGGCAATATCAGCTTGTGCAATACTAAAAAGCATACATTTTTGTAACATATTTTTTCCAGAAGGGTAATGATTTTCCAGTCAGGAGCTGTGAGTTTGATTCCAACAACACATACACAAAGCTATGTGTGAATAGAAATCAGTGTTAAGGAAGAACAGACTCAGCCTCTGATTTTTCAAACTCCTGGCAGCATTGCATGTACTTTAAAAAATGAAAATACTTATCCTCTTTATCTCTCTGCCATAAAAGACGTCATTCCAATAAAAGTTAGCAAAAGATCTATGCATCATAATGGAAAAACTGGAAGCTGTCATCTACTCATCGACTGACCCAGAGGGGCCAGCGTATACACAGAAGTGATCTGTGGTTTTCTAGTGTTTGTCCTGGAGTAACTGGCAGTTACCCTGATTTTAATAGAGTCATTTCTATGCTTACCTGGTGTAGGAATTAAAGTTCTAATGACAAAATATGGCCAAGCGGGACATAGCAGCATGATGAGCTGTTATGCCAGGAAAGATCATTGTCCTGGTTTTGGCTGAGATAAAGTTAATTTTCTTTCTAGTAGCTGGTATAGTGTTACGTTTTGGGTTCAGTATGAGAAGAATGTTGATAACACACTCACGTTTTCAGTTGTTGCTAAGTAATGTTTAGTCTAAAGTCAAGGATTTTTTAGCTTCTCATGCCCAGCCAGCAAGAAGGCTGGAGGGGCACAAGAAGTTGGGAGGGGACACAGCCAGGACAGCTGACCCAAACTGGCCAAAGGGATATTCTATACCATGTGATGTCATGCCCAGTATATAAACTGGGGGGAGTGGGGCTGGGAGGGATTGCTACTCGGGGACTAACTGGGTGTTGGTCAGCAGGTGGTGAGCAATTGCATTGTGCATCACTTGTTTTGTATATTCCAATCCTTTTATTATTATTATTATTGTCATTTTATTATTGTTAGTACTATCATTGTTAGTTTCTTCCTTTCTGTTCTATTCAACCGTTCTTATCCCAGCCCACGAGTTTTACCTTTTTCCTTCTGATTCTCTCCCCATCCCACTGGGTGGGGGGGAGTGAGTGAGCGGCTGCGTGGTGCTGAGTTGCTGGCTGGGATTAAACCACAACGATGACAAAGCTGGTGACCCATTCAGGAGGTAAGGCACAAAGGAGAGGAAATTATCTGAGGATTGGACCTATACAACTCCACACTTCTCTGCTTAGTTCCGTAAGTATTTATGTACATATATAAGGCCCAATGAACTCCAGCCCCAAGCTTTCCTTATGTAAGTGTACATTTATGTATATTGCTCTCATAGGTCTTAAAAATAGAGTACACAATGGCCACCTCTAGAAACTTCACTGATTATTTGAAGTATTATTCTCCAGGGCAGTGCTGACAATTTTCCGGTGAAGAGCTAGCAAATAAGATAAGCATGACTTTGAAATGCCCATACTAAATATTATGAACAAAAGTACAAATAAATTTTATTTATTTTATGTACAAAGCCTGTAGCTTTGTACATAATTACAGCTGCATGATTTATTCCCACCAGCCTCAGAGAGCTTTAACAGCTCCTCTTCTTTTCTTTCCCTTGGACAAGCTATTTAGAGAAAGAAAGTGCCCAGGTGCTTAAATGGCTGAAACTTGTTCCAGTCTCAATTTTGGTGGTATTTGGGAAATTATATTGCTTATGATTATGTTTGGTGTTATGAAGTTATTTTCATAGCATTTACTCTAGAAATGGCTGTATCATTAGTGAGTCCATCAGTGAGGATGCAGCTCACTGAGATGTTTATAAAAGCCTTGTAAAAGAGATAGCCACAGGGACACATAGGAGAGCACGAGAAGCAGACAGGCTTTTAGAGCAGGAGAAGCTGACTGCTTAGCTCTGAGGTGTCAGACAGGGCAGTCCTTTTGGTCTACTTACCTGAGCAATAACGGACTAACAGACAGCTAAGGAAGGATGAATAAGAAAGAGGGACCTCATCGTCTGGGAGCTGGATGACTTCTGCTGACATAGATTTTTTTTTATTTTGCTTTTTTAGTGAAAAGAATGGGATGTTCCCATCATTGCTGGGATCGTAGTATGTTTCCTGCACAGCTGGGAAGGTCACAGCTTTAGTGGGATTCGAGGAATGGAGATGCTTAAGCAACACTGGACCCAGGAGAGCACTAAGAAAAAAGCAGACTCTAGCTTTCAGGAGGAAGCTTGAAACAGAGAATCTGCACCATGGAAATGTATCCAGATCACTCAAAAAAATGCAAGTCTTTGAATACTGGCCAACCTCCAGAGGTTTAAATACCTCACATCCAAAGGCTGGATGCAATACTCCAGGACCACCCTGACAGTAGGGTGTGTGCGAGGTTTTTCTATTACCAAAGGAAGGTGAATATTTGTTTTCTTCCCTCCCTGATAATCAGGGCAATAACTTGCTCCTGTGTGACACAATCTGTTCCCACTGCACCCAGATTTCAGCACAAATTTGAATGAAACCTCTGAGCATCTCTTCCACTCTGCTAGACACAACTGTAAACTTAAGGACAAATTCACAAGTCATAGGATTTGCAACAGATCCCAAGTAGGGAGAGAAGACCAAAAACTAAGGATGAAAAATTAAAAAAAAGCCACTCTAAAGCGATTAACTGCAATTCACTAACCATGCATAATCCCACCCTCTAATCAGAAAAGAAGCAAAAAAAAATGTTTCATCGTTTTTGCCACCGACGTGAGGACAAGGATCAGTCCTGGCCCTGTTGTATTCAGTTCGACAGACATAAACACACCAACATCTGCTCAGACTGGTGGTTAGATGCATAAATCGCAGGAGGTGGCCAGGATTGCAAGCATGCCTCTCTCCCAAGGCACATGTCCTACTGCTTGGCATAAGGATGCCTCCACTCCATGTGCTGCCTGTTTTGAACTCCACTTTAACGTGCCTTTCTCTGTCCCATGCCCTGTAGGAGAAACCTGGCTGGAGACTGTGAATTCAGCTCCTGTAGTTGGGTGTTGCCTTAATGATCGTTGTCTTTTGGGGCTTATATCCCTAGGCCCCCTTGAGGATTCCCCTCAGCTGGGCTGGAAGTAATTAACTTAATTGCACCAGGGTATCTGATCAGCCAACTTCTATGATAGTTTCACGTTGGGAAGAGCGCCAGATAAAGCCATAGCTGACACGGCTGAATACCAAGGCCCACAGGGAAACCTCGGAAGATGATCCTAATCATTGCATGCAGCCAATCTGAGACGAGCAGAATCACCTGAAATGATCAATAGCAGTATCTCGTCAGTAATTTTAATAGCTTGAATATTGACTGGGCACTGCTCTGGGAGATCCCAACAGATCTCCCTTGGGCAAGATGAGGCTCCCTGTGTCTTTGATCTTGTTATCTCAAAGCACTTTACAGATACAAAATGATTGGCACAGCAATTCTCATTATCTGTATTGCACAGATGATTAAGGCAAAGGGTAGAGAAGCTTAGAGGGTACTGCTGGGTCACTCAGAATGACCAAACAAATGTCCTACACATAAGCAGTAAACACTCTTAAAAGCAGAAATTTCTTTGAACCTTGAAGTGATTCCTCTCCCTGTATCTCTCTTAAGCAGCAGCTGGTTGCGTTTTCCCAAACTTAAGGGCAAGCGTTGCCTTTCTGCTGCCGGGGTGTGCTGTGCTCGGCTCCCAGGACCTTCCCTCTGGGCACAGCAGAACTGGATTCTCCCCCTTTCCTCCAGGCCAGATCAAAGATGGGTGAAGCTCGGTCGCCGCTGCCTCTTGGGTGTCGTATGCGATGTGTGTGCTGTAGGCAGTGCTTTGTGTGGTCATGGACGTACAGCCAGGCACTTCACTGGACAGGAGCGGTAGGTGTAGCGAGCATCCCAGTAAAATAAATGTTTTGTGATTGCTGTCACAATGATGCTAATAACAGTAAATAGGAAATTGTGTGAATCTCTGCAGACCAGCATAGATAGTGTCTGTCTGGCCCCAGGAGGTGCTGGTCCTTTCTGGATCCCAGGAAGAAAGGCACAAGCACTCTCAAGAAAGTTAACTGTGTTATTAATATCCCACAAAAAGTGATAACAAGATATAACATCTTATGTCCCTTCTGATGCTGGGAACCCCAAAATGATACAGCATCAGACAGGCCTCTGGCCATGGCATGGTGCGTTGCCCAGACTCCCCATCCATGGGGAGGTCCGCCACCTTGTTGTCTTTAGAGTTTTTATAGGATTTTCTTAGAAGCAAAGTAGCTCTATTCGTCATTTTTACTGTGGTGCAAAAGGATGTTTATACGAAAACACGCTGGCTTGCTTCAAGATAAAATCAAGGACATGCTGGTGGCATCATCACTGATGACAAGTGGGTGTTGCCTACAGGCTCTTTGGTTACAACTACCCAGCTGCGTTCATCCTGCAGCAGGGGACGTGGGTGGCACAGCACGGTCCTCAAGGCCGGGTCAGACACATAGTACAGCATAGCACAGCACGAGCCTGCACTGCTCAGGTCAACTGCTACGTGGATCGCTATCTCCTCCATGTGCAATGGTCTGCCAGGTAGGACTCCCACAGGGTTATTGTTTATATGGTTATGTGGAGCTGCACAGTGGTCTGTTGTTGCTGCCTGTGGTGTAAAGGTGTTAGCAGGCTGTGTCCATTTGATGAAGTAATTATTTTGTCAGTTTGCCTTTTCACTATGTCTTTTCAAGGCTTGCAGATATTGACTGACTCTCTTAGCATGACCAAGGTACCGAGTACAGCCTTTTTCAACAGCACATCCCACAAAAATCTCTGAAACCTTGTTAAGCCTTATCAGCAGAGTGAGCCAGGAGTCTCCAGGTAAAACATCAGCAGTCGTGATAAGGCCAAAACTCGGCTCCTACAGCATCACATGAGTAAATGCACTGAAGGGTGTTAAGTCAAAGGCTTTCACTTTGTTGCTTTTCGCAACTAGGGTAGTAAGTACGCTTCAGTGGGGATTGTTACCTGTTTAATGTGGGATATACCAAGACGTGTTAGGTTATTGAGATGCTTAAAAATATATGTCTTTCCCTTATCTATCTGTTGCCCCATAAAACTTTGAAGTGGTTTCCTTTGAACGCTGATCGCTCAGGAGGGTTGCTGCTTGGACGGTTGTCTCCACATGTAGAAAATGCGTTCCAACACAAGCTGAAAACCTTCAGGAGAGGGAGATTTTCTGTAAATGCCAGCTGAGATGTGAGTCCTGCCTGTTGTGGCTCAAGTTTAGTACTTCTAGATTTCTAATTTCTTGTAATGCAAAACTACAAGTAAAATCCAATATACTGTTTGACAGACAGATTTAAATATTTGAAATCACATAGGTTGAATTCAGTGCCATTCAAAGCCTGACTAACGCAATTTGTAGACAAATTCGATCAGGTAATTTCCCCAAAGCTTATTAACTGATCTGAGTTTAAACTGATCTGAGTTAATGAATGTGAGGCTCTTGAAGCTCAGATACAGTGCTTTGCAAGTTTGGGTGTACTGTGGTCTGAGAGCAGATAAAATACATAGCCTATGTTTTTGTCCTAGCAAGTGCATGAAAGATTCAACTTTTCACAAAGTTAAATGGATTTTTTCCCCAACAAATTCTAACAGACTAGTCTTATCTTGTCCTAAAGGTGACATCTCGCAAATTAATTTCTATGACATTATTAACACTGTGAAAGATGATGAAGTTCAGTTGTTTCATAAAGTTGATCCCAGAATAAAAAAGCCTGACTTTTTTAGGGAAACAGAGTTTTCGAGTGATGTTCAGAGAGGTCTTCAAAAACATAACATGGAAGATTTAATCGTTTTGAAGACACTAGAGAAGAAAAAGACTGTGTGAGCTTTAGAAACTGTCAGTATATTTTTTTTGCAAAATTTAAAGATAACTTCATCCAGAAAGGTCAAACTCTGCAAGAATTTTTCATAACACTTCAATGGAAGTGTTGCCCATACAGGACTCACATAAAAAATGAGCATTATAGCACCTCAGCTAATGCCTGCTTAGATCAAGAGCTTCCATATTAAACAGTATATTTAAATCCCACCGATGAATGCTCTTTATTTAGTTAAGCAAAGGTGAAGTTCTGTTCCTGAGGAGAGCAGATGGAGGGGTGCTCTGGTAAAGCTGCTGAAGAAGAAAGAATGGTTGAATCAGTGAGACCTGCAAAAGCCCCATCTCCTGAATCAAAATTCCATGGGGATTGCTGTAGTAGCAGTTCTTGCTCATACAGAGCTCCTGTAAATAGAATTCCCAGAGCAAACTCCTGGTAGTGCAAACAGCACAGCTGACGTTTAGTCCTAGTGCAGCAGTGGGAGATGAAAAACCCTTGGGTGCTTTGTGCGGATTGCTACTGAGATGTAATTTCCTTAATTCTGTTAAGTTCAAAAAAAAAAAGGAATATGATTGGAATGACCTGACACATTATGGTTAAGGTTATTCTTTAAGATTTGTGAACTTCTGAAAGGTGTCATCAGAAACTGCTTTGATATGAATATAAGCAAGTATCAAAGTGAGAGCATTATCATTTATTTCCACTTATTGTTAAAACCTTCAAGCTTCAGTGAAAGACTGTGAAGGAACTGATGATTTCTACTTCTACAGTACATGGTAGTTTTCTGGGGTAATAGAAGATTTCTCGTCCACGAGGGTCATGAAGAGCAAGCAAAACGGATAGTATTGGATGCAGCCATTTTATTTCAAGGGAAAAACAGTCTGAACAGGTTTTCTCAAGAGAGAACAGCTGGATGAATGGCCCATTAATAACAGCAGTAATATGATAATTCTGTCCTATAGTTCTAATAATAACGTTCTATGTAATTTTTAATTACACAAAGCATGCATTTATAAAAAGGTCACAAGAAAAACTGTTAGCTACTTTATAAATATCATGGATTCTAGTTGTTTATGGGTTTAATAAGTTTTTCTCTCCCAAGGTTAAAAAGATTGCATTAAAGGAATAAATATTATCGTGGGCAGTATTTAACGTTGCTTATACTGACTGATCGGTCACATCGGCACATAGTCTGGCACAACAGGAATAATTTGGAGAGCATAACAGTTGGTGGTGAGGACCCACTGTCCACATTATATGCATTTTAGGGAGTTTTATTTTAGAGAGATGCTGGAGTCTACTCCTTAAACTGACTGCCCGTTAGCTGTGCTTCTGCATAATGTCTTCCAGCTTTGTTTCAGCTGAGAGGAAACCAGAGGATGTGTTTCAATATTGTTCCACATGGTGAATCAAAGAACGGCAAGGACAAACAAGCGGGACAGTTGCTTCCAGCTGCATTCCCTCCATGTCTAAACAAATACGCTACTGTAGATACAGCCTGTGACAAGAAATGGGCATATTTGTGGCTTCCTGCCCTCAAAATGTTCAGCTGCATGTAGCATGTCTAATCTGAGGAATGACATCTATCTGCTGGACATGAATTGTTGAAGCAGAGAAGTAATGTAGGTAGCCTCTCCAGAGGAACATCTTCAGCTTGACCCTATTCCTTTGTTTTCAAGGACATGGTACAGCAGTTAGCTGCACTGGACACTAGCCAGAAAGAGCTTGTTAGGAATTTCTCCAAAGCCTGTTTAAGAAAGTGCAAAGCCCTCTGGAACTATGTGCACCAAGGGACTTCCACATTGTGTTACCTGCTTCAGTGGAAACAGAGGGCAATTACTCTGTGATAGTTGTTCACACCATGATTAGAAACCTCTGAAATACTGGGATACATTCTGAGTCCTTGGGTTTGTCCACACTGAAGTCAGAAGTTTAAAAAATCTTAGTGATGGACTTAACTGAAAATGGATAACACCCCATCTTCAGCAAAAACATGAAAAAATCAAGTATTTTAATCTTGTTAAAGAGGTAGAGAACTGAACTTTGTTTAGAGCTTTTTGGAACATAACCTGCAGCTCTTTCCATTAACAGAGAGATGAACTGAGTAGCATTTCAAACAATATTAGTCTTTGTAAGCACAGCTAAAATATTGTCATGTAAAAAGATTATATGCTTACATGTTTTTAGAATCATAAGATACTTTTCAGTTACCTGTGGGTTTTTTTGATTTACTCTGAAAAGAGAGGTGGTTTAGTATTAATGAATAAGAGATGTATTTATTAAAGCAGCTTCCAAGGATCAAATTTTAAAGTGAAAATTATCAGAAAAGACAAAGAAAGTAATTCCTCTAGGTGATTTCAAAAAGCATAGGAAAAAGGATGGGAGCACATACACTCCTAGATTCCTAAAACTCTTCAAGTGCTGATAGTAAAAGATGGGAAATAAATTAACATGGATGAATGGGAGAGAGAGAAAGGAAGCCAAAGGATCAAGAAGCTAAAGCTTTAATAAAAATGTTGGTCTAGATACTTACAGAGCAGGAACGAACTAGTGGAAGAATATAATCTCAATTCAAAATCCTATAAGATCTAGCAAAAAATGTGCATTTAATGCATCAAAAGAGATGAGTAGAAGTGTTCTGTTTATAGAATGGTCTGTAGGATAGGTGGCATATATGTATAAATCTCAGAAAAACAGAAGATCAACATTCAATCTAAGTACAAAACTGTCTAATTGAGCCATTACACACACACACACACACACACACACAAACAATTCTTATTCATTTCACTACCACCAAATTACCTGGGTGACTTCTTAACCTAGACTTGCTCAGGACTCAGCAGCAGCAGTTGTTCTCAACTGTTTGCTCGTTAAGGTGAAGGCTTTTCTAAATATATCCCTGGGGCTGATGCTGCTGCCACTTACCCGGCAGTAAAATTCACAGCAGGTGTGGTCACTGCCGGGCTCAGCAATGTCTCGAATTCCTGGCATCGTTGTGCACGCTGTCGGAAAATAGACATAGATCCCTTGAGCCGCTGCTGCCGGTGGTGTCCTTCCCCAGGCAGTGTTTTGAAAAAAGGGGCAGAGGCGCAGGCAGCCTGCCCACAGGCAGCTCAGGGGGAGAAGAGAGGCAGCTGGCACAGATCCCCACCCGGGCCAGGCAGTGCCAGCAGCATCTGGCCACGGTTTAGTGCCACCTGCCCAGGGTGACCCATTGGCCACGTTGGCTCCGGTATTGGCCTTTGTTGACTTGCCACAGGAAGAGACAGGTTGGCTCTAAACTGGGGGAGGTCATGTCAGAGGTGAATGTTCTGGTAAACTGCTCAGAAGATACAGCATAAACCACTGCAAAGGGAGACAATTTTGTCACTCACTGCATGCTCCTACTCCTTAGCGCGTCCTTTGCCGCATCGGGTGCCCATAGCATAAAAAGGCTGCATAAGCTTATAGAGTGCAAGTCACCGTGGTTATTATTCAATAGCCACAGACATAAGACTTTGGTGCATACATGCATGACTTGACTGGCTCGCTCCTAAAGCAGAGGCATCTCAGAGGCGATTTAAAGGCGCACTCTTTGGGCTCAAATCCTTAGAAGTACTGAGGTGCATAAATTTACATTGCAGAGGGAGCGGCATACTGAGTGAAATCCAAGAGCTAGTTCTTGGGCACTTCGACTGCAGCTGTGATGTAAACACCAAATTCAGCAGAGAGATCCAAAATAATCTCTTCCCACTCCCAAATTCGTCTCTGGCATCTCAGATTTTGAATGAAAGAAACCTTGTGCACCGAGGCACATCACCTCGGCTGGACAGACCGTCTCTGTGCTGGACTCCTCTCTGAGGCTATTGGGGAGCCAGAATTTCAGCAGTGCCACATTTTGGTCACTTCTATTCACTCAGTGCACTTTGATGGCGTTTTAGGAGAGTAGTGAAGTGGTAGCCTTTTCATTTTATTTCCAGCAGCAGCATCCTTCCCATCTGGCAGCTGCAGACCTAGCTTAAGGAAGAAGTGTTGTTCTGTGCAAATACCTCCTGGGGTGGTCTGTAAGCGGCACTTGGTGACTCCAACCTCCGTGTGGATGGCGAAGAGCGAGCAACGCTGTTCTTTGTGGGATAGGACACTTTTCTTTTTCCTAAAATAAGAAAATGAGATGCCTAAAAACTTCATTAACACAAATGAAGCTATTCAAATTTTCATGCTGAAAGCTGTGCTGGGATAGAGTTAATTTTCTTCATAGTAGCCAGTATGGGGCTATGCTTTGGATCTGTGCTGAAAACAGTGTTGATAACACAGGGATGTTTTCGTCACTGCTGAGCAGGGCTCACACAGAGCCAAGGGCTGTTCTGCTCCTCACCCCACCCCACCAGCGAGGGGACTGGGGGGGCACAAGGAGTTAGGGGGGGACACAGCCGGGACAGCTGACCCCGACTGATCAAAGAGGTATTCCATGTGATATGACATCATGCTCAGCATATATCTCAGCCCACGAGTTTTCTCACTTTTACTCTTCCGATTCTCTCCCCCATCCCACCGGATGGGGAGCGAGCGAGTGGCCGTGTGGGGCTGAGTTGCTGGCTGGGGTTAAACCACAACAAAGAGCAGGCTTAACTATTTGAGCTGTTGTTTTTTCACCAAAAAGGTATTCTGGCTGATCCAAGCTCACTACTTGGTTTAGCAAAGACAGAAAAAGATTTACTTCCCCTTATTTCTCTCCAGGTTCAGTGTTTGAAGTCAGTAGCAGAGCCGATAGGATAGCTGAGTTGTGATGACCAGTTCTCTCCTCTGCATATGGGTACGTCAACACACAGCTTTCAGAAGCGAAGGGTACAGCATAGCTGAATTGCTCCTGAACAGCTGCTTCTGCTCCCCTTTGCACTAAGTAATCTAATGACACATTTACTGGAACAGTAATACCAGTTTGGGGGTTGTTTACTTTCCCATTCTGTACAGTCTTTTTCAAGATGAAAAATTAGGATGTTTCGTTTCAAAATTGTCGCAACTGAATGTTTTCACTCATTTCAATTTTTATCTTCATCATCATATAGCTTATTGAACAAGGTTCATAAACCTGATGTGCAGACAGGTATTCTGAATACTTAACCAAATATTCAGCTGATATAGTAACCAGGCTCACTCCTGTACCTTTTCAGTTCAGACAACATTAGGGAAGCCTTCTGATTATAAACTGAAGCAGATACTCAAAGTAGCTCTACCGAATTTGCATTCTGATGGGAGGAGTGTTAGCACTTACCTGCTTTCTGTGGGCACAGGATAGTATTTTCATACTATCAAACAATATTCTGCATTGCTCATGTCATCACACAAGTTTGAACATGAGCTACGGTTTGATGAAAATGGGGTAAAGAATTGCTTTTCAGTGTTTGCTCAGGGTGCGAAGGGAAAGTTTATGGCAACACGAGTGTCTCAGCAGCAGTGTTCTAGCCAAGCACAAAATAAAAAGGAATGTAGGGGATTTTTATCTTGAGCTTATTTTTGTATTTTTTTCTGGGTTGGGCTTAGTATTGCAAATACTGCTACAACATAAGATGTGATTAAATAATATTTCTGAGCTTGTCTTCTATTTCCTATACTCCTAAGTACTCATCATTTGTGTTGGGAAAGGTATGTGCCAGGCTAAAGCAGGAAATACCTGTGGTTTCATGTGATCCACGCATCTGCAATTTATAGATGATCCTGGGTTTCATGGACATGAGCTATGGGATGAAACTTGAAAAGGTGGTCCCACCAGTGCAGTCATCATATGCCCTTAAATAGGGCAGGTTTTAAATCCAGAAAAAACTGACAGCAGGTTTTAAATCCAGAAAATTTGGAGACTAGTTCAATTAGAGGCAGATTTCGAAAAGTATTTAGAGACTTAAATTTATCTGGGCTTATGGAAGCATTTGACAGCTGCCAGTGCAATTCACTCTGGAACATCTTGAAGGTCTATTGCATGCCAACAAAAATCATGAACCTCATCAAAGTTTTATGCCAAGGTTCTGCTTGAACAGTTAAGGTAAATGGGAACTTGCAGAAATGGGTTAATCAAACTTGCCTGTCAAACACAGACTCTTTCATTCAAAATCCCTTTGTCAGACATTGACTTCATTACCAAAAAAAAAAAAAAGGTTAAAATTATATGAAGCAAGCATGGCAAACCAGAAAAGCACTGTGCCAGCATATTAAAATGATACCGTCAGCTCAAGCCTTCTAAATTACAAGTACAGACAAAAGCCTTAAGGACTGTCCCTCCCCACAAAAATAGACAAAGATACCGATTAGCCAGCATAACACGTTCTCCAAAAATGGACTTACTGAGCAATTGAGCTCTTCTCAGAGTATTACAGTAGGAGGCAATGCCATGCAAGAAGTGAGTCAATGCTAACTCACAAGAGGATGCCAACCAAGGGCAGCCACCTGAAGAAAAGAATGTCATCAAGTACCAAAGTGGTGCCTGGCCTTCAGCAGCTTAAACAAATTTTCATCACCAATAATTTAGACCATATGTGTCCCAGGTTGCCCCTACCTACAGCCAGGGGCAGGCGTGCTCCATAGTTTACCATGTACCTTCCCTCTTCAGGTCTGGGGACCTGCTGGAGGGCACTGGTCCTCCCTGTCTGGCTGCTGTTCTGGATTTCCTCACAGTGGGAACCAGGTGTCGTGCAGATGTTGTGTATACCCAACAATTTTCTCCCCCTATGCAGTCAGGATATGGCCATGGGGCTTTCACGAAGACCATGCTACAGACCAAAGAGCGGTTCTCAGAATAGGGACTGCCTACATGTCCCCTGTTTAAATGCACATGTTGAAAACAGACCAAAGGCAGAAGCAAGTGTCTAAATGACCTTGAAAGCAAATGCTTCAAAGAAGGTCTGGAAATTAGACAGACTAACTGTATAAAGAACATCAAGACTCAAAGGAGATAGCAACAATTGATCTCCAAAGTTATTCAGAAAAGGAAAAGGAAGGAAGTGTACTGTAACTATTGCAGATGAAGCCACAGCAGCTGTTAGAAAAGGAACTGACTGGACAAATAAACCCTTTACTAGACACTACACTGGTAAAATGTGTGCAATTCCTCTTAATCCAAGCAACTAGCCAGAAATTCAAGTTTTGTAGATTACTCCAGAGCGCGGGAGAACCTGATCTTTGAGTCAGGCATTTTCTTATTCCGATTGTTCTGCAAGCTTTTGTTCATAAGAATGGACAAGGTCTTGTTTTCTTGGCTGCAACAAAGATGGTCCGAGCCACTGTAGATATTTTCCTTTTCTCAGCACAAGCATCCTCTTGGCCAGGACCTGCAAAGACTATTGCTGGCTCCTTCCCCATCCCACAATGCTGCCCTTGCTGCCTTTGCAGGTTTCTCCTACAAGCTGTCTCACACCGCTCAGCTCTCCTTCTCCCCATCATGCATTCACGCATGCAGAGACACCTACACGCTTAGGACTATACTCAGCAAAGCATCTATTTCCAAGTAGTTTGAAATTCCTGAGCTGCCTTTGAATTATTGTAGAAATCAGTGATGGGTGGCTGGAGAGTACTATTTACCTGCTGACCTTCAGGGAAGAGTTTAATGACTTCTCATAATAAAGTGGTGATGCCCAGCAGCTTCAACAAGGTGTAACACAGACTGCAGCAGCAGACGCATCCAACCTTGTCTGAGACATAAGGATATCTGACGGTGCAGAAATTCACTACTATTCAGCTATCTAAACATGAAGATAGGTATCAAGTGGGATTCTCGAAAATGCTGGCACCTACATTACTCTATAAAGCCGCCCCTCAGGACCTGATTCAAAGCCATTGTAGTCATGGAGAAATTAACACTGACTTCATTAGGATTCAGTTTAGATTAATGTTGCACACTCCCTTGCTGCTCTGTGCTGTCTCTGTTCCTGTGACTTGAATTGTTCCCTCATAGCATTGCAAAAAAGGAATGGAAATGTTAGCAGAAATGCATGGGGACTGGTCCTCCTGTTTTTTTCAGTGTCTGTTCAATACAAAAAGAAAAATATTATTTTTAAACCTTAATAGAATTGTTCTGTTCATATCTTTAAAAGAATCATCTAAACCGAAAGTGAAATATTCCAACTTGTTTGAAGAGGAATAAACGTGTATGTCACTTACTTGCAAAAATGGTGAAACCTCACTAATTGGAGTAGGCTGACTGAAACACTATCCCATGTACCTGCAGTAAACATCATGTCCATGAAAACCATGTGCAAGAATTTGATTTCTACGTCACTGTAGAATATATAAAATCTGCCTTTGGTAAATCTTTTCCAATATATCAAAATGTCTGATGACAAGCAGTTATTGTCAATATCTCCTCCTCTAGCTGTCCTAGGCACCAACCCAAATATATTAATTAAAACGTGACCACATCAAGCTACCTGCAGAATAATAAAGGGACAAGATTTTTTAAGAGTATATGATTGGATACTGTCTGAATTGGGAAGTGAAAGAAAGATTAAAGGGAAGGTGGAATCAAAAACTAAGAAACAGGAACCAGTTATTTTACAATTTTGTAGTGTTGGAGAGAGGAGAAGGGCGATAAATTGAAAACAAGTGTAGTGGCACACAACTGGTCTGCAATGGTGAAGAGAGAATTTTGAATTTAGAAGAGCTTAAACCTGTGATTGCTAAAGAGGAATACTGCGTGCAGAACTGCTCTGCATCAGACCCAATGTCCGTCCCAAGCTCGTTGCTATGGGCTCTCACCCACAGGGTGACTAGCCCGACTGAAGAGCTATTTCCAGCATTATCTCTACTTGCAGACAGCGGAGAGGAACTGGCCGCAGAAAGGCTGATCTCAGGAATGGAGAACTGCTTTTTGCGGGCATGTCCCAGCACAGTGTGGGGAAGGCAGAGGCTGGCTCTAAGTGGGGGAGGGATCTCACTACTGGAAAGAAGTAAGGTTGTCAGTCAGATGGGCTTGTTCTCTTTGGTCTTCCTCCTCAGTGTTGAATATACGGACACCAAAAATTTTCTATAGCCATATGGGTGTTCTGGATGTGCACTATCCCTAGCCAGTCAGTCTCAGATGCACATATGAAGTGGTGCAGGGCAACCAGCTAAATCTATAGCACACGTGTGCAGCATGCATGTCACAACTATGCAACAGCTCTAACATCACTGGGAAATGTCAGATTTCCTGCAAAAAACCTCAAGAGCTGATCAGCCTATGAGCAGTAAGCCTGACCCACCCCAGAAGTATTAGCTGGATGGCACACGCGCTGCGTGTGGGGGGGATGCTCACCGCAAGGCTCTGCATAGTTGGTTTGGTTGAAGATTTACATTACAGAAGTTCTCCGACCGTGGGCTGTCAACAAGCTTAGCAGTTAGCGTTAGGTGTCCATGTAAGAGATAAAGTGTACTGCTGATGTAGGATTCATTTGGTAAAACACAGATGTCTACACAGGACCTTTTCACGAGTCCCTTTGCAACTGGTGGAGACAAAATGGCACTTCCAAAAGATAAGTCTTCTCCTTCTAAAGTAGGTGCTGGAACAAGGTAAGATGACTACAGTGGCTACGCTGCATATAGCAGCCCAACAGGCACGTGTCTGAAAACAGCAGCATAAAATGTCAACAAAATGGAAATTTATGACATCTCTGCGTTGGATTTTTTTTTAATAGCAGTCTATAGGATTGAGAGTGGCCAATTAAAAATGTTTTAATAACTCCCTCCTGGCCAGCGGCACCTCCAGCAGCTGCCACCTCCACAGCACCTTTCACATGTTTCTTGTGGGTGCAAACACTGCATTTCTGCTACCCAGACATGCTGTGCCCAGCTGCTCGCCATGGTCATACCCAGCTCCCAGACTCTTCCCTCTGAGCAAAGAAGGACCCACTCGTGCCCCCTTCCTCCAGGCCAGATCAGAGCTCAGTGCTTTCCTGGTTGGTCACCGTCGCCTCTTGGCTGTTCTGTGCAATGCGTGTTCTTGGCTGACTGAATTCATGCAGATGAAACAATTGCAGGATGAGAATTTTGGTTTTCTGAAATGAACAGGTATAATGAAAACAGTTCCCTTTTGATTTAAGGGAACATGTATAATTCCCAATAGGAATGTTGTCTTGTCTAAGGCTTGCAGTGGTTACAAATCAACTCTAGATATAGTGGACAGCAACTCCGTTAGTTAGCTCAACAGAAATTTTAGCAATTCTGCTATGTCTCAGAATCAGAGTGTGAAGCAGCTGTATGTAATTGTAGAGTAGTCTTTAACTGTATAGCCATCTGACTTAAATCAGGCAGCTTCATGAATTTAAAGTAGCTAAGTTTTTCCGAGATGAGAGTGTGTACTCAGTTGTTGTTGGGATACAATTGACTTAAACTCCTTGGCAGGTTTTCAAATGCTGTCAGAGGGATATATAAAAGTCCATTATAAGAAAAGTTAAAATGTGTCAGATATCCGAGGTGCTTAAACCATCCTATATAATACATGTCTCCATTTCCGCATACAGTAACGAGACAGTTCTCCCTGAAGCCTAATTTTTGAAGGGAAGAACTTCTTAGTTCAGATATTACTGATGGAGAGATCTCCTTCAAGTTTAAATTTAAAATCTTTACTTCGGGAATTTTTTCAATAAATAGGAGGTTCTGTTCCAAACATGCCACCAAAAATTATTGTTTGTTATAGCTGAGGTCTAATACCTCAAGGTTACGTAATTCTTTAAATGCCAAATAACTGGTGAAAGCCAATTTGTTAAGAGATATGTAAATATTACAGATTAAGTGAACAGATTAATTCAGTGTCATTGAAAGCCTCACCAAGGACATTTGAAGACAAACTCAAACAAGCTGTACTCTTAAGATCTTTAAACCGTTTTGCACAAATGAAGAAAATATTTTTTTTATACCCAAATTCAAGACTTCATGATATGATTTACAATGCTGATTTTCTGAATAGTACATTTGCTCTTCCTCACTATCAAACATGTTAGTGATGCATGGGACTTGGTTTTCTCTTTCCAGCTGTAAAGGTAAGCTCTCGAGTTGCCTTTTTTCTCATATATTTAAGAAAAATATGGTTTCCTTTGTTTGTGGGAACATTTTATTTTCTTTCAGGGATAAATCTGTGAGGTTATTAAATTCCTTGAAGACAGACATGTCAGCTTGTCTAATAAAGTTTGGACCAAGATCAAGGACACACAGCTTTTTAAGGGTAAATAGAAGTTTATGTGTGCTTTGTTTTGCTCTTTGAAAACACCCTTTAACATATAATGACTTCAATGATAACTACCTCTAACTACAATGATTTTAGACATGATAAGTGTTGAGAAAGACTTCGATACTGCAAGTAGATTTGTGGTAATGGAAAGATAAATCCTGTTCCTCCAGAGCAGATGAACTCTGTACAAGCTCTCCGGAGGCTGTCACCCACATGAAGACATCAGCAAAAGGGATGCACTTGCAGCTCTCGCAGTTTCTGAAAGCAGACAGCAGGTATTTTGGGGAGTCAGAATTAAAGTCTGCTTTGTTAAGGATGCATTCAAACAGGAGGGTTTCCAGAGCAAGGCTCAAATGGAAAAGGATTACTGAGGCACTATGACTCAGGCCAAGATGCTGTAGAGGTATGAGGAGGCGGGACAGCACTCGGGTCCAGTTACTGTGGGACAATGACAACATGGTCAGGCTGGTGAAAGTGGGACAACTCCAAATTCCATGGGAAGAGATTTTCCATAGCGGTCACTAAAGTACCAATTCCAATCCCCATCGATTTCCTTCAGGATTGTGGTACTGAGAAAGTGTTGTAATGGGGAAGATGTTGCTGGACATGAGCCTTAGCCAGGTAACAGTAGGTGGGAGGCCTCTGGGTACTGTCTTCAGGAGTCAGTGCCATTAAGATGCAGTTCCTTTAACTTTTTTAAACTTGAGAAAATTGCATGTAATCTGTACAAGGGATGGAGACCTCTCCTGGTTAGATTCTTGGGACTTAATGTGCCAATTCCAGTCCAATATCAAAATCTGAAGGTTCTCAAAATTGCTAAAGTCTTCTTGAGAAATCTCTTCAATATGCTCAAAATGTCATGATTTTAGGATGCACTGTTTCTCTAATTCTCACAGGCCTCACTTAAACTCAAAGTTGATGCTACATTTCACTTACTGAAATAAGGTATTAATCCTGTAGTACATACCAAGCAGTGTGCTCATTGTATTAAAGTGACCAAGGTGAAGTTGTTAGATTGCACTCTGTTCATTGACTTGAGGGCAAGCAAACACCTTCACACGAAAAACATGTAGGAAGCATTGGCATTAGCTATTGCAAGCCTTCAGAGCCTCTCCAGTAAATTAAGAATTAGCCTGAAGGAAAAACTTTAGTGATGAAAAATGCTATGAAGTCCTCTACACTGATAATTCAAAAATTATTTACATTAACAGTTGGATCACATGCAGCAGCAAACCTGAAACATAATGCAATTCTCTAGCATAGCTATTCCTACACAATGCTGTCAGGCACAATTACACAAATTAAAAATAACCCAAACCGCTTTCATAATTAACAAAAAAAGATTAAATATGGATTTATGCTGAAGGAGAAAACTGTTCTTGTAGAAATGACAAACAGATGCTGGCAACTAATGCAGTGGTTTTACTGCAGTGAGATGAAGGAATGTGTCTGGATATGCAATATTGGCGTGTGTCTTCTGCATCATCGTAAAATGACATGAAGCTGTTTCCTGAATATGCTTTCATTTAAAGCATATGCATATGGATGCATATAAAATACCTCATACTGAATAGTTAGCATGAGCTATTTTGTCATCTAAAATGAGGACAAAACATAATGACTAGAGAGAATACAGACATCTGAGATTAATGTTGAGTCAATTTGTTTGCTCTGCAGAAAAAGCCCCCGTAAAACAGGAAGTGAAAGTGAGATAAGGGAGGAGATCAATAAAAAGTGTTAAGAAAAATAAGAAGTAAAATCATTATGTCCACTTGATGGGCAGGCGGGCATGTGCTCATCAGCAGACAGAGGAATGTGAGGGTTCATTAAGTACTAACTGTCTCAACAATACTCTTCCTCAAGAACAGAAATATACCAAATTCAGATTCCGGTCATGCTCCAGTTTGTATCATTTCATTCTGCCAACCTGCATTTTCCATTCAGTTATACCACAAGAAATTTTCCAGTTCTGTCCATGAAAAATAACTGCATCATATTACTAAGGCACAACAGCTCCTGTGCTCTGCTGTAGGTTTGACAACATATTGAGAGAGAGAGAGAGAGAGAGAGAAGTTATCAGAAAGTCTTTTAGTTATCAGCAATTTATGAACAGGAGTTAATAAAATTTTAGACTTTTTTTTCCCCCTGTGCATTGTGCAGTATAAAACAAATTACAACAAATCACAGTTAAGGACACATAGAGGAAGACTTGGAAAAGAGAGGGAAAGAACATAATCAATTCACGAGGCAATGAGATATTAAGTGCTCTTTGCACAATATCCTGATTAGTTCTTCTTTCATTTAGGTGGTCTTTGGGTCTGCAGAATTTCCCTCATCCTTCAATCCCCACCTCTGCTCATGCTTCTCAAGCTTACGCTCAGTGAAATGGCAACCCCACCTCCGGCCAAAGAGGACTAACTAGGAGGATTGCCGAAGAGGCTTAGGCTCTGTTGTGTCAAGTTTGCCTTTAAACTCCTGGCTGAGCCCTCTGCCCTGCGGCAGAATCGGAAAAATTTCTGTAGATAGGTGTGAAGAAAACAGTTGAGCCTGGTGGCCAAAACTGTGAGCTTTATTTTTCCCAATGAAACAACATCAGAGAGCACTTGGGAGTCTGCAGCACGTTGTCTCATGAAAGGACCGTCCAGACTGGAGAGTTTGACAGGCGGGGGCATTCACACTACCCCTTTTTAGCCCCCCAGTGCAGGATCCCATGGGAGGAGGATCTCTCTCCTGGGACTCCCCGGGGACAGCCTGGGGCGGGGGCTGCTTGGGGTAGGATTTGGGTTTGGGCACCCTGAGCTGCTCCCTCTTCATTTTGGCATGCAGGGCAGCTGCCCACAGAAGGGGCAAGTGCAGCACCTGCCCTTTTCCCTTGCTGCTCCTCCACTCATCTATCACCCACAGTGATAGGTCGAAATGTCTTGCCATGAGAGACTAGAAAAAGAGAGCTTTTTCTTTTTGAAAAGAAGAACTGGCTTATGCAAGAGAAACAACTACTTTCTCAATATACATTAGTAAGTCACTCATTGCATGTGAAATTACTGATACATGAAAATACTTGAGAAAAGTGCTAGACTCAGACTGTTGGTTAATTTTTTTTGTTCCTGAAAATTGAATACTACTTTGAGAAAATATGGGGGTTTTATGCTCTTAGGTTCCTCTTTCTTTAGAGCTAGTTATATATTTAGCTTGCCTTAAAAGTTCTGTTTCTTGAGGTTTCTTTTTTTTTCCTTTCAGTACATAAACCACTTTCTTTCTGTGAGATTTATTAACTGATTTTGGTATGTTGAAAAAATAAATGAAATGGGAGTTGTTTGAAGAATCCTTGCTGTGGTCCATGACATTTAAAATTACTCCTTTTTTTTTTTTTTTAAAGCTGAAGGTTTTTTGGATATACTTGTTTATATACACATATATATATATATATAAAACTGCTCTGGGATTAGTGGCTTTGATCAAAGGGCAGAGCCTCAGAAGGTCTTAGCTACTGCAAAGCTCAGCTCCTCCACAGCTGCTCTTTGCAGAGGTGGTTGCTCCTTTTTCTCCATCCCAGGCAGAGCTGCTCCCCTGCTGGCAGGTGCTCTGGGGTTAGAGCCACGGAGGATGCCCACCGCCCCCATGCATGCACACACGTACAGCCACACCAGTGTCAAGGAAAATCAACCCCAAAAATATCCGTAGTCCTGAAGATCAGCTTTTCTGCCAGGCACTTTCTATGACTGGATCTCACTGCAAAGTGGGTTTTCATTCACAGCCAGCCATGGGAAGCTGAAGTGGAATCTGGGGAGGAGCAGTACTAAGAAGGAATCTGTTGTCTTTGATTTACTGCTTAAATGCATGTGGCAACTGTGACTGAGAAGTATCTTTCTTACAGACATTGTTCCTGGTCCTTAAGAATGTGTTTAGGAAGCATTGCCCATGCTTGTAACGTTATTCCTTTTCTTAATTGGAACAAGTGAGAAAATGTCTCCTAGGGCGGAGAATAAGTATTACGCAACTAAAGTCAAGTCATAACTTATTCTTTATGTGCATCACTTAGGGACATGTTTCACAATGTTTACAAAACTTAGAGTTATCCCTCAAAGTGCAGCGCGTCCCTCTCCCAGCCACCGCTGAGCTGGGTTGACATGCCCCCCCACAACCCCCCGGCAGCACCTCACCCTTCCCTCTCCCTTTCCAGACCCAAAGTTAGGTGCACATCAAAACTAAAACCCAAGATGGTCATCCACATGAGGGGCTTCATCTTTTCTCATTGCAGATGCTTGAATGAGCCTCGTGTAGAATTACAGGAGATATCCAGGTTGAAACAACAGAAAAATGTGGTTCCGGCAACATCACAAGACTGGAAGCTAAAGCCACTAGTTGCTACTTTCTCGTTCACCACACTGGAGTCTAATTTTCCTAGAGTTAAGTATAGGCTATACATTACTTCTTCCTTTTCTTGCAGCAGCCCAAATAGCTGGTTGGCTTTCAAAGATGAATAGTCCAGCTCTGCGATTTTGATGAGCTGATGCCACTGCTGCATGAGGTGGGTTTTAGGACGTAATAGCTTCTGTCACGGTGACGCTGTGGAATATCTGCGAGGAACATGTGAGGTGAGAAAACACAGGGAATTATGGAAGGGCTTTGAGATTTGTTTTTCCAAATGAGCAAGGGGTCAATACAATTCTTTTTTGGAAGTTCTTGCTTTTGCATCATGAATGGGAGTTCAGGATAGATAAACAAGAGCACAGCTTAGTGACTGAGTTTCTCTTAGGTTAATACTAGATAAGATAAGTCATAGTCCAAGGTAATTAGGTTAAGAGATTTTATTATGAACAGAATGCAGCATTCAGCTGCAATGTTCAAGAGCATTATCTTGTATGAATATAACTCTTCCATAGAGACTTGTGGATCTCAAGAACCATCTGCAAACAAGAAAACAAGAATATAAGGTAAAAACTTTCTTGTTTTATGTTTCAGGATTTTTTCTTTTGTTCTTGTACACCGAGAGCAATTTCCCACTGAGGGCTGTCAGTTAAAAATCAAAGATTTCAACTGACTTCTTCAGTTAGCAAAGCAAAAGCATAAAAAAGGGCAAGAAAAGAAGACATTCACAAAGAAGGTCTCATTGACAGTTTCTCTCTTTAATTGAAAAGTATTACATCTGTAAGGAAATACAAGACTGGGCATGTGTGTTCTTAAGCAACACGTACTTCCAGAACCTCTCACTCTTGCAGAATCTTAATAAAATATTGGTAAAATGTATGATACCAGAGTTGCAGGTATTACTAGGTGGAGTATGACATAGATCAACGCAACAGCTAAGACAGTGAGACTGGAACTTAGCTTGTAAAATGAAAGAAAATATTCAGAAAAAGATTTAGAATCCAAAAGTGGAAACCTTCCATTTTACAAACTTGCCAGCTTCTCCATAATTACATAAATCTGTTGTCAGTCCTTCAATAACGCCATTGCTAGAAAAAGACTGAAACTTTTTTCCTCAAATGTTTCTGAATTTGCACCAGCAAAGATGGTTTTGATTTTGTGGATGTTGCTCTTAAATAAAAGCTCAATTACCTAGGTCTGCTTTTGCTCAGAATTTTGCCATTAGTGGTATGTCTCAGTAACAATAAAGGAAGGAAAACAAAGTGCAGGAGATAAGGCCATGGACTTAGATCAGTGGCTATTCTGATACTACTTCTTTGGCTCAGGACTGTATATCTTGAACAAAGGTACTCTCCCACTAAAACAAAAAAAAAATCACTCCAGTTTTACAGAACTTAGTAGGGCTTCCTCCTGCCTCATACTTTGTACACCCAAATTAAGAATTTCTCACCAGGTACACATTTGATTCTCAATTTTGGCTATTTTTCTAATTAAATAATCCCACGTATAAACAACTTCTAAGTGCTCATTAACCAAGGAATGCATGCAGGTTGCTTTTATAAGTTGGATATCCAGACTCCCTTTTCAGTTGCAGCAGCAGCAAATGGACATAGTAGAAATGATTTGACTTCTCTGTGCTTTATTTTTCCCACTTATACACCTGGAGATAATAGTGGATTAATGTGTATGTCTTTTGTATTTATACACACAATTTACCTTCCCAAATTAGGAGGCTAGCTTCCATATATACTTACAGAAGTTGAGCTCCTCCAGAGGCAACTGCAAAGAATTATAACCTAAAAGACCTGAATATCTTGTTCAGAATAAATGGAGAAATTTGGCCTGTGGCTGATTTTTTCGGTTAAACAGCCTATCACAGAGCTTATTTCTACAGACAGATACTTTCAGAACAAGATTGAGAAAATGAAAAGGCCGGGGTTATTCAGAAGACAAAAAATATATTCACTGTTTCGGAGGGCCTATTGATCTACTGATCAAAGTGTGTTCTACTACAGACCAAGGGCTCCTGATCTTCACAGAGTTTTTTTAAAGATGCTGTTATGAAGTTCCTTTACAGGATATCATCTTTGCTACATAGCACCCCAACTGTATTGCAGAACAGGGGCCTAAGCAAGCTAATGTTATGTTGCAATTAGACCTGCTCTGACCTCCAGAGGTCCCTTCTAACATAAATTATTCTCACAAGGAGACATCTGCAAGTCCCTCATATGTCAGTTCTTAAAAATAGGGAGATCAAAGAGACAAAAGAGGATTTTATATTCATATAAACCTATGCTATAAGTAAGGATGTTTCTTGCCAGTTTTCATTGATTATTCTTCTTGTGCCACAATAATTATAGTAATGTAAATAGTGCATTTTTCTGCTGATTCCACAAGAACTGTAAAAACTCGATAAATTTGCCAGTATTCCTCTTCCTTTCTCTTCTTTCTCCTTCTTCCACTCCATGTGTGGTCTTTCCAGGCCACACAGACTAAATACCAAGTCTAGCCATTGTCTGATACAATTTGTGTACGGAAACAGAACTGATGAAGAACAGCTTTGGTCATCACAGTTGGTGTTTATAGTATTTCAGATATTTTGATGTCCACATGACATGGTTATTCAAGATGAACTTGCCACTGACGGCACACGTAAGCCTGGAGCAGCAGTCAGCTCGCCTAACTGAAAGTATCCGCAGTGTAGACACCTACACCTGACCTGGTCACCATGGGAACTCTTTACAGCTAATGGAGACAAATCCTTCTTCTGGGTTGCAATTACTTTGACCCATCTTAAACCTCTTTGATAGGATGAGATAAGTGATATTCATAAAATGTCTCTATTGTCTAACCTCTGTAGGGAGAATGTTGCATAGACCTGTTAATGCAGCTGTAGATCATAGAAACATAGAATCATAGAATGGTTTGGGCTGGAAGGGACCTTAAAGATCATCTAATTCCACCCCCACCCCCCCCGCCATGGGTAGGGACACCTTCCACCAGACCAGGTTGCTCAAAGCCCCATCCAACCTGGCCTTGAACACTGCCAGGGATGGGGCATCCACAGCCTCTCTGGGCAACCTGTTCCAGTGCCTCACCACCCTCACAGTAAAGACTTTATTCCTAGTATCTAATCTAAATCTACCTTCTTTCAGTTTAAAACTGTTACCCCTCGTCTTATCACTATGCTCCCTGATAAAGAGTCCCTCCCCATCTTTCCTGTAGGCCCCCTCTAAGTACTGGCAGGCTGCTGTAAGGTCTCCCCGGAGCCTTCTCTTCTCCAGGCTAAACAACCCCAACTGTCTCAGCCTGTCCTCATAGGGAGGTGCTCCCCCCGATCATCTTCGTGACCTTCCTCTGGACCCACTTGAGCACGCCCATGTCTTTCTTATGTTGGGGCCCCAGAGCTGAACACAGTACTCCTGCTGGGGTTTCACGGGAGCAGAGTAGAGGGGGGAGAATCACCTCCTCGGCCTGCTGGCCACACTTCTTTTGATGCAGCCCAGGATTTGATTGGCTTTCTGGGCTGCGAGTGCACATTGCTGGCTCGTATTTAGTTTTTCGTCCACCAATACACCCAAGTCCTTCTCCACAGGGCTGCTCTCAATCCACTCATCGCCCAGCCTGTATCTGTGCTTGGGATTGCCCCGACCCATGCGCAGGACCTTGCACTTGGCCTTGTTGAACTTCATGATGTTCACACAGGCCCACCTCTCCAGCCTGTTAAGGTCCCTCTGGATGGCATCGCTTCCCTCTAGACTGTATCAGCCACACCACTCAGCTTGGTGTTATCTGCAAACTTGCTGAGGATGCACTCAATCCCACTGTCCATGTTGCCAACAAAGATGTTAAACAGCGCCGGTCCCAATACCGACCCCTGCGGAACACCACTCATCACTGCTCTCCACTGAAGCCTTTGACCACGACTCTTTGATTGTGACCATCCAGCCAATTCCTTATCCACCCAGTGGTCCACCCATCAAATCCATGTCTCTCCAATTTAGAGACAAGGATGTCACGCGGGACTGTCTACATTTAGGTTAGCTGAATGCCCTTAGCTGCTCCTCCTCATTGACCTCACACCAGATCACAAGCTACACCATCGTGAAACCCTGAGGTATAGAAACCCCAGGACTCTTCAGTGTTTTGTAAATTCAGACACTGCTACACCAACCAGGCAAGCAAGCTCCAAGGTTAAAATCCTCATGCAGTTAAAGCAAAAAATTTATTAGTTTGAATCTGACATATAACTCCTACCTTTTTGCTGGTGCTCCATTATAAAAAAAGATTTCAGGAGGAATGGAGGGCATGCCCATTTAAGGCATTTCTTGGCTATAAATCTAACTAATCTAAATTCAGATTGTTTTTTCTGTTCAAGAAAGACTTAGATTGAGCTTGTGCCCACCAATGAAATGCTATTAGCTACTATGTATGAAACTACCTAAAATAAGCCCCAAACCCAGTTCTATGAGTACAGAGGTAATCAATCTGCAAAACACACATGGTCCAGGACAGTATGTGGCCCCCTTCTAGCATACCCTGAGGTGTTCAGAGGGAATGATGTAAGCTTGCCTCAGCTAATTGGGCTGGTACGTCCTCACTGAAGCATAGTAACTACCCAGGGATGTCATGGGACACAGAAATTGGATGAGGAGGGGGGGCAGGAATTGTTGTCTGTAGCTAAAAAAAAGAAAAATCGGTGTTTCAGTCTTCCTTGACCCCTCCTTATTCTTTTGGGTGTGGTTTTTGCAGGGCAAGGGTGCAGGTATGAGGAAGGGTTTTGTCACATGAAAACAGCTATGGGCTCTTCTCCTGGCGACTCGGGCACTGGCCGAGAGCACTGGCCCCAGCAGTGGGGAGTGCCATGCCAGCAGATTGCTCATTTCCCACTGCAGACCACAGCACCATTCACTGCCTCTCTTGGATATTCGCAAAAGTGTTGGCGCAGCATCCCTGGCTTCTCTGCTCTCTTGCGCTGCAGCACGCATAAGCCCCTTGCCATACTGTAAACTCGGACTTTTGTATATATATATACACGTTGCTACTCACGCCTTACCCATCCTTTGGATGTGTCTCAATGGAAAAGGAGAAAATACTTCTCTCCTCTACCTCGGAAAGGTGACCTTGTGCCCCTTATCAACTAGGCTGAGAAAGAGGATCTGCTCCAGGTAGAAATGGTGTGGGGAGGCAGAGAAAGATGGTGTGGGAGTAACTGAGGAGCAGAGGTTCCTGTTTCAAGCATTACCTTATGAAGAGAGTTATACTGCAGCTCATATCATATTTAGAGATACAGATTGTTTAGCCTTACAAACACAACCATCAGAAAGATACATTATTAAAATATGTATTATTAAAATATAACCATAAACCTCCAATTTTTTCAATGAGGGCTTCCTATTTTTCCTACTTCTGTTTTTAATCAATAAAAATGCTGTGACAAATTGGGAGGGAAAAAAACCTTGTTATCTGTAATATTATTATACGAAGCTTGGTTTTCTTGTTTGAGTTTGTATTCTTGTCTGTCTGGTTGCCTACAATTAAATCAAAAAGAGGCTATTTAAAGAAAGGACCAGGCAGAACAGGGAGGTGAGGAAACACAGGAGGCAGCTGAAATAAGCAGGTTCAAAGCAGTGAGGAGTGTCGGCTCCTTGTCAGAGCGAGCTGTCACCGAGACTCATTGCCAGAAAAGAAAAAGGGCTTTGAGAGAGAGGGGAGAAGCTGCCTGGATTACGCTGCGGACCGGAGCGTCGTCAAGCGCGCTGCTTCTCCCAAAACAGAGATCATCACAGCGAGCAGAGACCCGGCCCATGCCACGCACAGAGGTTTAGGCTGCCGTTGCAAAAAGCTTCAGCTGAAATACTGTCACATGTTTGATGAGGCTGTGCTGTGAACCGAAGAGGGGAACGGGCCCAAGTGTTTATGTTTCCGAGCAGTGTTTCTTCCCTTTTTCGGGACGTCTCTAAAGTCAGACCCGTTCCCAGCTCAGGTTTTTAGTGGTGCCCCAGCAGCTGCTGTGGGAGAGGGACCTGCCTGGGGAGCAAGGAGGTGAAGGAGGGCTTGAGGCTGCTCTGGAGCTCCACAGCGTGACTAAAGAAAGCGTGGGCTGGATGCTTTTCTTGTACAACTTGGTCTTATGCGTTTCGCACTTTGAGTGACTGTCTTTTGTTCTGGAGAACGTCTGGGCAGGCGGAGGCGAGTCGGTCACTTCAGCGCGTCCTCATGCCCCAGCCTTGGCTGGACCTGCTAACACCGTCCCCGTTCACACACAAGGGGCTGTAACACAGGACCTGGGCGGACGCGGGGAACCGAGCTCCTAAAGCCGATGGCACAGCACTGGCGAGGAACCCTGAGTCCTCAGGGAGGAGCCAGCCCAGCCAGCAGCCAAGGAGGCAGAGTGAAGAGCTTACTTGGAAGTTAGCAGTAAACGCTTCTTAACTTCCATCATGCCCTAGTTTAGCTGTCTGTTTCTCCATTCCTTCCACCTCTTCCACTTTCTCTTTTTTCTTTTTACCTTCCTTTCTTTGTCTCTTCCCACTTCCTCTTTGTTTTCCTTGATTTTCTCCATCTGCTTTGTGCCTCTGCCTCAGCCTACCTGCCGTCCTGCTCCCCCTCCTCGCTCCCACGCGGCAGCTCCGTGCACGGGGACTCCCTTTACCTTGTAACTCCTTCTGACCCACAGCCTGCAAGCCCTTCTGAATTTGTTTCTCACATACCTTCCCGCTTTAGCCCATACACATTCTTCAAAGTGTCTTCAGATTTATGAGCTTTTTGACAATGCAACAGCGGGAGAGCTCCCAAGCCCCTGACAGCAGCAGTCCCACCAGAACTTTCTTTCCCCACCGACTAGGGCTGTTGCCCACTTGGACAGAAGTGGTAGGCTCAGCAGCTGTAAGCCTGAGATTAAAGATAATTATTCTTACATTTTCCTGACTCCTAAAATCAAAGCGTGAGCTTTGCTTAGGGGATTTTCTGAGATGAATCTGTCACCAAACGCTTTTCTTGTTTTTCATAAATACACCAAACACAGAAACTTTCATTTTCTATTAAAATCACATTTACTCCAACAGTGATCTGAACAGCAGCAACTTTAGGCACGGCCAAACTCCTCCCGGCAGTCTGTGTACTAGAGCAAGCTGAGCAAGTGTCTCACCCACACTTGACCCAACCACAGGAGATGCTGGAGGCCTCCAGTGAACTGAAAGCTGGAAGTGGTGATTCTGTTCTAAACCAGGGACTTCCAGTGGGTAGTGCATCTTCTCTTGCTGTGCAGCAATCAGTGCCAAGCAAGGTGCATGTCGGCTAAACATCCGTGCTGGCAACAGTTTCTGTGCAATCTTGTCATAGCAAAACAAGTGAACTATCAGCTTTGGGACTAATTGTACATTTTGTTTTGGGGTATAATATCACAATTACATTTGTCCTCCACACTTCAACAGTTTCTATAAATGAAGTTTAGGATCTTTTGCTCACCATGCATCATAACAATATTTATAGGGAAGGGTAGAGCTAAACAGTTTCTTGGAGAAGCTTGTTATAAGTCAGCGTATTGCTCGTAGCTATTGCATTTTTCAGGCACTGCCAGAAGTAGGGCTGAGATCGAGGGTTAGTTGGCCATTCCAGAACAGAACTTCTGCACAGCCTCTTCCTCAGCTGGACATACCGGGACTTCTGCAAAACCTTCTCAAGAAATATCAAGACAATGACATCCATTTTTTCGTCTAGAAGCCGCTGGTGGGCCATGTAAAATGTTGTCTTGAAGCTGCCACTTTTAATATACTTGTTGGTCAGCACAAATATGGTCTTCTTGCTCAGCTGAATGCTCTGGGAAAGGTTGTCAAAGACTGGCTGTCCTGGGAGCCAGTCCCTTTCTTGCAGGCATAAGTTGAACTGTCTGGCTTTTTGATCTTCCAGCCTTTCAACCAGTTCTGTCAGCACCCAGTCATTCACAGCTGGATCTTCGTTGTCATAGGCAATGAAAGCATCGTAGCAAGCATCTGGCAAAGATAAACGCCGATAGCCCTTCAACTTGGCAGTGCAGTAATGGTAACTATACCACACGTCCCAGAAATAGAGATGGCTCGTCACTGTGAACACCATACAGCCTAGGACAGCTGAAGCTGACAGAGCATACAGGATCAAATACGAGGTGTCCAGCTCACAGGTATACAGATCCAAGTAAACCACGCTCTTTCCTTTATGTGCCCCTGGGCCAGCACAGGTCACATCTGTGGCCAGAAGAGGAATAGTCACTTGAGTCTGATTGATCCACCAAACAAACCACACGGCATCACAGTTGCACTTGAAAGGATTACCATGCAAAAGCAGCATCCTCAGGTTGTTAATGACACTTTCAGGGAAGCTAGATTTCTTAATTATTTGGATCTTGTTAGAGCTGAGGTCCAAGTATTTCAATTTAAAAGCACCTCTGAGAAAATGTTTGGTTAGCCGTTGAATGCGATTGTTTCGGAGCATCAGTTCTTGGAGGGATGAAGAGCAATTGGACAGCTCTCGGGGAACAGTAGCCAGAAGGTTATTGCTGAGGTCCAGAGTTACTAGTTTCTTCAGATAGTGGAGCCTTCCCCAGTTGAAACTCTTCATCTGGTTATTGGTTAAGTTGAGGATCTTGAGTTCTGGAGGCATAGCTTCAAAAACACCATGAGGCAAAAAACCGAGTGAGTTGAAGGAAATATCTAGTTGTTCCAGGCTGGTCAGATTCTTGAAGAATGACAAGTATCTAGCATTCCCATCCATCCATAAAACATGTAAATGATTTCCTCTGAATTCTAAAATTTGAAGAGATTGACTTTCAATTCCTGTGTCAATAGAGGTAGAAATCTCATTCTCATTCATCATCAGCTTCTTCAGATGGGCCAAGTTTTTAATAAAACTAAGGACTTGAGTAACACCTTCTGCCAGAAAATAATGTTTGTTATTGCTCAGGTCTAGAATTTCTAAAAGTTTTAGCTCTTTGAAAGCAGTTGAGTATAGCAAGTCAATCCTGTTGTTAGAAAAATCCAGGTATTTCAATCCAGTCAAATGGTTGAATTCACTTCCATTTAAAGTTTGACTTATTGCATTACCTGACAAGTTGAGGCATCTGAGGAAACTAAGACCATGGAAATCTGAGGGGTTAATAAAAAATATGTTGTTTCTGCTTAAATCCAGAGTTTCTCCGTATTTCAGGCACTCTTCCTTAACTGAAGATTGGTAGGAAGCAGCCTCTTTGTCTTTGGACCTGCAACTTCGCCCGTACTCATCGTACCTGAAATAATGCATCTCTTGTAATACTTGCCTATTGTATTGCTCTACTGAAATCCTAGGATTAGAGCAAAATCCATAAAAGTTGCTTTCACCTGAAGAAGGAGAAATTTTATTCATTGAGAGGTCTATGAGTTTAAGAGCTGGGAATTCCTCGAACACTCTCAGGTCAGCAACTTTAATAAAATTAGTCCCAAGATCTAACACTGTTAGATTTCTAAGACTGAGCAATGGATCTAGGTTTCCTTCTCTCAGTTCTTTGAAGACATAACCCCTGAGCCTGAGGGTTTCCAAGTTAGAGAGGAAGGAAAATGTCTTAGACAGATTCAAGGATGGTGAATACATCTTCAGTTCAAAATTAAAGGACAGATCAAGCTCTACAAGGCTGGGGATAAACTTCAAAAATTGAGCATCTCCAATCTCCTTTACGAGGAAATTTTGGGAGAGGTCGAGCACTTTGAGATTCCTGGTGTTTTTAAACCAGCTGCTGGGTATGTTATGAAGAGAGTTACTGTGAAGTCGCAAAGTTCTTAAATTTTTCAAGGCATAAAAAGCCTTTGAATGTATCTCAATTGTGCTTTTGGGGCAGGGAATACAAGGATATGGGGCATTGTAGCAACGTGGGCAATTACCACTTAGATCAAGAATTTCTAGGTTGTGAAGGGCACTTAAATCATGTTCCTCAATCACTTGAATCATGTTATTGTAAATATACAATTCCTTTAAAGTAGATGACAAATTGGGTGGGATATGAGTTAAGTTGTTAGACTTCAGGGACAGTATTGTTAATTTTTTCAGCTCCAGAAAGGCTGTTTTTTCAATTTCAAATGAAACATTGCATGGATTGCGGTAGTAACAGTTCTGTCCCAGATACAATACTTCTACGTTTCCTAGCTCTGACAAATTGGCTTTTTGGATAGAAAAGATACTGTTCGCTTCCAGGCTCAGCAGACTTAAAGTACTAGGAAGACCCTGGGGTATTTCCAACAGCTGGTTTGCATCCAAATACAATGACTTCAATCTTGTCAGGGCAGCAAAACTGCCATTCTCAATCTCCAGTCTCCTGGTGCACACACGATCTTTGGGCCCCATTCTGACAGGCACACAGTTGCATCTGAAGTCAATCTCCACGAGGTTTTCAAGATGAGCAAAGGATGTTGGAGTGATATGGCGGATATGGTTAATATTCAGGGTAAGGTTAGTAGCGTTTGCAGGGATCCCTCTGGGGACTTCCATGAGACGCCGATCGGTGCAGTCCACTGTCACAGTACCTTCAAAGGCTTTAACATCACAGGGTAAACTTTTGGGAAACCAAGCTCCTGACAGCAGTATCGGAAATAGGAAGAGCAAGACAAACGGCAATGCATTTGACATCCTTGCACAAGGTACCTAAATATAAGGAAATAGGGAGTTATTAATTTAAATGCAATGGGAACATGTCACAGGATATCAGATCAAGCATGTAATGGGTCAGCACAAATACACAGCTAACCTGGAGTCCTGTCTCTCACAACAGCTAGAAGTGGATGTGCAGGTAGGATGATAAGTTTGGGGAAGGCATAGGTTGGCATTTCCTCAAATGCTTGCTTTACTTTCTTATCGCTATTATTGTACTGTTAAAATAAATATCACTCTCTATAATGAATCATAAAAAAGAAAAACTACTGAAAAAATGACAAAGCAGGTGAATAAAGGCTATGTTTTGTGAATTTTCTTTTTTAAGGGGAAACAAGTGGTGTTAAACATCCAGCAGATTGCCATTGTATAATAGCGTAAATGAGCAAAGTTAATTTTTTGAAGCATATGAAACAGAGAAAAATCTATAGTCACTTAAAAGCTAGTGTGAATTTTCAAAACCACACTAACATGTCAGTGCCTAATTTGAATTTCACATTTTCATAAGGATTCTTAGAATCATAGAATATAATCATAGAATTATTTAGGTTGGAAAAGACTCTTAAGATCATCACATCCAACCATTAACCTAACAATGCCAAGTCCACCACTAAATCATGTCCGTAAGTGCTGTATCTACACATCTTTTAAATACTTCCGGGGATGGTGACTCCACCACTTTCCTGGGCAGCCTGTTCCAATGCTTGACAACCCTTTCGGTGAAGAAATTGTTCCTAACATCTCAACCTGCCCTGGCACAACCTGAGGGCATTTCCTCTTGTCCTACCGCTTGTTACATGGGAGAAGAGATTCACACCCACCTCGCTACAACCTCCTTTCAGAGGAGTTGTAGGGAGTGAGAAGCTCTCCCCTGAGCCTCCTTTTCTCCAGGTGAAACAACCCTGGTTCCCTCAGCTGCTCGTCATAAGACTTGCACTCTAGAGCCTTCACCAGCTTGGTTGCCCTTCTCTGGACACGCTCCAGCACCTCCATGTCTTTCTTGTAGTGAGGAGCCCAAAACTGAACACAGTATTCGAGGTGCATCCCCCCCCAGTACAGGGGGAGGATCCCTTCCCTAGTCCTGCTGGCCACGCTATTTCTGATACAAGCCAGGATGCTCTTGGTCTTCGTTGCCACCTGGGCACACTGCTGGCTCATAATTAGCCGGCTGTCAGCCAACAGCCCCAGGTCCTGTTCCATCAGGCAGCTTTCCAGCCCCTCTTCCCCAAGCCTGTAGCGCTGCATGGGGTTGTTGTGACCCAAGTGCAGGACCCAACACTGAGCCTTGTTGAACCTCATCCAGTTGGCCCATCGATCCAGCCTGTCCAGATCCCTCTGTAGAGCCTTCCTACCCTCCAGCAGATCAACCCTCCCACCCAACTTGGTGTCATCTGCAAACTTACTGAGGGTGCATTCGATCCCCTCGTCCAGATCGTTGATAAAGATATTAAACAGAACTGGCCCCAGTACTGAGCCCTGGGGAACACCACTTGTGACCCACCACCAACTGGATTTAACTCCATCCACCACCACTCTCTGGACCCGGCCAGCCAGCCAGTTTTTTTACCCAGCAAAGAGTACACCCGTCCAAGCCACGAGCAGACAATTTCTCCAGGAGAATGCTCTGGCAAACACTGCCAAAGGCTTGACAACAGCCACAGTCTTTCCCTCGTCCACTAAGCGGGTCGTCTTGTCACAGAAGGAGATCAGGTTGGTCAAGCAGGACCTGCCTTTCATAAACCGATGCTGACTGGGCCTGATCCCCTGGTTGCCCTGGACATGCCACGTGATGGCACCCAAGATGATCTGCTCCATAGCCCTCCCCGGCACCGAGGTCAGACTGACAGGTCTCTCGTTCCCCGGATCCTCCTTCCAGCCCTTCTTGTAGACGGGCGTCACATTTGCCAACCTCCAGTCAACTGGGACCTCCCCGGTTAGCCAGGACTGCTGATAAATGATGGAAAGTGGCTTGGTGAGCAGCCGCCAGCTCCCTCAGTACTCTTGGGTGGATCCCATCTGGTCCCACAGACCTGTGTGTGTCTAAGTGGTGTAGCAGGTCACTAACCATTTCCCCTTGGATTATGGGGGCTTCGTTCTGCTCCCCATCTCTGTCTTCCAGCTCAGGAGGCTGGGTACCCTGAGAACAATCGGTCTTACTATCAAAGACTGAGGCAAAGAAGGCATTAAGTACCTCAGCCTTTGTCACTATGTTTCCCCCCACATCCACTAAAGGATGGAGGTTCTGCTTAGCCCACCTTTTGTTGTTAATGTCTTTATAGAAACATTTTGTATTGTCTTTTACCACAGTAGCCAAATTAAGTTCTAGTCAGGCTTTGGCCCTTCTAATTTTCTCCCTGCATCGCCTCACGACATCTTTGTAGTCCTCCTGAGCTGCCTGCCCCTTCTTCCAAAGGTCATAAACTCTCTTTTTTTTCCTGAGTTCCAGCCAAAACTCTCTGTTCAGCCAGGCTGGTCTTCTTCCCCGCCAGCTCGTCTTTCAGCACATGTGGATGGTCTGCTCCTGGGCCTTTAAGATTTCCTTCTTGAAGAATGTCCAGCCATGAAGCCAAGTGTTGGTTTGCATCATGCGTCTGTTCCTGCCTGCACTTTTTCCACTAACTCGTAAAATAGAGGAAAAGATAACCTGAGCACCAATCCCTCTGAATCACACCCCCAGAGCTTTGTAGTCTTGATTGATTCTGCCCAGGTTCCAGCTTACCATGTCATTCATGCCTACATGAGCGTGTCTAGTAAGTGTCAGAATGGATATATGGTTGACCTAAGCCAGTTAATGGCTGTACTTCCAGATGGTTTAATACCAGCTTGCATTTTCACTGTCACATAAGGACAGGGGGCCAAGAGGGCACTGTATCAATGCGAAGTGTAAAAATGAAAATTAAAGACAGATTTAAGATTGAGCATGTCCCATAAAAAGAATAATAAACAGTAAACAATTGTGGCCAAAATCCTACAAGCATTTAAAGAACCTTCCAAAACACACTCTCTGTCTGTCAGGTCCTTGTGGTCTTGGCTACTTCATAGATTTGTGTGCATTATGGGAAGAGTAATAAGCTTTTAATATTTCACAACTTATTAGTTACTTCCTCAGCAGCAGTCAATGTCAAAGAAACCCTGTCCCTCTGGCCAGAGGCAGCCAGCCAGGCAAGCGAGCTGCCAACCTTGGCTTGCCTACCACAGGCAGAGGGACCATGACCATTTTCCTGCCTTGCACAGCTTCTTAACTGCCTGTGCCTGGTGCTGGTCAAGAGATTTAAGGACAATAAAACCCACAATAATCAACATCATAATTTCCCCCTGGAAAACTCAGTGTTGAAGGCTTGGAGATGCATGGCACACAGAATGCTCTTAAACAACCAGGATTAGTTATGCATGGAATAATATTGACTAAATGTCAATACCCAGTGAAGCAGCTGAAAATCAGATGATTAGGTAAAGTGTTCAAGCTACTCGGAAATGTTTTTTTGCTTTAGCTGGGACACAAGAACATATAAACACCTGCTCATACACTATGTGAAAACCCTGTGGAGTGTTGCCAAAGACATGCCTTGCAGGTGACACAGACTTGGAGGTTAATTAAGGCTTTCTGTTGTATGCTCTGTTTACTTAGACCACCGTGTCCCCTGTATAACTTTGTGTTTCTGTGTTACCTTAGATAACTATGCTAAATCTAGCTATGCATCTGTGTATCTGGAGGAGTGCTCTAGTGACTGGCAGGGCAGCAGATGGGAGAGAAGGCAGATCAAGTCTCACACAGCACTGCACTTCTGCTATCTAGATTCAACAGGCAAATGGAGTCACTTTGGGGATTCATTCAGTCAGCATTTGAATACAAACTTCAGTATGGAAGGAAAAAATGCAAAGTCCACTGCAGATGTTGAATTCAGTGTATTGTCACATGAGATTTTGTATCGGTAACCTGGTACTGTACACCACCACAGCCTTTCCTCTACCACAATTTCCTTTCCCATTGTCAGGAGGTGCTATGGTGCTTTCTTATTTTCAGCAGATCCTCAGAAAAAAGGCAATGTAGCTAAATATCGTGGCTGGTAGCCATGACTATCATTCATACAATTACTCAGGGAAAACTAACCTGGACTAACCAGGCTATGTCTGTGAATTCACATTTCATTATGTTCAACTCTTGTGAAGTCATTTGTTAAGAATCAAAACAATCTTCATTTGGTTTATAGCAATTCACGTTGGAAACTCACCCACATGGAGGCCACTGGGTAAGACAGTTCACCAGTGTCTTCAGTACAGTCTAACCAATCAACTTTAGAAGATGAGTAACTTTTCTGATTTCTTGATGTAGACAAGCACTTGGATGAAAATTATGAATAGGAATAATCAGAGTAAGCTGGGAGCTAATTTGGAGACGAAAAAATGCATTCATTTCCTCCCACCATCCTAGCTCTTTTTTCAGAACTTTTCTTCCTCTACTAATATGGGCAGGGATGTGGGCGGGAGAAGGAAGGACTCTACCATTGATGTTAATTACATGGAAAACTGAAGGTCTTTCTTTGAATGAAAAGGGACATTGCAGAAGAAAAATCTGGATATGTTCTTGTAAATATTTTGCCTGCCTTCTTTTCCAAGGGACACACTACATTATGCATGTAAAAGACTTTATTAGACTAATGAAAAACCAAAGAGCGCCTATCCTAACCGAATGGCCCATGGTCCCCCCGTTCCTGCCTACCTCTATCTCCTGCTCTGCCAGACCAGCGTACCCCAGGGGCCAGCACCGTTAGCCAAGGCAGGTGCCCGTGGAGCACAGCACGGGGGTGGCAGGGAAACCGCAGGGACTCTCTGCACTGCAGGACATGTCCGTCCATCACATGGATGCCATTTATCTTCATCTGTTGATGCACGCCACAGCAGACCATGAAGTGCCGACCCTCGCCAGCCACGGACACGGTACCTGCAGCCACCGAGGGAAATACTGACAACCGCCGCGGATCAAACTCCAGCAGCTTGTCTTCCTTTAAAAGAAGGAAGGAAAACCTCTGCTTCTAACTGGGAGTCAAACCACAGATTTGCTGCTCTTGAGGAACAGTTAATTAGAATCACCCTTTAAAGATTTGCTAAACTGAATTAAAACCTTCTGTCCAAGCAATAGAGCAGGGCTTGGGCAAGGTGAGATTGCAGTCTAGATTGCCACAAACTTTCCACACAAACTCATTCTTCGCCACTGCACTCAGACACCTAATTTTAGGCACTTATCCAAGTTCCTCAATTGATTGCCATCAACGTGGGCTGCACTGATGTTCGAGAGAGAGCGGGAGAGGAGAGCGGCCCCTCCGCCGGCGCTGCTGGGCTCTGAACACGGAGGGAGCTCTGCCCGACCACGCATTGAACGGAGACTAACGGTGCAGGTTTTGGTGCCTAAAATTAGGTGCAATGAACCTGGGCCTTAAAAGCCTTCATGAATAGGTTTGTAGGTTTCTTAAGAAGTCAAAAATGCCTTTTGAAATGTTCGCCACGCTCAGATTTTCAACTTTCATGTATTGCAGTATTTTTAGGAACCTAAGTGCTCTTGCAGAGCCAGCCTAGCTCCTACCATCTTTGTATATCCTGTTTCCCAATACCCTTTTAATGCATTAGCTATTTTTACTGTAAACTGTTACACTCTGGTGCTGTGTCCAACTATCTGCATGTGTAACACCTTGTGCCTATTATAGCACCAGAACAAATAAAAAAGATTGTTTTAATGAGAAGAAAAAAGCAACGCTGACTTGTGCAACGTCTTTGCAATGAGAAGCTAGTTTAAAAGTACAGCTAGAGGCATGCATGTGAACTGCTCTTTTCTCTGTCATCTACACTCGGCTTTATAAGAAGTTCAAAAAGCACTAATCTGCTGATATTAACTAGCATGTGCACAAACCCATAACGATTTAGGGTATTCTTCAAATATTCAGCAACAAAACAGCTAGGTGTTTCTGAAGGAAGTTTTTCTGTAGGGGTTCCATATGCATTTTAAGAGGTGACAGGGGGAAGGCTAGAGAAAAAGAACACCTCGGAAGTTATAGCAATTAGAAAAGACATTATTATACTCTCTGTAGCGCACCAGTACAAATAAATGCTAGCCAGTTAGTATTAGCGCAAATAAATGCTTTCCTTTCCTGTCATCATGTATTGCAGCTTCTAACCACAATAGTAAATTTGAACATTTAGAATGCAGAAAAGGAGATTATGTTCTTGAAAGTCTTCTACAACAGTTCCAGTCAAAAAAGGTCTAAGAGCAAATTTAAAAGGAAATTTTAACATACCATTTTCTGTGTGCTTCCAGGTCTGGCAGATTTGTTGTTGGAGGAGACTGTAAGTCAGAGCAGAAGAAAACAGAAGAAAAGAGGTCCCCACTGGTTCAGCTCAGGTGCAGAGGAGAGTAGAACATGACATAACTCACTCAGGACAACAGCAGTAATCACTACTCTCTCACGACTCTTCAGCTGGACTGCGACTTGAGAAATAATTAAATGTGAAACAAGTGCTGCAACCCACATCCTCAAACATTTGTACTTAAAATTAAAAAAACAGTACCTCATTTACTCCTCCACACCCCATAAAAATAACTGACTAGTCTTATTTTTTCCCTTTTAAACAAATGCCTCACATTACTTATACTTCTATGCACAGTTGTGACAAAAGTTTTTTTTGTTTTCCTTTTTGTCTCATATGCTGCAATTTGCTTTCTTCTTTGCTACTTTTGAACATGGTTTTAATTTCAAACTGTGCATTTTACCTAGCGACAGTGTCAAACCATAAAGAACTATAATAAGACCTACTCCAAGAAGATAAACATCCAAGCCACGGGGAACCCCAAAGGAGGGCAGTTGCAAAATACTTGGTGACAGAGCGTAAGATCAATCAGCTACGAGGGAAATGTGTTACGTACGGGTAACATTCACTTCAGACAACTAAGATTTGCAGAAGCTCACGTTCCTTCTCTCTGCCCCCCCCTTTTTTAGTGTAAGCTGCATGAACAGACAGAAATTGTTAATTGACATTAACAATATTTTATATGTTGAAGTTTAGTAATTTGTGTTATTATTATTTTGGGGGGTTCATTTCTGCTGCAAATACCTTCAAGAACTGGGACAAATCTCAAGCTGAATACTTTGTGGAAGAAATGTCTATTAAGTGAATGGGACTTTGGGGAAGGGAACCAAATTAAACCAGGAAAAAAAGGAGAGCGGTAAGGGCATAGGAAACAGCATACAAAAAGTAAAAACTGTGTGCGAGACTGCAGAAGGGATAAAGATGACATGGCCAGACTTAAGCTGGTGACAATCCAGCATTTCATGGAACATGGTGCCTGTTTGAGAGTTCCTTACTTAGAAGTTTCTAGGACTATATTAGTCACCTTTGTGCCTGATTACTAAAAGTACTGTAATAAAGTATGATCCCTCTGCTATTTACTGGTAACTGAATTTTTCTTTTCATATGAGATGCAGTGAGGTTTTTCATTGGGGGTTATTATAATAAATGCAGACATCTCACTGAAATCCTGCTGCATTCTGCAGTGCCATTCAAAGCATTTATGGTAGGAGGAAAACCTTCCTTGCAAACACCCTACACGAGTTATTCCACTCCAAATATTTCACAGATTGTATGTCACCAGAACGGAAAGTTAGCTTCCATGCATTTATAGTTATTCACCTTATTATAAAGCAAACGTGCTTTATTAGTTGTGAAATAGTACCTAAGAGAATGACTTGGCACAAGTTGGATTGTGAAAGTTGATTTCTTCAAGCACCTAACCATGTCCCTGGTATATGACACTGGAACATCATTCAAACATGAGATGCTTAATGCCCACTCGCTTTGGTTGTAAGTAAGTAGGTTTTCTAAAGCACAGTGTCGAGTCACCAAACCCTGTAATTTTTGACAGGTGCTCAGTGTCTTTGGAGATCTCCCTTGCAATCTATACCTACAAACTTTGGAAATTTTAATAGCTGCACTGGCGCTTTGCCTTTTCTTTCGGACTAAGGCTGATTTTAATTTTTTTTTTATTAGGCACTCGCTGTCACCCAGCCAAGAGCACGAGTTTCAATTCCATGCAGAGCGAAACTGCCTCTTTAGCTGAACGCTAATAGAAATGCAGAGCGCTTTTTTGCTTTTTTTTTTTTAACCTAAGAAATGCAGGAAGCAAAATACAGCAATATTTCCCTTTGAAAGGTGGGGGGTAAATGCAGGGGAGCTCAGCAGTCCAGAACTTCAGAACTGTAATTTGATTTTTAGAGGAACAAGGAGTCACTGATATACTGTTTTTAAAAGTTCAGGTTTCCCTCGGATGTTGTGCAAAATCTCTTTTGCCTCCTGTGAAACACAAAGTAACTGAAAGCAGAAAAGTACTTCCTACTGCGCCATGTGCTAGGGGAGGTCCCACTGGTAACAATGCATGTATTTTGCCACCCCTGTGAGCAAAGAATATAATTTAAAATAGAGCAAGAGTCTTTACTCTCCTTAATCTGTCATCTACAGGTTTGGTTTTCAGTTAGATTGAAATGGGACTGATGCACATTACATTTTCTTTTTTTTCCTCTTCTAAATGAAAACTTACAGCAAGTTGCTTTAGTTTCTTTATCAAAATCAGGATTCTGTTGTGTTTATCTTAAAGCTGGGTAGTTTACCTGAAGTCTTGAAGTAATGTCCTTTCTCTAATGTGCTAACCCTCATACCAATAATTCTGATAGCACCCCAAGTATTCATGCTTAATACGACATTCAGTGTAACATTGCATAATTTACCCAGGAAATTATCAAAGAGATAAGTTAAAAGTTGCTCAGGTTTTGAAATACATAAGTGACTCTTTAGACTGATGTAGACAGATGACAAAAAGAACCACAAAGAGAAATGGATAGCAAAATTGAGGAAATGATAACAAAATCACTTGCAGAAGCCTTAAGGGATGTAAAAATATAGGATCCTCGCTAATAGCAGTTGCAGAAACGTGTTTGCAGGCACTAAAAATAACCAAAACAATAAGCAGAAGACAATAGTAGAGACTGGCCTACAACAAGGGCAGAGAAAGCTCTCAGAGCTCTGGTGAGGGAGAAGACCCTCACAGATCTGCGTAAGAGCTTGCCCAACCGCCCAGTCTGCTGACATATGGCTGAGGGAGCCACTAGCACGACAGAAATAAGACTTTCCCATTTCTGAAAGCTGGGGCTACCCCAGTGCCAAGACTGACCACTTGGTGTTTACAACAGGTTAAAACTGTTTGCTTACCAAAGGCGCCTGGTATTCAAAGAAATAGAATAGAATAGAATAGAATAGAATAGAATAGAATAGAATAGAATAGAATAGAATAATTTCAGTTGGAAGGGACCTACAACAATCATCTAGTCCAACTGCCTGACCAATTCAGGGCTGACCAAAAGTTAAAGCATGTTATTAGGGGCATTGTCCAAATGCCTCTTGAACACTGACAGGCTTGGGGTACTGACCACCTCTCTAGGAAGCCTGTTCCAGTGTTTGACCACCCTCTCATTTAAAAAAATGTTTCCATTTAAGCCACTTATACTGTGTACACTGTATAGTATACACTTATACTGGTGTATACTGTATAAATTCTAAACAGTCCTGTCTAAACCTCCCCTGGCACAGCTTTGAACCATTCCCACGCGTCCTGTCACTGGATCCCAGGGAGAAGAGCTCAGCACCTCCCTCGCCACGTCCCCTCCTCAGGAAGCTGTAGGGAACAATGAGGTCGCCTCTCAGTCTCCTTTTCTCCAAACTAGACAAGCCCAAAGTCCTTAGCCGCTCCTCAGAGGACATTCCTTCCAGCCCTTTCACCAGCTTTGTTGCCCTCCTCCGGACGCATTCAAGGACCTGAACATCCTTCTTAAATTGTGGGACCCAGAACTGCAGACAGTACTCAGGGTGAGGCTGCACCAATGCTGAATACAGCGGGAAAATTCCCTCTTTTGACCAACTGGTTATGCTGCGTTTCATGCAACCCAGGACAGGGTTTGTCTTCTTGGCTGCCGGGTCACACTGCTGGATTCTGTCGAGCCTGCTGTTGGAAAGCACGCCCAGATCCCTTTCTGCAGGGCCGCTCTCCAGCCATTCCTCTCCTAATTTATACGTGTGCCTGGCATTACTCCGTCTTAGGTGCACAATCCAGCATTTCGACTTGTTAAATTTCATCCCATTAATCATAGCCCAATGCTCCAATCTATCTAGATCCCTCTGCAAGGCCTCTTGTCCCTCAACAGCGCCTCCCACATGTAATTAATTATCTGTTCTGTAAGAGTATCTTGGAGGGTAACTTAGAGGGTAAGGAGGGGTTTCTCTTACCGCTCTGTGCTGTAAACTTCTTCCACCCCTCCTTATCCCTTGTGACACTGCTTTCCTCCTGGCACAAAACAGATCCAGGACCTGTCTCTGTAGTGGCCATGCTGCGTCGGCTTCAGTGCATCATAGATGGCAGAGTACGGCTCCATTCATCGACCTCCCTCTGAGGCTCTCAAATCCTCCCCAGTCGGCTCACCTCCTCCTGCAGCTCAGCCACCAAGCAGAGCAGTTCACCAACCTGGTCACGCTTCCTGCAGTCTTGCTCGCCATCACTTTCCACCTCTCGGAATATCCCTTCACGCATCCCACAGCCAGAAACCTGGGCGGTCGCATGCTTGAACAGGAGCTCTGTCTGTGTGGCTGCATTGGTTTTACCGGGTGCTAGAAGCTCAGGAGTAGCAGGGGACACTGGTTTTTGCTGGGCAATCACCATGCTGCTATTGCCACGCACTTGCCCACTGCCACACGCCTGTCCTGTTTCCTGTTATTGAAAGTGAGTTACCTTCGAGGGAGGCAGTAGGCATCCAGAAATACCTGAAATAAGATGCAGTTAGTTTCCAAGCTCTCCAGGGCCAGCAATGCAACTACACCTCTCCCATTTCCCCCTTCCTAAGGGGTCAATAAGATAGGGTAGTGGGCTGGGTTTGGCTGGGGTGGAGTTAATTTTCTTCATAGCAGCCAGTATGGTGCTCTGTTTTGGATTTATGCTGAAAACAGTGTTGATGATGTTGTCTTCCCAAGTCACCGTTACGTGTGATGGAGCCCTGCTTTCCTGGAGATGGCTGAACACCTGCCTGCCTATGGGAAGTGGGGAATGAATTCCTTGGTTTGCTTTGCTTGCGTGCGCAGCTTTTGCTTTACCTATTAAAGTGTCTTTATCTCAACCCACGAGTTTTCTCATTTTCACTCTTCCGATTCTCTCCCCCATCCCACTGGATGGGGGGTGAGCAAGCAGCTGTGTGGGGCTGAGTTGCCAGCTGGGGTTAAACCACAACAGGTAGCCAGAGACGGCATCGCTGCCTTCCTCTGGGAGATCAGGAGGAGAAGTGCTAAGGCAGTAATGCTGGAAGCTAATGCAAGAACTGCTGGCAAATCACACAACTGGCAGGTTCAGAGCAGTTCTCGCACTTGCAAACTGAAAATCCTCAAGTCCTATTTCTTAGTGATGAAATGACTAGCCTGCAGGACCACCCTGGTTTGGAAAGTTTCATGCAGGTAATCTTGCCATGGTTTATGAAGTCATTCTCAGGCAAGAGCACTGAGGGAGCACTGGAACAGCCTCTACAGAACAATGTGGAACTCACGTGCTGATGGACCCGACCAAATCACATAGTAGGAAAGCAGCTCCATACAGAATAAAGGCTTAAGATGAGGGCAAGCAAGCAACTGTAATAATGCTCATATTAAACATGCAAGCGTGTCAATTTATGGGCTTCTAAAGACCATGAAACATGATACTGTCATTTATTATAGGGCTTGATATTGCCTTGTAAAAAATTGTGCATGAAATTTTTAATGGGAGAGGGCTACTACTCAACAGAGGTTATTTTGATCTTAATTTCATGGACTGCAGTTGATATGGATTGATTTCCTTTCTCTCTCTCTGTATATTTTTACAAATAGACAATATCTATATGATATGGATAGTTCGGTTAGAAACCATGGAAGCACCTGAGAACAGTCACATAGGAATTAAGGCTTCTCCCCAAGAAAAGGTGGCAGGATCAACAGCCCAACTGAAGTGCATCTACACCAATGCGTGCAGCATGAGCAACGAAGAAGAGGAGTTGGAAGCCATTGTGCAGCTGGAAAACTGATATAGTTGCCATCACGGAAACATGGTGGGATGACTTGCACAACTGGAGTGCTGCAATGGATGGCTATAGACTCTTGAGAAGGGAAAGGCAGGGAAGGACAGGCAGCGGGGTAGCTGCCCTGTATGTTAGCGAGGGTTTTGACTGTCTAGAGCTTGATGATGGTGATGAAAGGGTCAAGTGTTTATGGGTAAGAATTGGGGGGGGGGGAACAAGGCAGATATCATGGTAGGAGCCTGTTACAGACCACCCAACCAGGTTGATAAGACAGTTGAAATATTCTATAAGCAGCTGGGAGAAGTCTCACGATTGCTAGCCCTTGCTCTCGTAGGGGACTTCAACTTACCAGATGTCTGCTGGAAATACCACGCAGCGGAGAGCAAACAGTCTAGGAAGTTCTGGAGTGTGTAGAAGATAAATTCCTGACACAGTTGGTGAGGGAGCCAGCTAGGGAAGGCACCCCTCTGGACCAGTTGTTTGTGAACAGAGAAGGACTTGTGGGTGATGTGATGGTTTGAGGATGTCTTGGATATAGCAATCAGGAAATGAGAGAATTTTTGATTCTTGGAGATGTAAGGATGGGGGTCACCAGAACTGCCACCTTGGACTTCTGGAGGGCACTTTGGACTGTTTAGGGGCCTGGCTGACTGAGTCCCTCGGGAGGCAGTCCCAAAGGGCAAAGGAGTCCAGGGAGGGTGGACATTCTTCAAGAAAGAAATCTTAAAGGCCCAGGAGCAGACCATCCACATGTGCTGAAAGACAAGCTGGCAGGGAAGAAGACCAGCCTGGCTGAACAGAGAGTTTTGGCTGGAACTCAGGAAAAAAAAAGAGAGTTTATGACCTTTGGAAGAAGGGGCAGGCAGCTCAGGAGGACTACAAAGATGTCGTGAGGCGATGCAGGGAGAAAATTAGAAGGGCCAAAGCCTGACTAGAACTTAATTTGGCTACTGTGGTAAAAGACAATACAAAATGTTTCTATAAAGACATTAACAACAAAAGGTGGGCTAAGCAGAACCTCCATCCTTTAGTGGATGTGGGGGGAAACATAGTGACAAAGGCTGAGGTACTTAATGCCTTCTTTGCCTCAGTCTTTGATAGTAAGACCGATTGTTCTCAGGGTACCCAGCCTCCTGAGCTGGAAGACAGAGATGGGGAGCAGAACGAAGCCCCCATAATCCAAGGGGAAATGGTTAGTGACCTGCTACACCACTTAGACACACACAGGTCTGTGGGACCAGATGGGATCCACCCAAGAGTACTGAGGGAGCTGGCGGCTGCTCACCAAGCCACTTTCCATCATTTATCAGCAGTCCTGGCTAACCGGGGAGGTCCCAGTTGACTGGAGGTTGGCAAATGTGACGCCCGTCTACAAGAAGGGCTGGAAGGAGGATCCGGGGAACGAGAGACCTGTCAGTCTGACCTCGGTGCCGGGGAGGGCTATGGAGCAGATCATCTTGGGTGCCATCACGTGGCATGTCCAGGGCAACCAGGTGATCAGGCCCAGTCAGCATGGGTTTATGAAAGGCAGGTCCTGCTTGACCAACCTGACCTCCTTCTGCGACAAGACGACCCGCTTAGTGGACGAGGGAAAGACTGTGGCTGTTGTCAAGCCTTTGGCAGTGTTTGCCAGAGCATTCTCCTGGAGAAATTGTCTGCTCGTGGCTTGGACGGGTGTACTCTTTGCTGGGTAAAAAAACTGGCTGGCTGGCCAGGTCCAGAGAGTGGTGGTGAATGGAGTTAAATCCAGCTGGCAGCCGGTCACAAGTGGTGTTCCCCAGGGCTCAGTACTGGGGCCAGTTCTGTTTAACATCTTTATCAACGATCTGGATGAGGGGATCGAGTGCACCCTCGGTAAGTTTGCGGATGACACCAAGTTGGGCGGGAGGGTTGATCTGCTGGAGGGTAGGAAGGCTCTACAGAGGGATCTGGACAGGCTGGATCGATGGGACGAGGCCAACTGGATGAGGTTCAACAAGGCTCAGTGCCGGGTCCTGCACTTGGGTCACAGCAACCCCACGCAGCGCTACAGGCTTGGGGAAGAGGGGCTGGAAAGCTGCCTGATGGAACAGGACCTGGGGATGCTGGTCGACAGCCGGCTGGAGATGAGCCAGCAGTGTGCCCAGGTGGCCAAGGCCAACGGCAACCTGGCTGAGGGGAGACCTTATCACTCTCTAAAACTACCTGAGAGAAGGTTGTAGTGAGGTGGGTGTCAGCCTCTTCTCCCAAGTAACAAGCAATAGGACGAGGAAAGCTAGCTCCTGAGCTCAGTTCCTTGCTCTCTTCAATGTCTTTTGTTCTCTTTCCCCCCCTTTACCTTTCCTTAAAGTACAGCACAACACAGCCCTGGAGAAGAACGAGATGAGCGTCCACAATCACACCTCATTTCTCACAACAACCGTATTGGGTCTGGCTGGGTTGGAGTCCATTTTCTCCATAGCAGCCCCTATGGTTCTGTGTTCTAGACTGGTGACCAAACCAGCGTTGGTCACACCACCAGTGTTACGGCTACTGGGGAACTTGGACAGCCTCGACGCCTTCTCTGCTTCTCACACCGTCCCCCCTGGGGAGCAGGCTGGCAAGAGGCTGGGAGGGGACACAGCTGGGACAGCAGACCCCAACTGACCCAAGGGACATCCTATACCTCCTGGTGCTGTGCCCAGCAATGGAAACTGGGGGCGGGGGGGTAGGGTTGCATGGCTGGGCATCGTTCTGCTGGCAGGAGGTGGCGAGTGATTTTCTTTTGCACCATTTACTTTTCCTTCATTTATTAACCTGTCTGTCTTTCCACCCACAAGCTGCTCTCACTCCTGGCCTCCTGATTGTCTCCCCAGGTTGCGGCTTGGCTGCCAGCCGGGGTCAGCCACCACGCGACAGACTGCACAGCGCCAGCACTGGCAATAGATGCCTGACAAACAACTCAGAAAGGGACTTTTGCAATGAAAACACGCTCAGGTTTCACTCCTGATAGTCCACTGCCTCAGCAACAGGCTCTGAGCTTTTGACATCTAAAAACCCTGGAGTCCACAGCGAGAGCTTCCAGAAAGGCTGTAAACTTCAACTACTTCTACCAAGAAAGGCAAAAATCTGTACTTCCACTAGGGCAGTACAATGAGTCAAAATAAGTTTTATAGACAAATATGAGCTAAACCTCTAACTTCCCCTATACAATGCAGTATTTTTTTCCTTTATTTCAAAATAATGCTGCTGAGAGAAGAAAGTTTCTCACCAGGCTGAACTGTCATTTGATCTTCAGATCAGAATCCCAGAATTGGCCAGGGAACATAGCGCATTAAACACTAAACCTCACAATTTTCTGTTTCCATGCCTTTTCAATTCTGCCCAAATGGATGGGGTTTTCACAGAGCTGTTGGAATTCACCTATAACTCTTCATAAGCATTTCAAGTGTGCAAGATGCAGCAGACAATAAGCTTAATTCTGTGTTTTCCTTCTGCTCTTTCCCCCATCTCATCCTGTTAAATACAGTTGAGTGGGTTTGCTTACAACAATCTAAGAACTTCAACTGCTCATAAACTCAAACTCCCAATGAAATTTAAACATGGGGTGCCTTCTGTCAAATCATAAAAAGGAGAAGGATGATCTTATGAAGATGTGTACCAGTCTGGTGTGATTAACAGTTCATCCTTATGTCCAAGACACCTGGAGCATGATTTATGAGCAAGGTTTGCATGAGAATCAATGCCTACATTCTTCCCTATTTCACCTGTGCAATGCATGGTCTCAAAAAAAAAAAAAAGTATCAAAACAAGAAAAACACAAGCAATCTCCTGGCACAAGTAATTTTCAAGTTTTATTTACAACACTTGTGCACAGTAAATGCAAATAATTCAGTGTTTTATTTGCAACAAAGATCTGATCTATAAAGCAACTGAATTGATATCATGCATTAAAAGTATACCTATTGTGTAGTAATAAGGTCTAAACTTTGGTATAACTGTGTGGCCACAGACTTGGGGTTAACAACTTATCTGCAAAGTAACCTTTTCAAGACAATAGGCTAAATAGTGTTACATTTTAAAAATTACTTTACCAAATAAAACAATAATGTAAACTCATTTCCATTGTATTATAATGCATTATTGAAAACTCAACTGTAATGAGGAACTCCTCTGATAACTAGTGGCTGAACTAAATTCTCATCACAGTATCTTATATACCCCATTTCTGTATTCATCACTGAAAGCAGTACAGGTGAAATTGTTTTACTCATTTTCACATAGGAAAAAGAAACCCACAGAAGAAATAGAAGATTACTGGAAAAAATTATAAAGACAAAATAGACTCATTCTCAGAGAAATCAAAAGAATAGTCTGTGTGAAGACCGTCTTAAATGGAATTGAAAAATCCATTTTATAATACAACATTGTATCATTATAAATATATCCCAGAATAAACAAGGTAGGATGAAATAAGGCTATTTTTTATGCAGCTCCACAGTAAAGAAGCATCTCTCAAGCATGGCAAATGCTTTTGTAATTAACAACTGCAATTTCAGGTAGGAAACTGAGTTTTCCCATGATCTAGGTGCAGGAACACTATCTTAATACACACAAACTCTTCCTTTCTAGCAGGAAGACTGAAGAAACTTCATAGAAGGATTCAAACACCTAAAATTACAACATTAGATTTGGTTTTTTCCCTCCAGAATCCATTACTGACTGCATTACGAGTACTTAACCATAAGCTTTCTCAGCATACAAGAGGCAAAACTGTTTTCATAATGATTTTAATTCCCCAATGTTAAAGTATTCAAGACTAGCTAGTCTACCATAGTTCACTGGCTGCACAGTAAAGTACTGTGGTACCTTGTAATAGAAACCTGAAGCTCTATTGACTGTGCAGTTTGAAAAAAACAAGAAGTATTTTCAGATACTTTTTAATCAAGTAAAAGTGGGTAGAGACCAGCCTGTATAAAAGAAAGTATGTTTAAATTTGCTGTTTGGACTTTGCACAGTGAAGTTTTACAATATTAACAGGAAAACTGCTATGAAATGATTCATATGATCACAATCAAGGAATGTCAAAAACTACAGGGAAAAAATGAAATTTAAGCCAAACTGCTCGTGATTAAAGATTGGTCCTCATTATTGAAACACATGAAATGAATCATCCCAGGAATACTGAAACTTTAATCTTACAACTGAAGACAGTAACTGCACAGAATAGATGTTAAGCAAATGATGTAATGTAACAAGAGCTTTACAAAAGAAAACAGCAGCCACGTATATCTTGTGGAAAAAGAGAATATTAAGTGTATGAAACAGTTAATACTCTGGATGTATCAACAGTTCCTCAAAATTAACATGAAGTTTACATTCTGTTAGGGCTTACAAAATACTATTCATGGTAGTTAAAGATAACAAAACACAAACCAACAGCTGCTTGCCTGACATATGAGTAGATACAAGATACCCAAGCCTGCAGCATTTAGCTTAACACAGAAAATATTACATGCATACATCCCATTATGTTCTATGAATAGATTGTAGTGCTGTATAGAAAAACAGATCGGAAGCAGCAGTTTAGCAGAAAGTGAGGACAGGCACATGAAAGAGAACTTAGGCAACACACAAGACTTTCAGACTCTCAAGGGAATTCATAAAGTTTCTGCCAGACAGAGATTTATTGCCCATTTACAAAGAACAAATGGTAATTACAAGACAAATATAATAATTAAACATAAAAGCTCTGGAATTGTACAAAGATACTAATTTCTTGTGGTTGAGATGCATTGTTAAAAACAGTGCTAGCTGAAGGGACCTTTGCAAGGATACAATGGAATCTCCTGCAGTTACAAGGGGACGTGACTAAACAGGTAAGACACAGATTCACCGTTGTGTGTTCTTCGAATTGCCTCAGCCAGGATCATGGAAATGTCAATAAACTGAAAGAAAAATCACGAAGATAAATTTTATGGGATGCCAAGAACAATAAACTATACAGTTTATAAACATAACAACAAACATTCAATTTACCATTGTGCTCCCTCACCTCTTCTAGGAAGTAAAAATAACATTAAAGCATTAGTCCAATTCACATATACATCAGAACTGCATTAATACAAACTCAAAAATTGAGTAAGAAAGCATTGAATAAGATTGCTGCACAGGCATACTGCTGAACACTTCTGGCGCAGGGCATGTTGTCAAAAAGAAACTATTCTAGCCATCAGATGGCAGTGTCCACTTGACACAAATACGGTTTAAGGGAAGTATACCTTTTAAGCGCTTGCCTTGTCTCAATAAATACCAAATAAATATTAAGCTTTTTAAAAATTCAATGTTGCATTAAAACCCACAATCTTTTATGCATTCCTCCACTCTGTACTAAGGAAAAACTCCAAAAGGGACACGTGACTTCCCAGAACCATCTCATGTAAAAGCTACTGCAGTAAGTCAGCTTTGTATTTTCAGTTTGGTTTTTGAAAAGAAACGTAGGTCATTGTTATCTTGAGCATTTTCATTAGTGTATTTTCAAAAATAATAAAAAACAGAGAAGTCGTCTAAGGTTTCTGTGGCATAACATAACTAACTTAAGTTCCTATATTCGAATATTGTACGATTAATATTGATCAAAAAAACCCCAGAAAAAACCCGAGCCAATTTTATATTTCCCACTCTTTCAGTCAGGCATACTCAATCTGTTGCAAATACAAAATACTTTGCAATACTCTATTGTACTACCTGAATCCCCTCAAAACAGTTCTTTGGCATGTTTTAGCAAGATGTTCTGCAAGCACTGTATTTTAGAATATTATTTTCCTCTCAAGGCACAAATTCTAGCATCAGTGAACAGTAAAATACAAATCCAGAGTTTAAACAGATGACACAAAACCACCACTGTACCTGAATTTTTGGGCAGTGTTTCATTTTCTCTTCTTGGGGGATTGTATTAGTTACCACAACAGCCTCAAACGATGCATTATTAATCCGAGAAATAGCAGGACCAGAAAAGATGCCATGAGTAAGAATGGCATAAACTTTAGTGGCTCCAGCAGATACTAACCTAATAGAACACGAAGGAAAAGTATGCTGTGATGCATGTTTACATACATGGCTATGGATGAAGCCAGATACAAATCTCTAAAATACATTTTACACACAAATTCCTCCTGGAAGCTACAGGATGACACAAATATCTACAAAATAATTCAGAGAATTTTAAGCTTTTTCAGGTTATACAAATAAGTCTCACAAAAAAAATAATAAATAACTGCTAATTAAATAAAAAACTTCTTATCAGTAGCAGTGATACTAATCTAAAATGCTGCACTTTTGACCATATCAGCACAACATACAACTGAATTCCAGTACAAGTTTTCTACCAGGCAAAAATGAAGTAGGTTGGATGGCAGTATTCATAACTCTATTGTGCCTCCATTATTGTCCACCTTTATTTTCATTTGCAATTCAAAAAATTCTGCTTGGAAAGAGTTTCCGAGGAAGAAGAAGTGTTAATGATTAGAAGCCTAGCTTACTGCAAGGTTGTGGGAAGACATGCTGCTGATCCAGGCACACAGTGAAATGATGCAGCACAGGAGAAAAAAAAAATAAATCAAAGAACTAGAACACCTTGTAAATGAGTCAGAATCCTTAATTTCATTTTGACTGGTGCCTTTGCCTTCAGACGCTCAGCTATGTCCTAGCTGCTCTTCTAGTCTTACAAACTGAGGCCCCGAAGAGTGGTATTTTATCAGATCATAGCATAAGCACAGTAAGATAGGAAGAAAGACAAAACCACAGAAACACCACCTCATTTTGAATGACTCAACAGAATCAAGGTTTTCTGGTCATTCTCAGCATTATATTTAGTGGCTGCAACCTTGTCCTGGTTTCAGCTGGGATAGAGTTAACTGTCTTCCTAGTAGCTGGTACAGTGCTATGTTTTGAGTTCAGTATGCGAAGAATGTTGATAACACTGATGTTTTCAGTTGTTGCTCAGTAGTGTTTAGACTAATGTCAAGGATTTTTCAGCTTCTCATGCCCAGCCAGCAAGAAAGCTGGAGGGGCACAAGAACTTGGCACAGGACACAGCCAGGGCACCTGACCCAAACTGGCCAACGAGGTATTCCATACCATGGGACGTCTCATCTAGTAGAGGAACTGGGGAGTGGGGGCGGGGAATCGCCACTCGGGGACTGGCTGGGTGTCGGTCAGCGGGTGGTGAGCAATTGCACTGCGCATCATTTGTACATTCCAATCCTTTCATTATTGCTGTTGTCATTTTATTAGTGTTATCATTATCATTATTAGTTTCTTCTTTTTTTCTGTTCTATTAAACCGTTCTTATCTCAACCCACGGGTTTTGCTTCTTTTCCTGATTTTCTCCCCCATCCCACTGGGTGGGGGGGAGTGAGTGAGCGGCTGCGTGGTGTTTAGTTGCTGGCTGGGGTTAAACCACGACAAACCTACAGGGAAGATGCACTACAACAGGGTGAGTGCGTACCAAGGGTGTGTACTTAAACAAGTTCATCTGCTGTATCTGAAAATGTATTTCTTAGTTCATCTGCTTGATATGTATCTAGGTTGCTGAGATAAAAAGAGGTCTAAAAAGTATTTTGGTGAGCAAGTCTAATTAAGCACAAAGTACATCCCACCTAGCTTTGGCATTAATGAAAAGCACTACTTCATACCAAGAACATGACATAAGGCAGCATCACTCAAGCAAAAGCATCTTTCTTAGTGAACACTGCAGATACATTGAAGGTTTCTGATGGTTTTAGAATTTGCTCTATAGAAATCTACTGTAGGTAAATAAAGAAGTGCTTCTTTCATAACACGAAAGAAATAAAGGCTTCCTTTTTGACAGGGATTAACTTCCTCTATATACGGGAGTATAAAAAAAAACCCCACCACACAAAACCAAAACCTTGGCTAGGCAGTTTGTGACCTTGTTCTGCAAAGGGCACAGCCCAGAAGCACAGTTTGGGGTCTGATACAGATTAGCATGCAGATAGCAAACAACTGCACAACATCTCTTTGAAAAATTCCACCAAATTTCCATCAAAGTGAAAAGAAATGCAAGACACTATGAATCCCTCTACCACAAGTTTTGACATCCTTTTTATCTAGATGCAAACAGCAAGCCTGCAACTAAAGCCTGTAAACTCACACGATGATCTTTACTTCAAACCACAAACAGTAATGTCTAGCTCACTTAAGCTTCACCCTGTTGCTTTGACACCATTTCCCACAGCATTCTCCGGGAGAAACTAGCTGCTCATGGCTTGGACGGGTGTACTCTTTGCTGGGTAAGAAACTGGCTGGATGGACGAGCCCAGAGAGTTGTGGTGAATGGAGTTAAATCCAGCTGGCAGCCGGTCACAAGTGGTGTTCCCCAGGGCTCAGTACTGGGGCCAGTTCTGTTTAACATCTTTATCAACGATCTGGATGAGGGGATCGAGTGCACCCTCGGTAAGTTTGCGGATGACACCAAGTTGGGCGGGAGGGTTGATCTGCTGGAGGGTAGGAAGGCTCTACAGAGGGATCTGGACAGGCTGGATCGATGGGACGAGGCCAACTGGATGAGGTTCAACAAGGCTCAGTGCCGGGTCCTGCACTTGGGTCACAGCAACCCCACGCAGCGCTACAGGCTTGGGGAAGAGGGGCTGGAAAGCTGCCTGATGGAACAGGACCTGGGGCTGTTGGCTGACAGCCGGCTAATTATGAGCCAGCAGTGTGCCCAGGGGGCAACGAAGACCAAGAGCATCCTGGCTTGTATCAGAAATAGCGTGGCCAGCAGGACTAGGGAAGGGATCCTCCCCCTATACTGGGGGGGATGCACCTCGAGTACTGTGTTCAGTTTTGGGCTCCTCACCACAAGAAAGACATTGAGGTGCTGGAGCGTGTCCAGAGAAGGGCAACCAAGCTGGTGAAGGCTCTAGAGTGCAAGTCTTATGACGAGCAGCTGAGGGAACCAGGGTTGTTTCACCTGAAGAAAAGGAGGCTCAGGGGAGAGCTTCTCACTCCCTACAACTCCTCTGAAAGGAGGTTGTAGCGAGGTGGGTGTGAGTCTTCTCCCAAATAACATGATAGGACAAGAGGAAATAGCCTCAAGTTGTGCCAGGGGAGGTTTAGATTGGATATTAGGAACAATTTCTTCACCGAAAGGGTTGTCAAGCATTGGAACAGGCTGCCCAGGGAAGTGGTGGAGTCACCATCTCTGGAGGTATTTAAAAGACGTGTAGATGTAGCACTTAGGGACGTGGTTTAGTGGTGGACTTGGCAGTGCTAGGTTAACAGCTGGACTTAATCTTAGAATCATTCAGGTTGGAAAGGACCTTTATGATTCAAATAGAGTCAGGCAGGAAGTACCACATGGACCTGTTTTGGATGCAAGACTATTTGATACTCTCATAGTGTCTACAAATATATTGGACAGGAATATAAATTCAAAGTGTTCTCAACTGAGACATACTAGCTTTAGAAAGGATTACATCCAAGACTAGCAATGCTACAGTAAATATTCAGCAACATCAATTTAAAACATTCCCATGTCTTGCTCCTCAGCAGATCCTTCCCACTTCCAATGTGCACTACTTACAAACATAAGGGAGTAGGCTTTGCTATAAACAATATCAAAATACAAGATCTTTGAATGGAAGATTTAAAACCTCAGGGCTCTGGCCAAGTTTAGATTGTAGTCCTTGACCTCCCAAACTGAAGTTGTTAGCATGTTTGCATATGAGTGAGTGGAGAGGCAGGAGCATTTAAGTCCAGTGTTGCTCAGCTGTAATACCTCCCATTTGTTCTTAATGAATTTCAGTCCATTTCTCCAATTTGTCAAGATGATTCTGAAGCTAGAGTTACTGCCACACATACAGAGTTGTGAAGCTACAGCAATAGGAAGAATGAATCATTTCAGGAATCAGCAATATTTTTAACGGCTACAGACATTACCAAAGTTCAGTGCAGTCAATAATGCCAACTTCTGTGGAAAAAACCCTACTACTACCCTGAAACGTACTAGCATAAAGCCAGCTGGAAAACCACAAAGTAATCCTTTCTACTTAGCACTGCTAGGGCCTCCGGTAAGATAGTGGGTCTACATTCACACACTCCACTTCAAGAAGTGGACCAACTGGAAAGAATCCAGTTGAATTGGATGAATCTGGCATCAACAACAGAGTAGAAGTCTAGAAACTAGGTGGAAAGACTGAACAAACTGAAGTTACTTAGTTTAGAGGGGAATGAGAACACTCTTCAACTAACTTCCAGACAAAACACAGAAAAACTTATTCTCACCTCCTCAGATGAAAAGGACAAGTAGTTTTATACTGAAGATGTACATTAAAGATTAATATTAAACACACATTGAACACTGGGGAGAAAATACTTTCCAATGTTAAATCTAGTAAAGCTTTGTGAAATATTGCCTAAGGAGAGTGGAAAGACTCCATGATGAGGTTTAAGAAGAGAACGATTTTTTGTCTCTTGTTTCTGCCTTGGAACTGAAAAATGCACTAGACGACCCAAGTCCCTTCCAAGTATATGACTTTTTATTTATTCCATCCTCTTCCTAAATACAGATAATATATTTCTGTAAGTATTTTCTCAGTTCCACATTCTAAGAAGGATGCAGCTTGATCACAGGACTGTGACCTATAGACTCAAGGATCAGAGTGACTTCATGCTACCAAGGTCAGTTTGGGTTATAAGCATGCAGGACACAGGAACTGCATTCATCGCCTGTCTGCAGGCTACAGTACAGCAAGACAGTGGGCCAGTTCATAATAATACTTACTTTTCTGCTGCATGACATATCGTGCCACATGTGTCAGCCATGTCATCAACAAGAATTGCTACTCTGTCTTTCACGTCACCAACCAAGACCATTCTGTCCACTTCATTTGCCTTCTTTCTTTCCTTATGAATGAGAGCAAATTCCACATTCAGTCTGTCAGCAATTGAAGTAACCCTAAGTTACAGGAAGAAATACACCTCATTTAGAGAGTTATTTTAAAAGAAAGAACAGAGCCATACCCATGTATTTATCATAAAACACAGTTTTCATGTTTCCTGGCTTTCAAACTGCCACAGCACAAACTTTTGCAAGTAATGAGACAGGTTAGAAACAATCTTAATTCACTGCTAATAAATACAACCAGAGAGTCTTAAGCTATACTCCAGAAATTGATTTTTTTATTGAATTGACTTTGGTTTTCTTTCATTAAGTACCTGACTTTGAAAACATTTCAGCTATTCACAAGCTTTTTAGCTGCTGCAAGACCTAATCACACTAGATAATGTAAGGTAGAGGTAGCCTCAATTCTAAGCCTATAGCAGTGTGCACTTTAACATCCTAACTGAAAATACCATTGCAGGAATGTAAAACCAAACCAAAGGGAAAAACCAAGCAAGTTAATAGTGATTAATAATTCTTTCAGCAGTACTTGACTAGTAATCAAGTAGCTTACTTCATTAGTAATTCCCTTAGCAATACATCTCCTTGCCAAAGATCTTTTAAAACTATTCAGGTGACCTCTGGTGGCCAAACCTCCAGTAATAAACTTAATTTGTTACAGACTTCTTTCTGATTCAGGTTTCTTTAGTATACCAGAGCTGGTAGGTATAAAGACACAGGAATAAACAATAATATGCTTCTTCTATGCTGGCACAACCTTGTAGCCTGTCTTTTTAGAATACATTTAGAATGTAGTTAACAAGGTTATTAACACTCACAGTTAATAGAGAATACAGTTTTGTTTGTTTACCACTTAAATATGAAGGAGTTGTTAGTTACTGTATTTCAACAGCTGGGCAATAAACAAAAAACCCAAATGTTTTGACATTTTTTGTGAGCAATAGTGTAATTTCATAGCAAGTCTCAATACCTCAGAGGCATTAAGATGCCTTGTTTCAGTCACAGAATTTAATAAGCTGGGAAAAAAAACCCACCAAGCAAGTAGTAACAAACAAAAAAGCATTCAGATATTTTAAACGAGTGCAAGAACATGTATTTTTAGAAAAATTTCTTAAAATTTAAATCTGTAAGCATTAAAGACAAACTTTCTTCACATTCTATTCGCTTTTCATTAATCCAAGTATTATTTAAGGTCTACATGTTTTAAATGGAAGGGCCAGACCATTTTCTTTACATTACATTACTGGAGGTGAAGGAGAAGCTCTGAATTTATTGAAAGCAACATCTTCCTCTACTTCACCAGCAACTGCTTGGTTGCATTACAATAGAAAGGTACCAAAGACAGACTACCTATCTATGTTAAATACAGTGAGAGTGATTCTCAAAGAATAAACTCTTATGATCAACTTGATAATAGAAAAATATTTGGTAGGGGAAAAAATGCTATCTTCTGACTTGAATTCTATGCAAAGGCTGTATTTTGTTTCAAAAACATAACAAAAAACCCAAAACAAAATAAAAAAAAAAACAAACCCAAAAACCAACTGTGAAAACAAGTGTCCAGATAGGAACAAACAAAGAAATGTAGTTGATTGAGTTATCTGAATTTTAAAATGCTTTCTATAGTTTATATTCTTCACATCTTTAACTTGATTAATCTAAACAGGAACAACTATGGAGTTCTCATCAGTCTCATTTCCCTATTAATTATTAGAACATGAATACTCACAACAGACCCAAGGACTTCCAGTTAAAATCAAATTATGACAGTCTGTCACATTTTTTCCCATACTACATTCCAAACATTTAAATTACTCTGGGCTTACAGGATTCTTACTTCATTTGTCTTTGTTCCCATTCAGTTTTGTAGCAGCAGCATGACCAAGAAAACCTGCATTTCACCTCAGTGACATGCTTTATCACCTCACCAGCCAGCGTGCTTCTGAGCTTTTGCATTAGTTTATACTGAATAGATAGCAAATGAAAGATAGTCTGCTAAATGAGTAACGCGTGCTGCAAATGAAGAAACACTCCAATGAACTAACTTTTCCATTTTCACCTTTTGCCACTCAACCCAAAACTTCACTCCCTTTTCCTAGTATTCACAGTGCACAACTTGGGGTCAATAGGTTTATAGCTGGAATGCAATAACATAAAGAAAAAAAACCCCATGACTCAAGCAAGCTCTTACCTAAATGCCAGCAGGTACACTGGGGATAGGCCATATGCTTTGACAGAGAAGGGAAACTTAGGCAATTCCAGAGCAAAGCAGGAAGAGATGCAGCAACTGGACTAAGGAAGCAAGTAGCAGGAAAAATCTCTTCCCTCCTGCGGAGGGATTCAGCTAATGAGGCCATATCCAGGGAGAGAGAAGAAGATTTTCTTTAGAGTATAGAAAGCTCCTGGATGTTTTCAAGCATGACCAACACTGGAAGAACTAGTCGTTCTATTTTTACAATGCATTTGGATTCATCAGTGATGTACCCTGTATCCTGCACAATCCATAGAAGAAAAATGACAACTAGATAAACTAGTTCATTAACCACTAACTATATGGAAAACTAAGAGTTTTAGGCTTGTATAGTACCTTTTTGCACCACCTGCATCAGGTGAGACTATGATACAGTTTCTCCACTCCAGAATGTTCTCTTTAATCCACTGCAGCACTGCAGGTTCTGCATACAGGTTATCTACTGGAATGTCAAAGAATCCCTAGTCCGAAAGAGAAAGAGTTTCATGAATATATGTTTATGTCTTACCTGGAATGAAGACACAGGGAAAGAATCAAGCCTTTGCCTTTCATGTATGGTAGAACTTTAATTAGTATTTTACACTCACCTAATTCTGCCCTCTGATATCAGTATCAAATGCAGCAGAAGTTAGACAAATATTAAGGTCTCTCAAAATCTCACCCAAGAGTAGTGAAATAAAGAACAGCTGTTCTCAAATTATATAAAAATCAGAAAAGAAGATCATCTTCAGGCACTCAAGGAAATTCATGCTTGTGAAAATCTCTCAAAAAATCCAGGGAGTAATACTCAACTTCCATAAATTTCAACTGCTTGACATGAATGGTAGTATTTCAATGTGGGGAAGATTCAAGTTAGTATTACTCGAGCAGCAGAAATGGAATCTTTCTTTTTGTGCAAGTTCCAATGACAAGAAATCTGTGTTAGACCACAAATGAAACTGCTTTTTACTTGCATGACAGCCATCTAGCATAATAGGAAATTCTGATTAAACAGAATACCAGAACTGGAAGAGAAGGTATTTTCTAGAAAAAAACAAGATATCTTGAAGAGAAGTACACATGAGAATGACAAATGATGTTTGCTCTGTGTCCGAGGAAAGAGTTTTGCGATTTGCTGTATTCAGCAGTAAGCCAGCTAAGGATTGCCAGCCACCATCTCCACTTCTCTTAAGAGAATATTGTCTCCTTGGCTGCAACAACAAAACTATCTAGGGCAATACTACAATCTCTGACCAGGCCAAGATTAAGAGAATTTGCCCCAAACCAGTATATTTTATGTTCTGGGAACTCTTACACTAGACCTGGCAAATTCCACTGAAGCCTCCAACACACAAGTATTCAAAGTGCCTGCAAAATCACCCCATAAAATCAAGGCTGGTCTCTTTCAAAAAGGGAATTTAATTAGAAACAGGTACTGAGACTTTCTCTGAACCCTGAGAATTACACTTCTGTACATAGCCTTTCAAAACAATGAGAAAAAACAGAGAATTAATATTATTAGCCTTTCACATTAATTCAGTAGAGACCCTAGGCACAGTTAGTAAGAACTGATAGTTACCTGGATCTGAGAAGCATGCAAGTCCATGGTGATGATGTGGTCAGCCCCTGCAACTGACAGCATGTTGGCAACAAGTTTTGCAGAGATTGGAGCACGACTCTAAGGAATAAAGCACAAATGTTTAAATTTTAAAAGATTTCAACTAGATGCAAGGAGTCAGAAAATGAGCTGCTTTTATTGATTTTTCCTTTAGAATATTTGGAATCTAGATATGAAGCGCTCCAGAACTTTCGCCAAACTGGCCTGTCAATAGCTGATCTTGCTACTAGGGTTTTGAAACTCAGCAAAACATGTAGGAATATCTAAATCAGCTTGAACAGTGTGCCTAATAATGCTTTGTAGTAATTAGACTGACTTAGAAGCAGATAAAACTGGGGACATATTTTTCCAATACTTCTATTTAAAACTTTCAGCTAGCTTTTCTATAGCAGAAAGACACACAATCTCCATTTCTCTATGTCACTACCCTACATTAACATCCAACTCTCAAGCAACTATGCTGTTCTAAAAAGACATTGCCAAAAACGAAGATTGAAGGCAGAGTGAACCCAGCTTTTGAAAACACTGCTTTAAAACAAAGTTAGCATCAAGCATTTCTTCATGATACAGTAAAGCTTGTAACAGATCCATGTTGGCAGGGGTCTTCTACCCTGGCCTATTTATTTACTCTTTTTTGCTAATTCAGGCTTAATTGTTGGATGCAATTAGGAGTCTAGAATTCCCAAAAGGGACGGGGGGGATGAAAAAAACAGAGAAGTGGAAAGAACAAGAGAGCAGCAAAAATCTAATTAGCAAAGTTAATGCCATTGTCAAGAGCTTTTTAAAAGTGACAAGGATGCAGAACAAACAGCAACATAAAAAAAAAAGAAGATGGAAAATCATGACTGGAGGATACCTCACATTTCTTTTGAGCAACTCCGAAGTTTTTTCAGTTTTTTAAGCTCTGAAAAAAGCTATGTTGCCCTAGACAGCTTTCTCTGTAACAGAAGTACTAAACAAAACCTCCTGTTTTCTTTTTGCCAATCTTTAAATAAGGCTAATAGCTGGCAATAACATTAGTGTGAAGGCAGAACTGCTATTCAGAGGTTCCATCTCGCTGTCAGGCTCTGGTTTTTGCTGGCACAGTATTCTCTTCTGCTACATCTCTTTATCAAACAGCCTCATTTAGCCTCCTAGGAACCCCCTCTCGTTCCACCCCATACACACAATTACAGAGTATCTCTGCTCTCCTTCCACTGATGCTCAAGGGCATAACCCAAAATAAGCTGAACCACTGCCAATTTAACCCGGATACTTTTCTGTCTGTGTCATATCAAGCAGCCAGTATTTTCCTCAAAACTTTTGCTAATTTAGGTGGAAACGGCATTTCTCTGTTTTAACCTGCAGATGGCCAACATACTTCCAGAAAAGAAACTGAGATATTGCAGTCTTTCTTATAGCTGGATCAAGTTTATCACCATCACTACAGAAATTCTTTGTTTTGAAAACCATCCCTTTTGGGTTTTGTGTTTCACAGAACATCACCACCATTTGGTCTGTGTAAGATACACAGAAGATATATGCAACAGCCAGCGCTTCCCCAGATCTCTGCAATTCAGATGCATGTACCTTCCATAAGAGTTTGCTACCATTAGCGCTTTAGCATGGATGATTTTCCAGTTACTGAGGACTATGCTGCTTCTCATTTAAGTTCAGCTCTGTAAGGTCCAAGTCAGCCTAAGCTTTCTGGATATTTCTGTTATTAGTAGTAAACTTTTGGTTCATGCCATTCAAATTCCTGATCACTTAGCTTAGCTTATCTTAGCAGTACAAATTGACATTTTTAAGCCGGGCTTCAAAATATTCTCAAATCTCTGGCAACATCTAATAAAACAAAGCTGTAGTGTCTACTCTTTTGACCCTACCACAATGTTCTCTTATCAGCTCTTTGCAAAGATCTGGTTTGGTGCTACAGCTAAGCTGGATCAACAGGTGATGCTGAAACCAGAGGTTTGCTCCCCTGCTTGTCCCATCCCTTCTTCCCAGGCTATACACTTCCACCACTTCTCTTGTGCTGCACACCGGGACTTGTCTGAACCCACAGCAGCCAGATGAGGCAGCTCAAATGGAAGAGAAGGGAAAAGAAGATGGCAAACCAAGACCACCCCCTCCAGTAGAAACAAGCAACTAGTTCAGGCTAGCTGCTAAAGGCAAATTACATTCTTCCCAGAATGTGGTTTGCCACTTCCACTCCATCCAGTATACTGAATTTTGCTTTTATTTTTTTCCATTTGTGTTCAATGTGAATACCACTTAGCTTGTTTCAGGTATCAATATCATGAGTATCACCATCACAAAAAAACCAAAATACTTTCCTGCATCAAATACTAATGTATACGTTACCAGTTGGTACTTCTTTCAGCTGCTGGCCTTGCAGGCTGCCTTCCCAGAAGGAAGAACTTGAAGGTTTTACCACTAGGTAACTTGTTTTAGCAGACATGCACACATCAGATTGCCTACGTGTTGGTGGACAGAGGGTCTTGCAAGGAAAGATAGCCAGACACCAATACCTGTTTCTCAAGAATGGGCTAATAGGAGATTAAGACAAATGAAGTTTGCAGCTATCTGACAGTTTCCTTTACACAAAACTGTGCATTAAAAGAAAACACACAACATGTTCAAAAGGATTTAAGATTTGATTGCTTGCATAGAAAATAAGTTTTGTGCTACAATATGATCCAAATTGAAGATTATTTTAAAATCAAAGGAAGTATATTCATGGGAACCTCAGATAACCTGGCCTCTTTATTCAGAAACTTGGATGACAAAGGTAGATGAGAACTCAAGATTTTCTTTATCTTGGAGTTTGTAAGGTTTGCTTCTGATCAGAGAGGCAAGAACACAAAGAGATTCACAGTATTCATTGTTCCATTCTTTGACACAATTTGAGATTAGTTTCAGAATTATTAGTGTGAAACGCAACATTACATTATGTACAGAAACTAAATTGTAAAAAAAATCACTAAGTTTTTAGTTCCTAAGCAAATTCCCCACTTACATATAACAAGTTATATAAATGATTTCTTCCTTTGTGATGCATTACAAATTTATTCACAATTCTTAAAATTACCACAGGTGGGCTGGCGGAATCCACAAAGCTAATATAAGCAACCTCACAAGAGTAACTATGCAAAGGACACATAGCTGAAAGTAAGAGCTGTCCATCAAGATTAAAGCTCTGTTGCCTTTAAGCATCTTATTACATTGTCTTGCTCAAAATGCATCACATGCATAGTGAACCAAAAAAAAAAAAAAAAAAAAATCCAAGAAACCCCAAAGATTTATAACTGGAACTGTCACTTCCAAGAAAGCCAGTTGTGAAGTGTATGGATACTGAATGTTCACTCATGTATTACCTAAATTTATCGTTTCAAAAATGAGATATGCTTTGAAGCTTCAGAAGTTGACAGCCATTATCTTGAACGTCCAGATAAATTTTTAACTAGAAGCTAGGAGTTTTCTAGTAGCAAATTATTCCACAGGATTACTGTCATGGCCTAGGTGAAACACAACTGAAATCAAGAAGTGAAACTGAAAATGTTCCCAGTTATACATAATGTAACCCAGTAAGTTTCACCCTTTAAGGCCATATTAATGGAAATGCATAGCGTTAGATTAAAAAAAAAAAAAGGATACCTACCCAACGCTCCACGGACCCCTTCTACAAATCAAAAAAACAAAGTTACATGAGCTGTAGAACACCAAACTCACCTGTCACTCTACTTCTAACTTATCTCAAGGCATCTCTGTAGCACCTACATAAATGTGTCCTGCCCATGGCTTAGTAGGTTAGCATAATTAGAGGATGCATAAATGTAACTATGGCTGAAGCACAGATACACCTGAGCTAATTTTAAATTAGCTACCTTGTGTATCAGAAGTATTCTAGTTTATGGCAGCACTTGATTGCATCTAAATTAATTTACCAGCTTTTCTACGATTCTCAGCAAGCCTTTTTTTTTTTTTTAAACCTCTGTTTCTCATTTAAAGCTAGTCCAGGTTTAATGCTAAAATTTCCAGAGTGGATTACACAGGCCTTGTTCAGAATATGATTTTTTTATTGCAAGGCCCTTTCCTTGAATAAATAAATCAAGGGCACTTTTCATTGTTCTCAGCGATCATAACTGCAACAGAGGCATGAAGAATAGGGGGTTATTTCAAGCAGCAAGGATTCAGTTTATTTAGTACTTTATGGATTAAAGTCAACAACTCAAATTCAAACCAGAAAACAGCATCCAGCTAGTGAAGATTATACTGCTTCAGTTCATAGTCAAGCAAACTACAGCAAAATCTTTTACCAGAGCGAAGAAAAATAGGTGTATAACCGTAGGAAGAAAATGGCTGGCACTTTACTGACACTTCAGGCAGCATACAAAGCTTCTGCACTCAACATGGGTCAAAGACCAAGCGATGTGATGCAATCCAACAGCGGGAGGGAAGATCTCCCTGTCAATAAGCTGCCCAATGTTGACAGCTATATTATAGCTTATTTTGCAACATGGAGGTCAACTACCAAGGTTAATTTCCAAAGATGGCAAACATTTTCTCAATTGCAAAACAGAGGTAAAGAAAAAAAAAAAAAAAAAGAAATGGCTTGCCTAGAATTGGAGGAGAACTCAGTGACATCCAGAGAAGAGTCTGGAACAATGCTCAAAATCTCTGTTAATCAAAATCACTTTCCTAGGCTACCCATCTTCAGATGGCATTTCCAGAAGACAAAATGCTCCTGGGTGGCACGTTGGGCCACCACACTGTGGGTTTTAAGTGTCTCTTGGAAGTCTGCTACATGGATTTTGGGTACCCTTGACAAGGCACAGCCTAGATGCATGGAAAACTTGGGACAAACTCATCCTTTTCCCACACAAAAAACTTTAAGGATGGTCCAACAGAATCTTCCAATATGAATTTGGAAATCAAAACATAGCAAGATGCTTTCCTTCCCTTTCAACAAAGTGTTTATTGCTTCCCTTTCAAGCTTTTTCGATAAAAAAGTTTTTCAGCTCTCCTGATCAAGGGAGAGCGCTTTTCAATACAAAACACAGCAAAAATGAAGTTCCAAAGGATGCAGGGAAAGAACAGGGAGCTACTAACTCCTGAATTCCATTTTTGGAAGTATAACAAGTGGGTCTTTATAATATTAGTATGGTGTTAGAGAGCCTGCACTTAAAGAATGAGTATACCAAAAAAAAAACTTTTCTGTATTTAGTTTTGTTCTCAGACATCACAGGCTGAGTATTACAGATTTTGTAATATCTGCTATTATTTTTAGCTTCTGCGTTACTTCTCAGTCCTGTTATGTTTTTATATAAAAGAATGTAAACAACAGAAGGCTTTCAGGATGGTTTGCTTGGTCCCCAAAGGGAAAGGGAGTGGGCAGTCCATTTATGGGAAGTATCGGAGAGGGGCAACTTTCCAAAAAGACAACCATTGCAATTCAATCTTAAAAGCCAATTTAACATTTATTCTTTTTGGTTCTATTCAAGTGAGTTTAAGTAAAAGTAACATTCACATAACATATTAGAAGTTTTTTGTATATATAGTAGAGATAGGAAAGTTTAGTTCTGTCTTTTTTAAAATCAACCTCGCTTGCCACAGAGTTTGTTACTGTGTTATCAACTTGGCTGAACTGGTATATTCATCAGTTATGGCAGACCAAATTCAGGAAAAGGGCACTACGATCAGAAGAATATGGGGTTTCCATATAATTTTTGGTCTGCATCAATAAAAATGATTATCACAGAAATAAAAACTTTTTTTTAATCTGCTTTGCACATAAAATAATGTTTTTACTGATTACTGTTATGCATGGCAGATTTAATCAGTTCCTTCCATTTGGGTCTCTGTTTAACCATACAGGGTAAAACCCACCTACGAATGGTTACAGCACTTCAAATTTAGGATTTAATTCCATGCAATTAAAATGTTTAAAAGGCTGTACTCTTTTCATATATAGTGGTAAAAAAAAATTAAAAAGCAGCTAGAAAAAGCAGGAAAAACAGTCCCACAAGGTGAGGTTTGCTAGCAGAGTATTCTGCAATATACCACACACATAGGATGTACCTACTTTTACAAACTGAAGGTGTGTCAATTATCAAAACACATTCACCTATACATGAAATAATTGAACATTTTAACAAAAAAGGATGAAAAAAGCAAATCTTTCAAATCACTTAAATGTTGATGAACATATGTTTCATCTCCAAAAATTTCAAGTGAACAAGCTGAAAAAAGCCTTCTGAAATTACACAGTTCTTACCTACCTTGTCTTTCTTATCTTGCCTGGCATATGGAAAACATGGAATTACAGCAGTCACTCTGGAGGATGACGCAATCTTGCAAGCATTGATCATGATGAGCAGTTCCATTAAGTTGTCATTTATTTCTCCACAGCCACTCTGGATTATATACACATCTTCTCCTCTCACACTTTCACCAATCTCTACACTGAAAGAGCAGGAGATGACCAGTTAAACACTTGAAATACTGGAAAAGTATTATTAAAGAATAGAAAAAAACAGTTGTTTTAACAAGCTTTCATAGGTTTATCCCAATTTAGAATAAGATTTTTTTTTTTTTACAGTGATTTGGATAACTGTCCCCTTGATACAAAGTCTATTTCAATATAAGCCAGTCTAAAATTTACTCCAGCCTAAATATGGTCTTCGTAAGGTCAGCACCAATCAACATGTAATTATGGCTATAGCACTGATGCAGCTCACATTGTTATTAGATTTAATACTACTTTTTTTGTTTTAGTCTGTATATTCTGTGTCCTTGCCATCTCCCAAGGAGATGGCCATTTAAAGAATAACCTAGATCGTAAGTACAGAAACAACAGAGCCAACTTTAGAGCACTGAATACTACCTACCTAAATAATACTACTACCTAATACTACTACCTAAAAAGGGCAAATATTTTTCTATGATAATTAAGATGTTACTAAATTCAAGAAACTACTGCATTTTAGAAGAAAGAAGTATCAAGCCACACCCCAAAACCAGAAGTCTGGTTATAATTGACACCATGGTGTCCAAGTAAAGTAATTTTTAAAAAAGAGAAAAATCTTAGAGAAAAGCTAAGAGGCTGCTCATCAGCAGCTCACCATGACTCGACAACCCTCATTTTGTGTCAGTTGTTCTATTTGCTCTAACTGTGCTTACATGCTTTGATTCCTTATGATAGTATCTAAGAGTTATTTTATTCTTCCACAGGCAAATTCTGGCACTGATCACTGCTCACACGACAGAATTAAAAAATTAAATAGAGCTTATAAATAAACAGGAAAATTAAAACAAATCAGTTGAATGTGGATTCTTTTTCCATTCTAGACCCAAGCAAGAGAAATCTACTGTTGAACCACACTAACTTTTCACACCTGTTACTCCAAAACCTATACATAAAAACAGCAGACTAACCATTTTTCCCTGGATCCATGCACGACGTACAAGAAACATACAGATTTCCTAAATAATGAGGCAATCAGACCTTTCAAACCCATGCTCTACTAAGTTAGTCTTAATTATTAAACGCTAAAATATCTTGGGCCCTTATTTAAAAAGGTTGCACCTCTACCCAAGCCACAAATAAGCAAAAGCTTCTAGCTGGAAAACATCCAAACAGCCCAGATGTGGGTAGAATACTTTCTCTGATGGGTCCTTCAACGCTGAGGCTTGTTCTAGGCAAATACAGTCTGAACAACTTTCGTTTATCAGCTTTCAGGGTGCTGTGTAAGACTCATTAGCTTTCTGTAGCTACAAAACACAGAAAGGAATTTACTGCTTAAAAACCATCTTAATGATATGCAAACATTTGATTTATTACCATCAAGATAGTTGAGTCCATGGTCTCAGCCCCCCTATTCGACTCCTCTGCAGTCCCAAACAAGCTATAAAAAGATCCTGTCTTCATTTTTGTCCTTAATTTTGCCTAAGGATGCTACTAGCAGGATTTCTTAAGGCCAAAACCAAGCAAACAATCTAGCAAACACCAGGATCTCGAAGGACAGAGGTGGTCAGGGACAGTGTCATCTGCGGGTATGTCAGTGTTAATCCAGGAAACCTTTTGGAGACTTTCATCGTGGCACAGAGACAAAATTTGTTGGTCACGTAACTGTTACTTCCCTTTCCAAGTTTTTGATCAACAAAATAGGGCTGTTCAGAGAAAACTGTTTTGATCAAAATATCTTCTTAGTTTGTTTTCCCTTTTGGAGCTGAAAAGTTTTGGTCGACATAACTTAAGTTCAGCAAGACACTAAGTATATTCCATAATTGGAATAGGTCCAAAAAAGACCACCAGCACATGCAAAAGCTCTATGGCACCTCTTTCAACCCAAGACTGTGAAGTTATACTCCAGTTCTGGAAATTAACCTAGGAGCCATTACAAAGAAGAAGAAAGTAGAGAAAGACTAAGAAGAAAACACCGCCAGTTTTCAGGGGAGAAGGTTATTGGTGTGACAAAGGAGGGCAGAATAAGATTTTAGTACTTGGGGGGAAAAAAAAAGTAAGCACTACTTTCATAGACACATTATGTAATAGGAAAAAAACTCTGATGAATGACAAAAATGCATGATCTTAATGTTCATTACATACACAAAGAACACTGAATTGTAACACTCAGAGTTGTTTTGCTCCTTTAAAAAACAGCCATTTCTAAGCACATTGCTAAGAAATAACAGGTTCACAAGGTCAGGGAATATACTTTGAGATAAATATAGATCTGGTTAATACAACGGACCTGAAGTGATGCTTCTTCCATTGCCATTAACTACTATCTTCTCAATGACCTTGGGCTAGCAATAACTTTTTCATCTTGTAAACAACTTAGAAAATGAAAATGCTGCTACTTTCTCTCTTGGTGCATTTGAAAAAAAATTGGTTATGCTTTTGGCACACAGAAATGTGAATGTATGTGTATATGTATATAGAAATACCTTTTCTACTGGACACTGAAGTTATGTGCAGACTAAAATAAATCAAGCTTAAATTAATACTTGCATAGCACTCAGGAGTAACCCAGCTAAATGTGCCAGAGACTAGTATAATGTAATTACTGCACAGAGATCTTCTCCCAATCAAGTGGAGACAGCTGTGCAACAGATCAGTATCTCTTACCATCCACCTTCTCAAAGATTGGTATTGAGAGGTACTGTGTAGACTCAACCAACAGACACAGAGCGTTTTTTTTTTTGGGGGGGGGGGGGGGGGGGGGGGTCATCCTGTCGTTCCCCCCCCCCATTCAGCTACAAACAGGCAAACAGTAACAGACTATAAACTATAGTATCAGACATCTGAAGTATTGTACCTCAAATATCTATTAGAGAACACTAAGCTAACAGCAGTCAAACTTTGTGACAGTTATTTTATCAACATTACTACTAAATTCCGATTAGACCATCGATATCATGACCTAATTAACTGTTTGGGGGGTTATTTAAACAATTTCACATAGTGAGGACACAGAGGAAGGACACAAGAACAAGCTCAAGATTACAAACTCTGTTTGTTTTATGCAATTTAATGAAATTCAACTATTTGGTAACACTCAGTTTAAATAAACTTCTCGTTGAAGAGTCAACAGAACCTGTACATTAAAAGCCCTGACAGCACACAATTGTGTTTTAAAGTAAAAAATAACAGAAATTAATAGCTCACAAAAGTAATTAACTTTGAGCCAGCTGCTTGGAATCCACAAGCACAAGGCTCTAGCTGGGAAAGATACACTTAAGACAGGACATGATGAAAACCAAGTCTGAGTGTTGGTATCTCCCTTCACCTTGCAAAAGCTGATTTGAGAGCTCAATAATAAGTAGCAACTTGGATAGACTAATTACCATGAATTAAGGATAAGGCTCAAAATCCACTTACGTTACAAACATATTTCAATGGCTGAAGCATCCATTAAGCGAAACTCAAAATCAGGAGTAACAGCAGGCTGAGCTCCTTCTGAGCTAGATTTCTAGTACACTCCCAGCAGAGCTTATAGAGATGGGAATTTTAAATTTGTACGTCCTAACTAAAAAAAAAAAAGCAACACGGTTGTGGGGAGGCAGGGGAATAAGTATGCAGAGCCCAACTAAAATGGTAAATAATGTAAATCTGTAAATTCGTAACTAGGATCCTGTTCAAATCATGCACTTAAAAGGACTTTATGTACCTTTTTAAATAATTACAACAGATTAAGTTTCCAGCCATGCTTACAAGAAGAGTTGTCAAGCAATTTAGGTGCCAATAAAGCAGATGTGTACTTCAGACACTTTTAATAACCAGAGAAGAGGCCAAAACTTAAGGTCTAGAGTCCTCATACAGTGTGCAAAAAGAATCAATATCTCAAAAGTGATCAAAAAAATCCACATGCTGAATTTGCAATTCATTGAAACCCAGCCAATGGAAAGCACTAAGCAGAGGGCTGTGTTTGACCTCTTACCTTTGGGAACACATTTTGCAGAGTAAAGTCTTTTAACACAAGACCTCCAACTTACTGGGCAAGTATTTCGACTGCCGTGATGTTGTATGACAAAATGGGTACCAGCAAAGCCCAAAGCAACAAAGAAACAATAAAAATGCCAGGGTTGGTTTTAAGTCTATAGGTATGCCGTACCTCCTGGCATCCATGGTCTCCCCTCAACTCTAGGCTCTTCCACTTTGATTAACAGCTCCAAGACCAACCCCCAACTAGATCTTCACTGACAACTGCCCCATCCTAATGGTGGGCACTGGGATGGTAAGCACCACAGGACGGGAAATACCGTCTTACCCTCCACCATGGCTCACAGTCCACCACCGCAAGAGGAAAACACCTTCACTCGAGCAGGTCTGGGTTGAGCCACGTGCAGTCTGAAAGGAACCTTCAGAAATTTGGAAACAAAGGTCTAACAAGCCTGAGCACGTGCAGAGAGTCTTCAAAGGCCGAGTATCAAACGCTGCTGCAGCTAGGGACGTGCGAGATTGTCAGCCATTATTCACACCGGTTGTTTTTTGTTTTTAGATTTCAAGCGTTTAGCAGCTACTTAAAGGTAAAACGTGCACAGTATAAAGCAAGGTCAAAGTGGAAGTCTCAAACCAAAAGCTTTGAAGCTTTTTGGGGCCTTTTCCAATTCAGAGCAACGAACGATGTGATAAATGGCCGTATTTGCTGCATCTTCAATTCCCTATATAAACAAAACACACACAACATGCAATCCGGAAACAATTTTTATCTCATTCAACCAAGCTGGCAAAATCTGTTTCTCCAGTCTCCCCTTGCAGGCAGAGCACAACAACCCTGGTTACCAATCACTCGCTCAGCGGCTGGGCAGTCTGAAGAGACACTTCACACCCTAATCCCTGCCACCTTCAGCTGATTGAACACCAGCTTATCAGCTGAGCTTGCTTACTCCATGATTAGGGGTCTGCAACACCATAACCATCTACTCCAATGAGGGTGATACAGCTCCTGGCCCCTGCAGCAGCTGAACCCAAAGGAACCAGGGTACAGGAGATGTAGCGAGGTCATCCCTCATCCGAGACAACTGCAGTAGAAGAGTTGAAGGATGCTGAAGGGGAGATGGGACGGAAACGTTACAGCCCAGTGCTGAACTGTACAGCACTGATACCAGAGTTTCCAGGTTTGTTCCTGGTTTTTTCAATTATTTACTTCATAGAACAAACTGTTTTCATTACGCCACTTTGTGTGAAATAGAGACTCACATCCATCCTTGTAAGAATTCTCCGAGGAAATATCAGCTATTTTTTCCCTATCTTCCAAGATTAAATTTCAGTCCAAGATAACAGTTTTATTTATTTACTTACAAGCAAATGGCCCTCATAACAACACAGCTTTTCCCATACAGCGGGCAATGTCCCTTTGCAGTCAACCCGTATTTTTGTCTGTAAAAGCTGAGCAACATACACTTCAGTCAGTGCTTCTGAAACAACCCATCTTCAGCAGCTAAATAAGGCTGCGGGTAGGCAGCCTCCAAATTCACATGTGCCAGGAAGGACTTCAATTCCCTTTCTTATGGATCAGTCGATGTATTTCAGCCAGTGAATCTGACAGGAAGAAGCAAGGAAACTCACAGGAATGGGTGGGAGCACTAACTTCTTCCACTGGGAGAGATGTGTGTAAGAGGATGCATATATGACTCCAGTTTCTCCATTTTGAGAATAACAAGTATTTCAAGGACAGTTAAAATAAATAGTCTTTAGAAAAGCAAACATATCATATATTGTAAGAAAATGTTTATTTAAGAAGTGATGTACATTCAATGATAATTTTTTTTAATCAGCTGACTCAGCAAAAATACCTGCACTTGGATTTAATTGTGTATCAACTATAATTAAATGCCACCTCAGTGTATTTGGAAACAATTTTGTGAAAAATTTCAGAGCACTTAATATCTGTACACTTCTGTTACATGTCTGTCAACCAGAGTTTCACGATGCTGAGGCTACAACAGCCATGCCTGTTTAAGGACTTCCATTCCTTCCCTCTTCTTCCAGCCTGCCAAACTCTGCTGATGACAGTTGCTTGTGGGGTTTGAAGATGATAAACTGAGCCCCCACTGCAGCCCTAACTTTTTGCCAGATAAGTGAGAAGGTGGTACCACCCAAGCTCCTACCATGACACTGTGGCTGGCACTTAAGTGACACACAAGCTTTGAATACTAAACAGAGTTATCTTCTACAACCAGGTTATTATTGAGGAGCTCTCTCACTGCTTTAGTTAGGGTTGCTTGATTTTGGTAGTCAGCTAAAGGAAAGCATTTCCATACAGTTTAGATGGAAGGAAAAAAAAAAACAGGGCAGTGGTCGAGTCTACCGGCAATTTATCTCACTTCCTCTAGCACAGACTAGATTTCTCAGTTACAGACCTGCAAGAATACTGAATGCCTAAATCAGAAGAGAACAGAGATATTGCTAGATACGCTAGTCTCAGGATAAATCAAAAAGAGAAACTTTTCCCACTTTAAATGTCCTGGAATTGGGAACGTACCTGACCATTTAGTCACAGTGCTTGTCAGTGGTGGTCCTATCCCCGGCTAACCTCAGGGTACAGCTTTTGTTTCTCAAACCCACTTACATCTGCTAAGGATTGGGACTGAGACCTAAAACCTGTTTGAGTGGAAATATAATGCAAAATACTTCGTGACTCTTCCCTCCGCTCTATTCTGCAAGCCAAACTCACTGCAGTTCTCAAGTAAATGGTTTCCAGCTAGGACCCTTTGACAAGGATTTAAGCCTGGAGCTGCACACATTTATCAATTTACACATAATTTACATTTAAGAGAATGCAGCAAACAGCAAAACAGAGTTTTTAACGAAAGGTGAATCTTCTCTGCAACTTGCTAACTTAACAGATCTGACAAAGCAACAGTTTGTTGACCCTCAGGCCCAGGCTTATCTGTTTGCACAGGGGTTTGCCCGAGTGCCATTGGGAAGGTTTAAGGTTCTTTGAGCATTTTAACTATCAGGTTCTAGTATTCTGCAATACTGCAAAGGTATTTCGTAATGTCAATACACTTGTTTATAAACTTAAAAATGCAACAAAAATAAGAAAAAAAAAGACTGTGCTGGATTATCTTTACATAGGAAGAAATAAATTTTTGCTTACATACACACACAGAGAAACTTTGCTATACAGACTGAAAATCCAGATGCCTCAGGATAGGACCACTGCAGCATAAATAAACTACAGCTAAAGTTGATATGATAATTTCAGATACATTGAGGAATTCTCTTATTAGTATTGCTGACTTTTTTTTTAACAAGAAAATCAGTCTACAAAACTGGAAGGCCAACATCCTGAAATAAGTTGCTAAGGATATTGAAAAGATTACCCACTTAAAACAGTGGGTACAACTGTACTCGCTGAAGGGGAAACAAGAACTTAATTTTAGAATCTCAAAAGTATGAAGTTGTAAAAAAGAAAACAAAAGCAAACACTGAAAGATTTATAGTGTTAAGGCATTTTAAGTTCAGGAAAAAAAAAAAAAAGAAGACAACGTCAGTCTCGCAGTGTTGCAACTGAAGCAACCAGAAATAATGTTTAGATTAGATACATGCCTCATATCTATACCACACTACATCCCTACTTGCCTAAGAAAATAAACTGGCACTACTAGATTAGCCAAACCACTGACATGCTGCAGTCACCACTACCTACTTGTTTAATGGCAGAGGCCACTATTGCACACCTGGGAAAATAAGTGGAAGGATAGATTAGAGATTATTGTATCCTGAAGCCTAGAATTTAATTAGCTTACCTCATAAAATAAATATGCAAACTTTGGAGATAAATTTCTACCTTGGATGAAATCTAAATCAATTAATCTCTGCTTAAAACACAGCAAACAGCAGAACTAAAGATAAGTGTCCCTGGAGAACAAACATTAAAAAAAATTAGACATAAGTTAGCAAGAAAGTCATGCAACCAAATACACAAATTAAGTTTTATCATGCAGAAAAGAGATCAAAGAGCAATAAAGTGAGTATGGGGTTGGAAAGACTTGACAGAAGATTTAAACCTTCATTTAATCAGGAGTGAATAGGAGAGTTAGAGTGTGCAAACATTAGGTTGCATAAACACCAATGGAAGAGGGTTTACAGTAATGCCAGTGAGCATAACTAGAACAAGAGCAATTAAACTGAGAATGCAAAAACATAGACAGAATAGAAAGACAAGCTTTGTGAGAGCAATTTTAGAATACACCATGTTAATCTTTCAAAGGAAGCAATGAACACACGCTTGTTCGGGAGATTCAGAACAAGAGCAGATAAAAATAAACATACAATAGCCTCAGAGACTGGCCAGCTACTTACAGTCGGGAACTTGTGTCTCAGAATCAGCTGGCAGCCTAGTCTCATACACCTATATAGAAAAGCAGTTGCACAGTCTTACCAGCTCATGGGATGAGCATATAGCTGTCACCTCAACTTAAAATTCTTCGTTAAAAACGGGTAAATAAAATAGGTGGGTCAGAAAGCTAAGATGGCAAACTAATGAAGGGAGGCAATAATAGTACAAAAAGCCCTGGCAAGCACGTTCGCTGAGAATCAAGGAGAGCAAGTCGTCCTCACGGTTTCACGCAGGATTTTTTGCACCGTTACCAGAGTCACTTTCTGCGTTTGGCTGGCCAGGAACCCAAGGCGCCTGCACTTTCAGCAGCAAGCCAAGGCAGTCACAACAACTGTATTATCCTCACGCAGGACCAACAGTCTCGGGCGACGGAGGGGGGTCACGCAGGAGCTGTAGCGGGTGTCCCCCCCCACGCAACTGGCTGCCGATGCAAAATAAAGGCCAGTGGCAGCAAACCCTGAAGCGTGATTTGACCCGGGCTCGCTCTTTTTCAAGCGTTTAATGCACCATCATCAACACCACCCTGTGCTTATACCCCCTCACCTACGGAACTGCCGCACACGAAATGGAGATGATTTCCTCTTTTCGGCGGTAAAGCTGAGGTAACGCGGGACGCCCCCCCCCCCCCCCCGCGTACCTGGTCTCCTGGTTGCTGAACTTCTTGGTGACCACCTTGCCCAGCTCCAGCCCGAGGCGGTCCGCCACCCGCTGGGAGAGGTCGTGGTGGGAGCTGCCGCTGAACAGCACGATGTTCGGCATGGCGAGGGGCGAGCGAGAGTGCGGGGACCCACGGCGCGGAGTCAAATAAGCGGCGCGGCGCGGAGCGGCGGGCCCGCCTCCGCCCCGCCGCCGGGAGCGAGGAGGGGCCGGCGGGGGCGCAGGTAGCGCCGGCGGCCGTTCGCCGGACGAGGGGCGGCCTGAGGGGAAGGGCGGGCGGTGCTGGGCCCGGCAGAGGCGGGACGAGCAAGGCGCGCCGTCTCCTTCTCCCTCTCGCTCTTTCTCCTTCCCGTCCTCGCCCAGGTACAGCCCGTGCCCCTTTCTAGGCAGCCAGCCGCCATCCCGCCTGTGAGGCAGGGGTTAGGGCGGGCTTTTTACCTCAGGCGGGCAGAGCTCTGCCTCCGCTTCTCTTTCGTTCTCCCCGAGAGGGACGAAGCGGAGATGGTAACGGGGGGTTTTGGCTACCAGTGCGGTTGGGTGGGTAGGGTTCAGGTGTCACCGTCACCTAAAAAAACCCGATCGCCAAATACAGCTTTAGCTAGGTGTAGGTTTAGTGAGACAGATACCTAGCTAGTTCTAGCTACCAGAGCTGTCCTTAAATAACCGGCAGCCGACTCTATATATACACCGTTCATTTTCCATTACCGTGTTTGTTTTTCTTGATTGTTGCTTAGAAATCACCTGGTCCGGCCCTTTCCTCCATAGCGATACTGCAAAATACTGTCAGAAAATTGAACAAAGACAAAAAGGTCTTAGCTTTCAGCTAGAGCTGTTTTACTTCGTATGTATAAAGATAAATAAATTGCATTGGGTAAGTGACTTTAGAACCACCTCGGTTTTCCTGCCTTGAGCAAACCTTTGCTTTGAAGAGCGGGGTCTTGAACGTATGTTTAATAATGCTGTATCAGTGGGATAACTGATGACCAGATAACCCCCCAGTGTTGCATGGTTCACCTCTAGAGACAGTTTTAGAGCTGGTCAAAGAGTCCTATCAAAGTCCTTTTTCAGCTGAATACTGGATTTTCAATGAAATCTAATTTCTGCAAAGAAACTACATTTTTTTTTCCAGTAAGGAACTTTCTCCATCAAAAAAAAAAAAAGCCAAAAAGAACAAGTTATGTCCCAAACTGAATGTTTTAATAAACAGCTGAGTAATAAATGGTTTGGATTGGGAAGCTAGGGCTTGATAGTTTGGGTTGCTAGCATTCCCATTCTCCATGGTCTAAGCCATCCAGCCAAATACTTCCACAGATCACGGACACTTCTTGCTAAGTATTGCATCATTGCAGAGGCAATATAAACAGGGGACGCAGCTTATGGACAAGAATGGGAACAATAAGTATTGTGAGTTACCACAGCATAACTTCAGAATCTATTCCAGTGTTTGATACATTGCCAATACCTCAAGCCATGAGGACTGGTTTATGGCCCACTCACCCTTTTGCCCTCTTTGTATTTTCTCCTTATGCAATTAAAAAGAAATGGGTTTAACTGTCAGCACTGTAGGCTCATAATAGCATCTGAAAGTCAGCCTTGTCTTTCGTCCAGTTCATACATCTTCTTCAACAACTAATTTTGTAGGCTACATTTTGTTCTGAGTTACTTGCCACTCCGAGTTTTGCCTGGTTTCGTTATGATTTTTAATATCGGTTATTCTAAAATCTTTTAGCTTCTGTGACTGCAGGTTTCAGATCTGTGAAAAACAAAAGTTGCTGAGGATTATCAGAACTAAAAGCAGTGCTAGGCAGAAAAGGGTAATTTAACTTCAAAATAATGTAATAAAGGAAAACCATACTTCACTGTACACTCAAAACAACACCAGAACTTTTGAAGTGGTCTGCGGAAGACAAGAAAACAGCTTGAGCTGCCAAGAGTTTTTATATATATGTTTGGCAGCACTGAACCCTGCAATGAGCTAGCTCACTTGGTCAATGTCTTGACCTGCTCTCTTTATTTCCCAAGGTATCCAGTTAAAACTCGTGTCCTCACATGCAGTTTAGTATATATTCCTCTATTTGCTGGCTTAGCAGGATACCCAGACAATTCTTTTCAGCCCACTAAGACTTTTGTGCCCAACAGCTAATTAGTGTCTATCCTGTAGCTACAATATAGAAACTGCAGTCATTAAAACCAGTTGTGGAGGCTGACATACAAAAGAAATAGTGCCAATTGACCCGCAGACTACAATTATCTTTCCTTTGGTTGTGATAGACTAAAATAGCGGACCGGAATTCAAAAGTTTGTGTCATCACCACTTGAAGATTTGCACTTTTCTAAAGAGAAAAAAATCACTATTATTTCCCCTCTTTTTCTTTTGATTAAATGCAAACAATAAGGGAACTACCTGCCTAACAGCAGAAAGTAAAACTTTCAACAGGAAATTGCTTTCTTCCTTTTATCATCACATTGTGGGTAGAAACAGTCTTGCCTGCTGCAGGATGTAATAATCAGCAAAGAACAAGAAAATGCTGTTTCCTGGTAGCTAGATGTCAGTAAGTATTGGTCAGTTTAGCCAGGACGAAGACTGCAACAACCACTAGTCAGCTGGACCTGAGAAAGCATATGTAATTCTGCTCCTGCACCAGAAAGCCCTTCCAGCAAATAGGTATGAGAGCAAAGGAAAAACAAGAGGCTTTAAAATATCAGAAGCAGAAATTGGACTACCAAGAGACTCTGATTTACATAAAACTGAAAAATTTTCGCCCCTCTTGGTTTCATTGCAGTGCACAGTTTTGCAAATCTGACCATATAGCTCACTCTGATTCTCCTTACAGTTCCCATACTAAAAATTGTTACACCCTGAAATAAAGACACTCCAAGTAAGCCAGGGCTTTTGTAGTTTTTGTATCACAATGAATTCTGACCATTTTTTTTTTTCTTCCTTCCAAATTACAAAATATCTTTATGGGGGAATATCTGTTGGGGAAAAAAACCCAGCCTTCTAAAAGAACTGACAAAATCCCTGTTGGGTCTCCGGAAATACAATCTGAATATCAAGCTATTTCATTCCTTCCTTTCACAGTCATAATTTGCAAAAGACTCCATTGACCAATTTGTGCCCTCAGCTACAGCATTTAATTGTCAAATGTTAGCAAATCATGGCTCTGGTCTCAACAGAGTTGATTCATGAAAAATCTGAGATTTAAAATACAGTTGCAGGCTATTTTTATTTGTTGTGTGTATTTTTAACTGTTAGTGCACATTTGGGTCATGATTTCAAGATTTTCTCAGAATCTCCCTTAAAAAAAAATGAACGCTAATATTTGCCTCTAATAACTTATCTCCAAGGGCTTCGGCTTAAAGAATAAACAGCAATTATTAGAGGCCTTGATATGGAATAGCAGCAGCTGACAGCATTACAGTCACATCTGTCCAAACGTATTATCTCTGCATTTTGAGACCTGTGATTCCATTGTCTTCAAATGCTGATGTGCTTCTTCCAAAGCTTGTTCTATTCTGCAGGTATAAAAACATAAAAATTTGTTAAATTAATAATGCTACTGAGAAAGCATAAGTTTTGTCATAAGACCCCTGTAGTTGTTCCTACCACCCAATAACTTAGCACATTCTTCATGATCTTGGCCACCCACTGCTCCCAAATTGCCCTGGATGTTCCCAGCTTCCACATAGTCATCTCCCTCCCAGCTGTCTTCCAAATCCCCATTGCTTCCCTGCTTTGCTCTATGGTTTCTGTGATTGTTTCTGATGTTACCTCTGGATATTTTCTGAATACTGAATATTTCAGCTGCTGCTTCTCTTTCAGAGCCACAGCTCTATGATATACTGTTCAGCTGCTATTGCAATCTCTTTGATCACTTAGCTCCACTTTTGTCAGTAGATACAGATCCCGCTGCCTCACCTACTTTATTCTGTAAAAAAGCTTATTGCTGTTCGTACATTTACTCTGAAGGAAGATGCTAAGCCAAACAGCTTTCATAAATTTCTCCTAATGCACATCATAAACACACCTTTCTCAGCTCTAATCATCATCTAACAAGTGGCACATTATACAATCCATGATCAATGGAGAGAAAAGAAAGGCTTTTCAAACTGCAAGTTACGTAAATTTAACTGTTCACTCTATGCTTAGTTATCAGGACATTTTCACATCAATGGCCTAGACTGTTCTTAGCCCCCTTCTTATCTCCATAGCGATGTTCTCTTCTTCTCGATCAGATTTTCTCTTAAGCTACCTTTAACTGAGCAACAGAAAATGTCTTTGATGCTGAGAAACCTGGGAAACTCATGACTAGTTTTCCAGTCTGAGCTTTGATGGCTATGTTTCAACTGCAGTAAGCAATCATTTCATTATTCTTGTAGTTATGACAGGTTACCAAACTTATGTGTATATGTCACCTCATAATGCTGCAATTTTCCCAGACAGCTTACAAAGTACCTTTCAGGATTCTTTTATCTAAAAAGGTACTCTCTGGGACATGTGGTTTGTCCTGAGCATGAATCTTCTGTGACATAACAGTAGCAAAAATGGTCTACTGAAAGTATTTTTGTAGGTAGTGTAGGTATTGCTATGGAGGAAAGGGCCAGACTAGGTGACTTCTTAAGATCCTTTATAAATCTTATTTTCTGTAATGCTACTATTATTCTAGATTTTGTCACTGCCAGGACTTTTTATTGGTTTCACAATAATATAATGCTTCATCATTGAGACTTTTTCCATATTAAGTCATCATACAGTCATGACTCTGTGTTCATACGTCAACGCTTCTCTTGGACTATAACTATGAGCATTTATATCCATTATGGAAGTGTTTTGAAGATCAGGTAAGTTAAAACATCTTTTTTCATTTCCATTTTTTTCTTCTGTAGTAAATGATAAATTGACCTTGACTGACTGTTGAAGTGGTGTCTCATGGGGAATCAGCAGTGGGTTCCCATGGAGAAGAAAAAAATTCTAAACCTTCAGGAGTTGTCATGTATTAAAATCTTGTCCAGCCAGCTTTGTTACACATTTGATTTCTTCTCAAGATGAGGTCTCAGATCCCTAAGTTTCTGTTGCAGCTTATCCCTGTTAGGAAGCTCCAAGCTGAAGGAAGTCATTTACTTAATAGGAAGCAATCTGATTCCCCTTGTTTTGTCCTAGCGGTTTAGACTGTGACCCTTCAATTTGGGTTTCCCAGTGAATCACGAAACATTTTAATTTTTGCACAAAGATTTAGTTACTACTAGATCATTTCTCAACTTTTTCTAGGAAAATAATCTTATGCTGTTTTAACTCCTTCCTTTTTTTCAAGTGTTTACAGAACTTCCAGTTTCTGTAATACTTCTTTCTTTAATTCCTTTTCACTGTTTTTTTCCTTTCTGCCATGGTTTTGCCCACTTGAACTCCAAAGGAACATTAGCTCATAATCTTCATCCTTGAAAACTGCATCTCACCTCTAGCACCAGGGCTTTTACCTCTGATTCCCCCAGTTAGTGAACTGCCAGCCTTCAGCATCTTCTGTGTTACCACTTGCATGAGTAAATAAAGGCAAGACAGCAGACTAATCTTGGAACTAATTATTTCTTTGTAAGTCTGTATATGAACAGGATTGCTGTTGCTTTGCAGAACGCAAGCTCTAGGGACTGCCATATTGGAGAAAGAAGCATCAGTGCCAGGCTAAGGTGGAAGGAGAGAGCAGATCATTATATATCATCCATCCAGGTATCAGAGGCAAAAGACCAAGACTCTCCAGAAAACTGTTTTCTACGCCTTTAAAAATAGCCTAGTTCAAGATAAAAGATCAAAGATTTCAGTTTCTTTTGCAAGACTAAACCTTGTGCATTCTCTTCAGACTAATTTGGAAAGTTTTAGCTTGTCTTTTATGCATCTTGTTTCTAAGTCTGGGCTGCCATAGGACTCCAGCTTAGCCTGCAAGCCTGTCTGCTTATTCTCCATTCTAATCTTCTTCTAAATCAACACATCACCATGCTGTGTCTCAATTCTGTCAAATCACATTTTCCAAAAGAAAACCATTCTGCATGGACATTTTTGTCTGGCAAAAGATAAGGAAAGAGAAGCAAACAAGGGAAGGAAAGAGATCACAATCTGAGACTGCACTCTTTCACATCATACTTTCACCACCACAGGTATTTGCTTTCGGCTCTAGTCAGAGGCAGAATGTCAGATATCTCTGTCAGATTTGGTCTGACTCAGTGTAGCCTTTCTCATGTTGTTATGTTCCTGTGTTCTGACGGCACAGAAATCCAGAGTCCCAAGCCAAACTAAAGAAAAGTCTTCCTGAAAGCAGACAGCCCCTAGTCTATTTTGAAAGTCGCAGGGTAGATTGCTGTGATGTCTGTGATGCTCATTCTACTAACATTATTGTACTACTTCTACTGCAAAGGCAAGATCATGTATTCAGATTACATAGACTTTCCATCAGCTTTGGGTAAAACTCACTAAGGGAAGCTTTTAAGAGCTGTCTTATGGTTCCTCTGGCTGTGGTTATGCAGTGAGACCCAAGAAGACTTCCTTGCTTCCACATCTGAGTGAATATTCCATATCAGGACAAGATCTGCAAGTGGACCATTAATTATCAGCTACCTCTTGATAAAAAAACCAAGCACACTGAAAGGAAGAGATCTGAAGTACGCTCTAAAAACAAACCAGGACTGAAAAAGAACCCATCTATTACTGAGTCAAAACTTCCCTTCCCCTTCCTGTTCCCACAGTATAATTGCTGTAAATGCTGCTAGTTATTTAAGAAATGGGCATAGGGTCTTCATATAACACCAGACAAAAATATAAAAAGATTAACAAAGTAGAGCAGAAATAAAAATGAGAAAAATATTTTTTGCTGAATCTGAAATTATTAAGTATCCCTACAACATTGCTATAATCACAAAAATAATAGAGATACACCAAATTCAAATACAGTGATTTTCTTCGATATTCAAAAAAGTCCTCTATTGAAGCTTCTTTAAAGCTTTTTGTAATATTTGGGAAAAAAAACCCATGGAAAATACTTTTTACCTACCTATGTATTCTAAATACTATGATAAGTATTTAGAGTTATTATTGAAATTCTAACTAAGGCTTTGGCAAAGAGTGGAAAAGTATTTTTCCATAAATATTTTGAAGAATGCTGAATCAACTCCACCATAGCGTTATTATTTAAGACAGCTGTACAAGTTGTGTGTTTTATTCAAAACTGATGTTAGAAGTATTTTCTTCACTAGATAAAGACAGGCATGCAAATCAAGTTTCACTAGCATCGGCATAACAAGTACCAAGAAATAAAAATTACATGAAACATAACAAGACTTGGTACCCCTAATCCACCATAAATCACTCCACCTTCAAAATGTTTCTTCCTGTTGCGTGTCTTCATATACAAATCAAACCAAATGAAAACTACGTCACTAATATTAAGTTCTTTTTGATTATTCCAGGCTGATTTCAATGATAGCTTTATTAGTTAAGTTCAGGATCAGACACACTGCGTTTTACTTCATTCGTACTCCAGGGAGAAATTACAGTGGCTTGTGTTTATTAGCTTCATTCTCATTAAAAATAAATCCTTTCATCCCCTATGATCAGGTGCAGACTTATCACAAAATGGAAGGAAGGAAGCAGAGAGAGAGATCAATATAGAAGCACTGACTGCTGTGGTGCTTGCATTCCCAAGCTATGTAAAGTAGGAACTGCCATGGGCCCGCTGAGACTGCCAGTTGGACTGCTAACCTCCTTAGTGAAAGGGTCATTGATTTGCAAGGATGAAATATATGTAGAGAAGATGTCTATTTTAAAGTAGACCTACTTAAGTGTTGAATGTTATATCACAATTGCTATGAGACACGGATTATTTAAAAAAAATTAATACCTGATCAAAAAGAAATTATTAAAACAGACTTAAAAATACAGCAGCTATTCCCACACAGCTTGGCAATGGTACAACTGAGTACAGTTGCTTCACACTCTAAAGGTTTCCTCCAAGATTGGAAAGAACTAGAAATTTTCAAGTATATATATGTAAGTTTGACTTTGCAAAAGCTGAAGGCATTGGTCATATAGGTCCAAAAAACATTTCTACATCAATGCGTCTTGCAAAGACTTTAGATACTTCAACATGGTAAAAAATCTGCAGCCTTTACCAGAAAAAAAAAAGAGAAAAAGAAAAAGGAAAAGAGAATTATAAGGGGGGGGGGGGAATGTATATGTATACAAACCTGCTTCAAACCATCCACACATTAATGTTCACTTCTATTATGAGGCAAAGCAGAGAGGAATAAATACTGAAGTACAATATGTCGGTGCATATTTCTTTCTGAAATTATTTTAAAACATTATAAATTTCTAGCAGTTTTGTTTCACCATAATGGTATAATAACAACAGATCCTAAAAGTACTACATGGATTTGTCTTCTGATCATGTATTGTATCCTGACATCAAATTATTCATGAAGTTCTGCTCTAATATTCTATGAAGCGTATCAATGAATAAAATTACTCATAAATAAAATACATAATAATGCATCAGTTGAGGAGTTTTATGATCTGGATGAAGGTTAAAGTTGTGTATGTGTATATACTTGTTGCCTTGTGTTCAAGGTCCATTTTCATCAACTGATTCTCCAGGGTTCATGTATTATTTATATCAAAAGAGGGCTCTGTATTTTCAAATCTTTAAAATCTTTAAACCTTTTAAAAATCTTCAAATCTTCTAATTTTCCTGCTGCAAGTTCTATAAGCTTGTCTCCTACTCATCTTTATAGAACCATCTCTCAAAGGAAGAGGAAAATAAGGTATGTATGTGGTTAAAAAGAAATGAACGAAAAACCTCAAGCCATTTCTTGCCAAGATGAAATCCATGGTAACAGAGATCTCCTGGGTTCTTCAAGAAGTAAAAGAGTAAAATATCCATGCTTTGCCCTTTTATCGATGTTGTTCCTATATTTCTCTTGAGTAGCTATATTGGAACCTCCACAGATCTCCATAACTTCTATCATTATACCCATGGACACAATCGCAGCACAGCTTTTGCCACTGGATACTCCAGTGCTAACAAAGGGGCAAGGTTTCTCTCTCGGTAGGAAAGGTGAAGTTAAATTATTTCCATAAGCAAATATTCTGTATCAGTAGCCTTGGCAATCTAGTAGCAACAACATAACATTTGGCTTTGTTAGAAAAGCAAAAAGGACATTTGCTGCTTAAAATGTACAATTGTATAAAACAGACAGCCGTTACAGCAGCATATATAGCCTGAATCCTCACCTCCTGCTTGCACAGACCTCTGCTTCCCCTGCTGTTCTGGTGGTACTGATGAATCTTGTATACTGGGGGACTGAGAAAGAAGGAAGGGGTCACAAGTGTGAGGGAACAGCTAAAAATAGGGTGGAGGGGAGAGAGAGGGTTTCTTCCCCCTGCTTCTCAATGGGCCTTCCGAAGTCTCTACAACACTCTGAGATCTCACTCATCTTCACCTAAATCTTCTCCCTCTGTCCATTCCCAACATGTTAACACCCCAAAACTTCCTAAATCCCATGGCCTGACCAGCTTTCCCAGGCTCCAGAACATCACTGACATTTGCCAGCCTTCCCCTTATGCTTCCTTTTAGCGCTCCAAACCCTTTCTGCCAGCTCTCTCAAAACTGCATTTCACTGACTTGCTGTGAAAGAAACTGTGAGCCAGCTCTTGATCTGACTCGCTATATGGAGGAATAAGACCCATACTCAGTACAGTGCTATGAAATCCTTCTGTGCCAGTTTGAAGAAGATCGTTACTTGGTGATAAAGTTCAGTTGCATCTGTTTAACCTGACATGTCTCTCTGTAGAACTCTGTTCACAGATTTACCACATCTGAAACACTGTGACATTTAAAAGTACCATTTTCAATAACTTTTCTTCTTTTCCCAGTGAAAAGTCAACAAGATCAATATTTAAAACTGCACAGAATGCATAATTTCAAATACTTAAACTGTTAAACATTAATCGAGTGCTGTTCAACTAAGCTCTGAGGTGTTGTGGACTCTCAGTCCCCCTTTGAGATATCAGTATTATAATCATCAGAAGATCTTAAGTTACTTCCAGTGTTGTGTCTTGGAACCTGTTTTGATCATTAGTTAACTAAGGCTTCTTAGCTATGGGTAGGAAGAGATAAACTTCATTAAGCCTAGTCAAATCATGGCCACCATTACCACTAGGAACAGGTAAAAGCAGAAGTCAGGGCTGTAATGGTTAAAAGGTCCTTTTGACTGGGAAAGGTATAGATGCGTTCTGTTGACTAAGGAGCAAAAATGCAAGACACTGGAAATACTGGTAAGGTTCATGTCAAAAATGTATATACTGTCTGTGAAGCTCAAGAAGAGATGAGATGCACGCTTGTTTAACCACAGAAATCTGCAAAGTATTTATCCCGAGGATGAGGGATTTTTCAAACCGTCAGCAGAAGCCTACAAAAGACAGACCTAATGATACATGGAGTCATCAAATCTATTGGAAAAGCAAATGTGCAGGGTACAGCAATCTAATATACCAGTGCATGAAACTCATCCAAGAATTTTCCTTTGCATCAAGGCAAAGTAGTATGTAACTAGGTAAAATCTCTTAGCTTCCAAATCAGTGTCTGCGTGCAAACTGCCTATTGGTAATGATCCCCAGAATGATGATCTGCCAAACTGCCCCCAAGAGGTATTTGGGGAAAGCACTAGCTGGAAGGGCCAAGCTCATACCAGGGCACAGTTTAACAGTTTGTTAGCATAGAGGATCATGCTCTAAAGGTCACCGGTACTCTCAGGCATGCTGAAATCTCCTAGTACAGGCACAGTTATTCCAGGAAGTTCTTATGGCAATGATTTCTCCCTTGCCCTGTCCCCTCTCCAACCTCCTCCTCCTCCAACCAAGCAAGCTAGAAGAAGCTACTGGTGAAGTGGCTATTTTCAATTTGATTTTCACCAGAAAATGACTGAAAACATAAAGGTGGGAAGCAAGCTTAGTGAAAACGAATGAGAAGAGTTCATTATTTTAAGTAGAGGAAGGAGTCAAAGGATTAGAAGAATATAAACCAAACTGTAACACACTCAAGGATCTGGAGGTGGAATCTTCTGGAAACTTAATTTAAATGACAGAAGTCTGCCAGGAAGGTAGCAGTGACTGAAAAGGGCTATAAATGGAGAACAGGAAACCTCTCTGATGCAAGTCAGAAAGCAAAGATAAGAAATCACTGTGGCTCTACCAAGAATTTTTCAACAACATGAGGATTAAATCATGCAAGGCACAGACATCCCTCCCTAAGTATGAAGGAATCAATATAAAGGATTAACACACAGGGATAAAATCAGAAGGGTTAAGGGACATAGCAAGGGTCAAAAAAAAAAGAAAAAAGAAATACAAGCCCATCTGCTTACCAGGAAAGGAAAACAAGGAAAACTTTCTTGGAGTTAATTGTGATTTGACAAATTGATTTCCATCTGGAAGTGCCCATACCCACTGACTCAAGAAAACAAGGGCAAAATTAGGCATTTCTGTTCAGTGTCAGGACTCTGATGGACAGTTCATTTGCAGTAGTTAAAAGGGATTGCTCTACACAGAAAGAACAGAGAAGAGAGTGGAGAGGTAGAGTAGAAAATTAAAATAGTGAAATGTAAGCATTCCTAGAAAGTAAAATGCTTTTGATACAGTCTTCCACAGTATCTTTATAGCAAAAACAGTGAGATATGTACTTTTAAGATGGATGATAAGGTGGGTGGAATATTGGCTTGCTCATCAGGGTCAGGGGGTTGTGGTCAACTGTACAAAGTTCAACTGGCAGCTGGTTACCCACTGCATGCCTGAGGGATCGATACGAGAGGTAATACTGTTTAATTTCTTTATTAATAACCTGAACAATAGGACAGAGGTGCACACTCAGGAGGTTCATGAACAACAACAAATTGGGGAGAGTGGTTGGTGTGCTGGAGGGCAGGCCTGCTATTCAGAGGAACCTCAACAGGCTGTAGAAATGGGCCACAAGGAACCTCATGAACCTCAACAAAGGCAAACAGCCAGCACCTGGAGAGCAATAAGCCCAGGGTCCAGTACATGCTGGGGACTGACCAGCTACAACACAGCTTTGCAGAAGAGGACCTGGGGTTCTTGGTGGACAACAAGTTGAATATGAGCCAGGAATGCGCCTGTGGCAAAGGCAGCCAAAGGCATCCTGGGCTGCATTAGCAAGAGCGTGGCCAGCAAGCCAAGGCAAGCGTTTTCCTCCTGCTCTGCTCAGCGCTCCTGAGACCCCTTCTGGGGTGCTGTGCCCAGCTCTGAGCTCCCCAGTACAAGAAGGACACTGGCACACTGGAGTGCACCCAGCAGAGAGCCACCAGGACGGTCAGAGGGACGGCACACGTGGTGGAAGGGGAGAGGCTGAGGGAACTGGGCTGGTTCAGCCTGAAGGAAAGACAGAGGGATATTGCTGCTCTCTCCAACCACCTACTGGGAGGTTATGGAGACAGTGGAGCCAGACTCTTTTCAGAGGTGCACGATGATAGGAGGAGAAGCAAGAGATACAAGCTGGAACACGGGGAATTCTGACTAGAGACAGGAAAACCTACTTCATCTCGGGGTTGTCCAACACTGACACAGGTTGCCCAGAGAGGCTGTGAAATCTTCGTCCTTGGAGATACTAAAAACTCAACAAGACCCTGAGCAGCTCAATCTAATTTGATCTACTTTGAAAAGGAGATTGGAATAGATGACCCCCAAAGGTCCCTTAAAACATAGATGTTTCTATGATTATGAAAAAGTGCAGATGATTGCTTTTGAAGGCAATCAAGAGTAGGATCTGCTAGATACCTGAGAGGAAGCATCCCCTTCCTTTCTCAGAAACTGTTTCCTCTGATAATTATTAACCTGCCTGCACTAGAAACTCCTAATTTTTCTGAATTCTAAATAGATTTCTCATCAAATCATAACATAAAAATATTCCTTCAAGGTAGCAAAACCTTGGTATTCAATGTGTCCTGACTCCTCCCTACCTGTCAAAACGTAATGGCAACAAAAGGGAAGCCACAACAAGCCTAATGTGCTAGAGACAGTCACCTTTTCCAGCAGCCTGAAAATTAGAGAACTTCATTGTCACCACTTGAAATTATTCTTGGTCTAAAAGCATCCAGAGGAGTCTCTCTGCTTGAGAGAAACCTTTTTGCCACTGTTTTACACTTCATTAGGAATCTTTTACCCATTCCCAACAGTTCCAACCACCTGTGCAGCATGGAAGGGTCTCAGTGCTGAGGACTTAGACTGGTCCATTAATTTAGATTTTTCTAGTTATAGAATTAATGTTCTGCACATAAGTGCTTTGTGACAGGTGCTTCAGAATTATTTAAATAATGAGCGCTGCTTAACACTAAACTACAGTACCCCCAAGGCGACACTGGGGATTGGGGGAGAACTCTGTCATATTTATTTGTTCCCTACATGCTTGTCCGGTATAAAAAAAAAATCAGACACTTCTGTCCAGCAAACCAAAGGCCATTAGTAAGGGCAAGACAAACCTGCTGCTAAGGCTGGTCCATTTTCTGTAGGTATAAAAATTCTGAATTTCACCCAGTGCTGAAAATCTACAGTAAGACTACAGACAAAAGGACTGATTTTCTTTTCTCTAGACCTGAGTATAATTGCTTGGGTACAACAAAATTTCACTTCCTGCCATCAGGTCTTACACTGTTCGAAAAACTAGTTTCAATTTGTCATTCTTTGTCCTGTTTTTAATGATCAGAACAAAAATAAACTATACCTGGTTTTCTTCAGTGTAAGGTGACTTTACACTTTTCAGCCCGAGTACTCTTACTGTTTGGCTTAAACATTCTTGTAAAAGGGAGAACCTAACCTCTACTTGTAATTTAAGAGAAAACATTGTATGTTATTCAATGAAGAACCCCACTGTAATTACTAGGCTGGAAATGGTCACAAGTACAACTGAGTAACGGCAGTCAGGCTTTAATTACCTTGGGAAAACGGGGGGCATTCTAACAGCCGCTCTAAAGATTTTGTATATGTCTTCATATTCCCAGTTATTCTTCACTTTCACAGTATGTGTGTCTTCTCCATTTTTATCACTTTCCCTTCACATAGTAGCCTGGTGTTCCATATTCTAATCTGGGTCTGATCACAGCTGCATGCATATTCCATTTCAGTAGCACTCCATAAGAGAGACAGAGAAGCAAGGCAATATGCAATATTTTTTCATTAAATAAATAAACTGCAACCTCATGTAATGTTTCAGTAATATTTCCATTTTTTTCACAGTTTCAGAGCTAAATCCTTAATGGCAAGGTTGGACAAGGCTACTGTTTCCCCCTTATTTATAGTACAAAAGTTGTACATTACGGACATTATCTGTTAACTGATGTCTTAGTCCCTTTCACTTAAATATGAAGATGTTAAATTATAAAACCATATTAGCTTGGCTGCATTCAACTATGAAAATAGAAATTTGAGATCACGTAGTTTCATGGTCAAATTTTTGAGACCCATAAATATGTCAAACACCCCTTTGTAGCATCAGTAGAATAATACACAGGTATCTTGACCTGGATTTCATGATTTTCTTCTGGAGTAACTATGGAATTTCATGCAAAAGCTTATGTGGTCTAGCTAAACTCTTTAAGTCACCCCTCCCCCTAGAAAGAAAATCGAATGCAACAGTTCCACAAATGGACATGCACAGAACAATTACCTCATTAGAGGAAGTGCACTGTGTTCTCATGAGAAGGAAACGCCTGGTTTCTTTTAGTGGTTCAGACGAGGCTGGTACATGCCTTGCCTTTCCACAGGACGAGTTGGTCCCAGCTTTTTGTAGATCCTGAAGGAGGAGTGGAAGATCACTGCCACCACACAGCTTTATAAATCTGCTCGCTTTTCTTTAAGTTTTTTTTCCCTGAAAAACAGAATAATCCTTAGGGTGCTGAAGAAGAGTTGTAGCTCCAATCAATATTACTTTATTTTCCCTGGTATCCTTACAAGCAGGGGAAGGTGATGCATCCCTTCCCTTCCTTCTCCTGCACCACTTGGTTACTCTGCCTTCAAACACCAGACCACTCAGCAAAAGAGCACTATGCAAAAAGTATATAGAGATGTTTCCACTTGTCCCACCTTTACAGAGATGAAGTATACAGAGGCTAGGCATGAACTGTGAGATGTGGAAGAGGACCTACCAAGAAGGGAATGCGACTTTTATTTCTATTTTTACCCTTTGCAAAAATGTTCTAGTATTATTAAAATGAACATTCATAAAGCCTTCAAAAGCCTCTGGAATACATAGGAACAAAGTATTATTGCTTTTTGTTATTTTGCAGGCAGGCCTAAGGCCTGTACCTGGAAGTAGCCTCAGATTAAGATATAAAAATATCAATCCAATTTTATTGCTGGGAGCAGCTTAATTTAGTTTGTTGGGAACATGGAGAAGTTCTTCAGTGGTTTTGCAAAGGCAGTTTCAGGCACGGTATTGTCTTACCTATTTTTTATTTTATGCAAATATTTAAATTCAATTTTTATATATGTAATCATACAACAGTCAGATTAGACTGGCCCAATTACTTATCTCATTGTCATTCTATGATGTTCTGGCGCTGTAGTTTGTGATACTGTAAAAGAAGCAGTAGTTGGGATTCAGATGATAAAACTCTGGATCATCTCCAAGAGGATCCTTTTAGGCCCATTTCAAACTTACTGGCTTGTTATTCTTCAAAGGTCATTTCAGATTCAAGTAGTACTCAGTTCACATCATGTTTAACAAAAGAAGAGAAGTATTAAAGTAATTCTGTTACCCATGAAACACAGTGCAGAGACTGAGGAAGGAATGAAAAAAAAAAAAAAAAAGGAAAAGAGACTGTGTTAAAATACATGAAGAGGAAAAGGGAACCCAAAATGGAAAGAGAAACAGTGCTGAAACCTCCATTCTTAGGTTTCAAGAAAAAAAGATTATCTCTAACTCTCAACAATGACTTGCAGACCACTTGCCTGGATCACAATATAGCAGAAAGCCCTACACGACTGAGCCCTTAAAACTTGCCTGTAGTATTTATCTTCTCCAGTCACAAAGATTCAGCAGGTCAAATGCCTGTTTCTGAGAGCCTAAAGGGATCGTTAAAAGCAAAATTAGTCAGCAAGCTTATTTACTGTAGCAAGTTAAAAATTAGCTACTTTGTGGCTCAAATTGCAAGATAAGCAGAAAAAAGACTGCAAATTTTAGCTATAACCTATGATTTTTTTTAATGGACTCAGTAAGACACAAACACAGAATGCCTACTGCTCCTCTGTGGAACCCAGATCTCTTCTTGGAGGTAACTACATGCTGATAGAAGTCTAGCTTGATTCTCTCACAAGTTTCCACGTTTATTAATTTCTGATCCAAATTGCATTTCAGATCCAACAAATTGCAACGGAGCTCTGAGAACTAAATTAGGTTCTTTCCAGCTTTGCAGTACTGCTTCTGAAGCCTTCACATGTGCCCTTATCTATGCCCAAATTGTGTCCCGATGACCCAACCAGCTTTACAAACACTGATAAAGTCAAAGAAGAACACAAGTATTCCAGAGTGCTATTCACCTAGGGTATTTTGTCCAAGGGACATATCCTATAGGACTGGAGGGGGGGAAATTACATGCAAACAGATCAAATTCATTTTGTAAATGAAGTTATTACATATAGACGGAGCTGATGTAATGTCCCATCCACTATGCTAGAGATTCCTATTCAAGCATGCAGTGTATTAATAAAACTGCTGTCACAGAAGCAATGGTGGGACACATATTGTGGTTATAGCCAAAGTGGGTTCAAAATCATTGAAAACACAAGAAACGATGAATCTGAATTTCACCTCATGATGGCTCTGACCACTGGACTACAAAATATAAAGACAAGTCTGCTTTCTTCCCAGTCAGTGGTGCTTGGTGTTTCTAAACCCAAACACTTTTCTTAGCAGAATTATTTAGAGAATTTGACCTTTATACACAAATTGTTTTAAGATGGTGCAGACAATGAATTTACTACTTTTTACTGAGTCTTATACATACTGATGCATGCCTCCACTTGTTTTTACTGTTAGAGCAAAGAAAGTGTGTACACTTCTTTGAATTTCAAAGTCAGAAAACAAACCTTCGCACCCTCCCATCTCCATAGAGAAATGTATCTCTTCTGAGTCTTTCTATTCCTCCAAGGAAAAAGGTATGAGGGGGCGGGGGGGAAAGATGTTGTCTGTCTTGTTCTTTCTGTCTTTTGTGGTTGGGGTTTTTTTGTTTTTAAATGTAATTCTGGTCATAGTTACACCAAAGGGAAAACCAAAAAGCCCCAGAATCTCAGGAGGGAGAGGATGTGTGCTTTCAAAGGTCAGAATTAAATGATTTTCACAAAATAGTATTTTTAAGAGTGACATTTTAACAGCAGAAAAATTCAGCATAATGGAACTGACACTCCTAAAAGATGTAACAGTGAAGGACAGGGATTTGCTCATCAAGCTCCTTTCTTGGCCAGGTGTGGGGCCACCTATTGAATTGTCTGCACTTCCCAGGCTGAGAGCGCAGTGCGATCTCTCAGGGAATGCATGCTATGATGGCTTTCCTGTATAAATTGCTATCTGAGGTACTCTGCTGATGTATTAAATGATCACCCACAGCTTTTATACCTGTACAGATTTTACAGTAGATCGAGAACTTTAATGAAAGAAGCATGAATCACACAAAACAATTTAAATCTAATTTCCCTCTAGGTGTTACAGGCAGTAATCCTTATTGACCTTTTAAAATTTTTTTTAATTATTAAATTAACAGAATTAATAAAGTGTTAGTCATTAATGTTTCCCCATAATTTTGCAGAGAATAACTAGCAATTCACCAACGCTACAGGTGTCTGTGATTTGATCCAGTCTCACAGACTTAATGGATGTGATTAAATTATTTTATGCAGAGTAAACATTTGCAGTGTTTCTCTTCTTGCTCCTGTCCCAACCTAAGCAAATAAACTGACTGCCAGCACCAGTCTCATGCTTCTCATGTGAAACCTATTGTGAACTTTCAAAGCCCAGTACTGTAAGAGAGAACCTGATGTACTTCTAAGTAAATTCACAGATTAATTTGCTTAATAGTTTTGAACAATTAAGGTTATGGCCCCAGTCATTTGTCTACAAAGTATTCTGTGGGAAATTAAATGCAACTAGAAGAAAATCATTTGACCCCTTTTCTTTCCCATTACTTAAAACGTCTCTCCAGAATAAAGCATTTTTCCCACATCCATTTTCACTACACAAATAGTTTTTCTTTCTTGGAACTTGAAGGGAATTTTCAGGAAATAAAATGACATCACTTATATGTTGTAGTTTTGTAATAAAAGGTTGGCTTTCTAGAATGAGGAAATAATCCAGCATAACTGAATGTGTATTGGTTGCAGAACTATTTATTTAGCATTGCTTTCCTTCACGTGCATCTCATCTGGCATTGCCAAATCCCTGATGAGTCTTCACTTTGGATGTGCATGCGCTGACTGAAAATTTCCATCAAAGGATTATTAAAAGCCTTTACCTATCAATCCTTAAAATCCTTAAATCCTTAAAAGCTTTCTAATTTGTTATGTTTAAATGAATTATTCAAAAACATACGATCAGTCAGTGGCAAAATCAGGAACGAACACCAACAATATTCGAGGGTTTGGCTTCCCATCCTAGTATCTCAGGTAACAAGCTCCTGCCATTTGCACACACTTGCTCCCTTCCCTTGTATGCCACTGCGCAGCTTTAAAATAATTAACATTTGACCTGGTTGGAGAAAGCTGGAGGGCAGATTGTGAAAGAACCTGTTTCAGGACTACCTCTAGGTTATGAGAGATGCACTTTTAGAGTTTGGTATCTGCTCAGATCCAATTTTTACCCAGAATGTGTTGAACAAATTCCATTAACTGGTTCCAAGTCAGATGGTGGTAAAAGAAACACTTTGACTGTTAGAAAATATGAGCACTTTCTCAGAGTTCTCAAGCAAAAATGTTTACACTTTGTAACTTGAAATTTGTCACATAGTTATTGCCACACAATGCGCCGCAGAATAATGATTTTTTTCTCTAAACCAGTTATTCAATTTAAATTTGAATTTCAAATGAGTTTATGAAAACCACATAACAGGATTCTCAGCAGCTTTTCAAACTTCAGATATGACACAGTACATGCCTTGCTGGAGGCATGCTTAAAAGCAGATAGAGATTAAAGGTGAGGTCCTACACTTCTGTAACCATAGCAGAGTTTCCGAAGGGCCTGGGCTCTGTGCTTTCTGCTTCTGTTGATGCTGTAAAATGCACGCCCGACTTTCAGTAACTTTGGTGAGATGGCGGTAACTTGCCTGCAGCTGCAGCAGAGGGGTCAAAAATTTTCTTGTTGAGTTTTTCCGAAGGACGGTTGTTTCTTACTCCCAGATCAACCACCAGGAAGACCTTATGAGAGTGATAAGAAACGTGGGGCCTGGTGCTCAGGATCCCTGTTCTAAATCTCTTGCTTCTTACAATGACTTTCTGTACACATTCTCTTATATTAGGATATGAACAAATTTGCTGAAGTAGGCCCGTCCTGCCCAATCAAGCTAGCAACCAGAGGATATGACAAGAGTAAGATCTTCCTTTTTGAAGGGTTATGTGTTTGAGGTTTGGTGGGTTTTTTTCCTTGTTAATTCAGTTCCCAGTTGGTGACCTTCAGCTGTTACGAAATACAGATGGTAGCAATAGTAACCAGGACAATTGCCTTTTCTAGCCAGGCAGTTTCAACACTTTTGTATACAGTCTCTAGACTGTTCTCATTCAGGGTGTCCCTCAAAATCATGGATCAAGGGAGCTGATGCAAAGTCTGTCATCCTCCTAATTAGGGGACATTAGGTAACAGTCTTGGTGACATTGGGGCTCCACAGTTTTCCTTGGCTACCTGGGACTTTGCAAATAGAATTTAGGATGTTGCTCTTGACCTAGAAATGCATTTAGGGCCAGTTTTTCTGACCACCCGTGTCTCTCCTTTTGCAATACCAGTCAATATTAGCAAAGGTGTTCAGCTTCTGCATGTTAAAAAAGGACATTTTTTCTCTCACTGGAATTGACTCTCAAATGCCATTTTTAAAATGGTTACTCCTATTATTTTGAACTTTTAGGGCACACCCTGAAGATCATGTTTCTCTGTGCTTTCATTTAAGTGGGAGTTAATGAAACTCATTGGTTGGTTGGTTTTTTTCTTTCCTTGGGGCTGAGCATATACTACCACTTTTATTCTCGGTGGTTCCCGATCTTCACACCTATCAGAGAGCACAGATTGGGGCAGGCCACTCAAAGTATAGGGCTCTGAATAGCAGCCCCCCAGGACGGAGTGGACAGAAATACTTTTCCACTGGTAGATACATCTAAAGAACCAAACTAACCAAAGCAGCAAAGCTCCTCCACCTGCAAAGTCTGGACTTGGACAAATGCCCTCCACCTAACTGAGATGATACGGCTGAAAAGCAACGTTCAGGGAGAGCAAGCGGGGTAGAGTGGGGCTTGGCGGAGGCAAACAGTTGTGTGACAAAGCTGCTGATGTTCACACTGAATGAGGTTTGGTGAGCAAGATATTACCAACGCTGACACGAAATGTTTCCATGAGCACGCTGGCAGTGAGTGGAGCAGGACCATACTGGGCTGTGTCTGACAGAGAGGTAATGGCTGGAAAGCCAAGAGTGGGTTTTTTTGTCACAACTTTCACTCAAAAAGACCTGTGATGATGTGTTCAGCACAGCTAATGATGGATGCTACTTCTGACTAAAATATTAAAGAATGGGCTGGAGAGTACTTAGTGATTTTCTACTGAAATGGGCCTTAGGAACTTAGGCCAGGGCACTTAAAAATAGGAGCTGAAATGCTGCTAGAAAAATGAGAACTGGAAGAGGTGAGGCACTGAAATCAGGGGATTACAATTGAGTTCTTGAAGTCAGTAGAAGTATTCAGGGGTTGCATCTAGCTATATTTAAGTCTGCATAACCTCAGGACTTGACCTCAAATATGTAATATAAGCTGAACACTGGAAGTAACACCTGTATAACGGCCTGTAACAACACAGAAAACTTTACACGTGAATCCTGCTTCCTTGTTTTCTTTTGTTTGATGTTTATGCTTTCTCTACTTTTAAAGTCATCCAGTAAAATTGCTGCTGTTAAATGTAATATAAGATTTTTCCCTGTCTTCCTAGATCTAAATTCTCCAAATCCTGGGCTGCAGCCAAAGATTTCAAGATGTGCCCATTCAAATAAAGCTGGGCCATAAAGCAAAGAAGTTCCTGCAAATGAGAAGCAAACCGTGATCAGTGGTAGGATTCATCTCATCAACATTTACGCATTTACAAACTAGACTTCTATAATTGCGCTAGCCTCCCTGACCCCCTACACAGCTCCATTTTCAGTGGAGAAAAAACCCAGCTCTTCTTGGGCACAAATAATCTGGCTTCTTTTAGATATCTTCATTAGGCTGAGAGGAATTCTGTTGCAGAATTGCCCCTTGTTTTTCTGTTGCCTATAAAGTGAAGGTGGAATGATTAGTATTTGTCTGATAAATGCCATCTTGAGTATTAATGCAAAAACATCGTAGTTGGAGTTCTGTCTGAAAATAAACAGATGCAACAACCAACTCTCCCTGCCTTTCACTGTGCCAAAAGATACATCTATGAATTTAGAATGAGGCTTTTCTGGTCCAGAAGTGGCAGTAGAATAAGTAACAAAATGGATAAGCAGAGTCAGTTCATCCCACATTTTCAAAGGTAAATTCGGTGAAAATAATCTGTACCAAACTTTTGTATTTTATTGTGAGATTCAGAGGGTCATATTAAGTATTTGCTTTCTACTTCATCTCCGTTTAGGCTGATATGAAACAGATGCTAAAATCTGTTTCTGAAGAGCTATGAGCTTTGAGGAAGTTCAGATCTGCCCATCACTCTGATAATTTGCATGCACAATATGCACAATATTATTTCTAGGATTTTCCTTAAGTAATTTCTGTGCTTTTTCCCTTGATTGTTCTAGCTCTTGGAAGAAAGATATACATGCCCCGTAATGGCCTTCTGATGTGCTTGTTTAACCTGATAAGGGCCTACTAAGATTAATTTTCCTTTAATACATTTGCTAATAAGGAGACACTAGCAATCAGAAGATAGTCCCATTAAGCATTTGATTCACACCGGATAGAGATGTAGCGTTACATTTCTCTAGCAGCATTGGTCTTGTTCAACAGATCTTAATGAAGGATTGATTTTGATGCCATCTTTAATGAATACATGAACAAAAAGATTAAGTCTTTCAGTCAAGCTTATCTGACACTCTGAAAATAATTGAAAAGCTTAAGGTGACAGACTGAGACAAGACTACTCTAATGTAACCAAGGTACTACAAATACCAGGCTGTCAATACGGTTATCAAATATTGATTGAGTGTTTGCATAGAAGAAACAGAAATTAGTTATTTGTTTCAAAATTCATTAGGATATATTCCAGAATGATCAGTGGTTCTCCCTCACACTTTGTACATACTGAAGAGATCTCAATAAAGCCACAAAATACATCTAACAAGTGCAGATGCTGCTGCTTACGTGATAACCTCTTCAACCTGGGCCAGCATCTACTTTCCTGGGTAGCTTTAGACAATGTGGAATGAGAAAAGACAATTGAAAGTGGCACCACAATTTAACTCCGTGTTTTTGAGTCTTTTAAGAACATAATCTCTATCTTCTAATCTTTTATGACCAGAGATTTTTTTTTCATAACTAAAATGAAAATAATTTAAAAACATTACTTAGTTTCTGTGTGCTTTTTGTTAAAAGCCATGTCATGATTTAAGTATCAAACCTGAAAATAGCAGAGATAAGATGTATTTGCCAGTTTAAGTGAATTTTCCTTCTATAATAAAAAGTCTTGACAAAACTAAATTTACAAATTTTTCATCTATAAATATTTCTTTGCCATGTACTGTGACTTGAAAAATTCTTTTACTGACCTGATGGGGTTTTAGCTTTTGAGGTCAGAGAGTGATATTGCAGCAATCCATTAGGGTGAGCTGCATATAGAGAAACTAATAACGAGAGCTTAAATGGTTTTCCTTGCTGTGAACCAGGTAGGTCTAATCTAGCATGGCAGCAGTGAAACAAATATTTAAGTAAAGAATCAACTTTTCTTTTTACTTCCCATTGAAGTGTTTGTTTCCTTCTCCTTCTCCCTCCCTTCTTTAGTCTAATGGACCTACACAAATACTGAGACTACAGAATAGCACACCTTTGAAATCACAGTCTTGGAAAAAATTACTTGCAACTATATGCACACACATGGACTTTGGAAATCCACACAAATATCTATCCGTTTTTACAGTAAAGAGTATAGAATATTTCAAGTTGGGTACAAGAAAATTTATTTCTTTCTGTTTTTTCTATTGATCATTTTATACTTTGTATTATCTTTCATTCTTTGTTCCCATTTCCATTTCATTTCTTCTCTCAATAAAAGTGCAGAAAAGAGAAAAATGTCTGTACTCTAACATTTGATTTCACTTTGCTGCTTTCAATTCTGGAAGACTTGAAGTTGTATTAAAAATATTTCTAAACAACTGCAGTGTTTCTCTCCCCCCCCCCGCCCAATTGAAATCTAAAGAGAGTAGACTGACTGTAATAAGAAGCTATCTAACTTTCATATTACCTGATCTAGCAGGCAAAAAGAAAACAAATTTTTCATTTAATGCTTCGACACATGCCTTGCTTAAATGCATGACTGTAAGAGAGTTTTATTTTTCTTGCGCAGAATTGTCACACACAGTCTCTTCCCAATTCCCCTTGGTCAGGTATTTAATGCATAAGAGACCTAAAACTAAGAGTTTGGCTATGAAAATCAAATAAAAAGCTCAATATTACTGTAAATTAACTTGATTTCTCCTGGTGCAATCAGAAACCTTTTAATGAGAAGAAAGAAAATAAAAGTATTGCCTCTCTTCAAAGATACTTTTTTTCTGAGAATCACCATTCAGCAGCCCATGCTTGCTGGTGACACTGCAGTACTACAGCAGGGATCTTGAAGTTCCCTAGACCTTTCTATCTGAACACATTGACTGTCCCTGCCTCTACCCACCCCTAGCCTTAGTTCACACCTTTTAATGAAAAAGCGGTATGAGTTTTCATGTAATTCTGGAATAAGTTCTAGTCGCTTTCCTTCCCATCCTGCTTGGAAAATGGGCTGTTCTACTTGGATGGGTCACACAGTTTAATGCTGCAAAGAGGTTCCAATGGCACTGAGCCCTCAGCTTCAAGTCTGAACCTCTCATCCTACTTTTTGGGTTTGTCTGCTTTTCCTCACTTTTGAGCTTTGCCAATGTTTCATCTGCTTGAAAAACAGTCATCTTTGTATTCAGTACTTCTGCTTTGCCAGGACTGGCACACTCACTGAGGCTCCTAGTCTGTGCTATTTTTAAGAATGAAAGGCGACAACAGCTTGCTTTGCTGGTACGATGCTAGTCATCTTTTTCCACTTCCTCTGGGAACTCTCTCCTTCGGATTTCAGGTATCTTCTAATCTGTGCCACCATTCCTTCCCTATCTCTGTTTGCTCAACTGGGCTTCAACACGGTTCAGGCAAAGTCCAATTCTTTGAGAACTGCCTAAACTGTGCACCTTTGTTTTCCTTTGAAACATTGAAATAGCCTGAAAGCTATTCAGGTATGTCTGATGGGTTTTGGTTTCTGGGTTTCATTGTTCTGTCTCTTTGCCACTTGTGAAACAGAAATATCTCCAGCTTAAAAATACTATCAATATTACTCTCATGACAACTTTCATCTATGGTTATGTGACTTTCTCATTTGACCTAGCACAGCTGTTTGGCATGCCTCTTGTTAAAGGCACGCTGAATTTAAGATAACAGCAAGACATCTGCTCTGACTTCGCACAGCTCCAGATGCCTGTCCCTTATAATAAGATCTTTTCTACAGTCTGATGAGACATTCTGGAAGTTCAGCCCAGTCTTAATTTAAGACTCAGTCTTAAATAAAATCTTCCAAGATAAAATCTTCCAGATAAAACCTTCCAAGCCAAAACTGAAAAATGATACAAAAAGTTAGAATGTAACCGTGAACACTGGCTACAAATATTAACCAGGCTGTTGACTAAAAGTGCTCACCTACTCTGTGAACTGTTCTACAAGGATACGGGAAAGCGCTGGGCTTTCGCGCACAACAGCACCTCTGGGCTAAGAGCAGCAGATTCACTCTGTCTGTGTACTGGGGTCCTGTACAGAGGCAAAGCCCTGGATCTGGGGAGGGATAACCCCCGGTGTCGGTACGGACCAGGGGACAACTGGCTGGAAGACAGCTTTGTAGAAAACAGGGTGCTGGTACACAACAAGTTGAACGTGAACACCATCCGGGGCTGCATTAGCAAGAGCGTGGCCAGCAAGCCAAGGCAAGCGTTTTCCTCCTGCTCTGCTCAGCGCTCCTGAGACCCCTTCTGGGGTGCTGTGCCCAGCTCTGAGCTCCCCAGTACAAGAAGGACACTGGCACACTGGAGTGCACCCAGCAGAGAGCCACCAGGACGGTCAGAGGGACGGCACACGTGGTGGAAGGGGAGAGGCTGAGGGAACTGGGCTGGTTCAGCCTGAAGGAAAGACAGAGGGATATTGCTGCTCTCTCCAACCACCTACTGGGAGGTTATGGAGACGGTGGAGCCCGACTCTTTTCAGAGGTGCACGATGATAGGAGGAGAAGCAAGAGATACAAGCTGGAACACGGGGAATTCTGACTAGAGACAGGAAAACCTACTTCATCTCGGGGTTGTCCAACACTGACACAGGTTGCCCAGAGAGGCTGTGAAACCTTCGTCCTTGGAGATACTAAAAAATCAGGTGGTCCCAGAGCAACGTGACCTTCCGACCTGAGGGATGGTGTGACCCTGCATCTCAGGTATTGCAGGAGTATGGCCCTATGGCTTGAGCTCCTCTATTGCTCTCCTTCACGGGGTTCAGAAGACATAATACCTGTTCGTCTGCCGCATATGTATTTCCAGTGATGACCTCATGTGACTGGGAGAGAACCTCCTGTGACATCCATTGCTTTTTATGAGCATTGCTTTCAACAGGGGAATTCTGTGCCCCATTTTCACAGTAGAAAATTATATTGATTGTTAATTTTCCCTGTCTTTTCTTTCTGTTATTCTACTGCAAGTCTGCAGTGTTTTCAAAAGAAGTTTAGAAAAGTATAAAAATATCTTGGGCAGCTAAATTAAACAATATTGCCCATTCAGTGATATAGCTGTGCTGAGAAACACGGATCTCAATTGTAACTCTTCAAAACTTTTCATTAAGTGAAATTTTCACTCTTCAATTCTTAACACTAACTGAACTTACTTCTGAGGTACTTAATATGGATTCCACAACTTTTTATAGCAGTGTTATTTTGTTGGGGTTTTTCTCCTGTATTGTTTGGTTTGGGTTTTTTTTAGAGAGGAAGATCAGGATAAAATTTAGGAAAAATGAGGTGTCCTTAAGGACTACAAGTAATAGAAGTGGGATAAATGTGCAGTGTCAACAGATAATGGTAACAACCTTAACTGCTGGCACTAATCAATGCCAGAATGATTAGGAGCTACTGATATGCTGATACTGAAAAATGTAAATGAGATCATATTATGCACATATAAGGCACTGTCAGTAGAGATAGATGATTATCAATGGCCTGGTTAAGTAGATTCTGAAGAATCTCCTATATCATAATGGTAAAAGAGCTTGTTGAATTTAGCTACAGAAAACCAGAGGGAACCTGACTCTATGTGAAGTGGAAAGATGCTATCAGAGGTTGTTAGAAAACTGTTTAAAAGGCCTCAGTTGCAACTAAGATGAGTATTATGTTAATCTGGAAATAAAAATTAAGTTTCTAGCTATGGAAGGAGTGAGGTTGCACAACAGCTATCCAGGAGGAGCAGGAACAAAACCTGTGTGAATATCAATACAGCACGTAAAGAATTTTGTTGGGGTTTTTTAACTTTAGAAAAGCGCTTAAAAAATAATTTAAAAAATCAGGGAAGGTCCTAAGTCAAGCACTCAAAAGTTAGGATATTTCAAAATTAAATCTGCCTGCCTCTGCAAAATTTATATTGCCCTTTCCCATATGCATGATTTCCACAGCACTCTTGCTCAATGCACAGGCACTAGGATGTCAGTGGTATATGGAGCAGGACATGGAGAAAGAAAAGATACATGAAGAAGGTAGTTACCAGATATGGCTGTGCAGAATGGGATTCTACTCTTTTCCCTGTTAAAGAAGTTTGACGTTGCTGTGTCTAGGATGGCTCACAGCATTCTCTATAGTTTTCCCCTTGAAGAACACAAGAAGTTCAAAAAGCCTCTGTTTTTTCCTGATGTAAAACAAATCTCAGTGTCGACACTTAACAGTTTTCAGTAAGTGAAATGAGCAGATGGGGAAATCGAAATAGGCAAGTGGTGGCCATTGTTTTAAATTAAAGGAACAATTATCCACACACAAAGATATTGGCCTTAATAAATTAAGGATGTTGAAATAACACCTATTTTTCAATGTTTATTCCGTACAGGTTTCTTCCAAATTTGAAATGAATAATAAGGAGATTTAGGGGGTTTGGGGGGGTCTATTTTACTTTTTGATCTTTGCATAAGAACCACCGTTATGTTCTGATTGTCTATTTGCAGGAGAGCTCATAAAACAACTTCAATTCAAATTAATTCAAATTAATTTCATTTCAGGTTTGCAGGCTCTCTCCTGATTGCAAAGGTATAATTCAAAAGGACACCATCACTCTCAGCTGCCAGCCAAAACTGAACTTGTGCTAGGTCAAGAAGTGTTTGCAGGAGCAAGCCTTACAGTAACTCTTGTATCGTAATGATCTGGATGGAGCAAGATTGATGGGGTCCAGTCCTAGAAATGTTGCCACAGGTTGGGAGAGTTTGATAACTTTAAAATATCTTCAACATTTCTAGATAAATTATTAATAAAGAAACAAACAAACTAATGTTTGCTCTTCAGGTTGCTCCTACAACACTTTGTGCTTTTATTCTGCAGCGCCAAAAGAAGGGACATAAGTTAATTAACAACTGTTTTACTAGAGTCCCACTGACATCACTGATGATGCATATCCAAAGTAAAGATTGAATGTGTCTGGATTGCTTTTGATGTAGTTCTTTTCTGAAGTGCTGGCAGAATATTTTAAAACCATCAAAATGTACTTTGCTCTTTGTCAACAAACTCACAGCTTTTAAAAAAGTTTAACCTTCAGGTAGATACCATACTTGGCCATTTTGAACTGAGAAAGAGATTTAATGAAACCTGTGAATATGCAACGTGAGTAGTTTCATAGAAATTGATGTGCGTCCTGAATAATAAATGTAAACAAACAGCTGTTACAATCCTATAAAATGGCCCATCTGAGATTGTGAGATTCATTTGTACAAAACCTCAGCCTTTGAATCAGAATGTAAGAACTACGCAAAGGTTTTGTGAACGTCTGCCAAATGATCAACATATGCTCTAAGAAAAAACATGGCATTTACCTAAGAAAAGGGAAACGGTCTTTTGATTTCTCATTTAAATCTATGACATTATTCCTGAAATAATGTTTCACATTCTCCATCTGTCTTTTTTCTACTATTTATTACAGGTATTGTTTACTAATACTGATCTGCAATTTACTTGATCTGGGATTTAGAAATATGAGCAAAGATGTAGTTAGGAATCCTGCCGACTCTAATTTTTGCAAAATACAATTTATGTAATTTCTATACCAATACTAATGAGGATTCAGAAAGATCTATTGTTAAACTGTGAGCAATTATGAAGTGCTGTTAATCACTCCTAATTAAGTCTGGTGCTAAATAAAATATTGAGATTTATACAGAACCTAAACACTCCTTTTCAGGCTACCAAAGCTCAATTATCTCCAGCACTGACCGTACGCAGTGCTTAGGGAGGCAGCGTGTTGTACGTGTACAAGGAGCTCTGGCAGACAGTGCTGGGGCTCACTCAGAGAGACTCGGAAGGCTGGTACATCCCAACTTGAATGAGTACAGGCATGATGGTGACAAAATAAAATCAACACCAAGTTGTGGAGTATTATCTAAGTTATTCATCCATGCTGTCCTCTACTGGCTTGATTATGCTTTTCAGAGGGCTAATGGGATACCATGACATAAAAGTAGGAAGGGAAAACACTATGAAAATAATGATAGATGTCAAAAAGAGAAAAATGTAGAGAGCTTCATAGACCTTCTGAATCAATAAATTTCAATACCCTTATAATTTCCCAGCTGAGTTCTTTCATTTGCTGGCATTAAGAACATACAACTTTAAACATCTACAAGGCAAGCATGAACATCTGAGCTGGTTATCTCAGACTCCCTTAATAATTCATCAAGAGAAACAGGCATTTCCAAGATGTGAATCCACTTACCTGTTTTTGATCTCTACTTTCAAGCGATGTGAGTAGCATCTAGTAGTGCCTACTTCTCTCCAGTTTGAAGGGACCCCAGCATGACTAGCTCACATTTGAGCATCTCTAATAGAAACATCTCCAGTTGTTTAAGTGAATCCTAAATTTTCCTGTTTCACTAACTGTATTCCACTAATTATCTAGTAAAAGAAATTTTGATTCAAGAACCTTGAATGCATTTAAGCACACAATCCTCAGCCCTAGCAACTCAAAGAAAACCTTTAATATTACTAGTTCTGGAGCTGTTCCTTACTGTTAACTGCTAAATTGAGCTGTAGCTTCATTCTTAAGCACCTTTGGTGGAATTCATATTCTGTTCAGTCTTAAATTGGCAGAAAGATCAAACAAAAGAAACCAAGTTCGGAATTACTCGGTATGAAAAATATGAAAAGTGACCACATGTATTTCTCCAGTCACATTAACTTCAGCAAAACTTTCCTATAAATTCTCACAGTATATTAAAACTTTGTAAGCAAAACATTAAGAAATGCAAGTATGAGTAAGGCAAACAACTAGACAAGGAAAAGGTCTGAAAAGCTGGGATATGTCGTCTAACTGGCTAACTAACATCCTCAAACAGACACTGGAAATAGCTGCACATCACTTGATTTGAATGCATTTCTTCTGGAGAAACAATGCGTTGTGCCTTTTAAAGCACTTTGTTGACTCAAAGATGGGAGGCATCATCAATTCGGTGATGATCAGATGTCACTAGCAAAAGTGAAGAGCAGATGACCTTGACAAATACTAATTGACATGAATTAAAATTCAAAACAGCACAGTGTGAAGACAAATGGGGAGGGATCTTCATCTCCCTATATTCATCACTGAGGCTGAGCTGGTTGTCTAGGCTCTCTATATTGTCAACAGAAAGAGAGAAAAAACCACATACAGGAGGTGATTTATCCCAGTCATCTTTGCGCCTCTGGAGATGCCTCTTCCTCTTCCCACACTGACTGTAGAGTGTTTAGGTGATTTATACCTGATCCCCAGCATCTAGACAACTAAAGTCAAACAAGATGAATTCTACCCTGGGGACAGAAAAAAGGCCCACCGCAACTTAGGACTTCATCAGTTTTAATTGAGGAGAAAGAACTGAGCATACCAGTAATTCACAGAATGACTCTAAGCCACCAGCACACTTCAGGCACATGGGATCCTGTCATGTGCCAGACAAGAAATTTTCCATAGGTAGAGAAGTAATAACACCACTATATAAAGATGGGTCAGATCTCATCTGGAATTTGATGTACAAGCACCAGTGTCAGAACTGCTTAAATCAAAAATATAGTGTTAGAACTAGCCTTTTTTCCTAGGCTTTGGTTAGAAATTAAAACCAGGTCCCTAAACCTTACATAAGTGATGTTCTGGAACAGCCTTCTACAAAGAAGGACCATCAAAACCCCAGGTGATTTTAAGATGGGTCTTGATGCTGCCCATCTGCACCGAGAAAACACAACTAGACTCAGTGAGAAGGCGGCACCTTTCAATCCAAATGTCCTATGGACATAAGAGATATAAATGGTGCAAATTACTCTGCAAAGAAACAGACTCCCAAGATATTCATGTTTAACTTGCGAAGTACAAATAAGGACATTCAGGAAGAATAATGTAATTTTAAATGAGATTCCTTTTCAACAAGCTTTGCAAAGAAAACGGCATTTTCCTGAATTTCAGAATAAGCAGGGAAGGAAAAATAAAGCTTAAAATATTAGCAAAAAAAAAAAAAATCTTCAGATGTTGTTTAAATAAGTTGCCAGTGGGTAACTCTATTACACAAAATTAAGTTTCTTTTAACAAATTTTACTCATAATACTACAACTGTTATAGGAGCCCTCAAACCTATACTGACTGTACTGATGTATTGTTTTACATGTAACACAAACCTTTGTGTAGAATCAGTTTTCTTTTCATCATCCAGTAGTTAATTTACTCTTTTATGTGGGTATTTCGTACAGCAAGAGAGAGAAAAAACATGCAAAACTATTCTTTTTTTTAAATCAGTAAGACTGGCAGGAGAAGTTCAGTCAGGAGGAAGAATAGCAGTACTGGAAATTACTTTATAAAATGTGAAAAAGGATTTAATTTGCAATCTTACCTTCATGCCACAAGCAGAGCCATGTGGGCTGAGCAGGCTGCCTCCACAGAGACACTTCACTTGTCCAAGGCTCCTCACGACATTCTCCGAGTTTCGGTGGAGGTCCCTGAACCTTTCCACCAGATGCACCTTTCCCCTTCTGGAGGGCATGCTGGCAGGAATCTCCACAGAAATATCTCCAAGGCAAAGGCTGGGGTTTTTTTTCCAGACACTATATTTTACCTGAAGTCCAATCAGTGCACAAATGAAGCAGCTGAAAGACATGCCCTTGTTTGTTCTGGTGAACACTTATCCTTCCTGACTCCTCAAGGAATGCATTGCTGCCTTGCTCTCGTGGTTCTTCCATATATTTAAAGATTTTCTTTTTAATATTCTGTTTCAGTGATTTAAAGAGAAGATGCTGCAGTAAACATTTTTCTTTTTAGAAGACAGGAACTACTTTTAAAAGCAAAACCCTGTGAAGCATCCTTGATGAGAAACACCCAATAGATCTGTTTTTAAGACATGATTTTCAAGTGTAAAAAAGTTACTAATGAAAGGAGGGAGGAATAAAATAGGAAATAACAAGGTCTGGTGAAAAAAAAAAAGTGTAAACCAAGAAGAATTAAATTTATAAATAAATAAATTATCTGCAATGTATGAAAGAAAATTGAAATCAGTTATAAAAAGCCAAAATTTAGTATGATAAATAGCTTGTATCTAAGTGTCTAATCCAAGTAGTGTCCTGCGTAGGTAACTATGTTTCAGAAACATTACGTTTGTTGAAACCAGAGTAAATTATAAGGTACATCTGGCTGCTTCAGGCAGTGATGGTTCAGCATTATTAAGGAGCAAGTCAGCTGTACAATTAGCTGTACTACATTTGTGCCTATAATTTATTTGCTTGTAGAACTGACCTGTAGCACGAGGCCTAAAATAAGTATTCAATGGGGCTGGAAAGCTTTCCACTGAAACATGCTGACTTTGGACTAGAACTAAGAGAGGGAGCACAAGCAGTTCCTGCTCTTACTGCAGAAAGCATCTGACGATAAGCTGGAGGAGGTGGCATGGGTCTATGTACTACGAAAAGTTTGGCATTGGGGCTGTTCTTTCTGAAGGTTGTCAGTTCTTTGGGCCATCCATGAAGATTCAGCAGGTATCAGAAGCTGCAGAGGGGACGACAGGATGATCAGTCTTAGCAAAACTACAGACCAGGAAATTCTTCAGGCATCCATGACCTCTGCATTGCTGGCTCAGGGACAGACGAGATCATCAGCTGCATCTGTGGCCACTTCATGGGCAATAGAAGAATCAAAGTAAAACTGGATCCTTTGGCATCTCTTTCAGCAAAACCAGTCCTGGCCATTTGGAAAATGGGGATCCCATGAGGTAGTGCCAAGATCACGTCCTTCCATGGACACTGGAAGACTTCCTAATTTATATTAAGGAACTCAACACTTCTACTGAAACCAAAGCCTGGAGCACTGGCTGAAGCCTTCACGTTGTCACCATTAACATCTAAATACATCACTTTCAAACCTGTCCTACATACAAACTTACAGTTTAGCACATGAAAAAGAACGCATTCAAGGATAAAGCTATTGATGACATTTACTGTCACCCCATACTGTCATTTGAAAGGCATAAGCAATATGGAGGAATCTTGCAATGCACTGCCAAAAAGGATTTAGAAAACATCTTTCCTCTCTGAAGAGCAACTTGAAAAACACTGTAAAAAACACTGTGTAACATCTCAGTGTCTCCTGTATGAAATCACGATAGAAAAATGTTTTTTATATTTGTTGTTACCAGTTCTCTGCAAATTCTGTATTAGGGGCAACTATCTTCTTTCGGCCCTTTGCTTATAGCAATAAACAACAGTAATACTGTTTATTATTATAAGCGTAATTCCATCTTTGTTGATACAGACTGCTGTCCCATTATCCTTTAATGGTAATTCACAGGTGGAATAGAGATTGGCCTTCGAGAAAGAAACATAACTTACCAGTAATTAGTCTTCTTTAGGATGCATGGTCTATAAATAAATCTGTTCTGAGGGTACACCTACACCTTATCACTGCAGACTGCAGAGATTTTCCTTTTGCAGTAACCATGGAGGATGTATTCACACTGTTGTCATCACCTTTGGCACAACAGCATAAAAAACATAGCATGCCATAAACCATTTTAATTCTTTCTCAGCCACAGAGACACCATCTAAAACACTGAAGGAAACCCTGTTAATAGAGCTCAGGATGTCTTCTTTTTTTCACTCTCAAATTAATATCCATGTGTTTGTTCACACTGTGTGATTTTATACAATTACCTGCCATAAATTATCTAGCATAGGTTCTTGATGTCCCTCATGCAAACAGCACTTCTAGATTGACTCTACCAAGTGCTGTGGCAGCTCTTGAGGCAGCTCATCAGATGTGGCACAGTGCCTGGGGAAAGAATGGTAGATATATAGCAGTTCAGTAACTCAACAGTCTCACAGAAGCTGTATACTCAGTTGGAAGTATCAATTCCTACGTTTTATAGCAAATACTGAAACACCAACCATCCATCTAGATAACCACTGGATCTGTCAAGAGATATACACAGTCTGTATGTCCTGAGCAAGTCTGGACTACAAATATAAAGGGAGCTCTTTTGCTATTAAAGATACAAAATAAGGCATGTTTCTCAGAAGCATAAAGGAACGTGAAGGAAAACATAAATAAATCAAAGTGATGTTAAGACACCACCTTCAGCAAAAATGATGGCTGCCTCTTAAGAGAAGGTCTGTCTTTGAAAAATAAGGTCAAAGAAGGAACCACAGAGGTATGAATTTCTCTCATTTTTCTAACAGAGAAGACGACAAAAAAGAAAGCCGCCTTTTTGGAGAAGGAGAATCCATGAGAACGTGGAACACCAAATTCAATTCCCATAACTCACTTGCCTGGCAGAGGGAAAGATCTCAATAATCTTAAAGTTCAAGGCTGAGGCAGATGTTAAATTGACTTCAGGAAGGGTAAGGAACTTACGACAAAGGACCAGACTGCTTCAATTTGAGCAGGTAACTCGGAACAGTCTGAACTGATGGGAAGGGTAGGAAGACCAACAAACACATCAATCTAAAAGCCTAACCTAGTTAATAACACGTATTCCCTTCCATTACTTATAAGGCTGTCTCTGACAAGAGAGAAATATGAGTGCTGAAAAAGAGAGCCTTCCTGTACCTGCAGCATGGAGAAAAGCATTTCAAGACTGAGATGAGCCAAACAGCCCACGTTCTGCAATAACAGGTACGGGAGTAGAAGCAGAAGTCTCTTTGAGAAAGAGAGGAGGCCTTGATATTAAAATTCTGCCCCACCACTTCAGTGGGCATCCTTCGTCCTGCCTTACCTTGACTGAAACTGGGAACACAGGGCCTGGAGGACATGCTTTAACCACACTGTTAGGGAATTGTCCAAGAGACAGCCTGATCACTGACCTACTCTCATGAAAGTGTTGAAGACACACGAACGAGTGTTCAAGAAAGAGTGAAATTACTGTTGTGGGACACAAACTGATCTGTATCAACTGATATATCAATCTACTCCTGACAGATCCACTGGTAGAGCTCAGACAGACTTTCTGAGAAAGTTGGGGAGGGCCTGCTAGATGAACTACTAATAAATGAGTCTAGTTCTCTGTGACCCTCTGCCAAGGGCTAATCAAATTCTGGAAGAGAGAAAGAAAACCTATGCAAACCCTCTCCAGGTTAACAAGTTTAAAAAAGGATAGTTGTGTGGTAAAGTCCTCACTTGAGGGAACACCTGCAGATATGATGGAAAGTCTTGCATGCAGTTCAGATGAAGTGGAACTCCACGATACCGATGTGAAGCTTCTAGTCCTTTGGCCAGTCCCCGTTTGATCCTGTTGCTCAGACAGTCAAACCCAGAGGGAAGACATCTAATGCTACTTCTCGAAAAGATGGAGAAAATTTAAGTGTCATTCCCTAGTGGAAATTGCCTTGATGCTGCCACCACAAGAGAAAGCTCTCATACTTCAAGGAACAGCATGATTTAGGGACTTTGTCTATGCAGTAATCCCTTGGTCACTTAGATCGAGAGGTCCTGCCTTTATCTTATTGTGATGGAAAGGTTAGGTGGAAATGCCTCCTTGAGCACAAGTCTTAGGACAACCATTTCTGGTTGTGTCAGAACGAAAGCCTCCCCCAGTGCCAAGGATGGTGGCAAGCATTCCAACTTGGCCATTATTAGCATTTTGGCTTCACAGATTAAAAGAGGCTTTTGTGGCTTCTTAGGCTACTAGCTAAGCTCCTGATGCCCTCCCATTCCACTTTTAACAGTATGGATCACACAGGAGCGTGCCTTATTCTGAGGCAGTAAAGGCATCTCTTACACAGGTGACAAGATATAATTCCAATCTCACTGATCAGACAAGGCAAAAAGGTAATCCTGAAAGAAGACACTGATGAAGATTAAGTGAACAAGAAATAACTTGGTTGGCTGTTGCGAAAAACTGAAATAGCTCCAGGTAACATCTGTCAAATATAACATGCTGAGAATAAGAGAAGGTGGTTGCAAGTGCAGGTACCATAAAGAGCAAACATCCCCCAAACCTGAGCAACAAGGTCCATATAAACCCAGTGCAATGGGACAACCACTTAAAAAAAAAGAATTTAGAAGATTTTCTTAGTGGAGCGGGAGATGTAACACATTCCTTTTTACTCTTCTTTAAATCTGCAGGCTCAGAATAAATAATTATTTTTTCAGAATGACAAAATGAACATTAAAAGGCAACTAAATATGGCCTATTGCATAAAAATGTGCCATTAATAGCACAGTCTCTTTTCAGAATAGAAGTGCACTTCAAAATCAGTACTGAAAGGTTTACATTTACTATAGTACAACAGACTGCTAGGTTAGTTTGCCTTTTGTTTTTTCCCTTATGAAATCAGAGATTCACTCCCAGATCTTGTGAGCCTAAATTTTCTCTCCCCAGAACCCATTGCTTCAAAGTCTCCAAAGGAAGTGTTGTTATCAAGTCTCATGAATTTTCACCCATCAGCGTCTCCCAAATTCCATCAGCACTGACAGAAAATTTCAGATTTCATCTTGAGAACACCTACAAGAAAATGTAATTACTATTTTATTTTGGGTTTTTTTAATTTTATTTTATTTTATTTTTTAATGGAGAGTGCCTCATGCTTTCTATTGCTTCAGCCAAATCTAGGTCTCAAAACACAGCAGGGCTGTTCCACAGGTAGCGCAGTGGAAGCCTGTGATCACTTTCTTTTTGTGCGGAACAGCTACTCCTGAACTTCGAGTGGCAAGTTATAAAGACTGGTTAATGTCAGTGCCACACGCTCAGCAGTAAGCTACTTGCGACATGAACCAAGTTTTCAGTTTGTACCAGTTCAGTGCTTAGTGCAATGAGGCTCTGGCTTTTAACATCCACTGCTACAATTCTACGGTTATATCCTATTGAGCCAAATTAATCCCTGATAAAAATACTACTAATTTTAACTGGATTTCAGTGCAGTCATAGAGTCTCTCTTAGATATAAATTGTGTAAGTGACCAAGTTACTCAGGAGCCCATTTCTCAGCCTCAAATAAAGTCCTAGTGTAAGAGGGAGTATTTCACAACTCTGGTGAGCAGTGAGGACATCACGGATCATTCTGGATCTTCCAGTGATCATGGACTGATGGAGAAGGAAAAGAAATGTAGGTGTGCAGCTTTGTTTCTTAATTGCAAAATGGCAAACTTTGCCAAATGTCATTTTAGAAAATGGCCTGAACTCAGGGACTTAAACATGAAGATGCCTGTCATTTTGTCAAGTTAAAAAAATCATTAAACATACAGTGTATATATAAAAATTTATAAAAGTATAGTATATTCCAGATGAAAGTATCTTATTTAGTATTTCTTTACTGACTTACTGCAAGAATTAGGTAAATACTGAGGACATTTCTTGATAAAGTTGAGACATACAATTAATGCTGGAATCTATTAGGATACCACACAGGAAGACAAGGACACCTTAATGCTTAAGGTTAACAGAAATAGGCCATAGTTCAGTAGCAACTGATGCACAAGGTCATATGATTTAGAATTACTAACAGTTATCTCTATTATCATCCAGGGATCTCCTTAGCTGGACAGGGCAAGCAGAAGAAAGATGAAAATACTTGCTGACAAAGGATGATCATGAGCCACCAGCCTAATTAGCCTGTGAATACATGCGATTCTAGGAGACCGCAGACAAATTATTTCCAGCAGCTGTGCCACTGTACAAAGTCCTCAGAAGGCAACACTTAGAAGCCTGCATATAATTCTGTATGGAAAGATTAGGAAAAAGACATTCACATGGTACCAGATGGGGATATCTGAAACCCTGGGGGAAAGGGAAGGTGCCTTCTGAGAGGTGACTTGGAGAGCTTGGCTAGATGATCCTGTTCACCAAAACTGAGCCAGGAACATGGTGGTAGTTTATGAAGTCACACCATCGAGTCCAGTGGAGGGTCACCATGCTGGTCAGGGGCTGGAGCACACAATATATGAAGAAAGGCTGAAGGAACTGGTTTTATTCAGCCTGGAGGAGAGAAGGTTCAGGGGAGACTTTATTGCAGCCTACAAGCTACCTGATGGAAGGATACCAGAGAGACAGAGCTTGACTCTTCTGAAGGGTGCACAGTGAAACAACGAAAGGCAATGGGTATTGTTGGAACATGGAAAATTCTGATTAGCCACAAAGAATTTTTATTTTTTTTAACCATAAGGATTGTCAAACAGGTGCCCAGAGAGGTTGTGGGATCTCCATCCTTGGAGGGTGTCCAATACTCAACCTGAAACAGTCCTGAGCAACCTGATCTGATTAGACCTGCTTTGAGCTGGGACTGCACTAGATGAAATCCAGAGGTCCCTTACAACCCAAATCATTCTGATTCTGTGAAAATGCATTAAAAAGAAGAGGAAAAATACCCACTACTTAAACCTAAAACATATCGCCACAAAAAAAGGTCATAGTTAAATTTAGGGAGCAAAATGAGCAAGTTTACAATCAGAAAAGTTCTTAAACAGTAAGGACAACAACAATCTACTTACCTTTGAAGTAAAAGTGGATCAATTTATGAAATGGAGTGGAATGGAAAGGATTGGACTAGCAACCCTGAAAGTGCCACATCCCTATGATCTATGTCGATGCTTAGTTGTGACAATCCTAAATCTATTTTTGAAACTTAGCATTTCCAAATCACTGATGACATTTTTACATAAGCTCACAAAGCAGTCAAGGAATACGTACCAGTACAACAATTCAGCTTGTTTTTCCCCAGTATGAAATACTCAAAAACCACAGAAAAAATTTCACTGGTACTTGCGGCAAGAGCAGCGCACACAGCCCCGCTCTCAGGGCTGCCGGAATGAGAGCCCTGAGCGTGAGCACCGCTTGGGACGGGCTGTGGTCACCCACAACCCGACGTAATTCAGCCTCAGCCTACCTCTGAGCTGCCCTCAAGAGAGGGTCCACGTGCTAAGTGAATTGGTCTCAGATTTTTTCTCCTACAGACAACAGATTAAGCTTCTCATACTGTGTTTCTGAAGATGTTTCTCTGCAGTGGGAGGGAAAAGCACATCTTGGTTTCATAGTGAAGTGCATCACTTTACGCAAGAAAGTATTTCCTTGGCAAAAACTTAATTTGTTGGTTTAGTCTTTCTAGTTCGGCACAGAAAGCTTCACACGTGCTTCAACTGAACGGCTAAGTTTTCAAAACAGAGCGGTTGTACTCTTTGCGTGTGACATTATGAGGAACAGATGAAAATTACCTACATCAGTTTGGAGAATGGTATTCTGCGCTTTCCACAAGGGCTGCTGCTCCTTGGTGACTGAAAAGTTTAACAGATGCTCTTGTGAAAGCCTGTTTGCCAGGTGACACCGAGAGGTGAAACACAAGACTACAAAATGTTTTCCAGAAAGGTTCAGATGGGAGAGATTATTCACAAATTGCCTTTGTCATCACTCAGAGAAAAACTGTCTCTAGCTGGAAATACTTCAGAGATATTTATTGTATTCTGAAAACTTCATTTTATTTCTAACTTATTTACAGTTAAACATTCAGAATCATAAAATATGAAGTATAAAATATTTAACAAAATAGATGCAGTTCATGTTGTTCAGATGCACCATAGTTATATGATGAAACAGTAAACAGCATAGGAATTTCCTGACCATTGTCTCTCTCTCTCATTTACCAGGGAAGGGAGCGTGTAGACCTGCCCTATACCTTCTGGTCTGACCAGTATGGCATCAACCTTTCATTTCAGAGAGATACCACAACCACCACTCTGGTTTCTGTGTCCTCAGTCTTCCACAGTTACCTTCACTATCTAAAATGCCAACACTAATGTTCAATACATCAGATACCCACTGAAGTTGGTATTTTTTTTTTTTTTTTAAATACAGAATTTCCTAGAAAAGAAGAATCAGGTAATTCAGGCCATATGAACAAAAGAGTCATTTATTTTATATATATCCTCTAGTAAGTTATAATAGTCTCTTGGATTTTAAATGTCTTTTTGCTATTTTCAATGCTTAAAAATTATAATTTTAAAACATTAAATATTGTGTTATATACATTATGATTTAATTTCTCATTTCTAAACATGGAGCATTCTCCAAGTGAAAACTTGGATGAAACAGAAAACAACTTCATTGACATAACAGGCTTTAAAAGTTCACTTCATACAACCATAAATTTGACTATATGAAAAATAGCCAAACATCAATTTGCTCCTATATGGGATTTTTTCTGTTTGTTTTTCTGGTCTTAGGGAGAGGGGTTTTTTTGGCTTTTGTTTTTGTATAAACGGAAGGACAGATCTGGTCATTACTTTTGTCAGTGTTCAGTATTTTAACTTTTTTTTTAATCTCATACCTATTTTATATAAAATAACAAAATATACAGAGAAAGCTGAGTTTGTTACATTAGTTCATACACATACAGTAAATAAAAGTTTTTTATGTATGGCTTTGCAAAGGTAGATTATGAAGTGACTTTTGTATTTTATTTGTTTAAAAGCATTTTAAGAGAACGTGTTAGTGTGCTTACAATAGCGGCCATGGTAGTCGAATGTCGAGCCAAGAGTTTAATGCTAGGATCACTGGAGGTCTTGCCTGACACTGCTTCTGCAGCCTTCAGAAGACAAATGTAGTTTATCACAACCTCGTCTATCTTAGCTATAATTTCCTGCTGCTGTGTTTCAGAGTTCATGACTTTAACTAAACGCATGCAGGCTTCTGTTAAACAACAGAGTACTTGAAAGCTGGAAGTCATAGCTAAAAGCATTTCCTCAGGGCTTTTATCAGCCATGGCCATTTTCCTGCAGGCACTTCCCAACTGTCTCGATTCCATAGATAACAGTTGTTTGTACTTAGAAAGTTTAAGGTCATATGTTTCTGGATGTAAATCTTCTCGCTTGCCCATACTTGCTCGGACCAGTGAGAGTAGCTCATTGGCATCCTTTTGTGCTGCAATAAATCCATCAGGCATTGCATACGTCTTCTCCTTCATCACATTTATTCGCGTGATTCGTGCATCAAAGGCCACATCGTTGAGATTCACATCCATTTGGCCACCTTGGATGTCAGCACTGCTCTTCTCATGCGCGTTGACTGCCTCATCTTGTGGGGGCTCAGCAGCTTTCGGGGACTCCAAGACTTTCTGCTCATTTTCACTGGAAAACAACTGACCAACTGGTTCTGCGAGCTCACACGGCATTTGCGGCTCGAAGAGATGTGCGAGCTGATGGCTGTCTCGGTCATCTTCATCATCGTTGTCATCGTTTCCTCTGCTTAGGAAACAATAGCTAAAGGGGCCACGACACCTCCAGGCACTGGTGTCCAGCTTCCGCAAGGGCAACGTTCGACAGGGCTTGGAGTCCTTCTGACTGGCGCCTGTGCCCGAACACCTCTTACTGTCCTTCCTATCAGTGCTGACGTACACACAACTCTGGGAATAACTTTTTGACAGCTTTTTGCCCAGGGGGAGTTCCACCCTTCTCTCCGGTTTGGATTCGTCCCTTCGGGTGATGTCCAGGCATTTCAAGCTGGCTGCGGCTGCCTTCTTTTCAAACAGCATCTCAATGCCTGCAGATCCTCCAATGATGCTGCTGCTGCGTCTCAGCACTTTCCTGTTGTGCGGCATCCTGAGGCTTCCTCCTATCATGTCATATGGCCGTAAACTAACTGTTGCCCCACAAGCCTGATTTACTTTGGGAATGTCACAAGAGTCTTGATTTTGACTTGGCACCTTTGATTCTGATAGCATGGATGATAGCATGATGGAGTCAGCTAGAGGCTGTCTAGGAAAAGCTGTAGGCATGCCTCCTTGTCTTCCCTTTTCAGGCTCTGTGAAAGCTACACTAGGGGTAGTAGAAGAGCAGACAGAATAATTAAGCATCACCCTGATAATATTCAGAGACTGAACTTTTAAATATCTTTAACAGTCAGGACAAATGGATTCCTGGTATTTCCCAGTGGTCTCCATTCCTCAAAATATTTCACAAAAAATTCATTGCTAGTTCCTTGTGTCTTTTGTATTTCATTAAGATGACTCTTAAAATCTATCAACAAATTATAACTTATGAATAGTTATTTGTTCATTCCACTACAGCAGACTTATTTAAAAAAAGGAGGAGAAAATCATCTATAAAACATCCTAAATCTCCCCCAACGTATGGACTGCATGTTTTCTATTAACTAATTAGATGATTATTTTCAGATTAAAATACCTTCTTTAGCTACACCTGAGAGGGTAAGGAAAGATGCATTCATGGTAATTTTGGTTTGGTTATGTGGGGTTTTTTGGCAGAGAAATAACATTTCTCATTCTAGCTCCTAGTCTGTTCCACTTCTGGATTTTCATGCACTCACACACTACTGCTACATGTGGGTTGCAACCCAGGAAGAGGGAAACATTTAAAACCTAACTGAAAGAACTTCTAATTCCATCTCTGAAAAACGCTGCATTTTTTTATAACAGTAAGTTCATAAAATCTCTTGAAATTGGAACTTAAAAATGCAGTAATGGTTCTATATGTAAATTATTCCTTAAGGAAACACCTACTGTCAGCTGGTGAGGTAAATATATGCTTAAGAAGGTAGTGACATTTTCACATCCTTACATTTAGAGCCTTTTATTCATACTGGCATGTTTTTGACAATCTGTTAAAATAGCATTTAAGATACATAATAAATGAATCACAGGTTTTTCTCTCCTACATTAATATACCTTGTGAAGTCATCTTATAATCTAACAAGTATCCTGGAACTCCAGTGACTATGGATTTTGGAGAGGCTTCCAAAGAGTGGAAGAGAGGCCTCTCCATCAGTGTCCCCCCCAGTATTTTTAACTGTAATGAGAGGTTTTTTAAAAAAAGTGATCTTTGCAAGCAGCTCATAATAATATCTCAACGCGTACAAGTAAAATGAATAGATACGCTGAAGGTCTAATCCCACCGCCTGCTACAGCTCGATGATGTAGTTTCAGGTAAAGGTAATGCAAATGTCTCACCTAGTCCTCAACGGTAACATGTGGCTTTAAAAGCAAACATAAGAAACGCTTTATTACTGCTGTACCTGTAGTTTCTTTTATCTTGGGGATCCGATGACATCCTTCTCTCAAAGTGCCGAACAGCGGTTCAGCATTAATTGCTGAATGCACGACAGGCACTGTCATTCTGTGACACACGGCTTCAGGCTGCTGGTGCAGGTCCTTGTATGTCGTTCCATGGTTTGGAAGAATGGCAGCTCTTTCATCTGCTGGAATATAGGCAATGCCCTTCATTGACGGGTCGGAGATAATGTGCTTAACATCAGAGGTACAAAGAGGAGATTCAACGGGGGTAGCACACGTGCTACTGCCTGTGCTGCATCCTGCATCCACTGAAGAGCACTGAGAGCTTTGCAGTGAGAAATGGCCTTCGCTTTGCAGAGATGACATGCGCTTAGCCAAGTGATATTCACAAAGTCTAGCCACACTCTGCTCGGCTTCTGGAAGCTTTGAAGGATGGTCATCTGCAGATAAATCGGTATCTTCTGCGTCGTTTAGGTCTTTGGCTGAAGACACGGGAGTCATATCTGACAGAAAGTTTTCACCTTGGCTAAGCCCTGAGGTATCATCCTGATCCACCTCAGGATCTACTTCATCCTTACAGTCAGTTTCTGTTTTACCAAGGACAGGAACTCTTGGAAAAGTCTTCCCGTTCACTGTTTCTGGGCTTGGCTTATCTGCTGCCCCATCATCGGCAGCGTACCATCTTTGGCGAAAGGCAGTTCTCTCCACATTAAAAGTGCTTAGGCGTTGACTGTCTCTTGCTGAAAGAGTTCCAAATTTAGCTTTTAGATCTTCATCAGGCTCTGCTTTTTTAGTTCCCTGTTGTTTTTTCACAGTAGCATTGCCATCAGAGGGTGCTTTTACTTCGCTGTCTGTCATCTTATTTTTCCTTTTACTAGTGCAAGAATATACCAAGGATCCCATGTGCAATTTGCTAAAATAATCAGTGACAGATTTTGTTTCCATGGTCTCTGGCTCCATTTCCATGTTATCCGAATGAAGAATCTGCTTTGAAGGCACAACTTTTGACTGTAGCTCTGCAGCCTGACGACCAGCCAAAGGCTGTGAGGGCTTCATGCCTGGCCCTCCAGCCTGATTCTTAGCGATGGGAAATTCAGTCTGCTCTTCCACAAGGGGTTGGTAGCCTTCGCTTGTGGTCAAAAACATACGTGCAGTGTTTTCTGACTGTTTCTGTGCTGCGGCTAGTTCAGAGCTTTCAGTCATTTCAGAGGAATTTGTTTCATTGCCAGAATCTGAAGATGACTCGGGGCTATATGCTCGCAGGATAGCTACACCTGCAAGCCACAAAAAATAAGAGTCAATTAAATGACAGCAGCTGAAGCACCTGGATAAGTGACAAGCAAAGGGGGTGTGTTAGAGACAAAAATATGCTTTGCAAGAATACTCTGACTTTATTGCACAGTTCCCGGGACAGGTAGTTTAATAACATAATGGTAGATCCATTAAATAATACGGAATATGATGTATGCAAAATGATGGCAAAAAAAAAAAAAGGGAAAACCAAAAAAAAACCAACCCTCATGAAATGGAGTATTTCCAAAGCTAAATAGATGAGATGGAATGATTTTCAATGAATAAATGTAACTATGGTGAAAGAACCTGAATTGTCATTCGTCTGCTGTTCCTCTGAAGCAGCCAAAGCTTCTAGTGCTTGAAGTGTAGAGACTACAGCATCATCTAGCCCCTTCTCACACTTCCCCTCTGTATTAGTAGGGACAGCGTCGATAAGCGACACTGGAATGTCATCATTGCCTAGGTTACTGGCTTGCTCCTTGTTGTCTCTAGGCTGCGTTGCTTGATTCTGAGAGTCTTCCTCATCTGAACTGTCCCTGAAGCCAGGTGGAGGAGCAGCAATGGCCATGTTTAAGGTATGCAATAGGAAATCATCTTCATTATCATCACCTTCCGGAGGTGGAAGTGAAGTCAGATCAATAATGTCATCACTAGAACCAGAAAGGCTGAGAAGAGCAGGCCTATTGATTTCTCCTACCATGATGTCTTCTTCACAGCTTACTTCATCTTCATCTTCGGCATCATCTGTGTTTTCTGCGTAACAAATATCATGCAGCAAAGGCTCCTCTATCCCTTCTGCAGCTCCAAATATTTTACCATCATTTATAGTTGCGTAAACAGAATTTGTAGCAAACTGAATGCTTTCAGCATCTGGTGACAACTCCAGGCCTTTAATGTCATTGGCATTATTAATATAAATGGCTCTTTGTTTTTCTAGTACTTCTGGACTTTCATCCAAAAGCCTTTCATAGCCGAGAGTCTGGGGATTGATACCATCCAAGTTGTGATCTCCAAATATAAAGGAAACTTTTGCTCCCCTGGGGGAATCCTGTGCTTTCTTGCTAGATTCCAAACCTGAGAGTGACAGCAGTGAAGGCTGATTAAAATTTCTGCTTTCTTCTGCTTCAGTGGGGTCACTTGGCTTGGCCAGATGCTGATCAAATCCACCTGAATTATAAGTATTTTCTATGTACAGATGTCTGTGTTCTTTTTGACATAACAGACTTTCAGAAACATCTACAGTCTTCTGTTTTGGATCGGCAAAGGACATTTGAGTCTCCTGATCTCCTTCAGCCAGGAAAGTGGTAGTTTTTGGTATACAGTTCCACTCAGAAGCAAGGAGATTATGCTTCCCTCTATTTTCAGTTCCTATAGCATGGTGAAATAAAATCAACACTGTGAAATCAAAGAGCAAAGTCATGTAATTTTTAAACAATAGCTTGTTAATACTGAGCAATAAACACTCTGAATAGGGCAGCTGAGCCATGAAACACTTCAGAAAAGCACTTTCAAACTCACCTCTGCTCTAAGTTAAATATCTGTTGATTTAATGACCTAAAGTTTAACTGGTACTTTTGTACTTTAGCACAAAACTAAACCCCAGCTAGGTACAAATGCTATTCCAGGAATAGTAACAAAAAACCAAATCCCCAGCTGGTTTCTCCAATACCATACGTATTCTTACAAAAGATATATGCACATAAAACAATAACACTCATAGGGAGCATGCACCTGTTTCACGACAGTATGAAAGAAATTCATCACCTGGTTTATTTTACCATTAAGATGCTATCATAGGCTGAATATTAGAACATTATAAAGCTGAACTGATACACTGTGATGCTAGGTCTGAGCCAGCAATCAGATCTCATTTGGCATAGCCTTGTATTTATCTGGAGGTGCACTGGCTTAAGCTGCTTTATACATTGGACCATCGTTAACATACTGTGCAATGAATACCTGTTTCTCGGCTCCCTGTATTTTTCTTGTTGGCCATGTTAAATATTGAGCGCCTTGAGTCAACCAGCAGTCTATAGTATCCAGCTGTTAGGCAAGCAAGATTCATTGCATCTGATGACTCCATCAGTAGAGTAATAGGCTAAGAAGAATACAACCAAGTCTTGGTTAAGGCTGTTCCTCATCAATCTGTTAAACTGCTGACAATACTACTACATGGAAGCAAAAGGAATCACATCACAAACACCACACTGAAAAATACACACAAGAACTTATTTTCCTTTCTACCAATATCAAACAGTATCAAACATTTAGAAAAGACTGGAGTTGCAGTAAAATAGAAGTCCAACTGGGCGTTTTAACAGCTGATTTTGCTCTCTTTCTGAATGAAGCTGACCATTTTAAGACTCTTGTTCCATCTTCTTCTGGCATAGACATATTATTCTCACCAAAGCACTGTTTACTGTTACTCTGAAACTGCCAAGAGCTAAGAACGTGGTACATTAGGCGTTGGAGTATTGCAGTAGCATGGGAATCTGCAGCTTCCTAGAAAATGAGGTGCCTGAAGCACATGTAAAGAAGCAAGATACGGGAAGCAAACAGAGTCAGGGAAAGTTCAGGTTCAGAAAATACAGTAGTGAGGTTAAAGCTATCATTACACGGCAGTGACAGCAAATATTACAATGACAGCTTAAAAGATTTCGGTCTTTGTGGCCTGGCATTACTGAAAAGACAAGTGATTTAAAAATAAGCAGATAAACACAAAGAGAATGGAGAAAGATCCTCAGAAGGGAGATCAGCAAAGAAAATAAAGTCAAAGCATTTAGAAAAGAAAGTCAGACCTAACAAAAATGAGAGATCTCAGAGCTTTGAAAAACTATGGCTGCCAGGCTAGCAAGCATCAAACCCGAGACATCCACGTGAAACATACTTTAATTCCCTTTTCTTTTGCAACAATATATGAATTTCTTTGCCTAAAACTTTTGTTCATGTCTCTGTAGCTTTTAACACCAAAAGCTGCTATTCTCAAATTTGTTTTAAGGTGGCCTCTACAACTCCTAGAGAGGAAATAAAAATGAAGCCCTTACCATGATACATAGATAGAAATTACACTGTAGACAACCCATCTTATCACTCACAGTTTGTAGTGACTCATAGCTGTGTGGACATTTGTGACAATTTATCATAATTTTGCATGCAGAGCCCACTGTCACAAGACAGATGCGGGGACCTGCATCATTTGTTCCAGGAGCAACATTACATGCAACAAGGATGGCTCTCCAACTTACTCAACCCCTTACTAGTTAAAAGACAACTGATTCTGATGGAGGCTGTGGCCAAAATATAACTGATGATCATAGCTTACTACCAAACCCACAATAGGTCTGATAATTTTTTAAATGCCGGGGCTGCAGCATTTTAGCCAAAATACCCCGGGTGCCCTGAATGTCATATGAACAGTTTTCAGCAACATGGAAAAATTTAAGCATTTTTTTTCTTTAAAGTATTTTGTGCTACAGTTTGAGCTTCTATTCAGTACCTGTTTCTTTCAAAGCATTCAACTATAGCTATAAAAGTTAACTATAAATTATCAAACCTACAATGGGCTGATTAATCTCTGTTCTTTCGAGTGACTACTAAAAACTAACATTTGAAATGCTATGTTCATCTCAAATTTTCTGCAGCGATTGACAGAAATGGATGACCTCCACAGAAATCTCAGATTGCAGAAAACAGTGCTGTGAACTACTGTTAACCTGCTGAACAGTCCTATGACAGCTAAACTTTTATTGCCTGCTTCTGCCAAGTGATACATGTTTGAGAAGACGTTAAAAAGAACCAAAAATAAAATAAAAATCCAAACTGTTTATTCATGTATTCATTAAGGAAATATTGGCATATATGACATATTTTGGCATATTCAGAATCTGGATACATGAACCTGCTACCTTCGGGTAAACCAAGGGATGAAAACATCAGTTGAGAACACCTACCTGTGTGTGCCTGCATCTCCTTCACAGGACACAGTGACAACCCCTACTCGTGCCCCACAGAGAGGCAATTTTTTGTCAAATTCCATCCAGAGCCTCTCAGAGTTGTAGTTTTAATGTTAGGCCAGTCTCTGTGGGTTTAAGATCGCTTGTGTCGAAATGCAAGGAGATGGGGATATACATGGTTTGCAATAAAACGGTAACAGTATTATAATATAAACCAACATAATACCATGGTAATACGTAATACTATGGCATACAGTGCTGCATTTTACATACCAGCAGATGGGAAGGATTTAATTTCTATATTACTTTCTCCATCTGTAAGAAGGTGATAACAGCTTTCTCACAAGAGTGCTACGAGTTTAGCACAGTAATGCAGGTAAAGTAGCCTGGGATCCTCAGATGTTATCATTGCTAAGTACAGTGAAAGAGATGCTGTGTTCACCAACCTGTACATTTCTCTTAAGCTGCTGTCAAAGAGCATCTAGATTAATCTACAGCAATGTTTTTTTCATTAACTTAAATACGGGGAAACAGTTCCAGGTCAATAAACCTAAAGCATTCAAAGCAAAAGCTTAGTAAAATATTCCTTGTGTATGTTTTTGTGTATAGCTGGGTAAGCAAAAAGAACTGCTAGGCTCTACTTATTTTAACAGAACATTTAAGTTTCAAGTATAATGAGAACTCTTCCTTCAATCTCCGATTATCCTGATTAATGCTCTAGACAGTCTATGAAGCCTTTCACTTCAAACCACACCAAGAACTAGAACAATATATATACAGAACTCCACTCATTGCCACTAGATGCCACAGACGCAAAGTGTTAAGTGGGATTTAAGAGAAATTAAATGACCAGAGGTAGATGAAGAGCATCTGTGAATATATTATGTAGGGCAAAGCAGTGAACCGGGATTATAAGGGCTAAGAAAAAACCTTGCCTTTTTACAGTTTATTTCATTGGTAACCGCTATGCGGTTACTTACAGTGAACTTTGCAGGTAAAACACTGGCTTACAGAGGACACTGGTCTGATGCAGCTGGAGATTCTCTAATGGTAATAATATTGTCTGTTACACTAGAAAGAGCTTCTAGGGGCTCAAGAAGTTTCAAAAGAAAGACAATTTCATCATCACCTCTTCTCACCATGGAAATCAAGGAAGACAACAACAAAGCAAGTTGCCTGGGGCCAGCCAAGAGAAAAATCAGAATAGAATACGCCAGTCTGGTACACTGTAGGCCCCTCAAATGCCCAAGCCATACTCTACATGCACTCTGACCAAAAAAGAGCTAAAAACGCACCCTCAGATTATTATTGGCATGAAAACATTCAAGACAGTATAGCTTGATCAAAAACTCAAATAAAGACAAAAACATTATTTAAAGATGTTATATCAGTATAAATCAACAACAAACTTACTTTTACATCTAAGACATGCAGTTCAACTCTAACACTGCTTTCGTCTTCTGTAAACATCTCAATCCTGTTCACGTGGCTGAAGTCTGCCAGGAGAGCCACCAGGTTTGTTTTGGTGTTTATCACATGACTGATTCCGTACCGCGGCCCTACTAACAGAGTCACTTCTGAACGCTTTTCTCCCTGCTTTAGCAGAAAAAGAAAAAAAGCAAAAGTAAAAAACATGATAGGTACTGCATAGGTAAAAAACATGATAGGTACAGCGACAGAAATCACCACTGCCTTCTTTCTTTTTCATGGAGCTACATTTGCCTTGACATTTCTACACTAAAGATTATTACGTTTTTCTAAGAAGAGACGATATACAAGAACATAATTGATTCATAATTAAAAACAAAAAGTAAAGGAATCTGCTGCTGGATATTGACTATACTCTAGTTTTTAGATGGATAGTTGGATGGACAGACAGATGGATGGACTCTGCTTCTGTTAAAAGAAAATCTTTGTCATTAAGAGTTTTCCAGACTGATAATTTTAGTATTGTATAGTTAATTGGATGGCGCTATTTGCCAAGAAGGTGCTACCTATCTCCAAATCCCCAGTAAAATTCAAATTATAACAGGAATGTTATTTTCAAGATGAAAATAAAAAAAAAAAAGATTTGGTTCAATTAACAATGATTTTTTAAGTGTATAAATAGAACCTAAACTTCTAAAGAAAATGATATGGTCCAGTTATTGCAAAAAGGCATTTAGATAAAAAAATCAAGAGAGGAGAGAGACTATTTCAAGAGAAGTATTACCACTAGTGTTGCCTTGAAAACACGCCCTCCATATAATCGTAGATCACTGAGGAACTTTAGATAATGCACCTTGGCTTGCAGAGCAGATAGCTGAGGAAGGAGAAACAGGGGTAAGACGTAGTGGTAGAAATCAACATATTACCAAATTCAGAAAGAAAATTTATTTGTGTAGTCTAAGGAGAATGGACTGCAATATCAGCTTTTCAGAGCCTGAAACTAAATCATTAGATGCTTGAGTTTCAAATGAGGAGAAACAGTTTCATTCTTAAAATTAAGATCTTGCTTGTTTAGTTAAAATGCACTGAGGACTTGGGTATGGGCAGATCAGAGCACTGCAAGAACATCGTAACTGCTCCAATGAAAGGAAAATGTTAAACTACTCAGATTAAACATCTGTTCATTGAGGGATTTCAAGGCTAGACAGCAGCTTTCCATTCATAATCACCGTCAGTTCTTAAACATTTATGTACCTATACAGAGAAAGAGAACAAAGAATTTGCTTTTGTCAGCTATGTGTATTACATTTTGCTAGGTACTTGTGGCATATGGCATATTATTCCACCTCATTACCGCATTTCCTATTTTTTAAAATAAAACCCTTCCACTATATTTAGTAGGGAATAAATCTGAAAGCTAAATACAGTACAACAATACATATGACCATATCATGCAATACGTGTCATAATTTATCTCCTTTTTTCTCCTCTGAGCTTAAACTACCTACTTAAAGAGGAACAACTTGGAAATATTTTATAAGACTGAATGGAAACAAGGAACAGTTCATTTTACCCAGTCTGGACCCAAACCTTATACCTCCCCGGTGTAAATCCTTACATCTGGACTTTTAAAAGAGAAGTTAAAACAAGCTCATCTCATTTGCTGCTCTTATTTCAGCCACTAGATTTCTAATTCAAAATCTTATTTGATCTTGAACAGCATTTCAAGAGCCCCTATTCTAAGGTTTTTCTAGACACCAAGGAGGAAATGGATCTGAAACAGAGCAACTAGTGGTGATGCTTTCCCCTTCCCTTCACCAGGTGTTCAGTTGGTGGAGAAATACACAGGGGCTGTAAAAAATGGGAGAATCCTGAGAATGATAGGCTTCCCTTCATGCAGAGGGAGAGAAGACCCCAGAAAGAAATCAGTTCCTGTGTTAGTACCTACAAGTGAGACAGAAGGTGACGATGAGCTCAGATGCTTTGTTTCTGAGACTTACCTGCTAAAAAGCAGGTGGGCACACAACATATTTCCAAAGCTCAAATCAAAAAGAATGAAGCAAAACCAATGAATTCTGCTTGCTGCAGGAAGGGACTGTTACAACCTCTCTTCTAACCCACAACCGATACTGTACGCTACTTCATCACCTGCAAGGCCTGCAGCAGCAACGGCTTCCAAAATAAATCCGAATTTACACTACCAAGATAAACAATAAGCGATTGGCATTATTTGGCTTTAGCTTCAGCAGTACGGGAGGTGGCCTTTCTTCCTGAGCATCGCAGGTCAAACACACAGAGCTACGTTCGCAGTCATGACGTGATCGGAAACCTCCAAGCAGGATTTCTGCTGATCACAATAAACCTTAGCTCAGGCACCAGGTGTTTGGGGGTTTTTCCGTTCAGAAACAAAGTGTCACGAAGCAGGATTCAACTCATTTTATGTCTCAACTAGTCACTCTTAGGTTCTTTTTATAGTCCGTGGAGAAAAATAGGCATTTCTAGGACACAAGTCATCTGACCTATTTTTGGTTCCTGATGTGGGATGGGATGAATCGCTCCCTAGAAGTGCCTATTTCTCTCCATTGACTACAAAGAGAGACTAGATGACTTGCATAAAGAAACCTCATTATGGTGTCTAAAACCAGCCTCAGCTGTATGCATGTAACAAAGGCATTTCTCAGAGACATTGTCTTCCACATGTTTTTTCCGGCTGAAGTGAAAGCTTAGTGCTAAGAAAAGCTTTTTACAACAGCAAGGAGGGTCATTTACTGTAAGGACCACCATCTATCCAGTTAGATTCAGGACACGGTGAAAAGTCTCTGCCTACAGCATAACAGAAAACAATCCTAAAAACCAGCATTTATGTCAGGCCCCTAGGTTAATGTGGTTCAGATGAGAGTATCAGAGAGAGAAAAATAACTTTCCTAACAAGTCTGCCATTAATAGGAAGCACTAAATGAATTTAAAAATATGTATCTTTATCATACATGAAGTACTAATAACCAGTTTTCTGGCCTTCTCAAGATAAGAAGATAGTTTAGTTGGGGTATAATTAATTATTTTTAATTGTTCTTGGCTATGTTCTACCAAGCACCAAAAGTTACATCTCTGAAAATATAATGGCTAGGTGTTTCTCCGAAGGATTAACTTTAAATGTTTCCCATGTATGCCACCCTTTCTGTTCTTTAAAACATATTTTCCATTAAGATGCAAATGTAATACCTTTTTACCCGGAGGAACTAGGTTTTGATTTGCTTTGACAAGGTGTGAAAGTGCTTTCTTTATGTTCTTTTCTTTCATGCTTTGCAGCACAGCAGATGGAAGAAAAGTCTCTAATCCCCATTCTTTTCTGCAATAAAAGGCATATATTTAATTTCACATTCCTGTGATGATTATTTATCTAAAGACCGGTGACTATGATGCCAAGTGAATGAACACCTGAAAACAGAAGGAGAGTTGATCAAGTCCAGAGTTTTGCAATAACACATTATTTTCTATATTCAAACTACATATTATTTATGAAAAAGATGCTTTAAAATGATATATAATCTCTCTTCTATCCCTTCCATCGTGCCATTCAGAAAATAAACTTTAAGTTGTTACGTTTAAAGTCTATGCTGTGTTGTTAAACACCACTTAATTACATAGGCAAGTACCACTATAGAATAAAAATTGCCGAAGATTGAACAACATAACGTCAGATTTAATTTTATTTTCTAGGCTTTTTTTAGAACATGCAAACCAGCCAGCCATTGTCTTTGTCACTTATATTTTGCGGGTTTTTTTCCCCCTCAAAAACAACCAGTCCTCTCCTTTTACTGAATTTTCTTCTCTGCTTGAAGCACCCCTTTTGATAGAAGACTGACTTTTCACTTGTAATTATTTCTGCTGATTCATTAATAGGATACAATATAACATGATCTTCAGTTAGGTAGATAAACTCCACAAGATTTAGTGTGCAACAGTTATTATTTCCATTCTGTAATTAAATTAAGCAACAATAACAAAAGTTTGGGGGTTTGAGTTTTGTGTTGTTGTTTTTTTTTTTTTTTTAAATCCAAGCAGCTGTACACACAGTTGCATTTTGGAAATTTTCTTTTGCTTTGTAGTTACATACACATGTTGTCTAGCATAAAACAGGTGCCTGCTGGGATACTTCTGTATTTAAGAAATCTTACAAATGGAATCTAAGACCCTACAGTCTTCTGAACCAAGAAATCATCTGAATCTTACTATAATAATCTCTACTAAAACCTTAGGATTCAGACCATATATAAACTTAGATCTGACCACTAAATCATTGAAAGCAAATGAGTTAATCTTATTTACATTTAGAGGCTATTTCACATGCCTAAACAGATGACAAAAAGGTCAACGGACCAAAAGCTCCATACTTACATCTCTTAACACACCTGAATCAATTTCAGTGACAAAGAATGAACCTAAAATTGGTGCATACATATAGACATATTAAAGAAACAACCTTAAAGAATCTACGAGTTACTCCTAAGAGAGTAATGTTTACTCCACTTCTAAAGAACACACTGCCTTCTCAACTTACTCTATATATTTGAGAGATATTTTCTGAGTTTGCTTGGTGGTCACAGTTGCAATATACATTTGTAATGCAGCCAACCGCAGGGCAATGTCATATTTCAGTTCTGGTCCAAATCTTTCCTGAACCACGTCGTTACAGCTCTGCCAAAGAACCAGTAGAGGGAGCATCAAGTTAAAAAATCTTGCACTAAAAATAAATTATAGTCCTTTTTTTTTTTTTTAAATTAACATTGGCTGAAGAGTAACCCTGAACTCAGAAGCAGGACCATGCTGAAGGTAGGACTGCTGCTCTCAGAGGTGTCAGATGCTCACCAGGATATGGGCACTTCTGAAGAACCCAAGTACTTCTGCCAAAGAGCAGAAGGCGTGAGCATTTGGATCTAAGCTCTCTTCATCCTTCCTGGGGAGAACAGTAATCCTCTTTCACAAAGAGTGCTGGGAAGGTATCAGTGTATCTGGACTCAGGATAGCAGGATTCTAGCTGGTGAGATACCCAGAAGAACCACATTGCTTGTACATCAGCTTTCTCATCCATTTTACTGGAAGTTCCTTTTCAGACATAATTTCTGTCTGATATTACAGTACCAGAAATAAGTATTAGCAATTACTTCAGCTTCACTCTTTTCTAAAGCCAAATATATTTTGGAAAGATATCAAAGCATTACTATTTGGAGACACTTAGGAAGGAAGGGGACTTTGCAGATGATAAAGATTTGCACATTCCCCAAGTGCATTCATTGGCTTTATGCAGCAGAAATAAAAACCAGGATTTACTGCAGCCATGCTTTTCTAAGTGAAGATATAAATCTATATATACACTGAGTGCAACTATCTTTTTATTCTCCTTTACACTAACAATGGCCGTGCTTTCACTTACCTGTACATAGAGATATTCAAAAGCAACTGGATCTCTTCTCAAAAGATCAATGGGATCCTTTGGGACAAAGCTAATCCTGAAAAGACATCTCATCTTATGCGAGCTTGGCCTCTGTGTCACCTAGGACAGTGCGATAATCATATTAGAGCTTGGCAACCCTGGTCAAGCAATGCAGTCTGTAGTCTTGGGCAATGTGACCCTGCTCCAGAGACACGTGGTAGCAAGAAAAATAATTCTGTCCAAGAAAGAGCTTTGCCATGGGCTCCTTATTAAGTTCTTCACGTAGGAACATCATATATATAATCTTGTGGAAAGATTTTTAGACTCATATAGGCATGACTGCCCAATACAACTCATCCTCAAAGCATCAGAGTTCACTCATTCAAAACCAGAGTGAAAGGACAGAAAAAACAGACCTTAATGAAAACCATCCAAGTGAAATACAAACCGAGTTGTGCTTCAGCAGGACCAAAATACTCATAAAAGAGAAGGGCTAGAAGGTTTTGGGGGCGAGGTCACATTTTATTTCTTAGACTGACTGAGAACATAGGCAAAGCACAGCCTGGCAGCTATTATTCTCACTTTCTCTTGCTTGTTTTAATCCATTAGGCAATTTGTGAGAAATTAGGTCTGTTTCCTGGGTTGTTCTGGATTAAGAGACCTACCCCATGACTTCGGAGCAAGACAAATGTCTTCCAATACATTACAAAACGAAAAAGACCGCTTTGCATGTTGGTCAGCAAAACTTTGTTAAGCGTGTAACACCGTAATCTGGGTATATTCACGGGGGACCACTGCATAGCTAATGAATAATTGGATGAAACATTATAATGGAGCAACATTATAATGGCAAATTAAAGTATTGCTGATTTTACAGGAACTTCAAAGAAGACACCCTCAGAATTAATGTAGTTTATGTAGTTTACTTAATTAGGCTAATGCAGTTAGAGAGTTAGTGTACTTTATAATCAACATCTTTAATTGATAAAACTATACTTCTAAAAATCTCCAATGAAGCCTCTGTCTTGCCCTAACAATTTTCAAAAAATATGTTTATCTCACATTGTCTCTGACCTCATTCCTAAGTATCTAGGCATACTCTGTATGTATAAATAAAAGCTGCAGATGGGATTTTTGAAAGTTCACTGTGTTAGTTTATTCTGATCCTTCCGATTTCAATGAGCATTTTACCAATTACTTCAAAGACGGACAGCTAGGAGAGCCAGTACTGAGTACTTCTGGATACTGTGCAATGACTGGGTAGCTTATACCCACAAGAAAAGAATGTTGACATGGCAAAGTCAAGTGCTTAAAGGTTAGAAAATGCTAGAAAGACTGTTAGCTGGTAAACTAAGCTCCTTCATACTATTACACAGACTCTAGTTATACGATCAAGGGAATTCTGGCATTTAAATTAAATATTTTTTCCCCATCCCATCTAAGAATCCATTTCGCTTTTTTTTTTAACATTTAGGTGAAATTTAAAAAATACTAACATTCTCCTGAAACATAGAAGTATCATGGAAAATTTCAGGCTAAACAGTTTGCCAAAATGGTAAGCGGTCAAAATCAGCGTCCTCTGCTGGGAACTGTGAAGCAACTTTACCTCTAGTCACACCTCCCTGATCTAAGGAAGAAAGTCACACCAGCATTTTCAGGTCACAATTCATCATCACTGAAGTGACATAATGTTTCGCTGCGTAAATAAGCCAAACTTGGCTTCATCAGAAAGAGTATTATTCCCTGTCACCCAGATACAGATCTGTATAATCAGATAGGAACCAAAGATCAAAAAAAGGTTTTTAAAGGCATTTGGGCAGACTGTGGTTCTCAGAATTGTCACCATGGATTGTCCAGCTGTTGAGAATGTTTACTAGCTGGGCCATGTACGATATGAAAGAGGCTTGATAATATTTTCTAGCTTTCTGTCTGATCTTTAATAAACTGTTAAATACTTTTTAATGGCCCAACGAAGCAATGAAATATGATGCCTATATAATAGAAAAAAAAATTGTTTTCTGTGAGAACCTGATTCTTACAACCACATCTAAATACTGTTGCTATTTGATAGATCAAACTATAAATCTTGCAGTTAACACACTTGAGTAATGAAAAAGGTGGATAATTTACTGATTAACCCATCTCATTAATATCTGTTTTCACATATCATTACACAAACCTGAGTTAGAGTCTCCTGTTCATGTAGCAAAAGGAGTTTCGTTCCAGATCCTTCAACCCTCTGCTCCAGCATCAGGGAAAAGTGTTCAATACACTTGATGGAAAGCTTTTCTTGGAGTGTTAAGATGACATCCTAATTAACAAAGGATTCATAAAATGTGCTTAAATTCATGAAGTGCTTGGGACCCGGTTCCTCACTGCCACGCACCCTGCATGTACCCAGCACAGGTTGGAAGCCCAGATGTTAAACGGGAGGACGGTCGTGTTTCGTGCCTGTTCTGCACGAGTATACAGGACATCACACACGTTCACCCAGTGAAAAATCAGCAACTTTCTGTGCAGTTTAACATGCAAATTATACTTGTGCAGCCCTTAGATCGTATCTCTCTGTCTCCCTGGAAAAAAAACCTCTCCATCAGCAAAGGAGAGAGTCTTGCCGCTATTCACTTACTGTTGGGGCAGGGCCACCGAGTAGTATAACCCAAATTTACATGGTTCAACAAAAAAATAAAATGAATGGCCTTTATTTGTTCTTACGGCAAGGTTTTTTTCTTAAGTCCACATCCTAAGTTTTAAATGCTGACAGAAAAGTCAGCAGTGATGATACCTGTGCAGAACGATAGCTCTAAACTCAGGGACCCTGTTAATTTATAGTATAAAACCCATTTAGAGACTTCTAATTAGTTTTTTTTCACATTTAATTATGTCTAAGGATAATTAATTTGAGAGCAATTGTTTCTAAAATAACAGCTAACCAAACCTCCTCACAAAACCATTCAACCAATCCCTACTTTACTTTCATATAACACTTTGTAAATATATGCAGAGTATTAGTATCATCTGGCAAGGTATCTTTTGCTTTAGAGAATGTAGTAGGAAAAAGAAATATATAAGAACCCATCACTTAAAAATAGTTTTGCATTATGTCGGTGAAAAGATTAAAACATTTCTATCCATCCAAAAGATTTTTAGATATACGTAGAGTATCCAGATGGATAGGACTTACTAAGGATATCATGGCGAATTGTAATCCAAGTGTTTTAACATAATTTAGGAAGATTAATTGATCAATTACAGTGTGTTTATGGAAAATCAACACCAAACTGGTAGAAGGATGAAAAATGTATGTAGGAGGATGGGGACAACTCTGTACAATGTAAAGAATGTAAGACAGTATTAATGGATTGCAAGTAACCACTCTAAATAATGGAAGTTAATATGATACTATTCTGACTAATAGCGAATTTATTGCTTACACATTACATCTACTTTTATTTATACTCCTAAACTATGCTCAAAGACAAGGGGCATAACAGTCACATGAAGAGACATAATATTAAATGTAAGTTTTTAAGAGGGGGTAATAATGGCACTGTTTTCCACTAGGTGTCTTAGACCTTTTCAAATATGACGCTAAGGCAAACAGGCACTGAATTATTGAACCACATTTTTTGCTAGCCTATCCACTCATCCAATAACTTTTAAGAGTCAGCACAGGTGCCACCTCCCAGCAATAAGGAAAGCGAGGACTGCAGGTAAGGCACTGGTTGCGCCCACGTTGTTAAGTGGTGAGTTACTGGACTGCTAGGGGTGGAAAAAACCTGCATTTGCCTTGACTCAACTGGGGCACGTCTACTTCACCTCAGTTTAGGAAAAAAAGCAGCAATCCACACCCACCCGTCCACAACGAGGAATATACACACGCATACATGCAAGAATATGTAATATATAGCTGTGCAGGCTACGGAATACATAATTGCCTGAATTAGATGCAAAGGAAATTATTCCTACAAATAGTCAGAATGACTAAGGTCAAAGCAGGCTTACAACACCAATACAGCTAGGTCGCTGAGCCCACGTGGGTATCTTCGCAAACGACTTCAGATTAGATATACGATCTTACAGTACGTGACACACCCATGACAGAACTACTGAAAATTAATGTAATGTGATGGCCAAAGACCGGTCTTCAGAGGCAAAATATCCTGGAACAGGTTTGTTGGTTTTATGCTCATAAGAGAAAATACTTCAAAGTGGGCTCGTGGGCCTTAGAAGGGTATGGAGACCTCACTACCTACGTGAAGCATGTCTCCTATTTCTTCACCCAACCGAATTCTCAAATGGACTGAAGGAATTCAGTACCCCATGGCTGTAGAGTGGAGCTTGTATCCCTTACCTGCACTCAACTTATGCCTAAGGTATATATATATGAACTATAAACAGATATTGCAGCCCATTTTTAAGTGTAACTTCGGTATCTGTTTTGCCTTCAGACTGGAGTAAATTTCCTCGTTTACCTCATTAAATCACTCTCCTTGCTGTTCTAACTGATTGAGCATACTGCTGAATCACAGTGAGCACAAAAGCAGCCTTTCTTCAAATACACATAGCTTTATAATCCCTTAAAACCAGTAAAAGCTGGCAGTGCAGCTGAAAATTGCATCCCCAGCCTTCACTGATCATTCTCACCCATGCCTCTCTCTTGTCTCGGTGTCCCAAGCATGCACGCTACCATGTGATGAACTAGATTTGGTAACCAATCTGTGTTAAAACTGGCTCACCCAAACAAAAATGCTTGAGAGACTAGCAGCGTGCCCAACAGCGCTAGTCGTGCTGCTTACTCTGCTACTCCAAGGCACTCACGGACACCGATGACGCCTCTGGTCTAGGAACCTACGTGGAACAGTGTCACAGACACTCCCTAGCAGCCTCAGTCGTGTGCCAGGGCTTCACCTCTTTATTTCTGTACGTGAAATGTGTTATGGAAAGCACAGAGGGCATTACACCGAGATGAGCAATTTTTCACCAGCATTACCCTACAATATCCCATCCCAAGTTCAGCGGATGACAAGCTAGATGATATTCAATTAGCAACCAACATCTTAATCTTCTTAGCTCCTGACTTTTGCTGACAAATCGTGCTAGTATTTGGCAGCATATCAAAACGATAGGACCACGCAATTTCAGTTGCGGTCCAGGCACATTAAAATGATGACTTCTACTTCTTCGGTGACAATACAACATGGTTTTAGCAGCAGAAAAATGGACCAAAACCTCATTATTTCTGAACCATGAGTCCAGTCCCAACTGAACACACTAGTAATTTTGTTCTTAAAAGCATTCCAGGTAAATTATAATTACTGAAGGTCTTAAAAAGAGTTAACTGGCATTCTTGGCATTGCATACCAAGGTATATCTAGCCTACCTTTATTGAAGTGCTGCAGTCAAAACGGAACGATTTGGTTTGTCCATTTTCAAGATACACCTTCAGAACATTTGGCATGAAAAGAAGTGAATTGTCCTTAACTGTTTCCTGCCAAGCAAATTAGTGAATCGAATTACAACATGTAACAAGGGAAATCTAAATGTTGTTCTATAAAGAAGGACATCATTCAGATGGAAAGGTAACAACTGAAAAGGAGTGTGTTGGGTCAAATCGAAAGCAGAATTAGCAATGCCCTGCAAGTGTCTAGCCATGCTCATTACAGCTGCACTCTGTAGGTCTCTTTCCTGGAAAAATGTAACTGCTCACATACATTTTATGTCTGGCTTGGGGTATTTTCTTTCCCTAAATACTATCTGACAATAAATGCTGTCTCTAAAGTTGAAACATTTTCAATAAAACAGAAAAATAGATTACTGCTTCTCTGACTATAGTGAGCTATTTAGTGTCTTCAATCTGCAAAACGGGAACTGCAGATTCATTAGTAAGAATTACAGTCAAGATGTTTTACATTCTCTTTATAGCTGGATACTAAATGCTAATATCTGTTATTGTTTAAAAAAAGTAACATAATATTGCTACCTAATTGTGACGATTCATAACAAGGATAGTAAAATAAACAGAAAAAAGGAAGGGAAACAAAGCTTTGTTTCATGTGGCTTTTTGTGTTGGTCTTTTTTGGTTGTTTTTTTTTTAAGCAGAAATTGCTTTTTGACAAAACACAGTATCAATTTATGTTTGGAAGAGAGTTGGATAAAGACATCAGTGTGGAACGATGTTCTGGCAAATTATTAAAATGAGCCAGGAGTTCACGTTTAAGGAGGAGTTCAGTGCCTCTCAAAGGGAGGCTGACTTTGCCTTAGGGCTGGAAACAACAAGTTCAAGTAGATGAAACAAATTTTAGAGAGGTCTGTAAGGTAACATTAATCTGTTTTCTTGACATGCTACTTCTCTTGAGCTTATGGGTTTTCCTACTACAAAGTTGCTCTGAAAAAAACCCAAGCAAGCATTATCAAGACTATAAAGACAGACATATATGTGCTATCACCACAAAATGCCTTCACTAGCTTTTTAATTTTATTTTAAGAAGGGACAAATTTTTCACAATATTATGGGCCCAATGGACTTTAAAAACAGATCTTTCAAAAACTTCAGAAACAGAAAAACCCCTCCCTTTGCAAGCCTATCACCATTGCTCCTACCATATAATTCCCTCACTTTCCAGCCTTGAGGCATACCTTTGGATGAAATGCTCAGTCCTTCCTAAGGTTAAATAGTTGAATACTCACCGACACCTGGCCATTGATAATTACTTCTTCTGAGAAGCGCACTTTGACAGGATTGGACTTCAATCTTGCCTTTTTTGCAGCACTAATAAAAGCTGATTTAGGAGACTGGAAGGAAAAATGATGACAAGATATATCACATAATTTCAAGTTAAAACCTATCTTTCCTTTTTCAGTTATTCCCCCTGTTTCTCACACACTGGGAACACTATGTATACAGCAACACTTTGCATACCATTCACTGAAGAATGGAAATACAGTCAAACCATAATGCGTCCCGAGGTAATATATATGCACATACATATAAGGAATCACCGATGCATACTGCACATACTGAAGGTTATCCCGCTGTCAGACTAGAGCGAGGAGAAGGGCTCTCAGTGTACGTACAAATTCCTCGTAGTGCTTCCACAATGACTCTTGTCAACCAAACTTGTTTGCATGAATGGACACGGAGCAGTGACCAACCAGTGACCCTTCCTTCAAACACTGAATGGAAAATTTTTGCATAATCTGTGATCCACTAGATACAGACATACACACAACTTTTGCCAAAAAAGTGTCAGCGCTCTCCAAGCACAGTGGCATCTCACTATAGTAGTCCACTTCAAAACGCAGGTTAGAACACCAAAAGGCACCTGCAGGCCAGCAGGCTTCCCCCAAACCTATCCCCTACACACACCTTGTGCAACACTTGCCTTCAATAGATCAGACACTTTGTGGGACTTCATGGATTAGAAGTCTAGAAACATTTCTAATTTTCTTCTGGGACCTAACTGACTTTTACCTATTCCATTATTCAATGGATTCACTTGTGATCAAGTGTTCAGCCCTTGGAAAAAAATTCTCTCTCCATTTGAGGAGTTTGACTAACAACCCATTTTTAGTAACAAATTAAATATTCACAGTCAACGGGATTTCCATTTTCATCAGCAGAAGCAAGGTACTTTTATTCTCAGGTCAGTTACAAAAACAGCACTTCTGGCATTGCCTAACTCCATAACCATGACAACGGGCAACGGAAGAAATTCTGGCTTTGACGGAAAATCACTGGGCTCCTTCAGGCCACGTTTTGGTCCATTTGTTTCAGTAAAATGTGAATTAAGATTTTCAGAATCTTATTCTAGCTCCTGAGAAGTGGTCTTACTAGCTTTGGATACTGAAAAGACTAACTCATGTTGGTTTGCCTGTGAGAAATTAGCGCAGGCGTCAGTGATGATGATCCTGGAATAATTTCCTATTACCAGTGCAGCATGACAGCAGTCCTTGTAAACACAGAAGTCTTGTCACCATCACTCAAATTTTGACTCAACTAACAGTCTGCAGGAGCGATGCAGTAGTCCAAGGCCACGTGCTCTTGTTGTCTCTTATCTCTGCTGAAACTTCAAAAGTTATTTTCTTGTGATGCAGAAGCCTTGTTTCTAGTAACTAGCAGGAAGAAGTCTCTAGCTCATTTCTGTATGCCACTGATTTATTATCACATCGAAAATGTGGTAACTATTATCATAGGCTCGGTATCAACCAGCGAACAAGGAATGAAAGATGCCACATTGTCCCAGGAAATATCAGAGCCATGTGATACTTTCTGCAGCACAAAATAGAACCAAGAAATAAAAATGAATGCTTCTTCACTTTTACAGTTCATTCTTTCTTACCTCTTCTCTAGCAGCTATGACCATACATCTTTTTAATCAGTAACAGTAAATGACAGAAAATTCAACCCCATGATAAAACCAAGCTCAGCTTCCAAAGCCAGTGCTGAAAAATGCAGAAGGTCCCCCGGAAGATTTGAAACAACCAACGAAAAGAAACAAAGAAAAAAAGTTAAAAAAAAAAGAAAAGTTAATGTCTTGGGGCCAGGGCACCCAAAGCACTTCTTCAGCAGGAAGGGACAACATGGTAACACTGAAGAAGCATGCTTACATATTGTATTCTAGAGATGAATTCCTAGAAAGACACAGTATACAATAATACCATGATCAATATAATAATTCTACACATGCCTTTTCTAATTTCCCTCCTCTCCATGTAGTCCCCTTCTGCAGTGTGTAAGGGAGATAGTCTATATGGCATCCAAGTAATGGACTGCAACCTATGGATTCCCACTGCTACGGGGCAGCACAGCTCTAGTAGTGTGCTACTGGCTCTCCCTTGCAAGGGCAAGGGGAAAAGAGCGGCTTTCACTTACTCTTCTTGCTGGAAGAGGCTTTTTACAGTTGTTTGCTCTTGTTGCAGATGAGTCACCAGTCTAGCCTCTCTTTACAGGCAGACTGCCAAATTTTCTTCCGGATTCTGGCAAGGTTATTCCCATACAGCAGATCTGGCAAACGGTTATGTGGCTCTGTTGTTCTCTACAACCTCTCTACAACCTCTCTCTTCTCCTCTCTACAACCTCAAAAGTCACTTGTGGGGGGCATAAACACTTAAACGATGTTACTGCAAAAACGTGATAGGGGAGTCCAACGCAACTGAAAGATTTGAACATATGCGAGTTCCCAAGAACCCCTCCAGGACGTGGGGTTTAACGTACGTATTGCACAGCCAGGGGAGCACACCGTGGTGGGGCTTCCCTCCCTTCCCACTTCTTCTGTGGCTATGTGGTCAGGACTCCAGCCCCTTGCCAGACACTCTGGGTGAGCCTGGAAGCAGATTGCTTTCTAAAAAGCTTCAAACTATAAACCAGGGGCGTAAGAAAAACTAGAACAGCTGTGCCAGGTATTTGGGGGAATGTTCTCTGCTGGTTAAAGGTTTGAGTAAGAGCACAGCTTTTGCATTTAATTGCACAATCTCATTGTTTCTACCTCTGCATCAACTTGGCACTTGACATTTTGTCTTTGAGAAAGGAACTGTTTCTAAAAAGTGCGGCAAATACCTAGGAAAACAGTTGGGTTTGATTGTTGAAACTTGCTTGTCTAACAAAGCATCAGCAAAATGATGTGCTGCTCTATTCTATTTTAATGTCTTCAGGTCTGTAGGCAAAGAACGCTATCAATTAATGATACTCAGAGTGCCAGGTTCATTTGTTTCTGATACTCTGACTTTTAGCCAAATGGAAGCCATTATCCTCAGTTAACCACCTTAAGCGGGAGGTGTTTACACTAATGCAGAACATTTATCACTGCAAGTAAAGTATTTGCATTGTCACAGATAAAACAGCTTAATTAGAGTGACTTTTGCAAAATGAAGGGACACATTTTAACAAGGAGTCAAAATACTTCAAAAACCCACAAACATCATGCTGTGTGACCTAAGCACTGTTTCCTGTTAAAAGCTCAAATTTATCAGGATTTTAAATAATTTTTACTTGTTTACACAGAATTCAGTAAAAATTCAGCTGATCATTTCAACACTACCTGGAGAAACTGCTAACAAGATAAATGAAGCTTTGCATAGAGATCTGCTTGGAGGAAATGATAGTGAAGACTGAGACCCTCCTTTGAACCCTACTTACTAGGGACTGCAGTCAATGGGCATCCCATCAGTAGGGTCAAAACATGACAGATTGCTATAACAAGACGAGGCTTTCTGGAAAATATTACTTTTCTCATTTTCTGGAGTGTTCAAAATTAGATCTTATTTTTGTCAGCAGCATTATAGCAGGTCATTTTTTGATAGATCTTAGAAACAATATCCTACATTTTGAGGGAAACTGGTTTTCGATGAAAATAAGAATGTCTAGTACTTTGTCTGCTTTTGCAGGTAAACTATAATTTTGGGGAGATTCCAAGGGAAATGGTGTTTATTTGCTGCAAAAGCCCCTTTGAGTGCTCTTGCCGGTAGAGGTGCTACAACAACAAAACCTTTACTCATGCTCAAGAAAAAGAAGGATTTAGCATTTAGAAGAGCATAGTGTAGTACTGAGTTACCATAATGAAATGAAACAAGATAGCAGTCACAAGGTAAAAAGAAAACCTGCTCTCTGTGACAATGTGTCAAAATCAGACAGAAAAAATGGTCCCAGATTGTATATATGCTATCAGTTCTAAGCTTGTTACTTAAAATTAGTCATTAGTTTAATACAAAATATTATGTTTGTTAGGAAATAAAGAAAAATTGCAAGACTGCAAAAATATGTTGACTTTTTGGTCCATCCCTAAAGGCAATTATATCAGACAAAATTTAGCAAGCAAATAAAACGTGAATAAGAGGAAGAATTAAATTTATTAAGTGGAACAGTACATAATGCCCAAAGGCAAACTAAATACTACCATTCATAGCTGTGAGCAAGGCTGAAACAACTACACTGGCTCACAAGAGCATTGTAGAAGAGTAGGTAGGGACATGGGAGAAATAATGTGGAGAAGTTTTACCATGCAGCAATTTGTTATAACCACAGGGCACTGACAGATCATCATCAGGAGTACTTCTTTGTTAAACTCTTGGAACAAATTTAATTGCTGAAATAGTGGTCAGATTTGGGTTCTCTCTTAAAAGTTGGTGATTGATCACAGACAATTATATTTTACTATTTGCATTATTTATATTTTACTATTTTTAGATGGTAATCAGTCTGCTCATTAGTCCCATGCATGTATAACATGGACCTGTAAGGTGGGGAATAGCCAAACCTTACTTTAATGCAGGCATTGAGAAAATCCAATTCATTCCATCTGCAGTAAATGACAGCCTAGTTTACTGTGATTGTCCCAGAAACCATGAGTGAAACCTCAGGTCAGCTTCAGACTTTGTGGAACATGCAGACGTTGCAGCGCATCTCATGACTAGATGGGCCTGAGCCATCTAGCTCTGCGTTTATTAAATGTGGAGATCCTCCACAAAATCCCCTGCACTGGCCTTTTGGGATTCTGCCTCTCCAAAGTTCAGCCCTTTACATTCATGGATTACTCCTTTACATTCATGATTACCTCTCATACACAGGTGACTACTCTTTAATCAAGTGCAGAAAAGTACAAAAAAAGTCAGCCGTGCCGTACTACTTTCAACCCTACAACTGCAAGGATGAGGACCTTTGGGAATGAAAGAAACCTTCACCCCATACAAACCCAGGCTAAAATGAACAAATGAAGGACTATATGAATTGTAATGCACCTGAGATGGGAGAAAGGGCTAATGAAGAGGGAAAAGAGACCTAATGGCAACGGGGGGAGGAGGAGAGAACTACAAGGAGAATATGGTGGACAGGGTGAAGGGTGGAGGGGCTCTCTTCCACTTTGCCAAAAAATTAACACGAAAGTTCACATTGAATTTCCTCACAGTCTTCCCTGCTGAAAAGATCATGTATTTCATACAACTGTACTCCAGAAAAATCCATATAGCCTAAGAGGAGGCCTCCAGGAAGGAAGGTCAGGATTTGCACCACACACAGATGGAAGAAGAAACGCTGCACAGCACAGGTCTGACATGAGAGGAGGCTCCACTGAACAGCAAAGAGTGGTTGGACAGTGGCCATGGTCCAGCCAGCACTTCCAGGAGGCAACGCAGTGATGGCAAGTTTGTCGTTAACCACACCGTGATCCTCTCCTGTGTACAATTAAAGCTATGTATTGAACTGACCATACCAAAACGCTGATGTGGAAGTTACGCAGTGGAAAAGGTCCTCAGGATGACCATAAAAAATGTACACATTCAAAGAAAAAAAAGCCATCATCTCTACACCAACTTCACACCTTCAAGCAGTCAGAAATCATCTTGTTCAAAATGCTCACGTCTGACTTCCAAATGATTTCTAAAACTACACCTTGGTAGTCGTCTTCACTTTAGATTTTGAAGTCTTTGTGACAAACCTGTTTCTTTTTTATATCCTTCTTTACAACCACAAGCCTAGATATGGTAGTTGCTGCTGTTACACGACTCCAGAAAGCAAAGCAGCATGAAAAAACCTGTGAGACTCTCAATAAGATTGTTGCCACAATCATTACGATCCATAAATGTTATTTATCGTAGTTCTTCTGCAAACGTTGTGTCTCAGACACAACTGTGTTATAACAAGAAGCATCTCTTTCAAAACAGAAAAAGATCTTATCCTTTTCCCCTTGCAGAACTTACACACAGCAAAATTGCCATAGATCTCAGTTGGGCCTGGACTACATCCAAGGAACTTAAGAGATTAATCGTGAAAGCAACCTATCAAATGATCTGTATACATAAAATCTGAACAAATATCAAAACAGGCAAGTTATTTGATTTGAGTAATGCTTAAAACTTAATAAGGCAACAAGCAGAATGATAGTCCATTTACGGAATAAAATGGTCAGAAATGATAATCAAATGCCATACTTCCAGAAATCAAAACTTTGAACTGCTTCAACTGCTTTAGCTGTTCAGTGACCTCCTTGTGAGCAGTGGTGATATGAACCTAGCAGAGACTTGTAGATTGATGGAAAGAAAAAGATAACCTAATGCTTTGGTTTGGTCATAATTAAAATGAAATTTTAATGAGTTTAAGCATTAAACAAAACTAAATGCACTTAAGCAAAAATGATCCGCAAAAGCTTTCAAAAAGTACTAAGTGAACTACAGGGTACTATAAATCTAGATTATGTCTACTTTCACCTGCAATCATAAAGGATGGTTACCTGAAAGCAAGAAAACAAAACACACTCTAAATAGCGCAAATAAAAACAATTAAGAAACAGCACTCTTGTAATCCATCTTGGCAGATATTTTTCATGCAATGATAGAAAGAAAAAGGTTCACCATCAAGAAGAGAGATCGATGAAATTTTTGTAAAGATGTATTTCTGCCAAGAACGGGGAAGAAGTTCAGTCTTTATTTAAAAGCTCTTACTTTTCCATTGTCTGGTTTCTACTTCACCTTTCCAGTTTTATTGGCAAAAGAGTAAAAGGAAAAAAGAAGGAGGCAAAATTAAAGAAAAGGGGAAAACACATGTGCATCATTATTTTTGAAGACATAAATATTATTTCCAAACCGTAAGAAAAAACGTATTCGCCAGAAGACCAGCACAGGTACACAGCCGGAGTGCAGCAACACCCAGGACGGCAGAGCTGAGAGGGCTGTCACCTAACAGGCTCAGGCACTACTGACGATAACATCGCGGCAATATGAAGGCCAGCATGGGCCAGATGTTCAAGGCAACTCAGGAGTCCCCAGGAGACTTCACGGCCCAGGGTTTGCAAAAACTGAGGGACCTTGCACTGCTTCAGGGCTCAAACTTGGCTGCGCACACTGGCAGCATCTCAACTGCTCCCCGTCCCTCCGCACACCTTTGTTTCCACTGCAGGAAAACTTGGGCTTGAAAGTGGTAAGGGAAGGATGCTATGAATCAACAAGACCCTGGTCTGGATGGGTAGGGAGGTACAATAAGAGTGCACAAACCAGAGGAAATCTGCAGGGTGCAGCTGTCCTGCAGTTCATGCTCGCCCAACTAAGCTCAGGCCACTGAAGCATCCCGACTTTGGGTTAAAAATGGGTCAAATAAAGCTAGCCCCAATATGCATACATCAATTGCATCTTCTGACTGCTCTGTGGACATTCTTGGGGAGACGATCTTCATGCCTACATGAGATAAAACGTCCATCAGCCCCAAAAACTGGTGTGCCTTGTCTGCTGAGGTAGAGCTGGGGGACTCTGACAGACGTGCCAGAGTGGGGCAACACAAATACGTGTATAAGATGGGCACATCGGCCCAAACGGCTGACAGGGCAGCAAAGTGTTTCAGTGCCATTCCTAGCTCAGTGACATCTAAAGGTAGTTCAGTTATTGATTAGCTTTTGGTGCTATGTAATGAGAGGAGCAGATTCTGCCTTTTCAGCCCTCAAACACGGCTTGGACCCGAAGACCTGGGAAGATACCAGGTCATGACTTTCCTTCTTCTCCAGGTCAAAGGCTGGAGGAACACCGTACCCATGCTGCAAGGTTTCCCACTGAACATGGAGTGCACAGTTAATTTGGGTTTCAGCTTCCCTTACGTTCAGTACATATAGGCTTGCTCTCATACCAGCAGCACAGTGATAACAGGCCACACCACCTCACAGATACGTAGTACTACATTTTACTGTCCACTTTTAAGGACTACGCATACCTGCACTAAAGCATATGCCCTTTCTTCACCTGACATTTAAACAAAGAATGAAGGCTGTCAATGGATGAAATAATAAGGCAATCTGCATGAAAAAGGCAAGTGGGTGAAGATTTCTTTTCCCCTTTTATTATATATATTCCCTGTGATCAAAACCACTGGCTGTAATCCAGCAAGCTTTAAAGGTGGTTAGGTTTCGTTATTTAGTCAGACCATGCCTGCATTTTCATCGAAGGTGGCTGATGTCAACCAGAACCCAGCTCACCTCCCTGCCAGTGGTCTTACTGCAGCGTGGTAGCCCCTGCCTGGTTTTGCTATGCAACGCGTGCTTTTCCCCCGTGATTTAGTTGCTGTGCAGACTGGCTTCTAGAAAGGGTACAGGACCAGCACAGCTACATCTAAACTAGCCAGAAAGGCTAGTGAGTAGCACGAAGCCACACAGCACTGGGCCAAGCTCCATTTGCAAGATGTGTATTTTGGCAGCTTCATTAGATAAACTTGTTTTCACATCTTTGTGTCAAATCCATCTCATCTCTTATTCTTAGGTGAAAAGGATGCAATTATCCCTTGTTAATCAAAACTGTTGTGTATCAGGCTAGCCAACAGGGAGCTGAATGGACCTGTTGAATCCAAAATCACCCCTAATGCATGGCTGAGGCCCCTCAGCAGCCTGCAAGGTACGCACGGCTGTGCACAGATGCATGGGAAGAGAGAGATGCTTGGCTTCTCTCCTTTTCCATGGGAGATGGGTTTGAGCTGACAGGTCACGAACCCGCTCCCACAAACTGCTGAGCGAGGTGCAACGGCGTGTCGCGTCAGCCTGCTCCCAGGTGGGCTGCAGTTTCTCCCACTCCCTTCACGCCAGCCTCACGCAATCCCCTGTCTGTCTCTTCTCTGCCCTCACTTCCACATGCCCTGCACTGGAGATGCAGGCAGATTCCTCCCTTGCATAAGGCACAGCTGGTTTCATACAGCGGCATAACTCTGTGGGACCGAGGCAGCGTCAAGAAAAACCCAGGAGCTGCAAGAGATCAGAAACTGAAGTAGAACTCAGCGTCCTGCTCTACCTATCTTTCTGGGATGAGTTTAAAGATACTGTTATTATTTAACTTGCTAATGCAGTCTTTGAGTGCAGGACGCAGTAACGCCGTCTTAAACATCACCTTTAAGAGACACAGCCCTTATCTCACTTATTTCTTTTTATTGCACAGATAAGGTAGAGACACAGACAGAATATAGGCAGAAAAAAAAGCTGCTATGTTGCTAGGAAACTAATTCAGAAAACACTGACGATACTTACAGGGTAAGGTTGAACAACAGTAAGGAGGATTGATTCTTTGCAGCTTCTATAAAAAGAAAAAAAAGTAAAATCAAGTAAAGATTCATACTTTTATTCACTACAGATAACCAGCTTTTCTTTTTAATAGAGAAAACTGCAGTAATATGGCAAAATGTTTCTTACATAGCAGAGAATTACAGAGATGAATAATACGCCAAAATAACAAGTTTTTTCCAATCTAACAAATTGAATTGACTTAACTTTGCAGTTTATACTATGAAATATTTGCTTCATCAGAGACCTGCATGCTGCAATAATGATTTTTTGCAGCAAGAATGGAATAACATTTGATGAATCTTATCAGTTCAGCATCTATAGACTACGAATTTCTTTCACCTACTTTACAAATGCAGGTCACTTTTTATACTATCTAGCTCTTGTACACTTAATGCCAAATTTTTCTGAAGACAGCAATGTTTTCAAAACAAAAATGAGGACAAAATTTAGCCCCTATTTCTTCTCTAGCTCACCTTTCTAAATGGGTGGAAAAAGATTCATATTTGGTGAATAGGCCCATTAGAATTTTTACATTTTTACAAGATTGCTAAAGAAATATTTTTCTTTAAAATTAAACAGCTCTTCTTTAGGATGAAAGTAGTAAATAGAAAACATATAAGCAGCTCTAAAAAAACCCAACTGATTTACAGGATAAAGAGAAGAAATTATTAGGAATCTTGATATGGTCAAGTGGTCTAGACAAATGACAAATGTATATTTTGACAATTGGTGGGCAGTTGGGAGTGGTGAATAGCTGGGGAAAAGTAAGGGTAAAGTGGAAGAAGGAAGAGAAGCCAATCAGAGTCAATATCTCTTATATTGCATTGTTGGTCAGATGGCTGTTGAGGGCATTATTAGCTAAGAAAAGGTCAGTGGCAATTTTGTTGAGATGGAGTTTTTTCTGTTGGTTTTACTACATTCAAACAGAATTAATTCTTTATGTGATATATTGCCTGGCTAACTGAAGTGCAAGTGATTTGGCATGCCTGACCTGTTCAGCAGAACTACTAAAGTAAATCACACTGTATTGGTCTTATACAGCGTCACCTTATATGCATATTCATGCCACTGATACACAACTTAAAAAGCCAAAAAGCAAAGAAAATAGAGGAGAGACTAAAGGCCCAGCCAGAAAATTGGTCTGGAAAGTCAGCCTATATTTGATGAAGCCAACACATCTCTGAAGGCCAACTGGGATAGCAAATTCTACTTCTGTCAAAGCCATCAGTCATGCAAGGGGCAAGGTCTGATCAAATATCCCCTAACTAAAGCAAAATTTGTTAAGCTTCAATTTTTACTCCTCTTATTAGCTGTTGATACAACATTACGCTAAAAGCGTATAGGTAGACTTTTCAAAAGGAGGGATTGAAGGCTTTGGTTGCTTGTTTGTGCTTGGAACAACAGAAATAAAATTAAGTTAGAAAGTTAAAAAAAATTAATGAGGAGCTACATGTGGTGAAAATTAAATATTCTGCCATAAACCCGCATAATTTTATCCCCTTTAGATATAACCACTTTAAGGAATTTCCCACAATTATTTTTCATTTCAATAAAACATGTTCCAAAGTTAAACTCCAGAAATTATTTATTCAATAATGAAACAGCCTTTATTTGCAGCATTCATATTTCTGAAAATTTACAGTTCATTTTTAAGGTCTGTAAGCTACAGCTTTGGAAATCTCCACAATTATTCTTTATTATTCTCCACTGTTAGTCTTGAAGAGTTTATAGCTTATAGTTTGAAAAAAAGCAACGTCCATTCTGTTTTGGCTAACAACAGGATTACCTCTACTTTTTTTTCTGTTTCACCTACCACATTTTGGGGAATCTGAAAATGCATGATAAGAAATGTAATTTATTTCAAGAATCTTACAGTCACATCTATGCTATCCACATCTATCCAATTTGTCACTGTTCTATTAATCTAGGCATACCAGTACACAGAAAAGCCCACAGTTGTAGCTATGGGATGAACTACAGCCCTGGGATAACTACTCCATGCCCAACTGACCTCTTCAATTACTTTCAACCCACTAATTTATGTTTCTCATGTAACATAAGATTACCATCACCCCTGCCTCCTGCGGTCCAGCTACCTCAGAAAGTTGCCTTTAAAAAAGAAAATCAGCTTCTCCTGAAAATGTTTTTCAGCTCTTCATTACTCTTGGATTAAACCTGTCCAGGTGCCAGTGTAGGCAAGATTTATCCTAGACTAACAAGAGCTTTTTTAAACCAAAGGGTCAACAGATTTATTCTGGGGACAAGACTTTCTTACAGGATAATCAATTGCGTTGGAAGGATGCTAGACCCTGGACCATTCCTTTGACATTTGAGGCTATAATAAGGCCATTTGGAGTATCTGGACCCAAGCATATTACACATACACAAAGCAGGTGTTAAGCACCGAGTACAGTCCCCTCATAATTTCTATAAAACACATGCCACATTCAAAACACAGCATAGTTACAAGAGAAATAAATATTTAATCAGCAGCTTTTTGATCTGCAGTACTCAGTCACGACTCCACCGCTCGTTTTAAAACCTTCTCGATTCATGATGACAAAACTCCCTACCACAGCACATCACTTTCTACTTCAATACTGTTAGCAAATCCTATATATCTAAATGATAACCCCTGCACAACACTGGAGACTGTCAATCGTACCATGTATTGTATATATCACAGTAACGGAAAAACAATGGAATCACTGACTGTGTACTGTGATCTGTAAGTTTTATAGCTTAAACTTATGTGTACATACATACGTCCATGTGTGACATTAGAACATGTCACATAAACAGTTTAGATTAGAATAGATTACATAAACTAGGTACATCACCACACTTAAATGTGAGCTACTTCTTTAAACAACTTCTGAAAGATAGTGGCAAAGACTAAAAAAACAGTTGCAGTCTTACTTTCCCCCCGCAATGTCTTTCCTCCTTTAAGAATGCAACTGAAGTAAAAAAAAAAAAGAGTACGTATTGCAGATATTTTATTACCTTTCATACTCACTTAACCACAACCTAATTATTTCTCTTTTAAATCTACATACTCTTTTAGAGTCACTCCAAGACCAGACATCTGCAACTCCAAGCTTGGACAACAGCTGTGGACTTTTTGGTTGCTCTGCCATCTGACCAGCTAACACCAACACCACAATAAAATACCATGTTTCTTTCATTTCCTGACGTTAGAATCAAATGGTGAGAACAGGGCTAAAATCTGAAAACTGCAATGGGAATTTCAGCGATTCACCTCTCTGTCCTTCCCTGTGCCCCCTGTGGTGATTATGTTTGTCGTTCTCCCTACTCCTTACAGCTACTTAGGCTGGAACAAGGAGAGAATATAGATGGTTTGAGAATCAAATTACGGCACATTATAAAGGTTATAGTTGTATTACTAAGTATCACACATCTCGGGCTACATGAGGCGTTAACATTCAGCCACAATGCCAGCCATTGACTTTATCTGTGAACTTGTGGCTGGAAATCACTGTCTCCTTCTGCTTCCTTCTAGCTGGAAGAGAGGAAGGGATGCGAGGGCAGATGAGGGACGTGGCGGGACTCCCAGTATCTGAGCCATATGGAGTAAGTGGCTCCATTCTTTGTATGCGTCCTACAGCAAATAAAGCATGTGAATAAAGAGAAAGTATATATATTACCTGTACTCACTCTTAAGAACTGAGAATGCAAAATTATTGTTTACGCTAATTTCAAAACTTTTAGCAATTGTACATACTAAAGGAGTACTTGGTTTCTCTCCCAGTGAAGATGAATGAATTAGGAACTGACATATAATAAATAATATCATTTACAGGGAATGCAATTAAGAAAAATCTTTCTCTTAACCATAACTTATGTCTGTTTCACTCACATCAAACATCAAATTCTTAAAGTCTTGCTTTGAAATGCTTTGTTCTCTGCTATTTCAGGATTCTTTGTTTCACTTTGGGTCTCACTATTGATGACAAAGGTCTGAGTTTCACAATTATGGAGTGTGATGCCATGATTTGCCGTATGCTTCACACTACATTTTTGAAGGAAGGAAACGGAAATCAGTGGGTCAAAACTTAACTACAAAATGTAACAGGTTACCTCAAATGCCCTATTCAAAGCTAAGGAAAGTAGAACACATCTTCAAATTCTAGCATCTAGGCTACAGAAAAATCATTCAGCATTTGAATGTCTTTCATTATTATGAAGATTAAGGCAGTAATATCGAACAAAGGGTTTGCAAAGTCACTCTACTGTAGTACATTTTGAATTATTTCAAAGGGATCATTTTGATTTGAGCTGTATACACATTTTTACATAAAACCTGTTCTACGGTAGTTATCTTCACCTAGGAAAGGTCTAAATTTCACTTCTCCAGACTTTTATCATGAGCCACAGATCCTGTGGAAAAGAACAGTTTGCCCCAGAGATCCGCCTAGATTTATTTCCAGGGCCGGAGACACCTTCTGGAGGGACCTTGGTGGGACAGAGCAGACCCATGATAAAATCCTCCACTGTTACCATGCAGCCTCTCACAGCGTGCCTCCAGGTCCTGCAATGATGCCAACCTGCCTGAGTGGACTAGGGGAACCTTGATAAGCTAGCAGACCGACTCAGTATTCATCGACACCCATGAAACAATGCAGGGAAAGGGGGAGATAGGCTTTAAGAGGATAATGCCTTTCCCCAAGGCTATTTTTGTCACAGGAGAAGCAGCGCTGCGCAAACACTAACACACAAGCTAAAAGCCCACGCAGTCCAGCTCCTCTGCGCTGGAGAACTCCTCCAGCAAGAACCATGGTGTGTGGGGCTCTGCCCCCTCCGTTTCCAAAGGCAACACTGCAGCACACAAACTACAGGCAAATTTCCATCACTCAGTAGCTTCTGTAAGTTAAATTGATTTTGTTTCTTCCCCAAGTTGAGCCTGTCTTTTGCCCGTGCCCATAAGTGGGGAGTGATCCCTCCCTGTCCTTGTCTCGACCCACGAGCGTTTCTTTATATTTTCTCATCCCGCTGGGGCCGGGGGGAAGAGTGAGCGAGCGGCTTCGTGGTGCTTTGTTACCGGCTGGGCTTAAACCACGACAGCCACGCATGGCATTACATCCCCAACTCCATCTCAGAAGACAGTTGCAGGAGAGCAGCAGGCAAGAAATGTAGCAAGAGGCTCAAGAAATAAGGCACGCTACCATAAAGGTGAGGTGTCGGGTCCCAGTCTGGAGAGGAGGGGTAACATTGAATGGTATATAGATATAGAAGATGGGACATGAGGCCAAGGTCTTGCTTTGGGGGTGGACACATGAGGAACAACCTGAAAGATGAATAGGAGCATCAGGTTAGATGCTGTTTTTTCCGGGGATGACAGAACACAAAGACCATGGTGTTCGGGTCTTATTTTTGGAGATAGGGAGGGTGCGTTGGAATCCCTAGTATCAGAAGGCAGAGGGATCACACTCACGTTTGGAAAGCTGGTGGCTGCTTCTTCTACCGCTGTTGATGGTATTACCTGCCCTTGGCCTCACTGCCAATGCAATGAAATACTCTTGGCATCCAAGCAACTTCAACTTGTGAACTCCTGAACCCTAGAGTTTAATTTGAATAGCCCTGCTGCTTCACAAGGTCCTTAAAATTTAAGTCTGCCATTAAATACATGAGGACTTGCAGCAGCAGAAGCAATCTGCACACGAGTCTGGGAACTTTACAGGATTCCTGTTTGAATGTCTGAGCCTTAAAAACTGTGCAAGTAATGGATGCTTGAAATGACCACTGCCACATAAAGTATAAAAGATATAAGCACGGGATTATTACTGCACTGCAGGATCAAACAGCAGCAGAAACACAGCTGAGAAAAAAGACACTCTGATTCAAACATAAATAACTTCAATAATAGCATACAGAAAATTACTGTCAAAGCAAATTATGTTTTATATAAATGTTCTTTCTTTTAAAGGTCTGGCATGGTGTGAAAGTCAATCTTTAAAATTGTCACAGTCTGCAGCTGGCACTAATTGGAACCCTTGTTGGCAGTCTCCATAAGGGACCAAGAAGCGAGCGTGTCTGCAGGCTGAATTACGCTCGCTTCCTCCGATAGAAGTGGTCCCTTCAGATCAGGGCTGTGACACACTGGTGGGCTTTCATAGAGGAGATGCCATTTCAGATGCCTCTGTAGTAAAGGCTTTGAGAATAAAAAAGCCTCCCATTCTCTAAGGCTGTCCATCTGTCAAGCTTTCACATGTACCAAATTCACTCTGTTTTCTCCTTTGTTAGCACTGTGGCAAGGTGAGCCCTATGAAGAAGCTGTTCTTGAATTTCAGCGCTTTATGAAGACCTATATTTACCTCTAGCCAAAATAATCCTCCTCTCCACAAATACCCAAAGTTGTCCAGTTGCTTATATTCTCAACTTTAAGGCTATAATCTTTGTAATTGAGTTACCAAAATGTTAGTCAAACACTAAATACCTGTGTGTGCTGTATAAGTGTCTTGGTAAGGCTGCTTGAATATCAACAGCAGTGTTACACTGATATCTAACTGCTGAGCGATGTTACCTGCAGTCCTCTACCAGACAGTGTCTTACCAGCTCCTTCTTACTACATCGGCTTTCAATTAATTCTGGAGTGCAACTCTTAAATATGGAGAAAACTCTACATTGATTGGGCCACCTTCCTTAGGCAACCATTTTCCTACTTACACAGATCCATGACAGTCTCCCTCAGCCCCTGAGAGAACTTGGGGTTAAACCTCAAGACGGAGCAGAGAACGTATCAGGAGTTACTAACACTGGACTTGTCTACTCCAACAGAATCAGTATTTGCTCATTTTGGCCAGTGTAAAAACCAAGAGCCAGATGGCACGCGTGTATATCTGATGGACCGAGACTTTCACCAAGTCCGACTGTTAGCATGCTACTGCCACACGATCACAGCATAAATTACTTCACGCCGCATGAAGATGCCATACTGCCAAGGAGAAAAATGTAACACTTACTCCCCTATTAATTAGTTGTTCAGCTGTCCTCTTCTAATTAGACTTTCTACACATTAGTTTTAAAGGATCAAAGACAGATAAAGTGGGATAATATTGGTCTCTCAGGTCACTCATCCAGGCCAACGTTTCAGTGCTAGTTTTCCCATCATTAACTGCCAAAGTCTCAGAAGCTCTGAGGAAAAGTTAATTCTCAAAGTGTAATGAACAAAGTGCAATATAAGCCAACCCCAAGATGTCTGTTGATGAGACATCTTTAGGAATGGTGCTATGGAGCTACTACTATACAATACTATCAAAGTAAAATATTTACAGCACAGGGTGGACTCACCACGGAAGGGACAGTTCCACTCTCCTGAAAATTTCTCTTCTTTATTTGTCAGACTACGCTGTTTCCATCAGACTGCAATGACTTTTAAAGGGCACTTCTGTGGGCATTTTGAGCGAGCCTTTTCAGACAGGGTTTCTAAGTGAGCTACGTGCAATTCTGTTTTCCCATTCCGCAGCTGCCCACGTGCAGAAGCCAGCAGGCACGCAACAGCTGCCCACTGCACACACTACTCAGGTACACTAAACCCATGCAATCAACTTGGGATCACTTATCTTTTGCACTAACGTACTTACTGAGGACTTCCAGCAACTTGGACTGTACGGAAACACCAAGGTTGCAGGACAAAATGCACAACGTGGTAAATTCTAACCGTTCCACAATATCCAACCCAATGCTGACATGAAAGATTAAGCTATGAAACAGCAGCATGAACCAATTCTCTGGTGCAGCCACCAGAGACCTAGCAATGATTATGAAATCTATTCCAATTACTCCGTCATTTCTTAAATTCAACCTTCGAAAATGGAGCCATCATGACTTTGTTACAGTTGCATACGTGGTCAGAGCAAAATCTAATTTGAAAAATGCTAAATGTAATTACAACATCCTTCTAATTTTCTAAATTTTTGTAAATACATCTGGATGTTCAAACTGGATTCAGAGTTCATTTAGCTGGGAGAGGGAAAGAAAAGGACTACAACACCTTGAGTGCTTTTCTGTACAAGTCCCACATGTTCCTCTACATTATCTGAATTAGATTAAGAGAGGCTTTCTTGCGCTGAATTTCCAGCAGTTGCTTAGACATCTTGATGCAGTCACATAGCCACTTGAGTTTTTACTTCAATAGTGGAAACAGACAAAATAATGAAGCTTAAAGGACTGAAGGAAATCATGAGGTAACTTCCCAAACCCTGAAAATTGGTGTTATTCCATTCACTTATCTCAGTGCAAAAGAGAGATTAACAATACAATCTAGCAATTGAAAAGGATGTTTCAGAGAGCAAATGTAACTCTAATATTCACATAACGAAGCCTTGTTGGTTTCTTATTTTTTTTTCTTTCAAAGACACACAATGTAAATTTTCACTTAGGAAAGAAATTCCCTCTTCTAATGGTTTATTTTTAATGTCTGTTTTTGCTAACACTATGTTAGAAAGTAACAATCATCCCTTTACTTAATAATTTTTTTCTCTAGTCTGGCTGCAGCAGACCTCTCATGCCCCATGGGAAGTGAAAGTTTTGTTTTCATCAATGCTGGGCTGCTTCTCTTCGTTTTAAGTGGCAGAGCAGCATGCTGTAGATGAGGACATCTTGACAATGGGGAAAAAAGAATAAAAGAGAAATAATAATTATTTGAATAGTCACACAGTATCAGGGAAAAAATCAGTAGCAGAAGACCAACAGCTATGGTGATGGTTTGATGATACACTAAATCAGGCTTCCAGTACCAGATTGAAAAATCTGTGGCCATGCGCTGCACAGCTCTGGCGCAGTGTGTGAACAGTGTCTATCAATGCCAGCATGCTCAGAAACCTAAATAAAACAGATTTTATACAGGATCAGGTATTGTCTTTCCTTCAGCAAATGCCATAAAGTCAACACGCTTCTCAGCACAGAAGTCAACAAAAAACTTCATGGCACGTCTAATGGCTAATTTCACAGAAGTGTAACTCTGTGCCTAGATTAAAACTGCACTGGTGATTAACAAGCAAGGTGCAGCTCTGCTACCACAAACCATGAAACCAAAGCTGGACTGACAAGTGACTGCTTATGGCCACAATGACATGAAAGGATGCGAAGGGAGGTGCGTTTGCTGGGATGGTCGCAGCATCTTCTGGCAGCAGGCAAAGTGACGCTGCTGCCTTCCACAACGAGACCCTGCCTCTAGCAGAGCTCTTCTTTGCCTACCAATGTCTTGACAAAAGTCAGGCAGTTGATAAATTAATATAATGCAAATACTGCCTCATTAGTGCTTCTACTCTCCCAACAGTCTCCCCCTACTCTGATTTTTGTCATAGGTGGACATACGTTGGACAGAGAGTAGATTTACTGTATATGCTGGTGCAGCATTTTGCATGGTGAAGTTTGGTCAATCTAGATAGTACGGCAGTTAGTTAAGAAATCACTAAAAAGAGTAAATCAATAAAATGCATTATCTAATGCCAAACACTTTGAATAAATAATTACGGCAATGAATTGAAATAAACACCAGTATAAACTTGTTCCTTGCTGAGAAACAAGGAAATCACGTACTCTAAAAGCACATTTCAAATTGGAAATAAGGAAGTGAAATAAAAGATAGTTGAAGATGTCAGAAACTGCAGAGGAGCGAAACCTGTATCAATAACATTGCAAAAGAGATCTATGGGAGTTACATATTAAAGAGGAGGAAAGATCACTAAAAATGAGAAAATCTTAAAGATATTTTTATTATGTGACAAATTAACCATAATCTTTTATGATCAGAGCTTCATTTTCGTTTGTACTGAAGCATTAGAAATCATTACAGCTGCTGTTCATAATCTGTACGGCACTGGCATTTTCACTTTCAGGTTAGGGTGTTGTGTATGTAGTATGAAAGGTCAGGCGTTCACATACATCCCTCATTCTTCCAGCTATTCAGTTTTTTCTTTTCCTTAATGCTTTTCAAAAAGCAGAACATCAGATAAATTTTGCTGATTAAATGTTAAATGCTTTACAAGCATCTTGTTTTAAAGAATCATCTGAGTTTTTATTAACAATGCATAACATTCACATAGAGCTATTTTGTGTCCAAAGCCCCTCACAGACATGATCTTAGCTCTAAGTAATCCAGTAGATAAAGAAATTAAGAAGAGGAAGATGCATTCAGAAATGAGATAAAGCTCTGGAATTTTGAAGAATATTGTAGTTTCAAGCACTATGTTATATACTGTTCTCAGTTCAATATTATTGGCCTTATTATTGTTCCGTAAAAAACCCACATTCATTCAAAGAGTAAGTGGCATTTTTTTTTCAGAAGCCTGAACACTATTATTTTTGCTTTTAAGTCCTATCTGCTTTTTTGGAATCAGACTATCTGATCCAATGTAAGAGCATCTATACTCTTTGTTATGGAACACATTGCTATTATTACGTTTTAAATAATTAAAGATCGATGGAAATAGTTTTAAGAAATAAATGTTCCAACAAAACAAGATTCATTCAATTCCTCATTAAGAAAAGTTTCAGTGGTCAGTGGCTTGAGTTTTGTGGGTATTATTATTACATCTGCAAGGTTAGACGATGGATACTGAGCTGCAGAGACTAATGCAGAATGATTTTTGCTTACTGAGTCTGGAATAGAAAATTGGTTGGTCAGATGCCAAAGACATATCCATGTGCCACTGAAGCAGTGTAAGTGATGGCAAATGTGATTTTATAACGATTTGGATGGGCGGCGAAGGAGGCTACTCTGCTTAAGCTACTATGCACGTGGCACAGTAATTCAGACAGCAGCAGTCCCGACGTGCAAACTGTTTGGTTATATTTGTGTCCCCACACATTATTTAATATATTTAAGATGTAGACTGATAGGAGGAGAAATTGAGACAGAATTGTTGCCAGCCAGTTAACCACTTGCTTCTGTTAAATTGCATTAGTTATTAAAAAGTCCTGCCATGAATAGATACCATATATCCAGAATGTTTAAAATTCAAAGGTTCACCTCTCTTTTTTTTTTTTAAAGGATGCATTTATTTATTGTGCTAAAACCAGTAAGATATGACTTTAAAAATCTACTCTATTTAAAGTTCTGTCCAACCTTTCAAAATCATATTCTTAATTTTCATTTAATACATCTAAATATTTATGCTGGTTAACTTAATAACGTATTTCTGCTGTTATACCCGTTATTTTTTTCCCCCTTTGTATCACTAGAACTACATAATTTGTTCTACATTGTCCTTGGGACAAAGAATCACTAATACAAGCCTCACTGAAAAGTTACAAAGCAAAAGTACGCTGCACGTAAATGTGGGCCTTAAGATAAAACTTAAATTACACTTAAGCAGAATTTCTTCCTTGATAAATGCAAAAATACTGCGAAATATAGGGGAGGAAGGAATGTTTGAAAAGGGGAGAAGAAAATTACCCTGCAGACACAAACCAAGCATAAAATACCAAACAGTTGCATTCTTCTATCCACACAGAAAATGAAGACATAATTGCAGTGCACTCGGAGGCACCAGTGTGAGCTTAGTCTAGATACAATGGGTAACAGCGGCAATAAAAATACGATGCTGCTCTCTTCAACATCAGTTATACCCCCCCGAAAACGCCCGCACTTGCAGAGCCAAGCTGGTGCTTCATTCTCCGTACCAGCCAAACTAAAGTTCACTCAGGGATAAGATTCGCACACGTGCTGCATTCAGGCCAGCCCCAGCCCACCACCTCCGCAGCCGTGCCACGCTCTGCGCTGCAGCGGAAAAAAAAAAGTGAAAATTAGCCAGTTTTATCACTGTCCTCTCCTGCTCCTTAGAAGCTGTGGGTAACAGTCAGGACTGAAGAGAAGGACAGCAAAACGTCTCTCTGCTCTTTAGGAAGACGGTGAGGAGGAGGAGGGAAGCTGTTCGTGGAGGAGGCGAGTACGTAACTCACCGTATAGCTGCAGCCAGAAGGTAGTAGGAGGGAAGATGGATATTGGTATAGGGAAAAAAGAAGAAAGGACTGGCTTCATGTGACTCGCTAAATTAATTTTATAGGTATTTTCTAAATAATTCATCTGGTATACTTGTATTTTTTTCAGCTAGATTTATGTCCCCTGTGGCTTTGTTGCAAATATGTTGATAAAGAAATTAAAATTTGATTATATAAAAGAGTTTGGTTTGATTAAGAAGTAGAAAATTGTGAAGCATAGGTATGGGAGTGTTAAGTTTGAAATGTAGTCATAGGAACTTAGGAACTTTAGAAAATGTACTACGTGTAACCATAAGAATTCAAGTATTGTCTAAAATCAGTTAACCACAGAAACTTTGACAAAGATTTGTTGATTTGTAGTGTTTTGTTTTAAGAAACTAAGGAAACCGTTATGGACACCAGTTTGCTGCTTGGAAACCCCTTACCCTTCCCACCTCGATCTAATTATCGAGGATTCCAATCAGTAGAGTTAAGTGAGATTAACCAATGATTGTTTTAACATAAGAATAAATAAGATGGTGCGACTGAAGGACCAACTATTAGAAAGGTTAAATTTAAGGATAGACATAGTATGCATTTTTATGTAAACTAATATAGATGATGGTGAGAATCGTACTGCGCAGAATCACCTAAGAGAGGTCAAGAAGCGGACAAGTGAGGAAGACTATGGAAGACCACCAGAGGGCTTCTGAAGACCACCAGAGACCTTCACTGTGCCTGCATGAAGAGACATTTATATATGCTAATGATTTATCGGAAAGTTAATGATTATGTATAACATTTTCTGGAAATTTAGTGAATACGTATAACAGGTGTGTATTTAACCTGCACAGTTAGACTAGACAGGTGCACACGATAGGTGGAGCGATCCCCAGCGCTGCAGTAAAGGAGTGCCCGCTTCTTAACTTCTCCTTGCTGTTAAGGAGTTTTATTCCGGATTGCGGTAACAGCTTGACAGGGTGATTCTGTTTCCCCGGAGAGCGCTGAGCCCCCCTGCAGCCGGCACAGAGGGGCTGGGGACCCCCGGCGCTGGGGAGGGAGCACACCATGCCCCGCCACAGGGACTGCCCGCGGAAGCCCCCCGGCAGAGCCGCTCTACCGTATCACGCGATTATTTGACACAAACCACTTCGGCAAGCGGAGTCGTCCTAACGCAAGCGCTCTCTGAGCGCAAGCCGCCGTACCCAAGAACCATCTCCGCTGGGCAGAAGCCAGCGCCGTCACGCGTGGGCTGCGCTCGCAGTCGGCGGGTTTCTGGGATGGAGCGCAGCGATGCTCGCCTGCGAGCTGCAGATCGGTTGAGGTGAGACACTGCAGCCGAGGGGCTCAGGCCAGCCAGCACAGCTCAACCACCCCCGGCACCCATCCGAACAGGACTTCAGCAGCGAGATTCACCTCGAACTGTCTGACGGCGTGAGGTACCACTGCTTAAAGTACTTCTCTAGACGCTTTCTGTTATCAGAGGGACAGCTGCAAATAGTTTCTCCCATCTTCAGCGTGGCTACATGTGACTAGTTTGGGCTAAAGGCCCAACTTTAAACAGCTGGAGCCCACAGAGGCGAGTTTTCAATCAGGTATGGGAGCAGTTTTCTTGTTCAAAAATGACCCTGGCCAGTCACACGCACAAACGGGGGCTGCACACAGGGTTTTAGGCACCTCAACTCCACTACTGGGCTTTGGACACTGCAGGGCTGACTCCTGTAGTCTGAGCCAACTCATGCTGCGTAAAAACGCCTCCCGTATAAGCAAACAAAACAACTTCAATGAGTCTGAAAAATATGCAATATCAAGGTTTCCCTTCCACACAATAACTCCTATAAAGAACAACCTAGGGGTTTGCAGTTTTCTTCTCTTGGGTCAACGCCCCATTCTTCTCTTGAACGGCTTATGCTTCTGTTTCATCGTTAGTATGCTGAGGACTTTCATTTAAAGCTAGTTGATGAAGTCGTTAGGCACCACAGATATCCCTCACTTCAGCTGCAATCATGAGATAAGCATAAAAAAAAGCTTCAAAAGTCTTATCTTCTTCATTTGTACACACTGACAATGATCTATCTGAGCAAGAATAAATTCCTTGTTCCAAGGACGCGCATTAAAATTCAGTTCTCAAAGGGGACATAACAGAGGATTTAGCATGCAAAGGATACACGTTCTTTAAAGGCTATATGTCAAACTGCAAGATTAAAAATAGACTTGTCAAAACTGAATCTGACAGAAATCACCGTAACATCTCCTATGTTCCAATGGACATAATATTCTTCATTAGGTAGTCACGTAGTAATTTTTCTGGGGAACCTGGAGACTACTCTGGAGTCTAATTAGACTGCAAATGTGATTTTAAGAAAGCAAATTAAACCATTATTTTAAAATTACATTTACTGCCGATGCAAAGTGATAGATTATGAGTATTGGCTGGCAGTTTCTTCACATCTACAGGTCAGTAGTTTTTCGCGTACATGTAAGCAAGGAGAACAGTTATGAGTCCATCCTCATGCATAATTTTGGCCTTTAGGTTGAATCTGTCAGCAAAAAAAGTGGAGGAGAGCAAGAACAAGATCTAAACGGATAGGTTACAGAACACTGATAATGCATTTTTATCACTTGCAACCCAAACTAGATACAAAACTGGCCAGGTGCATTTCACTAATTCCTCATGTCATGTATGGCAAGAGAAGGATGAAAAAAAAACAAAAGAAGAGTTCAAAATTATTTATCTGTGATTCTACAGAAAATGATCCAACTATTAAAAGTCTTTTAAACCTTGCAGATCCTTTTTCTTTCTGTTTGTTTTCAAGATATTTTTCATTCCCTAATTCTGTCCTACCCTGAGTTTTTGCATTTCAGTGATGCTAAAAGGTAATCTCAAGACATGAGCTCTTAGTCTACAAAGGATCAACAGCCACAAAATTGTATAAAGAAAAGAGGCAAGGGAGAGAACTATCCTTATAGAACCAGATTCTCAAAGCTAATCATTAAAAAGAAAAGTGGAGGAGGGAGATCTGAGAGCTTTGAGAGGATTTATTTTGTTTGCTTTCCTCCCTCTACCCTCACCCCAGCTGCAGCTTCCTGAGAAACATTCAAAGTTCATACCTTCCCTGTGGCTCTTCTGAAGATACGCTCTCCACAGGGGAAGTTCCAGGAAGGTCACCTATGAAGGGGATCTTTGCCCCTCAAAATCCAGAAGTGCAGCATTTGAACCACGTACTATTAGTATTTTTAAAGGCAATTTAGAAACACTACACTCTCCTAGTTCTTTGCTTCATCTTGTGAGACCAAATATCTAACTTTTGCTTTGCTGTTCTGCATGCTGCTGTTGCCAATATCATTAACCTATTTATTCAGCCTGACGCACCTCAATGTTTTGCACGTGGTGGTGACTTTGTACTTCACTCGCAGTGCTGCTGCTGCTGCTTTGCTGTACGTTGGGGCAGCGTCCCCGTCTGAGCTACTGGAGATGCTTATGGATCCCTACAGCTATGACTTTAGACCTGCCACTCCTTTTATCTCAGTTCCCAAACGGCTGGCTCTTGGGGAGGGAGATGAAAGGAGTAGCAGGCTGCCTTGGCTGCCCCATGAGCTCACCATGAGGAACAAGGGCAGAAGGGACGGCTCTTCTCCAACCTGCAGTCTTTTCTTCCCGTGTCCTAGGCTGGGAAATGCTCCAGCTCCTTCAGAAGCCACCTACCGCCTGTTGGTCTACAAATTACTAAGAAGTAATTTGGGAAATTATACTACTCTGGAAACATATGAGTCCTTTCCCTTTGCAAAATAAGGGTGAAATCCGCACGCAGAGTCATTCCCATGCACTGCAGCGAGGCAGGTGGAAGGGAAAGAAGACAACGATAAGTCTATGGTTTCCACTTGAAGAATTCATATTATATCTATTCATTAAGGAGGCAGTTACAGTTTGCTGGAGAGAAGAGAGGAAAACGGGAACCTGTAGGTTGCTGTTGTGCTGCTTTTTTTAAGGGGGGGGGGGGGGGGGGGGGAAGACCAGAAGTTACCAAGAGTATTCAGGACTGTTAGGGGATGTGTAGAAAAATGAAGGGAGGAAAAAAAATACTCATGCTTTTTCTAATTAGAAGGGTTGTAGAAATAAATCTTCCCCAAGAGAGAATATTCTGTAAACAAGTCATTGTGTGGTCTCTCTGACCTTTCTCTGAAACAACTGGAACTGGTCCTATCAGATACAAAATGCTGGAATAAATGGACTTTGGATCTGATTTGGTCTGGTGGTTCCTAAATTGTTGTATTCCCCTTTCAAGTGATTAATTTGTTTCATAAAAGCTTGTGATAATGCCCACATTCAGAGGTGACCCAGTACACACAGTACTGACATTTTTGGATGACATTTGCTTCTCATCAAAGTTCTTCTGAACTTCAGCAATCACCACTGAAGTATCTGTTATACAGAATGTAACTGTAAGTCCTGAATCTAATGAACTTTCTCTGCACAATACGCTTAGCTCAGGAAGGAAGATGATTTCACTGAAAACCACATTACAATATATGTTGTAAGGAAGGGTGCTATCAATTAACCACATATTTGTTTTACTTATTTAAGCTCTATTTTAATAGGTCAGAATATGAAATAGGGAGACATTTCTCATTCAGCCTGCTTTGGGTTTCCTTCTCTAACACTGTAGTGAGGACTGGAAAATTAAACCAACTAACTTAAAGAATGTAAAAACAGAAACATGAAAAGCAATGAAACTTGATTTCAAAAACTTTCCCATTATTACTATTACTGAATTGATGGTAGGGATGATGTACATAAAGGTACTTCTTACAGTCCATCAGATAGATGGTTAAACTACATGTAACACTTGTGAGGAGGAGGATGAAGACAGAAGTAGCAGAGGAGATGTGGCAAAGGCAGCTCTCCTGGGCATGGTCTCCCTTTCCTCCCCCTCTAACCTCTTTTCATAGCAAAACAGCCTCAGGAAAAAGAAGATTAACTGATTTATATCAGAAACTTTATCTCAGTGCTGTCAAACTCATGCATTAAATAATGGTGTATCAAAGCCTACCATGACTTAAAAGCCATGACGCCAGCTATGATAAACTTGTATCTTCTGTTTTCGAATTTTTGGTCTTTCGGAGCTCATGGTTTTATGCTCTTTCTGCAGTCAACAGGACCAGGCTCCTCCACTTAAACAAGACTGGGATTTTCACCCATTCACATGAATGCCACGACTCGTAATAAAATTACCTAATGGTTTAATTTGGACTCATGAGAGAAATATAGGGAAAGGACTTCCAACTGCGTGCTATTGTTCAGTAACTACATAACAAATATCCACTGTTTTTTTCCCTTGTAACTAGAAAGCAAAGTTGAAGGCTGCTATTGCAAGCTACGATAGCCCTCTACTGTGCCCCATGTGCCTCTGCACTCTGCCCCAGCGATGCTGATGTGAAATTGGTGCAAACAGAGGGTGATGCAGTGAAAAAATGGTAGTAAAGCCAGTGCATAGACCATCCTACCAGTCATAAAACCTAACACACTAAAAACTCCTTCAGTGTCTCGCTCCTCTACAGTTTTGTTTTGCAATATACAGCATTATGTTAAAAATGGGTTTGGCCTACTTGAAATATCTAATTTTCACCTCGTGCCTTCTGAAGCCCTCGGTAGGCATCCAGTTTCAGAGAAGGGAGAGTGATGGGAAAGCGAAGGGAGAGAATTAGGGAGAGTGATGGGAAGGGGATCTGCAGTGGCTGGCATGGGTAGCCACCAGGAATGGCATGTCACAAAACCACTCCTTGAACTACCCTAGATCAAATAGGTAAATGCTTTCTTAAAGTGTGTTATTCCACCATTTGACAGCTACATCTTAAATAAACTGGCAGGCTACAAGTAGAGTCACTACAAGTAATCCATGGGGCAATCCATAAACAGCCTGATCCAAATCCCCCTGAAATCCATCAAAAGATTGCCACCGTCTTCAGCAGGCTTTGGATCAGACCCATTTTGCTGGAGGATGAACATTGCTCTGTAGTTCCCAAGAAAACTAAGCACAGGTGGCAAAGCAACACCTTTCCTGTCGCTTTTCAAGAGATCTTCGTCAAATGTTTACCCTTAATAAAGCCTTAAAGAAGTAGGCACTTCTTCCCAGAAAGCAAAAGATAAGTATTTCTAGAAGGAGGCAGTATGCATTTTAGCATTTATAGTTACGGACACATCATTTATAGATTCAACATACAGAACACTAATCATGTTCAGAGCTGTCCCTAAACAGAAAATAAAACTGGCATTATTCTCTGTGCCCGCAAAAACAAATCCATCATCTATCTCAGGTAAATAAAAAATAATTAATTTACAAAGCTGTAGAATTGCTTTATTTGCACTTGACTGCTTAATGGGCAGGAGTTTTAATAGATCTGGCACTGGCAGGATAAGGGGAAACAGTGCTATCACTGCCACTGTATCATGTTTAATAATTGTAAAATGCTGTGTTTTGTTGCTCTGTTTACAATAATAACAGTATTGTTAAACAGCTATCATAACAAATGTATTTTTGACCAAAGAGCCACTGACGTTTTTCTTTATAAATTACGCTAGACATAAAAATCCATGTTTATAATGATATTACCTTCTTTGAAATAACAAAACAGTACATTGGTGGTGCACTATGAGCAGCAACCGGTATCCTACTGGGAAATTCGTATTATCCTGCCTCATGCATCAGATATCTAAATGAACAGCCTTGACAAGAGCTTTTTTTTCCCCTCATTGTTAATGACATATATGCAAAAGCACTGTAATTATTCTAAAGCAGCAGCTGAAGGAAAAACTCTCATGGAGATACTGGTAATCTGTCATGAAGAGAGTACTACGAAGACAGCAGGCAATTCAAAATCCCAATATTTTTTGTTGAGACAATTTAACTGTTCAGAAGCATCTATCAAACACTTATACAAGCACATATTGGAATATTTTTTTTAAGTTTACTGTTTACTCAATAGACTATGATTTTTGTGAAATATATGAAGTGTAACATACGAATACATTTTTAAAATGTGCAGCAAAGTAGCTGTTCAAAGTACCTACTGCATGCTGCTGTTTGGTAATATGTCGTCTTTCTAATCAAGACATTAGGAGTAATTAATCTCTACTGTAAACAAACTATTGCTTGAATAAAAACTAAGTCTTAGATCAGTAAATCCTATCAGATTACAGCACTTATGCCGTAATCTTCTCCACAGTACAAGCAAACCAAATTATTGTTTCTTCCTACTGTTTCTGACATTCAGAGCTCTAATTGCCAAAATAGAACTTTTCCAAGCATTCAGTGCAGAAAAAAAATAAGTAGCAAAAGCTGAAGGAAACACTGTCAACTGTGTATGTTCAGCACTGTTTATTAGAAAAGTAACTGGTTATCATGCTGCATTTCACTTCCACTTAAAAAATGGCTCACTAGCTCCACTGAAATAATGCACAACTCAAAAAAAGGAAAAAACACAAACAAACAAACAAAAAAGAAGCCATGTCCTGCATAGCACTGATATCTGGTGAGGTTGCAAGGCAGAACACATCTAGTTATGGGCAAGCCTTTGAAAGATACTCTGCGTGATGGTAGACAGAACATGGGCATGGGTGAGAGTGAGGAAGAGCCCAAGAGCAGAAAGTTACTGCTGTAAGACAAGGATACTCATTTTGCCACCTTCCCAGAAAACTCACTCCTTCCCAGTAAGGGCTGATAATCCCACAGAGACTGAGGATGGCTTTTTGAGCTGCTCAGAGTCAGAATTCAGCTACGAGATAGGGCAGCGTTATTACTGTTATACATTCAAAGGTCTGAAGACCAACATACAACTTCCATTTGACTTTCTGCAAAACACAAACTCCCCTGCTAACCATAGTTGCTAGGTGTTTTGTGAAGGCCTTAACTTCTGCTTAAGCTACAGCCCACCTTTCCAAACAAATACAAGATCCTCGTTGAAAGACTTGAAATGATGGCGAATGACCACAGCTCTCTTTCTCTCACCTCTCGATGTTACCAGCTGCAGTTTCATAGGACTGGACTGTACTTTCCTACTAAGCTGAAGAGGTGCCTGCTATCCAAGTTCTTCCTTGTTCAGGTGTCCGCATTCAAATACAGTTATCTTGATCTCTCCTGCGATAACTTAACCAGGCTGAGCTTCTTATGTCTCTCATAAAAGAGACAACTTCTGGCTCATTTTTGCTGCTCTTCCCGAACCACGTCCAATTACCGGCACACTTTCAGGAACAGACAGCGCTGCAGACCTTCTACGGTTATATATAAAATTTATATTGCCTTCCTACTCCCACTTGAGATTCTTTTCATTTTTATATCCTTTTTATATTCATTCTTCTAGCTACAATGTACTGCTCTGAAAGGTCAGATTCAATTAATTATTTAATGCAATGGCAAGCTGAGGCACAAAATGCTGCCTCTTAACAGCCTCAGGTAGTTTCACCCTAGGCTAAGCTTCAGTTCTGTGAGTCAAGGGGATCAAGACAGGAGTGCTCATGGTAACAGCTTTATTTCACTTGCTCCGAGCAACAGGCGCATCCACCCTGTGCTTCACCTTGGCCAGGCTTCTTCTGAAGCAAAGCTTTTACTACCAGACGCCTTATTCAACATTGCTGGGAACTGGCACCTGCCTTGCAATGCCAACGCGTGACTTCCAAAGCTCCTTTCCCTAAATGTCTGAATTTCTGGAATTTGGCCAGCTGTTGCCACATGACAGTAGGGTTGTCAGCTAGAGATGGGAAGACCCAGCGTGAGGTTACTGCAACGCCACGCTGCAAAGACAGTTAACTACAAGACTGTAGGCACCACAGGATTTCTTTGAGGCTGCTCTACCAAATGCTCTACATCATCAACAGCTTGCAAAGAAGTCAGCCCAAAAAGAGTGGACCGTGAAGGACTGCCATCCCCTAGTCAAAACACACAACAGAGAGCAGGACTACCTCTGAGAGGCAGGCACCATGTATGTTAACCTCGATGCCCTACATGTAATCTTCACCCACAATCTCCTCAATCACCTCCTCTTTCCTACCGTCAGTCTCTTCCTTGATCTTACAGTTCCACTTCCCAAAAGTCCCTTTGCACCCTGCCCATGTGGCCTCTCAGCTCAAGGGCTGGAAAGTGTGATTTTACAGGTCCTGGGCTCCACCACGCTCTTGGCTGAGGCATGTTTCTGCCTGCTCAGGAGTCAACCGCTGCTCTTTCAGTGCGCAGTGTCATGGGCTGGAGCGAGATGAGGATGAGTAAGTACATGGCCCCTACCAGAAGGCAGACATGGTATTTGGTCCTCAGCCCCAGTGGGTGGACACCTGAGCTTCGTAACCCACCAACAGAACTTTTCTGATGATGCAGGCTCCAAAATTCTTCCCTAGTAAACTCCTGGAAGTACAAGAGTCTGCCAGACCCCAGTGGACAGCACTGTAAGGACAGAAAAAGCTGAGACGTTTTGCTTCAGGATAGTGAGGGTGGCTCAGCATCCTCAGCAGTATTTTTGCTCCATCTGGAGCAATCTAAAGCACATGGAGGACAGGGAGATGATTCGAGACAGCCAGCATGGCTTCACCAAGGGCAAGTCCTGACTGAACAACCTAGTGGCCTTCTATGATGGAGTGACTACATCAGTGGACAAGGGAGGAGCTATGGATGTCATCTATCTGGACTTCTGTAAGGCCTTTGACATGGTACCCCACCACATCCTGCTGAACTGTTCAGTGGATGAGGAATTGGTCAGATGGTCGCATCCCGAGGGTAGTGGTCAAAGGCTCAATGTCCAGACAGAGATCAGTGACAAGTGGTATCCGTCGGGGGTCCGTATTGGGACCAGTACTGTTTAATATCTTCATCACTGACACAGACAGTGGGATCGAGTGCACCCTCAGCAAGTTTGCAGATGACACCAAGCTGAGTGGTGCGGTTGACACACCTGAGGGACAGGCTGTCACCCAGAGGGACCTGGACAAGCTTGAGAAGTGGGCCCATGTGAACCTCATGACATTCAACGTGGCCAAGTGCAAGGTCCTGCACCTGGGTTGGGGCAACCCCCTGTATCAATACAGGCTGGGGGATGAAGGGAGCGAGAGCAGCCCTGTGGAGAAGAACTTGGGGGTACTGGTGGATAAAAAGCTGGACATGAGCTGGCAATGTGCACTTGCAGCCCAGAAAGCCAATCATACCCTGGGCTGTATCAAAAGAAGCGTGGCCAGCAGGTCAAGGGAGGTGGTTCTGCCCCTCTGCTCCGCTCTGGTGAGACCCCACCTGCAGTTCTGCGTCCAGCTCTGGGGTCCTCAGCACAGGAAAGACATGGACCTGTTGGAGCGGTCCAGAGGAGGGACACAAAAATGATCAGAGGGCTGGAACACCTCTGCTATGGGGAAAGGCTGAGAGAGTTGGGGTTGTTCAGACCGGAGAAGAGAAGGCTCCGGGGAGACCTTACTGCAGCCTTCCAGTACCTAAAGGGGGCTTATAAGAAAGATGGGGACGAACTTTTTAGCAGGGCCTATTACGACAGGACAAGGGATAATGGTTTTAAACTCAAAGAGGGTAGATTTAGACCAGATATAATGAAGACATCTTAGATATAAGGAAGACATTTTTCACAATGAGGGTGGAGAAACCCTGGCCCAGGTTGCCCAGAGAGGTGGCAGATGCCCCATCCTTGGAAACATTCAGGGTCAGGTTGGACGGGGCTCTGAGCAACCTGACCTAGTTGAAGATGTCCCTGCTCATTGCAGGGGGCTTGGACCAGATGACCTTTAAAGGTCCCTTCCAACCCAAATTATTCTATGATTCCATGATTCTGTTATAAAATACTGACATGCTTCATTTGTCAACCTGAAGTACCAGCTTTGCCTTGGATCATGCTGACTTCCAGCTCTGCCCTCCTGAACTCCTTAACGTCTCTCAGGAGCTGTAGCTCTGGCTGTTGCTGCCTGACTTACAAAAGCTTCATGACACCCACAGCCTCCCCTGTGTGTGAGGCGATCCCCAAAGGGATTAAATTAACTGTATTAGGTATCTTTAGAAAAATGTATGCAGCATATATGCTTATATCCATAGCTAACCTGTATATGCTATGAACAGTAATATTCTAAAAAAACCCCCATAAAACCGGTAATACTCCTAAAATGATATGGGTTATAAACCCCCCACTATGTTCACATCATTCTCTATTTTAATATGTATTTTCCTAGTAAAATAGAAATGAGACATGAGTTTCTAATACTGGAGAGAATCACAATGACATGTCAGAATTGGCGCTTTCTATTTATCACTTTTAGGTAGAGATACAGGAAATATTTCAAATAAATATTTTAAAATTCTCTAACACAACTCTCCTTGTAACAGATCGGCTGTACAAACTATAGATAATGTCATGATAAGGTTTTGGTTTAAATAAGCTGCAGAACCTCAGGTTCTCGTTTCTAAGTAACGCACACATCCCAAATCCATGATAATAAAGCTTTATGAATCATATTCCTCTCTCCCTGCACATACATACAAACACATGCAAATGCATACATATAAATGCAGACGACATACTGCATGCTTATGATATGTTATTTGTCCAATAAACAGCCCTAAGACTTACATTAGCAAACTGTATCCTCAGTCTATGTACCTCAGAGCATAAATAATACAACCTCCTCTTTCTCCAACAAAAAAATGGTTGCAAGAGAGTGTGTTTAGTTTTCTTTCACTCCCATATGTCAATATGTGGTAAAGTTCCTTCCTTAAACCCACGGCAGTTTGTATGAATTATTAATGAACTCAACAAGCCTGCTGGACACTGTAACATAACTATAATTGGTGTAGAACACTAAGAAATTGTTTCAATACTTTTTAAGGAGAAAAAAGTGGTATCTTTACTAACGCATTTGTTCTAATATTTAATTAAAGGCTTTGAACACAAACAGAATTTCAGATAAAATGCAGAACAAAAGGGTATTTCTGGTCACAAAAGTATAATTTCCATGTATAATTGAGCTGTAAGGAGAATGACACAAGATAAAGAATTAAAAAGAAACTGGACTGCAAACTCAATTAATGACTAGTTTTAATTTTTTGCTGTCTTCCAAAATTGAGAGTTGTTGCTATTATTCTTGATAAACTCTTAGGCAGATGATATTTTCCTTTTAAGTCTCAGGCACACTGGAGTGATGCATAGAAAAGAATATTGAGCAGAAAGACAATGTATGGAACAAAGATTTCAGTGCAACGATTAAACCTCATGACTCCTACAGTTTTTATGAAATACAGATGACCTCGAGGATTTTAAACTGCTATAGCAACGAATTTTGTTCTCTAGAAGAACAACTGCCTTTTTGCGTATTGCTTTCTGAGTAACAGACCTGCTGAAAAGCTGAAGTGATCATCATAAAATGGGTAAGTTCTACGATATAAGATGACAAGACCTTTGTCTCTCCTGGAGTCTTGTTTGATTCATAAGCTGAACAAATTTGGTTTTAACTAAACCTCCAACCAAGCTGAATTACTTTATTTAACAATATAGACAGCCGACTGCAGGGATTTCCCCTTGTGCAGTAAGTAAAATACATTAAGCTTTAGTCTGCATGAAGAGGAATAAGAGCTAACAGAACAATTAACATTTCAGCACCTACTATGAAAGAAATATGCCTTTGGGGTAGCGGAGGTTGACGGCAACCTAGCTCTACAGTCTCTGTTTTCGTATTTACAGTCTCTATTTTGATATTTCTCACTTCTTGGTTTCTCAGAATGAGTTTCTCTTGGTTTCTGTTATGGCTTTGTGTGGCGGGCTTTTGGCAGCAGGTGAGGGTCCGCAGGGCCGGCTCCTGCTGGAAGCTGCTGGAAGCTCCCCCGGCTCGGAGCCGGACCCGCCTCTGGCCCAGGCCGAGCCCGTCAGTGACAGTGGAAACACCTGTGGGAGAGCAGATTTAAGAGGGGAAACCTGCAGGGAGTGGGGGACTGGGGTGGGAGAGGAACCCCTCTGTGGGTACCGAGGTCAGGGAGGAAGGCAGGAGGGGATGCCCCCGCAGCCCGCGGTGAGGCAGCAGGCTGTCCCCCCCAGTCATGGAGGGGAGCGGAGGCCCCCCAAGATGGCCGGGGCTCCGTGGAGCAGGCTGGGACTGAAGGACTGCAGCCTGCGGGAAGGACCCACGGCAGGGAAGTTTGTGAGGAACTGCAGCCCAGGGAAGGACCCACCTTGGAGAAGTTGGTGGAGGACCGTCTCCCGCGGGAGACACCCCACGGCGGAGCAGGAGCGAGTGCGGAGGAGTCCTCCTCCCCCTGAGGAGGAAGGAGCGGCAGAGACCAGGTATGGCGGACTGACCCCATCCCCTGTTCCCCTGCGCCGCCGGGGGGAGGAGGGAGAGAGAACCGGGAGTGGGGCTGGGGGGGAAGGAGGGAGGGATGGGGGGAAGGCGTTCTCAGGTCGGGTTTGACTTCCCAGTGTCCTCGTTTTGATTTGATTGGTAGCAAGTTAAATGGATTTTGTTTCTTCCCCAAGTTGAGCCTGTCTTTTGCCCGTGACCATAAGTGATGAGTGATCCCTCCCCATCCTTGTCTTGCCCAATGAGTGTTTCTTTATATTTTCTCCTCATCCCACCACGGCCAGAGGGGAGGAGTGAGCGAGCAGCTGTGTGGTGCTTTGTTACCAACTGGGTCTAAACCACGACAGTTTCTCAGACAATGACAAAGTAAGACTAAGACTAAGTAAAACATCCTTTGGAAGTCACCTGCTGTGAAATACACGTGATTCATCTTTCCCCTATTACTGTTGCTACTTCCAGGAGGTCTGTGAAGACTTGGATGTTTCAAGTAAAGCAAAAAGACAGGCAGAGAATGGTATCCTTGGGAAAAAAGCCTAAAAAAAATCTAAAGCAGAAGCTAAAATGCTTCTCTTACACTATTTTTCATGTGTTGCTTGTAATAAACTACAGATGATCAATTGTCACATCAGAAATCAAACCAGAAAGAGTTGAATAATAAATCCCACAGAATTCTACTGCATTAAGCTGCCTTTTGACGCATTCAATATTTTTTACAGGTGAATTTATTTTTAGATATTTTTATTTTGTACTAGTTTTTGTCTCGGATCCTTTGCTTAATGAGAAGCTGGTTTTGTCCTTTGACCTTCCACTATGACCCAGAGTGATCCCAATCAGTGGTAATATTTAACTGAAGAATCTCACTTAGGGGACTAATGAGTCAGAATATGTAAAACCGTTCTCCTTCCCTTCTAACTAACCTTCTGATTGGGCATATCAGGTAAAGTTAGATGTAGATACTCAATCTCTTGGCAATTTTGGGAGTCCTTATTGGCTGTACTATTGCTAAATTAAAAATAAGATCTAATTCTGTGTTCTAAGTTTTCTAGTCCATCGACCAACGCAGAAGTCCCTACAACATTTCTATTCCAATTACATTATACTATCAACTGCTAAGAGAGACTGAGTCACAAAATTATTCTTCTTGGAGGGAAGCAGGAAAGAGAAAGGACTTGCTAATGACAGTCTTAAGCCTTTTGATGTTATTTCTCAGTATTTTTTAAAAAGCTTCAAAAAAAAAAATTTAGGCCTTGCCAACACAAAAAGAGTCATAAAAATTTAAAGTGAACTGCACTGAAAGCCAGATCCAATTTTCTTACAACACACTTAAGTCTATACATCTCTGAATCAAAAAGAAGTTTGGACTGAGGGAGTTTTATCAGACTAGTATTCAGCCAGGTACTTCTCATCTCTACTATTTTTGTGATTTTCCAGCTCCACAGACAAACTACACGTTACTGGTGTCAAGCACTGTCTCTCCCACGTGCCTTTGGCTGACTGAAGGGCAACATTGCTGTCAGAGCAGGGATATGAAATGGAAGCGTAGAGATAGCCATTGTAACTGGACCCTAATGTCATGAGGGACAGCCACCTTATGGGTGCACACAGCTTCAGGAGGGACCATTCTTCATCTTATTTTACTTAATAGATTAAATGTAGTCTGGGAAGTAAATAGGATTATGATAGTAAAAACTAACTCTGAGAGTCAGGAAACGAGAAAGACACAGCATCAGCATGCCAAAGAGCCAAAGAAAGGTCTTGCCATCTTCAGGAACTCCTGAGTCAGCTTTCCATTACACAATTCATTAAAATTACACCATTATACCATTGGACCGTGAGCTACCAAGACCGCTCCGTGACACTTTGCTCTGAGTAGGGTTTTACGCATTTCCCAGTCACTCTCCTTATCTCCTTCCCACCCCTGGGAGTGCTGCTTCCACCTTGACAGGGAAAAAAAGCGCTCCCTTAACTGCAAAGATGGGATTACACCACCACTCAACATGCCAGTTGCTCACAGTATCTAAGCAGCCCCAAGGAGAAGGGCTTAAGACCTCAATTTATCCATATTTTCCAATTACATGGTACAAGATTTTTTAAAAGCTATTCATTTTTGCTTGCCTCCCCCCTCCCCTTCTCACTGGGCTATAAAAAACCACATACATAGCCGCCACACTAACAGTTATGCTAGTTTTATCTTCTCCAATTTGACAAACAGATGAGTTTTTGTAAAATGCACAAAACCCTTCAAATACAGACACTGCCAGGAGCTTCTACAGAACTAACAGCTAAAGACTAAAGGTATTTCAAATTCATGAAACTATACAAGACATTGCAAATTGGTCACAGTCTCTTCACCCTTCTCTCTCAACAGTTTAAATTACTTTTTACATTTCATATGAGCACTGGTGCATATAAAACTGCCACCCCCAGAACAGCATTACTTAAAAACAGGAGATTAAAATCTTTCTGCCTTTCCTTGATACAAGGCGCCTGTAGCAGACACAACCCTCCAAGGGTCAACTTACAAAACCATAAAAATACCGTGTTTGCCTCCTAGCTCTTTACATCACCTTTGCTGTCTTTCTATCAAAATATGGAATTTGGGTATAATTCATAGTAACTACAAGCCTTTTGCTTGATACTGTCATCTACCTTTCAGTCTTTTAAAGTATTTCTCTGTCATCCTGAAGCTATTTAGGCAGCAGATAAAAACCAGTTAATTTCTATGATCCAAATGTCCAGCACTGTCTCAGGATCCACGTTGTGTGTACCACAAGCCTTCACAAAGCATCACAGCCCTTCTACCACACAACTATCAGATCTTCTCAAAAATGGCTATCTTTTCCATTACAATAGCTTCATTAGCTGACGTGTATGCGCTGAATCAGTCAGCAACTGACTGGCGGGGTGAGGGAGCTGTAAACTTCCCAGTGAGGGCAGCCACACACTTGTGGAAGGGCAGAGTTGCTCTGTGAGTTCTGTGCATGCAGTGGTGAAAGCATCTCCGTCATCTTCATACTTCACAGTCACTCCTTGCTGGCAGCCCCAGAGGCACAGCACAATCCTCTCCTGTCAGCCCATACTGCTTCTGCAAGCCCAGAATCTGTTCTGCGCAGACTAGCGCTTCCGAAGCAAGCTCCTGAAGCTGTCTCTGTCTTGTCTTCCTCTATTTTCTGCTGATTAAACTGCTCCATATCACAGTGCTTGTCTTGTGTAAGTGTAGCTGTCCTGTAGTAATGTCCTCAAGGCATCCACACAAGCTGCAAAATATTCAAGTACCAACAGCACGACGTGGAGGGCTGGCTTGCCCAACATAACCTTTTATGCTTTGGAAATGTCATCCCAAAAGAGACAGACAATGGGGCTGGGAAAGGGAAACTATGAGATTTCTGTAGTTACCTCTGTAACGCTCCCCAAACACAGGACATGAGATTTTTAGGTACCTCCTGCTACATATTCCAACAGGAAGTAATCCTTTGATGCACGGGGCTTGCAGCAACAGCGCAAAGAAGAATAAACATCTTTCGCAGAGCGTACAATATAGAGGAAAACCATCACGTGGAAGGGTTAATTCATAAACTCAAAGCTGGGTGTTCATTTGTATGCCTTTACATGGAAACAATTACTTTGAAACATTCACATCAGTGCATCTCGCTTCAAAGTAAATCCTCCATGCAGACAAGCCAATGCTTTTCTTTAGTTGTATGAGAAGAGGTAAGCCTGCTTGTCAGAACAACCTGATGAGAGCGACGCTTGCTGGTTCACATCTGAGGAAGGCATTTTGTACAGTTGCTTATGTTTTGGGCACAGCTGTTCCACATCTCGGTCCATACCCTTGCATTCAGTTACCATAAAGCACCTTGTTACGGAACAGCTGACCTGAAATTCATCACGGCCGACTCCTCTTTCTAGAGGATAACAGAATAGGATGATGACACAACACTGCAACTGGATGACGCATCAAGCCTTGGAATTTCAAAAACACCCTTGCCTTGCTAACTCCAGGGGGCATCCACCATGGTGCACATGAAAAGAAATTAAGTTCTCAGCATTCCAAACATTTGAATTATTGAGCCCAAACCTGTCTAAACCATGTCAGCCAACTTTCTGCTAAGAACAGAGCAAGGATACGAGACTGTATGCTTCCACAGATACAATGGATTTAAAAGAGAACCATTTCCATAGTTGGTACTGATTTTAACAATAAGTAACATCTCCATACAGCTTTCAACTCAGCTTAACTCTTACAGGCCTTTGAAAAGGTGGACAAGCATTTCTGAAACGCTATTACAGGTTAATAACTAAAATCTAAAGAGATCTGAATTACCTCTCAATATATTAGCTCAAGTACCAGAAGCATCTCATCGCCGCGGCAGCCAAGAAAAAAGGTAAAGTAGACAATACTAAATCTGTGCTCTCACAGTTAGATTGCAGCAGCTGATTTAAAGTACTTAAGTTATCTCTGTATTAGGTTGCAGAAACACCTCAAAAGGTAGAAGATAAACATCGAACAACACCCCTCAAGTCAGACAGGAACTGAGTTCTCATATCCTGACTCCCAGCTCTATGCTTGGGCCAGCTGATTAGAGGTAGCTAATTAAATGCCCTGGGGGAAAGCTTATCTCCATTGATATCACTTGTAAAACTCCTACAGATAATTTGGTCCAACATTTTGCCCCTCTGTTCAGCATTATGTGTCTAAAAACCAAAATGCTAGCAAGTCATAGATCAAGGCTTGAAACAAAATGCTATAGCCTCTGGATTTATATACCGAACTGGGAGTATAATGGAGTACCTTCAGATTAAAAGGTCTGCATGACTGGTTTTTCAGGAAAAGCAGGTTTGAAGAGTCTCGGTTGCTAAGCAGTATCACAGCTAATAGCTTAATATGCTTGATTTTTTTCCCTGTGATGTTGATGAAGAAAGAATGTCTTTAATATTAAAGTCCACCAAAATTGCTTGATCCAATATATGAAACAGTCTAAGCGTAGAGACAGAAATTACATTTGAGAAGTGGTATTTTCAGCTGCTGTGAGAAGACGATTGATGACAGGCACTGCCACTGAGCTCCCTTTTGCACTTGCGTTTAGCTATGATGATGCAGAGAAGGCAAATTGGTCCCCTGACACACACGGAGTCAAACGGCAGTGACAGAATCCTCATCCACTCCATGACGATGGTGAGAAGGGTCAGTATTGATTAAATTCATGTTAGCACTTAGAATGCAACACGCAGCCTGAAATCCTGGAGGGTTCCTTCTCTCCAGCCTTATGGTAATACAAAATGAAAACAGAAATTCTGTTGCAGAATTGAAAGAATCCTCCAGATCCTCTTGATGAAAACTTGCCATGACATTAACTTGCCAAAGCAAGAGTTATTTCAGAAAGGTTTTTAAGTAATTTCTCTTAAATAGAAAATAGACCCAACAAGAAAAGCCCTTAATGAATTTCACCTTTTTCAGTTCTCGCTTTGCAATTAAAGTCTTTTAGTGGAATTCCACAGGTGCCCATCTCCCCTCACTGACTGCCTGGACAACTATTTGAATTGAAGTATGAACAAAATACCAGTACCATGCCCTACTCAGAGTTTGCTTTATGGGGTAAGCAGCACATCTGTGTGTCACTTAAAATTTCAGTAAAATATCTTGCTAAATAAAAAGACATTTTACATATGTTGGGATCCTTGTAGACTAATGCATTCCCAGTACAATCTAAGATAATCATGTCATTCATGTTACAGACATTACCTATAAACATATTATAAGGCAAATTATTTGTTAGATATATTTCTTTAAGTGTTTTAAAAGAAGGCTTGGTTGGTTAAACTGATTCTTAAAAAGATACAAATGCAACATTAACCAAGGATAATGAAATACATGCACCTCTGAACAACCAATTAATTGATACAGTACATTAATACACCTTTTAATACATTAGTTTTGCATTGTTGCTCACCTTCAAATATGCAAAAAATTGCTACGTTGTGCAATGACTTTAATGTTATCTCAAAGTACTTATTATTAAATACGTGTGAAAAGCTTTAAGTCAAAGGATCTGTATCAGCAGTAAAAGAAAACCAAGGCAAGTAGCTCCTGCTACAATTTTGAACAGACTGGACTTCAAATACATCTTCTTTCTTTAGTGTTCTGTTCGCTTGGTCCTTGCCTGGACTGAAACCATACATTTAGAAAACGAGGCTTGTTTCTTCCTCTTTTTCCAACTTCAATAACTTCCTGTCTTGAATGGAACACATCTAGACTGCAGCCATAAGTGACACTCATAAAGGTGACCTCTCTTTGTAAGGGAAAACTTAAACATGACTTCTGGGTTTGTGCTTGAAAATAGCTCAGGAGAACATAATATGGTGCAAAAGCCATTGAACATTACCCAGAAATAATGAGTCCTTATGTATTTTGTCTGCAAACCATACTGTATTCGTATTTTTGCAACCTTGGCTTTCAAAGGACAACTTGAACACTAATTAAATGTTGCCAGTAAAGCAGAGCCAAAAGAATTAGATGGATGAGAATGACCTACAGGGGATATTTATAATGAATATCCCCGATAATCTCCAGACCTGAGACCTCCTAGGATGCAACAGTATCCCTCAATTCTTAAAAAAACAAACCAAAATCTTTCACCAGGTTCCTGCTCAGTACCCCCTGGAGTCAGCAGAGGTGGCTTTAATACAGTTTTCTACTTAAGGAAGCTTATTTTCAGTAATGAATGTTTAGAAAGCACACACATAATTAAAACATTAAAATGCAATAAAGAGGCAATGTGAAAATTTCTGTATTATGTGCTCCCTTTATCTTCTTGCATTTTCCTGTAGTAAAACCGTTACACAAAAGGGACTTTCTTGAAAGACCAGTCTAACTATTTCTAACCCCGTAGCAGTAAAAAGTACACAATGAATTTGGAGCTGATATGAAAAGGGCTGAAGAAAAACAAATGATCTGAAAAAAATTGCTCTGACTTATTTTGTGAAGAATTTACAAATACAGCAAATTTATTGCTTAGGAATATGCTTTTTCCTAACGAAAGAAGATTTAACTGACATTTTTCAGATACCCTTCTTGGTGGGCATTCTGAATCTTTTTTTATTTTTTGGATTTAAGATAGGCCACAGCAGAAGTTCTCTTTTCCATTTTCTTTTCCTTCAATAGCGTAACTCTCTTCATAAGTAAATGTCCTGATAATGTTTTCTTGGAAAACAATTAAATACTGCATTACACTAAAAAGAATGTTTAACATTCAAGGTTGACTTAACATCTAACATTTGTTTATACTTTTGCTTGGAAGCTTTGAGTCTTGCTAAGCTTGTTAAAGCATGATGCTCATCTGGTTATGAAATCTGCCTTTGTTTTCTCATGCGGTTTGGGTTTCTTCTGTTTGGCATACTATGATCTTTACATCTGTATTTTGAAAGTAGATTAATTTTTTCCACACTCTACAATTATAAACTCAAATCATTTCTTGACTTTACAAAAAGCTTTGAGGGAAAGCTGCATAAAAATAGCCACAGAACATAAATGAATATAACATATACCTTGCTATACCTAATCAGCAAGAGACCATGCAATCACAGAAAAAATACAGTGTTGGAGTATCGATTTTTCATCGATGTGCTGCAGTGACCGCGAGGTGGTACAGTGTGAGATCCTGAGGGAAAGGAGGAAGAGGAGTCTAAGCTAAAGAGCAGACTTCAGCTTGTCCGGGGCACTGGTGGCCAGGGTCCCGTGGGATGCAGCTCGGAAAGGCCAGAGCCCAGTCGAGCCAGGCGATCTTCGAGGAGAACCTCCTCCAAGTGCCGGAACGGTCTACGTCAATCCGCAAGGAAGCGGGCAGGCACAGCAGGACACCGGTGTGGCTCCACAGGGAACACCTGACCGAGACCCAGCACAAAATGGAAGCTAACCAGAGACAGAAATGGGGAGAGGTGACCCAGGAGAAACAGAGAAGCCCGACCTGGCCAGGCAGAGATGGAGTTTGCAAAGCTCAGCCGGCACTTAAACTTCTACAGAATGTGAAGGGTGACAAGAAGGGTCTCTACCGCTGCATCAGCAGCGAAAGCCAAGGGAAATATGAACTTGCTGCTAAATGGGGTCGGCAACCTAACGAAGGACACTGAAAAGGCTGAGGTACTCGATGCTTCTTGCCTTTGGTCTTTAATGGCAAGGTCTGCCCCCCTGGTCCCTGAGCTTAGTGGCAGAATTTAGGGAGCAGAGGTAGACAAAGACTGAATTAGGGATTGGTTAGGCAAGAGGGACACTCACAAGTCCACGGCCCTAGGTGGGATGCATCTAAGGCTGCCGAGGGAGTTGGCTCATGTCTTGTAAAAGCAGCTCTCTATCATCTTTGAAAGGCCACTGGTTAAGAACTGAAACATCTGCCCAGTGATTTCAAAGTTGCAGATGTTTCTAACCCATATGAAAACCTTCTATTATACAGAAGGGATTCATTATTTCATTGGTGTAAAGAATTGCTTCTGCTGTGGTGTAAGGACGGTACGGTGACAGTGTCTAATCATTCCAGGTGTTCCCACTGGCATGAAGAGAAAGCTCTTCATTTCAAATACTGTAATATACAACCCCAATACATTTCACTCTGAGTCTCACCAAAGAATGAGTCTCTGTCAAAATCCCAACGGCAGATAGATTTTGAGAACAGAGGTGGAATTACAGTGTAAGAAAAGTGTTCACCAAAAGCTTCCCCTGGAATGCAACAACACTTAATTTAAGACACTACCTATGGAGTCAACATTATTGGGAAGGGTGACATTCTTATTCAGTTTCTCATTTGAAGGCAGACAGAATCAGCCACACAATAAAGTCAGTTTGTCTCAGGCCTAATCAGTCTATTTTGCTTGTTGTTATTACTACATATTGCTGGCAGCAGAGAAATGAGATAGAGATCCTAGTTCTGATTACTTACATATCAAGGAATCAGGGAAAGAATGAAGACTGCAATATGACCAGTTTATGAAGAAACAAAGACATCAAAAATGAGTTTAAGACCCATTTGTGAGGTTTATGCTGATTGTCAATACAGAGCACAGGACAGAAATTTATTAGGAACAGGGCAGTTTCTGCAGTTCATGGGGTCTCTGTCACAAAAAACAAGAGTGTTGAAGTCCCCCCTTAATATGCTGTGTTTCTGTTAGTTGACTTGCAGGTTAACACCTTTTTTTTTTTTTTTTTTTTTTAATATGAAAATGTACTGTACTTTGTCCAAACCCACTAAACACAGATAAAGGCATCAGTGTTGCTGGCATCTTTATACCATTTCCCTCTTGCCTTTGGAACGTAGCTTCACAGCTGAATCCCCAGCAAATGAGCACCCATTTGCTCAAATTGTGATCTGCAAGAGGAGTACAACTATCACGGCACCTCCTGCCCAAACTTCTGGAAGCAAATGCGACTTTTCAAAATGACATGGGTAACACCGACAACAGCGACAGCTACCAGAACAGAGGTATCTGCACAGTTAAAACCTGAGTATCTCCCAGGAATCAACTAGACCCACCAATTCAGAGTTTACTCCAATGAGAAGGAAAATACAGAAACAAAACTGGTGTCCAGCAACCAGGCTACTGAAATTTAAAATAATCATTTCTATGTTTAATTTTTTAATTACAGTCATTTTTATATGCAATGTGCTAATATTTCTTGTTACACAAAATGATAAGCTTAGTATATGAAGCACATCACATTTTTTTCTACATCCTGAGCATTTGTCAGTCTCTGTCCTTTCTTTCCTTCTACATCCCATTACCAATATCGACATTTCTCCTTTCCTTCACTCTCCACAGTCACTTTTTTGTCTTGTTTTCTGCCTCCCATCTACACAGCCCTGCCCACTCTTTTCACACAAACTCATCTACCTGCAATCCACCCAAACACCCTTTGAGCTTCCCTACACATTCCCATTTACATGCACCCATCCACTCTCAAAAATCACCCCACCGCATTTTCTTTCCTCTTCACCTAAGACAGACCTGACTCAACTTTCTTCATGTAAAAAAAAAGCAATAGAGAAACAGCGACTGGAGCTGCCTTGCTCCAGGAATTATCTTTTCAAAAACCCATACCAGAAATAAACACCAGGAGAACACTATTCCTCTTTTGATATCCAAGTATTTTGGAGCTGTTTCAATATCTTATTATATTTTTTTCAGCTACCCAGAGGACATTTAAGAGGACATTTCATTTCAATACTAAAATACTTCACCATCCTTCATTATGACTAAAGTAACACTATTTTCTCTTTTCTCAGCCATGAGAAGGCAGGACTTGCTGTATTATCAAATGACTGCACAGGCAATAAGCCACTGGGTTCATAGTTTAAGTGACAGGACATCAAGTACCTGACAAGGTCGATGACTCTCTCCCTTGGAGCAGTGCTGACTGGCTCATCATTAATCATTATGATCTGATCCCCGGGTATAAGCTTTCCTTCAGAGGGGCCGCCTGGAGACAAATGAAAAAAAAAACCACAGGTGAGCAGACCATTGTAAATGCACAGACACACTCTGTTGTTCACGTACTGTAAGTGTTTTTTTCTTCAACTAATGGCATGTTTAACACTAATTCTGACATTGCCAGTACTTCCTCACCAGGAAAATCTTGAAAGCTAGTGGCTTAGAAGCTTCTACTGAAGTTTGTCAAGTTCCAAACCCACATCTAGCCACTTAAAAGCAAGGGCTTGATTTTCTGGAGGGCCAAAAGGACCCATAAGAGGTGGCCTAATTCACCCTTTAAGGTGTGATCAACCATACCTTACTCATCCCTGATCAATGTCTGTCTGATATTCTTGTAAGACCACCGTGAGGTTGACTCCCTTTTCCCGTGAATAAATGATCCTGTTTAACTACTGTTGAGATCAGGATGTCGTTTTCCCCAGTGTCTACACTAGATCTCCCTTGTTGCAACACATTGTTTCCTGTCCTAGGCAAAGTAACACTGGAGAACATCTTATTCCTCTTTCCTATGAAACATCACTTACATATTTGAAAGTCATTCGCAGGTCTCTCCTCTGACTTTTCCGTTCTGGGCAAAACAAACCCGTTTCCTTCAATCTGAAGTCAGTAAGTTTCTATACCTCCAGACTCTTGAGTCTTTTGCTCTGGATTCCTAGCACTTGGTGAACTCAAGGTTTACATACATCCAAAAGCACTGCCACTTTCAGTTAGACACAGATATTTAGCATTAGTCTGAGTAGACAGACATGTACATGTCTATGTGCTTTGGATTCTGACACTGCTGAAATGCGTATTGAGTTTATGCTTTATAAAATGCACATACTACTTCGCTTCTCAGCATGATTACATGCCCAGAGGAGGGTGTGACATCGCAACTGCTAGCGAAAAGATATCTCCTCTCTAGTCTTCTGTCTTTAAACTCTGCAATGATGATACATAAAAAAGCCAATAATATTACCAATATGAAGATAAAGTCTTAAAAGAAAATGTTTCAGTATCAAAACCAATTCATTTAACAACTGAGCTAATGCTGCTCCTTTCCTCTGCTTGGTTTGAAAACTTCACTTATATATCCAGCGTAAGTGGATACAAACCCATGTAGGAAAATGTTGTCCTGAGCTCACCTTTCCTCCTATTCACTTGAAACAGAATATAATAAACACCTTTTCCAAACTGAGCTTTAACATAAAACTACATTAATAATGTTAACTTGCAAGAAAAGAACTGTCTGGATCTAGCTCAAATATTAGTTACACTGCTTGCTTCGTCTGAAAGCAATACAAATATAATCAATGCACACACGTGGGTAAATGACATCAGAACTTCACAAAGTCGATTTTGCCTCTCCTCTGCTCTCTGTGGGGGTTCTGGAGAACGTATTGAACAAGAGCAAAGTCAAATCCCTGCCCTTGGCTCCAAGGCAATTTTATGTAACAACTGAACTTTTAAGCGTAGAGAGCAGGAGCCTGCTATTTGGGAGAGTGATTAGTCCCAGGTCTGGTCCCCCATAAGTTAAAAATACCACAAACCTCACTAGTTTTCACTCCAGGTAAGACATTCAGGAATCTGTTTTGACCTGGCTTTTTGCCACATAGTTATACAGAAGTATCTATTAAAAAAAATGGCAGCAATAACATCCTCTTTTTCAGAAACAAATATATAGTTAGAACCAAGTATTATAGTTAGAAACCTAGCTCTCCTTGGGAAGCTGATGATAAAAAGAATGAAAATATGTAAGTTTTAATCTTGCAACTCAACATACCCCTTGAAAACACTGATTCAATGGCAATGAAGGTGACATCAAACCAATATAAACATAACTGGGAGAAGACCTTTCCTTGAATGAAGTGGGTCAACTTTTTTCAGGCAAACAATAGTAATGGCTCAGAGCAAAAACCTAAAACTGGCTTTTGTTAACACATTTACATAACGTTCAAAAACGAGTGCAAGGAGGGAAACTCCTGGGTAATACAAGGCTTAAAATCCTAACTCGTATTTGTGATTACTTTGTCTGCCTGAATATTTTAACAGTACTCAAATTTGTAACTGTATTTCATCTCAGTAGATTAAGTCCAAGTTTGCTTCTGGGGTCAGGTGGGGAAAACATACCTGGTGTTACTGAGCGTACAACAACTGGCTTTTCACTACCAGCCACAAACCCAAATCCTAGCACAGGATCCCTCCTCATTTCCACTTTCCGAGGGGCTGGAGGGGTTATTTGGCAGCTCTCTATTCGAGGGTCTTCAAATGTGGCTGATTGTGTCATGTGACTGTGAAAAAAAATAAAAGATGGAAAAAGGAAAAAAATCATTAAAACATGATTTTGTGGTATCTACTTGAGCCAAGCAATTTCTGCAACGATGTGAGATGAATACCTGAAATGTTCTCACTATAGGAACTAAAACATCAACTTAATAATTTTCCATTAGATTTTCTTATACATAAAGTAATAATGCTGCTGGCAGGTCTCAAATACTAATCAATAGTATCAACCTATAAAGACGTCTCTCTTTGACAGCATACATTTAATCATATGCCATATATGAAAGAAAAATAACCCAACAATAAAGCCTTTGTCATCTGTGCTTGAATTTTTCATCCTTCATTTTTTGGAAGGCAAAAATAATGGAGTGACCTACTCATAATGTAGAACATAACAATTAAGAGTCTGCCAGCCTTTTGCAAGAAGAGAGGACACACATTTAAATCTAGTTTTCTAAAATGTTAAGCAAGTTTCCGAGCTAAGTCCTCTCAAAAAGACCACCTAAGGCACAGGTAACAGCTCTATATTTACTACTTAGTTAAACTCTCCAAATTCACTCCATACTGTTCCAGGAGGAAAAAAAAAAAAAGATACTAAGAAAATATATTTATCAGCAATTACTAAAATACTTTACTTTCAGCGACAGTGTTATGACAAAGCTTACTTATTGTACCTAAAAGAAAAAATTCTCATGGCTGGAGAGAAAGATCTTGATTTCTCAAGCAGAAAATAAAAAGGATGAAAGGTATCCAACATCACATATCCATGAAAGGGGTCATGGTTTAAAAGCATAGAGACTTCTAGATTAACATTAATAAACACTGAAATGTGACTGATGCTGTATGCAGACTGAACTGGAACGTACTTTGTGTTTCCCACCCAGTGCCCGGAGCTCCCTGCTGAATCACAGCTACCAATTCCCAGTGCCGATTAGACAAACAGACCACTCCGGTGTCGCACCCTTCCAAATGCCATTAACTGAACTCATGTACTTCAGGAAACCTAGTCAGCGCTGCAGACAACAAGCAATACCTGGTCAGCGTAGCATGACAACAGACTACAGCTCTCGGCATCAGGTTATTGCAGTCTTGGCAGAGCTCAGATAGTATTTGTTTAAAGCTGCCCGGCCAAGAGTTAACTCTTTTTTTATCTTCAAGAGACTGTAAATCTGCAGGTGCTGAACTAACTCCAGCTCTCGGTGGATAAATGCAGTAGACAAACAGAGCCAAGTCCCCATTCCATCTGCAGGGAGGGCACGGGCTCCTGCATTGAGAAAGGTAATGGCCAGGTGCCCAACCTAAGAACGCTGCAAAGGACATCAGAGAGGCAGCTATCCCTACAGCAGTAGCTATCATCATCAGTTTGAAAGTTGGTCTCCTCATAAATAATTAACAATATGAAAATCAATAACTTTCCCATATCCTTTATAATCTTACATGTAACATATTATAACATGAGAGTTAGGGGACATCCCATGCGACCAGAATTGTTGCTCTCACCTCCTGTCGCTTTTCTACCTTCAAATACAATTCCCTGAAGAACTCCAGACAGGTGGTCCATAAGGACAAAGGCATCATTCAGAGATCTGTTTTCAGCATCAATGACGTGCAAAAACTTCTCTGATCTTTCCCCAATGCATGCACCTTGGGCATGACATCCATTTCCATTCTTTCCATGGTCTGCTTCTATTACTGATACGCAGAAGAGCAGCAAAATCTCAGTGAACTCTCAGTGGGAGTTTATTCCTGTGACTGGATTTTTCTAGAGCTTTTCTTCAAAGAAACTCTCTATCCCTATCACTAGATTCAGTCTGCCTAAGAGTAACATGCTGCCTTTTTATGCATATGATCAGGGTAGCAGAAGCTACTTCCTTACAAAAATAGGAGAGAGAGAGAATGTATCTGTGCTCTCCTAGTATCTGCATAAGGTCAAATCAGCAAAGAAAATATACTTGCTTTTACTAGGTAGAGCATCACATCTGATACTTCATTCTCCTCCTCCTCTTGTTCCTCCAGTTTTTGTCAATTCATTTTAGATAATTTTCTATTATGTTTATTCAAAAGAACTGTTAGAAAATCCAGAGTTTTATGCAGACTCTTCATGAAATCTCTCTTCAAGACCTCCCAGCCACCTCCTCTCCATCAACTCCTATTTATGATTTGGGCTTCTAGATATTCAAACATTTTGTCTTCCAAATGGTACACTTTCTGAGGTGTTACTGCTATTTCAAAAACTATCTATTTCAACTTGCGAGCTTTGCTTTGGTAGAGAATATGGAACTCTGCATTTGTAACCTCTTTTAGGCGACAGCCTTACCAAACTCCCCACAAAGTTAAAATGTTCTATTTAATAATTTCTTCCTAATAGCTGTTTCCACTTTTGTAATTGGAGCACTACAAGCTGATGCTTTGACCAAGAGGAAATGCCGTATTTACAAGCAACTTGAAAATACCCCTTGAGCCTTTGAGAACTACTTTCCTGCCATTGCACACCCTCTCTCTTCAAGCACTTGTGTATTCTGGTTTGAAAACTAAATCGCAAAGAAAAAAACCCCAAACAACCCCTGAAAAACCCCACCAACAGCTGTACTTCAGATAACAAATTCCAAGAGCAGACACAGATATTTGCCCAAAGGAGTAGCTCTGCTATTTATTGGATGCCTCGCTCCAGCCATTCCATCGGCTTGTACTGAGAATCTGCAGCAGCACAGCATCAGTTATTCAAAGCCTAAGCAAGAGGATCAGCGAGGAACAGTCCATCACGATTCTTAGTGGCGCAGCAGGTTTTATTGATTTTTAAGGTTATCCGCCTTCAAATACATCAACTAAAAAGACTCTGCATCTCACGCTTCCACAGCTTGCTGCATCAGATATCCTTGTATCATTCAGTATGTTGGAAGTGTATTTCAAGAGAGTAGCAAGATAGATGAATATGATCCCAGAAGAGATTAGATGAATACTCAAAGCTTTGTGTGATGGTACGTTGACAAACCTGCTTCCTCTTGTGGCTAGTTCATTATTCAGGTGCCAGTTGTAGTACCATAGTTCAAGACTAATTTGAATTTTGCATTAATTGGAGGTATTTGATCTCCATCTCAGCTATGGAAAATATTGACTCCTGCAGAATAACTATGCTACGAGTTCTAAGCCAGCATCTAATAAACTTGGACTCAAAACAGCCACCTTGGGGAACCTTACACAGAGCATCACTTCAACAGCGAAACATCTTATAAGAATAACTCCAACATTACGCACTTCCCATTTGCTTCAAACACAGTTAAAGATGTGTTTAGATGGTACTGTGCCTCGACTATACCTAAAGATTTACTTCTCTAAAGGAAAAATGGAAGAAAAGGAAAAAGGCTAGGATTTTAAGTATGAACTGTTCTTTCCACATACACAAACACAAGCTGCCCTTAGATCGCCTTTTCAAAAAGAGATTCTTATTTCCTACCATTTTCAGTGACTGAGATGAGTCTCTGCTTTACAAAAGGCTATCTTTTCTGATGTACTCTTATTGTGAGCAGTGGGAGACAGCTGCCATTATTAAGGAGAGTAATTCTTTGAGAATTTCTTGAACAGAGATCTTATATACCAGCCGCTTCCGAGAGATAAACTACCAACTATGGGAAATCATAGCAGAAGTGTAATGCCAAGTACTTACTCTCAAAAGCTCTCTGTGGTGACTACTCTGCTCAAAAGAGAGGGTAACAGGGGAAACGAGAGAGAATGCATCTGAGTGTGCGTGCACCGACACACAGAGCAGAATGGAGGCATTGCAGGGTGGCATAAAATTCATGTGCATGCTCATCCACAAAGGGGCCTACAGTGAGTGAAGGAGGAAGAAAATTAGGAAAGAAAAACACCTTCGGGAACACTGAACAGCTGTGACAGGGCAGCCAGTACCTGCAAACAAAATTCAACTGCCCAGGACATTATGGGGAGCCTAACGTAACAAGTGCATACCTGAATTCATGCTCAGGGAAGTCGGAGGTATGGTTTAAGACTGGTATTTTGAATCTTCCCATCATTAGCTTCATAATGATTAACTTGGTAACGCTTTCTATGGAAACCTTCTTAGCATTTTACTCATTCAAATTACATGCTGAATAACCCAAGGAATATCTAAACAACGACTGTAATTAAAATGAGCGCTTGATTTAATAATGTATCTTAGTAATTAAAAGCAAAGTATCCGAGCACAATGCTTTTTCAGCCTTTCGATTTTGATGGGTCATTCCCTGACACTTAGGGATTAGTGGGCCAATTTTGAGAGGTTTGTCTATGGCAGCTGAGAAAGCCTGTCCTCAGCAGGCTGAAATTTGTTATGCAGGAGTTTGCATTTCCACAAAAAATGCTTAGGGCTCTAGCTCTTCTAAGAAACTGAAAACTACAGCATGAATCCAGCAACCCTGACTATGATAAACGTTATTTTGGAAATATATAACAAAGGCACCCAAACAACTTTAGCTCCATTCTGCAATGACATCCAAAAAAAGAGCAGAAAAGGTGATACCTCAAGGTGAGTTTAATACAGCTGCATGCCCACAAACACTAAAACATCTTAACCATAATCAGATGTTTGTTGCATCATACCATGACAGCGTGGAGACAGGCTGCATTTTGGGGTTTCATTTTGTATTTCCATATTACAGCTTGTTTCAATTACTTGAAAGGTTAATACCAATTCTCAATTTTGAGGGTTTTAATCCTTAGCTTTTAAATAGTTACAATGTCTCTGCTATACAGATTGATTTAACTACAAAACAGACTCTGTTTTGACTTGAGACACAGCAGGTGTAATTCTGGTCAATGAAGGAGAAGAGTCTGTGGAAATGTCAAACCACTCATGGGCTGATGAGTGGAAGTGGGCGAGGAGGATGGAGATAAGGACTTTTTAACAAAGGTTTAATTCAGAAATAACAAAACCACTTCAATTTGTTGAGCACTGTTAAAATCCTGTCTCATTAACTCAGAGGAGGTGGAGGATCTGCTTTGTTGATTGCAGTTGTGATTTTCAAAAAGACCTATGCAAGTTAAGGACCCCGAACAAACCTGCATTTACAATTGTCCATCTGAATTCCTGAGACCACGAGACCCTGCCCATCGTGCCCCGAAACTACATCTTGGTTCATACTCTGTTACGAGCCTCAGGTTGTGCACTCAAAATTTCCTTTGCAACTGGAAGTCGTAGAAGCTAGTACAGCAACAAAAGAAAGTAGATTTGATTCTCACTCAATCACCTGTCTTCAGGAATTAGCTGTAAGTAAAATGGCTTGAGACTCAAGAGAGTATTATGGAAACTGTTAACAACATGAGGGTATTTTATAGTTTTCCCTTTGATAATCTGGAAAGTCTATCAAAACAATGATGACAGTTAAAAGGAACAGTCATAGGTGAGAACAAATACACAAACTCTCCAGAAGATGAAAAATTCACCTTCATTTATTTATCTTAACTAGTAGCGAAATATGAAAAATAATCTCCTTCCTTCCCTCCTCAAGTTCCTGGCACCTCTCAGGATACCTCAAGTTAATTTCTTTTTTCCAAGAAATCCCACATGAATTATTAAGAACTAGGACACAAGTGTCAAAATCATGCATCAACTCTGTCTGTCTTCTACTTGGAAATGACATTTCAGAAAAAAGGTGCCCAAATAGTTATTACATTGCTAAGTAAAATTGCTGCTCCTACAGAGAATCTGGTGGCTTGACAAACTCTTTTGCTCCATTTTGCAGCAAACCAGTTGCTCACAGCTCCAGAGTTCTTTTTAGACATATTCAACAGACAAAAGTTTTATTTTCAGCTGTTCAAAAAGGAGTCAACTTTTAACACTTCAAGAAAATATTCCCTACATTTTCACTGTTTTCGTGCAGGTGTGTATGTTGAGAATTCAATATCACAGGCACAAAATATAACTGACAAGATTTATCAAATTTTTTTTTTTCCTTTCTTTCTTTCTTTCTAGGACTATTTTTCTGCCCCAGTGTCAATTCTATTTTTTTCATAAGCTTCTTCAGCAGTTAAATCCTCTAAAGTCAGGTCATTTTATAGCACCCTAGAAAACGTTTGGCATATGCCATCTGGATGAACATATGGTAAAAATGTAATTAGAAAGAAAAAGGTTTGCTGGTTTCAGAAGAAGTTGGTGACAGCTTTTTGATAAAATTGGATACAGGGAAATCTGACACGTAAAAAATTTCAAAATCCACTCTTCCTCCACTGCCGGGCATGATGTGCAATCTAAAGCAAGACAAAGTGAAGCAAAATCGCAGTGAATAAAACTGACATGAATACAAATTTAGAGGGATAAAAAGATTTATGCTCAGCTTCAGGCAGGCACTGGGAGAAACACACTGAAAGTATATTTTACAATGACAATTAGCACTCTCATATTGAGAATATTAGATGTGTAATATGTGAATGCTTCTACAATCTGCATATACTGTATATGAATGCTATATATTGGGAAGAAAACAAACTTCTATACTTGAATCCCACAAAAACATGGAAATAAGCCTCAAGCCCCAGCTGCAGACTAGCAGTTGTTTGGTTTGAGTTTTGTATATACAGATTGCCAGAGAGGTTCCCTTTTATTTTCCTTCTCTCAGGATGGCTGCAAGCATTCTGGAGCTCTGTTCAGGATGAACATTGAGTTTCCTGCCTGCTGTATTGAGATGGAGCTTTTCAGGCACCAGCTAAATAGCAGAAATTGCATAGAAACATCTCGGTGGAAATTGGCCATGGCAAAGAAAGGACGACAGAGGATGGGAAGGAAAGATATAAAGGGCCCCTGCAGAGAGGAGTTATGAATATCATAAGATGAGTTACAGAACAAAAAAAAGGACGAGAAGTGTGTGTGGGGGTGTTCAACACTTGACTATGTTAGAAAAAAATCTCAACGGAAAAACTCTCCCAAAGGAAAAAAATAGGAACTCCCAGCAACACTGGCCACTTGAATGCTGGAATTGCCTCCCCTGTAAGCAGAGCACGATGCCAGCCTCTGCCTTCCTTACTGCCTCAAATGCACAGCCAATATTGGTGCACCGACGACGAGTATGTCTAAACTGCACCCGTACACATATGGCACATAATGCACGCTGACAGCCCCCATTTAACGTGTAATTATGCTGCTACACACCGTACTGAATGGCGTTTCTGCATCCAGTATTTTTTCCTGGCAACCTTTTCCCACCAGGGTGATGCTGGCTTCAGTAGAGATGCTCCCAGTTTGGAAGCCTGTAAGTGGAAGGAGATTCAGTGGCCCACTCTGTTGGCTTGAGCAGGTTTTCATAGCCAAAGGAAGCTCACAAATTATTCGTATGTACTAGACTGTGGCTGAAGAGCCAACCACCTCCCACAAGCAATTCCAGGGTGAGCCCGGTGCTGGGGCTCCATGGGCACAGGGAAACCTCGCCATCGGAGGGAGCAAGGCCACAGAAAAGGCTGGGACTAACATCAGCTGGTTACACCAAACGCACCGCCAACTGGGTCTTGCCTTTTCCTGGAACAGAGATTTAGGACCCCACCAAGTCACTGGCATTTCTTTCCTGGAAGGAGCCTTTTGGCGCGTATGCAGCATGGGCTGGTGGTGCAGCTCCAGGAGGCTGGATGTTTGACCACCTGCCTGGCCCAGGTCCTTCAGGAAAGAAATTGTGTGAGATGTTTTTGTTAGAAATCAGAATTACTGGGTCTCCTCCACAGCAGCAATTTTTTTACACTTACTGCGGTAGGATCTGAAGTACACCTCGTTTTTTTCCTCACAAAAGGCATTCTTCTTTATGTGATCTGAGCAACTCCATTTAGGATAGCGAACTACATTGAGGCCTTTAAAGATGACCTGAAACATAGCTTTCCATTATCTTCTATATGTGTATCAATAAACCCTGTTGCGACTAAAGACATAGCAAGGGAAAAAAAGATTTACTGAACTGCAAATACACAATAAATTCATTCGGGCCGAAAGTGTCCTCTAGAAAACAGAACAAACTATTCCTATTCATCCTGCTTTTGAGAGGTTTCACTCTAACCCCATCGGCAGCGATCTGTCGGCTGCTGCCTAGCCGAGCTCTGCAGCAAACAGCACAGACCTACACTGAGGGCCGCCAGCATTTCTCTTCCAGCGGGGAAAAGGAGCTGCCATCTCCAACTCAACATGAATGATTTGTCCAACTGAAACGTTAAAAAAAGAAAGGGGGAGGAGAAACACCATGGAAATAGCTTTTAAGGTCCTGATTAGATTAGGAAAGCTCCTGACTAAAAAAAATCTGGTCTGGTGCAATGCTGGAGGCTTGCTCCGACATGCACGTATCACTCTCTGTAAAGGCCAAGTGTGGGTACCCTGATAACACGGTCAGAAGACAGAATCCAGATGTAATGCGCCCATTGTAACCCCTGGGCTTGGCATGAACAAAGAGCTGAAATAGCAAAGCCCCTGCTTCAGCATCTCTGTACCTGCCTAACTCCTGGTAACTCAGTACATTTATGAGCATATGGAGATAAGCACTTACAACAGAAGTAAAACCCATTTGTTTCTCCTTTGAACTTAATCTTCCTCATTTCTTCGGCAACCCAATGGATGAGCAGGCGACAGAAAGGGCTCTGAATTATCTACTCATTTCCTTCCTTTTCACAGTTTACACTGGAGGGTTCCTGAACCAAAGCCAGCCCTTCCAGCGGTACCACTTCGACCCAGCATTTCATCTATTGCCTCTTCAGCGAAACGCAGCCGTTCTCAGGTGGAAACTAAACATCAGGTGGAAGCAGCTATCAGGTGAAAGTAGCAACATACAGCTTAGCAGATACAAAGCGGGTAATCGACACTGCAGCTGCTTAGTTTATCCACAATCACGTATTTAAAGGTTCAGGGATACAAACTACTATATCATTCTGGTACAGTTCTCTGCACTCGGAAGCAGGTTGGAGCGTTGACTTCAGCGACGGGCAACAAGGCAACCCAGTTAGAAACGTGAGTTTCACTGAGTTCAAGGCCACACAAAGAAGCAATCTGTACATCAGTATGATAAGCTGTCTCCAGTTTCCCATGCCAGGCAAGAATTCTCTTCCCTGGAGACTCAAGCTCAGGGAAGCTTAGAGAGTTGCTGTGCTTTTATAAAGAAGTCCAACTTCTGCACTGAGGCAACGAGTGCAAGAAAAAGCTTTTCATTCTCCGGCTACCAGACGGAAGCGAGCTTATGTAAAGGGAAAGGGATCTACAAGCAACCAAGGTGTATAGAATGAACTTAAAAGATTTTCATAATAACTCATAAAAGTCCCAAAATCAAGCCGTCACGTTCTGTAACTAAGTCTTCACAGTCAGTCTTCAAAGCAAATCTTCTAATTCGGTAACAACTCCGGAGAAGGCCTCCAGGACAGAGAGGAAAAAGAGAAACCATCTCTTTCTCTCCCCTTTCTTTTAACAACATACAAATAGAGAGGATTACTCTTCTTGACTGCTGATTTGGGAGTGTGCCATTACGACTCCTCAGCAAATGCAAAACGAGAAAGAGAACTTAATTGAAATAATCTAGAATGACAGATTGCACTGATGGGAGGTGAGGCTGCCAGATAGAGCTGTCATGCGAAAATTAAACTTGGGACATAGAAAAGAGAAAAATCAGGTGCATTTGATCTTTTTTTTTCCCTGATAGATTATTCGCTATACTTCAGCACAACATGGCTGAATGATTTTTCTGGGCCTACTTTTTCATTTCAAAGTAAGTTGCTAACCTTTCTAAGCAACAGCACTTCTAGTAACCACGGGGTATTTTATATACCCTAAAAATAGGGGTGCTGCTGATCATATTTCAGCTTCATTATATCCAGGAAGCTTTTGCTAAAGCCTGTAGTAATTTCTATTTACCTATATATGAAAAAAAATGCCCAACTACTAATCCATTATGTTTGACAGTATTTATATAAATATTATTAAAGATGGTATGCATGGTAATGATGTACAAGAAACATTACTTCCTTGCATTCATAACTGCCATCAAGTTTCCTCAAGAGGTAAAGGAGCTAAAAGGCAGTATCTGACATTTCGAAACAGACCCCTTGGGGTTAAACTGGGTTGACAGCTGCTCTAGGGAAGCCTATTGAGATGGAAACCCCCTACTTACAGGTAAAGAAAAAGGTCAAACACAAGTGTCATTTACAATAACCTTGGGAAAAAAATAAAAAAATATAAAGGAAATGATAATGGAAGTTGCAGCCAGGCTGATCAGCACATCAAATCTCCCTGTTCATCTCAAGAAGTCCCAATTCACTGGAAAAAGATAGTGGAAGCTCTTAATAAGGCAGGCAAACCGAATGTGCCAGAACAGGAGTTTAGACACTGTGGAATGAAGCTCATGGGTTTTAGTGAAACACTCTGATTTCAAAGGGTAAGCAAGTGAAAGAAAACGCTATGTTAGGGACTCAAAAAGGAGAAGGGTGTACACCCAGGTGAAGCTGGGATGCTTTGTCCCAGGCAGTGGCTGAGTCAGTACAACAAAATAACAAACACTGATCACAAAATCCTACATGCAAAACACAGGAATTTATTGAGCCAGTTAATAATCAGCCAATGTCTAACCCAACTTTAGTAATACTCCTAATATACCAAATATATACGAGATTGTTGATAAATTTTAATATAAATATTTATTATGTAATCTGCCAACATAGCCAAACTTTTCTTCACTTCAGCAGTTTCTAACAGGAATCATAATTTTAGGTGAAGTTCCTGTGAAGTTTAAGACACTGGGACTGTGCTCTTTTCCAACAGAGAAAAACAAATCTTTACCACTTCTGAAATAAAATGAGAAACAAATAGGCACAGTGAGCTGTGTAACTGTCTACACAGTGACAGTCACAGACCAGTGTCTCATCAGCAGAGCGAAATGATAAAACCAGAGAAGAAAGGTATTTGGAGACATTTTCTCTTTTAATAATGCATGTTGCTCTTCTACTATTCTTCACCTATCACAAATATTTTTTTAAGACAAATTTACCATTTTGAGAAAAATGTAACAAATGACTGAATTAAGGAATGAAATGTCTTCTGCAATTTACATGGCACATATTGCTTCATGATTTTCTCTTTTTCTTATTGTAAATAATTCAGAGTAGAGCTTTACAAGGCTTCTAAATAGGCATTTAATTTTGATGAGGCAGAAATATGAAGATTTTAATACCGCATTTTTGCTTTTTAAGAAGAGCACATAAAACTCAAGTTTAATTATAATCGCATTATAATTAGCACAATCTTATGAAAAATGCAGTCTTTATACATGTAATAAACTCTCGACAAAGAATATGAGACAGTTAAGTGGCATAAATATGCTTAAGGTCAGAACTTTCTAAAAATTAATTCTACTGATAGATGATTAAGTTCCATGAGCTTCACCTTTGAACTCCAATCACCGTCTTTGAGACATTTATAAAAATAATGTGCAATTCTGCAAGGTCTTGAGAACTCACTTTTCCCTTTAATCTCCACGGAGGGCACCAAAAAAGAGAGAGTTATTGTCACAGTCAGCCCCATCAGATCTGACAGGAGCATCCATACAGAGCGCAACCGCAGGCAGCGTTACTGACACCTGCAACAGCTCCAATGGTCTAGAAGAGCTGCCCCTCCTGTGTATCAGGGAGAATTTATCACTAACTTCTGTACTTATCATCACCTTCCATCAGACTTACAGTTTTCAGTTAATTCCAAACTATGGCAATACTCACTTTGGAGTTCAGAGCCGTTCTACAGATGGTTTGCTTTTTGGTTAAGCCACAAACTTCTGAAAGCCACTTTCTTCTGAAATCTAAAAGCTGATAAACTCTGCAAAGCCCAATCTAACGAAAAACATAATTAAAGGCCTTCAAAGTTTCAGCATTGAAAACCTACAGGAAGTATTTTAGAATATTGATTTTTTTTTTTATTAAAAACAACACTGGTACATTTTTAACATTAAATACAGTGCTGAAACAAAGACTTCAGAGACTCACACTTTCAGATAACCAAGTACAATTAAAACAAAATCTTGGTCACTGATACTACTCATCTTTTCAGCCTACTGTAATACTTTATACAAACTGTAATCTCTCTTTCTGTACATAAACTGGTCAGATTCACAGAACAGACCAAATATGCAGAAAATAAGCCCTAATGTTCTGAAATATGTTAATTTCTTACTTATCTTCGTAAGCTTAAGAACAAGGATGGATTTGAGCCATCGGCAGTGAATGTGAGTTGGTTTAGCTTGTAAGTGTTGGTCACCTTCAGGCTCAGGCTGCTCTGGGGTTCAGGGTTAAAAGGATGGAGTGCTATTCAGTACCCATACTATATTCAGCAAAGCTTTTTTTTTTGAAAGAAAACCCCACAAAACCAAAAGAGAACAGAAAATAAGAGTGCTGAAATACACACTTGTTTAAACATCATTTGTGACATGATCTGACTACATAGCAGTAGCTAAATTTAGGCCAATACTATCTCACCATTAAGCTGCAGTCTCTACCATCAGGCTAAATCAATTTTGTAGGAAATGTTCCAGTGAAGAAGTCCCCAATTTACTATGCCTCAATTAAGCAGGGTATTCTATAATAATGTTTTATAGTTAGATCACACTTCCTGGCCCAAAGCACTTTAATTTTCACATAACATCACTGAACCATAGCGGCCTTTAAAACATAGGGCAGAATTTAAACCGCATAGCATAGCACATGAAAAAAAAAGAGGGAAACCTCTGCACAATTATATCAGTTAAACCCTCGACTCTTTACAAAATATATCGTGGCCTCATTTTAGTGTCCACACAAAGCATACTGACCTTTGGTTTTAAATGTCTGCTGTAGAAGTAAATGTAAAGAGCATTTCCACCAAGGAACGAAAAGCTGAGCCAAACCTGCTGACTTAGGTCTGAGCCTGCTGCTCCAGGGAAACCAGAAGCCTGTATTTTCATTTACACGGCATACAAACTGATGTCAGAGCAGCCTAACACGCTTTGGCTGAAACGGGAGTCAGGCCCTGGGTATTTCCAAGCAGCTGTTTAAATCAGGCCCTGCCAGCAGAGCTGCTCTAAGCCTGCAGTCTCTGATGGACCCTTGCCTCGGAGCAGCTGTATGACCAGCAGCTCCAGGACAACGCTGACTCCAGCCCAGAAGGACGTCTCCCGTTTCCAGAGCTCAGCCGCCAGCCCGAGGTTGTGATGCCTTCACATCACCCCGCGCCCTTAACGCTGGGGACGCGTGCGGGCTCGCCGAGCCTCTTGCCCCCCGGTTCCCCCATGTCCCCAGCAGCACCCGCTGGCCAACCCCTTCCCACCAAACCGCACCGACTTCACCGTGGTCATCGCCTCCGTCAGCGTCGGTACGTTAAACACCACCAACTCGGCAACGTACGCGTGCACACGCATATAATGTCTTTGCTTACGCCTGCAGAAGTTACGCGCTTCTTGGTCATGTCACAGCCTACAACGTGACAGTAGGAAATCACTTTCTGGGCATTTAGTAGACCAACTTTTAATAGAAGAAGAGGTCAGCACGTGTAGGAAGCACATATTCCTCAAAAGAAAAACAATCCTTTGCACCTTTAGCTACTCAACCAACCTTTATATTTTCAGATCACATAAAGTCTAGTCTATAAATGGAACCAATTTTTCATCATTTAATCAGATAGCATTTTTATTTTAAAAAATATGCAAATCAAATTGTTATTATTCCAGAAATCAAGAACTCAGAAAGATTAAATAGAGAAGTTTTACTGAGTTCTGACAAGCAGTTCAACTTAAAAAACTACATAATTCACATTTGGGGGCAGGAGAGAAAACATCTAGCACATCTGGAAATAAAATTACTCTCTAAGTTGTGTTTTGAAACAGGAGTCATACATTCTCACAATTGGTTTAAAACAAATGGAACTAAAAAAAGGCAAAGCTCACTACTATTTTCTAAAATTAATTAAAACATCTGGCAAGAGAATATAACAAGTCTTCTCCAGTGATAGATAAGCATCCTACTCACTGTTCTATCAAAATGTCCATAAACATAAGGAACTGATGTTGGAAAAGTTTTAACATTTTCAGTCAGATTCATATCCTTGTAGAACATAGTTTACAATTTATTCTCTGGTGTGGAAAAAATAAGATCCACTAAAGCACCAGCAATTCAGGGGACATTATGTCTGACCATTATAGTTTTGCTATAAGTGAAATAGCAGGAAAAAACCCAACAATCTGAGTTTTAGAAGGAGTCTCATTTAAGCTTCTGTACCGACATTCTGTAGAGTTACGTAGGTTATTCTATTGCCAGTCATAGGAAGTGTATTTCTACCTCCTGATTTTGGCCTCCTCCAAATAGATAAAGCATTAAAAAACCAAAACACAAACAAAAAAAAAACCACCAGAAGAAACTGCAACTGCAGAAAAAATAGAAAATGTCCTGCAAAAAATCTTTCTGTTACAATTCTTCAATGAAATTTCTCCTCTTCTGTTCTCTTAAGAGAGAATGATAAGAAAAAGAAACCTCTTTTTAAATAAACTGTACGTTTTTCTCTTTAAAATATAGGTAGATGCCTGGTAAAAATTCAGAGTACCTAGGTGTGAAAGAAGAATCCCATCCTCATAAGAAGTTGATACACTAGCACCGTGTTGGGAAAAAAAAAAACCACCACCACCAAAACCAAGCACCAAGAAAACCACAGGCCATATATACAATCTTTGAAGAGTGATGGGAGAGGAAAATACACCAAGGAACATGAGTACACCAAGTCCAGGGTGACTTTTTCCACAGTCAAAGCATGCAACAGAAGGAGGAATGGGAAGGATAGGAGAGTTGGTAGAGATGAAATCAGAGAAGCCACTCATCAGCAAACCCCTCAATTCCTTTTAATTGTGTATAGCATGGGAAAAGTGTTGCTACTGTCAAGAGGAAATTCACAGTCAAACTTCTGGACTACTGGGAATATTCCGTGTTATACCCGTGACATTACAGACTCTCAGTGCAGGAAAAAGTACAAGAAAAACTTTCTAGAAACCTCCATAACTTCCATAACCTCCTTCCAGCCTCCTCCCAGAGACTGACAAAACCCCAACTTGTTCTTCTCCTACCAGGATGCTTTCTTACAGCTTAGTGCAAACATCAATCAACATTTAATTCCTTTCTGAGTTCACTGGCAGCCTGACTTATAGTAACACCTGAGTGAAACTGAGCCCAGGCAAGACAAAAGCGGTGTTTGTGGGAAGCAGAAAAACATCGGGAGGCCTTGGCAACCGTTATTATCTCACCATCCATCAAACACTGCTGCCCTCAGTGCGCTCAATCAACCTGCGTTCCCTGTACTTCTGGTCACACGGAAAGGACATTTCCCACTAAAACATAGGTGAGGCACTGTAAACTCACTGGAAAGAGACCAAAATAACTTCTAACTTTAAAGGGTACTAATTAGTCCAGCACACACAAGCCCAGGTACAGCCACTGTGTACAGATCCCAGTATACACCCACCGGCATCCTCTTTTCTCACGGTTACGATGGCTACACTGCTTGGGAAATCTTCTACTGTAGAGCCTAGATCCTTGGAGGAAAAGCCATCACTAATCCAACCCTAAAGCTGCATACATGTTGCCAGATGAAATAAAACATGAGCACGAACGGAATGCTTTCTGCGAGAACAAAACTTGTCTCTTCCTGTTAGATCTCCTCGTAGCTGCTACTAAGGGCAATCAGAAGATTGGGTTTTCATTCCCTTTTTGCCTAGCTCTTGTAAAATTGAGGCTGCAATGCAGATTCCATATTGAATAGCTGGGCATAAGCCTGCATTTTATGTGTTGTTAGGGTCAAATCAATCCCTTAGACTGAAACAATGTGGCACAATCCAGTTGGGAAAATCTGCACATCCAAATCCTCTGCTGGTGCTTGCCTTCCTTTGCCTTTGCATGTGCTTTCCCTTCTGGATCTGCAGGCAAGACTACATTTCCAGTGTAATCCTTAGGAGTCATTTAAATCAGTCGTGCTGGAAGTATTTAATTTCCTTTCTAAATCATGATTCAGATTCTCTTTTACTGAAAGCTGCGGGGAGGGGGGGGGTGAAGAGAAAGAAAAAGGAAGTTTGGAACAATTAATCCCTTCTACCAGTGGAAGGCTGCTACAATGGTTTGATCAGGCTCTTGGAGTTACAGAATATGGAACGTTTGGGATTCAGAGCAGACAACTCTCTGCAGCAAAATTAGCTATTCATCTCCATTCTTCTGTATATAAATGAGCAAACAAGTTACAGCCAAAGTGTCTGCCTGCATGGTCTGCTTAGTAATTCTGAATGCAGGACTATCCAGTGCACAGACACCCGGAATTAATGTTGAAAATACCCTGGCAGTCAGTTATTACTACTGATAAATATTAAATTGGATGACAGACTGTACTATAAAAACTGTGAAACTAAAGAAATAAAATGGCTGGGTTTTGAGCCAGAAAAACATGCTCTTTAAAAGATAAAACCAGAATTCTTCAATAGGTATGGATATGGGAGTAGCTAATGATTGATCAGAAAAAACTTCAAAGCAGATGAGTCTACAAGGCAAGGAGATCCATCATATAAATCTGAATTCGTTAATAAAGCTTATCTTGTATAATTATTGTATCATACGGATGATGCTGGTGGCTCGAGCACAAAGCAACACAGGCAATATTTACTAAATATGGTAAAGTGCTGCCCTCCCTTCAATATAACTCTACATTAAAAAGAAAAGTCATATTTGGGTTTTTTGCATACTAATAGTCTTGTGTAAGTACACTGTGCTTGGATCAGAAAGCAACAAGATCTGATGCAGTACTTTGTCCTTCCTACTTTTGGAGCAGACCCTGAAAGCTCAACTTCAATGCAAGTAAGTGCTAAGCATTGCAGTACACGTTTCTGTGCCAAAAAAAGTGAAATCATGGACAAACGACCTGATCTCAGGAAAGAAAATGACCTCCATCCCAAATTATTTACAGTCTCAGAAGAATATAGAGAAGACTTATTTCATGGTATCTACGAAGGCCATAAACAGCAAATGAAGATCCAACACGCTGCTCTCATCATCACCCGCTTCATACAAACTGCCGCATTTCTCAATTACGCCACGATCAGGCAGCCTGTATTGCAGTGGTCCTGCAGGAGGGAATGAACTCATGCTGATGAGTTCAGAGCACCATGCCAGTCATCCAGGAGATGACGAGGTAGACACTTCCCCTGAGGGCTGCCTGCATCAGTCTGAAGGTCTAGGTACAGCACGCATCGCATGTAGAGTCAAGTTTGAACCCACGGTACGTGGTGTCCTCCAAGCCTAAGCAGTAAGCCTGCTATAGCAGGTATTTGACGTCCTTGGCTCCAGCAGCAAGCTCTTGGAGTCTCTTCAAATTAGGGCTGAGATCTTTCTGACTGGGAACTAGGTCCTCAAGTCGTGGGGAAGCACATCCACTGAGGAGAAGCTACAAGACAAGCAGCTTCCGACTCACCTGTGTCTTCTACTCGTGGAAACCTCTAAAATGATTTTTGTGTCTATCTGAACATAGTCCAGCAAAACAAGATCCTAGTCTAGGCAGCTCCAGGAGCAAAGTTCAGCTGCACCAGTGACAACCCCAGAAGCACACTCCCCAGCGTGTGCCTGTCCCCTGAGCAAGTATGTAGGAAACCAGACCCAAAGTCCAACAGCGATTGCCCAATACGCTTCTGGGGAGTGCTCAGATCCTTACAAACAAACCTCTTTACGGCTGCTCTATAAAGAATGACGTTGCCTGTAACAAGTTCATCACCCTCTAACCAAGCTGCAGGTACACTGGAAGGCATGCTGCTTCACAGCAAGGCTGTATTTTACCTATTTATTTAGGCAGGAACGGTATCTTTTGTAAGAATGGCAGTAAATGAAAAAAGATAAGCTTATAGGCACAAAAGAATCCTTTGAGTGCCAGTTTGCCTAGTAACAAGTTATTAGAGCAGTTTACGTAGCTGGAAAAACAGGCAAGCTTTTAACCAGATGATCTTGTTGCCCAAAAGCATGTTTTTGTTTTTGTTTTGGGTTTTTTCCAAACTACCTCTGTCATCCCAGTAAAAGATACTATCTCTGTTAACAAGCACTGCCTCACTTCTATTTCTAGATGCATCACAGTTAGAAAAACACTACCAGCACAAATTTAGTCACTGTTTCCCAGGGAGGGCTTTTCTGACTCATTGTTTTTAATGTACTGGATACTGGATAATATACTGGATACAGGCTTATCCTGCCTTATCTTAGATCAGATTAAATTCAGCCATAAATATCAGAACATATCAGCTGGAAAGTATTGCTTGGCTGCTCTGTTCAGTCAGTCAGCTACAGATCATGATAAATCATCTATGGAAAGTAGATGAAGCCTTCTATACACCCCTCTGAAGCTTCTGGATGGATGAAGTTTCTACACCTCTTAGCTCTGCAACACATGGTGCTACAGGTGATTTGCTAACTTTCACATATCAAAAGTGTAAAATGCCACAACCTTGCTCACGACAATCAAAAGCAGACAGCCCTATTTTGGATCTCTTCTTGAATACAACTGATAGGTAACAAGAACGCATTTTCTGCTTCAATGACAAAGGTTAACTTCCATGGAAAAGTTCTGCTGATTTGCTCATGTTTATCCAAAGTATGGTATAACTAACTAATCGTGAGAAATGACACATGCCTGCATATCTTAAAGGAATTTCTAAGGTCTTCTAAGCAACTTTAAAGGAATAATTCATTATAACAATAAGGTGCCAAGCAAGATACAGCAGCACATAAATCAAGCTTGAGAACAAACCCATTCACTGTCTCTCTCTGCCATTCAGATGATAAATCTCTCCTTTAAGTATACTTGCCCCGTCAGCACTATTGCTCTTACCCACCAAAGCTTGCCATTGACAGGCATCGCCTTTGCAGATGGCCACAGTGGCTGTGGGCTGCCATGCAATTTTTAACCAATGCAAAGCCTCAAGCAGCTAGGTAATAACATTACACATCCTACATCTTGTAAGATTCAATAACAACATAGCGCACCTTTTCAAGTTTACGCAGCATGTGTTTAAAGTATCCGTTATCAAGCCTTGAAAGGAAATAATTTCTTTAACATGGGTTCTCTAGGAAACAGAAACTCTCCTTTGGCAAAAAATAACTTCAGCCAGCTGGATTATCGACAAAAATGGATATTCGTATATAGTGAAAACTAAAGATGGAGTTTTACTAAGATAGAAGCGTTCTTTAAGTACTTCCTCATTTTTCGTTCCCCAGGTATTTCTCAATAGCTAATCAGTCTTGCTCTGGAAATGGACTAAAAGACTCCCAGTATCCCCCACCTCTCTGTTGTGTATTTCCAAATGATATGCAAGCACTACTGGCCTGAGAACATTTCTGTCACTATAGCAATACTAATAAATTAATTATGCCAGAGGCTGTTCCCTGGCACTGAGAGCAAGTGGCACAGAACAGCCTGTGCCAACATCATTACTGCACTGTAGTTCACACTGTAGTTACTCTCTTAACCTCCACAAAAGGTACCATGTCCAAAAAGCCTTGGAGGGAGAGACCACAGCCCATGCCAAATCCCAACCAATGGCCAGGATTCATTTGGGAAGCGTTAAGTGGCACATGCACGAGTACACCGAGGACCATTCTAGTAATTCAGCTGTATGGCCCCGTCAAGTTCTTGTCCCTGGAAACATCAGGTGGCACTGCTTAATTTACAGGGGCTTCCAAGTCAATGGTGTCTAAAACAATAGGCTCTTATTGAGAAAGTCTGTAGCAGCTTTAGTGCTAATTAATTGATAACAGCAATAAAAGCTTTGATAACGGAAGTTTTGGGGTGTTCAGTCTACCATCATCCTGTGTCTTGTTCTACATGCAATATTAGTAGAAGTACCATGTGTAGAAAGATCCAACCGATTTCTGGTCAAAATGCAAACACATTCTTTAAGCACAACTTCTGCACAGGAAGCCTCACGCTAACAGATTGCTGGAAGATGGGAAGGTGTATCAGGGAAGTTAGGGAATCACAAAGCAATTAAAGCTGGAAAGGACCTCTTGAGATCGTCTGGTCCAGCCCCCTTCTCAAGCAGGGTCCCTTAGAGCAAGTTGTCCAGGACTGTGTCTAGCTGGATTTTGAAAACCTCTTGAGGATGAAGGCTCCACAGCCTCTCTAGGCTAGGCAACTTGTTCCAGTGTTTGACCATCCTCACAGAAAAAAAGCGTTTTCTTGTATTCACATGGAATTCCATGCGCTTTTATTTGTGTCCCCTGTCTCTTGCCCTGCCTGGGTTCCTCTTTTGCATTTCCTCCCATCAGGTATTTATGCACATTGATAAGATCCCCCCTCAGCCTTCTCTCCTCCAGGCTGAACAGTCCCAGCTGTCTCAGCCTTTCCTCATAGGACAGTCTCTTAATCATCTTTACGGCCCTGAACTGGACTCACTCTAGTAAGTCCATGTCTCTTTTGTACCGGCGAGCTCCGAACTGGACCTAGCATTCCAGATGTGGCCTCACCAGTGCTGAGCAGAGAGGAAGGATCACTTTCCTTGACCTGCTACCAATATTCTTCATAACGCAGCCCAGGATGCTGGTGGCCGCCTTTGCCATAAGAGCGCATTCCTAGCTTGTGGGCAGCTTGGTGTCCAGCAGGACCCCAGGTTCTCTTCTGCCAAGCAGCCTCCCAGCTGGTCGGCCCCCAGCCTGTGCTGGTGCATGGGGTTGCTCCTCCTCAGATGCAGGACCTTGCATTTCCCGCTCTGGAACTTCATCAGGTTCCCGCCTGCCCATTTCTCCAGCCCGTCAAGGTCCTTCTAAATGGCATCACACCCAACTAGTGTATCAACCACTCCTCCCAGGTTTTTTTACTATCTGAAAACTTGCTGAGAGTGCACTCTGCCTCATCCTCCACGTCATTAATGCAGATGTTATACAGTACTGAGCTCAGAATTGACCCCTGGGTACTACAGTAGTGACTGGCCTCCAACTGGACTTGGTGCCACTGATCACAACCCTCTGGGCTCAGCCATTCAGCCATTTTTCCACCCACCTCACTTGTCTAACCCTTCCTTCATCTGCTTGTCTATGAGGATGTTACGAGAGACTGTCAAAAGCCTCGCTAAAGTCAAAGTAAACAACATCCCCTGCTCTCCGTTCATCCATCAAGCCAGCCACATCATTTTTGAAGGCTGTCAGGTTGCTTAAGCATGATTTCCCCTTTGTAAATCCATGCTGACTATTCTGGATCAAATTCTTGTCCTTTGTCTGTATAGAAATAATTTCTAGGATTAGTTGCTCCATCACCTTCCCAGGGATCAATATGAGGCTGACCAGCCTCGAGTTCCCCAGATCCTCCTCCTTGCCATTCTGGAAGACAGGAGTGATATGTAGTTTCTTCCCACTTCTTTCCAAAGATAATTGAATGGCCTCACAATGACACAAGCCAGTCCCCTCAACGCTCACGAGTGCACTCTATCAGGCCCCATGGACTTGTTTACATCCAGTTTGTTTAAGTGTTCTTTAACCTGATCATCCTCCACTAAGGACAAGTCTTCTTTGCTGCAGACTTTCCCTCTGGTCTCAGGGGTCTGGGATTCCTAACAGCTAGTCCTACCAGATAAGACTGAAGCAAAGAACGCATTGAGTACCTCGGCCTTTTCTGTGTCCTCTATCAGCAGTGGCCCTGCACCATTTAGCAGTGGGCCCACATTCTCCCTGGTCTTTCTTTTTGCTGCTGATGTACTCGTAAAATCCTTTCTTGTTCCCCTTCACGCCCCTTGCCAGATTCAACTCCAGGCGGGCTTTGGCTTTCCTGAGCCCATCCCTGCACAATCAGACAGCGTCTCTGTATTCCTCCTGGTTTACCTCTCCCTGCTTCCAGCTCTTGCAGACTTCCTTTTGATGCTCCTTGTTCACCTCCACACAAGCTGACTCCTTGTTGGGATGGAGCAAATTAGAGCTTGGAGAAGGTGATCCTTGAAGATCAGCCTTGGACTGCTCTTCTCTCCAGCGCCATGGGATACCAGTGATTCTTCCAAGCAGACCCCTGAACAGGCCAAAGTCTGCCTTCCTGAAGTCTAAGGCTGTGATCCTGTTTCTTGCCTGGCTCCTTCCTCTCAGGCTCCTGAACTCTGCCGTATCATGGTTCCTGCAGCCAAGGCTCCTCCTGACCTTCGCATCCCCAGCCGGCATGCCTTTGTTTGTAGCTATGACATCCCGCGAAGCATCTCCTCCCATCGGCTCCTCGATCACCTGTGCCACAAAACCGCCGCTTCGTGTTGCACACCGGCAGGTATCAGGGTGGTTCGCGTCCCCCATGAGGACCAGTGCGTGTGAACGTGAGGCTACTTCCAGTTGTCTGAAGGTCTCATCTACTCCTGATCAGGTGGCCTATAGTACACTCGCTACAGCATCACCCACGTTGGTTTACCTGCCAGTCCTGACCTACAAGCTCCGAGCTGGCTCCCCTCTCCACCCCCACAGCAGAGCTCCGTGCTTCCCAGCTGCCGCTTCACATAAAGGACAACTCTTCTTCCTTGCCTTCCCAGCCTGTCCTTCCCAAAGAGCCTGTATCCTCCCATTGCAGCACTCCAGTTGCGTGAGCTATCCCAACGCATCTCCATGACCCCCACGAGGTTATAGCCCTGCGCACAGCTACACACACACGTTCCTCCAGTTTGTTTCCCCAGCTGTGGGAATTAGTGGGGGGGGGGGGCATTTCAGAGGCACCCAAGCATGCTGTTTCCCCAGAAAGGGCATGAGAAGTTTCCACATAAGGGCTGCCCTGCAGGCACTTTCTTTTTTACATGCCCATGCGCTTCAGGTGATTCTACTTCAGCCTTGTGTTGCTGATTGCCATGGCCCTTCTGTTTCCATCACCCCCGCCCCTCGGCACGCCTGCCACGTCCACCGCTTCGACTGTTGAGGACTCTTCCCCATCACTTGCATCTACAAATGCAAAGCATTATAGTATCTAGTAACATTTTCACCTCTAACCTGAGATACGCATTTTTAAAATAGCTTGCATTACTCCATATATGCCAAATAACACAGCCCAAAGTACTTTTATAAAATAAACAGAACTGAATGGAACAAACCACGTAATACAGTTTAAATACAAGGCAGTGTATGAGCAAAGTGCTACTGCTCGTTATAGGCCAACTAAGGATTTGTAGTAAGTTAGTTTTATAGTTAACTACCTCAAAAAAAGGCCATGTTTTTTGTAGGCATACATATGTATGTATACGAACATAAATCAGATATGGGATATATGACTTCATTTCCCAAACACAATATCCCCTAAGAAAAGACATGATGCTGGCCACAAAAAGTAATGGTGTGTGTTAGCCATTAGCTATATACTTGGACCCAGAATAAGAAAAAAATAGTAACTACTATTACTATTATTCATGTTTACCTTGATTAAGATATGCTCGACCACAAGTCAAGATTTTTCAGATGTCTAGCGATGAGTGCTTCTTTTCTTGGGATAGACAATAAACACTTTACGCTCTCACAAGCTCTGAATCGCCCTCTTTGAGGCTTTATAGCACACATGCAAAATTAGTGGTTACTTTAAAAAAAACTTATCGAATGTGAAAAATGAAGAAATAATAAAGTGTTTGGGGTAAAAAAAGACTTATACAACGTTAATTTTGAAAAAAATGTTTGGGGGTATATGTGGAATAAATTACTGAATTATAAGCAATTTTGCATGAGAAATTAAAACCATCACCTTTTAATGCAACTCAGTAGAAGATTTATTAAAATAAACGGTCTGTTGCAAGGTAGTTAATTTTTATAACTTTGTTTTAATCATTTCAGACTCCTCTCTTGCCTTCAGTCTGAAATGTGGCATTTTGTTCCACTTCACTGAATGGAAAAATAATTATTTGATCTCCAAAAAGAGCTTTCAAAGAAGTATGTTGAAGACCAAGTGCTTATTCTGTAGCAAAGAAGGTTCCTTCAGAGGTCAGAACAGATCTTACTGCATTTTCACATTCGCTACATGTGCACAACACTGATTTTTCTTGATTTATCAGTATCCATAAAAAGTGACGCAGCTGCTCTCCGCCTCCTAACATTCCCCATGGGAGAGTACAAAAGAGAGGACAACTGAGATGCAATCCCTCAGTTCCCCCATAAAACCAAAGTCCTGGAAAGCAATGAGCCGGTCCCGCTTTAACTGCTGTGGGGTTTGGTACAGATTCTGAACTTGCTAAAGTGTTGTCCTGGGGATCAACAGGAGAGGAGCTAAAAACTCAAGATCACCAGAGGAGAAAAGTATCTGGGACTCAGACTGGACTTACTCCTGCCCAGGAGAAGCAGTGTCAAGGACTGGAAAAAAGCAGCTTTTTCCTCAGCTTCCCAGGGTCTGGGCACCAAGCAAGCTCCCACGGTACGGGAGGAAGACTGTTACCTTAGCGTAAGGCTGCATGGTAAAGTCCATTGGTCAAGTCTCATGAAAACATGACCCACCGGCAAGCTGAAGCAAGGCCAAATGACTCATCTGACAAGTGTCATATTCGGTCCCACCTCTGCTTCAGTGAGCATTTCATTCATGTTTATGCAACACGAAGCTGTACTGTCGTGACCAGGAATGCCAAGTGCTGGGCGATCTTGCACAGGGAACAGGAACGGTGGCCCTACCTCACCAGGTAGAGGACAAAACTGGCCACAGGAAGGCGTGAATCACTTTGAAAAGCAAATGCAGTTTCCTGGCTTCGGGCAGTTTTGTGAATTTAGCTCTGAACAGGCTATTTTGTGTAGAATAAAGTGAATTTTGGAGTACTTTTTGTTCCAGTCAGGGAACAACCAGAAAGAGAAGAAACAGTAACACACATTATATTTTATTTGATCCAAAATAGCAACCAAGCTGAAAATACAATTATTCACAGAATATAGCTGCAAGTTCTCATGGAGCCTGTTAACTGTAACAAAATATATAAGACTCTCCCATGCAGAAAAGACTACTACACCCCTAGAGAGTATTTCCATCAGAAGCTAGGTCAGGCTAAAAATTTGAGTCCATCATTAAGGACAACTGTCTATAAAAGTGAATACTTGAGTACTGAGCTGTGAGAAGCCTGAAACATATACACTTTTCAACTGGTGCACTTGGGTGCCGTGGAGAGCTCGGCTGCTGCATTGCAGAGCACAGCACAGGTTTGATCTGCCCAGGTTCACGTCAGCCTAAACTTGGTGCTGCCATGGCAAGATTTGTACTGGTACCTGAGCCAGCCCATTTAAGGGTGACTGGGGTACGTTGCCCACAGGATTCACAGCAACTATTGCTGTGACTGCAGTGCAGGAAGATCCCTAGGTTTTGACTAGGTCTTTTTTCTTCCCGAGTCACAACTGAGACCCCAATCCAGCAAAATGACCCCATAACACACTTAGCTAAGGGAAGTGCATCAAGGTCCCCATAATGAACTCAGCAGGCCTAATTAAGCAAAGTAGGTGCTCAATTATTTGCAGTTTTGGTTCTACTGTGGGGCTGACAGGACACCCATTCACATCCACAAACATTTAAGTGTGGTTGATTGCAGAATGAAGCCAGAAAGGCTACAGGCAGCCAGCTTACGATTCACAAAATCCCCAAACACACTTTGACTATTATCTCTGATTAGAAACCAAAAACTAAAATGCCTCCGTGACAGCTATGGACAAACAACACAATATTGAACACTCTCCTACGCTTACTCAAACTAGGGAAGGATATTTCCAAGCTCAAGTGCCTGACAAAACAATGAAAGCACAGAGAGGAAAAGATGGGGGGGGGGGAAAACCTCAACTGTTATTCTAGGCGTCATGAAACACTGCAATAGCACAACTCATGGGAGAGGCAGTAAAATATAACAAGTGCTTTTGTGTCATCTCTGTTGCTGTAAATCAGTGCGTCTCTGCTGACATTGATGAAGCTAAGCTGACTAATGGCAGAGAATCTGGCTCTTTATTTGTTATAATGACAACTGATGTCTGAATTCAACAACAGATTTTATGCAATTATAATTAAAGGTCTATAATAACATACAACACAAATGTAGTCTGTACAGGAGAGCTGTATTGTTGTATTCATCTTGTGGCCTCATATTGCCAGTGGCACTGGTATACATAATTAAAATATTAATAACACCTCTGTGAAAGGTAGCAACACAGCATGAAATGAATACTTTAGAACTAACTACTAGCAGTCACGTTTCAGGACAACTAAATAATATCGTTTCATAAGACAAATTTTGATTCAATTACCAAGAATTGCAATATTTAACTCATGTCACTCCTGAACTCTCATAATGTTTTAATAATGTAGACTATATATCTGCTTATAACACATGGCTGTGTGTTTTGGGCATTCGACAAGGTAAAATACTAACATTCATGTTGCAGACCTAATGCTCCTTTCCATTTGACAGGCATAAACACAGAGAATTTATAAGCAAAGAATTTATAATAAAACCAGACAGCCTCCAGACCTACATTAAGGAAAGAAATTCTGCAGAACTGTAGCAAGGATTATTACAGGTCATAACTGGATCACGAGTCAATGCCACTGTGCTACAAAAAAATTACAGATGGCATTTATTACTTCCTCCATGCTCCATCTTTCCACATCCCAACTCCTTGTCAGATCAATTCTTCTCCACCTAACCCTCCTCCTCTCCTGTTTCCTAATGACTGTCTTGTACACGGGTAATCCAAGCGTTGCCACTCACAGTAGTTCCTCCTCAAACTGTATTGTCCCTACTCTTCCCTAGCTTCCTCGTCAGCTCTCCATTCTGATTCCTAGCAGTCATTATTGGCATACTACTTTGTAGCCATGCAATTTTTGGACACGCTGCACGGATGCTCTTTTGGAGATTGCAGTTTCCGCATTCTACTCAGCGCGGCAATTTCTAAAATTTTCAAAAGGCTCTTAACATGGGGGAACTTCACAGCAACATCAGAAATGACATCCCTGGCTGAAAGGTGATGTGCAGGTCGCTGTTCAAACACCCGTCTCAAAGACTAGGAACCAAGCTTTGTAATGATCTTTGGCAAAACGACTTCTGTTTTTCCAGGAAAGGGATGATGTTTCTCAAAATACCGATTAGGTCTCAGAAAAGCAAGCGGAACAAAAAAATTCAGCCCAGTCAAAGAAGGCATGGTAAAGTTACAAATAACTAAAAAGGGTGTGTGGATGAAACATATTCAGCAGCCCTTGTAGAGGGAACGAGACCAAGCAGAGGCTGGTACTTTCATTTCAGTGTTTCTGAGATTTTGCAACATGCATAAAGCAGTGTATCTTTTTAAAAAATCTACATTATCTGGCTTAGATAGCAATCCTCATTTGCTGGAGAGAAAGCACATATAAATAAAAATATTACAGTTCCTGAAGTACTGTTGGAAAGGATTCAAATACAATAGTGATAATACAAAATTAGAACCCAAACATCACTGAAAAAAGGAGACCAAAGCTCTCCTTCTAACTTATGGCATACTGTGCCACCTTTTTTTTCCCCCCAGAATTTAATGGTTATGGGCAGAATTTGGAATTGACACCTCTTTGGCCTATACAGTAACGTTTGTTTTCATAATGGATCATTTTTATTTTCTTTTTTTAATGAGCAGAGAGATTGAGGTTCCGCTAATTGACCACGAAAAACTACTGGGCATGTCAAGAGAAACAGCTGGCTGCAACACACAGCAGAGTGAGAAGTGCCAAAAGTGACAGCGAGCACCATGGGGGCCGGCTGGGTGTCCTGGGCGGGTGAGGGGGACCCAAGGGAAAGATGACCACGTCGGAGGGGAGCCGAACTTGGAAGGGCAAGAATGCCGAGGGGACCGTATTGGTCTTACTATGCAAGGCTGGCGGTATCTAGGTGACGGTGTCACAAACACCGAATTTGGGTACAGATGTCACGGAAGTGGAACCAATGGGGGAAAGTAATGAGGGGTGCGTTGTTTCATTGGGAAGAAACAAGGGTGGAGAAAAGGACGGATGAAGGTAGATGGGGAAGAACGAGTGTGAGACAATGGAGAGAAGAGGGAATCAAAGGGACTGGTTGCACAGAGGCAAGCTGGTGGCCAGCACGTTTGTCCAGCCGGGCCCTTCGCCTGATCACCAGCCTGTCCTATCTTCTGATTAAACTCTAATCCTAATTATCTTCTGTGTGAGCGCGCTCCCACACCATGCATAAGAGCGTGTGTGTGAGAGAGACAGACAGAGATTAGCGACCTTCAATTCAGACCAGGCAGCAGGTAGGACGGGAGGTCTGTGACTCAGCTGCCAGAGAGACCAGGGACCAAGAGTCTGCTACAGGGGAGACCACTGGTGTGGATCAGCTATTGGAAAGACCCACTTGTGCCCACACATGGGGTGTGCTCACGTGCCTGTGTGATCCGACAGCAAGCTTCAAGCCTGGTTTGCTGACGCATAGGAACGGGATCTGGCCATTTGTCCTCTTCATGTTTACGTGAGTGCTGTTTATGACAACGTGGTGCCCGTAAAGGTGCCGGTTGCCTGTATGCGCGACTCTGGTGGTTGGCTGTGTCTGTACAGAGCGCGTGTGCGTGCACATGGGGCTTGCATGCTCCGTCTCACCGTGGGCTGGACCTGGGGACGGGGAACTGCAGCAGCCTGGTGCTATCAGAGCAGGATGGGAGGAATCCCCTTTGGTCTAGAGGGCCACCGGCTTGTCCTCTCTTAAAGCATCTTCTACATTTGACTAGCATTATTTCAGTTGTGCTACTTTAATTGAAACAGTAACATATAAAATATATGTGATAAGAATGAAAAATCTGAGAACTCTTAAGGAGCATTAGTATTCTATAAATTAGGAGAAGGATGGAAAGAAGACATTGGCTGAGCTAGAAAAGAGGTCTGCTGCGGCATGTAAAATATACACCAGAACACGCTGACCGTACGTAGGCTGTTGCCTTGCTCCAATACCATCACTTGTTGGATACTACTTTATATCTATACTTCCTTGAAATGTGCTCTAAGTGCAGCTCTTCTTTGGGTACCTGTGGCAGGTACTGTAGGGCCCGCGCTGCAACATCCCAAGTTGTTGATGGGCCTCTTCAAGGAAACCGTTGTCTGTGCCAACAAAAGTACGCTATTGATATTTAACACTGAAAATAAGTGTCAGTCTTTAAAACAAACAAACAAATCCACCCAAACCCAACAACCTGTGTGAAGGTAACTTGCAGCGTTAGATGAAAGAACAATTTTATTATTACACAGGATGCCTGAACTAGAGGCTTTGGCAACTTGTGCCATGTACAAGCCAAATGAATTCAAATTGTTGTTTTTTGACTCTCTGTAGAGCTGTCAAACTAGCACATTCCCAAAGCACTACTATTTATATTACTGGCAGTAAAAGTCTACTCACTCAAAAATGTCACAGCCCTTACATCATTTAATGTATTTACCATAGTGATGCAGAAGTTCACACAAGCAACTGGATTCCCTAAATGGCACTTCAAAAAAAGTTGTATCAGATATTACCAATTACTTTTTTTATAAAGGTGGGCAGAAGAGGACAGCCAACATATCCTGATGAAATTAGTAACTCATCCTGGTTATTATCAGGCAACAGTATAAAACTCAAAACTGCCAGCAAGAAATACTCCTGATTTGTTTAATTTGTCCTTATATTTGCAGCCCATTTCCATGTTTTTCACTTTAAGATTGATGGTAATGTCCACTTTCCAGAAAAAGAAAAACATTTTCTTGACACTATGTATAAACACTTACAGAAAAATATTTCCTCTCCTATTTTTCAATTGAAGTATTTTTTAAAATAGAGTCATAATTCATCATTCTGTGACAGCATTTAGAAAAGAGCATTTATACAGTTATCTAAAAGCCTGGTCAAATCATATCATCTCCCTGAATACCATCCCATTTAAGTACTTTTATTACCCATATGCTTACTAAAAACACTGATCTTTATTCCACTTTTTATGTGGTAATCTAAATTGCCTTGAGTAATCTGCCTAACAGAGATAATTAAATGTGTTTCATTAATATCTGCAAAAGGTTCCAAGGGCATACAGTGGATTAAAGTCTGGTTTGCAAACGTGTTGCTCAAATTTCATCATCTACATGCTAAAGAAACAAGTAAAGCGCCACTTGACTCACAGGAAAAGAGGAATGGAAGGGGATCTGGTTTGCCATCATCTCCGATCCCTTGTAGTTTTACACTGTATCATATAAATGGTATCGTATAACCTCCTTTAAATATTTACCAGTGATCAGCATAAACCCATTTGGGATTATTCAACCCAGTGCTATAACTGAAAGCTTGGGAATGAACTCCATTGCTCTAACGTTTAAGGGTCTTCTCCCTTGCAATCTAAATATATAGTCTCTTCAGTTCTTTGCCACAGATCATTTTTTGTTTTAAACATTTTGCATTTCTTCCTGGTGTTTATTCCCTCTTGATCTTAGTTTTGCTGTATTAGACAAATCTATGTCTTCTAGTATCTCTTCATATAATGATTTTTTTCGCGCCTCCCTTAATCATCCTAACAGCATTTTCTGCATTTGCTAGTTTCAATCCCCCCTCTCAAACATGTCTAACCACAATTAATAATACTTCCCTATCTCCACAATGGCATTTGCCATTGACATACCCAAATGACAACACCTGGATGTCTCTCAGCAATTCAGCTAATAAATCAAGATTCCTCTCCTCAGTCATTTTGAACACATACTTCTAGATCACTGGGAAAATTTTGCTATTAATCCTCAATGGTGTCTTTGAATTTTGCTGTATTCTTATATGTTCTCTACACAGAATCCCCCCATTCCTCCTTTGCTTATCCTTTATATGGATAAAGAGCCACTTGCAAGGTGTTTTAACATTTTCTTTTAAGAAGCAACTCTTACTGAATTTGTGCATATCTCACTTCAGTCCTCTAGTTTCTGCTTTGCAAGAAGCTTTCCGTGTTGGTTCCTTGCACATTTGTTGCTTTCTTGCAATGTCTTTACTGATGTGGTTATTCAGCTAATTATGCCTCTCTTCCCTCAGTTTTCAGGTGCATGCACATCACTGTAAGATTTGAGACTTTATAAACTAGACTATAAACCCAGATGATTAAAAATGTCTTCTTTAAAAACGTAACACACTTTTTACAATTCTTTTCTTATTATCAGCAAGAATCATTGTACAAATGGAGGAGATATATATATGTGTGTGTATATAAATATATATGTGTGTGTGTGCGTGTGTCTGTCATACTCACACACAACTCTCTGCCATCATGCTGAATCTTGAAACAGGTACTTTCAATAAGGAATGAAACACTCCTGGCTTTCTCTGCCTCTCTCTCCCCTCCCTCTGAGTTTTTTTCCCTGAGAATCCCCCTTAGTCTCGTATACATCCACATTTACCTCTCCAGTAAAAACAATGATTTTTTCATTTTTTAAATTTTTTTTTAATTGACAGTGGTAGCCTGTCTATAATGCAGCCATTAGACCACCTGTACCTGCTGTCTTGCACAGATATACTAAAGTAATTTTAAAGTAGCAAAGTCAGATGCCAGTAGCAGCTTAGCTGTTGCAACAGTGTTCAGCCTGAGTTGTAAAACCTGCTTGAGAAGCCACATAAATTTTGAGATAGTCCATGCTGAGCTTTATGATAGCCTGAGAATGGCAGGCAGTCCAAGTAACTTAAAAGCTCAGTAGGGAATGCCTGTATTGCTCTGGGTGGTCAGTGCAAACATATGTTAGGTTTCTCTTCCATGTAGCAGAAGCATTTGCGCTGTATTCTGTGTAAATCTAGCCAAAGACTCTACAGAAAATCACTTTTCTATCATTAATATTTACATGAAAACATCATTATGACTGTCAAATATGGCACAACACTTAGCCTGGCAACATGTGGATTGCTCAGCTTTTTAATTTGCCACTGAATGGTAGTTACGAAAAAAATTTGCATGCAATTCTTAAGTTTTGACACAGATTGGGGAGGAGAGGGTAGCAGTAAATCCCTCCTTGAAAAACTTACTTATCTTACCATACTTCAGCACAGCAATCAAAAAATGAGATTAAATTCAATGTCCTTCTAGCACCAGCTAATTAAAATATAACCACCAAGCACGAGGATCCCCATTTTATGTGGCAGACTGCGTGTGCTCCCGTAGCATAAAAACAAAGAAACAACAAAAAAACCAACCACCAAACTCATGATTTTTTTGAGCAAACTTGTCTGGAGGTTCAGCTGGTCAATTCTTTTAATTTGAGCACAAAATCAAGTAACAGTAAGCTAAGCGCAAGCTGGCTTACCAGGTCCTGAGCACGCGGGGTCCCGACATCCCTTCTCTCTAGGACGTCAGGGAAACGCCAGTTGACTCCAAGTATAGCTTGCCGAAGAAGCAGCTTATGGAAAAGGAACAAGCCAACCCAACCAAGCTTCCCGCTCCGAGCAGCTCTACGGAAAGCCTTGTCTTGTCACTCTTCCCACCGGCGCCCAGGCTTTCGGCACAGGGCTCCATTGCCTATGCCAGTCACAGAGGCAAGGCTGAAAAAGCAGCTGTGCAGCTATTACACATCATGTTCAGGTGATAGGGTTCCTCCTTCAGGAACTGTATTCCTGAAGGCTCACACCACGAAAGCAGCTGGTCCTATGATCCGCCCGTTAGCTTGTGCTTGCTTTAATTAATTCTAGTTGGGAAACTAACAGGACTGTTTTTAAACAGAGTTTGAGGATACAGAGGTTTGGATTCCTCTGACTGGGCATCATTCAATGCCTTTTGGAAACTTCTGGCTAGTCACGGTGTGACACTCTGGGGAACCTTTTCAAAAGCTAGCCGCAATCGTGGCCCATGTCTGAAGGCATGGAAACCTCCATTTTTATATACGTATGTTTTAACTAAAAAGATTCCCAACCGGAAAGTTGCGACTTGTCAGCGCGCAACACCGATGTTGAGCTAATCCTTTTATGGTTTCCTTTTCAAAGGTAGACCATTAGCTCATCGTTCTCTAGTACTCTGTTAAAATGGTGGAACTGCATTTTAATGGGATGCTGGCAACAGGAATCATGCAACAAAATCCCTAAATGTCATTACTATGAGCTGCCAGAATCAGCCCCTTGTGGCCCCAAACAAAATGTCTTTTATCAGTATGGCTTTTTGCCAAGTCTCTGCTGTCCAGCCCAAGGCACTGACTGGATTAAACAAAAACAATAAAAACAGCAGCAAAAAGAAAACGCTGCACAAAAGGGATTATAAGCAGGAAGAGAAACATAAAGTACCTCTTTAGACTCCAGGTAAAACTCTGTCGTTCCCACCTGATCAAGCCCAGGGACAGCACTATCTAGCACAGCACTCCTAAGAAACTGTCTCCTGTATCTCATAAGCCGTTTCTTAAGAAACTTCTCCCGTGTATCCCTGACTTTCTGATTTTACCGTACGTTTCATCAATATTTCACTACTACTTCCTTCTACATTTGCTGGATGCTTATGCCAGGAGCTAACTTTAACAGGGCTTCTGCATTTTTGTATGATGAAAGAGTGCCACCATAAACAGATACTCTCTACACTCATTCCTACAAAATGTGCTCAGTATTCATCTCCTCCTTTAGGAACTCACCAGATGCAATGATTTTTTGATATAACTGCAGGATTTATCATGAATCTTTAACAAAGGCTTTTCATCGCAAGATGCGAAAAAACAAATTGCATCTCAACATGCAAGGACAGGCATTTTAACTTAAAGCCAACAAAACTGGATGTCAGACAATTAGTAAAATTGAAGCAATGTCTTTTCATAATAGCAGAGCTAAAAAAACTGTTTACACACAGAGAACTAAGCTTATGCTTGAAATGAACGGGGAACCAAAGACGTCAAAGACTGTATAGACTCCCATAATCAAAACCAGACGTCAAAACACACTCTGACAGGTTTGGCAAGTTGTGATTCTCGCAGAAAAGGTACAGTTGTGGGCCCATCTACCACCAGGTCTCTCAAAACATTTTCCAAGCAGCAGATCTGCTCTGCAAGGGTGGAAAGCCCATCCTAGACAACAAATGAGAACACCATGATCCCAAGACCAACCACAGACCAGTAAGGACTGGTGGGAAGCATACAGCTTGATCGCAGCATCTTGTGAGTTCAAAATACTGACCGAATGTTCGGAAAGCAGAGGCACTACAGAGCCTGTATCTGCATAATACAGGATGAAGAGCTGCAGGTCGTTTGCACACCGAAGGCAGCTCAGCTCCACTTCTCACAGGGTGACAGAAAAGTGGGACAGAAGACATCCTCATAAATCTGATCTCATGGAAAAATTGGCACAGCCCAAAACCATCAGCAGGCACTTCTTGGACAGAAGAGCCCATGACTGTAACATCCCTCGATCACACTGAAGACTTGCCAATAAACCAAAGGCAGGGATTAAGGTTCCCAGTTTAGACCAGGTATTTCAGCTTCAAGCAGCAGTAAGAGACCATACCACTGTGATCAGAATAGCTCTCCTATAATCAAATCAAAAGCCAATCTGAGAAAAGAAAAACGAACCAACCCTAAACCATACTACTAAAAGCTGAAAACTCAACACCCCAGGAGATTTGCATCTCCAGTATTTTTTATAAATCCACGTGAAAAAGGTAGGAACAGAGCCAGAGACAAGCAGAAATACGTTAGGATTGATTAAAGCATCATCCTATGTCTTCACTGAGTATCAGTGTGTCTATCTGCACTATAACTTTATATGTATATTACACATTAGAAATGTTACTTTATATCAGAGCTGCAAATAACCATCTTTCCTAAGTGAACCTAAGTTCACTTAAAAATTAAAAGCAAAATGGCATTATTATTCTGTTCAATTTCTTAAACTATGGCAAAGTTTTTCCATGCTATTTGTATCCTACATAATATGCCTCTCCAGGTTTTAATTATGAAACGCTAAATAAATCCCATGAGCAAACACTTATTCGTATCTGTCTGCTGAGTTCCTATTTGTAATTCCAGCTAATTACTTCCCCTGTCAGGAAAATATTCTCTGAAGTCCCAAGACGCCATACGAGTACCTCAATCTCTTTCATTTTATGTCTCCCAGTGTTCAATACAGAAAATGTAAATTCATTTGGCTACTGCTGGAAGAGTAAGAAACTTGAAATAATCTCTGCACTGTCAGCAGGTCTCTACCTTGTGTGCTTAATCCCCGTTACCATGGTGATATTTAATTGCACAGACACCCAGTTTGATTGGTTTATTTTAAACTGAAGTTTTTCTGTGGAACGGCATGGGATCCTAGCGAACATTAGATAAATGGCTTTCAAAATATTGCAGTGAGTCATATTGTTGTCAGTGACTAGATTAATTTGAGTTCTGTTAAACTATTTCTTTACCTTAATCTTACACATATATGACAACATACATAATATGAAGATTTTTACCATTAGATTGGGAGCTGAGCATTTGGAGTATAATTAAGCAGTATTTTATTGTAAGAAGGGCAATTAAAACCTAAATGAGAATTAAAATTCAGTAAGCTTTTGTTGGTAGTATCATCTTGTCTTTCTAAAACAAATTACCTTGCTGTTCTACAATAACAATCCAGATAAGAACCTTTTACAGTAGGGTTATACTTGATTTTCTTTACAGAAAACTGTAAATATATTAATATGACAGAAATGAAGCCAAAAGGATAAATACAGTTTCTTTGCTGGCTTTTATATACCTCGGCATGCAGTGCCTTAGTATATGAATGACTGCTGGAAAGGCATCGTCAATGTGGTATTTCCTGGCACAGCATAACACATTAGAAAACTTGTTTTAAATTCTGTACATACACTACGATGAACTGGTGTACTTCAACTGTGCTATTTAAACAGCAGCAATATACTGCGATAATACTCACTCCTTTTTTCTGCTCTATAACCTGGCTTTAGCACATTTTTGTCTTAATGCCGCAACTGAAGGCCTGGGGGAAATTTCACCTAGCCTTTGCTGTGAAAGGTCCCAGTTCCATCACCGAGTATCAGAAAGCTTTACCTAATTTATTTTTTTCAAGCTTGTGGCCACTAAGGCCCCAAGGTACAGCCTGCAGGATCATTCTACCTTTCTGGTGTTTCAGGGACTGCTTTACCCTCTTTCTTTTTAAAGGCTATCAACTAGCCTGGTTCTATTTCATACGCAGAACCTCTGTGTTTGCACCACTGGGGATACCAGCACATGACCCGAGATAAGACTTACAGCTTCTCAGGAACCACCACCGCTCTCCCAACCACCTGCATGGCTTTGCAGAACCAGACCTTGAAGCTTTGAATCTCGATTCTGTAGGGACCGCGCTCTGTTTTACAAGAGAGATGTTTGAAAAAGCAGACTCCGACTGGGGCTATCGTTCTCATGCAAACTTTTTACAAGAATTAATTTGTTTTACGCTCCCAGGAAGGGTACCTTTCTCACCTCCATACGTTGTGACCTTGGGTTAACATACCTTGAATTTTTTTTTTCTCTCTATACAGGTTCTGCTCCAGAAGTTTTATTCTACTTCCTAATCCACCTTAAAACACACAATAACAACAGTTTTCGGGATGCAATACTTCTCTGAATTTCAAGGTGTCCCCATCCAGTTTGTGTTTGGAGAAAACACTAGAGACTAAATCAGAAACACAGATTAGAAATCTGTGCTGTTACAGACGCCTGACGTACGCGATTCCCTGTACTCCACTGAGGCACAATTACATCCAAGCAACCCCAGGCTAACGCCTGAGCAAAAGCTGCTTCTCTTCTGAGTAGTCCCACCTACCTTCATACCTTCTTGTGTAACTCCCCTCACCTTTCCAGTGTGAGGAATCCTCCTGGTTCAGCAAGCGATGGTTGCACATGTGTGCAGAGAGGATTCCGAAAGGGCGACCCAGCAGATAGGGAAGGAGCCACGCTGCTGGGGCCGGCTCCCGAGTTACTGCACAGCAACTGGCTTAGGTACGGCTGCCTTACTCTGCAATGAACTCTCCATTTTTCCATGCTCTAGTTAAGATAAAATAACCCCACAAACCAGCATCTCCTTGCTATTATTCCCTCCATTATAACAATGATTTATCCCAGTCGATATTAACATCATTTTGTCTGTCGTATTTATGCCTGCCGTATTTATGGCTAGAGCAACAGTTCTCTGTGAAGAAAGGATGATTGTTAAATCATCCTCTCTCTTCAGGAGGTTGAGCTGATTTCACAATACTTTCTTTTTCACCATATGCCTCAGTTGTCTCTAGGCAGACCACTGACACAAACAGGTTGCTATATAATTTTCCTTCTTCTCCTTTCTAATTATTCAGGTTTGCTTTAAAAAGTCATTTGTGTTTGTGTGTTCCTGCTGCCGCTTGTCTCTTCTAGCCCCACTCCCCCTTCCACCATACGATCCTGTCCTTGAGCAGGTCAAACCCTTAGCAACAGAAAGCAAATTTGTATGCAGTCTGAAAGGAGCATAGCAGAACTCTTTCTCTAATAGCACACTATTCATATCAAAAGTCCGTATTAGTGACAAGGGAATTAAAAAAAAAAAAAAAAAAAAAAAGAGAGAGAGAGAGAAAAAAACAAGAATTGCCATACCAATCAGACCTGTTGTCCGCCTGGTCCAGTATCCTTTCTCTGACAGCACTCAGTACCTGCTTCAGAGGAAGGTGCAAGAAATCTTGTAATTATAGAATAACCTGATTAATACAGGAAGTTTCGTCCTAGCCCTTGGCAGTCAGCAGCTGACTCACCCGCTTGTCTGAAACATATGATTTTATATCTGCTCTAATTTTTTTTTTTTTTTAATCCTATGTAATTTAATAGTGGAAGTCTCGTTACAAGTGTGTATTGCAAATGTACATTTGAATCCTATGAAGCATTTTAGGCTTTACTGTAACCTGTAGCTGAGAGTTATATTTGCTAATTATATAGGTTGTACTATTTTTATCACCGTTAAACTGCCTGCCATTCAATCTCATTGGATGTCCCTTTTAGGGACGTGGGAATAACTGGGCCAGAGAGCGTGATTCCACTGCCTGTTCCCTCGGCTCCTCACCTGGGAGTGGAGACGCCCGAAGCGGCACACCGCAGTCAGCCTTTGGCTTGAGGCATTATCCTGGCATACAGAGAGCCTCCATTCACATCCCTCATCTGAATCGGAAAGAGAAGGAAATGAATCTTCTTTTCGACAGCCTGCATAAGTGCAAGTGCTCTCATGCCAGCTGAGGGAGGACAGAGCAGCAGCAGCGATGTTGCTCCTGTATTTTGCGAATGCCACATAAATCCTTCAGTGAACCTAGTCAATGTTGTTTTTGTACTTAGAGATGAAGGAATGTAATGCATTCAGTAAAGTGCTATATAACATCGTACCTACAGGGCAGAAGGTGGCTCCTGTGGCTTTAAACTTTCATTATGGCCTTATGTACTAAGGTAGTCGTAGGTACAAATAACAGCAGCCTTTTCAAAACCCAGGAAGATGAACAATACTGCAACAACAATCAAGGCTTTCACTATATTTTATATCTTTTGATTGTTTTCAGAACCTTCCAACAGAGTAAACCCCAGAGAAATATTCTGAGAATGGACTAAACCACCAATAGGCATGTACAACCTGCAGAACGTATGGACAAAAAGGTTTGGGGTAGGGCTAGACACACCAAAGAAAATTAAAAAAAAAAAAAAAGTCTGATCCTCTTCTGTGCTTATTTATTTTGGAGTAAACTGATTAGCAGGCTGTGAGCCTCAGTTTTGCATCTGGCATAAATTAGTGGTCCTTAATAAGCAGGATGCTTGATTGATATGCCATTAATATCATCAATGATTGTGTTCTGTCATTCCACACAGCTGGCCAGCTATGAGGACTGGGTGTACAAGGAGGACCACGCAGACCAGACAGGATGCACGCAACACGCACAGAGGCACTCCACCTTTCAGAAACATCAGTGAGCTTCCTCTTCTAAGCAGAGCAAGCGCTGCAAGAGTAAGTTGAAGACTACTAAAGAAAATTTAGATAAGTATTTGAGTATAGGAGAATAACACGGCTTTGCTGTATTGTAAAGAAATATTGTGCTTTGAGAATTTAGGATGTCGTGAGCTGCACTGGCTACCAAAGAACACAAATGCGTTACCTCTGTTTTAAGCATGAGGCAAAAGTTGGCATTCAAGAATTTCATATTTTGGGAATAGCAGAGTTACTAAGACAAGCAAGGACAACCAAAATGTAATGATTTCACAGGCCAAAAATCATGGAGCTGATATTACATGCAGGATAACATACCTTAGAGGAAAAAAGAATTAAGTTTACCAGATACACCTGGAAGAAGTCTGGAAGAACTTAGTGTTACTAAATACAAAAGCACCAGTGAAGAACAACAGCAGGCACTCAAGATATCAAAATATGTTGTGGCATGTTCAACCGGCATAGCAACCATGTCATACTAACACAACAGAATTCGGAAAGACTTCTGACAAGTAGGTCTCTCCCAGCTCTGCTGTGCGCTCTGGGGACCGACCTGTGGTTTCAAGCCAAGCAGTAATGCTGCAGGCTTTGATCTCTGGGTGTGCTGCCTTTTATTTCACGCCTGGGGTCCCAGCTGTTTGCTCAGTTTATTCCAGACTGGAGCACAGAAGCAAGCTAATACGCATGAAGTACAGATGGTCAGGGTCCTTGGAGTAAAATAGGGAGCAAATCAAACCGGTAACGCAGACAGACCTTGTCATCCTCTCTGAGGCAATGACAAGAGTTAAAGTAAACATGATCAATAGCATCTCTTGCAAATAAGGATATGGCAACATGGTGACCTAACAGACCCCTCTAAAAATTTATTTTAAGACTGTAATAACTAACTACACCTTAGTGGGACCACTGTGCTTTGAGTCCACATAGGAAGGGCTACGCTTCCTTTCAGTTAATTCCATTTCAGACTCTAGACTTTATTTGAATGATAGCAGCCAGATCCACAAAAATACCAAAGTACCTTTTACCTTAGGAATTAAATAGGAATAGGAATCAAAAGGGTATGACTTTCCACGGCAGCAAATGTTACTTCAACTTGCACGTTAGACTGCAGCTGTAGGGCAGCTTAAGCCAACGCAAGTCGGTTGCAACCTTGCTCCCACACGAGTCGGGTATTTCAGTGTGTCAGTAAAGCTGCTCATCGCCTGGCATTAGCCATGTTCCAAGCAGGAGGTTGGACCAGCTGACCTTCTGAGGTTTCTTCCATCCTAAACTATTCTGCAACTCTGTGGGACCATGTGGAGCACTGGCTTAGGGAGCTGAACTGACATAAAATTCATAGCTTTCTCTGTAGGATTCATTTTTTATTAGCTTTTGCCAGTTTATTTCTCTCTATCAACTCCCCTTCAGGTATGACAAGCAGCAAGACTGACACAAAGGAAAGGGCAAAAATGTACAGGTCTGAAAATCAGTGAGATCATAGCGGTGGCGACTTAGGCAAGCTGAAATTGCCATGAGGCTAAACCCTCTGTGGACAAAATCAGCCCAAACCTTCCTGCTTTGCATGCTATCTCCCTGAAACCCTATATTCACACCAAATACATTTTCAGTAAGTTTCATGTTTGTATTCAAACCAGTGTTACAGAAATGTCTCATAATCATATACTACACAGCGTATATAATAAATGCAAAGAAAATAGGCCTTTAAAATGGTTAGATATACACTGCAAACTATTTCATGTTAAAGGTCCAGCTTAATACAGCTTGTGCAGTACAGAAACACACTGGAAGAATACTAGATGATTGTCATCCTCCCATACTGAAATGTATTACTTATCTCATAAGGCTATTTCAAGTAAAAAAGGCAAGTTAAAAGGGGACGGGTGAAGTTCTGAAACTTTAATTTACCATGGCCTAAACTTAAGAAAAAGTGTTCTAGAGGTTGGCAAAATGACCCCGGTTGTGCCATCTGTACAGAAGAGATAATGAATTGATAGCAACATCTCAAAATATTTTGATAAAAGGCTCTGCACACACTCTTACAAAAGTGCTGCCTGGCAATGGAAGCTGTCCTTGATTAGCTCAGGCCATGGGGGCTTTCAGAAATTTGAAAGAAACCAAATTTGCTTCAGCAGAAAGAATAAACATCTCTTCCCATTCACGCCTTAAAGCATTTGCACCAACACTATATAATTACTTTTCATTTCACCAAAAGATTCTCCTGGATTCTCTGTTCCTCCCACAATTTCAAAATTACAATATGTCTGCTTACAGTTGAATGGATATGTACATATGGCACGAAATAAATTATTTAACTAAAAAACAGTTAATGTTGCTATGAATTATGTTATTTGCTTGTACAGAACTCATGCACACATTTCATTGTGATAATACCTGGTTTATACATCTTTAATCAAAACCAAGCGAAGGATTTGAATTGCTTTTTCTCCTTCAGTGTGATGCAATTTGTTAATCTGTATGGCTATAAAAAGCCTTGGAGACAATATGAGATGCTATCTTGCTGATCTCTCTCCTGCCTTTATTGACATAACTGTCAACCATCATCTCACTATTTCATTCCGAAAATCCAGGGGTGAAAAATGAAGGAAAGAAAATTAAATTCAGTTTTCACTTATGTGGTTTCATGTAGTATTTGCAAAAGCAGTCATTTTGAAAGCCAGAGAGGGCTTCTCCTTGGCCAAATAACAGGCACTATAAGGACAGGTATCACATACCTCGACAGAGGAATCGCTGGCCAAGTCACTAGGTATATTCAGACTTTGGTCATTCTTTTAAGATGAAGATATATGTCACATAACTACCCAGTCACATCATAGTAGCTACCTGGGCTGATGTTCACTAGTAACAGTGGATAGCTGGTGATTTGGTACAGCAGTACATGGTTCCAAATGGGTTCCTGATTTCATTCTGTTTCTGAAGTTATTGGCTTTTAATGCATCCCAGGGGACTGTCATTTCACATAAGATGCATCATTACTCCGGAGACATGGCTAGTGCATGTGTTACAGCCAATGCTGTTCCTTTAAAACATTTAATACAAGAATATGTGCTATAACTCACGCAATGTGTACGTATGAGGCATTGTTCAACTTGCACCTAAGACTGCTCTCATATATTGGTGGGTAAGAAAGCCTGGCACAAAATATCAAAGGCTTCTGCAGATCAGCTTCCTCAGAGGTCTCATTCTCTGCACCCTTTAAAGCAGCCTAATTTTTTCCCACATGCAGAGAAAAATGGAAGACCAGGGCCCAAAAGAGAATGGAGAGGCAAGCGCCTTACAAGAGCATGGAAAAAAAAAAACCAACCACCACAACAAAACAACAACAACAAGCCTAACATTACTTCAGGCATCATTTGGCACTGCCTGTTATGGATTTTTGTTCCTAGATGCAGTTTTCTGCATTTAAGAGAGGGATATGGCACTTTAAGGTACTAAAAGGCAATCCAAAAAATAAACAAAATAATCATTAGCTACCAACAATTAGAAAACATTCCCAAATTGCAAAATTAATGAATACTAATGCATTGCATTTTGTAAACCGCAGCTGTTTATAGCTACATAACAAGTGCAGCATCCCATTATGTGACCAGTGAGAAAAGAGAAGGAATCAAATGTGGTGCCTGTCTTCAGAAGCAGGATATTAATTTTTCAAATTAATCTCAGTCACACAGAGGAGAACACACCAACAGTCTGCAGAAAAAATGGACACCCAAGATGTGCAGGTCCCTTCACTAACTAGAGTAACAGAAGAAGCAGAGTCATATCTGCACAGTACTTCAGAGGCTCACCTGTACTTCTTGACAAGCCTAATTAGTTCAGGCAGAAAACCTGTGCTAATACAGTTATATCGTGCCTGGCATTCAGCTTCACATTGTCCAGTGCTGCACCCGGTGTCTTACAGACATGCAAAGCATGACAAATACTTGTTCAAGGAAGAAAACGACATTTCAAAGTCAGCTTTTGAGCCCTCATTAACCCAGACAACTTGCTCCAATTTGGGCAGGTCTGAAATTGCTCTAAATCTTGAAAGCCTGCAGGACACCACGCTGCTACAAATCTTGCTTTGGCTCCAAAAGCAAATGCCTCCTAGGAAGCCAAGGCACGCACCCTGGGCAAAGGGGGGAGGAAGAGAAAGCAGAGCTCTTATGCTGTACAATTCTATTTTTGCAGATGAAGGATCTTGAGTGAATTAAGGGCTTTTAATGGTCAATTTAAAATAAGTCTGATCCTTCTACTCTGTGTTGAAGGAAAGAATTGTAATTCTCATCCAGAACTTTATTAAGCACCTACGAGTTTCTAAAGATAAACATAAAAATGAAATAACAATTAAAAAAAGCAACCCTTCACATGAGCAGAATGAAAATGCTAGCCTTAAAAATGTGATGTAAGCTAAAGCAATTAATGCTGCAAAATCAGGCAACAGTTCTGCTAACTCACCACCATCACCCCTTTTTAGTGAAGAAGTTCCAAAGCCACATAAGAGTACATTTGCTAGAACAGCAAACCATATTTTATCCAAGCCACTTCAGTGATTTTAAAGAATAATTATGCACAGTTTTCACTGGGAAAAGCCAATTGTGTTTACGATCACATCATCCACATTGACATTTATTTTGCAAACCTTTAAATTCAGAGCTAAAGGACTATGGGCAATCTAAGGATTAGAATATTTACTATACAGGATCAAAACATACACTTTCTCATTACCAGTATAATGAATATATTAAACAAACAGCTCACATGGCAGAGATGGAGGAGAATTTGTTAGTCTCAGTCAGAACTGACCTTTTGCCTCATTCTTTAAACATGGCATTTTTATTTTTAATTTTTTGTTAATGACATTTGCTGTAATTCCTTGATGAATTACAGGTCCTTATATTATCAGCGTTTTCTTGGGTAAATGAAATAACCAAGTACCAAAACAAGGCGCAGTAAAGTACAGTCAGAGCTATTTCTGTGCAACAAATCAAAACAGTGTAGGGCTGAAGCAGGAATTAGGATTCCAAGGAGATACAGTCAAGAGCAGGGCTGCAGACTGCACAGCTGACACTGCCCACTTACTTGATGAAGTAGTCTCTTCCATCTCTGTTTGCCGTCATCTCCCATCCATAAGGTGTCCCCTGGTTCAAGCTCCAGGTCCCTGAAGGGTGAGGCCAGCCTGAAGACTTGTTCCTGTGGCTGCAATTTTGGGAGGGATGGGGGGGGAAGAGAGGGGGGAAAAAAAAAAAAAAAAAAGTTATTTGTCTGTTGTATTTATTCTTCCAATTTACTTCTTTCACATCACTCGGCATGCAAATACTTTCACAGTTGTGAAATATACAGCCAAAACCCAGGCAAGGGAAAACAGGTTAGCAGGTCTACTTATGTTTGTAATATTCTTCCAGTCAGTGGAAAGATACACTGTCATTTCTAACTGTCTTTGAGTTCAAGCCTTTGGCCGGTGTATCTGTCACACCCCATCAGTCTCACATCCACAATACCCATTTTCAACCGTTTTTAATAGAAGGGACAGGGAGCATTTTCATTCATTGCCATCCCCTGTTCAAATGCCACCTCTCAGTACAGCCTTAGCAAAAAAATCCAACAAACCAAACCAAACCCAACCCACCACACGGCTGCAGATCACACGCGTGGTGCACTACCTGGCACGAGAAGGAACATCAACACCCATACTCGCAGCTAGCAAACCATTTTTTGTTTCATTGTTGGAATGAAGGAAGGCTGTAAGACTTCTGCATACGGATGCTGAATTGATTCAATACGCAGATGTTGTTGCACGTGATTGCTGTCCATTAAGCTCTTCCTCCAAATAACTTTTAAAAGGCTGCAGTATCTCCGAGCACACACAGTTACATACCACTGCTCGAGCACTCTCTGCTGGTATTCCCACTGCTGAGCAAGGGCCAAGTCATGCCAGATTAAATAAAGGAGTAGCTTACACTGCTCTCCTAACTGAGGGAGATACAGCAGCACTCCCAAGCGACAGTATTTCCCCACTAGATCGGAAACATTTTGTGAGGTGCCATCTACTGACTCCATATACAAGAAAGATACAGCTAGCAAGAATCCCCCATAGTTTCCCACGGGAACCCCCAACTTTTGCACTGATGTTTTACCCCTCACTGGCAGGAATTAAGCTAGATGTTACCACACATTCCCACTTTCTGCTGTGGGACTTAGAGGTACAGAAGGCCACAAGTAGGTCTTTGAGCAAAATTAATCAAGTCATTAATATCTACGTACAATCTGAATAAGAGAAAGAGCAGGAAAAGGAGGCAGGGCAACCAAAGATGCTAAAGACCGGCTGAGAGCACGTCACAGACAGGCAAAGATGAATCAGCACACAACACTGAATACACTCTGAAATTTAGACATGCAAACCAAAACCACACAGAATACAAGCAAGTTTTGAATTAGTTGCCTTCTCTCTCTCTGCCTTTTCTCAACCCATCCAACATATTACAGCTCAGTTTTACTTGCTAGATTTGTTTAAGTTCAAATGCTAGCAAGGAACTTACTGTCTCTCTCCTTAGAGATGTAAGAACTTATTTCCTTTAGAGAAACAGAGCGCAATGTAACCTGATGAACACTCTTCTGAAGGAACAGAATCGGTCTCCATGGACGACTCAACAATTCATTGCAAATTGCTAAACTCAACAAAGTTGTACATAGTTAATCTTTCCCAAAGGGGGAACGCATCATTAAAAACAAACTAGCTGTTCCCCCTCCCCCTTTATTTCAAGGATTAATCACTACTGAGAAGAGATATGGTGCTTCAATATATAATTTACAAGTAAAGCATTACAATAGAGTGCTAGATACCATCTGATTTACCAATTACATTAAGTTCTCTATCTTCAAGGAGTAGAAAAACATTTCTGTTAGCATATTCAAACATGGGTATTTGTCATAAGACACGGCTTAAGCCTAATATTTGAACATGCTAGAAATCTTAATAAAATTACAGTTACTCATGGCTAACGAAACACATAAATGTCAGATATGCTACGCTACCCCAGATAAATGCAACTAACTCATTCCTGATCAAAGGAATGAATTAAAAACCAGGCATCTGAGGAAAGAAAACAAATACTTTCAACACTCTCTCATGCAGTTTCATGTAAAGTTGAGCTTAAGCATTCTTGTTTCTCCATATGCTTGACAGAGGGAGAAAGGCTGGTCCCTTCTACATGGGAACCATCCTACAATCTAAGAATGACAGCTTAACTACATCTGTAGACTTCAAATTACACTTTAGAGTATTTGGGATCCTAAACACTGCAGTTAACCAAGGTAGAAAGTAACCTATTTTATCTGGACTATAAAGGGATACCTGTGCATTGAACACTTTTCACTTTAATTAAATGTGTTTTACAATCTCTGTGCTATAGTTTCTCCATCTGTAAAATGGGCACAGTAACATTTAAATTCCCACATAAAGCACATCAAACTTCTATTATCAGATCATTTATAGGAGCACAGGGCAGCGATGATGATCAATACTACTCCTCTCTGCATTCAAACTAAGGGCTCATCTTTGTACGCATTATAACATTAGTGGATTTTAAGGTAAATTTAATTCCCCTGAAAGCTTTCGTTGAGCCCCTAAAACATTACTGGTGTCAGAACTTTTCATATATGATGGGTAATAACTGTCCTACTTAACTATAGATATGTCTGTATCTGATCTAGTCCTCCAGACTTTCTTATAATCAGTGGGAGAGAAATTAGCACTTGAGACACAGTATACACCTACATTAGAAGTGTGCAACTTCAACGAGATGGCTCCACGGGAAAAAAAATAAATACAGAATGTTTCCTATAGTCATTGTACAATTCAATAATAACCACTCACATCATAAGAACAAAACAAGGTTTTTACATTCAACGGTGATTAGCACTGGTGATTCCCAGCTGCCTGTACAGTCTGAAAAAATGAGCGAATGAACTGCATTATTTCTTTTTGTGCACCTCCATCCACCTGTTGAATATTATTCTGCTTGTCTGCAAGGATTCTGTTCAATTGCCACTACGAAGGGCAAGAGATGGCAAAGATGAGACAAATGCCAGAAGGAACATCAAAGGCTCCAGAGGAAACCATAAGCAGGTCAGGCATTTCACCTGGGGGAAGCACAAAGGCATCTTGGCAGGCTTTAAGTCAAAAGGATGCCTCGGTGGTGAAGGAATATCACCCCCCAGTCCAAATCCTACCTCCCTGCGGGTGATCTCGGATAAATCCCTCAGCTCGCTGATCACCATTTGCCATTTCCTTCCCTCACAGGCAAAGGAGGAGGAGCATACCGAGGCTGCCTAGGTTTCTGGAAGACTTGCACGCTTCCAAAGACCAGAGAGATAAAGAAAACACGCCTTCTGCCTCAGCAAGTCCACCTGCAGAGGAAGCACTGGCACCGCTGTAACTCACTGCTTGCCGTCCATCACCACCCCTGCTTGCTCACGGCAATCGGACCTGCTGCTGGAGTGCCTGCTGCAGCACAGCTCTTGGGTGGCAAACTTCATCGTGAAGGCTTACGCCAGCATCGCGCCAGCAGGTCTGAAAACGAGGCAGCGTTAGCTACAATATCCCATCAACCTGCTTTTGACGTTCTTGCTGCAGCAGTATAAAACCTGATCCCTCTGAAATGCTTCACGTTGAACAATCAGTTCATTAGAGGCTTCACATTGAACAATCAGTTCATTAGAGGCTTCACGTTGAACAATCAGTTCATTAGATCACCAACGCGGCGTATAAGGAACCACCGTGCCCTACGGAGGGACCTTCTGACTGAGAATGCAATAGCTGCGCCACAGTGAACATCCCCAGGTCAGCCGTTTTTCTGTCCCACGCTTGAGGCATGACTGAAACATGAGTTCATACGTAAAGTCTCCCGTACCGTATCAGCAGTAAGCCACTTCCATGATATGCAGAACATACTCAGCATAAACCATGGTACAAACAAGAAGTGAAAGTCTGTAATAGTATCCACCTCTTTTTCAAAGATCAAAACTAGAACAGTTTGAATTTTTAAAGCATACTATTAGAGCCTAATGTCCAGACCAGTTTAATGTTAATGCTGAAAGGAGAAAGCAACACCATTCATTTTTTAAGACATTGAAAAATCAAACATTTAAATTTTCTGGAAAATTCAATTTAAAAAAAAAAAAAAAGGGCATCTACAGAGTCAGACAATAAGCATGTAAATTTTGCCCAAAACTTTTTTTGTTTTTAACCAGCAACTGGAGATTCCTCTCAATAGGTCTTTGCTACAGAAATCTTGACAGACTTTTTAATTCTACCAATAGCCCAAGCCTGTAAATTTTGTTATAAGTGTAGTGCTTCCCTGAACTGGTGGAAATGAAGCTCTCAGGCTGTAATTTTAAGACAGCATAAACTGGCACTGACAGAAAAGCAGCATTCCTGTCCTCCTGGCAACAGACAGTCCTACATCACATCACAGTTGCTCTTGAGTCAGTGGAAGTAAACTGGTTCACCCTAAAACTAGCGGCTATTTTTTCCATTCAGATTCATCTCTGCCTACTCCGTGGCCTCACAGATGGCCACGTGGCAGCAAAAATGAAGGGCAGGACAAAACCTGCCCGCTTCAGATAGTCCTCAGGCAAAGACAAGACAGAAAGCACTCGACTAAAATGGAATGCCCCAACTGTATTTAGCATATTTAACGTCTACTGGGGCATAACACTCCGTATACAGGATTACTGTGCCTACCCACCCCAAAGATGGACATCATGTTTACATTTACCCTTTTCCATGGACAAGGGACACCAAAATCCTTGTTACCTTAGGAATGATGTTGGGGACAGAGTTGGGAGGTCTGCCGTATTACTGGGGTAGTTTTTACTCCCTTGCTGAAGAATGCCAGCTTGCACTCTGCTGACAGATTGAACACAGCAATAAAAAGTAGTAGCAACCTTGAAACCCTCCACTGCTCTTTTTTGGGGGAATAATTTGAAGAAGGCAGAAACCCAGTTAGTGTTGGTCATAGTGACCTTCGTTCCCGCTCCCTGCAATCCTTTACTGGGCGAGAAGAAGATGCATTTTTTTAATTTGTTTGGGTTTTGGTAGCTCTCTCATTCCATGATTATCACTTTCCCTGATTGACACTGGCATAATAAAGGTGTCCATCTGTATTCTCATGGCTGTCTGCCACTTTCTGTTTGATGCTCTCTCACTCTTGCAGTGGTGAACAATTTCTCCTTTTTTACCTTCTCCATGCCACTTACAATTCGGTAGAGCCCTAACATACCCCACCAGCAACCTCAACAGTCTCCACCGCAGGCTCAGGAGTCCTGACCTGTACAGCTGTTCCTTGTACAAAGGTTTTCACAGGCTTGATCACTGTCATCGTCCTTCTCTGAAATCCTTCCAGTTCTGCGCCTCTGTTGAGACAGGAGTTTGGGCTTGCACTCGGGTTACAGCTTATACTGATGGGCTGCCTCTTTGGTAGAAATCCAGAAGCAGGTATCTCAAGATGTAGTTGAAGACCATCTCTGGCATCTAGGGTCTTAGTGAAGAGCTAGAGATTCAGCTCTATTCTAAAGTAGACATCTGAATTTGCCAGTTTTCTACCCGTGTTGACTAGCCCTCCACTAAAGTGTGATTTGGAGCTTTGACATCTGGGTGTAGAGACCAAAATTTGAATTTCAAGCATATGAATCTGGAGATGAATTCTACATCACCCTCTGAAGAACCCTTTGCAACAAATAGTGAGCCCTTATCTTTAAACTGCTGTATAACACAATAAAATGGGCAATTTTTATCATCTTATTATTTATTTCCCATTCTATACCCCCTTCCAAAACACCTAAGAGCACCAAACCTGGTGCAAACACCTTCCGAGCTCCTGGTACCATTAGTTTTAAGTGAGAAATTTTACACTACACTTATCAAATGAGCTCTTTTAATATCAAAAGCTTTAGAATTTGGGGGTAGATACTATCTGTCAATTTGTTACCATTTGTTTCAGTGATCTGATCTCTAAGATCACTTACTAACTTTTCAGGTTGAGGTATATCTTCCAAAAAGTCCCCAGTAGAGAAGCTCCCCTTGGTAAGCCCCCTCCAACACATGGCTGCAAAAAATACTTATCTTTCTTTATCCTCTGGCCTTATTTTTTCCAAGTGTTGCTTTTACTTAATGAGTATCTGTTAGTTCACAGACTCTAGCAAAAGCTGAAGTTATCCACAGTTTCTGATAGAAATCTTCATAATTGTGTGAAATCTCTGTATGTGGAGCCATGTATAATCCCCCTAAATATAAATAATTTGAAATATTAATATTCTATGCATGTTTCCTCTTTAGTTATTAGTAACGTTTTAAGCATCCACCTTGGATTTCCTCTGCTGGATTAAAATAGTAGAAGGATTACATTCTAATCTTTTAAAGCAATCCCTTGAACAACACAGCTGTAAATGCAGTGGATGAGTAAAGTTACAGAACTTGGACTATGAAGAGTCACAGTATAATGCCGTGTTTACCACTTGGATATTTAATGTTTTGGCATCATCTTGTTTAACATCTGGATTATTCTCATAGTACTTCCTTATTTACAGCACTTCTTTATTACTGAAAGCACGATCTACAGGGGGGTCAGTGACTCACTCAAGGCTGACCATCTAACACAAGTAACTCAGCATTGCTAGTGGACTAATAGCGTTGATACACTGGCTTCCTTTATGTTACTATACTGAGGAAAACTTCTGAGTTTTGAGTCTTGGTGTGTACCCTGACTTCATTTTAACTCGCTACTGGTATAAAAGCCAGTTCTCTGCCTCCCACGTGCCAATACAGAAGTCAGTCCTTCTCCAACCCATCGTAAAAGGAAGACATCCTGAACAAAAGCCACGTTACACTCCCAAAAGTTGGTTGCGAAGGGAGCGGGGCCCCACAGCCCCCCCCGGGAGGTAAGTCTAGCCACAACAGTTCCTAGGAGGTACTGAGAGGAACATCAGAGGCACAACATTTTGTATTATTAGTTTTTAAAAGTAAGAACACTTCAGCAAAACTATCTGCAGGGCACGTTTATCTGGGAGTAAGAGACATGCCTGTGACACAAGTGGAGTTCACTAATGGTCTCTCTACGAGATTTAATCTTCTACTGCCTCAGGAACAGAAACCTGCTTTCTCAATCCAGTTCTCACCCTCTCCTGTCCCAGAAGACTACTACACTAAGCTTACCTCCATCCTACCATTTTCACTTGAAAAAATGATAAAATGAAAGTTTTAAAGACTTTGTTGCTGTACTATCAAGATCAATCATCATACCCTGCTACTGAAACTCTCCTGAGGGGCACTGTACAATAGGAGAGATGTGACGGACAATAATTTCTGGATCCAAGATCAAGGACGCTGAAAGGCTTGTTGTCTCTGCACAGACGAGTCCTATAAACCCCCGCAGAAGCAGTCCTATCAGAAGCACAAAAGAAGAAAATGAACTGCCCCAGACACACTCCGCTGTACCAAAAAAAATTCATACTGGACCTCCTGACTTCAGATACCCATGGAGTCAGACACCCTCCATATTCTACAACCCGCATGCTTTCAAGTCTTTTGCGGGGTGAGAAAGCAAAAGGGGTTTAGTTCTCATATAAATGTGTGCTATTTTTGAACTCCTGGAAACTCTGTATCAGAATATCACCCCACAAGTGAGCTTGGGGTTTCAACTTTGTAATTAAGACAAACATTAAAGGTAGAATCATTGCCCAAGACTGTTTTTCTTATACAACCATAGGAACAAAATGCTCGAAAAATATTTTTGCCCTGTGACACCTGTCCATCTCAATAATCTTGCAGCACAGCCATGCTCTGGGCAAAGGTAGAATAAAGTTGCAGTACCTTTCAGGCTTGTCCTGAATTTTCTCCCTGGATCATGCATCATCAGATAAACACAAATGCTATTCAGAAAATAAAGACATCCCCCTTTCTAGTACCTCCTCTTAGTTTTTTCTGTTTTTCTAGTAAGGACTACGAATAAAGCCAGGCCGCCTTGCGCCAGTTGTTCAGAAACTGTCTCCAGATGAGAGTTTCACTTTCTTAGGCAGTAACTACTACCCAAACTCTGGCTAAAGCAAGTAACTCCACACTTTTTTTTTCCCCTCTCGCCATCTTTCACCACAGATGCTCTCAATTATTCACAATTCCACAAAGCACCGCTCATTCTTACTCCAAACCAACAATGACGCCAAGGGCTCCACTCAACCTTTAAATCCTTCAGTGGAGCAGAAACCCCCCCCCCAAGTATAACTCAAAACTTCATACTGAACTCCTCTAAGCCAGTTTACAATACATTAGAGGAGATACATTTCTAGAAAATCCTGTCAGCCTATGTTTTGTCACAGATTACATTAGCTTCCATCTCCTCAGTACCTAAAACAGATTTCTAAATGGCAGCCTGGGTTGAGAATAGGAGATGCTCCATTGAATTCCATCTCTACCATCATTGCTACTGCTGCCAGTCATGACGTAACGAGGGCCCACGGCCACGCAGCTGATCTGAAAGGTAAGGGATCCCTTTTACCAGGGATCTCCTGGCTGCCATGAGAAAGACCCTGCTACTGCTCCCTTGCCAGACAAGCAGGGAAATACAGCGGCAGCTGCTCATCGCTTGCTGGGGGAAAAAGGGGCAATTCTGCATGACCAGAAAAGTCCCCTCATGGGCTCCCATCACTTCAGCATCAATTCCAGACTCCTGTCCATATCACAGGCAGGGCAGAGCGACGCAGAACAAAACCACTGGCTGTTCGAAAGTTACACCGTACCCATTACACGACTGGCTATCTGAGGAATGGCTCCTCTTACTCTGAAACTACACCGTAACGTTACTTCCTCACAAGCTTTGTACTAATGGTCTATGTGTAGACCATTTCTCACCACTTACCTTCCACAACCGCTCTTTTTCTTTCCTCCCTCTGCTCCACTTCATGCGGCCAAAGATGCGAGTACCCAAACTGTACTCAGTGAAGAAGTACCTACGGCACACGTTTTTGCCTTCAGCTTGGTAGACAGCTCCTCAGCACTGAGGGGTGGCTCCCCAAAGAGCCGCGGTTGGCCACTATGGTCCCAGAACTAAAAATCTTAGGACACAAGGTAACAAAAGTACAGACAGCACATTGGGACAAGGGATAAAACAAACCATGGAGGCAAGGCTGGTTTGCTCCAGGCGCAAACCACCTCCACGTGCCTTGGAAAAGGGACAAGGTGAAGGTCTTGGCATTCCCTGCCTGCCCCAGGATGCTTCCTTTCTTGTCCCTGATTCCACCATAAGTTTTAAACTCTTCAGCACTGGTATAGTTATTGTTTGCACTGTCCTGTTCAGCAGCAGCTGAGTTTTTCCGTTTTGCAAAAAATGTTCTTGTGTTCTGATTCTCTACAGTCACTGCCATCCAGTAAATGCACTTTCACGTCTGTTGCTTGTTTTGTTCCGGGTTTTTTTTGGTTTGTTCGTTGGTTGTTTTGTGGGGTTTTTTAATATCTGATATAGGTCACATCTTCCATTTCCCTGTCTTCCTCTCCCTCTATGTTATACTTCCATTATTATTAAAGATGTGCCCCCATTACATAGAAAACAAAAGTCTTCATTATATTTCCTTTTAGACTGCCAGGACTTTTCACTTAAAGCACACTGACCCCATTAGAGATCCAAAGTCCTCAAGGAATTACTTTCCCCTTCAGAATCTTGTATTGCAAAAGCCAGAAAGTACCCAAAGAGGCAAATAATGGTTGTGACTTGGATGCCTGTAAAAGGCTCTTTGACTTTCTGTTGTATATGATGCTTTAGCTTCATGCTGATGTGTGCTAGAAAGTCAAAATCTCTAAAGACTGATGTGTGCAAGATATTTTTTTCTGTTTTAATGGGGCTTTTGACCTTAGGCTTTCTCAGGCTTTCTCAGTATTTCAGGAACAAAATAACCCACCAAAACAAAACAAAAAAAGTATATGAAGCATATTCACCTCTTTCTCATTTAGTGAATGGATTATTGGTATTTATTTCTGAATTTTCTGGAAAACCTTTTTAGAATGGGTATGGTTTCTCTCAAATTAGTACACGTTGGAAAAACCTTACCATACCATAGCTAGCATCTCCCTATAGCAGGCACCAAACTCATTTTTCATACAATGCAATCTTCAGCATTTGTCTCTGACAAAATCACAACTATTACCAGATGCTGAATTTTACCCTACATAAGACTTTTTAGGGTTTGTTTGGGTTTTTTTTTTGCTTTAAAGCGTTGTTACCTCTACTCTTACTGAATATTTGTCCTTTTACCAGTTTTCCAGTAAAGTGCAGCCATGCTTCACTGTTAAGTTCCAGTGAGTAGTACAGGAGTTTTGCTACTTCTGCCTTATGGAAGAAAAGTCCTGTAATACCTGTGATAGAGATGCTGTCTAGCTCATTGACTGCATTGTTACTAATAATGAGAGTTTATGGTAGTATAGAGCAGAACACTGGAAATGCAATGCTGTAAAGCTTAATCATATTTTAGATAAAAGTAACAATACATCGTATACTTTCTTACCACCTATTACACAGCTGTTCATTTTAAGCCATAAAAATCTGAGGCATATGTATTCATTAAAATTCGACTGCGCACACTGCATTTGGAGAAGCAAAAGGGAATCTCGTTTTTATACACAGCAAATTTTGTATTTTTTCAGTACCCTGATATGAATACAACCTGCCTGCTGTGAGCTGACAAATCTTGTATAATCATACACTAGAAAAGCATCTCAGAAAATTTTCAAGCACGTCTAGGGAGACGATTTCTATGGGAGCTTCCTATTTCTATAAAGATGTCACCCATATTTCAGGCCTGTGGTCACCTGAAAATTCTTCACGGCATGCTCTTGCTGTAAGGTGATATTTTAGCCTGCAGGAGAGCGAAGTTGCATCAGAAGGATGCAGTGAACAAGGACCAAATTGCCAAAAAGGAAACAAAATTGCTTTTCTAAAGCTGAATTAAAGCCTAAATTCCTACTGCTTGATTTTGGTAGCAACTCTTACCAGGTCTCAAGATGAACTCCATCAACAAAACAGTAGAACAAAAAAATCTGACAGAATCTTAATTGAGAGGAGAGTACTGCAGAGAAGAGAAAAGAGGGAAAACACCTTCATACATTTACTAGTTCTTCACATTTCAACTACGAATTATTCTCCTCTTCTCCTTTTCATTTTCTTGGGAAATAAAAACAAATGTTCAAAACATTAAATAATGGTAGCCTATCTTAAACCTATTTTGTAAATGAAATTAAATTAACACTATCCTCTTAATTTTGGAGGGGGCGGGGGGGAGCTATTTAAATAATTTTCCCTACCCAGAAATTAGTAAATATTAAGAAGCATCACTGCCCAGTGATTCCAGAAGCAGCTCTAAAAGCCCAAGAGCCTTCTCCTTACAAGACATTTAATGACCTTGAAATGAGAGGTAGCCACTGATCATTGGCTTAATTTGTTCTCCATAAAACTTTAAAATCATTATTTAGAAAAATCATATAAATCTTTTCACAAGAGAACAATAAGGAATAAATCAACCGATACAGGCATTAGCCTTTAACAAGTCCATTCATCAGAAATCTCAATACCAAAGTAATCAGTCTGCTAGATTTAAGTCTATTTCAAATACTATATATAAGCACATAATTGTAGTTCAAGGTATTTAGTTCTGCTTTCTAGATGAAAAAAAGTCACAATATTCCACTTGGCTTTAAACCAAAACTCTCAAAACTGGGAATATATGAACAAACATTCAGCCCCCTATTAAAAAGCTAACCATACCATGTACTTTTCTATACTTCACTCCCAGAGAAAAGTTACAAAAACCTTCAGAAAAGGACCACATAAAACCTGTGCTGGGCAATCTGTTTACGTTCTTAAAACATCTGCAGAGAAGCCTGTGTTTCTATGGCTATCATGCTACACGGTGGGTTTTCATGCTACACAGTGGGGTTTTTTTTTTTCTTCTTTTATTTTCTTTTGAGTTCCTTTGTATTTTTCCATTAAGGAAATTATGGTTTATATGGTAACCTACTGAGAAATAATGTAAGTAAAGGGCATTTTGCGTAATAATCAGAAGTTTTCACCAGTGGTAACAAGCCTTCATCCAGTTAAGAGGTTATTTAAAGCACTCTGAACATAAACCCACTTATGAAACCACGGAATTTTGAAGCAGTTGCATTCCTAGGAAACCACCTACACTTTGCATGTTCTGTTGCAGAATTATGTTGCAAACCAAGGCACATGTAAAACCTTAACAAATGAGAAAGAACAATTTTTTTTTTTTTTTAAACTTTCTTCCTTGGCCTTAATGACTCCACAAACTGTGAGCCAACAAAACTGAACCAAAATATCGTGTTTCAAATATATTTTAAGGGCTTCTATACTTCAGGGCCAAATGCAATATTCAACTATGTGTATCAATAGAATGTAAGAAAAAAAGGTGCCTTAAAAACGAAGTCATGTAACTTACTGAACATTTGAATGGAAGCTATGCAGATGCAGTTCAAACCTGGAGAGAAGTGATCTCAGAGCCCTAGTCCCTTCAACACATCCCAGGACATACCCCAGGGGAGCTTAGAACAAGGTGGGTAAAACATCCATCTGTAAGTGACAGACCCAGTTTCCCATGCCATTTCATCTAGACACAAGCTCAGGAATGATTTTCAAAAATCTTTTTTTCGTGCGTTCTCCACTGGGTAACGCACATGCCAACAGAAGCTGTAGTTTCCTGAAATTCCAAGGAAATCACTGATTTCCCCCTGCAAAAGGGAAAAGTTACAAAGGAAAGACAGGAGGCAGGAGGCGAAGGAAGAAATTTCTTGGTTACAACTGGTCCTGAAAAACAAAACCAAAACCAGGGCAAGGTTTAACGTTTTACAAGAACCCCATCTGCCCAAGAATGCCACCACAAGGAGCACCAGTAACACTAACCTTCTCTGTCATCTCAAAATCACTTTTTTCCCAGTATTTATGGTTTACAATACACTGTGTACCCACACGCTTTCTGCTGATGGTTTTGAATGGCTGCTTTACTAAAGAGAAACAAGAAGCTGTATTTTTAAGTGAATTCACACGGCCGCACCATTTCCTTTTGCTTGCCTTTAAGATTAGCAGCAAGGCTTAGAGGTTAACTTGAATGTCATTTCTAATACCAGCTGCCCCAAACCAGTGGGCCCACTGCCCGTTTTCCTCTTACACAATCAACGGCCAAAGCTCTTGCTGAGCACTAAGGCAGCAGTGTTGATGCTCCATCAGCAGGCTACCAACCTGCACGTGTCCCAGGATCCCAGGACAACTCCATTTGGAAGGGACCTCAGGAGGTCATCTATTCCAACCTCCCGCTCAAAGCACTTCAGCAAGCATCACGTAAAACAATAAGAAAAATAGGTATCACACAGTAAACTGAGCTGCCTGGAGTTATCTTGTATACTTGAACTCTATTACTCTATTCTATTATCATTAAACAAAAGACATAAAGAGAGAAATTTGCTTATTCTATTCTTTCCGTTCTTTGGCCTATATCCTTGTTCTTTTCCTATCAGTATTTCCTAACCCAGTGATTTTTAAAGATAAAATCTGTGAAGCAAAAACCTGTAATGTAAAATGCATTTTCTTTTGTAATTTTGTTTATCACCTGAAAAGCACTCTGAAGGTAGATAGTACTCTTAGAACCAGAAGAGAAAAAGTAAGTGTGAGATCTTGTTGCATAAAAAGCTCTTGGAATACTAAGGCTTTAGCCATCTAAACCCCTAATATATTATGATATTAAGCTGTCTAGTTATGTATCTCGGCAAATGGACTCATAAATTTCTTGTATTAACAGGTTCTTAAAAATGAAACAACACAAAACCCCCCATAACCTAAATCTTTCCTCCTCCAATTTACATCAATCCTTGGTTATATGCAGTGGTAGGAGTATGGGTACATATGGTTGCGTACATCCTGGCAAGCTGCAACTGCATCGCCACTGTGACAGCTCCTAGAAAGTCCCCCCAAAAAACCCTCTCAGCTATCTGCAAGCGATAGCTAAGGAAAATGATACAGGCAGAAGTACAGCAGGTTCAGCTAACCTACTTACAGCCAGTGACAAGCAGCTTCCTAAAGATCTTGCAGCAGAAAATGAAAGTTTCCCTGCAATCAGAAAATTAGAGAGCCTCTGGGACTTACACAGGTTTAAAACTGTTCTCAGACACGAGGTTGTAGTGCTTCTGCATGTTTTCCTATAGTAATAAAGATGAATCTGGCTGCAGATTGTAACTGCGTATTCCAACCAAGGGGTGCACCTACACATGTATTTAGATGCAATTCAGCTCTTTGAAATGATGCATTCTCTACACTTGCAGTTCTTAGAGCTTGCTAATAATTGCATTGCTAACAGGAATGAAATTAGGCACAGTATCAATGGAAGAAAATGTGAGCAAGAGCATACAGAAACACTAAAGTTTAATAGCCAATGCAAATCTGAGACAAACTTCAGTGTTTTTAGTGCAGAAACTGCTATTGTAAAGCTTGGAGTCACCTAGCCAGCTCTACCCTTCACTGTATTTCCTTTTTGCTGTTAAAAGAGCACCATACATGTAGGTTTAATCCATTTAACAGGTGATACATGCATTGTTCCAGCTACTGTTATATTGTCTCCCAATAACTTCACAACATAGTCTGTAAACTGGGTCCCCTAACAGCAACAGGGTATGCCAGTTCAACTGAACTGGTCCCAAACTCACCATCAGCTGTATCAGGTCAGGCTTTCATGAGATGTTCCCAGCACAAAAGATATTCTGCAACTAGTGAGCTATAGGTTTAAAGACTATTCAGTGGGAATATGTGATTTGCAAAATAAAACAATGTGTCATCTTCCTGAGTTGCAAGAAAGAAAAAGAATCAAAAAAGATAAAGTGGAGGGGAATGTACAAATTAAGAAATACAGTGAATACAAAAGCCAGGAAGCTTTAGGAAGAAACAAAATTGCTTTTCTCCTGCTGCCCTGTGCCACAGTGGAAAGGGTGAGCCCCTGACAGAAGAAGGGCCAGAAGAGCGGACAGCCCACGCCAGGCTAGAGGGAGCTTGGGGTGCCCATGGGAGGCTGCAGGAGCCCATTTCAGCCAGGGAAGAAGGAAAAATGAACTTAAGCATGGACACTGATGGTCAGACCCAGGCTGGCTTGAGCCCAGCCTCCTCCTCATGTCCCTTACAGTGGGCAGCAGCAAAACTTGGGGAAGAAGTAACCCCAGCTGTGGTTATTAAATTACTTAATCTCTTCTTTCACAGAAGCCATTAGATAACAGATCATCCTTGCAATCCTTTTGGTTTTTTCTTGCACACACATATCTTACTTGAAACAGCAACTGTACACAGAAGTAACTGAGAAAACCCTTACCGAGTTTGACCTGAGAGTCACACAGGTGTTAACTTTCATCCTTTTGCACTCCTGCCTCCACTGCTGCAAACTATTTAGAAACAGATTCTTTCCTTGACAGAATAAAGTAAACCTGTTCTGCTAGCCTAAAGTCTTGGCTGGCAGTAAGACCAATGCCAAGGGACCAGGCAGACACCGAGCTCTGGGCTGCTTTGGCCACGGGGATGCACTACTGGACCCCCGCAGTAGCCAGCCCCCAGGTTTTTGGCCGCCCAGCCAGTCGCAGGAGTCCCACACCCCGTGGGGGGGTCCAGGAGGATGTCAGAACCTGCTTCGGACGGGCACCAAGCGCTGCCGCTTCACAAAGAACAGCCTTTGCTGGCAAGCATTAGCCCAAGCAGCAGGTCAGCAGGCTGATTTTTATCACCCACAACTCTATTATACTTCACAGAGCTATTTTTATTTCTTCAATGTATTAATTCTCCCACCCATTTTCTGAAGCACAGAGCCAGAACTTGACAGCTTACTTACTGTAAAGACATTCAGAAACGTTACATGTGTTCATAAGGGCCTAGTTATTTATAAAACAGGCAAAAAAGTGCCTGGTAACAGGAGTTATTCACTGTGGCATTTTTTCATATTCCTACTGAAGCCCACCTGAACCTTTAGATGCTTCAGTACCCTTAAAAACCTGCTTGCAATGACTTCGAACGATAAATCTAAGTTTAAAACTACCTAGGTCCAGGGTTTTTAAACATGTTGCTAAGTTTAAGTAACTTGAGATTGAGTTAGGCATTTTCAAAATAAATTAGTATGTCAACAAATACACTATTGCTGAATCATTTAGTTAATTTTATTTTAAAGGTCACACACTTAAATCTTCAATTTATCACCAACCCAACAAAAGAAGAAGTTTAGATATGCCTAACTTTTTAAAATTCAAGTTGTTATTCTAATTTATAACTTAAATAAGAGGATTATCTTCTGTTCTCAAATTACAGTGTACTGGTTTTAAAAATTTGCTTTGGAGGACAGTACTTACGCACAAGAACTACAGCTCCACAACCCTATTATTGAAGATAGAGGGAAATTCTAATCCCATCTAAGGTGGTGGAAATTTTACTGTTGACTTCAATGGGGTCAGGTTTTTATCCCTGGCGTATGATTGACGACAAACCCTACTACTTAACTCGGTGGAGCTTCAGAACTCCACGGCACAACTGGTTTTCCCATCTTCCCCAGCAGGAAGGTTGCTGAAGCTGGCGACAGGTATGTGCTGGGACGGCAGGCACTGGAGTGCAGCACATGCCCAGAAATGTTGCCGTCTACATTAGCATCTCACCCAGCATAAAACTAGCTGCACAGAACTGACAGCACAAAGAAACAATACAGGGTGGTTTGGATGGTAAATATTTACAGACTGTCACGTTGGATTGCAACAGCATTAACTCTACTGCTGAGTTAAACATAGTTGATTCAGAGTCCTGAAGCCATGAAGTTGATTTACTTTATGTATAAAAAGGATGTTCATTCCTAAACAGGTAAACAGACATATATCTGCAAGGATGTACTTTTTTTTTTTTTTTTTGCCCTCCCCAAAAAGTAAATATTTAAGAGAGAGTTCATAAAATAAACTTGTTTTCTTAAAAGTCACCACCAGGCATTTTTTTCCTTTCATCAGCTCTGTCAGGGCAGGCAGACACGTAGGCATATTTGAAATCCAAGTAGGCAGTGAGCAATGTTTTTCAAACTGGTCTTTGTGATCTACTGTGGCATTAATAGGAACATTTCAATGCCTACAAGTTTACAGGACACTGTATGAGATTATATTCCTGCCAAAGTATGTAAACATGATTTATTTACCTCTTTTTCTGTCAAATGCTAAGTTTGCACAATCGTTTTAAATTCTTTAAGCAACTGATGAATAAGCGTATCTAGCTGCATGTAGAAAGGAGAAAAGGGAGACAAGCAAATAAATATATACACACATGGAAGGCATGCACAAAGTATTGCAAATACACATCTTGCAAAGTACTTTGCTTTCCCACCACATGTCAATTCACCTATATGTTTGTAGCTTTCCACTATTGGCATTCTTCTTCCCCATTTCATTATTTTAGAGCTAGGACCTCCGATTTTATTACACGTTCCATGATTTTGTCTTTTAATTAGACTTCCTGGAATCTTGCTTTTTTAAGATAACTTCCATTCTGATATAAAAAGAAGTTTCCTGGATTCAAAGCAGAGAAGGAAATTTTGTAACTGTGAAATGCCATGGCAGAAGAGGACTTGCATAATAATTTTTAAACCAGTCCTATTAATGAGAGATCTGACAAACTTTTAATTGCCCTTCCGTATTTATTCTTAACCACATTTTAAAAAATCTACTGCTACTGCCCCAAATAACAAACTTTAAAAAAACAAAAAAAACCCAACCTTCCAAATTTTGTTTACCAATGGACAGAAAATGAAACATGCTGCTCCTTCTCCTGAAAGCTGCAAGGGGTCTAGCAACAATTTTAGCAGAAGGTATACAATTTAACGTATATAGTAGAAAGGCATCAGAAAGTCCAAATATTGCATCGCTTGCCCAGGAATGGAAAAAGTATATAGACAGAATCAAATGGAAAGAGAAATAAGCTGAGCCCCCAGCTGAGAGTGGGAAAGAAGTGGTGTGGGGCACGAGTGGGAAGCTTCAGCCTTGCTCTGAAAGTGCAAGAGCTTCACTTAAGCGACCTGAACTTTCCTCCATACAGAAGCCAAACATGAGTTTGCGTTTGGCAGCGTTGAGTTTAAATTACACTAAAATGCCTCCCACCCAGCTGTGGTCTCTGGGTCACCATCCTCTGTTAAGGACTTGTGGGTTAGGCATTTGTCCTTAAGCACGGGGCAGCTGCTGAATTAAAATGTTTGTTGTCCTCGACATCTAGCCCTGAGCCCCATTAGTAAGTTTTGAGCTGTCTTTACCACCGCAAAAGCTGTTCCCTTGCTGCCAGCCCTTGGGACCAGCCTCCCTAGAGCAGCCATAAGATGCCGTAGTCAGATCTAGCACGGCCTGTTACAGCTTCCACATAGGGACTGCCCTAAATCAATCACAAAAATGTCACCAGCAAAGAGATCAAACCTCCATATTGCTTGTTACTGCACATTCCCTTTTATCTGTTAAAAAGAGGATGCTGCTCACTTCCCTTCAGTCTCGTCTCCCAGTTCCTTAGGGGTTTATAAAACCCTGTTGTGATTTTCTTTTGTTGTTGCTGCTGTTGCGTTTTCCTCCACCTTCCCCCCGCCAAAAACCCCCGGGAAGGCAGCCATCACACTCTTCCAGGGTTCGCTTTTTATAACTGCTCTACTTCCTTTTATATTTTCTTCTGCATGTACATCTCTGTGCGCGCCACCTGTATCTTCATTAATATTTACTGTCTGTTGAGGAGGAAAGCATTTCTCAATTCACTGGCATATTTACCTCATGTGCTTTGCTGCACATGGAGTCATAAAACAGTGTCTTTCTCCGTTCAAACAATGCAAACTTCATCTGACACCAAATTTCCCCCGCCACCCCTCTACGTCTTTCGTTACTCGCTCGGTGCACAAAACAATTTGCAGTTGCACAGACGCATACCACGATGATCCTTGAATATATTCCTTGGCTCCCTCGCCCACCTTCCTTCTCCCTCCTCCATCCTGGAGCTTGACTACCGCGAACTCTGAAGAGCTGGCGAGCTCGGAGCTCCTTCCCCCCTTACTGCAGCCGGCTTTGAGAGCTGCAAAGCAGCGAGCCGGGGAGCAAGGGCAACCTCCACACCACTCCTCTCTCTGCGGGGAAGCACAGTCCCTTCCCTCGAGAGGCAGCGGCAAAGGGGGATGAGCAGGGAAAAGGCACGTTAGTTCCAAGGCACAACTCTTCCCCTAACACCGCCCAAGGCACTGAAGCTGAACACTTCCACTAAATACGAGCACAGACCTGCAGGCACAGTCTTGCTCTGTTTATGTGCTTTATGAAGCTCTTTTTTCCTACTGCAACCTTGGCTTCTTTGATTGTTTCCTCAGTTGGTTTTATTTAAACCGATTTCTCCCCTCTTGCCACACTAATCGTATTTGACTCTTGAACCCCTCTTCTACTGACTCCTCACACAGCAGGAACCAGGCACGCATTCATTTCACCACGCTCTGCTTGCTTGGGGAGCATCCCGTGGACACTGTCCGTCGTCCTTCTCCACTGCTCCGCTCCCACTTCGCTCAAACGCTGCACCCTTCTCACCAGACTCAATCCCTCACCAGCTTCCACAATTTGTGATTCCCTGTCCTGAACGAACCTCATTACTCACAAACCAACTCAGTATCCATCCTCCAGTACTCCCCTTCACAAAGGTGTCAGCGCTGTTCCAGGGAAGATGGAGACAGCTGGAGCGCGTCCTCCCTAACAGGGAATTAACTACAGGAGCTTCTTTCTCAAATCAGACCTTATCAAATTATTCCAGGTCCTGAGTCATCTGTGGGTGAGTTCATCAGGGTCTGCTTCATCATCTAGAAGGGATAAAATGTTTTCAGAAATTCCCAGCAGGCTTTTAGAGATAAATTGGCAGTGTCCTTCGGTCCTTGACTGGGAGAAATGGTGAGTCCAGTTCACTTCACCACATCCTTCTTCCCTTGCCTCCCCCAAACACCTGAAAGTGTGCACACACACACGCATATACACATTATCAGAGCTCATTCCATAAGAAATCTCTCTTCATTGTTCCCACAAGAGGACTGCAGGACCAGGTGCTGAGAGGGATAGGGCAGAGGACTAGGAAATGTAATTCAGGGCTTCTCTGCCCAGCAAGCTGAATAGAAAACAGAATTTGAAGGCCAGTTAAACTCCAGAATAAGAAAAAGAAGAAAATCTGTGGCTGAAAACTGCATCGTGAGTTACTACTTAGGTCCCAAATAAAGTCAGCTGTTCCTGGCTCCCCTTCTCCCTTCCCCAGATGATGAAACTTCAAACATTCCAACACTGTTTAAATAGACAAAATACATCTTAAATATGACAGTACATATTCCGTATGAAAAAGTTCCGTCGAGAACCTGTTAAGCTGAATTGCATCATAAAATCACACATCAGAAAGATTAAGCCAAAGATAATATTCAAATATTTTCAAAGTATTGCAAATTAAATACAGATCAAGGTTTACAAGAATCTATATGCCTTATTGATCCCAAGATTTTACCAATATAATCTTTTCTTTTGGGTTTGTGCGGCGGGATTTTGGCAGCAGGGGAGGGTCCGCAGGGCCGGCTCCTGCTGGAAGCTGCTGGAAGCTCCCCTGGCTCGGAGCCGGACCCGCCTCTGGCCCAGGCCGAGCCCGTCAGTGACAGTGGAAACACCTGTGGGAGAGCAGATTTAAGAGGGGAAACCTGCAGGGAGTGGGGGATTGGGGTGGGAGAGGAACCCCTCTGTGGGTACTGAGGTCAGGGAGGAAGGAGGGGAGGAGGAGCAGGAGCGGGGCAGGAGGGGATGCCCCCACAGCCTGCGGAGGAGCCCACGGCAGAGGAGGGGATGCCCCCCAAGATGGCCGCCACTCCATGGGGAAGCCCGCGCTGGAGCAGGCTGAGCCTGAAGGACTGCAGCCCATGGGAAGGACCCACGTTGGGGAAGTTTGTGAGGAACTGCAGCCCGCGGGAAGGACCCACGCTGGAGAAGTTGGTGGAGGACCGTCTCCCGCGGGAGACACCCCACGGCGGAGCAGGAGCGAGTGCGGAGGAGTCCTCCTCCCCCTGAGGAGGAAGGAGCGGCAGAGACCAGGTATGGTGGACTGACCCCATCTCCTGTTCCCCTGCGCCGCCGGGGGGAGGAGGGAGAGAGAACCGGGAGTGGGGCTGAGGGGGAAGGAGGGAGGGATGGGGGGAAGGCGTTCTCAGGTCGGGTTTGACTTCTCAGTGTCCTCGTTTTGATTTGCTTGGTAGCAAGTTAAATTGATTTTGTTCCTTCCCCAAGTTGAGCCTGTCTTTTGCCCGTGCCCGTAAGTGGTGATCGATCCCTCCCTGTCCTTGTCTCGACCCACGAGCTTTTCTTTATATTTTCTCCTCATCCCACTGGGGCTGGGGGGAGGAGTGAGCGAGCGGCTACATGGTGCTTTGTTACCAGCTGGGCTTAAACCACAACATCTTTCTAAAGACAACTATTACTTTAATACATACGTCTGCTGCAGAACCACATGCACGCAACCCCCAGAGAAAATTCTCCAGCCACTACATGCTTTGCAAGGCCTGCCAGCACCCCAAGAGAAATGTGGCCACATCTTCCACCAACAGAGCAACCAGACACCTAACTTTCACTGCTCTAATCAGAGCAAATTTATTGAACTTCATGGGAGTGAGAATGCCCATGAGTTACCATAAGCCATTGCATGCCTCCTCTTGGTTACATTCAGCTGGAAAATGCTACTGCTGATTTTGTCTAAGTACTCATCTAGGAAACAAAAATAAAAATAAAACCAGTTTAATCTGTAGTTGAGAAACAAGCAAAACAGGGCAAAAATTATTGCAAGGGAGATGGTTAACAAGGCTAACTGTGATCACTTTTTATTATAACACCTTGAGTCTGGTAGCTTTTTTTAACTTGTAAGTAAACACATGAGATGCATAAGCAAAACAAATACCAGGAATGAGAATGCACTGCTTTGGGAACATAACAAGCAGCTTGAGTCCCGAAAAGGTCAGTGGGGTGAAATCCCAATGCTTGTTCTAAGTATGCCATCAGTTATGTCACTGGGCCACATCTCATCCCATATGTTCTTAAGAAAAAAATAGAGTATTATCAGCAGTTAAGGTATCTGTCTGCATGCATATTGCACCTACCAAGGCTAGCCCAGTTGAAATGTTTTTAACTCATTTACCTGGAAGCACTGGGCAAAGGAGAGAAACTAGACCCTCTATCAGCATACGAAAACATACAAAAAAGGAGGAAAACAGCTTCTGCCAGAGAAATATCCAATTTGTACCTTCACTGAATTCAACACGTAAGAAATGTCTCCCTGCTTCCTCAGCACCAACTCAGATGATCTAATTAGTTTAAAGTCATCGGACCAAATTTAAGTAGGGAGAAATAAGAGGTGGGGGGGGATACACAGGCATGTCCTTTGATTCCTCCATTTGTATGGGAAGGGATGTAAAGCAAAATCCAAGCAAACTAATCCAAAATCTGGGAAACCCCAAGCGCAGCCAGGGTCCCTGTTATGAAAAGGCATGTTAATAGTTTGTGTCCTAATGACTAGGAGACACCCAGGTCCATTTTTCAAGGCATTATTGAGGGTTATGATTTTACTCCCAAAGCCAGCAGCCCAGCAAAATCCCGGGAGCAGGGGCTGCCCGGCCAGGCCACGAGCTGGCAGGTGAGACACTGTCCCATGAACCAGTGTCCCAAGGCAAAGTGCCACTGGCTGTCCCTGGAGCACGGATACCAGCAAGCCCCACGCGGCGGGATCAAGAATCACTGCTTGGGTTCAGAGGAACCTCAAGAAAAAGCTTGAAGCTGCTGATTTTAAAAGTACCAGGAAAGCTTATTTTAGAATTTATTTCAGCTATTACTAAGTGTCATTCTTTCAGGGTTCATTTTCTTAATACCCTGAAACCGTGTGCTGTAATAGAACAGATGAATTATCCATTTTTTAATCTTGCCGGGCAATAAGGAGCAACAAATGATACCCGGGTCCCATAAGGACAAAGTCTTTATAGAGGCCACTCAGTCATATTTTTGAGACATCTAGGCATGCAGCTTCGAAAGCTCCCTGAAGCTGAAGAACACACCTTATTCACATCTAGCCAGAAGGGCTGGCACAGACCCCGGTGGCAGCAGCGTGGCACAAACAGCGACCTCCCTCCGTGGTGGCCAACACAGCAGGGGATGTGGCATGGCCTGGACAGGTTCTCTCTAGGGGTGGAAAGTAAATAACTAGGTGCAAAGGTTTTAATTCTTCATTAAAACAAACACACGCGCACAAATAAAACAAAACCACCCCAAACACCTCCTGTGGAGCACAGACCTATTCTGCCCTGGCTGCCCGCAGAGATGTTTTCTCAGATAGAAGGGCACTGAAGTACAGTGTTGCATTTGTAATTTTCTCTCCAAGAGCCTGCCTTGAACTAATGATAATTTGTCTCAGAGTGGATGAAACATATTTCCAGATATGTCTTTTGATGCCTTTATCCTTCAGTTTGCTGGGTAGAAGATCAGAAGTCCAGTTGTACCAGTACCGAGCCATATCAAATAAGGCAACATCACTGTTTTACTTTCCATACAGGTACATGCTTGAAAAGCCCTTGAATCAATTCTCTATTGATTACTTACAAAAGGCAGCTGCTTTATTATAAAAGCACTTTGGAGAGTCTTCATTTTTCTCTAAATAGATATATACTTTCCTAACTGAGATTTTTAAAACCTTCTCTTCCAAAACTCATCTTTCATCTGAAAGTGATACCTAAAGAATACCTAAGATGCATCAAACTCCACCCCCCTGCCAGCCTGCAGCCCCAGATTTAGCTGCTGTCCTGAGTTGCATGAAGTCATGCAGGGATGCTGCACAGAAAAAAAGCAGTGCAAGCATGAAATACCATCAGCAAAATTTTTATTTCTAAGTTAAGGGAAACGGTTGAATGGTACACCAGAAGAGATATTAACCTTGGGCATTCTGTATTCTTCTCCTTTCTTGGAGTAGTGGTAAAGCAAGGAGACATTTTTCCTTGGAAAGGAATGACAAGCTGAAATATTCCTTCAGGCATCACATTCCTCATTTCTCTTTTTATCAGACAGCAGGATTTATTTGGTTTAGCTGGGACTAAATTTGTTATAGTGGCATCAATGACAGAAATGAGAGGTAGATAGTGGAAAAGAAATTTCAGAACGCCTCTGCATAATAAAATAATTTGACTTATAATGCACCCCCGACACCTGCCACAGGGGTTTAGGGTGGCAGGTGCTGTGACCTTCAGCAGATAGATGCATCTCAGAGAAAATAAACAAAAGATAACAAAATAATCACTTATAAGAACTGCAGAAATTCTAAGGCGCCTCATTATTTCGCATCCTACCAGATATCTTATGTTTAAAATGAGAACCAAAAGGAGATAGATTTAAGCAGAGATAAAGCAATAGCAGACCCCATAGCTTCCACTCTCCCCTTCTTTTTTTGATTTAAAGTACAAAGGCATTCCTGAAGAAACTTCTTCTGATGGCAGATCTCTATCTATACTCAGAAAACAGCATAATAAGAGTCAGTGGCTGGAAAAGTAGCTAGATGAATTAAAATGAAAAATGAGGGACACATTTTTATCATTATAAAACAGGTAATTGGCCAGGGAAATCACTCCAAGACATAAAATCAAACCTGGAGATCATTAAAAAAAAAACCATAGGTAAAACAGAAAATACAGGCTTAATGAAGAAATCGATGAGTGCAAATTTTTTAACTGTGCAAGAAGTAATTCAGAAGATCAAATTAGTTCACAAACTTTAGCGGGTGATCCATGACAGGTTAAAGAAAAAGAAGATAAGATGATTTCAGACATTCTTAAGGTAGATCAGCAGGGATCTGTGGGTAACAGGCCAGTCTTTGCTTCAGATCTAATCTGAGTTAAAAATTTAACAACTGCACATCTGAAAAACTGTGCAGCTCCCAGAATTAGTAGGTGGCTCCAGGGGAAGCATGGAGAAAAACAGCGAAGACAAGGAAGGATGGTTATTTCCCAATTAGAATATGGGCCAGTCAAAAGGGAATAAAGCAGAGAAATGAAAGAAAAACTCAAGTTACACTATGCTGCTGAAAAGAAATAGGCTTGACTAATCTTTGTTAGACTTAGAGAAGGAACGTATGACGGTGGAATGTGAAGAAAATCCTAGTTCAGTGAGCTTTCATATCTCAAAATATTTATATATCATAAATCCTGATAAGCAACACTACAAATGTTTCAGTTCAGATTCCTCCTCCTCCTAGGCACAGAGGTACAGAACGGCTGCAAATACAAACACCTTACTCAAAGACTATCAATTTTTCTCTCCATACAAACTGTGACCCGATTTTAGAGGCTGCAGCGAAGAATCCCAATATTGCTTGTCCCCACAACTGCTAAAACTTATCCAAGGTTACCAATAACCGGCTCTGTTTGAAGGGCAGAATAGCCCTTGCCCTTGCCCATGCCCATGCCCTTCTGATGCCACCTGAGAATAAGCATCCAAACATTCACCTCAGACTTTTTACAAACACTTCAGATCTGCCATGCAAACCCAAACATTTCCAAATTACTTTTTGCCTGGAAATCAGACAAACCCGCTAGATTAAACTCTACTTTGTTTAAAGCAAACCAGTTGGAAGCTGAGTTACTTTGAATTTGATTATATAGCATAATTGAGCCCTTAATATCAATACACGAACACTACCCATTACACAGAAAAACATATGAGCTTCTGAATTTCCTGTCATTTGCTCTAATGTCATCTTATATTCTAAGCACAGTAATATTTTCAAGAAAAATGGCATTGACAGCACTAGTGCATCTGGATAAAAAGCATAAGTTTACTCATATTATTTTGCAGAAACAATATTTGTCAACGAATTGGAAAGCTTTCATAATATTCCTGCATTAGCTATCCCTTCATGCTGTAAAATTACTGTTAAAATTCAGATGATAATATAATAGGCCTTATGCTTCAATCTGCACCTATTCTTCCTAACGTAACGTTTGCATGGAAATAAATCAAGCACTGTGTTAACTGAGACAGTGCAGCATCCTTTAGCTGAATGTCAAGCATTTTTACATTTTTTTATCAAAAATATTCTTTATTCTGATGTGTCCTACGTTACCTCTTTTACTCAAACATACCACGTTGTATTTTTGCGATATTGAAGCTGCTCAAAGAAACCAGTCAAAAAATGTTCCAAGCAAAATACTATCATTTCATGCTAAATACTTTAAATAAATACAAATATGAAATACAAAGCCCAAAGAAAAGAGCAGTCTCATGCCTAGAGACTGTCTATCGTACGCTGCTGCTGCAGGGAAAGGAGCCTGAGCCGAGGCAGACCAAGATGGGCTGAGGCTGATGGAGAGCTGCGACTTCCACTACGCTCAAGTGAATGAACCTTCCTGCTGATGGAGAGCAGCGCAGACAAACCCACCTCGCTTCGTTTCCATTTTGAACTCTGACATCACAACAACAAAAACAAAAATAATCCCAAACGTTAACGCATCTGGCATTTCAGAGTTTGAAAGCTGGCACATGAGCACTGGTTGAAATATGGGTACTTACTGCTAGACATTAATCCCCAGCATATTTGGCAATTATGGGGATGAAGAATAACTTGTTCGTTATCCAGTTCAGAGCAGCAGAGACAAGAGAGATTAGGTATGTCCTGCACAACATACACAATTTAGGCTGTTAATCCAACTGGAAGATGAAATTGTAACACATTAGATTTTATGACAAGAGAAGAACTATAATACTTTCTTGGCTTCCATCCACCATCTTACAAAAACTGCATTAAAATGAAGTTCTTATGAATGCTTATTTCCAATATTATACCCACTCAACTCTCCATTATCTATGGGGAAAAAAAATTGAGATAATGGGATTACAGTGGGACAAGGGAAGAATACCTGCCCGAAACAAACTGACCTGTACAGAGCACATTCATATGTCTCTTCATCCTGGGTACACAATGCATTCACAATCCAAACTTATGCATGCAAATTAATAAACTTACCCGTGATATATGCATTACTATTTTCATGATAAAATGTAAAAAACATGCTATTAACTGTGTAATAAGGATTTTGATTACATTGTCTGTACTCTGCCAGCTAACTCATCATGGCAAGACTACTTCAAGAAGTTCAGGGCTTTCAAACACCTACAATTAACAGAATATGAATGGAGATATTTTTCCCTGGGAAACCTTCACTTCATGTGTGTGTTTGGTGCTACTGTCTTGTATCAACAAGATCTAATTTGGGGGGGGATAGTTTAATTTTTTTCTGGTTCTAATATCAGTTCTAGCAAAGGCAACAACTTCCTAATTTCTAGAGTTATGAAACTTTCATTAACATATGTTTTAGATGATCTCCAGGTGCATCACCACTGAGTAATGCAATTATGCCAAATTAACGCAATGTATCATTATACATTCTCTTTCCTTATTAATGAAATGCTATATAAAACCCCCCCAGTAATACATAGAAAACTCAGCTTCTTTTTTGCTTGAGGTGCAGAACCTGGAATACATTGGCAATATTATACACTTTTATATATGAGAGCAACTAACGGAAAAATAATAAAATATAAAGCATAACTCTGGGCTGCAAGACATTGCTTTTTTTCAAAAAAAAAATCACTAATTATTGAAACTGTATGATGAAAAGCCAACAGCCTTCACTGTTTAATATGCCTATATGGATAATTCAGCACATATTAAACTATGATACTGATTTTCTTCTTTTTTTTTTTTTTAAAGAGCAAAAAAACATCAGAAATTTTTGCAGTACAGATCCCCATGTTCTTCTGCTAATATGCAAGTTTTGGATATAAAGTCCTCAGATTACAACTGGTTATTCTATTGTGAAGATATTTTAGAGAACTGAAAAATATTATTCCCTTTTCTGCTTTTGATGAAACCTATTCTACAGTGATTTTGGTTTTTTAATCTTTTTTGAGGCCTGTATAAGAAAAGATAGGTTGGCTGTTCATGTATTATATTTTTCTAAATTGTAGTAATACCATCGTTTAACGCACAGCAATTTATTTTGGAGTAAGTATGTTGCATTTACAACAACCAGCACGCAGGTATACATTCAGCATCCTGATTTGGCTTCAGGCTATTCAAAGTATTCTCTTACATCTGTTTTAACTATTAAGTAACACTTTCAGAAACAACCAAAAGAACTAGCCTTAGGAGAGTAATCTCATGAGGTTTCCTCTATTCTCAATGGACAGAGACCTAAGTTTTTTTCCAGGAGCAAGGCAGCAGAGGAAGGTGGAACACATTATTTCCTAGAGGAGCTACCACCTTCTCTCCACTCATTATAGAGGGACTCTACAAAGACCAGACTTCCAGGGCTAAAATTCATCCCGGGAATATGGCTCTTTGTATTGTTTCACATTAGCAAGTCGAGAACCTTGTAGTTCAAATATGAAGGTTAATGCTCCCTTATACGAAAGCAAACAGGAATCAGAAGCAGTGCTAAGTGAGAGTCTTCAAAGACAGACAAAGTGCTCTCAAACCTTCTTGCTCAGAGAGCAGACTAAAGCAAAGTGTGTTCATAAAGATGCTCATTAGTGAGATGAACTGAGGCTGCTCAGCACTGTTGTTTGTGGTCTGAAATCAAGAACAGCAGATCTTGCAGGTCTCATCTGAAAATATATTCAGTTTTGACTGAATACAAGAATGTAGGAGGGAAGAATGCATCAACATCTGAAATTAGTAATACCTTCTCAGAATCAGCAAATAAGGCTTTTTCTTTAGGCCAAATAAACTTGTGTCTTGTGAATGTCATAAGAAAAAATCCTCTGTATTAGTTTCTATGTCGCGGCAGAAATAGGCTTACACCGAAAGCTAAAGTAACAAAAGAAAACAACATCCTCCAGAAATACTTTTCTTGCAATAAAGCAATTATGCAAGACTAACATATTATCTAAGATCCTTATCTGGTTAAGAAAAAAAACAGTTGAAATTCAAAGGCCTTGAGTCATTAGACAGTTTTGAAGGATCCTGTGCATTGAGCTTTCAGCTAAATGAATTATTAGTGTTTTTCACGGATGATGTGAAGCTATTTTTAAGCAATTAGTCTGCAAGCATTATCAACAGCCTATCTGCTGATAGTTATCTGTGTACTCTTCAAAACTAATGTTATATATCTAGCGGAGGCTATACAAATCTTGTTTATGCTTCAAAAGGGTGTCATCATGAGAATGAAAGCCTTAACATCTGTACTCTGAACTGGCTTGTTTTGAAAGAGAAAGCCATAGGAGACAAATGGGACAAGAATCTTGGGACAGAGCCATTTTTCAAACCTCTGGAAGACTTCAGGCACTGACTCTGATCCACACTTGAATATTCTTTGTCGTCAACCACTGACACCCCACCACCTCAAGGAATAAATATTATTCACCAAATGCATATTGCTTTCTTACAGCTCGTTTTCTGAAAAATAGGAATAAATCTGCTCCCAAACCATGAAAGACAGTGTGCTCCCAGACGCTGGATGCTTCACAAGTTTCAGCTAAGCCACTCAGCCAATGCAATTCCATCTTCACTTGCAGCAGTTTTCCCAGACTTGAAAAACATGTTTCATGAGGTTTAATTAGCTCTGGGAATTAATCTAACATAGATATAGGCCCTATCCATAGAGGTTAAGAGGCAAAACTAACACTAAAGTTCTGACTGTGCCTATCACCATGAAGTATAAATACAGCATTATCACAGCAAAAGCTCTGTCAGAGGAAAAATAACCCTGAAAACTTCTTACAGGTACAGCATCACTATCGTCTGTAGGGATACCAGGAGAGGGCAGCGAGCAATAGTCCTGAAAGGCTACAATACTGATTTCTTGAGCATCCTCTACTCAAGCAATGTACGACAGAGATGACAGAATTAATTAAAAGAGAGCTGGCAGCAAAGTCAGAAGCTATAAAATCCAGACAGCTTCTTGTATAATCACATAATAATAATAATGAAGGCAGAAATAGCAAATACAGTTGTCTAGCACTAAGATATAATGTGCAAATATTCAGAAGAGCAGAGGCTGTTTAAAGCTCATCTACAGCGGAAGATTAACATTTATTTTCGTGATGTGTGCACCACTTAATTTCTTTTTGGAACTATCCATTTAGTTTTTAAATTGGCCAATCATATAGCATTCAATACTACCTCCACGCAATAAGCAATCAATAAAACCTCACTGACTCTTAGTATTTTCATTCTCTTTTGCGAATATAGCCATCTCTATGAAAAATCCTATTAAGCAGTACCATAAAATGACATCTATAGTAATATCGCCAGACAGAGATTCTGTGCCCAGCAGCCAGTTCTTGCAGGCTCTACACACTTTTTCCCCCCTGAATATTAAGCTGACGTGCCGATACCAACACCTTGCTTCTCATTCTTGCACCGGTTGTCAGACAGAAAAGAATATATACGGTAGCCTTCATCTGATTGCTATCCTTACCAGAACCTTGTACCAGAAGCTTGTATTTACTCACATTGCAACTGAAAAAAAACCCCATTAATAAAACCCCAACGGAAAGCTGTTACATTCCTCGCCCATAGCGCACCCGGCTTTCCTCCAGCACATTGATGAAGAAGCAGGGGTGCACACTGCGGCTAAACAGCTGACTGAAAAACAATGACCGTGCACCAGAAGATGGTTCCTCGAGCTCTGCTGCACAGCCTTTTTCTTCTCCCAACTGAAATGAAATTGGGGACTTAATCACCTGTCTCAAACAGGCTAATCTTCTATACCGATAGGTCAAATTAAAGGCTCGGTGGGAAATTTTCCATTGCCAGAAACCCCACATTATTTTCCAGGAAAAGACAGCTCCTTGACTTCCACTAGAAATTTTTATAATGATTTTATTCCTTGTACTGGAGTATTTACTTGCTGCATTTTCATTTTCTACCACAGGCAGTCACAGCAAAACATTCAGTCGATATACACCTGCGTATCACTGAGGCAAAAGCTGATTAATAACTTGGAGCCTAAACCTCAAAGAATCCTCAAAAAAGCCAAACTTCTCACAGCAGAAATGATTTTAATATGCATGACTGGTAAATTTGTATTTTTATTCTGTTTGTAAAAGGAAGGCATATGAATATGAGAGAATAAAACCTGCACATTAAAATTTTTAGTCACTTTCATTTTGTGGTATTTTACACATTGATAATAAGACATTTTCATCACATTTGGGGGCACTAGCTATTTTCCCCATAAAGAAATGTAAATAGTACAAAGTGATTCTTTGGCTGAAATCCTACTTTCGACGTTAATTTCACAATCCCTCATGTTTGTAAAGAAGTAATTACAAACATGGTGACATTTTGCCATTACTTCACACTAATTCAGTTAATTCATCACAGCTTGGCTCAATAACCTCCTTAGCTTTCAGCCATCTTTTACTTCCTAGTGACACATCAGGTTTGAAGTTTATTTAGCCTAAAACTAAGTTGCCTTGGAAAACAAAGTGCTCAAATGAGAATTATTTATTTGCCCTTTATACCGTAATTTCACTTTGAGGATCCCAAAACAGCTTAGCAACCTTAAAAAAATTCAGCCTCATAAAATCCTACCTAATGCAACTTTGTCCACACCTGCTTTATAGGTGGGAAAATTGCAGCGTGGAGAAATTAAGTGGCAAGATGCCCCCAAAGCTTTCCGTGCCCGTCAGAAGCAGCATCTCGCGCCAGCTCCCCACCTCTCCACTTCCAGAAGACAAAACAACCCTGTGAACCACACCAAGGCATCTCCAGCTGCGTTTTCTTCTGAGAGCCTTAGGTAGATAAGCAAAACCCAAGTAATCCTCCAACTTCTTTCTATGGCCTAAACCCACGAAGCTGGCAAAGATCCGGAAAGAAAGAAGAGGAGGAGAAAATTTACTTGGAAGCTCTCCAAGTCTGTGGCACATCACGCAACGAGGGGCTCCCGGGGATTTGGTACCCTGTGGGTAGAGCAGAGCTGCTCAAGGGCTGCCCCAAGCCCGTAGCCTGGCTGTGGGTGTTGCTCCTGGCATGGCATCCATCAGTCACATCTGCGTAGGTCGGGGGGACACGCTGGACGGCAGGACACCTGCGGGTCTTGAGAGAGAGGATTGGGGACGGGAAGAGACTAATGCAGTCCCTGAGACGGGGAGAGACGTGCGTGCCCTTTCTATAGCTGCTTCGCCTCCCTCGCAGCCTCCCCACACCCCATCACGGTGTCACCCTGCCCACCCAGCAAACCCTCTGCCACAGCCACAAAACAGAATTCAACAGCTTGTATTCAGTAAATCCCCATGCCGTTTATGTATAAAATATCATAGCAGTCTTACAATGCATCAAATTTGGGACGTACTGTGAATATCAAAGAAAGCGTTTACTGATCTGGATGTACCCTAAATGCTCCACTAGTACTGAAGTACCCTACAAAGACAAATTAGATTTCATTCACGTGAAGAGGTGATGGAGGCTGCATCCCTGGAGATACTCAAAACCTGACAGGACACAGTCCTGGGCAACCCGCTCTAGGTGGCCCTGCCTGAGCAGGCGGTTGGGCAAGATGACCTCCAGAGGTCCCTTCCAACCTCAACCGTCCTGTGATTCTGAAGTTCAATCCTACGAAATATAAGACGGTAAACAGATACATATTTGGTACATATTTAGAGTAGACATATTTAGTACAAAAGTAGCGCAAGACAACCTCGTGCGCATGTGTGTGCATGAAACTACTCTGTGCTACGGCCGCAGTTCAGGGACTCCCAGAAAGTGCGCTGAAGACAGAAGCAGAAGAGGAACTACTCCCGAGCAGGAGAAGAGGGAAGCTACATCTCCAGAGAGCCCCTCAGAAGAAAGGAAGCCTTGATGAGGGAAAGCAAGGTTGTGAACCTCTTACACTACCTATATAATTGTTTTAGGAGGTAACACGCTACCGAGTTGCCCACTTGGCTCCAACAGCCAAATAAAGCTTCAAGAGGCTCCACGCTATGAGTCGGCCCTCCAGAAGAAGCATGTTGCTGAGGAAGCTGCTTAGTTTAACCAACGTTGAGAGGTGTCTCAGAGAACCTCTAAGCGATAAGAAAGTCAGGAGACCAGTGACAGTGTTTTCTAAGCGTGCGTAAGAGTTTCTAATTTTTTAAACAAGATTCTATATTTTGTTATGTTGACTTAGAACCAAAGAAAGCTGAAAGAGTAAAAATGTTCTACAAGCAAACATGGTAAGGAGCAGAGCACGCACCTCCCGCAGAAATAATGCGGTCAAATAAACCGGTGTTAATAGAAAGCCCTTCTTAAATCAGGAGTTGATGTACTTCCCAATAAAGTGCAAGAATCGGTTTGAGGGCTGATATTATCTAGTGTCAACGGTACTTCAGCATGTATCATCTCGCAAGTCTTTCACAGGAGGTACAGTCGAGAGAGACCTCACGACTTGTAAAAATTCATGCTGTGATTTTGTGAAAATATAAACATCTTAAACAACAGTGAAAGACTAAGCACCGGAAAGGCACTTTATCATAACGGCATTGTGAAACAAACTTGTGCTTGTTTTATATTGTGCCCTTTACATTAGTCATACGCTTTGCATACCTCTGATCTGAATGACTTCCAACTGCCATCAGCAGTGGAAAATGAATGGCACAAGGGCACAAACCACCCCCTAGCATATCCCGGTCCTTGCCTTCTCTTTTATTTGCAACCTTTGGCTTCTGGCCTTGTACGTGTGTGTAGTTCATGGCCCATGCCTCCGAAGCCTGCAAGCGGAGCAAACTTCAATCAGACACAGCTCTTACTGCTGCTCCCCTGCACCGTCTCAACTGCCAGAGACCTAACAGCATCTCCACAAAGGTGATGGGAGCAAAGAACTACTGCTAAAATAACTCCCAGCAGGGAACTCCGGGTAAAGTAACTCCCCTGCTACCAACTGAATAAATTCCCATTGAAGCTTATTTGAATGCAAAGACTAAATAAATAAATAAATAACCCCACCTATACTTTACTTAAGGTTTTTGAAGTATCTTATCTGACGTGACATTAAATATCTATGTTTTCCTACATCTGTAGGTAACAATACAGTGTTCATGGGAAGTTAAAATATTTGTTATCTGCTTTCAAATGACAAGAACCTAAAGCATTTTCTTTAATTTAACTCTTCATTTTTGGTCTGCTCACTCTTTTTCAGGTTTCAGTGCTCCCCTGGGAAACATTTGCACAGTTGAAAGCATGCTGTGTCATCTGTTATTCCCCATTTCAAAATCTTAGACTCCAGTGCAGGAACACACATTAATCATTTATTACTGTATAAGTACATGAAAAATTAATAGCTTAGCTAGAATTCCAAGGCATCCACTTAATGAGCTGGGACTCAAACCTAGGAGCATCATGTCATTGTTATTACACATACATAAAATAGCGTTCAGAAAGCTTCATCAAATGAGACCTTTTACTACAAATTCTTCTGCTGTGAATAAGCAACCAAAAACCAAATTAGGCATTTACTTTCTGCAAGAGGGGAAAAGTAACCTTTCTTCTTAATTACAGACTTGTTGCAGAAGACTGAAAATCCAATCTTAGACTTTTGAAGATTAAAATTCAAAAAGTAAATGCCATAAAATATTTGGTAAACTTGCTTTAAGTTTTAGTTAGTTTAAAAATAAAAACCAGTAACTAAATGAGAGAATGCTTGGCAATTTTCAAAATATTTGGATACACTTTGTGAATGTCAATTAAAGCCATGCTTACTACTGCAAGAACCTGTTAATGTGACAAATCCCAACACCACAGGCACAGATAATGAAAAAAAATAAAAAGCAAGAGTCAAATTATGTAATTGTTTTTTTCCAGTGCTCCAAGTTGTGATCTGCCTTCACAATCAGAAGTATATATAATTGCATTTACACAGACTAAATGGAGCAATACAACCATGCCTATTTCCAGGACAGCCGCAATCACGGCATCTATTGCAGTTTGACCAGAATGCCTGTGCCAATGCCAACTTCACCTGAATGACACTTTGAAGCACCTACAGAAAGGTGTCAGAGTAGTTCCTTCTTAGAAACAGTAATTTTTCTTCTCATCAGTGCTAACTTAAAAGCTTTTTTTATTGATGCTACACCACATCCCATCAAGAATAATGGAAAGGCTCAAAATGAAAAATACGAGCAGGCTGACTGGTTGCCTTTGGAAAGGGGAGGGCAGACAGGTGAGAAGAGGCTGGCGGAGGACACATCATCATCAAGCCACTACAGCAAGACAATTGTTATAACATAAAACCCTCTGCCACATAGCAAGAGCTTCTAGAGAAGGAATTAACATATTTCCAGAAATAATTAGATGTAAGCTGTAAAGCTGGAATATATCAATACTCAGATGAAACAGTAATTCTCAGTCTTGCAATGTTTTAAAAATGAATTTCCATACTACTTAGGGAGTAATGAGCCATTTGCATCTATGTTGTGCAAGAATACTTGATGATCAGGAACAAGCTCCTCTATGACCTGCAAATGCTTTACAATTATGGGCTATGTTTCTATATTTCCTTAAGCTAGAATGATAGTTCTAATTTATTCAAAACTCATTTATATTTTCCTCCGAGCAATTCACACAGCTACCAAAAAAAAAAAAAGAAATTAAATAACTGAACAGGCTGCTGGCAGTCTTTTAACTAGTAAACATGGTGTAAGCTTTTACATAGTTCAAAAGAAATGTGTCCGCCCATGAGTCAAACAAAACTCTGCATACTAGTAAAACCAAAACTATAGCACGAAGACAGCATCACGATCTTAACCAGATTACAAAGACCCGATTCCCTGTTTTGAAATGCTTCACGTTATGGGAAAGCTAAAATTTCTCAGGTCTAATTTCAGTTTAAAGCAGTCTGGCTTTGTGAGAGCACGTGCATATGCAAACCTACTTATTTCACTGTTAACTGCCTGCACATTCGGGCCCCTGCCAAAACAAAGTGCTGCTGATCACCTGCAACCGCACAACCTGATGAGGCTGCCCTGCCCTCTTTGCCTTAGAAAATTCCAGTCTCCTCATGGATCAGATCCTGGCATCGCTCAGTTCAGGCTCAAATTAAGACAGAAGTACCATAATTCACTAAGCATGTGCACCAAGTGGGTAAGTTCTGCTTTATTTTTAAGAGGTATGTAATTTTGGAATCAAATTTACAGGTACTACTGATGCAAAAGAGTATTTCCTCTAAGAATATGAACCAAAACAGATATCATTAGCTATAAAGAAGAAAAAAGTGGCTCTTGCAACGTAGAAAGCAGCATGAGAATTTGATACAAGAAGAGCTGAGGAAGCCTGTCTTATAGCAGAAACTCAGTAGAAGAATGTATTATTAATAATAGTAATAATAACAACAGATCCATGATAACTTTACAATAAAAGTCCTGAGAATTACAAGTTTCACAGACAATGAGGGCATCTGGGTTTGGTTTTCTCTTGTCAACAAATTCTTTGTTCTGGATGATGATAAACTTACCCAAATTTCTTGCTATTGTTGTATCTCTAAATACTGGGAAGAACAATAAAAAGGGAAAAATTAAGCAGAAAGACTGCCAAGTGAGCACAAAGCTGTACTTAAAATTAACAGTGAAGGAAGCCTAAGAAAGAAGTGAAAAAGAAGCCTGTGACATGGTTAATATGAAGAAAGACATGCACTAGGTGTAAAACCAATGGAAAAAAAGCACACAGAATGAATTCTGAATTTACAGCAATTGGTACCAGCTGAGAAACAAATGAACTGCCGCAGCATTCAACATGGAATTATCTCTTATAATAATGACTAATGGTTTTGCTATATGTCATACGCTGAGGCTAACCATTACATAACAATTTAAAGTCTATGAAAGTAAATCGGTGTCAATACTGAGCAGCCACAGGTCTCAGCATAATTCACTTCCACAAATTCACTCGGTTCAATTAATTCCTAATGTACTTAGCTGTAAAGCTTGTTTGAACTTGTTGGTGTTAAGCTATCGAATGTTGCAGGACTTCATATCTTTGAGGCTTGCACCCTGCTCCCTAGAGATGCTGTATTTCCTAAAGTAAAAACAATTTTTTTTTTTTTTTAAAAAGAGGAAAAAAGGGGGAGGGAGGAGCAGCATTTCCTGCACATTCACCGCATCCTCGCCAGACAGAGATGCCGTGGGAACACACGTCCCGTGGCCTAAGCTGCTGTGGTTCAGAGCCCCCCCCTCCCGCAGCGCCTCCGACTCCCTTCTCCTCACCCCATCCTGCCCCAATGTCCTCTCCCACCCACTGCTCCGAACATCTTCCCCGAGCCCTTCCCACCAGAGCTTCCAACCCCCAAATCATCCCTCACCTCTCTCTTTTCTGCTCAGACCATCCCAAGTGCCCTCCTACCTGAGCTTCTCAGCCAACACCAAAACCTCCAAACCCTGAGCTTTTCTTGCTACATTTTCAGTAGAAGCCCAACGTGATACTGCTGTCATCCTCTGGCCACCCACACACTGCTTCTCTCTGCCGCCCAGCAATCGCAAAGGTCCAACTTCTTTGGGAAATCAGGATAAAACCAGCAACCCCAGCTTTAATCTCTGGCACCAGATGGATTTGAGCTGAACTACTCTGACTCTTTGGAGAGGCAGAATCAAATTCTCACCCTGAGGTTCACTTTTATTTTTTAATGCACTAAAAATCAGAACCCAGATACACCCAGTTTGGTGGAAAATAGCATCTATTAAACATGGAGGAAAAGATGACAAAAGCCTGTGGAGGAACTGGCCTTTTCAGAGGGCATAGACTGCAGATCTCATTCAGGCCAAATGCCCATGCAGTTTATAGTCAGGCCCCCATGATTCTTGCATAAAGAACACTTATCTCAATCAGACAGTAATTTAGGTTGTAAGGGATGGATGGAGGTCTCTAGTTCAACCTACTGGTCAAGGTAAGGTCAGACCAGGTTTCTCCTCAGGGCTTTATCCAGTTTAGTCTTGAACACATCAAAGGATGGAAACTTCACAGCCTCGGGGCAACCTGCTCCACTGCTTAATTATCCTCACGATAAAGCTGTCTTTCTTTATATCCAGTCTGAACCTCCCCTTCTTCAATTTATGACTATAATCTCTCATTCCCCAGCTACATACATCAGTAAAAAGCTCAGTTCTGCCTTCTTTGTAAGGTAAACTTAAGTACTGGCAGGCTGCTGGTAGGTCCTCCTGGAGTCTCCGTTCCTCCTGAACTGAGCAAGTCCAGTTCCTCGCATCTACCCTCATAGCTAATTGTTTACAGAATTATTTAACCTCGTATAAATCTAACCCTTATTCAACATTTACCACTGTATAAAACTTAGGTTTTTCTTTCTGTTTTCATAAAAAAAAAATTCTGACTTCTACAGTCAAGCAAATTATTGCCATTACTTCTTGTCATGCAACCAGAGTGTTTTTATACTCAGTCATTTCCACAAGAAACGAGGAACTGAAATCATGAAATGAGAGCATGACCATTTGAATTTTTTTTTTAATACCAACGCTGTAACCATAATAGGCATTAAAGAGAGAAACAGGACCAAATCCATCCTTTCCTCACCTTTTCAAAGGCACTGTGTCAGTAGCACTCAACTCTCACTACTGTCTGTACTGTCAAAAAACAGAATTTGCAGCATTTCTCTCGAGTTCATGTGTGAGTTCATGTCATCTTAGAGCCTTGCACAGCTTTCTCAATCTCCTCAGCACAAAACACAGGAGTCCAATAGCAAATAACCAAGAAAACGGAAAGCCAAATACCAATTCAGCAAAGCCTGTCTGGTATCCACTTAAAGGAATACACTGTGGAGACAACGGCTGTTAAGCTCCATTATAGCCCAAGTAGCTTAAGCATGCAATGCAGGACCTCAGAGTGATCACGGTGATCTGTCGTTCCAGAAAGAATTTAATTATCCTACTTACTCTACAGCAACTAATGGTTTGTGTTCCGAGGAAGGCAAGCATGGGAGCCACAGCATGGAAAACCCTCTTGAGTAAATCTTGCTGTGTTACTACGTCACCCCCATTCTGTCTGCCTTGCATGTACAGGGTGTCTATTGGAATAAAAGCGGGGGGGGGGAAGCAGTACAACTATAATTACTATTAATGATGTACACAATGTCCAGAGAGATAGCAGAGAAAGAGATAGGACCGGTGCACAGCTAAACCAGACAGGTAAGAAGCTGGTTGGATGGTCAGGCTCAGAGTGGGTTGTAGCCTACCCAGAGACTACCACCAAGTGCAGAACCACAGGGTCCGTCCTGAGACCTCTCCACTTCAACATCTTTATCAATGACCTGGAGAAGGCGATGGTGTGCGCTGTGCCTCGGTAGCAAAGGCATCCTGCAGCTCTTGGGAGGTGCGAACAGGGCACAGCCTGGAGATCAAGAGAAGGGGTTGTCCTCCTCTGCATGGCACACGTCAGGCCACATCTAGATGCTACATCCAGTATCTGGACCCCGAAATAGTAAAGAAACTGTTTCCCTGTGATGACAGTGAGGCAGCGGAGCAGGTTGCCCCGGGCGGCTGTGCCATCTCCATCCTCAGAGGGTTTCAAGCTCCAACTGGTCCAAGCCCTGAGCAGCCTGGTCTGACCCCGAAGCCAGCCTTGCTTTGGGAGGAGAGAGCCCCAGATCCCATCCCACCAGGATGGCTATCATCATAAGGGAGAGGAGAGAAATTCAGAAGCTGTGCTGGCCAAACCACCGTTGCTTCGACAGGGCAACACGAAGCGAGCTCCCACCTCTCTTCTGGTTTTGGGTGCTGAGCCCAGGGCACCCACCTCCTAGGAGAAAAGTTCTCAGTCATGAGAGGTGGAGAGACGCATGTGAGGAAGAAAAGCACTGCACAGTGAACTGAAAGGCTTTAAGTGGCAAAGTGTGTATTTTCTATATACTCTACAAGTTCTGGAGGAAAAAGATAAAAAAACAAAATAAAAACTCATTAACAAGTATTTTCAGCTAGAAAAGGAGAAAGCAGTAACAGTCACAATATGTGTGTGTTTTACACAGAAATGTCTAGATGGGCATTAAGATTTTCACCTATTGAAAAGGAGATGCTGACACAGAACAGACAAATGCTTGAGTTGAGCCCCTCAAGCGTGCTTTGGAGAACATTGAACAGGGAAGTACAATTTTAAAGGCCAGGAGCTATTGGAAGTCATCACCTTTTCAAATAAAGCCACATTACACAGATTACTATTAAAAAAACAAAAAGGGTCTGTCAAACTTATTTTATTAGGCATATTATATAATGAACATAATTATTACTGTGTGATTTATATTAGTATAATTAACTCTGTGGTTTGATCTACATAGTCTTACATACATTCATCAAGTTGGCATTTTGATTAGTGAAAATTAAATTTGACTACCTTTGGGAAGTGACAATGCTCTAGCTAAATTTTTCTCATTGATTTTCTGTAAATATATAGTAGCAGTTTGGTGCTGCTCATATATAAAAAGCCTACCCTTCTTTACTCAGTAGAACAATTAATTAGTGTGGTGTTGACATTTTCTACAGAGAGAAACACTGAAGTATTTAAAAGAAATACAGAAAACTAAAAATATACCATGTTGAACTAATAAAAAAAGAATAGGCTCATTTAATTTTAATTATATTGTTCCGATTACATAAGCCTGGAAATACTTTCCATTTTCATAAGCCTTCCAGACAAAACGTTGAGTTACTTTGGAAAATCCTCATTTATTTGATAGCATGAGGTTTTTATTTATTAAAAAAATTAAAATTTCAAAACTTTGAGAATTCTGGCTAAAAATTACCATAGAAATCTGTACAAAACTGTAATTGTGCATGCGTAGGTATGTGTATACAAGAAGAGAATTATCTTTTAGCAGAAAAATAACCACTTCTTTACCAAAAGGCAGTGATCTCCGGGTTGGTTTCACTTAGGAATTTGCTACGAAAAATAAAGCCGTATTAATCAGTGAACTACCATCTCACTCCTTTAGCACTGCCTGGGTTCCACGGGAACAAAAAATAAAAGAACAGTTTCCACTCCTGTTTTATATCATGTGTTTCAGGCAGAGGCATCTCGCAGTTCTAAGGGTACAAAGGTCTGATGAAAATTTTTGGATGAGAAAGCGATGGATGGAGCAGCAAAAATGAGAAGGACAGGGCAGCCGTACCAAGAAATCCAGATTGCTTAGTGATTTTGGCCATTCAAACAAATTTTTTAAACAATTGACTGAAATCTTAAGTTATGTACACAAGCTAATGCATCTGGGGATCAGGAATTTAAGTCTGACATACAAGACAGTTCTGGAAAAAAGCCTTCTGCAGGCAGCAGCAGCACAGGAGCACCCACAAACCGTACCCAGAGAAAAGAGAGACGGAGCTGGTCCGCGAGACTTGGCCACCGTGACTGGATTCACCAACGAAAGGCAGACCTACGTGACTCAAATGCAAAGAGGTAATAGCAGGTCTGGAAAGGGCTCTTCAATCTCACAGTGCAAGACAACAACAAGAGCCAGAAGTTGACACTGAAGTCAGACAAATTCATATAAAGGGAGGAGAGAAGGTATTCGCATTCATCTATAAAACAAGAGCAAAAGCAGGGGAAGAACCATGGCATCTCCCAAGGATGTGGAGGACAAATACGCTTCTGAAACGGACAGGTCTCAGTCATGCATGTTAGGGGACGCGGTCAGGGAACAGCCTGTTTAAACAGCCTGCAGCAAGCAGGAGATCAAAATACAAGGTCTAAAGGTCCCTTCTGGCTTCATATAGCAGATGAAATAAGAGTCCTCAACAAGCTTCATTCCAAAACGGGGGTAATTGCGTCTGCTGTGCAGAGCCACATGTCTGATTGCAATCAGAGAGCTGAGACACCAAGGCCACCCAGGTACAACAGCCAGCCCTAGAAGGCACAACGACAGCTAATCAAGTCGTATCGGGGACTTTTCATGTTCTGCAACACCAGCGCTAACGAGCTGCCCTCAGCCAAGATTACCGAACAGTGTGTTTCTTGGGTCACTGCCCCAACACTGGCTTTTTGTTAATATTTTGAAAACTACTAGTTAGCCAGTCTTCAGTTCATTGTGTGCCACGTTCGCTGTTAAGGTGATGATTTCAAACACTGGTAGTTCTAAGTAAAGGTTTTACAGAAAGAATATAATAAATGGGGTCACTTTAGTACATACCAATGTGAATTATCTTTTTTTTTTTTTTAAGGTGCAGAAAGGAAATTGGTTCATTTTTAATTTTTTTCTACTTCCAGTATTAAAAATCTGATTTTACCAGAGGCCTAAACAGTCTCAAAAGCTCCTCAACAACTTTGAAAAAAAAGTTGCCTATTTGATTATTGTATTACTTAAGTGATTTTAAAACAACTAATCTGTAGTCCATGCAGTGCAATACCATGTTAATTATTTTACTGACAATATAGAACAATTTTCCGGAACAGTCAAATGCCAGATTATCTCTTCCTCAGGCTGATTTGTTCTTATTTAACTTTGAATATTTATTGCAAGCGGCAGGTCCAATCATACTGTTATTACTACCTTAGCTATTACAGATCAACAGGATGGCCTTGCCATGCAGCTGCTGGGCTTTTTCTATTCCACAATTTAGAGACATCGCGAGAAAAATAATTTTAATTTAAAATGTTATCATTTCTTAAAAGGTGGATTAAAGCAATCATATTTCACCAACAGGTAACTCATGCATTAACTCACAGCAGTACCAATAACTAAATTATCTTTGCTGAGCTGCTGCAACCTGGGGAAACAGCATAATATAGCAATGTTTCAATGTTCCACTCTCACCGAACGGTCCTCACCAGAGTAAATTCAAAGACAAACACTGTATATCGCCAGAGGGGTCAGGATATCACCCAGTAACTTCAGAGAAGTCTCCCCACCCAGATCAGGCTCCTGCACAGTGTTGGGTTCCCCACTCATGGGTTCCTGAGCTTCCCCTGGCTCCTTCCTCATCCAGCCCCGGCTTCTTTAGCTCTTCACGGAAAGAGACTCCAGTGTTCAACACAATAAAACATCATAAAATCTGCTTTTTGGGGCAAGGATTTCTCCTAACAACTTGATTTCGTGACCACGTTCCCTTTCGACTAATCCAACCAGCTACACTTATGCTTTAAAGCATGTTAGACAGACTGCCCACGTACTTGCGACAATCACCCTTTATACTAGAGAGCATCAGATGCATACAGGTGTATTTAAAAAAAAATACCTAACAGACCATTCACACAGTCTAGCTTTCCCCTCCTTTCAACTGAGTCATCTTTGAATGTGACCAAGTTACATTTTGCTTGGGAATTAACCCACACAGCAGCAGCAGTTTTCCAGCGCTTTCTACTCCATACTCAAAACACCCCCCCCCAAAACCAAAAACCCCGCCTACTTTTCTCAGTTTCAGTCACTTTCCAGCAGAGAAGAGCAAATCAAGGGTCCAAACAACCAAAAATAATAATAATAAAAAAAAAAGTAAGCAGCACAAATAATTTGCATGTCAGAAATCCTGGTGCTAACAAGGCTATGCCAAAGCAAATCGTCCTGATTTTCTTACAGCTTTCGCAGGACTCTATCTGCATACAGATTGAAGGGAAGAGGCATCATTTCTACAGCACACAGCATCCCGCTGAACGTTAATCACCATTACCCACTTAGATACTGCAATATGCAAGACTGATTGCTGCTCCGCAACCGCTCCGCGGCTCTCAAGCATGCTAGCCCTCACTGCTACCGCACTCCTCTCCGCTTTCTTACAAGGAAGTTAAAGGAAAACATTCAATTTTCATGCCCCTAAAAGGAAAGGCAACTCGCATGTCAGAAGGCAAGATGAGTGGCGCACAATTTTAGAATTATCACTACTCACCAGCAATTGAGCCAACAGGTCATTTTGGGATTCTTTAGTATTTTACTTGTATTTGTTCATTAACCTAAATATATAAAAAAACTGAACTCATTGGAAAAGAAATATCCCTTCAGTCTACATAGGGGGTCTTGCATTCTGTTGGGTTTCTAGTTGGGGCTTGTTTTTTCTTTTTTACTTTTCTTTTTTCTTCTTCTTTTTAAGACTATAAAAAGGTGTTTTTCCAAGGAGACATGGGAAGTTTGGGTCTGATTGGTTAATATCAGTTTGTAATATCAAAAACTTAACAGGCAACTTTTTAAAGTAGAAAACTTTTAAAATATTCACAAATACAAGCATTTTTCTTCTTGTTTTATACTCACGTGTATGTTGAACACCATTAAACAAAACCAGTAATCAAGCTTGTCTAAATGCATTAATATTTCCTTATTAGAGCATATGGCAGTCCTTTTAAGCAATAAGTGCCAGAGTTCATGAGGTACTTTGCATATCTTGCAGGGTCAGGCATTTCTTCAATTAGTCAGTTTTGAAGAATGACATGAAAAAGTACAAATTGCCCACAAAATACTCTTAATGAATACAGCAATCTGTTGATAACAAAACATGGTTTTACTTTGTATGTAGCTGAGTTAATAACGGGTTGTTTCACCACTTTTGTTTTGAAGTAAAAATCTCAGTATTTATGATTGGTACATTTATCATTATTTAATAACATGTGGAAATCTACAGCCCGTGTCTGCACTACTATGGGTATACAATACACATCTATACTCAGGGTATCTGCATTGGTATGGAAGTTAATGATGAACTTCCCAGAATACCTGAAGTCCTACCCGGCCCTCAGTTAGGGGCTGGGGAACTTTTTTCTATGAAATGTAAGAACAAAGGATAAACTCCACGGAAAACAAAAACTTGCTCATCCCACACCATTTATAGTTCCACATGAATATATTTGCTTTTTTTAACTTTCACATTCATGATGGATTCAGCCCAGAATTAACTGAATCTTTTGTCTGTATCTGTGAACTTCTGTTGCTTTATTCCCCAGCACCGGAGAATTTTAAAAGATCTCAGTGGAAGTTTTCCAAGATGTTTCCTGAGCCTGCAATCGGAAATTCTGCTAAATACTTGGCCACGGGTGACAGCAGGAACAACATTTGTCAGAAGACATAGAGAAAGAGTATCAACCATAATCTTGCAGCCATTTTTTTCCGCTTCTCTCCCTCTTCAAGAGAAAAATACCTCCCTGAAACCTCTTCCAAGAAGCTGGAGCTAACTTCGGAGAGCAGGGGCACTCTTCAGCCACCTGCCAGCTATGGGTTTACATGCTGTGGCTGTGTGCGAAGTCCTCCCTTCATCAAAGGACGACAAATCTCAGCCAGCTCTCCTATGGCAGAATATACGCCCTGCTCGTCATTGAGAGTGCTACTAAAACTGGACAGAAATGTGTACTATTGAATTCTGAAATAAAAGAGAGTCTTTATGGGGGTAGCAACTGATTGCTGAAGCAGAAACTATTACGTTGAGTAGCGTACGTACAAGGTTTCCTACCAAAACACGTGCCGGGCGGGAGGCAGAGAGCTGCCCTTTAAAGCAGTTCCTGAGCTACCTGCAGCAGTGGGGAGGCAGCAAATTTATAACACTAGAGTAATGTTGGAGATGAAACGCTCCATTAAAAAAATAAAGACTTAGCTGGAACTGAACTTTTAACCACAAAATTTAATTTTGGCAAAAATGAGTTAGTTCTTCATGAAGGTACGGGAAAAGAACAAAAGCAGTTTTGAGGCACACAATTTAGGTGCAAGTAGTTTAACTGTGGTATTTTATTTCTTCAAAAAAAATTGAAACCACAGAAGTTGCAGAATGTAAATATGGCTAAAATAAAACAACAGATGCCAATCAATATTTCTGATAATTCCTCTACTCTGTGCAGCTTTATTTTACACTGACATACTCTGACTCCTTATTACTTAATAAAAGGTATTAGTTTTAATTACTAATTCTTCTACAGAGGTAAATATAAACATGAGAACAGACTAATAACTAATACAGACACTTGAGTATTTAGATGCTAAGATTGATGACACTCACTGACAGCTAGTATGAAAACATGTTTTGAAAATTAGTATTAATAAAATTATTTTGCTATATTAATAAACCTGTTGCAAGACCTTTGGTATATGCCGAATAGAAGCATTTTAGTAGGCTCATCAGTCAAGCACATGGAAGGTAATGGATTTCTTAATTTTTGTAGGTCAACGGTAAAATGTACCTTCATAGTGTCATCAGCAACACTCTATCTACGCAACTTGCACACAAAAAGTTACTGCCCAAAAATATTACTAACTCAGAAAAGTGCATCTATGTTACTGGTTTTTAGAAAGGACCCCACTGAAACAAACGTAAAAACCCCTTAGTAATATAAAACTTACAAATGCATAACTCAAAATTCAGATGAAGGCACAAAATCACGGGCTGAAAGATCCTCTTTGAATCCTTCTTCTCATTCCCTCATCTTAAAGTTTTAGTAACTTTAAAATAAAAAAAAGTAGACCCTACACAAGCAGCTTTCAGAAAAGCTTCTAGTTAACCACTGAAAAATAGAAAGTTGATATTTTTCCTTTAGTCACGTAAAGCATACAAAGGTTTCCTCTTTCTTCTCCCCAAACATTTTCTTTTTTCTCTAGTTTTTGGGCAACACATGTCGTTTTAATAGCCAAAAGCTTAGCATATTGGTAAAATGGAAAAAGAAAAAAATGAAAAGGAAGTCAATCATGTTATCCACCCCATTTTATTTTCCAAGATAGAGGTAAGGTAAACAAACAACAACAAAAAAGACATTTCAAAAAACATGTTTCTCCAAGCAATATTTTGAAAAAGAGTGAATTTGAAATAGAAGAATTTAATCACTTTGACCTGTTTTTTAATACTGAAATTAAGAGTAATTTTGATTTTTTGCATGTTTGGTTTTTTGGCAGAGGCAGGCAGGGGGAAGATGGGGCTCCTACGAAAATTAGCCAAGCAGCTTGAATAGGCTGTTTCTATTAACCTCTAAATGTGAGGTACATTGGTTTTGTGGTGGTTTTTGGTTTTTTTAGCCAGTGAGGTCATGGTAAAGACACAAAGAAAAGACAAGATGGGCAGGAATGAATCCGTTTTGAAATCTGTAGTCTGTAGTACATGTAAGGACTTTTCTAAGCTACCAATCATCTTGCAAGGAAAAAATGTCTTTTAATTTTTATGACGACCAGGATATGTAAAAATGCGAGCACACTTAAGTCTAGAGTAATTAATGCCACTTACTGCTACTATTATTAATATAATTATACTAATAGAATTAATATGCTTCTTTTCCCAGGAATTCCCAAGTTTACTATCCCTCACAAATACATCCTAAAGTTGTTAAAAGATTTGTTTTCATTCTTTGGCTGTTATTTTGCTTCTTTAAAAAAAAAAAAAGAAAATAATCTACGTGGAAACAGACAACACCAGATTAGTTAAAGGAACCATTCACAGAGAAACCATCCCATGTATAAATGAACAAAAAGATACAATGCTTTCAAGACTTTTTTTTAGCTCCCATTCTACACCCTTTCTTCACCCTCTTTCCCAACCCTTCCTCTTTGAAAGTAACACTTAGCATAAAGCATAGAGAAAAGAGTATTTCTTACCTCAGTATTTAAACAGCATGGTAATACAGTACATTTAACCAATCCCTCAGGGTTGTAGAGCTTTTAAATTATGAAGGTTTTAATGCAAAAATTTGGGCATCTGAAGAGAACTACTCCATCTCTCTTCCTGCCCTCACGTCTGCCTGCCTGAAACACACACACTCCATTTCAGCAATTCTTCTTGTGACACCTTCAGAGCGCTGCTATCAGAGGAGTTCGTAAATTCATTCATCACAAGCCCTACGGTGTTCATGGCACTTTGGGTGCTCAGCCAGCGCCGAGCAAGAAAGCACCAAACCAGCTCCACTGGCCATGGAGGAGCCCGTACCCGCTCCTGCTGGACGTGCATTAGCTCTTCTCAGCATCTTGTCAAAGCAAACCCTTAGGCCATTTCAGGCACAGAATAAAACACAACTGGCTACGCTCACTGTGTGAACTACAGCACGCTTATCCAAAGTGTAATAACATAAAATTAAATCAGAAGCAAAGGATCAGGAGGCTGTTATTCAAAAGCAGGGGGAAGGCTACAATTGCTCTCGCTGTAGTTTCTACCCCAGCCACGTCCTAGCTTGTACTTCATACTGGGATGGGAGAAAGGCTTAGTTTTCTCCTGTTCAAAATAAAACCTTCTCGCAGAAGTCAGTTCTCAATGGGTGCGGATGTTTATTTTACAATCATACCTGGAGAGATGTGGAGAGGGCAATATACTTGATGGCTGTGAAGCATCTAATTCTGCAGGGCACCCTGGAGTATCTTATTTTGTCCCCTTTTAGTTGTTGAGTCACTTGTCTAATTTAAGTGACAGGCTGGATGGCCAGCAAGTGCACTCACCCCAGGTGGGGTGTGCCCCCCTCCCGCAGGTCAGAAGAGGGGGCTTCAGGGCCTGACCTGAAATTGCCAAAGAAGTGACAAGATCAAGGAGATCATATCCATCTGGAAGTCGGAAGCTGTATCCAAGACTTGTCTTGTCACCATAAAGCTCTCACCTGAATCGCTGCTTCCAGTTCTCCTCATTTAGGGTCTGAAGGGAGGACAGGGTTAATCCCTGACAGCCCTCGCCGTCCTCTGTCCTTCAGGGTCTGCTCCACAGGCACCAAGTTGCTTTGGAGGTTCCACCAACTACCACAAGGGACTCCAGGATCATTGTCCTTACCAAGCCCAGCCTCGCACTGCCGGCTGCGCGGAGACCAGCCGCTGTTCATGCAACTGTCCCAAATGTATCCCTGAGCCCTTGTTATAGTTAGGCCCTCTTTAAACTTCCATCAGGACTTGCCTTGACCCCATCAGATGTCTTGCAGAGGCCGTAACTGGGAAACAAAGAGGTAGCTGGCTCTCACGAATACACCGAAGAGACAGTGCATTACAGTCGGTGATCCTCTCGCTAAGTGGGCAACGTGGGTATCATCATCATTTGGTTATATTTATTTCCTTTGGGAGGCGTTCGTTTAGTCAAAATTATATAGGTTTTAAATGTGTGTGCTCGATGAGAAAGAAGGGTGTTGTACCACACTGCCAAAATGAAATTCCCCTTCTCTAATCTATTTGGAAAATATTTAACTTCATTTCAACATGCAATTAGATTAGGTTCTTATTGGACTATTAAAATCTTCAGAATAATCATCCATCTAAAGCTATTCCACAGCCTGAATTACTGGTATTTTCTATTTTTATATAATGTATTTGGTAAGAACCCAAATAGCTTTTAATTTTTTTATGTAGCTGCCAAATCATAATACAGTAGGTCAGGGAACGCCTGAAGCAAAATATAATCCATGATATACAGGCTTTTTTTTTTTTCCTTTTCTCTCGCAGGCTTGGGTAATGGATGGGCACAAGCAGTTTCACATGCTGTTCTGCATCAGAGGATTTAGTCAGAATTAGCTCACGGAAACAATTAGGTTTTTTCCATATTCATATTGATTAATGAAGGAAGGAAAGGTAAAATAGCTAAACTGGACTGGACAAGACAAAGGAAGTATTTGTATTGCTGGCTCGTAGAAGTCATCATGCAGCAACCCAATTCCTCTTGTGTGGTGAAAAACTGTTGTTTTCAGCTCTGCATTCTTATCCTCCAGATGTTGTCCGAGTTGTTTTCAAAGACTGTTGCGTCTTACAGCTCTGCTTTCCATTCAGCAAAAATTGGGAAAATAAAGCCACAAGGCACCCAGTGACTACCCCAGCATAAAGATCATCCTCTGCCCAGTAGAATGAGCCAGCGTTCAAACTCCAGTTTCAAATGTGGGAACACATATGAAAAAGGACACAAACTGAGGAAAATCAGAAGGTAATTCTGTATTTGCTGGAATTCATCATTCCTTTTGTAGGGAACAGGCAGTTCTGCTCCAGTGTTTGGGATAGAAAAGTCTGAAGTTCCCAAATTTTATTGTACACAGTGACCATCTCCTACACACGTCTCCCGTTCCCAATTGATATGACATTAATTTTTAAAATGATAAAAATATTCATAAAAATAAAGGAAGTCCTTGTAGGAGTCAGAGAAGGTTCAGTCAGTCGCTACTATGGACTTCACTACTGGTAATTTTACTTGGGAGGCACTTAGATACAATGCCAGGCAGATAACAAGCACAAGTGAAAACAAAATGATATTCTGTGCAGTCTGGCTGTACAGTGCAGGCAAACCTCTGAACCTTTCAAGCTGTGCAGCAAAACCTGAGGATCATAAACCACGAGAACTGCAAAAGGTGGTGTTATGTATAAGATCTTACCAAGTGAACATCTAATTATTAATATTAGCAGTTTTACTATATGTATATAAGATGATAACGTCAAATAACACCCAAGAAAAGTGCTGAAACTGGTGTATCACTTCAAAAATGCAAAATACAACGCAGTACATGAAACTAAGATGGACTATGCTGTTCCAGATTATTCACCTGCAAATTTGGAGGTTTGAAATCATTAACCTCAAACTGAGATTAATCACATGATTTTTCTTTGTGAATACTGAAAGCAGCCACGTACATCTGAAGCTAAAGTAGTGAACATAGGCTCATAGAAATAACACAAATGATTTTATGTTATGCAAGTAAAATCACCATACACCAATAGACTGTGATCTACAAACAACTTAACGTAGCAGAAGATCACTTATTAAATTTCTCGCCAAAGCCAATGAGTTTTAGGATTCTTAGTGACTTAGCCATTTATAACATGTACTGAGTCTTATTTATGACTTACATCATTATTAACAGAGCTGATTAATCTTTTAACGCTACGTAATTCATCTGCAAAGTGACAATAGGATTGTTAAATTGAAGAGGAAAAGCAGACAACCAACATGTCCTTCAGTAGCATTTCTACATGAAAAAACTAAGCTTAAAATCAAATTACATCTTTTCTTTCCTCAATCCAGATAGTCATCAAGCATACCGCTCCTTGCAACTTCCTTGCAAGTTGTTGTATCAACCATTGCCATGTCTGAACCAATTTTACTAATAGTTTATGCAACAGTATTCAACAGACAATCGTTTAGATAACCAATTTTGGTTTAGTACTAGAGAATATAAGATGATGTTTTAATTTTTCTTTATATCTGAAATACGAGCAACTGAAAAAAAAAATTTCAGCTTTTCAGAAGGGGCTTCTACAAAAGCAGATTGGTGACCCTAGTTTTCAAACCTGACAGTGCTCTCCTTCAGCTTGCTACACAAGCAAGCGTAGCAATTAAAAAAGCAACCATCCCAAATCAGAACCACTGTTATCTGACAATTTTTAGCTTTGCAAAATAAGTTGATTCATAAAGAAATTACACCAAAATTACACAAATCACCACTGAAATAGGTATTAGCTGTCAGTTGTCTTGGCCACAGGAGCAGAGTGATCAAGAATATTAGCAACATGCCGTCTGAGCTGCCGTGTCAGCATTAGAAATTCTCCCATTAGGCATACAGTTCAAAAAATAAACAGAGACAATTTAAAACATCATGTTTTGTAGCTGTTTTGGACTTCAGTCATCAAGCATCAATAATACATCTAAACACATACGTTTATAATTTCCAGTTAACTTTCAGGTCAGATCCTAAGTCTATGTTAGGAATATCAATCCTGCATCCAAAGGATAATTATGTTTCATGCAGATATGCCCGAGATACAAACACTTCCCAGACAAGCACAGCCTTGGTCTCACGGTGCAAGGATGGGTGGTACAGCAAAACCACCTGCGAGCAGTGTATGCCCATATTCCACGTTTCCCTTCAGCGTTCTAGAAGCAAAGACCAAGGGAAAAAACTTTCCCCAACTCCCTGAGTTAATTATGGAGATACATAGTGTATCTGGTCAGTGCATATGCATCACACCTTCCAGTCCAGGTGCATAAACTGCACGTGCAAAGCTCATGCAACATGCCCACCATATCCCTGCACGTTAGGCTTCTTGCTACATCACTCGCGTGCTCCTTTAGCCTCTACAATAACTCCATACCTGCAACAATAACTACATAAACTACATAAACGATTTTGTAACCAACTGCAGTATTACGGTCAACGAAGCTAACTAGTTCAGTGGTATTCAAAAAGGTGTGACTACAGTTTAGGCGTACTCTAAAATGAGTATTTCAGATATTCCTCACTCCTCAGTCATGGCTTCAGAAAATTCCAGGCAATGTAACTGCCTAGCTAATAAAAGCTAGATTATTACTGATGGGATTTAACACAAAATTTGCATAAACACTAATGAAAGCCACAGCAGTAAACAGGCTCCATGCATCGTGATGAGATTAAACAAAAAGCCTGATAAACTGATAGGAAATTCTGCAGTTTGTTTAATCCTTTAAAGAAGTAGTGAAAATCTCTTTTTATTGCTTTCATGTTGTACTGGCATACACCCAATCATTTCATGGGCACAAAGACAGCTTTTTGTGAAGATATGAGCAGGAGTTAGAAAGAAAAATAAGCAGGGTACTAAAAATTTGATTCCAAGCACGTGAGTGCACACACAGAGCGCGCTCTGCGCGGGCAGATCCAAAACATGAAAGAGGACAAAAAGACGGCGATACATTTACTTTCAGACTATCTCCTTAGGTCTCCCAAAGATGTAGTATATAAAAATACTGTTATTGACCACCATTCAATGGAACCAAAATGCTCTCTCTGCAGCAGACTCTCAGACTAAGCAGTAGCACAGCAAAAGGCAGCCAAGCTCGGAATTACATGTGTTTTCATCAGGTTCCCTGAATCCGGGCAGTACTTATCAAATGGGCCACTCTTTCAGGACTTTAGGCCCTTATCTAATCTATGCTGACAGAAGAGAAGAGTTCAGAATACAGAGGCAACACGCAAAGCTTTTCAAACTACCTGTGCTAAAAGTATCCATGTCTCCAATAAAAAAGTGATTGTAAACTTCGCAAGTTATAGCTCAGGTGTAAAAATACTGAGCTGCTTTATTTCAGCTTAAATGATAATAGTGACTGGAGATCCACATGCAAAGCCTAGTTCCCTAAGGCCAAAAATACACTCCTATAGGGGATGCATGTTGATACTGACAGAGTAACCATCCTTTTATACATAATTTTAAAGCATTTTAAGATCCAGAGTGAAGAAGCTCTTTTTCCAGTCATCTGTGAAATCTGGTATGATGACACCATACAAAAAAAACCCCCACCAAGTGGTCCATGAAAGCATTCTGCTGAACGAAGACTGGTTTCCTACAGCTTTTTGCATCATACTTGAACCAAACCGTCTCCAGATAGCCTGTGTGTCTGAGACTTCACAGAATCAAAGAAGTGCTGGCTGGGGCAAACTTCTGCCCAATCTGCTGCCAAAGTGGGAACTATTGCTAACAGCAGATCAAGTCGGCCACGGCCCTGCCCCAATGAGTCTCAAAATCCTCTGAGGATGGAGATTAAATCACTTCTGTGGGCAACCTCTTCCAGTGCTGCTCTGCCCCTGCAGATAGAAGTTCCTCCCTTCAATCCAGTTACAATTTGTGCCATTACATCTCTCTTGTTGCCATCTGCCACCACTGAAAAAAGATCAGCTTTAACGTCTTTGTAAACGCCCTTCAAGAAGTTTTAAGCTGCTACTGGACTGTTCTTTGGATTCCTTTTCCAGACTAAGCAAGCTCAACTCTGTCAACCTCCCCCTTGCTGCCACATTCCTTAAGCCCCTCACCGTTTTGCTTGGCCTCCTAATGGTCCCTCTCCCAACTCTTCTATCTACCTCTTGAAGTGGGGGGCCTCCAAAACTGAATGGAGTATTCCAAATAGCCTCACGAACGCTAAGTAGAGGGGATAAAAACTTCCCTTGAAGTGCTGCTTCTAGTGTGGCCAGGTGCCTGATTTGCCTTATTTGCAGTAAGAGCAGATTTATGGCTCATGCTCAATTCAACATAACACATGGGGTTCATTTGTATCAGGTGCTGAACTTTGTATTTCTCCTAAGTCAACTTCAAGCGGTTTCTGCTGTCCCAGTCCTCAGTTTTTGAGCTCTCTCTGGATTGCAGCTCTACCATACAGCATGTCAAACAACATAATTTAGTGTATCTGCAAATTTGCAAAAAGTCCACCTTACTTCATGACCCAGGCTGTTGATGAAAACCCTAACAGCGTCAGCCTCACCCCCCTAGAGCACCCTGCTTGTTAAGGGCCTCCAACTGGATGTAAAGCATCACCAACCTTTCAGCAGCTAATTTTCAACCCATCTAAAACTCCACTTGCCTAGCCCATACTTCTTCAGCTTCCAAAGGAAACCTCTATAGGAAACAGTAATCCCTACTGAATTCAAGGCATCTACTGCTCTCCCTCACCCCTGCAGCAAGTTATTTCATCCAGGGCAGCAATAAGGTGAGTCAAGCACAGTTTGCCCTTGCTAAATCCATACCGACTGTTTCTGACTGTTGTCTTGTTCTTCGCAAGTTTGGAAATGAGAATCTACTCCATGATCTTTCCAGGCCATGAGGTGAAGCTGACCAGCCTGTAGTTGTGCACATGCTCCTTTTTGCCTTTCTTATAGAGGAATAAAACCTCAGCCTTTCTCATTCATCGGGGACCTCCCCCAGCCGCATGGTTTTTCTGTAGTGGTCTCTGCCAGCTCTTTCAGCACACTCGGCACCTCCCATCCAGTCCCACTAATCCGAATATATCCAGTTTCTCTCCAAGTGGCCCCTAACCTGTTGCTCTCCAGATGCTGGCTGTGCCTCACTTTCTCAAAAAATGCTGGCATATACACAGAGAGGGGGTTTTGGATTTGTGTGGTGGGGTCTTGGTAGCAGGGGAGGGGGCTACAAGGGTGGGCTCCTGTGAGAAGCTGCTGGAAGCTCCCCCGGCTCCAAGCTGGACCCGCTGCTGGCCCAGGCCAAGCCCGTCAGTGACAGTGGAAACACCTGTGGGAGAGCAGATTTAAGAGGGGAAACCTGCAGGGAGTGGGGGATTGGGATGGGAGAGGAACCCCTCTGCGGACACCGAGGTCAGGGAGGAAGGCAGGAGGGGATGCCCCCGCAGCCCGCGGTGAGGCGGCAGGCTGTCCCCCCCAGCCATGGAGGGGAGCGGGGGAGCAGATGCCCACCTGCAGCCCGGGGAGAGAGGAGCCCACGCCGGAGCAGGGGGATGGATGCCCCCCAAGATGGCCGCCACTCCATGGGGAAGCCCGCGCTGGAGCAGGCTGGGACTGAAGGACTGCAGCCCGCAGGAAGGGACCCACACTGGGGCAGTTCGTGAAGAACTGCAGCCTGCGGGAAGGACCCACGCTGGAGAAGTTGGTGGAGGACCGTCTCCCGCGGGAGACACCCCACGGCAGAGCAGGAGCGAGTGCAGAGGAGTCCTCCTCCCCCTGAGGAGGAAGGAGCGGCAGAGACCAGGTATGGCGGACTGACCCCATCCCCTGTTCCCCTGCGCCGCCGGGGGGAGGAGGGAGAGAGAACCGGGAGTGGGGCTGGGGGGGAAGGAGGGAGGGATGGGGGGAAGGCGTTCTCAGGTCGGGTTTGACTTCTCAGTGTCCTTGTTTTGATTTGATTGGTAGCAAGTTAAATTGATTTTGTTCCTTCCCCAAGTTGAGCCTGTCTTTTGCCCGTGCCCATAAGTGGGGAGTGATCCCTCCCTGTCCTTATCTTGCCCAACAAGCGTTTCTTTATATTTTCTCCTCATCCCACCATGGCTGGGGGGGAGGAGTGAGCGAGCAGCTTCATGGTGCTTTGTTACTGGCTGGGCTTAAACCACGACAGAGGGCAACAGGCTTTTCCCTGAGGCAAATAAAACATTTAGTGCCTCCATTTTTCTGTACCATCACATACTACCTTGTCTCTCCCGTTCATCGATGAATTTACAGGTTTCCTGAACTTCCCTTTGCTATCGGTCTACTTCAAGAACGCATTCTTGTTATTTTAGGTAGTTTTTGCCCTAACTGGTCTTTTCATTCCTGATTTCCAAGAAGAGATAAACTAAATGGCCCAACAGTATTAAAAAGTTCTGGCAGATTTGCTACCATAAAGTTGAAAATGTAGCCTTACAGAACATAGCATATTTTCCCCACATTAGAAATATTATGAAAATTAATTTAATACTACCCACTACCAAGCCTAAATGGCTCAATCATTCCATGATTTCTTTCCTATGTGACCAAGCTATGCTTTTTTACTCCTCCTCTGTTATCTGCCCTTGTTTTTGTATGGTCCACTTTTTGCATGGTCCACTTTTTGCATGCTGCCTTTCTGAGTTTCAGTTCCCAAAGCAGTTCCTTGCCTAGTCAAGTGAGCCTCCTGTAAAAGTCCCCGGTCTTCTTGCACAACAGGATTATTTTTTCCCTGAGCTCTCAATAAGTTCTCATTAAAATCAAGCCTTGCATGGGAGGACTGAGGAGCCTGCCACTCGGGGACCCGTCCTTCTTGCCTCTGCCCCCAGAGCCCTACTGTCACCTTCAATCCACTGAAGGCTTTTCCCAGCCACTTCACCGATGCCTGTCTAGATGCGCTGCCAGGGAAGCAGTCAGAAAGCCAGATAAGCGGTGGCAGCCTCTCTGCAACACCGTGGATGCAGGCTCGAGGCAAGCAGCAGACCTCCCTAGGGGACCAAACTGGCTGTCCCGTGGAGGGTGGAGTCACAAACCACTAACACTTGTCATGGCATCTTCACAGGATGGGTCCGAATTCGGTGACGCGAGGTGTCCAGCCTACAGCCCCCCCGCTAGCAGAAATCCTCCGCGCTCCTCTGCCGACGAAGCCCAGGCAAACAGCCACGAACAGAGACGGAGCCTTCTGTGTGTGCATCTGCCAACCTCCCCCTGGTCCAACACTTAAAAGCTGGTAGGGGACACCTACCAAGGTTAATTTGACCTGATAGCTGGGATAGAGCGAGCGAGCCCTGCAAGCTGGGGCTAATCCAGCCCTGCGTGGGCACCGGCTGGCCAGCCACATGGCAGCTGCCTGGGGCCACGGGCAAGCGCCTACTGCCCTCCGCTACCTCAGCGGGTCAAAGACAAGTGCCGAGGAAGGGAGCATAGGTCCTCTTGGCTGAAGGCTGCGGTAGACTATTTTAGGACCACTGAGATCACCACCCATCTGGCCAGCTTGAAACACGTTCGACAATGAGTTAAGAATGCGTGACAGGCACAGAAACAGGCGGCAAAGTTATGTAAGCTTTTTTTTTTTTCCTTCGGAAACCAGGCTAAGAAGTCACCCCTACACAGGCGTACGTCCTCCGTATCAGCAAACTAGTTTTGCCAAATCCCAGTTCAACTATTTGCATGTATTTATTTCACTTACTGAACATGAATATCATCCTGATTTCCTCCTCCATTCCTTTCTACTCTAAACCCCACTTGGCACTATTAAGACCATATAGTCAGAACATGCTCTTTTTGTTTCTACACAATGGAGGAAAGATACAGGATGTCTCCACAATCGTGATTTTCTCTAACCCCCCTCTTCCAACAAGCTGCTATAAAAAAAAATCAGAATTTGTTTTATGCCTAAACACAGAAGATGAAGCAGGTGCTAAAAATCCAACTCGTCCTGCTGGACAGTTTTATCTATTACTCAGTTCCATCAACAGATAATATAAATGGCCCAACAGCATTAAAAGTTATTGCAGATTCACTACTATAAAGTTAAAAATGTAGCCTTACAGAACGTAGCATATTTTGCCCACATTAGAAATATTGCAAAAATGAATTTAATACTACCCACTACCAAGCCTAAATGGTTCAATAGCCCGTTATCTGGGAAATTAACATCTTCCATGTTTCTCAAAGTAGATTTAATCTAAGGTATAGTAAAATGAAGAATGAAAATGAAAAATAAAAAAGCTTGAGTCAAATCTACTGATTGGCATTTTAGCTGTAACGTAAAAGAAAACAAATCTAATGTAGACCCTTGTGGGATTTAGGCAACTGATGTAATACAAGCAAATTATATTGATTTTTCCCCTCAACAGCTATGATTTAGATAATGAAAAGAAAACACCAAACAGTATTAAGAAAAACAGAAATGAAAGCCTACAGGTTCAAGTCAGGTTGCACCATGCAGTCCTTTTTCTGAATGAAACTCGAAAGCCGCTAATTACTTTTTCCTTCGGTACTCTATCACATACGTCACGATTGCTGAGGTCCTAGCTAACAACTGAAGGTTCAGGGTCATGATTTCTGACATGTCGGTTATTGCTAGCCAATGACTGAAACTTAGTTTTAATAGATGCCACAAAGCTAACTAACTTCAATCGGGCACTCTTAAAAGTCACCACAAAAAGCCTTTGTGCTGCTGAAGCCAGAAAATAATCTTATGAGGAATGGAAGGTGATAGTACAACGTTATTTAATGCACTATAGGGTGAGGGGAAGAACATAAACCAACCTGCCATTGCCTAAGAAACTGGACATAAAACCTGTTTTTCCTGACAAGTCTAATTGTCAGATTGCAGCTCACCATTCAGTTTTGGAAGAGGTCAGATTGCCTGCCCTAAGCAATGGTAACTAGCTAGATGCAAAGGGAAGCTGCAAGTCCAGTATCAGTTTATCCAAAGCTATAATAATACTTGAGATGTAAGCATTAAACTTAATTGTCTAGATTGCAGGAAAACAGGCGTTTAAAGAGGGGATGGGCAAACCTATCTTTCAGGCCCACTTTCCTGGAGCAGAGTAGCAAAGTCATGTTAGCTTACATAGAAACCACTGTAAAAATAACGAAATAAACTATTGCTGTCGTCTTTTAAAAGGGAATTGACTTCTATGGATTAATCAGCAGAAAATTACTAAACAATCAGGCTTTATCACTAACCTTCCCCCTATCCTCTAGAGAAGAAAGCCTCCAATTGAAACATTTTTGGCAGGTGAACCAAAGCAAATTAGGCTGTATTCTTTCCAATTCTATCCTAACACAGGTTCTTTGATGCAAGATTGCATTTCGAGACCTCCCATGTGAAAAGAATATTAGTTATGCTGTCTTTGCAGCTTAAAAAAAAAAAAAAAACAACAAAAAAACCCCCCACAAAAACAACCCACAAACCAACCTAGGCAAACTATAGAACTAGACGTGAGAAATGTTATCCCCTTATTCTGCAAGTATGCAATCCTCGTTGGAAGTCAAGATACCCATACCTGCTGGTGTGAGGGAGGACCTACGGAAATATGTCTTCAAACTACAACACAAACTAAGGAATATTGCAGTGATTAAGCAGAAACTCAGTCCTTCCCCATCGTCATAAAAACACATCACAACACACCAACAGAAGTAACTGCAAATCATACCAAAAAACCCACTTTGCTCTTAAAAAAATGGTTTAAAGTTGCACTGCTGGCACTACTAAATTCACACTGGCTACCATCTAGATATTTTAGTATCACATTAAGTGTACTGGTTTTGGCTGCGGTAGAGTTAATTTTCTTCATAGTAGCCAGTATGGGGCTATGCGTTGGATTTGTGCTGAAACCAGTGTTGATAACACAGGGATGTTTTCGTCACTGCTGAGCAGGGCTTACACAGAGCCAAGGGCTGTTCTGCTCCTCACCCCCCCCACCAGCGAGCAGGCTGGGGGGGCACAAGAATTTGGGAGGGGACACAGCCGGGACAACTGACCCAAGGGATGTTCCAGACCATAGGACGTCATGCTGAGTATATAAAGGTGGAGGAAGGAGAAGAAAGGGGGGGGTATTAAGAGTGATGGCGTTTGTCTTCCCAAGTCACTGTTCTGCGTGCTGGAGCCCTGCTTTCCTGGCGATGGCTGAACACCTGCCTGCCCATGGGAAATGGGGAATGAATTCCTTGTTTTGCTTTGCTTGCGTGCGCGGCTCTTGCTTTACCGATTAGACTGTCTTTCTCTCAGCCCACGAGTCTTCGCACTTTTACTCTTCCAATTCTCTCCCCATCCCACCAGGGAGGAGCGAGCGAGCGGCTGTGTGGGGCTGAGTTGCCGGCTGGGGTTAAACCACGACACTAAGAACGGGTGATCCAAATTCTTCTGCTTCTGCATCCACCTGCATTTCAGTGTTTCACCAGTAACGGAAATGCTACCGCAGTCTGTTCCTATGGATGCTGTAAGGACTCCACTTGTCGGCATTTTAGATTTCTGCAGAAGGGGAAGTACTTCTGCGAGTATATAAGAATATCTAAATACTTTCCACAGAAGAGTGCTGTCTCAGTATGCATGTTGGAGATGGGCTTACAGGAAGAGTCCCCCTCCCAAAAGAAAAAAGAGGTGGAGGTAACGTATTTTAAGCATCACCACTCTAATTTCAGTAACCATTGTATTCCTTCTGTTCTACTGAAGTTCATGGTAGAATGAATCTTACAATCCATAAGTGGTAACTATAATTCTTAAAAGACTGCCTTTTGTCACAAGGTCTTCAGAAGCTTTTAAGAGGAGATGTCAAGCAGGCAGGCAGACTTTTTTTGCCAGGCAATAGAAATGTTACTTAAATCAATCTCTTAGGAAAAGGAAATAACTGCCACTTTACTATGTAAATATCACCGTGTTCAAATACCACCATCCCCTGGAATAAGGATAAAGGTTTTATAGAAGAAAGGTTAAAAAGAAAAAAAAAAAAAAAAGGATTCTAAGGTTTGCATTTGTAAGACTTATTTATTTTTCAAAATCTATTAGATTTTTTTTTCCACTGTTATATTTGTTTCCACTTTTGGAGACTGCTTTTATAACTTTAATTTCAATAGCATAAAAGTTCTATCATAATTAATTTTTGTCTACTAATCCAGATGAGAACCACAGCCTCTGGGTTTATAGATTCCTTTCCAAGTGCAACATCCTGGTCACGGTGGTCTCCAGCAGTTCAAGCGGCTTCCCTTCACTAAGCTGCAAAGCTTTAGACATGAAGGAGCAAGCCTGGTAAAATCTGCCTGGTAAGCATTGGCCAGGGCTTCTAGCAAGCAGCAAGAGAAGGTGAACACACAGACATAGCTCCTCTGAACAGAAAAAGTCCAGTAAGGTACTACATGGTGAGGACATCCAGCTTTAAATAATCAAAACAGCAAGAGACAACCAGACTTTCAACACCACTTCTGGAACCATCTTCTTTTTGCCCAGTACAGTAGTTTAGATTTTAACCTTCTAAGGAGATTTTTGACTCCTCTCTGCTGTTTGCTAAAGCACAGGCTAAACTGAACAGAAAAAAATTAAGCTTATCTAAGCTTTCTCATTTGTTATTCCTCCTAAATTCCTTTATGCCCTGTAGATGCCTTCCCTTTTCCCAGACCTTTTCTCCTCAGGATTCTTCTCCTCACGCTTCGTTCTGCATCAACTTTTGGTGCCGCTCCAGCCCCCAGAGCCACGACAGAAACCGCAAACCCTGAGCTCCCCCCGCTCTCACGCACACAAACCCAATCTTTCAAGTGGATCCTCTTGCTTGTCCCTCCCAGCTATTCTTCTCTTCTGCCAATGTCGCAGCTGTGACTCCAACACCTAGTCTGTGTACTTGCCCCACCACAGGCAGCCAGGATGGCACAGCAAGACACCATTTCACCAGGAGAAAGGAGCACGCAGAGAAACTCAAAGGCTGTGCAGAGAAGCAACTAACTCTATCTCACACTCCTCCCCGAAAGCTTCCCACTCACACCCAAAACCTAGCGCTCCGCTGACCTGCTTCCCCATCTGAGATGGCTTCTTCTACAACCGAAACACAACACTGCCCACAAATGTGCAGAGAACAAACACCACGCGGGCCTAACGTGTGTCTCTAGTAAGCTCCTCCTAGGCTGAGGAGAGCTATCAATCGATAGTAACTTTGACTCATGTTTTTTGGGTCCGAGCTCAAAGTCTTTGGGTTGTTTGGCACAACAGGGCTACCATGGACTGCTCGGCGTCCCTGCAAAAACAAGGCATAGGCGTGCTCACTGCTGCTCCGTACTGCAACCCTCCCGGGGCAGAGCCGTCGTAGCGAAGGTGGTTGTTGATTTGAAACCACGACAGGCCTGCTTCAGGTGCAGCAAAAAGTCCTTCAGATGAAAAAATAAAACAAGCCCAAAACTATTAAGGTTTCCAAAACAACGATACATGAACATGCATCTCCTTAAAGAGGAAACAAATTAGTAAGCTGGAGCATACAGTCAAAATGTAAGCCACTCTTTGCAGTGTTTAAGAATGAGAAATATTTAATTAGCAGCTATTCTTACAGTCTGAAGCCAAAGATTTGTTATTCTGAAACGACTTCACTGTCAGTGGTTTCCAAATACACAGAGGCAGAACTGCAACAGACTTCAAACTAAGTAGATCTGACTGCAGATTCAGTGTACGCACCCAGAAGGGTGATGCAATCTAGACTTACACATCAACGTCTCCGAGACACTCAAAGCATGACATGTTGTACAAACACAATCTTAATGCAGTGTGAGGCAAAGGTGCAAACGGAAACGTAGCTGTGGACTTAAACATTAAGACAGACATTCGTATGCAAAGATAAATTACGCCACACAATGTGTACAAAGCACACACCCATAGAACTGAAAGCTTACTAGGATTAAAATTTCATCACATATTTGTTTTTGAACTAGATTTATGACAAGAGATAAATGACAAAGTATGCAAATCACTTCAGCCACCTGGCAGGTAGGAAATTTGCTGCAGGGAACAAACAAGTAATAAATAAATAAATACATAGAGAATATGTTGCCAGGCTCAGAGATGAAGGGCTACAAGAAAATGGACTCTCTTCCCTCCAGCAGAGGTCACAGCAGTCAATAGGAATTATTAGCATCATTCTTGTAACGTGAGAACAAGCCAAGCTGCCAAGTAATAGCTACACTGCAACAGTATTTCACACACTAGCTTTAGCAGTAATACAGAAGAAAATTTTGTTTCTTTTAAAGAAAAGGACATTGATTTCCATCAAGAAACTAAACTTGTCAATTCTTCTCTCAGGATACTTTTTTCCTGTTGAACTCGATGCATCTTGTCTTGAAAGATCTCTGGCAGCCCTGCAACCCGACGCAGGGCTTTTCACTCTAATGAAAATCCTGTCGCCACATAATATAAGTTACCAGTATTGCACAGTAGCTTCCTAGAAACTGTAGCCCTTTTTTTTTTTTTTTTTTTTTCCTTCTGGTCAAGAGAAATTGTCTACTCATGACAAATTTATTGATAGAAACTTAGGGAAGTTAAACATGGAGTGAAGGGATGCCTGAAGGTTTAACATCCATGAATACTTTTTCCCACTGATCAATTGCCTGAGCTCATGGCTCCTGAAGACACTGCTGGTCCCTACTCTCATTTCTGCCCACAGAACATCCCACAAACAAAAATAAGGCATATTTTTATTTGTGTTTGTCCATATAACAAAGGCTTAACCTGATGGACTATATCCTTATGATCAGTTTTGAAACTGATGGTTAGTGCAAAAACCGATCTTTGAAGGAAATGCTGTGCATGCAAAATGATGATTTACTGCAAGGAGAAATCTCCATGTCTGGTTTTCTCTGATGATGACTTTATCCAAACTACAGAATCCTTATGATATAGTATGGAAGCCACCTGCCCCCAGACTTATCTTGCTCAAGTTGTTCGTGTGGTTTTGGACAAGAAAAAACCAAACAAACAAAATCTACCAGGTAAAGTGGATTATCCCAAACCTGTTTTCCTCCTCCTGCTTGAGGAATTATTTGCACACCTGAACGTGGAACATGTTCTAAACGTCTGCTGGCTTCAGCTGGGTAACACTACAGAGCATAGCTCCCAAATAAATGGGTGAGCCAAGTGGTTCCCCCCCAGGCATAAGTGTTCCTTTCACATCCATTATTTCAAAGCATTTAGTTGTAGCACCAAGCTTTTTCAGAAGGCAAATTTAGGATACACATTTTGGGAGGAAGTGAGAAGCAACAGTACCTAGTCACTTGCATTGGCAATGCTAGGTTGTAAATCTGACACTGGATGGCATGTGATGGAAGAAAAAGGACATTTGAAACGCTGAAATACTACTTCTGCTATGAAGGCTGCAAAAAATTAATAGCTCCTTGGACTGGAATGATGAAGAGAATAAGCTCCTCTAAGTATCTATCTTCCCCACACATACACCTTTCTAGTGACAGAGATCCAGCATTTTTCAATTATATCAAATTTTTATTTTACTTTTTTTGGTTTTCTCCTTTTTTGGTTTTTACAGAGAGAGGACCATTTGGTCCATCAGTACATTTGGACTTGCAGCCTATAATACTTCTTTGTTCTAAGCATTCATCCAAGCAGCTAGTTACTGCTTTCCAGATTCTGAATTTCTGGTGAGAAATTCTTAAATAAGCAGATTACCTGGTCTCTCCTCACCACTGGAGGCACCACCGCCATGCAACAACTGCCTCAGCTGCAAAGCAACGTAGCTGCTTGCATCAAAGACCATCTCCAGCTATTTTTCTGTCCAGGAGACTTTCAGTAATATATCCATCCAGGTCGCACCCGGCACATTAGCCCCACATCTGAACACCTCCCCGGTCAGGCCACCCGCTGGCAGAGGCTTGTGAGCAGAGCGGGAATTAAAAGGACAAGCCAGATGTCAGAGGGAACAACTGCTTAGTGACAGCACCACCATGGTAGGACGAGACATCTCACAGAAATCTTGTCTTAAATTTCAACAACACACGGCCACGAGCCCCAGGCATGCTGCATGACGCAGGGAATGAAATCTCTCGTTACGCTGAAAGAACAAGAGGTACAGGGCTATCTACAACACGACACTACGCTTACCTTTTCCTGTTAACAGGATGGGGGATTTTTTTTTTTTTTTTTTTTTTTTCCCCTTCTCCCCTTCCAAGTCTGGACGCTCGCAATTTTAGCAGCGCAGGAAGCACATCCCAGTGTGCAGCATCTTCCCCACAGTCCGTTTCCCCAGCAGGAACCAGGCGCCTGGCCCCTGCCCGCACACCCGGCTCCCCACGTCCCTGGGGACCAGGAGGCAACGCTGCTCACCCCCCTGCCCTCTACCTAACCCGCAGGTCCCCTCAACGGCAGCACCGGCCAAACCACGGCTGAAGTTTGGCTTTGGGCAGGGAGGTTCAGTGCCCGAGCAGCTGTTCCCAGCGTTGGGGAAAACGCAGGTTACTGGACAGAAGCCGTTTGCATCTCTGATTCTGATCTACCATCAGATGGACCATACTGGCCAGGAATACAGCAGTTTCAAGAACGTGCTAGATGCTCTGTAACTGAAGACAAAGCCATACATTTAAAATAAAAATCTAAATTAAATAAAAACCAAAAAAAATAAGTGCGTCAAAAAAATGTTTCACAAGATCTGAACAGATTGCAGCGATATTATATCCTTATGAAATCCAACGTGATTTGAAAGGCTTCTTTACTACGGTTGTTTTGGTATCTCTTTGAAACTGAAAACCAAATCAATTTAGACAAAAATATTACCCAATTACGCTTGCTGCCGATGATTCCAACTGCATGGGAAATGTGAACACAGTCGAGTGTGAAATGATCCAGCCTCAGATAGAATACTCTAGAAAATTATTTATCTGCACTAAAGGGGCCACAAAGACGCAATTCATTTACTGAACAGGCAACCAATGATCGCAAGTAATGTTAAGTAGTTCCAAAAGTTTGTGTGAAAAGAGAGAACCGAAGTCACACTGTAGCCTTTATCCAGCCGAGTTAAAAGTAACTCTGCCCCTCACGATCCAGTTTCTTTTAGCAAACGTCCATCTAAACCAACCACCGCTCACCTCAGCCAAGGTGCCTTTTCAGAAGCCTGACACGCAGAGATGCCCTTTCTGCAATCCTACTTCCAGCACACCCCCACACCCAGCACTCCTCTCCTTTGCCTTCCCTCTGCTTGTGCTTTTTCGACAGACAAGGAATTTTCAACTCCTTAGAGCAAAAATTTTTCTTTTTTTTGGTTAAATAACCCAGGTTTTCAATGCTGTTGAACACTCTCTTTCAGACACATTTGCAATATGGAGAAGGATGGTACAGACAAGACAGTCTCAGAAAAAAGTAATACATTTTTTATTCCATCTTTTCCTCACTTGATCTCATATCCGCACATCTCCACTGCACTGTTCCTTCCCTCTTCTGAAATACAAGCAAACCCAGAGAGAACAGACGGCTCTCAATGTCTCTTAGAAATCCTAAGTGCTTCTTACATTTTTTCACTTGAACGCTGCCCTCGGAGAGCCTGTGGGAGGTATTCAGAAAAGCAACCTTTGGTTTAGTGATGCTTGTCCTCTTTAGCTTGATCTATTGCTGACAAAGAAAAAGAGACTCTTCCAAAGAGTGGGATGCAGCAGCTGCTATCCAGCTTGGGCAGAGAACTCCCTTTTGGAAGAGCCATTTTCTCTCCCTTGACTACGGGACGTGCAGGGAAGACCCTCCTTACTTACCGCTGCAGACGACTCCTCACTTAAATTTCCAGGCACACTCTCCTACACCTCCCTACCTAAATCCATCACTCAGCTCCTGCTCTCTAAATCTAGCATGTTAACAACCGTGAGAGGCCCCTCTAAATGTTATTTAGTTTACCCAAATGATACTTACTCATCGATGCCATGTGCAAATCTGCTATTACGGGATAGCTCGCTACTAACAGAAAGATAAGGAAGCTTTTCATAATGCAGTTAAGTTATAGAGAAGACAGGTAAACATAAATTAAATTACGAGAAGAAGTTTGTAACAGAGTCTGTTGGTGAGTATCTTAAATGGAGACTATGCTGAAGCTTGGCAGGTCTCGTTAGCGAGATGCCCATGTTGCAATGTATTACAGTGTGCTTTTTAAATTATGGAATGTACCTACTAGCTAGTAAGAGAAGTAGGGTATGTCTAAATCTACTATCAAAGTCTATTCTGTCTGTAAAGTCATTAGCACCCATTGCCATACTGCAGTTTCACTAAAATTATTCCAAAAGAAGTCCAGGTTCACAGGATGTGCCAGCAAGTCTTGGGTATAAGTCTCTGGACAAACTGCATGAATTTCCACTGTATTCATACCCTGTAGGAAAACGTGTTTTCAAGCTGGATCTGAGACAGACCCAGAGTCATGGGTCAGTGCCAGAAAGAAGCATATTAAAGGACTGTGAGGCCAAAAATAAAAGCCCTTTGGATAAGACAGAGCTAATGAATTCCTGCAAGTGATATAAATGAGGAAGACCCGTCAGTCGCTGATTTACATGACAGCACCACAAGGACTGGTGGCAGTAAGAACAAACAACAGTTCACAGATTCCTACAAAAAAAGCTCTGCTGGACCTCATGTTTTGAAGTTTTTTCATTTAGCCATATTATACATTTTGAAAAGGCTGACAAGCCCCAATTACAAACGGGCAGACCTGTATCACCTTATGCTGTGACACTGCCTTCCTCGCACACAACTCTGAACAAAGCTCCTCTACTACCCTTGGTGCAAATGCAAGATTTCACTGCTGAAAACAGCAGACTCTAGGAGGTTATTGAACTCTGCTCTTTGAGACCATAAACAAGGAAATGAATAATTTATTTTAATCTTTCTTCTGAAATACTGTAAGAGGTCCAGAGATCCTCCATCTCTCATCCCCCTCCAGTGACAACCTTCCCATGAGAACTCCTCTCTAGATTGAGCTATTCATCTGAGTAAAACCAGCTTACACCAATTTTTTTTAGCAATAGATTTCACTTTCCAAATTGTGATAGCAAGTTCTGTGCCTCTGCTTTCACACATCTCTAAGCAAAAACCTTCTTTAAAAAGTACCAACCAAACTCAAAGGGTCCAGTCTCTGAAATGTAATGGCTACGTGTCAGCCATGCTTCCACCCAGCTTCTACATGTTATTTTTCCACATTTTTCAATAGCACAATAAAAAAAAAAAGGTACATCCAGTTCCTTCTTGCTAGAAGAGCCAAGAAACAATTCACACAGAAGTTGTCTTTAATTCTCCTTAAAGAGAGTGAAGACTTAAAGAACATCAATATCTAGCTTAGAATGAGTTTTTAAAAACTTTACATGGCCTACCAAAGTATACCATAAATGCTACCGATAAACTTAAAGAGTTTAAACTGGAAAGGATATAAAGAGAACTGCTGGTCTTTAAGCAGCAAGGGGAACACCGCAATCTGGTTGTTATTCCACTAGCAGCATCCAGCACAACGCAGTCCCTCTCTACTGCTACCGTCCCTTTACATCATTACAATACAAGGAACGCAGTACTCGGCAGAAGCTCTGGAGAAAAGAGACCCTACACCCAGCAAGTTGGCAAAGCAGATATTTAAACTAGCTTTGTGCAAGACCACACCTTAGCTGCCTTTGTCTATGTGCTTATCTCACAAAACCTAGCAGATTAACTACAATAATAAACTTTGCTCAGAAAACATAAGATTAAATATTGCACTTCCCTCAGATCTGGTATTGACCCCACACCAGTCACAGTATAGGGGGCATTATGAATACCTTTAATGCCTTTTTATAGCTATATAGTTCATGGCTAGGGAAGGATACAGACAGATATCCCACTGCTCCCAAACAGAAACTGCAAACATTATAAGAGGCAACCAATGACTTCAAAATTTGGATTTAACAAGGTTGTGGTTTTGTTCTGGTTTAATATGTTTCTAAAAAAAAGAGGCCGCGGTCACCAAAGATCCTTGGCCTTGCATCAGTAGCTATAGAAAAAGTTGCCAGATTCAGGAAGCCAGGCTAATGAAAACCCGCATCTGGACCTACCTTGCGAGGGAGAACTGCTTGACCCTAACGAGGACGGTCTCTTCACTACCAAGGCCCGCTCAGCCAAGGGGAAAAACCACAATGTGTGACCCGATTTTGCTTTCTCTTTCTATTTGTACAGATACAACATGAGGAGACCCAAGCCTCATCTCTAAAGAGCCCAGCTGCAGCTGCTAGTTAACACGCATTCCATACTGAGACGTAATTTCACTCGTGCAAGAAGGGGTAAGGTTAGGGTTTGCTACAGCAAATGAAGTAGGGCAGCACCTGTCAATCACAGCAGTAACAAGAGCATAAATGCTGGGATTTTAGTCCTCTCCAAGGCTGGACAGTCATGTTTCCAGAGGCCAAGTGCATACACATGCAAGGGTCCCAAATACCACCCTGACAGGCTTCCCGCGCCACGGGGCTCGGCTGCCCCGAGCCTTGTAATGTGTTCTAAAGCAGTTTTAATACAGAAGCAATGAGGTTTGGTGGGGATATTGCTGTTGCTCCTTGTAATAAACAATATTCAACACTGCTGTGTCTTCCAGGTAGTATTTTTCCAGGCACTTATTGAAAGAAAATAATAGTACAAGTTTAAAAAAACCCAAACAAATAAAACCCACTCTGTGTGTCTATAATTTTTCCGCAATCATTTAATTCCCAGGAACAAACCATAGCTTTTTACTACGTTACCCTAAACCGATGCCAGCCTGGGCCCACCTCGCTCCCTGACATCAACGGCCCCGATCTTATCCCGATCACCCAGGCGGCTGCCAGCCAGCGAGGCAACACATCAGAAGAAAGGTCAGAGTTTAGTTTCTATATTAAAAGAAAGCATACATGCATACATATATATGTATGATGGTCTACAATTGCTGGTTTGTATTTAACAAGCCAGGACTGTAGAGCCTGGGCAAGCACACGTAACACACCAGAAATAAGGCTTTTAACAGTCATGGTGCAGACATGTATGTTTTCAATTAAAATGGCCAACTAAAGGAAAAAAAAACCTAAATACTTTCTGCAAACCCAGATGGTTAACTCGGTATCACCCTCTAACAAATAGCTCCTAAAATGAAGCAAAAAAGATGAGGAAAGAATTATTTTGTTTTCCAGCTTCTTTCTTGGCTTTTGACAGAACTTCATTCACCAAAAAAAAAAATTGTTTCTCATCTACTTCTTGCAGGCAGGCAGCTCCTCTTTTGTTTGCAAGCGCAAAGCATAAGAAGAGAAAATCAAAAACGCTTTTCTGAAAACAAGAAAGCTCAGTACTAGTATTCAATGCTTAGATTTTAATTTCCGATTTAATTTAAAAAACTGCACATTATGGAAGACAACTGTTCCTTCCAAACTGTAGATATGCTGCTCTCCTGCACCCAAATTCTTGTCACGTATCCTCATGCTCTGCACTTAGAAAATGTAACAGGCATGAGTCCAAACTGAAACTGGTTCAGAGCTAAAAATTATTTGTCATCCCAGGCACTCTGGTGCAGTCTCAGTGATGGGTAAAGTCTAGGACACACTATTAAAATTATTATTCAAATTAAAGTTCTCCTGGAAATTGCTGTGGAACTTTTTTTTTGGCCTATCGCATCCAGTAACATTTTAGAATAAATATTCTTCAATAATAATTATAACAAACAGTAATAATTCCATCAGAGTTTAAAAACAAACTAGAATAAACAGTGAAGCCAAGCTGGAAACTTCTAGAATCACCTTTAATGTCTTCATATCCTTTTTTTCAACATTTCAAACAAGCTGACTAGTCAAACTTTTGTTCGGCTATCTACGTTTTCTGCAGGTTTTCCCTTTCAGTTTTCATGTTTCAGTACAAAATACCTAAGAATAGAAGCAAAAAGTTTACAGAAAGAAGTTATAACCAGCATAAATATCACTAGAATCCTAAGTTTTCAACCAAAAATAATGAAAAAAAAGGATTGTAATGAAAAGGTGTGATCCTACCCACAGGTAAAGCTATGGATGAACAGGCTTCGCTCGCGCATTTTCTCAAGCAATCTTTTCTCAATGGCACCGCTGAAATGGGACCCCTGGAACGCTCCAGCTGCTGACAGGGGTTTTTTTTATTCTTTTCTAAAGAGACGTTTATGTGCATGGATGGACAAGAACAAGCCATGTCAGACTCTGTACACCAAAAAACAATGTAGTTTAAAAAAACTGGAAGCCCATTTTTGCCATGTTTGACACCACAGCCTTATTTTCACATCACAAACAGATCCTGTCCTTCTTCAGAAGATAAAATAGCATACAGAAAAACACTTTCTTTTTTCCCCTCAGTCCCACCAAACCCTCCCCATCTAAAAACATCATTTTGCTCATGTTTCCAAATATCACTCACCATTATTAATGGCTCAGAGCTATCAAAGTGATGCCTCAGCAAATACTGCCGTTCCCACTACCGGGAAAGTCCATCCTCCCTCATGCTCTGCAGAGTCTATCAAAAATTCACATTGCCATCAGCAAGTAGTTGATAAAATACAACAAAATGCAATTACACATCTTATTTTACGTCACAGGAGTTGAACTTCAGCCCTACATCACTGCTGCTGCAAAGGACCCCACATCCTTACAACACCAGGCAGCTGCTTTCTCGTGCCTCTCAATGAAGCCTCCAGAGGCTAATTATCTCGACTACGTGTTTGTCAATACAGCTTTTAAAAATCTACACAAGGCATCAGGTTCACAGAAGGAGAACTGTAATTGTCAGTAGTCATTGCCTACAACAACAGATGCCTGTTCAAGCTTAATACATCAATGCCCAACCATTATCCCCAGTAAAATTCATGCTCCTGAAGTGGGGAGCTGGAACCCCACTCTGCTGAGCCTGGAAACATCACCCTGCACTGGGATGGGAATAAAGGACCTGGGCTGACGAATTTGCTGGTTTTTTTCGCCAGCACTTTGTTAAATAAACTCTATTTCAGTTTGCAAAATTACTGTGCTCAATCTTTATAAAGAAATGTTCTGCATTGTAGATTTGTTATGGTTCAGCACTTTGGCTCAGAGCAGAAATGAAATACGAGCAGAGAGGTGTAAACAACTGCTCTTTAGCTCTGCCAGACAGTTATGAGGTATAGCTCATCAATATAAAAAAAACCAGCTTGGCTCCAGAGAAGACTTTTGTTCATAGATTAAGTATTTAAAACTTAAGAGGGCCAAAAATAATTCCCAGTCCCACCGACAAGACACGTGTGTGTGTGTTTGTGTATATGCTCATATATACAAATATATCTATAAACATATAAAAGCAATCCCTTGATACCAACTCCTTTCTGAAGAAACTGATTTTTTCCCCCAGAACCCTCATGGAAAGTTTGAACCTCTTTTGCCTCCATCTGAAGTGGAAATGCACCAGAAGACAGGCAAAACACAACCGACAAACAATACCCAAGTTTCAGTTGCAAATGCGTACTGGCTTCATCTGGTTATGCCACCAGCCTTTGGAGAGGAACCTTTCTTTCGATTCATTACCTTGTTTCTTATTTTGCATTTGCTACCTCTGTCACCTCTCAGCTCTAATACATTAAGAAGTTCCCCCCACTCCTTTTCCTTGGATCCATTATCCTCATCATCTGCAATTTAATCCGACTTGAAGTCCTCGGAAAAGCGGAGCAGAACAACACGGCTAGCCGTTGTTTTTACAGCAAAGCCATCACCACGGCTTTAGTCCATCCTTTGAAGGAGGCAATAAGCCACAATCTCACCATATACAGTGGGTGCCCAGATGAAAGAAAAGCTTATGACAAGGGCAGCTCAGAAATCAGTTCAACATCCGTAACTTTGTATGAACTACTATTAGGAGTAGTTTTGCAGCCTTGCTCAAATAATTGGTTTCAATAGATTTACAGCAAAAAGAAAACATCTTGAAGCTTTCACAAATTCAACCTTGCAGAACAGTGATTTCTTTGGTGTAATAGCTACCTATTTATAACAGGCACGGCTATAAGACTAAGAAAAGCCAATTTCCACTTCATCATTTTCATATATTCCCCATTACTCTTTTCTAGTATCCCAGAAAAGGGGTTCGCAGTCCAGAACATTGATATATGTGCTTCACAGGGCCCAAGAGAGTATCAATAATGATATATGCACTAGTATGGTGCCACTTTAATTCAAAACAGAATTACGTTCAACATTTGTTTTCTGAGCACAGCACCTGCTCAGTATTAATTTCACAGTTACCAAGATAGAGGAATGAAAAAAACCACCACTATGTCCTCCTTAGACTATAAACTTTTTTTTCCTTTTTTAATAATTATTAAAGTAGGAGCAAGATGACATTTATTAGAGGAAATTTTCCACCTACCACTAACGAACTATGGATCTGTGGAAAGAGACTGCACCTGGAAACAGGGTATGAAAAAGCTCTGAAAAAAAAAGGTGAGAAGGCAGATAACTAAGATATATACAATTTTCACTCCTTAACCTCATATTATACTTTTAAAATATAGCTAATCTAGAGCATGTCGTACACAAAATACTTTGCAAAAATCTAAAATATCCTCACCCCACAAGAACTTAGCGCAGTTTTGTTTGGCAGAGCCCTTTCACATGAACTAAGTGCTCCCCCACATTACTTCTGCATTGCCTACGCCTTTATGAAATATGAAATACCAGCTCTAAATGGTACCAAGTCACTGCAGCCCAACGAGATGCTCTAGCGACTACACATAACTAAAAGTATCACAGTTCAGATCACCGTAGACCCAGGGGATTGAAGGAGGTGATAGGAGATTATTTTACTGACCCTACACCATGGCTGGACCCTCCCTGTCCCCTGCCGCGGTGGAAGAGCCAGCTGCTCCCATGAACTGTACTGGTGTCCCCATTGCCCGAAGCCAGAGGTTCTCCGCTTCTGGCCGGCTGCCGATTCCTTGGTTTTTGAAGCAGAAGGGCTGCACGCCATTGCTGTCCCCTGGTCCTGCGGAGTCCGAGGTTGCACAGCGCTCCCATGGGACCCACAGCCTCCAGGGTCACTTGTTCACCACTACTGAGGGAACTTAACCGTAACAAGTGCTTGAAGAAGTTTTGATACTTAATTAAACAGAAAACGTATCCTAAAAAACTTCTCTTGGAAATCTTCTTTCTAAAACCACACATGGGTATTAATTATTGTGCTCCTAAGATCATATTCATTCACATGACCTTATTATGCAAAAATAGAAATATTTCTGAAATTCACATTTACAATTTTGAAGAAAAAAGTCCCCTTGAATGTTAAAAACATGCTTTTGCATCAGCTCACTACTGTAAACACAGCGTATATATTTTATGGCTTAAAAATCATCACTTGGCAAATTTCTATACTTAATCTTCATCCAAAAGCACAATAGTATTTATGATACTATGGTACATAAGTACGTTACAGGCTGCTACTATAAATCCTTGAGTTTCGATGGGTCTGAATAGCAACTGTTTGAACGCAGAGCTCCCGCAGAACTTTTTTTCAGACAGGTCTTGCACGGTACCTCTGGCACCTCCGGCAGCTCAACTGGGACTCCTGCAAGCCCTTCCATTGCACCGACCTATCTTTATGTGGTTTAGCAGCATTTACACATGTTTAAGTGCAGCCAACACCGAACTTATAACGCAGCCAACTATTTTCAAGCTTTTGATGCGCTGTTCAAGTTACAACTCTTGGATTGTTCGATACCTTTTCCTTTTATGTGCTTGGGATTTTTGGTTTGTTTGTTGGTTTGAAACAAAAAAATTGTAGTCCCAGGGGATCAAAAATTGCAACAGAAAAAAACCCCTATTTCATAACACATTTCTGGGCTTGAACAAACTCCTCTTTTCACAGGGTAGGCATTTTATTTTATACAGCCTCACTGAAAGTGAGAAATCGAACTTGTTCCAAGATATGGCACCATAAACAGCCACAAACTTTTCATGAAATGCTGTCTCTCTTGCAATAAACATCACTTTCTCTTGTTCTCCTTTTCCTTTTATTAAGTATTTGATACCAGGTGCTAAAATTTTTAGAATTTTTTTTTCATTTAGCACTGAATGTGGCATCTCTTTTTGTTTCTGAAGCAATACAGCCAGCTCCTGAAATTGTCTAACAGTTTTCTCAAGTAATTAAGAACTGGAGAATCCTACAGACTACAGCTAAGATGGTCAATAAGCATAAAAAGTTTATCCAGATCTTCTTTAGAAACTAAAGATTTATTTCTCTACAAACAGATTTTTTAAAAGTATATTCACAAACACACACAAGAAAAGCACTGATTTATTTATGACCTTTCAATTAACTTTATGCTTTCTTCTCCAAGCCCAAAGCTAATCCTTAATATGGAACTGACATTTACATTTTCTGTATCTTAAATGTTGAGTGGGAAAAAGTCTAACAAAAAACTAACAAAAAAATGACTGCAGAAGGATTTTCAAAGACCAAGAAAAATTTGATGCAAGACAACCTGATCTGCAGCAAGGACTTTATTGTACTGTTGCTACTTTGCACAACACCTATAGCCTGCCTTATCCCTTTGATACACGTAAAGCATGAACTTCAATGAACTGTTTTCATTGGCAAATAACTTTTCAACTTATTAGAAAGTCTATGTAAAAAAATATTGAGTTATAATTACCCTTTAATTTCATTCACAGCTTTTTCCAACAACTGCAGCGTCCTCTTCAATGAAGTTTGACTGATGTGTACTGCATATACTCAACCAAATACACAATCCAGTAGTCTAGTATGACAGCATCAATTCAAGGACCTTGTTCCTTCTTCACACGTTAATAGTAACACTCTAAATCCAAAGGAAATTACAATCTGAAATTGTTCCTCAGGGTCTGAAAGGAAGACTCTTCGCCAAACACCGAGGCTCTTCCGCAGAAGCAGCTGTCCCCAGATATGGAGCTACCTCTCTTTCCCTAAAAAAACCTGGAGAGGGACTGTTCGCAGGAGAACAGCTGGGCAAAAAGGCAGCTCATGGCCACCTCCAAGCTGACTGACCCGTCACCAGTAAGGCGATGAGCTCACTCCTCAGAGCATGAGCCCAACTTTGAGCCTTTCCCCTCTACGCAGCTGTGAGATGGGTGGAAAAATGACCAAAACCTTCCTGAATTACTACAGCTTGAACTGAGAAAACAACTTCAAATACCACATCTATTACCTCAATTTGGAATATTTCCCTTCTTGAATTAAATTGTAACTAGGAAAAAGGTGTATGTTAAGAATATCCTGTACATTACCATTTCCTATAATTGTTCTAGAGATACCTGTATTTTCCCTGAACTGGAGCTTCTGAAAACCTCTGAGTTGCTAGCTATCCTCAACATCCCAGTAAGAGAGAAGATTTTTTTTCCCATCTGCAAAATGAGTAAGCAGCCGACTAAATTTAGCATAAGAGCACTCTTTTTCCTCAGAGTCTGCCTTTGCATTCAGCGGACATCCATCAGAAGCAGACATGGTACATGCATTTACAACGTAAGCATACAAACACCAACATAGAAACTTGCTGTGAAAGCACAATACTATAAATGGACAATTTCATGGGCATCAGCAGCGAAGTTACACTTTCCAAAAGATAATGACGAACCCTTCCAAAAACAATGTCAACTCTGATTTTCTTTCCATCTCTTCTAATGTCCCGGTTTAGGTCTTCTCTGGGGCAGCTCAGACACATCCTCTATAAATGGCTAACTCTTCCATCGCCATCCTGAAACTACACAGGGATAACCACGCAGCCCCTCGGACATTTCTCTGCCAACGAGCGAAAGGCTGCACTCGCTCACAGGTGGCGGGTACGTTATAATACACCCGGAGATATTCTGTATGTTCTCTGAGAAAGTTGAATACTGTAAATATTGATTGAGAACTGGCTGACAGCTCTCCTAAAATACAAATGTTTTAAGTGTTCAACAGTGAAAGATGGACATGCAGAGCTGCTGACTGGTTCGTTTTGTATTATTTCAGAATTAGCGCTCTGAGCTTATCAGAAGAATCAGCTAATTAGCACTATTGAAAGCACCCTGTTTACATGCAGGAAAATGGGCTGTCATCACCTTCATCTTTCGTATAGGTAGTCAGAAGAAAGGAATAACTAACTTACTGAAACTCAGTGTTAAGTTTCAATTGTTAAATGTTGTTCTAAGGTTAATTCAAATTTCAAACTCCATTCTCTATTTGGATTCTGGACAAGAAGCTAAGGCAGTTCTGCAAGCGAAAAGGAAACGTTTGCCTGTGCAAAGCCAAGAACACCCATTTTAGAAAAGGAGCAGGACTTCAGTGGTGACATGACAAACAACATATCGCTCAGAAGTAAACAAAAGCATTAATCATCAGATTTCAGAAGAGTACGAAGCTATCTTCTGGTACTGAAAGTTAATTAATGTTTAAGATAATACTGGGATTCTACTCCCAGTTGTCAAAGAAGAGTACAAAATGGGTTGATTTAAAAAAAACCCAACCAACCAACCACCAAAAAAAAAAAAAAAAACCCAAAACCAAAAAACCAAAACCAAACCACACTAAACCCACACATCCCCCCCCAAACTGACATGAATTTAACAGCCTAAAATTGAGTGCAATCAAAACCTGCTGTGTGCATGGCATAGGAAGAGGGCCATTGAGCCTAGGGAAGATGAGCATCTTTCAGCTTTTCAGCCAGAATTGAAAGTGGTGCAAGTCTTTTTTTCCCCACGCAAACATCGGCACATTAGAGTTGCCTGTCGTTCTCCACTGTACCAAGCAAAAAATACAGTCAAATCCAGAGCATCTAACAGTTCTGGGGGCAACAAAGCAATCCCTTGGACCGTAATAATTCGGCAGGCTTCGTGTCATGCCTTTTTGCATAGCAGCCTCTTTCACTGGAAGCTGACCATCCCAGCTAGGGTTTTCACACTGAGCTGCTGCAACAGAGGTGGTAGGGGAGAGTATTCGAACAAATCTCTGCGGGACCGAATAAGCTATGTGCTGCTCATATAACACTTCCACGCAATTGTACGGTCAAACCGCACCTTCTGGAAACCTATTTAGCAGATACCTGGAAAACTCGCAGAAAGCATTTATCTAGCTCTGGAGCACGTTTTACAGCCTTATGATTCCAGGCTTACTTTGATTTCCAGTGTCACTGCAGCCCACACAGCACACACACACGGAGCCCAGTGCAAGATTGTTCTTCCTATTAAAAAAAAACACAAACCCCAAAACAAAACCACATTCCAGTACTGAAACGCTATATAGGTTTCATAAGTTTATTTACCAATGCACAGTTTACTACCAGTAATGACAGCAGGACCACCTGGTTTCTGCCATTCACCTCACACTACTAATGCAATCAAACTGCCCAAGGAAGCACATACAGAACATGTCACCACTTAGAGCATCTCTAAGTAAATCATCCAAACAGAGCCAGTCAACCCCAAGATGAGCTGCGTGCAAGCTCATGTTATTCCTGTAGGAATCTCTGATCCAGAACGTCCATGGAAGAATGTCTAAGCCATCTGAAGACAGTGCCACTTACACAACTACTCTACATGTCTGTTTTGCATAGACAAATCAAAACCAGCTCTAAATACCATGTGTATAGCATATATTTATATACATAAATGAAATGCACACTTCTTTTTAAGTAATTCACTCTTATTCTGAACATCATTTTCTAAGAGCAACAGCTCCCTCGAGCAAATATTGCAGACTACCTCCACTAAACAAGCAAGACTTCACATTCAGGAACACAAAGTTTCATTGCAGCAGTTGTCTTGCAAGACATTTTATGCTATCTCGGGGAAAGACAAGGAAAAATAAAGAAAGAAAAATAAAAATAATAAATCAGCATTAAAGCCCTGGAAAGAGTGCCTTCAAAATAAAAAAATAAAAACAGAGGGAGAGGGTGCATGCAGAGAAAGAGAAGAAAAAAAAACCTTCAGGAGCATTTCTAACAGAAGACTTTCCTTAATGTTTAAGACACCATTAAAACAGATGGCCTGCTGAAATAGTGAAGGCATTTATTGCTGATATTCAGCTATATATACAGGTGGTGGTCATCTGTGTGTCTGTTGCAGGGTGGGAGAGTTAAACAAGTGAATAATTTAGAGTAACATAAAAATTTTTTGGTTCTTATAAATCTCTTCACTGTGAGAGCAATGCAAGATTAAATCTAGTGTGCACGTATAGCCTCACCTTTTCTTTCTATAATTAACTGGTGATGCTTTTAAAATATGCCTAAGGCACTGCAAGATGACGCTGTGTTTCACCCAAAAGAGTGACTGTGACTGTCCTCCATGCAGCCACTGAGCGCATTACGGAGAAAACTAGCAAGTTCGGGTTCAGTGAGCTCTACGTTATTTTTGAAACAGCAAACCAAAATAATAGAAACAAAACATTCACAGCGAAGTCTATCTTTAATTATTTTTAATAAATGTTCTGGTTAGTAAATGCCGTATCAAGTGAAGTTTCTCTTTTACTATGGCTCTAAGCAAAGTTAAAGCTGCAGTGCTGTAAGAGGCAGAAAAGGAAAGGATACAGAGAAGGCACATCCTACCCTCTTATCTCCCAGCAAAATACAACCTAACTATCTTCAGATATAAAACCAACATACTAAATCACTTATGAAGATCTAAACTTTATTGTAAAAACAGCCTTAGTTTAATATAATCCTGACCTGTGCTATGCAGCCATCCGAAATCCTGCCAATGATGCTTTCAACACCACCTTCAATACACACGGTCAGCAAATAAATATCCAATAAACAGCAGTTTAAAACAGCAGACAGCTTAACCTTTCTCCTGTCTTTAAAAAATGCCAGACTGTTCAGGGTTTGCTCAAGACTCTTTTACCAACATTCGATTTGAATGAGCCGGTGCAAATGCACTGTTCATCCTCTCATGAGAGCAGGATGCATTTATGCGAAACATGAGGAGAATGCCTAATGCTGAAACGTACTCTCTGCATCCTCAATGAGATTTTATTACAGGGCTCTCTTTCTTCTCACTGGCATGTGTCGGCACGCTTGCAACCATTCTACTTCTTTTATGGCCAGACGCTATCTGTACACTTGTATTTACGGTCAGTATACACACACTCACTATATATCACACGTGCATTATAACCCAGCTGGGGCTACTTAAAAAATAATCAACCCTGCTCCTCCAAGTGCTCAAATGTGACACTGACATAAAAAAATATTCTGCTAATATTGCATACAGCTAACTTCCTGGTTATTAACAACCATCTTTGAAAACTATTTTGGCTTCCAAAAGCATTAAGGGCTTGGATTTTCAAGTGTGCCTAAAGATAAGTCCATTTTATAAACTAGCTCCATGGTCCTCAGAGAAAAAACACGTTAGTTTAATTAAAAATACAAACAAGTATAAATGTCTATTGTATCAGAGCTCCATATGACAAAAAATCATAAGTTTCTGAACTTGTCAGCAAAAATTTATGGTTAAAATCTGTTTTTAAAAAAAAAAACCAAAGAAACAAAAAACAAACTACAAAACTATAACAAACTTCCTAGAGCCTGCAACACTTTGAAGAACATTATTAGTGCAACTGTAATTTTTGGTTAAAGAAACACGACTTGCAAAAGAATGGCTTCTACTGAGATCTTTGAGTATCTTGGGCTGTGACAACTAGATTTCACCAGCTTTCATAAATAATAAAAGAGCCTGGCAAACATTCAGTTTTTCTAGTCCTCCACCTACATGGTTCTACTGTTCCTATCGATACATTATTTATATTTCAGGAGCATTCTCCACACTGTAATCGCCTTCTACGCTGGTAGAAAAGAAGTCTCTGTTGCAAAGATCTTCCATTACAAGATAGCAAGGAAGGAGAAAGTTATTCTTTTAAAAATACAGTTTCCTAGTCATAATAAAAATGCACATTACAAGTAATGGGACAGAGATGCTGCCATTCTAAATGAAAATCTCTTTGAAATACCGAGTTTGAGAAAAGCGCTATCTATGGCAATACCTTTCACTATCATCTTTGTTAAAGCAACACAAGTCAATAAAATGAAGCCTTAAAAATATAACTCATCTTGATAGCTTCTGTATCTTTCTGGCTTTTTCCGTTTATTTGTTTCTCTTTATTCTTTTCACTATATACCTAACATTCACTCCTCTTAACACCGTATTTCTCATTCTATCACTAAGTCCTTACTAAAACACCATCTCTTTATAACCACTTACGCTGCAGGATTGACCCCAGGAATTTTCTGCAGTCTCTGACCATTTGGCTCAGGGGTGGGTGGATCCACACCACACAGCTCCACTGACTGTCCTGGATCGATCTTCCCGACCGCTCAGCACCCCAGAGAAGAGATCCCCCTGATGTAACCCCACAAAGTACAACTGGCCTTTCAGAAAGGTCTCGCACCACTGGAAACGAGATTTTCTTAATAGCTGCAACACAACTGGACATGTTGTGTTGAAGAGTTACCATGGAAGTTGTCAGGGGATTTATGGGCTGATAGGCCAAACTGGCAGTATCCCCAGTGTGACAAAATTATTCTGCTTAAAATCTTGGTGATCCTTAAAGTTTATCAAGCAAGACTAGCGGTAATTTAGAAAGTGTAGGAAGACACACAACTCCAACCAACTTTGGTTTTGAAAACATTCAACAGCGGAGTAAGATGCTAAAAAGAAAACATTATGGAAATTTTTTTCAGAGTCCTTCTGTTCTATCTACTAACGTTGATGCCATTCCATTATCTACTTATCTTTCTAGTGGAGAAAAGAAGATAACGTCATGTAAAGATGGCAATCCACCTTTTTTGGAAATAAAGACAAGGAACCTCATTTCTTTCTGTTTGATGCTCAACTGAAACTGCAAAAAGAGCATCTCCAGAGGAAGGCAAAGCCACGGCAACTGTATTACAGAAAAGTTGTAAGTTTAAGGACATAATTTTGGAAACTTAAGCTGTGACGAAGTAATGCTCTGCAGAGAATTAAATTAATTGTAAATTATAAACTTAAATGTAACATTTTCAAATTGAAAGGCCCAGTAATAAACTGTCAACTCTTCTTGCATGAACCAAGATTTAATTGATCTACCTTTTGGCTTCAACCTGAGTTTTTATGCAATACATGCTGATGTTGGCAAAGGCTCATACGCTTAATTAGTTACACCTAAGATAGCCATGTGCATAAGTGTTTGCTGAACCAGTCCTCCAGCACTTTCATTTGGTATCTTTTTTTTTCCATTTTATTGATTACAGTTTACACTTGAAATCAAGAATTAATATATCTTCCTTCTGTATAGGCCGAGTTGCTGATTCCATGTGTACTATACCTCCAGACTTTTAAGGAAATGCCTACCTGGTGGGCAAACAGAGCATCAAGGGCTTTCTCGGTAGCAGAACAACTTTCAGATTTTTGCTCATTCAACATTTAATCACCTATTAGGGATTTGCAGTATCAGCCAGTTCCCTATTTGTTCCTATTTAAAACAGACTGTTACAGGTTAATTATTGCCCCTTCAAATATGGGGGGGGTTGTGGTTTTTCGATACGGAGGTTGGGTGAAAGCTTAAGGCATCCATTTATTGAGCACCCACCTATCCCCAAATCAACAGGAGGGAAAAAAAAAGAAAAAACCCACCAGTAACAGAAAGGTCCGACACAAAGACTTCTCCAAAGAGGTGATCTTGGAAAGCACTTCTTCAAAAGGCAATAAAAAGTATAACCTGAACTAGCAGAGAAATCTAAGCTCACCATTTTGTTAATCTATATTAATCTGCATTCATTCTAATACAGCTGATAGATGTTCTCTATCTAGGGGTATATGTCTATTTAGGTCTGATTTAGTATAGGGTGACTGTTCAAAAACATGAAGAGGACACTGGGTGACAACACAAACCAAAGCAAAACAAAGAATTGCAGGGGGACATTTACAGCTCTGTTTGTGAATCTAAGGACCAGAAATTTCAAAAAACTAACTTAGTCACCAAAATCCCACTGAATTTCTACAGCACTGAGACATCTTACTCTCTGAAACACTACAGATTTTAACTTTCAAGTGCTTTTTCCTAGCAATAAATATGACTAGTCAGAGAGAAAGTTACTCTACCACTGTATACCTATCCAAATCACACACTTCTTTGGAAGCATCATAATTCCTCAAGACAATAATGCATCCATTCCATTTCTTCACTTTACCCAAGGTAAGAGCCCCATAGAGATGAGAAGTTGGGTGTACAAGTAGTTACAAATCAACTGAAAAGCAAAAGATATGACAGACTTGTTTCCTATGTTCCCGATTCATAAAGATGCCAGCAGTGGAGCTACGATAACTCACACAAATCAGGATTTCCCACTTTACTGTGAGCTTCCAGAAACATGGCTCTTCTACCCCTGGCCATTTTTTTTTTTCTTTTTTTAAAATTGCATACATAGTTTACATAGCAAAATGTAACCTTTCTTTAGTTGTAACTCAAGTTTTTCTGGTCTTCATCTTTCTGGAGAAAACCCTAGCAATGTTAGGCTTTGGAGTCTGAAAAAACAAAACAACAGCCAAAATTTCTACCGAAAGTGTTTATAAAAGTCCCACTAGAGAGGAGTGGGGGGGTGAAGCCACTCAAAGGGATTTATACACAGAGACTTATATAGCATCCACTGTGCATCTAACGTTAAAGGTTTGTTACCACTCTAGACTACCACTCTAGACATACCAAGTAATGTACCATACTTGTACCTTAGTAGTAATATAGAATGGGAGAGAGGATTTCCAAGTCCATCATCCTCACCTTGCCAGACCACTGTCCCCCAGCTATCTTGAAAAAGGAAGGGCCAGTAAATAAGAGACACAAAGCCTATGGCTTGCATAAAGCACTCCAAGTGAAGCATCTGCCAATATGCATATTAGAAATTTTCTCAGTAGTGGGCTTTGCATGTTTGCACAGCTGTTATAGATAGATGCTCTTTACCACTGCTACTTTTTTTTTTTTTAAAGTGTACCACTATTAAATCACTGCCTTCTTCCCCTCCTCCTCTCTCAATTCGGTTCTCTGACTTTCACTTTTTTGCATTCCTTTTCACTTTTAATTTCCTTCTTTATTTAGTATCTTTCTCCACCACTGCTGCTAGTCTTTCCAACCTCTCCTTTTGCTATGTGATTTCTTCTCTTCCATTTTACTTTGTGGTTTCCTTATACTTCACTCTCTGCCAACTTGACATTTTTCTCTTTCCCTTTCCCTGCTGTTCATAAGAATCAATATCATAGAATATCTCGAGTTGGAAGAGACCCAATAAGGATTGTCGAGTCCAACTCCCTGCTCCTTGCAGGACTACCTAACACTAAACCATACGACTTAGAGCATTGTCCAGCCGTACCTTGAACTCTGACAGACTTGGTGTCATGACTACTTCCCTAAAATACGGAATACTTCACAAATTTGCGTGTCATCCTTGTGCAGGGGCCATGATAATCTTCTCTGTATCGTTCCAATTTTAGTATACATGCTGCCGACGGAAGCACGATGGGATGCCTGTTGGATGTCTCCTGTCCCTTTCCAACAACCCCAAATTAGCAGACCGGCTCAGATGACAGCAGGCTGTCCGTGGCTCGCTCCGTCACCTTAACCACCATGCAGAAAGTGAAACCTCAGAGTTTGATCAATTTGCTGCCACAAGACCAGCGTTTGTAAAACCAGATCAAGCAATTAAAGTACGTAACTATGGCTAAAACATTACAGGCTCATGGTGAATGCTCTGAAGACCAAGGCATTCATAGCTGAAACACAGCAGCGCAACATTTCTTCTTGTGGAAAATTACATTTCCTCTTACTAAGGAAGAGCCCAAGGATTTGTACCGTGACTGCCGTGCTGCTGTGCACTGTGTCAATGCTGAACACACCATCACCAACTTCCTATTAGCAATCCTTCTTCCTATAATTGACATAAAAGCGTCTCATCTTGTGAATTAACCCACCCCGTCCCCACCCCCAGCAGGGTTACAGCACAGCAGCTCCCCAAAAGGCTTCAGGGACAGTGGGTTAATGGACGGTTACTTTCCACATCAAGATTCAGAAGGCTGGTCTCCACCACCTTCAGTAGGGTATTAATTACATTATTCTTGGACCCCCAAAAATACAGGACTGAAAGCTGATGTAGAACATCCCTGGCTTTTCCGAGAGCCCATTTAATTGATTAACTGTACTCACAGCTGTGAAGTTCTTTTCAATATTCAGCTTAATTACGTCTTTGCTGATGCTTAAAGACCATTACTTCTTGAAATGCTTGTCATGGTCAGCCATCTAAATGTGTTTATGTTGCAGAACATGAATAAGTGATGCAACTAATCACAATGCAAGTGTTATGCAGCTTCACAACATTTTTGTTGTCTGGCATAATGAGCAAGCTCAGAATAGACGCTTGCCTGTTGGCGCTGTCTCTCTTTCAGAGAATTTCCATTCATTTAGTAACTTCAGGCTGGCAGCTAAATCAATCATGAGTGGCCAAAACGCATCCATCCACCAAAGCCACAGACCTTCATTTAGGCATACGCAGTTCAAAGTACACCCAAGCTCTCCTGCTGAAAAGACTTTGGTTTTCAAGATTAAAATCTGTACATATGCTGAACACCTGAAAAATAAAATCTGAAGAAGTGGAGACTCCTACAATTGGCCTGTCAATAGCAACGGACAGATGAGAAAGGGGCTGACAGCAGACCAGCACACAGCTACCTCTCCATACAGCATGCAAAACCGTGCCTGCTGCTAAGAAAATTGTTTGCACTCATTTCCAAGCGCTAAAACCAAGCCTTAACTCCTTTTCTTTTCTGGTGCTAAAATGGTGCTAATTTAAATCATAAGACTATCTTCTGGCCAGAGAGGGAGAGAAGACTGCTCTCTCAGGTGAAGCATTTTCTGACGTTCAGACTACTCCAGCACTGCGCAACCAGGTTTGCTCCCTTCTGAGCATAAAATCTAGCGCAGTATTTCCCCCGTACTTCCCTGAGAAGACAGCCTGCTCTCTGGTTTTTTAAGCTGAGAGCAGCTTCCTCCATTTAGGATGAAACCACACAACAGCCAACCTTTAATTTTCCACTTACCATTCAACAACCTAAGCAAAGTGTATACACAGCCTCTGCAAGAGGCTGAAGGAAAATCAACTTCTTTTCTTGCCTCCTGGTGAGTCACAGCACCACTAGAAATTTAAAAAAAAAATATTTCTTTTATTTAATCTACATTTTCTCCACATTTTCCTCAAGGCTACAGATCCTTTGGAAGTCCCTGAGAATATAAGTTCTTCTCCTGCCCTCACTGCTGCAGTATTATACAGTAACATAGAATTTGCCTAGTCTTCCTTAAAATAGGTGAAACTGCCAACTGACAGAACATTAACAGCCTTTGGTACTTATAGTGAACTCTGGCAAAACAAAGTGGGAGCTCAAAGCACTGCTGAAATGTATGAACTGGGGGGGAATATACAAAAAGTTGGGAACAGGAGATAAATACAAACATTTACATTACCATGAAGGGCACAGAAGAAAAAATGCAGTTAACCAGGAAGTCCATTAAGAAGAAAATAATTCAGAAGAACACACGTTTGAGTACAAAATGCAATTAATTCAGACAGGATATAAGAATTAAAAAGTAATTACTGTATTTTGCAAAGGCAGAATAAATGCAACTGAATCACACTGTTCAGTGCCCTGTGGCTTGGGTTTTTTTGGTTTTGGTTTGTTGGGTTTTTTTTTATTTTCACTTAGATCCTCACACCCCCCCATGCCCTCTCAAATCAATCAAAAATAGTAATTAAAAAAAAAATTCCACTTCAGCATCCCAATATGCCTGTGGATAACACCACATCTAACGTCATGGAAATAGTTAGCAGGAAAAAAGCCAGCTATCGAATAATTGACTGCTGCTCAAAGCACGTATGTTCGGGACCTGGGTCCTGGTTTCCTACAGGAGAGAGACTTTCAGTAAAAGCCAGTGTACCATAAACATTATCGCACCAATTGATTTTAAAGACCAGTTAAAAGCTATTGCCTGTGACAGACCAGGTAAGCTGAACAATCTGTGTTCAGGGACTAAGCAAACTGCATTTGCACTTGAAATATTTTGACCTCGGTCCCACAGCTGCTCCCAGCAGAGGTCCAGCAATAAATACCAAAGCCCTTTTTCTCCTGCCTCTGCCCAAGTCTATATAGGAGCTCCTGCATGTGCGCCTCTTTCATGCTTAGAAAGGAAAAACATCTCTTCAGACCTCAGTAACAACCTCCAAACTTAACTGTCTGCTAGAGGATAGGAGAAAAAAGACACGAGAATCTCTTCCAACAGAAGCAGATCTGGTAGCCTTCGAGAAGCAGATGAGGTAGTAAGATGTAAGGACAGTGCTATCACAATTTTAAGTTGTGTGCAGATGTCAGAAGATGACAGACAAAGAGAAAAATAAGCTCAAAACAAATTCTTAAAATGTCAAGTGTCTTCCTGCAAACCAGATCACTGCAGGGCATGGGGTGAACCAGCAGCAGAAGCACATGAGCTTAAAACACAGCAGCAGCAGCAGCCCATGAAGAGCAGCAGCGATGACGCTCACCATCTCCATGTATGCCTCAGGACTACCTCTTCAGATCTCAGCAACACGTCCAGCAAAAGCCCCGTCTCGATACAGCCCCCCTTCCAGGGATTCTTGAATTTCATTTTCACTGCAGCACAGTACATCAGAACACTTCCTAGTGTTTGTTTTGTTTGTTTTTAAATCTGGTCGAAAGATGCTATACATGCAGAGCATCTTCTAAAGAGAGCTGCCTCAGCAGTCAGTAATAAACAGCTGGACTTACAGCTTTGACTCCTTTAGTACAAGCATTTATGAATCTTGGAAAGAATTTTATTACACATTTCTTTACACTAAATGTGCATTGAAAGCCAATTTTCTTCCAGTAATGCTTTTGGAGACAGTTCACTTTTCTTCCAAAAGTCCTATTAATCTTGTAAAAGAGAATAATAACCTGAACCAGACCAGATATAGTATAAAATATTTCTGCAGTTTGACGTATTTTTAATTCACTTTGATGTCTGAACCACTATGCATTCACTTTCATGATCATTCACACAATTAGGTTTGCAGCAGAACACACATGCTAAGCTTCCACAGAAACTGAATTTAAGAACTAATTACAAATACACATTCCCACCAAAACCTATAATACAAAAATGGTTCTTGGCCAGATCGGGGAAGTTAACAGGTAATGTACTTATCTAGTCCAGAATAGGGCAAAGGAGTTAGCATCCTGGGCAGCAAAATCGAAGCAGTAAGGCCCCCAAAATCAGAGTAATTCTGAAGAATGGAACATTTGGAGAAGGCTGGTGCTCTGCCAGTCACATCGTGAACAGAGGAAGACAAAATTCATTAAATAAATTATTCATTAGTATTTAACAACTCAGCACTGGATCCAATATTTCTCTTTTGGCTAAAGAGCAGTGCTGCAAATCCATCCACTTGTAACTGCACTGCTGAAAAAGTTAATGCCATTTATTGACAGGCTAATTTATAATGTCACCTTAATTAAAAAAAGATTATCTTATCACTTTCTGACTGAAATGAAACTGCAGGTGATTGGGAACAATGTACCTACAGGCTAATGAATGATTTGAAGCAATTCAGTGTCCAATTAACACCAGCATCTGGTTTCGGGATTTTTTTCCCCGTCAAAGCATTAGCCATATATTAATTATACTTTTAGTTAGTAGTAACAGAAAGTTACAACCTCAATGTTACCCTTCAAGCAAAAATACAGAAAATAAAACAGTCAGGACCTGGAATTCACACAACCAGAAGCAAACTCCCTATTATTTGCAGGCATGCAAAACAGCATGGGAAACTTTTCAACAGCCATCCCAACACAACGTTAACTGAAGAAACGAAGGTAAGCGTCCCTTGTGCCCAAGACACAGGATCAGTGACCCATCTGCTTCCATCTGGAGGATCCTCTCTGAAGCCAACTTCATGGCGCAACAAACTTTGCTCGGTTGAGAAGGTGGCTTCTTGAGGCTTTTTAAACTGTTCTTTGCCAATAAAAAAGCAACTGAATAATCCATTGATCGTCAAGATTAAGCACAGCTGGGAGATTTGGGACAGGAGGACTTGGGGTGTGTGGAGGAAGTATCCTTTGACTCATTACAATCTCAGAGCATGGACCAGCATTTGCCTCCAGCCCACTTATGAACACTGGATTTAGATTAGTCAAGCATAATTTCTGAAATACAATAGGGTTTGTTTCCCATAAAATGGCCATCACTAACTTGACTAACTCTCTAAGACCATAACTATACAACTAAGATAAAAAACGGGAGCAAGTATTTTAAGTCCAAGCCTAGCTTGGCATTTTAATACTGTGAGCATGGGTGGACTTAAGAGTATCTTATTCACATATCCTCTGCCAGCTCTGTTATTGTTTAGGAAAGGTATAGCGTCGTTTCCTTAGGGCATTCTTGCAATTACACCAGGCAAGAGATGTTAACCTGGTGTACCAAACGGTCACCTGAGAACAAAACAAGTACATTCCTGAGAGAGAGTGATTCAGAAGTGGGGTCAAGCTCTGTAGTTACCAGTATTTTGTTCATCAATCCCAGACTCACAACAGTCACTGAATAAATTATTAAAGCAACTAGGGGAAGATAAAACAAAGGCAAAGTACCATCTTTCCTGCATAACTGTGTGATATTATCCTGTATCATTTCCCCTTCCTTTTTATTCTAAGTATCATTACTGTACCTTCTAACAGAAAATTGAGAACTGCAGCCAGCACTAATTTGAATCCAAACACTGGAAAGCTTCGCAAGAAGGCTTCAATAACCATATGTATGCTCCTACCTGAAAATCTACAGGAAAACAAACCAACAAAATCATACCTTTGCCTCTCATGAATGCTCGATTTTAATTAAATGTCATCACTCCAACTAGATCACACCTCATCCTTCTTTCAGAAGCAAGGCAGAAAATTTATGCTTCTGCCTCTTTTTAACAGAGCTTTAACCATATTTCCAGGTTCCCCTTTGCCTTTTATTTACAACAAAGATTTCTTACCCTTCCCTATAAACTAAAGCAATTTTATCCCGCCCATGTAGCAGCTCTATACAACTGTTGCCAAGCCAATAAATTAACAGACTCTTGGACTGATTATGCAAGGTAATTCTTTTTTGGCTGTTTTATCGCTAACCTACAGACAGCACTCCCCTCCCAGACCTGAAGCTCGAACCCAGCTCGGGGTCTCCATTATTGTGCTATTGCCTACCAAACAGTTTTAATACAAAGAAACAATATATCAAGCTTCTTTCTAGCACTTGACTTCCCAAGATGATCAAAACTGCTTCTTTTCCTCATGCCGCAAGAGGTCTGCACTGCAGATTTAAAGGTTCAGGATTCACATTCTGCCAACAGTATACCTAGAAGAAATTCCGAGTTGCAAAGTACTTTTCAGAAGGAAAAGGGAAAAAAAAAAAAAAAGGTGGGTTGTTTTTAAAGTTACTTAGCATTTTGAAAGCGAATCTAATTCTCTGTTGAAAAAACCCTTGAAGATACATGGGTAAAAGCCAAACTGTCTGCATCATGAGCAGATGCATGCAACCTTCTGCTTCTCCTTACCCCAAAGGAGCTCCTAATCCAACATACTTTCACTGTCTCACACCTCTCTCTTCCCTGCCATAATTATCTCCCTCTGCCCCACGGACCAAATCTGGATGTTCTTCCCCGAGTTGTGCAGCCTCTATCCTTTCCCACCCAGTTCTGTTCCCAATACCCTTCCCTCCTGCACTGCGTGCACATCTTTTAGCACAACCAAGAAATAACCGCAAGAACAAAGAAATGCAATGTAACATTTCTCTCCTTCCACTCTGACTAAAAAAAGGAAATCTTTACTGAAGGCATATAAACTAATGCCCTATTAAGAACAGCTGAAATATTAAATGTTGTCAGAAAGCTGGTTGTTGCCAAAATGAAGTATCAGCACAAACCAACTGCTATGCCAGCTATTCCTAGCCTTTAATCTGCACCTCCTTTCACAGAGATGAAGATCACTTTTTCAAAGCATAATGGTCATTAGGTAAATTAAGCAGTTGCCTGAAGGCCACTAGAAACCTCTCAGTCTTGCGACAGTAAAGAAAACAAAAACATAGCTTGAAATTATTTATTAAAGCTGTAATAAAAATCTTTTGGAAAGTACTGTCCACGCTTGACAAACTAGTGATGACTACACAACACTAGAGTTGCCCGAGTTAAATCTCACTTAATTTCTAAGTGAAGCACTTTGAAAAAGTAGAAATAAATGAAATTAACTCAATGGAATTGCTCTGAAATATCTTGGGGAGCAAATCCCTCTGGGTTCACTCATACGTCTGATCTTAAGTTTTCAGTTTAACTCACAACATGGCTCCTCCCTTGATTTGTTAGGAGAGATACACTGAAGTTAAACAAGTAACAATAAAATGTTAGAATTCTCCTATTTCTCTTACTTGGGAAAAGAGGAAGGGTATACTTTATGAAGGCTCCCTGGGACAAGCAACTAATTTCACATTATTTTTTTCTTTCTGGTTAACTATTCTGGTGTTCTTCTTCTTTGAAAGCTCTATTTAACAAGTTGAGCAATACACACCATTCAGATTCACCAACAGCACCTCTAATAAATTGTATTTCCATGGTAATTAGCATATCGGGGCTCTGTCCGTTGGGAAGACTGACCAAAACCACCAAATTTTTTTTTTTTTTTTTTTTTTTAGTTTCAGTTTTCTGTAGCAAATGAAGACTCTTCATGTAACAGCTAAATCTTTGTTTCCAGATGAAACATTCAGACTTTTTTTTTTCTTTTTTTAAATGGCAGGTGTTTTAAGCTTGGCTGCTCATACTCTTTTCTTTGCCACGAGCAAGCTAACATCCAAACTTCACCTGTCATGCAGTTTCACCATTAGCATCATTAGAAGGCGGGCTGGGAAGCATCCCAGAGGGTATCTCAGGCTGGACTGCCAAATACCAAAACTCAAGAGAGGAACAGAAGGGTAGGAAGAGCATAAATAAGGCCTGTCATCTCGTAGCGAATCAGACTTGCTAAGGTTTTCCTGAGTGTGCTGAGGAGCTTTCTTAGGCATAGAGGACCAGTGATGATTATACCTGCTTCACAAACCTTTTCGACAGACATCAGGCAAACTTCCACTCTTCATCCGAGATGCCATCCGATCACCGCGTGCCCTCCTTGCAATGAACTCGGACACAGCGGTGTGTTGTACCCGAGCCAGACGCTGAGGGCACAGACCGGCGTGTTTAATTTTACCCAACTCGGAAAGCCACCAAAAGGCACAGTCCCTTCGGGCAGCCCTGCCTTGCGCTGCATTTAGCAATCACGCAGCTGTGCCGTTAGTGAGTGAAGGGGGAGGTCGGGGCGTCAACGTGGGGTGCCGAAGGGGAGGCCAGGGAGGGTGGGAGATGGGCTAGCTTTCTACTGAATCAACAAACTGGTCCAAGGAAAGACAGCCAGGAGCTAGGGGGGAGGAGGAGGAGGAGAAAGAGCTTGGCCATTTCTCTCATCGGCAGCACACATCTAACCCATACCATACGTACGGTGAAACTACACGGTATGTCAATAAAACAGAACTGGCAGAAAACAAGTCTCACCACTCCCAGGAGACTTGCCTTTGCTGCACCTAGTGAACGCAGTACAAGCGTGCGTGCCATCCAGGACATCGCTACCTGCATGAGAGCTCAAAATCCATCCTCCCAGCGGCACCCCTCCCACCGCAGCCCCCTCGCCGTGGTCACACCTTCCCAACCGCCTGGGCACGCTCAGCCCCAGGAGCAGGAATGCTTTCCCCCCCTTCCCTTCCTCCTCTAAAACCCCAGTTCCTTTGCTTTCAATCCACCATTACCTGCCAACCGCTCCCTCAATGTATTGCCTTCCCTCGTAGTTTACATAGGTTGTATATGGTGCAAATTATACATGTGAAAACATGATGCTTATTTTGACAGTTGAAGAACAAAACCAAACAACAAAAAAAACCCCAAACCAAACAAAAAAACAGAAAAAAGACCCCACCCCCAAAAAAGGAACAGCAGAAATAAGAGTGCATACATCAAAGGTGAGAAACCAGGAATAATGTTTCACAGACAGCAGAAGAGGGGAATCGTATTTAAAACAAGAACTCGGGAGCCAGAAATATCTCACGTTGAACAAAGGAATTGAAAACCCATTAGAAGCAATCCAGCCTTTGCTGAAACATATACACATCATCATTAACAATAATAATTTGGCTCTTCATGTGTAATCACTGCATGCTAGCCTTGCTTTATATTCGTAATGGCCATTAACGTCAAGAGGAATTGTGCACATAGGCACCACGCTGCCCCGTGCCGCTCCTCGGTCTGCAGTCTGCTTCGCAGAGAAATCCACCTCGCCCTGCCACTTCTTGCCTCTAATCCAGCTCATGAATGGAAACAAGGAAACAGCTGCGGCAGCTGAACTGAACCAAATGTAGCAAATACTATTTCTTTTTTTTTATAACACAAGAATTCTTGTACTATTAAGACAGCACCAGAAAGGTAAGTTGTAACCATCTGCTCACACAACACTGAATTCAAAACAGCACGTACTGGAGCACTGCAAGGACAGAATCCATCACGATCTGTGCTTTGGATTTTGATGACTGATTTCACAGGTTACCATCATCTAAAAAAGGCTGTGAAGATTATGGATACAGAAAATGCCCAAAAGAAACACGCATTAATCCAGCATAGTTTATCCAGGATGTCCCACCTTCCCCTTTACACAACACACGTGGGGGCAGGGGAAGCATCCTACCCTGCCTCCCCACCATTTCGACAACGTCCTCACAGGCTGCAGTTTTCACAGGGAAAAAACGACAAGATATCACTGCAGTGTCGTAGGAAAGGTTCAGGTAAAACAAATAGCATTAAATCACTCTCATCAATGTACCAGTTACAACGCTCATCAGCTATATGGTCATTAGAATCCTCAACTGACTGAGACACAGAAAGAGAGGAGTCTGACTGAACTCCACTACACACAAGGTTGAGCAAAACTACGAAGTACACACTTGTTACCGTGCCCTCAGTAGCTCAGATGAGCCACAAAACTGTCAAAGCTAAGGTTTTCTTCATATATGAGCAAAGCCACCAGGAAGCTTCCGGGAACCTAACTCTAGAACACCAAAGGAATTAATTTTACAAAAACATCTACAATAAATAGAGAATAAACCACTCAATTGGACCAATGCTTTATTTGCTAGTACATCTTACCTTCTTCTTTTCAAAGTGCAACAGACCAAGTCAGTCACAGTCAAGCCACAAAAGCACAATAATTTCATGTCAGGACACAGGCAGACTTATTTCTTGAGGTGGACTTATTTCACCCATTTGCTTCATCCTAAAGCTATGTCAAATCCAAATCCACCACTACAGCTACCAAATCTAAAGCAAGATTTCACATAAAAACCTATAGAATTGTGAATTCCAAATGGTTTTGCCTTAAATAAAAGGTCAGCAGAAAATGCTTACATTTCTAATCTTTAATTCTCAGGTTTGTAAAAAAAATCCTGCATTAGGCAATTCTTGCATAAGTTTATAATTCACTGCCAGTCCCTCATGTACTTCCTACTTTCCTCTTACAGAACCGCAACTTGTATCCATATCATCTCAAGATACTTATTTTTGTTTTCCATTCCACAGTAATTTCTGATTTTGCCATCTTCCTTATGGACCTAAGAGTCCTTTAGATAAGGACATGGAACAGAACAGTCCTCCAGAAACCTTGCTTGACAGTGCCTCTTATTTTATTATATTTACATAGCTCAGTAATATCCCATTACTTTATCAAGTATTTTATTACTATATCAAGCATTATGTGACATAAGGCTAAGTTCTGTATCTTTAAGGACTATGGTTTAGTCTATTACATTAGATCTTATTTTCATAACATATTTTAACTAGCAACTCATTTACTTAGGTCATGAGAATTCAGCAGGAAGTCACCAGGCACTTCCATCTTATTAAACAAAAGTTTTCCAGCTGATTTCATACATCCCATCCCCAGCTGGAGAGAAAGGGGAAGGGCACAAACAGCTAGAGGGAACAAGTCTTCTACACGCGCAAGAACGACTTTTCACTGCAAGCGAAGCCTGGGTCCTGGTTTGACATCTGTCCCCAAACCCTTGCAGAATTTCTGTATCACTGAAAATATTTAACTTGTCTGTACTTTCCATCTCGTTTTACTGGAAAAACACTTAATAGTGTAATAGAAGAGGGGGCTGAGCATCATCTTTTTAAACACATGTCCTGGTTTCAGCTTGGATAGAGTTAATTTTCTTTCTAGTAGCTGGTATAGTGTTATGTTTTGGGTTCAGTATGAGAAGAATGTTGGTAACACACTCATGTTTTCAGGTGTTGCTAAGTTGTGTTTATACCAAGTCAAGGATTTTTCAGCTTCTCATGCCCAGCCAGCGAGAAAGCTGGAGGGGCACAAGGAGTTGGGAGGGGACACAGCCAGGACAGCTGACCCCAACTGGCCAAAGGGGTATTCCATACCATGTGACGTCATGCCCAGTATATAAACTGGGGGGAGTTGGCCTGGGGGGATCGCTGCTCGGGAACTAACTGGGCATTGGTCAGCAGGTGGTGAGGAATAGCATTGTGCAGCACTTGGTTTGTATATTTCAATCCTTTTATTTTTATTATTATTATTGTCATTTTATTATTGTTAGTACTATCATTGTTAGTTTCTTCCTTTCTGTTCTATTAAACTGTTCTTATCTCAGCCCACGAGTTTTACCTTTTTCTTTCCGATTCTGGTGTTTAGTTGCCAGCTGGGGTTAAACCACGACAACGCACCGTGCTAACCCACCCTCCGGCACAGCACCCTGGTCTCAGCAGTCCGGAATTTCAATACATCTATGAATATCTTTGTTACTAGAAGTTTCCAGCTCCTCTCCCTTGAAAGGTTAATAAATGATACTCACACAAGATTGACTGAATCATAATCAAGATATGCTTGCATTTGGAAAAATCCCTACATCAAAACCCTTAGGGCTTTAGCAGCGTACCCCCTGCCCCCTAGAAAAAAATCTGGCACACTTATGCAGGTAAGTAGCTAGCTGTTAACAAAAAAAACCCCCTTCATTACACTTTTTTTTTTATTTGTAATCAAGAGAAGTTCATTCAATTATCACATAAAAGCCATACTCCATTTATCTGAATAAATTCTACAGCAATTGATACCTCCTTTGTATGCAAAAAAGTACACTGCAATTACAAGTTAAACGCTGTATTTTGATTTTTAATTAGCTTTAAAGAAATTCCCCATCACTGAGGAAAATTAATTGGCATTATGGCAAAAAATCAAAACACTGCTTTGTGAGTTAGAATTTCATCAGTTACTTCAGCAGACAAAATTGTTCTCCACTTCTGTAAAGAGGACATAGCCTTTGCAACTTTTCGGTTGCTTCTTCACATCAACACGTATGGAACACCAAACACCATCATGGACAGATCACACACCCAGTACCAGTAAAATTGTCTCTGCTTTAGTGATAAGTCATCTCTGAAACCATTTTTAAAATCTAAGGAGGAAAAGCTCTGAAAAGTCCTGCAGTTTTAATGCAGCCTTCGCAAAGATAGATCACCACTCATCCTTCACTGGCATACCTGTGACCTCAGAAAATACTCAACAAAAAAGCTATTTTTAAATATTGTTGTTAGGAACCTAATTTTTGAACTCTCTTTGTGATACCAGTTTTAACACAGAACAAGTCACTGAACACGTTTATGGCAATAAGCCTCTAAAAACACAGTGTCAAACATTAGAGGACTTGGTCACTGTAAAAGACTATCACAGAGCTATTTCATAAAAATACTATCTCTGAAATTAATCCATAAAAATGTATTATGAAACATATTGATATTTATGACAGTATTTCTAATAAAAAGGATAATTTTTATTTTATGGAAAAATATTATTCATAAAGAAATTCTCTTTAAGTTCTGAATTTAACATCCTTAGTTAACCTTTCTGTAGAAAAATAAAATTGTGATGGATACATGCTTCCATATTGAAAACACTTTGACAGTTGCAGATTACAGCTTTCTCTGCTCAATATCCCTTTAAATATTTGCTTTCTAATCACTTTTTAGAATGCTTATCTAAACCTACTTCCTATTCAAAATATTACAATAAACCCCTAACCAAACCTAGGATCTGAGCACTGGAGAAAGAAAATAAAGTATAAGGTATGTATTGCAACTGCTGTCCTTTGAAAAAGGAAAATGAGGATTTAAAAAAAAAAAAAAAAATCAAATGGAATAGGAGTAACTCATTCTCCCACAGCAGAGAAGAATCGCTGTCACAGGAGGTGTGAGATTCATGAGCAAGGTTCAGGATTTTGAAAGCATTACAGAAGTTAGTTGTCTAGATACCGATACCCTTCCACGGATTTGAAAGAATCGTGTATTACACAGGAATATACACAGGAACTGAGCACTACGTACCTGAGGGTCGTTACCTTTGCAACTTTCTCCAAACATCAGCATATTAAATAGAGAAACATACCCAAATCTTCTGAAATACGGGCAGGGGCTCTCCCTCATTCCCTGCTCCAGCCCATCGCATCTTCCCCTTAGCTCAGTTACGTGGCTAAAAGCAATTTGTATTTCAGAACTGCAAAGCGACTGGTTTGGTATACGAGACAAGGATCTGGACAGTAAGAAAATAATACATCTGAAACTTTGACCTTGTTAGCATTTTCATAAAACAAAGCCCCAATTCTTTTAAAGACTACTTAAGGGGAAATGAAAGGGGAAAAAAAAAATACTGCTTAGGAGGGGAAAACAGGATTAGAAGTGAAATAAAGTTTCTGCCTGAAGCAAATGGCAACGGGTAACTCGAGAAACCACGTCGCTGCGTGCCGCTTTTACTTCATTTTTAAGGAAACAAGTTAGTACTCTGATCGTAGAAGTAACATTAGAGTTTGGGCTAGAAATCCAAATACCACACTTGCTTGGTGGCTTATGACTGAGCTAACAACCCCATTCAGTTCAACAACGATGCCAGTAAAACCATTACAAAGCATGGTAATAAGCAAAATTATGAAGTAGATTAGGAGAAAAGCAGTAATATATTATTGTGGTCATCTATATTCAGGTCTCTGAAAGAAAGTTAGCAGATCTACAAAAATAACAATACTTCTGTAACCAGAAAGTGTTTCTGTTTCAGGTTTACTGAGGACGGGTGGCTTTTTGAAACTGAGCTTTAAAATTTGTTGCAGGAATTCTCAGTTTTATTAAGTACAAGTTTGAAACACTATGAGTAATATAAGGGCACACGTTACATTAACTAATAACGTAAATGTTATCTATTAAACACAAACTAGCTCCTTAATCGTTTAACTGACCAAGCACTTTTTCTTTTGTGCATTGTACAGAGGCTACCAAAATGGAGTTCCTTGCCCAGGAGAGAGTCAAGGTGCAAGTGAGAAGTTACTACTAAGCAGCAATCAAAAGAAATAATAAAATAATTAAACAATTGTCACTCTCAGATGTAAGACTGTACAATGAGAGAGGATCCTATTATTTCAGAAGGTATATTACTTGGAAATGCAGCAGTTTATCCAAGTTACACAGTCATGAATAAACTGTGAAAGCAGAAAATTTAATCAAAATCATGACTAAACGCAGTAGATACTGCATTATGTTTCTTGCAGGAATAGTAAAATAGAAATGGCAGATACCTTCATTCATGTCCCAGAAAACTAGTTATGCATGATATAATCTATCATATCCAAATACAGCAATGCTTTTTAAAGATACCTATTTTATTTTAGCATGAGATTGTAAAAGGGGGGGGGGGAATCTAATTTGAAAAGCAATGTACGTGTATGTATATCCATGTCTATCTGGGGTGCGTGTATCTCAGAATTAACCAGGTAAGATCCTAAGCATCTGTGCAGAACCTCATCTACTTGTTTCTCTAAAATGTCACGTCCCCCACCACATAAACAGCTCCTAGTACTTCAGCCTCTAAAAAGAAACCAGTGAACACATTTTGCCCTGTTTGAAGAAACAGTCCGAACCTTGGTGGCTCCTGTCTTTAATTGGAGAGAGATGATTACACCTGCAACAGAAGCCAGCAACGCTGAAGCAGTGTTCAGCTGGTAATTCAGTACAGCATAGACACACGCTCAAGCCCACAAAAAAAATAAAAGCAAGAGCTTGTGATCAGTTAAAAGGAGTGGTGAGAATTTCTTTCCCAGCATCCAGGCTGAAATGTCCTTTCCTAATCTGGGCTTCAACTCTAACATTTCCCATTCTCTCAGTTGGATTCGTCTGTTCAAATCCTTGCGCTTCTGGGCACAGCTGATGGGCACCATCCTGCATGACAATGGAGACTATGTCCTCCCAGACGATGCTTACAACATACAATATTTCACCAATATTTAATATACATGCCTTTGCTCTGGCATAAAGATGATCAGCAACCTAAATTTCTATCTAAATCTGAGCCCACAAAATACAAACCTAATAGGAACTGCCCTTGCACTGAGTGCCTTTATGGTTGCCACGGATATTCTCCCACAAGTAATATCTGGGGTTTTTTTGTTTGGTGTTTTTTTTTTTTCCCCATTAAAATGGGTCAGGTGTTTGGAGAGGCTCTAGCAAACAAGAAGGAAAAGAGCCATCTCTGGTTCTTCCTTTGTCCAGACAAACAGTATCCCTCATCTCAATCGCTTTTAACAAACTGCCATCTCCAACAGGCTCAAATGGAAACCCCGAGCCCCTCAGAAGTACACCACCGTGCTTCAGACCAGCACCTTTGAGACCCGCACTAGATTTTTCTGTAAGCAATTCGCACTTAGCTTTTATCCTATAAATACATATATGTTTACATAGTTTCTGGAATAAAAACACACAAATTAAGTGAAATGTGTGTACGTACAAAGTCATTTTGCAGGCATTTTCCTCCAGGCATGTTTCCTCCACCCCAGCATGTTCCATTGCTCTCTGAAGTACAAAGAAAGAGGAACGGGAAACGCAGGTACTGGAACATTTTTCTGTTACATGGTATTGGGACTGGTTTTGCTCCCCTCAGCAGCATTATGTGACAGCCCAGACCAATTAATTTGTCACCAAGAACCAGAGCTAAAGATCATTTGCAAAATCAGCACTTAAGGGACAAGGGGAAAGGGTAAAGCACTTTTCAAACCTTTATATTATTATTGGGGCAAAAAATTGCTACTGAATCATGGTCTAGCTTTCAGGTAGTCTGGAAGAAGTTTCATGGTTTCCTTTCAATAAATTCCCACATCACAAAAAACAAACGGAAACATGTCTTCAGCAAAGTTGACCATCTCCACCTGCAAGATCCCAAAAACTGCAGAACACGAGTGCAGAAGTAGAGTATTTGGCTGCTCATCACTTGCAAGAGTACAAAGAGGCAGCCAGGGGAACTATCAGTCTCCTGGCATTGTCTCAACATAGCAGACTAAAACCATGGCTACCTGCCGTTGCCTCTTTACCAAAAACATCCACAGTAACAACAGGACGGAGGAAAACACCACTACTGCCTCTCATTATGGTTTTCTCCAACTCCCATCACTTTCTGCTGGCAGGCTCCTCTCTTGCTTTGCCTCTTTGTGTCTTGCTCACTTTCCCTTCTATTTTCCATGTTCCTGCTACTGCAGCCTTCATTCTTCCCTATTTCTCATGTAGTAATTTATTTTTTCAGCTGGTTTTCAACAGCTTGTATGTTTTTAAGGGTATAATTTATCTAGTAATGAGGATTGGCCCCGATTTCAGCCACCAGCATCCAGGAACCTGTACAAATATTCTGCTTTGACTCTCAACAGACAATCAGAGGTTAAGTTTAACAAGGTTTCAAGCTGAAATCCACTGCAAGCATGCACATTACAATTTCCTCATGCATACTCTGTGATTGTAGAGACCCAGCTTTCATCCTCTATTCAGCTGTCAGTCCCTTTCAGCCTTTTCTCAAATTTCAACCACAGCCTCTTTTCTTTATGCTCATACAGTGTGTTACCCCGTTCCCTTCCCCAGTATCCATTTCCCTAGCAAATTATCCTTCAGTTCTTCTCATCTCCATCTGTCTCCTTCCTTTTGGGAGCTCTCCACATCTTTGAAATTCCCTTTGACGTTCTCCCACCACCTCCTCTTTCTCTCATCCAGTGCCTCTTCTCGCTTCTGCTCACCAAAGCCAAGCAGCGACACAGGCATCAGGCCAGGAGCATCCACGGACAACCACGTGTCCGGGTACCACCAGCGCAGCCCTCGGAAGCTGCTCCCGAGCGCGAGGAGCTGGGCAGAGGAGACGGGTGGGCTCTGCGGAGCCGCACGGCCCTTCAGGGGTTGAAGGGGCTCCTGCAAGTCAGCGGGTCCCAACTCCTGCTCACCGCCGGGCCAGGAGAGCAACTGATGCCTCTCCTGGCTATGCAGGATGGGGCCTTATAGACCCAGCTAGACTAGCCATCCTGCGTGTTAGAGGATGACTAATTAAAATAAAAACCACTTTTAGTTAAGCAGATAACAGAGTCACTTTTCATTTTAGTTGAAATGGTGATTTTTACGGTGTATTTTATATTCATCTGTATTTTGCCGTACGTAACAGTAGTATTGTGAAGAGCGTGTCAGAGCACAGGATGACAGAGAAAGAGGCTCACCTTCCCGTCAGCTTTTGATTGAGAAATACAGTATAATGGACCCTCATTAATTCAATTCATGCTGGTAAGACCAACGTTGAATTATTAAATTATTGTGAACAGGTTCCAGAACAAATAGCATAAAAGGATTCTTAACTGCAAGGTGTACTTTGCTCACTTGTGTTGACAGCTGTAACACAACTATAATTATTTATTATACTCTGTAAATTACAACCTTTTTAAAAATATGAACCTTCATCATAGCATCAATCATTGCACTTCTGCTGAGCAATGCTGAAACCTGTGTTTTAATTGTTTTTCCTGAATTCTTAAGTGAGAAAATTAACAGAGATATTCTGGTATATATAACAAAGACGCTGGCATAGTGAAAAAAGGATTAATTCGTACCAATTTTCTCGTAAAAGAAGAATTTTTCCTCATAAAATACAAGACTCCTTATTATATGCTTTTTCCATAAGATGGGATGGTTTGGAGGGGGACAGAAGATATATTGGGATGCTAAGAAGATTGTTATTAGCCTGATAGCAAATAATTTATGCCTATTTATACCATGTGGCCTTCCAATGGAGTCTGCAAACTCAGACGGGATGACAGCACAGAGCTGTACTTAGGAATAAGCAACATTTCACTAGTATTTCAAGGAATGCGTAATTATCTTTTTTAATTTGATGACAATACTTCAGTATCACTCAGAAAAGATGTACAATAACTTGAATTATTTCTGCACTTTCAGTACGACAATAAATAAAATATAAGCCCACATCTGGCTTGGACCAGGACAGCACATTTGGAAGAAGGGTTCCAAGTCAGCGGGAAGCCACCAACCTAATCTATTTAGAGTTGGAGAAAGGTCACCTTGTACCTTGTAATCCAGGCTGATACGACCCAATGGAATCAGTAAAACTGAACCATGCATCTTATGAAGAGGAACAGTTATATGCTTGTATATATTTCGGGAGAAATGGCTAATTAAGGAATGGCACATTGTACACTGAACCCGTTGTTAAGAACTGCTATAGTACTTCAGACAATGATGACCAAAATATTTGTAGAATTAAAGAAAGATATACAAATCACACTTCAGGCATTTAAAAGGACAGACAGTGTCCATGGCGCAGTGTGTTTTTTATGGCCTTTTGAGAAGCCAGGATTGACTCTTGTCAGAGGGGACAGACTCACAGTCGAAACACAGTATTTCTTCTTTAAGTGATGTTAGTAAACAGGCCTATGCAATTCTTACCATGTTCAAATGACAATGAAAATTAGACTTTTTAATTGTATTTCTGTAGTACCCCTCTAGCCCAGACCACAACCAAGCCATTTTTATCGTGCATGTATATAAAAAACAGTGTCCTAGCACAGCAATCCAGCACTACATCAAGTTACACAAAACTGTTGCGACCGTCTTCAGCGTTAGAACACACATGCTAGACAGGAGACCTTTCCAAAAGCAATATTCCACCTCGGACAGAAGGGAAGGACTGAGCTAAGGCACTTCTAGTGAAGTTCCAATAGGCCCAGGTTAGCGTAATGATGCCGCCTTCTGCTTAAAAGCAAAAACATAGGAAAAGAAGTTTCCTCTTCCCTGGAAACGTCAGCATATTAAAAAACAGCCAAAGCAAACAAACAAAGCCCTTTCCCACCCCTAAGCTGTCAGACAGAGACCTGGCAGGTGCCAGGCAGCAACGGGGAAATGGGCTGGAACTGGGAAAGGTCACTGGCTGCATCTATTTCCTCAGGGCAGGATCAGCTCTGCCTTCATCATTCTGACAATTGTCTAACCTGCCCTTAAAGAGGGAATGTCACCTGGAAATGTAACAGTGTGTGCTGGTTTTGGCTGGGATAGGGTTAATTTTCTTCATAGCAGCCAGTATGGGGCTACGCTTTGGATTTGCGCTGAAAACAGCATTGATAACACAGGGATGTTTTCGTTACTGCCGAGCAGGCAGTGCGAAGGGCTGTTCTGCTCCTCACCCCACCCCACCAGCGAGCAGGCTGGGGGGGCACAAGAAATTGGGAGGGGACACAGCCGGGACCGCTGACCCCAGCTGACCCAAGGGATATTCCAGACCATACGATGTCATGCTCAGCAAAAAAAGCTGGAGGAAGAAGGGGGACATTTGGAGTGATGGCATCTGTCTTCCCAAGTCACCGTTACATGTGATGGAGCCCTGCTTTCCTGGAGATGGCTGAACACCTGCCTGCCCATGGGAAGTGGGGAATGAATTCCTTGGTTTGCTTTGCTTGCGTGCGCGGCTTTTGCTTTACGTATTAGACTGTCTTTATTCCAGCCCACGAGTTTTTCTTACTTTTACCCTTGTGATTCTTCCCCCATCCCACTGTCAGGGAGATGAGTGAGCAGCTGAGTGGGGTTTAGTTGCCGGCTGGGGTTAAACCACGACACAGAGTACGCGTACTCCATCACTCAGCCTGCTCACAGAAACATGGAGCAACATCAGACCTCTGCAAAACTAGCAGTTTGCAAGTGAACGGGTGACAACTGGAGGGAAGTTTTCCAGCTGTACTCTGCTTTACCTTGTGTCACCTAATCCAGGTTTCCCTGCTATCTTCATTACATTATACCAAGAGTCATATTGGGAGTTAACATACTGAGACGAAACATCTACTGCATCTGATTTTCTTCTGAAACATGGCAATAGACTGACTCAGTTTAATGCGCTTTGTTCTTGATCAGACTGTTTTCTTCCGGGAGCCTTCAAACAGTGTAACTATTTTCCTCCGGTATTTTTCTCAAAGGAAGTCAAGCCAACTAGTCTACTGCACCTTCAGCTTGCACTCTCCCTTAAAGGGAGGAAAAAAGAAAAAAAAAAAAAAAAGAGAGAGAGAGAGAGAGAATAAGAGGGTGAGAGACAGCAGCATGTTCTTTCCTCTGGCCACTTTTCCTAGCCCTTACCAACCTTCAGGGAATTAGTGAAATGAGAAATTCCAACAAGCTGTATTATGCCCCAAAGCAAACCCTCCTCCTACAGGAGCTGCCACCACACGTGCACCACCACGAGAACTTCTGTCTCAAACTGTCAGCCACTGCATACAAATTGGTATTTGAAGTTACCTACAACTGTTAAGGCTGGTTGTACCCTCAGCAAATATGGCTAGCAGTGAGCTAGAAAACATTTCTTGTGTGGATGTTCTCCATAGATGTGCTGGCTGGCTTTGCGTCACCTTCTGTAAACTACGTCCCTTCACTTGCTTTTATGATCTATGCTATCGTCTACCTCCGTATCTCCCTTTGTCATACATCCTGACATGATCCATACTGAGGCATTTCACATGCAGTGCATCTTTTGTCATACCCATTTTACTTCCTTTATTTCTGTGTACAAAAGCAGCGCTTGTACCGTTTCTCAAAGGTTTTTAATTTTATGCATTTTAAGAAGCTTTAAAAGAAAACCATGAGACTGCCAGAAGCAGTAATGACTTCTTCACTTCCACAGAGTACTCTATCATACTTAACACCCACTGGAGTAGTTGCAGGTTTTAGAAGAAGGCGGCCTAGACATCATTGTACTAATGTAAGGCATTTATCATTGTGAAGGTCAGCAATTCTTTCTACATTACTGAAAAATACCACAGACAGTATGTAATCATAAGCTTTGTAATACAGCATTTTCTAATAGCCGTAATATTCTATTGTCTGCTCCAAGATGAGTAAGAAAAATCAATATCCCCGTCTCTTACAGATACATTAAACGTAAGCTTTATAGTCAGCATATACAACTGCTCATCTTTGTGCTCTGAAGTCCACTAAAAGATTGTACCATTTGCAGTGCCTTTACTGCTTAACGTTTGGAGAAGAAAGATAAATTGCTGTTAAGCACGTTCCTGAAAAAAACCAGAACCAGCACCTTTCCTTCTTTTTCCAATGAAAACACACTAGTTGTAGTATTTCCATTTGCATGCTGACAAAAGTATTAAACTTTGAGCTTTAAATTCCTGCTTTGGTGGATTTCTCTGAGCTTAGTGCAACAAAAACTTCGGCTCATTTTGCCCACTCTTTTCTTCTTTAATTTTTGGTAATCCCTGCTCCAGCTTTGGGCCATTCAAAACAGCAGCGTGTTTCTGAACAAAGGCCCACCTATTTTTTCATTTCTTATAGCTAAAAAGTAATTCAAAGATACTCAACAGATTAGTGAATATGGATTAAGTGCAATTTAATGAATAATAGCTTGTGAGAAGAAAACCTTGTATTACTGAAAAACGTACAGCAGCAAGTAGTCCTTCATTTCCACTGTTAAGGACTACAGAAAGAGCTTCAGTATAAAATACATTGGGGGTTAGAATCCATATGTATTTAGGAAGCATCTACTAATACATAAGTATTTTAGAATTACCTGAAATAACAAAAGATCCAACTACACTGAAATATTTTCCACAGAAGTCAGTAGACAAGCACAAATTCTTATCCCTGCAGAATTTGTCCCCAAGAGGTTATGTTCAATCATCATCATTACCAGATGTCTCTTCTTCCCAGATTCTGGGATCAAAGACCTCCCTGTGCATGTCCACGTATTAAGCGAATGTTCTTTCTGAAGCATCTCCCTCTCTGCCTGGCTCTCACTCCGAAGTGCACCATTGTAACTGTCTAGCTCCTGAGATTTAAATTTGTAAGAAAAATACCACTATACCCAGAGAAACCTGGGAACCCCCAAAAGGGCATTCTCCTCAAGCCAGCATTGGCCACCAGAGCTGATTGCAATGAAAAGAAGAACGCAAAATTGAAATAGTTTTCTTAAATGTTAAATTTTAATCCAGTACCTTCAGAAAAAAAAAAATAAAAAGCACCATCTCCAGGGCAATAAATATAATTAGAGATCCTAATTTCACTGATATTCTGTTTATATGTGCCTATAACAGAATTTGATAAAAAATAGTTTGATTTAAAAAAAAAATTAAGTCTGACAATGCCTTTTCTCCTCCAAACACAGTTTATCACTCTCCTTTTCAGAAGAATTTCAGCCTGCTTTCTAAATAAAAAAAGTCACCACACTGTAGAACAGATCAGTATTAATTAGGAAGACTGGCAATGCTCGCATATAAGATAATGAATAATCCATCCTAAGACAAGATGGAAACAGCAGTTACCTGGATCTGAAACTGAAGTCTTCTCGGACTCAAGAAGCTAAAACCAAATGCATGCTGCATTTGACTTTTACCCTGCCACTCTTGGAGAAGTTGCAAAGAGATTACGGTAATGTTGTATGTAATATCAGATACAGGAAAAGAAATTTTCAAACAGGGAATGAAGTGACACCATCATACGCTATCTCCAACACTTTCAAAATATTAAAAGTCAGTCTCACCATTAGTTCAGGTAAAATGAGAGATTATCTTCTACTGTTAATTTTCATTCAGTACATACGTGTTCAGTGACACTTCTGGATACAGTTTAATACAATGCTTTAAAACAGTGCTAATATAGGTTAAAGAGATAATAGGCCATCGCATCCACCTGCAACTACAGTTGAGCAGTATCTCAGTCCAAGGATATTCAAGAAAGAAATAGTTTTAGACTGAGAATTTGTATTTAATGAAATAAAAGCACTATACCTTCTTTCTGGAACTACAGTTGCCAATACTGAATTCTGTCATACAAGGGACTTCTGTGTAGGACCACCACTTTCCCAAGCTGAGTTGTTTTCTGCATAACTGTTTTCAAAAGTTAAGAATATACAGTTTCCATGACAGATCCAGCGAGGGCAAGAGTTGTTTGTTGGGTATTTTTAATCCTAACATTTACAATTAAAGTACATGCGCACTGAGGGGCTCACAACAAGAATATGAATAATCATCATTTAAATCCCTTTGAGTTTTGAGAAGGGGACTATACAGTTCAGGTTCCACTTTCTGAACTAAGCAATGCTTCATGCAATTTAATAGTATTAAAGGATAGGTCCATCCCATATTGCCAAGTAGGCAGTCTATTCAAAGAAGTTACTCCTTCAAAGCTGTATTTTTGTACATATTTCAAGTCAACAGTACACTAGAGCCTTCTCACTTGCCTCTCCTGAAAGAAATAACGAGCTGCAAAAAAAAAAACGTTATGGACTGCTCTGCAGTAGCAACATAATAAAGAAATACTGAAGATTAAAACTCACATGAATCGTAGTAAGAAAGATACATGTTATTAAAGGTCTTGTTATTAAAAAAGGCACCAAATAGCAGGCATTACACAAAGGTGAACACCACATGTGTTAAGAATATCTGGAAGTCATCCACAAATGGTAAAAACGAGGAGGAAAAAGAGGACTTTACAATACAGCCATTTCATGAAAATATTTTATATCAGCTAATCTGTCAATCAAAACCAGCACATTGCATGTCAGGGCATGGTGGAGCAGATATACAAAGGCTATCCAAGCTTTCACAAATGAAGAACATACCAGTAAGATCAGAACTATCAAAAACATGGCCAAGTAGTGAAAACACACTGTTTACACAGCAAGGTTCTCCAACTTTTCTCCAAAAAAACCCCCAAAACCCCACCACCAAAACCACTCTTCAGAAAAACAGCTCACACTTCAAGGAAAAGGAAACCAAGAACCAGACACAATGGTCTGACAACTGGTATACAATAAATGTTTTTGTGGGTTTTTTTTCCATTTGAAAATATGTTTTCTCAACACACTAGTAAGGCAGGCATATTTTTAAGACATCTTTATAAACATATATATGTACTGTTACTATTTGTACAGTTGGATTATAGAAACACGTTTTCTGTTTTAAAGTAGACTGACTTTGCGTGTTGCACAATACATGCTCTGTTGAACTAGCAGGAGTTCAGACAGCTCCCAATCAAGCAGCAACCTGGCGCGCTGCGCTCCATATCAATCAGCATCTTTTACACATCTCTCAGACACTGTTTTAAAAACTCGTACTGTTTGAAGGTCAAGCTCCTTCCTACTACACTCAGAACACCCAGTCAGCGCAGCAGTGCCAGCCATGACAAGTTCCTATCTGCTACTCCAACCGTCCTCTTATCCAACCTCCTGACAAATCTTGAGGCAGAAAGAATGACGGTTTTCAGGTAGACCTTTGTTAGTGCATTTCACGTTTTTGAGATCTGTTTTAATACAAGTAAAAGATGTATTAAGCCATACGTGCTGGTTAAAGCAACGTTCCATACAAGATCTAAAAAGCATCGGAAAACAATTAATTTCTAACATGCACTGATTCTTACACCTGAGCACAGAAAACAGTATCATTGTCGAGTGCAAATGTTAGACCACTTATTTCTTTAACTAAATCCAAAATAATTTTGAGGCCCAGTGGCATGCTCTTGCGACTTTGTATTGTAGGAGGAAAGCATGTCGCAAGGAGCTGGATCTGCTGTTGTGATGCTGGAGGGCACAGGATGAAGCTGTAGGGAGAAGCAACAAAGGAGAATAGCTACCAGATGGCAACCATAAACTTAGGACACAGCCAGCTATCCCCTCTAGCATATTTTACATACTGACAGCTACAGTCAGGAGTACATTGCCAGTACAACCTGTTCATCTACACTTACCTATAAAATGAGTTGAGGTCAAATTTTCATCATCATATGTATTTCTATCAAATCTCAAGTAAGTTATTTTTTGCGATGTGGCACTATTTTATTCCACTGGATAGCTTGACACAATTCATCTAATGTACCTGACAGGAAAATCTTGAATTCAAGCAGAAAAAGAAATAGCTGCAGAGGAAAAATCCTAAATTAAGTATTAATACAGTAAAATACTCAACCCTGAAAGAAAGAGTAACTTACATGCCAAGAAGTTACAATGCAGCTTGAGAATCTATAGTAACAATCAACATCAAATCCATAAAGCAATCAAAGCTTATAAAAGCTGTACGATATTTCTGAGTAGATCACATCTTCCTTACAAGGTGCATTAGATACACATCATAAAGATGAAAACATCTCTTTTTTTAGTAAAAAGTCTTTTAAAATGGGCTGTACCTGAAAATTCTGGAATTCTCCTAAAAACCTGTGAAGAACCTCTAGAAGCCTTTCAGCACCATTTAAGAACAAGAAGTAGGTCTGTCCTATTTCCTTAAAAGAGCACGACTGCAGAGTTAGTTTTTAAATGTGCAATTAGGCATTACAGGAAAAGGTATTTCATAACCATCGCAGATGAAGCTAGAAAGCTTTCAACACCATAAGAATCCTTTGCAGGAGTTTGAAAGATTTCATTCATCCCCCCCATGTTGAGAGCGGTAATGGAATAAACAGACTTGCTGGATTTCATGTAACTAAAAAAAATAAGCACAGAGTATAGAGTAATTCAGATTCTCAGTCAGTCTAATCATCACTCAATTTACTTTATTCAAACTGTGATAACTTACTTGAATTAGGGATCTGGCCTAGGACTTAGTTCTAGCCTTTTAAGCATCTGACCTGAAGCTGAAGTGTTTCTTAACTGCTTTAAAGACAAACCAAAATTACTAACGTTTTTTGAGCAGAAGAAATGTTTAAAAAAAATTTAAAATCTATGAACAAAAGCATATACATTCTACTTTTTTGCCCTGCAAGGAATTATGGCAAAAAACAATGATTTATCAGTTTCTGAAGTGCAAAGAGTGAAAGCCTTCACAGTTCCCTTATGACACCCACTCTCAAAAAGCAGCAGGTGAGGTTGAAGAGGTGTACCAGGTACAGCACCAAAGCCACCCAGTACACTCCGGCACTGCTAAGAAGCACTAATGATCTGTGAACGCACTCTAAGTATTGGCATGCAAATAAGGCATCGTGAACGATCTTCTCTGCTTCCAAATTTGCCACGTTTATTACAGCCTGAAAAAAATCTTTAGAAAGTAGGCCAGGTTTTCACTCAGCTAAACTTGGCCACAAACACATACACAATCTGTCAGGGATCAGCAGCAGCATCACAAAGAAACACAGTCTCTTTTGTGTAAAGCTGGGTAGTCATGAAGCCTGCAAAAAGAACAAGGTATCAGGCTTTAAAAATAGCCAAAACAAGAAGCTGCACAACCATCAAAGCTACTTAAGTATAAATACCCAACGGACTGATGCCGAATTTGAAAGCACAGATAAGAGAAGGAAAATATTTTTCTTCAGCCTACACTGTAACAGATAGTTGGAATAACACAACCAGAGGTATAGGAATGTGTGCAATACAGAAGAGATACAGGCTTTAAACTATCATCTACAAAAGAAAACCATGCTCTGTTTTAGATGCAAGATTTCAACAAGGAATTGGAGATCCATTCCTTTCGTTATTTTATTCCCTCTTTCACATAGCCATCACACTGGCCAACCTGTTTAACCTCTCAAATCCAAGTGCTCGAGGTGGAAAACAGGCAGAATTTGCTCTCATCCCCAGGAAGATTTTACACTGGGCTAGGTTTACAATACTCTCTAAACATTTCATGCCAAAGTTTTACAATTAAAACTCCTTATAACAGAGCATTTGTTTTACCGTAAGTATATGTTGAAATCATCTTAGATGCAGAAGCGACACAAAAGCCTCATGACGGCATATGACGGGCTGGATTATCTGACATCCTGAGATGTTTGCGGATGGTGGGGAGGGAGGTAAGAATCACTGTCCTAGATGCCACACGAAACTTTCCATCTCAAACCGTCCAGTCTAGGTGTTGTGGTTCACCTGCTAGCACCCTGACATACAGCACCTGTGAACTCATCATCTCAACGACATATCTGACAACAAATGTGCCAAAACTTCTCAAGCAACATTTCCAGGTATCTAAAGGAAAGAGACAGAAAAACATTTTGCTGCAGTCAGTGTTTATGCCATTTCCCTGGCATCGTCTAATCGTCTGAATTTTAGAACATGGCAAGGAGCATCATTTCTTTTTCCTGTTTCTGTGTCTTCGAAAGAGCCATCAGATAATGACTCATGAGTCAACTCGAGACATCTGTAATCCTTTTCTGCAGCGTTTGCTGACGTCCCTTATGTTTTAAAAATGCATTAGCAGGAAAATGCTTATTCCCACCCTCAATTCAACTGACCTTTCAGATGACTAGGTTTCTCTAGAACACAAGCTGCATCTTGCCTCTTCTTCACTGTCAGTCACCCGTCAGAATTCAAAGCTCTCTTACTTCTAAAGAGGTCCCTTAGGAAGATCAAAAGCCAAGCCTCTCGGTAGCAAAGATTAATTCAGAACTAAAATCTCATTTCGACTCTGAAGACATATTCACTTTAACAAACATTTTTGTTCTCCAGCTGAGCAGAGCAGAGACATGAACTGGCTTCAGACTACCTACTCTTCACTGATGTTACCGTGAGCTTACTGAATATGCTGCCCCTTGTCCTGACAAGGTTCATTTAAGTGACTGAGGTTAGCTTATTGAAAAAAAACAACAAAAAAACCCCAACAACACACCAAAAAACCTGTTGAGATTTTAGAGGCAAAGTGTCTGCAATTGAAAATCTATCCCACAACAGAACTGTTTACAAGACCTTGCTAAATTGCCTCTAATGCTAAAAGCGCAGTATCAAATGGCCACATTCAGCTTTTAAAAATGTCCTGTTCGCTCAGGAGCGTGGCGTCTGTCCCCTCCACGCTCCTCCCCAGCTCAGTGACACGATTGTTACAGAAAAACTGACAAACAGGCAAGTAAGTAGAATCCATACAAAATTAGTCCCAAACAAAAAAAAAAGATACATTTCCATGAACTTTTCTCCCCAGAAGAAAAAACAATGAAGTACAATAGGAAAGTAAAAGTCTGTTTCATGCCTCAAATTCAACAAAACTACTGAGCACAACAAACACATAATCTTAAAATAAAACTAATGACAACGTGTCTATTCACAAGCTTATAATTAAGCTTATTCTTAAGTGCTTATTCCTTGATGAATATGCAATTAAAATTTCAGGAAAAATGTGTACCATCATAACAACTTATGTTGCTAGAAAAATAAAAACATTAAGTTAAAGATTCACTCATATTAAAGAGACGGCTCCCAAACTTTTCTGGTTATATTCTGGCCTGTTTTATTTAATCTGAAGTTAAAAATAAGTTACCAGAAAAAGGCTTTGGTTTCTGCCAAATCTGTGCCAGCAGTTTAATATTTCAGCTTTCCCTGATGTGCGTACACTGCTGACAGCTTCAGAAAGTCTTTTAGCAGACTTAAGTATTAAGCAATTAGCAACATCGATCTTGTTCTTTTCACACAAAAAGGTGAGCGCAGATTAAACCAGCAGAAAGACACACACACACACAATTAGAAAACAGATGTTCAACCAGCACCCCCCCCCAATATTGTAGCTGATTGTAGCTCCAAAAAGTAAGGAGCCTCATTAATTTATTTATTTCGTATTTCTAACACTTACAGTTTGATCACGTAGAGGATTCCTCTTCCTTCTCCAATATATGACAAATAACAGCATCTATTACCTTAAATACGTACTCTAACAAAGTCTGTTCAACACTTGCACAAGTTTCAATCTATTCTGCTCATGCAAACGACTGTTCCTAAAGACAAAATCCAAATCAATTAATCTGAACTGCTTCAGCTGGTGAGACCTAGTCAGTTCATGTCACCTGCAGACTTCTGTCCTGCAGCTTTTCCAGATACATTAACTCAGCTGTACAAGAAAGTAAAAAGAGACTTCAGCTATGCAATATTTAGAAGCTCCACAGAATTTAGGACTTCTAGTTTGCCACATTCTACTTCACCTGCTCTGTATTTCAGTAAATTGGATGCTTTGGACCATCGTGGTCTGCCTGTAAAACCTTTCAGTTTTGAAAGATAGCAATTCATAAACAATTTCAAGGTACCAAAGACCCCCAAGTCCCCTGATGATTTATGACGGTTTAAAAAAATACATATTCCCTCTCTCCTCCGAAAACATTATGTCCTGCTTCTGGGCAAGGGGGGAGGGGAATTTTACACAAACAGTAACAGACAAACTGGCTGTGTTTAAAAGGACATGATGGCTAGATCCAAAGTGCTGCAAAAGTAGAATATAAATGAAGACAGAAGCATTATCTTCCTCCAATTTTGTACTATTACAGTAATTTTAAAGTGTTGCTTGTTACAAGACTAAGCTTGAAATTTGGAGGCAGATGCACACTAATTGTCAGTCAATGTCCTCCATTTAATTCTACATTATTGGGTTCATCATTTTTCTTTCCTTTTTCTTAAGTGAGGCTGAACTTTTACAGTTACATCTTTTATTAGCGAGATATTTGTACTTCTCTAAGCACTGGTACTGCTCCAGTGTTTAGGGACAGCCCTACGTGCACCCATGGAAACATAGCAAAAAGCAAAATAAGACTGCATTTCAAATAAAGTTACTTTTCACTATTCCTTACAAGTAAGCTACAACACGCAACTTACTCGTAGTAGACGGTAGTGTCCTGCATTTGTATTGGGCTAAAATCATCATTAACAGATGACGGCAGTCAGTGCATTGGAGTCCGAGAGCACGAAGGGAGAATCAAAGAACATACATGATACTGTATGTCTCATGAACCTGTAGTATTTCTCATGAGATGGAGACAAGTTTCACATTAAGGGAAGAGTAGTGTAGGTTAAACTGCAAAATCCGTAAGACTGTGAACATCTCGACTAATTCTTAATGATTTTAAGAGTGGTTCTTTCAGTTTTACACGCCTTGTCTATACACTAACTACAGAAAAATTAGACACAGAGTGGGAATGTTAGTCAAAACATCTTATAGACTCAAAAGAAAATGAAATGGAATGCTTTCATCACTAAATAGCAACAAACCCCAGGTAAACAACGTCAATCATCTAAAACATTCACACACAAACACGGAGCTCCCACACTGACTTAAGTAAGCGAAGAAAGAAAGAGATCATATGAAAGCTAGAAGGGATCGTAGCTGGCCAGAAACGAGTGCTCTGGACATCACAAAGTAGAAAAATAATAAATAAATGTATACATAAATAAATTATAGTAGTCTAGTAAATTATACTAGTAATATAGATTATTAAATATTTATATTAAAAATTACTGTTTGTGATAAAAATTTTGTGGTAATCTATACTGATAGTTAGGTTATCCAATAAATGCCCATCATTCCCAAAGGGAACTTTACACTGAAATTTATGGAAATTTCAACCACATGGATTTTTTTTTTTTTTCAAGTTCAAAGGAAAAAAGTTATCAATTCTGTTTTAGCCTCATTTCCAAAAGATCTGATAAATGTTTATTTGAAGATAAGCTATCTATTATAACTCATATCCAAGTTACACTGCCTGTCCTGTTTATTATTATTTTCATCACCCATAAGAAAAGTCAGCTAAACAGCAGAGTAACTGTTGAAAGAACAATCCTTCCAGGAGAGAAGACAGTAGTGTAATCACAACAGGAGGAGGAGACTATCTACCTGTAAGTAGCTTCTGTTTCCATTGAACTGAATGGGGAGTATTTCACACATCACCAGAAAGTGAAGCCCAAGACAGACCTCGCTGACACTACCTTCACTTTGTCTCCTCTCTGCCGAGCAACTGTTTATTGAACTCCTACAACCTCTACCCTTCAGGTGTTTCTTGCTCTATGGTGTAGGCAGCCGGTACAATACAATTAGTCAATGCAGCGGGCACTGTAAAGAGAAAATCCAATATGGACTTGGACAGTATTTTTGCGTTGAGAGCTAAAGCCCTTTTCCCCCCTCCCTTAAAAAAAAACAAAACAAAACAAAACCACCCAAGGCAAGAGGTAAGTTTATTGTTTTATTGTTGAAATGGATTTCAGAAGTGCGTTAAGAACTTTTTAAGCTCAAAAAGAGATTTTTTTCCTATTCTGGTTCCCTCATGCAAAGCAGGTCACACAGTAATTTTAAAAGGTAGACGAGGATTTGTGGCCTGCACTGGAAAAATCAGTATTAGACCTTAATACTTACTATTGAAATCAAGGACAATTTCACTTCATGACTAATAAAATAGACAACTTAGAACACTGAAGTGAGCCTCGTCTAACCATATTCACATCTACATCCAACAAGAAAGGTACTTCAGTAGGGACCACGGGCCCTCTGCATCTGCCGGGGGTACTCGGTGCTCCCCATCATAACCGCCCTCTGCAATTGCTTAGCTCTGGCAATGTCACACAGCTGAGACTAGCATTTACTATAAAATACAGTCCTTCCCTCAATCTGAGTTTTCCAGAGACCTTGATCTAAAAGAACTCATTTTCAGAAACCAATGCTGAGGATGATATTTTTTCCCATAAAAACTATTGACAGGTAGGTTTTTCAAAACACTATGCCTTCCGACAGGTGGACAGAACACTTTAACCTCTTGAGATCTTTACTAGCCCTTTTCCCCCATGAGCTAAATACAGTTTTAATTAGTGATGAAACAATGCTAAAAGTTGCCAAGAAATTCCCACTTCATTCATGAAGATCAAGAAAATAAATGTCTATGCTAGAAGTGTCTTCTAACCTTTCCTTTGCTCTTTGCTCTTTATTCTGCTCGGAAAATACCCATTCCAGAAACATTTCTCTTTGAGTATTTGTTGTTTGAGGAATGCTGGTACATTTTTCTCCTAAAGGGAAAAGGCAGATGAACAGAGATACTCAACTACTAATGCCTGTTACAGACCTGTTTTCTGTAGTCTCCCTTCCCTGAACCATTTTATCCATCTTAATCACTGCATATTAGAAGAGGGCTCAGAGTAGTTCCAAGTAATCTGAGTAAACAATACCAACATAGAAATCAAAATAAAGAGCATATATTTTCATAGACCTGCCAACAAGAGGACTAATCACCGGCTCCAATCCAAGCAAATGCCTCTATGAAATAAAGTATAAACAATTTTGTGAGAGAATCTGTCGAGGGATTCAGCGAAATGTGTATGCAAGCTCCAGTATTGCCCTGCTTCCACTTCTGCAGTAGCAAGCTCCATATCCACTCACACTCTCACCAGCCAGCAGATACTGGTTCGCAGTTGTCAGGTCCCTCACGTCCCAGTCTCCTTGTCTAGGCAGCCCTGCTCCGTCCACCTTGCTCCTTCTATGCATTTGTCACCTCCTCTCTTACCTTCCCTTTTCAATCATTTCCAACCAGTACATTAACACAATACTTTATTTCTGTCACTTCTACCATACTCCAATTTCCTCCACTATCCCAAATCAGGATCTTTCCTCAGTCCTCCATCCTGTTATCCCATGTTTCTGTCACCTACCTTCCCCCTGCTGCTCCACTCCTGCATGCAAGCTATCCACATCCACAACCTCTGTCCTGCCATACGGCCACCTGTGCTCCACCACAGCGAGTCACCAGGTGGGGCTGAGGCTTGAAACCAGGACCTGCCAGGACAGGTATGGCTGTCCTCTTAAAATAACTGAAGATCCCAGCTTCCCTCCTGCTCCATAATACCACGTAGCAGACAACTGGCCAGCCAAAGCTGCCAAATGTGCAGAAGGCAGGTGAGATTGAAAGGCCAGCGTGTGTGCACCACTGTGTTTCGGGTTTGTGTGGCGGGGTTTTGGTATGGGATGAGGGGCTGCAGGGCCGGCTTATATGAGAAGCTGCTGGAAGCTCCCCCGGCTCCAAGCTGGACCCGCCGCTGGCCCAGACCAAGCCCATCAGTGACGGTGGTAGCACCGCTGGGAGAATGGATTTAAGAAGGAGGAACCTGCAGTGAGTAGGGGGATTGGAATGTGAGAGGAACCCCTCTGTGGGTACTGAGGTCAGTGGAGGAGGGGATGCCCCCACAGCCCGTGGAGGAGCCCACGGCAGAGGAGGGGATGCCCCCCAAGATGGCTGCCACTCCATGGGGAAGCCCGCGCAGGAGCAGGCTGTGCCTGAAGGACTGCAGCCCGGGGAAGGGACCTGCGCTGGAGCAGTTCATGAAGAACTGCAGCCCGCAGAAAGGACCCACGTTGGAAAAGTTTGTGAGGGACTGTCTCCCGTGGGAGTGACCCCACGGCGGAGCAGGAGCGAGTGCGGAGGAGTCCTCCTCCCCCTGAGGAGGAAGGAGCGGCAGAAACCAGGTATGGCGGACTGACCCCATCCCCCATTCCCTGTTGAGGCAGGCAGGAGGGAGGGATGCGGGGAAGGTGTTCTAAGATTCGGTTTTACTTCTCAGTATCCTTGTTTTGATCTGATTGGTAGTAAATGAAATGGATTTTGTTTCTTCCCCAAGTTGAGCCTGTCTTTTGCCCGTGCCCATAAGTGGGGAGTGATCCCTCCCTGTCCTTGTCTCAACCCACGAGCTTTTCTTTATATTTTCTCCTCATCCCAACGGGGCCAGGGGGGAGGAGTGAGCGAGCAGCTGCGTGGTGCTTTGTTACCGGCTGGGCTTAAACCACGACAGACGGGAAGAGGAGCAAGGAACCCCTCCTGTAGACCCCTGAGCTCAGAGAGGTCTCACTGTCGGGCAGATGCCTCAAGTCTCTGCCTGTTGCCATACAATAAGCCCGATTTCCCTGACTAATCCCTTCCCTGTCCACACTCCAGCAGGAGAATGTCTTCTCGGTAACAAGATGCATCTTTGAAACATTGAGCTGCTAAGTCTTTTTTTTATACTGGCCACATCAAGTTGGATGTTCACAGGAAAGGCAAAACACATCCCTTATGCAATGGCATTTTTATACATTTGAAAAGTTATGTTCCTCCTCGGTCTTCTCCTCTCTAGGCTTAATAACACTAATCCCCTATTATGATCTCCAATTTAAGGTAATGTTTCTCAGATCCCAGTTTGCTTTTCTTGTTTCCTTCTGCACTGAAATTGGTCCACACCTTTTCTACAACGTCTTACCAAAGCTGAATAGAACTTTTCATTTCTTACATAAAGCCCTGCTTAAACTTAGCGTGATGTTTACACTTTGTAATTACATGACATCCTCAGAGTGCCTGATTTCCATACTTATTTTTTTTCCTTGGCCAACTACTTTGAATACAGACCTTCACGAAACCCCGAGTCCCCTCCCACTGCCTCCCCCTGACGTGTACTAATCAGCTCCAAAAAAGTGACATGCGGAGCTGACACTACAGTACTTGAAAGCTGTTGGTGTGACTTTTCTGTGGCATCAGCTTCATTATACATCAAATACAGAGTACTAACAGAAAACATTCCACTTCATTTGGGGTCTTTGACACTGACTTCATATTTTTTATTGCATTCACAAAGACCCATTCCCTCCCGTATCAAACAACTCATTTTGTTTGTTCCGAAAGTTCATAAATCATGTACCTTAAGACACAGTTAATATGCGAAGACCTTATTATAACCACAGCAGGCAATTCTTCCCCAACAGTTCAGAGAGACTGAATTTGATAGGGGAAAAAGAAATTTTAAAAAAATCATAATAAATACGATACAGCCAACAGGGTGTCTGGTTGAAGAGCACTCCCACACCATGCACAAGCAGTCTTTGGGGACTTCAGTATGTTTTTTACCCTGACCTCTTCAGTCTTCCTCCTCATTCCCATTGTCACAACAAAAATGACAAAGCTCCTAATAATAAATGTGATACATAACTTACATTCACAGCCATGACATCACAGTCAATCCATGTAGATTAATGAAGTAAATAACTCCTTTTAAACAGCAGAAATCATTATTTAAATACAACAAAGTGAATTATAGCTCAGTATATTGCCTGCAGTGTCAATCACACCACTGAGTTCTTCAAAATAGACTTTAAATTAAGCTGCAACACTTACCAGCCTCATTCCCTCGTGCTTATGCTTGCCCCTGCTTAAAAGATTCTTCAAAAAGCAAGTCTGGAAGAATACATTTGTATTTTTTATTTTAATTAAAAGTTTTTCTGGATCACTTTGGGCTTCAGATCTATTATCAAGTACACAAGAATCATGAATAAATCTAACCAGATCTATCATAGCTTCAAGTTATGCCAAGATGGTTGCAGATAATATGAATGAGCAGGATTTTAAGAAACTATCAGCTTATCAGTCACTCCTCTGGTTATGTCAGTATCAGAATATCAGTATTTTTAGGACTTCATGTGCAAGGACACTTTCCACTTCTTTTTGGTCTTGCTGGATTCACACTGCTTGGTGTATTTTGCTAATTATATCATAACTTCAACAACTGACACCTTAGTACTCAAAAGTCTATAGGAGAGCATTTATTTGCCTCTTGTCAAATTGCCTCTTTGCCACTCGCTATGAAAGTGCTCTCCACAAAGTTAGATGATGTAGCTGAGCAGAAAACCTGTGGGCTGTTTTCTCTCTTGCCCAACAGCTTGCAATGTGACCTTCGGCAAACCACCTCCTGTTTGAGTCTCTGTGGAACAGAGGTAACATCCTTGCTACCCTTCATGTGCTATACACAGCCAAGCTACGATGATGATGCACACTGCTCAAAGGTGACACACTCAATATAAAACTCACACTTATCTCAGCGAGACAGAATTCTACTCTCTGAGGATTCAAAAAGTATTTATTCATTACTGAAATTGTCAAAAGACACATTCAATACCTGTTGATGAAGAGACTGAAAATGGACTTAATATAGCAAAATGACATAGGAATGGCAACCAAATTCAGCCGTTCTGTACATTCAGTACATTTTCCCTGAACATCGTTAACACAAAATGAAATTAGAGCCAAAAGGTCAGGACATCAAAATTAAAACATTAACCCAAAGAGTGTTCAATAGACATTTTCTATTCTACTCACTTTCTTGGAAGTAGATAACAAATGATACTACTTACATTAAGAAAAGATGAATTTTCTACATGCCTGTGGGATGGGATCCCTTGCCTCCACAAAACACATAGCAGACTCCTTTAAGCTTTCTGAAGAAGACATCCATGCACTTCAGGTGACTGATCCACAAGGAGGTAAGATGCCCTCAAGACAGTGAGGCATTTCTTGCCTTCATAAGAAAGCCAGATCCCAACTCCAGCTGGAGACCAGACAAAGTGCTAAGCAGAGCATCACCCCAAAGGCCTTCAGTTTCTGAAACTTAATCCTGCCCTGGGACCTTATTTCTTTCTTGCAGCTAAGACCCAAGAAGTACCAAGGTCAGTCCACCTCTCAGTGACCATCCTTCTGGATTCCAACTTCGCAGCTCCATCATCTGCCTCACAGCAAACTCAACACCCTCCAACTGTGCCACTCTGAAATCCATTTCACGCTCTTTGAAATGCATTTCATACTGCAAGCCAAAGAAAGAAGGCAAAAGGCAGAGGCTACTGCAAGGAAAACGCTACCCAACTGCATTCTCTCAATGTGGAACTTGATTACGCTTACCAAGAACAGAAAATACCATTAAAGGCATTCACAGGACTCATGAAGAAGAAATTATTTTATTACATAAAAGCCTATACTGCATAATGCATAAGTAGAATTGGAATTGGGTATAAATTTTCTAAAGGAGAGTCATGTTTGGAAAGTGAAGTCAACGCATACAGCCTAATTATGAAGGATCAGCTGTGCACAAGAGGTAGGGAACTTTGTCAAAATATCACTGTCTTTTCTCCAGTAATTAACAACTCTGAAACGAATTACCTGCACTGCTCACAAAGTAAGAGTTCAACGTATCTCATGTTTATTGTAAACAGCAAAAACTACACTTAACAACAGGGCAGTTTAATCATTACTTTTCTTAAGAGTTACAGCACCTTCAGGTATTGAAAGTGGGAGACTTAAGGAGAGTGACTTGTATTCTAATACCTCTGAGGCCATTTTTGAAGAGGAAAAAAAAAAGTTTAACTATAGCATTCAAAAAAAAACCAAAACAAAACCAAAACACAACCCCAAACTAATGCAAAAGGTATTAAAAGGGATTTGTACTAGAATTCATCTTGGGGAAAAAAAAAAAGTTTTCTTCGTCCTTTAAAAATGACCAATTTTGCTGAACTTAAAATAATTATGTGCTCAGTCAAGCATGACATCTATAAACAGATTCCTCAACATGCCCTTCTGTTTTATACAAAATTTTAAGTTCAAAAGTATTCAAGAGGCCAAAAGAGAAACCTACTGCTAGTGAGGCTAAAAACGTCGGGGAGAGGGGAGTGGTTTTTACAAAAGCAAACACCTGGATGCCGATTCACTAATAAGTGATGGAGCTACAAGAGTAACTCAGAAAATACAAATCTAAAAATAGCACTTTTCTGCATTTAGGTGCCTTTTTTTTTTTTTTTTAACTTTGAAAACACAGTATACTATATTAAAATTAGTAGCTAAAGCAACTAGCACCAAAGAGTTTTTAAAAAAGCTATCCAAGGAGAATATAGTTAATACAGTACAGATTTAAGGAAAAATTTTATGCCTACCCAATTCCAAATAATTTTTTGTAAGATTAGAAATTTGATTGATAATAGTTCTCCAATGGCGATTACCAGCATGCCACCTTTAACTGACTATATTTCTAGCAACATCCTATGATCTCCAGTGAATTACTTGGAAAAAAAAAAAAAAAAAAAAAAGACTACTTAACCATCTGATGATGCAAAACCAGGTAACAAATAATTAAGCCAAAAAAATCAGTGGTATGGATCACTGAAGACAGTAATTTCACTTCAATAAACAACAAGGCTCAAGTAAAGAGCCCCAGATTTACTAAATATTTGAAAAATAAAAAAAACTAAGAAGGCTGCACTTAAAGATTGATGAACTTCAGCCTGAAAAACCTCCAAACAAGATTTAGGGATCATAAGAGCTAACAAACTAAGCAAACTTCCTATGAAAACCTTCAGGGAATTTAATAAAATTCATCTTGAATCTATACACTGGAATACTAAAGAGACTGTATTATCTCTGTTGTTGTGGCAGCTCCCCCAAGACAGTATCAGAGAATAATATCCAATCTGGGTGCCCACATACTGAAGAGAGTTCAGAGAAGAGCCACGAGAATGACTGAAGGGACTGAAAAGCATGTTTTACAGTATGCACACCAAAACACATGACGTTGTTAGCTTGTCAGACAGAAGGCTAAGAGGCGAGTTAATAGAAATTGAGAATAAAGAGCTCTCTAAATCAAGAGTTGTAGTCATGCTGTCTCAGATTAGAAAAGGTCACCATATAGTTTAAAAAAAAAAAAAAAAAGGGAAAAAAAAAAGCTGAGAGACTTGCTACCCTTTGGAAATACTCAGAAGAGGAAAAACAAAGGCTGAAAGGCAGCATTGTTTTTTCAAGAGAAATATTTAGAACATGAAATAGCAAAAGGAATAGAAAGAGCACTAACACGGACTTCTCTCTCCTCCTGCTAGCCCTGTGCTATAGCTGACCGAAAGAGGCAGGGTGACAGCTCGATCAAACAGGAAAAGCCTTGTTACATGAAGATGCCTTAGGTTAACCCACTGGAGTTATCAGAAGAAAAACTGAAGCTGTCAGCAATCACATAGTATAAATAAAGATGATATGCAAATATACTGATGACAGCAACATTTCAAGCAGTATTTACACAACTGGTTGCATATTAAGGCTTTTTTTTTTTATTTTTAAAGAAGTCAGCTAAAAGATGAATGTACAGAAACCAACGGTAATACACTTCTTTTCTGAAGGCGTTTGGCCAGCTGTGATTCTCTACACAACTCTTTGAGATGCATATTTAAATGAATATTTATATTTTTTCTCTGAAAATTATATTTAGGAAAAAAAAAACCCAGCAGATGTTATTGCTTTTCCAGATGTAGGTTTCTGTCCCAAATCAGCACCCACCACTGAAGGTGCCCTGGGTCACTCTGCTCCTTGCCAGGCAGGCAGCAGCGAACGCCAGCCCACAAGCCGAGCCAAGTGATGGCACCCTCGTCAGTCCGTACAGATTTTTTGAGGCTTTTCTAGTAGGATGCTGTTACCTCAAAATCTTCATGCACATGAAGTCTGTGTTCACAGAGGCAAGCTTTTTACTACAGAGTTGTACAGACATTGACCTTTATTTTGTGAGACTGCTCTGTAACGTAATCTCAGGGGCAATCTTAAAATTTACCGTGTCAGCTGCCTCCTAGTTCTACACAGTCAGAGCTACTGGATTTGCGTACACTCTTCTGCTATCACTACGGACTGTCTGCTATTGCCAACACCTACAGGTGCACCACAGCGTTTTCCTTATAGCCATCCGAAAAAAATAAATAAAAAATTCATTACAAGGGTGGTCAAGCATTGGAACAGGTCGCCCAAAGACCTAAATCGGAGCAGAGCCCAGAGCATCCCAAATTCAGTACTGACCTTGCTTTGAGAAAGAGGTTGAACTAGAGTCGTCCTGAGCTCCCTCTCCACCCTGAATGACTCTATGACTGCTCATTTCAGTCAACACCAGCCTGGACTCTGCTGACTCTCCTCCCATGATAACAGTACATAATACTTGATACATAAACTGACTGCAGGAGAAAGCCCAGCTACCTTGGCAAGTTTCTCTTCCTCAGATTACAAATTTTGCAGCTCATGCTAAAAGCCCACTGTCACTTCCAGCAACACATGACATATTCATCCTCTTTTAGAACTTTTGCTGGAGAGCAGTTTCACAGAGCGTGTCGCCGAAGTGAAAAGCATCAACTACAGCCTTCTATTTCTGTACGGAACTGCCACCCAGCCTCATGCACCTCAGGCTGCCAAGCAGCTGCTCTGCCAGCTCCCATGGCCTTACGCAGCAGAAAGCCTGAACAGCAGGCAGTTATAATAGTTTTCTTGAGGACCATGCTGTTTCACCAGGTTCCTCTCATCTCGCCTCCCCTCACACATTCCCTGTGTTCCCCCACTTTTTATATAGATCTGGTTCTTTTCATCCTCTATTTCACTGGCTCATCAGAAAATCCCAAGCTAAGAATAGTAGTGCTCCTGTTTTCCTTTCACAAGTACCCACCACCCAAATCCAACACTGGATAAACTGCCATCTTTCAGACTATAAAAGGATTTATTATAAACAAAAGATTTAAAAAACAACAAGCAACAACAAAAACTACAGCCCCAGCTACACGATATGATTTCAGTCTTAAAAACAACCACAGACAAAAACCAGATCCAGGAACTGTTTGGTTAGTCCAAAGGCTAGTAAAGAATGAGCTCAGACAGAACTGGTGAACCCAATTAATGTAACTAAGTTTTGTATCATGCCTCTCTGAGGCAGAAGTGACTTTTCTGCAAACCACTGAAAAGGTCTTGTATATGCGTCAAATTACAAATTCAGACTTACCCTTGTCCTACACCCACTCCTATTTTATGCCTGTATTTGCACCTGTATTTCTCTGACACCACTGAAGGTAAGGACCGACTGTTTCTGCAAGGTAACACGCGTTCCTGAAGGAGCACAGAAGTATGAACAAAGGGGCTGGGATTCACCTTGCCTAACCTAACTGCCTGCGCTCCATTTTAGAATAAAGGAAGAGACAGAAATGGGCACTGGACATAGAAAGAGCAACAAATCATCCTTTGCTAATATCTCACTCAACCGATTACTACACAAAACTAGCCAAACTACCTCAGACTAGAAGTGAATTTCCTTGTCTGTTCTCAGTCTGTTTCTAAAATGCTTGCACTCCAGGTAAGGACGTGCTTCAGCATGAGGAGAGTCTGAGGGCCACGAAGATGATCAGAGGGCTGGAGCACCCCTCCTCTGAGGACAGGCTGAGAGAGTTGGGGTTGTTCAGCCAGAGCAGAGAAGGCTCTGGGGAGACCTTATAGTGGCCTTCCAGTACCTAAAGGGGACTTACAAGAAAGATGGGGAGGAACACTTTATCAGGGAATGTAGCGATAGGACAAGGGGTAACAGTTTTAAACTGAAAGAAGGTAGATTTAGATTAGATATTAGGAAGAAATTCTTTCCTGTGAGGGTGGTGAGGCACTGGGACAGGTTTCCCAGACAAGTTGTGGATGCCCCATCCCTGGCAGTGTTCAAGGCCAGGTTGGATGGGGCTTTGAGCAACCTGGTCTAGTGGAAGGTGTCCCTGCCCATGGCAGGGGGGTTGGAACTAAATGATCTTTAAGGTCCCTTCCAACCCAAACCATTCTGTGATTCTATGAGTAGCTGGGCATGGGTGAGAAAAGTCGTCTTGACCGCCTACACTGTAAGGCCCCCGTGCCCGTGGATGGGCAACAGAAACCAAGAGATGTAGGAAGCAGGAGTGCTGGAGCCCATCCACAGCCAAGGAAATGCAGCAACCTTGATCCAGTCATGAAGCTCAGGCACCCCAGCCTGTGAAGCGCTCACAGGGAAGGGTTGCTCAGCCACTCCTGGACATGTGTGTTGCAGTGTTATTAGCAACTGACAATTCTGCTAGTGTAGTCCATGCTTCAGACTTTATTAATCTCATAATTAAGTTCTCATAAGTACCCTTGAGTTAATTTGGAAGAGCACGTGCACATGATGAGAGAGAGAGAGAGAAAGAGAAAGAGAAAGAGAAAGAGAATGATTTGTAAGAGTAAATACAGGAGTACCATTAAAAAGGCAAAGCACTCCATAACCACAATAGTAGCAATCTTAAAATAATATCAGGTATTTTCTCACAGTGTAAGTCACCAGCGCGGGACTTTAGCATACACCAAAATACTGTGCAGTGAGTAATAATCCATTATGATCCATGTGGTTTATAGCATCTAAAGGGAACCTGCCACAACAGGGACCATGTAAAACAAAATCCAATGTGAATGCAAAACTACTTTTCATATTCAAGCAGGGGCAAATCCATCAAATGAAGCTTGATAAAAATGACAGTAAGGCTGAATTAACATAGAGTTCCTCATCATTTCAAAGAACAGAATCACTCACATTTTTATTCTCTGTAGTGTACGACAGGTTTTGGTTTCACGCATCTCATCTTTTCAAGGAAGCAGCCCGTTATCACCAATAGAACGTCAAGCTTTGCAAGCTTGATATAATTGACTGCACAGAAGAGATATATGCACTGAAATACCTGCTTTCTGGACCAAAGCAGGGAGGCAGATTAAAAATTGATCCCATGTATCATCTTAGTTCAGATTACTTTGCATCTTAGTTGAAGTTGCAGGACTATTATTAATTTTATCACAGGAAGAAGAGTCACTGTAGACCTTTTCAGAAGCTTGGAGGGAAAACAAGGGTCACTCATTTCAGGCTCTAGAAAATAGATGATTTCTAACAAGCTTCTTTTCCTATTTTCGTAACTACAATCTTAGTCGTACAGCATAAAATGTTACAACAGCTGGAAATGAAACAATACATGCATATGGAAGTAAACAGATGCAGATTTTTCTTAATGTTAGGAAAGAGATTTTTTTAAGTAATCTTCAAGAGCGCAGAGGTAATTTCTACATGAACTAGACACTTAACTTGCTCTGGCCTGGGGATCCTTCCCATCATTCCCAGAAAAAGAGGTAGCTACAAACTTGTTGAAAAAATCACTGGAAAATCAGTTAGCATTTCTGTTGAAGGTTTACTGTGAATTGGCAGCAAGGATAGTGTTGCCCCCTCCCCTCCCCCAGACACCTTCCACAGTTCAAAGACTGAGAATATTTTTATGAAATATTCTTATGAAATATTTTTATTTCTTCAGGGACAATTCTTCAGTAGATTTTTAAAACCATGACATTTCAGGTAGGAAAAAAAAAGTCACTAGTGCAGGACTTGATTTAACCCATTCTGGGACTTCCTATCTCCCAGCCCCAGTTACCTCACTTACTAGGCTAGTTTCTCACTAGAGAAAGTCTCTGGGAAGTGGAGCAGCAGAATACTAAGTATTTTGTCAATTCGATCACTGAAGGTTTATAAAGAAAAAAGAATTTCTCTAGCTCACCTAGACGGAATAAGCACAAGGCTGAGAAAAAAATTTTAAAGGACCTTCTGAATGGAGGTAATAAAATCCAAAATGTTATCAGTGTCACATTTTCAACTACACATTTGTATTTCTTATTGTTGGCATCCTTATGTACACCTGAAAGAAAATAAACCAAAATTTCCAGTGGAACATAAAACCATGTGGAAAATGGGCGTGGAGAGAATTCCCTCCCTCCCCAAAAAAACACAAGAGGATCTTATAAGACCAGACCAATTTTCAGCAAACGCAGTTGTATAAACTTATTTGTAACCATGTACCTAGGTCACACGCACGTGGTTTGCTTTAGAAGTTAAAGAAAACTACTTAACTTCTTGAACTCATCTGATATTTGGAAATGGGATTTGCAATTTTTCTCTGCCTGAAAAACAAACTCCTCTGCACAAGACTTGTATTCAAAAGCTACCGATTATCCTACAAGAATTATGTCTCAACCAAATGAAAAACAATGAGGTTTGTTTCACTCCCATATGGAATCTAGTAAGTCTGCCAAGAAAATAAGCATGCTCAAAAAAAAAAAAAAAAAAAAAAACCAAAAAACCCCCACCAGACCGAGAGAGAGAACTACAGTTTGTGTTCATTTAGTCCCTCATCTACCCACTAAAAAGTATTCTTGCTAACGCCCTGGGACAGAATAAAGAAAAACCCAGACACATAACAACTAATAAACTAGCATATATCACTGTATTTGTACTAAAGCACAGTAACTGTTAAAAGGATTTCATTCCTGCAAGATGAAAACACGTAAGAAGAAAAGGAAGAAAATCTTATATCCACCATGGACAGTTACTTTGGTTCATGCTTTCATCTTTAAGTAGCTTCTCTCTGCCTTAAGAGATTTAAAAAAAATCCTGCTATTTCTTATGTATGTGCTTCTCCCAGAAGTACTCCGATTTGAATGCCAAATTACCTTGTGTGCCAGACAATTACTTTTTATAATAAATAAAAATGATTTTTTGGTTATCACCTTGATATTTTTCTAAAATATTGTAATTGTGTATTTTGTTTACTGAAGAGATCTCATATATTCTGCTTTTAACATCTAGGTATTTTTTCCTATGATATATTAAAACATAATTATTTCCTGCTCAGCAGGTGCCACACAGCATTACTCCATGGTTAGCCAGTCTATTTGATGTATCAAGCACAGACTGGAAAGCTTCTTTTTATTTTTATAAAGGAGGTTTCAAAAAAGAAAAAAAGAACTGGAGGGGAGGTTAAAGAGCCTTACCAACACTAAACCATTTTAACTTTCACAGCATAATTTCCAAGGTAACTTTTCTTAATCCCCTCTACTGTTATAATCGTGCAACCTGAGGGCTTTCAGCTTGCTCACAAAACAACTAGATGTAACGAACCAAAGGAAGCAGGTGATTGGGAAAAGCCAGCACAGATTTACCAAGGGCAAATCATGCCGATCAACCTGATCACCTACTACAACAAAATAACCTCTCCTGTCAACACAGGGAGAGCAGTGGATGTCGTTTACCTGGACGTCAGCAAAGCATTCGTGCCATTTCCCACAGCCTTCTCCTGGACAAACTGGGATGGGTGGCCTGCAAGATGGGTAGGAAACAGGCTCACAGGTCGCACTCGCAGGGTGGTGATCAATGGATTTTACTCAGGCTGGCAGCCTGTCACCAGCTGTCCCCCAGGGATGAACCCTGGGCCCCACACTGTCCAACATCTTCATAAACGATCTGGATGACAGGATTGAAAGCACCCTCGCCAAGTTTGCTGACAACACGTCAGAAGGGAGAGCCATCTTACAGAGAGAGCCGGACAGGCTGGAAGAGCGGGCTAGCAAGAACAGTATGAAGTTTAACAGACACGAGTCAGCAGTGCACCACTGCAGCAACAAAGGTAAATCGCATCCTGGGCTGCATCCGCAGGGGCATCACAAGCAGACATAGGGATGTGATCATCCCACTCTACTTAGCGCTTCTCAGGCCACACCTGGAGCACCGTGTCCAGTTCTGGTCCCCAAAGTTCAAGAAAGACGTGGACAGACTGGAGAGGGTCCAACGGAGGGCCACGAAGATGACCAAAGCGCTAGAGAACCTGTCCTGCGAGGAAAGACTGAAGGAGTCAGACCTTTTCTCCCTGGAGAAGAGAAGGCTTAGAGAGGACCTCATGACAGTATTCCAGTACTTAAAGGGTGGCTACAAAAAGGACAGAGGCTCTCTCTTCACAAGAAGCCACACTGAGAAAACAAAGGGCAATGGGTACAAGTTGCACCAGGAGAGGTTTCATCTCAGCATAAGATAGACGTTTTTTACGGTAAGAAATATCATTCACAGGAACAACCCCCCAGGGATGTGGTAAAGTGCCCATCACTGGAGGTTTTCAAGATGCAATTAGACAGGGTGCTAGATAATTTCATCTAGGGTCCCGTTCCCATGGAAGTTTGGTCCAGATCATCTTTCAAGGTCCCTTCCAACTTGGGCTGTTTTATGATTCTATGATTGTAATTTATGAAAGCAAATACAAGAAGTTTTGTAGCTACTTTAGATTTATTCTACCTTTTTCCCCCCAAGAATATAATATATATATATATATACACATATATTCCTCTCACAAAGAGGATGGTGAGATCAGTCGGGCTGTTCTAACCTGCCTTTGGCAGGTTTAAGGTTTAGCCCATTGTCCCTTGCCACTGCCTCTTTCCATCTTCAGTTTAACTTCCTAAAAGAGTCAAGAACAACATTCCATGTCACAGGCTGGTTTAGTTCAACCACCCAAAAGTTTTCCTTTGGATGATACAGACATTACAGTAGCTGGGTTTGCAAGGATCTGTAAGGCTTATGGTAGCCTACCTTCAGAGATGCAATGATCTCATGTTTCTTAAATTTCTCTGCCTGAAGGAACTGAGACTAAAAACAAATCTATGAAACAAACCGATGTGACTGAAATAGCACAGGATGACATACTTTATCTAACCTATTTTTAGAGAAATGTATTAAACCCCTCAATTCTTCCTAAAAATATTTTTCTTTTACATTTTTTCCCTTTTTATTCAGCAATTGTAGGTTGTTGTTACCCTCCTTCTTCCAAAGTAATTTACGTCCAAGCAAATTAAAAAAATGAGATGTTACTTCTCACAAGCATTCTCATCCTAGGAGAAAAACAAACAAGATGCAGAACTACTTCACTATGAAAGCAGTCCACAGTGTTCCTAGATCATGTGTTAGCACACAAAGTTTATGTAAGTGTTTCATTTTCTGAATTACAAATACATCTAGCATGCCAAACAATACACTACAGTCTTAATAAAAAGATGTTAACAAAAGAAGGCTGGCCAAGTAAGATGCACATCGTCTTTGATCCCTGAAGCAGAAGAAAGCTGAGAACAGGCAGCATGCCTCACCAGGTAACCAGCATGGTCTCCTGAGTCTCATTTGCTGAATTTCTCCAAGCAGCCTGGCTAATTTAAAAAAACCAAAAGGGGCTTTTCCTACCCAGCCCCACCGCTGCCTGGCACTGGGAAGCCAGGCTGGACTCCTTCCACGCAGCTTATCAAAAGTCCCCCGAAGAGGACCACGCAGGCCAGCTCAGGGCTCGCTACACCCACTGCCCTTGCCCTCCTCCTCCTCCTCCACGGCACCCATGGGACGCTGGCTGCGCGGCCCCTGGGGTGGCAGAGGGGCAGCCGGGGACACAGCGGCAAGATGGGTTGTGCAAGGCACAAGAAAAAGTCACCTTGCTCTCTCCTTGCTAACGCTAAACAGAGTAACGGCAATGAACCACTCAACCGCCGCAATATCAGCTTGCTCCGAGTGTTCGCGTGAGCAAAACTGAGTAAAAACCAAGTGCTGTCACTTGTCAAACTAAGGTAAAACTCAAACTGTAAAAGTTTCTAGACTGTCTCCAAATGGCAGCTACATTTGTTTACCATCTCCATAAAAATTTCATTTTCAGGAAAAATTTATTTGGTATCCTGATTGTATGTAGAAAAGTCTAGGTAATTTTACTTAATTGCTCTTTTATACTGTAATTTTACTTAATTGCTCTTTTATACTGTAATTTTACTTAATTGCTCTTTTATACTATATATCGCTCTTATATACTACATATCATACTATAGTATGTTGGTCTTTGTCTGAACTTTTAACTGTACAAAAAAAAAAAATGCTCACTCTGGGGGAAAATAGTCTTAAACTCTGCAGTTATTGATATGTCCTTAGCCAATTCAGTGAAGACAGGTTTCTCCTCCTATCTTAGACAAAAAGGGCATGTCCAAAACCTAAAATCCAAATTTCTCAAGATGTACTTCTCAAATAAATATGTTTTTACTTTTTTTCTTTTAGAAATTTTGCACTAGTCACAACATTCTTGCTACTACACAGTTGGTCAGGTGTAAATCTTTGAAAAACCATCAATGTACACCTTTAATATAATCCCTGCTATGCAACTTTCCTGTGAACTTCATTAAATGACAGATCTGTGACCTTTAATAAAAACAGACATTTCTTAAAATGCACGCTCTGTTATACAAATCCTGCAAACTCTCTTGGCAAAGCATTAAAAATCTCACCTTTCAGAGTCTCAGACATTTTCTAATACAAGAGAATTATGACATAAAGAAGAGAGTGCATTCAATTAAACAAATGAGCAAAAGGTGCCTGTTTTTTTCAATATAAGCCTGATTTCATATTTTTAAGATATATAGCTTGTCTTTCATCCTGAAATATGAAGGTTCATAACCTTCATGAATTGGTTTTTTCCTAGCTTTTAACTTTTGAAAACAAAATCTAGGGAAGCTTCAACAAAAATCTAGAAAATAAATATGAAAAAGCATGTTTACAAAACTGAAATTCATTACTTTTAATTTGCAATAACGAATAAATAAGTCAGACACACCTCTTCTGTCTGAATCAACTGCACAATCAAGTGATCTCTTACCAATTTGGGGTTTGTTTTTAAAACAAGGGAGCAGCTTGCTTTTTTCTTTCTATTACTGTTCCCATTAAATGACAGTGTCCAAGCAATGGTTGCCTGAGTGTCTCTACCTAATTCAGTCAAGGAAGAACTCTTCCTGAAATCTTAAGAGGGGAAGAAAACTGCAAAAAAACAAACCAGTAATTTTTTAATACAGCGTTATATAAACTTTTACATCATTCACCACACTGCATGAGAAAGAAATCCTCCTCTTCAATAGATTATGATCAGTCTTTCCACACAAGAAACCATCCTGACAGAGTCCTCTTTAAAAACATGCTTCAGGTATCATTAAGTATGAACCGAGTTCCAAAACAGATGCCTGAAAACCACTTTTGCATTTCTAACCATTTACACTGCACCATTCAATTACACATGCTTTTCTGAATATATGAGTCTGGAAATAAAATATAGCTTTAAGTATTACCCAGAGGGAAAAAAAGAAAGGAAAAAAAAAGTAAGGATAAACATTCTGCAGGCATAAAGAGGATGTGGCTTTCTCAAGGGTGGAGCTCAGCGGTGCTGGGCAACACAGCACAAAGGTCCCAGAAGGAGAGCATGTGCATAGGAAAAGAGTTGTATTCTGTGCAATAGTAATGTAAGAGTTAAATGTTACAAAATTACTTTTTTCAGACCTCCTCAGGCAAAGTGAACATATCAAGAGGAAAATGGAGAGCAATATAGGACATTGCTAATGGAATTTAAGTGGCCTTTATTTCTAGTTTTCCAAATAAACAAGTGCAGAAGTGAGAGATTTCCAAAACACAGTCTACAGCTGGAGCACAACCAGAAAGCAGTGATATGACTGATCAAAACCTCCGCAAAACATATTTACTAAGGTAACAGGAACAGCATTCAATATCCTACAGCAATGAGAAACGTTCAGCTACAAATGAACAATCATTTAGGATGTCTAAAGAGAACATTAAAAAAAAAAAAAAAGATTCTCTCTTACAACATTAGAATACAAGTGAGATCTTAGAGCTGACACAACCATGGAAATAGATGTCAACATCAATGCACCTTTGCTACTGTTAAACCAAATTTCAGGCAATGACTGTGTGCATTGCTGGGGCTTAAGGGAGGAATTAAGCCAGTTGGGCACACTTCCACTGGTAAGAAAAAGGCAAGCCTTCAGCATATAGGCAACCCTACCATCAAATATCACATATTTTCTGTCCCAGTCCACAAAGCCAGGCTGCATGTAGAACAGCAGCTACTGAAAACAGTGTGGAGAACTCATGGTACACCTGACTGAACTCCAGAAATGAGACAATTTTCAGACCACACAAGAGTGATTTTTAGAAAGGATGTCTCTCTCTAATCCAATTTAAAGATGCAAGTTTTTAAACCACTGTTTGTTTCTAAGCCTAAATTCCTAATTTAGAGAATCTCTTTCTGCGACCTGAAAGAGTGACGAGTCACTGCACTACCAGCCATCCGATTACAGGGGGTGGGGAGGTGCTACGCAGCAGGCATCACACTGAAAGACAAGCTGGCCTCCACATTTATGTCTTACTTGTAATTATTTATGTTACAGGAATCATTATACATGCCCCACATGGAAAGAGTCTGCCTGCTGCGCCTGCAACACAAGTTTAAGTTTTGTACACTTCAGTAGGGTGCAGATTTTTCTACTGATGATGTTCAACTGCTTGGGTTCAGAACAAGCAGTACAGCAGAAAACCACTAGAGATGCACAGATGTACAGTAGTATTAAAAAAAAAAAAAAAAAGAATATGGGAGTACCACCCCATGTAGGACATGCCTACCTTAAAGAGAAAAACAAAACACCAAAAACCTAAAGAAGTCATCCCTAAACAAGAGGTGTCTTCACCCTTGCCTACACCAAGACTTTCTGCTATGCAAGGAGGTACAAGTTCAAACGGGATCGCTGCACATAGGCTGATGACATTTTTTTAAGCATGTCTCCACGTACGAACACAAAAACCGCTAACATGAGAAGAAAAACCACATAGTCCATGTCTCACCACTTGTGCATATGAGTATGTATGTTCTGGTTTCTGGGTGGTTTTTTGGGTTGGGTTGGGATTTTCTTCTGGTTTGCATTTTGTTTTAAATAGGCAATACCAGTATTTTTTCAACTAATTTGAAAGGACAGGGAGTCTGTATGGAAAGCATAATAGAGCACTGACGTAATACAGCAAAACTTTCCGAATGCCCACATGCGTTTTTTGAATTCAGAAGCAAAAGGGGTACTGCCATCTTCTCTTGCCAAAGGCTGAAAATTACACATTCAGATTCCAGCAGAAGATTTGCAAGAGTTTAACAGAAATAATGATAGCCTGTTGATCAAATGGTTGCCAGGTGCAAAGGCTTCTCACACCTCTCACTCCCACTATCTGACTGATGCTTTTTAGAAAGAAAAAAAAAAAAAAAAAATCATTTGCTTTGTATGGACTTTATGGGCCCCAGGTCTTTCTTCTTCCCCCTTTTTCTTCCTCCCCTCCAGCAAAAAGAGATTGCTTAAAGGAAAAAGGAGTCTCAATTCTGGAGCCACTGGTCAGATTTTCCTGTGCATGGGTAGGAATTTACCACAGTACTAACTGCCTTTCCTCGCCATCATATATGATTTGGTATTACCTCAAACTTGATATGATTTAATGTTTTCAGTCTGTCATATGAAGTGCTTCTGCAAAGACAGTTGAACATAGCCTTTATTAAAAACTGATCAGAGTATCAGAGCAGTTCTCTCTGGATTTTTTTTTTTTATTTTGTCCTTGCACTTTTCAACAGATAGCTTTCAAAATAAAAAATTGTATGGATAAAGCTTGAACTTACTTACATAAGCCAAAAAAAAAGCAAAGATTTGGTTCTTTTCTAACTCACTACCTGAAAAATAATTACCTGAATAACCACACAAAATGTTTCCCAGAAAACACTTTTTACATGTAAGCAAAAAAATTCAGTCTCTCTTTGAACATAATCTCTCTCAACTATTTACAACTCCTAAGGTTACTCTCTTTCATATTGTATTAAATTCAGATTAATAACCTAGGCATCTCAACGAGCCTCTTCCAATCACAGTATGGCTTGCTGAAGCCGCTAAATGCCTTCAAAAATTACACATAAAAGTTACCAAAAGTATGAAGAGGAGCAACAAATGCAAGCTCCTAGGGGGAAAAAAAAAACCAAAAAAACCAAAACCAAACCAACAAACCAATAAACAACGGGTGACTGGACAGTAAGGTAGACAACATATGATTATCACCACAACAGCCTCCGCACTCATACTTCCAGAAAAACTGTCATCTGCATTGCTGTGCTGTTGAAAGTGATGTTTCTCTTGTATATCTGACTCCCCTATTTTGCTCAGGTTTAATACTGTTGCATTAGTGTGCTGTATAGTTAACAGCCAAGCCATATGAATTTCCCCCAGCATCCAAAACTCTAAGACAGACAGTTTTTGACAGTCACATTTAATTTTATACATGTTCTCAGCTGTCTTACTATGGAGACGTAACTGGAGAGTTTCAAGCTCTGTTAGATTCACTTTTTGAAATGCAACCTACTGTGAATAATAAACATATAAACACACTCTTAGAGGTGGTCGTGAGGTGTTGAAAGCTGCCCTAAACCTGCAGTGCAGGTGGCAAACACAGATGCAACTGGGGACTCCTACTTTGGGAAGCAAAGAAGAATTGCTGCGAGTCGTACAGCACTACACGCCCCTGGGAACCGAGCTCCTTCCCAGCCCACCAGCTACAGGAGACTCTGTGAGAGACATAGTCCTTTGCAAAAGTCCCGGCTCCTGAGCTTCTTAGTAAGTGATGCACTTTGTGGCTCCCATTCTCTGAAGATTATTTTTTATACGCGAAGAAAGATTGGTCATACCTGAATGACTACATTTTCTATTGATACTTCATCTGATGGGAGAAGCAAAAACAGCAGCACTGAAGTCTGAGCATGAAGTTTGTCACTAATAAAAAAAAAGGAACAAATACCAAGAAGTCTACATTTGGGAAACAAAGGAGGGTATAGCTGCTTCAGCCTCCCTCATCCCCCTATTCCCTCTTATCCTCTAGCCACCAATCTGCATTTACAAAGTTAAAAGCAGATCGAATCATGATTATCTTCACTGACTTCCTTATTTGTGAGACCAGTTCTGAGAAAGGGCAATGAAATACCAATAATCTGGATGGAGTTTCTGAGACCCTTGGCCAACACAGATAAAGAACAATCCCTGACAGGACAGAAAGCGTTACTTTATTCTTTGGTATTTCCTATACTCATACACGCACTTCAGTTTCAAAGACTAAATATTTTACAAGGACCCAGCACAGCTTGGAGACTTAGACTTGCCAGAAAGTACAGAAAACTGCAAAGACTTGAGGGAAACAAACTCAGTGATAGAGTCAAGCGAGGCAACAGCATCCAGTTACATCACGCTGTTTGGAGGCCACTCTGTGCTTTTGTAACAAAATAGGCTTAGAGAACAAAGGATACAGCACCAGCCACACCAGGCTTCCAGCAAGTTGGTTTAGCCTTGGCCCCAAAAGCTTATGAACTTTTCATAAGGTCTAAGTTTCATAACCGCATTCAGAGCCCAAAGGACATTCTGTCAATAGTAGCAAAGCTGGTGCCTCCTAGTTCTTTCAACCAAAAATATAATACTGAAATCAGTAGTTAAATCCCTCCTTCCTAGTAAGGACCTCACCTTGGTGTTTGCTCCTCTCGTAACTACTGTTGCTAGCAGCTATATGGCAAGGAGCAAAGAAATTGCAAACCTCTTTATTTCTAGAGCAAGACAATACTATTCGCTTCTTCCTCCACAAAGAGGAGATTCATGACGACGAGGAGTTGAAGCTTAAATCTTTCCTATAAGTTATGAAACCATTCTATATTCTATAATACTAACTTGGGGTGAGGAAATGACTTGAAGATAGTAGGACACAGCACAATTGATACATTAATATTTTTCAGACTTCTGATTTCTTTGGAGGATGGGGGAAATTACATATTGCAGCTGTCCCACCACTCAAAAAAAAAAAAAAAACCCAACAACCCACCCCACAGGAAAAAAAAAAAAAAAAAAAAAGAGAAGAAATCATTGCCAGGCAGTCTTTAAGTCTCCAATGCTGCACAAAAAGCAAAGCAAAATTCAAAGAAAGGATCTCAAAACCTTTTCACCCCGAACTGGCATATAAAACCTCCAGGGAACTCCAGATTGACTTCTAGTTGGATTCAAGGTCTGAGCAGTGGGACTTAGGTCCAGCAGAAAAAGAAGCACTGCTGACTAGGTTTTAAACACTGCTTTAACTGTTCATTGGTATCTTTACGGACAGCTTTGATACATAAGTATATATATTTTAAACATTTTTGTTATTTTTTTAATATATAAAGACATTAGTTTTTCATATAAGACCAAAGAACCATAAAATAGTCAGGATTTGCAGGAGGATGATATAATTGTATTATCCAAATGCTGTTCCCATCACATGAACCTGCTTACTTTCTTTTGGAGGTCCTAAGAATTTTGCTTAACAAAGCAAGTCAAGGAAAGAAAAAGGATTCTTCTTCACTGTTAAAATGTGGGTCTTTTTGCTGAAAGTGCACACACGAAAGCAGATTCCCCTCTTCCTCTAATAACTAGTTGGCACTTAGAAAACTGCCAAGGCTTTCTGCAGTATGTTACCAATATGTTCAAAACACTCCCATTAAAGCACACATTCTTTCTCTCCAGCATTTTTTCATTTTACAGTATTTTACTCACCACCATACTACAAGACAATCAAGTATCTTGGCTTATTTTTCCTTTTGTAGAAAGGGAGAGCGAGTCCAAATAGTTGAGCATCTCAGCAATCACAAAGGAAATCTGTACTTAAACAACATTTAATTAAATCTTTTGACATCTCACCCTATACTTTATGAAATGTACACTCACCTTGTGGAAAACACAGCTAAAATTAAAATATTTCATATCAGATGTAAAAATGCATTCTAATCACCTGAGGAAGTTATGCTACAGTCTTCAACACAGTGCAAATATAGTTCTATTATACTCATCCCAGTTTTAGCCTCCCCACATAAACCCCTGCAGTAGCACAATGTAATACAGGCATTCTCACCTCCCCACGTCTTCTTCATTCCTATTCTGTCTTGTCACCTTTCATTAAGCAGTATCAACCATGGTACAAGTAGTTCACCAAACAAAACTGCATATAAGCTTAGCCTGCTATTATTAAAATACATTATTCATTCCATTTTCTTATTACCATCCCTCCCATCTTTCCCTGAATCCTGACTGTTCATTTGACGCTTGGCAGTTCCCAAACCTTTTCATTTGGTATGTTTTAGACCAAAGACTGTTAGCACATATGATCAAGTATTTATACATAAATACTCCATTGAAAGTATTTAACAGTTTAATTTCTCACAAATACTGAGGAATAACATAGTATGCGAGAGAGAGCTGCAAATCAGTAAGATTCTTCTGCTGTTACAGTCACTTTGGTTTTTGCTGTGGTTTAAGGCATAAATCAAACTACTCTTACAAATCTATAAAACATCTTGTTACATCTCCCTGCTCCCAGGATGTTTGCTTTTTACTAAGCATAAAGAATATCCTAATTTCTTATTGTATCATGGAAGCCTGCCTTGCCCCTTCCCCTGCCCATGTAAACCCATGATGCATGAGATGCGGATGGCACGAGCGGCAATCAGAGGAAGCAGGAGAAGGGCCCAATCTACAGCACAGGAGGCTAGGATGGACAAGAGGAGCAGATATATGATCTGACACAGGCTAGCTGGCAGCACTAAAAATAAAAATAAAAAAGCCAAGGACCAAGTACAGAAAATTAATCCACTACCTGGGAAGCACTGCAGTTAACTACACTGTTTGTACTTCTTCCAGGCTGGGAGAGGAATGGGTGGGTACTCAAGATGATGAATCTGTGCAAACAGCTAGGAAGGAAGACTGAAAAATAACGTTTCAAAATACTTTTAACAGTGAAGAAGAATCCTTTTTTTTTTCTTGACATTCTTTATTAATCAAAATTCTTGGGATCTCTGAAAGAAAGCAAGCATGTTCACGTGATGGGAACATCATTTGGATAATACATTTGCATTCCAAAACATCATGTAAGAAAAGGGATTTTTAGTTAACTGTATTTCTCTGAATACCACTATATGACTTTTGCTCATTTTCTAAATGCTTTTATACCCTTATTTTCCATGGTCCCACGCTATTTAAGATCTTTTCCTTGACTTTTGCTTATATTCCTTTCCTCACATTTACTTTTCTTGAAAATTTCACACAGTTCTCAGGCTTTATAATATGAACTTATGGCTTTTAAAAGCATTGCCCTGTGAAAATAATTTTCTTTCCTGTATTTTGTAACAATCTTTCCTGCAAGACACCAAAATACAGCAAAACATGCAACCCTGCACGCTAACCCTGAAAAAGGAACAAGAAAACCTAACACGCTATTTGTGTGTGCACAACTCGTGAAAAAAACACGAGTTTGATTTCTACTTAATGGCAACACTGCTGCACCTATATAAATGGTACAGATATGAACAAACAATGAGCGTCATTCTGAAGACGATGAGTATAATGAGTGAAATAAAATGACTAGACGTAACTGTGATGTATAATTAGAACAGTCATCTAAAGGGTAACAAATTCCAGAGGAAACCGTGAAGGTATTATATTCGTGTAACAGGAAACTAGATTAGAAGGATCTATCTCTGTAATTATCAAAGGAAGGAACTAATGAATTTCTATTCCTAAGTTTCTATATAAAAGTTTTCATTAACAGTATATTAAAATGCATTCCTGTAGAGGAGTCATTGCTATACAACCTACCTTCCTAAGGGAAGGCTGTTGATCATGAAGAGTAACTCAGAGAAATAAAAGTACATTTCCTAACACACCTGCTTACACGGGGGGGGGGGGGGGGGGGGGGCGAGAAAGACTCGAAAAAATAAACTTCATACCTAAACGGAGATTATAAAAGAAGTTTTTACACACTTTATGACAGTCTGAGTCACACTAGGCACATGACACTTTTCTTCAAACCTGTACTTAGGGTTCTGCGTGCATGAACACATCCTCCCTAAACAAAACAACACATCCCTCTGCACAGATGCCTTACAAGAAGGTGTCCAGAAAAAACTGATTATTTGATGAATCCATCATGCTTACCTAACTGCACCACAAACTACTAAACTGAAGAAAATAAATACTCAGGACTACAGCAGACATTTGTATTTTAATAGTGACTACCAGTGACTCCGACTTTGAATTGGGACAGTTAGGGTGAAATCTGCCATACAGAAGGAATAGCTCACAACAATGGCAGAGAACTAAACTTGGCATTTTGATTAACAGTCTTTGATGAAGCCAACTGGCATGGGCTGGAGTCGATTATTTGATTTTTTTTTTTTTTTTTTTCTCTTCCCCCTTGCCAAAAAAGAGCTTTTCAGCTGGTCAGTTCTGGGAGAAATACCTGCTGGCTGTCATTTGAATCTAGTGAGCATCCATCAAAATAATATCAAGAAAATCACTGAGACAAAAATATTGGTTAAATAAACAGCCATAACACATGAAGCAATTATTTAGTTCCCCAGCTATATCAGTATGCATGTTATTCTTTGCATATTTTTTCCTAAGCTCTGCATGACATCTGGCAAGCCTTAGAAAAAGGAGTAAATATGAAATACGCCTTTTTTTTTTTTTTTTACTTGAGAGAAAACCTGGGTTTTTAAATCTTAGCTTAGATATTTTTCCTATGATTCTGCAGTTGAGTTGATTTACAAACGAACCAAATGAATACTATAGGGATGCACCAAATGAAAAGAAGAAAATAAAAGCCATTCATTTTGTAATGCAAAAAAACCTCAGTGGAAAGAACAGCAGAAATTAAGAATCAAAAGTATTTTCAGTTCAGAGTTATTGCAGCATTATTATAGATCTGATGATAATCTGGCATTTAGCTTAAAAGTTTAAGATCCTAGATTACAAAAAAAAGGATTTCATAGCCTCTTTTTTTTTTTTTTTTAATTTCCCAAGCCTTATAATTGGTAAAAAGCAATAGATTTATTTAATGTCTGAGATGGGAGCAAACTTGTGAAAACGCCGTTATTTCCCATTTCTGGAACATATAGGGACCAGGCCTGATCATGCAGACCACATGATACCGTCTGATAAGGAAAAGTTGTAACTCTGCTATCAAAAAAAAAAAAAAAAAAAAAAAAGAGAGAGATTTTCAATTTGTAACAATTTGAGATTGGGAAATTTTAAGAAATACTGCAACGTTTTTCTCCCCAGCCTATACAAACCTTACACAAATCACTGCTTGTAGATGACAAGATCTGCTGTTCAGCTTATTACTTCTACCTTAAGCTAGATTTCAGTCTGTTTCATTACATTCACAGAAGTTAATTTTAGTCACAATCGCGATTTACAGACAAATCTAGACTGACAACTCAACTGCCAGATTTCACAACCAAAAATTCGGAGAGTTTTTGCATGTTCAGTGACGTACGACTCTTGTGAGTCATCACACAATGACTATGAAAAATGGAAGGAAGGGGTGATTACTGATGTTTCTTAGACAGTAACGCCCTTAAAAAAAAGAAACCCAACAGAATTACTATTGTCAGAGCTACCCTGACAGCTAATCACATAGGACTGGCCTTGTTTCCTCAGTACAGCTCTTCCACTGCAGCTATGCCAGGCTCATGTATACCGCTTCTGGCACAAACAGAAGCATCACTGTTCTTCACCTGCAATGTCACAGTTAGGATCAAGATCTTCCTTGTCTTACCAGTAACCAACTTACCTTTTTTTCTTTTTCTTTTAAAAAAGGACAATTAAGAAAAAGCCATGCTCTTGATGTTGAAGGTCGAAACATCTAAGATTAAGTAACAGATGAGAAACCTGATGAAAACCAAGCACAAAATTGATAAACATGTAAAAATAGTAGAGAAGACGCTAATTACAGATATTACACATCCAACTCATGAAGGATTTGATTTACAGAAAATAAGAGTAAACTACATGCAAGGCCGCCCACAAAGCAGAAAGTTCTGTTCTTGCAGGTCTACAAATAACCTTCTTAATGGCAGTGGAACAGTGCCAGCCCTGAGCTGCACAAATAATGAAACTGGAACTCACCAAGCCAAGAAATGAGAAATAACAAGGCTAGCTATACAAGTGAAGGTGGAACAAGGGAGACAATAAGAGGGCTTTGACAACAAGAATGACTTTGTAAGCCAAGGCTTACTTCGTTTCTTTCTTAAAGAAATTCTAAATATTCTTAACACAACTTCCACTTCAAGAGCTACCAACCTAGAAATCACTGAGTTACCAACCTAGAGATCACTATGTCCTTAAAAGGAACAGCCACAGTAAGTTTCAGGTAGAAGACAAAGCTCTACATTTACTAGAAACAAACTTAAGGCACTGATCCTCACATCATGAAAAAGACAGCTTGAACATAAATCTTAGATACAAATTCCTAAGGGAGCATTTACAAATCTCAGGAGGAACCCTAAAGTTCACCCTACCTTATGTACCATCATTAACCATCATGAAAAAGATCCAACAGCTACAACACACACTTCTGCGCACATAAATATAGTATATATGCCCAGCAGAGCAAAGTGAAACCATCACAAAGGACATGGCTGTTTTGAACACAGAGCACGGGCACCAGCTGACCTCACCGACAGCTTCGACGCTCTGACCCTGAGCTCCCTTATCTTCATTTCATCAGTCTCCTTCTCTTTAGACTGCTTTTGCTACAAGCGGACCAAGGAAAACTACGTATTCCCAGGTACATTTTGTTCACACATTGTTAATGCAGCTTGTACATGTGCCCAGACCTTCAGAAGGAAATATTATAAACAAATTAATGTAACACGCAAATCATAACCAGCCCTGTTGCCTCCCCCGCGCTCTCCTTTCAAGCCCAGCACATTGCCAACAGCTTGCATCTCCGCAGCTGGGCCAGATACAGCGAAGAGTTCAACAGAGGTAAAGGTTCGACAAGGTAAAAGAAAAAAATAAACAAAACACACACACCAAAAAACCAAACAAACACAACAAAACCCTCCTCCATGGTGCTCGCGCTTATTCATAAGGCCGTTGTTCTCTCCAAAGAGCCTCAGCTGGCAGCACTCCAGCTCCTGCTCCCTCGCCGCGTGACGAACAGCCCAGCGCGGGGGCCCGGGGCTGATCCAGCCCTGCCAGCGCCGGGGCTGCACGCCAGCTCCAGCTTGGCCATTCAAATCCTTCCTCTCGCGAGGAGTCTACTGGCTTTTTCCGTTTCTGAGATTAGCTCGTCCTGAAGAGCGCAACTGCTTCAGGTCTGGAAGGTGCTCGCAGCTGTTTTGCGAAGGTACAGCCACGCTTAAAGCCGGTGGAAAGAAAGCAACAACAAAAAATCCCAATGCCTCCAAGCACTTTGTGGCTCAGAAGGATTTTTTTTGATTAGGCATCACTACAGCAATTTGCAGTAGTGCTCCAGGATGTACTTTTGGGGCCAGTGATAAAAATCTCCTACAGGTTTTTAGATCTACAGCGGACAGCTATGTCTGTTCACATTAAAAATCTATTGCCTCTTCCATTGACTACATCTCTTAGGTCTGGAAGCTATTATGAAAGGACTATACTGCAGGTCACTTATGTCACCACATTAATGGCTTTTCCAATTTCAGTGTAAAGACCTTCCCTCTCCCCCATCTAAAAGCTCAGTCCTCCTCTAGTGCATTAATGAGCAAGCTGACAAATGGCACCTACTAGTGATTTCAGATATTTGGAAGCTTTTTTGCCCTCTCTCCATGATGACAGATGTGTTAAAAACAAAAAAACAAAAAAAAAAAAAAAAAAACAACCACACCCAAACCCTTTTGCTTTTTGGACAACAAACTCCTGGTTTTGTGGGTTTGTTTTGCAGTTCCTCAATGCTTCACAGCTAATCCAGTCACACTACAATCCAAGAGGATGCTCTCTATTTACAGTAATTTAGGAGCTAACGTCTTCTCTGCAGAGGTTATGTATGGCGTACAATTCCCCATACAGCAACGTCACTAGGAATAGGGGCGAGAGGACAAGGACACCCAGAAAACATGCTAAAATTCAGGTCAACTGCACAGTAAACCTATGTTTCTGTTACATCAGTAGTCTTTCTCTTTCCTTTACACCTTTCTGCCCAGCTGTAGGCAATAGTTCCAATATGAAATACCAACAGAGGCAAAGGAGAAAGAGGTAAGCTAAAAGATAATTTTACTTGTATGGCACATTTCAGATGAATTCATTCCGATAGCAGCATAAAAGAACAGCTCCTGTTTCTTTTCACTCATACACCGAAGCCTGAAGGCAGAAAGGAAACGTTGAGGTTCTGATATTGAGACCTACCTCGTGTTCAAACAATTAACAACAGGTCAGAGAGCCATTTGATTAAAAAACAAACAACCCAACACACAAACAACCCAACTGTTCTACCACTTGTGGATAAAGGCCATTCACCCTGTGGAGGTCCCTACAGAAACATGTATATAAAAGCTCATACATTTAACCAATAAACATTAATTCCTTATATATTTTTTTTAAAAGAGAAATCAAAGTATTTTAATAAGCAGATAAGCAGGCATTTTGTGTTCACCTCACTTTAAGGAGGGTGGGATTTTTCTGTAGCTTTATCTGTGCAAATTATCGATTGAATTCCTGGGGTTAAAATGCATACATCCTACAGTTCTTAGAAACAAAGGATCACGAAAAATTGCTATCTATCAGATCTTACTGGAAGTACATGTATAGGCAGCTTCTGGCACGGAGATTTCCAATAGCGTCCACATTAAGTAGCAAGTGAGGCAAAAAGTCAATTTTAATAAAAGTTACTCATGCTCACCATTCTCTGATATCAGAGCCATGTTCATTCTTTCACAGTAGTGTTCTCAGTGTACATAACCTCTGTGTATTGTAAAACTGGAAAGACCCAGCTTCTATCAGTGGATAAAACCAGCGCAGTTAATTGACTGCTGTCATTAACAGTGGTCAACAGGGAGATGCTGCTGTCAGTCTGGACATCTGTACCTGACACTGCCTCCACTCTCACATCCACATTGGTTTATTAAGGCTAGCAGAAACCCAGAAGAGAAGCAGCCTTTGTGTGTTGTTATTTACAACTCTCATATTTTTCAGGTTATTGCATTAAGCAACCAAGGGTACTTACAATAGTGCTGGATGCAAATGAAAAGAACTATCAAATTTTGGAATTATCAGAAAAAAAGATGATGTTTAGTGGTTTTTTTTCATACTGCTGGGATGTTTTGCAGAAGCCAAGGGTGTTTTTTGTCTAGAACAAATGAGGAAATGAGAGGGCTAAGAATTTTTTTCCAATTTTTAATACAGGAAACATACAGAGAAATACATAATATGAAAATAAATGGAGTTTTTGAATGCAACCAGAAAATGCCCATTAAACAGCTGAACATTTCACAATCATTTTACTGTTCATTTGCAAGCAGTAATGAGATTAACTTTTACCTAAATTCAAAATCAAAAACAAACACTAAATCCATTGTTTCCCCTCTGACTGTTGAAAAACTGTTCTCTGCCATCTGAACATCTCCTCCTATGGATAAAATGAAGCTGGTGTGGCTTTACCAGAGACACTGCCTCCTTCCAGTGACCATGTGCTCATACTTACTGGCAAGCCCCGCTCCGCAGACTGCACAAGGCCAGTGGCTACTGGGAGCCTTTAGCAAGCAAACATCACGTCAGAAGCCTTTACTTCAACAGTAACACAGCTCCCCAGCTCACCGCTAGTTATAACAAATGGTCTAATAATGTTTCATAATAGGTTATCCCTTCCATAAGAGCCCTGTTACATTACCATAAGAGTGTAAGTCTTTAAAATTTCCGCCTCTTTCGGTTCAATAGGTACATGCACAGCATGCACATGCAGCATAGACAGCTTGTGGATGTAGTAGTGTTTTTATTACATAATAATGATGTATAAACAAGAATATGAATGGAAACTAACATGTCTCCAAGTAAAACGCACAAGGTTTAAAAGGATTGCTTGTATTTTAAACGCAGATACCATGCCAAGTCATTTTGACATTCTCAGGCTTATTCCCACAGGGTAAAGAGTTATCAGCTACCTTGGGAACATAGTTATTTTTAATGATAGAAAGGTTATTTTACTATTTGACAAATATATTGTAAGAAATACGCAGTTTCAGTCACTCTAAAAACCTTCATGAATCCATATCAAGTTGCCCAAATACCTTTATCTTAATTTTCACTCTCTCCCCCAAAGAGTGATTCCAAAAACAAAACCAAAAAAAACAAACAATAAAAAAAAAAACCAAAAGGAAAAAAAAGCAAACCCACCCCACTCACCACCAAAACCCCACTGGATAACTATTTATCAAATTGCTGCTCAAAACATGTTAAAGAACAGATGTGAATTTGGAGTTCCTAAATGAATGCCTTGGCCACTGCACCATTCTGTACATGGAGGAAGACTCTGTTAAGTTGTTTCCGCAGCACAAAATGTCTGAAATATTCACAGACAGGAGAATAAAAAAAAAAAAAAATTTCAATTCTGGCTTTAAACTGTATAAAATCAGATTTTTCAGTTCACCTGCCAAAACAAAACAATTCTTGCACAGCTCTTACTACAGAAAGCAAAGCTGACTGAATTACTGGTGTTTGCCAATATAGTTCAATGTTTAATTTCTTTCAGTTTTTAGTACTGGATAATACTTTTTGTTTATAAAAAGACCAGATCAAAAACACATTCAGTAATTTTCTATGAACTGTTTCACATAATATAGCTATACTATAATATTGTTTGCATCACCAAATAGGTGTTCCTGCTACTTATAAGAGGCCAGCTACAGATGTAGAGGTGATCCACGAAGACACAGAAATTAAATAAATCACACATTAGACTCCAAGAGAGGACAAAGAGAGGGAAAGATTAGATTGAATATTCACTACAGTGAATCATAGGCAACTGACTCTTCCCTATGAATAAGCAAATAACCCAAATGTTCTTTAAGTGCTTGGTATTGTAAAAAGTTGGAGGAGTTGCAGCTCTAATGATCTCTGCAGAATGATAAATCACTTAAAATCTGAGTTTGCAATGGAAGCCTCTATTTAAAAGAGCTATCCACAGATCGCATTATTTTCGGTAAGCTGGAAGTGATCTTTCTACAGTACTTGCAGTCAGTGCAATAATGAACTAGATTATGTCCAAGCACTGAACTATGCACAAAATCCCATCATAATATCTTTGTTTCATTCTCCAAAGACCCCCTCTCCTGCAATTGCTTTGTACAAATTTGCAGAGCTTTGTGCATTAGCGGCAAGCTCGCCAAGCAGCTTCTGCTCCTCCACAGAACAAGATCCCACCTTGCCACAGACGTCTGACGACCCTAAAGAGGTTCAACCACCATTAAGGCTGCAAAGACAAGACAATTCCTCTCTTCTTTACGCAAAACAAAACTGTAAGCAATTATGCCCTTTCTTACTGAATTAACTAGAAAGCCAAGAACAGTGACTTATAAATTAAGGCAGGTCATCTTAAAATTGTATCGAAGGCCTTGTTTAAAGGCATAACCCTTTTACCTCATTAAAAACGTAGAACGTCTGATGCAATACCATCTCAATAAATGCTGCGTAATTTGAATAGAAAAATATGCTAGTGAATTATTACAACACAGTGTGACTACGCACTTGGAAATAAGGTATGACAAGCTGAATGCAGCAAGATTTACTTTCGACCATTATTCATACACTGAATACCTCCTCAAGTCACTTTTACAGCAGTCCTCCTGCAGGATGTAGGTATGAGACTCTGGTGGCTTTGCAAATGAGTAACTATTTGAAGAATTAAATATTTATTGTCAAATAGTTGCTCAGCGACGGGGGGACGGGGGACGGACACGGGACGGGACAAGAAAAAAAAAACCACACACAAACAGGAAAAGACAAGCACTGGAAGGAAGTAACCACACATTGACAGGTACCAAAAGTGGAAAGTCTTAGCCAGGAGCCAGGTACCAAACTTGGCTCTCAGTCCCAAACAGAAAGCATAAACAACTCCATGCCTACCAGATGCAATTCAAGCTTCAGGGGGAAAAATGTAGCCAGAAAGAAATACTATTTTGATCAAGCAATTGTCCTGGCAAAATGAACACCATGCACTGGGACATGTATACACATCCAGAAAAACACAGACTACTTCAAGCACAGCCAGGCACAAGTAGCTTTCATCCTGCTCCTCTCCATGTTCATTCCCTCCCCCCTTACAAACACCCAAAGAACAGCAAGAGTTAATGGAGAAATAAGTACATGTTAAAAAGCAGCAACTACACAAAACAAGATATCGAGTATAGCTTCACAGCATGTAAAGATGCTTCAGCAGAAAATGATTTGCAAATCGCAAGAACTACATTTCTCAACATAGTAGGCTAGTAACTTAAGTCTTGGGCATCAGTTATACTCACCTCCTGATGGCAAAAAGTCACTTCTTAAAAATAAGTATTTGATTATTTATCCCTTTGATCATTTTGGCTGAACTTTTCAGACGAGTTGAGAGGGTTAAAGTAGAAATCATGCATGGAGGACTGCGCTTGGGCATAAAAGCTGCATCACTACAGAAGGTACTCATTTACCACATACTTAGTTTTGCAACTTTATAAATAGATGGTAAAACACGTTGGGATTCTGCATTGGGCACTTTATTTTTCTGAACTGAAGCAAACACACAGCCATTGGAAGTCATGAGGCTTCATTCGCTCCCAGGAGGAGCTTAAGCAAAGACCTCTCATCTCTGAGGCTTAGAGGGGGAGAACAGCTCTTTGCTCCATCTACTGATGAAAGGGAATAAGCATCTCCATAAGGTTTAACTTCTCTACCTGGTAAAGTCAACCCAGAGCAACTCGTGTGCACTATTTTATGTCGTAGTGGAGCATGCTTGGGCTGTGCGTTGATAAGGCATGGCATAGGTACACAGAGCTGCAGAGAAGGCAGAGGCAGTCGCAGGCACGTTCCTGGAGAAGGCAGGTCACGTAGGGATGGCTGGTAACCACCGCTGACGTCAACTCCTGAAACAGGAGCTAGGGTTTGTTCCCATACCTGTCTCTGCTTTCTTCCCCAGGCCTTCAGACCTTGCGCGGGGTGCTGGCTGCACGCGTCGGACCTCCCGCCGCAGGAAGGTGATGTGGTGAGGGCAGGCGAGCTGGGGCAGGGCCAGCAGGACCAACTCCACACAACAGGTCTGGGCAGCGAAAGGCTGAGCACCCCCCGCTGCCGAGCGGCGTGTGATCTGGCAGCGCGGCCCTCTCCCCAAGCCAGCTCGTCCCCGTGCTCCCGGCACCCACTTGAGTCTGCCACCAAAAGACATAGATGGGGGAAGAGCAGACTACATGGCTGGCCTTCACCCTTTATTCAACGTTTTGCTAAGCAGACGTCATTATGCCAACCAAAGGTCCGTGCTGTTTTTTCATTGAAGGACTATCAATGATCTCTTACTCTCCAGGGCTTCCAAGAGCCCTCAAACAGGAAAAGTAAGAGTCAGGACAATTTCTATATTACGTAAGAGCTAAGACTGCAATGTTTCCAGAGGACTTTTGAACCTTCTTTATGGTGTAAAAGAGTCCCCAAATACCGTCCCAGTCTGGCTCTTGCAACACCCAGTGGCTCCAGGCAAGAGGCTCCCGCAGCACCACAGCCATCCGTTGGGATCAGGAAGCACCCGCAGGTTTAGACAAACCAAACGACGTATGGTTTGCTCTCATGCAACGGCTGCTACGCTGAGCATCGGGGGAGATGAAACAAGGTGGTTTTGCTCCTCACCAGGCAATCAGACCGCAGAGCGGAGGGCACTGTCACGCGTACACCTGCACGTCCGCACCCCGAGCACAACCCAGTAAGAAGCGTTCACACTGAACGCCGGCCGGTGCTCACTTTACGATGACCGTGTTCACATTTCCTTCACAATCCACCACCTGAACAGACAGTAAAAATACCTGGCTTGTCCTTTTAAGAAGTTAATTAATTTGGAAGTACTAAATCTTGGTGTAGAAATGTTTGGGGTTTTTTTATACATTGATGGTCAAGGGAAAAGACTTTAAAAAAAAGAAAATAATTCTGAATACTCAAATCACTTTAAACAAGCTCAATTTTCAGAAAATAAGGAGCAGCTATTCCTTCTCAAAAATCAGATCTTAATGCAAGTTGGGCACTCAAAATTCTCTAGTCAGTTTGGAAACTTTCTTTGAGAAGCGGGGGGGAGTTTTCAGTAGATGTGAATTGGTAGAAAAAAATGCCAAACAGAAGCAGAGTTATCTTTTAATCTGAAACAAGACAAGGTGCTGAGTTTTACCCAACATAACCTCCCTTCAAGCCCAGTAACACAGCACTAGTTAATTCAAATATCTCCTAAAGATAATTGCATCTCTATGTTAAGACAGCCTGATTGCTCTGCAGGTACAGAAGGTATATTTTATTCTAATTCCCTATACCATCTGGCAGCTTTATGATCTGGTCATCTTCTGGCAATTAATATCTAAATTCTCTCTAGTTTTGTAAAATGCTTAATAAATGCTTAATTATTAAAAATACTTGAAACATTATCTCTGCTCAGCAAATTGTACTTTGATTTCTATGAAGTTGCACATATATATTTTAGATACATTTATATATAAAAACACGTTTACTGCCCTATTTCTGATACACATTCCAAATTCCATAAGCATTTAAGGCAACATCTGTAAGTATTACCTTGATGAAAGCAAAAGCAATAACAACTTACCTGAAAATGTTTTCTCCTGCTGTATCTTATGCAAGTTCACAGGAGGAAAACAAAACCATATTTCACTTCTGTCTTCATGAAGATATATAAAGTAAACAATACAAAAACTGTCACACAATAGTCCTATGTTATTTTTAAGAAAATATCTGCCATTTATATAGCTCAGATCTTGCTGCGAAAGTACTCATCCTCTTATGCCTCCAACTTCAAATGTAACATGAAATACTTAACATGAAAACACGATTTTTTTTTTTTTATTTCATGCACACATGCCCTAGAAGAGAATAATTTGTACTGATTTCTCTAAGTTTCTAAAAATATATGCCTTAGAAATTCAGCACAGTGGGAAAAGAATTAGGCTCTGCATTAACCAGCATTTTCCTTTTCCTATGGTTACACACTAGTACTTGCTGAGGAGGTGGCTAACATAAGAAATAGTTATTGTTACCATTCCCGTACACAATTAAGACACCTAACTTACCATTTATACTCAGCAAAAACACAACTAAAGCTGAACTTTCACTGTCATCTTGCAATAAGCAGTGGCTTTTTTTCTTCCCAGAAATGCAGAATAATTTTTTTATAAATTCTGTAAGTTCACTGTTCATTTAGAAACATGACAGCAAATGAGCACATACACAAGCCTTCACAAGCCCCACTATATGAGAATTTTTTGAATTATGTTCCAACACTGCAGAAATAAAGCTACTCAGAAGTATCAGATGCATATATTCAGTACCTTGGCACCAGTTTGAATAGTTAAAAAAAAAAAAAAAACACACAAATATCTATTATGAAGCGGGAGTCAAGACAGGAAGCTACTTATGTGCAAGAAAAAAGATCCTCCACTGCCACACCATAATGTAAGTACCAGGGAAAAAGTTCACATTCAGAGGCCAAACATTTCAGGATTTATCTACAGATAACTAGACTATATAGTAATTAACCGCTAGGTCTTATAGTTCCTGTAACGTACTGGTCAAAAGAAGAGCAATGCCATCTGTCTAGAGGTGCATCAATGAGCAAGTTAAATTGGCTATTTATTACTAAAGCTTCTGATGCTATTCATATAAAAAAGAATTAATACAGTCAGAGGTGAGGTGAGGCATTTCCTCAGAGAAAGATGCCACACAAGCATTTTGTAATTTAATGGGCAGCCAGTTGCCAGAAGAGCATTACTGAAGTCAAAGAATTCACAACTTTGCACAGATGAGTATACAAGAATCACCTGAGACGCCTTGACTACAGACAGGTAGGGCATTCAACCTTCTAGGATTTGTTAAAGACGAGACCAAATTTGGTAGGGCCAAGCTCTGAAAGCTCTCAAATGTATTACTTACCACATAATGCAGTTGTAGTAGGTACAGCTAAAACGTGCACAAAATTTAGGTTTTAGAATGGGAAGTGGTAAAAAGTGAAAAGCATCCTACTTGTGGTAAAATGTTCAAACTATTGACGTAGGCTGCAAGAAGGATGGGAAGTTTTTGATGCATCTGACTAACGACTAAAAAAAATTCTAATAATAAAAAAATACTATCAGCTTTGCAAGAGCAGTTTGAGGTAATGATTCAATTCCCCTCGGCAAAGAGGCAAAGGTACCTTCCTCTCCTTTACACGATCCCTGTGTTGAGATGAGATGTGCCTGGCTAAATTTGGACACTCTTTAGCTCATCTTTAATGTACTTATTAAAGTTCTCCTCTACTACTGCCTTTAGTAGTAAAGGCTTCCTCTAGCAAACAAGCTTTCCATAGTTAACTTCTGTTTTGTTATACTCCCAGCATTACATATATCATATATATTCATATAATGAATTAACATTAGTGTAGTAACTCCTCATTTCCTTTAAATAGCCACTCCTGTCTTGCCTTCTCTTGTGCATATTAGTGCTTTTACACTCACAGACTTCCAGCACTTGAATTTTTTTATTTTTTTAGAGTTTGAATTTTATTCTTTGCTTCAAATATTTACTTAAGAGTTTCATTGTACAAGAAAAAATTATATACAATTAATTTTTTTATTTATCTTTCTCCACACTTAATATATTCACTATATTCTCATCCACATTTATGAAACATATTCCCTCTTAGTCTCACTTTTATTTACCTATTCTTAACATTTAAACTACACTTAAATAGAGATTGGTGTTAAACAATAATTCAGTTAAACAGTATGTTTATTAATTCAAATTTTCTCATTAAAAGAATTTTAGCTGATTGCTTCCCCAATTTTCTTTAATCTCTTTTCTCCTGCTTGCTCCTTGAAAACATATAACAAAAAGGGTATAAGGAATATAAGCATGAGGGCCTTCACTCTTAACTGTCACGTAAGCACATATATTTTTTTTAATGAGTTTCACAATGCTGAATGAATAGAAGTAACAAAACCTGAGGGATTGTAATTCAGTAAAAGAACAGGTAAAAGAAGCAGTAACAGAGGAAGTATACCATGCAAATCACTGCATTACACAGCATCAAAAAAAGTCTCCTTAATATATATTTACTAGTGATAACATATGTGATATAAATCTTATTTAAATCCTGAGATAAACTATAACTGCTTATCCAATTTATCAGTTAAAAGCAGTATGTCATGTAAGTCTGTTGCCTTAGATAACTTACTGTCTAAAAAGGGTAGTTCCTTATTCTGCTCTTGTATAAACAGCCAACTTCAAGACAATGTTTTGCAAAAACAAGTTAACATTTTACTCCAGTGTTTCAGTTATAATACTGATTTTTTTTTTAAACAGCTTTCTATCTACTTCTCCTGCTTTCCATTTCCCAAAGCACATTTCTTTTGATTGTGTTCATCATTCTCTATTTTGTTTGCAAGGAGGAAGGGGAAAGGCGAGAGCAAGGAACTTATATAGAGAAAATTGCATAACCATGAAGTTCTACACTTGGCTTCAAGGACATTTAATTTATGGTTCAGTAATTTCAAATATGTATTCCACATAGCATATTGTGATAGTCTGTTCCCAGTCCCCACCATGTGCCATTCAGAGGAAGGAACTGTGAACCACACTTTGAGATGAACCTGCTACCGACTTCCTATCGTTCGGGAGGACTACAGAGGAGCCAGCTGGTGACACTTGCCTTCTCCAAGAGGCAAGACTGCCCAGACTGAAGAGTTACCCTCTCAACACGGGTCACCATCCTCTAGTGGCACACAAACTTCTGCTACACCAACAGCCAGTTTATCACCGCTCTTCGGTTGCTCACCTGATTTAAGTGAGCTCATCTTCAGCACCGTAAGCAGGGACATGCCTCGTAGCTATTGGGCGGTAACTTCTGAAAAAGGCATTAACCCAAGGGAGTCTGAATCATCTACTGTCATTAATTTTTAACCAATCTTATAAAAATCAAAAACCAAGACAAAGAATTCAAGCAGTGCATTTAAAAATGCTTTCCCTTACATTAATAAAATTAAATCAACTTCTACTTAGCATAGGATTGGTATCCCTCACCTCTGTCACACCTCTACAAAGCTGTTTTGTGTTCTCCTTTCTAAACAGGACAGCAAAACACCTTAGCACCCAGACTACTGAAACCATATGAGATACACAACTTCTTTCTGATAAATTATTTTTAGAAGATTTAACAGTGTTGGAGGTTCTACTGCCTCACTGATCCAAAGCATACAAAGACATTTGCTGCAAATAATGTTTTCTTTCTTCTAAAAATCTCCTCCCACAAACACATAAGTAATCCAAAAGTCAGCCTGGGTCCTCTCCTTCCCTATCACCGCTCAAAGACAGCAAGCCAAAACACAGCCTCGCCTATACCTGTACAACCCTGCGAGCCTTCCTGGCACTGTGGCAGTGTAACCAATTTCATCAGCTGAACTCAGGAGGAATTTGCAAACTGGGAAAAAAAAAAAAAAAAAAAAAAAATTACACACCCCTCCTCCTGACGCCCAGAAAAGTCACACGGGGTTTGCAGATGTACAGAGTACAGCAGAGCCTGGAGAGAAGTCAGGCTGGATTGCCTACCTTGGCATATCACTTAAAACTGCCCTAGAGTCACATTCCCTGCTTTATCTTTTCCTGCTGCATATCAATTTTAAAACTCTGTATTCCCTACCTCTTCCTTACTGGAAGTGATTTCTAGAATGATTCCAATTAAACTTCCCTCGAACATAATTGGAACATGTACAAATAGCAGGAAACAAGTTTGTCAGGTTGTAAAGAACTGCCAGAGCTGCCCTATCAGCCCCAAATTAGCGATTTCTCCACATGGCTTTTACTAACAAACTTTGAATGATTACGTATCTCAGTCTGTACTTACTCTCCTCCCAGAAACATTCCTCACAAACTCAACCCACAGCCTCGAAGATGAAAATGTTCCCTCATCTCTCAACCTCTGAAATCATTGAGACAGCCTTCTCTACATTTACTTTGCACCTTTTTTCCCCCTTCTGGACCTACAAAAACATAATAAATATTATGCTCTAATATTGTGTGCATATTATGCACAAAGCCTAAGCTTTGGAAATACGTTCAGGATCATAATTATCTGAGAAATAAGAATCTAACCACTGTTCCCTTAGACACAATTCTAACGCCAGAGTTTATAAACAATTGGCTAAGCGAGCTTTCTGTGAAAGTTTATGAACAGTATCTCAATGCATGTACCAGACTTTTTGCTCCCAACTGGAAGAAGGGTTTTTTCATCCTCCAGATATTATAGATAATGATAGCACAAAAGTTTAAAACAAAACAAATGAAAAAAAACCACCAACCCCACAACCAAAAAACCCGTACCACAACAAAAAAAAACAGGGTGACAAAAATATCCGTACTTATCATAGGGTGGAAGGAGGACCCACAGAGTAAAAGTTATTCTGAGACAATAGTGAAGCTTTCTCATTCCCTGGGCTTTTCCAGTGTACTTAAGAATGACCCAAATACAGGCATTCAGAGCCCACATCTCCAGCAGGAAGCTACAGCTGAATCCTGAGGCAAACAGCCTTTCACAGAAATCAAATGCTAAATTTGGTAACACATTTCAATACACTTAATAGCGGGGCCAACTGAAAAAAAGGATAAAGAAAATGAAAACTAGCAAGCCAAACGTTTCTGGTGGCTTTTTATTTTATACTGATGTTCACTCGTGCTTCCAACTTCTTAATATTCATGTGCTGCTGCACGTTGGTAACACATTACTTTGTTCAAATGTTAGGGAAGAGCACAAAATACACGAGCATACAAGCTGAGCTGTAGGTGCAAATGGGACCAATGGCATCCCAAAGACAGGTATGGCCAAAGTTGTGACACCAAGGGAAAAAATGAGGTTTGGTGTTAACTGAATGAAACATGTTTTCCTATTCTACCTCCTTCCTGCAGGCAGAGGCGTTTAAGGGAGAGTGGCATGACTTAAACATCTACTTTCTGTACAATAAACCCATTGCAGTAGTCAGCATCGATCCAAATGGAAGCACATAAATGACTCCCACTACTAAAGCAATTAGTAGTGAAGTATTAATGTGGAGTATAATTACAAGTAAATTGTAAAACAGGTAAAAAAAATTAAATGTGAGAAACAAAAGATGAGTGGAGAGGCTTCACATATTTTGTATCTATTGCTTTAAGTTCTTTGTAAGTGTAGGAAGATAACATTTTTTCCAACACAACACAGAACTGGGAAATTAATGGTAGTGACTTATAAACTAGCAATTATGAAATTTAAAAAGTGATGAAGCGTAGCAATAACAAATCTATAGGAATTTTTGTAAATAGCAACTTAAGTAACAAAAACATTTCTGTATTGTTTTTTAAAAAAAGCATAGAAAGAAAGAGTTCTGGGTTTAATGTAATTCTTATCTTAAGAGTGATGATAATCCTCAGGGATGCTAACAACAACAACAACAAAAAAATTACACTAAAACCTAAAAAACATTTCTACTCACTTGTGGGTCTAGAAAAGGCATGACCATCATAAAAGGCTGTAAAATGGGAAAATACTTAAATACTTTTACAAGAAATTGTTGAAGAGCAACTACTGCAATAAAGCAGAACATACTAACAAACCTTAAAGTAATTCAATAGTCAAAGATATAAACTAAGCCTGGCTGTTAAATAAACATATTACATGTTCACTGAATAAACTATCAGCATATTCTGCAAGCCGAAAATGGGTTTGCTCTCCCTTTGACTCCAAGACCTGCCTTTTTTGATTGCCATTTTCCAGCTTCAGAGGAAGGAACAGAAGGCGTCCTCCTTCCCTCCCTCCTCCATCTGCCCGTGAACAACAGCAAGGTCTCCCCCGCAAGAAGGACACGTGGGTTTGAATCCACTTTTGCTAAAGGAAGAGCTGAACGCAAGCGTCCCAAATTGTAGGCTGCCGTGCAGCGTATGGGAAACCATCCTTAACACCTTTTAAAAAGACCAAACCACACAAGCAGTGTATTTACATCATGAAAAGGGCCCCAATAACTGCCCATCGAGGTGTCGGCCCCCACCATCTAGAGGTACATCAAGCACGGTTCCTCCTTCCTCCACCTCCCACGAAGGGTGGGCAGCAGACACATCCCTGGCATCACCCATCTCCCCAACAGCTCCAGGCAGCTCCCCGGGAACGCCAAACTGCTCTTCGCAAGGACTCAACCTCAGCGGCAGTATGGGCACAGCCTTGCCCTACATCAACCCGCCAAGTCCAACTTTTTAGGGACTGTAACACCCAGTCAGGCACTGACAGTAAGTTATGGACCCCACTAAGAATGCCCTTGTATTCATCATTGCTAACACAACCTCGTTTGCTCTTGTCCGCGCTTACAGGCGTTTGCTCTGCAACTACAAGGGGACTGATGAGGTAGCTTTCAGCACAGAAAGGAAAGGCAAACATTTTTCCCAAGTCTCCCAATTTCAGATATTGCATTCAAATGCTTAACAAAGCAAAATATTTCTTAAGACACTATTTGTTAGTTGGCCAGCATGAAAGGCAGGGACCTATTATTTTCCTAAATTAGTATTAGAATAAACTGTTCAATAAATTAAATTATTAAGTATAGAAACAAAACTGGATATATATGCTATTTAGAGTCTCCAGATATGCAGGCTTCAATATGTAGGCCCAGGTACGTAAAATATGGGCCCCACAGAAGTCAATGGAAATTTTGCTTGGAGCATCACCGGAATGAGGTTTTCCTCATTCATCTTAGTTTTGAGACAGCAGTTTAAGATGCTAAGTTACTAAATTCTTAAATAATTATTTACTTGAATAAATCCAAACATATGACTGCCAGCATTAAAATTGATGTATCTATACAGGAAGTCCACAGCTAAAAAAGGTGAATGTAATACTAAATATGAAACAAGTGTTGATACAATATATCTGGCATTTTCAAAGACAAATGATTTATCCACTCATTATTTTGGTTTTTAAAAAATCAAGTAATTTACAAACATAATAAAATTAATTTTTAAAAGGCTATTATTTAACATAAAATCATAACTAAGTAGGACCCACCAAGGACAGTACTTGGCCCTTTGCTATTTAACAGTTTACCGATGACCCAGAAGACAAACGGTCACTGCTGATACAAGCCACAGCTGGCAGAGGGACCAAGGAAACGGTAGCCGGGAAGAGGATACGCCACTCCCGGACAGATCTGGCTCACGCATTTGAAGGACATCAACAGAAACAACAAAAATAATGAAAAGCTCCCTGTTTAGGAACAAATACAAGGGAATTTTATGTAAAAGTGTTGGAATTACAATGAATTATGGAATTACGGCGCACAGATAGGCATGAAACTATAAAGACTAGCATAACTTTCCAGGTGTCTAGACAGAAAGAGGGTTATAAATAGAGATCACAGTACACTCCTATTTGGCACCACTATGACAGATCATGTGTCCCTACCAACATCCACAATTCAAAATATTAAAAAACCAAAAAAGAAGGACTTTAAGAATTACTAATACTGAAAACAATGCCTCTTACTACCAAGTCAGAGCACTAACTTTATTTATTATACCAAGAAGGATGTTACTGAGTAGCTCAGTTCCTGCCTGGAAGTATGTACCTGTAGGAACAAAAGCTTCAAAACAAACTCTTCAGTAGAGCAGCAGAAGGTCAAACGAGACCTCAGAGCTGAAAAATGAAGTTGGACAAGGACAAATTCAGAACAGAAAATAGTTGGGGGTTTTCTTTTTGTTCTTAAAGTGAGGGCAATTAGCCACTGCAATTATCACAGGCCAGTTTTCAAAAGCAACTTCATGTGGTTTTCTTAAATATGAGCTCCAATACATGCAGTAATGCAGGGAAGTATTCTGAATGTTTTCTACAAGTTGGATTAGAATATTGCTAAGTTCCTCTTTCCTCATGATCAAGAAATATAGTGATAAAGCAGCCTCCAGTTCACCAAGCCATACAATAAATCTGTACTTAGCAATACCTACACTAAAACAGAAGATAAAATATACAAGAGCTACCATCTTCCCCAAGTATTGAGGCATCTAATTGTGATAGAAATCAATGTAAAGTGCAGCTAAGTATGATGCAGGTGACCAAATATAGCAACAGCCATCAGATGATGCAAACCCAAAATAAGATTGTCTGACCACAACTGCTAAAGTTATTTATAACTTTGAACCTAAAAACATAGGGATCACCATGCGCGTTACCAACAGGGATGTGCTGCACGTAACCAAGTCAAACTAGAAAACAGGATAATATACATACATAAAATTTGGAAATAAAAACTGATGAGGAGCAGCTTCAGTTTGGAAGATACTTGCAACAGATCTCCAGCAACCAGCAGTTAAAACAGCACTAGAATTCACTACAATAGATCATCATCATTTTTTAAATACAAACGTTGCTGCATCCAACATCCCAGGTATCTGCTTGGCATCTTGTCATCAGCAGTCATGGTACGGCTAATATCAGCAAATACAGGAGAACCCCAACTAGTAGCAATTCACAAATATGTTTGGGGGTTTTTTCTAAAACAAAATAGCCGATACCCTTGGACACTGTACCTATCAGATTCCCTCATATTTCGCTAAATTTGCATGAAAGGCTTCAGGAAAGCCGAAGTAGTATTATGGAAGTCAAGCTATCTGTTATTTTCTTTCTAAAAAGGAAGTACAGGAGGAGGTTGGAGGAGGTTTCACTTTCTACAGTTCGATTAAAAAGCACTACGCAGTTTATATTAAGCATATAAACTCATAAAAATAGCTGCCATTGTGAAAGCACATTTCTACCCAAGATGCACATCCAACCATATTCAGCATTTTCATCACTGGTCTGTCAACAAATACAGAAAGAAAATCTGAAAAATTCTGTCCAGCAAGATTAGCTCTCAGAGTAATCATTTAATGACTTGGCTTTATTGAGGCAAAACTAATTTATTCCAGGAAATATAAAGTTTATAGCCGGACATAAAATATTCTAACCTATTCTGTAGAACGCTACGCATGTTCTGAAGAGGAACATCTCCAAAAAATTCCTAGTGAGCTCGTTGGTGAATCCAGTCTCTTAGGATGATGACACAGAAACGAAGCAGCACAGAGCAATCCTTCGATAAATCAACAGGAAAATAGTGAGAGTATTGATTTTAGTATGTTGTATTCCACCGGGGAGGTGGATGTTAACAGCGTATGTGCAGTTCTCTTTTAAACCTTTTTATAAAAATACAACCAAAACAATTCATATAGCAACAGTAATAACAAAGGACTAGAGGAAATGCCTTACAGCAAGAGTTAAAGAGCTGTCTGATTAGTTTAGAACAAGAGAATTGAAAGGTGACTTCATTAGAGAGTATAAACATCTCACGAAGAATAAAGTGTTGGAGCTCTGAAGCAGAAACCAGAGGCAATGCCTGGAAACTGAAGCCAGACAAATTCATATTAGAACTAGAGCTTAATTACATTTTTCAGCAATGAGGGTCATTAACTACTGATGAAGTTAGAGCGAAATGTGGCTTCTTTAGCCTTCCACTTCTATAAAAGAAGACCAAACTCTTCTAGAAGCTGCACTCTATGGTAAGTCCTAGCTTAATACAAAGGCAGCTGCATAAAGTCAGAAAGAGCCTGTATTTTACAGAGTTTAACTCACATGATGTAATGGTCCTGCAAGACCTTAAAATTGCTAGGGCATATGAATCAGTGCCAAGATAAATAAATTAGCAGTAACAAACCACATAGGATCACACAGCTCCATTACAAACAGATACCCCATTTTCGGGAAGTCACTCAGCCTTTCTACAGGGGGCCAAGGGATCTCCATCTTGTAACAACAACGTATTTCTCTGATATGATCTCATTTCATACAATAAAAAGGCTTTTCTTTTCATGCATATCTTAAAATTCATATTTAACCTTTTTCAGTACTTCTGCTACTTAGTAGCTGTGATAAATGTCATCTAGATGTTAATACAGTGTTACTGAAAATTAACGTTATATCAAAACTAACAAAATTCAATGAATGCTTATTACTATAATACTTCAAAATGTTACCGCTGGCTGGCAAAGCTCGTTAAGGTTTGAAATAACTATTTTGATAAAAGGAGAAACATTGATTACATAATTTGCACTCATTTTGTCACTTCTGTCCTTTTTATTTTATCATTTTCTCTTCTGCTGCATAGTTGTTTGACACTGCTGACTCACAGGCGGCAAGTATATTCCCAGACTGAATGTAAATGCAACTTATGCCCCTAAATTGGCATTTTCCAGATATTCATCTCCTTCTTAACACCACCTGTACTCCTAGGGTTCATCTGAAAAGAGATTAAGCAAAGAAGCAGAACTGGCCTCTGAAACAGAATTGTTTCTTGATTGCTTTGTAGGAAACCATTCCATTAGGTAAATAGCTACTCCTCCAGCATACAGAAGCAGAAAAAACACAAGAGTGATCCCAATTTGGAAAGCATAAATACCAAAATACAAACAGCTATTGGACAGCAGGGCTTACTGGCCTGCAAAATTTTATTACAAATAAAGAACTGGGAACTTCAGAGTATCATATATCATACTAAATTTGGACTTACAGAGGGTATGGATCCTTAACTAATACAAGTCCTACTCTAAAAAAAATTAAAAAAAAAAAAAAAAAAAAAAAAAAGGGGGGGGGGGGGCACAGAAGAGGACCTGAAGAGGTCAGGTAGCCTAAGTCCAGTTCCCAGGCAATCCAGAAAGAGATTTTTCCAATTTGTTCCTCAGTCTCCAGGCAATCTATTCCAGCACTCGCTATTCTTGCCACTTGAAAGTTTTTTGCCTTTTCTTTGTTTGTTTTCTGTTTGCCTTTTTTTTTTTTAAATATCTAACCCACATTCTTTTAGCTGCAATTTAAGCTTCTTGTCCTATCCACTATGAACAGAAAGCAGATTGTTGCCTCTCTCCTGGCATCAGTCTTTTACATATTTAAAAATTTGTTTCTCCCATCAGTAAATAAGCACAATTCGTTCAGACTTCTCAAAAGGTCACTTTTCTTAGATGTCTTATCTGTTTCCTTCCCCTAAACTGGTCCACATCTTTCTTGAATCCCAATGCCTTGCCCACAGCAGTGTATGGGGCCGAAACATTACCATGTTTTCATGAACAGACTGCACTTCACTGAGTACATCCTCACACAACCTGTACAAAATCAGAGGTCAAGAAAGCAGCGACAGAAAAGGAGCACACTATGGGAGACACACCAAGACTCTAGGGAAAAAGTAATGTTGTTCCCAACTACATGCAGGTTTTTGTATCAATATTTTAGTCTACTGAGTTATTTTTGCTTCATTATAAATTTGACTTTATTTGTACAGCACGATAAAAAAGGGGGTTGTGATTCTACCTAAGGCTTCTAGCATAACAAACTATATCAATGAGGAAGACTCTCTAAATACATTATAAATAAGGAAAAAAATGGGAAATCATATACCTATGTGTATATGCCCAGTAAATATTTTGGCTAAATTGAATAGTTCTCAAAACATACATTTTTCTTGTATTTTAACAAAGAACTTAACATTTTGTCTCTCAGAAAAGTTTGAAGCAAAGTCTTGGCTAACAACCAGACTGCACTTGGAAATAATTCAGCATAAACTAATGTATCCTTATTCTACCTGATGTCTTCCACCTGGTTCTGTCTTGCCATCTTTCCTTCCTGACCTAGACAGCTATACTCCAGCAATACTGGCTTCAAAATTGCCTAGGCAAATATTTCACAAACTCGGGATAAAATTGCCATTTTTTGGCCACTAATGTTCATATGGGGAGAGACAGCAGAGTGTGCAACCTTAAGCAGCAAAACAGTTCTGAAGCTGCTATTGATGTAATTGTGGAAAGAAGTCTGTCTCTTGCTGAATTTTTTAATTGTGAACTTCTGATTTTACATCAGTACTTAAGATCTGAAAGCGCAATTTGGATGCACAGTTTTGTCATCAAGTCTTGGCACTGACTTCATTCACGCAAGCCCTTGTGATGCTGAAGTCAATGGGGGTTTTTTAGTTTTCTGGTTCAGAATCAGAATTCGTATCAGCGACAGTTAGTTATTCCGGTGTTTCAAAATACTTTTTCTATACCACAAGCAACTTCCCTGTTGTTCTCAGCCCTTCAGACCTACTTACACACACAAGAAAATTGAATAAATCAGATTTATTTAATCTCCATCAGTTCATCAGCGCTTTACGTAGTTGGATCTGAAAGCCTCAGATTAACAAATCAAGGGAACACACACATGAAAAAGGCACCACATCTCACCCATCCTAACATGCTAAAGTACATTTAAACACTCAGTTAAGTATATATTCTTATATACAGCAGCTGAATGTTTAAGGTCTTAACATATATTTAACAAATATACCATAAAATACGATTCATAAGCAAATACTGATACAGATGGCTCACATTTTTTCTACAAAACCTTCAATACATCAATCAGAACATGGATTACACACCACAAAAAAAGAGAGATTGGCACAGAAGAGGCAATTTGGCAACTTCTCAGCAAACACAGATTAAAGCACACAAGCTCTAGTGCATACAAGAAACAAGAGAAATAACCCCAAAAGGTCACAGAACATACTCTGAGATCTGTGGATCCTTATGTAATAAAAGATAAAACCTGCTTCTGTGAATAAAACTGAGTAATTACAGTTTTCAATTTCAACAAGATTTTAAACATGTATAACAACACAACAATCATTGCATGTGCTGCAATATTTTTCCAACAACAGGTACGGTTTTCTAATCCAGTGAGGGGAAGTACAGTGATGGCCACAATTAAGTACCGCGACCAACTGAACTCAAAGCCAAATGTCTTCATTAAGTTTTGCTCTATACAGGATGCTACCAGTAACTTTTGTATTGGATTTATATTTCCATGTAATTTAGAATAGTGTGCTATTAAATCATATTACTTTACACTGCAAAACATTAGGGATAATAAATCACTGTAGACCTACTGCTAATAATATGGTATTGAAGCTACAAAGGCAGATTGCTTAAAAAGAAGGAATCAGCTGTCGAGCTCAACAGGAATTTTCTGGTATAGTTATTCATACATTGGGAAATGCTAATTCTACATTACTCCCCTCCCTGAATCCGAGATATCCATGGAAACAGAAAACAAGAGATAGACTGAAATTGCAACAGAATAATCTTATTTCTTTCGTCAGCCATATCACTATGGTTGGGCCAGTAACTGCCACCCCCCAGCAATATTCAAATATTTGCTTCTCAGAAAGGAACAAAAAAAAGCAAGCAGAGGGGGTCCGTGCAGCTTTTTTCATGTTTAACAGAGTCTGTATTTTATTGCAGATTTCCATCATGCATACACTGAAATACAACAGGCTTCTCTCCATCCTTACCATATCCCTTCTTCTAGGGTTGATTTTTGGAAGCAAGAAATATTTTTGTGCTTTTCCATACTCCTCCCCCTTCCCAGTAAGTACTTGAGCATTTTGCTGCACACAGCTTAGTTTATAGACTTTTAATTCTATCCAAGGTAAATACAGTTTTGTTAACTAGGCTAACCAGTCTCCTTGATCTGAACCAACGTGGCTGCTGCTCTCCTGACAACATAATTAAGTTAGCAGCCTTTTTGAAACAAACAAACAAAAAGCGTGCAGGGAAGAATCTTACTGATGGGCATCCTTTTGGGGAGGCCTGCAGCACTATTTTCTCCTGACTGCAAACAAAGGGAACTCTCATACCCTTCCTTACCTGCCGTCCATGCATCCTTTGAAGAAAGCAGGCACTAGTCCCAGGGAGGCACTGAGGGTGCTCCAACCTGTAAGCTGAAGTAGCTGAGCAGGATTTCACTTACGGTTTCTCACCCTCTTGACCGGGAGCCACCGCAGCGAATGGCACAAGAACTGAGCACGCAGTGGCAGTGGCTCGCCGAGATGAGACGAGATGGCAGACGCAGCCAACACAAACGGGGGTTAGAGAAAAGTGGCATGGAAGTGTCAGGGAAGCAGATACCTGCTGAGGGGGAAGGATGGGGTGGAAGAACGCTAGTAGTGGTAGAAGCTGGAAATAAACTGCAGCTGGGGGAAGCCTGGAGTCAAACGATGCAATTTGGAACAGCTGTGAAGTCCACCAGACTCCTACATTTTCTATCTCAACCATAGATACGGAAGGTAACAGCCAACTGCTGAAATTTTGGATCTTAAGATTCAATATATGACATATGAAAAGATTACTGTTATTCCATAAAATGGATGATGTGTTTAATAACATAAACAAACCAACCACCCAGAACAAGGAATATATATACAGTAACCATACAGACACAAAAAGACAAAATACCAGCATTTCCCAGATGAAAAGGCGCAAGAAAAGGGGCGAGAAAAACCACAAAAACACCCAAACATCTAGGTCCACAGAATAAGCAGGACTACTAAACAGGGTCTCCTAAATCACTTAAGCCAGTCTACAAACTACAGCTGTGCGGCTTGCCCTTTGCAGGTGCTGAATTGAGACTTTTTCTTGCAAAAGTGCTGAACAGTTGCAGCTGCTACAGAGGTAACAACGTGCAGATCACATAAAGGAAAGATGGCCAAACACTGGCACAAAGCCATCTCTGGCAGAAAGGAGGATTCTGGCATTTGCCTAAGATAATGGAAAATAAGTATTTTTACAATAAATTTCAGACCAGACTTGAGGGGAAAAAAAAAAAAACCAAACCACAAACAGGTTTGTCCTCATTATTTGGACAGGGCTACAAAACTGCCCAGCACCATGAAAAATCAGATCCACACATCCCATATTGCACATGAAGACCTAGATGTTCAACTGGTTTAGCCTTAATCATTTCATATCTCAATTCTCCTTCTGTAAACAGATAATAAAAAGCCATCTAATCTTACAGCAGCAGTGTAAAATAAATCCATTATAATTTTAACTATGCAGATACAGTGATAAGAGTGCCACAGAGCAGCTTTGAGGAAACAAGCAATTTTGCACATGCTGCAGAACAGGGACAGCACGCAGGTAATCTGAACCAGAGGTAGCATGGGCAACGTGAAATACTGAGCAGCTGATCTTTGTCAGAGCACTATCCCACCTGCACACACTGAAATACAGGAGTGCCATGAAAAAACAAAACAAGCGAACAAAAAAAAAAAAAAACCACCAAAGACTGGGCAAGTAGACAAAGTTGCTCTCTCAACATTTTGCTCTTTGTTGCTATTTGCCAATTTTGACATAACATATGCAGAAATTGCTCAGTCCTCAGAGTAATTCAACTTTTCACTGAGCACTGCAGAAAATGTTTTTAATAGTTAGAAAAAAAATGGACATTCTTATCATACAGCACTTGCAGCTTTCCCCACCAAGTCTATTTTTTCTTACTGAAAAACAAGATTCTTAAAAAAAAAATCGTTTTTCAACATAAGGAATCTAAAATTGAAGATGTGAGGACATAACACAATGAAATCACCCTATAAAAATAAGTGCTAGATATTTTATACTCTGGGCTTTAAGACCTTTGCCAAATGCTTCCTGTCTTTGGATAAAAGAAGAGGCTAAGGCTTCATTATGTACCAGTACGAGATCTTCTATTTTGTCTCAGCCTGAGTTACTTGTGTTAGATACAAATGTTGCTAACGTTATTAGACAAATCTTTTTGCAGAAATGGTTTATCACATCACATTCTTAACGCATTTGTGTTCATTTCTACCAAGACTTGGTTAACGCAGCCAAAACTGCACTCATTCTAGTGACCCTCAACAAGGCTATTAGATTTCATATTACTTTAACAAATTTTCTGTCAGGTTTTTCCTATGCTAAGGTGACACCTTCACTTGAATTGTAAACCCAACCCTAATACTTTAAGATGCTGATATAATTTACAAGAACCTCAACTATAGCAAAACAAAATAGTCGTATTTCATTAACTCATTTTAACTGTGAGCCAGAGAACAAATCTTACAACTGATTAACTCAAACCGACAAAGTTGAAGCATTGTATGATGGAGCTTAAATATCACAGGCTTTCTCCCAAAATTCCTCGTTATTTCTCAAATTGCCAGTATCAGTGTAAGAGAAACAGAGGCAGATTACAATGGGAAAAGTAAAATCTGTTTTTATCAAAATGTACATAGCTCAATAAACTGCTTTTCTTAAATTTCCACTGAAATATGTTGGATTTCCTAAATACCATCTTTTGAAAGGTGGTATCATTCAGAAGTTAGCGAGCCAATATTTTACAAGTTTAGTAGTTCCTACAGAATTTATACATTTTTTTTTTTAAATTCCACTTCTTGCTTCCAATATTAATCTTTGCTAATTCATTAATTGTAATATTTCTTTCCCTGATTTAGATCATCAACATCATAATGCAATCATTTGGCAACTATCAAACACATAGATCCTTCGGTAAACCAGGAAGGCAGTGACAGAAGCGTCTTTCTCGTCCAGATATAAAAACAAACGTTTTGGAAAAATTTCTTACCCAACTCCCAATTCTAAGCAAACCTGAGTGATAACTTCTATAAATCCCTCAACTATTTTCCTGGGTGATTTTTTTGCTGGGATGGGTTTAAAGCAAAGGAACAGAACTCCAACAGATAAAAAGAAAAATTCAAAATAAAGACAAAAATACATTGTTAAGTCCCAGTGAAGATGGGAGTTAAGAGGGAAAGCATACCGGCTGTGAATAAAAATTTTTTAAAAAGGCAGGGGGAATGAAATGCAGAAGCCTATAGCAAATATACTGCGAGTTAATGGACAGGTCCAGCCCAGAGCGACACTCTTAGGATGTGTCTTAGGATGCAAGCCTCGATACTGCAATCAATCACAAATGAATAAGCATTTTTCAAGTCTTTTCCAAGTACTTTGAGTTAAGTAAAAACTTGCTCACAGGCAGGCCGGCACTGCTCCAAGGAAGTTCACAGGCCATTAGAATTGTAAATGGCAAAGTCAGGCAAATCCTTCCCTCCGCAGCACTGCCTCCTGTGCTGAGCCATGTCAACGCTCCACCTCCCCCAGATCCCTCCACTTCCCACCCTCCGGCACCCTCTTCCGAAGAACAGATCCAAGGACTGCCGTTGCCCTGCGGGCAGCTGAGCACATGGAGAAGCTGAAACCACGGGTTGCTGCTTTCTCTCAGCTACCTGAAGAGTCGAAACGTGGCATGAGAGCAGCAGGGCAACCCAAGGGGAACTGCCGGCTCGCACGGCACCGCCTGGTTTATGGCATAACAACCCCGAGGTGAAAGCTCTTCAGAAGCACTGGAGTGCCTCATAAAACACTTCAGGTTACAGAAACGTCTACATTCAGGCTAAATTAGGAAGAGTGACACCAGCAGGTCGAGGGAAGGGATCCTGCCCTGACATTTGGCCCTGGTGAGGCGCACCTGGAGTGCTGCGTCCAGTTCTTCGCTCCCCAGCGCGACAGAGATACGGGCATACTGGAACAAGTCCAGCAAAAGGCCACAAAAACGATTAAGAGCATCTGACAAACAAGGGGAGGCTGAGAGAGCTGGGACTGTTCAGCCTGGAGAGAAGACTCAAGGGCGTGTATCCATATATATAAATATGTATAAATACCTGATGGGGAGAGTAAAGACAACAGAGCCAGCCTCTCCTCGGTGGTGCCCAGTGACAGGACAAGGGGCAATGGGCACAAATTTAAATAGAAGAAATTTCATCTGAACAAAGAAAATATTTTCTTACAATGAAGACAGTTGAACGCTGGCTCAGGTTGCCCACAGAGGTTGTGGAGTCTCTACCCTTGGAGCTATTCTAAATCCAACTGGACATGGTCCCAAGGAACCTACTGTGTGCTCACCCTGCTCCGAGAAGGGAGTTGGACCTGCTGAGCTCCAGAGGTACCCTTCCAGGTTCAGCCATTCTGTGATTCTGTATACATTAAGATTAAATGACCATCCTGCTTGACGCCAAATAAGAATGGAAATACAGTATATATACAAACGTCAGCAAACGCAAAGACAGTTAAGTGTCCAACTTAAAGCTACACTGAACAGGCAGAACTAAAATAGCTAGAGCTTTTGCTTATAATTTGTTGGCCTTGACCCCCTCTCTTAAGGTCCCTTTGCTGTTTGATGAGGTGACATTTTATAGAGCCAATTTCTGGATTCAAAAGAACAGTTTAATGAGTCAAGAGGGTGCCAGCTTGGCCTCAAAACTGAGGAACGGGTTGATTTTTATCTCATTCTCTTTAAACACTCATTCTGTCCCTGCTATTTCTCTCCCCAACACGCATTTATTTCTCTCATTTCTTCTGCATGCTGTTTAATCTTTTGCATCCATCTGGAATAACCCTCCCCTGTCATCACTGTATCCTGAATCACCAGCAAGTGACATTCTTGAAGCAATAATTTAAAAGCCATTGCCACAATGCAGTCCCTGCTTCCTGCTTAAGTGTTTCACACTAATTTCTATTTTTTGCTCCAAAAACAAAAGGCAATGTCATCCACAGCCATAATAAGATCTCCACTGCAAAGCTGTAATTAGTCTTCTTTCAGGGCTTGCCAACATTTCTTTGTTAAGTGGTAGTAAAAATGTGTACAAACAAGCACATCTCACCAGTACTCTGCCTAGGAATGCTTCTGAGGCAAGATCTCACAAGAAAGGTTTGTAAAACCCGGAGCAGTTTAGCATAACCTACTGCAGTTCAGCTGATTTATAGCAGTCACTTTTAAAAGGCTGCTACCAGTGAGTACAAGCAGGACAAAACCAGGTATACTCTTTTCCAAGGATAAGCAATTTCATTTTTCTTCCCACTGTTCATTTTCCTCTATCTCCTCATCATTTCCACTTGCTTTGCTATTTCCTCCTCAGCTATCTTACTAATTCAGTCTTAAACTCCAATTTCTACCTGCTTATAGCTGATGTTGCTATTATATATATCCAGGATCAAAAAAAAAGACACTGAAGGGTATGCCTTGAATACTAAACCATGTAAACGACAGGATTTTCTCCGTGCACTAAATTAATGCCTTTTCTATTGTCTTTCCCCATTGCTCTTTCATCGAGATCTCCAGTGGACTCCTGGCCTTTTTCAGAACGTAAAGCTATTTTTCCAGGCAGGGTCTGAATCATTTTTAACCAAGTGGTATTATTGCTGCAAAATAAGACTGAGAAGCAAAGAATGGATGCTTAAGGCACACATTCTACTTCCAACTCAGAGCCAGAGAAAATGAAGAATTTAAAGTGAGAGCACATAAGCTTGGCTGTTCTTGTGTGAAGATGAGAATGAAAGTAAAGCAATGTTGCAAATTCTCAGGCAAATCATTTTATTAAAACAATAGTGCTGCTTTACTAGCCTACAGCAGGACTGCAGGTAAACGCTCTTCTTCAGCTTCAAGCTGCACCAGCTGAGGAGACCAACAGTCCAACTCATTCCTTCTCTACAAGTTCCTACCAGATCTGTCTCAGCAAAGGAGATCTACTTAAGATCTACAGAATCTTACCACATCTTACTGCATCCTCATGCTCTAGAAAATCCCTCCAAGTCTACTGGTTCACTGTAGTAATTAAGTAAGAAAAGACTTTTCAAATGATGTAAAATGACCCAGATAATTTTGACACAAGCGACTCTGGGACCGATTATAAGGACCCAACAACCTCAAGCAATTTGTGGCCAGAGGCACCACTGCCTTCTTCAGCTGCAACTGGAAGACAATGTCCAGCAACCAGTAAACAACTTTGCATTAACTTGCTCCAGGAACACATCACCCTGTTAGAACTGTTTTATCAAACATACAGCATAATATAAAAGCAGCAACTCTAGAACAGCTCAACTTACCTACATGCTCATCTTTAGCAAATCCAAGAACCTGCCCTTTAAAAAAAGGAGGTGATCAACAGAGGCCATCAAAACAAACAGGTACAAGGTTGCCAGCGGACTAATGGAATAAATCAAGACAGGAAAGAGCATGAACGCATTGCCCAGGTACTACGCTGCACACCTTTTTCCCTGTTCAGGTAGTACATTCCCAGTTTACAGTTTAGTCAGCTTCCGCAATCCCTTCAAATCAATATATATCCAAGCAGAGAAAACAAAAGTTCACAAAATTTGCTCCTATACCCAGAGCTGCAAGAATAGTTGCATTATCCACATGACCTACTACTCCTCAGAGAATCCTCACTCAGATGCCTTAAGAACAAGATGACTGGTAACTCTCTTCTCTCAGAACACACTGGAAAGAAAACGAAAAAAAGAGTGTAGAATCCCTCTGTCATGCACCATTCTTATCTTTTTGGCTTGAGAAACACCAGGATTTTTCTCCAAGATCCCTCAAGAAGCACTTGGAGTTGCAACGCCATTGTGACCTGATCAGAGCCAAAGCTCACTCTAAAGCTGGCAGCCCATCGATTATCCCTTCTAATCCAACCAACCCTGACAGCTACAAATTCTCATTAAAAAAAACATTTTACTACCTAACTACAGTTACTTGTAAGTTAGTATTTCGAAGGTACCATCATGTTGCACAAACATGAAAGCTGTCTTCTGGATCTTATAAGACAAAATTCAAGGAAACATTCAAGGTCAGGTTGGACAGGGCTCTGAGCAACCCAATCTAGTTGAAGATGTCCCTGCTCATTGCAGGGGGGGTGGACTAGATGACCTTTAAAAGGTCCGTTCCAACCCAAACTATTCTATAATTCTGTGAATCTAAAACATGATATATAGCATAAGCACAGCCAGTGTGACAATAATATAACGTATTTCATTTACTTGCTAAAGGATGAGAAATTAACCTGTGTCACCACCATTTGCTGTCATTCGCCCAGCACTATCTTGCTATAGGGATGATCAAATGCTTCCTGACACGTGAACCTCAAAGTGCTTATAGGATGTGCCATGGAATATAGGAATCCTGAGGGAGGAGTGGCCCATCATACCTCCTTGGGCCACTGATACATCACTCGGCAGCTCACCACAGATCTTTCAGAGCCCCAGTCCTCTTCAAGGGAAAAGGAGAAAACAAACAGTAATAGTTTCACATTTATGCTTTAGTTGCCTCCTCCTCAATCTCTATCAGAGCAACCAAAGCAGACGGGAAGAGGAGATGATCACACTGTAGGAGTGCAGCTTTTATAAAGCACAGCACATGTAAATACTCCGCAGTCCTGGAAGCTTCTGTGAATGACAGTAAGCAAGCTGTATGAAGAGACAAGAATTATTCTAGCACTCCTCATTTAATGGTAGCTTTCTGTTATATCATGCAATGTCAGCATGGACTGCAGTTCTAATGGACCATCTTTCCTCACCTAAGCACTAAAGCATACTTTCACCAAATTCAGTATTACACAGTTTAAGAAAAATACCTCTCAGGAAAAGAGACATCTTTAAGTCATCCCCAGTCTGCCTTCAGACTGGCATAGTTCCTCAATATAAATCATGTCCATTTGGGGTCTAAACTCAGTGGACTTGTGAGAGGCAACCTTTCCGTAACATCCCTTCCAGGGACCACTAACAGCATCACATACATCAACACATCTTCTCTAAAAATTAAAAAGGGAACAAAAATAGTCTTGGAGCTTTCTAAACTGATTTCAAAGAGCCTTCAGCTGAGTAGCTTCAAAATGACAGTTCTGCTTTAGTCTCCCAGATTAGCTTGTTAAGCCTATGAGCATAACATCGGAAATGGCACATCTAAGGTAATAAAGCAAATAGCTGCAGACATGAAATTTGGAATTCTACCCCAACAATAAACAGAAAAACAAAAAAAACAAAGAATGCAAGAGGCTAATAAGATTGTGGCTTTGCTTTTTTTAATTGTTCTTTTCAAAATATCTTTCAGCTATATCACACTCCTTGAATAAGCTAATGCAGCCAAAATTAAGTCTCAGAAAACACTCAGGAGAACACTATACTCTTGAAAGGTCTCCTAATTTGAGTAGGAAGCAGTTTGCGTATCTGTCAACAGATCTTTGCGACCAACATACCAATTGCCTACATGAAGGAGATGAATTTGCAAAGTTTAATCAACACCTCAGTATCCTTACATATTTGCCATTAGTGATTAGTTTCAATACTACCTATGCTTATCACACAACATTTGCATATTATCATAAGAAAATACATAGTTTGTAAAAGTACATATAAAAATATATATTTGAAAACTAGCAACCGTAAAAATCAGCATGCTTATAAAAAAACCAAGAAGTCCTTACAGACATGCTATAGGACCTACAATAAGACCCAGCAGCTATATTTAATAAATCAAATGTGATTAAGCTCTAGCAAGTATAAAGGTCTCATGTGCCCAATGTACTCGGTCTGCACAATGACACACAAACCATTCTTGGTTCATGAGAAACACTGCTGATCTTACAAACCAAATACACTGGACTTAACTTCAAATAACAGGCTTAGTAAACCATTTAAGCCATAATAATTTGCTTTTGCTTTAAAAGTCCTCACGCCAAGTGCAGTTTTTCCCAGTCTTTTCACTTCTTCCACCATGCCCTTTCCTCTCTCTTCAAGCCAACACCAAGCTCGTTATTTCCCACTCTTTACGCACACGCGTCCAACAGAGTAAGGCACTCTGACTTAACATGTGCGACCTCAGCATTTCCATGGCTCCAGAGCAGCCTCATGGATCTAACTGTCGCACCCTAGAAACAAGGTCTTCATTTGTGCTCCCTCTTCTGGCTTTACAAGCATACAGCACAACCACAGTAGGGTGACACGGGAGCCCACCCGAGCACAGCCGTCACGGCGGTGTTTGCCATCCTCCCTCCCCAAAAACCAACACAGAGCCATAAAGAAAGCGCTCCTGACCCACACATTACTGCTCGCTGTGGTGGAACACGCTATAGAAATAACCCAGATGAGTATTCATGGGAGTGATTTATCTTATTTCACTGCTCAACACAAAAGACCAAGTACTCAACTTCCAAGTATGGCACAAAAATAGCTTCCAGCAAATTTTTTTAAGCCCATTCTAGCTCTGGAAAACCATCACATGTAACAGAACAAACAGCCCAGCACCTTCCATAAGGGAAAAAAAAGCAGTAACATTAAAGGTTCGTATTTGGATATGTCTGGCATAAGAGGCCTTCATTTTCAAGCTCAAAATGCATTTTAATCATTTTTATATTTATTTTCATAATAAAACCAACAACTTAGGTTATTTATCTGTATTGAATTTGGCATCAAAGAGGAAAAGGAAGGGGAGGAAAAAGCCAACTGCATGGTAGCTTACTTTTCCAGTATAACGTTGTACTGCAGTGGAAGTCTATTTTGAGAAAACCTTAGTTGCCAGTAGCATAGCCTTCTTAAGTCATTTTGGTAGAAGCTGTCAAAATATACATTCTCTGGAGTCTTGCTGGATTTGGAACACTTTATCTGGCTTTATTTTACAACAAAATGGAAATTTGTGACTATCCTCTAATAAACGTATTTGTGGAAGTGTTAAGTCTGGGTGAGAAAAGAGCAAGTAAAATCACCTATGGTTTTCTCTGGCACACATGGGATGTATACTACAAAGCGGGACTAGACAGAGGCAAAGGTTGAGGAAGGGAGGGGGGAACATAATTGAGGCACCTTTGTCCAAGAGAACGATGTGGGAATTGTTAATGGAATGAGGCGGTGTTGGAGAGAAGCTGCTTGGCTGTTGGGAGCCCTAAGCCCCATCTCTGCTCTGCATGACTGTGTTAGAATGTGAGAGAATAAAAGCCATGGCTAAACCCTGGAAAAGGGTCTGGAAACCAAGCACTCCCTATCCTAGGCAGGTGCCCCAGCTAATTACAACTACTTAACAGTCAGACATTATATTCTTCACAGCTCCATTTTCATTCTTGCATTTGCAACTAAATTCTTTCTCCCTGGAATATCCTAATGCCTGGTAGTCAGGAGCGACAGATGTTGGCACAGACCTCCAGCCCTCAGAGGGGGTATGAAGTGCACAAACTCCGAAGAAGGGCAGAAATTCTGCACCACCATTGTGCCCGATAATATTTTCTACTAGCTACCGCCAAATGGTTTCCCAGATCTGCTCATCACGGACATCTGGTATTCTGCATTAGCCAATGTGAACTGGTCTGGAACACTCAATAACCTCAGGAACATGGTGTAAATTCTCATACTTAAAGATGCTTTTCTGTGATAACAAAGTTACTTGACTCTTCTGAAGTTTAGGAAGTAACCAAAATTTTAGAAGATATCCCGTGTCATAGCAAATGGGTTCTAGGGTTCACCTACACACTTGCCTCACCACCTATCAAATCTTATTTGGCATACAGCCATTTTAGTTTCTGGAGAGATTTGTTCAAAAGCAAACAATTCTGCATGGTCTGCAGACAGCTCCAGAAATGGTGCTTATAAACTCGCACAGAAGACAAATTAACATACACGGAACTAGCTAACAGCAGCTCACGTTTACATACAAAATAGCAAATGTAGGGACACTCCAGAATAGGTGGCTTACCTCTTGCCCTCCATGATTTTGATTTATTCTGCAGTTCGTGTGAATAAATGAACACTGAAACTACAGAAAAAATGCTGGAGAAATCTAAACATAAGTCATCGTAATATAATTTACCAACAAACACTTATCAGCCGACCAACAGCATGTCTTCCAGATTCTCAACACTTTATTTGCTGTTTACCCTCTCTGGGTGGAAAAATGGTGATAAAATTCAATTTTGTTTTTACCAACATACACAGACTGCTACAGTCTGTAAACCTTTCTAAATTACAGTTTATATTAAGAATTAAGTGTTACGCGCTGCAGCCTGCAGAGAATGGATGAGAAGACACTTTTCCCAGTGAAGCATATGAAAGCTGTAAGGCTTATGTTTTCTTTGCAGTAGTAATACGTTACACCCCCAAACAGAATAGCACAGTGTTTTAAAGATTTTCCCCATGATGCCTCATCCACACATTCATACTAAGGCCAAACATAGCTGAAATCTGTAGTAGACTGACCTTTCAACCTTTTTGCCTAATTTAATCAGTTAGAAGTTAAATTACATGCCACAAAAATGTATATTCTAATACATTACATGCTAGATCAGACTATAAAGTTCCAGAAGGATCTGACTCCCGATGGTATATAAGGCTTACGAAGAACACAACTACTGAAAAGGAATTCATTTTTGTTGGATACACTGTTCCATAAAACTTCTCTCTCAAGTCTGCTTTGCCTTTTTTTTTTTTTTTTTTTTTTTAAGTGCTCTGGAGGTCCAAAGTTTTTGATAAAAAAGGGTAAAAAAAAAAAAAAAAATGCCCCACTTTACCTCACCTGAAAATTTAGGTTTGTGTATCTATAAGAAAGTCCCCTTCTTTTCATCAGTTCCCAAACATTATCATTCACCAGCACATGGAAGTTTTTCCTCTCCTCCAGTTTTGTTTTTTTTAAAAAACAGGACCTGAAAGTAAGCAATGTTCCAGGTGAGAGTGGATTATCTCACTGCATCTTACATTCCCCATTACAATGGAAACAAAGTAATTCTTCAAAAAATACTGCCAAGTCCATTTCTTACCTAGTGGATGAACACTCTGTTTTTTAGATGCTGCCATTGAATGCTGACAGGTTTTTCAACAAGTAACACAGGAAAATACAAAGATTTATTTTGCAAATGGTTAGGAAGTTATAACCCAGCAACATGCATGAAAAGTTCCTTCCAAATTACCAACAGACATGTCACAATAAACATTCTCAGCAAAAGCATCTCCCCAGATTTTCTGACCTGTGTAAGATAAAAATCAGAAGGGAAAAAAAAAAGGGGGGGGGGAGGCTATCAGCAATGTTTATGCAGTTCCCATCCAAGGGAGCAGACTCTTGGCTAAATCCAGATGCAAGTTAAGCAGACTGCAGGTAATCCACTCTTCTGTCACTGCCAAGTGCCACTGCAATCAATCAGAATCACTATAGGGACACAGGACAGAGGAAAACAGACAGTTTTAAAACCGAAAGGTAAAAAGTATGTTTTTAATTTTAGCGTGTGTAAGTATTTTTAATTATGCACTAGAAAAGCATGTTTTAAGACAATTCCACGTGGAAATAGGCTGTCCTTTAGAAAATTCTTAAGGCCCAATACCTAACTTGTGTAATATAATGCCAAAGGCAACCTTGAATTTCAAAACCAGCTGATGATTTGGCATCCTTATTTGGAAGTCAGCATTCATTAGCTTACAGACAACCAGACAACAAACACACAGTTATTTCTAAGAAAATAAAATAGAAAAAATTGTCTATAGTTGTTTCCCCCCTCCCCATAATCAGGACATCAAAAGAAATACATGACAAGTAGGTAATCAGAACTAGTGGCTTCTTCTGGAATAACAAATCTCTCCCATGCTTCACCAGGTGACAGATGAATTCTGTGATCTGATCTTTACATCGAGCCCAGGCAGGGTCAGTGCCTGATGATTACAGAGGTAAGTTTTCCATCCAGTTGACCACCATCATTATCACTGTCTGAGTATTTGTGATTTCTGTATGTGTCGATGAATGTCAAAAAATACTAAAAAAGTAACCATGCACTAAACCGTAAAAATACCTTACTGCAGAGCTGAAGTAGTATTTTTTTCTTCTACCGTGGAACAACCGTAACTTTCAACACAACAGGCATGAGTCATGAAAGCCTAACTTGAGAATGGAAAGACATGGTCTTTGCCTCTCAAATCACTGTTACATTTATATAGCAAAGACTCTCAATACGTACTTTATAGGAGCTGTACAGTAAGCTGAGTGGGCATGCGTGCGCATTGGTGCATTTACACACCCCTACACCCCCAAACATGCAACTCCTTTGTCATTATTAACGCCGGTTATTCAGCAAATTCTTCAAAACAGTTGCCGCACTAAGCTTGCCAGTTTGGAGAGTAGATCATGTCATCTGGTAACGTAATGCAAATTTTACATCCCAGCTGAAGAGTCTGCCAAGCCTGGGAACTGTCACATTCAGAAGCACTCCATCAGCACGGGGAAGCAGACCTAAAAATGTATAGCAGGCTTCCTTCCCTCAACCAACCTGACAGCAGTAGCTACTGCAGCACTGCGCGGAAGGCGCTTCATTAATTCCACTCGGGGTATGTGGGGCCAGTTGTGGTTGACAGGACAAAGAGAACCGGCACCTGGGACAGGCAGGTCCTACCAGATGAAATCAGAGCAACAGTTAAGCCTGCGAAGAAAGTTTTGGCTGCGATTCAAGTTACACTGTTGTTTACTTAGTCGGTAAAGAGACACTGTACACAGGCTTATTTGGCCTATGCAGTATGCATACAGTTTGGCTGGAAGGAAAAAAAAAAAAAAAACAAAAACACTGCATTTTAGTTATAAGGGCTGTATCATTCAGTTCACAAAGTAAAAAATGAGCAAGTAAAGAGGGAATAAAATGACTGTATTTGAAAAACAAAGTAGCCATGCTGTCTTTACTTACCAAACTTTTGCAAAGATCACACAAAAACAAGAGTGAAGTTTCCTTACCATTTCACATAACTACACAAACTTTAAGCCTTCCTGTCACAAAACACTAAAGACAGAACCAACAGCAAATTTGCTGTCTAATGCTCCAAATTGCTTTCCCCTGAACGTAAGTATAAAGGAAAGCACAAACCATCTATTCCCCCCAACACCTTTAAAAACCAGAATATTGAACTATTACCAAAAAAATCTGGTGCGAGAAGGTGCCTTTTTGTGGTCAGAGTACCCACGCACGCACATGCCCCTGCAGTACTGCCAAGCGATCATGACAACTTGTGAGTCAGCATTAAGTACTCATCTTGGATGGGGATCTAGCATAAGAAAGCTGCTTGAGTGGAAAACTGCTTGGAGAGGGACAGGGGAAAGGAAAGAAAGCAGCAAACCATACCACAGAAATTAAGAGACAGTTGTCTGCTTACTACCACATTTAGAGATGGAAAAAGGAGTATTTTGAACACTGGATAGAATAAATGTCAGTTGTTATCATTACACCTTAGTAAACACGTGTTGATCCAGTAATATTTTATGCAGCTAAAATCAATTTCAGCCATTTTGAGATAATGCCCAAGAGGATAGGTATTGTGTCCTCTAATTAGAAAGCTACTCATTGCAGCATTGAACTATGAACCATTTGCGGGGGGGGGGGGGGAATCAAACTAACACTGCTTTATCTTGTCCTACGAAAGACACATTTTAAACATTTAACATGAAAACAGAATTTCTCTTTTTGAGAAGCAGCACGTAACATGAGAATATAGGATGAACTCTGACATTAATGGCTAATGAACACAAATGAAAGGGAAACACTTCCACAAGCATACACTCGTCTATTCATTTCAAGGCCACAGAACACTATGAGGTCAAGATGAGCTTTAGAAAACACAACAAAAGCAAATCAACATTCTGCCATTAAATAAATACAAAGTACTTTTGTTGAGATGAAGGATGAAGCTTGCACTGACATCTGGAAGAGTGAAATACCCTTACCCTTCACATAGCAGGCTACTATTAAATCTATTAAACAATCACCGTGACAGGTAGCACACCTAGGTGCCATGGACAACTTGAATCCAATAGGGCAAGTATGGAAATAATTTGCAGGGGCACAGAATCTGCCAGCTTTCCACACTGCCATTTCCACTGCCTTTTTGGAATATCCCCTTCTCAACAAGGCCCGTCACAGTACCTTAATGCCTACTAAAGGCATCAAAAGAGAAGAAGAAGAATCAATGTTTTGCTTTGAAAAAAACCCCTTTGTTTTCAGTAAACAAACATGCAATATATTCAGCATGAAAAATAAAGATATCGGAAGTTTTTTATCCAAGCATGTCAACTAAAGCAAAACAGGCTTGTATTCCACTGTTTGTATTCAAAGACTATTACTTATAAAGTGGTCTTAAGACATACTAAGTATTAGTCATCGAGATGCATGATGTTAGCCATCGGGGGGGGGGGGGGGGGGGGGGAAGAGTAAAAACTACAGTATTTTTAATTGTGCATCCTGACAATACTTCCCTTGATATACTATATTTTTATACAATAAAGAAAAACAAGCCAAAAGAGATTGAGTAGCTCTTAATTAAGATTTTTCAATGGAATAATTTATTGTGGGGTTTTTTAGAGTGATCCTTTAGATGTATCCTTCAAGATCCCTGTAACCACCACCACCTTTAGGCCACATTTTCAGTGATGTGATAGAGTTGATAGGTAAACACTGCAAAGCATGAAAGTGATAGACAAGGAAGGAGCTCCTGAAGTGCCATATATGTATAAGGAATGACAGAAGATACAGTAGGAACTGAAAAATTGCTGTATGGAAACTCCTTGAAGTTTACTCCTGTTTGTGTTAAAAAAGAGAAAGCCACAGGCTGAAACTGAATTAAGAATTCAGGCTAATTAATGCACCTATAAAACTTCCATTTCCAGCTTAGAAATGAAGAGCATTTGAAAAGCAAGCCATTAACACTCTCCAATTCTTTTTGTGGTTTCAGAAGCAGCACAGCCACACTACACCAGCTTCTGTAAGATGCTCTTTCCAAGTTTGGAAATAAAGCATTTGAAAACAAACCTTTTATCTCTTCAGACAGCTTCCGGAACCTGGAAAACATGTACATAGAAAGCATATAACTACAAACTTACTGCTATGAATGAACACATGTTCCTTATTTAAAAAATAAAATAAAAAAAATTAAACAACCTCTCATTTGTCCTGGACGGTTCATCTTCTACAAGCAATGTAGGAAAATTAATCCCTTGGACAACGGCTTTCCTCTCCCGCCTCATAAGGTAAAGATATGAAGAGAAATCTGCTTTTTAAAACAACTCACACTAACAGGAAGCCAGTTTTTCGACTGTATGGCATGGGAGCAGGGGTGGAACACCTCGATACGTCAGGATGTGCACGACACACGAAAGCTGCGTTTAGCACTCAGAACCCGCACGTGGTTGCGCAGGTTCCCAGGCAAAGCCGAGTCACTCGCGTGCAGCAGAACAGGCTCCGAAGGCAGGAGAAGGTGGAGACAGGGAAGCCAGAGGAGCCAGGAAAGACCCGAGGAATTTCAGAGGGACTGAGGGACTTCTCCCCCGCTCCAACCCACCTTTTCCAGGGTACTCCCCTCTCCCCAGATTCGCTCGGGTGGGGGGTTCTCACATAGCCCCCCCACTTCGCAGCTCCCCAGAGGCAACCAAACGGGGGTCTCGGCCTCCACAGCCTCCCACCGCAGCTCCCATCGCCGACGTGGTGCAACGTAACGGAGCTGATCAGGTGCCAAAAGCCCCGCTCGCCTTCCTCCCCTTCCACCTCGCTGCCCAAGACAACGTGCTCCCATCACTTCTGCCAGGCCAGTTTAGATATCTACACCAGCAGAGAAGAAACAAACCAAAACCAGTTTTCTAGTGAGTTTAGTCCCTGAAGTAGCTCATCGTGGTGTAAGATGTACATAAAAAGCTGCAGGAGATAAGATCGGGGGGGGGGAAGCAAGCAGAGATCAGACCCCACAGTCTCGTGAGACCTCTGGCCACCAGCAGTTACATCAGGTTGACCATACTACAGAAGTGCCCCCTCAAAATGCTTCAGAGTGCCAGGGCCTAGTCCGAATTCTTCCCCATACCAATGAAAAAAAACTAATGCTTTCTGGGTTTGGGGATTTTTTTTTTTTTTTTTTAAGCCACAATAAAACATAAGCACATCCCCCAATTACTATAGATTCTGCAGTCAAGTTCTCTGCATTTGAGGGGGGGTCACCAATCATCAAGTGCAGGGGGATGAGCTTCACCCTGAGAAAACCCACCATCCTGATTGTCACGGTGTCTCTTAAGCAGCAGATACACACGGAGACAGGGACCACCTTGTTATTTCATGTGTTGAGCTGCTTCAAGCTCAGCCACCAGAAACCCCTTGGTTTTGAGAAGAAACTCAAGACCTTAAAAAAAAAAAGAAGAAGAGAGTTTTTTCTCCTGCAATGCTGGAGTGAATTCTTCCTTTTTTTAATAGCAGTCACGCAGATTACAGCGCATCTAACCAATTAATTCAACCAGCTTTATGAAGCAAATAAACTCCTACCCAGGCAACAATGCAAGTTCATCTTCACATAAAGATCAGCTAGTCTTGAACAATTACTTCAATTCACTCACGGCAAATAAGCCCTCGTTCAATACAACATTCATTAACTTGGTTTCTCCAATTTCTTCTCTCTTCCTACCTCTGCTGCTCCTCCCCTATTACACGCTGTAGCCCCTATTCGCCCTGCCCTCAAAGCAGAATAGTCAAGTACAGATCATTCCCCATGAGTGGTTCTCCGTCCCTCTTCACTGTATGCCCTGGCAGAGGAGAACGCACCCCTTGTAAACGTGACAGGTAACGCACAATACATAATGCAAAGTAAAAACCTAAGCAGATAGTTTTGTCATGAAGTTGGCTATCTGCCTCTCTCTGGGAAAAAAATATTTTTCTTCAAAGATAAAAATTAACATTTTGGTTAACATCATCTGAGGTTTTCAACAAGTAAAAAATAAAAATCAAGAAAAGCAGATGCCTTTAAATTACAATTTTCATATGTTCCATAACCTAACGTCAGTGGAAAAAAAAAAAATGGATGTGAATTTTGATCATTTCTACCTGAACACATAAACTACGTTTTGACTTGATTAGTCACATCGCATAGTCAAAACAAGTGACACTTGTCTTTTCTGTGCTAAAGTTGTACAACCTGTTATGTACTGCAGCGTTAAACAAACAGCCCACTTCTTTCTAGAGCAGGCAAGGCCTTAAAGGTCGTGCTATAGTAACGTCCCATTTTTAATGTGGGATAAAGGCCTAATGTCACAAGCAAAGAAAAATTTGAACTTTAGCACCACTGGGGCAGGCTCCTCTGTGTGACTGCAATCTCTGCTCTCTTACAGCTCCTGTTATGGATGCTTCAAGAAAATCAGGCTCGTGATAGCCTCTTTAGAGCAAGCCAAAGTCAGTGCCACTGTGCAGGCATTCAGGTAAATATGAAGCATCCTGGCTCTACTAATCTTCTTCGATACGGACTATTTCCAGATTTCTTCTCCAGATATCTACTGCTCTATTTCAGTCAAATACAGAGCACAAGTGAAATACACGCAGCTCGGACTTGTAACACACACCGAGCTTGTTCGACATAGCTGGTGCAACTGTTAGTGCTTCTGGTAGCATTTACCTCCATAGAATAATGGGTATTTTGCTCTCTAAACATACGAGTACTGCCAAATCCAGAGTAAAATAATCACAAATTCAAGATTAAAAACAAACAGTGAAACTGCAAAATCTATAAGCAAGGCAAGCAAAACCTTATGGGCTACATAATGCTGGAAAAGTATTTTACATAAATGCGTAAGCACTTACATGGGGAAGGCTGACAGTTCATCTGAACGATAAAAACTAAATCATGCAAATACCTCTGGAAATTTTTCATCCTAAACGGGGTACGATCAGTACTGCAAAATTTTACAAATACTGATTCTATATTTTCTTCCTAAACAAGGTTATTTTCAACAATTATGTCTTCTCTCCCCCACCCCCCAAAACCAAACAAAAAAGTACATCTAGAGAAATAAATTCTGAGGAACAAAGGGACACTTTCTTGGCCTTGTTGATTGTTAATGTAAATCACTAAGTAGTTTTCATTAATCCACACATACATATTTTTTGTATCTACAGATAGTTTTTTAAATAAAAAAAAAGTCATAATACATTCCAATATCACAAGTCTTTTTCCCTTAAGGTTCCAAAGATTTCAAGCGGAACCCAGAAATGAACTCTACCAAGAATCTTTTAAGACGCATTCTCAACACTTGACTTTAGAATACAAATATTCCTTCTTTGTCTTCACCACCTTCTTTTTATTCTCTGTATAAATCTCCTTTTTACTAATTGTTCTCAAAATATGAATTATAAAATGGTTTCAGGATATCCTCCTGTTCTCCAGAACCTTATCTTCCCAAACTCCCATAGCTAAAACTGACACCCAGCATTTACCCTCACTAACTTTACAGTAATTAAAATTAAAAAGCTTGCATTCAGTAGCCACTGACAAATGTTTTTGTAATAATAGAATTCTTTGAAAAAGAAAAGCAAGTGTTTCATCTAAAGCTATGTGCTGTTTTTGGCTAGGATATAGTTAATTTTCTTCATAGTAACTGGTATGGGGCTACGTTTTGGATTTGTGCTGAAAACAGGGTTGGTAACACAGGGATGTTTTCATCACTGCTGAGCAGGGCTTACACAGAGCCAAGGGCTGTTCTGCTGCTCACCCCACCCCACCAGCGAGGGGACTGGGGGGGGGGGGGGGGGGGGGGGGCACAAGAAATTGGGAGGGGACACAGCCAGGACAGCTGACCCCAACTGACCCAAGGGATATCCCTGACCATAGGACCTCATGCTCAGCAATAAAATTAGGTGGAAGGTTGGTGGGGGGGCCACTGCTCAGGAACTGGCTGGGATCGGTCAGTTGGTGGTGAGCAACTGTTTTCATTTGCATCACTTGTCTTTCTTGGGTTTTATTTCTGTCTGTTATTTTCCTTTTCATTACAGTTTTTTATTATTATTATTTTATTTCAATTATTAAACTGTTCTTATCTCAACCCACGAGTTCGCTCACTTTTACCCTTCCAATTCTCTTCCCCCCATCCTGCTGGGGGGCAGTTAGCGAGAGGCAGTGTGATGGTTAGTTGCCAGCCAGGGTTAAACCATGACAAGCTAGTAACTCCTAAAACAGTTGTGAAAAGCCCCAAGTCAATCAACTTTGCTGTCAAACAGCAACTGTTTTCCTTACCATCAAAGGAAGTTATTTTTGTCCAAGCAATACACCTCACAAGGGACTTTGCTTAAAAGATACTAATCAGCTTTTTATCACGTCCTTCTCCTATTTGAAGTCACCGGTGAAAATTACTTAATAGGATGCTGCCTTGCATTACCCACCGCCATGCTCATTCTACTTCTTCAGAGTTTTCTTACTCATTCAAAACAGTTTTTCTTTGAGTTCTTCTTTGTTGGTTATTAAAAATAATGAAAATAAATATCTGCTTTTATAGCCAATAACCAACCTATTAAAGGGAGTTTCTGGTAGAGACTTCTACAGCACCAGGTCCTGATTTAGGTCAGAGAGGCTTTTGAGTCCTGGAGTACTTCAGATTTCTAGCTCCAGTGTACTTTCACATGTTTAAATTTTAAGCAGTGATGATTTCACTAGGATTTGAACGTGCAATTAATTACTGAAATGTATATTACCAGCACTGTTATTTGCTTCATTTCCAGTCAATGGAATAATTATCAGAAACAGAGTCTCACGGACCCTTTTAAAAGTCTTCAAACATACCTTCAATAAACGTGAACTCAAAAGGTTGTACAAATTTCTTCAAGGTACTTCAGAAAATTTTAATCACAATTACTCATGATTATAAAAAGCACCTTTAAGTACAGTTTGGTATTACTGGAAGTCTCTTCCTGTTCAAGGCATGTCCCTACAATATTTAAACACTGATAACTTATCAGCACCAAAAGTTTCTGTAATGTGGTAGATCCAAATAGGTTATGTGCAGTCATGAAAATGAGTAATTCATGTACCTGGATTGTCTCGCCTGGTTTAATAGAGCTACTTGTGCATGACACAGTATGTAGGGCTGGAAGCCAAAATGACTTTTCCCTTCTTCACATTTGATTTTTTGCATTATTTGTCTTCAACAGTTACAGCCCCTTCCCAGATGATGGTTCATTTTATAGGAGATGGTAGCTCCTACATGTCTTTACTCAATTCTTCATCACATCAGTCAGATATTAAGTTGTGATACACTGACATAACTACATGAAAATGCTGTCAAGAGCAGTAAAATATCCCTTCTCTGCCACACTACCAGCAGAGCAGAGAGCAAGTATTATCCACTCATTATTTCAGGTCATGGTTTGTATTTTCTACGAACAACAGCTTGGTGCACTTCCATAATGACCTAGAATGTTATAAAATATGGAAACATACCCTCATTTTGTATTACTGTTATGGTTAAGGAATTTTTTTCAATTTAACTGAAATTTCCCGTATGCATCTGTCAGACTGAAAAGATAAGCAGGTTTCTCAAAAAAAACCCAACCAAACAACAAAAACACAAACAAACAAAAACCCCTCAAACTAAACAAAAAACTCTAAAACAACTCAGGCCCTTCCTGGTACCAGCAAATACAGAGGAAAGAAAAAACACAAACTTTTCTATCTTTCTTCTCAAACTATATGAGAATATTAACAGATTGACTTAAACGTGCACACACAAGAACATTGGTGCAAGTTGTGATTATAAAAGAAACCATCCCAAGATTCTTGATTCAACCATGTCTAAGGATTTGACATCACAGATTGAAGCTCTCCAAAAAACCTCAAAAGCAAATGGAAGACAAATCTTTCTAGAAATGAAAATATTATACTGAGCCTGCACATGCTTTGATTGTTCTTAAATCAAGAGCATTCTTCTCAAAGTTCCCATTCCACCTTCTTTAGTAATTAGTAGAAGAGAGGGAGAGAAAAGCATTACTTGTGGAGTTTGTTCTCCATTGTTTTTGCTTTCTCAAAGATTTCCAGAGAAAAGGTTACTTCTGGTTACATCTTTTAAGCACTGTATCACTAGGCAAACAGTATTTACAGAACATACATATTTAGCAGAGTTGCATTATCATTCACTGGCCACTTGACAAGTTTACAGCAGTTCATAATATAAGGAGTGGTTTTAATAAATCTCTAAACTGCTGAAGCTGTTATGACATACAACATTACTAACATCACAGACATTAAAGCACGTGACTATTATGTGTATCAGCTAACAAAACAGACAAATGATAAAATATAGGGTAAAGCTCTTGCATTAATATGAATAGACAAATATTTCACTAAATGTAATGCAGTCCTCAAGAAAAAAAGGTAAAATGAATTCATGGTCATTTGAATTATCATCCAGTATAATAAAATCCTTTTTAGAATTAAATTACCTCCTTTGAGCATAAAAAGGATAATCATAGGCTTTCTTACTGTCTTTTGTAAAAACCGAAAATAATTTACAAGCTATGATGTTGTCATTTCAAAGAGTACTCATAAAAATTGTTCCAAAAATCATATGTAAAATAGCATCAGTAACTTAAGTACACTTTTAATTGTCTCTCCATTAAGGTGCTTTTTAAACATCACAGCACAATGAAAACATGACAAGGAAAATCACAAGTAAAGAAAGATGCTATTCTGATTAACTAAAGAAGAGATAGATAAGCATGCCAAAATTTTCTCAAATTCCTTAAAAAAAAAAAAAAAAAAATCAAACAACAGACTGTCTAATCTCAGAACCTTAAATCTGGAAAACATACATCTGCTTGGCCACATAAAAATAACTAAACCATGAAGCCAAGCAACCTTGTTCCCTGTAAAAACCAGAGCCTAGTATTCAGAATCTACAAACACAGCTTCTGGTTTGTTAGATTTTAAGATAGATCTAGGAGAGAACCTTTCACACCAGTTTGGCAGGACATCTAAAGACAGTATCTGGAGAGAACAGGACCACGCGCAGGAGTACAAAGGCTGAAAAACAAGACAACAAATGCAAGAGTCTGAGATACGGAGTCTGTTTGGACTTGCTTCACTTTTATAAGCCCTAAGAACCCAAAAGCCCAAATGTTTGTTCAGGTACCAAGTCAATCTGCCTGATTTAGAGATGCCCAGCTATGGAAAGACAAGCACAAAAGATAAGAATGTGAGATTTATCCAACCCCAATGAAAAAGGACTCTGTAAGAGGTTCCTCCTCAGTGAGAAATCCAGCCTCAGGTTTAGCATAATCACAGGGGAAAAAAGCCATATTTGAGCGCTCTCTGAAAAGAGGAGCTTGCAGTGTTATGGGATTGTTTTGTTGTTGTTGTTTTAAAGCTGATTCCAAGGGGTACAGCAGGGATATGGCTATTCACATCCAGTTTTTAATGGAATAAACTTAAACTCAACAAAAATGGATGGCAATGCAAAACTTGAGCAGAAAAGTAAAGATCCAGGTATGATAAATTTACCTACCACGTACCACAAATTAGCATCGTTGTTAAGGACGAGTCCAAGTCTTGCTGGTATCCTCCTGTTTGTTATATGGGGTTAACTCTCCATTAATTATACTTTTACAGCCACAATGAGGTAGTGCAGATGTCTACTTTCTGACCCCATACCACAGCCCTAAGTTGGGGAGGCTTCCTTTCTGGTGACAAATGGCTCACACAAGCTCAGAACTTCTTCCACAAAGGTAATTGTGACAAGAGACATCCAACCCACCCTTACCAGTATTGCCACAGCTTACAGACCGATGGCCGCTCACGTGGACAATCATGTTATTTTCTACCTAGTCGTATTTGGCAGAGCTACAAACAGTAGCAGAGGCACAGAAGCTATGCGTCCCAACTCTGGAGGGTCACTACCCCATCCACTCACATTCAGGTGGTATCCAGACAACCGTCTTTCCATATGAAAGTTTTATATCCTGCTATAGAAGCTTGGAAATAGAACTGACCTCTACAGACATCAGGAAAACAGTCATTCCCAATGAACAGATTTTCTAACTAAAAATACATTCTATGAACACACTTAAACTCTTGCTAACCTCTGTTCACTATTCTGACCCACTATTTCATAGTTCGTCTGTCCAGTACCGACTAGAAACTTGACACTGTGCCCTTTACTCAGATTTACCTAGATCTGAAAACGCTCCATTTCATATTTGCCACAGCAGCACCATCATTCCTCTGCTCCCAATACCTACACTCAAGAATCACCGCTCCATACCTGTGCTCATTTTACTCTTTCCCCAAGCAGCTGCTAAAAGCAATTAAGGAGAGAATACCAGGCAGCAAGGCAGACTTCTGATCCAACCTCTCTGGCAATTTTTATGTGCACCTTATCTATCTTACTAATCCTCCCTCCCAAATTACAGACATACCACACCATACATTCTTACGCAGCCCACACTACAGAAATATTCACCTGCCTTGTACAGCTCCACATCAGAGTACTGATCCGTTAAACAAGGCTTGTCAATCATTCTCTACACTTGGAAAGTCATTAAAAGAAAACGGTTTTGGGTTTGGTGGTTTTTTTTTTTTTTTTCCTCCGGAGAATGACGCCACAGGATTTATACCAAAACAACGACTCCAGATCATTACTAGACTGGTGAATTTCCAAAAGGGGGGTGGGAGAGAAGCTATGTCAGTGAAAGTGCAATCAATATTTCTACATGGTATTTTTGTTTTCAGTGTCAGATGGGTATCTCCAATCTTTAGAAATCAACAGAAACTTTACCATGAAGCATCTATATTTGATGCATAGTACACAACATGACAGACCTACAAAGGCAAGGAAAGAAAAGATTACGAGAGATCACATCTGTCGTAAAACCAGTTTGGCGTTCTCTTCCATTTCACACACATCCCTTTTCCAGATTATGCCCGTATTCCCCACTCACCCAGCAATTGTGGACGATGGTTGAAGCAGTTGCAGAAGTAAGAGTCTCTAAAAGACCCTACACACACAGGTACCACATAAAAAAACTGCACAGATAATTAAAACATAATAATGTTTTATGTATGCTATGTAAAATTTTATATCCAGTAGCTACCTTCGAAGAGTTTATACCCTATCTTGAGCTTATTCTAGATAAAAGCTCTTATACATTAATTGATCAAGGCAAAATTTAAATTCTCACCACATCTATTAAAATTATACCATGACTTTAAGAAGTATCCCTTCCAGTAGCCATGCATAACAGAGCTTATCCTTGCCACTGCCTGCAGAATCAAGGCTGCAGACTACAACTGTAATAGCTGACTTGCAAGCTAAAATGAGAAGACCTGAATGCGCAACAAAATAATATTGAAAAAAAGACTGAAAGTCATAAAAAAGCTCAGCACCAGCCAAGTTCAAAACAACTTTCTGTAGGTAATCTGCCTGCAAGATCACACTCTCGGTTCAACACTGTTTACCATTGCACTCCTTTCTTTCAGAAAGGCCTTCCTTCTAACAGCAAAGAAAGAACCAGCATTTTCAGGCAAACTAGTTTTTCAACCCAATCGCACAGAGGGATTAAAAATGGGGTTTACACTGGAACCTATCTGCTCCGTGAAGCTCTCCTAGAATTGGAACAGATACCTAGCTGTTACCTAGGAAACAGCAAGTAAAGTCCTGTGTAAACTATTAGGACATCTAACAACCAGAAAATTAGAAACGAAAAGAGTAGCTCTGTACAGAAATTATTTACTGCAATCTACAAGATGAACTCACTCCCTAAGTACTTCATATCTTTGAATCAAGCAAAGCCAGATGCAAGCTTTGAAACTTGGGAATTCATTTCAGAAGAAACTTTCAGGTTCTTCTGGAAAAATGCTATGATCTGCCTTTACTTAAATACAAATCTCAGCATTGGCAACAGCTGTGTCTTCAAGTATGCAGAAAGCTACCAATTTTGTACACAGCAACAAAGACCAAAGCTTCCTCTCTCTCTCTCTCTACAGAAATTGCCATGCCATGTAGCTGCCTTAATAACATTTCCAAGCGGCACATCCCTTTCTCTCCCTTTAATTCTAGCTCAAGTGTGACATGAAGAGCTGGGAGCTTTTCTAAAACACTGTTTCCAAACAAATAGAAGAGGTCAAGCAATGCAGTTACCTGGAAAGAAATATCATACTACGTCACCTGCTCCTTATCTATGCGAGCATATTTTCCCTCTCCTCAAAGTTTCCACTGTAGTTACTGCTGCTGCAGCTCTAGCGGTATCAGCCGGGAACACGACCCAAGGAAAGCCGAGCGGACTGCTAGTGCTGTAGCCGCCACATCGTGTAAAATTGCTGCGAGCAGGATGAGACAATGATGTGCTTGAATGATAGCAGCTGTTCTGTGCTGGCATCGCCACAAGCAGAGCTGTAATCACAGCCAGGTGCAACGGTGGGAATTTTGGGGGATAAAGGCTACGCCTGCACCTGTGGCACTCGGTAACTTCCAGCCATGCAGTATTTGCTTTTTAAAGACCATCTGTCATTTTGACAAGCTCCCTACCTGAGCGCCACTGGAGCAAGCTACCTTTTGTATTTCCTTAACAAGGCCTTTCTCCCTTTTGTACAACATCCACTTTCAGCCTCATATGCGCTTCATAAATGGAAAAGGATGCGGTAACTATGGTGTAGGAACCACTGAATCATAAGAATTCTAAACACTCCTAGTTACTGTGATCAAAGCTAAATCCTTTAGGAAGATTATCTGCACCAGAAGCCTGAAAAAATCCTGCGACTCGAGTACTTTTATACTGCATCTTTGGGATAAAACACGATTTCCCCTGTAACGGAGAAGGGCTACCTCCAGTTACATTTAACTATAGTAAAAACATTTTAACGGGGGCTGTTGTGCTTCTTGATCCATCTATGCAGCTTCAGGCCTGGCAACCAGCTGCGAACGCAACAGTCTACAGGCATGAGACCACAACTCCGAGGCCGTTAAAAGGGAGGTTTATTCGGAAAGCAAAGAAAAAAAGAAAAATAATCCTAACCAAGCACCCGTTTAAACAACGAGAAACACATGCCTGACGACCAAGGGCTACGGAGACGCCAAATCCCCCAGCGCCCATCACCGTAGCGAAACGGCGGAGGGGCAGCGCTCCGAATCCGGCGATGATTTCACCACTTCTCTAAAAATATCGCTCCTGCTAGGAGCCGCCGTCCCCCAAGCGGGAGCGGCGGGGCAAGGGCGAGCCCCCTCCTCCCCGTGCGGCGCGACCACCCCCCACACCCCCCCCACGGTCCCGGCTCCCCGTCGCCGCTTTGGCATTTCCACACCCGCCCCGGTCGCCCCCTCCACGCCAGCCCGCCCAGGTACCGGGGGCAACGGGCGCCCAGCGCCCAGCTCGCCCCGGCTGCGATGGAAGTTGAGAGCGGCGTGGGGAGGGGAGGGGGGGTCCCCCCACGCCGGGCACCCCCCCACACACTTCAAGCCCTGCCCGTCCCCGCCGGGCTAGCGGGACGCCCGCGGGTCGCGGAGCGGCGAGAGGCAAACACCTACCCGGAGAGCTTCCCAATCTTCACAAAGCTAAACACATCCATCCATGCGGCCGGCTAGCTCTGCCCGTCGCACTCGCTCACTCCAGCGGCGGCGGCAGCGGCTCCATGGCGGGAGAAGGTGGCGTCCGGCGGCAGCAACAGCCCTTGCAAAGGCAGGAGCCGGCGGAGGCAGAGGCTGCTACCCCCCTCCGGCTGGGAGCTGGGCGTGCAGCATTCTCGCAGGAGCGGCGTTCCTCTGCGCGCAGCCCTCCCCTTCTGCTCCCCCTCCCCGTTCTCCGCCTGCCTTACCCCCTCCCCGGGGTAACTCAAGCGAACGGGGAGGGCGCCGGGGGCTGCCCTCAAAAGCCCGGGCCCCCGGCCGCCCAGCGGGAGGCTGAGGCGGCAGCGCTCCGCTGCCCCTTTGCGGTATCCCCCAAAGGAGGGAAGGCGGGGAAGGGGCTGAGGAAGGTGGCGGGTGTAGAAGGGGGAGTTTCTCCTCTCGCCGGCGATGTCTCCCCCCTCCTGTGGGTGAGCGGAGGGCGCAGGCGGCGGCGGCGCGGGCGAGCGCCGCCCGCTGGCTCCAGCCTGAGGCGGCGCTGCGGCTGCCGGCAGCGGGCTGAGGGGAGCGAGGGGCTGAGGGGAGCGAGGGGCTGAGGGGAGCGAGGGGCTGAGGGGAGCGAGGGGCTGAGGGGAGCGAGGGGCTGAGGGGAGCGAGGGGCTGAGGGGAGCGAGGGGGATGAGGGGATGAGTGGAGCGAGGGGGCTGAGGGGAGCAGGGGCTGAGGGGACGAGGGGCTGAGGGGAGCGAGGGGCTGAGGGGATGAGGGGGCTGAGGGGAGCAAGGGGCTGAGGGGACGAGGGGGCTGAGGGGAGCGAGGGGCTGAGGGGACAAGGGGCTGAGGGAGTGAGGGGAGCGAGGGGCTGAGGGGAGCGAGGGGCTGAGGGGACGAAGGACTGAGGGGACAAAGGACTGAGGGGAGCGAGGGGGCTGAGGGAGCGAGGAGCTGAGGAGACGAGGAGCTGAGGGGAGCGAGGGTCCTGGCCGCCCACCGCCGTGGGGCTTGGTGAGGAGGAGGAGGCCCCTTCCCCCAGTCGGGGAGCAGCACCCCGGGCCCTGCCAGGACCCCAGAGGCCTCCTCCAAAGCAGAGAGCCCCCTTTCCCCCCCGCGGCGCTCTCCCCTCAGCGGTGATCTCCTCCCCTCGGCGATCGCCACTGCCCCGTGCTTCCCTCCAGGGTGGGGATGGGCCTTTTGGCCTTCAGCCCTCGCTCCGGGCGCTCATCACGGGTGGACTGCTGACGGGCGGCGGGGCTCAAACCTGCTGCCTGGCTGTTGTCAGCATCCTGCGACCTCTCTACCCGTGCTGGAAAAGAGGCGTGGAGGAAAGGCGTCTTCGTGGTGACAGGAATGTGGCAAGGCCGGTTCGTGGCAACGTAATTAAGACCGAGCGTTCTTCATATCGCGTCATGTGGAAAAATGGTACGTCCAGCTGTCCTGACGCGAGGACGGTAGAGACACGCTGCCTGACACTTCTGCCCTGCGTCAGGCTTCAAAAGAGAGACTTGGAGTTTAGCTACCCGTAAGCTTCCTGTGAGTGAGCAGGACAGGAAGGCTGGTGAAATTCAAATCCATCTTCACGCGAGCTCTACACTGCAATACAGTAACTCACAGCACGGGAATGGATTTTCTCCACCTCAGTGTTTTTATTTGTGTTTTTGTTCGCTGAATAGATTGATACGCTCTTTACTTCCTGCCCTTACGGAGTTGTGGTCTCCTCTGCAGGCTTGCACCAGCACTCTCCCACCAACCTAGAACTCGAGAAATGGCAGTAGAGCCCAACGCGTAGCCTCCAGCGGCCAGATGAAAACAATGCACTTTTTTAATATTAGAACTTGTATTGATAAGAGAACAAAAAGAACAGGCAGTACAAACACTCACTGTGAATTGGGTTTCAGACTATTCTTTAAAACAATAACAACGAAGAATGATTGATCATCTATTTACACTTGGAGAACATTGAACCGCCAGCTAAAAAACACTCCCAAGCCTACCATGGATGTAAAAGGTTGGGGCATATTCTGAAATGCCGTATGAAGTGTTTTATGCTAGTGCATCAAAATATTTATGTGGTTCTTTCATGTAACTATATTTATTTACTGTTATACCGGATTTTTTAAAACTGCAGAACCTGTGCCTGTCATTCACACTGCTCTATTGATTGGTAAAAGTTACAAAGATAACACAGTTTCAGCTGGTTAGAAACTGATTTATTTATAAAACTGTCATTATTTATTTATAGACTGAGGAGATAGGCCAAGATCCTACAAAGCTAACTGAAGCTGGTGAAATGATACACCATATATAAAATTAAGCACGTATGTTCTGTATCAAACAAGGTTCCTGTCTTGAGCACTTCATGCTCCAAGGCTGGTCACAAAAAGGTGCCATAAAGCATAGTGGTGAGAGCCAGAGAAGCGAAGAAGTTCTAAGGGGTCAGTAGAATTTCTGTGGTTTCAGGGTCTTTCAATGGAAAGGCAAATGTGATCCTAGGGTACATTGGACTGGCTTTGGAGCCACCATCTGTACATTGAAATCATATTTTGCTATTATATCTTCATCTGCAAGAGCTAGACAATGTCATGACTGAACTCTTGCACATACATTTATCCCTTTTAGTTACTACAGTGGGATTCTTCTCACCAACTACCAAAAGTTAGGGGTCCAACCTCAGCTAGTCAAACCCTGCCTCTGTGGTGGACAGGCACCTATCACTCCAAACCATCTCCTTCTGGAAAAAGTGACATAAATTGCCTCTTGCAGGTGCTTTATTTTCTCTGTCAACTCCGGTGAGAGGAAGCCTAGATGCCTACCTTTGACTAGACAACCGTCTTCCAGAAGTCTAAAGTTAGGTGAAATAAAACCCATTTGAAGGTGACAAAGGTACATGTAAATGCTGAATGAGAACAGACAGCCAAAGACAGCAAAACAACATGTATTTAGTATCTCAGTAACAAACAATAATTGAACATGAAGTTCTTAATCTTAAAGCAGGAATCTGACATCAATTTCTGCCTGAATCTTAGCTGGCTTTTTTTAGAAGAGCATAGTAAATATCACTTTTTGAGGATGCTGTGGTACTGTGTACTATTATCTTTTTATTACTTTTGCCCAAAGTAATTTAATGAGGACACTTAATACTAATGTTCTGTGTAATCATAGATATCCTAGTGTAGACTGTGGGCCAGTAAAAGCCTTCGTTTCATATAGCATGGCAGTTACATATGCATTTATAGAGAAGGGAGTCTTTGTCTCATTTTGTAACTCTCCTTGTTCTAAAGGAAATGACAGACATATGTAATGCACGTAGGAATGTTATGCCATCTTAACTTTAAGACCAATTAGGTCACTGTAACACCGTAATTTTTTGAATATCCTAATTGTTTCGGTCCTTGGGAAACTCCTATGAAGATGCAATGTAAATATCTTTACAAATGACATAAAGAAATATTTATTTTTCTGTTCCCGGGTTTTAGGAGTTTTCATTTTTCCTTCTGAGGCACTGAATACTCACCAGAAGAATATGCTTTGGGCTTTCCTGGATACCACACAGCACAAACATTTAGCCCTGCAGCTGGACCACTAATGTCATTTTTATTACTTACAAGATGAGTAGAATTGATCCTAGATAATTTGAATGAAGACAGGTAGAATCCTAAACCAAAGACATAATATGAAACCCCTGGAAATGGCTGAGGTCTAGTTTTCATTCTAATACTTCTGGACGTCTCACAAGTTTTCCTCTCACATAAATTAAAACCCCATCTCTATAGGGTTTTTTAAGGCTAGTCAAGGTTTTTTTAATGATTTGGAATCTTAAAAAGATACTTAAAAGTCCTGTATCTCACCTTCAGAATGGTTTTAAATTCATCAAGTTGGAATGATTTTTTACCCCCTGAGATAACAGCTGAAGGTTCCACAATTTTTTTGCAGTGCTTGATGATATTACTCATACCCAAATGGCAACAATGCTTAGAGGAATGTGGTAATAAAATCCATTGAGTAATGAGGTGTTAATACATAGCTGGTGATGCGAAGTTTCAAAGGAAGATACTTTGTCATTGTGATCTGGCACTTACTGAATGTTATTTCTAAAGATATTGCTTATGACTATGTCATGTAGTAAGTTTTGTAGTACTCTGGGCTACTTGTATTTTAAACTGTTATATTCTTTTTTCAGCCTTGAAGCTTCAAAACACACATTTTTTAGAATCCATTTCTTTATCCTGGTGCTTACTGTCTGTACACAAGTCCATATAAAACCCATGTAACCATCACAGATTTTCTCTGTGTCCGCATTTACAGCATTACAAGAAATCCCTCTGCTTACCTTCAATCTATACACCCAGCTTCTACATGTCATTTTTGGCACCTTTATCAAATAGAGTTTTATCAGGCATATTTTTTAATTGACCCATGCAGACTGTTAAGCACTAAATGTTTTCAATTTTGCTGTATAATTTAGTGTGGTAGACATGACATGTCACATACAAATGCAGAATTAAATCATAGGTGGTTGGAAATTTAAATAGCAGACAAGATTTTCTTTCTTGCCAGTTGAGAAACAAATAAATCTAGACTCCTAAAGGATACTGAATTGCATGGAACAAAATAAGCAAGGATATTACAACTGATGTAACAATTCTGCTGAAGCCAGACATGCATCGTCAAAGCTATACAAGCAGGTGGTTAAAAAGACAGTTGACAAAAACTACTGGTTGCTATTATGAACTGAAAAGTCTTACAGCATATTATTGAACCTGTAACATTAAAAAACATTAAAAAGAATGTTTTCACATGTTGCAGCACGCAGATGAGATCAAGGTAAGGAACAGGACCTTAGACAACATAAAGATAGTAACATTTTCTGCTTCAATGAATAAGGCAATACTAACACATTAGTTATTTTAAAATAAACTGGTCTTTATAAAAAAAGATTCACTTTTCTACAATGGATATATATGAAATATTCAAAGCAGAATACGGAAAGAGGAGAGTTATCTACAGTGGCTCTTTCACTGACAAAAGACCCAATTCAAGAAAATCTTTAAGACATGCTTACAAGATCAGCCCTATTCATGGCATCACTTAGTCTAAAATGTAACTTGAAACAACTGCAAAGTTAAGCATGTGTTTAAGTGTTGTTTGAATAAATATGATTTCACAAATCATAAGATAATATATAAAGATTAATCAGAAAAAAGAAATGTAAAATGTTAATGTGCAAGTAAGCATGCTTAAAATTTATTTACAATAAAGTGAAAATTGAGGGGAAAGTAAAACCTCATCCACCCTTTCTCAAGGCAATTCTGAATTCTGCCATCATTTTTTTTCATACTTTAACCAACATAGTCTGCAGACTGAAAATTTTGTGGCAACTTTAGATAAAATAATCAAAGTATGCATTTTAAAATTAATAAAATATGAAAAAAAACAGGACTACCACTGATGTCTTGTGATTGAAATGATCAAATATGCGGTGAATTTTAAAAATCAGAGGCGTATGCTATTTTTTGTTAAGACAACATTGAAACAAACCAAGGACAAGACAGTTGTATTAGAAACATGTTGGGGTGGGAAGCCTTTATTTTTGTTTGTAGTCTGAAGATTAAAATCTTCACAAATATTTTTTAATAATTATTATTTGCCAGTACCAGAATATGATTTCAGTTACGGCTTATAAATTTGCCGGCTTGTCTGTCTGTGAACACAAAGTATTTGTTTTGTTTGCCCTGACAGAATAGGACATTACCATGAAACTCAAGAAACATTGTAAATTTTTGTTCTGTGTGGATTTTTCTGGGAGATATCTGCAACCATCTGAGCTGAGGGGGGAAAAAGCAATTTTGTAAGAGAAAAATAGCTTACACTCAGAGGAGGAAAAAAAAAAAGCAAATTTTCACAATGAATAGAAACTTCACAGACGCGGTGTTTGCATCTGCGTGCCAAAACCTAGTTTTCTGAGTCCATATTTAGGCACTTGCAGATAGGTGGCCTACTTGTCAGTAATACTAAACATTCACAAATGAAAAAGAAATTGCTAGTTACTTCTAAAAACCAAGCAGCTTATACAAAATTACCTGTGTATCTGAAAAGCCAAACTTCAGCATGTAGTTTTGAAATTTTCAGCCTATATTTTTAAAGACCACACAAGCCACATTTTATCCACTAAAATGTGTTCTTTTGATCTTAATTGCAGGTTTAATAAGTCTAGACCCGTGAATTGTACGCGAGGTCTCAGGCAGTGGGTGATTACTCTTAGCTTAGGCAAGTTAAAGCGCAGTGCAGCTGCTATTCCCGACCATTGCACCAACAGAACCGCCACTCTGTGTGGAGCAGGGTTTATTCTCAGTGTAACTGTGTGTATTCAAGGTGTGTACAGGCAAGTATATCATGTGGCTTGCATTAAGAATGCTGTTTCTTCCAGGTAGAAGAGAAGACTGCAAATCCGTCTGCAGAATAAAATACAGTAAGGTAGTTACTTGTTCAGCATACTGAGTAACGTGATAAGGAGTCTTGCGTGCTCAAGGCACTTCTGTTTATTCAAGTGACCACTGGTGAGAATCATCGGGGATTTAGATTTTGTTCAGGCTATGTAGTGCTTCTAGAACAGAAACTAAGTCCCTAATGTGGCTTAACGATAAATACTGGAGAAGAATTATCATGGGAATCTGGTATATGGAAAGACCAGTGGGAGCTGCAAAGCTGAAAGGCACAATAACATGCCATAAAGTTCACAGAATTTTCTTAGGACAGCATGTGCAATTTTTAGAAATGCACTGCAGTCGTTAAGAGGTGTTCTGTAAATACAGTGCAATTAGGAAACTATTTACTTACCACATTGTACAAGCCTAATGCTTTTGGTTAGGAGGAAATAGAAAACTAGCCTTCTCATACCCATCAGCAGGTGGCCTATGACATGGCTGAGTAATCTGCACACAAAGGCACTTATGCCATGTTTTCTGCTAACAGAAATCTGTTTGGCCAGATCATTAAGAAACACTGACAAGAGTGCTTCACACCTGTACGCTCTTCTTCAGCCACCAGTTCCAGTCTGGGTGAAATTTAAGGACCTGTATTGTCTCCATGCTCATTATCTCAGACCTGCCTTACCCTCAGCCCTTTGCAGCACCCTACGTCCTGAAGTTGAAAGCGAGGAGGTGAGCTGCAGAGCGTTCCCCGGGGAAGGCCGTTTCAGCCTAGATCACGCACCTCGATCACACACGTGGACGTGCGCACCTTCGGGAGTCGAAGAGCCAACGCACAGCGTAAGAACCATCAGTCTGCGCAGATCAGCTTGCAGGGTAGAGACATTTTAGAGCACAATGCAAGATCACTTTCTTTGTGCTCCCTGGTAGAAGCAGTCTTTAGAATTCACTGACATTTAATCATCTGCCTCATATCACTCCTTTTCAGAGTAGCTATTTTGGTGCTATGTGGGGGTTGTCACAGAAATGGTTGCCTAATTCTGATCTAAGTTTTGTGATGTGCACCCAGATCTTCTACTGATAAGCATTTTACATCCAAATGCAATAATAAAGGAATTAAAAGTGATTCTGTTTCATGAAAGAGCAGTGACATACTTACCAGATATTCCTAGCTCTTGTAAAAAGAAACCTAGCACAATTTCCACAAAGCCTATGGAAAAATGGTCGTACATCAATACACAAGTTCCCACTGCCTGCCCTATCTCTTTAGCTTCAGTAGTTACCGGTGAATGGATTTTCAGTGGGGTCCAAGAAATCAGCACTTGTTCCATGTAAACGACAGGCATCAGTATTTTCAAATCACTGCTGGCCTCATAAAATGGCTGAGGTTCAGAACTATTTTGAAGCTTAGCAGTCAGAAAAGTATCAGTGAAACTGCCAAGAAGCTTGCTGCTTCATGCAGCAAGGAACACAGATCTAAATGAGATTTTTCCTTTTTTTCTTGCAGAGGAGCAGTAAGGAAGGGGGTAGGGAAAGGAGCTGCTCACTTTATTTTCCCTGAAATACACTGTGGCTGTAGATTTGAATCAATCCAATGAGTGCTTTATGAGTGGTTTTAAGATGATATAAATGTCCTGTTAAAGGCTTCTTGTGTTTCTCTGCTGAGATTAGTACAACTGTATGTTTACAATACACCAATAGCATTTTTTTTTCCTGGATGTTCTTTCAAAGTTAGGTTAGTGCATGTCTGCCCTAGGCTCAGAAATAAAAGTTTCGTCCGAATGAAAACTAAAACCTAAACACTTAGCGCTTTAAAAGGGAGACAAAAGAAGACATCAAGAGAAATTGTATTTCCTACAGAGTTCTTCCAAGTCCAATGTGTTTTGAAGGGTAGTCCATGATTGCAGCTAACTTAACAGCTTGCTGAATGGCAGCAAATTCTGCTTTGTCTCCTCTAGTCCTCAAGAAATTCTCCCCTTCACCTCTAAAGCCTGCTGGGCTGCTCTCTCATCTTCACTGTAGTCTTTCAAACCATGCATGAGCTCCAGCCCCCCTGCTATAACGTTCTTGCTCACTCCATCCTGCAGCCTCCTGAGCCTTCTCTTTTTGAGGACTCTCAGTAGCCATAAGGGAAGGAACAATCTCCCCTTTCTCCAAGAGGTCCCTCTTCTTAAAAGGAACACAACACACGCTTGAGAGAAATAAGTCAGATGCCCGTGAAATTCCAAGCTAAGTCTGCCCCAGCCTTTGAGTACCAAGTGTCGTAGTTTAAGACTGCCTAAGGAAACACATTTATGAGAGAGATGTACAACATCTGGTTTAACACTGCCTCAGGATTAAATTGGCTCAGTATAGTTTGAAAACATGTAAAAAGATTGGTTTTTTTTAAAACATACAAAGTTAAAAATATATATTTAGTTGTATCAGACCATCCGCTTGAATAATTATTCTGGTTATCCGTCAGGCCAGCTCAGTAATGCTGGCCATCCTCCAGGGCCCATTTCTCTTACGTCTCTGCCAGATGAATGGCCAAATTGTCAAAAAGCCATTGCAGTATGAAGATGAATTAGAATCACACAGTAAGGGTCACGACTACCCACATCAACCTCTTGCTTAAGATGTTTGCCACCTACTTGTGAGGAACAAACTCTACTTATCTGAAAGTCACCTTACAACTGTAGTTTTCTCCAGGTCCCTGTGAAGTCAGCGGAGACTGACTGCAAGCAGTTCCTGCGGGCAATTCTGTCCATCTAAGGTCTGACTGTCTGGTTGTTTTGGCTTGGGTTTAGGGGGTTTTGGGGGGGATGAAGGGGGGATAGCGGTGGGTCTGCAACTCTCCAACACTGGTTGTGCTCCTAACTTGGGTGCCTCAGGTAGTGTCTATGCTGAGGTAAGCTTGTGCCATTCCTCAGTTTGACAATGAGGGTCAGCTGAAGAGTAAAAGGAGAGGAACAGAGGACTATGGTCCTGTAAGCTGTGTTAAGAGAAGTACTGTTACACCAAACACAGGCCCTTCCACGGTCGGATCCCCACTCGGCTGTTGGTGCACACCATCATGTGTGATTTTACCCTCGTTCCTCTGCAGTTTGAGCAAGTCTATCCTGCCACAAGAGATTCCCAGTCTCCTGGCACTTGTTCAATATTGCACTCATATCTAGCTTCCCACTTGCTGTTACACCTTTGTAAGCATTTTATCCATGCGGGTCCGTCCTCTATGGATTGATACCTTTTTCTTCACCTTTTAATTCTTCCTTTTTAGCATTAAAATATTTGCAATCCTGTTTGCAAAGGAGATAAAATGTAGAGTAGTAATAAGACTGCAGTCATCTGAAGCCTAGACATATCTGGGCAAACTGGAATGATTTGCCACTGAATTCAAATCAAAGCATCTTGCCGTATTTAAATGGAGATGTAGTTTTAAACTGAAAGCTAAATACAGATGAAAGATGAAAGAGCTCCTAGGAGCTCTGGCAAGTTTATTAAGGTTATTACTTACATTGTAACTTATGGAGCACGGAAGGAGTATGTGGTCAAAAGACTGCAGAGATTGCTCAGATCTCTGACCTGAAGAGTTTATGATCCAATGGTCTGATTCAGGCAAAATACCCATCAAATAGGAAATGTGTGTGAAGGAAAACTTGCAATAAAGGAAACCTAGGCACAAACCATTAACTCAGATTCTTTGTGTCTATACACTGCAGTGTGGAGATCTTACCAGCTCAAACATTCAGAAATTATGGATTGGAGCCCAAAACATCATGAGACTGACTTTAAAACAAGATTTTTAGAAGTTGTACATTCTAATTTGTTTCCCTTCTGATCTCTAAGCTTTTGGAGAGCTCTCAGTTAATGCTGTCAAGGTTTCATCTGCAAACCTTAGGGCTGGAAACTTACATTTAGCAGTATCGGAGCTTTCAAGCAATCACATTTATCAAGAAATTAAGGTTGTAAGGAAAAAACCCACAAAATATTGTGAGATTAAAAATAAAAAAGTAAGCTGGCAACCTTGGATACAGTAATATGGGAAACTTTATATTTTAACCAACTTTACAAATACAGGGTAATTCTCAGAACTCTTTCAGGGTAAAGTAGTATTTCTCTTATTCCCTATCAGTACTTAGGAAACAAAGTGGGTTAGTTTTCTAATATCTACCAGCCAGTCTTCTAAATGAATAAATGCAAAATGTAAGGAAGCAAATAACATATTGCCTAAATCTCCATTAGGAACTCAACTAAATCCACCTTATGCATCTAGTACAAATTTCTGTGCACTCATGTATCTCTTCTTACTACAGTAAATTAGCTTCTTGGACAACTGTCCTTTCATTACTTCATAATGTTATTACTGCCTGTTGGTTAAAACACTGTCTATTCAATACTTCTATGCAAACTAATGTTTTGCCAGTCCTACAAATGAGAAAGTTCCTCTGTAGAAACGGTGGCAGAAGCTTAATCTCAAGGGATTAATCTTAAGCAGCTGCTAGAAATTTCATCACCACATTACATTGGTCTTATCCGGGGGAGCTGCGGGGGAAAGTGAAGACTCTTGTAATAGCACTCCTAATACCTCTGCCTTAAAAGCAGACGAATTGGGGAAGCCTGGGCAATCAGCAATTGGTGTGCTGGATTAGATTCCAGATCCAGTATCCTCTCTCTGGCAGTTCCAATGTTACATTTCAAAGGAACCCCATGATAGCAAGTGGGAGATAGTCTGTGCACACACACAAAAACACACACGCAAGTCTCATGCCTGTACCTGAACAAAGATGGATTTAAACCCCGAAGCACAAGACTTAATATCCACTGCAAATTATTTATTGCATTTAATTGTAATTCTGTTTCATCTTGATTCTCTTGTAATAAAAGAGACGTGTCACCAGGGTTTGTTCATTAAACGATTTTTTTATGTCAAAAATAACACTTCAAATTTAATCTAGGGACAGCCTTTTTACGTAAGAGTGCATAGTGCAAGTTGAAGTCACACTTTTCCCAAGTCCATTTACAGAAATAAGTGGGCAGCCATGCTTTCCTGGTGGAGGCTTCTGGGTAGTAAACAAGAATATTAGCTTTGAGAGACTTATATCATTCTAATCCGATGAAGAGGTAACAAAGCCAGGGGTAATTTTAATGTTACATTCATACCATGTTCATTCTATACATCCAGGTTCATCCCACTCTGCACTTTCTACTTGAGACATCGGCTACAAACCTCAGCCATCCTCTGCTACTGATTGATCTTCTGCAATTTTTATTTGACTGCTTGATAATGAAATTCATAAAGTAGAGGAACAGATACAAATTCTATTATTAGCAGCCTGCCAGTATCCTTTCTCTATCTTTTGCAATAAATATGGTACAGAAATTCTCACTGAAATCCCAATTTTGGCCCACTCAGTGGGAAAACTGAAAGACCTTAATACTGTTTAGATGAGAAATCACCAAGTTAAGAGTCATTAGCTCAGTGGTGCCAATACAGCTCAAAACACTCATGACCTGTTAGATGAAAAGCAGTAATGACCAAGTGGAGCCCCACAGTGTCCTGCACAAAAGAATCATTGGGGCAGAAGAACAACTGATCATATTTTTGGTTTGGATCTACTCCCACAAAGTGGAAAAAGGAATGACTGGTAATTGCTAAGAAGGATTAAAGGCAGAAGTAAGCTATGAAGATCACCCACAAGGTAGGTAAATATAGTCAATACAGACAATACAGTCCAAAAGCACAAACCAGTGACTTGTTTGTTTATGCAGCATTTCAGAGAAATTTAGAGAACAAAGTGGAGAAATAACTATAGCGTTTTTAGAGAATTTAAAAAATTACATTATAATACTGCTCTCTATAGCATGGTTGCTTAGTTACAAAGCAGAGTCCTTGAGATGACAGGGAAAATAGTATTCATACAAGTTTAAAGCCACCCAAAATATCAACAATGGCTTGTCTATAAATCAGGGTAATGCAGGCATATAATCTGATATCTTACAATTTGCCAGAACTAGACAGAAATATTTTAGACTTTTACACCCTGTTTGAGATACAGCATCTGTTTCGAGCTCTAAGTTACTCATATCAAATCACAAGCAATCACTATGCAGGGTTTGGAATCTGTCAGTCAGAAATTTTAGGCCACTGAGGTGGACAGAAATTCAGCAATTCAAGGAAGCAGTAAGAAGCAGATTTTTCATATTTGTTTTATCAATTATGGTAGTCTTTGAGGTGCTGAAGATGTTGTAGTATAAGACTTATTTCAACACAATGGGAAGGGTAAAGTTAGGCTGGAAGTTTTTAAAAAAGGAGAAAAAATATGCTGTTATTCTATAATTGATTTGGGGACTCCAGTAATTTAGTCTGCAGATTTTGTGACTTTGTATGCAGTCTAAATTAACTGCATGTCTGAGGTATACAAGGTTCACCAACAGGAACATATGCTGCCATGGTCCTATGCAGACATCCTTGGCATCTATATGTAAACCTTCCAATTTACAATTTAACTTCAAAACACACCTTCTTTATGCAATAAGTACAGTAAAAGCATTCAGGAAAATGAGATTTCACTCCTTTTATCACCCTGATTACTGAATTGTTCTGCAGCTTGCAAGAATAAAAATAATACTTTTGAGCTGAAGGATCCAAGTCAGTCGGCCTCCTGAAATACCCAGCCTGGATTTCAAACATCACAGGTAATCTTCTGAAGCTCATTTGTTCCAGAAGCAGTGAACTGATAATTGTATTCCAATTTAAGGATAGAAATAGCTATTATTAAAGCTATATGCTGCTACAACAGAGACAAAGAAATCCAGATTTCTGTATTAGTTGATTAAGAATTTCTCCGTTCACTCCTACCTCCTAATTTATATTTTGATGCTAGCATATTTTACATGAAAGATGTTTTGTTTTGACATTGTAATAAGATCTCTGTAGACTGACTGTTTTTTCCATGGCTGCTATTTTTCACACCATCCTATTGTAAAGAAAATACACATTTACTGAACAATGCACAGTTTCAGTAGTTGGCTTTGATAGTCAATTGTCTTAGTAAGAATGCTAAAATTTCCAAAAGCCCATTAAAACTAGCTTTCTGTAAAGTTTCATTCTTTTTTTTGAAGTACAGGATAGTTTGTTAGAAAAGCAATTGGAGCCATGGGGATTATTTTTATTTTTCTCTCTGTAACTATAAGAACATGATTAGACAGATGTTTCATTGCAGATTTGCTTTAGACCAATGTGATTTAAAAACGCGGAAAATATAATACCCTTTAGAATGAAGTTTAGTACTGTAACATTGAGAGAATTTTAACTATGTTATAGTAGACCAAAGAGCTTTCTCTAAATTAATTAAAATAATATTAAAAGTGAATTTCTAAATTCACCAGATAAAGACAGACATCAAAGGAGAGTAATATTGTGTGAAAATACCTTGTGAATACTTTCTACCCATTACCCCCTTCATATTTACTGTCAAATAATTTAAAAAAAGGCCACCTAAAGGAGCACTGTAATAAGATGGCTGTAACAGGGATAAGAGTGCACTCACTACATAATTGTTTTATTTTATTCTGAGATTGTGTTTTTGAGCTAGAGTTTAGATTAATTTTGGTGTAGAGACAGCAAAGTAGCTACTCCAGCAATTCCAATTAGTTCCTTCATTGGTTTATCCTTTGGTAAATTCTGGCATTAGTTTCTATCAGAAGTTAATCTCTATAGACTTAATAAACTAATAATAGTGTGAGACAAATTGCAGTGGATGAAAGGTGTGATGCTTTATGTGAACGTGCTGCTGAAAAAAACTGATAAGAGCATTCAGTGTATTAGATGTATACTACAGAGATCAGTTTATTAGTTTCAGGAACTCTATGTATCTATGGCTGTGAGATGAATTCACCCATTAGTTCTGGCCACAGTAGGTCAGAAAGTGAGGAATACAGTGGCTGTAATCGTGATTTGTAGCATGGTGAATGTTGCTGCTGATAATAATTTTGAAATCTGGAAACTCTTAGATCTGTTTTGGTGGATACATTTCTGTGGTCCCCTAACTTTTTCTGATTCTACTTGACCTTAAAAAATATACTGTGAATGTAGATAACAAAGCCAGCTTATTCATTTGGCATACTCAAATATGGATAAGACTGGTCCTTCCTGATAATCTCCCAAGAGTCAGTTGAGGCCTTGAGAGTCCCAGAGCTCTTTCCAAGAGCTTTGTAATGTTCCTTTCGCAAAGTTTTGACCTTTCATTAGTGTTATTTTTATTACATGTTTTGAATCATCTGGCTAATATTATAAATTCTGTTTCTTTTCCAGCAACTTCAAAAAAACGTTAGCATGTACCTTTATGTCTTTGTGGTGCATTGATCACTGCTCCTTACTGTAATGTCAGCTAACTATAATATCACCTTCATACATCAGTGTGTGTGCGTGTATATGTATATAGGTATATATATTTGTATGAAACAGAAGTGGTTATCTCTTCACCAAACACATAAAAATCCTCTTTTTAAAGCTTTATAGTCCAAGAAAGTCTTCTACACCATCTCTTCATACTGAAGCCCATAAATTTTCCTTGCTAGTCAAGCAAGTGCTAAATATATGTCTTTTTTATTGAATATATTTGCTATTTTCCACTGCGTCTAGTCAGAAACTTTGCAAAATGGAGATATGTTTTTTATATTTTGAGTCCCAGATTCTCTCCATAGTTACCTGGCCCCAGGCATCAGGTCAATAGGAGACATTAAGTTCTTTATTAAAAAAACTTGGAAAAAAAAATGAGCACCTTGAGTATGCAGACTTAGTAATGCAAATTTGTAAAACTTTTTTAGATGCTATTTACCATTTTTTCTATCACCTCTCCACTCCCACCACTTTTGATTTGTGTTTGTGCACAACCAACTTATTCACTACCTGGCTCATGGACTCCTTCCAGTCAAATTTCAGGCCAGGATTTGGAATAGACACACCATTGGCTGCAGTGATGGATGATCTACTCTTGCCCATTTAAAGATTCCTCTGTCTTTCTACAACGTTCAATATATTCACCACGCTGAGTAGTTATTTTACCTTGAGGAAGTTAATGGTTAAGCACTGAGCTGGAAAACATCCACTGTACAAAATGCAATCAGAGGAGTGATGGCCTGCTTTGTCTTACTTGCCAAAGATATGAAGACCCTCCAGGTTCTACATCAATCACTCTTTCTTTTCTATCCGTATAAAGGCACTGGGGAAAATTATGAGACATCATCTAAAATACCAACAACATGGATCACTTTCTGTCCCAATGGACGGTAAGTCTCTTATTCTGTACAAGTTACCCTCTGTCAGATAGGTCCCAAGTTAGAATGAAACCTGCTCAGATCCATGGGTAATGCCACATGAAATGCATAGGCTGCATTGTTTTTTCTACTCTTTTTAGCTAAAATTCCTCCTCCTGTCCCCTAGCAGGCTTTCTTTAGGAAACTGAGACTGTTGATATTTGATGACTTTTCTTTTAACTGCCACTGAAGTCTCTTTTAGCTTCACCCTGAGCTGTGTCTGTCTCTTCCCAAAACTTGTCTGACTTGGCTTTTAGGCTTTCTTCATTGTCCTCTCCCATTCTTTCTCCACATAGCAAAAAGACTGAATGCCTCACCAACTCAGAAGGGCTTTGAACAGCAGTTGACTGAAATGAAAGCAAAATTTAAACAGCACCACAGAATCACTGAGGTTGGAAGGCACCTCTGGAGAGCATGTAGTCCAACCTTGCTGTTCAAAGCAAGGTCAACAAAAGCAGGTTACTCAGGGCTGCGTCCAGTTGGGTTTTGAGTATCTCCAAGGATGGAGACTCCACACTCTCTCTGGGCAGCCTGTTCAAGTGTTTGACCACCCTCACAGTAGAAAAGTTTTTCCTATGTTTAAACAGAGTTTCCTGTATTTCAGTTTGTGCCCAAAGGGAAGAAGACATTGATTGCCTTGGCCATTTCCACCCTCTTTGTCATCACGTTCCTGGACCCATTCAGTAGCAGGCCCACAATTTTCCCTAGTTTTCCTTTTCTTGCCAATGTACTTGTAGCAGCCCTTTTTGTTGCTCTTTACATCACTTGCCAAATTCAACTCCAGGTGGGCTTTGGCTTTCCTAACCTCATCCCTGCATGCTTTGTATTCCTCATGGTCACCTGATCCTGCTTTTCCCTCCTGTATAGTTCCTTTTTATGTCAGATTTGAGTCAGGAGCTCCTTGTTTATCCATGCAAGGCTCCTACCGCCTTTGCTTGATTGCCTGCTCATTAGTGTGGACCACTCTTGAGGATGGAGAAGGTGATCCTTGGGAATCAACCAGCTCTCCTTGACCTCTCTTCTCTCCAGGGATGTATTGCATGGCATTCTTCCAAGCAGATCTCTGAGAAAGGCCAAAGCCTTTTCACTGAAGTCCAGGGTTGTAATCCTGGTTTTTGCCTTGTTCCCTCCACTCAAGCTCCTGAACTCTGGTCATCACAGTCACTGCAGCCAACATTGCTCCCAGCCTTCACATCCCCAGCTGGCCCTTCCTTGTTTGTAAGTATGACACGAGCAAAGCACCTCCCATCATCGGCTTCTCAATCAAGAGTTGTCAGTGCACACCAGAAGATATTACCATGGTTCAAGTCCCCCATGAGGACCATGGCCAGTAAACGTGAGACTTTTTCCAGTTGTCTGAAGACCTCATCCACTTCTTCCTGACCAGGCAGTCTGTAGAAGACACCCACAACATCACCCATGTTGGTTTGCCCCCTAATCCGGACCCACAGGCTCTCAGCTCTCTCGTCACCCACCCCACAGAAGAGCTCCATGCGTCTGTGCTGCTCTCTCGCATACAGCGTAATTCACCCTTCTCGCCATCCTTCCCAAAGAGCTTGTATCCATCCATCGCAACACTCCAGCTCCGTGAACAATCCCACCACGTCTCTGTGATCCCGATGAGATCATAGCCCTGCAATTGCATGCACACCTCTAATTCCTCCTATTTGTTCCCCATGCTGTGGGCATTAGTGTACAGGCACTCTAGGGAGGCATCCAGGTGTGCTTATTTCCCAGAAAGGGTATGAGAACTTCCCCTGTAGTGCTGCGGGTGACAAAACAAGGATGCAAAGAGAGGATATTAAGAACATGTCATATCTCAGCTCTTTTCTTCTGCCAAGGGACACCACTTGCAACACTAAGTAAATAATGTTCTGACCTGGGACTTTTCCTGTATGCTTCATAAATTCTGCACACAAGCTGATAAAAATGCTCTTTTATCTCTGAGTAGCAGAAAGCCTAAATTGCTACTCATGGATAACAAACATGGTTACAGTGGTCTGAGACTTCATGATCTTTAGGTTGTTTCATCATAAATCAAGTTTCCTGGGGATAAAGCACTAACTTGAAAAAGAGCTCACCACTAGTTATAAATGCAGAAGACGTTTTGTGGAGACAACTGCCGTCCTGTTGAGTCCTGGCTGATTCCCCTTATAATACGAGATTAATTCCAAAATAGTTTTCCTCGTGTCATACTCTCTATACAGATCACTGGCATGAGCCACAGCGTATTTCATTAAAGGAGCAAGACTTCCCTCAGTATATCCATGCTGTACTACAACAATTCAACTGTCAGATGCAAGAGTTAAACTTTTGAAAACTCTACATCCTAAACCCACTGTATTCCTTGCTTGCTGACCTGAAAGTAAGGATAGTCAAACAGTCCAAAAGTTACACCCGCTAATATTACCTGGAAGATATTTTCCTTCTCTTAGCTCTAATCTCGCATACGCATGTCAAAAGGCAACAGGGATGGAGATAAGGAAATGTTCCAACAACATCATAGGCAGGCACGGGTAGTATGGTGCATAAGCGGGATCCTGCTGTCGAAGTAATTCTGTTTTGGGAGGGATTTAGGTTAGCAGCACCTGCTCTAGGTCTAGAGTGAGAAGCAGAGGGAGGAAGCCATCAAGAAAACCCAATGCAGTAAATGCATATGGCAAATAAAAATCACTCAACTCACATCACATACTTCTCATCGGTACAAGTTTATGTTATTCTGCAAAAGTAGAAATAAGCTTATGGAACAGGCTTATGGAATTCATTCAGAGTTTTAACTCCCAAACCTACTGATACTTTCTTGTTCAACCTAGCTATATTAATGTTTCAGCAGGATGCTATTTTTAGGTGAATTGATATTTATCACTGATTTTGATATCTCTACATATATCACGTGAAACATTGCTTTAGAATGCTTGCAGTTCCAAACATTGGGAAAGTTGACATTTTAAAATTTATTTGAGAAAGGATAAAATTTGTATACAGAAGTAGATTTAAGAGTGAGATAAAACAACTCTTCCTTTTCTTCTTTTCTCCCTCCTCAGCAAGACATGAAGCTTGAGCAGTACTTAGCAACACCATATCACCATAATAAATATATGTATTTCTTAAGTATATAAACAGGGTATCATTAGGTGATGCACAATCAAAGCTACTACTAAATCATTGTTCCAATGTCTGAGCAATTATCTTTCCAAAAGGACGCAGAAATGGAAACAAAATTCTGTAATCACTGGGAACTCATTCCTCAGTGATTGCTTTCATTTTCATTTAAAAATGTGATAAATGATCCAGCACTCCTCATTTCACTTGAAGATAATTTCAGATTATCTGAAAACAGCTGTTTTTTTTTTTTAAGACTAGAGTTCTTAACACTATTCAGACACACCAGGCAAATCTCAGCTCCTGCAACTTGAGCCTGCCAAACCTTACACATCAAGTTTAAGCCAGTTCATCAAGGTTCTGCATTTATTCAATGAATGAGGTAGGAACAAGTATCTTCTGCAGGTGCCTGCCTTGAGCACCCATCTTAGCAGGGGATAAATTACCTTCTGGAAGTTCCTATCCCTTTTGACTATAGAGAATGTAAATTAATAGTTTACAGAGACTTAAATTACTGGAGACTTAGTTAAGAGAGGCAAACGGTTGAGAGAGGAGAATTTGATTTGTAAATGATGTCCATGTTAAAGTCTTATTCTCTTTTAAGGAGACAATACTGCAGCATTTGTCCTGTTCTATTACAGTGTAGCTTGAAGGGAAGAAGACAGAACTGCCTGGGATAGTAGAAACATCAGTAAATCAGCGTATCGTGCAGAGAGTAAAAATACAGGGAAAAAACATGGAAAAAAGCCTCCTCATAGAAGGTGTCAATTAGCTGGTTAATCAGAAAAGAGAGCAGATGTAGGCTTTCATGGAAAAATGTGGTAATAACAGTTCCTTGAATGAAGGTGAACATGCCTTTGAGTAATGGTTGGCTGGAGAACCAGTGGGCAGACTGAGAGAAAACTCTAAATATGGGTGTTTTAAGGAGACTAGCAAATAGTTGTGTAGTCTTCTGATTTTTTCTTTTTTTTTCCCAAATGTATTTGTTCAAACTGTGGGGGGGGGGAACCCAAACCCTTAATGAACCCAGCCGAGGACTGTTCCTTAAACAGTAATCACATACAAAGAAATGACTAGCTATTTTAGCCTCCTTATAAATGGTTAAATGTGGTAAAAAAAGGGAATTATTATGCTGGCTCTGCAGTAGGTTTAGGATTAAAGTAATCTGTTTTATTTCTGGAAACAATGTGGCCCCTCTTCTTATTGTGGCCATGTTTGAAAGAGAAGTGAGCTGTTATACAAACAGGCTACGGAGAGTCGGTGCCGTCCCGGGGGAGGCTTGGCGCATCCCGGTGTCCAGCTCGGCTGGATAGAGATAAAGAGGAGGCAGGCTTGAAAGGGGAGCATTACGTAGTTAATCTCATGCTGGCTTTAAAACTAACATCTCTGGCAGAAAGGGTCACAACAAAGGAGTGATACAGAGGAAAGGGTGAGGAGCATGAAATGAGTGAAGTATCGGTGTTCGATGAGCAATTGGAACTGACACATGCAGTTGTTTGGGGTGGACAGTATCTGACTTTCTGCCTACTGTACAGTAGGGGCATGTTTTCAGCAAGGAGCAGAGTATAGCTCCTGGCATGAATAATGGGAAATGTCTCCCACGTTCCTTGCTCATCTCCCTGGTAGCTCATAGCTTTGCATCACTGTAAATTCTGTAAGTGTCTTTTTTACTACCATTATCCTCAGTATTTCATCTCTAGTGGGATAATTGGGTTTTTCTTCATGGCGTCATTATCATCAATGACAGATGAATCTCAAGAAGCTGAAATTTCATTTTAGTTTGGATAAGCGTCCTAATATTTAGATGATTCTTTGAATCATACATGAACTGGAAATCTCTGAACCTGAGCTGAAAATGTGACAAGCACAGTCCTTTTCACGAGTTTTCAGACACTTTTGCTTTGAGTTACACCTGGAAATACAGAGGAAGCAATGCCCCTGTAGTATTCTGGCATTTCCAGTGAGGGAAAAAGGAAAGGCTCAAAAGCTTAGTCTAGTCTGAATAAGAATAAAGTTCATCTCACTATATGCAGGATTATAAAATTAGCAGGGGTGTAGTGTATTTTTCTAACTGAAAAAAAAGTGAAATTTTATATTGCAACAGAAAAAAAAGAGTATATGTTGTCTAAAAGCAGCTTGACGGGTGAAAATCATCTTGTCTAATTACAGACTTCTAAAAGTTAGATGTCTAAGTCTAATCTCCCTTTATAGTTAAGAGAATCATCTTCAGAAGACCATTTGCTGACCTGTCTTAGTTGCCTATCTTAGGATGAGATGAATGGCTCTCTGGAGAACTCCATTTCTGTCTATTGAAAGGAATTGAGGGTAACAACATTTTCAAAACACTGAAGCTGTGAAATAGAATTTAAAAAAAACTTTTAATCAGACCATGTGCAAGAGAAGTGGAGTGATTCCTGGTGTTTGCAGGGATCAAGGGCAGGAACTCTGGAAAGCGGTGCTCCACTTAGGTTTTGTATTGTTTATTTCTTTTATGAGTTTGTTATCAGTAAGACTGAAGAGAATGCAGGTCGCAATTTGTTCCACGTCAGCTTCATAATAACTTAGAAAAAAATGTTTTGTATTCCAATCCAAAGCTTCATTCCTTTTTTTATTTTGTCACATTACTCCTGGACATTCTAGCAACAGTCTGTGAATTCAGTGGTGATATCCAGATGATGAAGTGCAGACAGATCATGGTGATGATAGATTCTTTTTTTTTTTTTAATACCTTTGACCATTTCAGAATCACTTTGCTGACTACTTGACCTCCATCATATTTTTTGTAACATCTTAAACAGTTGTATAGCTTTGAAGAGCTGCTCTTTTAAATAGTTTTTTCCAACAGTGCAGCCAGTCCACAAAGCTTTCATCTCTTCTCCACAATGTATACTGACCTGGAGCTCTGAATTGCCAACACATATATTCCTAAACCAGTGACAGCTTTCTTGTGTTATCCAAAATCCAGTAAGGTCACAAAATTAGAGCTATATTGTGCTGGGAACTGTCAAAGTCCAATTTTTCAACTGAATATGCAGAGCTGGTTGTAATGCAGTTGGATAACCACCTTACAGTTACTAAAAGACTGCTTTAGGTAATTTAGAGAGCTCAGAGCATTTACCATTCACAGCTTTTACTTTCCATGCTGTAACTATAGAGCTGGACATACACTATTCAGTTACCCAATTTGGCAGTCAGGAGATAAAAAATACTTCATTTCTATGACTGTGAATACCAGGTAGTTATTTACATCAATGCAGACTGTGCATGCTGTTCTACCATTTGATTTGTAACGTTTTAAGTCCAGTCTGCAGCAGGTAGGAACTTTAGCATGCTCAAAGCATAGTTAACCTCACATATACTAAAAAAATCTCTGAACAAACTAGGGGTCATAACTGTAAGAGCTAGTCAGTACTGAAGTGGTTGAGTGGAATGTTAAACAGGTTTTATATGCAAAAGTTTAGGATAATCCACGAAACTCCTATGTGACTCTGCTTCTCAAGTAACGAGGTTATCTATTTTCCTCATTTAACTGCGTGCTCTCGTTGCTGGGATTCTCTAGCAAGCCTGAAAGCTGAAGAGCACGCTATCACACTGGGCACGCAGAGGATGAAAGCTGTGCATGAGGCAGAGCTCCCACCCACCAGCCCTGTCCACAAAACCAGACCAGCACCCTCACGGGAGGCTACGGGGGGAACATCGGCTGTCAGATGAGGGAGCAAACCCAAGTGGCATCTGTCCGGGATGAAGGAGTTATCACAGTATGTCCTCCAAGGGCTCGAAGGGATTTTTAATGACCACGTGTAGCCAGGACGTGAGTTTTACGTTGTGTCCAAAAGCTGACGTTATATTCCTAGCTTAGTTCTGGGGCTTTACAAGCTGTCATGGTCTTGGCTCGGAGGGGAAGAGTGGCACGTCTTCAATCACTGCTGAACTCTGCGGCACCTGGGAGCTGCTGGAAGCTTACCATCTCCCTGCCAGTAAGACCTGACTCAGGTAGTTTTGTGAGCTCTGACAAGATCTCAACCTGGTGCAATGTTGCTGCAAATGTTGGTAATGAACACCCTTATCAGGAGCATAAGGAAATTTTCTTTTTCTTTTTTTCTTTTTTTTTGATTGCTTTTTATTGAGCAAGCTACTCAGTTGATGAGACTGACACAAATGTGTGAAGGACACATACCACAGCATGCATGGATGTCTGATCATATGAATTTTATTTTGAAGAGCAGACAGAATGCTTGGACAAGTCATCCTTTGTTGCTTTAAGTATGTGAAAGTGTCCCTGTGCTGACCTCCTGTATTTTTTCTAAGGTCAGTTGCTCTTTTGTTGCAATTCATGTTATTTTTCTTATAAAGATGTGATGTTCACATAATGAGAAATTAGCTTCTTTTTTTAATGCTTTTCGACCCAATCTGTCCAGTGATATGATTAGACCACACCATGAATAAGTAAATAAACTTCTTTAAATTACTCAGTTAAGCAGTAAAACCAAGGAGAAACATAACTGGAGTCCTCCTTGGAAAAAACAAAAAAAAACCCCAAAAAACCACAACCAAAACAAAACAGTAATCCAAAGATATTTAAGTCTGTGTTTCTACATAAGAGAAAGCAAAATGAAAACATGTTTTTCAATGGACAAATAAAAACTTGCAAATGATGGCTCCAAAAGATTCTCTCTTTACCACAAAAACAATGATAGAGGCATGTCCAAGTGTATAGAAAGTTTTTGTTTAAAGGCCTGCCAACAGCTGCTCTCATGAGCTGTGTTGGTGAATTTGAGCAGAACAGGGGCTGTAGATCAGACACCCAGGAGGTGACAGCAGAAAGGACATAGACCTTCTGGGTAGGATGCATTCAGAGAACATTATCGAGATGAAAGGAATGCAAAGAGAGTCCTTTAGCCATAGAGCTTATAAATCACAGTATCTCCAGCCATAAATATTTTTAACAACCTGCATCTCATCTCTTCCCAAACACCTATTAGTATCAAAGACTTCCTTAATAGGAAAAGAAAAACTGAGGTTGAGAGATACACACTTCACATATTCAGTCTCTGAAAGACATCTGAGGAGTGATGCTAGCGCTAGGTCAAGGCAAAACAGAGAATTGCCAAAGGCAGCAAAGGGCATGTGGACTAGTAGGTACTGTGGGGGGACAAAACAAGAAACAGCTTCGATATCCCAAATTGGCTTTCCCACATTTCCCATCTTTGGTGGCAGCAGAAGCCACGATACCATTTCACCAAGGGTCGCCTTCATGCTCACTGTCACTTTTCTCTGCCAACCTGTTTGACGACATTGGCTCCCTTGGGACATCCAGTTGCATGGGTGACTTAAAAGCCTTGAGTCAACCCCGGCGAGAGTAGTTGCATATAATTAGCCATCGTGGCGTATGTAGGTAAATTGAGCGTTCCCATAGATGAGTAGAAACCTCACTGCCCTATGAGAAAAACAAGGGTGAAAAAGAGCTTAATAAGCCACAAAGATAGTGAGGGGAACAGTTGTCTGAATCTCTGGCAAGTGGCCATTAAAATGTAGAAGGAGCAAAAGAGCAGATGAGATTTTCAAAAGGACTAGTGGTTTAAGGATCCTTTGCCAAACTCTTTAAGTTCCATTCCTTATTTAAATATAGCTTAAAGTGGCTTCTTTAAAATACAGAAAACTAAGCCCTATGATCACTTACTTTTGAAATATTTGACTGCTACTAGTCAGTCTGGTGAGGGAAATTAACTGCACTTGTACAGTTTTCTATTGACAGAAAATAGTACTATTTAACATGGCAGATGTTCTATGGCAGCAGCTTTCAGGAGAAAAAAAAGCGGGAGGCAGGGGGTGTTAAATAATAAAAAACAAGACTATGCTTTTATTCTGCTATTAAGTGGTGTGCCCTTAGTTATTACTGGAGATTAGTCACAGAACCACAGGAAGGGTGGCTTTTTAAACCTCTGTTTTTAAAGGATCCTCAAAACTTTACTTAACAAGATTGCAGGTTAAAAAAAAATAATACAAAATCTACACTTTTGAGTTCACATGCTGTTTCTTATGGTGATTTGATTTTTCGGAAAATGGTTACAGAATGATAGCAAAGCCTAAAATTAGCTGGCAATTCTCCAAGGATCTACTGTGCTTCTCTCTCAGGACCTTTTACAGGATAACCTGTGGCCCTTCCATTTGCCATTGTACTGGTTTCAGTTCTCCAGCTCCTAGAATAGCAGTTGTATGTGTACAGCATATAGGCATTTTTATTTATTGCTTTGGCTTAAGAGGAAAAAAGGTACTAAAATAACCATTTACATCAGTCTGTAAGCATATCCACCAAATACGAATACTTTCTGTTTGAAGAGAGAAGTTCCTCCATTGCATATTCTGCTAGCATAAGATGTATGGGCCGTGAGGAGTTAAAATCACATCTCTTCTAAATTGCTGTTCAAATTGTTATTTGAATTAACTGCTGCCATTGAATTCTGGTCAGAAACCTAGAGCCAGAACTGATAGTTTGGGGAAAAACAGCTGAACACTCCCTCCAGTGTTTTTGTGTAGTTTAGTAGGAACTGAAATTCTTGATGGCATGCTTCTGGTTTTACATAACATTTACCTGCTTCTTTAAATAACATTTTTATTTCAGTTATGTCTGGATCAATTGGGCCAGGACAGTAAAAATGCATTAAATGAGTCCCAAATAGTCATAACACAGCAGGAGTAATACATTTTTATACTTTCTAATCAAATATTGTGAGTGTCTAGGGGAAGAGGTTTTATCTTCTGTTAAATGCAGGACTTGGAACCAACTTGGAACCAGAATTCTGGGGTCGTCTTCCATCTTTGTCACTGACTTAACTGAAAAAACTGGTGTTGGTTGTGTATGTGGCTACAGTGGCAGTCTACATTTATAAAACTCTGTACAGATACGACCCTTTATAATTCAAGTTACTACCAACTCCAGTCAGTACTGAAGTTGTCTGGAACAATAAGTACTGCCTGCATCAGTGGTGTCTGCAGCTGGGCTTAGAAAGCCTTTGATAGAAGACGTATCTCAGCCATGTTCCAGCTGCCCAGAAAAAAAATCTTCACAACCTGCAGTGAGTGACTCAGTTTCTACCTGTCCTTTTCTTCTCCTCCCTGTGGAAACTGGTGCTGGATTTTGCAATTCTCAAGATTTTTTAATTAGGTCTGTTCGGGTGCTTCATGAGCAAACTCATAGTTTTACTTTTTTTCCTAAGTGAAGAAATTCAGACCCATCTAATGCACGAGAATGTGGAGAGAGAAAAAAAAGAAGAAAAATCCTACCTTAGCTACAGAGGATGAGTTATCTCACTTTACAGGCAAGAAATCTAACAGAATGACGTGCCTGAGGATCAGCAGTGAGTTTGTGGCAACACCCTATCTTCTAAATGCCTGAGTTGCAAGATTATCCTTCACCAATGCTGGCTGTCGTTTTAATATAGAGAGGTATCTTATTTTTTAAGATACATAGGTGAGTCATGCTAATATGGAAAGGAATTAACTTCAACAGAGAAAAATACGTTCCTTCCAAATGGTTGAAAGCACGTTTACAATGAGTAAACTACTTTTGTATCTGGAAAGACTGTTTTCTTGTCATTAACTTCTTTGTATAAATTAAAATCATCCTGTGCTGTAGCAATGCTTTCCGTATCTTATCTGTATTATAGCAGGACAATAAAAAATAAACTCTAGTAGCTGCTTCCAATAGCAAACTAAAATTCTGTTGAGATTTATCCAATAAGGTAGGGGTCAAATCCTTGGGGAGGCTGAGCAGCTGGGACTCCTATGGCTCCACTGCTTAGCACCATCTGACTTTGGAGGCCGAGTTTTACATAGTAAATGATCTAATCACCTACCAGGGTTTAGAACTATCACAAGTTAATAACAGCACTGCAGCCATAGCTGCAAAATATTACACAATAAAACAAAATAAATGGAAATAATCTCTCATGAGTGCCAATAATTTAGATTTACAGGGTAATCCATAGGTATTGCAACTCCTAACAGATTGCCAAAATACTGTTTGGAGACTTCTATTTCAAATCTAGTACATTTTATTATCATTTCGAAGGCTAGGAAATTGAGGAATAAATTAAAGAGCTAAAATGGGGAAAACAAACATTTACAGATTGGATTTAAATGTACGGAAGTGTGAAGCAAAACTCCCTCTTCTGAAAGGATTTCATTAATGTTTAATTAGCTGAGTTGCAAACCGGAGCTCGCTCCCCCGCGTCCCCTTACCCAGGCGCAGCGCGCGTTGCTCTCCGGCGCGAGCGGAGAGGCAGGCTTTGGTGCCGTTATTTGGCGGCAGTTCACGGGTGGCATTTTTCACCCTTGGTCTCAAGACACTTCACGAAGTTATCGTTGCAGTTGTTGCCACTGAAGACAGGGGATGGACAGATGTCTTCCTTAGCGTCACCAAGCAAACCAAGGCAGGGATCTGTGTGGTGAACAAGGTGCTAGGCTGTGTTCTTCAAATTTTGAGAGGTGCGAGGAGGCCGGGCATTTTGAATATCAGTTCGTTTTGCTCACTGGCTGCTTGGTGCCAGAAATGAGAGCCCGCTCTCAGGGGCAAGCCCACCAACTAAATGTTCTCCGGGCTGCCTGTAGATTTTTCCCCGCCACTGATAGCACAGAGGCAGAAAACGGTCTACTATCGGGATGGACTAGTCTGGACAGCCTGGTTTTGTCCAGGAATGAGTTTTACGTGAGTAAGGTCCGCAGGGAAGAAGCAGTGGCTCACCTCTCTCCCGACGTCTGCCTGATGTGCTGGGCGAGCCTTTCCAGGCTCCAGCACATCTCTGCACAGCGAGCAAAGCCCAGGCTGGCCAACTCATCTTGCGTATATATATTTTAGTCTGTGCAAAGCTGAGTTCAGCTTGGAAGGTGATGTAGAAGTGACCACTGTGAGTTTCCTAGCTACACAGTCCTCTCATACACCACCCTTATTTCCAATAAATTGCAATCGGGTTTGTTCTGCTGTGCTAACATTCTTTAGAGACTGTATCTCGGCTATAATCCTCCCCCAGCAAATCTTTGTTCTTGGTTGTCTATCTTCTCCCACTCTACAAATGCTGTGGTCCCCCTTCTCTAAACGGAGTTATTTCTGAAGAAGCCTGGCTGAGGCATTCTGTTATTCAGAAAGTAAGTGTACCTTCAGCATCATGATACGAATATAAACGGGCCTATTGTAATATTTATTTACCTCATATATTTTAATTCTGTTTTTCTAAATGTACTGATGTACAGCCTGCAGTACAGATTTATTAAAGATAACGATATTGACCAAGTACAAGTATTTATGAATATCTTAGACAATAAAACATAAGTGGATGCTGCATTCTACCTTAACACAGCTGTGATAACAGTTTATTTGCCAGTGTCAGCTCTATAGCAGATAGTGACAAAGACCATGGTTTAAGTGTGAGTGGTTCAGCAGAATCTCAGGCAGCAGGATAAGTGGGAAGTCAAAAAAAGGCTATTTAATTTTTAGAAAACTTACAAGGTAAAAAAAGAATTGCCAGTGTTAGTGTTAAAAAACACAAGACTCTTCAAGGAATTAGCATTCAAAAAAATCTGGGTTTATGTACATGAATATACATCTCACTCCTGGTTTTGTATGTACACAGCAGGCAGCATTGCCATACCTGGATAATTAGTTGTGTCTAGATATAAAACATATACAAAATTTTGATGTGATGCTCAAAGAAGTCTTGACTTATGTGGAAGCTGGAAAAATGTGCTAGCACAGAGACCAATACAATAGACAGTCAGATCTCTAATGCCAACAACAGGAAATAAGATGAAAATATAATAAACTTTAATAAATGTGAATTATGCAATCTTGAGGTGCTTTTTTGACTATTTTACTAAGTAGAGTTTATTAGCAAAATTTTTTCCTATGAGGGAATGAGAATAATAAAACTCATGCAAATGAGTTAATCGTTCTTTTCATAATGCTAATGGCCAGACTTAGTGGTGCTTTGGAGAAGGCAAAATCTTATCGTAGATAACGAAGCACAATGCTCATAAAGTGCTATACCAACATTATATTATTTTCAGTATAGAAAGTTACTGTAGTATCTCAGGTGTCCAGGTTTTTCAGCGATAAGTGACTTTTCAGATTCACCGAAGCATTGTAATTTCAACAAACACTTCTACAAAAAATAATTCAAAAGGCATCAAGAAGTAAGTTTCATGCTATAACACATAAAGTCTCTTGCTTAAAGATACAGTTCATAAACAGCTCTAACCTTTTCTGTGATGCTCGAGTCAAATACCACCCTGGGAAGGACAGAGTAGCTCTGCGTTTCATCAGAAGACGACCAGAATACATTACATTAACTTTCCTGCATCTTTCCGGCTAGAGGCACTATGTTAATGGAAATACCAGAGACTGCTGGCCATTAAGATCATTGGACTTGTGCTAGTTTTCATTTACAGAGGGTCTGGTTCAGTGTCCTTGGACTGGCCTGGTTTTTCTTGTGGATTACACTGTACTTTATGTTATATGAAATAGCATTACGGGCTTAACCAGAAGACAAAACAAAATACGACCATGGAAGTCAATTTGGTCACTGAGTTGAACTTGCTGCATAGCTAATGTGTTTCCAAGCCTCGGTCATGGGAAGCAAAGCCGTCGCTCTGAGGCTCCGGCAGGTCAGAGCAGTAGCACCCACGCTTGACTTGAGCTCTGTGCTTCAACGCTGAGGGCTACCAAGTTAAGCATGGCCTTCAGTGCTTTACTAGGCGTGATTTTTAAGAAAATGATTAGATGATAACACATTTTGTAAATTTGAGAGTCCGTTTTTTGTATTCATATGTGCCTAAATAAATCAGAAAGTTTCTCCCTGATCAGAAGTGTATAAATATTTACTAAATTTACTAATATTTAATAAATGCAGCTATTAAAAAATGGCTTAGAAAGCAAAGTTCTTTTATGAACGTCACTATATGATGTAATCTAGTAAATCAATTTCTGCTCATGCCAACATTTGACCTCATAATGGCTTAAAAAATAAAAAGCAAGTAATCTGAAAACTGAAATTTTGTTAACCTCTTCCCAAAGAAAAGCTACAGTATTCATCAACTGCTGTACTTTTGTCAGAGAAAGTCAATTTTGGACACCTTTAAATCCCCTAGATTAAAATACCCATATTGTAGCAGACCTTAAGCTAACAATCATTGACAAACTCAGGGCTTTTTCTGAACTGAACTCTGAAGATTAGATGCTGTGGACAGTACAAAGCGATAGCAGCTCCAGCAAAGGTAAGAGAGGGAAAGAGAAACCATTAGAAGACAGTGTAAATATGACGGAGCTTTCAGAATGAGATTTTGCTTTCCTTTTGGTTACAATAACTGTCAGTCTGGAACAGTCTGGGAAAAAAAATCTCTTCATTGTAGTATGGCACATCATTGCATAAATATCAAAGCACGCAGTTTTAGATCCAACAGGAAAGGTTAAAAAAATATATGATTAAAGAGAATCATCAAAGGAAGGAAGACATAAAGGTCAGATATTTCCAGTTACTGACTGACTGACTAGGCCAATGACAGTGATCATTAACTGCCAAGAATTGCCCTTCCTGTCGGCCTCTGTTACATAAAAATGAAACACAAAGCAATGTAGATCAGAAGCTATTAGATGATCACATGTGGAAACTGGTCTTTGCCACGGCATTTACCGTGCTAAATGTGATACTAATGTTCTTGCTCTTGCTTTCTCTCTAGTTTACCCTCTTTTTTCCCCATGCGGTCGCACATATATTGGCCGCACGAAAATCCAAGAACGTGCCACCAAATGGCTGGTGGCTGTCACCGTGCAAGATGAGAAAAAAATCTGAGCTTAATCAAGTGATTAATCTTGTGTTAATAGATAACTGAGGAGATGTGAAGATTTAAAAGCAAGGACAAAAAGGTATAATTGGATATGGTAACTTTTGTACTGAACAGAAGAACTGCTGGGAAGCAGAAAAACAAGTAATTATAAAAACAAAAAAGGATTAAGGAGATATTTTTTTCCTGCTGGGTACAAGCACCTGGATGGCAGAGAGCCTAGAACTGGATTACCTTTGAATTTTCTAAATTGTTTTCCTGAGAGGAACTTTTTTGACCCATATGAATCAGAGAGAAGGCTTCTTAGAGACAAGGAAAATTAATTTATAAGAAACCTTCCCTCCTATATAGATGCTCAGATGCTCACTGACTGCTCAGTACTGCTTAATTTTTTTTAAAGTCTCTTCCTGACAATGAGTTGCAGAGCCAAAATTCATGACCTTCAGGAATAAAACTGCAAATCTTGAAAAGAATGCATTCCTTCCTTTCAAAGCAACCTTAACTGTTTAGAAATAAGTAAATAGCAACTTTCAAAATAAAAAATTGTATGAGACATTTCTCTCCCTCCTGCTGCTTTTACACAGGAAAGGATACAATCTTCCTAGTGCCATTTGTATTTTTTCAATTCAGTGTTACATTTGATTGTTGAAATTTATTTTCGATGCGGGTAAAATATTTGGTTATAAACACCGGTTAAACTGATATGTAGTCACAATAAACCGCAGCAATTTTTCCCTCTTGTAGGAGGCTGAAGGATCGACAGCTGGAGAGATGTTTTCCCGTGACAGGGATGCTGAGCGCTCTCTCCGGAGAGGGCTGGTGCTCCCTGTCCGTATCCTGCAAGCGTACCTCCCTCACACGGCCGGGTGCAGCTGGTCAAGCTTGGAACTAGACGAGCACCCCTACGTCTTTTCCATTTATACAAAGTTCACTAGCATCCGTTTACGCTGTGCTGTTCTAGCTCCAATATATCAATGTTAACAAAATATTGATGCTGGACTTTTACTAAAGAAAACTAAATCTCATTTGAATCACCCCCGCGTAATAAAATGCAGCCTGTTGCCCCCGCTCCAGACCCCACGGACTGATGGCAGGATCTTGAGAAGACACCGGGCAAGCCGGGCAACGCCGACCTCTTTGCTAAAATGTGTTTGTGGAAACACAGGTGTTTAGAAGCGGCGGTCCCTCCTGCAAAAGGCTCTTGCTGTAGCACCATAAAAGAACCATTGAAGCTTTTAATCTGGCAATTCCTGCCCTGGGAAGCTGAGCTTGCGAGGCGCAGCTGTCGTCCGAGCCCCCTCCAGCAGTGCTGACGGAGCTGACGGAGCGTGGGGCGAGGACAGACAGACCCCCCCATGCCCAGCTGCCTTTGCTTGGGCAGCCACATCTGCCGCAGCAGCCCCAAACCAGGAGCTCGGAGCCTTCCTTAACCCCCTCGTCCCCAGACCGAGCTCGGTGGTACTTCAGCGGGTAGAGCTGCAGGAGGTGGTGGCAGCAGAAAGGCTCTGGACCAGCCGCGGGGACTTTGGCCACCCTTCGGAAGGAAGGACCGGCCAGTAAGGTCTTACGTTCCCTGCCTGACGCTGCTGTGGACCGTCACTCCCAGCGGAGGGAATTTGTCAGCAAAGCCACGGCGGGACCGAGCAGGAGCGTTTGGAAGAAAACGATGGCTGAATAGCCTGTGCTGCCCTAGCCGGGCTGCAACTGAAGCCTGAAACCACCTAGGGATACCTTGCCTTCACATTACACAGCTCTAACCCTGAAGCCCTGAGATAAACAGGGTGTTATTTAAATGGAGGAGCAATATATAACATGCATTGATTTTAGAGGGAAGTTATTTATTCAGCATTTCAGCATGCTGAGCATATTGGTTCAGCAGGGAGAGGCTTCTGCTGTGCTTCCAAAACGCTCCCCAGCCTTTACCTGGAGGATCATCACAAGAATAATTAGCTCCTGTGTCTGTTCCTCTGGAAAGGCGAGGGCTCCATACGGACACTACAGGTGTAGAGGGCAACTGCTGTGTTAGAGAAAGCATAAGCAAACTGACTGATGAGAAAGACATGGCTAGCCTTTGTGCTGATAAATGCAAAGTTTCTTCCAGGTCTAAGAGTTTTGTGGTGTTGTTGGTTTGGGTTTTTTTTCTTTCTGGTAAAGCATATACTAGAAAGGTTTAAATATTTAAATGAAATTTCTTCTCCATACTTGCTCTCTGTGAACAGCAATTAAATTTCCTGGCGGGAATACAAGTTAGAAGTATAAATTGTGTTTTGCATGGTATTTATAGAAAAATGATGTTAAAGTTTGTATTCACAGAAGAAAAGCCCCTTTTAATAGTCACTCATATCCTCTCAGAAAGAAGAAAGCACACCTTGTGACCTATGTCACTCGATTTTTGTAAAGTGTTTACGATGCATAGGCAGCAAGTGAACAGCAGATAAAAAATTACTGCTGAGATTCTACTAATGACTGTATTAAATATTATGATCTGTGTTCATAAACAGAAGGAAAAAATTAATCAAGGACATAGGAAATGTTTTAGAGCAATTCTTTGGTTTTGATGAAAAGCACATTCTAATGCCTTTGAAGATATGTGCACATATGCATCAGTTAACAACATGTACCCCCTATGGTACAGTTCATACTATGCAACGTGAGTGTTCTTCATGCAAATAATTCACAATTTCAGCCTGAAATTAACAGGGATATACGTGACATGCAGCATACCAATAGCAAAAAATATTGTGGAAGATTTACTGCAAGGGGAAAAAAGGACTGTAACACGAACCAATAATTTCTTCTCTTAATCCAGGAATAAAGATAAAAGGAGAAGAGAAAAATACAGTTAACAATCTTCCCCAGGGTCTTTGAGTGAAGAAAGTGCTGAACTGTGAATCGGAATTGAACAGACAGAAACATTAACTCCTTTCAGAAGGATGTTTGCCTAACAGAGATCAGATATTGTAATAGCACAGAGCTGGCTCCTTGCCTATGCTTTGCAGCATGCAAATGAATATTTTCCTTTCTCAGCAGCTCTGCAGTAAAAACACCATGAAATCACAGAAATATGCGCAAGAACCCTTTAAAATGACCACCGATTCTGCCGTCAAACACTAGAAACGGTCTGATGCTCGATTTGTGGAGCCGCAGATAAGAGCCCTCCATTCCGGACTCGCTGTCAGTGGAAGCACCAGCAATCGATACTGGGAGCTCAGAGAGGCACATTATCAAAGGTGACTCATGATGCAGGTAGCTGCCAGACAACTCTTAAAAAAAAATATCTACATGCTATTGACTTGAAGGGGCACAAGAATATGTTTACAGAGTGGATTGCGGAGGAGAGTTACACCCGCTTGCTCTGAGTGAGCTCTAGTTTGTCGTGCTGAAGACCAGGACGTCTCAGCCCACACCAAGCTCCGCTCTGCCACATCCAGACCCTTGCAAGCCTGAGCTAGCTTGTTTTGGGCAAGCTTTGATACGGAGATTTTATTGCAAACTGAAACTGAACAACCTGAGGATATTCTTCTGCAGCTGTGCCAACTAAGCATGTTTAAGCACTCAGGACCACTGAAAAGCTGTGTTTCGGTTGGGTCTCCTAATTTGAAAGACCCACAAAGAGCTGGCAACTCTCAGCATGGAAGAAAAAATGCATTTTCTGCTTACCAACTTTGTCAAGACTGAAGTCGCCACTGTATTTTCTGCCACTGTCAAGTTTTGTGTATTAAGGTAGAAGGAAGGACATCACAGAGGAAGGAGCCAAAATGTGTTATTGCCAATTTAACCGTGTATCTGATTCACTAATGCAATCTTTCATGCTTGTACTGTAATAGCCTGCAGCTCTCTTGTTTCCATCAACATCATAAACCAGTATATGTCTTACATTTAAATGACACATCTGAGAGGCATATAAACTTATTTTCCATAAGCTACTTCCAGCATATTTCCTCTCCACTGTCCTGTCAACATCATCACAGAGTCATTCAGAGTGGAGAGAACTTCGGGAGGTCTCTCATCCACCCCCCTGCTCAAAGCAGGGCCAACACTGAACACCTTGCCAGGTGGCCACCTTCAAAGGCTCTCAGTCCTTGGCCTTTTTTGAGAGAAGTAGCATCTGTCATAATGATTAATTTGGCTTTCAGTTGTAGGTCACCAGGTCAAAGACTACCATTGTGTTTCTGTACAACAAGAGCTCAGTAGCCTATGTGTGAGGTCACCCCGTCCTTCCACAAAGACAGGCCAATGGTCTAACGTGAGATGATACCCATGATCACTTACAGTACTCTTAGCTAGATTGGAACTGCTGATTGAAGCAAAAGATTCCATAATCTTAATATCCAACCATTTAAAATGAATATAAGCTTTCCAGTAGATACAAACATAGCATAACTCAGATTAACAGTATGCTGGGTTTTGTTCCCAACCATACCTTCTTAGTAAAGTGTCTTTTACAGAGCTGGTCACAGAACAATCTTATCCATTTGCCTTTTCAGAGACTTTACCACAGTATGCAAATATTTCAGGCACAGGAATGGTTTTGATATTTATTCAACATGAACGTGCAGGAAAAGAGAAAATAGCAGACGTGAGACATTTAGGGCAGCCACTGTGAATTCACTGTAGGTCTGGGAAGACTGTCAATACCGAGGGCTTGTGGCAAAATGCTGTGAAAGTACAGGAGCAAAATCAATTGCAGCCAGAATTTTTCCCTCCCAGTACACATGACAAAATTATTTACAAGTGGCTTATTTAAACCTAGCCAGAAGTCAGCTATTTCAGGGCCCTATTGAGCAGAAAAGATCCCCTGTGAGTTAAGGAAGGTCACAGATCCAGTTACATCACCCAGATGATCTCTTTGACAGAGTGTTTGTAACACTTGCTCTACCTTGCCTTTGTTTTAATGTGGATGGCTTGTGACAGTGGTTTTACTGCCATTTTTTGCTGGCATTGCCTAGAACTTGCTCTATCCTGACACAACCTTCCACATAACGATGATGAGCGCAGGGTGAAAAAAAAAAAAAAAAGAGAGAACAACACATCTTATCTAGCAGCAAAAAAAGTCACTAAGACCACTCTTTTGGAAACCCTCATCTAACTTAAAGCTAAAAACTGTTTTAAATGCCACCCACACTGCAGTTATAGATTTCCTGCTCAGCACCTCTCCATAATCTCAGTGTAAACTACTGCAAAGGCTGGCAAGCTAATAGCTGATCTGGCTGAATTCCAGCCTGATTTTGACTGTCCCCTTTAGAAGTCTAGGGCATCTCTGCATTAGCAAGTGGCACAGCGCAATTGGAGTGGATACACAGAGCGAAACAGTGGGTGCAGAAGAGCCGAGGGCCACCCTGTACACATTTTAAGGATTTTACTTCAGACTAGCTCTCGTTTGGGCCCTACACAGAATGCCCGGTGGTTGGCGTATAGCAGGTGCCTTGCTGGATCCCATCTCCTCATTTCTTCAGAGGGGCATCCAGTTTGTGTGCTCCAAAACCACTTCACACTGAGAATGCAAGTACAGTAGATGGGACAGGATATTTGCTTCCCAAGCATGCTCCTGATCTGAACTAAACTGCTAGTGTAAACACGTCTTTGGATCTCTCAGGAGTGGTCTTGGTCCAGGGAAATCCTTTGTGTAGGAAGAGATTCTGACTGCAGAGTTAATAAAAGCATCATTCGCTGCTCACACTGTCTGTACAGGGTTAAACGCAAAACTAATAAGTTTGATAAGCCACTATGCTAGTGAATTTTTTTCCTTCTTTATTTGAAAAGGTCTGCTTTTCTGTTACATTGTTAAGGCTCTCAAAGAGATACAAATTAGGAAATACCCGCCTTTCTGTAATTTGAAAGTTTAAAAATGAGCAGTACAAATGACTGGTTTTGAAGTCCTTTGACATTATGAGCCTTTTCTACCACACGTTGATACTAACTGGCTCCTAAAGCATATTCTGCTCAGGCTGTCACTGCCAGAGATTGTCATCTTCCGAGCATGTCCATGGAGGAACGCCTGTTCTTATGATGCTTCATGAGTCAGGAGTGGTGCTCTGGGGACAGCGCTGTGCGCCTGCATAGGGGAGAGGTTTATTGCTGCCAAATCACAGAAACCACAAGCACTGTTTACCAAAAAGCTGACTCCTCTGTTTAAGCTCCTGCAAGCTCACTTCACAGTCAGCTTGATGGGCATTCAGAGAAGAGTGTGTCAGAAACAGAAAAACACCCCAACGTACAGGCGTGACCCTCACTGCTCAACTGTTGCGAGGAAGATGATGAGATATACCGCTTGCTTTGGGGTTTTTTTTTGTTCGAGGTTTGGGGGGGTTTTTTTGCTTGTCTCCATTCTGTACACAGCAAAGCACAGTTGTTTACAGAGATAAATGGCTTTCACAGAGATGAAGACTCAGCCATTTACATCAAGGAGCATATACCTAATCAAGCTTCATGGGTAGGTTTTTCAGAAGCAGTTAGGGAGCTATATTACTGACTTCCAGAGGGATAGCTCGGTTCTCTGGAAAAAGCTCAGCCTACCTCTCTAATGACTGAATTCTGGTTCTGCAACAGATAATACAGGGAGTTGATGACTATACAAGAGTCCTCATTTAATTCTCTGTGTATCCCTTTTTTATCCCTAGCATTCCTCATCCAGATAATCAAAGAACTGAGACTATAATGACTGTGTCTGAATATATCCTTTCTTTTTAAGCTTCCAAATTCCTCTTCGGTATTACTTATGCTTGCACAGGACTTGCCAGCTTTCTTCATGTTTTAAGGGGAATGTGCATAATAGAGAGCTCTCCCTCTTAGTCATGGCTCTATTGTAGAGCCTGCACAAGCACTGCCTACACATTCCAAGCATCTTTTGTTTTGACGTAATGTGCTCAAAGAATTACACTTGAAAAAAAAAAAATTTTAATGAGCTGTTCTAAGCCTGCTGAGCATAACTCTGGTGCATATGAACTTTAATAACTGTACCCATTGTACACAGTCTTTGGGGTTAGGGTGCCCTTAACCCTTACTGAAAAAATATGAATTTGCAAACACACTTCAGCCCCACTGAAATGTGAAGGAGCATATAGTAAGATGATCCTATCTTTCCATCAATTTATTTGGAAAAATCTTCCTGCGGGGGTCCAGTTGCTATGCCCCATTAAATTGGCAGCGGTTGCCTCGCTTTACACAGCAGCTCAACCGGCATCAAAGGCAAAGTATCCAGAGCTTCTGGGAGACCAAGGACAAGAGCATTAACCCAAGCAGGTCCCCTGGGTGCGTGGAGCTGAAGCGGCCCTCCCTCCGCTGCTCCTGGGAATATGCCCATTTGGATTCCAGCTGCATTGTCTATTCCGGGCTCATTTTTTGTTTTCTTGTCTTTGGAGAGGGGAAGGTGGGGAAAGGGAAATATTTATGAATACGGTTCTGTATTTGCTATCCTTTTTGTGTCTCTGTTTCTGTTCTCTCTCTTTTTAGTCTGCCCAGTTCCTGTATTCATGTGCAGCATGCAGAATGGGGGCAAGCTGACCCCACAGCAGTGGCCTATCTGCCTTTGAGTACAAGGAGAGGAGGAAGGATGGAGTTTGGATTGATAAACTATCCAGAATTCTGGCATTTATTTTAATGTGCTCCAGAGTACTAGCTAGCCTTTTCATTGGAGACCTGCAAAGACAAGGTCCCTATTCAAAAGGATTTCTAGCATTGATTTAAAACTTGCCTTGATAAATGAAGATGACAAAGAGTAATGAAAAAGAAACAATGCAGAAGGAAAAGACACACAAACCTTATGATCATATGGTTAATGAAAATGTACAGATATCTTTGGGCTTATCTTATTTTGTCTCATTTATGGAAGATTAAATAGAGGCAAAAAAAGTTAAATAATTCACAAGAAAACCCATTACTGAAAGACCCAGAGGAGATTGTTTCAGCTGCCATGCAGTTTCACGGGAGAAGACACTTCTATTCAAGTAGAAAGGAACCAGCTGAGTCCAAAGCTTTACAATTCTTGAAGATTTGGATTATGCAAATTTTAAGTTTCCTTCCACACTGCTATTGAGAAAGTTCTAGTTTTACACCCATTTCAGAGATGAAAAAACGCAGACTTAAAAAAAATTACCTAATGTGTATTTGGCTGAAGAGTTGTCTTTGGTGGAACTGGAATCAGAATCCAGGCACACTGACTCCCAGCCCTCCTAAGTTTTGGACAGCCTCTTTTGGCAAATAAATGCAGCATTACACACTTTAAACAAACATTTCTCATGCTATGACCCAACATACATACAATACAGTGAAATCTTGAATAATTTACCTAAGAAATGAGTTCTTTCTTTAAAGACAAACATACCACGCAGTGTAATGGGAAATAAGCTTCATAACTTTCAGGATCTTTCAAATGCATTTGTGAAATAAATGCATGCTTGCTAAAACAGCTAAGGATTCTTAAAACTTCCCAGAGGGTCAGCATTCTTTGGTGAAAGAAGATGCCCCGTTCCTTTCTTCACTTTCTGAAGTTGACTGCAGTTCTATCACATTTTCCATAAATTATCTAGGATGTCTGTGTTACCATTTGCTGAAATGCTACTTAGATTAGTTTAATTCAAAGGTCAAACTATTTTCAATGTTTAACTAAGTAATTTCAAAACAAGTCTTATCATTAAGGGCACAGAATTGTGAGTATTTAAAACCACATTGCCCTTGCAAAGTATGCATATATTTAAATATTTATATTCCCATTAACTTAAAATATGGAGTACAGATGTATTAGCTTACTCACTGAATCACGGTAAAGATTCCCAATGGATTATCATAAACGTCCATTGTATTTAAAGTTGACGGAAGCAGTTGGCAGAGAACTGCTCCTGGGACCCAGCAGTCTTGGTCAGCGAATCTGTGCCTCTTCTCTTGCTCTACCCTTTACATATATACATAAATGCATACAGCCCTCCTCTGTACGTCTTGCTCGGCTTCACCCGCTTCAGCTCTCCGCATCAGATCACCTATTAAACCGCTGGTGTTGCTGTTGGTTAAGAGCTACCAGAGGCACTGGCCAGCGGCCGGGGACACGGGGGGGTTCTGCTGCCGTGACGCCCCCACACGCCAGTCCGTGTCGATGCCGCTGACAGGGGAGGATCAATGTGAAAATTGCAGTCCCATGGTCTGGGCTGTAATGATTTAATGACAATTTTTAAAACTGTTGTGTAGCTTCACCTTGAAACAAGCCTTGAGATTAACCTTAACAAATATAAAAAAGTATTTGTACGCAGCCTGTTGTAAAATACACTGTGACGTGCGATTTCAGCCCGATGTTAATGATGTGTCAGTGTCTTCTGATATAAGGAGGGACAGGCAGAGGTGTGCTTCGTTTTCCTTGCCTTTGCTGGGATTAATATTCATATAATAGAATAAGACTTTGGGCTTTGTAATGAAATGAAGTTTTCTTCTACTTATGCAAAAAAGAAGTGACAGTAAGCAAAAGACTCTTTGTCAACTAAATATCACGGGATGAACAGTACAAACCAGTCCACTGCACCCAAAGAGGTGTTCAAAAGCAACAGTATAATCATTTTCAGTGCCTCAATTTTCCTCTGCCCAACTGAAGACCTCTGATTTTCAGAGGATGCCTCTAGTTTTTGAAAAGCAAGTCTTTTTTTTAAAGATCTTACACTTCCAGAACATAAACATCTTACAAACACCTGTGAGAAGCACAGTCTCTTTATGTAAACTTAAACTTTCCTTACCAATCTGCACTGCGCTTTACGCACAACTGTGATAAGACAGTTGCTGAAGGAATCACAAATTATTCCCCAGCGATCCTGCATGAAGAAAACCTTCAGCCGAGTAAGTTTGATGACCGCTGAACGCGTCAAGGGGACTACTCCCTCTCCTCCTCCCTCCAGCCTGCCGATGCCCCCCTCCAGGAGCGCAGCACCAAGCACGGCTTCGTTTAGGGTGACGAACTAAGGACAGACGGTACGGTGGGGCTGGGGCACCAGGCTCGTGGGAAGCTGCCCTTACCCCTGGGAACAGGAACTGCTGTGTCCAAGTAGACGAAGGGAAGCAAAATGAGAGGGAAAAGTGGTGGATCTGGTCATTGATCTGAGTACCGGTGACGTGGGTCTTGGGCGTAAAAGGCAGCTGCCGTGGAAATGGCCGTGCTGAAAGCAGTTCGTTAAATGGCACCTCCATTTCTAACACAAGCTGGACCCATCTGCTCTCCCACAGCCCCCACCTTCTACAAAGAAGGGCAGTCTCTCCCAACAAGGGGAAAAACTCCTCCAGAATAGAAGTGCAGACAGCTGGATCGTAAACACTGCTAGCATCGCTGAAGATAACGATTAGCAAAGATCATTTCAGCTAAACTCTAATGACCGAGGCCAAGGACATTTCATTGCAGGCCTCAAGAAGACCGAGACGTCGGAAGAGAGAAGGGAGGGCAGTGGCTGCAGCGGATGGAAGACATGCCTGGAGAAATCCACGCCAGGGCTGCAGAGTCTCGTTGCAAATGCAAAGCTGACAACCTGCTGGGTTTTTATTGTGTTGCCCAACTCGTATTTTCACACAGTGGAGAAAAGAAATGGAGACCATTCTGAATTTTTCTATTAAAAAGTGCCAATGGAGAGCTCAGAGTCTTAACTTTCAGGACAGAGGCTGAGCACAAACCAGCACCAGCCTTGTTGAAATGCCAGCGCCTGCAGGGCACTCTGGCCTGTTTGCAAATTTATGTTTTGGCCTTTCTCGTGGGATCACAAGAGCCATGAAGATCTCCACTTGTGAAAAGAGCAGACAGGATTTGTTCCTAAGGTAAGCTTTGCCTCAGGCTAAGCAGACCTACCACAGGTGTAATTGCTGTTTTCACAAGGTTGGTTTGAATACATGATCTAAGAGTAAAAAAACTCCAAGGTAGTGAAAAATTGCAGGTGCAGTATGGTATAAATATGGGGTTGGGTATCATTTCTGAATTCAGATCCTAGCGCTGAAACTAATTTGATTTCTGGCAATGGGCAAATTGCTAACAGACCTAAGAGAGACAACTCTTCAAACACAGCTACTGATATTCAGTATTTAGCCTGAGACACGCAGGGCTGCGTTTTCAAAGTGAGCATCATCCTGAAGCGGTAGCTACAGGTGATCATTTTCTCTAAAGCTCAGGTACAACCTATCACTAATTGGGCTTCTGTAATAAGCAGCCAGTTTTGAAAATACAAGTTTCCATCTCAAACTCAGCGAGTACTTTTTGGAGATTTCCCACTAATTCGACAAGCAGCTATTTAGGCTGTGTTAGTTTTCACATCTTCAAAATAAGGGTAAAATCTTAGATTAATCTAAAAGATTAATCAGGCAATAATTCTGGAGTAGTTTGAGGGATGATGAAGGTAGTTACACCATATGGTTTCCTCACATGTGCAATTAAGCTAGATAATCTGATCACTTACTTACACTCTCATGTTTTCTCCCCATCACATGTGTTTTAACTGGATCTTTTCCCTACTCACGTTTCAGATTCTCTACTATTCTGCATAGCACCCTTGCTATTCCTCCACAGAATGTAAGGCATGCTGCTGAAGTTATTCATGTACCATCAGACACTGAGTTCAAACTCATTACTCTGAAGGAATTCAGTAGATCCTTTTAGAAATAACATGATACAAAATGAGATAGGTCCCAGAAGCCAACCTTCAACACAAGCAGTTTCCCCATTCTGGACTTCCCTGTTCTAAAATCCCAGCAAGAGGAACACTGAAAGAACTAGGGAGAAAAAAAAAAGAAAAAGGACCTATGTTAATTTATTTGCTTTTCTCAGGCATCTCTTGTGAATGAACCAATACAGAAATAAACCAGCATTTAACATAATCCCTTCTTCTCACTACACTCTTAATAGCATCTTGAGAAACATGTACTGAACATTTGGGGCCAGATGCTCATCTGGCATGAACCGATGCACACACATTGAAACCAGTAGAGCAAGGATGATTTATATACACTAGAAGTTACGACAACGGGTCCTTAATAAAGGGTTTCATAGGTTATGTAACTGGTAATTCCAGTACAGGATTTGTTTTTAATACGATTGACTTTGTCGAGATGAACATGTCTATAACTTTAACCTTGGAAAAGATGCCACGCTATTTCAAAAAAAAAGGACAAAAATCAACTAAACCCACAGTAACAGTGTTTCTAGAACTTACGACAAAATGAATTCCTCCCTGACTGTCATGTCTAACATTTTTCCATTTCCATCTTACCAGGTGCAGACTTTTAACCCCCTCACCCAAGGCTCCAAAATCATCAAAGAACAGAATAAGGTACCTATAGGATGCAATGCATCTCGGCTTCATAGAGATACGTTTGGGTCCGATGAATCCTATCGTGAGAGTAGGGATAACCATCTAAACTGAGGCAAGGTGAAGCCTCATCCCAGTTCCGATGGCTGGTTACGTTACAGCGGAGCCAAGCGCTTATTTTCACTCTACATCAGTTTCACTCCACTGGTTGCAACATGGTTTCTAAGGATAAGGTGTCAATACCACTTTGTAAAGCTGAAGGCACGCTTACTAAATAAATGAATACATAGAATATTGCTGATAAGTTGCCAACTTGACTGTGCCGCTAGAAAGAAGATTAACTACTGCTTTATAGGAATTATTAAAAAATGAGAACTTTGCATATCGTGTCAGTGACTCAGGTCTGATGGCATTTCAATACATAGAAGTTCCTATTTCAGTAATCAGTAGGTCATGTATGGTGACAACACCATAGGACAATTACTAAGTAGCAAGATAGGCAAATTCAGATTGGAAAAAAATAGAAATATTGAGAATCCTATTTAAGGGTAAGAAAGGGGTGAATTTTTCTACTCAATAGCTAACCTAGACATGCTCTTGATCTATAGCTTCATTTGATCTTGGCAACAACCCTCATAAACAGGACTCATCCCAGGTAATGTCAGACATCTATGGTGCAGTTGGCTGTCTATGCTAGTCACCCACCGCTTGCTTCCACAGCGGCTTCTAGGATGTGATTCATCTGACCTAATTCAGCCGGCTGCTTTACAGATAAGATGAATAACGCCTAGAAGTGTCCATTTCTCTCCGTGACTACAAAGGGAACTCACAGTGACAAGCTGGGAGTCAGATTCCTGCACTGAATCGGGTGGACCCCAAAGTAACGTCTTCACCATTTTCTAGCTGAGCTATTCAGCGTGTGGTCCTGCAGATGGCAATACTTTGTGTACAATAAAGAAGAGACGGAGCTGGAGGAGGAACGCTGAACTTTAGACTTCAAGTGAGGGTCTGGGTCTCAGAGCTTCCTCTGAGGCTCTATGTTAAAATTGCATGAAAGCAAGATGTAAACTGGTCTTTGGTGTTACACTGGTCTACCGAGCTGCCAGCACCAAAACTTGCGGTCCTGATGCACCACTCCATAAAATTACACTTGCCAGTGTGACTGAATCTGGCCTTTCAGAGGTTTGGAAAGAAGTTTTTCTGAAGAAAACCTTTCACATGTCAGAAAGTATAGCCTTACCAGCAATTGTGTGAAAAACATGCTCTGGCAATAGAATAATAGAATATATTTTTTTAAAAAAGCCGAACATCCCCCTTCGTCCCAAACCCCAACACATTAAGACCCACACACTGAGTTTGGGCACAACCTGGTATTTCAGGCAGACCGTGATGTTGACTGTGTTTGGCAAGAGTCCTCTTCCCATTGCTTGTCATATTTACAACCCCTGTCGAAACTTTTCATACAGTGTTTCTCATTCGCGAAGCACGCTCCTCCTCTCCTTCCAAGCTCATCTCCAGCCCTGGCCGTTAGTGAAAGGAACCGAGATGTGGAAAAGACAGGGATGAGTAACTGTGGGCAGACTGGCAGTGCTGGAATTGTAGGCAGGTCCCAGGCTCACTGAAAAGAGTGGGCAGAGCTGGAGGAGAGCAGTGATGGAGCTAATCTCGTAGCTATGATTCGTTTGGAATTGCAGTGTGTTTGTTTAACATTCAGCTTATGTTTGACTTGTATTTATTGATGTTTGCATGAAATCAAGTATTTTTTCTGCACTCATGTTATATCAACAAACCTATATAAAGCATTTGACATCCTTACAAAAATTCTTCATATGCTACTATTTATCATCTTAAAACCAGTAAATAGATCAGTAAAACAAGCAAACAAACTGATTTTCAGGTGCACTACGGAGTTGCAACAAGTGTTATTGCTATACACATTCCTTAGTTACTGGGAAATGTAAATCAGGAGATAAATTTAAATTATATTATCCAACCTTGCACCTGCCAAATCAGATCCTATGACATAATCCCATGTGCAGAATTAGATACAACCCATTGTGAATATGCATGGCAGAATCAAGCTGGGATACATAAAGGAAAATGAGAGAAGTCTCAGTGCTGATGGAAACATTTAACAATGTTCTGCTGGTTTAGAGACTTAGATGCACAGATATCCCAAGTAATAATTAACTTAGACACATTCCTTACTGCCTTGAACAAACAGAAACTGACACCCTACTGTACACGAGCTGGGACTGTGACCCAAGAAGTCACGTCCCACCAGAAGATTTATATCCACCCCAACACATTTTGGCACAAAGTTGCCTCAGCAACCGGGAGAAACAGATTATGATCAAGGTTAAGCAGCTCACAGATGGTTTTCCAATGACTGACAAGGCAGGTCTGTTCAAAATAAAGCAGGGGCCGGCCACTCTCTGTCCTTTTCAGTGGCTGCTAGCTCTTTCCAGTGACAGAGCTGCTGTGGCACCTGAAATGTGCGTCCAGAGCCGTGTCACTGAGCAGGCAAATGTCCACTTCTCATGTGCTGCAGGACCGTTGCATAGGCTCACACCTTGTTAACTGCTGTCAACGCAAAGCCTGAGCACAGACATGTTACATCAGCAGTGACGAGCAACATACCTCTTTTGAAAATAGCTAATGAACAACCCAGTCAGACTGCAAACACTTCTTATAAATGGTAATTGGGCTAAAGATGATACGCATAGGAATTATACTTTGGAGTTCCAGCAACCCAACAAGCCATAATTAAAGATCACCTGATCGAGACTTAGCAATACCTGAGCTTATTTATTTATGATTATACCTAATTTCTATCAAGGACTTCCAATGAACAACATTCATCATTCTCGTTCAGACATCAGAATAATGACTGCTGTGGAAGTTATATGGCATTAAAAATTATGTTCTTAAACTCATGCGTATTCAGAGTGATGTAACTCAGCACTGTCCTTCTGTCTACCAGGAAAAGGCATATTTCTATTTTGTAAATACGGTAGGGTTTGTAGCAACTAGGGTATCCAGACAAGTCATGTCCTCCCAGCTGGATGGCAGATTCCAAAAGCATCATTAAGTAACAAAAGGGAAACCATATCAGACAAAGATGAACATGAGGAAAGGCACTGATAGATTGAACAATTGTACTAATTTACTTATAAGGGTTTGTGAAAAGTCCCATAGGCCAATTCACTTGCAACCAAAAACTGGGTAAGGTGAAGGAGAAGCTTCACTTCCAAGTCAGTCTCAACTCTGGGGAAGGCAAATTTCAGGATAGATTTGTTAAGGGAGATGATTCCAGTGCTGGAAGGCTGGGTATTTTGGCAGCCAGTTTGACAGGTCAATCTACTAACCAGAAAATACTTCAAAGTCAGACAGAAATCATTGGCAGCAAAATACATCTTAGACAAGTATTTAACTTCTCTGTATCTGCCTTTTAATGGAGCGGCTAATTTCTCATGTCTTTCATTTTAATACCATTTTTGCTTCTTATGCTTTTTTCTTTTTTTTAGTATAAAGGCAATGTTGGAAAATGCCACCCCATTTTCATGAGGGAGGTGATCCTAAGTATGGGTGGTGGGCTCACTGACCATCCCCAGAACTGTCTGCAAGGTGACTGAGAGAACAACAAGCGCTCCTTCATCAGGCCACACGGCTGCCCAGTGATCTGGTGGCACCGGGGACACGTACTGGCCACAGGCTGGTCTTTACTGGACAGCGCTTCATCTTCCACATGGTTTTTTTGGTCAGTGCCTCAGCCACAAAGGGTCCTCCAAATGTGAAGATGCTGCATTATAACAAAACATGGTGGCAGAAAAGAGGTGCATTTCTCACTTTAGCTCCTCCATCTCTTTCCCGTCCCACAGCAACCAAAAGACAGCGTCAGCGTTTTGTCTCACACATCTGTATGGGGCAGCACCTTCTGTCGACAAAGGAGGGGACCTTTTTCGCACGTTTCTCCTCTCTAACGCTCTAACCCTTCAGTAGAGCATTTTCATATTAGCTCCGTCGGGTCGGTTGCTATTTTAGGTAACCACACAAGTGCACATACATTAGCTAGGGCATCTCCTCCCAGCACTAAAAGCCCTCTGCTGCACACCTCTTTCTCCTACTCATTCCTGCACTTGCCTGGGAAACTATTCAGGCAAAGCAGCAGCTGAAACGTAACCTTTTTTTAATTACTAACAACTGCGTGTACCGGTAGAGAAGTACTATTGTAAATCTACGTGAGCACTGACCTCAATGCTCTTTAGCCTAACTAGAGCTCACTTGCCAAACCTTATCTATATAAATACTGCTTTTTCCTTCTGCTAAACATGAGAATGTTTTAGCTTCTTTTAACCTGGGATTCGTGACTGTACAAGGACTCACTTATCTTTGAATCACTGCCTATCACTCTGTTAAACCACAAAGTATCTCCCTCTGCTTTCTGCTGATAAGGCTGATTTTCAAAAGCAGTTAGCAATTTGAGGAGCTTTAATGTGGGATGCAGGAAAGAAGTCTCCTTTACAAAACTTTTGCAGTGGCTCCTTCCAAAAATCATTCCCACTAAAACAGCTGGCTGTGAGCACCTTAGATGTGAGAAGTCTGGAATTACAGACTTTGCTGAGACTGTGAACTTTCTCTATTATTATGAGAAATTATTGTGAATTATTGTGGGGAAAAATTACTCTGAGGCTGTAGGTCTCCACTCAGAATTGTACCCATGCTTGATCTCAGCATCTTCTTTTTTTTCCTATATATTCAGTTTATGTGCAACCTACTTTTCTCCACTGAAGGCTGTGAATAACAGATGTAACCTCATTGTCCTTACTGACTTCACTGAGCTATAATTGAACACTGCTTTTGGTACGCTCTCAGCAGTGTTGCTTGTATACTGCAAGTCATCTAAGTACTAATATTGAATTTCTTCCATCAAAAACTAGCCCCTAGGGCAAAAACAAACCAGAAATAATTAAATTCATCTAGTAAACCACAGGCTCATTTGAATAACATTGCCTTCCCTTAATGCTGTGTGTACATACAGTAAGCATAGATCATTACAGCCTGGCATCAGCTCGAATGCCTGTGAAGCCAAAATTCTCTGTTTTGGCTTCACAAATAACTAGTGCTTTGAACAAGAGAGAGAAGAAATCCAAGTTTGTTTATTTTTTCCCCAAGTAGAAATGCTACATACTCTACTGCCAGGTTTTTCACATGGCGTTCTGCTTTCTGTTTGAACTCCTTTTATATTGCACTAGTAATTTTTTATTGCTTCCAATCTGTCAGAGTGAAATGACAGTAGTCTTCTGTCAAACCAGTTATACATCTGATTGAAGTCCCTTCACATTTCACCTGAAGTTCATTGGTTTTCTCGTTTCTATGCTGCTCACAGGATGAACCAGTTCACAGTTCATGCCTTCCCTGGGATCACTCATATCTATTGCGTGCCTCAGAGGTACAAGCGCTGGCCAACAATCTATGGGATTCCACTTAATATTTCTATTTAGTATGAGACAGCTTCTTGTATGGATGCTTCTCATTCACTAAGTTGTTCATCTTCCTATTTAATTTGTCACACTGCATTTCTCCTAGCACGTAAGGTAAGGCAGGCAGAAACCTGCAATCAAGTGACATTTATCAAGGGCCTTGCTGGAATTTAGGTCTGTATATAAAGCTCAGTGATCAATGTCTCCTATTCTGTCTTCCTTCAGCTCTTGACATAAAAAAGCTTCTGCAGTCAAAGACTTAAGGAAAAAATCAATATGTGCTTGAATATTGTGAAGTAGGATGTTTTTATTTTTAAAATTTGTCTTTTTCAGCTGTGCTACTTTGTATTTTGCATATGAATAAAAATAATGAAGAGTTACATATCACAACTTAAATATCAAAGATGACTGTCAAATAATTAAAACAAAAGGCTCTGTAAGTCATTTTAGTGAACAACTTCTTATTGGAAACTGGGTGAGATGAAGGAGAATAGTGCTTACTCAATCAGAGCAAAGGGAGTTTTGCCTTCCAGTCACACCTCTGTGCAAGTAAGTGCTTCAGTACATAGCTAGATAACTCCCCACTTCAGTGTATTTCAGTTTATTTCTCCAGAAAATGAAAACACATGCTCACCTGGCATATCTCACAAAGGTAATATATATAAAGATTTCTTTCAAGGAATTTCATCAAAAGACACCAAGTAAGTGGTCAGCAGCATTATTTTTATCTGACTTAAAATTCTCCATATCAAGACGAGACAGCACAGTTTTCACTTACATGTCATTCAGCTTATTTCACTTTTTCCATTAGGTTATATGTGCTTTGGATGGAATGTGATGCTGCCTCAGTGATAAACTTCTTTGTTTCGCTGGGAGGTGGTGGGAGTGCTGCATACAACTACATGCCTCTTGTTCTAGTTGGGAGAAGTCTCACAGGAAGAATGACAGTTACGCTTTACTGAAGACCTGAAAGCATTTTGAGTGGCACTAGTGTCGCATAAAAGCACAATCAACTAATGTCACCGACAATGATAAAGCCTTCCTAAGGCTTTACCACCTTATCATGAAACAAAGAGCAATCGTCAAAGAAAGAGACACATTCTTATGCATAACGGTAGTCTTAGTTTATGGCACATCATTTGTATAGCTATTTATTTTTAACAGCTGGTGAGCAAATGACTTTACTATAATGTTGAATTTCTTTCACTTGCTGAATATATTTTTCCACAGAGGTCTGATCCAAAGTCAAATGAAAGTCAGTCCACATCAGTTTACAAATGAGCATTCTATTCTATGTTAATCCAAGGTCTGACTGACCATGCTCCTACAGATGCCAATGATGAATCTACGGTCTCGTTTGGTTGTAAAGACAACCAACCAAAATGGCTAAATGGCTAGAAATTTGGCAGAAGCTTAAATCCCAGAGCTGAGACTACTTCAAAAGTTACAGCTACATTCATATTTTTAAGAAAGTATCCATGTGCAATATGACATCTAGTATGCAAAACACAGCAGAGGAACATAAGCTACTTTTATGGTGTGAAATAAATGTTAGATGGAAGAATGAAAATGTTCTCGAGTTTCATAATGACAATTTTACAAATCATTCCGTGGAATCCTTTCTTGAGCCTTATTTGCCAGAGCAAACTATATAAGTTACTAGTGTATTATTCCAACGACACAGAATTGCTTAAAAAACTGTCAGAGAATTGCTTATAAAACTTTATGTCCACACCATCAGCGATCTTAAAACTTTAAATTGTTAAACTGTATTAGAAACATTTTTTCAGATATTCCAATCTACCTCTCCTTAGCTTTCCAAAGAGGATTCAGAAAGGAAGTGTACCCAAAAGCCAGCTCTGTATCATTCCTGCACTGTCATGATCCACGTTTCTCCCTGAGGCAGGGTGTTAATGCCATGAGCCCTCGTCACGGCAGCGGCTGAAAGAGCGTGTCTGAACTCTCCTCCTCCTTGAACTGCTACTTGTTGCAGAACTGCTGCGGCAGGAAAGTAGGGTCCAAGATAGTATATCTCTAAATTAACTTGTACATACCCTACCTACCTTCTTTGCCTAACCACAGTTCCCTCTCCTTTGCAAGCCAGCACTTTTGTTTTTCTGTATTCCTTATTTCTTATTAACTTTGATTTTCTCTCGCTGGTAGCCTCTCTGTATTTTTGGTGTCATTGTATCCGAGTTTTATTTCTCTGCCTTCCATAAGTAGCAGATACACCTGGTAGCCCTCCCAAGACACAGCGTGAGAACGCAGGATCTCCTACTTTGCAATAATGGATGCATCCATCTTGTGCATATACAGCAGTTGTAGGGATGTTCAGCTTACCTGCTGTTCGGCCAGCAAGCCTCTAAGCCTGACCTCCAGCATGGTCAGAGCCACATACTTCAGGATGCTGCGTGCTTGAATGCAATAAGACGATTACCATGTTCCCTGGTGTGTCCGGACAGGATGTCTGCAGGCAATCTGCAATCTGCCAAGCTGATAAGATATGAACTGGAAGCAGAACATGCTATGTTGGCTGTTGTTCGTGACATCATTCTTCCACCGAGAAGGACGATATTTCTTTCTCTACAAAAGATGCTATCTCCTCTGTTTCTCTTCTTCAGATCTGCAGGCTGTTAAGAGGTCTTGTGAAGAGAGATAAATCTTCCTCTAAGTATCAGTGCCAATATCTGTTGTCGTGTGAGGAACTCTCCTGCTTGCTTCACACTCCTCAAGTAGCGTGGCGGTTAGGAGGAGATGTGTCTGTGTCCAAGGGAAATGCTAACACTCCAACTTATGCTCATCAGAGTTGACAACAAAAATCTTCTCAGGCATACTGAAGTGCCAAGGTAGAAATTGTGAATTTTATGGGAAACATTCAAGGCTCCTTATCACTCCTACAGGAAAACCTTGCTACCCAAGACAGAATGAATGTGCAGAGATAACTGATTATTGGCAGTAACACCCTAAAAGACAGGCAACCAGACAGGTAGGCAATAAATAGGCACTAGCTGTTGGACATCTCTTTTCCCATTCCTTCTAGGCCTTAGTTTCTACTAGATAAGTGGCGAGCCATGCAAGAGCTTCTGCAGTACAAATGCTGCCTCCTCACAAGATCATCCTGGTGCCCAAGATGGCAATCCCCTATTAGAGCTCTTCCTTGTGCTATGTGCCAATTCTTCCTCTCAGCCTCTAACACTTCTTCCCATCCTTCGTGCTATTCAGCTAAAGACCACTTACATGCAGTAGTAGCTAACGCCAAAATTCACAACAGCCAAAAAAAATTTCCTTTTAATACCTTTAATAGCTTGCACTGCTTCACTGGCTGTTAGTGGAGCATATACGTGATAAGCTTGGTAAAATTTTCTACAGAAACCACCTTCTGACAGAAAATCATATTTGTTACTGAACAAAATGGAGGGACAAAAACATTTGCTTTCATTACAAAAAAAAAGCGGGGGGGTGAAGGGGTGTCTTCCTTTTATTTAAAAACTACATACTAGAACTGAACATTATTGTTTTTAGGCTGAAAACCAAAATACTTTGGACGAAGGCCAGAACATTTCAGCTGAGAACTAGCTAATGCTTCATCACTGTGGTTAGCAGATGTGACTGGATCCACACAGGGAGTGAATTTGTTCAGCAAAACTTGACATTTTTTCGCAATCACATTTCAAGTAGAAAAGAAACCCTCTGAAAACGCGGTGATAGTTTAAAAGGAAATTATCCCTTTTTGGCAGAGGAAAGCCAGGTATGTACCCGTGGAATGGAACTGGTAATAAAGCTCTCCCGGGCTTTCCCTGCTCATTCTCCTCCCTGCCGCATGCAGTCTGTCAGTCTCACCGCAGGAGAGAGCGGTCAGACCTGTTGGATAATGGGCATGCAGAAAGCTGTCGCTTCAAATCTTTTTTAAAAGTGTGTTAGCTTTTGTAAACTGCCCCCCCACCTGACAGAGGAATACATTTGGTAAAGGCCCAAGCCTCTGCAAAACATAGTGATTCCATGTGCTTGAGACACTTGGGTTTTTAAAGGTTTACTGTATGTGGCAATCTATAAAGCGTTCAGAAAAGCTCTCCACTTAACATATCCTTCAAGATAAGAGCCAGAGAAGTTTTAAAAAATTCAGGAGGTGCTTAAAATTATGATCATTCAGTATAGCTTACATCGCTCGCACAGACTGAAATAAAGACTGATGTGTTTGTTGTTACCTCAGTCCCAGATTTTTTTTAAGCTGCGTGCATACAATTCATCGGGGTTAATTTGCTATATTTGTGTGCCAGTCGGGGAGACTTTCCTACAAAATGCTCTGGCCATCTCCTGACTCCACATCTTGGAAAGCCTCGAGCATGCCCAAGCCCTGTCCCTCCCGTGTGCAAGGGTAATCTGGCCACATAGCCCAGGACCATATGCTGCAGCCTGCTCGCTGTTTGGCTGATGGAGGAATGGCATGGCACGGCATGGCACGGCATGGCACATCATGCTGCAGCAGGGAAGTCTAGCTGCAATCACTTCTGAGTGGCACTACTCGAGGGAGATGCATCTGCTGTCATTTATTTTACCTTACCGCTTGGGAAGAAAGTAATCTTTTTTTTCCTCTCTTCATCCTTTATTCCTACGGCAAACAGCAATTTTTCTTTTAACCATAGTTTCATTTTGCGACAGTAAGGAACGTCCGTTCCTGCGGTGCTGGAGTCGCGGATGCGGCTCGAGCTCTGCGTGTCTCCGGGCTGGGGGAGCGCTGCCGCTAAGGGGGCACAGCTCCTGCCATAGCTGCGTGGCCGTTTGGCATTGCCAGTGAACAAAATGCACAGGGTAGAAGTGAACCCACTTTGCTCATTATAGAGATCGATGCCCTTGCATGGCCCGGCACCCGGCAGCTGCCTGGCAACACCGTGTGCTGTTGCAAGCGCTCCAGTTTAAGAGAGTATTAATCTGGCTGTTTTACATGTGCTTATTTAGCAATGAGTAACACTGCTGTTACTGACAACTCTACATGAGAGTAAAAAGTTGGTAAAGGAACAGAAATTTTACCCTTTCTGTAAAAAAAAAAGCGATTTCCCCCAGGGCAACGGGAGCTACTGGGGTGTGTATGGATTTGTTACAGACAGCTCCTAAACCTCTCCCCTGCTACAGCTGTGGCACCGGTGGGGTGTCAGGGGAGCTCCTGAGCTCACCCTGGGGTGTATGGTCCCTCAGGGACCACTGCCAGCTGCCGTGTGCTGAACAGGTCCCATCCCGGCCATTCTCAGAGCTCGTTCGGGGTTTGACACGTTCCTCCCTCTTCAGGAGCCGTACACAGTGCTGCCCAACAGACCTTTCTTCTCCTTCTCTTTCAAAAGCAGCTCCAAGCCTGTTCTCATAGCCACGAGGTGCTCGGGAGTGAATCCCTCGGGTGTCTCAACCCCAAGAGCTCCCGCGTGGGATGAACTGCTGCCGCACCACGGAGGTGGCGGAGGAGATGGGTACAGCACGGTCGAGCCTTGATATTTTGAGAGCGCGTAATCCCAATCCCAACAGTTCAGAAAGGCTGTTGAAAGACCCAGTTTATCGCTTGGCAAAACATCCAGGTTTGCCAAGCAACAAAATTCACCCAGTCCAGACTGATGCTCGCCGAGGCTTGACAGACTTAAAGCACAACCATCTTTGAAACAGACTGCAAACCTTCTCATTTCCATTTGTTTTACTCTGGGAAATGGATTTAGAATCAACCGGATCCCTTTCAAATACTCCACGCTGCACGACCACTGAGCACAAGGAGCTGCTCCATGACCGGTGTAACGTAAGGGCAGGCGAGGGATTCCCCCCCGTCCCCACCACCCGCACCTTCACGCGGCGCTGCAAGGACAGCTGTATTCCAGCTTGCCTCGTCAACCCTCACCATCCATGTTTTACGGCTTGCTTTTGCCACCAGAATCAGCTAGCTGCTTTATTTGCCCTCCTTATGACAGTAAGACATTTAGAACCCATGCTTTTTTCTAATTAATACCATTTGATTTTTAAACTTTCCACCACTGTTTTAAACTTTGATTTTTAAACTTTCCACCGGTCTCTTCCATCATTTAAAACTACATCAAAGAAATATGTTTGCTGCTCCCTTTAACAGTTCTTAAATATTGATCATTTTTAATGAGCTTCTTTGTAAAGCACCCTTGTGACTCTTAGCAAGGACACTGTATAAAGGCACGGCTGTGATGATGTTGACCCAGCAAAAATGTTTTCAGCACTTTAAAACCTGCAGTTCTGGCAAGCTCTACAAAAATAGGCAGGGTTTTATTACAAACTCAGTCTCATACAACATGCTGTAGTAGTAGTAGTCTTAACCTGTTTTATTTTTTTAATTAAAAAGCCACAAGCAAGACCTGGAAGAAAAGGGTGGTTGAATTTTTTTGTATTGAAGAGCTGGTTTTTTTGTGTAGGACTATAACCTTTTCGGTCATGGGCCAAAATAGCACAATGTGCAATAATGTTTCTGGCATGTTTTCAGTGATCATGGCAGAATTTATTTCACCTCTCAGCATCAAGGAATATATTCTAGTGGGTAAGGAGTGTTCATTATTTTAGGCTTGACTAAGTACAAATATATATTAAAAAAAAGGAATATAAGTAGCTTCAGACTACACAAAGCCATGAAGCCAGATGTCTTCTTTTGCCTCAAATTCAAGTAGATCCTTTATATACTGATGTGGAAAAAAGCAGAAAGGGAAGTTTTAATTATATGCTACAATCAAGAAGGCATTTTACATCCCAATTGGCAGAGCTCTTACTGTGTATTTTAAGCAAGATGAAGATGACAGAAGAAAGGAGAGAAAAAAAACTTCTATAGCTTCTATACTAGTTCTCTGGTGCAAGGAACAGCTTGATCTTATTTACTGTATAGTTTTTGCAAGTTCTGATAGTTAGAGCCTGTCTTGTAACATCCAGGAAGAAACACTAAGAAGTCTTAACCATATTAGAATGAATTATAAATTAATTTCCTGGAGTCATAGCCACGGTTCCTAGAGGGATGTTAACATATATGCCATTTCTCTTGGCACCTAATGAGGCTCTGTTAGATCTTTCATCATTAATCTTCACAAAAATTAATAAGGATCTGGGGGGAGGGGAAATTCTTTCAGCATTCCCTTTATAATTTCATGCTATTTTACCAAAAACAAGTATTCTCTCTTAATTAACTTACTTTGGCAACTGCCAGACTTATCTAACAGCTTTTTTAATATATCAAAACTGCAAAGTGGCAGGATCCAGGATTAATGCTCAACCCTCATAAAAATTGCATTTTGTAGATACATACCATTTGACTTCCCTCCCCTTCTAAATAGGAGACTGATCTAAATAATCAGTTCTTTGTGCTTCAGTACATTTACTGTGCAAATTTAACGTCCTTCTTGATTAGAAAATAGGATTCGGTAACAAGCTTTTTAAATAGAGCTGCCTGTAGCTTTTGGCCAGTAGATTTCACACAGAGTCATTCTCTCCTCATTTCTGTAAGTTTTGCTGAATGTAGAATGAGCAATAAACATAATCATAACTATTAACTTTATGTATAAACAGTTTGCAATATTGGGTACTAAAAAAAATACTGAAGAGTTTACTTGACACATCTAGTAATTGGTAATGTAACTACAAAATATTAAACCTGAAGTTTCCTGCTTTGGTAAGAGCCTGGAGTAAAAAGGGTAATAGTGCTTTTGGGGATACAAATAATCTCTGAGGAGTGGAGCTGCTAAGGTTTCCCAGCTGGTACTAGTAAATAGCACTACCTCTTTATTGAATGTGATTAATGAGGTGTAATGATTGCATAGTTACGCACCAGAAGAGCAATCCTAATTACCATTGTTAACTATAACAAAGTTTCACTCCTGTAGTACGGAGTACCAGGTATTTGTTAACCGCTGGTCAGCATTTTAACCGATTTAAAATGGCTGAGACAAAATGAGCCATTTGAATTCAGGTTTCAAATTTTCAGTCAGTATTCTTAATTCTCCGTAACTGCTGAATAGCTAAGACTTCGCTTAATTTGATTTAACATTACAATCATTAATATTTCTTTAAACATAATTGTTACAATGCTGGGTGAGATATTCCTTGTCCTCCTGTCGAAGTTAAGGCAGGTGGACCTTCAGGCACACATTTTCCTTCGGCTTCCCTCTCGCTGGCCTGGCCTCACCCCACCAGTCGGGGATGCCAGACCCTGTAGTACAGCTGCCTGAAGTCCCACTGCCCACACTAACTGCTAAATATTGCTAAGAGCTTATGTCCTCCTCAGAAATCTAGCATCATGGATACTGTCATCTATTACTTTACAGTTTAAGAAACACTTTGACAAGTAAGGAAAACAGAGATTTTCTTTTTTTTTTTTTTTTTAAAAGAGGAACCTCTAAACAAGGAACATTTCTGCCACACACAAAAACAAGATCTAGAAAATTAGACAGAAGTAAAGCAATGTGCATAGAAAAATCCTTTCATTAACACTTGCTAGAATCCGAAATGCTCTCAGACTAATGACTCCTAAGGGCATGACAGCCCTCTCGCTATTCCTGTTGGAATCCACCGATGGCCAGAAACAGCATCTTCTTTTCACATGAAGCGGTATGCTTTCTATCAAAAACCTGAATTACTTACTAATAAAACTGGGCTTTGTCCCAGAGAGCAGTATTATTTTGTCGCTATATATTTTTGTGAATGAGTTACTACATGTGAAGAACCGGTGAAAAAATGAGGGCTAACCATATGTCTAGAAAACATTTCCCAAATAGTTGAGGGATCCTCCATGTGCTGGAAAATATTTTCTCAATTCTCCATTAAAGAATATTTTTCATGCAACTGTCACACATAGGTAGGTTTTTATACCTGCATACAAAAGAGGTGACTTAATTTTACCTGTCTGCAGTATAGGTATCCCCAGGTACATGTTGCTTGTCTAAGGTCCAAATATATGCAACAGAGATGTAGTTCCCACGGTCAGTGGTATTTGAATAACTGTTTGTCTTACCCAAAAGTCACTGAATCACTCTCTCAAACTCCACTGACACTAATGGGAGCTGAGACATCTGTATAAGTCATAGCACATCTAAATGGTGGAAGTATAAAATGTGGTGGGAGCTAGTGACAAACTTAAGACTCAAAAAGCAAACCTCAGCCCAAATGTTCTTCAGTTTCGATAGTTTGCATCCCTCCCTCACCAAATATCAGTATGCAGTTTCCTTCAAAACAATAAGGCTTGGAACGCTTAAGGAGCTGCAGCATCGTGCTTCAAAGGCCAAACACCTAGTTAGCTGTGAGTCACACCCCACCTATTGATCCCGTGCCATCTGGACGCACAAGCTCAGATAGCTACCGTCACCCGCTGTGTAACTTTGATAAAGTCAAACTATCAAGATATTTCAAGTCTCTGAAAGTGTTACTGGGAAGAATACTAGCTGGCCACAGGAATGTGGGGTACAGAAAAAATAAGAATTTGTTATGCCAGTGGACAAAATTGGACCAGAGCAGAATAAGCCCCCTTAAGATAATAGATGATAAAAGTAAAAGAAAAAGGGGTCAAGAACAGTCAATAGCTGGAACAGAGGATTAGGCATAGAGCCATTCTGGTGGATTTGGGCCAGATATAGCCTGAGGCTGTACTTAAGCTGCTCTGAGTTGGAATGTTTAGATGTTAGTTTGAATGGCTATAAAAGTTTAATTAATGTCTGAGGGGCTTGGGGAGACAGATGAGCAGAGAATTAACATCCAAAACCTGCTTCCCATAATGAAACCCTATCAGTTTCTCATAAAACTTACAAAAGCAAAGAGAAATATATGAAAAGATTTTTTTTTCTTTTGTCAATATAGAGCCTTTGAAGAATTCCTTCATAAGGCTTAGAATTCTTACTACAGCTGTAATAATTATTTCATAGCTGCATTTAGTTCCTTTCCAAACTAAGAGGTTTATTTATAAATATCTTCAACTTCAAAATACTGTGGCCAGAAAGAAAAAGCAAATCTGTACCTTTGCAGTTTTGTTGCACAGAAGACTGAGGGTGCATTTCCCTGACACTACATACCTCAGAGTGCCAGACTCAGTAGCAAAACAGCTGAAGAATGTGAGGATGCATTTTGTAGCTGCAGAAAACATTATCAGTCTTGGTGCTTTGGACGTGTATTGATCACCCTCTGCGGTCAGGCGGAGTTTTCCTCCACAGTGTAGTGTTGCCGACTGTGTCTAGCATTTGTAGCTTCCTGCTGCAGCATTCAGCAGTAATTAGTTCTAGATACACGATATTGTACCCTTAGGTCACTAGCATGTTTTGGTAAGGTAAATATTTCATTTGCATTGTTATATATGTTATTATGAATACATTCAGTACACAATACCTGAAAATCTATCCACATATGCAAAAAGCGCATAACAAATGGAACTCATTACTTGTGCGCATCCTCTTCTTGGGTCTTGAAGCAGATCTCTGCTAAATCTCTTTGTTTCTGCATTCTGGCTTACTTCCACAGCAGCCTGCTAAGTTACTCCGCACGTCCCTCACCTTCGGTCGGACGCTGTTAGCACGGTCAGCCAGGCTCTCTTCTTATTCCAAAGCAGAAAGTTCTCTTTGCCACCCAAAATAACACTGGCCACTTAACAATATAACAAAATAACACTTAACCAAATAATCAGGGCAGGAAATATTCAATCTGTTATCATAATGAGTTTATAAGATTGGCTGAGAATTTTGCCCTTCATGTTGGCTAGAAGCAGGAGTGCTATGCTACTGGAAAGTGGAGATTTAGTATTTTCCAGAGTATTCACAGGTACTCGTTTTACTTCTTCATCTGTCCCCCAGGACTCCCTGTACTGGCTGGCTGGTTGGCTTAGTTCCTGTTGAAGTGATTATTTAATGTTGTGAGAATGTATTTATTGTGTGGTTAATGGTAGTAGAAACGTAGAGCGTTGGATGGATGTCTCTCTTTTTCTCCTCTAAATCTAAATAAATACATGGAAATCAACCTATTTTTCTTTCTTATTCTTCTCAGTTGCTAATAGCGACCAGAACCCAGGGAATTTAATTGGACTTCCATATTCAAAGGCATATTTTTTCACCTGTGCTAAATCCTTGTGTGTTTTCTTTCTGGGTCAGAACTGCAGGCTCAGCTTAGATAGGTTCAATTGGAAGCCATGTTTGAAAAATTAAACTGCCATTTTTTTCCTCTAAAATGCCTACAAAAAGACATATTTTAATGACCAGCATTTTGGAACAAGCATGCTTAGATATTAGATACTTAGGCTATTTTTCAAACATCTGGATGAGAGTGGCCTGATTTTCATGAACGTTAGTCACTTACTGTATCCAGGGGAATTCACTGGGGTTATGAATTTTTCTGCAGTTCAGAGGACTGGGCCTTTCCACATAAGAAGCAATTATTTGGGCTTGAAAATGTGGATTTTGTTAGCAGGAATATGGATATGCAATTCTAAGGGCATTTGTGTTTTGAGACTTCTAATGAAGGAAGAAATCAGCAGAGCATTACTGGACTGCTGTAGCAATGGGCGTATTATGGTGTGATAGCACAGCACTAGCTGGCGATTCCTGTAAAAGTAAGTTTATATGCAAACACCTACATGTCAGCATGTATGCAAAGTAACTTTGGTTTGCAGCTAATCTGGAAAACAAAGTTCATGAGAGCGACTTGCATGAATCCTTCCTCATCTGTAATTAGAGCATTCCTGGAGCTATGCAAAAGTAAAACAAAGTTTCTGTCATCTCCGTGTTCGGAATGGGAAGCTCCAGTCCTCCAAACTTCCCGAGGTTTGAGCTTTTCAAACATAGCTCATTTGGAAGAGAACACACGATGAATAGGGTTTGGGTGCTGCTCACAGAATATTTATGAGAGTCAAAATGGTAATTTTTATTTTTCCCATCCAATTGTTTTGGCATCTCTTGTGTTCTTAATTAGAAGTCTGGACACAAATGGAGACATGTCCTACAGACTTCCGAATGTGATCAGAAAGAACCTAGTCTATAAAATAAGAAAAATAAGGAATGAAAAATCACAGCCTCTAAAGAACAAGCACTGCATTATGGATGTTCAGTTCCCAAAAGGGAATGCCACCAGTGGCAGTGTAACATTTTAGAAATCCCTTTCCCAGTGTGGAGCAGTGGAGTCTACAGGGCAATAGGAGTGTTGAAAGTATCTGCTGGGGGCCAGCTCCAGCCTCCTCATCAAAAACTTTTGGTCATTAGGCTTTTTTAATATTGCTGCTGCTTTTGATGACCTTTTCATCATTTACCTACCCCTTATCTTTGCAGGGATAATCTTCAGGAAGATTAAAGAGATGGTGCCCGCAAGAATATTTAAAGACCCTTCAGCTGTTTCCTCTGTGGGACGAGTGACCATGCGCTCCATTTGCAGGACCTTTGCTTTAACTGGACCTGGAGGCATCACGGCTGTAAACCACTCGTTCCTTATCTCTGTCCAAGACACTGCTACATTGCTCATTACAAATTCTGCCAACATCGTTAAAGAACTTACTGGGGAAACAACCCTTCATACTTGCCTGTGAGGCTAAAAAAGTAGCTTCTGCTCATTTCTAGTGTCTACTGGTATCCCTACAATGAACCAATTCATTATTAATGATATTATATTTATAGCCAATTCAATGGAAATCAATTCATTAGGCTGAGAAGTTTTGCTGCATGACCATCCCTAAAGCCTTATCCTACTCATTAATTAAAGTCAGGTTTTGTCACTAATTACACTAGGAGCATGCCCTAAAGAGAATTATGTATAAACCCTGGCCATTACAGCCTACAGATTAAACCAAAGAAGAATGGAAACTCTCCAGAACTACTGAAGTTCTATTTCAAGTCAAGTTTCGTCTGTACCAGCTCGAGGGAACTTTTTGTCTGTTCCCTTTGCACCAGTAGCTGCAAAAGTGGTAAAAATGCCTTTTAGTCTGAAGGACCCCAAAATGCTTTACAATCAGAAATCACTTCAACGTGTCCTGAAGTGCAGCCTCCTTTGTCTTGAGAGGGAGCAGCTGCTCAGCTGTGCACATCAGCAGCAGCACCCAGCAATTTCAAAGTGAACAGCATCAGTTCTGACTGAAACCACAGGGACAAATTTAGGCCAAAAAACGTGGTTGCCCAAACGGACTTGTGCCCAGAACACCGTCCCCTGCCAAACCCTCACAAAGACACGCCGACAGATAATTGATCGCTACCTTTCTTTTTCTCACGCTTCCTTCCAAAATAGGAGGCTACAGCCGCAGTGTGCTGCAGCACAGATCCTCCCACTACTTCACGTCTTGCTTAAAAGGGAGGTGTACAAAGGCCCCATCAAGACCCCTTTCATAAAAAGCGTGTGGGTGCACACTTCGCTTGTAGGGCGCGGATGCCCTTGACGAGACCTCCGAATGGTCAGACAGGGCAGGCGCAGCACGCCAGCCCTGAGGACTTCTGCAGAGAAGCCCCAAAACAAATGGTACCGCTCTAATCCTCCCCCAAACTGAAGGTGAGCGAAGTCACATGCCATCTGGGGCTAACAGATTAATAAGACACCCATAAGGCCTCAGCACAGCAGGTGACACTGAATGCGGGTGGAAACCTCCAACCCTCCGCGTTCGTTGCTCATAAGCACACCGTTGCGGATGCCTCTGCAGAGTCACTTATAGGGCTGTCTTCATTTCTGCCCAGCACAGGGAAACAGCTGGCTGTACCTTTGCACATGTAACCTAGTGGTTTCACAAGTTCTACAACAACAAAAAAACCTCTGAGGCTTCATGGAATTTTGTAAACCTTCAACTGCAAACATCTTTAGAGGTGAAAAAGTTTTTCAGTGCTATTTGCACTATCTAAAAGAAAGAAAGTGAAGCCTTTTCACACAAGTTCATCCCAAACGCTAAAGACTTTACATGTGCACGGTGGCCACTACTGAAAGTTGTTAACAGAGCTCTACAAAGTACCCAAGTATTAGTAACCTATACATTTATTCCATGCTTGTATTTTTAAGGTTTCTCCCGATCAAAGCACATTTTCCATTAAGCCACTCTCTCAGGTAAAGCAAGTAGTAGCCACTTGCAACTTGTCTTTGTTCATTTTACAGCAAGATTGTAGACCACCATAATCCTATCTGCTTGTCTTAGGTCAAACTATCCTAAGTATCCTCAAGGATGGAAAAGGTATTTGTGATGCAAAGAATCATACATACTTAATTAAAACCCAAGAAGTATTTGTTGTAAAGATGCATTGAGCTGAAGCGATTATTTTCTGTGTACACTTTTTTAGACGCAATCTACATTACCTAGATTTTAGGTTCAAACATAACCTTTGTTCTTATGTCATTAATTCACTCTCAGTGATTTACTCTTTAGGATCAACCCAGAGGCAGTGATAGCACAATTGCACAATCATCTCCCCGTGCTGTGCAAATGGGTATGTGATGCACTTTCAGGATCAAGGATTGAACTATCAATGTCAAAATACAGGGTTTGTGTATGGCTCTTCTAAGCCACATTAAGCTTACATATGAAGCATATGTGTAACAGGTTGGCATGCATTTATGCAACAGCATGAACTATGCAAAGTTCATTGAACTTAAAAGTATTTGAGGTTGTCTACACAGTAAAAGAAACTAATTCCACCTCATTACATCTGGAAGAATAAATCTTAATCATGTTGTTGGCATGCAGTCACAGAGTAACATATAGCTGAGGAAGACTTTCCAAGTTTTGAAAAAATATTTTTTTTCTAGCATAATCAATGTTTTTTCCAATATCAGTAATAATGCATTTCTTTACAATGATGGCATGGTTACCTTTTGTATCCTTTAAAGTCTCAAGCTGTGTCCCTTACTACACTAGCATTCAATCTTCATGGAAATAAAAGGTTTTTATATCTTTAAGGTAATTTCTATCGCTGTGCAGCAGTCCCAGAATGCTTTTGATTTAGCTACCTTGATACCAAAATGATACATACTCCTTAGTGATAGGTACAAATACATGTGAAAAGTACAGAATCATAAAAACATTGAATAGTTTGGGTTGGAAAGGACCTTTAAAGATCACCTAGTCCAAACCCCCTGCAGTTATCAGGGGCACCTTTCACTAGGTCAGGTTGCTCAGAGTCCTGTCCAACCTGACCCTGAATGTTTCCAGGGATGGGGCATCTACCACCTCTCTGGGAAACCTGGGCCAGTGTTTCACTACCCTCACTGTAAAAAATTTCTTCCTTATATCTAGTCTAAAACTACCCTCTTTGAGTTTAAAACCATTATCCCTTGTCCTATCATAATAGGCCCTGCTAAAAAGTTCGTCCCCATCTTTCTTATAAGCCCCCTTTAAGTACTGAAAGGCTGCAATAAGGTCTCTCCAGAGCCTCCTCTTCTCCAGGCTGAGCAACCCCAACTCTCTCAGCCTTTTCTCATAGGAGAGGTGCTCCAGCCCTCTGATCATTTTTGTGGCCCTCCTCTGGACCTGCTCCAACAGGTCCATGTCTTTCCTGTGCTGAGGACCCCAGAGCTGGACGCAGAACTGCAGGTGGGCTCTCACCAGAGCAAGAGCAGAGGGGCAGAACCACCTCCCTTGACCTGCTGGCCACGCTTCTTTTGATACAGCCCAGGGTATGATTGGCTTTCTGGGCTGCAGGTGCACATTGCCAGCTCATGTCCAGGTTTTCACCCACCAGTACCCCCAAGTCCTCCTCCACAGGGCTGCTCTCAATCCCTTCATCCCCCAGCCTGTATTGATACAGGGGGTTGCCCCAACCCAGGTGCAGGACCTTGCATTTGGCCTCTTTGAACTTCATGAGGTTCACATGGGCCCACTCTTCAAGCTTTTCAAGGTCCCTCAAGCCTATGAACTGCACCACTCAGTTCGGTGTCATCTGCAAACCTGCTAAGGGTGTGCTCAGTCCCAAGTATAGGACAAAGTGGATGATTATTCTGTTGCAAAGCAAGAAAAAACTCTGAACTGAAATGTCATAGGACAAAGAGGTCTTCCAGATTCCATGAAACATTGAATGCTGCGTTAAACACACAATTGTACTGGTAGCAGAAACTGCTCTGCGAAATGTCAGGGCGTGCATGGAATATTCTAGTGGCCAATTTGGTGCAAAAAAGGGAAAAATGGCCATTTCTAGTGCATAGATATGTAGGGCTCATCACAATGGAACTGCAAATGCTAACAGTTGCTGATTGATTGTGGTTTTAATTATCATACTCAGTATGTTAACTGTCCTTCATCAGCTTTATGTTGTAGCTTTTATTTCCATTAGAGACCACTAACAGAACATAATATGATCATTTTATAATTAGTAATTTGATAATTGCCTATTTAATAATAGATTTGTCATGCATATTAGTAAGTTGATTATAAAATTTCCTGCAGGAGAGATAGGTCAAAAGGTCTAAAGAAGAGATGAAAAACAAAATAGCGCACTATGTGGGAACAATTGGATCTGACAGACTTGTAACCATTTTTAGAAATGCAAGAATTAAGAATCGCCATGAGATTGTCCCTTTTTTGCAGGGCACTCATATTGGTATAATTGGGAGGAAAAAGTGCCGGTAGATGTCACCCTCCAATGTGCAGCATCATGCATGGCTTTCCAGGAACACCAGCGATTTTGCTGGGCATTGACAGCTGCCAGAAGGAAGTCTTGATTCTTTTCTTCCCTAAAAGCACGGTAAAGCAATACTGGCTCTAACCAAGCAAAGAAAATAAGGCCAGGCTCACAAGTTGGGTGAAGTTCAATCTTTCCATTAAGATGGCAAAAAGAAATGGCAGCATTTGCTGAACACCGGTATGGCATGCTCTGCCTTCAAGGCTATTTTGAGATTATTCTGACTTGACTGCAACAAGTGTAAACAGTGTGTAAACATTGTGTCTTGTATAAACAACGAAGTAAAGTACAATTCATTTAGAGCTTTGCAAATTCTAAAACAGAGGTAGAGAAAAAACAGAGGTTAACATACGCTGGAAGTGATTCCACTGCATTTTTAAACTGTTCAAATCTTAGTTCAGAGGCAGAATATCTTCCTGCTAGATTCATCATTTCATCGTTCACATTCTCCTGTGTACGTGTAGCTGGAAAGTCCCCATCTTAGTCTGTTCTTGCCAAAAGTGATCATGGCAGCTTGAATTTTCACCTGTACTCCATAAATACTGACTATAATTTTTATCCTTAGCCAAACATAAATGCTGTGTATGCAAGGACTTGCAACAAGCTCTCTTGTAGCAACTGTTCTGTCTTAAATGTAAATTGATGCTGAAGTTACAGTGTGTGCACCTTAGAGTCCGACGTTCCCCCACCATTCAGTAATGGCTTGTGACGGGTGGCTGCGCAGGTGTCGTGGTTTAAGCCCAGACAGTAACAGAGCACCATGAAGCTGCTCACTCACTCCTCCCCCCAGCCATGGTGGGATGAGGAGAAAATATAAAGAAAGGCTCGTGGATTCACACAAGGACTGGGAGGTTTCACACACCACTTATGGGCACGGCCAAAAGACAGGCTCAATTTGGGGAAGAAACAAAATCCATTTAACTTGCTACCAATCAAATCAAAACAAGGATACTGGGAAGTCAAACCCGACCTGAGAACACCTTCCCCCCATCCCTCCCTCCTTCCCCCCCAGCCCCACTCCCGGTTCTCTCTCCCTCCTCCCCCCGGCGGCGCAGGGGAACAGGGGATGGGGTCAGTCCGCCATACCTGGTCTCTGCCGCTCCTTCCTCCTCAGGGGGAGGAGGACTCCTCCGCACTCGCTCCTGCTCCGCCGTGGGGTGTCTCCCGCGGGAGACGGTCCTCCACCAACTTCTCCAGCGTGGGTCCTTCCCGCGGGCTGCAGTTCCTCACAAACTTCCCCAACGTGGGTCCTTCCCACAGGCTGCAGTCCTTCAGGCTCAGCCTGCTCCAGCGCGGGCTTCCCCATGGAGTGGCGGCCATCTTGGGGGGCATCCCCTCCTCTGCCGTGGGCTCCTCCACAGGCTGTGGGGGCATCCCCTCCTGCCCCGCTCCTGCTCCTCCTCCCCTCCTTCCTCCCTCCCTGACCTCGGTACCCACAGAGGAGTTCCTCTCCTCTCCCACCCCAGTCCCCCACTCCCTGCAGGTTTCCCCTCTCAAATCTGCTCTCCCACAGGTGTTTCCACTCTCACTGACGGGCTCGGCCTGGGCCAGCGGCGGGTCCGGCTCCGAGCCGGGGGAGCTTCCAGCAGCTTCCAGCAGGAGCCGGCCCTGCGGCCCCTCACCTGCTGCCAAAACCCCTCCACACAACCCCAAATAGGCAGGCAATAGCCATCACAGCCTCAGGTTTTGCAACAGTTACCTCTACTGCAAATAACCACCTTTGCGACAACCACTGTTCCAGGAGCAAGGAGCCTATAGCTCATATATGGTGAAGACAGCCCATGACTTACGGCCGTTGGCAGCCACATCCTATTTATTTTTTGTTTTCACTGGACAATACAGAGATGCATGTTAACATGTTGACCAATAAGGGTGTTAAAATGTCCTGCCTGGCATTCATAAAATGACAGATCAATGACTCTCTTCAGTGCAAAGGGGCCATTTGGTATCCAACTGAGATCTTCAATTTCCACCATCCACCCGAAAAGGAACAAATTAAGCTAAATAACAATGCTTTGTTTTTATTCTTGGGATAATTAGTTTGGATTTGCTTTGGATTTCCAGGGGAAAGGTAGGATTATGCCTGCTTTCTTTAAATAATTTCTATTAACTCCTTTCATGGGCTCACTAGAAATACAGCAGCAATATTAAAAAAGGAAAAAAAGGAAGGGTTAGCAGGGATGAGAGTAAAAAAGCTTTTTTTCTCTGATGGTGTTTCATGCATGTGTTTACTGCCGTGCTGTGACTTCCATTGTCAAGACTGGACTGATAGTCCGGGGGAATGCCTTCTCCTTTAATAAAGTAATACACAAATATTTGCCTATTTAAATCCCAATACATGCAAATGGATAAATATTGCACTGGTCTGAGCTATATCTCTTTTTCTCAATCACAAACATATGTTGTGTATATTTAATTTCTTTCTAAAAAGAAGGACCTTCATTTTCTTCAGGTTAAAGGAAAAATATGTTTCCCTTTTTCCAGCATTATGTCCAGTCAAGGAGAGAAAGCTGTTACTAGAATTGGTGTTGTAATTGAAGTCTCAAAACCTACCATACTGTGTAAATTATAAGGAGAAGAACTAGCAAAACCAAGGCTACGAATTAGTAGACAAGTGAAACCCTGTATTATTTTCAGTCAGCACTTCTGAAACATCACTGTTCTCTATAAGGTCTCTAAAGACTGCTAAAATAATCTCGGCCAATTGCAGTTTCTTGTAAAAGATTTTTTAAAAAAAGATGCAGAAGCCTAAAGCAGACATTTCATTATTTCTATTTACATCGTAGTCCAGCAGATTTTAACAAGTGCAGCATAACACTTACCATCTTCACTTTAAGTTTGCATCATTTTCTAATCTGTAAGAATAAATAGAAGGTCTAACAGGGATCTAACAAGGGGTGGGGGGATTAAATTTAAAAACCCCTTAAATAGGCATTTTACGGTGCCTTAAAAGATCAAATATTGAAACAGTTGCTCAGTAAAGGCACTCCTGTTAAATGTTTGACTTCACCTGGAATCACACAAACGTGTGCACTGCATGTAAACTAGCAAAAATTAGGGTAAGTGAATTGTTGCTATTTATGATAACTAGTTTGCACCATCTTAGCTTCTCTAATACGGCATCAGCATTTGAATTAACTAGTCAGTTATGAATGATTATTTATTAAGAGTAAGGGAGAATGTCATGTCATTTCATTGTACTTCACCTACCGTGACACGTAGCTTCATTGTAAAGAATTCCTCCAGATCCAACCAACACGCACCTGCTTCCCCACTCACTCACACCTAGCAAATTATTGGGAAATAACTGTTCTGGCAACGATGCCCTAGAATTTACTCCTTGGACATTTTGGTTGTGATCCACTCATCTGTCTGGGCTGAAATTGCTTCTACTAAATCACACACAAAAATCCACAGCCCGCCTTTCCGCTGCCCCTTTTCCTCAAACTTGAAATTGTTCCACAAACTTAAAAAAAAGAAAGATTTGTTTATGCTTTTAAATTTCTGAGTGAAATGATAAAAATCTAGGGGAAAGCTGTTTTCGTGTTTACCCGGCTACAACAGATTTCCTGAGCCTCGTGTAATATAGATTCAGCACGGAACGGAGAGGAGAGACACTTCCGTGGATTTGATGGATTAATGACGGTCTTCTGAGGACAGACATTCATTTTCCCTGGCATCTACTACATCATTAGCCATGACTGACAGCTTATGGGAGATAACTACCTAAAGGAGGTAACAGGAATACAGGGAATGCATTGCAGTGACTTAAGACTTTCCAAGGGATACACAGCAGGTTCATGATGGCAGATGGCATCAAGCTCCAGACTCCTCACTCATTAAGCAGGCATTAAGAGTTGGTCCTGGTGGGATTCCACACCTCAATGAAGCTGTGAAGAAACGGCATGGACTTAAGAGCGCGCAGTGAACAGCACACAGCTTCCTACTTGGAAAGGGGGTGATGGCTTCATTGCCCTTGGTGGGCATCCTTATCTTGCTCTCATTTAGACAACAGCCAATTTAATCAGCGTTTGAATAAACACATTTATGCTGGAAGGGCAGAAGAAAAGAAAGAAATTTTTCAGCTGGATGTAAATCCTGTTTGTCATAAGATACGTGTGTAATCCTTACTGGTCAGACCGGTACACAGTTTGTAAATGTTGACTTGCCAACAATGCAGGCAGCCAGCATGCTCTGTCCCCTAAAAGCAGGGGACACCATTCCCTACTGGTTGCCATTTTGCCCTTGCCTCAGAAGTCGGCATGGTACAACCTCTTGTGCTCACCTGAACATGATATTCTGAGTCTGTAACAAACTCTGTGTAACATGGAGTGCTGCATAAACTGAATTCAAGAATTAACTTGGTCACCACCAGGGCATCATACCTGTCCTCCAATTTCTATGCTGACTTCCCAGGAAAAAAGGCTCAGATGCAAGATACCTGTCCTCACCTACAAAGCTTGGATCTAAAATATCTCTAATGTTCCTAATATTCTATGATGAGGAATATACCTATATGTCTGCTCCTCAAATGCAGTGAAATTATCCATTGCAACAGTAAAGATACAAGAATTTTCTTGGGAGACAAGTAAAGGATGAATCCAGAGCGTGAAACATACTCCTACAGATAACCACAAACTGCTTTTATTTCTAAATCATGCTCGCTTGACCTTGCCTTCATTGACAGATATATAGTAAATACATGGTTATATATTACATCTCCACAAAATGTGTGGCTGGGAAGCAAGAGAAGAGAGGGGAAAAAATCTCCACTCAAATTAGAAGTTATATGAAAACATGTTAAATATTGAATTAGTGAACCACACCATTCAGGCCACTGTTTACAAAAAGGGAGGTAATTATGTGATAATTCTATAAATATGATCTATGATTTTTATATATTAAATAAAAATGTACTGTTAATGTACCACAAGCAAACTGTGAAATAAGCATTTAATATTATAACTTTCATTAAAACAAAATTCAGTTTTGCTTAAAGGCTAATTAAAGCTGTCTGATAAAGATCATATATTTAAATATCAAGAGCTACAATAACACTTAAATAGGTTGTTACTGCCTTTTGTAAGATACATTTTAATTCAATTAACTCACATCACCTTTCTGTTTTCTGCTTGTCACATTTAAAAAAAAAAACTCTCAAAAATTGTTAGATATCTTAATTGTTCTAATTAATGACTTTATATAAGGATGCAATGCTGTACTGTAAATATAGCTCCTTTCTCCTCACACCTTTTCAAGTGCCTTCTTCTATGGTGGAGACCAAATGAACTCAGTAATTTCTGTCCGATTTTACATCCCCCCACAAACTTATGCATACAAGAATTGCATTAAACTGGAATCTGAATTACACCAAATCGATCCTACTGAAGGGACTGTTAGAAAGTCTCAGAGCCAGGGCAGATTTGCTTCTCTAGTCACCAGAGCTGGATTGCAGACAGGCAGTTAATCTGATCCGGAGCATGTCTCTGTAAGTAGCAGGAGACATTACGAGGAAGCGTAAAACACCTCTCATGGACAGTTACGTATCTGTCAGGCCGCTCGCGGTCCCTGCTTTTGCCCTCAGGTGCCTCTGTCTTCCTCAGCCACATCCCCCCAAGCATCCCAAATAGCCTACATTCCTTGAAACTTTCTAAATTTTACTTCAAACCTCAAATCCCAGTCGTAGGTTTCTGCTTTCGCGGTTGCGTAGCTGCCTTCACAGGCCTTACAGGTTAAGTCCTTCCCCCCAAAAGAGCTGATCCCCACCTCCACCTAAGGGCTCTCTGAACTCGGGAATTAACACACCCGTCATGAAATGTTGAAGCCCCCCTCTTTAGACTGCAATTATTCACAAGGAGAGAATTTGTATAATTCGTAGGTGGGCTGGCTACAACAAATAATCCTACATGAAGATCTTGGCAAAAAGTGCTCTCTTTCCCTGTTGCAGCTTAAAATAAAAATAGAGTCACTGTCTGTTTGATTGAACTTTCTACTGAAGTTTCTCTAACAAAGATCAGGATGCACCCAGGAGGTCAACGAAGCTGAAGTTTTCCATTTGCTGAGGTTTCAAGTGGCATGCCCTCAGGAATTACTGTTACGCTGCCCTGACCCAGCTGTGCTGGCATGTTCAGAAGTGAATCATTTCCCTTGGAGAGCCGGTAGGAATGTGAGGCTGGCAGAGTCGCAGGTGTAATGATTACACACCCCTTTCTCTCCTTTGTATTCACGTCTTTGGATGCTCAGTGCTGGCCAACCTTAGCATGTGAGATGAAGGGTTTGCGATGCTCCTCCTTTCCCCTGCTCCTGCCAGCAAAAAGTGTAGTCAAACGGGTACTCATGAGCAATCTCCTTGGAAGAGCACCCAACTGGCACATTGCGAAGCTGTCCTTAAGATACCTCTCATATCTGCCTCCACTCTCAGTGCACTGTGAACCAGTTTGAAATACGCATGGGTTCAAAATGCAAATTGATGTACAAACACTTGACTGTAGGCTCAAAAGATAGGGACACCTGATTTCTAGCTTTCACAGCTTTATAGAAATTTCAGATGAAGCAGAGCTAAATGTCCTTAAAGGAGATGCAAAAGCTTTACATGATTAGCATTGCCGCGTCCATAATATGGATAAGGAAACAACAAAAAGGGAATTTCTAAAAATACCTTCTTACACCGAGAGCCTAGGCTAAGACGTGCTCAACTTGTTTCAAAGGAATCTGTTTGTGTTTCCACCTAAAATAAATAGGCAGTGTTTTTAAACGTTCCTTCTAAGTAAATAAAACATAAATTAAAAAAAAAAATCAGGATTGGCACTCTAAACTGGGACACCCCAAATTCCAGGCCCTTTCTGAAAGTCCTGGCACGTGATTATTAAGAGATCATCCAGAAAATCAGTGGCTCAACTGTGACTAGATTCCTCATTCTTGCTGTAACTCCACCCACCTATTAAAACCAACTTTTTAAATAAATCCAAGGAATTATATGTAAGCCACTTGCAATGACTTTAAAATCTCCATCCAAGGAAAAACATGCATATCCTCATTTTGCCCCAGGCAACACCAGCTTACTGGTCTCCTTACTGTTTTCTGTCCCAAGCCTCCGTAGTTGGCTCTGAGTGGAAGTTGTGTTTCAGAGTAAACAGGGCACATGCAAAAGAGAGGACACCTGGGCTAAGACTTTCACAGATCAACTCCAATTGCATTTTACAAAAGAGGGTAGCTTCTCAGAGTCACCATAATAGTCTTTTCTGGAAGTGAGAGTGTTCCATGTATTTCAAATCAGATGAGAAAAAATAGTAGATAAATGTCTGTAGCAGAATGACAGCATGGAGGAAAGAAATCTAAGGATTTCAGAGACGCTCGAGTGACAGCTCATGCTCAGGTTCTTAGAAGGCAGAATAGGACTCGCTAGCATTTCCAGATATGAGTGAAATACAGAGAGTCCATCTACTGGGGGTTTTATCAAATAAATTTTTATAACAACTTAATGATTTCCTATTATTTTACATCCATCACTAGCTGTTCTCTAATTGTTAAGAAAAAGATAAGGACTGGTTGAAATGTTGGACAATAATTGAGAAAGAACCAGGTCTTCAACAAGATCTGTATCCGACACATCAGGCAGTAAAATAATCCTGTGTTGGTCTTACTCTCTCAACAGCTCTAATAGAATAATTTAGGCAACATAAATCCACATTTAAATAGTTTAAACTGTGTAAACCTTAAGATGTACTATAACTAAAGAGACTATTGTGATTTATATTAGGAAAAATTAATCCTCTTTAAAATATAACAGTAAAAATGTATTTTAGAGAGGCTAATGAAAGAAGATAATACAGCTGAATTTTAGAGGATTAGCTAAATATACCTGATTTGTGTTCTGAAACAAATGAAATCAAAGTACCCAAGAGGTACTTTGCAGCTAACCACTGCAACTGATTTAAAAGGGAATAATATTCATGAAAACGATCTTAGCCTGTCTGTTGAAGATGTCTGAATCTGCAGAAAAGCGTTTGCAGTTTCCATTTGCCTAAATTTGTTGCTATCCAAAAAACCAGCTTCTCTGTCTCCCTGAAATGAAAGTGTAGTCCCATTGATTGAAAATTACATTGAGATAAACACTGCCCTACGTATCCTATCAGGCTGCATTCCCTTTGGTTTACACAGCTTTCACTCACGTAAGTTCAGAAAGGATTCTAAGTATATATTAAAAAAAATCCTTGACACACTCAGTCTTGGTTGGACTCTATGATCTTAAAGGTCTTTTCCAACCTAAATGATTCTATGATTCTATGACTTAGGGGTCTCAAAAAAAAAAAGATTGAAGGACATACAGAAGAGACAAAACATGCACAGTTACCAAGAGGCTGAGGAAATTAGAAGTGCGCACAAATAATAATATTGACTACCATGATCAAAAGGGTGTTGATTTCTAATCGGGTAGGCAGCACCTTTCTCTAGCTCACTTCCCTGCCCAGCTCTTCTGCGCCGGGGCAGTGAGCTGTGCCCTGCCACTACGCACAGTAGCGTGGCGTGGAGAACAGGTCTGTTGGCGTGGGCGTAAGGGAGGGCAAGATCCAGGATCGATTTCCTTGGCAGTGTGAACCACAGCTTTTTTAAGCTGACACCTTCTTCATCTAACATTGCGGAGACCGTACTCTGAGGCCTAAAAGGCAAAGTGCTTCGGTACTAGGAAAGGACCCAAATAACCACCATTTGTTCTAGCTAGCGTTGAGCTGTGTTTTCATCAGTGACGGATCGGTGTACTCTGGATTCTTCTAATGAAGCCCATTATTTCTGTTACTTGAACTTTGCACAGTGCAGCATTTGGTGTCACATTGCTGAAAGCTTCACAGGATAATATTTCCCTTGACTGCACACTTTGTGTCAATCATGTGCTTTTATATCTCTGTGAAATACTTCATTTGGTTAACGAGGCATGTCTGCGATGGTTTTGAAAGCTATACTTTATGGGCAAATTTGCTGGTATTAAGTAGCTAATGCTTACCATTTAGACCAGGAACAGTGAAGATTTTGTATCGGGAAATAGGAACTGTATTGTGAGAACACCTCCTTTAATTAACCTTCAGGAAAAAAACCTGTGGATAGAAACCTCAGCCTGAAAAGCAGTGAATGTTAACTACAGCTTATTTCAGCATCTGGAGTGCTGGCCTGAAAGGCACTCACCCCCCCCCCCCCCCGCCCCCGTCACCACTCATGGTTACAGCTCTCAGCCATCAAAAGCAATATCTGCTTTTTAGACCAGTGAATTAAGCAGAAACACTCCCACCCATCTTCATTTTATTTTTACTTAGGTCGCATTTCGCATCTAACTCCGTGACATGGAGTCAGGTCAAAAAGTTATCTGCAGTCATTCCTTCCAAAATTAAGAGTTGTCTGTTTTTTCATTAAAGAGCTCATTGGGAGAGCCCTTTTCAGCTCAGTTAACATCAAAATATTACAGCCTAAATACAATTTACTTAGACGGAGCTTCTCAAGTGGCCCCAGCTCCAGAAGTAAAAGGATGCTAAATGTCACTAAGAGCATGATCCATGTCCCGATACAAGTGCACCAGCCTTTCACAAATGCTTTCAGCTCTTACACAACATTAATGATTTTGTGCTGCATGAAAGTGCCTCTACCAGTGGTTTACATCATTCCCTAGATCAGATTATTTACTCAGAAATCATTTTGTTTCTCTTATCCTTTTACAAGCTGTTCCTATTTGTTAGAAGGATCACGCTGAGTGCCTCTATAGTCCTAAATAAAACAAGGCCAGGGAGCAAGCTTGACTACTGATTGTCTACACAGATTAATTGTTCTCTGAGCCCCTGCCTCTGGTCTGGATTTCTCCCAACAGCTGTCTGCAAGACAGCCCTGATCTGCCGCAAGCTGCTGCTTCACAGCATACAGGTAAACCCTGTCCCTGTCGCTTGGTCTGGGTTTGAAACCAGGTCCTCTTTTATTCGGCAGTGTAGACGTAGCTCTGAAAACAATGCATGGACTCCAAGCACGGCCTGTGTGTGTAAAAACAAACCCAAGGCAGCTCATTCCTGAGGGCTGCTCTTTATGAATGCTGCTGTATCACAGTGCCTTGGTACACGCTACTATGCTCAGTTCACTTTTCTGTGTGCGTATCTTTTTTTAAACGTTGATCTACATATTCCCCTTCTTCCTATAGCAGGCAGGACATGGCAGTCTGACACTTCTCCTTTTCTAATACAGTGAAGACTACATTCTAGGAAATGGCTGTTGTATTGTGTGACAGTCCAACATAGTTCCTTGATGACCTTCTGGACTGGAGGCCGGCAAAGGTATCACCTATTTTAAAAAGACGAAACAATACTGTAGGAGGTCAAGGCACCCAGAGCAAAAAACTAAACTGCTTTTCTGGTGAAAGTACCTACATACTATAATAAAGAACGGAACAGGAGATGTGTGTATAATTTGGGGGAATAAGAGAAGAGTCAGCATGGACTTTGTGAAGCAAGTCCTTCCTCAAAAAACCCTGAAAGAGTCAGAAAGCACCCCAGTAGAGCTCACTAGGCTTTCAACCAGCTCCTGGCTACTTCGGTCATCGACAGTTCTTAGGGAAACTAAGCAACCACAGGATAAGGAAGGTCTCCATGTGGATTGAAAAAAAAAAGACAATAAACCAGGTCAAAAGTATAAGGGTAAAAGGGCAGTTTTCACAGTAAACTATGGAGCTCAGGGATTCCTGGTACAGATGGGTAAGTTATGGAAGAGACAACCATTGAGTGTAACTGAATTCAGGGCCACCACCTCTGAGCTCAGTCTCTGAGCTGTAAATTGTCAGAGGCTAGGAGACTACCCTGGGGAAGCAGCACGATATGCTTGAAATACTCTTATTTTCTGCTCTTATTTTCTAGTCTTATTTTTCTGCTTCTGGTCATTGTTGGAGAACATTTGGCAACAGCCAGTACCGCTATTCTTGCAGTCTTATGTTAAGCTGACAAAGGTGAAAAGGAAATGTATGCAGGCAGAAATAGTAACTCTACCAAAACTACAACCAAACAAAAGAGAATAACGTGCTGATTTAAGTATCAAGGAATACTGGCATCACCTACATTACCAAATTACATGCTTAAGATAGGGATTGTGAAAATATTTCCTCATGAGAGTCCATTGAAATCATTGGGAGCCTTTCTACTGGACCTCAGTTGGTTTTGCATCAAACAAGGTAGTCTGTGCAGGAGCATCTTTTTTAACATGTCTACATCCCAATCTGTGGATATCTGCTGAAATCTGCCTGTTATACATACAGTCAGTAAATAAATAATGTTTGTTTTTCAACTACAGACATGTCATTAGTAGAACTTCCTTCCCAGGCCCCAGTTTTTTATATTTAAAGGTTTCAGATGGGATACTGCTCTTTTGTAAGCTTACCTTCATAGTTTACTGTCCAATTTAGACAACTCATAGGAAAAGTTCCATTTATGAACAACAATTTACATTTAAAGAAGGCACTAGTAGAACAACCTGTGAACTACCTCTCAACCATGATTTTTTTTTTTACCTTACTGCGTTATTCATGATCGTCAGCTGTTTCAGAATTCATTGCTGTCAGTCACTGCATGTGCTTTTTTGGATTATTCTGTACATCTGGGTGAACTGACAGGCAGAAGTACTTAGCATCTCTTCCTACACCGACTACCAATTAATGCAACCAGTTATCTGATCCAACCTACTGGGAAAAAGCTATACTGGATGAAAAGCTACTTCTCAAAATGACTCCTTTTGACTTATTTTGCAGATTATGATTAAAAACCTCTTACCTGCTGAATTTTCCTAGAAGAAAAATATTCCTTTGCCCAGAAGAGACTGTACCTCGGCTTATGGCAACAATAAATATCACAATAGTGTAATGTGCATGTTGCTATAGAACAATGGGATTATATTAAAGAAGCAAACACAAGTGGTGGCCTTGGAAAGACTATGAGCACCTTGCTGTTCCCATGGACCCAAGCCTGCTCTGAAATAAAGCAAGGTGACACTTAGTTCCATTTGCCACTGGCACAGAGGGCCCTCCCCACCTCTCCTCTCACTAGTATACTGATTCGTGCAGTTATTTCTCTCCATATCTTCTCAATGATATTCCTGACAGGAAAGAAACTGCCCACGGGTATAGGCATTGAAACCAGTTTTATATTAATACAGTTTCCCTTATTAGAAAGAAGTAATTTATTTATTTTCATTTAGACTGTTCTCCTTCTGACAAGTGATAAACCCAGATCCAAACAGTAGGGTAAGGCACAGTGACACTTTTGTACCCTGCAAAACTCTTTACAATGTTCACACAGGGTTAATTTATATATGTTAATAAGCATTCAAATTTGCTCCCATAATTTATCAGAAGGAAGTGGCTACGCTCATTAGGCATGCTTATCAGGGCATAACAACCACTTAATGTAACACAAAATACTCCCAGGAAACTTAGGTGACCATAAAAACATCATTGACTTTAGTCCCAGAAAATTTCAGGATCACTGCCTTGCCTTCCAGCTGTTCCCAACCCTCTATGAATTACAAATCGCCCTGAGAGAGGAAAAAGAGTAAATAATATTTACTGCAGCATACATTAGTAATTAGCACACACATTAAGGAAGATGGGGGAAAGTTGCAAGAAGGGAACAAATTGCCGGCTGTCAGTCATAGACCCAAATGAGCCAAAATAAGTCTTTTCACCTTTTGGCATATGGCACTGTAACCCCTGCTTCCTGCACTAACACTGGAGCGGTAGCAACCCCAGATACCAACCCCAGCAGAGCTGACAACCACTGAAGAAGAAATCAATGTCACTGGATCTGCAAATATGCTAGACGACCCTTGTTTTATTTGCCCATAAGCATACTTTTGAAAGAAAGGTCAAACGCTCTAGAGAGCTCTCCATGGACACACACGCCGGGCTGCCAGAGCGCCGCTGTCCTTTAGGAATGGATTCTGATCCAAGAGTAAGGAGAAGAGCAACCTCTCCTGCTGCTTACCCAGCTTGCTCGACTCAGAGGCTGCTAAAGCCTCTCTGAGGCTGACACGCCAGAAATTAACAATTCAAAGTGTTTTCCTGGAATTGCATTATATACCCATACGAGGGGGGAAAATCTGAACACCTACATGAAATAGAACCACCTGGCTCACCTTCAAAATAATATTTTAAATGATAGCCTGTGATGAATAACTCCAGTGTAAGCAGTGTGTTATTTTGATGGTGAACTACGAGGGCCATTTTCAAGAGCTTACTGCTGCTGGGAGAAAAAAAAAAAAAAGAAAGTAAAAATAAATTTTACAGTAACAGAGAGAGTTCTAACTCCCTTTCAGTCTGTAAATATAAACATCTACTGCTGATTCTCAATCAAAATAGTCACCACAAAGGCAAGCAGCATATCAATCAGCACATTTTCAGGATTAGGAACAAAATTATAAGGCAATCTTAAGATATATAGTCAAATGCAGGAAGCTGAAATAACACAATGTTAAGGATCCCCTAGTAAATATAAAGTAGTCCTCACACAAATACAGAGCAAATTAACATGGTTCTCACTTCAGTGCCATAATGTACCTGTACAGAGCAGCCATTGAGTGACTGATTTAATCTATCTGGCAACAGGTTTTACAAGCATGCTTTTGAAGTTCTTGGACCTTATTGGTACGGCCCAGAATAAGTAAGGCAAAAAGAACAAACAAAAATCAACGTGCTGTTCCCTATGTACCACACTGGCTGAGCTTACCCTGATCCTCCTCCAGGGCAATGACCAGTGATTGCAGCACAGCTACTCCAGAACATGTTGGGAACTACAATTCAGGAACTACATGAAACCCTGCACTATGCAAAAGCAGCTTTTTTTCAGTTAAGAAAGAAAACTAAACATTGTGGGAATGCACCACATGGTTGTTACTAGGATCTGTGCTATTCCAGTTCTTAAAATCAGGAGCTGTTCACAGGAATGGCTCTGCTGCTTGTGCCCAGCAGGACATGGGTGGGAGTGCGGATCTCCTGACTCCAGCCTTGCGTATATCGGCACTTGTGGTTACAAGAACCTGGCCTCAAAGCTACCGAATCATTTGATCACTCTGGGATTTACTCGGTTGCTGTTACAAGGTTGGGATGCAAAGGTATCAGTGCCACCTTTGTACAGGGAACTTGAGCAGAGATGTAGGGGAGGTGAACATGCTGCCGAATGGGAACAAATACGCCCAAGACATTTCAGAGCTTCTCTTCTGGTTCTTGGCAGCGGCCTGAGAGAAGGCAGCAGCATCTGGTAGGGCTGGGGCAATAGGAAGAAAGCAAGAACGCTGGTAGAAAGGATGCCCCTGACATCAAATATTTCACCTTAGTTGAAAAAAAACACGAAGAGACTGAGTGCAGAGAAAGTAAAGCTATTCTGACTCCCTTTCCTAGCAATCTATCCAAAATGTTTTGGAGTGGAATCAGATAAAGCTGCTCTTAGCCTCTTTTATTCAAACCATGGATTGAATAAAAAAAAAAAATAAAATAAAAAAAAAAAAGTCCCATGAGCAGTAAGCAAATGCAGCCTGGTTTCTTGTGGATCCATGTGTTGCTGATTGACTTCAGTGTCTAAACTCCAGCTCCAATTTTAGTTTTCCCTGAGCAGATTGCCTATTTCCTACTGAAATAGAAGAAAAAAACCCAAACCAAACCAAAACAAAACCAGAAAAATCCCTTTAGGCAGCTACAGCCAGAATTGCCCAGCAAGTTCAATAGGGGAAGGGGGAAGAAAAAGCCAACAGCCCCAGCACACAAACATAGGCCATGGGACTGCCAAAGCCGCCAGTTCTCTTCCAAGCACTTCGCCCACCAGCCCACAGAACCAGAATTAAAGCTGTCACTGGCGGGCGTACGTGATCCCCAGGACTGCACGCGTAGGGGGAAGCAGGCACAGTCAGTCTCCATACTGACCAGCCAAAGGAGCATCGAGTCACTTAATAAGACGTGCTGAGCAGAGGTAACCATCCTTAAGTCAGCCAGCTAGGCTTACAGTTTTAACATGCAAAATCAGAGAAAAAAAATTACTTATACAGGCCTGTCTATCCAGAGTAGACCTTTCCTCCATTTTTGCAGCTGCAGTTCCTGAGCATGTTAGACATTCCAAGGGATTCGATTTATTTTCATACCCAAGTGTTATAAATAAGTGGAGATCATCTGCTTGTGAGTGCCCACTTTTAACATTTGCAAACTCACAATTGTGTTCAAAACCAGTATGACAAAAGAATGCGTGTCACAATAGAGACACTATTTTTCTATTTATCTATGGGGAAAAATCTGTTCCTGGTATAGCATTAGCAGCAAATGTGATACTTAAATGACCTTCGTAGATTTGTGCCTCAGTCTGACATTCTATACTTAATATTACACTTCAGAGCATATGATTTTATTTGAGTATTAAAATTGAGCCTAAAGAATAGACATGCTAAATAAAAAATTACATTGAAAGAAATCATATAAGTCAACACGTATTTCAGAAATCCCAAATGGACATGCAAGTTATCTTTCATCAAATTGAAAGATTTTTGTTTTACAGGCAATGGAAACAGCACTTGGGATTCCTACCTAACCTGAATGTAGTCCATCATTTCCAACTGTTACCTGTCATGTAAGACACCATCCTGCATAGAGCTCAGCTTCTACAGCAGGGCACTGAAAAACATTAATTCTTATTGGATTGATAGGTTTTGAGGTTTACTGGAGACTGAAGGATCACTCTCTGGGTGTAGTGGGTTTGCGTGGCAAGGTTTTGGTAGCAGATGGGGGGGGCTACAGGTGTGGCTTCTGTGAGAAGCTGCTAGAAGCTTCCCCAATGTCCGATAGAGCCAATGCCAGCCGGCTCCAGATCAGACCCGCTGCTGGCCAAGGCCGAGCCCATCAGCAACGGTGGTAGTGCCTCTGGGAGAGCAGATTTCAGAAGGGAAAAAAGTTGCTGTGCAACAGAAACTGCAGCCAGAGAGGAGTGAGAACATGCGAGAGAAACAACTCTGCAGACCAAGGTCAGTGAAGAAGGAGGGGGCAGAGATTCCCCTGCAGCCCGTGGGGAAGACCACGGTGAGGCAGGCTGTCCCCCTGCAGTCCGTGGAGGTCCACGGGGGAGCAGATCTCCACCTGCAGCCCGGGGAGGACCCCACGCCGGAGCAGGTGGGTGCCCGAAGGAGGCTGTGACCCCGTGGGAAGCCCGCGCTGGAGCAGGCTCCTGGCAGGACCTGTGGCCCCGTGGAGAGAGGAGCCCACGCTGGAGCAGGTTTGCTGGCAGGGCTTGTGACCCCGCGGGGGACCCACACTGGAGCAGTCTGTGCCTGAAGGACTGCAGCCCGGGGAAGGGACCCACGCTGGAGCAGTTTGTGAAGAACTGCAGCCCGTGGGAAAGGACCCACGTTGGAGAAGTTCATGAAGGACTGTCTCCCGTGGGAGGGACCCCACACTGGAGCAGGGGAAGAGTGAGGAGTCCTCCCCCTGAGGAGGAAGGAGCAGCAGAGGCAATGTGTGATGAACAGACCGTAAGCCCCATTCCCTGTCCCCCTGCACCGCTGGAGTGGGTAGGTAGAGAATTTGGGAGTGAAGCTGTGCCCGGGAAGAAGGGAGGCGTGGGGGGAAGGTGTTTTAAGATTTGGTTTTATTTCTCATTACCCTACTCTGGTTTGATTGGCAATAAATTAAGTTAATTTTCCCCAAGTTGAGTCTGTTCTGCCTGTGACAGTAATTGGTTTAGTGATCTCTCCCTGTCCTTGTCTTGACCCATGAGCCTTTTGTTATATTTTCTCTCCCCTCTCTAGCTGAGTGGGGGGAATGATAGAGCGGCTGCGTGGTACTTAGTTGCTGGCTGGGGTTAAACCATGACATTGGGGCATAACATAACCTGTTGCTATCAAAGAACAATGGAAATGCAGCCATCAAAGTTACTGAGATCGCCTTTAGTTATAGGAACGTAAGAAATTGGGATCTGTGGCACTGCCCTGCCAGATCACAGTTAGCCATCAAGCCCATGCTTACCAGAAGTATTTTCAGGTGCCTCAAAACACTCAAGAAACACTGTAGAAAGCCCCACTGCTACAGGAAATATCATTTTAAGCCTCATTGTCTCCACGTCTGCTCATTAATTTCTTTTTTACTTGATATATAGTTCAATAGTTTTGTTATTGACACAACTGTCTAACTGCTTGGAGAATCTTGCTAAACTCGTGGACTCAGTGATTATCATATGGCAGTAAGTTCTATGGGTCGGTAATTCAGTGCTAAATGGAAGAGTACCTCTGTGTGTTTCAGGTTATTTTTATTTCAGCTGCATCAAATATCTCCTTAAACATACCACCTGATTGCCTTCCTCTGTACCGTGATTTCACGGATGTTACATACACAAAGTAGCTTTATCTTTTTTTATTACTTATCTTCTCCTTTAGACATTCAGTCACACTTTGACCATCACTGCAGATAGAGAACACTTTGGTGAATTTTTTTTAGGGTCCTTCCCACCCCCAAGTGTTTTTTTCATTTTAAAACTAGCAATATTGTCCATGATACAGTTTTGTTGACATATTCCATCTATCCTCCCACTGCCAGTTTACCTAGATTTGTTAGGTCCCTTTGTTAGGTGTTTTTCACACTCTATTGCACTTGAGGTGAGCTCTTCTGTCATTTGAAATGTATTTGACAGCATTGCTCTGCAGTCATCACTTGGCTGGCTTTTTGCCAGCATGGCACTTGGGTATTTACCTACATTCCTTGCTTTTTTATGGCTTGCCATTCTATAATCATACTTCTCTCACCTTGTGATTACTTAATTTCCTTAACAGCCCCCACTTCAGGAATTTTGGCAAAATTAGTCTTTAAAAGTCCAAATAAGTTATTTCAGATTTTTTTACTTTAGACATTGCTATGCTAGCATGTACAATAAATTGTCAGTAGATTGAAAACACCACTTTCTTTTACAGCATCTATGTTGATTTGTGAGTATTATGTATCTTCACCTTCCTATTGGTTTCTAATGACTTCCTTCAATTATTGTTTCATCCTGTTACTCGATATTGATGCTAGACAAATTTGTTTATAATTTTCACAGTTACCACATAGCCTTTGCTAGAGATAGGACTGAAATTTGCTACCCTAACGTCTGCTGTTAAAATAACATTGGGTATTTTGTTAACAACACAACCATTTCGCTCTTGTGTTTCCACGGAATACTTGGTGGAGCAGCAGCCAAGTTTTCTTTTAAATACACTACTGCTTAATATAGCAGCTTGTTCTAACATCTCTTCTTTTGACACCTCAGTCTCACAAGGTTTCAGCTTTATTAGCTGGAAAACAGCCATTTCCAATGTGTTCTGTAGTCAAAGTGCACACAAGAAAATAATTCCATTTAAAGACTTCATCTACCTCCTTTACATCTTTAAAGGCACACAAATGAGAGAGAGGCAGCATGACAAAGAATCATCCTAATGAAATACTGATAGGCATGTCTGGGACAGAGGGAAGGGAGAAGCCTAGGTTCAAATCCAAGGACCAAATGCTCACAAAGTACACAAATCAAGCAGTGTCTTTGGATTTTGACAACACCACACAATAAAAACAACACATTAATTATCCTCATTGAAGAACATTGTACGTAGACAAGCCCTTATTAATTTTCTCCATTTCTATATACTTAAATGCTAATCACTTTCCTCGACAACTAAGAATACCCCCATCTTAGAGTAACTTTCAGGCTCTCATCAAGATGTTTTCCTGAGACAGGTAGGCTTGAGGGTCCTTAGACTTAAAAAAGAAGCTTGGGAAGTGGGCAGATAGGCAAAAGAGGGACCGAACGTGGGGTTTCTTGCTCTGGGGAAGCATTCCTGTTCCTTAGGAATGTTTTTACATAACCAAATGCATTGGACGCGCACTGAAAATTGCTTCTGAGTCTGGCAGCAGAATCAGGTGCCCAGGGTATTTCTATTAAGACTGAGGCAGTCTTAGGCATGTAAATAAGGAAATCTGGAACAGTCCCTGACCCAATACATAGACACTGATAGTTTTCTACTAACACTATGTAGCAGATAAACCAGAGGTTTTGGGGAGTACAGCTGTGAATTTAGGTGCCTAAATTTCATCAAAATCCCCACGTCAGCTGAAACCTCTCTATCTGCAATTGTCCTGCATCTCACTGGAAGTTAGGGTACATGAAGAAGCAAACAAAGCCAAGGAAGAATTGGTGCCACCAGTACTTCCGAGTGAACGATTTTTGTTCTTGGACATGTCCACAGAAGGAGAACACCACCTGCTTTTTCTTTTGAGAAAGAGCTGTCCTGGCTTCTCTGGAAGCTTAGTCCAGGAGAGGACTCACAGGTGTGGAGGCATCTCTAGTTAGCCCAAAATAACACTGACTGGAGGGAAGCAGATCTAAAGCTCTGTATGTCTCTATTGCTAAGTTGCTACCTAGACAGCTCTCATTTTGGCCTTTACGGGTTCTGTTCTTTGGTGTTGATTCTCCTCCCACATTGTAGGAAGAGCAGACACACCTCCTAAAGGAAACTTGTACTGGGTGGAACACCTTGGAAATCCTCCTTGTGAGTGCAGACTGAACTATTTATTACTATTTAAGCATATAGACTACAGCCAACTATGTATCTTTAGCTCTCTCCCCTTGCTTCTGCAAAGTCCTGGCAAGATCCCACCCTAAACCTACCAATGATTTTCTTAAGACAATAACACCTTTGCTAACTTGGAAGTTGATTTTTTTTTTTCCCTCTTCCTCCACCTTACAGCATTAGCACTTGCTAATTTGGAAGGGTGAGTGACAACAAAGCAATTTTGTAAACTTCCAGTGCAGCTGCTAACTAGAGAGCTGCTTCATGTCACAGGTGAGCACCCTAGTGAGTGGCTGCAGCTGGTGAAGGATGCAAGCATGAGAAGGAAGAGTTAGCCTAAAGCACTGAAGAAGATTTCCAAATCAGAGGAGGAGAGGAAGCTGATGCTCTGGATGGAGGAGGATGACCAGCAGAACCTTCTCTAGAGGCAGTGGAGCAAGGAAGGAAACCCTTTGGTCCAGGACTAGCCTAGAAGTGAGCAAGGGAAAGTTCATTCTGGCCGGACTGCACCACTTGTTAAAAGATTAAAAATAGCTAGGATCCCTTAAACCCTGCAATCTTTTACTTAGTCAGCCCTTCTTCTGTGGCCCTGAGGGAAGCAGGACTCAAAAAGACTAGCAAATATAAGGCTCAATCCTGCCTTTCGGTTGAACTCTCATCTCCTGTTGACAGCTATTTTGGTCTGTAGGGAATGAGGATTTGGTCAGTTCTTCTTCCATGCCCTCTTTCTTGGAAACTTTTTAAACAAAAATGAGCAAAAACTCATTAAGAAAGTCAATTAATCAAAGCAAGGCAGAGGAAAAGCTCCATCAAATTGTGCTAGTCTGAGGACAGGCATGTTTGCATGAATATTCATAGCAAACTCTTCTGCTACCTCAGCCTGACAACCTCTGTTTATTCAAAAGCGAAGTTACAAGCCACTAGATAAACTAAGCAAAGGACTTGCTCTATAGCTTTGTCATATATTGTTCATGAAGTTGGACATTTACTCTATTCCCTTGAGTCATTTCATACTGAAATGGAGTTCTAGCCTAGCATTTCATTAGATTCATAAGCAATATAGGCTGAAATAAATGAATAAAGGCAGAAAGGTATTGAATTTTTGCAGGCAACTTTCCGATTGGAATGTTTTTCATTTTTGTTGAGAATTCAAATGTTGCTTCTGTTTTACCAATTCAAAATATGAAACTACACTCATTTTTATCCATTTATGGAGCAGTGGCTCTATAAAGTTGCCTATATACATAAGATGACATAAGGTAATAAAGTGTCATAGTCACTCTTAATTTCACAGAGCAACTACAGCAGCAGGAAATGCAGTTACCAGCAAATAACACAGTGGCCCGAAGGTGAACATATGGTATTTGTCATACTGCTCAGCTGTGAAACTTGCCAATATGGCCATAAGAGGGAAAAAAAACAAAAGAAACTATTTCATTTCAGTGGAGTGTGTTACTGGTTTGATGTAAGTAAACCTTGTTATCAAAGGCTGGAAATTAAATTAAAAGACAAGTGTAGAAAATTCTGAAACATTTCAAACAAAAAAAAGTATCTCCCTGAATTGCAGGAGACCATGTGATCTCTCACTGTAATCAATTGAAATAATTGAAATTCAGAATGTTTAATTATACCCCAGTTCAGCAAATAATAATCTTTACCTCATCGTACTCATATGAAAGATGGTGTGGGCGAGCATATGGATCTTAAAGATGATTAAATTAGTGACTAATTTACTGCAAAAAGAGAAGAAAACAGACATATAAATAAAAGTTGGAAAAGAAAAATGTCTTTCTATTACAGATAGCATATGACTAAAAATAGAGTATACACAAAAGTTAATATTTTAGATAAACATAGTAAGGCTCATATTTAAGATATAATATTCCCTTACACCTTAGAACAACTGATACCTGATTAGATAAGGATGGCGGATCTTGGCTCTTCTGCTAATGAGATCTATGGCTACCAGACTGGTAGTTGTGCTTGGAAGTAACGATTTCCACCTACTGTGAGACTTTCAATGGGCCAGCTGCTCTCTGATCTTGAGGGGACACCACCACAGGTATAATAATGCACCTTTCCTGTAAGGAAGGAATTTGCCTTTTCAGAACACTTAGAAGCTGCTGTGGCCAAGACAGCGAAGAAGACGTGCCAAAAATTAGGGTCCAAAAGCCTTATTTAGGTGGGTAAACAAAGGATTAAGTTTTCCAAAGTGCTCAGCTGGCAATAATTTCCCTTCAAGAGACAGTTGATGAGACCTCAGCACTTTGAGAAAGAGCTTGCTTACTTAAGCATGCATGTTGGGAAGTTTGCCTCAAGTTCATGGGATTGCAAAGATGAAACTGTCTTGTTTCCTTAAACCAAAGTCAGAGTGAAAATAAAGCTGACTGAAATGATGGTTAGCTGATTAATCTATATAATTTGCTGCCGCAAGACCTTACTGAGGCTAAGGGCCGAGTACAACGTGCTGCATGTGCAAAGTTGCCTTGGTTTAAAAACACTTAGCGATTATCAGAGGATGATGGAATAATTCAGGCTGGGAGGGATCTCAGGAGGCCTCCGGACCACCTCCCGGCCCAAAACAGGGCCAACTCTGGGGGCAGACCAGGCTGCTCAGGGCTTGGACCAGTTGGGGCTTGAAACCCTCCAAGGATGGAGGTGGCACAGCCTTTCAGGGTGACCTGCCTCCCTCATGGGGAGACGGTTTCTGCCTACACCCAGCCTGAAACTCTCTCATTTCAACTTGTGCCTCTTGCCTCCTGCCTTCCTGCCCTGCAATGCTGTGAGGAGCCTGACTCCATCTCCTCCGTCACCTTGTAGGCACTGGGACGTGGCAGCCAGGTGCCCCCAAAACCATCCTCGGCTCTCAAAGCGGGTCCCATGGTCATAAAAGCCAAATCTGCCACCGGCAACAGCCATGCAGCCAGCTAAAGCCCCTTTTACCCCAGTGGCAGGATCCAGGAGAAAAGCACCAGGACCTTCCCCCGGCCGTGGCAGAGGTGCCTGTGGGGGGCCACGGCCCTGACAGCGGGCCAGGCTGGGAGATGGGACCCTGCGTCCTCGCGGGACGGGGCCGGGGGTCTGCCTCCGCCATCCCCCCCGCCACTCCATCCGGGTGCTGCCGCAGGTTCTGGGATGCATCCCCCGGGGTCCCCCTCGACCTCTCCTTCGCCTCCCCCTGGGACCAGACCGCCTGCTCTCCCTCCTCCTGCAGCCCCGTCCCCATCACCCACGCCATCTCTGCCCCAGAGACGGGTCGGGGGCAAACGGGCAGAGGCGGCCAGGCCACGGCCGGAGATGTCCCCTCGCCCCCGGCACGGTCCTCCTCCCCGACGGCCTGGCGGCACGACTCGCTCAGCCAGCACCGCCCTCGCGGCGAGGTTTTAAACTGGTTCGGCTAAACCCCGCTGATTTTAGGTGTGAACGCCAGTAAACTGGTTTAAATTCAGCTTGCGGTGACTCAGCTGGCATTCATAAACACTAGCGTAACAAAAACCCTAATTTTAAATCTGCCGTCTTGTGTACGGTTGCATCAGTTTAACCGGAGCGGCTTGCAGGCAGATTTAAGCTAAGCTGGCGCTGCTTGGTTGCGGAAGAGCCTAGGTCTGGAGAAGCTGACGTGCTGATACGAGTAAGACCACCGGTTGTAATTATAAAACACTTCAGCTCGGGTATCTTCCTGCCGCAGGGTATAAACTAATCACCCACTGCTATACCGAAGAAGCCTTTCTTCCTTCAGGTGCTTTTGGTGGAGCGAACGAACGCCTTCCTCCAAACACCTGCTGTCATCTGGGGCATCAGAAAGGCTCGTGAGCTGGACAGACTGCTACCCACTTCCATAAAATAATTAAAATTCTCAAGTAAAACATGGTGATGTTATCATTAAGTTGGGACTGAATCCAAGGTAATAGAGAGCACAGAACAAGCAGTCCCCTTCCGCCGGATCAGATGCCTTTCTTGGCGTTAATTGGGAGTGCGTCAGCAGGGGAGGTAACTTTGTTAGCTAAATGAATAACGTTACTGAAGTTTCTCAGGTTGTCTGTGCCAAATCTGTGTTTAATCGGCCTGACTTGGAAAGGCTGTAAAGGATCATTTTATTAATCTGTAAGGTCAGGATTTTAGGAAGGATTTTGAATTATTAAAGAAACCAGCTGATAACTGGGGCAGGAGGTACAGTCACACTCAGCTTTGAAATCACAGCATCAGCAAAACTTTCTTGAGACCTATTACAGGATTCAAAGGGGCTGAGACATGCATTTTCTGTTGAATGATTTAAAATATAGCAGTGAAATCCATCTGGATCCAGCATGTTTTAGGGTTTGCTGAACTAAATTGTCCATGCTACTTTCATTGCTTAAGAGACATGGGTACACCACTGTAACAGGAGATTTAATGTTTCCTGACTTCCATTAAATGAAAATCATCAAACATGAAGCCGTACCAACTTGAACAGTTGTACTGAGCTATAAAGCATGACTTTGAGGTTTGGCCTAAGAACACCTCAGGGATGCAGGCAGAGAAGCGAGAGTGGATGAGGTCTCCTGTTGAGACTACCTCTCAGCAACATGAGCGACCTCCTTTGTGCATTGCCACAGGTTTCCTTCTCCCCATGAGGACGAGCCATCTATCCTGTACTTGGTTCTTCTGGGCAGGAGGCAAGTCGCAAGACTCCTTGACCTTTTTTCGCTAGCTGCTAGCCTCGTCTCTCAGTGTCCCTTTCGTAGGCTGCATGATTAACAAGGAAGTTACTCTAGGCAGTCTGCATCCTGAGCAACGTAAGCACTACAAGTTTTCATTCCCTTTCCACTTCTCTAAGGAGAAGTTGAATCCTCCATCCAACTCTGAACAGATGGGAAGATGTGGATCATACACCACAGATACAACAGAGTGATGAAAGGAAGCAACATCCCCTAAAGATCTCATCTAGCACTCAGACTGGTTGGGGTAAAATTTCTACGGTTTAAAGCAGATTTTAGTGCCACCTTATTGTTGTGAACTCAGTTCTCCTGCATGGAGACATAGGTTGGTCTAGCTCAGCTTGTTAGTGGGGAAAGAGATTTGCTGAAGCTCTGCTCACCGCAGCAATAGAGCTATGGCTGACTGGACTTCTGTCAGCATAATAACCCAGGCATTTAACTAAAACATCATAACATCAATCACCTGTTGTCACTAAAATGCAGGATCAGTTGAGGAGATGAAAGTGATAACATCTGAAGTGTTGTAAGACTTCTTTCCTTCCCCCATCTCTGCACCCCCTGTAGCTGAAATTGCATCCAATTGTATGGAAGGGAAAAAAATTATATTCCTGTAGTGCTTGCTGACCTAAGGTCAGTGTTATCTTATTGGAAATGAAAGCATGCATCCAGACTTCGTTTTCTTTTAATAAGAGTGAAACACTTGCTGTATATTTTCTTCTACTCAAGAATTATATTGCACAGAAGGGACATATATCTCCTAATAAACTCTTTTTCCATTTTTCTATTGCCTTTACTTTCTCAGTATCAGCCTTTGAAAACCACTTTAATAGTTCTCTGAATGAGACTGGTCTTTTGTTTCTATCGCTTTGAGCTCTTTCCTGTGTATAAACTGAGATGTTTGGAAAGGCAATACTCTTTCAAATTATTAGAAAATAGTTACGTTATTGTTTTTGCAAAGACCAGCAGCTACAAGATGTTATTAAATGTATTTCTGAATATATTTAATGTTCAATTACAAGGCAGAAGAGATGGCTCAAAACAAATCTCAGGATGGGCAGACTCCCTTGGGAAATGCCATCTCCAAACTGAAGATTTTTAGCCGTGAGGGCAATAAGCCATTGGAATATGATCCCAAAAGACATGAGCAGCGTTCTATTGTCCGGAGACTCTAAATCTAAATTGGAAACAAAACCCTAGCCACTCACTTCTGCAGGGGTAGGATTTCACTCTGAATATTTTCTGAACACAGTATCTAACTAAGGTGCTTGAACTCATTGTGGTTTTCATGAGAAGACCAAGTGATGTTTTAGGGACTGTTTTGTGCAGGTTGGAGTAGATCTTCCTAATGGATGGAGCAGAGGATTTAAAACCTCCAAAGGATTCTGTGAGTATTTCAATTTAATCTTCTAAAATATCTGTATTTTCTATCTGGGGAGCACAGTGTGCTTTACAGCTATTGATGAACTCAGTTTTAGCAGTCCTGTGAGATCAGTAACCACGTGCTTGCTACAGATGCAGAAACTGAGGCACACAACGTTGGAGTAACTTTCCAAGAGCCACAGAAAGGAGTAAAAATATCATTGTCCTGTGATCCCTCCGCATCACTTCCAGCCTGACTTGACACCTGACTCTCAGAAGTGATACCTACCTTTAAGGCCACTGGCGAGTTACACCCCTGTGAGCCACACGCAAGGAAGATTAAGCTATGGCAGGATGCAGGGAAGGGAATACCGTGCTTTGGCTGACATGCAGCCTTCTGCCCACTGTTCTCCAGATTACCAGGCCATTATTAGGCCAGATGGTGGGAAAAAGGATAAAATCACATAAGAAGAAATAGTTACTTTGAAAATTCTGGCTAGGTGAGAATAGGCTGGAAAGGACAATATTTGACAATAGTCTTTGAACAAGATTTCCCACTTCTAGCAAGGCAATAATACAGTAATGTAATTATGTGAGAAAGACTGACATGGTGTCATTTTCCATCCCACGGAGTTGAGAGAAAAAGAAGGATAGCAGACACTTTGACAAAAAACCTGTGGAAATGATTTTGTTGATTTATCTCTGATGATTTCTGGTCACTAATGTTTTAAAACAGCAACAACAAAAAGACATGTTTAGCCTTATACAGGTATAACTGGTCATAATTGCTTTTGATTTTTGTTCATCAGCACTTAAATTTCCAGTGAAAACTAATTTCCTAGCAATACACTTGACCTGAAGTTCAATGATCATAAACAGGGTTTATTCAGCAGCTGACCTGTATAATCTCCTTGCTAAGGAATTACAGGTCAGAATGATATCCTGAGCTATTGGTTTTTAAGATGTCCCTGACCGTGGCTCTGAAAGGTTTTAAAAATTCATTTACAATTCAGGAATGAGTCACAGTAGTCCTTCATTATATATGGAGAAAAAAAGTCTAATGACTTCCACTGGGATGATACTGCGCTCCAGTAGAAGGACTATAAAATCTATTTCTGCTTATGGCACTTCTGCTTTTTAACTCTTTCCTCTGACTTTCTTACCTTGAAGAACACAAAAAATTCCTGAGAGGCACTTACTTAAGTATTTTTTTGTATCCATAGCAGCCAAAGGAAACCCGTTTTTCCAAAACACCTTCTGGGAAAAGAAATTTTCAAGCTGTAGGGGGAAAAATCCACTTCAAATACCCTAAAAAAAAGCCAGTTTATCTATGAAGACAAAAGAGATCAAACAAACATTTCTGCTAAATTCATGTAATAAACACCCATAAATCTTAAGCTAGTTGTTTGCAGGTGCACATGGGTATGATAATATTAAACTGATCGCCACATATGTTTACAGATTCAGCGTTACTGTACAAGACTGACTGACGTTACCTACTACTTACACAGCAATAGTTACTTTAACCTGTTCTTTTTTAAGTGATGTTACTTATTGCTAGATATATACTATTTAAATAAAAATATGTCAAAAGCTATCCATGGTAACTGTTGGTAACTATTAACTCTGTTATCTATATTTGATTCAGCATCCTGGTACTTCTACTTAGATAGTTTCATAAACGCTAACTTGTATTTTCAATGGTTCAAGCATTTTCTTAGTTACTTTAGCTATGTACTTCTTACACAAATAATGGTTGCTTCAAAAAAAGGAGAAAAAAAGGAAGAAAAGAATAAGGCAAATACTTCTTGTTCAGCTTAACTGCTTTCATTTCAGCATGTATTCAGTCATTATTTAGTATGTATTTAGTCATGCAACAAATCTGGCTTCACCTCTCAGACTTCCTCCATTACTGTTTCTGTGCCACAGTTCTCGGTCCTGGTCTCGAGTATGTCAATGGTAAGTGCTTTGGGGAGGGAAGTTTTTTATGACTAACAAAGTGATTGCTGGTGTTTTGATGACCTGTAAGGTATAAGGGCTCATTTGGTAAAGAAACTGAAAATCTGGCATAACGCTTTCACAAGTTTGCCAATCCCTGCACTGAAGGAGGTTGGTCACTCACAGCAACTTTGATATTAAAAGGACTATTTAAACTTGCCCATGTATATATTTCAGTGCTAAAACTTATGCATGTATTTCCAGTTATTCTCCATGTGACAGGAATAGAGGAAATTCCAATTCATTTTTAGGTGAGGAGGAACAATGCATTATCTGGAAAGAGGTTTTTATTGATGAAATAATTGCATAGGTGGCTATATGCACAAAAGACTAAGAAAAGAGGCAGAGGAGACAATTCTGTTATTTCAATTTTTGGCATTGGAAGAAAAGTACTGTATTTGAAAGAATGGATGAACGGATTGCTCACAAATTGGGACCATGCTTCCAGGGACTGGATTCACACATGTGATCAAAACAACAGGGAATAAAGCCATTATCTCTACATGTAGCCATTTGTCCTGTGTGTAGGGCAGAGCAATGAAGAGTCAGGCCAAGTGCATGTAACCTGCTACTAACTCCCAAGGAAAAAAGTCTGATATTCAAGCAATCACAATCAGAGGGAATAGCTTGAGCTACTTAATAACAGTGGTTGTAGAATACATGTATTTTTTCTACATTTAGCAAGGGGAGGAATAAATTAAATCAATTCAAGAAGGAATTAGACAGTATTTTGTATGAATAATTTAAGCAAACTCTGCCTAAGCCTTGTTAGGTGTTAATGTAGCTTTAAGTTTCTGGACATCAAAAACTAGGCAGGCAAAGCAGAAAAGCCAGCCAGAGAGATGAAACCTTGCTTGAGCTATATACTTCTACAGGTGACACATAACACTTCTGGAAACAAGGGAGGAGGATGAAGTATGAGGGTGCTGGTGCAGGTGGAAATCGAATAATAAACGTGCCTGTTCCCCCAGAGAGCGGTGACGGGAGAATGGGATATTGTTACCGACTGTGTGTCCTCAATGCTGCTGTTGTACCTTCTAAAGCAAGGGGAAATCTTTGAAACAATCTATGTTCATTTCACTGAAAGGATATGTCTAATTCTGAACCTCTGACAGCTGTCTCAGAAGGCCCTTTGATTTACTCGGGGACAAACTAAGGAACTTCACTTGGCAAATACTTCTGGCTTCTATCCAACTTAGCTTCTGCTTATCTTTCAGTATTTATTACTAGTAAGTGGATCAAGCTCCAGCTGTGTCAAATATGAAACTTCATCTACCCACTACCACAACAGCTACATTTACCTTGTACAGTGGTACAGACAAGAGTGGGGACAGAGCAATTCCAGCTGAAGGATTTGGTTATTTAACAACCTCATGGAACAGGCAAATTACTGAAATGCTGTTACAGCTTGCCCTTTCAGGAAGCCTTTTTGTCACAGGCAACCCTCACAACTGCACATTTCTTTCACTTCCAAACGATCTTACTAACATTTGGTTCCTTTCCTTCTCTCGACTCTCTCCAAAACCAAAGCAAAAAAAAACAAACTAGGAAAAAACCTTTAAGCCTTGAAAATGGTGCAAACCTAAGGTTGCTTGAAGGTTGCTGTGTATATTGCTACTAATGGCATATGGAAGGTTCAAGGATACTACAGAGAGCACTGCTGGCCCTAAAATTAACTACTTTAAAATATATCCTACCTTGATTGTTACCTGTGGTGCAGCAAAAAGCTGCAATCTGTCTAATTCAGGTAGGTCTCTTCATTTTCCTGTATATCAGTCAGGCAAATTAAGCATCTACTCTCTCACTTCCCAGTCCAGGAGTCTAACCTCAATACTCTGAGCTGGCAGTCTGGTGGTACCCAAAGTCACTCATTGCTTTGACCTGTAGTGAGGTGTTTATGTTGAATAATGTGGACTGATCCACTAGGGCTTCAAACGCTCCCCCTGGGGCTTCTCTCCTACCATGGCTGGCTGCACACTCTCACCATAGCTAGCTAATATTTATTTCTTCTTTAAAAAAAAAAAAAATCAAAGTCCAGTTGGCCATGGTTTCCCTGCCAGCCCCTCTCCTTCCCCTACACCATGCCAGGTGTCCCTCAGGTGGTAAAATTGGGAAGGTGAAGGAGTGAGTGGTGTTTGTGTCAAGACAGGCAGTTTGCCACTAGTCAGAGACAACTGAATAAGCTAGAGTGAGGAAGGGGAAGGCTGTGCTAGGGTGATTTAGTTGGAAAAAAAAAAAGTGACCTATGCATCCCCCTGCAAGCTCCCAGCTGCCCTTCCCCAGCTCTGGCCAGTGATCCCTCCTGCAGAGCAAAGCGCAGCCCCCTCCTCACGTTACTCCGCTCTCCCCTTCCTCTCCCAACGCGAATGGCTTTGCCACTGTGCAAAACTGCCTCCCCACACCATGGACGAGGACAGGGAAGGGATTTTGCTTCTGTTCTTGGGCATCAAAATTCATTTTGGCTCTGCTGTGGCTGTGCTTTGAGCTGGCTCAGAGTTAAGTCATGGCTTGATAGCATGCGCTGTATTAATGTTGGGGGTGGAGCAGTGATCAGCAAAGGGAGAAAAGGCTCACCACTCATTCTTAATGTCATTTTACACAATCAAGCAAGATTATGTCAGCCTAGTGATCAGAGCAAGGAAAATTAGAGCTGGGGCTCCTTAGATCTGTGCCTTGCTTTTTCGCTAGTTTGTTGCTTGGGCTTCCTTGTTACAGGCAAGTTAATGCTAATCCTCCAAATAAGCAGCCTTACATCATCCTTTACAAGAATGTGCTTTCTCTTGTTAGAGCCTAGATTCCATTTGCACTGGCTCACTGCTGTCTTTCTAGGCAGCTAAATCCCAGCATATGTGTGAAGGACACCATCAAGGGGCTTCATGGCACAGTGTTGCCCTGTGCCATGGATACAGGCACTGGGATGGGAAGCAGGGAGCTTTGCCTGTATTTGCCATATTTTGGCAACTACCAGCTTGTCTCAGGGCAACACGTGCAAAGACAGACAGACACATTTGAGCCTGGAGGCCAGGGACAGTTGCAGATATAATTAATAGTGAAGAGTGTGAGAGCCTGGGAGAAGGAGGGGTGGAGGTACCACGATGAGAGGAGGAGAGGTTGGTACTAGGTCAGGAGCTGGGACAGCAGAATGAGAGAAGGCAAGGGACAAGGATGGCACCACAGTGGTGAGGGGGACAACAGTGTGACAGCCAACTGGGAGCAAAGGTGTGAGTGCACTGGGACCAGGGTGCTGGGGATGGGGTGGGATGCATCCTAGCTGGGTGAGGAGACTGGGACCAGACCAAAGAGCCAGGAGCTAGTGGTGGTGGTTGGGATGAGGAAAAAGAAACAGGAGTGACACAAAGGCAGGAGGGGGATTTTTCTCCACACTGAAAACATTTCCAAACTATATATATATAATTTCTCACAAAAAAACCTCGGTGCCCCATGAAGTTTCCTGTTTTTACCAGATTCCCAGACCCTACTCAGCTGGAGTCCAAGGCCTGAGCATACGATTTCGATTGCCTGTTGCTGTTTTCCATCACTCAGACCTAGCAAGGAGGCAACACCTCTTCTGTCCGCAGGGTAGGGCAAGGGCTCAAAAAATGCCACCTCCCACTGCCTGCCTGCCACACCTCTGTCCTGGACGAAGCAGGTATCTCCTTTGCTTCGTCCTCAGACTGCCTGTGTGCTTATCCTGGGTTGTATGAAGGAGATGCCACGACAGTTAACAGACACAGATCTTTGAGACTCATGGGTAGTCAGTGCAGTTTTCTTCAGGGAAAGAGTGCTTTCTGAATATAGGATAAATACCAGGGTGGGAAAAAGAAACATCAAATAAAACAGAGGACGTTTAAAAGACTGTAATAGGCAGGAGATGGAACAGTAGAAGAACATGGGGGGGGGGTTTGACCAGTGCTCTTTTTAGTGATAGGGATCCAAGCCAGACTCCCTTTCAATGCCAAATACATCTATTGAAGTCCGAGCAACAGACTTAATTGCAGCAGGAAATTGCTGTTTTAAAAAGCGTATCTGTAAAGAATGAGAGAATGCATATGGCACATATGTGCCTCGACAGTTTTGCTAAATAAACCATGAATTTTGACAAGTGTGTATCTGTAAGTTTGCCATGGAAATAGGATTGTATAACATCACAGCTGAAACAAAAGTTCAGCCTCTGAAAACTGTGGGGGCGTGCTGCTAAAATGTTTGCTTCGAATGTTAGCTGACTAGTTTCATAACTCCCATGCATCTAGTTAATGCTCTTTTAGACAATACATGGAAAGGGTGGATGCCAGGACTGTACAATAAAAGCATTAAAATGGTTATATCTAATGGTCAGAGCCCAATTTCAGTATTTCAGAAAATGACAGAAGTTTCTTACATTAGAAAATTTAAGAGATGAGACTTCCAAGCTTGTTTATACAGGATTCTATCAAGCAGATGTGTGGAAAAATATTTGGTTCTCTGTTTAAAGAGGAAATTACACTGTAGGGGTATTAATATCATTTGGGGAAATTGGTTAGTTCGGCGAACCAATGAGGAATGGGCCGTAAAGGCTTTCTCTTTCAGGTTGTTAATACAGAGACATTCCCCTGATGCCGAGAGCAGGAATTACAGTAAAGAGGAGCTGTTACTATTACTGACCCCATCTCATCCAGAACCCAGCAAACACGTTCTCACTCCGTAAACCACTGGCATGTTTGGCAAAGTGTCAGCTGTCCCATCAACCAAGATCAAGAACTAAGTAGGTGAAAAAGCGCTTCCCCACAAGACTCCTAGAGGTAGTAATTCTGGCACAGGTTTGGTATGCTAATTGCTTCATGGGGGAAACAAACTGCCATCAACCATAAACTAAGCATGGGTATCTTCACCCAAAAGGTAAACAGCAGGACGAGGGTTCAGAGCAGCTTCTGTTGCACTGAGCACTCAAAGTCACCCTGCACTGGCTATGCAGATCGATCATTCCCAGTCAGCCCATCTTGGCCTGTGTTCAGGGGATGCAAAACCTAAAGTAACAAAACCAAGTTTTCCAAATTTGACCTGAATTTCAAAATCGTTGGGATCATTCTTAGTCTTCACTGAAGATCTGTTTTGTAATTCACACAAACTCATCCTGGTTCCTCAAGGTATTAGCATGACCACAGGATCTTTTCCAGGCGGCTTTGGCTGCCCCTTGCTGTAGAGGGCTTTCTTACCCTGTTCTGGGTCAGTGCATGGCAAAAGCAAAGGCATCCTGCCCTGGCATATGCACCAGGAATGACCACTCCACCATACCCCAGTTTTGCTCTGTCCCAAAAGCAGAGCTGACTGGCGTGGAGGGAAGGGTGATGGGGTACACGTGCACACATGTGCAATTATAGTGGCATCTTTCATTGTTTATAAGCAAATTGTTTATTAGGACTGTATTAACGCTAGTGTCCCCTACAATAAAAAGCAGGAAACATGTAAGACACAGGTCTACATCTCCATTCAGTCTCTCCAGACAGTGCTCCTTCCAAAACAGTATGCTGGAATTGCTTGGTTTATACAGAGCTGACGATCTGATTCTGCTTTTCTTTTGTGCTTAACAGATTATGTCTGGCGTACGCATGTGTCACAAGGCCAAACTAACACACTACACGCGACTGAAATCAGGCACATGAATGGTCAAGGTATGCACAAAAGCATTTTGCACAGAGATCACTGTGTCATGGCTTTTACAGGTGTCCTCTCGCTCCATCACATGAAACATCTGTTATGCCACATACAGTACACAGCTGCCAGGGAAGGGCATGCCATGGAGGGCTGAAACATGGGATTAACATACCTCCTTTTGCTCTCTGCTCCCATGGATTGGTTGAATATAAAACTAAATTGGAGTCTCATTAGCACAAAGCTTTGAAAAACCCTTGAAGTTTGGCTCTGACTACACCCCTTACATGGCTATACTCTACAGCAGGGTATGTCATTTGCAAGACCGGGCAGCAGAGGCATACAGCAAATACGAAGCATGTTGGTAGGAAATGTGAAATTCACCAAATGGCAAAGATCCTGTTACGATAGTTTGTCTCCCCCACGGCCAAGACACTTGATCTATTAAATCATGGAAATCACAAACCCTGCAGTTCCAGTGCACTGGGAGTATTGTATTAAACTCAGTCAGCAATTACCGGTAATATGGGATAAAAATCTTTACTCTGAAAGTAAGCTTTAAAAGGTCATAACGTAATCGCTGTCACTGATGGTCTCCGCAGTGGCTGTTAGTCTGATTGCAAAGCAACAGAGAAGAAATGCAGATGCGTAAGTTGAATGCAAACCCTAAACTGCTATTTCTGTCGCAGTGTTATTGGCAAAATTATAGACACAGCACACATCAGCTTTCTCCACGCTTGCTAGCCTTAATAAATTTACCTTTATTCTTTACCAAATTTCCTCTTTATTGTTGTTCTGTGAATGCTCATTATGAGGAAGCACAGAAATGCCAAATGAGACAGGGAAAGTGGGAAGCGAGCCAAGGAGTCAGTGGGAGATTCAGACAACTTTTCCAGGCCCTTTGCATTACTCACAGAAAATGTAATACACGAGTTAAAGCTGCACTGCCAGATTAGATCTGGAGCTGGACATGGTGGCACCTTCCACTGCAATGAAATGTGGAACGGAGACATTTGGAGCCTGATTTGGATGTTGGGGATTTGCACCCTGACAGGTGTTACGAGCCGCCGGCTTGCACCAGTGCTGGCAGTCCCCAGCTCCCTCACACTCACAAGTTCAACAGCGGAGGCATTTCTTGGTGCCATTTCTTCATCCGGAGGGCACTCCCCACTCAGTCACATCTGCAATTCCCTTCCTGAGGGGCCCCCAAATCCCCTGCGCTGCAGCATGTCCCTAAGGCAACTGGCCGAACAGATTTCAGTTGTCCCTCGGCTGCTTCGAGAATCCTGCTCACATACCACAGCCTGGTTACACACAGCAGTCAGCAAAGTTAATCCCAATCAATTTTTAAGGTAGTGCAGGTAAACTTCGTTAAATTATCTTGCAGATGCTCTCATATAGAAATAGAAAGGTCTTAGAGTGATTTAGTGCTTGGACTACAAGTTTTGAGGTAATGTGTTATTGCATGCCAGCTCCTACATAAGCATTGGTGGGTGCTCTCTGCCCTAGCACCACTCTAGCTTGAATGACTTCACGTTTGCTATATATTAAGAATCATTGACAATTACTGAAGATCCCTCATACATAATAATTTGCAGTCTAATAGCTTGCTGCCTCTACTACACCACTTAGTTTATATCACTTTGAAAATAATTTCTGCTTAATTGAGTTAAGGTCAACTCTGATTGAGAGTGCTGGCACAGTGACTAAATGCAGTTCGGCTTATTTACTCTTAACTCATATTTTAACATTCCTGAGTGTTAATGTTCAAGAAGCAGATTTTTCATACAGGAAACAAATAATTAGGAACATCCTGAGCAGTACAGCTGTTTAGCTTCACTGTACATTGTGATGCTACACCTCTGATTATGCCCAATCCTACTGAAACTAAAATGGTCTCCTCTTCCTGGCAAATCGACTTCTTATTGTAAAATCATTCAGTAAGTTACTTCTAATAGCGGCCTTACAAATGTCTCGTGCTGCTTGAATGGCTCTAATTTGCTTAATAAAAGGACAATTTTTAGTTAATTAGAAGCTGCTCAGTGGATTCTGAATTAACAGTTGGCTTGCTGACAGGTAAAATTAATTAGAATTTTTTTTCTCCTGCTAAAACAGTAAAATAATCTCTTGCTCAAAAATATTTGTGATAGAAGCTACCAGGAGGCATCTCAGACATTTAGTTTCTGAAAAGCTAATAACATCAAACTTAGTGAAAAATAGTAAGTCATTAGTACCGGGATTTGTGTACAGCTATCTTTGCTATTAAACTGATTTTAAACAATAGAAGTTTGCAGCCTTAAAGCTGCTCCTCCTCCCACAGCACCCTGCCTGCCTCGCACAAACTCACAAGCACTCTATTATTCATTAAAAAAGAAGATATTACTGCATGGGACCAAAGTGGGCGTCAGCGCACCAACTGTGGTACCAGACCCAAACGCCACAAGTTTCTGAGTAACTGTCATTCCCGCAGCTTCCAAACCAGGCTCAATATCTCTGCGGCACAAGTGGGGCTTGTAGCAAAATGCAGCCTCTCAGACAAAACCCCAGCTGGTTAATGTAACCACCGATGCTCTGAGGAAAGATGAGACAATTCCTGTATTGACCCAAATCTAAAGCAAGCCTGAATCTAAGGTGACCTTCAGCTTTAGAAGAGCAGAAGCTGCAGAGCGACACCGCACATCGACACGTCAAACACTCCGTGCTGCCCCTCAGCCTTCTTCCCTCAAGTCCCAGCCACAGCCGAGGCAAAATTCCTCTCTTTTCCTCCGCGAGCCCTTGCCCGAGTCCCAGACGCCCGTCCTGCCACCGCAGAACCAGCTCCTCAGGCCCCGGGGGGGCACAAGCCACCTCACCACAAGCCCCCGTCTCTCCCGACCACCAGCCCTGGGCACCTGCCCCCTAACGCGCGGGCCCTGCGCAGTTACACAAATAAAACGGCCTCAGGATGGCTGTGGAGTAGTTCGTTACTGCGGACAGGGGAGGGGCCGTCGCTGGAGGGGTTCAGGAATGCACATTCACAAGTCCCGTCATGTTATGGCAGAACATCCCAAGGTGAAGCCCTTTTTTGCTCTAGGCATTTGTTTTGGGTTTGTGTGGCGGGGTTTTGGTGGCGGGTGAGGGTCCGCAGGGCCGGCTCCTGCTGGAAGCTGCTGGAAGCTCCCCCGGCTCGGAGCCGGACCCGCCTCTGGCCCAGGCCGAGCCCGTCAGTGACAGTGGAAACACCTGTGGGAGAGCAGATTTAAGAGGGGAAACCTGCAGGGAGTGGGGGATTGGGGTGGGAGAGGAACCCCTCTGTGGGTACCGAGGTCAGGGAGGAAGGCAGGAGGGGATGCCCCCGCAGCCCGCGGTGAGGCGGCAGGCTGTCCCCCCCAGCCATGGAGGGGAGCGGAGGCCGCCCAAGATGGCCGGGGCTCCGTGAAGCAGGCTGGGACTGAAGGACTGCAGCCCATGGGAGGAACCCACGTTGGGGAAGTTTGTGAGGAACTGCAGCCCGCGGGAAGGACCCACGGTGGAGAAGTTGGTGGAGGACCGTCTCCCGCGGGAGACACCCCACGGCGGAGCAGGAGCGAGTGCGGAGGAGTCCTCCTCCCCCTGAGGAGGAAGGAGCGGCAGAGACCAGGTATGGCGGACTGACCCCATCCCCTGTTCCCCTGCGCCGCCGGGGGGAGGAGGGAGAGAGAACCGGGAGTGGGGCTGGGGGGGAAGGAGGGAGGGATGGGGGGAAGGCGTTCTCAGGTCGGGTTTGACTTCTCAGTGTCCTCGTTTTGATTTGCTTGGTAGTAAATTAAATTGATGTTGTTTCTTCCCCAGCCCATGCCCACAAGTGGTGAGTGATCCCTCCCTGTCCTTGTCTTGACCCACAAGCCTGCCTTCGTATTTTCTCCTCATCCCACCATGGCACGGGGAGGAGTGAGCGAGCGGCTGCGTGGTGCTTTGTTACCGGCTGGGCTTAAGCCAGAACAGCATTTCAGAGCATCTGCCCAAAGTGAAATAGGCAATGGTCAGATGAGCTCTAGAAGGTTGTTATTGCCAAGTGCAAGTCTGCATATCGTTCAAAATACAGCTGGGGTCACTACAGCTTGGAGGTATTTAATCAAGGAGGGTTTTGTTGTTGTTTTTTCTCCCCAAAATTAATTTATAATAGTTATTAGAGCACCTGCCTCAGCTCTGGAGAAGGTCATAGCCAGATCCAAACCCCTGGCCAAAGCCCAAAAGCTGCAGAGTAACACTGAGTTTATGTGAAATTTAATAGGAACTGAAGGTACGTAGCACTTCTTAGGGCTTGGCCTGGACACATCATACTCCTCCCCTCCAAAGAGCAAGTACCAATGTAAAATGCTGAAAGTAATCTCATTTAGAGATATCTGTACGTATCTACTATGGTTTCCTAACAAGCCTTATCTAGCATTGCTATCTATATGTCTACCTGTCATTCCTAATAACTTGTGAAGCTGCTGGCCAATTTTGAGGAGATTTTACAAGAGTAGCAGGAGAATCAAGGGTGTTTGGTTTGAACGTGATTCGCAGAAAGAGGAAGCGAGGTGAAGAAATGACAGCCACCCAAGCTGAACCAGTGTCCGTATGGTGGCTCAACCTCAAGGCACAAATCTTCAGGGGATCAGAGCATATGACTGGCTCCACTGCTCACTGAACCGCTTCTCTGCCACCCTGAAATCCATCAAAAACATCTGCTGGAAGCTTCACTGCAACTGGAGCAGGAGTCTCAATGAGCCAAAGGTTTCATGGGCAGCTAACAAATCACATATACCTCCTACTGTGAAGGTCAATCAGCTCCTGTGTTTCTATTCACATATGAAATGAATAATACTTACCCTAGAACTGAAAGAGGAAAAAACAAGGCATGTCACTGCCAGATTTCATCCTAACTGCAGTAACCTCAATGAATGTTACATCAATTCATTTAAAAATACTAATTTTCACTTAAAAACAAACAAAAAACCAAACTGAATGAAGTGGAACATTACAGTCACTTCAGCATCTTAAGATGCTTTATCCTGAAAGGTGCAGGCCCTGCAGAACGGGAGTCAAAAGCAACTTTATTTGATGGCATTTCAGTGTGTGCTGTAAATTTTCATGAAGAGAGTTATGAAAAGAGTTGGTAAAGCCTATTGAATCCTCTGTACCTTCACCCTCCATGCCTGTTCTTCACTGGACTTCAAAACACAGTAGAGTTGACCTCCTCTGGTAGGATATCCGTATGATTGCAAATGAAAATTGCATTTGTACCAATAGCTTATTACATATCTCATTAAGGCTTACTGTTTTCAACCATTAGTAGCCATTTGAATGGACCTTGTATGTTGCGTTACGCAGGGAGGGTGGAAGCATGCCACATGTGCAAGTATAAACGTGTACTTCGAGATTTATTTTGGTTGAGACTAAACTGATAATAATAAAGACAGACTTCTATGATAAGAAATGGACACTGTTCACTGTTATAAAGATTGGTATCCACACTTCCCTTATTTGTTGTCTGTCTTTATTATGATGCCCTTTACAGGTTGTTATTTTGCTCTTTATAATCATAGAATGGTTTGGGTTGGAAGAGACCTTAAAGATCATCTAGTTCCAACTCCTCTGCCATGGGCAGGGACACATAATGGCAGAAGTGTAATTATTCTTGTGAGAAGCTGATGTTGTTTGTGCTATCTTGTCCCTTTTCCCATTGCTTCCTGAGGTAAATGAAAGAACAGTCTGTATGGTAGCAAAATTAATTTCTTTTTTCTCAAATACAGCTGCTGCTTTGTGTGAAATGGCCACCAGCAAAGCGTTACCCTCAGTCTAGTGGAACGGCAGCTGCCATGGCAGCTTTTCCACATGCCCACGGGGAAGCCTGGGTGCTGTGGAGCACCTCTCAAGCATCCCGTTGCCACAAGCCTCACCAGAGGGGCTGATTAATGGGGCAATTTATCCTGGATCTAAGCTGGGATATATCCTGATATATCTCGCTGCCCTGCAGGGCTGCGTGATAGGAAGGGAGGTTGCGACTGGTGCCTTTGCAATGTCTGGGCTACCTGCTTATAGTAAGCCCCTAACAAATGGCTGGTGTAGTTTACAACTCTTGGGCTGGTCTCTGTTACTCCTGGGGGACAAAGATACACTCTGAGTCCCCCAAACCAGGAAAGCATAGGATGCCTTACAAGCCAATAGTCAGGGGCACATGTCCAAGTGCATCTGCCAAGCCTGAGTACATGATCTTCACTCAGAGGAATACTCTGGATGAGAGAAAAGGATTTAATTCTCCCCATTCCCTTGATTCCCAGTGAAAAAAGAAACAGTAATGTTGTGCAGTTAATAGTCACAGCTGAAAGACCAAGACTATGGCTGATGACTGTATGGCGGCACATCAACCAATACACGGCCCTCCAAAAGCTTGCAGAGAAGTCCTCCCCCCCTTCCTCTTCCCTTCCCAGACCCAGACCTTCCTCCCCATAAAATCCTTTTTAATCTGCAAAGATCAACGGAATAAAGAGCAGGTGGAGCCAACCCAGCTTTGTCTCGTACCCCGGCTCCCACCAGGGATGAGGGAAGCCTGGTCAGGCAGAAGGAAATTAGAGGTCAAGTAAGCATTGCGAGATACAAGTTTTCACCTGACAGTTGCTGTATCAGAAAAACATCCTTTCCACTTAAAAAATCTGGCTGTTTATATACCCAGATTATTGATTGCAAAGGACATCTGAGTATCTTTGTGTATTGTTAAGCAATTCTAAAGATTTTGCTGGAGTCTGATGTGTGTACAATGATCAAAAGAGACACCCCCAATTAGTATTGAAATTCAGCCAGGACTGCTCATGTTATCAAAGATTAAAACTGAAGCAAAATTTGACTTTGTCACTATGTTAGCCTAGAACGCTGTCAACATCTTTTTCTTCATGCCAACCCTTCTCTCACCCTTCCAAACCCATTCTTCTTGCTGCAGTTTTTGCAGCTGCATATTCTGGTCTTCAATATCAAAAAGCACAGTATCTAGGTAGAAACAAGTCCTCTCTACTCTTTTGTACTGGAGGGGTCTTTTGACCTTTTAAGAGAAGAAAGAAACAGACTTTCTTACAGCTGTTTAAAAAACTAAATATGTACTAGCATATGAGTTAGCCTGGTGTTGCCTTCTCTATCTGCTCTTTCAGGACTGCATCTGGCTTGATTTTTCTTCTTTCAATTGCTCCCCAAAAACTTCACAGCCCCCTGCAACATTGCACATGCACCAGGCGTGCCTGCACCGTGGCTGTCCTCTGCCGAGGTCAGCCTCTGAGGGGGCTGGAGGCCGGCTGCTGCACGTACACCCCAGCACGCTGAGGGACACACGGACCTCAGTCTGTCCCCACGTAAAGTGGGGACAGTTCTCTAACGCCGCGGCTCGCCTGCGCTCCGAATCCACTGCCAACATGGAAAGCAGCTACCAAATTAAGTGTTATTACTCACAGGCAAAACTGCTCCTCTTCCCCTTCGTCCATGAATCCGCTGATGTCCCAGGGAATGCAAAGGGTTTGCTTTTTCCCACCGCCAAAGTCCTTCTCCATGATGGAGACGGGAATAAATCACCGACCCTGCCCTTCGCAGGAGCAAGGAGCGCATGAAGCTGCTCTGCGCCTGCTGCCCCCCGGCTGGAAAAGGCTGGTGCAAACTGGGCTTACTCTGTCAGAGCAACTCGGGGGAAGGAAAATCGCACAGAGGAGAGAAGGGGGGAGAGTGGCGGCGAGCGCATGGAGCCCAATCACCTTCCATCGTTTTGTGAGCTGGAAACAAGATACGGTTAAGAGGTCATGTGCCCTGAGTGATTTACAAACGCAACGGCTGTGCAGGAAGCCGTATGAGGTTTTGTTTTCAACAGAAGCAGCGGGTTTTATTGATATTTTGTCCAACATCCAGGCTTAGAGATTGCCCATCACATACAAGGGAGAGTGTTAAAGCACTTAAAAATATATTAAAACAGTTTTAAAACCCACACGGTTGGGGGATGGTGTTTCCTCCAACCAGTTAGCAGAAGTGTAGGATTTAGCACTTTCAATAGCAGACTGAAAGCCTCTCCAAGGCAGTAAGTGGAGCCTTGGATCCCGAGACTAACACTCATAGTCGATAAGGAAAAATAGCCTCTTTTTCTGAACCAGGCCAATTTACTACAGGGCTAAGGAAAATGACACCGTGAGCGTGGCTCTGTGTGTATCCACATTCCCCTCTCAAGTGAAAAATGAGGAAAACAGCAGCAGTCTTCTACTCGGTATTGAATCAAGGCAGGGTGCTAGCAGGGGAGCCTTACACAACACAGTCAATAAAGCATATACCTTTCCCTGTGTATCTCTGTCTAGAAGGGGCTAACCATATAATGCTTGTAGAAACAAGGAAAGGGTCTCTGCTTACAGGAGAATATTGTGAACTCACATTCCAAGTGTTTAAAGTCCACCTAAAGGGAACTTTAATTGTAGCACTATCAGAGAGGAAAAGAAAGGTGTCAGGTACATAGCCAGCAAGAAAAGGAAAGAGAGAGAGATGCTGAGTACAGGCGAGCAGGCTGAATGTCTCTGGACGTCTTACCTCCAATTATGGAATACACAGAATGATTTAAAGGGATATTGTAAATTCAAATTCAGTGCTTTAAATAATTTATAGTTAGAATTTAAGTCCCTCGAACAGTCTATCCCTACACTGGTTTGGCTCCTTTCATCTGCTTAATATATTTCACACCTCTTCTCTAGCACAAACTGAATTTAAAGCAGCTGGAGATTTTCTTTGAGAAAACAAGTTCAAATTTGGTAGAAAATGCAGGAAACATTTTGCACAAAAAAAAAGACTCTTTGTCAAAGCAATTTCTTTTAAAAATTTTAAGTGGGCTCAGTACCTCCTGCTGCTGAAGACCACTCCATGGCTTGAGGGACTTATAGCTCTCAGTTGCGCTCTGGTCCAAAAGGGGAAAAAGCGCAGGATCCTCGCGCACCAGCCCCATCGTGCAGGCAAAACGCTGCTAGACAAATTTGCGATGCTGCAACAAGAGCTCATGGCTGAACCATCAAAAGTAATCCATTTATGCTATGCCTAGTGAGGTAGGGCTACACGGCATCCTAGGTAGAAAAGGGGGAGCGAGATGGGCACTGCCGATAGGAAGGAGGCAGAGATCCCGGGAGACGAAGAGCATCCATCTCCTGGCCACAGCCTTGGGGTGTCTGGAGAACTGGAGCCTGAGGATGAATGTTCATCAGCACCCTGCTTGCTGCTTCTGCAAGGTGTCCAGATCTTTAACATATTTTGTAAGCAAGCTATGCTGGACATCGCTGGCAGCCTGATCAGGAGAAAACCAGCTCACTGCGGTGCCTTCAAGGGTAAATACCCAGGAGCGGGGGGCTTCCCGCTGCACTCAGACTATGGCAGAAATTACAGTGCTAGCCCAGCTGGGCACTGCCAGCTTCTGCCTGTCCACCTCCTCCTGGCTGTCTCTTGGCGTATATATAAACTGTAAGCCTGGAAATGGGACTTTCTATTTCGGTTTGGCCACCATTTGGTAGTGTGAGTCCATGGCGCACAGCCGCGGTTATGAATGCAATGAAGCGAGTGAGCAGGGTCTGGACCGGGACACTGCTGCCCTGCACCAGAGGTGTTACAGGAGAGGCTCAGGGACAACAGAGTGCTACATGACACAGTGGCCCCTGAACTGCTACAAATTACCTTGGAAGTAGTTCTTATTTCAAGCCTCAAAACACAGATTTGAGCTCATGATGTAAAGTTACCTCTTCCTTCTGTCTGGTCCCTCTTTCCTAAGGTACCTTAGGAAGGTTCCTAAGGTACTTCTGGCCGTGTGGAAGATCTTGGACAGCATCATTTTAATCTGACAGCATTTCTGTTTCCCTCTCTAGATGGACTGTGCTTGGTGTTCTGTCTTCCTCCCACATCTAAAATAAGGAGACTGCAGACGTTTCAACAATTCTTATATTGAAATTCCAAATGGTTGTGAGTGCATTACAGAAAACACTTTAAGGGACTGTGGCTCTTCAATTATTTACGGCAATATTATACAGCCAGATTTGCCTTAACATAAATAGTATCAAGCAGGAGCAGAACGAGAATAAAACAATCAAGCCTATTTTTGAGACACCTAACATGCCACGGAGCTCCACACCCGCCCTCCAAGATCTGTTCGTTCCACTCACTGCTGCAGCAGAGGGTGCGTTGGTAATCCTGCCAGGGATGAGAGAAAACCCTCCCTGGAGCAGATCGTACAGTCTGCAAGGTCCTTTGCAATTATTACTGAATATATCAGCTCCTCTGTTTCATTTAGTGAAGGTTCTGGATGCATTTTACTTCATGCTTAATTTCTAGTCTGAAAATCCTGGCATGGCTGGCACCGATGCAAACGTCTTTTGTCCCACTAGAGCACAGATGAATTTGTAGGTGGTCAGTGGGAGACCAGATGGCTTCTCTGAGCCCTGGGTGTGCAGGCCCCCCACTCCCAGTTAAGATACTCTTCCAGACTTGTTACTGCTGCTTTATTTTCCATGCATCCAAAACAGCAGTCAGTGGAGATTTAGGAGCGCTTCATTGCATAAAATGCACACCGCATTAGTATTTGGAGTCTTTAGCAGATGACTGGTGAATCCCAGCGTCTGGGTAATATATCTGCTCTTGCCCGCATGTATTATGAAGTTAGGAAACCCAAGAAGACGCTCAAGCCTCCTGGAGCATTGCTGGGACAGTCACCACTCACTTGTAGGGGCTCTGTGGCTTTGAGCAACTTCCTACAGGTAAGACTGCAACAGCGAGGAGGCAAAACCCAAATGTCCTCTCTCCTTTGAAGCTTATTTTCTAAAAGTAAATGTCAGTCCAGAAGTATAATAATGCCTTTACCCCAGAAAGCCAGTTTACACTGCTACTTAAAGGAAATACCTTACCTGTACGGGTCCTCTCCTGGGATCACTTCAGGCACGGCCGCAGTCCCCCGCTAATTCTAACAGCATCAGACCTGGCTTCATTCCTCTCACTGTCACCACTCAGAAACGCGGGTGATCTCTTTCAGGTGGCTTAGGGGAAGATATTCAGAAGTGAAAGGAAGAAAATTTACCTTATTTCATCTTAGACATCTGAAAATATCCCCTCGCTTAGGTATATAACTGTGTTGCAGTAATTTTCATAATTTGGTCATGACAATTAGGGAAAATTAAACACAGCTTAGGGAGATGCATTCATATTCTTAATTTGAATTGCAAGAGCAATTCCATGGAAACTCATGAGACTGCTCATATAAACAGAGTTACAGAGATATGCAAGCTTTTGTGGCAATGGATTGGTCTTATATCCCAGGGAATTTTATAGACCTGCATCTTTGCTGATCAGCACTCTTCCTTTGGAAATTTCTTCTGCAGCCAGGTTTGCAAGCAGGAGCTGGGTGTACAACAGAGTCATACAGGCAGGCTATGTGTGTTGATGGTTCACATGCTGCACAGCCACTCATCAAAGAATTGTATGCAAACCTCGTTATGTTAAACCCAGTTGATAGTTAAAGAAAGAAAGGATAGTTAAAGAAAGGAAGGAAAAAGACGAACAAACCAGCTTGCCTGTTCTTGAGAGCCTTTACAAAAATACATCAGAAAATTGCAATTAGTTCTTCCTTTTCCCATTGAAAAAGAAAAAACATCCAACCCAAAGGCATTTAAAAAGCTCCATCTGCCCTGAGCATGCTCTGGTACACTCTCCCCTTCCTAAAGCTTGTGAAAATAAAAAGCCCTGAAGAATACCTAATAGCAGATTCTCTGTACCTCAACCACACTCCTACTGGGGAGCCTCTGCTGATTGCAAACCCACCTATGCAGTCCAGGAAGGAGAATTACTGGGGAAAATGGTATTCCTATGCTTTTTGTAGCCTGACCCTACCCTCTCCCAGCCAGGGGGAGCAGACACTGTTACATATTGCTCACCAGGCAGTGGTCGTCAGTCAGATTAGGGCTCCATTTACAGACCCTCACCTTCAGACAACACACGATTCACTGGGTGCTTAGGGACACCTGCCATACATCCCTTTTCCCTGCTATTACATTCAATAAAAGCACATAAAAACCAAAGTGAGATTTCATTTTCACCAAAGCTAGGGCACAAGTGAAGGACCAGTGTCAGTAGAAGAAATCCAATGGGATATTGGCCTGAGATGACCCATTAATCACAGGCAATACCAGTCTACGTGCACCGGCTGTGTGCTTTCCAGCCTCAAAGACACCCTTAAATGAGAGACAGGGAGGAGGGACGAGAGTGCAGTGGGGGAGAATAGTCATCCAAGGAGGTAAACATTGCACATTTAATACTAGGAAACATTCAAACATTAAGGAAAGGAGATAGAAATGACAAGTAATAAGTAAATCTATATGGCATGGAGATTTCCTTTTCATTTTAAGAAAATTAGCATTTATGCCTGTGAGTGCAGTCTTCAGAAGAACAAAACAGAAATTATGTGAGCTACAATATCCGTTATCTTCTCTCTCATCTATGTTTCCATTATCTTTTATCGAAAACCAAAGTTTGTGAATGAAGAAGGGAAACAAAAGGTGTCATGTATCAGGTATATCAGAATAACTTTGTTAATTTTCATACTGTGTAACGAGGTAGAACAAAAACATAGAAAGAAACCTTATCTTTTCTCACAGATAAAGAAGAAAAGGAAATATCTTTGTAATTAGTCAAATTGGTTTTGCACTTCTCCTTTCTAGAACATAAATCAAGTTAGAAATATTTCTAAAGAAATTATGTGTATGCACTGCAAGGCTTTTCAGAGGATGTTCAGGCTCCAGAAGGTCGCCATGAACTTAATGAGCTTTTCATTCACAGGTAGCCTTCAAAATTACGTTTTAATTGACATAAGGATCTTTAAGAAGTTGTATTGTGTCTGGCTTTTTAAGAGAGGGAAGATACAGTAGCTTTTTGTCCTTTTTACATTAGGTGGAAAGTAGAAGTATTTTTGGGATGGCACATGCTAGTGCTCAGCATCAGTCTGTGGTGTTCACTCAGGCACCAGCAAAGGTGCAACCGATAATTTGCAAATTGAACGCAGGCGGTGTCGGGGGAGGAAAGCAGCAGGGTGCTGTGTCTGGAGGTTGGGATTCTTGGACACACAATGCCTCCTACAGGTACTGACAGGCTCCTCTGGCTGTCACCTTTCCCTGAGGTCCCTACTGACTACGGGCATGTGGTTTTCCCCAAAAAGAAGTGTCACCAGTGGAAAAGCAAATCCTAATGCCGAGTCAGAGGACTCCCTGGCAGCTCCTACAGGCTCACAGTTCTAACCCCTTTAACCCAGCCACTATCAGAGAGGAGAAAATTGGTCACTGTTTACTGTATTTTCTTTCTTTTAGCGTTTGAATGACAAGGCTGGAATTGAGATTCCCCTAAGCTGGGCACTATACAACAGTAAGAGGTAGTCAATAACCACAAAAGACTGCAGTCTAGCTGGATGGGAGGTGGAAAGAGAAATAAGACAGGGAGAGGCACAAATTGTCCCAAGTCACACAATAGCAAAGAGCAAGTCAGTATCCAATAGATAGAATTGGATTTTACCTTTTAATCAGAAACATACCTCCATTTTTTATCACTTATAGCACTTCCAACATCAAATGATACCTCCATAAAAGCAAAACAGTTCTCTCACTTGAAACACTTTGTGGGTTCCTCATTACCTCTGGCAAGAGAAACTTAATACAGAAAAGCCAGGAATCAAGGAGTAAATCACTAGTATTGTTGCTTTTATTATTAGCATAGCTGCACTTCAGCTCCCCACAAGTTTTACATACAGCTGTAGTGAAGCTGAGCTTTTATTTCTTTCACTGAATTCTATGGGTACAATTATATCAGGTCTCATTGCTACTTTTTAAACCTTCCTCTATTTTGAGGCTTGTTAGCTGGGGAGGAGGAAAGAGAAAACGCTGTTGACTTTTCTCATTACAACCCAACAACTGTCATTAAGAGAAGCTCACATCAGGCATAATTTACCTGTGTCGTGTGTGAACTCAGCCTCGGTGCTGCCGGCACGCACGTCGGTGAGCAGAAGCTGACAGCGCAAGTGGTGGCCCGTGGGTACGGGCAGCTCCAGGGACGGCCAGTGCCACGCTGTCCTTCTGCGCCACTGGGGCTCTCGTCGGTCCTGCGTGGGCTGTCCCTCTCACAGGTTACAGGCTGGGGGAAAGAGCAGCACCAGGAACGTTGCTTTTGCCTTCCCCTCGAAGCGGCTCTACCTTCCAAGGGGCCACTACCTGAATCTGCAACGTGGCTGTACTGGTGGAGAGGAGGATTTGCTCAGAGAAATCCCATCTTTTCCAAGTCCAAAAAAGAGAGAGAAAAACCACGCGGACACTGTGATGTGCCTCTGACTCCCCTGGAAATTTGGTGGAAGGAGAATAAATGGAAATGATAAATGCGGGACCTGCAGCAAGACAGCGCGCGTGCCTTCCCACCAGCTCAGTGCCCGGCTTGCTGCCGTCCCCTGACCCCGCCGTACCCCGCGGACAGAGCGGAGCTCTCCCAGGCTGGGCTCAACCCACCTCTTTTAGAAGTACCCAACTCAATTTAGTTCTGAAGGACTGCTAGAAAACCTGATCCTGCATATTTTCTAAACCAGTGGTCTCTTGCCAAGTCATTATCTCAATAGATTGGCTTCTTTTATACCTCTGGAAAATAGAGAGCGCCCTCTGAGCTTCCTGGACGGTAACAAGACAGCAACCGGTGAGATTATACTGCGATGCCCATTAACACACTGAATTTTATGTACCTCTTTGTACCCCCATCACAAATGTGACATTTTCCTCAGGACTAGGTGGTTGTTTCAGTATTTACCAGACACTCCTGAGACAATAATTCTGTCACATATACAAAGCTGACTTCAAGTGAGAGAACAGGAGATTAATTCCTAAACAACAAAATTATTGTTTTCATAAAAGTATCCTTACAGAGGACAGATTTGGCTACCTGTGTTCATTTGGAGTAATCTTTTTCTCTTCTCAGTGGATGGGTGAGTCAGACTGCAGGAAGGTGGGCAGAATTTGGCAGGTGGAAAGCAGCAAGCCTTTCTCCTCTAAGCCTTCCCCTCCTCCAAGCCAAAGAGAAGTATCTGGAGTTGGAGTCCTAAACAAAGTTTTAGAAAGCTGGTTTTATCAGGCATCACAGGTTCTTTCAAACACTTCATCAGTTCATGATGAAGTGAGCTCAAAGATGAGATGAGCGGATCAAGTCAGTCTGATCAACAGAAAATGAGAAGATATAAAGAAGGTAATAAACACATTTCAGCTTCTAATTAATCTATCAAAAGCTCTGCTTTCCTTATAGTCTAAAATAAAAGAGAGATTAATAAGATTTTTTTCAAAGAATAGTTGTATGATTGTTGTACTTTTTGTTTTATTGACATTGATTTTTAACCTTTCCTTGTAAGAACTGATTTTTTTAAAAAGCCTTTACATAAGGAACATTATTAAGCAGCTTCTTCTCTTTTTTTAACATCTACATGTGTGAATGGCAGACAAATTAGTACTGAAATGTTGAAGGAACCTCAAAACACATTGCCTCTGACAGTGCTAACAACCAATAGATGGAGAATACAACAGTTTAACCCACAATTTCCCAGACAGTTTCTCTCCTCCTCTCTCCACCTGTCTTTCCTGTAGCACAGCAAGGAATATTAAAAGCATATAAAACCTATTTGACTTTTGATAAATTATAGAAAGAATTAAATTTAAAAACTAGACCCGCCCAGGCATGCTAGTTCTCCCATTCCACCGCCCATCACCTTGGGGCAGAAAAAGGAGACCTCTGGTACAGTTTGCACTTCTGTTCCCTCTGCACACACAATGTTTTGTTTCTGTGAACAAGCAAGGTTGCAGCACCAGCCTGGATAGGATTGCTAAATGTTTTGACAGTTTGAGAAAATCCCAATAACGCAGCTTGTTCTCATATTGTAAGTGTAATGGTTTGCATAAAAATTCAGAGAGACACTGCTGAGGAACACCATTTAATTGGACAGTAAGATCTCATTGCATCGTAGAAACAGCACAATCAATAAGCCCTACCTACAGTTGCTTAAAAATGGAAGTAATTTAGAAACAATAACAGCTGACAAAACCAATTTAAACCATCGCTGTGCTAAAAGCCTTGCTGCTACTTTGCATTCTGTGTCGTAAACCTGCAGACATAGGGTGGGCTTTTTCTTTTTTGGCTCAGCTCTGTCAAAGCCAGTGAAAATGGGAACCACATGTTGCACAGAGGGCTGCAAACCTGAGTGCTATACATTAAATATAAGGATTCAAAATACCATAACTCTGTTTTCCAAACTCAACAACAGCAACAGTTACTATCAGCTGCACAAAGAGAACAAATCTGAAATCTGTTGCCAAATCAAACTTGAGCCTTAATGTGAAAGCCCAGATTTTATAAAAAGGGTAGATGTTATTAAGAAGACAGCTAATCAATCAACTACCAGGACACTCAGCTTCTCACCGAATCTGGTGCCATTTGTAAAACATGTTGAAATCCTTGACTGGAATGAGATGCAGTAGAAAGGCAAGGAATGATTGTGGGCAATCACACCCCGGTGATGAAGTGCCAAGGAAACATCAATAGGAGTCAAACGGTAATTTTCCTAATTACAACATGCAATCTAGGCTCCCCCTTCCTCAGGGCTGAAGCCGAGTTTTAGATCAACTGTTTCAGACAACTAAGTTACAAGCCGTGACTGGGTTAAAAAAAGCACGTATTGAAGTCTAAGGTATACCTTGGTAACATTGTCTTTCGTGGAACATAAGCACATCCTTAGTTTTATAAATGTGTTTAAGTACCCTCCTGATGGGAACGTGTTGTTAACAAGGCTTATTACAGTAATTTGCATTGGAGCTGTTTACAGGCCAGAGTCCCAGTGTGTTTGGCATAGTGCAAGAATTGGAGTATCAGTTTCTCTGCTCTGTGAATTATACAATCAAAGTATCGGAGAGAGAAACAACTGGCAGAAAGAGACGGGAAGTGGAAAGGAAGCAGCAGGAATGTACACAGCAATGAGACAGTGGAAAACAATGAGGTAAACAGTAGTCACCGCACACAGAGAATGGCTGTCATCTCTTTCACCTGACTTCAGATTTTACAGTGTAAATTTGCGTGTCTGAGTTGGTTGCCCAAGACTCCCTACATCTCATCCATCATCGTGGTTTAACCCCAGCCAGCAACTCAGCACCACGCAGCCGCTCACTCACTTCCCCCCACCCAGTGGGATGGGGGAGGGAATAGGGGAAAAAAAAAGGTAAAACTTGTGAGTTGAGATAAGAACAGTTTAATAGAAAAGAAAGGAAGAAACTAATAATGATAATAACAACAATAATAAAACGACAATAATAATAAAAGGATTGGAGTATACAAAACAAGTGCTGCACAATGCAATTGCTCACCACCTGCTGACCAACACCCAGTTAGTCCCTGAGTGGCAATCCCTCCCAGCCCCACTCCCCCCAGTTTATATACTGGGCATGACGTCATATGGTATAGAATATCCCTTTGGCCAATTTGGGTCAGCTGTCCTGGCTGTGTCCCCTCCCACCTTCTTGTGCCCCTCCAGCCTTCTTGCTGGCTGGGCATGAGAAGCTGAAAAATCCTTGACTTTAGACTAAACATTACTTAGCAACAACTGAAAACATGAGTGTGTTATCAACATTCTTCTCATACTGAACCCAAAACATAACACTATACCAGATACTAGAAAGAAAATTAGCTCTATCCCAGCCGAAACCAGGACATCCATTTATCTGACTCACCAATTTATGCTGAAGACAAATCATACTTTAACATACCTTTTCATCTCCAAGCGCTGCAGTGGAGACTGGAGTGACTAACTCAGATTCAGCCATTCTATAGAGCCACTGCCCATAAAAAGTAATAAAAGAGAAAGGAAGAATAATAATAATAATAATAATAATAATAATAATAATAATGATAGCATACCTATCTCCTAACCATGTCCTCTCCTCCCCTCTCCAAACAGGTAGACCTTCTTGCTTCTTGACACCATCTTGGCTGGATTAAGGTGCCCAGTCCTAGGTTGATTACCAGTATCTTCTGAAAGCACCCAACATTATGATCCACAGAAGCAGAGGAGATGTCTGAGGTTTAACTGACCCTAGAGCAAAGCTGCCAGGAAACAGCAGTCCTGGGGTGGATACAGGAGAAGTGGAGCCAGGAGCACCCCCTCCTTTTGCTTGTTCTCTGGGCTGTACTCCACCAAGCGGGTGGCTGTGGACCAGAACCTGCTTCTGCTGGGTACTGCAAAAAGGAAAATCATAAAGATGGCCCTTAGATTTGAAAACGTACATGATAAAATGGAGCAAATGGAAATGTAGACCAGATGCCACCACTGTGACAGTCTCACAGTCTCATTATGCCTGTTTCACAGCTTCCTTTGTACCCTTGGTCTACCAAGACGTTTATGAAGAAGGCACCAGCTTTGCTATGAAGAATTAATTCCTCCCTAATGCACACCACAAATTATGTCACACACTTTTTAAAAAACTTAAAATATTCAGTATGCCATACTACAAATAGATTTCTAAAACGTCAACAATTTCTAAATAATTGCCAACTGCATCCAAGCAAATGAAATGCTAGTAGAAACAGCTATGTTCTGTTGTTCTCTAGATGCATTCACTGTTTTGGATAAACTTTTATAGTGCTGCAAAAGGGGTTTCATATTCATTAGCTAGCTCTTGTTTGTTGGAAGCAGTTGATTTACTAAATATCTTGCTTATTAGTGTGGAGGCATAGAACAGAAGGCAATACTTCATGATTGCATTTTAATAAACAACGTTGAATAGTTTATTTTTAGTAAGTAGCTGGCAGGATTTAGGCTACCAGTTTTTCTTTGTGAAATGATTCAGCTGATGGAATCTGATATTTCCTTTAAGTTGACTGTGTCCTTTTCTGTCATCTTCCTACTAACACAGTTCTGCCAACCATTCAGGCCAAGAATCTTGCCTGTGATAGCTCAACAGATTAAGTAGTTGAGATCCCAACAGATAGCAGCACCCATTAATGACTCATTTTGCAACCTTGAGCTAATCATGTCATCTATTCTAGTAAAAAGCGTGTGAAATTTATTCTGTCATGGCTTAACCCCAGCAGGCAGCTCAGCCCCACACCAGCATTCCCTCACTCCCCCACCAGTGGGATGGGGAAGAGAATCAGAAGCGTAAATGTGCAAAAACCCATGGGTTGAGATCAAAACAATTTAACAGGTAAAAAAACTGCACACGCAAGCAAAGCAAACCAAGGAATTCATTCCCCACTTCCCATGGGCAGGCAGGTGTTCAGCCATCGCGAGGAAAGCAGGGCTCCATCACACGTAACGGTGACTTGGGAAGACAGACGCCATCACTCCAAATGTCCCCCTTCTTGCTCCAGCTTTTTTTGCTGAGCATGACATCGTATGGTCTGGAATATCCCTTGGGTCAGTTGGGGTCAGCTGTTCCGGCTGTGTCCCCTCCCAAATTCTTGTGCCCCCCCAGCCTGCTCGCTGGTGGGGTGGGGTGAGGAGCAGAACAGCCCTTGGCTCTGTGTAAGCCCTGCTCAGCAGTGATGAAAACATCCCTGTGTTACCAACACCATTTTCAGCACAAATCCAAGACACAGCCCCATACTCCTATCCCAAACAAAACCAGTACAGATTCATTGTATGAGCATTTTGAAGAAGTAATAATTGGATAAGTATCACCTTTTGCCATGGGGCAGCGGTTGGGACAGGAACCAGCTTTAAGGTTAACATACTCACCTATTTCAAGTCCTGACCAGTGTGAGGATCAACATCCTTGGACATCTCGAATTAATCTTACATCACTTGGAAGCTTTGAGCATATAAAAAAAGAGGTGTTAGTTATGAGAAAATTAACAAAAATTCAGTTTGAGGAAATCAAGAAATGTATCAAAATGATAAGCATAACACTCTCACCTGATAATTTTGGCAGTAACTAGTTAATGCTATTCTTTATTCATCAATATAAATTCATCAGCTGTGTTTTTACTTTGTCCTCCTCTTTCTTCTTACAATAAATCCTACCTCTCATATTGGAGACACATACTAGATATATAAGTATGCTATTCCATCCCCACCTTAATGGCCCTGCTGGATTTCAGCATGCTCAGGATTTTGCCCCAGGATGTGTTTGTACATCTGTGTATGTGGCAGAAGGCATAGGGAAGGGATTATTTTTCACTCTTGACAGCATGAGGGATTTGAGCACCGATGTTAGGCACACTGAATCTCCTCGCCAAAGCAAAATGAAATCTGCTCTAAAGAAGCAGTGGCATGGCAGAGACTGTCTCAAAACGCATGCTTGGAGAATATCACGAAAGGCATGCAACAGAAGGTGCCAAACAAAAAGAAACTGTACTTTTTCTGATTAGTCCAACCAGAGATCAGAGAAACTCGGTTACGCTCAACCTGAGACTTTAAGCACTAACCTCTTAGTCACCCCTGTCTTTTCCACACATCAAAAATGAAACACCATGAAACACAGGCTTATTCGCAGTTCTTGTCATTATGCTTCTTAAATAGACAATGGGGTTTAGGGGAGAATGAGACATGGGAAAGGTGAAATGGGATTTGAACGTGAGGGTGTTTTCCACGTGCAGCCAGGCTAATCCAGATCTCCAGCGAGTTGTTAATCCGCAGACCACTGGGACAACAGAAGGACTGCACTGACTCCACAGGCTTTGAGGGTCACAACCTAAATGCCCAAATTATGTTCAGAATTTTCTGAAATCTAAATCAGTTCAGCCTAGAAAATGTTACACTGCAGTAAGCACTATCAATTCTTTTCTGCCCACACTTACTCTTTGTTCCAACACACTTAATTTAATTTTAAATTTATGCTTTTTTTTCTTAAGGGAAAAGATTGCTGAGATTTCAACCCTGTTGTGATTTTGTAATGCCAAGCATTCCTGGATGATGCCAGCTCTTGTTCTACTTTGCTAACCATTACCTTAGCACATGGGACACAGGAAATTAAAAGAATTGGGAAGTTTTCTTGTTCAATCTGGGCAAAGCATTAGAAAATATCCTTCTGAAAAAGAAAACGTAACAGGGGGTATCCACTGTTTCTACAGGTTTCCTGGGAAATAGGTACTCATAGTTTTTCAATAAGGTTTTTAACCTGGAAATGACTGTATGGTCTATTTGCAGGCATAAACAAAAGGAACACACACACACAAAACCTGATCAAACAATATAGTCAACCCACATGACACCCTATGCTAACTGAAGACATCCCCAGATACGCCTGCATGGTTTTCCAGGGAGAAATCACAGTGTAAATGGTAACTGGGCCAAGAAACTGCCTTGGCAGCCCTAATCCTGTCTCCAGATAAAATCAATTGCTAGATGAACTGTAGCAATCCAAAGGTATCCATTCTGCCCAGATTGCTATACACCAGGCAAGCATCCCATCCAAAAATTTCTCTCCCCTGATAGCCGGAATGCGTTCCAAGGATCTTTCCGAAGGATGGAGCATGAAAGATGTGTGACTAATCTCAATAGCATCTACTGCTGGGGAAGCCGTTGGTCCAGAATAATCCACAGCAAGCCTTGGCAGACGGATCTGGTCACCAAAAGGTGCCAACCTCCGCGGCAGTTCTGCTCCGCAGCATCCCTCCAAACGGGTGCTTGCAAATTTTGAGGAACACGCTGTTCTTTCCTCCATAACTCTGCACGCTCCCAGCCTATTTGTATGCTTTTGAAGCGCATCTATTGCTTTCTGAAGGCTGTGATTATTAAATGTTGGTGTTTGCTACTATTTTTCTCCTCAGAGGATGGGTGAGAAACAGAAATTAAATTGCTATATATACACAGAACCAGGAGAAGGAAGTTACAATGGGTTCCCCAAAAGACAGATGATTCATATATTTCATAAAAATTGTACCATAAGTGTTAGCTATCGTTCTCAGATAACATTATTGTTGTAGGCATTGTTGCACTTAAGTACTTCATTTATCTAAATTGAAGCTTTACACTTCTGCGCACTCTGCAGGTCTCAGCCCTGCTATGATGGAGCTACTGTAGCAATGTATTATAGTGTCAAACCAACTCGTGTTTTATATTTTTAACTAAAGAAGGTCAAAATAACAAAATGCAGCCAAGGAAGGAACAACTGCTCTCATCTGCAGCCACAGTTACGCAGCTTAATTCCTCTACTTTTTTGATGATGGTTCCAGAGATCCTGCAGAAGCATAGAGTGATATTATGGAAGGCAAGTTGTGATTTCAAGAATCTCTATTTTCAGTTGTCCTTGCTGATAGCCTTTACACAAGACTGGTGTTCATAAAAAAGTTATTCAGCACTTCTGACAAATGGGCCAGTTCAGGTCTCTCATTTAGATACTCTCAAACAAAAGCATGAAGAATCTCTTGTTACTTTTGAAAATTTTGTAAATTAATTGGGAAAAAAATTGTCACGTCCTAAAGCAAAATATTTTACTCCGTGCCATTTTCGTGTTTTCCATTAAAATTGAAACATGAAAGACACTTTTATTGTTTCTAGAAATTAAAAGTTATTAAACAATAGCAATAAAAATGAGAGAATATGTTATTATTGACAACCTGTAATGGCTAGAATAAAAGATTTGTCTTTTATTAATGCAATTATTTATTTCTACTAGATGAAACATCATTGATTTTTTCCTCTGCTACTTTTCTAGCTCTAAATATTCAATGGCTTCCCAATCACAGGCTATGTTTCCACTTAGTCTTCAGGGGTTTGGGGTTTGCCTTACCCTCTCATTGCAGTGAGTACATCCTCTCACTTGCCTACCTTCCTTGTGAATAGGGTGGGTTTCTCTCCCACTCTAACGGGTCCCAGCCCACATTAAGAGTGGTGGGAACATTCTCGGCATTTGTGGGAACTTCTTTACCTTCTCAAACCTTTTGTCCCCTTGGTCTGCTGATATAAGACTCATGAAGGTGATGATACTTAACTTTTTGATAGATGGAACCTGTAGTGTCAACTTCCCAGAGTTGAGTCTGTATCGTTCTCGAGCGCAAATAAGGAGTAGGAACACAGGGGTCACTCGTCTCACGGTTTTGATACCAGGCAGGCAAGCAAGCTAAAACTAGATCCAGGAATATGGAAAAAAACCATATTTTTAGTAAACAACTCTGTGCCCAAAACTACTTGGCAACTGTAAGAAGTCACCTATTCACTTATTTTGTGAGTAGGAGGGAATCTGGTGGGAGACTGACGTGATGCAAGTCATAAAATGATCATTGTCACTAACCTGAGCTGACTCTGCTGGCAGCCTTTCACATTTAATATTTCCAGCTGTAATTAATGAGCCATTTTCCATTGTTCTTGCTTGGGGATGCCAGTCAACATAACCAGCACAAACTGCCTGCCCTCCAGAAATGAGCTTGCATTTGTTGATTTTAATTGTTTTTTTCTTTCCCACAGGTACTTATAGAATCATGCCTCTTCCAGCCCTGCTGTTATTTTGCTAGCTTAAGACTGAGCTTCCTCATCTCCTCCCAAGCTCTAAAGGCAAAACTGAGCTTCTACAACTGCCACTCTTAAGAAGTGGCTGGAAATTTTCTACTTTTACATTACCGCTTTCACAAGCTCCACTGACAGTGGCAACCAGTGGAGCATTCACATTGCCAAAAGTTCAGTTTTCTCCCCACTGCTGCATTGTCCAACTTCAATTCAAGCCTGTGCTGGTGATCCAGCTGTAAGAAGACACAGGACCAGGGTGCATTAGATTCCTGGAGCTGCATTGCAATAACAGAAAAGTGGTAGATGGCCAGACCACGCGCACTGACCGCTGGCTGGCTCAAATGAAATGAGTTTTGTTGTTGTTTTGTTGTTTGGGGTTGGTTTGTTGTTTGGGTTTTTTTTGCTTAGGATGAAAACAGAAACAGAGTTTGATAGAAATTCTCTAAACCATAAAAAAAGAAAAAAGAAAAACCCCAAATAAATTCAGAATCCCACCAAAATAAAACCTTAATTTCTTGGTTAGTTAAAATTTAATTGTAGAGCATGGACTTGGGAAATGTGGAAAAGAATCGAGCAGACACTAGAAAGCAAAACCAAAAAATCCACCTTCTTCCTCTAAAAATCAAATGTAGTATCTTAATATAATGGTGAAGTAGCTTTTTAGCTTTTATTTTCCAGTCATGTGTTCCCTGAGGTACAGGAAATGTAGAAATATAAGGTGGAATGACAACAAGACGCAAAAGGCATAGGAAGTTATGTAAATATGTCTAAAACAAAGAGCTTCACTTGCTTTGAGACATGCCAGAATGCATACATTAATTTAATTTCACTTACAAATACAACTGTCTTTCTTGCAGCTAAGTTAAACTTGAGCCAATGCTTCATTTCACTTTGCATAAAGGCGAGGATGCCAAGACAATATTCCAGGCATCCAAATGCATAAGCTCAGAGATCTCAAGACAGGAGTATTGCTTAGGCATCTTTCTGCAGCACCTCAAAAACCAAAACAAAACAAAAACAAACCACATTTGTGTAGTTCCAAGTATTTTTGCAGCTGGAGGAAGGGCACTCCCAAACCCTACTTAAATTTTTCCCACAGCATTCTTTGGCATAAAAAATTATTGGAAAGTTGTTGCTTCAGCAGTGAAGACCCTTTCTGACGCCCATCTACATTCAGCGGTATTTCAAAGAGCAAGCATTTAATGATCAAGCCCACCAGTGCCAGTCTGCGGGTTCTTCTGGCCAGTCTTTCACAACTCACTCTAATAAAGCAGTGTTTATGATATTTGCATGCAACTGCAGAGTCCCAGCTGGAGCGTCATTGAAAGAAGCACAGACAATGATTCCTGCCACATTTAAATTACTGATAAAGTTGGACCACTTATCCTTTGCAGTCTTCAAACTTGTCTTACATCAAACCAACCAACCAACCCCTCCCCAAAATCCAGCACACAAAATCGTATTTATATCATTACTGTAGGAACATTTCTGTGGTGGCATTCTAGAGAGCTCTACCTTACTCAGCTGAGTTGCTCAATATATTTGTGATACTGAGCAAGCATTATAAGCTGCAAATATAGCACCTGATACTGAAAATAAAGCTTGCAAAGACTTGAGCTTAGAAACAAATACCTTTTCGTTTCCAAAGGTAAAATTACTTCTCTTTCATTTATCTAATATTTCTTGGAGACCTCATCTTTAGAGTTCAAAACCAGAAATATCAAACTACCCCATGCTCAGGATGTTTCAGCAGGGCTGGAGATCATCTAGCAGATAAAACAAAGAGACTGTCTGAAATTTCTAGACTGAAGAGAAATGCTTTTGTGAACCTGAGCTTTCAGACACTGACACAGCATGAAACCGTTTCAAAATTTTCTCTTGCTCCCAAGCATCACCCATAGAAAGGGCAAAGCCATCATCCTTTGACGGAGTTTCTGCAGTGGGATGAATTACCATTCCCTCAGCCCAGCTGACTCCACACTTGCTCTTAGTTCTCAGCAGTCATGAGGTAAGAAATGGTAGGTTGTGTTTCAGTGAATGAGGCTTAACAAGAGAAAGTGGAAGACCAATAATTTATGGAGCAGAAAATGGTGGTAATTAACAAGCATGATAATTATCACCATCTAGCTATTTTGACAGGACATCTGGGACTGCGCTTAATCCAAAAGAGAAAAGCTAAAAGTATGCTGTAAAGCCTTTATGCTGCTGGAACTCAACAACGAAGCTGAAGACCACATACTCATCTTACACTTTCTTCTGCAAACTATTAACGTTTTCATTCTGATTATATATATATATTATATGTATATGTGTAATATGTAAGGGCTCCAGGGAGACCTTATAGCAGCCTTCCAGTACCTAAAGGGGGCCTGCAAGAAAGCTGGAGAGGGACTTTTTACAAGGGCATGCAGTGATAGGACAAGGGGTGACAGCTTTAAACTGAAAGAGGGTAGATTTAGATTAGATGTAAGGAATAAATTCTTCACTATGAGGGTGGTGAGGCACTGGGACAGGTTTCCCAGACAAGTTGCGGATGCCCCATCCCTGGCAGTGTTCAAGGCCAGGTTGGATGGGGCTTTGAGCAACCTGGTCTGGTGGAAGGGGTCCCTGCCCATGGCAGGGGGGTTGGAACTAAATGATCTTTAAGGTCCCTTCCAACCCAAACCATTCTGTGATTCTACGACTCCTTCTGATAACTCTACACACTTTGCAAGAGGTTCTGGCAAGATATTCAGAAAAGGAGATATAGTTTTTCTGAAACAAGAGGATCATATGCTTCTATGTCAGGGTGCTTACATTGTAACTCTAAAAACATAGACAGTTTTATACTGAGATCAATTAAAATAGTGATGCACTTAGACTGAAAGGCAGTGACTTCATAAAAACCAGAAAGCCCTATAACAACATGGTCCAGTAGTTGTGGTAAGATGATAATGTTGGCATGAATGCATCATTTAAAAACAATGCAGTACATCTCTGAAGAATATAGATTAACCCAGATTTACTATAGGTTCACTGCTCACTACTCCCAACCGCTATTTTATAAGCAGCAGCCAATATATTGAGGAAACATTTTAGAAAGCATGAACTGCATTTCAAGTTCCACTAAAATAATTGGAACCTTCTAGGATTTGCTTAATTATGCAATACAATTAACCCTTAAGTCAGTGATTTAAAACTTAGGCTAAATATATGAGAAAAGCCTGTCATTTCATTTGAAATAAATAAGATTTTTTTTCACAGTAAGCATTTGAATTAATTTTTTTCATATTGGAAAACTCCTGTATGTTATGAAATTATGTTGCCCTGCCAAGTTAAGATGGTTTAATTAAATTTAAAGCAGACTTGCTACAATTGCCAGAGAAAAACAAAATATGAAAAATGAAGCTGCAATAAAGAAATCTTCCTTAAATCATTTTATCAAACCAGTGATTTTGAAGTCTATTAACAGCTGTAGGCCCAAAAAAGCATGTGAAATCATTCAGGCTGACAGATCCAGAGGTCCTTTATCACTAGAGGTGAAACTATAATTTCAACAACAGATCAGCCATTATACTGAAAAACTGTACTGCCGACAGCTAGCCAGTGGTCAAACTCCTTCTATGACATATTATAGAATTAAGTTATAGAATTATAGTTATTATAGAATTAAGTACATTTCAAAATGTACAACAAAGCATTTATGAGAGGTTTGCAGAAATAAGGCTCGTTGTGCAGCAGCTCGTGCTACGCAGAAGCAAGCCGCACTGAGCGCATACACAAAGTCTACATTTACGACCTGCTAAAACACTGCGATTAACTGGAAGTCTTACAGCAGCCATTTTCAGAAAACATACAAAAGGTCAACATTCATAACCTCTGCCTCAAAAACACAGGGTGCTGGCTGATGAGAAGGTTTGTCGGGCCACGGCCGTCCTACCACCCCGCTCCTGCGTGGCTCTTCTGCAGCCGACATTCCTTCCCTGCCATCGGGAGGGAAGCGAGCCCGGGCGTGCGTCCCACACGCAACACGGTACGGTCCACACAGCACCCAGGAGACGTGGATCAAGCCAGGGATTTTGAGGAGGAAAACAAAAAAGAAATTGCGCTGGAAAAAGCAGCATCTCTGGAATGGGGGAGCTTTCCATCCCACCCTCCAGATGTCCCATTGCTATGAAGAAAAGAAGAGCAAAATGCAAGTGTGGAGAGGTCTGCGAGCCTCACCTCCCTTCTGTGACTGTATTACCCGAGTAACTTGCTGATTTTTAACATTCCTTCTACACCGTTATCTGCACCGTAAGGCAGAGACCCAAGGGTTAGATGTGTCAAGAGATTCAGGTTTTACAGCAGCGAGCGTTGCAGTGTCCGTCTTCTCGGTGCCTGGCTGCTGAGTGCCACCTCCGCCGGCCGGCCAGGCACCGCAACAGCCCGGGCACCGAGACACCGAGTTTGCAACAGGCAGAGCCAGGAGTGGGGAAGCACCCGGGTTCGCCAAGAGACGCCACGGAGAGGCACCCATCTCACAGCCCACCGCTCGCGCGACGGCGCCTGCCCGAATCACGGTTATAATGGTAGCCTCCAGCTGCGACAGCAGAGGTTGAGATTGGGTATCAGGAAAAATTTCTTCACCGAAAGGGTTGTCGAGCATCGGCACAGGCTGCCCAGGGAAGCGGTGGAGTCACCATCCCCGGAGGTATTTAAAAGACTTTGTAGATATGGCACTTAGGGACATGGTTTAGTGGTGGGCTGGGCAGTGTTAGGTTAACAGTTGGACTCAATGATCTTAAGGGCCTTTTCCAACCAAAATGATTCTATGATTAGCGTCGGATTGGGATCTCTAGCCTGGAGTCCTCTCCTGCATTACAGCTGTACATTGTACTGGGCCCTGTGTAACACAGAGAAAAGTCGTTACTTGTGTGACAGGGAAGTGGGAGGCTTCCATTTTAACCAAATTATTTTGTACAGACCTCACTCGCTATCCCAACCACCTTGCCGCAGCTTTTACAGTCAGGATGTTCCCTCTCTTCCTGTTGCAGTCGTATTCCTGAGAAAAAGTAATTAAAGATTCAGTAGACTAGAAAGAAGCTGCCTAATCCTTTAACCAGTGGCTGGGAAACTTGATCAGAAGTATAGAGGCTTGGTTTCTAACTGCTGCTCCAACACCTGTTTGTAAGTGTGCACAGAAACAAAATATTAAATACTCAGTGAATATAAGAACGAAAATCTGCGTATCTAAAGAACTAGCTTAGGAAGTGTGCAGTAAGGATCAAAATTTGGGGTTTAAGATGCTAAATTACTCATTCCCATTTAGGGGACCTCAGACTTTTATGAATTTAGGCCAATAGTGAATACGACAGGAATGGCAGACTTAAACCACAGGCTCTCCAGACTGAGCCACCAGACTTGCCTTCCCTTCCACCAGCCGCTCCCACTGCCCTGCAGATAATGGTGATTTATATGCAAAGATGTATTCATTCTTGCAACAACATTGCTTTGACTATTTGTCAGCTACAACAAAATTAAGCCCTTCCTAATTAACTATCCAACTTCATATGGCAGTTACAGTGCCTTAGACATTATCTTCCAGCAATTTTGCAGCTTGCTTTCCTCCATATTCCCACTAAAATATTTTCCAAGTTTCCGATACATGCATCTGTCTTTGCAGATACATTGGTTTATTGTTTAATTTTTCAGGGATCCATGAGAATAGAAGCACATAAAACTTCGCCAAGATGTCTAAAAAAAAAAAAAAAAAACAACCCCATGTTACTCAGTCAGTGCAGGAAACAAAGATTTATAGAAAAGCAGATAAAAAAATAACATCTGAATCACTGCCTCAGTTTTTCCACCACTTTTTTGGATTTGTTCAGTGTCTGCAGAGACTCCAGGGTTTTGCTGAAGCCTCATCTCTTCCTGTCCCTAAAGCCAAGTTACATCTTTGATAATCAAAGAAAGGCTGCTTGTAAAAAATGCTTTTTCCTTTTATAAGTACTGGTTCCCTTCTTCAGGCAATGTCCTTTGCTAGCCAGGAATCGGTTTGGTCATCAGTTTCTTGGCTACCTGCTCATCTGGCAGAGTATTATTTGCTTGTCCTTTACCCAAGGATAACAAACTCATCCAGTTTTGTGGCCCTCTGCTAAATACAACAGCTTTTCCAACCTGCCCTAGGTGTGCCAAATCAAAACAAGGAGGCTATGTTGTAGATAGGGAACCAAACAACACACCCAGGTGGATAAAGATACGTTTAGCCATGTACCAACCTGCCACATCACCGATGGATGCAAAGTCAACAAGTTTCACAGGCATACTGATTTTGTTAAAGCTTTTGGTCGAGTGTCCTCCCACCAGCAAAACAAAACGCCAGCCAAACCTTATCCTTTTAAAACACAGGCACTGACAAAAGTGGGAACAACAGATTCAAAGAGTTTTGCTTTCTTTCCAATAGCGACCAAAACCAAAATCCTGAAGCCTCCCTGTGGTGAAACAAAACAGTTACGGATGCCTCTCCCTCAGGCACAGGGCACAAGGGACCAAAGACTGCTGTTAAAAAACAGTTTAAACTATTTGCCCCCGGTTACACAATGTGAGGCACGGTTACATAAGACAGTCCACGTCTCCTGATGAAATCAGTGTCCATAGGCTTCTGCGAACACATTTGCATTTTTAGCCTTCTCTTAATCCACAAAAGAACCTTACATGTATCAAAGTTGCATCTTGTCCTTGAATGCTCCTTTTTTCTCGAAACTCTCTAGTTTATTTGATGGTTTATCTGTTGTCTTCACTTTCTTTGCAGCCTCTTGATACCATCTGTGAATTTGATTGATGTGTAAGTTTTCTTCTGTTATTATTTTAGGTCAGTTATAGAGAAGCGAGTATTAGGCTCAACACTAATCCCCAGTGAGCTCCACTTTGCTATTTTACCACTCATAATTGCTTTGGTTTGTGATTTTTCAGCCAGTTTTGTATTAAAACTGCAATTATCCCTGTGGTTGTTTTTTTTTTTAAAGAAATTATTGGATTCCCTTTGTTGAATGCCTCAAATTCTTGCAGAAAGTTTTTTCCTTTATCTAGTGAAAGTACAAATGAGTCAAAGAATGGAATCAAGTTTGTTGGGCTTCTCTTCAACCCATGTGGCCCACAGCATCTCTAGTTATATATGACTGCTTACACAACGATTACTTCTGCACTTACTGTACTGTAAAGGCAGTATACATACTGTACACTTCTATACATAGCATACTTCTATACATACTGTATGGAAGTTGGGATATATAGGACTTGTCCACAACATAACGAAATTTTACTATTGACTCGCTATAATGACAGTTACTTACTCTTGCATATTTGAAGATACAGATTTTTACTATCAGAGCAGGACCTGAAATTCCTATTCCTTACCTCCTTTTCTTCTTCCAGGTAAGATGGAATAAGAACTAGCTCAATATTTCTGTTTCCTTGTAAATGCTTGCTTGATATAAAAGTTGAAAAATGAGGGGTAACTCCTTCTTCTTCTAGGAAAAAAAAAAATTCTTTAATGTTTCCAGCCAAACATTAAGCATTAATTAATTAAATACCACGTAAAGAAGTCTAATGCTGGTCGCACACAACTTTCTCCTCTAGAATAACACACTCTTAAAATAGCACAGTTTCCACCATGAAGCAGAGAGCATAGAAAATGCTTGATATCCAGATCAACCGGACCCTTCCTTGCTCTTCATATCATCTTGTGCCTTGTCCAGTGTCACCACAAGATGACAGTACAGAAATTCCTCCACTCCGACCAGCCAATGACCACTGCTAACCTCAGTATTCAGGGCTAGATGGTATGCACATCTCCCTGTCCTTACAGGCAGCTATACTTAAAATTTTCAAGCTAGTTATCAGAGGTAAGGGTGCTGACTTCACTTTGCTCTAGCACATTTCAGCTAAAGCACAAGAAATGTTACAAGATGACTGGAAAAACACCTAACATAACCCTGCATTCAAGGAAATGGTGTTGTCAAACTAAGGGAGAGAAAAGTTTTTTTAAAATATTTTGACTGATTTGCCTCTTGTGCTTTCATGTCTGCCACTCATAGCTCCACAAGACTTGTCAAATTCGTTTTGCTAAGAGGAAGACGTGAATTTTCTTCCTGTTTTGCTCCAAGATGAAATCAAGGAAAAGGGAGGTGTCTGCAGGAGTTTTCTGTAACCTTTCCATATGCTAAATATTTCTCCCTCTGCACTTCGACAGCATAATTAAGAAGTCCTCATTTAGAATTTGAATCTTTAATCATGGTTTTCCTAATAAAATCCTCTCTGGTTTGATGGTCTTCATGTTAGTTCTCCTTGAGTGAACCCCAAACTGATTACATGAGAGGGAGCATTATCTAATTAATTATTTAGAGAAACAACTATCAAATTACACATAAAGATTGAGCAGCATATGTCAATTCCGTTTTAATCCTCTACTGCAGAGTCTAAATCCCAGGTAGGGAACTACAGTCAACTTGCACCTATACTACCTTGGAAAATGAACTTGTCCTTACGGATTTTTCATCATTTCATCCACAGTAACAGAGAAGCCTACACCCATCCCAGCTTAGAAAGTATGTGTTACATGTCCACAAAATCCACTTGTTCACCACATTTCTGAGCAGTTCCTCAGCATTTCTGTACATTCTCAGCTCCATAACACTCGCTCCCATCATCACCCCTGCAATGCCACCCTTGTTTGCCGAGGCACTTGCTTACTGAGCACTCTACTCCTGACGAGCAAGTCTCCCTTGAAGCTCTTCAATGCAGGAAGCCCAATTTCTTACCATTTCCTTTCATCTGTCTCAGCACACAGGTGTCCCAGGTGGACTTAAGGAAACAATGTTGGGGTTTTGAGATTTGTTAGCTCTGATGACTACTCACAAGTCTATTTGGAAGAGTTACTGAGCACAGTAACAGCAAAGTTCACTCCAGACACTCTATAGCTTCAAGCTTCATCTGATCTCCAATATAAGGCTAAAATAGCTTCAATATTGTTTAGACAGACCAAAAAAAAAAAAAAAAAAAAGCACTACAGAGAAAATCTAAACCCTGCTTCAAAACGCAGTGTTATGTTTTTCAGCCCAAACGTCCATGCAAATAACAAACCTGCAGCCGTCTTCATCAGAGCTTCGTGCATGGCCTGAAGACCAACCAACTGCTAATCCTAAGCAAAGCTGCAAGAAACCCTGTGCTGCATCCAGCCTCTTAAATCCAAGTGGTGGCCCACAGCTTACCTGTCCTCAAACCCTTTCCTAACACCATATGGACCACGCTCCCACCTCATACACCAGCTATTCTCCCAAATCCAAACACGGCCTTACAACGTCGCCTCTTCTAGCCTACCACCGCATTGGCACTTCCCTCCACGCCAGGCAGAGGTAGGTAAGGCAGCCTCACAGCCAGGCAGTCTGTGTGCTGCTACCCAACCCCAAGGTGTCACTGACTACCGAAATCCCCATCCGTGGCTTCAATCCACAAAGGACAAAAAAGCACGGCTGCTTTCTCATTGATGCAACAGGCTAGGGAAGAAGAGTGGCAAAACCCTACCCAGGTTGCATCCTCTACTGGTTTTGCATCGTAGGCTCCTGAACAGAAAAGCAATGATCGACATGAGCATTTAAAAATCATGTTTGGTACAGGACTGGAGAAGAAAGCAGTCCTACACTGAGAAGGATGCTTGAGCTGGTGTTTTTTTCTCCCTAAGCAGCACTAGGTTTCTCAGTGCTTTAGCAAGAGCTGCTGTAGGGTCTGCTGCATAGGATCTCCGCTCCGGGATCTGAGAACACACAGGTTTCACTGGCTGGCTGCGCTTGCCAGCGTGACACCAGCAACCACAGTCTAAATATTGCAGGAGAGGCAGGCAAAACCATAGTGTTGATCCTACCTACTCCATGCTTTTTGTTTGCCTGCTTTCAACTGCACATTGTGTACACATTAACCAGTTATTTGCCAGCTCTCTCCTCCACAGTTAGCAGTTACTCTTCACACATTCTGTGCATATTTTTTTTTTCCAAGCTTCTCTCTTTCCTCTTGTGTCACAGGTTTCTGAATGCTCTTGTCATAGTAACTGGGTAGAATAACAGCTAACCTCTGCTGGGGTTGGAGCGAGAACGAACTGTATTTACAAAAATCCCCTAAATAAAGGGGAGCAAAACCATGAAGTAGAAGTTCTAGAATGCCCCAAATCAGTTTGCATTTATACAGATAGTACAGGGAGGCAATCAGCCCACCTAGATGTATGCACATGCATCTGTGTTGAGCTCTTGACTCCGGATTCTCTCTCTAAGCAGCAATGCTGTTGTTGCGGCTCGATAGCCTGTGTTGTATACCTGCTCCAGGGCAAAATCAGTCATACCCTGGAAATATTTCTTCTGTCCAAGGACTAGAGAGGAAGTTCAGATGTGGTATCTCAGCTGCCATCCTCTATAGTTGTTGGGCTGAATCCTACCCTACCTGCTGGAGCAGCAACGGAAAAAACAAGTTTTGGGGTTTTTTTGTTCTTCACCAGAAGAAAACAAAGGTTCAGATTTGTATTGGGACTTTGATCTGCTCCAAAAGCTCACAACCTGGGCCCAGCATTCCTCGGATAAATCTCTTCAGTATCTCCTATCAGGCTGGTGGCAAGGCTGTCCTCTCTTGTTGAAGCTACAAGGCATGCAAAAAAGGAATCCAAGAGCTGTACGGGGAAATCAGAACAAGCGAGTGGAAATATTACTCTCCAGCTCAAGGAGGAAGAAAATCCTTCCAGGTCTGCGCAGTGAGACAGTGTTAGGAGCTATGTAGAAGGTGGCCTCATGCAGCAAGGTCTGTGGAATGCATGGAAAACCTCTCAGGTTGAGCAGTTATCAAACCCAGATCTCCCACTTCCTAGTCAACTTTGAAAGTAATATATCAAAGGCACTTGCCCCCACATTTCCAGTCTGCTCCTCCTCCCAACTTTTGTTACAGCGGCTACTCTTGCTGTAACATGGGTTGCACTGCCATTGGCGAGATGCGTGCATCCTCCAGCAGGCGCAAGCGCCAAGATTGATGCTCAATCTGTACATCCCAAGTGGCCTTGCAAACCTGACATGGGTGCTAAAAGCTCAGTTCAGCTTTTTAATATTTAAGTAACTTCACTGGAAAAACTTAGGCAATGACAGCCACGCAGGCTGCCATACTAGGTTTGGAAAGAGAAAGGATTTGTGGATTGCTCCCTTTGGCTTACGCAGATCTGACCTCAGTCTAGATTTTTCTTTAGACACCCACTGTCTTTGATAGAGCTGGGCCTAAGGCAACAGTGACAACTTGTCTCTCTCGTCGCAACCAGAGAGAGACAAATAATTCAACAAGTGGGTCTAACAACATAAACAACATATTAGTCTTGCACGTACAGTGTAGAAACAGTGGAGTTCTCCTCTTGCTTCCTGTTTTCTTCCGATGCATGATTTCATCAACTTCATCATCATGCACGGGGTAATTCTGTTACTATGGTAAACAATTTATCTCTCTCACTTTATTAATAGTCATTCCAAACAAGTGAAAAAAATTGAATCTACAAATTTAGATTTATGCCTTTGGCAAAGGCAGACTGTTTTGTAGATTAGCAGATATAACCGCCCTACCCGGAAAACCTTGCTATCCGAGGCTTGTGTTATGTTTGCACAGATGTTCACAAATAAATTCAGTCTGTGATTATTTTCAGATTAATGGCATCCTGCTCTATTAGAGCATTGCCAAATCATCATTTTATTGCCAGTCTTGCAAGGTTTTGTGCTTTTTTTTTTCCTAAAGCTCCAACTCTACAAGACATGTGATTAGCCAAAAAACTCAGTTTTCCTTTCTAAAGTCTCAAGCAAGCCTTGTCGCAAGCTTGACTCATGTTACCCCAGGGGCCCAAAGAACAGGAGTTAATCTTCACATTTTCTTAATCACTCTCAAGACTTTTAAGGGTCTGACTCATGATTTCTAATGCCTACGGTTAGCAATACTGCATATATATTACATGTGTCATATCATCCATCTGCCAGTAAGCAAAATCTTTATGAAATATCCAATTAGTTACTACTCACACTGTTTCTAATAAGTGATTTTTTTTAAAAATGCACAAATCTCTGATGCCAAAGAAGTTAGATCACTGCAGTAGTCACTCACAGCAACAGAAAATAAATTCCTCATTAATCTGATTAAAAACAATTAGTAAAATCTACCTCCTACTCAGTCATGCATGTGAAACCTAAACAGAACTACTTGAGATTTCTTAACTCAGCAGCCTGCAAAACAGAAGGTTGTAAGGCATGAAAACTCTTACTAAATATCAACCATGGAAGCATTTGCTGTACTGCTGTCATTAAAATACAAGTGTAACAGGCAACACGTGAAGGTTTATTCCATCTGAGGAGTCTCTCATGGCATGCTTACCAATGCCCCCAGCCCACCAGTGGAACACCATGAGCACCTTCTGCATGGGCTGAGGGCACTTTGCAACAAGCTGCAGGTGACTTTCGTCCTTCCACCGACACCAACACCTTTGCCAGGTCAGCCATGTGGCAGCAGGTTTGTCATATACTGTATTTCTAAGAAGCTTCTGCAAAAAGAAGGGCAGAATACCTTCTTGCTCATAGCATGGCATGGCATGGAAGCATTTCTATGTTTAAATCAAGATTGATGGCAAAATTTGATGTTTTGATTACTCATGTTGACATTTAATCAATCTTACACTTTAGAGAAAGGCCCTCATTTACAATACTGGGCATCAAGTAACCAAGGCAAAGCAGAGCGCCACATTTAAAACAGAAAACATAGAAATACATACAGTAGAACCAATTTCAGGCATATTTAAATTATCCAATAACTTGACTATATATTCGCACTATTTGATTCACCTGACTTTCATTTTGGCTCTACTTTCGAGCCTACAAATAAAATCCTAATTATATTTAGCACATATCTGATGATTGTACCTCAAAATGAATCACAAAGATCTAAACACTTAAGAAAACTATGTGCAACTTGCTCTAGTCTGAGTCAGAACCATTCTCCTCCTCTCCACAAATCTCATGAGCATGTTTTTGTAATTGTCTAGACTACTAGAAAAATATAAGCAAGGAAAGACAAAAGGGAGTCAAGTAAGAAAGTACTTGGGAGATAGCTTTGTTTCAAGGACTTTAAAAACTTAATTATCAGATTGGTAATTATTAATGGCTTATAATTAAAGACTAGAGAAAGTTTAATAAATTGAACATCTACTCAACATTCACAGATCTTAGAGGCACAACCGGTACACTACTGCTGTGATGGAAATGTCTGCTGTTCATTTTGCCAGGAACTAAACACATTTATCACTATATAAACACACTTTGTTTTCTGGCATCGCACTGAAATATCCCCATGAACAAACATATTGTATGATTCAACGCTTTAATACCTGGGTTTCTTTCCCCAAGAATTAGATCCAGTGTCTTGCATTGGTAAGAAAAAAAGTCACTCTCAATTAAAACCTTCCACCATTTCTAGCAACAAAACAGGAGAGAAATTGCTCCATTCCTTAGCAGACACTTTTAAAGGTCTGTATTAGTGCCAGGATTTATCAATTTGCATCCCACAGGTTTGTTCACTTCACATAATGAGAGCAACCACTCCCAACTGACACACAAGAGGTACATGCACTTTTTTGCCTTTTTTTTTTTTTTTAAACAGATTTCTCCTTTTCATCTGTGAGCTCATGTTTATACTTCACTGATTTTATTCAGCTTGCTATAATCCTTAGCCTTAATGCAAAAAAGTCATCTGCTATATGAATTAGAAGGGAAAAATACATAATGCATGCAATAGGGAGGATGCATTGAGTTAGATCTTAGTAAGCATCTACATCTGCCACTCAGTCACTGCTGATAGCACTTTCCCAAGGCAATATATATTCCAGACTTTGTTTTGGGAGTTGGGTGGGGGGTGAATTGAATTGAAGTAAAAAACACCAAAAATTGAGGCAGAAACACTGCATTGGTACCTCTGACTGTAGAAATCTAGTACCTGTATTCACTAATTTCATACAGCAAAATGATGCATCTATACAAAAAACTGAAAATCCCTCCAAATTCATTGTTTAATAAGCAAGTGAATAAATTGACTATGTAAACACATCCATGTTGTACTGATGGTCAAACACATTATGAAAGTAACATACCATCTAGACCTGTTTTTCCAGGGAACATCACTACACTGAGATGTATTTACATAGAAAAATAAATAGGTAACTTGACTTGTTAATGCAATTAAATGCTATCACCTTATATCACAAAGGAGATTCTACAGTACACAGGACAAAAATGTACTTCTTGATGCATTTGGCGAAGTATGCTTGCATTGCGGTTATTTGGCATTTTCTTGAATTTAGAGAGTAGAGTTTGTGCGCCCTGAAGCGCAAACTTGCTTTCCAGCTCTGTTAATAGGTCAAGAAGTTAAAAGCAATCAAAGGTGCACCAGGCCAGAAGTTAAGATGTGGCTGTCTGTCCAGGAGCTGTCAGCATTGTGCTTTTGTACAGCTAACTACCAGAACACAGGCTTGACTTGAGACTCGGGTAAGGATAATACCCATTGCTTCCTTCCCCCCTGCCCTGAAAAGCTTATTTCCACCCCAGTATACATGCTTATGGGAAACACGCTTAAGACTCCAGAGGGGAAAATGTGTAATTTTCAAGAAATGAAGGATTTAATATATACATATGTATTTTAACTCCAATAACAATCTCCCCAGTGTATTTCCCAAATGTCTTGATAACACTTTTTATGATGCAAACATGAAAAGCAGTAACAGCTTTTTATTTCCAATCAGCTTTTTATTCCCTCTCTGACTGCAGACATTCCTCTCTCAGCATAATGCAGAGCAAGTTCATCCTGCACTGCTGTTTGACAAGTTCCCACTAAACATTTCAGACACAACAGCTGACCACACACATGCTGTTAGCCCACACCAAATGCCAAGTGAAACCCTAATATCTGCGTACATTTGCTTTCAGAATGGGACACAGAACATACTTTAAATTAGGACTTGGTCACATCTGCCTCAGTCATCTCAGCAGAAGAGGATACCACGTGAAAGCCTGAGCTTTCAAACAGGAGCTTGAAATGGAGATTGAAAAACATAGCAACGCAGTAGCAAAATGAAAGGCAACGCAACAACTCTAGATAGTGCACATGAAAGAACAGTATGGTTTTTTTTTTAAGCACAATAGGTACAAAGTAAAGCCTAAAATTAGGAATAAAAACTGAAGAATATTAAAGTTACATTCTGTTAATATATTCTTTTTCAGTAATCTTTACAATCTACATGAAGCACTTTACATAGTTTCATACTTCTGTGGCACAGTCTCAAGTTACTCCACTACCTTCATGCTGACAGAGCAGGTACTGAAATCAGGCGTATTTGTGCAGACTGAGCATCTCGGGTACTTACACGGCAGCACGCCTGACACGCCACATGAGCTGCATTACCTGCTTCTAATCCTATCTGCGACTGTTCTCCTCTGCCTTCTCCCAAGAATGGTCATATTCAAAACCCTACACCACAGCTCACATTGGAGCAGCCTACTCTTGAAAGCAAGTGCAAGGACTTGCCTTCAGCGGAGAGATTTACCAGTTTAAGTATGCACTATCATTACACTGGTATAGTTTCCTTAAATACACAAAACCCCCTTAAATTTGGAAGCGGAGCACAGGTGAGTTATGCAAACAGCTGTGCCAGTGTAAACTATTACTGCCCATTAACCTGCTTTCTGAGCTCCGCTCCTCCTCTGCAGAAGGCCATCTGTGATGTCTGCTGGCAGACTTGCTCCTGTGAACGCTCCCTACCCTGCTTCAGTCAGTTTTTCACGTTTCTTCAGCTAACCTAAGCTGTTTTGACTGAATCAGGTTAGAAACCATTGATATGAGTAGCTCTGCAAACAGCGACCAATGAATGACAAACAGCCAAATGCAGAAACCTCTTTCATCAGCTCAGATGGATATGAATCCCATCAAAAAATCTAATCGTTCAAGGACATTCAAAGAGTTATAGATTCACACCAACAGTATAAGTATGCTATTAAGCTTCCCCTAGCCACATGAGCCCTTGAATGTTCTATTCAAAGGGAATTTTGGGGGCCACACTGTTAAGTCTCTATATATTGTAAGACTAGTAAGAACTACCCTCTTACACAACCTGGTTCAAGTTTTGGCAAGTCTCTTGCACTGCTTCAGCTTTAAAAAAAAAAAAAAAAATCAGGTCTAAAAATAGGAAAGCAGTAAAAGAAGAGTGACAGTAGATGCCAAAGATGCACATTACTGTAATTGAATATATAAACCTAAACTTTTTAAATTCAAAGAGATAGCATCCTGGGAAGTCATGTCAATTAGAAGTGTCAAAAAGCGCAAAAGGGTGCTACTTTTGAGAACAGGTTTTTATCTGTTATGAGAGCAAGATAGTTTGTAATATTATATCCAATAGCAGCTTCAAGAGAATTTTACAAAAAAGTTTGTTCACATAAAGACTACGCTAACTGGACCTTCAAAATCCGCCCCCCCCCCCCCCCCCCGCCCGTCTTTTGCAAATCATCACAATGTATCAACAAGACAATACCGACAGTATTAACAACCCCTGCAGAAATTGTCATTTTAACAGTTTAACACAGTCACACAGTAAGCTTTAAATGCCTTTCGTAACTCCCCTTATACTCACAGGTACCAACAGTGGAACAAAACGAGATTTGCCATATTATACACACTCTAACATTCCTGCAATAGAAAGGATTAAGGATGGAGTTTCAGGCAGTATTCCAAGATTAATCTCATTAGGTAGTCATTAGTATTTTGTTGAACTGTCTTTTTAGAAAAACAGGGTCTAAGCCTAGACATGTTTGCAAAGTAGATTTTGAGATACTTGGATTCTGCTAGAGATTCAAAACTTCTGTAATTTGAAAAAGACTAAAGCTTAAAAATGGGTATTTTTGGTACAACAGAAATGCATTTAAAAAGAGTAGTACTACTGAAAGGTAATCTTTAGAAATAATGATCACCAAATCTGCATGCACCCATGCCAAACATTAACTAGATTAACAACCATGAAGTTTAACAGACTCTTTACAGCAGCTTTTCTAAAAAGCAGAACCTGAATTGCTAAAAGCAAGGTAACCCTTACCTTTTCAGTTCAAAAGCTTTAACACACCAGCACACTCTGAAAAGTAAGTGACAATGAATGCCAACAGTAGATTTCAGATTTCCTTTGACCTCTTCGACTAAACTTGCCATTTACATTTGAAAGATGATTCCTGCTAACTACAGGTTTCTGCAGATCCGGGAGGAATGTGTTGAGTTTTGCATTACAGGCAAGTGTTCTAATGGAAGTTTTCTGAACTAGGAAGGATTAGAGAGTGATTAATGCAGTAGTCTGTGAGCCTTGAGTCCTATTTTTCTCCCAGTGCTTTTAAAATCTGTGTCTGTCTTGACATAGCAGAGGATTCTGAAGGCCAGAGTTCTAAGTCATAGACAAGGTTCTGATGACAATCAAGACAAGAATTCTATTTCAATTACTGAGTGTGTTGTCAGATTTCTAGGAACTCCATTCTCACTGAATTCCTATTTCCAGAGCTAAAGCATTTAAAACTGTCTAAACAGACATTCTTCAAGTTTGTAGAAGAAAACCCAATGATACTGAAAGGGCTTCTCTCCCTATGTTGTCAGTGCTCCCACCTCTCATTATATGCACATTTAGCAATCTCAGAAATACTAATCAAGCACAAACAAGACATTTTAGACAGTCAAAATCACACATTTACACAGCAGCCACTGTGAACTTTATTAAGAAGTGTTTGCCAGTTAAACTGCCATCACTTTATTGACTTCTCCGCTTACTTGTAGAAAATCAGTTCTTTCATAATGGCTCTGGAAATAATTTACTGCCATGTAAATGTTGAATCACTGGCAATGTATGCTCTCCTTGGAACTCTGGCAGCCTTACCATGAAAAGAGCTATAAACACCTTTGCAAAATGCAAAGCAAGCAACACATCTTTCATTCAAGCAACAAAGTCATTCTTGAGGCAGATGTCATGCTAGCCAAACAGCAAAACCATCTTTACATTAAGCAATCTTTTCTATCACGACAGTTCCACAAAATGAAGTGCAATTTGTGAGGAGAAAAATCCATAAGATACCAGTTATGCATTTTCTTCATGTAACTGTGTAGTCAAGTCTTATTTCTCAGGCTGGAGAGGTTGAGCTAAAATGAAACACAGCATGATGATCTATCTTCATGAAAATGTCCTGTTGCTAATGCATCTGCTTTTGCCTCCTTTCCTCTTTAATTGTCCTATGCAGTCCTATGCATTAGAAGTCAGAACAAGGCTTCTTCATTCATCTGGAGTCAGAGTTATATTCAATCCTCTAAGTAACTCACAACACAGTCTATACATGTATCTGAAAAGTTCTCCATTTCTAAGTAATCCAACCGTCGCAGAAGATATTTCCCTATTTCTTCACCTCCAGAAGTTGCTTTAATTCCTTTTTCATATTCATCTTGTAGCCACGTGGCAAAGTAGCATTGTCATGGGCTACATATAGTAGGATTTAGTCTTTATTAAGAGCTTCAGTAGATTGCCCGAGGATTTTTAGTACTGTAGTAGGCTTCACATGCAGCTACATAAGCAGATTCTGGGAAGAAATCATCATGGTATTCTGCTAAAAACCTGAGAAGAAAGCACACCAAAAAAAGAACAGAACATGAAACATTTAAGAGAAAAGCTATTTTCAAATTAATTTTTAAGCTCAGCAAAACCACAGCCTGAGAATTAAGAATTATTATACTTTGAAATTTGGCATACAAAAGACTTGCCCTATTTTTACAAGTTTTACATAGTGAGAAACAGCCCTCCCCTATCATTCTCAAATCCAAATAGCATTAAAAAAAAAAATTTGCTCTAGCTCAGTAATAAAAAAAAAAAAAAATCCAAAAGTTGAAGCTACACTCAGAAAAGAATGCAAAGTACTATCACAGAAGAAAACAAAAAGCAAAAAGATCTTTCTGCAACTTCTGTCAGTCACCTGCTCAGCATACTCTTTTCATTTATGTCAAAACCAGGATTTTCAGTTATCACTATGTCAGTATCTTATACAAGCGGCCAGTAACCATTAAGTCAAACTGTATCTTTTAAGGTAAGTAAAGCTATGATTTGTTCTTTCATGTGCCTGTGCATTTAGGGTCTCCACCCGCCACGAGTATCTGATTCAAATATGGCTCTCAAAGACAAATACGCATCTTTTGCAAAACCAGTATTTTATAATGTCTTCCTGCTCTGCTAACACACAACTCTTTCTTTGGTTTAGGACCGAAAATGAAAATAAACAGTGTTGCTACTAACACCAGTAACAAACAGCTGAAATGACTATAAGCTCTCTGCTCTTTCCTTTGTATACAAACATACCAGGTATACAAATGGGGGCAAAAGGGCAAAACAGTTCTTAAATCCTGAAGCACGCAATCAAGTTGTACTTCAGAAAAAAACACAGACCTTCAAAAAAATACCTGGATATTAAAGATCAGCATCAATAAACATGGCAAAATGTTAGCTACAGGTTCTCTGAGTTAGAGTAGGAAGCAACAGAAACAACAGCAGTGTCATTTGCATAATCTGGTTTCTCTCAAGAACCACTGGCTAGGGAGATGACTTCCCTATTGGAAGCTAAAAATACCAGTTTTGCACAACCAATACTCTGGACACAGAAAGTCCAAACTAAAAAAAATAAAAACGTACAGGTGAATACAATAAAACCACAATGTTTATCCAACCTTACTCACAGCTACACTGCCTGAACTAGGCATGTCCTTTGATCTTGAGAGCCAAAGCATCGAAGAACATTGCCAAGATTCTCTGTGTAAGGCAATCTAAATTTAATCGGAATATATTAATTGCTGAGAGCTCATACAGAAAGGTTACAGCAAAAAGCCACATATAAATGAAAAAAAGTTGATTTCCCCACCGCCACATACTTAAACACAGGCATCAAACAAGTGCTAAACTGGAGGAATAACTGGTTACATCCTACTAATTCTAGGAAAAGCAGTGAGAAATGCAAGCTTTTTTAGAAGAAATCAATGCTTCAATGTATCACCACTTATTTAGAAGGCACTTTGTCAACTTCCTCCGTACTTGCTTATTTCATAGGAGTTCTGCAATTAACAGTACAGAGGGACCTAGGGTGGTTTCTGATGTAAAACATTTCAGGTTTAAGACACCCAAGTGAACTGGCTGCACAACCAATACACATTCAGAAGATGAAACAGCAGCTTGTTTTTGTTTTTAAACATCACCTAAGGAATTGAGCAGAAAAGGCTCTGTTACATGACCGGTAACAGCGTCTAATCAAGCACATAATTTCTGGCAATATTCAGCTGTGCAGGTACTGCCAAAAGAGAGAAAGATCTCTCTTGTATTTAAAGCACGGGTCCAACTGGCTCTGCCACAGAATGACACCACATAAGCTATCATAATAAGTGTGTAAGAACTAAGTAAATTTAAAGTTCCACACAGTCTTCATTCACGCAATCCTATACTTTTTACTTAGAAGTATTCATACTGTGCTAGTTTCTCATTGGGTCCAACAGCAGCTTCCAATTTTATTAAATAGCACAAAGCAAAAAAGATTACATAATTAAGGTTGAGAGATAATTTTAATAAAGCTGCTATGAAAACTATTTTGCTAAATGAAAAAAATTGTTTTTAATATTACACTGTTAGTCGCATTATACCAATTTCCTATTCACAGAAATAAAGGCATTTAAATAAAAGAAGTAAAACCAGCAGTGAAATATTTTCCCCTGAAAGAACAAAAGACAGTCACAATCAATGCAAACAACGAAGTAGTGAATCCAAATTAGTTAAAACTTTGGCAAAAGAATGAACCAAAAAAAAAAAATAGTTTTATTCTTTTCTTGAACTAAAAAAACAGGACAAATCTAAATTAAAACCACCAATATTTGATTAATACACTGTTTGAACCCCACTACTTAGTGATTTACTAGCCCTTGTCATTAAAATCATTGACCTACTTTTCTAGGCTTACCAGGCCATAAATTGCTCTAATACTTTATAAAATGCCTTTTTTCATGAGATAGAGATACCCCTTAGAAAATAAGCCAAAGAAACACAAAAACAATTCACACACTCAGATCACTCTAATCCTCACTGAAACATGTCATTCATTTGCACTACACACACACATTACTCTAGGACAACCACTACAAAACAGTACTAAAATTATAGCAACTTAGAAGCTAACAAAATACCTGAGTCACCAACTGCTATGACCTCTGTAGTTAGCGACAAATCACTTTCTGGGATACGTGCGGTTGGTATGAAGCTGAGTGTGATAAGGCCTAAGACTTAACAGACTTGAGTCTAACTTTTAACATACTTAGATTCTACAAGATTAAGATGAGCCACAAATGGAATTTAATTAACCATTCTTCATTAACATGCGTTAATGACTTCAAGAGATAAACAGGGAGTAAAAACTACAGGGGCCAAGCAAATTCTTACTGTTGCTGGCTAACATTCTGTAAAACACAGTACCAAGTGCTAGATCATACCAGGCAGTATGTTTTAAAAGAACATCAATAAAACAAAGGAACCTGTAGAGGACATTGGGTAGCTGACAGTTCCAAGAATTTTAAGGGCAAGTAATGGGAAACAGGTTCATTTTCTCTTACACATTTCCTGACTTTTGCTTAAGATCATCAGTCATAAATGCCAGTTTGGTTCAAGCTAAAGTGACAGCTGGTGAAGATGAGAAATTTTAGCGGAGATGCTTGTGGCACAGCTACAACTAATAACAAAAAAAAAAAAAAAAAAAAAAGGCAGGCAGAATGCATGCAGTCAAATGTACATCTCTCTGTTCTTAATGTAAGTGCTGTGAAAAGCAAAATACCCCAGAGCTAGCAGATACAAATTACTTTCAGCAAAGAAGCAGGAGGAAACAGGCAAAAGAACACAAGGTCAGTTTCTGTCCCAATCCTTTGTATATCTGTATACAAAGAGCAGTGGCCCTTCTAAAACTGCTTTCTATTCAAACTACATCACAGTGCAGAAAGCTGGCACAGAAATATTAGGAGTCTCATAAGACTCTTAGCTACTGGATATTTCACTAACGCTTTGCTCTTGGAAGAGCTGAAATAGCAGAAAGACCAATTTCACCAGCACCTGCAAGTCAAGAGCCAAGATTTAAAAATAGAGGGAGCTGTACTTAGCAAGCAGAGCCAATGTTCAGCTATAGATCAGAAATCACATTGCTATTTATCTATTCAGAAATTGTTTCATTACTTTTAACTTATAAATCTGATAAATTCAGTCACCTGTTGCATTATTGCCTTTTTCATTTTTGTATTTTTTAGAGTTCATATGCGTACACTTATGCAATTAAACTGCTTACAAGTAACTGAGTTTTGAGATGCACAGTCCACACAAACATCCTGATGTAAGACTGCATGCTTTTTTCTCATCATGAGCATCCACAAAAAGAATACTTACGCTTTACACTCCTGCTCAGAACATACACGTAACAGGACACAATGCAGCTATTTACCTCTCTACCACAGGTTCCTAGAAGAGCAACACTTCAGAAAGGACTAGAGGGGATGGAGACAAGGGAAACAGACATGTGGGCAACCTAGCTTGAAGAATTCCTATGTTCTGATCTTCAGGTGTAGCAGCCCATAAGCAAGTTTACCTCAGGTGACTCCAAGCAATAGCCTCATAAATATACTACCATCTGGCTGAGAGTTACACAGGCAGATCTACCAGTAAGAGGCGTAGAACTATCGTTATCCACGTTAAAAGGCCACTTGACATATATATGTCAGGAACATTTCTCAACAGAGTCACTGAATTAATATGAGCTTTAAGAGCGTCATCTGGTAGCAAAAATGTCCTTGTCTTGGCAGCATCAACACAACCTATTACCCAAACAGTCTCTGCATGAAAAAAACCACTCTTCTAAATGTCAGCTACCATCACATGAATAAACTCCAGGATGGCCTGAAAAATGTGAAAATTATGAAGAAAGGAAAACCTTAATAATTTTAAGAAGGACAACCTCAGCCATAAGGTATAAGAATACAGAGTTAAAATGAAAAGTTTCCAGGAAGGTGACATCTTAACACGCTTTCACTACAGCTCTGAGCTCTAGCAGGTAAGCAGATGCTTTGATGAGATCAGTGGCCTGGGCTAGATGCTGTCTGAAAGGCAACTGTAACGATCTATCTAAAGTAATTTGCTTAAAGAGCGTGATGGGTCCTGACTCTATGAGTCACCTCATCAAAAGAAATGTCATTTGCAGATTAAGCAGCTATCTCCTTCTCCAACACTACTACTCAAACGCAGGAGTTGAAAGCTAATAGGCTTAGTTTCACACAAAAGCATATGCCACCACCTGCCCCCCACCCCCTCCAACTGACAGGCACGTCTCCACCTGCAAGGCTGTTCAGGGCAAAAGCTCACCAACAGGAAGTTCGTCATAACCCCGATGCGGTCAACAGAACAAGTGAAGTGAAAAGTTTCAGATGTTTATTCTGATATCTAGTGTCTCAAGAACCATGCCAAAGGAACCAACAGGCTTGTTTTGTTGACTGGACTCTCGTCACTCATCCACATACAGAAACCAAGATCATTTTCCTTGGCCTTTAAAGACCAAGTGCAGAGAACTCTGAAGATGCCAGGTAATCAGGCTGAGTGAGTGAAAATTAAATGTGGTAACTTCTAGTAGACCTTTTGGGAAAACAGTCCCACAAGAGCTCAATACAGGAGTCTTTGGCTGGTCTTGAGGATGAAGACCTACTTTTGGCAAGGCCAGCATAGATCCCAGAATCAACTCCTAGAGCTGCCTTCTAAAAAAGCTACCATAACACTTACAATATTTTGGGCAACCTCTCACTTTAGATGCATGATCCAAACCTCTACTATTATGATTAGGAATATGCTCCTCCTTCAAATACCCAGGCACCTGATGATTTGGTAAGTAGAAGGAAGAGAAGCAATCCACATGGTACAGTTTCAAGAAGTATTTTTGGCAAAGCAATCAAACCTTAGTCAAGAACAATAAGCATGCACCAGCAGATTCTGCAGACCAACCAGACAACTTAAGACTACTGAAAATAAGAACCTGGACAATACCAGATATTCACTAAGAAGCTTTCAACATAAAGGTGCCAAAAGCTTGAGAGGACCCAAAATGGCAGTTACCTTTCTACCCATTCAATGAATACAGCAAAGCCCAAATACAAAGGTAATAACGCCCTAAACTAAGGCATATACTGTGCAAGTAGAATTCCTTCATTTCAAAGTCTTCAAAACTTTAAAAAAAAAAAAAGTTCCTTTACCTTTTTGTGCCTCTAAACCCACATTTGTCCATTGACACTCAGAACCCTGATTTTCTCACATTTAGGCTCCAATTCCATAAAGTTTTCTAGTATGTCATAATTGCTATGCTGCACAGGTACTTTTTGTCAAGTAGCCAGTTAATCCCAAAACTGAGAGGCAAATAAAAAAGCCCTAATCAATACAAGAAACAGTATTAGCATTGCATTCTTTGTGATCTTCCAAAAAGTTATTTTTAATCAGTTGCCATCTTGCAACTTTATAATAAAGTCACAATGAGCAGGAACTCCGTCACAAGCAACTTCACCCAAATAAAGATGTTTTCTATCCCATTCACCATGTGCAATGCTTCATTTTTTCATTCTCAGAAAGCCACTAATAACCTCTCATTAACTGCACATTAGCACAGACTAGTGGTCATAATTCACCACTGCAATTACATATCATAAAATTACTACACTCAAAAAACGTTGTGCTATCAAAACCAGAGATCTACTTCTTAAGGATACTTCAAACAACTTGTCATCTTTCTATATACACATTTTATTATCACAGGCCTTTAATTTGGTCACATTCTGATTTGGCTTCCTTCTCATAAAATACTTAACAGTATCAAAATACTTTTCTACCCGTGGAGCAGAGTGGTGCAATAAATACAAGCATGTTGTAAAACATCAAGAAAAAAATGAGATCTAAAATGAAAGAGACAACTTACAGGATATACTGAGTTTGAAATATCAGTGGGTTTTTAACAAAACTAAAGTCTTTGACCATTAAGAATGCAGATTTCCATAATCTGGAATACTACATATTGGCCTCATCTAGAAAAGTATATTAGAAATTTTAGAAGCGTTATTTTAGAAATACTTCATCACTTGCTCATTCTTCTGTATTTCATGAAAGCCAAAATACCTATGGCTTTCTGAAGTGCTGTACCATTTTGTTTTGCTTTTTTCCTAGAACGCAAACGACATTGACTGAAATTACCTCAGTGAAGATGGGTCATGCAGTTCTAAAAACAGACATGTTATATTCTTCTGATTTTTAAGTATCTCCTATTGATCAACAGTCCTGAGAAGTAACCTCTCTGATCCCAAAACAGTTTTCCAAGTCAAGGCTGCATTCAAATCAATGGAAACAGCAACACAAAAGCTGGCATCTTCTTGCCCACCATTTCTCACCACTTAAGCAGCCTCTGGAGGCATGCTAGGCACCTCACAATTCAGAGAAGTTGTAAAATACAGCACGTACAGCATTTCATTAAAAATAGGGCTGAAATAATGGACTCAGTTAAAAGGCAATACTTTATCTCAAAAACTATCACCAGGTAGGAAGATTTAATCTGGGGTCTTTTGCTAGTAAGATTACCAGTTAGTAGGCACCAGTTACTGTGTTAGCTTCCACTGCTTGCTCCTGAAGACTAAACTCAAATTTTAAGTGAAATTCAGTGAAACCAACTGGTGAGTTTGTCACTAACATCCATTTCAGACTTATTCTTCTGCAAGTATTATGAATTATTTCAGAGCTAAATAATTTGAAGTGAAGACTAAGAGTTTTGTACTTAATTTGAGAAACTAGTTTTCTTTACTTCTGCAAATTTTATAATTGAGAAATCAACTTTCATGTTCCGCATGAAGAAATTTCCATTACGCACACTTGTAGAAAGCTGCACTAAGCACAAAGGGTACAGCTTCTACTTAATATGGAACTTAAAAAGATGTATTTCATACATCCCTTAAAAATGTAAGTTGTCTGGGAAACTGAGATCAATCTTGTCTAGCAGCAATCTGAGGGCATGACTGGAAAATATTACCTATGTAGCATTTCAAAGTGAATTTAATGCATCTATCAAGTACTGAGTAAACTCAATAAAACAAGCTTCTAGACAAAGTGTTATATTAAATAAGTCTCAGTTTCTCAGCCCACATGAGATTAATAGTACAAATGTTAAATGAAACTGTAAACTTTAGCCATAAACTCATAATACAAAATTAAATCGGTCTCTATGCCAGAACTAAATCAGTTGTGCACCACATGAAAGTTTCCTTTAAAAACACATAAACTACTTACGCTTGGACTACTCTACCTAGAATTCAAAGAAGATTCCGGAAGTTTTACTAATGTGAACAGACAGCTTCAATCCCTTGTCTGCTATTAGAAAAATAAAGAAAAGGAGAGTACTTCAGCTTGTCACTCAAGAGCAATTCACTAAAAGAAATTAGGCAGTCTTAAGTAAACTGGCTGCTATCATCTAATGCACACAGACTGTGTAGGACAGTTCTTACCTTTCAAAAGGTAAGCCAGAACAGAACTGATAGAAAATATTTTTAATTAACATCCATTAATCCTTTCCTTCCCAAAAAGGAAAAGACAGAATGTGAAAATTGAAGAACTAGTACAAGATGTCACCTCAACCTCAAGTTTTCTCTTGTGATGAGAAACAGATAATGCAGAAGTATTTCTGTGATAAAAATCAAGTCTGAACAAGTTTCTAGAAAATATAATTGTTTGAACACTTTCAATGACATATGGGACAAAGAAATACCCAAATGAAACATGTCCTAAAGTCTCATGAATACATGTTGAAAAAAACTCATAATATGCATTGGTTTCTATGTTACTTATTTGAATACACAGTAGCATATCTGGTAAGGAAACTAGCCTACGAACACTATTTATGACAAAGCTACCTAAGATCAAATGCTTCCTACAGCAGTAACTGTAACTTGGAAGATTTTTCAGGAAGCCTCTCAATTTGACCAGTTCTGACAAAACCACAGAAATCATTTCAGCATAGAAAAGAAACACTGAGAACAACATCAGCAAAACATACATGACACTGGCTTAGAAAGCACTTGAAAAAACACACAGCCCTCGAACATTTTGTTGCACCAGATACGCGATATTCACACTATGCTTGCCTTGGGGGGGCTCATTTTGGTTTAGCTGTAGTCTGGTCTTGAGGACTGAATGCCCCCTAGTACTGGAGCACACTTCTGGTTAAGTGTTTTCCAAAAGGAATCCAGCTTGTGTACTCAGAGCACTCTGCAATGCAACACAAAGCATGGTAAGTGGGAACTACTGAGAGATTTGCTTCAAAAGCACAGTTCTGTCTGACCTAAAAATGCTGATATGGAAACATCTTCTAATTACTTTTTTTTTTTAATTTCTATTTATAGATGACTATACACTTCAATGAGATGAGCAGATGAAAAAATAAGACATACGGATACTACCACCAGAACTTTCAGTTTAATCACCTCCCTACTTGCATTGGGGGTGGGGGACGTGTTTCCTCCCTCCCTCTGTTCCACTCCACCACAGCTCATCCATAGAATGGGTATGAAGAAACTGTATTTAAGATGCTAAGAGCAGAGACCTGCTCTGACCAACACAGAAGAATGTGAACAGGCAGAGGTCTGATAAAAACTGATTTGACCCACAGTGAAGTTAAGCACCCTAAATAATATTCACTTCAAGCAAAAATAGGTTTTCAACAATAAGCACTAATGCTGTCCTGTTTAACTTAAAAGTATTTTGAATACTAACAAGGGTCTGACAAATTAGAGATGTAAAAAGGAATCAGTAAAACTTAAAAATTAAATGCTTCAAGAGAAAAATTTTGTATTGTAGAAACTTTGACATTTGAGCCATCTTTTACTTTCAGTAAACAATTAAAGTAAAAGCATTTTAAAGCTTTCATCTCCCTGATCTCTAACAGAACTTTTGATATGCTAGTGCCACATTATGTTACTTTTCAGTATGTGGCTACTTAAGAGTCTTTGACCAAAATTAAGTTAGGCATTCCACATTTGTAAATGGTAAACATCTGGAACAACATTTTCTCCTGTAAGTTTTCCTTGGCAAATTTATTTTCCCCACACTAGATATCTAATTACCAGTATAATGTCATGCAGAGATACTAACTACAGTACCTGACAAACAAAGCTGATCATGGTGCAGGTATGACTATACTGACTCCAGCAGTGGAGCCAGTGTGGCCAGAAAGAGTTTGGGTACCTCTACAAGCCACTGCATTGCATAACAGAGGAATCTTTCTGTTCAAAGTTCAATTAGAACAGATTTTTCTTTAAAAAAACTACCATAATCAAAAACATGTTCTAAACCACAGGTTTCTTCCCCTGCAAATATTGATGCAACATCAAAACTCCCAGATTATGCTCTCAAAAATAACAATACAGAGTTTGTATCTCTTCATAAAACATGCTTCTTAACCAAGTCACACTTGTCATTCTATACATGCTAGCAAGCAAACTTCTACACAGCAGTTCTCTATCACTGTGTTTATCAAAACTTTAAGTAGGGATTTCAGGTTCCCTTCAATTTGAACTACAGAATCAAAAATCTTCTACTAATCCTTATTCAAATTGTTATTATTAAAATCTTTTATCAATTTTATCATATTCTTGTAGTTCTAGAAAATGAACATCTTATTTTAAAAACCCTTTGTCATTCCAGGACACTTAGATCTATGTAACAATGCAAACACTGCTGTGGTACATTGTGTCACATTACCTCAGAAACATTTCGAAGTGTTTTACTAAAGCCTTTAGGTTTTTGTCAGGAAAGCACATCTTCCCCAGTATTTCTGGTAGCTTTACTGTAAATAAGAGAAATAATGTTTACACCTGTTCTTTTACAAGCAACTTCTAATTACTTTTATCCACTACACAGAAAAGAAGAATATAAACATTTCTTCTCCCTGCAGCCTCCACTTTTCTTCGCAAGTTACTCCGTGATCTTTCAAGAGCTTACTAAAAAGAAACATGCTGAGAAAGTGAATGCTGCTTGGTTTAACGATGTTTGACAGCGCATTGGAAGTAATGCTTGTTTACTTTCATTAAATGAAGGCTTACAGAGCCAGTAAGAGATAAGCAATTTATGAACAGCCTAAGAGTTTTAAACAAATTAATATGCACACTTCTCCAAGAATAAAACTAAATGTGATAAAGCAAACAGAAAAATCACATGGATATGGTCACAGAAAAAAACCCAAAACCCAACAAAAACACACCCCCAAAAAATCCCAAAACACCAAACAAACAAACAAAACCCAAATGAAGTAATTTCGATCCAGCACAGAATTTTGCATCAGTTTACCAAACATCCGTAGCAAATGTTGAGATCCATAGATATATGAGGGAGGCGGTGGCTGATCACTTGGTGGATAATTCTCTGGCATCAATTTCCAGGACAAAACCTAAGCATAAGACATGAAAATGTTGGTTATAAAATCTTTATAGCACCATAAATAATTTAGTCTGTGCAGAACTTCAAAATCAAAGATTAAATAAGTAATACAAACAACACCTTTTCTTACACAGCCCTACTCCGAGGTCAACGAAACCCTTAATCACTGAATCTAGGATAGTAACATAACAATTTGTTACCTCATTCAATTCATTGTTTCTTCTCCCTTCAAAGCCAGTAAAAACTGCACTCCCCTCTTTGCTAGGAGTCAAAGTTATAGGTGAAGATGATCCACTATGGACAGGGGTTTCTTCAAAAGGGAAGGAAAAACAAAACAAATTAGCAATAAGTTTTATTATCTGTTTTATGGAACTGTAAGCCATTAAACATAACTAAGGCCTGCTGCTATAATGTTTAGAGTCTTAAACACTGGAATTCAATAAATATTATCCTAAAGCAGGCTCACAGAAAAGCAGCTCCTTGAATTCTGTTGAGAAATACAGTACCAAAGTACTAAGAATACTGCTTTGTATTTCTCCCTTCAGTATAAGTTTCAGAGATAAGTAATTGATACAAAAAGTAATTAATTCCTACTTCAATCACTCAGTTCACCGTCCAGATGACATAAAAAAAAAAAAAAAAAAGAACAAGACTTAAAATCTTGTTTAGAGCAATAATTTAAAGAGCAAAACCTACTTTTTTCCAGGTGCAAGAAGAGCTTTGGCATAGAAGCTGGGGTCTCAAGGTGCCGTCGTTTAGGTTGCGGGGAAGCACTGCTTTCCGATAACCTGTCGCAGTTAGAGCTATGGCGCGTAGAACGTCTCAGCGACTGCAGAATTTCAGGTTCAGCTTTTCGTCTTTTTGGCGTGGCTGGCTCCCCTGTTGTAGGCTGGCTGTCAGTTGACTGAGGCGTTGGTGGATTCAACAGAGGAGGACTTGGGGAAAGCTCCTCCTGATTTCTAGGAAATAAAGGCAGCTTTACAGAAGTGATCAGGGCTCTTCTCCCAAAAGAGATCCTTCTAGTTCCATAATCTTGTTAAATACTTACTCAAATGAGACAGTCTCCTCTCAATAACTACCAAGTGATGAGGCTCCTTTTAAATACCGTTTTCCGGAAGCAGATTTATTTTCAAATTTAAAAGTTAATGAACACAAATTTACATTTCAATGTAAATTTTTTTCCCCACAAAGTTGCAGCATAACTCTACACCAGTCAGTACAACCCCCTTTTGAAGTTAACCAGACAGAAATTCAGAACCTGAATTCTGAATTCAGGCAAGTAATTCACAGAAAAGTTCAGAATTTTATCAAGACAATTTTTAAGTCAAAGTCTGTGAGAAATCATCCAATTCTGAACACATAACCACATTCTATTGAATTTTCCTCAGGAGATAAGCAGTATTAGACTCCGTATACCCAACCTACCTGTTAGTATTTGTTGAGTTTTCTTTGATGGGAAGAAAGAATTTTGATGAAGTCACCTTCTTAAATTGAGTTTGTTCATAAGGATAGAGTAAAATTAATGGAAGTGTGAAGTCAAAGGTTATTCTCAGCCCATCTACCATCTCTTTACATAGCTCAACACTAGAGGAAAAAAAAAAAAGCATTATGAATTTCAAAGTTGCATGTCAATATTTTTCAGTGTAGTTGTAGGAAATTCCCTTTTAATACAGATCACCAACATCTTAACTATGATACGCCGACTTCATCACTAAGTAATGATAAGTTATTAAAAGCATACTTAAAGAGACAGTGATTGCTGTTGGTAACTTCAAACAAATACAAATTTTAAAAGTCTGCTTAAAAAGGTCAAACAAAATCATACAATTGTTCCATTGTATTACTATTTACTGGATTAATAAAATCTACTTTAGAGTAAATAAAGTTAGTTAGTTTTTCATGGAAGCATTATTTTGTTTTTTCCAAGTTTACTAGGCTCAAAAAAAGAAGCACCTACCAGAAAAAGTAAGTACTTAATAGACTGAATCTCTGTCTAAAAGGCATACGCAGAATTTGATCTATAGCCTCTAAGATGCGGTTAAGGCTGTGCTTAAGAGATATCCAGTGAACCAACAAAATCAGATACATTTGCATTGGAGATCAGTTTCCAATGGCCTGCTCCTGGTAACCAAAGCACTACATTTAGAGGCTACTACGAATTTCAGGTTTGGGCTTGTGTAAAAGACTCATGGTGCTAAGTGGTGAGTAGATGTGCTGTTACAAGCAGAACCAAGAACACTGAGTCCAGCCCATCTCCAACACCTCTCACCTCTATGAAGGTATTCATCTCTCATGCCTCAAGTGCATATATATGTATGCTAACAGTAATTTGATTCTGCTACAATGACCCACGTTAGAAATTCCCTACCTCCTATTACCATTCCACACCACTTGCTAAAACTATGCTATTTTTTTCTTCTGTTTTTAAAACACTATATATAAAATGGGTCAGGGGACCACCACGTGCAGAAATTCTATCCCATACAAGAAGGTCAATTACCTTCTGTGTTAGTGCAGTAAGGGCAATACAAAAAAGTTGTCAGCTGAATCTCTCCTACTTAACAGATCACTGAAATTATACGTAAATTCCTTATTAAAACACCTTTGTTACTGAGAAAGTCATGTAGATACATACACCTTTAAAAATCATAATATGCGTACAACCTTCTGTTTGTATTTCTGATGTCTCATCTAACTTCTTGTTTGGGAGATTATATTACAAAGTAGGAAAGTATCGTTAATCTGTCAAATAATGAATGACATCAATATAAACCAAGACACTCACATAGACCAAAATATTGCAAGGAACAGCATAATTATGCACTATTGAAATAGAACATGGTAACAAAAGACAAGATTTCTCTTCAATAAAATACAAGATTTCACCCCAGTGTAGACTTAGGTAAAGAATCAGTCTCATATAATATTGAGAATCTTTAACATAAGAGGAAAAAAAACAACCAACCAAAAAAACCCACACTACAAACACACAGGGTTAACACACTGCATTTGTAGCATGGTAGAAGAATATACAGCCTAGCTGAGAAAACAGCAGCTAAGACGCAATCAATTTTAATAAACAGGATTGGTGTTAATACACACATTGTTTCCTTACATATCGACTCCAGGATTTAAGATATGTCAATTGGAGGGGGAAAAAAAAAAAAAAAAAAAAAAAAAATCACTTGGGAGTTCTCTAGAAGTGCTTATATAAAATTATTTATCCTTTATAAAATTTGAACCTGTTCAGTTTTATTTAAGCACGGAATTCTCATACCAGATACTCTCTCAGTGCTCAAAAAATTCTTCACGTAGACAATAGCAACACATTCTTCCAAAACAGGTCACAATACTCACAAGAACTTAGTTGAGAAAAGGGGATATTGATGCTTTTGCATAATGACTTTTCAGATAACAGGGACCCTCTCACTGATAAACAAACTGTCAGTGTTACTGTACTATAGGTATCTGTCAAATATTTTAAGGCCCATAAACAGACATACATCACAGTATAAGTTCACAGAAGCGAACAGCTTTGAAACAGAATACAGAATCCAAGGTTATTCTTCTTGTGACAATAGAGCTGGACTAAAGATTACTTACTTCTTCTCTGGTGGCACATAATGAAGATTCATATTAGCGTGTGGAGTCATCTGATGGTGCCGAGATCTTTCATTGGCTGAAAAAGCAGCATTAATTGCAAAATGTTTCACATATGACTCCAGGATGGTTATTATATTTGTCTGACAAGGAAGCTTCACTAGCTGAAAAAGAAACAACAAATCAATGTCTTACAAAAACAATTAGTAAGTATACCAAGCTAAAACAGGAGCTTGTAATGTATTGACTAGTTTAGTAAGTCTCTATTGCATGAAGTTATTTCAGGAGTCATTAATTTGAACCCTTAAACTGCATTTTTTGATCAATCCTTTATAAATATCTGGAGAAACAAAAATATGATCAGGTTAACAAGCTTACTACATTTCCAGCTTCAAAAAACGAATCTGCACTCCAAAACACAATTGTGTACTGAAATGTTACATTCTTAAATATAATGACAAGTCACTGTTTTAGCTATAGAGAATTCTGCTCCCAACACTCTTTTTACTCTTCCTTATACTCATCTCACCTTTGCAATAAAGTTCAAAAAACCAGGAGCTGTTATACACAAGAACTACTTTTCATGCCCTCCCCACCCCCCCATGCACATTCATTTCATAGCTTTTACTTCATACCCGTTTTCTTCTATTAATATAGTAACAGTCTTCCTCAAGCTTCTTTTTCAAGACTTCAGGAATTTCTATGCTTATTGCTCTTTCTTCCATGTCCCTTTTTGTGTGAGTGTCTTGTTCTTCTTTCTACAACAGATCAGTGCAAGAAACAATATAAATTGGTTGTGCTTATGAACATTAGTGAAAAAGAACTTTAATAGGCAGGGTACAACACAACAAACAAGTTTTGTCATGCAAAAAAAAAATATAAAGTATAGTAAATATTTAATAGTAGCCTTACTGTAAGCAATTTAACAATACTGCTTTGAAGTCATCTGTGAATTCATTTTTTAAAAGTTTTTTTTTAATTTAGCATTTGCTTAAGTATTTAACACAGAAGAATGAACAGAAATTTGTTCAGTTTTGCTGCTTCAGATCACCCACACTGTAGTAGTTAGATTTCACAGACCTTCAGAACAACTCCTTACACTGTACTTTCTTTTCAATAATGTAGAGAAAATAACTGTTTTTTCTTGAAGTTAGTCTTCTACATTTTAAGAACAGAGTTGACATGCCCATTTCACAATAAAATACAAAAGCCAGAAAGATCCTGCTGCTATGAGGATTTGTCCAACCTGCACAGACCAGTAAAATTTTACAGCACCCAAAAACCTGGATAACCTAGGTTGCCAAGTTTTCTCCACATAAGCCTTATGTGTAGAAAGAGAAGAAAAGAAACAAATGTGTATTTTTAGATTAATATCAAAGAATTCTACAAGAATATGATGTCTCCTATAATTTTCAAAAACTCAACCACAGTGAGCACCAGGAGTAAGAAAATTATGCTTTTAATTCCATCTAAATAACCAGCTGTGGCCTGTATTTCATCTACTTCAATTTTTCTGGTATTTCAAATATAGATGTTTAAATTCTATTAAGGTAAAGAGCTCATGAATATACCATTTCTGTCCTCTCTTCTATGTCACTTTCTTCACTTTTTATTTCTTCATCTGTTCCTTCATCACTGTCATCAGAAGAAGAACTACTTATAGCTGTGTAAAAGAGATTTCACATATTTATCTCACATTATTACATTGCAGAGGTTAAGACCAATTTCAGGCCTCAATGCAAAAAAGACCCAAAACCCCCCAAAACCCAACAAAACAAAACAACTCACAACTAGCTTGTTACATTTAATGAGGATGAATAATTCTAACTGAATTAAACACACAAGTATTATTTACAGCACACTATAAACTTTTTAAATATGTTAAGACAAGAAGTTTACAGGAAGTGTTCTTGCATCCTCTCTAATCGAAAACCACTCACTTTTAAAAGCTCCCTACATTTCTGAACACTCACAGGTCTTTTCAATTTTTATTGGACTTTAGTTCTGAACAGGGGATTAACATATTAATAATTCAATCAGAAGGTCTGAACCTGTGCAGCAACAGTTACCAGAACATCAGTTAAGTACCAGCCAGTGTTCCTGCTGGTTTTCAAGCTACAAAGAAAAATGCTATGAAATGAAAGAGCTGGCTTGAGAGTGAAATCAGCCAGTCACCTGACAAGAAACAGAGCTTTGCGCCAGGCAGACTGGGGAAAAAGATAGTCTTATTGCCCCCTAAAATATGTAGAAACACTAGCAGGGAAAGCATCTTGTTTCCTAACACCAAACAAAGAAAACCGCGGGCTTCTCACACCTGGTAATACTACACTAAACAAAGCAGCATTAAGCTCTGAAATCAGTGATCAGAATAGTTGAGCGGAAGTAAGAAAAGCCTCTGGAACACAAGAAGAAAGGAGATAACTTAATAGATGCTTAGCGTGAAACATAGTGCTCACTCTTCATAAGACTGCCTCCATATACCTCAAGCAGGACTGTGACACTCTCATGTCATCCTAATAGCAAGTTACAGCATGCTCTGTACCCCCAGCTTCAAAAAGTTAAAGCCATCATGCCAGCTGTCAAAGAATGAAAACAAGCTCACAGTTTTCGCTACTCTCATCATTTTCTTCGGCAGGAAGGCTTTTTAATACAGAGTCAACACCAGGCAACCTGCAACGTCTCTTCTTTCTTCCCTTTCTTCTCCTACAGAACACAAAATGGTTCACTGAGATTTGGCTAATATTATTTAATTTGTTTATCCTAGCTAATTACATGCAAATGCACAGGAAACATATGTTTGAGTTATTTTCAATAATTAATGTTGAAATAATTTGGACAATGCTTATTTGAGAGTAGATACCTTAACGTCCGTACATTACCTCATATTCGTGTTCTCAAGCAGATCCTCAAGCCATGGCCAACCAATATTAGATTATTGCCTTTGGCTGAAAAATACTTCAGGTTTTCCTAAGTTATTTTTCAAGTACATTTCTTTGGGAAGATGTAGATCCAATACACAGGCATTTCGCAGCAATAGTTAAGAATAACATGGTTATTAAGTGTTAAGTCATTTAGAGTGTTGTTTAATAACAATATGTAGGTATCTACCTTAGTATGAGAAGAGTAGCTCTCTAGAATGCACTGACTATACTGAGTAGATATGTACCATCTACAGCATGAGCTTAAAGGCCAAGCTCACTTGCAGACACCTGGATGTACCTGTTTGAATCTGAAAATGAATCACTCATTCATTTTGAGACCAAAAGGATTTCTTACATGCGAGCCACAGCCTTCCGTGCCAATTTACGCTGTAATCTGCGGTTTTCGTCTGTATCACGAAGAACATGATCTTCAGCTGCCCATCTATCCCAGCTAAGGATAGGTCAAAAGAAAATTATTAACGGCTATGAATATATGCCACTCATGATTACTAATGAACTAACACACATTAAATCTAAAAAGCACTCTTTTAGTGTCATTCAGAAGCAACACCTGTATCACAAGGTTTGCATCCTTTTGTATTCCCACGGCTTCAACTCTCACGTTGCTATCTAAAACCTCTCAGACCTTGACTTAACATGCAATAGTGTTTGTAGCACCGACACATGCTATAGATCACAAGAAACTGCATTCACGTACTGGCCTTGATAACCAAACAGTCCAGGTCTAGATTTAACATAGCATGAACTCCTTTTATTAACGGAAACCTAGGAGCCACAAGTATATGCCAAAGACAGATACCTCATAAAGTTTAAACTCATAGCTACCAAACTGATCCACTGAAATTAATTGATACAGACCACTGTGAGCAAGTATATTAAAGGCATTCACAAAACCAAAAATACTCATGCAAACGTCAAACTCCTTTGATATTCTGTGCACTGCTTTTCTTTGCAGAATAAAATAGAAGAAATGAAGAAATGAAACCACGCACCCAGGTTCTTACCTTCTGTTCCAACCGTTAAAATGGATCAGATATTCTGGAATCTTTCTGCCTTTCTCATCTTTTCCAACAACAATATCAACAATCTGAAACAAATATTGAATAGCATGTATTAAAAAGCTTGAGAAAAAGTGAGCTTTCCGGTATTTAGGGAATTTACGCACAAAGAAAAAAAAAATGTTTATTTACAGAAATGAAATATACCTATAATTTTGCTAGTAAATATTGGAAGAAGATATGGATTATACTGAATGGTCAGAAAAACTAGCTTTATTATTGATCACTTTTAAAGTTGGGGACTGCTAACCATCTTTGTCCTGTCCTCAAATGTCCCATGCTTTCAAGACAGACAAAGGGGGACGCAAAACAAAGCAGTATCACAATACGGATATGCAGATATACATCTGGGCTGCTAACGTTTTCTCCTGTGTGCTGTCTTTGCGTGCCCTCAAAGCAGGGGACAACAGAGGTTTATATACATATATATATATGTAAACCTCAGAAATGCTGCTCTCTTGAACAACACTGAATCATAGCCACAAAACACTAAAAGGCTTTGTGAATATCTGAGCATTTGTTTTCTTCCTCTCTTTCACACATGTAAAACGGGCAAGTCTGAAAGGGCCTGCACCTCAAAAGACATGTCAGGTGGATCATTAAGAAGAGCATCAGGACTAGTAATAACAAAGGAATCATTCTGCCTGCACTTGGGCCATACATCTCCAGATGCACCTAGCTACAGTAATGCAGCACCGGCTACAGTAATGTTTTAACTTGAGAGTCCAGAATTTAATAACTATTGATGGAGTCAAGGACAGTTATGCTGGAGTTTGGGGTATGTGAAAGTAAAGAAGAAAAGGCACTGTTATTTTCTGCACTCAGGTTACCTCTATGGCTGGCAACTAAAGCTGTTGGGGTGGTCAGAACATAGGAATACACGTACAAACAAGAGAGCAGCCCAAAATATTGCAGGAAGGTGGAGCTCCTGACCAAAGATGTTTGAAAAACACTGATCTACACAACTAGCAACCCTGCAGCAAAAAGCATGAATTTGATCGGGAACCCAGTTGCAATACCTCCCTTTTCACCCCTCTCTGTAACAAAACAGAAAAACAGAGCTCTGTTTGCAAGTTAGGTACAGACGACTTAGGAATGAAAAATTATCTCGTGTCCCGCTGATAACCCAAACCGATGTCATATTTACAAGCTCTACGATTACTACCGCTACCCTTAAGGCCAGGCCCCAGCGAGTCGGTCACCTCTCACTGCATCACTCACGGTCCGCCGCTCGCTATCCTATTTCTGCGTGCCCTCCTGGACCGCCGCTGCCGTTCCAGCCCTTCCCAACGGCAGAAGGGCGGGCAGTAAGGGTAGGAGAGCAGGGAGCGGGGGCGGGGGGGGATGAATCAAGCTACGCTACCAAAGTACAGGGACGAAAGAAAGATTTCAGAATTACTTTGCAGGTGTTCAGCCGAGAACGGAAGGCGGGAACCGAGTCCGACACTTCCCAGAGCTCCTCGGCGGCCTCGCTCATCTACCTGACGCGAGAGGAAGGCCCCGGCGGCCCGGCCTCCACCGCCCCTTTGTCACCAGGCAGCGGGACGCCTCCGCCCCGCCGGGGGGGGGGGGGGGAAGACGAGGAAGCCGAGGGGCTCCCACACAACCGCTACGCGCACCCCCGGGGGGCGGAGGGCGATGACGGCGGCACAAGGACGGGAAGGAGAGGCCCTGGCGGGGATGGGCACCGCCTCGCTTTGTCTCCCAGCACCGTGACGGCAGGGCGGCCGCCTCCGCCCTCCCTCCCTCTCTCCTCAGACCGGCGGCCGCTTCCCGCAACAAGTGCTGCGGGCGGAGTCGCCGCCCGCCCGCGAGCGTTAACGGCAGCTGCGGCCGCGGGCCGGGCTCCGCCCCCCCCCGCGCGCGCGCGCGCTCCCTCCCTCCCTCCCTCCCCACCCCTCCCCTCCCGCCTGCCCGCCCGGCGCGTCTCGCCGCTGCCCCGGCGGCTGGGACGGGCGGGTTAAGGGCAGGGTGTCGGCTCGGCCGGGTCACCTTGGCATCATAGAGGACTTTGGCTTTGGTGGGGTCGGGCTCGAAGCAGAGAACTCTCTCCCCACGGTGGAACTTAAATTTCATTCCCCGCGAGGTCATTTGCTCATCATGGCGCAAAGGAGAGGAGCCCCCGCCCCCTCCCGCGGGGGGGGGGAAAGGAGGGGGGAGGCGCTGCGGCCGGCCCCGCCCCTCCCCGGCCCCGCCCCTCCCCCGGCTCCTCAGGCGGAGGCGGGCGGGAAGGAAGGAAGGAGGCGGCGGGGGTGCCGCGCCCGGTTGTCCCTGCCCCGGGCGGGCGCTGACAGAACCGGGCTGCTCTCCTGTGCCCGGCCCGCTGCCGCCGGTCACGCAGGGCGGGTGGGACGGGTGGCTGGGAACCGGCTGCGGGAGGGAGGGAGGGAGCGGCGATGAGGGGACACGTCCCTCCGGGCGGGAAGGGCGGCCGCCCGCCGTGAGGGGACACGTCCCTCCGGGCGGGAAGGGCGGCCGCCTGCCCTGGGCTAGGGGAGGTCCTGGCAGGTCACCCGGCTTTGCTGCCCCGCGGTGTGATGGGGAGAGTAAGTGCACCCCGAGAACAGCAGCTGGCCTCCTCTCCGTTACTGCTTCCCCTCGACATCACCACAGTTCCCATTCCTTACCCCGTTTCTTCTCCACTAGAAAAGAACCGCCCTGTACTCTCAAGACGGCTATTTACACATCATAACCTCCCTCAGGGCTTCTTATCCTCTCTCTTCTTTCAGCTTTCCTGCAAGAAAATAAACTAGAAATAAATAGGGTGTTGGACTAGAAACTCAGTTACCTAGAGTTTGATTTATCTTTCCAATGTTCAAATTCTTCGCGTCTCAAACAGGATGCAAATAGTGGAAACAAGCAAAATCAATTCGCATTTCTCTTGCCTGTGTACTTTATGCTGACTGGTGCTTGGAAGGGACGGGGGTTCAGTCAGGATTACTGCAATTTCCCACACCATGCTATTAGATGCTCCCTCAGGCCGTTACAGTTTTGATGCCGGTTCTGCATTTCTGATTTACACGAGACCGTGATCGAGCCAGGAGGCCTGGGCTTAGCCAGCCTTGTAGAAAGACCAGTTAATTTGTGATCATTTAGCATTTGTGAAGTTGCTTTTCTGTAAAAGCTGTTCAGGAGGTGGATGACTCTAAACAGAGAGAGGCAACTGAGCATACCCTAGTCCAGTGCTAATGGGAAGAGAAGTTTAAATCCTCCTTTCTTCCAGTCTCTCAAGCTCATAGCAAAGCTGGAAACTGCCAAGAATGCCACGGGAAAGAACAGGGACCTGCTAGTGTATTACCAGAAGGTTTCTGAAGGGAAAAGGTGATAGGGGATGCCCAGAAAACAAGATTCTGAGAGGGTGACTGCTCCCTAGGATAGGATGGACCAAGTACTCAATTTCTTTTGATTCAAAACTTAAGTATTTTTTAATAGTGGGGGTGGTGGGAAAAACCTGTGAACTTGCTGCTAAGACAGGGTGGAGTGAGAGAAGCCAACTGATGGAAGAGAAAGAGTGTGAGGAAATTAAGGAAGAGTTCCTGAAATTGTTCAGAGCTTACCCCTGCTTAGGTTAAGAAACAGGCTCCAAAAACATATGGGTGCAATGTCAATTGCAGAAACTGTTACTGAAGTTCCTTTTTTATAAAGAAAAGGGAAATGGTGCTGGACACTTGCAGAACAAAGCTGCTTCCGAGGGACTACCATGCTTTAAAAAATGGAAGAAAAAAAAAAAAGCAGAGGAAAGAGAACAACAAAGCTGTGCTTGCGTCCCTGCCTCCAACCTGGCATTAAGAGTACTCATGCAAGAGGAGCCTCCCACCATTTCTGCACAAAGAGCCTTATGTACTTCCACACTGCCTCCCAGATTCCCCTTCCTCTTCCTCCCCACTGGCCTCCACTTCCAGACTCTGCTTCTCGTCCGTCTCGTCTCAGCCTCTCCTAGTTCACCCCTGCCCACCTTCGTGGCTCCCACCCAAGCTACTCCTCAAGCCTTTTTGACTCAGATTTCTTCTCACTTAGGTTTCCTCACACAGATGTACAGCTCTCTGCCATAGTGTTTGAGGTCCATTTGTTGCCCTGTCTCCTCTCTCCCTGCTCCCACACTCAGCTACATGCACATGTGCATCTGCCCTTATCTCCCTGAGCCACCTTGCCGGAGATGATCCTTGCCAGCAGATCGTGGCCTTGCCAGATCTCCCACCAAGGCTCCTGCTCCAGCAGGATTTTTAAAAACCTCTGTGTGGGCTGCGCTTAACTAAGATCCACCCGGAGGGAGCCCCGAGAGCAGAAAGGCTGGCACGTTTATGAAAAACCGGCCCTGTGACAGTGCTACCCAGGCAACACGTAGGTCTACCAGGAGATTAAATGCAGGACATGGATTTTTCAAGGGTACCGAGTTCTCCATAGCGAGGACTGCCAAATGACTGAGCAAAACCAAACAAAGAAGAGCAACAGCCACTTGAAAAATGGTAGCTGTGCGCATGCATGTACATACTGCCAGTGCAACGCCTGTGATGATTTGTACCTGCCATGTAGCACATATAAACAAAAGGTCCAGTGCCAGATATATCAGATTTAGCCAAGCTTGAAATATAGTTCCTCGCTCGTATCCAGCAAGTCTGCTACAAGAAGAAATCAAAGGCAGCGGGGCTCTGTCAGGCGCAGCGTCTTTAGGTTCAACGTCCCAAATGCCGAGGGAGAGGGGCGAGGGCTGGGAGCGACCGGCAGCAGGGCTTGTTCAACATTGCTGAACCAGACGAGCTGACCCGCCGCATATTTTGAAGAGATTCCCAGGACACTACATCGCTTCCAGGAAAGAAAAGCGGTTTTACAGCTCCTCAGGGAGACAGAGCGGCCCGGGAGAGGAGACCCCCAGCCTGCTGTCAAGCTCCCCCTGCCAGAAGCATGCCCCCCCAGATCATGAGGGCTGAGGGTTTCTCGAGGAAGCACCCCAACTGCCTGCCTTACTGCAGCCCCCCCAAAACCACACTGCGGAGAGCTCCGCCGTCGCGCAGCTTTTATTTAAACAACGCAACCACCTGCGGTCGTGGAAGGGAAAAAGACGGGGCGCCCGCCCGCCCCTCCGCCTCACAAGATGGAGGCGGTGCGGGACTGCAAGGCATGCTGGGAGTTGTAGGCCGCCGGCGGCGGCGGGCCGCCCGGGCCGGGGTCGCTCCCTCGCCCCGCGGGGAAGAGGCGGCAGGTTGTCGCAGCGGGGGATATTTGGGGCGGTTTCCTGCCTTCTCCCTTCCTGCGCAGCGGTTTGGGGAAAAACGAGTCTTAGGCTGGCCGGGGAAGAGGGCTGCCCGCGGCAGCAGGCGGTGCCCGGGCCCGTGTGGTGAGGCGGCGGGAAGCCGGGGCTCCGGGCAGGCCGCGGCGCCGTGGGCTCCTCGGCGGGGCCGTGGGCTCCTCGGCGGGGCCGTGGGCCCTCGCGGGGGCGGCCAGCGTGAGCCGTGGTGTGCGGTTGGGAAGTCACCTGTGATCCTTTGGGTTGCTGCTAGGAGAACGGGCCGGAGCGTGCCTACGGGCTGCTCTGTGCGGGGCTTTCACTGCCGCAACGTATGTAACCTTCGTTTTACCCCCGTGTCTGCTGTTATTAGGCATCAGGTTATACTGGTAACTTCTTTTCCACACCTGCAGGCAAAAAAAAGAAGAGTGACGGCACCTTCAAATATGCCTTCAATACCTAGATACGTTTGCGGTGTGCAAACCGCACAGACTGATTTTCAAACAGTATTGGCAGTTGAAAATGGTCAATGAAGTTTGTTCAGGTTGCCACTAAACAGTTTCCACGGTACTGCTGTTCAAGCTGGCTGTTAAGGATGTAGTGAAGTTCTTGTACATCTAGAGCACAAATAGCAAAAGTGAATTTCCAGAAGCAATTGTAGACACATGCACACGCATTGCTTGTAGTTAATAGTAAATTGTGCAGTAATTATAGGTAGGTCTAAATCACATAAAACTGTAGGATGTAGCTGTATCTCTAAGAAGATGATAAAGGTGCTTCTCAAACACTAGCAGGTCACCAGGCAAAATACACATATTTGCAAGACACGTACTGGCTCAGGGGTTCGCTACCTATTTCATCAATGCTTGCTTTCTGTCTGGAGAAAAAAGTACTACATAAGACATAAGTGAGCCCTATGAATATGATTACGTCTCAAATGAAGAAGTCTAGAGGGAGCCTCCCCAACAAAGTCCTGGCTGAAAGGATGCCTAACGCAGTGATCAAAGATGCAATCTTCTGCCATGTTTGAGATGTTGAGTGTAATAAACAAACAGCTTTGCCTCTAAGAAAGACCAGTTCCATCAACAGCTTCTCCTGAAGTGAACAAACTGCATTATGCTAAATACTGGCTAACTGCTTGGATCAAAAAGGGGCAAGCCATTTAGCAGAGATCTGTTATATAGGGATATTTTTAATTGTTGAACTTGTAATATCCTAAAGACATACCCAGTTAGTTTGACAAGACGTAATATGCATGACTGCGTTAGTTGTTGTTGTTTGAATCCTCACTGATTTTCATTATTTTGCCTGGGATCAGGCAAAATGGCAGGTATATAGTTACCTGGGTCATCTTAGCTGGTCCAGTACTTAGCCCACACACACTGAATGGGAAGGCATATCAGTTGAGGGCAGTAGAGGCAAATGGTGTTTGTATGAACTCCAGCAACCACAGTGTTAGTATGCTTCTCATAAATGCTGGTGAAACTTCAGCTCAGTTACACTTAAGCAATCAATAGGGTTTTTATCCCTGCAATGAATTTTTCTTTAAAATTCCTCCTTCATTCTTTCAGGCTAGAAACCACAAGCAGAAATTTTTAAGCATTCTGAGGGTATTTTGGCTTCATGAGACTCTCATTACATTGCTCAGATTGGAATCCCTTAATATTGTGTAATTTTCTTCCTAAATCTTTATTTAACAGCTGTCACCTGCACAGGTTCTGTTGTATGTTTTGTTTGTTAGAAAACAAAATTATTTGGTTTGGAGTTGATCAGGGGAAGAGAATACATTGGTTTTGGCAGAGTGACATTCTTCCTTTTTGCCCACACAGTTTTGCACAAGTAATTACAGCCACTAGTTTTAGTATTAGCATCATGGAAATTTTCCCACTAGTATTACAGGACACTCGCAGGAAGCGGAGGATGTCTACAGTGAGCAGAGGAGGCAGTTAGAATCAAAGCACAGCTCACAGGAAATAGACAATAACCCTTTGAGATATTTTACTGCATAAAAATCTTGCTGGATTGTGATGCACAGAGAATACAATGTCTGTATATTTAATGAAGTAATAGCCCAGTTGTCCTCTCCCTGAATTTAATAAAAATTAACTTGAACACCAACATAACGCTATCCTTGATTCTTTGAGGTAATCCTCAAAAAGCTCAAACGGTAAATGTTTAATAGAGGAACACTTCTCCAGTATCTCTAAATTATATAAACTAATTGCTTCATTTTATTAAGGCAAACCCTGTTCCTTTCAAATCTTCCAAAGTTAATCCCCAGTGCTTATGCTCATTTCAGCTGTTTACATTGGCTTCATAAACCTTCAGCCTAAACAGAGAAAAAGAAGTAAGGATTCTTCCCATGAAACAGCTCTAGAGGGAAATCTAGACATCACTTAAATGAAGCGTATTTCCTGCTTCAACATAATTAAATTGTGAGATCTTAAAAACAAAAAAATCCCCACCCTAATTTACTGTAAAGCTACAGACATCTCTGGGATAAAAAAGGGCTTTGCTTCCATATGCTAAAAATGGGGAGATTATCGTTACCTATGAAGGACATTCCTCCTGATGTTCTTGTTTGGGTGTCTGTTTCAAACTGAGAAGTTTCAGCCAAGGCAATTGTCACTTCCATGGACAAAGCTAACATTTGTTCTGCTCAAGGGAAAAAAAGAAAATATCTTTGCTAAGACCCTCAAGTATTTCAGCAGGATGGTGGCCTTAGTGTCACAAGCGTGCCTTCTGCCATCCCTGTGAAGGTAAAACCAGATTCTAGCAACCGGGCTATGTTTATAACACCAAATAAAACAAGTGAAGGACTGCTCTCTGACAAAGTGCCGAGACCAGGCCACATCCACCTTACAAAGCAATCGCTTCGCTTCCGTGGACCTAAGGCAGAACTATTAGTATACTTGTGCTTTTTTTGTCGGCTGTTTCTTTTAAGTTCATGAAAAAAAAAAAAAAAGCTTATTGGAGTGATTTTTTCATAGTATGAAGCTGAGAACATGTACGCCGTGCCCTGGGGAGTCTGGGGGTGGTGAAAAAGGATGATGCTGGGCACGGGAAGGGGAAAGGAGGGCGGCTGATGTGGCGTGTGCTTGGTGCATGCTGCCTGCTGGAATGGGCTGCACAAGCACCATCTCCTGGTCTGGACGCTGTCTGGGACAGCACTAGTTGACACGAGCCAAGCCTTTTCCAGGACACATGCTTGCAGTTAAGCATAATGGGCAATTAGCAGTCCAGTGCTTAAGCTCGTTTCCAGGCCCTGTTTTTTCTAGTGCTGTAGACATAGCTTTAGAGTCCTTTGGGCAAAAACCATTATACTGCACGTGATCTGTAGAGCTGTCTTTAATTTTAGAAGGTCTCAGGCCAGGGTTCCCTGAAGCAGCTTAAGAAGTTTCTGCTGCTGGCTGTTTTCTCCCCCACCACCATCAGCTGTCCTGGCACAGCTGTGTGCGCAGCAAGGAGGCTGATCTGAAGATGGGTTGAGACCTTACAGCTGTAGCAAAATTGAGCAGAAGCTTGGGCTGAAATACAAACAATATATAGTAACAAACTTTCTTTCAAAAAAATCAAGACTTAAATAACTCCAGGTGGACATCCCAATTACATTTGACTTCAATATTTTTGCCTTGGTTCCTATCTTGTAAAATGATAATAATACTTCAAGCCAGGAGGGAACTAAAGCTAAAACTTTCACACCCTTCTGGTTTAAATGGACCATGAAGCAATCATGGAGTGTGAAACAGTGCTGGCATCAAGGCATGAAGCCTGCAAGCGTCCAGGCAGCAGGCTGTACGATCCTTGGGCCTTTGGTTGTATTTGTGTTTTTATCTTCAGATTTGCCCTTCAGTGGCCCAAGACTCTTGGAAGACTCCGCGCACACTTACTCTGAGAGAAACTTGACCACGGTAGCAGAGTGGGGTCTGCAGAAGTATTTGAGGGGAAAAAAAAAGGATGAAATATTCATGATCACAAGTAATTCAATGGGTGTTCATTGAGGCTTTACAAATGCTCAACCCCATCCGCACGGAATAAATATAAGGAAAATATACCAAATTTTGATGTTTTCCTACAGGGTCTGTCATTATTTTATATTGCTGTGGAGGGCAAAAGATTGCAGGGGACGACGTAGAAATAAGGTATTTACACATACCACATATCATGGAAATGGATTGCCTGTAGTAGAAAACACACTCTGGGCATTAGAACTGTGCATACTTTTCTTGGGAAAGAAATGGCTCTCTTGGAATGCAAACCTCCCTTATTCTTGGCCTTCGCACTGCGGCATCATAAATAATGCAGTAAGCTGCTGCCCCGAAGTCAGGAGCTTGGAAAGGAAAAAAGAAAATACAGACCCTATGGCTGCCTTGGTGTCCAGAGAGTTGCTGAGCGAGGCAGGGTGTAAGAGGCCATGTGCAATTCGAGTGGGGAGGGAACAGCAGGTCACTGCAGGAGAGCTAGGTGCACGAGCGTTTTGTGGCTGAGCAGAAGCAGCCCGTGCCAGACAGAGCAGAGGGCACCCCACACCCCCAAACTGAGGGCAAAAGCAGCCGTTTTCTGGATATGTGGAGCACGGCCGGGCCACGCAGCAGCGCGCATCCCCGGGGTCAGAGCGGGTTGCTCAGGGTGTGAGGAGCACAGCCTTAGAAGTCAGCCTTTTCCGTTCTGCAGTGCCCACAGCACTTAAGAGTGGTTTTTTGGTTTCTTCTTCGTAAAGCCACTCCCTGGGTATTGATGCTTGCAGGGAGACAGTCCCTTCGTGTGGTCTGCAGAAAAGTCCTCAAGTTCAGGCAGCTACAGAGACTGAGGTGAAATCCTTGACTTTTGGAGGGGACCTCGGGATGCACACATGGCTCTTGTTTTCTTCTTTAATATGACCTCTGTAACCCCAGCAATCCTGCGCTTCTCCACCTTCCGTTTCCTATTTTAATGTTTTTGACTCTTTGCCCTCTTTCACTGTATCGTTTTTAGTCCCCCACGACCATTTGGTTTTCCTCGGGTCTTCTTCCCACCCATCTCCCATTTTTGTGGGGTGCGGAGAGATGAAATGACATTTTGTTTTATAAAGAAATGGGCTGGTATCTCTCCCTGGCATGGAAGATCAGTGACAAGATCTACTTTTTCACCTAAGCCTCTTTTTCATTCCCATTCAGCTTTCCAGATAAGAAGCTTGAGAGCCCCTCCCTGAGGCTTTCTAGTAGTCCTCACAAAAGAAATTCCATGTAATCAACTTCCACTCTGCCAGAGCCACAGCTTCTGGTCTCCTCTTGTAGCCTGCAGCTCCCCACACCTCCCGCTCACTTGGTTGGAGCGCAGGTTCCCATTAACATTCTTCGGATGTAGGGGTTTTTGCATGACTCAGAAAGGGAAGGGTGGGCACATGCACAGGGTCAAGATTTTTCCTCGTAGCTATAAGAGTATAAATTGGCAATTCATTAAAGTAAATGGTGGCTGATACAAAAATCTGACCCTGTGCACTTGTACAAAGAGTCAGAAAAGTTGATACGAAGTATAGGTAAGCGAATTGCACCTTCTCTTGAACTACAAAATCACCTTTTGCAGAGAGAGTCATGTCCTCATGCTGCCAGACATACTGCATACCCTCACCTGATAGCTGATACAGTAAAGTCTTTCTTTTCGTATGTCCATTCTTTTGCTAAGCTTTATTTTTCATGCTCATCTTATTCCAAAGTACAAGAAAGAGGAGAAACTTTAAAAAAGAAATACCTGAGATAACAAGATACGATGGGGTCTTTTATTCACTCAGTCAGTAAGGTCACTCAGCCAACACCTTCTGTTCCTCCCTTTGTTTCTGTACCCGTACACTGAACGAATCAGACAAAGCAAAGTTTCGGAAGTCAAGGTACAGAGTATCATTGAAATATGATTTAGCATTCTTGAAAGGGTTAGCTGTCTCTAGTACAACAGGATCTGGACTATACAAGTCGTGGAACATCAATGTAAAAATGTTACCAAGGTAACCTTTGGAAGACACAAATAACAATGCCTGCTGTAGTGAAGATATATTTCCTTGGAGCATTCTTGACAGTTTTTCGTCTGACATGACGAGTACTTCTGAATTATTTCTAAACCAACTGACATTGCAAAATCCATATTTAGGAAATTGTTTCTTAACTTAATGTACTTTTATTCTTTTCATTAAAGAAAAAATGGTGGAGGTAAGGCCGATTTTGAAGTTTTAAATTCACATTTTCACGTTTATAATTTGTCCAGTGGTTTGATATTTTTCATGCTTTATTTGACCCCTGTGCTTTTAAGTGACCTTTTTTTTATTATTCACGAGAGTTTCTTAGGCATCTCCTGAGTTACCAGTTAGACCCTGAACATAAATTTCTGTAGTTAAAGCATTTTGGGGATGTGTATTTTCTTTTCTTGCTTGCTTGGATAAACCCAAAATAACTTTGGCTTGAAACTTGGCATGTAGTAACTTTGGAACATAATGTCATTTTTCTGAGGGCTCAGAAAGAAAATTCTCTCTGAAATGGTGAAGCCCTCCATGCTCTTCCCCGCATGACGCGTATTTGCAAAGGAGTCCTTTAGTTTGGAGTGGTGGTCCTGGCTTCATGGGAAATAAATAACCATGAATGGCCTTTGCTATCCTCAGAGAGAGAATCTGACTAACGGATTTTGGAAAAATAAGTGTAGGAAGGGGTGGAGTTCTGGGAGCAGTTATGTGTCTTTCCACATTTTCTTCCTCTCTTCCCAAGCTGAGACAAATTATTGTGGACAGACAATAGCCCTGGCTACGATTATAAAATGAAGGATATTTTTCATGAGGTAGAGGTCCGAGCTGGGCTTATGAGTCGAGGACTAAGAGTGGTGAGCAGCAGACGCTGTGGGAAAGAATTTGTGGAGTCAAATCCATCTCTGTGAATTGTGCCTTTGTGGTGTGAAACCCCACCCTCTCAGTCCTTCCTTTGCTTCCAGGCCCTGAACGACTTGGAAACCAGTTCAGAAATATAGTGCACATGTTCCCCATCCCTTCTGCCCACTCAGTCCATCCTAATTAAGTTACAAGGAAGGCTATGCAAACCAGCCTGAAAATGGGAGTGGAAAAATAAAGCTTTTGTTTTCCCCACTCTCTCATTGCCAGAGACTTTCTCCCATTTCTTAGAATACCACCCAACGTTCAATTCATAAAGTTCTCCACAATGAGCTTCCTTCAAGCTTCTCTTAATATTGTTTCACTGTGTATAAATACTACTGTGAAAAAAAGGCTAAGTGATGAGGAATGACTGTGCAGACTGGTGGCTGGGTCCTTCCCCCAGGAGGTAGGACCTGGACCTACCCCTGCTCCAGTCAGTGTTTAATCATTCACAGAGAATGAAAAGCGTTAAGAGGAAAAACTGTCAGCCCAGCCGAGTCTAGCAGCTGGTGACCACAGCGGTTCCTCAGATGTGGGGAGAGGTGGATTCAGATGTCTGAGGTAGAGAAACTACCATAGCCCTGGTCTACCGCACCTTAAGTGAGTTCTCTTCAATGAACTGGGAGTAACAACTCTCTTCCTCTGACAGTTCTGTGATTTTTTTTCCCTAATCAAACCTATCTAATACCTAATATTTAAATTAATTTCAGTACAACTAAAATTATTTTCCCAGTTAATGGGATTTTTTGGCTTGCTTTTCCTCTGCTCAGTTTTAGATATAAGCTTTATTATTAAACATTAATAATATAAATGTTCTCACTCTGTTTTATTAGTAAAATTCAGGGGATTGTTTACGCTAAATTAAAGCAATTACTTCTCCTTGTCCATTACTCAGGCTGCTATCACTGGTACACAGAGAATTAAAAATGTATTTTCATAATCTTTCAAGCCTTGAGTAATTCCTTTCTCAACATATTTATTTTGTGGTAAGTGAATGCATCTCTGTTCTTTCTTGTCTCTTCTGCCTTCTGGTATTAGTCGGTGTGCTCTGGACTAACCAGCCTTTCCCAGGGAAGAATGGTTCAGCTAAAGAATGCACAGTGCAATTTGTTTATTTTACCATTTGCAAATACAACTAAACAGAGGTAATGCACCCTGAAAAGAGAAAGCAGGAAAGCTTCTCAGATGGTGGGCTTACTGATGTTCTTTGGTTGTTTTGCTGGAGGCTGAAAATTCAGCAAAACGCGTAATTAGCCCATGTTTGAAATTCCCTGTTTTGTTGGAAATTAAGCACAAGCTAAACTCAGTTCCTATTCAGCAAAGAGTATTAACACATGCTGAAATATTAGTATCTACTTCAGCGTCTGGCTTAAACTGTGCCTAAATCTTTAAGGCTAAGACAAATTCATCTTTTAGAAAGAGAAAGCTTCTTACCTGTCCTTCTTGTCATTATATGTGTGTGTATAATTTGGAGAAATTTAGGTGGAAAATGGGCTATACATATGCCCTGGTTAATCTAGATTTACAGGAACACTTTGATATGGGTCTGTTTAACGGACTAGTTAGACTAAAGGCAGCAGGGGATCCTCGAACCATGGGAAAGAATAAAAAACTTGGCTAAAGGACAAAACAAAATACAGAGGGGAAAAATGGATTTTTGCCTCATAAGAAGAAAGAGAAAGCACGGAATTATTTTCCTGTAAAGCCTATTGTTATTACCTGTCTTTTTAATAATGATTAGATCTTGAGAGAGAAAAGTGAGCTACACGCATTAAACTTGCATTGATCTAGAGCCCCTCGTAGTTGCAGGCAAGTGAGCGGGCCAGTATAAACTGACATTCAGACTTGCGAGACTCGTGAAGTTTTGAGGCAACAGCACTTTAAATCACATTTTTATCTGCAGGCATGGCTTTTGCATTTGACTTTAAAATGGTGCAGATACCTAAATGCCCAACTCAGCAAAATAGTTTGCAATCATCTGCTTGAAAAATAAGTGAGCTGGTAAGATACAGTAAAGGTGCTCAAGAAATGACTGCCTGGAGTTGTACTGCTAACCGATGGATGGCACCAATGAAATGCTTCATTCATCTTTAGCAAAAGCAAGATCTTTTCCATTGGTTCTTTTCCGTACGCCCTGAGCACAGAGCCCTTCACACCGGTCCCCAGGTGATGCCCTTCTGACCAGCAAACAGCCAGTTCCAGTGGCATCTTCCACTGACAGCATGCATCACTGTGGCTGCTGTAGGAATAAAGGGACCTGGCGTTCAAAAGGGAGGCCAAAACAAAAGCTGAGGAAAATAATGGAAGTCCTGGGATCACCAGTGTGACAACACTGAGGGTGTCTGCTTTATCACATCCAAAGTCAAGAGGTGAACATCATCCCTGAATACTCTACCGTCTCTCCAGGGAGCCTCTGGGGCTCTTCGGGGCAGGAGAACAGAAACGAGGATGATGCCCAGACTGGAGGGGACAGGACAGTGATGGTGATGTGGGAGGCTTTTGGTGTTCTGCTTCTTTCCGCCACAGGCATCTCAAGACACCCAGGGGTCAGAACAAACAGCCACGCTAACAGGCACAGAAGACCGCTTGAAAGGTCTTTTGCTCATTTTGTCTGCTTGGGGTTTTTTTCTGTTTGTTTTGGGGTTTGGTGGTGGTGGTGGTGTTTTTTTATGCTAGATCTTGTGTGCTTTGCCATGAGGAAGTTTGGCGTTGCCTGCTACGTCTTGTGCTCAGCCTGCCTGTGGGATTCAGTCCCTCGCACTTCTGTCAAGTCCAGGCATGGGCGTGCAAATCTACACCTCCCTCACCTGCCCCGTTGTGCCGGCTGTGTCCTGGCACCCTCAGCAATTCATCTCACACCTCACATGGCAGCAATTTTAAGAAAGCGCGTGCAGACACAGATATAACCACTGCTTTTTTATCGGTTACGTATCTGGGTCTGCACTTGTTTTCTTAATTTCTTATTAAAAAAAAATTTTTCTGTGGTAAAGTAAAAATAGGAAGGGCCCATTTGTTCTCTCCGGCAAGTGCTTATCAGTCCTGCTTTAATCCATACACAGTGTACTAGGGGCTGGAAAACCGAACTGAAGGTATTCAAGGTATCCACTGACATCTGATGGCCCTGTATAGGTTGCTTTCTCCTGTCCATAAGTTCAGGCACTCGTGGATACCCTGTGCTTGAACAGCATCAGGGCATGTTGGCCTGGATTCCCCTGGGCTTGAGTAAGATGCAGTTTCACTGATTAGAGTAAAAAGAGTCACCAGGAATTAAATTATATGTCCTAATTAAGTCAATCACAAGGAGTGTACCCCTTCAACAAAGCTATATTTCACAGGTGCTGTACTAATTAAGTGGGGAAAGGAGAAATGCAGTCAGTATACAGTCAGTAGGTGCTTTGGGGAGCCCAAGGCCAGGATGAAACTTGTCAAAAACAGTGGACCCAAGTCTGGGGAAAATGTGAAAATCTTCTTTGATGATGATCTTCTTGACAGCCTGCTAGAAAAAAGGAATAGATGAGATATCTTGCAGCCGACTATCAAGTGTGTAAGATGTGTTATGCTTATTTTCCTTGCACGGGTCAGTTAAGAATGACTAAAAGTGGCAAACCAGAGGCCTTCAAGTCCCCAGGGGAGTAGAGGTCCTAACCCCTGGTCCAGGTCTGCTCTTGTGATGCCCAGCATCTCAGTGCCCAGGGACCCTGGCGGGGCTGCAGGATTCTCCTTCATCAAGCATCAAACAAGGGCTGCCTTGGGAGTTTGTGACAAAACCTGCAAATCCAGGAGAGCTGCTGTTGGCCAGAATCTTCTTGGTGGGCAGCAGGGACTCAGATGAGTCTTGGGGTCTTCTCAGATTGTAACATAGGAGGAGAGCTGAGAAAGGCTGAATAATCTATGAAGTGGATCATTTCCAGCAGCCTGGAAGATTGCTCTTTCCAGTGCTGACATTGGAAAGACAGGATGTTGGGATTATAGAGATGCTAGTGGGACTAAGTGGCTCATTCCCATCCCATATTAATACTGTATTTGGCATCCAAAGGATGACATTTTGCACTGAGATTCCAGTGTGAACTAAATCATTTTGCATGACACTGTTGTTTTTATATTTCTACTTAATTTATTTATTGAAGGCAGTTGTTTATATCAGACTACTCATGCAATGTCCAAACTTCTTTGGATCATGTATACTAAGCCGTTGAGCAGAATAGCCTTGGCTACTAAAAGTGGCATAGATTTATATCATCTCGAACATATCTGAGAATACCAAGGACTAGAAAAAAGTTCCTGAGAAATTTCTGAAGTACCTTTTGAAAAGGAGATACAAGAAAAATGACTTATACCTATAGAGCATCATATAAACAGAGCATAAAATATAAGAAACATACAGTCTATATATAGAGCATGAACTTAAAAATGAAGACTGAAAGACATTTTACTGATCGAGTTCCAGAAAAACTAACAGATGGGAAAAGACATGGTTATTTAAAGGCTGAGAAACGAGCACAAATACTATTAGACTCTGACTATATTTCAGTGAATAAACAAATGCAGTCCTTACTCCACAATAAAAAAACATGTCATTCCAATGCTAAACACAGTCTGAGGTAAGGAAAATGCTTCATCTGATTGTTTTACGGTCATCTCCCACATTTTAACGATACATTGAAGTGAAATCTAAGTGTGGGCAAGGAAAAAAAGAATAGACAGCCATTTACAATTTAAAAGGGGCTATGAATTGTTATGGTTTACTTCCAGGGACGTACTGAAGCCCATTCATCTCCTAACAGGCAAGCTGAGGGTACTGCGGTCTCGGCACCTTGCTGGGGATGCTGTCGCCGACTGTGGGCACCACAGCTCGACCCGGCCTTCCTGGCAAGAGGCCCCCGCCGAGCCCCCTCCTCGCGCAGGGAAGCAGGACTTAGCAGATAACCACAGCTTTCACCTGACTTTTCTGGGACTTCTCTGCAGCACTGTGTTTCTTCTTGTTGGGGGGCGCTGACCCTGGCTGGACACCAGGTGCCCACCAAAGCCACTCTATCATTCCCCTCCTCAGCTGGACAGGGGAGAGAAAATATAACAAAAGGCTCGTGGGTCGAGATAAGGACAGAGAAGGATCACTCCCCACTTATGGTCACGGGCAAAAGACAGGCTCAACTTGGGGAAGGAACAAAATCAATTTAACTTGCTACCAATCAAATCAAAACGAGGACACTGAGAAGTCAAACCCGACCTGAGAACGCCTTCCCCCCACCCCTCCCTCCTTCCCCCTCAGCCCCACTCCCGGTTCTCTCTCCCTCCTCCCCCCGGCGGCGCAGGGGAACAGGGGCTGGGGTCAGTCCGCCATACCTGGTCTCTGCCGCTCCTTCCTCCTCAGGGGGAGGAGGACTCCTCCGCACTCGCTCCTGCTCCGCCGTGGGGTGTCTCCCGCGGGAGACGGTCCTCCACCAACTTCTCCACCGTGGGTCCTTCCCGCGGGCTGCAGTCCTTCAGGCACAGCCTGCTCCAGCGCGGGCTTCCCCATGGCGTGGCGGCCATCTTGGGGGGCACCCCCCCGCTCCGGCGTGGGCTCCTCCCCAGCACACCTCCTCCCCTCCTTCTTCACTGACCTTGGTGTCTGCAGGGTTGTTTCTCTCACATATTCTCACTCCTCTCTCCGGCTGCAGTTGCCGTTGCGCAGTTTTTCCCCCCTTCTTAAAACTGTTCTCCCAGAGGCACTACCACCGTCGCTGATGGGCTCGGCCTGGGCCAGCAGCGGGTCCAGCTTGGAGCCGGCTGGCATTGGCTCCGTCAGACACGGGGAAGCTTCTAGCAGCTTCTCACAGAAGCCACCCCACTACCAAAATGTTGCCACACAAACCCAATATGCTTGTGCAGTGGTTAGTTTTCCTCATTACAGGAAAGCTCTGTGGACTGTTAACATGGATGCGGTAACGTGTGTGAAAACGTCTTCACTCCAGCTTGGCATTGCCTTGCCATAGCTCAGGTGCCAGGAGTTAAATGATGTTCTGCCCTAAGTTGGGCTCATACAGATGATTTCAGGGTAAAGGCGCAGCACTAAACTGATTATCAGCTTACATTTTATTTGTTAAATATTTACTGCCCACAGCCTACAGCCTCTCTGGAGACAGATGATTACATTTTCCACCCTGTTATGAAAATAAATCTTCTCTCTTCCTCAGGATGCCTTTTCTGTTTAAGCAAAATTAAATCTCTGATTTTTTGAGAGACTTGCTGTGGTTAAATCACTGCCCTATATTTCCTTCAGTAGTGATCTCAAATGAGTTTGGCAAGATAACAAAACTTTCTGTAACACACTGGTTAGTCCTCTTAATTAACAGGGCTGAATACAGCCAAAAATATAGTTTCCAAAATATTCAGCCTCAGACCAACACAGTTCCGTGTTGCTTCAGGTGTCATTTAAGCATGCCGTAATATTCCCAGGAACTCCGACTGTCTCTTCGCAGATGATTTTATTACAAATAGGAGAGCATTTTTCAAATAGATAATTTCTGGTGCAAATGATTTGCAAAGGTGTCCTTGATTTTTGTGGAGGCATATGCAAACATTCTTCCTGATACTTGGCTTCCTCTATGAAAGAGCCAAGTAAGGGAATGAACAGTGCTTCATATTTTAACAGCAGGAAAAAACACTCTTCTAGGATGTGTACTTTTCATATTTCCAGGTGCAAAGTGTGCCTCTGGTACTGCTGAGAACCTCTGGACCTCTTGCTACATGAACCTCTCGAGAAACCCTGGTGCAGAGATTGTGCAAACGTGTTATAGCACCAGTGTTTGGATCCCACCACGCAGAAAACTTCATCTTGTTTAATATTTCCAGCTGAGGGTGGAAAGATATCCTTCCAGCCTGGAATGATTTCTGGGGTATTAGCTAAACATTGGCAAATTTATGGCCAAACTGAAATGTGGAAATCATGGATTAATGCCCCTTTTGTGCAACTTCTCAGCTCATTACTTAATTCTGAGAAGATGAGGGGCTCCCCTGACCACGCGTGTGTTTTCAGAGGAGACTTCAGCTGCACAACCGTGTTTGTAAGACAGAAACTTTGTATAAAATAGCTTGTTTCATTATGTGCTTAAGCTGTGGTTTGACAAGATGATTTAGGGTGTCTCGTACCTTATCTAACAGGCACGGATTGCAAAGTGCTAGACAAACTCACTCTGCTGGTTCATACTGGTTCAAAAAATGTAGGTGGGAGGTATGACTTGTCCTAGAGACTTGCATAGTCTGTCTGAATTGTTATTATATAAAGTATATGTAAGGTATTATGTGAGGTATTATAACACCTTATTTTGGCTGAGGTATTGTTTGTCCTCCTGTGGCTGGCATAAAACCGACATACGTAACATATTTTGCACTCTGATTCAGCGTACTGCAGAGGTGTTCACATCTGATATCATCACATTTGTGCTGCCAGGTGATCCAATAGCACAGCTTCTGTATCCATGACCATGACTTATGTCACTTTTTACAGAAGAACCTAATCAAAAAAATCAGCAAAACCCTCTGAAGTCAGGGGGCTTTGGATCAAGTCAGTCTCTCACTTGCTTTGCTCCCCCCAGGTGGAAACAGACTGGATAACTTAATTGGTTTAAAAAGAATGCTTCATTTCCTAAGAGAACGGCTTTGACTTAATCTCATTCAGTAAAATGCTGTAAAAGTGACTTTCCCACAAATAAGGAGCAGTAAATTAGCTTTTAAGAAAAAGCATTCTATATTTAACAGCACCACAACTTAACTAATTTTTAAACTGAGGTATCTATGGTATTTTTTTGAAAGAAATCTTCAGTGTAGTTACTGTCTTGTTCATGTATTAGCCCTGGGGAGAAGAGGGAAGGAACGTGTGATGTGATGTGATACGTGTCATGAGATCACCCCTGGCTTGAAGATGACCTCAGCCTAAGGCAGATGGCTAAGGCATCTAACAGGAGTATCTGCTTAAGCTACAAAAATTGGACATAGTTCATATTTCTAAGGCTTCAAAATACGGGAGTGTTTCAGTATGGTTTTAGTTTTCGCCTGGCTTAATTACAATGCTCTGTTAGCACAGTCTGCTGCTGGTTTGTTTCTTTTCCTAGTAGCAAGTCTGAATGCACTCCTAGTTCTCTTGACAACAATCCTGTTCCCAAAGTCATACCCATGACAGGGCTTGTGACTGAAGGAAAAAAATACAAGCTGCTCACAAAGCTGTGTCTCAGACCTTTCAGACCTGTCGTTTGATTCCCAAGATAGGTTTCTCTACGTTGTCTTTCAAAAGGTGGGCACGTGCCAGGCCGAGCAGGGTTGGCCTTATCAATCTGGTCATGGAGACCGGGAGGTTTCGGATCGCGGGTGAAACCACGTTACCTCATCTTTCCAGATGCTCATTCACCTGCTTACACACACGCTTCTGGCTCACAGCGTGAGACATGCTGAAGTCATGAAAAAAGGCTGTAGGTTGCTGTGGGAGTAGTTAACATCGGAAAAACCAGTCAGCAGATGTTTGTGGTGTTTCATATGGGTTCTTGCAGTCTCTGCTTCTCTGGGACTCGGTGCAGCCCCAGCACTCCACACCATTAGATTGTAAGTGAGATTGCAGAGGGGATGAGTCGTTGTTTTGGCTGGGTTTTTTCTGTCCTGTATCTGCTTCTGTAACGAGGCCACAGTACATACTGGGAATCCTACATGCTAGAGCATACAGTAGCAACTATGATGGCAGGAGAACTAGTTATGTCAGTCAAGTTAACTGCAAGCTATTTTTTCTTTCTGCATAGGCAGTGCTACAACAGCACAGAACTACTCGGAGTTCAGCGTTTTCTCAAGCCAGTCTTAGGCAGTGGTTTTATTATGCTGCACACGCTGAACATGCATTTTTGCGGGGACTGGTAGTGTTTGGGAGCAGACTGGAGAGCAACAGCAACACAGCACATTTCTCTGGGGGAGAGAGGCTGCAGCTAATTGACTTCCAGGCATGTGAAACAAAAAGGGCTGCTTTCGGAGGAAGGGGAATTACAGCTTGCCCAACAGAAGTTACAACGATTGAGCAAAAGCAACGGGTTCGACAGAGAGTTTCTAGTTTCATTTCTTGAGCGCAGGGGCCAGGGAGCCATAGACCTGAGAGCTGGAAAGTGGAACGGGAAAAATTAAGACAGTTTCAGTAGTATTATGGGCATATGGGACACACTGAAAAAGGAGATTATTGAATTGTCCTGGTTTCAGCTGGGATAGAGTTAACTGTCTTCCTAGTAGCTGGTATAGTGCTATGTTTTGAGTTCAGAGCGAAGAATGTCGATAACACTGATGTTTTCAGTTGTTGCTCAGTAGTGTTTAGACTAATGTCAAGGATTTTTCAGCTTCTCATGCCCAGCCAGTGAGAAAGCTGGAGGGGCACAAGAAGTTGGCACAGGACACAGCCAGGGCACCTGACCCAAACTGGCCAACGGGGTATTCCATACCATGGGACGTCCCATCCAGTATAGGAACGGGGAAGTGGGGGCAGGGATTCGCCGCTCGGGGACTGGCTGGGTGTCGGTCGGCGGGTGGTGAGCAATTGCACTGCGCATCATTTGTACATTCCAATCCTTTCATTATTGCTGTTGTCATTTTATTAGTGTTATCATTATCATTATTAGTTTCTTCTTTTCTGTTCTATTAAACCGTTCTTATCTCAACCCACGGGTTTTGCTTCTTTTCCCGATTTTCTCCCCCATCCCACTGGGTGGGGGCGAGTGAGTGAGCGGCTGCGTGGTGTTTAGTTGCTGGCTGGGGTTAAACCACGACATGAATGATGGCAGTAGTGATTAACAAAAATTGACTGCAAAATTGAGTATCATTTGCTTCATCTGTCCTCCTTATTCCCATAGTGTATCATCTTACCTTTGAGGTTTCTATTAGGACAAGAGTATTTCTGCCTTTTCTTTGCTGATTAGAGCCATGGAGAGCCTTAAAGGTCAATTTATTTACTTATTGCAAAAACAACACCTGTTTTTAACCAGGTCCCAAGCTGCCGAGTTAAGAGTGTCAGTGGGTGAGAAGGAAAACAAAACAGCAGCAGCAGGAAAGATTCTCTTAGTTCAAGGGCCGAGTCCGGAGAGGGGCTCCAGAGCAGAGTGGAGGTGGGTGGCAGGGATGCGAGGACCAACAGAGAGTGAAAAGCAAATTCATGGCACTCAGAGGTGTGGGAAGGAAAGAGCAGGCGGGAGGACATGCAGAGCCTCGGGTGAAGGGAGAGAAGCGGAGGATGCTGCTGTAGGGAGGTGGGGGGTAGAGAGGCTCTGGCATACAACGTGAGGAGACAGTCATAGGAAACTGGGTGCGTGGTGAAGGGCCCAGCCGTAAGGCAAGGGAAAAAAAGTTCACGGGGGTGTTTTTAATCGGACTCATAGTAAAAATTTTTTGAAAAAGCAAGGACGGATAGACAACAGAGGAGGAAAATAGCAAACACCATAGGGACTATGTGTAAAGAATAGAAAACTCAGAAGAGACTTCAGAAGAGGAATAGTTCAGATTTAATAATTAAGCCTGTATTGTAGGCCTGGATTGACAAGGAGCAAATGGTGTCCTTGAAAGGTGCCTTCTCAAATTATGTCTCTTCCTTATCAGTAAGAAATAGGGCTAGGTCTATTAACCCACTCCAGCTTTCTCTAAAAATGTTTTGTTTAATCTGAAAAAAACTCCATATAATTTTTCAGAAGAACAAAAAGTCAGCTCAAACAGACTGAGAGTGCTTTTTGTTTTAATCTTTTGGTTTGCTTAAGGAGCTGAAAAATCAGCCCGAGGCTCAGCCAGAGCAGTTACAGGTACTTTGTAAGCTGCAAAAGTTCACCCCCTCCCCGGGGCACACTAAAACGCATTTCTTTGCAGGGCAGAGTAGGAGCTCGCACAGAGTTACTTACCAGCACTGCACCATAACTCACGGACAGGACTTGGAAACTTATTTGCATTGCTCGGCTAAGGATTCGTTCAGCACATCCCAAAGAGAACGACAAAGCGCCTTCGTACCCATGGGCTGCTGCCAAGCTGATCCCGAGGACTGCGCTGAATTACGCCGCTTTGCAGTAGGGACCCTTAAGCCAACAACAGGCATATTTCAGCAACGCGCTAACCGTGACCTCTCGCTTTCAGCAGGCACATCTCTGACGCCGGCGGGAGGCCAGGCGAGTGCCATATAGGGCCAGCTTTGCTGATTCACATGAGCCATACATCCTCCCGCACCGGTGAAATCCTCGGCTGACCTGTGAACAACACAAAGGAGGATAGATCTATCCCTAATGCTCTAACTCAGAACTCCTCAGCCTAGTTTTTATGACATTAAAATCTTAGAAAATCTTATCAGCGGTGAACTGCAGGATGGGTCTATATGGCTAAAATTGCACGTTTTCAACTTGAAAGCAAAATATGTATCTAAATGTAATGGGAAGAAAAAAGATTAGAATTAACAATACATCAAATTAACCATTTCAATGTATTGTCCATTGGTTGGCCAGGACTCGTTACAGAATTCCTGCTTACACTGAAAATACAAACCTTAGCTGGATGTGAGCATGCAGGCAGTTAATGGAAAGGATGGGCGGATTCTGCATGTTCTTTCTCTTGATTTACAATACCAAACTACTGCACATGCATGCGAAGAAATACACTTGAATTCTACTTTCCACTTTGGGCAGATACTAACTCACCATTTCCATTCCAAATGTTTATTTATTTTGTTTATCTCTTTCCATCTTTTTCCCAGGATACATGGTTGTCCTCAGAACGAATTCTCCCCCCTAAAGGTCTGCAATGTGTTAGAACTCGTTTCTCCAGCCAGAAGGACAATCTGTGTAATAATTTCTGTGTTATGAAAACATACCATCTACTAAAAGTTGGTAAAAATCAAAGTATTCATTCGTTATTTTCTCTGTAGTCTGCTGGGAGATCTAAAAGCAATAAATGAAAAGACTATCAGTGCCTCAGGAGGATAATGAGAACTTTTATTGCCCAGGGAAGAAAAGTTTATATTGAAGCTTAGTGGATACCAACCCTGTGCATGTGAAGATGCATCCTGTTTTAAAACAAGACAAATATTTTTCTGATGGTGGGAAATTTTCCTGGGATACAAGAATGATGCGCACCAAGAGAGCAATCAAAAGACACGGTGTCTTACCAACTGTTTGTGATCTGGTTTTCTGTCCTCACTCTGCTTACCTAGGCTGGTCCAGCAAGAGGTGCCTTGAGTTTACGTGACAAGCTCTGCGGTGCACTGGCGAGGTCGCAGCTGCCCCCCGCCAAATTTCGGACAGGGGCTGCTGTTGCAGTTAGTGGATGCGGCACATCCACAGCTACTAGTAGTGCAGCACCCGAGGTGGATGACTTCGCGAAGGAAGATTCCCTCTCTGCTTGAGAGCTGGGAAAAGTCTGACGACTCCAAGAGACATTTCTGAATTGCAAACATGGCTTTGAATAAAACAGAGACATGCGGCCATTTATTTATTTATGCTTAGACCATGGACATTCATTTAAGACTTGAAAATGAAATTAACTTTATATTTACATATGTGGTTTTTATGTATTTATATTAACGTAGATTTATATTTTGGGAGAAAGAGGAGTAAAGGTAGCCAGGCACAATGCTTTGGCCTCCTGTACAGCAGCTGACAGCATTAAATTTAGTCACACGCGGGTCTAATCATCGCCGCAGTTCGGACTGGGGTGACTTGGATCCTGTGCTCTCATGTGCTTAGACTGCTTTGTGAGTAAAGTCCTGGCTGTGTAGCTCACACTACAGAGGTGGACGTCTGCCTCGTCCAAAAGCAACAGATCAGCAGCGCTTCACCTCCTTGGTGTTTCCGTCTCGCCGAGGTCACTGTTCATAGCGAGTAGTTTACCACCGCGTCGGCACTTGGACTTGCCAGACCTACGTTACCGGGATGCTGCCGCGGCTCTGCGGTACCCAACGCCAGGATCGTCTCAGCCGTCTCTGCACCGAGCATCTGCCTTCCCTGTAGTGACAGCGAAGCTGCTTGGTAGTCTGCCATGCCAGTGCCACAGTCAGACACGTGCCATGGGTTCAGCTTTCTCTCCTTGGCTTCTCGTCTGCACCTCCAGGGATTTTTTGGGTGTTTCTTTTTGTGTCGGTATTGGGAAGGCTTAGTATTATTCTGCTTGCGAGTCTGGATGAGAGAAATTCAGTGCAGCATTACAGAGGCACGATACAGCCTAACTACACCAAATGCCTGCCGAGAGTCAGCGTGTTGCGATCATGGGATGGTTGGTAAAAGTTACGTCTTGGGAAGAGCCAGGACAGTGTCCGAAGGAAACAATCCAACCATCTGGAATCACTTGTATGAGAGCCCATCATTTCTAAGTCCCTAAGCGCTAGATCCTACAGTCCGCGCACACCCAAAAATACGATTAGCATTGACAGGGGAAATGGCTGCATCGAAGAATCTTGAAATGAAAGCTTATTCGTGTTAAATACAGATTAAAATCCAAGTTTAAAGCGGCAATCGAGCTTTTTAATTGCTCCTTTCAGCTGTGGTTTTGTAAGAAGTAGAAAATAACTGCACAAGCGTTGGTTAATTTAGAAAAGTCTACTCTGAAGGGAGATTTTGAAAAATGCTAGGAATAATAAAACTGAGCCATTTTTACATTGTGCCAGAAAAAACTCCAAGTTAACAAAAAAAGTCTGGCTCCAAGCCAGACCACCAAAATAGAAACTAAGCATAGCGCTACAAATATAGTCCCAGAAATTGGTTCACATCAATTTGGTTATCCTCTAAGTAAAAAAAATGAGGAATGATTAAAAATTTCTGATTTAATAATGCTCTGAAAAATCCCACTTGTATTGCAGGCCATCTCCATTAATGTAAAAGCCAAGACTCATTTTTTTTGATAGCACACACACCTTTATGCATTAACAAGTTGCATGGCAAGACAATTATAATGTACTTACAAGGCTTTGCACTAAATTGAGAGAAACTTTTGTGCAAATTCCTAGGTTAATCCAATTTCCTTTCATGGAGTAAAAAGGAGCAAAAATATCTTAAAATAATTGAGATAGGAAAGGTATTAAAAACCTGTTTTATGGAAACTGCTGTTTTTCTGAGAAAAAAAACCCAAACAGCACAACATTTCTGACGCTGCAAGTTGTTAAAATAACTGCTGCTGAACATAAGGGGTCCATCTGCTGAGAAAAATTGGAGTAATTTTTAAATAGTTGCAGTAGGAGCAGTTACATTTTTAAACAAAAGGGCTTTAGAGAGTTTTTTTGGCATAATGCTGAATCTAAGGTCAGGTGGCTAAGCTTTGTTTTAGAAATACAGGAGGTAGAAGCTTCTACTGTAAAGAGCAGCATGGTGTCTCAGAGGACAAGAGACCCGACGCGAACAAACTAAACTCGAGGACGCAGAAGTTGACCTTCTCTTACCTGCTACCTAGCAGAGGTATTTAGAGACGTTGAAAGCACCTGCATCCAGAAGAAATTAGAAGGAATGCTGGGATATTTTAAAATTATGCAGGCTGGATAGTCTATCTTTACAGGAAATGCTGAGAGATTGCAGAGGGACCTGGCAACTGTGGGACTACCCAGAACAACAGTGGGTAAAATCCAGCATATATAAAAGCAAAGTAGCACGCACAGAAGGTAAACCGTGAGCGTATCTCAGAGGTAAACCGTGAGTGTATCTATCTCAGAGGTAAACCATGAGTGTATCTCGGAGGGCTCTCAACAGTTTCTGCTCAGGGCATTGCCACTGACTGTCCCCTGGGAACTGGGAGTTAAAAAAAAAAAAAAAGGAAGAAAAAGGAATTCCAGGACAAAGACTGGAGTAGAAACTGCAATAGGAAATATCACAGTGAAGAAATATTCATATGCCACACTCAACAATTTGACCCATACAACACATCTTTATAATTTCTGACCATCTCTCAGTATTGACTGTCTTCAGCATAACACGCAGCAAAGTCTGACAGACTTTGCTGTTTCCTTACTGCTTGAAAGAGGCTTCCAAGTAAAGAGTCTTTCCCAAAGTTTACTGTTGACCGTGTTTTCTCCAGCCTCGTAGCTCCGTAGCCACAGTTTCCAATGCTTACACACAAATTTGTAAAACTCAGCTTTTCCAGACATCGACTGAATTCCTGCTTCTCCCAGCCCTGGCATCACAGGGAACCGGGGTGGTGGACTGACCCCTTCCACCCACCAGAGCCCCGGCAGCAGGCACGGCAGAGGGGGATGGAGGAGAAGCAGGGAGTCTATAGCCAGCCCCAAACTTCGTCCCTTTTCTGGAGTGCTGTGTAGCTACTAGTGCACGGTGTGCGCGCAGGTGTGTTCCCTACTTCCCCCAAATCCTTAAAATGGACATCATAGATGAAGGTCGTTCAATATGAAGACAACTCTCCCATCCTTAGCTATCGCAAATGGCTCTCTTCTCCGCTGGCCCACCAGAGTAATGCTGGCTTTTTTACTCTGGTCCTGCCTGTTTTCAAAGGGTGCAGCAACAGAGAGGGGAGGATTAGGTAAATGGCACTCTCTACAGGTTCCTGAATAACTCTAGCCTTCACCTTGAGGTCTGAAATTGCTCTCCTCTTCACAATGGCATTTCTCCCACTGATGGGGCGGGGGGAAACAAATCAGAAGAATAGATCCTTTGCTGCTTGTTCATAAAGTAATTAATCAATACCACCACCGGAAACCTGTGGTGGAACTTCAGAGGCATTAAATGAGCAATACAGAAGTTAATTTAATTGCCAGTAGTTTTGAGCAGAGCAAACTAACAGACGAAGCTGTCTAAAGCTAACATTTCAAAGCTTTCAGGTTCTTGCTTGACCAAGCCCAGCATCTGCAGCACTATTTTAAAACACTCACTACAACGAACAGGCACACGTGCTCAAGGCGACATCCCCATCTCAAGAAAGTCACTTCTGCATTCTGAAAGAAAGGCAAAATATGTTTTACTTTCTTGTGGCTTGCCAGGTTAAGCCACAGAGTCAGCCATCTCACCAGGACACATTTTGTCAAATAATTTTTTCCTCCTAGCACAGCCAAACCATCCCACGCCCATGCCACTCTGCGATGAAACACAGGGCTTGCTGTCCTAGACTGCTGGCAACCCAAGCCATAGCAAGAAGCAGATTTATCTTTTCTGGTCCTCCACCACTGTGAGATACAAATCAAGCTATAACCAACACTTCCCACACTAAGTTTAGTAGCATTCATTCTGCTTTTCTTACACTCACAAGGAAACATCTCTACCAGCCCTCCTCACCTTTCTGTTGCTTGGCGAGACCCTCTTGCAGCAGCTTCACACAACAAGGCGTCAAGACTGATGCTGCAGGAACACCAGAAAAAAAACAAAAAAAAGAAGTTTCTTCGTCTCCGTGTTCCGCAGAAACTGCTCATTCAGAGACTGTGAGCCGGCAAGATGAAGAGAAGCAAAAAGGCACCGTGCATCTCGGAGCTCAGCAGTTCAGCCGCTGTGAGCCGGTGCAGAACCTGGTGACCTGAGCTCTTGTTCTCAGCTTCTCCGCTTTGGGAAGCGCTCCCCATTAACAGCTTCCTCGTACAAGAGGCAGGTGAAGGATATGCTTATCCAGTCCTCTCCCTTTTGACGGGGAACAACCGAGATTACTTACACCTCCGTGCAGTACAGGGCCACAAGCAACTTGTGCTCAACAGTGTCGTAACATGCTAAAAGTTTGCATTTTCAATGTTTTGAGCGGTGATAAAAAAGAACCCTAATGTTTTTAAATGCTTGCTAACAAAGCTACAGAACGTTTTAAGTAATCTTAACACACTGGTAAATTGTATTGTTTTCTACCTTATTTGTATTGAAACATTCAATTTTATTCCTTTTCATTTGCATGCAATCAAAATGTTTAAAATAGAAAATGCATGTTTTAGGAAATGGTGCATAGCAGATACCACCCACTCTCCTCTCAGAAAGCATTTGCAACTGTAGCTTATGTGTTGTTATTATTTGTTGCACATTCCAGTTATACAATGAAAGTACTTTTTGTGGGGGTTGGGGGGGGGGGTTGGTTTGGTGTTTTTTTTTTTTTAAGCATGGTAAGGCACAAGAAGCAGAGTGATCTTTTAAGCTCCCTCCCTGAGGGGCACAGCTCCGTAACCAGTTGCATGAAGTGCCCTCATGCCTGGTGGGTCAGCTTTGTCACCAGCTGAGTTTAAACCACGACACATGGAGAGAAGGAAAATGAAATGCTTCTCCCCCCCAGCCCACAGCCCTTCCTTCAAGTCCCTCATTAGCTGCAGTCACACCGAGTGCACCAAGATACACACCTGCACGCCCTGAGCAAAGGCACCCTCAGAGATTTCTCCACCTCGCACTGATCTTTATTTTATTCTTAAGAATCTGGAGTTGCTAACATTTGTAATCCTCACACCTCTGTTAAGTACTTCTATAAACTTCATTCCGCAGCTTTAAGGGGGAAAAAAACCTTTTCGCTTAGCACTGCATGGATCATCCATGGGAGCATATGTATATGGCAGGGAACTACCTGCATGCACGGGTGGTACTTCTTCCTCCCGAACACCAGCATGAATGACATTTGACTGTTATGGAGTGAAAACAACAGAGGAGATGAGGGAGGAATGATGGAAGACGAATGCCAGGACACCCAAGCAGAGGGTAAAAACTTTAGGCAGAGGAGATACGAACTCTCGGCCCATGTTACACACTTTGAGGAGCTGTCTTGTCTCTGTTTGTGCCAGGGACATCTACAGGGGAACACGCAGTCCAGGTCCTCTGCCACCACGTTGTCTTGCAGCTTATCAACTAAGCAGCCCCACCAACTAACGCCAGCACCCCCGGCCCTTCCACTGCCTACGACTGCCTCTGCAGAACAAGCCACACGCAGTCACGGACTGAGACTTCATATAGCCTCCTAACTTCGTGTAACCTCGTATTTTGGGATAATATAGGGCATTTACGGACACTTTGAACACCAGCAATGCAGATGGCACTTATAATATCTGAAGCCAGTATAAGCCATATTTCTGTTTTTAAAGACTGCCATTTTAAGTGGCAAGTGGCATTTTCGACACCCGCTGATGTGGGTGCAGATACAATGCTCGTATTACATGGCTCAGAAAATAAACCTGAAAACTGAACGTGATCTGAGTTTTAGACTTTGCACAGAACCAAAAAAATTAAGCTAAACAGTGACTGAGTGTTGTGGAAAGGATTTTAGGGACACAAATGTTTGCAATTAAAAAATTCAAAGAAAACAGATTTTGTTTGGATGTAAACATTCCCCTGCTGCCCTGGAAATACTAACACAGCAACACTGCACTGAGACATTGGGAAGAAGAAAGTGTTCTTTAAAGTAAAGAAAGAGCAACAACCACCAAAAAAGGTAAAAGTACTTCTTCAAATATTTCAAGTTTACAAAAGTGTAAGATATTGTAAACATGTTCCTGGCTTTTTAAATCTCAGCTGCTGTTTAGCCGATTGCCCAGTAAACTGACAAACTGCAAAGATGCCAGCTGGTTTTGATGAGAATTCCTAGGGAAAAAAGAAAAAAACAAACAATAAAAAAAATAAAGAGTGCTATATGCAGAAGATTACATGGATAAAAATTTATGTGCTGTATTGGGCCGGACTAACACACACTGAACTCTGTGATAGGGTAAAAGTCAAACCTGAGTGCCAAAACGAAAGAGGAAAAGTAAGATCTAGCTTTAAGATTTCTCCAGCCGTTTTCAGGGACATAGGATCTTTGTAGAAAGAACTGCCAAAAGCACTCCCATAGACATTATCAATTGTTGCAGTCCCCGTTAAGCATATGACCTAAAAAAAAGTTTGATAACTTCACTAGGCAACATTTCCACAAACATCTAGGCTGTTAGCACTGACTCACATCCCTTGCCTCAATCGTTACAACAGTCTCCAGGCTTTTGGTTTTGATTTTACCACAGGAGTGGACAGAAAGACCTGTTGCCAATGCCGCCGGCTTCTCAAAAACACAGAAGCCTTGCAGGCAGCCGGGGAGGCTCCCACGTGCGCTCCCATCCAGCGACGACACATAAACACATACCAAATTTCTTCATGCTAGACCATACCAACCTGGCAGAACTACCCACACCGGGGTGAAAGGCTCCGCACGTTCAGACCGTCCGGTCAGACGCTGCCTGAACCCACGGCTGGGTGTCAGGACACGCTTGCTGCCTTCGCCAAATTTTTATAAAGAAGAAAACAAGTTGGTGAGATGATGAGAAAAAGAGGAAGATGGGAAAGCAACGGTTTAAGCTTAAATTGGAAGTCACACTGAATAACTGACAGGATCTCAGCAGAGGTCAGAAGTAATAATTTTGCTCAACTGCAGATGCAACAGGCTACCCCACATGCAAAATGTTCTGCTCTCATCTTTCCTTTAAAGACACATCATTATACTAGTAAGGCTAAAAGAGTAGTAACATTGCCTCGTTTTTTCAGATGCTCCAAATATCTCAAATCTAACTAACTGCTGCACACAGGTGGAAGTTAGAAATCCCATTTATCTGACTCTACTTTTGCTGAAGATCAACTCTAAACTCCCCAGCTGCTTCAGCTTGCTCAGACTTAGGTGTTTTAGTCTCATCCCTAAGTTGCAACACATTTTGTGCTGTCAGTCACATTGCACTGGTTTTAATTCGTTCTTTGTAATAACAATGCGTATCAATCCAGCACATGAAAAAATCACATCTGTGAAAAAAAAAAAAAAAATCCTGTCTTGCTAGAAATCCCTAAAAATAAACTTACCTGAAATTACTCCCCCAAAGTACATGCTACTTAATTCTAGTCAACTGACAGAAAACAGTTTTTCCATAAGATGCTGGGGTCCTCACAAACAAATCAATTCCCACACACCTTACAAGTATTCCCAACTGGAAATTCCATCAGTCTTGGTGAAAAGCTTTGCTGCAACTTTGTACAAATGCTCAAGATTTTTTTGAGAAAAGGGTAAGAAATTGCAGCAACACTGAAGACATCCCCCCCCACGCTAAGTAATAAGGCTTACAGAAATAGTATAATTCCTGCGTATCACCGATTTCCGCTGCAGGTCACAGTTACTGAAAGAGTAACAGAATCGAGATTCATTTCAACGCTAAGCCTCTCACCGACCACGTGCTCTATCTCCACGCATCGCTTCTTTAAAGGGTTATCCTCAGTGTCTGCTTTGAGACAGCAGGCATCTTCAGCATCTCTGTGGTACCTGCCATACCACGTAAACGACAGCAAGTTTAGCTTATAATCACCGACAGAAATCTACCCATAAATCAGAGATGAACAGAAGATATGCAATTCTCCACCACCCTTTCAACACAGCCAGCACACTGACTCAACAAGGACAAGACATCAGGAGCTGTAAAGGCAAAACCACACAGTAACTAACTGCTGGAATTTGAAGATACCCGTTTGAAGTCTGACACTTTTAATGAGAAACTAATGGACAAAGAAATTTCACGCAGAAGCTTACAGCACAACAATAAACCCGAAGCCAGGATGCACAAGTACCACGCTGAAATTACTGGGTGGCTCAAGGACAGTGATGAAGGCCAAGATTATGAAGAAGGAAAAAAAAAAAAAAAAAAGTGTGTGTGTGTGGGAGAAGTCCCACATGTCATAAAAACACCACCGCTGATAATTTGAAAGGCAAGTTTCTTTATGAAAGCAGGCAGCAATTTTAAAGCAGCCACTGACACTGGAGAGCAAGGCAGAGCCCTGGCAATTGCCTACAGCAGACACAGACGACAGGGTGGTCCAACCCAGCACCAGTAGCAACCAGGAAACTGGGAGGTGACAGAGTGCCAGGAAGGGCACCAGACTGTGTGAAGGCTGGAGAGAGTAACAAACAAACCCAACAAATTCTTGGCAGAAGGACTCGGCAAAGAACGTTAGGAAGCGTTTCAGACTCCAGCTGGGTATGCTGCTCCCAAACAGGACAAGAGAAACAGAACTGTCGCTGCTCTGAGTCAGTAGGTTAAGACCCACACTTGAGCAATTTGTCAGTGGGACTGAGGAGACCAACGTCTGCTCACCCTTCCTCGCTCCACATCCCCCCCTCCCCACGCCTCCCCCCAAATCCTGCCACTATTACAGCACTTCCTCAGGAGGAGATGCCTCCAGCGCTTCATACGGAGCAACGATGGTGAAGAAATGCAGCACGGACCAGCGAGTAACCCGAATTCTGGTTTCTTAAGAAAGCAGGCCAAGGGAAAAATGGCACAAGTGATCTGATGATGCATTGAGCTTAAGCTCCTTCTCAAAAATGAAAGGCATTTTTATAACTTGTAATTCCATCTGTAAAAGTGCTCTGTAGTCTACCGTATTGAAGGCAGATACCTCAGCATTCACTGGATCAGAGTCCCAGTCTGGAGGCCATTAAAACACTGGTATTTCAGTACAGTGGCTGTTTCATTTTCAGACAGATCGAGGCGTGATACCCGTCATCGTCTCAACAACTGGCCGAGATGAATAAGCTACGACAACTACAGTTACAACATTATCAAGCCATTATGCAAAATATTGAAAGCAAATTTCAAAGGCTGATTTGTTTTCTGTCGAGAGCTAAGATTCGGTTGTGCTTTAATAACTGAACAACAGAAATATTGTAAAAGGTCAGGTGATGGAAAAAAGTGATTACAAAAGGGGAAGTGACAGTATAAGAACAAGGGAGGGAAAAAAAAGGCTAAGCTTAAGAACAGCATTTATATATAAAAATTTATTTAGGTGAAGTCACAAACAGTTTAATATCAATTTACAAACACTTCATGTTATGCATATTATTGAAACTATCAAGAAAGGTAAAGGAGAGCAGATAATGGCAGCTTTTTCCTGAAACAACTAAAGGCATACCCTTACCATCATGCGCGTTACTGGATCATAGTATTACCTTGACCATACTCCCTAGTATGCAAGGGAAAAGGAAAAGAAAACAAAATACTGAGATGTAGAATGATTAAACCGTGAACCAGTGAATTTGATTTTCATGAACACCAGACTACAAAGGTCTAGTCTGATGCTCAGGATCTTACGTATTCTACGAGGATAAAAACCGAATAATAATTTAGGTCAATTATTATTATACTTGATCAAGAATTTTGTAATGCACTATTGGGCTAAAACTGATTTCTGGCAACGACAGCAATGGTTAATGCATTTTTCAGAGAAGAACGGAGAGGCAATATCAAGCCTCACAGAATAATTCTGTTGACAACCTGAGTTATTATACCAAGTGTATGATACTGTTTCAAGTCAAATATACATTTATGTTGCAGATACTCTCAGTGAAATGGTAAAAATAACAGCTGTAACAAGACAAGTTATGATTTATTTTTTTTGAAACAAATATAGTACATAGGTTTTTGAAGTGTCCGGTTGTGATCTGCAAAGATCCAGGATTGCACGCAAGTTTGCTCAAATGAGAAGGGTTAATCTGCGCATTAAATTGGCTTATACTTTCAAAGTAGTATTTTAGGGCAGGGTTCTCCTCCAGGAGACTGTTCCTGACCTCATTCAACCAATGTTCAATTTATTCACCTTCCTGAATCTTTGCCCTCTTTGGATAGTCTGTGACAAGTGCTGCGCTGCAGGAATTCCTGTTTTCCAGCAAACTGGCTTGCTCTGCAGGTTTGTAGTCCATTGTTACAATTGCTGATTGGGTAAAATGAATTTCCTATGTCTTCTCTAGCACAGCTTGCAACGCAACAGAAGCAGAGGTAAAAGAATGCACTAGAATACCAGAGCTCCACTTAAACACCAACGGAGTCAGGCTGTTGGCACCAATAAGAAATTCTGTATTTAACAAATCTGCAAATATTTAAGATCCAAAGTTAGTCAGTTTTATAAATAAACTCACCCACTTAGTCTGACTGCCATCCCAACTGGCCTTCTGTTTTCATGGAGTCTGGGGAAAAAAAAAAAAAAAAAAAAAAAAAAAAAAGAGAATTGTCTGAAGTTATACATACAGACATAAATTTGCAGGAATTTCTCTCAGCTATCCTACAAACGCGCCCCTTATCACACTCAAACTAAAACTAGGGTTTCTCACTTTGTTCTTTCTGTGTAAAGCAAAGTTACAGCTCTTCACTGGCGCCTTAGAAAGGACAGCTAGCTTCAAACACGACACTTTGTTTTCCTTGACTTTGTTTTTCCTGGTTAACCTTCTGTGGAAGCGCAGAACAGAGATACAGGCACTACATCAAGCTGAAATTTAAGGAGCCTTCAAGTGCAAGGGGAAATGAAATCCAGTCAGGCTACCTAATGCTATCCCTTGAAATCATGAAAACAAAATCAGCTCAAACAAACAATCTGGAAGAAAAGGCCTTTGTAAAACACCTCCTCTTCCTCTTGACAGCATGAACGTGGAAAAGCTTAGGTTCTGGCCAAAGCTGTAAGCCCATAAAAGGCTATTCTCTTCCATTTCAAATCTCTGATTATTTTGCCCAAACGCGAAGTCACATCTTGCTTCTCTGAAGGAGTTTTACACAACATAATTAGAGCTTGCAAGGAGCTGGGGAGGTGCAGGGGAAACCCACAGGTCACCTCCAAGAGCGCAACATTTCCTTGCTGCTGCCTTGCCAGTATGATAAACTCGTACTTTGTTCTAGGCCTCATCTACATTTAACAGCTGTTCAAACCATTACTTCAGTTAATGACATTTTTCTCTTTTAAACAGTTATAAGAGACTATTAGAAAGGCGGTTGAACCCACAGTGAACAACTGCACAACTTTTACTTTTGCTTTTCACCGTGCTGCTGGAGCACTATTGTTTTTACAAACATTAAACTTCTGGTATTTTGTAAGTTACTTAGTTAATATAAACATGTTTAATTTTTCTTTACACCATTTCTGGGGGGGGAAAAAAAAAATTATCAATGCCACTACTAAAAATGAACTGGGAAATTTCCACGAAACCAAAGGGGATCGAGACCTCCGGTGCCTCAGCAGAAGGCAGTGCAATGCTCTGCACTGACAGGCTGGCTGCTGTGGAAGAAGTTACAAGCCTGGTTAACATGACGAGCTGGAGATCCAGTCTCGGGCGAGCTGAAAGCTATAAGCCACTGCCCATCTGATGCTCACATAACATCTGCAGCAAAACAAGAACTGAGCTGTTGTGCTTGCAAGCAGAGAAACCTAAACAGAGATATCAGAAAAAGTTGCATAAATCTAGAGCGTCAACCACAGAAGGCACCAAGGCCACAACTCCTGTACCAGGACCTGTTTATCTACATTACTGTGTGGTGTTTGCTCCCTTTCTTTGTCATAGGTTGGCCCAGAGAAGTCACTTTTGATAGGTACCAAAGTCAGGACTTGGTGTGACACACCAGACGCTTCCAGATGCCCTGAAAAAGGCTCCTCCCTTTCCAGATCAGGCTAACAGGGTCGAACAATTTAGCCACTCCTCTGCACTGGCAATCCCTGGGAAGCACAGCATGTGATGAGCTAGCAAAAACCCTTCAGGAACGCAGAGGTTCTTCCTACGGTCCTAAAAAAATTGTTTAGAAATAAATAGAGCCAAAATAACAGAACCTCCCCACCATCATTCAGCTGGCAGGAAACTCAACATTCAGTGTTTTCTGTGCTGGGGATTTGAGACTCCAGCCACCAGCGTAAGCAAAAGCAGCACAACCCCTGCTGTAGGCAGGCAGCCCTTTGTACCCGTGGAGCTCGCTGTCACGGCTCAGGCAGTGGCAAGGGTAGGTCTGCCTCTGTGCGTTGCGGCTATACCAGTTCAGTGACACCCGGTGCCCACGCTGAAAGCAAAACCTTACCATACACGAAATCCTCCCTACTTCCCCTAATCACACCCACCATCTTTTCCCACAAACCAGGCCAGAATTTGTGGATTAAATCTACTGAGTCCCAAACCAGGTTAAATCTCCAAATCACAGTGAATTTGCAAGCTGTAGCCATTCATACTGAAGTTTATCTTTATTCACATCAATTTTTCTGGCCTCCCACACAGCCTGCAACTACCACATGCTCCCATAGTAACAGGGGAGCCCATACTCTTTGTTTTACGTACGCATAACTGTATTACTGAGAAAGTTAATGTTTTTAAAGACAACTCAGAGGAAAGAAAACAAAGCAAACCAAAACGTTTTTCTCCTAACGCCTTAAGGAAAACGCAATTCTATACCAGGGGAGGAAATCAGCGGGGCTCCTAATTTCTGGTGGCCAGAGCGATAAATGCTACAAACAATCATTTGCTGAAAGCGTGCTTTTTGGGTTTTTTTCTCCATCAACGCCCACGCCTCCCACGGCGGGCGGCCAGCTCAGGCCTCGCCAGCGGATGCCACGGCCCTACGGCTAGCACGAGCGAAGAAGGGTTGGCTTTGCGAGGCGGGAGCCGCCAACCCCCTCGAAAGGCAGCCCGGCTGCCCCCTTCTCCTCCTCCCCTCCAAGGGACCACCGCGCCCGGCCAGGGGAGCGGGGAAACGCGCTGCCGCGGCCGCCGCGGCCCGTCACACCTGGCTTTTCTCCTCCTGCTTGGGACTCTGGGAGGACGGCGGCGGCGGGGCCGGCGAGGCCTGCGCCTCGCCGTCGGCACGCGGCTGCCTGCTGACGAGCGACTTGAGGGGTGCCATCCACTTCATCCAGAGGTCGAGGTCGACGTCGCCCCAGGGCAGCGTGGGGTCCTTGGCCGCCCGCCGCCGAAAGTCCTCGTCGTAGCTCATCCAGGAGGTGCCCCCGTAAGTGGCGTGCAGCTTGCGGATGGTGTCCAGGTACTTGAACATGGCTCCGCAGCGCGCCGGGTGCTTCTCGCACAGCACGCTGGCGTACACCAGGAAGGCCGAGACCCACTGGTCCAGCGTGTCCCCCGGGCGCGGGCCGTGCTCGGGGGCCAGCTCTGTGTGGAGCAAGGAAAAGAGATCAATGAACTCCCCCCGCCAGATCCGCTCCTTGGTGGCCTTGGCCAGCTGGTAGCCCAGCGGCCGCCGCAGCCCCACGTAGGGGGTGGCCGCCGCCGCCGCCGCCTCCGCCGCCGCCTCGCCCTGCCCCGCCGCCGCCGCCGCCGCCGCCGGGCCCCCGGCCGCGCCGCTCGCCGCCGCCGCCGCCGCCTCGGCGCAGGGGCTGGCCGCCGCCGCCGCCGCCCCCAGCGCGGCCTGCCGCTCCAGCCAGCGCGGGTTCACGTAGACGGTCCGCAGGCGCGGCGCCGACCCCGCCGCCGCCGCCGCCGCCCGCGCCGAGCCCTCGGCGCCGGGCTGGAGGCGCAGCACGGCCAGGGCGGCCGGCGCGCCGGAGGGAAGGTCGCTGCCCTCCCGCCGCGGGGCCGGCTGAGCCGCCGCCGGCACCTGGAGCAGCGAGGGAGCCGCCCAGGGCGGGGAGCCGCCCCTAGGCCCGGCCGCCGCCGCCAGCGCCTCTAGGCCCGGGAGGCCGAGCCGCGAACCGGGCGCCACCGCGCCGAGCACCCATCGGGTCTCGGCGAGCCCGCCGCGGTCCCGGGGGCTCCGCGACCTCCCCTCCTCCCGGCGCCCGGCGAGGGCCGTCCCCAGCGTCAGGGGGGCCGCGGTTCCGGCCCGGCGCCGACGGCGGCTCCGCCGCCTCCCACGTGGCATCGGCGCGGCGGCTGCGGGCGAGGGGCGGGGCGGGACGGGCGCGGCGGAGGGGGCGGAGCCGGGCGGGGCCGGGCCTGCCTCCCCGCCCACCGCCGCTCCGCGCCCCCCCCGAGGCCCCGCCCCCCCGCTCCGGCCCCGCCTCCCGTCGGGGTTTGCGCGGTTCGGCGGGTCCACGCTGGGCGCGTGCCCTCCCTCTCCCCGCAGGTATACGTATATAAAAATAACACCTATGCGACTGTATAGCGCGCATACGCGCACAGGCGCTGTATACGCGCACCACGTATATAAAACATACCCTACGGAGTGTATCCATACACGCGCTAGATAGATAACGGCATACGCGCTACTGTGTAGTAGGCATACAGCGGCAGTCACCGTTGTCATTATTATTGCTTCAGCACGGAGAACATTTGGAGGAGTAGTGACGCTCCGCCGCTTTCCCCTTCCAGTATAAATAAGCCTCTTTCTCCCCCCTCGCAGAAAATGGCTTTTTTTTCCTCTAAGGGTGCTACCACACCGATGCAGCTGTCCTAGCTAAGCGCTGAGTAGCCAATCTAGGCAAACACTTGCCAAGACTCCTCAGCGTGTCTCGGCAACTGACCTGCAGGATCCCACCCCGGGTAAGAAACAGGGGAAGCGTGCGACTTTACGGGAGACACAGCCCTACAGGCAATTTCCTTCCTAGTCACGTCAAAACACTCTTCTGCGTTAGCATGGCACAGCCATATGCGTCTTACCGAGGTCACTGCCAAGACACATGGTGGCCTCTGTAAAAACAGGACCAGGCCATCGCAGGACTTGGTCTCCACCCGTGTGAAGGTCACACCGCGGGAGCCAAGGCTGGGTGCTGGCTCCTCGTCTGGACTTAAGTTACGCACCCACTCCCCAGCTGCTTCCCCAAACGCTTCTGTGGCGCTTTCTCCTCTGGAGAAGGAGCTTTGAACACTAACTATGCTGGAATGCCTATAGATCGCTTCCACTGTAATACGGAGAAAAGTTCTGTGAAAAAGCCTAACAGCTCTTCTGTCCTCACAGAAAAAACTGGAAGAGCTAAAATTCAACTACAAGACTTTTTGTCCAAAAAACTGAATCCCAGGAATTCCGAATTTAGGAATCCTTCTGTAAGAAAAAAGGTAAAAGAGTGGCTTTGCTTTTCTTATGCTTAATAAACTCTGAAGAAATAGTAAAAGTAGCAAAATGGTCCTACTTTCTAATTCACCGTTATTTTCAGAGATTTGTTCATAAGTCTGAATAGACTTTGCTTAATTCTTCAGATGAATACACACATATTTTGATAATTATTTTTAAATGCTATCAAAACAAGTGCAATTGTGGTGAGCTGTTAAACATTTTGACTTTAAATTCTGTCCAGTATCTCCTTTTAATTCCAGATTAATGGGGCATTAATAACACCAGCAATCGTTAAAAGTACAGTAACACCATAATTTCTCTAAAATGTGCCCATGCAGCAAGCTTGCTAGTAAGACAGGTGACACACTTTTATACGATATCTCTGAAAATTTTCAACCATGCTTCTGTTGATGCAGCCCAGGGTGCTGTTAGCCTTCCTCCCTGCCTGGGTTCTCTCCTGGCTCACGTTTGGTCTATTGGCCACAGGGGGACCTGGGTCCTTCCCATCGGAGCTGCACCCCAGCCTGTCAGTGCCTAGCCCACAGAAATGCAGGGGGTTAGTCCACACTAAGTGCGTTTGTCCTAGCTGGCTTTCATTAAGATTTCTGTTTTCCCGTTCAACCACCCTATCTAGGCCCCTCTGAACAGCAGCCCCATCCTGGAGTGCATTGACTGTACGCCTTAATTTGATGTTGTCCGCAAACTGGATGAGAGTGCACTCTGCCTCCTCCTCCAGGCTACTGATACAGATATTAAACAGGATGGGTCCCAAGGCAGACTTCTGAAGAACTTCACTTGTAACCAGCTTCCAGGTAGAGTATAAACCATGAATCACTATGATCCAATAGGTTTTTCCCTCACCTAATTATCCCAACAAGGAAGCTGTAGGAGAGTGTGCCGAAAGCTTCCTATCCACTGCTCTCCCATCACCCATGGATCAAGGCAGGTGATCAGGCTGGTCAGCGTCGTGGTTCAAGCCCAGCCGGTAACAAAGCACCATGAAGCTGCTCGCTCACTCCTCCCCCCCCAGCCACGGTGGGATGAGGAGAAAATATAAAGAAACACTCGTTGGGCAAGACAAGGACAGGGAGGGATCACTCCCCACTTATGGGCACGGGCAAAAGACAGGCTCAGCTTGGGGAAGAAACAAAATCCATTTCATTTACTACCAATCAAATCAAAACGAGGACACTGAGAAGTCAAACCCGACCTGAGAACGCCTTCCCCCCACCCCTCCCTCCTTCCCCCTCAGCCCCACTCCCGGTTCTCTCTCCCTCCTCCCCCCGGCGGCGCAGGGGAACAGGGGATGGGGTCAGTCCGCCACACCTGGTCTCTGCCGCTCCTTCCTCCTCAGGGGGAGGAGGACTCCTCCGCACTCGCTCCTGCTCCGCCGTGGGGTGTCTCCCGCGGGAGACGGTCCTCCACCAACTTCTCCAGCGTGGGTCCTTCCCGCGGGCTGCAGTTCCTCACAAACTTCCCCAACGTGGGTCCCTCCCGCGGGCTGCAGTCCTTCAGTCCCAGCCTGCTCCAGCGCGGGCTTTCCCATGGAGTGGCGGCCATCTTGGGGGGCATCCCCTCCTCTGGCGTGGGCTCCTCCACGGGCTGTGGGGGCATCCTCTCCTCCACTGACCTCGGTACCCACAGAGGGGTTCCTCTCCCATCCCAATCCCCCTACTCACTGCAGGTTCCCCTTCTTAACTCCGCTCTCCCAGTGGCGCTACCGCCGTCGCTGACAGGCTCGGCCTGGGCCAGCGGCGGGTCCGGCTTGGAGCCGGGGAAGCTTCCAGCAGCTTCTCACCGGAGCCACCACTGCAGCCCCTCCCCTGCTACCAAAACCCCGCCATACAAACCCAAACCAGTCAGGCACAATTTACCCTTGGTGAACCCACGCTGGGTCTTTCCAGTCACCTTTTTCCCCTCTATATGCCCAGAAATGGCTTCCAAGAGAACTTGCATTCGTGATTTTCCCAAAGAGAAGCTCACCAGCCTGTTGCTCCTTGGATCGTCCTTGCTCTTTTGGAAGATAAGGGGCAACATTTAGCCTTTCTCAGCCATTAGGTACCTCTCCAAATCTCCATGAGCTTTCAAAGATAAAAAGTGGCATTGCAGTGACATCGGCCAGCCCTCTGAGCACCTGGCTGGTTCCCCAGACTTGCACGGGTTGGGTTTCCTCAAGAGAAGGTCCCCGACTCAGTCCTTTTCCACCACTAACAGATTCTCTTCTCCTTGAGGCGCAAAGGGCTGGCAGACTCTGTTGGTGAAGATCAAGGCAAAGGCGGCATTGAGTACCTCAGCCTTGTCTCTGCCTGTTGACACTAAGTCACCTGCTGCTTTCAGCAGAGGTCCTGCACCTTCCATTTGTATTTTTTCACTGCTCCTGCGGTGGTAGAAGCTGCTCTTGTTGCCCATTGATATCCTTTGCCGGTTACACCAACAGCTGAGCTTTGGCTTCCCAAGCGCCATGCCTGTAAGCCCAGGGAATGCTTCTACACTCCTAGTCTGTGTGCTAAGACTGAAGATATTTCAGAATGAAACTGATGACTGGAAAGTCGTAATTGTCAAATGCATTCATCCCTCAAAATGTTCCTCTAATTTTATTGCATTATTGATCCCTATCACTACTGCTCGCTTTCAGAAATATAGACTTGAAAAGTTGGAGAGACCTTTCACGTTGCAGTAAGTCAGCTACGACCGCATAAGGCAGCGATGGGCAGCGAGACAGAACAAAAATAAACATCGTCGCTGGATTTAAGCTTTCACTGTAAAAAAATATGACAGTGCGAACTGTCAGGAAAGCCTTTCCAACTCCAGCAGCCAGCACACCCACTGCCTATACCGCTACTCCCAGCTCCAGGAAGGACTGTCCAGTTCCTTGACTGCTCTTGCAGCCTTACGGGCAGCAGTTACATGAACAGCTTTGCTTCAGAAGAGACGGGCTGATGAGCAATATCGGACCAACTGGTATTGTCTGTCTCGCTATTCCTCTGCTTGTATGGTTACACCACTGATATCTTTGGCTGGAGGTTAGTGCTAAGGCTTGGGGACTAGGACTGTCTTTTTGTTCTGTGCTTGTACAGTGCACCCCAGAGCCCGGGAGCCTAGCTGCATGGGTGATGCTGCCAGGTCTCACAACAGTGCAGTTAATAGTGATAATAAACAGCAACTTAAAAAATAATCAGTAAGTGCTTATATTGCTGTTGCCCCCCAGATACAGACAGCAGCAAAGACAGGCAGTGAAGTTGTCTACACGAAGCATCTCTAGGCGTATGCTAGCTTTGCTCACTGAATTGCCGCTGTGATGATTCTCCAGGTCTCTGTCTCATGAAATCTATCCTCCAATTTTTCACGAGGGCTCTCATGGAGAAAACCAGCTGGGCAATAGTAATACCTGGGCTGAAGTAGGTGGAAATAAGAATGCTTTGTTCCCACTTCATTTAGAGCAGTTACTTGTAAGCTGACGTATGCTCCTAGCACTGCACTTATCTGATCGTTTCCATCTCCTTTCACAGGTTGTGTGTGCAGTGCGTAAGGATCTGAGTCTGCACTTGGAGGTTTGCTGGCTGGCAGCTGGCTGTGGCCAAGAGCATCAGCTCTTCTAAGCGGCCAATGCACCTTACTGAGAACAGCAGGAACCATTTCCAGTGGATTTTGGAGGCAGGCGTGATTGTCCTCTCTGCTCCTCATGGGATTACAGCTCTGCAATTCCCCCCTTGCCTTTTTCCCTCCTGTCTTCCTGTCCCTTCACGTTCCAATGATACGTTTGTAGAGGACCAAAGTGAATACTCGGAGCCATGTGACTGTACAGCTGTATTGTAGACACGTCTCTCTCAACCAAATTGCTAGCATGGGCACAGAACCACAGAAACAAACTCGGATCATTGTTTTATGCTTCAGACCTTCTTTTTAGTCTCAAGCATGAGACCTTATTGAAGGCATTAATGAGGAGGCAGAATGAAGGTTTAAACAGAAACAGCTGCGAACTCAGCTGTGGAGGAACTAGCAGGCTTTGGAATTAGGCAATAGAATGGTTTATTAAAATAAGGGGGAAAAGCTCCTTTTCAGACAAAAAGAAGAGAAAAAAACCCTCATTTGGAAACATTACATAAAACTAGAACACCTCCCTTTGAAAGTGGATGGGCGAGTGTGCCGTTTCTCTCTATGAACCTTAAATAATGCCACAAAGGAAAGAACTGTCTACTCCCTCTATTGATGAAACTAGAAAATGCTGCCATGGAGCACGCACGCACCTGCACAGGCTGCAGGATGCCTGGGAGGACAACACAACCCTGCACTGGGGTTTGAGGAGAAAAGGCAGCATGAGGAAAAAATAACCCTTTTGTTGTACTCGAGTGCCTTTTTTTTTTTTTCCAAAATAGCCGGTCTTTTTCTAAGGAATTTTAAGAGTTGTCTGCAATACTTTTGGGGAGACTGTGGAGACGGTGGTTTCTGAGGTCAAAAGAAGGATGCCCAGGCCCCAGAGAATCATCAGTCTGATGGTGATTTCACCTGAGACAGGGGAGATTCAAGACTTGCACTGGAGCTCTTGGCCAGGTCTCTCCCTAGGTGTCTTCCACTCTCTCCACAGATGAAAGTGTAGGTCTGGAAGCAAACCAGGATTTGGCTTTGTGTGTTTTGCTTTTCAACTCGAAAAATGTAATGGCTGTATTCCTCACTGACAAAAGAGCAACAGAGCTGAACCCACCCATGAAGCTAATGGTTAGCTGCAGCTTAATAAAGTTGAAACAGTAAGTAAAGGATGGTGCAGGGCCTCCAGAAAGAACCTTACAAGCATCGCCCTTGAACTGCTTCCAGTGAGGGGAGGACTCAAGTGTTCCCAGCTGGGAGAAGGGGGCAGGAGTCGGATCCCGCAGCTGAGGGACTGCTTCCCCCACTCCAGGTGGGGAAGGAGCTGGCTGCCTGCCTGCCAGCCCTCCTGGGGCTGCGTGGTATTCCTCCTCTGCGGATGTTCTGTTCCTGCGTTTCTTTACGGTTTTGGCTTTCCCAAGTTTGTTCCTTTCTCCTGACAGAGGTTTCCTCATCTATGCTTGGGGAGTGAGCAGAGAAAAAGCCTGCAGAGCATCAAGCAAGTTTAGCTGTTTGTCCTGAGGAGGCTTAGCTTCACCGGTCCCACTCCTTTTTTTCTGCTGCTGCCGCCGTCCCAGCAGAACAGTTACAGGTCTCGGGTTATCCGTGCTGCCCGTGGGACTCGGGTCTCCGTGGGGTTGCTCTGCACAGGCCGGCAGACAGGAGTAGCAGCACATGCGCTCGAAGTAGGTGTTTGTCGTGGTGAGATATACAAGACCACCTTCTCAAACTGGCACAAGGAGAGACTTGGGTCTGAACAGAACCGCTGGTCGAGCTCCTCTGAAGACCCGGTAGCCCTGCAGCCGTGTGCCGGACACTGCGAGCCCCCCGCCGATGGCTCTGTGTTCCCTGAAGGCAGCGGCTCCCCCCGACGTGGCCGGGGAGGACGCGGGGGTCCCAGACCCAGCACCTGCACTTGGCCGGGTCCCGCCGGAGCTTTCCCCGGCTGCGCCTCCGGAACGATCGCTCCAAAAAACGACTGCCCCGGCCCGCTCGATCCCTCCCCAAAACGCGGCCGCGGGGCTCCGTCGGGGCCGCGGGTGGAGGGGGACACGGACACACACCGGCACCGGCTCTCCCCGCCTCGGGGAGGGAAGGCAGGCGGGCCCGGGGACCCGGCGGGCTGGGGAGGGACGGCGAGCGGCTCCCGGGCGCGTCGCGGCCGAGGGGGGAGTGACTCTGGCAGGCTGCGGCGAGCCGAGATAAAAGCTCCGCCGCTGCCTCCTTCCCTCCCCTTTTCTCTCGTAACTTTTTTTTTTTTTTTTTTCTTTTCTCCCTCCCTTCCCTCTCCCTCCCAGCAAAGTGACCGCGGCGGTGGCGGCAGCAGCCCCGGACGCCGCCATGAGCCCCCCGGTGCCGCCGTCGGGCCGCGCCGCCGGGGGCTGAACCCGGGCGCGGTGTGTGTGGGTGTGTGTGAGGGGACGGGACACACGACGCCCCGAGAGCCGGCCACCGTGCCGGGGGGGGCAGCGGCCGCCGCGATGTCGGCGCAGAGCCTGCTGAGCAGCGTCTTCTCCTGCTCCTCCCCGGGCGCCGCCGCCGCCGCGGCCCCCGCCGCCAAGAACCTCTCCAAGCGGAGGCTCCGCCAGACGCGCAGCCTCGACCCCGCCATCATCGGCGGCGGCCGGGAGGAAGGCGAAGGCGCGGGCCGGGCGCCGCGGGCGCGGACCACCGGCAGCCCCCCGGGGGAACGCCGCGCTCCTCGGGGAGCCCCGCCGCCGTCCCCCGGCGCTTCTTTCTCCACCCCCAGCACCCCGCTGGAGCGGTCGCCGCCGGGCAGCGCCCTCTTCGACGAGGAGAGCCCCCGCGGGAAGCGGAGCCCCGGGTGGGAGCTGCCTTTCCTGGCGCGCACCCCCTCGGCCTCGGCGTTGAGCGGTCCCGCCGGTCCCGCCAACAACAGCATCTTCTCCTCGCCCCGCCGCTGGCTGCAGCAGAGGAAGGGGCAGCCCTCGCCGCCCGGGCCTCGCCCCGCCGCCTACGTCGTGTGGAAATCCGAGGTAAGGCCGGACCGGGCGGCCCCACGCGTGTCCGCGGGAGGGCCGGGGTGTCCGCGCCGGGGTGTGTGTCCGCGCCGGGCGCGGGGGGACGCGCGGCGTCGGCGGGGCGGACGGCGGCGTTCGACGTTGCCTCGACGGGCTCCGTCTCTCGTCGTGCCGGGCGTTGTAAAACCTTCCCCTCCCGGTTTCGCACCTCGTAAACCGGAGTACGTGAGGGGTTCGAACAAGATAGGCGGGTGATTTTTAATGCGCGCACCCGGCGAGCTGTGATTTATTTGACAACGCACATGTGTCAAAACCACATGAGGAGGGATCGTATTCCAAGAGAAATCCAACTTTGCAATGCAAATATTTATTCGTTTAACTTGGATGTCGTCGATGTTGGGCTGCAGATACCGTACCGTGTGGACGAATGTATTCAAAGAATGTGGCGTTGTTTCTTGATAGCGATTGCTCGGCGAGCGGGTTAGGCGCAGCCCTTTGTAGCAGAAGAAGAAGAAATTTTTTGTTTGAAGACATTCTCCATCCTGTTCGTGGCAGTGAGGTTTCCCGCTTAACTGTTCAGTCGTGCCTCCTGGAGCTTTTGCGTTGGGGTCGGAAGGCAGCCTTTTCCTTTTATTTCCATTCCCGTTTCAAATGTATTTATTATAAATAGCCAATACTAACTGGATCTATCAACAAAACAGCCCCGTTGTTTCAGTGGGATGCAGAAGTCCTTGGAAAAGCGTTACCTTACGCAGTGATCTGGGATCCAAAGCCAAACTAGGCACCACGACTACAAAAGTAGTTTTTAAGGGCGACGGCTGCCTCTCGCCCCGAACGAGCCCCCGCATCCTCCCTGTTAGCTTGGGGGATAAAAGTTGCCAACATCTGCCAGTTGGGATGGAGCGTCGGCGCTTGGGTGGCGACTTCAGGCACGATGCTGGGTAATGTTGAAAGAGGCGGCAAAGGTTTTTAGCGGTTTTCAAAAGTGGATTATTATTAAGTCTTGTGATCAGAAGGTACGCTTACCAATATTTCATCTTGATGCTTGAATTTTAAGATAGTCATTTCAGAGAACTTTGGCGGGAGTTGCAGTGTCCGTGACTTAAAAACTCCAGGGAGACAGACAGTGGGTAACGACCTTTAGATACTTGCACTAGTTAAGTTGTCTGCTTATCCACTCATGATTTGAAAAGGAACATCAAAAAAGTAGAAGATATTTAAGATTTCCTGTGCAGGGTTTCCAAGACTCAGAGCGTGGTCTCTGATCTGCAAATGTAAGTGGGTCTCCCTGTTTTCACTGAATCCGTGCAAAGGTGTCGGACACTTGGGGCATTTTTTTTAAGGTCTGTACGTCATCAAACCATGCAGCACAGCTCATCTTCAGACTGCAAATTCAAAAGTATGATTTTTTTTTTTTTCCTAATTTGCTGAGTATCTAGCATTTTTAAGTAGCCGAACCTTTTTTTGGGGGGGGGATGTATTATATTACTGATAACATGATTGCAGTATAGTGATGTAATTTATAGTTAAATTTGATTCAGTGCAGTTTCGTGTGATGTTACAGCGCTGTTCTCTGACAAATTGTTGTTCACTTGGCATTTGAACCTGGGTGAGTATCTTTTGTATGTTTAAGAAATAGGTGTTTACACTAACAAAGTGTGGTCTTGTATTTTGGAGCCATCTTTCCTATCAGTGAGGCCTGATTTTTACAGTAACTGAGACATATGTGTGAGTGTAGTTTAAAAAAAAAAATCATGTTTACAGTAGGAAAAAAAAAACCCCAACGTGTGATTCTGTTGTAAGAGAACAATTTTGGGAAGGTCTGAGCCCAGTGCTGTCAGAACAAGCAAGTAGCTGCATCTCTGTGCCAGGTCCCTGCGTCCGGGCCGGGGAGGTGGCCGGGCCACCCCTCTCCACGAGCCCTCGGTTGGGCGCAAGTGTCGTCGCGGTCGCCGTCCCAGCCGTCACGGTGGTGGGGCTGCGATGCTGCACCTGAAGCCGGGCTCCCGCGGCGAGTCAACATTGTCACTGTGAATTTGTGGCACCGAATGTCAGTTGCCATATAACCTGATACTGGCTGGTTTCAGAGTTTCTATTTTCAAGGCGTTCTACAAATATTAACTTAGTTATAACTATCAGCAATGACACGTATAAATGATTTTAATCTATATTTTAAAAGAAACTGCACATACATAATTTTGATCGTATTCCCCCTCTTCCCATTGCAGGCATGCATCCTAATGGTCTTCCAGTTTGGTTTTATCTTAAAATACCATTGTTCATAAAGGATTTAGTTGTTTGCTTCCTATTTAGTCTTTATTGGAAAAGTACTTGTTCAGTTTTTAGTACTTGTTCACTTGTTCAGTGAAGGATTCTCTGTCTCTGGGGCTTCACCCTAGCTGTGGCAAAGTTGAGTGTGCTAGAGGAGGTGAAAAACCCCACATTTTATTGGGTGAAAAGGAAATAACTGTTTATAATATTGTAACTTTAAAAGGACCCGTTATCCAAATTATTGCATTCTCGGTAGGAAATCTGTAGTTCTGTTTTTTTCAACTTAGAAAATGAAATACATCACGACGATGATTTTTCTCAGCTGTAAAAGACAACTAAATAGATGACTGCAAGCTGAAAATGAGCATGGAAGGTTTTGGGTTGAGCACTTAAAAATTCCCACCCTGTTAGCCGGGGAATAAAAGAACTGTTCATTGCAAAACCTGTTTTCTTTACTTTAATTCCAACACCTTCAGTACCACTGCACTTTTTGGAAAATACTTCTCTAAAGCCACTGTGCAAGCAACAGGGTTATGTGCTAAAAATAATACTTCAGGAGATACAGGTGGGAATTATTTTCTTCCCCCTACCTTAATCTCTAAAGCAGCAAAGAGAAATAAAAATGCCATGGAGGTATTCTCTTCAGAACCCCCCAAAATAACAACTGCTGAGCAGGACCTCCTTCACCTGTCCCGAGCCGCATCTCCGCAGTGATGTCCGGAGGGATGCGGTGAAGATGCGGTTTGCAGCATGCGCTGGTGTGCGAGCTGTGCGAATCCTGCGCCGGGGCAGCCCGCGGCTTCGGGGCTGCAGGGGCAGGAGTACCCGACCCAGCTGTATTCAGATTTTAAAGCCTGCACCGCACGCTCCCTTGCCAGCTGATCTGCAATTTCTGTATATGAGGCCAAAATGTCCGTAACAGCTTTGATATGAGGCCAGGAGAAGGACGGATTGTTTGTTTTACCTTTTTTTTTTTTACTGTAGTTCTTTGACTTCAGCATTTTCTACTGCAGCCCTGTCTGCTGGCCTAGGGAGGGAAAGGTTGCCGCACGGTTCACGTGGCCATTCAGAAATGATTTTTAATGGAATGCCAGAGTGCACAGGGGATTTCCAGTTTCAGCAGCAGGTTGCACCTAAAGGCTTTACGCAAAGAAAGGTGTTAGGCCTATATTCTTGGATCCACAGACTTTTAGATGTGAAGCGTCATGTGACAGAGGTGTCTCACTCCCGGGTGATCTGGCTCTGCTTTATCAACATGTAATTTTATGCACAAGAATATTTTACAACCGTAAAGATTATTTTTAGTAGAGCTTTAGTTTGCTGACAAGCGTTCCTTCCCTGTCTATTATCTGCTCATGTAGAGGCTGCTTAAATAAAAAACCTGTTCCTGGGTCTGTGGAAATCAGTGACAACATTTCCAGCGGTTTCAGCAGGGCAAAGCTGAGGGGGGGTTTTAACTAGGGAAACAAGTATTCATCCTCAATTCCTGTCAGATCTCAGCTGTCCCTTTAAGCCATTTTCCTTAAAGAAAATTCACTTTCACTTACAAACTTAAGTCTGTTATGACTACTATGCTTTCATTAAGTGCCTCATAAGGTTAAGTGACTCTCTAAGTAAATTAAATATCATGGACAAAGGTAGTAAAAATATGTAGAGATGCCTTAATGCCTTGATTCTGCCAACGTTTAGTCATACATTTATGCTTAAGTATGTGAGTAGTCCTGTACAAGTTAAGGATGCAAGTGTTTTACGGTGACTGACTGGAATTAGTTTGCCATGTGAAAAGTCCAAAATAGCTCAAAACGAATGGATCTGTGTGAAGTCTGAAGTTGTGTTAATTCCTCTGCTTATTTTTCTGTCCTGAAGACGGCAACGGAAAGCCACAGCATGTGTATAACAAATACGGCAAATCATGTGAACGTATCTGAGTAATCTCTTTGTTATGATAAACCAGATCTACGCACTTAAACTTATATGGCCTGAGTATTCTGCTATCCTACTCCATGTGTTAGTGACTCATTAAACGTTAACATCTCCAACTAATATGTTTTTTTGGGGGGAGAGCTGTTTTTAAAGTAATGGTGGCACAACGTCTGTAGCCTTCCCGCTGGCGTGCCTGGCTGCTGGGAAGCAGGAGGCACCATCCTGAGTTTGCAAGTTGCTCCTCAGCGCTGTCGGGTTGCCGCGGGCGGTCGGCTCAGTCCTTCCTCACTTCGTCCTCCTCCTGGCGCAGCCTGCGATCGACCGGCTGGCTTGCCCAGGGAGGCTTTCTGTCGAGCACAACGGGGCGACGGGTTTCCCATGGTGCGGGAGGGAAGGTCGCCCTGGTTCCTCACCAGGTTTTGGGGGAGAAGCCAGGAGTTGTCCTGGTGTCTCCTGAGCTGCCGGCTGGCCAAGCTGTGGCTAGCTGCAACGATGTTCGAGATGCTCGTCTGCCATATCAGAACAACATGAGTTTAGCTAAATTATTTTATAACTTCTGTTTGAGTCATATGGAGTGATAATTTAGGGCGTGGCAGTTGTAAGTAGTGAACGCTCACAACACCATTTTCAACTGATGGGGACCTTGGGAGGTCAGCTTCCATAAATTCACTTGCTTGATACTTTAAGAGTTTGAATCCATTGGGAAGGCCGTCTCGGATTCCCTCTTTCTGTATCTCCTTGCTTGCCAAAGTTCCCCCCCCGAGCATCACTGGCTTTTGCAAATTAATTTTAACTCCATTTTTCCAAGTTGCTGTGAATGGCTAGCTTGCTTCTTTCTGCTTTCTTACAGCCAGCGCTTGTTTCAAAACTATGCTGATGGAAGGACATAGATGAAAAGTACTTTGAAAGATAAAGGGTAAAGCAAAATTCTTAAAAATTGGGCAAACCAAGAGGTCACATTCCCATATGCATATATATCTTTGGGTGCTTAAATGAGTATTTTTCTTTGAGGTTAGCAGGACAAGCTGTTTTGGAGAGAGAAAGGACTGATCACATAATTACATTTGCAGGAGCAGAACCTGTTCGTTGTAAATTTAGAGGAGGGAGAGCTTTTCTTTATTTTTCCTACCCCTATTCAACTGGTAAGCAATGATTGATATATATTCTGACAATTGTAGGTTATCTACAGAAAAGAGGGAAAGAAGGCAGTTTTCTCCTGTTTGTTAGGATGCAAGAAGAAAACGTGAAATAGAAATATATGTGCTGCATCACTTTCAAAAGATCTAGCATGAGGTACGTAAGGGAAGACATCCTTTCCCCAGTTTTCACTAGGCATTGCACTTCAAGTGGTGCTGATGTGACAGCGTGTTTGTCAAACCAGGGGTTAAGCTGAAGCTTTCCAGGTGTAAAAGCAAAGCTGCTGCACTTGGAACTGGGGATAGGGCTGAAGGCTGCAATATTTCCCATCGTCTAAAGGTCAGTACTCACCAATAAACTAATTTAATGCTATACATGCAAATATTTTAATGGAATACCCCCTCAACATTTAGTCTCATGTGACAATGTCATATTTATTGCTCTCCAGTTGCCATAGTCTTACAGGCTTTATCTTCGCTGAGCTGTTAGCCTCATGTTTTTGACTTCATTGCTCCTGCATTTGCCTGTGTTTATTGTGTGGCTTGTTATGATGAGATACTCTAGAATTGTCTCCCCATCAGATGGAAAATTTGTCCGTCTTTGGGTAGGAATCACAGGGAATGCATTAAATTGCCGTCAGCACTAGTTGATCTTTTTGCTGTAATGATCTCTGAAGAGTGATATGTAGCTGAAGGGTGAGCTCAGTGTCCATTATACTTATCCTTAAGTGCCTTGATAGCTAACCCAGACATTCTTCTGTGGGGACAGAAGAGAGGTTTGAACATACTCCTGCGTAGAGCCCTGATTAATTGTCCAGGAAGCAAAAAGGGGGTCTAGCATGTTTAAACGGCTTTTTGTCACCTTGTTTTTCTGGTCTTCCTCCAAACATTTAAAAAACTGGACACTCCCCCATCCCCAAAATTGCTAACTTGCATTTTTCTCTTTGAGGGGGGCTTTTTAATGAGATGTGCGAGAACTGTGTATTGGAAGGTTTTTGTTTTTGAAAGTAAAAAACTTTGTGTGCTGTTATTTACCACTGAACTGCACTGCTTCATTTTCTTCCATAAGACACCCTAAAACACTAGACACACAGATTAGTTTCAGCCTAAGTCTGTCCCGTTCAGTGCTGTAAGAGTTCTGTAATTGCAAAATTTGGTGGGCAGAAATCTTGTGGGTGTTGTATGAAGAGGAATGCCATTAAAAATAACTAAATATCTCCAACATTTCTGAATTTGGCAAATGCAGTCTTCCCATTCCCAACTAAATTACGTCTGAAGACATTTGGTGAAAATATGCGAGTTGACAGCTAAGACAGACAGAATTCTCCCTGAGTGTGCATTGCTTAAGTAATGGGAAAGGAACTTGTGAAAATAATAGAAATGAGACCGAAAAGTAATTTTGAGCAGCCTCTAAAATACCAGTGACCCAGACCGCTGTCTTGACTTCTGGATGGAGCTGCGGCACATTTAGCTTTGCAGACTCTCTTTTATGACGGGAACTGCAGCTGTGACAATTTGCAGGTGGAGAACTTTTCAGGAGTCTTTTCACTCTTCTGCGGTGTCGTAGCTGTGTAAGCATATACGTATTAAGCATGTTTTGTGGGATTTTTTTCCTTCTGGATGTAGATACCATAATGGAAACCAGCAGGGAGTTCTGAGCAAGTAGGGCTGAATACTCATGATGGTATAGTAGTAACTAGATTGTGTCAGTGTCAGAGTAGCAGAGTTGAAATCTTAACATAAAAAGGTAATGAAAATGAGGGTTATAATGGCAATATTATCTTAGTCTCATTAAACATGATATAATGCTGCTCGTATTTGATTTTCTGGCTATGGGGCATAGTATTTGAGAATGTAAAGGTCACTGGAATTAAGCTGATGTCTTAAAACATAGCTTTTGTACATCCTGGGTTACACTGTTTTTTAACTGAACCAGGTGTCTGGATGGTGGGAGAAGTGGCCAAATATTCCATTCAGCTTATGGAAGCTGGAAGGGGGGCAGTGAGAAGGTAAGGGCAAGATTCAGACTTAATTGGAATTTGACGTTGCGACTCATCGTCCAATTTTGCAAGGTATTGAGCTCTCAGACTTCAATCTGACAAGAATACTCACGTGTGTGTTTTACTTTTGGCGGGTGAATACTACTAGTCAAAACAGAGTATCCAGGAGGAAGCAAAGCCTTCAGGTATCATTCAGTCCTAGGAATTTTACTTACTTCACCTACCTCTCTTTAAAACTTTTCTATCTGTTGTGCAGATGTTTAAGCTGTGTATGTTCAAAATAATTTCTATTATTTTTTATCTACTCTTATCCTGTAGCAATAATACATATCAATGGAAATGTATGCGCAGGCCTTCTGGTTGAGTTTCAGCTTTTCCTAGATGTGTACAGACTGGCTATTTCAAGTTACATGCCTGTTCCACTCCGGGTGTCAGCAAGGAGTTACTAAATCCCCAGGAGAGTTAAGAGTGTTTTTGAAGGATTTGATGAGCTTCCAGTGCTTGATGGTCACCACATTGTCGTACTGGAACCAGATGTTGGGTACCACATGTTTGTGTTTTTGGAGCTAAGTAGGTTAGGTACTGTGTCTCTGGCCCATAAAAACAAACATCAGTTTCCCACCCTAAAGCTCTCATCCCTGGGTCATCATCCTCACGATCCTGGCTATGGGAACAGCTTGCGTCAGCCTCCCAAGTTGTGAAACCAGAACTGTCTTTTCCGGATCTTCCTACTCTCTCTCTTCTGTAGCCTCTCAAAGACAAGACCTTCTGATTACGATATTTATCCATGAGGATTCTTTGACAGTGTGAGGTCAAAAAGAGATTTTTGAGCATTGCACTTAATGAGGATGCACATGAGCACTCAGTCCCATGCAGAAACTCTCCCTGGGGCTGCTGAGAACCTGCTAGGACTTTGGGTAGATCTTGCTTTTCTCTTCCCCCCCCACCCCCCGTTCATTTATAAGTTCCTGTTCCATGCACTCGGGCCTTTTCAGGTTGGGCTTGCCTTTTATCCATTTCTAGTTGTCCTTGTTCTGTTTATCTTCAGTTATCCTCCATGGCAAACATTAAAAAGGAAGATAATATGCCTTTTTCTTGCTTTCATCCTTTTAGTTCATACTAAAAAAAAGCTGCTTTACTGTAGCTGTAGCCTATTATTGGGTTGGCCGAGTCAAATGTTAATGAGTCCTTTTGTTCTCATAAATTATTTGTCTCATAAATGGACAAAATGGTTTTCAGCAAAGTACAGAGTATGATGCAGACTTTGCTAACAAATGAAAGATTCATTTTTTTATAGTGTGATTAAGATTACTTTTGCACTGCCTCAGAGTCATGCTTCTCCAAAGCACTGGTTTCCTGGATTTGGTTTTCAGTGATGGGACTGTACCTCCACTGAATGTCTATAACTGATTTTGTAAGAGAAAGACTAATACAAATTTTCCATTGCTATTTTCAGGTTTTATTTGCTTTATCCCTTTGTTTTCTGCCACTGTTGTAATACAGCAAGATGTTTTTTGAGCACTGTCTTTTTCTTTTTTCTCTAAAGGGTAATTTCAGTTGAGTTGCACCCTACTGAGAGTAATGTGGTGAGAAACCAGTTGGCAGTGCTCTGTTCGGTTTTCATTTGCCTCTCTCTCTAAAAGTCTAAAAATATTCCTCCTACAGGAAATGTTTTTCATTCTGTTATGTCTTTTGCTTCCCGTAGGAGGTATTTCTTTTAATTTATTGAATAAACCTTTCTGAATTGTATTCCCATAAGAGTTTAGGCACAATAGAGTCTTTGGGCAAACTGTCCAAGAGATCTCACCATCTTCTGTTTTTAGAAGATAGGCAATTGTTTCTTTGTACAGTGCTGTCAAGCTCGGGGGCAAGCTGACACTTACGTGAAATGGGAGAATTTGAAGCTAAAGAACGTGGATTAACACATCTGCTCCAACTTCTCAAATTTTGCTGTTTTGATCGTACATATCTCATATTTATCCTTCTTAAATCATAAAGAAATCCCTCATCTCTTTTCCCTGCCCTCGATTTTAAAAGGACTCTGGGCAATATTTCGATCTCCATCTCATTACCGCAATTTCTTTTGTAAGTAAGTGGATGTGTATATAGGAAGGCTAAATCCTTGTAACATCCTGGTTGGAAGTCAGCTATGTTTAGCTGTTAATTTAACGTGGATGACAGTGCAGACTGTTATTTGAAAGGGGTGGTGGGGAAAGAGAGGCTGGGATAGATTACATTTTCATGCTCCAAAATAAGACCCTATCTACTCTATCCTAAATTAGAACAATATGGCTGAGTTTTCTTGTGGCTATTTCATAACATTCCTGCTGACAAAGTATGGTGTGCCTTTTGCTCATTGCTTCACTACTGTTTCTCAAGCATGTGTTCGTGTCTCTGCATCTAGTGACAGCTCTTGTAGCAGCCTGCCACAGGGACACGTCTCGTAGGTCTTTAGAAGGGGACAGCATACTTGCAAATGATACACAAAGTGGGCTGCGCCAGAGAGCGGGTACCAAACCATAGCCAGCTGGGAGAATTAGGCGGCCAAATTACTTAAATAAACACAATTAGAAGTTTTACTTTTTTCTGGGATAACGTGCCTTAAATTCCATATTCACTAAAGGAATGTGATTTAATTGGCAGTCAACCTGTATGGAGGGCTTTAAGCAACTTTTTAATAGAATAATTAGTAAGATTTACATTGGTAAATTTGCATATTTTAAAAATCTCTGGCACACTGTCCAAAATGCTTCTTGGTCCTTTTCTTTGCTTGAGGTCTGAGCGCATACCATTTCCACGCTCCGTCGAGGCTCAGACGGAACCTTTCTGTTTCATAAACCTCAACAGAGGCAGGATGAATGTGACAGCTGAGCATACTTTTCTTTCTTGGACTGTACTATGTAACAGAGCCTCCCGCCTGTTTTTTAGCCCAAATGCAGCTAAATTACACCACCTCACATGGATCAGAGGAAAACCTGTTAGATAAGTTAGTGAGCGGTGGAAGGTGCATAATGTGGAGAACAGGATGGCTGCATAATGGGTTGTATGGGCAAAAAAAGGTAACCGGCAGGCCAAGGGAAGCGTCTTCGCCCTTATGAGTCCACATCTGGGCTCCTTTGTACAAGGGAGGTGTTGACATACTGGAGTGAGTGGAGTGGAGGGCCATCAAGACGGTTAGGGGATGAGACTGCTTAATGCACAAGGAAAGGCTGAGATTTGTTTCAGCCTGGAGAAGAATGAGGGGGGTTGTAATTCCACTTTTACTACCTACATGGGGACTAAGGAGAAGATGGAGCTGGGTGTTGTCAGAGTTGCACAATGACAGTCACAAGTTGCAGCAAGAGGAATTTTGAGTAGATCTAAAGAAAAAACCATTCACAGCAGGAGTGGTTAAGTGTTGAAATGGATTGCCCAGAGAGGCTCTGGAATCTCTGTCCTTGGAAATTTTCAACCCTTGACAGGGCAAGGCTCCAAGGAACCCGATCAAGTTTTGAAGCTGGCCCTGCTTTGAGCAGGAGATTGGACCAGATGACCTCCAAGGTCCCTTCTGACCTAATTTTTTCTGTGATTCTGTGACTTTTGAGTATCATTTCTTTCCACGGTAGAATGAAAACTCTGCTGTCTTCCCTTGTGCTACAACATACCTTTGATGGAACAGAAGTTGCTGGGTTACTGCAGAAAGTATGATGCTCTCCAGCATCAACATTGGAAGCAGGCTTATAAGAAAAGTGATTTCTTTCATTGCACCGTTCTACAAAGTTGTTGCTGTGGTACCACTCTGTGAGGCATAGCCTGCCATTACACTGCAGCTACACTGCTGGTGTCTCACAAATGCAAAGAAAGCCAGGGGGGTTTTTTTAAACGTCAGTAAAATTAAAAAAAAAAACCAAACAGCCAAATTCAAGTGTTTCGCAGAGACAGCTTGAGAGTGCTCTAGCAGAACTTCAGCAGGGATTTGGCAGGAAAGTTTCAGTAACTACTTGCCAGGTAGGCTTCCTGCCAGCTTGTTTAACCAAGCCTGCCTGCATATTCCAGCATTAGGGAGCCCAGGGTTTGCAAGGTATCTACCTTCAGGCCAGTGTGCTGTTGGGACAGACCTGCTCTGAAGTTGAGCTCCATCTGCTTTTGTGGGTTATTTCACTTTAGGTTTAAAAATATTGAACATTTGGCAAAACATCGTTATCTTTTCCTGCCCCATTTCATGGTGGTTCAGTGTGCTCATGACAGCCCATATGATGTGCTGCCTAAAACACTTCCACTCCACGCCTGTAGTAAAAGGATGGTACAGAAGCATTCCTGTCAGTTCAGCTTTTCTAACTTCCATATTTTGTCATCCTCCTGAATGTATTATAAAGGTAAAAATAATCTGGGAGAGAAACGGAAGAAGGAAAAAACCTGAAGTATGCAAGAAGGAAAGGAAATCTCCTGCCGAGCTTTGGGCTGGGAATTGCATCAGATACACAGAGAAATAGGTGTGGCAGTAGGACAGTTCAGGCTTTGCCTATATTGTCTTACACAGCAACAGTTTAACCTGATCTTGACCTTACAATTTAGGAGCTTAAGGGTACAGTTATGTAACTGGGATCAGTCAAAGCTAAACTAAACTGGAATAGGCAGATGGGGCCACAGGGCCCGGAAAGAGCTGGTACCAAATTGGCTTCCTGAACTAAATGCTTCCACGCTGCTATTTAAAAGGAGCACAGGTCATAATTTGCTGCCATTTACAAGGCAGTAGTGGGCTTTTTTGAGCTTCTGGAGTACGTTGGTCAACATCTGATCTCCTGTGTCTCTTCTCCTTGCTCTTGAGAAACGGTTTTGGCAAGTCTGCATTTACTGGCAGAGGTTTTGTCAAGCAGGTGCAGCCTCCAGCATCGAATATGAAATTGGGCTGACAGAAGGATCTTGCCCACAGTAAAACAAGGCCTTGATGGCTCGGAGTCATAACCTTTTGCAGTCTCAGTAAGCGGTCTCATTCTCCTTGAATGGACAAGAAAATAAAAAGAGAAAAATGGTGACTATGGATTACAGCTGCGTGGTTCAAATAAACGGAGATAAGGAAGGGGAGAAGACCGAAACAGCGTAAGAAGTGAGTAGCTAAGTAAAACGTCATTAGGGCTGGGAAATAGGATTGCCACTGAAGTGCCACCACCGCTGGGAAGAGGAGAGCTGTGACTCCAGCTTGGGCCTCCTTGCCCCGTCTCACTCGCGGTTGACGTCCTGGTTTCCTCCTGGAAAAGCTGTGCCCGAGGTGCCGTCCCAGGGCTGCTCCGTGCTTCGGGGAAGAGAAGCTCCCACCTCCAGAGCGGTTTGGTAAGATGAAAGGTGGGTGTTGGACCCAGCGGTGCGTGGTCCTTACTGGCTGCCGTGGCACGTTGAGCTCCCTGAATAGTTCTCGCCATCGTCTCGAGCGATGAGATTTTCTGAAGCCCCTGACTCGCTTTTGAAGATGAACCTCGAGCTCCTAGATAATTTTTTGACATCTTGTTCTAGATCTTTTATATCCTTACTTTTTGTTATAGTAATTAGAGCCTCCTTCCTTTCTTCTTCCTTCCCAGAGGAGGAGGTCTGTAATGTTGAGGTCTTCCACACAACTGAATACCATTTTTTAGCAATGAAAGAGGTCTTATGTCTTGTCCATACGCCTTCTTGAGCTGTTTCTCTTTTTAGTAGCATTTTCAACTTGTCTCTCTAAATATTGTTCGCGTTTTGTTTGTGCTTGTTTTGTGGCAATTACTGTGTGCTTTAGCACAACTTGCTATATTACATTTGCCTTCTACTACCATTTGTTGTTTTCAGCTTGTGACAGGCTATCTGCTTGGTTTTTTGTAACATGTCTTGAGGCTGTATCAGTGTGTTATTAAATTTCAAATGTATGCACTTTATTTCTTTAATCTGGTAGCATCCAGCTTATACACTCAGATGGTAAATGGAAATTCTGATTGCTGTAGAGTGCGGGATCTGGCATAAGTGCCAGAATTAAAAAGAGAAGATCTGCTGTTCTTTGGTAACTCCTTCCGTCCTTGTGATAGCTGGCCTGGAGGGGACACTCGGGGAGCTATGCCGCAGTGCTGTATTTGTCAATCAGAGCTTCCTCTCTGGGAGTCTTTTGAAAACAAAGCTCCCTGGTGTTTAGATACTGGGTTCGAGGGTTTGGTTGTTTGGGAATCTCTCTGACAAAACTGGCTGGAAGCTGGATATTGTTTTGCTTTTGTTGGAGGAAATCCTTCCTGTATCCCGAAGGCTGCTGAAGGCTGCAGCCCCAGCCGAGCCAGCGAGGTGCCACTGCAGGAGGAGTGGGTAGAGATAATGGGGCATGATCCGTATTGCCTGTGCTCCACAAATGCCAGCTTTTACACTGTGCCTTCCGAATCCCGATGGCAGGAGTAGGGAACAGAGAGAGCGCTCATTGCTTGACAGGTTGAAGAGCTGTTGCGCCCTGGAAATAGAGATGTTGGGAGCAGCGATGAGCAAATCTTTATGGCAGTTGTGGTGGCTACACAGTTTGTTGTGGTCTCAGGTGGCAGGACACCTTGCCTAAGTGCTTTGAGCTCTTGGAAGCCCTTCTTCTGGACCAAGTCCAGCTACTTGGACTTACCATTCAACATGAGATTTAGCCATAGAGCTTTTTTGGAGCTGAAGATAGCAGGCTTAAGATGTCACTTGAATTACAGTTGAAAAGAAAGATTCCTGCAGTGAATTATTTATTCCTGGCCTCCTTACAGTTTTTTGAAATATGCTCCTTTGGTTGAGATAAAGGCATTTGATAACCATATTGCTGTGCTAGAGGGTGACTGGCCGCTTTAATTAAAATAGGACCAAAGCATTTGTAGGAAAGCAGGAGGTCTTCTTGTGCTGGATCTAATTCAGACAGATGGAGTGGAAGCCAAGAAGCAAGGAGAAATATGGTTGGCAACATCTGGGGCAAATCAAAGCAGAGCTGGAAGGGAACAATTAGTTGGGATGTTCCCAAGGAGAGTGTGGAAGATGCCTGTAGAAGGTAGATAGCAGGGGGAACTACAGAGGGGCTTGCTTGCTGACCCCTCTTGAAAGAAAATCCAAGGCTAGAGGAGGCTGAAAGCAGAAAAGGAAAGGGGTGTTTGCTTGGCATGTTCCTTGGAGCCAGTGATAAAGGGCCTGGGGAGCAAGGGAAGGGGTCTCCTTCCAGGCTTGAGGACTGGGAATGACGGTGCAGCAGAAGCAGCTGCTGAGCTGTCGAGGGCACAGAAGCAGCAGCATGCGGGGAGCGTAATGGGACCTCCCATCAAGTCCAAAGGTTATTTTTTTTTGTTATTTTGGTTATTTTATAACCCAGCCTTTGCAAGCAGAGAGACTGAGGAGCCCTGCTGGGAAGGGCATGAAAGATTTGGGAAGGACTGGGATAGCTGAAGAGAGATCTGGTGACCGCTGAACATACAGGGAGATGGAACCGGGGTAGTTGTTGTGTTGTGCGCTCAAAGTGCCATATATATTTTGGGATAAGCGGTTGAGTTGCTGGGGCTTGTCTTACTAGCGAAGATTATTTTGTGCAGTGGTGAAGTGTTCTAATTTGCTTTGCAAGCCTTAATGAAGCCTGCAATTGAACCCCTGAGGAGGGAAATAGTGAATTCCATCTCTACGTTATCACACCTTCTGTGAGGGGTAGTTGCCCAAGAGAGCCAGACTGCAAGTAGTTGATGGGAGGAAAGGGAAGAGTTTAGGAGCACAATAAGGGAAAAGGAAACTAGAGGTGCTTTTGGTATTATGAACTGGAGGGGAATTATTTAATTTTTGTGACAAGATGTTTTGCCTGTAAAATATGTATATTTAATACATATATTGTTTCTTTCTTCCTAAACTTGCAAATCATGTTTACTATGTTATTTTTTTGCATGGAAGATATTCTTTGTGGCTGGGTCTTTCTCTTCCATGAAGCATTGCCACGTAGAAAAATGTTAATTTAACCATTTCACAACAATCTCAGTACATCTGGAGTCCAAGTTACTAAAAAGCTGTATGTTACTCGTACATTGAAATTTTGTATAATGCCAAGGAAAAGAAAAATCATGTAAAATGTACCATTTCTTAGTAATGTACATCTCTCTGTTGTAAGGCAAGGTTTTATTGTCCATCTCTTTCTTTGTTCTGTCAGGAAACGTCTCCCAGCTATGAGATGTGGTTTCCTGGAGATGAGACACTGCAAAGCAGGGTGAGTGAAGTTCGTAGCGGGTAGAGCTGAGGCTCCTCAGACATGTGTTTGAAAGCCCAGTGTGGTGAGTCAGTGGGATATTGCTTGGCATTCCAGCACAGCAACTCCACGGTTGCGTAGGCCACCACACCAGGGACCACCGTGCTCGATTCAGATGACATTAGGTGTCCCTGCGAAACTCCTCCAGATGCCTTTTACTAAGGAGCTTCCAGAACAAGGAGGCATGTGAGCAGTTGTGAGATCAAATAGTTGGAGGTCACTTGCCTCTGGAGAGAACTAGAGGGCTTCTGCCTTTACTTCAGAGTGAGGCATTGGTGATTTATGCTCAACTGGCGCAACATCAATGTGTAGAAAAGGATGTAACATACTGAATTTGGAAGAAATGAAGAATTTTTTTTTTCCCATGCTTTTTATTAGGATAACTCTGGAAATACTCTGTTTCTGGTTTGCTTTTGTTCTTCCCAGCTTTTTAGGAGATACTTGTACTAAAAGAGTTGAGGCAGTGCTCAAGACCATTGAGGATGAAATTCATTTACCCAGCTTGGAAAAGGATCAGCTGCAGATTTTACTGCAGGGACTAAGAAAGCTTTTGCCCTTTCCTTCTTCCTCCGCTGGTACTATGGATTGGGGCTACATCCACTCTATAGAACATGTGTTTTATTTACAGTATGCACAGTTTAGATGCTTCTTGGAGTTATCTTTTGACTTCCTCTGGAAGAGTGAGACAGAAGCAGTGGGCAGGCGATCGCTGGGTCCTTAGGAACTGCCTGGGGGTGGCTTATTGAAGCACCGGGAAGGGACAAGGCTCGAAAAATCAGATCTGCAGATGAGCCTGTGCATTTGATGGCTAATCCATGCAGGAGCATGGGAAGCATCTGCTGTGAGGGCTAGGTCTCTGTGCCACATGGCCCTGCTGAGTAGGGCAGTGGGGTTGGGTGGGATTTGGCAAGTGCTGCTGGGTGTTTCCCTGATGGGGGGAGGAGGATGCAGCATTAGTTATTTCTGGAAACTACACAGCCTACAGAAATTATATTTAGCTGTTAGATAACTGGTTTAAACAGGGATTATGCCCAAATTAGGGACGAGACAGTAAAGCTGAGTGATAAGAGTATCTGTTGTTTCTTCCCTGACTGTGGGAGGTTGAGGGACAGAAATGGGCATCTGACAGCGTGAAGATCTGCACAGAATCCAGAGGATTCGTGTGGGCATCCCTGCACCACGGGTTGCCTTGCATTGCAGAGGTGACTTTTATATTACCATAGTGTCTTGGTAACCTATTTGTGGGTTAGGACATCACTGTACAAGGTGTTGTATAAACACAAAAGGCGTCTTTTTTTTCTTCCAGAAATTTTACAGAAGAGACAACAGATTGACACAGTTGCACCAGGAATTGTACAGAGACTGTTATGTGATATTTAGTGGCCTCGGCAAACAAACGTTTTGCCCTTGCTAAGTTTTAGAGAGTCTTAAGTCATGGGAATAATAGGTTAGTAGTACAGATATTTAGGGGTAATTTCTTGAGAATGAGGGGAGGAAGCATGAAGCTCCCAGTACACAAAACTGGGTAAGAGAGACCTGACACAGTGGAATGAATGTAGGCAGTAGCTGAGGATGATGGAGAGGATGGGACTAGTTAGGGGGGATATGTTTAATGTTTGATTTAATAACAGGCTGAGATGCAATGGAAGGCTACATAGAAAAAAGCAACATCATCAAAGCCAAATAGTCTTTGCAGAGCATTCTGGATGAATATAAGTAGAGCAGCATTGCGTTGGAAAGGCAAGGAAAGAGAATGCCAGAGCCATTGAGAAGATAGAAGTCGGTGTAGGATTTCTAGGTGGGTTTTGTACTGAAAAGGCTGTGTATTGACAATTCGTGTATAACTTCTTCTAGCTCCTGGCTGAAGGTAGGTGATAGGAAGAATACTGCATATACTGACCTTTGTTGTTTTCCTGCCTCCCTTTCCACAGGCATCAGATTTTCGCTGTGTCCTGGAGAGTATGTCTAGATGCACAGTGCAGTGTGGTGTAAAGATCTCTGGTCTATGCTGGGAAGCCAACATGGTGAAGGGCTGCTGCGCTGGGTCTGCTGAGGTCCCAAAGTAGTGCAGGCATGATTCCACAGTGACTAAGCTAAGAAATCTAATAAAACCTAATAATCTCTTGAGGAGAGGGTGCCAGGTACTGGGAAACTGCAGTAATAATAAATGAAAAGTAAATGAATTTAACTATCAGTCTACATTTATCTCTACAGTATCTAAGTTTGTTTCATTAGCACATGCTATACCTTACTGGAGTACTGGATCATGCTTGTACTGTGAAAGGAGTTTGACATCCTTTACGTGTGACATTACCTGGAGATGAAGCATAAACCCAAGTTCAGCTGTTGCCCCTGTAGCGATTGATACCTCACCACCCCATTGCCTCCTGTCCCAACTGGAACCTGGCTGGCTCTCTGACAGCCCCTTGCCTGGGGCATTTTTATTCCCCTTCCCAAGAGGTGTCTTACGATCTTCTTTCCTGATCCCCATGGGCAGTGTTGTGACGTGGGGATGGTGCACCTTATCAGTCAGTTACCGGGCAGCTGTGGTGGCTGTGGAGGTACCACCCCTGTGGTGGGTTACTGAAGCCTGGTGGCTGGACAAGAGGCAGAGGCATCATCGTCAGAAAGGGAGGAGGTTATGTCTATGGTTTTAAGTACACAAATTTAAACTCTAGGCAGAAACACCTTTTTTTTTTTTTTTTTGGTAACAGCAGCAAAAAGAAGGTTTTGATGAACGATACCAATAGGCTAAGTAATTCCTTTTGTTTGAAAGTTATTCAGTTTATTCCAAGGACGTTTTGCAATGTTTTCTTTGCACATTAAATGTCTTAATGGAGAGCTGGCATCTTGCTGTGAATTATTAACACTTACCTAACACGTGTTTACATATGTTTGCCTTGAAACTTAGCTCTGTAATTCTATCTGAAAACACTGAGGTTTTGAGGCTGTGCTTTAATAAAGGTGCAGATGAGGTAGGAGAAAGTGGCTGCCAGTTGTTCATACATAGCAGTTGTGCTGAGCCTCCTCCAGTGTTGCTAACTCTGAATTTCTGAGTTTCTTACCTGTTTGTTATGCCCACTCGACTACTTCTGAACTGTTACTCTGTCAGCAGCAGTAATTGTAAGCCTCTTCTCTAAATACTTTCTTTATTATTTCTCTCTGAGAAGGGCAAACCAACCTTCAACCATACGCAGCGCTTCGTTGCCTGGAGCCCCATTCCTGCCCGCACCCAGCCCTGGACCGCAGCGGCCGGTGGGGCACACACCAGGGCACAGCTTTTGTCTTCTTCAGCACCTCAGCCCCCTGACAAGGAGAGGAGCACCCCGAAGCGTGACACTATCTTTCATTTGGATGGGTGTCTTCATGTTCTCCGTTCCATACCTTTTTGGAGACAGACTGTCAAGTTTCCACCTTGTATAATGGTTAATAACATCTCACAAGGAAGTTGCTCGGTATTATAGCCAAGGTTGCATGGTACAGTTCCTGGTCCTGATCCTGGTGCCCTCCAGAACTGTATCACCGTCCCCAAACCAGGGATGACTTCTGTGAGAACTTGCTTTGATGGGAGGGAAACTTACTTCAATAAAAATTGGTTTTGCAGTGGCCACTTTTTAGTACTGGGAAAAAAAGAGACAAAAGCACAACAAAACCACCAGAAGCTGAAGACCATTCTCCATTTACGAGGCCAAATATCTTACTTGGAATTGCAAGTTCAGGAACGTGACTTGAATTATTGGTGACCTTGTTACTTGAGAAGATGAATTGTTAGCTTTTGTCCTGGAAGACGGGTATTTCTGTGCCTTGATTAGGTCTTTGTATGAGAAGTTGAGAGTAGAACAGGCAACTTCTAATCTGGGGTTCAATAATTCAGCCTTGTTAGGGCACCGATGGCTTTCACAGAAGTCCTTGCCCTAGTAGTTAGCCATTAGCAAGCGCAATCTAATGATTTACCTTTATCTGAACAAACATCTTGTAAAAGGACAGCACAAAGGATCCAGTGGCAGATGCAGTGAAGCCTGCCCTGACCTCTCTAAATTTGTTGTGTTGGAGGCAAACACACAGAAATCTTCCCTGTGCAGCAGTTGCAGGTCATGGGGCAGTTCTGCATGCCCGGGCTTTGCCACCAAAGGGTTGCTCTGCAGTATTGGTGGCACTGGCGAGACAGCCGAACGTGCCTGGCCGTCCTTGGGTACGTGCCCCCCTGCCCTGCGGGATGTCCCCCGAAGGGCCCGCGTCCGCTGCATGTGCCGTCTCACCTACGGGACCTGGCTCGAAAGTCCCTTCATCGGAGGCGGGTGTGAGTAAGGTACCCGGTACGCTGCTCCTCCGCCTTTTTCCCCAGCTGAGTTGTAAAGGTGTACGTCGCGTGGTGTTAAAATCAGGAGGAGGTGGCTGGGCTTTGCTTCTGAAGTAGCTTATTTGACCGAAAGAGTAGAAGTAGTAGAGTTCTGGACATCCAGGAAAATGGTAGGTTTGAAATTAGGGAAACGGGAATATGCTTTAAGCATTAAGACATGTAAAAGCACTTTTCACTCCCCTTCTCTTAATTACATGCAATGCCCTAAATAGGACAAGAAAAATGATACTGTTCAGTGAGTGTTTAATGTGTAAGATTTTAAATCTTTTCTTTTTCGATCTTTTCATCTTAAATGGCAGTTATCAAGGTGAATCTTAGAATTAACTACAATATGTATTTCATCTTAATTGATGACTCTCTTTAAACTACTTGAAAAAATAAGAATTTCAATTTTAAAGGCATACAGTTGGCTCTGCTTAAAGGCATGTATATCAGCTTTTGGTTGATTTCTGATCCTGGGCTCCAAGTCTGCTCATAGACGTAGCAGGAGAGAACTGCTCACAGGCAGAATTAATTAATATTTATGGTGCCTTTATCTTGCTAGAATGTGCTAGACTTCAAAGTGCCATGCTTTGATTGTTTTGTAAAAATGCAAGGCACTAGTCTGTAGGCGAAGTATTTCTAGCCAGAAAATCAGAGATTTTTGTAGTAAGTTCTGCTATTTTTATTTTTTTTTTAAACTGGAGGGATTTGTATGACTGATGAACATGAAGCTTTATCAAGCAGCATGCTGATTTTAATTGGCATGGTTTCTTTATCAGTGGTGGTCTTATTTAAAACATGCCTTAACATCTTATGGAATTAATTAAATATTACTTTGCAAATGGTATGGTGTTTCAACAGATGTGTAAACACCATGCTCCTCCTAACAGGAAAAGGTCACAAATAAGTCAGCTTTAAAATTAGAGTTGGTCATGTAATGCTCGTGAAGGAAGTACGGTCTTTTATACTGAAAAAATAGAGGGTATCCTGGTTCCTATTTTGGGACTGAAGCAATATCATTTTTTGTCAGGGAATCACAACACATGGTCCATTTTTAATACATGTGTTTATTTTAATAAAATGAAAACTAATATTCAATCAAAAAAGCTGTAGTGCGATGCTGTCAGTCAGGACTCTGTTGTGGTCTCCGCTTGACGGTATTTATTTCTGTCTGTGATTGGGGTTTGTTTTTTCAGTTAATTTGCCTTCCTGTAGTAGGGAGGACTGTATTTATTAGATCTTAACATGCCTAATCTAACATGAACACCTGCTGGGAAGCTGTAATACAACATCAACTGTGGCGGTGAGATAAGGACCTGATTTGTTTTTACTTGACACTGTTTCATATTTACTGTATTTCTTTAAAAAACATTTTGGAAATTTTGGTTTGGTGTGCATATTTGTTTAAGCTGTCCCATCAATCACCACTATGTTTTACTTCCATAGGCAATGCCGTGTCTGACTCCAGTATGTCCCTGCACGAGTCTCTCGATAATCTTTTGTATAAGGCACGATCTGCCTCCTTCCAGACTTCCTACATCCACAGGCTTACTTAATTTTGAGACGTTTTTCGCTTCACTGTTCTTCTTTGTTCTGTAGATGACTCCGTACTTCGTGGCTTAGAAAGATCTTCATAGAGAGACTTGTTCATATTGTGAGAGGAGTAAGCAACAGTCATTTAGAAAGTGTGTTGCTCCTATGACTTAATCCAATATACTGAATGGGAAAGAAACGACGAATGTGTATGATTATTGTCATATCTGTTATGCTGTTTGCAACCAGTGAATTAACACATGAATACATTTATAAGATGGTATATGTGACAAAATATTTTTAATCGTTTTTGTATGGAGTATGACATTCCTTTGCTTAGATGCCTTACCACACCTTGGAAGGAGACAGTTGACACGTCGTTCGTGTTAGAAGTAGCATTCAACAGGATATGAATTATTTCGTCCTTATATATATGAGCAGTATTATATTCTGTCCTCCTCTGCTCCCAGGAGAAGGATAAAAACCAGATAAAATTGATATTAAGAGTGTATATTCCATGCATATCCAGAATGACAGAACGAGTCAGTGAACTGAGGATCTGTGGGGCAACACAAATTAATGAGCATATTTTATCTGTAAGTGCTGGGCATTTATATTGATGCTTTATAATCTGATTTATGTGGGTGTATGTTTTTAAGTATCCCTTGAACTGAAGGACATCACTCATTTTGATGTTTCCCTATAAATATAATTTCATCTATATATGCTGAGATCAGAAACAAATATGCAGCTGAAAAGATAAGATTTAAAAGAACTACACCCATATAACATTGCAAATATATTTCTCACACACGCATATGTTCCTGTATAGTTTTGTGCATGAATAATTTATGTACGTTCAAACAAAGGACAAAATGTTTCCCACATTTGGCTTTGGCAGGCCGAACAGTATGTGTGAAAACTGGACAAAAATAAAGATTCATTATTGGCCTCACATCTGAGGAAGCTCTAGAGCATAATATTTTCCTCCAAAGTCCTCTTTAAGCTTGTGTTTAGTAAATTTAGTAAAGCACCATATAACTGGTTTTATTATGTGACTTTCACAGGTGCTTTTCATTCTTGCATGTGATTGTGTATCCACTGCTTGTTCCAGCAACAACATTAATATGTTTAGAGTTATAGAAAAAAATGTGCAGAGCGTCATGCTAGAGAAATTCGGGGTGACCGTGTAATTAATGGCTGCTTCCCGCTTGAGTTTAGAGTCAAAGTTATACGAGCAACTTTATCATCAAAAGTTTCCAGGTTTGAATGCGTACATTTGCAGGTTTTGTGTTCTTGTTAGGTGGCCTTTCATACAGGATTGTGCTTATCAACTGCTAAAATGCTAGGGCTGAAAGAGAAGGATGCTTTTTTTTTATTTAAGCCAGTCCATCCGGGTCAGAATTCTGGGAATGCTCAAAAAATAACAGTTACTTTGTTACATTTCTATCTATGTGTGGAAATGTGGAGTTGTTGCGGTTGCTTTTTTTGGTGTTTTGTTTGGCTTTGTTAATGGTGAGCTGCAAATGAAATGATTAAAATTCCACCCACTTCAGCACAATCTGTATAAACATGGGCCTTCAGAAGGCCAAGGCTCTTTTAGTTTTAATCTGAAAAATTTTCAGTGTCTTTGATATCTTGTTTCCACTCTGTGTCAGATTATTGAGGTCTGCTCCATTAAGGTAATTCAAAATGCTTCATGCTTCCCTGGCTAATGATAGCAGTAGTTGAGGTGCCCTCTCCTATTCCCCATCCCCAGTTTCCTTGAGGTCCCCCATTGGCTTTCAGAGCTCGGTTGAATTGGGGCTCGGCTATTTTTGTGAAAATGCATTCACCCATAACTCCTTAAAATGTGTTTCATTTCTTTAGGATAATTAACTCCGGGTTGCAGACAGCCTTCAGGAGTAAGGAACAGACTCCCAGAGAAAATGCAGTTAATTTGAAGTGATTTGGGGGCTCTCAGCAAAAAGCTTTCGCAAAAATTTCTTGTCCATCGTGAGTAGGTAAACATGCAAACTTTGCCTCGTCACATTGCTTCAATAAATGTAGCTGCAGACATGTGCTGTGGGTAGTCAGACAAGCAAAATTCCCTTTAACCAAGGAAAAGAGAAGAAAAGAGGTCACTGGGAATATCGCCAAACCTGTAAAATTTATCTGGAAAATACAAAGGTGTGAATCGCACCTGTAATTTCATTAAGAGTAAATTACAGTAAACTAGAAAAAAAATAATGTATTCAGTTGTCTTTTGTCCTCACATGCTTTTGGCATTCTCAAAGTTTGTTATTTAACCTTTGGGGGAAATTTTCCAGGTGCTAAGGATGTCATATGCTGTCTATAGCTGACTTATAACCCCTTGTCTGCTTCTTGTCTGGGTCTTCAATTATATTTTTATCAGTAGTCCTTTAAATCATGTTTGAGTTTGCAGTTCAGACTGGTTAGCTGAAGTGACTTTAAACACTGATTTTAAATGTGTACTTAATTAGTAAGAGAGGGATTTGATTTAAAACTTTTTGGATTGTATTTCATAGTTATTTTTCTTGCAAGATTGATTTGTATTGATTGAGAGCTGTTTCATGTGCTGAGTGTCAATGGTAATATAATCTTTTCCTTAATTTGGTACTTCTTTTGCTATTCAGACTTACAAACTGTGTACATACTCTTTGATATAGATGGTGAATAATGTATGTAGCATGTGGTCATATTTTACTCATGGTGACGTCTTCTTGGAATTCAGTTCATGAGGCAGAAAATCAGTATTATAAAATTGTTTAAATAACACTGAGTTACATATATGAGAAGCACTGAGAAGTGTGTAAAACCATGTTTTGCTGTTGAAACTAAGGGAATTATCAATCAGTCAAACAACACTATATGTACATTAAAATTATTTTAATTTGGATGAGGAGTGTGCATTTTGAAGCAACTCTGTTGATCATCGGCACTCATTGAGCTTAGGTTCACATCCTGGAGCAGCCTTGGAGCATGTGGACGGAATTGCTTTTCCATGAAATCAGACTGCAAAATGCACTAGTGCGTGATCAGCCTACATCAGGTACACTGGATGTTTGAAAAGCAAGTTGTGCTTTGCCTCTGTAGCTGGAGGAATTATTAACTTGTTAGAAATCCTGGACAGTATCTGTAGGTAGGACTATGTAGATGTCAGAATGGCCTGTTCTTGGTTTCCATTTTTTTCAGATTTTAGAGCTATATCAGCCTTTTCTGCCAAGTTTTTATAGGTTTGGAGGGGAAAAAAATCCTTTCTTCCAATCAGTTCTTCAGCCTTTAAATGAACTAGTTATTGAACTGGGCTGAACTGAAGAAAATGCTCTTTATTATCAGCAAAATAGTTTCTGACTGAGCAAACCACTTTGCTGATTTATCACTTTCATGCATCCTACAGGTCCTTAAGCAGTTTGTTCTCCAGTTGAGTGGTTTAACTTCCTTGTAAACTTCATCAGCAGATGTGTGCTGTTTGAATTCAGTATCAATTCCTTTAATACAATGAGAAAACTTAAGATTATAGTAAATAAGATTTTCACATTCTAAAAGTTTGTTGTTTATTCTTTTGGGGAAATTTTCTTGGTGCTAAGGATGTCATACACTGTCTGTAGCTGAGTTATAACCACTTGTCTGCTTGTCTGAATAGATCTATTTAGAAATAAAATAACTAAAACCTATAAGTATCCATCTTGTCAGTCACTTATACTTCTGTTGTTCAGAACCCTTGGATGCAAACCATACCTGGCCCTCGTTATTTCTGCTCTTTCTCATCATCAGCTATCAACAGTATATTTCAGGAATGAGCAAGTATGGGTGTTATTTTGCTAAAATCTTTCCACCCTACAGATGGAATGCAAAAGATGCAAAGAAATCACGCAGCTTTTGTGTCTGTTTTTTATCCTCGTGCCCACCCTTCTACTGCCTGTCTTGCTTTCTTTTATTCCAAAATGTGTCACGACCGTGAGTTTCTCTTTCAGCAGATGGCTAGGACCACCCTAGGCTTAAGAGGTGATCTTGGAGCAAGTGAACCTCTTCTGTGCTCGTCGTACCCGCGTCAGCCGTGAAGTGAGCAAGGAATTGGCAGGGATGGGTGGGATGAAAAGTCATGCTGTGCTGCGTCCTGGCCATCAGTTGTGTGAGCGTGGGTGTCCCGTATGCTCAGAGTTGTCCGTGTCCCCTAAGTCCTTCTGAGACGGCTGGCGTTGGTGCTGGGGAGGACATCGCTCTCTTTCCTGTCCCCAAAATAAAGTGAAGGAACACTGTGTCTGGGTGCTGGGAAGTAAGAAACATACTTTCTGTGGCTATGGCTCACTGGTCTGCCCTTAGTGCATTTCTGAGTCTGGCCCTGTGGACTAGCAGGGACTGCGGGGAGAAGTGGGCGGCTCTGATTTGGGTTCATGACTTAGTACTGTGCGTAGCAAAGTGTGAGCCCCAGGCTGGAGCTGGCCAAGCAGGCAGTATAGGTACAACTTTTGTCTAGATATCCCCTGAGACCACAGCCTGTGCGCTCAGGAAGGTGCGAGTCAATGAACTCGTTCTTGTGCTCACCTAGCAAGAGGTTGCAATTGTCTGTATATGCAACAACTGAAAATGAAGGAAAAATTTCTCTTGTTGCTTTTGGACTTTCTAGGGCCAAGGTAAGCACTGATACTGAAAAATAAAAGGAGGCTTTTCTTTGTTTTAAGTGAGATCTTTGCACAGTCTGTGCTTTTGGCTTACAAGGAAAGAGTACTCCATTTAGTATTTCGTTCTTCTAGATAACGAGTGTACTTGAACAACATGTTAAGCATCACAGCCCTTCTGAGTAGGGAGTACTGTCAACTCTTGGCTTATTTTCTCATGTAGTTTGGTCCCCAATTTGGCTACAGCAGCACAATTTCACACTGTGTGCATGGAGTTTTAGATCCGTTTATGACAAAGTTTTTCTTTGGCGTATTATGTGCTGTCATTCGATACTACAGTTTTATATTCTTCCCTTCCCCTCCTCCCCTGCCCCTACTGTGATTTTGATATCTGTCAAAGTTGCTCTGTGGCTGTTTGCAGTTACTTACCTTTTTCACAACTCTTGTTCAGTATGATTTATATTTTCTTCCAGATTGTTGCATTACACTTTCAGGTCATTAATCTCTACATTCCCTTCCCAGCGATGTCGTGGAGGATCAGACCTCAGAGGTCTCCTGGAGTTTTCTTTAGCAGAGTCCAAGGTCGTGAGGCTGAATGCATTGCTTGAATATTCATCCAGCAAGACCTTTGGATATGCAGTGACTTGAACTCAGCTGAGCACTGCTGCTTGCAGCAGTCGTGATTGGTCTTTGTTTATTTAACCCAGGCTGTACTTTAAAGAGGTTTTGGTTACAGGCATATTTGGAATCCTATATAAATCACAGTCGCACTGACATCCTTATATTATTTCTGAGTATCTTTATTGCTGCTGAGCAAAAGGGGAGGATCTATTCTTTTCGCATAGTTATGTAATTCATGGCTGTTATTCTAATGGCTTTTAGATCTTATTATTTGGGGAAGTTTTGAGTGAAGTTACACAAGGTCAACATTTCAGAAAAAAGTGAGACTATATTTTATAGCTGAGGGAGTAAGATGTGTGCATTACCAGTTCTGGTAGAATTTAACTTTAGATAAAAATGCCTGTAGTTCTTTTTATTTCAGGAGGAGCTCTCTCCCAAGTGTGCCGGGCTAAAAACTGTTTTCTAGATTCTGCGATTAGACAGCTCCAGGACTTGCCAGTGTGTGAACTTTGCCAAACTGCAGACAAGTGATTCTGATAACGCTGCGGGCAGTTTCCCTGTGGCTATTTTGATCCTTGTGACAGAAAGGAAAATGGTAAGAATCACATGTGTTTCCACTTAAATTTCTTCTGGGATGACATGAACAGTTATAAAAACTAGTTCACGAATATTCACGGGGAAGGAGAAATAGAAACAATAAAAAAGGGGAGTAGAGGGCTGGAGGCACAGGGTTAGGATAGCTTCATCCTAAACCTAGCCTCTGAAGAGACCCTGGTGTGGAAGGGGGGGCCATCTAGCAGGGGGTAGGGAGGTGGATTTTGGATGTCTCCAGGGAGATTTATTGTAGGACGTATTGGGAATGGTCATTCTGCATTTCATACGTATTAAAAAGTGGTTTCTTTAAAAACTGTACATAAATGGAAGAAATCTGCCAGATCTGCAGTGTTTGACACTGCAGTCTCTCGGGGGCTTTTTCAAGAGGTAGGTGCTTCGAGCAGGTTCGGTGCATGTCTGTAGGTCTGTCGGGTGCAGGGTCTTTGGGTGTAAACCCAAGATGCTTTGGGATGTCAGATAAAGAAATAGGGTTTTGCGGCTCACTTGCGATCACGTTGTCTCTCCAGCTTGCCGGGATGGAGAAGTCCCCGTCCCAGCTGCTCATGGGCTGTTCCCACCGGTGCTCCAGGCGGCTGGCAGAGCCCCTTCTGGGACCCACGTCTTGTTAAGTCTCAGTTGGCCAGGTTAGCTTCCAGTACTGCGCTCTCTTAACGCGGCTATTTCTGCTGAAAAGGTGTCGGAATACTCCTGGGAGCAGCCGCGCCAGCGGTCCAGGGCAGGCATTAATCTCCAGTGACGGGGAGATGACAGGGAGCCGGGGCAGGCCAGGGGCCATAACCTTTGCATTGCAGAGCGACACACGGCCAAATTCCTCAGCATCGGGAAGGCGTTTAATACCCGCTGTCCTTTTATTTCTCATTATACATACCAAATATGTTATCTTTTAAGTTACGCGGTGAGAAGTTTTTGTGCTAGAGATGAAACTCATACTATTGCAGTTCAGTTTTGCAATATCCGTAAGTTCTGCGTGGGATATAAAATCACTTCGCGGTAGGAAGAGTTGCAATATAATTGTAGGCTCCACTGCAGCCACTTGAAACATTTTGAATGTTTATGGCAAAAATTATTAAGAGATGCAGTATTTCGACATCACTAGAAGTTAGTGCATGCTGCTCAAGAAGCTCTGCACTAGTCAGACCGTGTGCCGTGGAGTTGGTCATTCTGGCTCTGGCTGTGGCTAATGCTCAGTGCTGTAGAAGAAGATGGAAAATTCATAATGCAAGTGTGTGCGCCTGTGTGAATACAATTACAGAAGGAATTAATAAGCAGTAACTTCAAAGAGCACTCTACAGCAAGCAGAAAATCACAGTTTAGCTCATGGATTCTTTTGTCCCAAGACATTCGTCCATGTTGCCTTACAGGGCAGTTTGTCTTCTTCAGCGTATACAGTATAAATGATGCAACCCCAATTTTAGATACTCAGCTAGCCGTGACACACAGCCCTGGGAAATGCTCATTACTCTTTGGCTTCGCTCTTCTTTTTACTTCTTATTTATTCAAACAGATTACATTCCCATTTGGATGGGATTAGCTGTGGTTTGAAAGTACTGCTGCGGTTTGTCCTGTGAAAATGAGTGTAGTATTTAGCTGAGCGATGTCTGTTTCATGACCTGAAGCATCTTGGATGGAGCACACAAGAGTGTCAGCATTTGTATCTAACTAGATTTCCTGTCGTATAAAGGCATGAGGCACGTTTGGGGACTTCTCATGAACTTTCCCATGGGGAGAACACAGAATTCGGGGGTTTCTCCATAGCTTTTCTACGAAGCAGATGCAGTTGTTTTCTCCCTCGCTGTTGAGCTTCTGATTAACTTTAATGAATGTATCCAGAACAGGCTAAACCAGTAGTGCCCAACATTTTGCTGTGACAAGGCACACAAGAGCATCCTGCAGAGCGGCTGCATGCGCGTGCCTGTCCCCGGTGTGCCCCCATCCCGTCCCACTGCTTGTACGGCCCAGTGAAACCCATACGCAGCTGTTTTTTCAACAGTCAGCAGCGTGACTTTGCTCTCAAACAATTTAACTTTGCATTTTTAGGATTAAAAATAACCAGATAAGTGCAACAGATGTGATTTATATTTAATGCTTATTTGTGCTGGTTAGTATGGCAAATCCCAATTTTCTTAAAGAGACAGGATTATGCAGTTTGGCTTCCAAATTCATTTTTCAAAATGCAAAACAGGGCATTTAAGCCGCTGTGAATAGCTGTGTTGCTGCTATGAACATGAAGTATTTTTCCTAATTTCATTTAACAGTTTTATTTTGGATACAAGTAATTTTGTTAGTGTTGGAAACCCATACACAATAACATAGCTCTGATGTTGAAGAACTGAAACTCTAATTGACTGGCCTTGTCTCTCTGAAGGCAGAGTGCCGTGTAAACAAGAAAACACAAGCCATAAATGGTGAAAAGCTTACTTTTGAATTTTAACCTCCTGAGCTAGACTACTGAAAATTCGTACTGGGAATCAACCTCAGCTTGAATGCACACCGCTATTTTAGTAGGAAACACAATTTTTTTTGCCCTCTGTAGTGGAGGTGGTGTTAAAACACGGTGTAACCGCTTTATGCTATGTCTGTGTTTCTTAGCACAAATTAAATTGTTCCTTGACTCGAATGGAAGTAAAATAAAAATCTGCTTATATTCAAATTGACAGTTACAAAATAGGATGCAAACTAAACTAAGCTCAATAGCAATCTCTTCTGTGCTCATTCACCCCTGGGAAGCACCATTCCACCTCCCCAAGGGAGACTTGTGCCCGTCTCAGGCCATCCCTTGGCTAAGGAGGACTTGCTGTACGTGCACTGCTGTTCTCCTGGGCTGATGGCATGTGGTGCGGGTTGATGCCATTAGGCAGGGGGTGAAGCATATTTCTCACATTAGCTTAAGTGGCTTTAATAGAGGACATCAGAGAACACTTACCTTCAGATAAGACATGACGAGCTGTAAGGGGTCCGTGTCTGGGAAAAAAAGTTTCTAACCTTCTTCCTAAGCATAGTCTCAGGAAGAATAGGAGGTCTTGTTGCCACTTCTGTTTTGTGAAGCAGCAGCCACGGATACAAGAAGATGGCAGGCTGTAAACCTGGATTGCAGGCGTACGTCTTCAGTCACGTGAACTCAGGTAATCTCAGTTCTTTTGCTGACTCTGTTTCCTTAACTTACATTTTTAAGTTATGACTTAGACTTCGTTTCACAATACCTGAGTATCTACAGCCTTAAATGGGAAATGTCTGTACCTGTTTACAGTGCTTTATACTGCGCGTTAGTAAAAGGACTACCTGTAGTAATCCATGGTATTTTTGATGTCCCGATTCAGTCTGTATCCCTCACCTAAGAGTTTTAATTCATGGACCCTGAAGAAACTTGTGGCTGGTGTTGAATACAATGACCAGTGCAGAACTGGGCAGCAGGAACATGAAAATGTTGGTCTGGTGTCTCCTCTTTGTGTTTCTGTGCACTCTGGCCTTTCTGCCAGTAGCAGAATATCCTTTGGTACCTTCAGGATCTTGCTTGTGACAGAGACTGCTCTCATCAGCTGTATCCCATCAGGTCCTGGAGTTCCTGCTCCATAGATGAAAAGTCACATTGCATGATCCTCCAGACCTGATGCAAAGCTCTCTGTAGTCAGTGGGAGACTTCGGTAAACTTTGCGTCAAACCCAGATGGACCTACACCAAGGAACCCCCATTCCCACAAGAAATTAGCATGATCTCAAAACTCTCTGTTTTCGCAGCTGACTCCAGCTCCCATGGTATAGCTTATCTCATCCATGGAAAACACTGAGAACCAAAGCTTACTACTTTTTCAAGCTGAACCTAACTGAGGAGAATTTGTTCTTTTTTCTATTTCGAGGCTTTCTATTTTTATACTGCAATGAAAAGCAGTACCTAGTACTTAACAGCAAGCCTCTGATTTCTAAATGCAGTTCACTCTCAGGATCAAGGGACTGGAGACTGGTTCCTCGTTTCGATTTTTCCTAGACTTTTCCAATCCCTTTGAACCAGTGAATAAATTGTCCCTGTGTTTTCTTGCCTATAACATGTCCTCATTGTACTCCACAGTTGAAACGATTTCTCAGAGAGCAGGAAACAGTTTTCCCAAATGTGTATTTTCTTGATAAGGATGGACTCCTGAACTTTTCCTAGTTACCTATATAAAGATTTTTTTTAAGAAACTGGAATTAGTCCAATTCCTTGTTTTATCTACGTTACTCTTTAACAACATTCAGATATACACGATCAAGGTGGTGAAACTGTTTTTCACATGAATCCAGCATTGAAAGAAGGGTGATTCTTTGATCACTTTCTGAGATGCTGAAAGAGGGGACTGTAAGTGTTTTAGCATTATAAAGTAAGCCAGTGCCTTTTCATGTTGCAAATTGCTATGTAAAGACATTTAAAGCCTCCTGTAGTCATTAGGATTCCTCAGCTGGATCTAGGGATATCATGCAGAGCTGCAAAAAGCATTTTATGATTAAGGCTGCTATCTGGTGATGCAGTCTTCAAAAGAACTGTTTGATGCTTTCCAACAACACTTTGCATTTTAAGCTATACCAATGATTTTTAAAATGCATTCTGAAGGTCTGGTAGCATTTCAAGAGAGTGCACAGAGCAAGGGGGTGCAGAATCAAACAGCAAAATAGAGGTGAGGCTGCTGTGGTTCCGTGTCCCCAGGTCCAGCATGTATCCCCAACAGGCACACGTGAACACTATAGGTGTGTGTGTGTGCGTGTGTGTGTATGTATATACATGGTTATGTATATACATGGTTATATATGCACACGGATCAACATAGACAGAGGACACACAGCAGTCACACAAATATGAGTGGCATAGATGGCCTGATCCTGTTTCTCCGCTCCAGCTGTTTAAGATGAAAGTAAAATATAGACATCTATATAGCACATCTATATAGATATATATACAGCATAAGTATGCACATACATGTTCTCAGTCTAACCTGTCACTGCCCCTGGATCCCAGTCTCCCCAGTTGGTGGCACCGGGGCATGCAAGCCCCCGCGGCGCAGCACCGCTGCCGTTACTGGTACCCCAGCCACGTGGACCTTTTTCCCATGGTCCAGCTCCAGCTGCTGCACCCAGAGCCCTGTACACACACGTGCAGGCAGAACAGGCTGCCCACGGGGATGATCCCCTCCTGTGACGGCTTGGGGAGCGGTGATCAGTCCTTGAGCAGCCACCCTAACAAAGAGGCTCTGTGGTCGGGCTGCACGTCTCGACTGAGATATTCCCCTCCTATTTCTTTCCAAACTGGTGGGACAGGCTCCAAACCACTTGTACATGGGTGAGGTGGTACCTGGAGTTTAGGTGTACAGCATGCTCATTTCCATAAGGACCCTGTTGAATATTTGTTATAACATCTTTTTTCCTGGAAAGCTGAGTGTAAATATGATTTCTTTTGATGCTTGAGGTCTGGGATTTTCTCCCACTGTCTTCACACTGCTCAGAGAGGCTGGGCTGCATAGGCTTTTGAAAAACTACAGCCCCAACCTTGCACCCCTGTGGCAGATTGCTGGGAGGCTTTCAGGAAGGCTTTGAGCTATTCAGTGGGAAACAAAGAGAGGGAAGGATTTGCCCTGGAAAGACGACTCGGTACCCTGGAAAGAAGGAGGTCTTGGTGTGTGTCATATTACTCTGAGTCAGCTTTATCACTGAGAAGATTTAATGATAAAAGCATGTTTACTCAAAACACAGATTTACAGGAATGGAATGAAGTCACTAAAAAAGTTAAAATTATGAAAACATATTACTAAGGGTGCATTTAAAGCAAATTCTTTCCTGCTTCAGCATTTTAGGTAGCTCGTGAGGCTAATTAGCTCTTTTGCAGCGTGGTCTGCAAAGTAGTTAGAATTAAGTGATGAATCATAGGGGTCTGGCTTCTGGGTGGTTCCCAGAGAAAGCTGCTTTGGGTAATCCCCTCCGTCGCTGGCTCAGGAGGGAATGAGCTGCTGCCTCTCTCCTCCTATGTCCCTGGCCCTATTCCCTGTGGTGGGCCACGGGCCAGCGCGTGGTGATGCTGGGCCAAAGTCACTCACACCCACCATCTCACCGCCATGGCTTGATGAGCATTTCTACATACCCGTGCTTTAAGCAGGCATTAAGCTGCTTTCATCAGGTTTTGGTACTCTTAACACAGCGTGTAACTTCAAAGTTTTATTTCATGAGAAATAACAATAATAGACTTTTTTTTTCCCCCCATACTGATTGTATTTGCTATATGCTTTGCAGAGAAGCTACCCCAGATCTATAAACACGTGGGAAGAGGGACAGAGCACCTAGGCACTGTGATCTTTTACTGTTTAATAGATTAAGGGTAACATCTCCTAGGACCCTGCCAGAGTCTGGTTTCTTACTGAGTTTGTTTTATTTCACTGCACTGGAAGTGGTCTTTCATGGAATGAAAATATTGAAGTGGGAAAGCTTAAAGAAAAGGAAGTAAGCTTATTAGAAATTTTGAGCTTAGGATCTGTTTTTAAAACTTGAAGTATTCAACACTTGGTTCAAATTAAAGCACAAGCCCCTAGGCTGAATCTCTGACTAAAACTGAAGGAAAGGATAAAAGGTAGACTGACCTTCAAATGTTAAAAAACATGATTCTTTTTGCATTTAGAGGGAAATTAGAAAGGCCTTCTGTCCAAAGTGGAGTGAAATTAGTTGATCCAAGGTGACCTTTTCAGTTCATTGCACTGGTTGGTTGTCCTGTAGGATGAAATGGCTCTGGGCCAGAATCATGGGGATAATATCACCAGAAAGGTGTATTGGTTCATGTTTAGTAAGATTGTCCTGAGTTGTGAGCCATTAAACTGTTTGTATTTCAAATGTCAACATTTAGCCTGAAACAGTGAGCAGTCCTGAAATTAGAAAAGTTTTCATTACATAATGACGGGAGTGCTTGCAGATATTTGAAATGGCAACCATCTGCTGCACTGGCATTAACTGTAGTCCTCAGATTTGACGTATCTAGATACTCTCTGCAGCCTAAATGTGTGAGCCTGTGATTATAAATCTTGAAAGTTGGTTGAGTTATGGTAGCTGCTGATGTGCATGGTCTTGCTGCATGGAAGTAAAATAATTCAAGTAGTTTGTTCCTCCTGCTGGCTCTTGCTGTAGGTGTCGGCTGGAAGCAATGCATTGACACCGGAGGGATTGATGTTAGAGAGAGGAGAATTGGTCTCATGGCTTCAGTGCTTGCTTGGTTGACTTTTTCTCAACAATTTTTTTCCTTATCTTTAATAACCAACTTGTATGAACCTCAGCTGAACTGCTGAAAGCTCTGATGTCCTTGGTGGGACTGTCAGGCTGTTCAGTTTTTCTTTTAAAATGCAAGGAGGTTTCCCAGTGACTACTGTGTTGATAGCATTTTTTGAAAACCCTGTAAGGATTTATTTATTTTTTTACCATAGAAAACACTGGACTGAAATGAAGAAGCAGGAACTTGGCCTTTTTTAAAGGCCAAATATTGATTTTTTTCCCTTATTGATAAATGGGCTTTGGCAGTTGGTAATCAATAATTACGACCTTTTGAATGTTTGTGGGATGCTTCACCAGATGCAGAGCAATTAATTGTTTCTAACAGTGATACTTCCTGAATCGGTTTTGGTGGCGGCTGGAGAGGAATATGGATGTTCTCCTGGGCAATTATTAGGCTCCATGGATCTTTCAAATCTGGTGAGACTCCAAAAATGTGTAAAAACTCTGTTTTGTAAATTAAGATCAGAAACTATTATTAGCTTTTGTTTGTAGTTGAAGCATGATGTCATATTTGGCATAGTGCTACAGAAAAACTCCCAGCTTATGGCTCAGATCTGTGCTTTTTCAACTCGGTGTCTTCGGTATCTGCTCTTGAGGCTGCCTGTCTCTCCTAAAGAGGAATGGTTCATGTGATATCAGCTTTTTAGGGGCTGATTCAGTGTTATCACCCTTATGGGAAAAGGGACAGGAGCCTTTGCTTGGAGCTGGTCATGACTGCATGTTTTCCAGCCACCTTATCCTTACATAAAACTGGATTAAACAGCCTCAACTTTTTATGCTGACATAAAGTCCTCTAAGGCCATTCCAGCTAGACAGCCCTGGGCTTCGTGGGAGAGGCGCACAGAACTTGCTCCTGCATTTTTTTGACGTTTTTTCCCATCCTTCTATTTATACTGCTAAATAAGTGTAGTAATTTAGGGTTAAAAAAGGCTTGAGGAAGCATAATATCACAGCAAAAACATATGTTTGGAACTGTAAAGCATCGCAGGAAACAACGCTCTTCCAAGTTTCATGAAGTTGCAGTATGTTAATGGCCCTTTTGTAACGTCTTTTCCAGTCTTGCCTTTTCACACAATGAGGACGGGGGCTGCTGAATTTTGGAGTAACTACATTAAGTAAAAGTCACTATAATTGTGGAGGAATAATTTGATCTGTAGTAAGTCTCTTTTTAGTTATTTGAAGTTTTCCTGAATATTTATTTGAATAAAGTCTTGAATCTGTCAAAAGCTTGAAAACCTCCTGTATATTGTGGCTATTTAAATTTAATTTACTTTTGCTACAATCAGATATAAACAAAATCTATTCATTGGAAAGGCAAGTATAAGGAAAGGGGAATACTATTCTTCATACAGTTAAAAAAGCATCCTTTCAAACCAGACACATCAGTAGTTCATGAGGACAATCTTAATATTTTTATTAAATTATTATTTCCCTTGTTTCTGAGTTCTTTGGCCAAGTATGCATTAGTGCTTAACGAGAGTACTGTAGGGTTTTGCAGTTAAAGGTAAAATACATCTTTGTCAGATGACTTTTTTAATGTTCTGTTTGCTGGCTGAAACATCCTCCTTACCCTTTGTCTGTAGAAATGTTTTCTTCTTCCAAATGTGGAGTTTTATTCTCTGACAAGGTTGAAAAGGATGCAGTAGCTTGAGGGGCAGAACAGCCAATATACAGTGTTGGAATAATGGCAGATTGAAAGCCTGGTAACTTGTGAATTAATAGGACTGTAAAGGAAAGCCTCATAATACTAGAAAACAAGCACTCCCCTATTCCCAAAAGAATTGTACAGCGTGTTTATAGACCTGATGTATCCTGAGAGAAGGCGTTTCACACCATTATTGTATTTGGCACAGCAGAAGAAATATTAAAGAAGTAGATACTGAAGAGAGAAATAGAAGGGTAAATATTGCAGAGGTGGAATTAATATTTACAACTGTCTACTCTCTACGTTAAAGCTAGATTTCATGAATGAAGAAGCATAGTTTTATCGGCAAGTGGACAGAAAAGGCAATGCAATTGCCTTCATTACGGCAATAAGGGGCCAGGATATTGTCACTACGTAGACAATATGGCTGGTGCTGTGGGTCTCAACCTGAGATGGCTCCTGCAAGACCAACCCGGTTGTCCCTCGTGCATGCTTTGCAGCATTCCCAGTCGGAGGAGCACCGTGCCGAGAACTCGGACCAGCCCTTGGGGCTGCAGGGTTGTGCATGGACATTTGTCTTGCTGGTGCCCACTGCAGGTTGGGTATTCTGGCTGGAGAGCTGACTACAGAGATTGATACAAACCTTCCCTGAACAGTATGACCTACAAAAACCACTTGACAGTTTTTTGGAAGGCTTTTATTGACATTCACTTAAGATAAACAACATCATTCCTTTGTGGTTTTGCAACTCGTGAGTAATGACATGATGTTGGGCTATTCTGTTTAACGCCTTTAGACCATAATGGCAGGTATGTGTTGTGTAAGTAACGTTTTGTATGGGTTTGTCAAAACTCTAACAGGTGTATTAAAGGCAGTAACACTTCCAGGGCGCTTTTCCCCCTTTTTTAGAAATCATTACTGTCTTGTAGTGTGCCACAAGTAGTGGAAGTGAAACAAATGTTCATCTCCTGAGTGCCTGTAAAAGTACTGCCTCGAATATTCAGCTTAGCCTGGCAAATAGTCCTTATGTGACCTGTGTCTCTTGCTATACTTTCTGCTTTTTTGCACTTGGAGTGAAGCACTTGGTGAACTCTTTCTGTGAAATCTAATTTAATATTAAAGTGTCCAGTTTTCAGGGCTCTGCAGAAAGTAACTACACATGAAGTCCTACGCTACCTCTCAGCGTCAGTAGCTCTAGCCTGGACAGTAAGCATCTCATAGCATTACAAGGAATGGGATCAAAACAAAGCAGCACCAAGACAGCTAACAAATGTCACCTCTTCATGCACACAAATATGTTTTATAAATAAATAGGCAGTTTAAAGAGTACAGTAGTTGTTACTTTAAAAAAACCCCAAACTTTTCCTATGGAAACTTTAAAAGCTAAACACTAGGAGAGGTGGAAGATGTTGTCTGTAGAATTGTGCTCATGCTAACATTATGGTGTTTTAGAGATGGCTTTCCAAATGCAACAGCTGTTTTTTGTGTGTGTAAATGGTCTTGGTTTCTAAATAATGTAGATACTTCAGCAGAGGAAATGAAATATGAAAACTGTAATGTAAATATTTTTAATCTCAAAAGCGTGTTGCTCCTGCTATCTAATATACATACATACATATATCTCTCTATATGTGGATTTCTGAATATGTTGTCAGGTGCTATAGGCTGTTTCCTGAGACTTTGTGAGACCGAGGAGCTGTCAGCTATCTGAGCCTGTTCAGTGCTCTGCTTCACATCCTTCCAGATCAGAAGGCATCAGGATTTATTTTGCTTTGCCTGCGCCAAGCACTTGCAACCTCAACAGGCAGCAAAGAAAGGACAGAAAGTGACAATGCTGAAAGACATTCATGCGGTAGTTCATCTAAATTCCTGCAGTAACTAATTAATCTACTGGGGATTCATCACATTTTGAATATTAAATGCAGACATTTACAGTTGATGTTAAGAAACCATTTGTCTTACAACCCAGCAGGAATTTTGTTTTGTTTGGTGGCTCTCCTTCCAAAGAGCCAATAAGGGAATCAAGAAAATGGTGCCTGGATCTTTGCTGAATTTGTTCAATCGCATTGCTCTTCATAAGAGTTGGAAGCAGCTTTGTGTCTGTCACTGACACATGCTTAGTCCAAAATAATTGTGAAAATATATAGCCTATGGAGCATGTTACCAGCTTTAAAAGACAACTCCCCCACCCTCAGGTTGAACGTCTACAGAAGGTGTTTCGTGAAATTCACTGTCTTAACTTCTTACTTAAGCAGTCTTCTAAAGGAGCCCCAAGTACGCTGAGATGTTACAGGATGCTTACCACAGTCTGACAAGGCTTTGAATTTTGCCAGCTTCCCAACAGAATATTATGCCACAAGTATCTCTCTTTTTTTCCTTTTTCCCTTTTTTTTCCTGAGGCGCAGTAGCTTCATTTGGAGTAGAAGATGCCTAAGGCTCTTTCATAGTGCTTCAGGCAAATAATCATGTAGTCCAAGTTTCAGCAGTTTATAGTAAATAATTGAATAAAAAAAATCTAGAAGTGTGATGGTTGCGGGTTAGTTTCCCCCCTTAACTGTGCTTCTTATGTGTTTGTGATGGGGGATTTATATGAAGTAGTTCCAAAAATGACAGTAGCATCTCCTTACCTTATTCCTGGTGCATCTGTTCCCAGTAGTATCTGCTGACCTTTGCTGTTAAAGGAAGTTTGTGCTGCCCTTGGTTTTTTGTGCCAGCATTGCAGAATCAGCTAATATAAAACAGGGAGTTTAATTCATTTTCTGGCTAACACAATGGTGAACTGAAGTTTTTGTAGTTTGCCTTAATTTTCGCAGTGTTCAGTCTCTGTTCTCATTTTCGAAAAACTCTTGAATGGCAATTCTTTACTGCCATTTCATGGTACATATAGTGAAGCAGAAGAGGTCCATTTTCCTACTCCATTGCCCCCCAGGGTATCATTCGCAAATCATGAAGAGGAAGGTTGCATATGAAGGGCTATCTAAGTACCAGAGATGTCCTCACTGGACTACAAACTCCGTAACTGCATCACCTAGAAAGCACTTTTGACTTTCTAAAATTCAGGGTGGATTTAACTGAACTTGAGATTTCTTTGGTTAATTAAATGCATGATGGAGAAAACCTGTAGTGATTATTGCATGATGGATGCCAGGGAAATTTTTTCATACTTAATGTTAGATGACAGCAGTTAATTTGATGAAATGCAATCTCCATTGCTACCCATCTCTCACCATGTTTGCTAAATCTGAGCACGTATCTAATTGGTGAGGTTTTGCTCCTTCACATCTTTCAGCATTGGACTTGGGGTGGCAGGAAATCCAGCTGAGGCACTGTTATTTTTGTTCATCATACAGGGTTTATATTTTAAAAATAAATAAAGTTATTTTTACAAAAGGGCAATAATGCGTGTGAACATAACATAGAAAAATCACAGAGGAGACATCAAGTCCTTAAATGTTTAATAATCTGCTTTACAAATTAGAAGAGTTACGCCAATTCCCATCCTGTCTGGGACCTTTGTGCAGTGAGACTTTTGAAGACTAAAATGTGTGTTTCGCAATAGACTGGCAGTAGTCAACAATATATATTTCTGCTTTAGCATTTTTCTTTTTTTCAGATGCAGATACCGATAGAAACTTTTCCGGCATGTCCTTCAGATTCATTTCTGCTCTATTCCAGAATATTGTATGAGACCTTAAGGCAAGAACAGAACATGATGATCCAGGCTGACCTCCGGTGAGGCCAGCTGTTCTGTATCTACCCCAGCATCTTGTGGCTGAAATAAAACAACTTGTGATTATTTCTTTTTTAAGTACAAAATTAAATGCATTAGAAGCAATTGAACACTTACACTAATTTTTGTTAGATACGTTGGCTCCAGATATCGGATACTTAACCTGTTTGAAAATTTGGTTCCTTTTTTCCCCTTAGCTTCCTATTTTTCATACTGAATAGAAAACGTGTTATTGTGGACTGGATGAAACCTTACTAAGTGTTTGACTTATTTTATTCATAGTAAAAGTAAGAAAGGCATTATAAAAACAGCTGAAAGCCTGAGAGCCTCTGCTCCCCCAAATCCTGCCCTTTGGCTGGCATAGAGGTTTAACTGAGGCAGAAGAGGTATCCCCCTGTCATCTGATAACCATTCCTGGGATGGGAAGATGGTATGTTGAAAACACGAATGGTCAAGGGAAAAGCATTAGGAAACCAAGCACAAAATCAGAACCAGTACTAGGAACAAGATCAGTAGAGAAAAAATTGCAGTCGAGAGGTTGTTCAGGCTAAGTGTTGGCAGGATGGGGCTGGGAACTGTTACCAAAGAAACTATCTTTTCTTTGATTGTATTGTGTGGAAGGGAAAAGGACGTTGCATGCTTTTTGTAAGAGAGTTTGGCTTTATCAGACAAATGCTCGACTCCATTGTGGTTTCTTTTTCTGACACAAGTAACCTGCAAAAGCAGAATTTTGGCTTTATGGGTCAGAAATGCATAAATGCTTATATGCACTGTATGCACACCTGCGAGCACGTGTGTAATTTACATTTCTGATACAGCAAATTAACTAGACGGAGTTAGTCGTGAAGGTCACAATCTAATAAGGTTATCTGCTTCAGCATAAAGTATTTCATTTCAGTACTAAAATGGTAAAGCAGGGCTAGGCATCTAAGCCAATACACATGAAAAAATAATGAATACATTTTGTACTGATTGGCCAAGTTCATCTTGCTCAAACTTCCTTGGCTCCAAAAATAAAATAACTGTTGACCTAGTTCTAAAAATATACAGGATCAGGTAATATCTTAATTCTGATTTCTTTTGTTCAAACTTTGAAATGCTGTCACTTGCAGCTGGCAAATGTACACTGGTAGGGAACAGTGCCATCGTGAAATGCTGCAGACTGAAAAAATCACCTGCTTGTCCTGGGATGAGTGCCATCGCTGTCTGATGGAAATGTCAAGCTGGTCTCTCAGCCTCTGAATGGGATGCAGATGTTTCCAATGGGAGAGGAATTTACCTATATAGCATAGGGGTTGATGCAGCAAGGGGTGACACTTAGCGTTTTGTATGTGACTTCTTGTATCCAAACATAGGACTTTTTTGTTTGTTTGTTTTTGTTTTTCCTTTTTTCTAAAGGCAAACCCATAATCTGGTAAAAATTCGAAGAAGATTGCTCATGTACTGGAAGAGATTCAGAGCAGCTGTTTGTTTTGGCTGATTCAATTTTAAAATAAATATTCCTAACAAAATAATAGAAAAATATATGTAGAATATTGTGCCTTTGTTTGGCATTTATGGTACGGTGCACTAAGTTCTCATGAAAGTTATCGTCATCTTTTTTACATAGTAGTTGGGCATCTAGTCAAAACAATGTATGCTCACAAATAACTAGGCCTGTGCCTGGAATACTCAAGCAATATATGACATTGGCTTTCCTTATTGCCCTTGCTTTGCTGCTTTTTTTTGCTTGGGCACTAGGTTTGTGAGCTGGCTCCAATGTTTGAATCAATTATTGGATTATTTCTTTCCCAGTTATTCCCCCCAGTCCTTTCCACACAATCCTTTGATATGTATATTGAAACTGGGCTGCAGTTAATCTTCCAGGATGGACTTACTGGAAAGGGAAATTGAGCAGATTGATGTTTTCCCATTTTTAGTCTTTACGCCCTTTTGGATCCCAGCTCGAAGGTGAGAGAGCAAAAGCAAAATACACATCAGTTTATGATAAACATGGTCCTCACAAAATGCTGCAGCCTGCAGATCGGAGGTAGAGGTATTAATCTCTTGCAGTCTCTAAATGCCTTTGCCCTGCTTCAGCAGGCTGCTACCAATAGCCAATTTGTTCTGTAGGTTATCGCTAGATGCTTTTTATTCCCTCTGTTGACAACCAGTTCCTACCCTTCATGGATGTGAGAAGGTTTATGGGCCCTGCCCTGTCACCTTGCTTCCACTTGAATCCTCGGATGAAATCAGAACCTTCTTGTAGACCTCATTCCTTGCATATTTGTTTAATTTCATGCTGAACTGACTGTCTTCCTGCTCTGGGCTTTGCTTTGATGCGACCACATTTTGTTTCCATTATTTAAAGTTGCAGAAAACCTATTTCCTGTTTCCTTGTAAATCCTTAATTTAGTACATTTTAATGTATCTGTCCATGTTTCTTTCCTGTGTATGTAATGTCAAATAGAGAAGAAAATCCAGGATGATATAAAGAAAAGCTTTATCAGCGTTAGCATGGGGACAGCTCTGTTATTTCTGCGCAAAGGCCACAAATGAATTATTCAAGACATGATAAATGGGGGGGAGACTATTGTAAGAAACTTCTCTATCATGCATAACCCACATAAATCACTGTATATGGGCAGAGGAATACTTTCAAGAATTTTAAATTCTTGTCGTGACTAGCATGAATTAAAAATATAAATGTAAGTATATTAGAATGATCAAATCGGTTGAACAAGTTGGCGTACTTTAGAGCAGTTTAGGTGTGATGAAGTCTTACCAAAGCAAGACAGGCTCTGGGAGATGCTTGACTAGGTGGGATTGCTGGCTGACTCCTTTGAGGACCACGTCTCCGTCTCCAGGACAGTTTGTCTGTTGTGAAGCCATCAACTCCAGAGTCCTTGGGCCTGAGGCGGGAGGTGGTCTAACTAGAACTTCCCTGAAGTCTGGGGTTTCTGGCCCCTTTCTCACCTGTCTTCTTATTCCCAGCCTTTGTCCTAGCACTCCTAGTGCAACCTGATTAGGCATAGTGTCATTGCATCTATTGCGGCAGTGTTTATTTTGCTGAGTAGGCACAAGAAGAATCAAAGAGCTTATGTATTTTTGGCAGAACAACGTTTCTAGGTCAGGGTTGATATATAATGTCTTTTATGAGGGTCCAGTCTGGTCAAGAAGGAAAATAAATGCACTTGAAGCATGCAGGCAAGACCCACAAGGGTTGGTGAGCCAGCACACGTGATTTTGTCAGCTCTAACGGGGCCTCTTTCATATAATTCAGCCCGGATCACTGGCATACCTTACCCCTTTGCTCCAGGGTCCCCTGAGACTTGTGATCAACCATACATGTTGCTTCTGCCTTGAGGGCCCACTGTTTCCAAGACTAGGTTATTTAGCTTGATGCAGTTTGAGCTTGGAAAACTTCTCCGGTGGCATAAAGGACCACCTTTCAGTCCTGCAGAGATGCCAGCAGTCAGATTTAATTTGGTGATGAACTTGTTTGTAAGAGAGCAGTTACTCTTTCCACTTTTCACCATACCGAGTCTGGTTTGTCCAGTGCCTCCAACCGTAAAATTTTTGTTCCGTGAAGCGAAGGAAAATAACATCTTCCTCTGAGATACTTATTCAAAATAAGTAGCTCATTTGAAGCTCACTGGTGATATGGAATGTTGAGAGAAAATCTGATGGAGGGATTAATTGTGGTTTGGGGGATGGGATATATTTGACCATAATTGTGACCTAGTCCTTTAAAGAAAAAAGAAAAAGCTGGGCATGGTTCTGATTTCTAACGTCTAATTTTTCACTGCTGGTAGCGGGTCTGAGTAATCTGTTGTGCCTTAGGAATAAGATCTTAGGTTTATAGCAGATAATTTTGTACAAACACAGTTCAGTAGCTGTCAAAAATGCAAATACATTTTTAGGAATTATAGAGAAGGAATAAAGAACAAACCAGAAACAGAGCTTCTGAAGCAGTTGCCTGATCCATCCTTCCCTCCTCTGCTTTGGTTTGCTTGGGAGCAGTCTCAGGGCCCGCAAGCTGGATTCATTTTAGGTGAAACTCGCCCAGAAGATGCACTTCAGAAGCACACCTAACGCGTTCAGTGTGCAAATGGACGTTCAGTCTGATCTGTTCCCAAATACCCCCCCCAAAGAGGTATATAGAGTCAGGTCCTCCGCCCTGCGGACCTGTCCCTCTGGTGTTGCACTGCACGCTTGTGCTCCTCTCCAGGTACTGGGCACCTGATACTGGGCCAGGCTGGACTTTCAGTCTGTTCTGGTTGTGTGAGGGATATCAGGATCTTAGTTTTAATGGAGACATTAATAGAGATATTATTGAAAGAGTGTTACTGAAAAATAATAATGGCCCTATTGTTTTTCTTTTTGGGTGATTTGAGAACTAAGGACCTTACCAGGAACAATGTATTTGTTGCATCCCTTTCTGAATGTAAGAAGGAGGAACATCCATCCTGTTGCTAATACAGTCCACATCCCATATTAAGAACAAGCTTATCTCTCTCATGAGAACTAGATTTACTGATGCTGTTAGTGAAGGCCTCGGAGTGAGATCCCCTGGCTGAGTTGTGCTCCAGCTCTATCCATCCTTGAAATTTTCCCTCTGTAACCTTTTCATCTCAGAGGGTGTTTTACGCCTCCTGATGATGGTCCATCTTCATTCTGTACAACATAACTTGAGTATAGTGTCATAGCTAATTGCCACCATCGGCATGTAAACCACAACAGTTCTTTCTACCATGTGTCATAACAGCAACTGAACTTTGGCTACTTGAAATCTGTCCAAGAGCAGACACCTAACTCAGATCCTTCAAGTTACTCTCTGGCAGTCCCTACCTCTCTCTGCCAACTCCACGTGCCACTTAGAATCACAGGATCACAGAATGGTTTGGGTTGGAAGGGACCTTAAAGGTCATCTAGTCCAACCCCCCTGCCATGGGCAGGCACATCTTCCACTAGATCAGGTTGCTCAGAGCCCCGTCCAACCTGGCCTTGAACGGTTCCAGGGATGGGGCATCTACCACCTCTCTGGACAACCTGTGCCAGTGTCTCATCACCCTCATCATAAAAAAATTCTTATGTCCAATCTAAACCTACTCTCTTTCCGTTTAAAACCGTTGACCCTTGTCCTGTCACTACAGGCCTTGGTTAAGTTTCTCTCCATCTTTCTTATAAGCCCCCTTTAAGTACTGAAAGGCTGCAATAAGGTCTCCCCGGAGCCTTCTCTTCTCCAGGCTGAACAACCCCAACTCTCTCAGCCTTTCTTCACAGGGGAGGTGTTCCAGCCCTTTGATCATTCTTGTGGCCCTGGGCTTGCTGCAACAGGTCCACGTACTGGGGACCCCAGACCTGGATGCAGTACTCCAGGTGGAGTATCATCAGAGTGGAGTAGAGGAGAAGAGCAGAGCAGAGGGCGAAACTTATGCTCCTACCCTTTGGTGACTTGTTTATATCAGTCTCAACTAGCCTGGAGTGGAGGGAGTGCATACATCTTATGTTTTCTGGGCCACAATCTTACCTGAAGTGCCTGGAGAGCAATCCTTGGGGACAGTTAATAACGGGAGCATTTCGAGTTGCTGGCAATTTCTTGATGCGTAACAGCCGTTCAGTTCAAGGCACGTTTTTGGTGCAGTGCCCAAACCACGTGCCATGAGGCTGAAGGAGGGTGTCAGCAGCAGAAGGTGGGCAGCAGTTTGAAATGAAGGGGGATAGGTACAGATTCGCAGAATGTTTGGGTAGCCCTGATTGCTCCAGTAACCAAAGAAGTGGACATTTTAAAACAGGACACTATGCAGAAATAGAGAAAAACTTAAGAGAGGACTTTGGCTCCATGCTCTCAAGCAGTCTTTCTTTCTCATCCAGGTATCCTAATGAATTGCCTGCAATGGCCCTGCCTACAAGAGCAGTGAGGTTTTTGCAGGTGCTGGTCCTACTCATCTTAAGGTCATAGAACCTGTACACTAGGGCGTCAAACTTGCTTTTTTTATGTAAAAGTGTTTAATTTCCAGATGAACGTCAATGATTAGTAACTAACATGCATATGCCTGCGTAGAAGGAAGGATGCTGGTTTGGTGGTGAGCTGTCACCTCTCTCTCTCCCTTCTCTCTCTTCACTTCTCTCCTTTAGGTTCAGGTGTTGGCTGCAGTCCCTAGAACCAGCTGCTATCAGACTGTGGAAGATCTTCTTCTGATGCCAGCAGTAGCATCTGGATGCCTGGCACAGCTCTGAACAGTTGTCTTGATTTCTGTTGTGGTCAGCATGCAGCTGGAATTTTTTATCCTGCCTGGATGCTTTTTCTCTTTGGCTCACCTTGAATTATTTGGAATCTGTATGTTGCCATCTCATGGGGGGAAACAGGACTCTCTGCAGTTACTTCTCAGTACTTGTGTAGAGGATCCTTGCACCTGAAATATAGGGAGAATTCCTTTCTGCTTTTGTGTTTGGATGTGCTTCTTGTAGAAGCACACTAAAACTTATTCTCACCCTGAAGCTGTTGCGCACCTGCAAAGCGTATGCTGGGACTGTGAGTATGAAAGGAGAAGCTTTTGTAGAGGTGGTTGCAAATTTTTTACAATATATTGATGTATCAGAAGATTGTAATTTATCCAAGCAGAAACATTTTGCAATGTATATTTTTTAAAATGGAGTTTCAGCAAGGATCTTTCTTGGGTCTAAGGTAGGATTCTTGCTAGCAAATACAGACACGAAAGCAAAAAAACCCCTCATGAATTACTAGGAATGGACCTCTTCCTCTTCTTCACCTGGGTATGAGGGAGCCACGTTCAGGCTTCTGCTCTACCCAATTTAGTGCTGTGACAACCTGGCTGCAAATTTGGGGTGTTTCCTATTATAGCCTTTTACTAGGCCAGCTGAGGTGTTAGCCCCATAGCCCACTGGCTAGCACGTGTGCCTGAGAGACAAGGAGCTACAGGGATTCCCTGAACCAAGGGATGGATTCGGGACATGGAAAAGGAGGTGTCTGCCCCAGAATGTTAGAGAGAACTATGTTTTGTCACACTGTGGGGCAAAACTAGGTATTAATGCTGCATTTTTTTTTTTAAAAGGGTCTTGTTTGTGGTCTGGGCCATACCTAACCACTCATCCTCTTTCATGCTTGCTTACTCTTTTGCTATGTATGGGTCCGAGACATCTGGGGTGCAGGTTTCATCATCCTAGAAATACGCTTCCACTGCCCCTTGCTGTGCTGAGACAGATCCTTGCCTGGCAGCAGTTTCCTCGGGCTACAAGCAAACACGCACCCCACAGCAGGAGAAGCCAGAGGATTGCTACCAAATTAGGAGACGGGGTTGCTGGCTAGGTCAGCAGAGATACTGTGGAAATGTAAAAGACAGCTTTCAGATCCGCCAGCTGCTCCGAAGAAGCCTGAAGTAGTTTCTGGAGCAACAGCTATTTTTGGGGACACAGCGAAAGCAAGCAAATGTTTTTGGATTGGCGGGAGCTTCCTTTATTTAGGGCTGGGTGGTCATCACTTCTGGCGCCTTTGGACAGCTTGGTTTAGGAGGAAAAACTGCATTTCATTGTGTCCGAAAATGTGGTCCGCGAACTGCATCAGGAGAGTCCTTTATGGGAAAGCACGGAGGAGCGTGTTGGCGCTTGCGGCGTGGCCGCTGCTGGGCTTACAGCCGTGGCCACGGTGTGAGCTGGGGGTCTGGCAGCCCCTACCTCTGCCTGGCTTGGCTGCTCCCCTGCTGTACCAGGTGGAAGGGGGGGAGAAGGGGTTTGGGCCTCCTCAAACTCTTGCTTCTTTACGGAAGTGGCCAAACGAGCCGAGTGGAGCCATTCTTGCCCAGGAAAGGCTTTTGCAGGTTATGGCTTTGCGTCCTCGCTACTCCGAGTCATTTGTGGCAGGAGAAGGAAGGGAGAAGCTGAGAGTGAGCAGCTAGGGACAGCTGCTGGTGCTGGCTCCCACTGAGGAGGGACGGGCCAGGGACTGCTTTCCCTTGTCCCCACCAGCCCCTGTCACCCAAAGTCCATCCCAGGCAGCAGTGATCCCCCGGCCTCCCCATGGCTGTGCTCCTGGGGGCTGGGAGGAAGAAGTAGGGGAGAGCTGGACCCTCCCCGGTGATTTTGGGGTGCAGAGTGAAATAGGGCAGAAGTCTTGTCAGCAGGTTTTCATTATAGCTCCGACCTCTTCAAAATAACAGGCTTTATTTGGCTTTTGAACCAAAAAGGTTGGGATACCATTAGTTTATTTTGTGCTAACAGCAAGTCAGCAGCATTACTCCCAGGACTTCATGGGATCTTTCCTACCTGTGCTAGCTCAGTGTTTCCCTCGCTTGGCAGATAAGTTAACTGAAATAATAAGGGAAGATGTGACTGCGGTTACACATGGTGCTTGGCAAGGACTCTTTGTCCTGTACGTTAGCCACAGATTTAACCTTCTGCTGTGTGTACCATCAGTTTGTCATTTCCTCACTTTATTCTGTATTCCAATTTCCCCTCTTTTTTCTTCATCATCTTTGCCTTTGCCCAGCCTTGTTTCTCCCTATGGTTCAGTGACTGCCATCTATAAAAGATCCTGGATCTTTCCCTTAGCATCAGCGAGAGACGAGAGTGTCCACACATACCACATGCAGACATCTTCTATACACAGACGTGCAGCAGGCTCCCTGCCCACGTGGGCATGTGCACATGCCCAAGTATGTCTTATTGGTTTTGCACCAGTAATTTAACATAAGCCAACTAGCTTTTATTAAATCCACAACTGTCAAATAGGGCACAGGCAAGAACTGCAGACCATATGTTTCTTCTCTTTCACCACATGCTGTTCTGACTGCATCTTGTAAGTAATATGCATATGCCCCTAGTGAAGTTACAGCAAGGTGGGGTGTTTACTAGAAGACAGTCTTTGGATTTGTAGTTTGGACTGATCATACCACAAATAAAAATCTGTAGATCTATTCTATGCATTTCAATTATCATTACTACAAGCGGTTTTTTTTTAGCAGGGGAGGAGTAATTTTTGAGTAATTTGTAATACATTGCTCATAACTTCAAGACAGGGTATCTGAAACATGTAGCTGTGGTCTAATTCCAGCTCCATCCTAGAAAATATACATTTAGTCAAAGAGGGGACTTCAGATTCCTGGACGTTATCCAGAGTTCAGCCCGATGACACTTCAAACACAGGCAGGAAGTAGAACCATTTCAGTCCTTTTTCTCTCTAGCAGGCTGAGAAAATACAGTAGGTTCTCCCTTATTTTCATAGACAATTTGCTTTGTGCCATACTTAACTGGCTGTGCTGAAGATACATAGCCAATGTAAAAAACCCCTTAATTTGTAAACTGTCTACATTGGAGAATATCCTTCTCCAAAATGGTGTTGCTGTTTTTAGCTCTGTTAGTGTTGGTGTATGCAGGATGACTAATGAGAACTGAACATTAGCAACCATCTTAGGCTGCTGCAGTGAATGGTAATTCCTACCTGAAACGTCCTTAAAAACATGCTGTTTGGGGACTTAGTAACATGCTAATAGTGGTGTGTTAAAGAGCCTTAGGCCCCACTGACCTTTGTTGAAAAGAGAGACAGACTGGAACAATTTGCTTTATAGCAAAAGTGGAGGAAACTGTATTGCCTCCCACAGACCTGAGTGAGCGCACAAGGAGGGCGAATGGCTATGGCAGGGTCCTCCCCATTCCTCCCACTTGTTGGTCAAATCTTCATTTCCTTAATTCTGCGGATTTCTGAAATTTGAATTTCCATTTGTTTTCTGACTGAGCATTTCTAATCTCAAGGTATTTATCAAGTACAGTCTGGACTAGTTATGGGAAACAGAGACAGTATATTGAACGCCTTCGTAACTTTTCTGAAAGGCAACACTACTCCTTAGTTAACAAGTTTTTCTAAACGAGTCGCTGTTGCAAGATTTGTTTTCCTCATACTAAATGCAAGGTCCATCACAAATCCATCTAACTTCTTGGTCCTGGTTATCAGATCAGAAATGCTGTGGCCGTGTGGAGCAAAGCACTCATCCAATGTTGACTTCTGCTCTTTCCAAATTTGGGGGTTAACCTTGTGCCAACAAGATTTTTGTGAGTCAGGTGTTGTTCTGGCCTTCTGCAGCCTGGATAAAAGCCTAATGATTTGGCTTATTTAACAAAAATGTAATTGTGTGTCTGTTCCTGGTCTGGATCAAATTTCTGTTGCTGGCTTATCCAGCAATGTGCAGGATGGATATCATGGAACAGGGAACCACGACCAAAGACTCTTCCTGGGTGTATTTTGATAGTCTTTTTCATGATTGGATTAGGCATGAAAGGGTCCATACTGAAATGTAGATCATCACTAGCAAATTTCAGAGTATATTTGTTAAAATCTGTGGCATTCACACTTCCCTGAGTATTTAGTGTGCAGGGTCAGTCAGGGAACTCTGCACCTCCAAGACTTCAGCGATAAACCCCTCTGTCCTTGTGACTGCCTGGCCTAGAAAGAGTTGAGATTTCAAGCCATGTGAGCTGACTGTGTGCTGCACTTCTGTGTTTGACAGATATTTTCAGCTACCACAAACAGAATTTAAGAGAAAATACCGATGATCCTAGTGTATCATCTCACTTTATTGCAAGTGAGAAATGGAAAAGTAATGCTGTTTTCATAGTAATTCAGGCATGCTTTCTGACCACTGTGTTACTACTTAATTGTGAATGGTGTGGTTTAGGAATTTCAAAGGGAAAATACAACAGAATGAGAACACTAAGAGTTTTTAAAATATTTGTCTTGCTGTATCACTTTAGCCCAAAGTAGAGTACTGAGCAATGTTATATTTTAAACCATAACATTTTTGCTTTCAGTGCTGCTGTGTAATTGAGCTGCCAGTCTACCTCATTTTACTTCCTTCATATTTTTGTCACTGCTTCCTCAGAAATAGCACTAAATATTCTTTTTCCCTGCTGTGATTAAGATTCATAATCTCAGGAAGATTGCATTTTTCCTTCCATTTCCACTTCCATGGTAAAGCAGTGACCAATCAAAATCAAGTCATTGTATACCAGCTAAAAAGGTTTAAATTGACAAAAAGAATCAGTCCTAAAAGAAGGCAGCTTTGCCATAACATCTGTTTCTTTGAGGGAAAGAATAGTTTCATTTGGGATGGAAAATATGTATTTATGGATATGAAATTGTTCTTTTGCGGTGCTTTGGTGCATTTGCTACATTCCAGCACTGCATTTTATGTTAGTAAAGGCAGTTTAATGTCATAAAATATCTGCTTGTGCTAGCTGGTAGATGATTAACCTTCATAATGCATTTCAGATCCCCAAGAGTTTCTCACTGTAGTATATTGCCACACAAATCCCTTTTTTGTTACTTGAACACCTGTGTCATCCAAAATGGGTGAATAGAAGGTTGCTTTAAGCATTAAATTCATGGGGAAAAGGTCTGGAAAGGGGAATCGTTAAAGAATGTTTGTCCAGGCTATGGGAAGCTCTGACAAATGGTTTTGGAGACTTTAGGTGAGATTATTGAATTGTTACAGCCACAAACCAATCTCCTCAAGAGGAGAGGTGGCCATTGTCACGACCCGGGCTGGACAGACTGGGGAGTCGTGCTGAATTCAGAATTCCCTTGGGCTAAATTAAGGTGAAACAACACCAAACGATCAGTTAAACATTTTATTCATAGCAGAAGCAAACTGAACTTGGCAGGCATAACAGTAGGTGGTGGGGTTTCTCACAACAGGAATTGGTATGGAACTACCTCAGTAAACCGTGTAACCCGTGGTAACCATATGCATCAATTCAGGGAAGCAATTAAGGAGAGCCCTCCCGTTGGGTCACGAGGTTCAGAGCGGACCCCCTTGCTTTCCAGACTCCTTCTCACAGAGGAGCCGAGGGGCGGCTGGATCCGCTCCTAGTCCCACACTTGGTCAACGGCTCATGTCTAAAGGGATGAGGTGTAGGGGTTATGGAAAAGGAAAAATAAAGAGAGAACAAGACAGAGAGAGAAAAAGGAAGAGAGAAAGATTTCACCGGTCCTGGGTCCACCGTGGGTTCAGTCAGCCGAGGGGTCCAGTCTTGGTGGGCTTGCACACCCGGGGCTTCAGTTCGTGTCCTTTTATCATCCTTGCCCCTCCTTCGGGCGGGCACTCGAATTCATTAGGCTAATTAGGTGTCATGAGCAGTTTGTGAGCCTTTGGGCTTGGGGGTCATCTGGGGAGTAATTTCCCCTTCCCTGCAGATGTGATCTTTGGCCGCGCGTGGTGAGCTGCCCTGCTCAGCACATCAGAGCAGGGAGCTGTGCACCCTCCGGCACGGCCTCCCCCTCCTGTTGCTGATGGGTGCTGATCCGCTGCTTTTCACCGGGGGTTCCTTGCTCTGCAGCATTAGTTGTAACGCAGAGTTCGTCCTTAAGCAGAACTCGCCCCACCACAATATTTGAGACATTAACTCTTTCAGTCTCTCACAGCCATGAAAGTAGCTGAGGACTGGCTTTGAGAAGAGAAGGCTGTTATCGGTCAGACCATCATGGAGAAGAACTTGAGAGCACTGGTAAGTAAAGCATGGCAAGTTTGGCGGACGTAAGCTTCATGATACTCATTGACAGTGTTGCCTTGCGCCTAAGCGTGTGTTGATGCCCATGGATGAGATACAGTATGGTCAGAATAGGCCAGATGAGGAGACAGAGGCAGAAGATCAAACTCAACTACACTGTTAGCTTGGTGAGCTAGCCGGGGCGCAGGAGAACAGAGGAGCCACGTTGGCACTTCATTAAGACTAAGACTTTCAAGTGAAGCATGTAACCTTTCCAGAAATTGTGTATTGCCAGCGAAGTACATATGTTTATTTAAAAGACCTGGCTGTGCTCAATTTTTAATGCATTGATCTTTTTCCTTCTTTCCACTGTTTCTATTTATCTAATAATAGCTTCTTGGGTGGTAAACCCAGGCAAAATAACTCTCAAGCCGTGTAATTACTGATAATGTGGCAGCTAGAGAAGGATTTACACTGTTCTTGTTGGAATGATCTTAACTGAAAGGCAGCAAACTCTGGACATGGGCAGATCAACAAAAAAAGGAAAATTTATTACACTTGGCTGCATTTGTTGTTGTAGTGAGTGGGTGTGAGAGAAATATTTTCATGATTAGCCTCAGATTCAGGGCATGGCATTGGATCAGATGGTTAGTAATACTGTCTATCTTGTTTCTAGTTACTATGCTTACAATGTCAGTTGACTACAATTAATAACTTGTTCCAGGGCATAAAACTTCATTGTTTCCATTTCCATTTTCTTTCAAGTCCTCGCTTCATCATGATCAGGTCACTCGTGGCAGAACTCCTACAAGGAGCTGGGACCATGTGTCCCTGGCTTTTGTGTGCTGGATTCATGGAGAGGGACAGCCTGCTCTTCCTGCAGAGACATCCTCATGGATGCCGGCAGGGAGGTGAGGGCCGCAATGGGGAGCAGGAGGGCTGCAACGAAGGGAAGAGGGAGACGCCGATCTCCTGTCCTGCTCCGATGCCAGGTCCCAGATTCCTGGCGGCACCTGCCAGCTACCTGTTTTCAGCATGTCCCGCTCCATGGGGCCTCTGGGTCTCCTCTGTGGATGCTTTCCTGAGTATTTAAGTCTCCTGGGTGATGAAAGTTGGCTCTAAGGCATTAGGTTGCAAGAAGGGATGTACTGTGGCTCTGTTTTGACTTTCTGTGATGCCATAGGATTCACCAACAATCCCGTTCATTTTCAGGTGGACGAGGTGTCACTCCTGTAAGCAAAGGGGGAAAATCCTCTTTGAGGGAAAAGAAAGTCAGAGGCGAGCTGTAGTACAGTTTCTTGCTCTTCATTTTTTTTAACAGAGATTAGTGAATCAAAAATACGTTTGTAAGAAGATAACTCTAGGATTTTGTGGCATACTTCTGTAAAGCTCAGGAAGATGGTAGTGATATGCAGCACACATACATTATCCACTGTTGAAAAGATTGAAGAAAAATCTTGGTATTACTGGAATGATAGAAACTTAATGCCCTGACTCTGTCATGCAAAGATATGTGGAGAAAGCCTATTCAAAAGATTATGGGAATTCATCAAGCACAAACAGCTGTGAAGGCGGCCTTAAATTTTGAGATTAATGGAATTTTTGCAATAGAGAACATTTTAATTACTTAATTTAAATGCTGGTGCGTTTCTGTCAGCATGTTGACTTTGTGCACTGGTGTCACAGTGTTTGAAAACTGCGTCATGTATGGAAGTAGCAATTGCCCATGCACGCCCACTATAAAATGCCCTTGGTGGACTAGAACATTTCAGTTGTTTATCACATACAACAGCATTAGGACTGGTTGGCTAAATACAGTAAAACAGGAGAAGAAGGATTTGGGTCTGTAGCTTTCATTTTTCTGAATTGCATAACTGCTTCGTGACACTAATCTCTTTAAGAACAAAGGGTCAAATTCTTATCTCTCAATGTAGCTGGAGTTACCCCAGCAAATCTGGAATGACTCAGGAGACCCTCAGTCCCTCAAAGCCTCAATCTTTGCGTAAGCTTGCACAGCATGAGCCACCTGCTGTGGTGGAAGCTGTTGGGCTGCAGAGATGGGAATGGGGAACAGGAGGACCGCATCCTCCAGCAAAGCCTTGCTCAAACTTCTCCAGAGAGAGAGGTGCTGAGTGGCTCGCTCGCACTGAGCGCTCAGTTGATAGGTGGAACAGCCAGAAAGACCAAAAAACCTTCAGAGTAGCAGAAGCAATGCGATCAAGGTGAATCAACTTACCTGTCTCATTGGATCTGCTTTTCTTAGTAATTTTCTTGTCTTTTTATCCTTTCTCTCATTTAGCTGGATATATATTATAAATTGTATCTATTGCAACATACACGTGGCCCAGCAGTGAACCTCCTTAAACATTTTATGTCAAGCTAAACTGAGTAACTCTTGCTGATTGCATCTATTTTGACTAAACCACATGGCAAAATACTCGATAAGGGAATTGTACATATTGATAAGCAGCAGTAGCAACAAGACAACGGTAAAAACAGGTAAGGGGAACCACAAACGTCAGAGAGGAAAATCTCTCCTCCAACAGAGTCACAGTACCTGCTCCGTCCTTGCCCTCTTTCCTCACTGAGGTCCAGTGCTTGTCTTGGCTCGCAGCAAGCACAGACACCCTCGTGGAGCAAAACCCAGCACCTCCATCACGAAGCGGTCTTAATGGTGCTTGCAGACTCTGCAGGACCAAGGGGCTTGTGATTGTGCTTGTGATCGTCATCCCATGGACAAAACCCTTTTCTGAATAAAGCGCCTGTGGTGCTGAGCAAGAGGGAGCCCTTTGGCCTGGGCCAGGTGCTATGAGGTGCTGTGTAGTACATGGGACGTGACCCATCAGTAAAGCTGTGGGCATGGCTTTCGCCAAGTGCCAGTTGGACATGCGTGCTAATCGACACTCTGTCTTGGCTTGAAATGCTATCTAGGATGCCTGATAGCCTGCCTTGTGATCTGCTTGTAAATTAGCCTCCCGTCTATTCTGCCCAACCTAAAAAAGACCTGTTTCCTTGGAACAGAGAGTTCCTGCATCATGAGCTTGTTATTCCTTTTACCGAAGTGGTATTGATCTGCTTCAGCCTCTTTTAGTAAAGTCCTTGAAAGTCCATACTTTTCTTTCAAAGGAAGGAAGCAAGCAGTGTTACTCTAAATTTTGCCTTAGCTCATCATACATTTTATGAGCGGGTGGGTTGTCTGCACTGTAATGACTTTCTTCCAGGAACATTCCTTTTTTTTATGTTCAGATGAATTTTTATAATGGAATTTTTTTTCACAGCGTTTTCAGTAATGCTCCTTTATGAAACTTCCACCTGCATGTAAGTCAAATTGTGTAAAACTTATTACAGTGTTCCTATAAATGACTTATAAACTGAAGAAAATTTGCAATGGAGAAATATTTTACTATTGTAACTTTTCTAAACAGCAGGTTTTCAGTAGTATTTTTCTTGCCCCACAAAACAACACCACTGAACACTGATTCTTGAGGCTTTATATCTGGGTGTGCTAATGCTGAAAATGTATCTAAGGCCATAGAAGCCATTTTTGCTGGATATTTTATAACAGCCCAAACAAATAATTAACTAGATTTTATAATGTCAGAATTTTCTTCTTCATCTGGTTATTCTAGTGTTGATCTTGCATCTTCTAGTACTACTAAATCAGAAATACAAACTTTTGCTGCCAATCTTGATAAAAAAATCATTGCTTCTGAGATATGAAAAAAATATTTTTAGCTTCCAGTTTCACAGATGTGTGCTACAGCTACTCGCCTTGTAACTTGCCCTTGATTCAGCACAGCAACTTCAATGTGATTATTTAGATAGTAAGACACGACTAAAAAAAGTGTCCTTGAAGTAGAGCTTATAGTAAACAACATATTTTTCCATTTCTTATCTACATAATAACAGTGCCTTGAAAAAACACTAGTACTTTCTAGGCTTGTTGCAGCACTTCAGCTTTCATCTGTTTTGCAAATAGAACTAAAGTGGGTTTTAATGTTGGGTCGGCAGCGCGCTCTTTGTGGGCTCCTGCTGTGGTAAAGTCTTTTCAGCCACGTGTGCCCAGCATGGAGCTACCCTTGCTCTCCACTTCTGGGCTGGCCTCGCAGGTTATTGGGGTGCATGCTAACTGCAATGGTATTTTTTACAAAGTGAGTAGATAGGCTGGTAAGGAGAGGCTCGTAGGATCATAGAATGGTTTGGGTTGGAAGGGACCTTGAAAGATAATCTAGTCCAACTTCCCTGCCATGGGCAGGGACATGAGGATGCACTGCTGAAGTCAAGTTTGAATCAAGTGTTTGGGGACTACACCGCTAACCTGCTTAAGTGCATAAATAAGGTGTAAATTTTTACGTCAGCCAGACCTGTGGAGACCTTTGAAGGCCCTGGTAACGTCGCTGTGATGTTGTCCTTTCACCCTTTGGTTTCTGATATTTGGTTCTTGTTCCCCAGTTGCAGATTTGCAGCCTGCACTTTGGTTGCAGCTGGAGAATCCCACAAATTCAACTTTGTCTATTGCTTCTGTTCCTCAAACTGTGATCTAGCCACTCGACCTACTCCCCAAAACACTGGTATATGAAGTGGTTTTTTTCCAAATGTCATTTTTAGCTTCTTTCCTGCTTATTAATGACTGAAATAGTGGAAGAGACAATCGTTGTCACCACCATTTGTCTCAATTGTAGTTTTTCTTTCTCTGGATACTGTTTTAATATTTTTTTAAGGAATAATATTTTATCAGACCTGGAAACGGTCCCAGAGATCTCTTAGCTAAGGAGAAAGATGATGACACCATAAGGAGATCAGGGGCTCAGATCCCACGTGAACGCCAGCTCATGGGCAACGGAGGTTCCTACTGCTCATCATGTGGCATGTGTTTTTGCCTTTGCCTTCAACATTACCCTCATCTCTGAGCTGGTACGTGCTGTGGTAGCCCGGACCCCCCTCAAGGCTGTCTTTGCTCCAAACAAACTACAGGTGATAGTTTGGAGGTACCTGGTGTCTCAGCATGGTGATCGAAGGCAGTGAAGATAGCTTGATTTAAAATACGCTTTTTGTCCACGAATGGGAGGAATAAATAACTAAAACCATATCCAATGTCTTTGAATATCTGTTCTAGTGCTGTCGGGGGCCATATGAACCATTTATAACGTGAGGAGGTTTAAGTCCGTGGTTACTCACTTGGTGTCTTTTCTATACATTTCTGTAGCAATGCTTGGTACTTTTCTTTCCAGTTTACACTTGAATTTGACTTTTTTATGGGTAATAGTACTTGATTCAGAGGAAATAAAAATGTGCCGCTTACATTTCTATTCGTAACTTCCTTAGAATGAATAAATTATCTTAATTAGTATTTTAACATAATCTTAATTTTAATTTAACATAGCATTTAGCTAGAAAATTTACTGTGTCATTTTCCAGGAATAGTTCAGATGTAGGCAATTCAAAAATATTAATAGCTTTTATTGTGTCATGGGAAAAGAAAAAGAAAGCGACAATATTAATGTGCCTGAGTCACTCTGACTGTCTTGTCTATCATATAGAATATATAATATCATATAAAAGGAATATCCTTTTAATTGAAAAGGAAAAAAATAAATCCCCAGCCCCTATGAAGCAACTCTTTTTCTTTCAAGCTTCCTGTCTAGACTTGTAGTCAGAAAAAATCTCCAGGAACCGGCTCTTCCGTCGCTGTCCCTAGCGCCGGAGCCTGCTCGCTGGGGCTGGGCGATAGGCAGCTCCGCTCAGTGCGTTCAGCAGCATCTCCTGCCTCCATGTGAAGACTCCCAGGAAAACATCACCATTTTTAATCAGATGTCCACAGGATCCCTGAGGAAAACAGATGGTTTCCTATCTCTGGAGATGTCCCTAGAGCGTTTACATGGCTGAAGAAGAAAAGCGGGAGACGTCAGTTGGTCCTAACGAAGACGTTGCAATGGTATGTGGGCATCTGATAGTCCCTACGTGAAGATCCCCAAAGGGCCTCTCATTATGTTGATTGGTGGTTGGGTTTTTTTCATTTTATTTATGTGGATTGTTTGGGGGTTTTTGCTTAAAATGCCAAGGGTAAAACCCTGGCACCCTGCTGCAATCAGTGGGAGGTTTGCCAACGAGTTGAATGGAATTCTGTAAATGTAAAAAGGTTTTATTCCGAAATGTTACATTTTATGTTTGTTTTTAAAAGAAGCCCTCCCACTGCCAGAGCTTCGTTCAGCGGCTTGGGCTTTGGCAATGCCCCCTGACCGCCGGGGCTGCCGGAGGGGCCGTGCCAGCCGGCTTGGCTCCTGCACTGCTCAGCCCTTTCCAGGATTTCCAGGTGGGCTGGGCTGGCTTCTGCACTAGCCGGTGGCCGGACCTGGTGTGAGGGAAGGTGGATCTGGCAAGAGTCGTATTGTGCTGCTAGCTGAAGAGAGCTGGATGGGCTCTACGGCTTAGTGAGAAGTCTGTGAGCAAGCAGGGCCACTGGCTTACAAATGTACGAGCTGGGAAAGCCAAACAGGTTGGTGTAGCCCCTTGCAAGGACTTCCAGGCCGTTTGGCTCCCCCGTATCCAGTAATCACTGCTTAAACATTGAGAGTCAGAGTAGCGTACCGGCTAAACCCATAAATAATGCAGGTCCTTGCCTTGAGAAGAACTCATCCATTCATTTTACATTTGAATTTCCTTCGTACGTGTACTTCAGGAGATAGCAGAAGGTAGTGCTGTCATTCCCTGCGTTGTGGAGACCCTTCCCAGGACCACGTCTAGCCCTATGGCTTGTTACTTGTTTGAGCTCTGCTGCTGGTCTTTAGCCCCAGAGCTAATGAGGAACCATGACCATGTTCCCTTCACAGCTCCTGATGGAGGCGGAGGTGTTGGCCGCTCTCGGGGAGGTGCGGATGCTCCCCCAGCTCTCCCTTGGGCAGCCTGAAGTGCACCGTTATCTCAAGGAGAGGACATTTGGATTTGCGGGCAGTGCTAACACTTAGGGAGGCAGATCTTTTAAGTTCTCATTTTTGCAACATGCAGCTGATGGAGTGGGTTTTGGTAAGTTGTTTTGACATCGTAGAGGAGCAAGGAAGCAAGTAGCTGATTTTCTTTTTCCTGCGGCGAAGCACTGGGATGAAAATATCTGAAGTTTGTAGTAGTGGGAGTAGCGCAGGCTTTTATCCATTTCAGATGTGCAACTGAGACACCCTGTCAGGTGGCAAAGTGCAGCGAGCGGGGTTTAATCCAGATATAAGTACGTTGGGACTGGAAATGCCCCAGCAAACGGGGCTCCTGCTACACAGCCCAGCAAGTTTCTTGCATCCCAGATCTGATTGTAGGGTATGTTAGCTTGTGTTGTAATAGTTCAGTATTTCTTTAATTCTTTGCAGAGACGATGTGAAGGAACACAGTGCTTGTATAATATTCAACTGCTCAGCGGTGGGGGGTGCAGTGTTTTTGAAGGCCATACCCCAGCAGCATCCCTAGGGAGAAGTCGTAACACATCAGACAATGACTGGAGTTAATCTGTAAACAGATAGCGTAGGCAGGCAAAACAGATAGGAAATAATTAGGTGTTCCAGAGCTCCTTGGGATCACCACAAAACAGAAGAGAGGAGAAAAAGAGAACTTTTAAAAAAAAAAAAAATTAATTGGAGTGCTGTGAGGTGATGCAAAAGCTCAATGGGGAGAAGCAGAGTTTGTGTCCAAATGCGCATATGCAGTGATTTTTTCCTTCGTGTGTTTTGCTCCAGAGCTTTTATTTGTGTGCCATGTTCTTGTCCCTAATAGCCTATCCTGCTTTTGGAACAGGATGAAGGAGGATTTGGTCAGCAACAGCTGATAGTTGTTATTAAACTATTGTTGAGTTTACATGGGACAGGGTACACTGGAAATCAGAGGCTGTTGTGGAGGGGAGAATTATAGATGTGTCTTGGTATAGTGCATTAATGGTGAGCTGGATGACTATGAATTTCACAGATTTGGCGTTTATGGTAGTAAGAGTATGAAAATATTCCATGTCTGAATTTCCCATCAAGGCTAACTGGAGAAGATAATTCTTCCAGATGTCTTGTAAATGCAAATTTGTTACTTTTCATAATAATGCTGTTATAGTGTGATCACAGAAAATCAAGGCAGAGCTACAATTCCTGGTGTCATGGTTTAAGCCCAGCTGGCAACAAAGCACCATGGTGCTGCTCGCTCGCTCCTTCCCCCCCCCGCCATGGTGGGATGAGGAGAAAATATAAAGAAATGCTCGTGGGTTGAGACAAGGACAGGGAGGAATCACTCCCCACTTATGGTCACGGGCAAAAGACAGGCTCAACTTGGGAAGAAACATCATCAATTTAATTTACTACCAATTAAATCAAAACAAGGATACTGAGAAGCAAAACCAAACCTTAGAACACCTTCCCCCCAGCCCTCCCTCCTGCCCGGCTCAACCCCACTCCCGGTTCTCTCTCCCTCCACGGGGAATGGAGGCTGGGGTCGGTTCCTCACACCTGGTCTCTGCCGCTCCTTCCTCCTCAGGGGGAGGAGGACTCCTCCGCACTCAGCCCCTGCTCTGCTGTGGGGTGTCTCCCGCGGGAGACAGCCCTCCACCAACTTCTCCAAGGTGAGTCCTTCCCCCGGGCTGCAGTTCCTCACAAACTTCCCCAGCGTGGGTCCTTTCTGTGGGCTGCAGTCCTTCAGGCACAGCCTGCTCCAGCACGGGCTTTCCCACGGAGCCCCGGCCATCTTGGGGGGCATCCACTCCCCTCCATGGCTGGGGGGGACAGCCTGCCGCCTCACCGCAGGCTGCGGGGGCATTAACCTCCTGCCTTCCTCCCTGACCTCGGTACCCACAGAGGAATTCCTCTCCTCTCCCATCCTAATCCCCAACTCACCCCAGGTTTCCCCTCTTAAATCTGCTCTCCCACAGGTGTTTCCACTGTCACTGACGGGCTCGGCCTGGGCCAGCAGCGGGTCCAGCTTGGAGCCGGGGGAGCTTCCAGCAGCTTCCAGCAGGAGCCGGCCCTGCGGCCTCTCACCCACCACCAAAACCCCACCACACAAACCTGAAACAGCTGGTAAAAAGGGATTTAAACAGACTTCTAACTGAGAGAAACCGATTGCATACTCTCTGTAGCCTTTGTGTGTGGCTCCCATCTTTGCAGTTTCTTGCATAAGTCTCACACACACTTCTTTCATTTTTTTCTACAGTGTTTATTTCCCCAAAAATTCCTTTTGGCTCTTTTCACATCAGGCTTTGCTTTTGACCAAAGACTGTCACAGACTGACTCCTTACAGCCCAAGTCCTGTTGTGGTAGTGTTTTCTATGGAGAAATATTTCTGGGAACGTGGAGAGCTCTTGACTCCAGCAGGCTGCAGGATACTAGGAAAGCAAAGAGTTCAATCCATCCTAATACGGTAGTAGTGTATTGGGAACATCTGTTTTGGGCCCAGGATCCCATTTCACACCAAGTTTTCCCTTCTTTACACTTCCGAGAAGGAAAGCAGTGGGGTTGTCCCCTGGCATTCCTGGGAGCTGGCCGAATCAGGAGACAGGGCTACAGGCGGGATGGAGGCAGAGGGAGATGCCTGCATCAGGTAAGGCCAGGAAACCCATGCAGTTCAATTTTTTTTAAATATGTATCTCAGAGATAAGGGCAATAGGAAGGAGGCTAAAAGGCATTTGTAGGAAAAGGGCTTTTGAAAGCTGAGGGATATTGAGGTTGTGACCTGACACATGATTCCAGAGAGGACTCAACTCAAGATGTTGTTTTTTCCTCCTTGTGAGGTCTTGAATGCTTATTATGAAGAGGAAATGTAGACTGATTTCTTCACTAAGAAATCACATAGTGATTCTGGGGCTTCCCAAGAGGTTGGTCTAGTTATTTTATAGGGTCCTAATTGGAAGTGCTTTGCAGAAGGCGTAAGAGCTTTCATAGCTGCTGAAAGCCTGTACATATTGTTCCAGACTGAAGTGGGATGAAGTTTAGCAATTATTTCCAGTGTCGTCTTCGCTTCCTGAGTGAGAAGGGGGCTTGGAGCAGTGCCCTGATTTTGCTCAGGGCGGCAAGCCTCGTCTGCCTACGTGGTGGACACCATGGTTTCCACCCATCCTTCCAGCAGTGGTCCCTGCCGGAGTAGCAGGGACGTATTCCCTGGGCATTAATGGTGTGGATGGAAATACTGGCAGAGTGCCTATGTGTGGTTTTGTATTGGGGATGTGAGGGATAATGGGATTTGCACCAGCAGACGTCTGGATGAGGGATGTTGGGCTGGTGCCGGGTTGCTGCGCCAGAGCGCGGTGCCCGGGAGCCCTGGGGAAACTGGTGCCCCATGCTGCCAGGACGTATGTGCCGCTGGGATGTATGTGATGCTGTCGGTGCGTCCCAGCAGGACTGGACCTGGTTACCACCGTGGCAGCTCCCGGCGGGATACTGTGGATGAATGTCATGGAGCTATTGACGTATGGTCTCTGCTGCCTGTCTCTGGCGCTTCCTCCATCCCGTCCCTTGTACGTAAAAATCAGCCACAGCTGCTGAACGGTGCCCTGATAGGCTTGATCTCTGACTTTCCGCCTTTTAGAGGTGTAATTACGTTTTTCAAATGGTGGCGGTATGTTTTGCCGTTTCCTCCCTTGTGTAGCCCAGCTGCTTTCTTCACCTTTGTTGAAGGTGTGGGTTTCAGGCCAGGCAGCAGAGTTTGTAATTTCCCTTCTCCTGTGGCTTTTCTTTCGTTTCAGGCATTTTATCTTACAGGACATTGAGGTTAGCATTACTATTATTAGAACATTTTCCAAGCTCTCTTTTAACAGACCTTCAAAATTAGACAAATAAAGGATATGTAGTGAGTCAATCAGGCCATCACAAAACGCTTGATAAATGGGCAGTAGCCCAGTACAGTCAAACAGGAACACTACAGGAATGCAGGAAAATGCTACCTCTCTTCAGAGATATATTGCCAGATGATGTTTCAAAAGAGGTTTTTTTTCCTTAGGATTTTTTTTTAGTGTGAGGACCAGGAGGATCCTGAGCTGAAGTCTGTTCAAACCTCATAAAAATACTTGTCCATACATGTAATGAACTGGTCTCTGCTTTCAGGCTTCAGTTTTGTTTATATTTTGTAATTATTTGTGGTCCAGCTGTTACTGCTCTGTATAAATAAGAAACTAATGAAATATAATGGAGTTTCTCATCAGCTACCCTCCAGAATGTGTTTGGTTATTCTTGCATGTGCCATCTGTTTTTAACAAGAAGGGCTTGGATTAATCAACCATAACAACTGGTTTAGCAATATTATATTTTCTAAATAGATTGGTATGATAAGTATGATTATATTTGGCAGGAAAAGCTGGTAGATCTTATTCCTGTATACATAGCTTTTTTTTTTCTTCAAAGGAGAGCAATACTTTTTCCTCTGATGAATGTCACTCTTGCTGGAGAAATGTACTAAAGAGGCGAATCGTGTTTCATCAGGCATCCTAAAAATCTCAGACTCCCTATCAAGGCGACTCTGCCATTCCTGAAAGAGTTTCTAGAGCAGGCGTCATTTAAGTCCTGTATCATATAATGAATATACAAATTATCACATAATTGTTTCCATATCTTTAGAGTTTCTAGTTGGATGTTGCTTTTTTTCAGTATTTCATGTTTTATTATTGCCCCCCCTTAGCTTTCAAAGATAATGTTAATTTATTTACACTCTTCCTAAACTCAGCTTGAAGCAGATAGGACCCATATGTGAGCTAATAATTCTAGATATAGGCCATGGTTGAGATCTGAATGCTTGTTTCTCTTTTCTCATTCTCCTACAAGCCCACATTAAGTATTTTTGCATGATTCATCATATTAAATAAAATAACCAATTCACTAAGGAGTAGTTAATCTGTGTTAGAGAATTTGGTTGAACATGAAATAACAATGAGGTACACCTTCAGTGAATAATTCCAGCTGGAAAAACAAGGAGACACATTATTGAAAAGTCAAAGCCTTTGGCATCTTATAAATGAAATGTTTCCTTTTTTGAGTTGTGAAATAGCACTCGACGCTGAATATAAATACACTTTAATTTTAAAAAGAGTAAAAAGTAGCCCCTAACCTCCTAGAAAAAGGAATGGGGAAGTATGAGTTGATGAAGTGTTTGTTTTAATTTATAGTGATATTGATGATGGGCAGTCATTTCAGGAAGAAAACAGAAACAGTTTCTGTACAAGAAAAGTGTATTTTCTGCAATTTTTCAGTTTTCACATGGATTCAGAAAAATCAGTTTATGGCATAACAATACATGTTGCGTCTCAATGCCATAGGGCATCAGAATCATACTGCTCTTATCACTTTAAGTATATATGTGTAATAAATAATACATATATAAACAGAAACTGTTTAATGTGTAGAATACTTAGTTGTTTCATGGAAGAGTGTCTGTTTCTTCTGTAAGCTAGGACACAACCCCTCAGAAGCGTCCTTGCCTTTACGCACAGAGAGACATTTACTCCTTGCGGGCACACCTGCAAGGCATGACAGTAATGGAATATGCAATTTTTTGTATACATCCGCTATGCATTCTGGATATTTACATTGCTGTTCCTGCCTGTGATTTCTGATGACTGAAGAGTCTCGTCAGATTGTTCTGATTTGATAAACACCATTGAAAGTTTAAATATAATGTTACAGCAGATATTGAGATAATTATGGAAACAAATGTGTTTGAAGTCAGATAAATACATCTATGTTAAAAGATATTTCAATTTGACAGTATTTTGTAGTTTAATAGCATTTTTTTGTTATGGCTTTTTATGGTCTCATGTGAATTGTAGTACAAATGCATAAAGTCAGCTGTGAATGATCTGGGGTTTGAGGTCCTGTTTGAATGTGGTCAGGGTGTAGTAGTTTTACTGTACACATAAAACAAAAAGCGCATGGTTTGAGACTTCAGTGATCTGCATATAAATGGCTTATTGCAATCAGTACTGCTTCATGGATGTGCTACTTGCAGGATACCCTCCATGTACTGAAATATGGAAGTCCTGGGAAAAATGTGTTTACACAGGACAGAAATAGAAAAGGAGTGTATTCATAGCTTGTGCTGGAGAAAGAAAACAAACTGTGTCCTGGTAAAAGGACTAGATCGTATGATTCACATTTTGGAGAGGAAAAACCAGATAACAAACAGTAATTCCTGTTTTAAATCTCATTGCATTCAAAGTGCACCCAGGTTATTTTTCTGTTAACTTTAACATGTAGTGTTAAAGTGATAATTTCTTTTAAGGATGAGAAAACGTGATCCTAATCTTACTATGACAAATCAGCATACCTTATATACATATACCCCCCCATATATACATACATATATATATACACATACTTAACCTTGCAAAATATTGGAAATCCTATTGAAGTTAATGCTGCTGGCTACTGAGGTAGCCTAGAAACAGCGTTATTCTGATATTTCATTACTTGAGAAACAGTATGGGATTTTTCAAAATCCATCTGGAGACTCCTACTGCAAGTGAGAAAGGGAATACAGTTCTCACTTTACCATTTCCATATCATTGAGTGCTGTGTTTTGCAACCTTAAGTTTCTCTTCTTAAGGCTCTTTGAAAAGGAAACAAAAACAAGTTTTAAAACAAAATCTTTAATCTGCATAGTAAGAATTAAGTTAAATCCAAATGATAAAACTCAGAGCCTCTCTACCGTATTCATTTTAATGCCTCAGCGTTTCTGACAAGCTGTGAAGAACTGAACCTCCTGCCTTTGCAGGTTACACATTATTGAAAGCTATTCTGTAGTAAAAACACACAGTCAGTATTTTAAAAACAGCAAATCATATGCAGTACGAAAAGCCAGATTTTTCATCTTTATCCTTTTCTCGTACTTGCTAGGGCTTTTCAGAGATGGAACAGCCAAAATCAATTGGTACGAAGGCAAATTTATCTTCAGATCGGCCGCTTCTGAGGCGTGACTAATTGTTCCCCCTCTAAAAATCCAGTGGCAGCCCTGCAGAGATGGGGCCTGAACTGCATGTCAGTAGCCGTGCTGCAGCACCGACAGAAACCGTGTTGCTCTCTGAAACGAGAAGTTCACGACAGAAACCGTGGGGCAAGGCAGCACAGCTGCTTCTCAGCCGCAGGTTTACTTTTTGCTGACGAAGGCTCACCTCTGGGTGATGCGGTGTGCCGGTGCCGTTTCCATCCCAGCCCCAGGGCCGCCTGCCTCTGCGCTTCGTGCCTCTGTGCTCGTGCCTCACGCCCGCCTGCCCCTGGGGCAGTGCTGCTTTTGGCTGGAAGAAGCAAAGATTTATGATGCTCGGTTGGTCATGTCTCTTTGTGCGTCATTATACCGAGCTCCCACAAACTGGTCTGGTTTGTCCCACTCCAGGTCTTGGGTGGGTACGTGGCTTTCAGATGTGTTTAAACGTGAATCTTCACTCCCGCACCTTTTCTAGCTCTTTACCGTATTTCCTAGGAACCAGTACATCCTGCCATTTTGCTCGTTCACCCCTTTTGGTGGAGCTAATGCCCTTCTGTTACGGCCTCTGCGTGCTTCGGGCAAGACAGAGGCCAAGTGATTTCTCCCCCGGGAATGCTGGCAGCGGGCGGTTAGGGGCTGCAAGCCCCACTCGCTCCTCTTGCTGCCGGCCAAGGTGCAGATCGGGGGGAGTCTGTATCGCAGGCTGCTTACAGCTGCGTTTTGACTCTGAGCTTTATAGATTTTAAAGCAGGATTTTCTAAAACTGGTTACCTAAGCATTTTGACGATGCTCGTCTCTTGTTGTGTTCAGTTTGCCATCGATACGGTGGTATAGAGTGAGTTCACTTCCATACGTGCAATTGAAGCTACGTAAGAAACAAAACTGCCAGTCGTGTTTCTCTTGAGGAGCCAGCGTGCTGACAGGAAAGGAGCATATCATAGTCTGCTTGGCATTCATTACTTCCATATTCTAAACTCCTACTTTTATTAATTTACATGTTAATTTTCTACTTTGCCACTGATTATGCTCTGTTTTTATGCCTACTTCTCTTCTTAATGTCAGTTTTCTTGCCCTTAAACATGTTTGACACGATTATCCCTTTTTAAAGAGAAGTTCCCATTGCCGTCCCAAAAAGGGAACGTGTTGGCCGTGTAGATCAGGAGGCTTCATGGGCAAATAATTGTGAAGATGAAAGATCCTCACATACCTGGGGATCTGGCGATCTTTACAGCAAATGAAGCGTTTCCTGGAGATGATGCTATTTTTGCTTAGTATCAGGCATCAGCGTGTTAATACCATGCTCTATTTACAGAGACTGTTGTCTTTCCTTCTCTGAACAAAAGCGACTTCCTTTCTGGCTCCTCTGTTTCCACCATCACCATCTCTGGGATAGAAACAAATTTTCAGCGAGACTGTGAATAATAAGGAGATGAGCAAGTAAACCACCCAGAAGGAAAATACAGAGAAGAGCGCCAAGCAGCCTGATCCTTCTGCCCCGGTGGGGTTGGGTGGTGGGGGGCAAGGGCTGGGGGGAGAGAGACAGCAGAAGCAGCTCCGCGAGATACCGCTGCCAGCGGAGCAGCCCTCTCTGCCTCCGCAGGCGCCCAGTTCAGCCGCTAATGGCACATGGGTTCGTTTCTCACCGTGCCGTTTATGGGGCTGTAACAGGAGTTAATGTATGGGTACCGGCACGGGCGCCGTGGCCGGGAGATGTTAATGCAGGCGGCAGGCTCCCCGTCCGAATGTAAAACATGACCCCCAGGTCTCTCCAGCCCAGGGTTAGCACCAGCAGGTCCTTCACTGTTGCCCAAGGGTTTCCCCTCCCAGTGGGACTTTTGTGACCTGCTTTAGAGCAAAACAATGAAAATACCTGTACTCGTGCACCTTTTGCAGTAAAGTATTTAAACCTCTGAAGTTGTTCTTCACATAAATTGTAAATCATTCAGTTAGAGGCTGTGCGAGCTGGTCCTAAAAGCCACAATGGTTTATAAATCGTCATTTGAGGGGGTGAGCTTTTCTCGACCTAAACAGAATTGTCTGTTCACCAGGAAGAGTGCAGCTCCGGAGGACGCTTGCTCCTCTTCGTGCGCCTCTCCCAGTTCTGCTTCCAAAGAAGAACCAGCACAGGCAGGGTCAGGATCTGCGACTGTCAGGGCAGCGATGCATGTTGTAGGCTTCCAAAATTTGCCTAGCTTCCCAGATAGAAAAGTATGGTCTTGCACACTGACTAACATCTTGAACCCAGTAGTATCACTGAAGCCAGTGGCATGTCAAAAAAATGATGCTTTTCTGCTAAATCTTTGCAGGATTTGGGACTGTCTGCACCGCTGCTTTCTTGCCCAGACACACATGTGCTGCACGTGTCCTCGTGGTTTGTTAGGCAGTCCCATGTGAAGAAAAGTGATGTAGTATTACCAGCCTGGATTAGTATTGTTCTTCTGTAAGAACTTACTGCCTTGAAATTAGGGACTGTCGTTGAGTACAGATGCCCTCACTTTGTGATGCTCAGTCTCCAGATGTGCTGTGTTGTATTGACACTCTAAATGGCAATAATTTACAATGGACGAAGGATGCAGAACAATATTTTCTAAAGGGCGTTTCAAATTTTGGAGGCAGTGCTCCCACAGGATGAATTTTAAATAATTACAGCAGTGGCATATGTCAAGTTTTAAATAGAAATCAGTGGGGCTTCTTAGGCTGTCATGAGATCTGGGAGCCTGGTTTTCAGTCTCCCATGTGCACAGCCAGCCTGCCAGCCTAGGAGCTGTCAAGGAGGTAAGAGGGGCTTGGGAAAACAGGCTTATTTCTTCTGAAAGGGGATGGGTTTGGCAATTTCTGGTGAAATGTTTCATGCTCAAAAGAACTGTCATGTTCCAAGAAGAAAACATTTTGCCCAGGCAGTTTCTAGCAATGATGGTGGTGGGGTTTTGGGGTTTGTTTTTGGTTGGGTTTTTTTTGTTGTTCCTACATGTGGGTTAGCAAAATGTAGGTGAAAACATAGCTAAAAATAGAAGGTACCATTGCTTTGTTGTGCTATTCCTCTTCTTCCTATTTCTCTGACAGTGTTCAAAGACCGTAACATATAAGGGATACAACAGTTTAGTTGCTTCCCTATTAAGTGAAAGAGTTAAGTTTAGGGCTAGGTTATGTTTGTGGAGTGTGCAAAGCGCCTGCAATGCCCTTGTGAATTTGGCTGACAGACTTAATGTTGCCTACATTCCACAGTGGCAGAGGCACCAGAATAACCTGAGGAGACATACGTGTGTGCCAGCAGCACCTGCCCCTGCAGTTACGGTGTATGGAGATGGGCGGTTTCTTTTCTGGTGCATTTATTGAGTTGCTTTTTCATCATCTGAGGTTGCTTTAATTTCAGCTTTAAAGTTTTAAAAACCACAATAAAGGAGGCAAGTTAGGAAAATACGGCTTGATTCAGGGGAAAGGTATTGAACAGGTGATTGACATTACTGAACCGTGGGATTGCCTCTGTCTGCCCCTTCCTCCTTTCTTGTCTTCAGATGGTGACAGATATGGAGAGATGACACCATCCAGACCTCCACGGTATTTCAGTGTCGCTGTGATCTTGCTGCACTGGGTTATTTTTCAAACCTATTTCAAGTCCCCATTTCTGTTGGTGTGTCCCAGCACTCTGTTCATTTTCCTGCCGTTGTGCATACTGAACAATGACCTTCACACTAAGTCATGCTTCATTTTCGTTAAACTAAGTGCACCAAAGCAACAAAATGAAGCCATTTATTTTCATGTTCAGGTTTCCCCGAACATGGTGTTTATGAGAAAAATAAGCACCTTTGCAACTGAGAAAAAACGAGAATAATTTTCATCCACATTGAACAAGAAAGTGCTATTTTGTATTTATAGACAACTTTTGACTGCTGTCATAACATAACATAACATAATAGTAAATGGTTGAGAAAATAGTACATCAACCAGAAAGTATTCAATCGGTACATCGGTCTATATTTATAGTTTGTAGGTTTGGCTGATAAAGCTTTTGTATTGTTTTAGTCTTTATGCTCTGTCACATTAATTTATTTCATATTGCTTTCATGGTATATAGTAGCTATCTTTAAATATGTATATAGCTCATTTTTTCTTACTTTCTCTCTCTGTATGCAAACCTACTCTTTTTGAACTTGGATAAAATCAGTTGCTCCGCATGCCTTGGCGTCTTATGTGAGAATTCTCTCCCTGTCGCTGTGCAGTAGAAGGCTTTTGGACTTTAATTTATTCATAAATATTTCAAAGGTCTTTGCTCTCCTTGTTATCTGTTTGGTTTACACAGATAAAATGCCTAAAATGAAACATTTGGCTGCTGTGAGAATAGGGGCTTATTTGTAAACCCTCCGGAGAGAGACTGACTTCCCATCGACGTGGAAATACGCTGGGGGCTCCTGCCAGCTGTCACTGCCGTGGGGTACCTCTTTGGTCTGGGGAACAGCTACAATTAAAACTGCTGAAATGCAGTGAAGTGAACACAGTGAAGAGGGAGAGAGGCTTTGGGTTCTCAGATAGTTTTCTCAACCACATGTGACAGAGGAAAGCTGTTGCTGAGCGAGTGCTGCCCTGCGAAGCAGCTACCTGGGAGGGTTTTGCTTTGTAGGAAAAATAACACTTTCTAGATTGGTGCTTTATACACTGAAATAGTAGAGGGACAGTGTCTGCTGGTAGGAGACAGGGTTTGGCAGCTTGGGTGGGGAGCTTGTGGCACTGCAGGTGTGGAGGAGACAGCAAATGCTTCGCTTTAATGAGCAAATCCAGCCCACCGCCCCTGGGCATCCATCTGTCTCTGGCTCACAGGCACACACAGCCACACTCTTTTACTGTCACACATCTGGTGAGACTGGACATTGCTGGTGACAGCACCGTGCTCCTTGGGGGTGCATACATATGCCCACACCCACGTGCTTTCAGTAGCTGTGATTTTGTTTCTTAACTGGCTCTTCACAGCATGCAGAGCTGTGGGGACAAAGACTAAAAGAGCAGGGTTTTGCTCTATTTTATATAGAAAATAACAGGCTGTCCCACAAGGAAAAGAACTAATGAAATCTCTTACTTCCTAAGTCTTGCCCTCCTCCTCCTCAGCTGCTTCACTTGGTCCCCCGATGTTTCTGGTAGTCCTCCTCCCCTCCTGCCCTGTGCAGGTACCGTACTGCCGGCATCGTCCTCGGCCGGGGGGCGAACAGGCAGTGTACCCCGCAGGTCCCCGTCTGATGGCCTGGCTGGCACACGTACGGTGATGGGCAGCCCACCAGGGCGAACGGACTTGCGCTGCACTCGTTTTGTGGTTTTTCCCTCTGGGAAACCCTCTGGGCTTCTGCTCGCCAGGCAGGGATGTTACAGAGCCTGTGGGAATGCAACGCATCCTCTGCCAGACCTCTCTTCTCCTGTGGGATACAGGCAGGAAACAGGGCATTAGCCTTGTTCCATTAGAAAACTGGCCTGAAAATGGGAGAATCGGTATCGAACCCCCTTTTCCCAGTGTTTTATGTGGAGCCTGCCCCAGTTGAAGCTGTAAATGCTTCAGGGCCAAGAGCTCTGCACATGTGAAAAGCGTAGAAGCATTTGGGGCTTGTTGTCACATCCGTGACGGTAGCAATGATGACAAGGGGTGCATGAACAGCAAGGCAAGGTTGGTATAGTGATTTTAAAGGCAAACCTATAATTAGAGGTGTGGCAGTTTAGAAATTTTTGTGATTTTGTCCAATTAAAACATTTAAAATAGCCATTCCAGCAAGTTAAATAGAGTTTCTTTAGGAGGAAGGACCTAGCAGCACACATTGACTAACACAGTCCATGTCACTGCTGCACAAAGACTCGGGTTTTGTGGGAAGTTTTATTACAGAATAACCCTGATGCTTTCTTTTTTGAAATCTTTAAAAATAATGGCACGCCAGTGTGCTTGAAAGTAGACTGTTTTGATGAAAATCTACAGAGAAAGACTTCTTTTCCTATTACTTTTCAATTCTTGGCACAACCTCTGACGGAAACTAAAACTAACCATATTTGCTTGATTGAGGGTGGGGGCAGAGGTGGAAGAGAAAGCTTTGGGTAGTGAGTAGTATGTTTTGCCATGTTCATCATTTAAGATTTTCCCGCCTGAAAATGAGGCATCCTGATGTTATCCTAAACATTGTGTTTTAAACATACCCAGTGGTAGGGACAAATGGATGTATTTATGTACATCTATCAAACATACGTATTACGTGACCTCGCTTCAGCAAAGTATTTTGCTGCTTCTTTGTGCTGAAGGAAAAAGAGATGGTTTGGAACTGCAGCCTAAAAATTGTCAAGTGCCAAAGATCCGAATGTAATTCTGTGGTTTTGTTCACAAAACTTATTTTTAGATTGGCCTGTCTTCTTCTTGCTGGAGAAATAAATCACAAGTCGTTTACAAACAGCAGATAAAGAATTGCAAAACTTCGGGCTGGATGCCCTTAGCACAGGCTGGTGGACCGATTCTCCTGAAAGTATTGTAAACTCTCCTGATTTTTGCTGAGGAGTGGAGAATCTGGCTTTGACTGCAAATGCATTCATCTTGCAATATGTTGGATTCAGCTTCGGGTTTTTTTCCCTTGCCTTTTCAACTATTTCTTCATTTATTTTTTTCCCCTTTTGGGGGGCTGATTCTTCTTAAATTCCACATAGGTGCTTCTCTGAGGTTTTTTTCAGGTGAAGAGGTTCGTATACCCAAGCCATTCCTACGCATTCAGATCCGCGGCAGCCTTGTGTCGGCGGCACCGATGCCGCTTACCTGCTGCTCCCATGGCCTTGCCTGCGTGTTTGCTCCGCGCCAGGACCTCTGCAGCTGGAAAAGGCCTTTCCATGGTGCGATGCCATTCCCCTTCATCAACCCCCATTGCCACCTGTCGTAAAGTTACAGGGACTCTTGCCCTGTTTCTTGCCTGTCTTAAGCTCGTGCTGACTGGGGGATGTATGCGTGTGAGGTTGCAGCTGTCATCTAAAATGAAAAAATAGTGTGTTGGGGCTTGCAGAAGATACCTTGAAAGCTAAGGACAAATAGAAACTACCTGTAGGTATTTATTTTTAGCTTGTTTTGCTGTGTGAGCGAGTCTCATACAATTACGCTGTCCCCCGTGAATAATTTCTGATTTTGTGCAAATCTGCCAGGCTTGGAAGAGAAGGAGAAGTTCCTACCAGTTTTGTAGAAGTCAACCTCACGTAGAAGAGCGGGGCGGATGAGCGCAGCTCCCGGTGCACCTCAGCAGGCAGCTGCTGGCGGCCCCGCGATTCCTCATGGACCCCTTCGCTTGATGCCAAGGTTTTGAGGTCCTAAGCCATGTTTTGGAGTACTTCGGTTTGGCAGCACTATGCCTACCGAGAGAGATGCCCCAAGCGCGTCCTGGCTGAAGTGTCCCCAGGCCTGGTGTCCCTGCCAGCAGCACGAGGCAGGAGGGACGCGAGGGGCTCGGCCCGACCCGGGGTGCACGGGGGGGTCCCGGCAGGCAGGCGCTGCTTTTAGCAGCTGGGAGCTTATCAGAGATGGGATGCGACAGTTGCTTCTGTTTGGCCACGTCTCTTCCTGGATCCTGTTATCAAACTGCGAAGAGTCATTAAACGATGAGTTTAATCTCAAAATTAAGTTATAATTATAGAATGAAAAAATATTTCCCCCCACCTCCCCCATCTTCTTCCCCCTCCACTTATGGTCCTCATTAAGGGATGTCATTTTCCTGTAAGCCAAGTGACATCCAGGACAATCTCGGAATGGATCCAGTTACTAAGCAGGCGTTTGCCATTGCAAGACTGGCTTTTGCATGCTTTGCGAGTTTTACTGAATATATTTAGTAACTCCAATTGTTTCTGGTAGTGCTTTTTTGTAAGCACCGTTGGGAATGCTTGTAAGTGTAGCTGTGCTGTTTTTAACATCCTAGCATCTCTAGCTCACGCCAGCAGCAATGGAAATCAATAGTGTTGAACGTGAGCCTGGGGTGTTACTGGTTTGCTGGCATGTCCAGAAACTCATATAAAATTCCTTTGGGGTCAAGTCCGCAAAATTATTTCGGTGAATCCTGGATGATAATTAACAAACACATTTATTTCAGGCTGAATGAGAAGATTAATTTCAAGGGGTTTTGTGGTGGTTTTGCATTTCAAGTGTTTTTGCCCTTTATGCAAAGAACATTTTGAAACTAAAGCATTGAGTTGAGGAAGCACACCATTTCATTTTGAAAATTTTGGAGCACAGCAGCTGTTTTGGAACTGCTTGTGCATTGACACAAGGCAAAACATTTTGATGCTGCGACTACATTTGTGCATGTGTGACGTGCACTGGAAAGTCTTGAGGGAGCAGTTTCACCTTGTTGTGCCCAAGCCTGGCCCCACCAGTTTGGAAGTTCAGCCTCGCAGATCCCTGAGTGAGCAGCTGCTGCCTTAGGGAGTGTTGATTGTGGGGAAAGCCCTGGGGTGTCAGGGGTAGGTAGGTAGCCTGAATCTGAAAGGGTCCCGAGTCCCACATCAGCAGCTGAAGAACAAGGTGGTCAAGTGTTAACTCTCTTCTGAAGATGTGCCCAGTGTTCCTGGTGCAGAGACCTCAGCTCAAAAAGGGTGTTTGGTCGCTCGTGACAGCACAGAGCTGCCTCGAGCCTCCCGCAAGGACATCATCCCATGGAGAGCGAGGCTTCTGCTGCCTGTGACTTTGATGAGCAGCACGGCTCTTCCCAAATAAACCCAGACCAGAACCAGAGATAGTTTTTGCCTTCTTGAGAACAGATTGATAGGTGTTGCCTCATGCTGCTCTGTACCTTGTCAAGGGAATATCAATTAACTGCCTTCAGCAGAAGATGCATCTGTTTGATGCAAAGGTTTCCTAAGGGAAATGTCACATTGTCTCTCAAGGAAATGATGGTGGGAATTGCAGGAAATACTCTAAAAGTTAAAAGAGAGAGCAGCATCAGCCTCTCCCCGGAGGCACAGTGTAGCCTGCCCCTCTCCCCACCCTTCACCACCCAGTGAAGACAGAAAATCAGAGAAAGCCAACTCCAGGATGACCAATCACTGCTGCAGTCTGGAAACGTCAGCGTGGAGGAACTGCTCCATTTCATCTACACCTGCCCACTTCACTTACTTGGTATTTTTTTCCTGTTCCCCAGATTGCTTCCTTTGCTGTTTTAATTGCTCTGGAAAAGGTCATTTTGGACGTTATTTAAGAAAAGAATTTAACCTGACACAGGCCAGGACTGAGTAAATGAAATTTCTGTTTGAAAATGGCTGTTAGTGCTGTTCCCTATCGGCTTCATTTTATCCCCTGTTACTTACTATTAGAAAACACAGCGTAAAATGCACTTCTTAGAAAATTGAACTAATGCGTTTGCTTTTTGCTCATTATTATATGTAAATCTTTAACACTGCAGTCCCTTTATTGTTTTACTCTGTACGTTTGATTTCTTAACAGAAAGCTACCATTGAACTGTGCATCTTTGAGACCTGTACACAGCTCGTAATTAAAATGATTCATGTAGTAAGTGTGACAGGCTGGTCAGTGCCATGCACGGTGGCGTTGGGAGTGGGAAACTCCATTGAAGCTGGGTATCCATAAACCTTAGCTTTGAGTTTAATTGTTAACGGCAGCATCAGCTTCCAGTTAATGGGCTCAAAAGCTCACCGGCAGAGCAAGCGGTGGTGAGTGTGCCTTCCAGACAAGCCAGGAGCAGCAGCAGTCCTTGCTCCTCGGAAGAGCCCTGTCCTTCAGGATGCCACTGGAGTTCCCTTTTTTTGCCTCCGTCTTACTAAACAGCTTCATAAAACTTTAACTCATAAGGTATTTCTCCACCAGCTGCTGTTTGCTAAAAGGGCGCAGGTTTAGACCTGCCGTAAGTAGGGTTTTTTCTTTTAAATGCCCTTTCCAGTTTGGTAGAGAAAAATGTGTATTCATCTTCTGGGAATTCAAATTCATTTCTTGGGTGACCCTGGCACTGAGAGGAACAGTTGGGGTTCACGGGTGTTTGGTGCCAGTTGAGGTGACCTTGGCTGTCCCACCTCTTGGCAGTCCGGCATAGGGCCTGTGTCACTTTGCTAGCTCCCTGGGAAGGCTCAGGTATCCTAAAGTGCATTTGAAGTGGTGTTAGATGTTTATGCTTAGGTCCCTGGGTCCCTCCCAAAATGTATGCACACTCCCCGATGAGCTGAGTGTTTCAGTGCCTCTGATTCCTCTGAGATCACTCTGTTACTAGGGAGGAAGAAAATTAAAGTAAAGTAAGATGTGATTATTCTAGAAAATTTAGGTTCTTGATTACAAAAGCAGAAGCACGCTCACTGCACAAGGAAACAGAATTCAGTTCTGGATATTTGACTGTAAAGCTCATCAGCAGTTGCTCTGATGCTCAGCTGGCGTAGAGGACTGCCTCATCCCATCTCAGAGACCTTTGTGAAACTATCATGTCTGTTCTTTTGGAACGGAGCTGCTCTGGCATACTGTCCTCTTGATCAAGGTGAAAGCTGCCCTCTCCTACTTCTTATCGCACCGCTTTTCCTGCCTCTTTCTTGCTTTGCTCCCCTGGGATTCTCATCATCGTCTGTTCCCTGTTGATTGGAGCTGGCTTCCAAAGCCGCAAGATGAGGACAGCTTCTAGGGTTTCGGTCTAAAGTGAAGATGGCAGAAGAGAGAACGCTTACAAAAATTGCCTCTTTTGTGATATTCCCTGCTTTCAAGAGTGGCTGCTTTAGATTGTGCTATTTAGTATTATTCTAAAGCTGCAAACTAAACGCCAAGCTACTCGGCTGCACCCGGCGCGGGTGGTGCACCCTACCCTACCATACGAAGCTTAACCTTGGCCTTTGTAGCCTATAGATTAGAGGGACCCTTGGGTCTTTGGGTTCAGCTTCCCACCTCTGCTGGCAATCCTAACGGATGGTTGGTCCAGTGGGCTCTGCAGGTCGCCCTTATGGCACAGGGTGGCGAGTTTTTTTCACCATCCACGAGCAAACTGAAGAGTTTTAGTATTTGAAATCTTTAGGCTTGAACAGTACAAATCATATGTAGGTCTGAGGCCATGCTTTCTCTGGGGGAAAAAAAAAAAAAAGCTTTGAATTGCTTGTACTGAAGTTATCGATACCTGTGCGTGCAAGCGTGAAGAGGGCTTTCGCAGGTTGAGGGCTTCCCCAAAGCGAGCAAACGTGTTCAGGAATACCCGCGCAAGAGCTGCCTGGCCCATCAAGACCTGGAGCGGTGAGATTTCTCGGAGCCTCACAGAAGCACGGGTTGGCGTGCAGAAAGCACGCTGCCGGCATGTCTGTGCTGTGGCAGGAGCGGTGTGCCCTCGATCACACCCGGCGGGTGGGAGACGACCCCTCGGGCTGCCCCGGGAGGGCGGGTGGTCGGTCCTGTGGGGTGGACGAGACGGCGTTGACATGGGGGGGATTTTAGCCGCAGAGAACGTTTTTGTCTGTCAGGGGGAGCACTTGCAAGCAGGGTGGATCAAAGGACCTCGGTAGCTCCAGATGAGTTGCCACACACCTCGTTAATCAGCTAATAAAATGCAATGAATATCCTGCGCTTGGAAAGCCAAGTGAGGGGCCTTGCAGTCCCTTATACTGTGAATTTCCCACGTTGTCCTCGTTTAACCTTGGTGTGCAATGGCTTTTCTTTTTTTTATTACCTTATTTATAGAGCGAGTATTAGTGCAACCCTTTCTTCTTCAGCAGTTGGTAGCATCCTCAGAAACAACAATCAAGTGCAAATTAAAGAACAGAGACCCATATATTTTTGGAGTTTATTTTACAAACCTATTTGTAATGGCTAGAGAAGAAAACACAATTAATAAGGAAGCAGGGAGTGGAAACTGTGTTCTTTTATCTGAATATTTGTTTTGGCAGTGATCTCGAGTTCTCTGAAACACTGGCTTAATTGTCTCTCAAGTTTGCCAACTGTAATTTTCTCTCCTATTATTAGAAATAAGGGCATTTTTTGGTTCACTCAAAGAGATTTATTTTAATAGCAAATGCATTATGTTTATCCTGTTAATGTAAAAATCTAACTTTTTGTTAACATCTTGCATTTAAGTTTATTTTATGGACCCGGGCTCTGAGATTTAACTCTAAGGAGCATTAATGCATCCTGAATCAGACCATGTGTGAGGGGCTGCTTCCCGTGAAGCGATGCCCTCCCTCTGCGGACCCGCACACAGCCCCGTCCGCATGTGTAGGGTTTAAGGGAAGGAAGCATAGTCAGACCCTTCTGACCCTTCTGAGCATGAGCATTTTCCTCTCGTGGAGCAAAACCTACGTCTCCTGCACGGGTAAGCTCTGTATCCAATAATAAGCTCCTGGCTCAAAGTGTGCAAGTGCTTGGGCTTAAGTTCTTAGCAGGCCTGTGTACTTGACAGTTGTGCATTAGACTTTTAAAAGTGAAATCTAAAAGCAAGGAAGGAAAGCATTTATTTTTTTTTTTTTTTTATGGAACCAATAGCTTTTTTTTTCATATTTTCTCTGAAGTAGCTGACATAGAACTTTTTCCATAATGGAATATTCACATTACTCCCGATATTAAGACTACAACCAATTAAGACTAATCCACCAACTATTGCCTGAGTAGTGATAAAATTATGAATGTTGGTGAGATGATTGCCTTTGCAGAAAGATGTCCTGTGAGTAGTAACTCTGCTGCTGATGTTTCGTGTAGAACATGAAATAAGAAATCTGCAGTGCCTGCCAGAGAGGACAACTTTGCTGTACAGTTTGGACTCTCGGGAAGCTGAAGGACTCATTAGAACTGGCAGACTTTGCAAAGTATTTATATTTGTGTACGAATATTCACAAATGAACAAGCAAAGTAATATCCATGTGTGCTTTATCCAGTCTCTTGGGATACTTCAAAGGAGAAGGCTTCCTCTGTTCCTCAAGACCTGTTCTGCTTTTGACTGCGATGCTGCAGTGTATGGGAGTGCTGTTTCTTATAAATGTTCCTTATCCATCAGAAAAGAAAACACTCAGTTTTGTAATGGGGTAGAGAATCCAGTATTTAAAAAACATCTTTCAATTTATACTGTTTGTTTTTCTGGCAATTCCCTATGACCATTTTGCTTTAATAATTTCAACATGTTCCCTTTTCTTTTTCATTCCATCTTTTCCTATATCGTTACCCGCTTAGAAGGAAATTTTAAACTCTCCTTAGTGTTTTTTTCCACATAGAGGCATTTGCAAGTCTGAAGTTAGAGTTAACTGGTATCTTTTGCAAGACTAGCATTCTCCCGAAAAGTAGGGTATGAATCTAATTAGCATTTAGCAGTTTTTGTCATGATCTGGTTGGTGTAAGTTTCAAACAGCTCTTTGTAATGAGGTTTCCGTATTTATAGTCATATTGCTAACTGAAAATTTTCCTGGGGACTTTGTAATTGTATGCTTGGTAACATTAAATGCTCTTCCTTAATAGCAAAGGACAGATTTTGTTAAACTCCAGTGAGATTTTGTAGTATATATCAGTAATGTGGTGAGGGAAGAGAAATAAATTACAAGAGCATTATAGCTTTTAAATATTACATTTACAGTCCAGAAAAGCAATTAAAATTTAATGAAACAATGAGTTTGGGAGTGTTGCAATGGATAGGTTGGGTGTCAGTTGCATAATTGTATTATTGCTGCTTAGCAGTGTCCTGTAGTTTAGTAAAGAAGCTGTTTGTAATAGTCTGTGCCCATGTTCCTCGCCCATGGCAAATACGAAGTAATTCGATTTAGTTTAGATTGCAGTGAAAGGACAATAATTTAAGTCATATTACTTTGCATTTATCTAGGTCTAAGCATATGTATAAAGAGGTTACCACACATCAGCTGACACACAGTAACTTCTTAACTCTTGTAATGTGCTCAAGCCCTTAATGCTACCTAGGAAGGGAATCCCTAAAAAAAATTCAAAAACTTGAACTACCTTAAATTCCTCAGTCATTTTGTTTCATCTTTGCAAGGAGTAGAATACCTTACATTTAACCTGAAAGTGGATTTTATAGACTTCAACATTCTTTGTGGTGGATCCGTGTAAACCATCAAACATGTACTTTTCGGTTTATAGAGGGTATTGAAGCCAGCCATTCCAACTTTTCATTAAGAACAGAGTTGAACTTTTTTGGGGGGGGAGGAATAGTTTGCCAAAAAAAAAAGTGGTTTCTGTCATCCTGAAGCTATCTGGAAATTGGGGATGATTGGCTGAATAGGTCGGGATGGAAAAAGCTTTCAGGCTAAAGTGATAATTCTTCTGCTTTTACCAATTACCCTGTGATTAGGAGATGACAACAAAGAATGGCTTCAAGGCCAAAAGGACTTGAGGCCACAACAATCATCTCTTATGAGAGTAATGTGATCTGCAAAATAAAGGATATTTGGGGGCATATTACTCCTTTAAAACAATAAAATAGACTTACATATTTGGTGAGCCAGAGGAATAAAGGGTGAGAGTGCCAACGTGCTAGTGGTTAGGGCACTTGCCTGGGATCCAGACCTGGCTCAGATGGTTATTTATGTACTTATAACAGCTTGTAACTTATAACAGCTTAGCACCTTGCCACTACCGCAGCTGCTGCCCTCTCTTTCCTGTGCTGTTAGAAGACATGCCCAGGGAACAGCCAGTTCAGTGCAAATTTAAATATTTGCTTTGACTTGCAGTAAAACTATGGGTTGCTTTCCTTTTTGACTTCAATGAGAAAAGTTTGAAGTATTTTTTTAGAAAATCAGCCTAAATTTTATTTTCCTCCCATTGAACCGCTAAAGTAAAAGACAAGCAAGCAGGTACTCACACGGTCTCAATTCAGATGCATTTTGCCACCAAAGCAGGTATCGCCAGATGGGTCCAGTTCTCTGTAGCTTTGACGCAAGTGAGGTCATCTCTTCAGCTGAAATGTACGGTGATCTTGCCATTCTTGCATGACACCGCTTGCTGCTTGCTCTGGATGGGTAGACTACCTAAGCTGCAAAGCGGGATGGGTACCCTGTGTAGCAAATCTAGTATTGCGATAGGCTTTTGAAACTTAACTGTGGAAGTAAATTCTAGAGAGTTAGAGGAATAGAGCAGAAATGTTGATGGCAATATGGACACTTTGCTCTGTGTCCATTTAACACCTCTGCTCCACGGCGTCTCCTTGTTTGCGTGGTTGGTCTGGCCGGTAAGAGACTGACCCCACTGCCGTGGTCGCATCTTTCCATGTGGTTGGAGAGAAGATCTCTGATAGACCTTGACTTTTAACTTAGCTGAAAAAAAGTATAATGAATTCATTTACTAGAAGATGGAGAACTTTATACGAGAGGTAAGGAGCAAATTTTCGGTGAGGATGTACATGTTTTAGTGTCCTATGAAAGGATATGGTGGGATGCCTGTAACTTGAAGTGTTTAAAGCGGGGTTGGCTTTCCAGCTGCCAGAAATTTGAGATGTGCTTTCTGTAGCACTTCTTTTGCTTTAACTGGTATGAACAGTTAAAAATTAAAAATTTCAAGAGAAAATATGTGGGGTTTTTTTGATAAATCATTTTTATATGAGTCATAATAATCTTTAGGTTTTTATTTAATTACTGTGTAATTGTGGAACATTTTTATTTATCAGATAATCTCTTTCTAATAGGCAAACTTTCCAGTGAAAATACATTATCTGTTCATGGGAACATGCTTCCATAGTACCTGTAGCCCAGACATAGGGTAGATGAATGTTATGAACCAATTAGAATTCAAAACCTCTGATGAAAAATTTTTTTCAAATAATTTATTTTTGTAGAGCTAAGTTTTCAAAGTATGAGTTCCAGAAGGATAAAATGGTTTTCATTGTTCAGTGTTGGTATATGGCATTAAAAGAATGCATGACATTTTAAAGAGAACAACAGGTTCCTTTTAAAAATAGTGTTTAATTCAGGAATAACACTGTCCAGTGAAAGATCACGAGAACAGTAGCAAAGCGCATACTAATGCTGACTTGAATTTATAGACTGTATATTTTATCCTCCTTCCTAATAAACGTGGAATGGATTGAGAAGAGATACTGGCTGTATTTTATGTTTTGTAGACTCTGAGATTATAAGCCTCTGTAGAAAATACTGTTTTCTTAAAAAGAATATCCCACTAAAATCAGGGGATATTTGCAGCATAAGGCAACCTGTAGTAACCCGTACCCATGCCTGTCATCAGTGTGAAGTGTGGCTTTCTGAATAGCAAAGAGGACTTTAAAAAGAGCTCTTGGAGAAAGCCAGCCTCCTGCTTGCTTTTTGGTTCCCCATCCCGTGGGAAAGGCAAAGCCCTGTACAGTTCAGTCAGGGCTGGTCGCAACCTGGGAAGCAAAAGAGAAATCTGTAAATGTCCGTCAAAACTAAAACATTTTGGAAAAAAATTGACGTACATCTTTTAAAATCTTGTTCAGTTCAGAAACATCACTGTTTTCCTGGCCTATGTGGTATCTGAACTGCCTTTAGTTTTGTCTTTTGTTGGAGAAAAAAGTGACCCTGCCATGTGTCATAGATCTAGAAGGTTGTTTTGTGTGGTGGGAGGGAAAAGGTCACTATGTCCAGCCATCCTCATGCTCTGCGGTGTCCCCTTGGAGGGGAGCATGGCGTCAGGGACCCTCACTGTTATCGAGAACCTTCTACCAAATGCTGCAGGGCATTGGGAAAAGTTCTTGAGAAAATGGAGGCATTTTTCAAGAAAAATGAGATTTTTCTGAGCGTTTCCATTTACAAAACCTATGCTTTTGGCCTAATGCAACTTGTCTTTTGAAGGTTTTATTTTGGATTTTTTTTTTTTTCCATGTGGTGTGAATGCAGCTACTCCTGTTCTGGAAATTGTGACCCAGTTCCAGTAGAGATGTCGGCTTCTAGCTTTCCAGCAACCCTAGCTGCAAGAGTTCATGGGTTTTTTTCCTCTCTCTCTGCAGACTGGTGTAGCAATGACAGCAGGGAAGAGCTCTGACCCGGTCAGTTTGGGGAAGGTAATTTTGGCAAGGTTGCAGAGCTGCGGTGCTGTGTGCTCCGTCCCAAGGTGCCTCCTTGGTGAGGGGAATTCAAGTGGATATATTCTGCAGGGGAAGCAAGTTGCTCTATTAATAGTAAGATGCCCACAAAAAATCCCTTAGAGTGCATCAGTGACCATATCCAGTGTGACCCTAGAAAGCAAAGCAGTGACAAGTTTAAGTGGGATGAAGAACAGAGACACAGCTCGGCTTTAACTTGGAGAGAACACTGGAGTGGGCTGACACTCAGTGTGCTCTTGGGGAAGGTCTCTTTCCCCTTTTTTGTTTCTGTTTATAACTTGCATATTTTGTGTTTCGACTCCTGTAAAAGCCACTGTGAAAGCCCAACGCTAAGAGCTCATGTGTTATTAAAGAGGTGCCAGCCTTTGAGATGACAGAAAGCTTGTGCGACAGAGAAGGGGAGGAACAGCAGACCACGGTGAGGGTAGGAGAATTTCCCAGTATATGCTTGGGACCCAAAGAAAAAAAAAGCACAGGTGACACGTCTGGCAGAAGCCACTGCAGCTGCAGCGATCTTCTGCCCTCAACGCCAGCCCTCCAGCTGGAAATGATACCGACCACGAAACGCATCTCGGCGCGGCGAACGTAGGACTTCCCTCTGCAGGCATTTCTGTACAGAGGACGCTGCATCTGCCGCTGTCCCAGCCGAGGACGCAGCTCTCGCTGCTGGCGGCGGCGGGTGCGGGAGATGCCGTCCCGCGCCGAGCCAGCCCGGCCAACGCGCAGCCCCGCTGCGGCCGCGCACGCTGCCGGCCCGGCCTCGCCGCCCTGCGAGGTGCCTCTGCTGCGAGGCCGGGGCTGGGAGTAATTACATGATTTTGCTGAGTGTTTAAGGCAGTTAAAAATAAACACGCTGGGAAAAAAATAAATACACTTACAAAAGACCACAATTACAGAGACGTTCCCGCTCCTCCTTGCTTTCCTGTTTAAGTACTGATAGGTTATCTGTTTGGGGAGTAGATGAAGAAGAGCAAGGGTGAGGAGCAAATAAAGCAAATTACTCCCAAGTTCAAGACTTAAAAGAAATCTAAGAAGAAGAAATCTTCTCATACCATCTTCTTCTTATAGTGTCTTTCCTCCCAGAAAAACACCAGGACTGTAAAAAAAAGGTGTTGTCAACAAGAACTGTACTTTGTTAGAGGCACACGGAGCAGAGCAAGGAAAATTACTTGCAACTTATTTTTCATCGGATAGTGTTTCTGCTTTTGCAAAACGTCTGCAGAGTTGAAGCTTTTGGTTTTAGTTTTTAGAAAGGAGTTTCTTACTGGCCTCATGCATGGTTCTGCCTTTATTTCAGTGTTGCTTTATTCTGTTCCCAAATTCTGTGGGTGGTGCATCTCCTCAGATTCATGGCTCAGAGCTGTACGTACTACTACCCAAGGCAGCAGAGATACTGGTGTAGCTGGGTGTAAATGCAAATGGATATCAAGCAACAAAATCCGTCCTCCTAAGAAAACTTGATCTTAATCGCTCTACAACTCTTAATTTCATCCCCGTTGCCCTTCGCACTCCCCGGAGCTGGTTGTCTGTTTAAAAGGGGTCCTCCAGAAGCAGCTTTCCATCCATTGAAGAGGGTAGAGGTGCAAACTCATGGGGAGCAGCTGCCTGGTTTTTTGGAGTCGGCAGGAGCGTGGCCACCAGCACCTCTCAGACCATCGGGTGCCCCACGGAGCATAGCAGAGGTTGAAAGGCGTGGAGAACTTGGGCAGCCACGTTGTTAGTGGGCTGCTAGTATCAGTCTTACAGATGATAATATTTGTAATTCTAGTGCAGTACAGTGGCATATAAATACTGCAGTCTTAAATATAACTAATCCTTCCAAGTCTTAGATATGCACCTGAAGGACCTCCCTAGACTTAGCAACTCCCTTCATATTTTCACGGAGTTTTGATTTTTCCTTATGGATTTGGATGAGTTACATTATTCTGTAGCTGGCAGAAGAAAAGCCAGGGCAGGCTTTCTGGAGAGTGCCACAGGGGACACTTCGCAGCACTGCAGAGATCGCTAAAATAAGTTGAAATACAGTCCGTGGAACGTGAAGTCCATGGAAAGTCCGTGGAAATTGTAGTCCATGGCAAGTGGGTGAATTTTGTCTTGAGCAGAAAGCCCAAGTCTCCTGTAGAGACAGGACCGAGGTGCTCCTGGGGGACCTCCAACGGGCAGTCTGACCTCCCTGCAGTAAACCCACGGGGACGCTGTGTTAGGGAGGTGGATGCTCCAGTAGGCTTTCAAACCTTGTTGCAGAAAAATAATGAGGAAACGTTGTCTTTGACTTGAGCAGCAGCACCATAGAGGATTTTAGGGAGGTTACCTCGCCTTCATCAATATCTGAGGTATTTCTGTATATTGAGAGATATATGTATCTAACGCATGTTATACTGTTAGAATGTTATTAAATAATACATTTGCCAAATATTGAATGCATTGAGAAAAGGGCTGAATCCACCTTGTATGGTGTAATAATGCCCGTTAAAAGTGAAAAAATATGCTCTTGCTGGCACTGTTGTAAATGCAGGCTAGCTATAACAATTTGTTACAATTACACAAAAGTTAGATGGCTTGTTTGTGTATTATGTCGCATTCCTGCACCAATTCATACTAAAATCATACCCCACCTTCTTATACCCTATGCACTTTCCTTTGTTTGTGGCTACAGCAGTATCTCCCATGCAGGAAAATAAAAAAAATCATCTTACTTTGCAATGTTTTGTACATTAAATAGCAGAAGTTACCGAGAAGGCTCAGAACTTGTCTAGCAATGGCATTAAGCTTCGGCCTTTTTCCTCCCCACAAGCTCTTGGTACCCAAGATGAGTCACTGGTTTTCACTTTATTACATCTGTGGTTTTTTTCTTATCTATCTCCCATTTTTGGATCTCATCAACACTAATGGTGAACAGGAGGATAAACTGGATGTGCTACCTTATTAGTGCTTATAAATTTTAAATTGACTATTACCAACTTTCTGAAGCAGAGAATAAAATTTTTCTCATGTGCATTGCATTTTAATAACAGGAATAAAGAAGGATGAGCTTCAGTTTAGCTGTCATGTATTGCTGAATGCTTTGTTTCAGCTGCTTGCAACTGCAGTGGCCCTTTTGTTTAATTCTGTAGTAACTGTAAAATGCTGTGATGGGTGTGGGTTTTTTTCCTAAAACAGAGGGAGCCTGTTTTAGAAGCATGTTAACATCCGCCTTTGGGATTCCATTTTCATTAGGATGCTGAACAGTCTTAGATTTACATCTCTCTTTGCAGATTGCAATTATCTCTTTTAATGACTCTTTTGTATTAAAGAAAAATAAAGGAAATCTTCCAGTACTGTTAAAATGCTTCTAATCTTCCTTAATTTGTAGGAAGATAGCAGCAGAAATCAGTGAAGGGTGAGAGTAAAGAAATGGAGCATCCAGATAAGCTTTCCTGGCTGAAGAAATGTATAAAAAGATAGTAGCTTTCACTACCCAGATACAGAAAGGACCAGAGGACGTTCTTTCTTGGTAGTGGGAGTGTAGCACACCAATAATAATCATTTCTGGTCCTCTAAAAGCGACTGAAGTCAAGAAGGCTTGCTTGGAAGTGATAGATATTTAGGATCTGCAATATGAGAAGCGTGCTTTTTCATTAGAGGGTTCATACTGCAGAGAGGACACTGATCTGTGTCTTACAGAATGGGGACTGTCTTTTCACTTGATGTTTGTTTAAGGCTGCTCAGGTTTTATTTTATTTATTTTATGAAGTTATTGGGAAGAGGGAAGAGATTTATTGTCTTTGACATCAGAGGTTTTACCCTTTGGTGCTGCCATCATGCAGAGGTCACTCTCCACTGGGGACAGGCTGACGTTAGTTCTTTCCTTAATTCTTAGGCTCTTTTAGGAGTCCTGAATATTTAAGTACAGGCCTTTTCAATCAGCCTGAAGCCAAATAATCACTTCCTTGGTAGGACAAATTTTGTGGAGAGGGGAGCTAGAAAGTGAAGGTTAGTTACGACTGCTCGGTGATAATCACAGCAACCCCTTTTGCCGTGCAGATGAAGAACTGGATGGAGAACTAGAAGGTATTTCATGGAAATGTTTGCAGAAAAAAACATGGCACATTTTGAAGCTGAATTAATTCTGCAATTTGAACATTTTTAACCAATTCCACAGAGGATATGCTGAAAACTGCTGTCACCAACAGCCTGGTTTTGTGCCTTGCATCCCCAGGATTTCACCCAGCAGCTGTGTGCCGCTCTTTCCAGTAACAGTCTCATTTTTTGTTCCCAGTGGAGTTTAATATCCCTCTCTCTCCAGAATTGAATGGTGACTTTTTTTGTTTGTTTTTTAAGAGCTGGTTCATCCTAAGTATAACTGCAAAGCTACCTCACCAGTAAAAAAAAGGTACCAATACCTGGCCGCCTGCCTGTGTTGGAAGTGATGTACATGTTGGTGCTAGATTGAGCCTCTCCTTACTCTTGCCTGCACTGCCATAAGGAAGGTGAAAAGAAGGGCAGCAGAGAGAGGGTTGCTTGGAAGGGCTCAGAGTGTGTAATATGCTTACGATTTCTCCAGCAGTGGCCTGCCGGAACGGTCTGCCCGGGTGTGTGACACAGATGATGGAGCTGGTTTGGGTCAGTATTTATTAATGTACTATTTCCTTTGCCAGTCTCAGCAGGGACGACTCCTCGTGCAATGGCTTCAAGTGCTTCCCCAAGGACAGCTTAAGGGAAGAGAGTGGGGAAAAGTTTATCTGCCTTCCAGAATTCAGTATCATAGGTGTAAAATACTTGTTTTGTCTCTTGCGTTTTATATTTTGGGGTTCAACTCCATTTCACAGATACTCTTTAATTTTAATTTCATTAGATAGCATGCTCTTAAATCATTTACCCCATCTCTGGTGCCTTCCCTTTTCAACCTTTAGTGTTAGAAATTCCTAAAATATCATCAAAGTATTATTTTGGGGTTCTTTTATGTTATCTGGGTTTTGGTCAGTGGCAATAATAAGTAGTCATTTGATTGAATTGAATTCATCATTCCCTGCGTAAGTTAATAAGAATGACCATACAAAATTTATTATCTAAAATTCACAGCTTGAAGTTAGGAACTAGCAAGAACATAATGCAAAAACGCTGATCCTTCCAGGGAGTTGCTGATGTTAGATTTTATTATTCTGCTTCCCTTTTTTCCCGTCATGTGATGAACCCTGTTTGTCCTGAGCTTCAAATCCTTTCTAGCGTCCAACAGAAACTTCAAGATGTTGATTTGTTTGGCTTCTCAGGCCCTTTTTAGGAAAACAAAATATTTGGACTCGGGCAGCAGATAAGCACTAACACTATGGTTTTAAAACACTGCATATTCAGAATTGGGTAACGGGTAATTCTAAGACCTTTGGTATGATGAGGGCGATAAGAGCTTTTTTTAAATGGCATCTGCTTGTATTTTCCTGTAGCTACTTGTAGTTGTAAGGACAATCGTGTCTTGTGCTTGTCTGAAATTTCGAATAGTTCTCATTGCTGTCCAGAGAGCTGGTGATGCATCACGGTTTTCTGCATTGTGTCAGGATAGGTACTGGCATTTTCACAGCTGAACTGAACTGCCTTGTAATGAGTCGTAGCAGCCTAAGGAAGAAGGCAGGCTGCAGAGCTTGTCTCATCGCCAGGTTTTTTTGTTTACTTTTCGTTAAGATTAAATGCCTGTAAAAATAAGCCAGTGATTGAATCCAGTCCTTAATTTGAAAGGGATGAAATGGAACTGGGACTAGGAAATGTCACGCCTGAATCCCTTAATCACTAAAAATCAAAGCTTTTGATGGTGTCCCTTGCTGAACCTTTTCTCCTCGCTGGAGGCCTGTGTCTTTAAGATAAGGCTGTAGGGAGGCGTTTCGGAGTAACCTGCGCAGAGGGTCGGGGCAAAATCTTTTATTTGCATGGAAGAGGGCAAAGTGTTCTGCCACACGGGAGAGGACAGCCAATACTTGGGCTCTTACTGGGAATAAAGTGCTAATTTTAGCACTGTCAAGCCAAGCCAGTACTGCTGTAACGTCACGGACTGGAGGAGCCACTGTGGTGGTGTGTCTGCTGCTCTGGTTCCAGCTGGATATATTGGCTTCATTGTGGGAACAGCCATAAAAATCTGTCCCTCCGAAAACATCTCATCCCCAGGGCTTGCTCTGCATCACGATCTGTTGCTACCTTTCTTGTCCCAAGCCCTTCTTTTTTCCCTTCTCCTTGACATAGGTTAGTAGAGATTCGGCTAGTCTAACGCTAGATGTTTGCAATGTAGATGTCTGCGTGAGAATTACCCACCCGGTGTCTCTTTGCGATCAGTCCAATCGAGACAAGCAGCGCTTTATGTGCCTATTAAAGGATGAGTTGAGTAGTTCCCTGGAAGGTGCCGCCTTTGCCTATAAAAAGCATCTAGATGAGCAGCACAGATTTGCTAGGTCGCATCCTACCTGTGTGTCAGTCCCCTGATGAGGACTTCTTAAAAATGGCAGTTAATCCAAATGAATGGTTTGGTTTTGGCTTTTTCATCTGGATGTATATTCCAGTAATACTTTATGTAAATAACACGTATTTCACGTTTGGTTGTTCCCAGTACTAGAGTTTTGGAGTGGATGGAAGTGAGGAAGTCCCAATGCATAAAATCTTCTGGGAAGACTCCATGCTTTCTGTCATGTCTCAGGAAGGGCTTCTGGTTGACCTATAAACTGGTCTAAGAAAACATTTCCATTTCAAGGACTGTCTTTAGATGCCTTATAGTCTAGGAATCATGCTTTCCCTTCAATCAAGTATTATGGCTCTTTTTTATTCTTTAATTCAGAAATCCTTTATGCCTTTTTGTTGTCATAACTGAGTGTGCACTTCTTCTGAAATGAGAAGATCTGTATAGATGCTAGCTGTGACATTTGGTTGAATATTAAAAGACCTAATTACAGATCTGTGAGGTCTCTTTGTTTTGGCTGTCACATGCTTAACAGCCCACGTCCCGTCATCACCTGCCACAGTGTCTGCGCTTCTGGCCACAGCATGGGTTGTGCTGCCAGTGTGCTTTTCCCATGAAGGAATTTATTCTGCAGTCCCAGATTTTTATAAAGGGAAATGAGATATGGTGCTATCATCCTGTATCCTCTGGTTTTCTCTGGAGCTATGTCCCAGCAAGCTTCAGGACACCTGGCAGGAGAGGAGTTAATGCATGGGAAAGGGATCACTGCAGACTGGGTGGGTCTGTTTTTCCCCCCTTTAATCTTTGGTATTGCATAAACCTCTCTTCTTGATTTAGAAACTTTAAGCTAGTCCCCTGGCTTTGGGATAATAAACTCTTCCTGGAGAGTGGCAAAAATAAATAAAGTGTGTCCCTTGCTTTTGGAATATGTACAGAACAGTCACTTTTCTTCAAGAAAATATCAACAAAGCCAGTCCACAATCTGGCCAGGATTAATACTAATAATCCATTTCACCTCTGACAGGGTCAGGCTGTGCCCTGGCCCTTGGATTTCAGCCTGGTGCTTTGAATCTTCTCCATGCCGCTCCAGAGAGACACTGGTCTTTCCTCAGATGACTGTTGTGTTACCGCCTTGCTTTCATGGGCTTTTAGGGGTCCCACTCCCAGGGCCATTCTTCCAGGCTGGGCCCCATAGGAAGCTGGTGCTAAGGCAAGGAGACAACATCTTTTGCCGTCTTCAAGAGAAAGATTAGACCCTGAGTCAGTCTTGGTGTTTGGCAGTGGTGTTTCAGCTCCGCTGGAAACAACGTTAAATGAGTGTGGAATGAAAGCATGAACGCTAAGATAACACCGTATCTTTCGGGACTCTCCAGGGAGCTTTCTCTGCTCTGAATTTTCTTAAAAAACAACAGAAGAAGGGATACCACATCCTGTCCTTGCATTTTTAGGAAGCAAAAAGTTGACTGGCTTCAGAGCAGCTCTTTCATCGTGGTATATTTTAGTTCAGTCACTTACAAGAACTTGTATGTCATTAAACAGATATTGATGTCAGTGATGGCAGGATGCTGGCAAGAAAATTACCAAATGTTAAATTAATGGTAATTGTGATTAAATCTCCTTGATCCATTGAGGAAGTCTCTTTTAGGTTGCTGGTGAGTACTTTTACTCATTAGTATGGAAGTAGATCTTTTGTGGGTATGTGTGGGTGTTTTTGTTAAATTGAGACACTGAAAGGATATGAGAGGGACACACTTGGACATTTTCCAGGCTTAGACTCATCCTCTTCTTTTCACAGAGATTATTCATGAAACTTGAAAGCACACATTTGTCGTATAATCACAGTGAAAAATAATTCAAGACCTCTTGCTGTCACCCCTTTTCTTTACCATGTTATCTCCCAGAACTTACTCTGAAGAAGTTCTGGTTCTAATTTTAACTCTGAGTTCTGATGCCAAAACAAGTTAGTGCTAAAACTGTACTCTTTGTAGCAGCTTTCTGGTTATCCCTCATGTTTGCAGGTGAGCTATCATGACAATCCCTGAGTTTCTGAAACCAGTGAAGACATTTTCTCATACAGTATTTATCACATTTTAAAATCTTGCAGCTGTCCACAAAATGGACTGCCATCAAGAAGAGAGAGAGGAAGCTTGAATTTAAACACTGATTTGCTCATGGAAAATATAAAAACATTTGAGGTCATTTGGGAGAAGAATTATCCACAAAATGATCCCATACTAGAAGGACCCATCTGTTAAGTTCAAGTTGGTTCCACGCTGGAAACATTGCATAAGAAACAGATGCACTTTTTTAACAGATTATCTATCATAGTTTCCATAGTACATATGATTCCAGGGGGAATCGTGAGCCAAACATCAAAGGATAAATTGCTGAAGAGTTCATTGCCCCAGTAAATAATTTTTGAATACGAGATGTGTACCAAAGCACCTTTAGCTGTTGTGGTGATACTAGTTTCTCCCTGGTGTGAGGGTCCTGGTATTTTACTTTGGTGATTGACCGTGCGTGTAAGGCTCGGCTTGCAAGTGGCCTGTTGCGTTGGGAAGAAACCCTCTTCAGATAGCTGACGCGACAGCTCTTCCCCCATCGTTGCAAGAATCAAATGCCATGCTTTGAGGGAACATGGTGCGTCGGCAAGTATCTCATCTTCCCTTTAGCCTCACCACAAGCTGGCTTTTTTGTGTTATTTTCAGAATACTTATGGGGTTTGCACATGAATAGGAAGAGTTAAAAGGAATGCACTCTTAAGCAAGCTCTATGGACAAGGTAACTCCTGGGTAAAGCGGCGGTGTTGGCATTTATTGCATTCCTTCCACTCCGGGAGGAGGGGGCCACAATGGCCAGTTGTGTTTGGTGGAAGGCATGTGGTCTGCAATCTAACATGAAACCTTGAGGTCTTGTTTTACATGCTGAAGAGACCGGGCTTTTGCTAGATGGGGGACTGCTGTTTCCTCTCAGATCAGTAAAAGAGTTCGTAAGTGATTTTATCTGGGGGCAAATGTAGCTGTAGGAGACTTACTGTCCTGAGAAGAAGGTGTAGCACTGTATCCTCCACTCAGTGGAGGCAGGTGGGAACATAAAATACCTGTAATCCACAAGCTTGTATTTTTTCAGACTTCAGTTTCTGGTGCTGATCAGTGAAACGTTTTACTTGTTCTGCCTGAACTGCCTAAAAGTCTTTTTGGTTATTCACAACTTCTAAGGACAACTACGTAGTAAAACATGAATGTAGTAAAATATGAATTTGTGCTGTATAGAATAGAGATAGTAAACGTTAGGCATCTAAGAAGAAAACTTTCAATGATGCAGGTCAAAGGGCATGATAAAGGAGTGTACTGTATATATCCTGCAGATAACATCTGGCAGTATTAGTTTAATTTAGAAAAGAGCAAAGAGGAAAATCCTGCTTTGAAAGAGCTGCAGAATCTGTCTTTATAAAATGATGACAAGAACTGGCCTCTGAGTAGGAAATGAACATTTTCTTGAAACAGAGATACTTTATAAGATAAAAGCTTCACAAAAGGGTCATTTCATACTGAAGAGTCACAGATCCCTGGGGTATTTTTCTGTGTTTTGATGTCTGTTTCACAAAAAGACAAGATGAAGGGGTTGATATAAAGGCAAAGACTTTGTTTGTATAGAGTCCTTTATTTCTTGAAAATCATCGCTGGTGGATGATTTCTAAAAATAGTGTTACAAGCTACTGAAATGCTACATCAGTTCAACAAAAATGCCTGAGAAAAAGACGATACTTGAAAAAATCAATTGCAAACTCATCTCTCGTAGTGCTTGAATCCTTGAAAAATGTACTTCACTTTTAAATAAGAGTATCCTAAAATGTGTGCTATTGCCAAAGGATCCTGCTGCTGAGGGACAGACAGTAAGTGCTCTTACTGTCATCATCCTCTGGGTCAGTGCTTTGTAAATCCATAATCCCCAGCCTCTGATATTTTTTATGTAATCTTTCTTAGTGTTTAATATGACTTTATGTTTGTTTTCTGTCCCACAAACACTTGGTTCCTATGGCAGCTGTTGGGGGGAGTCCTTTAGAGTGTGTTCGATGCAATTTGCTTTTATTAGAGCTGTCTTTCAAAGCTTTCCTCGCGCTGGGATGCCTTTGGGTGGAGGACTGAACTTGGTATGTATCTGGTAGGACACCCTCTTTGGAGAGTTCACACTCTGAGCAGCACAGAAGAGCAGACTGGTGTGACCATTGTCACAGGGCATCTCTGCAGCCACACTCAGTGAATTTGTGGACTGAGTCATGTTTCTGTTCCCTGCTGGTGTCCTGACTGGGGGCTGGCGTGGGTGCTGGGTACAGGCGATGGGAGCTTTTCCTGCTGGCTGGAGGTGAAGGGGTTGATACAAAGGCAAGGTCACAGAAACACCGCTTATGCCTTCGCTTGAGATTCTGCTTCTTCATGTCAGTTTTTCTTACTTAGAAGGTGAGGACAACATGAGCCAGAAAGGTTACAGCAGTCAGCTGTCATCCTGAAGTGAGTATTTCTGCTTTGTGCTTTCTTACAGAGATATTCAGAAGTTACTCTTGGGGCAAAAAGACATTCTGAGGGTAGAAGAACCGACTAATACTAATTTCTCCTTTGCTTTTGGAGTTTTGGTGGTGGGGCACTGTCTCATTTTCTGGCTGCGTTCGAGCAGGGCAAGAGGCAGAAAGCTGTTCGTGTGGATCTTGAAGGAAAAATGTCAGTGTGTTGTCTGAAAGGTAGGGCAGAAAAGCCAGTAAGTGGCATAGCAAAAAGGACGCTTAGGCTTGCACAGCTTCACGGAGATGAGCCCGGGAGACTCTTCACTCTCCCAGTGCCTGTGCCAGACAGTCCCTCTGGCTGGTGCTGTTCAGTTGGCATTACCGAACTGCTGGCACTTGTCATCACAGCAGATGTGGGGGTAGGAACAAGTGATGTTTAGACACATTCAACAGTGACATTTAGATATTCCTAGATGTAAAAGACTCTCACCAAATAACCAATGAACCTGTTAATACTGTCTTATGTGTGGTTTGGTGAATAGTGATAACATTACAGAGGAACTGGAAGTGGTATTTCAAACTGAGGAGAAATGCTTGCAGGGCAGCCTACTCAGTCTAGTCAAACAAAGAACTTTTTGAGGTGGTTAGAAGCAAGCAGTGATTTTTCCCACAAAGAACAGAAAAAAAGAAGAACAGAAGCATCAATAAAGAAATGTTTAAAAGTCAGAAGCACAGACCCATAGTAAAAACCCACGAGTCCTGCTTAGTTACCACAGAAGAAATGTGCCCATAGTAAAGGTTCTTTAGCTATTTATAAAATAAGGGATTGCATTTGCTCTGCAGAGATGGCAGAGCAGAGAACAAAAATGGTCAAATGAAAAATATGCTTCAGCTTTCAGTGCTGTCCATTGAAAGAAAGAGGACTAATGGAAATGAGGCTTGGAAGTGGAAAATAGCACAACCAAGAGGAGGACAATTCAGCTGAGTGATTCAGAGGGTGTTTCTCTCATTATTGCCAGGTTCTTAAAGTAAATGGAACTGTAGATCTGGCAAAAAGGATTTTTAATGAATATCAAGTCAGTCAAGTTGGTGACTGTCCCTGAAGGAACACAGGGCAGGAAATTTAGTACTCCAATTTGAGAACAGGTAGAAAAATGTGGTCTAGGCAATATGGATTCATTAACTGAGTTTCTGTATGACCTGAGGGCTTTGAACGTGTCTTGAAGGAAAGACTAGTTAAAAACATGGAAGGAAATGGAAAATAACCTAACACTTTTCTTTGAAAAGAGCTTATTTTCAAGAAAGGGAAATGTAGTAGATCTGATCTTTATTTCAATATTGCCTTGAAAATCCTGCTGCATACAAGACTTGCAAAGTAATCTGCCTACTCTACTTAGCCCTGCTGAGGCTTTAGCAAAAAAGTGTCATGTCCATCTTTGGGCATCCCTCATCAAGAATGATGTGGGCCATCTTGAGGTAATTCTGATCTACCAGAAGTTTACAGACTGCTATATATAAAAAAGTCTGAAAGAACTGGGATTGTTTAGTTAACTGAAAAGAAGGTGTGGGGGAGACACTCCAAATTTCCTAAATATAACCACAGGCAAAGAGGCAATATAATTCTCTGTGTCCACAGCAAATAAGACCCCCCAAAATAGAGTGAAAGGCAGACACGTAAACATCAGTATTTCTGTGATGATAAGGATAGTGAAGCACTGAAATAGATTGCCTAACCCGTACTTGCCTTCCAGGCAGAGCGATATCACAGCTTTGCTAGGTGGCCATGTCGTGGAATAGCTTAGCTGTAGCTGATCCTGGCTGCCGGGATTTTCCATCTATGCCTTCAGTGACTCTTAAGTTCATCTACAGCTGAGCACAAGGGTTTATGCATTGATAAGAAACAAGTAGAGAAGGTGACAATGTGTGGTTCTAGAAAGAGGAAGAGCGTGTAGATGGACAATGGCTAGAGAGTTTGTTGGTGATGAATTCTACTGTAAAGTGGGATACATCTCCTATACTTTTTAAATCACACAAAAATGCATGACAGAATTTGCCACAAACTGGCAAGAGAAAGAATCAAAGACTGTACGAAGGCCGCTGTTGCCAGTCTACTTTACATAGGAAATACAGTGATTAATAGCAGTGCAGATTCTCTGGTGTGTACATAGTCCATGTATCCAGAGACCTGAGAGATCTGTAGGATTATTTGCAAATCCCTCATGTGAGGAAAAAGGCAACTCGGAGCTACTGGCCTGAGTGCATCTTAAACCCAGCCTTTCTCGGAGATGACAAGAAGTATGTTTCTTGGACAAAGCAGCGCAGCTGCAACTGCACATGAATTAGTCAGTCTAGCTGTTGTAGCGAGACATTTTTTCTGCTTGCTAATTTGTACATGATGTGGCACATGGAGCTGAAAATTGCTCATTCTGTATACTCATTAAAATAATGAGCAACATCTTTGCGAGCATGGTGGGTAGCATCGTTTGCATCAGCGTGACCAGAAATGCAGTTGTGGCACCCGTGATACGTGCCAGACAGTACCGGCTCCGGCTCCCGGCAGCGCAGCCCCACAGCAGGGCTCTAGCCCATGCTGTTGGGAGTGAGAAAGGAGGAGGAGAAACCTTCTCTGCATTTACTGTATGTATACGGACGAGTTCTTTAGTTGACATTGCTTCTTCGATGTGGTTGATATGGTAAGAAGCAGGAAGACATGTATGTTGGCCAAACCAATGCCCAAATACATGAATGGAGATGGGCTTATAGAAAGTACCTTCATAAGGCCTGATCCAAAACCCATTTGAGGAAAAGAGGTTCTTCTGTCGGTGACGGATTTGGATTAGATAGTTGCCATTTTCACTTTCCCACTTGGTCTGTTCTTCCAAATCTGTGAAATAAGCATTTTTTTAAAACGGACTGCAAAAAGCATAAGTGTGGAGAACAGTTGGTATTAGATTTTCTTTCTTTTTTTTCTCCCCTCCTCTCCCCCTTTTTTTTCATAATCTGGATCATGTGACAAAGCTGGGTTAGGACAGGACTGGATGAATAGTTAAATTACTAGAACTGAGAAGATGGTAACTTTAGGTGGGAGAGAGCGTATGAACTATTGGAAATAGTAGGTGGATAAACTGGATTTGGCAATAATAGAGTGATTCTTGTATTCTTACGGTCACTTTTGAATAAACATTAGTCACATTATGAAAATAACTTTGTTCTTGGTGACGTAAAGAAAATCTGTAACTTGCTGTTATTGAAAGGAACAATCGTTATTGGAAAAACTTCATTCCTCCTATCCAAGCCTCCTTTTAGAGGACAAAGACCACAATTTATAGAAGCTAGTCCATAGACAAATAGGAAAAAACTCTGAAGTCTGTGGAAGCGACAAAAATAGGTTAAATGTGGCTGCTGAAAGGAAACAAAATGAGAAGGAAGGATTCCACCCTTGTTTCTGTGGGGAGGTTTGAAATACAAATCTCTCAGGGAAAGACAGATTTGGCTCTTTAATCAAGTTCTTACCCGAAACGTATGTGCTTGTAGAGAGAATACCAGAGCAAAGGAAGTAGTGGGTAGACAGCTTCGTACCACGAACTCCTTCTACAGAGACGATTCTCTTTTTCTAAATGTTTACATTAATTCAGCGGTGCAGAAACCCACTGTGCATTGTGTCTTGAGCTTCCCTTTGCGCATGCATGGGGATAAGCGTGGGCAGCCCTGCACCTCGTGCATGCAAAAGGGGGGGCTGGACAGGAATGTGTGGCTGCCCATCGTTGTGTGGGAGCCAGTTTGGGCACACTCAGGCCTCTCGGTCTGGGCTATAAATTCTTTCGAATGGATTTTGCTGGAATAAAAGCACAAGAAGCAAGGTGCTGTGCAACATAAGAGGCCCTGGGCGTAGGAAGGATGGATGGAGGTTTTATTCTCATTACCTGAAGAGGGTACTACTGAAGACAGGAGACAGTTTCTACCCTGTGGATTATTTTATTCGGGGGGAGTGGGAGTGGAAATAGGAAGCTTGGGGTTTTGTTTGGGTTTTGTTTTCCTAGAATGTTCAGTCAGGAAAGGTTCTTCTGTGCTCATACTCCCACCCTTGAAGATGTTCAAGCCTAGGGTAAGACCTGGGACAAAAAGTGATAGTAACATGAGAACAGAACTTCGCAATAAGATAGTTGGGATACGCCAAAAGTTCGCTGTCCTATCATCATATGTGTGTGCAAGTCCTTCAAGGATGAAAGCCTGATGTGTGTTAGGCCTGGTATGTGCACATAAAGACAATTTCAGTGATTAGCAACCGCGTTTCTGGGGAAAGGAGTGGAGAAAGTGTGTTGAGAAGGATGGGATAACCAAACAAACAGCACTCGGGGATCATGGTCTAAGACTCACGATCAAACCAGATTAAAATGAAACCCTTAACAACATCAGAAAATCTTGTTAGTTTGTTATCCTGTAATCTAACCCTCTCCGTGTTAATATTTATTTATGTGGATTCTTGCGTAACAACTAGATTGATCTTTTTATTTCTGACCTCCTACTTTCTAACGTTGTAAAAGGGGTGTAAAAGAGAGATTGTTGAGAGTTGTTCCTGTTCCTCACGTATTTCCTAGTAGTGCTGAGTTGCTGTCTAAACCGTGATCCAAAATGTTTCCCAGCCGCGCGTCCGTGCGTGCACAACACTTCCTGCCAAATGAGACGTAACTTGGGTTTGTAGCTTCTTTCCTCACTCCCTGTGCTTTGGTTTTACTGGAAGGGAACGGGAAGAATGGTCATGGTACATGGATGGCAAAGAATGGGCAATTTGGTGGTGGGGTTTGTGGGATGCTTTGCAGAGCCCAGGTGTCTCGTTCATGTGCAGCAGACAGAATAACATCCACTCTCTTGCTTTTCTCCTCGCACCTCCAGCACACTTCACTGAGTAGTAAACACGTGCCTCCCTTCATTGGGACTGCTTAGGTGCTTGAACACCCTGATTTTTGCTAGAGCTCCAATGCTCTTTCACACCTAGAAGCTGTGAGCTATTTTATATCTAATTTTATTCCATATTTCTTTCTGCTTCACAGATAGTGACCATGTGTTTTACTGTTTATATTAATCCGTCCCTTGGAATTTATTCTTCGCGGAGAGATGTAAATGATTCAATGTCGCCAATCCCAGTAGAATGAATTAAATGAAGCTGAAAGATCCGGTTGCTTTACAGCAATCTTCATTCTGAAACTATCAGACAAGACTATTATCTGGCTAAGAAGGGGCAGTTTTGCACATGAGCAGACTAGTTTAGATGGCTGTCTCAGGAAACTGGTTTAATTCTATAGAATCACATCAGTAAGGTATGTGAGACGTCTGCTTCACTGAAACAACTTAATGTAGTCAAATACTGTAGCTCTAGGTAGTAATGCCACCCAGTGGAGAAGAGGAGTATGGTCAGCTTCCGACAGAGACCAAAAAAAATGCAAGTAAGAATTTCTTATTAGTAAAGATGTAAAAACACTCATTTTGAGAAGAAATTAAGACTTTTGTCCCTTTTCTATATTCAGTAATTGTCTTGCTATTTTCTTATTTCTAATTTTTTACAAAGCTAACTGAAATTTTAATCTGTTTTTTTTGCTAGTCCTTTTGAACTATTATTGAACCTATTATTGAACTAATATCTTAATATTTAATATTTTAAATTGACACAAAAATTGTGCTGAAAATGGAGTTCATATAATATACGAGATTCCCTTATTTCAAAACTTTGCTTTTCCTTTGAATTAGAATAAAAATTAAGATATTTCAATCTTTTATAAAGAAAATTGTTGACAAAATACTAAGATCAATCAAAATGTTTTGTCTTATGTTGAAATACTTTTTTATCTACTTCATAATTTCTTATATACCAAATGAAACATGTTGAAAAGTTTTAATTCAATTTTACTATTCATAATATATTTTTCCCAGGATAAAAAGCTCAGTTCACCGGTTCCTGCATACTTAAACTCAAGAAAATGTTTTCTGGTGGAAAAGTAGAAAAATATGTGAGAATTTTTTTCCTCGCAATTCATAAATAGCAGATTTTGAGATCTTGAGATCTTATCAGGAGTGAATTTGTTCTAAAATGACTGACACAGTATAATTAGGAACCTGCAGTCAGATCTGTTTCTTTAGGCATAGTCCCATAATATGCCGTCAATCCTGAAATTCTTGGGAAGCCCAGAGTTAATGCCATTCAGAAAGGAAGAAGTTTGGCAAGTTGCACGTTTCTGTGAACACATCCGTGCCTGTGTTGCAGCTCACGGAGGAGTAGAGCGTTCTGCAGGTTGCCTGCTAACTTACTCTTACCAAGCAGTACTTGGTGTTACGTGGTACTACGAAGGCTGCCGAGGCTCCTGCGGTGTCGGAGGTGTGCTGCACGCCGGTCACTGAGGACAGCGAAGGCACCAGAGAAGAAGCGCGGTTGTGTTGAAGGTAGCAGTTAGGTTCAATAACTTTGGTTCATCCTTCACTGTTGCCTCCATCTGAAAAGGGCTGGATTTCGGTTTAATGGTGCCTGTCTGGTTTACTACCGAAGTCGCTCAAGCTGTGAGCCCTGGTGGAACCCGAGTAGAGCAGCCCAGCCTGACGTCGTTATCGTCCCATTGTTGTTGTCCCATCCCAAAGTGCTGCCTGTGTCCGCTGTCCGGTGTCGTGGTGAGAGTTTGTTCAAATCTGCTCACAAGCTGCTGTGAAACAAGTTGATTTTTCAAGTAATTGATTGCTTGGCAGGTGAAAAGAGATTAAATTACTTTCACTTAATGTTTCTTGGCGATCTTACTGTTTCTGTTGTGTTGCGAGGGAGACAGCATCCGTCATGGCTCACAGCCGCACTGTTAGTCATATGCTGGCCTGGGTCAATGCTGCCCAGATTTTGGAAAACTGAATCCTCCCAGGGAACTGCAGCCTTTGCCAACCCAGCCAAGCGATGCTGAGGGGCCACTCAGCTCGATGGCTGTGTATATTCAGCTTGTTGGAGCTGTAGTTGCAGACTCACGAAATACCACCTTACAGCAAGCACGTGAGCATTTTGCTGGTCCCTCTGCAACACTCTGGATTTTTCCATCACTGATTTCCCGTGTCCCAGGTTTGATGTGTTCATCCCCATTGCAAATCTGCGGTCCCTCCTGGCCTGGGTGATGGGGGAGCTCGGGGCAGGGATGGTGAGAGGCTGCCCTGCCGCCGCCAGCCAGGCACGGGCATGGCCAGAAGAAAGCAGCCATGGACTTCAGCGGGGCATCTTTTGCCTTGTAGCTGCTGTTTCAGCTAGCAAACCTGTTCCTGGCCAAACCCTAGGCCTGATGATTTTTTGGGTCCTCTACTCAAAAAGTTTTTCAGGTTTTTTTTTTTGAGCTCCTTTGGTTCTGTTGCTTATTTTTTCATATTGCCTGTGACCTCAGAGTCGTGCTACATAGCCACCAGCTTTGCTTTTAAAGCTGCTTCCCTAAAGTTAGCAGGTGTATGTGAGGGGTTTTTTAAACAAAAAAGCTACAATTTGTTGTATGGTTTTTTTTTTTTACACATGGGATTAGGGAGAGAAGTGATGTCTAGGAGTTAGAAAAAACCACTGCTTTCCTCTGAAAGTTGTTGCTGACTGTTTTTTGTGGTAGAATAATGACTAATTTTTCAAAAATGATTCATGAAAAAGAACTCTGCTGGGTGATTTTACTTATTTCCTGCAGGCTTGTACATGGCATTTTGCTGTGATTCTGAATGGAACGGTGAGACATGATTAGAGCATGGACTGGTAGAGATGTATTAATGTCAACTGACCAAACAGCTGAGGTCTGTGCATCAAGAACTGTGTCTTTTACAGTGTGTTTGCTGCTAATGTAGGGATCATCAGTTTGAAAACGTTTTGTTTCATCAGTATTGAAGCTGGAGTTTTCAAGAAAGCCAATAATACAGATGTTAACCTTACTGGACCCAGATTAGAGGAATGTGTGTATGCAGTTACATAAAATAAAAGGAAACGTCATTCTTGTTCGTTTATGTAGAAGTGTACACAAGTTCATACGTCTTTAACTATAGTAGTTACTGCGTGTGGTGCACAGGACATCTGTGATGCAATGAGTGTTCAGTGATTCACTGATATAGAACATGTGGACGCGTGTGATGACTCACTTTTTCCCTCCCACTTTCTTTTCTCATTAATCCGAAGCAAAGCTTAACAACGCTAGCAGAATTTAAGGAAAGATTCATACAGGCTCTAATAATTTGAGTGAGATGTATTTGATTGTAAATTAAGTTTCCCTTAAGATTCCCTTAAGGGAAATAACATTCCTTTATTTCCTTAGATAAAAAAAAATGAATGAGACAAAACACTTGAGAATTGCTACAGGGATTAAGCTTGCAGCAGTGCCAACTTCTGATACTCAACTACGGCAAAGACTGCTAGTTTTTGGGAAAAAAAGATAAAATTAATATGAAGAAATATTCTTCCAACCTGTAATTTTTCTTCTCCTATTTACAGATATAAACAGATGTTTCTATATGACCACCTCAGAATTCTCCCATAACAATCAAAATTAAAAAAGTGTTCTTTTAGAAGAAAAAAGTAAAAAAGTTGGAAGGGAGGAAAAAGCTGGACACCTGCTGTGCTGTTCAGTGCTATCTGTTTCAGTAAAAGTTTTTGATGGGCTAGTCCCTCTACAAGGGTTTAGATTTTTCTGTCATTATTTTCCCATGCCCCTTGTTTGATGTACCCATTTGGCTAAAAATGATTGAGTTTTGCTTAGCTTGCTATTTGATGGCGATTCCGATTCAGCTTTTCAGGAAGGAAGAACTGTTTCACAGCCCACACGAGGGAGTGTTGTTCTGCGTGTCTGGCTGCAGCAGCTCTCTCGCTAGCATGGGGCACTTTAGCTCCTTGTTTTTACCCTGTTAAAGGAAAACATTTTCTTCAGCAGTTCTCAACTTTTTCCAGGCTGAAGTAGTTTCTCAATAACCCCAAACCTTTTTTTCGGTGGAGAGTATTCGGAATTTGTTGCTTAATAACGGCCGATCCTGCGTGCTGGCTCTGCAGCTGACACCATCTTTCCACCCTGTGCACAGTCGTGCTCGGCCTGTCTGCGTTGTGGGAGGGCAAGTCGGGGGAAAGCAGGCAGGGTTGGTTTCTGTACTTTCTGCTTCTCTTTTTTCCTGCCTGTAGAAGCACAAGTTCGGTTAGATCTTACCTGGAAAGAGTCCTGTTGCACTACCTCTAGTTCACTAGTTCACATTACAGTGTCCGCTGTGGTGTTAGTGTTTGTCAAACCCCATTTATTTTGCACTTTAGATTTAGGTAAGAAATCTTCTCAGAGCATCACCCTTTCTGCTTTATGGGGAGGTGGTTTGTTTTAAAGCTTGCATAGATGAATTCTTTGCAGGTGCATTGTTGGCAGCCCTCAAAGTGGCATCCTACGTGAACTCAATCTGGGTGCTTGGTAGCTGCGTGCTCACGAGTTGCTTGACTCTTTTCTAGTGCTTGAGGCAGCCAGGACGGCCCTTCCCTTTGCAGTAGCAAGCCTTGAGGCTTGCAGATTTTGAGCTTTGTGACATGAAGTCAGGACTGGAGCTGACGGCCGTGTTTGCGTGTCCCATAGGACAGGTGGGTGCTGGATACTGCCAGGGCTTGTAACTGTTCAGGTGTTAAAATGAAGACTCGGGGGTAGATGCACCCGGAGCAAGATTTTGGGCAGTTCATCCAGTATCTGCTTTTCCCTTGAAGAACTGGAACCATGCAGAGAGCGTGGGAGTCACTTGCCAATTGATCCGGAGAGGATCATTATCCATGAGTGATGCTACAGGAGACCCCCGAGTGGACGGTCCCTTTGAAAGCACTATTTTGTAAGTCTCTCCAGTAGTGTGATCTCTTGCTGCAGTGTAATCCAACGGGTGTATTTCAGCTACTTTTCCTAGCTACAGATGGCCTAGCACTTTGTTGGGTAGAAGAAAGTACCTCTGTAGTGATGCGTGGTTTTTAGCCCCCTACTGCCAGCTTTTCCCAAGTGGCTTCTGTGCTGGACACGGAAATATTTTATCTTTTATTTCTGACAGTATCTTGTCCATGCATTCCTCTTCCACGAAACTTCAGAGGTCATGATTCAAAGGCTTCGAGCGAGGCTGCAAGGAGTTCAAAATCCTTATGTACTTAAGGCACTATCGTGTGGTGATCATACAGAAATCTGTCAGTTTGGCAATGCACTTTAGTTTGGTCTGTGGGAGTTAAGGCAAAGAAAGTCTTCTGTTTGATAAGAGTAGTAAATGATCAAGTAACTCTCTCAGCACTCTCTAAATAGCTCCAAATAGCTCCAAATAGTTCCAGGAAACATTTGGTTCATCCCAACTGAGAGATGCAAAATCAGACTTGTGGAGAATTAGCTTCTTGGAGCAGTCTCAGTGGAGCAAACGGTAACACATGGCTTTGTATAGTGATAGGATTAAAACCTACAGAAGAACACAGCTGCTGGGTTGCACCTCTTATTCTAAGATCAAGCACTACACTCCAGTGCCCTGCAAAAGAGAGTAAACTCTCCACGCTGGAATATCCATTTCAATCAGCCAACTTGCAGATTGTTTCCGCCATACTCAGTCCCACAGGAGATAAAGTCTTCCTTGCCATGACTTGCTTCTCTTCTTGCTAAGTTTAAAAATTTCCAGTTTTTGTGGAACAAATGCCTGTGTTTTCTGAAACCAACAAGTGCATTTTTAACTATATGTCAAAAAACTTTTATATAGTTCTGATCTATCTCCAAATGACAATATGCCAGCTTTCTCCATTCTTTATACCTAACTTCTCCTTTTCCATTTTTCTCCTTTCTTTCCCCATGCAAAAGTATATTACCTGTCTAGCAAAGTGTTTCCTAGCCACAACTGCCCTTGCCATTGAAGTGGCAACACTAATGTATGACCTATTTCCTTGACAAATTGTACTTTTTCTCCCAGAGATGGCCTCTACAACTGCCCCAAATTTCCCAAAGCCTCTTCAGTTCCTGTTCTTGCATATTATCCAGGATTTTGCTCATTAGATGTTGGGCAAACTGCTGCAGACAGTTCCCCTCTGAGCAACAGAAAGTTGGGAAGCATGGGCATGCCATCTAACTGATGATCTTCCAAAACCACCCAGTTGTACAACTTCTCTACGTTCAGTCACACCTTTCCGTTGGCCAAGCTTTCAGCAGGAGGCTCCATAAACTAGGAAGGCCGAGTGTAAGTTAGGTCTCTGGTTATGAAAAGGATTTTAACCTTCTGCCCAGCTTCTTAGCAAGAGGCAGCAGTTACTGCCTTGCAGCAAGTCAAATGATCCCGACAACAGCAGTGCTAATGTATTCATCAACACCTGGATAGTTGCTGGCTGCAGGGATAGATCCCTTCCAGCTGGGGCTCACAACATACGTCTCATGCTGAGCGGTGCTCCCAGGTTAGATTTCTGCCACAGAGCGTTGGTGTGAGCCAACACGTTCTGCCAAAGTCCTGGCTTGGTACCTCCATTCTTTTGTCACAAACCGTATCACAGCAGTAGCAACATGCCCAAGAAATGCTATAGGTACACGTATGTATTTGTGGAAATTTTTGAGTGAATCTTGTAATGACACCTGTTGGTTCACAGTTATTTCTGTGTATTTCTGCCATTTCTGGGATAATGTCTTTTTCTTATATTGTAGATGTTGGGTAAAAGTTACTATTCTGATGCTGGGTAGGAAATGCAGGAATATTGGGCAGCAGATTTTATCATGAATGAAAGAAAGACTTTTTTTTTAAGAGTACATAATTCAATTCCTGCAGGATATTAGGAGGGGCAAGAGTATAAATAAGTTAAAAAATGGATTCGATAAAAACCAAAATACTTTGAATATAGCTCGTGGCAGTCCTTAAACTTTGCATTGCTGGAACTGAGAGAGAAAGCCAGTGTAAGGATAACTTCACACTTGCCCACTGCGTATAGGGTCTTGTTAAATATGTAGTACTGTGAGAGAAGGACTGTCTGAGGTTGAGGCAACCTTTGCTCTGACACACCAGGCCTCAGAGAGGCCTATTCATAGGATAGCAAAGTTATTTTTTAATGCTGTGGTCCTCCTAAAGGTATCTTTCAACTTTTGGGTATTGGTACATTTGCGTAGCCTTCTCAATGTCACAGCTGCTCCAAAAATGTTTTAGCATAGAAAGAATTGTGAAGATTTCTGAGGGACACATTGGAGGATGAGTTGCTCTACTGTAGGGGAATTCGGAAAACTGGAAAATGGGTTAAAAATGGAAACTACTTTTAAATTTCACAGTAGGTGCACAAATAGTTGTCTGTAGTGTTTCCCTTCTCAGCATATTTGAGTCTATCAGTACTGTTGCTTCATACGTTTAACCTTACGAGTAGGTTAGGCATCAATATGACATCAGTATCTTGGAAACATTTGGAGATATGCGTGTTGGTCTCACGCATTAGAAGCAAAAGGAAAATTGTTCCAGACATAAGCATTACTACAATAATCTTTACTCTTTGGATTTTAGGGAATGAGAGCTAAGACCCATCCAAATGTCATTAAGCTGTTTCTTTTAATGAGGTATAATTTACCTGGTCATACTTTCTTCTAGATGGTTGGGTATGTAGTATTATGAAAGCAACATTTTCCTTTCCAGGAAAGTGAACAAAGAATGGGAAATGACTGTTTATGTAGGTAATTGTGACTTGTTTTTCTCATGCAATGGTTATGGCTTCTCAGAAGGAAACTTGAAATAACGGAACAGGAGCATAACAGAATGGCTCAGAGAAGATGATTTCTTGTTTATGGAGTGAACAATAACTGTGAAATTTTTGGAGAAAAAAGTTGACCAAAAAATTGATTCTCATACACTAATGACCAATAACAGCTGTACTTTGAATTTGATTTACTGGGAGGGTCTTCACCTAGAAGTCCAATACTGCAGCATCAGATAGACTTACAACAATACCTGAGTTTGATTAATGGAATTTTTTACCCCAGCATTGAGTTAAAGAGAGGAGGGGACTTCAATAAATGAAAGAATAAGACCCAGTTCTGTCAGTGACTTGCAACAGAATCCCTAGCATGCCTTTGCTCATAAATAACATCTACACTGTAGCATAATGATGAGACTTAATTTTGGAAATACCTTATGACTTTGGAAAACTATTAATTTGCATGTGTATATATAGTTTTATTTGAAGAAGAGTTACTCCATTGTACAAAGCATGACTAAGACTTCATGTACAATTTTGGTCATCCATATTCAAATACAATGACCTAGGGCTGGAGTGGGTCCAAGTAAGTGCTGCTAAAATCAGGGAGGAGGAAGATCAAAAGATTTTAAATTGCTTAGGCTCACAAAAGAAGGACATTGAGAAGACGGTAGGATTATCCTTTCTTAGTAGGGACCAAATACTAGGGATGAAGTGGAAGAGCACAGCTATTTAAGCTGAAGCTTTAAAGGGCTATAATGTGGCACTGAATAACCTTAGGACAGAAGTTAGAAGATGGTTTCCAACCATCAAAGCAGCGAGGCTCTGAGACTCTTCAGAATGAAAGTAATGGGAGTAAAGGCAACAGGTTTACAGACTTGTCTGCTCAGAAAGCTGTGACTGCGGCCTGACCAAATACTGCCATAGTTGCTAATAACCCAGGACTCGCGCCTCAGAGATGCCTTCCAATCCCTGAACCGCAGGTTTTGTAGCTATCGTCCAAGCCTGTGGTTTTTTTTTTTATTTTCACACAACAGCACGAATAGATATCTAGAAAAGCCACCAGCCACAAACAGCATGCACTCCAAATATATGCTTTAAGCAGGCTGTAAGGATTGCCATATCTGTGGCTTCAACTTCAGATGCTGAAGCATCATGATAGCATGCTCTGTAGCAGCATCTCCAGGTGCAAGGCCCTGCTCCTGACTGTCTCGACCATGAATGGTAACTATATAGGAGGCAAAAGCAGTCAAGTGTGCGGTAGAGTTAGGGACAGAGCTTGAGAGTCCCCAGGTAGGTGGTTACTGAAGCTCTGAAGTCTATTTAGAATAGTGCTCTTTCAAAATGATTGCATGGTGAGCGTGCTTGGAGAGGCCAGCAGAAGGAAGGGCTTACCTAAAGAAGGTGTTGAGTCTGGCTGCCATCAGTTTCGAGAAAAAAGGTGTGTATGGCTACCTGGCACTGGTAAAAATGGTACAAAATCAACACATGGTGGTTCTGTTGGGTTTTCTCTTCCCCCCCCCCTTTTTTTTTTTCATTTAAGCACCAATAAAATGTTCCTTTAGTTACACTTAAGGTTTTTTTCTTACAGCTTCCTCTTCTTGATTCTTGACTTTGATTCTTGAAAAATACTGATGTAGGAAATTAATGCTTTTGGTAGAAAGGTAGTGCATTATTGTGACTGAGTGTGAATACTGGTTTTGGATGATTAGCTAACACTGAACAAAGAAACAAAAGAGGCAAGTGAACAACAGAGCAAATGTAGCCGTAGAGAGCGTCAGAGATTGCAAGGAGGCTCTCATAAGCCAGTCTCCATGGTACACTGCGTACATTTCCATGGCCTTGTTTATACAAAGTATTGAGTAGGCAGCTTAGCTGTTCTCCTTCCTCTCTCTAGGCAGTTCTACTTTAGAGGATTTTAATAATGCAATTACCATTGTAGCTGTTTAGCACACCTACAGGTTACCTTGCATTCCCCCACCTCTTCCCTTCCACAGGAGGCATACAGCAGCCGTGATACTGGAGAAGAAGAGGGACCACCGTCCAGAGATTTCCCCTCCTTCCCGCTCCTTACAGCAGGAATAAGCCTGACTCCATTTTGACGGAGAGGAGCTGCTTGAAGGGCAGGAAGGGGAGCTGGGGAATGACAAGACTGTTTACAGGATAGGTACGATCTTGCAGAAGAGACCGGGTGGGTGAGGGATTAGGAGAGAGGAAGGTGATCGCAGGGGAGCAGTGGGAATGGAAAGGCATCCTCAGCCTCACTCCCACTGTCTCCTCTTGATCATGCTTTCCAGTACGGACATCAGTGGTGCCAGGGTGGACAGAGGAGGCAAGTGGTGCAGCTGGACTTAGCCATCCTTCTTCTGCACAGCCTCATGGTATTACTGCCTGTTGTAGGGGAACAGCTGTGACAGACCAGTGCAGACCAGTGACAGACCAGTGCAGACCAGTGACAGACCAGACAGGCCAGCGCACTGACTGGAATATCATGTTTCGCTACCTGGAGCCAAGGGTCAGCCTGAGAACGTGCCAGGTCTTTCCAGCAGGTCTGGTGTGCCCCCGTTCCTTCATGCACTGTCATGTCCCGACCCAGCAAGAAGCAGCATGCACTAGTTAAAACCAAACTTGAATACAGCTTTTAAAATACATTACTGTTTGGGAAAGGGGAGGGGTACGTGGAAGGGCTGTCGAACGTACAAATCAACAGCATGTCACATGTGCTCAGCAGCGGTTCTGTAACTGGGGTCTCATGCTGCTGGTAGGACCAAAGTCAGATGTGTAGATAAGCCCCTTCTTCCCCAGCCATGAGGGAATATGCACCAAAAGGCTGTGCCAGGAACAAACAGAGATGCCTAATCTAAAGGCCTTGAAGTGTTTGTGAGAAGGGTCATGTGAATCTGAAAGTTGGTGGCAAATATCCTGCCCATGGGACTTGCACTCGCTGAGACATGTTTATGTAGATGGAAGTTGTTTGTCCAGATGGCACTCAAATAGCTTTGCTCTCCGTTTCCTTGTAGCAGTAAAAGAGCTGCACGTGGATCACATTCAGGAAGTTGGCCCTCTTTATTTTTTAAAAGCCTAAATATTTAGTTTTCTTTCTGGGTGAAAGAAAACCGGGTGAAATTGCATGAAAGTCCATCTATCAAGAGGAATTAAGTGAGTTGACTCATCCTGTTGACGGAGAGGCTAGCTCTGCGGTTACAAACCAAGGCTGAGGCCAGCTCCGTGCTCCAGACCTCTGCCAAGGCAGCTGGGTCACATCTGGGGCACGAAGCTACGCGAGCCTCGATACCCATGGCTTTTCCTGGCAGGAACACCTCATGTGCAGGTAATCCCTCTGGCAAAACTGCACACAACCCGCTGGGTGTTTCTCTTGAGGGCTGGAGGTTTCCTACGCAGCAAAACGCGGAGCTGCTGGAATGAGGGTGTCCCAGCCAGAGGCAGGTTTAACAGATCAGCCTTCCCGTGTGAGTAAAATGCTTGGGAGCCTCGAAGTAGGGAAGTCTAGAAATCTGCCTTGGCAGATTCCCTGTGCATTCACGGGTAAATTGTAACAGGGCACTTGGGGGTTAGTAATAGCTTTCCCATCCGCTTGTGCTTATACACCTGTCCCCCTTGATACTCCACTGCTGCATGATAGGGCTGCAGCACTCAAAAACTCAGTTTGTCAATGAAAAATTGCATTTGTTTTCAGGCATCCGGAGGCGTTAGAGAACAGTCATAGGTGATTTTGTTTGCCCAGCTTGAAGCACCTTTAAAAAGGCATAGATTACTGCATGTTTTGCAGAAAAGATAGTCTGCAACAAATCACCTCATTTAAAATCCTTCCATTTTTTCTAAAGGGACTAGCAATTTTTGACGTCTAATTTAGGCCAGCAATCTTAAGATAGAAAGCACTATAAAAATGCCAACACTTTTAATGTTGTCTGCCACTGGACTTGGATACAGTAGGGTTTATATGCTGTGTCAGATGAAGCAGAATTAGCATTTTATAGAGTTAAACCATGGCTCTTTTCAATGTGGTTGTTCTGTATGTTTCCTTCTTCTTGCCTCCAACAAAAATATTGTAAAGTGTGGGTTGTGAGGGCAGGGTATACGAAAAGTGCTATGAATGCTTTTTCACACTGTTTGAAAGAGAATTGGCTTGAAAACTTAAGCCGCAGAACAGTTTCTTGCTGAATACTGGTTAAAGTGCTGTAGGTTTAGTGTTTGGGGAACACATCTTTGAAATGCTTTTGTGAGGTAAAGGATGATGGCAGAGGCCATTGCAAGTTCAAAACCAAAGGAACTTTGGAAACCAAATTTTAAATCCAGAAATTACATGTTGTACTAAAAGTCAAACACATGGCAGAGAAATACCACGTATTAATAATGTACTGAAAAATCAGTATTTTGCCTGTGAATTTGAAAGGTATGAGACAAACCAAAATATAAACACACTGGTTTAAAATAATGACTAAAACAATATTAGCTTTACATAACTAGGGTATGTTTTCTAATTTCAACTGTATTTCAGTCTTACTTGTTTTCTAATTCCTCCTGGAAGACAAAGATTTCATTTGTCTGCTCATATGCTTAGGGAAATGCCTCCTGAAATCCATTGGATGCACCCAACAAATTGTCTTAAGATGGCTGTCTACCAGTCCTCACCCGCAGTTCCTTACCCACTGCATCTCTTTCCTCACATCGCTTCTATTTCATCTCCTTTTACTGTCTTCCCACAGTAGCAGGTAGCCTTTGAGTTCCCGTCCCTGGGTCCTTTCTCCCATCTCACGTTGCCCAGTTGTCGATGCTCTGCATGGCTCCCCGTTCAGTGGAAATGTGAGATGAAAAGTAAGTCTTCCTTCTGAGAGTTCTCTCCAGCTTAATTCACAACATATTGTTCATCATCTTCTCTAGGTTTAGGATGAGAAGTCTGATGTATTTTACCTCCTCCAGCTGGGGAAGCAGAGGCCTCACAGAAAATAAAGGTACAGATGGAAATCAGTCCAGTTCCAGCTGCACTGATTTCCAGTAGGTTACCAGGGGGAATTCTGACTAAGCTGAAATCATGCATAGTCACAATTTTCTCATGAGGTTTACAGCCATGCATAAAATAGTAGGCCTTATATAAATACAGTGAATAATACATATTTTAAGAGTATCGTAAGAGCAAAATAGTAGTGGCTGATAAATACCAGGATGCCAAATAAATGATAATATCCTTTACATTCCAGTAAAGATGTGAAGTAGTGGTAGAAAAGATTTTGAATGAGAAAATCAAAAGTGTTTGGCAATCTGATTTTTAATTCACTCAGGAAGCATCCATGTTCTTTCCAAATCAGTGGGAGTCCCATACGTCTTTTGCATCTTTTATTATTGGTATCTTGTACCATGGGTACTGCTTTTTTTGGCCAAGGAGAACCATCTTCTAAGGTCATAGTTGTATCTCCTTAAACAGTGAGAGGTATGAGAGAGGGGGAGTAATGAGTTAACGTGGGCAGTCGTACCCTTTCAGAAAGAAATTAATTTTTCATTAGGCAGCAGGCCAGCCTGATGTCATGATCTCTCACTGCCCAAGCACTGGATGTTCTTCCATGTTTCATTGTTCCATAACCTTGTGTGGAAGAGTGGCGTTAAAAGGTTCCTAGTGGAGTTCAATACAAAAAAGCGTGGAACTGAAGAAACTGGCACCGATGTGATCTTTCCTAAGGGAACAAGTCCAGTAGCGAGCTGTGAAGGACATGCTGTTTACAATAGCCATCTTCTCTGCAGGACTAGGAAGCGTAGACTGATTCCTCTTACATTCTCACAAAGATGAACATCTATATTACTGGGAAGGAGGCCTTTAAAATTGATGGTCTCTCCCATTTTAGACTGAACACACATCATTGTCCAAAGACTGTATAACATAGTTGTCTGTTTTCACTGCTCTCTTTCTCCTGAAAGGTTTGTGTGGAAATAGGAGTTTATAATATTTTCTTTATCCACTTGTTCCTCCTTAGTCCCAAGTACTTCCAAAGGAGTTGCAACATGCTGGTTTAGGTTCCAGTCTTTCAAACGTTTATGTACCCCTAAATTTAATGCATATGGATAATTGCAGTGAGATAAATTAAACTAGTTCAGTGTGTAGAAATCAGCATATGTACACGTACATTTCTTGAAAAATTACGTTGGCTAACTTTTCTGAATATAACAGTTCTGCATGCCAAAAAAGTTTGGTTTTTGTTTTTTTTTTTAAATATACAATGGAAAATGACAGATACAGTAAAACCTCCAGTTGGGGTTCAGTGTGCTCCAGTAGTTTTGTGGTTGTTTTTCTCATGCAAACTTAATGATCGCTGAAAGCACATTGCTATGGCACTGAATTGTTTGCACTTTTCATAGTCATTTTCTGGAAATAGTTTTTTCCAGTTTCTTGCCAGAGATTAGGATCATATGAGGAAAGGAGACTTATTACTCTGCTTGTCGCACAGAAGTGCATTTGCCATGATGCAGCAGTGAATCACCTTTTACGCTTGGCACAAGTGAATAAAACTAAAGCTCAGGGAAAGCAGCATCTTAAATGTGAGCATGTGCGGGACCGCAAAAATCCTTAACTAAAGACTGATCTTGGCTCACAGTACTCTTAAGTCACCTTATGAGAGGGTCAGACTGAGAGATCACCTCTGCCAGAAGGGACAGACTCACTCTTTCCTCACTTGATCTTCCCAACTGCATCGTCTTCCCCCTCCTGTCAGGTCTTGGCATTTCTTTATGGTGAACCAGTTCATCTCAAATGTAGCAAAAAAAACCCCCCAAACCCAAAAAGCTGACTTTTTTTTTTTTTAAACCCAGGTTATTCTTCTAGCCTTTTAGAGAGTAGAAGGTGGCACAAGTAGAGTTGACTGGAAACTCCTAATTTTGCCTGTGAGGAAATTAAGTTGTCTCAGGCCTCATCACAAAATTGCAGCACTTTAGCTTGTTCTACCAGACAAAGTAGAGTGAGATATGAATTAAGAAGTAGCTGTCCCTGGATAGTTTTCTGCATGAGTGTTTGAGCTAGCTTATGTATAATTATTCCAGAATAACGCCCCGTATAGCCTGGTCTGTGCCACTGATAATTCATTAGAATGAAAGAAACCAACTCACGTTGCTGATTTCAGGCAGGCTTTTTTGCAAGGCTAGGACAAACAGCTATTTAACCCAAAGTGAACAGGACTTAATTCAGGTATCGGGCTATTAACTGCTACTGAACCCTGAGGTACCATTTTTAGTCACTTTTCACTCAGAATGGTCTGGAAACTCCAAGCTATCCCTCGGGCGTTTCAAAAACTATGACTTCTTACGGCACTTTCAGAGCCTGGAAACTTTCAGTGCTGAACAGTTTCAGTATAAGGAACGGGAACCCCTTTGAGAATCTAAATTACCAGAACCAAACCTCATTATCACAGAGAAGTAGGAGGTTCAGCCTTGATGTGCCCTTGAGGCCCTGATGTGCACCAGTCACACACAAACTTTGTTTTGTTGAGCATCTGGGATTGTCATATTAGTCATCAAGGCTAAGCCCATGGGGAAAGCAAAGAGCGAAACTGGCTCTTTCCCCGTGGAATTTGTGGATTACTCATCTTTGTCTCCTTCTGGCGAGGGAGGACGTTATATTTGGCTAACCAGGGGCTTATGAACCACGAGAGTTTTGTGTCGAGTGTCCAGGTGGGCAGGTCGCCGTGTAGGAGGGACCACTGTGCAGTGCACAGGGCAGTGGCTCTGACTCCGTGTCCCTGTTTTTTCCCTGCCGGCAGGTTAACGGATCGTCCCCCTCGTTCCGCGTCAGGAGGCCGTGCGATGAGCTGCCTCATCCCGAGCTGCCTTCCCAATTAAAACGGAGCCAGCGCGAAGCCAGGCTAACATTTTAAATCGAGGTCAGCGCGTTGGTCTGCTTCACTAGCTGACCCGGGTCTGCCTAGGAGAGGCTTTCGTGGGGCTTTCCCCTCTGCGGAACGTTCCTGTCGCTTCCCTGGCATCAGTACGGTGGCGGAGTGATTGGGATGAGCTCAGGGATACAGAAAGGAGCTGGCCTGCCCTCCGGGGTGGCTTCTCATGGTCTGTGCAACCAGAAATCAAGCTCAGCATCAGGGCTGGGGGAAGAAATCCCCCCATGGCTTATCATGAGCCTCTTCCTGCAATTTTAGAGACTTAATGTATCCATTGAAAAAGCAGGATAGCTTTCTGCTGTCCTAATGAGTTACGGCTCACTGAAGAGCCCTACCAGCACCGGCACACGCGCAGGAATTGTGGAGAGGAGTGCAGGTGCAGCACCGCATGGTTCTGGGGAGGGACGAAGCAGCCCCTCGCCTTCAGCCTGGCTCAGCAGCCCCTTAGCAAGTACTTTATGGTGGAGGACACCAGTCATGAAACAGCAGGTGAGAGCACGGGAACAAGGTACACGCGATGGTGTCTGGGGAAAAATATGACCAATGTCATAGCCAGCCACAGTAACAACAGCCTTTTTGGCCTTAAAAATGCCCAAGCAACAGAAAGTGTCACCGGAGAGGAGAGGGTGCTTTTTGGCTTAGAGTACGTCAGGGAGGAGTGTATTAGTTGACTACAAGCCCAGCAAGCAATGCCTCAGTTTCGGTAGCGAGTGCAACCTCAACCTTGGGAACCCTTTGGTTTCTGTGCATATGTCTTAGCTGATGAACTCTTGCTTGCTAATGTAACGCCATTTACTTTTGACGTTCCAGTTCAGCACGGAGGTACGAGACAATAGGAAAGGGAAAGAAGCCGCACGCCCCAATTTGATGGTCTGATAAGGGTGGATGGAGAGAGATTGCTCCCAGTCTCTGGCAGACCTCCCAGTTTTGTGTCACCAGGTTATCCAGAGGCCAGCCTAAAGATAATGCTACTGCCAGCCACCCTCCTTCCAGCACGGTTAACATCACCCTTGTGACTGCGGTGCGTTAAAAGGAGGCTGGGGAACAGGAGGAGACACTCATGGGGATTGTTATAATTAAAATCAGCGAGGAGTTGCATTCACACCTTTTTAATAGGTCTTTGTTGCAGTCTGATTTTCTAAATCTGAACTCACCAGAGTCCTAATTTGAGCTGTTGTAACCTTAGTTATTGGGGTCACCTTTTGAGTACCAAAGTTAGTGTTCAGGGAGCTGGAGAACTGACATTAATTAACTCAGTGGTCCGCTGGTACAGGTGATTATTGTCTAAGCACCCCAATGTCACGCCGTGTTGGCGCTTGGTGCTGTTTTCATTTTACCACGGGATCTTCAGAAGTATAAACTGGCTTGCTAGGAGACGCTTCTGGGATGGAGAACAAACGTTTTTTAAACCCAAGCTCTTGCTTCGGTTTCCTCTCTCTGCGGAGGCTGCTGGGCAGATCTCCGCTCGCAAATGGCGTCACCTGCAAACCTCCAGCAGACGCATCGCGACGAGCGCCCGCGAGCAAGGGAGGCTTAAACCGGACCTGCTGCTTGGCAGGCTTGTGCTCCTGCCCTCGTTCTTCATCCTGAATGCCGGGGCCGGGGGGCTCCCCGTGGTGGGTCAGGGCAGGGCCTGGCAGCCCGGGCCCATCTCACCCCCCCCAGGAGCCGGGGGCACCGGGGCAGCCCCAGCCCCGGGCATCGGGCACCTCCATGGGGACGGGGACGGGACGGGGACGGGATGGGACCTGCGGAGCTGGAGACCGGCCCTGCTGTGGTCTCGCTGGGGCAGGGGCTGACGGCCCCGGGGGGCTGGCGTGGGGTCTGGGGTGCTGGGCAGGGTGGGGGGAGCCCCCGGGGAGCTGATATGGGGGTCCCCCCCCAAGCGCTGCAGTCTTCCCGCTGAGAAAAGAAACGTGTCGCGTTCGACTTCTGGAGGCAGGATCTCCTTGTCTTCGGCGCAAGGGTAGGAACAAGTCAGTGCTGCTGCAAATTGTTTTACTCGCAGGTTGTGTACCTTTTGATATGTGCTTAGTTTTAGGATGTTTGTAATTTTACTGCTGTTGTCCTGTCATTCAATGTGGGCTAAATTAGATAAAGGAAAATTTAACATCAGGTGGAATTGCGTGGCTAGATTTAATGCCAGAAATTTAACGTTAATAATTGTGTCTGCCATGCCCTGCAGGATTAGGTATTTAATAAGGCAATGATTAACCTCACAGAAAACCACTTCTGAATGTACAAATAACAAAAACACAAAAGAAAGTTGAAAAATGTCAGAGCCAACCATTCCCTGAAATGAAAGTATGATGATATCTGAGAAATTAATGCTGCACAAAAGCAAAACATCTGCAAAACAGTCCAGCTTCCTTGCTTCTCACAGACCGTTGACCTTGCTGTTTTTGGAGGCGTGTTTGTATCATGACTTTCAGATAACAATAAGTGCTTTTTGTGCTCTTCCTTTGTACAGCACTATTAATATAAAGTGACATGGACACCCTTAACTTAATTCCGAAGGGAGCCCGAGGGCCCTGTTTGCACTGCACCCATCAGACTGCTGTAGTGTCCCTGCAGCCCCGCAGGTGAAGGTTGTGGTGTCGCATCACTTCTTTAACCGCGCTGATACTCTGAGCGCTGCGGACCCACTTATAATAAAACTTTCAGCCACTTCTACAGTATTTTAAAATTAGGTCTGGTTAGGCTGTGATTTCATGATTTAAGGCAGTCGGTGTTCCTTCTGCTTCCTCTGTGTCAGCACCCAGTAAAGACACGGCTGCATACTGAGTTGTTGGATCAGAGAACTGACCCAGCTAAAACTTCATCTTTTGCTCCCTTTTTCCGCTGGGTGAACTTTCAGCAAGTCATTTCCTTTATCACACAGTCACACAATTTTTAGCATTACGATGTGGAGGAGACTGGGAACATGAAGATGGAAGTGGTGGGAAGGTGTGACCATGACTTTAGGAAGCAGTTACACTAAAATTGGATTAAACAAATCAGAAAAACATCTTCATTTGTAGCTGGCATAGATGTGCTTTCAGTGGGAGATAGGCAAACCTGTGCACAGAGGTATTCTTTCCCATAGCCAAGCAGACATGCCTGTGTAAGCAATCTCTTGTGAAGAGATTGCGTTTTGTACACTGATCTCATACTGCTGTGGGAAGGGGAGATAATTGAGAATTACTGCCTCCAAGTATGCAGCTGGAGAGGTGGAGGAACAGAGCGGTAAGAGCACTCAAGTGATACGTCTCTGGTGACTGCTTTTCTAGCAGTGCATGCCTGGTATGTAATTTCCATTGCGTGACCTGCCAGAGGACTGCCAGCAGCATTTCAGTTGGCAGGACAGTTATGCAAAGGGTTAATGAAGCATCAAGACTCGTGTTTTAGGCAGCCAAGAGAGGAGCCTTTTTCTGGTGCGTCCCTTATGCCCTCCCTGTTTCCACTCCACCTCTGAGCACCACTGTTGGCAAGGGAACCTAAGAGTCTATTTAGCAACAGGGAAACAACTGTGAAGTGTCCAAGTTGGAGTAAATCACAGTGCTGCAAACAACACGATTATCGTGACCATCATCCTCTTGTACTGAAGAATGACTGAGCCCCGTGGTCACTGCTAGTTCTGTCTCCTCTTCTGCAGATGTCTGAGTTTTCTGTGATCCATGTTTTGGCATGTGGGATGGGAGGCATTCCTGGGCGCTGGCAGTCGGGCAGGAGCACACCTGCAAGGTGGCTAAGGGTCAAGAAATGGTGTTGGAGATCACACGGCAGAGGAGGGCAGGGGATGCACAGCCGTATTCTGGAGAGGACTTCTCACAGGGCTCTGCTAGCAAAAGGCATTCCTGTTGCGGCGGAGCAGCATGGTCTCTGTACCGGGAGGAGTTGCCTAACGAAGCAAAGTTAGTTGCCTTCAACCACGATGCACCAGGCTGAGTAGGTGACATGTCCCACAAGTGGCACTGCACTATGTTGCTTATCTGTGAGATGTTGTCACAGCAGTGAGGAAGTAGGAGTTGGAAGTTAAACATTAATATAATGCTCAACAGTCCATATCCATCATTATGTGCCAGCATTGACCAGTGGCAGAATTTCAAAGCCTGCTGATGGTAGTGGAGAAATTTTTGGTTATTTGAGTTTGTTTAGGAGCCAGCCCTAACGCAGGAGTAGAATGTATCTCCCATTTTGTTACCAGGAGGTGATACGGTATGCTCTTCGGGGAATGGATGCAATATTCTGGGGCATCGACCCTGTTTAAGCCTTGTAAAACAATGGATAAAAGTAAACAGAGGTCAGTCTGCTTGCCCTTGCTGCTATAGAACAGTCACTGGTGGTGTACGTTCCTTGTAATTTTATGTATTTAATTTCATATCAGTTATTAATTTTGTCATGTCTACCAAAACCATTTTTGTTTCCCCCTTGAATCATCAGCTTTTAAACTTTTTCTCTCTGATACTGCGATATGTTACTTCCTCAGGATATGACATTTGTCTGTCCTGGACTATGCTTCTTTTCAGGAAACATCTCAGTCCAAATTTCTACGTTTCAGGTTTTTGTAACATTCTTATTGCAAATGGGCTGCGGTACAAATGCAATTGCACTAGCAAGTGCTTAATTTTTCATTCCTAAACTACTTAAAGAGTTTGGTTGGTTGATCTCTTCGTAGCCAGATACTTTCAAACTGATGTGTCTCTGCAGTCAGGAGAGTGAGGCTCACCTGGGAGGACAACACTCGCTCAAGTGTACAGCTGTCGCTGAGTGTTAATACTCAAGAGGAGGGGAAAAGGCAGGGTAAGGTTCCCCTCGACAAAGCAGCAAGCACTCACTTGGGAGGAGAAGCCTGATTTCTAGTGCCAGGTTTGTTCCTGTGTCCTCTCAATGACTTCTCAATGCTAAATCTGTCAGCAGTCTTGGAACGACAGGAACTCAAATATCTGCCATCTTCACTATGAAGAAGAAGATGATGTGAGCCCCTTTGCCCCTGAGTATTGCCTGCCGTGGTGTATTCTCATAGATCACAGCTGTGTGGTCCCTCCAGTCATGTAAGGGCTCTTTCCACTGCTCCTGCCCTTCTCCACAAAAAAAGTGCTTATTTGTTGGGACTAGTTGACCATGATGCTCGCTCACTGTCGTAACTTCCAGTCTATTTTCCAAACCTCGTGTTCTGACCACCACTGTGTTTTTTAAGGAGAAAAAAACAACCACGAATTAGTTGCTTGCTCTTAAAGAGAGGACTTCCCAGGAGCGCATTTAGCATAGGGAACATCAGTCTTAATTGCCACTGAGCTCTTGGATAAGAGCATTTAGCCATTAGTTGAATAGAAATTGTGTAACAGGGCATCTTGCCTTATGACTTCTGTTGTCAAAGAGGTAGTATTTTTTTATTCAATGTCAGGAAGCCCGATTGTATGATAACTCATCCAATTCAGTTTCAAAGCATCATGATGTAATTAAACAAACAAAAGGATTCCCTTCTTTTTTATAAACTTGCTATGATGGAGAAATTACATTAGAGAGGTAGAGCTGCATAACAGAGAATGTGTGATCCAGGAATGACGGCACCATCTCTTAGTAGTTTTATGTGGTTATGCCTTAATGTCTCTTGGGGTGTGGAGGTACTGTGCTAGTAAGCAGTAAGCATTGCTTGCTGTCTACAACTCAATCCCTTCCTTCCTCTGATCTGCAGGTGGGTTTAGTCTTTTCCAGTCTTTTGGATATTTGGAAACAAGCACATCTAGAGGTTTAGGCTGGCAGTAACCAGGCTCTGAAGGTCTGAAAATCCAGGCATATCCAGCAGTTGAAATGCTTATTCTTTTGGTTGGTTGGTTGGTTGGTTTTTTAATGAAAAACCTGGAATGAAAATCTGTGCCACTGCATAGGATTTCATGGTCTTACACTCTTCGAAAGTAAGCTGTCAGAAAACCAGTCTTTCTTGTGGTATTTTGTTAAACCCGGTCAGTGCTGAGGCCTGTAGAACCAGAGAAGCAAACCTTACACAAAATGGGAAGTTCATTACGTTTATTTGACCCTCTCATCAATCTTGAGTTCTCTTTACATTCTGTAAATGAGTTAAGCTTGCTTTAATTTCACTTCATTGGTTTCTCTGTTAATGCTTGTTAGCTGGACTACTATGCAATAATATTTTTACTTAGCTTTATTGAAGTTTATCTTTCAGCTGAAGTGGAGTTCTTTTGCCCCTTACTGTTATGGACAAAGTGCTGAAATTTGAAGTTTCAGACTTGTGCTTCATGGTATCTAAAGTTACAAGTACGTCTCCCTACCAGGATATTTTCCAGCTGAAGTAATTCTTGGCGAGGCTGGATGGTCCAGAACATAAAAGGTGGTATGTTGTACAAAACAAAACCTGATTCTATACAGCATCTTCTTTTTTTTCAGTTGTCCCTAGCACGAATCTGAGAAACTTGGCCGAGATCAGCTTTTACTTAGAAATCATTTACCATGGTAAATTATAATATTTATATCACAAATATTTACACAAGTTTAGTATTTATAATATTTATACAAAAATAAAGCCAGTGAATTAATAGCAAAAAATTAACTTGTAGAGAAAAATAACGATAGATAAATGAGAAAAATTCAGGACCAACAGCTCAGCTTCTTGGGAAGTATTTCTAGGTTTTGTATTCTGGGATGGAGTTGGTGGAGAGCAAAACAAAGGTGGTACTTCTGAAGGTTTCTGAATGTGGGAGAGGGAAACAGAATCCTCACTTTTTACATTGGATTTTGCCGTCCAGGTTTCTGCACTTTCTGACCAGAGGGATTTGAGAACAGATAGCCCTGTAAACTGTGCTGACGCAGAGCTTTCTGATTAAATATCCAAACTTGGGCTGTCCTCTAGCGCTGGCCTCCTCTTCCCTACCCCCTGCTCCAAGCTGCCACCCTCTCCGCTATGCCCACAAACTGCCCGCGGCCTCGGTGGGCGCTGGGCAGGGCTGCAGGACCACCCGTTACAGAGAGCGATCCCGCAAGCAGGTACGTCGGCACCGCGGAGGGTGATGGTGCTCAGCCTTGAGCAGGGGAGGAAAGGAGGCGTCAGGGAGCTGGGGACCAAAATTCCTTATGCCGGTGTTGCTGCCAAAGGATTCATTTTGTAGAGGCTGCACAGGTCTGCAGGGTCGGACTTGGCGCTGGTAGCGAGCCTTCTTCTGACAGCCTTCCGTGTTGCTTTAACTCAAGACTTTGGGTATAGATTTAGCACACAGAAAGAGAGACCAAGCTCATATTTGGGCAAGTACAGGATGTGCAAAGTGGAAGGTGCCATGGTCCAATCCTCTGACTGACATCATGAGATTGACCTTCCTAAGGTGCACGGGGATCACACTGTTTGCGTGTTTTTAGCTTTGCAGTACATATGCCTCCAAGCCTACATCTGGATTTAGTTCGGAGGTGAAATAAACCAAGACGTGCCCCTGAGGCTAACTGGCACATGCTGGCTGGATTCACCACATCACATAGCATTTGACCCTGCATCTCCTCTCACCTTTGGACATTGAACTTAAGAAGAAAAAACCACAAAGAGAAATAATAACAAAGCGTGTGAAAAAGAGGTGGCTATGTCACAGCCATCCAGAGTATGTTTTTATAGCATAAAACCAAGAATATGCGTGTCATGAGGGTATGTAGGGGCCCCCGAGAGTGCAAAGCTTGTGGAGGTACTGCTGGAGGACTTGCGCTGGGTCCACCCTGTGCTATGTGTGCCAAATGTGGCAATTGGCTTTAGCAGTTTATATTCATGCAAAAGCTTTGACGTGATTAAGAGTTTCTAATTTCCATTTTTGTACATAGTTCTAGCCTGAATTCACAGTGTTTTGTAGCTGCTCAGCAAGGCAATCCAGGTGACTCTCTCTTATTTCAGAGGAGCGTGATTCATCTCAGATGACGAGCAGGATTTACAGTACTGAATATTATTTGGAGCTGGGTTTGGAAATACTTTAAGAAGAGTTTCCCGATTGTGTGTCAAGAATGTACACTAAGTACATAAACATGACCTTCTCCACCTTCACCTTTTTACGTGAAAACAATAGAGCCCTTCAAACAATGTATACTGGGAGATTATTGCACTTCTTGGGTGGCTCAAGTCTTTTACTCAGACACATAGAATAAGTGATATGGCAAGACTTCCTAATGTTGCTAACAGCATTCACAATTTTGTCACCAGAAATCTTTAGAAGGAAGCACATGAATTAAAAATGTTAGCATATCTCATTTGAAATGACATATTGTGCGAGAAAAACTTATTTTCAGCTGCAAACTGACTGCCTAAAGTATTTCTGTGCTTTTAAAGTTCTGCTAGGAAATGGGAAATATTTTCATTCCTAATGTAGATTTTTTCATACTGAGGGTTCAACAGTTTCAGTCTCCGAGACCATTTGAATATTTCTGGTGTACTATCTTAGACAATGCAAGGCCACGTGCTGCAAAAGTTGTGTCACTACTGAGGCTCTTTCTTACAGGTAATAAATTACTGCTGACACTCATTATCTCTGAACTGTCAGGAAACCAACTGGCATATCTGGGTGAGATGATTCAGGTTCAACAAGAACAAATTCAGAGAATTCAGGAGTTTTCTTCTTAAGTACAGTAGTCTGTTATTAACTATTATTTCAACTTCTACAGTTGGTTTTTTTGTTTGTTTCAGTTCTGTGAGGCATTGAGAAGCATCAGTACCAAAAAGACAATAATAAAAATGGTGATATCTTTACAGCAAGCTTACTCCCCAGGATTTGCAACTCAGTTTTTCAAGATTTATGCAGGTACCTAAGGATAATTACCTGAAACTGGTCTCACCAAGAACTCATGCTTTCCTTACTGGTATACATAAAAACTGCATCTCTTTTGGGAAAAAAAAAAAAAAAAATTAGCTTTTAACATAGCTTCTTTAGAAGTGGGTGCAAGAGTTAAATGGACATAAGATTAACGTAGGGCCAGGATAACTTTCCAGTCATTCTCCTGAGGAAATGATAGCTACATCTCTAATCATCCCAACCCAGATCCTCCAGCGGACATCCCTGCTGCATTTTGCTGGCATGACTTTAGGCATTGCCTGAAGTAAGGACAACAGACCTGGATGATGCTGCTCAGCCAGGCCATCTGAGCACAGACACATCCAGTTGTGTTGTGCCTGTTACAGGGAAAATAGTGTCTGGCAGGGGGACAAGGTAGACAGCTAGGGATAGGAGCACCCAACTGTGATCTGGGCCCACAGGCTCCATTTGCACCAAAAAAAATTTGCATGGTTTCTATTTAAATCTGTTTTTAAATTGTTTTTACAGGCAGTGCAACCGCCTGATGGGTATGCTTATTCCAGTAAAGTTTTAAACCGCTTCACTAGTGCTGGCACTGGTGCTCCTGGCAAACTGGTTGAGAGAGAGAAACAACATTCTGAAAAAGAATGAAGCGATAGTTTTTCTTCTGTGTGAATTCCTGGTATCGACTCTCTGTAAGCTCAGGCAGGAGCTGGTGCTAGCAGTGGTGGGCTGAGCAGGGGTGCGCTGCAGCTCTTGGTGGCATTTCTTCATTACCTGTAACGTGGAACTGCACCCTCGATTGGCTTCAATTCACTGCATCTCCTGACTTAGGTAGATCAGTTTACAATACCATCTCTAGCATGTCGCAGAAGATGCTCTGGCAAACCCTGCTCCAGCAGTCTAACAAGTTACTGGTCCCTCACTCCCCGCTCTTATCTCCCAACTGGGGATGGCTGCCCTCACAGCAGCAGGAGCAGAAGAAAAGGTCTGTCAGTTGAGTGGAAATGGTCAAATATTGGCATAAAACTACCTTCATCAGCAGTTTTAGCTGAGCAGCCAACATCCTTCCAAATCATCTTTGACACAAGTGTTCCTGCAATAGAAGTAACCACAGCTGAGGTTAAAGCCATGCTCACGCTCACTTTCTGTGCTCAAACTGGGAGGAGGAGAAGACAGAGAGAAAGGGAAAAGGGCACCGAGGAGTCCTCATTGGAGGACAGGCCGGTTAGCAGATACTTCTACTCTGTTACGGCTCTGGTTGTTCTGGAAAATTACTTAATGAAGTATTTGCCAGAGCTTTTCCTTTAATAAGGTATTTTTTTGATGTACAGTTCTGTAATTGACCTTAACGCTTTTATTACATAGAGAATTGTTATATACAATGAGTCAGATTAGTAGGAAAAAAATCTGAGATTAGTAAGGAATTGGCTAATGGGGATATGACAACAATTAGTGCTGAAAGCCGAAATGTTGGCTGGAGGGAAGTTACTAGAGAAATTCCTGTTGGTCTTGGGACCAATTTAGTATAATAGACCTTTGGAATAAAAGAACAACTGTACCAATGAAATATACTGATGACTCAAAGCTTGGAGTTGTAATCAACAGAAAGGAGGATTAAGACAGCCCTTTCTTAAGGGGAAGGAAGGAGCTGGATTATCTTGCAAATCAGACAAATGGAAGTTGTGTGATATGAGGAACAGAGTGCCTTTCTAAGGAGGCGAGATTAAGAGTTTGGCTTAGAGAAACAAAACCTGAGAGGATTTGATTACTACCTGTCTGGAGGATAAAAATGAGGGAACACTTAGGACTGTTTCAGTTATAGGGCTGTCTTAGTGTGTAAACAGATGATCTGAAGGAGGACATGTTTAGACTAGAAATTAGAAAAAATTTCTAACCATCAGAGGAGCAAAATTCTGCAACAGCTTCCCAAAGAGAGAGGTGGAGATGCTTACCTAGTTCTGGCTGTGCGCTTCTGTAATTTACAGAAGGTTTTGTGTGATGCGGATGTTTGTGACAGTAGGAGACTGGGCTTGAGATGCAGAATTCAGTATTCTTTTTCCTGGCTGGGAATATCTGGAAAAAACCCCGTTGACGTTATCGTAAGTTCTGTTCATAAGCTACTCAAGCTGCTTACTTCAGAGCATGATCTTCCCTCTTACTTCTGGTAATTTCATCAGGTTGCTAATAAAGCTGACGCTGATTTATCACTGGCTTTCAAAATTAACAGCCTGCTGCTCTGAACTGAGAAAGGTCACACCTCTCAGCTGTTGTTGCAGGTTGTCGGCAGAGCTAGTTCAAACACTGTGCCACCGGTATGCAGTGAGTCAGAGCTTTGCAAGTGCTCTTTGCAGCTCAAAGGGCTAGGGATTTACCCAAGTTCTATCAATAATTTCGTACCTAGGAAATAAAAGATTCCCATTACAGGAAAATGTGCCAGGTGTCCGAATATTGCGAAGCCCGCGTGGCCACCTGGGCTCAGCAGGAGGCTGTTGGCACCGTCCCACTCGAGATGTGCTGACCCCTCTTCATGTAGGGTGGGACATCAAGGATTTGTCAACTTCAAGCAGAGGCCTTGGATGTAGCAAGGTACTGCCAATTGCCGTGGCAGTAGGGCACAGCCAGTTAAAATAACACGTGGATTAGGTCGGAGAGTATTTAGATATGGTGAACAGCGTGTTTGTTCGGTGCGATTTCCAAGACTGCTCACCGGAGAAGTCACAAGTTCCTGGGTCTACCTGTGAGCGCAGTGGCTCAAAGAGGGGATGACAGAGCTTTGCTTATTTAGGAACAAATTCTATTAGTCTTAGTGTTGTTCCTGAATTTATTTTTGTAATTTACTGACATCATAATCTAAGCCCTTTAGCTGTAGCTGGAACCATATCTCTGGGAACTCTGGTGAGACACTGTTTCCTATGCAGCCCTTACCTGGCCTCCATTCTATATCTATAGGCTCTTGTTGTATAGGAAAAAAAGTCCACAAGGATGGTCTGTGTTTTTTTCCAAGGTTTTTCCAGTCTTTTGAGTAGAAGATGTGCTCTGATAGCGTTCTCACCCTAAAGATGATCCCCTTGGCTTTCCATTTTTATCATCATTTCCCCACACCTCTCACAGAGAGTTTCAAAAGGATTTTGCTCGGTCTGACAACTGCGCACTCTCGCCTGTGCCAAATGGTATCTCTGTGCGTGCACATGTGTGCATATGTGCTGACCACAATGTTTAAGAGAGCTTTTGGTCAGAGAAATCTTCTATGTTGGAATCAGAATATCCCTGGAGATGTATGCAATTCTGTTGCAATTCTTACAGAGCTGAAGCCTGCTTTTTCCTCCTACCCATCCAGTGCAGTAGGTAGGCTATGAACAACGCAGGCTGCTTGATATGCTGAGTGACAGCTATCCAGGGAGGTGGCATGACAGCCTGTTATTTCTCAGAAATGTCTATTCAGTGGAATATGTCACATTTCCAGCCTTTCACTCCATTTTAAAATGGAAAAAAAAGACAGAAATACAGATTGCTTATAATTCATGCACACCTCTAAGTCTTGAGATTTTTCTAGGAACTATAACATGAAAATTAAAGTATTGTATTAGAAAAGATTTTGTTGACTGAAGAAAATGAAACATTCTTAACACTTAGTGAGCTGTTACCTACTACCTGTGCAGCTCCATATCCATATTCACCTGAATGATGCTGTTGAAACTATATACAGTAATGCACCTTAAACAACCATAAATGAAATTAAATACCTTTCAAGTGGTTTAAGTAAATGGAAAGTTATTTTTCTTTTTTATAATTGATCTGGGACTCTAAATTAATGAACCATCTGTAAATTATATGTTTTCAAATTAAAATTGTGCGTAGAATGAAAAGATGAGCACATTGAGAATTTGGTAATCTTTGTTTAAAACCTGTATTTAGGATTATTTCACGGGGAGTGGTGTTAAAAAAACCCAGTCATTTTCTGTTCAAGCCAACTGACTGATCACTCTGATAGTTCAGTTCTCCGTGTATTTCTGGTTACCTGCAGTCCTGGGCAAGGCTCAACTCTGACTTCGCTACATATGGTCAAGATCATTCTGCTTCTGGATTTTTCTAGATGTATACTGTTTCCTTACTGGGAGTTTCGTCAGGGTAACTGTTGTGGATTTTTCTACAACTCTTTCAAGTATCTCACAGCCTGAACTGAACTGCCACATGATTGTGTAGCATCAGATTCAGTTAAATCCAGTGTTTTCCATGAGCCTTGGTCTCGGTGCCATACTTGTGGGTAAATGCAGATAAACTCCACGTATCTGCTTCTCTCTTTACTGATGACTTCATATACTGCTGACTTTACTCATTTTTTAATTTACCACTCCAAAACTTGCCAGGCAGGCCCACATAGACCCAGTGGGTGTGATGCTTTCAGGAAATGCTGGATTTATTGCATCTGCTCTAAGCAGGGGGTATACACGTATACTCAGAAAGTCCTGACTTGTGCAATAACGTTCTTCACAGTTGTTTCTTGGTACAAGGGGACTTGTTTTGGGTAAGACCCTGGTTTGCAATGGGATGTTCTTGGAAATTACTAAACTTCCTGGGACACTTCTCCACCTGGTAGTTACTGGACAAGTTACATTATCAAGGTAAAACCAAATAACGTATCCAGTCTGTTACGAAACCAGTCCTCAGTCAGGCTTCACATGCTCTTCTAGCTGCACAATCCCCTTTACTGTTGCTGCTTCCTCTGGGCTGTAAAGGACTCGCGTTCTTATTCATCACTGTGTTTAAAATGTTAAGTAAATGAAACAGCAGCAAAGTGTACCCAGCAGGGATACCACAGCTTAGAAGACTTCAGCTTCAGCATTTTCAGAGTCATCACTTGACATCGCCGCTGCTGTGGGTTTTTGTGCATGTGCACATATGATGTAGCAATTGTAGTGATTAGTGGGCTATTAGCAAAGAAGGATTTTGCTCCAAATGCTCCCTTGAGCATTGTTGTAAATGCATCTCCGTTGTAAGGAAAGAAAGAAAGGACCTGATGAGGCAGACTGAGCTTTGCTGTGCAGCCTTAACAACTGTTTTATAGGTAGCAGCTTTATTAAGTTGCTCTGAATTTCTCTGATTTTTCTCTGCAGCTTTTAAGCCCTTCTGATAACTGACAGTTGGTGATGGCTGTCTTGGAATAACTGGCGTGATTTGGCTGTAGAAATATACCTAGTCGCTGTGGGAGAGACAGAGATGTTCTGTTAGAACAGAACTGGGTAGGACCCGGTACATCATGACCTGGGTCCTGCTCAGCGGCACTCAGTGCTGCTGGTATATGAATGATTAATTAATGCTTAATAAGGAACTAGCAAAGACCACGCATGATAAGAAACAGCCCTAAAGTTGTTCTTGCAGTTTTACAAAGCCACAAAAAGTGTGAAGTTTATTCTGTGTGCAGATAGGTGCCTGAAATGTCATGGCAGCTGTCATTCTTCATTCCTTCTCTGAGAGCTGTAGGTTCAAGATAAATACAAAGTTTCTGCTTGAAGGGGAGGGAGACCTAAAGAAGGATGACAGAGGGTTTGAGGGTCCGTAGATGGTTTACTGTGAGGGGAAACAAAGGACTAGACCATACATCAGGTCTGTTCTATCCAGTATTCGAGACACTTCAGATACAAGACAGCACCGAGAGCCCTCCGTGGTGGTGTTAGACGCCTTAGCAGGCAGGTGTGGGTTAATGATTTGTACTGTATCAGTATGGCTTCCAGTTCTTTAACTATTCTTTATGTTAATGCTGGACATGCGTGTTGAATGTCCAGTCCTTTTTCTTATTTTGTTGTTTGCCTCAACGACTTAGTGTGGAAGTAGGCTATAGAGTCTAGGTAATTAGGCACAGTGTTTGCCTTCCCAATTCACACATTTGTGAATTGGCCAGCCTCCCTGCCTTCTCCCCCAACCCTCCAAAAAACCCCCAAACAAAGGAAATGCATGCATATACAACTATTGCTAGTCTAACAATAACAGACACCAAGATGCTATACAATACTTCACCTCAAAGCAACTCTGTAGGAAATAGTGCTGCAGCATTGTACCAACAGTGTAGCAAAGCTCAATGCAATGCTTTAGGGATCTCATTTATTTTAGAATTAATCCAGTTTCACTTATTGTCCCTCTCATATTCATGAGCACCAATGTGCATGTGTCCCAGTAGTCTGTCTAGTTTTCAGACGTGGAGATGTATGCATCCAGGTGGCCTGCTCAGGTTTTCTTGCCATGACAGATAGATCATCTCCTGGGTTCTTCATAGCTTGGTGACCACGTGCTGGTTTCTGACAGGGGTTATTCTCTGTTTTCCTCCTTCTCTCTTGAGCCACCAGGATCTACTCACTGTCCTGTGTCTCCTGACAGCTCCTGGGAGCCCTGCCTGAGAAGTGAGTGTCCTGAAGATGTGCAGGGAATTTGGTGAGGGGCTAGCCAAGATGCCACCACCACCACCTGCCATTCCCACAGCCCTTCCTCTGCTGCTCCTGTGCCAGACATTGCCTTCCATTCCCCATCTGTACAGGTCTTAACGTACCTACTACAGTTCTGTGTGCCTCAAAATACCAGCCTGTCTGCAGTAAGGTGTCCAGCATTGAGGGATGCTGTCACTCTGTGCAGTTGCGTTATTGCAAACCAGTGATATAGTCAAGAAGCATTAAGGCTGAGGTAGGACAGCACGATCCTCTTGCCATGCTGGTGCAGACAGCCGGTATGAAGGATGCAAACTCTTGATGCTGTGTTTGTGTCAGCACAGTGGTGCACAACCCTTAGGACAGTCAAGCTCAAGCTTTGATTATACGTTTCACCTTAGGTTTCTCATTGTTCACCTTTCTGACTGATCAGCATTCATTTCCAATCTGTAAATGCAACTCCAGTGTTTTCCTATTTCTGTATTCAGTGCCGTTGTTTCGTTGCTGTTATGTTTGCAGAAGTTGCTGCTGTGTTCTACTCTGGTGACCTGATCAGGTGAACCTCAAAGACAGCTTCAGGGGAGAGGTCCTGAAAGTTACCTCATAATTATCTGTATTTCCAGGCAGCAAAATAATTTCTTGGAGTTACATATATAGGGAAGAAGATTGGTCTTCTAGCTTTTTATATACTTATCTTGGGTTCATAGAATCATAGAATCATTTAGGTTGGAAAAGACCTTTAAGATCATCGAGTCCAACCATTAACCTAGCACTGCCAAGTCCAGCACTAAACCATGTCCCTAAGTGCCATATCTACAACGTCTTTTAAATACCTCCAGGGATGGTGACTCCACCACTTCCCTGGGCAGCCTGTTCCAACGCTTGACAACCCTTTTGCTGAAGAAATTTTTCATGAGATCCAATCTAAACCTGCCCTGGCGCAACTTGAGGCTGTTTCCTCTTGTCCTACCACTTGTTACCTGGGAAAAGAGACCGACACGCACCTCACTACAACCTCCTTTCAGGTAGTTGTAGAGAGCGATAAGGTCTCCCCTGATCATCCTTTTCTCCAGACTAAACAACACTGTAAACAAAATTTACTTTGAAATTCTTTGTAGTCTCCCTTGCTTATTCCAAGAGATTTCATTGCTGTGTAGACGAAAGCCAGCAGAGCTAATTCCTAGTGTCAGATTCTGCCTGGTCATTCATTCTTCATTTTATAACTGGGCTGATGGTAATGCCAATGTGTATCTGGTCACAGTAGGATTAGGAGCAAGACTTGGGAGATCAGGCAGCCTTGCCCAGGCTGTGGTTGTGGGTGTCAGGACATGCAGTGGGTTCCAGGTCATCTTTGCTGCCCGGAGTGGAATGATCATTCCCATTGGGACACAGCATTTGCGGCAGCGTGTCCGGCTCAGGATGCAGCTCTGGAGAAATGTGGTGAGTACTGAAACTTAGTGCAGCCCAATATGTGAGTCCCCAGGAAGCAGAGAGGTAATTTTAAATCATCCTTAGCCATTTAACCCCCTTTCTCTTTCTCGATTGGCAGCTTCAGAGCATTCTGCAATATTTATTATTTTCCTTTGGTCAAGTTGTTGATTTATATTTGTAAAAACATGCTTTATGGTGCAACGTAGGAGTGTAATGAAAAAATCTCAGCCAAACTAACAGTGTGGTTTTAAAACTAAGCAGTCTGAAGTTGGACAGCTGAAGATGTTACTACCCGCAAGGCTTGCTAGAAGGATACCACCCCCCCACCAGCTCTGCTGGGAGAGCAGTCTTTGTGATTATTTCCTAGCCTGCTTTTATCAAAAATCATCTGGATTAGCCAAAGAAGTTTTCCTGGTGGCACAGAGTGATATTCTTAATTAAAAAAAAAAAGAAAAAAGTTCCTTTATACATATCCACCTGCCCTTGTGTTTCCTCAGATTTGCTTGTAGAGCCAGGTTAGCCAAAAGCCAGGCATTAAGTTAGCTTGAATCGTTCGGGCGTGAGTTGGGAAGTCCTTGGCCGAGCAAGTGAGCCCGCAGGCCTGAAGGGGCTGCCACCTCCTGCAGAGGGGCTGGGAAGGACCACGGGGGACGGGTGACCTTCCACCAAAGCAGCCCAGTCCAGAGTCCTCCCGAAACCCACTCGCTGCCTTATGTCTCATCCCCACTCGACCTGTTTTTATTAGACTATACCAGTTTAGAAAGGGTGTTTTGATACACCTGGTGTAAATGCATTAACCTCTAACTTCTAAAAATAGTCACATCCCTCCAGAAACTGGGTGCACAGGTCAGGCCTCAGGCAATATCTTTTCAAGTATGATTTGAGGCACTTGTGTGTCTGTGCACTATATCAGTGTCTTCAGTAAGTTTTTTTCTAAGGATTGAGTGCACAGTGTTTTTGAGGCAATTATGACTGTGTTATCGCTATGGAAATGTCAGACTGATACACCAACTGAAACATTTAGAAAGCAAAGAACTATTTTAATTCGCTAGTGATAAAGCCATCACTTTTCTTGAGGAGAGTCATGTCCTCTGTGGAAGTGCACGTGCTGGTTCCCGTGACCCCTTTCTCCTCAGCACGGTTATTCCGTCCTCTCCTGGCTGCATGTCCTGTCGCTGTACCCTCTGATCACTTCATCCATCGGGTCCCGTCAGTAGCAGTTTTCCTTTGGGGGCCAGCTCCCTCTGCGAGCCCACAGAAGGAATTGTCAGGAATCTTATTTGGACTTCCCATGGGGGAACAAGTAGCTGAGGTGGCTCCTGGACTAGCTCACAGCAGTATTTATTAGTGTATTCCTTTTTTTTTTTGGAAGAGCAATACACAGCAAAGAAGTGGTCAACCTTAAACTCGTACAATATCTTTTACAACTATGGTTACACTCTGATCTTTTGAGAAATCTACTGTACATCCTTTTGCTTTGTGCAGGGTCTTTCATTTCTGTGCATGGGAGCACTGCACATGGGTCCTGTCTGTCCCCAGCTTATGCTCTGTGCACCTCTGCACCTACCCCTCTAGTTCATAGTCTCTGAGCAGGGAGAACAGCAGCATTATTTGCAAGGTCTGAAATGTTTTATTCTCTGTGTTAGTCATTGGCTAAGTACACATCAAGGTAGCCTTTTGGAAAGACTGGAAAAATCTGTGTGCCTACTGACTGTTCCTAGTGGGCCAAGTTAAATCTTCTCGACTTCTGAATAAGATTTTACCTGGAAAGTTCACTGTGATCTGGCTGATAGGCTTGGCTGGTATAACTTTAGCATGTCAGCCTGCATTTCTGAAGCAAACAAATATAGTACTTACATGCTGAATAACACAAATCTCCTCCTGAAAAATCCAGTGTATTGAGCAAAACCTTTGTATTAAAGACCCAGTATGTATTCAAGTTTCCAAGACTGTGCCATATTAGAAATCCTCTCCTACTTCTGTTAGATATCCACGTTTGTGAAATCTGCATGAATTTGGAAATTCTTGCAGGAGAGCTGATGGAATGAGAAAGCTGCATGATGAACTGCTGTACAAACCCCACTGCTTTGGAAGGGGGTTTTCACTCTATCTTTGAGCACTGCTTGCTTGGGAAGGTGGCTGTGTCCAACTTACACTTTCCTGCTTAACAGCTCTGCTTTCTGTGCTTTGTGCTCACTGGTGATGATTTTATAGTGATTACTTCTTGTTTACTTTAAGCTCTAAAGTATTTTCTTACTGCTGTTGCATCCATGGACCTAGCGCAGCGATCGGAACGCGTGCTGCGCTCTGTCAGACACGCTTGGCAGGGCTCGTCCCTGAGTTTTATGCACAGCGATGTTGGAGGATGCTCTCCTCGCAGAGACTATTCAATCCCAGAAGATGGAGTGGCAGTGAAATATGACTTGAGAAGAAAAAAGCCCACCGTTTCAGATCCCATGTTTAATTTGGGAGCTGGCAGTTAGTGAAAGCACCCACTAGCTTGGAAACTGAACAAATGTGCTATGATAATTAGCGAGAAACAAAGAATATGAGACCCCTGAATATAATTTTAATTAAAATAATTTTTCAGAGAAGAACAGCATTTTAAATCCATGCTATCTCGGCAGCCCTGAGAGGAATATTAGTAGCAATATGAACTAGAAACTCTGACAGTCACCTTTGGATAAAGAACAGCTCAGATTGGTGGGCACAGTCAGATATGCCCTTTCCAGATCCATGTGGAGCTGTAACGAAGTTGCTTCCCTGCTCCCAGAAGTTACTGATTTCTCAGCTGAGTAATTGAAGACCTGAGCACTTACACTTCGCTGTGATGAAATGAGTTTGCTTAAATCCCCCGGCTGAGGGGGTGCTGATTTCCAACTGAGGTGAGGTAGCTAACAGCTGTGGCCAGTAGCTTTTAAACAGCTCTCATTTGATTGCTTATAATTGCCTAATTATAGTTTGAGTCAATTAAAAAAATATACTTAAACTGTCATTAACTCATGTTGGAGTTGCGGCTGCTGCCTTTTAAATCAACTTTTTTAAATAACAACAACAAAAAAATCAAATTCCTTTTGTTCTCAAACATAGCTAAATCTGTTTCCATAAATTGCAATATTGTACGTTAAGTCAGAGCAAAAAGTGCTAAAACACGGAAAACACTGGCATCCAGAACCAAGATCATGGAGCAGCTTCTCTTTCATTTGTTTCATCAAAAATTGGCAAGTGTATGAAAGAAAATATTTATCTTTGTTGTTTGTGATTCCAAGGGTCCCCTTGCCTACTCCTGCGGACTTTTTCTTCATTTTTGCTGTCAGTCATCAAGGCTGTGACTTTATGAGCCTTTGGTGCCTGACTAGTTGAAGAGGTTGTTTTGTTTCTCCTTTCTAGGGGCCCCTGACTCAGGAGCCTCCAGCTCTGATGTGTCAGTGCTAGGAGAAAGCCTAAACTTAAACAGCAGTTTTGCCATGTTTTTGTCCAAAGGCACGCTGACAGCTCAGAGGCTCCTCTGCTTATTTGCTATGTACTGACCTGCCCTAAAACCTAGATGTTTGGTTTATGTCACCATTGGTAAAATAAATCCACACATGTTTATCCAATACAATCTTATTATACTTTAATAATAATTCCAGCTTTGCCAGTGTCCTCAAGACTGTTGATACTGTGGAAAGGCACTGATATGACACGGTGAGGTGGTAAGAATTACACTGTAAGAAAACCGCGTAAACATAAAAACTGTCATTTGTACGACACACAAACTTCATATCCATTGCCTTTTGTAGCTGAAGGCTTGGGTTGTGCAGTTACACTCCTTGAAGAATGTTTGTGTCATTATTTAAATACGTGTATATATATGCGTACGTATATATTTGCGTGTATAAATGCAGCCTTTTGACTTGGAGCATACTTTGAGATGACAACAGCTGCGAAGGTCTAAAAAAACACGTAAGCCGTAGCATTCCACTCTTTCATAATTGTGAATTCAAGTGGCATCTCCGAAAGGCTGTTAGCTCATGGTTGCTGAGAAGTCCTGGATGAATCACTGCTGTCAGCGGCAGAGCAGTCCAGGTTGGGGAGGTTTTCTGTTTCTGCTGCCTGCGTGGCAGAGGCAGATGTGGGAGCAAGGAGTGAGAAGGAGCAGCTGAGGACCTCGGTGGCTTCCTCTGGGGCCAGACAAAGTCTGTGATGGGAAGAGAATAGACCATACTAAGGAGGATTGGGTTGGTAAGGGGAACGGTGGTACCTGAAATACAAGGACGTGTTTAGGTCGGTATTTTGCCTCTGTGATAAAAATAGGGAGGGTGGAGGTTGCCCAGAGCTGGACACATCCTGTGAACCCAATAGACACATTACTGGGCTGCATCCCACAATACATATCTTTGAAGTAATGCATGTCAAACTGGACAGTAATCGAGGGAAAATTACCATTTACTGGGGATTTAAAAGATGTGACATTTGTTAATATGCAATGAGCAAGGCTGATGCTGTAGCAAGTACAGTTCCATGGAAAATTGAGTGAGTCACTGTAACTGTTAATGGGTTTCTGAGGAATCTCCTCTACACTTGGTAAGAACCTTTCTTTTATTAGTTTGAGACCATCAGAACAGTTTATCTGCCCTGTGGGGGTTATTAACATATGCCAAGAACATCAAGATAATATCAGGAACACAGAATGAGAAATAATAATTTAGGGACTGAAATGTAATGGCCTCAGGGGAACATGTGGACTGGTGACTGGATAGAGTGGTAAACCAAATATTACTGGGGGTTTTCTTTCCAACTAAGCCACAAATGGCTTTGTGGCCATTTAACTTCCCTGTGCATGAGTCTATAATGAAAGTATTAATGTTTGCCTATCTTCAACGGGTGTCAAATCTTTGTTAGTGAAAGGCTTTGGGTCTTACAGTGTAAGATACTGAAGATGTGCAAGGTTTGTCATAGTATCTTAGCCACAAATACCTCCATACACAAAAAGCTAGCGTGGGCTTGACCCTGTTTCCTGAATAAAGCAGTGCTTTGTTTTGTTAACATGCTACCCTTCTTTCATTCAGAAAGATTTTTCCTTACCAAAAGAGTGCTTTTATGTAATTAATATTTATGAATTAGTGTCTTAAATTATATTTATGCCATTCCACCAACCTCATAGTAAAATGAGGATCTGGCAGAAAACATGTCAGTATTGCATCAGTCTATGTCATTCACTTGGACTACAGGATTTTTGCAACAGGGAATAATATCCCTGACTGTGTGCACACCAAGGATCTTTCTTGAGCTCCTCATGTGTTGCTTTAGTATAGTAACCACGTGGAGGATCAAAACAAAGGGATTCCAGGAAGAGGGGTTTGAAGGTTGATGTCATATCTATTCACACATGTATGTAAAGCCTGCATTACTGCTAAATTCTTGGGGCTATTTTTACAGATAAATCATGGGCTATATGTAAGCAAGTTGACCGATAATATTTCTAGCAAGAACAAAAAAGTGAGTGTAACTGCAGTTTTAACTGCAGTGGATTGATATCTATTAGTTTCCTTTCACTATAGCAAAAAAAATGGCATCTGTGAAGAGCAGTTAAGAAAACAAAGTAATTTGGATATACAGACATAATAAAAGAGAAGACTAATCTCTTCAGGTTTGAAAGAAATTCTTGAAAGTGACAATGGAAGCATTTAGTGAAAGGGCATAGTATTAGTGTGATTGTAAAGGTAGTGACTGGTTGTAACTAAACGTGGGTTTAAAAGCTCCTTGTTTTTGCAATTAGCTGTGAAAAAACACAGTGAGGGGAAGAAAATCATGTCTGGACCTTCTTCTGTAGGTGGGTATCTGGGTTTTCTTTCTATGCATGAAACATAACAGAGGATTCGTCATTTCTTTGTCTTCTCATTCAAAGTTTGTCCCTTTATAACTGTGTAATTTAAGAGAGAACAAAATAGATACTAAAGATTGCATAAGATACTAAAAACTTCTTAACCAGTTCAGAAATGAAAGATTTAAGCTCTCTGTTTTCCATTGAGTTTTGGAAGCCACTACAAAAAAGTATTAAGAACATCCGATGTCTGTCCCACAGAAAATGTGGGAGCAAACTCCATTTTTGCCACCATGTTGACATAAAAAGTAACCCAGCATTTCAGTAATAGGTCATGACAGTATGAAACTGTTGTCACAGAGGCCAGATGCAGTTTTTGAGCAGAATTTAGGACGCCCACTGACTTTACTTGTTTGAAAGCTGAGTATTGATTTACACTTATTATCTCACAAAAAACCACAACAGAATTCCAAACTTACTAATCAGCTGAAAAATGAAGACATAAACTTATAGTTTAGATATGCTTTTTAAATTCCCTCTTTTGTTACTGCCTGACATTGTAAGAGTGTTGCTATTTCTGTCCTGATTTTTTGGGATATGCTCTTAATACCAGTATGACAGAGACCAGCTGAGTATATATGGATGGATACCTAATAGAAGTGAAGAGCTGAAGAATCTTTATTTAAGAATCTGTTGCCTTTACAATTCTGAATGTTTTTTGCCAATCTTTTTATTTAAAAGTCAGAAATTCAAAGCCTTTCGTAAGGGATATACTGTTAGCTAAATAAAGTGTAGGGTTGGCTGAAGTCAAGATGCCTCCATGGCTGTTGTATCCTCTCCTGGTCCCTTACAGTGTCCACCTGCTGCTGAAAACCAGAGCTTTTAGTTTCTGAGTTAAATTTTTGCTCTTCTTTACTGGGTCAGTTTGGAAACGTAATTTAATGTAATGAGTCACAAGCTCAGTTTCATCACATGAAGATCAGGCAAAACCAGCCATCAATTACGCCAAGGGATTTTGTCCCACTCATCTCTGCAGCTCCCTAGCTCGTTTCCTCGTTTCAGTCAGGGTAAGTCACCTTACGCTGGAGATCTGGAAGCAACATTTGGGCACGACTAGTTCCCGTGTTCTCTTCGTTATAGGCCTGCTTGGTGCTTAGATTTAAAATAAATTTGCAAATGTTAGCTGAGCCATGCACCGCTGTGTTGCGTCTGTTTGATAATACCTGCAGGGCGAAGGCTCGAGCAGCATGCCAGAGCCGCAGGTCCCTCCGAAGGATCAGCTTCTGCTTCGGTGGAGCTGTTAATCTCTTGGCAGTAGAGAAGTGCGGTCCTGCTCACTATCAGAGAGAGGATCCTGGTGCTTTATCGCACGTGGGTCCAGAGGAGAGGAGGTGTTGATACACTGTTGGAGTCAGCGTGGTGAAAACACCAAAGCGGGGGCATTACGGAATGCATCTAGGACCTGCAGGCATCTTGTTTCCATTACACATTTCAGAAACACAAATTAATAACTTTTTTTTTTTTTTTTTGCATTGCTTAAGAGGGAAATTATATAACCTTTCTCTGCAATTGTAAATCTCCGAGCGTGGCCTAGGTTACACAAGCTAAATGGCCTTCTTAAGGTCTATGTCCTTGACAGTGTACTTGCAGTGCAGTTGTTGATTTAAGCACTTGTGTTTGTACTGTTTTACAAATGCAAATATTTTCTCAGGTATTTAAAAGCCACATCCCTCTTTTATGTAAAATATATCCATCCTTCACCCTTCTAGTTATACAGAATAAAGCCTTTAAAAAAATTCAGCTTGAGCAGAGCAGCAAACAATAAATAAATCACATATCCAATAATATATCGAGCAAAGAGCCTCTTAGCTGAATAAATACATCCATCACATTTTTACAGATCATTGCCGCATCAAACTCCTCACTGGTACTCTGCCTTTTCTCTCTCCAGATTCCCACAGAATTTAATAAAATATCAATAGATTTGACATAAAGACCAGAATTCTTTGTGTTTGGGAAATGACACTGGCAAAATTAATGGACCCCAAGAATAAGATCATGAGCGTATGTGAGTTTGATGTCAAGCCCCAGAATTGTCCTGGTTTCTGGATGGTGTCTAGCACGGGATAGGTTCCTGAGCAGGAGTGTGCAGTACCGTAGATCTTCCCCGGCATGCTGAGCGGTTAGTGCAAACAAGTGCTGTGTTGTGTGGATGCAGGGATGAAGAAGGTATTCAAGCTACTTAACAGACCTCTGCGGATGCTTTTCAGTTGCTGCAATTCAGACAAACAGGCCAAATCAGTGTAACATACTGTATGGAGATGGCTGGCATGTTGCTCTGAAAATAAGATCTGTAGCTTTTAAGTACAAATTATTCTGTGCAATGTGAATTGTACATGCCAGGTCTTATTTTAAAGGCACAGCCTGAAAGCATAGCGGCAGGAAAGAAATTAGAATGTCCTCATTCATCTTAGCTTTGAAGTCTAAACAATAATTTAAATATCTGTTACTGATTTGCTACAGAAACATTGGAACACCCAGCAAATGTTTTTATTCCACTTTAGCTGGAAATGCTGATATTTGCCCAGTTGACTCATAGTTCTGTGTATGCAAAAGTCTAAGCCAGTGGTATGAATAAAAAATAATAGCAAAGTCATAAAATCAATTTACGGCAACACTGGCCATGTTCTGTTTCACTTTCTGAGAATACATGCAACGAATTCGTGATTTACTAATCAAACATTTCACCTTTAAAATGAGCTTAAAACAAAAGCCAAATATATAATTTTTACTGAAAAAAAGAATACATGCTCTAATTATCTTTCTCTTTAACTCCCCTGAAGTAAGTGTTGTTTCCGCATTGTCTAGGACATGGGATGCAGAGATGCTGTTGCCCATGTTGCCTCCAGATGCTGCTTGGTTTTGGCACTTTGGGATAAGACGGGGCTGCTCTGGAGGTGCAAGCTGGGACTTCCACACCACGTGCCACTGCATCACATAAATGTCCCTGCTTGGATCTGCGCCGGTTTGGGCGCGAACTCGGCGCTGCGTGGCTTCGTGCGGTACACAGCGACGCGTGGACTCTCTCTGTCTTCCTCTCCGTTCGCCTCTTCTTCTCCTGGGGCCAGCCCGGCCACCCTGCAGAGCCAGGTAGGGGCAGCTGGGAGTTGCCTCCATCTCCTACCCCTTCCCGGCTCCATGGGCCCCTGCGAACGCTGGACCAGTTGCACCAGCGCGCCTGGTCCGCTGGGTGCCCAGTGTCCGGGCTGAGGCTGGGCGCAGCAGGTGACGAGGATGCATTTTCCCCGCGCCCTCGGTTTTCACTGTGCTGAGCCTCGCTCCCCGTCCGCGCTGCCATAGGCACGGGGCTGGCGAGGGAGGGGAAGGCATCATTGGGGAGGAGGCGTTTTTCCCTATCCTGTCCTTTTTCTTGCCCTGGTTTTGCTTTGTGTAATGGGAAGGCAGCTTTGTGGCATGCCAGGGGCTGCCAGGACGCTCGACCGGCTCTCGGCGCGCTGGCTGAAGACCTCTGCTCTGCTCAGTGCCTTGTCAGACGTCGCGTGGCGACGTGTTTGGAGGGGGCCCGCCACAAGGACGTCCTCGGCTCGATTACACCTCTGGTGTCAGCGTGATGCCGACATCCCGTCTGCTGCCAGGGATCTACCGACGGAGATGAAGAGGAGCAACAGCTTTTGGGGTGGCACAGCCCGGCAGCGCTGCTGCAGCCGCCGTGGCGGCTCTCCGGCGGAGGGAAGGACCCGCGTCGGTGCGCCCGTGTTTCTTTTTCCCCAGTTTAATGAGCTTGTGACCCCTTACGGAGATGCTGCCGTTGTAATGGGTGCTTTTTGCGGTGGCACACGTAGCTTTTGGCACCGCGTGGGCAAGCACGGCTGTGCATATGGAGTATCAGACACATTTGCTTTCTCCCGTTGAGCTCCATTAGGATAAAAAAAAAACCAAACAAGGAGCGCTTTGGTAATTCTTACATAAAAAGCAGATACCTACAGTTGGTAGCTCATGAGTCTAAATTAACTCTGTGGTAAGACTCGACTGTTCCGAGAAGGGGTCTCGCCGAGGCAGATAGGGCTGGCTCCTTTAGAAACTCCGTCCGCGCCGCAGCGCTGTGACCCGCTGCCAGCACCGGCTGATAAACACATCAGCTTCTGGCAGGGGAGCGAAAGGGGGGTACGGTTTGAACCATGGACTAGTTTTAACAAAACTGCATCTTTTATTCTTACTCCTACTCTTTGTACCGTGGTATTGTCATTGTATGGAATGGGATTTTTGACCTATTAAATGATACACTTGCCGTGCCTATATTCAGTAAAAAAGAAGAAATGAAGTGGATGTGACCGCAACTTCTGTGCAGCTGAGGCCAAATGCAGTATGGCCAGGAGTCTCTTACATCTGTGGTGAAAGAACAAAATTTAGCAAAACATTTTAGAGCGTTAGCAGAAATCTGCAGTTAGAGTACAAAATTCTGCCAGTCAGACTCTTGAAAAATCAATAGCAAGGTATGCACTCATTTTTTTACAGAGAAGGTTACAATTTTCTTACAGTAACAAAATTAGCATTAAAAGCTGGTTTCACGCAGACATTTATATGCTGGCATGAGTCATGAACTTGAAAAGGAGTCTGCCTAGGTAATTAATTTTCTCTGCGTTATTGCAGATCTTGTTATTTGCTCATGTATTCTTTTAAAGGATCGGTTTAAAATTTATTTTAACCATAAGACTTTGGGCTGAATTGAATTTTAATAGTACTCTTCAGCATGGCTTCCAATACAGGAGATGGTGGAAATTCGGTTTTAAATTCATCAGTCTTGTGTTTTAAGACTTGCCTGGCATTGAGTGGATCTGCCACAGAAGACCAACCCATGCGTGTGATCTTTTGCAGGTTGTTCCCTGCTTCAGCTACCACCTTTAAAATGGGGCTAATTATATTCATTGTAGAAATGTCCCGGGAGTTGAAAGTCGTCGTGAAGAAGCCTGGTTTCATGATGGCAGAGATTCCCTGAGCAGTGATCTGAAATGTCGCATGTCACAAAGCTGTGATCTTGCAGGGATGGTTGAAATGCCATCATACACGTGTGGAGAGAGCTGAGTCATTTACCTCGTTCTTCTCAGGCTGTGGCAGTAAGGAAAACACGCGCAGGCTGGTACCAGCGCTCACTCTCATAGCAACCACCTCTTTGCTTCAGACTGACGTCCCTCTTCAAATCTCAGCTAGGGACGCTCCCTGAAGTGCTGGAGCTGACCCGAATCTAAGACAGCACTGTGGAGCCCTCTTCTCTCCACCCTCATTATTGCTTTTCTTGCCCGTACTGACAGATAAAAGAGAAGAGGTTCAAAATACGGGGCGGAATTAATTGGATCTCACAAGCACCACCTCATCAGGCGGTGTCCAGTTGATGCTGAAGGTAACCTGAACGCTGCTGACAGGCCGATAGATAAACACAGCCCATGCACATGAGGCAAATGAGAAGTTAGTTTGCATCCCCGCGAACCTCTCTTCTTGACCTGTGTTTTGGTGCGGTCTAGATGCCCGTCTAATTGTGCTGGCGCAAAGCTTCTGAAGGTTTTCAGTGGCACTGCCTTATTACTACAGGTGCAAAACAGCATCCGCAAATAGGCAGAGGATTCAAAAATGTGGTCTGTGCTGCTGAGCACGTCACTGATTTACTTACCATGTGAAGCCTCAAGAGTACAATACTGAAATTTTGGGATGTAAGAAGAAACACAGCATGCTAGATTTATGGATTCTTGTGCAAACTATGGCGCCGGTGAATAAAAATAATACATTAGCAAATTCATCCTTACAAAAATACATGCTTTAGAGTCCTGAGAGTTGCTGTCTTGGGAGAGTGCTTTTTATTAAACATATTTGTAATGCATGGATGCATATTTTAATGACGTATTTTGGACACCAGCTATTTATCTCTTGGGAAAATAAGTTATTTTTTTAGCTTACTGAACTCTTGAGTGATCTATTAGTTGCCATCCATAGATAAATATATTCTAAAATTATGATTAATATAGTTTACAAGCGTTACTGTGAGAGTCAGTTTGGAACAGCTTGAATACCTAATGTGATAAGAAACTGCAATCGGCTGCATGATAATGTAATGTTTTTCTTAAGTTCGTGCTGCATAACTTTTCTGGAACTTGCTTTCCTTCAGGGAAAAAACAGGTAGTTTCTGTCTGATACTGCTTTGGCAACAAGAAGACATCAAACTAATCAACCCCTTTGGCTTACGTTGGATTTGTTACCATCAAGCCTCGTTTTACACAAGAAAAGGGTTTGTTTTGGGAGAGAGTTCTGGAAAAAATCTAAGAGACAGAAGCGCCAAAAGTCGGCAGTACTTGTGCTTCCATACGGGGCATGTGCTTCTCCCGCCTGCACCGGGTTTGGGATGGTCCTACTGGAGTAGACCCATTCCATTTGACCATGTGTAGTGGACATCAAAGGCACAAGCGTTCACCAGCTCCCCGAGACATCCCAGATGAGCACACTAAATCGTTATATGCAGATTTGCTTTCCATCCTGGTATGCTTCTGAAGGCATTGCTGCTGGAAGAGGCCTCTGGGTGAGTGGCTTGGGTTGTTAAGGAACACCATCTTGAGAGCAATATGCTCGGAAAAAGGCCTAGAAAAAAAACTATCCCAGCCAATATATGGCTCAGTTGCCAAAGTATGCAGCAAACCCAAGTTAAATAAACTTTGTAATCTGTTTCTACTGCTGATTGATAGCTGCTCACTAGGTGTTGTAATTTTGTCCTTCTCCTTGGGTTTACTCTTTTCCATTTTTGAGAACTCATTTTTCAGTATCTTTCTTCACCTTAGACGTAACAGGTCTGAAAAGAGAAGTCCACGGTGTTCCTTACTTTCCTCAGTGTCCAGTTGTTGAAGAAAGGCAGACTTGCGAAACCATCTGGTCAATCTTCCTGGGCAAAAGCCAGACTTCTATCTGGCCTCACCTGCGGCTGCTGTCCTCCTCACAGGCTTAGCATAAGAACATGGTCTCTGTCCCCTCCGTATTAGCTTAAATACCTGATAGAGATGAACATGCAGGAGAACAGCAGCATGATTAAATGTTCCCGGTACTGTGTTGCCAATGGGCTATCTTCGATGATGTCCACCTCTGTATTCCACCAGATACTCTGTTGGGGAAAATACCGTGTGGTCTCTAGCTGTAAAGGCTTAGTGCTGAACCTGCTTGAAACTGCAAATCCTCTTTTGTCTTGGAAATGAAACTGGTGGCATTTTTTCTGAGCCTGTTTCTTTTTTTTTTTTTTTTTCCTTCAAGGGTAGAGCCTTTTTCTCCAAAGCCCAGGGTGAAAACAGGCAGTAGCTGAAGGTTGAGGAAGATTCCCACTGTTTAAAACAGTGCTTAAATGTTCTTTCAGGACAGAAGAAATGAATTGCATTTTGTTAAAACATCTTAAACCTGGTGGGAATACAGTCTGATTCCTGGCAACCGTGCTTCTCTCTCAAGCTATCATTTTTAGAGGCTCACCCTTTTTCTGAAATACTTTCTAGGCTAGACACTAATTCCTCTGCTGACTTCTATTTATCTATCTCACTTATTTATTTTCCCTTCCTTTGCTCTGGAGGAAGGGAGTGTCCATTTCAGGTTCTGGTTGCTTTTTCAGTAAACGATGAATTTATGCTGTTTGCGCCGCACCTGGCAGAGAGTGGTCTCTGCTCACGCCTAGGACTCTCCGGTGTCACAGCCGCGCGAAAGGAATCGCGCTGCTCTGGGAATATCGCCAGTGCGAGCAGTCGGGGGAAGCCGGGGGCTCCGTGCGTTTCCAGGTCTCTCTGGCTTCCAGGCAGCGTTGGGGAAGCGATCCCGAGTTACAATCGTTCTCCATCGCAAGAGGGGAGGAGGAGGAGGCAGTGAGAGGGGTGGGTTCCCCTGCGAGGACTGGGGAGAGGTGGGAGCGGGCTGCGGGGAAGCACCACGCACGGGCACTGGTTTTGGGGGGGGACCAGCAGCCGCACAGACATCTCCCACCTGGTCTTGGGCTCGAGGTCCCTCTTAACGTTAAAAAAATCAGCGTTCCGGAGGCTGCGTCTTGGTATACGGCCGCTGTTGTGTCAGCCTGCTCGGTAAATGCTTTGGGATAGCTTGAATATGAAAAGCGTGAAGAGAAGATTCCTTTTAGTGTATGGTATTTTAAGGAAAGCCAGAGTGGTTTCCAAAGGTAGTCAGGCAGGGGAAGAATTGCCAATAAAGAAAATTTTGCTTCCAGCTTAGAGGGGAAATTTGCATTGCCCATATATATATGGAGATATATATGTATGGAAATGAATTCCTTTTGTAATACAAAGGTTTTGTTTGTTCATCACGCTTTGGTGTCTAACCAACAGCTTTTATTTTAACAACAGAATCGCTCTAAGACATGCACTGAAGTGTTGGTCATTTTTGATGGCTGTCTTCTTGCCTCCCGAATGCATCTAGAACCATTCATGGCATCAGTTTGGCAAGAGCAAGTTTTGTTTGAGGAGCAGTTTTGAAATCTCTTGAGCTTTTTTGTCTCCAACTACAGCAGTTTATACTGCAGTTCTGCAGCACATCCATCCTCGGTACTAGCTAGAGGAGAGAGTAAAAATTTCAGTTTAATACAGTTTTGTGGAGTGACCTTTGATGCATGGGCACATTGAATGGAGAGGACAGAAACAAAATGTCATGAATGATGTGGCAGAGTTTTGGCTAAGTCGGAGGTGAATCTTGGGTTGTTTGGTCTCATTTCTCAACTCCATACTTCTCTTCTTTGGAAGTTACGTTAAAAGCCTCTCACCTTCCTGCGCTTGCTTTCTCTTCAAAAGGCTATGTGAAGAACTCTGCGTGATGCCAAAAGCAATATTAGTTTTTGGAATCAGCTTTCAGGATGTGCTGAAAGTTGTGTAATCAGCACCTTACCTCTCAGAAAGACTGGGTGCTTTACCCTCCGACATCTCACAGGCGTGCAGGGCCTGGGAAAGTTGTTTTTTTCGGAGAGACCTGACTAGAGAACTAAATGGTCTGGAAGCGTATCAGAAGTTTCTCCACCCTGGGTTCAAAGCTAGGCCCATCTTGACATCAGACTCTTTCTCCAGGCTACAACAATATATTGGGGAAATGAAAAGGAGTCCAAAGAAACTTTAAAAACATCAGAGTAACTAGAAGAATACAGTAAAAAAATGCTAAATAAGGTTATGGTTTTTGTTAAAACATAAGGCAAAAGCAGTAATAGCACAGTGATAAGCACCAAAAAAGAAGCATGCACAAGTAGGGGAGTGAACTGTCGGCAGTTCTGCCTAGTCCAGAGGAGAGCTGTGATTCCAGGCGATCAGAAGCCATGTTTTGTGCTCTCAGCTTCAAAACCGTGTTCCCTCTGGAGACTACAGCACTGCTGGCCTAAAATAAACGTGCATTCAGAAAGTCCCTTAACATGACCTTGTGTTTTTACCCGCATTTGGTGATTTGAAACCCGAGTGAGTTACCATAATGCCCTGCCTGAGAGTGTAGGGTGGTGCAATTTCAATTTACTTCAAAGTATTGGGCAGAAACTGGGGGGGGGGTCTAGACATTGCTCCAGATGTTGTTCAGCTTTCCTTGTGCAGGCGCTGCACCTTGCATCTGAGCAGCAAGTGGGTGGTGGATGTCTGTACCCACTTCATCGCCTCAGTACGTGTGAACTGGAGCTCTGACTCTGAGAGATGTGGTTTCTTTTTAGATGGTTTAAACAATATTTGATTTTAGATGATATTTATGAAGCATCTTGAGGTCCACATTAAGATAGATCATTCAGGACTGTGCATGTGTAAGCAACTTGTCTCTCCTTTTCAGCAGCTGCCTAAGCAAGTTTTGCGATTAAACGTTGTATGTTTTGGACTGCGGTTCCACAGCGTGAGTGGTTTGGCAGCAGCGCTGGACGAATGAGTTCCTGCCCCTGGCACTGTGCTCAAGGTGGTATAAACTGGTGTAGAAGTGGGGTTTGCTGTTGATACAGCTGGGAGCCAGTTCTTGGGCGTCAAGAAGTCCTTAACCCTGGTATTGCCACTGGCCCACCGGGCTTATGAATTGCTGAATGCCTTTTACGATGCGATACGCCTAGCAGAATAATTACTAAGTGGCCAAACGTGACTTGGAAACAGCTTTTTGTTCAGCAAAGAATCCTCCTCCCGTTGCGCGGTCGCTCAGAAAAGGCTACTGGGGCCGGGGCACTGGGCCACGCTCCCCAGAGAACGAGCTGGGGCTTGGTGGGACAAGCAGGAAACCAGTACTGGTGCTGAGACACCCAGCTGGAACCATTCCCCGCTCCCGGCCCCCGGAGCTCACACCAAGCCAATGTTTGCGCAGGGCTCTAATGAGGAAAAGCAGTGTATTGTTCGTTACTCATAATAACAAACTCCTGAGTCTCCAGATAAGCAAAGCACTTCAGAATAAGCTAGACCTGGAGATTTGGACTGGAGCGTCCTGAAGGGAGAAGCAGAGCCGTTCAGATGATATGATAAGGGCAATACCCACATGTGTTTCTGCTGAGATCTCCTCTTGGTAAATGGTTGAGTAAACAACCCAGGGAGCTGCTGGCCAGTTTGTCTCACTTCAATAGCTAGCATAGCGAAACGCAAATAAAGAGATTATTCTCTAAACGGTCAGATGGTAACAGGTTGATATACTGTGGGGAGCATGGATTTTTAGAAAACAGAGCATGCTTTGCAAAGCTTGTGTATTTTTGAAACACTCATAAGCTTTTTCGTAAGGTAGTTGATGTGAAATTCAGGGCTGGTATCATCAAATTGAAACCAAGTTTAGGAATTAATGAAGACGTTTATGCAAATACCTTTGTGTCAAGGGTAAACCTGTAGTTAATTTTGTTTGTATTTTGCTTTCATGAATGATCTGGAATTTTAAACTAGGTGGTTATTGCAGTTTGTGGAAGGTTACAGTTTTGGAGCGCTGAAACTGCCAAAGGCTGTGGAGAGTTCTAGCAAACACTGCGACTTCCAAGAGGAAATTCGACATCATAAAGTTATGTCAATGAGAGGAAAAAATCCCAAGCCAAGCTTTTATCAATCAAAACCCAGAGAAAAAAAGGTTGTATAGTTAACAGTGGGGAAGAGGATCTGGGCATTAATAGATAACAAATTAAACACACCACAGTGTAATTTGCAAAAAGGCAAAGACTGTTCTGGGCAAGGTTCCTAATGTTTCTGCTACATCTGATCCAGGATTACCTCCAGTTCTTCCCTATAGGGGCTTAGTTTTATATTCTCCTCAGACTTTTACATAAAGCTTGCAGAATCATGAAGCACAGTTTACAGATAATGTATGTTAAAGTAATTACATGTTCTAGTTTCAAGTTGTATACGGGGGGGCGGGGGGAGTTGGGAGTTATTGGATTATTACAGGTCACGGTAATGGTTCTGAGTTGTATTTATCCTTTGTTTTCCTTTTAAGTCCTCAGAGTGATCACTTCTCTCTGCACAACATAGGCAACACCAGGAATACTCCATGGAAGAACAGAGAACAAATAAAAAGCCTCTTCAGTGAACAAACGATAAGCATAGCCCCAAAAGTTAGGAAAAATTACTTTAGGCTTAAGGCCAGCTTTCATGAGAAGGCAGGTAGAGTTGGAAATAAACAGTGTAAGAGGAGGGCCAGGAATACTTTAAAATTATTTTAAAACATAATGTTGGTATTTTTAAAAGTAGTAACAGAAAGAAAAGAATTACTGCAGGTGACGAAAGAAACAAGCCAACAGAAAAAGGGTGACTCAAACTATGTATTAGGGAAAACATGTAAGACCAGTCAGAAAAAAGGAAGTATTTGCATCACCCATGGAGTTTGGTGTGCTCAAAACAAGCTTAGCACTCAGAGTGCATCTAAGAAAACATTATTCTGTATGGAAAAAATGGGCTTTATTGAAATACAATATTGTCTCAAAAAGTGCTTGCCACCCTCAAAAAATAACTTTTTGTCAGGAGATTCCCTTAAATTAAAAAAAAAAAAAAATTAAATGGTGAGACTTTCTACTGGTAATTTACATGAGGGGCAGGAACAGAAGCAAAATTTTGTGTGAAGGTAAAGGTTTTTCCAGCCAGCTCCCTGTCTTGCTTTGCTTGGGTGATGAGCAAGATGTGTCTGTGTCGTGATGCTGAGCCGTGGTGAGGTGGAGATCACAGCCGGGGGGCTGTCAGGAGATCAGGCACCCAGGAGGGCCGAACACCTCACCCACCCTCTGAGCTTCCATCGTCCCCCGCTGCAGGGATGCCCGGGACCAAACAGCGATGTTAAAGCCGTCCCCAACTGTGGCAGCAAGAGGGAAGAGAACACCCAGGAGCCCTGGTCCCTGTGGGGTGCCTCGCTTCTCCTCCGGAAAGCATCTTTCTTCCTCGCCGCTCCGAAATGTGTGGAGGGAGAGCAGTCTCCATCCCCTATGGCTCTTTGAAACTGTTTTCCCTGCAGGAGAGGGAAAGTTCTGCAGTTTTCTGCCTTCCCTTCGCCTCGCTGCCCTGGGCTCCTGGGAAGGGTGGAGGAAAACATGTCAGTGGAAAACAAGGAGTGAAGCTGTGGAGCGCGTTGTACAGCTTTTCTGAATCCTTAGCGTTTAGGCAGAACAAAAATAGCTTTAAAGAGAAACAGGCAGGCTTGAGTTCAGATTCGCGTCTTCAGCAGAGTGCACGATTACCTGACTTACAAACTGTGCAGTGTGATGGGTTAAGGAAATTCCCTTTTGCTTCTGGACAACGAGCCTGAACAATCTAAATTTAGTGGTCAATTCTAAAATTACCAAACAATTAGGTTTCCTTCCTAGTCCGTGCTCATAAATGGCAGTGGCCAAGACGTGCATGGGTGTTGCATGTCAGAGCAGCAGTAAATGAGCGGGGCTCTCCGGGAGAGCGAGCAGAGGCTTCTGCAGCAATTTTGCGAGCGCTTGGCAGGCGAGGGAGCGGAGAGGGTGGTGACAGCGGGGGAATGCGGGGACCGCCGGTGGCCTCCGGGGAAGGGCACGGATGAGGCTGTTGCTTTGTGTTAACCTTTCAAAGCAGCGAGCGTTTCTCAAGAGAGCCTATCTGCCTTTCTTGCTAAATATAGGACTGCCTTTCTCCTTCCCGGTCGGTAAGTGTGCTCCGTGGGCTGTGGGTGCAAAAGCCGTCTGCAGACTCTGTCCTTTCTTTTCCTCCTGCCCTCCTCGTGTCTTCTGTGACCAGCTCTGTAACGTGCTTGTAAAAGCTTTGCCACTCCTAATTATCCTGCTGTCGTTCCCCGGCGTGGAGCTTGCTCCAGGGAAGGCGACGTGTCTCAGGGAAGCGGGAAGGTGCCCGGCACGCGGCTCAGGTGGGATTCGGGGCTCAGGTGGGATTCGCAGGCAGCGGGGGATGTTTCTGGTGGGTGGGAGTGTCTGTCAAACAACGCTCCACCTGGCTTTGCTTCTCCCCATCACCGATAAATTCAAATGAAAGTCAGGAGAGCCATCCTGCAGAAGGTCTTGTTCTCGTAACGGGTGTGTCTGTACATCAAAGGACCGTGTTTCACCTTCATGCATTAACACAGGTATTTCTGAGCCTCCGCACCAATCCTCTGGCCCCAAGTTCGGGAAAGCATCCCTCTTCAAGGGGACTCTTGAGCACCTGCTTTCATTTGCAGATCTGTTTTTATGGCATCCTCGTTTCTAGAGTCAAAGGCAGGTTAATGTCCCGTGGAACTGGGGCTCGGGTGAACAGCAGAACTGAAACCTGTGACTACATCCCTTCCAGCTTAGGGAGACCTGAAGGCCTCTTCTGCAGAGGAACTTCATCCATCTAAACCTGAACCTTCACGCAAAAGCTTAAGCTAATAGATCAGGTGAAGTTTAAATCGAATCTGAAATCTAAAATGCATTCATTTAAAATTAATATTTCTTTTTAATATTTATTCCTATTTGTTGTTTGAGTAAAAAATGTCATCTTTACTGATTTCATTTGGTCCAAAAGCAACTGTCTTTGCAGCCATTGTATTTTTCCTGCTCTATGTTTCTTTTTGAAGGCATTCAGCTTCATGGATCTCATTTTTCCTCCCCTTTTCAGGCTTTATTTTGTGAGCAACTCTTTATAGAGGAGTTCAGCATTCGTAGACCTTTGCTAGTGGCATGGTGAGAGTGCTAGTGATAGCACTGCGTTTTCCCCTAAGGGACTCATTGATTATAGGTGAGGTGCCAAACTCCCGTGAGATGTAGGTACATCAGTATAAGAACTGGCATACTGGCTGAGGTGAAGAGGATCCCTAACACCATAATGCTGTTTTCTATGGTAGACAGGAATGATGATTAAAGAAAGTGTAGAAGACAATAGAAGAATTAAGAACTAAGTGCAAGATATAAGGTATGTTTTCCCATTATTGATGGTTAGTGATTTAGGGTCTTCCTGAACTAGACAATAATCCGAGTGATTTTGTTTAATAGCCACTGATGGCTGGGAACTTTTCTATTTAGTTTTTGAACCCATTTTCACTCCTGGCTCTCACAGTCGTGACAGTGAATTCCACAGTGGAGTTATGTATGGCACAGAAAAATACTTCCTAATGCTGATAGGGCCTGTCCTTTTGTAGAAAGGGAGAACAACAGGTAAGGTAACCTCTTTTAGGAGTAATAAGCCCTGAATATGCAGGGGTTTAGGAGAGGGAACGTACAGTTGCACAAAATGTTTAATTACTCCAGTTTAATTGCAGGCCACTTTTGAAAGGCAACCCGTAGTCATCCATTCCTTCCGCTTCCCCCGCAGCAGGTATAGCAGTTGAGCTATGGGCACAACAGCCACCTAAGTTTGAACAGAACATCGTTTATTAACTGCAAGGAGAACGATGGGCTTGTTCTTATTGTGCCTGAGTAGGAGGAGCCTCGTAAATGTAGTTCTCTAATCTGTTTCCCTGACCTCACTTGGAAAAAAAAAATTCCACCAACTATGCTACAAATGGTAGCTACAAGTTTTCCTCCTATTATTGCTCTTCAGATCTTAAATTGAGATTTTTCCATTACAACACAAGGCATTAATGTACTGCTGTTTTGTATAATGCACAGTGCTTATCCGCATCTTGGCAGCACCTTTATGTTCCAGTGCTGTGGGGAAGAAGTAAGAATTTACTTGCAGAGGAAGTGACAGACACTGTCAAGTTCACTTAGGTATTTGGATTTAACTTCTGAATTTAAATCAAAAGAACATTGATTCACTTAACTTCTTTTCCTTTGTATATATCTCATGTTATTTAATTACAGTAATACCAATTTTGCCATAATGGTATTGGTCATTTAATAATACTCAACTGAAAATAAATGTGACAATTAAAACATGAAAAGATCCTGAGTCAGCTAAAAAAGCCACAACGCTCAGACCTTAAAAGATTGGCAGGTTCTCATAGAGATTTATTTCTTATATCTTAATAGAGATTTATTTCTTATATCTATTTACAAAATTTAATCTGATTTTTTAAAACTGAGGCAGGGGAACGTCTGAGTTTCCCTTCCCCCACTTAAAAAGTCCGCAAAGCTTTGTTAAGAAAATAAACAGAAAAGGCTCCGAGTAACGCGTGAGCTCCAGAGGAATGCTGTGGTCCAGCTGCAGCCGAGGCTGAGGGACATCGGTGGCTCCAGTTGTTTGTTTGCCGCAGACACAGAGTGCTCTCCTCCCTTCTGCTGAGAGTTCCCCTGCATTTGTTTTGGTTGGATTCCCACCGAAAATGGTAGAGTGTAGGTCTGTGTGCCATGACAGCCCTCGAGCAGCAGAGCTGCCGCGTTCTCCTTAGCCTCCATCAAGCGGGCACCACGGTTTGGGCTCTGGTACCTCCCGCAGCATTTCTTGTGCTGCACCTGTGGGCACCTCACCGTGCAAAGTGGAACACTCTGCTCGTCGGATGGTATTTCAGAGGTGAATCCAGAGGAACTGGTAAAAGGCCATGATAGAAGGACAGAGGGGGCAATATGGAAGGTTTTCCCGTGTGGAGTTCTGCCATGGTTTTCTGTCCAGTTGAAATAATACGCCTGAGAGATGGCTTCTCCATCTGAGACCCTTAACTGGACCTGAGGTCATCCTGGAGGTAGCAGATACAGCTTTGATATAGGAGATAGAGCACCCAGAGGTGTGTAGCTTTCTCTGCCTTTGGTTCAGGAGCACTTTTCCACAAGAGAGCAGGAAGAATCCCACAGCTACCATTCCCAGGGGTCACTGTGCGATTCACCACACTGCCCTAAGGCTTTGTAAAGAATCACAGGGAAAAAAATCAAGTTACACTTACATTTAGACAAACATTTAAGCATGTACAGAGCTTTAAAAGTGTGAACAGTCTTTGGACTACAAACACACTCAAAGCTGTGCGAGTAGTTAGCTGCTGCCTTGAATCACAGCCATTGTCAGCAGCCTGTGATTAAATAAAGAGGGAGATTTGTATTGCACTTTGGATGTTTCACAACGGTTTTCAATTAAAGTAACACAATACCAAGAGCATTCATTCAGAATTCAGTAGGGTAACTACAGCAGTCTAAAAAACATCCCATTTATCTGAATAATCCAGATAATAGACAGACATATGAAGGCATCATCTTCTGGCTCCCTCTAGGCTGATGGAACAGGTCACCGCAACCATCTGTTCTTCACTGGACTGTGCTGGTAGGTCTCAGAGGCACCAACGGACCAGGGTGTGTAAAAGCTGACTGCTTGTGGTTCAAGCAAGAAATCAGTCACATCTTCTCCGACTACCAGTGTAAACCATTCAAGCAAGCCAACATGCTTTTGCTTAAAATGATATAAGGAGCAGCATAAAAATTTTCCTCTCTGTGGACCCATGGGATCAGTAATTTCTGTTAGGACAGTGATGATTCACCCAGGATCACAAGAGAACTTCTTGTGCTGGTACAGCTGGGAGCCTGAGGGAGCAGAAGAGTCCGTCACGGGCGATTTTCAGCCATAACTTTGTTGTTTTGTGTCTGTTGTTGGAGTGTTCATCTGTAGAACACCACCAGGCTAGGGCACAACCAGCAGCAAAATACTGCTGCCTTCTTTCTCACAAGTACCAACAAAAAGTGAAAACCTATCTTTCCCATCTCAGACAACCTGCCTGTGTCTCTCCTCACGTGAACATTGCTCTCCTTTTCCTTGGAGTCTCTTGGGGGCTTGTAGCCAGTCTCTCCAATCCTCGTGGGACAGGTCAAGTGCCGTAATTCCACCGTAAGGCCAACAGCGGAGTTGTCGGGCACAGGGACTGATCCGCACCCGTGGCTGTGAGTAGAGCTAAGCCAGCAGGGATTGCTCAGGCAACATTGCTGGGTCGACTGGGTCCCCAGCTGTGTGTGCCATTTAGTGCTGTCCCAGAGAGGGGCGGTGGGAGCTTCTGGCTATTGTGTCTTCGTCTCGGAGAGCTGCTCCACCAGGCATTGGAGCCTGCTCCAAAAGGCCCTCGGGTTGGGGGCATTGGTCACGTGAAGGCTCTTGGTCGCCTGAAGGTGTCCATTTCCAGCTAATGATCAAGAAGTTTGGTCATCCCTGTTGTATTGCCATATCCATTTCTTCGTTCTTTATTTGCTAACACTATCTTTTCACGCATTCTCTGTCACTGAAAGATTTAGCAAATTTAGTAACAAACCTTTACCTCTAGTGAGTACACTGTATCATAATTTAGTGGAAAAAAACTGAATTGCTCTGCAAATTTCAGCTTAGTACCAATGGTGGATGGAAAGATGTTATAGATGAAACCGGGAGGGACATTTTCCCATTTCACTGCCAGGCACACATATACCTAAAGGGGAAGCTACAGATCCTTTCATTCCTGACTTTGATATCTGTCTTTGAGAACTTCAATCTGAGTTTTCTGAGTAAACTTTTACATGACATTTCATTGAAAGATCATCATTAAACTGAGGTCTTAAATACGAGATACTGCTTGGGCTATCGAGTTTACAAATTACGGCTTTATGTACACTGAAAATTGGAGAACCCTGTTATTACAGACAGCGTGATATTCTTATAAAGCTGTTATAGATGGCCATAGCAATTTTGAATGGAAATGGAAATAAAACCTATCCATTTGATCCCTGTAATTGCATCCACATCAGGACTGCAGCTACATGCGTAAAAACTTACACTTCTAAATTGATTTTGCAATACAGCAACTTTCTATGAGACTTGAGTTAAAGTAGACATGTAGGAAAGGGAAGGCATGAGCACTGCTGGTTGGGAAGAAGGAGAAGGAAATACCTGAAACCCCTGTTTCCTTTTCTCCATCTAGCTGTTTCTAGCTCAGGGACCAGAGCAGCAGACTGTGAAACAGGGTGGTGAAAGAAATGAAAGAGTTAAAAGTGAGTTTGAGAGAAGCAGGGGCAGTGCAGATCTGTGAAAGGAAAATGCTTCCCCAAATGGATCAAAAATAACAAATACATAATGTACTGAATGAACTTTTGTTTTTGCTTAAGATTAACTGAAATTTTTTAGAAGAGAAAAAAACACTTTCTCTAACAACACGAACCCTGTGTATATTTACCTGAGGCTTATAGAAATAGCTCGTATGACAAGTCTGGCTCCATAAACTCCGCCTAAGAAGCCTGGATCAGCAAAATTCAATCTGGAAGCTGTCTATAAATTTATGAAACCTGTCTGAGGTTTCTAAGTTAACTAATAAAGTCATCTTTTGTTCGTAAAAAGATATAACAGTTTTATAAACTAATACTGAAGTCCATGGAAATTAATTTTCAGCACTCAGTGCTTTAGCTAACTTTTGTTTTAATTCTACCAATAAAGAAATGCTAACTCAAGACCAGACACATAAAATGAGGGCTATTTGTAAATATGTTTAATTAATTTTTTGATATCTTTTTGTCTTTCTTTACTCACTGGAGACTTTCAGCAGTTTCATGCTTCAAATAAATCTCAAGTAAGAAGTTAAAGCAAGCAGTCAGCTGCTCTAATGCCTAGCAAATAGTGCTTTTCTGCATGTTTTACTAACAGATGAACAGGCGATCCCATTTATAGAGCATACTACATGTTGACAGAGCGCATTACTTCATTTTGCCGTATTGGCAATTTGAGATCTTAACAAAACAATGCTGAGGTCGCTCTCATTCTGTATTGCCATCCTTGGAATGCAGCTTGGGTTTTCATTAACTCTGTCACTACAAGGTACTGCAGATAGAGGCAGATTTTATGGGGGGGGGGTGATAAACATTAGAGAGCAGAAAGTTGTAAACAGCTTAAATTCTTTGTCCTGTGCGGATGAATTCCTTTCCTTAACACTCTGGTGTTCTCAGCATCTTGTGGACACTTGGTCTAATTGGAGGTGAATGGGTGGATAGCTCGCAAGGGCTTTGATACCTCCCAGCTGTTGTGTGGGGAGAAGTGGTCTCAAACTCCTGCAGCCAGTGAATACAAGCTTCAATATAAACAGTAAAAGTTTGGAGATTCAGCCCGGCGCTTGGCTCGCAGCATTCTGGCTCTGCTTAGGAGCACAAATCGTGTACAGGACCACTTCCAAGATTTCCCCTCCATTTTTCAATCAAGGGAGAAGGACAGAAAGGGGAAAAAAGAGCACAGCTCTGCTTCACTGCTGCATTATTCCCGCTTTCCCCTATGCTGGCTTCATTGAAATCACCGGTATTATCAAGCTAGAGTAAAACTGCAGTGAATCTTTCCAAGGCCTTTTCTGTACATACATTTTTGTGAGTCTTACCAGGACAGTTAAAGCAATACAAGTCACTTGAGAAGAATTTAACTACAAAGGAACTGGGTGACCTTATTGCAGAAGGAAGGCAGGCTTGTGGGGGATTCTTCAGGAATAGCTGTAGTGCTTTCAATTCATAGCTTACCTTTTTCCAAAACAATTGCCTGAGAATAGGCCAGCATTTTTATACAACCCAGCCTTTCCCAAGCTATTTTGCCCAGGGGGGATCTTCCCCTCCCAGATTAGCATCAGTGTCATTGCTCCTGCTGAGGCTATGCCACCTCTGGATCCCTGGATGTGGGAGGCTGTGGGCTGTGCCCTGCTTTCACCTTCCTCCCGCCCCTGCAAAGGGAATAGCCCCATTTTGGGATATGCTGGAATAACTGCGTCCAAGCTACGCGGGATTCAGTATATTTACACCAGTAAAGGATCCTGCAGGTTAAAACAATACGGCTCTGCAAGAAGAGAAACTGCTTGGACGACGATGCATGTGTTACATGAATCGTGCTTTCATGTTCCTGTTGCTTTTTTAAAATCACTTTCTCAACAGTGCTTGCACTCAGGGCTCCAGTTTCCAGGTAACAGGGAGCACCAGACGCCCAAGCGCTGGGTGATTTAGCCTTTCACTGAATGCAACTGGGAAGCAGTTGGGAGCACTAACATTATAACCCTTCAGTTAAATTCAGCTCTTTTAGCTTGAGGACTAATTTGTGAGAGTGAGATGCCATCTTTACAGCACAGCAGTCAGGTCTGGTGCAACTGTCGTCATGACTGCTGCAGGGGAGAACAAAAGTGCAATAAATACACTTTTTGCTGTGTGTTTACTGGGCTGTGTTTTCAGCAATGTGCGCTGCTCGGTACAGAGTTAGTCCATGAATCCTCTTGGGTAAGGTAGTAATCTGTTCTGCCTGGACATAGAAGACAGGCCTTCTTTCAAATCCCTTCCCCAAGGTCCAACCTGAGTGCATTTTGGTTTATATTTTGGGAACACGTGACCGTTGAAACAGGCTATCCAGCCAGCTGGACAAAAGGTATTTAACATAGTCATTCTTTCCTTTGGGTAGCACAGCTTGTTGTAGGGTCTGTACCTGGATGTGGCTGCAATGGCAGCTTCTACAGGTGGGCACACATAGTCAGCGTACTCAGCTGGGTCTGGAAATGTATTCAGCAGATCAAACATGGTATCTGCTTTAGACTGACATGTCCCAAACTCTTTTGACTCTATTGTCTGTATAGAGTATGTCTTCAGTGACTATAATGGGGACCAAACACCTAACTTGTGCATAGACACCAACAGGTAGCTATCTGAATCTGAAGATGAATCCCACCTGGAACACTTGGACATGGTTGCTGTGGTTTTTTTCCCTACCTACTTTACAATGTTTTCCAGCTTAGGGTAAGAGTCATCCAGAGCGTTGAAAATTCTGCATTTCCCCCATCTCTCCTTTGAGTGCTGAAGTCAGTTCTCTCATGTTCTCTCTCACTTGTCATGACAGGTCAGGGGAACTTTTATGCCTGAATCTTTAGGTGATTGAAGTTTACTAGAAAACAAATACGCTTTGATGCTTCTGCAGCCTCGAGGTGAAAACAACGATGGACTTATAGCCAGGGAAAATGATGCTCGAATAAAACTCATTACCGCTTGAAGCCCTCAGAACTCCATACAGTGAAATTGTAACCATACACTGTAATTGTAACCATACCTGTTCTTCAGAGCAAAAACAGACCGTGAATGTAAATTGCTAGAGCACACTGTAAAAATACTCATTGTTAACTTGGTGGACAGCCATATATACAAGTCTAAAATACCTCGTAGGGAACTCGGTGTGTGAGGTTATTGCATGCGATTCAATTTTATAAATAAAAAAGAAGAAAGGTTTCAAAAGCCATTAATCACAGTAATGAGTAGAAATTTGCTGCAGTGGAAAAAGCCAATTTGCTGGCCTGCAAGTATTTCATTTGCAACTCCTTGAATCTACTTCTAATCAGTCCAGGAAAACTATCCCTGGGTTACAGGCAGGCTGCACGGAGACTCTGGGTTTTGACTGTGAGAAAATCCTGCCGGGCTGTCCCACAGCCCAAGGCCCAGGACTGACTCAGAGCGTGTATCTTTGGTTAAGTCCACGGAGTGATCCAAACCAAGATACGGTGATCCCGAAAATGCCGGGTTCCCGTTTCTAACGCGGGCTGCCTGGCGTAACTGCTCTGCGGCGGGCTCGCCGGCTGTAGGGCAGGCTGCCGCGGCTCGGCATCGCCAGAGATGGCACAGCCCTGCAGCTTGCCAGTGCCAAGACCTCAGGGTGTCAGAGGGCTGTGGCAAATCCTAATTCCATAGCAATTCCCAGGCTGGCTTTCTGGCTTCCCAGGCTGCCTGCCCTGGAGCTGAGGTGTACTGGGATGCTTCCCAGGGACTGTCACTCTGAGGGCAGTTTGCATGAGCGCTCCCCCGGGGCTCAGAGGAAGGGGGAATTTTTGTCAGGCTCATTGCTAACCAAGCAGACTACTTCATGATTTGTCTTCTTCTGGCTCAAAAAAAGTGTAAGAATTTACAGTTCACAAGAAGTTTTAAAATGTTGGCTTCAGACTCAATCGGATGAAAGTCAAATTTTGAAAAGCAAAGTTCCTTCGCGACTGGAACACTAGCTTTTCAACCAGCTCCAGTGAATACTATGAATAATATTATTATACCATGACTCTTAATTTACAGCTGAAATCCAGAACACAAGAACACAAGGACCATCCGCTTACATGATCCCAAAATTATTGATAACTGCAAAACCACGATGTTTGTAACCACTTCACATATAGCCTGAAACCTATTAAAACCATGACTTCATCTGAAGAGGTTTGTTAACATTATGGATATTATTATTGTTGGTCACAAGAGGCTTGGTCTTGTTCCAGCCTTGAAATAAATACTTTTACACTGCAAAACTGGTTTATGAATTACAATGTTAAATCAAAATGTACAGTAGTCACGTTACTTCTTGGGAGGTTTTATTTTGTAGTTATTACTCTGCACACTAAATGGATTTTAACAATCCTATACTGCCCATGAAACAATTTTGAATAAACTTTAGGTTTGTGAAAGAACCCTTCCCCCTCCTGAATTCTTGTCAAATACCCAGATGGTAAATTTAGATAGAAGCCCATGCTTCTATCCATTGTTGGTAAGCATTCCTCTTTCTAGTCAGACAGAGCAAATCATGTATTTGTAGCCGATTTGTTTCAAGTTAGTGTTTTTTAAATTTTTTTCATATAGCTGCAGTTTCTGTAAAAGTCATATGTAATGAAAGAAAATTGTGCTTTTCTCCCTCTCCAGTTCTCGGAAGACATTTTAGGGAGAAGGATAATTGCTAGTGAGAGCTCAGCCCCGTAATGCAGTTTACAGTGAACGTGAGTTGCAAGGAGATAAACAATGAAGGAAATACATGGAGATCTACCCACTTTCAGGAACTAGAAAAATCTTCCACTGAATTGTTGTGTTCCCAGATGTGTATCATTTACAGAGATGAGACTTCACTGAGATTTTTGACTTGTATACTTGAGCCCCTTAAGCTGTTTTGAAACTCTAAGCCTGGAAGTTATGTTTGCTTCCATTCCCCCCCCCCCCCCCCCGCCCTGCTTCATTTTTTTTCCCTCATTCCTGTCTGCCTTTTTAGCTTGTTCCATCAGCAAGGAAAACCAAACATAAAAAAAAAAATAATTAGGCCTGAAACTCTGTCATTTATCTTCACACGAAGCAGTGAGTGGTCCCATTTATTTAAATTGCAGCCTTTGAGGACAGAAAAAGATGGCAGGATAACTGGTAGTTTCTTCTGCAGCTTTAAAACCCAAATGAATTCTAGCGACCCACGCTAATTTTTGTTGAAAAACTATTCTACGCTATGTGGTAGGGTTATATTTTTGATTTACAAGTTAGTAGTTTAAAGATATTCTAGTGAATTTTCACTCATGCTGGAGATAGAGACCAATGTGCAAACATAAGGGATGTGAAGTAATTTAACCACCTTCTAAAATAAACGTCTTTTAGATTAAATTGCTTTGCCAAGCTGCTGATAACTGATAGTGCAGTAATGTGCATAATCACATACAGAGCATCATTGGCCTATAAATTATACAGTATGTATACAGTGGCCTATAAATTAAAGCGTAGTGATGTATTGGATGAAAATATTATGAATGTGGTAACTAGAATTAAATCCCTGAGTGAAATTCTGGTGACACACCAGTGCTAACACACTCCTGGATGCGTGCTAACACACTTTCATTAGGGAAGAGGTTTCCCTTGTGGTTGTTCCATGAGTTGTCCATTTCTTATACCTACCAAGTGCTTATCAGAAGAGCTGGTTTTGGCCCTGGGGCACGTTGTCTCCAGTCTCACCTTCCCCTGGGGCTGCTTTTGCGTGGTACCAGGTGGTTCTCCATCGCGCAGCAGCAGCTCCAGCAGCTCCAGCTGACCACAGGCAGCGGGCATGGGGAAGAGTGGAGGGGAGGGTCCTCCTCTAGATGCTTACTGATGCCATTCCTAAGAAAAACTGCTCCTCCTGCCCCTCCGCACGGCACAGTTCACAGGTTTGAGTTAGTGATCTGGAGTCCAGTTTGCCTTCTCGGGCTTCCCAGAGTTGGGCATTGCGGGAGCGTTACGTGGGTGCGCACGGGGTGCAGCTCCTCTCAGCTTGTACCACCTGGTGCAAGCACCAGACGGGTGTTTGTGCCTGGGGAACGCGGGCGGCTTTGGGTCTGCTCCCGAGGAATAAAGCGCTAACTTCCTCTCCGCTGGTATGAGCAACGCTTGGGTGAGTGCTCCTTGAGAGCTGTAACGGTGTCATGCTCTTCTAGTGCATTAGATCTCCTATAAAGGGGTTTCAGACATCTAGGAAATTACAGGAAATTTTAAAATAGGATTTCTTTTGTCTAAGAAGATTTATGTCACTGTTGTGAAAAAGCATCTCCACGAGTGAGGTGGCACTTCATTCTTCACGGGCATTAAGTTCTATTTCCTTTAGTTCTGTTACACACTGGTGAGAAACTATCAACATATTTTGACTGGTAGTAAATGAATACTTAAAAAAAAGCTAGTTCTGAACAAAGGATTTTTGCAGTGTATTATTCCTAAATTCTGATTCCTTAGTTTCTGTGTTTTGTTCATAAAGCTTTACATATTTGATTTACTTGTCTGTCATCTTTTCTCTCTCTGCTTTTTGGGAAATAGACTTAAACTGTAACTTGTAATGACCGAACGAGCATTTGGCCAAAATAAGAGAAGTGCTAATTCCCCGAGGAAGAAGTGTGCTGCCAGTATCACTCTTGGCCCTGGTTCAGCAGCCACAGAGGCAAGGCTTTCCCAGATTTGGAGTTAGCTCTCTGTGGAAGTTGCATTCATGTGCTGTTAGAAAGGTCAAACAAAACAAGACCTTCATGCTTGCTTGAAGCTTTTTCACCTGAAGACATCGACTGTTTTTTCACCCGGTAAGTACGGTAGCCCCTGCTCTCCGGAATGAAAAGAATCAAGACACTAAAACTATTACGGACTTTTCTGAAAGTCAAAGTGAGATTTAAAGGCTGATCCCATAGCTTGGCTCCCAGGCGGGCTTCCCCTCACTTAGCTGCAGATGCCTGAAGGGCAGACATCTGAACTAATTGTCGTGGACTCCCAGTGGAGTGAAGCAGGCACTGCAATTTATGTGACCTATTTTAGATGCCGGCTTGGAATGACATAAATTGTCTGCCAGATGTGTCTGTTTCTTCCCATGGAGTAGGGGAGCCTAGGATGATAAGCCAACATGTAGGTTGTAGATGTTTACAGTTAGGTGAGACAAATCCATTACTGCCGTAACTGCAAGCTGGCTTCCCTCCCGTAACAGGGTGGATTTGGAAACTTTTTCCTACCTCATCTGATGTGACATCAGACAGCTTGAGTCACTAGTTCCAGGAGTCGTGGCAGAGAAGTAAAGTCACTTACTTCTCCCCAATTTCATAATTGTGTGCTGTCTGCAACCGCATAGCTACTTTCCTTTGTTTAAGAGCAATTAGTGTTGAGAAAGCACTTGGTTCATAGAGTAATATTGGAAAAACAAAACCTGGCTTCATTAATGATCAGCACAGTAAAATTCAATTACCTACTCATTGCCCAGCTGCTGTGTTGGAGGCAGCTAAATTTTAGCTGAAATGTTGTTCATTCTCCATTGCTGTTGTCAACATCAAATGATAAATAGGAGAACAGGAGCGAAGGTTTTACTGTAAACTACGTCTGCAGGTGTAAAGTGTACATTACAGCCTCTTAAAGCACCATAAGGAACAACCACAATGGGAACCATGGAAAGCATTAAAAAAAATGAAGGAAGCAGTACCTCATACAACAGAAACAATTTAAAATGAATTACTGAAAAATTTCCAGTTTATATTGTTTTTTTCTTGATTGAGTAGCCTTGGAGTAAATGTGCAGGAAATTAACTGTTACGCTTTGTATCACCTGTTAAGAGAAGCTGACCTGGAAGGTTTACACTTCCCAAAGTGAGCCGCGTGCATCCCTTGGGTACCCATTATCAGGTAAATAAAGGAGGAAGGAAATTTGGAAGGAACACCAAGGAGGAGTCATAAAGGAATGTGAATAACGAAGGAATGTGTAAGGGGAAAAGGTAGTCAGAACTGCTGTGAAAGCTCCGTATGTTAATCCCAGCTGCTAAATGGCTTAAAAGAGGGACGGCTGATTGCAAGCAACTGAGTAGTACAGCTGGGTCAGTTACTGCTCGTTGCAGACCAGGAGTGTGCTCCAAATCCTGTGCAATTTGAAGTCAGATAGACTCCTTTGCCACCATAGATACAGTATAAGCGAGCTTTCTAGTCACAGCCACAGTAACTTGCTTTCAAAATCCAGAAAGCTTTTGTTTTAAGGTCTGGCCTTTGAAAACACCTTTTGTAATTAGCAATTAGTTTTAAATTTTGTTACTAGGTACATAAAAATCTTGAACTGTACTATGAAATTTCCGATAGCTGCAACTTACCAATCCTCTAAGATTTTATAAATGAAAATACTTAAAAAATCTTTTCTCCTTAATTTTCATACTGTGTGGACAGAAAAAACCCACATCTAGTAAGCCTGCATTTTTCTGGGTTGACACCGCCCACCCCCCCCAACCTGTAAGTTTTTGCCCATAACTCCTTGTCACCGTAAAAAGTTCTACAACATTTTCCTGCGTGCATATTCTTTATTTTTAATCTTAGCTGCACCAATGTAAGAACCTGTCACTATTGCAGAGGTACTTCCACGCACGCTCCCCTTCTGCCCCCAGTATCCTGCTCCCAACTAGACAACCTCCCGCTTTCCTTTGTGCCAGCTCTGGCACTCATCTCCTCCCTCGGAGAGCTGATTCAGCCTGCTAAATGGGAAGAAACCTGCGCGTTCCATTTGCTGTACTGGTTTGCGCCAAGCACGGGAGCGGAGGGAAGGGATGCGGCGCAGCGTGCGGCTGGGAGCGGGGGATGAAGAGGGTTATGGCAGCTGGACTTTCCTTTACGGTGGCAATGAATTGCTAGGTCAGACAAGTTCAACCTGCAAAATCTCACCTTTAGTCCTTCCCCTCTCTGGCTTCTCCCTCTGGGGCATTCCTCACCTTCCTGGCTTTACGGTTTTCTCCCTTTTCCTAAACTACTCTGTTTCCTCCAAGTTTCGCATCTCTCCTTTCGCTAGTCTTTTTCTTCTGTACCTTCCACTTGGGGGTTTCTGGTCTCCTCCATACTGTTCTTTTCCCTGTGGGGTGTTTATTGAAACATGGCCCCCCCCCCATGTTTTAATCTCAGCCTTTTCTGGTGTTCAGCATTCCCTTTTGCATTGATCATTTTCAGAAGATACAGCTAAAAAGAAGGTGGTGATGTTACAGAGCTTGAGGGTGGAAATACTATACGCCTCTCCCCAATCTTCTTCGCCTGCTTTCTGTTGCTTTCTGTGGTCAAATGCCGTACCTGCAGAGCAGAGGAAAAAACGACGTTTGGAGTCAGAGCATATGCAGAATTCTTGGGCTGAAACCATCTCCTTGAGATAAATAAAAAGGAGAACTGCAGAAGGGAAAATCAGGCACTGGGATGCTTTTTTTTTTAAAACTTTTTTCAGTTTTGCCTGCCTGCCTGCCTGGAGGTCCTGATGATTTGAAATGTTTGATATGTAAAGTTTCTTTCTGTTGGGCACTGCTTTCCAACACATGCTCTGCAACTGCTCAAGTATCTACCCTGCCTCATTGTCCAGGAAGGGGAATAGCACAGATTGTTCACCCGAGAGACAAAAATGGACTTTATGGGTAAATGCAGATATTGTATTCTTTGTCCATGCCAAGTTAACTGAAAATTACCTTCCTGTCCATGGGAACTCTTAATTTCCTCTGCAATAGGAATTAAGATCCATGGAAGATCCATAACTGGAAGCTCGTTGCGTACAGTACATCATCATCATCATCATCAGAGCACATAAAAACTTTGGCTCAACCGATTTATCTTTCCAGCATTTATTTTGAGTTATTTTACAAATTGTTTCCCAAAACCCCCTCTTCTTTTTCCCCCGGAAGAATGACGTTACCTTTCTTTATAGATAACGCAACGCGCTGGTAACACGTTTGCCTAGATTGTAGGTCGGAAACAGTAAAACTCATTAATTTTATATACGTCACGCAGCACTAGAATAAGGCCACTTCCTCAGAGAACAACTGAGAGTAACTGGGGGAGTTACCGTGCTAACAAAGATTTGTGCAAAGCATTGAAAAATGATTAGAAAGATGGAAGAGGGCTCAGGAAATCATCTAGCCTGTCCCTAGCCTCACTCCGTTGAGGTCACGCCTAACTGGGGGAGGTTTATGTGTTTTTAAACGCTTGATGGAGATGCCATAGCCTCTCTGGGCAAGCCATACAGAAGTCGCTACTAATTATAACACAGCAGAATGCAATTTTCCTTCAGAACGTGCTTCATCTTCTACAGTTGGTGTAAAACACGCATTCACAGAATAACGAATAGGCCGTGAGGTAGCGTTTCATTTTTCAGAGCCTACGTGCTACAGAATGGTGAGCCGGTCCTCCCCAATCACCCGCGACAAAAACCTGCGTTAGGAATTCGGCTTTATTTGTTCCTCCCTCCTCAACCTTGAGGTCCTCGCTTGCAGGACCGGGCCCCCCCCCACCCCGCCTCAGCTCCAGGCGCTGCCGGGGCCCGCCGCGGGCTGCTCGGAGGCTTCGCCCCGGGGCCGGCGGGGATGAGGGACGGGACCGCCGGAGCCGCCGCTCCCGGGCGGTGCCCTCCGGTTGTTGGGGACCGTCCCAGCCGGGCACGGAGCCCCCCGTCCCGTCCCTCTCCTCCCCTCAGCGCTCCGGCAGCCCCGCAGGAGGGCTCCCTCCCGCCTTCCCGCCGCCCCGCCGCCGCGCAGGTGCGGCCGGGCTGAGGGGCCGCGGGGCGGGAAGGCGGGCGGGAGAGCGGCCCCGCCGCGGAGGAGTCACCGGCGCTGGGCGGGAGGACTGAAACCGCCGCCTCCGCCTCCTCCTCCTCCTCCTCCTCCTCCTCCCCGGCTCCGCTGAGGGGATCTGCCGGCGGCGGGGCGGGGCGGGGTGCGGTGGGACAGCCGGGGGCGGGCTGTGAGGCAGAAGTTGTGAGGAGGGACGCTGCCGGGCGGAGGCTGCCGGGCGGGAGCCCCGCGCTGCTGCCGCCGCCTCCGCCGCTCTCTGTGAGGGCAGAGCAGCGCCGCTGCAGCCGCCGCCGCGCCGTGTGGAGAAGAACGGCTCCTCCGCCTGCCCTCCCGCCCTCATGGGGGACTCGGTGTTCAGCGAGAAGCCGGCGCTGCGCTACGCGGTGAGCGCCGGGGCCGGTGGGGCGGGAAGGGGCTCCGCGGGGCTGCCGTGGGACGGGGGCTCGGCCGGCGGGGCTGTGAGGGACGGTGCCGCCCACGCGTGTGTGGGGCTGCGTTCGCCTGGAGATAACGTGAAAATGTTTAAAAACCGTGACTAAAAGAAGAGGGCGGTGGGATGGCAGCCGCGGGGGAGCCGGCGGTGCAGCCTCTCGCCGTGAGGCAGCGTGGAGGGGGGGGGAAGCAGCAGGGCGAGCTCGGGCAAGGGCACGCTCCGGGGGGGTCCCGAGAGCCTCGTCCGGCGCGTTCGTCCCTCTTGCCGCGGGCCGAGCGAGGGGACGAAGCCCCAGGAGCAGCGGTGCTGTCGGGCGCCGGTCCCGGCACCCCTCCCGCTGCTGGTTCAGATAGCAGCACCGGCTTTTAGTATTTCCCTCGCAAGAGGTTGTGCCGTTGAGAAGCCGCTTCCTTTCCACCGGCCTTATTAGGAGGATTTTCTCGGTTGCTCGGGCAGAAAAAAAAAAAGAAAAAAGCCGCGTAAAACCAGCCAGCTGCCTCTTCTCCCGAAGTCATAAATAAATGCTAGCACGAGGAATAGCATGCGAGGTCTGACGCTGCTCTCGTTTACGCTCGTGTAAATAACGGATAGTTTTATTGCTGTTGATGGAGTTATGTGGGGACTGTCAGTCAGAGCAGGCTGGCTTCTCTGGTCCTGGTGAGCACGGCTGCTGGCACTGCCAGGATGGGTTGGGAAGCGTATCACTCGGGGGATACGCTGCGATGCGCTTTTCTCACCCGGTTCACTTTGATTCCTTCGGTACTGGCCGTTAAATTACGTTTCTTTTCATGCTTATTTTTGAAATCTTATGTGAGCAGTTCAGAGTAGAAGAGGTGGTTTGGATTTTTTTTTTTTTTGAGGGGGGTGATGTCTGTCTTTGTAAATACTCTTATAACCACTCAACTGTAGATATTGGTGCATTCACCTACTGTAATAAGTACTACAGCTTTTAGAGGTAATGGCATGTTGGCGAAAATACTTATATAGAAGCAAGTACATTTTATATCATGTATGAGTAGCGATAGTGATTTCACCGGGAAACTAGTTATCGTGCATCAAATGAATTGGAGCCTCTTTTAATAGGGTAATTGCCCCGTTCATATTTAAATACATAGGAGAGACCAGTGATAGTCACGTCACATGCGAGCTCCATGAAACTTTTATTACTTCCTGTGATTGTGCTTGTCAGTCTACCATTAACTACTAGTTACAAACACATTATTGTTTCTGTCAATTGGGTATCAGTCCATTTTCTTGCCCGCAGCCAGCAGCAGATAGTGCATTAAGTTCAGGTCAGCAGGCATGTAAAGGAAAACGCAGGATGGCCAGCCATCGTGGATGACCATTACCACTGTTGCAAAACCACTGCTCTTTGATTGCGGTGTATTGCAGCAAAGGGGAAACTGTGCACCTGAGAATAATACTTTAAAATACTTTTACTATTTCAAGATATATTTCAATAATAAGGTAACAATATATAGATACGTCTAGGAGGTAAGTGTTTTTTTTTTTTTTTTTTTTGCAGGTGATGTTACTGGTTTGTTTGGAGAATATGGATCTGGATGCTGTGTATTATCCGTGCATATGCTTAATGTGAAGTCTATGAATAGCCTAATTGAAAACAAATGCTTGTTGACCTGAAGATAAGCTAAGACTTCAGAGCTTTGTTGGATTGAGGCCTTAGTAATTACTGCTTAAATGTAACTTAGTACCATTCTCGGTAACTTTGAATAATTGCATGGTGTAAATACAAATCAACTTCTTGGATTGTATTGGTAACTGTGAAATAAAACATATACAGTGTTATAGTATTTAATAGCAATTAATTTATTGGCAGAAGAAATTATAGTGATTTCTGTGGTGGGCTTTTCTTCTGCTTTTCAGGACTGATAATTAAAATTTCATGATTTTCATAAAAGTGCATAAGGAAGGATCTGCATTAGCACCTTGGTTCAGACCAGCAGTGTGCTTTTGAAGGGAATCTCCAGCCTTCCCCTCTCATGTGCCTTGGTATATGTCTTGGGGCAGTCCTGGAGCATGGGAAACAGTGTTTATTCGGGTGATGCTGAATTGGGGGATGTGCTGCTGGTGCTGCCCAGTGCCTGGAGGGTATTTGAGCCTCAGGACCAAGCTAGAGTCAGCTTGAGTGTAAACTTCTGAAATTCACATGGTTTGGACATTGGGTCCTGTATACCAGCTCCTTAGCTCTGCAGTGTGCTACTGCCATGCAACATGATAATGTAGCCATAAATAACAGGGATGCCATTGCGAGTCTGAAGCTTTGTAGTGTATTTGCAAGCATAGCTTATACAAACAAAGACTTAATAATGTAAGACTCTAATATCTGTGGGGATGGTCACATTAACCTATAGCGCGTTTGATCCGGCGTATATTAAGTGTGAGTAGGATGACTGATAATTACATCGCAGTTACCCTTTGAACTCAGCATTGGTGTTGACTCACCAAAAAGGTCCAGTAGGCAAAAAAAAAAAGGGGGGAGAAGAGGGTTACACTTGCACTGAGTCACGGAAATGAACTTTTTTTTCCTCCTAACATCTTTTCACCAGCCCAGAGACCTCTTTTCCTTTTTTGATATTTATATCTATATAGTATTTTTATGAAAACTTGTAGAAAGTTGAATAATATCTCATTCTCACTGTATGTTGTCTGGCCAGGCTGTACCCTTTAATTTTTAGACATAGGTTAGTTTTACCTGCCCACTAATCATCCGGCTGAATTCACTCTGATTTACAAGCTATTTTTGGTATTGTGGCATTTATAACTGATACCAAGATCTCCAAATGTTCCAGGAACATTTTTCAAATGAATTCATTAAGAGGGATGGTCTCTTTCCTGAGTGGGGATTTCTTCCTGTTGGTTCCTACATTCATGGGGTTTGGCTTTTTTTTTTTAACATTAGCAGCAGTTATGGGGAAATTAAAAACTGCTTCATGTATTTTGTCTAAAACACCAGAAAGCAATATTGTACTTACTTTAAGAGATCCATTGGTAACTTGAAACGTAGTTTTTTACCTATGTGAAGAAAAAATTTTTTATGTATGTGACTCAGAATAGCCTTGGGTGTTGCCCAACCAAGCAGCCCCTCAGTGGTCCAAAGCAAGGAAGCTTTGTTCTTCTTCAAGGAAGCTTGAAGTATGATCTGGTTTGGATATAGCCATTTTAATCTTGGTGTAGCATCTTTAATCTTGTTTTGTCTTGAAACATTTACCAGAAGGGATTTCCCTGAAGGGAAAGGATGTTTGCCCTGATGAGGAAACTCTGGCTGTCTTTAACCAGGGAATATGAGCAAATGGGGAGGAGCTGGGATTTGGAAGTGGCTGCCATGACCTGTGGGGTACTGCAGGGGATTAATCTGAAGAGAAGATGCGAGACTCTCCCTTGGGGCTAAAAACCGGGAGTTCTGGCAGCTGGAGCCGGAGCCGAGGGGATGTGTGGGGCCCTGGAGGACGCAACTATGAGTTGGTTTAAGCCTCTGAATCTATCGCTGATAATGAGGTTGCTTCCAATTCAGATGTCAAAGAGTATTTTGGGAGAAGAAGGGTTTTTCCTTGCCTCCAGCAGTATTTGGGGCATTGTCTTATCTTGTGTGTTGGCTCAGCCTGCTCCCAGCTGACCCTTTGCTGGTTGCAGTGGGCGGACTTGCTTCTTGCTCTTACCATCTTAAATCCGTCAGTCTGCGTGGAAGGATGGAGGAAACAAAAGAAACAGTTTGCAAGGGAAGCTATAACACTAGTGAACTGCTGAATGCCTTCTGGAGCGCAGAGGGAATTAAAAAGAGGATAACAGACATTTTCCTCCAACATTCTAGTTGTAGTAGTGCTAGTTGTTACTGTAACAATTAGATTACAGAATAGTTCAAAGCGGAATAGTGAGATTGGTGGTGACACTGTAAAACTGTAAGCCAGAACTGTAAAAATGTCCTCGTGAGGAGGACCCAAGCACTGACATCCTCCTGTGGGCTTGCTTGCGTTTTGCAAGAATCCACTTTTAAGGAGAGTTGCTTGCCTTTCTGATTTCAAGACACGTTGCCTGATGACTTGAGCCTTCAGCCACTCACGCATGGATTTTAGCAACAAAATTCCGTGCTGCAAGCAGACCACATTTACTACCATGTTTGTAGTAAATCCTACAAGTAATTTATCTTACAGGACTAGTAAGTGTGCTGCCTTCACCTAGACCATTTATCTGGTTTCTCTCTCTTCCCAATGGGCTCGCCAGCAAGAAGCAGTGCAGGAGCAGACCAGACTGGTGCATATCCCGATCAACTGTAACATACATTTGCAGTCAGGTTTGGCGAGGTGGAGGGCAGGCTGTGGGATTCAGGCAGTGCTCGGCATGAGAATAAGTTCTTGCCCACCAGGCTCTAAAACTTAAACATCTTTGCTCCACAGGAGGTAGCTGCTTATTTTCTCGTATTCTGAGTACTCAAAGGCAGAGTGAACTCGTTCAGAAAGATTAAATCGCTCTGTAGGTGTTGTTTTCAGATTAGGAAATTGTGAAAAAAACTTCCAACTTGATCAGATAAGCAAGCTACAGAAGAGGCAGTTAGTGGCAGAGGAGTGGTTAAACGTCACATTTCTGGCATCTGACTCTTGGATTTTGTTCATCAGGGACTTACGCTGACCTCGCGCATGTTGGATGTTTTGCTGGAGGAATATGATTTCCGATGGCTGTTGAGCCCAATCCTTCATCCTTCATTCTTCATTTGGGTGAAATTCCTAGTGACAGTGATGATTCATGCTTACACTTCTGCAACATTTGAAAGTGCTTTTATAGCTAATCTCTAAAGAGCATATATAAATATAGGAAACGAGCACTATTTGTCGCTCAATAGTGAACACCAAGGCCAAGCTTTGATTGGGATTGATGGAATCTGAAGTGAGTCCAGGCAGCTTTTATCTGCTGCGCGAAGCGGCTGTGAGTTAACGCCGAAGAGCCGGGATGAGGGGAAGACAGGAAGCGAAGAGCTCTAGTGTGTGTCGCAGGCTTTTAAAAAGTTGCAGAAAGTAGATTTCAATTCAGATCAGATCATCATTTGTCAGAGCGCTTCAACTCTGGATGTATTCCTGGGGCTCTCTACAGACACATGGATATGAATGTCCTTCCTCTCGTGTGTTCAGGAGAGAAGATGGGCACAGATGCAGGCTGAGTTTGGCAAGGCTTGCTAGGTCAGATGCAGAGCCACACTGAGGTGGTCCTATTAGTCTGCCCCCAGGTTTGGGCCAGGACTAGAGGTGGCCTAAAGCGTGGAGAAAGTGGCCATCCCGTGTATAGACAGCAGGAGGTAAAGCTTTCCTTTCATTTGATTTCTCTGCCTGTCTTCACATAGTATAATCTATCACTGCAGCGCAGTTACGGTTCTTGTAATAGTACTTACAAAGATGCTGTTTAATAAAACTCCATGTGAGTGGAGCTTCAGGGGTTTTATTCGAAGAGGCACGCAATCATTTGGCTTTGATGTGGTGGTATGCTTCCCTGGTACAATTTACGCTGACTGTGCTTCTCCAAGAGGAGATTTCATCAAGGAGCAATAGTCCTTCGTAAAGCTGCTGGATGGATGAGGTTTTAGGCTCATGATACTGAGGAAGTCTGCCTGAGCAGCAAGGTCATGCACGGCTAAAATGAGCAACCTGTGCCTGGAAGGAAGGTTAGCCATGCAGATGAAGTCCAAAATGAGAACTGAGGATTTCAGTCTCTGTCATGTCCTTTTTTGGTGATTTTTGAGCAAGGCTCTTCTCTGGTCCTTTTTTATTATTTATTTTTCGGCAGAAATACTTATCTTCCTAAAAGAACTGGCATGTGGAAACACATGCTAACTTTTAGAAGTCGTTCAGATGTGAAGGTGGTGCGATACAGAGCTACTGTGAAGTAAAAATATTGGTCTCCATGTGGTCGATACTCCCCTCACAGGCTTATGGTTTGTATTTCAGTTCTGTTTCCCAGAACCTTCTTGAAATTTGCAGGTGTATTTTTAAATTTCTTTCAGCCTGAAGAGTGAAGCCATGTAAATGGAAGATGATTGAGGTCACAGATGTATTTAGATAGTTGGTTCTACTTCTATTTATCTTCAGTTGCTAATCAGTTAGCTTTTATGCCTCAGTGTCTGCGAAGTACTGTGAAGGAGGAGGCTACTTGGTTGAGACATTTGTTTCTATTGACTTAAAAATAGTGAAGTAGTTTTGCTGGCCACAACTCTTCAAAATTTCATTTATTTAGAATTTAAATTTTAAATAAAAATGATACCTAAGAAAAAAATCTGTTTCACGTGTCATGCTTTTAGAGTCTTTTGAACACCTTTGAACTTCTTTCATTTGTCTGCTAAGTACCTCTGTCATTCACCGAGTAATATACCTGTGCAAGGGCTATTTGCTGCTCTTGTTCTAATGGAATACCTGTACCTGCAGCAGAAATACAGCTGAACTCTCAGTGGCTTGGAAAAGATGTACTCAAGAGTTCAAATTTCACACTATTCCTGCCTTTCCACGACATTTGAGAATATAAAAAGCCATTTCACTCCATGCAGTGAAATCGGCTTTTTCTTGTCTAGGGAATAAAGGAGGTGTGCATGCATTGTACTGCCTACAAAAAGAATCTGAAACCTTTCCGTAGCAAGCCTTGGCTGACGAATCCACATGGTTCACACTGAGTTTCTCTAAAAGGGTGTCAAATCTTAATGCTCCCTTGGGAGATACCTGGGTCTTAACGGGCATGGCTGACTCAAAAAGAAAAATAAGTAATGTTTTTCTTTCTAATGAGTACTATCTAAGCGTTATCGACAGTGCACAGTTAAAAGGATTTCCTGAATATATCCTCTACTAAATCAAAAACTGTTAGGAGTAGCTAATGGCGGAATTGAGTATTACAACAGTACTTAAATAGATGGTAGTAGTGTTCAGTTGCTAAGGGCAACGTAAGTAAAGTCTGGGTTTGTTCAGCTAGGGTGCCCTCAGGTATGCAGGAAGAGTAAGTGCTGATTGTAACTACCTGTGGGATAGTCTGCTGTTATTTCATACTTGGATGCTTTACATTTTTGAAGCAGGTGAACGAATCTTTGGAAATGATACTGGAAGCTGTTTGATATTTCATCATACAATTGAATTGTTTACTTTTAAATAACATCTTACATTTTCGTGCATTACTTTATCTGAATCTGATTATCAATCACCTTTGCTATGCTGCCATGAGGGTAGATGATCCTATGATTTTATGACTGCTACTATGCTGTGTAATTCCACTAGGTTAGAGCCAGTCTTCATCGGTTTTTACTGTAGATTATAAGATTTTTTTTTAAAATCAAGCATCTTGAATGGCTAAGTATGTCTATAGATACCTGGTGTGTAGCACCCCAACTACAAACTAGTGTTTGTATCTCCTGAAACTTGCAGTTATTTTCTTTCTGTGTTGATAAGCGTGTAATATTTGCAAAGTTTTACGTATTTAGAAAGTTGATTGCATTGTCTGGGTCATCAGATTTGATTTAGAGACCTAAATTAGGTGGTGTTTAATGTTGATTATTTTCTCCTTTTGCCCGTTAGTTTGTAAAAGCTCCTGTTATGCTCATCCATACGTGACTTGGCGTATGGATTCAGTATCCTTGCAGGCTGAAATTCTCATTTGAGTAGATTACTGTATTTTTTCCAGTCTGGTCCTATTAATAAATATCCCGAGGCTTGCAAAGCGCTTTGTTGTTTGAACACAAGCTGTGGAAAAGAAGCTGAAGATCATCCTTTGATAGATGGATATTAAGCTTGCTTAAAAACTTGGAAATGTATTTATACTTTCCAGGTGGGGTCTTGAATGAGCATAGTATATAGTGCTATCTGTATGAAAACCAAACCCATAAACAAATTGCGTGGGAAGAAAACCATAGGTACTTGCAGCCTGGTCCCGTTCTTGCTGAAATATGTCCCGGCTCTTGAAACAGATGTTGAGTCCAGCTTTGTGCAGAGGCCACACCCTGTGTTTCCCTTGGCAAATTGTCTCGCATTCCAGCGACCCTCTGGGCAAAACATCCTTTAATTGGTACTGTGGCCCTTAATGTTTCCTTTTTTCCTCTGTGGTAAATTGTTCATGTCCTATATCATTGTAGACTGTCATTAATATTTACATGCTGTGATTCCGTACCCCTTTAATGTCAGCTTTTGTAGCTGCACATACTGAAAGTTGGAAATATTCCCCATTTCTATGCAAGTTAGCTTAAATAAAAGCGGGTGATTTATTTTAGTGCAGAGTATGATACTGAGGAACTTGTGGCAGAACATTGGAGATTTTGTTGGTTTGCAAGCAGAGATCTCTATGAGTAACTGGGGAACTCCCTGATTAGCTGTTTGCTTCCTCTCCCAGATAACCGCTTCTGTGGTCTTTCCTTGCGAGTGCTTTCGTACTCGGGTTCATAGCCTGTTCCAGCATCTGAGCACATCTGGACAAATGGTAGAAACAGGTGGAAGGAGAGAAAGAGCATGACTTGGCTTTTTACTGGAGGGTGGATATCTTTCAGAGTTGCAGCTGCTGAATCTCTTGCTTCTTGTGCTGTCTGCAGTGTCTTCCAAATGTAGGGGTAGGAGCAGTGACCGGGGGCTTTTGTTTCAACCCAGGAGAAGTAAAACGTGAACCTTGGGAGCTGCCCCTCCAGTGAGGGATGAGAGATGTTCAGGTGTTGAGAAGATTTACCTATCCTGATGATGTATTTTCACTAGAGTTATGTCTGGCATACACCTGCATAGCTCTCAGCATCATTTTGGTGGCAGGCAGGGCATCTTAACACTTCTGTTCAGCTCAGGAATAGGAGATGACCCTTTTTAGTAGGGAGCTGCTGACCCTATGTCCTCGTAACCTCAGAGCTGAATTGCTGTGGTGCTGCTGGCCTGGGATGACTGTTGGAGGAACACCGGAGACTGCTGCTGGTGGAGATGTAGCACCATGTTAACAGCTGAGCATTGCATCCCTCGCTTCTGCTTCCGCGTTATGTACAAAAAGCCTAAACCATCCAGGAGCAAATGGCAAAAGATTTCACCTACTCCCATGCGATGTCACGCGAGGCCGTGAGTCAATCCTGTTCTCAGCATGTCCTGGCAGTTCTGGGTTTAAAGCCACTGGGTTTTCCAGAGGCAGTTTGTAGTCCTTCTTCAGCAGAAAATGAACTCCTGCTCAGTTTGTTGAGCTTTGGGGCACACAGTTTTTTCTTTCAGGCGGGGATTTTGCTGGTGCATCGTTCTGGCAGGTAGCTGGTTCTGGGCTGCTTTTGTTTTCATGTGGCTGGGTGAGCCTGCAGTTGGATGTTCTGGCTGCAAGAAATGAAGTTGCTAGGGATGAGCTTTGTTTTCAGAGTTAGTGAGGAGCATCAATATGAATTCCTCTATAAATATTTATGGCTTTTTTTCTTTTTTTCGCATGTCCTTGTCCTGAAATGTATTCAAGAGGTCTGATTTAGATTGACGTAAATCTGAAATCCAGTCTAAGGCCACAGGAAAATACAATAATTAAATGCAGAGTTGAGAAATTTATTGCCCCCTTACCTATCTTCTTCCAGAATGCACTGCATTCTAGTCAGGATTTTCCATGCATGACTGCACAGCCCGTGTGAAGCAATGTCAAATTCTGTATTTATGGGAATTTAAGATGATAAAAATGTTGCAACAGGGCAGAGTTAATTTCGGTCAGAGTAACAGAGGAGAAAAAGGGCAGAAAAGAGCTGTCCTTCTGTGCAGGACTGTGCAGTCCTTCTCCGTAATTGTACATTACTCTGTCAAATGTTTTTGTTACTAAATTTAACAAGGAGAGTGTGAGTTGCTTACATTTATGTACAGAAAAGATGCTGTTGTCCTTTCTGATTGCTGACTGGTTGATGATTTACCTTCTGGCTAACTATTTTGGGGGGAGGAATTCTCCCTGCTGTGAGTCCTTTAATGGAGAATAGTTGTCCCGGTACAGGTGGGCATCAGAAGTGGTCCTTGCAATTTGTTAATTATCTGATAGTGCTGTTGTCTTTGAAAGCATTCCTTGATATGAGAAATTTGTGAGTCTCCATTTATTGAGTCTTTTTGCATGAATTTGGAGAATTTGTTGTCAGTGATGCTGAACAGAATCATATATTTTACTTCTGGAGAGGTTACGTAATGGCTGGAAAGTATTTAAATCCTTCAGTACTAGAACAGCATTTCTGGCTATAAATTAAAGTTGTCATAGTGTGCCTACTAGACTGTAAATTAGACCGAACTGGATTCAACATTGTGGCCCTTGCTGCAGTGGGATGAATTTGGGGTTTCCCATACTGTGAGTCACACCATTTTGTATCACTTTTCATCTATGCATTTCCATCATCCATTTCAAGTCATTTAATTCTGTATTTGCATTGGTGCAGGCTTTCTAAAACCCAGGTAAGCAAGACCTATTTTTGTGCCTTTAAATATGTCATAGTGGCATTCAGACATCTTCTGTGAAGTGGTAGGAAAAAATGACACTTAGGATTCTCAAATTTATTGTCTTTCAGTGACTTTTAGGTCTGCAGAGCTGAATTTGAAAAGATGCCTTTGCTAGGAGCCAATCCTGTACATTTAGCCAGCCGAAGCCTTGGGCTGTGTTGTTTGTGGTTTTTTTTTTTTCTTTCTTATGGTGTTGCCAATACAAAATACCCAGTAATTGTTACTGTGCAGCAAAACTCTTTTAATGCTGTTGCAGCAAATTTTTTCTCTGCAGGGCTGAAAAAGGTGAAGGGCAGTATTTCTGCCCCTAGAGTAAATGGAGAATAATTGGAACGCACATGGAGAGCACATCTGATGAGTAGCAAGCTGCTGTGGGTTTTTTTGGCAAGAAATATTACTGCCAGGAAGCCCTTACAGTTACTATCTATAAGTATAAATATGGTACCTGTTACCTTAACTTGCATGTAACATTAAGCAGAGTTTACTTAATATCTTAGTTTTGGCTTATTTTGTACCAGTTGTTTAAATCACTTGCTCTTTATGTAGAATTCATGCCTGAAAAAGGAATTGCAACTGAAGAAACATCATTGAATTCTTTTCCTTTAGTAACGTGTTGCTGAGGATGTTTTTTTGTTTATTGCTTTTTTTAAAGTTCTCTTAAATCCTGTCTCTTGCAAGAAAGTGAGAAAATGAACCATTGTGAAATACAGATGCTCTGTACGTCATCCACAACAATTTCATAAAAACTGTGCAGAGCACATTATCAGCCCAACTGATGCTGTATTGTTTCTGATGGAATATTTACACTTTTTAATCAGTTTTCTAGTCTTCACTACATCTTTGGTGTTAAAATAAATATAATGCAATTGGCTGCTGATAATTATTTACTTTAATGTGTAAGGTTTTGCAACTTAGAATGTCCCTTTCACTAAAAGTCACAGGACATAGCAGGGTTTCATATTTAATTTGGTAACACACGTTCTCCAAGATAGGCTTGTTAGAACTGAGGTCTTCATGTGGTTCATTGGATTGTCTGTGTTAGTCGTGTGCGTTTGAGACACTTGTAGGTTTGATCTCTTATCTAACACTCTTCCTCTCTTAAGGGCGCTAGGCCAGGCTAAGTCAAGGTTTCCTTTTACTTGGATGAATGTTTTGTTTACAGTATATATTACAAGTGCTCTATCTGAAGTTTTCTGAAATGCTGCAACTTTGCTCCCACTGAGGTCTGGAGTAAAACAAAATTCATCTTCGCTGAAAGCAGATTTCAGTCATTGCTTCTGAAAATCCCAGCATTTGCATGGCTGCTTGACAAAGGTGAGGATGGTTTCGGTATTCTCAGAATTACTTACGTGGTCTTTGTTAAAAATAAGTTTTTATCCATTTTCTCTTTCCATTTCCATTTATACATGGCCTCTCTTCTGCTGCATCATTCTGAGTGTACAGCTCCATGCACTCCCCTCTGCCCCCCAGCACAAAAAAAAAAAAAAATCTTATGTGGTATCTCTTCCATGCAGGCATCTGAATCATTTGTTAGAAATTATTAGGTTAACTTATATCTCTGAGGTTTGTTTTAGATTCTGTGGAAGCTCAGGGGATTTTTGAATCTGGTGGGGTTTTTGTTGGTTTGTTTGTTTGTTTTGGTAAGTAGTTCAGCCAATAACATATAATGAAAACTCATTGTGGAATAATTGGTCGTTTTCCTTCCCTAAAGTGCCTTGTGTACTGTTGTTATGTCCTATATAATTATTACAGTTGAAAACGTGGGATTTTGTCAAACACCTTTTATCAGTATTTTTAGTTCTCAGGAATTCAGTAATTCTCCTGTGATCAGAAGAAAGTTGAATCCTATTTCTGTTCCTGATTTCATTAAAACAGCATGTCCTATAAACTTCCTTTAAAATCGTGGACAATTGTACTGCAAAACTTTGGAGTTCTTTGTGTGAACTGATACAGTGGTGTATTCTGTACTAGAGAGACTAGCATTAAAAATATGTGTTTCTTGCTTTACAAGGCAAATCACAAACATTTATTTTCTCTTTGGCAATCAGCACACAGGTGGAGTTGAACATTTGAAAGCAAACTGTTGACTGAAACATATCTTGTAATCTTAGAGCTATTTTGGTTAACTACAAATCGGAAACAGAGTATACCCTGTTTGAGCAACCATGCCAGATCCTTAGGGTAACCTTTATGTTGCCCCTTCTCTTTTTTGAGCATGTCAGTTCCATAGTTTTTAACAAAATCAGATTTATAAACTGATAGGAGCAGAGCTTGCACGTAGCTTGTTCTGTAAAGTGTTTAATGCATCTTGGCGCATTCAGAGGTAATAGTGTTGGGAGTGTGTACATATGTCCTTGGTTTTTGCAAATAACTTTGTTATGTTCTTGGTGATTCATCTTGCTATTTTCTGGCATGATACTCCCTACCCCCACCCCCAACTAGTGGTAATACTATTCAGTTTTCTGTTAACTCGGTAGAATTGATACTTGTCTGTTAAGGATGCAAAACCAAATGGGAAAAGAGGAGGTCGCATTTATTCTGGGCTAAGTATCTGCAGTAAATGGAGTTACCATGAGGAATTTCTGTGTCTCGCTATTCATATTCTTTAATTCCGCTTGAACGGGCCTCTAGCTATCTTTGTGGATCCATTTTAAAGCAAGCTTGAATGCAGCTTAAACAGGGTGACTGGAGCAAGGCAACAATAAATACTCTGACTCATCACAGTGCATATTTAGGTGTTTAGACAGATACTTAACTCTAAGTGCAGTTTCTCAATCTGGCTCCAATAAGCAGATAAAGAAACAGACCTTTTTGATTGCATTGATCAGGCAAATGAGGTTGCTTTTACATGAGCTTTCTTTCAGTCTCCTCAGGCTTCTCTGCTTGTAGCAGAAGTGGGAAAACAAATGGCTGCGTATTCCTTATCGCCCATTATGGTTACGTCTTATGGTGAAGTTTCTTTGCATTTGGGATTGTCCTTTCTGTCTACGTTGTGTGCTGCATGCAGTTCAGATGGTCCCATCCCAATGAGTGGTGCTTTCAGCCTCGATGATAGGTATAAATAAGCAAATCTAGTGAAGACTGAAGGTCAGGACTATTCCTGCCCTACTGCATTGACCTGCTCTGAGCTACAGGAGCGTTCTCATTTGTTTCAAACAGGGGAAGTAACATGGTGTTTGGGTGGGCACTCTAGATGCAATCTTACTGATGGTTTAGCTGGGTATCTTCCTGAGCTCTGTCCTGCCCATAGCAGCCAGTTGCTGCAAGACCACCACCTCTTCAGCCAGCGTGTGCCAGTGTTTGATGCTCTGTCTGAGTGAGTGTAATGCTTTAAAACAGCCCCTTGTATAGAAACTGTGCTGATGCTCAAAAAAGGGCTGAAAAAACCCTATCCTCTTGTGTTTGGTGAATCCTGAGTCTTTTCAACTAATTACCAGTGGCTTGGTTTTTCATTAGTGCTGGTGGTTGTTAGCTCCCAAAGACTTCAGCTGCAGCTTTGTTTGCTCAACATCACTGAAGAGCAACACTCGGAGATTGAGTTATACATTCATATACGTCTTTCTGGCTTATAAACAACCCTGCTGAGACATCTGTGTAAGTGAAGGCCAAGCCAGGACATGGCCTACCTTCCCTCCATGTTAGTGAGGAGCAATGCTCAAAAGATGTTTCCTTAGGAAAAGAGAGCCTTGCAATCACAAGTGTGACTGATTTGTATCATTCTCTTGTGTATATGTATCACAATGTATTAGTTACACATCTGTGTGCTTTTTAATGCTATGTTTGTATGTACTGTTCTTTTATTTCTTCTCTGCTGGAAGTATTTCACTTGAGGTTATCCGCAGGATTACCCAATCACCACATTATGATGGGTCTTTAACAAATGTTGTCAGCATTGGCACCGCACAAGACAGCGAGCAAGGCTTGCTGGTTGGCCTCTTGAGGGTGTAACAGAAAACTCTTTCTCTTGCTAGAAGATGCTTAAGTTACCTTGCCGAGATCAAGTTCAGTTATCTGTTTTGAAATGTTTTCTTTATGAGTACAGGCATTTCTTGTATCTTGTGAAAAAGACCAGCGCACCATGTACTGATGTAAGGCTAGATTTGCTGGCGTAATACCTAATTGTGACTATGGACTGTTGTGGTATTTTCAGAGTTGGTGTTAGTGAGACCTCACCTGTGAGTTTTGGACAATTATTTATCAGAAATCATTTTCCTTAAAACCATTCTCTTTTCAGTGGCAGCTTTTGTCCTTCCACAAAAATAATTTCAAATAAGAAGAAGGAAGAAAAAAAGAAAGTTGCAGTTTCGACAGCTGCAGAAGTAATTGCATTAGTTCTGGGAATGAAAAATATACCAACTTGGAGAAAAATTTAAGCGCCAAGTTATATGTATTGGTAAAGCGTAGGTGAACTTACAGTAATAACATTGGTGCACTTGACTTTTACTCACAGCTGTGCTTACAGAAGGGTGCCTCTTTTGCAGCACATCGGCTGGATCTGATGCATGAAAACAATTTATCCAGAAGTTTTTCAGGTCGTATGATAGTTTTGACAGCCTGCTTTCTATTGCCGCCTTTTGATGCTTGTGTACCTCTTCCCTACTTCAGGATCAAGACTGTGTCTACTGTTTGACCTTGTGCTGGGGAGAGTCTGCGATGATCCTGCAGGCCACCTCTTAGTCCTGTTTTTTTATATTCGTATCAGGAGTGTTTGGTAGTTTCCTGGCTCACTCACACTTCCCGTAGGTTTATACCCTCTTAAATGTATTTAAATTACTTCCTAAATGACCTCTGAAACAGGTGCTTCTAGTCTTAATAAATCTATGTAGGTGTAACCTGAGCACCAAGGAAAATTCTACAATGGGGGGAAAAAAAAAAAAAGAATAGTTTTTCTTGAGCTGCTTTAAATATACGCATGCCCCCCATTGCTTTGGTACACATCTTCCTCCCATTTGTAGTAGGCTTAGATTGTTTTTAGCACTCGCACTTTACTCTATTTCCTGGAGACTGATGCGATTTAGCACTGCAGAGGGACCAGAGGAAATGATCTCTTGACTGAGTCTATTAATTATTGTTCCCTTGAGAATCTGTTCCTTCTTCAGAAAGAATCGCAATAGCAAACAGAAAAAACACTCTGGAAACAAATTAGTGCAATTATTACTCGTGTGTTTGGCAAATTAGAGAACTGATCCTTTTCCTGAAGGTTTCAAAGAAGCATATTCGTTGTGTTTTGATGTAACCTTTAATAAGAAAATCAGTCTTTGAGCCTGTAGTTCTTCATACTTGCTTGAAGCTTGAGAGTGATTTCTTTGGAAGGAAAATATTTGGCAAGTTTAGCAAAATTCCTCTTGGCCAATATCTAGGAATGTAAGACACAGGGGACCTCCTGGGCGGTGGATCCCTGCCCCTTTCTGTTGCACACAGCTACGTGTAATCCCTTAGATAAACACAGCAGGCTCTGTGTCTCAGAAGTAGGGGTTTTTTTCAGTTCACCCCTTCAGCTGAAGGGCTCTTCCAGAGCTCTGTGACTGGTAGTCATCTTTTCATATTGGCCTAAATTTATTCTTGGGGCAACATGAGCTTTTTAGCTTAAACTGCACTTTTGCTGCCTTGGTATTTATCCAGGTTTTTCCCCCTTTGTTTTGTTTCGGCTGAGGAAGGGGAGCTGGCTTTTTTCTGTGATGGACATCTTTATTCTGTGACTCTACCTAGAAACTGTCCTTCGCGCTTGTTGCTTTCTTCAGGTGTGGACTTCATGCGCGGTGGAAACAAATGGCTGCCTGGGAGAGCAGAGTGACAGGAGCTCATATCGTGGCCTGAAGTCAAAGAGAAAATGTCCTCTGTCCCGATCCCTCCCCCACCCCAACTATAAATGGAGCCCGAGCTTAGCAGTTGACATCAACTTTGCGGCGTTCTTCATTTAGATGAATACCGCCCTTGGTGACCTTTTCAACTCACGGCTTTTCTTTCTTTTATTTCCCATCTTTTAAATAGATGCCCTAATGAGCTTTAGCCTGCGGTTCTTCGGAGGAAGCATCCCCTCAGAGGCTGGGACCTGCTGTCTCCGCAGGCCGAGGGGAAGCGGGAAGCGGCTCACGTACCTCGTCTTTCTCGCTCTGCTGGAGTTTCTCTTGAAGCACGTTTTGCATGGCTCCTGATTTCAGGGACAGAAGAGGGAGAGGTTCAGTTGGGAGACAGCAAACGGTAGATACAGGGGATGAAAAAGGAAGGAAAAGGGCAAAGTACTGATGAGAGAAAGAGGGGGAAAGGTATAGCTGAGGAGACCCTGCTGCCGTTGAGTTTGGAAGCCAGCCTGCAGCCCGAGCACTGATCCCCTGCAGCCCCCCGCCCTTGCACCAGAACCCGTGGCATGGCCGGGGGTGTAAAAACTCCTGGCACTTGGCGTAGCAACTATGCAAGAAGCTCCTAGATGCCTCCCTACCACATTAAACCATAGTAAGTGAAGCAGATGTTCATTACTCTGGGGAAATCTTTTGCTCATATGGACAGATTTCTTTTGTTCGCACCACTACTACTGTGACAATAACTAATCTTCGTGTGGATAGCTTAATTTGAAGGAAGCCTCCAACTTTTACATTTGCCTAGCAATAGTTATGGATACATTGTCCATGGGGAAATCCTGCATCTGCCTGGAACATGACATATGTATTTGACAAAGATGACTACAACTTGAAAGAAATAATGTGAACTTCGCCAGTCCCGTTCCTTTCCCTAATTCATTTGCTTCACTGGTGCTAGTCTTTCTGTTTTGTCAAACTTGAGAAAACAGAAAATACAAGATTAAAAAGACACGCAACAGTGCATACTGTTTAAAGAAAATCTGTTGCAAACTGAGTTAATTTAAAAATTACATGCATTTTCCATTCATATTGGCTTTATTCCTGTCTTACATGGCTACACTTAAGATTTAAAATCATTATCTTTGTGCTAAGCACTGGCCCTTTGTGCTGTGCATGATCACCAGGGATATGTTGCATTTTCTGGGAGAAATGTAATTTGTACTTGTAAAATTTTAAGGATGACATTACATGAAGTAAAGGGGAATTTTTGCATGTCATAAATCTGAATGGGAAAGAAGAGGAACAGATCTATGTATGCCTCATTGTTTAAAGTGTTAAGTGTGCCAGCTCTCTCCTACATCTTTTTCCCCAGGGCTGTAAAGTTTTAGTAGCGCTTAACAAAATGTTCAAAGGAAATGCATGCCAATATGATTTTAAGGACAGCATAAGGCATTTTGAGGTAGTGACTCATGCAAAGTGTTAATAAATACAACAGCACTCAAATTGCTTAAAGCTGCCTTTGTTACACTACAAAGGTTAGAGGTGCTTCTGAAATGCCAAATCAAGATTAAATTGTCTTGAAGCTTGTCCATCTGTAAACATCTGTCTAATGTAGATAAGAATCTTCTGTTAGGTCAGATTGGCTAGTTCTTTGACATTTTTGGGCAAAAGGGGTCCACAAACTTGAGAAGTTTTAAAAAGCTTAGCAGAGTTTATGAAGTTTTCAATTTTTCTGTCAGTACTGTGTCTAGGAGTACTTTAAAAATGGATTCTGAGTGAGTTTTGTATGAAATAAGCAACAATGTGAAGTTGTGCTTTCCAACGTGTTCAAATGGTGCCAGAATGGTGTGGGGGTGGTGAGAAGGTTATTCCAGTTACTGGTGGCCTGGAAGGCCTCTTGGTTGACGGGGTCGAGCAGACCCATGCACTTGCCCTTGTCCTGCTTTACGTTTCCTGGGCAGGTTTAAGATGTGACATACGGTGGGATGGTGTTAGGAGTCTGCCATAGATGCCAAGTTCAGCTTTGGTCTAGGAGTCCTTAATGTTGCTAGAGAAAGAAATACTACTGGGAGATACACGTCTCTGGGAAACTTTTATTTCTTGGAGAAGATACTATTAATAATGATAGGAAGGATATTTCTGGATGTAGTAGTCAACATATTTCTTGTCCTAATAGTTATTGAATGAAAAGACCAGTCTGTTTCAGGCTTAGCTTTGGTATGTAGGAATGACCTTGTGGAAGAACTGACTGTGAAAACAGTCCTGGGACAAATGCTTACCACTTAATCCATTTCAAATAGGAAGTTGAACAAAATACAATCAGAAATTAAGGGAATTAGTTAACTAAACTAAAGAGGTCAGGGGAGACATAATTTTTTTAAAAAAAAACCAACGTGCCCAAACTGTCAGAACCACACATAAAATGTTTTACTGGAAATGCAAATGTAGGATTAACTGCTTCAGAATAAAGGGTAAGCAGAGATCCTGCAAGGAAGGCTGTGGCTTGGAGGTTAAAGGCTTCTGTGAAAATTGTCAAAAGTCAAGCTGAGCTCTTTACAGAGGACACTGATGCAATTAAAAGGTGTTCTTCAGATGTAAGAACAAGGACTGAAATGAAGCCACGATGCATTGAAATACACCTTAAAAATAATCTGGATATGATCTCAAAACTAGATATATTTTCTACCTCCACCCTCAATAGAGTGATTACATTGAAGGTGCTATATTAAAACCAAAATAATTTGTATACATGTGGGCCTGAAAAATAGAATCTCTGATTTAAGAGTAAAACTTAAGTGTCTGATCTTCCTGGATCTTGAGAACCGTATGATAGCTATCCCTAAATGACCGTAAGAATGCCACAAGGTTGAAAGCCCTCTGTATATTTTCTTCCCCCTAGCTATATTGATTGTTCTTGTAAAATATATTACTCTCTCTGTAAGTCTTGCTTTGGCTGTGTCATTAGATGACATCTTGAAATATCGTAGGGGACTGACACATAAAATTTAAAATCTGATGTCAAACATTTTTGATAGATCATCATTTCGGAGGTTCTCACGTATGACTGGAGAATAACAAATATATTTCTTACTGTTGAGAAGCGGCAAAAATTTGACTCGGGGACCTATAGATTGATTATTCTGACATCTGTTGCGTGAAAGACTATAGAACAAGGAAGTCATTATTACATTATTAAAGATAAGGAATAATGATGAATGGAAGATGAGAGGAGAATGAAGCATAATTTTACCTTAGCCAGGTTGTGCCAGAATAATTTGATGGTTCTTTTTGATAGTTGTTGCATTTCTGAGAAGTGTGTGGGTTTTCTTTTTTTTTCCTTCCCTAAAACACAAGCTTTGTACAATATATCGGGTGTTAGATTTTTGGTAGAGAAAGGGAAGTGTGTATACCATTGCAAAGAGCACTGGTGCAGTTTCACTGGGAATCTGAGTATGTTGCCAGTGCCCCATGTTCAAGACAGATAAATTAAGGTCTGGAGGAATTGTAAGAAAACATTTAAGGAAACAGAGGTACTATCATCTTGAGGACTAGAGGAGAATAACTTTGCTTAGCCTAGTGAAAGGGAAGGTGAGAAGGGTGTGATTATTGTCAATGAATATATCAAAGGAATAAACAGAAAAGAATTCTTTCTGTTAAAGTACAGCAGTGACAACAAATGAATCATAAACTAGGCACAAATAAATTCAGGTTAGCAATTAGGAGGCTGCTTCTATGGAAGCAGGGTGTTTCTCGAACAGCCTCTCAGATGATGCTCACCTTCCTCTTCTCATGTTCTCTTATCAGAAGTGTTGTCTGGAATAGGAAATACCTGTTCCGCCCAGGACTCGTGGTGTCCACAAGAAGTATTGGTTTTCACAGAAGAACTATTTTAGATTAAAAAGATTCGCATTGAGGAATTTGTGGTGGTTTCTGTGTGCAAGGACTATTAGTATTATATGTGTCTGTTCAAAGGCTCATATTCCACTCTGAATAAATGAAAAACGGAGCCTTCAGTAGCTATGGAGACAAAATGTGCTGGAGGACATAAAAACTGAAAAAGTTGTAAGATATTTTCATCTCTAGACTTTTTTATTGAATGGAATGTACTTATGATAGGGGCAGATCACTTTATAAGATATAAAATCCTATGTACCAATTGGTCTTCTGGGCTTTAAAGTACATGAATATCATGAAGGCAGGAAATGCAGAACTTAAGCAAACAAAGATCAGTAGTCAAGTGCATTAAGAAAATGAAGACTGAGCTTTAGTGCAACTGGGGCAGAAAAATAGCTTGTAGTTTTAGTGCAGTGATTTAATCCAATTCCATTTTTCCCACTTTCCTTTTTTTACCATTTGTAGGGTACTTTAAATTTTATTTATTTATTTATCTATTTATTTTAAGGTTTCTGCCAAGTGGAAGAAATGTCACTCGGCCATCCCTTCCCCTCTGGTGAGGAATGAGGTGGTGGTTTTGTCCCCATGTGTATGGGGACGGAGTGTGGTTTGATTCTCATAGAGGGATAGAGAAGAGCCCTGGGAAGCGCTAGCAAGCCAGTCCAGCAAATATGTGAGGGTTGGTTTTGGTTTGGTTTCTTTTTTTTTTTTTTTTTTTTTTAAAGACAGAAGCTATGCAGCCTTAAAAGGACTTGTTTAAATTTTTGTGTGTGTGTGCTGAATATGTCAAGTTTGTAAGGAGCCAGCGATTCTCGCATCCTTTTAAAGTGAAAATTATAGAATACTTCACATACTGTTTCTCACCAAACTGCAGATTCTATCTCTTGCTACAAGTAGAATCATAAAACTGAATTTAGTGAGAAACAGTGTGTGGACTGTTTTCATAATTTGCTGTTTAAAAATGGGTTGGGAGGCCAGGATCTGCTGGCTTCTAACAACCTTGACCTAGTGCACTCAGAAGGAACCCCCTTTCCTCCCCCTCACCCTGCAAATCTAAACAAGCCCTTTTAAGGCTATATGAAAAGGATGGCTGATAGCTAAGGATATAGGTGCTATATAAATCATTAAAGAAGTGAATTAAATAATATGAGGAGGACTGGAGTGAAATGGAAACCACAAATGGCAGCAGAAATGCAAAGCTCCATAGAAATTAGCTGGAGGTTTGCTGCATTTCATGGCTTCTTTGCCTTAAAATTGGTTCAGATGGTTGGGGAGTGTATGGTATATTCCTGTTGCATACACGTAGCTGAGCTAGGGTCTCAAAGAAGGATCTGAAGAGTGTTAATTGGCTTCCATGAATTGCTAAAGAATGCAGCAATGGAGGCTTTTTGGATGTTGGTGTGTATGGTTTTCTAATGGGGAACTGAGTGCTAGAGAGCTCATTTGCCTGTCATTTTTCAGAGTGCTTCCTTAGCTTATGGTTATTTTATAGCACACAAATCCTGTGAGCCTTTGAACAAAGTGAAAAATGCGATTGCTGCTTTAGGACAACTTCATTCTTTCCTGTGTGCATTATATGTCTGGCGCTTCCCATTTCAAGCTCTTGTGATTAGGTTGCACGCTACACCTAACTTTCCTCCTACCAGGCACTGTGCTTCACTAGCCATCACTGGATATAATGCCGTCCCTCTTCAATGTGTGGATTTATTATGAAATGTGTGTTGGGTTAGTGGGCGTGAGGTACTTGGCTTGCAAGCTGATACAGCAATCTTGTTTTAGTTTTCTTATTCTAGACTTTATTAATTTAGGTATTAGCATGGATTTAATGCAGTATCACTTAGATTAGCAAAATGTTAAAATCATTCCTGTAAGTCAAATGCCTTAATGCATCTTCTCATCTGTGAAACTCCTCTGGAATGGCCTTGGCTTAGCCAAGGCTGTTCTCTAGCATTGGTAGCAGGCTGTGAGCTGTGATCTGCTATGAATAAATGTAATGCAGTAAAGTCTAGCCTGATAAAATTTTTGGCATTACTCCTATCATATGTGGAACTTTAAAAACATACTTGATTTCTGTGTGGCTTGTAGCGTACCTCTGTCTGCAGGACTGTGATCCTAATCCCTTTAACATGAATGGGAGTTCTTTCTTCTCTCAAGGGAGTCAGCTGAAAAAGTCTGCAGTCTCTTTCCACCCCCCCACCTCAAATATTGCTGGTATGTCAGACACTCCAGCACTGCTTTAAGCATTCTCAGGTGTCTGCCTCATTTTACCTCTGGAATGGCTTTATTACCGGACTTTGAATAGTGGCTCTTTAACTGGGCGTTGACTTCATTTGTAGTCCTCATGAAAAGGAAGGCAGAACAACCTTTGCTACTTTATAGGATTCCTCAGTATTTTATTACTAATAATTATTAATGTGCCACACCACTGTACAGACAGTACAGGATGCAGCTAAATCCAGTTGTGGATAAATGCTTGCCAAACGTGACAAGTTCATTCTCTTTACCTCTTAGTAAGGAACACTAGGCTGGTTGAAGGCATAAAGGTTCATTCCATCTTTTCATGTTCTCTTCTCTTTAACATTGAGTAGACTTCCATAGCTGATGCTGTTTTGACATCAGTGAAAGTCATGTGTCGCATTTGTCATGGAGTATGCAGCTAAATAATTCAGCACATTTGAATCCCTTTCTGTGGGAAAATGTGGTCAGGAGACACCGAGTTGGGACAGAGCTTTTGTAAAAAGCATCCTGGCAAGAGGGCAAGGCAAGAGACTTGATTAGGGCAGCACTGTTCCCAGTTGAGTCTCGGCATTGGATAGATGCCAATATTTGCAGGTTTTGAATGGAGCTGCCCATCAATAACCTTGAGTCTAGAGGGAAGACACCACTACGCTCCAGAGGAATTTCAAGGCAGTGAGATGAACAAAAGCTCCTCGAAGGAAGAAATGGTCTGGCTTATCTTTATTGTTTTGTGACTTTAGAAAACATCAGTCTTTATTTTGAGAATTGCTTTCTTTGATTTGCAGTAAAAGACCAGACTGATTCCTTGGATTTCTTCCCTAGCCACACAGTTTTGGGCAACTTCACATTCGGATTTGTATCTGAATTCTTTGAGTCAGCCTCATCATTGGCATGAAATAGCGAAATAAAATCTAAGTGTGATGGATTTCTTTTAAACGGAAAGGTTTATTAGCTTATTAATTTCTTGGGTAGTGTGGTAATGAGTTACTCAGGCAAATGTTTTTATTACATTCTTTCTTTCTTCATTTTTTGTTTGTCCCCAAAAGGAGAGCTCTTGCTTTTGACAGCAATTTTTATTGGCTGCATTTAGATGGAGTATAAGTGTGCAGCCAGTATGCTTTCTTATGCTGCATAATGAAAAAGTATGTGGTGTTATTTTGAATTATGAAGAAATTTGTTTTCATAATAACTTTGAATAGTCTGTGGGGTGTAATTATTTATCACAATAGGTACTTTTTTATTTCAATGATGTACTAATTAGCATGTTAATACTCTTTAAATATCCAAGACTTGACAGTGAAGGTTTGGGGAAAACAACATGGACTGATTTGTTTTTCTGAATGATATTTTGCCACATATTTTATCAGCTGGTTGGTAAACTATTGTAGATAAAAGTTTCTGTCTATCTGACAGAAGAAGTTTTATGGGTTTAAAAGAGTTTTTCCTCACTCTGGGAAGGGTGGAGAATGAAAGTAATAACTCACTTGAGTCTACTGATAAACTTCAATGAATGGCATTTTCAGCTTAAAACCAATATTTCTCTATGCATTCCTGCCAGTTTTACAAGTACTATCTAATATGACTGGTACCAGGGAAGGATTAGAAGTTACCTTTTTTTCTTTATTTTTTACAGAATTAGAGAATAGTTAAGATTGGAAGGGTCCCTCTGGAGATCATCTAGTCCAACCCCCTGCTCAGAGCGGGGTCAGCTACAGCAGGTTGCTCAGGGCTGTGCCCAGTCGTGTTTTGGGTATCTCCAGAGACGGAGACTACACAGCTTGTCTGGGCAACCTGTTCCAGTGTTTGACCACCCTCACAGTAAAAGTCTTTCTTATGTTTAAGTGGAATTTCAGTCTGTGCCCACTGTTTCTTGTCCTGTCACTGGGCTCCACAGAGAAGAGTCTGTACTTCCCACCCCCACCCTCTGCCCCAGGTATTTCTACACATTGATAAGACCCCCGCTGAGGCTTCTCATCTGTGGCTCTCTCAGCCTTCCCTTGTATGAGAGATCCTCCTGTCCCTTACTCATCTTTGTGGCCCTTTGCTGGCGGACTTGCTCCAGTAAGTCCCTGTCTCTCTTGTACTGGGGAGCCCAGAACTGGACCCCGCGTTGCAGGTCTGTCTCAGCCACGCTGAGTAGAGGGGAAGGATCCTCTCCCTTGACCTTCTGGTGACACTTCTCCTAATGCAGTTTATGCAGCTTAGGAAGCTGTTGGCCTTCTTTGCTGCGAGGGCGCATTGCTGGCTGAAGTTCAGCTTGTTGTCCATCAGAACCAGGACCTTTTCTGCAAAGTTGTTTTACAGGCTGGCAGCCCTGCTACATTTGACTTGCATGCTGGACAGTTCTTGCATTATGCCCAAGTGTTCCTAGAGGTCTAGCAGGTCTGCTGTGATGTGGGCCTGACAGGCAACCTTGTCATAAAGTCTGTGTACCTTTGGGCAGCATAGGCAATCTGCATGCCCATTAACTCGTGCAGCATTTGGCATCTGTAGCTGGCTTATGGGCCTCATGATGGCTGCTTGACATAACTGCAGTGATCTGCTAGGAAGCATGGTCCCAACGTTGAAATCAACACTGCGTGCTCAGTTTGTGCACACAGTGTAGACAAGAATACACAAGCTTGGTTCTGCACTAAGCTTTCTCTGTTGTGGGTACCTTAGTGTCTTACCTTACACTAAAAAGTGAGCTAGTATCCAAAGGGTTTTGACACAAGGAGAACTGGTCTTGTTTTCAAAAGCCAATGTAGATCTGTTGTTATTATATAACCACTTTCCCTGAGTGGTTTATAGATGCAAGTCTTCTCTCTTTTTAGTGTGGAGCTTTCACTCATATTAAGGAAAAAAACCCCACAAACTTGCTTGTAAACTAACAAAAATTAGTAAGATTCAGGAGCAGACGTGGTACCTGTAACTTAGCTTCCTCTTTAAGTTGTGCTGGATTGTAGCTCAACACTCTTTGTGTTTTTCATGTTTATGAAATAAAGGAAGCTGGAAAGCTTTATGCATGTTTTAGGGCCAAGAAATCCTGCATGCTGGCCATAAAAGACATCTTGTGAAATCTAAAGCAAGGGAATTGAAGATGGTCTCTAACATTTTCTTTGCAACTTTACACCACAATGCTTTTAAAAAGGCATTAAATATTTATTTGTCAGATGCAAAGATGCAATTCTACCTTTCTAAATGCAGAAGACTGTCAGAATTATTATCCTGGTTTTCTAGTCAACATTTTTCTTCCTCTAAGTAAGGAAAACTTCTTATCCCTATAATGCCAATACATGAAAGAATTAATTGCTTTAATAGGCAAACACTCAAAAGTACTGAAGCCTTGAAGCCCAGCCTTTAAGAGAAAAATGTCAAAAGAACAATTCAGTTTGGGGGTTTTTTTGCCCTTTTTTTTTTTTTAATTGTATAACCTTGTATCAGTGATGAAAACAGCTAATATTGCCTCTGTATTTGGAGCCGAAGTACTTAAATGAATATGAAAGTCCAATGTAAAACTTTTTTTCCCCTTGACTTGCTGCCAGCAGATATTTTTTATCTCAGAGGTGTACAGCATTTAAAAGCTTTAGTCATTTTTAGGCTCATAGTGGTGTTGTAGTCCTGAAAAATGCATGTTGCCCTGAATTAGGAGGATGAAAACGCCAAAGTGGTTGCTTGGTTTGCTCCAAATGTTCACCAGCATAACAAAGAGTTGAAGTTGCCTTTACCTGTTCATCAACAGGCAGTCTTACACAGTAGCAACTAGGTAAGGAATAGGCAAGAGAAATGCCTGAGTCTGTACATTAACAATTAGATGTATTCAGTAACTCTTCTGGAAAATAACAGTTTGGTCCAAAAAACAGATGGACTTTGAAATGAGAGTTAAATATTTACGTTGGTAGTAAGATCCCGTGGAAGACTGATAGTGTCTTCTAACCACAGACTGTTGCGATGAGCCATGCGTACCTGTAGTGAAGAAGAGCGTAGCTGTTGCAAGAGAATGAACCGGTTCTGAAGTCCTGAAGTAGCTGAGATAAAAGGAGCTGGACCAACCATCTCAACTCAGTGAAAGGAAAAGGGGGAAGAAGGAGCAGAGTGCTGAGCCCTTTAGCAGAAAAGGGAGAATGCGTTTTCTCTTGGATGCTCCTCAGGACCAGTCAGTTAGCCATATATTTCTGTTTTATAGGCTGAGGTGCTTTGTCATCTCTTCATAGCCCTGTTCTGGGCTGTGAATGTACGCTCTTGGAGGTGCACAAGAACAAGGAATGTGCCCGGACTATATATGCTGATGTAGAAATGATTAATGATTTAGGAGACTCTTTTTCTAACAGTCGCTGTTTCTGCTTAAGCTCAGCAGTATTCATGGTATGTGATGTTCACAAAGTTTTTGGACTGAACTGCTAGTACTTCTCGATACTCCACAGAGGAATCTTTACAAGATCTGGACTGAGCTAAGTACCTGTGTATGAAGCCTGGTCATAAACATATAGATCTATGAAATGGGAAAAGGATGTGTTGGAGGAGAACAGTTTCATTCCTGTTTCCTTTTAAAGGTTTCTGCTCCCATTAAAAGGTTTTCCCCACTGCTGTCCTGTGTGTGAAGACAGTTGTTTCTGATAAGCAGACTTCAAATTTCTCCTTACTGTTAAAATACTAGGCCTGTGGATACCTCACTCTCCACCTCTTTTACAGTCTTCTGGCACCTTAGTTCCACTGGAGCTTGTTACAGCTCTTGCCAACTCTGACTGCATGCAAGACCCCTTGGTGAAGAGCACAGAGATGTTCTTCGTAACTGAGGCAGTAGCCTCAGTAGCTTAAGTATTCATTTAAGCTCAGTTCTGTTGCTTAGTGTTCACTGAGCCTGCAGAAAGTCTTTCAAGAAGCTGTCTTCTGCTAATGACGGAGAACTCTGCATATATATGATCTTCTCTACACATTAACCTGATCTGTCCTTTAACTCCTCGGAGCTAGAACTAATGACACTCTTTCTAGCTGGGAAAGAATGAGTTTCTGTTTGACTATCAGTAGCTAGCAATGTCACGTTGTTAATGTTTGGGGACATTAAAGTTTTGTTACATTGCTGAACACAAATATGCCACTGGATATTTGGAATCTCACAGAGGCTGATTTTGTTGTAGTACCACTGTCCTCTTGGAATTTAAAATGAGAAAGCTCCCAGGTCTGTCCCTTTTGTGGGGCTGCTCCCCAGAGTCCGTGGCCGTTTTCCCCAGTCCATCAGAGAATCTCTTAATCAGAATGAAATTAATATTAGAGATGACCTGCTAACTCTACCACTGTATCTTTACAGGAGACTCTATACCTCTCTTTTTCCACAGTTACCTCTGTCTCAGTGAAGGTGACGAAGGCTGATTGCCATGTACACAAAACCCTCTTTAGTCTGGCAGTGTATGTGATTATTCTTACACTGGGTGTATTTATAATGTAACAGGACCAGGCTCAGTGTGTCACTACATGAAAGAAAGGCTCTTCTGGCATACATCAGTTAAATCATCCAGATGGCAGAAGCTACTTCTGTTGGATTTTTTCAGATTCTGCTTTAGGAATTGCCTCTTCACTGCTAATACTGAGAAGTAAAGTGTGGGGCCTTTTGAGGGGTAGCAGTCAGCATGTGCTTTATGTGTGGTAAATGGCCAAGTGTGTGCTGCTGTACTTGCATGTTACCTGGCACAGTTAAGTGTGGGAGGGGTAACTTCTTGCTGAGACATTTCTGAGGTGGGAACCTAGCACAATAGAAGCCCCTTGTAAGCGTATGATGGCAATATAAATTTTTGTTAGTGTTAACTAACTGGGGGGTTTGAGGTGGGGCGTTGAAAAGGCAGAATGCTTTCTGCTTGTGATGTGTCACCTTGGGTGAAGAGATTGGCCCCATCTATTGTCATTTAAGATAATCACTATTTGTTCTTCAGGCAGTGTGATGTGTTCTGTCAAGTGGTATTATTGTATCTGCTTTTGACTTTCATTACTTAAAATATTCTTAGAAGGTACAAAACAGCTCTTGTCATGCATCTGTGTTTTCTTTGGTAAAGGTGTTGGAGCCCAGCCCTTTGTCATCTTCACATTTAACTTTGAGAAGACATCACTGATAACAGTCATGTTAGGGAAGAGAATGAGGAGATTTGGTCACTAAAAAAATTATCTGAAGGATCCTCGTCATACTAAATTTTTGCATGTAATAAGAAGGTCTCTTTATATTGACCCAGTTGAGCACCACGACTGTGTCCAGCAAGAATCCTGCCCGTGCCTGACTTGCCTGTGGGCCAGGAGGGTTGTTCCTCCCTGGTAAGAAGAGGGGTTGATGTGACAGTTCTGTGTCACACAGAGGAGGTGCTCATGGAGGAAGCGTGGATGCAGTCCCACGATGCGTTGGGCTGTTGATGTAATTTGGTTTATGCTGAGAGAAAAACTCTTATTACAGTCTAGTAGGACAGCAAACCACAATCAAAACAGTTACATTAGTACACAATGTGAAGAAGCTCATTTAATCCTCAGGCAAGTTTCAGAGGTCAGGTCTTTTCATCCCATTGCCTTGTCTTGGCAGAGGCCCAGCACCAAGGGAGAGTCCTGTCCTCGCTCTGTAATTCCTCCTCCAGACAGCCTCCCCAGGCAAGAAGAGGCTCTCTCTCGGCCGTGTTATCTCCCTGGACCTGGTAAATGCACGCACAGAGCAACTATGCTGGAAATGTGTGTTGCTTAATTGTCTTTTAAAGCAGTTCTTGATGGCCCGGTTCCCTTCAGGCCCCCCGATCTCCTCCCGTCGTAGCTGGGGTTGCGTACGTGCGAGGGTTTAGGGAGTTGGGACACGTGGAGGCTGCTGCGGTTAGCGAGGGATGAGGGGAGAGATGTGTAGGTTTCCAAATAGCTACAATGAGATGGCACCACACACGAGTGGGAGGTGAGAGGGCTGATTTGCTGGTGGACGGGATTTAAAGGGAAAAGGAGAGCTAGCAGGCCGAGAAAATGGCAGACTGTGGTATGTATGGGCAAATGTAAAGCAAGACCTGAGAAAAGAGAGAAGGGCAGAAGGATGCGGTCGGTCTGAAGCTGCTCTGCTTGCTCAAGAGAACTGCAGGCGACCTCCTTTGGTACAGTTTGAGGATAGCTGAGCGATGACTACAAGCTTATTTAGGCCAGTGCTGTCAGAAGTGCTTGTAAATCATGTGTCTTCCACCTGATTTTTAGGATGTTCTACATGCGTGTTGTTCTGTAACTTGAAAAATGAGAGAAAAACGATGAAAATCCAGCTATATGCTAGCCCTGGAGTTTTCACAAGCAGGGAAGCAGAAAGCATTGGCTCTAATAAAACCTGCGTCTTCTCAGAGTAACTTCCCTAACAGTGGTGCACTCAATTGCCCAGTTATGTTCCTCATGAATGTGACATTCAAAATATTTACAAGAGCTGCTGCCTTGGAATGTCTCACTTAGCTTTGGGGTGGTGGGGACTAGCGGCTGCAGTGGCCTCTGCCTTCTTGCTGCCGGGTGGGGTGGCTGCAGGGAGTCTCCATCTCATCCTGAGGTTTGTTTTCCAAGGAGTTTATTTAGCGCTTGTCAATTATTTATGATGTTCAAGGCAGCTTTTACGGGAAAGTCACATTAATTCATGCAAAGTGTGCTGTAGGCATATATGGTTGAAAAGACAGAGAACTGTGTGGATTGAAAAGGTAAAGATTTATTTGAAGATGGGACACTGCTCTCATTTCCCAGAATACTTATAATGAAGGAGACAGGGTTACATTAAATGGGTTGGCACGAAGCAGTAAAAAGCTCTTTTAGGCTTGGTCTTGAGAGAGATGGAAAGTTCTTGTTAAGCATTAAGCATCCGGGGAACCTCTTGCGTTTCAGGTACTCGGATCTTTGCAGGGTTGAACATTTGGAGACCTTTTTTTGTTTTGTTTCATTCACATCCAGTTGCCAAGTTGTCTAATACCCCTTGACAGAGAGACACAGGAGCTAGCTAGCACGTATGGAAAGATATGTTAAAAAATAAATGATAGTTTTGTTGCTATATGTTCTTTTATGTCTTGTAGCTTTTTTTTAAGAAAATGACTGAGAACCTGGCAGTGGCAGTTTCTGTTCTTCCGTCAGAACATTCCCATCAGTGCATTATTTTTGCTGACATGCTGTATAACTTTTGAAACCTCAAATTAAGGGAGAATACTAGAAGAAAAGTGATTAAACATCCTTAGTTGCTCTGAAATACCTACAATGTAGTTCTGTTGCATTATTTATGAGATAAGAATATTTAATTTTTAGTCTCCTTCAGGAAAAAAAAACAACAAAAAACCAAAGAAAGATTGTGCAAGGTTAAAATAAATAACAGAAACAAGGCTTTTTGGAGGTTTGATGGACTCTGTCTCAGGTAGAAGATTATTTTATAATATGGATGTGTTCTGCTGCATTTTCCGTTACATATGATGTAAAAGGTTTGGTTGTCACTTGCAATAATATTCCTTTACATTTCTCTGACTGTGTAAAGCAGCTAATAGTGGTACAAAACGTATGCTCTGAATCCAGTGTAAGTGACACAGAGACCTAAAACAGCATTCCTGAAGAGTTTAAATTTTTTAAATGTAAGCAAGTTACATCAAAATAAACTCAAATATTAGTTTGCTGCATATTGGCTATTAAGTAGTTTCTGTCTATTACAGTGAAAAGTGGCATGTTCTTTTGTCACTAAAGGGTGACCTAATTCATATTCATTATGGGGGTTGCAGTGTGAGCCCAGGCTTCTCAGCTGTAATCTTACCGCAGAGTTTACCCCGTGGCAATGCTGCAGCAGCTGCCTGGTCTGCCTGTGTTTCAAGCTAAGAAGAAATCAGACAGCTACTAATGAATGCTGTTTGAGTAAGAAGAGTGGAAGCAGTGTAATAGTGGGATTAGTGGAGAGGTTAATGCATCTGTTTTCAAAGTAATTGTCCTTCTTTGTTAATATATTGCTAGGATTTAGTATGGGCATAAAGGAAGTGAGGAAGAAGACACATCAAAGAGAGTCAAGAAGTCTAAGAGGAGGAAATGAGGAAAGGAGAATGTAGAGCCCGTCCAGGCAGATTAGATGGATTAGAAGAGAAGTATTTTAGAGAAAGGGACAAGATCAATGAGGAGCAGGTCAAATGACTCCTGAGAAAGATGCCTGAATAAGCAGTAGAGCAAGTGGGTCATGTTTTGATAGGTGACCAGGAGATTTTGTAGATCAGGAAGTCAATCTTTATTGAATGGAAGAAGTGAGTAATGGTTAACTACGGTGATAAAGGATGTGGGTTATATTGTTCATTTTTATCTACCATGAAAGTATTTACTTGGGCAGTTCTGGAGTATCAGCATTAAAGATTAAGAAAAAATCCTGTGTGACTGAACTCAGTGTGTGCAGTCCCACTGACTTCAGTAGAATATTTCTACGCATAAGTTTTCAGTATCTTATTAACCAAATAGCATGAAGTATTCCTGAAGAGCTCTTTTTAAAAGTTGGCATTTTAAGATCTGGAGCTATATAAGGATTGCTTCTTTAACATGTACAATTCTAAGCATTCTATTCATTGTTTAAAATAGGCATCAAAGAAACCCCAGACTTTAATTTTCTGTAGAGAATAATGGCATTACGACGAATCATAGCTGTCCCAACTTACAGTCTGTTGGACTTACTTAAGTTGAGGTGGAATCTCCCATCCCGGGGCCAGCGTAACATGTCAGGAGAAATGGGTATTCTTCCTTCTCTTTTACTGACACTTTGTGGCACGTTGCTTCTCAGTGGTTTGAGTTTCCCTATTTTTCTATTGAGTTGGAGAATGTCTGGCATTATCCTTATTTATTTCAATTATTAAAGATCAACAGTTTGCTTTATTACTGTTTTTCTAGATGATGCAAGCAAGTGACTTTGAGAGATGCCTTTCTAATATGGTTGAGATGCTCTAAAGCATTAGAACAGCAGTCACTCCAAACTGAACAAAGATCTGCCATTTCTGCCCTGCTGTGTTACAGTTAACTAGATTTAAGATTCCTATTGCTGGATAATATCTTTCCAGTGAAATCTTTTAGTGAAGCCGTCAGACATATTGATGAAATGAGTGCATTTCTTATGAAGTTTTCTATAATCCTTCTCCAAGTTTATATCAATGTGCTGTGTATTTATGAAAGGTGCTTATAAAAAAAATCAGTAAATATGTATGTTTGTATGCAGATCAGGATAATTAGTGGGCTATGGATGAAAGAAAAAAATGAATGGCAGATGAATTCTTGTGGATGCCTACTTGGCCCTCCTTTTTGGTGGAATTATTGAGCATCTGGTGACAGGAGGGGAAAAAAGTTATTGGAGGTTGTAACTTCGTTAGAAGAACATAAGAAAACCCTTCCTGTGTTGTATTCTTTCTTGAAATAACTGTTACAGTCTTTCATTTACACATATATAATTTAAAGTCTGTAATATACACATTTTCCAAAAGCATTCATTTTAAAAATCGCCTTGGAAACTCATCAGTCTAATGAATGTAGTTGATACGTTATAATTCTTTTTCTTGATGCTATCTCACTTTCGTCTTGTTGCTTTTCTTTGTAACCTGTTGACAGATTAAAATAAACACTTAGCTAATAACAAGCCTTTTTTTATTTTTTCATATAAAAGCTTCTAATGGGTCGTGGCTTGGAGACACTTCGTCCTTGTCTGTGCCAAACTCAACAGCAACCAAAAAAACCCCCTAACAACAAAAAGACCCAAGCATGATTAAGGATTTTGTAAACCACAGTGAGATACAGGAGATAGATGGGAAAATCTGTTAATAACTTAAATTCCATCCTTTTGTCTTACACTAGGGTAAATGATGTGAGAAGTGGAAAAAGTCCTTGAATTTTTTTGAAACAGCAAAGAATTGCATGTATTATGGTGGCATTCTTTGAATTTATTTTGCCTCTGATTTTTGTTACAACTTTTCAGCTGAGCTGTGAAGTGGGGCAGCTGACCTAACATGCACCATACTGAGAGAGAGGGCAAACGCTTAAAGAATATTTTATATCCTTGTACAACATTTCTGTTCCAGTAGAATATAATAAAATATTTAATAAAGTGGAAGAAAGTTGGAAATACAATTCATAACAGGAGGACTTGGCTTTAAAAACTTGAAATACTTGCTGTTTATAATTTGCCTTCCTTGGTTGCCAATACAATTATTTTCAATAATCTCAGTCCTTTCTCAATACATTATGTTGTGAAAAAGCAACTACTGAAAGACAAGCTAATGCAGAAAGTTCAGACTGAACTGGTAATTTTCATTCAGGGACACAGTAAAAAATCACATTTGAATTGTAAATGGTTCCCACATGTATAAATAAAAATAGAGAACAGTCATTCTGAATTCAGCTTTCGTGTCACATTAATAAAAAAACAAAACAGAAGCTCAGCTGAGTAACTGTATTGGGAAATACTTTTAAGATGAATAAATCTCAATCTGTTGCATACCATAAGTGTTCTGTATAGTTTGTTTCATATCGATTCCTTCTGGTTTTGCAAGTGGTTAAGCTTTGCTGTTTTCTACCTGCTTCTGCAGGAGGCATTTTTGGGTCTTCTGCCTTGCTGTCCCATATGTTTTATGAAGATGGTACATTAGCTTACAGCGCTCAGTTGCTTGTCCTGCCGATCCCATCTTCAGATCCACCTGGAGTCTCCCGCGAGACCCGCAGGATGCGAGCGCGAGGCAGTGATGCTGAGAAACCCCTTGCCCCCCGCGCAGGCACCCTGAGCACCCAGCTCTGGCGTAACCAGCCTCCCGCTCGCTCTTCTACACGTGGCAATTTCCACGTTGGCACTCGTGTCCTGAGGAGGGTGAGCGGCCCAAGAGCTAGCGTGACACAAGCCTCTCCTGGATGATGAGTGTAGTCCTTCAGCGCTCTGAAGTAATGGATTTAGGACACCTGCATCTGCTGCTCCTTAGGGGCTGGTTTGAGCAGCCCCTTGCTCAGCATGCCGGCGGCTGTGAAAGTGATCGGTTGTAACTCCCCTTACTTCTTGTGCTTCCCAGTGGGATGCTCTTGCTTCTGTTACAAGCATTGAGGGTTCAAGAGTGAAGCCTCAGGACTGACTGTCCTTTTTGCAAACCTGGCCCTTGAAATGTGTGTTTTCCCAGTTGGTAGCTACGTTGGCTTTTACTGAGGTGAGTGAGAACTGTGGGCGGTGAGCGCTCCCAACAGAACTGGGCGTTTACTGAAAAAAGGAGCCATTTGGCTCAGGCATGAGAAACGGTAGAGGTTCAGGTGCTGCAGGTGGCTTTCTGACCTCTCGTACTCCTCCAGCTCACCAAGGGTATTTCCTACTCTTCATCGCTGGATGGACTTTTTTTACACTTGTCACCATGTAAAGTATATATTTACAGCTCTTAAGTTTGTAAACACGTATTGCTACGGAGTTATTAGCATCTCTTCTACTTTGCTTCTGCTTATTGTTCCAAGGTGCTTTTACCAAGTACTATTATAATAAATTGTAAACTGTTAAATAATTGTTTAGGAATGCTCTGACTTGAGCTTATTATACATGTGAGGGCTAGTTTAATTTTTGTTGGTAAATGGAAACTATTTTCCTCAGCAGTCTGGGACTCTGAACAGCTGAAGGATCTGCAAACAGATTCATCAGGGTGAAAGTAGTAAAACCAGTGCTGCTTGGGCTCCTCTCTTCCCTTCGGTGTGGGAAACATTACGTTTTCTAACCAGATAGTGGGAATGTTTTCTTCTGCGGGCCTGAGTCACTTGCGAGGAATGCTAAGATTAATGCAGAAGATTAATTTTCTCACTGCCGCCTTCTCTATAGCAAAAATGGAAGCTTGCTTGCTTATGAATTTTTCTCTCGTTTCCAGCAAAACTTCAGGTACTCTGAACATTTTTACTACAGATTCAAACTCAATTTTGCTCTGTAAAAATCTGTCCTTGCCTTTTAGTGACAATGAGCACAGAAGTCAATGCATGTCTCTTTCAGACGTAGCTTTTTTAGAGTACAGCAATTAATCTTCCTGTTCGCTCTGATGCATTTTGTGCACTGCTGGAAAATACAGAAAACCTTCTGTTCTCACAGAGCTGTGAACAGGAGTTTTACTTTATCAGATTTCCCTAGATACAGAATATCAATTTAATTCAATTTTGTCCACTTTCAACATAATATTAATTATACCTAATCTGTAACAGCATCTGTTCTGAAATGGCTTTTATATTTAGTACTGGATTCTCTAAAAGAGATTATGCTCGCTGTCGTCTTAATTAAGCATTAAGAATTATTGAAAGAATTAGTCTTAAGTACTAAAATTAACATAAAAAAAGAGATAAAGGATACCTTCCCAGATTGCTCCAGAGTAAGCACCACTGTCTATACATTGAATCTAATCAAAGGCTCGTGGCTCACAGTGGGCCAGTTTTTAATGCACTTGGTTTCACTGTGGCACGTATTGCACAGATGTTCCCACTGAATTTGAGCAAAAAAGACTTAAGACGTTGTCTGAAATGAATAAACTAACTGTTGAAGTAATTTCAGCAAAAGCAGTAATACGAAAATGAGTTAATGTTCCCATGACCAATGCATCTTCATTTATATCTTTATAAGATTTAACACATGTAGTTGAAAGCCATTGTAAGTTGAAGGAGTGCAAATGGCTTTTTCTCTGTAGCTTTTAAATAACAACATGCTCCATGTACTGTCCCTAAAGGAGCAGGGGCAAAGCTCCAGGTACCTTCCTTTGCACTTTGGTCCAGGCATTAGTTTCCAGCACTAACTGTAACGGCTTTGTTGTGCTCTAACCACTGCTGCTGCTTTCGACGCTGCGGGGGAAATGCCTGGCTTTCCTCCTACCCTCCCTGTGTCCCAGTGCCGCTCCTCGGAGAGGAGGGAGAGAAGGTGGTGCAGAGGTGACAATGCTGGCTCTGGGCCAACCAGCGTCTTTCTGTCTCTTTTTTTATTAAAAGGAAATCAGTCTGGAGGGACTAGGAGGAAGAAATGGAGGTGTGTCACACGAATATGTGTGTAACTTGGTATGGTTGTGTGCAGGTACCGCTGCTATGCATCATGTGGCTGTGTGCCTGCTAATGCCCATCGCTTGCGTTCTCTTCGATGCTCATATGGTTGGAGAAGTAATTATTCCAATCAAGACTAGAAAAAACAAAATTAAAGATAATTTCCATTTTAGATAGGTTGCTTTCTCAGGAAAGCTTGTTTGTCACGAACACGTGTAAAATCCTACTCCACTGGTGTCATTGAAATTTCTGCCATGTTCTTCATTTAGGATAGACGTTTACTCGGGGTTCCTGTAGTATTAAGGGGCAGAGATTATCTTGCAGCAAATGTCCCATTCTGCTCTTTGATGGCATTCTGGTTCTCCACTGTGGTGAGTAGATCATGAGGGGAGCGGGGAGATAACATTAAAAGTCTTGGATGTTTGTCATTTCATTGAATCAATGAGAAGACCTAATTAGTGATTGAAAAGAGAATTAAAATTTGACAGGCTGCTAAGTTTTGTATAGCACATTGTCATTCTTTTCCAATAGTACTTTTTTTTTTAAATTATTCATGACTCTTTTTGGCCTTTTTTTCTTTTCTGCCTTCCTGCATCTGATTGCTCATTTTAATTCTTATTTTCTAATGCCTTGAATTTTTCTTCATCTGTTGTTGACACCCTATTTCATTCTTTCGTCTCCTTGTTTACATTTTCTGCTTTTCCTCCATAGGTCTCATACTCTGACTCTTTCCTGCACAATGTCATATTGGGTACTCATTAATTTCCCGTGAATTGTTCCCTTCAGGTATTCAATGCTTGCTTCTACAATTCTTCATGATCCTTCTTTGTTTCTTTCATGTTATGCTAGAATCAAGACTGGTCATTATTCCTATCTGCCAAAATAGTTTTCTGAGACCCTTGTACCGTTAAGTAGAAACAAAGGTGAGCATGTATTTCGGTGTGCATAACAAGGCTAGAAATGAATTATAAGTGTGAAAGATAAAATATTCCTCTTGACTCCAAGAGACCCAGATTTCTTTTGAGTTCTTTATTTAGATAGCCTTGTTATTTCTGATTATCTGTATTCAGATCATCATTTCTATTTTCCCCACGTTAATACGTTGTCAACTTAGGTCTTGTTTTCTGATCAATGAAAAAGTCCAGATAACATGGATGAAAACTCCCATTTAGTCTAAATGGGAGGGAAATTGGTCTTAGTGAGACTAATTGAAAATATTTGAAGCACCACACAGATCTTAACAAGCTAACATGTCGCATTAAACTCAAGAGGAAACAGATTGAACCACAAACTGCAAAGGACTTCCTGAGCATCTGAGGCCTTTTTCAAAGACATTTGTTTTATTTATAGTGTATGTTACCTCAGTATGTTTCTAAACAGACAAGGAAGAGGAATTAGAGTCATAAGAGTACAGAAATGTATTTGAAATTTAGCATGAAAAGCTTCATACTGCGTTCCATCCTGTTTCACAACAGTTGCTGTAAGCATCTGGAGAAGAGAAAGGATTAAGCTCTGGGTCTTGAACGATGCGCTCATACTTGCGCAGTGAGTAGCAGGGTGCTGTCTGCATCTGAGATTGGTGGTGGACTTCTAAATCTGCCTCTACAAATGGTTGCTTTCTGACCTTAAACAATTTCCTTGGGGCTAAATTAAAATAGCGAAGGAAGTGTCAAGCTGCAAAGTCGTAACGTGGACTTTGGATATACTTGGCTTTTTCTGGAGGGGAAAACACAGCCTTGAGCATGTGCCTCACCTCATTATGCAATGGAAAGGAAGAAGCAGGTGCCATAACAGACCTGCCAGTGTGCCAGACAGAGCCCCACAAGACCCAGAAAACTCAGGGTCACCGTTCTCCAGTGTGGCCTGGCAGGAGGTCCAAACTCCAGTTTCTTGGAAAAGTTACAAGCCACTAGGTTAGAGAACACCCTCAGACTGGAGAGTAGTCTGGTAGTGGGGTTGGTATGGTTTTGGTTTTGGGTTTTTTTTTTCGTGGTGGTGGTTGGTTGGGGTTGGTTGGTTTGTTTGTTGGTTGGTTTGGGTTGGTTTTTTTTCCAGAAATATATTCCCACATCTGTGTAGTATTCTGGCCATGAGGCTCTTCTATAAAAGAGCCTGTTTCCATGTTTTTGACTGAAAGCCGTGGTCATCTCTCTGTCCTGTAAGCACATGGCCTTTTAGATGTGCCTCTGGGAGACCACCTTCTGAACTTTCCCCCTTTTGAACCCCTGCTCTGCGGACCTTAGGGTGGTGTGGCGGGGCTGAGGTACGGAGCATTGATTAGACTGAATTTCATTGATCATGCCAGAAGGGCTGCAGATGCCTGGGCAGTTTCCCGGGCCTAAATTTAAACACCTCTGTACAGTCCCTGTTAGGCATCTAACCAAAACCTCTTGCCTTGGTCTTCCCACATGTAAATTGGAGCAATTATTGAAAGCTAGATACTTCACACAAATGTGGGCTGGTCCCCTCTGCTGCTTTGTGGATTCAGTATGCTGTATATGTTGCTACAAACATAGCTTACAAACTAACCATAGTTGATTTGTTCTTAATAGTCACGTCTCAAACGATGTGAGGTATTGTTCCCTCTTGATTTCTAATACTCAGCATGGAAGAGAGCAGAGATGTTAATTTTTGAAATAAAATCAAGCATAGTCATTCTTTATGCTCTCAAAATCTAGTAAGAAACAAAGGTTTACCTTCTTCTGATTTTCTCTTTATAGGATCTTGACAAAACTGATATTCCTTAGACTGAACTTTTCTATATTATCAATATGACTTTTCAAGGTCTTGCACTCTTTCATACACTAAACTACAGTAACATGGCCTTGGGACCATCAAGAGCAATTGGGACCACTTTATCACCAGTCTTGTTATTTGCTACGTAAAATCTTTACCCAGAGGATGTGAACTACTTCTACAGGGACTATAGCAATTTGTGATGTCTCTAACCCTTTCTGTGGAGTGCTTCTTTTGGAACGTGTCAAAAGACTGTTAAAAATACTGTGAAAAAGCCTAGGCACCAAAAATCAGAATGTTTCTGTCTTGTTTTACTACGTACTGACTGAATCTGCAAAATAAATACCTTCAGGAGCCATATGAAAAAAGTTGTGAACCTGAGTTGGGCTCTGTTTAGGCCTTGTGGAAAGGCTTTCCTTCCATCATGCCTTTTTGCCAGTTAAGACATTAGTACAAAAACTTTGATAAACAAGGTGTGAAAGCAGAACAAATGAGCGTGGTCCTGCTCCTGCTAACCTTTGCTGAAAGGTTGATGTGAGCTTCCTTTGGGGCAACGTTGTCTGCCTGTGCGTATATGACAGGGAGAGAAGGTACGGGGTCTATACTGGGGTGCTGTAGCAGCTCCACCCTGCTGGGTAGCTCCCACTTAACTCTTCTTACCAGCTAACTTAATTTGATTTACTGGTCAGTTTGGGATTCTACTTTCTGGATTTTTGTTTTCTTGAATGACGTACAGGCAGACCCAAGTGTCTCTGAAGTGAAATGTGGTTTGGGGTACCTCAATTTTTGGATGACCAACTCAAGCAACTGATATTTTTGAAGGATAGGGGCTCATCAGCAATCCACCTCAAAGAGCTTCACAAAGTGAGTGGTTGTAATCTAATTCTGAGGCAGCATGTTTATACAAAAAGCCATACTCCATGTCATAGCAAGATTATCATTTGGCTCATTCCTGGAGACTTACTCACTGTTAAGATTCGGGAGGGGGACACCAGAAACAACACACACGATCTACCAAAGCAGCAAGCTCTTCTGTTATATGAGGAACTAGAGCAGACTGCAGCTTTGAAGTCATACAAACATTTGCTCTAGAGGTGTAGAAATGTGTAAAGTATAGCAGATCCCAATTTTTGACCAGGACTCTTATGTTTATACATCTACCCGGAAGGGATTTTGACTGGTTTGCTCTTATGTTTGCAAAACATAAGTAGGATGTACTTAAGTATATTTTTATTATTTATGGTGGTAGTTATAATTTCTGGGTTGGATATTCTTTAACATTCAGTGAGGAGCTAAATTTACATCCTTGGTCAATTGTCACACGTTGCTACATATTAAAACTGTTTGTCAGATGAGCGTTGATTTGAACAGAACAAGTCCCTTGCTCAGAGTAGCCCTGCTCATGCTAAAGCTGTGCCTTAGCTTCAGGAAACCCAATATAATTAAATGCCAATAGAAATTGTTCACTCGGCAATAGCTCAAGCACTTTATTGCAATGAGGCCTTGATTTCTTTCATGCCAAGGTAATGTTAGAGCAACACTTGATTTATCCTGAATTTACAGGACCGTGACAGATCATAATCTAGTTCCTGGGCATTAGAATACTTCTCTGAAAAATAAGAGGAGTGTAGTTCACTTTTTATAATTATACTGTTGTTTTTATGGCTAATAGAATATTCTCCATATGTAATTCTGAGTATAGTCCTGTGGGAGCTGGATAGTTAATATTAGGCAAAATTAAAAACACTAGAAAGGCAAAAAGCCTGAGTCCACTTTATGAAGAACATAGGGCAGTACTGCATACATAATATGAATGGGAAAATTCCCTGCTTTGTAGATTCAGTAGGATGTATGTATTTCCAAATGTGATTTTGTTGGGGTTTTGTGGGTTTTTTGTTTTGTTTTGTTTTTATTTGTTTTTGGCGTTTTTTTGTTGTGTTTTTTTTTTTTAATAAGAAAATAAATCCTCTCGTTCTCAAGCTACATTTCAGAGACGGTAGGATTTTTTCTTACTATTTTTCTCTTTTTCTTCAACCCCCCTCATGCCCAACATTTAGCTGTAGTCTTGAATCTAAACAGTACTCTTTGGATTTTTGTACTTGGATTTAGTGTTATTGAATAAAAACTCACAATATTCCCAGTGAGAAGCAAACATAAGATGCAGTATCTCAAGCTGCAGTGTAATTTGGTTACTGAAGATTCTGATGTGCATCTGCTTGGTTAAGCAATAAGGATATTTATTCTAATGCATAAACCAGGTGGTAAGTGAAGCAAATGTCTTGTATATAGAAATCTTTACACTGTTACTTACTCATTTCAGAATAAAGGAATTTGCATGTTACTCAGCTGTTTGTTCTTCCAGAAGATTCAGCAGCACTTCTCTTACAGAGTTCAGTGCTAGATATAATAAATTTATATTCATCAGCTCCATTGTGCAAAATTGTACAGATATGGCAGTTAAAATAGCATGATAGTGCTGAGCAATTAGCTTCTCATTTGCTTAACTGAGGATGGGATTCAAGCTTCATGTTCTGAGTGCCTTTCAATCTGGTGTATATATGATTAATGTTGGTGAGTCACTTCTGATGGGAATTTTAGCTTTTTCTCACATGACAAGATAGGGAGACTTTCTGCTCCTCCCACCACCAGTTTAAAAGCACTGCAAAAGACAGAAAGGAGGAGGTAATTTTTCAGATTTTCAGAGTTGCACCCTATTAAAGGAAGTGAGGAGATAGCCAGCCCATTGGCATTTGCTGCACAGGTGTCTGCAAACCAACTAGGACAGCTGAGATTGGAATAAAAGTGTAAGTAGATTGTTACTCTCTTGAGGAACCATCTATTCTCACTCTTTATTTAAATTCAGAATTTAGCTGGGAAGACTAGTCCAGAAGAAGGGGAAGAAGGATTTGGAAAGGAAATAATTCTGAAGCTGCAGGAAGGTAAATCATGAAGTGAATCCTGTAGGGTTTTGTCATAGGAACTAGCAGAGCTCTGGAGACCTGGTTATCCTTGCTGAAATTAAGCTGGGGAAAATATAATGCTTTATCTACCTAGGTTAGCTCAAAAGCTTGCTGTAGCTGAATGTGAAATAATGTAGGCATGTCAAATAATGTAGGCACGTCTATGGAACTTTCCCTGTGATTTTAGAAAATGTTTTTTCTCTGTTTATGTATGTGTGTCTCTGCATAAAGAATATAATATGTAGTTTGATTATGAGATTCAGTTTCCACAAAATGCATTGAATGGGGCAAAAAGGCTTCAGTATTGAGGAAGTTTAAAGGGCTCCAGTTCACCTGTACCTAGGGGCCAGATACTTGGAAATGCCTAGGCATATAAAGGTATGAAAAGTCCTCAGTAGCATTTTGCAGTGTTTAAACAGACTGCTGAGTTAATAACTACTGATGGCAATAGGGCTCAGGCAACTGACTTGCTTCTGTTTTAGAAAGCCCTGCTAGACCTCTGTGTGTAACTTTAGACTTCTAAGTAATATTAAAATATGGTCTGATATTTAAATGTATATGCTTCACCTAAAATTCGAAGTCTACCCCACGTCATTTGTGACATTGAGTATAGACCTCCTGTGCCTTGTGTTTTTAGCTTATGTGTCCGTATCGTCTGTTTTGTTAAACTGCAGCTGTAAGATAGGACAGGGCAGGATCACTTGAGGCTAACCTCTGCTACTGTAGGCAAGTGTATCATATAATTCTTGTCATTCTGGTAGTGATATTCACTATAGAGAACATCACTGACTATTTGGTGACCTCTGTGAATTTAGTCTTGTATCTTCTGTCTAATACCTTTTGGACTAGTATGTATTTCAAAACTGACTCAGCAGAAAGCATATGGCTACAATGAATATAAACGCCAATTATCACGACATTAGTTAGGTGCTGCTGGTTTGGGTTCACGTTATTGTTGGGTTTATATGTCTAATTCATGCTGTTCATGTTCGTGTCATGGCGAAAAAATGACATTCAATTTGTATTACTAGCAGGTTGGAAAAAAAAATTAAGTCTTGGGGGGGAAAAAAAAAAAGTACTGTCTAAACCACACAGTGCCAACGCTTTAGAAGGTGACTTCCATAAAAAGAAAAAAGACTTGAGAATGGTTCTGTAATTTATTGTATCAGAGATTGACTCCTTCCCTTCTTCTGTCCTCTGTTCCTCACAGCTCTTGGAGGTCTGTTTGCTTTTCAGAAGTATAATGACATGCTCTGTGTGGCTGAAAAAGCTTATTTCTGCCCTAGGCTGAGAGCAGGAAGAGGATGCATGCTCTGGTAGTGTGCTGCTAATGTGCTGAGCTGAACACCGGGGGAGAAAACAGGTCTTTACAAAGATATAAAATGAAAAGATTTTATAACCTCTTCATTAGTTCTAATGTTTGTTTTCAGTATACTCTGTAGTCATTTTTTGTTTTCTGAAGAAATCTATAGCTTCTTCACAAATTGCTTTACGCTGTTGGTTTTCATAATTCATTTTTGATTGAAAATCTCCTACTACAGACAGAAGATGTTCAGGTCAAGCTCCTGGCTGCTATTAAATGCACACTAAATACTAAGCATGCATGCTGGGTGGGTATTTGCACTTATTCATCAAGCAAGGATAAACTGTTAGCAACCCTGCAAAGAATTGCTAAATATTCTGTAAGGCTGCCATCTCTGAGTTCAGACAGTACATAGACCGTGGCTCTGAATAGATTTTTAAAAAGGCAAGACCAGAGAAAAAGTTAGGAGTGGGTAAAGAAAAGCAGAGCTTTGTATGTGTGGGCGAGGAGGAGAGTGTTTCTCCTGTACTCTGGCTTATCTCTTCCCTTCTCCATATGGCCTTTTCCCTATTTCCCATGCATCTCTGTCACACAAGGTTTGAAGCGACCCTCCTGTTGCTCTCCGTTGCACTCTGGGGAATAGTATGTTGACCAGGAGGGGTCAGTTAGCGATGACACTTACTGGGGATCAACCAGCACAGGGCCACCTCCGGACTAGGTTTGCACCATGGGCTGCTGTCTTTGAATTCACAACTGTTGCCACGCAGCCTGCTAAAGGACATCCACCCGGCTGCGCCCTGATGGCATCTTAAGATCCCCACAGTGCATTCTTGCATCCATTCTAACTGAATGGCACATGGAAAAATACACCTTTTTGATCATCAGCTCTTACTGTAACACCTACAAACTACTGTGACAGCCACTTTCTAAATACCCTGAGTAGAACATAATGTTTTTGTTATTCTTCTGAAAAGGGATCGGAAAAATGACTTGGTACATTGCTTTCTCTGAATTCCCATTTTCTGTACAGCAGTCTGAGCCTGTGCACAGACACCTTTGTTTTTATGGTGTACCTTTTCAAATCTACATACCCTCTGAATACACAAAGGAAATTTATCTTTCTGCCTTTTTTTCACATCATCCTATATATTATATAAGGAATGTTGAGAAAGCAATTATAAAAGGAAGATTGAATAGCAGATCTTGTTTTGCAGCCACTCGCAAAGCTTAGAGTCAGGTCTGTTTTCATCCTGGCTATTATTTCCCATGTAATGCTGAACGGGCATGAAGAGCCTTTCTAGCATTCACCATTTTTCTCAACTCTGATTTGTTGAATGGGCAGCTCCTCTAACAGTGGTTCCAAATATTTTGTGATTTTGTGCCTGATGGCGTGATGTAGCTCTAATGGTGATCCCAGTGGGAACAGATGAGGAGAAGAGTCTGTAAATTCCTATTAAGCTGTAGTCACATCTGCCAGGTTTCTGAAGGCCAGCCATTGCTCTCGCTGGTCTAGTGAAGATAGGAATGCCTTTAGCTGGTGGCTTGTAGGAGGCTCCCTTAGGGGCTCAGAAGTATCTGGTGAATCAAAGAAGGGCAGCCACAGCTGCAGGAAAATGTGGGCTCTTTTAAGATGCCTGTAGGAAACTCAATACAGATCAAGGCAACCGGATAAGTAAAATGGTAATATCTTATTTTTTGTTTTTTGAAATGTCACTTTTCTATGCTGTCCATCGAGCTCCATTTACTAATCTTCAAAAAAGGATTATGCTGCATAGTAAATGGTCAGTGTACAACACTTAAAAATAACTAAGTGATGCCATCTGCTGTCTTAAAATCTTATTAAATATTACATTTGATGACTGAATTGTTATCCTAAGAAGAAATGGGAAGAGCCTACACTGAGTATAATGTCAGAGCTGTGACATGCTATATGATCCGTATCAAAGTTATGCAATCTAAGTATTGACTGTGATTAAATACAGTACACTGTAGAATGTCAGAAGGTAACGTGATGCTAGTGTCAATCCAAAATAACTCCTCGGTGAAACTACTTTGCAAATAACTAGAGATTTTTTTCAGGCTGCTTTGTTTTTTATATTTCTGAGAGGAAGATGTAGAATCCTGTGGAACAGAGGGTAGGTTGGAAGGACGTGGCACACCATCCCTTTAAAATGTATGTTTGTTAAAATTTGTTTGTTGTAATGTGAAGAATGTCACTACATATCTATATTTACTACAACTTGTTATCCACAATGACTTTTAGCTGCTTTGTGGTAAGAGTTAACCTGACCTTGGACTTCAAAGAAGTTGAGAACCACGTTTGTGTAAGATATTACTCACAGAGAATTCAACCATCATCTCAAAAAGGTAGAACAGATCAAATTTAGCTTAGTATATACATTCAACTGTTAAATGTTGTGAAGTGAAGTTGACTATGGACCACGATGTTCAGCCTTGAAATGGTAGCTCATTCAGAGAATATGGAATGGTTATTTATTTCATATATGTATATGCATTGTTAGGTTGGTTGGGGTTTTGACAGCAGGAGTTAAGGATGTATTTTCTTCAGATGCAGCTATGCAAGGCTGCAGTTCACAGGTTGCCACTGAATAAAACCCAGTGAAACGTTGTAGGCTGATCTGAAGGTCCTGCAGTCAGCAGTGTTTAGCAGGTGTAAAGGGGTGCGAAACCAGGGAGACAGGATTTAACTCTTTCTCCCTTTGTTCTCTCTTTTTGTAATGGTCTGTGAAGCACTGAGATATAACCTCAGCTTCCTGTACTCTGTTTACACCTTAGTGAAAATAGTCTGAACTCTGTGAAGCAGACTATAGATTCCAGTATTGCAGCGACTTGTAACTTCTTTTTTTCTGATTTCATATGCCTTATTTAGTGTGGCATGAATAAGGGTATGTTTGGACATAAATGTATGTAGAACCACAGTCCGATAATGAAATATGTAATTTCTTGTGGTTGTTGGTTTGTTTGGTGGGTTTGTTTTTTGTCGTCGTGTCCCCCCCCCCCCCCCCCCGTATCAAAACTGCAGTGATATGTATTTCTGCTTTTATGTTAAAAGATACACAATCTGTACTTTATTATGCTTTTACATAGCTTAATTTTCAGGGCAAACCTCATGCAATTTGTAAATATCCATTTTCAGATCTAGTACACTCGAACTCTCCTATTCAAACACTATAAATAACAGAAGTCCTTCAGTTGCTTCCTCCCTGAGTACTTGGGAGCATATCCACAAGATTCACAAATGACCAAACCAACAGCGAATTAATTCCACAAGTAATGATCCGTAGAAAAGTCTTATTTTCCAGCTGCCTTTTAAATTAAAAGGTCTGCAAATGAGTGTAGCTCAGTCCATGCTTTGGCAGAGAGGAAACTATGCATGTCTTTACATCCTTCTTGTAGCTTGCCATACCTCTTTGTTTTAAATTTCTGTAAAATTCCTTCCTCTGCAGCCAGACTGTCCAATCTGGAGCATCCAGAAATCATGAGATGGATTGAAAAATATAGAGGTAGATTTAAAAAATACGTACTTGTTGCTTCTTTTGATTTTTGTTTTCTAAACATTCACATATTTCCAAACTTCTCTGCACAACTCTGAGGGCTCAAACCCTGTTTTAAGAGGCAAAATAAGATGTGAAATTGAGATTTCCATGTAATCATGGGTTGGGCTTAAAAACAGAGGAGCTTCACTGTGGTTCACTGAGTTCACTGCAAAATGGCAAAGTGTCCATCAACCAAAAGCTGTGACAGTACAGAACTGTGATGCACTTACATGCAAATCTGCTGTTGTTAATGTAGCCCCCAGTGGGCATGAACTGTAATCTGTGTGTTAGGCCTTAACTGGGATAGTCTCCAAACAAATGGGGGGGGGGGGGGGGGAGGACATAATTTGTATAATAGAATCTGTATGTTCCTATTATATTTCCAGGGCAAATGTTACACTCACAATTAGAGTATCAATAACACTGTGAGGAAACGTTATGCCCTTGGCTGTAGAAAATGTTACCTGAAGACAACAGTAGATTTAAATAAAGCTCTTGATAAAAGCAGGAGATTTTATTCCTCATGAAAACTCAAGGAACTCTTGAGACGATGTTTCAAAGAAGTTGAAAAAATGTACTCAATGTTCTAATTAGCACATCCTTCTCGGGGAATGATGACTGGCTGTTAGCAAAGATTTTCTGGAAGTGTCTAGGCTTTTGGATAACTCGTGTCTTCCACCACTCCAGGCTGGCTGTATGTAAAACTGAACTGCTTCGTATCTCCAAGATAATGCAGTGTTAGGGTGGCCAGAGTGCTCGTGATTCTGTAAGGTGATGTGGACAGTGGGGTATGGATTAAAGGTACAGATGATGGGGAGGAATGACCAAGAGGCAGACAAGATGGTAGAATGAAAGAATAAAAGGAAAACCAGGCTGTCAAAATTGGCCTCTCTTCAGTCTGCCCACCAAGACTTTCTTATGCTACGCTAATCTTGACAATAACAAAGTGCTTCATAAATTCCAAATGTAAACGCAAAGGATTTCTTTCTCTCATTCCCTGGTGCAGTTTTTACTTTTATGACTGTTGTTCTTTTCCAGCTGAGTGCTATTTCCAGGGAAGCCAATTCATGCATTTTAGAAGTGAGCAGTGCTTCGGGAACTCTAAGATCTGACTGAAAAAATACAAAACCTCAAGTGAGGTATTGCCGTGAAGACCTAGAAATGCAAGGAGCCATGCATATGATCAGTATTCATCTCCATTCTTGCTGTTCCTGTTACAGGAACAGAAGCACAATACCTCATCTGCTTTTTGGTTTTGATGCTGAATTGCCAGAGAATGTCTGATTCTGAGTGTAAACTCCAAATTATCAGCAGCTTTTCTTAGGCTTTGAAGTGCTACTCTGAGTACTGTGTCATGGGACAGGGCTGCTTTGTCTTGCTGCAAACCTCAGATCTATCTGAAAGACATCATCATGGCATACTTGCTGCAGTCTAACACCTGGCAGGAAGACGACGGAGTGGAACGTGGTTGAAAATCATTATTTTTTTTATCTTTGAGCAGTAATGCTCATTGCAGAATTTTGATCTCTGATCTGGAAAAGATCATCTGTTACGGACCTATGTACTAGGTGCCAAAACACAATTTCTCTGGTAACTAGCAACAAAAGTGCAGCAGTAGTATAGGGAATGCTTAGATTACATGCTTGGCTGAATAAATAACTGGTCAGGATCATGGGGAAGATTGCTGGGTCAAAACATTTTTTTCTCTTTTCTGTTTTCTTTCTCAGTGCAATACCAGAATGTTTAATTTTACACACAGTGTTTCTCTGCAGCCCAAGGTTTGGGTGATGAATACCAGCTTTTCAAGAGAGTCTGGTGCTTGTGGGGTAGGTTGCAAGTCTAGTGTAAGATTTTATTGACTTGGAAAGATTTTCTTTAGTCCCTTCCGCATTATCCTGTTTTATTACCTCAGGTTGTTTCTATAAGCCTGCTTTGTGAAAATTCTGTTGCATTGAGTTTCCTTATATGATGTAACAATTTAAATAAATACACTGGTGTGATACTTTACATCAAAGTTAGGATTCAGTCTATACTTGAGATGATTTGCAGTTCAAAAACAAGTTCCATGCATAGTTTGTTGTCAGTTTAGAAAATAATAGAGTTATTTCCACTCACTAGGCCAAGCAGATAGAGATATTAGGCCAATAAGCCACATTTGCTTGTTTTTTTAAAGTATAAATCTTTCATTAAGATAACTTTTTGCGTTTGTTAGAGCGAAACTCAGGCAGCTGTGACTTTTAAATAACATTAGATATTCTTCTGAGGAGCAATAATACTTTTTCCAGTTCAATAATTTTCTGTTGTTTCCTTTCCATTTGCTTCTTGCTTGAATTTCATGGCACAGTAAAACAGTAGCTTGTTTGAATTAAGCAAATATATCTATAGGCACTCTTACTTCCTTACTCTCTGAAACTGGGTGTAGTAAAAAGAGGATGATTGCCTGAGTTGTACTGTTCTTTCCTTTCCTTTCCTTCCCTGCAACATTGCAAAATATATCAATAGTTCAGGAGTGTATGCACGGTTGCTTTTAAGGGTGTGTGTGTGGGGGGAATCACCTTTGGCTGCAGCATTTAATTCATCTGGTTTGTATGTGCAACGCTTTATAGGAACCATTAACAGTAGCTCTTTGGAGAGTGTAAATTACAAGTAACTGGGTATTTATAAAGTTTCAGAAAATGTCCTTCGACGCATGTGTAAGGTGTTTCTTAACGTGTTTAAGTAGTTGCTGTTGTTTGTTAAATTGCCAAGCATTTACTTGTAGTTTGTGTCATCAGATCTCGACTCCATCCAGCGTTGGTAGTTCCCACTTGTAATGCTTTTGAGTTTGAGACTTGCATGCGTGCTGTGGAATATAAAGGCCAGAGATTGACAGTGGCTGTGGTGGGGTGCCTTGGGGAAGAAGTTAGAGCTGATGTATGCCATCAACTTAAGGGGGGCAGGAGGGGAGAAGTAGTCACAAACCAAACCAAAACCCTACCCTGTTAAATTTAGACTCACTTTCTCTATTTCTAGTTGCACTGGTGTTTTCAAGCATAATCTCTTTTTGTCATCTGTATAGTGTCTTTTGTTCACTATTTAGCTACTTGCCAAATCTACAACATGCTGGAAGACTGGAAGAGGGACAGTTAAGCAGCATGCTGGCTATGACAGGAGAAGCATCAAGTAGATCCAGGTTGCGTCAGTTCAGGCTTTAGCAGCTTGGTAACTTTAGCAGTTTTGACTTGCAGATCTGTCCTCATATCTACAGTATCATAACTTAAAATTTTGGGAAGAGAAGATAAAAAGCAATTAATCTTTTGTCTCTCCACAGTACTAACTTTCTGATGGCATATTTAGAGCTGCTAGTAAGAGCAGCCCAAAGAAGTTTGGTGGTGTTAAGCGTAGAGTAATTTATAATTCAATATTATAAATTTAAATTGGTCTAGCTATGATATGATCGGATGGCCACAGCCTTAGTTTATTATGTGATACAGGGTGTGTATGCAGAATTAGCAGTCTGCTGAGACAATGAGTCTTTAACATCACAGATCATTGCATGATAAATCTTCCTGCCGCAGCCCTTGCTGTTCCTGCGCTCTCTCTCGTTTCAGTCAGTTCAGGTTTTGGAAGGCTCACTGGCAGAGTTGAGTTTTACAGATTCCTGCTGACCCAGGATCTTGAGGGAAATGTAGAGTCCCCAAATGTGGGAACAGAACCTGCAAGAATCTGTAAACTTGGCCACAGAGAGAAAATGACCACATCCATTAAAACATGAGATAATATATCTCCCATGCACTGAAAAAAAAAAAACCAACACAAAATGCAAAACCAGACTATGTGAAAGCATTATCTAGTATGTCTAAAAACAGCACTGTATGTGTTTCTATTTTAAGATTATTTAACATAAATTGATGTTATCTAACACCACATGTCTCCACTGTGGGAATGTCATCCTGAGTGCACAGAACATGCACATTGACTTGAAAGAATAAACAACTGTTCTTTGCCATTTTCTCTGAAGAGTGAAGACAGGGAAGAGGGAATGCAATTTCCTTTGCTACCTTCAAGTCCTTCCCCAGGTTGAGCATGTGTCATAAGCAAGCAAACAAGCAAAAAGAATTTTTTTTTTTTTATTGGAACAAACTGGGGAAAGGATGAGCTAAAGCCTTGCAGATATCTCAGCTTCTGAAACCTCTTGCCACTTTGCATCACAAATACTCCTAATGTTCAGGATTTTGCACTGTATGATGCTCACCTGGAAACCTGTCAATGGTACTTCTCTGTTAAGCCTTGGGGTGAGGTGGCCTTCTTTGGGAGCTGCATGGGTATGAATCTCCTTGCCGAAATCCAGAAGGTTGAGGGTGGATGAAAAATAGTCAACACAATACCCTGGTCTTAGTAAGCACCATGGTTCCTACTTTTCCAGTTTCACTTGCACCTGGCAAAGGCACAGAGGCTATTTTTGAGCTGTCTAGACTATTATTCTAAAAAGAATCTCTTCTTTTTCCTTTTCTGGTTATTGGTCATCAGGAAGAAGGGAGGTAGCAAGTCTGTTTGTGAATTTGCCCACATGCTGAGCCCACAATAAATGTTTTACAAAGAATGTTTAAAGAACTGTTGCAAGAGCACATCTCTTCAAGAGCTAGGCATTTATAAAACTGATTGCATGCAGTTTAATCAGTCCAGAAGGCCGACTACCAAAGTAAATTTTTACATGACATTTTGTATTAAAATCTGCCCCCCCCCATTTAGCTTTAAAAAGTTTATACATGGACACAAAGATAAATGCAAATGTGCAGCTGAGTCATTTAAAGTTCACATTTCTGATAATTGATTATTGGAATTATTGATTATTCCAATGATTGATTATTTCTCCTGTGGGCACAGCTTGTTTGCTCTGTTGTCTTCCTGACTCTTTAGGTGGCACCCTTCATGTTGGAGACAGATGGTGGGACAGGTGAATAACTCAGCAGGCATCAGTGTATCTGCCCGCTGGCTCTGAAACGTGGCTGGAAGGATGCTGCTGTGCTGCTCACAGTTTCCCTCTTGGCTGCTCTTTCCTGTTGCCACCGAAAATCTTGCTACTGCTTCTCTTTTTTCTGAAGATGCTTTTCCCTACTGTTGACTTTTCCTCTTTTTTTTCCTTCTTTTTTTTTTTCCTTTTATCCCCAGAGAAGAATTTAGGAGTGTTCTAGATTTGTTATGTGAGAGTATATATGTGTTCATACATTCAGCACTATGAAAGGTTGGTTATGAAATGCAATATCTTTTTAGACAATCTGATACAGTAAAAGAGAGAACCCTTCTCACAAATGTGACCCTGTTGTCAGCTGAGACCATCATAGCTTTTCGTTAAATGGGGTTGCTTCATCAAAGCTAACTGGGGTTGGAAGTCACTGTGGATTGCTGCTTTCCGAGTACTCAGAAACCTCTTGGAGTTGATTTGTGCTAGCATGGAAAATCTAACTAAAATGACAGTAATCATCCAGTTCTGAACAGAACAGGGAAGCAGTGGTAGATGGCGTTGGCTGGGGACATGATAAATAGAACATTTTCTTGCTTTTCCCCCAAGCTTTGCCTGTCACGTTGGCTGGTAGAGCCTCACTCTTTTCTTCTGCTGTCCCGTCTGCTCAGCTGTGTCCAGCTGCTGCTTTTCTTGTTCCTGCTCTGGCGGGGTGTTTACAGACAGACCAGACTCTGCTCCGCTGTCGCTGCTGATAGCTCTGTCTGATAGAATTGGTCATGTTTAGACAGGAAATTTAGCTCAAGTGTAATGCTAGGCTAGTGTGTCTCAGAACTTGCCTGCTTCGTGGCTTCTGAGATTAGTGAGTCTTGCATAGAAACTCATGGCATGTCTCCAGCTGCATGTGAAAAATGCTCTAAAATTTTATTCCTTGCAGCAGAGACTGTTATTATTACTACTACTATTATTGTTAAGCGTTTGGACAACCCACTTGTAATGACCTGATCCATGACAGTAATTCAGATAGTAACTGTAACTTCAGTAGCAATTGAAACGTGAAGAGCAGTAGGTGCCAACAGCAGCTAAGAGTCCAAAGGGGAAGGGAATAACTGGAAAAATATTACCCCTTTAAACACTTACAGATGTATTTTGTATAACATGATATATATATGTATATGCAGACATAGTTTAACAAAACCTTATTTTTGTACAGATCATGTTAACTGTGAGTTAATCCAATGTCCATTCGGGGTGACTTGGTTACAGACAAGCAACTGAAATAGCAGTTTTGCTTAAGTTTTTAAAATAATGTTATTTCTGGAAATAAGCTTGTTGCTCATTTCTCACAAGCAGCTATTTTTCTGATGCTCTGGTGCTTATCTCTGTGTGTGTGTGTGTGTGTGTTGGCAAGATAGAGCAAAGTTCATGCATCTGACTGGTAAGTTTCTATTGAATTTTATTTACAATATATTGCTTCTGAGGTTCATTTTTAAGAAAAGGCAGGACTTACTACGTATCGTATCTAGTTTCACAGTGAATTTAAGACTGCTGGAATCATGCCTAGTTAAGGGCATTTGATAAAGTCATTTCCTCTCTGAACACTGGAAGATTTCTTCCCAGAACAAAGCTCAGAATATGTTACTTTTTTTTGAGTATGTGCACGAACAGGAGTCCACATCCTGACATCACAAGTGACATCACAGCTTGACATTAATTATATGTTAGTATAGTGATGGTGCTGTTTCATCTTCCTTTCTCCTTTCATGTTTAACAAATGCTGATCATCCTTGAATATCTCAAGATTGCTTGTCAGTTGTTCATTTCTAATTGCCCACGTTGCTCACCTGGATATTTTCTGCATTGGTCAAATTCTGTATTCAGACAAGCAGGTAACAGTGTTAATTACTCGGTAACATTCTGATAGCTAAGATCTGTAAAAGATAGTGAGGGATTTTCCATTTTTTGGTTTTGGTGTGTTGTGGTTTTTTTTTTTTTTTTTTTTTTTTTTAAGCTGTATTATTCCTTTTGGTTAAATGCATTGTGAGTCAAACCTAGTTCAGAAATGTCTCCAAGACCGTATCTCCTCCTTCTATTCCAAGCCTACTGTCCTCTCTCTGCCCTTTCTCCTCCTAACTGTCAAGCTATTTGCCACCAGATTCAGGTTCTGCAACTCAGTTGTGCTGATCTTTTGTCTTTTCCAAGGCTTGTTATGGAGCCTTCCATTGCATGACCAGCAGTGTTTCCATCACAGTAACAAAGTGTAGGCATTTCTCCATGGGTAAATACCCAGTGGTTCGGTGGGGGACACCAACATCTTGGTCGTGGGACGGGAACATGCCTAGCTTAGGATGGGGTGGGTGCTAAGGCAGCCCCTACTTTGTGACCGGGCACTCCACGCACTTACCTGCGCAGGTGTGCGCTACGGACTCAATGGGGAAGGAGCTGGCACTTTGTCATGTAAAAGGTGTTCCCACCAGCCGTGTGGCTGAGAAGGGACTGTGGAGCCTCCAGAAGAGAGAGCAGCTTTAAAAAAAACAGGGCAAGTAATCCAGGCAAACGTTTGGGCAGGCTGGATCCCGGCTGTTGTAGCTTGAGCTTCCCTGGTCTTCCATGCAGTATTACAAACATGGGCAAATCCATACATAAATGTCATGGTATAACAGAAGCTATAGTCAGCCTTCTGTCTTCTCACAGTACCAAATTAAATTTGACTGGGGAAATTCTCTGTTGATTAAGACTGATATTTGGGAATTGATATTATAGTTACGTCCTAACCATAGCTCAGAGCTGGATTCCTTCCTTTAAAGAGAAAGAATTGACTTAATTCACCATTACTGTTCTTTAGTTCTTCAATAAATATTCAAGATCTTGCAGTCTCATAGTGGTTTCCTCCATCGTAATGTTGACTTTATTATTAAAATGTGATTATACTGCACTTTTTTGAAATACAGGTTTTTATTTTAATTTTTTTTTTTTTTTTTAAATTCTGGAAGTTCCTGATAAACACTTCTGTATTCTAATGGCAGTTGATATCTGCAAGAGGATGTCTGTCAGACTTCATAGGCATGCTACTCTGCTTGCAACTAAAAACATGCTTTCTTTTGATTGAAACTATATTCTTTACTATAAAAATTCTTAAGCTGGTAAGGGGGGGGTGTTTTGGTTTTTTGTGGTTTTGTTGCCCACCCTTCCCCCTGACTGCCTCTGAAGGAGATGGGAGTAGAAGCTATTTGTGCAATTGCAGTGCATCACCTTTAAAGAACAGTAGCTCCTCATATAAATGGAGAGAATGATAATCCAAAGAATGAGAGAAAAAAAAAAAATCCGTCTTTCTCAAGAAATTGACTTTGCTTTTTTGGTACCATCACAGGTGGTCATGTGGGAAAATCCGTCCTGGTTTAAGCTTTCTTATGTTTCCTTGTCCTGTCCTGAAGCTGTTTACTCCTCTCTAATGCCGTAAAACGTTTTGGTTAGAAACCTTAAAAAAAAACCAAACCAAAAAAACCCCAAAAAGAATAACCTAAAGGCTTGTGCTATAGTGTATGACTCATCATGCTTTTTTTGGGAGGAGGAACTTGCTGTATCCTGGTACATATTCAGAAGTAGCCAAGCTACTAGGCTGAGACATTTGAGGGGTTTTTTTTCCTCCTTCTATCAGACCAAACTTCCTGTCTCAGGAAATGGGTATGAACTTCTTTCTCTCTCCCCCTTAGACCCTGGTTTTTTTTCATCTGAAGGGAGCTGAGTTTCTAGTAATCAGCTCTAGGAGTGGGATATGTGGGATAAGAGGTCTTTTTTGGTTTGTAGCTAAAGCAGAACTCAGAAGAAAATGTTATCAAATATTTGCTTGTTCTGAAGAACAGGTTCACTTCGTTATTTACAGGCAGACTGAGATAATATCTCACAAATTAAAAATGGGAAGTTTTAAAAACATTAAAGAGAAGTATTTTAAAATCTACCTCTGTAGCGAAGTTAGGTGGTTCCTCTTCCACATCTTATAATTTCTGTTTTTAAAGTGTCACCTTGTTTATATGTGGGTAAAACTTGGCTTGAGTATGTGTCCCTTTACAATAACTTTTAGTGAAATACTCTAGTATTTGATGAAGCAGAGCTACCTGTATATTGTCATTATTCTAAAACAAAAGAATTCAGATTAAATAGGTGTGGTACTGAAACTAAGATAATCTTACAACAGAAAATACTACTGGCGCAGCAAAAATGGGTGACACAACTCATAGTGTAACATGAAACAGAAAGCTGTAGATAATAGAGGAAGAGGGTATATTAAGATGCCTCTTAATGGCTGGTGCTGTCAGCTGGCTATCATATTTAAAATGCTATATTTGAAGAGGTTTGTGTAATCTGCACAATTTTGTATAGGAATAATAAAAACAGTTAAAGTGGCTGTAATATTAGCTATGTTTCACTTTTTTGTGGGGTGTTTTAGGGTTTGGTTTTTGGGGGGCATTGGTTTGGGGTTTTTTTGTTGTTGTTTTGTTTGTTTGTTTTTTAGAATGGGCTGGAGTCCCAAATGCTGTCTAGGCTGTCTAGGCATGAGCTAGAGCTATCAACCACTGCAAGAATTGTCACTCAGGGTGGCTTAAGTAACACTCAAATGCTCATATCCTATACAATATCCTACTCTTGAGGTGGAGCCTTAGTAATCAGCAGAAGGTGCTGAACACTGATGAGCAAAGACATTTCCCATTTTGTATGGCTGTGGCAAGGAGAACACATCTTCCTGTAATCCTTGGTTTTAGGCAAATTACGATGAACTGCCTCTGTCTATGTAGCATGCATAATTTGCATTTTGTGGTTGTGTCTCTTGTGAGCGTACAGCACACGTAAGCTTTTCCCAGAGCTGAAACTTGAATATATGTGCAAGTAGTCAGTGAGCAGCATTCTGAAAGTCCTTTCTCCCAAACACATGCAAGATGAGTCACAGACAAACGAAGATGGAAGGTGAATACAAAGGCAGAAAGGATCCAGGTGGTATCAGCCCATATGTCATTCTAGCAGAGAAGGTGCGTGTTTGTACATTCTACTGGAGCAGTTTAATATCTGCCTGCAGCTGTATGACCTATACTTTATGGCTGTTGCAGACAATACACCATAATGAGTAGTGTGAATGCTTCCACTTCTCTTTTAATGTAGATCGATGAGGTGACTTGAATCAACTGAAGAACGAAGCATAAATGTTAAATCACAGCTAGCTCAACTATGATTTACCAGCTGTGAAGTGGTGATGAATTTCTAGGGTCAGTAACTTCTCAATCCAGTCCACCCACATCTGTGAAAGCATGCCTGCATATGGCTTCGTAACAGCATGGATATTTTTCATGTTTAGGATGAAGATCCCTGGTGAGATTCCCAACTGATCTTAGCTGGTGAATTAATGGGATGGAATTGCTTGCTTTGCGTTATAGTTAAGCAGCCTGTAGCTGATGAGGCCCTACTCTGTCGCACTGTTTTCGGATGTAAATCTCACAGTTCTGGTTTGGGGACCTTCATGCAAATTACAGCAGCCTTTGTTTATAGTTCTGCAGTTCTTTGTTTCAGCCCTAAGTCTGGCACTCAAAATGTCACAAGGTGGCCTCGAGCTGCTGGCTGTGGTGTGTTTCTTCATTCTGTGCAGAAGATCTACAGATGCAAAGTGGTGGTAAAAAGCAAATGGTATCTTGCATCTCCTTCAGGAGTGTTCATTAGCATAGCAGCCTGAGGCCTTGTCATGCAAGTGCACGAGTCTGGATAAATTACAGGGTACCATGGAAATAGGCATGTGGTGAAAGAGAAGCAGTATCAGTAGAAGTGTGAAAGGAAGACCGAGCAGAGGAAAACAAAGCTGTTTAGAGTGTCTGCTCAGACACAAGATGCGAAAGAGAGACCAGAACAACTAGGGTATGGGAACAGCCCAACAATCTCTTAAGTGCAGCAAAAAAATGTCAGTGCGTCTGGGATTTTTGATAGGAAGATCAGCCATCAATACCTACTTTCAGCTACTGTTCTTGGTGGGCAGAGCTGGGCATGAGCAGGGACATCCGTCAGCGCTCCTCACTATAATTGCAGGGAGTGATTGCTGTCAGCTTGGGGAACAGATTGGTTCAGTGCTTGCAGTGCAAACTGGTGGTTGTGTGTCACTGCTCCCAGGAGTCAAGTGACCTTGTTTGTGCTGTGTAGCTGGGCCAGTATGCAGCTGTTTCTACTGTAAACGCTCACAGAAAGCTGGTTTCAGGGTATGCTTGTGCATATTACTTTGTAATTAATTTTGTATGGACACACACGCTAACCCCTCCTCCCATAGTTGCCTAAGTGCTTTCTGCTGCTGTAGGCAGGGCAAGTTCATTGTACATTTCGGTTCATTTTTGCCCTGTCAAAGAAACAAGTGGGTTGGTAGAAAGGAACGAAGGTGATGCTTATGGCACTGAAGAAACAAAGTGCAAGGTGAAGTGACTGGGTAGGTGGGACCTTTCTAGAAGAACCAAAAAAAATTTTATGTGGAACCATTAATCCGCCAGTTTACAAGACGCTTCACAGGAAAATTATGATAAAAGTACTATGGTAGGAAACGCTAAGTATATCCAAGTCTGAAATGGTTTTGGAAGGGTGGAATTTGTATATATTCCTGAATACAATCTGTGCAATACTGCGATGCTCTCTTTCCTAGGCAGCAATTAAGAATAATCATACCATTAGGTATGAGAACAGATTTGTTTGTGTTAGTAGTTTCTAAAACCAAAAACATTTAGGCATGAAAATATTTTAAGCTTAAAATTCTGGTTAGAAATAGAATGGAGCTGCTGGGGATTGAGAGAGGTAAGAAGGTGGGTAGGACCTCTCTTTTACTGTACAAACGTCCTGCCCTGGGTAGTGTCCTTGAACATGTAAGAGCTTCCCAGGGATCTTTGCTTATCATTTATATTGGCATGCTGCACGAAGGGGAGGGACATGTTTTCACTTTCTCATGAGATTTTCTTCACTAGTGTATGATTTGTCATTTCTGACAGCTTTCTCAAGGGCTCTTTTTATGCTAATGGTTTCCTCTTTTTTTTTTTTGTTTGTTTGTTTGTTTTGTTTTAGCCTATTCAAATCTGTCCAGTGGAGGAGAATTTCAGCCAGTTGAGAGAAGACTTGTTCTCCTTGGTGACAGAGCAGGGATCCCTTAGGAATGACTGAAGTGGTGGTTGTGGATGGTTGTGGAGAGGGGTTGTCTCTTTAGGTGTTGGGTAGGAGACCTGTCTTTGACTTTGTCTTTCCTGACCTAGAGATATTGCAATGTGTTACATGATGTTGTCCCCATTGTGTGTGCCTTTCCCATGAGGGAAGGAATGAGAGAGGGAGTGACACCTGACGGACGTGTAGGCATTTTGCTTAGTGCTGGAAGATGTTGTGATGAAATAAGCTGCATGGAGTAACTTTCTTCATAATGCAGAGAAAGAAGGTGGAAAAAGGAAGAGGGGAAAGAAGAAAAAAAAGGTAGAGGCAGGGGAAATAAAAAAAAGAATTTTAACGATTTCAGGTAATTGTCTCTACAGAAGCGTACCTTGGAGCAAAAGCCCTGCGAAGGATTTGTCAGCTCCTTGGAGAGCCTCTTTCTTTTTAAACAACACGAAAGTGCCAGAAACCTGTCCTCTGGATGGGAGAGGACTGCGTTATATGTGAGTGTTTTGGATAAGTTCTGTATCTTGGAGGAAGAGGAACCAGAGTGTGGTTTGACAGTTGCTACAGCAACTAACGTTTTTTTAATGGAAGGCAAGGATAAATGATGGTATAAAGTCTTGTGTAACTGACGTACCTTCCCCTGCTTCCTGCCAATTTTCCAGTATATTAAAACAATAAGTAATTTATGAGTTCGGCTGAGAAATGGCTCTTCGTTTGCCCAGCTCAGCCACATTTGCGAGACTGCATGATCTTTATGGAGACAGCAGAGAAGAAATTATTTACATACCAGAAAGCAAGGATTCAAGCATCTCTGAAAAGTATACTTTTCAAGGGATAAATGCATTCCTTGTTCTGCCTGAAGAAATTTTGTTAGATGTGGATATCACTGGGCTGAGCCTTCTTCATCTCGTAGCTTCCTTTCTTCTCATTCTCTCCCTTCCTCCCTGCCGTGATGTTTTTTTTTTCAAAATTGTTTAAACTCTCTTTGGTTACCGTGGAGTTATTTTTTAATGTAGGATTGATGATGTATTATAGAGCAAATGAAAGATGATGCAAACTTGTGGCAGGAGGGGAATTCTGCTGGCCCTCCCCGCAGCAGTGTTGCAGAACCAGCCCTGGCATAGATGTGCTCCAGTAACTGCTGCCCAGGGAGAGAATTCAACCCTCGTAATTTTTTAGGACCCAGCTGGCTGCTAACGTCTGGGAGGAATGATACCAGAGCAGAAGCCACACATCACATCCCAGAGTATACGGACACTCACTTTAAGATCAAAAAGCTGTCTTAACCTGAGCTTTCATTCACCAATTTAAGGTTACATATTTAAATTTCATAGTGGTTTCAGTTTTACTAGAGAAATTTGGGGGCATTTTTCAGATGGATTTTAGGGGAAGACAGTTTGGCTAACACTCTGTGTTTTTTGAAATCTCACTGGAAGTCTTAGGCTGCAAAGGGTCACTTATATAGCACTTTGCCTCCCCCTTGGGCTCTCTATGTTAGATCAGAATTCATTAATGCTGAGTTAAGGTTACTGATTTTAATTAAAGAGTACGTATGAAACCATTAAGCATCTTTATAAAATGAAACATAAATATGAACAATTACATAATCTTAAATATAAGGTTTTACAATTTTTACACCAGTTTTAAAGCCCTGTTTTCATGAACTGAATATGTTTACCTAGCTCTTTAGAAGTAAAATTTGTTACAGATGTCCTTGCTAATGTTTTGAGCATTAACAACTCATAACCAGGGCTCCTAGGTTTGAATCCTGTGTTTCATTTCACAGTTAAAAAAAACCCCAAAATTACCTTCAATACAATTCATGACAATTTTACACTGTGCACTTACTAAAAATTACGACTGAACTAAGAACCGGTTTTCAAGTGAATGACACTGAGGTATTTAACTGGAATAAGTTCACTGCTCTTGAGTTGCTGAGAAGCAGTGCATGAAGCATGCACATTTTTTTGCACGGATGAGAAAGTAATAAACATTTGCTACCAATTTTATGCATTTTTAAACTCAGTAGAGGACTAGTTACTACCTTCTTGCCATTCAGTAAGCCATTTTGTGGATTTGTGTGAGATGAGAGAGGTGACTGAAGTATTCGAAGTAAAGGGAAGACTGACATGAAGCTCTCTCTTTAGATATTTGTGTGTTAGTGACCAGTATTTATTCCAAGAGAAATTTGCAACGTTTGAAACCTGTGACATGAATGTCTTCCTCCCCATAGCGTCCTGTCTGTTCTTATCTTCCTCCTACAACCCTCTCCTCCTGCGTCCTTCCCCAGACGTTGAGACGGCTCATCATTTTTCTTTCTCCAACTCATTGACTTGCCCCGGTGACACAACCCCATCTCCAAATCTCTTTTACACTCACCCCTTCAGGCTCCCTCAGGGTCACCCTGCTGCAAGTTCTCCTTTACATCTCACCATCTTTCCCTCAGTGATACAAACCTCCTTTCATCTCTCCCATCTTAAGAAGCATGTTCCACTCTTGATTCTCTGTGCTATGCCGACTGCTGCCCATCTCCCTTCTCATTTTCATGTCAAGTTCATTGATTCAGCTACTTGAAGTTATTTTTTTTCGGTTCTGTCTGGAATTCTTCCAGGCTGGCTCTCATCCCTTCCACTGCATCTGACTGCCCTCGTCCAGCATCCCATGACTACCAAATAGCACTGCGTTAGTAGAGGGACACCAGCAGAACTTCTTGTACTTGATCGATGTGCATAGTTTCTGCTCTTTAACTCACACAAAATGGAAATCTTTAAGCGCCACTGAACTGTTAGTGTGTAGGTGAAAGGAAGATACTTGAATTCCCAGGAAACAAGGGCACCAGTGACATGAACAACTGTATGTAACAGAAAATGCTAACATTTTTATACGTACGTTGTTTTGAAATAGGCAAACATTTGTTGAGATAATGTGATGGTCAGGGAGTGATTACAAACACAGTATGCGAACCTCCCATACCTTTGAAGGTAATGGTATCTCCCCTCAGCTGTATTTAACTATGTTTCAGATAAGCCTCCCACTTAATACTGTGGATTATGCCCTGGCATGGGAGAACGTGCAGGTATTTATTTGATTTTTTTCCGTAACTGGGTATGCTGTTGCTTTTTGATACAATTCTTGGGCTTCTGATTCTTGGGCACTCGGCTGGGGTGTGCTAACGCTGGTGGCAGCTGTAGGAAGGCAGCACACGTTTGTAAATGGTGTGAATGACTAAACTTTGAGATGTACAGAGTGACTGGAGTATTTCAGTGTCTCATTTAGCCAACCACTTCAGACTTTTCTTTAGATATACCGAAGTTTCTCACCTGAAGAAGCGTTGGTATAATCTGAAAGCAAAAGGAAGTTATTTGCAGTTTTTCAAACTGATTGGTCATCACTAGCATCAGTAAAAAATTTAGGAAGGTTGAGACAGAAGTATATGAGGATATTCAGAGAGACCTTATCCGGTTTAATTTAGTAACCTAACCTAGTGCTAGTTAAAAGCCTTTCAGGCATGGATATTACACATGCATTTTTGGCCTACAAAACATAAAGGAAAAGCACTTATTCTCTCTTTTTACTTTTTTTTTGCCCCAGATCAAAAATGACAGGAAGTTATTTGCAGTTTTCTTGAAAATGAATTCTTGCTAAATGGCTAGAAAGAGCTACTATGAAGTGTTTTGAAAGTAGCATTAAACCAAAGATTTTTCTGCCTTCATACTGATGGAATTACAGACCAAAGGAGTTGAACTGAAGCCAGTTTATGCAATTGATGATAGTATTTTATTGTCAAAAAGCAGCACTCCTGTCTTCATCTTCAGCATTTTTAAAGACAGAAAACTGTCATTTGGGAAACTGAACAGAATGAGTCTGTTTTCCAGCAAATGGTTCTCTGTGATTCTCCGATGAAAACAAGTGCTCTGCTGTTAATGATAGGGGGGTACATACGCAAAATTGTCCATAAGCATTAAATTTAGTGGGCAAAATTCTGTGTCTTTGAAAGGGAAGCTGACCTGGCTTGGATTTACCTCATTATGATAGGATGGCTTTTTTCTCTAAGGTTTTGAAGATACGTTAGCACTTATGTTTCTGTAAGGTACGTGCACGAGGTCACCTGAGGCACCACTGCATTTTATAAGGTAGAAGGAAAATCTGATTTAGTTTGTACTGATTTTACTGAGTTAACAAGTTCATGTGATTCCTCTGGAGAGATGTATAAAATTTTAGGCGTGACTGGGTTTCCATGCAGTAGTTTAGTGTTAATGCATCCCTAAGTGCACAGATTTAAATTGAAGGGTATAAAGGTTCTTATATTCAAAACAAAACAAAACCAACCAAAAAAAGGAAAAGCAGTGAGAGTATGTGCAGGCTGTAGGGCCCAGGTCCATAGCAGCGAACCTAACAGCATGAACTGGGAGAGACGTCTTCTGGCTGGCTCCGCGCAGGCTACCCTGTCCAAGGCTGAGCCTAACATCAAAGAGAGATGCTAAACCCTCGGCAGGCAGGAGAGGGAGGGAGCTGAGTGAGCGGTCGGGGAGGCGATGCTGAAGGTGTCAGTGCAAATGCTGACCGGCTGGCAAGGCTCAGAGGGACGCCGAGCTCCGCAGACCATGTGGATGGCTTCTCCCGGGCGGACACTGGTGAGTATGACCCCTTCCTAACTGGCTTCCTTATCTAAGGAGTGAGGCTTCGTGCAGTGGGCTCCTTATCTCATGGCTAGCAGAGAGGTCGTGCCGTGAGGCTGCGGCGAGGAGGACATGCCTTCCCCGAGGATTCCCTTGAGCATCCCTTGATCATGTCCTGTGAAGAAACACCCCCTTGGCAGTGTCGGGGTCGTGCCGCGGCCGCCCTCCTGCGTGGGGGCTCCTGATGGAGAGGCCCGGGGAGTGCCTGGTACGTGGGAATGCAGCGTGGGATGCCGGAGCACGGCGCTGTATCGCCGGAGCCTCTGGGGGAAGCTCTTATGTAGCGTGTGAAACCTGGCGAGTCAATGAGTAAGCTGTAGCCTTACGTAAGAGTGTAGTTAAAGACTTCGCTGCAGATAAGGGGTGGCTGAGATATGTTGACTTTTGTTATCAAATAATTGATGCTCTGCTAAAAGGAGTTGGGTTTGAATTTGTTGAATCAGCTGTAGTCGTAGCCCGAGAGTGGAACTTCTGAGAGCTCCAGCCCTATTTGCACCAGTTGCAGTAGGTCTTGTTATCCAGGACCCGATTCAGTATATGGAGAGTTATGGAGTGTTATCTCTGTTGCCTAATGTCTGCATATGATAACTTTTGGTGATGCGAGACTGCCAAAAAAAGATGGAAAGAAGTTCTGGTAGCTTTCTAAGAAAGGCACTCAGCTCTTTAAAGGAAGAAGCTCTCTTTGATATATGATATCCCTGAGTGTTAAATGCAGTCCAACCTTGCAGCACAAAGGGCTGCAATATTTCTTAACCCAAAGACATTTGGAGAGTTTTCAGTGAGGCCTGGCCTTTGTTTCTAAGTATTTATATGATCTACATTGCCAGGGATATTGATAGTTACATTCCATTTTACAAGGAGGGGTATTTAGCATTTAATGTAAAAACAGCACTTGCGTAGGGGCTGTTACTTCTTTACAGCAGTGCTTATTTACGCTCACGGGTCTGACAAATCTTTCATCCTGCTTTGCCTTTCTGCTGTTTCCCATGCGTCGTGGCTAAGCAGCGGGTTTCTCACTGCCACCTTGCCTGTGCTGCGGTGGTAAGATGTATGGACTGTGCGCACCTGAAGTCTCAGACTGAAAGAATTTCCATAGCTCTCGCTGCTCTGTGTGCTGCTAGGTGGTTACAGATCTATCCATCTGTTTATGAATATATAACATCTCTGTTAGGAGAAGCTGGTGTTTACACTCACTCGCTGGGAATTCTGTTAGCAAAACCAGGTAGACCAAGATAAGGAGAGGATCATCAATAGCTGTACTTTTAAAGCTCACTGATGAACAAACCCAGCTTCTGTCACCTAAATTTACAAGTGCAAACCTCCTAACACAAGTTATGGAAAAATAGCAGCCATTTTTTCACCTGTTCCTAGATGTGTTTGCCATGGAGCAGCTGCATTAGCAAAGCCAAATTCTGACGCATTGTCAAAATACTAATTTTTTTTCAAAAATAATTATTGTTACTTTATCACACTGTTGTGAACTCAAGTGATTGATTGGGGTGGTAGCTTCTTCAGAGGTGAAAATCAAGCCAGGCTGTAACAGAGTGTAGCGGCTCTCAGCTTCCGTACTGCCAGGGCGTTGGGAGGCCGTGGCAAAGCCTTTGCTATTTGCAATGAGATTCCTCTTCTCAGAGGTGTGGGTCAAAGCTAATTCAAGGCTACCCCCTTTCTGAAGCAGGAAAGTTGTGTTGTTGAGAGTGTAGGTTCCCTTAGCAAGCAGTTGTCCTCCTGGGCTGTAGGAAGGAAAGCTTGGAAATATGATGAGCAAAGACTTGCCCTCTTATCCCAGCACACAGAACACAGAGCACCTCCGCCTGGAAATGAAAGCAATTTGGGAGACATTGTTGTACCAAGATGCCTGGGTCTGTACAGTTGTATTGGTTTTTCCCGAAGAGTAACAGCATATCCTTCCTGGTGATGGCCATCCCACCTAACTTCTTTAGCTTATCTTTAGACCGAATTAAACTGTACAGTTTGTTGATGGTTAAACTCTGCTAATGGGTATGTTATATAGGAGATCAATTTAGAACAGAAGCTGGAGCTTTTTTTCTGGTAGTTAAGTCTGCAGGAGCTTTCACCGATTTAAGATTTTACAGCTAGATAATAATCCCATGCAGCTACCTTGCCATTACAGAACAGCTGCTTGGCAGTGGAGTGATCTGTCTGTGCACACTGGACGTCAGAAATGGGTAGGCAGTTTGTGGCTGGCAGGTTGGAGAAAGCTAAACTGAAAAGCTGTTAGTTAATGGGATTACAAAGAAAATCTTGATTTTCTGTGCATGTTGTCAATCTAGAGGCTTATTAACATGATCTCATTGTGGTTTAAGACTTTGGCCACTTGTGGATCATCCACCTCAGGCTGTAGATGTGCTCACAGGGATGTAATAACAAGAGCTGTTTACCCGTAGAGGTGCAGCGCTGCAATGCCTGTATCGGTTGTCTTTCAGGATCCATCAGCCAGATTATCAGGTTTGCAAAACAATAACAAATCTGGCACGTTGGCAGAGGTGGTGGCGGGGGTAATGGGTTTCCTTGGCTCTGACAGCCTGAACACGCGGGATGGTGGATAGCTTGGGAGGGGAACGCTTGTGTGCCCTCCTGCCGGTCTCTACTCTTCCTCTGGGTGCTTGCAAGACACTCTAGTCCAAAATAAATTTTAAGCACCACCGTCACAGAGTTGCCTCAGACCTGCTTTGTGTCCCAAGGTTTACTTTTCCAATTTAGTATGCTATTCCTTGAAATGTCAGCCACCTCCGGCATTATCCCGCCTAAAGTTGTAAATTTTTCTCTCTCTCTCAGCTTGGCTCAGGAGGCAGGGAGGTTTTGGGATCATTCCAGGCTTTTCCGAAGCGGCTTTTTCCACTGTCAGGCGGGGTCTGGCACCGAGTCAGCCGCTGCTTCCTGGTTCTCACCCTTCCCTTGCAGGCAGACGGATGACCTGCCTTAAGGGAGCAACCTTTCTTGGAAGGTGAAATCGGGCACATAAATTAAACACTGACTGTAAACATTAGCCGCCTACGTACCTATGAACATATTAATCCCATGTTAGCACTCCCCCAGTGCAGTGTTCATTGATCAGTTAATTAGTATTTGCACAGTGCATTGAAGATGATAGTGATACGTACATTTCTGTTATTATTATAGATTAGCATATTACACCAAGCCAGAAACATTACTGAGATAATTTATCCATATTCTGGTGAGAGCGTTGTGTGTTTATTAGGAGAGCTCGGCGAGGCTTGATCTGTACACCTCGGCATTCACCAGGGCTGGGGGAATTCCACCTAGAGTTTCCTGTTCCATCCTCATCCTTGCTCTTCATGTTTCTGATCTCTTCTGCCCACTCCATTTAGTCTTTACCATTACTTTTTTTTTCCCTGGTGCCATGCTTAACTTGGTCTGAGTTCATGCTTTGCATAACTACATGTGAGAGAAAATGTGATCTGATAATAACAGCAGGCATGCTTTTTGATCATGGTATGTGCATATCCATTAACTTAAGGAGAAGCTCGCTTGGGCCTAAAATAACACTTACTGCACAGACATAAAATTATAAGACTAAGTCATGTGAAATAAGAGCCTGTGTCTGGAAATCTCCATGGCCCTGACCTTACCAATGGTTCTCTTCGTAAAAATGTTGCACTTAGGTGGACCATCGCTGACTTCTGGGCTGCACATGTGGTTGGGGAGGTTTGGGAGGGGAGCCTGTATGACAGGAGGAACTAGGAGGGTGGCTGACCTTGTAGTCACGGTCTATTAATTGCCTTTTTCAAAGCAGTATGTTCCAGTTGGGCTCTTAGTGTTTGCTGTAACTCTGGGCTGCTCTCTTTCTCAGCTGCAGGGGAGTGATTTGTACCTTAGAGGCCTTCAAAATCATTCCTCTCTCTTCATTAATCAAGGACTTAATCAGTTTACAGGGCTCTAAGTGGACTTTAAGCCCCAAGTTTTTAAGTTCGTGGAAATTTTCCACTCTTTGATGCACGATAACATGCAGATCCACTCAAGTTAATGGCACAATACTTCTCTCGGGAGATCATTTTCTGATTGATCTTATTGCAGGTAAAATTGTCTATGGACAACTAGTATCTGATGGGATCCCTTCGCTCCTGCTTGGCAAAGGGATGAAGCCTCCCAGGGCGGCTGCATTCCACAAACAGCTCTGAGTTGCTGGGAATCCCTATGGGGCCCCAAAAATTTCTTAACTGGGTTGTTTTTCAGAGAATGTTTTTCAGTCATTTTACATGGCTTTGATGGTAGAATAAAAGTGATGGAAAAAAAATACCTGAGCCACTTCATGCTGTTCTTTTTCGTCATGTTATGATATTTGAAACGTACCAATTTGGTTGATTTTAGCTGTCAGGAAGAGAAATTTCCCATGGATGCTTTAGGCTTGAGAATACTTGTACTTTACTTTGCTGGAATTTTTAGGCAACAATAATAAATAGTCTTTGCCTGTGAACTTGTATCAAGAGAAACCAGAAATATTAATCCCTTAGGGGAAATCATAACTGTTTTGCTTTCTAGATGAATTTAAATTAATTTCATGTGGTCTCACATTGATTTTCATTCTTTTGATAAGCTCTCCTTCTCTGTTTTATTCTTGCTTTACACCAATGTCCCTTTGCTTTCCCCAAAGTTTCATCTACCTTTTTCTCTTGTCTCTAGTGGGATATTTGGTACTTCTTACTATCTCAGGCTGCCTTGATTCTGTATCTTTGGAAACTCCCCTCCATCTTCTCTCAGGTTGCTAGTGTCATGCCCCCTGCAATCTGCTGGAGGCTCCCCCTAATTCTTTTCTTGTCATTCTCTTACCTCTGTGTTTTCTTCCCCAGTCTGTGCCTTTTAGTCTCTTAGAGGATTTTTTTCCAGTTAACCGTCTCCTGCAAAAGCCAATTGGCTGTGGCTAAAGAAATTAAGGTCTTTTCAGGCATTGCTTATCTCTGCTTTGATTTCCCCCAGTGCCCTATGCCAAATATGTTATGTATTTATAGAAGTTATCTTTTGCTCTAGCAGTAAGTCGGTAGCTGTAGGAAGAAGGAGGAGCTCAGTAAGATGCAGGTGATTTTTCTAAACTTCCTCAAGTTGTCTGCTCCATGGAAATATGTTATGCCAGTATGCTTTCTTCCTCTATGAAAGGCTGTATAGCAAAGGTAGAGGAGAGGGGAATAGGACTTAAATCCAGGTGTGCCATTTTCTATCTGAAAAAGGAATGCAAAGCTAGCGGGTATGTTGCTTGATGGCAAGTTGAGCTCATCTTTTGTTCTTCCTTAGTTATATGTTAGGAAATGAGGGAATAATTCTCTGTCAGGTGGGAGCTAGCGAACTGGGAAATGTTGCTTTCAAAATTTAAAAATGGTAAATACATGGGGGAGGACTTCTGGAACAAGTGGCATTGGAATAGTGGGCTGCATTTCTATAGAAGTAGACTATATGTGAAGGAAAAAGATTGTTTGCTCTTATTCTCTTCATGTCTCTTTTTCAGGGTAATAATAAAAATGGACCTTTCTGAAACCATAAATGGCAGCTATAAAATCATTGCAAGGTGGTAACATATGGGCATCTAACTGATAACTGCTTTGCTCTTACAAAATCTCCATCTTAGGGGACAGGTTTTCAGAAGTGTGGATTCAGAGATACGCATTTTTTGTGTTTGCAAATGGTTCATGTGCCAACATGCTTCCCAGTTGGCTGTGGTTCTGAGTTGTCACTTGTGGCCTTGGAAATCTCCTAGTGAGCCAACAGGTAAGAAGATGTAGACATCCCTCAAAATGTTGATATGCCAGCTTTTCATTGTCCTTTGGGTCCACTGGCCTATGTGCAAAGGGCTTTTGCCTCAGTCTTTTTTCTGGTCTCATTCAAATGAACTAGTTTTATATCTTCCTTTTTCTCATGCCAGTTCCTGATTCTCATTTCTCTCAAAGACTCACTTTGGTTTTCAGAAGCAAATGAGGGCAATTAGCCTGATCTTAATTTGCAGATTACCTTTAAGAACAGATTAAGCTGAACAGTTTCCACTTGAATTCAGTGTTCTTGCTTCTACTTGTGGTTAAAGGTCAGTAACTTTTTAATCAGTGTTCACAGTTGTGTCTGTCTGATACTGCTTATTGGTCCCACTCTCTTTCACCATACTTTTCCCTTCCTTTTTTAATTGTCTTCCTCCATCTTTGGTTTCTTTTATTTTTCACTGCTTTGCTCAATTTCCTATACTTCATGGAACTGAACTCCATCTCCACCAAGGCGCCTTTCCCCAGTCGCTGCCGTTGGGGCAGCCCCGTGTGCTCCGTCCCGGCAGAGGGAAGGCTGCACCATGCCGCTCTGCTCCGCAAGAGACGAAGCGTCATGCTGGCAGCGCTGCTGCTCATGCAGGACTTGAGTTGGCAACTCAGCATAGCATTGTGCCGGGCCACGTAGGCGGATGAAGTCAATTTGAGGTAGCTTGACTACCTCCCAATGGCTTTAGGCAACCTGCAGAGGAAGCCTGAGTAATCCCTTGTGGAAAAGAGATTTCTCTTCCCCCGTTTCTGCTGCATTTTTCCTCATGTGAACTGTGTCTCCTGTGTTTTGCGTATAGATGTTCATGGCTGTAAGCTGTTCTTTGAGATCCAGGGGGAGATACAGCACCAATTCAAGGGAGGCGAGTAGAGGTTTAAACTCTTCTGTTTGTGTCGTGTTACGTGGTGGGGCAATCCCATGGGGTGGAGTTACAGATGAATTGACATGCGTGATCCGCAGTGCTGCAATAGCTTGTTTCCACTTCTCCATATTTCTTCTCTGTGGAACTTTGAGACGAGCTGTGTGTAGCTTCCTAGGGCTGGAGTGGACACTAAGGAGTTATCTAATCATGGGGCTCTGCAAAATGTCCAGTGTTGTAGGTAAAATCCTTTCTTTTTAAATAGCAACACTTGCCATACAGTTATTTGGAAATGTTCAATACCAGTTACTCTTTCCTAGTGCAAGCATCTGTGCAGAAGGACATTGTCAAGATGCAGAAGAAAAATCTCAGTGTATGGGCAGCATAATGCAAAGATGGGGTTTTGCTTTGATTAGAAAAGCAAATGATTGGTTGGTTTGGAGTCAACTAAAGCTTTTAATTTTTTCCCCTTCTTTTTGTAGGTGGTTATTGTTATTCTTAAATTCTTTGGTTTTTAAAACAGGGGAAAAAAAGGTAAAATGATTTTTTTTTTTTTTTTTTTTTGGCCATGCATTCTAAAGGTATTGAATATTTTGGATGAGAAGATTAAGTGGGTTAGTTGAATTCTGACTTTCTGTTGGCTTCAGGAGAATGCTGCCTTGACCATTAAGCTGACAAGAGCTAATCATTCCTAGGTCTAGCATCATGCATAAAGGAGATGAGAACAGAAGAAATTATGCCTTTGAGAGGGGTTTTGGCAGTGATGCTGAGGAGGGCCAGAGCCTGATGCCTCGGCCTAGAGCCAAGACCTAAAGCCGGGCGGTATAAGGGGGCTCATGTTGACGCTGCTGACAGCAACGCCTCTAGCAAGTTTGTCGTGGAGACAGCTGGCTCAGGTCAACCCTCCTCACTTCTAGGTGGTTTCGTTCCTGTTGAATGAAGGAAAATGGAAGCGTAGGGATCTTTTCAAGGGACTGAAGTACAGTCTCTGCAGTCTCGGGGATGTCTGCGTAGCGTGGCCGAGGTGCGGGTGCCCGGTGAGCCCAACCCCGGGCAGCAGCAGAGCCGGGAGCCGTGCGCCCGGGGTGTACCTAGCCCAGGCTCAGCCTGCGCTCGCTGTTGGGACACATTTTGGGGATTTCTTAGAGGCCAGGGCTCATCGCTGTTGGCTGAATCACTGCTTAGCTGCCGTCAGCTCTGCTGTCTTTCTCCGAGAGAGCTCCGGCAGCGTTTTTGCTGTCAAAGCGGGCTGACAGGCAGCGTGGTGCTGGCTTCCCCCAGTCAGTCCAGGGAGGGGATTTTTTTTTTTTTACTGAAAAAATTGAAGCCTCTTTCTTTGTTTTCCTGACTCTTTGGGAAAGTGAATTCTGACAAGTAGGTGGTGTAAATCCTCCCCCAGCATGCCAGCTCAGTGACTGTCTTCACTGCATTGGTAGCAAATACCCCTCTGCTACCTTTTCCTTAGGTATGTCTGTTGAGGATGCAGGTATAGCATGTGATTTGTCACTGTGCCTTTAACAGAGGTAACTTTTAAGGTATAAGCCTGTCAAATTTAATTTAAGGATATTATAGCTAATAACTCCCTCTGTGAGTGTGCCTTTTTACAGGAGTGCAAATGGTTTAGACTCTTGTGACATGGAGTGAGTGAAGTCAGTGATTTTAATAAAATATTTTTTATCAAGTTCTCAGTTCTCTCAGAAAAAAAAATGTATTCTTTCTTATCTCATTAGTAACGGAAGGAGTAAGATATGGCCTTGTGTTCTCAGATGATTTGTAAAAACAAAACTAGAAACAGTCCATGGAGATTTAATTATCTATGTTTTTTACTGGAAGCACAAGGTACTTTACAATGGTGTCATGTTCTCACTGTCTAATGTAAAATTAAATCACAGTATGAGTTCATTGTGTGTATTAGGTATGTCTCTATTTTAAGTACTTTTTTTGCAGATTAAAGTTGTAAGATTGCCTTTATAATTTGGTATATCATAGCTTTTCAAACCACAGTGTGACCATTTTTCGGGATAGCGTGTTTATTCTGTTCAATCACTGCTAATTTTGGTACACAGTGTAGCACCTCAAGCTCATCTTTTAAATCCCAAGCTCAACAGAAAACATTGTTGGCTTGTTTTGTTTTGTTTTGGTTTAAAGCATTTTTATTCTCTGCTAGTTACACACTTTTGTTTTTCCAGTTAGAGTGCTCACTGAGAAGGAGGGTATGCACTGCTGACTAGAGGAGATGGATTGATTTTTGAAAGCAAGTGAAAATGCCTAAAATGCTTTAGCTTTTTTTTTTTTTTCCTGATTTCCTGGTCTCTTTAATCCTGAAAGAGAAGGAAAAGAATGAAATTAAAACCAGCCTTACAAAGAGCTCTCATGCAGTGATGATGGGGTTTGTGTTTTGTCTCTTTTCCAGTGGTGATAAGAAATGAGTTCTAAGATACCGAAAGAATGAGAATTGCAGCTTTTTCCCAAGTAAAAGCATTAGTGAGCTTTAAGTATAAAATGGGGAGAAAAGCAGTGAGCTAAAAACCGTGGAAGCTTGTTGCACTGTTAGAAGAAGCTGTTATAATCTTCCTGCCTTCTGAATCACATAGTGAGCACGTACTATATTGCATACTTGGTTTCTTTTAAACATAAAAGGGCATGTTGTTAACTCTTATCTGTTGCAAAGGCCATGATGTTAGTATGTTTATATTTTCCTGTAGGATGCGAGGTCCTGTAAAGCGTAGTCTTCCCTTTGTACAGCATTGCACAGTTTGTTAATACACGTTTCTTCCTCTGAAATTCCATGTAACTTTGTGAAGCTTTGACAGGACAGACTCGAGGCTGTATTGATATGATAAATCTGCAGTAAGAGATCTGATCTGACAGTCATCTGCCCGGTTTAATTACAGATTTGTTTAAAATTTGATCTTTTGCTCCAATCCGACAGAAGCTAAGCTGATAGAAACCAATTCCAACCTGACAAGAGTGTGGCTGCACAGAGAGATACATTGATTTAACTAACACTCTCTCTGGCCATAATGGCTGAGGGGAGAGGAATAAAAAATAATGATAATAAAAAAGCTTTCTTATGATTTCCTCTTGCTTTTTCTAGTCGGTGGACTGCCGTGTCTCCAGAGGCATGTCCAGGAGTAGACGGGGCAGTGGATTCATGGGGTGCGTGGGCAGGTGGGGATTCCCCAGCTGCTGGGGTCACATCGGTTGGCTGGGAATTACGGGATGCTGAGGCTGCTCGGGTGGGTTTGGTTGTTCACCCGCCTGCGGTTGTGCTGTTTGAGCTGGCATTGGCAGGCTTGGCTGGTGCTGTGCTGCTGGTGAAACTGGATGCAGCCTGGGGATTTGCGTCAGCTGGTGCCGGAGTGCCGTAAAGAGCGTGTGTTGGAGAGGTGGCAGGTTCCGCGTTTGTGGATGTTGCTGGACTGCTGGCAGCGTTGGTTGGTGATGTAACCAGCTCCCATTGAATCGTAGCCACAGGATGGATGCACAGATGGAGAAAGACACCGACTTTATTGTGTTCTCGCCGTTAACATGTATACCCTGGTGGTACATAGAGGCTCTCAGGGATGGCCCCTGTTACGCTGTTCAGACCGTATAATAAAAGCTCTTGGACCAAAGTTTGTCCTTCATGTGATTTGATGGTCTGCATCTTTTCAAACCACAAAAGAAAACTATTGTATTCTCCAAAATAGGGAGCGTATTCTTTTATTATATACCCCCTTCCCCAAGTGGGAGGATAATATAATACAAGCATAACGGAAGAAACGTGCAAAATAGTTACTCACGTGGGATGTCTAACAGAAAAGTGTCTGTACACCACAGTACAGTGCCATATCTGTCCACACGGAGTATTGCCTTATATATTGTCTTCCCTTGTGTTTGAATTTCAGCTATGGAGCATGCAAGGAAGCAGTTCTATTGCTTCCTTCTAACTTCTGTCCCCATGAGGGTACTTGGGTTTTTTGCTTTCCAGGTGCCTTGATGCAGCACTTTTAAATGCTTGGCGTTTGGGTGCTCGTGTAACAAATGAAAGTGCTAGTGCGGGGGTAATATGCCTCTATATACATATTCATAGCCAGTCAATATCTATGCTAGTCTGTCAGTGATGGAGATTTTGAGGATTGTGTATACAGAGAAAAGCAGAAGAAAATTGAAATGCGATACCTGGGCTCTCATCAGGCTCTGGTACCATTTCAGAGGTGTTAATAGCTTTCAAAGAAGGTATTCCTTCCTCCAAGTAAGAAAAGGAGACAACAGTAATCCATAGGTATGTCAGCTTAGCATATTTCCTTGGCTAAGAACAGATGGCAAAGCCAAGCATTGCTTTGATCGTGCTGTTACAATCTGAGTTGTAATACCTATGATGGCATCATTTTCTAGAGAAGGTTTTCAGTATCCTGAGTGCTGAACAGCATGCAGCAGTACAAGATGACAGAACAATTTGAGTAAAATCATTCCTTGAAAAAACGCTCAAACTTTGTGTGACAAAACATACAAAGTTTGATTAATTTATGGCAAATCAAAGATGCAGATCTTAAAACCACAGGGTCTACTAGGATGTCTTTCAGGTGAGCCAAGAGCCTGGAAGCCCTGAAGTTTCTAGTCTAGTGTTGCCTACATAGAGACACTGGCCCAAAGTCACAAATTTTGAGAAGTCCTGAATTTGCTAAGTGAAACTAAGGCAGATGGAGGCTTTCTGGTAAACATTTTTTTTCTATCTTTTTCCCCAACCCAGAACCTCCTGGAACACATTTTGAAAGTTTTGTCGTGGACCTGATATGAGCTGAAACTAAGTTTTCAAACCATTACCATTTCATGAAAATGAAAACCTCTGTGTTTCCAGTTCTGTTCCAGCTTTGCTGCTGCAGTCCACAAGGTTAAAACTTAAAGCCATCTGGTCTTGGAGGACTGGGAAATATTTTTGTACTAGCTAAAACACTAAAGCAGGAAAAAAAGCAGATATCATAGTTTCCAAAATCTGTGATTCTCTTTTCCTAACGTAATGATCAAGTTTTCTCTTAACGTAGATAACCTTTTCCAAATATTTAATGCTTCTGAGCTTTCTGATTAGGTACAGGCAAAAAGTACTCCCTAAAACTGGACAAGATTTTTTGTTTTCTGTTTTTCCTCCTTCACTTCAAGGATATCATGGACTTTTATGACTGCGGAGTTGCCTGAATACAAATGCGTGAACATCTCCCGTTTTTAGGCAAATTCCTTTGTCATACAGTATAGCAAACCCCGAAATTTACTGCATGAACTTCCATGTTCAAAACAACTTTTGGACTGATAAACTGGGACTGGCACTTGAAGGCATTCCTTATAGTTGATGTGGTTTCATCTTCTGAACTTGCCTTGAAGTGAATCTTCTCTGTCTGAAGACCCTGTGGGTCAGGTTCACTTTGCAGTGCTCTGCTTTTACGTCACTGGGAGCTGCGTGACGCTGATGCAATGCAATAATGAATCACTTTCTTCCTGCTACCAGGTATTTTAAAGTGAATGAGTATGTCAGAAGGATGAAAAAGTTTTACCTCCTAGCTGAAGCTGATAAAACCAGGATGTGTTGGGTGGCAGGTAGCTGGAAAAGGAAACTGTAAGATGTATTTTGTTTATCTTGGTGTTATGAAGTAAAATTACTCTGAAGTAACATAGGACTTGGCCTGGGTCTTGCTGTGACAGTCTTTGAGTTCATATAACGAATATAGCGGTGACAGATTTGTCTTGCTGAGCTACTGGTAAGCTGTTATGGGTAGGATTTTTTGAGCATGAGCTTTCTCATCTACCAGTTAAACTTATAAGGCAATTGTCTTGTGCCTCACTGTAGTCAATAAAGAGGGAGCACCTCTTTACGTCAAAGGATGCAGGGATGGGTGAGATGAGCTGCTAAATAGCTCAAGTTCAGCCATACAAAACCCAGCCTACACCTATGATTCAAGAGAATAGTTGCACACAATAGATAGCAAAACTTCTTAAACTAAGCATGTACTTAACTGTTTTGCTGACTGGCAGATTTGCCTTCTGTCTGAAGTCATTAGGAGCTTATTTTTACACGAAGCATTAGCAGTCAAAACAGTATTGCTATCTCTACTTAATTCTGTGGAAAGATTAATAAGATTGGAGGAGTTTGGAAAAGAAATCCTGCCCTTTGGCCCGGAGTGGCTGCCAACTCCGGCACATCACGCCATGGCACACCAAATAGTATTCTGGGTCTCAGGAGGGCGAGTTTTCATCTACAGTACTAATCTTTTTCCTTTACTATTCATGAAAGTAGGATGATAATCTTCTGAAAGCAGTAATGGCACAGAGCTGTCAAATGCCGTGTGTTAACTCTGAGACTAAGCTGGGCGTCTCTTTGCTAACGCTGCCCTACGCGTGCCGGCCGTGTCTGCGCGGTGCCGCGTTGTGGCTCTTTCCCGATCCCCGACGGCTGGCTCGGCCAGCAGCGTGCCCGCGATGCCGTGGTGAACGGTGTGGGGTTGAGGTGGGTCCTCGCTCCGAAGGGGACCCTCCCTGCTGGAGGACACCTCTCAGCTCCAAGGCTCCTTCCCCGGCCGGTGGCACTGTCTCATGGATCAGACAAGGCATTCCCAAGAGGTCTGCTAAAATTAACCCCAGTCAGAGCGTTTAGCGTGTAGACCAGCTAAATCTTCGTTCTATCCTTTGGAATTTTCACTTTATAGTTCTGTATAGGTATGGTTGCTGTTGCATTGCAAAGGAAGAAGGGTATTTACTGTCAGGCTTAAAAAAACTGAGGACTGAATTGCTGTTGTAGTCACGACGTGACTGTAATACTCACTGGCGCAGCAAATGTTGCACCTAGGAGGCAAGTGGTCAAGATCCAGCCCTCCATTTTGCTCCAATTTTAGTATTTGTAACAAGAGGAAAAAAATACTGCTTTGGCTATCATTATATCAGAAGAAAATAATGCTCATATATTAGCATCTGAATTAAAATAAACAGTCTGTAGCCATCAAGCACAAATCTTCTGCAGTCTATTTGGAAATTTGGATCATTCATTATTAAGTATTTTGTGGGAACAGCAAATTAGTGATAAAGTTCCTTTGGATTTGGGAATTTATCTTGAGACAGAATGCAAATGTTTGAACTTTTTTTGGTTTTGATCTCCATTGTTTCTGCAATCTCTGAGGGCAGTTCCCTTTAATTTTGAAGCCCAGTTCATAAGTAGCAAGAGCAAAAGGACTAAATGTCATTTAAAAGTAATGTAGCAATACTTGCCAACAGCACAGCTTTAGCAGATTCTGAGAGAGGAATGTGGGAGCAGTCATAGCCTTAAAAAAACAATAGGTTTTAGCAACTGGAGAATCTGCAAAAATATTTGAGAGCTGTGCATGATCCCTTCTTGCTGTGATGAGTTTTTGCTCTCATGGTTTTTGGGGGTTGGGGTTTTTTTCTTTGAGAAACCTCACAGGAGACTTTCAAGAAAAAAATTGATAAAAATATTTACTTAAGAGCTACCTTGAAGACCACTCCCTCGCTAGAGTTAAAATTTTCTTTTCTGCTTTTCCTGGCTGTTTTATCTATCTTAATGTAATTTTGTACACAGAGTATAGAATTTTGTGCCAAATTTATAATTCGCGTATCATTTATTATTATAATGGTGTGGTGTGTTTGTCTTGCTAAAAGTATTATCTGAAGTGACCTCTCTGCAAAAGTGTGCATCAAAGTTAAGGAGGTCACGCTTTCAAAGTGCTGCCATCAGCAGAGCTTAGAAACTGGGAGGAGTTGATATTTATACTGCAGGAATGTGTCCTGTTCTCATTGCATTAAGAAATAATAGGTTTTCAGTAAAAAGATTTCTCAGATTCAAAATTCAGTATTGGAGGAGGAGGATTAGTGTCTGTTCGCACACAGTTTTAAGCAATCGCAGAACTGTCTCCCGTGCCTTACCCAGAGAGTGAGCACCCAGATCTCCATACAGGGGACATCCTTGCTCGCCCAAGTGAAGAAGAGGAAGAGACCGGAGGGGTGAATTCCTGCATTTGGATCATATTGGGAAAGGCTTTTCATTTCCCAGCACTTAATGACTTCATGCCTTTAAAAATAAGGCCCTGAGGTCTTCCATCATTCATATCATCGCAGTTGGGAGTTGAAGAAAAGTAAGGTATTTTGCTTTTCTTAAAATAAGCCAATATAGGTCATGTCCTGTGCTAGTAGTACTATGTCAGGTCATGAAAACAAGCTTAACTTAGCTGTGTGGTTTGATAATATTCAGAAATAACTTCAGAAAACAAAATTGTATGACTAAAATTTCAATTTTGATCTATAAAGCTCTTGACTTCTGAAGCGTTTAGGTATGTATTTTGCCAGCCAGACGTGGTGTTTCTGCTGTCCTGGTGTGAAGTTTCAGGACAAAACAATCCAAGGTTTTCATGGTGATAGAAGTTAGGCTAATGCACTAATTTTTTAAGTGATGTTTTCAGTTTTATTACCATTAACATTATTAAAGTTTCAGTGAGGAATAACATTGCAGAAATGCTGAGTAAGGCATAGTAGGTTACAATTGTTTTTTCATACCATGAAAAATAAAATGCAATAGTAGTGTAAATAAACCCAAATATTTTCTATGGCTTATAATTTCCATGTTCTATGAGCATTCTTTAACTAGAAGTTGATGTTGATGTTCTGCATTGAGTAGGAGAAGAAAAGGATGAATAGTAGTTTGGTTGGATAGTAGTTAGCTGAGGTAAAATCACGGAGTGAAAAATGCTCATCTGCATTAACTGACAGGGAAATGACAAGGACTTTTTTTTGCTGGCACAACTAAACTCTAAAGAAAATCCTTATCCAGCCTAAAGTTCCTGCTCTGCTCCACTTACACAGAGCCCGTTAGTGTTTTAAACACCCTTGATCCCCTTTTGCTTCCTTGTGGAGGTAAGTGAGAATATCCCTTCTGATGTTGCTTCTCAAGGAGTAATGTGATCACCTTCTATCCTGCCAAGGAGTGGGGGGAATAGCTCTTTTCCTTTGGAAGGATCATTTTCTCTGGGCTGAAGGAAAAAGCTTAAATAGGCAGTGACAGCTCCTTCTTATGCTTCTGAAAACAGGAAAATAAATCTGGTCGGTCATAGGCCTGCTTATTTCATTTGCCATTCAGAAGTTGAGGAAAATGTCAAACCATTCTCTTGTCCCAGGAGAACAGGAGAGAGGGGCTCAGAGACAGTGGGATCTCCTCTTGGGAACTGGGAGACTGTAGCCATCAGGGACCCCATTGTGTCAGACAAGTCCTTCTTTTTTTTTTTTTTTTTTTTTTGTTGTTCTGATATCAGAAGAATTGTGCAGGCATGAAAATAGAAAAAAATAATATACTGAGCTGAAAAATCTGGTTTAAAACGTGCAATGAGGAGAGCACTGCTACCATGCTTTTGCAGAGCTAAGGACTGCCAACAGCCAAATTTGTTGCAAGTCGAATACAACGGGGTGGCCAAAGGAAAGATATTCTTTGTATTTTGAGAGATTTACTGATTTGGCTGTCATCAAACAGCACACGTCATCTTGTGCGTAACTGCTTGGACATAAAGTCCCACTGACTGCGGTGTGTGTTGGCAAGTGGGTGAAAGAAGTACTTACCACTGTCTGCAAATAATGCTAGTAGCTTCATCTGTCTTTAACTGAAGCGTACAATTTAGAGAGGCAACCCCATTGTCTGCTTTATAAGAAAACAGCATCAAATGATAACAAATGTATAAATCAGCTTTGTAGAAACAGACTTTCCTGATTTGGGATACATTGAGTCTTCTGTCATTTGACCTTAATCTAGATGTAGCTCAGGTGAAGCTTGGTGCCAGTTTTAAGAGTAGTGTGACCCTGTCAGCAGGACTGAGAGTACCTTGGAAAGACTTGCCTAACATGGGTAAATGTTAATTAATGGTATAGCACTGCTATTAATGATAAATGTTAGTTATTTTTTGTCGTTAGTTAAAACTTTGCTACTACGTGGTATACACACAAGTTCACTCTCACAGAAATATTTCACATAGCTTGGGCAGGAAAAATAAAACACAAAGTGTAATATTACCTTTTTTGTACAAGTTTGAAAAACTGACCTGATCAGTCACGGGCAAGAATGTCTTTTTGCATTCCCAAGGTCAGGCAGTAGGCAGCACAAGTCTAGCACAACCATGGAAGCAGAAGGAAAACCAAGGAGATGCTTCTCTCTCTCTCCCCTTGCTTTACTCTCGACAGTACCTTCACGTCTTCCCTCACTTAGGGCATATTGCAGAGTGTGAGTAACTTTCTTAGAGATACGTAAATGCCATGACTGCAGGTGTATCTGCCTTTCTGCCTCCTCCTCTGCTCTCTTTGGCCATGTCTACATGGAGAGATTGAACCATGTCGGAGAGCATCCTCCCGTGCCGGAGCTCGATCATCTGTGCTGTCGGGTTATCCCCAATGTCTCCGATGTAGCTTAGGTCCAGACCAACTGTCTGAAACAGTTCCTGAGTGTAGAGTTAGCACAGGCCAGGGATTATTCATGACAGACCATTCGGACGTGGCCACTTTGGAGAGGGAGGCAGTTTAATTGTGTGGATTAAGGCCGTTCCCTGCCAGCTTGGGTCACTGCCAGGGCTTGAGCCTAGGCACCTGTAGTTTGCAAATATAAATTTCAGCGTCTGGTTCTGGGCTTGTAGTTTCTCCAGCCTGAACTGAAATCACAGAACTCCTCAGCTCTCAGCCTGAGCCCTGAGTGAGAGTACCTATGGTCTTGGTCAACTGTCCTTACCAGCAGCGATAAGCCACGCTATCAGGAACATCACAGGGCTGCTGAAGCTTAGCAGATGGCTGAGCTAAGGTAGCTAACCATATGTGCGCTCTTCGACTGGCAAAATGCTTTGTAAATATATTAATTCAAACTTTCATCATGTTCATGAGCTAGCACATGGTGTCATTCATTAACTGCAAGTTAACAGTGCTAACACAGATAGTAATTGCACTGCTGTTGATGTGTTGTCACTTGTTCAGCTGCGTAACCTCGATTACACACATGCTCCTTGACTCCAGAAGTGTACGTCTTCTCCCTTCGCGTGTGTAGCTGCTGCTGTACCACCAGGCCAAGGTCACTTCTCAGCTCCCAGCCCCAGACCGTACGTGCGACCTGCCTCCACGCCGGCCCCCTCCCTGCAAAGAAACCTGTGGGGTGGTCGGACGGGAGCCTTGTAAGAGCCCGCAGCTTCCCCATCAGCACTGTCTAGAGCAAGGCAGGCGCCCTGGTGTGTCCCATTAAGTGTAGCGACAGCCTTACATAAAATGTAAGTAAAATATTTGTAAACTGTAAGCATCCGCCATCGATGTACATGAAGGCGTGCCTGCTTTTCAGTCAGGATTGACACCTTCTTGGGGACGGTGGGGTCTGTCTCCACCAGCACTTACACACCTTCCTAAAATCCTCAGAGAGCAGTGCCGTACAAACAAGAACAGTTGGGGACATTCACTATCACGGTAGCACTACCACGGTGAGGTTAGCTTAGTGGGGAAAACCCTCCACCTTGTAAAAGAGCAGGTAACCGCATCCTACATACCTCTCTTTATGCTCAGGCCTGGTTGCCACCTTTGTATGGAAACTTGTTAAATATGTAGCAAAATAAAACAGGTAATCATTTGTTACAATGTGTTACAAGTTTCAGTAGGTTTATCTTTGTTGTTTTAGTTTTGTTTGCTTATGCGTTAGCAGGGTACAGCGGGAGTTTTGCAGGCTGCCCAAGCTCACCTAGGGGCATACAGTAAGTCAGCCTGGGTGGGAAGTGGGGGGCATAGGAGAACGTTACAAGGTCCTCATCCTTGTAACGGTCTTTTTTCCTGCTTTTCAACCTGTAACAACTGAGTATTCTCATTCCGTTAATACTATTTTGATAATTAACTCTTCTAAATATTTTCTGTTTTTTTCTCAAACTGCCATTGCATTACAGATATGAATATGCGTGCTAACACACATCTACTTCCAAATTTTATGTTGATATACCTGCTGGCAAAAAATCCTTACAGCTTCTGCAGAGCCCCAGCTGTGTCTGTGTGCCGCACTGGTTTCCATTGAGCCGTTTTAGTGGGGAGGCAGAGTCCAAGATTTAGAAAACAGGTCTAGATCCAACACAGCCCATAAGATGGCTTAGATGAATGTTTCTTGGCTTGTGGAGTTTGAAAATCTATGGTGGCTGTCAGCAGAGCCAATAAAATCTCCATCCTTGGCTTTAGGTAGTAACACAGTGCTATTGGCCAGGTAAGTATCTGTTCTCTGGAGTTTATCTTCTGTGCAGAAGATACATATCTGTACAAAAGATATCTTCTATACAAAGAGAAGTCTGTGAGAAGGTCTGTAGCCTCTCTGAGAGTGAAGGAGCAGATTCTGACTGCGACAGGACAAATGCTAACTGATTTAATAGCCTTATTAATTCAAACTTGATTGAGCAAATCTGGTGGTAAGGTCAGTGGGAAACAAACACTCTGTAATTTTTTACATTCAAAATCTGGGTCCTAAGTTATGAAACAAGATGCTCAAATAAAAACATGCTGTAATATCCTGATTAATAATGTGTTTTCTTCAACAGCAGTGTACTACAAGCTGACCTTTCAAGCATTTTGTTATAAAAAACGTCCCTGTATTTATTTCAAGCATAATTGTGCTGATTTTATGCCAGCATGGTGTAAACCTAAGCAGCTGTAGGTACACAGATCAGTAGAGTATCAAAAGCTTTTTGTGCATCTTGTGTTAGGAAGGGCAAAGAAAAACATTTTACAAACATTATTTATTTATTTTTATTTTGGGGTTTGCAAAGGCAATCGGTGGTGTTGTCTAGAACAGGTCTGTGTGGCCAGCCCAGGGCTACATTATACAATAGAATAGGTGTCTGCTGTGAGAGGCTGTGCTATTTGATGACAGAAGTGTTTGGGAGCAGGATAGAGTCATCCCTTGGGGCGCAGCCTGGCCAGTGGGATACAGATGGACAGCCATTTTCTGGAACAGCCTCAAGTAATTCGCCACAGCTTAGACGACTCATGGGTTAAAAGGGAACACGCAGTTTATGAGGGGTGATCATCTTTAAAGTCATACTGCATTTGAAATACCGTATGTGCTGTAATACAGAAGTGGTATTAAGCAGAAGATAAATGACAGTCCTTTTCCCTCCTCATCCTTCTGATTTATTGTCGTATTCTTTTGTGATGTTAATAGGTGTTTAGTTTCTCATTTGTTTTGTACAGCAGTAGTTTTCCTTTTGTGCACTCCTGCAGGGCAGAACGGGGAGTGGTGATCACAAAGCAGTAGGACTGGAGAAGAACATTGAAGAAAAATAGGAAAACATAGTTGGAAAACCAAAACTCCCAGGGATGGAGATGAGTGCCTTTAAGGGGAAGGACACTGGGTTGAGCTGAAGGCTGTGGCTCCAGACCCACCTCGGTCAGCTCTCCTGCTGGAGAGGAGCTGTTTTTCTCTTGCAGGGACAGTGACAATGTGGTGGGATGGATGGTTAGCTCACCGCTAAGTTCAGTAACATTTATCACGTTAGTTCCTATTGCAGAACATGAGGCAAACTTAAATTGGTTGTGCAAGGTGATACGGTTGAAATGATTAGCTAGACTGGAACATATCCTGGCTCTCTTCTCCAGTGAGATAAATGAGCTGAGTCAGTGTCTCTTCCCTCTCCTTTCCCCTTCGTTCTGCCCCCTCCTACCTTCTCTCTCTCTCCTAGGTTTCTGAGAAAGTTTTTATCTAAGTAGTCCAAAGTTTTAAAAGCTGTTTATCTTCCACAGTCTGAAATGCTTCTTATCCTCTCACCCATGGTACAGTGCAAAAACAAGTAGGCACATTTTGTAAAGACATCTTTAACAGGAGACATGATGGATGGCTCTTAGAATTACTTCTGTAACTACCAGAAAGGAGAATTGAAAATAAATGAGAACCTGAGACATGCGGTCAAGCTTTAATAGTTGGCATCTTAGTTTTTCTCCTTAGAGCATAAGGCTTGAGTACAGGAGTTTACTCCTCTCTTTGTTATGCAACTATTTGTATAAAACAACTAATCCAAGTAGAACTTGTTGATTCTCATTGGGAGCAATGCTAGGAAACAATATAAAAAACCTCTTAAGATTTTCTAGGTTGGTAGAAAATCTTTATTGGCTTGGAATACTGTATAATAAACTTGGTCCTCACAGACAGACATTTCAGATGTCAGAAATGAAAGTTTCAGTGTGCTTTTAAAGACTGATTATTGTTTTATTGTGTGCTTTTCTGCATGTCTGTAAAAGACTATATGGGAAGGAAAGAGTGAAATTAATTTCCAGAGAAAAGTGTTTCAGGATACTGGGCATTTTTCCACTGAACATCTCTGTGGAAATCTGGAAAAAGTGTTATTTCAGTTCTCTACTAGAAAATAATGCTCTAACTGTACTTCTCTTTCCAACCATCAATAAACTTGAGAAAATTCTTCTGTAATTATTAACTAGTAAAAAAAATGGAGCTTGTTTTGGAAAGTGCAACTTAGGAGTTTATTTGCTTTTAAACAGAGTACTGTTGGAAGTGTGAACTGTGGATGGTATTTGTACTATTGTCTTCTGTTTTGCTTTCAGATAGAAGGCAGTTTTTAACATTTTGGAAAAGATGTGGGAGAAGGACAACGTTAACTATATCATTGCAATCTGTGGATGCTCTTTGCATTTCTCCATTGCATGCTTCTCTATGTAGTCCACTGTAGCCTGAATACCTTCTGTATAGGACAGGCTGGCAATAACCAAGTCCCTAATGGACTTGAAAGAGCTCTGGCTCTTTTCCAGTTTTGAGTTACGGATTTTTTTTGAGAGAAGACAGTAAAAGGCAGGGAAGTTTAAGATACTATTAATTTATATTGGTTTCTAATACTCACTGTTAGTTACATAACACCACAATGCATTGCAACTCTAAGTTCAACACATCAGTGTTTGTGATGAGTATATTATTGCTTCATCTGGCATTTTATGCTCTGTACTGGGGGGGGGGGGAAGCATGCTCCTACTTTAAGTGACGTTGCTGCAAATCTGCCATTCATTTTTGTGGGAGTTCACGTCCTTAGTAACAGAACTCATTGGGATGATTTTCAGGGTAAGTTTTTGTAGTGCTGGAAACTGTTCTCATAGAGGTTGGCACCAAATTAGTTGAAAACCAGTAGTAGTATAATTAAAAATTGCAACTGACTGTTGTTTGTTTCGTAATAGCACAGCGTGTGCCCAGTTCCTAGGGGAAAAGACTCTTGCAGCAGCTGAAGAATGCAGCCTGTGATCTCCTTCTTCCCAGGGACGCTCCACCCAGCCCCATCGCTATAAATGGCAATTGGACTTGAGGGAATTACAGCAGGCAATGAACTAAGCAAAGGCAGGTTTCTCTGCAGCCAACATTTCCACTGCTGGGCATGAAATTAATAAAATGAAGAATGACCTTGAGCTATTTTCTGAAAGTTGCGAGGGCCACGGCTTCATGTGGGGCATGGTCTGTATTCTGTAAGGATGGGTTGGTGCCGCGATGGTGGTGCAGCTGAGCTTGGTCGAAGCCACTTGTTTCAGGGGACCACAGGAGGGGCTGCAGCTGAACGAACGCGAAGGGAGGAAGTGGGGAAAAAGGCATTTCTGGAGTTTCATTCTTATCTCTGTAAACCAAATGAAATGAATTGCTTCCCCAAAAGTTCCTGTTTCTCCCCGCTGGTTGGAAGTGGTACTTGGAGTGTCTAGTTAGATAGAGATGCCTGTATTTTGAAAGCAATCCCACTATAGGTCTGGTCTACCCCATAGCTCATCTGTCAGCATTTGAAATGTCCATAATTACTCGGCACTTTTGCCGTTGTTGGCTTTAATTACTCTGTCAGAAGGAAAGGGTAAAACTTCACAAAGTCTAAGGGTTTCCTCAGGGATAAGCTAATTCATTCTATAATGAATGATGCATGAGTAATAATAGTAAAAGTAATAACAGCAGTAACATGTTTTTTCATTAATTCTGTGCTGTGTGAGAAGTCATGGAGGAAAAGCATGTTAAATGTTTATTCAGTGGAGAGTTTCAGTGGAGAAGTTAAGGGAAGTAGCCTCCTATGGAATAATAAACATGAAGTTACACATTTAACAGATGCTTCATTCTTTATTATTCCCTCAGTTTCCATCTGAAAGCATTATTGGGTATTTGTATCCGTCTTTACCAAAACATCCCTGTATACAGTGTATATAATTGATTCAGCCAGGCTCCTGTATTTCATTAATTGTGTCAGTCCTGTAAGATACTGAATGCTTCTGGATGACCCAGAGCAGTATTAGGAGAAAATACTACTAAGGCAAATTTCAATTTGCATTGCGCAGATAACTAGGGACTCAAATACAGAAGGTCAACAGGAATGAGAGCGATCGGGACGGTGTTACTTTAGTTATCTGCCACCAGCAGAAATGTGCCAACTCCGTCCTGCCGCAGCCCAGTTACCCCTGGGGAAGGAGCAGTTTGGGGAGCTGCCCGTGGTTTTCCTAATGCCAGGAATTCTAGCTGCATGCTTCAGAGGAAGAACTACTAGGGTCCTGAGAAAAGCAGAGTGATGAAAATGACTTTAAAACCATCAGATGGAATTAAAAAATGCATCTGAGTTCCTTTTCTCAGGTTCTCACTTTCCAAAAGCGCAGAGAGCACACCTGCAGGCTTCTCTCTGCACCGCTGGAGCTTTACGTATTCCTTATGTATTCCTTGAGTAAATACATACACTGAGATCTGCCTATACTTTTACATACCTCCCAGAGATAAAGCTTTGAAGCAAATACCAAGTATCACAAAGTTAAGTTGTAAAAATACTGTGAAATGTGAGAGTGTTACAAATGCCTTTAAAATCAATGTCATCTTTTAGAAATGTACCGTTTTCAACTCGGCCCCTGGAAAGTCATTCCTGTAGCTGAGGATATTTATTCTGTTCCATTTTTTGAATGGGATGCAGCTGTTGAATTCTTCAGACCTGAGTAAAGGCTCTTAAAGAGCTTTATTTATATCAGGTTTTTTTCTGTCCTTCTCTGGTTCTGAACAAATAGCCACAACTTCAGCTAATGGAAATTGTCATAGTGCAGCTAAGCTTGTGAAGTCCTGCTGCTTTGCCAGGGTGACTTTTCTGAAGATCTGGACCCTTATGTGAGAAAGTATGTGTAATTATATTAAAGTGTGTGAGTGTAACTTCCAAAGGAGGTCGACACATGGCAGACCCCCCCCCCCCCCCCCCCCCCAGCACAGCAGCTCCTGGAGGAGATGCCTGGGGATCCGGAGAACAAAGAGCACGTCTAAGGCGATCAACTAAAATTCACCCACAGCCTGTTAGAAGCACATTGCAATGATACTGAAGTGTATAGTCCCTGTTATTTCAAAATACAGGCTTATGGCTTGAGTTTCCCTTGAATAAACTTTGTGATTTTTAATGAGCTGTATCAAATAATCTCCTTTAGGTCATCAGAGGGCATAAAGCAGATAACTCCTTAGATCCCATAAACCTCAAAATGAATTTGCTCTCCATTAGCAGAAATCTTTGACAGTAAGCTGAAATGCTGTGATATTTCAATGTCAGTAGAGTTTGACAAAAGTTCAAAAGCAATATGCTGTGCTGCTACGTGTCTGTGGGATGGGGAGTTCTTCGTATGGCAATAGTGTGAGACCCAGCAGCAAACGTAACCTGGCAAGCAATTGTTGATTTTTACAAGGATATTACAGTGAAAGCTCTCTTAACTTCCTGTGTCTGCATGCCTTTTTTTAGCAAGAGCTTCATACTAGGTCTTAAAACCCACACTCTTGGTTCTTCCTTTTTTCACTAAGCACTTTCCTCAATCAATAATGAAAAGTAAAATTCGAAGAGGTTTATGTGGCTCTTTCAGCTGACTAATGTATATTTTAATTACAGTATTAATAATGTCCATAAAAGGAGGTGAACAGCTGCTGTGGCCACTTAACACAGACAGATTAAAATAATTGGATCAGGGATGTCTGCTAGATTGCCATTAAAAATTTATAATAGGAGCAGAAAGCATTTGGTCGTCACCAACAAAAGCATATGGGGCGAAGGGAGGGGAAGAGAAGAAATAGGAGAGGGGTAAGAAGAGGACATTGGAAAGCTTTCATGCTGTTCATTCATCTAAAAATAGGTTTTCAGTCTGCCTCTGAGTTTGTTTGTGTTTGTCTTTCATTTGGAGACTGTGGATGGAGACATGTCTTTTCAAATGCTTTGGGAAGAGGGCCTGTGCTCTTTAAGCTTTAAGTTTCAGAAAGAGGACTTGGAGCCTTGGTTGCGTGTGTGGGGAGCTGCTGCGAGCTTCTCCCTGGCTGTGCTGCTCCCTCTGAGAGCTGGACGAGGTCCTTGCTGCACCCTCTTCTCACCAAATACTCTTTAAAATCTAGTGCATCGTTTTCCAAAACATCATTTGAATCTGTAGTTCTGTGTATGCTCTGCTTTCTGCCGGCGAGAAATCTAAACATCCCCAAAGATGGGAGTTTGCCCTTGTGATTCAATGACCGGTGAGGTGTGGGCTGTACCTAATGCTGCTCGTCACACGTTGATTTTAGAACTTCAATAAAGGGAAAATCTGCTGTAGTGCTTTCATAAAAGCAAAGCTGTAAAGTGGGGTTTTCAGGATATTGCAGTGACTCAGAATATGTTTGACTGCTTTCGAAAGTCTTCGAGGAAAAAATAGAGCATCCTCTTCTCCTGCTATGAAGAGATTGCAGCAGCACCAGCATGTCTGAGCAAACCCAGCTTTGGGTCCTCCAGGATCACCTTTCAACTCTCCATCAGCTTACCAAAGTCTCTGCAACTCCTCCCAAGGTATTCCTTTTCTAGAAACAGGGATGATGCTGCACATTCTCTCTTAATCTATCTCACTGTATGGGCTTTTATTAGAGCCTAATATAACTTGTCAGAGTACTTATGTCATCTCTTTTGGAGTCATCAGTTCCTGGTAATAGGTAACACTTAAAATCATGAGATAAAAAAAAACAAGTTAAATATATTTAATTGGTTTTTATTTGCTTTCTGCTTTTTAGAGTTTGTGAGGCACAGGCAGACAGTCTCTGGAGCAGACAAGGGTGTTTTGTGTTTACTGGACCAGACAGCTCAGATATAATTAAAGTGCCTTTTTTGCATATGCAACTTGCTTCCGCTTCTGTATTTTCACAGGTCTTAGGATCACATCAAGCATAAATCTAATAAAGGTTGTTGTACTTCTCTTATTTTTGAGTGAACTGTATCACCTGAGCTTAATGTGTATAACTTTGCATGACTGTGGATGTCCAGTCTGTCTCTGGGGCTCCCCAGTATAGTTCAAAAGGAATCCAGGAAAGGCTAAAGTAATCAGCATTTTTCAATTACTTTTTGTGGAAATACAAAAATTGAATGTGTTTTTATTCAAAATAGCTCTGCCGTGTCTCCTGGAAGCTATTCTGCAGGGGGGTTTTATACCCCAGGTTCTTTTTAATGAGCCATAAGGGATTTTCATGGTGCGGTGCCGTCCCTGGAGGTGAAGGAAGGAGTCTGCCACAGGAACGCCGGCTCACGAGGGGAAAGGCAGCCAAGCATGCAAGGCGCTTCAGTTGCAGCTCCCGTGAGGCACAGCAGAGTGTATTAGACTGAAAACATCTTTTAGCTGCAAACTTTTTTGAACTTTTTGACCAAATCATCATTTTTTTCCACAGAAAACATATCTTTCATGAGGATTTTTCAAGACAAAACCCTGATTTTTTTCCACTGAAAAAATGAGATATTAGGTCAATTCTGTTTCTGAAGCTATTTTTGACAGTCCCGTGAGGCTTTTGTGGCCAGCATTGGTCATTGGTGTAACAAGAAATCAGCCAGAGGAATTCTCAGCTGCCTGCTAATTTGGTTCTCCTAATCCTGCGCCTCGCCAGAGTGAGAGTCAAGTTCTTGGAATTTTGCATAATTAAGAAACAAATTAAAAGTCCCATACTGCTTATCTGTGAATGACGAAGTTACAATATCAGAATCACTTTACCAGTTTCTCCATGAGAGTTTAGGCCAAGCTTATTTTAAAGTTTTAAGGTGAATATTTTTGAGTGCACTGGGAAGAAATGAATCCAAAGTAAACAACAGAAGTTCATTTTCTTCCATTTTGTTGCTGATAGGGTGTATTTTATATAATCTCTTCATAAACTGTGAATATGTTGTATTATAACATTCCATCCTGAATAGCATATTTGTAAATATAAAGCTGTGTATTACTGAAAAAAGTAGTTTGAAATGGGAAAAAAATAATTCCCCAGATGTACTGGTAGCTAATACAAATGATATAAAAATAAGATCATCTAGGTGTAGACAGCGTACCCCAAAGGACCCTGGTTTTTTTGCAGAGAACACTGTTAGCTACTAAATAACCTAAAGAACTGCAGTTCAAAGCAGAACTCAACAAGAAATGCTGGACTCCTCAGTTTCTGAGAAGAAAACCCTTCCTGTCAACCTATAGTTCCAATAAATAGTTCCAATATAGTTCCACGTGTTTTATCCAAGGTAAAGGAACATAACCTTGTCTGGAGATCATAAATACAAGGGGGACAGGCTAGTTGGATTCTTCACAGGCACTCTATTTTATCTTTCTGCTGGCCACCAAAAAAGGTTGGTGGTTTTTAGATTCTTTTCTTGCAGGGCAGCTGCTGTGCAGAGCCTGGAAGTGGCAGTTCCTTCATCGCACGGTTCGAGTGAGTGGGTTCATGAAGGAGCACATCTCCATTTCCAGTTATATAAATAGCAGGAGTTTTGCTCATTAGAGGAAGCTCATGGAATAATGGCACAAGGGGTATATGGGCTGAAGCAGCTTATTTTTAAAGAAAGATTGTAAGAACTACAAATGTACAGCATAATTACGAGATGACTAGCAGGATGCTGATCTCTGGCTACAGTATTTTGACGGGGAGAGATAAATCTAACTTCAGTGCCCTGGGTTTGTGTTGGGATGTAAGCACAATCAATGACGGTACTTTTCTGAGAAGGTTGCTTAGCTCTCTTTGCAGCTAAGACAGGGTTTTTTTTTTCCCTTGGAAATCTTGTATGGTATGATGCTTAGTGTGCAACGCTCTGGCTGTCCTTAGCACCGCTCAGCCCTGGGTAGTGAAGTGGAAAGAGGCTGGAAATGGAGGTGAGGAGCTGCATGACTGGAGGATTTGATGTCCGATCTAAGAGGCACTGAAAATGCTGAGGCCTGGGCATTGATTTCCCTGGGCTTTGCATAAGGCTCCGGAATTAGGGACATCCAATGTCTGTGTTTGCTGCTACCAGGCAGGCGCTGGTGGCCAAAATGTCGAGCCGGGAAGGGCTGCGTGCGTTTCCGAGCTGTGAGCGCGGGCTCTTGTACCCTGGCAGGTGGGAGGGTCTTCAGCCTACCTTGATTTAGAGGTGCATGAAGCATCTAGGTGGATATATGGGGGGAAAAAAAAAAAAAAAAAAATTTACATCATCTCCCTTGCCGTTGCCATGAACTCTAGCCCATGGTTTCTCCTGTTCTATGAGCAATCTGTTGAAGTGCTAAGTCGTGCCAGCTGAGAAACAAAGTTGTCGCTCTGAATGATGACTTGGTGAAATGCCACATAGGGCAGAGCTGCCATCAAAATGATCGGTGATTCACTGTTTGTTTTTCACAAATTTCCTACGCTCCCTGCCCACGCATTATAGATGACAGCATTGTGTACAGGGACTGTGAACATGACAGACATTATTTATGAAGCAGCGCCTTTATCAAGGATTTTTTTTCCCTAGCAAACTGTGTAAAATGCTCAGTCTCTGTGTTGCTGTTGTCAGAACCATGTTATAATTATAGCTGGCCTGCCTGCTTGAGTAGAAAGTTTTCAAAAGTGTTTTAAAAAGCTCCAAACTAACTGCTTGAGAAGGTTAGGCAGAAACCGCTGGGTGCTCCTCGCTGTGCTCCAAGGTGCTACAGCAGCTGCATCCAGCACTCATTTGGTTACTCCTGTTAAGGGAGAGTTTGGGCAGTTACAGTTGGTTTTGAGCTTGCACAGCCACAGGGGAGAAGGATTTCTGAGGGGAGACCTGCCCCTTCCTCACCACTCCTTGCACTGTCTCGGGAATCTCCTCTGGAGTAAGAAGCAGGGAACTTGGTCACGACTTGTCCGTGAGACTGGGCTTTCCCCTGGGCTGGGCTCTCAGCTTGCTTTGAAGCGGAGAAATGAAAAGATCATTTTTTTCCCCCTTTAGATTCATGACATCTGGCAGCAAAAGGTGTCCTGGGAGTCGCAGCTGCTCCAGCTGGGCTCGCGCTCAGACGCTCGGTACACGGCTTCAGGTCAATGATGTTATTCTTACCTTATTCTTATTTTACAAAATGGCATAGTTGGATCCATGTCCTTAATTCAAATCTGGTTTGATCAAATACTAAAGGACACTGAAGATGTAAGAGAATTTAGTTAATGGGTAAGGAAACCGAATAATCTCCTATGTAGCGGGCTAGAGATAAGTGTGATGGAGAACGTGTGCTGAATGTGGTGCTCATGGTGACATTCGGTTTAATTTTTTCATGCTTTAGCTAAGTTTGAAGAAAAGAGAATGGCTTCGATTCAGTGGAGGAAAAAGCTGGCACTGCTGACCACTTACCAGGCTCTGGAGATCCATTGACAAACTGAGAGCCCTCAAATACTGTTTACTTTCAGACAAGTTTCGTGACCTTGCCCGTTTTCATAGTTGGACCGAGAGGAATGAAACTATGGAATGAGAAGTGGCATTAACATTTTGAAACCAAACTGCATAATTAGGCTGATTTGTATTTGAGCGGCTTTGTCAGGTGGCTTGCTTTGAAGTCCGTGGTGACACGTTTATCCTTTTTTGTATGCTCTCTGTGTGAAGGGGATATAACCCAGGCAGTTGTGACAAAATATGCTGAGGGTTAAAGGGGTTTTGAAAGCTGATGGCATGACAGCTGCAGCTGTATAGGTTCAGTTTGGCAAATAACAGTTTCTGTAAGCATCAGGTTTTATGGCCATGACTGTGTTATTGTTGCATTTTTAAATTCAAGTTAGCTGTGTAGAAGAAAGTAGAGACCAAGAGCTGTTCATCTTCTGGCTCGGTCCGTGAGGAGCTTGTAACTCTAGCAATTGTTTCTGTTTTTCATAACAGTGGGAACTTTATGGGCTATTTTTCCCTTTCTCTGTCCAAAGTAAATGTGCTGCTTAAAAACAAAGAAAGAAGTCATGGACTGTCTGGCAGGCACACAGTTTGAACTTGGGGTGCCTCAGGTTGCAGGGACAGTTTACAAAATGGACCTTTCTCCTGAAAATTGATGTTGCAGCACAGTGGTTTTATTTGTATGGATCCATTTTACATTTCTTGCTTTGGAATGCCACATTTTTAATGACACTTTTTGCTTTGGAATGCCACGTTTTTAATGAGCCTTCATGTTAATAGACAGTGGTGAGCATCAACGTGCTCTTCAGTGGTCTTTCCAGGTAGGTACAGTGATCCATCAATCCAACCTATAGCTATATATCCATTCAGTGCAGTTCGTATAGTTCCAGCATAGCTGAGGTGGTTTCTTGAAAAATATTTAAACTCTTGTTTGGTATTTAACTTAATGGCAAATCAGCAGATTTATGTGTGCAAACAGGATATTTTTTATAAGAAATGCTGAAGTAGTGCTTCTCAATAAGCTGAAATATTGTCCTTTGCTGCGCATTGCAAGAAGAGAGCATGCATGGTTTCAATACATAGAAAACAGAGAAAAAGTAATTACATAGATGAAAAGTAATGATAATACTAGTGAGTGCAAAGCCACCTCTTTGTACTCACAATATTTTCCCTAATTATTAGACTTCCTGTATTTTCTGAACTTTTCCATAGAGAATGGTCTTTGCAGGGTCTTCAGGAGAGCGACAGTCATCAAAACAGCTGCTGATGTGGGTGGAATTTGATATCCCAGATCTTAAAAAAAAAAAAACAAAACAAAGCAAGAAACACAGTCCCCATAAACCGGAGTAGATTGGCAGGGCACTGCAAATCACTTAGTGATATAGACTTCTCCCAGGCTGCCTAACATCGGTGTGTGTGACAGGGTAGTGTTTGCATGTGTGAACATAGTGTGAGAGTGATAAAACCAAAATGGAAGTGTAGAGTGATTACGTAGCGAATGAAGGGAGAACTCCTAATCCCTAAAAGCTAATTGCTTACTTTCTGCATGTTTGAAATGTGCCTGTCCCTGCCTCCTAGAAGCATGCATACTCTGTGTCGCTAACACCTGCAACACTGCTGGCTGGCAATATAAGCTCATGACTCAAGGAAAAATTCCTTAAATAAGAAAAAGGTTCCTACAGCACTTTTCTTTCAGCCCAGGTTGTGAAAGAGAGGATGTGCATGAGGGAGCACGCACGGTCACGGTACAGAGTGAGTGGGTAGTCGCTGTTGGAGGTGTCCAAGTCGGCTCTGAGAGCAGCCATTCGCACAATGAGTTTGCAGGTCATTCTGGAGGGAGCTGAGAATCTCTAGCAAGGTTCGACACAGTAGTAAGGGTAGGTGTTACGGTAGTCAGTAGCCTCCTGATTAGGGTATTTGCCTGAGGTGGAGTAAAGGCTGGTTCAAGCTCTTGCTCTAAGCCCGGTAGTACAGACCTCTTCGCGAGTCCTCTGTGTCTTAGCTGGCTAACTGAGAGCTCTCACTCTGCTTCCAAATGTAAATATTTGGAGATGTCTTGCATTTTGTTCCTATCAACTAAATCACACCCACGCCGACTCCCCCCCTCAAAGAAGAAAAAAACCCTAGAATTGTTTTCCAACCAGACCTGGTATGGAGGCAGTCAGAATGGCTATTTTCCACATGTGCAACAGATCTCATTTTCCTTAGACCCAAACCCCTTTCTGTAAGTAATATCGGTTTATAGAAAATACTGGTTTGAACTGCTTGAAACAATAAGAATAGGGGTTTGTATTGAATTAAAGGCTTTACTATTAGTCAAATCCCAGTTCTTGGAGTCATGGAATTAATTATTTTATTTTACTTCATGATGAAATTCTGACAGTATGCTCGAGTCAGGTAATGTAATCTACATGTATCTCAAAAGCTTAAAATCCAGGAGGTAAACTAAAGTACTTAAAGATATATTTTTAGCCTTGTATACAATACTCAGGCTGATACAATTTTTGCATGCTTGGAAATGACAGTGTGTGCTCTTTCTCTCTTTCAAATAGTAGATCATTTACTTCTCTCTAAAATGTTGCAATTTTTCTTTTATACTGAACATAATAGAAATAGATGCCACTCCTAACTGTTCCAAGCATTGGCTGCAGTCACATTAATACTTATTATTGGTTGCAGAAATGGTTAACTTCTGTGCTGTGCTAGCAGAGGTCCTTATTGTTTAACTGGGGTATTATGTACTACTTCAGGACCAGTAAAGCTACAAATAGGACATATGATTATCTTTGTGTAATCCAAATTGTTCAAATGCATGTCACATATAGTTTTGGCCTTATATTTTCATATGCTTAACATTAGTCTCATTAGGCTTAGGAGGAAGAGCACTATTTCATATTCGAAATCTCATTGGAAATCTTTACATTTAGTAAGAGAGTAACATGACTGGACGGCATTCGTGGCATGAATAGATACTGCAGGTTGCAGTATGCAGCAGAGGTTGTCCTCGGGACGGAGCCCACCTTTTCCATGACTTACGGCACAGGAAAACTCAAAGAGGACATGAGAGGACGTGCCATTCTTCGGTGTATCGGGGGCTGTGGTTCCTCGTTCGGCTTCACGAGCAGCTGAACACCGAGGGCTGTTGGGAGCACGTTCGTGTTGGTTGCAGAAGCTGGAGTGGGGTCTATTTAAGGCAGCTTTGCCACTAAAAATAATACTCATGCAGCTATTGTATTTGATTTTGGGTCAGCTGCCATTAGCTTGCAGAGTTCATGTTATTCCTGCTGAAGCAGGAAACTATTTTAACACTTCAGAAAAACATAGGACCAACCTCTCAAAATACACAGTACACGAACTGATAAAAGGGATAGGAATTCTCCTCTGAACCCAGGCTATCCCAGATCTCTTGTGTTGAGATTGATAAAAAGGCTGGCTTTTGTAGTATAGCCCATTACAGTCGTCTCAGATGGTTTAATTATTGCAGTTCAGCTCGTTACTGCATGCAGTCATGGTTATGACAGCTGTGCTTGTAGTTTCAACCCACAGCAAAATTCAGAGTATTGCAATATGGCTTAACTCTCTTTTACTGACAAAAATACACAAAAATCTGTTTACACGATGACTGAAAAAACTGTAATTTTACAGTTGCATCTAGACTTTTAAGGTGTTGTGTCTTCTCTGTTTTGGCACCTCCAGAAAAAGTACTTGGCCCCTTCTGGCTCTAATTGTGGTTCTTTTGCATGAATTCCTCCAAAAATATTGATATTTGCTGAAGTAATGTATTCAGAAAATCTGAACATGTATTTTGATGCATTTTCATGGAGTTTTCTAACTTCTGCATGTTTGTTTTTAGGATGTATAAAAAGTTCAGTACAGAGTGGGTATGTTAGGGATGAATATTTGCTAGGCAATACCTTTGTACATCATTCATATTAGTTAATGTCAGAAAAGGAATGAAATACATCTCTATTACACATCAGGTTTTTTTAAGAGAATGCTTTTAAAATATTCTAAACATGAAATTGTATCCCGAGGCATTTGGAAAACTTGGAGAGGTTGATCGTAGAAGAACAGGAAATATTTTCCCCTTTATTTTAGCAATTTTAATACTGCTGTAAAAGCATGCTCATTCTTCCGCTCCCTGTTTATTCTTAGACTAAAGTTAGAAGGGCTTTTTTTTTCCACCTGGTAAATGGAAATCATCATTGTAATATTCTGAAATGTGTATCTTTACCTGGGCACAGGTTCATGCTCTCTTGCTAGATGAAGTATTTCTGCTGTGGGTGTGAATTCTGTCTCCCCTGTGGGGAATACCGGCTTTCCAGTGTCCCACAGGGGTTGTCTTGCAGTACCGAGCCTGAGTACACGGGTTTCCAGCCTTGGGAATGAGACAGGATGCTAGCTAGGAGCGAGGAAGCGTCTGTCTTTGGCAACGCCGTGGTTATATTAATTGCCACTTAAATAGTTTGATATCTAAATGATTGTTTTGTAAAGTGTGATCTCTTTGACAAAACTAACAGCTTTTTTGTACATACATTATTTAATACACATAAGTACAATATAGCACAAGATAAGGCAACTTTAGTGGAAGGCTCCAAACTGTAACACAGGATCATCTGGGCTGTGCTTATTCTTTTCCTAGTGGAGACATTGTATTAATAATTTTGCCACTGACGTCAAGGGGAACAGGATGTCACCCTAGATAACGACCTTAATGAAGTCAGTTTCTTAATGAAGATTAATTGTTGGGGCCCCATGCTTTGTGCATCCATGTTCAGATATCTTCCTCTGAATGCTTCACTGTCTCACAGCAAGTCTTTTGCTTCTTTGTATTTAGTATTTAGATGCCGTTTCATTAATCCGAAAGACGTGTCTTCTTTTGTGGTACTAGCAGTCCCTTGGGAGCAGCTGTGTGACGCCTGCTGTGTTTGGAGATGCCAGAGCATCCCAGTCTGCAGAGGTTTGTAATGCCAGCTGGAAACCAGTGCGCTGCCTGCCACTCTAGCTGTGCTGGCTGTGGAGGAGCATCTGGAAATAGGGTGGCAGAGAGAGTCAGGCCGTAGCACACTCGTACCATCCAGTTGTTTCCTAACTCTTTGTTAATCTACAGGTGGTTTTCCAGGATGGCATTAGTAAAGGACTAGACGTTCAGTCCTTAACTGCATATAGAGCTAAAATGGGTATTTAACGTGGTTTATTTCCCCCTTCTTATTTCTCATCCTGTCAGGAACAGTATTCTGTACACTGATTTCATAGGATAGAGTATATAGCTGCACTGCAGTGACTGGCTTTCACTGCAGTACTGGTTTTGGTTCACACTAGCAGCAACACCAGGAAAGTGAGGAAGAGAGAGATTACCTGCACTGACAGTCAAATTGTGAGGGTTTATGCCTGAGAAATCTGGAAATAATTTTAGAGGGAGTTGAAATAAATGACCAAGGTAAGTGAAAGGTTTGTAAAGTGGCAATGATGTGTGGTTTCCTGAAGCTTAAAGAAGTAATTAAGCAAACAGAATTAAGACATTGTAATGCTATATTTACCATTTTATTTGCAATATAATATTTTCATGAATTCTTTTACAGTGGAGACTCATCTAAATACAACCACGTAGCTAAGTGTTGCTAGGGTAGGATAAAAACAAGTAGACATAATTGGTTTTGATCTTAGTGGTTTCAAATGGATTTGAGCAACAGACTAATGAAAAGTAGACAGCTAATCTGATAATGGCATTTACCTAAACGAGTACAGACTAAAGTCATTAACAATAATGCAGCAAGATAAAAATTGCTTTCTCCATCTTGCATTAAAATTTGTGTTATCTAAAACCACTGTGTGTGTGCGTTCTTATTTCCCACCCTGGGCACGATCCACATTACTCACTAAGGCTTAAAACTCTGCAGAGATCAACAGAGGTCAATCATCGCCCGTCGATTTGCATCTACATTCAGGATTCCTTGCAGTGGTTGTCAGCCAGTTTCTGTACTGTATAAAGGACAGAAGAATGAGACTTCACTAAAGACATCTGAAAGTCTGTGTGTTGGAGGCTCAGGAGAAAGAGGTCAGGTACACAAGAATAGCCTACACAGGCTTAAGAGTAATTTAAGCACATAGTGTTACTTAAGTCAGGATGTACCACTTAATGTTTATTTTGGAGCCACTGAACATCCAACCCATTAAAAAAAAATGCTCAAAAAGGTATTAGTAAAGCTGCAATCTGCATCTTATTAAAAACGTCCTTATGACCGTGGATGAGAAATATGGGTAAAGTGGACAGATTCTTCAAAGGCACAAGATCGAGTTAACCAGTCATCTCCCTTGCTGAGTCATCTGCTCTGGTATTTTAGTTAGTTACCCGATAAGTGAACTGCTCGGTTGAGTGGAGGAAAGATGTTAGATGTTAGTGGGAGGGCCAGAGAGAAAATGCAGCTGAAGCTGGAGACTTGAGAGGGAAAAGAAGTGACTGGCTGGTAGAAGAAACCAGAGAAGGCTTTTGGTCTGGTTTAAGGTTTCATAAAAGTCAGTTATGAAAGGACCCTTGCAGTTAGCAGTTTGTGTCCTATCAGGCTGATCTTTATCCCAGAGCAGTATTTCTGTTTGCACTCTTCTCTGTTTGTTTTTGTGGTGGGGTTTTTTTGTTTGTTTGTTTGGGTTTTTTTTCATCTTGGTGATGAAGGAGCCATTTGCAGTTCATATTCTGACCTACAATCCTACAATCTAAATAATAGAGAAAAAGCTGTGTATGTATGTCTGAATACATATGCAGGGCATGAACTTCAACAACCAAGTCACTCTGATTTGGTGCTTAAAGATCATCTGCTCCTCTTAAGCTTCTGCAAGGAGCTATGTTAGGCTGATGTTGAAGTAGGCTGATGAAATGGGCTGCCTCATACGGAGAGAGAAACAGAAAATATTCTCCGAGTCTGTCCTGCCCTTTTCCTCCTTTGGTTGCCCCACACAGTGGAGAATAGCTTTAGGCAGATGTGACTGATGTAATTGTGCCAGCACCCATTCGCCAAGAGAGCTCGACTTTTCTGGACCTCTCCCAAGCCGGGTTGATTTTGCAGTAATTTACAGGGTGTATGTAAGATTGTACAGTGCTTTAGAAGGAAGGTGAGGCTTGTAATGTACTTTGTGTCAGGCAAAGCGTCGAAGTCTGTGAATCCTTAAATTATCAAATACTGTGTTTTGGCTTACAGAGGACGGTGATATTTATTTGCCAAATAAAATAGACTGTTTCAAGGAAACATTTCTTGAGCTTCTCACTTTTTTTGCAGATTAGGAGATTCCACTGGCCCCTAACACATGATCTTCCAAGAATATTTTAGTTAATTAGTCATGTGTGCTATTAGCATAGTAAAAACCTATGTTAATGTGACCTAGCAGAGATTTTATCAAACCCATCAGTGTAAAAGAGGAATGTCTTCTTTAGTGCACAGCAACTGGACAGAATAGTTCCACATTCTTTATCACTGCTCAGTGACCTGTCCTGGTGCTGGAAGGTGCAGAGCTTGCATCCCACTGTTTTTAGCTAGTCAGGGCCAGCCCAGTAAGTGCCAGGGACATACTGGGAGCTTGCAGACTGCCAGAATAAAAAACCTGGTTGGAAGGGACAGCCCTTATAATCTTGTGGGGGGCTTGCTTTTGCTTGGTTTTAAACCCTTGACCCCCTATAAAAAAAAATGAGGTGAGGTGCTCCCATATTAAGGTAAAATTAGCCCAGGTAGGATTCCTGAACCAATGCTGAGCTGGCTGCTCTACTCATATAAAGCAGCATGGCTCTGTGCAAAGAGGCTTACTGGGGTCCCTAAAGCAGAATATTGATGCAAGGCTGTACCAGAGCTAGCAAGCCCTGTCTCTCTGAGTTCCAACTGGTTTGGCTGGGCTAACAGTTGAGCTGCAGCATTGCAGTGGTACAGCTCACTGCTTGCTTGTAGTTACAGAGCTACCTCAGAGATAAGGCAGAGGATGTGGAGTTACCTCCAGAGTTAGATTTGCCCTTGGTAATTTTTATCTGAAAAAGAGCAATACTTCATATGTCCATGCAACATTCAGTTAAGGAGTATGTATTTTACTTGTGGTAATTCCTAAAAGCCCCATGCACCCCTTCGTTTTTGTGCTCTACAGGGAAGAGGACATGTCCTAAAAAGTTTACAGTCTTCAATAGTCTGTTACCTCAACATTTTCTAATGGGTATCCTTTTTGCTTCCCATTCCTGTTTCAGAATTAAATATCTCTGAAATTTTTTATGGTAGACATATTGGTGATATTTTTGTTTATGAAAGTGCTTATCTCAGAGAAATAGATAAGAGAAAATCCCCCCAAACTCTACTATAAAGACCTGTATTTCTCTGTCTGTAGCATTTTGACTGTACAAGATTTTGCACATTATATGTTCATGAGGATTGAAATGCATACTTCTGTACTTGTAAAGTTTCTTTTGCATTATCAGGGTTGGAAAGGAATTAGTTTCTTAGTATACATTGTCTGGTTGTGGACTCTGTTCTCGATCACTTTTATCTATAAATGACAACAGCTTTTTTAAAAAATGTAAATGTTTACTTGCAGTTTTGCAAATAAGCTTTATGTGACTCTTGCGGCATTGGTTTTGCTTGAGTTAAGCTAGTCAGCTTGTCTTGTGTCACCGTGCAAACCTTTAGTTTGAGATTACTAAATCTAGCTAATCAACAGTGAGGCACTAGAAGAGCAAGGAGATGAAGAGGCAAAAAGTGAAGGAACAAATTCCAGTAGTCAAATACTGGGCTAGTGCAGAAGTTTGCGTATGTGGCCCATGTATATATAAATACCAGAAAGATATTGAGCATAGTACATGCATTGAGTGTACAGATGTGCAGTTGTTCACGTTGAGGTAACAGCTTTATCTATTATGGTTGCCTAATGACTTACAAAAAATGCTATGAAAAAAGGCTTCCTTGATGAACTCAAACATACTTCATGCATCATAAGAAATGGTGTTTAATGTGTAGTTCCTTTGATCTGTATTGCTAGATAGTGCTGCATATTTGTGAAAGATTTTTGTCTCATGTATGTGTAAATACACACACAGTCATAGGTATGCATATACAGGTGTGTATATGTGTGTATACACAAATATATATACAGGTTCTACGTGTGTACATATATATACATACACAGGCAAAACATGGAAGTGTGCACAAAGATGTTTACATACAACAGGATGCACGACTTCCAAGTAAAGTCAAATTTTACTGATTTTCATAATAAGGAGCTTCAGCCAATGTCTTTTAAAGTCAATGGGCATCCTTTGACTGCAGATGTGTGTGCAGAATAGATGAATTAGAAGTGAATGATGAAAATATGAGCATGCAGTAAAGGTACAGATATTGAAATTTAAACTGAAAATGGGCACTTAACATGAGAGCGAAGTTCATTAATTGTAAGTGTGCCATGTTGTGATGAAGGGCAAGTTGGTGGATTTGTCTTTACAGCTCAGCTGATGTTCATCAGAGTTTTTCCATTCTCTACAGCTGCATCAGGTTAGGCCTACTGACAAGCTTGATGCTTATTTTTTGACATGGTTAGAATGAAAAACAAATTCTTCTTTCTCTTCCTGTAGTGCTAAAATGCGCTCTTTGATGATGCTTTGGTGAATTCTGAAATTCTTGCTTGAAGTTAATTGTCAGCCTTTAAGACTGCCTGTGTACTTGCATTTCTCGTTGACTGATGATTACTTCTCTCACCCAAGCTAAATACTAAGAGAATAGCTTTTTGTATGTGTTATCACAGGTGGGAGATAGAACAGCTAAAGCTTTTGATTTGCTTTCCAAGCATAATTGGTACCTTACAGAGACATAGCATATCTCCTGTTGTTTTCCTGTATAAATTTTAACACGTGCGTTGTTATTATGGCTCTTCAAAAACATGAAACAGCTTGTCCTTTAGTCAATCTTGGTCTAAACACAATATCGTCATAAGGAGGGGATAGGATGTGTCAGAAAAGAGAAGGGGCTCTGCCTGTGTGCTCTCTGAACAGCCTGGTGGAGTGGGATTAGCAGGTTGAGGGAGATAAGATTCGGGTTGTCCACGGACCTGTGGAGGTCTTCATGTCTGACTGACGGTGTGGGGAAAGGAATGAAGTGACGACAGAGTACTGTACAAAGAAGGCAAACTGGGAAAAGCAGACAAGGGCTTTTTTTTCCTGCTTTGTGCTTTTGGTTACTGGAATCCTAATGTTTTTGCAACAATACTTGGTTAAATGGTTTCAGACAGAATTGACTTTTTGTTTTGCATGTCTGTACTCCTTTTAAGGAATGCTGCTCTTAGGAAAACAAAGATATTTGAAAGGTTAGAGATGTCCAAGAAAATGGCCTTTTAGAAAAGAGGACCTGTGTTGCTTTTCCTAGCAGTAAAAGAGATGGTCTGTTTATTAAACTGTGCATATCATATGATGCTTCATATTTTTCCATTTGATTTCCTGTAGGGTGATTTCACTTGGAACAGCATGTCAGGGCGCAGTGTTCGGCTGAAGTCAGTTCCCGTTCAAAGCCTCTCGGAGCTGGAGCGTGCTCGGCTGCAGGAAGTGGCTTTTTATCAGTTGCAGCAGGACTGTGACCTGGGCTGTCAGATTACTATCCCTAAAGGTAAGGGCTTGATAAACCGTCTCTGTTTAGACTGCTAAGCCACTGACTTCATTTCACAGCAATAAAAGGGAGAAAACACTAGACTGTTTATTCCACAGACATTGTCTTTTATTTCATTTTTGCTTAACCATAGTAACTACATAAAAAACAACTAGTAAAGTTGTTTGTCTGCTGCGTCCAATTTGGGCCACCTGGGGTGGGATCGTCTGATCAAGGACAGATGTCTACAGGGTAGATAATCTAAATCAGACCTATTCATGCTAGGATGTCTTGATATTCAGTTGAGAGAAAAAGGCTTTTCTTACACTTCTTGACATCCAAAAGTACGTGTCTGTGTAGGTCAGATCATGCCATAGAATTGGCTTTTTCACTCTGTATTGTATTGGCTCTGGAGGAAGCCAAGTATCACTAGTTCAGACAGACAGTGAAGACACCTGCATCAGTAAGATGAATCCTACCCAAGTTTTCCTAGACAGTGGTGCTTATTTCCTAGAAAACAAGTTAATCTTCAGCATAAAACATTGAACTCCTAAGAAACAGGAGAATAATTGAAAAGGAGAAGCTCAGCTATCAGAATCCTAATGCAGGATACATGCAGGTAGTAGACCTGTACTTAGGTTACTGTGGAAGAGATCTAAACTTCACTAAAAGTAACGTGAAAGTTTCCGTTGTTTCCTGTAGGCTGGAGGTCAAGCCTAGCAAAGACAGCTGTTGTGCAATCATCTGCAAATCTGGTTTTCCTGTTGTTTCTTTCCAATTGTTGTATACTTACTTAAGGAATAACAAGGGACCACTGAATTCTCACCTTTGGCTGTGAGCAGAGGTACTGTGTGGTAGCACATACGCAGTGATGCCACAGAACTAGTTTTTTAATGAATCAAAGTTAAGCAGAAAAAAGTTGTCCAGTCTATGAAAATAATGGTGTGGGAAAGAACAAACGTGAAAGACATCAGCTTGCATAGTCATCAACTGTTTAGGATCCGCAGAAAACTCCTGCCAAAAACAACAAAGTCCAACTTACTAATTACAGCAGGACATCAGTTTGTAGCAAGATGGATACGATCAACTTCTTCAAGCCCTGCCACAGTGCCCCTGGTCCCTCAAAAATTGTTCCATCAATATTAAAACAATTTTACAGGGCATTCATAGGAGGAACTGGATACCTAAGGGCACCGCAATATTTTCTGGCAGTCTGAACTGCCACTGGCAGTTCCAGTGGGAGATGAATATATATATGGAGCTAATACCACCCAAGACAATAGAGTATACACATTCATAGAAACATAGAACAGTTTGGGTTGGAAAGGACCTTTAAAGGTCATCTCGTCTGACCCCCCTGCAATGAGCAAGGACACCTTCAACTAGATCAGGTTGCTCAGAGCCCCGTCCAACCTGACCCTGAATGTTTCCAGGGATGGGGCATCTACCACCTCTCTGGGAAACCTGGGCCAGTGTTTCACTACCCTCACTGTAAAAAATTTCTTCCTTATATCTAGTCTAAATCTACGCTCTTTGAGTTTAAAACCATTATCCCTTGTCCTATCGTAATAGGCCCTGCTAAAACGTTCATCCCCATCTTTCTTATAAGCCCCCTTTAAGTACTGAAAGGCTGCAATAAGGTCTCTCCAGAGCCTCCTCTTCTCCAGGCTGAGCAACCCCAACTCTCTCAGCCTTTTCGCACAGGAGAGGTGCTCCAGCCCTCTGATCATTTTTGTGGCCCTCCTCTGGACCCGCTCCAACAGGTCCATGTCTTTCCTGTGCTGAGGACCCCAGAGCTGGACACAGAACTGCAGGTGGGCTCTCACCAGAGCAAGAGCAGAGGGGCAGAACCACCTCCCTTGACCTGCTGGCCACGCTTCTTTTGATACAGCCCAGGGTATGATTGGCTTTCTGGGCTGCAGGTGCACATTGCCAGCTCATGTCCAGCTTTTTATCCACCAGTACCCCCAAGTCCTTCTCCACAGGGCTGCTCTCAATCCCTTCATCCCCCAGCCTGTATTGATACAGGGGGTTGCCCCAACCCAGGTGCAGGACCTTGCACTTGGCCACGTTGAATGTCATGAGGTTCACATGGGCCCACTTCTCAAGCTTGTCCAGGTCCCTCTGGGTGACAGCCTGTCTCTCAGGTGTGTCAACCGCACCACTCAGCTTGGTGTCATCTGCAAACTTGCTGAGGGTGCACTCGATCCCATTGTCTGTGTCAGTGATGAAGATATTAAACAGTACTGGTCCCAATACGGACCCCCGACGGATACCACTTGTCACTGATCTCTGTCTGGACATTGAGCCATATTGGGAAACTTTGAGCTTTGGAGAGTGAATACTATTTTTGTGTTCTCCTTGCTATTTCCTGCTGGGACTGCCATGAAAGGCCAACCATCTGCAAAAACCAGGGTCTCTTCCCAGTCAACCCAGCCTTCCTCTGCAAGATCCTCTGGAGTCACAGGCAACTTGGCACAGTGCTGCCAGGGCGTGCAAACTAGGAACTGTTGAATCTTTCAGGTTCGGATCACACACGGTTTTTATTTTCACAGCGTGTATATGCACAGGTAAATATATAATGAGTAATTGATTTTGGATATATTGAATCTGAAAAGTGTAATTTTAAGCATAAAAACTAAATAAGAATAATATAAGTTCTGGTGAAGCAACTTAAAATAGAAGAAACTTCAGAAAGTCAGGAATCCGGGTTCCCATTTCATCTCTACTGCTGGGCCCATCATTTCATGTATCTTTTGTTTCAGTTTGGATGAGAAATAAATTAACTATTCAGTTCTGCTATTCAGGTTAGATGTACCAGTGAGATTATTGAGAAGAGGCAAATTATTTCACGTCTGCATACTTGCTCTGAATGACCAGATGAACCATGAATTTTTCTGTGTTCTAAGGTATGCAAGGTGAATGAATAGCCAGTGCCATTGCGTTTTAAAATGTTGTAGTACCATCTGTCGAAGGAAATGGAGGTAATAGCTAGAATTCAGGTACATATAGTATTTAACTGTCCATCCTTTTTCTAAGTTAGCACCAATTTTGGCATATTGGAATAGGTATAAATAATAATCGTTCTGTCACTCCATCGTGCTACATCTGTGCTGGCACTTTGGTAGGAGAGTAAGAGTCTGCTGTATTCTTAAATTACTACAGGTTGGTTTAGGCCCTTTGCAGAGACACTCTGAGGTCCACCTTGTGTTCCCATCACTCTTGAATGGTGTGGAATGAAAAATGTATGGTAAGAGGGTCTGTACCTGTGTAGTCATCCAGTTGATTTTCTAACATCACAGGACTGTGTAAATGGAGAATTTCAAGTTTTAGCAGTGAGGCTGCTGTGTTTAACTGGCTTGAGCACTTTGGGCATAACTCCATCACAGCCATTTGTGCCTCAAGTTAAAAACAGACTGAAGGCTGTTAATCATTTTCTATTTAAAAAAAAAGTGACATGTAGAGCTAATACTGTCTGAGAAAGCTGGAGGAGCTCTCTAGGATTGGAGACATCCAGGCATAGAAAAATATGCTTTACAGCTCTCTTCTACTTCAGAGAATATCACATGAAAATATTAAGGAGCAGAGAGGTTAGTGGGACAATCTATGGATTAGAAAATATAGAAAGCTGCTTTAAAAGTTGGGATTCTTTGTGGTTCTTTGACTGTTCTTCAAAACTTGTGAGTGAATGACATTAGAACATACTCGTGCCTGCTGGGCATTTGCTTCCTGCAGGCATTGGAGTAATTACATTTACTGGCACGGGTATTGTGGAAAGTAAAAATTCATTGTTCTTGGGTAACAAGTGTTTGTGCCAAACATGCTTGCATTGAAGTTAAGTGAGAGTACAGAAGCATCTGCCTTATCTTTACAATCATTATCTTTACAATCACAATCAGGCCTTATTGGTTGCTGCTTCATAATGTTTCAGTCCTCCCATGCTCAGAACCCCCCTTTGTTACAGCAAGTGCAGTTAGTTAACCCTTTTAGGGCACATCTGGCTATTCCCACACTTGCAGAGGAATGAGTAGAATGTAATACCTCATATGCAATCCCTCTCCTCCGCTGTGTTGCAGCCATTAGCGTTAATGAAGCGCATTACTGACATGTCTTAGTTAAATATCTTGTGGTCACAGAGAGGGGACCACCTCCCACAGGAATTTATTTAACCAGCATGTCATTTAAAATACACTATGATTACACTGCAGTAGGCAATTAGAATGAATTCAAATTGATCAAGACGTACTATTTTTATATGTATGACAGAGATGCTTGAGGTTTGTTTCTTGTTCTCGTTTTTTCTGCCTCATATCCGTCTTTCAGATTCTGTAATCAACATCTTTCTCAGCTCCCATGTCACTCCCTTATCTGCCACCAGTAACTATAGCAAGAATCATTTATCCTCTCTGGGTTAGTGTGTTAAGTTGCAAGAGGCTATCATTTCCGAGCAGAGCATTACACAGTTTGTCCATCAACGTAATTACTCTGTGAAAGATTTTTAATTTGTTGCCTGATGCTCCGAATGGCACAACAGTATGATTCTGGTGAAACTTCTTTACAGCTGCTGTTTAGAATATACTGTGTTTTTCTCAGTTTCAAGGAAGTCAATCTTCTCTTTATAATGGGAGGAAAAAAAACCCTGTGATGAAATTCATTTCAGATGTGCATACATTTTGGCGACTTTCCAGTTGTGTATGTCTTTGTATGCAAGTAGTGAGGAAAGAAATGAACCTTTTACACCATGTCTTCACAAAAAAAATTGGTAACTCAAGTCAGTTAGCTTTTTCAAAGTAAAACCAGGATCAAAGCAGGAGAGGAGCTCCTTTTTTTTTCTCCTCTGTTCATAGGCTCCAGGTAGCTCTTGAACAAAAGAGGTATTGAATGAGGCTTGTTTGGAGCGGTTTCCTAAATACCTCATGGTTGTAACTTTCCTCTCTTTCACAGTCCTGTCCCACTTCACTGAGCCTGTGTTTGGGAGCACTGGTAGGCACTGCAAGGCTTTATCAGTTAGAGCAAACTGAATTAGGGCTGGAGCCCTAATTCAACTCCTCGGGCATCTGGCTGGGTTTTAAGGTACGATGTGAACCTATTATTAGGGACTTGAAGAGGGTTTGGGAGTTGGGGCTCACAGTTGCAGTTTTGACCTCTTCATTCAAGAAGAGACTGTGACTGTTCATGTACTCGCCAGCCCCCAACAGGATATGCTGCTGTCTTCCCAGCTTTGGAACGGGGCTGGAGGAGTTGTGGAGGGAAAGGATAAACAAGGAAAAAAAAGAAATGCTCAATGGTAATTCTGAATATTGCTTAGATAAGTGTGCATTTACCGGTAGGGCATGCAAATATAAATGGCTGAGCTGCTTTTTGTGGTTGCTCATTAAGAAGATAAGTAAGGGGGAGACACAGGGATGATTAGGAAGTAATGAAGCATGTATAAATACAAGTGTGGAAAAAAGAAAAGAGAGGATGAGAGGATCACTAGAAAATAAATGCTATCTGCAAACTGTTGAATCTGCATGGCCTATATTCTGAGACACGTATAGGCACTGACTTCTTGTTGTTGTGAAAATTGGGGGAATACCTATCGAGAAGTGGGAAAAATATGTAGGTATGTTCTGGGTTTGTGTGGCAGGGTTTTGGCAGCAGGGTAGGGTCCGCAGGGCCGGCTCCTGTGAGAAGCTGCTGGAAGCTCCCCCGGCTCGGAGCCGGACCCGCCGCTGGCCCAGGCCGAGCCCGTCAGTGACAGTGGAAACACCTGTGGGAGAGCAGATTTAAGAGGGGAAACCTGCAGGGAGTGGGGGATTGGGATGGGAGAGGAACCCCTCTGTGGGTACCGAGGTCAGGGAGGAAGGCAGGAGGGGATGCCCCCGCAGCCCACGGTGAGGTGGCAGGCTGTCCCCCCCAGCCATGGAGGGGAGCGGGGGAGCAGATGCCCACCTGCAGCCCGGGGAGAGAGGAGCCCACGCCGGAGCAGGGGGATGGATGCCCCCCAAGATGGCCGGGGCTCCGTGGGGAAGCCCGTGCTGGAGCAGGCTGGGACTGAAGGACTGCAGCCCACGGAAAGGACCCACGCTGGAGCAATTCGTGAAGAACTGCAGCCCGTGGGAAGGACTCACCTTGGAGAAGTTGGTGGAGGACTGTCTCCCGCGGGAGACACCCCATGGGGGAGCAGGGGCTGAGTGCGGAGTCCTCCTCCCCCTGAGGAGGAAGGAGCGGCAGAGACCAGCGGTGGCGAGCTGACCCAACCCCCATTCCCCAAAGGTGTTCTGAGGTTTGGTTTGACTTCTCAGTATCCTTGTTTTGATCTGATTGGTAGTAAATTGATCTTGTTCCTTCCCCAAGTTGAGCCTGTCTTTTGCCTGTGCCCATAAGTGGTGAGTGACCCCTCCGTGTCCTTATCACGACCCACCAGCTTTTCTTTATATTTTCTCCTCATCCCACTGTGGCCAGGGAGGAGTGAGCGAGTGGCTTCATGGTGCTTTGTTACCAGCTGGGCTTAAACCACAACAAGGTACTACCAGTGTTCAGAGAAGTGGACATGCTGTAGCTGAATTGTTACAGAAAGCTTGAACATCCCATGAAAGTCCTCAAAAGTATTTTTTGAAATTGGCTTAGAGGTGATTTAGCACGTGATTAAGCTCATCAAACTGTAAGCTGACCAAAGACTTGGAAACAGTGGTTCATGCTAAATGACGGTGCATCTCAGTGAAAATAAGGGCCAAACTGGATACTCAGCAGATACTTAGAAGTTTGCAATTCTGCCTGTTTGCTGCTTTTTTCTTTGAGCTAGCAAATTGTCCAGATTGAACTATTGGGCCTGGATTTCTCGTATACTAATTTCTCATTTCTTCTTTGAAAACTCATGTGTTGGAAGGGAAGGACAATGCAGGGATGTGGATACAGGAGGAATGGGTAGGATCTGTACATTTTCCAGGCCCAGTTCTCTCCAGCACAGTGTGTCCTGGGGCTGCCATGTGCCATAGAGCCAGCTCCTCCTCACCTCTGTGAAAGAGGCCTCTCTGCTGTCATTAAAATGGTGTGACAACCACTGTCAGCTGAGTCCAGCTATCTTTGTTATTCGTATAGGTTGGGTGAAGTCCTGACTTTTCATCTGAGTTTTGACCTCTCCTGATGTTGATGTTCATGATAGGTACCGCACTCCTGAGGAACTTTTGTTGTTCTCGGTAGTGCAGAAGCATAGGAGCAATATATGTTTTCTCATGGATTTGTTTACCTGTACAATGACAAGCAGAAATTTGGCCAATGTCTCTAGTAACTCAGATGGAAATGGCATCTTTGCTTCTGATCTTGGCAGCAAGTTTTTGACTTCTGATCTACCTCTTTGTATAGAAATAGCCACATTCAAATCCCCATATATCAATGATGTTTTGTGTTTTATGGATTTTCTTATTTGTTGTAACTTTGTCCTTTGTGACAGCACAAGTTGGGACGTGTTTTCTTGATGGTGTCAACAAAGAATAATGGAGAACAGTTGATGTTTTCACATGAATAAATCTCTTGCCGTTCCAGAAGTCACTCAGTTATGTTTCTCACTGGTAATACTGTCCTATGCTGTAGCCACACAGGCAACGTTGCTGCACAGTAAGCCTCTTGGTATAATTAGGTAAGCTGCATTATTACTGCATTAATAATCTAGTTGCCTGCATTGCATTGTTCTGGGATGCAAAAGAAGCATGTCATGTATGTGTCTGTGCAGCAAAATAGAAAAATCATGTGCTGTTATCACACCAAATGTAATCTCCAGAACTCTGGGGAGGGGTTGTGGCTAGTAGAGGACTTAGAGTTATGAGCATGTCAAGTCTTGTGGGCTAGGAATTTCCCCCAGGGAGTTTCCATCCTCCTTTCTCTTGCCTCTTCCATAGCCAAATACAGATGGGCTTCTTGATAAAGGGGAAGAACTGATGCCTCAAGTTGGGTCTGAGAAAACAATTTAGCAGGTGCTGTCGGCTACTCAAAAGTGTATAGGATGTTCTGCCATTGAATTTCTTTGAGAAGTTATAGGTATTGTTACTCATGTCTGTTTAATACTGCTTTTACTTTTATAAAGCAGAGGTGTCACCAGTAGTGCTTGTTACCTACCACAGCACTGCCCAAGATCACTTTTAGAAGAAAACATTCTATTTATTCTTGCCCAACCTTGGCTGCTGGGGCTGGGATAGAGCGTTGGCAGGAACCCCTTGGGAAGAGGAAGAAGACATTGGCCCAGTGGGGAAGCAAGGGATCTTAATAGATGATGGGGAAGAAGCAGATACGATTTTCTTTTTACACAAAATTGCTGTAACCTATTCAGAGACTTTATATTTGTGTTATAAAAGCATGCTACACGTTGCCACTTGTGATTGATTATTTTGCTTTTTGTGGGTAGGTAGTCTTTTGTTGTTGATTCATATGCTGCCTCCCACTTTGGGAGCACAGGCTGCCTGCCTCGCAGTCTCAGCATCCGCAGGAAGAAGAAACAGTAAGGAGGTAATCATACTGGTCGGTACCCATTTTTCTCGCACAGTGATTGTGCACTGGTTCAAGCATAGCAACTGAGAGCACACAGACCAAACTGCTCCCTTTTTCTCTCCCCACCTTGTTAATTGTCAGACAACAGTGGTGCTTCTGAGAGTTACCAGGCTAAACTAGCAAGGTGGTGTAAAGGCATGTGTATTGCCATTGCCTGCAGAGTGCAACTTGGACTCAAAACTGACTTCAGACACCAAAGAGAGAGAACAGGCACACAGAGCGCATATCTGCTTGTGTGTTAGCTTTGTTTTGATTTGTTTTGACAAGCTTGGGGCAGCCTATGATTATTCATTAAGACATCAAACAAAAGTTGTGAAGCTTTTTCACACATATCAGCCTGGAGACTATTGTTTTACAGCTGCAGCTGATTATTGCAGCTGCATGTTTGAAATTACCTACTGGAAAGAAGTGCCTTTCATGGGCGGATAGTAAAAAAATAGAGAGGCATGTTTATTTTTCTTCTGAAAGGTGGTTGTTGCAGTAGTTACAACTAGGACAACTACCTGTGTTTATATTGCACTCATACATCAGAGCTCTAGCTATGAATCAAGGCTCTGTTTTGATGTAGACAACTGTGCAGTGGTTTTGGCCACCAGAACTTAGTCTCAGCACAAGTTGGGGGCAAGGGAACAGTGAGTGAGACTGAGGATGTGTGTGGATGGGTTAACCGCTGAGGGGCTTTTCAATACAGGAGAAGTGGTGACCAGCAGGATGAAGCCTGCCTGATACGGTCATTGCACCTCAGTTCCAGAAGGGTTCAAGAAATCAAAAGACCTGCTTTTGAGAGAGCTGCCCCTTGCCCCACTGATTTGTGAATTTAAGTATCCCCTGAATCCTATAAGAAGTATATGGGCTCAAAGAGTGGATCATTTTATAGCTGTGTTTAATCTTAGCTTAGCAGATCTATCAGCTTAAGGTAGCATCAGCAGATCTATCAGTTTAAGCTTGCAGAATTGATGAGGCCTCTTGATATCCTAATGTTCATCCTGAAGTAGATGACACATTCAAAGTAACTCTTGAAGATGGGGAAAGAGAAGATACTAAAAGGACTTAGAAGGACCAGGAATCAGAAAGGGTTCTTGTGATGAAGAAAGTTGTGGGACTAGTCAATTATGAGGCACTGAGGTAGAGGAAAACGAGGTATTCCCTTTTATTCTCCAAAAAAGGGTAAAGAAATGAAAATTTATGTTGAATTCTCATATTAAAGTTTGTAAATATTAATTTAACGTGGATGGAGTAGAATTTCAGTCAGCAAGGGGAATATATTATCTAGGTTTTGCACAGACCTTTACAGAATCTCATTGTTTTGCATATTAGACATTTTTGGTTCTAACCTCCTAAATTATTTCAGGCCAGAATTTCAGATGTGAGAAGGTTGATACAGGAGCTTTTATTTGTGTGTGCACTAGATCAGATTTGAGAGGCCTGGGCTCACTCAGTTTAGAAGTTCTACCAGGCAAGAACCCTAGAAGTATCTTATTTTTCATATGTCATTCTTTTCTTATCATTAATAATAACGAATCCCAGTATTAACCCATGTTTCAGTAGAGTATTACAAGGATGCTATCAAACTTCATTTTTTGTAGGAAGACTGTTAGCACAAGAGTTCAGCCCCGTATCTTCAAATTGACGTGGTGAAATGTCTTTGTTCCAATCTCATCTTCAAAATACAAGATTGATGTATCTAAGATTGAATATTGAGGTTATGTGTTGGCCCAGGAGTATTAACAGATCAGATGCAACAGATTGTAGTACATGCAGTAGGCTGGGCTAAGGCCAGAACATCCATCTCTGATGAATTATCTTGCTTTTGTTGGCTTGGGTCACAACCTTAACGTTATGTTGATGTAGTGTTTTGGTTTTAACATGCACCACGTACCGAAGTCATATTTACGCTTTGGTACAAGTGTAGCATACGTTTACGTTGTACCTTGGGTTTATTTTAATGTTTCTCAAATATTTTGGAGAGAAAATCCAAAAGTGAGCCACAGAATTTGTCTTCACTTTCCAGAACTGACAATAAACATGTTACCTAGCTATTTTAGCAAGTGTACCAAATGTAATAAAAGAGATTAACTGCCTTTACTAAGACGACTGTTTCCTGTGTTACTGTGTTGATGCCACCTATGACAAGAATGTATATCCACACAATTTCTTATCGTTAACAGCAATTAGGTCATACACAGTGGCCACTACACAGTAGTTTCAGTAATTACAGCACATGTTCCACTTTCTGAGGGAATTGATTTTTTTAGACTTACTGGGACATTTGGGGAGAGAGAAGGTAATCCTTTTATTGCCAAATCTAGTTCTCAGTTCATTCGATTAGTTGTAATGAATATGATCGAAGGTTGGGTTTAGAAACCTAAATGCAGTCTGGTTATTTAAGGGAAGATACTGCTTATGCTGTTTGAACGTGTGCTGTTGTACGGTTTTGCATGCAAGTTTTTCAGCCAGTTCCACCAGGTGTGTGACGCTGTGCGTCTGCTCACATGAAGTGAGCATTAGTCTTCTGTAACTTGCCTTAGTAAAGTGAATTTGAAGGAGCGGGGCTGGATAAGTGTGTGATTACAGACTGAGCGCTGAGTCAACCCCATCTCTGCAATGAAAGAAAACATACATAGTTGGGCTTTCTGAATTTTTATTGTTCATTGGTGCACTTTGCCCCCAATACGTTCCAGTTAAGCTCTGAATAAAAACTGGAATTCAGAGTTACGCGTTCTCTGCTTCTTGTTTATTTTGGCAGGGAGTAGTTTTTTGGATCTGTTTTTTGCTTACGTAACTCATCATTGTATTTCATTATTCATTTTCCTTAACACCAAGAGTGAATACGATTTTTATCTGGACTTGCATTTTTGTGAGGGCTCCAAACTGCTTGTTGTTTTTAATCACTGACCATGTTATATACTTTGCAGGCTGTTGTAACGGTGGAAGGCATCTAAGTAAACTGTAGCCTATACTTTGTGGAGCTATGGGATTACAGACTGGATGCTTTTGAGTTGGCATCAGTATATCTTTTAAGCAAAGAGGCTTATTACCACCCATCCTATTGCCAACCTCTGCCAATTCTTCTCATATAAATACTCTCTCTAACATGATCCTGTGAGTCCATGGATTTTCTTTCAATATAGCAGCGTTCATGAAGATTGTATTATAGACAAGCAAAACTGTGAGCTAAATTCTGCTCCTTTATACTACATTAGTAAATCTTGGATATACTGTATCAGGCTTGCCATATCAGACTTGGTCAGAGATGAAAACTGTGTATCTTGTTGATTTTTAGATGGAAGCTTCCCCCCCCCCAAATTCAGACTTTTCATGGAAACATGGATTTTTCTGAGGATTTTTTTTTCCTCCTGGGAAAATAAAAACAATATTCCTCAGTCTGGAAAAAAGAAAATGAAATTGACTTAATGTTTTAAGCTGGGAGAAGTCTCAGCTGCTGCAGGGTAGAGGTTGTAAGAACACGCAGCCTTGCACTCTGCTACACAGGAGTTTGTCAAAGTGAAGGTGATAGGAGCTTTTCTAGGCAGGGAGATAAGCAAGCCAACAAAGTATTCCTTTTATTTTTTTTCTCCCAATAGGGAAATTTGTAGAAATGTCTTGTTGTGATTATTTTTTTTTTTTTTCAAATTTGACTTTTTGCCACCACTAAGACAAGAACAAAATAGAAATACATGAAGCTTGCAAGAATGTAATTTTTCTAATGGTAGAACAGGGGAAATAATTTATTATCTTCAAAACTTATGAAAGTTTTTAGTGATCTGTTCCTTTTTAAAATTTTGCTATGAGGCAGGTTTTTTATAAAAGACTGTATGTAATGCTCAGCAAATTGATTTCCAAGATTTTCTTGTATCACGTAGCAGGTTTTACATGTCTGTTTACAACAGGAAGACTTTATTCAGTATATCTATTCCATCAGTTAGAGACAAGCTAATATTTTTAAAAGCAAATGTTTTTACTCACTACAAACAGAAAAGTTTGCCTTTTTAATAATTAATTTGTATTTTGGTAAATAGCTAGGAGCTTTGATCGAGAAGCAGCATGCATTTTCTTCAGTGCTATATGAATACAGAACAGAAGTAGAAAATGCTAAGCTTCTTGGTGAAATCAATGGCACCGTTAATGTGAACATGGAAAAATTAGTGCATAATGCAACACCTTTAAAGGAAAGATTTGTGTAACTTCCAAGAATCTACCTGTTGTGTAGGTGTAATTTTTGAAGGCGGAGGAAGGGAATGGGGACAGGGATGGATGTTGAAGGAATGCTTTGCTGCGGAGCTCATTGAACAGGGGTGCTGAAAGGCAGGAGTCTTTCAGTGGGTATCACAATGATGGGAAGAGATCTTGCTGAAACTCCAAAGATAAATAGGGAAATATTATGATCCCCATGTCCATATACAAATGTCATGAAACACAGTTACTGGAGGTGAAATCATGACCAGAGGTCTTCATTATTAGGGCAGTTGCTTATTTAGATGCTGACTGTTGTGCGTTTAGGGTACTGCTCTTACAAATCCAGATGTGGAGACTGCTGCATGCATACATTTGACATGCAGTCCTGTTGAGCTTAGACATTACTTCTGAGACATACAAAAATTCCTATCCAATGTAATTTCCTTAATAGCACACTTGAAATAGCTATTGACTATAAGTATGTATAAATACATTCAGTATTTTGGCTGTATTAGTGTGCCACATGGAAATCTCAGCTTCCGTTTTGAAATGTTAGTCATGACCATTGGCCGCATTGAAAAGTTCAAACACATGGCCTGAGTGAACCAGTGTTAGGAAGCAAAATGCACATACAGAGGCTCTCAAACACTGTTTTGCAAAATTAGGTGTATTTGATTCTTTTTGTTTGTTTTCTAAATCTTTGTGAGAACACTAGTGTAACAGAGGTATTCTTGATTGTGTTCTGCCACATCTGTCCCTAGTACTTGATGTAGTGCTGGCCCTTTGTTTCTGAACACTCAACTAGGCTGTCCTGTGCTTTGCAAATAATCCACCTAAGTGTGTTGTGATTCTATAATGACTTAAGATTTTGTGCTTTATTACAATTCAAAGTCAAAGAATAAATACCAAAAAATATATCCCATGTGAGAAGCTTTTGAACCTTTATTAAGAATACTGACATTGCAGCCTACTAATTTCCATGTTCTACTTGCCTTTGGCAGAGCTTTGCTTTAATATGTGTATTCTTCTGGTGTACATCTTTTAAATTTCATTTGAAAATCAGGTTTATTTCTGTTATGTGTGTTGCTCCTTTCAAAAGTGCATTAGGGAAGTATTTCTGATGAGGATTTCTTCTTGCCTTAGGTAGGAGAGCTAGTTTCTAAAGTTTCTTCAAAGGCATGGTTTCAGTGGAGTTGTTGTGGTTGGTGCCAGAAGTGTAAGATATGTCTCTCAATACTGATTAGGAAAGATAAGGTGACTACAGATTGATTTATTTTATCAGAGCTGTGGTACTATATATATCTTCGTATTAGGCTTTTACACTGAAAAGGCTACCTCGAGATTTAATGGAGACCTAATCTCCTGCTGAAGGTTTATAAGAATAGATTAGACAAATGTCTATGTGACTATTTCTGTGCAGGAAGTTGACCCAAGTGTTCTTTGCAGAGCTCATCATGGCTTTTATCTGTGTGGTTTACATTTTCAACACCTGTTCCTGTTTATTAATAAAAAAAGTATGTAAGTTAGATGATTGATGATAGAGAGGACAGATAATTATTACAATGAAACATTAGAAAGACAATCCATTGGTCATTTTTCAAAAGGAGAGCATCTCAATTATTGGGGCCATCAACCTGTCCAGTGAGAGACCTTCTGTACTCGGATTTCACTTCCTTGCACTAAAGGGTCCCCTCTCATTTCATTTCTTCATCAAGGCTCTGAGCAGGAATATTGTGGACTAGTTTAATTAGTCCTGGAGGGAGCAAGTTATGAAGGCCGTTTTTTTTTCTTGCACAGCTCCTTCTTTAAGGTGAAAGTCTGAGGAAAGACTTGTACGAAGGGTTCATAACAACAAAGCGATGGTCAGAAGGCAGCGGGGACCTGGATGCCCCGAACAACCTCTGTGACCACCGGCGGGTGCCCTGAATTCCAGAGAGCTGGGGGAATTTCCTCTTCGTTTGAAGAGCTCGACCCGTGCTCGTGCCAAGAGCAACCCTCGGGGAAAGCTCTAAGGGAGATGTAAAGAAACTTGGTTGCTGTTTCACCTGCCAGTACAGGCGTGCAAGCCAGTTTACCAACACACAAACAGTTCAGTGCCGGCTAAATGCTGGCAATTTAATGTCTGATCTGCCCCTAGCCCACCCTGTGCTGTGGGAATTAAAGGCAGTTCTCCTCCTTATCAAATCAAGAGTCACTTTGACTAGAAAAGGCATCAAACTACTCTCCCCCCTCCATATTATAAAATGACTATTTAGGTAACCAGTGCCAGGAGACAGTCAATTTTCCCCTGCCCCCAGTGGACTAAAGGCAGTTTTAGAGCTGTTATTTGCATTTTTCCTATCTCAAACTACACTATCAAGGCTCCTGTTTGTTGTTTGTTTGGGGTTTGGTGGTCTGATTTTTTTTTTAAGTACAGCTAAGATATTTTCTACTACTGTAGTTGTTTTGATGTAGTAGCATAGACAGTTTTTGACCTATTTTACTGTCAGTTATCCCAAAGCAGGGGATGTTCAGTCTTTCTCCAAGCTTTTAAACCTCTGCTCATCGTCGTGGTTTCTGAGTACCTTCCGTGTAGAGAGAAGGGCATCAGCAAAGTCCCTGAAGTACCACAATCTGTTTAAGTTAGGATCTTACCTACCTTTTGAGTGCAGGGAAACTCCTGACATGCTACAGATACCGCTACAATGTGAAAAAATGCAGTGTCTATATTTTGTCTTGCACCTGCTACTTCACATTACTGTTTTGTGAATCCTGTCATCAGTCTCAGTATAGCAAATACTGCCTTGAAGTATAGAAGGAGTGGTTCCCTCCAATTTCAGTATACCTGGAGACATTTTTTACTTCCAATATTGACACGAGGCATGTGGTCCATCAAAAGACCTTTCTGGAGAAAAATGTATAGCAAGTTACCCTTTGGCCCACTTTCTTTGTTTGGGTTTTGTTGTTGTTTTGTTTTATTTTATTAGACTACTGTGATTTGGGACTTGCTATGACACAGGAAATCCTTTGCTAATGGAGGCACTGAAGCAAGCAGAGCTTTGTATTAGTTGAGAATCTGGCTCTGTCTGTGCACAGGGAAGTCAGACCTGGCATCCTGCATCTTTAGCTGTTCTCCCTTTCCAGGGATCCACCTGCTTTTTGGTACTCTGCAGTGACAGCCACAGAAGGGCACACAAGGGCATTTGGCCCTTCCTTTGTAATCCTCTAAAGGCTGCCAGGTAGCTTCACATGCTTGTTTGGGTGAGTTATTTCCATCGTCCCTTCTATATATGGTGGCGGCAGCAGTTTCCCTCATCCTAGCATAAAAAAAGGTTTGAGCAACTGTTTATTTTCATGTCAAAATGAGCTGGTTTCCTTAGGTCCAGCTAAAGGTTTAGCAAACACCAATAAGCTCCAAAACAGTTATAGTTTTAGTGTTCTGATTTTTCATTTCCTCTGTAGAACTCACTGAATATCATGTTCCTCAGAGTTCATGTAATACGGCCATTTTAAATGTATGGGTAGGTTAAAAAAGTATTTAAATGATGTAAAGCTGTCTATTTTTTTTCACTCCAGTAATGCCAAAATAGCTGAAAACATTTTTTTTTTCAACTTTACGAACACAATTGTCTGTAGTCAAGAGTCTAAATGGGAAAAGATTAAAGGATACATTAAAAAATCAAAAGGGAAGATAGGGAACTTTATTCTTGGTTTTGGTGTGGTGGTTTGAAAAATTCTGAAATAATTAAAAATTCTGATCTTTTAGGGATATTTACACATGGCATGCACGAACTGAAGGCAGGCATCCTCTTTGTATTCTCTGAAGGGTTGCTTTTGGTACAGCTGTTCATCTGTAGGACCAGCAGCTTCCTGCAGAGCCGGAGGGCAGTGGCCTGGGGCAGGACTGGAAAGCGGCTCCTTCCCAGCTCTTCTCCGCGCAGGGGTGGGCTCTGCTGACAGCCCCCTCCCTCCGGCTGTGGCTTCTGCAGCCCTGACCTTGCTCCAGAGCCCGAATCCCGTATCCCCGATCTACGACGGTTTAGCTCTCACCCTTAGAGTACGTTGCCCCTGCATTTGCCCCCCAGTTACCGCACAACAGAGAATCATGGAAGAACATATTTGAAAATACCAAAGTAGTTAATCATATTTCAACATATATACTTGATATACTAGGGAAGGTGTAGGCAAGTGGAAGTGAAATGCTGTGTTTTCTTATGATTCCTCTATGCACAGGAATTGACTATCTGAATTAGAACATTGCCCAAAGTAAGCTTTTTTTTTTTTGTGGAGAAGGGTGCATACCTATCTCATTACAGTTATAGTCTATATCTGTATCCTGCTGTTTTCCAACATGTAACATGTTTTGTTCAGCAAGTTGGGACATGACTCTTTCTGATAGGAATAGACCTTGAGAATAAGGTTCAATAGAAACGGTGTATTTTTCGCTTGTAACAGATTTGATTCTGGTTTGGAACTATGCTTTTTAGATGCGTTTTCCTAAAAGACAGGATAGTCTACCCATAATATGCTCAGCTGGTGTAAATTGATATATCACCTTTGCCTTTAGAGTAGATGTGCAGCATCAAAACTCTATTAATACCTGGCAAGCAAATTATGGAGGGTTGGGGTCTTTTTGGTTGTGTGTTTTTTTAATTTGTACCAGAATCACAAAAGGTTATTGTAAAGTGTCATTTGATTAATAAAACTCAGGTCCCTGTAGGGATGCGGCTTTCTTTTGAAGCAGGTGAGGTTCCCAGCAGTTTTGCCTTCTAGGCAGGTTCCATGGGAACTTATGAATACTTCCTAGATAAATAAATTAATTCATATACCAACATGACTGAATTCTTACAGTTCCACAGTAAAGAGATTGTGTATAATGCAGGATTTAACCTTCCAGCTGCTCCATCACTTAAAGTTGCACATTTGGACTTTGTAATTCCTCCATGTTTCATTTTAACAATCAGTAATGCCTTAGCCTAAAGGGATTGAAGCCCACACTGAAGAAGATGCACTGACAGCAGGTTACCGAAGAGTCTGATGGGACGAGGAAGAAGAGAATGAAAAGCATACTTTTGTCTGATGGTTGTGGGTTTTCTCAAGCGGTGGTATTGTATACACTGTGTATTGCTGAGAATGTAATTTCCTGCACAGTTGGCTTTCCCACACCTCACCCAGTTTCTCACCATTGCCCTGAGGAGGGTTTGGGTCAGGCAGGGCTCCTGCCCAGAGGGCTCCAACACTCCGGCTCCCGTTTCGTCCCGCCTGTGCGCAGCCCGTGGCGAGCTGCAGCCCTTCTCCCGAAGAACAGGCTTTGGCTTCAGCTCTGCCCTTTTCACGCTGTTTCTTCTGCCATAAACGCATTCAGTGGGAACTTCCCAGAGAGGGAAATGCTGAAGCTTGTTTGCTGCATCAGAGAAAGCAGCATGTAAGAGGGAAGCTGCCTCCGGGCGTGTTTGTGGTGCCTGTGGCGGGCAGCCCGAACCCGGCTCCGTGAGCTGAGGTGAGCACGTGTGAGCTGGCTGCCACCTGGAAGGTCATGGTTGCAGCTGAGGGATGCACTTGAACAAATAATGGCTTTTCTTCCATCAGCTGCAGGCTGTCGAGCACAAAGGAGTGCTGATTTAAGTCAAAGTGAAATAAAGAGAGCAATGTAGACCATAAGGAGAAGCAGTGGGAGAAACAGGGATGTAGTCCAAGGCTTCTGAAGGAATATAATAATCTGCATCGCTGATGGAGATCTCCTTGTGCGTGTACTGCTGAGGATAGGTGAAAGGGAGAAAGAGAGTGGTGGGAAATATCTGTAGGCTCAGCCCTTCTGTTTTCATGTTGTTTTATGTGCCAAAATCTGTAGCCCCTAGTTCTCTGGTTGCAATTGTTTACCTTTCATCTGTGCTGCAGCTGGCAGTGCTTTGGAAGTTACTGTGTGGGGACAGGGCATTTCAACAACAAGTTAATCTAAATAAATATTTCAGAATGGACATTTATAGTCACAGAAATGGCTAAGTAAAACCAGCACTGTCGTCTTCAGTAGAGCAGCTCCAAGTGTGCCTTCAGAAGCAAATTTGCTTTGTATAGTGACCCAAAGAAGCAACTTCAACCACAAACACAGTGCAGCTCTCAATGAATGATGCACAGTCTCATCTTTATTGTGCTCTGTCAACAGAATTTAGCAGTGTTTTCTGATTCCAGAGGCTCTATTACTTGCAGTACTGTGCAGGCAAGAGAGACTGTAGCTTGACGTTCAGCTCGCAGGCTGAGTGCGGGAGGCTGGCGGCTGGGAAATGTGTCACCCTCGATGAGTGAAGTAAACCAACAAGTCCTCAAGAGAGGTCAGACTTGGTGCTTTGTGGTGCCATTGGTAGTAATTTTCAAGACAAAATGGATTATGCTTTTAGAAAATACATTCTATATTTTTTTTTTCTTTAAATGCAATTAGTTCCAATTACTAATGCCTATTAAGGGGAAATGGCCATTAATATAAATACTATGGAGAAGTATTTTAGAAATCTCACAACTTTTTCATCTGTTTCTGTTTTGGTGAATGAGCTATGGGTATGATATTCATCTCCCACATAAGTCCTCTCCTTATACTGTGTGAAAATAACCTGTAATTGTCGAACACGACAAATTTTCTTCCCTAAATGGACAAGAAACACAATTCTTGTAAGAAAAGGAAGTTGCCAATAGATGGGGAGGGGAGTTCTTTTTACTCAGTAACCCCATAAGCAACAGAAGATCTCTTTTGTCAAAAACCCACTGAGTTAAATGAGTTTAAAGTCTCTGTTTGAATTTATGAATTTTGTTTTTGATTAATGAATAAAGTGTCCTTGCATGTAAGTAACACAGAAGGAACATCCATTCTTATAGATAATCCACAAGCCCATGTATAAGGAAGGAAAATGCTGAAGAATCATATTTTTGTTATAGGTTCAATTCAAGCTTATTGACAGGGTACTTTCCATGATCTGAAGCCTAATACTATAATAGTGTCATAAAAATGACTTAGAAAGCTCAGGTGCTGTTGTACCTCTTACTGCATTTATATTAATTATGAAAAACATACTGGATTAGGGCTTCACAGTATAGTGACTATTAAGTGACATAATATGAAACTGGTGGCCAAGAGTTCCTGAGTGTTAACTCCAGGTGTGCCACTATCATCTTGAACAAATTCCCTATACCTAATCTGTGATGCTTTTACTTATGCTGAGCAATACCTGTACCTACCAAATAGACTTGTTGATTTCCGTAACTTTGAAACGAGTAAAGCAGTACTGGAAGTGAGTAATAGTAACAGGATTCAGCCTGCACTCTCTCTTTGAGTCATATGTGGTGTTGGTAGGTGGTCTTGTGCAAAGCAACAGAGCAATCTTCCATTAAAAAAAATACAAAGTTCTTTCTTTCCTTTTTTTAACTTTTAGAGCTGAAATTTGTATATCCTCAGCATGAAAATGGCTGCTTATTACCTAGTTTGTAGAACCATGGTTTCACTTAGAGTGAAATTTAGGCCCTGAAATGGGCTGTATAAAACCTGGGATTTGAGAGTGTAACTGCTGATTAAATAGTGTTAGTGGTGACACTGCAGGTGAATTTCAACCTTAACCCAAAATTTCAAAAATAATAATCTCAGAATTCAAACTCCTCAATTCTTGTCCAAAGTCGGTGTATCAGTGCAAATACTCTTATATTCTGTAGGCTGTGGTTCGCTGACAGAGTCCTAAAAAGATGACCTAATTTTTCAAATAGAAAAGTCTTTTTGGCATTAACTGAACCTGGAAGTGCTCACCACTTTGGAAAAACAGGTCATGTAGCAATTTAATATGCACTCAGGAGTTTGATTCTAGACTTTTGGTCTTTTAAATATTCATCATGCTAGTCTTAATATATAGATGCCCAGAGAGTGATGTATGTATTGCAGTGAAAAATGCAGTGAACGCGTAAATTAGTAAGCATTGAACAAACCAAGTTCATCTCTGAAAAAAACTGATCTATACAGCTGTCTGGGTGGGTGTTTGTCAGAAAAACCAGAATGGGTTAACAAAGAAAAAAAATGCAGCTTCCTTCACTTTGACAGTTGTTGTCTTTTGAGTACTACTCTCATCTTGCTAATATTCTTGAGTGGAATCTGTTGGAGGAGCAATATATTGTTGATCTATAGAAACATGACATTAAGCGATAACTATATACACAAAAGGCTGGATAAAAGCCCAACAGCATTTATCACTTTGTGGTTTAAGCATTTCCAAACTGCGAATTAAAATAGCAGGCCGTATTTAATAGCATTTGGGGCTGATACAATACTGTTTTGCATAAATATTTGCTAATTAATTTTAAAATGTACAGTAGGTATTATGCATGGGTAATAATGCTTTGCCTGTTTCCTAAGAATGCTTTGGATATTATATTCTCAAAACACGCTGCAAATGGTAAGTGCTAAGTGTTATTATTATGAATTGGGTTCATTTAAGGCATAAAACTGCTAGAGTTGCATAAGTCTTTAAGCACGTTATGAATATTTCAGCAGTATTCATGCGTGACGTAACCCAAATCAACAGTCATTTCAAAACATATTTATTTTTACAGAATATAGATTGTAATTAATCACGTCTTTTGCTGGGGCAGATGAGAACTGGAACTGACCTCACAGCTCTTGGGAGATCCCCTGGGCTTTAGCTTTTCACTGAGATTCCTCTCAGTCTTATTTTCATGTACAACTCTTTTTTTCTCTTGCCATGGGGTAAACTGTAAATCTAAATGGCCGTAGTAGCTCCACTGCCTTCAGTGGAACTGCACCCATTTGCCCAAGGTAAGTGTCTCTCTTCTATCGCTCTGCGATCTCTTTCTTTGCTCAGGAGTGCACAGAGTGGACTCTCTCCTGTATTTTCTGATTTGTCCATCTCCAGAACTGCTTCCTGCTTCTTACATTCCTCTGGGCCTGAGCATCACTTGTATCCAAAATTCAAGATTTGCAGAGACAAATGGACAAACATTGTCTCAGCCTGTCACTTACTGAGGAATTACTTCACCGATGGAGTTGAAAGAATCACCCATTAAGAACAAGGTTCATGAGAAAGCATTGATAGTTTGGCCCTAGAAGCTGTAAACCTGTTCTCCATGTGGATACGAGTGCCATTTGTTCCTGTGTTTAATATTGAATAGCACTCATTTTTTGTGTATTTCTGTTGTATTTCACTTTGTAGCACTAAGACACTCCAGAAGTTGCCATTGTGTAGGTATAATACCAAAACACTATATTTTACATCTAATTTCGACTTTTGTTCTCATTTTTATGTGTCAGTAGACTTCAGGGGAATGTCAGAATATCAATAAATGGGTCTTTGGAGAATAAGCCTCTAAGACTCCAAAGAAATGTAAGTCATTTATCAAAAGGCTACTGTGAAGCAGTAATTTGAATTTATAATATGAAAAAAAATTTGAAAATTATTTTATATATATAAAGCCAGAACACAGCGGTAGTAGGGAACGCTATGAAAACAAGTGGTACTGTCAGGTGTATGTAGGCAGGCTACTGACTGTTCATATTGCCAAGAGGTCGAAGAAGAATTTCTGTAATAAACTCAGTCTTATCAACTGGAAATGTCAGAAGGTGTGAAAAGACTGGGCATATTAATCAATCGAAGTATGACTTTGAGTTATGAACTTGTCATGCGGCTACAAAAAAGGAAAATCTAATCATAGACCGTATCAGGCAATAAATTACCACCATTACATTGCTGAACTCTCATCCGGAATACCTTATCCATTCTAGTCAGCCTTATTTCAGAGAGATGAATTCTTACCGGAGCAGGTGCGGAAAAAGGAGAATTAATATAACCAACAAATGACAATCTACCTCAAGAGGCAGGAACTGAGTATTACAGTTAAGTGAGTGTTGGGAGCAAATATACTCTAAATAAATGCAGAGTGCAAGTGTGTGAGTGGAGTACATCAAACCACAGTTACGTAAGTTAAAAAGAAATGTTAATTTTAAAGTAAAAGGATATTAACTGGCTATGAAAAAGTCAGAATTTGTCCAGCTGTCTGTTAAGTAATGTTCTGGGCATGGCTTTCAACAGGAGTTGAAGGAAAACTATGGGGAAATGGCTTGTGTTCTCTCACAACCCCTAATTGCAAAGATGAGAGTTAATCGACAAAGATCCAATTCACTCCTCTGTGGTATGTTCCCTACTGTGAAAGACCGCTTAAGACACTGGCTTACATAACTAGAAAAATGTGTTGAGGCAGATTATTTGGTGACCTTCTTACCATAAAGGTGAAACACAGATACGATGTGTTCGGTTTTGAGTTTTTGCCATATTACAAAACCAGTAAGGCAAAGGTATGTGTTCATTGGCTTTTAGCCAGAGTGGTGCCTATGTTAGCGTTAGTATTAGTCCCTATGTTAGACCCTTTATATTGCTTTGGAACTTAAAAAATTCAAAAGGTACAAGTTAAAGCAGGCCCATGTCTTAATCCCTGGTATTTGTTGAGACCTAATAAATAAAATGCATTTTTGTTGACTTTTCATTATAAAAGATGCTGCTGAAGGAAATAATGATAGCCAATCTTTTTACATAATTGGTTCAAGAATGAACCTGCCTACACTGTTGCTTAAAATCTTTGGTCCTTAATACCTTAGTGAAAACTTGGATGATATATAGGGTGTCAGAACAATAATTTCTCTGCGACTAATCCATGTGAACCAATCTAGACATGCTGTACCAAACTGCAAGCTCCCAGTGTGAGTTCAGATCAGATGGGTCACGTGAAGGTGGTCAGCTATCACCCAAGCGGTACAACTGGTATGCAGAATTTATCCTGGAGGTTAGTAATCCTCCCTCTCCAAATACTACCTTCGGCTCCGCACCTGAATCACAGTCTTGTGACAATGGATGGGAGCTAACCAGTACCTTTTCGGTTTATGGTACCTTGCTATCAAGAGCATCCAGCAATAAACCTCCATTGTTAAGTCTTCAAAACTAGCTTTCCATTCTGCCACGTGGGCTGTGTGACCACTCGCGTAGAGGTGCCCAGCAGCATGCAGAGGGGTACGTTTTGGTTCACCAATACAACCTCGGCATTTGGGTGAACAAAGCAGCACTCCTTCGGCCTGAAGGACTGTGACAGACCCTAGCCTTTGTGAAATGTACCCCACACCCTTCCTGACTCCAAGTGCCATGGCCATCTCACTCTGTGTTCCTACAGCTTGTGCAGCAGTTTGTTCAGCATTCTTTCTCTTCACTTCCTTTTTTTTTTTTCTTTTTTCTTCTTACAGATGGACAAAAGAGGAAGAAATCATTAAGAAAGAAACTGGACTCATTAGGAAAGGAGAAGAACAGAGACAAAGGTAAAAAAAATGAGTACGCAGTTACTGATTGGGTCTTAGTTTTGCATATGAGATTTCTTTAGTCTTAAATGAATAGTTTCCGGAGTAGGAGAATGTTACTGAGCTGAGGTACTGCCTAGGTATTTATTTCCAAGTTGAAAAATACATCTTATCTTTTCTATTTGTCATTCCTATAACCCAGATCTCTTCAACTGAAAGCTTATTCCTGGGAGAAAAGGAGGAGTTAAAGGACTGCATCTTTTCTTCACTGTTCTTTCTCCCCATTTTCACCATCCAGTGCAGAGTGCAGTCTGGAAAACACGATCCAGTTGTTTACCTGCATTTGCACTCTCCTCTTTCCGTTTGTAAAGCACATAAACCCAGCCCTGCCCAAGCAAGTCAGTTGGTTTGCTTTTCTTTTTTTAACCTTATGAAAATAGCCGTTGTTTAAAATATATAAATGCTTCAGTGCTACTGATCAGTTGGATTTTAATAGACTCCATGTGACATGGATTTACAGATATGGTTGTACTCTTTTGTTTGGACACTAATCAGCTTTATGGGCTGGGTCCTAATCCACTGGACTTGACCTGTAATTTGCAGCCATTTGAACTAAGTCTAGACATTGAGACCTGAAAAGTGTGTCTGAAATTCCATTTTTATGCATGTAAGTAATTGTGCATCTAATTTTGTGTTCCCTCCTGGAAAAGAAGTTCTGGAACAGTGGTAGTAAAACTCAGCATCAACACCCCAGTTTCACAAACACACGTACAAACACAGAAATTTATAACAAGTGATTTGGTTACTCTGATGTTATTGCTTGTAATCTAGTTTGGCAGAAGGATGGAACTTTGAAATTCCATTGAAAAAATGAACATACCCATTTCACAGTTACTTTGAATGTTTGTCAGGCAGAAAATGTTTTGTTTGGTGACTTCATATATGGGATTATTATGTTCTTGGTTTAAAAATTGCTATGGAAAATATTTGCATTAATCTTTCTAAAACTGAAAGTTGCCTGACACATTTGTTTGGATAAATCCAGTGGCCTCTCATATTGCATTGCAAGTACCAAATTTTTCATTTGTTATGAGAATTACTTGATGTAGGACTGAGCCCACATGCAGAAGGAGTCTTTAAGGAAGAGGTTTAATGATTTTATGGCCACTTTTGGGGAAAAATCTGTCTTGTACTGCTCCTGTCAATGCATTACATTTGGCTGCAGTGTAATTAATCAGTCATTATGTTGCTTAGTTTCTTTGGTTTTTTTCCCATACATCTCCATGCAGTTAAAAGTGCAAAGCAATGTGGTTCTGTGCAAAACCTTCCCTGCTTTTTAGTGCATTTGCCAGATACTGATCTTCATAGCAGTCTGTGGGGTGCTCTTCTGCATCGGAAATGGCTAACCACTTACTGCCTTTTTTTTTTTTTTAAATGTTCTGTCTCTCACAAATTTTTGATGCACTGAGAGCTTTTATCTTTCCCCCCCATATGGGTAGTCTCCTTTGAAAGTTTCTATTTAGAAGCTCTTCTGAGAGTTTAAATATATTTTATCTTTTTGTTCTGACATTTTTCATTGCATGAAGAGAATTTAGCAATAATAAATTGATTTGATAATTCACCAAAGACCAAATTTGCCTGTGTCAACCAAACCTGGTGGATCTTTGCAATTGCACTTCCAGAACTCCTCCAATGCCTCTTTGGTGCAGTGCCTTGAGAAGTGATGGCTTCCTTTGCTGATGCATACAAATGCTTAACCCAGAGTTGTTCTTTATTGCTCTAAATTATTTATGGCCAAAGATATTTCAAACAATATTTTTTCTTACATTGGCTTGTACTCTTTTGTAATTTTCTTATAGCCTTGTTTTATTTCAGCTGACCTCTGTTTTCTGATAATTACCCAACTGTACTGGTTGAGGACTTACTGATAATATTATTTTCTGCTATTACATTTCTGTTCCGGGATTTTTTTGTGTGTCTGCCATGCGTGATAGCTTTTATACTCAGTTCATTTAGTAACTTTGGGAATATACTTTCTGTTTTTATTCCAGTGGATTTTTCTGAGTGCGCTTTGCCAGTTAGGGCTCAGTAGTTGCCCACAGCAAAGGTCAGCACTTTGTACTTATTCATCCTTGTATATATTTATCTGTTTCCTGTTTTTCAGCATTGCTCATATCTTCTGGTTAACTATACCCAAGCATTTTTAAAAATCACTATGCTGATTCTCTTAATTTTAATTCCTTTTTTTTCTTTATTCTTTTAACTTCAGGCATTTCAAGCATGTACCCCTCTGCTTTTATCCTCCTTCTCCCATCTTCCACTGCCTTATTCTCATTTATAGAGATGTCTTACGTGCTCTCTCCATGTATAAAATATTATAGGAGCACCCCCCTGAGGAGAAAATACCCCAGCACTACTCAGACAGCAGAATCTATATTTCTCTCCTTCCTTCAGGACGTCTGTATTGATAGGGGTGTCGGGTTGGTCGGCAAGGGTACAGAGGGCCAGGAAATTGGAAGGAGTCAGGTTACCAACCAGGTTGTGTCAGCAGAGTGAAAAGAAAGCCATGTTGGCTCTTATTTGTTGCCAACAGAAAACATGAGGCAAAACCAGCCCAGATAGCAGGAGACGGTGCCCCGCTTCTCAGGGTTTCTGTCCATGGTTGTTTCTGGTGTACTCTTCTCCGCCCTTCTGAGTTGTTAAAGATCATCTACCCCACAGATACTTGCTGAGCAGAATGTTAATCCATGACGGCAGAGGGGAGGAGCAAGCAGGACGGTGCTGGATTGTGCCGTGCGGGCGGTTAGCCTGGCACAGTTGGTGACCGGCGGCTGTTTTCCTGTGGGAACACCTTCCCTGAACAGTGGTCTCTGTGTCACCCGAAGTCAGAGTTCACCTCCCTCAGCGTCTGTATCACAGCGAGCTGCAAGCATTATCCTGGTCCATTCCATGGTGGTTTTTTAACGAGCATTTCTACCATTTATTTTATAAAGAGAGTATCTTCCATTTCTGAGCAGCCAGTCTGAAACAAACACTCGTTACTCTGGACGTGGTTGTGCTCACACAAAAGGCCAGGAGCACGCACTTACCCATATGGGCAGGTCCCTAGTCCTCAGGCCCAAAAGGAATGCCTGCCTTCTGTTTCTTTTTGGGGTTTTGTGGGGTTTCTTTTTTTTCATAACTAGTCCTGCTGCACCATTGTAAGAAGGAAACAGCGAGACCAGGCTGTAGGATGTCAGAGGCGAAGTGGGGAAGCTGATTTCCAGAACACTTTATGCAGACAAGTTGCAGTTGCCTTAACGCAAACAGCATTTCTGTCCCTTCAGCATCACTTCTGTAAGCACAGTTGCAGTTTGAAGAGTATGTAATTAATTGCAAACATTTTGAGTTTCCTATATCTCAGCCTGGGAGACCCCACATATGAGGACAAGTAACAGCTGGGGGGGCCGTGTTGTTATGTCTTGTCTGGAGTACATGCCACCTGAAAAGTCTTTTTTTGACTAGATAAGCTCCTGAAGGTTAATCCTGATGATCACGCATCACGGTGTGATCCTGTGTGTGGGTTGCAGCCAAAGATCACCGAGATGTGCCTGGCGCAGGAAACCACAGAGGTGGGAAAAAAGGCCACTGTGCTGATCACCAGGGACGCATGACAGAGGCCATGCTGCAGGGTGCACAAGGCATGAACCTTGTGCAACTTGTAGTGTGTGCAGTCAGGGTTGTGTCTTTGTGTGTAGGTAGTTCCTGAGAAAGAGCAGGGAAGACTTGTGTCCTTGGTCTTGCCTGACAAATCCTCTCCTTTAGCACTGATGTGCACTGAACTGCCCTAGGATGTAGACTTCTGGAGTTGTTCTCTCTGGGCAGGTACCACCTCTCTCCGATTTGTGCCTGAGACTGTTCTCCCTCACCCCACGGAACCAGGTGTCTGTGCTTAAAAAAACATAACCAAAAGGATATGGTACTCATTTCTTCTAGGACTGTTTGGAGATTTAATCGCTTGTATTTTAGGACTCGGTCCAATCTGTGGAGTTTTTACTCTCCTAACATCACTTTTTATTTAGATGGATCAGTCGATGAGCCTGTCTATCTGTTCAGTGAGAGTTTCAGCAAACTGTTATACTTCTGAAGGCCAACAAAGACACTAAATTAGAATTGAATGCACTTTAAAGGAGATATCTTTATTTTGTCCTTTTTGACAGGTACATCTGTCATCTCGTTAAAAGGGGAAAAATTCTAAAACAAGTGGTTTTTCAATTGTTTTTACATCTCTGAGTGACTCAAAAGACCAGGATATAGCAAAACTTGCCAGATGTAAACAGATGAAACAGGAGAGCAGCACTCCACCCAGATATTTAAGCAGTATTTTCAGCTTCCATCATTCAGTGTCTTTGCTTTTCTCTACTCAGCCTCCTTGTTATTAATGGCCATCGTGACTCTCAATCGTGCTGTCTACATATGTCTCCAAACATTTGCTTTAGCTGCTAACAAACAGTACTCAGGCTGGAGGAGCAGTAAAATGTCAGTGCTGCTTGGAATAAGAAATTCTTGGGATGTTCTGCATGCTGGCGGCTGGGTACTGTTCCCTTACAAATTCACTGCTAATTTTGACGGCAGCAGAAGTGGAGCCTTTTGTCCATCTCCTGCCAGCGATACGGGGTCAGCGTAAGCATGCCTACTTGGAAAGTACACACAGGCATTCCTGAGAGAGTTGCGTCCCAGAAAGGATTTCTCCTAGAAGATTTTATCAGTAAACCAGTTCCATTTTGCCTTGGTTCCAGTAAACCCTACAGGTGAACTGAGAGACCTGCTCAGAAATAATAATCACTTGTTACGTGATTTGTTGAGCAACTGAGACTCATCCCTTTTGCTGGTGTTCCTGTGTGGAATGTAAATACTTGACAGGTTCATCTGTGGGGCCTTAGCAGAGCTGCTGTATATGCTGGAGTTTCTGAGAAAGGCCTTCCTGGTAACTGTGTAGCATATGGAGATCCAGCAGATGTTTGATTTTTCTTTAGTTCAAAATTCTTGAAAATGTCTTCCATGTTTACTTCCCAGCCATACTCAGTAAATTCAGAGGTATTTTGTAACATTTGCATTTGTTCTTCAGTAATTCAACCTACCATGATGTTAGAATGCTAGCTAAAGGAGAGAGCTTAGCACAGCTTAAGGAGAGAGCTGAATAGATGAAGTTTCTTTTTTATTATTGTTTATTAGAAACGTGTTTTTCTCAAGCCTTTCCAGCACCCCACTGTGCTTTTTTAAAAACTTAAGAGAAATGTTTCTCATGCTCTCTAGGCATACAGAAGGTTGTTTTAAGGAACACTTTGTCATAATTCATACTAAAGTCAACTAAAGGACCTCTCAGGTTTTTCTTTTAAAACAAAGACCTACCCACAGAAAAAGTCTGAGCAATTGCAAAGGCCTTATATCACTCCTTGAAGGTCAGTGAGCTCTGACTAGCGGAGAAGGGAGTTTCAGCCAGGGAGCTGATGCTGTGAGAACATTGTCTTATCTCAAGTCTTCTGGAGTCGGTGCATGGTTTTGACAAACCTTCAGATGGAGGGAGTTTTGCCATTCCAACTATGGATCAAGGCTTCCATTTTCCTTATTTCCTTGCTTCCATCACTCCCTCTATGGATCCAAAGTAATTAATTTCAGTTAGCAAAACAGAATTACCCAGTCTGGCTAGCGGGGGAGGTTGACTTAAAGACTGCTTTAAGTCCATTTAAATATCCATTTTAAAGCATATTATTTTCTGAGCTGTCTCCCACTCTGTTGCTATCATTTAGATAGAGGTAGTACAAGCACCTCATTAGATCTTGGTCACAAGGTTTTAGCAGCTCAAAAAGAGCACTTAAGCTGTCCTTAAGAAAAAAAAAACAGTGCTAAGGAGACTATCCAAAGTTGCTGTATTGTATGCTGTTCTCTTTATTGACATTGAAAGCCTCATTAGGGTCTAGAGTATAACCCTCACTGGTTCTTAATAGGCTGCTATGGTTTGTGGGATGGAAACCACAGTTTTCACCAGCTGAAACTTCAGAGAAGTCATTGAAACAATACTTGGACAGGGTGGCATGAGGCCAAGTAAGCTAACTGTATGGGTCAACATCCTGGATATCATCATCTGATTAGCAAAGAAAAGGATTTCTGGTCACTGAAACTCTTATTTGATCTGGCTTGGAGTTTTTCTGTGACATGCTGCTTTTTATTAGAAAACGCTGACTTGCCATCACAGAAAGAAATCTTGGGAACATACGAGTTTTGATCAAAATTTTCTTAAGAAATTTTCCGTAGCTGCAAGATGGATTTTCTGGTAAAAGAAATTGTGCACTTCTCCAAAATAGCACATTGTCTCCTGTGCCAGTAAACACTAAAAACCAGAATGGATCTAAAGTCAAGTCCTTATATGCTGCTGTTCGGGCTAAGGATATGAGTCTGTGTTTCCACACCGATTGCCCAGTCTGCCAGGTTGTTTCACATTTTTACATGGTGCTTTCTGCAAAATTTCTACCCACTTTGATTGAATAAGTGAACAAATTTTTTTGGTTTTACAGTCATTTGGTATATGTACAATAGACCAAAGTTTAAGACCCTGCTCTAAGGAATGTTTCTTCATACAAATCAAACATCTCCAACAGTAGGGATCTCCAGCCTACAGCAGGAGCTTTTAGCTTGATTGTGAGATCGGAGCCTCAAACCTACACATCTTACATCTGAGTCCCTGCCCTTTCTCCCCCATCAGTGGGTTGCTAAATACTTTGCATGACTACAACTCTTTTTTTTTTTTTTTTTTTCCTTTAATGAATCTGAAATGTCAAAAGGGCTAGCATTCACTCTAATGGACATGACATTGCTTGTCCAACAAGAAAATTGTTGGGATTGAATACTTCTGAAGAGTGGTGGGCAAAATATGCTCACCACCCCACCCCCCCTCCACGGCGCGCACACACACAGGAGTTTTGGTGGGAACTTGAGGTTGTAGCCAGTTTGCAGAGGGTGCAACCAATTCTCTTAATTTCAACAAACGAGCAAAAAGTTACTGCTTTTGCCAATTCCTTAACATAATTACCACTGCCAGCCAGCATCACTTCCATCTGTATTTAGTCTGAAAATCAGCCAGTTGGTTTTCATCCAGTTCCCCATCTCTGCCAGACATTGAGAAATCAGGGAAGCAGTTCATGTCCTCTGAGAAGGAGGCCTACAGCAAAGCAGCCTAGAGCAGAGGTTCAGTGTCCTTTCAGTGCTACACAGGCGTGTTGAGCAAGAGCAATTAAAAACCTGGCATTCAACACCTGAGGGTTTTCAAGGAGGAGCAACACCTACCTCAAAATACCAGCCTTTACATAACCAAGTCAGGGAGAGGGTCATTTTAATGAAAACCTTTTAACGAAGCAGTGCTCAGATCTTATCTCATGCTGTTCTTGTCCCAGTTGGTCCTAGTGCTGTAGGATCAATGGCATCAGCGTCCTGTTGGGCATCACTGTGCTACGTACTGCTGTCCCATCCCAATTGGAAGTATGAGTGTCTGTGAGCCAAAACCAGAGAAATATTTCATGTTCGGGATTTCATTTGGCTCAGTGGCTTTTCTCAGGAAAGGTTGTGAAAGGACAGATAAATAGGGTTGCTGGAGGTATAACAACGTACCTGGTTAGACAGGCAGAAAGGGAGATGTGTTGCTGTTATGGGTTTGTGTGGTGGGGTTTTGGTAGCAGGGAACGGGCTGCAGGGGCGGCTCCTGTGAGAAGTGACACCAAGTTGGGAGGGAGGGTTGATCTGCTGGAGGGTCGGAAGGCTCTACAGAGGGATCTGGACAGGCTGGATCGATGGGACGAGGCCAACTGGATGAGGTTCAACAAGGCCAAGTGCCGGGTCCTGCACTTGGGTCACAACAACCCCACGCAGCGCTACAGGCTTGGGGAAGAGGGGCTGGAAAGCTGCCCGGCACAAAAGGACCTGGGTGTGCTGGTCGACAGCGGCTGAATATGAGCCAGCAGTGTGCCCAGGTGGCCAAGAAGGCCAACGGCATCCTGGCCTGTATCAGAAATAGTGTGGCCAGCAGGAGCAGGGAGGTGATGGTCCCCCTGTACTGGGCACTGGTGAGGTGACACCTCGAGTCCTGTGTTCAGTTTTGGGCCCCTCACTGCAGGAAAGACATGGAGGGGCTGGAGCGTGTCCAGAGAAGGGCAACCGAGCTGGTGAGGGGCCTGGAGCACAAGTCTGATGAGGAGCGGCTGAGGGAGCTGGGGCTGTTTAGCCTGGAGAAAAGGAGGCTGAGGGGAGACCTGATCGCTCTCTACAACTGCCTGAAAGGGGGTTGTAGTGAGGTGGGTGCTGGTCTCTTCTGTCAGGTGGCTGGAGATAGGACAAGAGGAAATGGCCTCCTCAGCCAAGTTGCGGCAAGGGAGGTTTAGGTTGGATATTAGGAAAAATTTCTTTACTGAGAGGGTTGTCAGACATTGGAACAGGCTGCCCAGGGAAGTGGTGGAGTCACCATCCCTGGAGGTGTTCAAAAAACATGTAGACAAGGCACTTAAGAACGTGGTTTAGTGGGCATGGTTGATAGTTGGACTCGATGATCTTGAAGGTCTTTTCCGACCTAAATGATTCTATGATTCTATGAAACTGCCGGAAGCTCCCCCGGGTCCAGGTGGGACCTGCCGCTGGCCCAGGCCGAGCCCGTCAGTGACAGTGGAAACACCTGTGGGAGAGCAGATTTAAGAGGGGAAACCTGCAGGGAGTGGGGGATTGGGATGGGAGAGGAACCCCTCTGTGGGTACCGAGGTCAGGGAGGAAGGCAGGAGGGGATGCCCCCGCAGCCCGCGGTGAGGCGGCAGGCTGTCCCCCCCAGCCATGGAGGGGAGCGGGGGAGCAGATGCCCACCTGCAGCCCGGGGAGAGAGGAGCCCACGCCGGAGCAGGGGGATGGATGCCCCCCAAGATGGCCGGGGCTCCGTGGGGAAGCCCGCGCTGGAGCAGGCTGGGACTGAAGGACTGCAGCCCGTGGAAGGGACCCACATTGGAGAAGTTCGTGAAGGGGTGTCTCCCATGGGAGACACCCCATGGTGGAGCAGGGGCCGAGTGCGGAGTCCTCCTCCCCCTGAGGAGGAAGGAGCGGCAGAGACCAGGTGTGAGGAACCGACCCCAGCCTCCATTCCCCGTCCCCCTGCACCGCCGGGGGGATGGAGGGAGAGAGAACCGGGAGTGGGGCTGAGGCGGGAAGGAGGGAGGGGTGGGGGGGAAGGTGTTCTAAGGTTTGGTTTTACTTCTCAGTATCCTTGTTTTGATTTGATTGGTAGTAGATTAAATTGATTTTGTTTCTTCCCCAAGTTGAGCCTGTCTTTTGCCCGTGCCCACAAGAGGTGAGTGATCCCTCCATCCTTGTCTCGACCCACAAGCCTGCCTTTATATTTTCTCCTCATCCCACCATGGCCGGGGAGGATGAGTGAGCGAGTGGCTTCGTGGTGCTTTGTTACTGGCTGGGCTTGAACCATGACAGTTGCATATGTGTATTTCAAGTTCGTGGTCTTAAATGTTCATGGGAAGATAATTCAGAACAGTAAAAAATTTTGGTACTAATACTCTCATCATTTTATAGACACACTCTGCTGGGTACAGGAGGGATGGGTCTAACTCTGGACTCCTGCAAATGGCAATCCCTGCATTGCTTGATACCCATGTGATGATGTTCTTTCTTGTCCTAAATTAAATACAGATGGTTTTAGATGTCATTCTACTCACAGGTCACCTCCAGACTTGCTTGATATGTGAGGCTCTGCTTCCTGATTTAGTTTTGTCTGGCCACCAAAGTTAGTTCATGTCTTAACATTTCATACTTCTGAAGAGCAGTAATGTTTCTCACCAAATCACAACAACGGGCCCTTGTCTCTTTAGTATGATAGGCTAGTAGTATCCTCATTCAAGATTCATAAAATATAATCTTCTTTTCAATGCCTTACTTTAGTCTTAATGATAATGCAAGCCTAGATAAAATTTGAAAGTGTCATCAAAGATACAGTCAGACTTTTAAGTCCCAGGAGGAACTTTGGCCTTTAATCATTTAGACGACTGTGGCAAAAGAGAAGGATAAGGATTTTTGTTTGTTTGTTTGCTTTTTTGTTGTTGTTGTTCCTTTTTTCATACTTAAAAAAAAATGTTGCCTGTAATCTTTGGTGCTTTATTTATTCGTGATACAGGCAGGTCTGAAACTGGAACCTAGTAGATGGTTTCTCCATTTTCACCAGGATGAATTGAGTCAATAGCTATTTTTTCACTCAATTGGAGCACAAAACAGTTGTAGTTGGCAGTCTGGCCCAATGGTTTTGGTTCTGCTAATCTCAGATAGGTCTAGATTTGAAACTTAATGACAAGAATTTCAGTGTTAGTTGTTGTTGGCTGATTCACTGTAGAGTATTTTTCTATTTTGTAAAATAGTTCAGCATTTTACTTTGAGACCTGAAGTATATGCTGGTTTTGTACATTATAGTTATATTGATGCGGGATGGGATTATGTTCTTTTTGTTAATTGAGAGAAACCTGTATTCTCCTGTATTTCTATATGTCCATACGTATTTTTGTACTGTTACAAAGAAGCTTTATACTGATATACCACTATTAAACTGGTTTAATCTCACTGCTATGTTAAAGCAGTAAAACTATATCTTTTAAGGCTTAGTCTGAATGGTGGATGAGACCCATGCACGTACCTGTACCCCTTGACTCTGGTGCCCTGGAGCATTTGTGAGAAAGAAACCTGGTGAAGGGGTCTGAAACATGACAGAGCTGTGGCACGGGCCAGCTAGGCTCCCCAGTCTCAGGATTAGGTTACCAGTGCCCCTGATGTCTCTGCACTATCTAGATGTAGCCAGAAGTGCCTGACTTCCAGTTGCTTTCAGTGGAAGTTAAGATCTTAATTAGGTCTGCTCCCAAGTGATTTTCTAAGATTCTGTGTGGTGTATCTTGCATGATCCAACTGGAAACAAGATTCAGATACCATGGGCTACAATTACCTGGCACATTTCCACTATTATTTTATTGTTTGAATGTTGTTGTTGTTGTTATTATGCAGTCCAGTACCTCATTGGAATTATTATATATTTAAAGGGACTTCAGATTGGTTTTCTTTTTAGCAGCTTAATTCTTTTTGTACTAAATAAATATCAGATGTTCAGTAACTATTAATTTTGTTGTTGTTCTCGCAGAATTTATTCCCCAGGCTTTTGGAATGCCCTTGTCCCAAGTGATTGCTAATGACCGGGCCTACAAGCTCAAGCAAGACTCTCAGAGAGAAGAGCAAAAAGATGTTTCAGATTTTGTGGCCTTTCTCTTGCCGTTCGGAACTAAAAGGCAGAACAAAGAACTTTCAAGCAGTAACTCATCTCTTAGCTCAACCTCAGAAACACCGAACGAATCCACTTCTCCTAACACACCCGAGCCAGCACCACGAGCAAGGAGGCGTGTAAGTAGACCCATCACAATGTGGTGCTTGTCAGTAGGTCCAGAGGGTCTAGCTGGAGCAGGAAAAAACCCCATTGTGTCTGTGGTTTGTGGAATATTTTCTTCTGTCATGTTCGAACAGTGATTTTTTTTTTCAGGTGGAAGCCGGCCTGGTCAATAGCAAAAAATTCTAACTGTAGTGGAAATCTTCTTTCTCTGGTGCTGTTGGGAAAAGATCATATGGACTGTGCAAGTCTGTTACAGATCGCAAAGTGGCAGAGAGATTATTTAGAAGTCTTCCTCTTCACTCCCTTTATCCACCTTCTTCTGTCTAGGTCTTTTAGATTTAACAAATTCCATCTGTCTTCAACCTAATTTTTTCAGCTGGGGAAGACTAAACTTATGTGATTGATATTTATATGTATACTTATGTTAATCTAGCTCCACAAACTTGGAAATAAATGTAATTATTAAGCCCTATCCTAGTATTAGTAAAAAACCCCTATGGTCTTAATTCTATCATGTCTTTGATGGTAAGTAAGAACTCGTCAGAGTAAATTTGTACCAGGCTCTTTGAAGGACATTTCTGTATACAGGCTATGAAGATGCCTTTGGCAGCAGAGCACAGTGCGGTGGTTTGGGTTGAACGTTAATCCTGCATGTAAGATAGGTACCTGGTAGACCATTTGTTTGCAGGGTTCTGTTCTTTATAAATTTTATGCTCTGAAATTTCCAGTTTTCCAGTATTGCAGCTAGTAACAGTAGTAGATTTTGTTGTTGTTGTTGTTACCATGGGATAGAGGTTCTAGAATTACTGCTTTTGAATTTCATTTGCAATGGAGGGAGGAAAAAATGCGTAATAAAATACTTCCAATAAAAACCCCTGTTAAGTAATCTGAGAGAGAATTTGGGGTACAAGAACAGACCCTGGGCAATAAAGTATTTTCTTAGGATTCTCACCGTCTTTCATCCCTAGGATAAAACCTACTTCAGAGAAATGCTATGTAGAGCTCTTAAAGCCATGGTGTTAAGAGGAGTAGAACTGGAGTTAATTGCAAATTAAGAGGCGACTGAAGAGCCCCATGACCTGCCTTCTTTCCCTCTAGCTGTCAGCTGAAGCTCGAAGTCTACATTCTGTCTGCAGATAGCTGAGGGCATGATATTTGAAGATGTTTCATTCTTATATACCCATAATGCACATCTATTGGCCTGTCCAGACCATATGAACAGGCAGCTGAGGCTTTCAGTAAAAGGGATATAAGGTAATGCTGGCTGCAGAGCTGACGGTATGAGTGCTGTGGTTATCTCTCCTCCAAGAGCTAGACAGAAATCACTTGCTGCATTTTCTGTGTAGGATTTTTGCCCAGCAGTTGGAAGTTGAGACTCTGGTCATCCAGCAAGGCATTTTCTGTGTGCTTATTATAGACAATATTCTGACTCTCCGTTAATATATTATTTTTAAATATATATATTATGCAGTCAGAATTTATTCAACTATCGGGAGCTCAGTCATACTGCTTTACTACTCAAACAGCATAACATATAGAGTGAAAATGGATCTGCCATGGATAGTACTTGATCCCATGCATACTCTGTAATATTGCTCATCTTTTCAAAAGAGAAAAGCCTTTTATAACCCTTAAAAAGCAAAGAAAAGCTTCATCTGACCTTCGTTCCACACCTGTCCCTCTGGGCTTCATTTTCTTTTTGCACTTTCCATCTCCTCTTTAATCCCTACTTTCCTTCGTGTTTTTGTGTGCTTAGCTTAAGACTTGCCCAGTTTATTTAGATTTTGAACTTGTTGTAGGGGCATAGGGACTGGTATCCATTATATGCAAAAGGTAATGCCTAGTAGATGAAACTTGATTTTTCTTTGGTTGCTGGGCATTGCAGTCCAGGTAGCACTGTGTCTGTGTTAATAGTCCCGGAGCAGTGGAGTAGCAATGTGCACGATCTCCTGCATTGTTCCTCAGCTGTTGTATAGGTCTGGCTGAGCCCAAGCTAATAGGTCTGGCTGACTTTGAGCTGGATCCATGGAGTATATTGGTAGTGTTTTCCTGTGCACTTTGAAATTTAAAATCAGAGCTGGCCTGGACTTGGTATTGCCAAGCAGTGCTGTACTTCAGCCACTGAACTCAAGGTCACTCTTCGTAAAGCCAGCTCAATGCCCCAGTTAATCCACAATTTTGATAAAATGCCCAAGGATAATGGCGAACTGACTGTATTTACATCTATTTTAGGGATCTGAATCCGACTTAAGTGACTCTGTGATAATAGTGATTCATGAGGTGAGGATGCTTTGCAGGCAGGGAAGGACCAGTAAAGACAAGGTATAAAGGAGGGCACCTGTCGTACAGGAGCTGCTTGGGAGCTGCAGCTGCGAGGATGGTGTTAGGATTTTCAGTGTCAGTCGACTAATTTTGATGTCTGAAACCTGAAACTCTTAAAAACAAAATAGAAAAATTGTTCAGTTGGAATTTTGCACGCATGGATCATAGCCAGAGATTCTTGTTTGGTTTGGGGGTTGTTTTTGTTTGCTTTTGGCAGGAAATGGTAAAGGGAATCAAGCAAATGTATTTCTGAGAGACATCAGAAATCAAGGTCAAAGTTGCATTCTAAAGGGTCTAGTAATTGTTTAGAGACATGGGTCCAAAAAAATCTAAAAACTTCACTGTGTTTTATTTATAAGTCTTCCATGAGTTATAATAAACAGAACTATACCTGATAAGTTAGATGCTTTTTTTTAAAAAGATATTATGAACTAAAAATTTTTAAATTAATTCGAAATCTCAGTGGACTTTGTATGAGTTGCCTATGAATCGGAAATCTTTGTAAAGTTCAGTTGTCTAGCCTGATGGAAGAAAATAATTCTAGAACTTGAAATTTCCTAGCAGTTGTACAATTCTCACTTAATAGACGTAGAGGTCTCACCAGCAGCCTGTGAAATACCTGGCAGCAGAATAGCGTGCTTTTAAGAAATTAGAGTTGTCAGCAAAGTTTTGAATGGGAATTTACATTTTCTTCATTATTTCTTAGGATGACATGCTGGATCCTTGTACAGTACCTTTTATGTTATAGTAAAATGTATCCTTTGTTTCAGAAAGAAAGAAAATAATTTACAATAGATATTTCTAATGAGAATTAAAAAGAAAATTTTTCTTTTTGTTTATTATTATTTATAAGCCTAGATGTCCCCTAAAATGTTTTTGCCTGGTTACTTTAATAAGAATTGAGGGAAACGGTCATTTTGAAGTGACAGTAATCTTGTGGTTGGAAAAAAAATATCTTAGTTTTCAAGTGTGAACATTGGAAGATGCCATAAACCTCCTGCTGCTTGTGCTGCTTTATGCTTTACAGACTGCTTGAACTTCTGTGCCTTGCTGTAATCAAAACATAGTTTTCAAAGCTTTCATTGGAATTGTAATGATTTTAAAATATTAAGATAAATGAAGTAGAATTATCTAAAAAATACTACCCCTCTACTTCTCTGGTGTGTCTTTGTTCTGTGATAACATGGGATTATTTCAATCTCCGCCGTTGTATGTATTTGTGTTATTAGTTAACTGTATTTGGTGTATGGTTGTAAATCTATTTGCATCATTTTCACTGATACAATGGCCCAAGCTGCAGAGGAAGTAGGGAATTGGGTTTAAAAATGTGTATATATCTCCACGCACATAAATATTATACTGCTGAGGTGCACACACAGACCGTGATTCATCCTTGTCCTGCAGTATGTGCAGGCTTACAACAATAAAAAGATATGCTGAGTGAGTGAAAAGAATTTAGTTTTTTCAATACCTGATTTGTATTCCTTGTAGTATGGTAATAATAGCATTGGTACCATTGTGACTTTCCCATCCATTACACTGGTATTATAACTTCATTAATTTACAAAAACTGTGTAGCAAATTATATTTTTATGTTAGTTTGTTTAAAATGCAGGTGGGCAAAAGTCTTTATTAGATAAGGTCCTGTGGTGTTTAGATTTCTCCAGCTGTACTGATTGTTCGTGTGTGTGTATTTTACAGGGCGCGATGTCTGTCGACTCTATTACAGATCTTGATGACAATCAGTCACGATTGTTAGAGGCTCTCCAGCTCTCTTTGCCAGCAGAAGCCCAGAGCAAGAAAGAAAAGGCAAGAGATAAGAAACTAAGCCTGAACCCTATTTACAGGCAGGTTCCCCGGCTTGTAGATAGTTGCTGCCAGCACTTGGAAAAGCATGGTAAGAATATTTTGTTTTCCCAGGAATGGCAGATATATTTTTACTATAATATAAATAAGTGTGTATTTTGAGAAGCAAGCATATACTTCAAATTGCAAGGACATCTTTGAAAGTCAGATGCTTTCCCTCCTATTTTGCCTCTTGCTAAAGATACTGCCTCACAAATAATTACTTGGATGGTATCTTACCTAAGGATCTCTGCTACAAGCTCGCAAACTGGCCCATACAGCAGGGGGGAAGAGACGTTTCTTGGAGGTCATTCATCTCGTACTGGAGTGCTCAGCTCTGCAGGAATGGCTCTTCACACCCCAAGGGTTTACCCATACCTTGAGAATGAAAGTCTGAAATGTGCCAGTCAGCCTGGAGCCATTCTTCAAAATGACTTAAGGTGTAAAAGCTAAATTAACTGTTTATACTACAGTGCAGGACTTAACTAGAAACAGCATTTGAAGACAGGCTCAGAGAAAGAAAAAAATTCCATACTAAATTATATTAAGCTCCAAGAAGCTTTTTCCAGTTCACTACAAGGCTTACAGGCTGGCTACTCAGTTTGTCCCTGGCTTGAGTCCCCCGACCAGCCTCAGGCTCAGGCCTGCTCTCTCCGAAGGGAGTTATAAACTCCTGCCAATATTCTTCTCATTTCTTCGTGATCATCCAGACACAAACCTCCCACCAGCTTTACGTAATGCGGAAACAATAGTTAATCAAGGTATCTGTTCAACATCTCTCCCAATGTATCTTAGTCTTGTAAAGATTTTTAATGAGAATTGAAATAACTTGGCCACAGCAAGATGGAGTTATCACATGGCCAGATAATAAACAAACCATTAAGTAATGGTGACTGCAACACCAAATGATGCATTTGATGCCTAATTTGACCAGAAAGAAATCATTTACTGACTCTGAATGAAAGGCTTTTGCAGATGAGGGACTGCAATTTAAATAATAATGCTGAGCTTTTACAATACGTAATTGAAAACCATGTTGCTTACAAATATATAAAGGAAAACTGCGAAAGAGAGTCATTGTTAGCCTTTTACACAAATTAGATACCATGGCTGACAAATAAGTGTAGGGATGATTAAGTTTGAGATTAATTCCTTCCATCCCTTTAAGCAAGGGTAGCTGAGTTTGGAGAACATAAAAGTGTCTGAGTTGCCCAAAAAACCCATTCTGCTGAGTATCCTTTGCATACTGTGATTTTATGTCACTTGAACGTTTGTGATAAATTTCTTAATCCAGTTAACCCACTGTCATAACAAAGATTCTTTTCTATACAATGTTTGTTACTAAAATATTTGCTTTACATTAAAGTTTCCTTTTCAAGAAAATTTATGATTTTTTGGGGGTGCATTTTCTAAGAGTGCACTGTAGTACCTCAGAACACAATAATCTGAGATAATTTGGGGCAAATATTGATGTTCTTCAATTTCCAATTTAATCTGCCATGCACAAAACAGTCATCAGGATTGGTTGACTTTGAGAAATGTAAAGATTGCAGAAGACAGACACTACTATTTGCTTGTTGGCTTTAGCGATAATAGAGGACTTTCTGTTCTAGCAACAATCCTGTAGCAACACCATTCCAGGCTGTATGATGGACTAGGTTTCTGATTCTGAAAATACTTGCCTGTATTTGTAAGTCCTTTAGGCCAATTTTTCAGCAGCAAATCACGTAGGGGTTTCTCACAAATGCTTTAAATGCTCATTTTGAACAGTATATGATAAAAAATAGTTATGTTTTTAGCCATAAAAGCCCCTGGCCTTGTTCACCCTCCCTGTTTTCCCTGGAATCATGTCCCAGAGTTGTAAAGGCTTGACTTCCTGCAGACCCTCAGTGTAAAACAAATACTGTGTGTTTGTGCAGGAACTGGTAACCAGCCTCCAGTTTTTGCCCAGTATGAGTATCTCCATCTCAGATGTTTCCCTGCCAATGTTCCTGGGTTTACTATATGTTATTCCATCAACGTAATTTTCTGTTACGCAAAGACAGAAGAATATTTGAAGAGACTTGTCATGTTGAGACTAGAAACTAAAAGGCAGAATCCTATCTGAATTTTTCTGACGAGAATCTGCAACTCCAAACACCACTGTGAAGCTACACATCTCTAGCAAGCAAGTGTAGCCTCATGGCTACCAAAAGGCATTTGTTTTGCAAGGTTATTTTACATCTCCTGTATGCCAGTAGTGAAAATGAATGTTGCAGAGTAGCCTTTGTTAGACCATAGACTTTTCAAAGCTTATAGATAATTTAATCCTTTTTGCAAAAAATGTCTAACTGTGTAAAATGATATTATGTGCACAGCTGCCTAAGTCTCTAAGATTTCCCCTCTCATTCTCATTGCTAAAGACCATGTCACCTCTAAGGTGCCTTTACTCTCAAATTTTTCAGTTTCTGTTACTTGGAAAACTATGTCCATTCGACAACCACGTTATCGTTTGTTTGATATTCTGGTAGTACAGAATCATAGAATTGTTTAGGTTGGAAAAGACCTTTAAGATGATCGAGTCCAACCATCAACCCGACACCACCATGCCCACTAAACCATGTCCTGAAGTGCCACATCTACGCATTTTTTGAACACCTCCAGGGATGGTGACTCCACCACTTCCCCGGGCAGCCTGTTCCAATGCCTGACAACCCTCTCAGTAAAGAAATTTTTTCTCATATCCAATCTAAACCTCCCTTGCCCCAACTTGAGGCTATTTCCTCTTGTCCTATCACTTGTTACTTGATAGAAGAGACCAGCACCCACCTCACTACAACCCCCTTTCAGGCAGTTGTAGAGAGCAATCAGGTCTCCCCTCAGCCTCCTTTTCTCCAGACCAAACAGCCCCAGCTCCCTCAGCCGCTCCTCATCAGACTTGTGCTCCAGGCCCCTCACCAGCTCGGTTGCCCTTCTCTGGACACGCTCCAGCCCCTCCATGTCTTTCCTGCAGTGAGGGGCCCAAAACTGAACACAGGACTCGAGGTGTCACCTCACCAGTGCCCAGTACAGGGGGACCATCACCTCCCTGCTCCTGCTGGCCACGCTATTTCTGATACAGGCCAGGATGCCGTTGGCCTTCTTGGCCACCTGGGCACACTGCTGGCTCATATTCAGCCGCTGTCGACCAGCACCCCCAGGTCCTTTCCATCCAGACAGCTTTCCAGCCCCTCTTCCCCAAGCCTGTAGCGCTGCGTGGGGTTGTTATGACCCAAGTGCAGAACCCAACACTTGGCCTTGGCAGTATCTATAGGGCTAGAAGAAGGTTTGAACTGATTTCTTATGGAACAGCAGGCAACACCCATTTCCAAATCACTTTAAGTCTAAATGACACAAGAGGTACACCTTCAGCTCTTTGCCTGAAGTACAACAGTACTTCTTTACAGCTTTCCCTCTATATAGTAGCTGTTCCTACCCTCAAAACTGCACGCAACTCCCAGGTAGAGTTCTTAGCTCTCGCAATCTGCCTGAGTGTGCTGTACTTATGTCCTTCTGAAGGAAACTCTCAGCTTTGTCTTGACAGGTTCTATAGAGCCGGTGGGTAACCCCAAACATCAACTGCTTCCTGTATCCAAAGACACAGCTCAGTGCCCAAGTATTTAGTTATTGCCTGTTTGCTTTGTTGTCAGTCCTGGAAGTGCCACCTCCAGATGCTGAGCAGTGCTTCACTCTCTGCATACCTCTGTTCCTCACAGAGTAGCAGTGGCACTACCAAAATGGCATCACAAGAAATGTCACGGAGATGCCGTTTTGCAGGTTAGGTGATGTGAGGTCCTTAAAAGCTACAGTCAATGGCTTCTTAGTCCAAGACAACTGAGTTTTGCCTCAGCGTGGTAAGTACAGGTTTGTAGAGAAATACGTTGTGGTTTTTTTATTGTTTTAAGTACGCACATAGCCCAGATTGCTTTGGTTCAATGCAATTTTCAGCAGAAAATTAAACAATAAAATGGTTGTCTGATGTGCTATACTTGCAGGTCTCCAGACTGTAGGAATATTCAGAGTTGGAAGCTCAAAAAAGAGAGTGAGACAGGTGAGTGGATATGGATAGGCTTTTCCGTCATCAGCTACGATACAAACAAACCTGATTCCTTTCTGTTAAGTGATTTCCTCCCCATCTGTCACCTGGTGAAATTCAGGCTTTCTGGGTCAGTGACTTTATTGTTTTTTTTAATGGCTCATAACAGGCCATTTCCAGTCATCTTTTACATCTGGTGAAATCCTTGTCAGGTTCTCAGCGGGTTAACAGTCTCTGTATGTTTTGCTCTGCAGAAGTAGCACAGGATTGGAGATCCAAATAGACTACAGTGATGAAATTTTCCAAAGGTTACACTGTAGGGAAAAAAAAAAAATCTTGGCTGCTAGTTTCATCTCAGAAACAGCTGAAGCTCCCAAAGTAAACCCAAACTGTAAATCTTTTTTTGAAAACTCACAGTATGAGAAAATATGCAAGTACAGAACAATCTCTTTGACCCTCAAATTGCTGCTCCCAAATACCACCTTTCTTTTACCCCTGTTAAACTTGAAGGTCAGAGCAGACCCATCCAAGTCCTAGTCTCAGCCAAATGTTGAAAAAGCAAAAATGGTGTACAGTTAGGTTCCAGACAAAGTCAGAAGTGGCTGTTTCCTCAGCCCTAGATACTGCATTGCTATTCCCAAAAGTTGGGAATACACATTGAATTAGAGCAATAGGGAATAGTGCTTAATGGTTGCATGATGCTTACGGGGGGGATAAAAAGTTACAGGAAAATACCCCTGCCAGGAAGCAAAAGACTAAAAAGACCAAATGGAAAAAAGCAAAAGAAAGCTTGACTGCATCTGATCCCAGAAATAATAGTTTTTTGTTGCAAAAACTACACAGTATAATATTTGGTGCTCTGGAAGGTTACCTTGAATAGCTAAACTGACTTGATTCTGAGTGGTTGGACAGTATAGCCTACTGATTTGTAGCTTATTCTCTAGCAGTTTCTATTGCTGAGTGGCTGGTGTAACACAGAGCTAAAAACATTCATGGTCTGCAGAGGCAGTTGTTAGATCAACACTGAACTAGATAAAGTATTGAAAAGTAAGTTGCTTGTCGTTTGCATTATAAGCTTTAATGTCAAAACATGTATTATCATTCAGGGATGAGTACAATTGCATCATACCTCTGGAGAAAAAGCAGAGGGCTTGTATCATTTACTTCTAAACTAAGCCTTACTTCGAACATCAATGACTTTCACTAGTTTTTCTTTTAATGTCCTTTCAAAAGCTGAGGAAATCAAGAGATTTGGGTATTTATGTATTCTATTACATGGACTAATTTATTGAACTAGGTGAACTAATATATAATATATTTCATTAAGCAACATGGAAGCATCAGCTTGGTCCTTGCAGTTACAGTAATAAATGCTGTCAACATGAACACGTGGGAAAGTCTGGATTCAATTAAAATTCCACTCATTTTCTGAACCATGGAAAGCCAAACCCAGTACTCGGATTTTGGTGTGCTTTTGCAGCTGTTCATTAGTTTTTCTTGTGTAGAAAGTAGGCACAGTTTTGTTTCCTTTCCTCCCCCAGTTAGAAAGTGTCCTATTTCAACTGTAGCTTGTTGCAATAAATACATGAGTAAGTAAACGCATGTGCCAGCAGGGTTTTTGGTTGGTGAGCACGAAGAGAAAATCTAGAACAAGTGCGTCTGTTAACAAACCACCTCCTTCACGTTCAGTGGGCTGTAGGACAAAGATTCCTGAGCTAGTGTTGACTCAAGGTGGTAGCTCTGGTACATCAGGATGCCAGCTACCAGCTTGTGCCCAGAAACGATACAGATGCTTGAGCAGAGCATCGTTGCCGAGCTTAGGGTGGGCAGCCCTCTATGCTAGGGCTGGTGACTTGGCGGCAGCTCTGCAGGTGAAGCAGCGGCCAGACCCTGAGGTTGAACAGCAACGTGGCTGGAGCTCTGCTCTCCCATCCCCTCTGCCAGCACGGGTGTCCTCAGCTCTCGGGTCTTAAGCTCCGGTGGATGCTGCGGTTCACCAGATGTATCTTCCAAAAGTCTGAAAGTATTCCCTGTGAATGACATCTGAGAGACCTAAAGTTTAAACTTAGAAATACACAGTTTTTAACAGCCACGATACTTGGGCCTGAAACGTGGCCATGTTTCACCAGTGATTATGTGATATTGTGCTGATTAGGACATCTCTCCAGGCCTCACAGGGTATCAGATCAGAAGTGCCATATTCAAGACTGTAACAGCAATTTATGACTTAGCTATTTGGTTAGTCTGTATTCCTGATGCAGTGCTAATCTGTTTCCTCAGCTGCTTTTGGGCAGTAAGTGCAGAAGCAATCTTGTGGATAGAGGTAATTTATGGTGCTCCACGGGGATGTTCTGCATTTGCCACCAGTCTGAAGGGTAGAACTGAGCTGGTAATGAAATCCCCAAGTTGGAACTGGAAAATCTTGGACCACAAATCAGCAGGGGGGAGCATAATACTAGATAAAGAACTAAATCTGGTCTTCATGGCATAATTATTCATTATTAGTAATGACATATTAATGTTAAAAGTAGTCTTAATAAATTAGAAAGGAGGCTGTAGTTTTTACAGAATACCTCTCAGACCCATTATGAAAGCACAATTTCAGCTGAAAATACGGGATTTTCTACATTCCTCCACACTATACACACACAAGATAGATTTGCTTGTGATCAAGATTCGCCACAGATCATCACAGACATGTAGTTTGCTTGTGACTTACCTTCTTTCTTCTTTTCGATATGTCTGTAATAATCCTGCTAAAGAAAGCTGATACCTCAAATGTCATTGTTTGGTAAGATTTAGATAAAATTATTCTCTGAGAAGATACATGTGAGATCATGGTACCTCATAATATTAGCAAAGATACGAAATTTTCCTAGGAAATAGTTTTAAAACATCTTGACTATTTTAAAAATGAAAAGAGGGTAAAAGGTGGAGCGCTCAGCCTGAAGAAAGTATTCTGCTCTTGGTCCTGGGAAATCTGTCTAGAAAGGCAGGCTTTTATCTTTTGGTAAGGCATGTTGGATGTGGGAGAGGGATTTCTTCTGCCTTTGGGAAGTGTGATGCCTTTGAATTATACAGAGTTTGTCTGAGGCCTGCAGCTGGGAAAAAAAATAGCAATACCTCGTAATGGTATTAGCTTGCTCTTTGTTAACTCCCTAATGATGATCACTTAGTGAATATAACTAAATTAGGAAGGCAGAGCAAGATGCGTGTGGACAAATGCCATGAAGTCTTAGTGAACCTGGCTGCTTGCTGCTTATGCTTAAATACAGTCTTAAATCACAAGAGAACTGTGAGTTTGGTGGATATTAACATTGTCTTATTATTAATGTTTTTGTACAAAAACGTCAATGTTACGAAATGCAATTTTAGTCTTTCTGGCCCTAAAATCTAGGGATAATGTGGTAAGGTGGTATAAGAAAGCCTTTCTTGCAGTTTTCCTTACTCTCCCTGGTTTCTGCCTTTGATATTAATCTTACATTTCTGCAAAAATTATATTTACTTGGGCACATTTTTTCATAAAAGAGTGCCATATATTAGCTGGAAAGAAAGAATTGTATTTTATTACAGTCTGGTACAAACCTTAAGTTACGTATCATGGAACAAGCACCAATTAGACATGAATTAGATCTTTGACCTTACCAAAAATTAGTCATGTCCAATCTGGAAAGTGAAAATGAGTAAATCTACATCTTAAAAGATTTTCTGTGTTGGGATGTACTAATTGGGACAATAAGTGACTGTGGTTTTGTGTCATGATCTTTTTCAGTTACGTGAAGAGTTTGACCGGGGCATAGATGTTGTATTAGACGAAGAGCACAGCATTCATGATGTTGCTGCTTTGTTAAAGGAATTTCTGCGTGACATGCCTGACCCGCTTCTCACCAGAGAACTTTATACACCTTTCATCAACACTCTCTGTGAGCTCTACACCATCTTGATTTACCTGTTTTCAAAAGCTTACCTGTTTGAATTCTTTGATCTCTACTAACGATATTCTTTTTTTCTGTGCATTTAATACTCTAGCCTTGATTTGCTCCAAATATTTGTATAGTATAAATTTGCTGAGGTCTTTCCTTGGTTTTCATGCTGTGTAAGTATAGCCCAGAAAACTAGAACAACAAAGATTTCACTTCTTATAACTATTTTTGCATTTGTAGATAGGATGTGATTCATGTTGTCTATTAAATCCTGATGCTGTCATTGGTTCAGCTGTAGCTGATGACAAGACTCCCATTTGAATCCTGGTATCTTAGCACGTTTAATGCTTTTAATTCCGGTCTGGCTTCAAAAACCTAGCTTCAAAAGTTCAAGTTTCATCATAGTTAATGGTCCTCAAAGCCATCATATTAAGTACTCCCAAATGTGTTGCCTAAGACCTGAGTGCAGAGTCTTCCAGATTTGGGAAAAAGTAAAGTTGGACACTTCAAGCTTAAGCTGTTGCCTGGTATGTGTTCTTCAGATTCTTTCCAGCCCTCATGTCTGAGATCCTGCCTCTGTCCCACCTTTGTCACTGGCTACCATTGCATTTTAGATGGTTAAAGTGATGGTGGTTGCAGAACATCCTTTATATCCCTAGTTGCTTTCCCAGTCTCCCAGTACCTCTGCAAGATGTGAAATTGTAAGAAAACCCATTTAAAATAGCTAAAGCATAAACCTGACTGGAATGCTTCCCAGCGGTGCCCTGTATATACCAGCAGCTATACCTAAATAAAGCAGAATTTTTGTGTCCGGTGAGTAATGGAATGTGCAACATGGATTTTGCACTCTCATAGGCTGAGAAAAGATCCTATGAACCTGTGAGCAAAAAGTTGACCAACCAAGACAAAAATCCCCTAACAATATTTGTTACACTTTTGGTATTTCCTTAGAGTTTTCTCTTTTTCTTCTGACATTGTAATGAAAATGATCCTTAAAAAAAGCTATTCTTACGCCTTCCTTTGGGCTGGGAACAGTATATTTGTTCTGCTTTTAGGTTAGTTGGAGTGATGTTCTTAGAATGTATCTTTTCCCCCTCTTAGTATTAGAGCCAGATGAACAGCTAAGCACCTTACAGCTTCTCATTTATCTTCTACCTCCCTGTAACTGCGATACTTTGCACCGGCTGCTGCAGTTCCTCTCCACAGTGGCTGGCCACGCAGAAGACACCACAGACAAAGATGGCCAAGAGGTAAGTCGCAGTCACTCGTGTCCTTTGACTTTGCTTAATTCATAATCTGAAAAGAGATCTTCAAAGCTGTGAAACAAACACGATGGTGGCGAACCCCTGAAAGATGGGAGAGATCTCACATTCTTGCCTGCGCATTTGCTATTTAGCTATTTACTATGTTCCTAGGGCTGTGAAAGTTTAATTTTTCTATGACTTAATCAGTAAAGCATCTGCCACTTCCTTTGCGAGATTCACAGCATGATCGACCTTGTTGTTAAGAACGTTTAATGTTACCCATCCTTTTTCCCCGCCTTGTTTTATCCTATTATATTCTATGGAAAAAATATTCACATAGAAAATTGTCAGGCATTCAAGAGTATGCTTTTTCATTCTCTTTTCATTTCTGTTGTTGCTTTCTTTTATGACCTTTGGACATAGCAGTTCACTTCTTGGTTCTCTTAGCTTCCTTGTGTGCACTGGGTAGTGAAGAATGAGAAATAAAGCACAGGAACTCCAGCTGTGTTCTTGTAACTGACAGACCTAATCACTAGTTGGAGTCAGGGTCCATCTTTGCCTGTTTTCCTTCTGGCCTCCTTAGTTGCATTCTGGACCAAATTCAGTGGAGAGGTTGGAGTGCACCCACGCCACAGAGACAAGAACACCCATAGCCATGTGGCTGAGCTGTACTTCTGAGTATTCACATGTGTGCGTCTACACCATTCACGCTAGAGAAGATCTCAAAATCCAGGCTTCCCATTTTCTATCAGGAGAATGCTTGAACTAGTGAGCTGCTCTGCAAAAGGCGGCAACTCTGTTAACTTCGAATGAGGTAGATACAGTCTGTCACTGCTTGACAAAATTGTGCCAGTTTATCTGTGGGAAGGACTTCTCTGTCCCCTGAGCTGCAGCAGAGACTACTTCTGAGGTTACTTCTGAGACTCTTCTGAAACTCCTAGAGAATTTTGTCTTCCAGATGGAAAACTCTGCTAACTTCTGTCAAATTTGGACACCTTTTGCAGTTGGCTGGTTTTAACAGTTGGCACTTTGAGACTGAGTTTTGTCAAATTTCTGCCGCAAGTCCTAACTTCCAGTGTGCTGTATGTGACTTCAAGGCCTATTTCACTTTTAAATCCACTTTAGATGCTATTATTTTTGTCCTCAGCAAGGAGTTGATAAAAAAAACTATACCACTGTGATGGAAAGCCTTTAAAAAGAGCAGCCTGTAACAGTTTTACTGTGCTTAAAAACATGTGTAAGCCAGCTAAGGTCGTGGTCCCCCTGGTCCTGCAAAGAGTTCTCTGTTCATTCAGAAATGATCCCAAGAGAATCTTATTGCAGGGCTAGAGGATGCTGCTTAAGAGAGTTGCTTTGGACCAACAGTTTTATTAAAGGCACTTTCATTCCTCTTAACAGTACATCAGCTCTGCTACAGGTATTTTGGCAAGGCAAATTTATGTAAGCTATCCTGGCAGTGTTGTAAGCATCAGGAATATTATGTGCAATTGGATACGTTTTATAGATAATACAGTATTCTGCTCACAATTATTTAAGCTATTCATGAATAATTAAGTGAATAAAGACGTAGAGGGCAAGAGAAGGTATTTTAGCAGACTGTTTGCTATCACTGGAGGGAAAACAGCCAAGCTTTGGCACACAGGCCCTCTTCACAATTTCTTTCAAAAACCCTTCTCTCACAAAGATGAAGATGGATGACTACATTAAAATTACTCATTCTGTTAATTTCAGTGGATAAGTTTGCAACATTTTTTAAGGGATGCCCCGAGGCTGCCCTTAAGACTCACTGTTTGTACAAACAGCCTGCACATGCAGATCCAGGCACAGCCAGAGGCTGCCCCTGGCACACTTGAGGCACCGCATGCCTGTGCATCCTTGGTGGTTCAGTACTCTGACGGTGTTTAAAAAGCAGGTCACCCGAAAAACAGCCGGGTGTGTGGTGGTGCGCAAATAAGGGAGCGTGCTGTACTCACGGTCGTGCTGGGATGAGTCTCTAAACAAAGAGTCAACGTGTTTGTTAAGATTGCCCATGCACCCGCTTAGTGCAGATGTCTTTCCAAGATTACACAGTGGTCCCACCGACAAAAGGAAAAGCTCTTTTTACTATCATCTCTATGCTGTCTAGTTGAGCTCTGTAAAAAATAAAACTAGGTGCAGTCAGTGCACGGTTGTAAGTTTGACTGGAGTATTCAGTAAATGACCAGCCACAAAAAACAAAATTAAAATACTACTTTGAAAAGATTTGTTTTGTACCACTCATTTCTTGAAATGCTATTTTGACTGCCTCTTTTTGGTGCCTCTTCCTGTCCTTTTTATAAAATTAATTAGTTCAAATGTAACTGAAACAAATGAAAAATAACTCTTATGATATTTTTTTTGTTCTTTAAAAAAAGCCTGCAAGAAATACTGGGTCACAGCTGAAATTCACTTACAGTCTTATATAGTCAAACTGCTGGCATCTTCTTCTGCATTCCCAGAATAGCAACCAAGTGGAGACACAGAGAGGAAGCACATGACCCCTGCTTTTTGCTCTGTTAAAAGAACAGAAGAGGAAAAAAGTAGTCCAATCCCAAATATGACAATGAAAATTTTGATTTCATAAGCTGTATGACGTATTTTTCAGATAATTTCTGTCTAGTCTAGTATGTGTTCCTAGCTGCCTACTTTGTCCAAAAAGAGACAGGACGTTGCGGGGGGGGGGTTCCGATGTGTGTATATACATATCTGTATACATTAGACCCTGGGGGACCCCACCTCATTTATATTCTGTTTTCTAGATTACTGGGAACAAAATGACATCACTTAACCTGGCTACCATCTTTGGCCCTAACTTGTTGCACAAGCAGAAATCTACAGACAAAGAATTCTCAGTTCAGAGCTCAGCTCGAGCTGAAGAGAGTACTGCTATCATAGCTGTCGTACAAAAGATGATTGAAAACTATGAAGCCCTTTTCATGGTAGGTGGTTGTTTCTTCACATTACTCCTATGCATTTTTAAGTTAAATGAGGAAATACCTGGCTTATATTAAAGTAGACGAGGATGACATAAACTGTGGAAACTGCATTAAATTAGGGTCAATTATTATTGGCAGAAAAAGTAGTCTTCTATCAAGGAGAATGCTTTGCAGTAAGCAGTAGTATTAAAAATGTGTACTTATATCTTGCCTGGAATGGTTTCTATGTAGATAAGAGTATCTTCCTTAGAAGATTTCTGTCTGTGGAAATGATGAGGTTGGCTATTCAGCTGTATACTAAACAATGCACCAGCATTGCTCATTAGTTTTGAAGACAAGACTGAAAATGACCTTCCACCTCTCAGTTTTGGAAGTCAGGGAGCCAATTTTTCTGCAGGGAGCAAGAGATCCTTGGTTAATTTAAGGAACAGCCTCCCCTACCAAAGACTTTCTTGCTGGTTGGATGGGGAGGAAGGACAAAGCTTTCTTATTTGTCAGTTGGGTAAGAGGAGTAAAGAATAAATCTGTGTAGTTCCTGAGTTCCTTTCTGTTCTCTTGCTGAAGCAAGGAGGTCCTTCATAAAAGGGATGATGACCTTGGACTTGGACATGTTGTTTACTTAAGATGCAGCTTAGTTAAATCACATTCCTTATGCCTAGCAGTTTCCTGGACAGTTCATTCTGTGGCTTTATCTTTTCATCTTTTTGTCTACCAAATTACAGGTCAGCTCAGGATGACTTGTGCCTGCGAGCACCCTGCTCTGGGGTAGCAGAGCCCAGTCAGACCTCGTGGTGGGCAGTATCCTGTCTTCATTTCAGTAGGCATACATCTTAACAAAACCAGTAGTCTTGAAAAGGTGAAAATAGCTTTGGTTGTTCTGTCTTGAAACTAAGCAGCACTGGATGTTACACTGAGGGGACTGGTTCCCAAAGCAAGAGGAGGAGCACTCTGGAAACCTCCTTTAGTGCTCCAGCAAAGCTGGGTGCTGCATACCTTGACGGGAGAAGATGGACAAGCCTGGACTGTGGGCATGTGGGACTGATGGCCACATAGTACTGTAAGGGGAAGGTGTCTACCAGATTCCAGTAGGGAGAAGAGCCTGAGAAAGCAGTCACGAGCCCTGCCTATCAGTCTTAGCCTCACATGAACTTCTTTGTGGTTTTCTCGTTTTTTCCGTCACACTGTATTGCCTTTCATTACATCCTTTGCTTTATTTTTAATCTTGTTCCAGTGAGACGCTCAGCAATCTTTTTTTTTTTTTTTTTTTTTTAATGCTTTTCACAGTTTGAGGAAACTTTAGGTGCTATTTTTCCTTCCACAGCAGGAAAAGAAAGTGACAGAGCTGGACTGTTGTGCGAAGGTCTGCTGGCCCAGAGCGTGGACAGCACTAGCAAGTTTAAAATAATACTGGAATAAGAATACTTGCACTACTTGAAGTTTTCTTACTGTTGTTTCTCTTTAAGAACATTTTACAGCACAGCCACATCTCAGTACATAATACTTAGGCACACATTCCGACTTTCAACGTGAAAGGGTGGGGCTTAGGGTTAGCCTAACCTACATATGGTCTCTTTTAATTGTGACGGATTTATTCCTTTATCTCTTCAGTGCTTGCATTTTCATCTGAAGGTTAAATGGGGGAGGGGGGGTGGGGTCGTGTTCTTTTGTTTTCCAGAGTAGCTTTTCAGATTGTTGAGGGAGATTAGAATCAGATTTCAAAATGAGAGGCTAGCTGCATGTGAAAGAAAGACAAACCTATCTCGGATGCTCTCCTGAAAGCTGGAATATGTTGATGTGAAATTTATAGAAATGTCTAACAGCTGAGCATCTCTGGGTGCTTTCACTCTTCCCATTGCTGTAGTTTAACAAACAACATGGCAGGTTCTGCCTGTTTTCTGGAGTAATGTCTAGACTCGCACGTGATACTTGATCTGTAGGATTGTGTCAAACTGCTCATAGTTAGTGTTTTATAAAGCTTCTGCCAGGGTTTACTTTTGTCTTTTTCATGTTTTCAGCAGCAGCACGGAGAGACTCTGTATTCTGAAGATAATTAGCCCAGTGCATCATTTGGTAATAGATGCATTGAAAGGAAAAGACTTGTACATGTAATTGCAATAAAACTCTGATCATTTGAAATCAGGCAGCAGCAGTTTGTTTTCCAAACCCATAGGAGTGGGGCCAAACCAGAACTGCTGTTTATACTTGACATTTATGCTACTTACAAAAAGGAAAACATCTGGACTCAAGATTTCAGCTACAGCTATAACATACAGTGTATTGCTTCTAAGGTGTTTCTGTGTTTGGTTTGGGTCTTTTTTTCTGTTACTTTTGTATATGGGGAGGTTCTAAAACTCTGATTGGCTTCAGCATTGAAACTGGAACATTTGTGAAATAAAACGTAGGAAACCAGGATGTGTTGTGACACCCGGACCACAGTGTCAGAACGATTCTGCTGGGTGGTCAGGAAGGTTCTGTTTGTCAGAACAACCCAGGATACTGGGGACTGTTTTTATTAAGCAATTGTCATTGACATCAGTAATATGCAAACATAGATTTCGTATAGAAGACAGATTCTGATCTTGCTTCATTGATGTTAGGGCCTTTCATATCCAATTCTTATCCGTTTCAGTGAATATTAGGGATGCATTAAAACATTTTATGGGAATGTACAAAGGACTGTTCTTTGCTAGTCTTTGAACTATGCCCAGCAGCTAAATGCGGGGAGACACAACTCAACCACTCTTCGTCTCTTTGGCTTTGACTTGTCATGAAGGACGGAGAAGAGCAGCTTGGTCATGCATTTTCATCTCCTAGCACCCACATCCAGCCCTGCCACAAAGAAGCACTACATAGTGTCTGAAATGTCTTATTTTTACTGTTAGGGGCTACTGTGGCCTCCCCACTGCAGAGGCAGGCACATGCTGCCTCTCTGTGCCACATCAGTAGCACGGAGCAGCACAAAGGAGACACTTCAAGGGTCCCTCCACCCTTCTGTGTCTTAATAGCTGTGACTCTTATGTAGCACCCAGCCCCAAAATCTCAGAATATCTCCTCCTCTACTGAAAGTCCTGACAGCCCTGGAGCCCTCTGATCCATCCCAGTGTGTGCCCAACAGCTGCAACAGCTGTTACTTCAGCAGTGCCTTGGCTTCCCTTCTGTCCCTGAATTTCAAGTTCTCATCCATCTACTCAGCCACAACTGCCAGTTAAACAATTAATTCAATAATAGTTATTGCAGCTCTCTAACATTTTCCTGAGATACCAACAGAGTAGTTCTCTGTAAGTGTAAGTTTATAATTACATGCATATCTTTTCTACACTTGCAAGTTAGTTAACTAAACTGAAGTAAATTTCTGCACAGGAGGAAACCCCAAACCCAGTAGATAGCTGCAAGGAGACCATCAGTACAAATCCAGTTGAAGGATCATAGATTAATATGCCCTCATTCACTCAGATAAAAGTCCTATAACTCAATAGAACTGTTAGGTTTGGGGTTTGCAGATGCTTTCAGTTGGAACTGAACTTCCTGTTGGAACTTTTTCAGATTCATTTTTATGGAATGAAAGACTGTGTTGTTTTGGGGTTTGTTGTTTTTTTTTAAATAATGGAAAACATATTTTTATTTTTCTGACAAAGTCCTCTCAGTAGATTCTTACAAGTTTATCAACTTGATATAAAGCTGAATAGTGAGTTACATACAGAAAGACATGGATTCTCCTTTACCCTTAAACTTTATTTGGAGTTTATTCTACTGTATAGACAGGCTGTCTAAACAGAGAAGTTACAGCACACTAGGTTTCCAAAAATGTATTCCTATAAAGAGAAGAGAATTTATTTAAAGACTGGTGTATCAATGACTATCAGTAAGATATTTTTCCAGTGTAGAGGCTAAATACAATTTTTAAAAAAGGAGTATGTGGTCACACAAGTTTTTCATAGAGATTTTGGATCAGTTTGAATTAAATGATGTGTATCTTCCTTTATTTTCAAATTATTTCCTTTTCTAATGAAACATGCCTTTTCTGTAACTTGACTCCCTAAATACCTCCCAAACTGAGGTATTCCCCTGAGGAATCTATTAGTAATTCTATTCCTATTTCTCAGGAAATGTCAGGGAGAACAAATGGCCCATGCAGTGTGACCTGAAGGTCAAGAGATTCAGGCTCTGACAAATTGCATCCAGAAGCATATTGCACAGTTGATGACCCCTTGCTGTGATTGTCTTGCCTTCAGCTCCATCCGTCATGAGTGAACCTGGGCTGTTAGTTCAAGTTTCTCAGATGGTTTCATCTGTTTCAGTGCTTTGAAGGCCGAGTTGAATGTTCCACTGTGATGTGGACAAACTCACTTAAGAATTGATAAGACTCATGTAAAATGCAGGTGGAAACACAAAGTTTACTTGGGCAGGTTTTGGAGTGCTATTCCTGCTACCTGCCCAGGAGATGTTGCTATATCCTGCAGCAGCTGAAGCTGTCAAGTGTTTTGAAGGTTCATCTCCATATAAAGTGCACTAGAGAGAGTTAACAAATCAGAAGGCCAAACTCGAAAGAAGGTGACACAAATTCTGGCTGAGCCTGTTGCTAATATGCAAAGTCGGAGTGGCTGGAGATCCAGCAGGACCCACTTGTAAACCTGAGTTATGGACAGATGAACTCTGTAATTACTCAAGTTCTGATTGAGCATAAGCAGGAATTTAAATGCTTCTAGATCCCAGGATTTGGCCATGTGGATACCTGAATGCTAAATGTTTATAAGACTTCATTTAGAAAAATGTTTACCTTTGGCAGCTCTCACTGAAATGAAGCAACTGAAGAACTTCATAGATAGAACAGTTGCCGCAAAATTTCCATATGAGAAGGACATAAGTAAATCAAATGCCACAGAACATGTGAAGAAACATTCTCCTTCCTGTGTAATTACATTTCACATTGTTTCTAAAAGCAGAGAAGTGCAGTTGCTTGCAATGGAAATTTGTAAATGTCCCCAGATCTTTGAATAGGGATGTAAGGTGAGGACCTTAAACTGGAGCTTTCGAGATTGTGATACATGAGTAATCCCACTGTTGTTATCAGATCTAATACTGGAAAACAGTGGGTTATTCAACAGTAATCAGCATTTGACATTGTACAAAGTCATCTTTAGTCTTATTTCACCTGTTGTTACATGAAATTTCTCTTTTAAGTGGAAGCTTCTGAGTATTTGTTTTATATACTCTCCGTAAATGTACTTGTAGTTGGTCTTTTAGATTAAGCATAGTAACAAAATCAGTGTATGTGAAAGGATATTAATCTCCCAACTATTTTTTGCTGTCTTCATAGGTTCCCCCTGACCTACAGAATGAAGTGCTTATTAGCCTATTAGAGACTGACCCAGATGTTGTGGACTATTTGTTGAGGAGGAAAGCTTCCCAGTCATCGTGAGTAATCTGTTTTTTCATCATCCCTGTTTCTGCTGGGAATTTCTATCTCCCACTGGAAGTGTTCAAAAGGTTCTGGTTTTTCCACAGCTCTTCTGCACTGTCTACAGTGGAGTAGAAATATCCTCCCCATTACACAGACTCTGCCAAAGAAATTATGACTCTTGTACAGTGTTTTCTAAAGACAAATCTTGTTTCCCGATTCAGAGGAAAGATTGCATTCTGCTGCAGAGAACAGAATGACATGTACATAAAAATATTTAGTGCACTATTATCTGACAGGGTGTATTCTAGTGATCTGCTGGTTCATGTCTTGGGTTTATTGTAGTCTTCAGTAACAGGAGGTGTGTATTACACTATCCTTGAAACACACCCTAGAGTGCCTTAACACAATCACGGCTAGCCGTTTGAACCGTTCGTTGTTCTTTTCCTATTGTATACACATAGGACGTTGTAAGCAAGTCAACTGCCGCAACAGCAGGTTTATGGAGACTCTTTGGATATTATTTAATTGTATGCTTTGTGAAGGATCTGAAGAGAAAAAAAATCACACTGGTCACTATTGCAGTTATGATACATAATATATTTCAACTTTGTGTATGGTGTATACATGCCTACACCCGTGTGCCTTAATGCTATGAGTTTGTACATTCAGATTAACAGGATTGCTGGCTTTCTCATGGGACACACAGTCATTGCCTTTATTCTAATGAATCCCAATATGTCAGACCCCAAAATCACAAAATTTGACAAGTTTGCTTTAAGTAATTTTTAAGAGGTTTCCTAGACTCTAAACTCTCTGGGATAGATTGGACTTTGTCTTCCTGTGTGTGTGGAAAGTGCCTAGTGCATTCAGAATATAATTAAAATTGAATTTGTACAGTCAGTTAGCTATGATTTTTTTTCTCTCCCTCTGAACGTTGTATAGTTGGAGGTAATGTCATAGTGTGCCTGGCTTTAAAGGAAGAGGTATAAAAGAAATAGTATAATTAACAAATGGAGGAAAAAGCTTTCTTTAATTATAAAAATTAAAAACAAAAAATACGTGCAGAATATATCATGTGTTGTAAAAGATTTTATTAGTTTGTTGACTTAACCACATGAACACATAACATGCAGTAGCAAATTATCACAGATCGTCTGATTTGTGGTAATTGTCTCTATGTGTTTTCTTAGTGTACCACAGACGTGAAACAATTTCAGTTAGTTTGTCTGACTGACAAGTAACCATGTGTATATTTAGATCACAATAAATGCAGGATAATTAAAGGTACATTAGCTGACTTTTACACTTGTTTCACATTTGCCGTGAGCCAAGACCACAATTAGGAAAGACACTGCAAATCACATGACATATGATAAAGTCTGGAGAGACTTCTTTCTTTAAGCCCTCAGTTTGGAATGATCGTGTTATTTCTAACTCAAGCTAATAAAAACCTTCATGCTGGATTTCACCGTCTATATAATATAAAGGCATAAAATTGTATCTCACATGTGGCTACACATATCAATTGAGCATAAATTTGTCGCAAATCATTGTGGATGTTGACAGATTATTGTTAGATCCTGTTTCCTTTAAGTTAATTGACCTTTCCTTGAGCTTCCTTACTTTTCAGCCAGCACAACACCTACAGGAGAAAATGGATCTTTTGTGCAAAGCTGGTCACAACTGACAAAAGGGGCTTTGTAAGAAAAGGTTATGAAACCAAATAGGAACATACAGCTACACTAGTACCAATTTATTGCATTTTCAGTAATGGGCAGGTGAAGTATCACTGAGATAAGAAAAACTTACTATCTGTCATTTTTCTTCTACTCTGCTATCATGTAAGTGATTTCTTCTTAATGTTAATGAGATATGTTTTCACTGTGATTGCAACTTCTTGGTTAAGATATTCCAGGCAATTAGAGGCAATATTGCTTGTGTTATTGCTAGGGGTGTGATGCTCTTAAGAGATTAATCTATTTCAGAACATAATCTCAATTTTGAGGCTACATGTTTGTTGGTTATTTTTCCTGTAAGAAATGTGAGACAGCAGACAAAGAGATGTTTGTCTTGATTTGATAAAAATGAGCCTCCAAAATACATCCTTACTACTCTTGGAAATTTCCTTGGTCAAGATCCAAATTTGGATCCGTGAAACAGAAAACTTTATATATTTTTGAGACGATCTTCATCAGAAGAGCTAGTAGGCTGCATAGCATAGTGTATGGAATCAACTTCAAGACTTTAATGTCATATTAATTGCTCTGAAGGTCCTGCTTCTGTAATTGCCCTCACATCTCTGCTTTTGATGTCATTACAAATGCTTTCTTGGCTCTGATCTAACAGAGGAAACACAATCTCTTTTCCTCCCCAGAGGAGGACAAATCAGATGTTCCTCATCTTTTAGTTCTCTTAAGAGCTGAGCATCATGAATAGTGTGTCAGGGAGTTCATGGAAGTCGTTCATGGTAAAGCACTAATTACCATTGGGAGCAATTATGAAGTGTGCTTTTGTGGATGACTTCCCAACTTTTTTATATGTTGGCTTGATGGCAATGGAATTTGGGGTTTTCAGCTGTAAGATGAAGCATCTTTAAATTAACACAAAAATAAAATCTGTTTCTTATGATTATTTATTGCTTATCATGGTTAGTAGTCCTGTTAGAGTGAATATGTTTCGAAGTTATAGAATTTTCGAATGTTTTTGGAGGGTGGTGATGGGTTTTAATCCATCCTAACCTGTGGCACAAAGATGAAGCCATAAAATAGGCCATACAGTATGTATAAATGCAGTTTTCAAAGCTGCAGAGGCTCCCTGAATCATTGAGTCCTCTACCCTGTTACAGTAGCAAGCATATCATAATCCCATAATAATCTGTTTTGTTGGTGGCACGTGTGTTGCTCAAATATGTGTGGAAATTACTGCTGCATGCTGCCAAGCCATCACACTCTGTATGATTTGCCTCTTGTAAGACAGAATTGTTTTCCCACTCAGAAGCTTTAAGGTATAACAGAAAAGGATTTCTGCCAAAACCAGAAGGGGATTTTCTGTTTTGATGACCTTGATGCCAGTAGAAAAGTAGGAATATCCCCAGTAGAAGTATTTATTATTATTAACGTTTTTCCAGTTCACCCATGCAAGTAGACTCTGGTGGATAACATCTGTTCAGAAGGATGCCAGTTAAAAAGGAAAGCCCAAGACTCCTTCATAGCGTAGTTGATTTTTGTTTTGGAATCTGAAATAGTATTTTTGAGCACATGTGGCACAGGTTCCTTCTGCAGCTTTCAAATCTTTCAGTTTGTACATAACCACTTTTTAGTCTTTCCCTTAACATAGTTCATAACCACTAGAAAGTACTTTACTTGCCTTCCCATTGCTCACATTTGATAGTACATGATCTTCTATTATTCTCTGTGGAGATCATAATCTGCCCTTACTAATAGACTGCATATAAGCGAGTAAGGTATCTTGTGCAGTATTTACATTTGCCTCCCAATTTAGTTTTTCTCCAGTGTGTGGGTAGAGAATCTTACAGCTACCCAGGTGAAGATTAATTTTGAATTTTAGTAAGCATCTGTTTGCTACTGAACTCAAACCATAAAGCAAACAGATGCAAAAGTTTTGTTTTAAGGAATATGTGAGAACTGATTGTGTATTTGGAAAGATGCGAGCCAAAGTCTTTTGCAAGTTGTGTTTTGTTTTGTTCATGAAGAGCATGGTAAAGCTGCAGATGTATGAGCTCAATTTCCAACTTTGAAGTATTCAATCCATTTTGATGGTTTCTTGTAGTAAGATTGGCAGAGTCCACAGCCATCTTCTTTGATTTTTGAAACTATTTTTTCTGAACAAATTTGAAAGTGATATTATATATATATAATTGCATGGGCTTACTAGCAGAAACTGTAAATGAGTTTAGAAAGTTGAACATTTGGATCTTTCCAAAGACTTGACAGTTTCCATTCAAGTAAATCTTTATCAGGAGCTCTGTCTTGAGAAGAGATAGACTATAACAGATCATTCAAGGTAAGACATGAAATCAGTGTTTCACAAAGCTCAAGTTTATGTTCCCACATTCTTTCATTGCCATTTCCCTTCCCCTATTCCTTGTGTTACCTTGCCATGGCTGAGTGGTGGCGTACCTCTCTGTTTGCCCTGTGCAACATAGCTAGGTTTTGATCCTGCAAAGATTTACATGCGATAAGCCTTATTGGTGTCACCGTTAGTGCTACGTATGTCTGTATGCTAGCAGGGTGAGGTTTAGGTGACGTTCAGCCTAGAAAGCTGGAGAGAAAGACATTTGGTCATAGGAAACCTACAGATACCAACATTTCTCTTGTTTTCTCTCAGATGCTTCTGGTTCTTCTAAAATTCCCAAGACATTGCTTAAATCTCATCTTAACTCACACTCACTGCACAAGCTTTTTTAGAAGTTAGAAGGGCAGAAAGAAAGGAGTAAGGGACAAAAAAGAGAAAAAAGGTTTGTGATAGAATTGTACATACTTAAAAGACCATAATTCTTCAGTGTGTGGCTGCTTGTAGATTAATTTCCATTGGACTCATCTTCAGATGAGAAGTTGATATGGGAAGTTACGTAATTGTGGCATGATTTACTTTTTTTTTTATTGACTCCCCAAGATTACCATACCAACCACACTGGGAAGCCTGGGACAGTGCTACTTTGCCAAATGGCAGCTCTGGTTTTTTGACTTGGCCCCAGTTAAGGTTCAGGATCAGTTCAGTGATGGATTTCTTGCTGGGAGTTACCAAAGAGTAAACTTAGTTAATTCATTCCTAACACTTTGTGGTTGCTTTTATACTAGAAAAAAAGAATATGGAATACTGAATAACATAATAATCATGATGTTGAGTGTATATATTTTATGTTTTGGTACATGCAATATGTAATTGGCTGAGGAAAAAAAACCAACAGCTTGAAAGTGGTGTTAAGTTTTGTCATTATTTCTGTACTAGTATTTAGTGTGCTGTGGCTAGCCTGTCTTACCACTGTGTGTTTCCCTTATTTTCTTTCTTCAGTTTTATTTTATTTGTCTGGAAAGAGGGTTGTTGTTCCATAACAAGTAATGTGCTTTGGGTGCTCGCTCAGTTCAAGCTCTCTTTGGATTTGATTCTGAGAAGGGCTGGCCATGCTCAGTACAGTTCATTTACAAGATTGAGCCTCTGTTGTATCACATTCAATTAGAGCAGATATTAACGTGAGGTCACTGAGAAAAGCGTTTGACTTGAGAAGCAAACGAGAAGTATCTAAGAAATGAAGATCAAGGTGCAGAGAAATGAAAAATGAGTAATGGAAATATAAATTAGGGCGGACCGATAGGAAAAAAACCTTACGTTTGTTTACAGAGTATAGCTACATATTCTTTGGGAGGTTCAGTGACTCATGGACTGCCTCCGATCTGTGTAGTGAATTGTAATAGTTCAAGAAATCTCCCTCAATGTTCCCAGCACGTTTCAAAAATGAGAGTTGTCTCTCTGAGCCTTGGCTGTACTTTGGTGGGGGTTTTGTTTCCCTTTTTTTGTCAAATTTAAATGCAGGCCGTGCTGTTGGTGATGTAAAGGTGAAAGGGTAAAAGAAGTTGCAGAAGTTATCAGGAGAGTCAGTTATTTGCTGCCCGCATCAGAAGTACAGTAGATACATCTGCTTGTCCCCTGTAGAATATTTACCTTCTGACATCTCTAGAAGAGGATCTTTCTCACAGTGTGAGAGGCGAGCTATGGTTTTGATTTCCCTGACTGTGTAGTACTTCAGAATGGAAGAAGTGATTTTAGCATACTGCTTAGCATCAAACTAATCTTCACTATCATGCCTACAGATTTATTGTTGCAACAAGCTAAATTGTCAAGGTAACATAAGGAATTGATTCACTATTTAATTTCCTGTGGTGAACTGTACGGTTGTGTGGTTTTTGTTGTTTTCCTTCCTGACAGCAACATCTTTTGATTTTTAGTGGCCTCTGCTGGCCACTTCATGGCAGAAGTTTTACTCATGGAAAATTCACCTCTGTACTGCTTCTGACGTGTTTTCATTTCAGCAGCTGTGATCATACTCCTGTATTTGATTTCATTTGTATGATGTCAAACTGCACCTGTAGCTGTGAACATAAAGCATTTTTTATTAACAGTAGTTTGTTTATCAAAATTTCTCAGGAGCCCTGAGATGCTGCGGTCAGAAGGTTCCTACTCCACAGGAGGAAGACATTCTTCCACAGACTCCAACAAAGCTTCAAGCGGAGATGTCTCCCCTTATGACAACAACTCCCCGGTACTGTCTGAGCGCTCGCCGATAGCAACGCAAGAAGAAGTTGCCTGCAGCCCAGAGAAGCTGTACAAGGTACCTGAACAGTACACACTGGTTGGACATTTGCAGCCTAAGACAAAGGAGAATTCTTCTGCATCACAGGCTGGAAAAGGTAGAGTACATCCTGCTCGTGTTCCTCCACCTCAGTGACTGATGGGGGTTTCTGAAGTTATTGGAAAGTGTCGTTTTTGTATTATCAGCTACGAGGATTTGAGGAGCAATAGTGTAAATAACCTTAGAAGAAATGACTGACCAACATCCTTTTTTTGTCTTGAGCCCAAAGGGTCTGTGCTCAATCCTCCTCGTTAGCTCAGCCAGCCGTCAGGGATGCATTTCTCAAAACTTGGAGCTATTATTTAGGAAAACAGAACTACGTGTGTCCTGCTTTTCAGCCTGTCTGTGACAGTGTGGCAAAGACTGATTTCTAGTCCTGCTCCGTAGGACTGTAATACCTGCAAGGTTATGGTCCAGACTTTGGAAAAATCTGAGACTTTAAGACATGAAGCTACAAATTTTCTCCAATTGAAAAGAATGACCTCAACACCCTCTCACTGGAGAACACAGCTGAGCTGCACAGCTTTACATCTGCTACCAATTACACACCTAACAAAACTAGTGCAGGGATCCATAATTTCCGTAGCTATCTAGGGAGTGCACACCTGAATGATTTCTTCGGTAAAGAACTGTGGTTTAAACTGATAGCTCACCAGCACTTCAGGATGCTTTTCATTGAAAAAATATTTATTTTAAAAAATTTACATTCATGAAGTGTGTATTTAGTGAGCCAAATTTTAAGAACTTTCAGTGCTTAGGGATGCAGATAACTGTTTGGTGATATTTTTAAAACCATTTCATTTCAGAGGTACTGGTTAGGCACTTATTTCCCTTTGGAATTAATGGCATTTAGACTATTATCTCAATTATATGCGTTATAAATGCCAGTGGGCATTTATCTTCCGTATTCAGTATCTAAATCTCTGAGTAGGTTTCAAAATTTGGTCAGATTTCTACTAAGTTATGAACAGGAAATTACATGAAGTTTTATCATATTAACCATCTTTTGGACTTTAATACGCATCACAACGATACTGGACCATGACAAATTAGGAAATTCCTTTACTGCCAGATGGAATCAGAAAAAGGCATGAATCAGTTACAATGCAGCACAATGCCTGATGGGCACATTTCCTGAAATCTCTGTTCTGTGACAGCACTTCCGTGTAAGACCCAAGCGATGCCGCAGGTTGATAGAGCCTGCCTTACAGTGATCCCTGGGGCTGGGGCTGCCTGAGGGAGCTTTGCCATTCTTTCCCATAAAAAGCACATGAACTACCTTCTGTTGGCCAAATCTTCCCGTTCTTGTGCAAATTCTCCGACTGACTTCAGTAAGGGAAATTCCACTCTCTCAGCAAACTCAGGCATCCTGCCCATACAGAGCTTACTGAATCCCATTACAGGATTCGAGCCTGAAACAGCAAGTAACTGTCAACAGATATGTTTGAGATGTTTGTGTTAGGTGCACGGTAAGTCAGATGCTAACAACTCTGATGCCTTACGTAAGGTTTTACCATTCCATTTGTATGTTTTTAAATAATGGCTTTAAGAGGATTGATTCATCGTCTTTGTCCTGCTTTTACTGCTGTTTAGATGTCTCTGAAGATCATTTTGATATCTGGGGCACCTGGCATTCAACGCTGAAAAGTGGCTGCAAAGATCCAGCTATGACAGGTCAGTTATTTCTCAAGTTTTAAGCCCAAATCTAGCAAAGACATAAACAATTTCTTGGTTTTGAGAAATCACAGTGAAACCTGTAGGAGAATTCACATTGTGCAAAGTTGAACTTTTAAAAGGTGACTGTTCAATAAAATAGAGAAGCGCAGTGGTTATACAAATGTGGCAACATCTGAAACTGCCGCAAGGTGATTTTAGAAGTCGGTTTTAAATTACTTCAAAAAATAGTTTTATATTCTTCTAAAAGTCCTTGGAAGGTGGACGCGCGGTGGGGATTTGAGAGCGGCTGCCGCAGTGGTACAAGCAGAGGCTGTGAGGTTGGCAACCCTGGGTGCTGACCCTGCCGCTGGCTGGTGCGGTCCCAACAAGTCCCTGACCCATCCTGCCTTTGTTTTTCTCCCTTCTGCACCCACCTCACAGAAGAATTGTGAGACTAAAATGCCCACCTCCTTTTCAAGCATTTGAAAGATGTTAAATGCTGCAAGGCTTTATGTCAGAGCAAAGTATTAGAGTCATCTTGTAATGTATTAGACATGGTTCAGATAGATGTAGGGCTGCCGCTCTGTGTCCTGAAGGTTCGCCCGGCGGTGGGGCTGATACACCTTCAGTCGCACAGCCTGCTGATAAAAGCCCCCATCCCTCTTCTGCAGCGTGATGCAGGGGAAAAGCAGTAACTTGTTAAATGCCATGTAAATGATTACGCAGACTGACGTCTTTCCGTCTCTGGCCCCCAGGTTCTTACGGGAACATTTACGAAAGCAGCTTGCTGCGACCCGGACAGTGCTCTCTTTCCCAGGGGAACCTCGCCATGTCTTCTCCTCGGTGGCAGGGCAGCTCCTCCGAATTGGACACCGGCAGGCAGGTCATGCGAAGGAGCCAGACGACTGCTGCCATTCCTGAGTGTCAGCTGCATCCCGCGGTGTCTCGGGTGTGCAGTAACGCACAAATGGAAGTCGGCGGTAGGAGTTCAGACCTGTCACACTCCAAGTCGGAGCAGCACTTGACTTTAAGCAGTGTGGAGGACCTCGGTGAGCGTGACTCGAACGCGGGTTGTTTGCAAAGCGCAGCCAAGCCCTCCTATAGAAAAGAGCGGCCGCCACCCCCCTACCCAGGCCCAGCAAAAACAAGCTCTGCGTTGTCACCGCGATCAAGCGTTTCTTCAACGTTGCACTCTTTGTGGAGACCTCAACGCCAAGAAAAAAGTTCAGGGACCAGAGGAGCTGGAGGACCGCCAGCCAAAGCCCCTGACCAGGCCACCTCCAGGCAGGAGCGGCCGGCCCCGCACACCCAAGCGGCTCACATCTATTCCACGGCACCTCACAGTCAGAACAGTAAAAATGTTTCAGAGGCGGACTGGCACGACTGGCAAAGGGAGAGGTGGCAAATTTGGGAGCTGTTATCGGCCGATAACCCCGATGCCCTCCCAGAAACGCTTGTATGATCAGACTCTGCAGAACTGCTACTCACACCTATGCCTCCGACTCATAGGAAAACAACAGTGACATTGGAAAACGGGGAGGGCTTGTTTGTTTTATAAAAAACTGAATTGCGTATACTTTTTTTAAACTTTGTTCACTTTAATTTCTTAACAGCACTGTCAAGCAGTCCATTTACAAATACAGTATGTTCCTGTTTTTCAGCAAGCTTTTGAGAAAAAACAAGATGAAAATTTTAGTCTAATAACTCGGTATGCATACGCTGTTTATAAGATAAAACTGTTGCTTTGATGTTGCTAAAAATGTATTTATATATCTGCAGTTTTGATGATTGTATATTCTGTAATGGGTATTGTACGATAATCATATATGATGTTTTCATATACAGATGTCAATCAATCATGACTGCTTTTTTTTAAAATCACTGCACTTACATTACCGTGATATGCATTGGAATTCTATAGAAAGTGCACAAGCTGGTTTCTGTGCTTATATAAAAAAAAAAACCTGTTAAAGGGGGAAGTTGTCCTTCTTTTCACTGCCTATTGAAAGACACTAAAATAGAGTGGAACATGAAAAGCCATATATTTTATAAGGGTAGTAGTGAGCTTAGAAGGGAAAATACCAAATATTTTTTTTTCTTATAAATATATTTGCAAACAAAATTAAAATTTGATACAAGATTGTAAAAATATTTTTTTAGATTCTGGTAGGAAGCAGTTCAGAGAATCAACTAAGAGCAAGGCCGTGCCTGAACCAACTAAGGATGTAGTGCAAAGGTCTGCCCTCCCATTCTAGAGGAAAACCAATGTTATGTATACAGGATATAATATATATATTTATAAATGTATGATTTTATGTATTGTTCTAAAACAATAAACTGGAATCCAAATTTTAGAAAACGAAACCCAATAAATTGAGGTGTGTAACAAATGAGAAAGAATATGGCTTTTCCTTTGAAATAACAAAGCTTCAGCGTTAAGAAGGTTAGAGAAAGGGAAAAAAAATGCAGACACACACATGAAGGGGAGTCACAGTTTCAGAAATGAACATGATGTTTGGAGAAGTTCACAGCTGCATTTCTATAAATATTGTGCCAAAGTCTGGGTCAATAGTACTTCTTCAATAATTGTATGTTACATTGTTAAATGTTGCTGTTTTATACACGTTCTGATGTTTTTAAGTTGCAAAATTGTTTATGGCCAGCAGGTGGCAATGTACTTCAGTATTCTAGAGAAAATTCTTTTTATCACTTGATAAGGGAAAGTGTATCATATCAAAAGAATTTTATAAAACATATTAGTCTTAATTTTAATGAAGTTGAAGACTTATTCAGTGATGTTGTCTTTAAGTTCTATCTTGTGCCATAACGATGGAATAAAAAGCTAAGCAAAATAATGAGCATATTTTTGCTCCTTTTTTTTGAAGTAAGGTTTCTGTAAAAATTGATGTGTTTTTATTACATTCTTGAGTATCTCTGTCACAAACATCTAAAAGGCTTGGGAGCTTAAGGACCACTTTCAAGTATGACTTAAATGTACAAGATCTGAGGTTTTACTTGAGGTTTAGACTTAAAATCCATCATATAAAGAGTCTGCCCATCGTATTTCCATTTCCCAAGTAAAGTTATAAGATAAAAGCACCAACCCAAGTTGAAAGGGGCAGGATTTGGCCTTTGACTGTTGTAGCACTGTCAGGCTGGTCAGCTCTTTTTCCGAATACTGCATGCAGAATAAATCTCAGCTCTCTTCTTCTGGTGGTTGCAAGGCGCTTCCAAATACCGTCTTGATATGAGACTTGATAGGAAAATGTTCTTGCATGTAGCTTGTTGCAGCAGCCCTGTGTCAATTTATTACCAAAAAAACCCCCACCCCAAATTAAAAAGATAGTGGACTATAAGGAAGGACAAAAGGAGCTCTCGCAAGCAATCTTCACTATTTGATCTTGTCTCAGTATTATCCCAGGCTGGATCCAGATTTGTTACAGGGAATTAAAGCTCCCTCATAGTCCTCAAAACCAGGCGTAGTGTAAATCCTGCTGCAGAAGATACTCTATTCAGTAGATGTCCATCTCTTCATTATAAATCCCTTTCTAAATAGAGAAGCACCCACACATTTTTAGTGAAAGATATCTAATGATTACTCAGCCTCATAAAGAGCTTGCTTTTCACCAGTACCGCTCTCTGTATGTATGTGTATATTACCATCTATATGGAGTGTATGCGAAAACGGACAGCAAAAACCAAGACCACTGCTGGAGGACAGCCTCGTCTGCACACATTTCAATATACAATTGCTTCGAAGAAAAGAGATACAGAATAAATTGCGATGAATTAAAGTAATGCTTGCCAAGATTACATCATTTCTGTCTGTTGTTTTCATTTGAAGAGGACAGAGCAAAATTATCACGAGGAGGTTGAGGATGTAGTAATTTTTAGTTGTGCCAGGCTGAAATCAGTGACGTAATTTCTTTTGATGTCTTTTTTTATATTTCACAAGAAATGTAGCCGTGAAAGATTGTTTCTAGCTTTATGTTAGCTGATAGATCTGTGGGGGCACCCCGCCGGTTCGTACCTAGGATTGAAAAACCACCTTTTTCCCCTGACGGTCTGCACTACCTCCTCTCGGAGGGGGTGTCTCAGCCGCGAGGAAGGGTGTGCTGCACTCGCGGGTGAGTCCAGGAGAGGTGAGATGTGGGTGCCCCAAGGATGAGGTGCCTGCGGGTTGCCCATGGGGCAGGGCTTGCTCTTCTCTCTTCTGTTGCAGAAACATAAAAATGAGAGGAATCAGCGCAGCTCTAGCTACAACCCAATGTGGTGGGGAACCTCTGAGCCAAGGGAAAAACGGGAAAGCTCAGACTTTAAAATATTCCTTTAAAAATTACCGTTGCTGCTGTCTTTTAAAACAAAATGTGGTTACGCAGTTGACTCACCCATTCCAAGACCACGCTCTGCTGCTGAGGGGTAAGTCGCACCTTCTCCCTCCTCCCCAGCCTCCTATCCCGTCCCTTACACCAGTGCTTGGAATGGTGGGAGCAATCCCGGGGCTTGTTGCTGTGGCTGAAACCTGCCCTGTACGAGGAACCCATAAAATTCAGATAGCTCGGGGTCTTTCACAACTGGTAGGCACGGGGGAAGAGAAGGGACAGGGTGAGAGCTGGGGGAGAGGCGGAGGGTGGGACTGGCCACCCCTCTGGCAGCAGCCTCCAGTTCTGTTAAAGCCTCTCGTGCGACTGCGGGGCTCGCTGCTTCAACGTGTAGGCAAGAGCCCGGCCAAGCACTTGAGAGTGGCTCTGTGTTTAAGCCAAGCAAAACTGCCGGCTTGGGTGCTTGAAATCTCTGGAGTGCTCTGCCGTCTGCATCGGGAGCCTAGGCTGCGATCGTGGCGTAGATTAATGCCACTCAGACCTTCTCCGCTGTTGAAATGGTGTGGTTCAATGGGCTGGGATTTGTGGTTGTGTGGTCGGGGGGGGGGGGTGTTTTGTTACTGGTTTTGTTGTTTCACAGGCGTTGGTTGAGGTCAGAAACCTCAATTCCAGCCTTTCTGGAGCACCATCTTGTTCTGTGGCACTGGGCTGGCAGAGGGTCGAGGACTTTTCTCCTCTGGGAAACACATGGGATGTCTGAGCCGCACCTTGCTCCCTCTCTCCTTCCTTCTTTTTGCATTCATTCCCCAAAAAAGACGAGAGTAGCTCCACTGCGCGATGCCGTAACCTCACAGAACTGCAAAGCGGTGGAAATGGTTCTCAGTTGCGTTAAAGAGTATCTTGACATCAGTAAGCCCTTTTACAACATCACTGAGAACAGCGAGCTACTGCTGCGCTACGGTCGCTTTAGGGGAAGGCATCTCGGCGTCCAGACAGTGCTGCAGAGACCGCAGAGCTATTCAAGGCATGTAGACACCCAGAGTGCTGGGTCATAAAATGCACCCTCTCTGAGAATAGCATTCATCTAATTTTCCTGAAGTTTAAAGCATCTCCAAAGGTGGTATCTACATCTGGAAAAATCATTCACAAACTCCCTTTTTATTCAGTGGAGAGAGAGGGGTATTTCTGTGCCACCATCCATGCAGCCTACTTGAGTCTTTCTTTGAAGGATGGTTCCTTTGAAGGGCTGGTCGCTAGAAGAGCCTGTTTCTTTCCACTGCCTATATAAAGGAAGCCTAAATAAGTTGCCCGAATAGAGATCTCTCTATAGTAACCCTGCAAGTTTGGCTGAATGAATCCCACCCTAAGGGTCTGGTAAAATAGAAAATGGACGGCGATCCCGGCAACGGCAAGAAGGAGCATTTAATGACGCCGTTGTCTAATGCCAACAAATTATTACAGCCTGGGGAAAGGAAAGGAAGATGTTCAGCCTACCTTTCCAGCATCTGGGAAAAGAGAAACTTATCCGGAGGCCTCGGCGATGTTGTGATGTTCCCAGGGCTCTCGGGCGAACCTGGGGCTGGTGGGGCTGGCAGAGACGGTGCTGCTCCTGGGGGCCTGGGAAGGCAGCTGGCAGAAGGAGACAGCATGCTCAGCCCTGCTGGGTGCTGTAAGAAATCCAGGCTTTTTGGAAAGTGAGGGAGAGAGACACTGCCTGGTCTGGAATTGCAATTTTTGTTGTTGTTGTTTGGGGTTTTTTTAAAAATGGGATTTATTTGTTCACTGAAAACTCTGTTTCCAGCTGATCTGAAAGTGTTCATGAACAGGACCAGGATTCAATTAATTTGTTCAGCGAATTAAAAAATGGATATGGGATTTATGAAAGGAACCTGATTTGGGCATTTTAGAAATATAAGGAGGAGGGGGTTTTGCTGAATCCCAAGAAGCACTGGCAAATGGAGACAGACAGATAAAATCTTCCTTGTGAAAGACAGGGGTTAATCTTCTTTCCTCTGCTGCTGAGTAAGCAAATGTATTTGCCACTGGAGTTTTAGGCTCACAGAGGGAGGGAGGGAGGGAGGGAAGAGGAGAGCTGTTTTTATCCACTTCTCTGCAGAACAACATTTGGGAAGGGGTAAAAGAGCGCGTTAGAGCAGGCGAGAGCAGTATCTCCAGCTGGGTGGTTGCCGCACTCTGTGAATGATGACTTGAGCTGCAGACTCTGGACATTCTTCTAATGATTATTTCAACTTTTAAACAAAACGGAACGATTTTTTAACTGTGTCTCTGTTAAACAATGGGGACATGAGGGGATGCCTCAGATCACCATTTCCTTTTGCTGGGCTCGCTCTTTTCTGTTTCCCTATGTCCCCTTCCAACCACAGCTATGAGCTTTAAATAAAAAAAAAATTTAAAAGGGCTTGGAAAACAAAAGCATTTGCTTCAGAATCTGGGGTGGAAAAAAGAGTCAGACCTGGGAAAAAGATGAGAAAATATCTGGCCCCATCCTCTTCCCTGCACGTGTGCTGGGGGGGGCTGAACGCTGCTCGCCGGGAGGGAGCGATGCCGGATGGTGGACGGGTGTTGAGCTGTGGGGCTTCACACTCAGGCTCCAGGAGGAGAGGAAGGTGAGCGTGGATGTGCATAGGGCCACGCAGGCAGTGGGCAAGGCGCCGAGACCAGCCTCGAGAAGGTCTCCTTGCAGTCGGGACGCGGGGACATCCCCGCTGCTCTGGCCAGATGGGACCCTGTAAAGCTGAACCGCCTCTGCCCAGACCAGGTGGCTTATAGACACAGAAACCACAACTCCCAGCTGGTAATCACCAACAGACTGGTCCCTGCTTGGGCGCTTCACCTCTCTAGTCAGGAAGGAAGATTTCTTACTGCATCGTCTCAATAAAATTCCAAATTTGGTCTACTTTGAAAAAGGGCTACCGAAAAATCAAAGCTTCCTTTAGAGTTTAAAAACTCTTCAATCATGAAGAGAAAAGATCACCTCAGCCCTGGTTACTATTTTCAACCTCACAGAGGTGAGTAGACAAGTATCCTTCCAGAAAGGAAGGAAGCAAGGAAGGAAGGAGAGAAAGAAAGAAAGAAAGAAAGTTTGGGCTGAAAAGCACTTTCTCATGCAGAAAATAACAAATGCATGCGGTAGCCTGCCAAGTAGGGTTACTGAAGTAAAAACACACCGTTCACTCAAGGACGAGAATCATATGATCACTTTGGGGAGATTGAGTGTTGAATATGGAAGAGGCATCTGGCTTTTCTCCTAAAAAAAGGTTTAAAAGGGTGAGATGCTGAACAAACTCGTCCTTACACCCACAGGCTATTTCTGTAGCTCCCAATAGCCAGCTAAAGGTTACCCGCTATGCTTTTGCCCAGAGTGGTATCGACATCACGTAGCTGTGGCCTGATTTCTGACAGCAGGGAGAGCTGGAGCCCTGAAAGACCTCCGAACTGTAAGAAGGCGCTTCTGAAATCCTCCTAAAAAATGAAAAAGACCCGGCTCCAGTGTTATCAGCCACTTTGCAGTCTGTGAAAAAAGCAGTGAGGTTAAAAAAAAAAAAAAAAGAAGGGAGAACTCTGGAGTAGCAGCCTCATCCCACTGGGGCTGTCGGTGAGTGAACGTTATTTTAGAAGAACCTATTGCTGCTAACTCTGTGAGCTGACAGTGATAAAGGAGTGGTAGGACCTGGGGAGCTGGAAGACTCCCCTGTAAAAGGAACAAGCCCTCTAATAAAAAAAAAATGAAGAAAGAAAGAGGGAGGGAGAAAGTTTGCAAAGGAGACTGAGTGCTGTTTTCCCATGGCTGCCACTGACAGACGGGTTTCTGAACCTTCAGGCTTCCCCATCCCTGAAGAGTCAAGATTTGCAGCTAGAAACATCCAGGATCAGTGTGGTGGCATAGAGGGGGGGTCTGGGAGTGGGAGCACCAGAGGGAACCCGGGAGGTGTGGTGAGGCCCTGCTAGCTCGTGTGTCTTGTCCCCTGTGCCACTGTGAGTAATTTTGCCTGTTCCTCGGTGCCGGTGAGAAGACGGGTATGAGAATGTGTGTGAGCTTTGCTGCAATGGCATTGCTACACAAGTGCTGGGACAGAGTCATACCGCCTTTTGTTCTGCTTCTGGCCTTATTGCTCCTGCATTCTTCCTTGTGCACTAGCCCAGACTGAAGACGTGACCTTCGATACGTCCCTCCTTCACAGTATTTTCCTGTCATCTGGCGATTTGAATAATAGTCCTGGGATATACCGGGCGTATTGAAGCTCAGAGTGTCTATCATCTAGTTCTCCCATTCCCCTGATTAGGGAAGGGGACCAAGGGCAGCGCAGCAGCCGCACATCACTCATCAACGGACCACACGCGGCTTTCAGGTCGTGCCTTCCTCAGCCCTCTCCCATTTTCTTTTATCCATCCACCCGGGAAGGGAATGCTCAGGCTGGATCATGCAGTGGGGGAGGCCTTTGCTGGCAGACTGTATCTGCCCAGGGAGTTACGAAGCAGGGGGGTGTTTTGGGGGCTTCAAGGCTGTGCCGTTTGTAATGGTTTTGCTCCAGCTGCAGTGGTTGGTCTAAGGGCTAAACCTTCAGGGTCAGTGTTTGCACCTGCGTGGAGCCTGGAGGTCAGGGCAGCAGAAGTTCTGTACTACCTGGAGCCTGGCTGCTGGCCTGATTTCTGCGGGGAGGGTGAGCCGAGAAGTCGGTGCCTTTCCCCGGGGACAGGGAAGCACACCTGAAGACGGTGCTGCCCAGCACTCGGCATCTACGCTGAAGCTTCCATGCCCTGGGACCCTTGGACGGTTGTGAGGGACTGGAAGAGTTAATGTCTCAAACATTGCAGGGCTGGCTGGACCCAGGACCAGTTTTCTTCTTTCTCTCTCCTTTTCCATAACCCCTACACCTCATCCCTTTAGACATGAGCCGTTGACCAAGTGTGGGACTAGGAGCGGATCCAGCCGCCCCTCGGCTCCTCTGTGAGAAGGAGTCTGGAAAGCAAGGGGGTCCGCTCTGAACCTCGTGACCCAACGGGAGGGCTCTCCTTAATTTCTTCCCTGAATTGATGCATATGGTTACCACGGGTTACACGGTTTACTGAGGTCCTTTCATGCCAATTCCTGTTGAGAGAAACCCCGCCACCCACTGTTACACCTCCCAAGTTCAGGCTGCTTCTGCCCTGAGTAAGATGTTTTAAGTGATGATTTGGTGTCATTTCACCTTAATTTAGCCCGAGGAAATTCCAAACTCACCACGACTCCTCCCTGGTCTGTCCAGCCCGGGTCATGACAACGGTTGTTCAGCACTGGAGATTAGGTTGCCTGAGCTGTTCTGTCTTGTGTTGCACTGAAACGCCAAAACCCCAAGGGCTGGGGTGTGTGGGTATGGCCTGTGGTGGTTTAAGGTACGGGGAGCTTGGGAAGGCTTGAGGTGTGCTGTGCCAACAACACGTTTTTCTGCTTGGAGTAAATAGGAAGCCTCAGGCTCTGGGGCTGCCCGTTGGGCACCTTCAGACACCAAACAAGGGTCTCCCACGAGAGCTGGACAAGCTGAGCCGAGAGCCTTAGAAAGGCAGCAGTATTACCCCTGGAAAATAAGTCCTTGCTAGCTGGTAGGAGAAGTTTCTGTTTCACTCCTATTGCAGGAATAATGGGAAAGTGCCATAAAGACAAAGGGAAGGGGCTGAAACGAAAGGAAGGATTCCAGAAAAAACACCTGTTCGTAAGGGAGATGCCTTGCGCCTGCCACTGCCCGCAAGAAGACATTCGATCACTGCAGGTAAGCCCTGAGCATCGGAGTTACACCCACGTCACGCTGGGATGGGGCAGGGCAGTGTTCAGCTCCCTGCCGCCCAGGCTCTGTCTGAGATGCCTGTCCTATTTGTGGTTGGTATGGGGGTCTTGGTTTTATTTAATTTTTTTCTGCTCTGCCCCTCGGTCCCGCTGATCTTCATATGCACATGGACCATTGGATCTGCCTTGTGTCTGAAAGAGGGAGCAGAAGTCTGTACGCCCCTGTGAGGAGAGCTGTTCAGAAGCTTTTTGGTTTAATATTCATACTAGCCTTGGGCAATTTTCTACTCTGTGCTTTAGGGAGTGGGCAGGGAGAACATGTAGCTGTCCTTTCCTCCGATAACAAGGGATTAGCACACAGATAAGGAACATCAGGGATGCAGATGGCAATGGAAGAACAAAAGTAACTGGGAAAAGAGAAAGCCCTTCTATTCCTTTTCACGGAAAAGAGTAATAAAAAAATCTTCTGTGACCATTCTTCCTTCAAACAAGTGAACGATACCCAGTGTCAATTCTGATCAGTCCCCACCCGGTGGACTGGGACAGAACTGAGTGCAGTATAAGGCAAGGAAAGAAATTTGGGCACCAAAGACAGTAAAGCCATGTTATTAATTTAGCACAGCTTTGCAGTCAGAGGTTTGTTTGCCATGCTCTGCTGTACCAGAGCTCATTTCATAATTGTAAAATGTAGGTAACTTCTCCCTGGTTGCGGAGGTATGTCACAACGTCCACAGTAAACCACTGTGAACCTCTCAAAGCTAACACGAGCTAGATAAGATCAGAGTTTTCAGGACATGATTTGTATTTACAGTTTAATAATGAGTTCCATCCCCCTCCTCTTTCTTTTTTTTTAATACCTAGTGTTACTATAACCTTGTCTAGGCGTAGCAAGGAGGGTATTTCTCTGCAATGCTGCATATTAGAAAAGGGTAGCAGAGTCTACTGCGTGTCCAGTGTAGGGCTAAGCTTGGACTCAGTGTTCAAAGCCGAAAGCTGACTCACGCTGACCCTCAGGTTTAAGTTTACCTCTGAACAAATCTTAAGAGGTTTCTTCGGTGGGAGGGAGAGGGAGGAAAAAAAATGTGAACCGCAATCACGGTGCCTTTGCCACTTGGCAAATGTCCACGTCATATCTTTGTAGGCAGCTTGGTGGATTTGCCATAGTCTCCTCAACAGCCGTAGAGACAGCCCTCCCTGCCAGCAAGCACCTCTGAACCGTAACTGCTACCACGAGGAGCGCGCCCAACTTTCGCCCCGACGGCAGCTCCCCGTGCCAGCCGTGCGTGGCTGGAGCAGGAGCGATGCCGACTCTCCTGCCGGACCCCGGGGCTCCATCTCTCCACGGCTCCGATGATACACCGCTACAGCACACCCCTCGCTGCCTGCAAGTTTTGCCCAGGATGATACTGGACGAGGAGGTGGGTGGGCAGGGTACGAGCTCCAGGAGTTTCCCACCCTCAGCCCAGCTCCGGGCAGGATCGCGGGGTGGCCGCACACCCAGCTCTCGCTGCCAACCCGCAGGCTTTGCTGTGTAACCGCGTCAGATCCGGTGATGGGAGAAGTCTTTGTAGAGCAGAGATGAGATTATACCGTAAGGATTAGTATCATACAACCGTTGTACACCGATCACATATACTTGTTTCCAGTCACCCAGCAGGACGCGTTGTTTATTTGGCAGGCATACGCAAAGACGCTAGCAGGACAACTGAAGCAGACCTTTCCACTCAGAAAGTTTCTGTTCACCGCACAACTGCGTTAATGTTAATCCATTATAATTGGATCAGCAAGAGCTGTGCTGAATGTCTTGATTCTTCCACCCAGCAAACAGGTTGCAGGGCTGAGTTCCTCATGGCTGGAGCCCAAACCCTGCCAACCTTCTCCCATGTGCAATAGATGTTCAATGAGGGGGGGAGAAAAAGGCCTTTCTTAAATATATCCATATGGGCCTTGCCTTTCAACTTTTTGGTCTAGGTGCATATCTTTTTATTCAGTAAACTGAGACACAGGTCACGTAGCTAGGCCAGCTGGAAACTCAAATATTTATCTGTTGCATGTCAGAACTTGTGGACCTTTTCTTTAAAGTATGCGAATTTGGGGCCAGGTTCCCACAAAGGGATTAACCAGAGAAAGAGTCTCATTGCCCAGCTCTCTCTGCGAGTCTGGGTCCTAAGCTTCCTTTCATGTTTTCTGAATGTTATACTCTTGTAGATACAGCAGGACAGACATAAAACTAGTTTTGTTTGCAGAACCTTTTCTAAGGACGTTAAGTTCTGCTCCAGTTCTTATGTTGTCATGTTTAACATCAGGTCCACTCTGAAATGAACACTGAATGATTGGGCTGCCAAAGAGAGTCAGTTCGTTTAGCAATCCATGTTAACAGGATGGCATTGCAAGCCAGATCAGACTCACGTAATATTGACCATTTCATTTGACTGAATATAAGAAACTGCCATTTGGAGAACTGAGATTGTAGCTGTTGGAAGGAAATGTATAAAGCAAGTGTGTGTTCCGTGAGAGAAACAGTACCAAGACCTTTGTGTGCTCTTCAGGCAGTGTCTGAAGCGCTTGATGGCTTTATAAGTACGACGTCCCAAGAAATGCCAGCTCACATCTAACATAAAGTGCGTTCATTAGAATTACTTTATTTTAAGCATGAGTTCCTGGAGATTATAGGAGGCATGTAAGGATACTGCATGTATTACTACAAGGCAAAGCCTTGCACAGTCCCGGGTGTGGCTGGGATGCTTTCCCTGTGCTGTGGAAGAGCGGCTGGGGAAAAGCAGCGCTGGAGGTGTCCTTTCACCTCTTCTCTCATCCTAAGCACAAGGTGCGTCCCCTCCTAATGCCTGTTCTCAGATGCAGGGGCAATTGTGAATTGTTTCTCAGCATTTGCCTTAGTATGGAATGGTAGATACTCAAAGGAGGGAATGAGGTGGGCTCAGATGAAGTCCCTGTGGTGTGATGAAGTAGTTCAGAAAGGACTTATTACACCATGGAGGTTCAGGCAGTACAAAACAAAAATTCACAAAATCCCCTTTCAGAATTATTATTAACTGACGTCACTGCACTAGCTACCCAAAATGCCTGGGTTTTACCTTATTTTTCTCACAAGACGGACCTTTTTATAAGCAAAATCCCCAGCTTTGGTAGCGCCGCAGTTCTGCTCTTATCCCTAAGTGCAGCTCAGTCACACACTGGCAACTTGTTCTGTCACGGCCTGGGGAGGCCACCATGTCCAGAGCACTGGGATGAAGGAAGCATCCGTGCAGTTCCCCAGATCTCTCCTTTGGGAAGGCACTGGCTGGAAAGGCAGACTTGGTTGCTATTCTTCGTTAGTGGTTCCTGAGACCCTCACTATCATGGGAGACGAGCACGCATGGGAGCGCATGTGGTAGAGCAGAAGGTTCAGCTGCAACCTTGCACGAGTGATCCCATCACCTTCTGTCTCACCCAAGTAGGATGTTCCCCTGTCTGTTTTGCAGTGTAAAACATTAAGAAGAATATTCCAAAGTAGCCCATTACTATGTCAGGAAGCTCTAGGATTTTAAAGAGGGTGATGTGCTATGGCTTTCAGTCAGGCTGTAATTTCCTCCAGGTTTTGTATTGGCCAGCAAAACCACATCAAAAGGAATGAAGCCTTGAAGGCTTTCAAGCGGTCTGTTAGTACTGCTTAGCGAGAATCCAGCAGAACACGTGAATATTAATCACAGCTAGGTTTCAGCAGGGATAAAGGAAGGAAAAGAGATTGCCAGTAAGCAGCTCAAATCCTAGCATTTTCAAGGAGAGCTCCTAGGCAATGTCAAGTCTTCTCAGCATACGGAGGGTTGGAACAGATCTAAATGGCTCTTTGGTAACACCTGAGGTCTGGCTAAGCAAGGCAGGGCCTTCTGCTGCTTCAGCTATGCCTTGGATTTGTGCAATCATGCAAGCAGGTGTTTTAGCACTTGTCCTACTTGCAAGTGATTAGTTGCCGTGCACATGTGGGAGTTCTCCACCCAAAGTGGTTGTGATCTGTCCACACACAGATGCAGTCAGACCTTGCTGGTTTTGCTGTGATGAAAAGGGAGAATCAAATGGGTGAGGAATACAACGTCACCTTGAGGAACCGTTGGGGAGAAATGAGGCTAGACAGTTACCTTGACAGTTACCTGTTCCACCCAGGATGAGCTCCACACGGTGAGGACAGAGGGGAGAGCAGAGAGTACTCTCACAGCACAGTTCAGTGGCAAGGGACCTCCAGAGGTCATCTGGTCCAAGCCCTTGCCCAAAGCTTGCTCAGGGCTGTGTCGCATCAAGGTTTGGGACAGGGATTTCAAAACCTCTCTGGGCAACCTGTTCCAGTGATCCAGTGAAAAGTTTCTTCCTTATATCTTGTTGGGATTTCCCTGCTGCAGCTTGGGACCATTCTCATCCTGTTGCTGTGCATCTCTGGGAAGAATCTGACTCCGCAGGAGCATCCGTACCCCTGCAGTGCCAGGGAATATAAGGGAATCCCAGCTGAGCAGTCACCTGCTGGCTGCACTGTGTTGGGGCTGGGGAAATGACACCTTCTGAAGGGGTCTTGCTACTGCATAGAAGAACAGCTGCAAAAATGAAGGTAAGTCCCAGAAATTCTACATCATGAGCTGGCGCTGCTTGTTCAGGTCTTTATAACTGTGCGAGGAAAAAAATGACCACTCTTCCTTCTGCTTGTAGATGCCCAATACCAGTATTCACACTACACTGACAACTTTTTTTTTTTTTTTTTTTTCTCCAGTAGTTGCCTGGTTGACCCTCTAGCACTCCAAGCACTGTCTGAGGTGATCACCACAAACTGTGGTCATGGGACACTGGGAACACAAAAAAAACTTCCTTGATTGGCTGTTGCTCCTCTTTCTTCAGGTCTTCTTTTACCCAGGCTTTTTGAACATAGCACTTTACCAGTAGTTTTCCCTAAGAAGCTTTTTTTTAATGGTAGATTTCTAGGGCTTGTAAAGGAGGAGATGCTTCCAGGAGACATCACTGGGGATACGTAGGGTGTATCCAGATTATGCAATGGAGAATTGGGAAAAGACTCACAAGCTAAACGGTTTACCTTGTAGATCTACAAGACACAGCACAGCTCTTTGTGGAAATACTAGATCAGGTCCAGCTGGCAACAATTCTAGTTCCACAGCCAACTACAGTAGTTTGGAGATTTTTGCATTGAATCCCCTTTTGTGCCATGGGCATACCTATGCTTAACCTACCTGGACAAATTAGCATTTTATTTTCTTTCAGAGCCCACCTCTATCAAAGGAATCCTTGCTCGCCCTTTTCCAGTGCTTAACATCATGCAGCAACTGAGGGCCTTCTGCATTGTGTTTTCTGGCTTCATCTGGCGTGGTTAAATGATAATCCAGTTAATTCTTGCTGCCCTGACTGACAGTGGCACATGTGCCCGTGACAGGGAATCCCAGCACCCCTCACTGATGTAGCCAGACACAGGAATGATACCCAAACGCTTTGCTGCTGAAGTGCAGTCCCTCCAGAATACCACTCATTTTGGGACCTGGGTGCACAGGAAGGTGCTGGGTGAAGGGTGAAGTCCTTTGCTCTCAGAAGAACATGACTCCTATTGGGCCCCAAACTATTTTGTGTGTGAAACACCTCCTCCTGGGGCTGGAGTGACAGGCAGTTGCCTCCCTCCCTCCAACCCCATCACATTGTACCAACGACAGTTGCTGCAGCCTTTGCCTAGCATTTCCATCCATCTGTTCTCACAAAAACGTTTCTAAATATTTCCGTGTTTTCTCTGTTCTATATGTTCTGTACGTCTTTATTTTCCTGTTCTGTCCTGTTGTATACTTCGTGCTTTCCACACCTCTACATTTCTTGGCCACGAACTCCTCAGAAGCCTTCACACTGCTCAGAGTGGAGCTCGCCTTTGGGGCCATCCTGCGCTCGGCAGAATGAAACAAGGATGGTGAGATGGAGGGTAAGGGTTTTATCGGAGACGGGAGATACAGTGCATGTATGTGTCACTGCTGTGAGGGACAGGAATGGAATACGAATGTCCTTTCTGCACAGGGACCAGGCAGGGACTGCCGTGCCAGAGAGGAGAAGGGGTAGTTTCCCCCCGCATCCTTCTGTCTCTAGAACTGCCCCTTCTTGAGCCCATTTTAAGAAATCCTACCCAGAGGGTCTATATTATCTTCCTTACTCTCCAAAGCCATGCGCTACTTGGCAAGATCAGTAACACTCTCAGTCCCAGGATATTAGTTGCAGGTTTATTTTCTGGAACTGTATCAAAAGTTCTTGTTAAAGATATTAACTATGAATTGTTGTTCTTTATTAGGACCAAGAAATATTTTATTTACTAGACGGAAAACTACTCTGACTCAAGAGATAAATGCTCTTATGGAGTGCTGCTTTTGTATAGGCAAGCCTGGAGGGATGGGCTGGCAGATTCTTTTTAATGCCTTTGGAAGCAGGGTTGGGGAGAGGGATTATTTTCTTCAAGGAAAAATGCAGATTTGGCATCCTAAAGCTATTTGTCTGAACTTGCCGGGTAGCATGCATTCTGTTGTTTTATGCTAGATGAATAGAAGGGAGTCAGGCATCTCTGTAACTTACTCAACAGCCAGTCCAGCAGGAATGTGGAAGACCCAGTTTTGAAAACTTTCTCTTCCTGAGCAGGGTTTTCGCCTCCTTCCCTGCCCTCCCAGCTCCCCTAAGAACAGGGTATGAACTACAAGGCTTAAGGGTATTTGCAGGCAGATCTTCCTCGGGGTGACTTGGTAGTGCTATGCCACGCGTTATTAACATGCAGATACTCCTTGGAAAAAAGTACGCGACAGGACACGCACTGAGAGGTGAGACATGCTGGGAGTGGGAGACGCAATCCAACTCCTACTCAAGGCAACAGCCCAGTGTTTTCCACAAAGCTCTGCGGTGTGAACAAGGGGGTGAGGGAACTGTGCCTGGCCGACCCTTATCACTTGAAGAGCAAGGCACATGATAAAAATTAAATAACCTTACCTAGAGAATGGGATTGAACCTAAATTTTCCATGCCTCAGGTAAATGTCCTCACCATTCGGCTGAAGGAGAGTGTATTTGGGGGAGCACCAGTACTGACTGAAATGTTTGGTTTAGGTCCTGCCAAGTGGTTGCTTGATTTGGAATGAAATGTGGGATTATTTCCAAGAAAACAAAAACAAAATTTTCAGTGATCTGGTCTTTATTTATTTAGGCCAGCTCTTGAACCGAAAATATCCATTCCACGGCACATGATGCTGCCTAAGAGCGAAGTGCTCATTCATATGCAATACGGACAACAGCTCTTCAGGTTGCCGTGCCAGGGTTTCCCAAGTATCTTCAGGAGGACAGAGATGCTCTTTGTGCTTTGCACGAGAAATAAGTTCTTGCAGGTAAAGAAAAAATATCTTCTCTCTCTTTCTTCCCCTCATCTCAGATGTTTTGGACCATGCTGAAGTAGGGCTTATTGCTATAGGCGCAGCCATCTATTCCAGTGAATTTTGAATTGGTTCCTTGCTAAAGAATCTGAAAGAATTCAAGAAAGCAGAAAAGCATGACCATAGGCAAAGGAAGAGCTTGTATTCCTCTCGCTTGTTCTCATGGTCACTTGCTGCAGATGACGATTCAAAATACACATCATTTACTTTATGCTTGGCTTACTGCAGTCATTTTGATGTCCGAAGGTTTACACATAATACGTAAGAAATCTCAGAGGACAATGAAATGTTTTGCTTCTTTGGAGTGGATACAACTGAACTCCCTCTAGGATTTTGAAACAAGGCCACGTGAAACACCAGGCTTTTATTTGCAAAGTTGGCCATGTAAATTTCTGCTGAAAACTGAGACTTTCTTCCAGGTGTGTCTTTAACTTGTCTTGGTACCTTGGTAGCTAGCCGGAGCGTCTGCTCTTTCCTTACCTCCATGTAGCATAGTGCATGCACTGTTCAACCCTCCTCTTGCCAGAAGAGCAAAACTTAAGGTGTGCTTGTGTGAAACCTGTCTGCACCATCAGAAAAAACTGCTGCTTTGCACCTGGAATAATCGGTGGAGACTGCTCCAGAGCCCATTGCCCTGCTTGCCCAGGGGCCTTGTGTCTGCTCAGGGCAGTGGTCAAAGGCATCTGTCAGCCAGGAGGTTTAATCCTTCTCCTCTGAGCACCTTCCACTGTGGGTTTCTGGCTTGGAAAAGCCTTTTCTCTCCTTTTTCCTCAGCTCGTGCTGATGGTAAAGCTAGTTAGACTGAACACTCTCTGGCTTTGGCTTATAAGACACATGAGCCTTAACGAGCTAATGTCTACTTTACACTGCATTTCCCATATCTTTTTTTTTATGATTCACTTATGCTTTCTGGTGAATAAATTGGTATAACACATAATTTATAGAATGAATTTAAAGAGATGCATTGTTTTTTCTTATAATACTGTCAGAATACTGTCGCAGTCAGGATTAGGTCCTTTCGCCCACAAGGACTTAAAATCCTTATAAAGTTCCACGTGTTTTTTCCCCTCTTAGGTCACTAAGTATAGTGTGCAAGAGTTTGCTTTACTAGAAGATAAATACAGGAATAATCCAATTTCCCTCTCTTTAGTAGTTGACTGGATTTCTAAATTTAAGGGACTGGAAACGTCCTAGCAAATGAGGGTTTGTTCAGTGAACTAGGAAAATGCTTTGAACTTCAGGAATACATACAGTTAGTGAAGGATCTATTTATTCATTTACCCTCATTCTCTCCTGTCATCAGGGGTTTGGCAGAATGGGCAGAATTTTGCATAGAAAGTGCTTAGCATAGCTTCCCTCTGAGGACTGGTCCTATGGAGGGTTATAATGGTAGAAGGAAAGGAGAAAAAAGAAAAAAGCAAGGGCCACCTACCCATGTGCTTTGCCAAGGTGGAAGGTGTCTGCAGTGGAAGATGAAATCCACTATATACCCTTAAACCGATTTCTTGAGGTACTGTCTGGCTTCTCCCCTTATGCAAGATCAGGTGTATGCTGGCTTTTAAACTGACAAAAATCACATTAAGTTTGGGTTTTAAAGTTAACAACAAGAAAAAAAAAGTGCTGTTTTGTGTAATATTAACAAGTGGAAACAAACATTTTGAGAAACTCTGTCAGTTATAATTTTTTTTCCCGTGGAGAAATCTTTCCTCCAAGAATGAATTTCTTGGAGGCAGGCAGATCTTCCTCAGGGTGACTTGGTAGTGCTATGCCACGCGTTATTAACATGCAGATACTCCTTGGAAAAAAGTACGCGACAGGACACGCACTGAGAGGTGAGACATGCTGGGAGTGGGAGACGCAATCCAACTCCTACTCAAGGCAACAGCCCAGTGTTTTCCACAAAGCTCTGCGGTGTGAGCAAGGGGGTGGGAATCGCACCTAGCCGTGGGAACGCTGGTGCAAGTCCCTGTTCCTTATGACTCTGATCAGAAATTTTGAGTTAGCGCTCCCAGATTCTTCATGTGTTACCTCACTGCTGGACTACTCGGTGGCAGAGGAACGTTTCAGATGTACGTTTAGGCTTTTTTTGGGTCTTTCCTCCCCCTCCATAAGCGTCCCTTCCTTCACCTGCCCACAGCAGCCCTGACGCCCCGGCGCTGGCCGAGTGGGGCCCAGCTGCAAAGGGGTTCGCTTGAGCGGAGGTAACGGAGGAGATCTGACAGGCGATGGAGCGGGACTGGCCTGCGGTTTTGTGCGGTTTTCCGTAAAAATCGGTGCTGGTTTGCGGCCCGCTCCGTCGCGCTCTCCGTGCGGTGCCCTGCCTCTCTCCCAGGTAATCCGTGCTGGGGTGGTTACGCCACCGCGGTGCTGCGCAGGCGAGCTGAGGAACGCTTTATCGAGAGGGTGCTCTACCACCATCACGTACATCTGTGCGTCTAACAAAACCCCAAAGTCCCCGTCTCCCTACAAACCTTGTGGATCTTTACCAAGATGAGGGAACAGGACAAAGTCCTGTGCTGGCTTAGGTGGTGTGCACAGCCTTTGAGGTTAATATCCTTGCACCTGGTGTAACTGCTGAAAAGTCCGACCTGCAGTAGTATTGTTTACTAAGCCTTACAGTTTTGGGGTAAAAATGCTTGGACAGAACCTCTAAAAAAAGAAAACAAAACTAAACATGGCTTGGTTTCTGCCTGAGGACTTTTGCCGCAGCCCGCAGGAGCTTGTCACAGGCTGAGGGAGCAGTTACGATCAGTGTCCATCAGGATTTTCAAAGAGGTGCCTCTGGTTCTTATGGAAATCAGCAGTGAAATTTCAGATTTCAGAGAAGTGTGATCCTACTTATTCCTGCTTTTCCCCTTCCTTTGACTGCTAACACTTCATGCTTCTGAGGGTTTTGAATTAAGTATTTTCTAAGCAGAGTATCTCTCCTTCATGCTGTACACTTGGCTTGGAAAAGATTTCTACATTTTTCTTCCATCTTCTTCTTTTTTTTCAGGACATGCTCAGCATTATGTCATTTGGGCTGCATGCCAATAACAACAAATACATAGGGAGTAAACTACATTATTCTATGTCACAGCAAGAACAGGAGTGTTGCTGTAAAGCATAGTACCAAGGAAAACTTGAGGCTCTGTGCTGAGATAATTGAATGGACCCTGAACATAATCCTATTAAGAAATTGATTATGAAAACCTGAACCGAAATTGCGAACAGGGCTCTCTGTATGACATATCTCGTCCCATCCAGATTAAGGACCAGCTGAGTCCTACAACCAATTTAGAGAAAAGCAATTGCAAAGCCCTACAGAAGGTAACTGCATATTCTATTTGCAGTTTAAATTAAAGATGGAGACCCAGTCATGCGGACAGGCATAAGTAAATTCTTGGAGTTGATATGAGTTACTCTGTTGAATTACTTTATCCGGAGGATTATATAGATTATTAATTCTATGGATTTTTACATTGGTTTGGCTCTACTACAATAACAAAGACTTGACTGTTTAATTTTAATTTAAGTATCTATATTTCATTTGTTAAGCAAACACAGCATAGCTTCTGCTTTGTAACCCTGTGTGGTTTTATATTTCTATATACACACAAGGAGCTGAAGAAGCCAAACTTACCTTTGGCATCCATGTTTGAGGGAGCTTCAGTATTTTATTCACTAAACGTGGGCCTAAGATCCATTTAATTTCTCTCACTTTTTTTCCATAGACCATTTGCAAGTGGTGATTGTGCTAACTCCTTCCCCCCAGAAACATATTCTTGAACACTCAATTCAGGTGAACACTTGGATGGCATGAAATGAGGATGTAAGTAAGTGGCCTGTTTGAGCCTAATTTCCATGCTGAGTGTTAAGGAGGAGAGAAGTGGTAGGGAAAATAACCAAATGAGGCTTAAAGAGTGTGTGTAATTAAACATCTTTTTCCTTTATTTTTTTCCCAATGGTGTGCAAATTTTTTGTGTAATGCCATCTATGCCCTGCTCTGTCTTGGAGTTTCTAAAGCTTTTATTTCTACTTCCTCAGGTAGGGTCAGCTGTATTGCCAGCTTCCTAAATGAAACCAAAATAAATTCCTGGGGCCAATTCTTTCAGAGAATCGCCAATTTGCTACAACAACCTCAACATCAGAATTTAAGTAATGCTCGGAATGATGCAACAGAAGCAACGCATCAGTCATCTCTCGCTTTCTGTAGCATCTTTGCTGTATATACTTGTACTACAGACTCCAATTGAGTCTTTGCTGTTCTAAGTACCATGGAAATATAGACGGATAGATAGGTACATACATACATACATACCTACCTACAGACATACATACATAGAAAAGTCTCTGCTCCCTACAGATAATATCAAAGGATGGGCTGCATTAAAACTGTATTATTTTTTATTTATAGAATGCAAGAAGGAGGGAAGAAGACAGCAAACATGGTCATACAGACACTTCAAATGATCCAGCTGAGACATAGCACGCTACAGGCCATTTGCAACAGTAAAAATGTTCAAATTTCTACCTTTAAAAACTCTCATATCTTTAAATTTTAATTTGGGCAAAAACTTTTAGAGAAAGTTTTAGAAGGAAAGGTTTTAGAATGGAATTTTAGAATGGCTCATAATACAAAATAATTTACATGTAACTTTGTTGCTAAAGTGCTTTTATTACTGGATTTCTGTTATGCTTTTATTACTGGGCAGTAACAGATTCTTAAGATTTCTGTAAAATTGGGTCAGTCTCATCAGGCTTCAACAAACTCTTTTGTTCTTTGAACAGAGGAATTCAGCATTAGCTAAACTTCTCAGAACATGGATGTTTTTTCCAGTAGGATGTACACACTGTTGATGACAGTGTAAGTGGTATAAAAAATACATGCAATCTTTGCATGGCAATCAAGCCTCTGAAATGCCGAAGTCTGTACCTCAGCCACAGGTGAGTGGATTAGGTAAAATGGAAACAGCCTCAGGGTTTATAACAAGGTAAAACATCAAGCAGAAAATGTTAGTGATTAAAAATGAAAAAAACATTTGCACTTTAATTCTTCTCTGATATTAAGAATGCTAAAAAATCACCAGAGAGTCTGCCTTTGTTGAGGTTTTAGGCCCCATAAGCAGACTAGGCTTTGTTCCAGATGGGGATACAGATTTCTCAAATTTACCAAACTTTTCAGGGATTAACTAGACCTAAAAAACTTCTGACCTGCTTGAGGTTCGCTCGTGAGCGAGCTGCCTCCTTTTGACATTTGCTAGGCATAATACCAGAGAGAAAACAGACACGAGGTTAGTCATCTAAGGATGGAGAGGTCCTGGGGAGAAGGATGACCCACCTGCACAAACCAGAAGAGCCAGAAGGAAGCCTGGGGGGCCTCTGCAGACCGGTGCCCTAAGGTGCTTTACATTTAATTGCTGTTCTTCATACCTACCTGTCTAAGAGAGTACTGGAAATTGTCACTCATCAGTTTTAGCAAAAACCCTTGACTTCTAACATTCCAAGCTTTATTAGCATTATTAGAGTACCTTAAACAACTTAAAGCATTCATTGACTGATTAAGGATAAAACTTCCTCTGTAGTTTCAATAGGAAAACATTAATTGCATTGAAGTACAAAGTAGTTTCAAGCAAAAGCGGTGGCTGTTTTAACACATAGCATATCTGAACATTGTTCCCACTCAGTAAGCCAGAGCTCCTTGGTCTTCAGCTGCCCAAAAAAAAGTGCAAGTCCAAGTGACTGCAAAATTAGTGTGTACAGCCACCGTCACCTGAGCGAGGTCTGCGCTTGTAGCTGCCCCGTTACAGCATACCAGCCTTTGGAAGAAGGAGTGCTGAAAACAATAGCTAAAGCTCATGCCAAAAATACTTCTGATAGAAAGCAATTTTTTGAAGTGTTAAGCTGGCTTTGAAGCCAGTGGATTGATTTATTTTTTTAAGAGTGTTCTGCTAGAAATAGCACTCAAGGAAAAAATACCTTTACTAAGCTACTCTGCCCTTAGAGCTGCAAGCGAGTTCGGTTCTTCGACTTAATATATGCTACTTTTAATCACATTTTTGGTAAACCAGCCTGGAAGTGGAGGGAGGGAGAAGGGGAGATCATTGTTTGCTTCTGAGCCCTGGTGTCTGCTAGAAATTATTAATGTTTGTTTCACAACGGGGTGTGAATTACTTGGTTGCAGTCAAGCATTGTTTGGAAATATATTTTGGAATGTTTCCTTTATGAAAGGTTTTTATTTGCTTAGGATTGATGATTCTGTATTTCTTTCAGCTGTTCACATGTTCTGTTGCTACAGTATTGCTCACTTTTATAGTAATGGGTTCAACTAATGACCAGATATTTGTTTCAAACTACATCTTGAAGCATGGTGAAAATCTAACTCCTGAAAGCTGCATTAAACCAGGATCTCATACATTGTGCATTCTGCTAACAGTGGTCCTGGGATTTAACTTTTAATAGAAATCTTCCATTATTTCCTGGAAATAATTAAATAAAAGGTGGTCCTAAATTTTTGCAAGTGTGGTGAACGTATTTTCAAATGTGATGATTGGGATTGAACTGTTTTGAATCTTTTTAATATGTTGGAAGACAGCAGTTGTTTTTTCCATTTTGTCTGACCATACTTGAATAGCTACATAAAATGGATTTGAGTTCATTAGTGCTGGATGATCTGGGAGACTGAGACTTACTTTTGGCAGTGGAGGGGAAAGTGGGGTTTTCTTTTAAAAGTGTTGATTAGAACCGGATCACTTTCAGATGGATCAATTTAATCCAAATATTACCACCACCACTCCCAATTTGTTAGAGGGAGGAATGTGCCTGTGGGAAGGACATAGAGGTGGTTGGACTGGTACAAGCATTAGCGTTGGAGTGCCCTTCTCACACAGTGCCAAGATTTGAAGGACCAAGCTGAATAGCAAAACTCAAGACTCGGACTTCTGGCTCAAAGTTACAGTGCTGGGTACCCAGAATCTACTGCTAATGGGACTGTATTTGTGGCTTGGTAAGCACTTTTGAAGACAAATTTTGATTTTGGGACTTCATAGAATCATAGAATGGTTGGGTTGGAAAGGACCTTAAAGATCATCTAGTTCCAACCCCCCTGCCATGGGCAGGGACACCTTCCACTAGACCAGGTTGCTCAAAGCCCCATCCAACCTGGCCTTGAACGCTTCCAGGGATGGGGCATCCACAGCCTCTCTGGGCAACCTGTTCCAGTGCCTCACCACCCTCACAGTGAAGAATTTATTCCGAATATCTAATCTAAATCTACCCTGTTTCAGTTTAAAACCGTTACCCCTTGTCCTATCACTATGTGCCCTTGTAAAAAGTCCCTCTTCATCTTTCTTGCAGGCCCCCTTTAGGTACGGGAAGGCTGCTATGTCTCCCCAGAGCCTTCTCTTCTCCAGGCTGAACAACCCCAGCTCTCTTAGCCTGTCTTCACAGGAGAGGTGCTCCAGCCCTCTGCTCATCTTTGTGGCCCTCCTCTGGATTCACTCCAACAGGTCCATGTCTTTCTTATGTTGTGGTTTAACCCGAGCCAGCAACCAAGCACCACACAGCTGTTCACTCACCCCCCCCGCCCCCCGCCAGTGGGATGGGGCAGAGAATTGAAAGGAAAAAGGTAAAACTCATGGGTTGAGATAAGAACAGTTTAATAGGACAGAAAGGAAGAAAATAATGATAATAATAATAATTAAATGACAATAATCATAAAAGAATTGGAATATACAAAACAAGTGATGCACAATGCAGTTGCTCACCACTCACCAACCGATGCCCAGTTAGTTCCTGAGCAGCGATCCACAGCCCCCCTGGGCCAACTCCCCCCAGTTTATATACTGGGCATGACATCACATGGTATGGAATATCCCTTTGGCCAGTTTGGGTCAGCTGTCCTGGCTGTGTCCCCTCCCACCTTCTTGTGCCCCTCCAGCCTTCTTGCTGGCTGGGCATGAGAAGCTGAAAAATCCTTGACTTAGCCTAAACACTACTTAGCAACAACTGAAAACATGAGTGTGTTATCAACATTCTTCTCATACTGAACCCAAAACATAGCACTGTACCAGCCACTAGGAAGAAAATTAACTCTATCCCAGCTGAGACCAGGACAGGGCCCCAGAACTGAATGCAGGACTCGAAGTGGGGTCTCACCAGAGCAGCTGGTGATGTGTAGCCTTTGTGTCACAGTTGCCATCTTTCATTGTGTTCATTATGTGGAGACACACAGATACAGCTTGGAAAAGACCTCCTGAATCACCTAGTCCAGCCCACTGCTAACTTAGCCATATCATCTATAGCTGAGAAATTTGTCTTTACAGACTTGAGTTCTAGTCCCCCTATTTTTGAAAGGCTGCTCCATAGCTTTGCTTTGTAGATGATTAGAGGCCCTTCTCCAATTACACGTGAATATTGTCAGTCAGAGTTGCCCTTGCAATTGGTTTGCAGCATCTGTAGCTTCTTACACCTGTGCAGAAGAGGCTCTTTTTGTGATCTGAAAGCTCTTTATATACTTTAGCTTCAGTATAAATGTCTGCTCCAGACAAGTGCAGCTGCAAAATGGCATCTGGATTTGCTTCCTTCTTTCAGCATTTTTCAGCTTGCTGCGTTCTGTGTTCTTCCTATAAAAAAATAAAAGAACTTAGGGCTGAAGTATGTCAGGAAGCTATCCCTGTAGAAAGAAGAGTTTGGGTTTCTTCCTTGACGTTTCTTATTTGCACATTATTTCTCTTATTTTTCATTTTGCTTTTCCTCAGGTTTATTTGTTGTGTTTGTTATGGATTTTGGAAGGTAAAAGTGTAGACCTTTGCGTCCACAGTCTCGGTAAAGGTTATAGTAGACCATTAGAGTACTGTGGTAGGAGACCACAGTAGTCCATCCCCTGCTTATATTCTGCTTTGCAAACTGGAAGTCTTGCTCTCCTTCCTCTAACCTCTCCACACTCTCAGGAAGAGCAGATGAATCTGGGAATAAGTGGGATTGTTGCATTCCTCTGACTAGTCTGTTATTTTAACTACGCTGAATGGTTCCTTTAGCAAATACCATCTTGGTTTTGCTGCAAGTCATTCTGTTAATCAGAGATGATGGAATTCAGCGTAGAAGACAAACCTAGGCAGTCCTGGAATCCTATACATTCCCCAGGCGCTCGGCTTGTCCGTCAGGGCTCCTGCATGTTCTGCAGTACCATGGCTCGCTTTCCCTCTGGGCGGCTGGCCTGAGGTGCTTGTTTCCTCTCCGAAGGAATCCACCTTTGTATTATTTTGCATCTTCTGTACGAGATTTTATTTTCGGATGCGGAGGCCGGGCCCGAGAGTGCGCAATTCTGTGTTCTGACACGTGGAGCGGGGCAGCTCGCCACACGCGGCCGGCGGCCATGCAAGGCGTTTGTGTGAGGAAGGGGCTGGCGGCTGCCCGAGGGACCCTTCCCGCCCATCAACCCCCAATGGCGCCTGCGCACACGGCCGAGAGTTACGTACGTCCCGACGGGGCGAGAGTTACGTACGTCCCGACGGGGCGAGAGTTACGTACGTCCTGACGGGCGGCGCGCAGAAGCCCCAGAGGGACGTGACTGACGCGAGAAAAGGCGGGAACCGCGCGAGGAAAGACGCCGGCATGAGGAGCCCTGTGCGCCCGCTCGCCCCGACTGGGCCTCTAGGCTGGCTGGACCCACGACCGGTTTTCTTCCTTCTCTCTCCTTTTCCATAACCCCTACACCTCATCCCTTTAGACATGAGCTGTTGACCAAGTGTGGGACTAGGAGCGGATCCAGCCGCCCCTCGGCTCCTCTGTGAGAAGGAGTCTGGAAAGCAAGGGGGTCCGCTCTGAACCTCGTGACCCAACGGGAGGGCTCTCCTTAATTGCTTCCCTGAATTGATCCCCAAATAAGTAAGGCATGTAGTGTATGTTTGGTGATGTATGGTTAGCACGTGTTATACAGTTTACTGACGTAGGTTCCTACTAATTCTTGTTGTGAGTGAACGAAAGTTGAGTTTTGTGAGTTAAAGGATCCCTGGTGTCGTTTCACCTTAATCCTGACCTGGGAATGAGCGAACCTGAGTTGTCATCCTGAGAAATTGGGACATGACAGATGTCCAGAGGTCAAACAGAATAGTGTCATGTGTCCCTTTTCCTGCCTCCTCTGATGATAATCTCCAAGAAAGAGAATTTTAGTTGGTGCTACTGTGACAGTGAAGGATCAATGGCTTCTTATTAGAGATGAGATTGGATTCAGAGTTCATAGATGTGCTTCCAGTTTCTGCTTAAGGGAAACCCTTCAAAAATAACTTCTATGTTGTAGGAAAAAAAACATTCTCAGTAATACTTTGTTTTCTGATCCTGGTACATTTTGCACTGTGTATAGCTTGGGACTGTTTATATATACATAACATTGCCAGGTCTCAGTTGAAAATGATATTTTAGAAGCGTGGAGAGAACTGGCAGGCATCAGATACTACAAATCTTACATGTACAGCATTTCTCAGTTTTCTTCAATGGAGAGTGAGCCAAATATTGCTGTGCTGCCTGGTGATACTGCAGTTTTATACCAATCACCACTGTGAAATAAATACAGTTACGCTTATGCCTGTGGGTTTTAGTGAGTGTATATTTGATAGGTTGTTTTCTGAAAGACCTGATTCTGTTACTTTTGAAGTCAGTTGGGATTTTACAAACATCTTTTGTGCCCAAACATACAGCATGCTTAGCTAGCCAGTCAATGAGTTACTCTCTGCTCAACTAAGGTGCAGATTTGATTAAATTTTTTTTCCCCCAGTTGGACATTATCTATTCCAGTTTTCTCTGACACTGTAACATAAATTGATTTTTTTTTTCTTCTGAGTTCTTCTGGAGGTGGTTTAAAATTAAATTGGAAGTTGATGCCATCAATGGTAAGAAAAGCAGAGCTAATCAACACTGTGCATACCCAGCTACTCAGCTGCTATCCTGCTTCCTTGCCAGGCCTTGGGAAGCCTCAGGGTGTATCAGATTGGAGCTTAACTTCTTCCGCCCTTCCCGTTTATCATCATTTAGCAAAGTAATTCTCACCAGCCACCTAGAGCAGTGGGCAAAGGAACTGTCAGCTGATGATGGTCCCATGATTTTCCTGTGTCAGTCCAGATGACAGTGTTCCTAAAGCCAAATTAATTGGGATTGTTTCCTGCCGGTGTCCCTGGGGCAAATGGAGCTGGCTGTGCTCTGAAATCATTCCCTTCCCAGCCCCCCTCCCTGCAGGCAATGGTTGGGAAGAAAGGGAGCTCATTTGATGGGCGCGAGAGCTATTTCCCATTAGGGGGCAAACTTAAACAGCAAGATTTTGGAACGAAGTGTGTGTTATTTGGACTGCTCAAAGTTGTTAAACAGGGGAGAGAAACAGCCAGTTGTGACTCCCCCATTTTTTATATGATGAGATCAGTTTTCAGAAAGGAGAACGAATATGAGTGCCCTATGCTGTAATCACTGGATATAAGCACTGGCAGGACCCCCAAACCTTTAGTCTCTCTGGACGCTCAGAAGTACAGGTGAGAAGGGAAGGTCTATCTCAATGAGCAGCAGCACTGTGTCTTAGTTTTCATAGTCTCTCTTTCATAAAGACAAAATTTAGGTATATTCAGTTTGTAAATTAGGACACCTACATTTTGTTGTCTAGATGTAGGTGTCCGCATGTGGGCAGTGTCCTCAACAGAGATTAGAGAGCTGTTCAGGAGATCAGTTACAGCTCCAGACTTTTGGTTGAGGTGATTTGAGCATGGTGGGACCTGAAGCACCTAGCTCATATGGGGACACCTACATATAGTCACATGTAGGTGCCTTTAGCTGAATCCTACCCTTTACGTCTATTGTCTGCTTCGCTGTTTTTTTTTGTTTAGGGCAACAATACTTACATTCTCCCGTCAGAAGTCAAAATGGACCCCAACAATGCAACAGGGCCTGGCACCAAATCCTTGCAGCAGCTCGATCGAAGGCAGTGGTAATGCCCACCTTCCTCTTGCCATCCTAGCAAAGGCGGATGGACTTTTCATGTTCCTTGAAGAGTCTGGGCTAGTGGTGCAAACTGGTGGTGGGAGAAGAGCAAAGGCAACAGCTGCTGCCAAAGCTTAGCACAAGGAAGGCAGAAGGGTAGCTGATGCCATCTCTCCAAAGAGCCTGACATCCACCCACCTTTATGAAGATAAGCTGCTTCCTGTGTTTCTAATTAATCAGAATTAACTGCCTTTTTAATAGTATTCTTTCTCCAGCAAGATTTTATCTTGAAAAAAATCTTGTCATCTGTCCAGCTGGTGTTAATGAACATGCAAGTTTTGGCTCAGGGCTGGTGTCGGCCAAGTGAGATGAGCTGAGTCAATATCTGTATTAGTGAAATGAATCCAGTAACATTTAAATCAGATGTTTTCTCCCTCACTCCCCTTTGCATTCAGGCTGTGTTTCACCAGTGTACTGTACTTGGCACCTGAATAAACACTTGCAAATATTTATAATTCCCCACCTTCTCATAGGGGGCTTTCTGAGATCTTTCCCACAACTCTCCCATATAAAACAGTTGAATCCCTCTTCTTTCTTAATATAAACATGGAGGTAATGTGCCCCTTGTCACAGCAGACATCTGTTATATGTATAGTAGTTATTCTGTAGCTCACAGATTAATCATTGTGCTGCATCTCATTTTGCATTGCAATCTGCAAATTACAATAACTCCTTGAAGAGACAGAAAACAGGTTTATTCTTTGTATTATTAATAAACTCTACATCACTCCCATATTCGTAACTAGTTTTATGTAATTTGTTCCATTCTCCAGATGACAAATATTGGCTGCTAAAGGCACTTTACTAAGATGGGCTTTGCTAATTGCCATGAATGAAGCTTGAACTGAACATTAATTAACTATTTCTGTAAAGGGCTCATCACAGCAAAACCTTCTGCACTTGTGTAAATTTATATTTAACATCCCATGACAAATGCATGCCTTTCAACAATTGGTTTCCAGCTCTTGACAAATGTTTCTATTTCATTCTGTAAGTTATGAGTTCAGTCACCGCATCAAAAATAGCCATAGCTTAGATTTGCATTAAGACAAATTACTCTTGAAGTGCATTTCCAGTCTTTTGGGAATCAGCATGCTTTCTCTAAAATGAGGATCTTCCTCCCATTTTTCCTGAATGTATATGTTTTTATATAACAAGAGAATTAAAAATATCCATGAGGGCACTGCAGTAATTCATATGTAGGGGGGTGATGCAGTACAAGAATTTGTTCCAAACCAGTGTCTCTTTCTCTGTGCTTTTTTTGGATTAGGCTTAAAGTTTCCTTCACTGGAAAATAATTGGTTACACTTGGGACCCATTCTTGCATTGCCACCCTTCAAAGCTCTTTGATATGAAGGAGAGCTTGGGGGAATGCAGGGTCGGCTCTTTTGTGACCATCTTCATCAGCAATTTTATTCTTTAGGATGGAAATTTGATGTTCCCAACATAATACTAAATGGATTTATTTTAGGTCTGCAGTATCTCATAATGATACATACTGGAGAAGCCGGTGGCATTACCTTGATGATGAAGCACCAGAATGAAGAGTTAATCTGGTCCCTTGGTCTTCCTCCTTCCTCCAGCAGTACTGATAGCAAACCTTGCAAAGGATGGTGGTCTTAGGAGACGCGGGTGTAAACAGCAGCGATCCACACTGTTTATAACAGTTCTCTCTTGGTGCTCTGAAAAGTGAGCTGGCTCCTGCAATTGCTTGGATCATGCTACAAAGACTGCTTCTCTATGGTTAAGCGTATTTTACAGTCTCCTACTATATGTTAGGATTTTAGTTTCCATATATACAAGCAAGTGGTTCCTTCTGCAAATATTTGAAAGCTAAGCTGAAAGATGTGGTGAGCACTCCACCCAATTTCTGGTATGCAGCTAAACAAAATTTTAGGCTATTTAGATGTTGAATAATTGCTAGGAGTACAATACACCCATCTAGCAGGAGTGTGAAAGGACTGAAAATAAAATTACAACTGCCCATGAAATCAAATATTACGGGTGAGTTCTTTGTTTGCTTTTCACAGCATAGCTTTTTTAAAGTCTTGACTTCAGAACAAAGAAGCTTAGCCTGGAAAGAAGAGTTCAAGTGTGATTTCCAGAGATACCTCTAGAGTATTCCTTTAAATATATATATGTATGTTTGTTTTTTTTTTTTTCTATAGGCTTTTGTCTGACAATTAATTTCCCTTTGCATTTGGTTTGCATTACAGCATGTGCTCAAGCAATTGTTCTTGGAGAAGAGTTGTGCAAATATACATCAATTTAATCTATTTGTGCTAATAGAAATTATTCTCTGTGATTTTCTTGGCCCTGTTGAGTTTATGCCATGTACATCCACTTTATTTTCCTCTTTCCAGTATTGTCCATGGTTTATCGTCATTAGTCTCAGGTTTTATAATACTTTTTCCTTCATATGGCTTGAATTTTGTGCAGAGCCTGGGACTGCATACATTGGGAACTAGCCTGGGATTCAGGAGAAGCAGGGTTGCTTTTCTTCTCTATGATTTTGAGCCTTTGTGACTCCAGGCAAGTCCTTCAGTGCCTCTGACTCCTCCTGCATTTTTGTTGTGTTAGAATCTGAGAGCGAGCTCCTCAGGGACTCTGGCTTTGTGCCCACATGGTGACTTGAGAAATCTATCTGTGAGTGTCTAGGTGCCACCATGGTTCCCAAAGGTGTATGCCTTAGGAGAAAAGTTTTCATCAGAAATAGGAGGATATATTTTTAGTGCTTTTTCATGACCTGCTAAATCCATCTACAGGCTTGTTGTATGGCCACAAATGTTTTTGCAGCTACACAGAGGGAAAGATGCATCCTCCTTCTTGGAATGGGCTCCCGCATAGACTTCACTTCTGCAGGGACACTTGTATGTTCCTTTCCTTTCAGGGCTGTGTGTTTGTTTGCAAATCTGATTCTTGCTGTATAGATGCAGAGACTCTGACTCCTTACGGGTGGATGAAACCACAACCAGCATATTCTGCCTTGGGGTCTGCAGAGTGCCAGGTTTGGGTCAGTCAGCACCGTCTTCAGTAGCTGGATCTGCTGGACCTTTAACTACAAGCTCATGCTGCCCACTTCTTGAAACAATTCTGCAATGGGTAGTTAATCCTGTAGATTACACCCCCATTATCATTAGACTGTTTAACCCAACACCCTTAACCTTACGTGTTAGGCTGGCTGAAACTAATGACTGGCCCCTCTGCTGAGCTCAGCTCTGGTGTGAAAAGGTGGGTGAGGCTGGCTACTCCTGTTCATGCTCTGAAATTATGCATCTGCTCATTAGGTAAAGTTTTTGGGTGCTGTTGCTTGGGTGTCTGACAGCTGAGAAAGCTGCCTCAAATGTGCAGTGATTTGTAAACACAGGCTGGCAGATGCATTCAGTTAAAATCTAATTCCAGGCTTACCATTGAAAGGCTTTCTTCCATCTAGCAGCACCACCAAGCTCTCATCCAGACTGAAGCTGAGCCAGCTGTCTGTCTTCCAGGTACTTATCTTCTGAGGTGCTGAAACATCTTATGGGTTTCACTGCCTTCTGTGTCATGGGAACCCCAGTAAAAGCAAATAACTGGAGGAGAGCTTGCCTTTCTAGCATTTCCAGGCACGGCAATGAGACAAGTTCATGGAAGAAAACTCCACCCAGGCCTATTAAACATTAAGATCCTGATGCAACCGTTGGCTCAGGAAGTCCTAGATTGTGCAGTGCCAGGAACTGGTAGAATATACAAGGGAAATATCTCTGTCTGCTTGCCCTGTTCTCTTGCTCTGTTCCAAAATATTCCCTACTTTGAAATCAGCTTCTGAATTAAATGGATCTTCGGTGTGGTCCTGTAGAGCTGGACTTCTCTTCTTAATGTCTTAGAGTGTTTCCCATATATTTGAAAGCATTGTGTGGTCTCCACAGAAAGTTGGCAAGGGACCCAGATCACAAGCTTGACAAAATGTGTGCATTGTATGACATTTAATATGAGCGTTTTAGTAATCTCTAGTGGACCAAAGGAGTAATCGGACTGGGTGGAGGCAGTCAGCCAGCAGGGCTGACCAAGGAGAGTAGGAGAGAGACTTTAAACATTAAGTCGACCAGTCCCATCAGTGTTCCTATTTAGATCACGTGTTCCTGGATGGCTATGTGCAAACTGGGGCTGGAAAAATCCTGCTGAATAGTCAGAAAAACTGAGCTAGATAGATTGTCAAGGGGCACTTGAATCAGCAGGAAAATCTGACTCCAGAATATAGGAGGCAGCTGGGGAGGTAGGGATGTCTCTCTGAATTCAAGGTCCCAGGACCTACAGCAAGGAGAGGCAAGATAGTTCTTGCAGAGTGGAGATGAAACAGCCAGGCAGGAGCTTCCTTAAGCATGGCTGAGGATTTTCTTTGAGTTATGATTTACTGAATTATCTTTTCTTTCTGTGCTTGTATCTAAAACCCCTTCTTTAGATCTTGCGAAGTAGACAGTCCTGCTAAAAATGCCTATGCATTTGTTATTAAACCTGGGTTGAAGTGGGTGAAGGTGACGCTGGTAAGCTTAGGGTATGCCATTCCCATGGAGGTAGTAGATCAGAGTAAAGAAGTGTACAGGTAAGGTGAAGGGTTTGCTAAATGAATTCAGGGATCATAGTCCGCTTCCACTAAATCAGCAAAGTGTGGGCTTAGTTCTGACAGATGCTCCTCCTTCCTTCAAGAAGGGAAGTAGTGGGGGGACTCCAAGACTATCCCAAAGTAAGAGTCTTACGCTGAGGAGAAGAGGTGCCATTAGCATCTTGCATCTGACAGCACTTCTTATATATTCTAGATCATGCCATGCCTTGAGATACAGCACAAGTAACAAATATGGGGCAAATCACCTTTTTTCTTGGACCATCCCTATGTGTAATGGGGGGCAGAATAATATCCTTAACCAAAGGCAGGCTAGAAAGAGAAATATACTAAAATAAGGTGAGCTGGTCAGAAAAGAATGGCAACAATGGCAATAGAATTATTTTAGCTAATTATAGAGGAAAAAGCAAAACTAACTTAAGGTTTCATCCTGCTCTTTGGCTCTGAGGCAGAATTCAGTCCTGCTTCACTTCTGTCCTCTGAGGAGCTGTAGGCCACACTGATCAACCAGCAGTAATTCATGGTTGTCAGAATGGATCAAATTGATAGTTTATTAATAAAGATAACAATTTGGTGTTATAGTCCTATTATTGCTTGTTTGCTGTTCTTTTCTACATTAAAAAACCCCACATAGATATTAAGCTTGGCAACAGTTTTGTCTTTTGAGTGTGTAGTGTACACTCCATACTACAGTGTGTACTTAATTATAGCACTTCGTCATATATTGTGGTAATAAAGGGAACATTTTCAATAATAGCACCTCACATACTGGGTAGTCCGGTTGAGTGCATGGACACGAATTGTTGAGTAAGTTACCATTAAATGTGAGTAGCAGTCAGTGGCAGACTCTGCTTCTGAGATACTGAGCGTTTTCCTTAAGTAGCTGGTATTACTGAATGCTTGACAGTTCCACTGTATGACAGTTTTCATGAATTTCCTGCCTTTGAAATTCCAAATGGGCCACTTCAATCTCTATAGAGACATTAATTTTACATCTGCTTTTTTTTCCCCTTAGAGCTGAATTTCTTAATTAACACTAAATAAATAATATTTACAAAGTGTTATAAACAATAGCCATAAAATCCAGTGGGTAACTGGTTTGAACCTCAGCTGTCCATTTCCTTTTTACATCACTGGGGGTAACCCTGTCTGTGCTTTGTTGCGTATGACCTCTCCTGGCCATCCCCTCTGCTCACATACACCTCTCTCCTCCCAATCAGACCATTGCAATTCCAGTCAAATAGCAGTCTATTAGGTCCCAGTTTCTCAAAGCATACAGTAATTTCCCATCAACATCAAAGCAAATTACTCTAATTTAGTTTCTCTTTAGAAAAGGAAGTGTTCCTTTATTTTCCCGCTGGAACTCGTTCATCCTTGCTAGGTGCTGCTGCAGATATCATTCCCTCCTTACAACTTCCTTTTTTTTTCCTTGAGAGTTGTGAATTTCAGTCAGGAAGTTTTATTTGTCATTCTAAAGGAATGTATTATGTCAGCACAGCTCTCGCTCTTGTGCTCTTCTAATGTAATTGGAATAAATTAATTTGGCCACACACAAAATAGTTTTACGAATTAGCTTTGAAAAATTAGAAGGGCTATGACAGAGCAAACAAATAAATTTATCATATTTTGTGGCATTAAGGTCTCGCTTTCATATCAAAACATATAGCTTCCAGAATACTCATCTCAGAGCTTTAAATTAATTTCTGGTTTTGTACGCTTCAGTTGAACTGCTTCAGGGCAAATTTCTCCCTTCATACATTGCTAGACACCAATTCACAGATGGACTTCAAATGCCAGTAACTAATACAGGAAGTGAATATTTGGCATTTTTTCATAGAAGGAAAGAAGTCACAAAAATATTAAATGAAAACCCATCTCCCTCCAGACTTGAGTTGAAAAGTGAGCTTTCTACAAATTTCTAAAATTTCTTTCTGAGATTTCTAGATTACTCTTAAAATAGGAGAGGAAGAGGGCGAAAACTTTGAAGAGGAATTGTCAAGCTCTTTAGAAATCACTGACAATTTAAAAAACAATTTCCTTCTCATAATTACACATTTTCATCTGTTTTTTTCGCTCTTACTCAAAATTAGCTTAGATTTATGCTTTTGAGACTTCCTTAACTGTGTTTCCTGTCTGGGTTTGGAGAGAAGAGATTTAATGAGGCAAAATGGCTGATGATTTGATGTTAACCATCATTATCAGCATTTGTTAACCCCAGTTTCATAGGCATTTATGTCCAATTGCGAAAGCTACCCAGCTTGACTGAAAAAATAATTCAAACTATCCTCTTGCATGGTCTGAGGCTGATCTGGTAGATTACTGATGCAAAATGCAAGTTCAAAGTGCAGGTTTAGATGTAAATTGATAATTTCCAAAGGTTAGGTTACTGAGGTTTTCTAAGGAGCCCAGTGTGGGAATTTGGACTTGTTCTCACTACAGGTGAGGACTTACTGGACCTACGGTCTTGGCTTGGGCCCATATCCAGCAAAGATGGCAATGAGAAACTGTGAAATATAACTTTAATCCAGTTCTTCAAAAACTTACGAAAAAAAATTAATTGATGTGTGTTTCTGGGTTTTGGCTAGAGAGATTCTAACAGATTTCTGTGTAGATTTGTCTTTAGTGTTTTGAATCAATTTTATCTCCCAGATCCTTTCAATAAAATCAAAGTGCAAGAGTATTCAGTGTGGGTTTGCTTATACTCTGTTTTAATTAATAACAATGAAAGCTGGGAGGGGACAGAGGAGTTGGTTTGGTTTTTTTTCATACCTGATGTTGCAGGCTGAAGATACAAGCTATGAAGAAAGAAGGTAAATATAGTTTTGGCAGCTTCTTCTATTTAATTTATTGGCCAAATTTCCCAGTAAGTAGGATTTCTATCGCTTTTAATTAATTAGAAATACTAATAGTAAAATGTTTCTCAGCTTCCTTATTTTGAAATAAAATCTGAAAGTAACAAGTTTTGGGGTAATTGGCAAAAAAAATAAAATTTTTAGCCAGGAATAATATAATGCCTGGCGAAAATTGAAATCACAGTTCACCTAGGTTTATTTTTTTTAACTAACTCATCAGGACGTACAGAGTTCTCCTGCATTCCCCTGCCTGCGCAGCAGCCAGCCGTGGGGATTTTGCTGGCTATCCCCAGGCTCACAAAGACAGGCACGTAGCGGGTCAAGCTGTGTGTGAGAAAGGACACATAGGAAGAAGTTACAAAGCCCTTTGCAGATAATGACCATTTTTTCTGATTTACAACTAAATAGTCTGGTTTGGTTAGTATTAATCCTAACAATGAATAATTTTTACTGAAGTGCAGTGTGAAAAGCAAACACCACTGCAATTCTAAGGGTTTTTTTTTTTACTGTTACTGCTAGAAGATTTAAAGGCTTATGGAGGGCACCAGGAACTGTTGGGATTTCTTCATATAACTATTACATGATTTGGGATGCATCTTTTAATCTCTGTTCTACAAGGAAAGGCTCGAAAATCTAGTCTAGTGGGAACTAGAAAGGTGTAGAGCAAACCTTCCCTGTCACTGCCCTTCCTTCTGCCCCTGTCACTCCCTCTCAGTTGGATGAGATCATGGCTCACGTACCGGCTTGCAATCCAAGCTCAGAGAAGATACCTGGGTTTACATCATCCCAATCATGTCTTTTCTCCCGTGATCTTGGGGACAGTCTTCTTGCCTAAGCGCAGAAGTAGTATTTCTCCTGCCGATATGGAGTATCCACCCATGGTTTTTTTGCCTTTGTAACTACTGTGCATCCATAGTTCTATGCTGGAATTTTGTAAAAGGAAAGTAATAACAATTATGAATAGCTGTTTCCTCAAAAAGACTCCCCGATGCTTAGACACACACTGAAAAGGACTTGAAGATCCATGGGTCACACGTGGCTCTGCTTGCGTTTTGTGGTGCCGGGCAGGGTTTGACAGCTCACCCTGGTACCCGGTGCCAGGGAGTTGGGACTGTGGGTGTTAATTAGTGTACACCGATGCTGGAAACCGTTCCACTAGGCACCGTACCACGGCCGTGTGAGATGGGCTGCCTCTTTTCTCACAGTAGGAACAGACAAGTTATCCAGAGGGCAGGGACTTGGAGAGAGCCGTTTATATGACCAGATGGAGCCACTGTGATAATCTGGTATGAGCTTCCAGATAATTTAATAAGAATTGGCAAGAGCAGGATGTCAGTTCCTTGATGGTTTTTTGATGAGGGGAGAGAGTGGTGAGGTGTTAATTAAGAGGGAATTAGCTCTCCTTAGCTCTGGATGTACATGTTCAATGATGTGCTTTTCTTTCTTTGTTCTAGACACAGAGCATTGTACTACTGACATTTAATTTGAGAAATATTTGAGAACCAGAAAACCAGAGGAGGAAAGCAGATGCCAGGGTATCCACGGTAGTGGTGCAGGCAGTCCATCTAAATTTGCTCACTGGAAAACTCGGTCTTGCTGCCTGACCCCTCTGCAGTGGTGGAGTCACAGCTCAACACCACGGAGTGCTAAGGTGCCTGTGTTAGTAAGGCTGGTGTCTTCTATTTTGGATCCTGGTAAAGCTGATAAGGTTTAAATACGAAGCCACAGTACAAGTGTCTGGGGCACATTAGGGTTGGCTTTTTTAAATAGATATCCACAGCTGAAACACAGTGCTAACCTCTCTCAAATCTCTCTTTGGGGCCCGATCATACCCATGACATGTATTCTTCCTTCAGTCAGGGACCAAATATATACGAGGGGTGCCAGAGTGATGAGAGCTCGAACTGCAGGAAGCGAGGGGAGGTGAAGGTCATCAAGGGTTTGACGGAGAAGAGCAGATTCTTGAGCTCCTTGTTCAGGGCTCGCTGTGGGAGCAGGGCTCTGCCACCGCACTGCAGGGGCCAGGGAGAGCCACTCAAAGAAGCCACTTTTTTCTTCAGGCGTTGCCAAAAACGATAGAAAAAATAGCAAACATCTGGAAGAGGAGCAATCTGAGAATTTGCTTCCTCTTAATAAAATTATCTCTTCATCTGTGTATGCGTTTCTGTGAGACTGCCGTTCCTCTGCAGAGCCGTCACCTAAATGAACAGTTGAATACCCACTTGTTCACTCAGCACTCACACACTGAAAAGCACGGTGGAAGTGCTAAATGCTTTTCTTTTTAACTGCTGAGCCTGTTTAAACTAGTAAAACTCTTCAATGTATTTTTTGTTTGGTAAAAAAGTGGTCATATAAAATTATCAAAATTGGAATAATTAGAAAATTGCAGAGAAAGGTCTTTAGGACTTATAACTCCGAAGCGTAGGCAATAGAACTGTAATTTATAGGCTGACACACCAGTCCAGCTATAGGCAACTCCAGCAGTTGATTTACTACTCATTAAAATAAGTGCACCGCTATCAGACTAATTATAGCATGGAGCTATGTAGCAAACTGAACCCAGACAGTAAGTCAGGATGCCTTCTGATTGAAGTAGATCCACAGGCCACTGCAGCCTGGAAATCCTCCTGCATTTTAGCCTGTTGTCTCCCTAGATATGTTTGTAATGCTGTTTACTTTGTAGACCTTTCTTTTGCTCTCTTTCCCCTGCCTCAATTTCCCCAAAAATATCGTTGTGTCTCAAATAGGGAGTTACCAAAGGTGCTTTGGATGCGGCAGCTGCTGCTTTTGTTTTCTGCTCTTGGAGAATGCAACCCCATCCTGGTGACTCCCACTCATTATTAGAGCATAGATTTCAGCTGCTGTCTGACCATGTGAGGACAAAAAAAGAAGAGATTACTTCCCCCCCCCCCCATGCCCTATTATAAAGGGAAAGACTGGATCCCATTTTAGAAATAATTGCTGCTATGTTAAAATTGTGATTAGGGCCATGGTTGTGTGTTAAACTGTTTTAGGTGAACAGATGACTCAGGTGATCCTGATACCTTCCTGGAAATGTCAGTTTTTGTGAAAAGTAACCAAATTTTGACTTTTCTTGCAGGTCTGTGGGTTAATTTGTCTGCCTGTCTGCGTTCATGTTCCTGTAAATAGAAGTAAGTCAGGTGCTACTACTCATTTTAACTATGTACATATATAAAATAGCCAACAGTTTTGTCTCAAGACCCTTTTCAGTTAATGAGGCTTAACTAAACTTTTGGGAAAAGTGCTGTATTTTATTGTCTTACGGCAGCCAGTGTGTGGCAGGCAGGCTTGGTGGGCCCTGCTCCGGAGAAAGGGGCGTCCCTGGCTGCAGCACTGGTGTCAGCAAGTCACTCCACTCTTCTTCAGAGCAAGTTGTACATGTTCTCTGGTCAGAGGGATTTCTTCTGAGGATAGAAGCAAGCCAGCCTTTGGCTTCCCTCTATAATAAAAGGCTGCGAGCATTTTCCAGCACGTGCTCGCATCTTGGCTCTTAGCCAAGTCCCACACAAGCATCTTCACTTCAAGATGCAAGCTAGGCTTGCTAAATTTTGGAGTCCTAACCTGAACTTCACTGCCTTCAGCTACCTCTTAATCGTATCTTGATTTGTATGTTTTCCTAGAGAAGACATTTCAAAAGATAGAACAGATTTGGCAGCAAAAGAAAAAAAAAAAAAAAGGAGAAAAGCCCTAAGATCACGCATCTGGAAAAAGCTTTCTAATCCATCTTGACACATCTGTTGCTTTAGAAGAAAAAAATCTCCTGGCTGCACTGGGGCCCTGCAGCTATGTGTGTTGGGGGCCTGGCTGTATAATTTGTGGAGCACAATAATTCTATAATTATATTGCTAATTGTGCGCTACCACTTTTTTATAATAACCGAGTGAAGTGATTTATAACTTAACAGTTTTACGGGAGCTTAGACAGACTGTTAACTGAAAATGAGCACTTGCAATGTAGCTCCTAATAACTGCTATTGTTCAGGGCATGCTATCAAGCTGCCTGAATGCCTTGCTAGGAGGTGTAGCCTTGCGGAAGTATTTCAGACTGAAAATCTCAGCAGTACAGTGCCTTTCCAGTCTTGCCTCTAGGTATATAAAAAATTACAGGAGGGAGGATGAGAGAAAGGTTAAGAGTAAGAGGAAACTAAGTCTAAGCAATACCCACAAAGAACTCCAAAAAAATGCAAATAGTAGGAAGAAACTGAATTTCAAAATGGAAGATGTATTTGTAATGAAAAATAGAGGAACTGGATTTTGGGGAGGCTGAAGTCCTTTCTTTTTCAGTAATGAGGAGGAATTGGCAGTTTAGGGATTAGACAGAATCTTCTCTCGCAATACTTAGAAGATCTAGAAATCGTGAACTGGGTTGCAGAGGCAAGATACTTACCTCCTTTTCATGGTGCTTTAGATGATTGCTTTTTCCAAGTTGAATTTGTGTTTGGAGAGCCACAGCTGCTTTCTCTGTCTCTGGAGACAGTTTATCTGGGTGCTAGCAAAGCTGCTTTTGCTTCCCAAGGTTGCTTTGCTTGGCTGGAACTGAAAGGAGTAGCTGCACTGAATTGTTCAGGCAACACATGGTATTGGTGGTTTTATTCTTCCAAATGTTCTTCCAGAGGGAAAGGTATTGTATTTTACAGAAATAAAGGAGTAAAAAAAGAAAAATTGAAAAAAAAACCTTTCATGCTTAATTACCTGGAAATTCAACGTGTAAAAAGAAGCATAGATTGGCCTTTTTTTTTTACTTTTCCCCCAAAATAGAATATTCTGCTATCTGAGTTGGTGTGTTAAGTGCATAGCAATAACTACCTGTTGCAATTTTTGACTGCATACTGCTTGCCCTGGGAGTATTTTAACATATGAAATACAAGTTGCGGTATGAAAAGAGCAATTCTTCTTTCAACTCTATGTATTAAGAGATGAAACACATCCTATATTCTTCCCTCATTCCTGCAAGTGTAGTTTTATTGTAATGGTTCATTCAGGAATTCAACTTTTGGAGCTGAGAATTTACTACCTTTGGCTTAGATTTTTACTGCTTGCAAAGCTGAGTATATAGGCTTATCATTTCAGAAATAACATGACCTAGGTTATGAGATCATTATGAAAGATTCTTCATTAAGAATCATACAAGATTCATGGAATTATTTTATTTCAGGGGATTTTTTTTCCTTATTTCTCCCTGGAGAAATTTTCAAGCCAGTTGGTTCTGATATGATATAAAATATATACAATACTAATTTTGTACTCAACGTTGCTTGACATAAAGATCAGTAGATAAACCAGCATATGCTTTTATAGGGAAAACATTTGAATTTGCAAACCATATTAAAGTGAATATGTTTCAAAAATTAAATCACAGTATGTGTGTGATTACACATGCAATTTAAGTGTTCTGCAAAACAGGATACCAGACACATTATCTAACTCAATTTCTATGAGTCGTTTTGGCATGTTCAGAATATGCCTAATATAGACTGAAGTCAATTGATAAGAATAACTTGTTCAGCATGTCCAGACAAAGTAGTTAAAAAAGAAAGAAGGGGAAGAAAAATTAAAGCAGTGGAAACATTTTAAGTAAGGGACAGGAACCTGGAATATGAGAAGTGAAATAGAGTAAGTGAATATGAGCAATAGTTTGGTATTCATTTTTTTTATTGTTCCAATTAAAATAGTTCAGATCTGCTGCTGCTTCTCTCAAAATCTGTGACAAGGTCTCGGTTTTCCTTAGTAGGCTATGAACATAAAACTTCTAGTATACATGTCCAGCCTATCAATAGTTATTTTTTCTTTTTCAGTGTGATGAAGCTATTGACTTTGGGCTTTTACTCGTGAGAACTGCACAGTCTATGATGAACACGTGCCATTGCTATTACTAGGGAAGCATGTAAAGTTCTGCTGATAGGAAGGTAGCAGATGATTTTCTGCTAAACTGAATTTTGATTTTGTCATTTCACTTACTGGTCAAAATACTAAGATAGGTATAGCCTTTCAGAGCTCTAGTTAAATGCACTGCATTAATTCACAGCATTTGCCTTTTTTTCTCATAATGTTATCCTGCTAATAATCAAAACTTCTTTTAAAGCTTGTCTCCTGCAGTGTTCCCTTACACAGTTTAATGTAGAACCTCCATTCATAATCTTCACTGCTTTGCATTGTTTAATCTGCTTTAATATTTGACTTTACTGTATGCTGTTCTGTAGACCTTACAGCTACAAATTGAAGTACACATCCAAGCTGAAAGCCAGGGGGAAGGAAATAAAAACCCTAAGAATATAGGCTGATGCTCCTTCTTCTTGCTTATGCATTTCTCCATCCGTGAAATGGTTATACTACTACTTGCTTTGGATCTCTGGGTGAAATTTTTAAGTGAAAGATTACCAGTATTGTCTTTTGCTCCTTATTCTTGCTCATGGCTCTGCTTTCTACTTCAAAGTAACAAGTTACATGAGATGCCTCTGGAGGTAAATTTTGGTAGATATCTTTTCAAGCAATTTAAGAAACGATTAGAAAGTTGTCTGAGCTAAATATGTACAGAAAATTGATCAACAATAACCTTTTTTTTGTGAGATATGAAATACATTATAGGGTATTGTTCTGTAAAATACGCATCTCCTACTATTACAACTATTTATTCCTGTTATATCTTTTTGTTTTATAATGGGCTTTAATATATGGACTTCTGCTAGTCAATAAGGGTTTTGTAAAGACAGGCATATAAAACTGTAAACATTCTAAGTTTCTTTTAAAATATGTACTGAAAATGTATTAATATATTCCAATCTTAGAATACATAAATTTGATATGGTCATTCAAAAGGGACTTGTTGGAGAAAATAATTCCTTAGAGATTATAAAAGCATTAAAGAAATGAAATTCCATTTCTTTCATGAGGTGAATTCTACAAAAAGGCAAAAATACATTTATCGATATTGAATAGCCACAGCAAACCCACCTGCAACACTACTATGCATATACTTTTCCCACACAACCTGGGCATGTATGGTCCTGCACAAACACCATCTTAAATGCAGCAAGACACAGGGATCTTTTGCAAAGACACAAGCCTCCCTTAGTCTAGTCGATAGGCTGGGCTTCCTTAGCCGAGGAAGGCTTGTGGCAGCAGCTTCTGCACACTATGATTCAGGGACATAAAGTTAAATACCTGTTGTGAACAAGTGCCGCTCTTCTGCGTCTACACCTATAGTCACCAAAGGGATGCAGGACCTGAAGTGAGCTTTGAGGAATAATTCCCATAACTCGAGCTGGATCGCCCTTCGTCCACAATGCCTGAGTCTTAAGCTCAGGCAGTCTGGGTGAAGGCTGACCAGTTTAATTTCACCATATCAGTGGCTAACCTTTCCCAATTGCTGAGTCTTTTATATATATGTAAGGTATCTTCTAGATCATACTCCTACCCCTCTCAGAAAGGTACTCAGTTGAACATCACTGTGCGTGTGTGCGGTGTATGAAGCTGGCTTCCTACCTGCATTATTTAGAATTTGCTGAATCTGCCCACTTGTGACAATTCAGGGATCCTTTGGAAGAAAAGATATGAAAAGTTCTTTTGCATCAGTATCAGAATATACAATTCCATTAGCCTTCAAAAATACTTTATGCAGGTATCAACCTCGACAACATGTCAGAGCAGAGAGTTGGAGTTTCTGAATTAATTTTTAGAGCTGTTTTCAAAGTACAACCCTTCTGCAGTGCACAGACCCTTTAAAATCCTCAGTCAGCTGAACTATAGTTGCCTGTCAGACATAAGGGATATGGGGCTGTTACAGCTAACTAGGATTAGCTCCTGTCTTTCTCATCAGTCAAATTTCTGATACTGGTTAAAAAGTACATTTTGCAACATTACATTTTGTGGAAAATATGGCCACAAAACTGAACACAGAATAAATTTAGTCCTCTGGATATACTCTCTGCACCTTAACAAAATACATCACAGTGAGTTAATAATTACTATTTTTTTTACTGTGTTATTTTATGGAAAGTATCTCTCACCAGCAGGAAAGTACAAGGACTTCTAGGAATCACTAGGGTATAATGAAATTTGCCAAAAATGTAAACTAATACAGATTTTCTTATGAACCATGAAAATATTATGTTTAAACTAAAACCGTAACCTTTAGCCTTTGTATGAGAACAGCAAAAAAATATGAACAGGGATTTAAAAAAAATGTGTGTGTATATAGACATCTGAGGTCTCAGGCCCTATTTTTCCATTAAATAAATAGGGCCTGAGACCTCAGATATCTAGAAAATACCAGCCAACTAAACCAACATCAGAAGATCAATGAATGATCTGTGAGCAAGTAGAAAACTTCTAGTCTGATTAAATCTGCAAAAAGACTCTGAACAGTGGGGTCCCCTCTTTTTGCTTCTCCAATGCCTTAATGTGCATTTGATTGCAGCAAGATACCTTTCACCTCCATAAGGGCATTTTTTCTGAGATTTTTCCATTCTGCTCTTACTTCTTCCACTCTGTAAGTCAACAGACTTCAGCCAACATACCAGCAACACTCTGATAACAAAGGTGGTCTACCCAGCAAGCAGCACCCAGCAACACAGTATCGGGACAAAAGAAGTATTCCTCCTGAAGAGACAAAAATAGTAAGTTCCCAGGGTGCTACTTGCTGGGGAGTCAGTGTTGAAATATGCCAGGAGAGCATTTCAACTTCCTAGGCTGAAGATCAGCTGTGGGGGTGCGCAATCAAACCACGAAGCCTACGAAGAACAAAGATAATAAAAAAAGAGAGAGATCTTTTCAGTGATTTTTTTTTTTTCTTGATAAATTCAGTTGTGGCTCAGTTAAAACCATTTACTGAATCCATATTAATAATTAGTTTTGGCAACAATATGAGAACCAAAATTAGTTTTCTCATTTTGAAGTTTAACGGAAAAAAGAACCATTTTTGAGGATCAGACACAAAATCCAGAACAGTGTTGAATATCTTAAAAATGGAATGGTGTGACTCCTCTATTGTAAAACTTGTTTCCCTTTCAGAATAGAACAATTTTTTTTTGTTTTTGTCGCTAAAGGGGATACAAGGGTTAAATAACCTGAAAGAAGAAAAGGATTAAATGAATGTTCTGCCTGACCTCAAGCATTTTTTTCCGGCTTTGGTTCAATAACCCAACTAAAATATCCCTTGTTAACACGATTCTAAGTACAAGGTACCTTAACAACAATTCCCAGGAGATGTTGTAACACCTTTGTCAAATTCAGTTTAACGTCAAAGTGGCTGAGAACATGTTCATTCTAGGAAAAAAGAGGTATTTCAACATTTCCATCCTAATTTTGGAAGAAAACAAATGTTGAAATATTAGAATTTCCCCCAGGATGAAAATTCTAATATTTTGCTCGGCTCTAGTTTCCAATAACTCTTACACTTTAATTTTGTAATATTTAACTTAATGTTTCCCATGTGAGTATTATGGCACTAGTGGGTAAAACTTTAGTCACCTCACAGATTAGGCATGCAAAGGAAAACAGTTCGTATATGTAGAGGGACAGATTTCTCCCTTCACAAGTGCCTTCCTCTTGTTTCCCCTGCTGATGAGATGTCAGTTTATTACAGACTTGATGAATGGAGTTTCCTTTCTCAGGAAACAGTAGTCAGGCCTATGGAAGCATTTATGTAACAACATACGTTCCCTCCATGGAACGTTCCTTATTATCCCTTCCCTTGGCTACGTTGGACCGCAGTCAGGGGCAGCCTGAGGGGAAATGGTGAAGTGCGGCTGCTGGGACATTTGTGGGAAACAAAACTTAGCAGTCCTGGTCATAAGAGTTGTGAAGCCACAACCGACCCCCGCTTGCACCTCTGTGGTGTGCTGAGCGAGATACCTTCTGTGCAGTTAATCCCTACGCGCTCAGAAAGTCTGATGTAGCCTGCTTTTCGTGCCTGGGTAGGGAAACCATTCACGCACATGCATTGAGCCTGATTTCATTGCATGCATCACGTAAAATCTCTCTTTAGGGCATGAGGTTGCTTCCTACTAGGTCGGGTCCCAAACAGCCCAGGTCTACAGTTGCTTCTGGTACTGGGCACCTCCAAACCAACCAACCAAACCAAATTGCAACATGAAGTAGATCTAGTTCCCATTCAAAGTTAGTGCAAAATAATAGGAGCTCCTCCACAGCATACGCTTCCCTAGATCTCAAAATACTTTACAGATTAGCTTGATCTGACTACTTCAGTTTTACAGATTGGAAAACCGAGGTGTTGACACAGTTAACAGTTACCAAATCACACATCATGTTCTGTAGCAGAATTAGGCCTGGAGCCTGTGACACCAGACTCCAGGTCTGACACTTCGATGTTTGACCATGGTCATCAACAGGTATTTCACTGGATGTGAGTTAGCAGGTCTTGGTCTTAATTCTGTTTTCCTTTCTTAAATACATCAAACCAGTGCCTGTCTGCTGTTGCCACTGCTGGAACAGCTCTCCACTGCTGCTCAGCTGTCTTTCCTGGTAAGTTCTTCCACCATCATTTATGAAAGAGGGTGTCTCTTCAACTTGATAGATAAAAAGGGAGGGGAGGAAGCAAGGGATGAATCCAGCTACTCAAATAATCCTTTACCACATGACAGGTTAGACCGGCTCAAGATTAGACAGTAATAAAGCCTCTCTCTTTCTGCCCTTGCAACAGCTAAACCAGAGGAGAATACCTGGCTTAATCCTTTCAGTGTATTAGCTCAAAATAGTATATACAATGTTTTCTGCTGGTTGTTGGGGCTTGTCTTCTTTCAGCTCGGACTTCTTGTTTCCATGCTTGAATTTGCTGTTTCTTCCATGCTCCATTGAGACTTTCTGATAGAAAGTATGGTGCTAGGTCAAAATACTGCTATAGATCAGACGCAGTCAACCTTATTAAAGGGTTGCGCTGGCATATTGATATGCTAGTTTCTTGTCCTCCCTTTCCCAGCAGAGCCTAAGGAAATGCTTTATGTTACAGACTGGCGTACTTTCATTTTGGTGGGTTTCAGAATTATCACATCCTTTGTTCTGTACCTCAGCTGGTTGCTTACCACTTCACTAGCTGCTGCTCCCACAGGAGGAGCAGCGCTCTCCAGCTCTGACTCTTGGTAACCTTGCTGTGGTGTACTGCTCTGACTGCCACTGGTGGTGGTAAAGGAGGAGACTACCACAGACATTTGCTTTTAAGAGTACAAAATGAGGACCAATACACTTTATTACTCTTTCTTCCACCTGTCTGCCTAACAATCAATTTATTTCCTCATACCCACCTATCTCCATTTCTTGTCACAGTCTTATGACTAAACTAGCATAAATTACAATGTAGCTTTTTTCTTACAAGGATCCATTTTTGAAGGTATACTAAAAAAAAAATCTTTCTCTCTTCATTGGTTAGAAGGTCTGAATTTTATTTAAATACATGTCTTTGTTATTATTAGCTGGTTTTGATAAAATACATGACCTTTGCTGAACTCTATGACAGCCTAGCACCTGATATGTTCCTGTGTTAGTGATAGCACTGGAAAGAAGGAAAAAAAACTGAAGAGGAAATGTCCTGCACTGATGTTCTTGTTCTCTTCTTGTCTGTTCTCATTTGGCTTTGAGTAGTTGGGTTTTTTTTAAATCTGTGTGCTATTCCTAGTTTACTGTCTAAGTGACTCATCATAAGAATCCTTTTCAGGATCATTTCCTAAAAAGCGGCCCCATGTATTTATGATATCTTAAGCCTTACTGATCATCTCACTTGTCCTTATTCAAGCCAGCACCTATATGTTGTCAGCTAATCTGTATATGCAAACACTCCAGAATAAACTGTCAAAAAGAACAACTAAAGACGAGTACTGTAGTTCATGGGCTCTGGTGCCTGCTATTAATCTCATTTAATTGGCTTTCTCTGCACTTTTGGACTGCTTGTGTGTTTTGAATTAATAAAATATTAGATTAAAATATGTAAACAGCTTGTGGAAGTGGGATTGGGATCCAAAACTCCTCCCCATCAAAGGTCAATCCCCCTGCTGCTGGGCTGCAGAATCATGGTGGGGTCTTTTGTTTGGTCTCTCCTTGCCCGATACGTGCCTTTTGTCCTGGTCCATGTGAAGGATGGAAAGTGGTCGGTCTGTCTGTCTCTCTCCACAACCAAGGAATCTCTGGTTATGACTGTCTCTAGCAAAATATGAGTTGTGGCTTTAAAAAGCTGAAATGGAGAAGTGCTCTAACCATGTCTTGCAAAGATGTAGGCACCACTACTGCTGACTTTATTACAATAATGAGAGTATTTTTAAGGGGTAAGTCAATGCTCCCATGCCCAAAGACATGTTCTGGGGGAGCTCAGTTCTTGCTGGAATTTCAGACTGTAGTCCTATATATGCATGAGACTTCAGAAAGGTCAACCTGCACAGCATGTTGGCTGTGTGAATATTGCTTCTGAGCATCAATTTCTTCCTCCTTCCTTTATGCTCTAAGTACCTAACTTAGCTTTGTTAGGTGTAGCCCAGGAATAAAACCTACCGATATGGTAATGCCTGAGGTGGCCCTTGTGCAGATATGAACCTCAGCTTCCACACAGACCATTCTTGTACTCCTAGGAACATCCTTTACTGTCACTTTTAATGAGGAGCGTCTTATGAAGCAGTTAGATTAAGTACAACTTCAAGTAGAAGCAATTTTTTTTTTAAAAAAAAGCTCAAATCTACAAGCTTGGGTACAGTTATGATTAACTCATTACCTGGAGAAAACTACTGAAGGTAGGTGTCAAAATACTTACTGCAGTTTATACAAACAAATATATTGTTCATGCTAATATATATTATGTGATAAGATACAATGATGGTACTAAAATAAAAAGCTGTAACAGCAAACCTAGAAATACCTTAAAACATTTATAACCAAAATGGAAAATTATGTCATTGTCAGTTAAATGTTCCTAAATTTTCAAATTATTCTTCCAGTACATTATGCTTCTTGGCAAATGTAGCCAAAGAGACAGATCCAAGAAGTTCAGGTTTCTAATAATATAATAAATAATGAGTTTTTCCATCTTCCCAGTATTCAATGCAGCAAGCTACTTTTCAGGAAAATATTCCTAGGGTGTACATAGCCAGGAAGGACACTGAACTGATATGGGTGGTGAGGCAGAGTGAAGGTTGTTTCCATGCCTTTAATGCACACTTCTAGTATTTCAGGTTTATTTTATCTCAGAACTTTCCATATGTCCTAATAGCTCTTCAATTCTCAGTATTTTAGTTTTTGCTTTCAAAGCTTTTTGTCTGCAAGTTCATCTCCTGTGCATTATTCATTGTTAGCTTTCTGTGTTCTTAGTACGCTTTATCACGACTCATCTATCAAATGATTCTTGAAATACTAAACCATTCCTGAGAACTTCATGTACTGAAAGTGCGTCTTTTATTTCTGTTTTCTAAAAAACAAATGCAGCTGAGTTGACCTCTAATACAATTCTGTGTGAAAATCAAAGCCTTCCACATATTGCCGATGTTGGTTTTTTAAGGAAAAGTAAGTAGAAGCATAGGATCAAAAAAAAAGGAAAATATTTTTCTTAATGACTTGATATTAGCTGGTTTTATGAGTGCCTCTGATAAAATCTGAAAAAAATGTATTTTGAGTCAGTTAAGACGCTGAAGTTGCACAAATCCCTAAAAGATTTTTAAAATTTCTTTTTCCTCCAAGTTTTCTTGCAAAAGCTGAACTCTCCATTTCCCTGTTCCATTGTATGTGACATGTAGCATCATCACAGTCAGCTCATGAAGCTGTCAGGAGAAGTCTCTTGAGACTTCTTTTATGATGTCAAGATGATGGCAAAGGGAATGTCTATGCAAGTTCAGCTGCTATAGGTAAAACAAATAAAGCTTGTTTTAAATGATATTTTGTTTGAAAGAAACCAACCATAGCAAGGAGATTCTGGGTTAACGCCTCTAGAACCCAACCTAGCTCTTCTTAGCCCATTATGAAGAACTATTACATCCTATTAGTGAATATAACAATGGGAGGTGACACTGCTGAATCTTTGACTTTGCTATAGATTTGTTAAAGGCTATAATGAGACGATTTTTCTGTTGTTTTCTTATCTGTCAAGTAAGGAAAGGAAGCTGCATAAATCCAAGCAGACGATATGTGTTCTTAAGTGCTAGGTAGTAAATACTCTATGATTAAAAATTAATACCACAGTTGTGGCACTGAACAGAATATTTGTTCCTTCCTGAGCTAAGGAAGGCTGGATGAATATATTACATATGTCTTGCCAAGTTTATCTAACCTGTTCTCAGGAAGTACAGTGATAGAGATCTCTGATTTTCCTTAGGCAATCTTTCACAAGTGCTTCACAGTACCTGCCATCTAACCTGAACCTCATTTGCTTCAGTTTAAAACCTTTTGCTTCTGGTTCTCTGCATGATGAACTTGCTGAACAGATTTTTTTTTTAAGATTTCACAAATCAAAGATTTTACAAAGAAGATACTTTTATTTTGTAGATTGATTGGAAATTTCAAACATTGCTTACATTAATTATAGCTCTGACACATCCACCTGTGTTGTCAATCTGAACAAGCTTAGGCAAAACAATCTTTGTTAAATCTTTGTATTTTGTTTCCTCTGTATGATTTAGTAATACAGTTTTCAGTATTATTTTTTTTCTTATTAAGCTTAGTGTTGCTACAATGAAGATAAATGTTTATGCAAAAAGATTAGTGATCTATTTTGCTTGGGAGGTGATGTGAGATAATTGACCAATCCAATAGAAAGGTGTTCATAATCATGGACCAAATTCCAAAATCCCTCTCTTTACACTTGAATGCTTCATTTCAGACACTCAGCGTTACACACATGAGGAAATACTGTGGTTTTGAGGAGAGGATTTCTGAGAGGGCCTCACTCACTGATAGCATTCAGGCTCAGGAATTCAATATTGACCCCGTCAATACAAGTGTGCTGAATTGCTTTACAATCATGAGCAGAAATTCCATCTGTTCCTCCTTTGTGGTAGGAATGATAATATTAAGAATAAAAATATTGCTGTAGTCAGAATGGGACTGCTTTTTAAAAAAAAAAAAATATAAAAAGGCATCCCATTTAATTCCCCATTCTAAGGACTGGAACCCGTGGTTTTTGTTCTGACCCTTCAGATTCCCGGTACAGCTCCACAAAGACTTTCTTTGAATTTTACTGAAAGTAAGAGCTGGCTTGTTTGCAGTTTAACTCTTGAGGAGGCACACGGCGTGGGGGTAAGCAAACAGGGCTGTAGGGATTGACTTAGGCAGAGGTTCCTCCAGACATGCTACTGCTTTTTCTTCAGAGATAAAAACCAAGAGATTACAGATCAACAGTAAACTTCCTTAAGGTGAGGCCCATGGACTAATGACTCTGTTTTACAAGGCCCTGGGTGTGTTTGGGAAGGGAAGCTATTAAGACAGCTGAGGTTTGGTGATTGTGTTTGGTGCTTGTATGGGACAAAGGGATCCTTTGATTCCTTCTCACTTCTATCCTCTCAGTCTCCTTGGAGGGGCCGTGCTAGGAACTCATTAAAGGACCAGATGTACTTAAACCCCTTTGCAAATGGTTTTGTTGTTGTTGCTGCTGCTGCGTCTTAAAAGCTGGGTCCCTTCTGGGGCCCCCAAGTTTGGCCCAGCTGGGGACCCTCAGGGGAGAGGCGGCCGGCGGCGGTTGGGTGCTCAAGGAGTAGGTGGCAGTGAAAGTGTAGGGCTCCTAAATAACGTGATTGCCTAAGGCAGTGGGATACAGAGATGAGGAGGAATGAGGAAATGGTGGCTGCTGACTGCCTGTGGTGTCCTTACTGAAGAACGGCTATTCGAGCAGTATCTGCTCACCAAATGCCTGGTGATGTTGGTGCTGTTGCAGAGGGAAGACCCAAGGGGACTGGGCACTGCTGGAGGGGTGGTCACTGGTGCCCATCTTTGGTCGGGCAGCAGGATCCACAGGCCCAACTTCTGGGACCCTCCTGGCTCTGGCTCTCTTCTCCGTGTGGTACGAGGAGGACTTTTCTGACAGCCTCTTCCCCAGTTGTGCCAGGGCTGCTGGGAATGCAGGGGTGTAGGAACGGGTGGCGTGAGGGGGTGACCGAGGGAAGCAAGGGGGCTGTTACTGGAGGAAGGAGATGCTTGCTTTGGTGAGGATGGGCAGGATGGTGAGGAGGAAGCGAGGGAGGGAATCAGCGTGTCTAACGTGTGTGGGAGGGTAAGGGCAGCCTAATTACAGCACAAAGGTCTTTCTGGCCATAGCGGGAGGTGCGGGCTGTCCCTGTGCTGTACTAAAGAGGAATAGTTTGTTGGATGGTTGGGCTGGCAGACATGGGAGAGATGGAGGTCTCTGTCCCCACTCTTCACCACTGCTGGTAAACCTCCTTTCCCCTTCCTGAATACCCACCGCCGTTGCCCTGGCTCCCATCCCCTACAGGCCTACTGATATTTCCCAAAGCCATTCAGTGATGCAGATGCTTGTGAGGAGCTTCCAGCAGCTCCAGACCAGTTGTTCCTCTGTCTGACAGGTTCACACACACGTAGCTTTGTCGGACAAGTGGAAAATGACGGAGAATTCTCCTGCTCCATGTGAAGGAGCTGGGTATTTCAGCTTGGTCCCCATACTGTGGGACTCCTTTTGGAGGAGCTTGCTGTCTTCAGACAGGCCTTGGGAGGTGCAACTGGGCAGGAGTGGGGCCAGGCTGGAAGCATCCTTGGGGAGCCTGGGAGGTGGGGGTGCAGCAGCCCCTTCCCACCTCCCCTGTGATCCCCTTGACCACATCTCCTAGGGCAAGATCTCACTAACAGATCCTAGCTAAGTGCTGGGCTCTGCTGAAAGGTGAGGAGACATGCAGCTGTCAGTCTTGTGCCCTCTTCAATGCCTCCACCGAGTAAAAAGTTGCTGCGATGGATGCAGCCCATTTGTTACCAGTATTGAATTGTTCGGTGCTGGTGGCGTAGAGAGAAGGATCTAAGAGGGAAGGATAGCTGTGTATTTTGTTTTGATCCTGTGACCTGTGCCTCAACTTGCATTACACTCTTGCAGCTTTTTCCATGCCTGAGTGAATTGGGAGGGTTTATTGTTTCAAGAAAATACACAAGTGATCCTTGGGCTGAGCTCTTCAGGCAGGTTTGTTCAGTGTGTGCTAATGCAGTGAGGTGCAGCAATGTTTGCACTAGCATGAAACATCATGGCTTGGGCACTACAAGCAGCACAGCTATGCTAACAGTTCTCTGGGGTGTAGCTAGCAAAGAAAACCAAGCGTGGTAGTGCATGCTACTACACCCAGACACCGGCTGTCCAGTCCAGAGCCTGCTCAAGTGCGTCTGGATAACACTACATCATGCCATGAAAGTATCCCTGTTCTTTCACAAGGAAGAAAGATGATTTGAAGGAAAAAAGAGGATTAATAGGTGGTAGAACAAAATCTTAAAGAAAATTTTGGATGAGAATAGAGAAATGGAGACATAATTGGTAAGCAAAGAAGAGAAAAGATACAGAAAAGTTATGAAAGTCTTGAGCAGGCAAATTAACATGGAGACTGAAATGCACAAAAGGAGGGAAGAGGTATTCTTTCGATGTCCTGCAGCTTAGACTACATGAAGCAGAATAGGGCATATAAGTGATTTCTAGGGTAACATGCACATTACACAATATCTTGATTACTGGAATGGTGTTTGTAGCCCAACTATTGATGTCTCCTGGGCTCTCTTTGGCCTGTTAGCCCATATTTGAGGTTACTTCTGCATATGTTGTCCATGAACAGGTGGCAGCCTTCATCCTCATGCTCCACGCAGACTGAAGTGGGTTAAAAGCTATTCCCTCCTTGTAATTTTGAATTTATTCACGAAATGAACATGAAATGAAACAAGAAATCCAGACCAGACTTCTCTGCAGTTCACAAAACTCTCTTCCAAATATAGCTGAACATGCAGGTTAGACTAACACTCACTTTCCTATTCCTTTTTTCCAAGCAATTTGTAACACAGCAAAAAAAGCACAACATTTTTATCAGGATTATCACATGCTCTCTTGTTAGGTTTTTGGACAAATGCTTTCAACTAGTGTAATATTATTATAGGCCGTATCTGCTTAAATTATAAAGAAATCCTTACCAAAAGTGATGGTTACCGTGAGCACACCGTACATCTGCCCATCTCTAAGAAGATTTACCAATTAGACCAGATGGCTAAAAGATAAATAATGATTCAGGAACACTGAGAAAGAAATCAAATACATTAATAACCATGCTTCAGTCTTCTCCAAGAGCAAAATGACACACTGTGAATGCATGTTTATCTAATCTTCTGTAGTAATAATAATTCTCTGTCCAGGCATTCTTCCTCTCAAGCATATGGTATATCAGGCTTTTCTTTCCAGCAGCAGAGTCCCTAGTGGAAGGACTGCGTTGCTGTCACAGTACTAACACAGACATGCAAGACTGAGGAGTATGAGAAAAGCGTGTTTGAAATAGTTGGAGACAGGTGCTGATGAGCATTGTCAGTCGTGTTCCTGTCTTTAGTTCTTTGTATAATGGATATTCTTTCTTTTAAAAAATACTTAATTATTTGGGCTAGAAATGCGTATTTGACTGTAGAGAGTTCTGGTAAGTATTACTTGGGGTGAAGGTACAAATAAAGCATATTCAGTTTCTGTAAGCAGAATTATATGTACCTTCCAAAGTATCCTTCATCTTATGGCTCTTCATCTATGATTTGCTGAAGGATATCTGTGAACAGCTAGCTAAACCAGCCTTCTTATTATGAAAGAACACAGGAACTTCTCTTTTTTTCCCCTTTGTTGTTAGGAGCAGAATGAAGTAATTCACGTAGTTCAGTCTTAGATTTTTTTATTAAGTTTTACCTTGCCTAATGATAATTTTCCTCTTATTTTAAGCTCGAAGATGAGAAACTGCTCTTGTTTTGGTACAAGCAGGATTTACTTGATTATTTTTTTCCTGAATTTTTTGCAGCTTGTAGGTTTGTGCAGAGCCTGAGGAAAGGGGCTGAGTGGGTAAAGAAAACATACTTCAACATTTTGTGTTCCTCGTGAGCAAATTAATCACAGTTACAATTAAATATGCAATGACATTTGCAAAGATGTACAGTATAGAAGAATTGAACCTAACTCATTCTCAGCAGACTTGTTCTACATGAAATGTAAATACTAAAAGAGAATAGGACTTCTTTTTCCCTCTGGTGTCCCTCAAGACTCCTTGCTAATGTCTTCCTCAACATAGTATGGGCCTGATCCTGATATGCTCATGTGAAATTGATTATTTTACTCTTTTAGTAAAAAAGGAACTTGAAATGCAAATGTAAATAACTTACGCCAATATTAAGCAATGTTGTGATGCCAAAGCAGTGTAAAGAGGCCTCAATGTAAATGAAAATCAGACTCTGTATGTTTATGTGAATTACACATCTGCAAAATATCTATAATATAGAATATAGCAGTTGTTTAATTTTTACCTAATTAGAGAGGCTTGAAAACATCTGGTAGTTGACACCAATCCATTTTTTCCATTGTATCCTTTCTTGGTAAGTTGGGAACGGAATACAATATATCCCATGAGATGCTCTTTAGTTTATGACAGGTGTGCATTTCCTAGCTGGTCATTGCATGACACTATTTGTTTCCCACAGATACAGCTGGAAATACATTTATTTGGCAGCGAGGAATTGCAAGGGAAAGACAAACTGGTTTAGGAGGAAACTTACATCAGAGATGTAGATATATAATGTTTGCACAGAAATCTCAATGTGGCATTTCATAACTTTCACAGGCATTTTACTTGCAACCAAAATACCATAAATTTAATAAAGAGGGTTGGTGCATAATTTCCAACGTTAGTATAAGAAGTAAAATGAAATGTTGTTGTCAAACTCTAATCACCCCCCTAGCATACATAACTATTTTTATTTAAGCTGTGAGTGAGTTACTCCTGTTGTGCTTTCTACCGCTTGGAGTAAGGGGAGCAGTGAAGTTGGCCAACTTCTGGCCAAGGGGTGGTTTGGGCTACGTGTGGGGTCCATAGGCATGGACCAGCAAATTGAGCTTTCTCCTCCTTCCTCTTCCTAGGAGATGTGGGAGCCACTGGGACTGCACGAGAGAGACTGGGGGAAGAGCTTAACCTAACTCAGCGTGGAGACTCTCATCTTCTGATTAAAGAAAGAGCAGCTCTAGCAGTGTTGCTCACAGAGTGTGCTTTGCTTTAGCAATAGCATCGGTCTGGCACTTAGTCTAGACTAGTAAACTCAACAGGGCCAGACCATTACCTGGCCCTGAGGCCAATATATGTGGAGCAGCTCATAGCTACGCTATTAAACTCTTACCCTCCGAAACAGTCATGCAGACCACCTATTAGGAATGGACCCAAGTTAACTTCCAAATTGTGCCTGGAAATAGTTTGAGAGTGTTCCCTGTAGCGTAAGTCAAATCCATACCAGAAGGGAATGATACACACAGCCAAATTATAGTGCCTGGGAGCATCCCCTTGTGTCATTTACCGGTATAGGCATAGTCCAAGTGTTCCTGTTTCATTTCTTGTTCTTGACTTGGACTTTCCCTGGAAAAGCATATGAGGACAAGTACAAATCTGTGAAAATTTCTAGTTTACCTAAACTTCACGGCATAAAAAAGGCAATTCCTCTAGTCCAAGACTTTTTTCTTGTAACACTTCTGGGTTTTTTTAAACAGGAAGATATCTTTTATAAAAGCTTCCACAAATTTTTTAGAATGGAAAATGTCATGTAGCCCCTTGCCATATAAAAAGATGTAGGACGTGTGTGTGTATTAACCCCATATAAGCGCCTCATGAAGTATATGCACTCGCATCACAGGTGGGGTGATCCTACCGCTGTGTAGCCCAGTCTCCCTCCTTGGCCTCAACCAAAGGAAACTACTATGTTCAGGATTTTTCCCCTCAGACGCATGAAGGAAGATGATTGATTTTCTGTATTGGATTTGGCACAAAAAAAAAAATCTGTCAAAGCTGTGTAATTGGGAAGGGATTTTTTTTTCCCCATATGGAATATAGAAGCACCTTCACTGCTGGTGGAAACAGGCCCAATTCAAATGCTGCTGGATATAGAGAAGTGAGGTTGGTGTGGGGTTTTTATAATTATTTTTCTCTGAACTGTTTGTGTTTTCTCTCGCTTCGGATTTATTATTTTTTTGAATTTAAGCTTCTGTCATTCCTCTGAAGTTGTTTCTTGCCCTGACCAAACCCCTCTCCTCTGCCCCCAAAAAGCCAGTGCTTAATCTGATGACATTGTCAAAACGGATTTATGGATTTGTTTACTAACCAGGATTCAGAATGGGATGAAACAAGTTTGCCTCTGGGAATGGATATGACTGGTGCTGTTTTCCGAGAGCTGATTTTTGTCACAATTTTTTGAAATGGATTGCTAATAGAAAATGATTTGTAACTAATGGAAATTGAGGGTAAAAAGCTGTGTTCTTATATAAGTTCTGAAAATGGTAGCCTGGCATTTTTAAAGCCGAGAGGTGAAATGTAGCTGCTCTGTGAAAAGCATTTCCTCTTTTCTTTTTGGCATGTTTTCACTTATATCCAGGGTGGTCCTGAGGATTTGTGGGCTCAGGGAGAACAGGACAGATTTCTCGTCAAATATTCCTTTCCCTCCCATTTCCCTCTTCTTTCTTTGTTTCTTCTTTTATTTTTTTTTTTTCATTTTTCCACTCTCTCCTATTGTGACCAGGTCTGAAGAGTAGCATCTCAAACATTTAGTTAAGGATATGTCCTGTATCCATAAAGAGGCACCACACGCAACCCTCAGCCCCATCAGAAAACGGGCTGTTGGCACAAAATGTCTTGGGCTGGTGTGTGGGAGCAGCTGGCGGCAGCTCCCCGGGGGCTCACAGCTTTGCCGGAGGGCTCTGCTGCTGCTGTTCCCCATATGCCCCCTCTGCCTGCCCCAGGGGGAAGGGGCATTCTGCATTGTTTTCCCCCTTCAGGGGACAGGGAGCCCACCGGAGGGATGAGGCTTTCTTTCCTTCTGCCCCGTTCCTTGCAACTCCACTGATATTGGTTGTTTTGTGTGGTTGGTTCATTGCTTTTCAGAATTGCACTTACAGCTTTAGATTTAGTGCAGTTGTGTTTTCAAGTCTCTGACTGAATCTTCTCCCAACTGCTTTTCTCAGTTGCTGCAATCTAATATTCCCTGGTTTTTACATTGAAAATTTAAGGCCTTGTTTCTTCCAAAATACACATATTAATGCTATTAAACTCCCCCAGACCTTAAAACCTACTGAATGACTTCAGAAAATGAAGGTTTTTATCCATTGTGGGAGGAAAAAAAAAAAATCTTGCCACTTCCATTTAATAGTATCACAGCCAAACGCAATGATGTGAGAGAGCACATTGGCATTGAAATAGCCCTCGCTGAGGAGAAGCACATTCCAGAGGAAATTGATTTTCATGTCACCAACTTACGCATATTTTGAAAATTAGGTTCTGAGCCACAGGGTTCACAGCTGATTTATTTGTCTTTACTTTTTGCTAAACTTGTTCAAATGGATTTTTAGTGAACTAACAAGTTGCCTCTGAAACGGACTGAGGAAAGGTTCATGCAAAGAATGTATAGTGCGGCGCGGCGTGTAAGTGGAGGTCCAGACAGCCTTGTGGAATGCATAAGAACAGTTGATGGCAGCGTATGACTAAAGTCCAGCAAAAAACTCCGGGATTTGTAAAGCCTAAAGCTGGAAGGCGATAATGTGGTCTGCTCTCTGTATTTCACAAGCCGCTACACTTCATCCCGTTATCCATGTTGAACTCAGTGCTTCCTGTTTAAGTTAAACATGCCTTCCAAAAAGGCATCCGGTTTTGATCTGAAATTAAGCAAGGTTTGCTTTGATAGCTTTTTTTTGATGATTGACAAAGTCCAAACAAACGATTACTTTTAATTTAACTTTATCTGGCATCAGCTTCTGACCACTGAGGATTATGCTCTTCGATTAATGAGCCTGCTATTTTTCCCCATGACGTACCGGTGCTGCAGCCGTGTCACCTGTCAGTCTTCTCCTTGGTAAGCTCAGTCCTTATGTCTGCCTCTTGGAGATATTTTCTATACCTCAGACCCTTTCTTTTGTACCTTGAAATAATTCTTTCAATAGCCTTTTAGAGATACAAAATGTGGACTGTAGCCAGCATCTTAATATGTTACTGTGTGTCTCCTGGTAGTTACGTCAATTAAGAAAATCAGTTCTTTGGCATAACATATAAAAGTTGAATGCATTAAATGAATAGTCTCCATATACATTAATGTAAGAGTATGAATCCAGTCAGTTTCAAGTGAAACTTCCAGCTGATGACAGCTTGCCTCCTGTCCCATCAGTATGTATATGGCTGGTACTAGTTTTGCAGGATTCTGTAACCATTTTAGCCTATGCCAGAAAGAATTTTTTCATGAAACTGCTACAAGATTTAAATTAAAAATTTCTGTTCACCACATACTGTGAAATGTTCTCGTCATGTTCTCATGAGCAGTCATAAGGTGTTTGGAATTCTACTGGTTCTTTTTTTGAAAAAATAAGATTGTTCTAGTCTAAATTGGTTTTTGTTTGTGTTTTCTTTGATAACATGCTTTAGTGAAGGAGTGAGAGAAGAGGAGAAAAGCCTAGGAGAAGGTACAGATAACTCCTTAACTGGTTGTTTCCTCTCAGGCTGGAAACTGGCGATAATGAAAGTGTCATTCCCATGCTGAGGACCTTCTGTTAGCTCAGATGACTTCAGCCTTGTGGAATCTCCTGCACCTCCTGGCAGCCCAAGGGAGATAACGCTCCTTACCAAAGAACTCCTTTGCCTTGCCTTGCTTTCCTTAGCTGGCATGGCTTTGCTTATCAGAACCGTTCCACTTAAGAATGTGTGCATCTGTGGGACATAAACTTGGCAATGGTTTGTATTGCACGTGGTCAGTGCTTTTCCCTGTCATTACTGGTCTCCTAATTGTGTCTGGAATTCTGCAAATGTGAGGAATTCAGGCTAGATATGGCCTGGATTTTTCATGGCAGTTGCACTTTGACCCTTTTTAGGAGATGATTGAAGGGGACTTCTAGAGTTATTAGTTTTCTTTATTCCTCCCCAGTCCCCTCCTCCAAATAAGACCCCCTCCAAACTATTCAGTGCAAGATGGCTGCTTGCACATTGGAGTTAGTGCTAGGAGAGCATGACTCCGTGAGTAATGTATTCATCGCAGTTATTAAATAAAACAGACTTTTTGTGAAATAAATATTGTAGAGCTAGGCATAACTTGCTAGGTGTTGCATTTCTTCCATGAGGATGGGTAGGAGAGAGATTTTTTAGCAGTTCATGTCTGTGTCCCCACTCCTACTTGGAGTCTGCTCTTTATTTTTATCAGCATGTTGTATTCTGCATGTGCCAAATCGCTGTTTCTTTGTCACTTACAGGTAAACTTCAATCTTCTGGCGACTTGTGTATTGCAGCTCTTGTGGGAACCTTTGTAAAACTAGTTCGCTTGGGTTTTAGCTCTTTTCTGTGATTGAGGTCATGAACTAGGCAGAGGTTCATGACACACATCCCATGATGTGCTCAGTGACACTACTCGGAGAGCCACAGGGGTAGTGTGTGACCTGTTCAGAAAAATATGTGCCTGGAAACTAGCAAAAGGTGCTTAGGATATTTGTGTCCTAACATCTTGGGTCCATTACTTCCTAAGTTACGTATATGACCATTCAGATTGTAAGTAAGTTTAGCGATTTTGAAAAGAGGAAGTTACTATTTCTGTCATGTTTAGGAAGAGGCTTCTAGAAATGTGCTTGCAGATCTCAGTGTATGACAATATATTTTCATTAATACTCAGTTTTAATTTCACTGAACTGAGCTGCCGAGGGCTGATGTGTGAAGTGACCCTGATTCTGCAGAGGCTGGAGAAACTCAGGAGATACTTGCTGCTCCCAATTGCCATGTACTTCTGAATGAGCTTGGTAATTTGGGTTCCCTACCTTTCACCTCATGGCTCTCAATGTAAGAACTAGAAGAAACCTATTTGTTCATTAGTCATATGTTAGCCTCACTAACTAACTCACTAGTTTTCTTCCGTGAAATGCATATTGGAGCTAAAATGGTTAAATTAGTACAACTTGTGCTGTCCTCATTTGGTATAGCAGTGATCTGAGTGGATTACCTGTAAGTAAGTAAGTAAGTGCTGAGTAATCCTTGTCTCAAACTGCCATAATATAGCCAGTAATAAACAGCATCATAAAAGTGACATTGCTTAGCCAATGCTTTTCTTTAGACTTAAATGATGTTTTGTATATGCTTCAAAGAGAGAATTCCTCCTATTAGAAAGTCTGGGAGAAGCCACCTGGAAAGTAAACTGATCTACAAGTGCATGTTTTGAGCCTAGGGTAGCTAAATCATTTTAAAAGACAGAGGGAGAAATAGGGTAGAAAAAATAAACGTGTATAACTCCTCTGCCTTGTACATTTTGCAAGCAATATCCAGAGGGACAGCTTTGACCTTAAAGTGAGGTTCACTTACAGCACCATGGATTTATCTTTCCTGATAGTTAATACTGTTAATATTTATGAAGAGTGGGTTGCTTATCCAGAACATTTGCTTCCTTTCTAAATAAATCATAGCATTAAAGAACCAGTCTTTTAACACGCAGAGTGATGGAGCATTGTTCTGGATACAATACAAATGCTTTTTTTTTTCCATAGCTGAAAAGGAAATATGTATTTTCAGTTTGACTCTAATCTGTTTGCATTACAGTAGCATTTGAAATCTCAGGCTGGAACCTCCCATTAGAATGAACTTCGTTGTATGAAAAAACATTATTTAAATATTTAATATAGTATTAGTTAAATTCTGGTAGCAGGCAGTTACAGATGACTGTACATATGTACATAAAGAAGAGCAAAATCATTTGCCCAAAGTCATAAAGTAACAAGTTATTGGCAGAACTCAGACATTTAGATTTATTATCCGGTCCCTTGCACCTAGACCTAGTTGCTGATTAACTGATGTTATAAATATACAACTCTGTAGGAGAGTATTTGATGAACTTCCTCTCTGATAGCCAGGCTACAATAGCTGAAAGGGGCTTTTTTTAGGTACATGCAAACAAGTACAAAAAGTATTAAAAATGCAAGCCATGGAACAGATCTTTGGAGTTTCATGCAGTTCACTGAAATCTCAGAAAACACAACTTTAATAAGGGGCTTACTGCTGTATAACCTCAGGAATGAAAAACCAGGCACTCCATAGCTAGCTCTGCTAGTGTTCCCTTTTAAGATATTGACTAGTTTATTTATAGTTACTTTGCTTTTTGTAACAGGGATAATGTCAATGACAAATGAATATTATAAGAAAAACCTACTGGTTTTAGAACTCTTTAAAGATAGAGTTATATTGGGTGTTTAGTGTTATAAATAGCAAGTTGGTTTCATATGGGGAGAATTTACTTCGCATAAACATTTTTCATGTTTTTAATAAATTGAGAATATATGGTTTTGGGGTTGCATCCAGCTTAGAATGAAAATACAGAGAGGAAAAATGTGATGGAAAGGAGTAATGAAAGCACAGGAGAAAGATGAAGGAATGACAGCAGCAACACGAGAAAGAATGAGAGACACCCTGTTGGGCAGAAAGGGACAAACCTGAGTCAACTGGACAAATTTATTTATCTATCTATTTATTTAGCTGAGAGCTGTATAGCCTTTTCATAGGCACAATATATAAGTCAGAAATGAAATATGTCAGAGGTTATATGAAATGGATTTGCAGGCCATATCTGGCCAATACACCATTGTTTCCCCGTTTTTGACCTAGATTAAAACCTACCTACTAAAAGTATCCACATTTCTTACAGGAGGGAAAGCAAGGTTGTCTTGTACACTCTGCACCGTCTGGGTAGCATGCATTCCTCCCCTCTGCTTGGCCTTCTTGCTGTGGTACATATCACAGGTTTCTCCCTCGCTGGAAAACCAATGTTTGTGTTGGATGGAACTCAGGACAGGGAACTGTGTATGTAGGCATTAATTGTAGGAATCAGGTTCATAAACTCTCCTGTTAGAAAATTAAACACAGGTTTCAATTTTTGCAAAGCTGCTATTTCCTCCACACCTATTTTCTTATTGCAAGAGATTTGTACCAATTTTCTGTGGATTAATGGGTGTCAGTCCACATTTAACAGCAATACGGTAAGTCAGAGCGTTTCAGGCCTTTTAAAAACGTCCTTGTTTGTTTCCACAGCTTCAACGGTTGCTCCCAAAATTCTCTGAAGCGGAGCAGAAACAGCAATATCACCCTGGCGTTTCACCGCAGCATTTGTTGAATTACGAAAGCCCGAACACAAAGACTGTTACAGGACAGTGGACAAGATGGAGTTACACCAGGTCCTTTCTCGAACGGTGCCCACGAGGGACGGCACGGGAAGGGCAGCAGTGGGAGCCACGAGGACTGCAGCCGTGGCTGCGCCGGAGAGGCTTGGCATGCTGCGGAACAAAGAAGAGCTAATGCTGTGTTTGGCCACGCGATGAGTTGTCAGCGCGTCGCCGGCTCGTTCAAGCTTGTGAACGGATGTTTTATATGCAACTTTGTTGGGTTAATAAAGCAAAAGGAAGGCAAACACTGGGGACTTCGGATGAGGCTGGGTAAAACCCTAAAAGGAGAGCTGCTGGCAACCTATGGTTTACTTTGGACATCCTCACTAATTCTTCTTAATTCTTCTAGTGTGTAGTAGAGAGGTGGTTGTTAGGGAGGTGCATTTCAAGCCACCATATTAACTGAGGTGCTGCAGTCTCTTCTATAAAGCGTGTTGCTGTGGAAAAGTTGGTACATGAACTGAGGAAACTGTCATTATGCTACTAAAGCTAAGCATGCCAGCTTTTGCTTCTACGTTGTAATTGGTATGTCACTGTAAATAAGGACAGAAGAAATTTAGGTTAAAAAAATCCACAAAACTGATTTTTTCTTCCTTTCCTATACTGTCTGAATCAATTCTTGTCACATAGATGTGTAACTCATCTTCCTTTTAATCAAATGCAAATTATAAAACGAAAGTCAAGGTATTAAGCTCTTTTCTCAAACTGCTGAGGTGATTAGGTTCCAATTTGATGTTTTAATTTCCCATCTCAGGAGTTTTACTGTTTAGCCTTAGGAGGAATGCCTTGAGAGAGTTAGCTCTATAATTGCCTAGACTCTCACAATACCATTCGCAAGTCTGAATAACCCCAGACACTACGCTGGCTTCCAGCTTGTGCTTTTGACAGCTATTTTTAGGCTGTCATATTTCTGCCTTTGAACCCTAGCCCAACTGAGATCCAGACTGAAAAAGCTGAAGCTGCTAATCAGTATTTTGCCTCATGCGAGTGCAGATGATCCATCCATAGTTTGTGGCTTTAGGCATAGTGCTACCCCCGCGGAAGGACTCGGAGCTTGGCACGCAGTGCTCGTCATCAGCCTTTTCCAGAGACCCAGTTCTTCCAGTGCGTTGGCAGGGTGGCTGCCAGCGCCGCCACCTCCAGCATCTCGTGCCTTGTGGCACCCAGGCAAGGGATGGTGACTTGTGGCTCCCATGACAGGCGTTCTCAGCCTCTCAACTGAGGCGTTGTCACCACCTCGCTCCAGTTTGGTGAAGTTTAAGGCTTGGAACCTTAATTTGGGGTGAGTGATGGTTGTAAACACCTTCCACCACTCCCAAGATCTGGTATTTTTGTTTGGTTTGTTTCCTGCATTACGCTGTAGAGACTCAAGCCTACTTTGATGCCTCATCGTCAAAGAAAGAAATCTTATCAGGAAGGCAGCAGTGGTGGTTGTCTTTTCACCACTCGCTCAAACCTGAAACCGCAGGTTCGCTGCCCCTTCTGTGGGGCTGTCTGACAAAAAGGATGCTGGACTTCACAGAGCCCCTGGAGCAACGCCGATCCGCTCCCTTCCAGCACCCTGGGAAAGGTGGAGAGTGTCTGTCTTGTGGCCTCTGCGTAACTGCTGAGTGTCATCTGGTGTGAACTATGGAAATGGGGACACTTCTGAGTCTGGTCCTGCTGAAACTTGGAGGGAACGTGGAGGCTGCTGATACCTGACGAAGCAGAAATACTGCTTAAACCAAGAAGGGAAACTGGTAGAAGGGAACCTCATTTTTTTAAATTACTGCTGAAGTACTTGACATATGGTGATTTTTTTCAGACAGTTCAGAGAAAGGAAACAATATCATCAAAGGTGGAATGGCACAAAAAATTAAGAACAAGTGATATGCTTTTAAGTACTGTTCAAAACCCTGACAACAGTTTGTAAATGATTTAAAATGAGGAGTCAGGCTACTGCATCTGCAAGAGCAATATTGAATCTTGGGTAACAAACGAAGTGGGGCTGGAATCAGGATTAGTAACAGGAGGCTATATCTAAGTTAGCCAGAAAGGTGGTGTAACAGGAGCTCATCTGCCGATGCTGCAATGTGATGCCTGTACTGCGCATCGTTTGGAAGTTTTGCTTCGATCTAGCTGTCGTCTGGGCCTTTCGACTGAACGTCCATTAGCACATTGAGGGCACTGCCGGTTTTGTTTCATCTGCGAGGAGTTCGGTGTGTACGCTCCCATCACCCAAACCAAGCGCGGGAAGTGGAGACACTGGGAGACTCACTGCAGAAATGCACTCTGTCAGGGTGTTGGTTCAAAGCAGAAAGCGTGCTGGGGCTTTAGTGAGAGGTAGAGATTAGTACCTGTCAAGCAAAATAAGTCCCTGTAATACAGTTCACGGGCAGGACTCTGCGTTGGGTCCACAGAACATCTTGGCGGGGCGGAGCAGGCAGGGCGTCCGGGGTGCTAGTCCCAGGCTCCACACAAAACCAGTGCAGGTGCTGAGACAACGCAAGCCAAGATGATGCTCAACGTTTGGGAAAACAAGCTAAGACTTCAACAAATTCTACCATTTTGCAAGGTCCAGGCAAAGATCCTTCTCCTGGAAAGAAATATTATCTGCCTATTACTAATCTTGAGCTCTGGAGAACATTTTGCAAGATGCTGGACATTTTCAGTTCAAGTGCAGAAGCCAACACTATGGCACAGTGATATTAACACTAAACAGCTCCAGTCCATCTTGCTTCCCTCTCCTGTCCCCACCTAAAGCAAAGACAGAGAAGAATAAGTGTATAAACCCAAGGGCTTTCACCATTTCACAAAGAAAAGAGAAACTAAGAAGGACAGGTTTTGGTAGCATGGAGTCCCAAAACTCTGAGGGAAGTATTTGAGGAAGATTGTTGTGGAAAGGTGAACTCTTTCTTTACTGCGCAATAAATAGTGAAAAAGGCCAGCTACTACGTAACTGGTCCACTTTTAAAAATTAGATTTCTTCTAATCATCAAAAAAAGGCTGAAAAGAATGGCTATTCTTTCTTATTATAGGAAAAGATGGTAATGTGCAAGTTCCTGTAGCCCTATCTAACAAGTTGGCAGAAGGTAAAGTTGAAATTAGTTAAATACTGATGGGAACTACTCTGAGGTTGCACAGTTACACTACCAAATGGTACCTGGGAAGTGTGGGCTGTTGTTGGCTAACTTTTCTTTTTTTTTTAAAAAGCTAAAATCAAGAATAGCTGCACTGCCTAAAAACTGGTGATAGAAGCAGTGGGGTCAGTTATTTAGAACTAAATGAACTATTGACATCTCCCCATGTGCGTACACACAGACTAGCTATGCCTGGAGTTTGATATGACGTTGTATCCTCCCAGCTGCTGCTCCTGTGTGAAAACGTTGTGGTAGATACCTGTGATTGATAGAAAATAATGCGAAAAGCAGGGGTGCTGCAAGAGGTGGTGATGTTGAGCCCAGATTACGGTGCTCGGGATAACACTTTTTCCACACCCCTGCGTTTAGCTGTTTTGCCTAGCAAGGTGCGAGAGAGAGAAAACTGCTCCATCAAAGTGATTTCACAGAGCCGGAGCACATTGTTTATGAGAAGTAATGGGCTCTTACAGTTCCAGTGTCTGTAGGGAAACCCGCAAGTCCCCACAATTCACAGCAGAGCAGTAGGTCTCCTCGGGACTATAGGATGCCATGGAAGGAGACCAGCCTCTGCTCCAGGAGCAAAGCGGCCGAATCCACTGTGGTGAACTGAGGATACCACTTCCAATTTTGGAACAAGCTCGGTTGATGCTGGAGTAGGGGATCACGCACCATACCCCGTTGCACTGTGCAGACACATCCTTTAGGTACTGACCCTTTCAGGATAACTATGGAAATACCGTGCTTAGTCACGCCGCTGAACTTCCACTTGGACTGAAATAGCAGAGCCTAAGGTTAAAGGCAGAGCTCTATGGGTCCAAGCTAAAATTCACTGAAAGTCCCAGGTCAGAAATTAACTAAAGCGTCAGGATTGAACTGATTTCGCTGATGCTCTGGCAGACTTCTACAGGAGAGCAGCTTAATGGAAAAAAGAGCGTAAGGCCACGTGTGCCAGTTGCAAAGGGTCACTGAGTTATATGGTATATTGGGTATCTGTCTCATCACGTCTTGTGCACTTTGTTGATGTTATCAAAGACCTTTATGGTGGGGTGTAGATGTATGTAGACCTAAAGTATATTGTTGTGTTTGTAAGTGGAGGTAACCATGCACGACACAAGACAAATGCTAACTGTGTACTGCTGTGTGTGCTTAGCAAATAGCTAGGATTCCTTAGGGGTTTTAGGAGACGGCTACATTCCCCTGTGTTTTTGACAACAGTATGCTAACAAAAAGAAAAAAAAGAGAAATAAGAGGTTTAAAACTGTCACTTACAGACTTGAAAGTGTCACCTGATGAAGCATTACAGATTTTCCTGGAAGCCTTTCACGGCTTTATTCAAATTTCATACTGGCCATACCAAATTAAGCAAAAAGGAAATAAAATTTTAAAGGGAGCCATCTTTCAGTAGGATATGCTGAATGTTCTACTGAATGGAGATACCATTCTTCTCCCCTGTTTTAATTTAGCTGGGGAAAACCTGATATTCCTGCACTTATTCGTGCAAGTAAGTGAGGTAGCCTGTAGCTAGGAATCTCCCAACAGAACTTTGCAGCGAAACAAATCGCTAAACAAATGTATCCAGAATATTTGTTCTGGCAATAATATTGATTTGACTAAAGCTCAGTAAATCTGCCTTAGATTTCCAAGGAAACTATTCCTAGATTTCTGTTAGTTTTATCCTGATACAAGGAATACACACATTGGTATTTTGAGCAGACGTCTTTGAGGTTTTTGTCCACTTGCTCAGCGAAAATAACTTTTTCAGTGATGTTGTTAGTGATGTCTGTGACAAAGTCATTTTCTCTGAGCAGCTATAAATGCGATCCATGAAAATTCTTTTGGTCCAAATTAGGTACTGAATAATGCATATTTATAAATAATGCACACAGATAAGGGAGGAATTAAAAATATATTCAGAGGCCTGTCAAAAGGAAAAGAGCTTTTTTCTCCTTAATGTGTTGGAGTGAAGTTGATAGTAACCCTATAAGGTGAGATGTAACAGGGTTACAATGACACAGGACATAACTAGAAACAAGGAGTAAAAATGAAACAAAACTGCCAACAGAAGCTCTAATTTCTAAATTTCCAGGCATCACCTCATTTGACATGCACACAAAATAGCCAGTTTTAAACGGTGATGTTATTATTTGTTGTGCAGAGCTATAATATTTTCCGCTCATGCCTCTTTGGTAGTTTCACCTTTTTTCTTCTATGCTGTTTCTGAGATTGAAAAAGAAGTGTAGCAACATCCTAAATATTTCAGCATAGTGAAATAATATTATGATTTGAAAGTTGAAACTCACGTGGTTTTGAATTCGGAAATCCTGGGGATTCAGAATTGTAGTTTGTGAAGTTGTCTTGTATGCTATACTGGTTATTATGAGAGCTTTTATTTTTCTTTAGTATTATATTTCACTGATTAAGAGATTCCTTCACTTGATACATTAGAGAAGGAGTAAAATTAAATTAGCTTAACTCACTGAATTTAGAGATGTACCTATCATGATGCCAGTGTTCCAGGTTTTCTAGCTTTTTTTTTTCATTGACTATGAAGTTGATATTGAAGAATTTTTCAAATGTTGATGGCCAAGTCTTTTCTTGTGTGAGACTTCTTACTGTGGAGCCCCATTTTGAGAGGCTGATTTTTGTGACAAGCTGATATTGGGGAAACTAATTTCTGACAGGCACTTCAGACATTACAAACTGAAAGAGTTTTCTTCAATCAGTCTCCTACTAATCTTTCAAAGCTGTGTCTAGACTTTTCTGCTGGGGCATGCCGTGCATGTCCTGGGGTTCTGGTCCATGCATCGCTACAGATCTTGCCTGACCTGCGTATTTGGGTTTCCTTTCTGTGGAGAGTGGGGAATGATGTTGTGTGTTCAGGTTTTGTCCTGACAGGGAATTGGCTGGGGCATAGAGCCAAATGCAAAGCAGGGAAACATTCTCAGGTTCCCTGATGCGATACAGCCTGAGACCTGATCTATGAGAGCAAGTATTTATCCCATATATATACATCTCTTTGACGTGAGGTCATTAATGAGCAGCAGAGGATTATACTGTCTGGCATTTCCATTTGGTTTTGTGTTGTTAGAAATCCTGAGATAGTGGTTCCTTTAAATTACCCAAAATTCTCTAATGTTTTTCATATTTAAGCAACTAAGATAGATAGGTGATTATAGCTTTTGAGGTACCAAGTGACTTGTCTGAAATGAAATTAAAGCTGCTTTCCTAGCTGTTAAATCATGTGGAGTGTCTAACTCAAGCATGCTTTCTTTTAAAATGTCGGTCATTTTATTAAAAAATTGTGATGTAAATAGGCTGAATGGAGACAGTAGATTAAATTTGCTTGTAAAGTCGTCCAAGAGGCCGGAATCCCCTGCCTGTGTAGAACATACAATCTTTACTGTTATTGCAGGCATTATAAAAGAGCGTAGTTTTTGATAGCACTAACAGCTCTACTGCCTGTCCTCTCCTGCTGGGGATCAAAAGGTCACCTTTGTGAGCCTCTTAGACCAGGGCGGAAAAGCCATGCTAGTTTTTGTGGTCCAGTATACATTACGGTTTACAAGACGCTATGGTATACAGAGAAAAGTCATGCCAAGGATCACACGTGGCCCTTCTGACCTCTCAACTCAAATGAGTAAGCATGTAAGCTCCCTTTAAAGCTGAATGATTTGGAACAGGCTCTAGCATGAATCTGGAATGAGCATTTAATTGTTCTTCCTCTGCTGTGAGATGCATAAACTCTGCCACACTTCCTATAGGAGTGTACATTATGTAACAAAACAAGATTTTGATACTTTCATGGAAAAGACCATGACTTTTTACTGTTGACCACAGCTTTTTACTGTTGGGTTTCTCAGTAGGTGAAATACTGGCTGGTTTGAAGCTAGTGGAAGGTCTCTGTTTAACCTCAGTGAATAATGAAACAATTTTGTCAAATTTATCAGTCAGTTGGAATTAAAACATGAGAATTGTATGTAGTGTAATTTAGTTTACATGGTATAGAACATGAAAAGGCAACAAGGGGAACATAATTCTGCTAAGTCCCAAATAATAACCAAAGAGGACAGCAGACAGTTCACCTGATTCTGCATACCCAAGGTGATAAGTTATGATAGAGTTGTCATCCCACCATACCCTCCATACATTCTCTTGACTAATTTACAGCTATAAATTTATACTCTGAAGTCTTCATCTTACAATATCATTATGATCTGGATGTAATACTTGAGACCCCTACTTTTCTTGCTCCTTGCTAGGTACCTGTCAGCCAACATAGACTGATCTGCATGGCAAGTCCCTGTTCCTAATGGATTACCTTAGCAAAGCAGTTCAAGTGCTTCAATTAAATCAATAATTCAGGTGCCTCTTGCTCTCACTTGCCAAGCAGAGCTTGAGCTGAGTCTTGGTGGACAATGGAAACTGATATTCTGTGAAGAATCCCCATCCAGGATCTGCCTAACCCAGCTTATACCCAAACGTGATGCACCTTTTTTTTCTTGCTATCTCCCCCTAAGCAACTCAATTAAGTCTTTCATACCTAATCCTGCTTAAAACCCAGAAACTAAGCCATGTGGCACCTGAGAGCCTGCAGGTGTTTTGGAAGAATCTCTTGCTACTGCCACGTGGGTGGAGCACCGCACAAAAAAATGCAGTTGTAGCCATCTTTTGAACATTTGGCAGGGTGGGGAATGCCTATTTCAGGTGGTGGCTACACTATACACCTGGAAAATGAGGGACCTGTACTCTTGAGTCCTGCCTTTTCTGGGAGAGTATCCCATCTATGGATCTTCTCTCTGGGATAACCTGCCTGTGGGACTACAGGGAAAGTCATGCGGGCAGGCAGGGAAAGCCAGCACTGCCTCTGCAGCTGAATGGCCAGGGTGACTTTTTTGGAAGAAGGACAGTCAGCCCTTGCTTAGGACTATTTCCTTGGAGGCAGAAGAGGGAGAAGAGTCTGTCACGACAGGGTAATTGTGCGGCTTTCCCGCCTTTGATATCAGGCCTCCGTTATTCAAAAAGATCTTGACCACTGTGCGTGGTATTGTGTGGGCCGTAAGGATAAACTTTATGTCCTGGATGAGACCGGTACTACAGAAATACTCTTATGGCATCACTTTTTCTTGGTTACATATGGGTGGCTCCTTACTCGAAGTGGCTCATTTTTGGCTCAGCCTCTGAGGCACCCAGTACCCTTGTGTGCCAGGGGCAGCCTAGGTGCTGACTTTGGACTTTTCGATTCCTGACTGGAGATGAAGTCCCTGAAAGGTTCAAGGTCCACAGCACCTAACTGGTAGGTGTGAAAGCCAGTTTACTGGGTTATGTTCTCTCTTGAAGCCACTCTGTAGCATCCTGATAGATGCTGGTTAGGGCTGAGCCAGCCTGTTTGGGCTCACTCCATTTGAAACTGTTTCCAGCAGCCCCGGGGTGTAAGAGCAGGCCCAAGTAAACTAATACTTTTTTTTTTCAGTGATGGAAGTGTGCAACAGGATGGGCAAACATCACGTCTCCAAACCGGTCTTAACAAAGTTCCAGCAGAGCTACCTTAAAAATACTGCCAACAATTTCTTAAATGTAAATATTTCATTTAAAAAATATGTGCACCTTGGTTCCTTTTATTTCTGTTTTAAGTGATGGTTAGGTACACAGGATTAATTTGTTTGACTAATTTTCCTGTTACAATGGTATAATCTAATCCAGGTAAAGATACACAACTGTTCAAAGCTTTTAACATTTGCTTTCAATGTTAAGTCTCCAGCTGTGATTAGAAAAATAATTCTTTCAGAAACCTGATCTGCATTGCTTCCTTTTGTACTGCTTTTGGCTTCTTTCAGCTCTCTTCCAAACCTGCAGTAATGGCATTCCTCTGTTATTCATATTTGCTTTCACAAATCCTAGCTAAAGAATCCAAGCAAGCAAGCAAGCTCTCTTTTAAATCAGCAGTGATTTGAACTGAATGGAACAAAAATACCATCCTGCTACATTCTTTCATGAAGTGCTTTCATTTAGCTCTTGTTAATTAAAACCATCAAACTTCTGAAATTGTACTCATGTTGAAAATGTAGTTCTCTTTCACTAAGTATTATTAAGAATATCCTCCAGGAATAAGAAAAAAAAAAAATTAAGCCTTCAAAATGGCATGGTTTACTTTGTTTAACACAGGAAGATGGTAGTTCTAGTATTTTGCTTGATATCATTCTGTAAAGGAAATATTTTTCAGTCAAAACCACTTCTAGACTATCTTAAGGCAAATAACCAGGAACATTCATAACCTACTCTTGCACATTATTTCAAAACAAGTTTAAACAGGATAGAACAGTGCATTAAATGCATCACAGCTGTTACATATACTCTTAAGTTTTGATTTACTTCCGTTACAGTAAAAACAGCTTTTTATAAATGAATGTTTCATGCTCTTCATTCTAATGTATGACATACAGTAAGATTCACATTTGCCTTAAATGATGGTTTTGCCACTGTGAATCCTGATCACAGCTGTTGAACAGTGACTGCAGAACAGATAATTTCAGCAAAGACAATATAAAATCCATGACAGCTTCATATTCAAATTGAATCCTTGTTCGGAGGCTCCTAAAATAAAGACTTTCAAGTTTTTCATCATGAAATACAGTACTTCGGTGTTCTAAATTCTGGTTACATCTACAAGTGATAAATGTCAACCCAAATGGGCTTTGGGAAGAGGACATCTTAAAATGATGTTACTGTGCGTAACCGTTGCTTGAGAGAGAAAAATAAAGTGCAAGCTGCAAGACTTGCTAATTTACTCTAAAATAAATAAACCCAATGAACTTAGGAAATGGTGACATAAATTTGTTTCAAGAAAATATGGATGACAAAATGTCTTATGTTTAACTTCTATTGCATAGTCTCTTTCTATTAGAGATACTGGTTTGTTGTCCTCACCCTCAATTTTTTTTTTTTTTTTTTGGCCACGGTGTAATAAGTTAAAAAAATGCCTTTAGAGGTCTCTTTGGATAACTTTTAAATTCTTTCTTCCCTTTCCTTACTTCTTGTTTAATTTTAATATTTTAATTAGAAGAACACTAAACTCCTTTAGTAAAGCTCAGGAATAGTCCAAATCAAGAGCTTAAGAATAGCACAGTTAAGACTTCTACGGCTTTCAGAAATTATAATTATGCGGGGCAATAATGCTTTCTGGTCAGATTAGTGGTTTTATGGTTATTGTCGGCTTTATTTTGTCTCTTTCTTATGGTCTTGTAAAAATAGAAGAACCCAATTTGGATTTAGTGTTTTTATTTTTTTGGAAAATGCTAAAATTTGGAAGTCAGCAAAACATTTAGAAAACATGTCTTCTGTTCAATGTCAGAAGGTTTCCTTAGCCCCTTTTGAATTTTTTTTCGTGATAGATTGTAAGGATTAAAATTATATATGTATGTATAAAAAGGTACTTGAAAATATTGATGTGCATAATAAAGGTCTGATTTTGTTATGTTGACTTACATATTGAGGAGTACACTTTCTCCCGTGTTTTATTCTGCTGATACCAGATGGAACTTTTTGAAGGGTGGAATATTATCAAGCATAATCAGGCATTTGAGAGTCAATGAAAAATAATTTAAAAGTCTTAAATCAGAAATAGTCTCTCAACTTTCTAGAAAAAAATTTTGCCACAGGTATATTGACCAAGTATATAAGCTTGGAGATATAATTTTCTGAAATTATCTTCTTATAAGTACACTTCCTGCATGCCTTCCACTTCTTTTTTTTTATTCTAAAGCACAGAAGGTTCTGTCAATTCAGGCACTATATTTTAACATATCCATTTAGAAAGAAATTTCATTTTTTTTAACTAGTCTCTCCTTACACGGGTATATTACTAAGGAGAAGCATCTGTCTATGAAAACTGTAGAAAGAGATGTAGGCTGTAATCCTACAAAGACTGTGTGCATGAAGACAATAGGACTACTGATGAATATGAAGTTAAATGTGCATTTAATATTTTGCAGTAATAACTTTAAAGGAAGTATGGAAGGCATGCTATTGTAGCAGCTAATATCATACAAAATAGTTTTTCATTGCTTCTGAAGCCCTCCGTTGTGTAATAATCTGTGCTTTGGCACAAAGGAGAACGTGTGCACCAGTATGCACTCCAGAAGAGGAGGAAGATCACATAAAATCCCATATTTTGCAATGTCTAAACGCATAGGTTGCTTGCTCTTTTTTGCCTTTTTCAGAAATTGAAGTAGCTTGTTTTCTCTTCTAGGATATGCGCCAATCTAACACTTCAAGTGACTAGGTATTTCTTATGTGTCCCAAGGCTAAGTGCTGGAAATGAAGGTTATGAAAGAAGCAATGGAGTAATATCTTGATGCCTTTGAAACTGAAAGAGCAGGATTTTGCACAAGATTTTAAAAGGCTTATAGTACTTACTGGTATTACAATGAATATCTCAGTTGTATCTAAAATAATATCCCAGATCAAAGTACCCTTGTTAGAGGCTGTTCAAATTTATAGGGTGGGGGAGTCTGAGAAGAGTTGAGACAAGACAAAAACAGAAGTGAAGTCATGGATAAGTTTGTTCTGGCAAGCAGCTGAGGAATATAGCAGAGAAGTAGTTTACATATAAACTTTTTAAACTAGAAATGTATTTTAAAAGTTATTTTGTGAGAATGTGCACTTGTAACCAAAAATGATGTGTTAGAGAGTTGCTTTACAAGTTCTAATATTTTCAAATAATTATGTTAAAAATATATATTTGGTTTTTCCACCAGTAGCTGTGTTTTGATAAATCAAGCTTTGACAAATATTATGAAAACTTTGGAAAGATAACTGAAAAAAAAATCTTTTTGGATAAAAGAAAACAACTTTATAGTTGATAATAACTTTTCACTAGTCCCTAGATGTTTGACTTACTTAGTTCAGGCTTTGGATCTAAACAGCTCAAATGCCTGAAAGCCGGATCTAGGTCTGACAGATATAGGTGTAACTAGGAGAATTTTTTCCTTGGAACATACAGGAAAATGTATAAAAATATGTAAAGAGGTGCACTGGGTTAGAAGTGTATCGTAAATCCACTAGTCCTATACTTCCTTACGCTATCATAAGTATGAAGTAAGCCAAGAGAATTAAATTAATTTATTATAGACTCCTACTGCAGTAGAAGAATTTTGTCTCGTTTTTGTTTTTATCATTTTTCCTGTTGCAAATCCTAAAATGTTTGGACTGGGACTTAATTTCCATGCTGTCCACATGTAACAAAAAAAGCCTTCCAGAATAATTATTCCTCTCTGGTATTTCATGTGACAGGAGGGAAAGAAAAGACCCTCTATGCAATGCTGAGCTTAAAAATAAACTTTTCATGTTTGCAAATAAGTGAAAGCACAATGGGATCCTGTGTTTCAATCTTGTGTATATATTCATCATGGATGCTTAATTATGAAGCATAGAACTAAAGCCGAACTGTGTACCCCTGGTTACAGGACCCAGGGGATGACTGGATTCACTGCTTGGTAACTTGTTCCTCAGCGGCCAATTAAAAGCACACCAGGTAAAGTTAAATAAAAAAATATATAACTTCTGTATACTACGGATTTTACTTATTGCTGGAAACTGGCATCAAGAGAACCTCGGTAAACTGCCCTTTTTATTACCTACTTTATACAAAACATTTAGCAATACCTGTAAATTCCCATTTATGTCACCATTTATTGTCAGAAATACAACTGGAGGAAATTTTTAAATACATAGTTCTTCTACTATCCTTGTGAAAGAAGAGGAGGTATGATCTTAGCTGAGAAACTGCACTCTTACAGCCCCTACAAGAAAATATTCCACGTCTTTCTCTGCTAATGTTCATGTAGAGCACCATATGAAGGAATTTCAGATTTTGTTTATGTCAGTAATTTAATCTTAAAGTCATAACAGCATGTTTATTTTAGCTCTGCTGGCGATGAATTCTTTCTGCTTTCAGATAAATCACAGTTAAGAGAGTTGTTGAATAATTCATCAATATCATTTTAAACACTTTAGTATATCAGATCTCAGAAAATATACCTAGAAAATGAACAGGAGAAGCATGAAGCACCCATAATGTATTGCAAATGTATGTGCATGAAAAATATGGGCTTTGTCTCTTTTTTCATTTTTATCTAGTATTATGCTGGTGTGGTTGCTTGAGTTTAATAGGAGTAGCTCCCAGTTTGCAATGGTGCAAATGGTAAAAGAAACAGGAATATGATCTGATATGCATGGATGAAATGGAAAACACAGGAGCAGATATACCCATTGCAGTAATGTATTGGCTCATGTTTAAACATAAATGACTGTATCAACAAGCAAACAGTCATTAATAAGCAGCTGCTAACCCTGTTGGAGATTTTATCATATGCATGAGTACTTTTTGCTAATGAGAAAATGCTTCGTTTATCAAAGTAATGTTGGTTTCATAGAGACGTAATTCCAAGTTTCTTGTGTTGTACTGGGAATACCAAAGGAAGTAAAGAATAAATTAACTGGTATTAGTATACTTGAACAGATTTAGAAAAAAATGTGAAGAAGTCTGCGCTCTAATAGGACTGGAAAAGTCTTTAGCTGAGAAACATATTGTTTGTGGAGGGTTTGCTAACAAACTTGTGAAAAAACCCAATAAATACTCAGTAGGAAAAAGGGCAGGAACATTGATTATCTGGAAAACCCTATCATTTACACTTTTGGTCGATAAAAACAGTCTGAACTACTCATTTAAGTACACTCTGTAGGTAATCGGGAAAACTAAGCATTTCCAAAGGGCTGTACATCCTATCTCAAGCATAGATGTTTAATATAAGGGATATGAATTACTGTCTGCAAGTTCTCCTGTCTCTCTGGTAGATAGGAGAGTTGCTTCTACGAGGGTCCCATGTCCCTGCAGCACACACATATGTTTGTTAGTCATTAACACTAAGTAACTTATTGTGGTACCGTACAAAGCACACAAAAGACAAGTAACAAAGAACGTGAAAGGGATGACTAAATTAATAAGTAGATATCAAAATGAAATTCATATTACATGACCTTCCAACAGTCTGAGTTTGCAAATATTAAGTGGTGTTTATTGTTGCATATAAGACACCCATTACCCCAACAGAACAAAGGAGCTCTATATGAATATTGCTTCCCCTTAAGGTCTTATAAATCTGATGCTCTGAGACATCTGGACACTCACAAAAATTCCTGAGCTTGTAAACTTGGAAGGTCAGGCTGAAAACTTATCCCCAGATACTATGGCAAATCTGGAAACAACAAAGCAAGCAGTTAATTTTTAAATGGTTCAGGTTTTGTTTTTCTTTTATTTATTTTTTTAATTGTTAATTCAGCTTGTTGGCAGAACTCTATGCTTAAAATTTGGAAAACAAATAGAGATACAGAAACTATTAACTGGCTGTCCTGGGTTCAGCTGGGATGGAGTTAATTTTCACAAGAAGCTGGGTGGGGACACAGCCAGGACAGCTGACCCTAATGAGTCAAGGGGATAGTCCATACCATGGGATGTCATGCTCAGTATATCAGTGGGGAGCAGGCTGGGGGGTGGTATGATATGGTATGGTAGCAGGGGAAGTGGAAGAATGTCGGGTTCTGGCAGGTGAGCAATTGCATTGTGCAGCACTTGTTTTGTATCTTCTTTTATTAGTACTATTGTTCTATTGTAACTTCTCTCCTTGTGTTGTCCCAGTAAGCTGTCCTTATCTCAACCTGTAAGGTTCTACCTTTTTTTTTTTTTTTTTTTTTTTTTTTTTTTTTCCCCCCCTTCTTTCTGACTCTCCTCCCCATCCCACCGGAGGCGGGGAGGAGTAGTGGGCAAGCGGTTTCATGGTGCTTTGTTACCGGCTAGGCTTAAACTATGATAGTCCCTTTTAGTGCCTAATGTGGGGCAGGAGGAGTAATTGGAGATAAGGATAGTAATTGGGAGAGGTAACAGGCAAAACGTGGACTGAACAATGTTAGTGGAATATTCCTGGGAATTTCAGTTATTGTAATTGTGGTGGAGAGGTGGATTGTTTGTATGTTGTCCACTTCTGTTTGGTATCGTGATTTATAATGATCTGGAAAATGAGCCGTTACCCACAGATCCAGATGAAGTCCAGTGCACGCTGCCCATGTGGCAGAACTTTCTACGAAGTGCACCACCGTTGTATGCCAACTCCTTGGCAGTCATGTCCTGGAAAGATGGCAAGGGACGAACAGTGGATGACGTGGCTGTCCAGCTCTGGCAATATGAGGGATCTCTGTCTTCTTCCCTACGGGCCTGTGTCTCAGCTGTAGAGGAATTGTCCTGGGAGTTCCAGTAATTCCAAGTGGGTATGTCCTCCTCCCCACCTGTATGGGCCCGCATCTCGGCTATTGGAGTACGCGTTCCTCCGCTCAAGAGAGAAGAGATAGAAGGTGCGCACCGCAGGGTACGCTGTGGTCTTACCTGCGTGACTATGGAGAGGACATAAAGTGAGATGGAAAACCTACCTCGACCCTAGATGCACGGGTATGTGAGTTGTGAGGAAAAGCAATCGGAAAAGAGGATTCCTCCTGGAAAAATACCACTCCAGTTTCCAGTGGGCAGTTCCCTCGACAGAGGAGAAGGGCTGATCTCATTTCTGATCCTCTTGAAGGGACTTCTGATTCACATTTGCAAAAAGTGAGTAATGAATACTATGGACGGCATTAGAGGGGCCCTGCCTCCAGCCAGGTGGGGAAAAGGGACAACTGGGTTTACTGGACTGCGTGGATTTGATAGCCTGGCACATCAGACCCACAGGGGTATAAGGCTCTAGTGGGCGCTGGTGAACAGTGTACCCTAATGCCATCAAGCTATAAAGGGGCAGAACCCGTCTGTACTTCTGGTGTGACGGGGATCCCAAGAGCTAACTACATTGGAAACTGAAGTGAGTCTAACTGGGAACGAGTGGCATAAACTCCCCGTTGTGACTGGCCCAGAGGCCCCGTGCATCCTTGGCATAAACTACCTCAGGAGAGGGTATTTCAAGGACCCAAAAGCGTTCTGGTGGGCCTTTGGTATAGCTGCATTGGAGACGGAGGAAACTGAAGAGCTGTCCACCTTGCCCGGCCTCTCTGAGGACCCTTCGGTTGCGGGGTTGCTGAAGGTTGAAGAACAACAAGTGCCAATTGCTACCACAGCGGTGCGCCGGCAGCAGTATCGCACCAACCGAGACTCTCCGATTCCCATCCATAAGCTGATTTGTCGACTGGAGAGCCAAGGAGTGATCAGCAAAACTTGCTCACCCTTTAATAGTCCCATATGGCCAGTGTGGAAATCTAATGGAGAGTGGAGACTAACTAGACTATCGTGGCCTGAATGAAGTCACGCCACTGCCGAGTGCTGCTGTGCCAGGTATCTTAGCAATTCAATACGAACTGGAGTCAAAGGCAGCCAAGTGATATGGCACAATTGTTACTGCTGATGCTTTTTTCTCAATCCCTTTGGCAGTGGAGTGCAGGCCACAGTTTGCTTTCACTTGGAGGGGCATCCAGTACACCTGGAATCGAATGTCCCAGGGCTGGAAACACAGCCCCACCATTTGTCCCGGACTGATCCAGACTGCACTGGAACAGGGTGAAGCTCCAGAACACCTGCAGTGTGTCGATGACCTCATTGTAGGGGGCAACACAGCCGAAGTTTTTTGAGAAATCCAAATCCTTCTGAAAGCTGCTGTTGCCATAAAACAAAGTAAGGTCAAGGGACCTGCACAGGAGATCCAGTTTTTAGGAATAAAATGGCAAGATGGATGTTGTCACATCCCAATGGATGTGATCAACAAAATAGCAGCTATGTCTCCACCGACTAATAAAAAGGAAACCCAGGCTTTCTTAGGTGTTGTGGGTTTTTGAAGAATGCATATTCCAAATTGCAGTCTGATGGTAAGCCCTCTCTATCAAGTGACCCAGAAGAAAAATGATTTCAAATGGGCCCCTGAACAATGACAAGCCTTTGAATAAATTAAGTGGGAGATTGTTCATGCAGTAGACCTTGGGCCAGTTTGAGCAGGACAAGATCTTAAAAATGTGCCTTATAATGCAGCTGGGGAGAATGGCCCTACCTGGAGTCTCTGGTAGAAAGTACTGGGTAGACCTGAGGCCGACGCCTGGGGTTTTGGAGTTGGGGCTACAGAGGATCTGAGGCCCGCTATACTCCAACTGAAGAAGAGATATGGGCAGCTATGAAGGAGTTTGAGCTGCCTTAGAAGTGATTGGTACTGAAACACTGCTCCTCTTAGCACCCTGACTGCCAGTGCACTCATTTTGTATTTTCTTTTATTAGTACTATTGTTATTATTGTAACTTCTCTCCTTGTGTTGTCCCAGTAAGCTGTCCTTATCTCAACCCATGAGTTTCTACCTTCTTTTTTTTTTTTTTTTTTTCCTCTCCTTTCTGATTCTCCTCCCCATCCCACCGGAGGGGGCAAGGAGTGAACAAGTGGCCTTGTCGTGCTTTGTTACGAGCTGGGCTTAAACCACGACACTGGCCTTTGTGTTTACAGCCAAACTGAAAATACGTGAACAATGTGTGAGTATGTGAAGACTTGAAATAATCTTATGGAAGTCAGTAGTTGTTGTAATTCCATAATTCTTTATTACAGCCTGTGGCTGGCATTTTGCTATGTGTATTATATTCGTTCTTGACGACTTAAAGTCAGTCAACTCTAAAGCTTTCAAAATAAGTGTTGAGTTTGGAGAGAGTCTTTATTAAAAAAAGTCTCATCAAGGTCTTACAGAAGTTTGTGGAATCATGAACTAATGAGAGATGATCTTTGCAAAAGTCAGACACGCTTGGGCTTCATATTGATTGCCACTTTTGGTTAAAGAGCAGTGTTATCTGGTACGTGAATTCCAAAGAAGCCTTAGCGTGAAGTATTTCGTTCTCTGTTTGTGCTATTTATAGCTACTGACTGAGCTAGTGCATAGTATCATAGGAAATATTATTAGACAAAAAAGGTTTAAATATAAGAAAAAGGAAACAGAAGTACCTCTTCCTAAGAGTGTTGCCATTCTGTCTGAGCTGATTTACACATTACTGCCTTGGAAAAAAAGATGTGGAATACTAGATTGTTTCTGGTAAGTCTTATTGTTTGGTTCCCTATCAGTTGTTTACAGCTAAATTCTCTCTGAGGCATCTCCTGCTATCCTGCTGTAAATTTGGACCAAAGCTGAAACGCTGAAAAAGGTGTTTTTTTTTACCACAAAGAAGATTTTATGTGTCATATGGAAAAAATTGTACTTCATATTGTCAAATAACCATATAAGCATAAAAATCTCCTATATGTAGACTTCTAGGCATCTCTAGCACATACCTAAAAATGAGTTTCATTGAGGTAACTGATATGAAATACTAAACATTTGCAGAACTCTTATCTTATCAATAATATGGGAAAATAGGAATCTAGTGGTACTAGTTATGTTTTACACATTAGTTAACAACATTGCAAAAATTACTGCTTTCCTAAGAGCATTGACATCTAAATGTGGCTTGCTTTAGGATAATAATTCTACTGTTACATGACAGAATTTCTGCCGGTGATTTTGGTAGTAGGAGAGGCAGTTGACACAAGCTGGAACATGGGAAATCCTGGTTATGAGGATACAAATTTTTATCCTGAGAGTGGTTAGGCACTTGAACAGGCTGCCCAGAGTGTCTGTGAAAATACCATTCCTGGGGATATTCATTGACTGAAAGCCTTGAGCAAGCTCGTCAGGTTGGACCTGCTTTGTGCAGGGGTATTCAAACATTGTCTGAACACATGGGACTGAAAACCCCAAATGATGGCTGCTAGGAAATGCTCGCTGTAAGATGAACTGTCTGAGAAAAGGCTGCTCATGGCTGCCCTGTCAATACAGGTAAGACCTTGTTAATGATAAAAAAAAAAATTCAGCTAAGGAGATGAGTTATATTTATCACTACATGAGCTTTCCTAATGAAGACAAATCATCAAAGGGGTAAATCTGATTCCATGATTTTTGGAAAACAAGATGATTTGCTGAGATAGCATAACAATGTTGGATACCAGAGATCTATTTGGGCATAACTAGTTTTCCTATCCATTTGCGTATCCTGTGGGGCACCCTAATGTATACACGCTCCTGTGCAGTTGATAGTTATTATACAGGATATATGGGAGTACGAGAGGTCCTTGCACTTTGGGATAGCAGTTGAAAGCTGGGGTACCCTAGTGTATATCCCCATCACAGATGGCACTCTACTTCAGGAGTAACTGAGTCAAGCTCTTGGCAGTCTTAATTCAGACCAAAATTCAGACCGTTGCCAGGCAGTGCTAGTCAGAAAATGTGCTTTGTTGGAAATGGCTCACTAATACAATGCAAAATGATGTATCCAAAACACCACAGGATTTCAGGGGCAATTGTAACCTGCCTGCCCAGCAACCTGGCTTTGGAGAATCGCTTCTTTTGCATTATCTGGCAGAATTGTTGCCAGATAGATCTCCAAAAAAAAAAAAGTGACCAGCCTTGGCATGCCCACACAGTCAGCCTGTCTTGAACATGTAGACCAATCCCTCTGGCTTGTGTGGCACCTTGTCGCTGCTCTTGGTGAGACATCGTGGTGTGAAGCTGGTGGCTGAAGGTGGCAGACAGTGGCAGGTCCCTGGCCAGCAGTCTCTAAGGGAGAAGCCTGAAAGTCCTGTTGTTAACTTGGATTCAGCTTCCAGCCCTGCCTAAAAGCCTTGATAATCCTGGCTGGAGACAGATGAGAATTTTTGAGGCCCCCCCCATTATAGACTTGAGACTGGGAACAGCTGAAGGAAGCTAGACAAAGGCATTTTCACATTTAACAAGAAAGCCAGTTTCACAGAGCAGCTGTGCAGAACATTAAAGGCTAGATTGCTTCTAAAATGTCACGTTTCACTGTTCCTGATGTGAAAATTTGTATGAAACTGACTGACAATAAACCTGATTTTTTTTTTGTTGTTTTGTTTTCTTTTGGGTTTGTTTCAGATGGAAACATTATTATTATTAATATTATTTTCAAGCAGGAAACTGTTTGCTGATCAGCTCTGTCTCCAGGTAGTCTTCAATTTAATTTTCTAAAATCATGCTCTGTCCCAGTTCCTTTGGGTTAGTCCTGAGACATAGAAATTACTTTACCAGACTACAATGATCTACTTTTCTCTGGGAAAGAAAAAAAACCCCAAACAAAACAAAAACCTAAAAGTGTCTGTCTGAAGGAAGTGTAACAAATTGCTTAAGTCTTCTACAGTCTCTCCTTTTGGAAGAATCACTGTCCTAAATTGCCTTTGGGGTTTTGTTCCTGTTTTACTAAATGTGTGCTCTCTTCAAATATCAAAACATCTAGTTCTGCCTGTTGTGCTCAGCTCAGACTCTTCAGAGGTTTGGTAAATGGATCTGGTTTCTTGTCTCCCCTCTCTACAGGGAATGGAAACAAATCCTCGTCACTAAGCATGACTTCTTTGGCTAGGTTTTCATCAGTCCCTGGCCTAGTACAAAAGATATATGACATATAATTTTAGAAGCATCTAGATGTTAGAAAAAGCACCAATGTTTGGGTGTAGCACTGGGAGTACTCAAAAGAGGTAACGAGAGAAGGTGCAAGCCTGTGGGAAGGATAATAAACTTGGAAAAAGCAGCAGACTGATGGCTACTCTTTGGAACAGTTTGAGGATGCTGAAGGATGAAAATAATTGACCGCTAAGCCAAATATTAATTTTAAAATAGTAAGGAGCTATGGAGTTCATGTCCATTGAGTGCATGCTTTATATTCTTTAAGGCCTGCTCTCCATGCCTGAGCCCCGGTCTCGTGGCCACGGTGTGTGTGCTGTGAAGGTGTGTATAAGTACTTTGGAGCAGGGAAAGACTTGTCCTGGAAAAGCAGCACTGCCTATATCACTCCATATAATTACATGGTTTTAAACATTGTTTCTGCAATTCACGGTTAAACAGTCTGAGTATTTTACCCTCCAGGAAGCCTCTGTAAAGGGAAATCTTGCAGGCTGCAAGTAGAGTCTTTCTGAGAGCCTTACTTATAGCAGGAGTTCCCAACTTCACAGCCAGTTTAACCTTTTCCCAGTATTCAGATAAACTGTAGACACTTTACTCTTCATTGTCGTCCTTCTTTCTTCTTATGTCACTCCATCAGACTATTTTATCTTCTTCTAATAAGAGCTATTGGCAAGGCACAACAGATTATCAGCCAAAGCCTTAACATCTAGTCTAACTCCTGTCCATGATTTAAAGCTGCATTTCACTTCTTAAGGAGGAATTTACTGAATGTCAGCCTATCATTCAGATGCTATCTAACATACGCGTGAATGACAGTTGTAACATGAACGTGAACTAAGTGAAACTTAGTGAAAGTGAACTAATTAGCAGCATTGTAGCTGTGTATGTGAATCATGACCATTATCTATTAAACATATGTTTTCTGAAGATGCTCTAAATTTGGGTTACCTGTGGGATTCTCCGCTGTTGCAGAATTGCTCCCTCTTACATCCTAACGTGCAGCTCCAGAAGCTGAATTCTACTGAGCAATGCAAAACTGAATTTACGTTTAAGATATACAATTGCTTTTTTCCATCATCACTGAGTTTTACACTGTTTGTTTTGATAATATAGTCTGTGATGGTCCAGAGGCACAGGAACCACATGAAACAGAAGGCATTACTGAAGCGACCTCTTAGATGAGCATTACTCTTAAAGAAGCTGTTGGTGTTGGACTCTGCTGAAGGCAACAAACTGTAAAAGGATTTCCTGCTGTATAAGATGAAGCACGTTAGAAGTATGTTAAAGCAACAGGAGTGCTTCTTTTTCAAAACAATCATGGAGCAATTCCATCTCTCTGCTCTTGTTTCGAGTTAGCTGGCAAATGCTGTTTGAAATATCACAGTATTTCCACTGTATGCAGCTGCTGTCAGGTAGGTCAGCTACTGAATGAACAGGAGAAAAAAATCCTGCCTGCACTATTTAACTTGAAGCATTGGGACAAAGTCAACAGCATGGCTTTAATTTTTTGGTTTTTTCCCTGTCTCTTTGTAGCTTCCACATGGCATAGTCTCTGCTTTGCTTCATGCTGAAATGCACAGGAGTGTTTATTGTTTTGTTGGCCAGGTCAGGGTTAGGATTAACAAAGGCTAACGCTAGACTACCAGAAAAATGGCTAGAAATATTTTGCAGAAGTGTAGATTTCCTTCCTTCATCAAAATTAAAAAATTCTGCTAGATGTTAATTTTGAAATTAGGATTTCTAGACCCAATCTTTTTCTTTCTGCTCATAGATGGGTTTCTAGCCGTTGTTTAGACTCTGAATCCGTATTTTTTTCTCGTTTGATGACACCTGTGAAGATTTGGGTTCTACTTGGTTTAACTTCTGATTGATGTAACGTTGTTCTTTCTGTGAAGAAATAACCATCTATTTGCCCTAAAAGCAACATCTATAACTTATGTACTTAGAACAAATTGTTTGGGTTAATTTCCCCAATTTTTAAAATTGAATCCAAATTTAACAGCAATTGCTTATAGCAGGTGACTATTAAAATTCAGCCTGAGGCCAGCTATTAGTTCACAGGTCCCTGTAAAGTCACAGCACTAGAAATACGCCTGTTTTTTCAAAGCTGTGCAGATGGTGGTGAGGTCTGTCGGCCAGCTCAGTGACCTTTATGAAATTTAGCCTTATGACAGGCTTCATTTCTCTTCTTGATCCCCAAGTGCTCTGTCTGCACCTTTCTTCAATCTTCTTTTCCATTTCTCCACCCTGTGATAGCTGAATGCGGATAGATTTCTTTCATAGCACCACTGGAAAAAAAAAAAAAAGTGTAAGCATCCTATTTAAAATAGAATTGCAACTCTGCCTTATACTGACAAAGGCAAGGAAATTTGAAGCAGGAGCTATCTTGTGCCTTGCTAGCGTACAGGTGCTGGTGTGGCGTGCCAGAAACAGTCAGCTTCTGTGTGAACATGGTGCTTTCAGGTTGGAAGAGTATCCTTTAGAGACTGGAATATAGTGTCAGTGATGGCACCAGAGCCACAATCACAAAAAAAAACCCCCACCCAGCTAAAGGAAAATCAAATTCACTGAAACACAGTTTCTTTTTCATCCAAAGTGCCTATATACACTAAATGTTTTCAGATGAATGGCTGAGTTGGCACTCAGCTCACATCACCCAGCTCTTGTGCTTTTCTAGCAATAATCCTTATGTAATTACACATTTGACATGTGAAAACTGCCAATGTGGTTTGACACTGCTTAACAATGTGTAATCTTTCATGCTACAATCTGTAATTTTCTTAGCTGTATGAGAGACTATATGCTGTCAACTCTCTGCAGTTTGGGTTCATTGGAACTGACAGGCTGCATATTTGTTAGCTTATTTTTGCTTACTCAACATGGAACTGTATATTGAATTCAGGCTCTGATTACGTGAACTTGAGAGGCAATTTCTACAGTTAGAATACTGTTAATTCACTCTTGCTGTTGTAAATCTTCAGAATGGATGGACTGGGATTACTGTTGCATATGGAAGACAGCCTACTGGTCTCTGATTTTCCATCAAAAGCAGATTACCATTTCCAATTTTAGATATCTGTTCTTCAGATGATTTCCTTAAAAATAATGAAGAAATGTTGTAAGCATTATAAAATAAAGGGAGCTTTGAACTGGAGACAATTTCAGAGTGTCTGACTCTCAGTCTTAATCAATGAATTATATATGGGAGTTTCCAGACTCAGAATCCACTTTGCTATGATTTGTACATAGAATTATGAATGAGAGCAAGAGAACAGGCATTTGAGATGTGACTTCAGTTTTCTTTGATCTTTTCCTCACACATGGAAATGTAATCATCTGACTAAAATAGAAGCACAGATTCTAGAATGGTAGGAGGGGAAAACATTTAAGATCATACAACATAGTGTGATGGGTCCATTATTGAAATTGTTTTCAGAGGTTTGGAGACAGCTCTTATATTTAGAAGACAAAAAAGCAGTGCCTTAATGGATGCACTGAACATACGTTAAGAGTCGTTTGATAAAAGGTAATAGCATACCTTACTACTTACTTCTTCCCACGGTGAGTCATTACAGAGCCTATCTTTCTGTACAAAATGTATTCTTGTGTTTTAACTTTGGGGGGGGTAAGTTACTCTATAAACAGAAGAGACCATGTGACGTTCCCAACTTCATATCTGTTCTGAACCATCATAATAATTAGATGAATACTGTGAATGTATGTCTTTTAGGCTGCACACCCTAATTAGAGAACAGTTTGTTTTGCTAACGGCTTTTAAAGGCTTTTGCGAAACATCCTCTTCTGCTAGTTTTTTGTTTCTGCTTCCATGAGTACCTGTGAAACACTCTTTTTATATACCTATTTTATATGCTTTATTTTTCAGTATCTTCAGTATTGCATAGGTAGTTCAGCTGCTTGTTTCATGAGGCTGACAAATAATGGTGAATAATCTGTGTCTAGGTAGCAAGCGGGTTGTACAGACATTGTTTGATATATGCATGTAATCGTTGTATGAATTGAAAAGTTCTCTGCTAATCCACCCAGGTTCAAAAATTGTTTTCACATAAGAACTAAGCCTCTTTAGAGACTTTAATATGTTGTAATGAGTAAAAGACTAGTTGGAAAACTGTCAAATCATTTGTGAAGTTTTCCTAGAAATAAGAGGATGTAAGTGAAGAAGAAAACTAAATTCAGAAAATTGTTAGAGCTCCCAGTTCCACAAAGGTTCAACAGTTGTCCAGTTTTTTAAACTTTACTTTCTTCCTTCTATTTGATTTGCTACTACACATTTGCTATTCTTTCTCTTCTCATATTCCATTGTTTTCAGAAGGTTAAAAGAAAAGGGAAATAAGTACTTCAGTTTCATACAGCATTTAAGCTATTCCTTTGAGAATACATTTCAGGATGGGATCTGAGTTCTTGGATTTTTTTTTTCCTCTATGCATTGTTTTTACTTTACTACTTTGTGTTTTCTGTATGCTTACATTTTATGTGAGCACTGAAATCTTCCTCTTATAGTATATTACGAAATTTTCCACCAATTAGTTGTATGAATGAACTATTGCACTTTCATTCTGAGTTTATTGAAATTAAGGGAATTTTTTTGGATCAGTCCTGCGGTGACTACAGTGTGAACTCCCTCATGAACAAATATTCACAGGCTAACTCTCAAACATTTTCTTATATTGAAGCAAGGTTAATGTAGAAATTAATACTGTAGCTCACACAAGGCCACTTGCGTTGTGTTATTAGTTGTATCAGACACTTAAACTTAGTCCCAAGCCCTTCAATCTGGAGAAATGACACTTTGGTACTGACATCAAATTATAGTACTAAATGACTTTATTGTCATGTCCCCACTGAGATGCCATCATCCTTCTTACAGTCCTGGCATCTCTGTGTTTGAAAAGCAACGGTTCAATAAAAATAATTAGAGAGGTGGAGAATGATTGAGTGACATCTATACTATATGTACCCACACGAACACATCATTTCCTGGCTCTTGGAGCAGCAGAGGAAAATGTAATGTTCCAACTGTATGTCGCTATGGCTGGCTGGTTCTTTGCCAAAGACGGATCTAGTTGCATGGATTTCAAACACGCTGCCACTTTTGGGTTGGAAATAAAGCCCTAAAAATCAATAATTGGGCTTCAATATTAAGTTGTGTACAGTAATTTCATTGTGGTTTTATTAGATCAGTAAAATACCCGCTGTGGGACAGTATCACAAGGAACTAATTCATGTACCAAGCTTAAAGTCTAATATATGCCTAAGAGTTTAGAGAAAGGGATTTGAAAGAGGTGAAGGAGCTATATAGAGGTTTTAGTGTTTAAAAGAGTTTTCTAATGAGAAAAGAGTAACAAGAAACTGAAGCCTAATAAAGCAGATATTGTAAGATTTGAAGTTTCAGGTTACCTTCATTTGCTTTGTAAATTGCTGAGGAAACAAGCTCCTGGGACGCTTTCTCTAATATGCCCCTCCTCAGCCTGTGTCTCTTTCCTCCCATCCGTGCTGTACATACAGAACTGAACAATTAATGACGTTGAGAATTCTTAAGCTTATTTCAATTAAATTTGAACCACCATTTGATTAAAACATGTGTGATTGTGTTTGTTTTAAAACGTTGTCGTATGTCTGCCACCTTTACTCATGCTGAGTAAAGTCTGCCTGCAATTTGTGAGTTTTTGAACAAGTGAATCTTTGTGGTGTTCTCTCATCAGCAGTTTAGATTCTGTTCTCGTTTTCGTTCGTGTGCAATCTGCCGAGCGACTTTCCGCAATAGACATGGGATTTGGAATCATCCTGGTGTTTGATATTATACTGTAGTTGTATCACTGTGCTTGGAAATCAGAATTTGAGCCTCAATCAGGAAATGAAACTCTTAACCAGAAGTTGTTTCCCCAGACCACAGTTCTTTCAGAATAATAATCATGTTGGTCAAAGATATGCAGAAGTAAGTTGTGTCACTGGCATAGCTGGGTTGGCAGAAGTCCCTAATGTACTCACAGCTATGCCAGCAACACAGTAGGTTTTTTTTAATTGTATGAGAGAAAGGGAAGATTTATTTATATTGCTACAAATTGGAGCTTTGCCTTATAACGTGTCAAAATGCAGTTGTACCTTGTGTCTGAAAGGAATAGTCCTATAACGATAAAGCACTTTTTAAAACAAAAAGAAGCCTGAAAGAACACATTACTGCTAATCATTGCCTGATGAAATAGATGGTGTATCAGGGCTTTTATAGTGTGGTAGCAGTGATAACAACCAACACGGAATATGAGGATCAAGTGGAAGGGAAGTAGCGTGAGTAATACTGGTTTTGGTTTATGTTCATCTATCAAAAGAGTTTGTCAAAACTGAAAGAGATTTAACTCTAAATTCTGAGAATTATTTGAAAAGTGGCAAAAGAGACTGTACAGAATATTTGTGAACAGTTTCACAGTCTTGGTGTTTTTTATCGCAAATATTTAGCACTTCGCAGAGTTGAGTTTAAAATGACGTAAGATTAATTACTAATTTTCCACTAAATTTCCCTTGGTGCTATTTCTGTTACTTCTTTTGTTCTCGTAACCAAAAGATACAGAAAGACCAACAAATTCTGATGATAGTGAAGTGCAAATTTGTGGCATGAAGTATGTGACTATAGTGCAACAGGTGGGGGGAGTCTTGAACCCCAGAACAACATAGGTACTATTGCTTTGACAAAAATCATGATAAAATTGCCGTTCACTTTCTGTGCAGTCACACATCTCGATGTTTCTGTATATTATGAACTTCCTATAATAATTCTGTATATGGGAAACTAAATCGTTGAGGACAAATATGCAAATAGCTGTGGAAACACTATCAGCACATTCCGGATACAGTCTTTGATATTCATAATTTGTTTTCAATATCTTTCTCTTTGGTAGAAAAATCCACAGGGCTTGCTTTTGTCTGTGCCAGATGCCTCTCAGATGAGAAGAGTTAGTTGCCAAATAGCTCACCATGCAGTAGAAATGGCAACTGAAAGTGATTATACCCAACATATGGTCCAAAGGCAGACATCTGCTAACAAAGATTAGGGATACTGTGGCAGATTCTCACTTGTTCTAATGAGCCAAATAATCTTGAACATAAGTCCATTAGAACAAATGAGAGTAGCCATCAATGGATTTTGCATCAGACCTGCCTCCTCCTGCCTCTCCCCCTACACTCCTCTGCTTTGCCAGCTTGGGCACACAGCGGTGTCATGGGAGGCATGGGAATATTTGCCAGAAATATTCCATAAAACCATTTTAATTAGTTACGAAGTAGTAAGAATAGCACCTCAGTGAAAAGGCAAACCTAACAGTTTTAGTGAAATGCAGTAAGACCTTAAGGTAGGCACCTGGAGATTGTAAGTAGTATACAGGGAGGATGAAGGCAAGTCCATCGTTTTTCCTGTCTGGGGATTACATATGTTCTTTGTCCCTCTTCAGTTTCATCATTGGAGAGGCAGCACTCTTCCACATATATTAGCAATGTGGTCTCCTTAATTGTTAAGGGAGAAGTGAAGCTCACTCGCAGTCACAGCCTTGAGGATTCAGGGCCATGCGGAAAGAGCTCAGCGTTAAGTCCCTACATGACGCACGTCTACCTCCGTCTATCACGAGGTGTCAAACTCATTAAATGCTGGGGAACCAGGCACCGAAGTTGCGATCGTAGCGGCACGCAAGACTCCATCGCCTCACGGGACAGGGATGGCAGAACAGGGGTGCTGGCGGACGGAGTGGCTTGAAGTGGCGTAAGGGAAGGGTGAGGGCTCGTCGCTGAGGAGCTCTCTAATGACAGGTAGATCGAGGGCGAATGCCAGGGAGAGGGAATTGGCTTTGGACACCGTATGTGTGCTTTGGGGGCCACGAGTTGTAAGCTAAGGGCAAGAGCGGTAGTAGCCGGAGGTGGGGAGGCGAGAGGTGCTGGCAGAGGGGGAAGTAAAAAAAGAAACAACGCCACATTTGTGAGAGTGGCAGTAGCGATGAAGCAAGGTAGTATCGATTGTATTGATCACACCGAATGAGGCTGGTAAATGGGGTAAAATTGGGGCAAGGAAGTTTGGGAAGTAGGGTGGTTAGTAGTACTTGCTGAGCAGTGAAAATGCTGCTGTAGCATAATCTCACTTTGAAACAGATACCTACTTTTGAGACCCTCAACAAAATTAGGAAGAAACTGGAGGCAGAGAGAAGCTGCACAGCTGTGATATTATCAATCCTTTGGAGAAGGAAGAATATGAAGGACTATCTTCTGCACTCTTTATTTTCAAGTAGAAGATTACTTTTCCACCAGATCATATTGATGTTAAGATACTCCATGCTTTTTTCACGTACTTAAAAAGAACAAATCAATTGGTTAAGAAAGCCTATGCGCCATGCTAGGGCCTGAGGGATGGTATTAAAACACCAAATGTTTGTGAGAATGTGTGTGATATGTATACAAATCCATGAGATGTATGTATATTAATCTATATTGCGCTACATATGCAGACTCAGTGTATATATCTAGACAGAACTATAGATACAGATACGGATGTGTGTGTATCCACCTATAACTGAAATACATACAACCTTATTAGGCTTCCTCCTGTTTTAGGGAGGATATTCTGAAGTGTCCCCAGGTGTACAGCAGAGTTCAGGTCCTCTCCGGCTTTATGAAAAAGGAACCTCCATTATGCAAGCTGTTTTTGCTGAGTCTCGGGAGTGTTACTTGATACGTTTTCAATATAGTTTTAAAAGTATGATGGAAGTGTTCCAGTAAAGAGGTGCAACATTAAATATAAGATTATTAACATCATTCCTTTTGGCTAGGCAGGTAGAAGGTGTACGTACTTTCTAACTTTTCAGGCATTTAAAATAACATATCTATAAAGTTTTAAATTTAAGTAATTTAAAGTTATGACTTAAGAGAGGTAGGGGTAAGTGCCTGATTATTTATCGGTTTTCTACATACTTCTTTTTGATCTTATAACCTAAGAAGGAGGCTAAGGATCATAAACTTTGTTCAAATTAAAATGTTTTAATTAGCTGATGTTTAAATGAATTGGGAATCTATGAGAAGCAGCTGCCTAACCCATCTACTGTCTAGCAAAAAATTACAGATGCCTGAGCAAGGGTTAAAATTTTGCGGTTAACTTATGGGAGATACACAGTTTTCCTTTTAGCTTTAAAAATCAATGTGCGAGATTGTTTAGATATTAACATTTCAGAAGTTGACATGTCATGTTTTGTCTTCTGATTGAAGATTATTTTCCTGCCATCTGGTCTGGAGATGACATTTTGTTATTCCCCTCATGTAAAGTGGTAGCACAATGGAATTCAGACTTCTCTGGAGTCAGAATCACCTATCTCAATTTCAGGTTGCCAAGTATCTGGGTGTATGCCAGCTTATGGATCTTTTTTTTTCCAAGTGAAACAATGAAAGTGGACACTTCTGCTTGGCAAACACTTAAACAGTTTGTACTTATGCTTGGCCCCCTATAGAAAATTAGAAGTTAATTTTCCTTGGTATGCTTGTTCAGATGCCTGCTGGGTTCTGATTGGATAGTCAAGCCAGGGGTTAAACTGAGGTGAGAGTCTTTAATCCACAATTTGCCTGCATTTGTGTGTTCTGGCAGATTGTATAAAGGAACATCTTCAAGATATTTCAGTGTGCAAAACCTCTTTGCATTTTTTTTCCTATTTCTGTTCAAGCTTAAAAACAAACAACACAGTGCAATGTTTTGGGCACCCTTTAATATGTTAAATAAGGAAAGCTGAGGCATCAAAGGAAGCTGACTGGGTGACAGTAGTCCTCAATATACCTCCAGAATTAGGGCTGGGGTTTGGTAGTTTCATTTAGGTGAATATAGTGTCTATATTCTGCTGAAATTCCCCTCTTGTCTCCTTCATCCATCTGCGAGGCTGTCTTTTGTTTCTGTTATTCTTATATGAAGGAAAATAACTTTGTAAACAGAGAAAAAACTAATCATATATGCAGCGTCACATGTAATGTAGCCGTATCGTCTCCCTGCAAGTGTATGAGTTGCGATGGTAGGTGGTGACAAACAAGGGAATTACCCATCCTTTGGGTAGTTAGTCATTTCTTGTTGCAACTGACTTATTTTCAAATCATTTGAAGACACATTTCTACTTGTAAATTGTTCTCCTAAAATGTATTCATGAGTCAATGTCTTAAATTAGGCCTTAATGGAAAAATGGATGAAGCATTAGATAATTCTTTCCTCCCCAGTCATGCAAATAAAGTTAATAAGTGCTGTCTTTCAGCCTTTTTCTGTTTACTTTAAGCTGCTAATTAGTTGCAGCGATCAGAATTGTATTCTTTTGACTGCAATAAATGGAATTCCAATAAGGAAGACTGAAGCTGTCCTAAAAATAAACTGTGCCCTAGTAGCATTCAACCAGTGTATAGAGTTGTCAAGCTGTTTGCAAGGGGATGCTTGCAGCACTTCAGTGGGTTTGTATCATTCTATGCCTGACATAGGGAAATAGTGTAGCTTTAGTACTGTAATTGTAAAAGGTGAGCCAGAAGAGTTACCTGGGTAGAGCCTGTGCAATAAATAGGAGGCTTTTAAAAGTATGTTGTGATGAAGAATACTTACAACTGCATAAAGTGTTAAAAAAAAAAAAAAAAAAAAAGAAATCTTTTAATTGCGTTATAAAGCAAACTATGTGCATGAGTAAAAAGTTATAGCTTTATCACTTCAGAAATCTTGTGTCATTTAGGTTGCCAAACAATGTGGTCAAATACTATATTTAGATGCTCCCTTTTTTAAGAAAGAAAATGACTGATTGAGGAACCCTACTCTGCTCTCCTGCTGAGCTTGAGTACAGAGCAAAAGCACTCTCCACCAAAACAGTTAACGGAGTACTTCACAAAGTTTGCAAAGCTGGTGAACCACAAACTTGGACTAATTACTCTTGACATGTTCGAGGACATATCTTACTTTTCTGCCTTAGTAAGGCTTGATGTTTTACTGCACTTTTGCGATGTGCTTAAAGCAATTGTTAATAACAGTGTGGCTCTACAGAGAATATCAACAGTGGAGTCCTCAGCATACATTTAATTTAAAGATTGTTATGCTGTGATATTATTATTGATGCCTATATCAAAGTATTCATGGTAAAAAAGCCACAGAAGTGATTTAATAGATTTGTATCTAGTAAAACTTCTGTAAGAAGTCATATAGCTAGTTATTTCTAGCAAAAGCATTTCACTTGTTTTCTCCAAATTTCCATTTTCCCTACAGGTCTTATTCATTCAGAGCATTTCTTCTTCTCCCTGGTAGTGATATTGTGACCTACTTTTGTATAATTGTCACAAGCATGGCAAAAGTTGAGTGAGTTTGCATGGTCAGTTCAATCCTTTATAATCTTTTCTCAGATTCTAATTAATGTCAACTGGCACCTGGAAAGAAATTTAGTGTAACCAAGCTTTGGTTTATTGACACCTGTGAGGAGATCTAGAAATAATAGGTTAAATATGAGCTCTTAACAGGTATGTAGTCTTTTAATTGACTCTCTTCCATTAATTTCAGCTGAATGCATTTCAGCAATTAAATTTACCAAAGGCATATGAGGAATGACTGGCACAGGTCAAGTCATCTGCTAATTTCTAAATCACTTTTCAAAACTTAAAGCCTATATACAGTATAAATTCACTGCTGGTGTTTATCTTTAGGAGATACTCTGGAAGGTATACATGAGCTTGTATTCCTGCCTGTACCACCCTAGCATTCACACTGTGCTTCTCCAGATTTACTTTCACAGGGTGGTGGCCAGAGCTTGACTCAAAAAATCCCCCTCTGCCTTAGCAAATGTACCTGTTTCAGCTACTCATTCGCTAGGCAGTTCACTGTACGCTAACACTGCATGAGAATTAGTAGCTGAAATATAGTCAGTTTTCCAGTGGCCCAACCTGTAAATTCCTGGGTTTGTGTTTTCTGTTCCTTTTCCGTACTTTCTCTCACTTCTGGTAGTGACAGGCTCTGTTAGCTGTTTAACACTTTGCTGCACCGCAGGCTACTGGTGGATCCTGTTGTGTCTAGCCAACCGTTGCTTCCTCATCTAACAAGGCAGTTTTCAGCTCCCAGTGTACAGGTAGGCAAGAGGGAAGATTTGGGGTGAATATCTGGAAGAAACATTGCAAGCAGAGTGAGGGGGGGCGGGGAGCAGAAGGACTGTTCACTCCTGCAATGCAATTTCCAGCCAACTCATGTGACTGCTCATGGGCTTGAAATACAACCAAGCACCCCAAGCAATTACGTGCAAAAGCAAGGTACACAAAACAGGCATGCAGAAACAGCCCCGTTCCATAGCCTAGCATGCACATTTTGTTGAAATTATTGCCATTATTCCAGTCACAGAACCTGACACCCTAGACAAACGTACTGCTATGAGTGACTTCTTTCCCAGGTGTGAAGAGGGAGAGGAAGGCCTCGAATGAGTCCAAAGAAGCAACTGAGGTGGTGGCATTTATGCTCACTGCATAAAAACTGTTGAAACATCTATTCTGTGAGTAGTAATTTAAGGACATACCTATAAAAATAGAACTGTGGTTTTGTCTACCTGTGAACTACATGGCTGTCATGACTGGACCAACATCTGCCAGCAATAAAGTCAAAGACTTAAGTTCAGTCTTGACAAGACGCTTTTCAAGAACATTAATTGTATGACTTTGGGCATGGAAAGGACTATTAATTTTTGAGAAGTCTCTTGTTTGCTTTTTTGTTTCATTTTTGCCTTCTGTTTGTTTGGGTTCTCTTCACAGAGACTTTCAAATACTTTCTACAGGGAATCTCCTAATGGAGTTATTGAAACCATTTTGGTTTGGTCCTTTCTTTCCTATCACCACTGTCACAGAGGGAGGTAAGAGGCAGGAGAGAAGGGACTGCCTGTTGGTTAGTCAAACGACACTTCAGAAGCTTATCAGTGGTTGTCTGGGTCCTTTGGAGAAATCCTTCATGCTGTTGAATCTGTCATGTTAGTTGATAGAGAAAACTTTGCTGGTCCACCCATGTTTTTGCTAATCTCCTTGCTGATCCTTCCACTCACAGACATATCGTGGTTGACAAGCTCTCATAGTCCTCCAGTCACATCAATAATGGTGACCGCCACTCTCTTTTCCACTCTGGGACCTTCAAAAGCTGTATCTTTGATGAGTTATCCAGCTTGACAGGTATTATGGAACACCAGCTGGCAAAAGAGGGTCTGATACGAGTTTTGAGTTAGCCACACAAAAAAGGTTTGTGCTTTTAAAAAAAAAAGTGAGAGATAGGGGATGATGAGATGTCTTTATCATGTGATTAAGCTTCCTACTCATTTTTGTTGCAGAGTTGGACCGGGCAGTTATGGTTGTATGGAAAAGGCTGGCATACCAAAATGATAAAGGTTACAAACTGTGGCCTTGTCATGAAAAAATAAGGTAGAGAGGATTCGATTTCTTGCGCGCACACACACACAAAAAAAAGTACTGAACTTCCCATTGGTTATCAGCAGAGGAGCCTGAGGATATATATAGCTTCTGTGCACAGGACAGCAGGAACAGAACAAAACCTCCAGCAGTAGCAGAATGGAAGAACAGATGCACATAAGCAGTGCTGCAGGGAAGCTGAGATCGAGGAACTGCTGCAGGCATGGAACCACCACGATGCACAGAACTTGCGGGTATTAAAAGCTCAGGAAATTTTCGGAAGAGAAGCAGTCTGAGAACTGCAAGGACAACGCTAAGAGGTTGCAGCACTGATCAGTTGTTGGTGCCAACTCACTGCTCTGATCCCACTTCTAACTAGGCCTTTGCTGATGTTGTGTGCAGGATCAGGCAATGAGGATGTTACCTTGTGCGGGATGAAGTATAGCTTCGAGAAGTTTCAGGCACACTTTCATTGCTTCTTGCAACAGAGGTCCCTTTCCAAATGCATCAGGACGAATCCTACCACACCATTTCTCCATTCTGTCACCCTAACTTGCCGACCAATCAGGTCAAGGATTTGTTAGGGATTCCCTGGACTTGGGCAGGTGAGGGAACCCCAAACTACCAAGAAAAGAGAGTTAAAATTAAATATTATTTTGTTGAGTAAACTCTTACCCACTTCTATCTGCAAAAGCAATAAGGCCCAAGGTGGCCGACAGGAATCAGCAGTCCCCTCACTGTAGAAGTAATCATTTAAAGAAGCATCATTCTAAAACTCTATACTATGGTACTATTATAACATGACCCACAGTATTTAACAGTCTTGGGCAGGGGGAAGGCCCTTCTGTATTAGCACTTGACTACTCATCAAATTCTCAAGTGTTTATTTATTTGTGATTTCTGTCTCCAACTGCTTAGTAAAGCACTTAAAATTTTTATATTATGACTAATAGATCATTGTCTGTGCAGGCTCTACTCTTCATAAAATTGCTCACTTTTAGCATGCAGGTGTTACGGGAGGTGCCGCAATCCACCTATACGTTGTTGGCAATGTTGGCATCCAGATGATGGTAATAGTAGCAGCACCTTGCCTCCAACTTTCTAAATGTGCACACCTCTACCATTCTGCATCTGCCAGGGATATACCCAGAGGTTTTGTCTGATTCCATGTTGTCTGCATTCATCTTCACAAACTGGGGCAGAGAAAAGCTTGAAGAAATCCAGGATAAGATGATGGAGTTGGGAAAGGGGTTAACTATGTTTTGCCCATATCTCCTGGTACTTTTAGTTAACAACACTGGCAACGGTTACTCCCTTTATGTTCTTCATTTTTGAAGCAGTACGAATATCCTCGAGTTCTTGCCAATCTGCAGTTTGTCTGTGTGCTGGAGACATATGAGAAAATCACTATCTTCCTGTCAAGTGATGTCTGTCGCTCAGCCTCCCTCGGCTTGGAGTCAGTATGTCTGCTTAACGTAACAAATGAATTCAGCCACTTTGTCCTCATCTTCTGCTGCATTCCCTTTGGTGGAAATAGGCTAAACAGCTCAAACATTGGTAACTGTTGGCAACTTTTCTTTTATGTCCCAGGCCTGAATCAGATTCCCTGCCGTGTTTAGTAAGTTTTGTCTCATGGTTTCTCTTCCATATGTGGTAAAGAAAGGAAAATATTATGAAACCGTGGATACTACATATATATATATTTATCCTTTAAAAAAATGAATGCATCATGTATTAGTGCATAAACGGCACAATAAACTTGTCTGTCTCATGCCTAGTAGGCACAGTATAGGAAATGGTATGATGAGATTCCTCTCCATAAACCAATTTAATTTAGCTCCTTCCTGAAAGAATCAATACTGTGTCTGAAAGTAAAGTTTAGTCTTCATAACTTTTTTAGTATGTTACATCATACTTTAGATTGCTGACAGTAATTTTTCTTATTTGGGAGTTCTTGTGACATGGGCAGAAAGAACAGAGATGTCTAACTTCACTGTATTGAAGCATTGTGCTTCGATAACATTTTTGCATCTCCAGTAGGTCAAAATTGAATGCAGTAGGGAAGACGGAGTGTTGTAACCCTTTTCAGACAACTGAAGTGAGTCATTCCTTCATATTATTTTTAAATGTCTAATAAGATTTCCCTATTTTCTCAAGATGGTGTAACAGTAGAAAAGCACTATTATATGTGAAGAGGTGTTTTTTTTTTTTTCTGAGTGAATGAAGTTTGCCAGCATTATTTGGGAAAGATGCGCTTTCATATTTCCATCAAAATAATATACCTCTGGTATTGCTGCCTCGTATTACAGGTATTTCAGATTTACTTACTTGGCAAAAAGTATACCTATAGCATCTGCTTAATAGAGTAATGAGTTGTATCAAATATATGCACACTACCCCAAACAAGCCTATTTCAAGAGCTGCTGAAAATCTTTAAAGTTATGTTTTAACGAAAGGCGCAGTTCTCATGTTAAATTAATGGGGAGGGGGGAAGCATGTAAACTAAAGAAAACGATATCTTGACTCAAGTGTCTACCAAAGACATCAGTAGCTTCTATTAACAAATCATCTTTGCATGTTCTGAGGAACAGCGGCAATTATCAGGAACTGAGGGTCCCCAGCAAACGTAGAAGCAGAAGTGTTTCAGAAGAGGTCCTGCTGTTACCACCATTTGTGCTTTTTAGCACTTGCATGTTTCGATTCTCTTCAAATGCTGACTTCAGAGTCAGCAACTGAAATAATTGCTAAACTAGAGCACGGTAGGTTTCTTGGTTTCTTGGCTGTATCGCTGGAGCTTACCTGTCAAGGGGCCAAAAGGATTGTACTCAACTAGTACGGCCGAGGGCAGGCTTAAAGGTGAATGAAGACGCATACTCTTGAAATGCAGTTCTGCGAGTATGAAGATGCATGTCAGAGCGTAACCTAAAGTCAAAGGACTTGCCATGTTTCGGTTTGGTCTGAAGCTCTTAATCCTACCTCCAGTCTGCTGATGCATACAGGAATGTGAGTTCAGGGTATGGGAGTGATGAGACGGAGGAGATGTGTTCGGATAGCCTGGGCAGCGGTTTGGTTTATATTTTGTTGCACCTTTTCAACACTTACTTCAGTTACACTGATTAAGACTCTATTAAATGGATTATGTTGGTATAAAATTAGTAATATCCCAATATTCACGCACCAATTATACCACTTTATGTATCTCTACTTGTAGCATCTCTGGCCCTTGTGATCTCAAAAATTCTCCGCAGCTGAATTGATTTCCTCTGAATTTTGTGGTGGTGGAAAATTTTTCTAAGTACAGTGTTGGGAACAATAAGAAAAATTTAAAGATTTTGGTAGCTTTTTCCTTTGGAGTGTTATATGTGTAACACAGCTGTCCTTCATTCTTTTTCATCACCTGTTTGGGAAATGCATTTATATTTATTTTTTTTGTTAAAAAACAGTGGTTTGACTTTGGAGCTGGAAAACAGCTACATTTACTATGGAAAATATTTTCTGGTGGGATTGATGCCTATAAAGATTTCATAACGTTTTCGTTGTCTGAAGATCTAGTACAATACCATGTTCAGGCAATAATTTCTATGTAATTCCATGTTAAAATGTCTCAACACTGTAAACATCTCCCCACTAGGGAGGAAAAAATGGCATTGCATGACAAAATTAGATTCATAGACAAACTACCTTAAAAAGGTCAGGGAGTTTAGATCTACCTTTCATTTAGGTGGATACCAGGTAAAACATAGCAGCTGATGATACTTGAAAAGACCACCTGAACCAATTAGTAAACTAGGACTTTGCTGCCAATCAGTTTGACTAGAAAAAACTGACTTAATGGGAGTCAGAGCAGAATATGCTTGGATTTGTTTACACAGTGGCCCAGAGTTCTGTATTATTTGTACTGTGAGAAAAAGGGTTTTTTTAACCCGAAGTACAACATCTCTGCCCTGAAAACTGCAAGAGCAATGCTGTTGAAAAGCATATCTATTGTACCATTTGCTCTCAGTTCTGGTTTTCCTTCTTTTGCTTCAGGATATGAAGAAAAGATGTTGTGACCATAGATGCAGATTTACTGGTGGGAACCAGGGGCTTTTGTCCTTCTTTTAGTATTACCTCTTGTGCCCTCTGCCTTTTTTATGACTAGAGACATTGTTAAGTTCCCAAGAGGAATTTGACCATTTGCTCAAGAGATCTAAGTAATGCAGAAATTTGCATATTGGCTGCCCAGCACATGTGCAAAGAATTGGCTTTGTCCAGACTTTGTTAAACATGCAGGCTGGCTACCTATGCCATTCAGTAGTCACCCATGCCTGTAGTTTTTCTAATTCATGTACCTTCCTTGGCTGCCTGAGATTTTCCAGGTGAAAATACATGCAAGATGTGGCCCAGGCTCCTATGTGCCTTGACACAACCCTTCTCCTTCCCTCTGCCATTCAGGCTGTGACCGCACTTGCCCCGGTCATTGGCACTGACTATCAGCAGGAAGGAAGAACGATCCCCTCAGCTTTTCCAGGCTGTCTGTGTCCCAAATGCACATTTCCTATCCGCCACCACCATCTTGTAGCATATGCACTTTTTCTTCCTCAGTGTTTCTTGATGTGGTCACCCTCATAAGGGCCCCCGGTGCCAAATACTGCAGCTGTTTGGAATGATCTTTTGGATACATGGGAAACCGGAGAGTACGAAGGACTGGTTTTAAATCTGGCAAACAAATCAAAGGGGTATCTGCAAATGCCCCAGACCTGCACTTTGTTCCATCAGCTATAAAAATAAGTACCTAAGTTACAAGGAAATATACATGAAAATCAGTTTTCTTCTCTAGACTCTTGGTTGTTGCTGTCCATTTTGATGCCTCCAAACCATAATGGGACTACAGGAATTGACTGTGTATAAATATTATTTAGTTTCTATACGAATAGATCGTATGAATCAGCAAGGAGCAGCAGACCAAAAATTCAGCCTTGCTATAGATCTTTTGTGCCACTCTCATGATCCCTAGAGGTTGGAAGAGTTCATTGAAGCAAATGTAATTTAATGTAGTGGGTCTCCTCCAACTTTGTCAAGGACTTAATCACTGGCTGGCCTAGGGCAAAGGGGAATGCCCCAAAAGTGTAAAGCCAAGTTAAGATGGAGTGTAACCAGTGTCTTACCCTCTCTAAATGAAATTCATTTTTTTGCAGCAATATCCAAATGCTAAGAGCAATCAGAATGATATGTTTTACTGAAGTGCTCTTACAGGGCTCTGTGTAGCAATAGGATTCAGACTGTGTCAAGAAATTTACTCTGTATATTGTCTCTGGATACTTAAACAGTTTTCTTAAAATACATTTTAGCAGCTAGGTTGTTCAGCTTAAAAACTGGTAAAGGAAATTAAAAGGCTGTTTCCATGGTTTACAAAAACACATCCTATAAATAGATTTTCCTACTGCAAAAGCCTATGTCAATTAATTCTTCCAATTAAGCCTCAATAACATATACTCCACGAGAATTTGCATTTGTGCATTATGCATGGGAATTACGCGTAGTAATTTAATGGACTATAATAGTCCTCAGCCTACCCTGGGATCAAAGTTGTGTCCTTTTTCTTCCCCTGTGTTTATTGGCAGCTTTTGATTCCATCAATCACACCAAGGCAATGTCAACTTTGAAGAGGCACTGTGGGTTACCATGAGTATTATTTTGGCATGTTTGGAGTAGTCTCAGACAGAGTTCTCTGATAGTTATTCTGGTCGATCTTTTTTTCTTCTCGTAGCTCTTCACGGTTCCATCTTCAGCCCTTATTAGTCTTTTGTTGTTTTTTAAATGCTGGTATCTAGGTTACAGTAGCCTTTTAAAATATTAGATGTACCATGCAGATGACAAGACTTCCTTTCTGAGCTGTCCCTTCCAAATTTGATTTGGTTCCTGCAGTTTCTGAGCTGCTCTGAAGACTTGTTTCTGAATTTGGGCCAAAAACTGCACAATATTTTGCTTTAGTGAGTTTTGTGACAAAACATAAGCTTTATGTGTGGAACCCACTATCATGCCGGACTAGCTTTTTCTTTGCAGTCCCTTTGAGGATAATTTTTCCATTTCCTGTCACTACAGATTGCACTCTTGGAGGCAGTTTTAAATCAGTAATGTCTTTGATGTTTTTCTTTTACCATGCCAGGAACATTCCCAGAGTGACACTGATGCTCTCCCAGGCTGTCCAAATGTGTATTCATGGCAGGCTTCCGCTAAGCTGCTGTAACACCCTCCTGCTCTGTTTGCTAGCTTGCCAGATGTGAATAAGCTCCAGTTAATTGAAAATACCAGATTTTGAATAGGTTGCAGTTAATTCAAAATGCTATGGCCAGATTGTATGTGTGTCTAAACATTATGTTGCTAAATTTTAACCATTGCATGACTCTTCTGTGAAAACCAAATGACACAAACTTTTCTCGGATGCTTTGAACTTTTTCTTCTCGGGCTTCCAGTGCCCTTAAAGAAAAATGTTCAGTGGATCTTTCCAAAGCAAGCTGAATGCATCTGACATAACTGCAGGTCAGGTAGAGTAAATGGACTAGTTGTTTATAAATGACAGCTGAAAATGAGGTGCTAACATCCTGAATTGTGCTCTGTCACTGCTGTGGAGTTGCATACCTACAGATGGGAGGAATTAATTTTCTGTCTGTCACTGTAAGAGCTTCTTTTCTTTTGCTTGTGCCCTCCAGCATGTTAAGCTGGAATTTAGACTTTTCGCTCAATGCAACTTTTGTGGTTTGGGCAAAAACAAACCAGAAAAAAGATTTAGTTTTGTTGTCAATGCTTGTTCATCATATACACCGTGGTATTTCTATTCCATCCATTTTGAAGCTGAGCGAGGCCGTTTGTGAAAACCAGGTATGAATACTGGTTACGCATTCTCCCAGGTGTCCTAGTCCCCTGAGTAACCCCATTATTCAGGGTTGTTGTTGTCAGAACAACTGGTTATAGAAAGAGAGAAAACTTCAGGTCAGCACTGAGGAGCAAAAAAAAGATTTCTCATTTATCTTAAGCTGTAGCTTCTGGATGCAGCAACTCTGTAATTCAGATGTGCCATTTTCCCCCCAAAATACCAGGAAACATAGTATTTTTGTTATGGAAATTGATCTTTTTCTGCATCTAGCTATTAATTATGGATCTTTTCCTATGCCTGTCTCTTTGGGACATGTCTGCACTGTTTCTTTCTTCTCCTGAAAGAGATTTGATGGGCTGGCAGTACTGGCTTTGTGATCTGTTGTAGGGAACTGGGCAGTAGGGATGTCTTCACTATTTATGTTTCATTCTATTTCTTCATAACAGTTCCTTTGTCTAGGGACATTCGTACTAGCAGTATGCATTCGTACTAGCTAGCCAGTGTTTAAAAGGGAGAGACAGAATTTATAACAAGAAAGCAATAAGACATTTGGGGGTAAGAAACCTGAAGAGCATTCAAACAAGAGCTCACAGGTTTACAAAATCAGAAGTCTCGCATGTCAGTGCTGATGTTGTAGAAGGAGAATTATCCAAACACTATGCCTTACAAAACTGCAAATACTGGGCTCTTCTGGCTCTTCAGTAAAAGCTTTCCGTGTCTAGGATTTTGAATGGTCATGCTACATTGGGATCTCTGCATGTGCTAAAGTTATAGCATTTTCTGCCTTCCATGATGCTACTTCTATTACTGACATAGCTATAAATATTCGGAAAGGATATTGTGAAGAATTTGGAAAAGCCTGTGCTTTTCAGTATAACTGGATGAATCTCTTAATATCATATGATTCAGGCAGAAAGCCTGAGTTACCTTGCTGACAGCAAGGAGGCTCCAGGCAGGAGGGTGCGTGCTAAGGCCATACGAGTGGCTGGAAATGGCAGGTGGAATGACTAAAGCTATTAGACCAACCAGGCTGACATCAGACCTAGGCAGAAGGGTAAAAATCAGAATGCTGATGGGGATTTAATTATTTCAAATTTAAAAGATGGAAATGAGTCAATCAGCTTTTATGGCATGTTGGTCTGGTTTCATTCCTCTGATAAGTTTGGTTCATTAAAGCAATTGTTTACATACCACAGAAACTGCCTTTCCTAAAGCACTGAACTGCATGTTATTGTGATTAGAAGTCAACACTATCTGATATTGATTAAGTGCAAATTAAATGGATTTAGGCACTTGGTAGCTGGTATATATCAAAGTGGTGTCATGCAAGATTTATCATTGAATAGCAGTATTTCAAACGGGATTTTGCAGAGATCAGTTCCAGGTCAGCGCTATTAAATACCGTTTTATAAATTACTGGAAAAGTAAATATAAAAGCAGTGCAAATAAAATTTATGGATGACATAAAGTGTGTCAAAATATTGAGAATAGAGCAGCCAAGCTAAGCAATCTGGATTTCTCGAACTGGCAGGATGCAAGCAAAAGCTGACTTCACGTGTCAGGGTTCCTGCCTGTAGTCTTGCATGAGAAGCTGCATAGGCTGGAGTTGCAGCACTGCTCCTGTGCCACACGGTCCTCTTCCTTGGCATGCTTAATTGGCTGAGCAGAATGACGTGCTGACACTGCTTCTGGGACCTGAGTCGGTATCCCTTCCCTGGGTGATGCTACATGCTATGTTGGGTCTCTCTAGCTACACAGTTCTCCTATGAGTGTGGTTAGAGACCAGTAGAAGTGGTGCCACAAGCAAGGTGGAAGTTAGCTGTTGGTTTCAGAACCCTTTCTATCAGCAGAGTATGAAATTTATATTTCAAGGTCTTAAATTAGGTCTTCACTGTTAGTTGTCATCTATTTACCAGCGCTAACCCTCAAGAAAAGCAAGAGAACACAATGGTTCATATCATGTAAAATTCATTATGGGAAGCTAAGTCTGCAGAGATTACACTAGTTGCACAAACAGAGCGGGAGAAAAAGGAACTTTGGGCTGAAGGTTGATACTCTATTTTCCAGGAGCAGCATGAGCTAAAGATGTAGTATTATAAAATTAAAATGTTTGGGATTGCTGGGGTCTCTAATAACTATAATATAATTCTGTACGTGTATATACATAATTATATGTGTATGTCTATCTGCCTGTTCTCTCTCTATCACACAACTGATACCAAATTTTACAAAGAACAGAAGGAATTTCAGAGACTTCAGGCCAATTACTGGCTTGTGCAGTCATTTACTTCAGGGTAGGTCCATACAGCCACTGGAAGGAGGGGCCACAGTTCTCGTTCCCACTACATTTTTCATGTTGGCACCATCGTATATACTGCTCCATGGTGAAGGCAGGGCAAGGAATGGTTCTTTCTACAGCAAATCCAACTAGAAAAAGTATCTTTCAGCTCGATTGCTTCCCTGACTCGTCTCGTTGCAAGGCCATTTGGGCTCTGGTTCTGGTTCCAGGGAAGCACAAGGGAGGCACTGCTTCTTCATGGCAGTGCTGCAGACTTGTGTTGGATCGGGGCCTTGAATAATCTCACTACATACTCAAATTCAGTTTTGCAATTCTGCTTGTCATTGTCGCCATTTGCTGCTGCTCTCCTTCCTTACATGTGGGGTTTCCAAACCTGTGGGTTACTTACTCATCCAATCCTTTTTTGCACTCCTGTTCCTCTTGAGGTTGATAGTTTTATTTCCCCAGTGGAAGGTGGCTTCCAAGGGACCAAAGCTGTCCTAGACGTTGTTAAGGAGGCATAAAAGCTTCACAGATAGAATGGAGTGGTTTCTTCATCTGTTTTGTGCCATGGTTGAAATATTCTAGCATAACAGAGAGATTAAACCAGGAATGGATCATCTCTTTTTCTTTCAGGCTAGTTATACACTTTTGAGTTCTCCTTCTCACACCTGGCAAATCACTCAGTCAAAAAGAGTGAAAAATGGATGGTTTGACTCCCCACAGCAAATGTAGTCCAAGTGAGTTACTGCATGGTACACAGCATGAAGGTATCGCATGAAAACTCCCAAAACCACGTGAAACAAATACCAACTTACTTTAAATATATATTTTAAGAGATGGCCATGAGGAAAGCCTGACTAGCACTACAGCTGACTTCTCCTTATGTACAGGAAGGTTTACAATTCACATTTGCTGAAAGATTTAATCCAGCATTACTAACACCTATTTGTGGTGCTGTGTATCAGAGGAACAACTTACAAGAATGCCTTGCACAAGTAACAAAATATTGAGACGGGCAAAACCAGAGTGATGTTTATAGGCCCAAAAGCTGGCAGCAATGACACCTGAAAATGCCAGTGAGAGCCACGTACAACAAGTGAAGAGAAGCACCTGGTCTGCTGAGAGATGGTTGTTGTTGCAAAGCCAGGGACATTCCTGTTAGCATCTCTAAGGTTCATTAGAAGTACATAAAGAGAGTGACCTCTCTTGGGAAATGAAACAAAGCATTTAATAGCAATATAGTCGTTTTGCTTGCCAAACTGTTGCATTACACGTTGCCTTTTCCTTTTGGGAATAAAATATTGATCCACCTGAAACATTTCAGAAAACCTTGAATAATTGCCCCACAGAGACCTGAGGGAGGCAGATGTCGGGCGCGGAGCTTGTTTTTAATGCGTGGGGGCAGCGCAGAGGACCTGGCTCCCCGCACTGAGAGAACTGATAAGGGGAAGAGCAGCAACTGTGGAAGAGGAGCTGATTTCATATCATCCCATCCCTCCCTGAGCTGCTACCTGGGGCCTCACCTGCAGTCTTTGGAGGCTTGGTGATCTTCTGCTGCCCCACCACCTGTAACCGCGCTGTCGTCCTCCCGAAGAAGCCGAGCATCGTGCTGGCTGTGACTGATGGGGCACAGCTTTCCAGGGCAGCCGGGGGGTGGAAAAAATACAGATCCGAGGGATATCGTTATTGCTGCTGCAGGCGGTGGAAAATAAACAGCTGAACCCCAGAGAAAGGTCTTTTCTTCAGCTGCTTGAGACATTGAATGAGGTAGGGCAAATTTAAATCTAATAATCTGGTTGCAGCCTTTCTCCTTCCTGGTGTAAATAGGTGAGTTAAGCAGAAAGTGAAGCTAGGAAAAGAGGAGGCGGCTGACAAAAAATGAGGAAAGAGCAGGTTGATTGCAGTGGGAAGCAAGTGTAAATACATGGCTTCTGGCCTCCCCAGGCGTGCTTTCCACTAAGGTGTAAATTCCAGTAACAGGCGTGTAGTCTGTGAAGTAATTCTGGGGAGAAATTAAAGTACTCATAACTGGACAGTTAGGAAGTACTACTATTAACAGGTCTAAAGACCTCTAACTAGCTCTACCTGATGGGCAACTGGGGGAGCAGGCTGGGGCGCTGGCTGAGCCGGTGGCAGGATTTTAGTTCTTGGCATGCTGGGGAGCTTTCGCACCCACAGCTCCCACTGCAAGAGCCGCTCCTCATCTGCCCCGCGGATGCCGGGCACCGGCTGAAGGGAGCTGGGATGGCTGGTGCTGAGCTGGTGACACGGGTTGTCTCAGCTATCTTGTTAGTGCTTCAGTGGCTTTGACCAAGTTGCTTTTTATTTCTACAGAAACCTACCTGGTTCTGTACATGTATTCTGTAGACACCAGTGATTCTGTTCACGGGTAGAGTGAGACTGTTTTATGCGCTGTGGTCTGAAATGGGGTCTGCTCTGTTTTATGAGATTTCATCACTGGACTTGAAGGTAGCAGGGCAGTGGGCAAGGAGCTGCAGTGAAGGTGGACCAGCACTCTGATGATGGAAACAACTTCTTTCGGTGGCATCTAAATTATAGTGGCCTATTACTGTGCTACCTAATGCACAGTGTGCTGAAGTGACTCTTGTGTTTCATGATAAAATGCAGCGTTTCTCCTCCTGTGTCTTGAGGTAGGTAGCTTTTTCCATTGCTCGTATATGACTTCCATGCCCCTCTTGTCACTCTACAAGCATTATTGGTGCTCTTATTTATGCAGAGAGATTTTTCCAGCATTTAGTCTATAGTGAACCGCTCAGGAATTGCATTATATTTTTTTATCATCTAGTCCTGCAGCCTTCCCATAAAATCCAACCACAGCATGGAGATATGTATAGTACATTTTAAACTCTATAAAGTCTTCCATATGTAAAACAAATTAAGCTCTAATATTCTGTCCCAGGCTATTGTACTGGTGGGAGACCAGGATTCTGCAGTTGCACTCTATGGGAATGTTGCTGCCTTTTGGAGGGGACATGTAGGTTGATGCATTATATACCTGATGTATGTTTGAAGCTGTGACCTGTGAAGTACTAGGGCAATAAAAAAGGTGATATTTCAAAGGATAGGCTGGCAACAGTATGTATTGAAGTCAAAATGATGACAGCTCGTCACTTTGAGCAGTCTCAGCAAGAATAACTAGCTAGCCTGGATGCAGATACAAGGCATTATGACATTATCAAGCTCAATGTGGATTGCAGAACCTGACAAAAAAGCTTGATAACCGGGCAGCTCAGTTGCTTGATGCACACTGTGCACGCCCAAGCTGGCTTGGTTAAAGGTAGACATCCCCAAGACAGCACATCTGCTTCTTGTGTACCTAATGTGTGATCCCACAGGACTAAAACTGGGCTACCTCAAACACCAACCATCAGAACCAAATCCTAGTCCTCAGATTGCAGTAGCTGGTGCCAAGGACTAGTTCAGCTCTCGGCCCACTCTAACAAGATCTGGGACTATTGGTCTGTAATTCTAAAATACAGAAATTACGCTTCTGCACTTGCACGTTATTCAGAACACTCGGTCTTGTTTCTGCTGTGGACAGGTTTCACTTGCATGTTAGTGACTGAGTGATTCCTACAGATTGTTTCCTGGCTGAATGTGTCCTGTCAGGAAACAGCTTCATAAGTGTTCACACACTGTCTGAGAGCAAAAGGGTTTTTTTAGAAAGAGACGATGCTTCCCTTCTCTTCTTCCACCACCTGATAAGTTGCTTCATTACTGTCATATAACTGCTCCAACTATTTTCTTATTTTTTGGAAGAAAGCGGAAAGAAAATTTGCCCCTCTTTTCCCCCTTCTATTTTATGCAAAAAAGATTTTGGAATAGATTTTCAAGGATACAAATTGCATGCAGGCCTGTCCATGTCTCTTACTTTTTATGCTATGTTTTCAATTTTGCTCTTAGTGTGTTGTCCACTCACATCCTTACACATTAGGCCATGCATTTAATAGCACAATTTATGCTAAAAAGAACATACATTTGGGAAATGCAAGTCATATATTTGTAATCAAAATGCAGTAGATGTTTTTTCACTTGTCTGAGGTTGTTAAATTGTGAAATCTTTTCTTTCCATCTTTCTCTTCCAGTCAACTAGCCTTTTTAAACAGAAGCCAAAAAGATACACATGGACCCAGTGTTTAGTCTGAGACTGTGAAAGCTACATCACTTCTCTTCCTAGTTCACCATAGAGTGCAATCTTTATTACTGTAAAAAAATTCCAAGTAATTTCACAATATTCTTTTTCCTTGTTTTTCTTATATGCAAATTTCTGTATGATAAACTTAAAAGAGGCATTACAAAATCTTGAGCCTCTTTGCAAAGAATTCAATGCAGCTTAAAGAATTGAGTAATGATGCTTTATTTGTGCGTGCTTATTTGAATACAAATCTAGCATAAGACAGAAGTAATCTGATGCTCAGCTGACCTTTCCTTTTCAATATGAAACTGGGAAACAGCACTTCAGTGCACTTTTACCATCATGGAAAAATAGAGTGAATTTTGACTGCTGTAATCTTTGGGAAATCTTACCTGTAGTTAGGACAGCCTCACTGTGAATTTGGTAGAGAACCGAAATCTAGAATTTCCATAATTTACACCTTATCCAGCACAGTACTGGTTATTCTGTAGGCTTCCTACGTCTGACAAAAACCCAAGGCTGGGTCTGAGGTTCCCACATCAAACCCTTAGAGAAATGTAGGTGTCCGATCACGTAAGAGATGCATACTCACACGCAAGGCCACGCTGTGGAAGCTCCTCGCTGAGCTTAGCCGTGTAACGCCAGCTCCCGCAGAGTCCCATGGCCTGTCCAGCACAGCTCTGCTGCTCCGGCTGCCCTGCTCTGTGCCGGGCATCCCAAGGGGCAGCAAATTTGTGCTTGCCAACGGATTCCTCTTCAGAGGAGTGCGAGATGGGCATAACATGGATAAAAACTTGACAGGTCTGTATTCTCTACCCAGCGGCTGGCTTTTTCATTTGATAGAAGAGTCTGGCTGGAGCCTGGTAAACACTTTCCAATAAAACTTTTATTTCAGTGGAAATTTTTTGTTTCTGAGAAATAAACACGTTTCCATTTCCAATGAAGGAAAAAAATTCCCCAGCTAGCTCTAGTTGCTACCAGCACCGAGCCTGAGCATCCCTTACAATCCCATCACGTCAGACAAAAATCCGTTATACCGTAGAACCATATCAGATTTCCGTAGCTGCCAGGTCTCACAGATGGGCTTTGCATTATGTCCACCTGGTCCATGGGGTAAGGTTTATTGCAGATACACCAGGAAATGAATGTCCCACCATAAAGGGACTAAGCAGAGAAGACCCTAGTTTCCCAGAGAAGCAGCTGGAAAGCCAGTCGATCCCCACAGTGGGGATATCCACACGCTCATCCTGGGCAGGCATTCCTGGCACAAACCAACCCGCTGCTACAACTGGCAGGCGGCTGTAATGATTCTCAGCAGAAAAACCAGGTGGTAAACGGCCACGGGGTCTGCGCTCCCCCTTGCCCCGCAGCAGCCGGCCTGGCGCACTGTGTTGTAGACTGATGGGTTTGGTGTTTTCACTGGCAACAGAAAAAAAAAAGTTTCTGCTGCCGTCTGTTTTTCAAGTATCTCTTGCTACTTGCCTTTTAGGACCTGTAGTCTGGTCCAGGGAATTGTTGATTATGTTAAAAGTAGGAAGGGAATAACACGGCGAACTCAGCAAAGCGCTCTTTCGCTTTTTCAGCGTCCTCTGCGCTTTGCTGGATCTGTCAGTCTCTCCAGCAGGAAACATAACTGTAACTCAGGAAGGGTTTCAATTATCTTCTTGTTTGCTGGAAATAAAAAGAAACCTCAAGCTGACATGTTTCTGAAGAGGAATCCCAAGGGATACATACTTCATACCACAGAAACCAGAAAGAAGAAGAAAAACCGAGAAGAATGCCTAACCAGCTCCAAAGCCTTCACTGGCCAAACCAAAGGGGAACAGAACATGAGCAGCTTTGTTATCTATTTACTAGCATCTTACTGTCACCCATGTCTCAAAACCTTAGTATCGTACATGCTGGGGCACCTTACTGTCATGCTAATGAGTTGGCCTGTCATATCTTCAGGGGCCCGGGAAGGAAAAAAATCAGAAATGGAGTTTGTAAATGTATGTACAACCTACTGCAGGAACACATGGACTTCAGGGAATTGTGTGCTGTGGATGATTATAGAGAGGTCACAGTTTACCACCTTTAACAGTCTCCCCTGGGTTTTAAGAGGGGAAGTACGTCTCACTAGCTGTCATCATTACATGAGTAACTACAGAACAGTATATAACACTCTTCTTTTTCCTGCACGTTAGCACCACCGTTCTCTGAAAGCAGAGGAAGTTCTGCCTTCTCCCAGCCTTCCTGAAGGCATTGCCCGGGGATAAACCTTGAGCCTAAACAGTCCTTGAGCTTAACAGTCTGTTACTTCCATACTTTGGGTGCAAATATGACAAGATGCATTGAGCCAAGTGACCGTTTAACATGTACATAACCCTTTGTAAATAAGACGAATATTGGAAAGAGTTTTCAGGTTGTTCCGAATAACTTTGGAAAGAAGCCATCGTACAGTCTCTTGCTCTCGTGCAGAATTTCCCCATTGCTGCTGTTATTCATAAGCTGTAGACAGCAAAAAAGTGCTCCCCCATCCAAGTTTTTCAATCATAGAGGTGTTTTTTTCAGGCTGTACAGAAAGCCATAACGTATGGTGTATGCGCTACCTGAACCTCACAGAGGTGAAGCAAATGTCAGCAGTATCACCTTTTTTCCAAACAGTTCAGTAACCTGTCAACAAACAAACAGCTGGGGTCACCCCAGCTACCAGCACTCCAGCCTGGAGTTAATGGGTGATGGATTGTTCCTATTGCTGGCAAAACAGAAATATGTTGCAGATATCTAAAAAGATAAGGGTAAGGAGCTGTCTTTTGATCTTGTATCAGTAAGCAGCTTAAGCCTATACACATATCCCCACCCACCTACGCAAATGAACAGCAGCTCCAGCTGATGATGTAGGGCAAGACCACTTAGTTTCGGAAACGATTTAGGCTGTTGTACTGAGGTTGCTTAGGAGAAAGCGGTGCATTGGGTCAGCTGGATACTGCACGTCTCGGTCAGAGCCGGTAACTGGGGGGTATACCAGGAAAAGAACTGAAGGAGAAGGGCATTGGGAATTCCTTCTTAGAAATGTGGGAGATGTTACACACCCGGGGGCACGGTGTGGTCTGGTGCAAAATTTTCTTGTGGTCTGGATGCGGACCGAAGTATTATTTTTTTAATAGTCCTGATACAAGATCACATTTTCAGATGTTGCTGAGCGACTCTCCTGCTGATTTTTACTGTTGAGAAATCTGCTGTGAATTTTGTTGGACATAGCCATTACATGTAGTTGCTCAAGTAAAGAAGTGGAAGGTGGTTTGGATTATTGAAGATGTAAGAAAAATGTCATGCACAGAGTGGATTTATCTGAACTGGAACTTCACTTGAGATAACTGTTCATATTGCAAACCTTATGAAATAATTATAAGTACTAGTGCTCAATAAATGTAAACAGCTAAAGCTTTGCCTCCCTGTCTGCTCTAAAATACCATGTTTCCAATATCACAGTGTCATGAGACATTGCACTTGGACTTTTGATTCACTAGCAAAACACATCATTTCTTCATTATTGAATGACCTCAAATGGTAGTGTTTCATATATAAATCTACCATTATAGGTACTGATCTAGCATGCTTCTGCTAAGCCTGTGACAGATGATGAGGTCACAGCATCCTCTATTGCTATCCTTCCTACTTCAGGCTTTCAGGGCAGTATAATGAAGAATGAAGGCATCTTTTTTCCTTTTTTAAAGTGCAAGTCACCTTCAAGCACCTGCCTTCTGAATGGGAGGAGACAGGCCTTTGAAACATGGCTTCTTTTATTTCCGTGTTTCTTAGTATTAAAGAAGGGCAAGTTTTACTCATTTTCATTTTGTGGTGTGTTAACTGGAGTATATTTAACTACTTCAACAGCAGAATTAATTATTTTATGCAAAATGAAATCAATATTTAATAGTTTCTATGTAAATTCTGATGCTTCATTTTGGAGTACATGTTTCAAGTAATAAAATTTCCTGTTAGCTTTTTTTAATCAATTTTGGTGCCAAAGCATGCAGAAAGCTTATATTCTGCCATAGAAAGCTGAAGGAAATAGTGCTTTTTTTCAGGGAATGCAAGTTCCCTTCACTTCTTGGCCTTGCCTACACAGATTTCTAAACATTTTAAGTTATTCTGGCACCTTCAGGCTATAAAAAACGCATACTCCTTTAAAACTCTCCTGTTTTCCCCAACCTATGAGCTCCCAAAGTAAGCAAAATTGTTTTCTTCTTCTGTAAGTGCTGTCATTCTAACACTGTTTTAAACTCAAAACTCCCCTGTTGAAAAGAAAATGGCATTACCTTCAGTTTTTAGAGACAGCTGGTAGTATTGCCAAATTCATGTAAATATGTGCTGCAGCATTTTCCATAAGGGGTTGAACAACTTCGTCCACTTCTTTCTTCAATTACACCGTCAGTATTACTCTGAGAGAGAGTAATGAGAGGTGTTTAAGCAATAGAGGAAAAAGGGAAAAAATAAAAGTAGATGTTGTTGCCAGAATAATGGAACCCCAAGGACAGTGACTACATTTTCCTACCTATAGATCGGCTTACAGGCTGAGAGTTTTCTTAATGGTTAGATCTAATTAAACTTCTTTTTCTGTATCTGCCACTAATTGAGCATTTATTTCTGCCTCTGTGATTAACATGGATTATGCCAACATGTTTGTGTAATATTCTGTAGACTTTTTAACTGAGAACTTATTTTTTAATCATTCAAGCAGTTCTAATTCCTTTTAGAATTTATCAAAGTGTGGAGCTCAATTACAATCACAGACCTGTTGGGTTTCCACTTCTTAGAGAAGAGTGCAGTGTGATTCAGGAGGGACAAGAGAAAAAGGAACAGAAAAAGGAAAAGAAAAAAAAATTTTCTAGATTTTTTGCTTTTTTCTGCTCAAATGAGTTAGAAGGGTCATAGCACTCCTGTAAAGTTAAAAAAGAAATAGAAAAAAGCTAAAAAGTAAGATAACCAGGCAGCCTCTATCCAGCAAACATTTACAAATATGAATGTACTTAGCCAAAATAACCAAATAACCAAACTGCCGTCATTGCCCATAATGGCATCTCCTGCTGGCTCCAGGGATCCTGGCGGTGGACATCACTGGTTACAGGTTATTTGATTATTTGGTTCTCTTTCTCCAGTGGCAGATGTACTACTTTCCTACTGTCTGACTACTTGCGGTAGTTGCTAAGATGATGCCAAATTTTACAGAAAGATAAATATCTGAAGGTGGAAATCAGCTGGCAAAGTGTCTGAGCCAGCGATCAATATTCACTTTACAGTCCCTGGAGAAAAATAGGCACTTACAGGGCATAATTCCTAAAGCAGCTGCCTAAAATAGCTCAGCTAAACTGAGCCCTGGAAGTGCTGATTTCTCTCCATCGAATACAGCAGCAGCCTACAGTGCTTAGCTCAGAAGTGGAGGCAGCCGTACCGTGGGTGCCTAGGATCTGGCAAGATGTTGCCTGTCTATATATCTCAGGTGTCTGATTTACAGAAGATGCTATAGGGGAAGGTGGCCTCCATGTGTACAGGGCTGCTGACTCTTCTGCTGCTTGCAGCACAAGTATCTGAGAGCTGACTTGACAACTGAGTTTAAGCTTAATTCCTCCCCACCCCAGCGTATTATACTGGGTGTTGAGAGAGCAAGAAGCTTGGTAGGGCAATGGTTTTCCTTTGCCTTGGGTTTGTGACTGGCTGTGCAGATCCCATATAGGAGGGTCACAAGAGCAGCAGTTGGAGCAAGGGAGAGCAGAATAATGGTGCAGCGACCTGGCATGATAAACTCTCCCTTCTTTCATTCCTGTGGATCTCCTGAAGCTGCCATTTAATGATATTGAAAAGCTACACCAGAAGAGTGTTTATGGGTAAATGTAACAGAATCCTTGGGAAGAAGGCTCCACTTTCAGGAGGTTCAAATGCCACTCAGCAGCAAGCCTTGGGTCACGGGGAACAGTGAAAGAATGGGGGAGACATATCTCCTTTACAGTAGATGAAAATGTGCCCGTTTTATCTCCCGCCTGCTGGTCTTCAGCTGGAATCCTTCAGATACCATTAACATAATTTTCAGATGGTTAGGGAGGGGAACCATTTGAATATTTCTGGTCCTTCTGTATGATACGAAGTAAGTTAAAATAAACTGAATTCAGAGAGGCTATTTGCATAGTTAGGGAATCTTAAAATGACTAAGACTTTGCAGGATTGCGTCCTTCCTACTATCACAAGCCAAATACTGTAAGGGGATGGACTTTTATATGTAAAGTCCTGAACAAAGACTCAGAGGTATAGGCTGAAAGAAGTTAACCACTCCAGCCTCTTACATATTTTACACGTTTATCTGCTGCACTATTTTGAGTATATTATCTAATCTCCCTTGAAGTATTTCCTCTTCTGATATCTCAGGGGTTTCTCTTGGCAGACTGCTCCATTGAAGAATTACTCTTATTTGGAGGTTTGTCCTCACATCAAATCTAAATTTGTTATGTTTTAGGTGAACATTCTCCACGGTCAACCATGATCAAGTCTCTCTCTTTCATCTTGTTTCTCTCAAAAACTCCTTAAAAGTTCCATATTTTGTTTAAACTAGATGTCCTTTCCATCTTGTTCCTTATATCTTGCAGCTTTCTTAATGTTCTTCATCTTTGCTGCTTTCTCATCTTCACAGTGTGAAGGTCAAAGGATATCCTAAGTGAGGCCTCAGCTGTCATGTGAATACATGATTTATTACCTCCCTACTCTTTAAGTACAGTTCTTTGAATATGTGTTCTTTATATACCAGAAGTATTTCTGATTTTCATTTGTATAGACACAAAGTCTAAAAATGCATTTTAACTAGTTATTTTCCATAAGTTTTGGAACAAAAATAATTCACTGTGTACTCTAAGTAGTGACTGGGAGAGATCGCTTTTTATTAAAAACATTCGGTTTTGCAATATATACACATTCCTCCTTATGTGCTGTAGAATGATTTCCTTCCTCTCCCTGATCTGGGAACCCCATGACAAAAGTTGCTGTTGACCAGTCCTTCAGCTTTTCTACATAATAAGGACCTGTAAAGAAAAACTCCCACATTTTCTTTTAAATGCTCAGAACTCCCAGAATGTAAAATTTTGTCTGGCCTTTACTGTCTTTCCCTAAGTTTTGATGTCTTTATGCAGACAGTTAGGCTCAAAGAGTGATTTTGCCTGAATATGGACTATGTAAATGTAAGGATCAAACTAGTCCATATGTTCTACTGAAGAGCTTGCTGTGACTGGGCTCCAATTTTCAGTACTTCACCGCCTCTCTAGTCAGGTAAAGTGAATTCATTGGGAAGAAATGCAGTTGCCAAGCTGTGAGTCCTCCAGAAGTCCCAGGGAAACTGTGTCAACAAGCCAGGAGTCTTATGTTGCCCTCATGGCAAACAAGAGAACATGCGGTTCTGCATGGCCTTTCCTACCCACGCCTGCTCTGGACCACCTCTCTGGCCTCATTTAGGATTCTCCAGTTCAAACTTTCTTCCATCTTCTGCACTATTACATGGGATGCAGTATAGAAATTCAACTAACAATAACTGTTTCATTTACAGCATCATCCTTCTCCTCCATGTAGCTCAAGATCATGTTACCAATTTAACTGATCTGATAGTCGTGTCAGTTCAAATACTAATGAACATTTCTAATAGCCCCGTCATTAGCATAGTATGCTTAATATGGAAGGAAGGTGCTGCAGTTAAAGACATCTTGAAAGGACTTTGAAACAAAGCTTCAAGCACAGCTGGTCAGCATTAAGCATCACAGTGCTTACAATCCCCAATGTTGGTGTTGACGCGAAGACAGTTTCTGCTGTCTGGAGTCCTATGGCATTAAGAACTAAGTGTTTTCTAAATGTCCTTCTTAGTATAGGTATTCAGAGTTTTTTTCCCCTGGACCCTAAGGAGTTTCCACAGTTCTGAAAACCTATTTAATTGCCTGGTTTATTTTCTGAATGCCATTTTAATCCCTCTCTAATCTTCATTAAAAACAACATTATAATTACTTCATTAACTTTTCCAGATAAAGCATTTAAACTTCAGGAGCAAATAGCTTTTTGCTGGATCTTCTACTAATTGCTTCATCTAATACCACAACCTTGAGTTTTAAATGTATTTAATGAAAACATAAAGCTCTTGTTTAGTGTAAGCATGTTACTGAAACCTGAAGAACGCGTGGTGCAAGGGTAAAGATAGTAACTTGTTGTATTACATAGCTTTTAATGATGCAGTTTGAAACGCTGATGAGGAAGAAAGCTCAATTCATCTCCCAAGGGTAAAAATAATACCCTTAGACATTAGCCTTTAACTTGTTTTGACATCTTTGTTCCTGTGTAAAGGTTAAGTAATATGGTCAAATTTTATAAGTAATGCTTTATTAACGAAGTAACTTGCATTAAGGTTGTAAAATTGAACACCAGATCCGGAAATAATAAAAAGTAAAGGTTGTATCATAAAGTTAACTGATCCGTACAGCTCGTGTTCCCCAGATAAGGTATGTGCTCAGCTGCCTACAGGATGTGCAATTGTGAGTTACTGCTTCTGAATACCTTAACCTTTTAGTTTCTTCTTTCTTGAATATTTTCATTTACGGCCTGAATGTTGAATGAATGTAGGTTCTTACATTAATTTTTACTTTGCGTTTGTTGGAAGAACAGAACGGCGCATCAAACCCCTGTGCCGCCTTTTAGCTGAGCGTATAAACTACATTCTGTGTCTACACAGCTCTTGGTCCCCAGTTTGTTGCTTGTATACCTGCTAACATGGAAATCTTGTGGGTTTGCCTGAAGTGCCTGTGTATGTATAGTTATAGTCAGGGAATGGGCGGCTGAGAGACAACAACTTCAGCTGCTTCTCAGATGTGCGATTGCCATTTAGGAACTTCCAGTGCATTTCAAGGTGAAGTCAAATTACTTCAGTGGGCCACTGCAGAAGGTGATGTAGCATGACAGTTTTTGACTTTTCCGTGAAATGAGATAGAAGCATTTACACAGGCCACTCTGAAGTATCTTCTGGAAGGCAAAAGCTGATGAGTAGTAAAGAGCCATTTCCAAAACTACTTCTCTGCTGTGAGTCTCTGGACTGGACAGCTAAGTTGCTCAGCGTGTGCCTGTATGTCAGGAATGGCAGGATTACTCCTAGCATTTCAGACCTGCTATATTTTCCTATGGTAGGTTGACCCCAGCCAGCAGCTAAGTACCCACACAGCTGCTTACTCACTTTCTCACCCCCACTCCAGTGAGACAAGGGAAGAAAATAGGAAGAACAACAATGAGAAAACTCACGGGTCAGGATAAAGACAGTTTAATAGGTGAGGGTGGGGGGAAGCACAGCAAAGTAACGCAGTCACCACCCTCCAAGTCAGACCGATGCCCAGCCGGTCTCTGAACAATGGTCACCTTGGAAGCTAACCCCCTTCTTCTTACTCTGTCTTGGTTTTTATTGCAGAGAATGACATTATGTGGTATGGAATAGCCCTTTGGCCAACTTGGGTCAGCTGTCCTGGCTGTGTCCCCTGCCAGTTTCTTGCCCACTCCCAGCCTACTCACTGGAGTGGGGCAGAGGGGGCAAAAAAGGCAACCTTGCCCATTGAGGTGGTGCAAGCACTGTTCAGTAAGAGCCAAACATTAGTATGTTTTCAACACAGTTTTAGCCACAAAGCCAAAACACAGCATCGTACTGGCTGCTGTGAAGAACGTTAACTCCATCCCAGTGAGACCCAGTCAGCCGGGTTTCTCCAGCAGTCAGCTTGCTCAGAGAAAGCCGTACTCTACACCGGGGCGTTTTCTTCGTAGTTTTTTCAGGTGTTAAACCAAAAGTCTGAGCGTCAATGCATATCTGTACAGACCGCAACAATATCTTACAATGCAAAGTTAGCATTCTCTGTGTATAAGTGATTTTAATGGCAGTGCAGAAATAACACTTGTGGACTTGGAAATAGTAATGTATTCAGGATTTTAGGTTTTTAAGCGAACAGATCTTGTGACGTGGAAAGGGAGATGCAATATGCCATTGCACATCTTTGAGGGGACTTGTATGTTAAACAAAGGCTGTTAGAACTGAATCTGACTTATTTGTAAGGTACTCATTGCTGCCATTCTAGCCGAGCATGTTACTTGATTTGAGGACTGAGTAATGTAGCTGAGAACAAACAATGAACTATTGAATGAATGATCTTGTTGCACCCCACAAGAACAGAGCATGCATTGTGGGATGCTCGGTGATGCACATCTCTGAGGGAAACTGAAGATGTAAAGATGCAGATACCAAGATGAGGTATGAAATCTTGCCCATATCAAAGTGAAAGGAAGTGTTGCCATTGCATGGAAGGAATTAGGACTTCGAGAATGCATTAACAGCTTAATTCTGGAAACTGTGGGGCAACAGTGCTGTGCAATGAAACTTGAGAGGTCTTTGTTGCTTTAAACTTACCCGGCTATATTTAGCCAATTTATTTAGTCGCTCAAGTGCGGACAATTTCAGCCTACAAAGAACTTCAGAAGCAAAACTTGTTATCAAGTAAGAATTCAATAAAGGGAGACTGAATCTGCTGTGTTCCACCTTGAGCTTGTAATAGGGAAAAAAATTTCAAGGCAGATATTTAGACACTCGTGGCAGGATTAGGGACTAGTGTTATTTGATGTATATTATGGAAATGTATGTATAGAAAACATATTTCTTGGTGTACTGCACTTATCTATTCCATTCAATCAAAATTCACCCTGGAAATTTACACTAGGTTTCCATTTCTGGTACAGCAACGTAAACAGCGACAGGACTGTGTATTTAAAAAATGGGCGGAAATGGGAGAAGGAAAACCCATCAGTCTTTTAATAAGAGAAAATATTTCTTGTAAGCCATCTTTTGAGATGAAAATACGGCTAGTAAGGCATACAAATGGAAATAAAGAGAAACGCAGTAGTACGCTGATCAGTCACGGAGATTCTGCCTGGGACTGTGGTTCTTGGCTTTGCTGGACAAAGGTCATTGGGCTTACAAATAGTTACTATCTAAACAGCAGGAACTAAACCAACCTCCATAAACCGTTTGTATGAATTGTGCACAGGAAACAAGCTAATGACACACTGAATGAGAGTGTCTATTTAATGCTAGGCTTTTGCTGGAAACAACCTGGAGCACTGTGACAAAGAAAATAACACATTGCCATAAACTGCGTTCATTTCTAAGGTAGTATTTAATTCCTAATGTTAAAAATAACATATTTTAGAGGTCTGCTCAGAGCTTTTCCTAGATATCCTGACTCTGAATGCAGGCTCAAACCTGCTAGACCTCTCTCTGGAGAACAGAGAGAATGGTTACAGGGTAATTAATGTTATCTTGGCATTACTTTCAGATAATGCACGAGTGACAGCAAAGTAAATGGAAGTAGTAAGTCTGGGTTACTCTCAGCTTCAAGAACTAACTCCATTGCTTCACTGTTACATAGGGTTTCTTTTAAAAATAAGGAACTTCACAGAAATAAAAAAGATCTATGATGTCTATTACCATAATTAACTGCTGTTAACACTTTAGCAGAGGCACACAGGGAAGTATAGATAAATTTCATTCCGATTTATGTTTGAGGAAAAAATGATTATTTTACTACAAGTGTTTTTAAGTAATGGGATTCTCTCTTACATAGGTAGCATATGTAGGACTTGGGGAAACTTTTCATGCTTGTGCCAGCAATCTAATGAAAACACGGTTTGGGGGTCAGCAACTAAAGCATGAGATTTCATGCCTGGCTATACGACCCTAAATCCCATGATTGATTCACAATATGAAGTTTGGGTCAAGGGATGGAGGTAAAAGGAGTATGTTAGGTGCATAATATGACAGCTAGTTGAGTTTTCAGCATGAAGCTAGGGGAAATAAAGCACATGTACAGGCATTGAAGAAGTGGTAGGAAAATCCTTAATTGGGGAAGTGGGTTTGGATAAATGGATGGGATGTTTATTGTGGGCTCTGGGTTGGCTAAGAGAAAAGGTGCTACCCTAAGGACAGAAAGTCAGCCATACCTGAAGTAACATCTATTTTAGCCTAATAGCCCTTTTAAATTTCCTTTCTTGCAGTTTTGGGAATCTGATGGATTTTAATTGGCTTGCTTCATATGAAAAAAATGATATTTTTTACAAGGGCGTGTAGTGATAGGACAAGGGGTAATGGCTTTAAACTGAAAGAAGGTGGATTTAGATTAGATATTAGGAAGAAATTCTTTCCTGTGAGGGTGGTGAGGCACTGGGACAGGTTGCCCAGAGAGGCTGTGGATGCCCCATCCCTGGTAGTGTTCAAGGCCGGGTTGGATGGGGCTTTGAGCAACCTGGTCTAGTGGAAGGTGTCCCTGCCCAGGGCAGGGGGGTTGGAACTAGATGATCTTTAAGGTCACTTCCAACCCAAACCATTCTGTGAGTCTGTGATTCAGGAACTGGTCACAGGCTCACTGGTGGTGAGGGATTACATGGCTGTGTAGTCCAGTGCAAATGTTTTGCCACAGGAGCATGGACTTGTGAGGCCAACGTATTCTCTTATGCAGTGAAGCCACAAGTGAGTGATGTGTCCTGAAAGAGTCCCATGAAGACTATTACACCATGCCCCTGGCCACATATTCCCGATTCCCTATATATTGTGCAGAAAGACTATTTTAGATATATTTATTGAGTGTCTTACAACTTTTATTGGTATTGTTTTTCATTTTTCTCAACTTCTAAGCCAAGCTCCTGCAGTATCATGAGGTTGAATGTTGATGCCTCAGGGGAAAAGGAAAATTATAAATAAAGAAGTATTGAAACCATTAGGAATGGTCATTAGGAATAGCTTTTCTGCACAGTATATTATTTGATGATCTCTAAGTCATATATTACACGGGGACAAGAAAAGCTGTAGTCCACTGAATAATGATAATTCCCAGCTTTTGGGTGGTACTCTGTTGTTTCTAACCCTCCATAGGTCACCAGGAAGCCAAATTTGTGTCTCTTGTCTGTTTTGAGTTGCAGGCAATACATCTGGGGGAAAGAATGAAAAAACCTGTATGTTTTAGTGTTCAGTCGTACTTTTTTCTTTAAAAAAAGTCAATCTCTCATCATTTGATCAAATCTTTTAACTTTTCTCATTTTCACTCATTTTTTATTTTGGTTTCCTCCATAATTTGTTTTATTCCTTCTTTTTTCTCCTTTCCTCATGCTTTTTGCTGTCTATACCCCCCTGCATATTGACAGTGTTTTAGCTTGTAGAAGGGCCATAATTAACAGGTGAATCTTGTCTGAATGAAGGGAAACATATTACATGATTTTCCCTGTAATTAATTAATCGCCTGCTGAAGTTCTTCAAGACATGGAAGTTGTGTTTGCAGAAGGGGATTAGTGAGTAGCGAGCAGGCAAGAGGATTAAAAAAATACATGAAATACAGGTGTCACTGCTCTGCAGAGCACAGTATATGCTTGTTCTAGGTACTCCCTCTATCTCTGTATTTCTGTTTAGATAGGGGCGTGTCTGTTAATCTATTGCAATCACACCTTTCTGACAAAGACAGATGTATCACCAGCAGCTTACCTGTTGCATTGTATAGAAAAGGAACTGGAAAAGAGTAAAACAAGCTTTTCTTATACTGCTTCTGTCCATCGATATCAGTATTGCAACCCTCGTTTTCCAACCTTTTCACGTAACTTTTGATACCTGGGAGTCTTTAGATGAAAAGTCTGATAGGGCTGCAATTATTTTAACGCTGTCAGGATGTGCGTGCACGTACCTTTGTCATCTTGTGTACTCTTCTCGGGGTGAAATGTAGGCTAAGGAGAGCATTCTGTAAAAACGTCAAGAGTTTCTGCCACGCTAACACAGTAACTGGGTGTCGTTAATAGCTTTAAGCACTGGAATAGTTTCCCAGGTCCTAAACTGCCGTAAGAAAAACGTCCCCCCCCCCTCCCAAGACCCTTCCCAGCGCTGTGCAGACCCCAGGCGCTCAGCCCCCTTTGACTAGCCGGGGAGTTCCCGAAGTTAAGCTTACGGCCAGTTAGGCTCTTTGGCCAGGAATGCGAGTCGTGTTTCCCTATATAAGGAAACCCGGGAGACCGGCAGGAGCGCGGCGGGGCTGCGGCCGGGAAGGGGCGCGGGGGGAGCCCACGCCCGGGCGGGGCTGGACCGAGAGCGCAGCCCCCGGCTCCGGCAGCGCCTGCCGCCTCCTCCTCCTCTTCTTCTTCTTCTTCAACTGCAGGAAAGGAGAAGAAATACTGTCAGGGGGGAACCATGGAGAAGCAGGTATGTCAGGCGGGTCCTGGCGGTGTTAGAGGGCGGGGGGGCGCGGGGGGAGACTCGGTCTTTACGGCTCGTCTTCTCCTCTGAAACGGTTTGTGTGTTTTTTCTAAGGGTCGCCAAGTAAAAGCGTGCTGCTTGGCTACAGCAGCGCCTGCGGGGAAAAAACCGCTTTAACTTGCCTGACGTTCCGTGTGCTTCTAATTGGGATGCGCTTTCTTTTTACCGGAGAGGTTCTCAAACTTTCTTATCTCTGACGGAACAGAGATGTGAGCTGAGACTGGAAATGAGGCGGAGATGCTTTGGTTAGCTGGCTGAAGCTCTGCAAATGCACAGCGTTATGATCCTAGCGTGCCTGGGAAAAGAAGTCCTTGATTTTATTTTATTTTTTTTTTTACCTTAAAACGTGCGTTTTGTCAAAGGTGCGCTCCTTTAGCATTCCCAGGGTTTCGGTGTACTTTATTTTGATGTGTGTGAATATAGCTGGAATGTGTTTGCTGGATTACAGGGAGCTCCTGCAGTAATAAAGATTTTTTTTTTTTCAGCTAGTTAAAAAATAAGCTGCAGGTACCGTTCTAGGAAACGTAAGCAAAACCTGTTCTTCTACAACAGGGACTACCCCAGTTCAAAACAAGGATATGTGTTTCTTAGGCAGTATTTACACATACTGATAACCTTTACAACAGGCTGCAGGTAAAATCCTCCCAGAGATAAGAGAGAGATTCTTCCTTGAAGATTCTGGTCAGGACATAATAAAGTTGAAAACTTATTTCAAATGGCTTTCTAGTTGGAAGAATACTGCTGTGCAGTCCTTCAGGGCTGTTAAGTATCAGCATGTTAATTGTGGAAGTTCATTCAAGTTTTACACAGTTATGGTATAAAAGATAGGAATGGAAAAATACTTTCAGCTGATTTCTCTGAGTACCTTCTAAGAAAAAAAATGAAGTGCAGAGAACTAGTTGCAAACAGGTGGAGCTCATCTTCAGAATGATTTTGCTTTTCTGATCTTAGACACTGATAGATGTACGACTGCTTTTCACTTATTTTCACAGTTGTTCATATTTATGTGTGCACATGCATGCAAATGCACTAGTTATGGGAGATGGAGCTACATCTTTCCTAGGAGTCAAAGTGGGAAGGTAAAATACATTCCTATGCCTAAGGGATTAGAAGCTTACGGTGAAGATGATTATTATTTAAAGACCATCTTCCTCCTAAATATTTCTCATTTTTGTGAATGCGTGTCTACTTGAAATTAGTAATTTGGTATTACCTGCTTAAAATTCATTCAGAATAAGGAACTATGAGAACTAAAATTCACTGGTGTTAATACAGATTCTCATTCATTTATGTGTAAGACTTTTCTAAACTCCTGACTTTGAATGTTTAGCAACACATTAATGGGAATGACACAGAATAGCCATAGTAGTTGCAACAGAGAATTTTATAGGAGCATCAACATTGCAAAGTAGATAGCACGTTCCTAAATACTGCTTCAGTGCTGAAGCTAATGGGTTCATGGTCATGAAACATCTTTGGTCTTGGTGGAAGTCACCACAGCAAAGAAAGCAGGGCTGGTGGACCAGAACCACAAATTTCACTTGTCTCCCTTCTCAACCTGGTAGTTTTGCGGATAACCTTTATTATTGTGAATTGAGGGGAGCACAAGGAAAGACTTTTAGCAGGGGTGTTAGTAATCAAGTGTGAATCGAAAGGGTGGGAGAAGACTCCAGGGAAACATGCTTTTAAATCACTTTTTCTGAAGTGTCCCCAGTAAATTGCATTGCCCCCATCAGTCTAGCTATGCTGCAGTCACCGATGGTCTTTTGATTTCCCAGTGCCGAGCAAGGTAGAAACCTGGTTCAAAGCTTGCACAGTATATTCTGGGTTGGCACGAGCCTACTCTCCCCCAGGACCTGAGCGGCCATCTGTGTGGCCATGCTAAAGCAGGGCTGGTCCTGGCTGCAGCCCGTCCCCAGGCCAGCTTTGGGGTTGTGACCCTGCCAGGGAGACAAGGGGCAGCGTGGGCTCTCCTCCCTTTCAGCCACGGTACGTGCCTCGCGTCCTCTCTGCCGCCCGCAGCGTGTGTTAACGGAGCGGCTGCAGAGCCTGCACCGTCACGGTGGGACCTGCCGAAAACCGGTGTCTGCCCTGGGTTTTTTTTTATCTCTGCTTGGTGCCGTGTTTGTGGCGTTGCGTGGGTTTCTGTTGGCCTGGATGCCTAAAAAGCAAATTCCTTTCGGACCAGGATATACGGCTGGAAGATAGATCCCAAGGGGATTTTATCCTTGTTTACAGTGAGAAAAGAATTGCAAAGTAGATGAAGCAATTTAAAGTATGGGGTAGACCTTGTGTGTTATCTCAAATCACAAGAAAATCCAGTAGCGATGGCTGGGTTATACAATGACCCTTCTCCTGCCTGAGCTCCTGCAAACCAGCCTCCTACCCTAGGCACTGGTCTCCAATCCGTGTTAATAGGTGACATGTTTCATTCACTGATTAAAGAAAAAAGAGCTAACATTCATTCTGACCCTGTTTAAAGATTAATTTTTCATTCATTCAAGGATTCTTTTATATCAGTTTTAATGGCACAGCTGTGTTCAGGGTGCAATAACGGTATGGCGTTGGATTATGTATTTTGGAAACGAATGTGCTGAACCCAGGCAAAGGCACGGAGTGCAGCAGGTCTGTGTGTACACCTGTGGTACCAGCTTTAGTTGTGTAACTGAGGCAAGACTGAGGTGAAACAGGAATACTTGAATTTGACAGTCTGAAGTTTACTGCATGATTGAATTGGAATTTTTCTTTGTATGCCAGATATGAGAAGTACCAAAGTATTTATAGGTATGACAAAAGCCTTGATTACTTAAACCAAAATTATCTTTTGCCTCCCTGTTGTATTACTGATGGGTTAATTCGTGAGAACTATTGCTCATTTGTCACTTTTAAATCAGAGAGTTCTTGATGTATTTAGCATATAGTATCATAAAATTTTTGTTTAGAAGTGAAAGAACATACTAAATGTCTTCAATGTTTCTCACATTTAGTAACCTGCTCATCCTACAAACAAAGGTTATTTTGTATGCTCGCTTGACTTACAACCGTTGCCTCATACTTGCTTTCATTTCTGATTTGCATATAATTTGAAGCTGAGTGCTCTTACATGTTGGCAAGAGGTAGTTGGGCACATCATGTTTTTTTCTGGTATCTTTTCACTTATTCAATAAAAAAAAGACGACTAGGCTTTCAAAGGTGTAACTGGAGAGCTTGAAATAATAAAAGAACATGCTGTACTAGTTGCATGCTCCCTTTAGGGTTTTGTTAAAGGCTTTACCATTCCATTATGCTATCATTTTGTAGTGTAAGCATTTTATATGGCATGTGTGATTTCATTGCCCTTAAGTGACCTTGGTAAATTCCTTATTTCCCCTGAAGCACATGCCTAATTGAAAATTGCCATCTGCAGTTGCAGACCTCTAAGCAAGAACTCTAACAACAACACAAGAGGGAGATGGGTGTCCAGAGAGTGGGGCAAGAGCACTGCTGCTGTAGCATGCGCTGTATTGCGGGAGGTTGAATCTTTGCTTTGAAGACGAATGATAAGGAATTATAGAAAGGGCATCTTAATCTGTCTGCCCAGTTCATCTGCCTTATGCTGCTATCCGGAGATCATGTGATCCACAAAAAGTGTGTCTTGCTTGATTTATTTTTTACTTTTTTATTTTTAATTTTTTTTTTTAACTTGTGTGTCCCTCTTGTTCCACCCTTGAGTAAATGTATCTGGGGTTTAAAGTTAAAAATACCATTCTAAATCTGAGCTGTGCTTTCTAGTCCAGCTGCTGTCCTCATACCACAGTGCCTCGCTTGGCTCTGCTGTGCCACTGGATTTGAGGATGTAGTTATGATCATTGCAGTCTGCAACCGTAACCTAAAAATGAGACATTGTGTTCCCTGCTAGAAGCCTCTAGCCTAGCATTGCGTTACAGCTCCTGTGAGCATATGTGCTTAAGAGTCATGCAAACGAAGGAGGCAAAAAGCTGGACAGTGTAAAGCTGAGGAGTGGTTTAAGAAGGCACTTTCTCAGATGAGAGGACATTAAACTGTGCCCTGGATTAGAAAAAGAAGACTGCGACATCTGTATATTTATTCACTAACGTGTAATGTAATTGTTTAGGACAGGAAAAACGCAAGTATTTTAATTAAAAAGGGTTGCGAAACGTAAAACATGAAAAGATGTGAAACTGCACTTTTATCATGCTTTCCTGTATGTTTATTCAGTCTGAAAAGTTCATAAAACTACTGGGCTGAAATATAAGCCCCCAAGATTCTCTAGTCCTGTGTTATCTCGCAAGTAGTCTTATTTATGAAAGCTTATCCTTTGAATTTGTCTGTGTTAATTCCAAGTTATATCTCAAAACTATTTATCAGAGTATAGAGCTTTGGAATACATGCTACTTTGAGACTCATACAGGAAGGTATTGAAAATATGCAACATGTGTTAGGATCTGAGTTTACCAGCTGCTTAGAATATACTTCCCTGCTGTTTTGGTGGGGTTTTCCTTTCATTAAAAATGTTAATAATTAAATCTAGTTTTTGATGGTGTAGCAAGTAATTAAGGGAATGCATAAACACTTCTTGGCAAATTTTGTGTGGTTCCATATTTTAATTTTTCTTCATGTTAAATGTATTATAGGTTCAGCAAGATACTGAAGAACTTACTTGAGGACAAAAGTCTGTACATAAGCAGATGCGTGTTTCTCCATGTATTTATATCTGGGATTGTAACACATGTTCCATTTCATACGCACCTAAATTCTCTGCTGAATTTTTTTAGTAAAAAGTTACTATTCTCGTGTGATTGTATGCACAGAGGCTGGAGCAACTGGTATTTGCTTTTAGGTAAATCAGTTAACACTCATAGGATTTTCCTTGAACAAACTGACATCTTCCTCTTACAGGTTTTGTAAAACTCCTTTGAGGGGTGGATGTTAAGTTGTACTTTCTTTTTTTCTTTGGTAGTTTCACTCAATGGTGGGTTTGATATTGGTCCTCTGGATGTCAGAATTAGGGAGATAGCAAAAAAAAAAAAGAAAAAAAAGGCAGTTGCTGTTGTTAGATGTCATTATACTAAGTTCAGCCTCATTTAGGATTTGGTGACGTTCCCATTCAGTGGTATGAACAAAATACCATTTCTGACACCTCCTGCATAGTTCCAGTCATTCCAACAGGCTGAGAGCACTCGTGTTGGTAATGCACTGGATTACGGAGCGCTCAGGGTATCAGCTTGGAAGTGTCACGACTTGTCCGCCGTGTTCCTCCAGTGATGCATGTGCTCCCGCTGCTGAGTTTCTAACACTTCAGTTTTGTAGCTGCCTAACCTGGAAAATTCCATATAAAACCTCAGATCAGGCCTCCACAGGTGGATTTTTTGGGGCATACTTAATTTCACTATGTATGAAACAACTGTAGTGTTCCTGCTATGTTAATTCTCTAAAATGAGCAGTTGTTTTACTACACCTTTCATATCTTTGTTGTCTCCTTCACGAGAAATTCCACCCCATTTTAGCTGAGGAGTTTAGTCATTAGCAGTTAATTATGAATTCTTACCTTAAGTATGGCAACGTACCCCAGGGTGGTTTGGGATATCCTATTGGTTGTGGGTTCAAAGTTATGCAGCTGTGCTTAACGCTCCAGTGGGCAATTCTGGCTATGTTGCGTTTTGCCTTTGATACATTGCCATATCACCACCATTAGCATAGTGCTTAGACTGCAGACATCTGTTTGCTTTTATTGCACATGTGTTGCTTACGATGTTCTGCTTTTACATGGTGTAAATCACTGGACTCAACCAGCATGTATGGTTCGTTTACCAAATAAACCTTAAATTGTGTCAGTAAAATGTATGTCCTATGGGATGACATATATGACATATCCAGAAGAGAAAACTGACGAGTTGATGTCTGGACTCCCCAATATTTCATATTTTAGTGGGTTTTTTAATGGTTTGAAGGGAGTCGTGTAAATATCGGTACAGAAGAAAAGACTGCGGTGAAACTGGCATGCATCCATATATCAGACAATGGTGATGGGAACAGAGAAATGCACTTGATGTTAGAAAACAAAATGATGAAATCTCTATATCCTTCATTCTAGGCATGAAATGCAACAAACACTTATAAGAAAAACCAGATACCTTTTAATATCACAGTATATACTCTACAGTGTTCTCTTGAATGGAAATTTTACCTGGATTTTGAAATAAGTTTAGCTGTTGGTCGTGGCCACTTTTCTGCAATACCCTGTAGGTATGTTGATGTTTCGGGGACTTAACTTCTTGCTTCTAATGTGTACCATTTCGCGTTGCTGGAATGCACAACAGGATTGTTTTGGTTTAGATTAATGAAAATGAACTCAGTGAAACGACTTACAGTTGTTAGCTTGCATTTTAATTTTGGAGGTTAACCTAATGTGCCTTGAAGGTTTTAGTTCTTATGTTTCTGTTCCATTAAGAGTTCAATTTGAACATTTTGTCTACATCACATGAGAACTAAAGTAACAAAACATGAGAGAAAATAGAAGATTATAGTCAAGCAGAACCATCAGCTGAACAGGCCTTTATTCACCCACAGACACTTTAAAGTTTTGGGGTATGCAGAATTGCTGTAATACAACAAAAATTAAAATAAAAAGGTCTTTCTAGGAAGGACTTACAAAACTGAAAAGTTTAACTGATGGAGTCAGTATCATCTGCCAAGTTTCCAGTACATCGCCAAGGCTGAGGGAGCTAGAACTACATTTGAAAGTAGTTTGACTAGCTGGCAAGCTGGTCTGAAATCAAGAAGATGTAAAGGAACCAAAAGAAGCACAAGTTGCCACAGTCAGAGAAGAAAATATAATTTACCTCTAGAAAATGGGGAAATCAATCAGCAGGAGTATGTGTGGGCTACCACAAATTAGAAAATGAACTGAGTCACCGATGTGACAAAATGTTGAAATGTGAAAGCCATTCTGGGAGTCATTACTGAAGGTATTGTATGCAAGAGGATGAGAGTAATGTTTTTTTGCCCTGTTCTGCTGTGATAAGCCCCCAGCCTGAATTTTTCATCCAGTTTTATACATGATACTTTAAGAAATATACAAACAAACTGGAGAAAGACTAATGGAAGGCAAACAAAAAATTGTAACAAGAAAGCATGACATGGATTTCAGGAACTGAGTATGTTTTATTGAAAACCTGGATTCCCAGAGTGTTGTGTACAAGAACTTTTATGAACTAATATTCCGTCCAGCTGTCTTCACCCAGAGGACCAAGGAGGAGCTGAGTTCTCCCTGCTGCCCACTGCTGCCTTCGTATGAGAGCAGAAGGCGAACACGCCAGACCTGGGGATGGCTGCTGCAACAGCCATTGGTTTTACTATCAAAGTGCTGCTTGCACAAACTCAGCTGGGTGAATTACTGTCTAGAAAAGAGAATAAACTGTGCCGTAATACACACACATAGTTATAAATAAGACAGCACTTAATTGTTCTTCATCTCCGCTGAGGATGGAACAAAAGGCTATTTACAGCAATGGTGGGTTTTGTTAGATTTTAGGAAGAACTCTACAGCTACTACGGTATTTAGGCACTGGAATGGGTTACCCGAAGGAGCTGTCAGATCTGTCTTTGGAGGTTTTTCAAGACTGAGCAAATACCTGTTGTGGATGATCTAGCTATAGTTGATCCTCCCTGCGAGCAGGGAAATGACCCCACATAGACCTTCTCAGACCTACGTTTCTGTGATTGCTTCCTATGACTTTGGCTGCGTCCCTAGCATGGAATCGGGAAATGTTTCCCAATTTCAGACCCCAGCATGTCTCATGGCCATGTCCCAGTGCCTAAGCTGGGCCTGCATCTGCCCTTTATCTCCACTTTATGCCCCCAGTTCCCATACTCCCACTAGGTGCTAGTAGATCAGCAGAGTGAGAATCCCTGGTGCCTCGCAGGTGGCCCTGGTCCGTAGGGAGGAACGGGCTCTGCCTCACACTGGTGTTGTGTCTGCAGTGTAGAAGAGGAGTGGATGCCCACTACTGCCCTCTTCACTCATTCTAATACTATAGACTCATTGCTTTGGAATTTGGGAACTCTGAAGGGCTACTTTTAGCTTCTGCCTGGTTATTAGTCTCAAGAGTTATTGCCAAGACTCCCATTTTAACATTAGCATTTAGTAACAACAAACACAGAGATTGCATTCATTCTTGTAAAACCTAATAAAATCATGGCAAAAGTGGGAATAGTTACACATGTGAAAACACTGCCATTTACTCTGCAAAATACATACCTTTTCCTCTTACTGTATAGATTATGTGATGTAGTCATGAAAAACAGAACAGCACCATCTCTGCAAGATGTAAAGCAAGCAAGACTAACTACTGCAAATCAATGTGGGAAAGTTAAAAACTCCCTTGTGTTAGTGCAGGAGAGGAGACTGTTCTCCCAAGCACTGCATTGAAGTAGGAGGTAGATTGGAGAGTTACATGACAAAGTTCTCTTTGGAGAGCAAAGTGCAGTGTTTGGTTTGTTGTGTAAAATGTGTTATTGATGTGCTATGGGCAACAAATTGGTACATCTCCCATGTTTATGTAGCAGTGCTGAGTCATTGATTACTGTCGATCAATGCTGTATACCATAGTGCTATATCCATTAAGCTCACTATGAGAATACAAGGCATAGCGTTCGATCAGTTAGGTCCCAAATTAAAGTCAACGATCCAAGAGAAGGAGAATGTAAAAACAAAAAGAACAACAGGGAAATGGAAGTGAGATTAATTTCTTCTACTTGATGCTTCTCGTAACCTCATTCTCATGACTCAGCATTTCTGAGGTCAGTTGATTTGTGAGAGTGGGGAAACTGAATTCCTAAAGGATGGTTGACTTAATTGTATCAAGGTCATAAAACAGCAAACACTGAACTGCTGACCTTCCTAAAATTAGAATATTAGTTCATGTTATCAATTTTAAAAGATAGGTGAATATTTTTGTTGGCAGAAAACCTTTTTTACTATCACAAGCATCCACTTGAACCAGTCCATCTATTCACTTGTCTGTGAATAGAGTATTTTGCTCTTCTGGGGAGGGTGCAAAGTGGTTGCAGCAGGGATGTTTGTTAGCAGAACAAACTGCTTTCTGCCTCCCTGTTCAGAGTCATCTCTCGGTAGCAGAGGCTGCGTGTGCTCCCCTCCTTCTTACTGAGGTCAGGGGGCTGTTCTTCAGAACTGCTTTTCAGACCAGTATTTAGCCTAAGTGGTGAGATGGCCACTGTGAATTTCACAGCTTTCTGGGTTGGACCATGTGGTTGATGTCTGGGGACTCCATCTTGCAAAAGGGATGCCATAACACATTCTGCTCATTCCTGTTGGAAAGTTACTGTCTTCCGCAGTGGTCTCTGACTTGATCCAATCCTTATTCTGAGCACACGGGAAGGGAACGTTGTCTCAGGCAACCGATGTGTAACTGTTGGAAAATACTTGTTTTGTGATGGCAATCATTACTATGACTTTCGATTAGTGTCTTTTGAGACAGAAGCGTATTACATTTTATATTCATAGGCAACATCACTATCTGACTCTCATTTCTGAGGTTTAGAAGTCCTGCATCTAAAAATATTTTGCAAAAATTAAATTGAACCAGTCTACTAAAATACTGGGTAATTGTAGGCATCTGTATAGCCATATGTCTATTCAAAAACAGCTTTTAACATTTTGCCTACAGGAAAATCCTCTTTAAAATGCTTGGACAAGTTAAATCTAAAGCTAAAACTTGTTTGAAAGATGACATTTTTCTGAGCAAGGTTCAATAATTCTCCTAGATCAGGACTGTGTCAATGTTTTTTTTTTTTGTGGTTTTATATTCTGAAGATAGATGTCAAAGTAAAAATCTAATGGAACATGTGACAAAATTATCTTGTCCAGTAATGCGCAAATACGGTACCAATATTCAACAAAAAGCAACCTGTACTTTCTAAAGCGCTGGGCCTCGGTATTTTTCCCCACTGAAGTCATTAAACACTAGATTGAGCAAGATATGTGTGTTACGAATTAGGTTTTGCTCAACTTCTAGGTGTGCTAAGTGCGATGTTAAGCTTTGGCTGCTGTGCCTTTCATAACCAGTACCTCGGAACAAGACCTATAACATCCCTCTAGAGGGCATGATGGGCTGTCCTCCTCTGGAGTTCAGGGGATGCTTTCTTTAGTGCCGTTGGATAGTTTCATCTGCTTGGGACTTTCTTCCAAGGGTAGTTGCTAGTAACTATTCTCCCAAGAGCTGAGCAAAGCTCATTGTTTTTAAGCGCAACTAGAGATGGTTTTGGTTTGGTCTACCTTTTATGTGACTAGCTTGCCCAGAAAAAGCAAGATGTGTGCTGGAGACCTTTCCCTGCCTGAGGAGGTGCTACTCTTTGTTCAATACCTCCCAGAAAGGCAGTGCTATGGCCACGAGGTGGCATATCTGTGCGAATATAAACTTCTTATTCCATCCTGTAATGCCTGTGCCACTGGAAGAAAGATGGTGTGAGAATCTGGACTTTGTGGTCTTCTGGTGAGAGCTGTCACCAGAGGAAGGAGGTACCCTGGCTTGTGGGCCTTACTAACATTATTCTTCCTATGTTTCGCATTATGCAGATGTTGACCAAAAAAAAATCCTAAAGCACCAGATCAAGGACTTTTTCCTCCCACATGGAGGTTGCAAATGCTTGGGAGATGAGACAGATGGAAAACTAAGGCTAAATCAAAATAGGCTTTCAATAGCCTCAAAAGCTCCATGGGAAGTTAGGCACCTCCATAGGCTTTCGGCACTTGCGTTAATTTGGGCCTCCTGAATTACGAGTAGGTGGAGGCAGCAGCAAGGAACAGAGATGTTTGTACAAGCATTGAATCAGATTTGTGTTTACCTTGGATTTTTAAAAACCAAAGTTCATCCAAATTAATCACAATCTTTTACCATAATTGTTTGGTATGGCCAGACTCTGAAGAAGTCAGTTTTATCATTTACAGCTGATTCCTAGGTCTTGCGTTCAAGCCACCATCTGTTTTTTTTTAGTATAGGGTGAACTGGGTCATATTTGTTGAACGTAGTGCTAGGAAGGTGACAATGTTACACTTTGCCAACCAGGAAAGACTGTTCTTAAGGCTTTTTCTTCTGTGCCCATGAAATCAGATGGTCTAGTTCCCTCAGAGGATTCTTTCTGGTGATACATCACGCACAGCTATGGCTTCCTTTCGCTGGATGATCAGCATTTGCAAAGCGATAATATTAGTTTGTCTGCAGTTCCTATGGAAGAAAGGGGTAATTTATGAAGTATTGGGAGCAGAGAACCCTGTGTTCATGGGTTTCAAGATTTCAAGGCTCTGAACACATGCATTAATAGATTAGTCCACGGAAAGTAAAATTGTCCTCATTTTTAAAAGCTGCAGGTGCATAATGAAATCTGTGTTATCAACACTCATTAACAGTAACAAATAACATTTAAGAGCTGAGGGCAGTTTTTCTATTGTTTCCCATGTTTACTTTTTAATACCTGCCACTGCTTTCTCATGCTCTCAGATGGGCAGAAGTTACTTGCTTATGTACTGTTTCCACTGTAGGCTGTGTTGAGCATTTATGCCTGAAACATGACTTCTCTGTTCTCAATTGCACTGATTTAGTTTGTCTTTTAAGTTTCTGTGAAACTGTAGGGAGAAAGGGGCTTTTAAGATACTGTAAAAAGAGAAAGGGTCTTGACTTATGTCATGCCTTGTTAGAAGCCCACACTTGGTTTTGGACAAAGCATTCCAGACAGTTGGCCTCTCTCCAAAGTGACTTATGGCTTTACTCTTAAAGGGAGAGATCCCAGGTGCAGCAGACTTAAGTAACAGGGCATTTAATATTAAGGCTGTCACTTTTTTCTAAATCATGTTCCCTTTTTTCCTCCTAACGTAAGATAGGTATAGTTCCAATCTAATAAACAATTGCAATCATAAATACACTTTCCTTGTCACTCTTCAGGTGACATACTGCTGTGCCGAACACCCCTGTTCATGCATCTTGCCAAACATAAGATCATTCATTCTTCTGCCTTCCCACAAAAAAGACAAAACATCTCTCTGCTTCAAGAGATATTCTTCACCATATATGTTACTCCAAAATTGAGTTGCAAGCTAATAAACTGAAACAATAGGATCAAGACTTCCTTTTTCAGTATGATGTAGGTTTTCCAGTGCAGTGTTTATCTGCCTCATATTCAAAATGGTGGCTATAAAGAATACAACTGTCTGGAAAGATTTCAAAGGCACAAAGAAGAGGAATTGTTTACAGTGTTTCATCCCAGCATGTATAACAAAGGATGTTGAATGACTATTACAGAAGCTCTCAAACTGCACTGATCAACATACAGAAATTAATGTATGGTGTGTGACAATTTTTGGAAGAGGTCTGTGTCCAATTATAAATTCCTCTTTGGTTTGTGAGTAACACTTATGTGGAATAGTCTTCCAAGGGAAGTGGTGAAGCCCTGTGTACTAAACTGTTGGCAAACGAACCGTACAAAGTGTTTGAAGGCTCTTCAGAAAGCAGATCTGAGAAGAGCGGCGGTGTGGACATGATGACATAGCGGAGTTCCCATGTCTCAGTTCTGACTTGCATTTTGACAGTTGTGCAAGCCAGAAAGTGCTGTCTCGGAAGCATCAGGATGTGCTGAATTTACAGAGCGTAAGAACTCCTTCCTCCATCCCTGTTATTAGAGAATTTTCTGATTGAGCAGTTTTTTATTTGGAAATATGTATGCTTTGGAGATTCAAGAGAAGTGTGTGCCAGTTTAAGTGAGGATGGAGTCTGTACAAAGCCCAAGAAGTAGCAAACTCAGATGTCCCACCAGTTAGATCACCAGTTTGGGTTATGACAGAGACACCCAGGTCTATCAGCTTTTTTTTTTTCTATTTCACGGGGTGGCATTAGAAGCCACTGTGGGCTTTGTAGCTCATGTATAAAGAACATCTCAGCCACTTACTCAGAAATGCAAATAGCCACATTTCACATTTGCTGAAGCTCCTGTAAGATGTGCAGCGTGGCTCTGCATGTGGTACAGACAAATCTTGGCTAATATCTGTGAGCATGACAGTCAATGTTGTATTCTGAAAGGAGCTTGATTGTACTTAAGTAGCAAAGGAAAATGAGTTATTTAGATATTTCTGGTTTGTGTTGTTTTATTTATTAATTTTTTTCATTAATTGTTTTTGATGGGAAACATGAGTTGGTCAAAACTCACTTCTTGCAGGACTGATGAATTTTTGACTACACTTCCATTACAAAAAGGCTCTTCAGTCTTAAGAGTAGCCACTAAAATGGGGGATGTGGATGAGAAATGTAGAAGCTAGCTTCAAGAGTGCAGATGGGTTTGTTTTCAACAAAAAAAGCCTCCGATACAGGCTCTTACAGAGTCATATCAGACTATTGACAGAATGGGATTTTAACCCTGAATCTGTCATGGCTTGGGTGACCCAGATCCTAGCTGCTTTGGGGTGCTCTCAATAGCTCCTAATGTTCTGTTTTGTATAATAACAATTTTACTGCTTTTTTCAAAAGGGCTCAGAGCACACACCTCAGGTGAGTGTCATAAGCATTTTATGAGAGTCTGAAACGAGTGAGTCTTCCTTCCTGTCGTCTTTTCTGTTTCAGACCACCATAAATTTACTTTGGTGTATAATGAGGCGTTTCTGAAAGGAAAACTGTTTTTTGCCTGGTTCTAACTTTGCCAATATAAAGTAATTTATCTCCATAGTATGTCTTCCTCTGCCTCCTTTCTTTGCAGCAACTTTTAAAAAACCCAGTCTGTTGGAATTACTGCATGACGAAGCAGGCAAATGTGGTCCTATAAGGAAAATGGTTCTGCTTCTGCAACAACTACTCTATAAGGGAAGTCAAAGGGACCTTGTTTTATGTCAGACCGGTGCAACTGGCAGCTTCTTACACAATGCTGTATGTTCCTGGAACAAGTTCAAATGGCTTTTAGTGTGGGGGCACTTAACCGTGTGAGCTACCAGCTTCGCTCTTATGATGCACCACTGAAATGCAACGGGGTTAATAACAGGGCACCAACGCTTCTTGTGAGGCTTCTCTCTTGAAGAGGATAGCTATCCTGATTCATCCACAGCTTCATCAGCCCATGCCCTTGTCTGCGGCCCTGAGCATTTGTCCCTGCTGTTGCAGATGTGCTTCTTGCTCAGGCTTTGATCCCCCTTTCCCAGAAACTTGATCACTCTTTGCTGAAAGCCCATTCGTTTGGTAAACTTGAGCTCTGGCTAAGCAAGGCTTGCAGCCCGTTAGCAAATAGGATCCTTGAATCTAACAGCTTTACCTGTTGTTTTTCAACTGTGTGCGTGTATGGTGACACTGAGAAAGTAGTATGTTGCTCCCAGTGTAATGGAGTGCTGTAGCCTCCAGTAAGCGTGCCTGTACCAGCTACGTAAGCTATCTGTGGTGAATTCATCTCACTGGCCAGTTCTACAGCATTAAAGGACTTACTCTATCTCAGAATTAAGTGGTACAAAGAAATTGCACATTCACACACAAAGTTTCAATGTTTAAACAATTGAAAAGGGTTAATGAAAGTGTAGCAGATTTGCATACAGTTTGAAAAAGTACTGGAGCACCATTCCCATGGAAATGGAAGTAGAAGGAATTGAATTTATTGTAGATATTACTTGCTGTGTTAGGTCACGTGGACCAGAACAGGGATCTAAGGCCCTGAACCTGCAAACACTTACACACTTGCTTAACTTTGCTACAGAGTGTAGTCCCATGTAAGTTAGTAGGTCTGCTCATGGCAATAAAACTAAACATGTAAGAAAGTATTCTTAGGACTGAAGCCTCATATTTGATTCTCAATACATCAGAAAAACCAGTGAAGGGTTGTGTAGAATGGCTTAACAGACCATACTGGTAGCTAGATGATTTTTTTCATCTGAGTTTTGAACAGATGGCAAGGAGCCTATACCTTGTAAAATGAAAATATCAGTAATACCTCCCTGTAAGTGTAGCAGTGAGTGAAGTCTCACTGCAAGGGTGCAGAAAGAGTGGAGTATGAAATATTTTACAGATGCTAAATTTTCCTTTTGCTCTTCCTACAGTTCTTCTGAGATTGGCCCCAAGATGTTTTGACAGTGTTAAAAGCTATTCCCCTCCCTTTACCTATCACAGTTTGCTAACCAGCATTTTCATGCAAGATTTGAAGTGGAATGTTGTAAAGTTATATGCTTTTAGTTTGTAAAACTCTGGACTCTGTCCAGCAGACCGTTTTTACATGGCCTGGATCCTTTTCAGACAAACAGGATCTGTACTAGGGTGCAAAATTTTAGACAACTGATGCATTCTTTAAAATAACTACAAGTTGGCTCGCTGCCCCTTATAGGAGTCTGTTAAGGCTCCCCCACTGCTGCCTAGGAATATATTTGTGGAGACAGGAATTGTGAGTGCCAACAAAGTAACAAATTTAGAGGTAAGCTTTCTTTCCTCTGGTACTCTGAGAATTTCTTTGTAACTCATTAGTCATCTAAGAAAGATGGGTGAGGGCACTTAACACTTCTGGATCAACATATCTGTAATCTCAGGGAATAAATATTTTCAGATTTATAAAAGGCAAATTTGTCACAAGAGGTTTTTTTCCCTCCTTAGTAATAGACTAACTTCCCAAATCCATAGTATCATTCCCAGCAGAAATTTGTTCCTTGATATGCTGCAAAGTACTTCAAGCCTCCCCCAGAAATGTTCTGCTGCAGGTAGCAACTCCTGTGAGCCCATCTGGGGAAAACTCTACTCCACCTCCTTGCAAGGATTTATTAGTTGCGTTATTTCCGTGCTCCTTCACGTTTCTGCCTTGTGTTTTTAAGACCAGAACTTCTGGATCTTCGTTATTCTCTGTCCCTTTTACCTGATGGGATCGCCTCTAACTCCTTCTATTAAGTATCTGTTCACCATAGCTCTGGTGGTAGCAGATGAAATGTTTTATCTATCTCCACTGTTGGATTCAGCTAGGAGATACTTCATCAAAGGAGAAAAGTATCAGTCCTAGTGGTAGGACGGGCAAAAGAGGGCTGGATGTGTTCATTTCTTCTCCAAGGTAAATGGGCAGGTCTCCCTTAGCTGTTGGTGAGAAGGGGGAAGGTTTGTAAGGAAGGGTCTTTTACAGGAGAAGAGAATGATGAGTGGCAACTGCATTTCCCCTGACCAGTTAGCAAGGAAACACGGCTCCAGATTATCTCCTATTAACATGTCTTTTTAGACTTTAGATGGGAAATTTTGCAGGAGTCCTGCAAATATAGCTGCTTCTCCATGAAGCAACAGTTTGGCTTGCTCTCCTTAATCCTCCTTCCTAGACAGCAATCCTCGAGATGCTAGCAGAGACTGAGCGAATGCCTGCTATGTGTCAGTGATATTGAATATGAGTAGTACATACTAGTACAGCTAGAAACTCTGTCACATTTTAACTCAAGCCAATTTTTAATTCCAAACTTGCCTCGCAAGTGAATTGTGTGAACACGTGCAGATTTTTGTCCTGAGGTTGGCAGGGAAAAGGTTGGAGGCTTTGGTACTGTTAGGGCTACAACTGTGCTGCCTGCTAGTGCTGTGAATGGGCTGTGGCAGTTAGAAAGTCACAAAATTACATCCCAAACGTGCAGGCATATGTTTTACCAAGTTTTCTCACAACTAAGAAAAGTTGTCTCAGAGTAAGCCCTCTTTGAGTTCCTTGTGATGTGCACCATGGCTCTAGAAATATACGTGAGCTCAGGTTGCCTTTAAAACCTTGGGGAAATGGCGTAGCCAAGCTGAACTTTTGCAGGGGTGGTTAGGTGCTTTGGTCCCTCGGAATTCATAGAGAAAGCTCCAGTCCACTGCTAAAAAAACTAAGAAATGTAACAGCCCAGCCACCTGCCAGCGTTTGTTATGCCTTAGGGGACGTTCTTCTTTGTTCCTTTCCTTCTGAATATAACCTGGGTTTGATCACAGTAATTATACCTTTGTACTGGGCCTGGCTATGATAGAGTAAATTTTTTCCATAGCAGCTCATATGGTGCTGTGTTTCAGAATTTGGACTGAAATAGAACTGATAACACACTAATATTCTAGCTTTTGCTGAACGTGTTTGTCCAGCATCAAGGTCTTCTCTGTTTCTCACTCTGCCACCCCAGTGAATACATTGTGGGTGGGGGACACGACTGGGCAGATGACCTGAATTAACCAAAGAGATATTCCATACTATATAAAGTCATGCTCAGCAATAAAATGAAAATGGGGAGCTTTAGGGAATTAGCCATCTTTTGCTTGGGAACTGGCTGGGCATCAGTCTACCCACAGGAGGTGGCGAGTGATTGCTTTTGCATTACTTGTTTTGTTTTCTTTCATCCTCTTCCACTTATCATTCACTTATTAAACAATTATTTATTTTTGTTTGTTTTATCTTGACCCTCAAGTTTTCTTGTTTTGACTCTTCCTTTCTTCTTCCCCTGTCCCACTGAGGGAGGTGAGGGGGAAGTGAGCGAGCAACTGTGTGGTCCTTCTCTGCCCACTGGGGTTAACTAACAACCACCATACTTTGCAGGATGGAGCTACACATCCTCAGAAGATTCTGGCAGCATCATTGTTTTGGTGCATCCCAATCTTCCCCGATTTGCACTCTAAAAAAATGTGTGCAAACGTGAATGTGCAGGTTTGTGTGCGCATCAGTGAAAGAGAAGGAAACCGACTGCTGAAGTAGAACCCAACTGAACAATCTTTTAGGATTAGCAGTTCTTTTCCATTCATAAGCATTTTGATGACTATCCCCAACAAAGGGAAAAACACCTGTAGAAGCTTATTTTAAAGTGAAAATGAGACTCTTATTTTATTTATTGAACTAACTTTGGACTTTAAAGTCCAAAGCAGGTTCACACCTGACTGCCTCATGAGTGGGCCACTTTCGATGTATTTACTTCCATATTTTTCCTTCCTCCCTTTCTAACTGTAATTTTTAAAAAGTAGATAATCTTGGTTATGTCTATATTCTTTAAGCAAGATCAATTAATAAGAGGGCTAAATGTAACAGTTTTTCTGGACGAGTAATAGATAAGCAGATTCAGGAGGAGTATTTGTTGCTGGGTAGGCATATTTGGTTTTAGCCTTTTTGCAGTGGAACCCTAAGAAAGACAACAAGGAGAGTCTGAAATAATTTTCTTTGCAGTTGCAATGTTAGCTGTCTTGCAAGTACTCTTTCCGAGCACCGTCAAGTCAACGGTATCTTTTAAAGCCTGAAAACCAGACTTGACAATTCTTTTCATGGTTTATAGAGTTGTAGAGGAAAAATATGCTTTGAATTATGTTTGAATAAGATCTTAGAATAATTAAATAGCTGTGTGACTTGGCCCCCAGTTCCACTGAGTATAAAGAGAAGCTGTGCATGTTCAATGAAATACAGAATTTGACTCTTTACAGATTCTACTTAATGAAGGAAACAAATGCAATTTCTCCTTTTTTTTGGTCTTTTTCCAAGCTCTGTATAGTAATCATTACAGGAGGTGCTTTAAGTTTCCATAGGCTGTGAAGATAACTATCAAAAAATAAAATGTGACTGAATCGATATGAAAATCCTTTATTAATCAACTTGACAAATTTGATTGCTAACTTGGTTATTAAAGTAACCACCCAAAACTGTAGAAAGTTCTGGTTTTAATTTAAGTGTTAGGAAGAGAAACATAATAAGTAGTAAAAAGGAATTTCTGGCAAAAAGTAAAATCAGTATCTCTTTATTTTTTTTAATATTTTTTTTTTTTCCCTGAGAATTACCCACCATATGTGGGAACGTTTCTTGCGGTGTTTCAGCAGGAAATATGTAGCTTTAGCTGTATAAAATGACAGTGATCAGGAAGGTAAATGTACTGAATTACTCCATTAATAGAAAGGAGATGGCGGTACAGTAGTTTTCCCCCAGGCACTGAGTTTCACAGGTGCTGTAGTCATGGTGGGCTACAATGATAGTACTGTAAATGTAAAAATAACAATTTGCAATTAGATGCATTTTTGTGTGAAATGTGATAAATCAAGGGGTGGAATTTGTCAGGTATCAATTCCCTAACAGCAAGAATGTTTATCTAAAATACAAAAACCTCACAGCTGAAATCACTATTTCCTCATGTTTTCACTCAGTTCACAAGAGGAATATTATAACACAGTTCCTAGAAGGAAGCTTTTTTGTTTCTTTTTGCATTCATTAGAAAGCATTTGTTATGTAGGCATATTTTTGGCAATATCCATACCTTTATTTGTGTGCTTTCTAAAAACTGTCAGTTTGTCATAGGGGATGGCACTATATTGGTGCCGCCCATCGTTTACCCCCTGATTCAGGAGGGGTAGAGTTGATAGATAATTAAGGGAGCTCTTGTGAAGAATTCTGCACACCCATCGCTCTTGGTCAGTGGGAAGGGTTTCTTCCTTCGAGAGGATGCTGGTGTTAACTGCAGCATACCAGCTAGGTATCGCTGAATTGCCTTTGATAATTCTAGAAATCACTGAATTGCCTTTGACGACGCTAGGAAACGTGCAGTTGAAAAACATTAACTGAGAAACCGTAACTCCTCAGTGATAAAAAAAAGTTACCTCGCCCATGACCTAACACTGGAAATCACAGCTTTCCTGGGAATCGCACTTTCTTTGTGAATTTAAGTATTGCAGGTCTTGGGTTGTTTGCTGAAAGGAGAGGCGTTTGTTTTCAAATACGGCAGTAAAATCACCGAACGGCGCACGTACAGAAACGTGGCGTGAAAGCCCCGGTCCGGCTCCTCGGACGAGTAAGGTCTGGCCTTACGGAGGTGCCCCAGAAGCAGAAGAGGAGAGCTGCAGCCGGGCTGTGACGGGGCCGCTTTGCCTCTCGCCCGGCTCTGAGAAGCCATTCCTGCTTCGTGACCCCGCAGCTCTGAGGCTGAAGCGTACCCGTCCTCTTTTTGGGTGCAGATAGGGGCAAAGTCCGAACCGTGCAAGCACCGAGCCTGTTGGAGCCTATCTGCTTAACCCTCTTCTGGGCTGACGGATATTTTTCAAGGTGCGACTCCTCCCCAGCTTCCTATGTGGCATTTACTCGGTGGGATGTCAGCGGAACACGACCGCTGCGGTGACAAGAGAGCCCATAAGTACAGATGAGGCACACTGACTAGTAACAGTAATATTTTATGGTTTGCAGCATTAACGTTCCTTAGGGATTGCCACATTTTTGTCACGTGTGGGCTAAAGAGATATCCTTTTTTTCCTTGGTTTGTTTCTCCTTTTTTTTTTTTTAAACTTGGTTCCCACTGAAAAGTGAACGATTAAACTGCTGTGGAAATTCTCCCTATCAAAACACCAGACAGGGCCCCTCTCATTTTCTTTTTCTCTTTGTGGAAGTGTGTGAGTCATCCACCTACGCAGCATTAATTTTTCTTATCCTGGTGAGTGCTCTGTGGATTCGGGGTCGAAGTATAGGGTATATTCAAAGCTCGGGGCTATGTTTTCTGTTCCTCGTGGCCCACCCAGGGAGCCTGGGCCACGGAGGACAAGAAGATGCAGCTCCCCAGAGGCTGCATGATGCCAGGAGCGGTGAAGCAGAGTTCAGGTCCAGGTCTCACTAAATACAGTGCTCCCAGGTTATTCGCCCCCAGGATCTGCGAGGTGTGGGACCAACCCCACGGTTCGTCCTGTAGGGTGAGTTCCGAGGGGTGAGACCCCAGAGACGTCCAGTTTGCTTCCCCGGGTGATAGTCCCAGAGACCTGGCCGTGGGAGCGGTTGACCTCGGGCCAAGGTTTACTACCCTGTATGTTCCTGTTGCCTGAAAGTGGTTCGGTTTACTGGAATGCAATAAAAATTCTAGTGCTTCAACATAAAACGTAGGTGAAGAAGCGTGGTTAATGTGTGAAGTGTTAACCAGTCAGGCAACAAACGGCTGTGGTGGGCGCAGGAGTCTCCTGCCAGCCTCTGCGATGGAAATAAGTTTCCATTCAGCGTGGCTCTGAGTGACAGCCAGGACACAGAAGGAAAACAAACAGTAACTATTATCTTCCTGCTGAAGCAGCTCCAAAGTGAATATAAATACCGATTGTTTAGAGACCATCAATTAAGCTAAGAAGTATTTAGAGCAGGTGCAGAAGAGATAATGAATGAAAAGAGAATTTGTATGTGTAAAAACATTTTGGCTTTTTGATGTCATGTTTACTGGGAAAAGTATTGAATTGGCAGTTGGAGACTGATTCATTTATGAACAGTTTTTAGTTTAATAAACACACTGCAAGCATCAAGAGGGAAGGTCTGAATGATGGGAACTTTAATGCCGGAGTATGTTTTATTTATGACTGCAGTAATGTTGAAAGAACATTTGAACTTATGGATAGAAGTTTATGGACTTTCTTGTTAACCTCTGATATATTATAGTTATGCAACCTTTCATATACTTAACTCCCTAGTGGTGTCTAGAGGCATTGCTGAGAATGGGGCTTCCTCGTGTTAGTCACTTTGTATGGATGTGGTTCCTGGGAACTTGAAAAGCCATTTCAGACAAAGGGTAAGAGAAAAGGAAACATTCATTATCTTCGCTTCACAGAGGAGAATCTGAGTAATAGAGGAGCAAAGGACAGAGATTTTACAAAGAAGTACACTGCTTTCACCAAAAGAAAATTTAATTGGCTTTTCATAAAAGAATTCTGCAGATGAAACAAAAAGCTGAACCCTCATCTCCCAGTAGTAATTGAGGATAAATGTGGATCAATGCAGCTTTTTATCTCTAATCTTGGCAAAGTCTTATGTGTCTTCCTAAAATAGGTAACAGTGTGAATTTATCTTTTTGTTTTTAACAACTCTTGCCCTTTATTCTTCCAAGATTTAACTGTTAGTGTTCTGTACTTTCACGCTCTCCACACTTTGTTCTCTCACTGAAATTTGAAGCAGCTTATAATTGGTTTCTTAGCTTCTTTTGTTTCTGTTCTAGAAAGGCAGCTTTACTGTTCAGGGCTAAAAGTTATAGAAGGAAACACTTTGGATGTTAATCAGAAGTGCAGCCCTGGTTTACTGAACAGCCTAGGGAAAACCGCTTGATGCTTTTGGCTGGCTTACTTATTAAACCGGTAAATAGAAATGTGTCTTCGCTCACCGCTGGATCCTCCGTCGGAGCCGACCATCCCCTTGGTAAATATATTACCATGTTAAAACCAACTACTACTAACAGAGGTGAAGCAACTCTATAAGCAACGAGCTTGTGAGCTGCCGTGGCACGCAGAGCACGCCTGCGTTACACGAGGAGGACACCGATATCGGGGATTGCTCTGCACCCCTGGGGTGGTCCAAAGCAGAGGAGCGGTTGTGCCTTCGAGGCAGCATACGGCACCGGAGTGCCAGGGCACTGCGGTGCAAGGTAGTGTGGATGCGTTGTGTGGTACGTCCTATTTCATACATCTCTCAGCTTGTGAAAGTTCCCTCCGATAAGTCCAGCCATGTGCCCAGAGTGACTAGAAGATGGCATCGTTCCCTGTGGGAGAGAGGAGGTGGAGGTGAGACGAGGAAGCTAACGCTGAGAAGCTTGAGGTCACCGTGGTTTTTATTTCTCGTCCCTCTATTGATGGTCTCCCTGCAAAGTCCCAACAAGATACTGTCTAGTCTGAATTACTGAGAAGGAAGACTTTTCAATACTGGGAAGGATTTAAAAGAAAAGAAATCCACTGCTGATACCAGCAATGAAGCAAACATCCCCAGTGATTTCATCCCATGTCTCAGTGGGAAGAAAATAAATCCTTCGTAGAGGCAGCGAGGTTACCTGAGAGCCTCTCTGTTGACCAAGTGGGAAAGATGACGTGAGGATGAGTCTTAAGGTAAACAGAAGCCCGAAGCTGAAGCCTCATGGACTGGTTCAATTACTTAAACATCACCTTATCTGTAACACAAACAGGCATTTGTAGAGACACATGGAAACATACAGTTCTTTACCACAGTAGAACATATGTCTTTATTAACGTAAAAAAGACAGAGTTCTATTTCAGTCAAGCATAATACAGTTTGCTGTTAAATTCACAGTTACACTAAGCATGTATTTGTACATTTGGTTTTAGTTTACCTCAAACTGCCTTGCCATTTGTTTTTAGTTGATCTCAAACTGCCTTGCCATTTTTAGGCCTTAAATATTTACAAAATCTGTTGAACTCCCCCTTTTTTTTCTTTTCTTTTTTTTTTTTAACCAACCAAATGATTCAGTGATGCTTATCTAGTATATTTTTATAAAACACATAAAATTTTTTACATAAAAGTAACTCCAGACTCTCTCTCTGCTAAATCCTGCTAATGAAGAACCCTGTAACAACAAATCGGTTTTCCTGTTTATGTAAAAGGAAGAGAGAAACAGGAGTGAAACATTTAGGTTTGTACTTTCAGTATGTTATAACAAGACATGTGAAACCACACAAGCAAGACAATGTTTTATGTATAGTGGTAGTTGCTTTGAGTTTGCTTTTGAATGTAAATGTGAATTTAATTAGCCCTTGAATAAAATGTAGGGCATAAATATACTATCACTGCGCACCAAGGTTCCTTTTGAGGAAAAAAAAAAAAAAAAAAAGGATTTTTTTTTCTTAAAATTTCTAGAAGTATGTGCCAGCCTAGATGTGGATTACAAATTAGCCATATATGCTAATATAACTATATATATCTTGCCATATGAATGTACAAAATGCTCTGCTAACTGCCATGAGGATATTATTCACTTTTAAAATTCAAGCATTAATTATTTTTCTTTCCAAAGTGCCAAATTATTTTTCCCCATGCAGATGTACTTTAAGTCCTCAAACACTAAAACAATTAGGGAATTAAAGCTAAGATTAAAATTGTCTCAACATTAGTTTTCTGGCATGATTTTAATTAAACTATAGAGGAATTTTTAATGAATCTTCCATTGAGAAAAGTTTATTGCTCATGCTTTTTTGTGTAGCTGTCATACAACAGTTCAGCATTCTTTTAATTTGCATAATTAACTTAGATTTGTATTGCCTTCTCAGGATATTCTTCTAAGCCTTGAGGATTTTGGAATACAAATACCATTTTAATTTGTTTAATCTATTAAAAATGTAGGCACTCTTTCTTTCTTTTTTTTTTTTCCCCCTCCCTCCTCCCGCCCCTTCTCTCTTTCTCTTTATTTTTTAACCAACCACAGTTAAAAAGAACAGTTTAACTGTGACGTTCCCCTCCCAGCCCTCCCCCAGAAATATGACATTACCTGGTTCAGACTCAAAGTCATCATATAAGGACTTTTCATTACCATTTCATCCCCAGAACTTACGTTTATAGAAGAAACCACTTTCTTTCCTGATGCAGTGTTAAGGTGTGTGATGGAGCCAGCAAGAGCCCCGAGCGGAGGCAGCCCGTGGTGCTACCCCCGCCTCGCAGGAGGGCTGATTTTTTGGGGGCGGGGAGCAACCCTGAAGCTTAATTTTCTTTTTCTACCTTTCTGTAGGTCATGGCACATGTCCCTTTGGGATTAAGTCACCAACTGGTGGTTGTGTGCTTTTGGCTGGTACCCAGCCATCACGCACCCTGGAAAAGAACGCGGCCTTTGCCACCTGGTTTTGCTGCAATTACCCGTGCAGCCTGGTTGTTGCCAAAATGTCTAAACTTGGAGGATAAGTTCTTCTTGGCAGGAATCATCTTCTATTTGTTGAAAAATTCCTGGTGTGCTTGTGGCTTGACATAGATACTATGTGGACTTTCCATTTTCTCACTGTTGGGATGCTCAAATTACACAAGGTGGTTCCTCCGTTAGATGGCACGCGTTGTTTCAGTGGTGCCTTCGGTCACTCCCGCTGTGTTAAATTGAAAGTAATTAACTTTTAGGAGGTGTGTTTGTTATAAAAAGCAGTCTTTCCATGTGGGTATTAGTTCTTTGTTCTTAACAGACTAAGGAAAACTGTCTGTCTTGCGTTCTTTTTTTTTTTTTTTTTTTTCTTTCCCCCACTGTTTGAATAGCAGTACTGGAAATGCAGAGCAGTAGAAAGTCCATGGAGGGTGCAGGTGAGAACAAAAACTGTATACACCTCTCCTCCCACTCGGAAATCAAAAGGAGTTTTCCTTTCATATAGGTGATTTAATTTGGGTTCCTGTGATTTGAGAAACCAAACATCTGGATGAAGTTTATTCATTATTAATGGCCATGTTACAGAAAAAAACCCTTCTTTCCTTAAATTTGGAAGCACACAAAATTATAGAGCTGGCTGTGGCTCCCAGACCTATGAAAGAGGTGTGGATAAATACCTGGTTTCTTTGTGACAGAGCGGGAACCAAGCTATTACATCGACGCCGCTGCTATTCGATCCGTCCGCGTTGTTAAAAGCGAGAGATCAAGGGAAATGGTCTTTCTTTAGCTTGGACTGAAATTTGCTTCTGAACAAGGGGCCGGCAGGAGGCCAGGGCAGGTCTCTGCTGACGGGGAAGGTCCCTGGGTGCTGGGGTGTGACTGGAAAGGTCCCGGGCGTGATTTTGGGCTGGCAAACCAGCGCTGTCTTCCCTGTTCCCGGGCATGGTTTGGGTGCTAGGATGAGCCAGAGATAACCCCTGTAAGGGGTTATGCCTGCGGCCACCCTGTTTCGGAGGGCGGGAGAATTTAACAGCGTGAATGTGAGTTATTCCATGCCTGTTGGCCTCGGTGCCGGAGAACGGTCCCAGGCTCGTTTAATTGGCTCATATAATTGTAGGCACCGTGTCCCAACAAAGCGTTAAGCAAACAGGGGAATTTACTCTTTCTGGATTTTTCAGCCCTAGCGAGGCAATGAATAGCAGCGCTGTACCTGGCGACTATTTTACTATGCAGGTTTTTGAATGTACCACTGCTCTTGGCTGCGCTTACAGCGCTTGTGTTATAAGAGGCTGCAAAAACTAGTTTAGTCAAGAAAAATAACAGCAAGAGGGATTGGAGCTCCATGTTCTATTTAACTGAGAAGACAGTATGACCCTGTAGGCTGGACTGGGGTGAGGGTGACATGGATCGCTACCTGGCTGCATTACTGACTCTCAGGGTAACTTTGAGCTAATTACTTCATCTTCAGTTTTCAGAAGCGAGTAATGAGTTTTCCTGCTAGCTGGACACACTTCTTCACGTGTCATAATTCAATCCCTAAAATGGTGGCCTACCATACACCCGAGCCTGTAATTTTTTCAGGTTTGAATCTGTAACATAGGACAGACAATAATGGCACTTTTCCCCATCCTTTTTCTTTCTGTTCTAATGTACCGTAAGTTTTTTTTGTAACCAGAACTCCTTCTTACTCTGTGTATATGGTAGACAGTAATGATCTGAAACATCATTTCACAATCACACTCGCATCACGTTTTGGCTGACAGAGTATACTACTTACCCTTAAAATAGTATTCATGTTATTTATATTAACAATATAATATATTTTTATAACCTATACATATAAACCAAGATACAAATAACAAAAAAAAGTTTGAATCTGTAAAACAGACTTCATAAGCAATGAAAAAAAAAGTACATTTTAATAATACACTTTACACAACAATAAACTGTTAACAGCTCAGCTTTTATAAAGGTTTAGAAAGGAATTCAAGCAGGTGTGGTAAATTATAGGTTGAAAGAAAAAAACCCTATAAAAATACAGACTCCTTATTGTTTAATTTCTACTGAATTTCCAAAACTTGGGTTAAGGCTCGATTTACATTTTCATTACAAGCAATTTTTCAAGATCTTAATAACTTCAGGCTATAAGTTAGCAAGTAAGCTATATGCAGCTACAATTTTAATTTTGTACATCTACTTTAAATGAGACACTTCTCACTAGTAAAATTCTTTGTAAGACAATGACTACGATAACCTTTAAACAGCTTGAGGATGAAAATTTATGTTGAGTTTTTCCATTAGTAAAAGGGATTTTTCTATGATTTTTGGCTAGAATTCAAGTGTGGCTGTGTACTTTTGCTCCCCATAGTTACTGCCAGACATCACGCATGAGTGAGAACCCTGCGTGGTACCCAGAGCGTAAGAGGCGGATGGGTGGCTGTGAGCTCCTCAGTAGCTTGGAAATGCTAGGTGGTTACTTGCAACACTAAGAGCCTATTTTTGTCAAGCTTCAAAATAGCATGTCTGTTCTTGTTTTACCCTAGTGTGATGCTTATTATTGTTGCAGGTATTTAAAATCATAATGACTTGTTGCATTGGCTTGCTTAGGTGGAAAGGTAGGTCAGCCAGAGAATTGGTCTAGTCTTCTGTAGCTCTTGGTGATAAAACTGTATTGCCTATTATGGGCCTGGATGCAATGCCAGTTGGTCTAATTAAAATAATCTTTACAAATATTGTTTCTCACACTTCCATGTTTGGAGCCTGATCTTACATTCCTCGTCTACCCTGTCTTAAATTAAATTCACTGAAAAACCTAACTATGCAAAGAACAGAAAACTGAACCTTTTGAGAGCAGTGGTTCCCTAACAGCAACAAAATGCGTTCTGTATTCTTCTTTACATATGAACTTTCTCTGTTCATGGAAAAATGAAATCTGAGAGATTCTGATTCTAGACTTCATCTATAAGGTAGCAGTTACGTGCTTAATTACATTTAATGGGAAAACATATTGCCTGTAGAACAACATCAGTTTTCTCAAGTTAATTTAACGTAGACTTGCTGGCCTCATTATCACTCTAAGTGTCCTTTCTAAATCCTCATGTGGAATAGGAACTCCTGTTCGCAGAAGAAAACCAAAATTAGGAAATATAACAAAGCAATGAAAGAAAAGGAAGTTAAGTCCATACAATGTAAGACAGAGACTACGAAGTAGCCTGGCACAATTTAATGGGCTTTTGTCTGGATTTGTCTCCCTTTTCTTGATCTGTGATAGGAAAGAAGCTCAACACAGTATAAAACCAACACGTGCTTTACTTTCTATAGCTTTTCTCATCCAAACTTAGTTTGAAATGCACAATTCAAATATACAGGCAGGTGCCAGCGGCTGCTAAAATCTATAGAAAACAGTACTGCAGAAACATTATTTGTTTAGAAGAATTGGAGAAATGAATCACAGAAGCAAAGACTAAATTTAAAGATTTGCATAAGGAAGAAAAACAGAAAGGAAAACACACGACTGAAAGGTAAGTGCTTAAACCAAACCTTCGTGTCCAGAGTCCCTGAAGATTACCAGTGAGTTCAGAAGGAATCTGCTTTTGTGCATGAATCGATAGAAGAGTGGAGGCTGTTTTAAAACAGCAGAAATTGAGTGAAATGGAGGACCATGAAGAGCAAGCACATCAGGTGATAGAGTGGTGAAGAAAGGGGTGACGGGCACAAAAATGTGCAGGTCATACATACCAGAAGGATAGGAAGGGAGAAGGTTCTGCATGTCATCCAGAGTAGGTCCATGGAGAACCATTTAGAAATAGATGGGCAGTCAACAGAAGCCCAGGACAAGAGACAAAAACATTGGATGAGAAGGCTCCAGCAGGCAATAGTTCTAAGATGCTGTGCTCTGCCTGCTAGCCACTTTTGTTAGCTCTCCTGATAACACAACAAAGACATCCAAAGACATACTATTTGCAGAAAATAATTTCCTTTGAATGGATACATGTGTAAGACTGGCATTGTTAACTGAAATTAGGAGTGACGTAGTTGTACCTCTCTCTACAGGTAAAAAGAAGGGTGGGCTAGGTTTTGCAATCTTATAGCATATAGACAGAAAATAGTAAAAGTTTTTCCTGAAATAATTTAAATCATGCTGTTTATGGCTCAGTCACTTAGGGAAGAAAGATTTTTCTTTCTTTAGAAAGCAAAATGTCACAACGTTATTACCTGAGAACGCAGAGCACACACTGATTTGTGCTCTTAAGCAGTGCGTGTTTGCAGGACTTCTTTTGCTGGTAGATATCCCATGGGGAAGTCCCATGTCCACATCTGACGCTTTCTGCAAACACAAATAAGATTAACACAAGCTTGTAAAAAAGGACAAGTTTTTCCCCCTTCTCTGCTACTAGGAGAGGACTTTTTCTCTAAGACTATGGGCCAATAAAGGGAATAACCAACCAGGTGAGCTACGGAACACTAAAATCCTTGTTTTCCATCACAGTGCTGTGGGGGCTGTTTGGGGGTCTCTTGCTGGAGTGCCATGTAGGCGTAACTGGAAGTAGCTCAGTGCCCGGCGAAGGGACAGTGGGCTGGCTCTGCATGTTCAAGCCAGTGAGACTGCCCCAGGATTTGCAGAGTCTACCCTCCGCTTAAGCACGTTAGAGATGGTACATTACAAATTACAGTCAGGTAAAGACTAACAGAATGATCTGAAGGAAACCACGAAAGGATATTCAAGAGTGCTTTGGGTTTTTTTATTTTTTTAAAATCATCTCAATATAACATCTATTTATCATAAACCACTTACTCTGACAGGTCTGAAAATAGTATTTTAAAAGGGTGACTAGAGTTACTGTTGGCTTGGGCTGTCATTTCCTTTTTATTACCGCAAGGATATTTCTCTGCCTTTCTTTATTAAACTAGCTTAATTGAGAACCCAAATAGCACCCTTGAGACAAGCATAGGGGCTGATGGCAGCTGCATATTAGAGTCAAAATCATCCTGTTATCAAAAATAAATCATGGTCTTTCTCGTTCACAGGGTTTCTTTCCAGTGGTTTTTTTTTCTCTCTCTCTCTTTTTAAAATTATGACTTTTTCTCTATATGAAGACTTGACAGCTGATAATGAAAATCATTTAGAGTTCAGATTGCCTAGAGAATGAGAGGGAGACAAAGCTCACTGCGTTTTAGGAGTTGAGTGTTTGGGAGGGTATCGTGATCAAATGCCTGTACTAAATGCACACTGCACAAAAAGGTGATTTTTCAGAAGAAAGAAACAGGAAACTTTTAAGAACCTTTTATTGATGGTTATGTGTAACATGCAAAAGGCGGTGCCAGCTCAGTACAGCTTTTGTATAAAATAACTGATCACTGCTCATGTGATCAGTAGAAATACTGAAACATTCATAAAAAGTCAAATGTCACCGGGAAGCTGAGACTCCTGTTTTTCAAAGCAGGAGGAACTGATCTTACAAAAATATTCACTTTCAATGATTTCTTTTAAATGGCAGTGTTGCGGTGTGAGGCAAGAAAATGACTCTTGCAGATAATTTATTGCCAAAGGGGGAGGGTTTTTTGTGCTCAAACTGTTCATTACAAGTAGTATTATGAGTCTCATTTCTATTACACCAGACAATGCTTAGTTTTGTAAATGCAAATAAAAATGGGCCGGCATCAAGACCAGCGTGATAAATGTGGAAAATATATTTTCTGTCTTTGTAAGGACTGTGAATAGTAGTTATGGGTTATTAGGCCAATTATTGCTATTCTCTGTGCAGTACAAAAGAAAGGAAAGCCACTCAAGAGGACAAAGCAGTAGGTGGGAGGAGAGGCCCATGTGCTCAGTGTGTCTGTGGTCGGTCTTACCCAACAGTCATCTTACCTTCAACAGCTGATTTCTGAGTGGAAACGTGCTCTGTCCTGACTGTATGGAGTTTCCCTCCCGAGGAGTCTATACCCTGGTGGGACGTACGTGGGTATACGTGCCGTCCGCCCACTGGCATCGTACACAGCTCTGAGATGCGGCAGAGAAGAGGAGAGGATCAGCAGTGCTACGTGGAAGGATGTTTGCGCTCTGGATGACGTGGGATTCGGGGAGCTGGAATCTGTTTCCTCACGCAGGCTTTTGGTGTCTGCGCTCCCTCTTGCTCCTTCATGTGGCTGCCGTCTTCCTCCTCTCTTCTCACTGGGTTGGGATGAAACGGAATGGGATTCTGCTTTATTTCTCTTCCATCCGCCCCGCCACACCCCCGCGTCAGATGTGGGACTTCCCATTAACATCCCTTTATCCCACCCTGCAGTTGTTTCCAAGGGGTGGAGAAAACGTGTCAGTCGCTGGGATACTGTTTGTAGAGAAGTGGGGAGCCTTCTGTGTCCCCCAGCGAGACAGCCACTTTCTGGAATACATCCCCTGGAAAGGGTTTGATTATTCCTGCTTCGAGCAGGAGGTTGGCCCAGATGACCTTCCAGCCTAAATCCAGCTACGGTCTGTAATTCCATGGTGGCTGTTGGGAGGAGGAAAAAAACCCACCAAAACCATGAAAAAACAAGATATAGATACATGAAAGATAAGGACGTACAATTTGCAGCTGTTAAATATTAGTACGATGAGGCAGGATTGTTGTTGCAGTACTTTCCTGGGGAATGAAAACATAGCACTCCTGGGTGAAGCCTGTGGTGGGAAGCATTCCCAGCATGTCACACAATACTCCTGAGACATCGATGATTTTATTATTCTCACAACTTCAGCCGCACCGCGTTTCTTAATTAAATAATGTAAACACATACATGCCATAGCTGTGCTCACCATTTGGGGAGGCTATTTCAAAGAGGATGGTGCTTGAAGAGGGAATTCTAAACATGAACTGGGAAAAAGGTTACATTTTTGAAACATCTGTAATCGTTTGTGTGTCATAGAAGTTAATTGGCTGTGTATGGATTTTAAGCAGTTGACTCCTTTTCTGTCATGTTCAGACATATTGCATGTTTTGCATTCTTGAAACCTTTATAGTTTTCCTAAAGTTTGTAGAAACAAAACCTGAAATCATCTAAATTACATGCAAGACTCAATAACATAGCTATTAGCATAGCTAATATCTGCCTGCTTTTTTCTTTTCTTTTTTTTTTTTTTTAAATATGCCTCTGGTGAAAAGAGAAAGAGGGTATCAATATAGGTTAAGACCTAACTGTATGGCTTTTATGTAATTTTATAAAAATGCAGAAGAAAATTAGTGGAAAAGCATCTTTCACTTCCCCTGCATGGGAAACAAACCTGTCCACAGAAATATGTAGTCCAGCCAGAGAAGCAGAGCATCTGTTCTTACTACAAAATATAATTTGGCTTGAGGTCAAACTAAGCAAAATTAAGACCTTGTGGTACTAAATCAAGAGTGTGTACAAAAGGGGTTTTCCATGCTTAAACTCAAAATAATTTAGATATAATTTGCATCAAAATTACAGTTTTTGGTAAATGAGAACAATATCTGTGCAGACAAGCAAAGACTTTTTTTTTTATCCTTTCTGTTGTTTTATGGTCACTAGTAATAACTACATTTTTTGTTTTCCAAGGGTTAAAATACTTTCTTATTACTCTAGTCCCTTTCTCCTACTGGTTTTCTTTTTTCTCTGCCTATAATCCTGTGCTGGCTGCAGTGAAAGATGATGTCTTCAGCTGTGCCACTTCAATTTTCTTAAATCCTTCTTTCCCTTGGGCAGCAAGATGATTGATTCCTTCTCTTTAAATCTAAACACCACAGCTTTCCTTGTCTCAATTTAAGCATATCTACCGTCATTTTAAACAGAATAAAATGTGTCCTACCTTGGTGCAGTGTGATGTCCTTCCTGGACCTCTTCTATTTGTGTTTTAATTGGCAGTAATCTGAAACTGAACAGTCACTTATGCATCGTGGGGGTATGGGATCATACGCACATGGGTTATAGAGTCTGGGAACTTGATTGTATTCAACATCGAACTGTAAGATACTGAGAGGAAAAAATAACCCTGACAACTAGATGCCTCATATGAAGTCGTGAAACAAAGCCTTTCATTGTAGGTTTTCCAGTTCCTATTAAAGTAGATTGACAACACTAATAAACTGACTCCTGTTTGGTGGCTCATGTGCAATATGTAGTTATGAACGTTTTGCACAATTGTCGTTGCCTCTGGCAAGCTCTCGAGAAGGCCAAGGGTGTCGTGGAAATGAAAAGGCAATGAGCCGAGGCGCTCCTCCTCGGCTGGGTCTCGGCCATGGTAGCTGCAAGGTGTTAGGGGGCCTGTGCTGCTGCTGCTTCTCAGACTAGGAGACTTGAAAGGAAAATTAATTTCACCGTGCTGGGTCTCTGGCCTCCTTCCTTCGTGGTTCCATGTGGGCTCCTGGACTCATTTTTAGAATAAGTTAGAATAAAGCTTTTTTTTTTTTTTTTTTTGAAGTGTTGAACACCAGTTAATTTCACAGGCATCTAAGGGAATGGCAAACTGATTCAACAGCTCTTCCCTGCATGAACTTGATCTGGCTTTTGGTTAGGCCCATGCTTGGTCTCTTCATCAGTTTCTGTTCTGTATGAAATCAGATTCTACCTGACACTCGGAATAGGAGTGTATTTGTCAAATTTTTTTATTGTGAGCTTTCTTGAACCTTTTTGGTTACTTTGGTTTTTTTTAATGAACTTCTCAATGTGTTGTATGTCAGGATGATGATTAGCTGAAATCCTAATAGGCTCTAAGTCCCATCTGCTGGTGAATAGCTGAAATTATGAGCAGCTGAGCTAGGTCCTCTTGCTGCTGCCTGGTAATTGATCGGGAATACCGTATCTGCCACCGAGTGTTTGTATTCTCTGTAGTGGCTGATGACTTTGTGTCTGGTAATAGGACAAAATCAACCATCCAAAACATTTCAAACCATCAGCTAGAATTAGTGATTAGTCTCTGCAAGAGCATAGCAATAAATCTGCTCTATTCCTCTTTGGTCTTTGTGACAGCTAGCAGCAGAGAGACTCTAAATGTAATTGTTATGACTAGTGTGTGCCTGTGCCTTTTATCCCTGCTATTTGTTCATTAAAGGTTAGTGCTTTCTCTCACCGAGATTGGTTAAATGCTGCTGCTTTCAGTATCTTACTGTTTGTCTTTCTCATGTTAGTACTTAAAACTTTTACACTCTGTTCCAGTTATTAGCTCCCCTTAGAGTGTATTCTTGGGTAATCCTTGGAACGCTTCCCTGAATTAATAGTACTTTCAGTTTTAATATTGAAATTTGAGATTAGGAAACCAAAATGTAAGCGTTAAGGAGCATCTGAGTTTGCTCTGGACTCTCAAATAAATGGGCATCAGCAAGAGCTGGAAATGATTTCTCGGTTCTCTATCCTGTCTGATACTTATTCTCAGATGTTGTAGCTCATACATCTCTGCAAGAGCAAAGGTTTCAAAGCATTAACGTTTGCTTGCTAGCTTTTCAGTACCGGTCATGTTTCTTAACTTAATTTCACTCAAACGCTGAGCCACAAATAAAAGCAGTGGCCTGGTGTGCTGCTCGTCGGTCCTGCATGTGCACAAAGTTCCTCCTCTTACCACCAGTGGCATTTACTGGGTTTTTATATCCTCTGTTTTTGGGAGCAAGGGGAATGATAAAGCTATGCGCCTGCCTGTGCTTTAAATGATGTAATTGCCATCATTAACTTCAGTAGGATGGCCGAAACACGTATTTGTCTAAAGTATGAAGCCCTACCAAATGTATATATCTATGAACACTTCTTGCTGAAAGCAACAGTTTTTGAAAAGAAAAAGAAAATATTTATCAAACATTTTATAAATTATGAATGAAATTGATTAATTGCCTATTTTTACAATTAGTCTTTCAAAAACGACATGACACTGAGGTAAGTGAGAGAAATTTTTTTGGAGTTTAGACAGATTTCAGAGACTTGATGCATTGGTAGAAAACAACTCTTTGCTCTCAGAGGTCAGAATTAATCACGTATGGTGTTCTGTACTATATATCCTAGTCAAAAGGAAGGGGTAAATGATAACAGATTGAAAAGAGATTTTATTTGTTTTGGTTTTTAAGCTGTTTAGCAACTGATATAAGAATTCCAGGACATGAAGTTCCATTAGTGATACAATGTAAATACATCTTTTCCATTTGTTATGTAGAGATATTATATAAATCGATGGAAAGGCAGAGAAATGTTTTCGTTCTATGGGATGGGAATAAAAGTCAAACCTTTTGGTAGGAAGCCTGTAGCTCAATAGCGTCCTGTGCAGATTCTCTTAGTTTTTTCAGATGTCTGGATTATTGCGTTAGAAGCATTCTTTAGTGTCAAATTGTGGAAAAAGAAAATTCAAGGCCACAAGTTAAAGAACCTCTATGAAATTGAGTTTCCAGAGCCAGAAACTTTGAGCAACTTCAACTTTTTCATTGGAACAGGTGTTGGCCCCCAGCTTCCTTGCAAAGCCTTCCACGTGCAATCCGTCACAGCAAGTTCAAAGTGGCTTCAGCTTATGCAACGTTTTTAGGGATTTGTAACCTGCTCAGGAAAGGTTTTAACTGCTTATTTGGAATATAGATCTTTATTACAAAGAATGCACGTTATGTATGTAATGTGGTTGTGTGTAATGTGCTGAATTCTCAAAGGTCTGTTTTGCTTGGTCTACGTTACTTAAGCCGTCCTTTTCCCTTCTAATCTCAACCTCTATGGTAAGGTTAAGAAAATCCTGCTCCTCTCCTTCACCCAAAACCCCCAAACAAACCCCAAACCTTAGGTCAGGCGTCTGTTTCTGTTGGAACAAACATGCAGCTTTCTCATAATTTAAATGATTACTGAAGTGTAAAATAACAGATGCTTTCTATAGCATATCTCTTTAGCGCTATGAAAAACATCATTAGAAGACAGAAAACCTGGGATTAGTTCCTCACAATAGTACAATGTAATTTATAGAGCTTATTTGATGCATGCGATGATCTGCTCTTTTCAAAAGTGGTAACTGTTTTGTGACAGAAATGGAAGCTCTAGTCTTATTTCAATACCTGTACTTCCATTGGGCTTGTTCTTATATTTATCTGAGAATATACTTAACCATATACTCATAAATATATTTATATTTAGTATCCTTGGAAAAGAGATGAACCTTTTAAAAGCAAATAGAGGTTTTGGAACGACTACGATGGAGTCAGAACTACAATTATTGCTCTTACAAAGATCGTTTTTGGAGGACTATCATTCATAATTAATTTATTCACAGATGAAATGAGTTCTGTTTAAAATGCATAAACACATAAACACACACGCATGTGCTGATTTTGTTGATTATATATAAGTATTTGTAGGTTTAATGTAGAAATCCTCTTGACTTATTAAATCACTTAAAAGACTATGGATACAAGACGTGAATTTTTAGCAACATCTTATAATCATAATGCAGTTTAATATTTTGATTGAATATTTTTGAAAATGAAGAACATGGTTCGTTGGCTTTTCATTATGAGTTTGCTGTTAGACTGGAGAAGGGGTCTGCCTTTCTGCACCCATTTTCTATCTTGATTGTGGACGCTGCTTTGAATTACAGGCATATGTTTTATAATGGTTATTTGTTTGTTTTCTGAAGATTTAGTTAGCCTTTTTGGGTGAGCAAAAAATGTACTAGAACTGAACAAGTTGAAAATTTTGCTTTTTCTATTTCTGAACACTCAAAGGAAATTTTGCAATTAAATTAATGCCTTCAGGAATTCAGAAGGGGCAAAAAAAAAATTTCATCTAATTTGGGTGAATACATAGAATTTTTCTTTGGTTCACATCTAGAACTCCCATTCTTTTTATCAGTAATTAAACACACGCATTAAGAGAAGAATGCCGCAATGTTTTGTTTCTTTGAGAATTTTGGCATGAGAATAGAGTGCACATTCACGACAGCTGGATATGTGACTGACCACAATAGCTGCAAAGGAACAATTACGCTTTATTAGTTCAATAATTTTGCTGAGAAACAAATATGCATTGTAGCTCTGTAGATGAATAACATACACCAGATTCACAGCTTCAGGGGAGCATCATTGTTCACATTAGCTAACGTCCAGGAACAAGACCTTCACTCTCCTTCTGACCACTCTAGTCTGGAAAAAGACACTGGCATGGGGTAGAGCAGTGCTGGGAAAAGACTCTCTGCAAAGGCAGTGTGCAAGACAACTTTAAAGTTGCCTTTTTAGTGTGATGTTGCAAGGGAAAACAGGGGAAGTAGCACGGTTTAGTTTTTATTCTGTAAGCACCCCGCCTGTTTTTGCTAGAGTTAAGTTGCATAAATTTCATAAATAAATTTTAGTAACAAGGTGTACGTCTGTGTACTGGATGTGGGTAACCTAATTCACGTGTTACTTAATCCAGATCCAGATTTGATAGTACAAGGGATAATGGTTTTAAACTAAAAGAGGGTAGATTTAGAGTAGATATAAGGAAGAAATTTTTTACAGTGAGGGTGGTGAAACCCTGTCCCAGGTTGCCCAGAGAGGTGGTAGATGCCCCATCCCTGGAAACATTCAAGGTCAGGTTGGACGGGGCTCTGAGCAACCTAATCTAGTTGAAGATGTCCCTGCTCATTACACGGGGGTTGGACTAGATGACCTTTAAAGGTCCCTTCCAACCCAAACTATTCTGAGATTCTATGATTACAACAGGACGAGTGCAATTAATTTTACCGAATTATAGCCACGTACAACTTTGGTGTCAGCTAGTCATGGAGTGGCCTTTTATAGCCAGAGGATAGAGAAATACTTTCAGAGGATGCTGAATCTGGTTACAGATGCTGATGGTTGAGTGGGAATGACTTAGTTTAGAATGGCTGGTTATTGCTCACAGCTCCTGGACTGCCTACTCTTCTGCATGTTCAGACAGATTAAAATTTTGGGGAGTAGGGAGAGGGAAGGAATACTTCAGGAAAAATGTATCTGAAACGTTTTAGAGCAAAGGAGCTGCAGGAGCAGCGTCACCCACTCTCCTTATAATATTCCTGATATACCTGGTGAAACTTTTAAGTGCAATGAGTAGAATAAATATGGAAAATAGAGTTCTAAATAGGAATATTTTTTTTCACTTTCTTGGGGTTTGTAATCTGAATCTGGTAAATGTTGAAATAGCTTGCCTTTTTGATTTCCAAATTAAGTGTTGCCTTGTGTTCAGGGTGAAGCCTAAAGCTGGCTTTTTCTTAACCAGGGCAGTGCCAGTTAAAAGCCTGTTGTAGAAAAGAGTGGTATTCTATCATCCAAACATCACATACAACCCTTTTAGTTCTGCAGTTATCAAGCTGGTAGCTACTGACTGCTTTCTTCTGCGTGCTTCAGTGTCGTGGAAGCTTATATCGCTGTTCATAAGATAAGGATTAATATCAGCAAATTAGTAACAGAGATGTGGCTTACCAAATGATGAGTTTGCTTATGTAACTTAAAAGCATATGGAGAATTAATAAATTCAAGGGATTTTATTCCTCAGGACTTTTATTTTTTTTTATTTAGGCATTTGTACACTTTAGCTTACAATGAGGGGCCTCCTCTACTATTGTTATGGTATTTTACCCTCAGTAAATGACAGGCATTATTGGTACGTAGAGATACATTACACATTCTCTCACTGGAAAGCCTTCATTGCATGCCATTAGATAACAGCATGTGCTCAGTAGCTGTGGTCTCTTAGCAACTAACTTTGTCTCTTTCTTTTGAATTCTCCTTTTGTGACCCAGAGGCAGGTCTTAGACATAAACCTCAGCCTACTTTTCTATTTCCAAGGCAGCGAAAACTGGAATGTTTTGGGGTGCTTATATGAAGTCCATATAGTGGAAGAATATGTCCTTCTAAATCTATTGCATGTATTGAAAATGGAGATAAATTTGTATTTCTTAATTTAATAATAAATGTATTAATAGAATCCTGCCAGCTTATAGTATTGTTGGTACTACCATGCCAATATATTTTGATATGAAATTTGGCTTTAAGAAAATACATAATTAAAATCTGCAGGTTTGGCAGTATTACATTTATGTAGAAAATGTGTAACCTCTTTCACTGATGTAGATTTTAATGTATATACTTTTTGGGGGGGGGGGGGGGGTGTTTTGTTTTGTTTGGTGAGGGGTTTTTTGGTTATATATCTGTATTTGAAACAAGGATGGACAAAGAGGAGCTGTCCTTCCAGGCGGGAGATTAGGGGCTATGCTTTCAAAACAACTGAGTTTTCAATTCAGATAAACACAGATTTGTGTGTGTACTCTTAAAGCTGCCATTGGATGTTTCTCTTATTGGAGATTTTATTTGCCTTTTGGTGGCAATGTGTACTGGAAAACCTTTCATTCCTAAAGAAAACCCCAGGATCAAGAAATACTTTTATCAATCAAAATCTTCTATTCATTTAATTAAGGAACATAAAAGAGTTACTCTGGTGCGGTGGTGAATTGGTGCAATGAATCATGGTTCTCGTAAACTTCAGATATATTTTTATGTCTAGACAGGTCTGCAGTGGGGAACATATGATTGTAACAGAATATGTCAAGAATGCACCAAAGAGATTTTTCATAAGTGCTTTTATTTTTTTTCTTTTTAAAGAAACCAAGTCATGTATATTGTGTAGAAATCTTTCTGAAGTGATAATTCTTGTCGACTCTTCTATGTTAAGCTGATTAACTGTTTCTGACCTTTCAGAATATGTCGTATATAATCCTAGGAGACCACCAGAGTTGAAACTATTCTGTTAGTTTTGATATTCCCATCAGGCTTTCTGTCTATCACAAGCAATCCTAATTCACTTGTTTTTAGTTAATTTGACAGGTCATTGTTAACATCATTACTAATAGCAAACTGCTACAAGTTACACATGTTTTGACAAGAAGAGTCTTCAAGACATAGCAATACCGGTTAATTAGAATAGAAGGAAAGTGCTTATTTCTTTTGCCCATGAACTGGATATCGTCTTAATATGTTGGGAGTAGAGAGGAAGGGAGTATGTTTACTTCAGGAAAAAACTTACTTCTGGCTGGCTGAAACCAAGCAGGAACTGAGATGGAAACTATCGTGACACTGTCATGCACATCATCACATTTAGAATGTTTCTCTTTCTGGTAGCTATTTGTCACGCAGATTTTGAGTGAATCATCACTCCTCTAATTAGAGCTGCTGCTACTGTACCTAGCATGTTATGACCTACGGTTTTTTTCTGTATGTGTAACCAATTTTATCATTGAATGTGAAATAAGTGCTCATCTGTTGAGCTCTTTCCCTTCCTCAGAGGCAAAAAGTTGAGAAGATACAGATCCTTACCCAGCAAATGCAATGTAATCCAAATGTGAGCCTTTTAAGAGAGAGGTTTGAAGACCGTCCTTGAAAAGTCTGTCAGGTGAAGTGCGGTTTAAGGAGTCTTTTGGGTGAATAAAGTTTCATGGCTGAAGGAGACTGACATTCATAAATAGTAAAGAAAGCTAAGAGCGTGAGATTGTGTGGTTTGAGTGGGAGCAAATTTCAACACGGAAGGGGAAATACGGCACAGGAGTTTTGGAGAGAAGCTTGTGTAGAGATTTCTTTCTACTTCTCTTCACCTACCAAGGAAGCATGCAAATGCTAGACGGGTCTGAAGCCTTAAAATCCAATATCTGATCGGTGAAAATGGTCCTGTCCTGCTTTGAGTTTCCCATTTTGGTATACAACTTACAAAGTATACATGAAGAATGGTTTGGCTTTAAAACAAGAATGGAGCAAATCTTCAGGAGGAAAAAAAATCAGAGTTTGGTACTCTACTTGGAACAAATATCTATATGAGTCAGTCTTAAAGTGACTTTATACAAGGCACTGAATCAAAGGCACATCCCATAAGATGTTCATCTGTTCCTGACTAGAGAAAAGCATTTGAAGAAATTCTGCGTGACTGGAGCCCCTTTCAGTCACGGTAACGATCAGACCCCAAGGCTGCACTTTAAGGTCTGACTCGTGGTTTTCGGCCCCAGTGATGCTGGCCAGGGCAGTGCCAGGACCTCCCTCCATGCCTACATGCCTGGCTTGCCTTCCACTGGAAATCTTTATGTGTGTGGGGAAGAGAATTGGTGCCTATGATCCTAAGAGCTACAGGCAAAACCAAATGCCAATCTTTTCTGTTTATCAGAAGTAATTTGCACCAATGCTAAGTGATGGCTCCTGCGCCTGACCCACTGTGTCTGTAGGAACTTGATGGAAATGGGGATCCTGCCACAAATGTAGTGATGGGACTGGTGTGGAAAGCACCTGGGAGGGGAGTTGGAGGCAGTGGGTCCCGACACATCTACCTACAGAGATGAAACAGATTGTGCTGGCCTTGGTTCTCTCTGTCCTGGGAAGAGAAAGAGCAAGCATCTTGGGTTGCAGATGCTTTGTTTGAAAGGTTTGGTAACAAAATTTTTGTGGAAAATGCTTTCAGACGGTGGGGTGGGGGGAAGCAAGCTGGTGGTTTCAAAACTATGTGCTTCCATTCCTTGAACTGCAAGAAAATTACCCTTCTAAATCACTCATGGGATGGATAATAATAGTGGTTTACTTTGTTAAGTACTAGGCCGTGTCTTTTCCCTGACACGTGCTACAGAGAGCTCCAGCTTATTCTGTTCTCCTTCCCATGCCTGCATTTGTTGCAATATGATTGCTTTCTAGTGATCTTATGTCTCAATGTCTTCATTTGTCTTATGCTTAATTTTATTATTTTCAAGAAAAGTTGTGTTAAATTATACATCCTGATAATGTTATATACCTGTTATACCTGTATAGGTATACACCTCCTATAGTGTTACCGTATAACATTTTTCTTTTAAAAAAGAGAAAATGAGGAAATCGGGGTAATGATAGAGCGAATAAGAAGGGGGACAAACTTGAATAGTAGCCTAGGCCCAGAGAGTGTGCTGTAGATTGGCATGTAAAGAAAAGAATGACTCTGAAGTTGCTTTCTTTAGGTAGTAAAGAAAATGCCAGTGCAGCAATTTCTCTAATCGCAAGGATCGACATTTACTTTGAGATTGAGCCTGCCTGTTTGTTAATTAGCGTGGTGGAGTCACATTGCACTCAGCCCTGCATCTCAGCAGGCCCCTACTGCAAGATTTACGTTTCACACGGAGAAACAGTCTTGATAATGAAATGATGTTTTGCAGAGATATGTGCAGAGAAGCACAGCTGGATTATGTAAATGTGATTTATCCAAAGCTGTAGCGCATGGGTCCTGTTACTCAGATGCTGATCTATAACTCGCTGATGGCTCTTGTGATTTCACATATATGTGCTCAGTGATTGGTATTAACTTTTAAGATCATTTATTTTTATGTATGCCATAAAAGGCTTACATCAAAGTTAATATGTATCTCCTACATCTCCCCTGACAGCATTTTGCAATGTTTATCTTCTCCAGCTTTGTCATCAGTCACGGTGATGTTTTCAAAGGAGGAAGATTCCTCCTGACCGCATCCCATTTAATACCAAAATTAAGTGCGAGATGCTCAGGAACCGAAACGTAACGTGGGGTACCTACGCGCTCCATTACAGTGTCAGTGTTCTCCTTTCAGCTGGGAGAACTTTTTAGGTTTCTCTTGTTATCTGGAAAAAAGCAGAAGGGTGGGAAGAGGAGTTTTGCAGAAAGCTTTATTGGTATCGCTGCAGTAGCTGAAGTTTCTGAGCAGGTTGTGAAGTACTTAGAGAGACATCGCCTTTGTTGGGATTTGCTCCTAACTCATTTGACCCATGTTGCATTCCTCGTGCTTCACCAGTTTCCCGTGAAAATAAGGACTCGGGGCTTTGTGCCTGCCAAAGCCAGGGCAAGGGCTTGGCCTTCTGTTGTTTTTCTGTTTCTCCCCTTTCATCCTTGGGAGGATCCGAAGATGGTTTTTAGCCTGGTTTCCTCATTAAACGTTGTGCGTCTGATCGCGCTCTTTGCCATTTTCCCTGCGACAGCTTCGAAACCTGACGGCCTGCTTCAACCAAGCTTGGCAGAAAGGTGCAGCCCTCCGAGGGGATTCATTTCTATAGATTTATGAGGAGAACGCATTGGGCAGAGGAGAGGGACCCATGCTTCTGCCCCGGCAAAGGGTCAAGAGGCTGCTGCCTGCTCCTGCCCACGCAACTCTTAGCCGGCTCCGGCACGGGGATCCCTTCCCTGCCTGCGGCAGCAGCAGGGAGATACAGCGGGGCTGGGGTTAACGTGGGCATCTGCCTGTGCGCGGGGACATGGATGGGGCAGAATGAAATCCCTGAGAAATCATCGCCAGTGACCAGGTTTTTAATTGCTGCCAAAACACAACGCTCGTCCGAGAAAATCCCACTTGCTCTTAACCTGAAAATTAATATGTTAATACGAATAACGTCTCTGCTCCGTTAAAATAATCTGGAAGGGGGAAACAATAGAATCAAACCCCCATTTTTAAGCTCATCACTTCGGGGAATTTCCTGAAAGCGATTGAATCGCTAAGTTCAAACAGAGAGAAAAACATGCTGACAGCATGTTGCTTTTTTATTCTGCTTTGGCAAGTAAGAAGATTTGAGTATCTAAAATCCCCATTGTATTTTAGGAATGCAAGATAGGGTTGGGAATTGTAGAAAACAGAAGTTGCCATTGTTAGTTGTTGACCTAGGAGCCTGTTCTGCTGATTTTTTGAACAAGTGGGCAAGCACTGACAAGTCATTGAAAGGAGAAATTTGCAGATGGTTTGAAAACTGTGGCCAGAGGTAGAGAAAGTAGAGAGCTAGTGAGGCTTGTAAATACGTAAAAAAACCTCCAGAATGAAAATACATATTTAACTGATACAGGTATGTGTATTTCTAGTTGAAAAACTATAGTCCGCATGGAGTCATTTTAAACATTATAGGTCTGGTCTCTACCTAGTTTAAAATGTATAATAAAGCAGGATGGGATTTCAGCTTCTTCCACGCATCATACAGGTGAAGATCTTCAGGTTTTAATATTCATCTTCCCTAGGAAAAAATACATTTGAGAGTGAAAGTTGTGAGCTAGGATAGCATTATAGGGCTATAGAAATGTATAAAAAATGACTCAGACCAGCTCCAAATCTCATAAATCTGGCTTCACAAATGGTAACAGGGAGGACAGGCATAGGTTTGGTATTATCTGCGCTGTTCTTAGAGGAGCAGAGGCTTCAGACGTCCTCAGGACATCTAAGTAGTTGCAGGGTGGTTCTCTGGGGAATCCCTGTTTGTAGAGTTCCAAAAGTACTTCTAAGTAGACAAATTAAGTGCTTCTCATTTTTCTTTGAACTTGAAACATCTTTCACTTGAAATTCTTTCCTTTGAGAAAAACCTCAACTCGGTAAGTACTTCAGTGGTTGGCTCCTCAACTGAAAATGCCAACAGGGCTAAAGTGCAAGGATGTTTTAGTGGATTGAAGGGCTGGACTCACAAAGGAAGGCTTAGGCTACTGTAAATTCCACTTACATCTCAAAGAAAACTGCTTATACTGCTTATTGACTACAGGATAACAGAAAGACATTCTGCTTTCCCTTCTTTCTCCTGACATCTGAGTACTGAACAGCTTTTGCAGTTCAGCCTCTTTGCTTTCTGGGAGATTGTGAAAGAGCTGCTGGGCCAAGGATTTCTTGCTACATTTTTCACATACTTTTCCAGAGGATCAGCTGCACTTATGCTTGACTATTCATAGGTTTTCTCATTCTTCCCTTCTTGCTTTCCTCCTGGAAGAGCAAAGTAACTGAAAAATTAGATTTAAAGGTCTATCCTTGCCCAATGGCAAAGGTCCCCACTTGAAAGTCTGTACCTTTTTTCATCAAATGGAATAATGCAGTATTCAACCAAACTGATTTTTCCTTTGCTGCTCCTGATGCTCTTATTCTTCCCACGCTGCTGAAAGGCTGGTATTTCACAGATGGTGCCAATGACAGCAACTGGTGTACCACACCTCTCTCTCCTTCAGTACATTTGTCTGATGTTTCCCTTTATTTCAGCTTCTGGTTGTATTTCTTGCTAGCAACTTATATAGCTGACAGCATTAGTTTCCAACTATTAGGTATACATTAATATGCAAAGATTAATGAAATTTAAAATTATTCCTGAGTGAGTCACATTGATCATTGCCCATCATTCCAGTGGGTGCTTGGAGGTTACTACAGCACAGGGTGTTGCTGACAATTAATTTCTGAGGTTTTATTTTCTGCATAATGTTTATCTTGAGGCTTTTGCGCTTTTTTTATGCACAAAAGAACATGTGAATACTGTAATAGTATCTGCAGGGTATCAGTTGGATGGTGCTTTCATTGCTACATCTCCAATGAAATGATGATTTCCCCTTCGCCCCCTTGTATTTGCACAAGGTATAGACTGTGACACTGGACTAAAGCAAGTTGCCTAATGCCACACTGACAGTCTGTGGTAGAGGGAGGGACTGATCCCATACACATGCCTTTACTATTGAACCATAATTTCTCTGGTTTCTTAGTATATCTTATTGTATATAAGCTTTCAAAATAATGCAATGTTATGAATAATCTAAAAATAACCAAATCTGAAACTTACAATTAATTGTCCTTGGCACTACTTGAAGAAAGCCATTAGTGTGCATATCACAGGCTCCATCCAGCTGCCACAGAAGTTTCCGTTAAGATTTCCATTTACTTCATTCTGACCTGGAGCAGGCTTCAGGACTGAATGTGTATCCTGTCCATTTGGAGCAGCATTCCAGTTTAACTAAAGCAACTAGACATACAATGTTTAAGCAATGGAAGAAAAAGAAAAAAGGCAAAATAATTACAAGAGAAAGTTCTTTGACTAAATATCAACTGGTGTTTAATTTACAATGAGGAAACAAAGCTAGTGGCTCAGGAAATCAGTAAATAACATGTAAAGCCTCAGGAGAGGCACAGATGTTTAAAAAAAATCTTTGTTTTATGTCTGTATTTCCTGCAGAGCAAACCCAAAAATGTTAAATAATGTGTCTGGGATCTTCCACAAGAAAGAATTCAGATGAGCATGAAGCGCATGAAATTTTAGAAATTTTTAACATCTGTGACAGTTGGTTGTGTGCTTTGGAATAGAAAGGAATACTAAACGAGAAACATTTAGTTGGCACACGTGTCCCTCAATTCACTAGGATTTCAGCTAAGCTGAAGCCCAGAATCCAGACATCAAAACTTGACAGATAAAATGTCTTATAACCCTGTCTTGTTTTGCCCAATTCTTGGTCTTATTTTTGATTCCAGGAAAGCGAATGATAAAACTCTTGTTCCTGTCTCTGGGAGACAGCTGGGCCCTGCTCTGAAGTTGACATCCGAAATTCTACCAAGAATATACGGGCAACGCTTCCTGTCATGAAAGAATTTAGGATAAAATTGAACATAGTGATTTTTCTTTGTATCCGCATGATGAAGCACCAAAAACGTCCATCCAAAAGATTTGTAGCAGTGGCTGAAAACCACGATGCTTCTGTTTGGCACAATTGGTGCACTGAAATGTTGAGTCTTGCGTTGCTCTGTGATTACAGCTGGGAAGGCATCAGGCACCTCAAACTGTGAAAAATATTTTCATATTTTTTTTTAGAAGATAGTGAACAGTGTATAGAAAGAAAATACATTTAAGCAGTGATGCTACTTGCTTTTGCATTGCTATAGTGACCAGCTGGTAAAATACAAGATGACCTTGCATGACCAGCCAAACTGCTTCTGTGCATTGTCAGCTTTAAACTGCTCAGCCCTGCATGCTTTCTGTAGATTTGCTGAAATCCAACTTTCTGTAGTCAACCTATAACGATCTCAGAAATGTTGCTAAAATGAAACTGCTTCTATTCTTTATGCACGCTTTGTTGTGAATATTTTCTCCAAATATTCTTAAGAACCGTTTATTAACTGACAGTATAAAGAAAACATTTCTGGAGAATGATCTAGGGAGTAGAAAGGAAAAGCTTCTCTTTAAACTGTGTTTAAACCTTTGAAATTGTGAGCATTAAGTGGCCACAGATCTTTTACTAGCTCTGGGAGCTGCAGTTGGTTTCATTCTGAAAAGGAAGTATTCAGGTTGGAAAAGGTTTTCAGAAATATAGGCATCCAACATGTTGCCTGAACAACGGCCAAGAGCAAAGTTGTTGGTCATGATAATACCAGAATATCATTTCAGTTAATTAGTATCAGGTATCAGCTTACTGCTAATAATCAGAAGAGATTGGCAGAAATGGTTTAGTGAATATGTTTGGGAATTGCAGACAGTTGCACTGTTTTGTTGTTTTTCCTCAGTATTTTTGTACAAAAAGTAAACTTTGAGGAATCTCTTGTTCAGTGCAAGGTGTCACATGGCTTTCAGTTTTCAGATAAAATGTGCACAGACACTATAATGCTCATAAATCAGGATTATTTGTGCCAGACGTATTCCCCTTCACTTGATTTAAAGTGAAATGATGATCTGATGGTGAACTCACCTTTTCCATGTTTCAATAAGTTTGGTTCTTTGAAGCATAAGAAACACGGGCTTCGACCAACATGATACTCTGGTCACTCGTGGCTGTTTCAGTGAAACATATCTTTAATTTGTAGTTATTCGAGACATTTAGAGAGAATAAAATATTTTCCTTTCTTTCTCCTAATCCTTTCTGTGACAGTTTTATGGGATTGTTATCTTTCTTGCTTTAATTAGATCATTTCAGAGCAGTGCACGCTCTGAATAAGAACAGTCCACGTGACAGAAGACAACACTGGAAATTTTGGCATTACGGCAACTTTTTTCTTCTCATTAAGCGCAGTGTTATATCTGCAGACATTTATGCCTTTTTTTTTTTTTTTTTTTAGGAAGATTGACTACTTTCCATAATTCTTACTTTTGATTTTCTCTTGGCCAAGGGAATCTTGCCCAGCTGGCATCTCTTTAACCCACCACAGAAGATGTTTATTCTACCTAATTTTCAAAGTCCGATAAACTCTAACACCACAGCCCCTTCCTGTTTATCTTCAGACAAGTGGTGGTTCGCTCCTATCTGTGCGCTGCCCTTACAATGAAGCTGAACAGCTCATTGAAATACAGTCCTGAAAATCAAGAATCACTTGTGCATATTTCATTTTAGTGCAGGCAGGACTTACATTTTCACTGCAATTGTTTGATCTCTAAAATGGAGACTATTTATTAATTAATTTTACTGAAACCCAAGCTCAAAAATGCTGTTGAATGCATTCCTATGCAGAATTTTTTTCTGAAGTGGTTACAAAAGCGACTTTGGTTCTTGAATAAGATACAGTACTTACCCCTGTAATCCTAAACTTATTGTCCTGACAGCTGGGGAGCTGGAGAGGAGCAGCATTCTCTTTCTTTGTGTTTCTCTTTTTGGCAACTCTTACTGGTGCATGGTGAAAACACTGAAAAGAATATATCTTCCAAACGACACTCTCGGCTCAGCCAAAAAAAAGAGAGAAAGGAAATTCAGTAGATTAAAGGAAGAGACTATTTATCATAACTGCAAATGATTCCATTAGAATTTTAGCAAAGTTTAGTTTTTAAAGGCTCAAGAAATGAAAGTTAATAACTTCCAGCACTGCTTTGAAAATTAGAAAGATTTCTAAGATTATGTGAATAAGAGGTCATCTAGCAGATCAGTGAATGCTTTAGAAGATTTACTTCCCCACTGGGGGCTTGACATCACGTTTGGCACTAAACATTTTGTATTTTCTCCACAAGATGCAGGTTCACACAAGCATGTGCTAACCCATTTAGTACTTAAAAATTTAGAACAAATGTCATTTGTAGATAGCCTTGACTCTCCGGGAGTTCAGCTCTCGCCTCATACCTGTTGGCAGCCGGGGCTTTTTCAAAGAGAAGCATTTTCAGTGGTGAATGCCTACTGGTGAAACTATAACTTGCTAAAACGTATTAGTTTAACAAAAGTTTTAATTTGGAAAAACCAAGGCTGAAACAGGATTCCTGGTCAAAATCGGAGAGCAGGCTTTCCCACAGTAGCTAGTCTCACACCTGGGTTGTGGCAGATAGTCTGGAGTTATTGCTATGCCTGATTTGCTGCACAGATGTGTAAAATCGGATTTCATCCAACTTTAGTGATGATGAGAAATGAACATTTTTACTTACAATTTCAAGTACCTACTGTCATTGCTGGCTTTTTCTCCATGTATCTGTCTGCATATTGACACGCTCCTTATGTCTGTGGGTTTGGGGTACCTGCTACATGTATAGGGGCTTGTGGCACAAAGCCAGCAAGTTCAGATGCAATGCATTAGACGACAGTAATACAGAAAGCCACGACTGCCAGGGAACTATTTTAACCCAGTATCCACAATGGTATCTGGAGCACCAAAGAATTTAGGTTAACATAACCTTGTATTTTTCATTATCGTCTTTTTTTTCTAATTTGTTTCTGCATTTACAGCTTTGGAAAGGCGTTTTTGAGAGAGGCGAGGAGTCTGTGGCAATTCTGGGAATAAAAGTCAGATCTCCTGGCTGCAAATCATGTGCCTTGACCACAAACGTTTTCCTTCTCAGAAAATCCAATTTTGTCCTGGCTTGTATCCTTGATTATTGGATTATTGCATAGGGGTTTTTTGGTTTTGTGGGGGGGGTGGTTTGGTTTTGGTTTTTGGGTTTTTTGGTTTTTTTTGTTTTTTTTTTTTAAGAATCTGCAGGTTTTGGTTTGGTTTGCATGGTATCATATGATACTTCAGATTAATGTCTCAGATGAACAATCTTTGAATATTAAGAGACAGTATTTTAACTTCCTTCAGTTGTTTGGGGCTTTTTTTAGCGATGACTACAGTTATGTTTCACAATTGTCTGTCCAGGATGTGTCTGATCCCATGATTGCTGTTTCATTTTAACAGTGATAAGGATGTGCATTTTTAAAAGGTGTGGAAGTATTTGAGTATGACGAGGTCCTTCAGATACCAGCTACCATTTGGATTTTTAATGAGTCCTTGCTCATGTAGGCAACAAAAGCTGTGAAAGAGAGCTCAATAGGCTAAACAGATTTTCATTTTTAAATGAATTGTTTTGTTCGGTTTTGTTGGTTTGTGTGTGGTTTTTTGTTTTGTTTTTTTTTTAAAGGAACTACTTCTGGGCTATTATAGTTATCTTATTAAAAGTATGTCTTCCACCTCTCAGTGAAATACCAGGAGGAAAGTGCTTCAATACTATTATCTTTCTAGATACTAACAGGTGTTTTTCTATTGAAGTTCTTAAAGTCCTAAACTACATGAAATATTTTTAATACATAAATACTGTCAAAATTTTCAGAAGCATTGTTAGAGTCTGCTCTCAGTGTATAGTTCATCTGTGGAAGGATAATTAGGAACTTAAAGGAGTTGACAGTCTTCCTTTGCAGTTAAGCATTGAAGTACTCAGGAGGGGTTTAAGAAATATGCAGGTATCCCTTAGTTTTGTATTTCAGCACTGTTTTCAGGTCTTGCATGTTCTTTTTTGGAGTGCTGTGCTCTGTAAATACCTGGAATTTGCTGTAAAATTGGAGCAATAGTAACGGTGCTTTGCTGTTCTGCAACGTTCTCTCTTCTCAGTGCCTATGGAATGCTGCTCTGACAAGTACAGCAGCGTATACAGTGTCAGCAAACTAGGGAATGTTACAGGTAGGATCCCAAGTCAAGACTGCCAGATATCTACTTTGAATTTCATGATCAGAGATATGGTCCTTCTTTTCTGAGCTGCTATTATGTAAAACATATTTTTCCTTTCCTTCCTATTGGGTCATTTACATTCACATGCTAAAAGCTTGCCTTGAAGTGTGAACTGTAAAGGACGGCAGTCTTTCATATATGAACACATTTGAGGACCTGGCTGCATTTGTGAATGGAGTGGAGATACAGATGCTTAACATTTGTAATGCAGCCACAAAATAGTATATCTGAAATCACGTGTTTATAAAAATTAAGTACAGAATCACTGTTCTCCCAACTCCCAGGAAGTAAATGAAAGCTGGCTACGGTGTTGGGGGTAGAGGGAGGTCCTTGACACTTGGTACTAAAAGAGACATCTTAATCTGCTTAGAAAAATCATACTTCTCTTCATTTTTCCTATCTTGTTTATCATATTTTTAACCATAATGTACATGCGTGATGTTACAGCGTGGGGCAGGGATTCTGCTCTCTGCATATATTTCTTAAGATTCAGCAAAATGGTGCTTCTGTTCTGACTGCAACTTTTAGACAGGAGTGCAGCATATTTTTAAGTCATTAGTACCGAGTATATAATCAGAGCTCTTTCTGTGATATGCTCACTGCTTTAGGCAGGTAGTGTCCAGTAATTAAGAGAGTGGGAGGACTTGCAGACTTCATACCCAGGGCAGTGTAGCATGCACGTACTTTTAGCATCTCATTCTCTGGAGAGCAGTGAATTGGTTAATTATTTTCTGTGATGTATGTGTGTCCTCTAAAGTCACACGAAAATGCTGTTTAAAGCGAGGAGTTGAATGCAAAACATTAGATGTAATTTGTCACCATGCTCAGATAAACGTGATAAAAATAATTCCCCTTAAATAATATGTGGTGGATTAATGTGAGATGTGGAAAACACACTAAATGTGCTTGTGAGGAAATGACCTCCATAATTCATTTGAACTGCACCTTTCATCTGTTACGAGCAAATTTGTCAGAGATCATTCTGTATCCCCAAATCTCCAGCATACCCCTGATATATCTCCTAACTCTCACTTTTCTGCTATTTTTAATATAGCAGAAGGAGGAGAAAAGGAGCAGAAAAGCAAAATATGATTCAGATAAGGCATTGATGCAAAGTATAGAACCCGCAGTGGGGATTAGAGAAGAATGTAAATTGTGCAGGACAGCGGTTCAATAGAGTCTCTGTGCCCGCTTGTCCTGTTGTGTTTTATTCAACTTTTGTTTAGTTTAACAAAACCTGCTGTAATTATAGCATCACGTTGTTTTATTACACGCACACACAAGGATCAAACAAGGACTGATATGATTCTGTTAACAATTTTTAATTCTTTGGGTTTTGTCATACCTTACATTTTAACTGAGTGTAGGAGAGAAACTCTGAGAAGATAAGCTCACATAAAGCTGGAAGAAGCCTTCCTGATTAAAACCTCACTTTCCTGCTTTTTCAGTGCCATGTATAGAAAAACCTCTTCAAGAAAGCTTTCTAGTATAACATTTGCAGACAAAAAGCTACTGCATTTTAGCTTCAGTCTTCATTAAACTCCTTTATATAGACTTGGATTATTCAAACAGGAAACTATTATTTCATAACTATAAAGCTTTTTCTCATTCAGTGGGAAGGTTTTGTGGTTATTAGTAAATTAGTTTATTAATTCCTATTCTTAGATATTAATTTTCCACCTTTAAGTGAAAACAGACCTGTCTAGTTCAATCATATAAAATCCTGCTTACATTAAGAAATCTGTTCTGCAAGTCACATTGGGTCCCCTCCAGACCTGCAGTAACGTGTCCTGATCACACAGTTTGCAAATGGGTCTCTATCCCTCCTCCAATTATACTGTTTTTTTGAAAAAATTGGGATGGCTGTGTGGCCTTTTACTGTGGCAGAAGGGTTGGCTGTGAAGAGGCCGTTGTAATAATCCCTGGGAAGCTCACCGTCGGCGCACCGAGCTCCTGCTGCCGGCGTGATTTGCCCGGTTATCTGGGAGCCGCAGCATTTTGAAGACTGCTGTAGGACCAGTGTTATACCTTGCTGCTGTTGAAATTGCTCTGCCTTTTTTTTTTTTTTTTTAATTACATATAACCCTAGTAATCAAATTAGTAGTTCAGTAGTTCATTCTTTTCAGAGGTTTTAAACTTAGTTCATAGGGTCATAGGACAGTTCAGGTGGGAAGGGACTTTTGAAAGTAATCTAGACCAACCGCTTGCTTAGTTATAAGCTACAAAACTACATGAAAAAGCAGTTCTTTTAAGGTTTTTTTATTATTATTATTTTAAAGTACATATTTTTGTTGGATCCTCACTGATGATATAAAGCACCTTATTTAAGTAAGCTTACAAAATCCCTTCAGCTAACATAGCTTCTCTCATGTCTATAAAAATTCAATTTATGTGTGTGTGACTTAGAAAAGCTGACAATTGCAGATTTGTTATATGTTTATTTTTTAAGTTTCATCTACTTCTTGATCTTTCATTCAAACTGGAATCTTTTGTGTCTGATAACACCATCGGGGGAAAAAATGATAAAATACAACTTTGAAAATATTGTTCTATTACACAATGATATGAAAATGCTTATCCTAACCATTAACTTCAGTAATGTGGTGGGACGTATATAAATTATACTTAAAGTAATGGATTTTAGAAGGCAAGATGACTGGAGGGTGGAAATACATTTCTTGAGGTTGAATCCATACGTCTTTCTTTAGAAGATGTGTTTCCTTTTACATGTAACGATTTTCCACTGAATTGTGCTGCTAGTGAAAAGTGTTAGGTAATGCTCCTCCTAAAAATAGCTTTACTGTAGAAGCGCATATTTGTATTTTCAGAAAGGTGTGACGGTGCCTTTGGTTTTATTTTTTGTTAAGTACCAGTATCTCAGTAGGACAGCTCAGGGATCTGCTGCGTCTTCTTGTATCTGAATATTTATCTCTAAAGACAGTGAAGCACAGATCATTACGCGTGTATGTTAATTACAGCGTGATTAATTAATCTGCCTGTTAATTGGGTGTGTTCCCTGATAGTCTCCTAACTCCGTTAGTGCCAGAAGTCTGTCCTGGAGTCCAGAAGAACTCTCTTTAGTGGTGCTTAAAGTATCTGGTGCATCTACAACCATTTGGTGTCTTGCTATCATTTGCCAGCCACTCACCATGAGAGCTGGGCAGGAGACAATTTTCCCATCCCCTTAAAATTTTCAGGGATTAAAAAAAAAAAAAAAGTATTTTAAGCCTGTTCCCCAGAAGGGGAAAAACCACCAATATTCACCCCCAAAATAGCTTGTCCTTACTGTTCCTTGACAGTGACTTCAGATGAGGAGAGTCAGGTTGAAAACTCCAAGCTGGGTATCTTTTTGAATAAATCTTTTGGAACGATAATTTCCTCATGAAAAGTATTTAATGTCCCAAATTCTGACTATTGCTATGCACCAGAGCCACTATTTGCACATAGATGATCTGTCCTAGTTGGAAAGGGTAAATTTTTTTTCCATCTGAGTGACTGCCAAGGCTTTGGGAAAAGCGGACATTGCAGACTGATTTCCCTGTCACCGCGCCACATCATCCACGCTTCATATAATATCATTTAATATATCTGCTGAGAGTACGGATGGAATTTACTGCCCCTTTTTTTCTCTGTAGTCACTGTCAGTGACACAAATCTAATAGGAGTAGTAGGTACATGTCTGTTCTCACAGTGCTTTTTTGCAAAAGGGGAGGGTGTATACCCATATCTACCTCTTTCTATTACCCACTTAAATGTCAATTTTGGCTCTAATTTTAGTGCTTCATTTTATTATTCATAGTATTATACTGCATTATACACTGTTATTTTTATATTATATTGTACTTGAAAAGTACATTATTCTAGGCATTGTACCAGCATAATAGATGACTGTCTTTCACAGCCTAAAACTGAGGATCTAAGGATTTACAGTCCTACTGTATTTAACCCAAATCCCTGCTGCAGCGTATAACTTTAAAAGGTCTACTCACTGGAAATTTTGACCTAACACATACTCTATGCCCGTGGAGGTGTTGGCTCTTAAGGGACAATGGGAAGGGGGAAGAAAGGGAAAAAGTAGTCTAATTTTTTTTTCTCGCCGAAGTTGGGTATACATTGGGGGTCGAAGGCTAAGAAGGTCTGGAGCTAATTGGCGTAGGAATCAGAAATAGCAACGTACTCCTACACCAGGTAACTATGAGCCCTGCGGATTTTCACAGTGCAGATCAGCAACCGGTTGAACTCTAGGACTGCAGCAACCGAGGATCTAAGGCTGCTGTGGGATGTCCACGCCGGCAGGAGCAGCTTTGGTGAATGCAGCGTATGCCTGCTTTGGCCCAGAATATGATGCTGTCCCCACTGAATGCACCAAGGCAGCTTCCAGCTGGTTTTCCCATAGCTGAGATTTTTCTGTTGGCTCTCAGGCACGGGTTTAGAGCGCGTGTCTGTTCACTCCTTCCTTCGTAGCACTACAAAAGGTGCGTGATGTTTGTCAAGAAGCTGGCAGTACTGGGCCAGCCTATGTGCAGAAACTATACCGGCACATCTGGCTCTTGGGCATCGGGCACGTTGCGAGGACTTGCGCAACGCCGGTTTGCTCTATCACTACAGCTCTTGGGTGCTCAACACATCACCTTGTTCTCTGGTACTGGAGACAGTATGATTTGTTGAATGTGATTTGAATGTCTTATTAAATTGTGAGTGAGTCCTTTAAAAATGAAATTCTGTATAGGCAAAATGACTAGATAATTTCTACGTACTATAAATCTCTCTTCTGATTGATGGTTATTTCTGTTCGTTCTGTGAATAGATCAGCAGTAAAAGGAACACACCAATGAACAGCTTTTTTGATACCTTCCTTGACTAGTAGTGTATAAATAATTTTTGAAAGTTACTATTAACTTCCCTGGTGGGACAATAAAAATGCTAAATTATTCTAAAGACTGGGAACAGCTCTACCCAGCAATATATTTCTTATAATACCAATAATAGGGCTGGTAGCTTCATGATTATTTTCTTTAAATAATTCAAAAACAACAAAAAATAAAAATATCAAGGTATAACTGTGAGCTATAGACCTTGTAGGGTAATCTTTGCTCATATATATCTTTTATTTATAGACTTAAAGGCTTTTTTATGATACTCCCCCACAGCATAGCTGGGTATCTCATAAAGTTTAATGGCTTTTTCCTAACAATGCTTATCTTTTGAGGGAACAATATCTCTATTATAAGGACAGGTAAGGAAAGAACAGTGAGCTCAGGATTAGCCAAGGTCACAGTGGAAGCACACAATAGTAACAGAGGTGGAGTGCATCTTCAAAATGGTGTATTAATACATAGTCTCTCTCTCCACAATATTCTTCCCACTGCCACACGCTGCTTATTTATAAAGAACATCATCACGTACCGTGAGATTTAGTTTCGTGTTAATGGCAAGGCGCCTACAATTATTTCTCCCCTCCCAATGCTCTTTGAAAACGTGTCCATCGGTACCCCGAAACGTCGCCTGTGAGCCGTTCTTGCTGTCGCGGTCGCTATTCAAATGGTAGAAACACGCAGGAAAAAAAAAAGCTTCGCCCGTATGAAAGGATCCCCACGCTGGAAAGTGACCTCCGGCTGTCAGACGCGTCGGGCTGGTTCGCCGCATGATCCCGCATAAGCCAGGCTGACTTCCAGCCTCCGAGCACAATGCGTGGTGTGGGGGGTCACCCTCCGGCCCCCCTGCCCGCTGCTCCCAGGCCACGGTCCTGACCTTCTCCCGTGGGGAGCGTGACCCCTGCCAGCCCGGCTGAAACGGGCTCAGCGGACTCCCAGCCGGAGTGCGAGGCCGGGAGCACGGCTTTCCGCGACAGAAATGGTAATAGGAGAAAACATTTGTCTTTGGAGGCACCGCTACCACCAAAGAGTATAGTCACCTCCATTCTTATTTAAATAGGGTGCATATTCAAGACTTCACTCGGTTTAAAAGCTCTGTGAGATCTTCGGGGAGAGAAAAATAGAAGCATGCTGTCAAGCTTCTCTGGCAATTAAAAGAAAAATAAAGGGACGCTTATTCTGCTGTGATTTCGAGTGCGTAATTCCAGTGATGTGTATGTGCATATGTATGTATGCATATATATATGTGTGTGTGCATAATAAGTCCGTGTGTGCAGAGAAAAAGAAATACATGTTATAGTTCATCATCAGCAAAAAAATAGGATGGCTGAATTATTTGATGAAGGTAATCTGTGGAATTAGAAAGTTTCTTGTGTCATTAATCTAGATTCACCCAAGTAATCTTCTGGAATTCAGTGGAGCTGTTTGTATGAATGAGAGATGCTGCACCTTGTCCTTGAGTTAGTCCCACCGAGTGGTTACTGTGTGGGTTGAAATGACACACAACTGAAAACCAGCACATTTTGCATCTTTTGTATAAAACTTGCTTCAAGCACTTCCAATATTGTTTCCACTACCTTGTTATGTGGAAAACAAGTCAATTAGCTGCATTATGGGAAATCGGACATTTCCAGGGTACGATACTTAAAATGTTGTTACTTCTTACTGTTACGGTATGCATGATGCTTATAATTCAAACTGAATTTCTCTCAGAGGAGATTTATAGTCTGAGGATTAGATTAGTTTGTCCTCCACATCCTTCAATGAGAGAGGGCATGGAAGAAGGACGGAAAGGTCTTGGAAGCTGGTGCAGTGTACTTCTGGATATGTAGGCTTCTACCCAGCAGGTTATTTCTTGGAGTTATTGTGACCCAGAACAGCTCTGTGTAACATTTTCCATCTCTTCTTCAATCTCCACTCACACGCAGAGACCCGAGAGAATCTTTTTGTTCATCAAGATGAAAAAAAAAAAAGAGATGTAGCACCTTAGAGGAGAAGTAGGGAAATGGTAAAGGAGACGAGGAAGAGGTTGATAAGTGAATATTTTCATATCAGGGACTAGTGCAATTAGCTAGATTTATGTATTTATCTTATTCTTTATTTTAATAAAAATGTAGCTTATAACCAGCCTTGAAGAATAATGCATTTTTTAAATAATGTAACAGAGCAATGGCAGAGTAAATGGATGGAGATGGTATGCAAAATTGTTTTACATGTTACATGTGAAATATGAGGTGCCATGGCTGCTGCTGGCAATTACTTTTTTAAAGCCCATTCCTCTCAAGGATTTTGTGATTTATTTTTTATGTTCTTTAAGGCTACGCTCTCGTTGTGACAATTCTCATAACATATTCGCTCATGTATAAATAAATGTACATTATGAGGGCTTCTCGTGTTTTTCAGGTTCTATGACTTTTTTGTTTCTCACTCGTAGAATCATAGTATGGTTGAGGTTGGAAGGGATCTCTGGACATCACCTGGTCCAACCCCCCTGCTCAAGCGGGGTGACTTAGAACCAGTTGCCCAGGACCATGTCCAGACAGCTTTTGAATATCTCCAAGGAGGGAGATTCTACAAGTTCCCTGGGCAACCTGTGCCAGTGCCCGGTCACCCTCACAGTGAAAAAGTGTTTCCTGATGTTCAGAGGGAACCTCCTGAGTTTCACTTTGTGCCCATTGCCTCTGGTCCTGTCACTGGGCACCACTGAAATGAGCCTGGCTCCATCTTCTTTGCACCCTCCCTTCAGGTATTTATATACATTAAGAAGATCCCCCTCGGCCTTTTCTTCTCCAGGTTGAACAGTCCCAGCTCTCTCAGCCTTTCCTCATAGGAGAGATGCTCCAGGCTCTTCATCATCTTCGTGGCCCTTCACTGGACTCTCTCCAGTATGTCCCTGTGTCTCATACTGGGGAGCACAGAACTGGACCCAGTGCTCCAGCTGTGGTGTCACCAGTGGTGACGAGAGGGGAACGATCGTTCTGTTATAATCGGGGTTTGTTCAAGTTTGCCTGAAAACTTGCAGTGGTCTTGACTGTGGAGGGTCTGCCCAGATGTCCCAGCTGGTTTTACAGTGCTCTGCCCCAGTTCTCAAACAGGCCAACATTTGTGACAGTGACAGGCTGACAGAATGAAAACCGGTTAAAAACCAGCTGATGCTACGTGCATATTAGGTGCTTTCACTAAGCTTTCTCTTCGCATGGCAGGCCAGGGCCAGGTCCTGACCCAGTACCAGTTGACCATGTGAGAAAAGGTGCTGGTGACCCAGGGAAGGCACAGGACCAGCCCATAAGCCACCCGGTCACAGTTCAAAGTTGTCGGCATGGAAGTCGGTACGTGTCGTCCTTCTGGCTTCAGGGGGAGTTGGAACAGCTCCTCAACGGCCTCAGAAAACCCAACAGTTGTTGGCGCGTCAAAACTCAAATATGAAGTTTAGTTGCAGATGAATTAAATATTTCTCTGGAAATTAAAGCTGCCCTTTTTGTCTTTCATAAAAGCTGTAAACATCTCTGTATTAGCAACTCTGTTCAGCACAAAATAAAAACACAGCCCCATACTAGCTACTATGAAGAAAATTAACTCTATCCCAGCCAAAACCAGCACATTGTTTAAACTCTCTGCGAAAAGCTGGTATGTAGGACAAACGGGATTTCTTGCCACAAGATCAGGGTTGATTTTATATCCCCCTTTTCAGTAATCTAAGATGCCTCAGAGAACTTTGTACATGTCAGGCTACATTTTATTGTAGAGCTTAATTGCTGCAAAGGATGATCTATCTGCTAGAATTTTTGTTCCCGTTAATAAACTCTCTTGGTAGTTATATAAACATTTACTGTAGTCCATTAATGAAAAGTGTGCTGGTGCAGGTGTTGAGTGTACCACAATAAAATTTTAGCAGTCAAGAGGTTGTTTATTGTACTTGGTCACATATTCTGTTGTACTCCCAGGTATTGAGACTGAAATGGAACAAATGAAAAACCAAGATTAGAGCCTCTTAAAATGGGAAGTAAGTTAAAGGACAATATTTTTAGCCACTGTGCCTTTTTTTCAGTTGCAAAACAATGCGTGATTAATTTAGAGGAAATAATATTTCTCCAAGCAGACTCTCTTTTTTTTTTTTTTTTTACATAATAAATACTATTGCCATAAAAACAATGGAAACCAAGAACTCTTGACAACTCATTTTAGGTCTGGTAGGCTTGAATGTAAACTGAGCTGCCCAGAGAGAGTTCGTGAAAGAGTTTACTTGCTGTAATTGTAATAAAGGAAATTTAAAAACCACAATCTGTTTCAAGTCAAAAATGAACAACTGAATATTGTCTTAAACATATTTCCCCCCCCCCCCCCCCCCCCCGTTCTTGGCATGCCTGTGCTCTTTAGGCAAGTGGCATTATGGGACTCAGGATATGTGTTGTTTCTTTTAGATAAGTAAAACTGTGTTGTTTCTGAACCCTTCAGTCCATTAATTCAAAGTTTGTCATTTCAGAGTCTTTCCTTTACAGTGTAAGAAAATAAAACATAAAAGCTAGAAATAAGTCATAAGTAGGGATCACATCCTGTAATCTATTTGTTTCTGGTGTTACACTTCATTTGGTAAACTTTACATGCCTAATAGGTTTAATATGATGCTAAATGCATTCAGTCATTTTATGCAATGTATCTTAATTATTTTTTTCTATTTATTTCTATCTATTTATTCCAGAAAGGTGTCCTTTCTCCAAATGTCATGCCGTTGTAGCTATTACAATATTACAAAAGCATAACAAAACATTTCTAAAAGAACTGGGGTGGAGGGAGATGTGAACGTTTGTGGCTGGCATTAAGCCTTCATTTGAAAACGAAGATTAATGCCATTATTATATGATATTATCATTATAATATCATTTTTGGTGTAAGCAAAATATGGATTTCTGGCCCAGTTTCTAGATGACCTGCATATGTAATAGAAGGGTTTTTTATAGTTTTCTTTCTTAAGGTGGTGTGCTGGCTAGTGTACCTACCAAGTGACTATGTCTGAAGAATCCACGCTCATGATGGTGCTCACGGTTTTACACGGTTTAACCATAGGAGGGAGCCTCTCCTCTTTCAAAGTTACGCGGGAAGAGGCAATCCTGGGCCTTTGGGGAGGAGGTATCTTCCTGCCAGTTTGCATTTGGAAGTGTAAATGCTTCTTTTTTTTCCCTATGAGGCTGATCCACTGCAGTTTCACAGGCAGGTACATTTGCATGGGAGTCAAGCCTGCTCATGCCAGAAACAGCTATGTAGAAACTATCAAACCCTGCTCCCAACGGATTTTAGACTGTGATCATACTTGAACGTGAACGGGGTTCAGTCTTTGGTAGAAAATAGCCGGGTCGCGTAAGTAACTGCCAGCATCAGCATCACTACAGCTGCTGCAGGAAAGAGTGTTTGTTTGCCTGATGCTGCGTGGGTTGTACTCTAGCCTTTTCCACGACATCTCTGTCTTCGTTACTGACAATCGTTATTGGACAAGTAAATATTTTGGTTGTTGTCCATTTAGTGCAATCAAGTTAGGTTTGACCTTAGCACAAAGTTTACACAATTCCAAATAAAATTTGTGTTTTAATGGAATTGATTAAGTGGAAGGAAACCCGTGTGTGAGCATGTTTAAATATGTTTGTGACTCCATTGATTACATTGAATTGGATCAATAAGCTGATGTGAGAGAGAGAAATTAATCTGTCGAATTAAAAACTATGAAAGAAATGTATAAGGGAAATAGATCATTAGAGAAGAAAAAACAGAGAATGGTTAGAGAAGCTTGAGCAAAAGAATAACATAAAATGACTGATCATTAGAGCTTAATACTGTCATGGTTTAACCCCAGCCAGCAACTAAGCACCACGCAGCTGCTCACTCACTTCCCCCCCCAGTGCGATGGGGGAGAGGACTGGGGAAAAAAAACAAACAGTAAAACTTGTGCATTGAGATAAGAACAGTTTAATAGGACAGAAAGGAAGACAATAATAAGAATGATGATAACAATAATAATAAAATGACAATAACAATATAAAGATTGGAATATACAAAACAAGTGATGCACAATGCAATTGCTCACCACTCGCCAACTGATGCCCAGTTAGTTCCCGAGCAGTGATCCACCCCTCCTGGCCAACTCCCCCCAGTTTATACACTGGGCATGACATCCCATGGTATGGAATATCCCTCTGGCCAGTTTGGGTCAGCTGTCCTGGCTGTGTCCCCTCCCAACTTCTTGTGCCCCTCCAGCCTTCTTGCTGGCTGGGCATGAGAAGCTGAAAAATCCTTGACTTAGCCTAAACACTACTTAGCACCAACTGAAAACATCAGTGTGTTATCAACATTCTTCTCATACTGAACCCAAAACATAGCACTGTACCAGCTACTAGAAAGAAAATTAACTCTATCCCAGCCAAAATCAGGACAAATACCCAAATTAAATTAAATTTTAGATAATTTTTTTAATCTATATAAATGAGATTTAAAGGAAGCTAACCTTAAAGTTTTTATGTGGTCAGAAATTATTTCCCAGGTTACTTGTGCTTGGTGATTCAGCTTGAGTCTCCCTTTCATGGTGAGCAGAGGTTTCTCTGATGTTTGACTGTCAGGCCTGCCATCCTCTTCCTCATCTTACAAGTCTGAGCTGGGGCACTGGGGCTGGAGCGGCCTCTAAATGAGAGATGGTGATTTTTGCTGAGATGCCATAGAGATGCATAGTGCTTGCAGTGCCTGGAATAAGATCTCACAGTAGACTCAAACAGAAAAGTGGGGTGTCACTTAGGCTGACCTATTTCTCCAGCCTTGTAAAGCTGCTTTTCCAAGTTTCTCCCCTTATTACTCCAGTTCTGGGCCATATTATTGCTTTCTGAATCCTCTGCCCACTCAATGTACACTCTGAAATCTGTCCTGGATAGCAACAGGTTTATCTTGCCTTATTCTGCACAAATAATAAAAAAAAAAATCCCACATTTTCTCACAGCAAGAGCAGTGCATGGTATTAACTCAGGCATTTCTCACACCTAATATTCTACTACTTTTCTTGCGTATATTATTGGATAACGTCCAGATACAGTCATATGTTATTTTTTTCTTGTCACGTGAATGTGATGATAACTCCTAGGAGGAATCTTTAATGAGGGGGTAAATCTGCAACAGTGCTTATATTACAGCTCAGTACTGCAAATTCTTTTTCATATAAGTAGATTTCTTGTATGGAGTCTGATTAACTGTAAGACACTAATGCTTGTGTTTGCAGTAGTTTGCAGGGCAGTTTCCCATAAGCTATTTATACCATATGTCAATATGCCACTTCATTCCTTAATTCTCCTCCCTCTTCCCAAATACACCCAACTATATTAATTTCTCTTTGTTTTGGAAAAATGGGCAAGAATACTACTATGTAAATCATTGTGTATATGTTTTCACTGTAGTAATATCCAAAAGTTGGAATTCTAACTGTGCTGCAAACCTCTGAACCGCAGGGAAAATATATGTGTCTCCTCTGAAGAACTTAACAGCCTGAGGCTTCAAGCCTAGGAATTTTTTATGCAGATGTTTGTCTTTAAATACTGAAGGGGTTACAAAAATCTTGATGGCTGGGCTTTCAAAGGTCTTTCAGTCTTCTCAGTGCCTATGTGTGTGCGCCTGCCCCTATCAGTCTGCCTGTAGCACAATTGTGATGACAATATCTGATCGTTAAAAAAATTTCGGGGAATGTCCATAACGCGGATGTCTCCTGATCCCAGGCTGCCCTCCCATCCCCAGGCTGGTGCAGAGGGCTGCAGAGGATGGGCTGGACTGTGGGATTTTTCCTGGCTGCACGAGAGCAGTACCCCACCGTCCAAAATGACAGTTGTTGGCTCATCTCTGACCAGTCCATCTCTGACCAGCATGCCACGTACGCCAAATCCTCTGAAAAGGTGCTAGCAATGTGTTTTCTGCCCCCTTTATAGACAGCAACATCCTTCTTGCTCCTTACAGTTTAAGGATGGAGGAGGAATGAAGATTTAACATTTTACAAGCCATAGGCTGCTCTTTCCATTTGCTGTTTTAATTTTGCTCTTCTATCAAACTTCAGGAAGACTGACGCATTTACTGAAGTTCGCAGGCTAGATGCACCAGTGTTGGCTGACGTGCTTTGAAGTTCCAAGCCAGATATCCTCAGTTTCACACATACACTCCTAATGTAAACCCAGCTGCACTGCTGGATTCTTGCTTTCATCCAACTCAGAAACAAAAGCAAAGAGAGAGTGGGTTTAGACTGAGCCCATGGAGATCAAACCCAAAGGAAATGCTATTAGAAAACCCTTGTCAAAGTGAAACACTGACTTGAGTAACGTTCTTGCTAGAGTGACTCTCTCTAATCATCTGAGTTTCTTCCTTCTTTTCCTTTTACCCAGCTATGTTTTTCTGTTATGTTCTTCCCTCGTTGCTAATAGTCATCCTTCCTTCTCGCCAGGTCACTCCTCTTCCAGTTTGCAGAATTGCCACCACACTGCTTTCTCAGAAGATAGATCCTGTGAAGTAGCTAAAGAATACCCCTCAAATTCACCGTACATATGTTACAGGCTGGCTAAACATAGATCATTAAACAGCCTTACCTTTGAATGGTAAAGTTTTCATATTAATTGACCGTGCTGAGCCTGTTAAAAGGTGTGCTCTCTAGAGCATCTACTGACTATGGAACTTACGCTTCTGGATCAAATGCTTAAAAGTCAGAAGGTGTGTGTACCCCTAAAATGTACGTTTCCTTCTGTTTATAAAGCTATGCTGCCTCCATTTTCTACACTGCCTTTAAGAATTACTGGGAGTTTCTTTCTCAGAGAAGGTAAGCAAAAAAACCCAAACAAACAAACAAAAAAAATCCCCCAAAACCCAATCAAAGAACTGCAGTGGATTGCACTAATCAGTCACACCAGCGAGTCTCAAAAGAGCTTAGTAACCTTTAAAGTTTAGGTTTTGCTGGAGTCTCTTCCAGCGCAATTGCTTGCACCACTCTGCTTGTAGAAAAGATTATTTGAAATGCACTTAGCATTGCTATTAAAAATGCAGGGCTATTATCCAAATGACCTTGCCTTATGCTTTTTGTTAATCCAAGAAACATGGAAAGGAGTAAATGCCATGCAAAAAAGGTGTTTTTGACAGATGATACAGATAAAAGAGGACATAATTGTGAGCAAGTAGAGAAAAAACTATGGAGCAGAGCATGTAAACCTGTGATATTTCCTAAAGCTCATACTTCCTTCAGGCATTTGTCATGAGTTAGTCTGAAAGTTATGTTCTGGTACAAGAATGAGAAAAATGAGCTCTTCCAATTTTTTAGTGCCTGTTGTTTTCGGTATTATGTCCTATTGTGAGATTTTTTTTTTTTTTTTCCCCGTATGCAAACTCATTTTAACCGGCTTCCAAGTACAAGGGTGGCTACACGTTTCGTGCTTCGTTCTTTTTTTTGACAGGTAGAGCTTTTTTCATTTGTGCGTATCATAGTTAAGTATATCCTGGTTGGTATGAGCTTTTGTTATTTAGAGGTTATTTATTTATATAAAGTGGTCTGTGAAGAGGTCCTTTTGTTTCTAAAACATTTAATGTACTTTCTTCTTTACAACGGGAATGCTCTCAGATTGAGAGAGACAATGACAGCAGTTTAGAAGCTGTAATTGGGATATAAACGGTTCACAAGTACATCTCTTAAAACTCCTTTTTAAGGGGTGAAATTCACACCACATGACTTTCACCATGCTGGAGTCCCACCTGAATCCCTGAATGGGGTCACCTAAAGCAAGCGTGTAATTCTAACGTGGTTCTCAGAAAGAAAAATAATAAAATTGGAGTTAAATTGATGAAACAAGATAACTGCAAGTATTCCTCTCTATAAATCTGTCAGATTTTGCTTTTTTTGGGTATCAATCAATCTCTAGCTTCTGTTTGATTATCCTTCAGTATTATCATGAGTTGGGTATTATCTCACAGAAATTCTACAGAAAGAAATACATTCATAAGTATGAGAGTATTCATAAGTATGAAAGCACATAAATACCATCGTCTGGAACAAAGTGAAGCTTTTTGGAAAGACAATAGTATTTTTTTAAAGAATGAATAGGATTCACATATATTTATGATAAATTTTTGCTACTGGAGTGACTTTGTGTATATTTTTAGACAGAATTATGAATATCAGATCTGAAACTAGAAAGAATAGCAACATAAGTTGTGTGATAACAAATACAAAATATTTAAGAACTTTATCTCAAACATATGGTAGACTAGTCCCTGTTTCAGAAATCATCTTTCAGAGCATGAGGATCACTGGAGATGGGGTGCACTAGTGTGAAACAGCAGAGACTTGGCTTACTGCCTGAGACTTCCTTGGGCCAGGTCATTTGGCCTCAGTACCCACCTGTAAAATCAGAGATTTGACACCCTCCAGTACTACCATAATGAACCCATCTGATTAGATGAACAAGCAGAAACAAAGACGTAAAGATATTAGCAATCTGTGTTCCTCTCTAAGGAAATAAGAGGCTGACTTCACAGGTTAGGGTGTCTGTTAATGAGCTCAAGCCTATGGAGGTAGAGCCTTACATTTCAGAAAGTTCATTCACAATCTTCCTTTTTCAACTTTTTCATGGAAAGCAATTTCTTCATGGTGAGTTCTGTGAAATCTGGCAGGTTTTACATTAAATATGTTAATCTTGTAAAAACTCATTTTGGTAGAGAATCTGCATTCAAAATACTGAATTTGCAGACACCAATTTTAACTTATATGAATCCTCTGAAATTTTATGATAATTTTTAAGTAATAAATAAAAGACTTTGCATTGCAATTGTTTGCCTCAGATTACTGCAGTGAGGCCTTTGTCCGGTAAAGAATTGTCCAAGATTCCTGGCCAAGTAATTAACATAGTTAAGAGACAGTTTGCAAAATTCACTGTCCAAGTGTTCTTTGTCATAAATGAAACAAACAGAATTCCTTCTTTCTTTCCTTCCTTCCTTCCTTTGTTCTCTGCTGATGTTGCCATTTTTTTAAACTAAAATACGATTTGGAGTGAACCATTGGGATTAATTCATCTCCTTGGGGCCTCTTCCTTATCCCCTTACACCCTAACCCTAACAGAAGTGGAAAGGGATTCCCCAACCTCCCAATTTTGAGGTAGGAAAAAGGTGTTCCAGGCATTTATTGCACACGTTTGGTTCATTTTCACTGTTAAAAAGGCTCTGTATGGTGGAAGATCCTCCTCTGCTCCTGTCTCCTCCTTCAGCTAAGCAATAATGGGGAGACAGAGCCGTGAAGTCACAACCCATATTGTGAAAAAAAGATCTCATCCATCAAACTGTCACCTCAGTTTTCTGTCCAGGGTCACAGAGGAACAAAGTCAGCTTGTGTCAGGTTGAAATAGCATTGGTAAGTGTTAGTGTGCGTGAAGCTGGTGGTTTGAAGTCTATTTATTTTGTTTGAAAGGCTCAAACAGCATGCTGCCGAGCAGAGGAACAAGCAGGAGGAAGTCTCCTTATAAATTATTACTGGAAGGCTCACAGCTATCATTTAAGATGTGAAATTATGCCATCTGCTTTTCTAGGTCTTTGATTTACTTTGTGGCAGCTGTCTGTTTCTGAGTTTCTGCATCTCACAGAGAGGTAAAACTTGCATTAAAACCTAGTATGACAACAGCATTTCTTTAACAAAGATTTAATGCTTTCTTGAAAACCGGAGTATATGCAGGGGGTGTTATCTCAATATCTGTGGCATGCTTTCAAGACAAATTATGTGAAAAAAACGCTGTCTCTTTTTACATAAACTGGGAATGTAGATAGAAGAAACAATTGCATTTTTCACAACGAAAAAAGATTTCTGATTTTAGCTATCGAAAGCATTTCAGGGAGGCACCAATGGTTTTTTCATATTGCTTTGAATTTGATGATTGCTAACGGTATTGATTTCGTGTCTGTTGGGGTCTTTTTTGTTATACTTTTTATTATTGATTTTCTGGGGGAGCATCTTTGCTGTTATTTTGCTGTTTGAAATATTTAAGGTTTATCCACATGTTCTTTGTTAAAAAGAAAAATCTGAGGCCCAACAACAGCTTTAGGAAGTCGCGTAGCTAATTTAAAAAGAACAACAAGAAAAAAAGGCTAACTACTTCACCGCGGGCTACCCGCGATGCACGCGGGGAACTCTTGCCAGTACCCAAGGGTGTGCTCGTTTTCAGAAATTAGCGGCTGAGAGGGCGATGAATGGCGATGTGCACTTTTCCGTGCCTTGTCCTGACGCGCTGTCCGTGGACGGGGTGTGCTGTCCAAGTGCCCGGTGATATTTTTCGGATACCCTCCCTGAGGATGGTCCGGCAGCGGCGGGGCGACTGAGTGGCAGCAGCATCTCTTCCCCCACCCCCCCGGGAGAATCGCTTCTGCTGAAGTCATTTGGTGCGCGCTGCTTTTTCCTGCGCGAGGATTAGGGAGCAGGAGAATGGCTTTGTGAGGAGGCTCGGAGAGAGGGAGCTGAAGAGAGGCTGAACAGAGGGGCCGAAAGACTTTAGCCTTTCATAGTTCTTTCAGTCAATTCATTCTGGGAGACCAATTGCATGCGATACGGCAGCTGGGGGTTTTGTTTTCCTTTCAGCTATATACTGTAGGAGAAGCTGGTAAGGTTGTTATTTTTTTTTTTTCCTTGTTCTACTGTTCCACGATGCTATTGTAATTGCTTTATCGAAGCGACTGTTTGGTGAGGAAGGGAAGTTGGTTAATGATGCTGAGGGTGCCCTGCATTGTCTCTGCTTTGTGCAGCTGCATAGTTTGGGGAGAGGCACTGTTTACAGTAGAGGGGCTGGTTTCCGTTGAACAACTTTGCTGTTATTTTTCCAAAGTTGTTTCAGCCTTTCTTTCGGCAAAGCTAGGAAAATAAGCAAATAAACGGACTTAGCTGTTTAGAAATGGGTAAATTTATAGAGGCTGCAATTTGTTGAAAAAGCTGTTCTGCCTAAATCCCAGTTTCAGATGTTCTTCCTTTGATGTTATCGGATTTGTTACTCTGCTGGATCAACTCCAAAACTGGGTTTTATGTGAGAACCTTCTGTCACAAATCTTTTCTTCACGTTTTCGGCAGGGACGAGATAGGTCGCTTGAATTGATAGCCAAAGAAAACAAAACAAGAGTGTATCTGTGGAAGGTGGAAATCTTTGGGGAAAGGAAAAATCCTAGGGGAACTCTGGATTTAAAAAATAAATGAAGGAGCAGTAATTCTTGGCACTAATTTTTAGCAGAATGCTCCTGATCAGTGTAATAGGAAGCATGTGGTTAGGCAGAGAATACAAATACTCTTTCAGAAGATTCAAGATGCACAGGTGCATATCCTGTCTAACTGCACCCTTCCAAAGAAAGAGTTATCATATTTATCCTCTTTGAGAGGAAAAAGAAAAGAAAAAAAAAAAGGAAAAGAAAACCAGAAGATCCTGGCTATCCTGTCCCTTTTCCCTCTTCTTGTTATTTCTAGAACAGTGACTTGTGTTTGTCAGAGTCTTTTATTTCCTTTCATATTATCGTGGGAAACTTTAGCTTGAATTGGTTGGACATACATGAGCGCAGCTTGGGGTATACCATGTCTATTCCACAGGCAGGCTATGAAAATCCTGCCTGTGACTCAGATGAATTGTAAAGACCATAATTACCGACAAAAGTTTCTTTTGTGAGCATTCAGAAATCACGAACAAGGTAAGGGGGAATGATTGACAACAGTTACACTACTGATTGACAGAGAAGCAAAAACTTGGTCCGTGACTTAGTATGTTAGTTTTTCAAGAAGCGTTGACCTTTTTCACTATTATTCTGTTCTTTCTGGTGGACTATTCCCAACTCCCCTATTGAGGCTAGAATGTCTATCTAAAATGTGTCTTTGTAATTACTGCCTATAGTCTGTATGTCTCTCTACAATGATATGCTTATTTGTTGATGCCGAAACAAAACTGAGACATGTGTTGCAATCAGACCTCCATGAAAGAATGTGTATCTTTTATATGCCTTATATGCTTAGCTATTGATTTCAGCTACAGATTTCACTCTTATGAAGAATGAAGTGCCACATCCAAATCCTGCAAATTTATACTCACAGTTCTAGCTCTTAATAATGGAAGGCCCAAGGATATCAATGTGGCTACTCATGTGAGTAAAGATTTGGAGACTCATTTCCCATTCATGAATGAAATGGTTTAGGAAGTGCGCAGTTACTATGGTTCTCTTTTGGCTTAAAAACAAAAATCTCCATTAAAACAACTACTAATGAGATTTGTTAGAGGGGCCCAAGAATAGACAGATTCACGGTTTTAATATAAGAATGTGGTAGACTCTTGACAGCATTATTTCAAGAAGAATGATAAAAATGTTCTGCCTCTTCAGCTTATTAACGGTTTCAGAAATACGGGAAACGTAATTCATCTCTCTGTGCTGCACCACTAGATATGGCCATGACCCTTGAAATACCACCACAACTATGACTTACTCCTCCCTTTGAGAATAAAAGTTAATTTAGTGTGGTCTCTATCACATACTCCCCCCTACTCATAGTAATAACTGTCAGTTCTGGCAAATGACAAGAAACTGATGTTTCGGGTTAGGCTTCTCCTGGTTTTCTGTAGACAAAGGTACAGCATCTCCAGCATGCAGTGTTTATTACTTTCACATCCTTCATTTCATTGCAAGCAAACAAGGCAGGATGTGTTCCCTGGTTATTGATACACCAGTTAAGGCTCCTTAGTTCTCTAGTGGAGAAATTACTTTGGTTCAGTGTTTCTAAACTGTTCAACAGCATCCTTTAGTTTACAGAGATAGAGAGATATATTTGCTGCTACTTCTTTCCTAGTTTTCATGAATTCTAAATTTCCAAATGTGATTTTGAAGAAAAAATGGGCATCTAACTTAAAAGAACTCACAACTGATACTGTATCTATGCATGTGGCTGGTAAAGGAACTACACTGAAGTTGTTGTGCAAGAGAGACCTAAAATTAACTGCCTGAAAAAGTGGCTATCCTATCACTTTTTTATAAAGCAGAAATACATATACTTTTATATGTCCATTATTGTTGGAAAAAGGGCCTCTAATTGTAAATGAAGGATCACTACCAATATCACATTTAAGCATAAAGAAGTAAATCTTGGCTATAAATATCTCTTATTAAGTTAAAGCAGAACAAAATTAATTCCAAAGGTGGAGGGAAACATATATAAATAAACTTAACATTCATTTACTCATAAAATTAGAGTGATCTAAGCATATTCCAGCAGTCATTAGCTACCAGCTGTTTGTCACAACTGGAAGGTTTAGGCAGATGAAAACTCTAATATTGCTTGTCAATACACATACACAATTCTGTAAAAGAAACTGTAAGGTTGGAGCTGCCATACTGGTGCTATGCTGCAATTTGGCAAATTTTTTGCGAGCTTTTTCACACTTCTTATTCCAGATGTCACATAAAGACCATATAGCAAAAAAAAAAAAAAAAAGTGTGTTTTCTAGACTATATACGTACATACTTGTATGTGCATGCATAAACATCAGTGGCAATTTATTAAAATGCAGTTGGCACACTGCAGATTATTTTCAAGCTGGTTTTGTTAGTATTCTTTTACTTGTACTCTTGCTTGCATCAGTGTAAGAGTTGTTTGAACATGCTAACTTCATGCATCTTCTGTGTTAACTAAACACTTTCTATGTTCATTATTACACAGAGGATTCACAAAGCCTACGCTTAGAGCTCATGGCTACCCATCTTCCTAGAAATAACTACCTGAAGTGAATGTAACCGTAAATCAGGTTAAACACAGTGTAAAAGAGTTCTACTTTTCTTATCCTTAACTGGAAGAAAACACATCTGGGCTCTCATGGGAAGCTGCCATTTTACAAACAGTAAGCAGCAGGAGGTCCAGTCTGGTGGAACAGGATAGGAATTAGAGAATACACCTCCCACTTGACTGCCTGACAAAACAAGAGATTTTGAATGTTGCTTCAAAATCATCATCTTTTTTTTTTTTTTTTAATTCCTGTGAAAGTAGTTAGGTACCAATTCAGTCATTTTTACTCACGAAGTAATAGAATATAAAACAGGCTGAGTATTTTTGTTATATGTATTTAAATGATACTGATAGTTTCTAGATACATCTATGTAATTTTCAAAACTTTTGGATGAAATTCTGCAAGATTGCTGATGCATCTTTCTGTTATGCATATCCTCCAGCACCTTAGAAGCTCAGTGTGTTCCATAGCTTGGGATTTGCTTGGGTTTTAAATACAATGTAAACAGACAAATCGAACTGCTGAGTAGGAGATCATCTGCAGGATGGTTTGAGTGTAAGAACTGTGGGACATTGTAGTGATATATGGCTGAGGTTTGTGAAGTTCACAGCATCCCACTATCTTCCCGGAGCATGTTTCAATGATGTATGGCCATATCCCTTCATCTTTGAAAAGCTGGACTGTTCACAAGCATGTTGTCCCTTCTGGTTGGATGTAGTAGGTATCCTTCATCTTCAGAATCTCAGTCTTCTAGAAAAGTAGTATCCATTTCCATGATAAACTTTCAGGTCTTAAGAGATTGACTTGTGGTCCATTATGAGGTAAAATTCAGCCCACGTGGTGTGGCAGACTGGGCAGGATGCTGTCTGTCAAGGTCTCATAGTTGATGCAGAATGAAATTATTGAGACGTGTGGTCTTATCCAATTAAAACTGACTGAAATGTTAATGGTCTTTTGGCTGACACTTTGGGAAAGACCACCAGTGATTTCCTAAGGGGACAGAACTATTAGCTTCCAACCATACCTGAGTCTGTCCAAGTCCAGAACATTATTGGCTGACATCTATGGAGAGTTGTAAGAGCTTTTGAAGTTTTCTGGATTATGTACAGACAGAAAAAAGATGGATTATTTTTACTTCCATGAACCGGAGTATCATACTTCAGTGCTAAATAAAGGAAGCTAAGGGTCAACCTGTCAGTCAAAACTCATCTACGTTACAAAAATGTGTGAAGCTTTTTTCATGCGCTGGTCCTTCTTATCCAGTGGAATCAGCTGTAGAACTGGTGTAAGCCGAGACTTCGGGACTCCAAGGGCTTTCAGAGCATTCTCAGGTGGCAAATGAAGGAACAATGAATTTTGACTGCCTTTGCACCTCTCTCAAAGTAGTTCCAGTAGGCTCGTTGGTGAGGATGGGGCTTATGCTAGGACTTGGATCACAGTTTAAACTACTAGTTTTTTTCTGTTGAGTTTAGCTGGGTCAGATTTAGGCAATTACTGATTGCCCTTTGTGACCTGTTTTCTTCCAGGCTGTGGAAGAGATGAATGTCCCCTCTTGATACTCGCGTAGTGTCCTACAAGGAGACATCGCTTGTCTTTTGGAAGTTCTGTCAATGGCGGTTTTGCTTCTTGCAGTTTCAGAGGCCAAATATTAGACTTTGTGTGGGGTGCTATTCCCTTTTATAAGCCTATTTCTGTACTCCACACCTTTCTGCAGTCTAAGTTAATAAATGGCCTAGAAAGATGTTTTTGAAATGTCAGTAGATGCTGAGAGAATGATATAGTGAAAGCTGGGAGCATGTACAATACAACTTGGGTGGGATTCAGTTCCAGATAAAGACTCTAAAACCTGGGCATCTATGCGTAAATGTCTACATGTGCTTCAGCTCAAACGACAGCTGACACCTATGGTTCAATTCAGTTGCCCGCACACAGGCATCTAATGCCGTTACAGGTGCATTAAGGTACCTTAGACATCCACATGGGACTGAGAGGTGACACGGGACACGTGGACACATTGTCTTTCTGGAGAAGCGGCTCTGCCAGGGCATCTGAAATGATGCTAGGCCCCTATATATAGGCCCCTGGACAGAGAGGCCATCTTAGCTGGCCAGCTCAGTAGCTCTTCTCATTCCCCTGCTCATGTCGACCAGATCGTCACTGGCTGAAGTGCCACCTTTCACAGTTAGCTTGTCTACAGACAGCTGCCCACAATTTGAATAACTGCTGATTTTTTACATCTTTTTATTATGTCACTACTCTTGAAGAAAAAGAGTGGAGTTATTTATGGACCAACATTAAAGTATTTCTGTTCATTATGGTAATAGGGGGGAGAAGGAAAGCAGGAAGGAAGGGGAAAAGTGTATTTATCCTGTCTTCTGAAGGCATCTACTTTGAATGCTTAAGTTAGGACACTGGGCTGCTTTGTAATCAAGAGAGAGAGACCTTATGTGAATTATTCAAATTCTGTATAAATCCCTAGCCAAGGGGAGACAAAGTCTCCTTGGACTGATTCAGGTGGCCTTGGTAAGATGCTGAGCTGGTAACATCTAGGACTAGTCGATAGGAAACATCAGGCGTGCCCATTATAGCTTCGGTCATCTGAATATGACACACTTTCCTAAGGTTATTCTAAGTTCTGTTAGCGTGTGTTCAGACTAAAAGAGATTGTACCCAACAATTCTTTTCAAGATATCTATTCTATTCTATTCATCGAATTTGGCATAACTGCTATGTTATATGATTTGAAATGACTTCTAGATGTACCTACCTCTCTTCATCAACTGCATAGGACCATTGCCTCTGAGAAAATAATCTGAGGGAAGAAATTATTTCCTTCTGTTATGCACCATTTACATGAAGTTCTTTTGCTGAGATATCTTTAGACTTCCACATTGTTTATGCATATCTGTAGTGTTTGTCTATGTATTCATGTGTATTCTGAAACAATATACATATGCACTCCACCCCACAATTCGTTTGTGCATGCCAGAAAATAATTTCCCCAATTGAACAATATAAATGACAAGTCCAGTTATTGTCTGTTTTGGGGCCCATAATTAGAGCTCAGATGGTAGGGCAATTGCAGAAGAGAGTTTACCAATTTACATGTAAATCAAACATAGTCTGATGGACCATGATTAACGTAGGCTCAGTCAACATCTTAATTAGCCAGAAGCACATCATGAGGCGTTGGTGCCTGTCTTCCCACCCCTGAGATTTTTTTCCAAGCAAGTACAGGTTCCTCAATAGCTGTTTTCCATAGCATTGTTAAAGCTAAGACCTTAATAATTGCTCTAATGAGGGAAGTTCGTTAAAAACTGTTTAGCCTTGTGTAGAACACCTGAGGTAGCATAGCATCTTCATTAGAGGGCAGAGCTGGGCCAATTTGTAACCTGGATCAGGTATGATATTAAATAACAGATTTGTGCCAAAATCACATTGATCACAGAATATGTTTTTTAAGAACTGCGGATAGTGTTATCTGATTGATTAGTTCCACATGTACACAGCCCCAGGAATCTCTCCACAGGAGCTCACATGGAATCAGGATAAGCACAATTTAAGTATGCCTTTGTAGTTGAGTAACCTGCTGGGCAGGACTTCATCTCTGCTAACAATGTCTCTCCTGATATTTTGTTTAAAGGCTTGCTGGTCTGCAGCTAATTTATTTTACAAGTAAAAATCAAATTTCTCCATACAGATATATTTTAAAATTCCTTGAATGCTATCAAATATTGTTTTCAAAAGCTAGCCTGTCTGAGGACTAACTCCCAGTGGGACTAGGGGATGTTTAGAATTTTTCCCCATCTGATTCCTTGCTGTACATCTTTCACTGCTGCAAAAAATACACAGTGATATGTAGATGGAAATGTTCAGCGTATATTTATTTTTATTTTTAAAAGGAAAATCCTGTTATGAAATGTTTGATTTTAGTGGGAAGAAGTTCTTTTATTGATGAAACCAGAAACTCTACCTCTCTGGTATTATATGTTCCCACTATCACAAGACTGCGGAATAAAAGTGCAAATAACACATACACTGTGTGCAATTTCTGTCCTTGCTTTCGTGATAGCTGGTCTAAGAGCTGCTGGTGGTGACAAGGAGAAAAACATCTGTTGTGTTGTTTGGAATTGACAGCTGAGCAGAACAGGGAGCGATTTATGACCTTATATTTTCTATTATCTTCGGGCATAACATTGTGATTTTCTGCTTCGTTTCTGAGGAGAGGTAAAAACTGTGTTTGGAATCAGTACCGGTCACTGCATGAGTGTCGGATGCTACCCTGCCCTTCCACCCAAGGGACTGGTATCACAGCCTCCCATATAGGAAGTCTTCCCTCATTACGGAAATAAAGGAAAGATTCCCTGAGATCAAAACCACTCACAAATTACGGATATCTCTTGCCAAAACAGAGAGAATTTATTAGTGGAAAAGACCCAGGAAGCTTCCTTGGTCTATGTGCCTGCCAATGCCTTCTTATTTCTTACATCCTCTCAAAGGCTTCATTATGTTCAATCCATCCTTGCAGGCTTTAGTGGCAGTCTGGCCTCTTATTTTAGAGGATTATTTTCTTGGTAGTAATTGTTCACTTAACTTCATGCTTCTGTTTGTAGTACAAATCATCGTGCTCCCTTCAACTCAGGTCACTAAACAAAAGCAGTACTCTGTATGCAATTATAAAACCATTTTTATTACATTTCTGAACATAGTGTGAGTTTCAGATGAATGGTAAGAATTTGTTTGAATCTTTTTGTGAAAAGCTAACCTTTAAGGTTATTTAAGCCCTATTGTTTACGATCATAAACCAAGAATTGCATGCCTTGAAATATGGAGTGTTAGAAATTGACTTCACATAACAGTACTTGAAACATCTTAGGCTAAAAAAGAGCAATTTTAATCTTCGTGGAGCCAAACATTCACAAAAATTCAGCCGCTATCTGCAGTTACCATATTGCATTAATGCGGATGCTACCAATATTTCTTAACCTAAAGTACAAAGAAATTCATGCGTACAATCTTTTTTAGAATAAACACATACTGACAGAGTTGCCACTGAAGTTACTGCAGTCTACAGATATCATGTGGTAACTGAAAATGGCTGTTTGGATGAGTAACATGACTGTATGTAGGAAAACTCAGTTTTTAATGGCTGAAAAACATAAGAGACAGTAGCTGATAAAGGACACCTTTAAACATTGATTCTTGAGGTGGTCTGGGTATTTGAAGTTTAAATATTTTACTTTTATTTTAGCTATGAACAATAGCTCTGGAAACTCTGTTCCCTCTAAATCCAGAAGGGACCTTTTCCAACAGCAGGTTATAACTTCAGCCTTACCTTCTCTGGAACAGCAGTGGAGGTAACTGCTTGGTCTCTGTTCTGTCTTTTGGTAGACTCGTATTATTAATATGCTTTATATTATTCTTCATTAACTTCCCTTCTGTTATCCATCCTGGATAACTAATTAAAAATGGGGATTTATCTCTGCTAACCTCCATGAATCAAAATGCTAGGTAGTTTCATAGTTTATTCTAAAGGGTAAGTCTTTTCATCCGTGCCTTCTGGAGGTTCATGTCTTTCTCCATTATAACAGAAGCTCACATACTTAGATTTAACCCCTAACTGCAACATCTAAAATACAAGTGAGATAAATCTCTCCTTTAATGACTTAAATTTGGTGTTATTATAATGTTAAAGTCTGAAGAACTGTCCTGACATCTAAAAAACATAAAATACCACCCCTACACAAATAGAGTGCAAAAGTTTTTAAACGGGAGAAACATCCAAACTATTTAATCACTGTTTGAGATTAACAGTTAACAGCAAAAAGCATTTACTAATGTATAACCTGTTTTTCTCTGGAAAGATCTAATTGCAGCGCCTATTTTGAACCATTCTAGAACACTATTTTTCTAAAGTTTTGTTGAGTTCTTAGATTAAATACTGAATTCATAGTAGCATGGAATCATAGAATGGTTTGGGTTGAAAAGGACCTTAAAGATCATCTAGTCCAACCCCCCTGCCATGGGCAGGGACACCTTCCACCAGACCAGGTTGCTCCAAGCCCCATCCAACCTGGCCTTGAACGCTTCCAGGGATGGGGCATCCACAGCCTCTCTGGGCAACCTGTTCCAGTGCCTCACCACCCTCACAGTGAAGAATTCAGGTGAATGCAATTAAGAAGCAAAGCAAAATACTAAAATATGGTGAAGGGGTATGAGCAGCGTTTTCTTAAGGTGCTTAGTTTGCAAGTCTTGAATGAACAACTGTTTTCTGTTTAAGTGCTTACAATGTACTTTCAAAGAGCAAAAGATGTAAAAATATCTTGTATCATACACGGAATTCACTGTGTTGATGTATGCCTGTAATTAGTCATCATCCCAGAAGTATTCAAGTAATAACACTATAATTAACTTGCATTTACACCGTGTTTTTCAGTATAAGAAATACTGTACAAGTGCTCCCATTTCACAGAAAGGAAAACAAAGAGGGAGGTTCAGTGTTTTGATCTTGATTCTGGTATTTCTGAGTCAAGAAGGTCTCTAGTGTTCATGATCAGAGCATGGGACATCTTTCACAGATGATCCTCGCTCCTCTGTGAGAAAAGGTTCTTCTGGAATCACTCCCAGGGAGACATATTGTGGAAGCAGGTGGGGATTTATTGAAAAGAAGACACGGCTATTTGAACACTATTGTAGTCATTAACAATGCAGCCATTAAGCTGAACATACAGAGAAAGTAAATATTTATGTGACTGGTGATCTAGCTGGAAAAAGTGGAAAATGGGAAAAAAACACTTATGTTTTAATTTTGTTTCAGTTAGGTGTCTGACTCTTTCTGTTATGCTATTTTTGTGCTGTCATCTTTCTATAGAGCTGTAGGCTTGAGAAATGCTAGATCAAACCGAGAAAGGTAAAAGTGGAAACAAAAAAAAAAATCAGCTGAGAAAAAGCCAGCCAAGAAAAAACAACCAGCTGTAGTCGATACTGTTCAGTGTGAAAAATGTGGTGTTAATTCTCTCTATTTTTTTCCTGTAGGAGGTCATTAGAGGGCTTTGTGGCCTTTCCAGACCAGTACAAAAGACATTCTTATATCTTGATGTGTCTCTATGAATTTGAAAGATATGACCTCCATAGGGGATACTACTGTTGGTTTTACATCATTAATGTTTCCCTTCATTTATTTCTGCAGAATACCTGCACTGTCTTTTAAAGTGGGAATCGCCTGGGGTAACAAATTGAATCTTGAATCTTTGCACCTGACGCCATGAGAGCCTATAAATTAGTTATGGGCTAGGAAGATACAATCCTAAATGCTTCTATTTCTCATAGAAAAACTGACCCTTGGGGTCACTAACCAAAGAATGAAAAACCTGGACTTGTTAACAAGAAAACAATTAATTATTTACACACATGTGGGTGTTTGCCATTAGCATCTTTAGAATTAGAAGTCCTTGTTCTGCTAGATTTACTTCTGCCCTCGAGACTGTAGTTGTTAAAAAACGGCGTTCAGTCAACCCCTTTTAATACCGGGAAATACATACAACAGAAACAACGAATTAAAGCAGGGCTCTATGTGTCCCTTGCTTCTGGCCTTTCAAAGGTACCAAAGATTAAGCTATCCTATTTCAAAGCTACAATAGCATAGAATCACTAGTAGTAACTGTACTACCACCCATATGGTGGTTTATTATTCTAGCACATTCATGGCCAGGATGAAGCAAATAAATTATTGAGTGCTGTGGGTGATTTCATTTATTTATGTATGTATGTATGTCATTGTTAGAGCAAACAGTAGAGAAAAACCTTGCATCCTAATATGACTCCCATGGGGAAATCTTAGTGCCATTCAGCCAGGTGGAGCTTCTATGTGTTTTTTTTCCATTCACTGCCATCCACCTATCCATCATAATGCCCTGAGCACTTTTCATCCATGAAAACTCCTTGCTATAGCAATATATAAGCTTTGTAAATAAAGTCTGGCACCCCTAAGGGGAACAATATAGACTTCTAGGAATTCTCATATATTTAATCTGTTTTAAGGCCTGAAAAGTATATTTCTGTAATAAAATATTTTAAGACCTTTTTGTCCTGGGAAATCTCTTTTCCATGGCAGGTGACCTTTACAGGTCCTATCTGGCTACATAACTGCTACGGATATGAACATTTAGGGGTTTCAAATGGATACAGTATGATGCAAACATTTTGTAAGGATTACTCCAAGGCTAAAGCACTTCCCCGCTCCCCCGATATTTGAGCAGTCTGAAAGCATCAAGGCCCATGTTATCCCTGCAGATACATGCGGAAAACTCCCCATGGCTACAGCCAAAGCTGCATGTGTGCATCCAAGGGCAGTATTTTGGTTCTGAAAGTTAACTAGGAGATGAGAGAACAGAATTGGATTTTTGTATAGCCCCTTTCATACTTGTTCTGGCTCAAAGCATCTTACAAGGAAATAAAGGAGATACTACTAGCACAGGGAGCATGTAGGAAGGCTGAGAAGACATTACGTGCCTAGTAGAAGATCACACCGTGTTTCAAAAAGCAGAGCTTGATTTATTAAGAAAAGCAATAGTGGCCAGAAACACTGATGTTATTGTTTTTTCCTTCCTTCTTCTCCCTCTGTCTCTTACACCCACAGAAGAAGCCACTGAATTTTTAACTTTAGAGTTTTTAACCTACTATCTTAAAACTGTCAACACTTTCTTTTCACTTGGCCTTGACTTCTGAGCATCCAGCAAGACCTGGGTGCTAGGTTTGAAAAATGAAATGCCTTCTCAGCCTCAAGCCCTACACTGTCACATGCTTTAGTTTAGTCATGTTGGCATCTCATGCATAGCTATGGAGTAGGATACGTGCAGTCGTTTGGAGAAAAGACACTCCTAAGCAGCTAAGCAAGGTAGGCAGAGTTTTCCAGTAGCTTCTTTAGGGCAACCTGCGCTGCTAGAGCAGAGACATCCGAGCTGGATCTGTCTCTGCTCACTCAGGACTCGGGGGTATGCGGTGCAGCACAGTACCTGAGCTGACAAATCATGTGGGAGCTTAAATTCAGAAGCAATATTGTCCCATTTAGCTTGAGCAAAGTATAGGCTAGTGAGTGCTTCCAAGATATTGGACTGCTCCTATCTAGCTTCTTGCCATGACCTGGGTAAATCTTCCCTGGGCTATCTTAATTGAAGTCCCTGGTAGCTTTGACAGCAAGCTACAGTTATCAAGCTCCATGGCGCAGTGAAGACCTGCCATACAGATCCCCATCATATGGGAAATGCTGAGCCAGCAGATTCTTCTGTAACGCTCATTGCAAGATTTGGGGTGGCTGGGATGATAAGTCACTTGAGCCGAAATAATGTTAAATTTTGAAGGGGAAAGAGTCAGTTTTTGCCTGGATGCAATGTATTTAGCCTGGTGTTCCCGACACCAGCAACTGCACAATTTTTAGAATTTGCGGCTTCTGATTATCTGTTTCTGCTGCAACGTGAGAGTCGCGTGTGCCTGTAATCTCCCCTCTAAATCGCTCTGTGAGTAAGTGCTTTTGTGGTGACTGCATAGCTCTGCTTGGAACAGTCTGAATTCATATTATTGACATCAGGGTTGGATTTATCTGATTATATTTCCTTAACTGTTTAATTTGTTAAAGCATTTAATAGAACATTTCTGGAATGATGTACTCAATATTTTCACCATAAAAATGAGCAGCAACATGTGTATCTGTCTGCTGCTGTGTTTGAAGTGGTAGGATTTGCTCTTGGGCAGTGCCAGGAACTTGCTGCTTTTGTAGTTTGGGTGGAATAATTTGGATGCAATCACAGATTTTCTTGCTGATTATTCTCTGCCTTACAGTAAGCAGGATTATGGGAGGTGCCTTTAAGTAATGATTGTAATAATAGTAGGATATTATATACCTACAAGCATCCATGCACACATGCATGTGCTACATTTATGCTTTTTATATCTGATTTTTTTTAATACCTTTACAGTAATTGCTTAGCTGAAGTGCCTCCTTTATTTGTTTGGGGGTTTATATATATATATATATATCTATATATATCTATCTATCTATATCTCTGCTAAGATATCCTTCCTGCTGTTCCCCTTTTTAGGTGGAGGTGAGGGCTATCAATACTGCTGATGTAGGACCTAGGGTTTTTAACCATGTAGTGACTGGGACCCATTTTGCCTCCTTAAGTCATACAAGGATCCCTATTAATCTGTAGCTTTGCACTTTGGTGTTGCAGTAGAAGCTAAAGAAGAAACAATATGAAGAAGTACGATAAGAAGCCCCAAAGCTTCTAAACTATAGTGTTTTAGCTAGAGTTAAGGGAACATTTGCCTTCCTTTTCGGATCATGCCAGCAGAGTCACAGGCAAAGGTCATCTCATGAAAGACAAAGTGGAGCGGGGTCAGGGTGCTCCTCCACGGGGAAGCGCTGGGAGAAAGGGAAAAGCTGGAAAGGAGAGCCAAGGCAAGACCTATGGGAAAAGGGACTTGTGGCTGCTCCAGCTGCTGAGGGAAGGGACATGAAGGGCTGAGATGCAGGAGCCTGCTGGCAAGGAGCAGCCTCCCCTGGGCCCTCTCTGCTCCCGCGGGGCACCCACCGGCACCCACCACCTCTTGGCAAAGCAGGCAAGCTTGCCTGCCCCCAGCAGTCCGGAGCTTCCCTTGCCTGTGCCTAGAGCCAGCTGGCCTGGCTCATGCGGTCTGTGCAATACTGATGAAAAAGGGAAAAATAGAAACCCCGGAATTGTATGCAGAAGCATTTGCCAGTGTTCGGATGCAGGGTAAGTCAGGAGGGCAGGTTAATGAATGTCTTAATTAAAATGCTAGTAATGATGACTGTACCATTAACATTTTTTTTTAAAAAGGTAATGTATAGGTGAGCAATGTGGTTAGTGCCTTGTTGATAGCTGCGCTTCCAAACAGCAGACAGGTGTGGGGAACGGGTAGTTTGTAGGTTGTCTTCAGAAACCAAGATTTCTGTAGTCCCTTCCACTTAAAGACATTGCAAAGCCTGAGCTAAAGCTGATGAATGACATGTAGTCAGAAGGCTCTTTAAAGCAACAGGTATTTAACTTGAAAGTCAGTGTATTTTACATAACCTCCTCTGCATCTGCCTTGCAGAGGAAGGGAGCTTGCAGCAGCCTTTCTAGCTGTAGCAGGACATATTTTCCCCCCGGCGAGCTCCTTGCCTAGGCTCGCATGAGCACAAGGAGGAGTCTTTTCTTACCTGCAGAGGATGGCTAGCTTTCAAAAAGCATTAACCTCCTACCAGGCTCCACCTCTTTCACAATCATAATATTTTAGCTTAAAAATCATAACATGTTAAAGACAATTTTGCATTCCTTTTCTCTAGCCTCTGGCTTTAAAATTGTGGGGTTATATTCAGGTCAGACTGTCAGCTCACTCTCTGCAACAGTCTAAAGGCTAAATCCCTTTTAAAAAAGAAAATAAATCTTCAGTTCTCATATAATGACTTGGTATCTGGAACTGAGGCTTCACAGAAAAGATCAAATAGCCTGAGCCTTGTGACAGAACTGTAAGAAATGGCAACTCCTCATTATCCCATAGAGTAACATCGGAGTTATGGTATTAAAATGGACCAAAAGGACCCCTTCGGTCTTTGAATGTTCCCTGATACAGATGACCAAGGATATAGTCCCTGTGACAGGAGCTGGTACCGCTTCCACGCTGTGTGCGTCGGTGATTGTCACTTGTGCTCCGGCCTCTTACATTGTTATAGCTGCTCACTCAAGTGTTACATGGAGTTACACTGGGTGGTTGCGGCATGCAAAGTGGTAACGAGACGTGGGATGCTGCGCAAAAGTTAATGACTCTTTGGCGCAGATGGGCCCAAAAGTGGTTATGAGCGACTGCTTGATGTTAAACCCCTAGAAAGTTTGAGAAGAGCAGAGGTGGAGGGACTATACAGAGAACAGCTCGTTCTCTCTTGACGATCTTTCTCTAAAAAGAGAGCAGGATCCTTGTCCCCTTCGGACCCAACCATGAGCTCACCTCAGCCTGCACACCCTTCTCCAACAGCTGCAGCTGTGTTACAGCAGCCTCTGTGCCTGTGCTAATGGGATAAAAGCATTTCCATGTGCTCTTTTCATTTGGAGAGCATACACCCCACCCCACAGCCTCCAGTGTATCCTTGTTCCCTTGAAATGGATTCAAGTATTAAAGCCTGTTAAGCTTAATTATCACTAAAAGTCTGGGAGGAAACAAAATCTTATGGGCACTTTAAGCTGTTTCAAGATAGGTATGTATAAATCACAAATGTGCAATCACTTATGGGAAATTCAGAAGCCAGCAGAAAGCAGTAATACATACCGAAGAGAGTGATCGTAAAAATTACACGGCCTTCTCAACCACGTGTGTAAGGTTTTGCAGTGCCTGGCCTGGCGAATATCGCTCCTTAGTGAGGGCCTCTCATGTTCAGGACCTGCGCAGGACAAAGTCGCAGCCACAGGTTGCGGTGTGGTGACATGCCAGAGGTACCACCTGCCTTTCCAGGCTTTCATGAACAAGCTCATGAACAAGTAGATTGCTACTGGGACAACTTTGTGCTTTATCCTGAAAATTGTTAAATCCCTGTAATTTCAAATGAAGGGGAAGAGCTTGCCTTCAGCCCTTGTACCAACCACGTGCAAAACAAAATTTTATTCGGAGACATTTTTTTGCTTGTGAGAGTATAGAATGAGGCACACATGGGAAATTTTTCCCCGTTATAGATACCCTAGCTATCCCTCTGCTATGCTTCTCCCAACACAGGGATTTCTGATTTTGGGGAAGTACTGCATTATGTGCGGACAGTGGATCAGCCAGTGGACATCTACTCTTTGATTTGAATGGAGCTCTGTATATAGATGCAGATTTAACAAGGCTGTGTCTACTCTTCCCCTCTCCCCCTCCTTTTTCTAATACAGAAGTTATTGCTTTCATTAAGTTATGCTGTAGCAAAACAGCACCATAACAAAAAACTAAATCATTCAGGCTACATTGAGCGGCAGTGCAAAGAAAACAGTACTGGTAGGTAGCTGTTCTTATGGAGGGGATGAAGAAAGACGTGTATTTCCTTCTTCAACTGTTGGGCTGACTTCAAATCAAAGTTCACAGGAAATCTCAGTTTAAAATTTAGCATCGTTCTCTCTTCTCCCATTAGAGTATTCATGATGACATCTGGCAGCCACAGCAGCAGCAGGCAAGCTCCACTATCCTTTTTTTTTTTTTTTTAAAGTATTTATGTTTGTTGAGAAGCAACAACCCAATCAAAATAGAAACAGTGGCTTTCAGTTTTGCACATGTGCTACATGCTTCTTAACATTGTCTTTTTTTAATAACGAACTATTTCAGTTTTCTTCTGATGCATAATCACATTACTGTTTCTTCTTGTATAAAATTTTCCTGTAAAAGTTTAAAGCCTCATGTTTCTGCTGGAAAGGCCTCCAGTCTTTCTGTTTCTAAAGACCTTTTTTTTTTTGATCTTTAACTTCATACCACACAGGAAAAAAAGCCATTACTAACAGATCAGGGAGGTGCTATAAAATGTTTCTTGGAAGGGGATGTAAAAAAGCATATATCATGTTTTGTGGAGGATGCTGCACCTAGTATTGTGGTTGGAAGAGCTGAATCACTGTTTTTTCACCTGGAGATGGGACTGTTTGCTAATGCCTGTTGACAATGTGCATTGATGATGCTTGTCCTCTAGGCTGAGCTCTAGCAAATGCTGATAAATTCCAGACTCTAATCAAATCTTTCAGAAACATTAACATTTGCTAAATAAACATCTTTTCCTCTTCTTTGTGGCATGTAATGTTTGTTTTTAACACTGTTTGGAGTCTTTCTACAAAGCATAACAGATGGCCGCTGCTTTTAATGAAATAATTATATTACCTAACCCTTTCCTTGGGAAAGAAAAGGTTTGGGCTTGATTTTTCACTGTCTTATTTCTTGATTTCTGTGAAGTGTCTTGCATCTGTCACTGGTATTTTCTATTAATGATGCTGATGACAAAGATAAGAGGAAAGTTTTGGTTGAAAAATCTATTGCCAGTTTTAAATGAAAGAACGGCTACTTTTCTTGGTATTGCTTTTCGGTTTGGTCACCCTCTCTGTTCATAAAATGTAAAAGGGAAAGCTCAATCCAAAAGTCTGTGAAAAAGCATAGAGCTGTTAAGAGCCAACTATGAGAGTGATGTGGTAGATCTACACCGCTCTCAGAGGCAGATCTTCGGAGTGCTCAGAAACCTGTTGACACAATTGCTTAAAGGATTTTGTGTCAATACCCTCTGGGTGTCTTCTTTGCATATTCTTGGTGACATGCTAAGTCAGTTAGCTGAATATTATTGAGGTATTACACTGGCAGATACACTTAGGTGTGCAAGGAGCCATATGCGGTGGAAATTGGCCTCTAAAATAGGTTGGGTTCAAGCTCCCGGGTCCAGTGTTTCTACAGAGATGCAGCCTTGAAAACTGCCTGCTGGTGAGGTTAGTCTCCTCTCTGAAATACATGGTTGTCCTGCTGAGAACCCAAGCACGCTATCAAAACGGACACACTGGGAGCATACTGGCAAGACGGAGTCTTTCTGCAGCACGCTCCCGCATGTGCATGTGACTGGCAGAGTGAGAACAGAGACTCCTCAGATTCCGAATATACTTGATTCCTAAACATTTCAAGAAACTATTTGGCCTTTGACATTGATGACATACCATAGATTGCTAATAATAGCATGCCTGAACTTTTGTTAGAAAAATAAGCACATCCCTCAGTAATTCCCACACTCGTAGGTTAAATCACCACAATATCGCATTAATGCCAGGGCTGATGAAATACAGAGAAATAGTAAAACCTCAGCTGAATAAAATTTGTTCTCCTTTGAGGGGGGTCTTTTTTATGAGACTGAAAAGAAGAACAATAAGGTGTCGGCTAGTCATTGTCAGCACCACTGCTCTTGGGCACAGATAGGGGTGACAGGATGCTCTTCTTGTCCCACCCTCTTCACAAGTGTCAAGATCTTGCACAAAGCTGCTGATGTTCTGCTGAATTATTATGGCAAATGCAGTTTCATTAACTGCCCCTAAAATAAAGGAAGCATGAGTAAGAGGAAGAATTCACTGAGTTAAGATAGAGGAATTCCTGGAAGGAAATACTGTGAATAGACGAGCTTGGAGAGGAAGCTCAGTCTGAAGGTTAGGTTGTATTGCTTTTGTTTGTTTTTTGTAAGATGAATAAAATCTATCTCCAAGAGGAGTTCAGCCTGGATATTAATTCTAGATCTGCGTGTTTTCTGAGCACAGAGATAAGCACTCAGCCTGTTCACACCCACAAATAGTATGAAACTGATTATTCACAAAGGGGGAGATAGTGGGATTTATGCCAAAGTTCCCGAACATTTACTATTCATGCATCTAGGAAGAAATGAGTGACAGAAATCCATGAGTGCAGGCTGGGATAAAAGTTCATTTAATTATCAGGAGACCTGGTTTTGCATGAATCTTGGAGGATTTAGTAGTTAATGGAATAGTATTGTTTCCACAGAATCATTATATATGAGAGCGCTACCCTGGTACTGAAGTAATTTCTCACCTGTCTGGACATGATATTCAAAACTGTGTTGTTTGTTTGATACAAAAATTCAATGTTTGGGTAACCTCTTCTGAAGGCGAACAAAAAGTATGTGTTAAATCAAGAAAGAAAGAATATGAAAATGAGCAAGACGGATTGATATCCACATACTTTAAGTGGACTGGTTTGAGTTATCCTGAGGTTTACTTGCTGGTGTTTTTATCCCTTTTATGCTGACTATCAGGATATCCTGTTGCTATAGGCTAATGTGGAATGCACTCTGCTTTAATGGTCAGAGTTCAGTGGTTTCATCGTATTTTCACAAGCAGAAAGCTGGTCCTTAACAAAAATTTTTTTGTCCCAAGGGGCTAGGCATATGCTGGGAAGAAAATGTATCACAAATTTCAAGTATGAAAACTCTTGTGGACTTTTAAGACTGTAACTACAGAGAATTACAGCATAGAGACTTCACGGTGGTAGTAGTGCTGGGGCATAAAGTGTAATACTTACAATACTTACATAAAGTGTGTGCTCCTGGTATGGACTAATAGTGTACTTCCTCTACAATCGTTCAAACTAGGAGAAAAATAGTTGGCATTTTGAACTTATGCTGCCTTCTTTTTGCATGTAGAAATCAGCTTTATGCATTAGAAAGGTTTAGAAGCAGAGTTCACGTTACATCTCAGGAGCAAGAGGAAGGTATTTTACAATGTTATAGATGGCATTATCAGCAAGAATCGATAGAACTGCCTGCTGTATATGGGTTTTAAAATTCATTTTAACATTGCTAAATTTGGATCTGAAGCTCAGCTGAGAAGCCACCGAAACTACAGTACTTTAGCTTTTCCCTGCAAAGAGAAAATTTTTGCAGTTCCTACAAGAAACCGGTGTCATGGCTGCCTTGAGGGGAGCCCGCCGAGTGTTCCCGTTTCTGTCTGAGCCACTTGACATCCAAGCTTGCAAATTGTCCTCAGTTACGCGGGGAGAGGAGGCGGTGGCGGCTGCCCGGGGCTGCTCTGTGACCGGCCACAGGGCCGGCTCGGCCTTGCTCAGCCTCCATCTCGGGCTTCCCGGTCAGCCTGTGCTCTCTGGTTTGTTCTGTCTGCTATCGCTTAAATGGAATTGAGTACGTCAATAAATAACCATTGAAAAGCCAATCCCAAGCCAACTCCTTGCTGCCACAGACTTTCCCCGCCCCCCCTTTAGTTGAGATGAGAAAAGTTTTGGGGGGTTGTTTTCTGGAGCAGTGTCTCTTTCTGATCTTCTGATAGCTTTTTCAGTTTTTGTGTATTCACGAGTTTGGTATTCATGAGTTTGTTACTCTATTTTAACATAGTTGTTCATATTTGTGCAGAAGACTTATAGTTCTTTCTTTTCCCACTTCTTTTCTGTCTCATCATTTATCACCCTATCCCCTTTTTCATGCTTATTTCTACAATCATCAGTTATTCTGTAAAGTGCCATAGCTACCTAAATACTGAAAACAGTGACAGAATCCTTATGATAGATGATAGCTATCTTGGTAAACAGAGGGTTAGCTGTAGGTTTGGGAACAGATTTCCTTAAAATTGCTAAGCCTTCTGGTGGCCAGCTTCACCATCAGCTTCAAACTTTGCAAGTCAGGTTGGTGTATGCTGAGGAACGAGGAGGCAACAAAAGACATTCGTGCACTTCAGAAAGGAGCCCAAGTACAGACTGAGTATGGATGAGTTATTTTGTGGATAACAAAAGTGGTGATTGTAGAACAAACATGACAATTTTACAGCACAAAAATGTTTCTTGCTGAATGCTTATTATTGTATTTGCAGATTGACTTCATATGTACCACGTGCTTATTGTTGTTGCATTGTGATTTCAAGCTTTTATGAAGTGATAAGCCACATATTAATAGTTTTAACAGAAGGTGCTCTAGTTGTTAACATGGTAACACCTTGCAAGAACAATATGTTATGTCCATTTTTGATTCTAGAAATATGTAACATTCTGCGCTTCAAAATACATAAGGTAAGTGCCTAGTTAGTACTTAGATCTGCTCAATATATTATCTTCCACAAATTCCTACCCTGTTGCTCAGTCCTGCTATAAAAATTTGCTGCCTCAGACTGCAAAATAATAATTCATTTCCCAGGAATCTCTTTAGGTACAAGCTGTGAAAGCAGATCTGGAAGTTGCAAGCACATTTGCTCTTGCTTAATCTTACTCAAAACTGAACACTAGTATAGTAACAGGTGTTCAAATACATCTAAGTTATTACCCTAGCTTGGAGGAACCTTTTTTTTTTTTCCTTATCACAATCAGGTTATCAGTCGCATATAGATGAAATCCTAGTCACATTCAGCTCAGTAAAAATTGTGCCGTTACTACTGTAAATGAGTTTCATAGTAGTAGGATTCCACCCTATGACTGCAGCTGATGTCAACGAAAATTTTCCAAATAAGGCACCAGGTATATAATGGACACATTGGTCCAAAGAAAGCCAAACAGTAGTGTTTTGATCATAATAAAAATTAGGGAACCTTATAATTGTTTACATTCTGGATATCTGAATAAACAAGATAAAATTAAATGAAGTTAGCATGTTAAAACTTTCCTTTAGTTGCATCGTGAAGGGGACAGACAAGGATAAAAATACCAAATTTGATGCCTTTACAGGAACTCCTTTCAACCTGCCTTTCTGGGTAGGCAGTACATGAAAGCATTTGCCCATGAGAAACATCTTATAAAACTGTCATGATTTGATGTGACACGTTTTTCTCCCAATTTGCATGCCTGATAATAGACTTCCTAAATACCACCTTCAGGTCCATTGGCAAAAAAGTAACCCATCTGAAAGAAACGTTGGATCAAATGTTGGTGATGGGACAATCTCGGGGCTGCGTCTGAATGTGAGAAAAAGGGTTGAGGCCATTAAAAGCTATATGGTCTATTGCCATGCTAATGTTGAGTTCTTTGTGTAGTGTGGGCTTGTTGCCTCGTAAACACGTTTCCATGACTCATTAAATCCTCTGAAATAAAAGCTCTCACAATTCCAGTACAGCGGAGCAGTCATTTTTCGATTTAATTATAAACAGGCTACATAATGAGCTACCTAACTTGTCCCCTTTTCTGAAGGAGAAGAATGGTTAGCGACCTCTCCTTTCTCTAAACAGTACCAAAATCCACTTTATTTGCAAGATGAAGGAGTGGAAGGTCCTTCACAAAATAAAAGGGGTGCATAAGCAAATGCCAGCTGGGCGACTAATATTTTACATAACGAGTAAGAATATATATTTTGTGAACCAATTTAGTATTCAGCTTAAGAGAATACAGTAACCATAGCAACCCCTTATCACCTGTTTGAGACACTGCAACATCTTAATGAAATGTGCACCAAATGCCCTGCTAATATTTGTAAAATGCTGATGATATTATCTCTTGGAGAGACCTACCCTGAAAGGCAAACATGTAAAAATGCTTGAGATTCGTGATTCCCCTGTCTACTATCTGCTACTTTGTTTATATATATCAATTTATCAAAAGTGAAAGATTAATGGGTGCAAGGAGTCAGTGGAGGGAGCAGCGTGGTGGACACACATCACTTTTCACCCACAGCGTGCCTATAATAACCGCCCTCAGTTAAGTGCTCTGAAGGCTTTAGTGGTTTGTGGTGGCCAAACAGAGGCAACATAAAGGGAAAGGTTTCCCAAGAGGGTTGAACATGGGATCTCACAGGAAGGCACCCAAAAATAACTAGGTAAGCACAGATCCCTCCCCTGAAGCAGTTATCAATTTACGGAGACAGTTGTGCCATTTTTTTTATTTGCAGGCTTCTGAATCGCATCAAGCTGTAACAACAATGATCTTTCTGGCTGTAATGACAGCTTCTGCCATTTTAGACTTTGCATTTGAGGTGCTCCCCCTTCCTTCTCAGCTTCCAAGCTGCAACTGGTCAGACCTTTACACTTCTGAAGTCTAAAATGTGGGTAGGGCAGGTGAATTTTTCTGCCGTGTTACTTCTGTGCCCCACAGCCCTAAAGCTAAGGACACTGGGATGGCCTGCAGAGCTCCCCCGCTGAAGCGTCATCACCTTTTCCCAAAGGACTCTGTGCCTTGTACTTTTTTTGTGGTGGACTTTATTTTCCCAGTCTATAAACTACTTAGAGAAGCAGGTGGCTATCATTTATCTGACAATCGCAGTGAATTCAGAGTTCCTTTGATAAAAGATATATGGAAACTGCATTTAAATCATGAAAGTCTTCAATTTCAAATCCTCCGTGTGATTCTTCTTTCTCTCTTACTTCATTGTGAAGTGTTGTATACTGTGTATATATGCTTCCACTCCTGAGTACGCATGTAGAAGGAGGGTAGAAAAATCAATGGTTACCAAGTGATTTGGTAATCACGCACAATTCAGCCTAATTCCGCTGCATGTGCTGAGGCATCTTTATGTCTAATTTTGGTCTGCAGCACCATGTAGTACCAAGCCCTTCACTCTTAATTGCAGGTGGTAGATGGGAAACTGAGCGCACTGAAAGTGTGGGTGGCTGGAGCTGACGGGATTATCAGGGCATCACTCCCTATTCCCATTGCCATAAAGGACCTTCTTGGTGCCCAAGAGGTGTGGAAAAGGCCTCTATGGAACGGGAGTTAGGACCTTTGGATATCATTGCAGTTTCATAGTGTATTACAGCAAAATACAAGCTAAGGAAGATGCTGGCATAAGAGGGAGAGAGAGTATGAGCATATGTGACAAAGTGTGGCCCTAGGGATCAAAATCGACATGAAATAGCTTAGAAGGCATGCATTAACCTTCACTGCTGGGGTAATGTGCAGTAGCAGCTACTTCTATACTTTTTTTTCCTGCTGTTGGTGCAAAACAATGATGTTGGAGAGTGTGTTGCAGGCAGGGGCTAGAATGGTTGGATGTCCCTGTAAAAAAAGACACGTGTACTCACGAATATTTGCGATATCTGCAAATTTCAGCATCGAAGTGACAAATGCGGACTAATAATAAACCGTGGAAGTAAGAGATGCAAAAATTAAAGCCTACTGGTGAGCATTTTATTTCTGTGCAGGCCTTCGTATTCCAAGTCTTACCCGAACCAGATTTTCTGAGTTACTGGATCTTCATGAAAAGGTTTAATACCAACTATGAAAATATAGTTTTCATGGACCAGTCTGTTTTTTTTATTTTAGTGCTTTTTATAAGAGTAGCTTATAAAATGAGAATCAAAGGATTGGATTATAAAACTGGTTTGCCTGGAACCTGGAGAAGTACATTATCTTTGCAGTCGTTGTCTTTTATTGCCAGTGCCACTTAACAAAAATGGAGGCCTGAAGAGGGGACACATCTGGAAATGTGAGCTAAATAAAGTAAAAATTCTTTTGGAAACTGGTAAACCTACACTATATATGTCTGTAATTAAAAGGAATGAGGTACAGTGGGTCATAAAAGTACCATCTGAAAACAGTTTAGAGGTTAAAAAAGGGCTACTTGGCACAGATCGAAGGGTGAGACCTGACCAGACCAGTCCTCCCAGGGCAGTACTCCCAATGGGCCTATTTATAAGTGTACTGTTTCAAACCCCTCCTTAGCTGGTGTACACATAAATAATTTTAAGCAATGCTCCTGGTGAGAAAAAGCGCTAATGCAATAGGGAGGACTCTCTGAAACTGTCTCTTATTTTACTGCTGTGACTAATGCTTTGTGCTATCTGCCCACATCCTTGAATTACTTAATTTAAAATTCTCTGGTAAGAAGATTCTTTTGATTTTCTTCTGAATTCTTTGTCTGTTTTTCTCATTTGAAATTAGAAGAATGTGATTTTTTTTGTGTGCGTGTAAAACTTCCCACATAGATGTATTACATATTCAGTACCGAGGGCCTCGCTGAAGCAGTGGGAAGGGATAGTAATTTGATATTTCATAGGTAATGTGACCTTGACGGTAACCCCAGTGAACTCCAGAAGCTTATGAGTCAAATCATGAGTCACATATGTTAGCAAATTCTCAGTTGTATGAAGAGGTTTTCCTGGGCAGAGCCTAAGGACTTCAGGTTTGGGCTTAGGCTTTTTGTTGTCATTCCCTAGCCTACCCCCCGCAAACCTCACCTCACCACAAATGTTGCAAAATATTTCGCTCAGTTGTAGAGAAGACAAGAGTTGAGTTCTTTCTTTTTAGCGGAGAAAGCCCAAGCATAGACATTCATTTTTACTTGAAGAATTGGAATGTATTTCTCTTATACATTCATGCACTTGGGTACACACACACAATTTTCTAGAAATAATTTCAGTAGTCTACTTGTATTGTCTGATTAATACTGTCTTTCCCATTCTGGCTACCTATATTTAGCCCAGAAACTTGTAGTCATACCTACAAAGATTAGTCTTTTTGTCTCTTTCATTCCTGCTTATGGAAGAGCCTGTGCTGCCCTGATTACAATAAGGTTTTAAAGATAGTATTTATAGATTTATTCTGTCCTTTATTACCCTCAGGAAAATAAGGGCAGCTTCAATACACAGTTTGAGAATTAAAATGGAGGAGATGAAATGCCTTGCCCATGGACACACAAGCAGTTCACAGGTTGCAGTTTGTATTACTATTGTTTAAGATACAATCCTGAGTCGCTTTACTTGACAAGGTTTCCATGTGACCCTGTTGCTGTATAGCTGACAGACAGGTAACTTTTCTATCTCCTCTCCCAAGAGGTTGCTTGTTTCACAGAAGCCCTTTTTCCATGTGGCAGGCAGCTGGCATGGGTAGCCAGAGCACTGGAGAGAAGAGATAAATGAGAATTCTCTACGGGAATATTCTTGGGGAGGTTCAACTGCAAAAAGTAATTTTCTCATGAAATTAGGTTACGTGAGAAAATGTAGATTGACAAATTTTTCTGCCTAGAAAAATGAGACAAAAGCTTTTAGTCTGATTTGAACTTTTAGACAACCTCAGCTCTGTTGATCTGAGCTGAAACATCTGATTTCAAGTCAGTGAAATACTGGTTGGTTGTCCCTCCAGTGGCAGTTTGCTTCCTGGGATTTGTAGAGAGATGCCTGAGCTCCTTTTTTACCTCAGTGTGACCAAAGCTGTGTAGTGTCATTCCAGGGAAATACACCAGAACCTTGAAATATCAAATGTCTTCTGAGAACAAGAAATATGGAGAAGAAAAAATGGTGCAGAAATATTCCAGTTTTTCATGTTAATGCCTTGCCTCAGCTGGGGGGTTGAAAAGATACTAAAATGCCAGCATTTCTTCTGTCTTGGAAAGTTTTGCAACACAGAGTAGATCTCTCTATAATTTTTCCTGGACATGGCATAGTCCCGACAGTGCTTAGAGTTTCTCACTTCTGGCACAGACTTCTGCATGACATATGATATGTCTAACCTGCTGTGTGCAGGTTGAAAAAAACCTCTCTTTTAGAGCAGAATGGCTTAACTGTGAGAATGTTACGCATTTTTTGGTAAAACTGTGGTTCGGGGGGTTCGTTTGGAAAGGAAGGATTTGCATGGTTTGATGGTCTAGGCTAACATGCAGATAATGGGAATTTGAGAAAGGCACCTTCTTGCTTCAGGTGACAATTTATAAGTTTAGGTTTTAACTTGTTTCAATGAAATTGGGGCCAGATGACTCTTCATCCAATCTGTGTGATCATATGTTTGGATATAACTCCTGGAAAACCAGAACAGTTTTGACAGCTACTGTTTGATGTTTTGCTGTAAAAGGCATATGTCATACAACTTTTGCTATTTGCCTTAATCTTTATTTGCTTAGCTTGAGTCATTGCATGAGTGATTTTTGCAATTGGTCACTAAATAAGTAGTTGGCACAAAATGCAATGAAATAAAGTTACTCTTTTTTTTTCTATGCTAATAGCAGTTACAGAAACGTAAGGCAATTTATGTCTTGTTACTTTATCATTCTTGTTTTCATGGAGACTTCTTCAGGCTGGAATATTAAGAAAAAACTGCTGTCATTTAACTATTATCTATTACTTTTAAGAGTAATGAGACGTAATTATCACTGAAGTATCAACTAATTAAAAAAACCCTAGGAAATAAAATGGAGAAACAACAGTAAGCTAATTATGTTTTCCATTTAATTCTGCATGTATATATACTAGAGAACAGATGTTTCAGAAACTCTGAACCCTTATAGCATCCTTCTTTGTCAGTCTTTTTAACTTACTCTACTTCCATATGATTTTGGAATAGGCTATCACAGGGTCTTCTTATCACTAATTTATTACACGTGGATGTGCACCAACTTGTTCAGCCTAGCAGATCAAGTATCTGCCTCATAGCAGATGTGGTAAAATGAAATCCAGCAGATATTATTCTTTTGATTAAAATACCTTAATCAAAAAGCCTAGTCAGTGTTGTCATTAAGGCAAGTGCAGATGGATCGTTTTTTAACCACCTTTCTGTCTGCCTGAGCTGTGGATTACTTAGACTGCATAAGTGACGGAGGAAGACGTTGTCCTGAAGACATCTTCCCTTCTCTTGCCTGTGGCTGGTGCAGCCCCAAGTGAGATCAGAGCAGTCTGAGGGATGCTGTAAATAACCAAGTGAGAATGAATGGTCATCTAAGGACCGCTCCACCAAGAGGACTACAGGATGCTCTGATCTTTCTCAGCTCTGCCTGTTTTAGTGATACCCTGCCAAAAGGCTGAGTCATCTTGCTTGAAAGGCAATGAATTTCCCAAGGGTCTGCCTTAAGGACATCTTTGTGCACTGTGGCTTTCAGTGTGTATTTGTAAATTTAAGGATGTCTGACATTGCTGGTCGTATTTTTAAACTTCTCTTGGAAAATGTGTGTGCATTTAAATACCCATGAGTCAGACACTCTGCCAGGGTAATTAGTTTATCTTCATTGCATTCACTGCAGAGATGCTGATAAAAGCAGTTAAGTACTGCCTTGTGAGATCCAGCCTTGTGCATTCTTATATTCACAAATATTAAGTATATATTTTAAAATCAGTGTGTGACACTTTCACATCTTGAGAACAGTTTTTCTTATTAACACTATTTTGGAATTTTTTCAGTTTTTATACTGTCTTCTCAGAAAATTTTCTACATCTTGCAACCTCGTATTTTGTGCCAGTTCTTCTGGAGGTTATTTTTACATTCCAGTGTTGCCTTGAGTTATATATTCTAGTGTTACTGGGGTTATTAAGTAGTATTTTGTATTCTGCACATCCTGCTCTTCCTGCGGGTGCCAATTTGAAACTGCCAAGGAGGGACTATAAAAACCATTACAAATGAATTTCAACACCAATAGTTTGGGTGTGAATATTACCTTTTCCTCTCAAAGTGCAACAGTTTAGCTGCTTGTTTAATTTAAAAAAGCATGTCTTTATTTTTATCCGTTGTCTATATTGCAAATTAAAGGCAATCTCTTTGTGATTGACTTCATACCTGATGATGTTGCTTTTTAAGCTAGGTTTGTTTCTTTCTAGCCTATGTGCTGGGTCATATTTTTCCCTGCTGCAACTCTTTCACTCCTACTGTATAATCAGATCCTGGGGTTTGGTCTGTCTCTATTTGGCACAGCTCCGTAAGGAGACAGAGTGGTTCTTCTGTCTTTAGCGTATATTGAATTCTCTGGGCCCAGAAGGATTTCCATGGCAGCTGGAATTCAGCTAATGAAAGTCCTTTTCTGCACTTCCCATTCTGCGCTCCCCCTGCAGCTGGTGCAGACCTAGCTTGGTCTGGACTACATAAAATTGTGTTACACCAAAAAAACTCCAGTGACTGAGTAATGCCACATTAGGTTGCTTTGCATCTGCTCGACCAGTTCAAAACCATTCCTGTGTCTGGTAATTGATTGGAAAGAATGAAGCTAATTAAGGAAGGTTTACTTAACAAATCAGAATAAGCAAAAGGTTCAGATTTTGAAACAGTGCTAAATTTTTGGTATCAAGACTGTTGTCCTTGCCTTGCCACAACTTTAAACCTTCAAACTTGTCCACTGCATTGATGAGCACCGAACTAAGCCTCATCCCACTAAACTCAGCTGAACTTTTCCAGAATGAGAGCTGACATGCTGACAGAGAACACACAGCACCAAGTTTACTATGTTTTAGTAAAAATATGTGATATTTGTACATAACGTACAATTTGTAACTGGTATTACGTGGTGGTGGGTTTTGCTGCATGTTTATAGGAAGTCTCAAAGCTTTTGGGCTAGTTCAGCCACCTCAGGACACATGCTAAAATTACCTCTTTATCTTAAGTAGCAATAGGAGGCAGGATTGTGAGCTTTCACAAGTACCTGCTAGCTACTTTTGCCAGGTCAGGAGCAGAACAGCATGGACCACACTGAAGTTCTTGCTGGTCAATGCTGCTGGCAGTGGAAGGCCAGCTAATGTTATCCCGCCTCACCTCTGCTTTAGTGAATGGGGCAGCGTGGTGCTTGAGACATGAGCCTAGACGGAGGACTTGCGTGTCTGCCCTTTTTGCCTGGGAGGTGCTTGGTGTGTGATAAGGAGTGTGGCAGACACCTGCACCGAGCAGCAAGGTCAGAGCTACTTCGGTACTTCTATGTCTGCTGGAGTCACTCATAACTCCAAGGGCAGATTAAACTGAGGTTTGATAAGGGCAATCTGACCATTAGTACTGATAACCAGAGTTGACAGAACGCAAAACCGCCAATGGTTTGGTGTACTTGTGGCCTTTTGTCTTTTAACTTGAATTAATTCCGTAAGAATCCTCTAAAACTATCGGGCTCCCAACCATGCTTTTGGTGTCGCTTATACAGATCTTTGCTCCCAGCGATGCCTGAACTTATATATGGCACCACCTCCTCTGGCTGCCCTTACCTCTGCAGGTTCCCACTGGACAAACTGTAAAAGTTTCCTCCTTCAGGGACAGAATCTTCTTTCACTTCCCCAAAGACTGTATGACTTTCTCGTGCACGCACATACACTTGGGTTATGGATGTGAACCTGGATATTCAGAGGAAGGTGTAAAAAACAGCACTGGTCTTTTCTTGCATCCCAAGTGGCAATTCCTCTTCCTCATTTTGCTCTACCATTGTCTCTTTGGATGCTGACTACCTTCAAAACCAATTCAGTTGTGGACCCTCTTTCTTCCTCTCATGCCATTCAGAAGACCTTAAGAAGTTAAGTGCAGAACCTTTTTTGAATCCACCGCATGTGACAGTACTGCTGCCAGGTGGGTTGATCACAAAGCACGTTCCTCAAAGGTGGAAAGTGAATGGTGGAATTAGAAGGGGGGCTGTCTATGACACTTGGTTATTTCAGTAAAAAAACGTCCACACCCTACCCTGAACATGTGTCACTGACGAATTTTTTTTTAATGATTTTATGTTTTTGCTAACACTAAAAATGAGTTTTCATCCTGTAGAACTAACGCATTTTTTGATGCCACATTCTGCTGAGTTTTCAGAAAAATGTAATTCCCATCCCATCCTGTAAGGAGTGCATGTTGCATATGAAAAGGTGTGCATTTCCAGAAAAGCTCTGCAACTGTTTTATCTTTATAATGTTGGAGTTCTTACTGAATCTTTTGCTATGTTTCCACATGAAACTCTGAAACTGTCCTCAGAATCCCCTTCTTAAAGCCCTGAAACCAAATACAAGGTTTTGGGGTGAATCCTTTTATAATCCTTAGGATTTTCTAAGTTTTGCACCTTTTGCTAAATCACCTTCACCAGGGAAGTTTATCCCTAAGGCTCTAATTACTTCATAAAAGCATTTTTATGCTTCCTTTGAATGCATCCTGGAGAGGATTGTCCTAGATTTAACCACAGTAAAAGGTCTTCACATACCACATACTCATTTCAAGTGACACGTGTCCACTGAGCTATGTTTGGGGAACAGAGGACAAGCATTCCTATTAAGTGCTCTTAATGCACCTCGCTCTGTGCATTGCAGCTGCTTCAAGCTGTTGTGCAAGTGTGCAGGACTAGACCGTCACTGGAGGATCACTAAGTTGTCTCCACGATGGCTAGTGTAAGTGGTTGGTCTTACCCTTATGCAATGCGCTATGTTGATCCCTGGAGAGGCTTGGTTTCTGTTGTACATTAAAGCATATAACTGGATTCTTCCACCGGAGGGCATGGACCAGGCAAGAGCACAGACGACCCTGGATAAAGTGCAATAGTGCTTTAAATCAAGTTTTCCCTCCATCCATGCCTTGCTTCTGAGCTGGACAGTGCCAATATTACACAAACTCCTTTCTTAGTTGCACTTATGAGCAAAATCATTATTGTCTTTAAATGGGAAAGCAAATGAATAAATTTTTCAGACCTTTTCTTCCTTTCCCTGTGACATACCCAGTGCTAGAGCTTATCATACGTTGAAAGAAAATATATTTCAGGAAGCCTTTAATTAAATTCCTGGCAGCACATCATTGTAATATTTTTTTTTTTCTGCAGCTCAATTCAATAAGATTTCTTGTACTGATAGGAATTTTTCTGGATAGTGACTACTTTTCGCATTGGTAGATAAAGCCCTTGCAGAAGCAAATCCATGATATTGGGGCTTTTCTTCAGACATCAGATTTGCCTGATTGTCCCCAGAGATCAAAAGGCAGATTTCCATTTAGAGCGGAACAGAGAGACTAACAGGCTTCTGAACTGATATTAAGTTAGAGGCAAAGAATCTGGAGAAGAGTGGGTGGTATGAGTTTGCAGGTTTGTTTTTTTGTTTGTTTGTTTGGGTTTTTTTACTGAAGAAATGTGTAACTCAAATAGCAATGGTACTTCATATTTGGGATTTTTCATTTTGCCTTTTGTTTGTTTATTCTAATGAGAGCCACCGAGGGGCAGTAGATAGAAGCTGATCTCATTGTTAAAATCTGAAAACCCCCCAAAATCTATTATTATTTTTTCTTTAAAGTTGCATGTGGGGTCCAGCGTTATCCTGCATAAGGAACTAAGCTTCAGGAATGAGGAAATCACCCTCCCTAAAGAAGGGAAAGCAAATAACATTCTAATGCTATGGTTGATTAAACATTTGCCACCGAGACAAATAAAACTTCGCAACAAAACATTTCCAAAGCCTATGGATTCACACACGTACTTCTGTTCCTTCCGGCAGACAAGACACTTGCTCTTGATGTAGGTGGCAGACACTATTTTACTATTTCCTGCTCATGTCATTATGTAATTTACTTTTTAATCTGACGTGAGGAAATTGGTGCTTCTGGAGTGCATGTGGCTCCAACTAGTACGGGATATTGCCACTTTACCGGGCGGCTGTTAAGCGTTTCTGCGTCCCCCGATGTTTCAGTAGTTTCGACTGGACATTCACATTTTCTTGCTGAAGTCCTGGGAGCCCGTTAAGCTTTAGGCAGACCCAGAGCAGTTAGATGAGAATGGGAATAATCTCTTACACCGCAAATTGACTTCCCTCTTTGTAGCCCTAGACACTGTTTCCAGCTGCTTTCAGTCTTTTAAATCCTTGAAAGCTTTCCTAATCCTCGTGTAGGCAGCCTTTATGTGCTCTGCCTCCCTCCCCTTCCTCCTGATTGGCGAGGCTATTTCATGGCCTAATTCAGCCAACTACTACATCCCTGCGCTGCGGTTTGAAATAAGAGCCAGGCGGACAGTTGCCTCCCCGCTCCCGACTTTTAATAGGCTGGGGAAGGAAGGTTGGGAAACTTGACATTGTCTTAAGAAGAGTCCCGTCCCCCCCCCAGCAAAGGATAAAAAGGGGGGAAAAAAAAAAATAAAACAAAAATAGGGAGGAGGAGGGGTGGAAAAACTTGCTTACGGTGGGAAACTTGATGGATTTGTGCGCTGCTGAGAGCAGCGCGGTGTGAGCAGCCCCTCGCCGGCTGGATGGATGATGGGAATCTCACCATGAGGCAGGTAAGGAGCCGCTGCCCGCCGGGGCCGGCCAGGCCAGCCCGGGCAGCCCGGGACGGGCTCGCCTCGCCGGCCCCGGGTAGTACCGGTACCAGCCCCTGCGGAGCTCCAGCTGCTCCCCCCAACCCCCCCTTCTTGTTTCTTAGCCTTGTAAAAAGCAAGTTTCCGGGGTGGGGAAAGGGAGGGGAAAAAAAAAAAAAAATTAACCGATTTGAGGGGTTTTTCGTAATCCTCCGGGCAGGCAGTGCTGCCATGCAGGTCATTGTGCCTTTCGGGGTTGTACGGGGCACGAAAGCGGTTCGCGAGGGATGTAAATCAATTCCAGTTTGCCATGGTTTAAATGCATTGTGTAGGCTGTCTCGCAGCCCTGTTTGTGACATGCGAAAGGAAAGAACTTGCTGTGTTATAAGCCTAAATATGCCAATAATTCAGCCCAGGGATAATTTATTAAACAGCTCTGCGTGAGTTTCTTGCCTGCCAGGGCTTTAATCTTCTGATTGTTTTAAAATGTAGTAGTTTCAAGCTGTCTTACCGCTTCGCGAAAGTACTTTAAGATGGGTTTTCTAGGGGTTTTTTTTTCCCTAAGATTATTCAAATGAGTTTTTTTTCAAGACTTCTGTTCACCTGAGGAGACAAAAGGAGCTTTTATCCTCGTTCTCTCAGTTAAAAGGCACAGTGGCAAAATGTTTTTGATTCTCACTGTTCGTAGTTTTACAACAACAATGTACGGTTAGAAGAGCCTTGTGGGAGCAAGGAAAACTGGCTGGGCTGTATCTTAAGACTGAATCAGAGATCTGTCCCAGTTTAAAAAGGCTTGCCAGTCCACTTCTGAAACTTGCACTTAATATGTTATTTTCTAGGTAGGCAATGGGTAAATACGAGGAAATGAGAGAAGTCTTCTGGGTTCTTTTCTATGTGGGTGTTATTCATTCGGCTCTCGGTGGGATTTTTATAGTACGTGTCCAGGGAACGCATGTGTGAGGATTTTGCACCTGTAGTGCAAATGGAGCATTTGTTTTCCGCTCACTTTCTGAAACCGTGGTGGGAAATCTCAGCTTCCTTACACCAGTTCTCTGTAAGTTACAGGAGGTGGGGAAGGCCAAAGAAAAAGAGGATATAGGTGATGGGAGGAGTAAAGGTATTTCTTTCTCCCACTAGCCAAAAAAATGCTTTTATGGCTCTTGAAGGAGAGAGGGGAATTCTTGTCCTTGCGAAGCAAAATGAAGGGCGTTTTATATACCGCATAGCTCAAATTGGTCAGGAGTCATCAGAAATGATTATCACCACAAGAGGGTACTTTGGCACAGGTGGTTGCCAACGAGGAATGAGAAAGCAGCAGCAATGCTACAGGATGGCAATAATAAAAAGTAAAACGCTCTGTGAAACGTGCCCTTTCCTCTCCTGAAGTACGTCTGCCTAAGGTATAAGGCTTCACGGGTAATGAAGATTCATAGATGGTGGGTTAAAAGAGCAAGGCAAGGAAGTCAGCAGGCGGGGGGGAGGTGTGTTAATGCACACACGAACCCTCCCTCCCCCGCCAAAAGAGGAGGGGAGGGAGACATTCCAGCCTAAAAAGAGGTGCAGGCACAGACACAGGCGGGCTTATTCTCGCAGGGCCCGGCGCGGCCCCGTAGGTGTCTGCCTCCCTACCTCCCTTTCCCCCGCAGGAGCGCAGCGAGGGGGACGCGGGCTCCTGAGGGGGCGCGGGTTCCTGAGGCGGGCGGGCTCCTGAGGGGGACGCGGGTTTCGGAGGCAGGCGGGCTCTCTCCTGAGGGGGACGCGGGTTCCTGAGGGGGACGCGGGTTCCTGAGGGGGACGCGGGTTTCTGAGGCGGGCGGGCTCCTCAGGGGGACGCGGGCTCCTCAGGCGGGCGGGCTCCTGAGGGGGACGCGGGTTTCTGAGGCGGGCGGGCTCGCTCCTCAGGCGGGCGGGCTCCTGAGGGGGACGCGGGTTTCTGAGGCGGGCGGGCTCCTGAGGGGGACGCCGGTTCCTGAGGCGGGCGGGCTCGCTCCTCAGGCGGGCGGGCTCCTGAGGGGGACGCGGGTTTCGGAGGCGGGCGGGCTCTCTCCTGGGGCGGGCGGGCTCCTGAGGGGGACGCGGGCTCCGCGCCCCTCTCCCCCGCCGCAGTGTCCCCTCCCGGTGGGGCGTGGGTGGGGAGCGCCGGCTGAAGCCCTGCCAGAGTTTGTTTAAACACCTGCCTCCGAGTGCGGTTTTTCTCTTCTCCCCCCCGTGCCAAGCGAACAGTTTAGAAGTATTCCTCCGGGTTTGGTTGGTTTGTTGCGCGCAAATATTTTCAGTTTGGCGGGGAAAGTCTGGGCGCGCTGCTGGGGCCTGAGGGACAAAATCCAGGGAGCTGACAGTGAAGGGAGAGGTGAGGGGACAGGCCCACGGGGCGCATGGGCCCACGGTAGCAGACTTCACGCTGTAGTGGGAAGCGGAGGTTGTGATGAGCTGCGAACTAAGCGTACAAAATGTTCAGGAACTCCATTGCAGCAGACGCTTAGGAGCGGGAAGGTCATGTGCAGCTGGAGCCCTTGCTCCTGCTTCTAGGTTGAAGTTGTTACGGGCAAGAGGAATACGCAGAAGGTGACTCTTCTGTTGGCCCGTTTACTGCCCTCCTATTCAGAGCAACAAAGAACTTTTCACCTCATCTTCTCCCTCACCCAGCAATCCTCCCTCTCCCCAGTTTCCTCCCTACCTGTCCCGTTGCCTTCCCTGCCCCTCTGTTGCTCCCCTGCCCTTATGCCAGCTGGCTGTAAGGCAGTCAGGGGTGAGTTAACTCCTTCCTCCTACCAGGTTCTGCAAGCAACTGCTCCCACCTTGAGAGGCTCTTGGTGGGAGCTACAGCTTAATTTGGGGTTGCAGAGTTAACCATCAAGCAGGCAGTGTGTTGTGGGTGTTGGAGTGAAACCGTGGATTATGCTGATGACTGATCTGGCCCAAAGGCAGCCCGCATGTACAGAACAACAGTACGTAGCAAGACAAATGCACTAATTTCCCCAATAGAAGTGCAGGAATTACTGTGGAAATGTAATATGCGGCCCGTTGAGTTGGTAAGATTCAACCTACTTTACCACTGTGCAAGAGCAATAGTCTCTAGCAGGTAACAGGGGGTGGTGTAAATGTCACGTTGAGATTTGTAAATGAGACGGTGTAAAGAAGCAGTTGGTTTTAGGTGGTAATTGAAAACCTCAGCAAGAGGTGTCCCCTTGCTGTCTGAATGACTTCACATATAAGCTCCAGTAACCAACATGGGAAAATTTCTATCCTATTGCTGTGTATGTGACATCTGGGAAAGTATACTGGTCACTGTGTACCTGTAAAAGTTTAAGCATCCACAGGAAATATACCCATCTGAGTGTGCTAGCATGTTATAAGACTAGCGTTAGGAGCCAGAAGTGCAATTTTTTAAAGGTATCTAACATGGCTGCAAGACAAAAAACCCAGCTAACCTGACAAAAAAAAAAAAAATCCTTTGCAGGTAACACATTTTCTGCTTTGCAGAGTACTTGGTTCAGTTTATTACTTAAAAAGAAACTCCTAAGTAAGGAAACTTGCAAGTGGTGGAAACTCCTGAGAAGATGCTCAGCCTTCATGTGGTAGCGTGGTGGTTCTGTGTGGCTGGACACAGTTAAGTGGCTGGATTCCCCGTGTTTGCTGCAGAACTGGAGAGGGCACTGTGGGCTCTGTTTTAAGTTCCCTAAGCCTACTGCACAGAAAATCAAATGTTTTATGAATTTTAATGCTTCATTTTCACTCACTTTCGCCCACAACATATCCCTGAAGTGCAGCTCGTGGGCGTGTCACTGACAACAAATGCAACTCCTTATTTTGTCCTCTTCCTATTGAAGCCCCATTGACTTTGATCGAGGCAGGCTCGAGCCCTTCATCACATTCAACAAAACGACTGTTAACTGACAGGCCACCTAAAAATGAAAAACTGTGTTTCTAAGGCACATAAAGCCATTACAATTACTTGTCACGACTGCAGTCATAGCTTTTAGTGTGCCTATAATTCACCAAGTGAATAAATGCTGCATACAATTTCAGTGCAAAACACATGCAAAATTCAAAATCGGTCCCTTTCCTTACAGCTGTTTAAGTTCTTAGCATGTGTTTCTTATTTCCTATTTTCTTTTGCATACCTTTTAAAATTCTTAATGTGTTCCTCAGTAGAAAAGCTGTATTCTTATCCTGGAGTGCTGTAATCCTTAGCCTTGCTTTAGGAAATTCTCTTTTAAAGTTCCTCCTGGGACGTTTTGTTGTTTGTTTGGCCTGTAAGGGAAGAATGAGCATCTCGGAGAATGCTGCTTTTTTTTGTGTACCGCGTAGAATAAAGAAAACAAGTGTACAGAGTCCACAGGCTGGGAGTGTATCAGTTAATTAGCGGCTGGACATTGCTCGGTAGGAAGCCTGGCGAGGTTTTTTTGTGCGTGTGTGTATGTGTGTTGTCTGCTCCCTTTGATCACTTGTGTGGTAAATAGACATGCAGGGTAGCTATAGCAACATGTGCTGTAGGTTGGTGGGAACAGAGGGGACAGGATCCCCGGACAAAGGGTAGTTTGTTAGAGTGGTTGGTTCTGATTAGGAAAAGGTGGCACCAATCAGGGCATTTAAAAACATCAGTTTTGAAAAACGCAAATGGATGTTATCGGTTTCAAAGTAACGTTTGTTTCTGCAGCTCTGAAAGAGCAGATCATATGGAAGATTGGGGAGGAAGGGGGAGGGATAATAAAAAGCAGAAGCAAAACACTTTTGAATGTAAAAATGCTCATGCTGGTGGTGCTGCAGTGTATATGTATTTTGCAAGAAAGCATTTGTAGGAGCCAAATTACCACAGATGATGCTACAGATAGTAGTGTTTTTAAAATATGGCTTTAGAGATGCAATGATGCTAATCTGATGTTACGTAGCATCATCTGATCCATTACCTTTCTCCAGTTTCTAAAAGTCCTGTGTACAATTTGCGATCAAAAGATACTGTACCTATTTCAGCAGCCTACCTGTAGAGGTCAGACTTGAAGTTCTCAAAATCTTCACATGGTAGAATTTCAACCTAAAGCTAAAGCTATAAAAACACAAAATCAGGCACAGCCACTTTCCTCATTAACTTTATGTGGAATACTCTTAAAATAATGTTGGTTTGTCAGTGTCGGGTTATTAAGTAACACCGTATTCTGCATTGATGGCAGCCTGAAATACATCGAAATTCAGCTTTGTCTCGCGTCTTGAACAGAACCCAACCTAAAGCTTTTATTAGCGCCTGAATTATTTAGATGTGTATCTCCCTCTCTCTGATCCCCACCAGGCCTCCTACCTTTGATGAGATCTGTCTCCAGCTCTCTCCCTCCCGCCTGCCCGGCACTCTGCTGCCTTCCCACTGCTGCCTGGTCCCAGGGCTTCCCGGCTGGGAGGGACTGGGAGGCAGGCAGCAGCGGCATGGAGGGCTTCAACAGCTTCTGAGCTCGGCAAAAAGTTGTCAGAGCTCAGAGTCCCTCCGCAGAGTAGCACCAGAGGTAAGGGGGCTGCTGGAGCCTGGGGTCAAGGCAAGTGAACTGCGGGGAACGAGGAGCTCGCGGTAACGCTGAGGGGATATGCTGAAGCTCAGTAAATGCTTCAGCATTTGGAGAAACAGTTTGATTTGGAGAAACAAACAATTTGATTTGGCTGAGGGTGAAGACTGAGCTGAGAGAAAGGAGCAGACCTGTATTCGCATACAGCCATGTGAATAGCCTTTTGAATGTGTGCTGGAGTTTGAACTGAATTTCAGACTTCTTAGGGTACGCCATTCTTTCTTGGGTTTGAAGTCTTTTATTACAGTTGTGCAGCTTAGAGCTTGTAATGCTTTAGCAAGCTGTAAGGAATTACTGTATATCCCTGAGATCCCTGGCTTGCAGTGCAGAATCCACCCTGTCTGAAGGCTGGGAAAGGCGCTAAAGGGTAGGAAGCTGATTTTGATCTCTTTTCTAAACAATAAACAATCTCTTTTCTAAACAATAGATCTCTCTTCTAAACAATAAAAATAGCTCTTAATTCTTTAAAATTCTTTCCTATTTGCTGTCGTGTCATGGTTGGTTATCATTATGATTTATATCTTCCCAGGGGGACGCGGGAAGACAAAAAAGCTGGCAAATAGGCGATGTTTGTTTGGCCCTGAAGTATGATAAAACTTTTGCGATTGCATAAGTGTTGAGATAGCTGGGTACAAGAACAACTTTAAGATAGTAAAACAAATAAAAGAGAGTCCAGGCTTTTACTCCCGGCTTAGTGGAACAGTAAATGAGGAGATCCACGGGGCTGATAGGATTTTTCATTGTACTGTGATAGACTGCAATGAAAATATTTATGGAGGGATATTTCATGGCCCCAGAAAGGAGCTGGTGACACGCTATGACAGTCGCTCCACATTTTGGGGTGGGGAGGCCAACATATTTCTCACGCCTCCGGCGGCGCCGACAGCTTCCCGTCACGCTGCGCCCCGGCCGCCTTGTGCTGCCTGTGCACCTGCGGGCCCGCGGCGTCGCCCGCCGCCTCCCTTCGGCACCCTGCGTCCCGAGCAGGTGCCCATGACTAATGGCATTAACTTGGCTCTTTGGGTCTGCAGGTATTTAATTACTGAACAGCTGCAGCAGGAGCTCAGAGGGACCCCCCACCACAGCGGTAGGTTGGACTCATTTGTGATACTGGCAAGCCGATGCGCTACTTACACTCAGGTGAAGAGAGAGCTTGCTCAGATGACACCCCGCCAACCATCTCTGGGATCTCCCTTTCTGTTTTTTTTATTAGAACCTGTATTCTGAGCGTTAGCTGAGACTGATGTTTTCTTCCAAAACATACTGAGAAATCAGTATTTTACAACAAAATGATTCTCAGAAAAATTCTTTTCTTTTGTCAGTAGATGTCCCATATGGAAACATGATCCTTCTTTTTTTGTGTTGGATTTCTTTATTTGGTTTGTTTTGTGTATTGTTTTTTTTCTTTTTCTTCCTGAGTGGTAATTGGAGACATAAAAAAAAAAGAAGAAAACAAAAAGAAAAGAGGAACACTACACATTTACATATACATATTTATATATTTAGAATTGGAGTTGCCAAATTCAGCCACTCCGTCATAAGAACAGCCAGCATCCCAGTTTCAAGATACTATTCATCACCAAGCAAGCTTCGAAAGTGTTGGAGGAAGCTTTATCCTTGGAATGTGTTGGGGTTTTCCCCCTAAGGTTATGCCCTTATTGAAAAATCTGTGTATTAAACAGGAAAATGTAAACTCTATTGACAACTTCTGCTTTGTGGACCACCAAGGTCTGCCTCTGTCTCCTGTCTCAGCTTTTTTCCTCTTTCCCGACCAGCTCTAGCTCCCTGGGGCCTCAAGCTCTCAGCCTGGTCTCTGGTCCCACCTCAGCTCTGGAGGCAGGGATACAGACAGATACCACTCTCACTTCTCCTGTTTCTGTTCTTGTGCGAGTCACGAGAGGCTGTAGGCAGAAACCTACACAACTCTGTTTATAGTCTCACTGAAAAATACATGTGCTGTAAATCCGAGGTGCAGAGGAACAAGAAGAGCAGGGGAAGGGAAGGCTGCCCTGAGCAAGAAAAAGGACTGTCCCTTTCAGAGCACCGCGTGTGGATAAAGCTCTTGGGCAGGGACACGTGATGGCCCAGCACTGAGCAGATTTGTCCACGTGATGCTCAGGAGAGTGTGTATGCCTGGGTTCTGCCCTGTGTTAAGTGGCATCAAAATTAGTGTGCACTTTGCTCCCTGACAGGTGTGAGCTATGTAGACCTTGTTTTTGACAAATAATATGCAACTTAGGAAGCTTAGATTTTGAGTTGTATGCAAAGTTACACTATGAGTGGCCTAGTAGGACCTATTGAAAAAAGTGACCATAAAGAGTTAATGACTATGACTTCATTTTGAACTGGATAACCTCAGAAGTATAGTTTAGGCAGAGATTTCAAACTGGGAGTTAAGCAGTTCAAAAGTGCACTATATTGTTTTGGTCTAATTAACACAACATGGTGATAAGACATTAAAGCAGAGTGACAACACTATACATTGATAACAGGGGACATTAATGCCTGCAGACACAGTCTACATTGTAAAAATCTGAAAAAAAAAGGCTTATTATGTTAGATAGGTCAATGTGATTTGACCTAGTTTTGCTTTGCTGCTTGGAAATTATGTCAGTATTCGTTATGTCATCTCCTTGGATGAGCAATTTAACATCCTTTTTGTATTGCAGTGTTGTCCTATTATTTTATATATATTTTCTTGCTCTCTAAAAGGATCCTTCAGGCTAATTCTAGAGATCTGGGAAAAACTGATACAAAACAAAACCTCCTGAAACTGGCTTCCCTTTTATATATGTCCTCAGTGCAACAAAAAGGAGCGAATTTAGTCACAGCAAAATTACAGCTACAAATTCTGAAAAGTATCTTGTCCCTTTTGCATGTATAACTCATTAAAGTTCATGAATAATGAATCACTGTGCTAACTCATGTAGCCATGTACGCCTTTCCTGTGCATGTTTTTCATTGCTAGAAAATAGCATTTTTAACTTTACCTAGATGCTTACGTAAAATAGAGTGGATTAAAGGAATCACGCCATATACTTTCCTTGTGAAATGTAAGGTCTCATATGAAGTCATCAGTATTTCTCTTGGAAAAACTGAGGTTTTTTTTTTTAGTCTTCAACAAAATCACAAGGACTTTCCTTCATATTTATGTTTACGCTCTTTTTTTCTCTCCTGCCATCTGGACTTGTAAGGCAAGACTTTGTGTTTGCCAGGACTCAAATCAAGGAACAACTAGAGGATTAAATGCTACTGTTCTTTGCTTTAATGGAAAAATAATATGTTGCTGTTACCGTGTTTTGGTAAGTGCCAGCAAAGGAAAGCTTTGTCTCTTCCTTAGCTTTATGTGTCCATCCACACCTATGCCCCTTGCTGGTGTGTAACCAATGTAGGGTATTGCAAGGTTGCACCTTTTGCTCCTTAGCCTTTCTCGATCTGAAATGGGCAGCTCTGAAACCTGATTTTGCTTCTGCTGAAGTCAGTGGGATTGGGGAGGTGGGGTGGATTCCCCCTTCAAAATACTGTGTTACTGTAGTTATTCAAGTATGTCTGTGAGTAAATTTGCACCTTTGTGACAAATGCTGAACAGATCAGGTGATAGTGTGAGAGCAAAACCAGGCTTTCTTTCCTGATTTTTTTTTTTACAGTTTTTATTTTCATTTGTATTTTCTTGAACAATAAGAAATTTGTTCTTGAGTTTCAGCATAAGCTTGTTCCTTGCAGTTTTGAAATATTTTAATGAAGGAAGAGCTGTACAGGTTCCTCACCATTTCTTCACAATACGTCTAATCTTCAAAAGGTCCCACGTACTCAGATTTTTCAGCTCAAGTAAAATTTAAAATTGTAATAGCTATCTGAAGTCTTTGAGTATACTTCAGGTGCAAATGCTCTTACATCCCTTGTTAACCAGCTTAATTGGAACAAAAGCCTGATAAGAATGAGCATTCAGGGGTGCCTCTTCTGTGCTATAACATTTGTTCTTGATCCGTAATTAAGCTTTGTTACTGATGGTTAAAAAATCCTCCCATAATACAACTCTCCTTGACTGCAAAAGAAACTGTCATGGGAGAACTCTGTTATTGCCTCCCATGCTCCTCCTCCCTTTAAAGATAACTAAAGTGTAAACTGCTTGTGAAAGATTAGCTATGACTGAAAATAAATACCACGTATCTCCAGAGTAGTAGAAGCCTCATGCTTGAGGGATAAAATGATTGTGGACTGACAATACTATTCATATAGCTAGCAAGACTGTGCACAGATAGGGATTCACAGAAAGTTCTGATTGGACTCTGGAGATTATCTGGTCCAACCTTCTCTTCAACACAGGTCACTACAACAACTTACTCAAACAATCTTGAGCATTTCCAGCACGAAAGTCCACTGCTTCCCTGGGCAGCCTCTTCCAATCTCCAGCTGCTCTCATGGGGAAGAATTTTTTTTTTTTTTTTTTTTTTTTTATATCCAGACAGAATTTTCCTCGAAGCAGCTCATGCCCGCTGCCTCCTGTCCTGTCAGTGGACATCCTTATGAAGAGAGTAGATCTGTTTCCTCTATAAGTAACTTTTTAGATATTCAAGAAGTGTGATTAGATCGCCCTTGAGCCTACTCTTCTCGAGGCTGAGCAAACCTGGTTCCTCCAACCTTTCTTCATATATCAAGTTCTCCAACCTCTTAATAATCCTGGTGGCTTCTGCTGGACCCTTCCCAACTTCTCCAACTGAGGGCACCAAAACTGCTCACAGTATTCCAGGTGTGGCCTAATAAGTGCCAAGTAGACTGAAATAGCCATATTCCTTGATTTACTGACTACTTTTGCTGGTGCAGCCCAGGAGACTGCTGGCGACCTTCCCTTCCCACCACTGGCTCCTGTTCAGCTCACTGCCTGCCACCACCCCCAGGTCCCTTTCAGCAGAGCTGCTCCTCAGCCCATCAGTCCCCAGCTTGTGCTGCTGCTTGGGATTACTTCTTTCCAGGTGCAGGACATTCCATTCATCTTTGTTAAAGCTCGTATTATGGCTGTGTTGAGAAAGTTACTTTACAGCCTCCAAGAGAGGCTTCCTGGCCAACATAGCAAAAAAACCCCAACCCCCAAACCTTTCCCCCTTTAGCTTGATCTTACTGCATGATTGCCCACAAAAGACTTTAGCTGTTTCTCGAGCATCATCTGTGTTTCTGGACAAGAAATCCTAGGGTATTAGATCATGGATCTTGTCTAATTTGTCTATCTCTGTGACTATTTCTATTGTCTGTTTCTATGAATTTATACCTGTAAATGTTGTAGAGGAGTTAGCTTTAGGAAGACAGATTGTGTCGTTGTGGTCTAGAAAATCTGGAAACGGTTACTGGAGAAAACAGGTTTGTGGAGAAATGCACTTTATTTCCCCGTTTGTCTTGAGCTGGTGCAGTAGGTATGCCCCAAGAGAGACTAATAACCAATGGTGCTGATTTTTCCCCTAAGGTTCCCTTGAGTTTTCAGACTAATTCCAGTACATTCTCCTAGTCCAGTGATTTTTTTTTTTTTTTTTTTGCCTCTTTGGATGGAGCCTTTCTGCTCCTCACTCTGACTGTGCTGTAGGATTTCTAATACTGCCTCCTCACTTTCCTGCCCCCAGTTTTTTGGCCTCTGTCTTCAATCTCCTGCTTCTTCCCCAGACATCTGGACACTAGAGCTCGCAGAACTGTAGGGTAAACCCAGGGGGAAGAGAGGGGTCTGGAAGAAAGAGGGGAAATGCCATCTCAATCCCTCGCCTTTCCAAATGTGCTTTTAACCTCATCAGTCAGGTAGGCTTTGCCAACCTAGGTATTTTTTAGTCTTTCTGAATGTCTTTTGGCTGATGCTTGTGCCATTGGTTGGTGCTATGCCAGGGAAGAGAAAGAGAAGGAAAGGGGCAGCTCTGGCTGTTTGTGTGCTATTCCTACATAACAACAGGGGAAGCAGCTCTCTGTTTTTCTTGACAGCAGTACATTTTGAAATACCAGGGTGCATTCCTGAGACTAGACTAAGTTACTCAGAAAATAAAGTACAGAAGAGAGGGACAGAGAGAGGCCCAGAGGGAAAACAACTATGTGGGAGAGGAGACCAGGAGGAGCCCGCGGGGAAGGAAAAGATTACCACACTCTCATCTTAAAATTGCATTAGGAAAGCAGAGGAAGCAGCCTTTATGCAGAAATTGTGAATGAAGCTTGTTTGAAAGCCTTGAGGATGAAAATAGGACTTTTCAGTGCTATAGAATCAGAAGTTGCCCTGGTAAGCACAGATGCAAGAAAAAGGAATAGTTCATAAACGTCAAGAGCTTGGAGGCAAAGAGAAGGAAGGCAGCAGACAGAAAGGTAAGGAGGATAAAGACAACCTCTGAAGCATACAAAGGGGGTTAAACACTCACAACAGCCCCTGTAACTTCCCATTCTTTCTCCATTAAACTGTCTGACCTATCTCTTCTTGAAAGAACCGTTCCTGATGGTACCTTTTTTTACAGGCGCCTTTGCGTTGCAGTGTAAAGGTGTAATGGGACGATCAATGGAGTTTTGTTTTATAAATCCTCTGGAAAACTATTTTCCTAGCAAGGTTTTCTTTCTAACAGGTATTAAAAAGACACTGCAATATTCTGGGGTGTTGGATTTTTAACATCTCTAAAAGCAGCTAAAATATAAGGCTTAGTTTTCTGATCAAACTGAAAGGCGTTTGGCCTTTTCAGTCTTGAGGTCATTACGTAGTGTGTGTAAATAAACGTTTTCTACCAGGCACTGAAACCTTGCACGTGAGGGCTAGAGGTATACATAATCCATTAAAAAGTCAAATAACTTTATGCATCTTCATTTCTAAAATTTGTAAGCTAGACGTATGGGACAGCATCAATGTAAAAAATTCTGGGAATTTTTTTACCATAAGGTGCTGTTAAAAAAGGGCTTCATTCCAACTGTAAGACCCTTAGTCCTGCCTGATGATCTTGTAGGTCTTCCACTGTGTGAATAAAGACTCACCCTGCAGAAGTGACAATCTGGCTTTTAGCAGACAGAAAAACAAACCCATGTTGCTTTATTTTGCAAAAGTCTTACTCCCCAAAACTGAACTAATTTCATGACTGCAATTATATGGGAAAAGCTAGGGTTTACGATAAAGACGTTTGATGTTGTGATATGTCATCTCAGTAGAAAGTACTATGAAAGATGTGACACCAGTTAGAAAATAAGGACAGATATTGTACAATGCTGTACTTCAGGCCAGGCCTAAGTCCAGCCATTAGAGTTGAAAGGTGACTGACTTAATTAATTTTCCCAGCTTTGGACCATTTCATTTGAAAGTGCTGTGCTAAGACTTATCCATTAGAGATTTAAAAAATACGTGTTAATGTGCTTTGCTGTGCAGATACACACTAAGCGGTATTAGGATGGCATATGCACTGTAGCAAATGAAGCAAGCTTGGGGATTTAGTCATATTTACAATAGATGTTTGTTCACTTACTCTGTTCTCTCTCTTGTGTAGGGTGAAAAGCTTACATATGTCTTCAGGTGATAATGGACAAATTAATTAATAGGTGTGGGTTTGCTCCAAATCAGAAGGTCGAGAATCTTTGCCTAGTGTGTGGGAAAGAATGATACTCAGAGTGATTAACACCCAGAGGAAATTTCTCGGAGTTTATTTTAGCTAGGCTATAGTTGATAACTCCCTTGGCTAATAGCATGCCCGGCTACACGTCAATCACCATTTGCAGAGCTTAACTCTGAATAGCAGTTATTGGTCACATATGTTGGCCTGTCAACTCTCGTTTCAGAAACAGGATGCAAAATGGCACATGGGTAAACTCTAGCATTTGGGGGTTTTGTTTCTATTTTATTGTTGTTGAAAAACTCCAATTTTTAAAGAAGGAAATATAGGAAGGCTCTTGGTGAAAGTCTGCTTAAATGAAGCAAGAGACTCTCCATGCCACGCTACTTCATTTTGCAGGCAGGAGAAGTTTGAGGGAGAGAGGTTAGGAGAATGGGAATAACTGAACAAATTCCCATGGCTGTTGTCACTTGTGCCCTAGGCTGACAGGCGGGTGCTGTATGCGGATGCTCTAATGATATTAAAGATTGTATATGGATAAAAATGATGACCTAACATCTTACTTTTTGTTGTTGTTGATGGTACGCAACTGAGAGTTGTAGGAGAGGATGCCGATGTGTGGTCCAGCGCAGCTAAGTCTTTCTGGTGTACTGCTGCTAAGAGAGTAGCAAGAACAGCAAATCCTTTGTTGGCCACTCCACACCAGCTAGCTGAAACGAATTGTTAATCAGGAAGGAGAGTCGGACAATGACATACCAGATAGCCTCTGGAAAATTTTGTCATGCCTTGGTCTTGCCTGGAAATGGAGATTATAATAATGACTTTGAAAGATGTTTTGAAGTTTACTTACAGTTTTACTTACAAAAAGCAGTAAGAACTGGTGATATTGATGATTTAAGAAGGCATAGGAGACAGCTCCTTACCGTAGGGTTGAAATGTATACTGTGTCTTTGTGGAATATACTTCTCTTCAAATGGTACTCTCTTCCCCAGCAATATCCAATCTTTCTTCTCTCTCCAACTCTCTCAAAAAAACCCCAAACCCTTCCAAAGCAATCAGCCCACTAAAACTGTTTCATTTTCAGATGACAGGGCTAAGTTTTTGTGTTCTGGGTTGTATCTGGACTGAGCAATTGTTTTGTTCAACTTGACTATATTAAAGCACTAAATATGCTATTCTACATACTATATGTAAAAAAAAAAATATTTGTATTTAATGGCAAAATTAATTGAAATAATTACTTTTGACTTATTCCTTAAAACATTTTATTCAAGTTGACATACTGCTGTAAAATGTGTATATTTTGATGAAACTGAACTTCTCAGCAGGGAGCTGGTCTATCAAAAAAATTTTGATCTATTCCTGTGATCTGTGAATCAGACTGAAATACTCGTTGGAATTAAAATATCTGGTGAAAGAAGAGGTGAAGAATTCACATGAATTTTTAAAAACATTGTTTCATTGTGAAATTTTGTGTCAGACCAGATGATATAAAAGAGGCTTTATGAAATGTAAAATACAAAATATTTTAATTTTATTAAGAATGTTTGTGTTTCATTGTTGAAGAACAAGGTCTCCAGTAGTTAGAAGCACTTCATCTGATCAGTTCCCCAACACCAGTAATAACAAAATTGGTCTTTTCTATAATCATAGGATTACTATTACATTTTAGATATTCGGGAAGAGAAAAAGTCATGATATGGTGGATAAACATCCTTAGCCAAGGCTATAGTGAGGATCTTGCTAAGTACCTTAAGGTAAACATTACAGGTACCTTGTTTCTTCATAGGCTTTTATAACAAGGTAACTAACATGTTTATTTCTTTAATTCTTCCTCCCTTACCACACCTCTATCCTGACAGACATACACATACCTTTCTAAGAAGTGAAGAAGAAATGCTTTAAAGGTTGCATGAAGCATCAACAGTGGGCTATGCTCAGATATCATGCAGTGATTGTCCTGAAGCGGAACTGATGCAAAATTTAGTGGTGATATGTAGATAAGAACAAGGGACCAATTCCAATCTCGAATACAATTGCTTGAATATAATTCCAGCAATGATGTTCCAGTAGCTCAGAAAGGTACAGGGAACATCCATTCTCCAAATCCTGATTATACAAGTAATGAAATGAGTCATAGTATCTCATAAAATATTTAAGGGAAATGGTATAAAAGATCAAAAGCCATAAAAGCTTCTAGAATGACTTAGAATGAGGGAGATAAATTGCTAGTGTCCTCTCACTAGCAGGAAATTCTTTGGGGGAAAATTGCAAATGATACTAGGAAGTGGACTATACTCATACTAAGAAGGGCTGCTTCACAAAATATACTCTAAATCCCCAAATCTGACCTGGGGAATTTCTGTCCAGACTCTAGATGCATTATCGGTTTAACTTTGAGCACGTAAGATGTGTTGACCGCATTTTCCGAAAATGCAGAGCATTTCATTTCAGTGGATGAAATAATTCACAGATGTTTTACTATGCCAAAATTTGGCTGTAGTTTAAAGCATCATGTTAAAGGTTTGGTACATGGTTGTATTTTTAATATTTTGCAGGTTTATCTTTGTCTCTTAAATGCAAATGTGCTGAGACAGGAAGCCTGGACCAGGTCAGTCTGTGGCTCTGTTACAATTTCACGTCTCCATATGTCCATGCTGCAACTGAGGAGTTACTTTCTCATCTTATTTGCGTGGTGACCCCCAACTCTCCCACGCTAACGACATAGGCATAGGTATGAAGTAGGCCCCCAGTTCTACTTTTACGTCAGCCACTATACATCCCCTATTCACCTCAGGGGTCAACACAGATTAAATCAGTTTATGCTGCTAGATCTCTAGTACCTGTCTATATTTTCCTCCAAGTGTCCAGAAGCCTTCCTGCAATTGAGTGGAAAGCATCATGGAGTGGTTCAGCTGCAGCTGGAGGAACCACAGCAATTGCCCCAACAAATCTTAGTAACAGACTTCAGTCTGAAAACTGGTGTGAAAAAACAATAGAGTGAAAATTGTAAATACCTGAGTGAACACAAGTTTATCTGCCTTACTAACTGGATTTTAGATGTCTGGGTCTAAATCCGTGGCTTATTACTTATATCAAGCAAGGGAAGAGATATATATACAAGAGGAGCTGCAGAATCAGGCCTTTCCCAACAAAACCTTGTATAACTAATCTTTATAATCTGTGCAATCTGTCTATCTTCAAACTATGTATGGACTGACATACAGAGCTGAAGCCTCCTGGTGTTACGTAGGATGCTCACTTTAATTTAAGGAAGAAGAGTGGTGGGAAGGCTTTAAATAGATTGTGGTGAAAGATACTTTTTTTTAAACATAGGTTTGATCTAGGCAGAACGATACAGGATAATGGAAATAATACTGAGCATTGCTGCTGTCTGAGAAGTCAGGTTTAGTGAAGGAGTGCTGTGTTAGTGTTTCAGCAAGGTCTAATACAGCATGAGGGAACAAGGTGGGGAAAGGCATCTCCAGTAGGTTTGGGATTTTTAAGAAAACAATAAAAAATACATGGTAGCCTGAAATCCAATAGTACTCTTAGTTTGCAGTGTTCTCCCCTCATCCTTATTTAAAAAGATTAAAATAGAAGTGTTTGTTTTTAAGACAGAAATGTTATTTACACAAGACAGTAGAAGTCTATGCTGCCTATAAAAGACATACCTTTTAAAACTGACTTCAACAGGAAATCCAAATGTGATATTCTGTAGGTTTAAAAGAAGCCATTTCATAAGCATTTGCATATAATTAAACATTTGCAAGAAATTCAGTGGCCCATTTGATATGTATGAGGGAAGGGATACCATCCAGAGGGAGCTTGACAGACTTGAGGAGTGGACCAATGTGAACCTAACAAAGTCAGGGCAATGCCCAGTATCAATACAGACTGGGTGAGGAATGGATTGAGAGCAGCCCTGCAGAGAAGGACTCAACGATATTGGTGGATGAGAAGCTGGACATGAGCTGAGAATGTGTGCTTGCAGCCCAAAAGCCAACCATATCTTGGGCAGCATTGAAAGAAATGTCGCCAGCAGGTCGAGGGAGGTGATTCTCCCTCTCTACTCTGCTCTCATGAGACCCCACCTGGAGTTAATGCATCCAGCTCTGGGGTCTCCAGCACAGGAAAGACATGGACCTCTTAGAGCAGGTCCAGAGGAGGCCCACAAAAATGATCAGAGGGCTGGAACACCTCTCCTCTGAAGAAAAGCTGAGAGAGTTGGAGTTGTTGAGCTGGGAGAAGAGAAGGGTCCAGGGAGACTTTATTGTGGCCTTTTAGTACTTAAAGGGGGCTTATAAGAAAGATGGAGAGAAACTTTTTACCAGGGCCTGTAGTGACAGGACAAGGGGCAACAGTTTTAAACTGAAAGAGGGTAGGTTTAGGTTGGATATAAGGAAGACATTTTTTATGATGAGAGTGGTGAGACACTCAAACAGATTGCCCAGAGAAGTTGTGGATGCTCCATCATTAGAAGTGTTCAAGGTCAGGCTGGATGGGGCTTTGAGCAACCTGATCTAGTGATGTCCCTGCCCACAGCAGGGGGGGTGGACTAGATGATCTTTGAAGGTCTTTTCAACCCAAACCATTCTATGATTCTGTTGGTTTTTTTCTTTTTGTTTATTTAGGTCCTGTTTTAGGCAATATTATGAGATGCCCTCTTTTAATAAATCATGCTAATCTTGATTAAACCATGCATGATTGCATTCCAAGAAGTATACTAATTTAACTGGAAATATCTGGATATACTGCACTCTTGTGATGGGAGTCATCTGACAATACAGTCACTGACAATAGGACATCTATGTCTTAGCCGAATTGCTGCAGGCTTCTTTTATAGTCCGTAGATATAGGTACTTCCAGAACAGGATTCTTTTTTGCACTGAAGCCATCTAAAACCGGTCAGATAAATTGCTTCCTTGAAATGCCTATTGAGTATAAAAGGATCCCAGGATTGGTAGGATCTAGTCATCTGTAGGCTTCTATATTATGAACACCTCTAATTCATCAGAAGAACTGAAATTTAGTATCATTTAGAGTGGGCTTTGTTTTCCCAGACATCTGTTAGATCCCATTCAAAGATGGCTGTATAAAACATGCAGAAAAATCTTGCTTTATGTTGTCTTTCTGACCTAAAGTCAGGTGAGATGAATTTCAGCCTTTATAGAGGATGTGACCAACTAAGGTTAGCAGAGTGGCACTACAGTCTCCTAGCAGCCAGGGATGGTTCCTTCAGCAGAATTCATGCTACCGTTTATTTTAAGTGCTACTGTATGATATTTAGTCACGGAGAACTGAGCAAAGGCACAAACTGACAACTTAATTTCAAAAATGTTAACTTCAGAAACATTTCTCCCATGCAGAATGTTAATATGGCTGAGAGCTGTATTACACCCTGCAGGTCTCCTAAGGGGAATCTCACCTGTGACAAGTGTTACCTACTTCATACCACACATTTTTATCTTCATAAACCAGGCCTCCAACCATGAGTATCTCCTGTCTTTTCAGTGGCTTCCATTTCCACTCATTCCCATGACTTCACCTCTTCTGATACTCTCTATTTCTGAAACTCCATGTTCCCCACTTCCCAAACTTGCCTATGCCTGAATCCTCCGTCAGATTTTCCCGAAGGTGCCGAGCTCTTGGCATGCTCAGTGCCTGTGTTCACGTTAACAAGTCACGCTGGGCCAGTTAACAGCAGATCCGTAGAGTGAAATGGTTGATGCAGAGAACCTGGACTATGAGTATTTTACTCCCATACTGTACTCCTTCTAGTCAGGGCCTGAGGACTGGATATTCATTAGTGGCTGAAGGTCATTATTAAGTGCTCATCTAGAGCTCATCATCTGGGTTATTTCATCCGAGAGGATGAAACTTCACACAGTCCAGCATCAGTCAGAGATGTGAACCGAAGCTTGATTAATGGAGAGGATTGGGAGATTGCTTAAAAATGTTCTCATGACCTGAACTAAAGCACTAAGGGGAAGACACACAGCAAGCACAGGGGCTTCTGCCTTGCAAAGGCACAGATATCCTTGAATTAGCATTTGAACTGCTGATTTCCCTAATACTGCTTTCCAAACCAGGCTCATCCTGAGTGATGATGTTAACAATGCAGATACAGCTAATGAGCAAGCCACACTCAAACTGCTCATAAGGCACAATGGTGTGACTATTCCTCAAGTGAGGAGGTTAAGTTATACATGAGTGAACTTAGGTATTCTGAGCACAGTAAAAACGATGAAGGGCAGACTTAGTAGGAGGAAGATGGGTTTGGGTCAGGCTGAGAGAGAGGAGTACTAATGCTAAACAGTGTTATAGTGCTAATCCTTTTAACTTCCTCTCTGGGCTTTGTTGCAGACCCCTCTGGGGGGGCTGATTATTCAGACTCCGCTCTGTCTTCCCAGGCATCCGTTTTGAGCAGAGCTGCCTCCTTCCATAGTTAACGGGGAGCTGAACTGCAAAAGGCAGCTAGTGTTTCTTCAAGGTGGCAGAGAGCTTTTTACTGTTAAAACATTGTAATTCAACCAAAGGTACGGAATATCTGCTGACCAAGCATGTGAATGTGTTTAGGAAGCTATACTGCTCAGAAGTATGGGAGTATTGTATCTGTGTTGCATTATTTCTTATCTCTACTAACCATGGAAGGATCTCTTCTATAGAAAAGCTCAGGAGTACATAAAGGCACCGTTGTTTCTTGGAGTTAGTGAAGCTATGAAACGCATGAACTTTACCCCTTGCTGCTACAAAAGATCTGCCAATTCTATGAATTTTAAATCCATGGGAAATTTTTGTTGCCCTCAGCTGTTGAGTTTCAATGGCTAAAACTCTTTCTGAAGTTATGCTTGAATGCTATTTTCTTTATACTCTCCAAAATGACACCTTATGCTTTTCCTGCATTCATAATGCTGAGAAAAAGATAAACAAGTGTTCTCTGTTCAGAAAACCGTCATGTATAATCTGGTCTGTTTGGCTGTTTGAATGTAGTGATTTAATGCCAATAATTCCAAGAAATACTAAAATGTGTTTAGCAGTTTGGTGTTTTAAAGTCTGGGAATAAAAAAGCTGATGTTATGATCCATGAAGGAACAGCACATACAAACTGGGGCTGGGACACAAGAAAACTTCAACTGTTTCCTGTGTAATTAGCCATGCATGGCAAAGACTGTAAGGAATGGCTGGCAGCAAAAAGCTATCTACAGTGATGTCATTTTATGTTCCATTAAGGTCTTGTTATTTTAGTATTTAAACAAAATTATGCTGCAGGAAAATACAGAGCCTGTTGTGCAACTCTGGTAAGGAATAAAATCAAACTTCAAAGTGTTGGCCTATCATTTAGAAGAATTACATGCATCAAATTCTGATTTTTAGCTGAGTATTTTGGAGGCGAAAGGGGGGAAAAACTTTGATTCAGGAAAGAAATGGTGGCATACTGAGCATTGGAAATGTCAAGGCACATGTGGGCGGATGCAAACAGCACTTTTTTGGCTATGTGGCTCCAAATTCATTTTTGCTTACTCAAGATGACGGGCGGAGAGAACAGGCTGTATTTTCAAGAGTCACTCGTCACATATTAAATGGATCTGTTTTTTAAAGAGTACCAAGCACTCACTTACTCCTTTGAAAAGTTGGACAGCAGCTGGACATACAAAAAATAGATATTCTTGTATGCCCTTTTGAAAATGTAAAACACAGCAGTAAGAAAGGGGAAAAAAATGAAATCTGTCTCCAGTTTTCCCATCTGTATTGTAAACTAACATCATAACCAAAACCAGTCCAAGATCCGTCTAGGCTACTGCATCAGAAAACCAAAGATCCCAATTTGAGAGCTCAGGTAGGTCTCTGCATCTGTATTTTCTCCTATAAGGAACACTATGACTTGTGTCAGACAATTTATCCACCACTTCCCCATTGGGAATCCAGCCATACCACTATTTTAATTGTCAAACATGCTCCTAACTTTAAATACATCAGGTAAAACCCACGAATAAGCCTCGTGTCCAGATCTCTGTCTGTAGCAGTGTGTCCAGGTTGACAGACACAGAAGTATCTTGTCATGGTTTAACCCCCGCCAGCAACTAAGCACCACGCAGCTGCTCGCTCACGTCCCCCCCCCCCAGTGGAACTGGAGAAAAAAAAAAAGTGAAACTCATGGGTTGAGATAAAGACAGTTTAATAGGACAGAAAGTAAGAAAATAATAATAATAATGATAAAATGAAAATAATAGTAATAATAAAAGAATTGGAATATACAAAACAAGTGATGCACAATGCAATTGCTCACCACTTGCCAACCGATGCCCAGTCAGTTCCTGAGCAGCGATGTGCCACCTGCCCCCCCCCCCCCCCCCGCCCCCAGCCAGCTCCCCCCCCCAGTTTATATACTGGGCGTGATGTCACATGGTATGGAATATCCCTTTGGCCAGTTTGGGTCAGCTGTCCTGGCTGTGTCCCGTCCCAACTTCTTGTGAAAATTAACTCCATCCCAGCCAAACCCAGGACACTGCTAAAGGTGTAGGCGTGATGACTTCCACCCTCCGTGAGGCTAACGCTCACTCGTGTCACTCACTGGGTGGCTTTTGCAGGCTCAGCTTTCACACAGAAGAAGAGTTGAGCTCTTGTGACAGTGCAGAAATTCGAACAAATCAAAGTCCAGGAAGCACATCGAAAGATTTCTCTATTTATTTTATGTCAAGTGTAATAAAATAATAGCTTTTAAGTAGTTTTTCTAAATCCTGTTTCTGACTTGTGTGCATGTGAGGGTAGTAATAATGAGGCTCCTGCTTGCCTATGGTGCTTGCGTTGTTGTGGGCTGTGATGGAAAGAGGTGGATATCAGATCCATTCTCCCTGATGGCACACTGCTAACCAATTCACAAACCAGTTGTCCTGGAAAATTCAACCTGTTCCAGATGCGTGTACCATCACACAATTCCTTTCCGCTCCTCAAGCACCTGAGAAAAGCAGATGCGGAGCTGAAAGGAGGCTTGGTCGTACTGACCATAAAAAGACATCCCTTCCCCCTATATATAAACTATATCTTTTTAATATGTCATTTTCCAATATAAACACACATTTATTTCTGAAATATCTAAGTTGAAAGTGAGACTGTGGCCCTGATTCTTTAAAATATGAAGTAACAATAGAAATATATATGTGAGAAGTGAGAATGCTTTAAAAGACTGTATTTTAAAAATGTTTAGTCCTAAGAACAAGCACTACTCAATGTACTAGAGGTCTTTTCCAAACAAGCAATCTGTTATGAGAACTGGTATACTTCATCTGGTACAATAGGGTGATATTTATCTTCAGACTAGACAGAACAAATTTTCTTTTCAAGCCCTTGTGGCCCTTTGAGTACTGGTCTGACTCAAAGTAAAGAAAGGTATTTATCAGAGAATCTCAAGTGGATGGTGAAGTATTATGCTTTGAATGGTTTATATTCTCCTCTCTCTCCTATATATTATTTTAAACTCTGTTTTGCTTTGCATCTGAAATATGATGGTAGGATATCTATGTTCCCGATGCAACATGAAGGAATGCGACATAGGGGTTTTTGTTTGACTGTTTGGGGGGAGGGGTGTTACACAAATGCTGCTGAAAAATTAACATCACTTGCTGATTGAGGGCTCAGATTTCATACGTCTGATTTTCACTGTTCAGACCATTGGTGGTGGCATACACATGAATAATTCTGTTCATAATATTGTCACATGCTTTCCCTGTTACTTGGGTATAAAACATGAATAATATAATTTACTTTATTGGCTTCTAGAAGTGAAAATCATTCTAGGCATTGTGGTCAGGCACTTGAATTTGAAATTTTTCACCATATAGTTGAGTCATCTCAAGAATCTCTCATGCAGCAAGTGTTTTGGGTTTTTGTTGCTTTTTCCGTGTCTGCATGTAATATATTGAGATTTCCACAAAAATGAAAGAGGAAATGTCTAAAGAAAGGCTGATAATACCTTTTAGTTGTTTATATGTTTCATAATTACAAACCATCTTGACCACATCTTGATTGGGTACAAATGGTCCAGCCCAGCTTCCACCTAAAGACAGTTACGAAGCTCAGTTTGACTTGATAATAAAGCACTCAGGAAGGCAAGGATGGTGTCTCACAGAATCACGTTTTATTACTTTGGTTTCTAGGAACTGCTAATTCTTATAACTTCATAATCCCAAGCACAAATATAATGCAAAGCCATAGGCCTTAATAAGATATGTTTTTTATTTGAGTAGTAGCACTTCAACATTTCAGAATAATTTACAATAAAATAAGTGGTAAAGGGAGCAGAGTTTCTCTGCTAAAGGCACTCTATGCTCTGTGAGTGTGATAAAATCCCAGCATGAATGCGCAGCAAAATGAAGTATTAACTTTCTTTTCTTCCTAAGAGTGCAAAACATTTTGCTCCTGTGGGATTTAATGTAAGTGATGCTGGATGTTTAGTCTACAGTCTTCTATTCACCTTTGAAAAGCCTAGGTTGTAATCTGATTTAGGTGTCAACTGAAAGAGCTCAGTGGTCTCAGTTTAGTTCCTTGTTTATGAAACCACTATTACACACTTAACGCAGTGCTGAGCATAACAATAATATACCATTTTGAGGCATACTGGCACAATTGCGGTAAAAGAGGCATGGAGTATAAACTGGGCTTAAAAAAAAAAATCCAACAAATTCCTTTCTTTTAAACAGCACAAACATTCACTGAAATTTTGCAAAGTCGAACCCTCCCCACTGGATGGGATGCCTTTATTCTCACAGATTATACACTATTCTGCATTACAAATGGCAAAGCCTTTGGTACTGCTGGAAAAGACATCCTCAGTAGGAGGAAGAGCATTATAGTAAAAGTGATTTGCACTGGTTTATTAAAGGTATCGGTATAGCAGAATCTGGCTAGATGGTATATTGTTAGGCTACCATCAAGTCAGAAACTATGCTAGGTTAAGAACATGGTGACTGATCAATGTCTTCAACCGTCTGTTTCCATCTGACCCATCCTGAAGTTGTAATAGACATGATAGGGTGGTGTAAAACTCCGCAATAATAAATTAATTAATTAAAATAAGCTGATATTGGAATAAACTAAAATGTGGCCTTAAGTAATAAAGGCAACACAAAAAGAATTCCTTTATGAAAAGGATGTTTCTCATACTGCATTATTAAATTCTGAAAAGAAATCTCTATTGTAGTTTTTGAAAAACAGTATGCCAGTTAATTCCATTTCTGTAACCAGGTATGGATGAAAACCTGTGCATCGCAACCATCAGTAAAGGTTTTTGCGAGATACAGAGTAGGCATAGCAGAAGAAAGAGGTTTAGAGTTTAGCACTTCAGGGGGCTGATGTGTGTTAAAGCTACTTCTCGAATGGACCATAGCTTAATCCCTCTGCTGCTAGTCAAGATAGTAATTAAAAATCACCCATCCAGGGAATTGCTTCTGGGTGTTGATGTGCTGGGTTGTGGGGATGGAGTTAAGGGGGCGGAGAAGAGGAGGGTTTATGTGTGTATGGCTGATGTTTGAGCAGCTGAATTTCAAAAAGAGGGAGGGGAAGAGAGGGAAAAACTTGGCCGGCCCCAAGAAGGAGAAAAGGGAGAAAACAAAGCTTCCTTCAGTAAACTCAGCCAGTGACATAATCATAATTTCTGAGTTCCTCACAAGAGAGCTACCCCACTATCACTACTCTAAAGAGAAAACAAGATTGTGAAATCAAAAGACAGCACTGGAGGCAGAGGGTGGGAGGGGGGGACGTATTTTGTAAATGAGGCAGGATTTAAGCTGAAATAATAACCTTAGCAGTGATAGCAAGGCTCCTGGTGAAGCACTTGGTGGACTTTTTAATCTGTCTTCTCAGATGCAGAGTGTCTGCTCTTTTTAAAGTAGGTTCTTTGTGTCAAAAGAGCTTAGCACTGGTGACAGAATAACATACTCTTTAATGTGAATATGGAGGAAAATATACCTTCCCCCATCTCCCCTGCTGGTAATTCTGATATGTAGATAATATCTCTATATTGCTTGCTTGTTTATTTTGTAGATTTTTTGGTATCCGGTTACTACTAAATGACTTTAAAAAAAATCAATGTGGAGAAAATACATTTGTTTTCTGGTTAACTAAAGCAAATGAAGATTTCCTGAGGATAGCATTAAACCTTCTTTCAGCATTAAACATTTAAGTAAGTGATGGCTGTGCTGCTGCCTTTTGAATTCACGCATGGCTGCTAAAATATTTCATCTCTCGGGCTTTCTTGCACATCTCATCCATGCTAATGGGAGGAGAATGTGTTGGTTTCTGATCATTGCCAGAGAATATCTCATTGCGTGGCTGGTACGCTCAGCTCCTTGAACAGAGAGGGTAACGTATTGCTGATGGTTTTAGTCCGATAGATTTACTTCAGATTAGCTGAAACACATGGAGTCCTTAAGGACCATACATTTTTAATAGAACAAAGCAGCATGCCATAAATTACTTTCCTGTCCTTTAGATTCATTTCCTTTGAAAGAAGGGAAAAAAATTAATATCTTGTCAAGTAGAATGGCTAAGTTGGCAACAAAGAAGATCATTCAGAATATAGTATATAGTTAAATTTAGAAATACAGACAAGAAAAACGAGTCCTATCAGTTCTATTTCCAATAGATTCACTTCTTTTTTTCTTTCTTCTTTTTTTTTTAATTTTTCATTTGGCATTACTGTCTGAGAAATGGGCTGCACAACAGCTGCAGGGTGTTCTACACGTTTTGGACTGTAAAACTTGGTGGTTTACACAGGGTCTTTCTCAGAATAACACTTCAGAATCTGGTCTTCCCCCTGCTTTAGGAACTCTGTTGTTTCATTGCTAAATTATAGGCAACTCAAGATGAGCTGGAAGCTGTGCCAGGTTCTGCTGCTACCACCTCATCTTTTGTGTCTTGCTTGTATCTTTTGGACAGGAGACCTGCCGTGCTTCTTGCCAGGGATTTAAACTAATCCTTATTTTCTAGAGGTGTCCCTAGTTTAGGGAAGGAAACACTCCAGAAGATATCCTAAAAGTAGTATTTTAACAAACAAGGTGTCCATACATGACCCTTTCACATGTGTAAGGCTGCTGATAGATTTTTAAAGACAAGCAAAAAAATAGAAGCGGCTTCTATGAGGGATTTTTCAAGGCTTGGTTCCTATGGGCTGGAAATGAGAGCTGCCATTGGCTTTAATCAGTATTTTAGATACTGTTCAAAATTGGGCTAAAGCAAGCTACTCAAAATGGACTTAATTTCTTGCCCTGGCTTGTGTGAGTATTTTTATGTCATGAAGATAGAATCTCCCCTCACCACTGCATCTGGAAGTCTTCCAAGTGCATTTGCAAAGTTAGCGGAAAGGGGAAATACGCAGTGGAACAAGCTCTGCCCATTTCTGCTTGGCTTAAGTAGGTCTGGCCTTTGTCAGAGTCTTGAACGCTGGCTCATCCATTCCTGATGGCAATCCAGGAACGTGAGCAAGCTTTGAAGGAAGTAATATAAACTGGATATCAACTATTTGCCCACTGCAATTACATGCCCTCCTCCCTTCCAGAGAGGACTGGTTTAGCTGCCTGAAGGTCAGGAACCCAGAATATCCTGGCTGTACTGGCTTTCTCTGAGTTAACAGTGGAAGAGATGGTTACCTACAAAGGGACCCTCATGCTATCTATTTTGGACATCTGTCTCCAGAGGAAGATTTATCCCATCCTGGGGTACTGCTTCACTCCATTTTCTAGACAGAAACTAAACAGCTGGGTAAAATTTTGCCTAGCTTTTCAATGGCTAAAATTAAAGTTTTGCTCTCAGTCATGTCTAGAGGAACTTACCTATCAATCTTTTGACACAGGAAATGTAATTTAAGCAATACCTATCTCCTGCCCTGCCCCCTTGCCATTTCTCAGACCTGTTTCTTGACAATATAATCAGCCCCATGCTATCTAGCTCATCCTGTCTGTGGCCCTAGAGATGGATGAAGTTGTCTTTTCCTAACTGAAGATGGGAAAAGAAGCTGCAGAAATCTAATCATGGAGTGAACGGATCAAAGCATGGATTTATATTCCAGGTGTGACTCCATGGCAGATGACAGTTCTGCCGGTATTGTGGGTGTGGGTGTCTGTGCTGATGAGGAACTTAGAAGGAGTAGGAAACACTGCAAAACAGAGGGCAGGAGCAGAGCCCTTAACACAGCAGTCTCAAAGGATATAACAACTATATTTACTCTAACTTCCAGTAGCAACAAAAATGTTCTGTCTGGCATACTGTAGCTACTTCTTTTCTCCAGCACCTCAGGTGACACGATACCTCTTTGTCATTTTTTGTGGCTAGAAGGGAGATGATGATTGTTCAACTTCTGCTAGGGGATTTTCTCAGCTAGGAGAAATGCAAGCAGAAGACAATATTGGGTTGATCCAGTAGAAAACAAAGGTGGTGAGAAAATTGTGACTTTTACATCTTTACACCCACCTAAAAGAGTCTGTGAATTTAAGACTGATATAGCAAGTGTCCTGTCGGGGGGAGCTAGCTGCCAGCCAGATTGGTTTCCCAGAAAAACAATGAAACAGCTGGCTGCTGTTTAATAGGTGCACTGTGGCCATCATTCAAGCTTTTGAACAGATTCTTTTTGTTTGTTATGGAAAAAATGGAATTATTCTCTTTTTGTTACACAAAAATCATCATGATCTTGAATTTACCACAGATTCATAGAAGTTAGTGCAGAGTAATCCAAAGGTGGGTTGTTTGGCGTGTCTTGTCTGTCTGGTTTTTTAGCTTTTTTTTTTTTTTTTCAAGTCATTCTTGGATGTCAGATGTTGCTGAACCTGTTTGGTTGCTTTGTGAAATATGGATGGGCATGAACTACCACCTGGAGCAGCTACCTGGAGCAGCCGCTACTATGTCTGAGTAGTTCACAAAGACACATTTATTCAGGTTGGCATTAATTAGATGGAGAAGGTGGGAAAGAAAAAAAGGAAGAAAAGAGAAGTTATTGCATTCCTGAGCTGATAATACATACAGGACTGACAAATGGAGAGGAAAATTGCAGAGCATAGCGGCTGTTTCTACTGGCAACTGAGAACTGAGCTAAGTCAACAAACGTGGCTAAAGAATAACCCAACCTAGTCCATTCTTTGCAGCCCAGTAACTTTATTTTTTCAAGGGACTTCTGCTTTTTCTATTTGATCTAAAAAGAGCTAGTAGAATAAATTAGTGATAGCTGTGGCAAATAAATGTTACCTGGAATGGAAAATTGAATTTGCAATTTATATTAAAATGCTGTTGTGGTGCGTTGACCCTGGCTGCAGGCCAGGTGCCCACCAAAGCTGCTTTATCACTCTCCTCCTCAACTGGACAGGGGAGAGAAAATATAATGAAAAGCTCGTGGGTCGAGATAAGGACAGGGAGAGATCACTCAGCAATTACCATCATGGGCAAAATAGACTCGACTTGGGGAAATTAGTTTCATTTATTATCAATCAAATCAAAGTAGGATATTGAGAAGTAAACCCAAACCTCAGAACACATTCCCCCCAGCCCTCCCTTCTGCCTGGCTCAACCCCACTCCCGGTTCTCTCTCCCTCCTCCCCCGGCAGCGCAGGGGGACGGGGAATGGGGGTTGGGGTCAGTCCGCCATACCTGGTCTCTGCCGCTCCTTCCTCCTCAGGGGGAGGAGGACTCTGCACTCGGGCCCTGCTCCGCCGTGGGGTGTCTCCCACGGGAGACAGTCCTCCACCAACTTCTCCAAGGTGAGTCCTTCCTGCGGGCTGCAGTCCTTCAGGCACAGACTGCTCCAGTGTGGGTCCCCTGCGGGGTCACAAGCCCTGCCAGCAAACCTGCTCCAGCGTGGGCTCCTCTCTCCACATGTCCACAGGTCCTGCCAGGAGCCTGCTCCAGCGCGGGCTTCCCACGGGGTCACAGCCTCCTTCGGGCACCCACCTGCTCCGGCGTGGGGTCCTCCCCGGGCTGCAGGTGGAGATCTGCTCCCCCGTGGACCTCCGTGGGCTGCAGGGGGACAGCCTGCCTCACCGTGGTCTTCCCCACGGGCTGCAGGGGAATCTCTGCCCCCTCCTTCTTCACTGACCTTGGTCTGCAGAGTTGTTTCTCTCGCATGTTCTCACTCCTCTCTCTGGCTGCAGTTTCTGTTGCACAGCAACTTTTTTCCCTTCTGAAATCTGTTCTCCCAGAGGCACTACCACTGTCGCTGATGGGCTCGGCCTTGGCCAGCAGCGGGTCCATCTTGGGGCCAGCTGGCATTGGCTCTATTGGACATCGGGGAAGCTTCTAGCAGCTTCTCACAGAAGCCACCCCTGTAGCCCCCCTGCTACCAAAACCTTGCCACGCAAGCCCAGGACAGCCATGCAGCTTCACTATGTAAAGTACTACTAGGCATCGCATCTGCTTTTTTGTGAAATTATTGCTCAGCAGGTCCAAAGCTTAAAATGAACAGTGGATCTCATTGCCATGGGATGTTATGAAGGCCAAAAATATAAAAGGGCTCTCAAAGGAATAACTGATGGAGATGGGCACGCAGATGGCTGTCCATTTCCCTATTGCCAGCAGAAGAGTGGGTATTCCTGGGAAAGCTTCAGTCAGTAACTGGTTTGTTCCTCAGTTTTCTCTTAACTCGTGCATATTCTATGGGACATAGCTTTTCCGTGGCAACAGTAAAGAGAACTTTTGGTTAATCTAGCGTGACTGTTTTCTATGAAAAAGTATGTCTGTATTACAAATCTGCAGTTCAAGTAGATTAAAATTAATAGCTGCAATATGTATTATTCTCAGCTGGTCTTCTCTGTGACATATTAATATTAGTCTTGTACGATGTTTAGCTTTTGAAACATATAATTGACTGTGTGATGGCTTCTTCATCAACAGTAAGTTGAAGTTTAACACCGGTACCAGTTACAGGACTTTGTCATTCTTTTCAGGCTGGAAAATTTCATGGTCTAGACCTGGAAGTTTCATGACAATTCCTCTCTAAAGATATTGTTACTGCTTAAATAACCAGCTAATTTTTTTCTTGAGTCACTATTGGAGCCTTTGTTCTTAGGTTTACCTATTACACTTTGTTTTTATTTAAGCTTTCTCCTTTTCTCTTGCTTGAGAAGAAATGCCCTGTTTCCCATTGTTTTTGAGCTGAGAGGTATGCTTTTACTTGTAATTTATGATAGGTTACCGTAGCAAGAGATTCTTTTGAAGAAAAGCAGAAGGAAAACTGTATTGTATTTCCTTGTCTCTTGGTCAGCATTACTTTTGGGGGAAAACTCCTTTACATAGAGTACAGTGATAGTGATACCAAGAACTGCAGGGGCTCTGGAGAACCTACAACTTTAGTGACAGGCTCTTCTTTCAGGCTCGTGGGAGAGAATACCTGCATGAGTCCTTAATCTGTACTTTGGCAATGAGTTGTGTTTTTTCTGTCTAGATGCAGGTGCACCACCCTGATGAAGACACTGACAAGAGAATAAAGAGTAAAGAGTATGACACAAGAGGAAAGTTGCTAGATAATTAGAGATTTAATAAAATAGAAAAAAATGGTTGCTCTGTTACCCAAGATTGGTCCTCGTTTAATTTCTTGCAAATCATGAGTACTTAAAGAGGGAGAGTGATTGATTGAAGGGATTAATTAGAGCTATATGTTTAACAAGTGCTTCTAGCTATAATGGCCTCATTAATTAAAACTTGAACTTTGTAAAAAAGCTCTTTGCAATCCATATTTGTTTATGAATTCTCTCCTTTTTTTGTTTTTGAATGGAGGAAAAATCAGACTAACAGGTCGTTAGTGCATACAAAAAATAATATGTAATGCGTTACAGTGATTTATATTTCTTGGAGAATCAGAAAAACATGAATCAACACATAAATCAAGCATAATCAGCAAGGCCAGCCTTTGTGGAGAAGTTTTCTTTAGCAGTCTTTAGAGGTCTGTGTTTAAATTCATTTTATGTGAGGTTACACAACCAGTCTTTGAACTAACTGTAGACTAAGTATATCATTTTTATGTTTTAAGCAATTTGCTTTCCATTGAGGACATTGAATATCCATAATCCTCCTCTTTTACACATTTTCATTTGTGAATAGTTATATCTCTTAACTTGATAAACTCTTAGGAAAATAACATAAGGTTGTATATGTTTCCATATACATTGAGGGTCTCAATCCTGCAGTCTTTTGCAAATGTAAAATGCACTTAAGTCACTCAACAGGCCCTATGCTGTTAACTGAGGATTTGTGTTCCCTGATGCTTTGCTTTGTTTTGTATGAGTTAATGTTCTTTATTAAAAGGCACAGCTTTCTTTTACTAATACATTTCAAGGTTCTTCATTTCAATTTGCTAATGGTCTTCATTCATTTTAAAATATACTGGTACAGTGAATATAGGAATATCCCTGGAAGACAATAGATATACTCTCAGGACTAAAGATCATTTCATTAGCATACACATGCTTTGGCTCTAATCCTCTAAGTATTTGTCTATGAACTTAACTTTATTTAGCATTCCCAGGAAATTTCATGTATCTGATGCTGTCTCTTAGTGTCTGCAGAGCAATTGCCACTACTATTTGCAGTAAGAAGACACACTCTTTATAGGAAAGCTGTTGAACTATGGCTTTAGTTGGAAACAGAACTGAAGTTTCACCTGCAATTCACGTGTGCATGTGAATGAGAAAGGCATTTATCACATATTTGTGCGAGTCATTTGAAACAGCATTTTATTAATATGCACATAATAGATTCCAGTATGCATTCCTAAGTTTGTAATTAAAGTAATAGCTTGGTAATAGTGAGCTGTGTACTTTCCAATTATTGTGTAGTTGCTTGGGAATACATTAATTTCTGTAATACAAAGCATAACCTGTAGGAAGTATGTATGGCAAAGAGAAATGTAGTTGGACTTGCCTGTGAACATACAGTGTCTGGGTCACTAAAGATAACATATTATGTCTTATAAGGTTTATGTTTAATGTTGGTGTTTCATATCTATCAGTCTCGATCACTTTTCTGCAAATTTTCAGGAATTTTGTTTTATATGTAATTTTTTAAAGAAACCTTGACCTAATTCTGTATTCTTTATGTGACTCAAAACTTGCATCACTTTCAGCAAGGATGCTGGCTTAAAAGCAAAGAATAGACAATTTGGTACTTACTAAGACACTTGGACATGGAAATACTAATTGTTCCGTATTGAGCATAGAGCCTGTGCTTGCAGATCTCTTTGAGAAACTCATCTTTCGATTTTTAACACTGAAGCATCACTGTTGCCCTCAGCAAAACTGAGAGCTGGGTATGAGGCTAAAATATACTTTTAATTACTGGAAGTGTAGATTTGTAATGCTACTCGTGAGTACCACATAATCTTCCTGTGACACTAAGGTTTATGTTACAACGCTTATGAATATAAATTTAAATTGGTTCTCTGATGCAGTTCCTTGTGGCCACTGTATAAAAACATGAACAGATTCAGGCAGTGTTTCTCAAGTTTGTTAACATGATACTCACATCCCAGTTTTCTGAATCAGATCATGTAGAGGTAAAGCATAATCAGGCATCCTCTTTGTAAAGCACCTTCACCATAGCGACTAATCTGCCTTATATGCTAAAAAAATATTTTTAAAAAAAGTATAGAACACTGGGGGATTTAGATATAGCCAGCAGCCTCAAAATCAAGACTGCTGTCTAAACCTCTGGAAGTTTTGAGGCTTCCTATATTTGAGATCTCATTGTCCTCTGCACTATTTAGGATTAATTGCCTTTCCAAATACTGTAGCAGAGACTTTGACTTCAGAAGATGTCTTTAGAAACCTCAGGCTTCATGTTTAGTAAGTTTCAGATCAAGTTTGTTTTGGTATCATACTGCTAAAAAGCAGTTTACAACAAAGGGAAAGAAAAGAATTTTCTTATCTTTTCAGTAGAAAACCTTTTCGTGTGATGAGTTTGAACAGGTAAACAATCCTTTAGGCTATGCTGGAGGAGAAGACATAAAAAGGAAGAAGTTCCTGTGGATTTGGCTGGGGTAGTTTTTGTCTTTTTCCCCTGTTTTTAAGCATACATTTGCACACTGATATTCTTCAGATCTTTTTTAATAATTTGGTCCTACTGATGTTTTCATACTCCTGCCTTGATCATTCCCTCAATGCCCTTCAAGGGGACAGATTAGCATTCAGTGCTGTATTGTTAATCTAACAATTGGGAACAGAATAATTACTCTCTTTCTCTGTCCAAAACCCAAAATGCAGCACTGAGCAAATGGCTTCATTGATCACAGGGAACTGTTAAAAGCAAGTCCTGTGTAGCAGTGAAATGGGATGGGAGTAGCTTTTATTTTTCCCTCTCCCTGCCTCACCTACTCCCCAAGATTACAAGTAGCTGCTGTACATTGCAAGGAAGGGGATTTTTTGTTTGTGGCCTACTTTCAAGTTTAGAAAGATACTATTTTGTCTGAATAAGGGAAATCTGATATTTGATGGTGCAATTAATAAGCTATTCATCTAATATGAATCAAGTACTACACATTGCTCCTCCAGCAAGGCACAAAGTGTTTCAGGATCACATGCTGCTGTTGAAATTACAGTTTGCCTTTCTCCAGAGAGCATTAATGGTGGGTCATTTATAGTATGTCTTATTGGGCTAAATTAAAATATTTAAATACCGTTATAAAATGCAGATGAAGCATTAGAGGGGAAAATGGCATATGTGTATAGAGTCACCCATCGTTATCTTAAGACTTCCATCAATGAGACAACAGGGGTTTTCTAGCTCAAAGAGCAATTAATATTAAACAATTATTTGAAGGAGAATTGGTACTCGGCATTCATATGAAACAGTTTCATATTAAGAAGCTGTTCATATTGTAGCACATGAGTTGCTCTTGCTGACATGACATTTCCTCATTTTTCCAAAAAGCCAGACTGCCTTTTTCTTCCTTCCACGTCCTTGATGCACAAAGAGAATCACAAGGTGCAGACACTGACTAAAAGGCAGGAGCATCTATGCTTTCTCCACTTCTCTTACTTGGGGTGGGCAGAGGACGTGACTGATCAGTAATGGACTGAAGGTATTTGCCCAGAGCAGGAGAGCCCTACATCTCTGGCGTGCTGTTAGGAAAAGCGATGAGGCTGCTCTAACTCTGGCTCTGTTCAGCAAAAGAGTGAGTCGCAAATGTCTTTTGGATCACCCCTCTGTGCTGACCGGCAATATGGCAAAAGAAGAAAGAATGGAGAGAGACTATTTTTAACCAATCCACTGTTGTTATTTTTCATCAACATAAAATCCTATGATTAGCTGTACAGAATTAGTAATTTATGTGAGTGTGCTTGCCTGTGAGAAAGTTACAGACTGCAGACATATTAGCATATTTGTTCCAATTGTTAATATTACAGCCCCACTATGACCTCATTATACTACACTATGGCATCTGCTTTCCGTAGACAGCGGACCGATTGTTTGCAGTATGTGCCTGGCAGCAGCACCTATCAATCTAAAAAAGTATGTCCCCTGTCCATCAAAATAAGAGAAAATAAAATTCCACAAGTAATGAGCTTTAAAACAAAGATCGTATTTCAGTTCTGCACATGGAATGAGTGGCATAGAGAATTCTCTTCTGTGGGCAGATGGCAAAGCAGTAAAAATGAGATTTTGGAAACGGCATATTAGGATTTCCAGACCAAAAAGTAAAAATCTTATTTTCTAGCTTTCTTAAAAAACACCTGGACCAATTTTCAAGTCCAACTGTTTTTACCAAGATATTTATGCCTGACGTATTAGTGAGACAGCTGAACCCAGCAAAAAGCTGTACTGGATGCTTGTGGGTCAGTGAATTCCAGTAGTGACACTGGAGTACAGTTTTGTGCCCCATCTAAGTTGCTTCTCCCAGTCAGTCCTGGTTTTATCTTTTTCTAGGACTTTGAATGCTTTGTGGAAATAGGATTTCTTGTAACCTCATCGGGCACCTGCTTGTTTCTATCCTATTGTTGACCTGCTGCAGCTCCTAAGGTGCTCTGTGCCTTGATTGCAAGGAGCATTGTAACCAGAACACTGTACTGGATTACTATACAGTACAGCTATGAGATGTGCAGAATACGAAGCATGCTGTTTGGCACTCCCTTGAACAACAGGATCGCACTGGCCAAACTCTTGCCACGCAGATCTGACCCTGAATTCTGCAGAAACAGAAGGCGGCACAGCAAATAGATACATTCTGGAGATTCTGTCGTCAGAAATACATAATTTAGAACTCACACATGATGAAATAATAATTTTACAGTGGTTCAGTAGATAGATATTTGTTAAGTATCTGAGCCTTAAGCTATGTTAAATTTAGATACATTAACTTACCTCTCTAGTAATATATTAGCTCAGAGTCTTAGACTGAATTTCTTCACAACTTGACTGCGCTAGGGATATTGCCAGTTGAAATCTAGTGAATCTCTCGGACATAGTTTAAGAAATTACTGTCACCAGCTATCCGCTTCCTTCCCCTGCTGTAACCTGCTGCAACCATACACACCTTAAGCAATCATTTTTTAGTTTGTACCTTGCAAAGAAACTCATGGGCTGTGGTTCAGCACGTAATCTACTGATTCTGTGGTGTAGGTGGTAACTTTTAGCAGAAAGGGGCCATTGGTGGCTGACACATCTTGTGTTTCCTTAGTAAGATTCACCAAAGCTCTTAGTGGGACCATAAGTATGTAAATACACAGCTGTGCTGGCACTGAGCTCTGACGGTATCTTGTTAAACTGTGATAATTTGATCATATTCAGTCATATATCTCAGTCCTTCTGCTACCTGAGAATCTACCTCCGTGTCCAAAGACTTGTCTAGTGGGGCTTTCATGAATTTTGATAGATATTGCGGAGGAGGGAGGCTAGAAGTCGTCTATTTTACACTTGACACGTGAGTTCAGAAAGTAGAAGAAGGGAGATTAGTATGGTAGGGGATGGGGATATTTGTGAGATGCATACTTTATCTTAAGCTAAGGTTCTTGAATGATAGCTGGAACAAAGTAGCATAGCCAGTGGCACAAGCAGAAGGTTTTGAGGCTATGGATTTGAACACATAATTATTTCCTTGCCCACATGCATGTGTGTGTGCATACTTGTGTAAGTGCAGTGAAAAGTGCACTGAAGCCTTTGCAGGCATACCATCACACAGCCATACTCAGATAAGTTTTGAAAGCTTTTTCAAGTGTTGTCTGTTCAAACGTATGCAATGTTCCCCTCAAACTGAAGAAGCAAGCATGCAGAAATCAAGGCAGATGTATCAGTAGAATTAAGGTTATTGGAATTGTTTTGCATCACTTTCAGGATTGATTAAGGAGAAGATTTAAATATAAAAAACTATTTATTATTGGAACTTTGCGGCTGGTTGTCTGCAAGCAAAGGGCATGAAAAACTCAGGCTAACTATAATGTGGACAAACAGAGCAGCAGGGCAGCACCTGCTAATAATACTAGTCTTTGGACTGGTTGATGCCAAATGCGTCTGGATGAGTGTGAGCCAGCATGGCTGGAGGAAAGGTCCAAAGAAACTGCATGTTGCTGTTTAATGAAAGATCAAGGCCAGGATATGAACTGAAGAACCTAAAATCCTTCCGGCTAGGACTTGTGCTCTGGCCCCTGCTGGGCTGCTTATAACTTGACTTGACTATAGATTATCCATGGATATTTAATACCATGGAAAAGAGTTCCAATAATCATAATCCCTCTGCACATCTGTCTTGCTTTCTGCATGCTCATTTCGCATGTTACAAGCTGTCATTCCACACACATACTAACAGACATTGCCAGCAGAAACCTTTAAAAACCTTATGAGGAGTGTACGTTTGTGAGGGCTCCGGTCTATTGTTTCAAGTAAATGAAATGAATAGGAAATTAAATAATCACAACAGTTGTTTATTGTTTCAATGAGAACAAAGTGCAGGCTTGTCCATGGAAGAAAGACCAAAGACAGCGTGGGTTTGCAACCTTATGCTCAAATGTCTGAGGTATGTTTTGTTTCACTTTGTTGTGTTACCATTGTATGAAAGAGGGCATTGCAACATGAAAAACAGAGAACAGGAGGAAGCAATTCTTTCCTGCTGTTTCCACTTTGCATGAATTTTTAACACCTTTGTTGGAGACCGAATGTCTGGTGTGACTTCAGTCAGGATTCCTCCTGGGCACTTTGCTGAAGCACTTGTAGTTTTCTGTTGCAGTTTCCTGCTTACACGCAAGTTTAGCTAAAAAAAAAAAAATAAAAAATTAAGCAACTGCTATCATCTTGTGTTTCACCTGCTGAATTTCAGAAAGTGGGGTCTCCATGCTGTTTGTAGGAAGAAAAGTCTTTCCCTCAGGCGCTATGCTCTTTCAAACTGTCCCCACTTTCCCACTTTTGGCGAACTCCTGCTGGACTTTGCGCTGTTAAGTTTTTGAGTAATATTTGGAGAAAACAGTAAAAAAACCCCATGAACCGGTTATTTACCGCGAGTCTGTCGTGCAGAGTTCTGCCGTTCTGGAGACCAGCAATTTCGGAAATGTTCATTTTTGCACGTGACAGGTTTGGCCAGTCCGGGTCAGCCTCCTGTTACGAGCCTGGGTGCTGCCAGCCCTCATTCAGCGCTGGGTTAATTGCCCCCCAGGTCCGAGCTTGCCCTCGCCCGGGGCTGCGGGGATGCTCTGGGAGAGGATCCATTTCTTCCCACCTTCTCAGCCCACCGAGGCCGGCCCTTGGGAGGGAGAGGAGGTATTTTGCTGTGGGTGCAACGCGAAGGGCTGGCTTGGGGAGCGTGGATCCTGGCGGAGGCGGTTAGGTGGAGCGGGTTTTCCTGCAATTGTAGGGGAGATTTTCCTGTTGTGTTTCAGCCGTGACCGTCTCACAGTCGCAGACGCAGTCGGTGCTGCCACAGGATTACTGGGACGGCGGTCCCAGCTGGGCTGCCGGTGCTTTTCCGAGAGGGTCAGCGCGGTCCCTGTCGCTGCAGCGATGTTTCAGCCAGAAGATGTAGGGCGGGATCCAGCGGTGGGTATGCGGCTGGGTGACTTCTCAGGAGCTGGGGCTAATGCGTACGTGTAGGCTTGCCGTTGCAAGTAGTTTAGGAAGTATTTTATAATGTGTTTAGCAGTCGTAGGGGAGGAGTTGAAGTTTGCTCTGTTGCTGTGATGAATTATCTTTTCGGTACTGAAAACTCGGGAAAAAAGGGAACTTTTTTAGCAAAGAGTATTTTTCATCTTGTGTTTTCAAACAAGGGCTTATTGTTGTCTTGTTAGTTGTCGTAAAACTAGCGAGAGAGATAAAGAGGGCATTATCATCTGCGTACTGTTTGTATCTGGAACGTTATAATTCTGTATTAAAAATAACAGATGAAGGCTGAGATACATGTTTACATGAGAAGAATGAAAAAAATATGGTCATTCCCTAAAGCCTGCTCCACTCCTTGTGCAAAGTCTTTCAAATCCCATTTATTTATTTGTAACTGATAAAGTTACATAACCTAAAGCGATGACGTGTTTAAATATGATGGCCAAGAGACGATGTTTTTTCAAAGGATGTACTTTTTGGCACCGGTATGCTCACAGTGATGGTCTGGTCACTACAGTTATTTTATATGTAAGTTCTGTATCCACAGAAGTCCACAAAACGCACCATACATTTAGGAAGATCAGAAGCATGTATAGTCCACAGGAAAAGAATTTCTAATGTGATTTGTCCAGTACAATATTTCAAGCCGAGCAATTCTCTGAGAACAAGATAAGCTGACATTGTCAAGTTTTGAAGTAGATATTTAATAAGCTCCTGGAAAAAAAAGCTTGAGGCTGGAGGTTGTGCAGATGCATGCCAGTAATTCTTTCATGAGTGCTACTCTCTTTATTACAGTAACAGTGACCTGCTTGCTAGCTGACAGGAAATGTACAATTTATTCTAGTTTTCTGAGATAAACTGTGAGACTTTATATGTTGTTGATGAGGAGCGTCTCAAAGGGATGTAATTAAGCTATTGTTTTCTCTTTCCATGCTATCTTAAAAGCTACTAAGCTATTTTGTGAGTGACGTTGAGAACCTTTTACTTGAGAGGCCTATCTGGGGTATTGAGACAGTTATTCAGAAGCAATTGCTCATTTTAGTTGTTTTTTCCTACCCCCTTTTGGGATGTTCTGAAGACTATCTGCAGGACGATTAATTTGAGGATGTCAAGTAAACTAATAAGTAGTCCAACCAAACTAGTAAGTAGTCCAAGCACCTATAGCCAATGGATGCTTTTCTTGCGCATGTGTGTGCGAGCCTATGTGTGCGTACGTTTGGCAGAACACAGCCATAGCCAGGTAGTGAAAAAGCACTTTCCATTCATTTCATGCGGCTACTCAGCAAGGCCTTTCCCATGATCAGGATCTCCTTGAGCACAGGAGAAGAGCTGTACAAACCAACCACCACCCACATCCCAGGGCTGGAAGGAACTGGGACTCTAAGTTACAAAGACACCGTATAGTGACGGTTCAAAACCACAACACTTCCAGTCAGCAGAGTGAGATTAAATTTAATATTGGATCTCCTGGCTGTTGTACAGTTTTCTGGTTACTGTCAAGTGAAGCTCGGGTAAATTGGATCATTTTTTTCTTATCGCTTCACTAGCTGGATTAGAAACCGATGTTACCTGGTTTCCTAATTTACTTCAGCTCCCAGAGCATCTCTCTGGTCATCAGAAGGGTTTAAAAAGACTAGTAGTATTTACCACTTCAGTTTCTAAGCTGCAAATTACATTGCTGATGCAACACAGCCCTTTGCCGCTTAATTTCTTAGCTTGAAGCAATAAAGTTTTGCCACAGTGTGGTTACTAAAAACCTGTGAGGCAAGATTATGTGGCTGTGGTGAATGATTGGTTTTGTCTCAGGTCTTTAAAAAGTCTTTAAAGGATAACATTCTTAAAGGATGTAAATGCATAGAAGAAAATATTTGAGATCACCAGGGTTTATTATGGTATGTTTCTGTTAAGTAACACTTTCTCAAGAAATAAAATACACGTGGGTGTGCCTCCGGTAAGCAACAAAGCATTACTGGCTCTTTGCAAAAAGCACCAGCTGACATGACTCAGAAAGTCCTCAAGAGAGGTTAAGTGGAAACTTGCCACCTTCTTAGGATTTAGCTTTATTCACAAGGCACAAAAACGAAGACTTTGCATCTCATTGTGAGTGAAGGGTGGTACCTCACTGAACAGGCTGGGTTGGGATGCCAAACCCTTGAGTGTCTTAGGGGCAGAACACCGGCTCGTTAACCACTACACACAACTCTGTACTTCTTTCTATTCTCAGTTGATTTTGCTGTTTTCATTTTGTGTCCTGTTGTGTCAGGGTCAGAATTTTTACTCACGCACTATTTTACTCGTGCACTAACTGTTTTGGGTTATTTGGGTTAATACTGCTATTTGATAATGCCAAGCAACCTGAGAGGACTAGTAAAGTTGTTACTACACTCAGAGGTATTGTGAGTGGGAGAAACTCAACCCTCTGAAGCCTGTTAGAGAGCTGCAGTGGGATGGCAGGAAGGACAGGGATGAACAGTTGGAAGGACAAGGGTCTTGCACCTGCTTCATGATCTGCAGTATAGGAAGGCAAGCTACTATTTTGTCAAAAAACTATGAATAAAATACAGAAGTTGAAGTTAAGTTTGTCTCGCTAAGCAGGCTGGTCTTAAGACTTAGTGCAGACCCCATTGCGTCTGCTTCTCAGGAACTGTCCGCATGCCCTTCACGTGCAGCAGGGACCAGAACCATCCGAATCCAGAAAAATCCCCGCTCAGTAGTGTCAGCTGGAAACAGGTTGCTTTGGGATCATTCTCCTGCAACTCAATTCAGTTTCTTTGTATCCTCTTGGATCTTTAAATACAAAGAACGATAGAAATGAGGTACATTGGAAGAGAACTACTGGAAGCAAATTTGACTACATGAGTGCTTGTTGAGCTCATAAGAATAACAAAGAATAGATGCAGATGCTCCATTTTCTTTTTTTAAAGCTCAAGAACACTGGAAATAGTTACTTGTTAGTTGATGTAGTCTTAATTTCTTACGTTCTTAAGTTCCTTTCATACCTGGAATGAAATAAGCATTACTTAATCCTAAAGATAATCTAAAATAGTTTAAATGAGACGGCTTTAGAGATGTCTGTTTCTTTCTGTTGACTGCCAAGGGACCCTACAGAGACCAGTTCAGATGAATGCCACCCACTGTGTTTAGGAACCACTGTGCAGCAAGAGAGAGGAACTGGTTTCTCATATTTGTTCTGCTAGTGATTTGCTACGAGGTATTTGCAGATTTCTGTTGTGGTCTACAGGGCCAAAGAATGCTCCCAAAATCATTCTGCTGATGGAGAACAGGAACCTAGTACCCCAAGGTGGGGTGCCAAAAGCATGCTTATGGTGGCCCCAGTGACACCGGTAGGATGGGAAACGTCCCCACTCCTCTCGGAGCTGGCCTCGGGGTCTGGCGAGGGGCCATGTGAGGGTTCTGCTCCCCAAATGGAGGAGCAGCCCTGCCAGTTCCCGTTTTGTTATTCCTGGGCCCAGGAAGGCCGAGGAGGGTGTTTCCTGCACCAGTGACAGAGGTTTCTGTCAGAGGTCTAAAATAGATTATCTTCAGAGCACAGATATAATTTGTTCCTTATCCTCCACCCTCCCATGGTTCACAGCCAATTTCCCCTTCTAATTACCTGATTACAATCTTGATTTTTAAATACACCATTGATCTTGGAGTTCAGTGGATCTATGGAGTTCAGTGTACTGAGAGTGCAGCAGGCATAAATTTGAAGGAGCTCCTCAGTGTTGGACAGTGGTGTTTTTTGCAATTGCCAGAATCTCTTTGTAGTCTTTACACATGTGCAGAATATAACTCTGAGAGTGTGTGTTTGTTCTTTTAAAAAAAAATCAAAAAACTTTTATAGGCTTTTTTAACAACCACATATGAGGAGCAGAGAGCAGGACAGCGAGAGGCTGTGTGCCTTGTAATGCATAGGGATAGCTTTATAAACATAAGGAGCTTTAGTCATTAAAAGTGCATCTTGCAGGATGTTTAAATTCAGAGTCCTGTGTGGCGGGTGAGGTCACACCTTCATACCTGTTGTAGTTCCTGGGACATTTTTTGCTGCTATTTTAAATGCTTTCTTTGATATGAAAGCAGACCTTGGGGTTCTTCCTTGGGAACTTCTAATGTCATTATCTAGGTGGAGGCGATGATTATGAATTTAAGTAGTAGTTACGATTCCCTTTACTTAGCTACAGGGAAAGAATTCATAGGACAACTTGGTGGAAGGAGAATGCAACCATTTCTTTAAGCCACCCTAAGATCTTCCCTGAAAACTTGGAGTAGCTCAAGGGCCCCGGTGTTTCCAAGCTGCACTAAATTATGTATCCATGTGTGTGAACACGTATGACTAGAAGGAATGTGCTGAACTATTTCTGGCTATTTCTGTTGCTGTATCATCTACGTTAAAGATCAGGGAGTACCATGTCACCTAAGGCATTACACAAGTGAAATTCCCAGCTGGGGAAATGTGAGAGATTTCCAGTTCTACGGTGCAACTAAAGCCCTATGAAAACTGGTGGGGTTTGGTATTTACTATTTGGGTAAAATTATTTCACCTTCCTTTCGTTGCAGAGTAGTATCCATCATCTAGAAAGCTCTCAGCTTGAAATGAGAGAGAAGAAAATCTGTGTGGTATAGAGCAATTTGTCCCCTTTGGCAAGTTTTGGGGGTTGCTCCAGTTGTTGTTTCCCCTGCTGCCAGTATCCAGACCAAGATGTGAACCCGATTCCTCAATATTTGTTGTTGTATAGTTATGATATACCCCAGAATAAATACCCATTTCTCAAATGAAGAGTGCAAATTTAGTTGAAGAGGGTTTTGGAACAGACCTTCAGCTATAAATTTGTTAGGAGGTCACTGCTGATGCCAGTAGACCTATGCTGATTCACATGTGCTAAAGATTAAACAATCCTTTGCTTTTCTTCCCCTGAAGCATTTTGAGGAAATATTAAATCTTGTATCTAAAGAATGTAAAGCTACAAGAGTTGCACGAATATAATAAACAAAGGTCAAAAAGCATTCTGAATGTATACTAGTATAGGTTTATGCACACCTGTGTAATACTGTATCTAATATATTACTACAGATAATATTAAATCAGCTATTTATTGATTGCCTTGGGATTTACAGGACGTGATTTTTTTTTTTTCTCTCGCCTGTTAGCTTTTGAGGCTCAGTTATTGTTTTAGCTCTCATGAGAAGGAATATGTGATGTTGTGCCAAAGACCTTAATTCTGTGAAATGTTCTTGTCTCACTGAATAACATACAGGATTCGGCTTTTTGAAAATATGTTCTCCTACTAGCATACGTTTCAACCAGAGAGGGATGTTGTCTAGGCTTTATACCACTCCAAACAGGAAAGCAGGTGTGCTTTTGGTGGATTAATATCCTTTAAATATTGCAAACAACTATCTCAACATCATGGAAACATTGCGTGTAACTTACTTCTAGACACAGCAGCTAATCATTCTTCTATCAATGAAAATGTATAACTAGGATGAACTAGTAATTTTCTTTTATGCTGAGTATTTGTTTTTGCATATCAGGAGCTGTTGAACAGCACTATCCTTTGAATATTTATTAATTTTCATTGCTTTGATAAAAACCAGTGGGAAAACAAGTATTTGCTTGCTTCAGGGTGTGTGCAGCTTGCTTTCTTCAGCATTATAGAAGTTTTCATTAAACATTTCTAAACAAAAAATTCTGAGTTCTGATTATTAATTTGTTTTACACTACTTACACAAATTACACTACTTACATGAATATCTCACTAGCCGTGCTGCTGGTAATTACTAGCATCATGAGTACTCATAGACTTCTGTGTCTGTGCTGTAGAAGGTGAATGCTGTAGAGGACTTGGGACAACCTGGGCTATGAAGCAGTCCATTGGTTTAATCACATTTGAAATGTTTATTGAATGTGATGTGAAACAATCACATTCGCTTGTTGGAAGGAAAAGTTGTTCCCAAGACAATTTTGTGTATATCCTAGAACAGGATAGAAAATGGCAAAAAGAATAGCGTGGTTTGGGTTTTTTTTTTTCCAGAGCTAAGAGAAGAAATTGCAAGTAGTTCCTTTATTGCCCATAGCAGATTTTATGACAAGAATGTAAACTTAAAATTTTCCTTTTATAGTGCACTTAACAGAAAAATACTGCCACTTTGAAAACTACAGCTGTGTACTATGATAGTAGCCTGCTTAAGCAGTCCATAGTTTATTCAGGAATAGTGTGTGTGTTGACTGTAATTCCTCTTGTACTATAAACCCAGGATACGTATATGTATGCACACACACATGCCTGCATACATGTATAATACATTTTATTACATTTCTTACATGTTCGTATTTTGTATAAAATTTCATTTCATATTCATATAATGGCAGTTTAATAAATTAGATTTTCTTACTGAAGAAGTTGGCAAGTGTTTTCTACAAAAATACTTAATCTTCAAGTGTTCAAGGTTTAATTTAGCCTGCAGTCTTGTGTCCGTTTATGAACATTCCTATATATGAGTTTGGAGGACCAGGGCTGAAACAGCCTTATGGTAGTAGGCATTTGGTAGTAGCCTTAACACAACAAATTGTTAGAACACATTATTAGGAAAAATGCTGTTTGAACCTGCTTGGGTGTATTTTGGCCATAATTCACCAAAACATGACAAACTGCGATTTTGCCAGAGAGATAACACATCAAGGAATTGTGGAATGTGGCACAAGTCCAGCTCTTTTGCCCAGCGCTATTTTTTAGTGAGATGCTTAAAATTTCCAGAATGACCTACAGCTCTGTTTCCTCCTTCAGTGTCACTGAGTTCACTACAATTTAAAAATTAACTGAAACAGCTTTAATTCATACAATGAGCTCCACCTTTACTACAGCAGAAAGCGAACTTCGTAGGATATCCTCTTCCACTGCTTTTTCACTCCTGGTAGATGCTCTTCTCACCTTCCCTGAAAGTTGTAGGAGCAGCTGGAATAGAAAAGGAGCAGGAGGCAACACGTGGCCTGCTAAAACATTGCCTGCTAACTTTATTCTAATAGCTAGGGATTTATTCTGCGTGGGGAGAATTCTGTAGCGTTTTACTGACAAAAAGTGACCTCAGTATACCGGAATTTTTGACACATTCATTTTTAAGTGTAGTTTTATACTTGTAGTGGGTTGACCATGGCTGGACACCAGGTGCCCACCAAAGCTGCTCTATCACTGCCCTCCTCAGCCAGACAGGGGGACAGGGGAGAGAAAAATATAATGAAAGGCTTGTGGGTCAAGATAAGGACAGGGATAAATTATTCACCAATTATCGTTGTGGGCAAAACAGACTCGGCTTGGGGAAATTAGTTTCATTTATTACCAATCAAATCGGAGTAGGATAATGAGAAATAAAAACTAAATCTTAAAACACCTATCCCCCCACCCCTTCCTTCTTCCCGGGCTTAACTCCACTCCTGGTTCTCTCCACCTCCTCCCCCCCAGAGGCACAGGGGGACGGGGAATGGGGGTTGGGGTCAGTTCATCACACGTTGTCTCTGCCGCTCCTTCCTCCTCAGAGGGAGGACTCCTCACTCTTCTTCTGCTCTGGCATGGGGTCCCTGCCATGGGAGACAGTTCTCCATGAACTTCTCCAATGTGGGGCCTTCCCCGGGCTGCAGTCCTTCAGGCACAGACTGCTCCAGCGTGGGTCCCCCACGGGGTCACAAGCCCTGCCAGCAAACCTGCTCCAGCGTGGGCTCCTCTCTCCACATGTCCACAGGTCCTGCCAGGAGCCTGCTCCAGCGCGGGCTTCCCACGGGGTCACAGCCTCCTTCGGGCACCCACCTGCTCCGGCGTGGGGTCCTCCCCGGGCTGCAGGTGGAGATCTGCTCCCCCGTGGACCTCCGTGGGCTGCAGGGGGACAGCCTGCCTCACCGTGGTCTTCCCCACGGGCTGCAGGGGAATCTCTGCCCCCTCCTTCTTCACTGACCTTGGTCTGCAGAGTTGTTTCTCTCGCATGTTCTCACTCCTCTCTCTGGCTGCAGTTTCTGTTGCACAGCAACTTTTTTCCCTTCTGAAATCTGCTCTCCCAGAGGCACTACCACCATCGCTGATGGGCTCGGCCTTGGCCAGCAGCGGGTCTGATCTGGAGCCGGCTGGCATTGGCTCTATTGGACATGGGGGAAGCTTCTAGCAGCTTCTCACAGAAGCCACCCCTGTAGACCCCCACTACCAAAACCTTGCCATGTGTTACGGGTTTGTGTGGCATGGTTTTTTTGGTAGCAGGGGAGGGGCTGCAGGGCCGGCTCCTGTGAGAAGCTGCTGGAAGCTTCCCCAGCTCCAAGCCGGACCCACCGCTGGCCCAGGCCGAGCCCGTCAGTGACAGTGGAAACACCTGTGGGAGAGCAGATTTAAGAGGGGAAACCTGTGGTGAGTTGGGGATTGGGATGGGAGAGGAACCCCTGTGCTGTCCCCTGTCCCCCCCAGCCATGGAGGGGAGCGGGGGAGCAGATGCCCACCTGCAGCCCGGGGAGAGAGGAGCCCACGCCGGAGCAGGGGGATGGATGCCCCCCGAGATGGCCGGGGCTCCGTGGGGAAGCCCGCGCTGGAGCAGGCTGGGACTGAAGGACTGCAGCCCGGGGAAGGGACCCGCGCCAGGGAAGTTTGTGAGGAACTGCAGCCCGGGGAAGGACCCACATTGGAGAAGTTGGTGGAGGGCTGCCTCCCGCGGGAGACACCCCACGGCAGAGCAGGGGCCGAGTGCGGAGGAGTCCTCCTCCCCCTGAGGAGGAAGGAGCGGCAGAGACCAGGGGTGAGGAACCGACCCCAGCCCCCATTCCCCGTGGAGGGAGAGAGAACCGGGAGTGGGGTTGAGCCGGGCAGGAGGGAGGGATGGGGGGAAGGTGTTCTCAGGTCTGGTTTTGCTTCTCAGTATCCTTGTTTTGATTTGATTGGTAGTAAGTTAAACTGATGTTGTTTCTTCCCCAAGTTGAGCCTGTCTTTTGCCTGTGCCCATAAGTGGGGAGTGATCCCTCCCTGTCCTTGTCTCGACCCACGAGCCTGCCTTTACATTTTCTCCTCATCCCACCATGGCCTGGGAAGAAGAGTGAGCGAGCGGCTGCGTGGTGCTTTGTTACCAGCTGGGCTTAAACCACAACACCATGGAAACCCAATTACAGTATTTCAGGCATTTTACCTCAGACGTTACGTTAACACTTCAGATATATCGTGTTCTGGCTTGAATGTACTGAGTTAAGGTGTAGGATGCTCTTTGGCAATATCACACTATAATTACTTTGTTAATACAACAAATGTAAATAATTATCAGTATTATTGATAGTGTAGTTAACATCAGTTAAAAAACAGATAAATGTAAAGACCATGTCAGGTCACCAGTTGTCTCTCTGATGAGCATTAGTAGTTAGGCTGAAATGCCCTATCCAGATCCAACTTTAAAGAATGCTCTTAGCCTTCTTGAAGTATTTTATTACTGTAGCATCACCAGGTCCTATGGTATTACTGCTGGATGTTTGTCTTTTTCCCAAGGAGGTTAGCAGGATAATTGTTTTGGACATTAATTGCAATTTTCTGATTGTCATTTGGGTGCAGAAAGAGTGCGAGTCTGTGTACGGGAGCCATATAGGGGTATTTGCTGTGAGAACAACTCCACGTAGCAACATGTGGTTTGCAGTATCTTTCTAACGGCAGGTGACTTCTTCAGAACATAGAAGTGTGTTGCTTCCTGTGAGGAAGTGCTTACAGTTCTGATTCATGGAAGTCTTCCCCACCACCACTTTCTGGTATTTTTATCCTGCTGCTTCTATATACTGCTTTCTGTACTTAAAACATAGGGATCATCCATTACACCGGCACTCCTAGCAATGAAAAATCAGGAGTCAGCCTTCAGTCAGCCATGGGCTGATTTTGGGCACACCAAATCACCAGATTTTCCTATAAATAGTAATGTTTCAAAGAGTGATGAACTGCATATTTTATGTGGGTTTGGCTTTGATTACTAGGGTCGCATTAAGATCAGTGGTAACAGTCTTCTGGACTTTGGTAGTATCTCTGATCCCTAATTTTTCAAGTAGAAAACAAATGGAAGGTACAATACAGCATTTTTGCAGCATAGCATTGCATCCAGTTATGAAACAGCTTGAGAGATTTCTTCATCTATTCAGCTCTACTAGTACTTAATATACAGAAATTTATCTAGTTCAGCTTTAGTTTTAATTTCTCTCATGTCTTTTTATGTCTGAAGAGTTTTGGGTGCGCTTCTGTGCTACTGGAGGTATTAATGCCACCTGCAAAATATGCCGTGCTTAAAAAAAAGAGGTATAAAGGTGCTAATTCCACTAGGGTTAGTAGAAATCTTGCCATGAACTACATTGAGATTGGGATTTCATTTACTGCATTGCTTACCACATAATGCATAACTAATCATCATGTGCTGGGGAGATGTCACAATCCAAAGTTACTTAAGTATATTTTTGATTTTTAAATAACACTTGACTTTTGACAATCTCTTTTACTTTGATATTTGTTCTTAAAACTACCTCTTGTGGGTAGAAAAAGAATACTTCTCGTTTCAATGATATTTTGGTAATAGTATAATTTTCCGCCAGTAATTCCACATTTTTGCAGATATGTAATTATGTACTTGAAATTCCTTCTTTCTGGGTCTGGAGGCTGTCTATGTGGCTTTCAGTTTATGGGCCATGTTGAATATGGAATATGGAATACAACCATGTGCATATATAAACCTTGCGTATTGAGTTTCTGCCTAATCTTCCAGTTTACTGTAGCCATGGATTCTCTACCACTCTCAAGAAAAAAAATAAATTACTGAATATGAAACCTTAAGGCAAGGGCCAGTGAGTTTGAAAGATTCTGTAGCTGGATCAGCAGCACACTCTGTACTTCAGGCACCAACCTAAAAGTGAAAGCAGTCGATTAAAGAGTAATCATTGGATTGCCCAGAAAATGCAGCCCCTCTTCAGTGCCTCTTAAAGGTTTCATTATTCAGTCCCAGATACAGTGTGTTTTGACTTATGGGCAACTGCAAAAGAAACAGGGAAGTGTCATTTTTTGGTTTCTATCAGTGTGCTCAGCTTTGATTACCTTGGAAGATAGGCTCTTATTCCAAGATGTTTACAGTCCAAGATCAGATTTTGGCACCCTTGCTCATACTGAATAGCATTAGTCAGGGCTGAGCTGCTGCTCATTCAGGTCAGATAGATCAGAATTAGTCATCAATTGAGACGGTGGTATTTATGTAGAGCCATGACGATGATTCAAGCATCTTTCCATGAGGCAGTGATGCAGATGTTTTTCTGCTGCTTTTATCTGTTTATCTATACCTCCCTTTTACATGAGTAACACAAAAAAGCCTTTGGTTAAAAAAAAGTGCTTTAAGAAGGAAACCAAATGAATGAAACTGGCACATGAAGGAGCAGATGGGGTTTTGTACAGAAAGAGTAGCATGGAAGAAAGCCCCGTATTTCAATCATGGTCCTAAGAAACAAACCCAAAAGGTTTTCACTGGTCTGCCAATAGATGAGCAATGATTAGTTTGCCTTTTTAAAACGTTGTCTCCTGCCAACCCTAAATCCCCTTCTCCCATTTCCAGCACAGCATTCAGTCTGCAGTGTAAGTGGATGATGAGGTACACAGTCGTGGTGTGGAAGGGATTCAAACAATGTGAATGAGATTTTGATCTTCTGGGACTTCTGTGATACAGAGAGTGAAGAGGAAGAAAGACAAACTGGTCTTCATTTGCAGAAAAGTCTTTCATCTTTTCTGTGCTGTGTGGCTATGGCTGAGGAGAGAGGAGGGGAGTTGTCTTCCTGCTTATATCAAATTGCCAGGCCTTTAATTTTGACCAGATGCACCATGCAATTATGGCAGCTGATGGATAGTTATAAATGAATTAGTCTTTGGCAAACTGAACTTTATTTCAAGTAAGATCAGTGTCACAGAAGATACGGGAAAGCACATTTTGTGACGGCGTGAGTGCATTTTTTAAATGCTCAGATTTCTTGGCAGAATAAAAGGACACATTATTGCCAAGAGGCAAAGTATCCTAATTTCTAAGCATACCTCTGGAACAGACGCCTTGCTGCTCTTCCCACAGAGCAAGGAGCACTAAATACCAATGGGCAGTCTGAACCTTGCCTCTGTTTGCTGAACTTTCCTTTTTGCTGTGATTTATACTGGGGTTATAGGTAGCATTCCTGTCACTGCCACCGCGCTCCCCACACTAATTGTCATGAAGTACAGAAGGTTCAAGCACGCTTGGTTCCCAAGGCTGCTAATGAGCCCTGAGCTCTGCTCACCCTTAATGAACCAAGGTTTGTTTGTCAGGGATTCTTGTCCATCCCTCCTTTTCCCTGGTCAGGGGAGGAGGCAAGAGTTCACCCAACCAGACAATGACTTTACAGTGTAAAGGCGATGCAGCTGTGCCATCTGAAGCCGTCCTCAGCTATGAGCAACAAAGCTTAAATAGATTGTACTGTGAAGAGGTACAGCTCTGTGAGTGTGAAGCATAGCTTTTGCTTCTGCTTCACTGACCTGTCTGCTTGCAGCAGCGACGGGCCCTTGACGGGAGCTTAGGCAGGGAGAGCTGCGTAGGGCGACTCTTTCAAAACCACTCTCGGTAATGCTGAGCGCAGGAAAAGAAGCAAAATGAAGTTTCGGTTGATCTCTGATGGGGGTGTACTGCTGCGTTCTCCAGAAAATCCCATGCCCTCCCTTTAAAAGCCATTGATTCCTCATCCACTTCAGGTGATTAATAAGGCCACTAAGGCAAGCGGTAGTTCATAAGTTTCAGCAGTAGAGAGTACTCACACAAAAGTGGATGCACGTACACGCACACACAAACTCCTCTTAGGCTAATCACACATTTCACTATCTCACTACATTTTACTTTCTTACTCTCCAGAGGCTCTTCTTGTACCAGAGGTTAGGATCATCAGAAATTTGGGCTAAACTACTGTTTATCGTTTACTTCGTGCACCTTCCTTTAGGCATTTCAGTTACAACACTGCGATCCTCTAGCTATATTTATGTTACTACAAACATGTGTGTGATATATTTTGGGGCATATGTCTACAGGTACATGTGCACAAAAGTAGAGGTACGTATAAATACAGTTGCATATGTTCTTGAAATACACAGGAGGAGTATACTAGTATATGATATATATATCATACATATATATTATATGTAAAATACCACATGCTTTCCTAGAAACATTATTCCCTGTATATATTCAGATACATATTTATGTAAGTAAACACAGACATGTAGTCTAAATGCTGTGCTATTGCTATAATAGCAAATGAAAATTTCAGTCTGATAAAATAACTCTGTTAACTGTAATACCAATTGTAAAGTTATCAGTTATATTACCGTGCATTAATCCTTGCACAATACTATACAAAGGTGAAGTTTTTTTAAAAAGTTTTACTCCTAGATGAGTGAAGCCAAAAGCAGCATCTGCAGAAGAAATCTGATTTTGCTGTAATAGGCTCTTTGAAGGTCATCATTTTGGGTTTTAATAATGCACAGAAACATCTGCTGTTTTCCTCGATCGCATGAGAGAGAAAGGGAAAGAGAAAGAAATTAAGAAGGAGCTTTTGTTTTGCATTCTTAAGTGAACAGAGGGAGGGGAAAAAAAATAAAGCAGTCCAGTTTTAAATACCTTGATGTGTGCATGTGGAGGTTCAAAACTTTAGATTGCTCTCCTGCCCGGCGTGGTGGGTTGATAGCCCTGGGAGCAGTGGCGAAAGTTGACAACCCCCCACGGCTGACCCCTCATGTTCTCTTTCGCCTAATCGAATTTTACGTGTGTTTCCAGATAGCTGATCAGCTTCCCTGGATTTCGCTGACGCCACAGGAAAGCTTTGCCTGAAGATGGAAACACTGGAGTCGGAACTGACCTGCCCTATCTGTCTGGAGCTGTTTGAAGACCCGCTGCTGCTGCCTTGCGCTCACAGCCTCTGCTTCAACTGCGCGCATCGCATCCTGGTCTCCCACTGCGCCACCAACGAGCCGGTGGAGTCTATCACCGCCTTCCAGTGCCCGACGTGCCGCTATGTCATCACCCTCAGCCAGCGCGGTCTAGACGGGCTCAAGCGCAACGTCACCCTGCAGAACATCATCGACAGGTTTCAGAAAGCCTCGGTCAGTGGGCCCAATTCCCCCAGCGAGACCCGCCGGGAGCGGGCGTTCGATAGCAACAGCATGTCGTCCTGCGAGAAGGTCCTCTGCCAGTTCTGTGACCAGGACCCTGCCCAGGAGGCGGTGAAAACCTGCGTTACCTGCGAGGTGTCCTACTGCGAGGAGTGCCTGAAAGCCACTCACCCCAACAAGAAGCCGTTCACCGGCCACCGGCTCATCGAGCCCATCCCAGACTCTCACATCAGGGGATTAATGTGCTTGGAGCACGAGGACGAGAAAGTTAACATGTACTGCGTGACCGACGACCAGTTAATCTGTGCCTTGTGTAAACTGGTCGGGCGACACCGTGACCATCAGGTGGCAGCTTTAAGTGAGCGCTATGACAAGCTAAAGGTTAGTGCTACTTATCGACCTTTCTAGCCAAGCAGCGTGTGGTTGGGAAGGAAAGAGCCCTTCAGTTGCATGCTAAATTCCTCCTTTGGGCAGGTGTCGGGAAAGGTAGGTGCGCGGTCTGTAATCAAGACAAGATACCCATACAGATCTATACATGCATTTGCTCATCACCCTTGGAACGGCGTCAGATTTTGCTTAAAGAAAGGTTCCTCAGTTGTGCTTTGATTTCTCTATAGCTATCACGAGGAATATGCAGCATATACTACTGTTTCGGTGAATTTTCTTACCTACCTACAGCTTTATTGCTGGCAGCTGGCAACGTTTAGCACTGACTGCACAGAGAGAGGCACTGATTGAAATGTCAGGCATTCTTTGCGTACGCTCCGCTGTTGATTACTTTTCATTTGGTTGCTTTCATTGTGAAAAGTCCTTTGCATCGTCGCTAACAGGCGATGCATTTATCCATGCCTGCTTCAGGGATGCCAGCTGCCTGTCCAGCCAGGGAAACTGAATGCTGGCTCCGCTCTTCCCGCACTGCCTCCCTCCCGGCCTCACAGGCGGCGCAGTCCTGGAAACAAACCCAAATTGTTTCTGAGCTTCTTGTGGTATTCCCGTGGTTCGGTGAGCTGCTGGCGCATCTCCTGCCAGGTAGCCGGCCGGCTCCGGCAGCCCCCTGAACCCATGGAGGACAGTCTGCATGTGCCTGTGCGTGGCTGGGAGGGTTTGGTTTTTTTTTTTTTAAAGATGGACTGCAATTGAGAAACCGCAAGTGCAGAGGGCAAAGCTTATCTGTCAGCCTTCTCACTTGGAATTTCAGAGGTGGAAAAAGAAACGGAATTAATAGGTTTAACTAGCTGGAAGGGTTTTCTTAAATACCTTCAGACAAAAATATGTGGCTGCACACATGTCTGTAATAACTTTATGTGAGTGGAGGTGAAAATCTGCATACACGTGCTCTGTGGGTTTTGTGCCTCTATGCATGTGCAAACATGCAGATCGTATTCTATGATTATTTTAGCGTAATGAAAGACACTTCTTTACCTGGACCTCATAGCTTCCTTTCATCTCTTAAAGACTTTTTTAGGTACTAAGGAGGAGTTGTTATTTTTGCTTTCTTTTTTTTTCTAAACAGGATTGTTATTTTAATAATTAAGAGTTTAGCCATTGTTAAAATGGGGCGTGGGCTATAAATGTGAATAGAAGGTGCCTGGACACTTACAGTACTTTTCAATAATCCAAGGGCTTATATCCTTGACAGGTGCTACTATTTAGTAAGCTAACAGCGATTGAACAATTATATTTTTTATCAACTTTATATGAGTAGGAATGCACTACTTAACATGAAATACCCTCAGAATTAAATACTGGATAAGTATATTTTTGAGGATGTCAATAAATATTAAACATTTTAGTGTTGGTGTACTTAGATATGGCAAGTCTTGAAAGAAAACTTTAAAAGGCATGTATCTTCTTCTGAGATCTTTGACTTCGTATTGCAGATAGGAAAAAAGAAATTTAGGGTATATTTGCATGTTCTATGGCTTTTCTGTGCCAAGATGCCTAAGCAGACTCTGAATGGGTATGTCAGATAGGCAAGCAACATTATCGTTAGATGTTACACAATTTAACTAACTTGGCAGAAGTCTAATAAAGTACTTTCTGCCAGCCACCTTGAAGAGCAATTCAAGTACTAATTTACACTGGTTAGTGTAGGTCTGGGTCAAATAACTCCTTCCTTATAATGGCAACTGCTATCATTGTAATAACTGTACAATTTTTTTTAAGATGTGGACTTTCTTTGTGCCCAAACTATCTAGAAGTACTTTATACAGATAATCATTAACCAACATGACATCTGGTTCCTATCCCCTTTGTCGTGAGGCAGCCTGTTTCCTTTGCTAATGTCAGTGATGACATCAGTCATGCCAATTATGCCAGTGATTAAGACACATTTATACTCTTGAGCCCAGGAACAGTAGGCTAGGTGGTTTCCATCCAGATCCAGCGTCCATTCTCTGTTCATAAGAAGGTAACGTGAAAACTATGTCTTTCCCTTCCTCATTGCCTCTTCCATCTCAGAAATTTGTGCTGTTTTATGTATCAAACTCCACAAATGAGATTTTCAGTTCCATATATTGGCATTTATCCCTCAGGAGTAGAGGAATGATACCTGTTCACACCAGCATTTGGTCACTGAGAGGCAAGAATTTCAGGTCTATTTTCACATTCAGGTCTCCTCCTTCATAAATGGTGATATGACCTCTTGAGTCGCTGGCCATGCTACTAACGTAAATCTTGGGTACGAGCTTGCAGATGGTCTTCGTTAACTTACAGATAACGTGCCCGCGCCATTGGCAAATTCAGCGTTCAAGTGGATCGGAAAATCCCTACCTGAAAAACAGGTTGTTGCTTGCTATATTGCTGCTGCAGGTTTTTAAAATACATGGGGTTTGACAGATAGGCTACCCAAATCTTTAAAAAAAATTCTGAAAGAATGAGCATGCACTAGACAGTAGTATAGTGGATTCATTCAAAAATGAGTCGTTAATTATATCTTTAAAAAAGAAAAGCAAAACGCTTCAAGTGACACTTTCTTTCTTGTGGTTTTCTTTTTAAATCAACACATTGTTGATGCTAACAACAGCAACTGGTGTTGCTCTGGGTGTCAAGCTATGCTAATTACTTGCATTCTTTTCCAGGGGTGTTACTAATTATTTAAACAATATCTCACCCTTCATTAAGCATAGGACAAAAGATGCCATTACAATCTAGCTCCTTTTGTGGCAAAAATGAAAGCCCTTAATTAGGAGCTCTGTACACTTGTCCAACAGAGGCGTCTATGCTGAAGTGTGTTTAACAGTCAATGTAATAGCAATTGTGGATATCTGAAAATGAGAAAGTGTTTTCCTTTGGCAACTACGGCTCCAACCCTGAGAGATGCTTTTCTTTCTCAGCTTGTACTGGGGTGGATGGGGTTGAGGGCACTTGTGTTCTTCCAGGAGCGGTCCTTTCTTGCTTAGTTACGCGACCACATGATATATGTTCACGTTTATAGTTGCTTTAGCGTTTATAGATGTGGTGTTGGGGTTTTTTTTTTAAGTAGATCATAGACAGATGCATATTAAAAATGGAAAAATGATAAACCATGACCAAAACAGAGAACAGGAAATATCCTGGTGATACACTGAATTTATGAAGAGGTGGTCAAAATTGTGGTATGAATTAGAAATAATTTTTAGCTACATAAACAATGAGAGCTTTAAAAATAGAAGGTGCAAATGCTTATGCTTAGCCCACCATATTACCTCAAAGAAAATATTTATGGCTAATTACTTTTGATATTGATTCTTTGCTTTTTGTCTTTTTGCAATGGAAAGGAAAAGACAGTTGAAAAGTACGTTCTTTTTTTTCAGAGAAAATTAATGAAATTACCATTGTTCTGTAGATGTATTTATCCTCAAGAAAGTGATAAGAAAAATGGAGAGAAAAGATTTATTTTGAACAAGAGGGAATATTTGGGGGAGAAGTTACAAGGTGTGGATGGATAGGTATCGCTCATTTAGTATTAGCAAAGCGCCATGAAGAGGTGTAACAAAAAAGGAAGAGAGACGGTAAGCCATATTTTTAAACGGTGTAAAGCCAGCGTAACTCCATTGAAACCAACGATTTTACTCACCTTCATATTTACTGAGAATCTGTCCGCTGACACATACATTCTTGCCAAAACTTAATTTTGGCACACTTTTGGTAGTGCTTAGTCAAGAAAGATCTTTTGTTGAATCAAACTGCCATAGGTTAGCTGTGGTTCTCCAGGTTTTTGTTTGAATCTTATTAGTGCTGATGTGTATTGGGCATGTTTATGAAGGCAGGGCAGTCCTCCGAATGGCACTCGGCAATTCCAGGAACAAAAGGAAGCTTCTTGTTTGTGTGGTTTTCACCTAGTTTTAGTGGCAGAATCCATACACATCTATCTTTCCTACACTGATGATTCAGGATGTAGGGATTCGGTTTTCTAAGGTGTGTCAATTCAATTACTCACAAGTATTTTTTTGGTGGGAAGCAGGCATAAACTGTTTCCAAGTAGGGAGGATTGCATTCAACTCTTAGAAGCCTACTTTGACTGTATAAAGGTAGGAGACTTTGTCAAGTCCACAGCTTCTACAAATGGAGCACAAAAATATGTCTGCTTCCCTTCTAAGCATATTATGGATTAAAAACCTTTTAATATTTAAATGTCTTTTCAGAGCTACTGGCAAAATATTTGTTGAAGCTTTCCAACTATTTTTATGTGGCATTATTTTGTAGTTGCAGCTTGATTATTAATTGGTATACTGTGATACCGTAAGAACCCAGCACTTACTAATCTATACTCGTACAAATAGTGGGGTTGACAATCCGGGAACGTTGGTATCTGGACTTACGTATAAATAAATATATTATTCACTTACATGTAAATATGTGCCTATATACATTTTATTCATTTTATGCACATATTTATAGTGCTTGTGTTAGTATATAAAGGCAATACTACGTATGTTTGTATGTATGTGTATGTAGTCTTGTTTGTCTAGCATAGAAATACACGTAATTTCTAGTAATGTCTAAGTTCATGAATATCTACGATCTTGAATTTAAATAAATACACATATGCCTATATTTTAAGTAAATATATACAGTTTCATATATATGTGTAGGTCAGTAAAAATATATTTGATCACATATATATATATAAACTGCATGCTAATTGTTTTCCTTGGTATCCATTTTTAATATTCCATGCATATATCTTTTTTTAGTAGCTGAATATTCTCACATAGAAATTTATAATTTCCCTGTGTACCCTTAACTTTACTAACTTCCTATTTAATGGAAGCTATTTTACTAAAAAAAAAAATCCAACTGATATGTAAAGACATAGTATGTCAGTGTTACAGTGATATGTGTTATTACACATTTAAATAAGTGGCACTTTCCCTTACATTGTACTTAATAGATTCAGAGTGTATAAAGTTACTTTCTATAGTGCCAGTCATGCAGGTTTAACATATAGTTGAAATGCTATATCCAACCTGACAAAATGTGAAACTCATGGACTTTCATTATTATTAGATGCAGCTTGATACTATTATTAGATTAGATACTGCTTGACAGGTATTTCAGTGTATTAATTTTTTATGAAATTAAAATGATGAATGGTCCCATCTATTAGAATGGAATATTGTCTGGTATTACTTAACATAGAAATAGATGCAAAAATATAACTCACTGGCTGTGCTTCAGTATTTGCAAAGGTCCAAAAATATTAAGTTGTTGCATGGAAGAGGATCAATGTAGGAATGAACTATATTACTACAAAGTTTTCCAGCTACACTTACTTCATTACATTAATATATAAATGTTAAGGCAGCCTTTAGAACATTCTCTCTTTAGTGTTATCTCAAGGGGCTGTGTTTCCTCCATCTGGTATTTCTTTGGTGGAGTTTAGAAGGATAATAGAAAATGTCAATACAGTAATAACAACATTAGTCCTTTTGGGGAGGGGTGGTTTGGTTGGTTTGTTTTGTAAATTTTAGACTGGTTTAGAGTAGTTTGAAGTTCCTTGTGTTTATGACTGTGGATAATGAATTATGACTTTACATTAGCTATAAGTACTATGAGATTGTTTTTATTTTATCTACCTAAGATCCTTTAAATAATATAAGCCATAGTTTTTTAAAACGTACTTTCACAAAGTGGCAGTCTTTGGCAAGTCTTTAAAATTGTTCACATACTACTTATTTCCTTCAATTTTTAGTGGAAATGATGGTCTTGAAGGCATAATCTATTCAGGAAGACCAAGAGAATTAAATAAAATTTTAAACAGTACGGCATTATTATCTTTGTTCTCATGACTCTAGTTTCCAGGGAAGCCAGACTAGGCATTAAGTAAAATGTATTTTCATACTTTTCCATGGATTTGGTCTCAACTGTTCAGATAACGGACTGTAAGTCCATGTTCTATCTCTGAATTTGCTTATTGTAATGACTTGGCCCTTTGTTGCTTATACGTTTTTAGACAATACGATGCTTGAAAGCTGGTGGTGGAACATAACGCACGACAGATACTTCCTCGGAATGAGAATTTGTGTTTAAACAATAAATAATAAAGCAATAAAAAATAAAGCAATAAAAATGGAAACTAAGCACATAGATGAGGTTAAGGGCAAATTACAAACTGTTTTAGAACGTTGGGCACAGGTAGACCCTTTGTTTACACAATGGAGTGTCTGCCTACCAGAGTAACAAAGACAGGGTTGGTAACAGGAAAAGTTACAAACAAGTGACCTTTCAAAGGCAGAACATTTATGGGTTTTTAGCATGACAGTATGCTTTCTTATAACTGATAAATAGAAGGAGTAAGCTAATTCTTTTAGTGCTTTACTGGGGAGTGATAAAGCTAGTTGGGGGAGTATGGCTAAAAACACCACAGACAGTAGGCTAAAACTCACACTCTTTGGTGGCATTAAGAGGTGTATGGAAGGGTGTGAATATGTATGTCTATATGTTGGATATGTATATTCTGAACTTATTTTAAAGTATAACCTTATTTTACTGCAAATATTTTAAAAAATAATGTGATAGCAAATACATTTTCAGACAAAGGTGAAGGTGGTTAATAGTATGCTTCAAATAGGAAAAAATCCCACCCCAAAACCTGGATGTAAATATCTCCCAAATAAGCACTGCAGAACGCTCAATATTCAGATTTCTCTCAAGCTTTAATTTAATATGTTAAATTACTCCATGAAGAGAAATCCAAATTACTTCAACTCTGCTCTGTAATGACACACAATCACAGGATCACGATTAAAGCATTTTAGTTCTTCATCTTACGTTGAACAATTTTTGTGACCTATTATATTTTTTTCATATTGTCTGACCTTAAAACACAAATCCCGCAATGATCCCCGTGCACTACTTTCCATTTCAGGCTTTACAAGTGTACATCTATTACGATTTTCTTTGGCCCTCTTTTTTCAGCAAAATGTACGCTTCCTAGCAAAATGATAATACTTGTTTGTATCCTCAGCACTGTGAACCTATACATAGCGGTTCATACCAGTCAGAAATGGTACCAAATTTGGAAAGTCTGAATAGTCCATGGAGAGGGAATGTCCTCCAGAAGTTCATGGACTCAAAAGCCACGTTGGGTTGCTAAAGCATGCTTTGGACTCAAAGCCTGATATGGGTGATAAGACTGTGTGTTCCCTCTTTCTCCCACCTGTATTTACATCTCCCCAAAAGCAGCCATCCAGGCCCCTGTCTCCCTTAGGATCTCTTGACCCTCCACGCAGCAAGCCTTGGCTTTGGCTGGGAAGGACATTGTTGCCCTCGAGAGTGAGCAGCCACACTGAGGACATGGGGAGAGAGGATTCCTGCCCTTCACAGTTTTCATGTCGCATTTATAATGCGCTCTCACAAATCAGACAGAGCCTGCTCCTTTTTCCAGTTATCTAAAATCAGTGAAAAAAGAAGGAGGAGCAAAGAAAATGGAAAATTAGATTATTTTTATCATAGTGTGTCTATACTGAGTTATTCCTAGACCTTCTGTAAATGCTTACTTAAGGAATTCTTACCCTTTTACAGTATAAATGCTTAATTGAAAGCGCATTGTCTTTGTCAATAAAATGCTTAGAACATGTTGGGTAGCTAATAAATAAGTAATATATCAGTGACTTTCTTGATGATGTGCCTTGATGGTGCCAGCAGGATTGCTTTTTACGATAGCCTTTTTTAATTTCTGCAGGCTGGAGTAGAAGTAGCACTTGTTTTACAAATTTCTCCTTTGTGTGGGGTGTTGGTCCTGTGCAATAATCCAGTTTATGACTGTGAAAGGGGAGCACATGCAGGGTTGTTTTAATGCCTCAGACAAAAGAGTTTGAGGGACTGGAAAGCAACAGGGTTTGGTGGTTTGGTTTTTTTTTCCATGTGCACAACATGTGCATTTTTTGAGAAATTAAAATTTCCTGCCAAAATGTAATCTCAGTCTTCTCTTTTGAAACGTTGCAATTTTAGCTTCCTTACAGTCTGTTGGCCATAATAACGTAAAGTAGCAGTATGATCCCATAATTATATTTTACAGTATGAGAGGGATCAAATTCAGCACAGATGAGAGATTAACTGGAGTGCCTATGGCTAGCTTCTTCCTTTGCAACTTATCTGTTCAATTAGTTGTGATATTGAGAGTGATCTTCTAAAGTGTGGTAGGTTGACCCTGGCTGGGCGCCAGGTGCCCACCAAAGCCGCTCTATCACTCCCCCCACCTCAACTGGACAGGGAAGAGAAAATATAACAAAAGGCTCGTGGGTCAAGATAAGGACAGTTTAATAAAGTGAAAGCAAAGAAAAACAAATGATGTTATTCTCTACTTCCCATCAGCAGGCAATGTCTGGCCACTTCCCGGGAAGCAGGGCTTCAGTACGCGTAGCGGTTGCTCTGGAAAACGAAAATGCCCCCCTTCCATCTCCCTTTACTTAGCTTTTATATCTGAGCTGATGTCATATGGTACGGAATATCTGTTTGGTTAGTTTAGGTCAGCTGTGCTGGCTATGTCCCCTCCTGAGATCTTGCCCAGCCCCAGCCTGCCGTTGAGGGGAGCAAAAATGTTGGAGACAGCCGTGGTGCTGTGCCGGCACTGCTCAGCAGTAGCCAAAACACTGGTGTGTTATCGACACCTTTCTAGCTACCGATGCAAAGCACAGCACTACAAAAAGGAAATCTCTGTAGGCATTTGTGATTTTGGAATAGATGGTATTCCACTGTACTATCATCTCTGCCAACCCCACCTGTAAAGTATAGAAATTATTTTACTTAATTTTACTATGGTAATTGCCAAAGGCTCAATTAAAAAAAAAGTCCTGTAATATAAGATCCTGTACAAGTACATGAGATGTAATCCCAGCTTCAAGGAATATTCATTTAACTATGCTTAGAACAAAATAAGAAAGCAAGAATGACAGGTACGTAGAAATTTTATATGGTCACAGTAATATTCAGATGAGCTGTTGGCATGACGTAATGAGTAAGATTAAATACGAAAAAAGTTTTAAATTAATATTGGCTAGTTCCAGTAGTCAGCGGAGGCACTACTGTTTGATTTCTTATAATTATTCTGGTTTGAAATACAATAGCCTCACTCTCCCTTGTCCGTACGCTGAAAGACCTGGATACTTGTGCCCTTCATCTAGAAGAGGTCCCAGGGCAACTCCTGGCTCTGCATGTCCAGTCTTATGTACCTGTCTAATAAATTAATTCTGATGTCCAAACTGACGTTAGTACATTGTTATAACAGTACTCTCTATTGACTGACAACTTCCATTCCCTAAATTTGAAAAAAGAACTGAAATATGAGAGATTCCAAAATATGAGAGAATCTCCATCTCATGTCTTATGAGATGGAGATTCTTCTCTATATCATAAGTGTTTCAGCTTTTATTTCTTAATGACATTATGGGTTTGATATCACATTCTGTTTCCAAAGGGTATTCTAAATAAAATGAAAATAAAAACCTGGTACAAGGAGAAGAGATCTTTCAGGTAACATATGCAACAGCTCATATGAATTACAAGAAATTGTAATATAACGTATAGTCTTTTCTTAAAAAGCTAAAAGGTACGAGGGGGCCTTTTCGATGCCATTACTTCCTAGTGCCATACTGCACAAATAATTTCTTACACCATTACTTACAGTAGGGTCACCAGTTGTGCGTGATAAATCGTTGTTAATACCAGGACAGATGAAGATGGGAGCAGCAATCTGCTGTTAGGCTGAGTGAAGAGATGGGCGTGAGAGGGGGACGGAGCTCTTGGATCCCAGAACTAATATCAGGATGGGATTGTTAATATATCTTTTGTTCAGGGGTATGCCTAAAATCATAAGCCACCCCAGCATTATTTTCTGTATTGTGTCCTGTAATTCCACCTGTAATTCACACACATTTTGAAATACATACTTTAAAGGTATTAAACTTTCTGGTTTTGCCTCAGAAGATAAACACTAACCTGTTCAGCTACAGATAAGCTGGAACATCTCTGATGGCAGACAGTACTGGAAGTTCTTAGCATGCTCAGAGTATCAGAGCTGGAGGAAGCAATGGCTAATTTGAAGCTGATGAAGAAAAAAATTTTTAAAAGTGCTTCCCTGATCAAAATAATCCAGCTTTTCTCTAAAAGAATCCACATACATGCAAACAAAACTTAAGACTTGTCAAATTCTCCTGTTTACCACATGCAGTTTATATTGAGATTTCATGCTATCTATGTATAACAATGTCAATTCAAGCTTGTAATGTGTTTGAATTTCAGAGAAATTTTCCATATCTAAGTCTAGCTAATAGGTAAAATTAGTTAAAGGTAGAAAAAAAAAAAATCATCTTTCGTTAACTATTAGAGAAATGTAAATATCCTGTGACAAAGTAAAAGAGAAAAACCTACATTGTTGTATTGGTTATATAGATTAATATTCTCTCGGTAAGCACCCAGTGCTTTACTCTTAAGACTGGCTGGCAGTTGCTGTAGGTTCCCACGTTACGGTAGCCTCTTCACTGAAACTTGTCTTTGTGCTTCTGGAGATGTACTGGCTATTTTGAAATGTGAGGCTATACGCCTGAGTTTTGTTATTTGCTGTGATACAGTCAAACTTTAAAAGAGATTAAAGCTGGGCAGCTGTTCACAACATATGTGTCTCGTGGTAGAAGCATTAAGCAGACTCGTTAGGCTATAGTTAATGATAGTGTGTGCAAACTTTATTTCCAGATTAAGCCAGCAGCATATGGAGAATATAATTCATTCAAACTGAATTTGAGCAATATCTATCTTAATATTAAGTTACTGAAGAGAAGAAAACATATTGATCAGTGTATGGATGATGGTTCCACTTCGTAGGTATTTAAAATGTTTTATTTGTGACCCAAGGACTCTAAACACATACGTGCAAGAAATCCCTTCAAAGGAATAATTGAAGGAACTATTAAAATACTATAAATAATATTTGACTGACATCATCAGTTTTAAAAAAATTCAAATTTGTCAGTCCAAAAATAGATGTTTTCAATGCCTTTCCCAACATACCAAACCTGACTGTATTCTGTAAACTAGAAAAGGGGAAAAATATATGTGCAGATATGCAAGAGATCGGTAGAGGTGAATGCTTGGGAGAGAAAGCCCCTGGTTTTTTTCCAGTAGCCGTGGACCTCCTGGTCGCTGTATGGTCTTTCCTATGGTTCCTGCTTCCTCCGCGCAGACGGCCGCTGGGGCAGCGGGTGGCTCCAGGATGGCCCGACCAACGCTGGGGCTCTCCCCTTGCGCAGGGTGTTCTTCAGCTTGGCGGGAGCGAGCCGCATTTGCTTTTCTGTGAGTAAGTGCTTGCTTGCTGTTGGAAGGCTAGGACTGAGGGTTAAAATTCATCTGTACGTTGAAAACTCTGCCATGTGAGGGAGCTCCTGCAGTGAGACCCTTTTTCATCCCAAGGGGTGATAGGAGCCCACTTACCAAAAGGACCCACTCAAGATGCCTGGTGGGGTTATGCAAACTTTGGGTGAATTTAAACGATGATGCAATCTTTTCTTTCATGTGGCTTAAGTATGGGCAGGCCTTGTTCTCTGCCCTGCACTTGATTAAAACAGTCAACTTAAAAAATATGCTACAGCTTGGGGGGGAAGGGGCATTATATTAGACATACAATAATGTTTTCACCCTCTTCTGAGCATTTCTTATGATCACTCTTGAGGAAAAAGTGACCTTTCCCTTCAGATCCACCAATTAGAGCAGCAACCATGAAGCCGATTTGTGTCTTTTTTACGTCGTCTTTCCCTCTGCTGAATTAGCTTTCTTTTCAGACTTGGTGGACACATGCTCCAGCTCTCCTCAAATTCCGATGCATTGAAATTCTTCTGCAGGCAGGATGCTATGAATTACTGTAGTTCTTTTTGGGTAAGAGTATTATCAGAGGAACCTTTTTTTATGCCTTTAATTTACTTGATTACTTCCAGCTTTGTCCATATTTATACAAATTGAAAACCTATACATACAGTGAATTACTCTACCTCTTTAAATTAATAATGTTCTTGTAATGTCTTTTGTTAAAAGAGGCTGGATAAAGAGAGTGATAAGCTAATAAAACATTTTCCTGAACACCTGAAAAACATTTAAATGACGTCTGAATTTTGAGCAGTTTTAAATGGATTCCTGCCTAAATCAGTTTGCACATTCTCACTTGAAAGCAATGTAATTTTTCTGTCAAATAAATCACTACTAATCTTTAGGAAGAACCAAACAAACAAACAAGCAAGCAAACAAAACCGATTTGGAGTTCTGCTCTTAAATCTCACAATACTTAATTTCAGCGCTGTTAAAGTCAGTGAAGGCTTTAAATTTTAAGGTGTACAATATGAAAATAATTTTGAATAAATTAGGAAGCTATTTTAATCTAATCGTTGCCTTTATTGTGTGCAGAGTTGAGTGTTTGCAGTATAGGGGTACAAGTAAATTGTTGGGTTACGGGTAAATGATTGTCACAAGTTACAAATTCAGATGTGGGAGAGCTTATTTTTTTAATGACTCTGCTTATAGTTAGCAATGAAACTGTCACTCCAAGGAAGAAAACAACAGAAAAGTAAGGGGGAGGATGCTTGGTTTTTTACATTTTTTTTCTGACATATTCTAAGCATGGTAGGAACCCCAGTGCACCCTGAAGTTCAAGACTGGAGTGCCGCGTTGAATGACTCCTGCTTGCAGAACAGGCTCTGAATCTGCTGTCACGTGTTTTCCTTGGAGGAACTCGTTTTCTTCCTGAGGAGGTCTGCGAGGTCAGGCAAATATCCGATCCTGGAAGCTGCCTGTCTCGGGGCTGCTCTCTGTGAGTCATTATTTCTACAGAAAAATTCACAGGGAAAGTCCGTCAGAAACCCTGGAGTGTAGCTAAGCGCTTCAGTAATGGGAAGCCATTTTAAACTGGGTATGCCAGGTAGAAGAGAAGTGTTTTGAAGCTTTGGGCTTTTGTTCGCTTATACAGTATATACGGAATTTCGGTATTCTCGTTTAAGAGTCAGAATTCATGTAATTTGTTTCTAGTGCTGTGAAGCAGTGACAGCTTCGTTGTGTGAGTAAAAGGCCTCCTGTCCAGTCTTAAAAATTTGGCCTTATTACTACTTTTGCTTTATATTATGTTTACAGTATACACCAAATTTTGGCCTCAGGCACACCAGCAGAATCCCACATTGCTTCAGCAAATATTACTGGATTTTTTTATTATTCTTACTTACAAATTATTTATTTATTAGGTACTTATTGACTATTGGGGGTTTTTCTTATTTATACTGTTAGCACTGAGAATCCATTATGGGATCACTGAACTGATTTTACAAGCCCACTGCTGCCAAAAATTGGTTTATCCTGTTATGTTGTTCTCCCTGTCTTTTCTGCACGCTACTGTCGTCCTGCTGAAGCAGCTCCGGCGCTTGCGCAATCGTTTGGGGAACTGATTCCCTGCATTTTCTGCTGGCAGCGAGCAGCCCCGGCAATGCAGGCATGCCTCGAGGTGGGACCACAGAGCCTACTCCATTTTCTCCCTCTTTAGGTACCGCACAGGGGTACTCTAGGAGGATTGCTGCGCTAGGTGCTGATAGTAGATGCAGAAGTCAGGTGCCTAAAATGCAATTTCCCAGCAGCCAAATGAATTTAATGGCTAGTTTCTGTGCGTCCAACATTTTCCCCCTCCTGTAGCAGCACATCCCTATCTCCTCCTCAGCATCTGGGCTATGCTTGTCTGATTCCACCCTGAGCTATGCCAGCTCTCAAGGTCAGTAAAAAACAACTTTGCATATTAAGTGAATAATTTTCTGGACGTCTAGTAAGTTGAAATGGCTCAGTGATGGGTCAGACTACGCTGGTTCTGGCACAAAGTAATGAGGATCTTGCAGAATAGGCCAGGGTAGAAAGTGATTGAATGGGCTTTAAATATGATCCTAAGCAAGGAGGAGCAATTCCACCTACAGCCCTTAACTGTGTATAAAAAGGGGATATAGCAACTTCTCTATGTCTAGCTCTGTTAAGGATTGTTCTCTTTATCACCACAGAATGCAGTTAAGATGTACGGATGTAGCTCTTGACATTGAGTCAACCTTTCAGAATTTGAGGAAAGCTGAAAAAAGAAAGCTTTCTTTTTCCTTGTGTCGTTAAGTGGCCAAAATGTATTTTTGCCAATAAAGACAACTATATTGATAAACAAAGCAAAATAAACTACAGAGGTACAAAAGTGGTGCTATAACTATGCCTATACAAAGACTTTTTTCAGTACAAAAATTCCCTGCAGAAGTTACGCCCTTCGCATGATGTTAGCACTCTGGCAAAAGCTTCTAATGTAGCTTCTAATGTGGAGCTGCGGCTTTTGTTAGGAATAGTGGTAGAACAAATTTGATCTTTGGAGGTTTTTACACCCCTGCTGTGAATTTTGCCCTATGATTAGGCTTCATATTACCCCCTAGTACATACTTAGAACTTACTGTAAGTCCTCCAGACAGTTCCAAAAAAATTGAACAAATATTTCACAAATCTGGCTTAAAGTTTGAGCTTGGAAGCAGCCACAGAAGTAATTTGTTTTAGATTTCCTTGAGAACCCTTACTAGGTTTCTAGTAGGCATATAATCTTTTCTGCTTTGGGAAAAGTTCATCCATGAAAAATATGGACAAAACTGAGGATTTGTTATTTATGTATTTATTTTGATTTATACACATGGCTTTTGAAATAGTCCTGGAATATTCCTTGAAATATAATCGAATGGATCTGTCTGGTAATTCCCTTTTAACCACAAACCAGCAGGACTTCAATAGCTGAGCTGCAACAGGTGTAGATATATCTGATTTTTAAGAACTCCTGTCAGAGCCTTCCCACTTTCTCACAGACTGCAGGATCAAATGGGCTTGGGAGTCATGCTCACTACAGCAGGGCTATTCTAAACTAAATAAAGAGCAAATTCCAAAACACATCAGAGCTAATTTGCCATTGTTTTCACCATAAACCATAATGAATCCTCATCAAATGAGTGCAGCTGCTATGGTGCTGTATCCAAAATAATGTAATTAAATTGCTGCTTGGGGAATTTTAGAATATAAATTTGGCAGAGACTCGTTACTGGCAATTTGACAGAGAAGCATTTATAATCTTATCCAGAGAGGTGATCCTGTGTTCTGTCATTTTAAGAACAGAGAGAGGAGAAGCAGATCCAGGATGATAAATGGCCAGACTGAAATCTGAAACAAGAAACTGCAAGAATTTACGGCTAATCCAAGCCATGCTGGAAAGCCTATGGGGAAGGCAAGGGGAGGACAGGAGGGGGAACCTTGGATGGGTTACAGTAGAAAAATTCTCCACCATGCCCTGCGGTGACAAGGTCAACAAGGAAAGAGGGTCCACCAAAGGGAGCCTGCAGGAGCCACGGCTTTGCCACCATCAGGGTCAGAAGAGTCACAACCCTCATCAGGCAAGGGTAGCTCTGAGGCATCGTGCCCAGAGCTGACTTGTCCTCCTCACCTGCTCCCCCACAAAAACATTCCCCCCCCCATGCTGTCAGCGAGCGTGTGGATGCTTGATCGTAACTTAAACAACTTCCATCTGGGGGAAAGCAGTGATGTTGGGCAGCTTGGCCTCTTGCGTGATGAGTTCCCCGGAGCTGTCAGGACCCAGGCTGGCACATGGAGATACAACACACAACTCAAACATCTGTACAAACTTCCGTGATGAACGTGTGCTGAACACACCAACGCTGTCTTTGTTTGGGCTGTTCAAGATCAAACAAGCTGTCGTTAAAATGTCGAGAGTGATGATGAAGTGACTACTAAGATAATTTTCGTGGTTACAAAACTGTAAAACTAAACCCAGGCTCATCCTGTCTCATCAGAAAGCAGGTTTTATTTCTAATTTGTGTTAAAAGCGACCTCAAATTAAATTCTAATTCCAGGAGAGAGGAATTTGCACTGGGGCCAAATCTGAGCCTTTAAATGTTTATGTTTAATAATCCTTAGTATGCCCATTGTAATTAAGCATCTATGAAATATTGCAGCTTAGAGCATACTTTAGTTTAACGTCTATGTTTCTGTTCCTTTATATGCTAAGCAAAGCTCCTGGGATTGTGTTTCCAATATGAATATTCAGTATTATGACTTCAAAATTCCATGAATATTTAACATTACATGTTCCCAAAGGAGTTACCTAACACTTCAGCTCAGGGACAGCTGATCAGATGAAGCCAACAAAGTCCTTCACATTATCTTCAAACCAAGTTCTTTACATTATCTTCTCTTTTTAATTTTTTTTTTTTTATTCCTTAGTGCATAGCAGTTATTGGCAAAGTTGCAGAAACAGCAGCTGACAGCAATGCCAGCAGAAGTAATTGAAAAAGGGGGTGGGGGGAGAACAGGAAAATTTCAGGCTTTTGATGAAAAACAAAAAAAAATCATTTGCTAAAGGAAGAAAAGTGTAGAGATCAAATGTTGAGATTAGAGACTAACATGTTCAACAGTAACGTTCACAGAACAACTTTTGATGTGGAAAGAACATTAAAAAATACTAAGAGCAAAGAGTTCAGAGCTAGGTGGGAATCCCTATCATGTGTATATACTTAGAGAAAACTGTATTTTGAGGTTCGATATTCTTTCTACCCTACGGTTTAAAACAAGAAGACAAAATGAGCCTGCTGTATCCTTCTGTTGCTCAGCATTGGCCAGTAAACATTCTTTTGGATGGGAATAAAAAAATAGTTATTAGAGCTAACATTTGGCCTCAGGTAAATATTCCAGCAACATAAATCTACTCTAGCAATGGACTGATGTCTCCTGAATTTGAACTGCCAGAAGGGGAACTGAAAAGAGAAACAGGCAGGGTGGGATTTGTAGGTCAGTCACAGATTTCATGTAATTCATTTGTTTATGTAGCTTTGCAAACGCAAAGCTGTCTGAGATACAGAAAAACAAACATTCATGTCTTCTCAGAGGTTTGCCAAATGACAGAGTGCTGGCAATCCTAGCGAGAGGCTGCAATCATTTGTTGCTGTGTTGTTTCAGCTCACAATAAGCTTTACAGTTATCCTGGATTTCATAGGTAATACCTTCAGCATTGCTGAAGGCAGTTGGGTGCCTCAATCCTGTGCCATACCCCCAAAAATGTTGTAGCAGTTGCTTAACAACTCCACTGTGATTTTTTTAGCATTACTGGATGATGAGTTTGGTTTTGGCCTGTCTGGTCAGGTTAATTGGCTGCTGTAAGGTTCTGCAAAGTCACTGAGAAAATGCTGGCATAATCTTGAGCTTATTGGAAGGATCAGACTGGCCTTATCCTGCAATTTAATCAATAGAGTTGGGTAACATTTTTAGTGACTGCAAATTCATCACAAATGGGGCTTTGATCCTAAAGCTGTTTCCACTTTTGAGTAGAACTACAGAACGGGTTTGAGGTGAGGAAAAAAATAGCCTGGAGATAAATTCTAGCCATGTTGCCCCTCTTTTACCCACTAACTCAGGGATTATAGAATTTGATTTTTATCTCAGCATGAGAGTCTTGGAAACCGCACCTCCCTCTGCAAAAGGACAGTGTCTCCGAGGAGAAAATTAGAGGGAATTTGGAGTGGGCTCTTCTTTTTCTCTCTTCACTGCACTTTGTGTCTTTCACTTGTGAGGCTAGAAAGCAATTCTTCCTCCGACCCTTTTCTCACTAAACCGCGGTAGCATAGTTTGTCCCTGGTGCCGTGCATGGTGTCTCTTGTGCCCAGCCAGCCAGAGGTGCTGGGCTCTGCTGTCCCTGGGGTCCACAGCCTGCTGCCGTGGCTGCTTTGAGGTCCCCTGCAGCACGTGGCCTCGACGCTCACTCCGCTGCTGAAACAGCTTTACCAGGAGAGGCATCGTTGGCTGCATTTGCTCTCCTGCTTGTTGTCCTGGAGCCTGCAGGTTCAGTCTCTCTTAGAAAAGTTGGAACTCCAGGTCAAGTTTGTTCTTTTCCAAGTCCAAGGCAGGGACAGGAGCAAAGAAACACGGCCATTTTTTTGCTTCCAGTACTTCGGTTTGGCTGCTGACCCAGAAAATTAATTACAGTCACAGCCCTACGTAGCGCAGAAGGTGGTAATATTCAGTATGACAGTGGGTATGTCTGGCCGATGTGGAGCTAAGACACCTGCGGAGGCTGCTTTCCATGCTGCCTTATTTACCCCTTTATACTCCTTTACATTCTCCAAAGGAATCCTGTTTTCTGTGCAGTTTTATTTAAAATAGAGATGCAGCACGTTAAGAGAATACCGACCTTTTTTTTTTTTTTGGCACAATAGTTCTACAGACTGGTCTTAGATGAAGTTCAGCTAATTTATATACTAACAATAGTGAGCTGATATTTCCTCTGATGCTGAGACTTGGCAGAGAGGACCAGAAGGAAGTGTTTCAATCCAATATATAAGAGAACAGCAAAAGGGAAAAAAAGAGACTTCCTCTTTATTATGTGAGGAGAATAATATATTACAAATAATTTCCACCCATTAAAATGCCCTTTTGTTTTTACAGCCTGGTTTGGGATATGTGGTCAGTCCAGTTTTGATCACTGTGATATCTTTGCAACATCTCACCTTTGCTTCCTCTTATCTATAGCTTGCCTTTACATGTGTTGCATCTGGTGCCAGCTGCTTATATTCAGAGATCATTAACCAGGACACTTATTACTAAAGAGTAGTGGTCAAAGTTTGGGCTATTCTGGCCCAGCTGTTGCAGCTGGATTTTTGTGGTCCTCAAATCCAGTCATTTCTGGATACCTTCATCTTTAATCAACTGACTAGCTGTAATTTAGTGAGAGGGCTGGTGGGCCAAGTTCTCCAAACAGGGATATTTAAATCAGCTCTCTGTAGTTTTGCAAATTCCAAGGTTAAATCCCAGGTTGAGAAGCTTCGAAGAAAAAACTTTGTGCCATGCTATCAGCTTTTTTTGTGTTTGCACGAGTTATCACTCCTATTACTGAATGGTATGTTTTTGCATTACAAATGAATAGTAACTGGCGGAGAAAGAAGGAAAGATTTTGCACCATTCTTTTTTTTTACACCACCAGCAGCACAGCAATGCTTCATTCGTTCGTGTAAGGGAGATTTTCTTTACCGAAGCACGTGTCTTCTGTGGCCCATTTTGTCCCACCGGCATTAGGAAACTGTCTGTTAGCAACTTGTCCCTGCAAGTGTTATTTTGCCTCAGAGCACTGAGGGGCTTGTGCTGTTTGCAAACCACACAGCGGAGAAGAGCTTTTCCATCAGAGGCATGCCGCGAAGCCTGATGTGTGTCTGATTTGGAAACCCTGGGGCAGCGTGCGGTTTAACAGCAGAAGGGACTAGGAGGGACGCTGCCAAGTCCTCTGGAACCCAACGCCAGGTTTCCCAGTGTGGCAGAGAAGGCGAGGAAGATTTCTGATGCCAAGGTTTTCAAAACAATCAAGAAACGGCAGCAAGTTCTGTGATGCCTTGGGAAAGGCCTGATTTGTAACCACTGATTTTTGATAGCTTTAGGACATAGTCAAGCTATAAATGCCAAAAGAGCGCTGCTCTCTTCTGCACTTTCACGTCGGTTGCAGCTGAAATCCAGAAGCCTGGAGGTTTGTTTAACAGCCTATGGAGTGCAGTCCTGGGTATTAAAATTATCCAAATAATAAGCAATATGGAAAAAGTTGTGTTTCTGACTTGGTCAAATTTTTGGTTGATTTCTCTTCACTAAAACTAACTGCTATCATAACGAACCTCTCCCTCTGAGAAGCACTGAAGGACTCACATCCAAAATGTTACTTACTGTCGCTTAGTTCTTATTTAAGTAGAAATTTACAATTGCAAAGTTTCAATCACAGACTAAAGTTAGAATGGGCACTTTTTTTTTGCGATGGTTATTGTGTGTGAGCCAGAGGTCCATTCCCAATGAGGGAACTTCTGTTTTAAGAAGTCAAAATTTTTTGCAAAATACAGATACTGATACTCTAGTAGACAGCTGATGGCAGCAAAAAGCATTTATCCGTTTCTGGAAAATAATGCCTTACTAGTTTAAGTGGAATTTCTTAATGATGAACAAGCTATAGTACTAGTTTTTACCCAGCTTTTCAGCTGAGTTTAGCTTGTATACTAACAACACAGTTTTTCTGCGTCAACTCTGCATCAGATCAGAAGGATATTTTCTATTAGCCTTGTCCATTCTGCTCAAGTGGACTTCATGGGAGAGATGGGCTCAGGAAACCGACTGTGTGGTTCCCTGATTCTGGCTAACTGAAGTTCAGCAGCATTCATTATTATGCTACATTTTTCACATTCTTATCCTTGGCAAGTTTGTAATAAAAAGCTTCCATACACCCAGGTTTTCTCGGGTGAGTCCTCTCCTTCTGGATTGTGCAAATTTTAAAGGCTGTAAAAGAGTGCCCAGAATTTCCAGATGGTAACTCTAATGGATCACACGCTTGTAATTTGGCTGCTTTTCATCTGGAGTCCTAAATGTCTTTGGGGTTTCCAGCGATCACCACCCAGGCACGTGCACGCTGCGCTTTACCCACGCACAGGAATTCTGATGCTGTCAGGACATCCTAGCGTTCCTGAACACGCACTGTATTATATATTCACTTTCAACTGGATAATAAGCCTTCAGTAGGTCCCTGGGAAGGTTTCACACGCTGCCCAGATGGCCTTAGCAGCCCCAGGAATTCTATATGCTCTTAATACCTCAGATTTATTGAATATACAGCAAATATTGGCAGCCTTTTGATCCGGAAATCTTGCCTAGCAATAACAGAGTCCTCCTCTATGTAACCCAAGCTCCTGCCTCCCTGGATGATCCACATCGTGGTAGACATAGGTGGAAACAAAACCACTACCAGCTTTCTAACCACAAAAAGGTTTTTGCATAGTGAGAATGGTCCATTTTACTTTTGCTGACCCACTTAACACTTTGTGTTGGTGCTTCACTAGAAAAACTGGCCCTGTTAGGGAAATACCTCTAGTGAGTATTTAAAGTTTATATAAATACCCTGCGAGCATATTGGCTACATTAGTCTTGAAGGTAAAAGAATGACTGTGTGGTGCAAGGAAATCTGTCACCAGGATATTGTGCATTTAGTCTTTATTTCATTATTTATTTCTCTATTTCATTCTTCTTTATTTTCTTTATTTCATTCATGAACTAGTAGCCTAAGAAGTTATGGTGAAAACAGTTGGAAAATATGTCCTATCTTTCTGCTATTGATTCCAATTCATTTCTGGAATTTCTGGAGTGACTTGTCACTATATTTACTTGTTTTATTTCTGGTCACAGAGTCATAAGAGACACAAAATAAGTTAGTGTCTACTTTAAAGAGCAAAAATCAATGTCTCTTGAAGACTTTTTTTTTTCCTTCTGAGACAGTATTCTTTCCTCCTGAATTAAGATAATGCTACTCAACTACTTTGATTTCTGAAGTATATAATTACATATATTTTGAGTATCCTAATGCATTTTTTGCTTTCAAACTGCATGTGAAAAAGGATAATTGCTATGTCTCTGAAATTCATGGTTCTAATATGTTTTAAGATATTTCTGAAGCAGATATTTGGTGGGCCTGTTATTTATTGATTTCTTATTCTGGAGAACATCAGCGCTCATGGTCTCATTATAGTTGTTGATCTCTCTGAACATCATAACTTGCTATCTGACTGGAGTGAAGGGCTGCTTATTTTGATGACATACAAATGAATTGGTGAAAATTCTGGGTTTGATGTAATTTAATAATTACAAATATTTCGAGACACGTATTTTACTCCATTAATTTGTAAAAAATTATAAAAGAGAGAAGGCGAGGAAAGAATGAAAACTAGCATAGAAAATATGTAAGAAAAGAAAAGGTAAATAAAAGCTGTGTAAAGGCCCAGTCCTTTACGTGGAAATCTTGCTGTTGATTTAAATGGGAGCAGGAACTTGCCCTTTAGCAGAATGACTGCTTACAAGATATGGGACTGTCATTATGTAAAATGGTTTTGTGTATTTGCTACATTTTTTTCACATCACAGAAGACACCCAAGAGCTAAAGACCCCTCAGGCTAGCATTTAATGTCTAAAACAAGTTTAGTAAACCTCTTATTTTTATTGGCAACCTGCAGTCTGTTGCAACTCTCATTCTGCTGTCAAAAAAAGGGTCTTCAGTGATGTAAAACATGAGTTTTTCATGTCTGGGGACTCGGCAGAAGATGAACACTGGAGTCTCAGTTCGGCATCTGACGTACAATAGGTGATTTCACAAAGCACCTTTGCAATTTGGCAGCCTTGTTTGCAAGAGGCCTCAGGATTAAATGAGCCTATAGTGAATTACTTAACGTTAGCCCATAGAAACCTGCCTCTGTAGGTCAAATCTGAAGTTAATTCACTAAAAGTACTGCAATTTCTTCTTTCTGTGCTGTTCTGGGCCCCAGTGTACAGCAGGAGACGGCTAGCTCAACCCAGTACCTACTTCACCCTTTAGGTATTGGTGTGAAATGTATTTACAGCTCTGAAATACACTGAAGAACTCAGTGAATATAGATGTGACACTCAATGAGAGACTTTAAACATTTTTTTCACTTAAAAAAAATGTATCCAGAATCACCAAATTAAATCTTACTTCAAATACTGTGGGTTATGTTTAGGGAATTAGAACTAATATTACCCTAGTTCTTTATACTCTGATTGTGACTCCTTACAAAGCACCATCTGGTTTTTATCATCCATTTTTAGGGGTGTGCTTCGGTTTCTGTACCCTACTCTTTCCAAGTTGGTATTAACTTTGTTCTGCGATGGCAGGCCTGATTCAGGGCTCGCTGGCATCAGCAGAAAAGGCCCCTGATGACTTTGGAGGCCGCTGCACAAGTACCACAGGGAATTGCTGGCTATACCCATAAAAAATTTACTGGGATTAATTTGAGTGTTTTGTCTGCATCTTGAGTAGTAAAGTCTCAAGTGAGGTCCACAGAGTCAAACTGTGTATAAACCATTTAAAAGCACTGCAGCAAAACCCATGTGCTTTGACTGAGTGCTTAATTGAGCAACTAAATGCCCAAGTACCATGAACTTGGCATTGTGAATTAGGCGTCTGACTTATTTATTGATTAATTCCTCTACAAGCCCTAATAATGTCATTGAACAGTATTTTTCTCACATATCTTTTGTCTCATTCCATGCAAAATATGCCCGGAAACCTTTAAAATACTAGGTTTTTCTAAACTACATTTTTTCTGTATTTGGTTTGGAGAAAAAAAATATACACACTCTTTCAGATTATTCTTCGTTCTATTTGCTCTTAGCTGTTTGATTTAAATTTAACAAAGCAGAGATCACGTCTCCTCTGGTTTTATAAAGATCCATGGGTACTTTTACCACATATAGGTGATGGAGGGTCTAATTCTAAGATTAGCTCTTCATGGTTAAGGGGGCCATGAAACATGTATTATTAAATCCAGGCGTATAATTGCCCACAGAATCCGGGGTCTCATATGTGAATTTTTTAGTTCAGGCATGTTTGATGCAAATGTTGCATGTAATTTTTAGTGCAGTCCTACTTTACTTAATTATCCTTGTAGTCTGACTGAGGTATAAGGAGGTAAATTGACTTTCACAAGGTTCATGAGGTTCTTTAACTCAGTTCCTCAACAGACAGAGTGAGTGACCTCCTTATTTAACACTCATGTCTTCCACAAATTAGGGACAACCTCTGTTTTGAGACTCTTAGAGATGGATGTTTACTAGCAGTATTTTTTTGATAGGTTCATAATTTTTTCACATATCATTTTATACTGCACTTGTACGATGCAGAAACCTTCAGGATTATAGTTAACTCAAGACATCATGAAAAAAAGGCTATGTTTTCAAATAAAGTCAACTTTTCTAAATACATGCATTGGATAAATTGTGGCATTTACCTGTTGGCCTAGGCTAGGGATAATGGGAAGCTGTTTATTCTGCCCTTATGGGTAACCTGCCCCTTCAGTGTGCTTAAGTCCCATGAGGTGGGATAACTGGGATGGGACCTCTACCTGGAAGAGGTCACAGCAGACCAATGCATGTCGCTTGCAAATAAAAATTATCCTGCATTTTGTGGTACCATTTGGAATGGAACTTTTAAGGACCGCACACGTTATCTCAAAGCTTTTAAGGGAGAGGCATGAACAGTAAAAAACAATATAGTGTATCAGCGCCATGTAATGGAAATATATGGTACATAGTGATCTGTTGTTATCTCCAGTTGTACTACTTGCAAAAGTAAGGGTCACTCATATGAGGGCTTGTGGGATAAAGTCCAGGGCTGCAGTTTCAAAGCACTAAGCAGAACTGCTAAATAATAGCGTTTTCCAGGAATGCTTCCAACCAGCATTTTTTTTACCACAGTACAAGAAACAACAAACTGAAAGCATCCCTTTCTCTTCGGCATATTTTCCACCACATGACAAAGCTACATAGACATGTTAGAAAAAAAGAACATGCTATTTTGAATGTAGGGCTGCATAAAGCAGGACAGATTCATTTGAAAAATGAAAAATAGAAGAGTCTATTTTTTTTTTATCCTCTAAATGTCTTGGTATCCTAGGTTTAAATAAAAAATTACTGAGACTTAAACATTGTCTGGACGGGAATCCATATAAAGCATTACAGCTAGCATTATTGTGTCTTGTAAGTCGTCATTGCAGAATAGGAGTATAGCATGTCCTAAATGTATAAACAACCTGAAAATCAGAGATGCAGCCTGTTACTACTAGCTGTGACTTTATTTATTCCTGTGAGTCACCATCAAAGGTTGCAGTAGAGATCACAGAGATTATGCAGTTTTTGTACTGTATAGTCAATTGCACCTGAAAATCAGCTCTTTCGGTCACTGAGCTGGCATTACTCTTGGAGAATTTTGGAGGCTGGAAATTATTTTGGACACTATGCCAGGTATAGCTATGATCTCTTGATTTTTGTCTGTACTTTTAAATCTAGATTCTTTATCTAAACTTTTGAGTTAAGGTGCTAGCAGAACTTAGGACGGGAGAAAAGCTTTGTCGGAACCTCAAAGAAAACCACAGCGCGAAGTGGAAGCAATGTGACACAGCAGAATACCACAAACACTCTTTCATTGCTTCTACTGTGCTGTCTCCTCTTGAAGCGCTTCATATCTACTCCCACATTTTCTGTGAGTGTACCCTTAGTTTAAAGCAGGAACAGAAAGCATCATGTTCATCTCACCCACAGTAGTTGCCAAGACTTGAGATGGAACCTAGGTTTTTTTCTTGTGTCAATAGTCGAGTATTGTGCTCATATTCTAACTAGTAAATGATGCTGCCTCAAGTAACTGAAAAAAACCTCAGTTCCTATCTAGGTTTCAGATTTGGATTGCCTGTTTTATTCCAAACGTTTCAATGGTTATTTCAAACAAGGAAGCTGAACAAATGTTTTATTTTTAATTACATTAGATAGAGTATCTTAAAAGTCTGACAAAGCATTATGTCCTAGTGGAACAAACAGAGCAACCTGAAACTTCACAAATAATGAATGGTGCAGTGTAACTTCCGATAGAAAATCTCAGTAGAGAGCACAGGCAGATCAGATTAGGTTTATCTTTGATCAAGAGCCAAAAGCATCAGGAAAATAATGATAGTAATTTTGTATTCTTTTATTTTCATAGAGAACACAAGATAAGCATTGGAAACAGTTATTACTTATGTTAACAGGGGAATTCATTATTAAATTATTTTATTTAAAACAAAGCTAAGACTTAATGAAATAGAATTGTATACTCTCCTCCCATCTTTACTCTTAATATTTAATAAATTATCTTATCTTCTATCATCTGCTGTCTAATATTCTATTCCATTCTTCAGTCTGCAAGAAGAAAACTTTAAATTAAATATAGTCTAATGCCTGGGCACAGAGCCACTTTTAATGCTGTAATTCACTTCAATAGGTTTTGATCATTTCAGAACCAGTAACTGAATCTCCTGTCACTTATACACATTATTAGGTCACAAAGATTCAATTTCTATTCCGGTGTAAACTTTCAAATAGAGACACTTTGGGGTTTTGGCTTGGGTTTTTTTTTCCCTTAATTAAGGCATTCCAATCTGTGTTGCAAAGAAAAGAGTTAGTCCAAAGGTGAACCCTACATATCTTTACAGAACTGTTATTACAGAAATCTCTATATATCAGGGTGATAGGATTGTGTATGGGATTGGGAGCAGGGACAATTAGGAATTTGGGAGCAAACTTTCTATTGCTGTTTTTTGTAGATGCTGGTGTATATATAATTATTTTTTTTCCTCCAGGAATGATCCATTTTTAATAAAATTTCTGTGGAGAGAGCCAGAAATTGCTTGAGGGAAAGAGAAAAGGAGAACCATCTCAGAATAACCTTTGCATTCTTCAGTAATGATTCAGGAGAACTCCCTGTTGGAAGTTCATAGCTGTTTCTATAAGTGAACGTATATGTAAGGGGGAGGACTTTGTGAAACAGGATGATAGGAACTGCATGCCCCAGTCACAGGTAGGCTGCTAACTGACACTTAAGGCAACTTGTTCAAATCAATAACATGGTATACCAAAGTTCGAGTATATGTTCAATATAATGTATGTTCAATATGTAACTATCTATAAACATTGAAATCATGGCAGGAACACGGACCTCACACACTAGTATATTCATACACAATGAGAAACTTGCTCTGCAATGCAGGGAAGAAAACATAGCTCCTTATATGCGTAGCTACGTTGAAAAGAGTCATCTTGGGGCCAGAAAGAAATCTAGAAGCTAAAGCCTACTTTTTGCTTATCTCGTGAAATTTCTGACCAGTGCTCAGTTAATACAGTTATCTTTCTACCATCATTCTTACAAAGCTCTACAGTCTTCATTCATTTTTTGCTAGAATACATTCACCCAGCTGTGGTTTTCCTCATAGACACTTCCCTCCCTGTGCTCCCACACTTTCTTCTGCTCCTTAAACCACGTAGACTTCCTTTCTGAATAGCTGCAACTGTTTCCTTGTCCCCATCTGTCTACTGCTCTCTTTAAAACTTTCCCTCAGAGAATATGCATCTAAGAAATCGATTTTTAAGATTTTTGACACTCTGACCTTTAATGATGTTTGTGGGGCTTGACATCTTTCTCTGAGAGTTCTATCTCAGCATCCCATACACTCAGACAGTACTTCTCATCAGCGTGCTTGGTTTTAGCTTATTGGAGTTGAGATCAGTCAGGAACAAGCTCTGAAGGCGAAGGAGCTGAGGGAGAAACAAACACAGCTTGAAACAAAAATAAAAATTACTGGGGTCTGGAGAAAATAAGCCAGTCACATTCATTGAATAATGCACATTCACAGAAGTTATTTAATTTTTTCAAGATATTTTTGACCACTGACAAACACGTGCACATATATACATCTATCTGTGTGTGTAATTATACACTTACATGCATACACGGGTAGGTATTTTTATATATGTATATGTGTGTATGTATGTATGCATTTGCCTAAAACAATGGGGGGGGTGCCTAAAACACAGTTTCTCATCTCTTTAGCCTTTCATTTTCTGATACAGCTGCTCAGACGCTCGTGGCCTTGCTTGTCCATATTCTGATCATTGCCCATAGAGGCTGCTGCTCTTGCCTCCTGGTGAATGTTGATTCCAGCCTCGCTTTACTCCTCCTCATTGTCCAAGGTACTGCTGTCAAAATTGTATGTCTCAGCCATTGCTGCAGCCACGTTACTTTGCCATCACTTTAGTAGCCTCCTGTTTTTATGTCCCCTGAATTGCAACTTCCCATGGTTCCTTTGAAAAATGTACATGGTGGTACTTTTGCTGCATCTTCTATGTCTTCCCTGTTCTTCTCATTGTCTCAGTACTGCCAGTTTCCAAATACATATCCATTTCTCACATTCAGTCCCCTTAGCTAGAACAAAGCTCAGTGATTCAAGGCAAGGTCTCTTCAGGCTCTAAGACTTCACTTCCAAAGCACTGAAGTCTGTATTTTCGCTCATGTAGAATATTTGTCATATGTCAAAGAATTAAAAAAATGTTAACAAAAGGCGATACTAGCTTTTCTCTTTTTTTAATGCTAGGATTTTTGTTTGTAATGTTTACTCTTGGGTGGGGACTAAATTTTTGTTTCACATTTATAGAGTATCTAGCAGAGCAGAGTTCTGATGTATGACAGGACTCTGCAGCAGGAGACAGAAGAAAGAATACTGAATGTTGCTTCAATTGCTTATAAATTGATTGCTTTATTGCAGGTATTTCAAAACTACTGACTAATTCACTTTTAATCTTGGATCCACTATATAACAATATAGTAAGTATCAAAAACTGCAGGAAAAACTTTTAAATGTCAGTTTTGTGATTTTTTTACTTATAAACAATTGGGATAGTTCTCTAATCATAAATTATTGTTTTTAAAGCATACTCCGTAATATTTACATATGAAGTTGATAAATTAGTTTAATTTTGACCAACTATCGCTCATCAGTAATCAATTAGTCATCTGTGGGTTATGGATAATTATCATTATTTAAGTTTTAGCCTAAATTCTCTAAACAAGGCAGTATTTGAGTAAGTGGCCCTGGAGGGAATGTTTCAGTGCTCAGCTCTGCCTTTAATTACTACAAATTTCTTTTAACTTCACAATTATTCACTAGTGACATTTTATTTACAGATAAATGTCTCATGCACTAAAAAAGGAAAGGGTTTCTAGCAGGCTTAAAATTTAGTGTTTTGTCCTTTCCTCTCTGTTGATACTTAGTACATTAACTGATTCCCTGAATATTGTTTTATTTCATGTGCTTATTTTTTTATAATTTGAAGGCTCCCATCAGCCTTTGCATGTTGTAGAAGTGATGTAGTTCAGATGGATTCCTAGTGCTGGGTAACTGTATAATTACAAAGGAGCTTAAGAGTGAGCACATACTTATGCAGCTTGATGAATTCCAGCCTAAGTCTGCTGAACCATTCCAAGAGGCAAGAAAAAGGCTCCCTTCCCGCTCAGCAGATGTAGAAATGGGGCACTATCATTGCAGATGGCAAAGTCTGCTTACCTAAGTATGATGGATTAGCTGAGTGCTTGGTGTTATTCTTTGGAAGGAATTAGCTGAAGAACAGCTCTTTAGGATAGACCAGTTCTTGGGAACCTTCTTAAAAAGTGCTGAGAGGAAATGTGCCAGACTATAGATCTATCTGTATTATTTTGATAATCTAGATCTTTCTCATTAATTTAGGCACTTTTCCCAAATTTGACAGGCACACAAATGTTGCAAACATGAACATGAAACTCTGATAATGCAACAGATGTGCTAAAAATGCAAAGCTGTATTCAATGTAATACTTGACTCTAATCCTTTGCAGGCCACGGACTATGGTTTTACTCATCCTGTTACAGCTAGTGATACTGCAGTAGTACATTGGAATATTGCAATGTAGTATACCATGTACTAATGTACAGTATATAGTATCATATGTATTTTAGTATACTACATAATGATATATAGTGGTACCCTGCAGTACTGCTGGTGATAGTGCTGGTATTATTGTAGCACTTTCCAGCTGAGGCTGATACTATACTTTCTGCTTCGAGAGTGGTAGATGCTCAAGAATTTAGGCAAGGATTTATTCTTTGCTTTTACTTCTCCTGTGGCCAGAGGTTAGCTCCTTTCCTGGTGTGCATAACCCAGCCCTAGTCCAGGTTGGAGACTCTGGAAAGGTGGCAAGTGCATGGTGAAGCAGGCTGTATGGGCAACAGGATTAACAAAGCTGCAAGTAGAGTGGCCTGTGCCTTGATAACACTTCCAAATAAGCCAAGTTTCCTCCCACACTCTGCGGATTCAGTTTTCCTTCCTTGGAATACTTTCTTGAAAACCCATGGGCATCCTCAGTACGTCTTCCCTTCCTTAGGCGACCAGCTGGGCAAGCAGCAGTGCGGCACAGGGCGCGCGTCCAGGGTAGGTGCACGCTCCAGCAGGCCCTGTGGGTCAGCTCAGTTCACACCGTGGTCTTCCTCCTCAGCGGAGTCATTAACTGAGTCCTCACTCCACTACTCAGCAGCCAATTTTAATGAACTTTGTAGGACTTCAACATATCCGATTTCTGCCTCTCTTTGAAGCTAGCCATTCAGTTTGTAAGCTGTTGTAGATGTGGCAGATAGCTGGACGGAGGTATAACAGGCAGTCAGGTCAAAGTTAGAAGGATGAATGTAAATGAAACACTAAACCATTTCTATCCTCAATATATTCTTTCCCTCTAGAATGCTAAAAAGATGCTTTTTTACCTCCTGCTCTTCCCTCCTTTCCCAGCACAGCTCTACACAGTTAGTTGGACCAAATTTTTGCAGGGAGAGGCTGTTGTATTTTTCTGTACTTATGAGTGACCCACGTGCTTCTAGATATAAATGTTCTAAGGATACTCACCATTCTACTGTTGTAACTTGTTCGTCTAGAAAGATAAGCAAACTATAACGGCCAGCAAATAAAATATTTCTGACTAGCCGAAATCTGACTGACCCTTTGCTCGTAGAGCTTGCAGTAAGATGCTTCTTTGTGTGGCAAACCATAGAGATGCTACAATGGGGGATGTAAATCAACTATGTTGAGCTTATGCAAGATTTGAAAAAGTTACTCAGGATGGCCAAAATGTAATGCTTTATGGGAGCCTAATTTTTCTAGTGTTTTTTAAAATCCGTACCTTGCAAACCTGTCCTTCAAATCCAAGGCATCTGGAAAAACAAACCAGTAATATTTCTAAGTAAAAGTAGCTTAATTTTCAGAGGGGCTGTAAGACTTTCAACAGTCATAAGCCTAAAGAAAATAGTGTAGGCTCTAGAAAATTCTGAGAAAAATGTCACTTAGAGAAGTTTTGTGAGCAGTTTCAGCTAATCTGAGACCTCATCGATAGGAGGGATGGTTCTGCTTCAGCACTTGCTTCAAGATAATTTGTTATCCACTGCCTCACTGGTCCTGGCTGTTACAATCATGCACCTTTGGCAAGGATTTGTTTTCAGCAAGATTAATATTTTGATGCACTTGACTATATGCTCCCACATGCTATAGTGCTGATGAAAGGGTGACAGCAGGAATGCCCCTTTCAACAACGGGATGTTCTTAAGTTATTTTAATAACTTTTGAAATTAAGTCACTAGCTGCCAAAAAAAAGGAAGGGAAATAAAATTTAAGAGGTTTTGTCTGACTATCTGGGGGAAGGAGATAAAACAGAGTCCTTCCTCTACTTGGAGAAACAGCGTGGGGTTTGGTGCGAGGGAATCTTTCCTGGAGTTTCAGAACCAGTCTCTCAGTCACGTACCACACGCTGACTTTGCTATCTAACGCCTCTCTTTAAAATTGCATCTACTGTAAATAAAAGATGCAAGGATGCCATAAACTCTATCTGTGTCAATTAATTTCTTTCTCACCAAGGAACTAAGCCCACCCTGGAGTCCAGAACTTGCTGAGAATTCAGGAGCTGTGGCAGTACCACTCTGTAGTGCCATGATAGGCCAGGTAAGGAAACCTGCATTCTTAATTCAGTTTCCTGAACACAAGCATACATGCGTCCAGTAATGAGTACGTTTTCAGTGGTCATGTGAAATAAATGCTGTCAGATAATGGAAGTAAATGAGGGCATTGTTTATTGTACTTTAAAGTAGAGCAAGTCTTTTGGCCACACACATAAATTTAAAACAGATCTTTGAAGGGAAGACAGACATTCATAGCAGAGATCATCATGCCAGTTCAAAATAAGTAAATAGAACATCATTAAATTACCAGGTTTAATGACTAAGTAACATTCATTTGCAGCTGGAGTTGAGTGGCTGTTTTGAATTGAATTTGAATTCAATTTTGCAAATTGAATAATGCTTGACCAAGGAGACATGATCACACACCTCACCTTATGCTGTGCTGAGAACTGGCACCAGTTATACAGTTACTCTGTTCCTTCCCTTTCTCTTTTATCATCACATGTAGTATCAGATGCTGACTTTACATTCTTCTTTAGTAAATTCCTCCGTCCTTTTAATATCACAACATCAGTGAAAAGTAGTGATCTATATAATTATATTTCACAGCACTTAAAGGGACTTAGTGAGTCAGGATTACTTTATAGTGAATGCACGAGATGCTGGCTTTGGTGTGAAGAGCACCAGGCAATTCCTGACCCTTCAGCACCTTGCTCTCCCTGCTCTGTCACAGCTCATCACCTCCTCAGTTTTTCTGCTACAACTGTCTGTGGAGCTGCGTGGCAAACTGGATTTGTTATACTGGTTTAAAGTATATTACCATTCCCTCCTCCTTTCTTTCGGAGGTTTATTTTTAACCCAGACCAGTGCAGCTGCACAGCATGGTGCCAGCAGGGGTAGGGCAGTACTTCTTAAACTGGCCTTGTCATCACAGCCGGTAAGTGACGATATCATGCTAAAGACTACAGGACTCTTCATGTTCAGTCTTCTTGTAACACTTATATCTAGCTGGTCCCCATCAGTTGACTGGTGCATGCTGAGAATTAACTTATACAGGCTGCCAGAACATTTGTAGTGGCTGCTCCCACCCCACGAAAACCAGCAAGTGGCAGCACATGGAGGGTAGCTGTGGAAGGCCTCTGGGTACTGCCCCGAGGCCAGTTTTGCATTGCCTCATTAAATAGATTTAGGCCAGTATTACTTTTTCTCTTTTATAGATGAAGGAACTGAAATACTCAGTGATGTGAAGTGGCAAAGGCCAGGGAATAAACATCACTCCTGGGAATAAAAGTCAAGACAAAATGTATGTGAAAAACTTGCTCCGTAGTTTTTTTCCTAACAGACTGTACTCAAAATAATGTGGCTCTCATAATTTATTTTTTTTTAATTTGCCAGATGTTACCAGTCAGGAATGCTTTTTCCTTAAAACAATTAAGAAAGTAACATAGTAAACCTCTTACTTTTAAAAGCATGCTTACTTTGCACTAGAGCTATATGCCATTTCTAGGATCTCTTAAAGAAATGGTAAATCTTGTTTTGCCTAAGTATTTTTTTCAGAAGGGAATTGGCATTTGCTGGGATATCTCTGTGTGTGTTAAGTCAGACATAGGAATTTTATTTTCAGAAGCAGTTTTTCTTCCAGGCAGTGACTTACTCCTTGAACAAATAGCAATATCTAGCAATATAAGAGAAATGGCTAGCACTGAATAAAAGTATTGGGGGAGAGCATTTCACCTTTGGCATATGGCAAGTGTTGGATGAATACTAAAATATCTCTAAACCAGCTAGCAGAATCAGGCTGTGGCTTTCCTTAAGTGGTCTTAACTTCTCTCTGGATTTAAGGAATACAGACAGGTTTGGTTACTCCAGTATTAGCACCTAGCAATGGTTTTTTCCATTGTGTAATATTTTCACCACATTTGGCCACAGTGCAAGACATAGGGAGATAGGCTTTGGATATAGAAACATGGATGACTGAAGAGAGTGAGCTTTTTTACCTGATATTTTCAAAAGTTCAGAATGGGCCTTGCATTTAGGAGTCTAAGTCCCTTTGAAATTAACAAGTTAGATATGAACAACTTTTTTCAGATCTCTATTCTAGATGCCTGCTTCTCTAGGCATTTATGAATATCCCACAAAGAACATATTTGCAATTACAGCCAACATACCTTTGAAAAACAAAGTCAACACATTGACCCTGCTATAACACCACCTGCTTCTTTACCTGGTTGCAATCCAAACCAGGGCCTCAGAACCGAACGTACGCGCAGATCGGAAAACAGTGCAGTTCAGTGCTGTACGCGCAGCCTTGACTGGGCTGTATCTGGTAATAAAGATGGACTTGAAACTCAGTGAACCCCGTGCATTCATAATTAACATTTTAGCATGCTTTTGATGCACTTTGATAGGAAAATCTTTCACCACTTCTTTGGCATGAGACAAAGTGTCGCCAGGTGGCTGGACCCAAATTTTGAATGTTGCTGGTTGTAGGACCACACGAAATATGGGGTTGTGAGGGCAGGGTGGCTCAGTCAGGGCAGTGTGGGCAACGGGGCTAATCTGGGGCAAGTCCCTGTGATCTAGCATATGGCTTGGTGTCAGGGCAGAGCAAGGGACCCCAGGTGCCAGAGGGAGCTGCTCCAAGAGGTGGCTACAGCGTAACCCGCCTTCAACCTGTTTGACATCTATCCACTGAGTAGCACGCTAAAAAATGCCTCCTGTAGTTTTCTGATCTGTTTTCCCTTTCTTATGACAAAGTTATGCCACCGCTTGGCTAAATCCTACACTTCAGATCTGTCATTATATTTGTACTTGACTGTTCTATATTAGCCTGAAAACTCAGTGCTCTTTGTGTTTTTAACATAAGCTTTTAAATGACTGGTTTGGGTTTGGGGTTGTGTGGTGGGGTCTTGGTAGCCGGGAGGGGCCGCAGGGCCGGCTCCTGTGAGAAGCTGCTGGAAGCTTCCCCGGCTCCAAGCCGGACCCACCGCTGGCCCAGGCCGAGCCCGTCAGTGACAGTGGAAACACCTGTGGGAGAGCAGATTTAAGAGGGGAAACCTGCAGGGAGTGGGGGATTGGGATGGGAGAGGAACCCCTCTGTGGGTACCGAGGTCAGGGAGGAAGGAGAGGGTGCCCCAGCAGCCTGTGAGGCGGCAGGCTGTCCCCCCCCCAGCCCATGGAGGGGAGCGGGGGAGCGGAGGCCCCCTAAGATGGCCGGGACTCCATGGGAAAGCCCGCGCTGGAGCAGGCTGTGCCTGAAGGACTGCAGCCCGCAGGAATGACCCACACCAGAGAAGTTTGTGAGGAACTGCAGCCCGCAGAAGGGACCCACATTGGAGACGTTCATGAAGGACTGCCTCTCGTGAGAGGGACCCCACGGTGGAGCAGGGGACGAGCGCGGAGTCCTCCTCTCCCTGAGGAGGAAGGAGCGGCAGAGACCAGGTGTGAGGAACCGACCCCAGCCCCCATTCCCCGTCCCCCTGTGCCGCCGGGGGGAGGAGGGAGAGAGAACCGGGAGGGGGGTTGAGGCGGGCAGGAGGGAGGGATGGGGGGAAGGCGTTCTAAGCTTTGGTTTTGCTTCTCAGTATCCTTGTTTTGATTTGATTAGTAGTAAATTAAATTGATGTTGTTTCCTCCCCGAGCTGAGCCTGTCTTTTGCCCGTGCCCATAAGTGGGGAGTGATCCCTCCCCGTCCTTGTCTCAACCCACGAGCCTGCCTTTATGTTTTCTCCTCATCATCCCACTGGCGGGGAGGAGTGAGCGAGCGGCTTCATGGTTCTTTGTTGCCAGCTGGGCTTAAACCATGTAGAACCTTAGGCTTGTATGTCAGATTAAGTAGCGCAGCATCAAAAATATCATATCTGGGGGAGATTTATCATGATAAATATAATAAGGTACCTTATCTGTTTTTCAGAGTAAATATCAGCATCACAGTTAGCAGGGACACATTCTCAGCTGACATAAATAACTTTGTCAGAGTCACAATTTCCATCAACCAAAGCTCTGCTTCTTAAAAGCAGGTGCTTAAAATTCTAGATACTTTCCAAAGCAACAAATTGCTGCAGGCCAAAACTGTCACATTTTGTGAGAAAACACATTTTGTGAAATAATTGCAATATGTGAAATGAAACCCCTTTAATTTCTTCTTTGATTGGCAATGTCAAGGGAAAAAAAAACCCTACAAGCTCCACAGAGTCTTCTATTTGGAGAACTTATTAATAAGAACGCTAAACACTCAATCTAACTAAAGCTGATGACAGGTTGCATTGTATTATTCATTATACTTGGTAGCAGGTAGAAGGAAGTAATGTCGTCCTCTAACACTCTGCTAACTTGCAGAGAGTAAAGAGCGAATCCTTACACTGAAATATCCTTAACAAAAATGGAAACCAAACAATCACATTAACATTGCAGCCTTTTATTAATTAAGAGCTGGATTATGAGAACAAGTGCTTTATTTCAGTTTCCTTGAAATCCTACCTAGATCAAATCAATGGCAAAACTCATAGAAAGAGAAAGCATGGGTTGGTAACTTAGAGGAGTAAAGGATCCTTTGATATTTCCCTTTTTCAGTGTGTACAAAAGAGCAGCTTTTCCAGAGACGACTATTGGACTGCTTATGTTTTTTACTTCTCAGTTTTTGCATGTGAACAGAATTCCCAAGGTTGCAAAAAAGAATTCTGAGAAACAATTAAAAACACAACATTGCCTCTGTTGGTCTCATTTATGTGATTCCATTGTAATATATGATTGCATTTCTGCTGGCAGATGGAAATGTTTTGCTAAATGGGAAAGTATAGCTGATATCGTAGGGATCATTTGAGAATCATAAGACTGCCGTCTGGAGCTGATGTTTTTCTCTGGCAGTATAAGCCCACACAAAGGCTTGCAAAATTATACACCTAGAGGCTTCTCCCTCTGAGGGAGACTAATTTCTAATTCACATCTTCTTTCTGTAGACTCAGTCTTCCCCTTTCCTGACACCCAGTCTCAGTCTCCTTGCCTGCTCAGGTCCTTTTCCAGTTGTGTATGCTCAGCATCCATGCCCCAAGACTACCATTTCCCTAGCTCTACACATGTATTTATTCTGAACCTTTTCCTTTGGTTCCCAGGCTGCTTGGATCTCCATGGATGCTCATCTATTTTCGGTAAGGCCCCACTCCCACAGATGACTGTTCTGCTCAGGGCTCTGCCTTCCCTTGTCCCTTGCCCCTGTGGCTCTGCCCTGCAGGGCTTGCTTTTCCCAGTCCCAGCTGTTTCCCTGCCACAGTAATTCCCTTATGCAGATTCTTGTCTTAACTCATGCTGACCTTCCCCTGGTCCTTCTTCTGTTCTGATTCTTCCTCCCCTCCCCTTATCTTTCAACCATCTCTGCCCCTTTTTAATTTCTGGGGTTATAATTTCCAGTATTTACCCTGCTATTCTACCCTCTCACTTCCAGGCTCTCTTGTCTGGCTGTACTTCCACAGGGGCTTCCAGCTTACCTGAATCCCAGTCTCACCATCCTTTTCCAAAGTCGCTCTTTGCTCGCTCTGTTTTTCCAGCTCTCCATCCCTGTTTCTTCGCAGCACCTCCTTCCAATCCAGCCTCACCAGGAGCAATTTTTATCCGTTGCTAATCTACCAGATCCCATGTCTTTGTCAAACTCCTTTCTCTGTCTCTGATCAAACTATGGCACTTGCTTCATTTCAGGTTTCAATTGAACTTCTCTGCGTTAACTAGTGGGTCCTCATGGGAGGGGAACTGAGGGCGCCGGAGAGACAAACTCTCTTCTTTTAGACTGGAATTTGAGCCTGCCTTAGGTCATCAGTGGGAGACGTCATTACAAGGATATTGTAATTTGGTTTTAGTAGCTCTGAGTTGTACTGTGATGGTACTTGTACCATCTGGTCAGCTGGGAGTCTGGAGCTCAGCTAATGTTGACAATCTTCAGAGCTTTTAGTTGCAAAAGTGTGATGTACAGTTTTTTTCAGATCTTGCCTGAATATGGAAGGACTGGCAGCAAATGGCAAAAAGACATATACCTAGCACAGAAACCTCTCCTGCAAAATTTAATTCCAGCGTTCAAAACACTGAAGCAGCAGAGCAAGACTTTGTCTCATTGACGGCAGCATATTTTCCCTAGCCTGTTTTGTGAAATTAGCTGCTGGTTTTACCTGGCATTTTCATAAAAATAAAAATTAAATAAAATCAGGACAAGGAAACACTGTAACTGGAAAATTTAATCTGGGAAAACTGAAGTTTGACATTGCTGTATGTGAAATCAGTATCTAATAATGGAAAATGTCAAATGTGCATAATCGTAGGTGAAACTACAATCCCTGCTGATATGAGTAACAGCTATAAAAAGTCTGAAATATGTTCTAAATAGTTAAGGATAAATTATGAACTGAGCTACATCTCTGGAAATGATCTGATTCTTACATTCAGCTAATGGTTGAATTTAGCCCTTTGTGTATAGCAAAACTTCTACTTTTTAAAACTTGCTGCAGGCGGACATTATAAATTCTCAGCTTTCTAAGGTCAGACGTGACCACAGTAATTGCAGAATCTGACCGCATGTGCAAGAGGGACTGCAACATTTTGCTTGCTAATTCTTTTATTTCACCTAAAACTCGCAGTCGAACAAGAAGATAGCTGTTAGTGTATCTAAAGCCAGCTATCAATATGCATGTATTCGGGAGGGGCTGTTTCCTCGGTTGTATTCAAGAGAAAAGGTTGAGCTTAACGGCTGTAATGACATGACTGTATCTTAATGGGAACACACCACTAGCAAAACATTCCAATTAACAGGGGATGTACTGAGCTGAAATAAATGGGTTTAAGTGATGATCAGCCTGGTGTGAAATTATAAACTCCATTGTTAGTATCAAAATGACTAATTACAGCTCTGATGCAGAATAGCACTCAAATTTTTAAATCTGTGGGACTAAACTGAAAATGCTTTCAGCCTTTTGCAAGACCTCCAGGGAAAAATGAAGAGTGTGCAGTTTTTAGCTTGCATTTTTATTTAATTGGTGCATTATTTCAGTACAAAGTACTATATAGTATTTCTTTCCTCTTTCTCCAGTCTTTTTTTAAATTGAGTTTCCACAGGATGTCCTAATTAGGAGACCCATACTGTATACCCTCAAAAGAATTAAGGATTTCACTTCAGCTAAGTGGCATTTTTGACTGGGGAAAAAAAGCACAATTTAATGGGGTGGAGACAAACAGGGTCAGCCAGGCTATTCAGGGAAAACTGAGAAATAGGCACAAGTTTTATATAAGGATTTGTAACTCATTTAGGTGGTGCTCTTTTCTTTACACTTTTCTAACGCTGTATAGTACTAAATTCTCTTAATCTAATTTGTACTTCTATGTAAAGCAATCCACACACATTTTAAGGCTTTTTTTTTTTTTCTTTTGCCCTACAGCTTTCCTATTGAGCAAGCAAATGTTAAAAGCAGTTAAAAGCAAGCTTGAATCTGTTCTCTCCATTGATAGGTTTTAAAATTAAAGCTCTTTGAAACTTTCATGCCTGTCAGTGCAGCCCAGGAGCACTAAGCCACAGCTGTCTGGTGCCACATGCTAACAGACCAAGTCTTGAAAAAAGGGTGGCAATTTTTCTACCCTTGCTTAGAGTTCCCAGCCAATGCTGAATGGAAGAAAATAAATCAGATCTTTCTTTTTAGTAGGGTGTATGAAATAGCAAAGGCTGAAGATGCCTTGGAGTTCCTGTTCTGTTTAATTTATCATCTCTCACAATTGCCCTGAAAACTGGAAACATCCCTTAATGGATACAGTTTCTTTGTGACAGAAACTTCATTAAATTCTTTATATAAAAATTACTTAAGGCTCAACTATCGATCTTAAAAGATCTTCAGATTTTCACAATTATAGTAAAATTTATGATTTGTGAAGATAAGCATCTTAATTACAGAATATTTTAGTTTGGAAGAGACCTCTGGAGGTTATCTAGTCCAGCCCTCTGCACAATGAAGGCAGGTTGCTTAGGGAGTAATTATTTTTAATATCTTCGAGGGTGGAACCCCACAGCCTTTTTGGGCAACATCTTCCAACATTTGAACACCGTCAAGGTGACAACAGCCACTTTTGCTGTGAGAGCACATTGTCAGCTTGTTGTCTACCAGGATCCGTGGGGCCTTTTCTGCAACGGTCAGGGTAAACAGCTCTTTTACCAAGTACAGTTTCCTTAAAGAAAATCACCAAGTTGCGTTATTAGATGCATTGCTTTTACTGTGATTTCTTTCATTCACATTTGATTTTAGTGCTAGTTGTTCGGCCCTGAGCCTCAAGAGCAATTTTTGATGTACAAATTTCATTTGTACCTAAGACATTTCTGCAGGTACCTGTAGAGAACTCTGCAAAATGAAACAAACCAAACTTCTATTTACTTTGAAAAGGACCCAGCAGCTCATGTCGTACACTGGAGACAAACCGCAGCGCATGTTTAGTAATGGGAATGTACAGCCTTAAAGGTCTGGACAAACCCATCAGGAACTACTGAAATCTCCTTTTTTCAGACATGACGTTTCAAACTGACGTTCAGCAGCGAGACAATAATTTTTCATAAAATGTTTCTGAGGTGCTAGTTTTAGAAGTTTGAATTGGCAATGTTTATCCAGTAAGTTTTCAATTCGATCACGTCAGTGGACTGTGGCAAGGGCAATGTACCTCTGTTATGTCAAACCTAGGCATCTTTGAGTCATTGCTTTTGTTGTTATTGGTAATCATGTGTATGTTGTTTGAGCAATAGTTTGATATCAAATACACCGATACTACTCTGACAACAAAGTCATAATTAATATCTTGAGCACCCAGATTACTTGCCTGTACAAGCATGTGTTACCAGAACATGGTATCTGTGGCGGGATGGACCACCTTCTTAATTTTACTGGCTTCTGATGAATCTCATTCAAAATCTACTGACTCAGTAGAAAAACTAGTATAGCCTTCAGTGGGTTTTGGATTAAAGGCATTTGATCTTAGGGAAATTGGATAATCTGTAAAAGAAGGATCATAATGTTTCTCTCTTGTTAAAAGTAATTGAAATGCCTAGAGGGAAAGTACAAAGTATGCACTATTACTGTTTTATCTATTAAGAAAACTGGTTTTATCAATTCTTATTTAATTACTTAAATGAGTAATTTAAGGCTTTGTAAGGCCTCATGTATCTGGTTTTTCATTTGTTTCTTCCAGTTGAAACAGGGTGGTTACTATGGAAACAAAGACATTGCAAGATTTGAGTTGCTGTTAGCTTTGGGAACAAATACATTATTATGAAAACAACCCCCCCCCCCCCCCCCGAGATATTGAACTATAAAGTAGAATAAGGTCCTTATTAATTGATAAATCCTGGGTAAAAGCTAGTTTTATACTGTAAGTGTGTGGAATAGAAACCACTCTGGCAGAAACAAATGAAAAAAATGGAAGTTAATGGAGCTGTCATTTCAATATTCAATAATATTATCTAGAATATGCAATTTCCCAGATGTAATTCCCATATCCTACATGAACAGTTACAACAAAGTGAAAGGCTTACCGACACCAACGTGCTTTTCCTGTCACAGTGTAACAGCAAAATGTGTACACTTCTAGAAACAGCAGAGCAGTTGGGAAAATAGAGCCGCTCTCGACATCAGTTATGCGGGCAATATATGGCATAGTCCTCCTGGCACCCCCTCAGCTATTTGCACAATTATTTTTTTGGCCATCTCACAGACTTGCATGTTTATGCACAGGGCAAACAGGCGTGCATGCAGAAAGGAGGAATTGAAGCCCCTCAGTGTGGGAGGACCTGACGTCCTGAGGGTTGACAAATGTTTCCAGTCTTTGCTTTCCAAGCTCCTGAAGATACAGGAAAGAGTGGACCAGGCCGGTAGGAATTAGAGAGATGTCAGTTCTCCTCTCCCATACATAACTCACTTTTGACTGTAGTGACCCTACAGTGTTCAAAATCAGGAACGAGTTGCATAATTGAAATTGGCTCAAACTGGGCAAATCAGCTCAAATACAGGCATGGAGCCCAGTGAGCTAGAATAAGAGCCCAAGCTAACCTGTAGGTTGATTTCACTGGAGTATTTGCTAAAACACAGCCGGTATGCATGCGCACGCATGCATATAGAGCCATGCTTAGAAGAATGATTCAATTATAGATACAGCTCTTTGACTAATAAAAGTACTTAATAAATCATCAATCACCAAACACCCCAGTTTGGAAGGGACCTCGAACTGGTCCAATCTTTCATGTGAAAGGGAGCCTAGATGAAGTTATCTAGACTGTCTGTCCAATTGCATCCTGAAAACCTCCAGTGATGAGGTGTCTACCATGTCCCTGGGGAGGCTGTTGCAGTAAATGATTGTTCCCACTGTCAAAAATATCTTTCTTACATGGAGGTGAAATGTCTCCCAGTGCAACTTGTACCTGTTGCCCCTTGTCTTCTCCATGTGGCTCCTTGTGAAGAAAGAGTCCTCTCTGTGGGTGCCCTTTAGGTACAGGAGTAGTGTGATGAGGTCCCCCTGAGCCTTCTCCAGGGAGAAGAGATCTAACTCCTTCAGTCAAACCTAACTCCTTCAGTCAAGGAAAAGAAAAAAAGCAAATTAAAGAGCTGTATTTTTGTGGGGCATTTTAAAAACTGTTGAGTGTATGAAATCAGGCTCAGCCCTCAACCAGTACTTTGTGACCTCAAAATGCTGTTGTTGGTTATGCACAGAAACATCAGAGGAGACTCTGTGTTCTTCCTCTACACCATTTGCACTTGCACAACTTATTTTTAGCACGTTACAGAGCATGTGTGAGTACCTATGTAAATGCATGCTTGTTTGTGTATGTTTTATCTGGCTAAAGAGAAGGTGTTTCTCACGAAGTTTGTAGGCCTGACTCTCAGAAACAACGCACGTAGAAAATACAGACCTGAAGTCATTTACTGGGTGAATGAAGTCCATGTCTTTTCTCCAAAGAAAACTTTGTCTGAGATCAAAATCAAAATTAGTTAATTGAAGGCCCCAAATAAATACTTCCATGGGCTTTGCAGTTTTTATATCTTCCCGAAGTGCCATGAAAAGCATACTTACATAATGAGCATTGGCTCATGTTTTCAGGGGAAAGAGTTTGCCAGCCTTGATAGTAGGGAAAACTTCAAAGGCTGTGATAAATCAAATGAATAATTTGTCTGGAGGAAGTCTGTATAAATTGGTCATGTTATCTAAATGTGTCAAATGAAATGTTAAGATCTCCCTCTCTCTTTCTCCGGGAATAATTGGATTTGCACATCTCTCTAAATCGCTAGTCTTTTCACCAAAATGTAAGCACATTTATTTTTCATTACCTGAGTGCCTGTCATGATACATGGTTACAGAAAAGTGGCCAAAGCTATACGGGAGGGCTCAAGCAGGCTGATTCTACATATTCCTACTGTTGGCCCACCTGATGTGAAGATGATCAGCAGGCCATGTAAGACTAGCTCAGTTGTGCATCCCCAATTCAGATAAGCTGGACTGGATAAGATGAAAGGGTCTAAGATTCTTTGTAAGTCATTCAAAGGTAAGTTAGAAGGCTTCATTACTGACACATGAGTTCCTCTAGAGGATCATTGTTTCTGTATTTAGCATTCTGGAGGAAGAAGAGGTAACAGGAAAATGGCACTTTAAAATTATTTTGATTTTTCTTCAGTTTCTAAGCTTTTAAAGAAGCGTTGGGTTATACCTATCACTTGCTGTTCTTATAGGAAAGGGACTGTGGATTCAGAGGTTTTATTCTCTGTTATTCATAAGTATTTTTTTCTTAACTGGGTATTTATGAAATTCTAGTATGTACTTACTTAAAAATTGATTTGGTTTTCTATGCATTAAATGCTCTTTTTTCTGATGCCAGATTTACCAAATTTACTAATGCAAATTTGGATGTTTAATGTTAAAGCCAAGGACAAAGCATCTTGTCCATATTTTATGAGTAAAATGTTCAAAGTTCCTTCCTAGTAGAACATGCAGATCTCTTAATTGTTCCAGTTATCTTATGAAGAGAACACGTAGATCTTTCCTTAGTGTTCTGCCTTTCAGCTGAGAATCTGAAATGTCAAGAAAACAGAGAAAGTTCCAACTTGGAAGCTGCAGTACAAAATAATGTGTTAGAAATTGAAATAGTGATAGATAAGCCTGTGCTTGTGCAGTGCGAGTTTGAAATCTTATAGGTGCATGTATTTCAGCTTCTATTTACACTTTTTATCTAAAAACATCCTTTGATTTCATATGAAGTGATCTATCGCCTTACCACACTACAGCAGAATTTTTATTTTTTAATGTTATGTTTTAAATGTCTTGAGAGACCAGATTTCTGTGGCAATACTAGAAACATATTGTCACAATCCGCCAATTGTTACCGACAGCAGTTTTACCCTGGATATGCTTTCAAGCCGTGTGTAAGCCGAAAGCAAAAAATGGAAAATAACATTTGGAATATAATGATGGGACCTCAGGTATTGATGAAGTAGAGCTGGCTTGAGTTACGTTTATGGTTTGGCATGCTACAAGTGATTTTTTATCACAGGAACATAGTAAAAATAAACTACAAAAGTACTTGCAAACATGCTTTCTTGAGCTAAAATTCACTACTTTGAAGTATCTTCATGCAATTATTCATATTAGTATGAACAATTCATTAGTTCATACTAATTGATTAGTTCATATTAGTAAAATGAAACACATCTGTGATTATCTGCAATGCTGAAATAAGTGAAATAGGCAAGTCTGCTGTGGCCTCCACATGGGACATTTGCTTTTGGCTTGTTGAGTTTTTTAACTATTCCATATACATTGTTGAGGGCTGTTAAATAATAATCTGTCCTTCGATTATTGGCCCCTCAGATGACAGTTGGATTAACATTGAATTGATTATTGCATTTTAATCTGGGTGAACGTGTGCTCCAGTAGGGACTGAAAAATAATATCTTAGCAGGGGAAGGAAAGGAATTATTTCTTTGGGTGCTCCCCTGGCTATAGCACACACCCCTCAACCCCAAGCATTTTCTTGAGCATCCAAGTTACGTTCAGACCTTCCACCCAGAAACTCTTGGCACCATGCACTGCCGGCAAAGCAAGAGCCAGCAAGTGGGTTCAACTCAGGTTCATAAAATTTAGCAGGAGGTGAGGGGTGCGTCGTAGCAGCAGCTGGGCAGGTCACAGCATGACCAAAGAAAAAGGGGCAAAATTACATACATGTTTTGGAGGTAAGAGTGGTGAGGGAGATCAGGATGTTTGGGGATGGAGTTGGGTCCATTGCTGAGGTAAGGGAAGGAACACCTTTTAGAGTTGTGCATTAAACGAGAGAGGATGATACTTCTGCCTGCTGACTGTTTCCTTGGTATGCTTTTCTTTCATTTATCAGTTGCAAATGCAAGGCAAAAAGGCAGTGCTGTTTTTGTTGTGGTTATTTTTCCAGTGGATCGATATTTAAATTATACTCAGACCTGAACCTGGTTGTCCAACCAAAAGCTCCTATTTTTTTGTTGGTGGTGGTTTGGTTTAGTTATTGTCTTTTTGGTTTGGGGTGGGGGGCTTTTTTTTGGTTGGTGAATTTGAAATCTGGAGCTGATCTCTGATGAAGTGTTGGCAATAAGGGTTAGGCAGGTCAGAACAGAAACTTCACCTGAGTATGACAGAAATGTGAAACAAAATCTGATTCCAAATCATGATCTGTACCTTGCAATTTATACTCACTATTTACTTTAAACTTAGCTCATCACCATCACATTGTTTTAATAAGTTCCTAAGTATGTAATTGTACTAAGATTATTTAACATTATTCTCTGGTTTTATCCATAGCAACTTGTAAAGTGAAATACTTAAATACAATAACAACTTTCCAGCTGAAATCTGAATCAAGGTTCATTATTTCCCTAACTCCTTAAATCAAGATCTGGTGCTTGGTCAAAAGGTTTGTACAGAAAAATACTGTTAAATTATATTATCAGGCAAGATTGGCAAGTATTTTAGATGACTTTTTAAACCTTCTTTTCAGAAAAGTACTTAAGCCCGTGTCTAAACCTTAAAACTGTAAGTAACTCAAGTTCACCGTGCCAGACTTCTTTCGGGGCATTTACTCAATATAGTAGAGGGGTTTAGTATACTGAATAGGAAACAGAGCAAATGAAGAGAAGAAAAAACAGAGAGATTTACACTTCTGTCTAGACCGAGCTCTAACTGTGGGCAGCACGGTAATGAGCATGTGCCAGAATGAGCATTAAAGTGGACAGGTGCCAACTTTTTCATTGTGAGTAACCTCTTGCAGCTGGAGCCTATTCACTGGAAGGAAAAGGCAGAGCCACCGATGACTCCAGTGGTGCAAAACCAGAGCGCTCCCGAGTGGAAGAATTAGCTCATGGTGTACTCCTTGGCAAAATCCTGGAGAGTTTGTAAACACACAAAAAAATACCATAAAACGTAATTGTAAGTGGTGCTTTGTTTAGTATGATTCGCCCTAAGTCAGGGTTGGGTCTTTCTGGTTGACTGGTTGGTTGACACTTGCCTCATGCACCATGCCGTTGGATAGTGGGATCAGCATTTTCCGAAAGAGGTGCTGTGCTATGGCTTCACTTGCGCTTACCAGTGGTGCCTATATGGCTCCTAATATGCCACCAGAGCAACAGCTGGGAATATATTGCCTTCACAGATGTACCTGTTGCCTCTCTATAGAGGAACTGCACAGAAAGTCACTCCTGTTTCTTGAATAAGAACTGCTGGTGGTCTGTTTAGCCCAACTGCTAGATGCCACACGTGTAGCAGACAAAGCCAGCGTGTGCCCTGGGTGTCCCAGTCCTCCCAACTGTGCCAGGAGATGGACTTCCAGCTTCGTTCTCTGGATGGACAATCATCCTCAGGAGGGCAATCTACAGAGGTCCTTCAAAGTCCTGTTTGCCATACGGAGAAACATAAATGCAGATGGGTGCAGCTGCCTCAAATGTCAGCTTTGTTACAAGCCAGCAGAAAGAGCTGAATTAGGTTTGTGACAGCTCCACTGGTCTGCTACCTAACACAGACCAAATCACCATGTTGACCTCTACTCCTTGCCTATCTAGCCGTCCTTTCTAACCTGCCAGTTTTGCATATTACTGAATTGCTTTTTATACATACCTGCTTAGATAAGATGGAATTTTTCAACCGCAAAAGGCAGTAATATGTACTGACTGATTAAAACCAGATTTTTTTCCATGATACAACCTCTTAAATAAAATACAAAATTTCAGAAACGTTTAAGCAGATATCTGTAGAAGCCAGGACTTTAATAACACTGCATAAATTGTGGTTCTTTAGATGAGCTTTTTGCTTTCTCTTCATATAAATGTCTGTCATTAGTTATGTGCAAAACTCAGAACTTCAGTTTTTGGAATGAATACTTCCCGGATCTTGCTTGCGCAAGATTAGTTTAAGCATCTCATGAGCAGGAGCTCTTGTTGGACTCCTGCTTTTAAGTACGTTCCATGTCTTGGGAGGTTGGAAGTGGATGCAGCCAGGATGCTGCAGGGCAGCTGCTCAACAGTTCAAGTTCTCCTTAACCCCCTTCATTGCACTGGATTAGCCCATGGGGAAAAGAATGAGCTTATGAACCCTCTAGCTCTCCACAATAAGTCTTTAATGACATGCTTCAAATGCAGGGTGTCTGGTGTTTGTTGTGCTCTTTTAACACTTCAGCTTCCAGTCTGACTACTGCATTGAAGCAAAAAAAAAAAAAAAAAATCAAATATGTTGGGGCCTCAAATGGAGCTACAGTTTTGCAAACCTTTATTAACTCACCTGTCAGTCTAAGACTGGTTTTAGTTTTTAATTTAGTGAAATGCTTAATGTAGTCTGTCTTGATCCTTGATTGCTGATTATTATTCTGGTCCTTCTTTGATTAATGACTCATTAGAAATAGGGCTGAAGCAGCCCCCCAGTTCCCAGCCAAGCCAACATTTGGATATCTTCTAATAGTTTAACTGAAATGGGAATTGCTAAAAATATTGCTTGTCCTATAAAGTCAGTTTTGTCACTGTCTAAACTGGGACAGAGTTCTTTATAACATGTTTGAATGCCCTCAGAAAACAAATTGCTTTCTCTGTTTAAAAGAAAATGTTATTTTCTTTTCATTTTTTGTATGCCCATTTCACTTTATAATACTGAAAATAACTACGCAGCGTCAGTTCTGTTGGCCTGTGTTCTTTGTAATCATGGTCCCTTTTACAGGCAGAATAGTTTTTAAGTATATATATTGTTTCTTTCCCAAACCTAATAATGCACATCAAAGGAGAACTTTTGCTATAGTGCACTGTATCTACAGCTCTAGTCCTGTCCTTTTTCCTCAGAGGCCCCAGTTGTGAAATTTCTCTTATGCTCTGAGGAAGGGAGAAGAAGCAGTGAAGGAGGACTAAAGAGCATTGCAGCAAAGCAACTCACAAGGCAGATTAGCGTAGTTAAATCAAAGGGCAGAGCTGTGGCTGCAAGTGGCAAGCACCCACGGTATATTTGAGGGCATGGCTTTGCAGAGAAGCGAGAGTGCAATTGCAGGTTTTCCCTAGAATGTTGTCCTCTCAGTTAATAAAGATTTTATGTGGTCAAGAATCTGAAATGCTTGGCTTTCCTTTAATTTCCACAATTTCCCATTTTAAATAAGGGTTAATAAAAAAATAAGCGACATTCCTATGAAATATGCAAATAGACCCAACTTAGTTAACATCATTTAAGTCATAGTGGCTTTGAGTGCAGCTATTTTTATTGCACTTTTAATAAAAATAGTCCTGGACAATTAATTAACATTGCAGTATCTCATGGGTCTTTCCTTGTGATATACTGTAATCACTTGAGGTAAAAAATCTTAGTCCCCAAGAGTGTATCAACATCATAGCTGTTATTTCTTTTCACGTAGAAATGTGGAGTGCCGTTGTCAAGCTCTGCACATTTGAGACTTGAGGTCAATCATTCCTATTAGCTGCAAATGTTACCATTCCCTGGCTGGAGAAATACAGGGTCGAGCATGTGTATCCCATGGAAGAGTAGTCATCTGTTTCAGACAAGTACATAGAATAAAAATTAGCTTAAGTTTTTCCATGTGCACCTGGCATGTCCATTTAAATAAAGAACACCAAAGGAAACATTAAACTCACATACACCCAAAACCTGGCCCAAAACCATGCTTGATACTCTGGTAGTTCGTCTGGAATTGATTGGCAACTTTTTTACTAGGTTAGACACAAGTAGGCAGCAGTCTTAGTTCATAGGCTATGTCACCACAACGAGGTGGAAACGTAACTGGAGCACATGCAAGCATAACTTCTTCAAGTTAGGAGGAAAAAACCAGTTGCAGTGAAGATGTAGTTGCATGGACTTCGTTAGTGACAGGGAATATATTTATGATCTCTAGCCAGCCTGCGTGTACTAAAGACTGATCTGCCACGTCAACACCGCTAGCTTGAGTAAGGTAGGATACGATCACGCTTCTGCTTTGTGGTGTTTTATTCCTCGTCTCTGTTTTACTGCAGTGTAACTGTGGGGCTTTTGGTTACACACTTTAACCAACCAAATCTGAAAATATATAACCTCTGTTTCAGTTTGACCATTTGTAAAGAGATGATGGGAGGGTGGCTGTGGTTCTCATGAAACCTATATAATTACTGAACTTAATTTCCACTATGCAGGGCTCTGATAAGCCCAGAAGGCTCTCCAAAGTTGTTTTCTTGTTTAAGCCAGGAGGTAGCCTCAAAACATGCTTTACTTTGGTCGGTTCTACAGCAGGAGCAAAGGAAATGCAAACTGCTGTCAATGTTTGCAGCCAAAAGGCTTTGATCATGATGGATTGGATGTAAATGGCGATCAAGGCTGTCCTTACAAAGTGCTGTCCCACAGTGTGTGTCTTAGCATGTGCTGCAGTTTCAGCAGACCAGTTCTCAAAGCCTTCCAGTAAGCCATGAGTGGAAAATCCAAATGCGTACTTATATTTACCAATGGCAGGAAAAAGAATATTTTTAATGAGAAAAAGACAGTGGCTTTATTTCAAATGGAATTTAAAACCTCATTGTAGCTGATAGCTGCATGTTTTATTTTGTGGCCCTTTGAATAGACATTTTTTATGGAGCAGAAAAATGCCTCTGAGAAGATGATCTCAGGGATGTTGTTATTTTCTCTGCTGTGACGTAAGGCAGGAGCACACAACTCAGCATTTTTCGTCTTTACAAGCTTACATTAATTTACTTTGACAGCATTTCCAACCCATATAGTAGTTTAGGACTATCTGCTTGTGCTACCTTCCTATTTTAGACAAGCAATGCTTTGCGTGAGACTGTTAATTTGGCAAAGGGCATGGGTTCACATTTGGTTTTCATAGACTGATAGATTTAAAGGCCAGAGGAGACCATTATGATCATCTAGTCTGACCTCCCACTTCAATCAGGGCACAAGCCTCACGCAATCGTTACTGCAATGAGATCGTGACTTCAGTGTGAGCCAGACAACAGCTTAAAGAAAGCATCCAGTCCTGAGTTACCTTCCTCTAATTTTTAGCATTAGTTTTTCCAACTTCAGACTCCAGTCCCTGGATCATATCATTTTATAGGCATGCAGAGTCAAAATGAAACATCATCCCCAACTGTCTTTTTCAATTACGTGTCTGTGATTTCATCTACTTGGATTTATCCCAAGATCATAGGAATATTTATGTTGTATAGTTGTCAGACCATGTTAAATGGACAGTAAGCATTTTTTTCACTTTTTACTGGATGTTGTAAAAACAGTTGCAAAGCACGCATGGAATGTCAAGATCTTGGGCTAGGTCTGCATTGGTATGTCAGGAAGCATTCAGCCTGGCTTTTGCTTTTTGAGAGCAGTTTGCATCCACTGAGTTAACATGCGTGTAGCCTGTTCACAGAGCAAATGCACAGCAACTATTGTCCTTTTAAAAACCAACCCCTGCATTTCTAAGATCAGTTTTTAATAGATAATGAAAATTGGCAAGTGACAAGAAAGATAAGGAAAGGCAGGTGCAAATATTTAAGAAATCATGATTTACCTAGAACATTTCCAAAAATACAGTTGTAATTTTTGTTCACCTAAGAGAAAGGGCAGTGGCAGCGGAAGATTAGGTGGGAGGAAGGAAGATACTTTGAATAAGCTTATTCTGCCACTCATTTTCACATGTACTCATTATAATGTGAGAGCACGCTTTCTCCAGACTTAAAACCTGGCCACAATTCACTATCCCAGGAATTCTGGTCTACAGCACTGGATCAATTTTTCAAGATGGCCAGAGCTCCAAGTTTGGCATTGACGTTTTACACAACTTAGGAAGTTTCTGGTGTGGATGTGAAATGAGTCTGCGATGCTTTGGAAAGCCTGTGAGCAAACTTCTTCTTCTGAAATTTAAATGTCTTTCAGGCCCTTTCTGGCTCTCCCTGTATGGAGTAAAGAAAGAGGGCAGGGCTTGAACTCTGCTTCTGGTACCTACTATCATGTGGTAGCCAAAATGGTACCATGGTCTGTATGGGAATAGAATAGGGGAAGGAACTAGAGGAAGATATTGCCAAGAGAAAATCGGGGTAAACATACTGCAAGAATCGATCGAGTTTTATGACCTTTAAAACTTTCAAGTCAGGCCAGTCTTAAGAGCTGCAATATAGTACTTGCCCAGTGAAACTGGAAAGGTTGACATTAATTTCAGAAAGCAGCTGCCACGTTCTTGTTATCTTGTAAAGCATTAATGTAAACTGATGTTCTTCAACAAAATTTTAACAAAATTCTGGTAATTCTTGACTTCAAAAGACCCCGATCTCTTACATACCAAACTGCATGGAAACAAAATTCCAGGATTTCCAGTATGAAAATGACAGATCGAGGAGCTAGAGCACAGGAATGCATTAACTGCAATTTTTGTAAGGCAACTCACTTGTTTAGTAGTTATCTTCTATTTTCACGGTTGAGAAATACAGAGGACATCAAGAGACCTGAGTGAAACCATAATAATATATATGGGTTTATGTTTATATTCACTGGATAGGAAACTTACTCTAAAATGTTGTTCTTTATCCAGGATTTGAAAATATCCTGGATATAATAATCTGTGGGTAAATAAATTTCTCTTTCAGAGAAAAATACTTACTCTTCATGTATTAATGGCCTTAGTTGAAGACACTTTGAGGTTATTTAAAATCACCGTAGTGTTCCATATCAGCTTTGAGAACATTTTTTCTTCATGGTATGTATAGGTCCCGACTGTTAGCATTTATTATGTCCCATAATACATTTTAAATTAGGCAATCTCAATCAAGAATATACATTTTTCATTTTAAACCTTTTAGTATAAAATATCAGAACATGTACAAAATGAATATATGAGCAATAAGAAGGTACATAAATATGATTTCAAGAGCATTTGCACATTTGGATCCCCTTAGCAAACTGGTTTTTAAAGACAAAGGTTATCTGATACTGTAACTATATATGTTATTTTGACTATGCATGTGAGTCTCAGCTCTACAAAGGGACATCTAACAGCACAGCAAACATGCCTTTGCAATTAAATGATCGTTCACAGTATAGCTTATGGAAATATAAGATACAGCTCAAACTGTTCGGTAAAGAATGCCCATTCTTGTTACTCTTTGTTTTAATGGGCTATAAAATAAATGCAGTGTAGAAGGTATTTTTACAGCCAGAGCTTGTGATACACGATATGCATAGCTGTGCTGGGAAGAAAATGCCAAAATTATGTACTTCAAACACCCATCACGCTTCTCGGAAGGGTTACATACATAAAGCCATCAAAATCCTGTGCTATCTTTAATGGAACAGGACGGACTGGTCCTCCGGTGTTTACAGCATCAGCCCTGGTAAATGCCAATGTACGTATGGTTCAGCAATGAAATACTGCCAGCTTCGTTTGTTTGTAGCCATATGCAAGAAGGAGTAAGGAGACTGCACGGCTGCAGAAAGGGAGGGCAAGGAACAAAGTTTTAAACCAGCATAAAATAGGCAGGCAGGGCCAGAAAACAAACAGACAAACACACACACACAAAGTGGTAACCGGGGGGAAGGATGAGTTAACGGTAGCTGGAGGGACTTAAGCGATGGAATAGATACGTTGGGGGGAAAAGTAGTAGTGTGAAGAAAAAAAGCCCATTAATAAAAGATGAGGAGGGATGAAATTAATGAGAGCTCTGCAGAGACACTACAGCCCTTGTGGGGAGAGAAGCACAGGGCCCAGTTCTGGTATTCTTGTTCCGTACTTCCTAGATACTGGGGGCTGCTCGGAGGACAAAGTACAATTAAAAGGCAGGGACTGTCAGCCTGTCAGGAATACTAAGCAAGGGACTAGTCTCACACACTTGCATAGGTGAATAACTATGAGAAACAGCTCGTCATGCCAGCAGTCCCCGGGTTTATTCAAAATGAAATATGTGCCCCTCAAGTCACTGAAATAAATGAGTGTTTACAGTTAGGACTCTTTAATGGCTTGCTGCCTTTTTTTCTTCTTTTTTTGTACTTCAGTTATATTTACAGGGCTTTTTTGTATCTCTGGAAACTGTGTTTTATGCAAAAAAAGGACTTTTTTATGCCCATGTGCTTCCAGAAGATGGAATTTCATGCCAAACAGCAGCTATCTTGGGATGCGTAGTAAAAAATGAGGAGCTGGTAGCTGCAAGTTCCACAGTGCATGGCATGGTCCCGGTCCCAAGGCAGCCAGACCAGGGTGCAAGTCACAGCCGTCGCAGACCTCCTCCTCCTCGTGTGCTTGGATTTTCTTCCTGTGGATTTGGAGGGGAGAAGGGAGGCTGAAAGTGTTGTTGCTAGATCCCAATCTCACATGCAATTGCACAGTGGCCAGGATGCAGCCTCAGATCTGGAAAGCACTCTGCTCTCCCACAGTTGCAGATATTTATTGCAACCATAATCGGTTGATGAACACAGACACAAGTCGCAAGTTCTCTCTGAAGAACAGTTAGTGAAGGCACAATTTGTGAATAGATATTTCATTCTTACGCGTAGAAAGGATGTTTTTCTTTAGAATTATTTATTAAAAAATATAACTCTACTGAACTAGAGAATTAAATCAGTTAGATGCTGATCCATCTACTGGGTCCTTACAAGGACAGACCCAAAGGGGCACGTGCTCAGAGACCTCAGTTAGCAGCAAGCTTTTAAATTCAGATATTTAAATTCAGATGACTGAGAGCAGGAAATAAGGAGTCAAAAAGTGGTCTCAGTCAAAATAAACCACTTTTTTTGGTGAGACATTTTTAGCTTCCCTGCTCTTCTCCTTACTCCTCTCTCCCCCCCACCCAAATAAGCCTAATTGCTTAATCTAGTTTTTAATAGGTCTTTAGAAACTCTATTTTCTAGAACTTTCTTTTATTTTGAACATTTCTGCTCTCTTGTCTTGCCATACTTGATGCATGGACAAAACATCTGATGGAGCATATAAAAATTAGTCTCATGTTCATACCTGTGTAATTACAAAATTCAGATCCTGAAAATATATCCATTTTTCAACTGTTCACCTAAACATTAAATTCTTCAAAATGCTAACGTGTTCTTTTCTTTCTTTTTGACAGCAAAATTTGGAGAGTAACCTCACCAACCTTATTAAGAGGAATACTGAACTGGAAACTCTTTTGGCGAAACTTATTCAGACCTGTCAGCATGTAGAAGTGAGTACTGACCTCCATTTGAAATACTTGTAAACTTAATTAATTACATTCACTTCCAGCATTCAGGAACTAAACTTTAAAAAAAAAAAAAAAAAAGCAACAAGCGCAGAACTAAATTTAAATAGTGGTAAACTGATTTGGAGCTTTTTCACTGGTAAGTGGTATTCTTAATACAGATGAACCTCCTTTACATTCCTCCCTATCCCTTTTCAATTATGATATGTTTGTATGGCCCCTGCCACTGCTATACTTGAGCACATCAGTCACTATCTGTAACAGGTTTATCTTTTTAGGTCATTTGTCAGGTAGAGTAATATTTACAGGTGAAAAACTAAGGCAAAGAACCAGATCCACAATGATATTTAGGTTTCTATCTGCCACTGATTTTTTTTTCATCAGAATTAGTATCTAAATACATATGTGGACTCAAAAGTCATACATGAAATATATTTATCTTCGGAAGAAGAAGGATGCTTACAGGCTTTTGAGTTGCCTCAGTTACATATTGCACTTTGAGTATCACAGAAAATCTTTAGCAAGGAGGGATTTGAATCCATATTTCCCCAAGATCTGGGGGATTTTTTAGGTGGCCCCATGCAGGCTGCTGCTCTACATGCAAATTAAAATAACCACAGACTAATTCAGCTATGGGAGATCACACAAGAAGAGATCAGATTCCAAAATAGATTATTTTTTAGCAAAACTTTTCTTTTTACTTTTTGCCATGAGGTAAGACCTTTTCAGCTCCTTATAGTACATTCAGGTCAACAAAGCCAAAACCACTATGAACAAAAAGCTTCTATATCATAAAAAACTTACAAAAAACAACATGAGTTTATGCTTTCTGCCAGTAAATATTATACAAACATCCCCCTGGCATCAAAACTTTATCACCAGTGCTTTCCTTGTTGTCAGTCAGCCATGAGTCCCAGGTGACACACCAGATACAAAATAGTTTTACCCCTTCTCCAGGTAAATTGTGGCTGAGAAACACTAGAAGACTAGGAAAGGCTCAACAGCATGAGGCGCATGTGCTTGCTGACAGATATACTGGATTCACTGAGATACACCAAGTTCATCATTTGCAGTGCTACCAGTTTTCATAAGTTCTAAACTCAATTTAAGATGGCATGGGGAATTTAATGAGGTAGGAATCAGAGGAGCTGGCACAACATAAATACTGCTGATTTAGAGTGGAACAAGCTTTCGACCTCAATCACAGAGAAAAGGTATTTTCAGTTCAACAGCTAGTTACTAGTCAGATTAACAGGGAAAACTTATTTTCCCTGTGAAAAATGGTTGGGGTTTTGTTTGTGTTACAATGGTGCCTGTTGACAGGCTTCTACATCGGACCATTTTGCTTCTGACTGCACCGCAATTCCTGCAGCAGCCTCGTTTATTCAGAGAAGGGTGCACTCTATTTTCCTAGCAGACAGGCAGCATTAAATAATAATAGTGTTGTGTAGAAAAGGTATTCCACTTTGAGTATGGTTGTCTATATATGTGAAAGGAAGCCAGGTTTCTTCACCAGCATTACCTGAGGAATAGCCCTGGGGAATTTGGGAGAGGAAGGTAGCACTGTTTCAGTGCTTCCGAAACATGGATATAATTTAAGAGAAAGTTAGCTGTGACATAAACTGCTGTAACGCAGCCACCTGCCAGCTGTGCAGAAAGGCACTCGGTTTTTAGCGAAGCCTTTTTCTTCCTTATAAAGTCCCATGGAAGTTCTCCATAGGGCTTCTTCATTTCTGTCTTTTTCAGACTAAAATTCAGTGACCTAATTAAGCCCAGGAGCAACTTTTGCTTGTGAATAGATTCAATGTCACATCTTGAAAATTTGGCATCTGTGTAAGTACCTTGTCGACTGTGGTAATGGCACGTGCTGCAGATGAAAAGGAAAAAAAAAGTCCACCCAAAAAACCCAAGGCAACCAAAACCAAACCAAAACACAAACCAAAACAAAAAAAAACCCAAGACTGTTCTTCCAAAGAGATCATCTTATCCATTTTTTCTATCTGCTCCACCTCTGTGGAGCCTCACTGACGCCATGGGGCTCAACCAAACCATGAAAGTCTCCCCACAGTATGGGACATGAGGTGCACGGTTTGAGTTCTTTGTATGGGCAGCAATAACATCAGGCAGAACAACTGTAGTATCAGCTGGAACGACTGGAGTAGGTAATGAGAGACAGAGACAAGGCACGTTTTCTTCCTCTTTATATAAAACTTGGAGCAAAACCCATGAAGCAGATGGGCTCAGGACAGCATAAGGCCTCTTCTTCATTGGTGGCCTATGTCCAGGATGGGCTAGATCTGGAAAATTTAAAATCGCTCCTCCGTCTCCTCTGTAATTCTGCACTATATCACCAACTCTAAAGTTTAGTATTACAAAAAATCCAACTTGTTCAACTGGTAACAGATGCGCTACTGTCCCTGGAGTCCTGTTTTAGAAAATTTCTCTGTAGACATAAAGCAATAGCAGCAAAGTTGTTAATGAATTCCTACCACGTTTTATTCATCAAATTAGTCTAATTAGCATTTAAATTGGCTAAAAATTAAGAAATGAGCTTCAGTCAAAACCCTGGACCTAGGCCACGCTGGAAATCGGGCAAGTGGGGATGTGGAAGTAAACTTTAAAGCTATCTCTGTTTCTCAGAGCTCTGTGAAAACTTCAGATATGATGTGAGTATCTCCAACATTAGAGAAGCTGAGGCTTAGATAGATTTTTAAAAAGTCAGTATGCATTCTTTCTTTCTTGCTTTGTGACAGAAATTAATCCTAAACCAGGAACACGTATGAAGCAAACAGTATGTTGGTTGTAACGTTAATGTTACAAATTTAAAATCATAAAATATTGGGAAAAGAAAAGCTGAAGTTTCCAATGACTGTATTAGCATTGCCATATGAACTCACTCAAAGGTTGAAACCGAACAGATAGTTAATTTAATGGGAAATGTCTTCTTTTTCATTTTTTGATACAATATATTACAGATAATGATGTAAAATATATAGTATACAATTTGTAAACATGTGAAAACATAGGTAGTACACTTTAAAAACTGCTGTTACATACTTCGATTTTCCTTACGTAATTTTAAATAAATAATTTTAATAATGTTATTTTAATGTTGCTTTAGATTTTGGGGGGTTTAAAACCAGTTGAAAAAAAGAAAAGAAGCTTTGGGTGTCACACATAATTTAAACTTTGAAAAACAAGGAAGGAAAGGAAAGGAAATCATTATTCCTTGTGTTGATGTTACGAAGTTTTTATTAGGGGATATATAAACTTTAAAAAAAGCTACGCTAATTAACATTTATTCGTAGAAATAAACGCTAACGTTTTTTAAAGCCTTTGTCAAGTAATAAACCAAAAAATTCAATATTACATAAAAAATGAAAAAGGAATGACTTTTTTGGCTTTTGATATGGAGCAGAAGCTGATGTTTCTGAAAATGAACAATAAACAGGCTTTGTGTCTTTTGCATAAATGAATCCTCACCAACCAAACCAAATGTTGTCGCAGAGCCACTGTTTCTCATCAGCAAAGTGAGCTGTTAATGGCTTCCCAGCAACCAGCTTCACTGCAGATTAATTATCTACCCATACACCCATCCCATCAGGCAAGTGTAACTTCATCGATAGCAAGGGCTATATCCCAATCTCTCTGTGCTTTAAAACTAATGTTTATTCCCTTCTGGAAGAGAGTTATTTTCACTTTTTGCTCGCACGAGCAGGCAAGGACTGGTCAGGGATGTTCGTTATCTGGAAGCTGGATGCCTTCCAGCCCCCGGGGAGGGGGGATCTGGGGCTGCCTTTCATCACAGCAACAGAGGCATAAATCTTGCCTATTTTTAGATGGAGTTTATCAATTTATGACAGGATTTATCCTGATGGGGAACCTGATCTTGGGAGACTCAAGAAGTCCGCTTCCAGTCTTGGATTCCTGTGGGTGGTTCTGGGCATATCGGCAGGAAAACTTTAGTGAATAAATCAAGCCAAACGTGTATTTTTTACTGCTTTAAGTACAGTGGAGATATTATTAAGCATTTTACAGTAATAATAACTTTAATATCGGAATTTCTGATTTCATGCCTCTTATGAAAGTATAGTCTGTGCTAATACTTCATGGTAACACTTAATTTAAAAAATCCCATTTTCTCAAAGGGAGCCACACCCTGAAAAGTGAGTGCTTGAGACTGTAACACTCCTTTCTGTCCCAAATCTTTCTGTTTTGTTAGGAGCACCTGGCACACTGGTTTTGCTCATCTTTCAGACGCATCCCTAACATGTTTTTTGTTTTAAACTCTTTTTTTCCACCTTTCCACTCTCCCTTCCTCTGTAATCCTGCCTGTCATTTCTTGGTTTTGCAGAAACCCCGACGGCTGTTAATCAAGAAGGTTTTGTTTTCCTTCCTTGGAGATGACGGCAGGTCTACAACCCCATGCCTTTGGCCAGGCTGCTTTCTGCAGAGCACCCCCTCGCTCGGGGCAGCTCGCTGGGTTGGCCCTGGTGAGCCAGCTCTGCTCCTCACTCTGCTTAGGGAAGGCGGCTGCGGCTGCCTCCCCAGGGACAGCAGGCTTGGCCACCTAAAATGATAAATGGATTCATAGGATAAAATATAGTTTTCTCTACAAACGGAGAAAATGGAATAAAAATGGCTACTAGTCTGAAATGCGTTTATTTGTAGTCCTAGTCCACAGCATTCACGCATCTCATAGTATCTGTAGAAAACTTTTTTTAAAGCATTAAAAACTATCCTGGAGAATTTTATCTTTAAATTCTGTGGACATTCACCCAATGAGAGAGCCCTCTAGCATGTGGCTAAATCAGCATGTGGCTCTTAAAAGTCCATAAAAATGCCCACGCGTGTCAGGAAAGCAGCTACTTAATTCTGGAGCTGTTATAAGGGGAGGATGTTTGAGGGAAAAGGAAGTAATGTAAATATTTATGCTTTGGCATAAATTAACAGTCTAGGTACAAGCCTTCTACCTCAGCTGAGGGAGAAGAGGCTCTAGCTGGATCCAGTCCTGCTGTGTAGAACAAGGATGGAATAATTTTCTCGTAACAAACATGCTACACAAATTGCTCGTGTGGACGTCTGAAAATTGCTGTAGGAGCCTTGGACAAATTTTACAAAACCGGTTGTAAAATTGGAATTGACAGGCCTAGGATATGGCAATATAGGTTAATCCCTGGGTGATAGCATCCCCGTGGCCATACCAACCCACTGTCAGCTCTCCCTTCTTCCCACCACGTGCTGGAGGGGTCTCAGCACCCCGGGGTGGTCTTTGGCAGGACTCCCCAACGTCTGCCACGTGCAAGGCAATGGGGGCCGCATCCTGCTCTGCTGGCCTGTGCCTTTTCCAGCTGTATGCAGCTCCGGATTTAGCCTCTTCTCTGTTGAATCAGGGAAGGATTTCGTGCTGTAAGCGCTTAGGTTCTCCCCTCGGTTTTAGTGTCACAGGTTTCTCTGGCTGACAAAGTGCGATGTCACAGCAAATCTGCTTCTTTGTCATAGTTTCCGAGGCACATTGCTTCTGTGAATGTGTGAGGCTGCTGCAAATGTCTTTTAGATCGTGACGTTATTTGGCATAAGGCACAAATTTGAGCATGAGCCTCTTTTGCCAGTTACTTTTTTCTAAGCAATTTGAGTTTTGTTTCTGGACTTTCTTTTCATCTCTTCTAGGAAACATATGATTAAACGTCTGTTATATAGTCAATACCATGAAGCTTCTCTCATCTGTTAGGCAGAAACATAATCTGAACTCAGCTGGAGGAAAAATTGGAGCAATTATCTAGGGGGGAGGGTAAAGGAAATAGGTTTTGCTTGTAGACAGCTTTATAACATCTGTATCTCAGTCTTTCTGTTTGTTTTGTTTTGTTTTCAGTTCACCAAACGTCATAGGAAGCAAATTCTGGGCACCACTGCAAAATCATTTTTGGTTGTATAAAGAAGGGAAGGCATTTTCCTCTAACTGTGTAACCCTCAAACTGCTGCATCCTTTGCTTTGTGTTTGTGATGGAAATGCTCAGTTTCTAGCTCACTTCTAAAGATCTGCTGCAGGCTAAATCTTAGCATGAAGTTCCCAGTCCAAAATTGGTTTTGCGTGTGTCGAAGGGTGTTTTTTATAGCCATGTTATATAATCACCTGCAAAAAAAGGAGTCTATTGAAAGACCCTTTATTTCACTGGCACAGATACTGAACACTCACACATATCAGACACATTTTAAATCAGTGTAACAACAGTAGTGCAAAAGTGATGAAGAGAAGATGGCAGCACCTGGAAAATCCTGCTGTTGTCTTTTTTTGTGTGGCTGATCAAAAAGAAATGAGCCAAATAGGAAAATTATATAGATAATGAAAATTTGAGTTTCTGGTAAGACTTCAGCTACAAGATAGTTTCTTCAAATTTTGCAACAAAATGTCTCCATCAGTTTTTATATAAGATACATACAGCATTTCTGTCACTTGAGGGACAGCAAAATCAAAACTCGGCTGTCAGGGTGATTCCCTGAGGACACTCAAACAATAAAGAGGCTTTGTCTGTGACAATAAAAAAACAGTGAGTACTCTCTTTTCACTAAGTTCCGTGGTACTCACTCCTTCTTGAGATTTGGGATGATCTCAGTCAAAGCCCTAGCAAACTGAGAAGTTGTCATTAGGAAAATGTAGGCGGAAAGCCCGTGTGTAAATCCTGGTGTCTGAACCGCAGCAAATGGCCTTTGTAGTCATACAAAGGGGACTAGTAGCAGTTTGGAATAAGGAATCTACTTTGCTGGGGGTATTTTCAGGTAGTAGGAAAGGGGCAATGGGTTAAATAAGTGTTTACCATCACTGCGAAATATGTGGGGTACCTAACTTGGAAAGTAGCTCCACTGAAAGTTGCTTTTTCTTCTGTCCCTGTATCTTCCATTTTTGAGAAGGTACTTGCTCAGCAGCTAAATTTATTTGCTATATTTAAGTGCTAGAAGTAACTGACATTTTTTGATTTGTGAAATAGACAGGAAAATACGACTTGAAGGAAATCGGGAGTTCTTACTCTCAGTAAGAGACTCATTAGCAAACTTCATGATGTGCATAAAACCCTAAGGAGGAGTTTACAGCATTTTTTTCCTAAGACAGTTTCTAATGAGAAAGGGTACAAGAGACACTTTCTCTATTAACATTATTTAGATGAAATATATGGCATGATCTACATTTGATTTCTAATTACTTTAGTTCTACATTCTCTCATAAAAGTTGATTTCATTCAATAAAAATCTCAGGTAAGCTTTAGTCAGAGTCTTAATTTTATATAGTGTTAGAGAAAAGAGAAACTTCAGAGATAAAAACTGACAAAACATGCTTCATGGCATATGGCAATACGGCATATTCATTCAAGGATGTCCTAAGTTGCATGTCCAGTAAGACCTAGCCTAGTAGTCAAATATTATTTGCCTAAAGAATTATTTAATTGCTTTCACAAATTACTAATTAAATGTATAATTGATCCTATATGTATATATATAGAACTGCAGCACTTACGCGTACATTTTATGTACAGATTAGGCACGTGCTGGAATATGTTACTGCACCTACAAATGTTTTGTAACTTCTGGAGATTGGAATCATAAGTATGATAACAAGTCACGTGGATTGTATATAAACTAATAGCAGTGCTTGCCGTTGCCTGTGAAGGCGGCCAGTTCCCATTCGCTCCATCTCTCCCTTTGTCTCACGTCCATACACGTGTGTGTTAATATTCTTGTTAGACTGATATTCCTGCAACTCTTTGTCCTTAGACTAGAAAATGGGGTTTAGTTCACTGTTAATCACTGGTTAACTAATGTGGCAGGTGATATTTTGTGCCTGCCATCAGAGAATATAACTTGTCAGTCAAAATGTTGTTACTTTTTGGAACTCTCTGTCTTTGAGACGTTTACCTTTATGGGAACAAAATAGTTCTGAGTTCCTCCTTTTTCTGCCTAACATAAATAGCTAAACAGCAATTAGAGCAGCAAGAAGACCAAAGGCATTGGTCCTCTAGTGAGTATATTAAATGCTAGGCTAAAGACCCCACGTCCTGGACGAGAGTTTTAAGTACTGAACTGTTGGTTACAAGGACACTGGCTTCATCTTCATCAAAGGATGGGCAGTCCTTTGAACTTCAGTGATTATTTAATTGTTTTGTTTTTCCACCCTAAATAAAACGCACTAAAAGTGGAATATTTTGCTCAACATGAAACAAAGGCTTAGGCTTGATGTCAGCAGGAAAAGCAAAATAAAAACAATAAATAAGTAAATATTGTTCAATTCAAAAAATATTTCCACTATTTAGGTTCAAAGAAAGGACTAACATAAAGGACAAAAATAATGACAGAAAATAAATTATTAACATGACTCTTTTACTGCATCTTAAAACCCCACATACCTCTTAGGGCTTAGTTTCACAAACAGCTTAATCTGATCTTAAGCCTCATTGCTGCCAAAAGTCTCCCCACCTCTGCTTCTGCCTTCCCCATTGGGTTTCTCTACCTGCTTCCCACGTGAGCTCAGCCCAGCCATTTCCCCGGGTGGTCGCACCAGCTTCTGCTAATGGAAGGAAAACGGGGAATACCTTTTTTCTTTTTTGGCAGTATGATCCCAGAGCAGTTTAACCCAGTTGTGAAACTGTGGTTTGTCTCTCAATAAATGTCTTTTCTCCAGTGTGATTTCCTATCCTGAGAAATGTCAGCTATAGTTCCAACATGATGCTGCATTTGTGTTTTATAAAAACAATACTTGGTTCATTGAAGCAAGCCTAGTCGACGGGCTTTACAGCTGTCAGCATAAGCATCTCTGGAGTAGCTGTTTATGAGAACTTTCCAGATCATCTGAGTTTAAGATTGTTTATGTTTTTAATGGAATTCTTAAAAGAAACAATTTGTTTGTTTCCCATGAAACTTCTGGATTTGCTTTGGTTTGTGATTAGATTGGAAATGTCACTAGAGGACTGCTAGGTATCTTGCTGATTAGTTTCTCAACAATGTGCTTCAAAGCACAGTGGGACAAAAAACTTTAAAATAATATTTTAATAAGTAACATGAGTATTTCAAACTTCTAAAGAGGTTTACTTTTAGTCAAGATTGGGGCAGATAGTCTTATCAGCCTGACCCAAAGCAGTTTAGCTATCCTGGCCTAATCGATTCTTCATTCACAAAATTCCTAGGTAGCCAGAGTAAGTTGCTGTATTTTTGCACTGACCTTTGTTTAACCTGCTCTGAGACTGCCTCTAAACACAGGTCTCCTGGTTAGAGATAGATGTGGAATGCAAACAAAAACAAAGCCTCTGGCACACTTGAAATGGGAGAGGACCATTCCCTTTTCTCTTGTGCCAATTCAAAGTAAAGGAGTCGTACATGATCCATTCAGATGGCAAGCTGATTAATATCACATATTTCCAAAGGCACAGTTTGTCATAATAGATAAAATCAGTTTTACGCTTAGACTAGATAAAGTCTGAAAAAGCTTTATTCCAAGAGTTGCTTTTACTCTACAGAAGAGTAAATTGAATAACCTGTAATATCAAACAGGGATATGAAATGAAAGAAGTTTGAATCCATGACTCTCACTCAACCTAGACACCCATAAAAAGAAAGGGAAGAAATGTTTTCATAAATGCACATTAATCATTATCCTTTGTATTTCTATTAAGTAAATTAATGAAACATGGATTTTGTCAAAATATGACTTCAGTGTATTGTGACTTTATGAAGAAAAGTTATTCGCTTTACAACATGGAGTAATGAAAATAAATAGGCCTCTCTTTTTAGATGAGTATAATACTTTCATTCATCTAGAGACTCTAATCCAAGAAAATGTGTTCCACATCTACATCACAACGAAGAAAGTTTTCCTAGAGTAAACAGGTACCGGCTGTTATACGTTATCATTTCAGATTATTTTTTTTTCCTCAATTTCTGGGCTTAGTGTAAGAAGGAATTCAGGCTCAAAATATCTAGAGTGAACTTTGTGGCAATGATGTTACAGTTGTTAAGTGGAATCATTGCAATTTGCTTTTCTGATGTTTTATTTGTGAGTATATAGTAATTCTATAACCGTCAACTCAAACCCATCAGAAAAAGCCAATACCTCTTCTGTACCTGTATGACCACAACCGCAAAGAAATTATTTTTTGAGGCATTGAGACCATTTTTGAATAGTAAAGCTGAAACTCAAATTCATACCTCACTTTCCAAAGATCAGACTCTTTCTACAAGCTACTTTCTTCCATTTTGCATAACCAGCAGAGGACTAGTGAATAAAAATTACTCTGGTTTTGATGAACTTATTCCAGACAGTGTAATCTTAAAAAAGCAGACTACCTCTAATTTAGGGTGTCTTAATTTGCTTGTCATTTAGAGATTATTTGCTGAAGAGACACATGCGCATTTCCACTTGGGGACAAAATTGCCTCACCCGTAAGGAATCTCAGAGGGAGAGTTTTTCTCCTGCAAGGAAAATTCTGCTGAGACACTAAAAAATCCTTTGATTCCAGTATATTAGTTGAGGAAGTTTTCTTGGGTATGAATCTAGCCCTCTGACACTCTGTTTGCCTTTGAATTAACCATAGAAGCTCCGCCGTAACCTTGAACCTCTAGCCATGTTGTAGTTCTGTGATTTCCCAAACATCTGCTGGGGACTTTGAAACCACCACATTCATTTTCTTATGACCTAAGCTGCAATTTAACTCAGGTCTCTGAAGATGAAAGCCAAGGAAGCCTCTGCAGAGAGCAGAGCACTTTCCAAAGCAGTTCTCAGCTTGTGGAGCTGGGAACAGCTGGCCTGCTCTCCCCTTCGGGTTGGGAGGATTTGTTGTTTCCAGCTCCCTGTCAGACGTCTGAGGAACCCCCATTTTTCTTTTTTTGTACACCCACTCCCTGAGGCAAAGGCCAACAGTCCTTATCCATCTGTCTGGAAAACCTGGAAAGAACCCTGAATTTTTTTTTTTTTTTTCAGTAAACTGTCTGTTCGAGGTCTTCGGATATTACAGAAATAGGAATAAATTTCCCACAAAAGCAACAGGACTAGAGTCAGTGCTTGCTTGCTTGTTTGTAGTAGAAAATGTCATAATTTTTGGTAAATCGTAACAAGGCCCCCAAGTCAGTTTTAAAACTGTTTTGTGGCATGGAAGTTTGTAGAAAATGATACCAACAAACCACAAAGCTTTAGCTTCGAAGTTGTTCTGGACATGGATTTTTAAGGAATTTGTTGATGCCAAAGCTAAGTGGATTGATGTCAGTGAAATTTTCTACAGAAAGGTGTCCCCAAGTCCAGCATAAACTCTCAGGCAATAGATAGCTCAGATTAAGGAGTCAGCATTCATCTGGGATGGAGGAAGCCCAGATTTAAGTCTGCTCTCTGCATGACTCAGAGCCTCCCACAACCAAAGTGAGCGACACAGTCTCCAGACTTTTCTAATGCAGCTCTCAGTCTCTTTTAATGAACTCCTTGGAAAGAGAGCTTGTTTTTAATGTGGAAAAATGTAGAACGTAAAACCTCAAATATTTTCACCAGACAGAACTTGCATTCCTTGGCCAGCCCCAGCTGGAAGTTATTGTCAAGGTTGCTGTTCATCAAAGGAGTCAAGCAGAAGGCAGAGCCTTATTCTGGTATTTTTGTAGCACCTGTACAGCGGAGCCCTGCTCCATGCCTGTGGCTCTTTGGTCTGACATATGACTCCTCAGAAACATACAAGTAAATAATATTCAATGCTGATCTCACAAATAGTTCCTTTAGGGCCACAGCTAATATGGTGCACTTAAAGTTAGGCATGTGCTCAATTATAAAGTTATTACTGAATCAGAGGCCTTGTAGGCTGAAAATTTGATTAAGGAGTATTTCAGCTTGAGAAGAGCCCCCAGATTAAATGTGGGGGTTTTTCATACAAAGCTCAGACATATCAAATAATTTTGGAATATTCTTTTCACTTCTAATAAGCTCGTGCAAGCTATGAAGTTGGAAATGTCTTCAAATGAAGCTTATAAAAGAGTATACTTTTCAGATTTCAAAGAAAAAGAGAAGTCTGCAGTCAGTGCGTAAGAAATCCAAAGGTTTTTTCCAAGCATTTTGTTTTTCTTAGTCTAGAGTTTTTTAAGATTTAATTAATACATTATTATTCAAACCAACCAGAGCATTAAATGAAACAATGTTGACTTAACCTTCCTGTAACTCTATGTTTCATGACAGTTACCCCAAAGATTAATTAGATCTGCTCGACAAAACGAATTCGTGACGTGAATGGTGATAGAAGTAACACTTTGAGTGGAAGCTACTCAAAAATCCTGTGAAGTGTTACCATAATTAAGTGCTAAAGTCGGCTCTGGCAAGAGCAGACCTCAGTATCGACCCAGAAGGAGTTGCACCCGTGCGCAGTGGACGTGATCGTTGCCCCTGACTGAGCCCATTTGGGATTCACTGCTCTTTGGTGGAATTTCAGTCCACTAGTGAAACTGGAGTTGGGACTGGGGAAACTGGTGCACCGGCCAGCTCATTGAAAACAGCTCTGCAGAGTTTCATGCCGAAGTACGATACATGACGGGTGTAATGCAGCCAGGGTGGTGGGATGACGAGAAGAGGGGGAATAGGAGGGACAGTGTTGATTGACGAGTTCTTCTAGGCTCCCTGAGCAGTCAGGGGAGAGAGGCTGACACTGCCAGAGGCTTTGGGTGAGCTGCTCCATGGTCCGTCTCTCCTCATGGACCGTGGGGGGAAGCCAGGCAGAGGAAGCGGCTAATTAAGGAGTTAAATAGGCACCTAAAACTGCACAGTGGAAGTACTTTCTACACCTTCACCTACTGTGTGCAGATCTCCCCAGCACTTTCACTACCATCTGACCCCTTCCAGAAACAAATACATTTTCTCTTTATAATCCTGATATCTTAATTAATAATTAAGCCTGTAAAATATGCACTCAAACTTTAATTTTATGAAGGTTTGGGAAGGATAATCCAAAACCTTAATGAAGGCAGGCCTTCGTAAACAAGTCCCCTCTTTGCCTGGAGGACGCAATGTATTTCACATAAGCAGGTTATTTGTAAAAAATTGGCCCTGGTCCAAATTCATATAAGTATTTGCTTAATCTTAATGAGCTCCATAATGTGCTTACAGGTAAATGTTTGTTTAAACTCATTGTTGGAAGAAAAAAAAGAAGGCCGAGGCAAATCAAGGGGTTCATTGGACTGAAAAATAACCAAAGGGAGAAATACAGTTACTTGTCACCTGGAACCGTTCCCTGTTGTTGTTTACTACTAGCTCTTACTAGCCCAATGGAAAAGGTGACATGGTTCTAGGAGCAATTGGCCAGGGCTGAAGACTGCTTTACCCTCTTAGCAAAGTGTGTATGGAAACACAGCTCTGAAATCAAGCCTTTAAATTTTTCTTCATTCTAGATATGATTAGAACTTTCTGCATTTTTCTCTGACTCTTTACGCGTACGTGTAAGCTATACATACTACTGCTGGTGGGGAAGTACATTTTTCTTGTCACATAGAATGTTGACTTTTCACTGAAAAAAATCAGTCTCCCCCAGAAACAAAACATTTTCAGCTGAGAAGCAAAACTTTTCTAGTTTAAGTTTTCTTATTTTTTGACAAAAGTCAACATTTTCCATAGAAAGCTAATATTCTTTGTGAGGTTTTTTGCATTAAAAACAGTTTCACCGGCTCATATATTTATACTGTAGAAAACTACATAAGCACGGATATTATTTTCTATCTGATTCATTGCTGAGGCAAAGTGGTGATAATAAAGACAGTCAATACACATGACTTGGTAATGTTGCTTGGATCTTTGGTAATTTGAATCTTTCAGGAACCACTATATGGACACTGAAAATAATGAACAATATTTTCAAGTGTTAAATTCAGCAAAACAAACATTAGGAATCATTATGAAAGTAATCAAGATGAAGTAGAGAACGTATTGTGCCACTGTATGACTCCATAGTTTGTTTGCACCTTGAGTACTTAGTACTGTTCCCCATATCAAAAAGGAGATGACAGACCTGGCGAAGTTTCAGAGAAGAAAAACAAGGATCATTGAAGATACGGTACGGCTTTCATACGAGGAGAAACTGAATCACTTAAGACTCTTCAATGCAGAAAAGAAGTCCTGCTAGAGGACAAAACAGTGATCTGTATAAGCACAAGCAGCACGGAGATTGTGGATGGGTATCAGTAGTTCACTGTCCTTTCCAGTAATAAGAACTTGGGATCATTAAATGCAGCTGGAAGGAGACAGGTTCAAATCCCCCTAAAGGAGGCAGTTGTTCCCTTGACTGCGAGTTAAGCTGTGGTTCTCATTGCTGTAGGATGATAGGGATACTTAAAGTTTGTAGGTGTTGAAGGAGAGACTAAATAAATCCACAGAAGATAACTCTTCTGAGGATTAGTAATGATGTAGAAATTGCGTCTGGTTCAAGAAGACTCTGAGCTGCAAATGCTTGGAGGATGAGAAAATATTCATGGGCATCATCATACATGTTGGGACTTCTTCCTAAGATGCTTTACTAGCAGATGCTGGCACTAGCAGCCGTGAGAGGCAGGATACCGCGGTAGATGGACTGTCTGATCCGGTACTTGTGTTCTTACGTGCATTAGTATTCACTGCAGTCCTATGTACAGCTTGAAACTGTGATGTGTTAAGCACCTCCTGAAGAGCCTTCACTTCTGACTGATGTCCGCTATAACTGACATCGCTCAGTACTCACAGGACCAGGCTTTTCACACTGGAGTTAGAAATACCTGATGAGTATCTGTTTGCAAGTCCTACCTCCTACAAGCAAGACATTCGGACTGTTTCAGTATTTCACAAAAACCAAGACAGGGAAAACAATGTAACACATAGATTATACACAGAAAGGAGCAAAAAATGCCCAAACCAACATTTTAGAAATTACACTTTTTAAATTAGAAAAAGGAACAGGAAAATGTCAAAAAAGGTTTTGCTAATCATAGTGGTTTGCTTTGTAGGTAAATGCATCCCGCCAAGAAACCAAGTTGATGGAAGAATGTGATCAGCTCATTGAAATAATACAGCAAAGACGACAAATAATTGGAACCAAAATCAAGGAAGGAAAGGTAAAAGCTTTTCTTCTTTAGATTACGAGTAGGTCAACACTGCTTCCTCATGCTTATGGCTTTTTGACCTCAGGTACTATTAATACAAATGTGTAAAAGTCCTTATGTAGTCCTGGGCTACTGCTACTTTCATGTAAAGGAGAATTAAATATATCAAGATTAGTATGCTAGACCTCAACAGTTTATTTGGCATTTCTCTTACTACATGTGATTATGATTTTTGAGGATAAACACAGAGATGATGTCACCATCAGTAAATAAGATGATGACTAATTAATGATGCCATCACTCCGTTATAAGTCTGACAGTGTTGCCCCCAAAGTTTTCACTTTCATGAAGCGTCACAACATTCAGTATCGTGGCTGGCAATGATCTACACAAATATTTTAGTCTCGATACTTTAATTATTTATTAAAATACTGTCACATAAAGAATTTGTCTCAATCATTGTCATTCTTGAGAATAGGAAGTCTAAATTACTTACAAAAATATTCGAAAACATGCAGGAAATTGAATGAAGTGTGCATTTCTAATTACTGATGGACAGTGATTATTAGCGACAAACATATTGAGCAGGAAAAATCTCTGATATTCAAGTTTCAACGCATTTTGCGAGCTACCTGTTAACTCAGGAACACATTAGAGTTGAATTAATGCTCTAATTTTCTAGGTACATGGTGTTTACTCTTTAACTGCTAAACTAAGTAAGTCAAATATAAACTCTTCTTGTGTGGGAAAAGCTCAGGAAAGGAATAAAGTCAAGAGCAGGTTAAATGGTTCATGTGGCTGTCAAGATATTCCAATTAACTTGAAATAAAAAGCCTGTAGGCAAGGGCTGACGTAAACATGTTTGAAACCACAGGTCCTGTACCTTGTGTGACAGAACCTGAATTTCCTCATGCTGTTAACAAAATATAATTCCCTTCAGAATGGAAAAGATGGCCTTCTGCATTATTGTTTCAACTCTGTTTCTCTATGCAGTGAGACCAGCTGTGCTTCCAATGAAGTAGAAAACTTTCCATTAATTTGGATTTATGCTATATACATGAGTTGCTTTAAAAAAAATCTATTGCTTGCAAAGATGTATTCTAATATCCAGTAGAGCATGGAAAATTTATAATACAATTGACTCCAGATTTATTTGAATATAGCTGGTATCAGAACGTGTCCCCATTCTTTGTTCTACTTTGTTCAACCAAAAGTGATACCAATGGAGGTCCAGAAAAGATCTGGAATGCTTTGCCCTAAATGTTGTATATGTTGAAAGATTTCAGGGATTCAAGAGACTGATGTGAAAAGCCACAGGAAATTCTGCCCAATGTACCTTCTTTTAAGAGGGCCTGTGGCTAAGAGTCTTTCTGGCATGTAGGGCATGGCAGATTTGTCTGTAGGACTATAGTTATGGCTACAGAGCTGGAAATACCCAGGTATAAAGTTCTAGCTATGGCTGCAAGCCTGCAGATTCAGACACCCGAGTCTGACAATGTGGTGCAGCTCCATCCTTAATCTCACCAATCACCCCAAACCTGTAAAATCCCACACAGCATGTAACAGGAAAAAAACACTTAAATATCACATAGATAAGACAATTTTAGTGCAGATGTCATTCTTGCCATTGGGGGGGAGGAGTGAGTGAGACAAGACTCTTAAGGTTTATCATCAGTTGTCTTCTTGAAGAAGATACAAAAAAGAATCAAGCAAACAAAAAACCTAATTCATATGTAGACCTCACAAATCATGACATGCCTTCTGATTGCTAAAAGCTAACAAGGTAGCATTTATTTCAGTTCATTGTTTGTTTTACTAATTAATAAGTAAATAAAGAGGAGATGAGCTACTTAATACTGCAATGAACCTTTCCCATGTTAGGCTGGTGCAGACCAAATTGTAATCTCTGCAAATGCACGGTTAGAGAAAACATTATGGCATTAGTTCATCCTACAAGCTGATCAGATCATTAGCATTATCAAAATCTTTATGCTTTCCCGTCATTTTTATCCCTTTATTGTTTCTGTCTTTAGAAGAAATACCAATGTTACAGGACACTAATCATTTGGCCAGTATTTTCTTTTTGAAAGTTTTCCAAAAGATTTATTTTCCTACTGGTTTCTGTTGTTGAGTAGGTGCCCTAAGATACCCTTATCTCTGCTTAGGATGCAATTGTAAATTCAACTTCGTAGCTTGTGCCCTAATTGCCAAGATTGGGAACGTTATCTTGATTATAAATTTGGATATTTCTGCCAATCCACTTGGTTGTTAGTTTCCTCATTTTGCATGTCACTGAGCCTTAATGCCTTTCTAAACTCCAGAATTATTTCATTTCCTTCCTATTTCTTACTCCTGTTCAAACTATGATCCTGATGCGATAACAATGGGAAGGACTCCCAGACCTTTCAGGAACTAGAAGTTTTGTTAGCCAACATTGTCTTTAAATGGAGGATTGACTGTGTCCCTCCCTAACCTTTCAGCTAATGATTACAGTCACATCTACTGTGTTTATCTCCAGCACATATGTTTGCAGTAATAATAGTCAGCTCTCCAGCACTACTGAGCTTTTGTCCAGTTAAAAATATCCAACAAGAAAACACCCTGTTTGACTAAAAGCACATAACAAAAAGGGCAGGCTTGTATTGTTAGCAGACTAGAACAGCCTTTTTCTGTCAAGTTTTATTTTCAGATTGTTTTTTATGAAATTTACCTCGGTAACAGGAAAAAAGTAGTTAATCTATAAGCTGCCTTTAGCGCAGATCTCATCACTTCAGGGAAACTGTTATCTAAATAGCCCTTAGTTATCATGTAAGCAGAAAGTACCAGGAAATGACGTTTCTTCTGTTGGAAAATAGGCCAGCTGTGCTTGTTTTGGCTCTCCGCTGTTGTTTTCCATGTGGAAAATATTGAAGCAGAAAGGCTGTGCCTGTCCCCTTATTAAAAATGTTACGTGGCTAGATGGAGCTCACCATCAAGCTAGTGTGAAAGAAGCTCTTGTCAGCAAAGCCATTCATCTTAACTCCCCCTTTGCATACCAGCTTAGCCTCGGAAGTGCAAATGCAATTATGATTTGTGACCTTAGAGATGTGACTGCTTTCTTATGTTTCCACTCAAGGTGGTGAGGTTGAGAAAACTGGCTCAGCAGATTGCGAACTGCAAACAGTGCATTGAGCGCTCAACATCCCTCATCTCTCAGGCTGAACAGTCGCTGAAGGAGAACGATCATGCTCGCTTCCTGCAAACTGCTAAAAATATCACTGAAAGGTAAAGAAAACATTCCTCTTGCAAAACCTCAATTTAAGGCAAATGGGTTATCATAGTTGCCATATTGTCTTGTCCCACCACAGTTGGGGTGGTACTTGACACATTTCCCCAAAACACTACTTTGTGCTGTACCAGAGTGGGAAGGACCTTATTCTAATGTTAAACCAAAACATCCCTTTGAAAAGAGGAGCAGTTGAAAAAGGATGTGAAATAAGAGTTAGAACAGTAATAGCATGCACAAATGAAGGAGGTAGCACAGATGCCAAGCAGATACCTGGTGCTAAACACGCTAAAAAAAAAGCTTTCTGGAGGCTGGAATTCCTACTCCCTGAACGATTCTGAGATTAAGAAAGAAATCAGGCAGCGAGTACATTCCTTAGAAGAAATTTGGAATCATCTTAATGGATTCATATTCTTCACAAAATAGCAAGTGGCAAGGTAACGAAATGTGTAACTTTGGGAACCTGCAACACGCATCTCTGAGGTAGCCCAGAGTTGGCAATTCAGCAGCCTGGGTGCCTGGAAGTTATGGTAGCTGCTGTGTTGGGTCCCTGAGTGCAGGGAATTTCTGCTGCTTCTGGGATCCTAGCTCCTCTTCAGCATGCCAGATATATCAAGGACCCAAAGACAAGGGAGCAAGTTTTTCCAGGAAGCGATGCTGTCAGAAAATTTGGTCTGGTTTTCAGTGCAACACTGTGAATGCTGAAACATTCCCACTGAATGTCAGCAGTATTTTGTGATGAAAAAATGTTCTGCTGGAATTATCAGCTGTTTAGCCATCAGCCAGAGAAACAAAAAGAAAGGAGAATGTGTCTGGACAATGAAGAAGAAAGCTATAAAAAGTATGCTCATTCATTCAGCTATTTTTTTATCTCTGGGTTCACATTAAATCTTCACATTGTCCAGCCAATTTTCACCAAATCTGAAGCACCTCCCTGCTTTTATTATTTATTTTTTTAAGTCTATCACTTACTCTGGAGTGCTGTATACAGATTCTCTGAATATCAGGCTTCAACAAAGCTATTTAATCAATTTATCAATGAGCCAGCAACACTAGCTTGCTCGTTACAGGTCCAGAGAATAGAAGATCTGTTGAGAAAGGCAAGGAAAGGCAAAGGAAGGCAAGGCAAGGCAATGGATTACACATGATCTGTCAGACTTAGATGCTGATTTGTATTCTGTCACCAAGCTATATTGTGGCATCCCAGCTGAAGCTGATAGTAAAACTACCACATGAGTATCATGAGTAAAAAGCTGAAGGTGAGGGTCTGTCCTTTTTTCAGTATTCAGTGGAACAAGCAGTAGGGCAGAAACCTGTGGAGACACAAAGCTTTTTAACTGACTACCAGAGAATATTCAGAGAAGCTCCATTTTGAACTTGTAAACATGAACAGTTGCATCATAAATACAGTCACAGGAGAGACACTTGGAGAGCAGAAATGAGACCAGCTGACATATGTGCCCAATCAAATCTAATTCTTGGCTATCACAGATTGCTGTCTGTAATGAGATGGCTGTGAACGCCCTGAAAATGAGAGAGTCATTTCAAGCAGTGAATAGAACTGAGGGGAAAAAGCCAGCAAGTGCTTGCAGACAAATTGCAAGTGGAAAAAGAGACTAAACCTGATTAATAAATTATTCCCCACAAGTAACTCTTTTAGTTCTCATGTGGTGAGCAATATTTTGCTTGCTTCTAGACTGCTCATGTAACAGTCTCACCAGGGCCCTGAGCTCCAGCAGCTAAAACAGTCTCCTGAAATTATGCTCATTGCATTTCTTCGTCCACATATTTCAAAGTAATTGCATTATAATATTCTCTGTTGTAAGCACAACAGGTAACTGCAAGCAAAGACATTACACACACTACAGTGATTTAGGTCGTGCACTATTTACAGTGGGTGAAATGCATTTATCCTAGAAAAATCCTTTCCAACCAAGTACAGCGTCAGCTAGAGCAGGCAGAATTACAAGAGGAAATTCAATCTTCTCAACCTAATACAGTGACATGGTGTCTCAAACTGCAAACTGTTGAGCTTACCAAAAACTGACATTAACACACGTACTCACAGTGCACCCTTTGCATAGACCCAAAACAACAGTCCAAAAGGGCCTGGTGGTACAGTCGTCTTCACAATAAATACATGCTGGTCGTGGTTTAACCCCAGCCGGTAACTAAGCACCACGCAGTCGCTCACTTACTCCCCCCCCACCCAGTGGGATGGGGGAGAAAATCGGGAAAAGAAGTAAAACTCGTGGGTTGAGATAAGAACAGTTTAATAGAACAGAAAAGAAGAAACTAATAATGATAATACTAATAAAATGACAACAGTAATAATAAAAGGATTGGAATGTACAAATGATGCGCAGTGCAATTGCTCACCACCCACCAATCGACGCCCAGTTAGTCCCCGAGCGGCGATCCCCCCGCCCCCACTCCCCCCAGTTTATATACTGGGCATGACGTCACATGGTATGGAATAACCCATTGGCCACTTTGGGTCAGCTGCCCTGGCTCTGTCCCGTCCCAACTTCTTGTGTCCCTCCAGCTTTCTCGCTGGCTGGGCATGAGAAGCTGAAAAATCCTTGGCTTTAGACTAAACACTACTTAGCAACAACTGAAAACATCAGTGTGTTATCAGCATTCTTCCCATACTGAACTCAAAACATAGCACCGTACTAGCTGCTAGGAAGACAATTAACTCTATCCCAGCTGAAACCAGGACAGTGCTTTATGGAGGTATTCAAAGAAGCTCTTAATCTTAGATACCTGCTTGCTGTTTTATTAGCAAGGCCTTTGTTAATATTGTAGAGGTGTGTATCACCCTGAGTTTGCCCTAACACAGGGTCTACAAGAAATGCATCATTTTTCCTACTGGATGTAAAAACACCATAGTGTAACTGCAGATGAACTACTGGGGGGTGGGAGGGGTGGGGGAGAAAAAAAAGAAGTGAAAGAGCTCAGGGAATTTTTCCCTCTAAGTACATGGAGCAAAAGGCACTTCAGTTATCCTCTCTAAAAAGAACCCCCATCTATACTAGGATCTACTTTAAACTAAGTTCTACAACCACAGTTGCAAGAGAAACAGTGCTGAAAACAGTATAACAAGAATTATTGACTAGGTGTTGTGGTTTAACCCCATTGGGCAACTAAGCCTCACACAGACGCTCACTTACTCCCTGTCTGGTGGGATGGGGGAGAGAATCGGAAGAGTAAAAGTGAGAAAACTCGTGGGATGAGATAAAGACAGTTTAATAAGTAAAGCAAAAGCCATGCATGCAAGCAAAGCAAACCAAGGAATTCATTCCCCACTTCCCATGGGCAGGCAGGTGTTCAGCCATCTCCAGGACAGCAGGGCTCCAGCGTGCGTAATGGTGACTTGGGAAGACAAACGCCATCACTCTGAACATCCCCCCCTTCCTTCTTCTTGCCCCAGCTTTATCTGCTGAACATGACGTCCTATGGTCAGGGATATCCCTTGGGTCAGTCGGGGTCAGCTGTCCTGGCTGTGTCCCCCCCCAACTCCTTGTGCCCCCCCCAGCCTGCTCGCTGGTGGGGTGTGGGGAGAAGGAGAAAAGACCTTGACTCTGTGTAAAGCACTGCTCAGCAGTAACTAAAAACATATCTGCATTATCAACCCTGTTTTCAGCACAAATCCAAAACGTAGCCCATACTAGCTACTATGAAGAAAACTAACTCTACCCCAGCCCAAACCAGCACGCTAGGAAACCTCCTCAGCTCAGTTTTTTAAAACTATGCTGAAGACAATGAGATGTGCAGCTCAGTTTTTGACTCTCCTAACTGTATTTTCCTAAAATACTGCACAAGAAATGTATGAGAACAGTTCTTAGTAAGCATTTGGCCTGGAGCTGTTTGAGTCCTGTCTACAGAGTAATACTCTTATTTGGGAAAATGTTAATTGAAGCAATCAAAATATTTTGATCTGACGTGTCATGAGTGACAGATAACTGACATACATTGTGTGTGTGGTTGTGTGTTTACCTCCAAACTGGAACAGTTAACAAATTTCTGTTGTATAACACAAGGTTTAATAATCACTCAGCTCTCCAGTAATATGTACTTTGAGATATGAGGCTGACATATTTGAAAAATCCATCCTGATGGCAGTTTTCTTGTGAAAGCTCATCTTTTTATATTAGTACGGCTGGACAGACAAAAAGTGGATGTAGGTCCCGAAATGAGGTAGGCAGGGAAACTTTTCACTTTGGGAGGAAATGTAGGTATGCACACATGCTTTGCAGGGAAAAGCCTTTCAAAATAAACTGTGCTGACATCTATTTGTTTTATCTCCCCCCTGTGCTTTTTGAAGTTAACAGCAGCGTGCAGTGCTGAGCAGCTGAGGAGGTGTGGGGATCTGCACCAAGCCCTTGGGACAGCAGTGCCAAGGAATGCCTGGAGCAAGAAACTGCTTGGGAAAACAAGGGTTGGGAGAGATGCAGCATCTACCAGGATTGCTTAAAACACAGATAAATATGGTGCTATTGCTTCTGTGGTTCAGTGGGTGACTAGAAAGAAAAATTCAAAATATGTTGTTGCTTAACACTGCATGTCAGGCAAAATCTAAGTAATATGAGATTTTTACTGGAGACTTTACTCACAAAAAGTAAAAGTGGCAGGAGAAGCTCCTAACTTAAACTGTATAAATCAAATACATGTAAAAGTTTTTGTCAAGCTTTTTGGGAAGTGATAACAATCATAATGATCAGGTCCTACCTTGATGTGAAAGTTATTGTGTCTCGTGTGCTAAAAGACTTTTTCTTTTCATTATAGGGTTTCCATGGCAACTGCATCCTCCCAGGTTCTGATTCCTGAAATTAATCTCAACGATACTTTTGATACTTTCGCACTTGATTTTACCAGGGAGAAGAAATTGTTGGAATGCCTTGATTACCTTACAGGTAATTTTTTTCTCAAGGTGCTACTATTATATATTCCTCATAAAATAGCAGTGATAGGATTTTCTTCATTCCTCTCTGTGGTCAGTTAACTTTGGCTGACTGCCTGGTGCCCACCAAGCCGCTGTCTCACTCACCTCCTCAGCAAGACATGGGGAGAAGATAAGAAGATGAAAAGCTCGTGGGTTGAGATAAGGGCAGGGAGATTACTCAACAATTAACTGCTACAGGCAAAACAGACTCAACTTGGGGAAGATTAATGTAATTTATTGCCAATTAATTGGAAGAGTAGGATACTGAGAAACAAAAACAAAACTAAAACCACTTTCCCCCTACCCCATCCTTCTTCTTGGGCTCAACTTCACTCCCAACTCTTCTACCTCCTCCCCACCAGTGGGACAGGGGGACAGGGAATAGGGGTTGCGGTCAGTTCACACGTTGTCTGTGCCGCTCCTTCCTCCTCATGTTCTTCCCCTGCTCCAGCATGGGTCCTTTCCATGGGGTACAGTCCTTCAGGGATGGACTGCTCCATTGTGGGTCCACCATGGGCCATGATTCCTGCCAGAAAACTTGCTCCTGCGTGGGCTCCTCTCTGCAGGCTGCAGCTACCTTCAGGGCACAGCCACCTCCTCCACTGTGGGTCCTACACGGGCTGCAGGTGGAGATCTGCTCCACTGCAGTCCTCCATGAGCTGCAGGGGGACAACCTGCGTCACCATGGTCTTCTCCACAGGCTGCAGGGGAATCTCTGCTCCAGCACGTGGAGCACCTCTTCCCTCTCCTTCTTCAATGACCTTGGTGTATGCAGGGCTGTTTCTTTCACATTTTCTCACTCCTCTCTCTCCCAGCTGCTGCACAGCTTTTTTTACCCTTTCTTAAATATGTTATCACAGAGGCACTACTACTAGCATCAGGGATGGGCTCGGCTTTGGCCAGCAGCAGGTCTGTCTTAGAACTGACTGTTTCCCACATGGGGTCAGCTCCCGGTCTTTTCTCACAGAAGTCACCCTTGCAGCCCAACTGCTACCAAAACCTTGCCATATAAACCCAATACAGTTTCCCTCTTAATCCTGAATATATTACCCCCAGCAGCCCCAGAATGCCCCAGGAAACATTAGGTGCTAAAGCACAACAAGGATGCGTTTCCTACCTCCTCTCCTTGCATTCCTCCCCACCAGGGTGTGGGCGAGTGGGAGTGAGAAATGGTTAAAATCCACTGCAGCAGAATGAAATGAAAGACCAGCTGGAGCTCATCCTGGAGCAGCCAGAGGAGGGAGAGCAGGGACCAAATCCCATTTCCCAGGGGACGGATGCTCCACGTGTTACCCTCTCCCTTGGGGCTGCCTCCTCGCTGCAGCAGATTGCAGCCTGGCAGATTTCCCATGAGCAACCAGAAGCTGTTCAAGCAATCAGCATCGAAAGATGTTTTTTCATGCCGGTGACGCTGTGTATATTTTCCCCCATCGCAGGAGTGGAGGACCTCGCTGTGTCTTGGACTAGAGAGCACGCAGTGTGCTCTGCGCCAGGGTATGGGATGGGTTTTCTGCAGAGCAGAGCCCCAGCTCGCTTAACTGAGAGCTTTGGCCTGAAGAAGCCCGCAGGATTAGACCCTTACTGAAGGCCTGAGTAATGTGCTATCTCAGAGTATATAATGACTCACAAAGAGAAACAAATTACTGTAATTTAGGGTGTTTTGATTTCAATGCCAGAATTAGAACAATTCATTCCAGTTCAATTGAAAACAGAAGAGACACAGGGTAGGTTTTCATTTTGCAGGGTCTTTAAGCATCTGCTGTTAACAGCGAGAATTTGCAGTGAAAGGCACAAAGCACTGTTAGAAAAGCACTTGAAAACACTTCCTGGGCCCATTCTCTTAGCCCTGTTTGCAGGAGATATACCAACGTTATTTCAGAAGAATGTGAGAGTGTGGAGTCTTCTCATTGCCAACCACTGGATCTTTTCCATGCAGAGGGTGGCTTCTGGCTTTTCTTCAGAGGACGGGCTGAGAGACCTGGGGTTGTTCAGCCTGCAGAAGAGAAGGCTCCAAGGAGACCCTACTGCGGCCTTTCAGCACTCAAAGGGGGCTTATAAGAAAGTTGCAATAGGACAAGGGATCATGGTTTTAACCTAAAAGAGGGTGGATTCAGAGTAGATATAAAGAAGAAATTTTTCACAATGAGGGTGGTTGAAACACTGGAACAGGTTGCCCAGAGAGGTGGTAGATGCCCCATCCCTGGAAACATTCAAGGTCAGGTTGGATGGGGCTCTGAGCAACCTGATCTAGTTGAAGATGTCCCTGCTTATTGCACAGGGGTTGGACTAGATGACCTTTAAAGGTCCCTTCCAACCCAAACTATTCTATGATTCTATGAATAAGTGAACAGATTAATACTGGGAAGAGCAAGGCTGTCTGCATGCACAGGGCAGCACCACCCTTGGCTTACAGAGCTGTGGGGCTCTTGCTGTATCTGAAAGAGAGATTTTATCTGCAAGGAATTTCTGTATCACTGTGTGACTGGTGAATACAGTTTTAACACATACTCAAGTAAATAATACACAATAATAATGTGGTGAGAGTAATTTGAACTTTTTGTACAGTACCAGTGAAATGTTATGGTGTCTGCCTCTCCCCAAAGTCCGCTGGAATTTTACCACCGTGTTGAGTATTCATCCCAAAGTTATAAAAAGCTAAGGAAATGAAAGGAAGGATTAAGAAAAAGCCAGACTCATTTGCCCTAACCTCGGAATCGACCTGTAAAATAATCAGCCTCAGCTTCCTTTATAGTCGAAGAGGAGTAACCACCTCATTTTTAAGGCACGTATATCAGGTCAGTTAACTCCATTCTGGAGGTGCCTATTTCTCCCAGTTTGCTCCAAACAGAGGCTACAGAGACTCATTCAAATACAGATAATTGTGGTTTAGATCTTTAAAGTTACATGAGGTAAATTCTATCTAGCAGTCTGTTCCCACATGCCCCAGGTCTTCTAGCCTTTGTACATCATATGTCAATATTCCCAGCCTAATTGCTGTACACTGCAGAAAATGAAGGTTGTATCAATACCAAAATGAAGGGTGGTCTTGCTACAAAGATCCTTTCTGTGGTCCATCATGCTGGCTGTGTCATTTACACCGCTCCTTCTCTGCCTTCTTCCTACATTCACAGTCTTGAAAAATTGCTCACAATGCAGTTCAAGGGAACTTGCATATATATCAAGCAGTTTAGCTGGTTTTTCCTAATCTACCATTTTTATCCTTGCCCTTGATGCCCAGTGAATAACAGTTTTAGGTGGCTCTGTCTTTGTACTATTTTTCCTCACACTAATAAATAGCATATGGCTGCAATGGCAAAATCCAAAACACGTGTCCAAATTATCTGAGCATAAAATACAACCTATGCAGACAGTTAAAATACATTTATGTAAATATATGTATATATGTAATGTATATGTGTATATGTATAGTCCCAAGAGTCAAATGCACTTGATTATTCTCTATTTTTGTTCAGAAACTCTAGAGGAAGATTTATTTTATTTTACCTCTTTCAGATTGGTGCATGGAATCTTCATCAATCTTAAACTGAAAACTGTGACAGAGTGAATTTGGCTTTACTTTTATAATGTTTCACAGTTAAGTAAAATGAAGACCATTTGTAAGTCATAGTGGTACATCTATGTTGTGAATTAAGTGAAGAATTCTATCTTATACCTATTGTCTGTACTGCTTCTGAACAAAATGTCAAAGCCTAAATTCCAGCTTCATTCTCTCTGCTGTCAGTTGCATTCGAAGCAATTGACCTTGGTTGTCTTCTGGAGACTTTCTTCTCCTTTGGTTCTTCCCAGTGTACTATTTGTCAATCTTCTTCATCCTCTATCTCCCCAGCCCCAGTTTTCTATGTGGCCCATTGAAGTTTGCGTCTTTCTTCCTTCCTAGGCTATTTCTTTCCCAAATATAAAATTAACTATTTTGCGCTTATCATTTACGCAGCTGTCTGCCCAAAGCTTCTGCTATCCAAATGAAAATCTCTGATATCCCTCTGAAAGTTGCCAGCCAGACATTGAGATGTCAAACTCAGTATATTAAAACAATATCCTTAATCTTCCTCTGACTGTTCTATTCTCTGTATATATAACCTTGATGTCTTTTGAAAGCTTTCTTATCTTGCCAGTTGCTCAAGCTCTTCATCTGGAACTCATCATTTTCTAAACGTGTATCTAGCTAGATCCAGGCAATGCATATGACTTGCAAACTCTCTGCACAATATTACTGACATAAGGACTTTTTTTATCCACTGTGAATCAAAAATACTTGTTCTGTGTCTTAGTACTTTGAAATCAATTGTTGGAACATCTATTCTTTGACCTTGCAATTTGCCCTGCTTCAGAAATCCCATCTGAAACAATGATAAGTTTTCTTCATCCATCACTTCAGCTATGACTGCACAAAGAAATACTTATTGCCTAGCATATGCCAGCAGTTTTTTCACACAAAACCAACTTCATTCTGGAAACCCTTCACAACCTGTCTTCCCTCTTAACTCTTTCAGTATTAGAAGATCAAAAAGGACCTCCAGCCAGCTCAGTCTCATGCTTTGGGTGTAATCTCTTCTCATTCTGTTGTTTTTGAACACTTCTGGTCTACCCAAAGACTACATCTATATGGTTGTATGACTGAGCTCTTGATGCCAACTCATGCATGACATGTTACTAATACATCCAAGTTTGCATCCACATCTGATGTAACTGTCCCTTTCGAATTCCAGAATGCTGGTTCAGTCCAGGGTCATGATACACTATGGAGCCAGTAATGAACAGCTGAGAGAGGTTCAGAGCAGCTTCCTCAACTCCCTCGTGTTCATACCAGCAATATGAATATTTCTAGCACTATTAAGTCAAGGAGATGGCTTAGATCTTCCTTTTTTACTCGGTATCAAAATCAGTAAGGAACCCTTACAAAGTCAATCGCCCTGTGACAGCAGGGACGTGGAGACTGAGCAAACAGAAGGAAGTTGAGGTGGTTTTAGTCAATCCCTGTGATCTTGTGCTGAGAGGATTTGGATACAGTCTCCATAGTCACCCAGGAGCCACTGCATTCATGCTGGGATTCACCAACAAGAGGTGGCAGTTTCCCTAAACTGTCTCTCAGGTGTGTGGACCATGTGAGTGTTTTCATCCTGCTTCAGAGCAAAAGCCATGCCAATGGCATGGACAGGAAGGTGAGTTAGACTAACCTGGTTGAAAGGGAGCAGGTATGCTCACAAGGTCAGTTACTTCTGGGAGCAAATTTAAGAAACTGTTTTTCTAATATTAGTTACTGCCTTTCAGGCACTTCAGACGTGGTTCCTGACTGTTTTAAGTGTGCTCACTTTTGAGTTGAAGTCATACAAATGAACTAAACCAGCCTTCAGCAATGATTTTCTGTCTTGTCAGAGAGTGTTGATTCATGAATACAGGTGGATGAAAGTCAGCGTGACTGAAACAGTTACCACTCCCAGATGTTTGCCCTGGTCCTCTATGGAGATTGCCACCCCATGACCGAGGAGAGCAATTCCTTAAACCACTGCAGCTTTCATTGTGACTTGCGAAGTCTGCTGACACTGATTCCAGGTTCTTTCACTGCTCAAGGCTGTAAATTTGGGGTTTTCAAGAGCTGCTTCACATTTTTTTTCAGCTCCCCCTGGCACTGGGCAGCAGTGTCTGCCAATAACTGAGACTTTAACAGCATCATTGTCAAATTCATGTTGTTTGGTTGTGAGTCAGTGCTCTGTTCTCACCCTGAAATGGACCAGAAAGGCTGATGGGCAATCACCACTTCTCCACTGGGAATCAGGACCAAAGGGTGGGCAATATTCTTCCACTGCTGAGCTGGGAGCGTGCTGGGCTTCCCCTTCGTGAGCAGGGATGGAGCTCAAGTGGGGGAACTTACTGGTGCAGCATTGAGATCGCTCCGGAATCTCTGTAGAGCTTCCCTTGTGGCACCTGAGCTCTGTAACAGTACTAGTAAATTTGATAAGAAAATCACACACTATCAAATGTAATAATGAAGATAACAGATTAAGGTCAATCTCTTTAATTGCATTACGGACACACTCTCCAAAGGAGTATGTGCTGCGGAATGATGAATTTGGCAGTCAGACTTCTACATTATTCTGCAAGTCGTAACAAGCCATTTGCATGTAGACTTCCCTGCCTGTCTGCAGGAGAAGCAGGTATATTTTGTTTTATTCTGAGTGGTTTATGAAATGAGTGTTGCTGAAGAGCTGAGTTTCATGCGGTATAGTCTCAGGTGAGTGTGGATTAATCACAAGAACAAGGGAAAGGATGTCGTGCTTAGGTCAGCTCTCTTTTTTCTGTCATTCTCATTGCATGAAGGCCTGTAAATCTCCAGCCGTAAGGCCAGCCAGGTGTGCATATGAAAAGAGAACTTAGGCTGTCATTTTGAAAGAGTTGAAGACACTTAGGTGCTATTGAAATGCAGTTTACAGTTCATTAAACCTTCAGTAATTGTTGTTTTCCATAAATTAATATTTATTATCTGTGTTGTAGTAATAACAAATACATTTCTCAAATAAAAGGTTTTGCTTTGTTAGGTGCAAGACATGACTGAAGGAGACTTTAGTTGAATACTAGCACCCCAAAAAAGTGGATCCACTTGTATATTTTTAATTAATATTTTTTCCAAATTTTTTTTTGCCTTCAGGGACAGGCAAAATATGAAAATGTAGCCTCAGCTAGGGGAAAAAAAAGAAAAGCTCCAGTGATTGTTCTGCTGCATACAGTTTTGAAGCGTAGCTGATAGGACCAATGCAGTACTGCATAGTCCTCACAACAGTTAATTGGCCTCAGTTATACACAACCTCTAAACTGCAGCACTAACCTTTCCAGAAGGTTTTTTCTCCTGCAGGGTTTTTTCTCCTCCTTTTGTTTATATTCCCCTCCTGGGTGACTGTTCTTATTTTAGTTCATTTTTCTCTCTTTTTGTTAATACCTATCTGTCCCATGGGTTCCTCTGCCAAGTTAAAAGAAAAAGGCATTGATAAGCTTCTGTGCTACAATATTTAGAGCATCACAAATCATGGTCATATCATGAAACACGTTTGAATGTTTCCTTATGCCCCTTGGTTGAAAGAGGCTGCTTGGAAATGCATCTGCACTTTAATCCTTGGGACATACATCAGTAAACCAGGGACATGATCTATAAAAATTCTTAATGGAAAGTAAAATAGATGTTTCATAAAAGTAAGATGTTGCAAAAGTAAAGGTGGAATTCCTTCAGAGGGACTTTTTTTGAGGCCATTATTTGTGGCTAACAGAAGTTAAAGAGCTGACAGCTTTTTCCTTTAATACAGGCGTATTTTGGTTGTTTCAGCTTGAGTGCCCTTCTTCCTCACTCTGTGACAGCTGGGAGGAACACTATTAAGCACAAGGATTTTTTTTTTTTTTTTTTTTTTTTTTTTAATGATGGTGGCATGTAGGGAAGATGACTAGGAATGCAGCTGCCGCCAAGACAAGCATGCAGGAAGACCCACCAGTCTTTCAAAGAAAGACTCATTTGTTTCTTATTTAGGTGTTTGGCTTTGTAAAGAATGCAAATGAGGAAAGTTGAGACCTAAGAAGTTTGCTTCAAGTTTCACTTCTTTAAATAGGTCTTTAAAAGAAACCTATGTGTTAATATGGGAGGAGAATGTATAGCTTGCTACACAGAGATCTTGCTTGTTGATTAAAAAAAAAAAAAGAAACAGAGGGACAACTTTAATATAAAGTGTTTGGATTTTTTTCTAGAATTATTTAATTAGCAATGACATTGAAGATCAGGTTGTAATAGTCATACAATCATGATGTTATGATAAGAACTTCTTATGTAAGGCTGAAAAAAAGTGAGTTGTATAGCCAACAGAAATTATATGCATCTATATTAGAAAGGATAGCTAGGAATAAATAAAAATGAATTTGGAGGGAGGAGAAGATCGAGCATGAAAGCATGAGTATTTGAAGTCTTCCCCAAATTTATATTTCTTAAATACTACTTATGCCAATCTCTGGTAAGATAGGCTATGCAAACACTGCTTTCAAGTCAACAGTGAAGAGTGTTGACTCTCGCCTCTTGATACATGCATCAATGAAACTTTGATAATTTTGGTGTGATGGTCAGAACAACCCTAGAAAAAGTAATACATTGATTTTACCCATTTAATCACAGTTTAATGTGACCACCAACACATCACTTGTGCTAAGGCATCTGAAACTAAAGCTATTTTAATACAAAATATTTTCAAAATCTTGAGTTCTTAGGTGGTTATATTGATAGTAAGAATTCTTTTGCAACAATTTATTGATAATTAAAGTTACTCCTGGAATTAGCAAAAAGTTGTTGAAAAGTCTGTTGGATGGTATAACTACAAACTCATACATCAGACGCATCCTCTAATCTCAGGTGAGAAGGGAAACATTTTACTGATCGTGTCAATAAGTCTCCTCTGTTGTATCTCTCAGCTCCCAACCCACCCACCATTCGAGAAGAGCTCTGTACAGCTTCTTATGATACCATTACTGTCCACTGGACATCGGACGATGAGTTCAGTGTGGTCTCTTACGAGCTGCAGTACACCATCTTCACTGGACAAGCTAATGTTGTTAGTAAGTATAAACCTTCTCTTTCCCAGTGCTGTTTCCTCGTGGTTTCTATGTAAACCAAGTGCCTTTAAATATAATGTACTGCCAAGAACAAAAGGAAAAAAACATTTTCTAGGAAGATTTAAATCCAAACCAATTATGATTTCAAAAGGTTTTAAAATTCAGAATTAATTCAGTTAAAATTTCTTGTGTCTTTTCTGGGAGTGCCACGTAGTGGGAGCTTTCGAAGACTAAAACCACATATTCCCAAAGGCACAGGTATTGTTCATGTTAACAGGACTTGTTGCTTACGTCCTAGGTCCCGTGTTGCAGATGTAACAGGGACAAAGACCTCGGTTCTCTTGTTTGGGCTAGTCAGGCACTCGGGAGCCTGTGTTGAACTGATCATTAGCTTTAGTTAGAACTGCAGCCCCGTTGTCATTTAGGTAACTTTGACAACCGGACCTTTGTCAGAAATACAGATTAAGTCCTTCCCTCTGATTTTTACTGTCTTCAAGGCTACAAAGCGTAGGTCTCAGTATACTGAAGGCTAAGGCAGCAAACGTCAGTGGAACAACAATTAATATGGTAACTTACTTTGACTTATATTGACATTAACAATCTTTGCTTTACATTTTGTATTGTAGCACATTTTTTATTAAATACACTCTCAGTTTTGAATCTGTGACTTTCCTTAATGAACAAACTGACTGATTATTCCTTGGATTGTTTTGTTGTTAAATAACTATTCCTCAGAGAAAAATATATTGTCTAATCTTTGGCCAGGAAGTCAACACTTCTGGGTTCAGTGCATAGTGGTCATTGACTATGAATTTGGAGAAGTCATTTAACTTCTTCCTGTTCCCCGTACGTTTAACGGGAATACCACTAGCTGACACGTACTTGCTTTATGAAACAAGAATTCTGAAATGAACCAAATCAGTCAAAAGGCGGAGGTTGTTCAGTCAACACGTATTTAAATTGGGAACTCATTGCCACAGAGGGTTGTTGTGTTTGTGAGTTCAAGAGAGGACTGGACAGATCATGCAAGAAAAATCCACTGAGAACAATGAAGTGCAGAGATTTCCTTCTGGCTCAGGAAGTCCCAGAGCTGTAAACTGTTGAGACCTGGGAGAGCCTGGTGAGAGATGATCGCTGTGTGCTTTCCCTGTTCCTTAACACCTTCCTATGCTCTTGCTTTCATCCACCATCAGATACCCCAGCCATGCACTGAGCTACATAGGCTTAGTTCTGATCCAGTGCAGAAGTGGTTTTCTTCCTACAAAATTTGTTGAGATGCTTTGATGAAAGTCAGTGCTGTGGACATGTTTACATGCTTTCTGGGAAAATGGTACCGTCTATACCATGTTTCAGTACTGAGCCCAACTCTTGCGCTGACTACTCTGTTGCTGTGTGCACCTCATTTTCTCCATCACTAAACTGTAGTTTTCCAAGCCATCTGAAAGGATATCTTAGGATTCACGTGCTGGCATTTTAACACCATTTTTAAGTAGCATACTGTGAATATATTATGGTATTCAGGATTGACTGAAAAATAAGGTGGACTATTGAAAACTTGATGAGTGTTTTGCCAAAACCTCCATTTAGTATTTCACTGAACAGCCTAATTTTGGACAACACACTGTAAAATTTAAAACTGCTGGACAGACCAAGTAAACTTGAACACGTACTCCTACATCTGAGCAAGCTGGATAACAGAATGGTCTAATAATAATTTGGAACAAATTGGAGCAAGGTAGATAAGGAAGGAAAAGCTTCCCTGATTAATCACTACTAAGCAGAGAGGACTTAATGATAACACAGTACATTGCTTGTTTTCTAACCCATTTTTTGTCCATGGCTTTATGCTAGAAGACTTTATGCAAGTCAGTTATTGGCACTGTGAACATAGCAGCAGAAAGTTGTGCCGTTTCCACACAATGCCACACATTTGTGATGTGGGATTTTACTCTTCGCTTACTAGAGAATAAATAACAAGGTATTTCATTTTTAGGCTGTATTGTAGGTTTCCCATGTGGAGGTGAAAGCTTTGATCTGCAAAACATGTATCAATTAGTCTACTTTCAGAGATGAAATATGATAATTTTGGGGTATAGCACAAAGTGCTCAGTGTGCAGTCTGAACTTTCATTTTATCACTTTGCAAAAATGGTGTCATTAAAAGTTTGAAGAGAAAAGAAATTAACACTGTAAGAGCCTTTGTTTACAAAATGCTCTGAAGACCTTAAATGACAGTAGGAAGAAAGGAAAGAACTGGCCCTTTTCCTTTTTTTTTTTTAATGCAGCTGGCTTTTACACAAATATCCTGGCTGTTAGCTTCAATTTAATTGAAAGCTATAATGTTAACCCAAATTAAATAGGTGCATATATAAGTATATGTGGAAGGATTTTTTAAATGTTGTAAAGTTTTTTTTTAATTTCATTATTTAATGTAGACTTGAACACCTCCAATGGAGATATTCCCACCAAATCTAACGTGCTACAGATCTGCCCAGGTTTCTGACACGTGAGACTCTCCCAGTTCCTTCCAACTTCCACTGGTACTGGAGATGTGCCCACTAACATCCTGATTTTACTCAGAACACTGCTTGGATGTTTCTTCACTTTGTCGGATTATATTCTTTGTCCTGCGGAAGGGCCCGATATCCCAACTTTTATAAATGACTTATCAAGATTGCCCCTAGAATATCGGAGTGTACCTTGGTAGTGTGGTTGAACAGAGAGAGCTATTTTCCCTGTAAGTGGCATTAGGAGGCACTGCACTGCAGCCTTCCTATTTTGATGAACTGAAGCTAGGTGATAATTTTTTTTTAAATCCTGTTTTAATAGAATACATTTTGGATTAGCACAAATTTCTTTCTCTTTATGGCATTTGCATGCTGTTGCACATAGTTATTTTTTAAATTTATTTCTCTGTCATATCCCAACAAGTTTACATTGGTATTGTGTGTTGCCTATAGCAGATAATGTAAACAGGTTCAGAGATTGTCTTCAGTTCTGTGTTTTTGTAGCTATGAATTAGTCACGAGGGAGTAGCTAGAGTACCGCATTAAACCAACAAGCTTTTTTCCCCTGAGACAATAGGAATCACTTTGCATACATACCCACCTACTGTGCTAATGGAGGCTGTTATTTTGGAATCGGTTTCTTAAAACCACATAGCCAGACTGACTGCACTTTCCACTCCTCAGTACATTTCCCCCACCAGAGGCATATATCATTCAGAGATTGCTAAGAATTCAGTAACAAAAACAAGCAATGCTATGTTTTTCTAGTGTATTTTCTATCCAACATAATCAACTATATTCTTTTTTATTAACTGAAAAATTGGAGAGTTAATATTTGATGGAAAAGGTCCAAACAGAGTATTTCATTTTGAATCCTATTTCATACAGGAAAGATTATTTCCAAATGTGGCCAAACTGCTTGCCTATTAGATGCTTGGCAACCCTGTTCTGTGCATAAGAGCAATACAGAACTTTAAATTAAGCAGGCTTTTACTAAAGCAGTTGTTCTCAGAGTTATACCATTCGCACATTTGCATTTCTGAGAGGCAGCTAATCACCTGCAATCTGAATATTGTAAAGGCTTTTAAAATGACTTTGTCACTAGCTAGCTAACATGCATTATAATTTCATTATGCCATTTCAATAAATTTTCAAGTATTTATTGAGTATGTATTTTTTTAACATCATGGATTTGCTTTAGTGTGCTTCAGGAAGATTAAAATTTAAACACCCAGCTAGTTTTTTACTAGCTGTGATACAAGATGTCTTCATGAAAAAACACTTCTCTCTCTTCAAGACAAAAAGCAGTAAATAATTCTCTCTTTCCTAGTAAATGGAATTTAGGTTAGTTACATCAGCTAATGACTAAAAATCACTGTATTAAGGATACAGTGTAGTGTCAGAACCTTTTCAGTGTTACGTGGTTACTCTTCCTATGAGATAGGATAAAATTCTGTTGAAGGATCTAAGACATTTAGGAACGCAAGCGTCCATGAAAAACAGTGAATTTATGATTCACCAGTTAACTTTTTAAATAGTCTAGCTTTTGTCTGTTTCTGGAAGTTTTAATTTATCAAAAGCAGATTCCTTATATCTTCAGACTTCTACTGATGATTTTAGTGAGTATCTTCTAATGGCACAAAAGCAAAATGGGATAAAACCCAGAAAACTTTTTCCTCTTGAAAATGATAAAAAAAAGTGTATTTCTTAAAAAAAAAATGTGATGTGTTTTGCAGAAAACCTGCATATATTATTTTCTTTCATGTGGGAATGCAAAATGGGGGTAGAGAGCTATCTGTTACCTTCACCTACTGTATTTGTTCTACCAATGCGAGTTGGTAATAATTTATTTAAATAAAGCATTTTAAAATAATTAAAATACTAAAGAGATTAAATAACTTTCCCATGACTTTTGTGCTCCTCTTCCAGTTCTCAAGAAGATATATTTTATTAAAATCTACCAGTGTAAATTTTAGGAGGATTTACACCTTGAGATTTTTCCCATCTGTTTTTTAAAGCGCATCAACAGCCAACACCAGGGAAATAGCTTTACAAATTATTACCTCCAGACTCTGAGAAACTTGTTTTGAAAACTCACACATCCTGTACGGACATCACTGTGCTCACTGCACCATTCCAGGATGTGATTTAAATTCTCTACATTTTTCTAGGCTACAGTTTTAAAATACATTGTTTTACCACCTGCACAACCCTGTAAAAAGCCCTGGGTTTTTGAAACAAGAAACCTGAATGTAGCCTGGATTAGGAGTGGGTACAATAGGAGACCCTTAACTCCTGCTGCGGCGCCAGTGGGGAGAAGATGTGTGCTGTTCCACTTAACCTGCTGCCACCGGCACGGAGTGGAGAGGACAAATGCTACCCCCAGATGCCCGCGTTACCAGGCTGCTGGCTCGTTTCCCTGAACTCTCTTCATCATCTTCTTTTGTATTCAGAGAAGAAACGCTGTCCTGACAGGACATAACTGGAGACAAATTCTTTTGATGCAGTGACAAAATATTCTTTCATACCTAAAAGATTAACTTGGCTGCCACTAGTTACTATTCTCTGTTTTGAAGGATTTGGGACTTGTAGTTTGACACCATCAAAACTTAATTCCCAAGATTTTTTAATCAAAGTTCAATTTAAAGCCTTTTATCAAATAGTTCACAGTCAGGAAGCATATGGACACATCACTGAGCCCCTTGGTGCATAGGCAAGAGCCAGCTTGTTGGGACAGCAAGATTTGTCGAGCAAAGGAACCATCAGTCGCTGCACATCCAACATGTATTGTACGCCGGTAGTCTGGGATGCCTAAGACTGGAAGGGCAAAGAAAAGAAACCCAAGGTGTCTTGTGTCATCGAAGAGGACAGAGCCTTCCCCTAGAACATGAGTGAGGTCAAGCGGAGGGTTCCCAACTCTCTCTATTGACTGTGCAGCGAGTTTAGGGTAGGTGAGGTCCTAACTCGGGAACACTGCTCTTTGTTCAAGCTCAGGTGGGATGAATGTACATATATCTGCCTGTGAGTGTTTTGACATTAACCCCAGCAGCAGAAGCCAAGATGTAGCAATACCTAAAATTATTGTGGCTCTGCCTTCTATACACAGAAATCTAAATTAATCATTAACTGGATTATTTAATAATACAATAATTTACTCTGTGTAAGTATTTACAGACCAGTGAGTATTGGGTATGTGTAAATCCTCATACATGGGAGGAGAGGATAGACTGGAGAGGAGACTCATAGCAATGCAACTTTACCTTTACAGTCCTTCATATACCTATTTAGGTCCAAGTTTTATACTTCGTTAAGGAGCAATCAGCCTCTGGAGGGTATCATAAAAAGTGTAATGCAAGCCTGAAAAATCTGCCCTTTAGAGAGTTGTAGTGACTCATACAAACCTAGTTTCAAGATGATTTAGCAAAAATCTGGGCATCTCTATGTCTGTGTAAGGGTTTGTTTATATATGGCCCATGTATACCATAGACCTTTGCTTTCAAAGTGTGCTTGTGGAAGGAGAAGACACTTTCAGGACCACTGTCTGGATCCATCCCGGTTACTGTCATATGTTATTTGTTAGCCCATCAGAGGCATCTAAGTTAAGGACTGTCTGCGCATGCTGCACTGCCTCTAAATCCAGTGCTTCATTTTGTTTTATTTTAATTTAACACTTACTTTGCAGTAACACCTATGAGTCAGGTAAGTGATGGTCTCAATGCGAAATCAGTGTGGTTGTTCAGCTACAGAACAAGTGTGCCTTTAATACCTGTGGCAAATTTTTATTGGGAAAAGATGAGGATTCCTCTGAGCAGTCAGTGAAATACAGTACGCCAGGAAACTGCTGCTTTTATTTCCTTTCTTCCTCTTAGGAAACCTATTCACACCCAGCCTAAAAGAATAAGTATCATTCAGTATGTATGGTTCAGTGAAACACGACATGGACAGGTGTTGCTATAAGCAGTTTACTACAAGTACTGGGCACAGCTGGGGTTTTCATGGGGTATTAACACTGGCTTCTTTTTTTTCAGGAGGTAGACAAGATGATTGCTCTATATGATCTAGTTTTTCAATAGTCTTGAGAAAAACAGTGCTGCAAGGTTGCTTTTCTTTGCTGCTTCTATCCACATATAGCAAACTGTTCGAATGTCTTGTAGCTGATATTTAGGGAGGCTACATGTGGTCAGGATGAGATGCTCACTGGTTGGAGCATAAGGAACATACTGGAATTCTTTTTTCCCACTTTACACCAGAAAACTGCAACAAAGAAATGTTCTCATGCTGGTAACTCATGGTCCAAAGGCCACAACCCATGTCTGAGTTCAGCCACAGGCTGAGACTTCCAGACTTCAAATCAGGGTGGCAGGGGGGGTTCATCTCACCTCATTTTAGATACCTGATGTTAGAGATCTCACCTACGCTAGTCACCTAGTCTTCCTCTGTGGCCAAGAAAAGAAAGGCACTTGTGGTAGGATGTTCACACCTGGAGAAGTGAAATAAACTACTCACTGATTTCTGCCTCTCCTCAGAGTCCAGAAAAATAGGTTAGACATTGCAGCTCTTCACTAGATGACGAGGTGATATGAGTCCCATCTGAAACTGTGCCTCAGTTTCCCATTTGCACAGGAGGATGAACAGCTGCCTGCCTCTCAAGGATGCTATGTAATATAAAAGAACTTTGAGGCAAAAGCTACATAATTCTTAGATTGAAATTTGGGGTTTGAGTTCTGTTTCTAATGATCTTTTGTTATGAAAAGCACTTCCCAAATTAGGAAGGAATCTCCCAGTATGGTTATGAGTCTGTAAACCTGTATGACAGGATTTTTTCTTTCAAGGTTTGTGTCCAGTAGCCTTTTAATTTTTACTTTACAGAAAGGTTTTGTATTGCCTAATATGCAGAGCTGAAATTAATAGTGACTTCTGAAAGATTCTCTTCACTAGTACTTACTGGTTTGCTAGTAAAACATGAGTTAAAAGCTGAGAGCTGTTGTTTAATAACACAGTAGCTTTCATAACATGTTCAATGCCCAGTAAAGGCAGAGACCAAGAAGTCTGTCAGGTTCCTAATCCAGTCAAGCATTTTTCTTTTAAGTTTTCCAGACTTATATATGCACATGCATGCATACACTTCCATCTGCATGTATCCTTTTCTAGCTGTATAACTAGGTAAAAGGTTGTAAATATATATATACTTCGTGAATGTTAGATTTGTTATTTATGTAAACATTTATAATAAGAGAGCTATCAGACTGGGGATCCATTAGACCAGAAGCTGTTCAAAATGTACAGTGAGTAATATGGGTGATTGACTGCCATTGAAGTTATATCACAGTAGGAAAAATGTATGTAGATGAATAAGTTCATCTTAATGGAGTATTTTCCTGTTTTGAAGATGATATTGTTCCTCCCTTATTATACTGACTTCCTACATATTATACTTCTGTGGTAAGCATCAAAAGTACCCCAAAAAGTTTGCAACTGGAAAATTACCCAGCTTTTCCCCAGCTGACATCTGACCATGAGGACATAAATCAAAAAGTTGCATCCATTAAATTTATTGGCTTAGATTACATACTGACAAAGACTGGAGTGTAAGAGCCAAAGCTTGCTCTGAAGCCCGTGCTCTACCCTGTTTGACCTCCCATGACTTGCTTCAGGTCCTGAAGAATGCATACGTGGGTACCATCAGCAAAGGTGCCTCCCCAGCCCTCCTAGCTTTACTGCTTACACTAGTTTTCTGAGGCTTAAACTGAGTTCATTAATCCAAACAGTAGATTGATGGGATCTCCATAATCCTCGAGTTCTTAAGCAATAAAGAATTCCTTGTGCTGGGATATGAAAAATCTCAGACTGCTCGTGCCTCCACTGAGTCATTTCTTAAATGCCCATTTTTTATGGTTGGCTTCACGTAGCAAGAACTTAAAAGGTACCTTGGCTGAGGACTGATGAAATGAGTTAGTGGCATTAAGCAGCAACTCAATAACTAAGTAACAACACTTTAAAAGGCACAGAAGCAAAATTCATATCGGTCATTGGGTGCTTGGGAGTGCTCTAAATGTTCCTCTGTTATAAAGTGTTTAGTATGTTATGACTGACGTGCTCTGTTTGAAATTGCAGGTTTATGCAACTCAGCCGACAGCTGGATGATTGTTCCCAATATCAAACAAAACCACTACACAGTGCACGGGTTACAGAGCGGCACTAAGTACATCTTCGTTGTTAAGGCCATTAATCAGGCAGGCAGCAGAAGCAGCGAGCCCGGCAAGCTCAAGACAAACAGTGAGTAACATGAGATCCAGCACGCACGCATTCTTCTCCTTTCTTGTCTTCCTTTTTAGGTTTGATCTTTGGAAGATACAAGAGCACAGAGCAGTTTAACTTGTTTGAAGTGCTCCCCACAAGGAAAGCTGCTTATTTAACTCAATTCAAGATTGCCAGAGTCTTCAGCAGTGCAGAAATTTTTTTTTTTTTTTTGAGAGAGAGATACATCTGTAGTTTGGTCACTGGAAATATCATTTAGGAACAGAGCCTTCACATGTGAAATGACTGAAAATACTCTTTTGTGGTTTTGTTTTAATGTCCTCTCTATTCTTTTTCCTCTACAAAGCAAAAACTTTTCTTATGTTTGCAATGAAACATTTTATTTTTGTATAGTGTTCGTAAGATAATTGCTAGTTTAATTTTATCCTCCGAAATGATCTCTTTCTTAGGACACTGGAAACCTTCTTAGCTCCACCCCCCTCAGGTTTTTATGGAGTTCAACAAGGTGGTAGAGTAGTCAGAGATCCCACTTCAAAAAAACAATGGTTACACAAATTATTAGCAGATGTAGTATAGCAATTTTAAGACTGGTTTTCAGCCTTTTTCTTCCTGTGTCCCAGCCAATCCCTCAGTCATGTAGTCATCACGGGCAGCTCTGAGTGCTGGGAAGGGAACACTGGGATTTGTGCAGCCTCTGAAATCTCCTTGTTGTAGGGGAGGGTGCTCGAAGAGGGGAGATACTGAATGTTGCAAGAAGGAGGCTGCAGGGAATGGCATGTACACCCTTCTGATTTTCTCCTTTCTGCTAGTAACCTGGCTTGCACTTCTGTGTAAAAGCTGCTCATACAAACCCCACATCTGCTACCAAAAATCTGCGTATTGTTAAACCTGGTAACCTACAAGCAAATGCGTAACAAGAGGACCCATCTGGAAATGACACTCTTTCATCCTTTTGTCTCTTTGTGACCCCGTGTGGCACAAAAGCAATCTCTCGGGTGACTGTGAGAAATGATGTGACCGGATACAATTCAGTACAGAGAAAGACATCCTTCAGATACCGCTTCAGCAACACAAAGGCTACTAACCAGTTAGAGAGGCAGGCCGTAGGTATTTTACTGCTACCAAGTGGTAAGAAAAAGCAGGTAAAACGTGCCCCCAAATACTTTCCAATGGCATTATTTTATACTTGGTCATAATACATAACTAAATACACATTGCAAAAGTAGATAACTGAACAATTTACATCTTATTTGAAGTACACGCGTCAGTGCCTCGCACAGACCTCCTGAGAGTGCTCATTTCTGTTTTCTGTGCATGTCATCAAATCTTCTGCTTACATTTTTTTCCCCTGGATATGAAAGACAGTAAGAAGGGAAAAGGGCTTTGCTGGACCACTTGTGGAGTCATACTTTCCTAGTTGTCTCTTGGTGGAGGTAAATGATCATTCTGCTTTTTGACACAATGAGCAAGCCTGTCAGAATTGTGACGGGCTTTATATATCTACAGGGTTCGGTTTAACAAAAAGCTTCCTGTTATTGTCTACAAACCTTGTGCTACAGCTGAAGATACTTGCCAAGAGCAACAGCCTCAGAAATGTTTTTACACCATATTATTTGGACCAAGTTACAGTTAACTTCCTTCTTTTTAATGCACAGTATCCAGCACCACATGGGCTTCCTTCCAAAGCGATCCTGAATTGTTGACTGTGCTTGTTATAAATAAAGCTGTGAGTGAACAAACAGACAAGGCTAGTGCTTCTTCTTATTTTCAAACTCATGTTGCGGGATTTGAAATCATACTTTTTGTAGTAACAATGAAGATGTTATTACGGAGATTTGTCTCTAGAGAATTAATAGAACGCAATTTATTCTAAATCTAATATGCTGTGAAAAAAGCAACCCTCAGACCTTTATTAGCATGTATATTGGTTTCAATTACATGCAAGAATTAGAGTATTCAGGTTACCTCTAGGTCAGAGATAATGGGCGTGATGATTATGCAGGGCTCTTTTCAGGGATTATCGACACGGGGAAGTTAGTGCACAATGAGATTGACAGTAAACTGACAATGCAAACTAGCTATTGCAGGGAGCAGAATAGGTTCGTTTATCTCAAGAATGCTTCAGAGGAGGAGATTAATATGGTTATGTAATCTTGAGGGCTTCTTAGAGTCTCGCTAATCCGCTCTCCTTTTCAAAATCAAAGCCAAACCATCCTTCTGCCATCTTTGTCTCTGCATCTCTAGGTCAGCCATTTAAACTGGACCCCAAATCTGCTCATAGAAAATTGAAAGTGTCTCATGATAACTTGACAGTGGAACGTGATGAAACATCCTCCAAAAAGAGTCACACGCCAGAGAGATTCACAAGCCAAGGGAGCTACGGAGTAGCTGGCAACGTATTCATTGACAGCGGGCGGCATTACTGGGAAGTGGTTATAAGCGGGAGTACGTGGTATGTATATAAAAATATATGTGAAAAGAATCACTAGTTCACACCGTGCAGGTCCTGGCACAGTTTCTGTGATAGAGATCAGTAACAGAGGCATGGGGAACAGTACTAGAGCAGGACAAGCATATACTTTCACATAGTTTGTCAGACTATTTTCCCAGTCTCCAGCACTTCTGGACTCTGGAACTAAATCTGCCAGATAGAGCATCTTTATATTTAGTGGCCTTCACAGGAGTTTTACTCGATGGCTGAGGATGGTTGTTTTTTGAACCCACATACAGTACATTTTAAGATTTTAGTGAATTGGAGAGCTCAGAAAGTTTCCTCTTGTTTATACAACAGAGCGAATTTTGTAAGTGTGATCATTTCTTTACTAAACTTGAAAGATCTTAGCATCCTTCAGTAAGAAAAAAAAAGAAAATACGAGGGCAATTTGGTGATCTAGTTTCACAGGGGTGGAGGTCAGATTTGCTTCTGGGGAGGGGGCACAGAGCAGCAGAGCTGTAGGGCTGTGCCCCAGGGTATGAAGCAAGGGGCTGGAAATGGAGGAGTGCATTCCTCCACTCCTGAATGATCCTCTGTGTCATACAGGGGTGGATTTCAGGGGCCCTTTAGTCAGTGGAAGAGATGTCATCCTTTGGGATTCAAAGGCAGCAATCATGATGGAGGTTAATGGAGTGGGAAAGTCGGTAAGGTCTTCAGATATGCCCACTGTCTCAGACAAGAAAAATGCTGTTTGCCTGTGCCAACGCCGAGGAATGGAAATAGAGTAACTTATGGCACATTAATCTCTGTTGGTTGAAAGCCCAACAAATACTGCAGTGTCTCTAGAACGTGAGGAACTTTTACATTTCTGTTATATATGAGAAATCAGGTATTTGCCCTCGGTGTCCATTAATGAGAACATTTTCACAATCCCTTTACCCTGCACATCTTGCCATAAATTATGGTTTGCAGAGCAAATGTCTTCACCTCCAATTGCTTCACTTGGCCCAAAACCCAGTCTCAAAAATGCTCATTTGAATCTAAAAACCACACCAACATCTGGCAAAATATATTTGGAAATGGCAAAAATGTTTTTTTTTAATGTGTCCTTGGATGTTTACTCTTGCATTCCTTCTTCTGGGCCATATATTAAAGGAGCAAGGAGAGATCAGATTAGTTGACAGATAGCAGTGTATTTTAAAATCAATGAATTCCTCTGTATTCATCAGTTCGGAAGTGGAAATTTGAGGCCCAGTGATTTAAACTCTGAGTTGCTGAGTACTCACCAATCTTCCTTTTGAATACCAGAGGCGAGTGCTCCAAAAAATTACCATAGCAGCCAAACTACAAACAATACAAGGGACAAGAAAGTTTCCCTGACCTTTCAGACCCAAAAGTGAGATGGAGAAAAACATTAATTAAGCCTGTGCAGATATTGCGGTGAAATGTCACTTAATTAGGACTTAACCAGCAGAAGTAAGAGGCTGGGCCATTCCAGTGAGTCCTCTGGGCTAACATTTGACTTCACTGGGAGACAAACATGGCAGGAAGCATTTGTTTCCTTGAGTCGTTTTTCGTTTTGCAGGTATGCCATTGGTATTTCCTACAAGTCAGCACCGAAGCATGAGTGGATCGGGAAGAATTCTGCCTCCTGGGTGCTTTGCCGCTGCAATAACATGTGGGTGGTGCGGCACAACAGCAAAGAAATCCCCATCGAGCCTGCGCCTCACCTCCGGCGGGTCGGGATTTTGCTGGACTACGACAACGGTTCCCTTGCTTTTTACGATGCTTTGAACTCCCTACACCTTTACACTTTTGACATTACATTTGGGCAGCCGGTGTGCCCCACGTTCACTGTGTGGAATAAGTGTTTGACCATTATAACTGGCTTGCCTATCCCTGACCACCTAGACTCCTCCGAGCAGCTCGCATGACTGCTAAAAGCCAAAAGGTAGGACGACAAATCTTCCCAGGGTGGCCAGGCGGCTGCCCACAGGAGCTTGCCCAGAGCTGGTGGACCGCGTGGCATCCCGGCTGTCGCTGCCAAATCCAGCCAGAACTGAAAAGGGGAGAATATCTCCTTTACTGTGTACTTTGTACGGAAGGACGAGAAGTGGCTTTAATAATACCTTTGAACTTTCATTTGCAGTTGGTTTTGTTTGGTTGGTTTTGTATTTAGTCTCTTACAGGAAGATTTATAAATTATTTATAAAAAAAAAAAAAAGAGCGAGAAGAGAAAGCCTGGTTTGGACACCTGGAAAATGACTTATTTGTTTTGCACATTAATGGTCCTATTAATTAAACTTTCATCAGCCCTTTACATCATTTTATTTTACAGTGGATAAAAGCAGGAAATTGGAAGGATGAAAACTGTGCAGTGGACAAGTCAGTATACTGCAGGTTTTACTCGTGCCAATAGTAGCGCGCTCATTACTAGTCTTACTGAGTGCAAGATCTCCTAATCTCTCCTTTGCCCATGGGAGTGTGCAGACCAAAAAGAACAAAAATGAACAAGTGAGGGAGTGGAGCTAGCCAACACAGCAAAAGAAGAAAGTTTAATTTACTTCTCTTCGCAGGGCAGTGCTCTCTGTGTTCATAAAAAACATGTGGAATATCTCCTAGAAATGTGAGTGGATAAATCACCTGGTGATTTATTTTATTGATGGCAACATTCCCATCTACCAGTGCTTCGCTTTCGTCTTTGGGAAACATTGTAGAATCACTGAGGATGTGAAAGACTGATACCATCTCTGAGAATCAGCAACGCTGGAGGAGAGCAGCCAATCCAAGGTCTGACTGTAGACTAATTTGATAAAGCACGGCATCCTTTAAGGATTGATTGTAATGGAAGATGTCACGGTTCTGATGGTAGACATGTGAATGCTTATTGCTCATTTTACAAGGTTCAACACAGCAAGCCCAGCCACCAACTCCAAAGTGAGACATGTGCCACTTTACCATTGATTTTAAATTAAATACAAATGTTCCATTGTCATACACTATGTAGTCTCTATAACAAAGCAAGGAAATCTGTTTTACATGTGCTGTATGGAGAAACACTGCAGCTGGAGTTTGCTCCTAGTTATCATTGTCCTGGGTTGTTTGGGAAAGCACAGTTCTCTTTGTGAATGAGGAGTAAATAGCAAGTTTTCAGCAGCAGTAGGAATCTGCATGGCCCGGCCCTACATTCATCCTGGTGTTGGTAGATGAACTTCAGTGAAGGCAATAGAGGTTGTACCTACTTTATCTCAAAGCTGAATCAGGTGCATTTTTTTCTCTTTTCCTTCTCCAGAATAGAAGCCCTTTGCAATTAATACAATGCTTATGTATAAATGATCATTTTGGGAGATGCTTGAGGCATATGACAACGTTAAAAGAATGGTTTTCCTACAGTGTTTTGTTTTTACTATGCAAGTGGTGAAAATCTGCCTGTGTAGAAAAAGGATAAATTGAATATCAGCTTTAAGAAAAGTTTTGCTCAGTAATTTATAACCATGCTTTAGGTGTCTTTTGAAAAGGATGCCTCAATGCACTTTGTTCACTAATGGATCCAAAATAAAATGGTCCCAGGCTCAGCTTCAGATTTTTTAAATACTGATTCTCCAGGTACAAAGCTGTACTACAGTTTGCCTTATGATGTAGAAAACTTATGAGCAAGATGAGGAATAGGTACATGCCTACTTGGTTTTTCCTTTTTTTCTAGAAAATAAATGCCTATCCACGTTCCTTTGATTTCCCTTTACATGCCTTTCTAACTGCTGAATTAAATGGAGAAAAGTCTGGCAGCACATTGCTGGTACCGTGGCTTTCAGCTGCGGCAGCATCCTGTGATTCACAGGTAGGAGCCACTGATCTTTCCAGAGTTGACATAAATAAGGGAAAATGTGTACATATAGCGAACTGCAGTGTTTATCACAGTGTCTTTAATAATCAACAAACGTATACCCTCAAAAACGAAAAAGTAAATAAATCCCCAAACATTAAATTTTATAATTGAGCACAGTGTTACTGATACAGTCTGATGTACATTGCCTAGATGATCTGGCCTGGGATGTTTGGGATGTAGCTGAGATGGCATGAAAATTATTATAATGAGACAACAGGAGATGACTGATGCAAAGCAGTGATAAAAAGATGCAGGGGGAAAGGAGTTTTAATCTAGGATTATTGCCAAGTTTCTGCCTAAAAGGAAAGGGTGTATTACCAAAGTACACGTAGCAAGGCTGTGTATCTTCTTTTCTGCCAGAAATACTAAATCTAGAAGCTGATTTCGGTAGTGGACAAACTGAAAACACTGTTCAGTGTTTGGCCATACAATGTTGTCAGAGATTGAGCTGGATGGAAGTAATACCATGAATTTGGAAAGATCCCAAATGATCTCACATATTTTCATTGTAAAGATAGACCATGAGTCTAAAGACAGATCATGGTTTTGGCCAATGGAAAAAGAATGGTCTGTTATCTACAGGCCTTGCTGTCTCGTTTTTATTTTAACACAGAATACTTCATTTGGAGCTAAGCCACATTTCTCCAGTGGACTATTAATTCAGTAAGTACTCTTTGTGCATATATGTTTGTGTATATATGTACACATATGTATGGGTACACACACACCAGTATATGCACAAATGTAGTGTGTAATTTGTGTATATGTATACAGGCATATATACACACACAAACTGACAGTAATTAGTCAGGTGGTCCTTTTTTGCTTGTTTCTTGAACAATTTCATATTCTGTATGACTATGAGGAAACAAGTTTGCTATGAATGGTGTTCTTCTGGACATTTTTTAATGAACAAAATCTGTTTATTTTACAATACTTGATTCAATGCCTGATTAATCAATAAAAACATCCATTTGAAAATATAGCTTCTGTGGTCTGTGGCATTTTGCATGGTCCATAGTAATCAATTGAAATCTGGGGGAATGGTAATCCTCGTGTAAAAATAAAACATGGTACTTTAATGTAGTGTGTAGTCTTAGATGAGGGTTTTTCCCTGATTTTTGAAAGTTTTGTGACTAGGAATGAGGTAGCATTGTATAATGCTGTGTTTAACAAAGGCAGATTTTTGAGGAATCGTCTGCTGAGATGCCAGCAACGAATATAGTAGATAAAGCCTGTGTTGGTATAATGATCGTGTCAAAGGTGTATTTAAAACCCAAGCTGGGATTCAGCAGAGTTAGAGCAAATGATAGCACAATCTGTTTAGAAGACAGTAGTATCAGCTCGGAGTAGTCGAAACTTGAGGTAGTGGAAGGGTAGGGGGGCTTTTTTCCTCTCTGAGGCCAGATAAGATTTTCCATGTGAGGCTCCCATGTGCTAATGCACGTCTAATGGGGAAAAAAATCGTTCAGGAATGGGCTGTATGTCATAAATTATTTAGTAGACTGTCTCTAGCCCACTGTAGTTTCCCGTTGTTGGCTTTCAAGAGAGCAACAAAGTTGCTTGATTTTCTGCCATGAGTTTATTCTTTGTTCTGGGTATCCCATTTCTCAATTGCTCAGCGAAGAGACCCCCACCGAGCAGTGGGTCCTCAGGGTAGGAAGCATAAAAATCCCTCGGGTGAAAAGCAGGAAATTTGCAAGTACAGGTGAAAACAAATGCACGTTCTTCGTTATACTAGCAATAGCAGGTCACTAAACAGCAGTGTGCATCATATGTTTTAATCCTGCGTCTTAATTGCAAAGACTGTATTCTTTCCGTGTTAGAAAACGCAACAGGACACTATTGACAGCACAGATTAAAGTGTCAGCTCTTTAACCAGTTCATTTTGAGATGGCCAGCATTTATAGCACTATGAAGAACTATTGGCTGTGGGAGATTTCATTAAACTATTATCTGACATTGAACACAGTATAAGTATTTCTGTCTTAATTATTCTGATAAAGCAGATGTCTACTAGTTCCAGATTCTGCTTTTAGTTACAGCAGCACAAATTTCAGATGAGCCCATGCACCAAAACAAAGTCAGAATTGCTAGTGGCTCTCATCTGTATCACCAAAACTGAGGCTATTCATTTTAATTGGAAACACTGCCTTCATTTCTGGTTTAGGCGTGAAGAAGTGTTGGACCCACACAGAAAGTACACACTGGGCCATCTCAGTAACTGGCCAGGGCACGCCTGGCCTGAAGACCATTGGTGGGACAGCTTTGGGAAGCCAGTGATAAACAAAAAACGGGCACAGGTGGCTTACGGAGTGACGTACTGGTAATTTTCTTGTAACGCCACCCGTAATGTCTTTTCACATACTGATCTTTCTAGTAGTGGAAGTGCGTACTAAGGTATAGGAATGTAGAATGCAGTATTTTCCCGTGTTATTGGGTTAGTTGCCCATTTAGAAATTAGCACAGTCTTCTGAACTTCAGCCTTAATTTTTGTCTTCTCCACATGGCAAAAAGCCCTGGTGACTCCAAGTGCTGATGGTGGGTGTTCTAGATTATGCTGAGCTATTTGTTTTTATTGCGCTTTCTGAAGTGAAAGAAACTCTCTTTACATTTTAACCTTTGATTTAGCACTTGATTTTGATATTAAAAAATTAAGAGACTAAAGAGCAGTGATGTTAACTGTGCTTCAATGTGGATGAGACTCTTGGTTTGGACTGGGAGGTTTAAGGCAACTGTGTACATAAATCTCTGTGCCAGGATGGATTGATTTGTCATTCATGTGGGAGTTGAACAGTACAGGTGCAAGCGTTTTCTTGTGAGGTAGGCTTTTGCCTGAACTCCACTCTTGGAGTGGAATGTTCTGTTTTCTTTAATTGTTTTTAATTGGTTTTCTGATTCCAGTGCAGACCATGTTAGTAAGACTGTAAGTAATATAATCTTTCATCATGTTACTTGTTTTAGCAAGCCCTACAGTGTCACGTGCCTCTGGCAGGTCGCTGAACACATCAGCTGCAACCATAACCTTTCCAACGTCACCTCCAATGTGTGGACTGATGTTTAAGCCGTTGACCAAGTATGTAACTTTCCCAGGTGGGATGCTGGGAGTAAGGAACTCTAGCACAAATGATACCAGTTAAAGGTGAGAGGCTCATATATTTCCCAAAGGTGATATAGGAAGGGTATGGGCTTGAATACCATCAGTGTCGAGGCAGTTCTGGTTTAGAAGCATGACAATCTATTAGGAAGGCACGAAGTCTTCTACTACAATGTGATCAACGGTGCCGTTATTACTGCTGCCCGAGAGAGGGACAGAGGTAGCAAAAGCGGGAATTCTGGAGCAGTGCTGGGAGAGATCACTCAGAGTGCCTGCCCTGGTGCCATGCTGCAGCTCTGCAAAGCAAGTCTGCACCTATTCTTCCTTTTGTTCCAGCTCAGCCCCAATCCACATTCCCGAATGACAGGAAAAAAATATTGCAATTATATGTTTGAAATCCTAACCTGAATAAAAGCAGCAGGGCGGGGATGACAGCCCGGGGCCTTGATTCTCCTTTATTCACCCAGATTTTTACATCTGTTGACTTCAAAGGAGATAGTCCTGATTTACATAGAGGTAGGTACCAGCCCATGAATCTTCAGTTTCCAAAAGGTCAAACCTGAGTGAAGCAGGAGCCCCTGTGCGAACAGCTCCGCATTCCTATTAAATGGTGTCTTTGCAGAAAGCACGTTAGCTGCTAGCAAAACTGCAGTTTCTCATGAGCTGTTTCCCAAGGCCAGCACAGGTGTGTTTTAAAATGTACGGTTCTTTTAAAATGTACGGTTCAATAACATTCTTCTTGGGTGAATTGTTCAGGCAATGCTTTGCTGTTTCCTCCAAGCAGGGTGGGAACAATTCTCTTAGCAGGTGCTGTGTTACTTTTCTAAAAATCGTGAGAACGGCAGATACATAAGTTATGATATAATGCTGCAACCTAAGGCTATTGTTCTTGGACTTCCATTTAAAAATGGATAACTGAAGAAATTTAGATGTCTACTTCCTCTACCTGTTTGTCCTAATTTACGTAATTATTTGAATGTATGGAGATATTTCCTCTCAAGGAATATCACTTCATTTCTTTTTAATACACACAGACACACAGTAATTAGGAGTATTCCTGAAAGTCCATGAATTCATAGAATAGCTTATAATGAAACCTTTGAAAGACAGCAAATGGGGGTTTTGTATTTTGCATAACATTAGTCATTGAACAGGGGAAAAAAACTATAGCTGTTTATATCACTGAAACATTTAAAAAATGACAGCCAACTGCCACACAAGAGAACAGGAAAGTTTTCATTAGCAATATTTTATTTCTCCCTCATTTTTATTTTATGTGGAAAACAAACTATTCCACTTGAAAATATTTCTGTTATCCATTTCTTCACCTTTCTTTTCTGCTTTCAGTCTCATTTTCAGATTTTAAATATTAGCATAGCAAGAATTGTGTGTTTTAAAAAGTTGGATTTATTTTTTATTTCCTTGAAAATTACCTTTTTCAGGAGGCTCACAGAAAACAAAATGAGAAAACAAAATGAGAAAACAAAATACTAATGCAATATGGCAGCTTGAAAGTTGAGAATATTTTTTAAGTGGAAGTTAAAGAAGGAATGCAGATAAGCCTGTCACTCTTCTACAAGTACTGAATTATTTGGTTTCACTATTCGGGGCTTAATAGTATTGCTCTCTAATTAAAAGAGTGTTATGAGATCTGATTAAGGAGCACAAGCAGAGGAATAGTAGATTATTTTAGGATAACCCTGGAAGAAGTTCCCTTTAACAGCAATATATATATTCAACCTCATTAATGTCAACTCATTTGTTGTTTTTTTTATTTTTAAATATTGTGTGTCCTCTCCAGCAGGAGTTCCGTGCCTAGAAGTATGTGTCTCTTTTGGGAAGCATAGGGTCTAATTCCTTAACGAATTGGGAAAAAGTCCTCCCTATGGCAGGTGTGAAGGTGGTGCTAGCACAGTGAGAACATCTCCCACTGGCAGGCGGCGATGTGATCTGTATTTCTGTCATGTTGTCTGTGCAAGTAGTTGTGATGGCCAAACTGAGGACAAAATAGGTTCATCCAGATTTGGGGGTGTGGGAAGAGGTGGAAGTCCTCTCTAGTGAACCACAACTAGTAATTACAACCAGTGGTAGACCCAGCCCAGAATTAGAAATTAGCAAATGGAGATTTGTTCCTTAATACAACCAGTAACATATCCTTTTAATTTCTTCAAATGACTGTGACCTCTCTCTCAATTTGTCCACCAGTTTACATCCATATGCTCATTGAACATCTGTAAGTTGGAGTTGAAAATGCTTGGGTTTTCTTTAACTGTTAGGTTTTTGTCAAACTACTTTGAAAACAAACATTGCTGATACAATGTCAGTAGCTTATGGCAGAGGGTAGAGGTGAGGAACAACATAGGACCTAGAAAATAAATCCAGGTGCAGATTGAGTTCAGAACAGCATAATACTGCTCATAAACATAGTTTTCATCAATCCTAATTGAAATTCTTCAGGTAGGTGAAGAGAGAAACACAAGTGAATTCAACCTTGACATGTGCATGAATAATGGTCAGTACAAAGAAGCACAGGGGCTGAAACAATTGAAAACCAAGACTTTTCTGTAAAATTATAATTGATACTGTTTATGTTCTAACAGTTGGGTCATAGCATTCCTACATTGCATATATTTAGACAAACAGGAGGTATTATTAAGAAAATGCCCCGAGCTACGCTGTAAATTCTTACAAATGCAAGGGAATTAGGATAAATCTTTGAATGATATACACAAAAAGAACAACAGAAAAAGAAGTTATTTATTCACAATTAATAATTCGAACAACTGTACCCAAACCATCCTTTCTTATTAGAATCCTGATGCTGCCTTCCTGCATCCCTCCATGGAGAGGATGAAACAGGAACGCTTTGTCTTTCTGTTCTTATGAAGTCAGTGCTCCATATTAGTGTTACTTGGAAATCTCTGGGGATGAATAAATTTGGTAGGAACAAGTACAGAGCTCTCACCAGTCTTGAAGCCTGAATAAGCCATTAGCCAGCTTCAAGGCTGAATTACCATCAAGTTATGAATGCTTTCATATATTTTTAACTGTGCAAGAAGAAACATGTAGCATTAAAAAAAAAGTGACCAATTTTATGTAGATGTGGGAATAGACGTCATTCTGCCCAGCTACAAAGCTGCTATTTGGTACAGGGACAGGAAAGTCGTTTTAGGGATTTGGTATAAAGCACCTGCACTTGTGCTGGTTCTCATGCACACAGAAGTGCGGTAGGCTGAGGTCCTGACAACCTTTTATCTGTCTGTGGAATTCAAAAGCTCTGCAAATCATGCGGAGGAGTGGGTTGGTGAGTGTCGGTACAACTTTCCCTGTAAGTGCTCCCACTGGCCCAATTTTTCCTGCTTCCCCAAAAGTAGAAAGAGAGGCAAGCCAGGTCCCAAAGTCTTCAGCTCTAATACTTCCCTTTCTCACGGCAGGAACAGTGAGGCCACAGGCTGGCCCTTGTCTCCACATCTTGTGTGGTAACAGAATTACGCTGTGAAGCTTTAGGCAGGTTCCTCTGGCTGAGGAACCCGACTGCAGAAAGAGAGGTTAAACTAGCTCCACTAGCAACACATCGGACATTTCTCCAGTAGCTTCCCCAGCTTCTGCTATAGTCGGGGAATGCAAGGGAAAACTGCTGCAGGACAGGGTGTGAAGATGACACATCTTCTAAAGGCATGTCCAAAAGGCTCAAAGGGAAAGTTTTAAGCGGCATTCATCCTCGTAGGAAGGTCTGTGTAAGAAGTCTGGGATACATTTTTCCATGTTTCCATGAAGGGATGGAAAGCTGCCTTCTTATGCCTTGGTAGTGCTTGTGGGCAGGCAGGCCTCAGTTGATTTCGAAGAGTGGAAAATCATTGTCCCATGTTTTTCTCCCCACTCTCCTAAAAGTTTGACAAATGGGAAGAAAAAATTGTCAAATTCCACTGCATGAAGGCTCATACCACTGATCTTCATTATCAAAACGAAGACAATGCAAAAAGAGGCAACCAAACGTGTGTTTGCGAAATTGTTATTTGTTACAACTAACATATCTGACATTTTTAATCAGGTATTATAACAGTAACAGAAACAAAGTGGAAGATTTATCATGACTGGAGCTCTGATAATAAAATATAGAAATAGAAGTTGAAGATGAAAATAAAATAACTGGGGAATGCACCTAGGAAGGTAAAACCAGAAAGGGTTGTTACCATGGTGCAATGAGTCTGGTAGAAGCTTATCTGGAAGACTGCAAAATTCTGGTCTACCATAGTCAAGAAAAGTGATATTCAATAACACAGGATCAGAGAAAGGATCATCAGAAGGGAAAGCCAAGGGAGAGCCTAGGTTAGAAGGGGAGATGTGTATGTGGTTTATTTAGTCTAGCAATTGATGGCCGAATGGAGATGAAGTGGTTGTGTCTGTAAACATGATTAGGGGTAGCACCAGGAAAGGAGAATAACAGTTTTAAATAAAAGTCAATATTGCTGTGCGAATAAATGCAGTCAACCTGTTTATAGACAGTTAGGTCTATAGAAATCAGGAAGGTTACTTCACAGGACAGCAAGAGGGAAAAAGGAACCTTGCTGTTTCTGAGACAAAGCTTTGTGGGTGAGATTAATCACACTTCAATCTAAATGCCCAAGTATTAGTTGACTAGGCCGAAGTATATTTTCTATGCATCTTCTATAACAAATGGGAAGCAAATAGCATCTCCAGATATTCATCCCAGATATTCTAGCAACCTAACTCGGACCAGGAAGAATCCCACTCCATGACTGATCTTTCATCGTTGGTCATATGAGGAGTCACAGGCAGCTAGCATGTACTTGATACCTGCCTTTTAGATAGCTAAAGGCAGATCAAGTGACTATAACTCTATATGTTTAGCAAATGAGATATCGACATTTTTATAGTGGTGATTATAGAGTAAATCCATTTCTTTGGATGTAATACAGAAATTAATAGACAGCTTCTGACTTAAAATCCTTGCTGTGCTGAAGTAAGCAGGCAATTTTTCATTGGCCTCAGTGAAGCCCAGATTTCACCTCTTAAATATGAACAAGGTGAAATATTGTAAGTCAAAGTCATATTAAATGCAGACACCTCCCCTAATCAAAGACTGGTTTAGCCACTGAGCCCTTTTTTTTTTCAAAGCAAGTTATTTATAATAGTGCTTCAGTAAAACGGCCATCCAGGCAAAGTCAACGAATTAAAATGTGTCTATTTGACCACAGAACAAACCACCTTGGAGATTGTATGTGCTTGTATGCATTCTATTGCACTGATCGTGTGCACAAGTATTTTAGACTCCAAACTGGGTTGCTTATCCAATGCTGCAAAATGCTATGTATTGATAGTTAGCATTGTTCTAGCATCATTCTTAAAGTTTGTTTTAATAGATGTCACAATCAGATCTCCTCTGACGTTTCCTGAATTCAACATGTAACTATGAGATTGTATCAAAGCTAGAATAGCTAGATACCAGTTGACATGGCTGCATCAGTCATTCCTCAGAATAGTAAGCATATATCAGTACGATAGACTGAGTACAAGTATTAAACTCACAGTGCCTGTGCCAAACGGGTTTTGTGATGGAATCAAGAGCTTCTCAGCATAATTCACTTCTAATGGAAAAGTAGGCAACAACTGTAAGTTGAAAGGAATGTGTAAGACATAACTGAGAAGTGCGGGCTCTTTAACATTGTCAGACGCGCAGGTCAAAACTACTTATTCTACTATGTAATTTATTTGCAACTTCTGCAAAGGAAATAGGGCTGATTCTCTGAAGAATAACTGAGCGTTCTTTTGATATTCATGGCAGATTGTTTTGGATGGCTACCATCCAGAAATTCTTAATGGGGAGAGAAAAATATTCTGTGGATGGATGTAAATATCCCTTTTTCCAGGGTTTTATCTTAGACTCACCTCTCTACACTGTATAGGTTACTTTCAGAGGTTTCTTTTTATCTGTTTCTAAACAGCATGAGCATTTATCTAATGATGCTGTGGTGAGGTATGATTCATCCTTCAGGTTAATAGAGTGCACAGTTTAAAAAACCCTTCACATGCAAAGTATTGTTAACTGTTTGTTCCTCATAAAAGGGAAGGAAATGACTCAGGCTGGAGAAATGTTATAGTGAAGATTGTTGATGCTCTTCACGCTGATAGAAAAAGAATTGCTCAAATAAAAGGTGAGAGTTTCTGCAGGAAGCACTTTGTGATGGGAAAAGGATTCGCGTTCCAGGAAGGATAACTAAGGAAAACAGACAGAAAATCACCCAAACTAGGCAAATATTTTGGAAAAGGCTTGGCAAAGAGGGATTAATGGGGTTCAAGTCCCAGTGAAAAGTGGAATATGGACAGGACTGAGATATAAATAGTCTGGTGTGCTTTGGAGGGACCAGTCTGAGGATTTCTCTTTGCAGAGAGAATGGGAATAGCTTGTGAAACTGCACTGGCCCATCCTGCTTAGGGGACTTGGAGTCGGAAGCAGCAGCAGAAAATAAAGGAACTGAAACACAAGTCAAGAAAGAAGGAACATTTTCTTTCCCTTTTCTACTCATTAAAAAGAAAAAGAAATTTGAAATATCCAACAGCAGGAAACAACACAGCATGAAAAACTTCTGTAAAATGACAGTCTTTTTCCTTACCTTTGTGATTTGTAACATCAATGATCATTGCAATGGAGGCAGCTTTTAAACTGTAACTTATTTTCACTGATTGTGGCAACTTGCTTCATTGCTTCTGTTAATTTTCACTACTTGAACAAAATGTTCCTTCATTTCTGCTGCCTAAAACAGTCAGCCTAAGATCCTGATTCACGTGCAAGCAGGGCCTTAGGTACTTCCCAGTCCATACAAGTGTGGAATTAATCCTATCTCCTTATCAACCCTGGGCCCTTCCACTAGCACGGTGGGAACGTGGAGCCACTTTTTTCTGGCTCTAGTTGACCCTACCAAGGTTTTTGGTAAATTAGGTAACTAGGCAAGTACTGTGTCCCCATGAGGCCTCTAGGTTTGGGAGCTTGGTGGGTTGATGTGGCAGAAGTAGGGCTGCTCTGTCTTTTACACAGAAGCAGGCACTGATTAAATGGTTAAAAGCAACGATGGATGGTTTTCTGGAATGGAATGTGTCTGAAGGGTGGTGAGGATGTTTGATACTGGATGATGAGGAAGTTTTGCCAAGGCGTTGGTGAGGTCTCACTGTCAAGGGTGTTAATGAAATGTAACTACAGTCACCGTAATCCAAAAGGATTTTGAAAAAATCTTTGTAAGGTTATTGTGCTCCGAATGGTGTTAAAATATGGAATTTATGTAAATGTAAATGAACTGATGTTTAGTTATTGGAATAAGATACTGCAGATGTATTGTGGGATATATATATATAAATGAATGTGTAATCTAGATGATTTGGGTTGTGAAAGATGGTGCTTTGGCCATCTGTCAGTGATTTTCTTTTACCAGGCTAAGGAAATTGTGGATATGGAAAGAAATAACAATCTATTAGCAAGTTTTGGATTGTATGAATGTGTCTTGATTTTTGTAATAAAGAATGTTAACTCTACTTCTTAATTTCTGCTAAAGTAAGCCTGTGACTTTCAGTAATGATTTTAGTTTGGGCAGAATCAAGCTTAACAAAAGTAAGGGTGGTAGTTAAACCTTACCTAATCTGAATTTAAGATAATGGTCAACAGACAAGTAATTTGTCCATGAATCACTGCCTCACTAAGGAATTCCCATTGAAGGGAAATCACGGGGCATATGCAGCTGGAGGCAGCTTTCCAGAAATTTATCCCAGTGATAGCCTTGAGGAAAACAGTGAAAGCTGTAGTGAGGAAAACCATCGGGTCAACACATGGGTGGATTTGCCTGATTTTTTATGACCGAGGATAGCCGCCTTCATGGCAAGGGGAAGGGAAGGGCTCCCAGCCTCACACCCTCACCTTAGATCAAGGTGACTCCCTGAAACCAAGTCACTCTTCCCTGCTTGCACAAGCTTTCTCCTCCATGTAATTTCATAGAAACTGAAACAGTTCTGGAGCAAAATTATTTTGTGTTGTAGAACTATTGAAGTCAAGGGTAATAACAGCAAAGCTAAATTTGGAGAGGTGCACAGGTAAGAGAGAAAAAAAAGAGGGGTTTTACTGGGATTGATGGGCTGTGGGCGAGATAAGTAAAACAAAGTTCAGGGGATTTTTTTTTCTCTCTCCAAATCAACATAGTTTGGGATTATCTCTGAGTCACGAATTCCAGCCAGCAGTATAAAAAAATGTTTAATTTCACTTTTGGCTGAAAGACAGCTTTCCATCAGATTCCTGCAGCCTTGCCTCAGAGATACCCTATCTAAACTTGCTCAGAACTGCTCACTGAGCTTGTGCTAAAATAATCACACCTATTTAGTCACCTTTTACTACCAAAAAAAGAAAAGAATATAAAGTACATGAGCCAACTACAATACAAGATTTATAAACTCTGCACTTCTCTCCTGGCAGAGGCATGTCATGATATGTAGTTAATTGCTCCTTGAATTAGCATGCTTTATAACCACTCTAGTCAAGGGAAACTCTCGGTGAATTCGGTGTGCCTGCAACTATCGCAGTCCAGTGCTGGTGTCCCATCAGCTCTCCCAAGGAGGGCTAGGCCAGGCCCAAGTGCTGGGAATGCTGAATAAAGCATCCTTGCCCTTCCAAGAGTATGTGTTGAACCCCATTATGGTATTGTGGCATATCAACACCAGTAAAGAGGCTTAACTGGAGCACAACTGGGCCTACTGAATGAGCTTAACTGATGCCAGTTCTGACACCAAGAGCCATAGACATCCAAATACAGCAGTTGGGCAACATTTCGCTTGCTGTGCTTGAACACTGATACAACATCCCCTATGTTTCTTTTTTTCTCTTGGTTTAAGTTTAAAGTCCCTTGTTGATTCAGCCTTCCCCCCCATAAATTATGTTTTTTGAGATTTGTCATCATTTGTATTGCTTCCTTGTGGGTTCTTTTCAGTTGATCTACATTGCTTTTACGACAAAGGCAGTGCCCAAAACTGGATACAAAATTCAGTGCAAGACTTTAGCAGCTGTTGGGAGCAGAAGAATAAAAATAATCATCTTTCAAGTCTTCATACCCCAATATAGTGCTTGCCTTTCTCATGACACCATGGCAGTGTTGAATAACATACCCGTCATAGTCACTGCAATCCCTGTAGACTCCTCAGGAGATCTACCTCCAGTCTGTCTTCACCTTGTCAGGACCATGTCTGTTTTTAATCCCACCTTGTCAGGATCATGTTTGTTTTCAGTCCTGTGCTGCAATGAATTTACAGCCTGGCTTTGTGTCAGCTGCAAATGTAATAAATATATCCTCTGTTCCACCTCTTTGGGGTGTCTGGGAGCTAACCAAGAAGTGTTCAGCCTGAGACAGACCCTCCCTTCCTCTGAAGAATACCCATCAGTGCCACTATTGTGACAATGAACTTAATGATAGCTGCTCTCTGAGCAGAGTTTTTCTAACGACTCTGATAACATTTCCCTTGTTTGTTTCTAAGATTGTCACAGGAGACAGTGCCAGAAGCTTCACTGAATACTAACTACATGACAGGTACTGCCTCTTCTCTCTTCCCAGATCTGGTTACCCCACTGTAGAAGGAAATAAGATTTGTCAGATATATTTGTTCTTGACAAATGCATGTTAACTTCTACTTATTTTGAAGCTATTTTCTAGGTGCTTACCAATTTATTTTACATGAACAGGCACAAAAAGAGCTGACAATGATGACTTTTATCCTAAAAAAAATTATGCGATTCTTTTTCCAAAAACTACTAAATGCTTTCTCCAGCTTTATATGGAGTATAAAACAAAACAAAACAATTTCAGAGCAGATGAAAGCAGAAACGGGCATTCTGTGAGATGTTTGGTTCAAAACTAAGACAGCTAAATGCCAACATGTAAGTGACTAGTGCCGAAGCACAGGCATCTAGTGCCATTTGAGAAACCCCAGGGCATGGGAGAGATCTTCGGGGGCTGGCAGATGTGCCACAGGATCTGTAGGAGACATGGCTTCTCCAGAGCAGCAGCTAAGGTACTCTAGACACATAAAATGGCCCATAGTTAACAACTGGGTCATTCCTTTGTTGACCTAAATTAATTGACCTTAATTTTGTCATTTTAATCTCTAATGGAATCTCTGCTCATTCAGTTTTCTGTTACTGCTGAACTTTGATCCCCTGTTTTTGGTAGGCCCTTTTGGGCTTATCATCTTAAGGCTCAGGCTAAAAGGAAAAAAAAAAAATTTCCCCTGCCCTTTTAGAATACAGTTATTTTTATGTATAATGGGAAGGGGAAGGAGGAGGAGAGTCTTTTCCCTTTGCTATAGCCTCATCATAGCAGACTTATCAGTAGCTCTATTTAACTGCCTTTGTGCCAGTAATTACAGCGAGTCAGAAACCATTCCCAGCACTGCTACTTGCATTTGAATTACTGGTGTTCTCTCAAGTTTTGAAAAAAGTCAGGAAGCGAAGAAAGGGGATTCGCATACTGGTCTGAGTTTAGAAAAGTCCTTAGTGGATACAATAAATCACTATCCTAATCTAGGAAGAAAAGAGAACATACGAAAAAGATCTCATACCATTGGGAATCAGGATAGCACTGTGATGCAAATGGGGAATCTTAGAATCAGAAAAGAATATGCATAAGGAAAAAGACAGAGTCAGCTGAATTTATTTTTACTTGCACAGAAGCAGCTAATAGGCGCCCTTATCATATGTAAAGAAGTATACAGCAGAAGGCACGAATTCTTCCGTCGATGTTGTGCCATTTGTTCATTTGAGGCCAGATCTCTCTGCTCCCAGAAGGATGCTCACCGCGACGGCTGGAGGTGCGCGGAGGTTTGGAGCTGCATCCGTGCTGCTCTCCTCCACACATGTTGCAGAGGGGTAGATGGATTTGCATTCGCTGGGGGACCAGGTGCTCTGTCTGAGAAAAGCAAAGCGTCCTTTCCGTCGGCCACGCGTACGCTCAGGATGCAGCTGCCAGATCCCCGACTGTCCGTCCGTCCGTCCCGTCTGTCCGTCCGTCCGTCCCGCCTGCTTACAGCCTGGAGAACCCCAGAGGGAGACTCATCTTCTGCAACAGCCCCCTTGGCCCCGGGCTCCGGCAGACCACCATGCACTCTGATGGCTCTTACAGTTTGGGACTCGTCTCCCACGTGCCGTACACGCGTGGGGGTCAAAATTAGCGATGGCAGCATTAGCAGGGAGACCATCGGCGTGGCAAGGACCCATTACACACATAATTATGTTCTCTTTTAGGTACGTCCACTTTGGCAAACGCCCAGTTTTTAAGCTGGCCGTATACCAGCCAGTTGCGGTCTGGAAGCCGTAGAGTTGTGTTAACATCAGACTTTTCCCAAGTCAACATATAATGTTAGGAGGCAAAGCTGAAGAAGTGAATTGCTTTGTTGCAACATAACTCCCATGCTAATGCAGCCATATACTTTCCAGCTGAGGCAGGCTTACAGATGGCGTTCCCAGAGTGTGGGTCTTCTCTATCCGTATGTGCATCTATGCTTCGACAAATTGACATCTCATCCATTGACGTAAGTGAAATACAAGCTAAGTCTTCATAAAGTGCATCTGAAACAAAAACATTTTTTTAAGTGTCCTGGCAAGAAGACTTAACAACTTTTTTCCAAATAAGCTGCTTTGAAAAAAGCCACAAATTTGTAGCCTCACATTTTTTCCAGTTACATCAGTGAATTTAATCCGACTTCCCATCTGTTTTGGAGATGTCTTTTTCGTGCTTTAAAAGAAAAAAAAAAGAATAGAAAAAGTTAAAGAAAAAAGGCATTCAAAAAGTTAAAAAATGATTCAATATTTTTTCCTGGATCAATTTTAATTTAATATTAAAAACTGAAAAGGCATGTGAATGCTGTGATTCCTGATCAATGAACAGCTATAACATGACAAGGAATCTTAAATGTGTTCCAGTTACTAAGCAGCTCATCATTTTCATTGTGAAGCTGTTTAAATTACAGAAGGCTCCTCGTCTTTTTTTCAGTGCCTCCATTCCAGGTGCTACGAGGTTAGCACTTCATGCCCTGGGGAGTGCCGGGTAGCAAACCTCAGCTCTCCGGGGAGAGTCAGAGTAGGATGAGTTACGTCTAGTAGGAGGAGAAGGTGCTGCAGGACCTTGGTGAGTGTCTTAAGCCATTTAAGGAACATTTTTATTCCAGTCTAGTTGTAAATCAGGGCATAGATTCGGTAAATAAATGCGTATATGTTCACACTATATATTACCTACCTTCAATATTTTGCCTAAAAAAATGCAAGTTTCATGCAGATAGGTATCTGGACAGCCGGATTGCGCGTTTTAAGCTCAGAGAGGAGGACTGCCTGCTTCTCTCTTTTCTGTGGCGGGTGGCCTTGGAGGGGGCCAGCCGCTGGGCTGGGGGCTCACCCCTCGCACACCAGCCCGCCGCGAGCGCGGCAGTAAGGGGGAGCAGGACCGTGCCCTTCGGAGGACACTAGGCTCTGCGTGCGAGCGTGCCAGGGCAGCCTGCGGGCTAGCTCGGGGAGGGAGCTGCTAGCCAAGGGGCAGGCAGGGCACGCCGCGGGATGCCGGCTACGGATCCGGCTCCCTCGGAGCGCATCGGCATAGCTGTACCGGGGGGACCTGTCAACCGGGCGTCTTTCAGCCTGCGGAAAGACTTGAGGAAGGACCGTACGCAGTTTGTGAGCACGCAGCATGTATTTGTCGGCTAATAAGCACCGATATGCTCACCGCTCACCGGTGAGGCTCTTGCTGGCCCTGCAGCCATCGGTCGGGCAGGGAAGTGCCATCCCTCATTGCGTGGCTGAACCTTCATCTTGCTGAGTTGCCATCACCTGCCTCTCTACTTCCCACCAGCACCCACTTTTACAGCCTTCACATCAATATTTCCCTCTGAAGTCCTGGACTAACCACTCCAGACTCACTCCCGTTGTTCTTTTCACTTTTCTTTGCTCACGTGGCTTTATCTTAAGAGCGGGCTCACGGTCCCGCAGCAGCACTTCTGCAGGAGCAGCGCTGAGCCAGGCTCACAGCGGTATCTCACAGAGCCGGGGTTGTGTCACCTTTGGCATTAAAACTCAATTTCATTCAGTGATTTACACCAGTACCTTCCAGTGTGAGTGTTTCTCCTACGTGTGTGCTCAGGGTGATTTTTAAAGATTTCAATAAATGGAGAGTTTTTACACTGAAATTGTTCCAGTGATTAATGTAACAGAATTATGGTTTTAAAAATTAAATCTTACCTTAATGCCACTTTTAATTAATGTAGTTTCAGCTGCACATGAAAACACGTAATTCAAGATTTAAACAAATAAAAAATCCCCTTTGGGGAAATAGGTATACTTGAAACAATGGAGGTGGAAAATTTCTTAGAAGAATAATGTTTCTAGAACTTGGCATTATACATATGATTGCTGGGGAGAAAAAAAAAAAAGAAAAAAAATTATTTTTTTCCCCTCTTGTTTAAATCATCAGATAATTGAATAGACAGAGGAGCACCTCTCTTTGCTTGTCGTATTCTCAGCTTTAATCTTGGCAATAAAAAGCTAGTCCATTGTTAAGACTTAAAAACCTCTACTGTGAAAGGGAAATATAATAACCTTTGCTGTATATACACCAGGTGTTTTTTCCCTAACAAGCACTGTTGATAGAGTGATGTTTAATCTTTGATGGTAATATCTAGGATGTATTGAATTGCAATAAAAACACTTTCCAGGCACAGTATCTTCCAGGATTATAAAATCTATGGACAAAACATATGATTCCGTACAATGGCATTAAACACTGACTAGTAGTGCCAGGGAAATTTGGGTAATGTTGCAAGTTTGATCTCTTACGTGGGAAAAATCCAAAGTGTTTAATAGCTTCATTAAGTGGCAAGATTTTGTTCCTGCGTATCAGGTCAGCAATAAATTCTTACGTTACTACTGTTATAAAACTCAGTAACAGAAACCTGAAGCTGTGTTATATGACTGTCCCCTAGGAAGGGTCAGTGATACAATTCTCTCAGTGCTGCACAGTGATGGTAGAATTGTGATCCAAACTCAATACTACACGATTGCAATTTAATGTACCACTATTGAAAAATTCATTTTATTATCATACTCAAAGTGGATTCTTACTGAAAGCAGAATTTGGGAGGCAAAAAATGTTATTAAAATACACTGAGAATGCTGCATGAGCTGAAATGAAAGGGAAGAGTGGGAGGAAGAAAAAGCTAGAGGCAGAAGGTAGAGTGATTTAGTGATTTGCACCCATTCTCATATGACAGTCTTGATCAGGCGTCTAACTTGTTCATAATTTTAAAAATCCTGTCTCAATATAGCATCGTTTTTAATCCTTATCCTGCAAGATAGGTCATGGCCTTACATGTCTGTGGTTCAGTCTTATGCCCTGAAAAAAGCAGGAAAATCACCACCCTTCTCAACATGAAACCCCTAAATAACAGAACCCCAGCAAAAACAAGTCTCATGTTTCTTAGGACCTTTGCCTAGGATATCTTTGTGTTTCTGTAAGACCCAGCTTACTGAAAAGTAAAATCCAGGTTTCAAACCAGCCATGGCCACAAACTGGAACCCAGGAGGAAGTTGAGATAAAAGGTTCATGTGGCCCCAGCAGCTTCGCACGAGGCAGAAGTCTGCCTCTGTGTTCCAGAGCTTGAAACATGCCTCATTTCCACCTCTAGGCACCACTGAAGTATGTTGCAGAATTCATGGGAAGGCATTAAGCATGTTGCAGCCAGGGAAGTTTTAAAATGAACTGGGATTAATCTTGCCTACCAATTAAATGTTAATCATTTAGCCTAAACTAGCACTTGGCTTCCTGCTATAGCCAAGGGAGAAGGACAGACACCTCTAAAGAGTGATTATTCCACCCTCTACTGAATACCCAGGGTGGGATGAATCACCTTTCATAAATGTCTCTAAGTCTCCACAGAATACAGAAGGAGTCTAGACGATCAGCTAAACTCATAACTTTATTCTGAGTCAGCTTAAACTAGGTGACATTAATTTCACTTCTGGTGATTAAAATAAGACATTCTTCACTGCTAGCATCAATTGTCCAGACAATTGTCAAAAGCATCCACTTCTCTCCAGTCTTGTAAATAGAGGAAAACATGGAAATAGAGTATTGTATTTCAGCTAGTTCATTCTTTTCTTGCAGGTAGCATTATTTGAGTCTGGCGTGGATAGTCCAAGTCAGCAGCTTTTCCTCTGGATGCTGATTCCTCCTAGAGAGAAGAGCCATCTTACGATGTTGCTGGCTATGCCAGAACATTGTCAGCTTTCTGTGGGCCTGCCATCACATATCATCCCATCACAAGCCCAAATATTATCTTTATATTTTGAAAAGATGAAAAAAAGAACATTTGGGCTAGAAGGACTTCTGCCTACCATGAGTCACTGACTTTTGTAAAGGAGGAATAATTAAACCCACAGTAATGCCAATTACTCCAGGTGTGGTGACTCTGTAACTCATGCTCTGCAGTTTTGGAGCTGCAGAGAGCCAGACAACAGGAGCTTTAGGATGTGATTGGTATTCATTGTCCTAAGTAATATTATAGTACCTTGAGGACAGGTTCAGCCCAATTACGAAGCATGATAGCAGATATCACATGCTTTTTGTTCTCTGCCTCTCAGCAATTTTCCCAGGCTGCAGATGGGGAAACAGGTGATGTGGCTTTTCTACCTTCCTTCTTCTTTTTGAAACTATGGCTGTTTTCAGGGAGCTTGACAAGCTAGCTTCTTTGAAGAAGGTGTTGATAATTTCCATTAGCAGCAGACAGTAGTTTTTCCACTGGCTTTCACCAGTCAGGGAGAGTACAAATGTGCTTCGTAGGAGGCAGCTCACATAATTCTGGGGGCTTCTAGAGTTTCCTTGTGTTTGATGGAGTTTCATTATGCTGGGGTAGTGAGGTGGTTAATACCTACCAGACCAACTGAAAGTTTTCTGCCCCTGTGAGTTCCTCTCGCATTTAGTTTGTTTCTTCTGCAAAGTAAGATGAGAGGTCTTTGCAACAGGCTGGTCTCAGGTTTAATTCAAAGACATTCAGTCTTTGAATGTCAGCTGTAACTGCCCTTTACTGATTACTGATCATGCTATACTTAAGTAGAAATGAAAATACAGGTAATAGATACAGGCTGATGATAGGCAGACACATTCACACACACAAAGACAGCCTTCACACAGATGTACCACGCATAGAGCTTCCTACAGTCCACAATTCCTCATCCTCTACAAGGTGTATCCCTAGTCACCACACTGTTTGCCAAAACTCAGCTTCTCTGAAGGGAAAAAATATTTAGCTAGCCTCTTAACTAAGCAGCAAGCCATTGAACGTGCATAGAAAGGCATCGGTGTTCCCAGCAAAAGCTATGGTCACGTTCAGGGAAGAAAGCAGCCCTAGGGAACGGAGCTCTCCCCATTTTGTGGTGGGTTACATAGCAAGGCAATACCCAGAGTGGCAAGAACCTCTGTGGCCCTGCTTGGGGTCTTGCGGCCGGTGTGTGAGGTTCAAAAGCTGGAGAGAGGCTGAAGAGTTGGGCTGGGAATCCACGTTTCCCAGGGCCACGCAAAGCTGGCTGCGAGACAGGCACTGCTGGGGAGGAGGAGGAAAGCCTTTCTAGCGCGGTAAACCCTGTGCCTGTTCATGTGGGCAGCTTGGACCAGGAGTATTAACCCCAAAACAGAAAAGGGCTGGTCTCTGCTCAGCTTCCCTGGGTGTACCGCAGAAAGCGGCATAAAACAAATCCAGCCTCAGCATGAATGACCAGAGTCTGGATCAATCGTTTTTACGCTTGCACCTAAAAACAAACCAAAACCAAATTAGGCTGGTACACTGTTGGGAAATTAGCACAAATGACAGCACTGCTAAAGAACACACCAGGATTTTGCCATATGCAAATGGTTGTCTTTGTGTGATTTAAGGAGACAATTACCCTTCTAGATAATTTTAGCTATCATTTATCTTTATTACTGTATCAGCTGTAATTACAGAGCAAATTATTGACATCATGAGGAATTAAAACTACCCATTTAGCTCCAAAGCTTTGTTAAGATTTACTTGATCTTTTACACCTTTTTGCTATTTTGAAAGGACATTCTCAGCAAGTTGAAGACCTTGATTGAAACGACTGTGAAACAACTGTGCATTCTTCCAGTGAGGCATACCACAGGGCACAAGGAAGTAAAAAAAATCTGCCTTGTGCTCAGGACCAAGAGGCATTTCTCTCTACAGGGTATCAAGTCTAAATCTATCTACTGTCAGCAATGGCTACCCTTCATTGTTACCCCATGGCTCTTCGCAGCTTTGGTTGGGATTTCTAATAACTATGTTGTAAATCTCTCATCATTTTACCCTTCTAATTCTGAGTTCAGAGTTTTCATCTGACAACATGCCTAAGAGTATATCGTGGACCTTTTTTCAGTACCAGATGAAAGGCAGGTAGGAATAATTCTTTTTGTTAGTTGCCGCTCTACTCACATCTCTCTTCCTCAAAGTGTGTTCCCACAGGCACCTTTGCACTCCACAGACATTTTTTCTTCATCTTTCTGCTGTCTTTTTTTCCCATAATCTCATAGGACTCCCTTTTCCATGAAGTTTTGAAATCTCCACTTTTTTTCTTCCCCAAATGCTCTTATAGTACTTTTTTTTTTTACCGTGGTGCTCCTTATGCTGGAGCTTTCCCACATACAACCACTCTCTCTGCATCATGCAGAGGCCGAGGGCACAATGCTGGGCAGGCATCAGCTTTCAATTTGTTCTGGATAATCCCTTCCACAGCAGGAAGGGGGGGGTCACAGAGGGGTTTCAGAATCATGGTCAAAAAACTACAGATGTTGCATCAGAGACAGAAATGATCCAGATAAAAATCAGATGTTTAGCAGGTTCCTAGCTTTAAAAGCAGGTTGATACAATGGGAAGAAGGAGAGAAACAAGAAATAAAATAGTACTTGCAAGATAGCAGAAGAAAATAGGAGCTGGGCAGGGACCATAACTGAAAACGCTATAAAAGAGATGAAATCGCAAATAAATAGTAAATGGGATTCAGAGAGGAAGGAAAACCATGGTCTCTGCTTCCCTATCCTTGGTACTGCAGTAAGCATTCAGGGCTCCGAGTATCTGTGGTTTTTTTAGAAAGCCTTTACATACGCAAGTGCTGGAAAACAGATGCTTTGACGGTTCCTGCATTCCTTCTGGTAATTGTCAAAGACTGTAGTAACACACTGCCTGGTGAACTCAGCTGAAATATTAAAAGCCCCCTGCTGCAGACAAGCCATTCATTGCTGACCCAAAAATGGATACTTTCTTAGCTAGTGGAAAAATCCTTGCCAAGTGAGATTGGATTACTTGATATTCTTTAAAAATTGCATAAGATTATTTTTTTTTCCCTCACTTGTCTATGGGGTATTAACTGGAAACTCTCACTGACTGAACAAGAATGGTGTCATGAAAACATTTAATATGCAAAAATGTACTTTTTAATATTGCTCTCAACTTTAGCAAAAAAAGTCTGCTGCATTAGTGCAGCAAAGAAGCGTATTTTGTCTGAAAACCACATGTAATTTGTAGGTATCTGTTGTTGTCTGACCCTTCATTATAGCTAACACTTTTCTTTTTATTTATCATTGGACACAGAGACACCAAACAAGGCTTGAGCTCCATTGTCTTAGGCAGTGTACAAGTTCAGGATAAGAAATGAGCTGTTAAAATGCCTAAAGAAATGTCTGTGTTTGTGTTAGTTGTGAGCATATCAGTCTTTCCCTTTGTCTGAGATTTATGCATGGGTGCTTCCATATGTGCATAAAAAAATAACACGTACATCAGCACACACAGGTATGTCATGTGGCATAAGGCTTTATTACAAGCATTTTTTGAATGACCACATTTCTAAAAAGCCAGCATCTTTTGACTTAAATAGGCATACCGCAGAGTAGTGGAGTTTGAAAGGGACCTCTGAGATCATCTCATCCAACCACTCTGCTCAGAGCAGGGTCAGCTGGAGCAGGTTGCCCAGGACGATGTCCAGTCAGGTTTTGAATCTCTCTATGGCCAGAGCCTCCACTGCCTCTCTGGGCAAACTATGCCAATGTCTGATCATCCTCAGAGGAAGAAAGTTTTTTCTTACGTTTAAGCAGATTTTCCCGTGTTTCATTTTGTGCCCACTGCCTCTTGTCCCATCACTAGGCACCACCAAGCAGAGTCTGGCTCCTTCTTCTTTACTCCCACCACCAGGTATTTACATACACGGACAAGATCCCCCTGAGCTTTCCCATCTCCAGGCTGAATAGTCCCAGCTCTCTCAGCCTCTCCTGGTATGGAAGATGCTCCGGTCTCTTAATCACATTTGTGACCTTCGCTGGACTCACTCCAGTATATCCCTGTCTCTTGTACTGGGGAGCCCAGAACTGGACCCAGCACTCCAGAGGTGTCCCAGGGCTGAGTACAGATCAAGGACCACCTCCCTTGACCTGGTGGTGACACTTTGCCTAAAGCAGCCCAGGATGCTGTTGGCCTTGTTTGCCACGCTGGCTCATGGTCAGCTGGATGTCCACCAGACCACCAAGATCCTCTTCTACCAAGCTGCTTCCCAGCCACTTGGCCCCCAAGTGCCTGATGTTATTCCTTCCCAGGAATAACAAAGGCAGGATTTTGCATTTATCTTTGCCGAACTTCACGCGGTAACTGTATGCCCATTTCTCCAGCCTCTGAAGGTCACTCTGGGTGGCAGCACACCCATCTGGGGTATCAGCCACTTGTCCCAGTTTTGTGGCAACTACCTGCAAACTTGCTGAGAGTGCGCTCTGTCCCAACATCCAGGCCATTAATGAGGATACTAAACAGTACTGGCAATTGTACTAAACCCCTGCGCCCAGCCTCCAGCTGGGCTTTGTGCTGCTAGTCACAACCATCTGAGTCTGGCAATTCAGCCAGTTTTTGATCCACCTCGCTGTTCATTTACCTAGTTCATATATTTTTTGCTGTCCTCTTGGCACTTCCTTATCTGCATGCATATGCCTGAGCTGGGCCTCCTTGGCCCCAATTTGTTGATTAAGAAGTCTCTCTTGTGCACATCGCCCTGCATCTTTTGCTTACCAACCTAGTCTGCCATTTTCTCTCTTGACTGTGGGTCATCATTTCCATCCCTCATTGCTCCTACTTTAAAGGTCTTCTCCCCATGTTGGCCAGCCTGTTGGCAAAAATGCTTTTGCTCTCTTTGGTCAGCTGGATCCTCTCTCTTCTAGACAGTCCCCATCAACACAAGATGCACACCCAGGCATTGAGCTGCAGGATCTCTCCACTCCTCCTGAAGCCCTTCCCCTTCATTGACAGAATCGAGGAGAAAACCCTGGGCGTGTGGACCTCCAAGCCTTTCATCCTTGCTGTGAGAGCCACGTAGCCGTGACTGACACTTTCCAGTTCTCCCCTGGCCTTATTACTGGTGCCAACGTGGAAGAATAGCATGGGACCAAGGGGCAGACACCTACAGCTCTTCCTCCGAGCCCCTGGCAAGCAGCAACCTCCCCCAAAAAACAGCTCAAGTTGGCAGATGGGGGCCTTTATCCCCCCAGGAGGACGTCACCCACCACCACCCACATTTTAGCAGCTCACTAGCTGCTTTTTCCAGGTGCTGCCACAGGGCTCAGGCTCAGTGGCTGTGGTGCTGGGCCGGGGAGAGCTCCCAGCCCTTGACTGCTACCAGGGCACCGAACCCATTTTGGTAGGTACAGCCCTGCAGGTAGAGAAGCTGTCATTGCCCTGATGCCCAAAGTCATGAGCCTTTGCCATTGTGTCTCCATTTCCTAAACTGATAGGCACGGAGAAGCTCCGGTTGCTCTCCTTTTCATCATCCCCGAGGCAACACAGCCGGCTGACCTCCTCTCCCAGCTCCTTTCCCTGTTGACATAGAGCCTCCCCCCACGCAGGTGAGGATCCCCTCCACCATGGTCCACAGAGGGAGGCACCGGGCACCCCTCAGCGCCCTGGACCTGCATCCTCCTGGGGGAGCTCGCTCTGGGTCAAGGCTGTGCCGGGGAGAGTTGCTCCAGTGGGTGCTGGGGATTGTGCCTTGTGGGATGTCACCACCATTGCCAAGGACATGTGCAGGGTTTCTGTCCCTCTCTTACGTACCCTTCTGCACCAACTGCTGCGCCCGTTGGCTGCCTTTGCTAGCTGGACGTGTTCTTCATAGTTTGCTCGGTTTCCATTCGGGTCACCTGACAAATCCCTCTCCATAAAAATTCCCAAGGTTTTATAGCACACCATCACATATTTTATGCATGCTTACAGAGAAATGGACTCAAGCTAACTTGTTGAAGCCACTGCTCTTATTTGTCCCTGCTCTTCTGTCTATACATAATGCATAAAGAATAGGTCAATAATGTAGTTATACTGAAGATACTTTTGCATCTAAATAAATGATTAAATAAATGAAAGCACATGCACACGTGTGCTTGTGCATGTGAGGAAACATCCAGTAAGGCAGGCATGCAGCACAGGACCCGTGGTGATGTGACGGTGTTGCCACAATGCCTAAACGCCCAGAAGCCAAATTTGCCAGGCTCATTTAGGGGCCTGAAGAGCTCTAGACCCTGCACGGGGACACATTAGGCTTTCCCACGGGGGTTTGCCACTGCCAGTGCTGTGGTGCCAAAGACAGGCCAGAGTTTCATGCCCGCCTGTCGTAGCATCAGTGTCTGTATTTGCTTAGGGAGCTAACTCTGTAGCAGGTGTTCTGGAAAAATGGGATTTAGTGCCTGAAATAATTTCCTTCAGTTGGACAACTAGAGTAGTGGTTATGGGACTTTTCTACGGCAAACGGAGGGCTCTGGAATTACTGGTGTCCCCCGGTGGAGCAGCCAGCCAGCCTGGAACATCAGCAGAGCATCCTATCCGCTGGAATCTGGAGAGCAGGGGAGCCCGCACCACCTTTCCTATTGAAATTGGGCTGGCACGCAGCCAGGAAAGCCAAATTGCGGGATTCACTTGCAGGTTTTGGATGAAAAAAAGAAAATAATCCAAAGAGAATTTCCACACACACACGAGTGGAAAATGAATATTATTTCAATCAAAATATTTCATGATGGTAAATAACTTCCAGTGCAATATGAGAGCTACCATTTTCATAGAGCAGAACAAGAGCTTAAAGAGAAAAAAATGTAACTAGAGATGACTTGCTTTACCAATAAGGGCACTAGGCTTTTGCGAGTGGGACTAGGCTAGAAGTTTGCCAGGACCAGTAGTTGCTTGTTTCTTGTTATGTGCTATAATGGTGTACAAATAGTGCCATGATGAGACAGTGTTATCAATCCAGTCACCACTGAAATATTCCTGAAACCATTCTAGGAATTTCAAGTTACATTAAAACTATGTGAACTTTTTTATTTATTTTAAGACTTTTCCTGGAAGATTCCTTACTGCTTTACAAATATAAGAAAAAATATCTCATAAGAGTTTTCTGGGTTGTTTGGGGGGAAAAATAACTTAATTAGCAAGAAAAAAAGGAAGCAGATGCACAGTCACATCAATGTGCTACAAAAATCTTACCTATGAAGTTTATCTGTGAAAAATATATATAGCTAGTCAAACACAGAATTCGCAATTGTCTGTCATGTTTTCCAGAACAGGATGGGTGTTAATTACTGAGTAGTATATCCAAGGACTCTTTGCGCTGGATTTTTTTTCTATTTTGGGATTCTGCGATTTCCAGAGATGTCTGTATCCTCTCAGAGAGACTGAAATTGTATTTCAGAAGAAAATTTCTTACAGCACTTCTGCATCCTTAAAAGTCATTGACAGGAAATAGTATCTCTGAGATACACCGGTGAACTGAAGTTGAAGTCCAGTCCAATTAGTCATTTCCTTGTCTGTGAATGACTGTTCCCTATACACCCCTTTTTAAATTGTATAGCTCAGCCTAGCTTGCAAATGACCTCAGAGCCTTTAAAAAAATCTTAGTGACAGAGCTGAACAGTGCAGTCACAGAAATATATCTCAACAGAAGAAGAAGTTTATTGACCTTTTGAATATTCAGGAATGCAATACAACAATGCATGACTCAAATTATGTGAATCTTTACATATAGTTAGACATACTTTAAGTGTCCCTATTGGAAGTCTACATCAGAGTTCAAACCCTAACTAGGATGTTGATATATTTATTGTCTGCCAGTTACATAATGTATGCTTTTGTCAGGTAAGGGGACCAGCAGCTAGGGAATTAATTGTTAGAATGGGGAAAGATTATTTATCCATGCTGCGATGGGCCTAATTTAAGAGTGTGAACTGTCAGGGAAGGAAACTATGTTTAAAATTCTCATTTTTATTATTTCAGTGAGTCATTCTGGATTCATACCAGACTCCAGTTTTTCATGTTCTAGGCCTAATATGAAGCTCCCATTACAACTGGAATAAAGCCTTTAGCATCTCCTATAGTTCATTAAAATTGCACTTATTTTTATGGTCTCTCCTTCCACACGTCCTTTAGCATACGTTGTCTCAAACTGACAATTTGTTTAGCATATAACCAGGTGGATTTGTATTTTTAGACCAGCTGTTGTGGGGAAACAAGCATCTTGAGTGACAGTCTGCAGATTTTCTTCAGGTTTGCTCAGATGAGCAGTTGCCTTTGGCATCAACAGTTGTCATCCAAGAAGCTCCATGGGTTGGGATGAGATTTGAGTCTTACCCTATAATCACCCTTTCCATGCCATGTGCTGATCAAGCTTCTTTCAGTCGTAAGCTCTGTGAGTGTCAGTGAACCTCAGGGCTCTGTCCTGAGCCTTTCAGATCTTTCATTAAATTTAAATCTCCTTGAAGCATTGATTGTGTCATATGGCTTTCATTATCATAAGCACGCTGATGATATTCAGATTCGTGGTTCACGTTAACCTCTCCTACTGAGGTCAGTAACAGTATCTCTGAGTGTCTAACAGCTGTCTCCCTGTGGATGTCTCATAATTTTTTTACATTAAACACAGGCAGTAGGAGGCTCTGTTAATTGGGTCTGACAGTTTCTATTCTTCTTTTGGTTTCCATTTCGTGGAATCTCCTCAGTACCTTTAGCTGGGAACTTGGGTCTTATTCCTGACAATAATTTGTCATTTACCGCTCTTATTTTTTTCTTCAACAAGAAAAATGTCATTACTTAACATCTCATAAATTTGCCTGTGCTTAATCATTACATCAATAAAAACATCCGTCTGTATGCTTGTGGTTTGGTGTTTAGAGTTTGCCTTTATCCAAAAACATATTTGTCATGTCAACATATGCATACTCTTCTGCTTGCAGCATCTCTCCTTATACTGGCAGCATCGCTCCTTATACTGGATCTGCCAAGGCCAGTAGCTAGAGTGTGCTCCATGCCAACGTATACGAGCTTGGGCACTGTGCCCCCTTAGTGCACAGGGCACTCGTCTTCTGGGCTGGAGCATGTTTGGCCAGCTTGGAGTATGGGCAAAGGAGCCAGCCAGAGACAAATGTTTTTGTAATTTAACTAAATTGTCTCCGTGGGCATGAAAGAAGAGCGTATGGTTTGCTCCCTGCTTCTCAGTAGGGGCTTTTGCTCTCAAGCAGGGTATTAAATAAAACAGTACAGTCATTCTCCAATGGTCCTTGAAGTGATTAGAGGAATACTGTTGTGTCCGACTGGCAGCTCCTCTCCTGAGTGGCAGCAATGTGGCAAGCAAGAAGTTTCTCTTCAAACAGATTAGTAGAGGGAATAAGCATGTGGTTTTCCTTTATCAAAGGCTAAAAGAAAAGTATTAAGTTTTTTATTTGGTGGCTATTGAGAAGTGACAGAGATGGTTTTCATTTTCTGTTTGGGCTCAGTTTTAAATAGGTGCCAGTTGGCCTGCCAGAGTTAAAATGTTGTCCTCATCTGGGCAAAGACCAGCTTGTACTTTTTTTCATTTTAAAACCAGGAGCAACAGAAATATAACCTTCAGCCTGTCATGAAAAAAAATCAACAAATTACAAAGGCTTCAAAGGCTTGAAGGTCTGGAGTGGAGCGTATCGCTGTATATAATCGGGTATCCAAGAATAATCGTGCATATCAGGTAAAGGGTATGCGAATTTTTTGGCATTGCACAACTTGGGTGTCCTTTACAATGGTGAGACTCAAGAGAGGCATAGGAAGGAAATTTGTTTCATGGTAATGGACACAGTAAGTTCTTTACAGTCAATATCGTGCTAATCTGCACCTCCTCAGCTCTCTCAGAAGAGAGATGTCAGCGCTCAACTCAGCGTTGTCCGTCTCCAAGCAGCTTCCCAACAGGAAAGAAGGGAAGACATAAAGCCTGTCTGGATCTGTTCTAAGAGCAGTGTGCTCACACAGGCACAAACGCTAGCCGTGAGCCGAGCAGGTCCCAGAGTAGTGTCTGGGGAGTTATGTCAGAAATGCATGACAAAAATCAGTGCTTGACCTGCCTACTGGCATCGGTAGCTTCCAAACTCTTCCATTTGTGGGGAGAGGGTGGTACCCAGCAGCGCTACCCTCTGGGAGCAGGCTGTCAGCGAGAAATACCCCCGGGAAGGTTTGGATGTGCAGATTAGCTCCTTCTTGAGGAGAGAGCGGACACCTCTGCGTGCTCAGGGCTGCTGCCAGGCACCCCCATCCGAAGCTTAAGGCAGGTCGTTGCTTTCTCAAATAAACTCGGGGGTAATTGCAGCGCTGGGGATTTTCACCTTCACGTACATCGACTTGCCTGACAATCTGGGAACAAGGGTTCTCTGCTTGATTTGAAACTGGGATTTGAACCTCGGTGTCTCACCAGAGTGCCCCAGCTGCTATGTCATTCAGAGACAAATATCTCCCATTACAGTTAGGCATTTGTTATAAGCAGTCGTTATCCCATGAAGCAGTACGATAAAAGTGTCTTGCCCACCAGGCAGTGATAAGTCTTACTTTTTATGCCTTCCTCTGCTCAGTGAACAGGAAATAATTCTGGCATTTAGAATCAAGAAAAAGCATAAAAAATAGGTATTCTACTTTATTGCACTAGGAAATGTTTCGCTTTTTATACATCTATGCTTAAACAAATGGGAATCAAAAGAAGCTAAGACAGGATTCCCAGTTCAGCTTAATACTTTGTGGATGAGGATGGAAGAGAAAATTTGGGGAAAAAAACCACGATGCATATTTCTCTTCTATTGTAATACAGTCTTAGTTGGCAATAAGTTTGGTTTCTCCACTGCAAGGATGGCAAGTGGCACCATGAATCTTCATCTGAAAAAGGCTGTTTCAACATGACCTGCAAATAGAATGAAAGTCATTACAAGCTGAAGGAATGGAATCAGACATATTTTTAACAGTATTGTGCTGCAGGGAAGAATAAGTTTTAACAAGCCTAATACTTTCTGGGGGAGCAGGAGAAAGATTTGGGAGAATTGTGTGGGAAGTTTGATTGACAATTGAAGGAACAGGTAATGATAATGGGTTTATTTTCTAATTTCATAACATTTCTTAAAGCATTACTAGCTGCAATCTAGAGAAAAATAAAAGAACAGATAAAAACTTCCAACACTGACTGTGAAATTAGTAACCACCAAAAAAGCTTTCTCTGAATTTAAATGCCTCTACCTCATGCAGCTAGGTCATTTGCAGACATTTTCAACAGCTGGTATAGTTACATTTTTTCCCTTACTTTTTGGTCAAAATTTCCCTTGCCTCCCAGAAATCTTACAAGAATTTATGTATGTTCAGCAAGTAGAAAGATCATATCAAGACATAATAAAAAAGTCACCGTGAATGAATCTATGAATACAGATTTTGAGGTAAAAAAGCACAAACAACTCTTCCCATTTAGTTGCTTATCTTCTGCATATTTCACTGATGAAGGTGTTACTAGCACCTCAGCGCTGGACACATCTATTAGCTTGAATCGTAGGAGGACTTTCCCTGTTTAAACTCTTTACAAATAATTTCCAGGGCAGTTTCCTTTGTCAGAATATTTCAGTCTCTTTCACTGAACTCCTATAAATAATTTTTGCATTTCTTCCTTTCTGAGGTCATTCCCTGTTGGGAATACCCTATAAGAGCAGAAGCAAACAGTTCCTGGGGACTATCTGAAATAACTGTCTCCAGACTCTTCCTGGAACAGAGTGGTCTGAAGATGTTTGTTGAGAAAGTTCTTAAAATACTGTTGTAAAATTTCCTATTCCCAGTTCCATTTCTCATTATGGCCAATAAAGTTTTTAAGAAGATAAGCAAAACACTAGTGTGTAAGTAAAAACATATAAAAGTATAGACCCAAATATGCTATTCCATTCTTCTGAGAAAGAGCTGTCTTTGTCAAACACAAGCTTATACATCTTTTACTTTCCATATTAATTATGTGCAGCTACCCTATCTGCTCCAAACAGCTAGTGGTTTTGAACAACAATCTGACAGAGAAAATAAAAACACATATCCCTCTTGCCATGGCTGTGGTGTGTCTCAATGCTCAGTGCTAATAAACATGGTTCTTACAGGGTTGTAAAGGGTGTACCAGCAAAAGATCATTGTTACAAACTGCTGAAGACGGGATAGTATTTTTCATTGCATTTTTACTACCTTCATTATATGGCAATGCATTACTAGCAGATGTATAACCTTGAGCATCACGATAAACGTAGAAAGCAAACTGAAATGAATTCTGGTCATGTGAATATTGATGTAATCTAAAACATCATTGCTACCATTCCTATTACAATAAATTTTTGCTAAAGAGAACAATGTATGGCCCAGTCTGTGGTTCATATCTCAAACTTTTCACATTTCTTAGCTTCTGATAATATTTTCCTTAGATTTTTTTTTCCTCCTGCAAAGTTTTATAGAGTAATTCTTGCCACTTTACTAAAGCTAAATTAGAAAAAAAAATCTGAAGTATATGGTCTAAATCGTTACACATATAAAAAATGTCAAGTTAGAAAAATAATAAGCTAATCCTGAAGAGATTTTATTTCTATAAAAATAGGCACATAAGAGCATTTAAATTCAAGTTAAACCAGAGGTAGTTAGGGCTAGTTTGGCCATTCTCCTAAGACTGACAAATCTTACATATGGGAACTATAAATTTGGTAAAGAAATGAAGGACTAACTGAGACCTAATTTGTTTTATTTGACTTGACCATATAAATGAGAACTACATTTTCCCCATCTTGACTACTATTTTTTTTTTTTTTAAGTTGTTACTCAAAGCTACGTTTCTTTGCTCATGTAAAATACCTTATGTTGGATATGTACCTTTAGCATCTTTGGTCTAGGCAGGGGCAGATCCTAAGAACATCCAGAATTCCAAAATAATATAACATGAAACTGAAGGGGAAAAAAAAAAAAAAAACAAAAAACAAAAAAACCAAGCATGTTTTGTGCACATTCCAGGACTATTCAGAAAATCTTTGTATCAGAACCACAAATGATGTAGGGCCAATATCAATAAAGACCTGAAACACATACAAGTTGTGTAAGGTGTTGCGTATATGTTAGATGCTTGGCTTTCAAACCATGATCTGACATGTAGAGTGAGCACCTAGAATCTCTTCTGAGTGCATGGGTCAAGCAAGGTACTCCAGAGGAGCTTTCCAGGGAAACCCAGGCACTGATAGAAGAGGTGCTCTGACTTGTCACTAGGAAAGCTGAATATTTTCCTCCAATCTGACGGCAACAGGGATTTCATTTACACAACAGGTCTTTGTGAAGCGGCTTACTTTGACTAGGTGTCCATACAAGCAGCACCACAGAGGGCACCAGCCCCACTGAGCAGCAACAGTTCAACCCTTTTTGAACTCTGCACTGCCTTGTCTGCTGTATGTGTTTTAATGTGTTAGAATATGTTTAATTAACCCTTGCAAAGACCAGTCTTTTACCATCTTCACATATGCCTTGGAGATGCAATGTCATCTTGACATTGCTTAGCCTTCCCTTAAGGACACTATATCCCATCCAAACTACAGCAACTATCAAATATTGTTGTATCCTTTCTTTTTTTAATTATACTAATTTTTGTTCACAATACCTGGTGTACCTCTGTTTTCCAGCTTCTTTTAACCAATGGCTTGTGATTAGCAAGCTCTAAAGTTTAAGGGGACCTCTTTGTTTGTTTGGTTTTTTCCTGATAATTTCCAGATGTTTCCCATGGCGATTTGTTCTGTGATGCAGGAATTCCCTCTGTTCCTTCCTATACATTGGCTCTGCTTTATTTCACATCTGCATCATATTGTGATTCAGAGGGTTTGAATTAGTCCCTCTTATTTGCTGTACCGCCTATTTATCATAATTTCTGGATTTGCAGATTGTGTCTTCCACTTGGCTGAGTTAATTATTGCAATAAATAATAAATAATTCATAAAAATGTATTAGGCCCTTTTCTATACACTTCAGTGTATCTCTAAACTCATATTTGAACCTCCTTGCAAAAAGCTATCCCTGACCTTAACAGAGTTCCAAAGATAATGGGTAATTGAAAGGTGACGATTAATAAAGACACTGAGGGTAACATTAATACATAGGTATGACAAACATAAAGAGTCTTGGACAGAACATAAACCTCCATTTGTTTATTGCAAAATAATACAGACAAGTTAGTATTCAACTTACTGCTAGAAAGCCAGTAGTTCTCTGTGAATTTGAGTAGCACTCAGAAGTACCAGGTCATTAGCAGGACATTTTATTTATCTTCAGTAAATAGCTGTGTTTACAGGCAAGACCTCTGCTTGGCTTTGACCCGGCAAATTTTAAAAATATCTCAATGCAGAAAAGTGAAACTCTGATGGTCAGCCAGCAGTTGCAATACGGGGCAAAACTGACACCTTGATAAAGTTTATTAAGCATAAGAAGCACCAGCTGGGAAGAGTTCCTCAGTAATGGATCACTCTGTATGGAACCGAATATATGAGAGGACTTCTGCCTCTGTGCATTATCCTATTTAGAAGAAAAGCATCCCCACTGACAGCCGACAGCTTTTTAGTTGAAATAGCAGTAGGAAACCCTTACAGAGCTTACCAAAATCCGGAGTCAACAGGCATGGTTTCTACCTATCTCTGTGCATCTGTCTTTAAACATAATCATTACTTTTTAATCCTTGCAATTATTATAAAATTATTTATGTTACACTTTTCTCATGTTAAATATGGCTTTAGGATGGCTGGCTAAACCTGAAGAAATTTGTTCTCCAAAGGAGCATTTCTAAACAGGTTATTGGTCCATTCTTGTCATGTCCAGGACCCCCGAAAAGACTAGGCAGCAGCAAGCTCTGAGATGCTGGGGGTCAGTTTGGTTATGCAGGGTAGCAGCCTAGAGAAAGCATTTCTTATGAGTGAAATATGTCTGGTATGCAAGGAGGATGCCTATATCGTGGTAGTTTTCTTGAAATTGTAAAATTAGCTTTTGAAGTTCCCACACAAATCCTTGGAGTTATGAAGAACGTAAAACTTACTTACCTTTTAAAATTAACTTGGCAGGTTAAACTCAGTCAGAACTATGATCAGTAAAGGATGAGCAAGTACTGACTGAAATTGCATATTTAAGGACTGAGGGTAACAGACAAAGATGGCATTCAAACCTTTAGAATGCTTCTGGGTAATTATCTTTTACCAATTTTAATGCATTTATTTCATGCAATGCCTTTGTTCTCATCAGCAAGACACCAGCTTTGCTATATTAAGCTTTCACATACAGGCTAATAGATTTCATAATACAAAGTGTGAATCAATAGTAGTTGCTGGAGGAAATCCTGCCTCGTGCTCCAGCACAAGTCTTTGTGCAGCTGTTCTGAACTAAAAAAAACCAAAACCAACCAAACCCAAAAAACCTGACAGAAATTATATTAAACTGATTGGCTCTCTGATAGAGTTCACAGTGTATCCATTCAAGAAACTGTGCAGGTGAACTCAGGAAAAGGTAGTAATGGGTATACCTGCAGCCAATATTGCTGCCAGAAACTTCACGTTGTGGAACCACAGGTCCTGCATGTTCTTCAGGGCAGAACATCTAATTGACGTACCTGGGTCATTATGTACCTTACTGAAAGTTTTAAGTCTTCTCCTCATACTTTCTTTGGCATTCTCGCTGCTTTAGGAAATAATATTCAAGAATTAAGCTCTTTTAGATTTTGTGTCTTACCAGTCATCCAGTTCATCAAATCAGAGTCAGTTCTTCATTGACCTAGTATTTCCGTAAGTGCCAGTGCTCCAATATTGACATTTTAATGTATCTCTGAACTGCATGGTTGCAGAATGATGTAAGGAATTTTACATTTGTATTTTTTAAACCTTCAGGTTTTTACCATCTCCCCATTGAATATTAATCTCATGTCCAAAAGGTCATCTAGTACTTTATCTCTCTTCTGTGCAGTCCGTTGGTACTAAATATATTCTTCTTTATTTCAGGGATTTCTCAAATGCATTCTGTTTTGCACAGTGCTAATGTAGTAAAGACCAAACATTTGGATTGTATATATAAATGTGATTTGTATGGCCTATGTTAAAGTAACTTGCTTTTACTAGCACACTACTGGTGTGCTTATCCAGAATCCAGTCTGCTTTCAATAATTTTTAATCTGCATTTAAAACAGCCTAGTGAGTTGCTATCATCTCTGACTAGAGTGTATAATCTCTGTTTTGGACACTGATAAATAGCTGAGCCACATACAGAAAAAATTCCCTCAAAATTACCAAAAAAAGAAACTGGTGGATGGTTTATCCAGAAAATAAAGTGTAAATCCCAAATATTCACATAAGTTTTGAGAAGCTTGCTTACATATTCAGCTTCATCATTATGTCTTGTTTTCTCTCACCCTAACAAGGCATAAAGCCTCCTTTATTCCTTCTAACCCTTTGCTGTGGAGAGATTTCATCAGCGGAAACCCAATACAGCCATTCCTGTCAATTTACAACAGAAATCCTTTTCTTCCTTCCTTCCCTCTGTTTGTTGTTTTTTCATGTAAACTGTTTAGAAAGGCTACTGAGATTAGACTGCTCCTTGTATCAGTAGGCATTGCTTTCCCAGAGTGACAGGCTAATTTCCTCCTTTTCTCCTCATAGCCTTGCACCCTGCTAGCACTGTCGTGGGAACTGGAGAATTTGCCATTAGCATCCTGAAAAGGTTTACCTAGGTCTTCATTTGTATGCATTGGCAAGTGAAAAAAGGAGGGATAAAACTGAAATGCATGGGGTGGGGCTTTACTGCTTCAAGTGTTGGAAATCAAAACCTTCAAGGACAAAAATGTAGCGTTTAGGGCTCTAACACAGTTGTGGGTATTCTGCAAAATGTAAAGAATCACATACTGGCAAAAAAGTCTGAGTTTAAAACCAGGTTAGGAGATATTTATATAAGCGGAATGAAATCACCCTTTCTGGGGGAAAAGCTGAGGTAGCACACAGCAGTCTGACAAACCGGCACAAACAGACAAAAAGTCAGACAAATCTCGGTGGCTCTTCCTCCCGGCATCACACGATTTAGTTCGGTTTCTGTTTCCACGTCAGAACGTCAAACTGTGAGTTTTCAGAACTGAGCCAATACAGGGGATATGACTGAGTACAAGCGCTCTGCTGCTGGTTTTGTCCACATCGGGCGTTAGATGCCCATTAGATGTTAGCAGGTCCTTGCTCAGCTGTGAAACGTGCTGCGGGGAGGAATACTGTCATTGAGCTGAAAGGCATCTCACCAGCTTCTCCTCAGGGTAAGATGTTCTGCTTCCATGAATCCTCCCCAGAGGATGGTCACAGAGGGGGCCTGCCCTGTCCTTCTGGCACATGGTACAGCCTGCAAGGGCATTTTCTCTCGTTATTGGATGATCGCTGTGGGAAAGTAAATAATCATGAAGTCCTTTGTCATATTCAAATGGGTCAAAAGGAGATTTACGGTCTGAAGTTTTAGCTGAATCATTAATCTGCTCTGAATCAAAATTAGGTATTCTCCTTTTCCTAAAAGCTAAGGCTAAGATGCCTATTGTCAGCCAGATCCTACTGCTAACTCCCTTTACATTTTATTCCCTCAAGCTCATATTTTAGCAAATCACAGTCTTATTCTCATATTGATTATGCCCTCAGCATGAAACTCTGTTTCAATTTCACAGTAAATTGTAGCGCTGGTCTTATTAAACATCACTGAAAGCCCTTACACTATGCACTGATGTCATACCCCTTTCTGATAAACAGCATTAAAAATGTATGTATCTGATATCAACCATGTGTGCTTCTTACCTAGTATGACCATAGCATGGTTAGAAATCACTTGAAGAACTGCTGTTTTGAGAACATCTTTAGTAAAACACTGTGAGAGCTTCCTGACAGCAAAATACTTCACAACTGAGTCAGGATGAATCTGGACTAGTACTAAAATACAGATGACATCCAGTATTTTTACGGTAAAATCCATAGAAATCTAATCTGGAGTACAGAAGAAAATTAATTAGCACAGCAATTTGAATTAATTTAGTACAGCAGTACATGCTGATGTCTTTTATTTGCTTTCTGGCAACTAGAAACTCTATATTTTAGGTAAGTAAAGACACACTACTCAGTCTAAACTGTCCAGCTGCTCAAATACCAGAGACCTGGAGTAAATTATTTTTAAATCTATGTCTTAGGGAGAGAGGCAGAGCTGGTATTTTCTGCAGCAAGCAGGTTTTTCTTTTGGGTTTTTTTGTGTAAAAAAACATGAAAAAAAGATGACCCTTTCAGTTTCCTGCTACGGTTCTTACTTCTAAGGGGGGCATGTAATCAAAGTATGGTCCAGAAGCCATCACAAAATCAGCTTGCGTGTCTGTGTTTAAAAAAGCCTAAAACCAAATAGCAACACCCTCCCCCCTGCAATTTTCAGAAGGTGGAAAAACAGTTCCTGTCCTGAAATTGCTTTAAAGGGTAGAACCACCCTTGCTTTAAAAATAGATTATTATAGCTTGGCAACAGCAACAACCAGAGGTAGGATTCTGCCTCTGGACCTCTGGGCAGCTTCTGGAGTGAGACCTGCTCATGCAGGAGAATTTACATCTCCCTGCAGAGATTTTCTGAAAATGACAGTAAGAGACTGTAGAGGAACACGGCTGGCCAATTTAATCTCTAGGTAGCCCGTATAAGAATATAAAGTCAAAAAGATTCAGTACCGAAATGTGGTTCTGTTACAATTGCCCAGAAATTCAATGCAATGCCAATACAAGCCCATCAAGGATTTCACTTATAAGTGGGTTAGAAAAGCAGAACAACCTGGCATATTATTACACAGAATTCCTTTTAAGTTTGGTGAGTTGAAGCCTCTTTGGACCTACACTTGTTCTCATTAAAACTTAAAGATTTTCCTTTGAACTCAGTAGATCTTATCCGAACCAATACAAAGGGAAGAGGTTGATGTGCTGAAATAATAATACACAAAATATATGGCATTTTTCTCACCTCCCCTTTGTTGTTTTCCTGTAAGCTTTTCATATAGGTTCCCTCTTTAATCAACGCAGAGTGGGTGAGATTTTTCTGCAGAAAGGTTCATTCCATGCTGAAATAGATGTCTAAGGCAAGGGACCCTGGAAGCATCTCCCTCTGCTGACTATGGAGGGAGTTAAGATAACCAGCTTAAACACAGGACTCAGCCAGAAATTCAGTTCCAGACTCAAACTCTTGTGTTCCTGTTATAATTAATGAAAATTGACAGCGACATTCAGCTGCCCCAACTCAGCACCTAGTGCCTTTTAAGACACCCTAGGTAAGGTATTTTGGCTGCCTGCTGGCTGCCTGCCTGCCCATCGTAGTGTGGGTCGCCCGTAAGGCCTGGCCCATATTTGCCATACCTGGGTAGATTTTTGTTGACATCTTGAGTCCTCTGAAAAGGCCTATTTTTAGGCCACTCTTATTTAGGCAACTGAATTGAGCCTCTAGTAACCACAGTAAACAAAAGGTGAGATTCAGTTACCTGAACTTTGGCAGCTAGTGCCAAACGAGAAGCCTAACTTTCTGCAGCAGCAGCTGCAGCTGTGTAGAATAATTGAAAATGTCTAAACAGAGAAAACATTTACCATCCTGAAAGGCCTGTTCAGGCAAATGAACTTTCCCTCTCCCTAAAGAGCTATTCAGCCGATGAAAAGTAATTCTAAATACTGGGTTCAACTCACTGTAACACCTTACTCGCATCCAGAGGGGAGGGTAGACACCTAAATACAGGTGTTTGAATATTGGGCTCGATCTGTAAATTCATTAATTTTAGATGGGATGAAGCCCACTGCAGTTGCTTTATGCAAATGAAGTTATATATAAACCTTTGCTGATCTGGCAGTGATTGCCATGATTAGAATTTGCAAAGTATACATGTTCCTACTGTCAATTATAAAAAGAATACCTCACAAAATATGCACATTATTTAACACCATTTTACTCTCTAGCACTGTGATAGTTATAGTTGGTTAGCATTTCCCTTTACCTTTTATGAATCTGACTTTTCTCAGTGAGTTTTACAGCATTAGAGTAATTTCTTTTCAAATTAAATTACACCCTGCTTTGCTTGTCATCAGCCTAAATACATTTTCAACCAAACACTGTAAATCAGGGAAAACATTTTAACCTCAGGCAGGTTAGTTCTTCTAGACACATTATTGGCATGCTATATATAAAAATTTGGGCTAGAAACAGAAATTTGACATCACAATTTTAGTTCTTCCTGAAGACTGGATTAGGCTGGACGATCCTTTTAGAAGATGTGATCAGGACTGAGCCAAAACTTTCTTTTTCCACTTAGGTTTAAACTATTTGGGGGGATAAATTCTTTTTTTCAAAAGCCAAAGCTATTAGTTTGAAAGTCTAAAAATTCAAACTATTATCACTTATTATTAGAAACAGTTCTGGCAACTTGAGCACCTTTTCGCATTTCATTGACTAATTTCTGGTTCTACTTTTACTTCCTTACTTGATGGTGCCTTAGATGTAGATACACATGCCTGTGTGGTACATACTAATTGTTGGTTACCAGGTTAGTAGTCCTATGAAAAAAAAGAAGATTATAATAGATGTTGGAATGGGAAAACAAGAAAATTAAATTATGTGAACTGCTTCTAGGCACAGAGAAAAGGTCTAGGATGTAAGTACCAGTCACATACCTCAGCCATAATAATGACTTTGCTTCTAGGGTTATAGAAACAAGCATCTCAGATCTCTTGCTCCTGGATGAATTGGGTTAGGATCCTGACTGTCTTCCCTCATTAGGATGCATAGCAGATGTGACATGTTAACTTAATTGTTGCAGCAGAAGCACAGAAAGATGCCATGGGGAAATCTGTTGTCTTTTTTTCATCCTCATATGTTAGAAAAAAAGTTACTGTTTTGACTGGACCAAAATAATTACCTCTGGAAATTGTACCCTGAATGCCACTTTTTTCTTTCCTTTTTTAATTCTTACTGTGTGGCTTAGGGCAAGTGAGCAGCATGATACAACTTTACATGTGACTAATAAAATAAAACTGATCCGAGAAAGGACTCAATACCCACAGCTATAAAATACTGTGTCTTTGCTTAGAGAGCCAACAAGCGTTCCCAAGGGGTCCTGAGACATTTTCTGTTTCTGCAGTTGATTCAACAGCGGATGGGAAGAAAAGTCTGGATGCTTACTGGAGTCCTAAAGGAAGTCCATAACGAGAATAGCTGATCACCTTGGAAAGGATGTGACCGCAAGTGCTGGGAAGTGTCTCCCCGTGTGTGGTTTCCAGTGGCTGGGGTCACGATTCCCCACCGCCAGATGCTTTCTCTCCACGCTGCCTTTTGGGAGTCCGGCTCCTCCCGGCATTCCCTTCAGCTGTCTTCCACATCCAGCTCGCTGCCGGGAACTGCTGGCAACTTGTATTTTAGAGGCACCAGGCTGCTCCAGAACAGATAACTCTTTGTGAACTGAACTTTCTTTGTCCTGAAAGAATGATACTTTCAGCAGTAAAAACACACTTCCAATCTGTGCAGGTAGTCATGTTCCTTAAATGGGATAAATGGTGGCTGGCCCGTTTGCTTAAGCATAGCTTTGATTCATCACTGGTTGGAAGGGACAGAAACTTTGCAGAAGAACCATGCTGTCTGCTGAGTAGTTTAGTAGTTTTGCAGCTGAACCTAACCTCCTCCCCAGTATATGTATTTACTGTCTGTGATATGCAACTGTATCACCTCTCGCTGAAGATCTTAAACGGTTTGTAAATAAAGAGTCTAGTTATATCAGCTTAATGAGACTGAGACACACAATTTTTCAACTACTATATGCCATATTCTTGAATGTGTCATTTTTGTCTTCTAGAAAGCTGTTTTCGTAATATGGGGGAAAAACTTATCCAACCAAAATCACTGCAGTATTGTAGAAACTGCACTCTGCAGCTAGTGAATCTAATCAGAATAACACCTTTTCTATCAAATTTGAAATTCCCCTGAAAACTCCACAGCAAGCATTACCTCTTATATTCTAAGCTACCTTAAAATAGCTATAATTTTCCTTCTGACTCCTGGGGAATTTTCATAAGCAGTAGAAAACTCTTGGCTGAATCCTATTTTCCTTACTCCAAGATTTAATCTGGGTCTTACTGAAATTACCGGGAATGTTTGCATGAGTAAGGCAGGAAACATTTTATGCTATCCCCACAAACTATGCGATAGGGAAATTTGTCAGCCAGGCTTTCCAGGAATGATTACATTGATTTATCTTCAGCGTGGTATGTCTCAACAAGATTTCTTCAAACACTTCATTCTTAAAGTTATTTCCCTTTAAGATACTCCTGACATCTGCAGCTTTTATAGCTTGAAGCGCTAGAAGGTTGCTCCTCAGATGGTCGTTACTTCACAAACAGTTGTGGTTTTGACAGTCATGGGCTATGCACTGCAAAATCCCAAATCTCTGCATCAGAGACTGGAATTCTTCTTTTAGAGAATAATTATTCTGACTTTCTTGTTTTATTTTGCTTAGTTTCTTGTTATACTTTCTGGAGCCAAAAAGGGGGTCTTTATCCCTTCCCATGAGCTCCCTACATGTCATGCTGGCGAGTGCATTCTCTCCTGTGCCTGTCCTCCCAAAAACTTCTCTGCCATGGTGGCTGGCTACATTACAAGTGGAGGACAAAGAATAACAATATCCCCTGGGCCCCTTGACTCCAGGGTAAATCTTGCATGGCAGCGACAGTCCAGGAGAGCTGCAGCGGGACAGATAAGAAAGGCATGTGGGCTTCAGGGACAGCCTCCATGGGCTCCTCCGCAAAAGTGGAGCTCCAAGCACCAGGAGGGAAGCGCCTGGGATATGGCCATGCAGACCGACCAGAAAACAAGGAGATATCCTAATTCCACAACGAGTTCAACATTCTTTCTATTACAGACCTTATAGCTTGAAACGGTTCCTGTTTTAATCTGGAGCCTCCTTCAGTAAGACCACAGTGGCATTCATCCTGAGCTGTGAAGGGAGAACTTTCGAAAGCTCAGGCTTGGCAGCTTTGCCTGGAAAAGCTTCGCTGCTGCCATAATGCCCTGGGAGAATGACAGAGAAAATGTAGGCTGCTAAAAATTAAAAGGATGAATAATGTAAACAAGCTGATTAAATTCTGTAACCTCTTCAACTTCATGGCTCTAGGGTGGCTTATGTCGCGTTAAAATGAATGGATTCTGCAAGCTGAGAGGAGGAAATTAGAGTTGGCTAACAGAAAAAACCAAGTGGTGTGCAGTAAAAGAAGGCACAAATAGCTAGAGAAATTGCTATTTTATTTTATCCATCTGGTCTACCCTTGTGGTGATCTGCCTCATTATTTCATGGGGCAGGATACGATAAGTGCCTACAGACAAGGCCTTAGAGAATGCAGGTAATTTTTTCTACCTAGTTATCTGACCCTGTTTAAAGCAGGTTTTACAGATACCATGCCCAGAGCGCTTTCCAGGGTAATTGTGTCCATCCAAATCTAAAATACCTTAAGATATAATAAGACAAAATTCCTGAGATACAAAGTGTCTTCAAATTAAGAAAAGTATATGAAGGATAAAAGTCAACAGCACAGACTTATTTTCCCAAAGATTAATGGGTATGACTCCATATAATAAGGTAGGAGAGAGAGAGTAAATATAAACTATTAAACATGCTACAGGTTGTCATTTTTATGTGTGTGAACTTAGAAGAGGCATGGGATATTTTGTGTCTCTGTCCTTTGCCAGAAGTTTTGTCAGGTTGGGAAGCTTTATCTTCTCTGGGGTGTCCCAAAGTACCTACACAATGGCAATCCCGTGAAGTATGTGCCTACTTTGTCTGCAGCTGGACATGCAGGTGCAGCTGTAGAGCTGTCTTTGGCGTTACCATTAACATACTTGATAAGCCCTGTGAAGGCCAATGTAATGAAAACACATGGTCACAGGTTCCCTTGGGATCCTTGAAGTTCAGAGGTGCTCTCCACTGCAAGAGGACACATGAGCCAGTAAGGGTGCAGACAGGCAGCTGTCCCTGCTGTCTCAGGTAAGAGGTGCGGGTGGTGGGATGTCATACTCTGAGCATGCCAAAATGGGGTATGTGTACCCCTGGCAGTGGAATAAGACAGAGAAAACTTCCCTTTTCCTCAGGAAACTGTGGGGAAAATCATCACGGAAAGAAATCTGTGCAAGTCTTGAACTGGTAATGTCATTAGCAGAAGAAGAGGTCAGGCAGAGTAGAAATGTACCTACAGATTTACACCTACCTCATGAACACACTTCTAGAAAGACACAGCTCAAGAAGTGTTCAAGAAGTGCACACTTTGCTGTGAAAAAGGATGATGAAGCTACTGCTCTGGAGGTCTTGGGTCGGAAAGGAACGTGATGTAATGAACCGAAATGTCTCATGAAGTTATTGGTCCTGTCTCTCCTCTCTCATATCATGAATACAGCTAGTGTCCCACATGAGGAATTCTGGCCAGGCAGGAGAAAAACTGAGTGTTGAAATACTCCAATAAGAATCAAAGCAGTAGAGGGACTTCAATGCGTTCAGTCCCCTGTCATTTCTGGCAGTCACATCATGTAACCCCATAGGTTTATAATTGATCAAGCTCTATTTTACAGCTAATTAGATTTTTTTTTTTTTTTGCCTTAATGCCTCCAAGTAGAAACCTATTCCAGGTCTTCCCTGTAATAGTGTCTAGAAGTCTTCTAATTATCAGCCTAAGCTTCTTTACAGCCAGGTTGTATTAGTTCCTTAACCTAAATAACACTTTCTCCGCCGCGGGATTTCCTTTGTTAATATATTTATAAAGACCAACCATAGCCCCTTTCATTAATGGGAACCTAAACAAACCAAGTTGGCTGCTTTCACTTATTATTTACACATGCTATACTTAACAAGTGGGAGTGTGGGAGGCAGAGATGGGAATCTGGGGACACAATCTGCATTAAACTTAATATGAGTCAGAGGGTTAGATCTCTCCTCATCACTCAGAAGAGAAGCACCTCTGGGATCTTCCCTTTCTGAACTTGTAGAAGATTGTTCTGGTTTTGGCTGAGATAGATAGAGTTAATTTTCTTTCTAGTAGCTGGTACAGTGCTATGTTTTGGGTTCAGTATGAGAAGAATGTTGATAACACACTCATGTTTTCAGTTGGTGCTAAGCAGTGTTTAGGCTAAGTCAAGGATTTTTCAGCTTCTCATGCCCAGCCAGCGAGAAAGCTGGAGGGGCACAAGAAGTCAGGATGGGACACAGCCAGGGCAGCTGACCCAAACTGGCCAAAGGGATATTCCATACCATGTGACATCATGCCCAGTATATAAAGGGGGGGGGAGCTGGCCTGGGGGGATCGCTGCTTGGGAACTAACTGGGCATTGGTTGCTGAGTGGTGAGTAATTGCATTGTGCATCACTTGTTTTGTATATAGAAATCTTTTTATTATTATTGTCATTTTATTATTGTTACTATTGCCATTCTTAGTTTCTTCCTTTCTGTTCTATTAAACTGTTCTTATCTCAGCCCATGAGTTTCACTTTTTTTTTTTTTCTCTGATTCTCTACCCCATCCCACTGGGGCAGGGGGGGAGCAAGTGAGTGGCTGCATGGTGCTTAGTTGCTGCCTGGGGTTAAACCATGACAAAGAGGGTTTGTCTGACCTCCGATTGATTGAATTGTACTAGATGCCTAAATATTGCCTTTGATACAAACTAAAAATGAGGCAGCGAATGTTATCATCATTATAAACTTGTGGGAATGAGCTTTCATACATGTACTGTACTTTCTCTCATTGATTTCTTCTCTCATTCTGGTTTGTTTGATCTTCATTAACTTGCAATAATAGAGGGAAGAGAAACCTGAACTGGTTTTCCTATTCAGCGTGTAAAGTGTTTGTATAATTTCAAGCACGTAAGAGACAATATAATTTTGTTAGTGTGCTTTTATAAATTCACTGAAAACTAACCTAAGTGGCACTGTTTAGACATTGTTTAAGTAGAGACCACCTTTGATGTAATAAAATACAGTGGATGGGAGCTGAAATAAAATAAAATCAAATTAGAAGTACAATACAAAATTGCAATAGCCAGAATAGGTGAACTTTGGAACAGGTTATTTAGAATAATTGGAGTTTCTACAGCAGCAGCAATTTTAAAATCTAGACTGCATGCTTTTCTAAAATGTATGCATTATCTTAGAGAAGAAATTAACTTAGTGAAGTGTTTAGGTTACACTGGGTGTTCATAGTAATCCTGTCTGTCAATAAAAACAATTTGTTTAAAATTATTGGATGTATTGTAGGATTATTCAAACTGTTCTAGGCTAGAGCTGTAAAAAATGAGGTAACTCCACTGCAGAGAGGTGAAGCTCGTAGCTACCTACTCTAATAAGAAGTTGAAGTGGCAGCAAAAAAAAGCTTATACACAAATATGAAATAGTTATGCTTCCTTTTAATGACTGTTTCCTGTTAAGATTAGCAATTTCACTGGAATAATGAACACAATAGGTAAGGTATTCACTGTTACGGGTGGCTAGGGGAACCAATAAGATTTGCGAGGCCAGCTCCCATTTGTGCTTAAAGGAGCAATTCCCAGAACTTAAAATCCTTGTGAAACCTCTCCATAGGTGTCCAGGATGCTGGGAGAAGCTGACTGGAAGCTTTCTACTACACAAATTTTGAACAAAATGCCAATAATGTGACAGGTTTATATTGAGTACAAACATGCTCCACTACACCAGACCTGCCCTTTCATGTTCAGCATGAGCAAAGCATTGCTATATTGTAAGCAAGATTCATTCCAAGAAAATACATCGTGATACTAAGCAGATGCTGCCCTTCAGTCACCAAAACATACAGTTGTAGAAATGCCGTTTGGAGGAAGCCTCTGGAGTCTTCTAGCTCAAAGAGCTGGGCTACTGCCAGTCATCAGCCCTGGCATTGTCTTGCCAGGTCTTGAAATCCTTTGGAGAGGGAGATCCCACAATGTCTCTGGGCACCTGTTCCAGCACTGCACTGCCCTCCTACATTTTTCACACGTCCTGCCTTCCAGAGTTTCCTAACATCCAAACTGAACAACCACTCTGTGGGCATTGCCTTCTGCTTTACCTTGAATTGAGAGGGCTTGGGTCCATCATCTTTGTAGCAACCTTTCCTTAGCAGGATTGCCCCTTTGGCAAGTTTTGACTTGGTTTGCTCTTTACTTACAGTCATGTAACTTTCTCTACCTCTTTATTGCCTCCCACTCATTAGTCACATTTCTTGACGCCCCTATATTCCAAATTCTATGGCCGTTTTAGTATTCTCTGATGGGGAAAAGCATTGCATTTCCCCTTACCTTGTGATGTTTCCATGACGTAATTCTCAGTTCTGCTTGACTTATGAAGCATTTGAGGGACTGACTCAGAGTTCACTGAAATCTTATGGGAAAGGTCTCAAAAACACTGATTAGATTTCAGCTTCAGGTGAGCGATTCTGACCTTCTTCAATGCATTGACCATTCGAGAAGTAAAAGTGCAATAAGATTGCACAGCAATAAGGTTCCCCGCATATAGCATGAGGCTTAGCAACATAAACTAGTGCAAGGGTAACGATTCGCCCCTCTGTCCAAGTAGGTGTGAATCCAGGCCTTTCCTATTTCTCAAACAAGTACAGAATAGGCTGAAGGGGGACAAAAAATGAGGAATTTTCTTTTTAACATAATGGTGATGGAGTTTTTGACAGTAAGTATTAACTAGTTTCATGGTTCTCTTCTGCAAGATGGGGAGAGAGGAGCATAAGACAAAATTTTTTACTAAGTGCTACCCCATGTACAAGGTACATTCTTTTGAAGTATCAATGCTCTTTTAGAGCATCTGCTCTTCAAAGGAAAAAATGGCAACAGGTTTGAATAGGAAACCTTAAGCCCTAAGCATAATAGATAAAGAATGTGAATGTCTTTTGATGTAACCAGAAGTCTTTGATGTATTTATAAAATCTTGCAACTCATCTTGTCTTTTCAGCCAGTTAATATACGGATTAAAGTAATTAGTTATAACTAACACATTTTACAATGTTTTAAAGCTGTTCTCCTGATCTTCCCTTTTCTTCCTTCGCTGCTGACATGCCTGCTACTTTTGGAAGCCATATCACTGGTTTCTATAGTCAAAGGCAGATGTGCTAATACAGAAATGCTTAATGACCCAAATAAAGCTTCCTTAATACAACTGGAAATTAAAAGCAGAGTGTGTGTTGGGTGAGGGAAACCAGGCTGTTGCTATGCATCTGGTTTCATTTATAAAGTTGACAGTTCCCTTGCATAGCAGAGCAAGAGCCAAACTGTACTTTCATTTCATGACACGATAGTATAATCCACACTAGCTCCACTGAGGTCGGTGAATTTATTCTCAATTTATCTCTTGGGGTGGAGTATTTGGCCTTCACTAGAATAGGATTTCATTTGCCACCTTATAAGATAAATGTGTTGGAGACATTTAAGAAAAATGTAAACTGAAGTATTTGTTCTGTAGAGGTACCAGTGTTATTAAAATAATCTTATTCCTTTTCGATGGCTGTATTCTATGAAAAAAAAAACCCTTCCTCTGGGTTTTGGGAATTTTGTCTGACCAGCACTCTCCACTGCTCCTGTCCTGCAATCTGAGAATAATGCCTTCCCTGAAGCCCTCCTTTAATAGCTCCAGACTTGTCTGGTGCTTCCATTTCATAGAAAAGTTGTTGCCCTCAGAAAATATCAAGAGCTCTTTTGGCTTTTTGGCCACTCACGACTTTATTTTTCACAATAAAATGAGTTGTTTTCAAATCAGCAGAGTGTAATTGCATGTGCTAAGGGAGCGTTCACATCTCCTCTGCTATAACGAATGTGTCCCAGGGCTATGGTATCTATCTGCCCTTTCAAACTGCCTGCTTAGTTTCCCCTGCAGCAGCCCAGCACCTGCTGCTCATTTCACCACAGGGACTCATCATGAATTTTTCTAATAATATTCATGCATCTGTCCTGCACACTTTCTTATGTGAACATCTCTATTACTTTCTTCAATCCACCTACCTTTGTTTCTATGACCTTTCTTTTATGAATAACTAGGGACTTTGTGCTATGTGAAGCTTTATCACATAAGTGCCACCTGGTCTTCAGAGTTGTCCACATACCTGAATGGCAGATATGATATACCAAATACCAAAAATACGACAGAAAGCCTCCTGGTCTTTCGTTCATGTATTTTATACTTTCAGAGAAGGTTTTCCTTGTAAAATCATGTGGTTTAGGGAAAAATGTCAACAAAATGCTCTTTCTGCTTCATATCTCTTCTGTCTTACTGTCCTCTCATCACTTCTTTTTTTGCAGGTCAGTGCAATTGCTCCAGCTGAATTATTGTCAGTCATTACTGCAGTTACTAAGTAATGCTTCTGCTCTTTCCTTGATTTATTGCTTTGTTAGAACTCCACAGGTGTGTCACCATGGCTCTTTTCCAGTGATGTACTGGACAATATGGGGGCAGGATTCAGCGTGCGATTAAGACGTGTGAATTGAGGCGGCTGTGTTTGAGCTACAGGAGAAAATCAGTTGCTAAACTCAGCCTGGAGATAGGTGCTTCATGTCAACTGAGATGTACCAGGACATCCAGCATATCCATAAAGGACCAGCAGGCATGACACAGAAGTCATGGGAGGTCTTCTGGAGAAGCAGGTCCAAGCAGAAGGCCCTATAGCACCTAAAATGATGTTTAAACTCCCACCACCAGGCAACTGCAAGCCTGTTGCTAATACTATCTTTTTTTAGATGTCCTAATCTTGAACTGAATCCTGCCTTATGTTATACAAGAGGGGTCAAGCCAGCCTGCTTTAGTGCGGCAAGAACTACTCTGCTGGTGGATGGGCTTTTGCCTCAACAAGGCCAGTTGGGTTGGGTTTCTAAGCATGTGTGTGAATACTTTTAATGCATGATCTACTTAAAATACTCATTTTTGTTTAGAATATCCTCTGTTAAAACCACTTGTGTAACTTTTTTCCTAAAAAATCAGGCGAAAGCTGCCAAATTTGAAGGTTTCCTTTTCCATTCTCATACAGCAACTTTCAGTTTTTTCTTCCTAAGTCTAGCACATAGGTTTCTCATTATTTCCCTTTGAATTGCTCCCAGATACATAATGGGCCCTATTTGCACTCTTGTTGAATAGGTGTCATGAGCAACAGACTTTGCTCAGCACTGCTGCATCAGGTCTTATCTTCACACATGTTCTGTGGAAATTCTGCAACATTACGGGCCAGATCTGTGCTGTGATCCGAGAATCAGCACAACTCATAACTGGTGTGAGAAGGGCAGTTTCCAAGATTTGAGTAGTGCACAATGATCCAGCTGATGCTTTTCAGACCTGACCTGGACCGCATTTTTAATGCAGCTGGCCTCTTACCTTTGGTTCACATTAGAAAAGGGGTTTCTGTTCATTGATTCTGAAGAACGATCTAAAAATAGTCTTCCAAACCGGCATCTATCACACCGTATTAAGAAGCCCTCTCCCAGTTTGCACCACTTCAGTAATGAATAATAGTAAATGAGGAGCAGAATCCGGAACAGCCTCGTTCAAACTGTTCAGATCCCCCATTCTCTCTCTCTACCTCCTCAGCAAGAACAGGAATGTTGTGGATTGTCATAGGAGCTCCTGCTCTGGAGTCTCAGCCTGACTTCATAGCACTCGGGGCTGAGCAGCTACACGGATGGATAAGGTCCTAATACTTCAGATTGTCTCTGGGAGAGTTTTGTTTACTTTTGACCTTACAGAGATGAACTAATCATAGCCTTTAACTTCTGATTTTTAGCAAGAATCCTTCTCTCTCCTGAATTAGAATAAAATTCCCAGAGGCTTGGTTTTAATAAAGGTGACTTATCTTCTTGTAAGATTTTCTTTATGAATGTGACTATCCCGGTTTTGCAAACTCCTCCTCAAATCTCCTGCTGGTGCCCCATGCACGTACATCAGATGGATGAGTAGAAGAAGACAGGAAGAAAAACTGCAGTGCTTCACTGAAGCTGCATTATATTTCATCTCCTCCAGATACATAATGCTTTGAAAGAATGAGTAATGCAGCGAATTAAAAGGAAAAGCTACTCAGTGGAATTGAGTGAATTAATGAGAAATAGACAAATACCAACACAAAGAAAAGGACTCAAAAGAGAGTAAGGCAAGAAATCAAGAGCAGACAGTTCAGTGAAGCCAACCTTCAACCTTTAAACATAATCTTTTCCTTCTTTAAACAAAAATAACAAGCTAGAAAGGAAAATGCTGGAGGCCTCCCATAAGTTTAAAACAGAAAGTAATCAAATGGCAGGAAATACAAAAGTTCAAATGAGGGGTAAAGGCTTGGAAAAGACTTCCTGGGTCACTAAGTCTGATCCTCTGCCATTTCAGACAATCTTTCTGGTAAACTGAGCAACTGCCCTCAAACTAGCTGAGTTTTTTGTCCCTTCACTCCTAAAGGGAGGCCACTGCAGCATTGCTGATTTCCTGCCTAAATTTGTCCAGATTAGTGCAAACCAATGAATTCTTTTGTCAGCTTTATTAATCGACTTCAATATCCTCTTATATTCACCCCATATGAGTTACTAATACAAAGCAAGCTTTTTTAAAAACAAGTAGTTTTAGATTTCTCCTTTATGAATACATTATGATGATCATCAACTTTAAGTAGTAAGCATTATCTTGCATGTAATACATGCACCAAAGATTAAGATTATTACAATGTTACAGTAAGATTTTAGAAGAATGTTTAATAAAACTCTTCATAACGAAATCACCCCGTAACCCACAAAAGTAAGAGATACAGGTTAACAATGCATATTTCTGTAAATTGAAGAGCGTGGATGATGCAGGCTAAGATTGGTGATAAGTTTCCAGTGCCCATATTATCTTACATTTCCCCTGTGACCTTGTGGTGTCACTTGGCCAGCCTGTGCTGTGCTGTCCCCATATTCAGTAAAATGTGGATAGCAGCATGTCACAGAGTCACCATGAGGGTAAAGGGTTTCAGATCCTGTGATAATGATAGTCATATTTTGGATAGACTGGCAACAGGTGTTTTTCGGGAAAGCGTTGCGCCCTTAATTCTTTATGGGACACACATATGTTTCATATACAGTACATAACGTGTGTGTCATATTTCATATAGCAACACTGAAGACTGCGGTATATTAAAGCTTCTTTCATATAATGAGTTACTCTATGATCTCATAAAAATTCAATCTGTGAAACATTTGCGATGACTATAGTATTTGTAAAAGTACTTGTACCGTATGAATGGCAGTATATACTCCCCAGCAAAGCGCATGTAGCATCCTATTCACATCATGGGACATAAACATATTAATAAACAGAAAATTCTAGTCATGGGAACCTAGAATTAATTTAATACTGGTTGTGAGAGCCTGAGCAGTTAAATAATCCTGAATATTTATATAACTTGCAAATTAGAATGGGCTACTTGCTCACTCCTGAAAAAGGCATTTAGTCAAATGAAAATATGAGTGGAAAAGGGGAAAACCTTTAATTTCCTTTAATTAAGAGAAAGTAAAGGAATTTAATTACCCCAATTAATCATAGGAAATTTTAAGTAAAAATGAGGTAATACAGGGCCAGATTTTTCTGTGTTCATACAAAGTAACACTTGACTTGGCCAGGAGTTTCACAGATTGCATCAGTTTATGTGGATGTTAAGGTGTAACTCATCTCACCTAGCTTTTGGTATTTACACCTTTCATAGTGAACAGAAAGAAACAGATCTTCTGGCATGACTTACAGCATTTTAGATGCCAGTTTTACAGTGGAAAGAGTCCCGCCTAGTTCTGACCACTGACCGTAACGTGAGGTTAGACGCCCAGCTCAGAGGTACATGTACGCTGCGGTATGTTGCCAACATTTACAGCAGGATTCACCTGCCTGAACGTAGGCAAGCAGTGTTGTTTTAGGCACTGTTGGGTGTCTCACCTATCTCCTGCTATTCCAGCAAGACGCGGGTTTCCCAGCTGGCCTGTGTCACGTCTGCTGTTTCCACCCATGTATCTTGGATAAACTACGTCATCTGACACAGAACTGGTGTGCCTGTATTTAGGCAACTAAATGGCCTTCAAAGGTCTATGGCATTACCATCCAAGGGACATACAAAATACAAAGAAAAAGCATAGGAGAAAGTTTGGGGGAGAGGGAAGGAGAAGGGAGAAAACAAACTTGAGCAACTTCAGAAGTACCATATGCTCTAAGCATTTGCAAAAGGATTTCCTGTATACTTAAAAGCTGCAGTGATTTAACATGTCCTACATCTGGAAATCCAAATCTATATGCTAATTAACTTGAACTACAGTATGAGATCTTTAAATGAAAAAGCAGGTGTTTATCAAAAAAGTGGGAATGTTCTTAAAACCTCGTTGTAAACTTTGACCACTCACAGAAAGAATAAACAATTCTTAATATTTTACAGAAAAAGAAAGGTGAAGCAGGAATATTTTAAACTGAAACACATGGCAATATCACTCTTTGCCTAAAGGAGTAATTATTACAGAAAACAAATTGTTACAACTGCATTTTCCTACACGGGATACGAAAGTTCATCTCTTAGCAAAGGGGTGTGATGCAGTTACATCTGAAATTGTCTTTGTATGGGAAAAAAATCTCTGTGTCCATGTAGATCTGTATACTGTGAACATGATTTTTTGGAGAGGTTGATTTTTGCAGGGGGAGGGAGGCTGCTTATTGAGCTGCATGATGAAAACACTAGCACATGCACTTCTGAAACAAGATAAAGGCTATCTTCATATCACTTTCTTATTAGAGTAAGGTACATGGCAGGTGAAGCAAAGAATTTAAAGTATTTTTCTTATCAAGGCCTTTTGATCGTTGCTTCTCCATTTAGCCACATGGGCGTAGACCATTAAAACCACTGATCTTCTGTGGTAATGAAACCTATCCCAGTGGCTTTGCACAGTTTACCTTCAGGCACCTGAACAACCTTCAGAACTCACTTAACTCTCTCCAGTGGTTAAACAGGAACATATGCTTCAACGTAAAGTACTCTGAATCATGTGTAAGGTAGACATCTAAAACCATCTTCTCACAAGTGGCCCAAACCATTATATATCTTCTTTCCATCTTGACCTACCCTGGGTTGATGGTCACCAATGGTCTTTTCCTTCATTGATTTATTCAATCACTTTGTTGTCATATTTGATTCTGATTTCTACAACAGCCTGTGGCAATAAGTTTCACTTTTCTTATTAAGTATTCTGTGAAGTAAATAACTGGTCTGATCTTTAGATTTTGACCTTGGCAAAATGGAGGTGTGTTAAAACTAGACTATGGCCCTCCTCACATAACGATAACTCTGTGCATTACAGTGCTTTTTTACCCTTACAGATAGGTACCCTGTTTGAGAAGGTATCCACATGAATTGTCTTCAAGACTTAAAAATTAAATGACATAATTTTTCTATTGCTTCTTCAGAACACTTAAAAAGAGCAGTTAAATGCACTGTGATTTTTTCTAAAATCTCCGAGAATTGTACAATATCAGAACCTCACAAGGCTGAAATAACGTATTTTTCACTGTCTACAGCCAAACTGCATGAAACATAAGCCCGCTGAGTTGCAGACAGTCTTCCTATTACAAGGGTATACAGTGCCTACCACAAGGGAGACATAACTCCTGGCTCTTCCTCTGTGGCTTTTTTATTCTCCCTGAGCAAATATGTTCTTGTCAGCGCTGCATCTATGGTTTGGCTGGGTGTAATAAGATGGCTTCTGTATTCTTTCATTGGTTGGCCATTGGTGTTGGAATTAGCATTTGTCTAGTCATCTGAGACGCAGTGTCAACATCTGGAAAACTTTAGTACATCGGGGACATTGGGTTTGTGCTTTTTCCTGTGCTTGTAACATTGCCTATATTCCTTAATGTGAACTATTTTTGTTGCATTTTTAACATGAATTTATTGAATGTGCTGGTAGATTGATAATGATTCTATTTTATCATTTTAGATATCCGTATGTACAACATCATTATTTTAAAGAACATGCTTTCCAAGAGTTTATTTCACCTACTGTTTCAATTACGGCTACGAAATAATTCTCAAAATAGATAGTTTTAAACATTGTGGGTGTTTGGCAGGAAGTTTTTTGTGGCTGACTACAAGAATCAGGAAAGCTGCAATACTTTACTCAAAAAACATGTTCAGACCTAAGACGCCTACTTGACAGAGGGAGTTTTCTGGATTGAATCTCTCTGATGCATCACATGAGCATTTTCTACAAAAGTCCTAGGTGGAATTTTACATCATTGAGTATTTTACACCACATGACTCTTTCCCTTTCCCATTTTTACTGCTCTGTTGTCTACACCATTGTTTTTTAGGTTTTTACAGGTTGATTTAATAATTTATGTACAAACACTGTTTAATTTTTTTAATGGGTAGTGGGCCCAGTTTCTTAGCTCTTTTTTAGGTGAATTTAAATATTAAGTATTTAGATACCTTTAGCATAGCTGATCCTTCATGCTTAGAGCATTAGAAAATCTATTGGCAAACTTTATGTTTGTATAGTATTTCATATTGAATGAGTCACCATCTCTATGCTATAGTTGTCTCACCTATTAAACTGGGGACAATAATCTCTGCCGATCTCATAGGGGTAATGTCACTTATGTAATACATTGTACAGCTCTCTAAATATATCAAATACAGTGTGTGATTGTCAGTCATTACTATTAAAGACCCATTGTTTCAAAGTAGATCACTTTTCAGATCATATCTTTTCAAAATGTGAGTTCATTGACATTAAAAATGTATGTCTCTGAACTTAACTGCATATAGCACTGAATTGTTATCAGAGAGCTAAATTGTCTTAAACTATGAGGAACTTACTTTGGTTCTGAAAGTGAACAAGTGAATTTAACTAATGACCTGACATAGAAAAACAAAGGACACTGCAAAAACTTTGGTGCATTACTCCTGTTCAAGCTGCTTTTAAACCTCACATTTTCTAGAGTCTTCAGAGAAATGCGCCTAAATCTTTCATAAAAGGTTCTGTATGCTCAGAGTAAATACTGTCATCATATGCTAAAGTTCTTTTTCTTTAAGAAAAAAAATCTTTTTTTAAATCAAGCAGCTGAATAATAAAAGAAAGAATACGAGAGTCCATAAACCCCTTTTTTTCACTGGTTTTTTCCAGCTCATTCTAGCTCCAGGCCTCAAACAACAGAGTTTCAGTCATTTGCAACTGTCTATGATTCATAACACTTGTTTTTAATCAAGAGAAATTCTGCTTTGATTAAGAGTTTTGAATACAATGTGAGTGTAGGCATGAAGCACTCCCACAGTTGCTCAGGAAGCTGTCCCACCATGCAGGCTGGCTGGAGGGACCTCTGTTACGATCACATACAGCAATGCGTGGCCATCACAAGGAAGAAACTTGCTCATGACCCGCTGGGTGGAAATCTTTCTGCGTCTCCACCCATCCAAAGAAACCAAACCAAACTTTTGGATGTGCTGCTTACAAAAAAATGCCTTCCACAAAGCTCGACCCAGATAATAAGCTCAGAGAGCCTTTACAAGCACTCCTTCCTTTGTTAATGTTATCCGCCTGACAGTAAAGAGCAACCCTCAAGACCACTGGCTTCTCAAACCTGTACAGCTTTGGACCTTGCCAGGTTGTGGGACATGTCACTCTCGAGTCCTGTACAAGAGGCAGGAGGCCACAGCTTACGGCGGGTCTTAGGGCATGTTGGGAAAGGAAGAGGACAGAATACTTCTCCCTGTGGTGCCATGGAACAAATGTTTTCTCTGCTGAATGTAGGTGACAAAATAAGAGGAAGACCAAATACCTTAAAGAAGCTAAATTCTAAAGAAGCAAAAAGAAAGGGATCATTCAATGATATGAAAAAGAAGTTTTGGTGTCTCATTTTATATCAGGGCTTCAGTAAAAGAGGAGGTCTCGGGCCAAGGGAATAGATGCCACTCGGGTGAGGAAGTAACATAAGGCTGCAGCTCAGAGTGGGCACCTAATTATCCTTTTACAATTAGGTCATCATTTAGGATGACAGAGAGAAGGTAACACTGAGTGTATCTCTCGCCTGCTGAAGGCATCTGTGCAGGTAGCAGTCGAGCAAATGTGGACACAGAATAGTTGAGAAATACCTTGTGTGATAGGTGAGAACGCATCTGTCTGAGTAGGCACGGTGGGTTTGCGCTGGGCAGGGTGCCCGCAGCTCACTGAGATGGGCTGCCCGCATGTTATTTGTTAGGCAGTCCCACGAAGAGGAGGTGGAGCAAATGCTAAGCAAAGCTGCTCTGGAGAGCTCTCTTTCTGAGCCCTTATGGCTTGTTGGAAGCTGCTTGAAATGTGAAGTCTGCAATTAAATAGTGTCCCTTTGTCAGAAAGTGGAAAAAAGAATTAAATCCAGATAGATACAAATGCATATACTTGTAAGGAAACGTATCAAGTAGTTACTATATTCCTACAGTAATCAGATAAAGGAATGTACAGTAAAAAAGGGAAGAAATAAGGGAGGTGAAGAGGAACTAATCTGGAGGGAAAACAAGGGTGAGAGAGAAGAATGGAAGACAACGAAAATCATGTATGCATTGACTAACACTGTTTAAAGTCAGGCTAGTAGTTTTTTGGTCAAGCATGCAGATAAGTTACTTTGGGTTTGCTGTTAGGTTTTTCTCCAAAATGCTGATCATTTCCATGTTGCCTGAAGTTGAACAGAGCAACAGAGTGTAATGGGCTAAATAGGGAGCCAGGCTTTTGGTACTTAAATAAAATCCCCAGCTTTCCTTGTAAACAAGGTTAGTATCACTTTTCTGATTTTTTTCTAAATAAAGAAAAGGAAAATATTTCACTCCTTGAGTTTAAGCAGCTAAGGCAGAATGCATGACTTCATCAGGCATTCAACCAGTTAATAGTTAACTATTTGAAGAAATCATTACTAAGACCTCTCTGTCTTAGCTGAATGAGCAGCTGCCTTTGGTGGCTTAAAACCTGCCTGGAAGGTCTGCAAAGTATATATGCATGTAAGAGGGATAGGAAGAGGTAAGGAGAAGTACTCAGCAAAAAATATCCTCAATAAATATCGAACACCCATGGTCAGGCCAAAATGCTGACATAAAAATAAATACTCCAAATATTTCCTAATGTAAAATGTTTAGTTCGAGTTCTGACCTAAAAAGTTTAAATTCTGTTTGTAGCTGAGGCTGCAATCCAGATAACTGCATTGCCTTCAGAATCACTAGCACCATCAAGCAGAACAAAAATTCAGTTAGAGACATGGTACCATTTAACTTGATGCACTTAAAACTCAAAAAAGAAAACAAAAAACCCAACCCTTGCCCAAACCCAAGCAAATTCCTTTTAATATTTCGCACTGATTTTTTCCTAAGACACTGAAAGGCAGTAAAACTGCATGACATTACAATCAATACAGATTGTTTCTATGGATTCCCTCCACTCCTAATCTTACTCTAAAAGATCAGAGTGAATTATCCCAGGCTTCAGGAACATTAAATCCCCAGGACATTGGTGATTCCAAGAAAAGAGTAAGAGTTGATCATAAAAATCAATGCCAATAGTCTGGTTTTCCTCTGTTAACAACTACTAGCAGCACAGTGTTGATTAGCATCCTCTCCTTCCCTCATTTCTGCATCCACCTACATATTAGTTCAGAAGCAAGTAGCCAAACTGATGTTAAGATTTTAAACAGCTTTGTGCCTGCTTTCTCCTTTTCCTGTATCCTAAGGGATCCTAGTCTCACATTGGACCTTGACAGAAATGAAACTCATTTTATTTCAGACAAATCCCTATTAACTTTAATCGTTATTACCACTGCAATCTCCCATAGCATCAGTGCAACTGATGCTGACAGCACCTCAACTGTCTTGCCCTGGCCCTGAAAGGCACTGACGGGGTGACCGTGGGATTCTGCTTCTCCCCCTTTGTCAAAGCGAGTGTCTAGGAGCTGCAGTGCTGAAATTTTGGTGCTGTCAGAAAGGAGCTTGTCACAAGCGCCCCGCGGCTCTTGCAGCTCTTTGAGCACACCCTGTCAAATCCACATATATTTTCTCCCCATGTCAGCTGTGCCATGAGTCCTGTTGGTTAAAAGACATGTTGTTGCAGGCTTTTGCTGAAGAAACATAATAACTAGGCATGAGTTGTCTCACTGAATCTTCTGGCTCATGACTAGCTTAAAATAGACAAGTATATTTTGTATGCTCTTTGCTCTTACCATCCTGCTTTCTTTTTTGACTCTTCATGGCAGTGTCTCTTATTTACACCTGAGTGATGGCTTTACTGAATGAAGGAGAAGAAGGGACACCAGGGGGATGTGCTGCTGCCGTACGACTTGGTAGCCACTCACGGTCCCTTGTCCCACCCACAGTGCAACAATACTCCCTGCTTCCATGTTCATCTTAATGACAGCAGTCACCAGTGCAGTTTGCAGACTTTCCTTCCCAAAGCAGCTTGGCTCAGTCTCCAACAGCAAAGAACTCGTGCGTCTAGGCCATGTCAATACCTCAGTCTTGAGATGGCTGGAAAAAGGTCCTGTGCAAAGCCAAGACTCATTATAGAGAAGAGGACCTCACTCCTCTTTCGCATCCCCAGTGATCAGGATATTTGTTCCTGTCTTTTTGGTTTTTTGCTTCATTTTGAGAGGGAGAATGTGTGGGTGATAGAGAGGTTGTCTCACATTGTCTGAAGGAAGCAAAGTTCAGTACCTCAGATTTGGAAGAAAGAGAAGGAAGGAGATTTTATAAAACATAAAGCAAACTGCCTTTAGCCACCCTTTGCCTTCCATCCCTTACATGCTTCATCCCTCTAGACCACAGTCCTGTTGTATCCAGGTGCAGGGAACAAACTATTATTAGATGCTGCAGAGCACTGCCTGGGTCCTCTGTGTTTATCTTTAGTTGTCCTGTTATCTTTCCTGATTGCAGAAACATGATTCTGCTTCTTTCCTGGCTGCTTGCAAAGAATTTCCCAGACTCTTATGCTCAGGAGTGACTTCTACCATCCTGTCCTTCTTTCTGTAATCAAGGTTGAGTTTGGGTGCTCCAACTAATCCCATGGATCATTAACAAATGGAGCTGCAGAATTTCTAATGTGACATTCTGTTGAACCTTCATAAGTATTCAGTCTGAAATACCGAAGGATATAATTTCTCTGGTGGTAGAGCTGCCTGTATTATAGTTCTATGGGAAATTGCATGGTCACTGCATTCATCAGAGTTCTTGGGTATTTTTCTTTACAGTTTGCAAAAATAATATAAAACCTGATACAATATCTAAGAAAGTTTCTAAGACAATTGCAAAAATTACTGGTGTCTAAATATACTCCAGCTTATTTAAAAATTGAAAACAATCCCACAGTTGCTGCTTTTTTGCCTTCCCCCCTGCCCTTGCTTTTTTTTAGGTTGCCTATGTACAAAACATAAAGGTAAGATGATCCAGAGAGTATTTAAATATTAATGTCAGCTCCTCAAAATAAGATACTTAGTCCAACACTTTTGTTCACTGAATAAAGAAAAAAAGAACTCTGTAATTATAGGTCATGTTAAAATACCTAGAAATTCATACAAAATGCTATTGAGAGAAACTTCTAGGCAGTGTGAGTTGTTGGGGAAGGGATCTCACTTAATGGAGCCCCACAGCACAAATGTGTGAGGCTGTTTGTGATAACCTTGGAGTGTTTGATAAGAAATGTAAGATGCTTTTGCTCTGAGCTACTTCTCCAGCTCTCCACCAGTTTACCATGGTCAGTCCCCCTGCATGAAAGCTTTAATAATTTTGCTATAAATTGCACCATTTCAGAGGTCCCCTGCAACCTATCTGTTTGTTCCTTCAGGACTTGTAAGCTGCATAGCACAGAGGCCTCCGTCCCCTTTCCATGTATTCTTCCCTAATGCTGTCTGAAATAGCTTTCCTGACCAGCTAAAGGATTAAAGCTGAAGAAAACCAGAGACCACCAGCTTTGTCCCTGATGCTAACCAGAGGAATTCTCCAATCAGCGACACTTATCATCAGCCAAGAAACATGAACTTCCAATGTCCAATATGTGCTGGGGTCTTATATATTGAGGGCTCGGAATTAGACACCAGTAACATGTGAGGCATTTTCTACTAGTTTCAGTGGAGTTACTCCAACCTTATTCTAAGAGTTAATGGACTCAAGTCTTTAGCATACTCCTTTGAAAATGACCTCTCGTCTGGTGTGATACCTCATGAGATGGGATACCGAGCCATGGAAGACATGAGAGAGGATGGTAAATCAGGGCTGCACGTGCATGGGATCTGTAGGCCATTCTGCAATGTTTCCAAATGGTTGCCAAACAGAGCTATGTGAGGACAGATCTTCCCTTTTCATGGAGAAAAAAACCAAACCAAAACAAAACAAAACAAAAAACCTTTCAATTAATTTTTTTTTAAAAAAGCTTTAATTCAGAACAGCACCTATGAGAATCTGAACAATTTTCACTCTAATTTTTCTTCTTTATCGGACTTAATTTCCATGATCCTTCATTTTCTTACTCCTCAGGAGAAAAGGAATCCCTTGCTGTGATGTGCTTTGAAGAAAGATGACCTCGACCAATTGAGGAGTAGAGGAACATGAAGTGCTCAAATACAATTCTCCAGAGACACCACTGCTACCTCAGATTTTTTACAAACATTCTTCAGTACCAGATATACTATTTTTAATATGAACTTTCAACAGACATAAACAACCAACATTCTGCTTTTAAAAATATACAGATTAAAAATGTTGTTCATCTTTACTTCTTGTGGAATAATAGCTTTTTAAGGAAATTTCCACCTCCTATTGTAGCATTTTCTTTCGCCTCACCCTCCTACAAATTGTTCTTTCAAATTGTCAGCATTACATGGCCACAGCATAGCTGCATAATTCCTATATGATCCTTTGAGAGCAGCAGGACTGGATTGCTCTGGGCAGTTGTTCACCCTGAAGAAGTGAGTGTTAGGTGGAATGAAGCAGAAGTGTCTATTTCTGGTGGCTCACGTGGGAAAATAAAGTGAGTGCAAAGTTGACAAGACACCTGAGTGCGTCTGATTTGTCAAGAGAGTCTGCTGCCATCAGGTAGCTTCCCCATCAGCCAGTCTTGCCTGCTCTTACAGTGCTGCCATCTCATTAATTTTAATAGGGTTGCTTGCTTGGCTGTGGGGGTCAACACTGATTAACATTGTTTCAGACTGTTGCTGATAAAACTGGAGCCCAGCTGTAACCCTAATGAGAGGTCAAGAAAGGTCGTGAATCAGATCGTACTAGTTTTGGACAATTGGGCCAACAGTTGTCAGAAGAGGAGGGAGTGCAACTAGTAAGCTCTTACAAGTGACCCAATAAACAAGTTACAAGGAGGCAGCAGAAATACCAGGTCCTGTATATAAAGATCATAGTCAAAAGTATTAGTCATGAGGCCTGAAGTACCAGTACTGGCCTTTATATTACAAGGCATTATTCCAAGAAGACACCTCTTTCCCTCTTTCTTTTTATAATACAAGCTGTAGCACTCGGTAATTACACCTCAGGTAAACATCCCGGGCTCACTATGCAGTCAATAGAGAGAACGATGTTCTTCTAAGTGCAATTCATCATTTTGTAAAATCTCAAATAAGCCCAATGTATCACACCCTAGAGGTTTTCTCTGTTGACTGCAAATGAAGTTTAAGACGATTCAATAACCTCAGGTACAGATATCTTCATTGTTACTATCCAGAGTCAGGAGAGATGAATCTCACTGAAAGGTACTGTACTTGTGAAGACACTCTGCTTTTATTAATGGAAAGGCACAGACTCAAGGAATGTGTTCTTGTATTAAAGACATTAATTTCTAGGCAAACCTGGTGGTCTGTATAAACACTGCATGAGGAAACACATAAATGCAGGACCTGATGTGGTTCCCCAGTCACATGCCTCTGCTGGAAACAGACCAAGCTATTGGAGAAAAAACAGTACTTCTGAACACCAACTTTTTGCACAAGCTCCATAGGAAAGAACTGGTTGAATGTGGAGAGACCTTCAGTGACGAGCCTATGAGGTTTCCTTCATCCAGCGTGCTTGCCTGCCCAAAAGCAAAGGCAGCATAGAACAAATAGAGAACAAAAATATCTTTCATTGATATTACTACCCAAATGGCTCTTTTTCAGAGCCCCGCGTCTTCAGGCTGAATCTTAGCAAGCTGAGATCTACATGGGTAACTAAAAAATCAAAATGCAAAGAAGACATTCTTTTAATGATAAATTGTTCATTATTAGCAGAATCACAAAAACAGTACAAAAAGTAAACTACGTATCACTTTTTTTTTTAAGGCCAGGAGATGCAGAAGTGATAGAGGAACTTCCAAAGAGCACATGGTACAGTTTTGCTTGGATGTTTTTCATGATACTAATTTTGTTTTCTTTGGCTGGAGAGTCTTGTTATGCATCTTCATGGGACAAACCTTCCTCTAAGATATCCTGGCATTAGCTGTCTCTGAATGTCATGTGAGAATGGGTGGGGGTTTTTTGTGGAGTTTTGGTATTACTGCCTCTGATCTCGGTCAACTCCTAAGTGTTGAAATCAACAGAGCTGAGTGAGATTATTTTAAGTTTTAAAAATATTACATTTTGAGGCTTCTTACTGAATGTGAATATTTCACTCCCAAAATGGGGGCTTGGCTTCTTCAAGCGGCTGAACAGTTTGCCAAACCTCTACGGTCTCCACTGAGATGTTTGCTTAGTCATGTTTCCTCAGCTCCCACTTGCTCAGGATGGTGCAGGTAGTGTTATGTGTGAACACAGTTGTGAAGATAAATGCAAAGGTGACTAGTGACAGCTCAAAACATTTTAGGTATGTACGTGCTCTTTATAACTGAAGTAAAGCTGTAAGCAAAGAGATGTAAGACGAGGGTGTGTACCAAACACCTGACTGGCCTACCTTTGCAGAAAACAGAGATGAGGTTGTCACAACCCGTGCTGGACAGACCAGGGAGGAGTCGTGGTGAGTTTGGAATTTCCTCGGGCTAAATTGAGGTGAAACGACACCAAACGATCACTTCAACATTTTACTCAGGGCAGAAGCAGCCTGAACTTGGGAGGCATAACAGCGGGTGGCGGGGTTTCTCTCAACAGAAATTGGCATGAAAGGACCTCAGTAAACCGTGTAACCCGTGGTAACCATATGCATCAATTCAGGGAAACAATTAAGGAGAGCCCTCCCGTTGGGTCACGAGGTTCAGAGCGGACCCCCTTGCTTTCCAGACTCCTTCTCACAGAGGAGCCGAGGGGCGGCTGGATCCGCTCCTAGTCCCACACTTGGTCAACAGCTCATGTCTAAAGGGATGAGGTGTAGGGGTTATGGAAAAGGAGAGAGAAGGAAGAAAACCGGTTGTGGGTCCAGCCAGCCTAGAGGCCCAGTCGGGGCGAGCGGGCGCACAGGGCTCCTCATGCCGGCGTCTTTCCTCGCCCGGTTCCCGCCTTTTCTTGCGTCAGTCACGCCCTTCTGGGGCTTCTGCGTGCTGCCCGTCAGGACGTACGTAACTCTCGCCCCGTCGGGACGTACGTAACTCTCGCCCCGTCGGGACGTACGTAACTCTCGGCCGTGTGCGCAGGCGCCATTGGGGGCTGATGGGCGGGAAGTGTCCCTCGGGCGGCCGCCAGCCCCTTCCTCACACAAACGCCTTGCATGGCCGCCGGCCGTGTGTGGCGAGCTGCCCCGCTCAGCACAGCGGGACACGGAACCACGCACCCTCCGGCCCGGCCCGGCCTCCACGTCCTGTCGCTCGTCGTTATGCAGGGCTTGCCCCGCCACAATGTTGGAGACATTACGTCTCTCAGTCTCTCACAGAGGTCAAATATTGAAATGAGCCAGGAGACTACTGGGCAGAAGAGCTTTATGATAACTGGCGACATAGCTCATACCGCTAGTGCTGGCCAGAAACTGAAGAGCTCTTCCATGGAAAATTTTGGGTTTTCCTAAACTTCCTGCAAAATAAACAATCCCAGCCTAATTAGTCATAGCAATACCATATGTGCAGAGAGGGTGCCTGGTCTGAACAATGCAACTTTTGATGGTCGACCAGTTAGAACTCCAGACTGAACTACCTCAGAAATCATACCTTGTATTTGTTTTCAAAGACTCATCAAAGATTTTCAGATGAAAGATGTTGACCTCAACATACTACATTTTCAAATGACTTTTTCTTAATGGGAATGTTTCCAAAGAGTTCAGCATACAGAATTTTTCTCAGCTCCAGAGAGCAGCTGGAAGCAACTGTTGAAAAATCTTCATGAGGGATGTAGCTGGGCATTTAAGGATGACACATTTCACCCTAGGTCAATTGAATAAAAAATCAGTGTTAGACCTTGTTTACTATGCTTAATCTATATTTCATTGATGAGCTATCCAAATCTGGCTTCCTATCCCAAAGCTGTCCTGCCTGTATTAAATATCTATTTTTGGAAGTGACGAACTGCCCCTGGAAGTCTCTCTCTCTCAAGTTACGTGAGATGAATTAAAATCTAAAATGCCACAGAGTAATAGTTTGCAAACTCAGAATAGTACATTCAATCCAATTAAATCTAGCAGTGTGCAGTAATCTATCTAGCCTTCACTTCACCCTCCTTATCTCAGTTACATCATTCTCTGTCTTCCAATAGATGCCAAGTGCCACAGAGAGGTTTGGGCCAAGAAGCAATTTTGGGACCATAAACTGATAAAATTCCCAAGCAAAGATATTTTGACTCTGATATCAAGAACAAGAGCAAGTGATCAAAGACAGGAAAGTAGGGGAAATGGGAAAGTTACCTTGCAAAAACATAGTAAAATCATAGCAGCTATGTTTAGATTCCTTCAGGCTGTCAGTGTCTCATGTTCATCTGGGGAAAGAGATATTTAACATGATGATTTGCAAGATAGCTGCAAGAATGAGTTTCTATAGCACTGCTCTAAGCTGTGGCCATGCTGGAGGTACCAGGGAGCAGGATAAGATATAGCTGAATGGGGACAATCTCCTACATATGCAGGTTCTCACACTTTGCTGTGGTAGATCATGTCATTTCCATACATCTGGGTTGTTTGTCTACATTTTTACCCATTGCCAAAGAAGAAATATTTCAGAAATAAATCCCCATTCCCTAACATTTGATTCCAGTAGCCTGAAGTGACCTTGGCAGCTTAGTAGAAACCCCAGCACCAGACTTTCTCAGTTTGTCTTCCACATCTTTTCTTTTGATGGGTTTATAAGTTCTAGCTATCACATACACACACAGCCAAAGTCAACAGAGCTGATAAGGCCTTGCCCATGCCCTGTTCTAGACACTTTTTCAGCATGCCCAAGTCCTTGCTTTGGACTCCTTTCTTCCCTCTGCCAAAGAGAACTCCAGGTCACAGTAAACACACACAAGGTCTTGCTTCAAAGTCGTTCCCTTGATCTGCTCTGCACCCATGTGAGATTGCTTGTGGTTCTGATCCTGAGTCTTCTGCTGCAGTTTTTGGCTGCTGTTCAGCAGACAGCATTTATTCCAACTTTTTTTTTTTTTTTCTTTCACATCAGAATTTGTATTTGAAAGACCTATCTTCTAGTACATTATAGGATAGAGGAAATCCTGATCAGAGGTTTAACAACTTCTGCTCTGGGTTGGTTTGGGGGTTTTTTTTTTCCTCTTTTAATATGATACTGAAAAAGACCATCCTAAACTTCCCTGCATGGTTTTGTGAAACATTTACTGGCACTGAAAACACTTTATGGATTCCAGCCTCTACTGCAGTACCTTTGATCTGGAACTGGGACCACTCCAATAAACACATTCTCTGTGCATGATGCACTGTATTTCTTTTTCACCTGGTCTGTTTCATTTAAATTCTTTCCGCTCTGTACATTGCTTTTAACTCTTTAATATTACTATTTTAAATATTATGCTCTAATCACTCCATATTGATTTTTCTGTGCTTCTTAATACAGTCATATAAAGCAAGAAAGAGTAGAAAAAAATTCTTGGGAAGACATGAACAAACCTGGTTTGAGATGAGAAGAAAAGTAGCCTAAATCTCTTGAGACTTGCTTTAGAAACTTGTAAGGTACGTGTATTTTTTTAATGAACGTTAGATTCTAAAGCAGTGCATTGCTGTAGCAAGAAGTGTCAGTGTAGCACAGAAGTGGTTCAGTAACAAGTGTGATAAAACAGAATAAGGACATCAGGATTTGCTTCCAATAGTTTCAGGGCAGGCACAGCAGCAAAACTGCATTCTAAATGTCAGAATAAATATTCCATGCTCAGAGACCGTATCCAATGTATGCAACACTGACCTATCAGTTAGACCAGCCATTTGTCTACTGCATTCGGATTACGGGTTATGGATGGTAATCACAAATTAAGGTTATCAAGCAACAAGTCAGGAACAAAACAAACCTGTAAGAGAATAGGTAGAATTTGAAAAGAAAAATTGGATAAACATTTCAGGAGTGCAACAGCCACTGATTTATTTATTCTTGCCATGATCCATTTTCACTTCAACAACACAAGATTTCTTTCTAAGGATTTCCAACAAAGGGCAACATGTTTACATATGTAATCAAATATCAAGGATAAAATAAGACATTTGGAAGAATGTTGAAGTGCCTTATAACAGGAAGGAAAACTTGTTTCCAGTAACTTGATTTTGTACTCCTAAATGAGGTAGGCATATTTTAAAATTCCAGTTACTTTCTAAACCCTTTCATCTTTTTGCAGACATCAGTGCATTTTTTCCACACTACACTAGGAATTCAGTCAACAGGACACTCAGATGTGATTTATCTGACCAGATGTAGATGTTTACATCTGAGTTGGTCATCTGGCTGTATTACCTAGTGAGGACTTCACAGGTGAAATTCATCTGGAAATAGGTACCTCCCTTCATAATGTATGTTTCTACACATGCTACAAGAGCCAAATCCTAGGATTGCCTCTTTCTTTTCTCTGACTGTGAAAAGAGGTACGGGTGAGCAACCCAGGTACAAATGTTTTTATGGTGGACATCTCAAGTCAGGTAGGATGAATCCCCATTTGAGAGTCAGTTCCAGTCAACACATCCCAGTTACCCATATCATACCATAGAGCCACCATCAGTCTTCATTTGCTGCTAAACGAAAGACAGGAGTCTTTCATCCCTATCTTTTATCATTCTGAAGCAAAGGTGGTGATGCCATGACAGAGAGCGTACCCCAGCCAACAAATCTCATTCAAACAAAACACACACAGTTTTTCAGGATGGATGGTAAAAGCACTGTTATTTTCAAATAGAAGAGTCTCCTTGACTGTCTCAAGAGTTTTCCTACCTACTGTATCACACGGCCAAGGGCAAGAAAAATCAATAGGTTATAGTTACCTACTATCAAACCTTCCGTCTTTGAAGTTGTAGTCCTTATTTTCTCCCTTTCTGACAGGAACTGCACATAACAGGCCACCTTTTCTTCAGGTTTTGTTTGTCTTTTATATTAAAGATAGGTTAGTATCAAATAAATCCTAGTAGATAAGGGATTTTTTTGCCTTATGGGACATTGGTACTATTCACAGATCCCCCTTGGTTAAAAGGTGTTCACTGGCACGTCTGCATCCTTTCTGTTAGTATTCCCAAACGTGCTGCCTTTTCAGCTTTTTCCCTCTTTTACCACATTTGACAGCACTGTCTCCATTTCAGCCTCAGTGCGTTAGCGAGGTTGCCTTGTCCAACACAGCGAATTTCTGTCTGGGTTTGGGATAGTTCCTGGGTAAAACATACGATGATTTGTCAGTCAGGCTGTGCTGCAAATTGGAAGCCTTATTATACCTGACAGCTGGTGAAGAGGATGGCTGTGAGGAAGGAAGAGCTGCCTGGTGTCCCAGGCTGGTTTGTGCTGGAGGCAACAACCCAGGGGCCGGTCGTGCACACATGGCCGCACGCCATTCCCGGCTGCTCCAGGGTTGTGGCGGTCCCATCACGCAGAGCTCCTGTGCCCGCTGCCCCTGTGCCCTTTAACTTCATGTATTGTACTGCATTCAACTAGGATGCCCTTTTGAACAAGGCAGGGAGAAGCGGGAAGTCCTCTGAGCTGTTTTCTTTTCGAAAAGGCACTCTTCTTTCAAACTCCGTCAGTCCCAGATTTTTAAAAGTATGATTCACTTGCGAGGTCCTTGTTAGAGGGTAACTATTTTGTCCTTTTTCAAAGCAGGAATGAATAATCCAAGTACAAATTCTTAATTTTCCAGTATAGTAAAGTGGCTATAAATATAATGCCATTCCAAACAACAACTCTTAATTCTTTTCACCCAATACTTTTTCTTTTTCCCCCCTCTGCACTAACTCATAGGAATGAAGCTCATATCTCTGAAAAATATGCTTACTGATATACATATTTGTGGGAACACATAGGTCCTTGGAGTAGTATCTTTAGAATACACAGTGAAGCAACTGGGAAACTGCTGTTACTCTTGCATATCTCCTCTGGAATACATTTACTTCTTCATGCATGATTGCTTTTATATGCACTGTTTGTGATCTTGATTTTGTTTTAATTAATTTATTCCCTGTTCAGAAAACATGTAGACATTACCACCTGGCTGAGTCTTAATTTAAATATGTAGAATAGAATAAAGCCAAACAGAACAAAATAGAACAGAACAGAATGAACATGTCAATGTAATTAATATAGGATATTTTAGCATTTATTACTTTTTAAAGTGCACTTCAGTCATATGCATATTTTAGCTTTTCTCTGCAATCATAATGGCTAACACATTATTTTCTCTTTTTTTAAAAAGTCTTGCACATTGGATGGTTTCAAGACATTTATAAGTAGTGTGAATTATCGTGAGACCTGTCAGAAATTGTGAAAGTTGGCAATGCTGTATAGAGCACCAAGATTTGACTAATTTTTTGCAAATGCAAAAATCCCTTAGCCTTCTTTCTGTCTTTATTCGGAACAAGAAGCAAAAAACCCCAAGATTTTATTTTTAATGCTTTATACTGAACTTGTCTAAAAACGTTTAAAGATACTTCTTTGGGGGCAGTAGTCTTTATTCCCCCATCCTTTGTCTGGATGGCTGAGTGTAGCGCTGCTGGGTAACAGAGTTTTTGCAAACACTGAAGAAATAAGCTTTTGGCCTTCTTTCGAATGGTGTCTATAAACTGGAGCCTTTGCTTGGCTGATTTTGTCTCATCAGACTTTATCTGTCTGGTCTCCCTCTGCATTCAGCAGAGAGAAATAATCACCTCCAGGCACATCCTATCATGTCAGCTGAAATGCCCTCTCTGGGTGCCTACGTGTCTCCACGGAGGGTGCCTTGATGAATACTGAGAATAGATAGACAGCTTTTACGAAGGAAAAAAAATTAGATGAGATGGATCCCTTCTGATTGATCATGAGGGGAAAGAGCCCTGCCCCCATCCTGAGCCAGTGAAACCTGCTACAATAACTCATCCAGGCTTTAAACAGTCAAAGTGCTGGCAATCCTGCATTCCTCGGTACGTGATGTGGAGAGCTTCAAAGGGAGCTTGTTCTTCACTCAGACTTCTGCAAAAATACCAGGTCAAAGGTTGAGGGTTTGTAAACTAATAATCCCCAGATGACAGGAGAGGAGCCCTTACCAAAATTCCTTCCCTCTTTTTTTTTTTTTTTCTCATTTCTTTACTTCATGGGGACTATGTCAAAAAATAGTCAAAGGAAGAGAATTTTTAACGCGAGCAGCAATGCTGTGAATATCTTGGGTAAGGAGAGAAAGAATACATACACATTTTTACACATGCATTTTAAAACAGGAATATGCATGAGCCTAGAAGAGGCTTATGGTTCAACTCACTGAAGACTGTATTAGCATTTGCAGCAATGATAATTTTTGGTGTTTTCTGTCTATCCTCTTTTAGTTGTCTTGGAACCACCTGAATTGTGCAGTAAAGAAGAAAAACAGGAATTCAGCTTATATCCCCACCTTTTTTGGTAAATGAGTTATTAAAAAATACACAAGATAAAGCAGATCCTGGATGCAAATTTCAGTACCCAATCTGCACACAGGTCTGCTTTACTTAACGCAAGGTTTCGAAGTTTCATACGGGAAACTCTGTAGGCAGGGACTATGAGTGGAAGGTTTGCAACAACCTGAGGTGCTGAAATAGTCTTTAGGAGAGCAATTTCCAGCTAGCGGCATCTGTTGTCTCTCAGCCAGCAATCCCAACCTGTGCAAGATCAGAAGTTTATCTCCAGGAAGCTTTCTCCAGCTCAAGCCCCCACAGCTCAAGTACTCCCATCTCTGAAAAAACATGAGACAAAGCAGCTCACTCTTTCACCCATGGTCCCTCACTACTTGGTCTCTGAAAGAATTTCGTTACTGGGCTTTCTATATGTGTAAATAGATAACGAAGACATTTACAGCTACACTAACAGGAAGAAAGCAGCCAGGGAGCAAGCTGTGTGCACAGCAATGCTTTTCCAATGTACAGCCGCACTTCTCAACACATGTAAGGTCCTGCAGAGAAGAGCAGGAGAGGAGGGCAGCCAATCCAGCAACTACTGATGTCAGGGAGGTGTGAAATTTCTTAACTGCCCAGCAGTGGGACAGAGGCTAAAAAGATTGGACTACGCTAAGGCCTGACAGCAAATGTTGAAAAAACATCAAATTTTCCACACAGTTGGTCTTTGACTCCCACCATGGTTTTCTTGAACCATTATGGGCTTTGTCTGAGAGAGATACGGTCAGCTCTGATATGACAGTCACTCTGCATATGCGACTCACCAAATCAGCTCATAGGCTTTCTTGCAGCTAGAAATATGGATGAAAAATGGACCTAAGTGTATCAGTTTAAAGGTTAGATGCCCTGTCTGAGCTGGTTATCCATGCTCTACATATAACTACCGAGGTAAAGGAAGAAAAAAAAAGAATGTAGTTAGCAGCTCCTCTCATGCCATCTGGGAATTATTAATCTGCAAGCCTTCATACCTCGAATTTGTGCTAAAGTCTAAGTGGGAAATAGCTGCTTTGAAGCTCTTTTCAACCTCATGTGCTATGACAACCAGATCCCTATAACTCAGCCTGTCTGAAGCCCATGTGAATTATGGTAGCAGTCTTCACCAGCTCGGGACAGGTTATTTATGCCCATACTGCTTACTCCAAGTGGGAGCCATCTTCAGTTTCCTAAAAGATGGGCTGGTTTAACCTTTCAGGCTCTGCTTAAAAAAATGCTAGAAGGCTTTAGAGTGCAATTCAGCCACCTCTCTTGGGCACCTGTTTTAGGACCTGCTGAACTGCCCTCCTGAGTTGCAGCTCTCCCTCTCTCCCTCTTGCATTGACCACAGGCAGCTCCCAGGGAGCCAGCTCAGAAGAGGCACCTTCTCCAGGAACTCCAATGAACTACTCAGAGAAAATGGCAAAAAGAGATGTGGAAGAGAAAGACAAGAACAGTGGGCATAAAGCTTAAGAGTAAGAGGGGTATGGCATGTAGTGCTTCACAGGTGGAAAAATAAACTGCATCCAATAATTTAGTCGCATACAACTGCTTCCTACACAGCGCTGCTGTTTTTTCTGCTGGGGCTTTGTTCCATCCTCCATCCAAAGAAAAATACTTCAGTTTTTCAGAGAAGTAGCTTTGTCTGCAGAATTTTTTGTCTTTGTGAGCAATGACCAGAAAAAGTTGAAGGTAAAGCCACAGAACGGTGGCCCCTGTCCACATATTCTACCTCCAACGTAGCCAGTGTGGTTTTCCTTAAGAATAACAGATTTGTCATATAACAAATACACGACATGCTCCGTATGGCTTATCATAGCCAAAAATACATGACAGAGAAAAGAAAGAAAATGCTTAGTGTTACAAAATCAACAGACCTCATGCTCAGAAAAATGTAAGTAATTTATTACTAGTCTAACTGGTATCATTCTGCGTGATTGTAAGAAAGCAGGGGAGTTTAATTGTTGGGAAAAAACCAATCAATCTTTTACTGGAATCTGAAGGATCAAGGCAAAACATGGCATTGAGCCCAGCTTTAATAACCTTCAATGACATATGAACCTTAATTTTCTTCAGTAGAAAGGTATTTTTTGTTCAAGTACATTTTTTTTCTTTTGGACAGATATTTGACTACTGTAGAGCACATAATACACACAAGCTGCCTTCAATTCGTTTTTTTATAAAGTATGTGGTATCCAGTTCTGAATTAAGAAGAAAATTTTTGGAACAACTTGAAATCCTTGAATGCACCTTTTAAAATGTTTTTAAGGATTTTCTAACCCTTCTATGGTAAAATAGATGAATTAATTAGAAAGTAATTTAAGTTGGTATAGCTGGCTTCTATGGAAATAATGAAATTCCCAGCTCTCAAGCTGTAAAACTGCATTGCCCTTTAATATAAGCATACCAAATATTGGATAGATCTGTGATCTTTAATTATTTTTTCCAGTGTATCTGTCCCAAATCTCCCCTGTATATTTTTTTCCCACCGGCTTATCTGTGAGGAAAATCCCAGCTGTTGATAAATCCAAGTACAACTGAAAAAACCAGACCTTTGAATTTTCCCACAACACTTCGGCTTCTGCATTTCCTAGATGATGGATGAGGATTGGTTTGAGTCCAGAAGTTTTCCTGTGCACTATGCCATGAAAAGGTGGGGGTGAAACAAAACAGGAGAAATCTCAGCTAGGTTTTGTTGTTTTTGACCTACGTGTCCTTCTTGTACTCCCATTGTATATACAAAAGTTTTGCCGTTAAATTCCATGCTCGCATGCAGCCAGTGAACCATACTGAAGTCAGCTGAAACTGAAATATCTCAATTAATATATGCAAAGTTAAAATCTGTCTTTTAAGCATCTGTAGACAGAACAAATTCTGGTGAGAGAACCTAATACACCCTTTACCACATATATGATGCTGGGAAAAGTTAGAAGGAGCCCAGGGAAGAAATGTTGGCCTTGCCATTAGCTCTCCCTTCCATCATTCCTAGACTCATCCTATAAAGGTGGACTCTGATGCAGTTAACTAATAAGATGTTTTGTCAGAAAACAGAGCTGCATTCAACTCTGGGGCTCCCAGCACAAGACAGACATGGATCCGTTAGAGTGGGTCCAGAGGAGGGCCACAAAAACAGTCAGAGAGCTGGAACATCTCTCCTGTGAAGACAGGCTGAGAGAGTTGGAGTTGTTCAGCCTGGAGAAGAGAAGGCTCCAAGGAGACCTGTTGTGGTTTAACCCCAGCCAGCAACTAAGCATCACATAGCTACCCACTCACTTCCCCCCCACCCAATGCGATGGTGGAGAGAATGGGGAAAAAAAAAAGTAAAACTCATGGGCTGAGATAAGAACGGTTTAACAGAACAGAAAGGAAGAAACTAAGAATGGCAATAGTAACAATAATAAAATGACAATAATAATAAAAGGATTTCTATATACAAAACAAGTGATGCACAATGCAATTACTCACCACTCAGCAACCAATGCCCAGTTAGTTCCCAAGCAGCGATCCCCCCAGGCCAGCTCCTCCCACTTTATATACTGGGCATGACATCCCATGGTATGGAATATCCCTTTGGTCAGTTTGAGTCAGCTGTCCTGGCTGTGTCCCATCCTGACTTCTTGTGCCCCTCCAGCTTTCTCGCTGGCTGGGCATGAGAAGCTGAAAAATCCTTGACTTAGCCTAAACACTACTTAGCACCAACTGAAAACATGAGTGTGTTATCAACATTCTTCTCATACTGAACCCAAAACATAGCACTGTACCAGCTACTAGAAAGAAAATTAACTCTATCCCAGCCCAAACCAGGACAAGACCTTAATGTGGCCTTTCAGTATTTAATGGGGGCTTATAAGAAAGACGGGGAGAAACTTTTCAGTAGGACCTGCTGCAATAGGATAAAGGGTAATGGTTTTAAACTAAAACCATATAGATTTAGATTAGATATACAGAAAACTTTTTTTTTATGATCAGGGTGGTGAGGCACTGGAACAGGTTTCTCGGAGAGGCTGTGGATGCCCCATCCCTGGCAGTGTTCAAGGCCAGGTTGGATGGGGCTTTGAGCAACCTGGTCTGGTGGAAGGTGTCCCTGCCTATGGCAAGGGGGTTGGACTAGATGATCTCTAAAGGTCCCTTCCAACCCAAACCATTCCGTGATTTTATGAAAATATCCCTTACCTTTTTACATTTGTGCCAGCATCCTGGTTCCGTTTTATTTCCATTTAATTATTCTTCCTTTTTCCCCTTTTTCTTCTTCCCTTCCTGCCCAAAGAAAAATACTTCGGGCTACTGGACAATGGAAATTTTAGAAAATGTGATTCTCCAATTCCTTTTTGGATGGAAAACAAACCAAAACCTCACAAATGGTTAGAAGATTGGGAAAGACGTCTCAATTCTGTTGCTAAGTAACTTTTGACATATTGGTGAAATCTTGATCCAATGATATCTGTACAAAAAATTTCAACTGATGTTAGCTGGAGCTGCTCTTACATCATGTCTTACATCCGCTGAGTATCCCAAAATATGATTCTCTACTGCCAAAAGATAAGAGAGACTACTCATTAGTATTGATCTCGATATCACTATTTTAACTTTTATCTGGAGGTCTTACAACAGGAAAAATCTCTTCTCTGTTAGACATGTAATAGCCAGCATGCTAGAGCCAGGGATATTTCTTCTGAACTGCAGAACAAACCCAGTGTCCTTGATGCTGCCAAACTGCAGAGCTACATGGGTTTGTGTGCAGCTGAATGAAGTTTATTATACATTTAATAGACCCTGTTACATCTCTAAAGCCAAAGAAGATAAGAATACCAGCGTCAGTGCTTGAACGTATCATTGCTGGTACTCTACCTAACAGAGCCAAGCATACTATTAATTATACAGGTGCCTCAAGTGACTTGCAGTTACGTTAAGCGATCAGAGTAAAAAATTGCTGAATTTCAACCGGTTGGAAATGGCTGACTGCTGCCCTGCTGTTTTGGTTGGATTCTACCATTAAATCAAAAGGTATGTGAGTGAGTGTTTGAAGATTCCCAATGGGTAAAAATTGTAATATGCCAAAGGGAGCGTGAATGACTCACAGCTATTTTAGGAAGAACTTGCTGCAACAAACTTATGATGGATTTATAACTGCATTTATTTTCAGTACTACCTCCTGCTATAAAAAGGTGCAGAAATTATTTCATCTCTCTCTTGCTGGATGAAAGGCCCACACAAACAGGGTAATTTTAAACTCCAGGAAAACAAAAGGCAGCACAAAGAAAGGAAAAAATGTTTTCCAATCATAGTCTTTTAATGAATGACTTAAAACAACTGATTTCAGCTGATAGTACCCTCATAAAGTCCAAAGAAATTAGCTGATTGTATTGATCTTTATTCTATTGTAGTAAAACACTACTAGCTCCACATAAAATGACCAGAGTTTGACAGCCTCTGTGATGATACGTTTTGAAACCAAATCTTTGGAAGCTAAGTTTTACCACTGCTCATTACTGCCTTTAAATTCAACTGGAAAAATGACATCATGCTCTCACATATGCAATTATCGATGTTTGCTCCGGGGACCTTTGACTTTGAAGAGAACTAAATGATATGGTTGTTTGCATGCATAATATCCTAATATTTGCACGGGCTATATATATTTGCACAGGGCTGTGTTTATACAGGTTCCTGTCTGAAGTGGCTAGCTAAAAACAAACCCCCTTCCTAAAGCTATACGATCGTGTCAGCGTGGAGAGATGCCGGGTGGACTATGTCAGGCAAAGCACTTCATAGGCTTTTTGGATCCAAGCTGGTTTCAGGGGCTCAGCTGCCTCAAAACAGGGGGGTCTCGGGCTTCGCCGCACTTCTCTTCTGTGCAGATGTGCCCCAGGGCTGCACGGAGAGCTGTTTGGAGGCATCTGGGCTCTCAGCTGTGTCGAGGCTTTGTGTCTGCAGGCAGACGGCCAAGGCTGGAGGAGAGAGGGGCACAGGTCGGTGTGTGCTCCCGCACCCCATTCCCGGCTGGAGCTGGGGTACGGCCAGTTTAGAGACAGCCTTTACGTTTTCACTGGAGGCTGAAATTATCTGTAATGGCTTACAGGTTTAGCCTGGATTCTGTAAATACTTAAACATTTGGAAATGGTCAGGGCTGTGGCAGCGGTGGTGCTGGAGAGGTTCCAGTGCCTGCCGGTGGAGCAGGGCCACGCAGGCGGGAGGGATGCCCGAGCCCCCCGTTCCATCCTCCCAGCCCAGCGGGTGCTGAGCTGGTGCTGAGTGAAGAAATGAGCGCAAAGGAGTTATCAGGAGGCGAGCCCGGGGGGGTGTACCGGGGCAGCGTGACGGCACGCTGCGGTGGGGAGCTCTTCTCCTCTCCCCCCTGCCGCGCACGCCGGCTGCCTGGCTGTGCTCCTCAGATACACATCATCTTGAACTCGTTAAAATTGTCCTCGTCTCTTACGGCTTTTTTTCTTTTTTTTTTCCTTTGCACAAACAGACTGTGTTTACCCTCCCTTCATCTACAAAACAAGGGTGATGTCCAGCGATCTGGTAACCCTTCAAGATATTTATTTTAATACACTGGCCTTTCACTTCTGAAGATTAGAGAGTCCTCTGGGGGGCCAAGAAAACCTTACCAGTGAAATTCAAAGAGACGTGGAAATGTTTTGGTTTGGATTCATTAAATATCTTACATGTGTGAAAGACTTCTTTACTAGTTCTTCTAGTAGGGCCAATATGGCACATTGTATTCTGGAACTGGGTTTGTTCCGAGACATTTCTCCTGCTGAGTCGTAAGAAGAAGGGATGATCTCTCTGCCCCAAGACCCAATACCTGGCAGGGAGGGCTCTGTGCTGCGTAAGGGAGGGAAAACACTGGGGGACAGTAGTGATCGTCAGGATGTGTCCAACCTGCTCCATGGGCCATTTTGCAAACCCCCCTCCCGCCTCCCCAAAGGCAGGGAGCGGTGCTGGCTCCTGGGCAGCCAGGGGTCCCACGGGAGGTATTTCTGCCCCGAGCCCCCCCCTACAGCCAGGGAGCAAGTGTGCAGGCTGTGGGGACGATGCAGGAGGGACTCCTCAGAAATGCTGGGACTGTTTCAGTGTTAGAAATTGCAGCCTTCAGAAATTAAGGCTGAAACTGTTCCTTCTCAGCTATGAAGGCTTCGGCTAATGGCTTTGGCAGGAGCAGGTGCCCAATTAGTCAAACAAAAGAGCGGCCGCTGGCCCCTGCATACAGCAGAGATACCCAGACCAGGGATGAAGAAATCTGAGAGACTGACACAGTTTTAAGAAGTAGTTCATAAAGAAATGTAAATACATCCATAAAATCCCTGGAAGATTCTCTTCTGAAGAAATTAAGATGCCTCTTGTCCCCTGTTAAAGCTTTATATTGTTTCTGTCACTTAGAGGAGCTGCTGAGATGTTTCTTTTTAAAATGTGATATTAAGAAATCAGAGTCAAAGGCACATTGGTGGCTTTTCTGTCTGGCTGCTAAATGGCTGTCTTAGAAAGTATGGAGCTCTATTTTTAGGGAGGAAATGGTTTTATGGATTAAAATTCAAAGGATAAGGTAAACAATTGCACAAAACTCTTTACCGTGAAAGATGATTTTTCCCTTCAGTGCAGGTTAGTGCTTTCACAGAAGGCTGATGAAAGAGGCTCTCGCTGCTTTTTTTCCCTCTATAGGCTACACAGGGTCTCAGGTGAAGTAATAAATTATGGAAGAGCAGCACGAGCGTATATGAAGAGGGGAGGGGGGAGGTAAAGCCAGCAAAATTAGCTTCTGATAGTCGACTGTCCCAGCTGGCATTAGATTATGTCACTTGTGAATATTTCATAGTTACCAGCTGAAAGACATCTAGTCAAGCAATTAAAGCCAATCAGCGGAAGATCTGAGTGTTTTGCTTCTCAGCCAGCTAAAATAAGCCATGAGCTGTATTAACATTTTAAGGGGAAAAACAATATGCTTCTTCCTACTGGCAACAGGAAGGAAATACAGGTACGGTTTTGTCAGTAAGTGCACGTTGCTGAGCGGTAATTTCCCCCCACGCCCGGGGTGGGGGAACGGCTCAGGGACTCCTGTGGGAGGCAATATGCCCGGGGAGGGTGGGCATCCTTCTGTGGTGCCCTGGTCCATGCAGGGGCCATCAGGGAAAACCCCTTCTTCCGACCTGACCAAAGCATGTTGGACGATGTTTGGCTAGTTTAGGCGGCCTTCCCCTGAATCCCATCTCTAAGCTGAACTCCCACTGATGTTAAAGCCAATAGTCCAAAGAAGGCAGCAGAGGCAGAGCCTCATGCTGCAACGCAGCCCTTTTTTTTTTTTTTTATTTTTTTATTTTTTTATTTTCCCCTTTTTCTTCTGATGTGATGCTAGGGCCATGGAGCAGATTGCTTGCAGTAGAGAGCAGAAACAAAGTTCTTGTTTCCTGAACACCAGCGCATCAGGAGAAATTAAACCTAATGCTCATTTTCTAGAATATCATTAACTTCTATGAAGAAATGAATTGTTCAGCTGGCCTCTTAATCTAGATGACAGTTTTATTACAATTAAAATATCACCTCTAGGAGGCCCTTTGTTTGCATTTGACAGATTTTATTGTGTTTATATAGGCTAATGAAGCAGAATGAAATTATGCAGCTTATATTAAATTTAAATGACTGATTTATTGTATTTAAAACCCCAAATTTATCATGCATGTTCTTTAATGCCACACAAACTACATTAGTTCACTGCTGGTTTATATTCTACTTCGGTGATTTGCCCAATTGAATAAGGTTTTGTGAGTGCACTAAAATAAGGTGAAATAATGTCCAAATACTTAAAACAGGAAAGACTGCCTTTAAGCATTTTAGAAGGATGAAAATGTTGTGATACTAGGTCTAGCCTGTGCTTCAGGTCAGTGGCTCTAATTTCATGGGTTACTATCAGTGATTTCACTGCAGGGCTTTAATTTGAGCCTTTGCCAACTGAGCTTGACTTTCCACCCGCTCATTTTTGTTGTTGAGCTTTCTTGTTACTTATTTTTATTGATCTAGCAAACTCAGTTATTCCCCATTGAACATGCAGCTCAGATAGTCCCTACTGCATACAGTGTTCCCAAGAAAGGAGCAGTGAGTACTCAGGTCTCCATGTAAGTACTGAGCTGATCACCATAAATCTGAATGCAACCTGATCCACACTGCTGTGGTTTAACCCCAGCCGGCAACTAAGCACCACACAGCCGCTCGCTCACTCCCCCCTGACCCAGTGGGATGGGGGAGAGAATTGGAAAAAAAAAAAGTAAAACTCATGGGCTGAGATAGAGATAGTTCAATAGGACAGAAAAGGAAGGGAAAATACTACTAAGAGAATATACAAAACAAGTGATGCACGATACAATTGCTCACCACCCGCTGACCGATGCTCAGCCAAGCCCTGGTGCCCCCCAGCCAGCTCCCCCCAGTTTATATACTGGGCATGACATAATATGGTGTGGAATACCTGTTTGGGTCAGCTGTCCTGGCTGTGTCCCCTCCCAGTTTCTTGTGCACTCCCAGCCTCCGCTGGCAGGGCAGTATGAAAACCTGAAAAGTCCTTGACTTGTATAAACACTGCTTAGCAACAACGAAAACATCAGTGTGTTATCAACATTATTCTCATCCTAAATCCAAAACATAGCACTATACCAGCTACTAAGAAGAAACTTAACTTTATTCCCGCTGAAACCAGGACATAGGTTAATCTTAATATTTTCTGATGATGGAATTCCTCACTTTACTTTAGATTTCTGTCCCACAGATGCTCACAGCTCATCTCGTTACTCCATGTTTTCTTCCTTCATTAACAGACAGAATTAGATACGTGGCGAGATTCACTGGATGTGTATTTTAGATGCTGACTTTAGGATGAGATGGGTTGTGCTGCAATGCCTCTATTCCTTTCCATACAGAGGAAGCCAAAGGTGACTAGTTCAGATGTAGAAGACATCTGTGGTGCAGAAATCTGCTTAGTCAGATTAATCCCATGGCTAATATCTGAAATATTGCTAAGATATGTTCCAATCACAGTGAATACTGGTACTTTTTATTGTCAATACAGGCATAAACGAAGGGCTTGGAATAAAACTTTTTGTGAATCAACCTCCAGAACACATAACTGGAATCACTGCTATTAGGGCGTACCAGATAATTCTAGGAAGCTTTAAGTAGACCAAGAAGTGCTGTTTAAGAAGAGCAATTTTTCTGAAAACTTGACTTTCAGAGAATAAATTAATTTCATATATCCAGTTTGAATCTGATAACCAATTTTGGCCAGATGAACTACAGAAGGAAAATTTCAGAAGATCATTTTTCTTTTTTAACAGCAGTGCTTGGTGAACTCATGACATCACTGATTTATTTTCCTTTGTAGTATTGCTATATCTTCAGCTTGGCTTTCCACTTTGGCTATTAGCTCATTGACATATATTGTTTCATACGTAATACTATGGGGAAAGAAAGATTTTGGGGCTGATTTTCTGCTCGGTTATTAAAATGGTATGACCGAGTGAACAACTTAAATGATTTCTGTGATTAAATGTATTGTGTAACAATACAGATATTTGTGGCTATGAGTAAGTTGGACCTAGGAGTCAGCTTTAGTTTCTAGGACTTTATGCAGGATGATGAGTCCCACTGTGCTTGTCCTTCAGCTCCCAGCTGTGTGTACACAGGGTCTGTAGTGTATGGATTTGTCTTGCCTCTGGGTGACATCTACCAGTTTCATCAGCAGAAAGCTTCGTGTCATCTCCAGGACTCAGCTGTGCCCATACCAGTTTCTGTTCAGTGTAAGCAAAGATTCAGTAACTTGCATTCCTTTGTGGTGCCTATTTGAACTGTAGAAAGGCAGGTCTAAGCAGGAAACAAGATGGAAATAGGCTCCCGGCAGATCGTTCCTACTGCTTGCTAACTGCTTATTCAGCCATGGAAAACACGTAGGCTCACAGAACAAGTGAAGTAGCTATAGTGTACAGGGATTTGGCAACTGCCATGCATCAGAGGTAGGAAATCCCAGCAAACAGGATCTTCTTTAAAATATAAAGACTCTGATTCTGAAACAGTTAGGTTTTATATCTAATAGGAGGAGCAGCTGTGTCTGGTCATGTAAGTTCAGCATGAAGTTTCCTCCGCGTGACTCACTCAAGGAAGTAACACTTCTGCCCCATTGAATTTCCAGTGAGAAAAGTTAACGCACCATGTTAGAACACACAGAACTTAATACTGAAAAATACAGCTGCTTTAATATACCATAGTTGTCCTCCCTAAAACCAATGGGTCAGGTTATGGCCCATCCTGCAGCAAAGGGCCTAGACCAAAAATCCCGTATGTTGCCCCTTTCGAAGTTTCTAGTCTGAGGGCAGATTTGTGTCTCTAAGACAGGTCCAGGGTCCTGCCCACGGATCGCATGAAGAGCCCAGAAGCCCTGGCAATCCTGGAAAGCTCATTAGTGAAGAATATGAGTTGCCATGGGAGCCTTTCTTATATTAAAAACAAAACAAAAAAGACTAATGTGCCTTGGAGTGGGGGAACAATATAGTTCCTCCCTGGTGCACCATCACCTATTCTTTGCTGTCTGACTTGTCTGGCTTCTGTCCTTTTTTCTCTGCCTAAATCGCAGTGATGCAATGAGCCTTAAAAGCAAAGTTATTCCTGTATGCTAATGATTTGCTTGCCCACTTGGCATTGTTAAATAATGCCTAGGTAAACTGTTGTATTTTGCAGCAGATTTGTTATAAAATGGATATCAGTTTGCAATGTAGAAAAAGATGAAGAATTTGTAACAAAAAAGGAGAAGGTTCTTTCTGTGAGCTTGTGTAAAGGATATCTATCAAGGGTCTTGTCGCTGCGTATGGATCAGCTATAAGTTTGACATGATACCCTTGAAAGTGATGAAGCTGTTCAGAGTTAGAGACATGAAGAAGTCTGTAGAGACAGTTGATGCTGCAGACACTGCATTGCCGTGCTTATCTGGGATAGGATTTTGGTGGTTTCTTTGTGATAATTGAATAACTTACTAGTTTCTTGGGACAGCAAAATTTAAAAACTAAATGTGATCCTCTGCTGCTTTCCCCCTCATTTTTGTGGCGTGATAAGTGACTTATTGCTTTTTCCTCTGCAAAGTTTTGGGTGCGAGCTGGACAAGACAGCCTCACGGAGGGCCTGAGGACAACAGAAGACTGTCTTTACTCCAAACTAACTGGACAAAGCCCTAAAGGTTTTAAATTTTTATTGACAGCTCATGCTGTTAGGGATTCCATACTTTCATTTTAATACTGTTATTTTCATTTTTCATTAAGTCATTTGAATTAGGAAAGGAAGATATTCCATTCTGCAGTTCACAGGTAGAAATCTGTATGTTAGTGTATTTAATTGGGCCTGTTACAACCATTGAGACTGTGCAGCCCAGGCTGTATATGATAAGGCTATATGGAGCAGAAGTGAATATGCTAAAAAAGCAGTCAGCCCCTCCAGTCGCCAGAAAAGGTGTTAATATTTTTCTCTGTTCTAGTAGAAGCTCATTGGGATATGCAAAACTCGTTCGTTAAGCACCGCTGCAGAGTGACAGATGCTGACATATATAATTTGACAGCTGCAAATACCAGGTACTAGAAAGTGTCATTTCCCATAAGTATAAAATAATGGGTCATTATTCCCTGACAGATTAAAACCCAAGTACTATGAATAAATGAATCTGTAATCCTGCGTACTTCAAAAGAAAAATAGAACATTCTTTTTCTTCTTCCAGAAATAAAGGTGATTTCCTTTGTTCTCCTCTCACCTGCATGCATTGCCATCAATTGCCAACCCACTGACGAAGCGGAGCAGAGGAGGGAGTTGCTCACACCATCCACTTATGGCATTTATGACCTTTATGTTTCCAGACAAGGGATGCTGGCTCCCTGGGTAGCCAGTGCAGAAACGGCACGTGCATCCAGCACATGGTTCAGAGGAGAGGCTTATGGTCTTTTTTGACTGCAAGAGGGTCCCAGGAGTGTAGGCACCCAAGCAAGGTGCCTGGTATGAAGGGTGCAAATACTTGCCTCTCAAGGGTTACCTGTCCTGCTTTGTGCCGACCGATAGGACGGACGCACGCTGCTCCGTGGGCCCGTAGGAGGGCCTCAGCTGTGACTGCTTCTTGCCTTTAATTCTGAGCCCGCGTTTCTACTGCTGGGGCACTGGCCACAGTGACCTTCTTCAGGCAGACAGCCAACAGCGGGGGACCCCTGAGGTTTCGGAAGGAGCACTGTTAGAGATGTTTGTCTTGCTCAGGGCAGGGGGAAATCTGTCCGCTGGTTGAAAGTGAAGCGCAGGAGGAGAGCAGGGATGGATCACGCTCAGCAGAGCTCTGCCAGGGCTGCGCTTGCTGGGCTCGCCGGAGGGGCTGTGTCTCACTGGGGGCTTCAGTGATGCTCTGCGTAATGTGTCCCGAGTCCTAAAGCAAGCCACCGGGCACCATTCCCAATATGAATACACTTAATGCATTTAACAGGGATCTAGCCGGTATCAAATCGGTTTCCAGTGCCTGTCTGTACTTGCCACGCTTGCACCTACAAGTATGGCTATTCTGTACCCTGCAATTAGCAGTTAAAACATGGCTATAGCATATCTTCTTTCCTCCCTCCCATCTGATTATCAAACCCATTCCCACAATAATATTATATTGCACTAGATGTTGCTGAGACCAAAGGCCGCTCTCCAGCTGAGGCGGCAGATGTTGCCCAGTGACGAAAACTGCATTGTTATTGTGGAAAGGAGCATGGCAGAAGCTATGGCAGTGCCTTTGAGTCATTGGAGAAGTCACCTGAAGAGAGGATATCTCTTGACATCTAGTTAAGTAGGCTCTGACAATCCTTCCCAGCAGCTCTGCAAAAGCCAAGCAGCTCTTCGCTGCTTGAGAAAAGTGCTCTTTGGTGTCTTTTGGGACAATGTTTTCTTTTGTGCATTAGCTACTTTCAAAAAGAAGCATTATTTATTCATTTATTTCACCTTTTTTAAATCTATGTGCCTCAGATGTAACACAAGATAGGGCCATTACAACTGACAAGTTTGAGCTCTTGTATAATGGAGGCCCCACAGAATTTCACTCTAATTCCCACATTAGGGACTTGCTCTTTTTTTCATATAAGCACAGTCGCTCACATAATAGACAAATAAAATAGTGCCTTCACCCATTACTTGCTGAACCTGTGTTGGTAAGGTTTTTAACAAAATACTTAAAGCTTTTCAATGAATTTTAAAATGTAACTTGCATTATACTGCCAAAGCAGTATAGAGGTTTAGATGGTTTGGCAAATCCTGCCATGTTTAAGATCTATTCTTTGTGTTGATTTTTAGTAAATTATGCTTGCTACTGTCTTTGTGTGTAGCAGATTAATTAGAAGCATCATAAAACCAACTGGAAAAATAACACTGAAGTTAATGGGTAGATTTCCTATAATCTTTGGGGTTCAAGACATTTTTTTTGCCTGTCTTCTACATTTAGCACAGTAGCCTTCTGGTCTGTGACTGGGCTCCTAGGAACTATAATCATATAAATAATAATTAGATGGAAGTTAAAAACGGCATGACTGTACTGAACAAATATGCATAATTACAAATGTGTCTGTATCAGTGGGAGTGAAAGAAAGTGAATATACTTCAAATGTTCAGATTTTAATACCTCATTACTCAGAGATCATAAATATTTGTTTAAGGGATAGATTAAAGGGCACTCTTCCCCTTCCCCCAATCCACTTGTTTTTTCTCCCGTATTTAGCAACTGAAGACAGTTCAGAGATGTGCAGAATTTGTTGAGGTTTTCCCATGTTCCATTCCTAGAAGATTTTATCTTCAGGCTGCCAATCATCAGGCTGAACTGGTTAAAGGGAACATTTCTGGGTGCCTCACACCGGTATTTGTGAACTCAGCCTCGTGCTATCCATGGCGTAAGATGCTGGTCTTCCAGCACTAGTTCTGTTTAAAGACAGATACTTGGACTGTTGGTTGGCAGTGGGGTATATTCTTGGCTTCAAGAACATACTTTTGAAATCTTTGAAGACAAGAAGCATTGGAACAAGTTTGCAGATAGGAGATTACAGACTAAGTTGTGTAGCCAACATTGTGGAGCTGAAATGAATGCTTTCCCCAGTCTCTTAAGCTCCACATCAATCAAGTCTAATATTAAAGAGCTGTTAAATATTGTTATCAATGATTACTTAGACAAGGGTCAAACTTCTATATATTTATAGCATGTGTGGGATACATGTATTTACCATAACATCGGTTAACTTTCAGAGAATATAGGTAACTTTTTTTTTAATTCCTACATCATAAACAGTAGAGTTAATGCATTTTTACCACTTCAAGGGCCAAGATTTAAAAGGGGAAGAAAAAAAGCAAACCAAAAAGTAAGGTTGAAAGCTTTTCTTGAGGGACCTGGGATGCATGTCTACATGTTATCATTTCCTTTTAGTTCTAGGTATCAGTAACTGAAATTTCCCTTTGGTACAGCAGATGGCTATAGTAATATGGCTGTCTCCTTAGTATTTGTTGGCAGTCTAGTTTGTGTGTATAAAGTAGAAAGGAGTTTTAAAGGCAGTAGCTCAGGATATGCGGTGCATGGAGCACTAGTAAAGTGGTTGAGACACTGCTGGCAGCAGGAATCTGCAAAGAAACCATCATATCAGAATGAAAACAGCTGTCTGCCAGTACCATGAACTTTAGGAAATGTTGTGGGTGATTAGTTGCTGCTCCTAATGTGTGAAATTTGGCCTGTCTGCATACAGGCAAAATAAACTCCCTTTTACTTCTTGCCAGTCATACATAGAAATCACAGGACATTATGGGATTGATTATAAGCCATAAAAGCCAGGAAGTTCAGTTTTAGAGTGAAAACCATGGCAATGACTGTCTCTTTCTATTTGGATGTCATTGCCTGAAAAGCTAAGGTGAAATGAAAAGGAACAGGAAACAAACCTCAAATGGGAATGGGACAAAAAACTCTAATGGGAAAAGCAACTTGGTCAGGAAGGAACACTCAAACGTATAATATAAGGCACCTGGCCTCTCTGAAGCTTTGGGGTTTTTTAAGTAAACCTTAGTAGTCCTGGAACAATAGCATGAGAACAGTCCAGCAAACACAAATTCTGCCGAGTGCCACATAGTCTTTTTCCACAAAGACAGACATCCTTCCCATTTCCACCATCTCACTAGCTGGAATATCCTGAATAAGCTCCACTTCAATGAAAGCAAAAAAGAACCCAGGTTGATTGCAAAGAAGAGAATATAAAAGAGGGTTTTTTGTTATGAAACTACTCAGTTACATTTACCTGGGATAAACTGTTTTGCAGGTCATTTCAAAACTGAATCAACTGTGACTGTAAATCTGGGAATTTAACATGGATTAAAATTATCCTTGTGTTGTGCTGCAAGGCAGTTTGAATGTATTCTTTCTGTGAGGGATTTCTCTTGCTGAATTGATTATGAAATAAATGTGAAAACCAAGGGCAGAAGGTGGGGCTACTTAATTTTTTTTCTTTTACATACCTCTGAGCCTTCTGCTTTAAGCAATCATAACAAAGATAAATATTTATATAGCACCTGCCAGTCTATGGCTTAAAAGCACTTAACACACTTTAATATATACTATTGCACAGAAATAGAAAAAATACAGTTCTAGGGTGAAAGGTAATTTCTAGCTGATAGCAATGCTGGAAAACAGAAAGTAAATAGGGTTTAGAGCAAAGTAAAGAAGAACTATTCAAACTAGGAATTGACTAGAAAAGCAAAGCTAATACTTCTACTGCTGCAAAATTTGTCAGCGGGAATTTCAAAGCCTGATTTTTCTTATCTTTCATAAACAGGCTGTAAATCTTAGGGCCTACAAAGTAAATGGATGGTTTAGTACTTACTTACTCTAACAAAGGACAAGATTTTATTCCCCCAATTTAGTAAGGTACAGCCTTGGAAGAAATGGTAAGATCTGAGTCTAAGTGCCCGCAAGGGATTAAGAGGGGCTGTAGAAATGACTAATGCTTTTGCCTAAGCAATAAAACTAAATTCTTGGTTGGGGGGAAACCGCAATATTTCTGAGTGCTTTTTCCTCACAAAAATGTTACAAAAAGGTTTTCTTTCATTCGGCATGATCCACTTCATTGTATTTGTAAGAAAAGCAGAGGAAATGAAGACTTTTACTCTCGGAAATGCCATTTTCATTTTTTTATGCTAGTCAGCAGCCTAGTGATTTAGGAGTCATCCTCAGGAGAATACCAGGACTAGTAGATGATATCGGAGGGAACTTTCATGTCTTCAGTTCTTACTAGTCAACATCATTGACTAAATATTTAATGATTTGCTAGAGAAAGCTATGGAACAGCAGAACCACAGGCCTTAGGTAAAAGTCCTAGAGGTTTTTACAGAAAGTCACTCTCATTCTGTGAAATGCATATTTAGTCTTTGTGGAAAGTAGGACACTTCCGAGAGGAAGGCATGAAAGAGCCCTGCCTCCAAATGCCCTGTCTCAAAGGACAGATTTACTTCATAAACATAACCAAACTCCTAACTTTTGCATGTGTAACCTTCATTATAGCAGAATTAAACATTTTTTTCTTTTAAACCAGTTAGTTAGGAGATTTTTCTGCTTACTGGGGAGACTATTTTAAGAATCAATTTAAATATCCTAAATGATTGTGTATACATAGTACAAATATGCTAAAATTAACCTTTGAAGTAGTTCTTAGCTCTTTTGCTTCCAAAATGAAATCAACTGAATAAAAATTGCTCTGGATTAAAGAGGCATACTCTGTATTTCACTCTTAGCAGAGAGAGACACCTCAGTCCAGGGCTGTAAAGGTACCTGTTTTGCAATAAGCAGCTTTGGTCCCTGACAACTTCAAATGAGGTTTCACAAAATCTCCATCACCTCTCTCAGATCCCTCAGAGTGAGCAGCAATTGATTTACTCACTGCCAACCACATTGGTTCCAACAAGCTGGTACAGGACAATACGTGCTACACCAAGACACTAACCCTAGTCCCTGGGTATTCTAGCTCTGTAGGTACAACACTTACTTTCCACTAATCTTTTCTGCACCCTTCCTAGGAGGGAGGGTTGTTGCTAGCCCAAGCAACAAGTTGTGTTGCCTCCTGTTCAGGATCTGTATCTTTCAGAGCCAGCTACGGCTCTCTAAACACGTGTGCTGTGCTTTGCCATGACTCCCTAAGCTTTTGGAGACATGTCTCCAGCACATGGGAGAACTTGGTCTGTCTTAGCCAAGCCAGCCTTCTGGCACCCACCTCCCACCTTTTTGGGGCTCACAAATTTGGCCTCTCCCCAGCCTGAGCTGGTGCTCTGCCATTGCTAAATGTCACAACCTACTTACTTTCAGGTATATGAGCCAAGGAAGAAGCCATCTACCAGAAGAGAATCACCTGGCTTAAGACCCTCCTCAGCCTGGAGCTATCAGCAGCTACAGCCTCATCTCTCAAGGGACTGCCCTGACCTTCAGGCTAAGAAAGAGCAGAGAGAAAAGCAGTCTCTGCCTTTCCTGCTGAAGCGGAGCCACGGGAATGCATGACGCTGGGCCACAATATGCAAAGGGACAATCTCTGGCCTAATTGCTGTGGCATTTACTTCGGAGATGGGAGACTTCAGTTCTGTCCTTGTTCCCAAGCCCGGTAATATATTGTACATTTAAGAAAAGTAAGTAAAATACATAAGCAAAGTGGGAGAAGGGGTGGGAAAGCAGAGCGTCCTCCTCATCCTACCTGCAGTAATACCTCTCTTCTCCCTCCTGCCGTTCCCACGTTAATTCTGCTGGGGGCTGGGGAGTAGTGTCAGATTCCTGACAAGAAGTGGTGGTGGGGTGGAAAGCCCTGAGCCCTCATTTTCTGCTTCCTGCTCAATGGTCTAAGCACATGTAAGATGCAGGCCACAGCTCCAGAAGGATCTCCACAAGTTCTCAGACATTTTTCACACGAAAGAAGTGAGCAAATGCTCTGAGACTTTGCTCAGGCATATGATCCAGAGGGACAGGAGACTCCTGTGATCTCCAGTACAGAGAAGAGGTGAGGTTTTTAAGGTCTTCTCTGGTATTTTTCAGTAGCTAACATCAGCTTTTGCCTGCTCTGTGGGGTGGCTACAGTGAAACCCATTCCTTAGCACTTAGTTCTCATTATACTTTTAAAAGGATATTTAAGCACCTATCTTAGGGTTGTAAATTGCGCAGAAGCCTAAAGGTTACATATGGTAATGCTGCCCACCAAGGAGCCTATGCTGTTTTCTAGATCTGACCAAATGCTTTACAGGGAAGGCCTTTTACTCAATTCTCTAATGGTGTTTATGTATGTTTTAGAATTGCCATTGCAAAATAAGAGATTTCCATGCCTTAAGGCCCTCTGTGCATTCCTGTCCTGGTTTCAGCTGGGATAGAGTTAACTGTCTTCCTAGTAGCTGGTACAGTGCTATGTTTTGAGTTCAGAGCGAAGAATGTTGATAACACTGATGTTTTCAGTTGTTGCTCAGTAGTGTTTAGACTAATGTCAAGGATTTTTCAGCTTCTCATGCCCAGCCAGTGAGAAAGCTGGAGGGGCACAAGAAGTTGGCACAGGACACAGCCAGGGCACCTGACCCAAACTGGCCAACGGTGTATTCCATACCATGTGACGTCCCATCCAGTACAGAAACGGGGAAGTGGGGGGCAGGGATTCGCCGCTCGGGGGACTGGCGGGGTGTCGGTCGGCGGGTGGTGAGCAATTGCACTGCGTATCATTTGTACATTCCAATCCTTTCATTATTGCTGTTGTCATTTTATTAGTGTTATCATTATCATTATTAGTTTCTTCTTTTCTGTTCTATTAAACCGTTCTTATCTCAACCCACGGGTTTTGCTTCTTCTCCCGATTTTCTCCCCCATCCCACTGGGTGGGGGGGAGTGAGTGAGCGGCTGCGTGGTGTTTAGTTGCTGGCTGGGGTTAAACCACGACAATTCCCTACACAGCTTTTGCTATACCGGGAAATGCTTATGCAAATAGGAATGAGGGTAAAGAAAGTGGAGAAGAAAAACATCAGGACATAAGAACAAAACTGCATTTCTTCTAGCTCCATCAGCTTGGCTATATTTTCTTCCTGACAGCAACTTTGAAACGGCAAAGGAATTCCTTCTTCCAACTCTTCCTGTGACCTAAATGCATAATTGATGAAAAATCTATTTGTTACAAGAAAGCCTCACAGAAAGCACCAGGAAAGCACTGCAGATTATTTTTTCCTCCTTTTGCCACGATGTTTTTACAGATGTGATATGTGGTTTAAGAAGCCAAAGCAGACAGTCGTGCTTTAGCCCTGCCAAATAGTCCAAACAAAAAGGTTTCTTTCTTTCCTCTCCCCTTCCCTACAGAGTATCAGTATATATACATTAAAAAAAAGCTTTTAATTGGCATAGCTAAGAAAATTCTTGAGAAAAACTACACATTTAGAGCAAACAATTAAACATCTTTGATTCCTTCAAGAATCAGAAGTCAGCGGACAGCAAGGACCCCCTCCCCTTGCCTTTGCCAGCCTGTGCGTGGCTTGTGGCACCAGCGCTCAGCCGCTGCCACACGGTTTGAATGCCACCTAGAGGTTCTCCGCGACCTGAACCCACTAGAGCCATTAAATTAATTCCCTGCTCGTTACCCTGGCACTGATTAATAAATGTTGCGGCTGAATCCAGAGCCTGGAGCAGTGGGTCACAAAATACCCTGAGCAATCGGTGCAGCAGCAGCGAGTGAGGGGAGCATGTTGGAGGGGTGCCCGAAATGTTACCTGTTGGTTCAGAGGCAGCACGGAGCGCCCGAGCCACTGCTAGTTCTCACCCACAAAAGGACACTGGCCTCTCAAGTGTCCTCTGGTACTTGAATACCCTTATAACTGATAAGATCTTCTCTTTGAAGCTCATAGAAATTCTAAATGCAAAGACAATTGTGGGGCCCTTTTGGTGCTGCAGGAAAGATAGGAGGATACAGTGGCTGGCTGCGTGAATAAACTGCCAGCCCATCGTGCTCGGTGCAGATGGAGCTGTGGTAGATGTAAGCATGCATTTGGTTCTCCATTGATCTGAGAAATGCAGACTGTGTATATCTGTAAGAAAATAAGCTAATTGCAATTCCTGGTACGGCTGTGTGGTGCGATGCGGTTACTCACTGAATACTCCCCGCCGACAAGCTGTGAGCTTAGCAGGAAGGAGCGGTGGGAAGGAAACGGCCAGCCAGACCTTCTGAGGACCACCTAAAAGGTCAGTCCCAACAGGGAGGATCCTTGGCCAAGTACCACAGCTCTCCACCTTTTTCCTCTGTACATTTCTGTTCCCAGAGCCCTACAGGGCCAGGACAATGGAGATGGGAGGAGGTGGTGACGGCGGTCACAGCCTGCGGCTGTGCTGGGGAGGAGGTGGCCGCGCTGCCTCTGTCACGACCCGGGCTGGACAGACCAGGGAGGAGTCGTGGTGAGTTTGGAATTCCCTCGGGCTAAATTGAGGTGAAACGACACCAAATATTTTACTCAGGGCAGAAGCAGCCTGAACTTGGGAGGCATAACAGCGGGTGGCGGGGTTTCTCTCAACAGGAATTGGCATGAAAGGACCTCAGTAAACCGTGTAACCCGTGGTAACCATATGCATCAATTCAGGGAAGAAATTAAGGAGAGCCCTCCCGTTGGGTCACGAGGTTCAGAGCGGACCCCCTTGCTTTCCAGACTCCTTCTCACAGAGGAGCCGAGGGGCGGCTGGATCCGCTCCTAGTCCCACACTTGGTCAACGGCTCATGTCTAAAGGGATGAGGTGTAGGGGTTATAAAAAAGGAGAGAGAAGGAAGAAAACCGGTCGTGGGTCCAGCCAGCCTAGAGGCCGAGTCGGGGCGAGCGGGCGCACAGGGCTCCTCATGCCAGCGTCTTTCCTCGCCCGGTTCCCGCCTTTTCTCGCATCAGTCACGTCCCTCTGGGGCTTCTGCGCGCCGCCCGTCGGGACGTACGTAACTCTCGCCCCGTCGGGACGTACGTAACTCTCGCCCCGTCGGGACGTACGTAACTCTCGCCCCGTCGGGACGTACATAACTCTCGGCCGTGTGCGCAGGCGCCATTGGGGGCTGATGGGCGGGAAGGGTCCCTCGGGCGGCCGCCAGCCCCTTCCTCACACAAACGCCTTGCATGGCTGCCGGCCGCGTGTGGCGAGCTGCCCCCACGGAATTGCGCGCTCTCGGACCGGCCTGCTCTCCATGCCCTGTTGCTGACCGGCTTCTCAGCTGCGGTTCGTTGTTAGGCGGAACTTGCCCCACCGCAATGTTTGAGACATTAACTCTTTCAGTCTCTCACACGCTTTAACTGCCGTTTGCATGTCACTCTAGGTAGAGGAGAGCAGCTGGTGTTTCTGTGCGTGGGGCTTGGTGTGCCAGTGGTTTGGGGGAAAGGAGCGGTGCAGATGGGGCTTTGCTGGAGGGTCTTTGTGCTGGGAACCACCCGAATGAATACATTAATGTATTGCTGAGGGAGCGTACAGGATGAAGGCACTACCGTTGTAGGGACAGGAGTGGAGAGCGTCAACCGCTTGTTTCTTGTCCCTTACCTTGTGTCAATAGTGAGTTGCAATTCTCCGTTTAGAAAAGAGTAAACTTCTGTAACGGGGTGGGAAGAGAGGGCTTACCCTTCTGTGGAGCCACATTGTGTGACCCGTAGAAGAGCAGGTCCTGTACTTGTCCGTGAGGGGCTGGCCACCAGGCAGCCGCATGTGCTCCAGCTCGTCCCTTTGCCGTAGGAAACCATTTTAGTCTTGCCCCTCACTCCATGTCTATCAATCCATCACAGCTGTTGCAGGTCTTTATACTGGAGAGGATGGTGGGGGTTAACAGCCTGATGTAAAGAGCTCAAACATCCTATATGATGTCTGGTGTAACTCTGGGCACCTACAATAGAAACTGCAGGAGCTGGTCATCTTGGTGGGGTGCTGCCTGTTAGAAACATGGAGGGTGGGTGTGCATTCAACCTTGCCTCTCCACAGGTCTTATCCTGGGCTGAATGTCCAGCTGCATCTTACAGCATTTGGGTTTGGCACTTACTTACACCAGCCACTTCTCACAGTTCCCTTGTTTCCCTGCACACACAGGCTTGCCTCTCTAACACAAACATCGTGAGGGTTTCAGCAGGGAGGCAGATGGGAGGCAGGGGCTTTAGGTTCAGTTCTTGCCTCTCCTTCCAGTGAGCAAATTAACCACTGCGAAAAAGGCTGTTTTCTTCCCTGGCCTAATGGATATGTTCACAGAGAATGAAACAGCTTCAGTAAGAGAGGCAAAAATACTTCATAGCCTCATGAATGGGGCAGTCTCCTGAGGAAAGGGAATCTTGGCAAGGGAATAACTCACCCTCTCCCCCCATATTGTTGGAGCTTGAACACCAAGAAGCCAGAATTATAACACGGAACCAGAAGAAGCACAAATGGGAAAGTATGTGTATGTACCAGGCCATCAGACAAGCAAGCTGGCTTCTGATCCTGGTCCCTCAACAGCCTGTCTTCTACAATTCACCAGCACTGAATGTTTATTCAGTAGAAATAATGCTGGGAACTAGACTATTGCTTAGTTAATGACTTTGTTCCTGGCAAATTTGCATTCTGCACAGTAGTCCCACTTCAACAGAAAGAGCAGATGTGTTGATTTGTTTGGGGTTTTTTGGGTTATTACAGAAAAGCTGCACCAGGGAGGCAGAGTGAGCTGGGACTGGAAGCTGAACAAGGAGGAAGGCAGAAGTGTTCGGAGCAGAGCAGGGAAGTGAGAAAAGGAGGAGAGGGATGAGAGGGTGCTAGTTACCTGCCCTACCTGGTTATCCTTACATGGAGGGAAAACTGGTACTTGGAACGGTGCCTGTGTATCTGGAAGGAGGCAGTCTGGCATGGCAAGATTTATTAAGCAGGAGTTGCTGTAGCTGTCGAAAGTGCAGGGGTTTCTACTGCCTAACCCAGCTTGGTAGCGAGAGAGAGAGTGGTTTCATGTACATTCCCACAGGCTTGGAAAGGAGAGGTGCAGCGGAGATTATGACTTATTCCTTGTGCTCCTGTGACTAGTGCTTTGTGGTAGTGTTCCTTAAAAGTTGAGATGTGGCCAAAACATAATTCAGATTCAATGTTGATTATCTGTGATGTGGAAAACCTTCAGCCAGACTCTGTTTATACCTTTATTCTACCTCTAATTATAATTACCACTTGAATTAGTTAATTGAATAAATAAATAAATAATATGATGAAACAGGTGCTTAAATGTAGGACAGAGATTAAAAATCATTAATTACTACAATAATCCAAATGATGATTGATCTCAAGCAGTGACTGCATAGAATATTAAATATTCTGGTCAATGACAAATGTATGTTAGGTGTTCTGTTCTTTGGCTTTGTTTACTGGGTTTTTTTCCAACCATTTGACCATTCGAATATTCTATGCCAGTAAAATGCCTTAAGGAATCAGAAACTGTGAACCAACTGTTTAGCAGTCTGGAAACCAGGATTTTCGAAAGTGAGGAATTTTTACAGAGGTGAACTCAGACTTTGACCATGCTGTTCTTGTAACTATACTTACATGAAGCCAACTGCTGTGTTCAGGCTACAGCAAGGCCTAAAAATGTGATGGACCCCCCCAGTACGGTAATTATGAGAGTATAAGCAGGAGCCTAAGTTCCCTATAAAAATCAAGATACAGAGTCTGCATCTCAACATCCCTCAGAATAGCCAACTGAGACATCTCTAAGGAGAAATCTACAAATGTTTGCAGGACGATGCTCCTTCTGGCTTGCCAGAAAAACCAACCAGAGCAGCAGTTAGCAAAGAAGGAGCTGCACTGGGGTAAGTAAGCGAGCTGCGCTTACATCAGGAGGTCAGGTGCCACACAACACCTAGAAGACCTGTATTACAGGGATTAGGACATTTACCTAATGTTATAACTGGATACCAGCCCTACCAGATCCCAAGAGTCTCTAACCATGAGGCTACTGTGAAAAAGGAAAGGGCTGGTGATGGCACCTCTTGTGCTTTGGTTTTTTCTGGAACTTAGTGCTGACCGGGGCCATTTTGGAGCCTTTGGTAGAATTTGTGTCCTCCCCCTCATACCTGAATTGCAGCAGAGCTTAGGTGTCGCTCTTCCCAGGCTTGGGGACTTCAAGAGCCTGGTTGCCCCTCTAATTCGTTCAGAAATTTTGGTGCCTAATGGTCATCCAATCTGAGGGTTAGGCGAGTAAAATTTGTCTCTAGGCAAAATGCAAATTTGGTAATGATCTAAACATAAATATACTTTATAAATCATAAGTCTTCATAATAGGGAAATACCTTTCCACTTTACCTGGTGGGAAACTTTAGAAGTAGAGAACTACAGTTCATCTCACTTTTTAATTATTTGGAATGGTCCTTTCCCATGGCACAATTATTGCAGCCACTCATTTCTGCTGCATTTATCAAAGGAGAAACACTCAGCTAGCATTTGACACACCAGCCCTGCAGCACTCCACATCAAATTGTGTGCAGCAGTCACAGCCCAGTTCTCACTAGCAACTGTTGAAAGAAAGACCTTACTTCAAAGGGGGGAAAAGTTGTCTTTTAGAATACATTAGGAAAGAAAAACAATAACAATGGTTGTACTCGATTGAAACAGATATGATTTTAGCTTTATTTTAGGTATTACTCCTTCCTAGTGATGAAACTAGCCAGTGAATACTGCATGGGGGATGGTTCTCCTGAGAGTTAGATGCCTCTGTGGACATAACTTTGAGACAATGAAGCGACTCTCCCTAGCTAATATAGTTGACTGTCTATTTTCCAAGCAATCTGCACATTTTTTCTGCGCCCTTTACTGAACCTCTGTGGATTAAGAAAGGCTGGTTAATCTGTAGGGTATGTGCTCTATAATGATGGCTGGCCCACGCAGACATTGCTCCGAATGCTGTGCAAGCCAGGAACAGACCGCAGGGGCTTTGCAAATCCCCACAAAGAGCCATGCACTGATTGTTTAGGCTGCAGAATCATTTCTCAAATGAAACACAGCTGAAGTGCCAAACACCGACTCTCCCCAATCTGGCTGTTACATATGGTAGTGTCTTCCTAACCAGTTAACTGCTGTGGCTGGGGAAAGCACTGTATCTGTAGGAACACTCAGATTGTTTTGACCCTGATTATACGAGATAATTCCGAGGATAGCAAGGGTTGAAATCATTAACTGTGCTCAAACTGTGCTTATAATGTGCTCAAACTGAGCATACTAATTATTCTCAGAATGCAAGAAAGATTAAAGGAGAGATGCAGAGTTGACCAAATGCTGCAGCTGCAGGTCAGCAATTCCTGTCTCATCCTGCCTAAGATCTCATAACTGCTTCAGGATACAGTTCTCACAGTCATGTCCCAGCTCCTGATTGCCTTCACTGTGAAGTCACTAGTTACTGGCTGAGGCGGTGAACATGTATAGATTAATCTGTGCAAATGCAGCAGCTGCTTTTGTGAAAAGTCCATATTTTTGGCATTGCATTAAGATAGTAAGCCAAAAACCACTCAAAAAACTCAGTGCAGTGTACCAGCGCCAGTAACACCGTGTTTGCCGTGTCCGCCAGCAGGCAGCAATACAAATCCCGTATGCCACAAGAGGTGCCCATCCACCACAGGTGCACCTTTCTTGTGTGGGATACAGTGTCTGTAAAACTGCACTTGCTAGGTATCCGGGCCACCACAGCGGAGAGGAACTGGAAGCAAGATCGCATTTGGAGTAGAGGAGCAGGAGAGCACAGGGGAATAATGTTGCTTGTAGGGAACATATGGGGAGGAAGGGCCTCCTGAAGGAGCAAAAAGGCTCCACAGGGATGGCAATAGGCTGTTTGGTTTGGAGGAAATGAGGACCTAGGCCAGGATACATGGTGCACAGCTGTAACGGGGCAGTGCTGAATTCCTCTCAACTTTGTCTCTTCTATTTCCCAGCTGTGCCATGACAAGCGATGACAGGCAGGTCTAAGGCTTGGTCCCTTGTGACCAAATACAAACTGCAGGAACTATTACTACTTACTTAAGTTGCTGCACACCTGATGCCTCCTGGCTTTTCGGTGGGTGCGTTGGGCCATGTTAGGGCCACAGCAATCCATGGAAGAAGCTGGAGGCCCTGGGACTCCAGCACCAGCTTCTGAAATGAGTAATTTAACTTAAACTAGGATATTGCTGATATATCGATTTTATCAAACTTGTTCTTTGAAGCACGTCTTGAAATCTGTAATGCTTCTTTTGGATAAACCATTGATTAATGTTTCACTTGCACAAAGCCATAGTGCCTTTCTGCCTGCTTGGTTAGTACATTAAGCAGGATGAAGCCCATATTCTTTGCTACTACCTAAAAGTTAGCCTGTGACAGAGATTTAAGGGATGTTTCATCCAATTAAATGGGCATGATCGAACCTGCCATTTTCAGTCTTTGAGCTTAGCTCTGAATTAAAGTGCAAAGGAAAACTATATACAAAACCTGAAATCATAAGGGCTTTGCAACATCTAGCTTTAAAGAAGTTTCATGATTGTAAGCAGAACAACTTGGTAGGAGAAATATTTTTTCTTCTCTTTTTAGATTTCTTTAATAAAGGATTTATGATGCTGAAGTAAAAAACATTTCTCTCTGAAAATAAAACGGCCAACAGTCAAGGCTGATTCTTTGAAGTCCACTGCGTGAACTTTACTAACTCCTTACTTAATATTAGCTAATCCATAACTGAATTAGATATCCTAAATCATTCAGCAGGCTTGAGTTATCCCTATAGGTGGGAAAAGGAAACATCAAAATCATACAGAGACATTAAGTGAAATACTTCTGCAATTAATAAGATGTTCAAGAAATGTTTCCAGTACTGTAAGTCAGTTTTATTTAAAAAATAGAGTCCAAACATTGTTTTTTATAAGGTGCAACATATATACTGGTTTCTACAATTAAAAAAAAAAAACAACAAAACCAAAACAAAACGATATTCATAATTATAGTGTCTTTCCAACACAGAATCAGTGGGTCTCCTGCAATTCTTAAACATTCTTTTTCTGCTTCATCAAAGCATAAGAATTAATAATTAGTATCACTGTGACAGCCAAAGGGTCTGGCTAATGTCATCCATGTTCTGTACTTTAATAATAAACTTTCTGGTACAGATTGTTTCAAGTACACATCAGAAATTGAATGTAACTGAACACAGTTCATGCAAAACAAAGTACAATACTGAACTTGCATCATCCAAAGATTTTTGTTCTTGTTTAGTTTGACATCTTTAAAGTCCAACTGCTTGAACACAAGGATTGAACTGAGCTTGCATAAAGTGAGCACTATATACTAAAGTATTTGCGTAACTCTCCGATTGATCAGGCTATGTGACTATCTTGAGCTCTAAAAATTCAAATAAATACTTAAGGCTGAGATCTATGTTGGAGTCTATTCTGTAACTTCTGAGACAAGACATATTTGGGAATACAGATGGAAAACAGTGACTGATAATGGGCTTGTTATGGGGAAATACATTAAATCATTACATCAGAATCGCATTTTTGGAGAAAAGCATGGTACTAATTTATATTAAGAGTGTTCCCCATTCAGCCACTCAAACTACAAGAGCAATGAAGACTGTAGTGTGGAGGAAGTTCAAGAGAAAGACTTCCAGCCAATTACCGTCTCTGGGAGTGTCTGAAGTGCTAAGTTTTCTAATTAGCAAAGTCTGTCCAGTTTCAAAACCCTTCTTGTCATTCTAGCATCACCTCAGCCTTGATAATGCCAAGCAGCTGAAGGTAGCTATGACTATGCCATTTCTGGAGAGCTAGATATCAGTCCCTGCTCTCAGGGCATTTAACATATTTTGAACAGACATTGGAACAAGGAGCAGCAGTCCAACCACCCATGTACAGTTACACATCCAACCCTTTTTTCCTTGACCCCTTAGATATTTAAACCATTCCATCTAAAGAGGAACGTGTTTGATAGAAAAAAGCTGAACACCCATTTATCTGCCTTCTGCTTTGGCAGTAGGCCCAGGGTCAAACTGCACCTGCAATAAGTGCATAAATCTCAATTCCTTCTGTTGTTGTTTCTTACAAACCACCATGCTGGTTTTATGGATCGTGTTCTTAAGTCCTTAAGGCTCCTCATATGTACTCTAGTAAGACAAGTTGACAAGCTATTACAGGGCTGACTGTTAGTTTTAGTGGATCAGGCCTCTAGGTATTAATGGGAATTAGCCATGCAAGTTTATGCCTATGCATAGCCACAGACTGAGTTAAGCTGATAACCCAAGTGAGTTTGTATCCATGGCCAGTTTAACCTCAGTTAGGTGACTCCGTGTCTTTTTCTCAGCAAATTACAATTTTTTTCAGTGTTGATATACCATCCTGATTCCTGTTAGCAAACATTGCCCTCAGTACTATGAATGCTTCTTCAGAGTTAGCTCTGTCATGGACTATGTTATAATGCAACATGAACTGGAATTTCCTTCACTTAACAGAGAAGGCTTTGGACCTCTCCTTTTCCCTGACATACAAGAAGCCTTGAGTTTGACTTCAAATAGCAGATGGATTCACTTCCCAACTTATTGCTCTTGACTTTTGAGCAAAAGAGATATTTAGAGGTGTTCAGGTGGGAAGAGTACTCACTCTTGTTTCCTAGGTAAACATAAAGGAAGATGGAGAAAGTGTTAATCAAACATGTATGTATTAACATTAAAAGCTATAAAAGTGAAAAGTAGAACACAGTCCTTCAATTTTAATTTCAGAACATGGTTGCCCTCAAAAGTACTTAACTTAGTCCAAATCCCTTAGATTCTAGTAGTTTTGAGTAGAAACTGACATTTGTACTAAGCCCCACTTGGATTTAGTTGTGGGAATGAACTGATTTTATTTTATGATGGCATCTCTGTCCAAATGAGGGAATCCAATGTTTATGAGCTTGGTTGTTGACTTGGTTGGTTTTTTATGAGTTTGGCTGATGACAGCTTCACAGAAAAACATAGGAAACAACAATATTATGTTGTATTTCCTGTTTTCAGAAGGAAAGGGTTGCTCAGTTCTATAGTTTACATAGTTTTAACAATATCCCTTTAATAATACATTGTACTGCAGCTGTTCAGTTAACAAAAAGTATACACTGAAATATTTATGGGCTTTGGCCAGAGCTACCTATATTTATGTCAGTCTGTTGCAAACACTATTGTTAAATGGAGTACTTAGCAGATTAAAATGATCCCTTTACTTCCGTTTCTTTTACTTAAACAATTTTGGCCATACTTTGTGTGAATGCAGTGGGACACGTGCCGGAAGGAAGCAGGGTCACTGGAGATAAGAGGAGGAATTTGTGACATGTAACTTTGGGCATCTAACTGAGGGTGCACCTGGCTAGTTGTGTCAGTTCACGGACACAATAATCATGTGCACTGCCTACAAGTTGGATCAACAGTCTGGCTTTTGTCTGGAGTAAGCAACAGGCTCTTCTGGCATGAAAGGACTCCTCCATCTCTGTCCATGAAGACCAACTGGACACAATGGACTTGAGCTACCAGTATCTGTATGAATTTGAACAGAAATACCAGAGGTCTTAGATGCCTAAATGAAGGGACCAGACTCTCAGAGGGTCTGAAGGAGATTCAGGACATCTAAGTTAAGATGCAACCTCTCTCCAATCTTCAAGCTTATAGTTATAAATCCAACACTAGGCAGTGTGGATTATGTGTTACTGAGAGTAGAATTTGGTCTTCTGTTACTGACAGCAGCACTACTAAAGTGCTAGTATATTAACACAGACAGTGTTGACTCTGTGCATCTCACACAAGACCAGAACAAGGGTTTAGGAAAATTTAGCATTTTTACCTGAGTGGCTTGGAGGTCCTGGGGGCTGTTAAATCTTGTGTTCTTGCTGCAAACAGATCAATAATTAAAGCTTTGCAATCGTTTGCATTCTCAGTCCCTTTGATCTTATCCAGCCACAGTGTTGTGGGGATGGATTCCACAGTCCTATGACTGGCAGATGCATAAAGAGTAGATCTGCTACAGAATAAATGTCTGGGACTGTTAAATTAACTTCGGCAATCTCTTGGCAGGTACAGACAAATGCCAAGAAATAGCAATGACAAAAAGGAACTAAATGGAGAATCAGGAATCAATGCAGAACTTCATTAGTTTTTGAAAAATGATGATGTACATAAGGGGAGACAGGTGAGGGATTCAATCTCTTGTCACTAATATCGATGAGAGCTGGATACCAGTCTCCCTTTAGTGCCTTCGAAAATTCCTCCATGGGCTTCTATGTTTTTTCCTGTTGTCACAGCAAACCACATAATACTAAATATTACAGTACCTGTATGCAAAATTGCATAGAGACATAATAAATCCTTACAAATAAGTCACATTTCAACATTAATAAAGGGAAGCTGATTGACAGAAACCCTAAACTGTATAAAATTCAAAGGACTAAAGCAGGGAGCAGGGGACACTATGTTTTAAAGTGAGCTGAAGTGTGTTCTTGCTCCTTTAACTCCAGTCCTGACTCACTTAACTTTTACAAAAATAAATGAAGATGACAAAATTTTTCATTTTAAAATATGATGATTTTTTCCCTCATGAAAATAGTATAATTCAGTAGCAAATAAATAGCCATGATTTCAATAACAAAAACAACTGACATCATTACTCATACACACTCTTTAGTTTGGAACACAAATCTTTATCTCTGTTAACAGCTTATACATAAACAGTGTCTGCTAGTCTTCACACCTGCCTTGATGCATCCCACTGGTGCTCCTGGCTCTTTGTCTCTAAGCACCACATCACTTACACCTACCAACACTCCAATTGAGCTGTTGGGAATCTCATTAAGGAAACACAGCTTGATGTCTGCAGCTGCTCAGAGCTTCTAAACTGCCTTCCTCATTAAATAAGTGCCATCCTGCATCCACTCCCTCTGTCAGAGGCATATTGAGCCATTCCTCATACATATTACATTTTCTCTTTAAACAAAATGAAACACTGAACATAGCCTTTGTGTTAATCTAGAAGGGATTCCTTTGGGGTTACTTTCTTCTTCCTTTACCAGTCTAGTTAAACATGATAGATTCAGGGTCTTGGTTTGCCATTTGAGCCATATGTCTTAATACATCCTTTTTAGTTATGATACCCAGCAGCCTCCTAGAGGAGAAAAGGAAAGGAAAGGTCAACATTCTTCTCATATATCATACAGTTTTTTCTCCTGTTCAGCTGCAGCAGTATTTTGTGAGTGCTTCCGTATAACACTGTCCATCCCATCCATTCCTCAACGATTATGTTTCATAAAAAGCATTCTCATCTCGTGTATGTTTACTACTCCAGCCATGATCATTAAGTTAAATACTTTGTGTTGTTATCTCTTTTTGTTGGGAACATGACTTAGTGAGGAGCTACAACTACTGGCACTTTGTACAACGAAGTAACGAGTTTCTTTAGACTCAGGCTGCAGAGGACCAACAGCACAAAACCAAGGCACCAGTGCGCTGAGCTAGGGCATGGGGTTTACTAATACATGAACTAAGCTAAAGCATGGACTTTCTGAAACTCTCACTGTCCAAGAGCATAATTCCTTCAACTCTGAGTGATAATTTCTCATTTATATGATCCTAAATGAATTATATCTGTCAGGAAAGATGAGGCCTACAGGATATCTGGCCCCAAGGGTCAAAAATTTCCTAACCCTCAGTATTCAAGGGCTTTTATTTCCAGTCCCTGAAGGCCACAAGGCACTGAATTTTGAACCTACATCATTGTTTTATTTTTTCCGCCTTTCATTTCATCTAAGTGCTAGAACTCAGGATCAAAATTTCCAAATCCAAGCACCTAAAATCTATGCCCCAATAATGGTCCTTATTTTCTTAATGCTGAGGACACTGCATTGACAGTAACAGCTGATATGCAGTATTTTTGAATAACAAGAAGGCTTTTTGCAGAAGAATAAATTTTAGTCTTCTGCATTTGAAAATGATGGCTCTGATTTTGCTATCCTGTTGTAAAGTTTCTTCTTACCACTAGGAACCTGGAATGAGCAATGATCCCAAAATAGCTCAAATCCCATTGGAATTATAGGATGTTATTTCTAGTGCACATGGTGCAGCATTTTACTCTTCTAATTTCAGGTTTGCACACACTTCTTCAGCTGCTTTTTGTGGACTTTTGGTTTATATGCCTTTCCATTTTCCATCAAAGAAAGCTGAACAGATTAATTTTCTTCCACTGACATCTTTATCACAGTCTTCACAAGCATCTAATCTAGCTGGATGTCTAGAAACAGGAACATCTTTTGCAAACAGTACTACTTGCCAGATCTGCCTCTGTTAAAAACTGAACGATAGTGGGAATCAGAATGGTTTATTTGGTATTTATCTTTACCTTATCCAAATAACAATACACCAAGGATTTGGGAGAACAGAATGAAACATGACACCTGGCAAGGGCTGTTTTGGTTCTGAGTCTGATTTCTTTTGCTGCCCTGGAGAGACACTGGACACGCTTCCCTTATTCTTCCATTCACAAAAGAGACAAACCCAAAATATTCACTTGCCTGTCTCAGAGGTGCTGATTAATTAGTTACTGTCTATACTTGGCTTTAAAGAGGAAACACAGTGGTTTTGTTAATGCTGAAGAAAATCTCCTGAGATTCTCTAGGCGTGCTTGACTCAGCATCTACTCACCCACTGCGAGTGACAAGACACTGCCGGAGTCCAAGTTTCCGGAAAATATCTACCACGGTCTCCATTGGCGTGTGGTCAGTGACAGTGAAAGGGCTCAGGTTGAGAATACGCCGCAGCTTCAGTGGATGGGGACTGTTGGGTGGCAGTTCTGGGGGGTCTTCAGTGAAGTACACAATGGAGTTGCTCACCACCCCATCCTGACGCTGTCTTGCATTCTCTGTACAACAGAAAGATCAAGGTAGACTGAGTTAGGCTTGATAACAAAAAAAAAAAAAAAAAAAAAATCCTTGTTTGGAAAACAAAGGTAGTAGTTGCTTTTTGTCTTTAACGTACTGAGGTCCCAGAAGGTGGGGTTATTGAGCAAACTTGAATTTCCTTGAGACATTGTTCCCTTGAAGCGAATGTAACCGATATTTTTACAAACACATACTTTTGCTTGGTTGGGATAATGCTTTTCTGAATAAATTCGCAGCTCACTGCATTCACAAACATCACTAATCCAATTTCTGTCAAATTCAAATGATTATATGTCATTTCCTCCATTGTAAGAATCACAACAGAAACTTCTATTATATGACCGAAGGAGTGGAGTCAACAGCTGTGTATGGTCCCAGCTGGCTTGGAGCAGTATGTTTGTTCCCAGGCTTCTCGGTGGAGTTGGGCAAATCTGGGCATGATGAATGGATTTATGAACACAAAGCTAGGGAAGGACAAATTCACATCCCAGGGATCCAGTACCTCTCTGGCATGCAGGGTGAATTCTGTGATTTTGCACTTAAGTCCTTAAATAGAGTTTGCGTATCTAGATTTTAAAATGGCAGAAAAAAATAGCATCCTATTTAAAGGAAAATAGTAAAGGGAGGAACAATATATAGCAGTAAATGAGTTTGATACATTTTTCTCAACAGTACATACTTGACCACTTTCAAAAGTTCAAAAGCTATCGTTCATACTTTGATCAAACTATGAAGTGAACTTCCTGCTACATCTGGAGTTTACGTGATCCGTATAAGCCTTTTACTTTAAAGTATGCTCAAAGAAGAATTCTTAGCATTGAAGTAGCTTATTTTCTTTGTAGTGTTTACCTCATTTCTACTCAACACTACAGGGTGTGAACAATATATGAGACAGATTTCCAAATGATAGACAACTTCTCTCTCCCCAGAACAAGCATATCATGTGTTTGGCTCTGAGGGTTTAACTCTTTCTTCTTTTTTTTTCTTTACTTTTTTGTATAAATTCTTGGAAATGGTTAGAATTATTATCTTTGATTAATATAAGTTGCTTCTTTTCTTGAGAGGTACAGCAAATCAGACATATTCAAAGCGTATGTATATATTCTTGGAGCTTGTTGCCATCAATCAAAGTGCAGAAACATGCTCCTGTGACTTGTAATGTGGAGATAGTAATGGTTTCCAACATGTTCCAGCTGCATTTTTTTCCCTTTAATGATGATTGTCTTGTAATATTTCTGGAACTAGAGCAGTGCTCGCTCAAACCTAATATCAGTAAAGTATATGATTTTCAACCTTCTCACCCCACATATTACAAGCCCTATTGCAATTTATAGGAATGATGCTAACTTTGTCTCATCTTGTTTTGATTCATACATCTAATTTCAAGTGTGAATATGCCTGCATAGTTCTTTGATATATGATCTGTGCTAAGAGGTAACATTAATCAAACTGAAGGTAACTCCCACCCTTTGATAAAAACCCTTGACAGCTAGGTATTTCCTTCCCGAAGCTGCACCCAAAGCAACAGGCCCAAGCATTTCAGCTACCACGTTGCTGTTCCCAAGGCACCAATGACCCTGGACAACAGTGATTAGCCAAAGCCATGACTTCACTCTTCAAAGTCAAACATCTCTCTGGAGAAATTTGAATGATGTAGTACTATTGAGCAAATTCAGTGGCATCAGAAAAATGGTGTACTTTGTATGCAGTCTCACTGGATGGGGGAGTCAGAGTAAAGGTAAAACAGAAAAACAGATCATTTTTGCAGTCAGTGGGTAAGAAAAACAGATATAACTTAACAGCAAGAGCAAAGCAAATGGATGACAATGTCTGGTTTTACAGAGTAATCTATGCAGGAGGCTCTTGTCATAGCTAGAGAGTGAATTAGTTCTCCCAAATGTGAAAGGGCCTCTCATATTCAGAAGTTTACAGTTCACAGCCTATATTAACTATGTTGTGCTCTCAACTCCACGTTGGGAAAAGTACATTATACAGGCCACCTGGCTTGTCTCCAAGACTCTGCCTTTTGTATGATGCCTCCCAAACTGGCCAAATTTAAGAAGAGCTTTACAGGTCAACTACTCCCCTCCGTAAGACTGTAAGGTAGGTGCCATCTAAAGTGTAGACACCTATTCCCAGATGGTGACTCTGCCTACCTGACCTCCCTACCTGCTCAACAAGGATCAGTGGAAGGATGCAATCCTGAAGGTGCTTCTGAGCAATTGGAAGTGGCATTGCCATTCACTTCACAGGGACAGGATGCATTAGAGCGTGCTTAGTGCTCCACTTAGTGAGAAAGAAATGATGTAGGGGTAACTCACGAGGCACAGAGCTGTGTGTGAACAGGTATTCCACACAACTTCTAGCAAGCCTGTTCAGCCATGTTGCCGTTTATGACCTGAATCAAAAGACTCAGTTCCTCAAAATTCTCCGACTTGCTTCAGACAGCATCTGATCTTTCTGCTTTTATAGTGAGGGCTGTGCATCTTCACTCCATGCAATTTTCCCACTGACATACCTCCCTGCAAGGGAGACGCAAAAGGCTATGAAGTTAGGATGGCGGACAATGTTACAGCCACGACATGGCATGGACAGTGTAAAAGCCAGACACAGGGTAGGCTAAATACATCTAATTAAGTTTTTTTCACTTCTCACAGGAGAATGCACAAGATACTTGAAAATCATTAGCAAAAGCAGGATAAAATACAAACTATTTTATAAACGGTATCAGCTCTTGGCATTTACACATTTGGTGAAACTTAAGACACGTATTTACTTTCCTAGCTTGGCCATACAAGGCATCTTTTGTTACAACCAAAGGAAGATTAGCCCTCTTAGAAAATCAGTTGTTTGAAGGGGGTATTGCAGCTAGCAGCCTTGGGCTTCATCGTGGTGTCTTTAAAATCCTCTTATACTGATATTGGTACACAGAGAATTATAACTTCATGGAGACTTTTTTTCTCTCGTTTTTGGAGGAGGGAGGAAGGAGCAACCAGTGATAGTGGGCTTTTAATGAAAAAGTTAGATTCCCACACTCCTTGGAAGTTAAATTACAATTGTACAATTAGAGGAGCTGTAGAACTGGCAGTAAGGCCTGTTCTGTTTTCCTAAGTTTTGAGAAATTAGTGGTATAACTAAATGCAAAAGAAATTCAGTTCATAAACTTTTTTCTCTAACTGAAATGACGACTTACACCACAGAAGGGAAAAAATTAGAAAATAATTTCTAACTGAATTCTGCACTACATTTTAAGGGGAGAAAACTGGGGTCTCATTTCTTTTCTTATTCTGCATGTGGTATTGATGCAGCATTGATGACTTTCTGCTATGGGATGAAGAGAATCATGTAACAGCTGAGTGTCCTTAAATAAATGAATATAAATTTTATGCCTAATCACTTAGACTGAGTCTTTTTACATGCAGGAGACAAAAATAAATATGCATTTAAAAAAATGTGCTTCAAAGAGCACTGTCATTTCAAATTTTATTTTAGTTTTGTGAGAAGTGAGCAGGAAAGTGGCCCTCTAAAATAGCCCTGATTTTCCGTTTATGGATTTTCTTTCCTGAAGAATACAGAAGTTTCCATCTGAGATAACAGCTTTTTAAAGGTGCCTGAAGTGGAGGGATGAAACAGGCCCACGCAGAGAGGAATAATTCCATGTCAAGGAGGTTTGGATATGCCAGGCATTTTACTTCCCTGCAAATTATAAGGCAACCATGCCCAGCCAGCAGCCTGCCTGCCTCCCCAGCTGGCCCTTAACACCTCAGGACTGCCAGAATTGGGAGCAGGCTGTGGGGTTGATTTGCCATGCTTGCAGACCTCTGCAGCTCTGGACACCCTGGGAAGGTGGAAACACTTGCTTTCATCCAATATACCTGTCTTTTCAACCCTCACCCAGCCATGAGGCCAACCGGGAAAGGACCTGCTGGGTCAAAGCCTGTAATGACCTGGATCGGGCTCTCAGGTAACCAGCCGGCTATCCACTGGATGCTTGACAAAACTCAGCCATCTTTACCAAACAACATCCTCCACCTAAAAGCTTTCCACCCCTACCGCAAAAGGCCTGAGTGTGAGAAAAATCAAGACAGTGCAACAGAAAGAAGCACAGGGACTTGTACTTTGTCACAGGGTGACAAAGGTTCACGACTGCCCCAGCTGCTGACGGCAGCCCATGGAGACTGCAGAAAGCTCAGCGCTGCAGTGGCTTTTCGTCTGGTTCTGACAAAAATTGTGGCCACGAGTCAGGTTTATCTCTGTTGTCTTTAGCAGAATCATATTGTACTGTTGTGAGTGATGGCAAAATTAAGCCCACAGAAGTCTACCAGGTGGTATGTTGCAATAGAAAAGCTTCCAGCTATGCGTCCTAGCAACTAGTAAAAGCCAGACTTGAAGAAAAAGTTAGGTTCGGTTCTTATTTATCCATTCTTCAAGGGGAATAACACTGGTATCATCCTACCCTATCAAAATCAAACTTGTATGTACACTGATACTCTACTCACTTATTGCAAGAATCAGCTCTCGTCTCTGCGCAAATCCAATAAGTCTCTCCGAGTCTTTCGAAACCACTACTGGAAAGCCGTTGTAGTCAGTCTCCTTGATTAGTGTCTCGACATCCTCCACCGTCATGCTGTCCTGCGTTAGAACAGAGAGAGGAGCTTCACCACGCCTTGGTCTCATGACGTCAGTTGCCAGGGTTCGGTGGGTGAATTCATCCTTCACATCCAGAAACGGGTAGCCGTTCAGATGAATGTGAGCTTCATAGATCCCTTCTTTCCCAAAGGCATCTGCCACCCACTTGCTTGTGACAGCTGCAGCCATAAGAGGTACGATGTACTCCAGGCCTCCAGTTAGCTCAAACATAATCACCACCAGAGAGACTGTCATTCGGGTAACACCACCTGCCAACAAGGAAAGCAGTTTCCCTCAGTGCTCTTGAAGTATACGTACTAAACAACTCATTTATATTTTTGAGTCTTAAACTCAAAAAGGCATGAGATTATTCATGCTGAGTACTTTGCCCTTATACTTTGTGAGGTATCTGGGGGCTTATTTCATTGAAGAAAGAGATTTTTCATCTACTGCAATTTTTATCAAAAAGATTGAGTGAACTTGCTCAAGCCAAAGATGCTAACATTGAAAAGCAAATAATGAATGCTAAAAGACTGAGCTATCAAACCAGAAAGCATGCCAAAAAATCAGCTATACTGGATGCTTGAGAAACTAAAACTGAATCCTGCCATTAGCCCTCTAAAACAACTCCAAGAATCAGCTAAGTACCATGGCCGGGGCAGGTAGGAGCACTGCAAGCTGGCCTTCACGTTGGTTTACCTAGCGCATTCATACTGAAGAGAAAGCTAAGCATTATCTTTGGGCACAGCACGGTTACAAAATCCTATGTGAGGATAGTTTAGAGCCGCTGCAAGAGCTATGTTACAGCTTAAACCCTAACTTTTGATATCAGTATAACATACAGTTTGAACTGTATACAACTTGGTTTGAGGCCATCCAGGCATGCAGCCGTCGACAGGGTTGTAGCTGTATTTTTCAATCTAGTCTTTCTGTATTAATTTCATAAGCAAGGTCCTTACTCCTTCAGTTTACATTAAAGGATAAAAATAATCATATAACTGCAGACAAGTGTGTATGTATCACTGAATTATTAGGTAACATTTCTTTGCCTCTGTTCAAAAGGTAAATGTAATAAATCTGCTATTTTTAGGCCTCAAAATACAGCACCATTTTAGATGAGAGAAATCAGAAACAGGTCATTAAAAGATGCTTTTAATCTAGCAGCATACAGGAAAATTAAATTGTTGATTATTTAACACGATGATCCGGATATGACTTTCATCTGAGGAATGCCTTAAACTTCTGACTCTGAAAAGCTGAGAGCAGATACCAGAGTAAGGATCCTTTAATACTTACTCTGTACCTTACTCTAAGCAAGACAGGTCTTGGACTTAAGAATGAGCAGTGACCATTCTGCTGTATGTCTCACCATACTATTAAAATCACTGCACCTTGATTTGGACCTTTTAAAAGAGGAAGTGATTGCTGACTAGCAGATCAACTGGAATATCAGAGCAAAATTTTTCTGAATCGTTTCTTTTATGAACATTAAGATCATTTATGGGCAAGAGGAAGCGCTTTACTCTTTTTGACTATAAGATTCCTCATAGCTATTTTAATATGTCTACACTGATGTAGGTGTTCACATCCAAAGGGGTGATCCAGACTGCCTTTATAATCTCTGGAGAAAAACAGGCACTTTTGAGGCCAAATTCATCTGTCCATTTGCCAGGTTTTAGAGGTCTGTTGCCAGGTAAGACTGATTTGTCCAGTATCTCATTTTTCTATTTTGACTGTGAAGGGTATCAATGCAGCTAGCTCAGATGTCAATGTCTACATTACAGACATTAAATTTAGACAAGTAAATCCCACCCTTCCTTCCTCTATAACTGATCACACAAATGATCCTGCTTTTCTAACGTGAGACTCCAAACTGAAACTTTTCCAGCCCTTCCCTGAGTACATCTTTCATTTCAAATCTACCCAATTACATTAAGCATGTGTTATGCCTCCCCACTATTATTTCATCATCTGGTGACGGTATCAACAACAAAAGGAGGTAGAACGTACAAGTATGGAAGGGGAAAGACATGATCAGGGAAAAACGTGTTCACATGGTATGTTTGTAACATTCCTGTTGCATCTATGACTAGAAATTTGATATGTGAGGTATTATTCAATGATCTTGCTTTAATAGTTAACAGATCATTCCTGTTACATCCAATAAAACCTATTCATTGAATGCAATCAGATATTGGCCTATGGTCAAAACAAAAACCAAAATACAGCCCAGTTGACCATAGTGTGACACACAGCCAAAATAAGACCCAGAATTTTTACCTCTGTGTCACTTAAAATTTGGCCAGAACTGGGACGTTTGTTCCCTGCACTGAGAGTGAGCACAGTCTAAACAAGGAAGTAGCTTTAGTCCAGCTACAGTGGATTTCACTACATAAAAAGGAAAGAAAAAACTAGCAAAACCACTGTTGTTTTCCTTCTTGGAAACCTGTAGCCTAACTTTAATTTTTTCTTGCCCTCTGTGTGCTTTTTGGCAGATTACAAGGAGTAGGCATTGGTGACTGCAAGCCTCTGTTGTTGCCTACCTGGAGAGACCATTAGAGGAAGCTGCCCATGCTTTAGCCCATCACATCATTGATTTCAACCTCTATTACATCCAGAAATGCCAGCATAGCACCCAACACAAACACAAAACCCTCATAAACAATTTGTAGGTCCCCAAACATCAGTGTTATTCATGCACGAACCAATGATCAGCAGGTACTGTACCCAAGCAAGCTGCTGCTCCCACCATAGCGTAAAGTCCCGGTGTGACGCAGTCTGCCCCAGGTCTGCACCAGTTCCTGAAGATGATCCAGTCATGATGGTGATATGCCAGCTGCTCTACTCCGATCCCAACCATCCTGCCAGCCATGGCTCCAACAGCCATGCTGGGAATGAAGAGACCTGAAGGGATCTTGAATAAAACATAGACACATGAGCACCTTGACAAAAATGACTAGTAATGAACTTATTGATCAAACAATTTATTATTAGTGGTAAGAGAACCCAGCTTCCTTATTAAATGCTAGCCTAGAAGGCCATAGCCTTATGGCAGCCTACAGCAATGATGTTCCCTGTGGTCTGAGACAGGTTTCTGCAGTGACTGAGTTTGTGTGGTTACATGTTTATCAATAGCTTTAGAAAACGTTAATGCATTTTTTAAAAGTAATTTTGAATCCTACCTGCTGCATCACACTGAATTTGATAGATAAATGGTGTTTCTGAATAATAGTCTGCTTTTAAAGTCAAGATGCTCCTGGTTTTGCCTTTATTGCTTTCTCAGCAGGAAATCAGGAGTTGCTGATGGTTCTGTCATGGGCTTGAGAATAAGCTTAACTGAAAATAACATCTTGATTTCACCCTCTATCACATGGAGTACTTTATAGTTTTATTACTACTCTTTCAGGCTAAATCAGAGCAGATTTTAAATTAAATGTCAAATACAGAATAAAAATTCAGAGGAAGGAGGCTGACTGCTCCGAGGAAGCTATTTCTTTATCTCAGTTCACTATATATTCTCCAGGAAGATCTACAAATCATTACCTTGTTGCCTGCTACACAGACAAGTTACAAATCATTAAGAACAGTACTGAAATGAGAAGGAGAAAAAAAGAAAAAGAAAAGAAAATGAAAACTCGCTTTGCCTTGGCTAAGTGCATTTCCTCTTAGATGTCAAGTGCACTTGCAAGTTGGAGAGAAATTTCCTGGTGGAGAAAACAACTCCTATCTGTGGCAAGGGCTTCCATGGAGTTTTTGTTGTTTTTAGAGAGGAAAGGCTGTTATATCTTTTTAATTCTGAAAATACACCTTGAGCTTCCTAGAGAACTAAACTAATGACCTCAGCATAGCCCAGAGGCATTAAGGCTGATGACAGCAGGCTCTATCTCCCCCACCATATAGTGTTAATTTTGCTGATACAGTCGGATTGAGTCTTCTAGATTTGGTCTGTAAAGCTATGTTGCCTGTTCTTTTACTGAATAGTTGAAACTGCCAATTGCTTGTAACAAATTTTAAATATATAGAATAAATAAAGAACCACACATCAAACAAAGAACCAAACTTAGAAGTTTTTAAAGAAACGAACAAGCATAACAACTATCTGCCAGCCATAAATCAGTTTCTGCAGTGAAGGGCATCTCAAGTCCTCCTCCAGAATTATTACACCTGCAACACCCAAGTGCTCTGAAACTCCCACTTGTTCTCCCTGCTCAGGGAGCAGGACTCAGTCATTGGTCCTGAGTGACCTTCTACCATTCAGTAGTTCTTGTCATCAGATGGAGAAAACACGAAAGAAAAGCAAAACTCCAACAAATTCCTACTATAATTTGGGTAAAAGACCTTCTAAAAGATGGATCCTCAGTTCAAGCCCAGTGTTTAAGAGAAAGGTGAGATCCTTTAGCTTTGAGTGTGGTATAAAATATAGCGTATAACTCAGAAAAACTTCCCATCATCTGCTGCAATCAGATCCAGAACTAAATGCTCAGATAATGGGAGCTGTAGACAGACAGATATGTGTTTTATATGGGCTCTAGCAATCAGATACATAAAACTCACCACAAACAGCTTTGTATATATTGAAAGCTTGGATAAATTGTTCTTGGACCTTTCATCACCCATTTATGGGGGGGAGGAGTGGAAGGAAAAAGTTGCAAATCTAGAATAATCAAATCATACATCCGTCAGTCTTCCCACTCATTCCCTCTTTTTTTCCAAGCGACAGTGCTTAAAAAGATTCAAAAATAGAACTTTTCAGCTGCTTTTGTATTTTTGTGAGGTTTTAAATGTGTAAATCAGTAAATTTAAAGCCACTACTTCCCTGAGCATAGCTACCTTGAGGCACATTAAGACATTAATCCAACAAGACAAACAACAACGTAAATAGTCCATATCCCTGAGAGAGCTGAAAGACAGCTGCAGTGGCAATCACCTTGAATTTGCTTATTGGCAACAGTGGATATAAATTCCCACCCGGATTTCTTTTTCACTTAATAAAACTGCAGATGACTAGAAGGTGGAAGAGCAGGGCTCATCCCTCTGCTGTGACAGGGGCCCACAGAGCAAGGCGCTGGAGGGCAGGTGAACCATCAAGCATCTCAACCACACCTGCATGGCTGGGTGTAGGTCAGAGACACACAAGCCCTGCCAGATAGACCACATCTGCTGACGGCAACCCATCTGCGCCTTGTGCTTGCGACAGCTTCTGCGCTTGTCCCCGATTTACCTTCATGCCAAAAGTGAATATCGTGATGACAATTTTAAACACCAAAGCCAAGGCCAGCTGCCACATGGCAGTGTAGACTCCGGGGCCGGCAGGTCTGTCGGGAATGTCGTCCACCGGCCGGGTCATGTTTGGGTCATTGATATAGTCGCAGAGCTGCGAGGACTCCAGGGCACCACAGTCGTTGAAGAGCTCCGAGATCAGCTCGCTGGTGCTCCTCCGGGTGTAGGGGTTGGGGTAGGCGATGATGGCAGTGATAGCTGTTATCACTATGACCTCCAGGACTGGGTATTTCCCAAGTCTGGTGGTTTTTCGCCTCCTGCACCAGGCAATGTTGCATCGGATAAAGAGGGTCCCCCAGAGGCCGCCGAAGACGCCGAGCAGGATGAAGGGGAAGAGCTCGGCCATGTACCAGGGGGTGTGGTACTCCACATAGAACAGGACCAGCCGGCTGTTTCCAAAAGGATTGATGGACCTCAGCGTGAAGGCAGCCACGAGAGCAGCAAAAAATGACCTCCAGAGGGTTTTCAGAGGAAAGTAGTAGCTGACCTAAAACAAAGCAGAGACCGTAAACACTTCACCGCATGTGACAGAGGGTGTTTGCTTTAATTGCCATCGCTGTGTGTTTCATCTCTGACTCTACATCTGATTTTACTGGGAGCGCTAGTCCTTACCACAGCCAGAACGCGTTCACAAAGGTATCAGAAAAGGCATTTTCAGATAGGGAGCAGCAACCAGTTAAAAAATGGTAAATCTAAATCCAAAATTCCTAGCTAGAGATGATAAGACGGATGCTTGACAGCTCGGCCCATGCGGCAGCAAGCTGGAGAAACCTCAGCACAGGGATACACTTCCAGATTGAATAATTTCATTTGTTTCCAGAAAGCCAGTGCTCGTCTCCTACTCAAATGAGGCTAAAATATGTGGTTATTTCTTATTACTTGAAATCAAAGACTATTTTTGCTTTAGAAGAAAAACAAGCATATAAATATTTGAAAAATAAAGAGGAATCTTAGAAAAGGGTATCACATGAAAAGATATTTATTGAAGTAAATGAACTGCCAGGTCTCACCTCTTCCAGACTAAAAAGCACGCCTCCAATTGGAGCCCCAAAGGCAACAGAAACTCCTGCGGCAGCTGCAGCTGAAAGCACCTACAAAGCAAATATTTACGTACAAGGCATGAGTCCCTTGAAACACTGAGTATCCGGACAGGGAAATTAGAGATGATGTGAGCCAGCCTCACCTCTCTTCTCTTTCCTTCATTCTTGCTGTACTTTGAGAAAAGGCTGCTGAAGAAGTTTCCGCAGCAACAGGCCACGTGGACTAACGGCCCCTCTTTCCCAAGGCTGAGGCCTGAAGATACCACCAGAACCAAGGTGACTGTTTTGATTAAAAGTGTCCACTTTCCCAGGTAGCCCCTAATAATGAACCCACTCAAGATGGTTTTTATCTGGAAAGCAGGAAGAACATGTTGAAGAGCTGAAGAAACCTTTTCTACTCTGAACTTGCAAATGGAGTTAAAAATCCAGCGGAGTTAAAAAAATTGCAGACTGCTTGAAAAGAGACAGTGATGGAGAGAAAGAAACCATAGGTAGGGCAACTTTCCCACAGCAATATCTGAGCAGGGGTTAAGCAGACCACACTTTTACTGTTTTTATGGGTGATCCCCTGCGTCAGTAAGGAGTCTCACAGAGTTCAATAGAAATACGAAACTCTTACATATCTCCTTGGCTTACAGGATCAGAGTTAAACTAGACTTAACTTTAACAAAGAAGAAAAAAAGCAAATAAACAACCACAGACTTTTCCCAGTTAAAACAAGAAAAAAAAGTTCTAAATATTTGGAATGGCCATGCCATAAAAGCATGCAAGTATTCTGAAATGAGAAAGTCCAAGAGATCTTATTTTTACACATTTCCTCTTAATTTTGCACGTGAGTAGCTAGAATAGAGCACAATGCATGTGCATGACACACAGGCTGCAGGGTGGGATTTGGGTTTGGACTTCAGCCCTGGAAATGGGCTGGAGCTGAGCATCACCTCACATAAGAGATTTACCACTTGGAAACTAGATTTACAGTTAATTATGAAAACAATTTAGAAATACTTACAGATATATCAAACATGTAACACACACACGCGTGACTACTATGAAACATAAAAATTATTTAAATATTTCAAATTCTTTGTGGTTTTGGTTTTTTTTTCCTAATTGGCTGTGAAACATTTGGATGCTTCTCCTAGAGATGAAGAAAAGAAGTATACCAAGATTTCTAAAATTTGGGCTGTTGATTCTGTCTGACAGATTCCTAATAATCCCACTGGTTCTATAGCACTTTTAACAAAACACTGCCCTGATTTCAAAAATTTTGAGTAGCTTTGCTGCTTGAATTATAGAGTTTCTCATTTTAACAGCTTAAATATGGACTGAGGATCAATATGGAAAATATTGAAAACCAAGTAGAGATTTTGGCTGTCATAGTACTGCCATGCCAGCATGACATTGCGTACACGGACACAATCTGCAGAAGATGGACGCCAGACACATTTCAGGCATCCCAAATGATGGGCATCTCACATCTTCAGTAGCTTAGGAAACCTTAGCTTTGTAGCCTTCCCTCTTCATTTTATTTTGGTTTTATTTAAAGCCCAGCCTAGAAAATGACTGGTTTTGTAACTGGCCCAAGTAATTTCATCCAAGGAAATTCTATATAACCTTCCAGTGAGTATGCCTCTCAGCCACAAAAAGTTGGGAGTCCACAAAGTGATGACTGGGAGCCGTTGATTTTTAATTCAAGCTCTGGCAGTGAAGACATATGTACATTAACCTGTCACAGTGGCATTTGAACATTTTCTACTACGAAAAATTTAGATGGGCACCATGAAGGCATGTCAGGCAAAGGAATTAAGGCAGGTGAGATGGAAAGTCAATCTTCTTATTCCTATGCTATCTCATAGTACAGTCCTGGAATGGGAAAAGGAGGCAAATTATCATGTATTTGTTTGGTTTAGTATTTGGATATTCATCCACAAAGAGAAACTCACCTCCGGGATTCCAGAGCCACAGGCATAGGGAGCAAACACTCTGACCAGGGAGACTGCCAGGAAAGCAAAACATAGAGCCCACATAATGTATAGAAAATAGTTTAGAATGTAAGCACTTGCACCCTAGAAAAATAACAGTAACAAACATTGTTAGATAAATGCAGGTTGGTAAATCTCACGCTTCTACATGGTATCATGATGGCATGGAGCCTGATCTTTTCATTTACATGCTAGCTGCTGCTTTTCCTCAGGAAGGACAAACGACTTGATATACTCCAACAATTTTATTACTCATGGAAAGAAGCAGCATACTAATACATACCTAGCCCAGTCATACGGTCTGTTTGCAAGGGACCCAAACACCTTAAACAGAGCATCTTTCAAGCACTAAAAATTTAAGCCAACCACAAAAAGTTCCAAAACAAACAAATCTGTCTGAAGGGCAAAAGTAATTGGTGATAAAAAAGCACCCATGGCAGGTGACAGTAGATAAGACCCTGATACATCTTCTTCTGAGGGCTGGTATTCAAAGGTCAGCTCTCCATGCAGATGCTGATCTTTTCAAACGACATCCCTGTGTATATCAGTAGCCAGTTCAGTTCACAAACGGGAAGGGTAAAACCATAAATAAACCCTTTCCTTCTATATGACGCTATCTATATGATAGGGTTGAAAACCACTTGAAAAACACAATAGCTTGGCAGATCCCACTCAGACACTTCTCAGTCATTTTTGCCCTGATATTTTAAAAGCATTCCAGTCAATAATAAAACCTATCTTCAAACTGAATAGCTTTACTTTACTGACAGAATGGAAATGCTAATGATCATTAGCAATGGTTGACTGTGCAGTGCCATAGTGAAAGCATAGTCAGTAGCAACCTTCAAGCTTTCTACCTGTCTCCAATGGTCAGGTCAAAACTGTTGTTAAAATCTGCCTTAGAATACCTCTCCCTCTTCACAAGCATAATTTTTTAGATTAATTTAAAAAACCCCACCTACACAGACAAAAGAGAATCTAGTCAGAGGCATCGAATTGATACGAGGAGCTTAAGCCTTCAAACAATCTCCTCTAGCAACATGACACTACAGAATAAGAAACAAGATGAACCTCCGTGCATGAATTGGTATGAATCGTTCACCTCTAAGTGAACTCTTCCTACCGGATGCAATCCCAGCTGCTCAAGAACATCAGGGCCCCCCTCTTTGCTCTGCAGGACAGCAGTCTGGATATCAACATTATGATAAATCAAGTAGGAAAACAGGCATGAACCAGTTGTATCGTGTCTTCAGTTAACAGAGCTGGCCAAGCCCAGTTCTCAGTCATAAAACGCCTAGAGCTGAGAAGTCTCCCTGTATCCAAGCCTGCGAGGAATCAACCTTTAACAGCACGGATGCTTGCTAGCCTCATTTTCCAGGTCTCTGTCCAATTGAGAAGACAGTAAGGGAACCACTGCCCTTATCCTTTTGGATATATTTGGAAGAAGGGCAATTTGTTAAGGTCCTCTTGTGCTTGCTGAAGTTAGCAGCTGGCTTTGCTGATAACAGCAGAAGAGCAATACGATGCCACGGCCCAATGCCCTGATCCAGTCATGGATCCCACACTTACAGTGATTGACATCCATCCGTAGTAACCATGGATCTTTGTTGCTACAGCTGAAGACAGTCTCATGCATGTGTTCTCCTAGTGCTTTCAATTACAAACAGCTATGACAATATTCACTCTTCCTCTAGAGAAAACTCTGGATATGTTGCCCCAGGGCAAAATTCTCCTGTCAGTGCGAACCTGGAGTAACTCCAAAGAAGACCAATGCCATTACAACAGTTTGGCCCTACAGTGTTGAGCGAAAGCTGTAGTTTTGCTTCTATATTCACTGGAGTCAAATTAACTTTGTTTCTTTTTACTTCTTTCGCATCTCAAAAGTCATATGAAAACTATGTCAGCTCGTTACTGCAATCACACATACAGCTACAGCCCTGTGGCAGGACCCCACAGGAGTCTATATGGCCAGTTCAGTCTTATCCCTTGGGACAACTCTCATTGTTACATTTTCCAGATATCTGGCATTCTGCAGGTCCAATTGCAGCAGTTTCTAATGATTAATAATAAGAAAACCTTTGGGAAGTGAAGTAGTAGTAACTCAGTATAGCAAATAGCTCATTTCTCATTCATTACGTGGCATTACGATTACTAAGGCCCTCAATCAGTAGAAGTCTTAAGCATGTGTACTGGAACTGGAGACCAAAAAAGCTCATCAGCAGAGATGATCCTGCTAAGACCTTTTCCACTAGCAGCTCGAAGGACTCACCCTGGCAGCAATAGTAATGAAGCAAGTAGAGGAACTGAGCAAAATTTTGTCTTTTACTTTGCAAGACGGAGCAGTATTTCAGATCTGGTGTCAGTCCAGTTTAGGTACAAATGGAACACAATTGAAAACAACCCTCACAAACTCAGAATACTGAAATAAACCACATCCCTCAGGATACCATCCAATGCTTGTTTTCTCCGCAGCCCCAGAGCTCTATTCTGACTCGACTGGGGATCTCACAGCTTGCAGACTCCCTCCTGTGGATGCTACAGCAACGTGTCTCCTCAAGGCCCTCAAGACTGACAGATTCAAGGCTGCAAAATTGGGAAGTGGGTTCCAGGTATAGAAGGACTTCCTTGTCTTGCAGGTCTCAGCTTCATGACAGGAGATCCAGAAGCCCTGGGATGGGATTGCAGTCCATGGCTGGATCCAGTGTCACGAGCCGTGGAAGACACGGGGTCCTTTCCTCTACCCTGGATAGGTGTAAGGCACCAGAAATGGGGTCCTCAGCTCCAGTGAAGTTGAGGTTGGGACCAAGCTGGATCTGCAGATTAGGAAAGCTCTGGGTCACCAGATACTGGCTAGAGATCTAGCTGAAGTGGGTGGCATCTGATGTGCTTTAACACATCCATTCCTCCAGTGAATTTGAGGTTTTGAAACTCTCTCACATCAAGAAAACTCTTCACCTGCTCTTTGGAAGCAGTTCAGGACCAGAGGGATGAAGGATATAATTGGCCTACAAAACAGTGTTTAGGGAAGAAAACATAGCCTGGTATGTGTCTGATGTGCTATTACATTTTCCATAATAATTTATATCAAGACTCTGCTTTGGGCTCATTTTATAGGAGGACTAGAATGAAAACATTTTTCAGGAGATGCCATAGGATATGTCACAATTCTTAGTGAGAACATATGTACAGGGTTTATCACAGTCATAAATTGGCAAAACCACAGGGAAGAGCTAATCTAAATCTCAGTCCTCAAAATGTCAAATTTAGTTGTCTATGATGAGAAAGAGTCACAGTCATGCATAAAAAAAGAAGACATGTCTGACCAGAGCACCTTTAGGGAAACTGTTCCAAATACTTCTTGTCTAAAACGTGCTCCAAAGTAGTTCTGCGCACCGCTGTTTTCTAGGGCTGTTATGCAAATGTTGGGCACAAAATGAAGCCACATACAAAAAAAAAAAAGGGGGGGGGGCAAAATCATCCTGAAACTCAGTCAAATTCAGTGTATTTTAATCCCTCCTAGAGTCCTCTACAGCTACAGGAATCATGCAACACTTGCCCATATCATAAGCCTTTTGCTACCAAACAGAATTTTTACTTTCCATATTCACATTTTTGTTGGGCTTTGCCTGGGATTTCAATGTAACAGTAATAGACAGCTGTATTATTAATATCTACAGCATCCATCAGGCCATGGCAGCCAGAAACCCACAGATGTTAGAGGCCCATTTGTTTTGAGAAAGACCCTAAATCTAAGCCAAGATGAACCTTTTTTCCCACTGTGACAGTACACTAGGGAGTGAGAAGGCCAATCTGAATACAAAGTGAGTAAAGTTTCACAGTGCCCACCTAGCTGATACCCTTCTTATAGGCCACAACATACAGCAGTCATGACTGCTGATTTCGAGTAGCAGGCGAAAGCAATAAATTTTCTCAAGGATATGCTCCGTTTATATATTCCAGCCTTTCAGAGTAACAGCCTGTCAAACACATGCACAGGATTTCCAAATCCCATAACAATTGTAACAGTCTCCTCTCTTTTCCCTTCCCACATTTTTTTGTTCTCTTAAATTACAACATCGTCCCCAGTCCTGCAACTTCATACCAGGGTAATATTTCTTCACTGTTACAATGACACAACCACCCAAACCATCTGTTGATGAAGACCAGTGTGAACCTAGCAAACCTCTGGCAAAGGGAAGCTTGGCACTGTGGACTCGCATCTGTGCAGAGAGATTTTTGCCTGCGATTAAATGGTGGGAATATTCAGGAACAGTGAACACCCTGCTACTTTCACTATGGTTAATTAGATCTATGGAAAATTGGGCTATACATATTCACAGACACTCTTATCTAGTACTACTTGTACCGTAAGCTTAAAGCAGCACTGAAAGGAACGTGAATGACAAACTTGTACGGAGACGAAGGTGCCCTCAAACAATTTCTGCAGGACCAGACCACCTCCACATTGGGAAAGATCTGAGGCAATCTCTCCAAGTCAGACATTTTTTAATTGTCTGGCTGGAGATGATTTATCCCATAGAAGTATATATTTTCTTCTCCTATTATTGACCAAACTGCATTACCAGATTTTTTTTATAAGTCCCGTTACATACTTAAGGCAGTTCTCTTCAAAGCCACATTCATCCCACCTCCATGTCTTATTCAATGTTTGTCGTATTCGAGTCACCTGTAGAAATGGGGGGGGAAGGGGGATTCAAGACATTGCCCCAAAAATTCGAGTTGTGAAGGGATCAATGTTATTCAATACGTTGAATAGCTTAGGTTGACAATAAAATGTCCTTTTTTATATTTTTTTATAAAAGTGTCATCTGCTAAAAGGAAAATAGAAAGGCTTCTTTTGATGTCTTCAAAATGAAACTTTCACTTGCTTTAATTTGAAACTGCCTTCTTTGTATTTAAAATTACTACAATTTAAAAAAAAAAAAAGGATAGAAAAAAGTTCTTAAAATATAAGTTTCATGTCCACCCAGATTTGCTTTTTCCCTTCCTGTTCACTCCCCCTGCTAATTTTTCACGTTGGCCATCTCCCGGGGCGCCCATTAGTTCCCCAGCTTTCGGTGCTAGCTAAATATTTTGCTATCTAACACAGAAACGGATTGCAAGGGCATAACAAGCAGTCCTTATGCATCTCCCACTACTACTCACAGCATGTGAATACGTGAAAACCATCTGCAATCCCCAAAATTTCCTCTTAAATGTATGTACCAGGGATCATCTTTTTTGTCCCACAAAATTCTGTTTAAAAGAAAAAAATTGGATAGCTGCTCAGGTCCCCTGGTGACTGTTATGAGTGTTATGAAACACTTTTGGTTTAATACTGATAAAAAGAAAGAGCGATCTCACAGTTGTCCAATTTCCATCACACACGACACTGAAACAATGGGACCTCTCCCAAGTTAAGCAGATATTGCTTGTGGAAATGTCTTTTTTTTTGCAAGGCTCTCAGTTCGTTACTTTCAGAGAAACTCTCTGGAGGGAACATCAGCAAGTATGAAAAAAGGGCATTCCCTGTTCTGACCCCAACCTAATCAGGTCTCCCGTACCTCAGACTGGCTTACAAGAAGTTCAGACCATTTCTGCCACTGGGGACATTTGTCCCTGTCATCGAATGTCGTTTCGTTAGACGTCCAGCAGCACTGCTCGTGACTGTACCAGAAGGCAGACAGGCAGACACCCTCTTTCAGGTCTGTCATCCAATCCACAGCTAAATCTATCACTCCAGCTAACGTGCCTGGGAAAAGAAATGCAGAAAGAGAAACCGTGGCATTAAAAAATATCAAGTTGCGAGGAAAATATATCTAATTATACTAACAGCAAAAAGCATGATTTGGGGAAGCAGCTGCAACGTAAGCACAAATATACCAAAGAACTGGGGGCAATGATGAGTTTGCAAAGACATAGCCACACCAGCTTGTTGTCTGACCTTCAATGCTCTCTCGTAAGCTTTTATTTTAAATATTATCATTTTCATACTGACTCTTTGCCAAATAAGGCAGGCATAACTGATGTAGGGCCTGATCCTGCAGTCTGTCCCGGGCAGGTGCACCATTTGACTGAGATACGGAGGACTTCATGCAGGGTCTCTATACGTACCAAGCTGCAGGTCCCAAACCATTCTGTGTATTATTTCAGGGGTAGGGGAGGAGGAGGAGATGTATGTTTTCCTATAGCCTTACTGGCCCCAACGCAGCAACCTTTTAGAAGATATTTCAGTACAGAAACAACATGGATGCCAGATTCTGACTTACGAACTTAACGGAATCCGGCTCTCGATGTGTACATTCATCAGCAATCCAAATATGCGGAATAAAATTATCCTTCAAGTCCTCTCTGTACCAAATTAACCCTTATTTCAGTTTTTCCCCACGCATTACACAGGGCTGCAGCGACACCCGGTGGCCACCGGACCCAAGCACGGGTAAAAATGATGTGGCCAGACCCCACAGAAAAAAAAAAAAAATCCTACTTTCCTAGGGCATTTGCTCCCCAGCGATAATCCCCTGCCCCAGCACCAGCACCCTCAGAGCAGATTTGTCCTCACGAACGCAACCCCAGCAGGAGCGGGGAGGCTGGAGCAGCCAGAACACAGAAAGGCAAACCTACGTTCCGTCCCTATGTCCGTAGTTTCTGGAAAGCATTAAACCACCAACTGATAGAAGAGTCATTTAGTGTTTTCCAAACCCCTCTCCTATACAATGGAAAGTAGAAGTCAACATTATTTTTACAAGTAATCATTAATACAATGTCAGGAAACTGCTAACGGTTCTGAACAGAATTTATCAGTGCATTTCAGTAGGGCTAAAACACTGGGAAAAAAAAGCTTTGGAAAATGCAAAATGGTTTGGTTTTATGTTTCCAAAGCTTTTAGCTTTGTGGCTCCTGCTAAGAATGCAATTACATGAAGCAGGGGTGGGGGCTGCTCCCCTTTCCCCTAGCAGCTGGGGCACACAGCTGGGTTCAAGAGCCAGTTTATTTGACCTGGAACTGAAGTTTTCTGCTTTTCATTTCTGTGAAAGAGGAAAAAAAAACCATTTCAATAATTCAGGCATGTGTAACCTGTTTTTTATTCCCTAGAACAGAAAAAAAAACCACCAGTGTTCACAGAGCCTTACACATAAGCATATGCTTTCACTCCCTTAAGAAGGATACTTGTCCCCACACTGACAAGTGGTGTGACTAGGGTAGCAGTGAAGAATTTTTGTTGTATAGGAATAATCTGAAGAACTATGCAGATATACTAGACAAGATCACAAAAAAAGGCTGCAGGAGGGAGTAATGATGTCTGCACCAGTTATTTTCTTTCATGAAGACCTTGCCTTTCTCTTCCTCTTTTCCATTTTCCTAAGTTTCTATGGAACAAGGAACCATATTCTTGGGTGATGCTAAATCACTGTGTTGCTAGTAACGTCAGCATGTGTAGCTTACTGAGTTTTGCAGTAAACTCTAAATTCTCCTGCAATTTTCTGAAAGTTTCAGGAGACTGTACAAAGAATCCTCATCCCTTGGACATGAGCACCAAATGCTGTGCCTCTTGCATCTCTTGGTTGACCTTTATCACGCTCTGTAGTTACTCCAATCTTCAAAGCTCACATCACACTTTACCAGGCAATTATTAATGCTACCTACTAGCAGAAGGTACAAAGACAGGCAGGTCTTTTGAATGTTTTTCCCTGACAAAGTTAATAAACAGAGTGAGGAACAAACATTCAGTTCTCTAATACAACAAGCTCACATGCACCCCAGTATCTCTAGGAAAATGTGCTTAATTATGCAGCTGATCTAATCCCTGTTGCCAAATGCTTTGGGATCCACATAAGGAAGAAAATGCTACATGCAATTTACTACACATGCTTTACACAGAAGAAAATCATGAGAGGGGAGGGCAAGCACTTGCAGGATAATAGTGCTATAGAGAATGCTTCACAAGACACGTGACCAGGGCTAGAAGTTTTCCAAGTTCTGAATCTTTGCAACTTTAAGTGAAATTAATGGAAGTTGAAGGCTGTTCAGCATCTCAGAAAGTCAAGCCTTTAATTTCTTGTGCTTGCCATGGCTGTCTAGACTGTAACAGAGCGTAAGTTTATCTCCCTACTTCTCCCATCAAAGGAACTGAACTTGTTTCCCCTTCTATGTAACCTCCTGCCCAGAATGAAAAATACTGCGCACTCCAAAGCCAGGAAATGCTGAACTTCGTTTTAGATATTAGCCTTTTACCTCTCTCCTTTTCCTTTGGTTGATGATGGCCAATACTCATCCTTTACAATGCCCTAATGAGATTGCTAAAAATTTGCTTTGAAAACATTGTTTTCTTTATGCACCTGTGCCAGAAAACAGCATCACCCAACTGGCGCAACACTGAATTACAAAGGGGATTTTTGCACATCCAGCTCCAGTACCACAGCATTTTAGCATTAGTACAATAGTACTTTTTGTCACATAGCTTTAGAAAACACAGACTCTTTTGCTGATCTATAAATAGCACATACCTTTAGTTGGCTAGTAGTAATGGTTACGTTAAGGGATGACCACTGGTCTGCAGGCAGGATGGGCACAGTAAAAACTCAGAATTCCTTAAAAACGAGTGCCTAAAAATTCAGCACCCAGACCTAAAATTTTTAGGCTCATTTCCCCATATATTGCTTTGTATTTCTCCAGAAAGTGTGCAAACTTTCTGACCAAGACAGGCCTAGTATCTTTTTCTGGAGCATCGTGTGAGCAGTTTTCATCTGATCTCCACACCAAACAGCATTTGTGGGTGTTACTGCTCCTTCCTCCTTCCCGAAATAAGCAGGCTCTGGCTCCCAAGACCCCATTTCCAGAAGCTCCGTAGTGCCTTTCCAGCCACTTGACAGGGTCATACACCATCTTCTCCCTCCACGTAGCACCCGAGGGTTTAAGGTCCTGTGGGTACATGGCTCTGAAAGAGCCTGGGAGCTAGATCTGTTGGACTGTGGCGGCAGCGAGGGGCTCCGCTCAGGCTAATTTACACTCACTCATGAAACTTTGGTCTGATCCCAAATGGCTGCTGTTACATTCTTAATATACTTTGGTGTTACTCAAAACATACAGCTCTAACTCTGAAGCTGGCCCTGCTGTGAGCAGAAAGCCAGAGCAGACCCCCTCCAGAGGTCCCTTTCCCACCTACGCTTTTCTGGGACTAACGAAGGATGCAGGTTCGATGACATTCCAAAAATGACATGAGTCACACTGCCCAATGGGATGGTCCTCTCCTTCCTCCCTCCATCAGCTCCTTCCCGTCAGCACTATTTTGATTGCTTGTGGCTTTGTGGTGACCAACCCTGCTGAGCCCACTGATCAACTGCAAACTAATCTGGCCAAAACCTGTTTTTTTCCACCAAGTCAGTTCCCAGATTCACCCGCCCTGTGCAGCTGCATATGCACAAAGCAACAGGGCCCGATGGTGGGGACACTGGAGGACAAGGCTTGCTCCTTTTGGCCACACCAGCTTGTGTTAGCTGTGGCGGAGCAGCCTTTGAAGCATTGCAAAACCTGAAAGATTCACTTGACCAAATTGGTGGGATTTAAGCTTCTAGATCAGTTAGGTTCACTTTAAACTCCTGGGCCTGGGTAAATCGTCCAGCGCCTTTGGAAACACGCGGAGGTCCCTGCCATCCCCTTCCCCAGGTGTCCCACCTGGCCGCCCTCCATCCCCAGCAAGGGGAAAGCATGGGCAGGGTCCTCCACAAGACCCTCACACCCTGGGCACTGCTGCTGCTGCTTTCCCCTTCCTCTCCCACTCCTCATCACACTCCTTGCCTCTGGCGATGCCTGGACCCAGCGTCCGTGCAGCTGAGCCAGGCTGCTCCCTTTGGAGCAGCGGTAGCTTCTGCCTGTTCGGCAGGAGAAGAGGGACCCCAGAGGAGCCAGGCTGGTCCATGCAAGCTTTTGTGATCACACAGGTGCCCTCATGGCAAGCTGGCTTCTCTGAGCAGGCAGTATTTCAAGTAGAGAAGGCAACAACATGAAATGCCTCTTGACTGCACCACCAACCCCACCTCCTCCCTCCCCAAACCTCATCCACTCATCAATAATTCCCACCAGTCATCAAAGGGGTGTTGACCCCTCACTGAGGCTGAGATGGTGACTCTCCATCTTTGCCCTGTCCCAGAAACGCTGAAGGCACAGACCGTGTGTCGTTTCAACAGCAGGCAGAAAAAAATCCACGGGGCTCAGCCCAGACCACAAGCACGTAGGTAATTTTTGTGCTCTAGCTGATTCACAAGTCCTTGTCCCGGTTTAAAAACAGGCTAATTTGATCTGACTCTTCGAGGTAAAACTTGTTGCTCTGCACCCTTGTCATTGAAAAGGTTGCAAAATCTAACACATCTCAGCTGCAGCTTACCTTCGACCTCTGTTCCCACGCTGGACATACCAGCATTAGAGCTTATCAGATGTCAGCAACTCTGGCTTTCGACAACCTTGAGAATTTCAGCAGGAGATTTCATTGCGAACTAGAACTGAAACAAACCTCCTGGGATATTTTTACTAAAATGGGAGTGTGTGAGTGTATACCATGTTCTCTGTATGAGAGAGGGGATTGCTGACCAGCTTGTGGGACGACACTAGAGCCCTCAAAGTCTTGCTCTAACTTCATTTGCAAGGAGAATTCTCCATCCCAGATGAGGCCAACCCTGGCCTTCAGGCAGGGTTCGGCAGCCCTGGTAGTACACAGTCTATCAGATTCTCTTCCCATCACGCCCTCCCATCAAAGCTTTTGTGGAAACACATGTATCTCTACAAAATAACGTAATTTGCCAAAAATGTCACTTCAGCAACATTTTCTCAAGAACTTCCCTAGTACTTCTGAGGCTCCTGAACAACTGTAATAAACATACTAACTTGACAGTTGGTAAGCAGGAAATTCACACCACTTGGAAATTGTGAAACTTCACATCATGCTTTTACCAAGCAGCATGATACAAAGAGCACCCTGACATCACTGAAAAAGCATAAAAAATAGCAGCTGTTTCAACTTGGTAAGAGAAGTGCAGCTTTCCAAGTTGGAAGATGTGCTAAACTGAGCAGAAGACAGGAGCAATTTGGGAAAGTAATGAATTTGCCATCTGAGTTTGAGCAGGCTGTTAAATATGTAATGTCTGCCTGGCCTGGAAGCAGATCTGAAACTGAGTCTGAAACTGTATTTTCCCTTCATGCATATATAAAGAAGATAACCCTACCAATAAAATTGACTTCTGTGAATCAAAGGTTCAGAAAGTCAAAGTAGCCCATCGAGTGTAAAGCGCTCAGATGCGTATTTCCAAAAGCAATAGAAAAATCCCTCTACTGGTGAGTAACATTTTTTCTAGGTCAGCACTCAGCAGGAGATTTTGCAAGTGGGTATTTTTATTAAGGATTATAACTGCATGGATGCATGGCTGTCTTTTTAGCTTGAAACATCAGTGGAGAGACAATGAAGTAAAAAGAGAAGCAGATGGCACTGCAGCAAAATTGGGCAAGACTGTTTTGGGCATAACTGTAATGCTAACACACGCATACCTGCCAGTAGTCCTATGAGAAGCATTACAACCCATCCTGACCAGGCATCCAGCAAACTCTTGATGAACTCCCATATGGATTCCTTACTTTTGCTTGTAATCTGAAATTAAACATATATATAGACATGTTACAGATTCAGGCTGACACAGTTTTAGTGTAAAATGTTTAAAACAAAAAATATTTAACTTCCTAGAAGGTATATGCAATTTCTCTACTCTCTACTCCCCCCAGTCCCAATCATTTTCCAGAGATGCTCTGCTGATTACGTTGCTGGAAGCCCTTTCATATTTACAAACTCAAGACATACCACATCCATATTTTTAGAAGTCCTCCTCAAGACATACAACAAGGTAGGAAGCAATAACTTTGGAAAACTGCTTGGTTTTCTCACCACCAGGATGGCTGTAACCCAGGGACCACAACGCATCAAAGCCAGACACCTTTACCTTTCTATGGCGGTCAGTGTCACGCGATTTCTCCCGCAGCCAGTCAATGGTGTGGAAATCTTCGTAAGTTCCAACATCGGGGAAAGGTTCATCCAGAAAATCCATCAGGTTGCCAGAACCATTCATGTCTCCTGCATTGACCATATTAGAGTCTGTATGTACAGGAAAAACAAGTATGTCAATAAATTCAGGCAGCTTTGCCAGACATTTCAGAATCAAGTTTTCCAAAATACCTCCACAAACCACAAAGTCAACAGAGCACGAGTCAGCAGTCCTGGTGCGCACTTACTGCAATCTATGCATTGCCACTAGAAAAAGTATTTTGCTGAAGACTACTTCAACAGCTTAGCAAACCCTAAAAAGCACATACAAAAAGCACAGCGTCCAAGTGCAGAAATACCAGCTTTCCTGAAAACAGAGCCCCGAAATCCAGGATGGTTCTGGGCTTCTTCTGCAATGATACATCCTGATCACACGCTGAAAGAAGCGCTCTGCCTGCAGCGAGATCATCGAGTAGGCAAGGTCACCAGCTCAGAAAACAGGTGATACACTAGAATTTACCATTCATCATGAACTGCAGATTTTACATAGCACCATTAGTGATAACACTGCAATAGTGTCTAGTTTTGCATGCTCCCCGCATTGATCCGCTTCCCTTCCACTGCTCAGAAGGCAAAGCTCGAGACCACAGTATGTCTACGCTGCATCAGGTCTGGAAATGCAGTATCTCCTTCAAGTTTGCTTTTCAAGGGCTAGGAGAAGAACTATTCTTGGGAGAACCTGAGTGGTTACCTTCTGTCCCATATACAAACTTTCCAAATTTGCTTTTAAGAAAGCAGGGGGAGAAACAGCCACCACATGTCCTGCTAGAGCACAAGAATAAAGAAACCTATCCCCAAACTATAACAAGCAGTTACCAGAGGCATTTGGTAGTTAAAAAGGAGATCAAAGTAGGCTGTGAAATAATATATACTCTAGAGTGTGGCACACAAGCTGAGTGGACATTTTCAGCCCAGAAGTTTTTGGGGACACGCTCTCTGGGTTTACAGACTACCAATACAAAAGCAGAGAAACATCCATGCCCATTGCTCTGAAGCCCTGGAAACTATACCTTGTTCATGCAATCCACATAAGCAAAGCATGAAAAAGTTAACTCATAACCACCGTTCCCTTTTTTTTTCCACAAAGAGCTCAGCAACATCTGGCTAGGTGCAAAAATGACTGTTATCTCCCTTAAAGGTCAGGTCCCAAAGTAGTCACTAATATGACAAGCTCCAGAAATGGCTGACATCATTCCCAATGAGAGGCACTTTTAGTAGCATGAGAATCGATTAAATGAAGTAGTTTAGGCACACAGTTGGATTCATCCAACTTAACTTCAGCCATCCAAAAGTTTCATGTCTGGACTATAAGAACCACCTAGGCTGCCTCTAGAGACAGAGAAAGATGTGGGTAAGGGTGACTGCCTGCTCCTTTAAAGGCATCTGGGTCAAGGACCTTTTTGAATGCGACAAAGGATTATAAGCAAAGGAGGAAGCCTGAACAAGAACATACAGGGACACAAACGTGATGCAAATGCTAAGGGAGGCAGTGATGGGAACCTGTCGCGGTTTAAGCCCAGCCGGTAACAGAGCACCACGAAGCCACTCGCTCACTCCGCCCCCCTGGCCATGGTGGGACGAGACAAGGACTGGGAGGGATCACTCACTGCTTATGGCTACAGGCAAAAGACAGGCTCAACTTGGGGAAGAAACAACATCAATTTAATTTACTACCAATCAAACCAAAACAAGGATACTGAGAAGTAAAACCAGATCTTAGAACACCTTCCCCCCATCCCTCCCTCCTGCCCGGCTCAACCGCACTCCCGGTTCTCTCTCCCTCCTCCTCCCGGCAATGGGGTCAGTCCGCCACACCTGGTCTCTGCCGCTCCTTCCTCCTCAGGGGGAGGAGGACTCCTCCGCACTCGCTCCTGCTCCGCCGTGGGGTGTCTCCCGCGGGAGACGGTCCTCCACCAACTTCTCCACCGTGGGTCCTTCCCGCGGGCTGCAGTTCCTCACAAACTTCCCTGGCGCGGGTCCCTTCCCCGGGCTGCAGTCCTTCAGTCCCAGCCTGCTCCAGCGCGGGCTTCCCCACGGAGCCCCGGCCATCTTGGGGGACATCCATCCCCCTGCTCCGGCGTGGGCTCCTCTCTCCCCGGGCTGCAGGTGGGCATCTGCTCCCCCGCTCCCCTCCATGGCTGGGGGGGACAGGGGACGGCACAGGGGCTCCTCTCCCACCCCAATCCCCGACTCACCGCAGGTTTCCCCTCTTAAATCTGCTCTCCCACAGGTGTTTCCACTGTCACTGACGGGCTCGGCCTGGGCCAGAGGCGGGTCCGGCTCCGAGCCGGGGGAGCTTCCAGCAGCTTCCAGCAGGAGCCGGCCCTGCGGACCCTCCCTGCTACCAAGACCCCACCACACAACCCCAAAACAGAACCAACCCCGGTCAGTCACACTCACTGATGAGGGCATGTGGGAGTGTGCGAATGTCTATTCCAGTGAGGTTTTGTGATCGGGGACCTCGTCAGTTAGGAAACTATAGGAAAAAGAGGGGAAACCAGAAACAAAATACAGAGACACAAACCTGACAAAGCAAACACGGAGACCGTGACAAGAAACAAACCCCACCACTCACACTAATTGAAGAGCTATTAATTGCATGTGTGCCTCTGGGATACATGATCAGCTTTGCTACTGGTTGAACCTGCACATGGGAAAGTGGCAGCCGTGTCCCCCAGCGTGGGCAGAGACCCCGGGGCCATGGGCTGGGGTCCAGCGGCCAGGCAGGAGGGTCCTGGGCCAGGACGGCTGGAGGAGGCAGCCATGCACTTCTACATCACTTAACAAAGTGTGCCTCTAAAGAGTGATTGATCCCATCCGTACTAAATTAGGTGCCTGGGAAATGGGGTCTTCCAGAGAGTACCTAGGGTTTGTAATCTGAAATGGCAAGCCTAAAAAAAACAACTAACAGGAGGTTAGGAGAAAAAAAACACATTAAAACACTTAAGAAAAAATGGGGACAGATACAGACTTTATGGGTTTTACAGAACTGACCCTGCAGAACCTGTAGCTCCTTGACAGACACAAGATGGCTTTTACAGGTCACTGATGAGGCTAGCACAGTACTAGCAACGACTGCTACCCACTTTCCTTCATCAGATATGGAAACAGGGATTTCATGAGTAAAGAATTTGGATCTTTGAATGTGAGGAAATTTCCCAATTTTGTAATTGGAACAGGCAAAACCGTGGCAGACAGGCTTTTAATCGACTGTCCATACACCCTGCTGCTCTGCTCGGCCCCCTTTATTTACTGCCTTTTTTTCCTCCTCTCTCCATTTTCAACTGTTTTACTTGAATCCTCTCCATTTAATTTTTTTCCCTGGTGGGGACTTTAGGGATGTAACAATCGTGAATACTCAGCTTTGTCAGGGTCTGCTCTTTGCACTCCACTGGGTCGGACTTTTTGGACAACACAGACAATGTGCTCAGCACAAGCTGCTGAGAAAAGCATTATCTTACAGGCAACCAGCAGGTCACCATTGTAATGCTATAGAAGTCTTTTTAAGTGCGGAAATCAAGTAATCTCCAAGCACCGTGGCATGTTTGTCTGAAAGAGAATCGAGCAAGGGAGTTGCAGCCTGGGGAAGGAAACCAACTGCAGAGCAGGTGTCCCACACGGCACTGCTGGGCACAAAGAAGCTGCCGCAGGATTGAGGCGATTTAAAAAACATCAGTTAAGAGGAGTGACAGCTGAGAATAGCAACACTTCACCAAACAGACGAGAGCACACTCCTACATTTGCTAAGGGAAACGAGGGTCTGAAGGCGGGATGCTGGGGCTGACGCCAGGGAGCTGAAGTTGCAAGCGGACCTTGAGTTCGGTGTCTTGTAAACCATGACCGAGGACTGGAATGGGAAGCTGAAATGAGGTGAAAGGATTAGACCGTGCTATTATTCTGTAACGCTGTGATATTTTGCAGGTCATTTATTTCACCCTATTCTTCCCCTATAGTGAAGGAGGTCCTGTAAAGAACATGCCGTTCAGACCGCTTGCCTGCACGAAACAGCCCCCCCTGCTACATAAACAAACTTCTGGGAACTCTTGTGCTGAAAGCGTTGGCAAGTTTTCCTTAATACTACAAGAAAACTACCCAATGTGCTAGTTATATCACATAAAAAAATAGCTTTCTAAGTATGTTGTCAATGCCCAGCACATGACAGTATTGTGATGGATAATACCAGGCCAGACCACAAGTATGTAAGATAATTACAATCTCAGCCTGAATCTACCCCAAAAATACGTGCTATACAACACGTCCAGGGAAGAGAAAAATGTGCTAGAGACCACAGGGCCATGGAAGACTAAGAAAACAAACAAACTTTGAACTCTAGGTAGCGTACCAATACCTGGAAATTGCAGCTAGCGGGATGATTATTAGCCTTAAAGTTCACTTAAGGTACTACGCTTCTGAAAGCAGAGATGTGGTATCAGATTATGCAAAACCCAATTTTAGCAAATAAAACCTAGCTATAGCACTTCTGAACTGAGTACTACAGAGTTCCCATCTTATGTCCTAGCACTAAGCACCATAAGCGTCACTTTCTCTTTATTTTGCATTTATTTATCTCACCTTACTTCGGCATCTGAAATAATGTCCGAAGTTTATTTCAGGATAAGCTAACTTGCCCTCTTAGAGATGCTTGCAGAGATGCTTCCAGTTCTGCCAGCAGAACTGGAGCCTTACACAAATAACTCAGTTATAGATATTTTAATTTAATACACATAGGTTAAGGGCAAATTAATCTCATCCCAACATGAATTGTAGTCAGGTATACTGCAGCAATCCACTCTGATGATGGCAAAAATACAAGCATTCGTGGTGCGAGCTGTCTCATCTAGCATGAGGAACCTGCACTAGACTCTGGACACTAAAATCTAGACTCCTTTCATAGCTGATGAGAGGAAGTATACTCTATTCAGATGCAATTTATCTGATTTATTTTAGATATTTACATTAGAATGAGACAGATTGTTTCCCAGAGTGCTAATTTCTGTTTCCTGATTACAAAGAGATGTCAGAAGTAGACATCCACATCTCATCAAATGCATCTGACACTACCAATTCAAAAGAAAACATTGCAATACCATTACATGCAGAATTAGTAACAAATGCAACTCATAGCTATTTCTAACACCTGAGCGTCTAAGATACTCTGGCAGAGCTTATATACACTGAAAGGTGTCGAATCTTGCTGAGTTAACCGTTTGACATATGTATTTTGTCCCTTTGTTGTTCTATGTCTTAGATGTCCTTGCTGTCCTTTCCACTACTTTATGTTGCATCAGCATCTGGAAATTTGTGCAAGGGCAAATGTTTCCTGCTTAGTCCCCTATTCTTTTCCTAATAATTCTTGGCATTCCAGCAGCTTTTCCTAGGGCAGACATCCAACGTTTTCACTGAGCAGTCTGCCATGACTCCAGGCTATGCTCCACGAGAGGCAGTGGCCAGTTTGGAGCCCATCGTTCTGTGGTCTCCTAGGGACATTTTCCCCATTGCTTTGCCTTTATCAACTTTGAATTACATCTGCCATTTTATTCCCTGCAATACAGTAGAGATCCTTCGTCAGTTCTCAACAGTGAGCTCTCATTTTACTGACTTGCTTAGCGTATCTACAACTGAACATTTTTGTCAACACTCAGCTTTAAGAATTGTAAATAGGTTCTTGCTAAAAACTGAATGAGGAAACCTCCTGAACTCAGAGGGTTCTGGTTAGCAGATTCCCTGAATTTAGACCCATGCCAGACTACTGCGGTCCTGTATGTGGAGCAAGGTCCTGGCAAGCATCGATTCACATATTGAGAGAGATCACAGGGCTAGACTGGCAATTGTGCCTCTTGATAGAGGGCTCTCCTGGCTGCCACATAACCCTAGGTGTCTTCCCAAAACCTTGGGCCAGGTCAACCTGATGTTCAGTCCCCTATCTCCGAGCTAGCCATGCTTGGCGCACGATAGTCTGAAGCCAGAAAGAAAGAGACCTTGCCCTACAAACATCGGTCGGAGGTGCTGCATGAGAGCAGCCAGAGGTAAGGGTCAAAAGAGCAAGTCCAAAGATAAGCCCATGAGGCTTGATGACTGTAGGAAGCCAGGTAATTTTTGAGTAAGTAATCACTGAAGCCTCCCTCCTATGCAAAGAAAGCAAAGAAGAGATTAGTGCAAATAACCTACAGAAGCTGCCTGACAGCCGGGACATGCCAACAAGCACAGCAGGTACTGCATGGACTGCAGGCCTCTTCTGGTACATTTAACTTACTTTTTGTTATTTTTTAAAGAACCAAAAGGCAGTAGTACTATCACCTTTAAGGTTATGGTTTTTTGCAGGTCCCACAGTGAGTAAACTCATCATGTGATTGGGACCAACTGTATGATACACTGCAGCTTGGAGCTAAGTTTTATAGCAGATCAATAAATTGCATTTACGATGGAAATGCTGACAACCTCTCAGCTTTATAGCACTGTTACAGCATGTGCAAATGTAAAAGCCACAGCTAGAAGAGCTCTATCGGTGAACTGACGTTCTAGGTATTATGTTGACTGACTGATCGGATCTGAAATGGATTTGACATGGCAAGCACAGGCCAAAACATCTCATGGTTCAAAGAAGCTGAAAAGTATACTGATGGGAAATAACTAGCTGAACAGTCATCAAAGGAAAAGTCTTGGCCCTGGCTTATTGTTACTAGACATGCTAGTTCCATGCTACGTTCTCCTCATCCTGTTTTCTGTTTTAATTGGACACATTACACTGAGGCAGGCAGTACGTTTTTTAATGCAATTCCAACAAGTTTCGAATTACTTTCAGCAGATCACAGTTACTGAATTACTTCAACACTTCAAATGTTTCTGGCAGATGAACATTCACCTACACACTTTCATCTGCATGCTGTTTTCCTTGAAGACAGTAGCGGGGGATTGCTATGTGAAACATAAGAGTATGCAGGCAGCAAAGCATACCTGCCTTCAGTGACTCTCCTGCTGTAGCATAAGGAAGAAGTGAACGTGGCAAGAGGCTGGGGAAAGAAAGCAAAAGCCTAAAGGTCATTTGCAAGTTCCTTAATTCACATTTGTTTGGAGTGACTTTTCCAGGGCATCCAAAGCATCGTCTGTTCCATCTCTTCCAAATGTGGTGCGAGTTAGCTGACACACAAAAGCAGAAATACAGTGCATCTCAGGGCTTTTCTATGCTCTGGTACCAATACACGTACAATGATCACACAGGGGAGATCCCACTCCAGGCACAATGCTTTTGAAGTGATTCGTGGTCATTTCAATCATGACTCTATCAGTCGAGCACGCCACTGATCCGAATGGTCGGTCAGCTTAGCTGTGCTCATACGGCATGACACGACAGCAGGTACTGCACGAACCGAGGAGCATGCGGGCTGTGAAAATCCTTGGGATCTATTTTCCATAGCACCCAATAATGAACAACGCAGTCTTACCGGTTTACTAACTGGCAATCGTCACAAGACCCCTTCACGCTGACGGATGATTTGCTGCTCTCTGTGCCCTTAATACTTGTATTGACCGTTCCTAGTACCGTATTCTCAAAACGGCCAAGCATGGTGCCCCAGCCTCATGGCCATTACCTGCTCAATGTGATCGGTCGAGCAAAGGCGCCTTGTCTTGAGAGCTGGGTGCTCTGCCAGCATCCATCCATCCCCCATCCCAAGGGATTTAAGCCTAGTCGCAGAGATGGACACGGAGCGCTCTCCACCCAGGCCTCGAATCCGGGCAACGAGGTCAGCGCTGCCCGCGGTGTGAGCTGAAGCAGTCGGTGTCCGGAACGAGCTGTGAGAGGATAAGGCTGAGGGAGAAAGCTCCTAGAGCTGAGCGCGGTTACACCACAGGGCTTCACCACCAGCTGGCCAGAGAAAACGGGCCCGATAGCTCAGGAAGGCGGCAAGCAAGATTATTAACAGGGTCGCCTTGAAAGACGTGAATGAAAAGTACATGGAGATGATTAGGGGCCAATGCCTTTTGGGGAGGGGTCAGAGGACGAGGTCTGTTTAGCCCAGAGCCAGGAAGGCCGAGGGGTGTGGATGTAATTCCCCTTCCACCACCCGCCATGCAGGAGAAGACGACCTAGAAATGGCAAGGTGACATTGCACCCTACAGGACATGGGAGGCAGGTAAATGGTTCTGGAACGTTCTTCTAAACAAGAAGTAAGATGCTTTTGGGTGGTGATTTTGCAAGGAAGATGTCTCCAGCAAAGGCAAGCAGGATGAATCACCGGCGAGTTCAACAGGCGGTTTTCTGCAGGTTGAAAAATATCCGTGGGCAATTTAAGACTATTCACCGTAGAAGACTCAGACTGAACAAGCTGACTGATTTACTGACCTTCTGTCTTAATGATGGTGTTTAAAAAAAAAAAGTTAAAATGGCCTTGGATCAGAGCAAGGTTCAGACTCCTGGAAAAATAAGAAAATGCTGAACCCAGTTACAAGCCTTTTTTGGAAACATAATATGGCACATAAAAAGCAGAGAATAGTTAAACTGGGAAAATACAGAGGGAAGACGGGATATTAAAATTGGCAAATGCCTTTCCTACAATTCAAGGACTAGTTCGCAGCCTCCGTATACAAGTAAATTGCACTGCAAACCCTCATTCTCCTGCCACACAAGCTCAGGCAGGCTGCAGTATCGGAAACATCACTGTAAAATATTGCAGCATTTTACTGTATGGCCCCCACACACACATATTAAGGAGTTTCCTGCTATGATAGTGCGGGCAAGCTGTATACAGTCACATCTTTGATGTGCAGCTTTACCCCGAGTAACCTCTATGGAAAAAATTATGAAGCCGCAGCAGAGCTCAAAAAACACAGGGCACCGGATCACAGGGGAGAGGGCCTGGGAGAGCAGGGGAAGGCGGGAGGGAACATTTGGGATAAATGGCGGAAAACTGAGGCACAAAATGCTCCTCCGCCCCTCCTCAAGCACCACACGGGCTCGTGGGGCGAGCACAGGGGAGATAACAGGGCTGGCTGGGAGCACAGGTGAAGGGAGGCACTGGGGGACATGGGGCACACCAGTGCACCCCAGGAGCTGATAAAACAACCATCAGGGCTTCTCGACCCTTTGGCGATGGCCTGACTCCCTCTCCTCCTTTTCTCCTCCTGGGAGGCCCCTGGGTCCGCACGCTTCTCTTCCTCCGAGGGGCGAACCTCATCCCAGCATCCTGCTCCCCGCTCTTTCCCAGGATGACTGTCTCTTCAGAAACCAATTCCTTTCAGTATGAAATATCATGTGACTGGTCTCTGTTCAAGTTTTCTTGGAAAGTCTGAGCAAAATCAGTTCAGCTGCTGAGTTATGTCAGAAATGGAAGGGGAAAAAAAAATCCCAGCTCTTTCCCCATGAGCTCTGAGTGGAATTTTTGCACTCACATAACTCAAAATCAGCTCCATATAAAAAAATGCTAAACTCATGTACCTGTTTCCAGCAAATCTTAAAGATCCCTCCAATAAATTTAGTTGTTAGTGTAGATGTCGAGGCTGTGGAAAAAGCAGGAGGGAAGCATTGCTATCTCTGGAACATCCATCTGAATTTTTCTAACTGAGCTGAAACATCTCTATTAAAGGATGCTCCTCTGCTAACAGCCCGTCAGGTTGGGCAGATGAGCCCCGTGGGCCTGCATCAATCCCACATGCCCTTGCTTCTTGAAGGAAACAAGATTTGATTAGATAAAATTCAGAAAGCCTTCAGCATCTGGGGTAAGAAAGTAAACTTCAGAAGACAGGACAGACTGGAAATCAGGCTACCAGTGTAGCAGCATCTATAGTTTCTATTCTTGATTTCCCTCTAGTTCCCTTCGTCACAAAAAAGAGGGGAAAATTCCCTCCTAGAGCAGCCGGTTTTGCTGCCACGGAGCTCCGAGCCAGGGCTGAAGGATTGAGGGTGCTGTACAGTTTTCCTCCTCGTGCCACACGCAGCCGAGCTTTGCAGCACCAGGTTTGGGTTTCCAGCGCTGCTCTTTGTCTCCTCACTGAGAAAATGATAGGATTAGGCAGGGGGGGAAGCAGTTCTTGGACTGGAAAAAGGCAAATACATTCAGAGAGAACAGAGTTGCACTGTCGGAAGGGAAATGCCCTGGTATATAGTTACTCCTAAAAAGCTCTCCCCTGAAACGGGGTGTTCAATGGCATTAAACGCACCTCTCGCCGAAAACCTTTTTAAGCCTTCAGCTTGAAATAGAGCTGCTAAACCTGCAGTAGAAAAGCCATTAATCTGTTCTACCATGTCACTTCTCAGGATTTGAGCAGAGGCAGTGAGTCATTTTCACACAGATGGAGGGCAATGTTTTCCTGTTTGCAGGGCACTAGGTTTTATTGCTGCATTTGATGCCGATGGGCTGCGCGGTTACAGACGAGTTACTTCATACTGCCAAGAGGAAGCTCCCCCACCTGCAAGACAGGGAAACCTTTTCCTTGGGGTGATGTTTGAGAACAACATGTCGAAAGTGTTTTAGGAATAGCAGCCGACCGTAACCCTGCCAGAGTTTCTCTTTTGGCATTAACGATCGTGTGTGATTTTTTTGGTTCTGCTGGACTAGAGAAGAAATCTGAGAAAACCTCGTACCTGGTGCGTACGTATGCACACACACGCACACAAACAAATTAGACTCCTACTCTACAACCTGATCCCATTTCACCAAATGGAAAAATCAACACACGCACCCCCTTTGAGCACCCTGCAAGCTGCAGCCTGATGGCAAAAGCAAACTGGGAAAGGACCTACGGGCACTACGCCGCCGTTTGAGGGTTGTGCACCGCGCTGAGCTAAGAGCAGGTCAGACCCGAGAGAAGCTCACGCGACACAACGCTGACCACCAACACGTGCAGAACAGCCCTGAACCGTGGGCGAGGTGGGGGAGCAGGAGCCTCCCGCTTCCCCCAGCACAAGCACCGGGGTACGGCCACGATGCCGCTCGCTTTCCCCTCCATCCCAACACGCAACGGCTTCACGCTGAAGCAGCTCCCAGAGCGGGGAGGTTACGGCACTCCAGGGAGCCGGTTCGCTCCAGGCAAGTGGGAAGGACCCAAGCCCAGGGCAAACGCTCCCCTCCAACGCCGTCCCCTTCTCCTTCTCTCATTTAAAAGCCACCAGTCGCTACCTTTGAGAAGGTACTACCTTCACAAGGCAGACCCCGACGCGTGCAGGGGCTGAGCACCCGTGCAACCGCGAGTTGGAGCCGGAGCACGGCACCCCGGTGCTGCCAGGCAGAGACCCCTCCACCTGGGGACGTTTCCAGGATCACGCTTTTATACTAAATAACTGTTAAAGGACTTAAGTCCTTGATTTCCGAGGTGCCCCCACATACATTTAAGGCTGGCATCTTGTCACCGGTCGCACAAAAGATGCCTGACTCCTATCGGGAGACCAGGAGAACCACGGCCCCGCGCGTATTTCCGTAGGGCATTCAAATACGATCCGGGGTGGAAGGGAAACCCATCGCGGTTGGGAAACCCACGCGCGGCAGCCCCGCTGTGCGCTTCGCGTGGGCGAAGAGCCAAGCCTCGGCACGCCTGGTGAGCGAGAGCACGGCTCGGCTCGCGGCCGGCGCTGGAGAGAATCGACCCAGCCTTAAATTCCGAGGGAGTCGGGAGAACAAACCCAGCGCGGGCGCTGTCAGGATGCCACCCTCCCTGCCACCTTGCACAGCGACAGGTTTGTATTTCTGTCGCTTCTGAGGTTCGTTCAGTCTTGGAAAAAAACCCAGAGGTTCTGGTGAAAAAAAATAAAATGGAAATTTATTTTTCTTTTCAGTTTTGAAGAACCTTTGTCCTTTCTTACTTCATTGCAATAATTCATTATGCACTCCCCCCCCCCCCCTCATTTTCTGATGCTGACACTACTGCATACCTGATCGCTGGGAACCAGAATTAACCTTTCACTAGGACGTACCACCTCCTTCAGCACAGGAGATCTAAAATCTCCCCCACAATTGTAAGGGTGAGCACAGAGAAACCCTAGGCCTGCTGAATTTTCAGATCTTTCCAATAGTGGGAAAAATCTATTTAAACAAAGAACAGGATTTTCAAGAATAAGAAAACTTCCTGTAGACTAGGAGTGAAAAGTCACCTGACTCTATGCCTGATGAAGCTGTGGCTGAGTCATCCTCCGTTCTCTGGCAAAGGCACAGAATTATTTATCAGCATTCTTAAAAAAGCAAAAAAAAAAGGTATAATTTTATTTTTCTGACTAGTATGACTAGTATAAGCTTAAAATTTAATTTAGCTTCTTGCATTCTAATATTTGTATTAGAATAATTTTTAAAAGTAGTAACATATTTTAAAAACCCCTAAAACATATTAAAAAAGCAATACAGAAAAAAACCACCCCAGCAAAGTCACCATTTTTTCTCCACAAATATACATCTTCATATATTTGTATAGAGTGCATAATTAAACACCCACACCAGGAAAAGAAAACAGACTCTGGACTTTGCTTATATAAATACCAACAGTCCAAAAAAGCAGTTTGGCATGGACTTTTCAGCCTTTTGGTGACTGGCATTTTGTGTAAGAAGCAAAAATCTGCTTGTCATCTCACGTTCCTTCTGGAAAAGAATTTTTCAGGCTTATATCAGACGACAAGCAAAACCTACCTGCAAATTACACAGGAAACCTGCCAGACTAGGTGCTTTCAAACATTGTCAGCAAAAATTAACAATAAAGGAAAAGCTTGTTTCCCCAAATACATCTACTAGCCCCCTGAGCAAGTTAATCCTCATTCCTTTATAAGCTCAGACACATCTATCTGTACAACAACCACTTTCTTTAGGCACCCAGGAAAAATAAAGCAAGCAGGGAATGCAAGCAAAACACTAGAGCTGCTCTCCCTCCGCACGACTGGATGATGATGGCTGCTCCCGTAAATACAGAATTCAGCAGACGCCCGAAGGAGCCATAGCAAAACACAGGGACAAAGGGCCTTCTTCAGCGTTACAGCTCCGTCTGGCAGCGTTTCTACCGGAGCTGTCGGCCGGACCATCAGCACGGAGCCAGCAGGCAGCCTCTGCACCTGCAAACCCTCTGCTTGCAGAAAAAGCCGCTCGCTTTTCCAGCAGAAACTCTGCCCGACGGAGCTGGCGCTCTGGGACGGCAGCACGAGAGCAAGCGGGAAATCAATTTTTTCCATGAATTCTGTTGCTTACCTGCAATGCCACATCATTTAGCCCAGTCCCAAAGATTTTTTTATAGCATCCTTTCTTGGGTGGTATGGCTGCAAAAGCAGTGATGTCATGGGGAGGAAGCAGTAACTATCATGTGACTGCATCCTCCGTCTATAGGATATCTGATAGGAGACGGACCAGGCTGTAATCCAGCAGGATTAAACCGCAAGCTTCTTTACCCTGCCCTACCTAGTCGGTCACCATCAGCACACGTGCTGCTTCCCCCCGCCCCCAGCCCGAGCTCGTTATTTTTAAAAGGGGTTGCGGATTTTGTTGCGACAGCAGTAAGGATCACGGTTTTTCACGAGGAAAAAGTATAGTAAGTATGCTGCGTGCAAAGCAAGAAGTATCCCTGTTGCATCTGCAGCAACGCTCAGGTGTCGTATTTTCTTTCATCTTTATGAAATATGTAAGCACAGCAGCTTGGAAATGAGACAAACCACAATTCCAGCACCCCTCACATTTCTCCTTCTCCCAGTGCTTCATTTCAAGCTTATCCAGACTGACTTCCCTCCATCTTCTGTCTCACACTTGAGCTTTACAATCTTACCTCAAAGGTTTCATCCCTGTTACCTTCACTTCTTCGTTCTCCCCACCATCCATCCATCACTCCTCTTGCAGCTGTCTGCCTTTTCTCCAGTGCAACCGTCACTGCTTCAAAGATCCTCTGCTATATGCCAGCCTAATTTTCCTTTCCAAAACTTCTGCTTAGGTTTTCCCATCAAATATTTTAAAACTAGAACATCCTAAAATGTTTTATTTAAAATAAAACAACAAAACAATTACCCTGACTTTCACATTTTGGTTAACTGAGTATTACATCTCAGAACCACATTTTGGGGGGATTTTGGTGGGTTGTTTTTTTGTTTTTGTTTTTAAGGATTTTATTATATGCTACAACGTATTTGAGTTCTACAACAAAATAATAATTTGAAAAGTTCTGATTGTAGAAATTTGGTACAAGCCACCAGAATCATGTTCTGCAAGGCAGAGGCTGCAGCCGTTCTTTGTGAAGGTCAGGTACATGTTTGTACACGTGCAATGTGTTTTATTTCAGGACATTCACCTTACTGCTCCTTTTCCCATATTTGAATATTGTGCCGACTGGTTTTACCCTTAAGGGTATCCAGGGACATGCTTTCTGTTACCAAGCAGATGCAACTGCTGGTAGAGGGAGATCTTGCACAAGCACCCATGAAAATATCCACGGGTAACTGAAGGTGCACGCATGACTTCCACTCACTTCAAAGGCTAAGGAATGCAGTTTTGGAAAACCTTTTTGTCCCAGTGTGTTTTATGGGACATAAACATTTATGGGTACGCTAAGCAGGCAGCCCTGCCCAACAAAGCAAGCCAGCTGATAGTGTAGAAAACCTTTTTTCAGAATGGCTACACAACTCCTCCACATCTTGTCTATAAGCTGTAGAAAGTTCCTGTACTCCTTATGTCTGATACGTACTCCCCACGCAGAAGCCACATTTGGATTTTATTATGAAATTTGAACACTTAGCTTGCTTCCCCTGAAGTTCCCACACCTTTCTGCAGTGAGAAGCATGCCGTTAGAGAAGAGATTTGATTACAGCCTTCATACAGAGCACTGCAGATCACAGTTCTCTGCCACTCATAGATCAGGAACAGCCCCAGGCGTATTATAACCATGTCAGTGAAGTGTGGAAAAGTGATCGAAGTCCTAAATTCCTGCTAGTGTCTGTTCTTTGCGCCCATTATTAATAGGCCAACTGAATTCTGTGGAGGAAGTTAAACACCGAGTACTTAATTTATTTCCTTGATAATGTATCTGTAGTTTTCCTTAATCAGTTTACGAGAGGGAAATACAGAAAACAGCAAGCAGCATTTAGTTGGTCAGACACAAACATCTATACCTGGGAACTTGTCCTGGTTTCAGCTGGGATAGAGTTAATTTTCTTTGTAGTAGCTGGTACAGTGCTATGTTTTGGGTTCAGTATGAGAACAATGTTGATAACACACTGGTGTTTTCAGGTGTTGCTAAGTCGTGTTTATACCAAGTCAAGGATTTTTCAGCTTCTCATGCCCAGCCAGCGAGAAGGCTGGAGGGGCACAACAAGTTGGCACAGGACACAGCCGGGGCAGCTGACCCAAACTGGCCAAAGGGGTATTCCATACTATGGGATGTCATGCCCAGTATATAAACTGGAGGGAGCTGGCCTGGCAGGATCACTGCTCGGGAACTAACTGGGCATGGGTCAGTGAGTGGTGAGCAATTGCATTGTGCATCACTTGTTTTGCATATTCCAATTCTTTTATTATTATCATTGTCATTTTATTATTGTTACTATTGCCATTCTTAGTTTCTTCCTTTCTGTTCTATTAAACTGCTCTTATCTCAACCCACGAGTTTTACCTTTTTTTTTTCCCCGATTCTCTCCCTCATCCCACTGGGTGGGGGGGGAAGTAAGTGAGCAGCTGTGTGGTGCTTAGTTGCCGGCTGGGGTTAAACCACGACAGAACTTCTGTGCCGCAAGACACACACTGTAACACAAACACCGTGCCCTAGACATGGAATAGTAATTTTAAGCACTAACCAAACCAGTGCAAGGGCCTCAATCCCCCATTTTCTTCCTGGACAGACTTTCTTAAATTCACTTCCTAATTTTTCCTTGTCTATTAGCATAGCTGAACTCATCAAGTCTCCTGCTGAATGTGTATTTTTAGTTGGATGGTCTAACCGCAAACAACCTAAAGGGACAGAATATCTAGTTCTCTATAGAAAATGTTATTCTATAACCTAGATATGTATGTTCAAATTTAAGAGATTATTAGAAATCATCAGAAGCCAGAAACAGCTCCTAAGCAGCTTTTAATTCCAAGAATACTGAGATTTTCCAAAGTGCAAGCAAATCACTTAATTGACATTTACAGATTGCAAAACCAAATCAGCTTTACTCTCTGGTATTTTCTTGAAATGATACTTAGTCAATTGAGTGGTCTCAGGAAAAAAGAAAATATTCTTCAAATGATGATTTGGAAAAGACTGTTCTTGCCTTTGCTAGCCTGCAGTTTCTCAAGTCTCTCTGTAAACACATTTTTCTTCCTCTCAAAGATCTATGACTCTATAGTTAAATAGTTAAAAAGGAGACTGGATGCAAAACAAGCTGTGAAGTGCCCTCTTCCCTAAAAATTCAAACTTCAGTTTTACATCCACTGAAAACAAAATACATAGTTCATCTAATTCCTAAAAAAAAAAAAAAAAATTTAAAAAAATGCTCTTTTTATACAGCACTTACCTTGAAGTCCTGCAAAGCGCTTACAAGAACTGCAGCAAGAAATACATATAAGACTTCATTCTTATAACAGAAAACCCATACCGACATACCCATTATAGCTTTTGTTGTTGATCCTGATGTTAGCGAGACAGACACGGTTGGTATTCCAAATCACTATTTCTAGCAGACCGTTTAAAAATAACCTAAACCCTGTCATACCCTTAACGCCCTGCAAATACTGGACGGAGACAGGAGTCATATGTCAGTGCTATGATTTTGCCTGTGCTCCTGCAGCTTAGGGTTGCAGAGAGAAACTGAGAAATGGCCTTTCTGCAATTATGCAGGTTTAGTGTTTCCTTTGTGAAAGCAGCAGTAAAGTTCAGCCTAAAAAAAGTTAACTCGGATTCTTCTGAGTGGCTCCCACCTTGGAATTAGTCATAAGTAAGATATTACAGAGCTAATTATGTCAACTTCCAATACAAATCTACGAAGCACAAACTTCTGTAAGAAAAAAAAGGCAGTTCAACGTGTTGTAAGTGGAGCTACCCATGAATTCCAGGAATATTCAACTATAAGCCTCTGACACAGCTGTCAGCTTATTGTGAGTGATAAGCACGTGGGAGAACATACCTGCCATTCCTTACACTCTGCATCCCTTTCAGGTCTTCAGTGTAACCCCTCTAGGATCTCTGATTTCACAGATTTCCTCTCTTTTATTTGAAAATTCACTACTTTCACCTAAATGACAGTGTTATTCAAAATACAGAATTTCTTCACGAAAGCATCATGAATGTGGTAAATATAAACCATTCAAAAAATGTCTTTGACATATAATAAAACTCTATTTCTGTTTATGGCAAATTATTTTATTTCATAGAAGAAATACTTTCAAATAATACAAAAATGACACAATCATACACAACTGTGACAAAAACAAGAGAGATGAATACTGAATATGATAACTCATTACCACATCAAGACAGAACTCATTACAGCAGTCAGAATCACAGACCCACAAGATACGCCGACGATGTCTCACAGCGGTCACTATCTAAAAACACGAACTGAACCCCCTGACGGAGAGGCCACCAGACATCGCCCCTTCGTTACACAGTCACGGAACAATTGAGGGTGGAAGGGAGGTCCCTACCCCAAACCCCGCTCAAAGCGGGCCTAATGCGACCAGGATGCTCCGGGCTACATCCAGTCGAGTCCTCAACTCCTCCACGGACAGAAAGCTCCATCCACCTCTCTGGGCAACCTCTTCCAGCATCTGAGCACCCTCATGGGAACACGGTGTTGTCTGTTCTTAGTATACAGCAAGTACGTCTGGTGTCACTGCATGGTAACTTCCGATAAACACTACTATGTAAGGGCCCCCACCGAAAATGAGACGCAAAATTCTGACTAACTAGTCTTTTCAAGTAACGAGCACTGAAAAAGCTTGCTGTCCCTAGACTTTTACCCAAACACTAAAAATTTCTTACGTGATTTGCTTTTTATCTGCATAGTTGCTGAATATGTCTAGTTGCACCCAAGGAACCCAACATACACCCACTGAACCTTACTGGCAAAAACAGACTTCAGGATGGTTAGCACGATAAATGCTAAATATACTTTAATTTCACATATATTGCTATGTGATCGAATCACTTGATGCCTGCAATGATTATAGGCCTTACTAGGAAACAGGGAATACTACCTTAAAATTAAATGTCTGCGTTAATCATCCTCATTGATTAATGATTTAGGTTTACGATCTTTTTTCCCATTACTTTTTGCTTCAGCTTGGAGAATTAAAAGCAATTCAGTTTCACTTTCAGGTTTTCCTGATCTTTGACAAGGTAGGAGCATAAGCTCTTGAAACTCACAAAGAACACTTTACTTACAAAATATTTGAAAATATTCTCATTGGTTCCAAAAAGTCCATTTAGTTTTTGGCTGCTGTTTTGATTTCCTGACATATAAAAACCTGGAAACAATTTGACCTTTAATTAAGAGACAGCATGATCTTCCTTCTAGGAGATTCCAGCAATCTGCAAAGTCAGTCTTGTGTTGGGCACCTCTCTTTGTAGGTAATGTATAATTAGAAAAATATGAGAAACTCTATTATAGTAGCTTAATAAAGAAGTATTTTTACATACTTGCAGGATGCAAGGACACAAAACTGGCATTCTCGGGAATTTAGGGTGACAATCTTTCATTAAAACAAACGGTCACAAGCAAAATTATTTCTTACTGGATTTTAGCTGGTCCAACTAGCAATCAAGTGAGCTGTACCTTCCAGAATTATACACCTTCCTCCTGGGAAGTGTCACTGTTCAAAAGAACTTGCATGCAGTAACCTCAAAGCACATCCTTTAGGGTGAACATGTGTTTAAGCACCCTCACTTAATGCAGCTGCTTTCTGGAATCAGCACATAATGTACTTTCCTGAATCAGACCAGAATCTTTAAAACTGTAGAAACTACTATAATATTCCTTTAGCGGTCTTTCCACACAGCTAGCTCACATTGCTATTTTAACTGCCTTTTCATTAAACAGCAAAACAAAGACCTGTCACCCTTTTCCTTCCTCCGTTTAAACTGAGAATCAAGTTAAGAATATAAAGATACTTTAGACACAACTGAAATGAAAACAATCTATTAGTGCACAGTAAGAACATGCAAATGAATTCTGCAATGTTTAACATCACTTCTAATCAATGTTAAACACATTGCAGGTGATAATATTTTGCTATAACACAGACAGTGCTAAAGGATACAATGTACATAATAAGCTACAGATAATAAAGCTGAAAAAAGTGACAATTTTAGAACATAGTATTTTCATTTCAGGTATCAGAAACAAAACCAGCTCAATGGTTCCATTCTACTGTATGACAAATACTGAAGAACAAAATTTCAGTCTTAAAATACATCTTAAAGTAGGTATTTTCCTTCAAGGAAAAAAGGCACTATAAATAAATTACACTACAGTGAATTTGCCTGAACTCACTTTGTTTCTGTCTTCCAGCCTTTAAGTCAAATAAAACAGCATAAAAACTGTACACGCTCTTAACAGGATAGTCGATCTTTTATAAAATAAGTTGTCTTCAGAGATGTCAGTTTCACAACAAGGAAAAACCAAGCCTTGTTGCAGTCGCTATTATAAAATATATATGTATATATATTTATATATATGTTTTTGTTTACTTTTACTTTTTTTACTTTTTTTATTTTTTACAAAACGTGTATATTAGCTTTTGCACAATTTTTTTTTAAAGAAACTTGGCTAGTCTAATAACTTCATTAAAATAAAAGCGATAAATACTTCATGTTTACAATGCAACATGTCATACATCATCAGCTGGCAGAGGAGGTATGTTAATCCTTGGTCTTGTAAAAAAAGCTATCTTCTCTCTGTGATCAAAACAAGACAAAAAGGAAGTCAATTGATTATATACCTACGTTTTTTCCCCCCCCCAGAACATGGTTTCTTTACTCTGGTTAGTGGTTAGTATTTGTTACTTACATACTGAACTGATGGTTTATTTGAGTACAAGAAACTTACAAAACTATTAAACCTCACTGTAGACTTTTGGCAACATTGTGTTGAACACAATTACTATTTTTGAAAATTTAGGTGGAAGCCTTATACAACTCATTGTACATCAGTCACAGTTGACTGTAAAATGGCTTCACAGGACAAGCCCTGGCATAAGCCCCTTCTGCAATGCAAAGTTCACCCTTGTACATTTTGCAATAAAGCCTACAAAAAAAAGGAAAAAAAATGGCAGGGTCATCTTTTTGCTTTTTTATTGGGCAAACAGTACATGCTATAAAGAGTCATAAGAAATGGATATGTGCATAAAAAGGGCAAGAACTTAAAGAAGACAGCTTTTGCTCCATTTTCTACATCTCATTTTATTCAATTCCCCGTATCTTTTTGTATCTCAGTAGACAATGCATAAAAACCCCTCTCTTATTACCAGAAACATAAGATGTAAAAACAACCCTAAGATTTCTATTCCTCTTACTTCCTCCCCATCTTTGTGAGAAAGACCTTACCAATATAATTGGAGCAAAAAAATTACATTAAAGGACAGACAGCTTTTCTACTTCACTTAAGTACTCCCTGCAAAAAAGTTCTAAGAATCTAAACACTGGATGAAATAGTATAATGTAACATTGTAGCTGAGCTGTCCTCCACATCTGTGCTGTCCTCCACATCTGTGCTGCACTAACACTTTCTTACTCTTACTGTTACTCTCCCAATAAAAATTACAGAAATTTTAATGCTGAAGTAATAAAAGTCTTCCTGTGAAATGCACATTATTTATCAATGCCACTTGTACACAAAATAAACTGTCAGAAAAAACATAAAGCTAAGAGAGGACATGTACCATGTGAACAAAGATGAAATAGGAAAAAAAGTCCAAAGAAAAGGCTTGAGAGAAAGCTGGAATATTACCGAGTAATTTTTAGGGAGAGAGTGTTACTAGTAATGTATATGTATTACATTAGACAAACTATTTATGCCCACAGGCTTGCATTGAAGAACTGACAAATCATTTGAACTTAACAGTGACTAGGCTAAGTTGAAAGAATCACCTAAGCTATGTTTGCACTTGAAGACTTCTTTTTTTTTTAAATTAAATTTCGTGTGTTGTAGAATTGTAACACTGCAATTTTACCTTTGCTTTGACTCTTTGCACTACAAATAACTCAAAGGAAACTCATGTGTCCAAGTCAATACATAGTTAAAAAATTACTGGCTATATAGAAGACACACAGAATTTAGGTTAAATGCTTCAGAGAGCTTTAACCTCTCTAATGAGCTGTTGCTATGCTGTTTTGGTACATATTACCACTTACCTAAAAGTTTGCACCTGAATAGGCTCCTTCTGATTTTGCCCACGCAACTGGTATATTTCTTTTGATGCTTTCTTCAGCATCTTTTCAGCTGCTTGCTCTTGGTGATGTTCAAATTTGGTCTGTCTGGTCTGAAAACAAGAATATAATGCTTAAAATGGTCATGTGAATAAATAAAACACAATAATACCCAGGTTAAAATAATGGATTTTTTCCCATTCACCACAGTAAAACCACACAAGTATACTGTCTGAATTGGCTGATCATCCAAGAACTATAAATTCAAAAGACTGACAGTGTTGTTTCATTTCTTAATGCTCTTCAGACAGGTATGTATTAAATTGATGAAATTGAATGCACATAGATCTGTCAAACAAGACTTTAAAATAAATTTAGGCTCACTCTTCATCTCTGATAACCCAATGACAATTTTGTTTGTTGTGTATTTTTTGCCACTGTTTGCCTATAACTGCTTTATCCAAGAACAGGAAAAAAAAAATCACATACTTAGGGAATATTCCAAATACTTGTAAAAAATGAAATATGAAATCAGCAAAAATTCTTTCAAAGATCAGAAATAAAGAAATTATTGAAGTTCCAGTAATAAATATCCAAACCAAAAAAACCCAACCCAAACCAAAAAAACCCCAAACCAAACCAAAAAGTGCAGCTGGCAAATAGTGCCATTCTCCAGCAACTGTTCTCAAATAAATACACAACTTGGTAATAATCAATGCAATAATTTTTATTATGCTAACTTCAAGAATATAGAAGCAACTGTCATTGTCTGAAGTTCTGTAAAAACAGCTCTTTAGACACCTTGTCACAATCAAGAAATTTTGAAACCAGAAGTTTCTGAACATGTTGAGTGCTCATCTCATGTTACCATACCTGCCTTTCTGCTTCCTTCAACAAGTTTCGGAATCGTTCATCCCGGAGGACCCAGTGGGGTAGATCCGTCTGCCCTCTTAGTTGGGCATCTTCCAGACGCTGTCTCAACTCTCTTAAAACACATATCTCCTCGTTCAGCTGTCTCTGTCTAGTTCTGGATGCCTGGAGATCCAGCTCCAGGTCTAAGGATGTCCTTGCCATAAGCTCAGCCAAAGATGATCTGCAGGACTGCTGAGTTATTAGGATTCAAATAAAATGCACAATATATTAACTCAAACATGGTATACTGGTCTATCTTTAGCTACATAGAGCATACATTTTCTGTACTTCACACACAAAGTCTTTCTTGACACAAAGTTTTGGAGAGATTATTTATATCCCACAGTGAAAGGCTAACTAGCTGTAGGGGTTTTCTGTACCATACATAAACTTTTCCAATTAATGCTTTCTACTGCCTCCTTTTACAGTCTCCTTTTGGCTTATAAATATTTAACTAATTTAAGTTTATGGACTAAACTTTCATGTTATGATGGTAATAAAAGGGATGCAATATGAAAAACTCCTAACAGAGTCATGACGTTGGAGAATAAGGGGAATCTTGCTCAGTACAGTAAAGGGCTTTATTCAATACTGGCTTTAAGATACATTCTGAATCAAAATGGGAGACATGGCTGTCTGCTTGCCTATACCAGCAAGAAATTAACTTCTGCTGACCAGGCTAAACTGTATGCAATGTATATAAAAGGCATTAATGCCTTACCTGCCCTTCTCTGCCTGCTTGTTCTGCAGCATGCAGGCTGGCACGGAGGAGAAAGGAGAGCTTAACCTATTCATTCCTGAATACTTGGGCCTCAAATACTATGGTTTGCTAGGCTGCATGGGAGGGGAGCTGGATGTTTTACTGTCACATTCACACACACTTCTCTGGGCCTGCATCATAAACTAGATTTTAAAGATTTAACAAAGTTTACATTTAAATCAACACAAATTCAGTCCCCATTCAACTAATTTTTGTCTGCCACACTTTTTTATTTCCTCCTCAATAATTGTTCACAACTCTATTTCACTTCTCTATGTCTACCTTTTAGCTTAAAAAACCCAAACCAAACCCAAAACACCCACCCCTCCCCCAATTCATTACAGAAGCCTTATACATCTCCTCAAAACATCAGAACGTACCTGTAGACATCTAAAGCTTAGGTATAAAAGTACCAATGTTCTACCAACCTAGTGAAAAGTAAAAACCAGTTTCCTAGGTATACCTGCTTATACCGAAGGGTACGCCTCTCCAATGTATTCCGGACAAAAGGTGACTTCCTTGGCAGAGTTGAACTGTCACTGTCACTGCGATACAGCTGATAAGAAAAGATATTGAAAATACAGGTTGCTTACAAGGCTGTCTACATTAAGGAATCTGGATTATTTTTTTCTTCTTTTGCTTTAGAGATTTATTTTTAAAAATGCACGGAATCTGTCTTGTTTTAAGCAACTGATTTTTTTCAGCTTTAGTTATTTATAAAAATTTTATATATAATGGTGCTTATACTGTATAGTTACAATAATTCAAGAAAACTTCAAAACCATCAATGTTTTACAGCTACGTTTCATCAGGCATTCTGCTAAATATCCAAGACAATGTAACATAAAAATAAGGGGAGAGGGGAGTTAAAGGCAATAATACTTCTTCCTAAAGAGTTTACTGTCATGGACACAAACAATACAGTCTCCCACTTTTTTCCCCACCTCTGATTTTAAGTAAATACAGATTAAGTGAGGGTGTTTAACAATCTTTTCCTTTTTGCACTATCTTTGTTCTGGTGTGCGAGGGTGTTTTACTCACATTCCCTGTATCATAAACAGATACAGAATCCAGAAATCAAACTGAAGAATTTGAAGGGGTCCATAGATGTACTGTGTGCAACGTAAATAACAGAGCAAAAACCAGAAGATCCTTGCTTTAGCAAAATGCATAAAAATTAAAAATCATTACTGCATTTTCAAACTCAAGCTCTCAAAAGCTAATGAAAGAGTACAATTAAAGCTGCATGCATTCCACCAATATTGCAAAGTCAATACCCATGTATTGTTCTGCAATACCATGAGCCAACTGCTTATAAGCCTTTTGCCATTGAACACAGCAACCAGCTAACGTGAGCTCGAAAACTGTTGTGCCGATCTTCAACTGCTTGCACCAGCGCATCCAGGAATCCTAGGTCCCACTGCAACAGGCATCCTATGACTGACATTCATGACAGCAACCACAGTCGTAAGAATATTTATGCAATAACCCTAAGATTATACATTCAGTCCCCTTTCCCAAACTTTTAGGTAGCTGAAAGTTAAACTAAGCTAACTGTTTATACACCTTAATAGACAGCATTGTACCTCTGTAAAATCAATCACCCTAGCCTAACATCTAAGGTTGCCAGGGAAAAGAGCTTAATATCTAATTTGTCGTAGATTCTTAAATTTTAAATGAAATAAATTCAGGTTTAAACTCTTAAAGAACCAGGGGACCTCTTCCCCACTGCAATGTTTAAATTCTATGAAAGATTATTCATTAATATTAAAAAGTAGTATATGTTTCTTATAGATGTAATAAAGTCTTAACAAGAGATTATAAAAAAATGTAGAAAATACTTGTGTGCCTCCCCCCCTCCCCCCCCCTTCTTTTTAAGCCTTACTCACTCTGCAAACATATTGACTTCGTGCTCCAGGTGAGAAGGTCTGGGAACGAACAATAGTGCTACTGCGAACAAAAGCAGAACCCCGTGGCCTGCGGCTAGTTCTCTCTTTTGGAAGAATAGCAACTTCTTCAGGAAACAGATCCTCGGTGTTAGTTTCCTTATCCACCTAAAATTTCAATGAAGGAAAAATTTTTATTTTTTCCTCATTTTCTCTCTCTCACCAAAAACAATCAGACATTTCAACAATATCAAAAGCAAACAATCTGCCCTGAGAGCTAGGTTCAAGTTTTAAGGAGAAATGACAACAGAGGATGAATCGCCTCATTTTTAACAAAGTTTTAAAACTAGGTCATTCAAAATGGTAAGATTACCTTTCAGAAGCCTTTCCTGGAACAGTAACAATTATGAGATGCAGTTATAATGTGAATCATAGCTGCAGAGCACAAAGACTGCATTCAGCATTGGCAATTGGGCATTAACCTAGCTACCACCTGATCTCCAGCCTCAACAGAAGAAAACAGTCACCTTTCAATAAGCAAGATGAATCTGAAGCAAGCAACCACCTTAAAACTGGAGGAAGTCAAAGTAAGACAAGAAACTCAACAAAAGGGCACTGAAAGACTGTTGAAACAATGATACAAGAACACTAAAATATTCAGAAATACAGAAAACGTACGCTACTCTAGCAAAGCTTCCAAACTTTAAGATAACTCACTCCTCAATAGGAGTTATGATCTTCCCTAAAGGCAACACAAACAGCTTATGTTCCTCTACTTCAGTGGAAGCGTGCCGATTTCAACTTGTTCAGGACTATTTTCATTGTCTCATATCTTGAATACAAAAGATTTTAAACGCATCAGTTTCAGCACAAATGTTCTGAAAATTTCAGCTGTATTTATTGTAACACTGAAACAGCAATGCAAGTCTTAAAACATTAAGCTTCTTTCTTCACAGTTCCTTCAAAAATTCTTATTTCTAAGAGCACTGGAATTCGATCATGATCTTTTCTGTTACAATTTCAGGTCAACACAGACATTGATAAGAGCGCGTATTTACAGATTACATAAAGGCCACAGTAAAAACAGCTTGCCTTTTGATATAAAATACTAATTCTGTCTAGAAATAACTAGTAAGCAAACAAAAACCCCCAGTCCTAAAGAGGGCATTTTTAACAACTCAAGAGGTACACCGCTGTCATGAAGGCAGTGCTCATACAGGGTTGTTAATGTCATTTCTAATTCTTTTCTCTCCTGATCAATTCGGACTCAAACTCAAGGAGCAGCAGTAACACACTCTGTGTGTGTCAGGCAGCGTGGCAGTTTCCATACTGCAGTGTCTTCTCTCATTACCTTCAGCGGCGGAGGCTGCATTTTTCCAGAACTGTACTGGCCTGCTTGAGTTGCAAACATGTGTCCAGCTAACGAATCCCCGCAAAATGGCTCTGGATAAGGAGGACTAGTCTGGGTGCAATTACTGCATCCACTGTCAACAGATTCTGCTTGCCAACTCCTAAAGTCAGAACATCAGAAGAATTTTGTAGGTATTAAAAAACCCCATGCAATTATGTGTCACGTTTATATATTTCATTATCCAGGTCATTTATCATTTTAGAGTATTATTTCTCCAATAAAAATACAGAATTTGCAAAGGGAGAACATAGGCTCCTTGCATTTCTGCAGATGCAGACAAGCAAATACATTTCATGCCAAAAAAAAAAAAAAAATCACCCTCCCTAATTTTCTTAAAGCATATGTTCTGGTCTTTATAACAATACTAAGAAAACAATAACAAAAAGAACAATGCAACTCACGTAACAAACTAGGAGTATTATTAATGATGAAATAGCACTATAATAAACCCTGAAATAGTAAGAGCTGTGTTGCACATTCCCTCCATTAACATTGCAATGCATACCTTTCTTTGACATTTTTCCATGTCACTGCAAAATTGTATGTATTTTTTTTAGTACAGTGCTGTTGCAAACCCATTACGGTTGTGTCCCTAGCAAAGTTTCTGTTTGATATGTTTTCCCACTCCCCAAATTTGAAGTCCTCTAAACTCAGCCAGCTATTCAAATAAGGTTTTCTCTTGTTTGCACATCATCACAAAATAACAGAATTTTGTACTCGTAACACTAACAGGGAGCAGATCTCAGAATAAGGAGATCTGCTGTTTCTCCTGCTGTATTTCAGACTATACCTATAGTGTAAATATCAATCTGTTGTTTGATGAGGTATTTAAACTACTATTTTTACCTTTCTGATATGGCTTCTGCCTGATCTTCCTTTCTTTCCATCTCCAGGATTTCCTCCTCTGTGTACTCCAGTTTCACTCTCTCTTCTGCCAACTCTCTCTCAACTGCTTCCAGCTGGGCGGTGGTCCTAGCTAACAGGGCTGTCACTGCATCCTGAAAGGTAAACTAGACTTCAGATAAAACCGTTTGAACAAGACAATGTATTTAGTGTATATTATTCAGAGAAAACAAAATAGAAACATAGCCATTGTATGTTCCTTAAAAAAAAAAAAAAGTCTGTCCTGAATCTTAATGATCAAAAAGTACGTGGTGTTCCGTGAATGCAACTTCTCACAGAAACAGGGCAGACTTTATCTCACTGTGGAACATCATCCAGCAAGTTAGGTCAGAAGAGACCTCTGGAGGTCACCTAGTCTGATGTCCTGCCCAAAGCAGGGACAGCTTCATAGCCACATCAGGTTGCCCAGGGCCCAGCCAAGGGCTGAAAAATCTCCAAAAATGGAAATTGCGCAACCTTCCTTGACAACCTCTTGAAGAGCAGTGGCAGAAATTTTTGATGAGTTTTAGTTAGTTGGACTAGAAGTGTGCATACAAACATACACAGAGTACTATTTCAAGCACCTGTCCAGACATGATTTAGCTTTTAATTATTCTTTTAAAATCCAGCTCTTGCCACAAGAGCTAAATTAAGGTATCACCTTCTGTGCACCTCAAAAACAAACTGCACCGAGATAAGATCACAAACAACCACCCAGCAGGTCAAATAAAGGAAACAAATCACTTTTTCAAAGCCATACTGTTTTAACTGTAGTTACATTTCCAGAAGATCGGGCAATACTTTCTTCACACTGGTTTTTGTTCTTTGCTCTCTGGGGGTCTGAACCAGTGAAGATCTGAACAGTATACCAGTGAAGCTGCATCTCCCCCGAACTCTCTGCATCAGTCAGGTTTATCTGAGCAATGCCCTGTAAACAACAAAAAGCACTAACCACAACAAGATAAACATACACTGCAGGACAGACACCTTCTCATTTAAAGAGTATTTTACTTACAGGGTGTCTTAAAAAGACAAGTTTTGTTCTGTTGTGTTATGCTGTCTATGATACCAAATTTCTTGCCTCTTGCTTACTACCAGGAAGTATCAGAGTAGATATTCATTTTTTTAAGTTGAAAAATAAAATTTCCATGACTGATGTAGATATGATTGTTACAGCTGACAGCTCTTAGTATCTTATTTAAAAACCCCTCTGAATTACATATCTGATTTCTACATTTGCTTGAATTAATATTACTTTAACAATATTACTTTAATCTGTTTTCTTGTGAGAGAACTATATTCTGACATACCCTTCCATTCTCTGGTACTCAGAGGCATCTTCCAAAAGGAAAAAAAAAATGTCATGTAAAGCAGTTTATTTTTTCTGCCTATTTATATCATAAGGTAGTCAAATGGGCCATAAAGCCATTTTTCCACTTTCCAGGCCACCGTTATCTCTCCCAGATTCTGGTGAAAACAGGTTTAATGGAGGCTTCCCACTTAAAGTATTTCCAACTTTAAAGTAGCCCTACCCCATCAGACAGTGCTCATGTAAAAAATTTCTGAGTGGTGTTGACCTAAATGAAAAACAGCTCTGAGCAAATCCATGCCTTTTTTTTTTTTTTTTTTTTTTTAAATCAGTTCACTAGCTGGACCTAGTGATGATTTTATAGTAGCTAGCCTTTAATTACTGCTTTTGGCTTTATCTGGCTATCTCTGCAATCTGTTCATTTCCATGCTAATGGACCACATGCTAAGAATGTTTTCATTTATATCACTGGAAAAATCACATAAAAATTGTTTTCACCTCTCACAAAACAAATAGCTGGATGCAATGATTCTTATTGTAAAGGCAGCAGGAAATGTATACAGAAACTGCATTCAACTTTAAGCAGGTAAAGAAACAGTTCATTAGAAAATAATAATAATAATTAAAAAAATCATCGTATTGTTTTTCCAAGGTGAATGTTGCCTGGGGCTCTGTTTAAACAGGTGTATAAAGGATGATGGAGAAAAGGTTTTGAGACTAAAGGAATAATGTCATACCGGGAGACAACATGTTACTGAGAACATCGTTTTATGTCAGTAAAAGGAGGCTACAAACAGAGATGTCTCATCTTTTATATATAAAACAGAGATGTCTTCTAATTACCTATTTGCTCTGACACAGTGTAAGAAACAAACATGTATTGAATATTCACACTTTTGCATCAGAGTTGGAGAATGTTTAAGACATGCTGGGTTTGGTTTTAGAGGTAGAGGGTAAAGGTGTTTGCCTGTCATCAATATTGGAAAAAACATGTGTTGACTCTTTAAGATGTCTGACACTGCCCTACACACTGCATTTATTAAGCAGCTAAGAAAGCATGCCAAAGAAGCTGTTACTACAAAGTGAATGACTAATTGGGTATAAAATCACCATCAAACCCAATTAATAATTACCAGTACTGAAAGGACTAATTAATATTTCACCTCCACCTCAAGATTTGGAGCTCACTCAAAAGGATGAAGAAACCAAGGTGGGTCAGCTAGCGGTCTGTCACGTGCCTGCTCTGGCACACTTGTTAACAACTTGGATGGTGGAATAGTAAAAGCATTTATGAATCTCTTGGTGATGTCAAACAGAGGGATTGTAAAATTTATGAGAAAAGGATGAGAATTTAAAATTATGTTAAAAAATGGGACGGATGTTATGAAAAACATGAAATGCAAAAAGACAAATGTTACACTCAAGAAGAATTCAAATAAATTAAGACATCGTGAATAATTGGTTGGTCAGGGCTGTGAAAGATCAGAAACTGGGAGTGAAACAGCCAATGCCACGTAATTGCAAAAAAGGCAATTGCATTTCTCTGATATTTTAACATGAGCTATATATGCTAATCATGGAAAATAACAACTCCCTTATCTCAACATTGATAAGGCCAGCAGGGGAGAAATAAGCCAACTTAAGGAAGCAGAGTTTCAGAAAGCTGTAGGGAAACAGAAGATCTTTCAGCAAGGCAGGGCATAGGAGTAAAAGGTTGAGAAGCTTCAGGGAATGGAAAGACCATCCCACAAGTTTAGTAGATTTACTTCTCTATGTAAGTGAAGTTTAGAACTATTTTTGCCAGAATATTGCCTTTTTTTTTTTTTTTCATTCCCTGTTATGTACAAATATTTGTATAACTTAGGATAAACTCCAGCCTGGCTTCTGCATTTAGGAAAGCACTAAACTGGCATGATCTAATTGAAAAAAAGCAGAACTTCAGAAATATCTGCATGATTAAATAGATGGAAAAAACTGTAATCTCACTGGAAGAGATTTTGAAAGACAGAGGCCTTGTTGATAAAAGCCATCACAGCAATTCCACAGAGAGGCAGCAAATGATTTCTCAATTTGAGAAAATGCTTATTTCCAATTTACAGCAAAAGACAGCAACGATCATAATGTCTAAATACATACTTCAATGCACATACCTTAAGAAACCATGGCATTGTTTCTCTCTTTTTGAGTAGCATTGCTAACTTACCCTAAAGTATATTACCAACTAGACAAAGATATTTCTGACAAAACTACACTAAGACTATGAAAGAGAAAAAATTCCTACCAACACAACCTGAAGACCTATCATTTTTTTGCTAATTCAGTAATAGCAGTTAAAACAAAAGCGCCTTAAACTTAGATGCACTTGTGTCAATATAAAGACGCTTTACACTGAAATAGCTATTTAGCTTCCCAGAGGAGAATGCAGTACCAGTATAAAGCATTTTACGCCAATATATCCAGCCCGCTCTTGAGATGCTTTCTCTTTCATTATGCTGTAGTGCAAAAATGACAAAACTTCCTACTGCAGAGAAGACCTTTGCTCCACTTCTGTCAACATTAAGACCGCTGTTTATATAAGATGCTACCTAGTTTTAAGGTGGACTAACAAACGTGCATTCTTGTCCAGATTTGCTCAAACACCTCTTATCCATAGTCCAGCATGACAACGAGATGCCTGTACCTCTTAACTACTTTGATAGGCTTAAAAAAAATTTTTCACTAACCCATTCAAAACCCCTCACTGAAATGGCAGCCCACTCACTTCAAAATAGCCAGGACATCAGCCTCAAGGCAGATTTATTTAAGCATGTTTACATTTGACAATAGCTAAATGAAGCTAACATTTAACACATCTAAAGTTAACACAGCTAACACATGTAACCTATTTAAACAATTGCTACATATATTTGAATGCATCTACATCAGATACCTCTACCAGTTTAAAGTAAAAGGTTGGTGTTACAGAAACCTGCTTGGACCACTATTATCCTGCAACAAAGTTAAGATTGATATAATAGTAGTCGTCTTCACCCACTGTTACACAGCAACAATGGGTTTGTATTTATCTTTTTATTAGGAAAGTATTTTAATGATACTGATTCATCATGCACGTGTTACAGTGCCATGCAGAAACAGAAGTCTTGAGCACACTGTAGTCTAAAAGCTGTCAGATGAAGTCTTTGGGGAAAAGTTTAAATTTTTTTTTTTTTTTTTTAAACACAATGCTTTCCTTCTTGCACCAAAATTTAGCAATGGCAGATTCTTCAACTTTCCCCAAAGCAGACAATTGTAAGAAATGCATTAAATAAAAACTCCTTGTTTACTAAATTCCATAGCAATGAATGTAAACCTTATATCAATTTTCAACATGCCTCTGCAATATAACAGTAAACCGTAGCACAGATAATATTACTTTCATCACTGCTTAAAATGCTCCAATTCTCAATCTGCTAATCATTCCAAAGACTTTATGTAACCTAAAATGCACGTTTCAACTTTTTAAAAATCCCACCTTTTTTATTAACAAAACTATACTTATGTATGTGAACAAACGGACACATTAACATGTAACTCTATCAGCACTTCTTATGGAAAAATAAAGTCTTCACTTTCTCTTTTTAATCTTAAAAATTATTCCTCAAGTAACTTTAGTTTCCCACATCACATGGCTTTTAAGAAAAACGGGCACTTACCAATAGTTCTTCTTGTTGCTGATGGTCAACTGAACAGATATACAGCTGCAGTGATTTTAATTTCAAAACACTTGAATGCACAGGGATTCGGAAAACTTCATTAAATATTAACGGAGTTTGGAATTCCAAAGCTCTAGAGCAGTAAGTGGTTGGTGTGCCTGACTCAAGTGGTGGTAAATAAACTCTCACATGACTGGGGACAGCAAAACAGACAAATAACACAATTCAGACAAAGAAAGCTATTTTACATTTCTCAAAATCAAGCTAAGCAAAAACATCAGTGTAACTTCTCCATTAAGAATCTGCTCTGGGATCTCCTTGTTACAGGAATTTATTTTGTACTCTTAACAGAGAAGAACTGCCAAGCTAATTTGGAAACGCTATCTTTTAACTAAAACTAATTTTTTTTTTTAACTTGGTGCTTAAGCAGAGGCACCAAGTGGCACTTGAGATGCCCTGAGGTATCCAAGGCATCTACATGGGGTAGCAAATATGACACAGGATCTATGGGACAGATACAGCCTTCCCCTGAGCAGTAGCAGCTGGAGGCCAGGTGCTATGCTATGCTATTTCAAATGGAAACACATGCCTATGTTTAGGCAATTGAATTGCCCCATAAGTGTCACTAATCCATTTCTTCCTTCCACCCACTAAGCATACCTTTTTTTCGCCCCCCTTAAGAAACTCAGCACAAAAGGATGGCAAAAGAAACCTGCAATCCTTGCATCCATCTGCCATCTTAAAAAACAAATTTAAATATCTGGTACCACCTCACTTGAGACTCCAAGCCAAAAACAAAATCCACAACCATTTTAATCTGACAGAAGGCAGCAGAGCTACTTAGAGAAGTGTTTCTGTATTCTCCCTGTCCCAACTGCTCGTCCAGTCCCTGCAATATCGTATTTTTTGCCATACTTTCCCTTGTGCGAGCAAACAGCTTCACGCAACTGTGTTATGAACCAGATTAGAAAATTTATCTGGGCTAAAAAATGAACCTAGTGGGGGGAAAAAAAAAAAAAAGCTCAAAGTTTAAAAAAAAAAAAAAGGCCCAGCTCAGAGGCTCACTCAAGTTGACTACAGAGCTGCATGAACTCTTATGCCACCACCAGCGAGGGGTTGACACTGACAGGCAAATAAATGGTTAGAGGACTATTGGAAGAGCTCACTATGGTGGAACTGCAGCACTGGAGTGTGGAGCATCAGTTAGGTAAACAGCTTCACATGCTGTAAAAAGGGAGCAATCCAACTCCTCTGCTCAGTGGCTGCTGCAGGTAACCTCCCCCTCGCTGCCCCCAGCAACTGATTTCAATGAATGTACAGATGCATGGAGGAGTTCATTAAACTGGCTAAAAGCTTTTTCTGGTTTTGGTAAGATAAACTACTTTTTTGACCAAACCACTTGATTTACCCTGCAGCCATTCAATTTCTTGATTCCAACCCAGGTAGTTAACAGAGAAGAATGTGGAACAGAACTGCCTTTTTGAGAGTCATTTAGATGCCCGATTGCCTTGATGACAATGTCCAACAAACCCTCTGGAGTAATTTTTTTTCTTTGGTGACTCTACTTTGTTCAGATGACGCTTATTTCTTTTTCTAATCACAAGACAACATGGCTTAGTACCACTCAATACTCAAATTTTTTCCCCTATCGCGTGCCCTTGCACTCACACTGAAAACAAAGCAAAAGACCAACACTAACGCACTGACCTATACGAAGAGGTTTGCAGGGTTAACAAGATCAAGCATTCTCAACAAAGATCAACTCATTCAGTGAGCTGTATATCTATGTAACAACTCCCACAGAATGGCTTATTTTACAATACAATGTTATCACACTTCCATTTTCCACAGTTTTCAAACAACCTCTCCCAAAGATAAAGATCAACAATTTTCACGTCAAATTTCTTTAAAATATGTTTAAGATATATATCACTAGATAAAACAGTGTTTTATGGCAACATTGCCATTATTTAAGGAACATTTACTAGAATTAACTAAGCAATGTTCTACATAATGTGATATGGAATTTGAAAAAGTAGCACAGGCTGCCAGAGGTTAAAAAATTCAATTGTTTGTACTGATTCTCAGCTAGTATTTGTCTTGGGAAGGTGTTTCACAGATATTCAAGGAGAGCTATAATGGCCACAAAAGTCTGCAGATGTCCTGGTTGGGTTTGTTGTCGCTGTTTCTGTGTTGGTTTGGGTTTTTATTTGTTTTGCTTTGTTTGTTTGTTTGTTTAAGATAAAGGGCAAGGTATCTCTTTTACTGATTAATATAGATGCTGCCGTAGGAATTTGAGAAAATTACACTAAGCTTATTCTGGGATACATAACAGATAAGCTGTAGAGAAGTTGTACAGGAAATAATATTTCTCGAATACTGCAAACAATGTAGACAGCTTTTTGGCCAGAAGGCATGGGATGATGGAAGCAAGACTTCCAATGTTTTTGAACAAATTTTCTTGTGCATAATAAACATGTAAGAACATGGGTCATTAGAGACTATGCTTGTTAACTGACCATTATGACAGAGGTTCTATAAAAGGGACAGTTTGTGTCCATAAAATTAACCCTTTCCTCATGTAAACTAAGACATACCATCTTCTCCATAAATGGCTTAATTTTGCATGAAAGCAAACAGATCTATGGTATTTACGACTGTGGCACAAAACAAGCAATGATCAGGTTTTGGGTGAAATTTAAGCTTACATTTTGCAGTTTTCTTTAACAACTAGACTACTAAAGTTCTTCAGCTGTAATACATGGACTAACAGACATTCGCTTCCACTGTCATGCCTGGAAAATAAATTTCATGTGTTAGTCACCAAGCATCAATACTTTGCTTAAGAGATAGACATGAAAGACTAGAAAGATTTAAAGAATGTAAAAGTAAATTTTGCTGTTAAACAAATCTCTTACACAAATCAGTTTGAATCAAAAGCAATTAGAGATAGCACACTGATAACAGAACATTATTAATAGTATTAGCTACAGTAATAAAGTTATCAGAACTAAGAGAATTAAACATTATTCTGTTTGAAAAGAATAACATTCCTTACTGTGACTCTTGATAGTGAACAGGTTTTATAAAATACATTCCTTGGTTTAAACAGTTACACCATACGCGTGTGTGTGTGCGTGCATGTGTAACAACATACCATTTACGTTAGACAAATCAGTCTGCATTATTTTCATGGGTTAATGAAAAGAAACAAAAAAATTATACTCTTTCACATCAGCATGAATTTTGATATGGAACTACAAACCTGTTGAGATTTGAAAACTCCCAAGCTTGGGAATTAATTTTCCAAGGAGTAGGGATGATTCTGGGGGGCTGTCATACAACATCCTGCCTTGCACTGCTATAGCCCTTCCTCATACTACTCCCGCTACCAAAAATAGCATGCCCTAAGCACAGGATTTCAAAGCTGTATTTGGGAACTGTATTAGTGTCTCTTCACCTGTGACTTTCCTAAGGTAATCCTCCTTTATCTGGCACAAAAAGATCTCGCTCACAGAGACATATCCCTATATCCATACTCACACTAATGGCCCAGACAATGAAAATAAATGCTACTGAAAGAAGTAATGAAGGCCCTTTTATCAGCTAGCATTGAAAGGACACTGAATGAACTGTGGTTAAGGCACATCCCCAACACAAAGTGGCATATGACTGACTAATCTGTACGTCCACTGAACTTTGGCTGTCAGTTCAGAAACTTCTTAAAACTATCCACTGCAAGTTCAGTTTATTAAAAAGTTAAAAACCAAAACCAAGGAAAGTAGTGAGCAGTTCCTGCTGAGTTGACAGGGAGAAAGAGAAGTAACTACTCACAGGAATCCAACATGTATTTGCGGTTCTTCATTACTGGCAGCATCACCATAAACAGGCTCTTCCAGATCTTCATTCCTGCAGGAACAGAAAGTACTGTAAACTACATACTGACCTAAGCTGTTACAACATAATGAAATGAACATTTATTTTGTGATTTGTGGATATAAGCAATTGTTTGGTAATACAGGAGGGACTGGTAATATAGAAAAAACTGAGATACCTATTTTAAAACATACAGAAGTAGTAATTCACAATTTTAAAAATTGAGGTTTTAGAATACCTCTTTCAAGATATTTAGGTTGTTTTAATATTTATTCAGTCTTCCATTTCTCTTTAGCATCCTCAAAACCTTATCTTCTTCCCAGTTACTGTTTATTGTGTTAAACAATTGTATAAAGTAACACGTCTTTATCCACCCTTCGATCACTTGGTCAACCTATACATTTTTCGATTTTCAGCAGTGCATGTATTTCTCCCTTGCAGTTATACTCCTATCACATGCTACTCAGAATTGTAAGTCACACCGTATAATTTTATTTTGTTATAGATGGTTAAAATAAATTACTGATTTATGACTAATAAGCTGAGAAAACTATCTTTCAAGGGAGAAATATACAGTATTAAAATGTTAAGAGACAATAAAGCAAAATGACTTGGCACTTGTGAAGATGACAGTGGAACTGCACGTAAAAAGCTTCTTTCCTTTAAAACATGCAACCTAATATTTTTATGTTACTAAGAATTAGATATTTTGAAAGTGTATTCAGAAATTTACAATGAATTCTTTTGGACTGTGTGGAAGAACAGGAATATTTCCAGCTTACTATGCATTTATACACCTGACCTTTTGCTTAAAGCTTCAAACACGCCACTGTCACTAGCCAGTGAATGATCTGAGAGACATGCTGAAACTCGCCTGGCTCTCCTCTCCGATCTTCTACCACTGTCTCCTCGCAGAGTTACAGCTGTCATGGAGAAAAAAGTGAAGACAACATCAGCTCAAGGCAATCTCTTAAAAACTAAACAAGAACATTTACTTTATCAAAAATAGCAGCAAAACGGCACAAACGCAGTTCATTGCTTTTTCACCTAAGTTAAAAACCTCGAATACAATTGACCGGAGATTTTCTGTGGTAGAATTAAGGACGGAAATTTGTGGCTAATTTCTCTCTGACAAGACTAAGTATAAACCAATTGCATTGTTATTAAATGCTTTTCTGGTAGAATAACCCCTCCTGGAGGAAGACCTACATTAATTCAACATAGGTACACATGATATCCTAAACTTTTAAGATTTACCTACTGAATATACAATAGGTTGAAAACAAACACAGAGACTAATTCTTTTAAGAAGTTATCAGATAACACAATGTGAGGTTTTGTCCTCATTTGTTTCCTAATATGAAGTCTCAAAGCATACTGTTTATACCACCGCATAATAGCAGCTTTTATTTACAGTCTGAGAGGCATTATCAAAAAGAACCACTGCTTTCCAACTCACTCAGACCACTGTTTTTTCAAATTTTTGGTGAATGACTTTGAAAGCTGACTGGGGGAGGAGGAAGCAATATTCAACCCCCTCTTCCAGCCTTCCCCGAGTCACCAGCCATACCATAAATAGCGACTCAGCAATCAGTTTCCTGTTTTAAGTGTATAAACAAAAATGATGTTATACATCAGGTTTTGCACAGGCAAGTGGGTATAGCAGCTACCAATCCTTTAAAGTACATGCACAAGTAGTGATGCTCAAGAATTTCATAGGTAAGGTTTCAACACTTCAATGATAGCTAACTTGAGGTTGTTTTCTTTCAAGTCCTAGAGAGAACCATTAAACAGACTTGTGGAAGTGCAGATTCTTCACTGCAACGAAGAACTTCTACCAACTTTCCCCTCTTTTGCTTAAGGCTCAATGCTTGTCCTCTAAGCAGAAAACCAATGGCAAAGAGATGCCACTTCAAAAGTGGGGAAAGCATCTTATTTGCTTCTACTCATGCTCAGAAACTTAGACAGCATGGAAGCATTCACAGTTTCAGCAGACAGCATTTGGAGTGACAGCAGCATAGTGCACATCGCATGGGAGACAAGCACCAGCTGACATTTACAGCTTACCGCCCCCAACTAAGGATGAAACACGTCTTACTCCAAGTAACAACTCGTTGAGTACCTCTGTTACGCATTATCTTAAGGCATCAAAAAGAAAATACTGGTACCTAATCAGTAAGTTTCCTTCAACGGAATGCCAGCCCATGGCTTGAGCTCCACCTGCAGAGCCCAGCTGAGGTACAGACTACGGACAGTGAGCCACCCCCCTGCATGGGACCCATCTCGCCTCCCACCCAAGCACCACCAGGACAGGACATCAGGACTTGAAGCTTGATAAAAGTCCCCCAAGTTAACCCAACCACATCACTGCTGTCAACAGAAGAGTTTGGCTAAGGTTAGCTTTAACCCACTGTGGGACTGGCAGACAGGATGCACTGAGCCCAGCAGACCTGCACCGGCCCAAGGTACATTCCTATATCAGGCCACAAACAGCACAAAATCTCAAAAGATGTTCCAAAAATCACAGGGTCCTGTTTGGAGGTAAAACTCCCATACATCAGCAGAGCCAGTTCTCTGTCCTTTTGGATCTGTAAGCAGCCCTATGAAGCTCCCCTCCAAATTCAATGAAGGATTTAGTCATCTTCAGCTATGCAGGAATTTTATCTGCTGACCAGGAACAGCCCAATCTGCATTTGTCTCTGTGCCTGGAGAAAGAAGCACCCTTCCCCCCCCCCCCCTCCAATTACAGCATCCCACCCTTAGTGTACACCACACATCACGCACTGTTACTCACGTCATCCTTCCCACAAATGAGAGCCAAGTTCAAGCTAGCTCACAGAAAGCAAAGAAACTGTATTTGAACCATGCTATCCTCCATATCACTTGTACAAAGTGGTGGGTTTGTTTCCTTGGTTGTTTGGGTTTTTTCCTTTTTTTTTTTTTTTTTAATGAACTTTTAATTTGGTGAGTCCACCTCAAGTTCTGTCACTGATATTTATGCGGAATCAAAACTAGCACTCTGTAGAGACACCTTTTAATATGAAAGTTTCTCAATAATTTTACATCATTGGAAAGAGGCTGAACTTCACAAAAGTGTATAAATTTTGTATGAAAGTGCTTCTGTAATTTCTGTAGTAATTTCAGCAAGTTACACTAGAATGGCTTCTTTTTTAAATAAGCCTTTGGCTCACCCCTCTATTTGAACACTTTGTATAGATGTAGCGGATGAAGGACCTCACAGGCTCTCTCCTTTGGAGGTTCATGTTCCCAATTTGTCTGGAAGGAAAAATTGGTCTGAAGCACCAATATAATGTCATGAAAAACTGACATGTTACAACAATGCTGTAACTTGACAATGATTTGCTCGCTGCCTGCAGGCCACAGAAGCATTCGGTAACATCTGGACAACCCCAGTGAATTTGGGAGAGATGCAAACACCAAAACATGCCCTTGACTGGGGGGGGGGGGGGGGGGGGGGGGGGAAGTCAGCAGGAAAAATTGGTCAAGAAGAAAGAGACATCAGATTTTGGTTTAAACAGAACAAGATTTAGGACAGGTTACAGACCTTCCAATGCTGGAAGCTATAGAATTGTTTAAAAATAAGGTTTCTAAGATAGACAATTACCTTTCATTTTCTTATTTAAATAATATCATCAGTGAACTATATATATGAATTTCCAGAACTACTGGGTGCCAAAGCTTGAGAAACATAAGACAGCCCTGATTAAAAGAACATTCTCAGGTGTCATTAGTTGAAAAAGTGAACTTCAAAGGAAATTTGTGTTTCCAATATTTCATTAACTAAAAAATACATAAATAAATCTAAAGCATGTTTTACAAGCTTAGGAGACTACAAATACTGCACATCAGCTCAAAATGCACTAATAAAAGAGTCAAACACTCTCATAAAAACTAAATCAGAGACACAAACAGACCTTACCTACCATGATGCTGTCAGGCATTACTATGATATAATGAAGCTGAAGCTCGCAGAACACTTTTTCCAGGAATTTAACTACAGCCATGAATATATTGTTTAGTTGACATAGCAAAAAATTAAGTATGCTATAATGATTAAACAGATACAGCACAATAACAAACAAAACCAAATATAGCAAAATCTCCTGTTTCTTCACATGCAACTCAAAAAAACCCCCCAAAACCAAAAAACAAAACAACCAACACTTCACACAGAAAAACACACTGGGAATTACAGGCAAAAACAGCACAGTAATTAATTTCAGGTTCACTTACAGTGAATTTTTCTGTTGTGCCGCGTGAGAAACAAGACAAAATGAAAAGCACACAATGATAAATCATCTTTTAGATCTGTGACAGTATTTTACAAACAAGAGATTATTTAGGCATTAAAGGAAACTTAGCACTTGAAATATTATTTTAGGATAGAGAGGAAGAGATAGTGAAGATATTAAAGCCCAGTATTTTATTAATATGTTTCCTCCCACTCCCAGCTTCATAAATACGATGGATTTAACCTCTCAGGCATATTCCCTCCATTCACACATGCTAACATATTTCACAGTATGTCCCAGAGACAGATGCAGAACAGTCAAACAGCACATCAGCAACTGAACATCAAAACTGCAGTTCCTGAAGAACTCCTCGAACTTGCTCAGGTGCTGTTGCAGTGCAAAGTATGTGCAGTTTATTCAGTGTTAACCTCCCCGATCCCCAGAATTTGCAAAAATTACCTCATGTTTCGTCTAGTGAAGGAACAGGCAAAAGACCTTTAAGATTTGTCCAAGCTGAGACTTACTGGTTTTCCAGCGTTGCGTTATGCCAGCAGACCATTGGGTGGCAGCAGCAAAGCACACTGCATAGTACTTCAGTAAAAACCAAAACCCCCCAATGTCTGCGGGTTCCCAAGCTGTGATACATGAGTTTGATGCTCCATCAAATTCTTCAAGAAAAGAGTACAAAACCAAAATAATTCCGAAACTTCCCACTGCTACTTGCAAACTGCATTACTAGCTGGTGGGTTTGCAATTGTGAGTGTGGAGCTCAACGTAGTCATGACTCCAGATAGAAATCAGAAAGGTTAAACCAATTTTCCTTAAGCCATTTTTTTCAAATTAAAATATAAAAAAAAAAAAAAACCTCAAAAAAAAAAAAAGGACAGCCTGGCTACCTTTTAACCATACATTCTTCCTCAAAAAGCAACACGAAGCACTCTGTTGTACACAGAGAAAAGTTGTAACCCCTGTACTAGGAGCTGGACACTGCAGCAGTGACAGCAGGTAGCACAGGCATGTTCTGCCAGAGGTTTTCAGAGAAATGTGAAATGTGTAGAAACGTGACAGAGGAAGGAGAAAAGGAAAACCAAAGCAGGAACTTGACCCTCATCCTATTGCTCCCTAGGCCCTCAGACCAGGCCTTCACTTCTAGGAAACACGTACAAGCTATAAATGAACTACTAACATAGTTTCACTTACCACAATGGGTGAAGACAGGCTGTGGTCTGATCTGAGGTTTAAAGAAAGCCTCAGGAAGCCTCTTCATGGCACTAATTTAAGCACGAGCTTACATGCTGGTCTCTGGAATTCTGTTTATTTTGGTCTGAAAGCTGCAATATGGGCACTAGAAATGTTTACATCTAGTAAATGTAAATTCTGCAGCAGTATCTTCTGGCAACGCTAGCTGCGTTAAGGAAAGTAGGTGAGTCTAGACTCAAATGTTGTTTGAGCAATACAGGCTTTTCAGCACAGTGATGACATTTTCTTTTTAAAAATAAAAAGCTGGAAGCTTTTCCTTAGGTACTGTCAATGTTCCTTCTCATTATCACTTGACAAATAAGATTTTGGTAGGATAATACGATACATTCTCTGGTTATATTTCACATTATTCGTGATGTTGTAAGTTCCAAATGCAACATTCTATGCAACTGCCAACACAGAATTCTGGATACAGAAATGGGATGGGAATTAGAAGCTTTAATATTAAATTTATATTAAAAATATTCTCTAAAAGTCCTTCTCTACTTGTATGGTTTTATTAGAAATACAAGCAACCAACAAACAAAAACGTGATCATGAAGGAATACTCTTTTTCATTTTAACAGCAATTCTTCATTTGATTGATTAAAACAGGAAAAGAAATTTCTCACGTGCCTGTACACTTGGGTTTTTAAATCTCTTTTGTTTTTTAAAAAGGTTTCTGTTTCCTCTTTTGATCTCTCTAATTTATGCTTCTCTACTGTAGTGCCTCAGGAGCTTCCACCAATGCAAGCTAAAGAAAGTCCATCAACTTCACAGTCAAGCAGGAGAAGAAAACTCAACAGTACGTGTGCCATGGTAACTGCACACATCGCTCCTCTGCGATCACAGAGCACAGGTTCTCCGAGACAACCACCCAAAGTGGATCCTTAACTTCTCGCACAGCCCCTACAAAAGATGCTCCTTGGCTGATGAAGACTCTCCTCAGCACAGTGCACCGTGCACTCCTGACCGCCACGCCACTGTGGCTTCTGCTCCGTCGCAGAACTTGGACACGGGAACATGGTCTGGGGTGTGTACGAATTCAGCGTAGAGTCCAGCCAGCCTTCAAGCGCTGTCGGCAGCATCACCTTGTGCCTGGTTTTGTGTTTGGGGTTTTTGGGGGGAGTTGTTTTGGGGTTTTTTTTTCCCTATCTCCCCCGGGTTTGTGTTGCTTTAAATTATCAGAATAACAGCAATATGGGCACAATTCTGGGCCTCAGAAGTAACTAAACCATGCTTTTTTTTTTTTACTAATTCCCAATCCAAGACCAAAATATTTATTCCTTGATGTGCTACACTCCAAAAAAAGTCCATATTCCATTCCCTTTCTTCCACCCAATTCACCACTATTTTAAGATCTATTTAGAAGGATTTCTCTGTTCTTTCACCTCTTTGCCCTAAATCTAAAGTTTGGGGTTTGGGGGTTTTTTAACAGCTAACATCTACCATGTAATTTTTAACTGATGGAAGTAAATAAGTCAAACTGAGGAACAATCTCTACTGTGCTAGTATGCTTAGGTCTGTTTGACATTTTCTACGATAATGTGACAAAATAGTAATGTCCAGAAACTCACCTCCACCAGTTTGGACAGCAGTCAGCTGTGGTCCCATTTCTCGCAGCCCTTCATTGTCCGCAGGGTAGGTGGACATCTGAGATGAGCTCGTTCCTTGTGTATCATCATCACCCAACACTGTGGTCTGAGCCCTGAGCATTTCCAGGGCTCCTATGCTTGCCATCTCCTCAAAACCTTCTGACATCTGAGCCAAGGGAGAATCTCGAGATGCAGAGAGAAATGGGGTGTCCAGAGGCGAGCTTGGAGGGGACAATGATGACAAGGAGGACCGTGATGACAGGGACGCCAGGGACTGTGGGGTATCCAGAGACCTCCGCTGTTTATTGAAATTTGAGTGTCCAATGGGATCAGCGTATGGCACATCCTTTGTGAGAGACTCGAAGGGAATTATGTCAAAGCGTAAATGCTGCCCGTAGTCTGTAACGCTGTCTGATTTGTCGTACTGAGGAAGGCCATAGATGTCCGTAAAGCTGACCGAGCTGAGGGAGCCTCTGCTGGAGGCCAAGGATCCTCGACTGGAGGCCAGGGATCCTCTGCTGCTGCCAGAGGACATTGTGAGGGTGCTAGCTGACAGACTACAGCAGGCAGAGGAAGAGAAAGCAAAAAAGGCCCTTTCAAATATAATCAGCAACACCAGCACAGACCTAAAAACATCAATCCAGATTACACAAGCAATTTTGCCTGTATTCAGTACAATGACAAGGAGAGATATTTGGCATTTTAAGGCCTAGCTCACGTCTTTCACCCTGATCTCAAGCACAACCATGACTGGAACAGCGCAGGTGACAACCAAATCAGGAACAAGTGCCTGAAGACAAATGGTCCAACAGGACAAGCCTACTCTTTCCTCCAAAGTGTAAGCAGCCATAATTTGGTAGAAAAGAGGCCAGAGCAGGATCTGGATCAGTGGACTCAATGTAAAGCCAGGAAGGGTAGATTACCATGATCCATCTTGAACTTACATTAATGATGGGTCATAAACATACCAGAGAAAAGAAGTGCGAGGGGATTTGGAAAAGTCCTAACAAGCTGCTGCGTAAGCCTCATCCTCACAAGTTTTTCCGGTGTAAAATAAAAAAGACTTTAGGATGAATCCTATTCCAGTTCCTCTCGCCACTTTCAGACAGTTAAGGAGAGAAGAATATAAGTGACGGAAAGAGATGAAGTGAGACACAGCAGGAACTGAGCTTTTCATGTTGACATCGTGTTGAGCTGAGGAATCCCCAAGAGCTGCATCTAAAAAGGCAGCTGCCAGTGTGAATATGCAAAACATTTGGGGCTTCTGTGTGGGTCTTAGCACATTCTTGTATTTAAATGGCAAAATTTTGTCATCTCACCAGAGGTCAAAACCCCATCCTTTGCAGAAGGTATCAAAATTTTAAAACCTCACAGAACTTAAAAGAATGTTATCATCAAATTAGTAAAACGGTAACAATATTACAATGTGTTTTAAGTATGTATCTTTGGAAAATAAGATAACATAAAAAATTCCCAAATACACTTAATAATCTAGCTCACATAACCATCACTAATACTATTTATAAAACTCCATCCAAATCATCACATTCCATAGACCAAACTGTATAAATTTAGTAAAAAATTGATTTACTTGGCACACATACATACAAGTATTAAAAGGCAAACTTGATAGACTATTAATATTCTTCTCCGCTGCAGTTAAACTTCAAAACCTGCTGGTTTTACTTAACTCACCTTTTTAACTGTGAGTGTAAATATGAGGTTAAACGTGTAGCTTCTTCTAGTTGCATAAGCAAACAATTTCTCTTCTCCTGTAACAGTATCCTATAATTAAACAGATGCATATTACTATTTTTCTTCATTACAGTAGTGCTTAAGAAGTGCTAGGAGCTTTCCAAGTACAGAAAAATATTATCGTGTTGCAGTTTGGAATATAAAAAGAAGTTTCACCATTTAATGAGAAGTTTTAATTTACACAGCTCATATGCAGCAATGGTAGTTCCAGCAAGAACACAAGAACCAAGACTCCAACAGAATTCCCAGACAAGAGAAGTAATTGAGGTACAGTGTAAGAGTCATGATGTTGAAAATACATTACGGCAATTAGCAAAGTCAGAAAAAGTCCTAGGTAAAAACATCAGGCTCTACAAGATTTTTTTTTTTTTTTTTTCCCTTGCATCAACCTGACTGTGTCAGTAAAATACAGAGAACTACTAGGACTTTCGTCACCTTGGCAGGAAAAGAACATTCCAAATAGCCCTACTATCCAAGCTAACTAGTGTCAAATTTCAAAGATAAAAAGAAAAATTTTTGGAGGACTTCTGTTAAGCAGTAACCATAAAACTCAACTTTAAGTTGAGTTTAAGTTGACTCAACTCTAATTCTAGGTGTTTCAAGCACATTTATGTATCGTTATATTTAAGCAGGTGATACAGCATTTTGAATACTAAGCTATGACAAAAATCTCTCGCTGCGACTTATTTTTTTCCCATTCTAATAACAAGCAGCTGAATTACTCAGTACCACTGCCACAACACAAAGGAAATGTACCTATAATGCTGTTGGTCTCACACACCTGTAAGATATCTTAAATTCTGTATTTTGAGATTATAAAAACTGCAAAGAATAAATTTTATCTATTGATATCACATTTATTCTTTTCCTGAATCTAGAATTATAAGTATTTCTGGTATTTTGTTTTTCTAAGCTCAATCACTGAACTTCAAAATAAAATCAGGGTGTAATCTGTTTTGTGTTGTACATTTTTATGTCCAGGAAAGTTACTGCTCCAGCCCTACATTCATAAGTTGGCTGGAAATTGGGATTCTGACAGACAGTTTGGAGAAAGCAGATCAAACTTATTTGAGTGCTTCAGACCTTCCTCAACTGCAAAGACAGTTGTTTGAATTCAACATGTTAATGGGCAGGATAAAAAAAAAAAAATAAAAAATCCAACAACAAAAAGGGAGTCCTTCTGGATAAAACAAAATGGAAGCATTAGTTTCGATAAATTTTGGATAGTTAAGATGAGAAAAAAAATGTCTATGTTAGCAATAAAAACATACGTCTCTCAACTTCTTTGGCGTCCCAACTTCATCCATTCATATGCTGGCAAGGGGCTGTAGTGCTACACTCCAGCAACCCACCACCCCTGGGGAAGCTCCCTTCATCGCAACCGCACCCAAGCACGAGCAATGCCGAAGCTTTTCTCCTGCTTCTGTGGTCCCCAGACCAGGTTAACCAAGTGGTGCAAGGAAGGCTGCGGCTCAGCTATGCAAACTTCCATGATAAAGACACTGCATGCAGGAACCAAAAGATGATGACAAATGGATCCAAGTAACTTAACTGATTCAAAAGCTTGCAGGGCAAAGAAGAGGTATCCATACCATCTTTAAAAAACAAACTTAGGAACCTACACTCCACAGTCATCAATGCCGTAAGGTAGGTACCTGCGCTAAAGGGCAAGAGATGACTCCAACTAAGGCTGCCAGCTAATCTTTAAAAAAAACAAACAAACAAAAAAAACCCACGAACACCCCTCCCCCCAAACAAACAAAAAAACCCCCACCTCTGTCACACAGATTTTAAGTTCACTCAGTGCCTTTAAAACTCAGTAACAGAACAGAACTGGTAATTATTTAAAGAGGAAACTTCTTTGTATTTCAGGGTTAGGAGGAAGTGGAAATAGACAAGCAGAACTAAGAATGGTTTTGGTTATTCCTGAGCCTAAAACAAACAAACAAATGAATCAGGGCTACTACTAATAGTTAAGCTTTCCTCCAATTTGTTATACAAAAATAGAGTGCCCTTCAATATTATTCTAACTTCTACTCAACTTTTTGCTAGCATTTGAAATATCAAGTATCACATTGGAACGCTGGTTTCCACAGCATGAGCTACGTGGAAAAACAGCTTGGCCTTTTTGCCAACATAGTATGCACTACCTAACAGGAGAGCCCAAAAACAACAAATAAAACTTACTACACTGCAGTGTAAAGTGAACTCCCTTTTCTGTCAGTTTAAGCTGGAAAGCCAATGTAAAGATATTGCAAAAATTGCAAAATATGTAACGCTGAACTGTAGGCTGGCTGTGAATTTTCTGGTTATTGTCTGAATTTACTGTCCGAAGTAAGCCTTTTCAAAGGAGCTGATGTGCTCAAAATTTGTACATGGCTTCCAAATATTTTAAAAGTGTCTTAATTATGTAAATATTAACCTTTCCACAGATCACCTTAAAGCTGGTTCATGTAGTCTTCCTCAAGTGTCAAACCTGGGGTTTTACCACTACTTAAGAGAACCAAGTCTGGGAAACAAGTATTTTCTCGCTTTCTCTGGAAACAGTCTATGGTAACAAGAAAAGGTTAAGAGGTTTTGTCCATTTCTATGGCTACAGGAAAAACTGGGCAACTTTGAAATAAACACAGTGTTTTCATTAATATGTTTTGGGGGGTGTTTGTTTTTACATATAACTTGATATTTAATTTAAGTTTTCAAGAATGATTCCGTTTACTGTGTTCCATGAATGTCAGAGTTGGGATGTACTCCCACTACTGAGGTTGCAAATTAAAAGGAAAAATTGTATACAAAAGGCAGTGAAAACTTAAATCATTTAACCTTCCTCTTATAAGGCAGAAACCAAATATAGGAAAGGATCTTTGTTCTGATGCTTTTGGAGATGAATATTACTCCACAGCAAAATAACAGAAAAATCTTTCACTATCCAGGTACTGTTGTTCCGGCCTCTATTATCAAACAATATCACTCAGACTTTTTCCAAGCATCTTTTGTCACTCTATTCTGATCTCTTCTTCCTATTCAGATGAATGAAAGGAGTACTAACTAGTTGACATCACTCTAACTCTCCTTCAGAAAACTTCAAGACAGACAGAATTAAATAATGGCAGCCAGGAGCAGTCTCTTCCTTTTTTGAAAGCAAATTACTCTAGTAACATTTTTTTGGTTTCTTAAACACAGTGAAATTCCCTACTCTTCCTTTTGAAACTACCTATATGGATCTTAAAGTAGATAAGAAAATGGTTTAAGTTCCCAAACCTTTCAGTGGCCCCATGAGCAGATGTTGCTCGAGCCCGTTGAATTTCATCCTCCAAGCGTCTTTTTTCTTCCTCTAAACGTGCAATGTCTTCTGGGGATCGTCTCTGCTGACTGATGAGCTGCAACTCCTGAAGAAGAGCCTCCTTCTCTTTGATGAGCTGAAGACGATCCCTGTCCGCTTCAGCCATTCCTGGCCAAGATTCATTATCTAGCAAGGCCAGCTGCTGTTGTATATTCGAAACTCTTTAAAAGAGGATAAATATATTTCAAAATGCAGGAGACAAAGATGAAGACAATTAAGAGGAAAAATACCAGAAGGTGAAGCCTGTTGACTTCTGTGACTTTTCTTCTAAATTTTGAAACAAGAAAATATAGAGGACTTTAGAATTATATGTTTCTGTTGGGGGGGGGGGATTTGGGTTTTTTTGCTTTGTTTAGTGTATTTTTAAACACTAAAAAGAACTGCCAGTGCTTCTAAGTGTGTAGCTGTATAAGAATTACAGTGCATTTATCTATCATGTGGACAATACCTGCCTTCCCAGCTTTCTCTTTTTGAAATAAATCAATTCATAATTTTATAGCTCTTGAGTTTGCTGCCTGTACAGCTGATGAAGTTGAACATCCTTTCATTCCTCATTCTTCCTCTATCAGATCTTAACTTGGGATTTCAAAAGTGCAGTGAGAAGCTGAAAGGGATGAAGGGAAGATGCTTATCTAGTGACAATAGATCCATATATTCATGTCCCACTGAGCACAGGAATGGTTCAAGGGGCTGAAAATATTAGGCAGTCCTGACTGACAACAAAATTTTAAGAATAAATAAGCTGTCAGTAAAACAAAAACAAGGTCTGGAAAAAAGATCTACTGGTTACAAAATACAGGTGGCTTTAGATGGATCCATCATCCAATCAAGCAATTAAATAAGCTAACTTCATTTTATTTTGTAGTAGGCTTTATAGCCCAACGCAGTTTCCTGTATCTCAATGTGCTGAACCACTACATGAAACAGCAGTTGTAAGAATAATTGCGCAGTTGACATTTTAAGAAAATGTTCTGCTAAAAACAAATTTTGAACTCTCATAAATATTATGAAGAACCCTAAAGCTAGAAATTTCACAAATGCTTCTTTTGGCAAAATCTAAAGGTATATAAACATAACAGGGAGAACACTCTTCTACTGCTAGATATTTATGCTTGTCTTACAATGGGCAATTTAGACACTTTAGAATGTTACAGTGAAAATGAAAAGTAAGAGGAAATCTAGCTTTCTGATTTCTGACCATTTGAAACTGAGAACTGTACAACAGTTATGCAGTTGTACACCTCATTTTCATCTTCACTTTGAAATGGTAGCATTCAAAGTTCAGTGCACCATAGCAGACTATCACCCTTTAAATAAGTAAGTAAGTAAATAAATAAATAAAAGCACATTTAAAGCCAGCCATAAAAGTGGGATATGGATTCATTCTTTTGGTTAAAGTAATCTTTCTTCCAAAACATCTGGTAAGAAAGAAAAGATAATAACAAAGCAAGGTAAAGGCACATAACAAGCCAACAGAAGATCCACAATGTGATAACGTGTGTTTAAGAATAAAAGAAAAGGCGTAGACAGGACAAAGGTAAGGTTTTCCCCATCTAAAACCAAAACCTCATGCAGTGTTTATTTCATACTGACATCTGGAAAGTATTTGGCTATCTTATTATCAGGGGAAGGGAAATAAAATATCAATATAAGTCATTTTGCAATGACTGCATTCATATATGAATAGGAATTTTACTGTGAATTTTGTCAAATACATTTTTCCCCACTTAGATTTCATTTACAGCAAGTAAAGAACTTCGGTATTATGTTACATGTTAGTCCAAAGCAGAATACTTTATCAAGCCCTTCAATACCATTTCCTCCTCCTTGCATCAATAACCAACTTCCTGCCAATAGATACTGAAAGCACCATTGTGAATCAATACACAGTGTCTACATATTTCATGCCTCTGCTATTGTGCATGAATTCCAGATGCAGCCTCCTGAAGAGCACCTCGTCTCATCGACCAAACATCAAGGGCCAGGAAAAGCGAGCAGAGTGAGGATCCCTCCTCTCCCCCACCCAGGCTGCTACGCTGTTGAAGATTCAGCAAACGCTCCTGAAGGTGTGTACAGCTTGATTTTCAGGTGTTCAGTGCCAAATGAAACAAGTGGGGGCTCAAGGTCCTTCCAACAGAATTACAGAATTCAGGTACAATTGCGTTATCACAGCTTGGCAAGCGAGTGTGAATCAGATGAGCCCTGGCAATGTATTTGAGTCACCATGTTCATAAGCTCTTACACAGCTTGTGGATGAAAGAAGATGAGATGTGTCTGGTGAAGTCTCTGGGTTGTTTTATAAGACAGCTGAAAGACTGACCCTCTCCTTCATTTTAACACAATTGTTTTGCTAGCTATTTTTCTAATGCAGAGTAAGCTGGTTAAGAAGCTGACCACAGGAGCAAATAAATGCTAATGCAGGCAATAAGGAAGAGAGAAGTACCAGCAGGCAAGAGGGGAAGGTGGGATCCCCCCTTTCAGTGCTAATTAACCACTGAATCCACTCGGCTGTAGAGTAACACACCACCCTCAAGACAAGAGGTTTTAATTTAGACTCTTGAGCTTACTGAGACCACATAACTCCCTTTGTGTACGACATTCCAGTTTGAAGTTTTGTTTTTTCCCCTCAATTTCTGTTATGATGATGCTTTGAAAGCAGGAAGTTGTCATACAGTAACTTAATTATACTGTCATTAAAGGGAAAAGTACTGCTGTAGACAAGGTTTGTATCACTGAAGAGTTCCAAAATCAGATTAGGTATTTACTTGGATTCCCTTGACACTCTTAGCATTTAGCTCTTCTTGTCTCTACGTCTTCCCTTTAAGCAAAGAAAAAGCACTCGTAAAACGCTACATAATGCAGGAATCTGTTGGGAGGGGAACTTCAGCACCCATAAGTCAGTTTTCTGCAACCTGTATTTCCTTCAAACGAACCGAAGTTTTCAGGCAATTTTGTTGCTTGCTTTCCACTAAGGACTCCCTCTGTATGGTAAGTTCTTCCAAAAAGCTACCAGTGATAAACTTTTAAAAATTTATCTCCTTGGCTAGAAAACTTCCCTAAGGCTTTTATGGTCTCACTCACTTAAACCTAAGAAAAATATCAAAGAAGTCATGTTCAGTTCTGCTAAAAACATAATAAAAAAATCCTCTTAAGCTTGTTCCATAATTGCAATTTGTCTTCTCCCAACACAAGCTTTTCTTCCCAAACACAATAAATGCATAAATAAGCAATTTCACTGGGCTTGTCTATGCCAGATTTTATTCCTATACTACACCAGCCATTCTCACTGCTGGTATGTTACAAAAAGGTAGCTGGTTTGTGTTTTCAGACTCAGTGCATATATTCACCTACTTTAAACACCCACTTAAATAAAGCAATGACTTGACATAGATTGCAATTTAAAGGGGAAAAAAAAGAAAGTATTTAGGATCCTTTGTGAAGCCTCTGTTTTTCAAACACATTTTTTCTTTCCTATTGGGTATTTTTTAAGATACTACTTCTTAAGTGTAGTCACTGTAAAAGAGTACTTTTATCTGGCCTAATGCCAGATACTGATATAGCAATTTAACATATTCCTGGGGAAAAAACAGTTAATTTTGAGCCATCAACATTCCAGGCATTTTGCCCATTCCCATCCTTGCATAACAAGTGCTGAGGAGCTTGCATTCCACGCTCGAGTAGGTGGTATCAAATGACTGGTTTCCTAGGTAGGCAGACCGACTTGCTGCTTATTTCAGTATTGAAAAATTTCAAATGTGTATGAATATAACAGCTCCTGTTAAGCAGAAAAGCAGGCGGGACACAGATGGGATGACAAAGGTTTAACCTGTTGATCTTAAGTAAACACTGATTCAAAACGGCAAACTTGCCCTGAAATGGCCATCCATACTAATGTAGCTAGAATGATGCCTAGCCGAGATAATGTAGACATAGCATGAGGGTGGAGATCAGTACAGCCAGTAGTTTACTACACAAACTACATCATGGGGGCAAAAAAGCATGTATTTTCAGAATTTACAGCACGTCTGAATCGTTATAGATCTACACAGACCCCCCCCCCAGACAAAATAGGGCAACCCTTCCGTCACTGGAAATATCTGGGGAACCTAAAAGATTCTGTTAGCGTCTACAACCTTATTTTCAAGGTTGCTATCTGAACTCAGCATTAATGGAATTATACTGCTGAGCTCGAGAACATTTCAGTTTAGAAGAGGTTATTTATTAAAATATAGCACGAGAAGTGCAATTAAAGTAAAAATCACTTTTTGTGAGATGAAAGAGACTGATCTGCAATTACAATTAACCCCATGTTTAGACCATTACTCACATTATGAACAAGACAGGTGTCTTAGGGAGGGAAATACTCTGAAGCAATACAAAGGTCCTAACTCATGCTCATAAAAGGGACGAATCATGGGTATCCTACAGCTGGCACATCCTAACCTACAAGCTCTGCTCTTCCTAGTTTAAACAAGTTCTTCGACCTTACTTTGTCCGAATTTTTCAAGGAAAAAACCCAATACTCCCCTACATTTAAATGCCTAGACTTTTGGGTGACATATCAGACCACTCTACAGCAGAGGCCTTTGTTCCCTGTGGAATGGGAAGATCAGTGGGGATAAAATAAAGAAAAAACCCCACAGTTATGATTTGTAGAACGGTGGCAAGGATCACGCAAATATGCAGACAATCAACATAAATCAGGCCAGCTCACTCTTTTCCTTAGGCTTATAATTGGACCCAGTTCTCTGCCACTTCAGGTAACAGGGAACTTCTCCCACATATACCCAGAAGGGGTGGCTGTGGGACTGAAGACGCATAATAAAGGGTGTAAGAACTCAGTAATTTCTGGTATTTACAGACCCTCTTGAGAGTGTATTATAATTTATATCCTAAGAGGGCAAGGCTAGAGAAAGGGGAAGAAAGACATGGAAGGAACAAGAAGTTGGGGAACTCAGCCAAATGCTCACAAAATTTCTCCACTGTGTCTACTTTGGCTGTTCCTGCACGTATATGCCACTGTGGCTTTGGCAAAAAACAGGAGTACGCTCTGCAGAATATCCAGCCTTCCTGGCAGCCCAATTCAATAACAAGGAGGTCTTAAATTGGCTTAAGACGCTCATGAAACCTTTGGAGTCCACTGGCATTTTGCAGATAAAATTAGGTATTCACCTTTAGGAAAACTGCAAAGCCTGCTAAAACCAATGCAGGAGAGGAATTAGTGTTCCCCAATTCACAGGTAAACTGGTATAATGAAAACTTTAAAGACAGTTCAAGAGCATGGCTCAGCTCCCTTTACAACCCAAAGGAAAAGTTTTATGTTTAAAAACTGACACTGGGAGATTAAGGTTTAGCTGACATGCCTTAGCCAGATATTTGTGTGGTATCAGACAAATTACTTCATCCCTATATCAGATTTTCAGATTAGTTTAGCAGAATAAAGCAGACAAATCCACTGAATTTCACTATAAATTAGGCAATTACACCTTGAAACCTGCCTACACAAGATGAATTTTAACAGGAAAATACTTGACTGTTATTGTATCATTACTGCAATGTTGCTGTCAATATCCAACCAACATGTATTTTGTCAGTACAAGCACAAATTGCATTGACACACTTCTGCTTGTGCTAGTGCTTTTAAAAGCCCAACTGAAAATTAATTTTGGTAATGAGACAACAAGATTGCAACAAAGTAACTATTCAGCAACTATACTGAAAAGAAAGAAATAACGTTCTTAAAGGGAATGTGGAAATACTAAGCATAGCTGAGGAGGAGGCTTTTTCAAGGCTAAAACAAATCTGTTGACAGCTGCTGTAAGATTTAAACAATTGAATTGAAAAATGACATCTTTGAATTCAAATTTACAGAAGGCACAAACAAATTTCTGCTTTTGCACCCAAATTAGATAAGCTAGTTGAATATGCTTGGATGTATTAGTTCATTAAAGTCAGCTACCATCGAACTGGATTATAAAAAAAAAATTAACAAAAATCACAGTTAAAAATTTTGGTGCTTCTTATTGGAAGGATCATTTTTCATCTACTGATTAATACACTTCACAGGATATGACACACTACAGCAGTGACATTTCATGATCACTTGCTAAGATACTTCATGTAGTCATCATACTGAACTGCACAACTTAGAGTTATCAAAGAAAAACAATTTGCTTTTGATTTCTCTTTCTATGAAGCAGTCTATTCAGAAAAGTGCTCGAGGGGTACACTTCCAGTGTGCAAATGCTTTCATGAGAGGTGGTCTCACTGAAATAGCAACTGAAACTAAAACCGGTATTTATCCAGGCAGCTTGAGGCTGTCTGTTTAAAAAGACTGTCCTCCCCCCACTCCCGCCTCTCTGGAGGGCCACACTGACAGATCTGAGAGAAGAAATTTCACGGAAATAAGGTACAGTTTATTTAAAAATAATGGGGGGGAAGAGAAAAGAGCAAAAGAAAAGTGATTGAGCCTCCCTTCAGCATGACTGGCAAGTTAAAAAGTAGAATTTACATGCCTCCTCCCAGAGCCTGGATCAGACACAGAAGAGAGGACCTCTTCCCCAGCGTGCTGCAGATGTCAGAACCCACAGCTCACAACATCTCAAAAACCCATGGGAAAAATTAAATTGCAAATTATCCAACTTCCTTCCAGTGGGAAAGGGAAGGGGGAAAAAAAAAAAAGCTATGTGAATGTCTTAATTTATGCAAAGGCCAAACCACTTCAATAGTTAGATTTTTGAAGGAAGAATTAAAATCAAATTACCTTTTATGAGGGAAGAGAGAGATTTGGGGATTATAAGCCAACTTTTCTACTATCTCTGGGTCTCTTCTCCTGAATCTCTCAAGACAGTTCATTCAGAAATCCCAACACTGTGTTTCCTTGCTCAGATACCATATACAGAGAACATATTTTTACTTTTAAAAACTTCTTCACTACATACGGCAAATATTCTGCTCGTATCTAGAGCTGTATGATCTTCTGGCTAGATTCACAAGACTGACTAAAATGCAGCACACTGCCCTTCAGTTTGTGGGGCTTTTTTCCTGCTTTCCTTTAAGGGAAAAGGCATACTTTTCTCCTCCAGTGTATTTTAAAAGTCTCCCTTAAAACTTGGAAATACAACAGTTTCTCTGTTGTACTTATTTGCTATATGTTTCCACACCCCATTTGACAAGCAAGTTGTCATAATATATTGCTTTACAGTTGTGACATACTGTAGCATTTTAATTTTCTACTTTGTAGATTTTAATCCATCACAGCACATTCCGTCACCCACACTGTGCAGGAACAGTAGATATTTCACCAGCCAAGGGACAACGAACACAAAGATATTTAGTAGAGACAAAAGCCCTACAGAAATGCCAGCAAGCTAAGGGGAAGGAATGCATGATAAATGAAGAATGCAACCACAGAGATAACTGGTAGGGGCAATGAGCTTTGTGCAGTTCCACTCAAAAGCTGAAAGCTGATTACTTCCGTACAACATACTGGGCAGAATAAGGCTACTATTTTAAAGCAACTAACATGCTTTTGCTAAATAATGGACCATTGTCAGAGCCGCTATCCCAGGACAGCAAAACTACCCTTATTGCAATTACTATTCTCTAGTTGGAACGTTAGTTACCCGGATTTTCTACACTTAATTAACATCAAACCCCAGCTCACTTCTGATGTTCAGAAATACTGCATTCCACGCATAAACAAATGTTCTGCGTTTCCAGCTGAGAAGTGCTTCTGCTACTCAAAAAAAAAACCCCACAACCACACCACCAAAAAAACCCCCGCCACTCTATCTTTTCTCTGCAGTAACACACAAGAAGATAATTATTTTGAAAAACACATAGAAAAGGTATGTCAGAAAACTAACTAAAAACATTTATTAAAATCTTCACAGCACCAGTGGCTCTGCTAAACTAAACAGTATAAAATGAAATGCTATCCTCCATCTTTCCGCAACTGTCATGAACCCCTAAATTATCAGTGGACTATTAAGTGCTAAGGATTAAGCCTGTGACCAAACAGGACACTGACAGGTTTTTGTTTTGCCCTTTTTATGCCCAATTATTTAACCTTTATTAGGTAATAGTCACTGGTATTCACATGCAGTATTTTACAACGCAGACTTTCATTCCAGTTACAAATCCTGAATATTTAGCTGTGTATCTCTAACATGCTTGCACCAATTTAATTTTTTTTTTAAGCTGGTATTGCGTCCAAATGTGGGTAAATTTTCCAAGAACAACAAAACAGTGAATTGCCCTATAAAGCTTCCAATCCCTGCCAAGACATATGACAGTATTACGGTTTCCCCCAAAGAAAAAGTCACCAAAATATGAAAAAAATGAGGCAAAAGTATTGAACTTTCTTTAAATCCTTGTTCTGAGAGATGTAAAAAACTGGCGGAATAGGCAAAGTTGAAAAGGAAAAAGAAAAATCCTAACTTAAAAAAAAATTAAAAACCTAAGGTTTTCAAAGTTAACCATACAGAATCTTTTAAGTGTCAGTCGATTTTAATAAGAGAACGTTCTATCAGCACAAATTAAATAAGTGCATAAAATTACTGCGTTCAAGTCATCTTGTATCCCTGCACTATTGTCCTGAATATGTGCGAAACAGTTTGAAAACAATGAGGTTAAACAAGGACCCACTAAACTACACTACTAGATAGTATTTTTAAAATAGTACTAAATAAGAATAGATTACTTTTACAAAGCCATGAAAAAACACTGCAAGACCGACCTTCACAAAAGAAATACTTATGATAAGCAATTAGATTGAAGGACTTAGTGAAAAATTAATCTATTTCAAGTAATTTTTATTTTTTTATTATTTTTATCAGATTTTTTTTTCCAATCTCAACATTTATTTTTATGTAACCTTTTGTTCAGCTCTGAACATCTTCATTTATCTGACAGGAAATTCTGCATTCTTTCTTCACACTGAGTTCACTACTTCAGTACACTGAACTTAGAACACAGGTATGCAAAGCTCCGAATGTACTGACAGACTAGGCTGATAAGTGTAAATTTAGTTTATATATACTGAGGTTTGAGGAGAAGGGGGAAAAATGTAAAACAGTTCAATTAAACTACTGCAATTTTGTGTTTATACAAGTGTAGAACAGCGCTGACATTTAGCTTTATCTCTGCAAACAAATATAATAATCTTATGATAAAGTCTTATGTTTACCTAAGTTTTTATTACCTGTAAGCTATTCAATAGTAAGCAAATTACTCTTCCTAAAGACATTTCAGCTAGGAGGCTGGTTCCAGTTCTACTTTGAAAACTTTAATCACAAGAGTAAAAATTAAAACCAACAGATTTATCTTTAATTACCTTTTCTTGGCCTCTTCGTATTGCCAGTTCAGTCTTACTTTGTCTACGAGTCTTGTTTTGTCATCAAATCCAAACTTTTGCAGAGTTGAAGAGCAAGGAAGGAGGGGAAAGAGAGAGAGAAATGAGATTTTAAAAACACTCTCACAACAAAGAAAGGGATAAATTAGTTTCACTTGCTGGACTCACTAAAAAAAACTCAATGCTTTAAGTAATAACATAATAAAAATCAAATTTATGCTTTAGAAATACAAAACTGGTTATTGCTAAAAATACAGAAGATAAATGAGCCCTTTCAATAAATTATTATCCTGGAAATCGAGTGTTAGGAAACAGAATCAGTGATGAATGGTCAAAGCTTTTCTACTTTATCCAAGTCTAAAACACAAAGAGTATTTTTAATTGAAATATTTTACTACTTGATACAGCTATGTTATGGATAGTTTAATTAGAAGTAATTCAGATTATATTCCCTGTACTGTGATGTGTTACCCAGCACTTAGATCATTAGTGCATTTTAAACACTATTACAAAAACATCACCTGATCCTTGAACCAGTCGTGGAACGCGCATTTATGCTACAACTCCTACTGTATACAGTCCAGTTTCTACAGCAACTTCTCTCCATCTTAGGGCATCAGCAGTTCCCCTCTTCAAAAGTCTGTATACAGTCTAATACTTAAAACCCAAGTCCCTATTTAAGTGCATTGCTGCACCTTTGGATTTCTCATCTAACTGCTGCTTTTGCTCTCTTCATCATCACACATGTAAAAAATGCACCTCTTTTTTACTCACATTCCACTACTAATAATTCAGGAAAACAACTGACATAATTATGTAATTTTATTTTCCTAACAAAAAACCTACACCTGATAAACACAATTTTCAGACTGTACTTGGCTTGTCTTGGATGGCACTCAATGTGTATTGTGAATGGGAAAACGCTGCTATGTTCCTTTTGGTAATTCATTTTGGAATTCAATAATCACATCCACCACCAGTCTCAAAAATTACATCCCAAAGGCACCATCTACCTAACACACTGAAACACAGCCTAGTGTTAGCTAAGATTTCTTAGATGCTTTAGAAGTGAATCTTCTTAAAAACACAGATTTCCTCTTCTGTAGAGGCCCTCTGGAGACATCCAACTCAGCAAGTAGTCAGCAGTGAAAGAAGACAATAGAGGAGAAATGGGATGATAAAAGCCTACAATTAAAAAGTTACGTAGTTCAATAAAAATTTCTAACCAAATGTGGAATAACATCCAAACTATAGTACTATAACAAACTACAAACAGGTTGTCGTCTTGCTTTGTTGTCAATCTCATCCACCAAAGCAAACGTTTTATTGCTCAAGAACAGCTAGGCTGCCATAGTACTAGTGTAAGCCAAATTTTTATTATTTGGAATACACAATTTCATTCACACAGAACTATTTCCAAGGAATGCTAATATGTTCTTCTCAAATACCATATTTAAAGGCATATTTGAGCATAAAGGTATGACAGACAAAATCATAAGTTTTGTTAGTTTTTAAGAAAAATACTTTGAGACTCTAACAAATACTCCCCTTGTCTCAGACAGAGGAAAGGAACAGAGGTCTACCCTACATCTTTGATGTATATGAACAATGATGACAAGCATGATAAACACAACATTAAAAAAAACCCCAACCAACCAAACAAAACAAACAAAAAACCCCACATCCATCACTACTACCAGAATACTAACATCTCGTGCTGTTGCACAATCAAGTCTCCACTGCAACTTTAAGCTGGCTAAAGCATTTTCTTCCTTCCTGCATCATTACACATCTCAGTAAGTCAGAGCTGGTAACATGAAGAGAAGAGGTCTGTGGACACCTCAGCAAGAGTTATTGCTCAAGAGATGAACCTGCAGTCAGAAAGTGGTGACGTGAGAAGTGCTCTGCCGGGTTGGCTGAGTCTGGGAGCTGATTTTACCTGTCACTGACCCGCAAGCACACCGCTATGCCCCTGTGCCACGCTCAAGTAGCAGAACCACAAAGCCCACCACTCATGAGAGCTGCTCACATTCTCTGGAAACAATAAGCAAATGCAACTCCCTCACCACCAATATTGCTTTGCATTTTTTGCTCTGCTACAGCCAACACCTCTTAAATTAAAACAGGAAATAACAATGTATCACTAAAGCACAAAAGCAGCTTATTTTCTACAGCAAATGTCTCGCATAGGAACGCATACCTCTCCAGTGATGTCAGTCTGTGAACAAGCATCGCAGTGCTGTTGAGGTAAGCAGGAGTCACTGAGCGAACTAGAATTGTGCTGGAGATCCTGCAGGGAATCTGTAATACAACAGCTATTCCTGAATCCATCTGTTAACTTGGCCAGGCTCTACAGGAGAAGAGATTTAAAAAAAAAAAAAAAAAAAAAAAAAATAAAAAATCAGAAAAACTGATTTTTATAATTCTTTTATTAATAGAAAACAAAGAAAAAAATTCTATTTTAGAAATATGACAGGTAGCTTGCCTATAAAGAGCTATTTACAGAAAGTAAAATTCATCATAGTATTACTAACATGCAGAAGCTTTGCTTTGAAATAAACCTCTCCTTTTAAAAGATGCATCTAACAGTAAACAGATTTTAAATTATTTCTTTTAAATCTATGAATGTTTCAGCTTTTGTATGGCTTACAGTTCTTTAAATCTAGCAGCTGTCAACTTTCAGGTTAGCTGATAGGGAAGACAAACGTGATTCACCTGCCCTTTTGCCATCTTCTGCACAGGTTACATTCCTTAGCTGCTACTGCTATCACATCCAGCTTGATGAATACCTTGTATTGATTGTAGTTTTATGACAGCTGATTTCACCCTTGTGCTCTCTTACTCAAGGTTCACATAGTTAAGAGATATTTTACACTTTGGGTTAAGCAAGGGACATCTCTGAGATGTCTAGACGATGACACAAGCTGTGAGGGTAAAGCACACACCTCAAGCAGTCTTTAAGGGGAAAGGAGAACAAGAGAGAATCACACAAAATAGTAACTTGTTCGACAATACAAGCTTGGTTGGCAGGCTTTTAAAATTCCTTTAAAAAAAAAAAAGTTGTTAATATTGCTTTTATTTTCTGATTGTGCATTCTCTCTTTTTCAAAAATTACAGATAATGTAGTACCAATAACAAAACCACTGTGCAGGCTGTCATTTATGACAAAGGCCCTAAGTATTATGCATCAAAAGAACATTAAAAAAAAAAAATGTTAAAAAATTAAATTCTGTCCCCTCACCAGAAGATAAAGGGCAATCAAATTATGTGAAAAAGAATTTATCAGAAATTTGAAGAGCTGTATCAATTTATAAATCATAACATAATCAAACCACTTGGTTCTAAAAATACACATAAAAACTCTCAAAACTGCTTACTCCAGCGTGCAAACTACAGAATCAGAGACAAATCTGAAGCACCGCACAGGGAAAAGTCTGGCCCTCAGGAATCTCAGTGGCTCTGACAAGTGGTGATTTCCAACGAGCCCCAGTTACCGTCCATATCCAATTACCAGATTTCTCAGTCTTCAAAGCGCAGTTTACAGAGGATAACATACCAATGCTGCCTTTTCTTACGACAAATTCAACGAATGGAGCCAAGACGACAAACCTGTGTAACAGCAACTGGTCGCTGCTCACGGGAGCAGCAAGGCCGCCTTGAAGACAAAGGCACGCGGTTTCGGAGCCTAGGAAGCACCCATAGGAACTGCAGCAGGCCCGAAACCAGCCAGGAAAAGCCGCTTTTTCTGGTGGCCTCCATTTCTGCCATACGTGGTCCATCCCTTTGTTCTCATTATATACCGGTCCCTCCCTCAGGCCTGCCTCCACGAGATGAAAAAGAGGGAAAATACCCAGCCTGGTGCAGGACGAATGAAGGAGCGGGCTCCCTAGCCACAGGAGCGGGAGGCCTGTGCCCCCCCTCATGGCCCCCCCAGTCACACACGCTTTGTCTTCTTCCTATGAGGGAAAGGCAGGGTGAGATGTAGCTCCCTCTCCCGTCTCCGTCTGCTGGTCCTACAAGGTCCGAGCGGGGCTGGGATTTTGTGCTCAGCCCTGGCAGGGACAGCGGACAGCGCAGAGCGATGCCAGGCACACCGACAACGGGACAAGGCTACCGCTACTTGCCTCCGGAAGCTCAGTTTGTCTTGGGTCCCCCAAAAAAGCCAATTCTTCTACCTCCCAATTGAACTGTGCCACCTTAGTATGAAAGATGAAATAGTTTCTTCTCAGCCCTGAGACAGCAAAATTCAATTTCAAGTTATGTTGCCGAGAAGTCCCTAGCTAGCGTCCCTTTATCCTCCCAGACTTGCCGCAAAATTAACTGCTCCACCACATGGCAAAAAAAACAGAATGTCTTCCACTTTATGAAAACTGAAAATTGAAGACTCCTGTCTAACTCTCTTCTTCAAAACTCACTGGAAATCGTCCAGTCCTGTCACTCTCCTGCTGTATGGACAATCAAGATAGATCCCTAATGCGTTTATAACATGGAAATAACAATTTCAAAGAATAGCTACACAAACATCGAACATCTAACATGTCCTCTTCCCAGTAAAGCAGAGCCAGTCATATGAACAAAAATGGAGGATTCAGAAAGCCTGAGGTTTCTCCCAAATAAGCTATGTCCCGTTTGGCACTTTTGGCTAACACATAGTATGTTACAGACATACGTAACACCAAAGATCCCGATGCCAGAACTTTTGCCTCTATTTCAGCTACTTTATGCACTCCTGGTGTGCTCCTGACACCCTCCAGCACTTCCTTGGCAGCTAATGAAGGGCTGTTTGGCTGCTGGCCAGGCTTCCTATCCGGGTACACTTGCTGAACCCTGGATACTACTTAAAAATTACACAGCATTTGGCAGGTGGCAATCACCAAGAGGCATCACCTTAACTTACATCTACACGCATAGGTGACTATGCTCTAGGCTAAGCATATATGCTTTGAGTCCTAGCTGGATAAGTGAAAGCAAAGCCTCCAGCAATCCTAACATGGAAAATTATAACCTGAGTTAGCATACTTTTAGATAGAAACAATTTACATAAACTGTTAGGAGTAATATCCTCCCCAGCTATGTGGAAGAATCCACCTTTTGTCTGGGGTTTATGGATTGTTTATGGCAATCCCACAGAATCTGCCAGATCAGCCTATCAATATGGATGTGAAGTTCTAGGCACACCAGCCCAGACCTACCCAGAAAGAGAGAAATGAGCACTGTCATTTCATCATTGTCTGTTGCTATCTGATTTAGGAGCTCTCTGCCACATATGATTTCATTGCAGTTCCTATCTAACCTATTTAGCCTGTTTAATTGGTAAAGAAAAGAAAGGAAAAGAAAAAAAGAAAGAAAAAAACCACAAAAACCAAAATCCAATGCTTCCTAAGGATAAAGGACAACATTTTAAAAGCACATGCACATACTGGAACAAAAAAAAAAAGTAAGAAAGGGAAGGGGGGGGCAGGAAGAGGGACACACACACACACACACACGCGCTGCTTTCAGGAACCTAACCATGCACCTTGATTACTCAATCTTATATAAAAAGTTCACCCCCTTTTTTAGAGCTGTGACACTGCATATCTGGCTTGCTTTGTAACCCCAGCACCCAGTTTAAATCTGACCACTCTCTCCTTCCCTGGTCAGCCTTCTCTCCCACACAACTCAATCCAATTATCATCTTTCTATGACAGCTACAATTTTCCAAGCACCTACACACGACTGAGTCACTTCTACTATGTTTAGTTCTGCTGCTTACACTGGCCAGATTTAAATTAAGAAATAGTAAGAAACTGTCTATTTCCTTTCTCTGAAATAATAAATCCCCATCTGTTTACACAATACTTCAAACTCCTCTATAAACAGCTTTCAAAACAAAAAGTTTTTCGTAAGAAAGCTCTCGTTAGACCCCACCTGGAGTACTGTGTTCAGCTCTGGGGCCCCCAACATAAGAAGGGCATGGACCTGTTGGGGCAAGTCCAGAGGAGGGACACAAAGATGAGCAGAGGGCTGGCGCACCTCTCTTATGAAGACAGGCTGAGAGAGTTGGGGTTGTTCAGCCTGGAGAAGAGAAGGCTCCAGGGAGACCTTATAGTGGCCTTCCAGTACCTAAAGGGGACCTACAGGAAAGCTGGAGAGGGGACTTTTTACAAGGTCATGTAGTGATAGGAGAAGGGGTAACGGCTTTAAACTGAAAGAGGGCAGATTTAGGTTAGATGTAAGGAAAAAGTTCCTCACTGTGAGGGTGGTGAGGCACTGGAACAGGTTGCCCAGAGAAGTTGCGGATGCCCCATCCCTGGCAGTGTTCAAGGCCGGGTTGGATGGGGCTTTGAGCAACCTGGTCTGGTGGAAGGTGTCCCTGCCCATGGCAGGGGGGTTAGACCAGGTGATCTTTAAAAGGTCCCTTCCAACTGAAACCATTCTATGAAAGCTTGTTTTACCAACAGTAACTTTAAAATGTAGCATATTCGAGGACAAAATAATTTCAAAATTGATAGGAAATTAAAAATCAAATTCTGAACTCATTAGGAAGATACTTAAAACAGACTTGCACTTGTTTGACAAGGCTAAATAAAACCGTAACAATAATCTTCAACTAATCATAAAAAGGCAAAACACAGAAAAGTTTAGTGACAACAAAAATAATTTAATTTTTTTGGTCAAAATTTTAAAAAATATCAGGCAGGAAGCTGGATATTTTTGCAGAGCACAGTAAACTGGCAGAAACACACCATTTTTGCAACTGTAGGTACTGTAAACTATGGCATTTAATCCCTTACTACAATTGCAACAAAACATGCAGAATTGTTTTGCATGCTAGGCCTGTGTGGAACTTCTAGATTCTCCTGGGCTGTACGTCTATTATTGGATGCTATCACAACAGTTTGTCATTAATTACAAAAATGATACCTCCTCGACTGATATTTCCTGTATGTCACGTAGACCCATGAAGAAGGATGGCAACACTTTTCATTTTCACTTCCGTCTTGTGCAACCTCTACATGCTGGTGCTGCCAGCATTGCCCAATCCTTGATGCTAAGCTTGATCCTAGACTTCTAATTCCCTCAACACTGTATTTAAAGAAACTGCAAGTGCACCTAAAGTTGGTTTAATAGATATGATCTTCAAAACATCTCAATGTTTACAGCTAGATTTAGTGCCACTGAGGACTGCAAATGTAAGGAAAAGGGGAGGGGGGGGGGGGGGGGGAAATCTAGTGGGAGAGTTAAAACAAGGCCAGTAGTTAAGCTGCTCCAAGATCTCACACACAAGTCTTTAAATTACCAGTTAGTTTCCTAAAATGTGCGTCACTGCATCCATGAAGAACTGCCTTTCTAATCGTTTCTTGCTAGCCAGGCATGTGGAAGACTGAGAATTACTTTAAAACTTGGCCAACGCAAAATATCAAATATGTTAAAAGTTGCCAAGGCAGAAACTTTTCATAGTGACTTAAGTGTTCTGTCTACTTGAACAAGGATTTGTGGTCCATCAGCTGACCTTTGGGTAATGCTTTGGAGACTGAATAATTGTATAACTATGGATATTCATTATATGTAGGTTACAAGCTACACATATCATTTAACAATTAAAAAAATACCAGTGAAACACTACTGCAGAGAAAACGGAAAGAAAATGTTTGAATGGCAATATTAACTTAGTACGGTCCCAAAAATTTAGGTAACAAAGATGCCTTTTTCCATATAGCAGTTAGAAGACTGGGTGAAGATAACTGTCCTTGACACCCCTCTGTATCTGCAGCATATTTGGGCAAGTCTATACTGAAGTCCCTGCGGTGGCAGAGTCGTGGCTCTTTGATCAAGCTCTCATCACGTTAATAACGCAGACATAGCAACTGAGAGCTCGGAGCAGGATGCAGAATCCGTTCAAAAGTCTGGTCACTACTCAGGCATGTATCTCCCCACGATCCTCATGCACTCGTTTAAAGCTTTCATGATGTTTTCTGTATACATTGCATTTAATCATAGTCTGAGGACTTTGTGAGAACATTTAAAATTAACATGTGTCTTGATATGGGTACTTAAGAGGAGAATTTGGGGCAAAAAAAGGAGAACTGCCAAACTGTGGCATAGTGACACAGAGATCCAGTTTTGTGAAATGCTTATAAAAGAAAAAAAATCACGGTAGACAAACTGGTAAACGTTTTAGCACATGACTTCTCAGTCCTACTTCATTATAGGTAACACAAAGAGACATTAAACAAAATGAAAAACAAATACCATAAAACTTAAAGATTTTTTTAAAATGCAACATAATTACTCCATAGCAGTCTTTGATACAGTCAGCAGCAATAGAAAGCTATATTCAGTAAAGACACTGATCTAAATGTAAGAATAGTACATTATCTAAAACAAAAATAAGAAATGCATATAAAGTCTTGTGTTCACAGTATAGACAATGACTACTTACCTCTTTCGAGCTGCCTGCTATTAGCAATTATCAAACAGAAAAATCAGTGTAGGCCACCCACTTTCTTATTTGAACTTGGTAACCCCAATGCAAGCACAAACAAGAAAATAGAGGTAGGTTATTACTTTTTAGCAGCTATTTGTTCAGTAGCATATTTTTTACCTGCATAAGGTCCTGCCTTTCTTTTTCACCTGTGCATATAGCTTTCTTTATGGTTCGAAGCTCACTCATTATAGCTTGTGCTTCATCCAGTCTATAATTTGTATGAGCACTTGACATCTTACGATCAATCCTGTTGAAAAGATTAAGACAAATTCAGGAATTTTCACATAATCAGAAAGCGCATAGACATTTTAAGACCTGTTGTTCATTCATGTACCACTTTATTTCCAGGAATAAAATGATACTCTACTTGGAATTAACACAGCACTCAGTGCCAAGTACACTCTAAAGACAAAGCAATGCAATTACTTACCCAGGTTCTGCAGAACCAACAAATTTCCTGGTTTTAGTGTCCTAATACAGAGCGAGCTTACAGGTAGCGTCTGTGGACTATTTCACGCAACAGAAGTAAAATCAACCTAAAACTAACCTACACAGTAATAACTCAAAAAATAAAGATATTAGCAGTCCAGCTGTCATATTTTCCATGCAGCACTACACATCACAACATCTCTTCCAGGACTTCTATATGATCTTGCTTCAGAAGTTTCTAACACAGGCATTTCATTTTCTTGGGAAGAAATTTTTAATTCCTAAAATTTTATTGCAAATGCTTTCCTGCTGCTATGGGCATCTTTGAGTATCTCATCTAGAAGACATCATTGTCCTGCACTAAGGAACATCACATGGGACCATTCCAGAAGGTTTCAAATGCAAACTCAGCAAGGAGCAAGAGCGCTACTCACTACATGAGGCTGAAGTACTAATTTCCGCCTTGCCATAAAAATCTCTCATCTTATGTGGGACATCCACTGTCTGATCCGCTTTTTTTCCAGCAGTTTGCAATAGTAAAGGACAACAGATCAGGACACAGAAGCCTAGTCCAGTGTACCATCTTCATAATTTGCTTTGATTTATAGATGAAGAACAAGACCAGAGACTCTGCAGAACTTCCTACAACCACCATTTGGTCTCAGATTTACAACGAAAAGCTATGGGTTTTTAAGAGGCTACCCACAGCCATTAGTGAAAATTGTGTTAAATTCCTGTTAAAATATGAAAAACCTCAATTTTCCTGTTAATCTAGCATAGAAAGTGTGTATACAGAAAAAAGGTGGTATGTGTAATGGTCCCTAAGCTAATGCTAAGAATGAACATCTCCAGGAAAAGGTGACTCTGGTTAACAGAATTAAAGATAAAACATACATCGGTCATTACAGAGGGCATCAGTTTATAAAAGGATGTAGTAGGAGAGGGTACACTATACATAAATGACAAGAATACTCAAACTCTATTTAAAATATTGAGAATAACTAAAAGTTTCAAGGTAGGTATTATATTAAGCTAACAGTGTCAAGAACACTCACTCAGCATGTTCTGCCAGTTAAACAAAATCAGTGAAATTCCACTTGCAGCAGATTACTTGGTTTAAAATTAAAATATTAAAATGAAAAATCAAAAGGCTTGAATGAAAATCCCGTGGGTTTATTGTGCAGCTCACAATATTTAGGAAAAAAAAAAAATGCAGGTTGGGTTTCTATGGTTTTGGTTTGTTTGTTTTTTTCTGACAGTTCCTGCTTTTGGAGTCAACACAAAGTAAGTCTGAACCTCAACCTTCCTACTTAAACACAATTTTCCCCATGTTGCATAAGAAAATATATAAGCCTTTATGATATTTGGTTCAAGAACAAGAAAGGACTTAAATGTCATGTGGATTAAAGGGTTTTTTGGTTTGGTTAGTTTTGTTTTCCTTTTAAGATGTTTACTTGAGTCTTCACTAATTTATAGTTAAAATCCTGAAAAGATTAGATAACACCATGGTAAAACTACTAATCCAATTCATTAAAAGTTACATGAAAAAGATAACATGTGGTTTTATCTAAAGGTTACCTTAATGTTAAGAACATAGATTCTGCCCAAACATTAGACCTGAAAATGCCTCCTACAAAACTGCTCATTATACTGTTTGCCAGGTCCAAGGTGGCATTTCAGGAAAAGGAAATTATTTAATTTCAACCAGATTTTTGTCCAGCTACCCACATATTCATGTTCCTGGACGTCACTTCGGAGCCCAACTTATGAATTGGTATTTGTTTAAGGAAAAAATCAGAAAAATTTCTACTGCCAGAAATATTTGAGCTTAAATCAGTATTGCTGTCAACCCAAACTGACTTAAGTATCTTACAAAATTATTTGTTATTTATTGTCTGTTACCTCCTCTCATAAAGCTCTAGTTTTGAAAGCCACAAAGTTAACAGGAATCTTCCGTTTTATTAATGGAAAATAGCATGATACAAATACAGATTAGACCTTTGTATGAACAGAAAGAACATTCAACTAATACCCAAAACTATGAATAAAGTACACATTTTCTGAGGAAGATGTTTCTAGGATACACAGACTATTAATACACTTGCAATACTTTCAGTCCTATAGGGCAGTTTCCATGTTCCTCTATTGTTCTCCATGGGCCTTCAAATACACAAGACTCCCCCTACCCTCACCAAAGCACAGGTCTGTAGCTGAGTTAAAATCTAATTTCATTTTGTCAGGTCTCATGTGCTCTAAACTAGCCTGTAGCTACAAATTGTTTAGTCAGTCCTAATTCCCTGTCTCTCCCAACTTCTCTCAGCATTCACCCCGCTCTCGGAGCCAACTGGCCAAGTTTTCATTTCCTTTGTTGCTAAACGCCTTCCTCCAAAATTCCTGCCGTCGAGCAGAAGGGTCACTGAAAACACAGGGGAGGAGGAACTGCTCCTCCTCCTCAGACCCTGCGCCAGGTCAGAGGAAGGAGTTTGTTCCAGGAAAGGCTCATCTTTAACCCTGTAACTCTGGACTGCGATAGGATCAGCCGCACCTCGGGCAAAGGTGCCTGTGGAGGTTGAGGAACACTGTCACGCAGGGTGGCATTTTTGCAGGCGGTAAATGGTGAGCTCCAGAAAGTCTCCAGTGGGCAAAGGCAGACTGTGATGTCCAAAGGCTTATCACAACATTGCCAAATTTGGATGAAACAACAGAAAACACAGCCCTAATAAAAAGCTGCAGCACTACAAAGTTTGAAATTCTGATCGTACTGAAGTTGTAGAGGTATTAAAAAAAAAAACAAAAACAAAAAAACCACTTTAATCCCCTCTCCCTCCACAAAACCCCACTTTTCTCTAGTTGTTTTGTGGTTTGGTTTTTGGGTTGGGTCTTTTTTTTTGGTTTTTTGTCTCCTCAAAGATGGCTAAGCCATTTTACTAAAATTAAAAAGAACAGAAAACAAAACACAGTCCAAGGCAGACACTGTATGTGGAAAATGTCAATGCAAGACATTTGCATTTAACAAAGGCATCTGAATCAGACAGCAAAATAAATTGATGGAAATACTGAGCAACCTAACCACCCTCACGATAAAATATGTCTCTCCTCTAAGAGCTATACCCAGCAGAGGTGCCCAGGAAGTCGCATGGCAGCAGGTTCTGATACCTGCTCATAATGCCATTCTGGTCAGACTTTCAAAGCAAACATTCAGCCAGATGTAAAGTCCAAGTGTGACAGCTCCTAATGTTGTTCTTGGCTTATACTTGAAATAAAGTGAAGAACACGGCTTTAAAAAAGCTGAACAGGATGCATGCCATTCTCAGTTTGGCAGTTACTTGAAGATTTGACCTAGCACAAGAAGGAAGAAAAATTACGCAGACAAAAAGTTTAGAAAAGGTAACAAAAGGGGAAAATGTCTGAGATGTAAGAAACTTAAAAAAAAAAAATTCTGCATATTTATTTTAAAAAAGGAGCAATGAGTTTCTTTTTAGACAATATACTTACTTTGTGGATATGCAAAAACTAAAATACTTCAGCTTTGGTACTTGACTTGAGTGACCCTTCTCTCCTGACAAATACAAGCGGCAGGTGAGAGATCGCCCAGGGACAACCTAGAGCACACTTAGGCTTTTAGCCTGATTTGTCTGCAGACTACACAAGGAGGCTAGAGAAACTTCTCTCTTCAGTTGTTAGCGTGAGTACTCTCCAAATCGGCTCACTTCCAACTAGAAGCAAAATACTCAAAAGAAAGCACGTATCTCACCAGAAGGGCAATTAAAAAATTACTTAAAAACACAAAACAAAGAAAAACCAACAAGCCTCTGGTTCACAAGTGAAGTTGTCACTGCAGAGAGCAGAGCTCAGCAAGGCACAAACACTGACAGAAATTCACTCCAATCCTCCCCAGCTTCAGCAAGCAACAACAAATGCCACCCAGTGCACCAACAGGACAGAGGGTGACCGTAGCAATAGCAGCAATGAGCAGCACCGAAGCATTGAGTTTTCATACTTGAACTTTTAAACTAGATGATTAGAGAGACCACTGACTAATCAGATATGCTTTAAAGTAATTCCTCTCTTGTACGTCTCTCCTATACGGCATCCTGGAGTATGGGCAACTTCACTTGGGCTAAAATCCAAGACTAACATTTGTCATCTTAATCATTCGCAGACTTTACTTTTCAAAAAGTTGCACTATCTTAAATGAATTATATTAATTAAAACAATCCTGAGTTTCAAATGGCCTTCAAATACTTTCATCATCCTAGTCAACTGGTTAGTCCTTTTATAAAACAATTGAACCTACACCCTTAAAATAACTCAATAACCAGAAGGAAAACAAATAAAGTAGAAAAGGCAAGGCAATTCTTACTCACTTCAAGAAAAAATGATTAAGAATCTTAAGACAAAATTGCTTTTGTTCTGTTACTGCTTATGTATGTAGGCCACCATCCTAAAACGTTGACTATACTTAAATTATTACTTAAAATATTTGCTGTTTCAATATACCGAGTGCTTTATTTTACTAATTTTCAGTTAGTATCATACATTAACGATTCCCCTAACTACCTGTAAATACTTAGTGTAGTCAATAAAAATATATTTATGCCTGACAATTATTACATTATATCTGCCAATGAAGGATTTTGGCTGAAAAAGTTTTCTTCTCTGAAGCTTTTAAAGTGCATTGTAAAACAAAAGAACGTTGTAAGCTTAAAAAAAAAACCAAACAAAAAACCCAAAACAAACCAAATCCCAAACAATATGAAGTGCATGGGCTACTCCCTCTCCTTTAAAAGTTAAATCTGAGTATGTCCCTTTATATCATTTTGTTAACGTAATACCAATCAAAATCAAAGTTGGAAAATAAGTAACCTAATTGCTCCAGGATCCCTGAAACTTTGCCAGAATTCCTGAAGCGAAAGTGCGTGCCCATACTTTGTAGCACCAACACAATAAATCCGAAGCTTCAAAATATTTCCACAGATACCGTACTTATGCTGCAAAACGGATTAGACATGCAACGGTTCCAACGTTTTTCAGGAAGTGCCTGCATTAGGCAGTTCGTTCACATGCATGCTGGAAAAAATGCCAAGATTTCTAAATGCATGGCCACATGTCCAAGGCAAACGCAAGAGCTGTTCAACACATGGTCTAGCCCCTGGCCTTGTTGAACAGATCTGGAAGCCACAACAACCTGTGTTTACCTGCCATCTTTTCCATGGCCTGGCAACCTCTCTCCCTACCCCACCGGGCATCCTGCGTACGTGCTACGTGTGTAGGTGACTAAGCAGCGCACAGATGGAAGTCACTCAGTTCCCATCTGATGGCCTGTCGGAAGAGCGGCAGGGAGAGGGTCACCACAACAGGTCACAACCTTTGCCACCACTGAGCACAAAGCAAACAGAGCACCGGCTGCCTAATAGCCCCGGGGGCAGTGGCAAATTGCCCCAAGCTGCCTTTCCGCACAGGGAGGAGACAAGGAGTCGCGTTTACATGCACTCATTCTGCAGACATGCAACGAAATCCGAAGTCTCACAGACCATCAGATTTGCAGTACAGGCACAAATCAGCTATACCGTGCAGAATGAGACGGCCTGACCATAAGGTAAAAAGAAGCAGCAGTGTTGTGGTGTACAGCCTCCCCCCAGGAGAAGTACTGTGCCCAGCCAGAAAGCCTCGGTACTCTTCACAGGAAAACTACTCCACTGCATGGTGCTTTGGGCTGTGCTCCAGGCACTGGGTATCTCCAGAAAATGTTTGGAAAATATTTTAAAAATCTAATTCCACCTCGACAACATCTTCAGAAGAGTTAAAGAACAGGGCCTATAAAACTGTTTTTGCACGTGGATCTGTAAAATCACCACTCCAACCAATTCTGTCCAACCCTTCTTCCATCGTTTCACACTGTTCTCACCCCGCATCACTATCATAGCAGAAACTCTGAAGCAAAGCAATTAAGAGGTTTCAACTTTTTTTCTTTTTTTTGGCAACACTTTTCTAAGAAATTCATTCCAAGGCGAATAAAGTAAAGAAAAAAAGATCCTCCCACAAACTATTAACTTACTCTTGCAGAGTTTCCACTCCTTTTTCCTTATATTGCAGCTCCTGCTTCATCTGTGCCAATTCTCGTTTTAGCCTAGAAAGCTGAATATAACAAGATAATTTAAAGTAATAATATGTAACAGAAACTTTCATAATAAAAATTGTTTTTCAAATACAAAATCTTAAGTTACTTTAAAAAATTGGAAGTGATAATCTAAGTTCCCTTCTTTTTTTGCTTTAAAATTTGCATTAAAATAACAGAAGACTTTCTGAAATATCTAAGACCCAGTCTAATAGCAGTCACAACATTCAGCTTTCAAAGTATCTATTTCCTCATCTATTCTATTAGTTAGCTTATGCTAACAGCTAGCAAGTTTCAATCCATATGATTCTTCTTTTCCCCTTATAGCAGACAGACACCTCTCAACTGTCTTCAACTCTTTAGTCAACTTCAAAAAAAGACTGAACATTCAACGCTGTTAATTTTTCAATCTGGGAAAACAAAATCACTGGCAACAGAACTGGCCTCTCTCCCAAAAATGGCAGCTTGATTTTCTACAGTTATCTTCATATTGTCCTGCCCTCTCAATCCCCCCGCCAATTACCTTGATCCAACTAGTGAGCACGAATCAAAAGTGACAAAGCAGTGATGTCTCCAAAAACACATTTTTGTGGTTTTATGAAAACAGTGACCTGAGTAGGTTGGGCAGACGTTACAAGAGCACTATCAGCACTACCAGACAAATGGGGGGGAATGGAGGTGTTTCAGTGTGTGGTGGTGAGGTGTAAGAGAGCCCAAAGAGGGGCAGGGATGGAAGAAAAAAGCTCTCTCTTCTCAAGCTATCAAACTTGGTACCTTTTCTAAAATTCACCCAGAGTGCTCTTGACTTTCACATGTACATCAATAAATGACAAAACCATTACTAGAAAAAGAGTAAGGAAAAGAGAGTAAGGAAAAGAGAGTAAGGAAAAGAGAGTTTTAAAAAAGAGTAAAAGAACAGAGGAAAAAAAAGTTTTTAAAAAAAAGTTTAAAAAAAAAGTTTAAAAAATTCCTACATAACCAGGCATAGATTAATTTTGTCAGCTCTACTCCAAGAGCAAGTGGCTTCACAGCAGTTCCAGGGACGTAAACCGTGACTGTCAGAGTCTCACTATCCTCTGTGGCCCCCCCATTCCCCATGTGTTCTTGCCCTTCCTCAAAACCCATCACACCAGCCCCCAAAACACTCCTATACCCTCACCAACTCTTTCAACGCTTGCCAAAAGTAAAATTAAAAAATGCATCACTAGTATCATGTACGCAAACACTTTATAGTGCATATTTTATTCTATTACCTGAAACAACTCAATGCCTATGGACACATTCAGTTGAAACAGGTTATCCTATGGACTTAGGAGATCATTATGTTTTAAGGTGCAGGAACAGAGATAAACAGTCATATAAGTGAAGACCTTGACTATTTTCTTTAAATATTATTTAAATAAATAAGGCTTATTTTCTCCTTTAGAATATGCTGACACTTAGAGTATGTGAAACAAGCAAACACTAGTCAGCACGTAGTAAACATATACAGATAGAATAAATGCCTTTGAAGGGTGGTGAACGGGATTTATTTTCAGAGGCACTCATGTGAAAAGTGGTCACTACAACAAAAATGGAACACTATCCTGCAAAGATAAGTATTTTTTATTTATTTTGTGAGCTGAATGCCTGGCATGCTAAACCCCATTTTATCCTTTAATAAAAAGAAACATAGAATTTAGAAATAGGTTCTAGAGCTTAATATTATAAACTGCTTTTTGTAATTGTTTATGACTGCTATATCAATTTGCTAGAAACCAACGTGCAGACTTAAACTCTTTGCTAAAACAGTGTGGGAGAAATCAAAGAAGTCAACTATTCTTCCTTCAGCAAAGACAGTACCAAAAGCATGACTCTAGTTTAAAAAAAATAAAATCTAAAAAGGGAACATTTTTATTACAGAACTGCCTATCACTGTCAGAATGCTTGAACTCCCCTCCCCTCATAGAGGACCTCTGGCCACATCAGCTGAAAAGTTCTATTTGGCCAAGATGTCTACTGAATTGTGAACAGGTTTCCAAACAAATGGCTAAATCTAGAGTTCAATGACATCCATGGAACCCCACTGAAAATGGGTAAATGGGAAAATATAAAGACAGTGGGTTTTAACTGCACATAATCAAGAAAGAATTTGGCTGCAGAGTATTTACTACTTGTGGCAGTTTGCACATGGAAAGCAATTTCTGAAAGCTTGGCTGAGTTTGCCTCTGACATCCGTGACAAAAATCTTTATGCTTGTAACATGGAAAAAGCATTACTTTGCAAGTCACTGAAATGCAGTAAATATAGAATATATTGTTCATAGAACAATAGGTCAGAGTAGAAAAGCAGTTTATAATATTATATTTCCAAAAATGTATGCAACATCCAGTGTAAATGCTGAAGTAAAAGAAAAACACATAGTCCTCCTCCCTTCCCCATGCCCAATTCATATTTTTACAAAATGAAAAAAGATTACTCACTCTGTCACGACGGCTGGCTATTTCTGCTTTAATCTGATATGGGTCATATTTGGTATTAGTTGAAAATCCAGAGAATGCTAAACAGATGGAAAACAGCATTTTACATTTTTTTTTTCTTCTTCTTTAATATGCTTGTTAAGATGTGGCACTATTTAATAGACCATAGCATTCATTCTTTGTGTTACATGTCACTAGGTTTTAAAATAACCCTCTGTGCTAGTACCAATCAAGAATTACCTTTGGCCTGCCTGAATTCTTTTTTGTCCTCAACAACAACAAAAATTGTATATAGTAGCACTGCATATTGCCTAAAAGCAACTAGCTTCCATGACAGAACAGTGGCATTTACTGATGCAAGCAATTTGTGCAACATCAACAATTGCTAATTGCTTCCTACGTATGATGAACTGAGAGTATGATAGAGACTAAAGTAACAAAACTATTGTCAGAATAAAATTCAAATCAGCTACAGAGAGAAGTTGCCTCCTAAAGCAACAGTGTAGGGAACCGACATAGAGATCAATCTCTGGCAAGTGAGATCTTAACACAGTGTATCTAGAGTCAGGCAATGATTTCAAGCTGTGGCATTACAAGCTAAATCCTAGACAGATGAAGTAAAGGTCCTAGAGGATAGGCTAGGCAAGACCAACCATGATTTATCGAGTGAGCCATTCACGGCAGCACTGGCCCACTGAAAAATGCCTGGTATGTGAGTGGATGGGGTTGTGCTGTTAGACCTACCATCCTTTTGTAGAGCTGAAGGCTGCTGCTTTCAAACCCATATTCGTGTCTGCGTTGCACTGAGCCTTTCAACTCTCGAAAGAATACTGCAACGCCAAGGTCATGTCAAGCGTGCAGGAACTTGCCAAAATGAGTAGTCATGCCTGGATTAATTCTCTAAATCCAGGATTTTCTATGGATTTTTTTTTTTTTTTTTTTTAAAAACAGTGCTGATCACAACTGAGTCACAAGACTGCTGCATGGGCACCTCCCTGCCAACCCACAACCGCTGAGCTCACACCACCTCCCACTCATGAGCACACGACACTGAGTCAATGGCAGCACCCACAAGCAAAGAGGAGGAAAACAGTTTGTGAAGTTTTAGTTAACACAACAGACTGAAACAAGTGATGGTGGAGGCAGGAATATTTGCAATATAAGCACCCAACTTTGGCCATCTAATTGCACTCGAATCAGGAGCCTAAGATTTCTGTAAAATAAATGGAGAAGCATCCATCCCAGAATGGAGTGGAGGAGCTGAATTAAGAAAACACAAGTGGAGAAGCCTTGGGGAATCTGAGCTGACAGCATGATTAATCCCCAAAGGGATTTTTTTTTTTTTTTAAATATATCATCTGACTAATCAGTCCATCCCATTTTCTCAAAACAGATGCATATGATCTTAAACCAATATAAAATATATTAACATATCTGTAGAAAATTATTTTTTCACCTCAAAACAAGTGAAAGGTTTCATTAAATGATTTTACAGTATCTCATTATCAATTCCAGATATACCCCAAAAAAAAAAAACCTGAGAAGACTGAGAAACATAAAAGTCAATTGACACAGCATTTGCATTCATGCTACAGATAAGCTCCAATTTTGTCGTTTTCAGTCACATTTTGTTGCTGTTTCCAAGAGCTTTAAACATATGAAAAACAGGTTATATTCTTCTAGTATATTATCTTCAACAGAAGTTTCTTTCTGAATATTCACCCGAAGTAATTCAACAAAATATCCCACAGAACTATTGCAAATTTTCAAAACAAAAAGCCCAAGCTCCTAGAAAAGTATTGTAATAAATGCTATTTTGATTTTATAATCTAAATAAATACGATGACACTATCTTTTACCCTATTCCAAGTCTTTAAACAGTAGTTAAACACTCTTTAAACAATAATTTCTTTTTTAAAATTTCTTTTTCTTAATATGAAAAAAATTTAACCTTTCTTAATAATTCTTAAGAAACTTGAACATAACAGGAAGAAATAAGACTAGTCACAGCTGTTCAGTTATGTCACAAACTAAATCACAGAATACATATATTCAAAACTAAGCAAAAAGATGAGATAATCCCAGTTCAACAGTAAAAGAACACTTGGTCAAGACCATCTGGGACACCTCAGCCCTAGAAAACATCTTCTATTCAGGATTTTGGCATACATATGAATTACCTTGGATCAATAAATACCACTGGATGAGTAGCTAAACGCTTCTATCCAGATGCCTGCTTTAACCCCCCCCCTCCAGTCAGGTTTCTTGAACATTTTCAGAAAGGGCTAAGCAGATCTTCCCATACTTGTCAAGTACTTGGCATTTACCAGCAAATCCTGCAGTTAAACAATCGCTGTACACACAGCAGCCACTGAAAAGCCACCAGTGCAGTGAAACTCCACTACGTTTCCACATGGCTGGTGGGTATATCCATTTGATACACTTCTTTGAACTAGACTGTTTTGACTCTTCAGCAAAGACACCTTTTTCCTGTTGCACCAGCCAACAGCCATGACAGTGGTGCAACAACTTCAGGTTTCAAAAAAAGTGTATAATCTACTCCAAGCTACCAGAGACATCTGAAGAATGAAAAGGGCAGGAAATCAAGGCTCTATGACCTATACCACCGGCATTAGGATCAGAGACTGGCATTCAAGAAGGAGGTGCACTAACGAAACACTGCTTCCTACTTCATGGTCAGAGGTACTCTTGATCACAACACCTCATCCCTAACTCTTTACAGAAGTCGATAAAGCGACCATGGATTCTCAGAAGGCTCCCCCCTCCCATGTTGAGGGTGAAATAATATATGAATTTAGGAGTGCAAGTAGGTGGCTGGTCCAGCAACATTCAGTCTTGTCTTTGTTACCTTGCATTGAAGCATCACTACAGCTGGCTCCGAGATGGCTAGAGATGCTAGCTGGAACATATCCCTGTTTAATGTTAAAAAGGCATATTCTAATAGACCTAACAGGAAATGGAAGTCCCTGAATAGCAGTTAAACGATAGTGCCTCACTTCTGTAGTCAGGATCTTCATTCAGAGGAGAACCGGACGATGGAAACACTTCACACTATTTCTTACGCCACATGTTGTGAGAGGCAGGTGGGTAAATCAAGAAAAGACTAGTAAACTCACAGCTGGCATAAGAACGGCTGTCATCCTCACACATTTTGTGCAATTGTTGATATTCTTCTTGGGCTAGTTCAAAACGCTGCTGCTTTACTTGGTAAATCTCTTTCTTGGCATTGAGTGCCTCCTGGGCAACAATTAAATATTCCTTTAGCATGCGTTCCTGCTCCCTTCTCCATTGCTCCCTTGGGTCCTCGATTTGTGTGAGCTCTGAGGAGAAAAGCATTAAAAAAATAAACAAATAAATAAATTGTAAGACACTTTAGCCTACAAAGTACAAATTATTTTAAGGTCTGTTCTCAACTAGCACACCTAACACTACATTGCTCAAAATCACTCCAGCCTGGACAAGAAGTAGTAAGGACACAGAGTGGAAGAACAGGGAAAGCCCTTTCAAATATAAAAGGCATTTAAATTTGATTCTTTTCTTTACAAATTAGAGTAAACCCAAAGAAAACAGTGTTTTGGCTCTAACCTTCCCTCGTAGCCAACTTCAAAATTCTGAGAACTACCTAAAACCCCAGAACCATGTAGGAGAGTGAAAGGTATCTCAATGCTTAACCCATAACTCTATAAACGGTTGGAACAACCTTAGAGATACTACATACAACTTCACAAGTATAACATCCTGAAAGGTCAGTGACTACACCTGTGTAACTAAGGAGAATAAGGTCATTCAACAGAAGTTAGCATTTTAATCTCAAATCCATAAAAGCATTTAAAACGGTTCTTTTTTTGTCTTAAGAAACAGCACTCTCATGCTTTCCCTTTCCAGGATTTCGAACAGTTCGTATTCAAACACAATAAAAAATAGGTTTCCAGTACAAACTCTTTCCCATATATATGGATCTTCAAAGTTATTACCATGCAACAGCATCTTTGCAGTTGCAAAGACACTGGAGGAGGACACGTACATTAAAAACCTAAAAAATTATTGGTTCGTTTGTTTTCTTTTTGTGGTGATGCTCAAGCTAGCAAATATGTTTTACATAAGGATGTCCATGTAAAGTCTCGTGTTTAAGTGAATGTTAATTTCTGACGATTGAGGCTCTACCGGTAAGAAGTTGCTGCAGATGCAATGTCAGTGTTCAAAGCAGTGACAGAACCTGCAGCACAGTCAGGAGGTAAACACCTGGTCATTTTTCCAAACTTTGTTTCTGACAAGAGATGAAAGCCAGTTATGTTTTGTATTATCTTCTGTATGTAATTCAGTATATTGGTGTCAGTGTCGAAACAAGAAACTTATATAAAAGATTTGGCCCAACACATTAAGAACTCCAATGGTGTCAGGGCCATGCTAGCAGCTCTACTATTTGAGAGCCATCTGAAAAGTACACAAACAAAAACACGAAGCTCATCTATGAACAGTACTTCCAACAGATTTGTATATCAGGTTTCTAATAACCTTTTCTCTCAACAGCTGTAACTTTTCTCTCCCCACAACTCCTCACATTGCAAGAATATAAAGACTGTCCCTATAGTTCTGCAACTTCTCCCCACATCCCAGGGAACCTCGATTCCCAGCAGCACCTTCTGGCTCCAATGCCCCCAGACTACCTCTGCAGCCCAGGACAGGATGTGCTGTGGCTTGTTCCAGTCTCCATAAATCCTTCTCTGCACGTAGGGCAAGCAGAAGAAAACAGAGTTCACATTGCAGCCTATCCTTTACTGACAGCATGGTAATTTGCAGTGCTATCTCATATGTCCGTAAGTATTCCTGAAATCTGTGCAAATTTAATATTCCTAAAACTGCTAATCCCCTATGGAAACTATGCAGAAATTAATAAATATTTACAAGACAGAAAAGGTGGATCCTAGTAAGTGTCTCTTTTTTAACAGGAAATTAATTGTTCTAATCTCAATAAACAGCCATGGCTAAAATGTTATGTTGTATCACACATTAAGTTTCTGAGGTCCTATACTACAGGACACTGCATCTCTTACCAAATTATTTCAGAATACTTCTCAAAAGCTAGCAGCATTCTTCTGAGGCAGAAAACTTCTTCAGTACAGTAGTAACATTCTCTTCTGTTTTATAAAGTACAGAGGCTTCACTTTGCCCTGGATTTCTACACAAGTTTGCCATGTAACAACACAACTAAAGCTACATTGTATGATAAAATTCACTTTCTTAATTTCTCTATAACCAATTAAAACAAAACAAAACACCCCGCCACCCCAAAATCCCCACTACAGTAATTCAAGAACAGCCCCAGACAAATGCAGAGAATATATTATTCTCTCACTGGGGAATGCCCAACTGGTTAAAGGAGACTTCAAAGGCTCCGAAGACTCTGAGGAGGAGGGAAAGGAATTCTGCGGCTGGCAGCCGCCAAGGTTTTTAAGCAATGGTTGGACAAGAGCCAAGAGCAGCTTAGTAAGGGTGTCAACAAAGTACTGAATTTACAGAACAAGATGGAGATCAGGGTTGGAAGCACCATTGAGATTTACAGAAGATTCCTCTGTTCCTGGAGTTTTTCAATATAAATGGAAAGTTATTGCCTAGAAATCTTTTTATTACTTTCTGGGTAAACAAACATAGCAAGAGGCTTGGAAAAAATCAGATGTATTACTGTTTTCTTTTAAAAGGTGGAAGGGCCAAAAGCTTGAGATGGTGCATAAAGCGTGAGAGGTCCCTGGTAAGCATAATGCTAGAAAGACTCTCTTTGAATTATCCCTTGCGTTTTCTCACAATATATCTTGAAACCGAAGCACTTCTACCTGTTTTGTCAATTAACACAGAACTCCAATGCTGTATAAAGCATTTAACCTGGTCAGCCACAAAAGGCAGTTGGAATGTTTTGATGTGGAAGTTGCCATTCCAAGTATTTTAGACATAGTTCAGAATACAATGTAAGGCAGTCATTTCAGAAAAGCATTTCAGTTCCTACACCATCTCTGCCACTTGCCTGACACCATCTCATGACACATGTGATTGTCTACTCATTAGTTCTCACTTCTACAAAGGAGGTTAATGCAGTCTTGATTGGTACCTTTGTTATCCACAGTTTAAAATTGGACCGAGTATCCTACTAATTTTTGAATAATGATTATCCAGCTATAATATCAACTCTGTCTTCCCTCTGAATATAAATGTTGCTTATATATGCAAGCACTGTATTAGCCTAAGGGTGACAAACCCATTTTGCTGTGACGGCTGAATTACCATTTAGGATAATATCTGTGGGCTGCAAGTAATTAGTTATCATGAAAGAGACAAATTTTGCAACCTTGTTAATTGCAGAATGATTCCTTTCACTCAGTTCAGTACTGGCCCTATGATGTTTCCATCCTTCTGTTTTTATATTACCTTTACTTAATTCCCAATATGATTAGTTTCTTCTCTTTCTGGGCTTTCCCATTGAGCATTTGGGAATTCAATTTCTCTCTGCAAAGACTCTCTTCTACAGTTTTTGCTCTCAATTGCACAGAAAAAAAAACACGAGCCAGATCTGACATGCCTACAATGATTAATATCCTTTCTGTAAGTTCAAACTTGATGTTTGGGGTAAAGCCACTAATAACAAAGTCTGAAAAGCAAAAGGGAGTGATTTCTTTTGCATGCGATGGTGATTGTTATTCCTATCAAAGATGCCTACCGGTAGGATGCTTTAGTAGCTTTTTTAGTCGCAGCATTGCAATGGGAGTTCATGTTCTACTCATTATCTATAGGGACTCCTAATGCCTTCTACAAAGTTCAAGAAAAAAAGAAAATTGCCAATATCCTCGTTTGTACTTTTTCTAATATATGCATTCATGCACGCGTACATATGTTGGTGCAAGTGTACTCCATTACTGTACTCCGATGTAAACCTCACTTTGTATTAAACTTCAACATTAACTAAAGTTACCATGACAGTTTAAACAGCAATCATCATTAAGCTACTACTTCTTTTAAACAGAGTTATTGTACGAATTACCTAACAGTCTGTATTTATTGCCTTTCAATTGTCTTGGCTACCTATCTTTATGATCACTGCATTAACAGCTCTTTAAAGCTTATTATTTAATTTGCGATCTTTGTTAATTTCACAACAAATAAGTACCCATGTGGGTCAAACAATATCATGGGAACATTTGTTATTCTGTTGGGATTTTATTTAAATAAGTAATTGTGAAACCACAATACACAAGTAATTCCAATGATGGCAGGAAGCCAAACTCTATTTCCACACTTTTATTTTTTAATTGACTAGATTTTAAGTAGATAGTATTGAGGTTGTTTTTGCAGATTATACTATTTACCATTGCTGTGATAGCCCATATAACTACCACCTTCTCTTCTCCCTCCCCACCAACTGCCAACTGCCACAATATTGAAAGCATTCACTCATTGGTGATAAGAAGCTTAATGATAGCAGCACAACAGTAACAGCAGCAGCAGTACAAAGCTGTAAAGATAAGACTTTTTTTTAAAAGTAGAACTGGCAAATGTGCCAGACAGTGGCAATAGAAAGCTCAGCAATAGTCCAAAAGGGAAAACGTTGGAAATTTCTCCATCTTAGTTTCCAAAAGGGACATCTGTTGTCTTTTTGATAGCATTTTGTACTGTATTAAAGCATAAAATAAACATTGCTTAAGAGAGGATGAGAATATTGTATTACATTGTGCTTCTAATTAAAAATCAGCACTTTCAGAATATATTTTGCTTTTCAATATAGAAGAGTGAACTATGGATGACTGGAAAAAGAGGAAATACAAGAGTATAGGATGAAAATCTTAACTGACATATGACAAAAGGCAACAACAAAATTACTGATACTCCACAGTATGACAAAGCAAAACAAAAGAGTTTTATACACTCTAACTCGATCATAGTTTGTAAAATTCTTTACAAATGGAAGAAGGATTGTGCCCCCATTTGAAAGAAAGAAAACAGATACTGCAAGAAATTACTTGCATGCATTTTCTCACTGTAGCATGAGGTGCATAAATGCTATCGGAAACAAAGTTAGTGCCACCAGCTAACATCAGCTTGCTAGGATTTCTCAAAATAATCATACATCTACTCACGATTTATGTGGTCCATATAATAAACTCCAATCTGTTGATCGTAAACAGTTTCCCATCCTAAAGGAAGCTCATCACCGACACAGTCAGCAAATGTCAATGGCTTTGTAATCCTGCAAAAATAAAAATAACACAAATAAATACAAAAGGTGCAGAGTTTACAGTGCAATGAATGTTATTACACATTTTGAAGATACCTCCATCATTTGATCACAAACTAGTTATGCTGCTGAGGAATGTGCTAATTACAAACATACAGTTTCAAAATAAAATTTCATTTAAATATGCTGACAGATACTCCCCAAACAGGTAAGACAAGCTTCTCCCTTCAAGTTTCTATGTTTAACAGTTTAATTACAATGGCATGCAGTCCTGCCAGTTTTTCTCCCATATTGCAAAGAACACAAACCTGAAGCTGGAGTTCACCGATGCTAAAAATTACTAGAAGCTTTATAGCCTGTAACTTCTTTAAGGTGTCAAAGCAGTATAATTGTTTATCCTTAAAAAATGAAATAAAATTTTAAGAAAGCACTATAAATCAGATTTCTCCTCTTTTCAATTATACATTTCCAACTATCAATGATATTCTCTTGGTCCAGACCCATCCAAAGTAATTCCGCTCTCTCAAAAAGAAGAGAGACAAACAAATGTCTCTAAAGAATTCCAAAGCCATTAGAGCAGACATAGTAACTAATAAGTAACAGCATGACTATCTAGCAGCTTAAAATATCACACCCCTTGCTAGGCAAAATCTTGATAGGCCAGTGGGTTATAGAAAGCCAAAACAGCTATTTCAATTTTCAATTTATTGACAGGAATGTTGAAGATACTGGGTTACAAATTCTAGAGAAAGACTCTAAACCAACACTGTTCTGGAACATCAAGGTATATAAAAAAACTAGGATGAACAATGATGCAAATAAAAAATCCTTAACATTCAGTGGAATCACATCTATTTCCCAAATCATCATTTTCATCATTACTTAACCCCTAAGATACTGTTTTCCTCTAAAAGCTGCCATAAAATTCCTTTACAAAAAAGCTATTAATATAGTAATTTCAATTATACATGGGATATAGATCCAACACCTTCAACGTTTATTTGTTTCCAATACCTAGAATGATGATAGCTTTGCAGAGATTAAATACATGCATTAATTTAGGAACTGACTTATGTTCAGCATAACCTATGGCATAATACTGTTTGGCATAAAATGGAAATTCCATTTGTATGTTATAATATCCAGTTAAGGTTTCCTGACACCAGATTCGGACTATGCGTACAAGTACACTGCAGAGCAGAGCAATCAGTGGGACTGGTAATTGCACTTCATCTGATAACACCTCTATAAAACAATAACTTTGTCTGAACTAAAACATGTTTGTCTTTGAACTAGAAGACCTTCCCCACCCCAAAACAAAATCAACCAGAAGAATCCAATAGTGAAGACTTCAAATGATAGAAATACTACTACAGCTACGTTCTAGCTATTCCAATGGTCCAGTAAGCACACCATTCAACCACTAACAAAAAGCACATAACTTTGCACACAGCAAACAGAAAAACTTCATTTACCTGTCACCTAAAACTATTTTAGTATTCTTGAGATTAAAGTGTTCAAGATTAACTGTAGAAGAATAAAAAAATCATATCCTCACTAGCTTAAATATAATGTTTGAACAGGTCTGCACAACAGTACAAAGATCAAGTTATTTAGGTCAAATAATAAAGAGCCTGATCATATGCTATGGATTCTCAAACATGTATAAGCAGTTTAGTAAGATGAAGATGTACATAAACTTCAGCAGCACTGTTTAAAGTAAAAATTTTCCATTACTGACAAATACGTAGTTTACATCATGTAATCATGCAAATCCAAAGCTGCTGTATTTAAGAAAGAAAATGTTACTATGGACTGGCACATGGATTCTTTCAGTAATTCATCTAGCAGTCAGGCAGACCAAATATTGCCAAAATAGTTCTGATCTCCCTGGAATTCAGTCAAATATTAAAAATATAACATGCAGCATTTTTTCTTAAACTCTCATGGTTTTGTTCTGAAGACATCATGTTTACAATTTCTCAAAGTAGTCTAGACATTGGCTCCTAAATTACCACACCATAGACAAGATTTTCTTTGGAATGAGTTATGAGACATGCTTGCTTGTTATACAAACACACCCTCACCCTTTATGCGTAAATAAAACCTGCACATGATACTCTAACCTTTCACACTACGAGAACTTCAATTCAATGCTCTCTGTGATCCCACCAGGGCTCAGACTTCCAGGACAAGGACAACGTTCACTTTCTGGAAAAGGGAGACTGAAGAAAGCCAATGCATCTGGTCTAACCAGTTTTCATTCCAATGTTATAAAGCCTGCATGAACAGTTTAATTAATGGTTGTGAAGGAAACCTTGCAAGAAAAAAGAACACATAAAAAGCTGTCTTCCAGATATTCAGACCATTAACAACTTGATGTTGCTCATTTTAAACTATATTCAAAGCTCCTCCAAACTGGATTCCCTTCAAAGCACAACGTCACATTGATTCTCAATTCAGTCACATTTATATCTATGTAGTTTGAACATTCTTCATTCAATTCATCTACATCAAAACATGCAACGCTTAAACCAAGAATTGGAAGTTTCTCCCTGTGTTTTGCCCTGGTTTAACTAAGTCAACTGAAAAAATACGTTTCTGGTTTAACCAGCACAACTCTGAGGACAAGATTTTTTTTTTTTTTCCCAGCTAGGGAAACTAAGGGTTTCCAGAATAACAAAGACAAAATGGAACAGATGCAGATATGGATATTGGAGGTCAGCCACAAATTACAGCAGTAGACTGCTGAAATTAACTATCTTCTGGAAGTACAGCTTGACCCTCTGTTTTTTTTTAATTAGCTTAAGCACTGTAAAATAGGACAGGTCTTTTCTGCTTCTATATAAAAAATTGTACAAGGTACAAGTACATCTGTTAAAACATTTCAAAGTATTAAAATAAATACAAAAAAACTTTTCAAAGCATTATAAAGACAAAGACAGAATAAAAATGCTGCCATCTTTAATTAAATAAAAAACAGGGCTGCCCTGAACTATGCTATTCACAGTAGTAAAGAATAACTAAAGCATTTTATCTGTCCCCAGTGATCATCTCCTGTCCCCCCCAAGACAACTGGTAGACACTAATAAGAAGGTTCTGAACTTCCAGCTGAAGACAGAATTCCTCTGGGACCAGAGGAAACATTAACTGGTTGCAGCCCCTGGATCTACAGCCCAGGTACAAGTGACAGTCATCCATGGGGGCCAATCTTGCATATATCAAAGGGCCAACCATAACTTCAGATTAACTGATTTGCTGATTCTTCGTTATCTTGAGACGTTTATCCTTTCCAAAAGTAATGATGCTCTTCAGTCATTAGGCACCTAATCTTTTGTGACACTGAAACCCTTCAAAAGCAAATACAGAAACAGGTAAGAAAGCTTCCATAACCCAAATCCTGCACACCAAGCTGAGAGAAAAAATCTTTGAGCATTGTCATGCACCTTGGATCTGTCACCACTAACTCTGCCGAAATTAAATGTTTTCATTAAGAAGAAATGGAAGTCTGCTATTTGCATACAGTAAAACAGACATATCTGAAAACCCAAGTTTTAATATTTTCTCTGCATCAATTATCAAGCTAAACAGAATACAGAAATCAAACTACAAAATAAAACTGAGCAGTTGAATAAAACTGTTTCTGACTAAGAGGTGTTTTTTCTCCTCCTTGCATACTTATTTTGTATCTTTATCCATTACCCATACAGAGAAGGATTCCAGAATACATTACCACAGCCTTCTGAATAAGCAGCAGCAACAGATATTTCTTGAATGCATCAGTTCATGGCAGGGAGTGGGTGGGAAGGAGCAAAGATGACAGCAAAAGGCAATAGTTAAATACCATTTTAGATAAATTACTGCAAAACTGCTCTCAGCTTTAGTATACTTTGTTAACAGAATCTAATTTCAACCTCCAAAACCACCACAGAAAACCTCAACCTTTAAATAATAAAAGGAACACTTCAGGGTTCAAAGAAAAGGCATACTTCAACTCTCCAAAACACAGTTTGACCGATAGCATGCGACAGCCATTTCATTGTCATGGATTTTCAAAAACAGAACCAGATCACTAAAAACACAAGGCATCAGTACATACTAGATAAGATCCTCAGTCTTCCCATGGCCCTGATGCCACATCAGAGGGCCCTGGCTGCCTGAAATCCCCAGGTCTAATTGAGCAAAACTTCCCCTGGGAGGAATTAAATTAAGACAAACAGAGCCTGTTTTTGCAAGATCTTAGACAGGAAATCGAAAAGGTGTTTCCAAAGTAGAAACGCCGCTGCAAACTAGCTGCCATCCCTCAGACAACGTCTAGATGCCTGAATTACATGCAGGGTCACCATATCTTCCAAAGTGGGCCTGGATTAAGGGGAAAGCACTAAACAAGGGCTAATTATGAAAAAGAACCACCAAATTCTGAAGAAAAGCCATCATTTGTAGGGGAGATGGAAGGAAGGATGCAAGAACAGCAACTACCAACTGTGCTTTTATTTCTGTTCCTGATTTTGGTCAGGTTCAACAGCAGCGGCAGAAAGTGTCTAATAAAGTTTCATACTCCTCAACAGACAACTAAGAGAAACCTCTTAAATCTGATTTCAGTCTGAATGGCCATCTAATGGAATAGATGGTTTTGCCTGACAAATGCAAATTACAGGCTAGGAAACTTTATTAATTCATGTTACAGATCTGAAAAATACCAGGCAATTTAAAAATGAGTAACAGTGTAACTAGAAAAGAATTAAACATTCTGATAAATTTAGCAATAGTTTATCCAAAGTACTATGCTGAGTATATAACTAAAGCGTCTGTCACAAGGAAAGAAAGAGAGAAGGCAAAAAGAGAAATCACGCACACACTTAAAAGCTTTCAGCCAGACATTTTTTTTCTTACCTCCTTTCAAACATGAATTTAAGCTACAACCATTGTTATAAAATTCAACTAATCCTCTTATCTTGTATCATGGCTCTTATTCCCTCCAACCGCGCAGCAAAAAAACACCCAAGAAATCAAGCAGGAATGGAAGATGATTTTTTTTGTTGTTTCACAGACACGAGCAAGAAGCTGTTTACACTGAAGGGGAGGATGGGAGTGGTGAGGGGGTGGGTGTTGGGGGTTGTTGTTATTTTATTTTTAAAGAAAAAAAAAAAATAAAAATCGCACTGTAGTCCTGGAGGCACTTCACAGGCATCCTCCACCGCCACAGCTCTGACCTGGCCAGCAGCGCGCTCCGGACCTGCAGGACCTTCTCTGTGAGACGCAGAGAGCGCCTGTGGCCCCCCAGCTGTGCCGTGGCCCCCCAGCTGTGCCACGGCCCACCCGGCTCCCCCAGGCAGGCTGCCCTGAAGCGAGCACCTCCTCCTCCAGGCAGGGCAGGAGCTCATCCCGTACACGCTGCCCAGCTGCCGAAGCGAGGAGCTTCCTACGCGGTCCAGAAACAGCCACGCACCAGGTAGAGCCACGCAGCCTCACCTCGTGGCAACAAACACAAGCCAGGCACGGGCTGTTTGCGGCAAATGCCGCCGTGAACTCCGGACCACCTGTTACAGCACGCCGGAGCGCACCGTGGCTCTCCTCACTCTCTGTCCTCTATCACGGACCCAGCTCTTCTCAAGTGGCCAAGTCATAAAAACGAGATGGAGTTTGAAATAAGGTTTGGCAAATTACATCCTGACTGCTTAGTCAAAAGTACAACAAAGTTCACCGAACTATATTTTCAAGACAAAAATACCTTACAAATTTTTTCTTAATCCAAATGATATATCTTCATTTTACTGCATAATTTAACCTTGAGTTCTGAATAAAATAACTTACTGAACGTCTACTCAATCCTTCATTAAAATAAATCCACAATACAGATGGCCAGACAGAAACTTGCACAAATGAGATTCTGTGCTCAGGACAAAGACTTAAAGAAGGTAACTTGTATTCAGAGTCACCACTGGGATACATTTCCCTTAGAAATAAAATGCTACCCTACAGCAAGGAAATAACAGCACTAGCTCTTCTAAAGGTCACTTGAAATTCAGTCTTTATAAGACCACACTGTATTTTGCAGTAATTTGCATTGTTTTTTTAAAACAACTTCAAATAACTACATGAAAGAGCGCTAATAGTGTTAAATCAGTGTATTTGCTTCAATTAATTTTACAGTAACATAAGCCAACACAGCATACATCAATGTGCGAAATACAAGGCACGGGATGGCATTAGCCAGCTACAGTAATGAATCAACATCTTTAAGTGTGGAGAAAAATGTGTGTTCGTTAGTAATTTTTAACTATTTTTTTTTTCTTAATGGAAACAAGTGTTAACTACCTTTAACACATGGTATTACAAACCTGGACAACCTATGCTAAGACAGCTGACTAGCATGTCCCTCCCACAAGTATCCGAGTTATTTGTCGATCCCCACCTCCTGAGCCATGGTTTGCCACTGTTTACAGCATGACAAACAAGCTGGTGGCAATTCCTTTTAACCCCACTCCGTAAGGTACAGTGCTTCAGGAGCTGGTTAAAAAGCAGCTCCAACATCTGTGCAACAGGGCAGCATAGATGGCAACTTCGTCAGCCATCCTATTCCTCAGCCACTAACTGCCCTTGTTTTACAGCCGCCTGAGCTTATGTGGGTCAAGAAAACCAAGTGGTATCAGCTATCTACCTCTCTTGTGACCTCGTGCTGAAGAAAAACATGCATGGAAAATGGAAATAACATTATAAAAACTTAACGGATTGACCAGAATGCACAAGAACTCTATTTTGGCACCCAAAACCTGAATGGAATGATTTTGTTGCCTACAGCATTTCAAATCATCAAGTCCTGTGTTGTGCACTACAGTGAATCAATTGACTCCAAAAAGAATTCACTTTTTTATGCTAGGCAGTCCCTTTACATTTTTTTAAATATCACTAATGCTTTTCTGATTAGCAGGGTATTATACATGTATTAGATGAAAATTGTTCATCACATGCAACGTATTCACTGCTACGTGTAATGCTAATAGGGCAGGTGGCCATTTAAACCCTGAACAATTAGACTTTGTGATGCAAAACGTATGTGAAGCTACATGTATGAGTAAGAGATAACCTACACGATTTGTTGACTCAGAGGAGGTAACAGAAGTTTATAATGACTACAAACACCTACAAGAAATGTACCCGAGGACACCCTCTAACATCTTTTCACTAGTCTAGAAACAATAAACATTTACTAACAAGGAACAACAGAGAAATAATATACTTTTGTTTTTATCCTTTATCATACTCCCAAAAAACAAAACGGCTAAGAAATATTGGCTTAGTATGTTGGAACATAAAATAAAATGCTATGTCCAACTGCAACTCTCGCATAACTTGTCTGGCTGCTCAGGAACTGCTGAAACAGTTACACACAAGCAGCCAAGTCTTCCAAGCAGCTATCTATTTCTTAACAGCAGCTATGATCCATATCCAAATTCAGAACACAAATAGTATGAGAAATTCTTGCTGAAAATATACCCACATTTCATCAAGACAACCAAAATTCCTCCTTCAAAAATCATAGCCAGGTTAAAAGTCAATGCTTTTAAGAAAACTGCTTTTGTTTCTTTTTTTTTTTTTCCAGAGTATAAACAATAAAATAATGGGGGCAGAGGGGTGAAGTAAGACTGTCCATGAACTCTTTAAAACATGTTTTGTTTGTGTATGCGCAGATAGCCCGAAGTTACAGGCAACTGTACAAAGCTAGCAGCCAGAACCTAAGATTAGCGGCAGGGCAGAGGCAATTGCTGGAGGGGCTGGCTGAAGGAAGGCAGTCTGGGCAGCAGGTGACTTGACATCTAGACCAGAAAACAGACAAGATTACATATGACAGTTGGGAATAAGCCATAAAAATAGGACAGCAGGAATATGCAGCAGATAAGACAGTTGGGGGGGCGGAATTAGGAGACTACAGTTCTACTAAACTGATGTCAAACTGGACGCTCAGATTGAGTATGTGCTTAGCTAGAAACAGTAACATGCAAGATATTTACGACTTGTGTTTTGCCAATCCTAATAAAGCTGTCTCTGTCACTCAAAATCTCTAAATATTTACAAGATCTTCTCAAGGACTTGCATATTGGGAGAGATTTCAAAAAACCCCCCAAACAGATAAAAATCAAAAGCCTAAACTAAAAGATAAGAAAAAATTTAATGGGGAACTTCAGAATCTGAGAAGCAAGCTGTATTCTTCCACCTAAGAAGCCTAACATGACACTACACCTGTCCAGCCACAGAACAGCTTTAGAGAGGGCAAGTAAAGCAGTGTTCTAGTTTCACTGATTCTGAATCAACATTTATAACTTTTTCACCAGTTTCTGTGAGTTAACAGTGCTTTCTAACCACACGCTATTGGTAATTAAGGTCCTAGTCAGTTAAGGCCAGCCTTGCAGTTATTTCTTCCATCCTGCAAACCAGAACCCTGCAACCTTCTGCTGGAGAAGAGCAAGTCACACAGCTGCCAGACTTCTATGTCCTCAGTACATATTAAAGCCTATTTCTATGTTCAGTTCAGTCTAACAAACTGCTTGGCAGTTGTATCCTTAGTTTTCCAATGACTCTCCTGGTTTGAGAACTCGTATTTCTGACTAACTTGGCCGCAATCCTGCCCACCAGTTAACTAAACCATCATAGAAGAGTCACTGGGAGAGGTGATGAGCTGCTACACCCTTACACAGAGGACCGTATATGTGCTTGTGCGTAAGCTCATGCATACATACACAAATTTTGACTGCTGGTCAACTTCTATATGCAACTACCAGATGAGGAGGAAACACCTGTACTTTCTTAACGGAAGCCATCTGAGCAAGGGTGAAAAGGTGCATCTGCAAGACCATATCAGCAAGTTTTTACTAATAAGCCCGTTGCACATGAACAAGAATAACGGGAAGAGTTCAAAGCAGGAAGAAAATGAAGCAGACAGGAAAAGGGAGGTCCCCAGCAGACAAGGAGGAACAAAATTGTGACATAAACCTCCAAATTCAAGTCCATGAAGTTCCACATGTTAGAATAAAAAGAGGTATCAAATGAAGCTTTACATCTCAATAACAAGTAACTAAAATGGTCTTAAATGCTGCAAGACGCTATCATGCAGTGGAATACTTCCTGCAGACTCTTGCAGGATCACTTCAAGTTTATATCAAAAAAGATTAGCACATCCTCACTACTGCGTTGCCTCTTTCATTTCTAGTTTATTAAGGTATCTTAGCTATCTCAAGACTAGTACAGAAGCAAAAGGGTGAAGTTCTTCAAAACTCTCTTCCCATCTACTGTGTTCTCTCGCTAACCTCATGTCCTACATCCAGAAAGATTATACCAGCATCTGCTGACTAGCTTGTTACCCTTAAGTCTGACCTTGCTAGACTAAACTTTTCTTCAAAATTTTGAAGTCTATGTGATTATCCCAAACACTACGGCAGAGATTCTTCTAAAACGTTCTAACAGCCATTGGTAATTCAAGTTTCTGTACGTTTGTAATGGTTAGCTCTGCACTGCTGAAGGCCTCCCCCCCCCGCCTTAAATTTATCATTCTTCTTTACCAACTAGCCAGATTGGAAATAACTAAATATATGTATGTGTGTATATATATAAAAACATATATACACACACATGCAAGTTACTGGTTTGTCCAAATACCATTAAAGTGTCAAATGACAGCACTGTAAAACACTTTTGTGAACACTTTAAATCACTTCAGAAAAGCTTCAGCCAGCAAAACTGAGAATCTTATGTTAACTGGTAATCTTTGGGCTGACTAGAAGGCAAGTAGTTGAAGACACATAGAGGTTAACGCTAGAATCTTGAGGTATATACGCAATTACATCCTGATGTGGTCTACAACTGCTTATTAACCAAAGAAAACCCTTCTCATACACTGAGAAGGCTCATCATGCTAGAAAAAATGCCAATGAACATGATGCTAAAGGGATTTTATACTTCTGTAGTCTGGGAGAAACAATGTTTTGGAATAGGCTATAGCCAAACTATACTTAACTACTAGTGTTCCCCTAGAGGTAAATTGAAGTTTAATGAGATTTGAAACAGACATCTGTCATGTCTACATGCACAAATATGCTCAGCACTATTATCAGTGAAAATTTAAGTAATTTGATGTTTAAAAATTTTTAAGCCCCAATCCTCCAAAAACTTACTACGCTTGGACTATATCCAATTAAATTTTACTGAAATTAATTTCATTAAACTATTTCCACCAATAAGTATTACTCGATGACACTAATAAAAGAGAAAACACATGTTAAAAGTTACCAGAAACCGCTTCTAGAAAAAAGAAGCAGAAAGTGACAAACAATAGGAGGAAAAAGTAAATGCAACTGGACCGAGTATAAAACAATGGTTGGAAAAATATATATTCAAGAGACCATTCTTTTCAAGTCTCAGAACAAAGTGATGTGTAGATAAGTGCCAAAAGAATATGCATACCATGACTTCACATACATCCTATTAAAAACAAATTGTGAGGTAAAACAGTAAACAAATGCCTCACACCTAGAAAAGTCTACACCGCCAGCTAATATTAGAAATTCAAGACAAGAGTTTCTCATTTAACCTTTCAGAACAGCTTTGCTCCTCCTTCTCTTCCAGCCTTCTTGAAAACAGTGTTATACTTGTCCTGCATTTTTTCCTAAAAGTACCACATATGGCATTTCTCAAATATGTTCAATTATCACATTCCTGGAAGTTTTATGGACTTTTCTACCATTTCTATGTAATGTCCTCTAAAGTGCTAAGAGGGAAACCTGCAACCGAAGAGGCCACTGCACTGCGCTCCAGCAGACCCCTGCCCAAACTATGTTGCAGATCAGTAAGGCAGGCTTTCCAGACTACTTCTCAAGTTTCTGAACTACATTAATAAAGCAATACTTTATGTGGGAGTGAAAGAGTGCAACTAATGTGACACACACACACGATCCAAGGGCGCTGTTTCAATCACTTGCCTGAAGAGTTACTAAGCTTAACTTAGCTCTAAGCAACTGAAGTGGAAATAAGTTGACAGGATCTTTGATGCTTTTTGTTTCAGACTCCGTTTCTCGCAAGCAGTAATCTATGGCAGTCACCTCATTATTTAAGGTTCTTCCACTCTTCCAGGAGCTAGAGACCCTTAGTCAAGCACACATGGGTGCATGTTTCAGCTACCTAGAAGTAGCGATGGACAAGTCATTAGTGAATATTGTATACATTAGCATACACATACAGACATCTTCAATCTACCTACTTATTTAAGAGCTCCGTATTTTAACTGATATTATGAAAACAGTTAATGGTTACCTTTAAGGTATTAAAAGCGGTCTAAAAATAAAACCATGAAAGAAAATTGTGCTTAAAATGTGCCTCTTATTTTCCAAACATATCAGGAGATCTAACAAAAGAAACTCTATCTCCCTAAAATCTTTGCTTCTCTTATACCACTGGAGCAACAACCCCCCTGGCTAAGGAAAATAATTTCTTTAAAGCTCAGTAACTACCTAAGGAGAAAAGCAATGGTTCTGCAAAGATTTGCAGCCTTGCTACATCTTCTTCTCCACAAGTCACTCTTTGCCTTTACTTTCAAATTATAGATATAACTGCCAACTTATTTATGACATGCTAGTTTATATCATTTCCAAGCTTTTGATTCTCAACATTCTCAACCTACCAGTCACAAATACAAAATCATGGAAGCTACAAATATATAATGTTAATAGAGGTGTTGGGGAGAAGATTCTCTAAAATATGTATTTAAACTCTTACAACTGCTTCCACACTCCAGGTTGACGTGCTTGTCAGCCAGTAGTTTTCAAGCTTTTACGAAAACCTAGCCCCTGTTTTCCCAGTATTTAATTATCCCACTATTATTATCATTCCCCAAATACACTTGCCTCCTACACTCCTCCTTAATGCTCACCTTGCAAACTAACGCAGTTATTCCCCAATCAATATTAGTAATTTAGTAATATATCCTAAAGAAAAAGCCAGTTTTAAAAAATTTCAGATGAACATAAATCTGTAAAAGGTTGAAGTTATGAAGTTTGATGCTATTACTTCTATGGTTGCCAGTAGTTGTGCAATGTGTTATATTTAAGCTTCAAGCTAGACCAATAAAGTACTTCCAAGTAAGTAATACGAGGAATTACTCACAATTTCACTGTCACGCTTTTGCTAAAATACAGGAATAAAAATTATTTTTTGAAAAATCGAGAGAAATCCAGCCAGATAATGTACTTTTTATGAATAGTAGTAATTCAATAAGAAAAAACAGATCTTAAGATAACCTGCTCAAACCCAGTACAAAAATATTTAGACCTATTAGGAAAATTCATTTTCAGTATAAGAAACTAAACCAAAGAGTAAGACAGCAGAAGTAATTTTTTTTATACAGTATAAAATTTCAGATCTACCAAAAAAATGATAAAGTAAAAAACTATCAACAGGAGATAAAGCACAATTATAGAAGACACATCATGCCATCAAACCTACACTGATCTTAATTTGAACATAACTGAACATCCACAAGTAATAAGTACCTCTTCACTAAAACAGCAGTGGCAATTAGATTTAATTTATAGTAACATACTAAAGAGACTTCAACAGTAGATGGCCTCCTCTTCTTCCTCCCCATCTCCCATGACCAAGAAGGTTAAAAATAGAGGCTTCCGTTTCCTTAGATTATTTCACTTTAAACTTTTCTAGAGCACTGAAATTAGCTACTTTGCCAGCTTCCTACATTTGTGTTAGAAAAGGAGGAGTGTTAAAAACACGCTTCCATTTACAGCAACTCAGGAAACCAACTTCTGTGGTTTGCATTATTATTATCACTTGCAAATGACAAGTCCCTCTAGAAGCTGTAGGTGTCTCTTCCAAAGTTCCCCTTTGGATATTGCTCACCCAAAGGCCCCTTGCACCACATAGTAACATATTTGGGGGGTAATCTGTACTTGCATATTTTTCTATATTTATGCATTCTTCTGCAGTTAGTAAATGCAGATATTTTCAGTGCACAGCATTCAATTCCCCACATCCAAGAGCAGCTCCAGTACTAGGAGGGAGAGCTTAAGAGCTACAGAAAGCCAGCTTCAGCTCCCTCCCGGCTCTGAACCTTTGACGAAGTTGGAGCCGCAGGAAGCCAGGGTGGCCCCAGCTGTCCAGGTCCATATTGTAAGGTCAGAAGGAACTACTGTCATCATCTAATTGACCTCCTGCATAATACAGGCCACAAAACTTTAGCTGGTAATTCCTGCATCGAGCCCAACATCTCGTGGTTGACCTAGAGCATATTTTCCATAGTGGCAAGAGCAGTGTTTGTTTATATTGAAAAATACATACATCGCAGAGTAAGTATCTGAACTCTTTATCTGGAAGTATTGCATATCAACAAACAAGAAGTAGCAGGTATCCAAATACCGCTGTAGTATAAATGTGGATCATCTTCATGTTACTATAATGCAGTGCCACCCATTCATTAGGATGTCTGGTATGCTTTGTTAGGCATTGCTTCATTAGGCAATTTTTTGATTGCTACTAATTCTGCTAGACAGAAGCCATCCTGGCTGAAGTTCTCCCTCCTGAGGGTGTGCCTCATTCTCATCTCTTGTGAGAATTTTCAATTAAAACAGCTCAGCCATTTGAAACAATGAAGCAGAGGAATAAATGCTGTCCCTCCCCACCCCCGTGCTACAATTCCTACAACTGTCTCCAGATAATCTCAGCGTTACTAACACCGGGACCTGAATTTTTTAGGTCTCCTACTATCCCCAAGGAAAAACGTTCAAGTTTGGTCAAGGCACAGGGGAGCAGAAGAGGGGGAATATTGTTGCACATGCTTAACTTAACTCTGTGAAGTATGGAAGCCCTGTTCTTTGCAGATTTAATCTCCAGTGAACATGTGCCAGCTTCTCAGGACCTCTCCTGGCTACACACCCACCCAACCCCAGTGTGCCAGGACATCGCGAGGCTTGCTCCAGCCACACGGAGCAGCTCCAGAAAAAGACTTCCAGTACAACCCTGCTCCCTGCTCCCTGTATTCCAGGAAGAGAGACTAGGAAGCCAGTTTCTCCTTCCAGTCTCAATGCAATCCCTGTCAGCACCTGAACACCATGGAAGAAAAGAAGGAAGCAGGCACACGGGTGATACAGAAGGATGAGGAGCATAGCAACCAGGTGCTGGAAGAAGAGGAGGTGGCAATCAAAAAAGCAGTAAATGATGCTGGAAGGCACAGACACAGAAGGAAGATAAGCACAGAAAGAAGGACAAACAGCAGAGCTGGAGCAGAAGGGACTGGCTGGAAGCAGTGTGAACAGGCCACAGCCTAACCAGCAGGATGGGGAAAGACAATGATGTTGCCCTCTGCATCCCTCAGCTCTGAGACTCTGAGCACGGCTCTCTTCTCCCCTGTGCATTCCAACTATACCATCAACTCCACCTGCAGCTTTGTAGGAGAGCTGGATTAACAGCTTGGTACCATCGACCTGGAGAGATCTCCGTTGTCTCAAATGTGTCCCCCTCTGCTGCCCTGAACTGCACAATCCCATCATTTCACAGCACTACTACTTCTGACGCTCCTCTGATGATACAGTAAGCTAGCAGTAGGTATGCTTCAACTCACTAGAACTGCAAAGTAAGTAATGAGAAAGGGGGAAAGTAGTAATTTGGGTTTTTCCCCCACAGTTACTGAATGGAATCCGTTTACTTTGCTATCGGATAAGCAAAAAGGCAATGTAGAGGAGGCAGGAGGTGAACAAGATCCCCTACTATTTGTAAAAAGCTGATAATCCAACTTGCAGTGTACTATGGGTACCCTAAGCCTCACTCCAGGGATGGGTGGGGGTAAGGGGGACAAACCAAGAAAACTCACCCAAACAAAACCAGAATGCAGCCACATAAATAAAGATGATTTCACAATAATGACAATGCAGACCTTAATTCCGGCATTTTAGAATGTGTCTACATTTGGCTATGCAACTTTAAAAAACATGAAAAAAATTTACGCACGCATCACAAAAGTATCTCAGTTAGGAAGAATACATTTAGGCACCAGGATCCATACCTTAAAGAGCCTTCTAAAGTTTGGTGGAAGGAAGGTGGAAGCCTATTTAAAAAGTCTGATTCTTTTCTGAGAAAGTCAAGTATACAGCAAATGAAAACCCAAAACTTCAAAACCATCTTTGAATATCCACTGCTAGGCAATGGTACTGTTCCTTCGTTGCTCATGAAAGGTTAAGACCTAACAACATAGACACTTGACACGGATAACATGTTTGGAAACAACCTAATTAATCCATTTATCTGTTAAGACTGGTTAAAAAGACAGCACACACTGGGAGCTACTCAGGAAATAATTAGATATTAATGAAGGAAATGAACTACTGAAACACATGTAATGATTGATTGACCAAACAACCACTAAAAGAAAGGTGTGCAAAGGGAGACAGCTACTGTGTTTTGAGATACATCCTCAACAATACGCTCACTAAAAACTATTTTTTCATAGTAACTGCAATTAAAATCTCTGCCCAGCTTCTCTTCTTTTTCTCAAAGAAGATCGAGTCTACCTTTAATGCAGAGAGCACTGACATTCAACAACAGAAAAGCCACAAAGACATCAGAAATGCAGATTAAATGAACTGCAGGAGAAGTGGAGGAAGAAGGAGAAAAACATCTCCATTTCCAAGAGGCCTGTCTGGTACTACCAAGCAGGTTGGACAGATGCATTCAGAAGCGGGGGTTTAAGTCTGACATATTAGAAATCTAAGCTCTTCTCAGTGCTAGCAAAAGGGACATAATGTTTCCTTTAATTAAAATACAGAAAATTACCTACCCACAGAAATTATATGAAGCCTTGTCAGAGTAACTGTTCCCTGCATTTCACAGCACTTTGCGTTCCTAGCAGAGGAAGCACCTAAGCCTTTAGTTTCTTTAAGTCCAATTTACCTACTTTCTTCAAAATTATTTATGGGCAAAACCTAACCATCAATGGGACCTTCCCAGTCTTTGAAACGAGGATGGTCGGTAGAACTGTCTCCTGGACCTAGGAGTTGATCAGCAAAATTTGAGACAGGTGGCAAACTTTTCCCAACAATACCAGCTATCTCCAATTACTGAAGGATCTACTAATTCAATCTCTTAGTAGCTTGAAAGAGAAAAAAAATTCAGTTTTCAGAACTGTTGTAACCCTGCTTGCTTAGTTGGGTTGATGAGCAATGCTTCAGGAGATCCAGTAAAAGGAGGGCATGAAGCAGACTGAACCACGATTACTATTCCAGACAGCAAATGCCTAATGTGTGCTGAAAACTTTGTGACTAAAGTCTGTTTAAGAGACCAAGACTTCAAAAACTTACCACCAGCTCCTCAAAGGCTATTAGGAAACCCGAGTGAACTGAAAGGGAAACTATGGCGCATGCGAAGGCAGGAGAGCGTACAAGCATGACAGGAAATTCCCAGAAAAATGTGGTAATGACTCTTACGCACTCACTCTGTTCCACACATCTTCATGTTGTGTCATTTTCTAAAAACCTTTTACTATTACCCATTAAGCAAGAAGACAGCTTCTCATAAGACAGCTGTGGAAAAAGAAACAGGAGTACTCCCTCTTTCCTCCCCCATCTTGTACTTATGCCACAACTGAACAACTAATTTGAAGAAGGTATTTTCTCACCCTTTCCTAGGCCACCGCTGCTGCCAGCAAAGCCTGTCTTCTGCCATCCCCCTTTGTCTAGCTTCCTTTTGCAGGTCTTACTTCCCCGTAAGCGAGCTCAGATGTTTACATACATAGCCACTCTTGGCTCTTCCCAGCGTTAAATCCACAGGACTCTTATTCACAGGATTTTGATTTTGATTTCATACTGCTGCAGCACGACAACAAGGAATTACTGAAGATGGAAGTGGTCAGAAGATGGTCTTCAGTCCACCCCTTCCCTACTCCTCATCATGGTTGAAAATCTGATCCTAAATTTTTAACATCCTGGAGAAGTTAACTTCCTTGACAATTTTGCCCTCAAATTCTAGTTAGAGTACAATGAAGATACCACCGCTTAAATAACCTGTTATCATATTGCATTACATCTATCTCCCCCCCCCTCCAAATTAAGAAGGTGTTTTTAATCACCATTCAGCACCACTGCTTTTCAGCCTATCTGATCATCTTCAATCTCTTTTCAGAACAGCCTTCTGATGCAAGGAGCCTCACTGCATGCCCAGTTAAACCCTGTTGCTGTGCTACCTTTTAATGGGAGCCTAAATTTTACAGATATGACTGGTCTAGACCCCCTCCTTCCCTCTGGCCATATATTGAGCAATGCATCTTACTCACAATGAGTTAATGCTTCTAATTCCTGCAAAAGTTAGTTTTATGGAGATGATTAACTTTCCCTAACTCCTCTCAACAAAGCAGCAGTAATAACTACACTTATTTAAGACACCAGTCAAGTCTCAAGTGGAATGCTGATTTGGGGAAGAACACCAATCCCACCCCCCCCACCCCACCCCCCCCAAAAAAAAAACCCAAGAACAAACCCCAAACTCTCTAAAACAGAGAGCAACATGCAAGGCAGCATATCAACTCTCCAAGACACCTCTAAACCACACTGCTTTCTGAGGTAGCACTATAGCGATGCTAAGGGTGAACATCCATGGACGCAAGCACATTTCTACTGACTGAACAATCTGTACTTCTCAAAATTCCAGAAAACACATAAAAGGGGCACTATTCAACGTTTACTTCTTCCCAGAAAATGAATGCTGACAGAAGCAAAGGATGGAATGGCATCCTTGTTGCCACAATATAAATCCAGAATACTTAAAAGGATAACACACGATTTATTGACAACTGAGCCAAAATGATTTCACAATGTAACATTTTATGCAATCCAAGAACAGTATAAAAGTAAACAAAAAATGTTTAAAGAGCTCTTGTATATGGACTCTAATTGCTTTTAAAAGGAAAACAAATTACACAAATGCCATTTTCAACAGCAGCTTGTCTAAGACATGGTTTAACTTAACAGGTATTAAAGATATTGTAAAATATTGTAAGCATGGACAAGTTCTTCTGGCAACTTCTAACATCCATCAAACTTTAATGTTGAGAAGGAAAAAAAAAAAAAAATCATTGTCTTCAGAGATCCAAGATTGATTTTATTTTTCTTTCTTGCTTCCTTCAAAAGCAGCCATGAAAATGAACTCACCCTGTCCTCAGTAAACAGCTCATCCTCGTGTATTTTGTACAATTAAGCCCAGCACATTCTTCCATTGTTTTGTACCTACACCGCTTTGCTCTCCCAGTTTCCAAAACAAGAGAGCTACAAAAGCATCCTCAAACACAGCTTCCAGATCAGACACGTGCTTCCTCATACACACACACATATTAATGGCACAAATTACTCTGTTCCTTTTACATTACTGTCAATCGCAAGCTTTTATACGTGTAAATTTTGACTATACAAAATATATGGCTATCCAAACAATGACAAAAATACTTTCTTAGTGCTGCCTCCATCTTTCTTTCCTGGAAGCACACAAATGCCTTCTCGCAGCACCGGGAGCGACCCCTGCCCTCCCTCCAGAGCTGAGGGCAGCCGGCTCCTACGCAAGGACGGCCAGCTCCAGCAGCACCTCTGCGAGCCCCGCACCATCGCCACTGCGCTGCCTCAATGGCACGTGCTCCTCGAGCTCGTTCCAGCGGGCAGGAGTGGGACACAGCTCCCATCTCAGGAGCTGGCACAGGAGCAGCACATGCTGACAGCTTCATGATGCAGTGTCGTGGTGGAGAAACTGGAGGGTTACTTGGCACTCATTTATAAATACAGTTTCTCCTATCGCACGCTGTCAATAGTCACGCGCGGCTTATTAATTTCTAAAGTATTCCGATGACCTTATGGCTGCTGCTTTCCCCAAACAAAACCGCTACAGGCTAAGCTGCCAACCATTCTGTACTGTGGTGGACACCTATTACTCGCCCCCATCAACCTAATACAATGAAAACTTTTAACTCAAACTACATAGCTAAAAGACACAGTTTAACACATGAGAGAAAGTACACTTGCAGAAAACGAGAAGGATCTACATTTATCGTATTGTCCTTGACAAGCACAATTGTAATATGAATATGAAGATCAATAAACCCCAAGAACTTGTAATGCTGCTTAAAAAACATTGTACCTACTGCCTTTGATAGCGAGGCGGGGGGGGGGGGGGAAGAGGGGGAGAGAGACCACACCATTCCATCCTCAAATCAAGCTTGCTCACTGCTACATTTCTTCCTAGTGTCATCAACAAAACACTATTTCTAATATCTACGCAAAGTAATACAAGATTCAGAAACTGAGGTCTTCTGCCTTTGGAAGGCTGTAACTGAAAGTGTCAAAGTATCACCAATTTTAGGAAGTGCTTTACAAAGGAAAAGCATGAACGTTAGCAAACAAAGCCAAAAAGAAGAGAATTGAATCTTTACATTACTCATTCTATCTGTATTCATACAATCACATTATTCATTTATAATTATTATTCATTTATCACACCACTGTAAAGTTAAGAAATACCATAATTAGTACCTGCCTGAGCACCAGATACAAAGAGTTTAAAAATAACAGTACACAAAAAAAAACAAGTGGCAGAGAACTGAATCCCAGTCTCCCAAATCCCAAACCAGTACCACTGAACCATACTCCCTCTTGCTTTGCAGAGGCATGATTAAAATAGGCACACAACATTTTAGAACTGGTATTTCACAATAGCTAGAAGAGGAGGTCAGAATAGGCATTGCAGTAATACAGCTGGGAGATAGGGCAATGAATCTAAAGCAGGATTTTGGAAGACTGGGAAGAAAAACTTAAAGGTGCTTTTTTGTTTCTATCAAGTACTTAAAAAGAGTAATTTCATCGTCTACTTTGAAGATTCAACTTATCCTTCCAAGTAGCTATTGTGATTGGATTATATCAGAAATCTTCCTGAAGTCATGGCTTTATTTCAAAGATCTTTGCTGAAGATAACTTTTATTATACACAAAACGCTATACTACTGCAAATCAACAGGTAAGAAAGTTATGAATCCATTTAACTAACACTGGTGATACATCCTGTGATAATACACATTTTATGTATGCTTTATAAATACAACCCTACAAAAAATAACTAGCACTTACAAGTTGCACAAAAAGAGTATTAACTGATTTCTGTAAAGAAAGTAACATTACAGTAAAGGTACTGTAAATTCATATAGTAAATTAATTACTCCACACAAACACTTCTAGAGTTTGTCTACACAAGACATTTCCAGCAGACCCAAAGCAGCTCTGCCCTGGCTCCCATGTGTACAGCTTCCAGCTACTTCAGTGTGGCATGGAGCTCCATCTAATATAACCTAGCCTACACAGGGCTTGTTAGCTCAGGTTCAGTGATGAATTAACCACAGCCACCTGGCTCCCGACCAGCTCAAAGCACGAGCCCAATTTGCAACATAGCATTTAGACACAACTGAGAGCGTCTCATAATGAAATTGCTTACTCACCTTATTCACCTCACTTACTTCATCTAGTGGAATAAACTACTCACCCGTATTGCTACACAAAAAGCATTCACATGGAAGATCGAGGGCCCTGTTTATTCACACCCAAGCTTGCTGAACTCCCGCTTGTCCAGGTAGAAAAATGTGTGCTTAATGAAGGTCAAAACTAAAGTGAACAATCTCTGCTGACAGCAAAACCAATGACACCCACTCCCCTTGACAGTATTTCACACAATACATCTCTGATCCTTATGAACAAAAAAACCGACTGCTAACAGCTCCGGGAGGTGCATTAATAGCAGATTAAATGCTGATAAACCTTCTGCAAGACTGTGGATCTCTACTCAACATTGTACTGTTTGTTCACACATATAGGAAACCAAACCTACAAGCCAGGCAGCGTACCACAGGTAACGCAGCCTAACAGCTACACTGGAAACTTAAATGTCTAATGCTTTGTTTCATTTGTGGAGGAATAGCGCATCCATTGCACACACACTTTGCAAGGCAAAAAGCGTCTGTCAGAACTTTCACCTTCCCAGACACTGAAGTCAATCAGCCGTAAGACACAAACCCACAGGAAACCAGACTTCATTAGTTCCGGTACTCACGGAAATACCTGATTTCTATAAATGGTAACGTTTTCCACGTAACATCTACTGCAAGCTTCTTTAGCACATCAAGCTCCGTACCCTGCAAGGCATCTCCCTACCCTACCCTAGACATTCACGTGCAAGCTACCCAAATATTTTCCCTTGCAAATGTTATTTTCTTTAAAAATTCATTAAATATTTCCTTTAAAAATCCACAGCTAGTGCTATTTATGTGACTATTTGCTGGGTGGAACAAAGTTAGATGCTAAGCTGGAAATACCGTAACAGCTGAGTATTTTAACTGGCAACACCCTTGTAATGACATGCTTGTGTGTCATATCAGCTATAGACTCCACAACCTTACAAATCTGATGTCTCCCAGCTTGAAAAGTTAATTTAGCAGGTTTATCAGAATTTCACATGCACATGTTCACAGACATTCTTGCATTAAAAATACCCAAGAGCACTGCATAAAATGTATATTCACAAGTTTGATGCTTATCAGTAACTATCTCAGTAGCCAACTCGGGCAGGTCAATACACCATCCCTCCAAAATTGGATAAAACTTTTATGCCATGCCATAATACAATTTATGTTACAGTAATTTTTCTGTAAAATAAAAACCCCAAGAGGAGAACATATATTGTTTTTAACACTGAAATTTTATCTCTTTCCAGAGAAAAATCAATAGCCTTATTACCTATACTGTTCCATCAATACAGGTGTGCACTGTTTACATAGATTAACAGTGTTATACAAGGAACTTGTCCTAAATAAACATAAATTGTATAATAAGGATGCTGCAATTCCTTGTGCAGCTAACACTGCCGGGCTTGGGAGATTTTTTTTTTTCCCCAAAATTTGAAAGCAAACACATAGCAATACATACAAAGACTACGTTACTTTTTCCTTACCACTGGCACCAGATGTATTGAGAAACGGCAGGTTCATTCTCAATTTGAGTATTTCCTGATAGTTTGTTGCTGCATTTTATAACTTTGCTGAGGTTTATTTCGTTCATTTTACAAGTGGGGGGGGAGAACTGAGGTAACGCTGCATTTAGTAATCCAGTAGATATTGGAGTCTTGATTAAAAATACTTCTCCTGATTAAAAGCGACCCACCCATGAAAATCAAAGAGAGAGAGATTTGGAGACGTGCCAGTTCATACAATAACTATGTTTATTTGTCTTAATAAATATTTAAGAAACATGACTTGGGGCATTTGATATAACTGAGCCCGTGGTTAAAAGGCCTCTCTCCGTGACATAAGCAAATACAGTCTATCCTCTTTATTTGTCCGACTTCTCTTCAACATTCAAGGCTAATCTAGTTTTAGGTCAGGAAAAAGACTGCGGTCTATCATTTTAAACAAACCATTGTAGTAAAACGTGAACAGGAAATTCCTAACTACACTGTTCAAAGAACAATGATTAGAAAAACAACACTAGCTCACAAAGTACAAGGAGCCTACAAACTATCACAGGACAGTTTGGGTGGGAAAAAAAAAAAAAATTCCAACACAGACGTATAGTCACCTTCCTCATTTTTTCTTCCCTCTCCCACCCCGTCCTCCCCACTGGGGCCAGGGGTCCTTCGGACATTGCCGAGGGAGAAACCTTTGGATCTGAAGGGGGAAGAGTGCAGTATATACAGCTCTGTCTGATACCTTGGAAATATCCGGCCTGCGGGAGTTAGCGCAGGCATGCCATTCATTCCACAACATATAAATGCCCTCTTTAGAGCCTCATCTAAGCAGCAGTTTCATTTGGATTTTGAGGCACAGGTCTGCCTTGTTTTTCAATAAGCTGCAAGCTATTTTTACCATGAAAAAAAACCCAAACCCCAACATTTTAAAAGCATGCCTCCTAGCATACAGAGAGTATATAAAATGAGTAAAATGTGGACTCGAGGAAAACCTCCTGTATTAGCATTCTATTCATAGCACAGATTTCCCTCTCCTAAAAAACAAAAAACAACAAAACAAACAAGAACCCCCCACACCCCAAAACCTAAACCATAAAACCCCCATCAAAACTCATGTATTTTAAATTCTACCAGGTATAATATTGTAAAACATTCAGAAATTCTTCAACCGAAGTGCTCTGAAAATTATTTGGAAATTATTCTCATAAAAGTCTGGACAACTGACCATCTTCGGTAATGGGGAGAAAAAAAACGATGTATTCCTAATTTGAGACAGAAACCACAGTAAAGGGAACTATTTCACTTTCAATGTAATGTACTAACATTACGTTAAGAGCCTATTAATTTGTACAACATCTCAGAAAACATTTTTTTTTCTTTACAGGAGACATATCCTAAAAATATCTAGATACAGGTAGGAGTATTAAAATCTTCACCCACTTTGAAAAATAAGCTTCAGCGCACATACATAAAAAGCCAAACACAGGAAAATTAACATAAGATCTTGAAAGACTTGCATTTTAAAGAACACTATTCATGGGCTCAAGGGCAAGGAGAAAATTTCCACAGCCAGGACAGTATCCATAGTTTTGGGGCGTTCCTAATGGAACCAGAGTTTTGGACACAGGGTAATTTATTTTTTTAAAGAGGACAGAAAAGCCTTTTATAAATGTTCCACAGATTCTAAATGTAAAGAAAAGAAACTTACAACAGTAATTAAGGTTAAAAATAAACATAATTTTCTTTATCAACTGACTTCAGAAAGAATAAAACAAATATCTGAAGAACAGTGTGGGCAAATGGTCATATGCGCAAAACTTCAAAAACCCCAGATGTTCACATACCATACATAATTAAACAAAGGACATATTCCAGAATCTATCACAGTAAGTTTTAACAATAAAATTATGCAGCTGTATTTTAAACCAACAAAAAAATTTAAAAAAATTCTGAACCCCTTCCACGTAAGGCATTAGAAGAAAAAACATTACCAATATCCTCTTTCAGATACTATTTCCAAAAGAATCAGGTAATGGCCAAAAAGCTTCGTACAAGTCAGAAACCAGCAAAAGAGAGAATGTCTTTAACTCAAGGATCCAAATCGAGTCCTGATCAATAGTAATGAAAGCCTTTTATCGCCTTAGAGTTGTTTGGCAGATATTGTGAAACAGAATGGAGGATACAGCTCACTCCTAGCAGGCAGATGTCCAGAGAACAAGATCAGCTACATCATTGCTGTTACCAAACAGAAGCCCTGAACAGGCACGAACAGATCTACAAGATTACTCCCAGAAGTAATTTACCTAACACCATGTTACAGCATACTCCCGTACAAGAGAGTTCACTCTGTACCTGTAACAAGCTCTACATGAGGCACTTGATGTTTCAGTGGGAGAAGTTTACAAAAATGGGCTATTTTCCATAATTACTAGAGCTTTATCTACTCTGTCAGATTTCCAGAATATTGTGACAAATTTTATGAACATTTGTTTAAAAAAATATACATATATATATGTCTCTTCATCCATATAAACCATCTGGTGTTTTGCCTTTTATTAAGTCACAGAAAGACATCCTATAACCTGGCTTAGCATGAAAACAGGTTTACATCTAAGCTCAACGAAACGTTCAAGTATTTGTTAGATGCCCTTCTGGGAAAACTTAAGACTTTTTTTTCTAAGCGCATGACACACTCCTAGAAGAGAAAAAGTTGTGATATCAAAATTTGTGCCAAAATTCCCACAAGCTGTTTCTGAAAATGTATTAAAAATGAAGGTAGTTGGTAATTCCCTAAGACGCCCTTGAATCCCTAAGAACAGATTCAACAGAAAGAATCAGGAGGTTCTGAGTGATATTCACAGCCAATGATAGGAAACACCACTGTGCTTTTTCTTTTTAAAAACAAACAGGAAAAAAAAACACAACAAAAAAAACCAGCAAAAACCAATCATGGCTCAGCACATCTTCCACAGTCATTTCCCACAAATATTTCTCAACTCCAACCTTCCAGATTGTAAAGTCAGAATAATGTTTACCAACAGAAGCATTGAGGCTATAGCTGTAAGAAATCTTGTAGATGGTAAGTTGCCTGAAATTTCAGATGACTAAATGACATTGCACAAAACATTCACGTACTCCTTCCTACATATTTGTGTTTGGATACCTGCGCATGGACTAAAAGGGCTTTTTGCTCTGAAAGCCTCCTGTCATGTTTAACTGAAGAAATTTGTAACACTTCTCCAAAACTTCATATAAGCACATACAGAAAACTACTAAAAAAGACAACTAGGAATTTGCAAAGCAGCTTATTTTACAGTAAGAAAATAATTCCTGGAACTGGGAATACGGTATCTTCATAGTACCGCCAATCAATCAGAACCCAAGGGTCAGCCTGTTCATAAACATCTTGACATTTTACTCCAAAAATAGGCTAAAGGGAAAGATTTTTTTTTTTAAGCAAAAATTAAAGGGTTTATTTCACGATTTCTTGGAAAAAAATTTGTAGCTATACCCTATCCAAAAAAACCCCCAAGAACAACCCATACAAAACAAAAAAAATCCCAACCTACCACTTCAACACTGCTTAAGACAAGTATGCACGGTTCAGCAGTTAATTTTTTCCCTCAACATCATCATGTTCCTGAATAGAAGGCACTTAAAGAACACACTTCAAGAACAGTAATCATGCTCCACACTGCAGATCAATTGAAAGGGACTTAGCTGAAACTACCTGTTCATTAAGATCAAAGAAAATGCTTCTTAAATTCAGTGCATTACATGGTGTTATGAGAAATCAAGTTTAGCTGAATCAGTACACAAAACTCTCAAAGTGGAGAGAACTATGAAATACAAACAACGTGAAAGGAAGGATCAGGCCAAGCCCTAGGATCTCTCATTCTTTCTCTGTGCACTCCCTTTGACTAAGGCAAAAGCCTTAAGAAATCTGTTGGGTTTTGGACTCCTATATAAATATGTTGTAGCTACTTTTGATTTATACAGGTAACTGGAGAGTTGCTTCTTTCTGAAGTCCTGACTATAAACAAGTACATTAAAATACTGTACCATGTGTGCATTAAGCTGCAATTTCCAAGGGTGGAGAACTGAGTGAAATCAAAAAGAAGTTTTCACAACAGGTCTTCCTCTTGATGACATGAGATTTAATCCCAAAGTTCCCCTAGAGCCAACACAAATTTATGGCTAACCAGTTCAGATGCAAATTACAGCTGATCCAAAAATACCTGACCATTTTTAATTAAAATGCTTTTGCTTTCCTTCTGGGGAAAATAATTTTTTCAAACCTCTGTGAAACATGGAGATTTAGTCAAAATAATGTCTTTTGCCATACAGACAAGACAGAAGCATCAAAATCAAACTGTGATTAAGTAGGCTACAATGGATTATCAAAGTACTTCTAAAAGAAGAATTCACTGTCTGAAGCATTATAAAATGAAGAAACAGGAAGCTCACAAGTGTAGGCATATTGAGGGAAGGACTGTATTTGATTACTGAAGAGGAGTCTTAAGACATGCGAGAAATTAGTCCACCAATTCAAAGGAGAGCATTTTTAACTATCTTTCTGCAAGCTAGTACTAGTAAACACTTTTCGAAACAAATAATTCTATAATTTAATTGGCCCAACTGAGCAGCTACATTAAACACAGAAGTGGAATTCAAATGTCCATGCAGAGTCTTGAGCCCATGGTGCCTATTTATCACAAATCTCAGTACACCCATAACCACAAGAGCACCGCTAGGTTTCTCCTTGAATAAACTATGAGCTGGCAGAAAAGCAAAGGTAAGACAACTCAAACCAACACAAAGTAGCATACGCTTTTTTCTTTTTTAAATGTCATCGCTCAGTATACTGCATACAGTTGGAAATAAGCATGCGAATATGCATTATGAATATGCATGTTCTTTAACCGAACTTTGAAAAATTACCTATTGCATTTCCAGTCTTTACATGCATTTCCAATTATTTTTTTTTAATTATATAATGAAGAGGTCAGTCATGCTTTCTCTAGCTCATAATGGATAATTATCAGGTTAATTTGTTAGTCATCAATTATAGTGTTAGAGACTATTTAGATACTACTAAAATTGATCTATGATCCAACAGCCATGACGGTCGTTAAATCAATTTTTCTTGGGTTTTTTGGTTAACTTATTCTGAAGTTTAGGGTTCGGGGATTTTTACCTATGTGCCATATCATATCTTTAATATTGTGAGTCTTAGTCTTACCCAAAAGATGTAATCTGGGGGAAGCAGAAGACAAAGAGTTTAAACAGTAATTTCCAAACACATGCAATACTCTCTCCATCTATTAGTTATCACTATATTGCTCCCCCCCCCCCCCCGCAAAAAAACCAATGGTAGTTTACTTTGTATTTTTAAATTCTGTTTTAAGCATGCATGGAATTGCTGTTCAAGTCTAGTAACTTTGGACTGTATCCTCCTTTTGAGGAGTGTGTCACAATTTGTTTATGCTATAGAATTAGATCATTATGCAGTACTTCAGCTGCCTTTCCAAACATGGATAAGCCACTCTTTCTAAGAATGCGTTGTGTATTAATGTTTTTTTAAAAGTCGTCTATTTAGCTGTTTAAACTGTAATCCAAGATTAAATACATCGATTTTGAAATATTATGCATTCTCGGCTTTAATACCGAACTTTGCATTTTGCCATAAAGAATCCTAACCACTGTGTGTGTGAAGGAGCTTCAGCATAAGTACAATATAAATCAAAATAGTTTCAACAAGATTCTCCATAGATATTTCATCTTGAAAATAACTCTTTCAGAAAGCTATGAAAGATAGCCTTTGATTCTCTGTTGCTGGTTCAAGGGTGTTGATATCACTGTACTGTATTTTTGTCCCATTGCCAATTAAATATGCTGAAATAGAAAAGTCTTTGAAAACAAAAATAAAAAACCTAGTCGCTTCAGTTTTTGATATTCACTAATTCAGCTCTTGATGGCAATCAGCTCCTTCAGCCAAAAGAGCTAACAGTACAGCACAGAATTGCCTCCATCCTGCAAACCATGGAGAGACCACCAAGCTCATCACTGGACGCAAGAGCCTTTCCTACTCCAGCAAACACCCACAAAAAGGCAGAGAAGCAAACTGAGAAATACTCCAGCTTATTTGATCATGCAACATGAATCTAGAGCGAGCCAAGCTAGCTGTATTAAACGGCTGACTCAATTCAATGGGCCATTAAAAGTGACAGATCATGTCTCGCCATGCTTTTAGCACACCCTAATTGTACTAAGTCCAAATTAATTTTCCTATCTGGAACAGAATCAAGAAACGATCAAGACCCTTGTAGCATGGCAGAACAAAGCCTACATCCCTGTTCCCTTGCCGTTAATGCCTAGTTAAGAACTGAGGGATTTATCTCCACAAAATAGGCTTGGGATTGGTAGCAAGGTAAAAAAATACAACATCAGAGTCCCTGCTCCTCACCATAAGCAGAGACACAAAAATCTTGTTCATCTAATTCAAATATTACAACCTCTTCCTCTACAACACTGCAATTTCAACCTTGACCCTTTCAGGTCCCTTAAAAAATTCCCCAGTCACAATGTCACAATCTTTTGATGAGTTACAGCTCCAAACACTGGTAACAAAGGGTTTTGGGGTTGTGTGGTGAGGTTTTTGGCAGCAGGGGAGGGTCCGCAGGGCTGGCTCCTGTGAGAAGCTGCTGGAAGCTCCCCCGGCTCCAAGACGGACCCGCCGCTGGCCCAGGCCGAGCCCCTCAGTGACAGTGGAAACACCTGTGGGAGAGCAGATTTAAGAGGGGAAACCTGCAGGGAGTGGGAGAGGAACCCCTGTGCCGTCCCCTGTCCCCCCCAGCCATGGAGGGGAGCGGGGGAGCAGATGCCCACCTGCAGCCCGGGGAGAGAGGAGCCCACGCCGGAGCAGGGGGATGGATGCCCCCCGAGATGGCCGGGGCTCCGTGGGGAAGCCCGCGCTGGAGCAGGCTGGGACTGAAGGACTGCAGCCCGCGGGAGACACCCCACGGTGGAGCAGGGGCCGAGTGTGGAGTCCTCCTCCCCCTGAGGAGGAAGGAGCGGCAGACACAAGGTGTGAGGAACCAACCCCAGCCCCCATTCCCTGAAGGTGTTCTGAGGTTTGGTTTTACTTCTCAGTATCCTTGTTTTGATCTGATTGGTAGTAAATTAAATGGATTTTGTTTCTTCCCCAAGTTGAGCCTGTCTTTTGCCTGTGCCCATAAGTGGGGAGCGATCCCTCCCTGTCCTTATCTCAACCCACGAGAGTTTCTTTATATTTTCTCCTGCCAGTGACGGCAATGCTCACCACTGACTTCACCTTTCATGAGTGCTTCCAAGCTGCTGCTAATACCCCAAACTCAGTCCCCAAATCAGTTCTGCTGCTTGTAGCCCTCTCACTACTTAATAGCCACTTCAATGCTGCTACTCAACTGAAAAACCGACTCTGACACCTATTTAATTGACTTCTGTTGGCTTTTATATGTCCATCTTACATCTGAAAAGTGAGTCCTTCCTTTTAAACGCAACTTGAGGCTTGTTTAAAGTTGTTTTACTATGGGGGTATTTTAAAAATCAGTAGTCAGGACTGCCATTCATAAAGAGGATTTACTCAAAGGAGGTTTTAAACTGACTCATCACTTTTGCCTAAGCCAATTCCTTACTGAATTAAATTTAATTGACATAAGCTGCTTAAATACCCATCTGCCCTGAAGGTTAAGGCAGCTTCAGGAACTAAACCGGCTGAAAACTACCCTCCCCAAAAAGAGACAAACGAAATACTGCATACGGGTTTTTTGCTAATCTGTCTTACCTTAAGGTCAAATAAGCACCAGCGCAAGAGAGGAGCAAGACCATGTGGCTGGCGGGGAGGACACTGCTGCTTTTGGCAGCAGCCAACCAGTAGCTCAAGGGTGCTGTATTGCGAAACCTTGCTGAGCGTGCACGCTGTTCTGCCACGGCAGGCAGAGAAGTAGTAAAAGCACCTAGAGCATGTTTTCTTTAGCTAGCTTCTTTCAACCAGAAACAAGATGAAGATTACTTAAAAGCTGTGATACTGGCTGGCTTTGCTGGTGAATGTGAACTGTCACATCTGCAGCAGATAAGATATTCAGGAAGTTCTATTTTTAACTGTAGACAGAAAAAGTATTAGTTTTACTTTGTTTCACCAAACTATCAACTAAATACTTCTGTTTGGCCTCAAATACGACTTTACAAAGCTCCACCTTCTGGTAAACAACACAAAATTATAAACCAACATTACATTTAACAGGCACCTCTGTGAAACTTGTTAACAGGACTTTGCTATAGATAAGTTTCTAATTTTTTTTATTGCCTACCAGTCATTTGTTCTTATGTTTGCACAGTGCTGTCACTATATTTACATTCACTAAAAACACTAAGTTGTTATCTCTCAAACTAAACTTATCAATAGAATCCAAGCCTAAATAGGATTTTTTTCTCCAGATAATAGAATTTAAAACCCAGCCCTACTCTTGTGACATTTCAAATCTGGCATTCTCACATGTGCAGATTATAGATCCTGAAAAGCAGGCACTTCCCCCCCACACCCTTTAGAAGATATGTTAATGCAAATACCCAATTTTCTTTTAACAACGCTTGGTGCTGTTTAATGACAATAAACACAAACATTATGCCTACACTGACTCAGACATACGTTGATTTAGACATACAAGAAAGAGTGAAGTACCTTCTCTGGTGGTTTCAAGCACTGACAACATCTGACAGATCACAGTTTCTCAGTTTATAAGATCCAACTCATATGTGAGGCAGCCAATACCACCTCACAGAACCCTTCAAGAAAAAGCCCTCATACCATCTGCCATCGCATTGCTGTACGTAACACACTGAAGTCACAAGTGCTAATTTAGTCCTTTCTAGCATGCACACAAATACAATAGGGCAGGTGTCTGCATTCCTTATCTAATTGCTGAAAATACTTCCATTTAGAGGTAAAAACTACACTAGCACACAAAAAAACCTCCATCTTTAACAAAACATTAAGAAGCTTAACAGCGGTTTTTTGTTAATGAGGTTATCGTGGCTCAATAGCTGGTTTGATGCTTCAGCACACTTGCATTTAGGTCTTGCAGTTTTATGCTATCTAAGCTAGATTTTCAAAGTATATGTACTTTAACCAGTAAATACCAATTCAATAAACCATAATTCACTACTATTGTACTAAAAGGACAACCTTTCCACCTTTAGGAAGAAACAATGGATGCCTCCCACCTCTACTTTGAGAGACACTGAAAAACTACTAAAAATCATTTATAATCCTCAATGACTGGAGATGTAACACTCATTTTTAACAACACTGAATTACAAGAAAACATGAATGCTCACTTCATACAGACATTGCTTTTTTCCAAGCAACATAAACCTGACAAGAAATTAAAAGCTACTTTTTAAAAACATTTAAATCGGAGAGCTGAGCTCAAGGGGAAAAAAAAAAAAAAAGAATAAATTAAAATTATTTACCACAAATCAGCTGATCAACATTTACTTGTTACCAGAATCTAGCAATCAAACAAAAGACACAGACTGAAAAACATACCTAATACCAACTAATATTAATTTTAGGACACTTGCGCCTGCATTCATTTTTAATCATATACATTTTCATGGGATTTGCTCACAATATAAAGTTAAATATCTGCCTGTTTGAAGACCTACTGGCCAGGACAAAAAAAACATGAATGTATCTCCCTCCTGAAAGGCAGGGAGGTAGATTTTTCATGGCATATAAATACATGAAACTTTCAAAACAAATGTCAGCTACAGCATACCTTTAAAAATATTACTGAATTATTCTGAACAAGAGCTAAAAATGTGCATATTGCCCAGGGAGGCTTAGGGCGCAGCAGCCCTTTCTCAACACCATGTGCTGCAGCATGTATTCCCAGTCACATGCCAGGAGAGCAGTCACACAGCTGCATGCTTTCCCATCCACACTGTGGCTGCATCCAGGCTTGACATTTGCACAGAAAATTCAAAACATCTGGATCTCAAGTCCTGCTTTATATGCAATGCTTTTAATATCAGTTCTATCAAGTCCACTGTATTTACTGCTAACTTGAGGTAATCAAATGATGCAACTGCAGTGACCCAGATGCCTCAAGTGATGGGGATAAATTGGATTTCTTCCTTGCTGTGTTAAGAGAAACAAGCAGATAGAGGAGCTCTCCACTTTCTAATGAAAGGACAACTCTACCAATCCTTATGAGATATATTTATCTATATATGTTCTATATAGGTCAAATGATATATCATGCAATGGAGGCAGTAAAAATGGATGGTCATAGACAATGGGACTTCAAGCAATAGCTGACTTAAATCGGGCAAGAAAATTGAATTAGATAATTTTATCTAGAGAGCTAAAGGAGTGGAAAAACTACTCTGACATTTAATCTCTCTTACTATTAAAAACATATCATATTTCTGGTTTCAACTTCTAACTATCAGATACTATTAAATCTACTAAACAAAAGAGCTCTGAAGTCTCTGGTATCATCTCTTTTTATGAACAGTACTCAAACCACTTCTGAAACACCTCTTCAACTGAATAAATTCAGCTCTTTTGCTCTCATGGGAGAGCATATTTTCCAGAGCCATACTCATTCAATTTTTTCCTTTACAATCACCTCCATCTCTTGCGAGCTTGGCACTGACAGCCTAGGGATCCAATTTATAAAATAACAACAAAATAAGTATTTCTGCTCCCCTTTAAATATGTTCAAAGCATCACCTCCAAAAATACATTTCTGTACCCTACAGGTTACATTTTATGTTTCACATTAACAGTCTGCATCACAGTCAAATAAAGGATATTATTTAAATCTGCCCAGTCATTTTAAAGTTTTCAGAGGGAATATTAAAATAATGATCAACGCTCACTTTGTTTTTCTTCCCATTCCACAAATGGCATTAGTTCAAAACAAAATTATGAGTTGACACAGTTGATAATCAAAATACAACAAAAATGACGTAGACACAAAAAGTCTGACTACACGTAAGAAGCAAACTTTCAAAAATGGCAGTGGTACTAACTGTTCTGTTGCCTTCATCTTTCCGCTGCTTTGGAATAGAAGTGTTTGAATTCTAATACTGAATGACACTAAATTGCGACTCTCAGTGCAGGGGTTTAAGCCAGGCACAGAAAAATGCTAGTTGTGAAAAACCTTTATTTAAATGCTTCTTCTGATTGTCTTTGCGTTGCTGAGTAACGTCAACTGGACAGATACGTTTCAATACTTAAGGAGATGTTCTCTTGCCTTGACGAAGAGGCCACTGCTTTTCTAATGGTATCATGCACTGGTGCACCAAAAGATCCTTTGCCTCACTAAAGGGAGGCACATCTTCCCATTTGGGCAAAAAACTTTAGAAGTGATTCTTATTGCTTCACAGCCCTCTGATCTGGCCTCAAAGTTGCTCCTCTCCATATATCAAGTAAGGCAAAAAAAGGTATGAAAAGGTAGTTTGTCACTAAAAATGCTCTCCTAATACAAAACAAGAAGTTGTTAAGCAACTTAAATCTGGAATTTTCTAGCTTTGAGTATCTGACATTAATGTTGTCTTGATTTAAGCTTCTTACTTGCAATCTCACATTCCTTTATAAAAGCAAACCGGGGAAAGAGAAATCCCATTGTGCAGCATCACACCGGCATGTGGGTTTGAACACTTTGCTTTGCCACCTGCCATAACAGAGGAAACAACAGTGGTAATGGACTGTCTTTGACCTACCTGACAGAGAGAAGAGGCAAGCTGGGTAATACAGACATTTGCTAAAAGCAAATAAATTATGAGAATGAGGAGTCCTGAAATAGTTCAGCAAAAACCAGCCAGCACTTCTGGACTCTTCCGCCCATTACTCAGCCGAGTATTTCTGCTCTGCACCCCTAATAACATAGATACCCGCCTAGCAACTTTCCCAAGCTGACTCCTTGTTTCAAGTCCATTAGCCTTTTCCCACTTATTTCCTATCTCTACAATTCTGATTTCTCATTAGTCTCCTCGTCCAGCACATCTTATACTTCCTGACCCCCATCCTCACATTTCACACATAGTTCTTATATTTCACCTTCCAACTATCTTCCTTCCCTTCTTCACCTAGACTTTGCATGCTGCCTCACATGCATATTTTCTGACTCTGAAGATTCCTCATTCAAACTCACAGTGCTCCTTCTTTTCCCTCGGGGTTCCCTGCACAGCCAAGAAAAGAGCTGACACCCTCAACACCCTGAACCCTCACCAGACCGGTTTCTTCTTACCTGTTTTTCCCTGCCCTACTGGTTTTCAGTCCAGTTCCCCTACTTTTTTCTTCCCAGGCTTCAGGTGCCATCCTCCTTCTCCCTACCCCCAACTCCTGATTCCTTTCCACAAGCTACCAAAATTCCCCCCCCCCCCCCGTCAAATTCCAAGACCAACCCCACTTGTTCCCATACTCCTTGTTCCAAACCACCTCCTCTACAACTCCAGGGTTTTTCTCCTGTGCTCAAATTAAGCAGCTTTTAGGTCTCAGAATTAAGATGCTGATGAGGACACAGGACAGAAAAACTCCCTGATTTCAATTAAGGTACCAGCAGTCTAGCTTGCAGGAAATTTCTGCAAACACAGCTGCTAAAATCTCCCAGTCCATACTGATTTTTCAGTTCCTCCCAGACTGGCCCAAATGGATGATTCCTCCATGCAAAAACACTTCTACACCTTACAAGTTTAAAATCCTCACTCCAAACCAAGATGATTTAAATCTTCCAACAAACAAGACAACTCACATTAAGAAGCTTAAGGAAACACTCCCTCTCCCACAGAGTTGTTCCAAAAAACCAACACTGTATTTTAGCTGAAGTTTCCACATACAACAAATCTAACAAAACTCACCAGCTTGGAAAGCTTTTGCCAAACTCCAGCAGTTTTGGCTAAGCTCTGATCACTTGAAAACACAGTCTTGTAACAAACACCAACAGTAATAAGATCCTTGGTGCCACGAGGATCATCAATACCAACCACAAGCATAGCCAGTCTTTTATAAGATCATTTACAATCCCCAGTTATTGACCAGAATCTCAATACAGCAAGGACTGTGCAAACACAAGATAAAAAGGCAGTTTGCTGCCTTGAAGAACTTACAATCTATTAAGATAAAAGATGACTACTACCACAAGATGAAGACATGCACTGAATGGCTCCATTCTGAGATCTACAGGATCTGCTAGACAACCGTCCGCAATCTATTCATTACACACAATCCACACAGATCAACACAGTATCTTCCCCAACCTAACCACTGATTTGATACCAAAGATAAGATGCTTCTCAAATCTGCTCATTTGATCACTCTTCTATTCTCCCTTTCTTCATTTATTCCACTTTTTCTTACCACAGAAAATCATAAGGTATCCACTTCTGAGTCCTTTATGCCCTCTCACTCTGTATTACTTTGACTTACCTCCCTTGCCCTCATCACCTTCTCTTTCCTAAACTCCAAAATCCTTTATAGAGTACATTTCTCCTTCCTCAACCTCTCCAATTAGTATTTCCTTCTCCTCTTGGCTTCAATGGGAAAAACAGGGGGTTGGGGGGGTGGATTTTTGTCTTGTTTTTTTTAATCAAATAACTGCTTCAAATTAAATTCACTAACCAAACTATACAAAAGTCTGAGAAATCTCAGGGGAAATGAGGAAAACAAACTACTCGGTGCCAGCTACAGGGAAAGAGGAGCCTGTGGGGATGCTTATGACACTACTGCCCATAGGAAAGCTTGGAGGTGCTGATTCTCAGAGCCCTGATCAAGTGCAGCACAGCCTGAGGTCCCATAGTTTTGTCCCATTCCTCCTGGACAGAAACGAAACCACTCAAACACAGAAATGGGGGGCTGATCTCTGTCACTCTATGCCAAACTCAAAATGCTGAGGTACACATGATATAGGTAGGTTATTCTGCCCTCCACTTTTTCAACTTCTTTTTGCAAAAATACAGCTCCTGTACCATTTTCCTGCTGCTCTGACCTTTTCTTCCCCAAAACTTTGGCAGAACACAACTAACCTGATCCTTTCCTACTTTGCTGCTGCCCACGGGAACGTGAATAGCTGCAATGACAACCAAAAAGACTGGTCACTTTCTGCTATGTCTTTTCTATCTGCCCCAATGTCAATGTCTCAGTCTCTGCTCTACAGCCTGTTCTTACCCAGTGTGAAAAATAAATCTAAGTTTAAACATTGGTGTGAAATATTTAGACAAATTTTCAAGCACTGTGCAGCATTTCAATTATTTCTTCAAAACATGAAGTCATAATTTTAGCAATACGATTTAAGTTGAATGGTAACTGAATTTAAACACTGTAGTAAATGACTAAATCTTTTTCATTATTGTCTGTACGTAAGATATTCCAGAAGGTGAAACCGCATACCCTCTGAAATTTAATGGAAAGGATGACATGCAGAGAAGTCACGTTGTCATGTCATCGGTTACCTTTAAAACAGCATATTACAAGTAAGCTAACAACATATATATGCATTTTAGTGTAGAAAAATGTGCTACCTAAAGCACACTAACGAATCTTTAATGCCTCAGCAAAAAAAAATATGTGCATGCATTAAGTACATCTAAATAATGAGACAAAAGATCTTGATCTGGTAGGTAAATATTTGGGCTATTTAAACAGTTATGTATCATTGTGCAAGACAGCAGGAATCGCTCGAATTACTACAGTCTTTAACCCAGACTGCGCTTAAATGTTTCTGTGGCCCGCTTAACATTCCAGGCATATTTCTGGCAAGGTAGCTCTGGCTGAGGTTCAAACTGTCCTTGTCCAACTTTCACTTACTATAAAAACATTGTTTAATATAGAAAAGTATACACAGAGACATATGTTTCTTATTTCGCAGACACCTAGAATACTGACACTTGTGTTCACTAACTCCCCGTGGAAATTTTTAGGCAAATGCTTTCAAGCAAGGTTGTATTTACTGGGCAGCACCCGCTACAGATAGTCCACGCTTCCACCAGTTTTAAACTGCGACGCTTAAATATTGCTTATAATGCAATTCTACTGAAAAACACAAAACCTGCCCCTATTTATAGACCCTAATTAAAACGAAAAGGCCTGACCCGATCTTACCACGCACCACCAGGCCCGAGAGACGTGAAAACGCTATCCCGAAACAACGCAGCAGACGGGTAATTTGCAGCAGACCGCGTATTTGTCAAATTAACTGCAGGAATTTACCGGTTTGCTTACCTCCACGCAGCGTTATCTTTTATGAGGAGGTAATCTACCAAATTACTTCAGCATGCCTCCAGCCTGCTGCTGCCAATTAGTTCAGCCCGGCTAATAAATCAGGATGGCCAAGCCACTCGGTTACAGTGGGACTGGTCCGGTATTTGAGGAGTATAAACAGAGGCGGTATGTTCGTGCCTCCCCGTCTTCCCCCCCACCCGAAACAACGCTTGGTCTGAGCACCCGCCACGGGGGAAAAAAAAAAAAAAAAAAAAAAAGCCTCGATTCCCTTTTTTTCTTGAACGAATTTAACACTACCGCTGGCGGCAAACTCGCCAGCCGCTGGGGCAGGGGCTCTGCCCCTCAGGGTCTCCACAGGCATCGGCCGAGGAGGGCCCGCTGTGACAGGGCCCGCTGTGACAGGGCCCCCCGACCCCGGCCCGCCTTCCCGCTTCGGGGCGAACCGACAGCGGCACCGGCGGCCCCGCCGCCCACACCCTCCCCGCAGCGGCGGCCGGGGGAAGGAAAATGTCGCCGACGGGCCCGGCCCCGCCGCCGAGGGGGACGGGGAGGCCTCAGAGAGGGCGCGGGAGGCCTCCCCGTCCCCCTCGGCGGCGGCGGGGCCCGGCGCCCGGCGGGGCGAACGCCCTCCTCCCCCCCCCCCCGGGATCTCCCTCGTCCGCCGGCGGCTCCCGCCCCTTACCTGTCCCGGGGGTCGATCCACGAGGTCTGCCGGGTGTTGTGGTCGATGTAAAAGACTCGCCCGTCGAAGTCCCTCGCTTCCTCCCAGCCGGCGGGCAGCGGTAGCTCCGAGCTCTCCCGGCCCCGCTGCCCGCCCGCCGGCGGCCCGCCGCCCTGTCCCGCCGCCACTTGCTGCTGCTGCCGCCGCCGCCGCCCGCCGCTCAACCACGGCATGGCCGCTCCGCCGCCGGGCCGCCACCGCCCAGCTCCGGCCGAAACCCGCTCCCCGCCCGCCGCCGGGGCAGCTCCCGTCCCGCCCGGGCCGCGGCCGCCCGCCGCCGCCGCCGCCTCCTCCTCTTCCTCCTCCTCCTCCAGCACTAACAGGCGGCCCCGCAGGGAGCGGGACTCGGGCGGCTCCGGCTGCGCCGCGCCGGGCTCATCCTCCCCCGCGCCAGCCCCGCTCCGCGCCGGGACCAGCCCCGCCGCCCTTCCTAACCCCGCCCGGGACCTGCCCCGCGCCGCCGCGGCTCCCAGCCCCCGAGCTCGGCCCGCCGGCCCGAGCGCCCCCGCCCCGCCGCTCAGCAGCGCCCCGCCGTCGCCTCCCCCCGCTCCCGCCCGGCGCCTGCCCCGGCCATCTTCCCTCCCTCCCTCCCTCCGCCAGGGCCCGGCCCCCGCCTCCGCCCCGCCCGCCCGTTCCCACGCCGCGGAGGGCCGGGCCGGGCCGGGCCGGGGGAAGGGGCCGGGGCGGGAGGGTCCTCCCGCCCCGGCCCCTTCCCCCGGCCCGGCCCGGCGGGCAGGAGGGAAGCGGCGGGGCCCGGCCGGGCGGCCGCGCCCAAAGCCAGACACGTCGGCCGGGGAAGAGCGGGCGGCAGTCCTCCGGCCTGGGCCCGGGGGAAGGTGGCCGAGGCCCCACCGGGGCCCGTCCTGTCCCGCCCCGGGGCCTGTGCTCTGCCACGGCCCGTTGGGGACCGGGGCGGCGACGGAAAAGGGGAGCCGTGCCCGGCCCTCGCTGGGTCACGCATCCTGCGGTGCCCACCCGAAAAGTCTCGGGGGTGCTGAGCAATCTGGATGTGCGTAGGAACGCGGGGGGGGGGGGGGGGGGAGCGAGGGGGTCCACTGCAGAGCCGCTAAAGATGAGGGAGGAGAAGCGTTGAAGACCACACGAGTCACGGCGAGCGTGCCGTATCGATGCTTGGATAATGGATGGTGGAAAATAATACATGCAACTTGCTGGACATCTCAACCCCGTCCCTTAACCTCAGCCCGTAGAGCAGAAAGCAGCTGTGTCTGATTTGACCTGAGCCTGCTGGAGACCGCAACACAGAGTTCCAGCTACCACCTAGAATTAAATTCCCCCAAACTTACTTAGAACAGAGTTGGAGTTGGCCTGTGGTACTCCGTGCCTTTCCAGGATGCTGACTTCAGCTAAACCTTTGAAAATCTGGAAATAAAGAGTTAAGGTAATGCAGGCCAAGCTTCTGAAAACTAGGAAAGGAGTTAACAATATATTCTCAAACAACCTTAACTCAGCCCCCTGAAATTGGCAATACCCTGCCAGGGATTATACTGCAATTCCAATTATGTTCTACTTTAATTCACCGTTTTAAGTTACAGCTCTATGAACATTAATTGCTGCAGTGTGGTTATAAATGCAGCAAATTAGAGGACTTTTGCTCCTGACTTCTTAGGCCTTTCTCTCTCTTCCCCCTCCTCCCCGCCAAACATTAGTTAGCAAAGAACAGAGCTGTACGTGAGACAGGCAGCATAGATAATAGGACAGATCAGGCGTTTTACCTACGTTTCATAGGTTATTTCAACAGCAGTAGGCTAGAGTCTTCTTACGAGGGCTACTGTCAGCAGTGAGGTGTGATAGGAGAGTAATACGCGGGTTCAGTGATGAAAGCAAAGCAGTGTATGAAGCTCTGAGGGCAATGGTGAAGTAGATCGAAAATGTGGTAAAGGTGTAAAATGTAGCAAATGCGAGGTTGTAGATCTGATCTTCAAAAGCACAACAGCTTATGTTTGGATCAGCTCATCTCAACAGTTTGCTTCAGCAAACACTGGGTGTTAGGCTGTCTCACATGGTCCCAAGAGTTCAGCAGTATCTCCAGGAGCAAGGTGCTGCTTGTGTGTTACGGATGTTTTTGAGGCATATTTCAAGGAGGGCAGAGTTAAGGCACGGTACAAACTCTCTATTTTTCAGTGGATGCAGTTTCTATTATTTTAAGTATGTCTCCCAAATTTTCAAAGGTTTTATGTAGCAGAGGTAGGCATTCTCCAATGGCCCAGGTCTGTATTAACATTTTCAGACACTGGATTTTCTTGTTTAAAAAAAACAACTGTCCTCTGTGCACCACAGCTCAACTCTCCCTTCATTGCTTTTAATGTCCTTGCAGCAATTACCTTAGCACAATGTCTGCACAGCACAGCACCATGCCAAGACACTGGACTAGTTCATAATACCTGGAAGCAGTACAGCCAGGTTGCTATAATAATCCACCAAAACTAATTAGCCCTACTGAGGATACGTGCAGCATTGCCCTCCAACATGGGCTGGTTCTTCCTCATCAGTCCCCGGAGTCCCAAGAGAAGGTCAAGCTTCAGTGAAGAACCTGTAGATGGAGGTTGCAGAAACAGTGTGAGACAGACCACAGAGGCACCAAAAAGATTTCAAATGGGGGTGGGGAGCTCAGCACAGCAGTGGGCAAGAGGTGAAATGGTGGGATTGTGTGTGGAACATTTCGTTCCGCTCATTGCCTTTCGACTAAATTCTTGTCTTAACTTTGGCAAATTGCTCCAGGTTAGAGCCAGAAAAGGACTTGGCTGGGCTGTGGTTTCTCAGGCAGAATTATGAGGCACATGTTCCATGTAAAACATGAGCTGTATGTCCAGTGTGGCCTGGATCTCGTGGATTCATTATAAATGCTGTTGAGGATGCATACGCTACTACATAAAGGACAGGTCCAAGATTTTCAGGTGCACTGTAGCTGCTTCTGCAACTGACAGGTTACATCTCCCTAAATCTTGAACAAACATGAAAAAAAAATCCTTAGATTCTGCCTGGGCAAAGTTTGCAGGCTAAACATGAGAACATGTCCTAAAAACCTCAGATTTAAAATTGTCCTAGACTTCAGATCTAACTTTTTAGGCTATCTGTATCTAGAAAAATTGTTAGCTTCAGTTAGGAGCTGAAGCTTCTTAAACACTCATGAATAAAGGTGTTGAAAAACCTGACTCCAAGAGTCCAGCCAGCTGTGCACAGAGCTGCCTACAGTAACCAGTAGGAAATGATAGGGCTAGCTGTTGCCTTACAAGAATAGAAACTCCCTCTGTCTGCAGCATGCTCATGCCAAGATGCCAGGCAGGAACTCTCAATTATTTTTCAGGCCAGAATGGTACCCTTCCTCGGATGTTACCTCATCCTTCTGCCTGTTCCTCAGGAGGAAATGAACAAAGCATTCAGGAGCCAAGGATTATTTCTGAGTAACATGAAAAGGCAAGAAGAGAAGAACCTGAAAAAGTCACTGTAGTTTTCATGCCAAAGCACTAATTTGCAATGTGTTTTGTGCCATCCTTACCCTACAATGAAATCCTGCTGAGCCTGCGTCACTGCTCCCTCCCTTTTATTTTCCTTCCTCTTCAATGTCCGTCATGCTTCAAGAGGGTAAAGGGAAAGCGAGGGATGGAGAACCCGGTGCAACACAGCATTTCTGTTTTGGGTTGCAGAAAGAAACCCCTCTGCCAAAGACAACCGGCATAGTATCGAACAGGTAATAACATAGAATTGGCATGGAATAAATGCCAGTGTATCATATTTCATATAAAGGTGTATCTACATAAATTTACATCAGTCCCTTGTCTCATATCTTCTCCGTATATACATAATCTCAATTCTCATGTATTTCACACACCTTCATTCCACACCTGTTTTCCTTTCCTTCCATTTTTTCCCACCCACAAACATTGCTCACACATTCACTCATTCCTCAGGCACACCTATTCCCATTAACTCAAAATTACATAAGCAGCTTTTCTTCGTGTACCCTCCCTTGCCATCTTCACTGTTTATAATCACAGATTCTACCTACACATCTTCTCTGTTATACGTGCTCTTATACCCAGGTCCACAATTGATACCACAATATTTTCCATAGAAAATGTAGATAACATTTCCCACTGTAGGTTGTAGATAACAAGTTCCAACTTTCATACTGTCCACAGGAAAAGCCCTTCATTCTGCATAAAAATCCCAACCTCATTTTGGCACTCCACTTCTTTCTCACAATTGCTGGAAAATGGCAGCCAGTCAGAACTGTTATTGCGTATAACAACTCCATCCTCATCTTCTAGTTGTGAGCACTTATTTGCAATTTATTTCCCATTTGCCAGATCTTCCAACCTGTGTGGGACCTTTATACTGTCTTCACACCTAACTAAAAATTGAAACTTCTCTGTGACCATAGATGTCTTCTGGAATGGCAGAGCGAAGGCTGCTTTGTCATCATTGACCTGATGGCCAGCTATCACACTCATCCTGCAAGCTGAGGCTTGCTACTTTTCCCATATCCAACAATAAAAGTATAAGAGACTGGGACATATTTTCTCATTAGCTCTGTCCTGTCAGGACTCTTCTGTTCACCACACATACACACGCATGCAAAAATATGAATATAAATGTAAAGATAAATTAAGAGATAAAGAGGACATAGAGATATGTAAACACCTATCCGTGTACACATACACACATTATCTTGTAAGCCCTATCTCTCCAAACCAAATAAATCTGCACATTGCATATGACAACCTATTAGCTGGTTGAATTGCTTTACTGCTGAGAAATGTGTCTCGGGGAAGGCTCTCCTTGGGCTGCCGTACAGAGATTTAAGCATCCTCCAGCATGGTGGAAACCGTGCTGGCTGCCCTGCTTTTGCAGCCGTAAGCTGGTGTGGCATCTGAAGTTCTTTCAGAGGGTTGCTGGGGAAAGGAGAGAGCTGACACTTGGGTTTAAGTATGTGGAACAAGGTGGAATGCTATCCCTTCCATAGGGTTAGCAATTGAGATGGTATGGAAGGGGAACTGGACAAGAGCTAATCCCTGTGGATTACATAGGGGTTCAAGGATGGCATAATAGACAACAGAGTTACAGCATGTAGTAGAGGAAGGGTGATCAACAGTCATCCACTTCCAAGGAACTGAAGAGTAGCAAACCCTCACTTGCTGTCAGCAGCCAAGAGCAGGGCTCCAGGAATAGAGGGTCTGTTGATGATCATTCTCTGGCTCAGCCATAGGTGTGAAGGGTACCAGGAAGCGAAACAGAAATGTAAAATCCCCAAGGGCTTTCAGGGTGGGAGACAGAGTAGGGAGCTGTGTCTGTGTACACATGAAGGAAGCAAGTCTTGCCCTCTACACACCGAGCAGGTCTAATAAGATACTCTTCTTGAGGCAGGGTATTTCCATGTAGAAAACAGAATGAAAATCCCAAATCAGGGGGGAAAAAAACAAGGGATAAGTCTGAATCTAACATGAAGTGTAACTGAAAGATTTCACAAACAAGAGTGTTTTATCAAGAGGCGTTTATATAGGGGAAGATTTATTCATTCTACAGCAGCAAGTCCATCTGAGAAAAGGAGAAGAAATCCTACGAGCCTTTTGCAATCATTGATATTTTTCTCCCTGCTTCTTTTCTTCATAGTAATTGCAATTAAATGGGCCATGGAAGGTCTGTAGTTAGTCTTTGGGTCAGTAGTCCACATCCAGCCAAGTAAATAAATAACAACAAGCTATTGTTTCGTGCTTCACTTCCTGGTAGGGGAATAACATGAAGAGTTGCATTGCCATAGTGCATAGTATGCATAGATGACATGTGAGGTAGATGACAAAGAGGACAGTACATCTGGCCACATGAATAGTCCCTTACGGTATTTTTAGTTCAAGTGTTAAGGCTGTGGTTAGCCTTTGAATGAATGCAATTCAAGTGCTTAGATACTGCAATGAAATGTATACACAACTACTTGTTCTCATATCATTATGCCCATAAAACACTAAAATATGTATATAATGTGCTTTTATAACACACATTTGAAATCCTGTGGCATGCCAAAACTCTTCATTTATGACATTGATTTAATACACAGTATATAGGTGGAATTATTGAACAGAAAACTTTAAAGAAACCAAATTATGTAGAAACAGTAAGATATACTCCTCTAGGCTTCACAGCTTAGTAAGAATATATTGGCTACAAACAGAAAAGTTATGAACTATACAGAAGTTAGATCTTAAATAACTGTAGCAATAGATTTAAATACAGATCAATTCCTCTGAGTGTGCAGGCCTGCTTACATCCAGCTTGCATATCCCTTTCTAATCCTCCATTTCATGGCACCTACTCATTTGTCTCTAAAAGGCCTGGGATGAAGGAATGTGAGTTTCTCTTTATCATTCCTAATATAACATTTCACTCAACTTATTTATCAGCTGCCGATAGTATTTCCTTCAAACAGTGTAAGTGCTCGTACTCAGGAAATCCCACTGACCATGTTCCCCTGGACAAATCCCATTCTTCATGCCACACGCCAGCTTGCCAGCCATTTAAATGCCCAGATTCAGCATTTCATCTATCCAAACATTTAGCATGTTTATAATTATGAAAAGTTTTTAATTTTTTTTTCTCATAGAGACACAAGAAATTTTTCACGTGCCTTCTCATAGTATGTTCTGTCCCAGTCAACTTTCAAGTCAGAAGCTCTTCATGAAGTGCTGTGCATAAATTGCACAACATTTAAAATTTTAGATTTTTAAAATTCTCTGTAGGGATCTGACGAGTCATCAAGCTAGTTCAGTCAATATAAAACTCCTGCTCTAACATCCCACCGCAGGGCTTGAGAGGGTAGGGGGTAGTTACTCCAGCATCGCCTCTCTCTCTCATCTCTGTCTTCACTGTGAATACTCACCCACTTATTCTGTTTGCAAACTTAAGCCTATTTCACTTAAGTGCTTTCCCAGACAGCTATAAATAGGCTCTTGGAAGTGGTAATTAAGTCAGGACCACATTCGCTCACAGGAATTTAACAGCTTCTCCTGGCAGAATACAATTGTTTTTTCCTCCTCTGTCCAGGTCTTTGCAATTGGCCACAGAGGACCTGGAATGCTTTAATGGTTCAAACCATTTGCAGTATGATTGTATACTGGCACGTTATTATTCCTTTTGCCTCATTATTCACGCTGCTATTAATTTTTATTAAAAAAATAATGTTGAGAAACAGATTCAGTCTGAGCTCAGACTTGTCATGTGCCCAAAATAAAATGGGATGGTGGAAGAAAGGGTGGAGCTGACCTAGAGGACCCAAAGGCTGGAGGACAAGATGGTAGGTGCTAGGGAGAACCTGTGGAGATGTGAGCAGAGACAATTGTGAACCCCAGCGTACAAATATATATTTCAACTGACTAAGATTATAATTTAAGGCTTATTGTACTATAGTTACCCCATATTATACTAACTTCAGTGACTGCAATGACAATTTTGTGTCATTGTAACAAGTTGCTGTAAGGCAACTTCTCTAAGAAAAAATTTGTTGAAGTTAGCTTGACTTTTTTCAAATGTTAGTTAAATTAAACTTGGAGGCAAAAAGTTATCTTCCGCGGTTTTGTTGCACTTTATACTTAAGGTAAGGGAGAGTTATTTGTCCTGTTAGATTTTACAAAGAAACCTCTCATGCCAGCATGCTGCTGTACCCCCGGTGACCACAGCCCACCGCGTTTCAGCCCCAACAGGACATGGTTTTTTGCCTTCTTGCCTTGGAGCTAGCATGTGTGCTGTGCCACCCCACGGCAAGGAGAACCCCTCCCTGCTGCTGGTGCTGCGTACCCCTCGGACAGGGTCCTCAGTGGAATGCCTGAAGACTGGGATGTGTCTTGTGTTGATCTGAAAGATGGTAAATGTATTCACTCTCCTGCATAAAGCTTTTAAAAAACAGCAATAGAGAACTTCCTAGATAAATTACCATACATAGGCTTTCTGCAGGATTCCCCAGCACATTTGCTCAGTGACTCCCAATTACTTCAACAACACTGTAGTGCTTGTTCTCACATTGACATCACCAGAGAGATATTTATTCCAACGCAAGATGTTTGCTGTGCAGAATATGCCCAATTTTGTTTTACAAAAGCACATTATTACAGTTCATTTTTCATTTTCATCCAAAGATGTATTATCTGTGGTATTGCACACTCTTAGGGAAAGAGCCAACACAAAACAACCCCCTGCAACCCCCCCCCCCTTTTTTTTTTTTTCCATCTAAAGAAACATGCCAGTTCATAAGTGTTCCAGTAAGTATACGTTCCATTTTGGTAATACGAGAATAACACTGGCAATATGCGTTGTGATTCGGATACTGGAAACATGCTATAAAAATTCTGTAACATGAGAATGATTGTATCAAGTCAAACCAAAGTCCATCCAGCCCAGTACTGTATTTCTACCAGTGGCCACTACCAGCTGCCCAGAGGAGTATAAGGACAAATCAGATATACAGTGACATTTTTCAAGAATCATCTTCCAATCTCCAGCAAATTCCAGCTCAGGATGTTCTGGCCCAGAGCTGTTATCCTTGTATTCAACAGCTCCCAAGGGATTTTGTTTATTGAATTAATCCAATTGTTTTAGCATCCACTATATATATAGCAAAGATCTTTATCTATACACTTTGAGAAGTATTACCTTTTATTTTGAACCTTTGTGCTGTTACTAGTTAATGCCTCCTATCTGTTGTGCTAAAGGAAACTCTGATTATTCTGTCTTCTCCATACAGATGCATCATAGCCCCCCTCCATCCTTGCTGTGATGTGGTTTTTGTGTTATTCCCAGCCTTACGGAGGAAGAAATCTCTTCTTTATTTCACTCAGCTTGGACTGAAGTGATCATTGCCCCCCATTCACCACAATGACTGACCAACAAACTAGAAAACAGGGTTGGATAATAGTCCCCACTAGTCCGCCCTTTCTAAAATGAAGGCAAAAATACAATTCAATGGTTTATTTTGGCCTTCGGTGCATTTAATGTGTGGTGGATGTGCATGGAAGTGCTGAATCTCAGAACCCCCAAAAGCTATACCAGTTCAGAAAAGCAGAATTCCTTACAGAATTCCCCGGTATGCCCAGATCAGAAAAACACAGCCATAGTACTATTATATTGATATTATAGGAGTATTACATTCATAACCAGAATAGTTCCTCTTATATATCAGTCATTGATATTTGTTCAGAGATTTTTTTTTTCTTGTTGGGTTTTGGTTTTTTGTTTTCTTTTGAATTTATTCTGGACAGCACTGCCAACCCAGCTGCATGGATATTGTTCTTTAAGCCAACAACACCCTCAGAAATCAAGTCAATATTTTACAGTGGTGTAACAAATCATTGCTAGATGCAGGACAGATGCAAAGAAATTCCATTTTCTTTCATTTCTAATGTTCAAAACAGCAAAAGAAAAATAAGCAGAATTAGTTTGATGATCATCCCTTAGTGAACACAGTCTCACAAAACTACCTAGACAAATTACCTAGGCGGAAGACTTCTATGTGCTCTGAGAGCTTTTAAAGTTCAGATATCCTCAAGTTCTTGTTAAGCTTACATTAACATTTACATTTAAACTGACCCCCAGAGATTATTTTTTAAATATAGCTGGATTAATATTCTCAGTGGATCACATATAATGTTAAGGAAAGTTTAAATGATCGTTTTGGCTGCTTAGAATTTTTTCCAGTGTTTAAAAACCTGTAATTGGCTTTTAAAATTTAATTCTAAGATCTCTCAGCCCTTTAAAATCAAACTTGTAAAATCAGGTCTCTTTTCCTTTATTTCACCTTTACTATAGGAAAATCTGCAAGTTTCTGTAATGCCTAGTATTGTAAAACCTGTATTGCTATACTTCGTGTAGCAATAATACAGCCTAAGGAAAAGCATCTGCTGAGCTCACTATATTGAATTAAGATCAGCATCCAGCAGTGAGCTTCTGTCACTAAACAAAACAATCTGGCAAAAAGTTAAAAATCTAGTTTTTTATTCATTACTTGATCCAATGCCTCATCTGCACAGAAAAATCCTTATGTCGAGGTCACTACCCTCAGAATTGTTTGATGCTGGGGAAATGTGTACCGAGTTTCTCTTTGGGTCATGCCAAAGTAACGCTGAAGATTAGGTCTGGCTCCAAGCAGAGCAAGCTTCTCTTCTGTTCCCCTCTAGAAAAGCGAATGTATTTTCCTCTCTACCAACTCTACCAGCAATGCAGGCATCCCGCTTTGGAAGCTCTGGATTTTTACGTCCGAGTTACACAGTTTGAATTGCCTGAAGCAGATAATGAAGATACTACCCTTTAGTAATATCTCTTATAAATGGCTGCCCATTATCACGAAGAATGAAGAATTTTGTGGCAAAAGCAGGGCTGCAACCCAGTTCTCTGGGGCAGGACACAGCTGATCTAATCACCAGACCTTCTCTTTGCGCAGTGTCTTGCCTCTTTCGCTAAACGCTTCCAGTTTTGGGGATGCAAAAGTGAAAAACGCAAGGTTCTGTCAAAACCAAAGTTGAAAGGTTTAAAACAACAGTGAGTATGCAGCCGAAGATGACCAGCATGGCACTGGCCAGCGCCACTGACATTAGACTCTGCGGGTCCAAGTGCCACACGTGTTTCCTTCTCAAGCCCTGACACTGGGATTGCCAGAGGGAAACTGCCATGAGGGAAAGTTGAGGGACTGCAGCTTTTTCCTTTTAGCAGTTGCCAGTATCCTGCAGACGTCCAGTTGAAAGATGGAAAGGGGGCTGCCATGCCCAGCTTCCAGACCTGGCTGTCCTAAAGAGGTGAGCTGCCTACTAAACTATTCCTTGGGTTCTAGGCCTCAGACACCACTTCTGCCAATCGCTGACATGACTGGGAGAAAACAAATCTGCAGGCCATTAAATGTTTCATGGAATTGAATCAACACAAAAAACCAAACCAAACAAAAAAAAAAAACCCCAAAACCAAACAGTATGTGTGATGTACTTCAAGTCTGATGAGACATAATTTTAATCTATGCCTGAATTGAAGATTATGGATTATACTGATTTAATTCCATTATCAGATCCGATAGGACAATAGGGAGGTCACACAGAAAAAAAGAAAAAAGAAAGCATTAATTTACAATGCTATTCAGAATGTGATAATTGTGTGCATGGAAGCTATGGTAGTCCATTGGGTCTTCCTGTTGCCATCCAGCTGACATACGTTATTAGTATGCACTTTTCTATAACCACTAGCTCCGCTGAAGTTTTGGTCAGCATATTTAGGATGTCCTATATTCTGCTACAAGAATAAAGGAAAGTCTAGAAAATGAGCAATGCCCATCTCAGGTGGTGTTCTCTTTTCTGTTGTGAGATTCCTGACTGTGTTTTCTTTCTTTGCTGTGGCTGTCAACATCATGATGAAGTTTTAGGACCGCACTGTACAAAGTACACCCCTTGAAGCATATGTCAGTAGTACACTTTAGGGCTGAAATAGCAGAATTTTTCTTTTGGCTGGAAAAACTTATAAATGACATTTTCCTTTCCACAGAGGTTATTCCAATGCACTATTTTTTTTCTAGAAGACAGACTGTGTATGAACTAGGTTAATAGCAGCTAATTTTCCTAATATCATTATCCATTGGGAGTATCATTTTACTAGAAGTAAAATGACATATAATCCTCCCCCCCAAACCACCATTATTTATTACTACTCTATTAATAGATCCTGTAACTTGGTTTTATTAACAAAAGATATGACTGCATATTTGGTAGTAACTCTCTTGATATCAAGGCAAAAAGCCACAAGATTAGAATCTTATTTTCTCAAAAACACTTTCTAACAATAGATAGAATTCACACCAAAGAACATCTTGCTAAGAATAGATGGAATTATTGTGTAGAAATGCTTCATGCACAATGGAAAAAATTCCAACAATTTTGGCTGGGAGGCTACGACAATTTGTGACAAAAAGAAAACGATGCTGTCACAAGCACAGAAAAATGTTTTAGCTCTGCTAGAGCGCTGCTTGATTGCTCACCCCCAGCTGACCATGTCACACTCTTTTGGAAGAGCTTAACCTTTTTAAAAATTTGCCACTTTCAGGTAGTTGTCTATCTCCTACATTAGAAATGTAGGTGTGACAACCATACATGAATTAAAATTGAGATTACTTTTTCTTTGGATCGTTGTTTTTTTGAATGTGCATCATCCCAGTGTAACTTGTCCTGAAAAGGAGTGCTTCAGTAGTATCTTCAAAGCTACCCCACTAAGCCTCAAAACACAATTTGGTGGTATCTGCACAAAGTCTGACTGCAGTTAGGCTGCCAGTGCACTGACTGCATATTGCACCTACTAATACTGTATTAGACTTTCCTTATACACGTCTGTCTTAACTTTTCAAGCTCTGTCTTCAGCAGAACAGTATCCTACCATTCTTAAATGCTAGCCCATAATTAGCAACAGCAGTTTCTTCATTCTCATTTGTAACAACCCCCTTATACCTGGGAGAAAAAAAGTCCAGTGTCTTTAGTTTAGAGCTATGCTGTGTTTTTCAATAGCAACATAAATCACATCATCCCATTGCAATTACCATGAGAAAGGACAGTCTGTTGTTAGGGTATAGTCAACATACGTGAAACATGCATGTTTCACATCATGTGAACGTGTGACTCGAACAAATCACTCCTTGATGCAGCTGTTATATCCTAACCAAAGCAAATAGGCTCACCTCCAGCGATGCCACATTGAACGAAGCACCCGCCAGCGGGAGCCCACTACCAGCACCATGCAGAAAGGTGATGCTCCCCACTGCTGTGTGCCCCCCCTTCCCTTTGCCTTGTGCCCCACGAGCGAGCTGGGGAACCAAAAGCCAGGCAGCTCCGTCAGGTTTCCCAGAGCAGGACCCGAGCAGCAAGCTGCAGGGCAGCACTGGACAGTGAATCTCATTCTCAGTGGGTACTCGGCGGGTCTGTGCATTGAAAGCAGGGAAGCCTGACTTTCATTTAGTATGTCTTTGCTCTGCCAAACCAGCTAAATGTAAATGTCCCCATGTACCCCATTTAGAGAAATTTACAGTCTACCGTAGAAGAATGGATACCTTTTATTAATACATTCTCATTTAGATTTATTTTATTTAAATGCTTTCTTAATTTAATTTTGGACTTGTCTACCCATAAATTTGAAGTATCTAATGAAATCTGTTCCTGGCAGTTCAAACAAAATGTGCAGGTTTGAGTGTAGACAGAGCCACAGCATCAGAAGTCCTGCTAGGTTACACAGCTGACAGGAAGCTCTCTGGAGGGCATACCTTCAGAAGATAGCTTAATTCCCTTTTTCCACAAATCGGTGTGGTTTTTCCCATGCAAATTTCTTGGTCTTCAATATCTTTTCTCATCCTGTGTGAAAAGCACTCCTGCATTTCAAAATCTTTTTAAAGAGTCATGTCTGGAAGCCAAATTTCCCTCCAATAGTTTGCAGCTTCAGCCTTCACTTCCTGTATTAGCCACAAAATGCAGAACTGCCTCTTTAAAAAGAAAAAAAAAAAGCTTGCAGTGATTTTATGTTCTTTCACATTTTCCTGCCATACTTCCTTTATTTCTGTCTGTTATTAGGTTAATGGTAATTTCATCTGGCTTAGGCATCTGTCATTTTGTTTATCTTTTCTGTACCATGCATACCAATGTCACTGCATAAGTAACAGTACAAGTGTGTTTATGTTAATAACAACAAGCATACAAGGAATTGTTCTATGTCAGGTGCTATCTTACAGCATCCCATTAAAAGAACAGATTACCAGTGAACACCGAACACCTGTTTTTTACATTCTTTAGTAAATGACTAATGTTTATATACAAAGAGAAGGTGACCTCAATTGCAAGCTGTAGCAGCTGGCAGTCACATTGCCCAATCCTTGCAAATGTTAGCCAGTTAGCAAAACCAACAGTTTTCTTTTTGTGACTTCCAACCATCACCTTCATTTATTTGCAGCTAACTCAGATATTACCTATACATATAGGATCACAGGCCAAAGAGCTTCCTGCAACTGGCTGCTGGCACAGAGTGTGCCCCATTGATCGACAGCTAAGGTAGCACAATCACAGGATTTATCTCAACAGAAGACTTCACAGGTTGTTGGAGAGAGATCCCATATGTAAGCAACGCGAAGCTGTACAGGGTCCCTAGAGGAGGAGCAAACACGATTTCCTGCCTGGCTGGGATGGCAGGCAGGCGGAAAGGAGGAGGAAAGGAGATACTTCCATTGTTTACAACAGAATAGAAATTCCAGCTCACAGAGACTGAGAGGCAGAGGCCTGAAAAGATATAATGACATTCCTCCTGCCTCACGTGTTCACCTCCAACTGGTCTTTGAGAAACATTTCCATAAATACCTTCCATGAGGAGAAGGTGAAAAGTATTCCTGATCTTCCCACAAAATATGCACAGAACATGAGCATCTGAACAACATACATTTCTAGAGGGAAGAATGCTTAATTGACATGAAAATCAAGGCAGCACACTACATTATATTCAACAGACACCTCTAGTTTGGAGGGAAACAGATTTTCCATATTCCTACCCAAGTGATGCCAGAGGCAGAGATAGTGGTATGATTCACAAACCACAGCCTTCACTTTGCCTGCTCGTGGTACTGCAGATTAAAAGCCAGCAAAGTAACCATGAGAGAAACCAGCTATCTTTTCAAAGGAAATCACTTGTATTACAAAGAAACATTCAGAAGTCTTTATGAAAGCTAAATAGCCAACCAGATTCTTATGAGAGCACTGAAGTAAACCCCAATGCATTATTATCATTATATACATACCAATTAGAAGTAAACCAATTTAATTACTAATATTGATTGTGGGGTTTTATTTCCTGGTTGTAAGAAAATAAAATCTTTTGAATGCGTTTGCAATATTGGCTACAGTCCTACAAATTGTTCAATAGGAACTTTACTTATTCATATCCATGAAGCTGCTCGCTCACATGGCATATGCGTTTTGGTGATCAACCCATATTTGAAAACTATGAACAAAGAATAGAAGTTCTACCTATTTCATGGTTCTGTCTGTTGTTTTAATTCAGTATTTTATATTACATGTTTTGTCATCTTTCATATCATTGTATTTACTGGAAGTTGCCTACATATAGGTCTAACATCTTTTCCCAGAATTAATGTTACTTTAAGTTCTTTCTTTCCATCTCAATCTATTTTGGAACCCAGACCAAGCCTGAAAATTTTCAGCCAGAAAAAATGTTTATGCCACTAGGCAGGGCACAACACATACCTATATACACGCAAACATTCCCTCTTGCTGCACAGTATTGCAATTTCTTTCTAGCTTTGTAGATCTTTATTAAGAAGTAGATTTATTGGTAATGCTTATCCAAATGAGACCTGTCATGAGAGCATCAGTTAAATTAGGTGTAGCAGTATTAATCTTGCATAGCTAGTTTTGCCTTCTGTCTTGTATTCTCTATCAATGTTACCTGCTAAGGAGTTTCCCTTTCCACCCCTGTTGAATTTTCAGGTTTTCATTTAGATAAAAACCTGAAAGCTGGAATGGGAGGGAACTTAAAAGATTTACGTGTCCAATACTGACTTCCAGTCAAACAAAAAGAAAAGCTTCTGGTCAAAAGCAGCTGAGCACTGATCACCCTTAATTCTTTTGAAAAATCCCAGCCCAAACAGTGTATGAGTACAGTGGATTATGCAGCTAGCCTCCTCCCCCAGCTTCCCTAAATCAATGTGGACTTATACCAGCTCAAGTAGCATGTGTTTAAATGGTAGAGCAAAGGGCAACTCGTTAGCTGGCTAATAGTTCTAAGATTTCTGCACCATTGTGTTATTTTAGTTCTGTAATATCTAATTATATAAATCCTTCTGAATGTTCATCATACAGTTTAAAGTGGATATCATACTCTGCTACCCACATACCTGTCATGGTTTAAGCCCAGCTGGCAACAAAGCACCACGAAGCCACTCACTCACTCCTCCCCCCAGCCACGGTGGGATGAGGAGAAAATATAAAGGCAGGCTCATGGGTCGAGACAAGGACAGGGAAGGATCACTCCCCACTTATGGGCACGGGCAAAAAAACTGACTCGACTTGGGGTGGGGGAACACCCCAACAATTTAATTTGTAACCAATCAAATCAAAACAAGAGAAGTAAAACCAGACCTGAGAACACCTTCCCCCCATCCCTCCCTCCTGCCCAGCTCAACTCCACTCCCGGTTCTCTCTCCCTCCTCCCCCCGGCGGCGCAGGGGGACAGGGGATGGGGTCAGTCCGCCATACCTGGTCTCTGCCGCTCCTTCCTCCTCAGGGGGAGGAGGACTCCGTGCTCGTCCCCTGCTCCACCGTGGGGTGTCTCCCACGGGAGACAGTCCTCCACCAACTTCTCCAATGTGGGTCCCTTCCCTGGGCTGCAGTCCTTCAGTCCCAGCCTGCTCCAGCACGGGCTTCCCCACGGAGCCCCGGCCATCTCGGGGGGCATCCATCCCCCTGCTCCGGCGTGGGCTCCTCTCTCCCCGGGCTGCAGGTGGGCATCTGCTCCCCACTCCCCTCCATGGGCTGGGGGGGGAGGAACAGCCTGCCATCTCATCACGGCACAGGGGTTCCCCTCACATTCCAATCCCCCTACTCACTGCAGGTTCCCCTTCTTAAATCTGCTCTCCCACAGGTGTTACCACCATCACTGCTGGGCTCAGCCTGGGCCAGAGCCAGGTCTGAGTTGGAGCTGGGGAAGCTTCTAGCAGCTTCTCACAGGAGCCACCCCTGCAGCCCCTCCCTGCTATCAAAACCCCACCACACAAACCCAAAACAATACCTTAATGTTAGATTTAAAAGTAGAGACAATATTAAAAATCAGGTGTTTCCTACCTGGTCAAGGCTCTTTCTAGTTGTGTCTTTGAGAGAACCACAAGCTATTTTTAAATAAAAAGCTTTTTTTTCTTTCTATAAATTCTCCAAAGGAAGGAAGTCTTTACGAGAAGGCTCCTCAGGTTGGTTTCCTTTTACTGGCATAAGAAATGTTGTTTGATGGTTTGCCTTTAAACTGAATCCAAACATCTCATCGCTGCCTGTCCAGGCCCTCCTCCAGATTGACTTCATTGGCCAGATTAAAATGTGAACAACCTGAAACATTCGTAAGAGTTTGGCATGTGGTACACAGTGTTTCTCAGGACACATTTTCTGTAATGTCTGCTTTCCTGAACTGTTAGAAGTGGCAGGACCGTAGAGGGGAGATTACCAAACAATATCAAGCACCAGGAAAATTAAAGAGCGAAAGAAAAACCTTTCTGGCAGTAGGAAACTGAGGTCTTCAGAAGACAAAGATTGTCTTTCTGCCTTAAAAACTCTTTCACAATAATCATAATAATTGTTGCCACAGTAGTATAATTTAGGCATTAAAAAAAAACAGTTGCTGTAAAAGAAACATATCCTTTGTAGCTACATCAATAAATTATCACGCAAGTGACTGTCTCAGTCCAGGCAGCAGTAGAGAGTGGTCTACCATGTTGCCATACTCAACCACAGTTTCCAGGAGAACTAAAACAGCGTTATGGTACGGTGCTGTTCCTGCACTAGACCCGTGCCTCTAAGCATCATTCTCAGTGTAACAAAGTAGAACCTTGGAAACGTGATATGTAAATTTAATTCTGCCCCGTGATATACACATAGCTGTACCTTCTCTTGTAATATGGGAACATATGTTTTTGAAGTAACGCTAAGATCCTTTTACCACACCAGAGTAGCGTTGTGCAGTGTGGGAACAGAGCAAGCACCCTAGGAGGGCTCCAGCTCAATACAGCATGTCAATATTGCACAGTTCAACAAGCTTTATGGTCTCAGTCCTGTGTAACTGGAGTCAGATGAGTTTCTGAAACTGATTTTCTAGAAGTGCTTGAACTTCAAAGTCAGTGGAATGGGACAAAATGTATTGATAAGTCAGAAAAAAATGTTCAGGAAGCAGGGGCATCTTTATTCCCCTTCCTGCAAATTCTAAATTTGACCTCAGGAAACACTTTGTGAACATCAGTAGTAAAGAATGTCACTGTGTTCAAAGGAAAAAAAAATACTGCTCAAGTTTGTTAAACTATGTATTATTTGGGGGGAAAAAAAAAACTTTATTGGACGAATACAACTAATGTACCTTGCACCAGATGCTGCAAAAAATTCAATGAGACTACACAAGGAATGAGAAAAAAAGAAGGTATTAACTAAATGACTGGAATTATGAGGGAAAGGGCCAAAGGGATGTAGAGGGTTTATCACATCTGTCCTGCATCAAAACCAGTTCTCCAGCACCTTGGCCATGCATCTCCTGAGAAACATTTCTGAAAGTGGCTCTTGGACACCTCCATAGATGCTCACACGCTGCCTCGCCTTGTCTTCTCCATGGGTGTGCTACGGGGGGTTACAATCAATCACCTTAAAAACCTCCTGTCTCGACAAGCAGACTGATCTCCGCCTGTCATGTCTGTAGACAGCGGAGAGAGGCAGCTTTCTGAGGAAAACCATCTGGGGTAGGTCTTCCAGACGAAGCTCGCTCTACGAACGAAGCAGCCCTGTCTCCCGTCACCAGAGGCAGCCGAAGCCCTTCGAGAGCGCGTCCATGCGCCTACCTGGGCGTGAGTCCCTCTCCAGCATTCGACAGCTGGCCCGAAGACAGACCTACTTTCCTTCCCGTGTGGACTATACGGGTCTGCCAGGCCTGAAAAGGGAGAAAGAAAGGGCTAAATCCACCTCTGCCAGCCGTCCTCGCCGGGGCGGAGGGGTACGAACGGCACAGCCGCGCTCCCGCCGGGCCGCCGCCATTTGGCGGGCGGGGCGCCCTCTGCCGCCTCCCGGCAGCGCGGCGCTGAGGGAACGTTCCCCGGCGGCCGGCTCCTTCGGGGCCTCCGGCAGGTCGTGACGCCCTCGGTTCTCCTGCAGCCGTCTGCCGGGTTCCCGGATCTGTTTTTTGGCGGGGGAGGCAGGGGGACCGTCTGCCTCCTCCAGAGAGCTCTGCGGTGTCGGAGTGCCGGGCCCACGTTAGCGAGTCACGGTGCTCGACGGGAGGAGAGGCGTCAGTTGAAGCTGAGGGTGCTGAGGGCCCCGAGAGCCCGGCATTTAAACGTCCTTTTCGTAGGCTTTTCTCTCAGGCCTGTCTATTTTTCCTGGACTGAACACCCCAGTTATTAGCCGTACGTAGGGTTTGAAGCTATTTGAAGGAAAGCGTTGCTTTCTCGACTGTAGACCCCCTCAGCAGGCCACCCTGCGATGCCCCAAGTAGTCCTTGTGTCTATCTTTCACAAGCTTTTACTGGCTCGCTGCCCCTGCCACCACTGCTTGTATAAATCCTTGCACGTGACGGCAACCTTTAATTCTGTTGCTGCTGATACTCCTGCCTTGTTTCTGCTTCGGCTCATTCACAAATGAGCATGGTGCAGGCTGTCCGCGCCTTTTTGTGAGCCTGAGGCTGGTTTTTGTTCAAAACAGAAGTGCCGTAGGGAAGGAACCGTGGGTTTACTGCCACCATCAGCTCCCAGACAAACCCTGGAGGGACATCCCAAATGAACTGACCCTCCTGGGAGACCTTTTGTCTGAGGAGGAAAGCCCAGATGATGACTGTCGAGAAAGCTTTGTCACCGCAACTGCTTTCCCCCAGAGTATGTTGGGACCACATTGCCCTTGGGACATGAGATAATCAGGAATAGGTGCAAAACTTTCAGATGCGTAAGTGCATGGCTGAGACTGCTGGCCATGAGCTGGAGTCACAGCATCATAGTCTGTGAAGGAGATATTGACGGGCCACATGGGAGCTCTGAAGTGCTGTTATGTCCTGTGGAGAACTGCAACCCCACCACGTCTACCAGCACGGCTGGTCAGTGCAGGCAAAGCTGTGGTTGCAAAGCCAATCTCCAAATGCTCTGCATTCAGGTAACACAAGTAGGAGATGCTGGTGAGATCATGACACATTCACTTTCCATGGCTGCCCACGAGGATGCATCCCTTTTAAAGGCATAACAGCCCTCACCAACAGAATGGCAATACCCACTGTCTCTCTGAAATCATCGGGTGTGTCATCCGGTGTATATTTAGAGTGACTCTTCCGATTTAGCTTTCTCAAAAATGAAGCAAGTTCACACTTAGCAAAATCTCTCTGCAATAAAAAACAACGGTGCTAGTCATACGCGATGTACGTGACTTTGCATTGACCCACACATTTACAATAAAGTTTGCCATGTTCTGGTTATCTTAGGGTAATTACTCGTGCATCCTGGTGCCCACCCACTGAACTCCCAGCTGGTTTTCTTAGTGAATTGTTGGCAGGTATGTACCTCCCCTGCAAGTTCAGTTACAGGTAAGAAAATGGAGTACTAAACCTACCTCTTTTTCCTTACTACGAAGACCAGGGTTGTGTCTTCGCTGCAAAAAGAAGTAAGGCAGGTACAATGGGCTCACGACCATGCTGCCTAAGGTTCCTTGTGCCTTCTTCTGCAGCCCCCTGGCACATGCATTCAGGGCAGCCCCGAAGAAACCGCAGAATTTTAGTGACAATGCACAAAACCACTCTAAGACAATCCCTTGCCAGACAGACAAAGATTATTCTTAAATTTTTCTAATCCTCTTACATTCTGAAAGGTGAAAATAAACACAAAGTTGTGGCTGTGGACATATACATGAGTTAAGCCATGCAAAGTAAAGCTAGCCTAAAAACCTGCAAATATTTGACGTGGCCATTGTGGACAATATTTCCCCATCCCAGTCTTGGCAAGTTTGCCCACTTCATGACATTTCTCATCAGATTTGCAGTCCTTGCTTTTAAAGACCACTTCCTACTAATTTCTTGCCCTTTTAAATGTAGGATTTACTTACCTTTATGCAGTGCCACAACAAATTCACGCATCAAGTTTTGCTTCCCAAAGTGTGGGACATTAAGAGGTAGAAAGTCTGCACATGAACCAGACATCATCAAGAAAACAAACACCTACCCTTTCTTTCACTTTTTAAGACCTTTTAAATTTTAATAAAGTAATAACTTGACAGAGAAGGCAACAGCTGAAAGTAAATACTGCTGTAGAGCTAAACAATTCCTCATATTGCTATAGCTTATAATTTTGTCAATCAATAATATTATTTTCAAAGACAATTTAATGAGCTGTTGAGTCTAAAATGTAAAATATCACCATCCATTAACTTTAATGATGTAAAGGCATTCAGTCTTTTAGTGTTTGTACATGCCCACAGGTATCAGATTGGAATTTGGTGAGATCAGGCCAATGTGTGGCCTTGATAGGGGATGACATCCTGCAGGAGACAGTAGGAGACACAACACTCACTAGAGGACACCCAAAGCTGGTTTCTCTTTCCAATTATACAGGTGCAACACCTGTGTTATAAGTGACAGAATTTGCTTACCTACACTGTAGATATATTTAAGTGTGTAATGTAAAGTACTTCAATGAAAGCAACAGGTAAGAGGCCAAAGCTTTTTAAAGCCTCAAAACAACATAACATATGAGGTGCCATTCCATCTTCTGCCAAGCACAGATATCCTTCACTTTGTTATTCTGTTTCCAGAAAACTTCTGTTTTAAAGATGCAGTTTGAAACTGGCTAGCCAAACTAAACATAAAGATTTTCTACATGAATTGCTGAAACATCCATGATAGCCTTTACATATGTACAATTTTGCCATGGAAGATATCCAACAGCAATGTGAGAGAGCTTGGTCACAGGTTTTTGTTGCAAAAGTTCTTTTAAAAATGCAAGATATTTCACACAGACAGTCCCAGAGCAATGATTGGCAACAAATACTTTCTCTGAGCACCATGAAATCAATTGATAACCCAGAGCTACAAGGAGGACAGGTTTGTTCTCAGTCGACAGAATGAATTTTCTTTTCTGTTGTTGTTTGCAAGAGCCCAAATTTAGACTATTTTTTTTTTTATTGGTAGGATGTACCCTATAAAAAAATATCCACCAAAGATCATTAAGACCCCACTTAAGAATGGCATCACAGCAAAAGTGAAATCAATAGAAACAGCATCCCCAGCCTCCTGAGGAGGAACCCTCCCCCTAGGCTGGAGGAGAATTTGAATTCAGGAGAAAAAGAAATGCCCTGATTTTTTACTACGAATTGAACTCAGGATTACTGGCGTTAAAACAGCATTGCGTGGAATGGTGTTTAGGATTCCTCCCACTAGACAAAATCAGATGCATTTTTGAAACTCTTTGTTGGACATACTCCACAGACCAAAGAGGCCCAAGCATATCGCTGCTATCTCCATGGCAGCAGCTAGCATAGGGCAGTCTTGGTTGGCAATAATTTCCATGGAGGCAAGAGGATTATAACACAAGTCACAAAAACTTTTAGAAGAAATCTTTCAAATAGTGTGGGGCTTTCCAGAATCTGAACCATAAAACATCCACAGATGAGCTGAAAGCATCCTCAGTATACCACAGTTTCTGTTCTATAGGAAGCATTAATGCTATACACAAACCCCACCCTAACATATGGAAAGCAATTCCAATTAGGCAATATAAAAAATGATGGACAAGAAATTTTTAACCTGAAGGTGATCAGCCATTGCCACATTTTTGTTGGGTGTGATATTGGCCATGCAGAAAACTAAACATTCACTGAAAAACCCAGTGCATATGATGAGTATGAATTTACAGAAGGAAAGGACTGAGTTCTGGGGTGATCTGAAGTCTAAGCTGTGCTTTTTGTGTCCTGCAAAGCTTTAACGATGCCTGAAGTTCTGTACTGAGCAAGAGCCCAAGGCTTTCCCGGCCAGGTAGGTAACTCCTGCTAAAGCCCCATTAGACTCTAGAAGCATGATCCATCCACACCCCTGGAATACCCTAAAACCCAGCAGCTGCAGACAGAGCACATTTGACTCTCATCAAGTGGATCCAGCCCCTTACAACATGCAGTGACAGCTACTTTAAAAAAATGCCTGCAAGGACATTAATCACCGTTTTCTGTCATAAAAGCACATTTCTTTTAAAAGTGAGTGACCTGGGTTCAAGGCCCTCCTTATCTTGAGCAACAAGACAGGTTCTGTGGTTAGCACTGCTGAGGCCCCAGCTGTGCAGCCAAGCTTTTCTGTATTATCAAAATCTTGCATTTTTTTTGCCGCTGGGTGACCCAGTTTCACAGCAGAAGGAACAGAGGAATAGGGTGTCCCCAGAGTTTCCGGACATTTAACTCTGTGTGGTATTTTGCTCTGTGTATGGGCTTTGAAAGTAGGTTTTCTTTTAAAATCTGATTGAAGAAAAATACTGAATTTTATTCTCATTCACAGTGCAGGGTACAAAGGTGTAAAAACTGATGTTTCTGGGTTTCTAAAATTCACGTGTTAGAGCATGTTAACATGTGAGCATCCAAACTTTTGGCTGACATTGGCACCAACTCATTCCTCATCTCAGCCCAGGTCTCCAGCAGGTAAGCCAAAGGAGTAATTTCAGGACTTTGTAGCAATGACAAATTATTACTTGGTTTCACTCTAGTAGGCTGCATTTATAAAAAATCCTCAAATTACTGTCCTAAGATTTTAATTTAGAAATTTAACCAGAAAATTTTAAACTAACTTATTTAATCAACATTAAAACTACTAAAGGAGGTCGATTTCTGTTAAGGGAAAGTGTCAAGGAGCTATGGATGGCAGTTGCAAGTCAACAGCACTGCAATTGCATCTGTGGTCTAAAACACTTGACCAAATTATTTTAAGAGGAATCTTTCTCTTTTAACAATTTTGCTTAAATTAATAAGAAGGAAACTTTCTTTCATGCCTTGCATGGGAGTAGAGAGTTTCTCAGTCAAGATAACTCCTTTTAGTCCCCAGGTTTGAATCAGTTATTTCTCTCAACAGTAACCTTCCAGCCTTTCAGTCTGAAGAAGTACAATTTAGCACATCAGAAATACCTATAATAAAAAAAGAAGAAAAAGAATTAATGCAAAATAAGAAAAGTGTTATTTGACAAGTGATCAGAAAAGAGGATTCAAATAACTAGCACAGACATCACAAATTACATGGGTTTTTTTTTCATAATCCCATTGCGAGTTGGTTATTTTGAGAAGGCTGAACTAAGGTTAGTAGAGTTTTAAAGCATATTAAATGTTCATGTATGTCTATTATAGGACAAGACCCAGTTTCTCAACTAATGTTAATTGGTTTCATTTTATGATGTCAGCTGATAATCTTTTTCCTGGTGATGATTTGGCAAAAAGGCAGCCGGTCCTAAAACCAAGCTGGTATCTGTAGCTACTTGCTTACTACTCACTCTTAGTGATATTAAATCACTGATCCTTAGTTCAGCCGTCCAGGTGTTGTCTGAGCAATGCAAACAATTTTCTGAGTACTTCACAGACATGAATGCATCTCCCAACAGTTGTGTGTCTAGCATTGCACAGAGATTACATCACTTACCACAGGAGCTGGGTAACAGCATTTTTGTGGTGCTTAATCCAGACTTTGGTCACCAACACCAATCTGCCAAAGTGGACTGATACAAAAAAGTTTGTGATTTGTAAAAGCTTGAAAGCAGAAGCTCCTCCTAGCAAGTCTATCCACTCTGCTGTAAACTGTTCCTGCTTTAAAAGACAAAGAGCTCTCTTTCATTGGGACTTTTTGCTTTTTCTGTTTACTCACCAGCACTGAATTCATCAGAGAGAGCATTTGTAAAAGGCTGTGTTAACACGGGCTTCCTCTGCTGGCTTTCCAGTAACTGTGCACAATTTCTAAGATGTTGTGTAAACAATGGATTAAACTGGCTTTGGGGTTACATCTTCCTATTGCAGCATAATGCATCAGACTGCAGTGAACAGACAGAGAAAGGTATTAGTTGGGAAAGACTAACATGGATATACCTTCTCAGGATGAAGATGTTGGTCATCTCAAAGATGTTGGCCATCAATTTACAAATCCCCGTAACTCCAAAAGTTAATTCCTGAGAAAGGCTTAGGCAGATGAATGCTAGTATGAGGACAGGAACTGCCAAGACTCACGTATACTGCAAAATATGTTTTACATGTGTTATATAAATCTGCAGTCATTTGCATTCTTCACTGTCAGATGTACCTACTCTAAGCTCTCCAGATTTGAGTGCTAGGTCCTCAGTCAATGATGCAATCACAGGCCAGCTAAGTTATCTCTCTGTGTAACTTATTCTTTTTGTCTTCCTTCTGAATCTGAAGCCCTAAAGTAAAAGTGTCCCTTCTCATTTTCTGAGTAGAAGACGATTTCAGGCTGAATTCTGCACAGGCAAAAACTGTATTTTCTGAACCTCCAACCAGATTTTATCCTCTACTCTTCCCTGTCTTTGTTAAATTACCTTCCTCTGGCTTTCTCTTTCTGCTTCTCTCTTCGTTCGCATTTTCCTTCCTCTCCCACAGTTTTGTTCTCAGTGACTCACTCAACTTTTTTCTCCCTTGCCCTTCACAACCTTTTTTTAATAGTTTTTCTGTTCAGTGTTGGTCTTCTCCCATGCCTCCCATGGTTTTTTCCTTCACTGCTTGTATGTTTGTGTGTTCTTTTGTCTCACTCTTGATGTCCAGTTTGCACTAGTTGTTTAGACAAGAAAAAATCTTAGATCTCTTAAGGCATTGGAGTGGCCATTACAATAAAGGTGGTTTTAATTTAGGTAATTTAAAAAGAATTGGAGTTCCTTTTCAGATTTTCTAGAAACAACATGATTTGCAAATAGAATAATGGGATAATTTAGGTAGTATGGACTTCTGATAGTTTTCTTCAAACTACCTAGTTTTTCTTTAGCTTAAACCAAGAAGTTTTGACAGCAAGTCCTTAGGCAGTTACATTGCATATCAGAGTTTAGCCTTTTTAGACTAAAATTAAAGAGCAATCCTGCAAGATGCTGAGTACTTTCCTAAATTCCTTTTGATTTCCATGATCAGACTCCTGTAAGACTCACTTTTCAAGCTAAAAGCCTGAATTATCTTTTCACACTCAGGTTTGTTTTGGTTATATCTACTCCCGAGTACTTTGTATTTGCTGACGCAAATCTCAAGCACTGCTAGGTCTCTGAGAAGTAAGAGCAGAGGCCTGGACTGAGCACGGCAGCTAGAAGGGCCCTGGAGGCAGTGAAGACTGCCACCAACTTCGGTGACTGCATCAGCTTTGAATGTCACCAGGACCATTTGGGAATTCTGGACTACTAGCACACCAAGTAAAGTTTACTATGCACAGCTGCAAAATGTAAGTCTCAGAATTCCTGGGTTATCACTGGAAATGAAGCTATTTGTGGAGAGATGTCCTGGCAGATGCAAACATTTCTGAGAAATAGCAGCAAGAAGATAAGGTATTAACGCTCTTGCAACTAATCACATTGATAGGTTCATGGGGTATGCTTTCATGGTCTGCGCTCACAGAAAGATAGGATGAACTGGCATGTGCTGAGCGCCTTCCTGCCAGAGGGGTATTATACCAGTCAGTTTGAAACCTTTACATTAAAAAGTACAGTCCCTTCAACAATCCCATTTTATTTCTACCATAGGTTATAATATTTAAAGCTACACTTAACCAGGGCAAATATCGTGTCTGTCCTCCTGCATAACGAAGGCCATGATCTCTGAAATACTGCAGGTCAGTTCTAAAACCATGTTATTAAAAAAAGCATCCTTTAGGTGCCTTTTGGTAAAGGCACCATTGATACAGCATTTGATTACCATAGGCAAAATTCAATTAGATGAACACTGAATTTACATACCTCTGAAAAACAAGCAAAACAAAGTCCACCTATGCAGAAGGTCACTTTAGAAATAACACTGAAGTGAACTCAGCTACCTGACCAAGACATAGCAGTGTTTCAGAGTTAGTTAATAAGAAATAATTATTTGGGTGAAAAATCATTTGTCACATATTTTATTTCTGTTCCCCTGGATTCAAACAGCAAATTATGAATGTCACTGAAGAGTCACGGCTGAACCCAGAGAGCTCCTTGAGCAGATGAAGTCAGTGGGTTGCTATGTTTATCCTGCAGCACTGCCTCACATTTCTCGCAGGCATCTGAAGCCTGTATTATCAGAAGGAGCCTTGGCATCCAGCACAATAGCATGTTTATGTTAAAGAGAAAGGGTCCCACTCACGAGCGGCAGGACGAGGGCTGTAATCCCGGTAGGAGCGCCAGCGCTGGCTTCCTGCGCCCCGGGCTGGCGTGGGGAGAAGGGGAAATGAGACACCATGGCTGCACGCTGCAGAACAGAAATTGCAGCTCACGGGGATTAACACACATGCACCAGCGAACGTTTTCAACGTCCCCCCAGCTAGGAAAAAGCTGGTATGTGGATTTTGAGCACAGCCCTTTTAAATATTTCTTAGAGCAAAGCTTGTAGGTTTTTGCTAGTGCTCCCAGGATCGTAGCAGCCGGTGAAATCTTTTGAGCGACCCAGGTTTCGGGGGTAACGTCTTCGCTGAGTCTGACTCTGTGACAGACCTTTATTCAAAAGTCCCTGGAGACTCCACAGCGACTGCTCAAGTTTCCCAGTTCCCACCCGAGCGGTGCTGGAGGAGGTGACAGAGTTGTCATTGGTAAGCCATGCTCAGCGCTGCATGGGAGGTGACACCCAGCACCCAGCCCAGCACACCTGATGCTGACCAGCCGAAGGTGGTACCAAACAGGGCATGGTCCAGACACCTCTCTGAACTGCCGCAGCCGTGCCATAGGCAAATGCAGCCAGGATGGATACACTGGGGGGAGAAAAAAAGGACAGTAAATTATTTTACTGCCTGGCCTGGGCAGCACAGTGGGGTTCAGCACATGCGGCTGCTGCCTGCGCTGGGTTGGTTGGGTCCCTGATGTCCCCAGTGCTGCGAAAAGATGCGGTTCCTCCCACCTGAGTCACTGCCATCAAGGAGGATTCTGCCGAAGCTGGCGTGGTTAGATGGGGGGCATGGTGGGCCCCCTCCCTGCTCTTTTGCAGCGTTGCTTTCTGTATCATCTAACTCTTTTTTTTTCCTTCTGCTTTTCTTCAGTTCATTTTGGCCTCTCATTGAAATACAATTCCTGCTTTCTTGTTTATCTTTTTTTCCACATTTGACCCATCACTTGTTAGTCAGCCCCTCTGCCTGCTGTTGTAATTTTTATTAAATAATTATTATGTCAATTAGCAATATTTTTTTTTATTTTCATAGCATCCTAGAATCTGCCTCTCTTTCATTCCCTCTCTTTTCTTCCTTCTTTTACCTTGCTGTCCCAGTTTTTTCCTCCTTTGCCTTGCATGACACCATTCCTATTCTGCCTCTGCTCTGTTAGTAACAGCAAGGCAGTGTCACACACCCAAGGGACTTCTGCATCCCTGAGTATGGCTTCAGAGTACAAACAAAACCCAGTGGTTCAGCAGATCTATTTCAGTGCCTTCTGTGGCTCCTATCATACAGATCTTTAATGTATTTATTGCTGTCACTTTTTGTGAGTTGCTACTGTCTTTATTTTATAAATAGGAAGCTGCTGTGCGGAAAGACTGTGCATCAGATTTTACACATATTTGTAATACTAAAGCTCACGTGAGGTCTGCTGAAATCAATTATTCTGAAAGTTGCATATGGACAGGTTAAGCTTTTCAGTAGGACTTCTGAAAGTCCAGTAAGTGGATGGCCACAACTTTATATGGACAAATCACTAGAAATCTGGCTTTAAGTGATTTCAAATTCACCCCAAGATCTAGTCCTTTTATTTGGCCATGGCTAGCGACTGGGTATTACATAGTTCTTTTAGAGGTAGACGAAACATCTCGGTATTGGCCAGTTTTATTCCCATACCTTCAAACTGCTATTCAGCAATAGCACTGGTATTTCCAATCTCTTCCCCAAGCTGTGAATGCTTCATTTCCAGTTCCAGTTTTTTAAGCACTTCTGTTGTGCAAGGGATTTTTCCCCCCCTCGATTTCAGTCAGCCAGCAGCTGCAACGTACCTACAAGGTGGGTGCAATGCCTCTAGTTTTCAGTTTCTCATATGTTTTCTCTCTTGCAATGTCTTTCCTGAGGCCATGTGTGGCAGGCTGGATGGGCAGATACAAATCGTTCTCATCAGCTGTTCTCAGGTATCTGGTAATATTTTGGCAATGTTAATTCGAAGCGAGATCTATTTTTTTTACCTTTCCCAATTTATACCGTAATGAGTCTGCGTAGTCAGCTGCTGAAAATCAGCCTGCACGTGCAGTAACCTTGGACAGTCAGAATGTGTCAGCTTCTTCAAATACCATTCTGGGAATTAACCTCACACTCAGTCTTTTCCACGTAAATCCCATGAGAAAGGGGGTGACGTGACGTTCTGTGAATTGGCTTTTGACAGTGCATACTGTACCCCATCCCCAATTATAAGCCGGTATTTACTGGTTTTATAATTCTAAGATGAGATTCGCTTACATTTTCTTGATTGGCGCATAGTTGTTTTTGACACAATAATTGAGAGCCAATACACTCCAAACCACCATGCTAATTATTGAACAATCTCGCCTCTCTCAAGCAAGGGAAACAGAGTAAATTATTTGAGTAGTGGAAAGGGAAATATGTCGGTTGAAAAATATATTTTTATGAGCCGATACTGGATCTGACAATACAGATGTTGGCAAGAATGAAAGGAATCCCAGTTCAGTTTTCAAAAAGGTATATTTTCACAGAGAACATGTGTCTTCTGGGAACCTTTAATTTAATGTACATTGGTTTCCTATTTTAAGAAAACAATTTGCTGTTAAACACTATGCCAGCCAGACCTACATTTTTCAAGCAAAACCTCTTTGTCCTGAAGTATTTTAATGGCCTAAAGAGCAGGAAATTGCCTGTGACATTTCAGTTTTTCCATTCTAAGGGAAAAATGGTCCAAGGTCTAAAAATAGCTCTCTCCTGAAAAACACCCTCCCCCTCATCATTGTAATATACCATAAGCCATGTGACAACAAAGACATTTCTTTCTGAGCCTAGCGTTGTTTTTAATCAGCTAAATCGGCAATTAAGGCTGTCTTCATACAAAACTGCTGACTTGAATAAAAATTTTTTTTACTGACTTAACCTGACTAATTTGATGACCTACCCTGCAGTACAATGTCTCCAGTTCCTCCCTCTTCCTTTATCTGAACACAAATGATGTTGGGCAGCATTGCACATTCACCTGGGCAGAAAATCTCAGTAGACTTTGTCCTATCGGCCTGTTTTACTGCTAGGCAACTTTTCAGCTCCATCCACTATTTGAGCATCCATCTTTGAGAGGAATATTGAACACATATTCATACACATTTTGGTCTGCGGCCATGAACGGACAGGTGAGGTAGATGGTACGCGTAAATGAGGTTAACGAAACGCATCACGTAGTAGATGAATGCCAAGGAGTATGTTATGGAGGTCAAAGATGGGTGCCTTATCATTACGGCTGGATACCCAGCAGAACTCAAAGGGAGTCTTGGTATTCAGATCATGCCCCCAGCAGTGAATTCAGACATGTGAGTGAATCACAAGATACTTGTTTATTGTCAACTCAGAAAAAATAAAGCGAGACTGGTTTATGTGTAGACTGAGGCCAGCGTGGAGACATTCCTAGACAGGGTGGAGCCCACAAGGCGAGCAGTGCTGTCACTGGGGAGGCAGCAGGTCCCAGTCTGCACTGGAGCTGGAGACGGAGCTTCACGATATGATCTCTTCAGCGGTGAAATTTGCTTAAGAGGTTCTTGCCCCTTATCTCTCTACCTCAAGGCCCCGACCACTCACTCCTGTCTGCATTACAGCTTGCTGCCTGTCCTCAACTGTGCTACTACAAATGATTGCGGGGCCAGGCTATAGCGTAGCTCCGTAAAGCCATCTAGGTTAAAAATAGCCTTCCAAAAAAGTTTTGCATTTTTGAGTTTTAAATCAAAATCATTTCATTTCAGCTGCCTGATTTTGCAGACAACCCCAAAAATAGCTATACAAGCGCAACCGACATGGTAACAAACTGACCTACTGAAAGGTAACTTAGCTTCTCAAATTCTAAAACAAACGTGTCATAAAAATATGCACAAAGAAGCTATGCCTCCTCGCTGGTGAAGTAAAAGCACAGGAGCTTTGCTGTCCTCCAATACCAAAATCTTAATGAATGCAAACGTTCACTAAAATTTAATGAATCACACAGCCTTGAGGGATCAAGGTTAGACAGGCTTGATCCCATTGAAATCAATGGAATGGCTTTGCCCCTGCCTTGCTCTGAGCTAAGATTTTTTTTTTCTCCTGTCTCTTCCTCAGGGAAGGACTGGGAGTTTTAATATAGCCTGGTATTTGACCATAGACTACATTTTATCATATATCAATATATAATCTGGACCATGTGAGTATCGATAGACTGCTGTATTAGAGACCTAGAAAGTACAGTGGGAAAGGATACCAAGAGCTCCATGTAGATCACCCCTCTGTCTTGAGATAGGCTCACTCATACCTACAGTCTTCATAGCACTATTTATGTAAACTTATTTTTGACAAAATGTTATTTTAAAACCCCACACATCTCCTTAGGTAATCTATTCCAGTGTTTAGCTGGGGAATTTCCACACCATCTAGCCTACATTTGACACACACCCCACCAGTGTTTCAAAGCCATACATCAGGACAGATGAACATAATCGCCGGTGGAAACAGCTGTGGCAGCAACGCAGAAACTTGGCATGTATCTGATGTTGTTTGTTCCTTTTTCTTTTAGCCAAGAAGAATACGTGTAAATCGAACCCAATCATTTAGTGAATGTAGCTAACAAATACAGTTGGGGTTATTGACATTTCTGTGCATACCTGAACTCAAAAAAGTTGAAGAATCAGTCATTTTCTGTTAAAGTTCAAATTCCTTGCCAGGGAATATTGGTGGTTTATTAATGTGGGGAAATGCTGGCATAAACACATGGATAGATCTTTTTTTCCTTACAACTCCAGTAAGATAAAATCTAATATTATTGTAGGCCCTGTGGGAAGAGATAACAGTTCTATTGACTTGCACATTTAAAAACGAAACCTACCAACATTGTAAAGGATGTATAGTAGAAATCAAACTAGAAACAATATATAATAAACAAGCTATTAAATTACTTGCCTTCATTGAAACACCACTTGAAAGTGCTTTGCAGCACTGTAAACAGTCAAAAGATAAATCCCTGCAGCGGATGAAAAAATTACCAATGATGAGATAAGCTGCTGTTTCAGAAGAGACTGGAAGACTGGAGAGGAAATGAAGGTGCTATAGAGATTCTGTATAGACAGTATAGTTGAGACCGTGTGGAGGAAAAATTGGACTGCTAGGATAAGTTGAGGTAGTAACAGCCACAAGCAATAAGACTTGGTTTGCTGGCATTTTACCTTTTCTTGTAATGTACAAGAATTATTACATTTTTGTTACATTTTCTTTTCTTCTTTGAATCCATGAGTATTTTAGAAAATAGAGAACAATTAAAAGAGTAAAACTAAATTACTTAGATTCCTGTAGCATTTCTTTAAAAGTGTAATAACTTTGGGGGGAACCTGTTTTCAAGAGATCATCAGTTTGTCAACACTGTTTACTCATTCTTCTCAACCTCTTAATTATTTTTTTTAATTGCCCTTATTGCAGCATGCAGGACATTTTTCTCTCTTTTTTTTTTTTAATGGCACTGGCATATGAAATGCTACTTAAATGACAAATTAATTTCACCTAACTTTATCTAGCTTAGGTGAAGTTTGGTTGTGTACGCCAGAGTTAGCAACTGTAGTTATTACAGCCATTACAGTGGGTTAAGAGAACCAGGTTTTTAGGGAGCATGACCTCTCCCAGCCATCCTAGGCATCTATTTTGGAAAAAAGCTCTCTTTGTCTCTACATTGACTATAAATGGAGCTTGAAGTGACCGGTTTAGGTACAGATGTCTACATCAGGTCAAATGAATCATACCCTGAAAGTTGTACTGGATATTCCCAGTTACTGAGAGCACTGATTTTGACAGCAGTTTTGTAATAACTTGTAGAAGTTGTTTCCGTCTTTTGCAATACCTGTGGGTTCGGTGAAGTGTCTGATGAAGAAGCAAACACTTGCAGACTTTTTGGCTCTGCCTAAGTGAGGAACTAAGAGCGCACCTTGCCCACAGGCAAACATGTTGCAACATAAAATGCAAATAGCTTGAAAGAAAAATAGAAGCATTAAAGACACAGCTCTTTATGTGCCCTAGAGGAAGAGGAGAAACTGGCAAGACCTTTGTAAGACAATTCAGGGAAGACTCATTTGACACAACCGTGATGACACTCATATTATTGGCGTTAAAAGTCTTGACTTGTCACAAAACGTACTTTGCTACAGATGTAATTAAATAATGGACAAAATAGTTTAGTACCAACAAGGAAACAAGTTCACATTTAATACGTCTTATTTCACATTTTTCTAACAGGACAGTAGTTCAGAGTCAGCTCTTTGAGCATGATAAATATCTTACACAAAAAAATAAATTAATCAATAATGTTTGTATATACAAAAGAGGACAACTGGTAAAACTTAATCACAGTTGCTGCTCAACAGCAATTATCTCACAGACGAACCTCTGGTCATATATGTGACATCTAAGACTGTAATTCAGCTGGTTCATATAACAAAATAGTGTGGCTGCTATAGACTAAAATTAAATTCTGCAGTTCCTTGACTATAAAATCGCTCATGCTTCTGTCTTATCTCTTGACTATGCTCTTGTTCTGAAACAGCACGGGAGGGATTTATCCTGTCAGGATTTCGTGATAGTGTTTGCGGTCGCTGGAAATCTGTACGAGAGAGAAAAAGTCCCACTCAGCAGCAGGAGGATGACAGCTACAATCCCGATAGGAATGGCAGCACCAGCTTCCTGCGCCGCTGGGCTGGAGGGCATGTAGTAAGAAGGAGGAAAAGCGATGCTCTGGTTGTGCGTTACAGAATAGAAATTCCAGCTCACGGGAATCAGGACGCACAGACCAGCGAGTATGTAGAAGCAGCCACCCACCAGGAAGAAATGGGTAATGAGAGTTTTGCGAGTGACTCCCATATAAACATTCCTCAGAGCAAATATTGTGGCAGTCACTCCCAGCAAGCCCATGAACATGGCGATCAACAGGAGACCCTGAGCAGCATAAATTTCGTGGGGGACGGAGGAGTCATAGCCACTGAATTTGTGGCAGAACTGTTCTTTATAGCCAGGCGAGACGTGAAGGTAACTGATGAAGCAGACCTTCCAAATCCCCACCCAGGCAACGCCAGAGGAGATGATAGTGGTGTTGTCCACGTGCCACACTCTCCATTCCACAATTCCCATTGAAATGGTGCACAGGATCCAGCCTACCGTACCCAGAGCGAAGGCGGCTAGCTGGAGGTGCGAGCTGCGGGCCAGGGAGCTCATCCTCTGGAGGTCTTCTACTCTGTCCCAGACACGGTTGCCATGCGAAGAGAGGCACTGGGAAGAAACACAGTATAAAATTACAAAGGCAATTGTTATTTGGGTGAATAGGTGACCCTGTTAGTGAAAAAGAAAAGGCAGGAGAGAATATATGCACAGGGGGAGGATGGTAGTCATCTTTCCCCAACTGTAATGAATTCTTGAAGTTTTAATGTCCGTAGACAAATAGCATCTAGGTTTTAATTCTGTATATGTCATTGTATCAGAAGGAGAAGAAAGGGTCTCTGATTAGCTCCCTTTACAATCTCCTTTTTACATTCACAAAAGGAAATTTCACATCTTTTTCCAAGTTATTTTCTTCCTCGGTAATTAACCATTATGCTCAAAGATCCTTATACACATTACATGTAATAGGAGCCCTAGGGTTACTGGCTAGCAGAAACTAAATCTGACAAAATCCGCAGATCCTGGCTGTTGCAAGAGATCCTACGAAGCAGCCGCAGAAGCCGCTCTGCTCTCCCCTGGCTGCCGTGTTTTCAGTGCAGCGGCCCAACCTGAACAGACCTTCTGCTTTTGTGCTGCCTTTACTGGGAGCTGCTGGGACCAGTGTTAGGCAGAACACGCCGTAGTTCAGAGGCATGAGCAAATCCAGGCCACAAATTCTAATAACGACCACTGAACATTGACCTTTTTTAGATTATTTAACCGTGAATGCATTAGCAGAAACACTTGAATTAATCAGAAATATATAGTGCTCTGTGCAGGGGCTGGAGCCTGGATGTGCTGCCTTTGCTTTCGTACCCTCAAACTTTAACCAAGATTTCTTCAGTGTTTTACCTTTGCAAATCACACTCATTCATAACCTGCCCAGCTTCTCCAGTTCAAATCATCCTAACGCTGTGGTGGAAAAGATTTTAGTCATTTAACCTAGCAAAAGATTTTAGGTTTGTTTGCTGACTGTGCATTCTAAGTGCAAATTAGGGTTTTATTCTAATAAAAAAAAAAATCTGTTAATTTCCTACATCTTTCGTACAACCTTCTGAACAATTATAGGAATGATCTGTGATTAGAGAGGACGTGGCCTTGAATTTATTACGTAGATCTGAGAGGTTCTAGGGATCTTTATGAGTTATCTAAAATACCTTTTCTGCTGCTCCCATTGCATTCAAGACTGAAGAAATACTGTACCGAGTTCACTCTAATAATAAGACAACAGATCTGCAACTTTTCTAGCAATAACTTTTCTATTTACTTATCTTAAACGAACAGATTCAGTTGGTGATACAATCTAGCTGCAAAAATCCATCTGTGGAAATCTTAAATAAAAAATATCTTCATAACGATATGGCCTTAAGCGAACACTGTCCATCCTCTCACACTGGTGCCCACCATATACTTACTTCAGTCCTGAAGCTGATGCCAGTGATAACAGGATGGGACAGAATGAGTTTTGACGCCAGCCAAACATGGCAACATTTGCAATTTTATCGTTTTGGCCTCCCCATTCATCTATGTATCTCCAATAGGACTGCTTTCCTGTGGGACATATTAATCTCCATTATTGCAGATGTACATTTAATCCCTTCCTGCACAGAGGAAATTGCTCCAGAATAGCCTTCTGTGTTTTTATCTACTTAAACCAAAACCAATTTATAAATGGTTTCTCAATCTGCTACATTATTTACAAAGTGATTGTAAACCCCCCTATCTAATTAAGAGTTCTTACCAGCCATGCAGCATAGTCGCCCCACAGGGCATTATGAATGGTTTTCTTTCTGTCCCAGTTCCACATCAAAATAGCGTTGTTTCTGTACATGTCTAGGGGAAGATGCTAGACCGAAAAAAGCGTGATCAAAGGAGTCCTGCGCTGACTCCCTTCTGCTGCTGTTTGAATCAGTTGAGCACACAGAGGCCAAACCCGAACCATATTAAAATACCATTTTGTGCAGAGCCCGTATTTCTGTAACACTTTTTGTATACATCATAAACATTCATTTAAACCACTTGCTGATATCAAGGTCATAGAAGACAGGCAGGCAGGCCAATCCGTGTCATTGAGAGCTGTTCAGAGCATGGTATCAGTGTATTATCTTCGTGGATTGAATTTGCCCACCTGTCTGCTCACAGAATTAAATGAGATCGTATCCGTGATTACCGAGCCCTCTACCAAACCTTCATGTGCTAAGCTACTTAGAATGGTGTCCAGAATTGAATTATAAAACTAAAAAATAGGAAAAATTCTTTTTTTTCCTGTGAGATTCACAAAACATACAGAACAAGCAAACATGCATGCTGAAAGAACTCAAGGCTTAAACAAAAATTCTGAAAACATAGGAGAATAACCAGCTAACACAGATGGGCTTTAGATGAGGTACCAAATGTCTAGACACAAAAAATTGCTTATGTAGGGAATGATTCATTTTGGCTCATTTCTCCACACCCTGCCTACTGGAGCTTATTTGACGTAACGTGGTATCACTGACTTAGAAACAAACCAAGGTGAAAAAGAAATACTTCTGAGATCGATGATGGAATTGAATTACAGTTCTCATACTTGCTGTTTTGGAAAGTCAGACGGAAGCCTACGCTTGTGACCTCTTGGTATTAAGAGGCAGCAAGAAAATAAGGAACAAAATATCAAGGCGAAATAGTTAGAGGAATTTGCTTGCCATATGAAAACACGTCAAAATTAAAGCAAAGATGTGGCTCCTGGTTCCAGCCTCTATGGTTATGAATATTAATAAGCACCCTATAGGTCTTGCTGGTATCCTCAAACGAGACCAGAGAGGTATCACTTGCCAGAAGCGTTGGTTTCAAGGGAAAGCTTTGGATGAGAACGTGTTGAGTCTCCAGTGTCCGGCATAAACCCTTGGCCTGGGCCCGGCCGCGGGTCGCAGCACCCACGGCACCTCGGGCACCCCGCGGGGACCCAGATAAGGGGGTTTCGGGGGTCCTGGGGCGAGCAGTTCCCCCCCAAAAAATCCAGGGGACGTTTCGCTTGCAGACGCCAAGTGAAACTGGGAGTGAGCTGCAGAGGGCGTCTCCCTCCAGGATTTGACCCGTCTCGGCGGCTCCGCTGGCTGGGAGAGCTCGGGGAAGGAGGAAAGGAAGACAGACGGGAAGGAAGAAGGAAGGAAGGAAGGAAGGAAGGAAGGAAGGAAGGAAGGAAGGAAGACAGGAGGGAAGGAGGGAAGGAGGGAGCGAAGGAAAGAAGGAAGGAGGGAAAGAAGGAGGGAAGGAAGGAAGGAGGGAAAGAAGGAGGGAAGGAAGGAAGGAAGGAAGGAAGGAAGGAAGGAGGGAAGGCAGGAGGGAAGGAGGGAAGGAAGGAGCGAAGGAAAGAAGGAAGGAGGGAAAGAAGGAGGGAAGGAAGGAAGGAGGGAAAGAAGGAGGGAAGGAACAAGAGAGGGAACAAGGGAAGGAGGGAGGGAAGGAGGAAGGGAAGGAGGGAAGAAAGGAAGGAGGGAGGGAGGGAAGGAAGGAGGGAAGGAAGGAGGGAGGGAGGGAAGGAACAAGGGAGGGAACAAGGGAAGGAGGGAAGGAAGGAGGGAGGGAAGGAAAGAAGGAGGGAAGGAAGGAGGGAGGGAGGGAAGGAACAAGGGAGGGAACAAGGGAAGGAGGGAAGGAAGGAGGGAGGGAAGGAAAGAAGGAGGGAGGGAAGGAAAGAAGGAAGGAGGGAAGGAAGGAGGGAAGGAGGGAAGGAAGGAGGGAAGGAACCAAGCACAGCAAGAAGAGTGACAGGGCCGGGCGGGTGGCTGGGGCTCACAGCAGCCCTGACTTTAGCAATGCCCTTCCTGTAGGTTTCAGAGAGAGGCATTCCCGTCGGAAAGGAAGAATTTGATCCATCACTAACTTGCCATTCACATAAAAAAAGGGAAGAAATAATATTTTTTCATAAAATCTTTTGGTCCCTGTGCAAATGCCCTCTCCAGCCTTCTGAAAGAAAAATGCAAAAGTTCAGTCCCTGCGTGTTTAGAGCTATACTGGATGAAATACAGTTCAAAGCCCAGGTGATATGGCAGTCTGTGCTAACACAGACAGCATTGGCATAATCTATTGGCTGGCTTCATACTTCGGTAATTATATAAATATTTTGAATTAATTTAATTAGTATAGAAAGATTACCTATATGGTCTGAATAATACAGTGATGTAACACTATATGAAATTTCCTAAGGCATATGAACTCATATTCAGTCAGCTACAGGCAGTCTTCTGAACAATTAGTTGGTGTTACTGGCATGTGGTTCTTCATGTGGAAGCTCACTCAGAGCTGCAGATTTCAGCATTCAGAGTTTGCGTGCCAGCTATTTCATGGGATGGAGGTAGCCTACAAAGGCAGATGACAGGAGGAACAAGCTGGTCTACGTGGTGTGTGTGCCAGTGGACAAAAAACATGACTGAAACCCCTTTTCACCCAAAGAAGCAAGAGAAGCGTGTTAAGAGGCGGTTACAGTTCCATCTCTCGGTGTCCCATGATTTCATCAACACTTTCATTTCAAATCCGTTCAGTCCAATCCAACAAGCATTCTCGCAGCTTCTGGGGACAGTCTTTGGAAAGTCTAGACGCAGTAGCTAAAAATGGAGAGTTGCTTCTACAGGCTTCTCACCTGATAGTCCCTTGCTATCATTATTTCTCTCTTAATACATCTTTCAATTCCTTCATTAGGAAGGGCTTTCCTTCATAGATGTATTTTTAACTAAATACCCTACCTGAGTAAAAACGAAATGTAAACTTGCTAGCATTCAATCGAAATTTGCACAGAGAAGACAGAAGCTAACCATAAAAGATGACATATGCTAGTGAATTCATCCAAATACAGAAACTTGAAGGATCCTTTTGTCTTTATTGCTTATTTTTATTTAAATCAAGCATTGCACAGTGAGTAGCTGTTTATGAAAAGTGTGTTGAGCCATTGCCCGTATACTTCAGGGACGGAATGAGACAGGACTTTCCCCCTCTCAGTTACAAGAAACAGATGAGGATGCCCAGGAGCTCTGTTAACTTTCCTACAGCTGCAAGCTTGCTTCTAGGGGAAAAAATGCAAGCAAGCTGCGCTCTCAACTGCCAACTGCTTTCACAGAGGGTTTTTTTGGGTCATCTGTGCATCGGGCTTACCTTTAAAAAGACTAAAATGAAATGCTGCAGTCAGTAAAGGTCAGTTCTCTCTGGCCACAGTCCCATCTCCTAATGTTCTCAGCAGCAGGAGCAAACAGAAATGGAGCTATACTTGAAATTTTGTCAACACTTCTTTTACTTCCAGTAATTGCTAGTGACAAAAGGCTGGGGCTATGATACCAGTTCTCAGAGTAGAGAAACCTAAATGGCACCAAATGCATTTCACTTCTGGAATTAATATCGGTCCTCTGAAAAGCTGTTTAAATTACATGCAGCAGTCTATATGCATCAGCTGGGTTTCAGATCTGCTTTCTAAAACTCAACCTGCCTTAAGCTCCTGAAACAAAGATTTAAAAAACCCTGCAGGTAAATGCAGGGAAAAAAGCCAGCATATTTTCTTAATTAGTGCATTTAAATACAAATGGGCCTCTCAGGTTACTGCGTCTCACACTCCCTCATGGGGTGAGGGTCCGTGCCAGGGGCTGATGTCCAACTTGTAGGGTGGCATAAGAGAGTCCCCCAACCACGCAATCACCTGCAAGACTTGTCTTTAAATGCATCATTTCACATGATGGGTTGAGGGCCAGACGGCACTAGCTTTCAGCGGCGTGGAGTTTGCAATTTAGCAGAGGTCCTTCAGAGGCTGGTGTGTGCGAGGTAATACATTCCCCAGCAGCAGCATCCCCTCTGCAGTATCTCCTGCCCTTCTGGGACCTGAAGCACCAGGCAGAGCGGGACGGGCCAGTCATCAACACCTGGAACATGAGATCTCAGACACAGAAAGAGGCTGCAGGGAAGTGCGAGATGGAGCTGGGGCTTGTCATGGGAATTTGTGGAAGTCTTACACAAATTGCATGATCCTTGACATGATACTCAAAGACTGTACTAATGCTCTAGACCCTTGAGTTCAGATGTGTCTAGAAGAGAACTTCAGAAATGTTTTTTACTCGTCTGTCATCACTGTTTCACAGCGCAGCTCTGGTTGAAGTGTGGCTTTATCTCTAAGGTTACTTTCTTGCTGTGGTCCCTGCCACAAGAGTTGCCAGCAGTGGCTGCTAAATCAGTCTATTCCTAGCTTCTTCAAAAGACATTTAAAAAAACACTCAGTGTAGCAATTCTTTTGCTCCTATTTTCTTAGATGCAAAGTTTGCATTTATGACCCCTTCCTTGAATACAGTCTCCCTGACAATCATGAAGTCTTGAACCCTGATGTCTCATGTTTGGGTTTCAGTTGTCACAACCATACTCATTTTCAATTAGAAAAGACAAACTAGTAGGGCACAGAGTCTTAAAAGTCATTCCAGAGAATCTCCAGATTTAACACACCTTATGTACCCCCTTCCTCCCAAATCCCAATATCCAGTGTTATGAACTCTGCTGCTTCCACTTTCTCATTGTGTTTCAAAACAAGGAAACCAAAGCAATCTTCACTTCTCTTCCATCAAGTAAGAATACATTGAAATTTAGCTGTGTAAAAGTTCTTCGCCTATTTCAGGAGAAGATTTTGTTTGACTTGCGTTGGTGGTAGGATGAACAGAAACTGATATACCTCACTGGTTTTTCAGGCCCTAATTTACTTTTCTGTGGTCGAGCCCACCTTAAGCTCTTGTTAAATAAGGAAACGTCCCAGGCTTGTAGGCAGTGAGACGGCAGTAGGCTTGACCTAGGACCCACATGACCCCATATTATCATAGTTTCTACAGATTGTTTTGCCTCTGCCTTGAAGGGAGCTCCATTTAGAGCCCAAGTAGAACAGCTTAGGGACATGCCAGGAATGAGAGCCCCCCAAAAACCAAGGCTGATACACTGGCTGTGTTGAGACGGGATCCTCTCAGGAAGCTTCAGAAAGCAGAGGGAAGCCCAAAAGCTTGCCTGCTGTGGGTGTCTGGCACAGAGAAAAGAGCACTAAGGGCTCTGAAGTGTGACTAAAGCAACCACATCCAGGTCCCAGAGATCTCACACGCGACGGGGAAGACGAGGGCACTGAGTACAGGCGTGGGGCATGGGAAGATGTCACCCAGGAGGAGCCGCCTTCTAGCGAAAAGAACGGGAACTAATGCTGCCTGGTGCCTGCGGGAGAAATGAAGAACACCTGAAGCGCCCGGAGCATCATCCTGGACGTGCTGCACGGGCACCCGGTCAGGAGGCAGAAGCGTTGCCGGTGCTGACAGCGCGTAAGGAACTGCCTGCGGAAGGGGGAATCGGAGAGCACACGACCTGCACGCAGCAGCCTGAGGATGAGGTTTTCTTCGTAGACATTGGGTGGGTGGTTGAAAGGAAAGCTTTCCAAACGGATAGGAGACGATACTTGTTTCTTTTTAAGTGAAAGCACAGCTAAAATAAAAAACACTAAAAAGATGTAACAATAGAAGGGCGAAGTGTGAATCTCCTTGTCTGCAGCCTGTCTGCCTGTTGAAAGATGGTTTTGCTTTAGGAATTCTACTGCAACTTGTAACCACCTTGAAGAGAAAGTTCATGATAAATTCTTCCTATATAAAATACACAGTTATTTTTCCCAGCTCATGTAAGCAGGAATCGATTTATTTCCATTTATTTCATGTTTTAAGCAACTATTTTTGCTTTAGATGTTGCCAGGCACTGCATGGATTTCGAAATTAACTTTCAGATCCTGCTTTTGTAAAGTTTTATAGCCTAGATACAGCTTTATTGGTCTATACTGGATATGGTTTACTAACCAAGTCCTTTGTTCAATCTAAGTCTTGCAGCAGAAAGGGAGTTTGAAAAAACCCAACAGCATAGTAATTAAGAAGGTCTCTTCTTAGCAATATCCCTATGATTTAATGCTTGAAAACTTAATTCTTCAATTCCCAGTTGGGAAGACATTCTTTATAGGAAACAAATAAATATTTAAATCTCTCTCCATCTGTTCTCTATCAGCACTTCATAAAATAAGTCATATTAAAAAAAAGGAGACTTACTTCTTTGAGTCTGAGAGTTGCCTAAGACTTTGAAGCAGTGTCAGCTGGATGAAGCAAGTTCCAGAAGAGAGGTGGAAAATAATGCCCGTGCAAATTGTCCGACTTGTGACTCTACCAAGTAGGTACCTCACGGTGCCTCGTCACTCTCTCACTAGGTCAACAGAGATGTAGGAAGTCAGTTAATCATTAACATATTATAAAAATATGAAAGCTGTACCATATGCCATTTTTTCTAATTGCTCTAAAACACTTACCAAGGTATATAGATAACTCCCATGGAAAATTCAGTTTTCTGTAAGACACTTTCAGAAAATCTGCCTTTGTGATTACGTGATCTTCCAGCCTGAGACCACCACGATGTCCCCACCTGAAGGACACAGAATCCTCATCTGAGAGAGAATGAAGTGATTTCATAACCCTTTCTTCTTTGTTAGAGTTTTCCTCCTGTACTTATGCAACCCAAATTAGTGCAGCTCTGCAGTGGGAAGAAATATAGGGGAGAAGGAGGAGATTTTCCAAGGAGTAAACTCAAGCTGAACTGGTCTCTTATTGATACTTCTGTACAAAGAGTACCATGCTTGCTATCTCAAATACTTTTAAAAAAACCCCAAAACCCAACACTTTTTTTTTTTATTATGTTATATTTGCCTTGCTTTGCGGTTTTCCCATGAATGTTCTCACAATGGTTCTTACAAACGGTAAGAGAGTTCTTAACTCCGTTCTGGTTTCTCCTCTTTGACACCTAGCATAAACTATGCTAATCGCCAAACGGTGCATTGGCCCTACAACAGGAGGACATTTCCAGGGCTGGTGTTGAAAGACGAGGAGGTTTATTTCACTGAAGTATCCTGAAATGGGAAGCCCTCATTGAAAAATTCTCACCTGTAACACGCACCGTGGCTGGTCATTGCCACCACTAAAGAAGGCTGCAAAATGGCATTAATCCATATCCTTCAGTTTTCTGCATCACCTTTAATCCAGTTCCCCTCCTCTCTTGCTGTTACCTTCCAGCTGATGCTGATTCACTGGTTTCATGTGCAGGTAACGCAGCCTGGCTATGGCAACACCGTCTTACCTTCTTCCACAGCTCACCAGGCTGGGATCTCCTCTCTGGCTGGTCACAGCTGGATGGTGTTGCTTGTTGCTCAGGCAAACTCAGCTACTCAGGCTTTGCTGTTGCGTGCCAAAAAGCCCTGACACATATAGACCCCGATGGGCTCGTTGTCATGCGTTAGGCTTGAGTGTGGCCTTTTGACACGGTGATGGGTCTTGCTGATTCAGAAGGACAGCATCCTTGGGCGGTAGGCAGCTGGCAGATAGATTCCTTTTCTTGGATTTAATAACTGTGCGAGACAAAATTTGCAGGCAAACCTATCGCTGATCTTACATATGAAGCTGCTGCACCATGCGATAGGAGCGGCACCCCCTGTGCTACTCCCTGAACAACACTTCTTTGTCCCCCAGATGCCGCATCTCTGACCTATTTCTTCTCAGTCACAAAAAACCCCCATTGTGACACTTTAAAGATTAAATTGTACAGAAAAATAATAATTGTGATATATTTGTCGACCGCCATCAGCGCAGTGAAGTTTAATTCAACTGGAAACCTACAGTGCTTAGTCTGTGATAACATAACCAGCAGCATAAGCACCATTACATTAGTGAGAAATACAATACGCACGAAATGGAATGGAAGCAAGATAAGAAGCAAACAACAGTACTAAGTTTTTTTTCTTCTCAGTATACGATTATGACTTCCATAAACGTGTTCCTTTTTAGTGTATTAGTGACAAATTATTAGGAAGCAGATGGAAATTAAGTAAGTTTCTGACTGCCTTATTTAAAGGAACACATTTTACACATCAGACTTTATTGTTCTTTGAATGCCAATGATTAATACTTTTTCAAGCAGAAAACATTTGTTTTCTTCCTCCTGTGGCCTTGACCCAAAGCACACTGAAATCAGTGGGAATAGTTCTGCTGACTTCAAAGACCTTTCGATCAAGCCCGGTCCCTTCTGTGGTTTACAATTTCATTGTTAAATACCACAGAACAGGAAATATTTGTTTCACGTTATTTTTCCTTTCATTTGCCACGTTGAAAAAACCAGCCTGAAATCAAGATGCTGTGCAAGATACATTTCCCAACGAGTGGTACCAAATAGGCAGCAGACAGAGCCCCGTAAACAGCTCAGGGGCTCAGGTACAAGTACTCGCTCGCTTTTTGTTTCGAGACAAAGGTTACTTCTCTCAGGAAACACAGCAGCCTCCCTGCACACAGCTTGCCAGTCTGTGATCAGTGAATTGGGGATTAGAGCTGTTGCATCCTCACTCTGTCACCGCTCGTCCTCAGCAGATCATCAGACCGACACCTCTCCGAATCCAGCACTGAACCTAAGTGTGGGCATCTAAACCCACAGCTCAAGTCTGAGAAAAATATTTGCATCAACACCTTTTCTAACTGTATCCCTTTATGGGCAAACAGTTGTCCTTTGAAACCTGAGAAATTCAGAGATGAGACAAACATCTCTACCAAACTCAACACAACCCACGCTACAAGTCCTTCTCAGCTCAGTGGCAGTAGACTCTCTGCCCGTTTTGCCTGCGCCTCTTCAAACGCGGATCACAAATATTGTCAACAGTATGTTGAATGACATTGAAAAGCAGGACGCTTAAAAGATGAGGACGAGTTTTCAGAGAGCGCACGATAACCTCATTGCAGTTGTTGCCCCACTGTTGATGCTAACCCCACAAAAAGCCCACTGGACACCTGCACAGGTAAACTCTACAGCTGTTGCAATAACAAACACCCAAAAGCAAGATGGGCTTCTGAAAGGGTTAAAACCCTTTGCACCTCATTGCGTATGCCTTAGGAAGGGGGAAGAAACCTTCCAGGCGAGGGGGTTGGGAGCCCTCCAAGTGGGTAGGCTCCGCGTTGCTCTGCAGATGGAGGTGGCCAGCGGTGGTGGGATGGACGGGCCACAGCAGGAACCTCCCCATGTTCCTAAACATGACCCTGGGGCAGGGGTGGCTCTTGTCATAACATGGCAAAGGGCTTGGTTGTTAAACAGCTTGACTTTTGCTTTTGGAGTGGTTATCACTCTCTTTGTCCTGCTAAGCCCAGGAGCGTGCAGCAGCCAGACTGCCCAAGGCTTGCCTCTAAAGAGAGGCACCTGCTGCCAAGCTCAACAGGCTCCACAGGGAAACACTACACACTATCAGATACTCAACTCAACCCCAAACTAAGTTCACCCCATTCAAAGCTGCCAGCGGGTGCTGCTTGCATTTAGAGTTGATCCCATCAGCTGGGAGGTTCTCTGGCTCCAGAGGACTTGGTAATAATTTTGTTGTGCTACTGCTATTATGTCAGTGTATTTTGCTGGCTTTGATTTCCCTTCTGTTTTGTGAAGACCCAAATAAGTGTCCAAAATGCTCAGTCCCTACCATCCTGTGTGTTCGTTCTGTTTATCTTTTTTCGGTCCAGTGTGGGTGAGATTTAAACACTTGTTTTAGTCTAACACTCCAGTGGACTCTGACATCATATAAGGGACATTGTATGTTGTCCCTGCTAGCAAGAGAGATGGTGTTCAATGTCCCATTCAGGTATTGGAAGCTGGGGAGCCTGTACTCCATCCAGGTCTGGACTTGCTTCCTTCCAAACAATCTTGCACAGCACTAATATCCCTATTAATGGTCAAATACTTGTTTAGTGCTTCTGTCCAAACTATGTCAGAGATCTTTCATCCACCATCAACGCCACCAGCAGTGTCCTCAGACTCCCTGCTGACACACTAACAACTCTTTTTTGCCCTTAACTTTTCCTGGATTGCCCTTATAACTCAGCTAGAAGACTCACAGAAACTTCCTGTGAAGAAGTTGACCCTTTTACTATCCATCAATTAAAAACAAGGGGGAAATGGAAACACACAAAACACAGCTGCCCCGATTATCTCCAGCATGGGTTGTTTAGAAGTTTTCTTCAGAGACCGGCAACTGTAGGTCCTTTGAAATGGGCTCAGTATTAGTTTTTGAAGCAAAATTGAGATGACAATTACAGACTCAATAATTTCAAGAGGGATAATTTCACTGAGATTGTGACTCAACAAGGGGCTGATTTAAAACCAACAAAATTTGTCTTTGGCTCAGCAAGAAATGGATGTTTTTTCCTGGAGATGCAGAACACAAAAGCTCGCAGGCACAAAATGAAGGGCTGCTAAAATTAGATGCACTCTCGTGGTTTGGGTAGGCTTCTGGTTATTCCCAGATACCCAAAAGTAGGTCATTCAAAGCTTAACAGACATTTCCCTCAGACTTGCTGACATTTTAGAGCTAGTAGAAAAGACCACCTGATGGGAGGATGTTATCAACATGTCACACTCCGGTTTCGCTCCGCCTTGGCAGCCTTTCCGCACTGTGCGAGCACCGCAGTGTTACAACGCCGGGCTTTTTTCACTTCATTGGAGCTGCCTTAGCAGCTTGTTCTATCAGCTGTTAGAAGTCACAAGAAAATCACGTTCCCACAGATTTTCATTAAAGGGAACAAAAGTAAGAGATCAACAGAAAACTTTAGCTGGTAACATGTCACGGGGGTTTTAAAGGTTTACAAAGCAACTGGCTGCACAAATCACAGGCACTACTGAAGTACTGACTTTAGGAGAAACACGTGAATCACTGGTTGCTCATTAGCTGATCGTGACTGTGACCTTGGCTACCAGAAGATCTTCAGGATCTTTACTGACACCCTAAAAGGGTTTCTGTGCCTTTAGCCCCCTTCCTGGTTATCGTCATAGCTGTACAATGACTGTGATCTTTGAACTGACCAATACCCTATTAAGATTGATGCAGCAGGAAGTAGATACAAATGTTCTGGCAAGCCAGAACACAAATAAAATAGGAGAGTCTGCAGAAAGCAAAATAGATTTCTCATGAACTACTTTAGCACCACAAGCAGGGTGCCAGTGAGGAGCAGAAGGATGCAGTTCTGTAAAGAGCTCCAGAAAGGGCAAATTCCTTAAATATGTGAAGGGCAGCTGCTTTTCAAAAGTGTTTTCTTGCAGCAACTCTGCCTCAAAGGTAAGACAGCTCTACTTTTTATCCTTGTGCTAGTCTGTCATTTACCTGGGCGCTGGGGGAAAGAGGCGTCCAACTGCCCCTGCTCTCCCTCAAAGCACTACGTAGCCAGCTTACAAATTACAAGGCAAAGGAGATGAAAGGCCAGCGATCCTCCAACGATACGTGCTCCAGCACACACAGGGGACAGTTTCAAGAAGGGGGGCAACCACCTGGAAGGAACAGATGAAGAGAGATCAGCTTTATGTTGGCCCAGGGAAACGTTGTACAGAAAGTAAAGTTTGTCAGTGCAGGAGCACTGGTAGGGGACTCGCCCATATACAACGCCTTATCTCAGAAAACAAGGAAAAACGAAAGCAATCGTAGTAACTAATTGAACTAGTATAAGGAGAAGAGTTTGTAGCAGTCCCTGGAGATGCATGTGTGGAGAGGGTCTGTAATGGAAGAAGAAAGATCGCCTGAGACCTGCTGCCTGGAGCACTCAAGCCCCATTTGCAAGCTGAGCGCTTGCAAACTCCCACCTATTTTGCTGACCTGCCAGTCTACAAAAGCCACGTGTTACAATTACTTCGGCTCTTTTAAGACCCCAGTTATACAACCATTGGCAATCTAAATATTTACCAAAGTAGTCACACCTTGGTATGTGACCATGTAATGTAAGAACTGCAAACACGAAAGGTGGATTTATGGTGATCATAAAATTTTCATTCCGAGTTTCCTGACTTCCAGAGACCTAAGGCCTGACCTTCCCACTGCACACTTTCCCCGCTGTTCATGACAACAGTACTGTACTCCTGACACCCTTGAACATTTGCACCTAATTTTTATTTTCATGTGTGTGTCTTGTGCTCGCTGGTTCTTGATAGGGATTTCTCTGCTAAATGAGTCTCATTTTGTATGTGATGCTGGGTAGCGCATACATGGCAATCTTTAAATCCCAGTTTCGATCTTCAGATCTTCAGCGCTCTTCGGTTTTGTTGTTACAAGATAGTCTCTCTACTCTAATAATTTACATGAGTCTTTTCTCATGTTTTCCAGTTTTTCAACACCTTTGCATTGGATATGGATAGTAGAATTAGACACAATATTTTCTAAAGTTTAGAAAGTTTTTAGTAATATTGCCTAGCAAGATCCTGCTTTCCCCATGTTCTCTTCCAAGGCAGCGTTGCAGCCTTTTCCCTAGAACATAAAGTTCATATGAGCTGTTCATTCACTGTCACCCCACACAGTTTTTGAAAGTCATTGTTTTCTGGTCTATATGCCATCACCCTGTCCATGTGATCTCCACCACTTGCTCCTTGATTAATTGCTTTGCATGTCACTGTATGAAATGGCAATTTGTTTGAACACACCCAGACTAACATTCTCGCTCTATACAACTTTCCTCTTCACTGTTTGCCATATATGTGGCAAGTAGTGACCATTACCACTCTGCCTCTTTTGTAATCAACTCTCTTATTTGTGTGGTGGAACTGCCCATCGCATAAAAATGCTGGTCTAAATAACTCCACCTTTGCAAAACCAGTGTGACAACAATGTGCTCACCTAATTCTTTTTCTCCCCACTGCAGTAAAAATAGGAGGAAAAGCTATTTTTTTTACTTCTCGAACTATAAATGTATACAAACACACAGAGGATTTGGAGAACAGAGTAACTGAACAGAGTTTTGTAAGAATCCCTGGGTCTCCAATGCCAGAGACGTATCTGCTGTATTCAAATCAAAAGGATTCAGTATGTGCAGGCATTTGACACGCAGACCTGCAATGAATGCTGTGCACCACAGTACCTGGGCTTTTAGAATTTAATGCCGAGTTAGGGATCTAAGGCATGGATTAATCCCACTTTTGATTTCAATGCCTAAATTAGCTTTGTCTTCCTAGAGAAAGAGGAGGTAGGGAAAGGAGAGGCATCTGGGTTGAACCAAGCTCTTCCAGTAACCTTATCTCAGTTTGCTTATAGAGGCAATGAAGGCCAATTAGGCTCCTAATTTAGGCCACCAGCTATGTACCTAAATGGTAATCCAGATCTAGCACCCCATACAAGCTGAAGAGGAAGATTTGGACTTCAACAGTTATACTAACATCGGTGTCTGCACGCAGGCACCTCAAACTAAAAAAAAAAAAAACAGAAGAAAGGTGCATCTGTAGCTGTGTCCTCAACAGCCTTTGGCACTTATGCTGGAATTAGCCAGCACTTTAAACTTGGATTCAGAGCCTGATGTAATATCCTGCGTCTGGAGGGTAGGTAGGGCACTGGGGCATTCTGGTCACCCTTCTCCCTGGACTATTTCTGTTTTCTGATTCACCGATTGCCTACCATGAACTACGTAAGTAGTGCTAGGAACAGAAACCCAAGATCCTCTGCTCCCTCTTGGTACCCAGATGCCGGGGCTGAATATTTAGGCCTGCTTTGCTTCTGGCTTTCTAAATCATGCTTTCTTGGCAGCACATGATGATCCAGCTTAAGCAGGAATTGGATATTGCTCTGCCCTCAACCAAAAGCCTGGTGGTAAAGCAAGCTCTCAAGAAGTGGCAATCATGGAAGCAAAACCTCAGAGAACAAGCCAGGTCAGTCACTCAGCAAATGTGCGGTGTGCTGCATAAAATGCAAACCACCCTCATCTCCCAGCCCAGGTAACTTAAGCACCTCAGCATACCTCGTTAGCCGGGCTGATTAGAGAATTTAGGATGACTAGAGAGAAAGGATGATGTCTTCCTTAATGCTGAGTGCTCATTAGTGCCAGAGAGCTGTGCCAGCGTCTCCTGACCCAAGAAAGCGGCGTTACTGAATGCATTTAAGAGCACGATGGTCTCCTCCTCACACGGTGAGACCCCACATTCTGAAATCCCGAGTTGTTCCCCGTAAGTTTAAATTTCAAAGATGCTTTAAGGCTTTTTTACACTGCAGTAATTAAAAAAGCCTGCCCTAGCGTATGGAGACAGCATGGTTTTGCTGTATCACGTACGGAGAAAGAGAAAAGGAGGAAGTTCACAGCCCTGATGCACTTCACCGCTGGTTCAGTTTTTCTTCCTTCAGGGCACTGATCCTTCCAGGTTTTCTTAGTTTTCACCTCCTGGAGATCTGTATCGCCCCATTATTAATAGAAATCATTTGGCTGCTCCACCCCTTTCAGGTCAGTGTTGGCCACTTCGATCATCACAGCTTGATTTCCCTTTTTATCTTTGGAGGAACTATACCTGCGTGTGAAAGCTGCTGAAGCTGTAACTCTTGGGAGTGGCTATGAATGGTACTCAGAAGACTCATGCTTTTATATTTAGATACTGAGATAAATAATCTTATCTTCTGTTACTTGTTATTTAGTCTGCAGTTGCTCATTGTATTTATATTTCTCTGAGGCTGTTAGAAAAGACACAAGCCTAATTTATCAAGTAACAAACACTTTATGAAGAGCAGACAGCTGGGAAGTGAAACACATGTTGAAATTAAATGCTTGAAACAATCTTCATCAGGAGGATTTTGTTAATGCCTCTCAGGCTTTTGGACTTTACAGCTCTACCAAAATAGCGTTTTGGTGAAACTCTTGTAACTATGCCTCCATTACCCGGTTTACAGAATACGCTTTCCACCAGCGGCTAGCAAACGGTGCTATCGCAAGGAACAGCAGCAAACTACCAACTCTTGGTAATGCGTGTCAGACCACAGCTTTTCCAGAGCTAGTACTGGCTTCTCTTACGAAGCTGCTTGGAATGAATAAAGTCTAGTTAACATAGTTGCAACTTAGTATGTGCTTAAGAGAAGCCTTTCTTTCACTGATTCCGTTAAAATATATGAACACAGATCTAGAATTCTTGAGTATTCTCACCTGTGACTTGTAGCACGCAGGCTTCAGTAAGATACCATTTTGCTGGAGATTCATGTTACTGAAAAGAAGTATGATTATTCTTCCGTATCTTTCAACACCTTGTACATCTTCAGCTCCACTGTCACAAATCTATTTGCTTTAATTAAAATCTCTCCTGTGTTAAGACAAGCAATCACAAATAGCAAATAAAAATATTTCAATAAAAGTGGGTATGTGGTGGGAATCTGGCTGGTCGCTAGCGGTACTGTTGTATTTTAGGTTAACAACTCACACCTAGCGAGCAGGAGATGCACAGAACTCGTCGTCCTGCTTCATCCCAGAAGAGATGCCAGAAACCACCACACCAGTAATCCGGATATTCTCCGTATCCCACCCAAGGCAGCAGCCAGCATCAAGCAAGGCTTTCAAAAGCAGCAGCAGGCAATAGGTAATGACAGTTAGTGGGCAAGTTTCTCGTTAACCTCTTAGCAGTTTGTTGCGTCCAGAAGAAATTAGAGGAAGTGAGAATTGGATTTATAGCAACAGACTCCACTAATACTGACATGTTTGGCAGTAGCGGAAGGCACAGCCTAGACACAAGGCCATCTCCCCCTGCCAAATTTAGGAGACTGCCTCCAAGACAGAGATATCAAAGCACATAAAAATAAAGCCGTTGTGAGGATTTTTAACATAGGGGAAAAAAAGAAATGCATTTTACTAGCCTTGTTCTCAGGAAAGGCTCAGCTGCTTTTACGAAAATAAAACTCGGCCTATCTGCCCACATGGTTACAACTGAGAAAAAGGTCCTAAACATAACCCGTCTTGAAAAGACACCTGCTCTGCTTGTAGGTGTGCTACTGTAGTCTGAGAGAGAAATTACCTTCTGCTATTTAAACTGCACTGAATTTATTTCAATTCAGATTTTCTCCTGAGATGTATTAAATAAACCTACTTCAAATGGAACAACTGTATTCATAGAAACATTATCAAAGCAGTAAGTAGGGAGAGGGAAACCCAGGATTTCAGAGGTGAGCTGCTAAACCACACGGGCAACCCGTCTTACAGTTTGTGGATCATTATGATTAGTTAAGTTACAGACTGGAACTACAGTAAGCTAATGTGATGACCAATTTACCACTGCTGACAATTGACAATATATATTCCAGTACCTTAAAGACGTAATTATTAATTTTTATAACATCTACTCTGTGGGCAGGTTCCACCCAAGTATGTAGAAAAAACAATTTATGCTCTAAAAAAACCCCACAACTGAGAAGCCCTTAATTAGAACAAACCTATGAACTTCTGCAATAAATGACTGGATGCCATTAAAATAGGAGTTAGTATTCTACTGCACACTCATCATAAGGCCTTGCTAGCTACTGGATTGCCAAGAGATTACTTCAGCTGTAAAAACTGAGACAATTAGAGTACGCTGAAATCAATCAATAGAGCTTGATTAGGAAAGAACACTGGGAAACGGTGACTCCTTTAAAATCCGAAGGTCTCAAATACCCCAAACCAGAAAATAGCCTAATTTCAGTTTAAAGAAAAGCAATTTTTCCCAATTCAAACAGTACACAAATACTAGACTGTTACTCCCCTATAGCTGCCATCCTGGATTATGAGAATTCCACCACGCACCCAGGAAACCAGGCACAGAGGTGGGTCCACGTACATGCAGAGGGAGAGAAGGGGTGAAAAGCAGTTAGAAGTTCAGAAAAATCCTACAAATACTCAAGTATTTTTCCTTCCCTAACTTCCTTTTCCCAGATAGCTTCTACGATAAAGACCTTCACAGACTATTCATTTCCAGTATGATTTATCAAGCTATAAAACATTATCTGTGGTCACTTCTGCTACAAACTTCTGCACACTTGACAGTGTTTGCCAATAAGGCAGAAGATTCTGCAGTTAATCTGAGAACCCCCATTAAACTGAAATTAAACAGTTTCTGTGGAAGTCTGTTAGAGACGGAGAGTTCACAGTGTTCTTGCAAAAAAAAAAAAATCTTGAGAACCACTGACTTTAGATATTTCCATATGAAGTACCATTCTAAACATTGGATGAAGCCAAAACAGTGTAATTGCCCAAGTAGAAAAATCTTAACTCCTTCCCTGGTATATAGTCTGTAAGTTGTGGGAGACTGATTTATTTTATCCACCTCATAACACATCTTCCTTCCTGCCCTCTCATACTTGCACACTTAAAACACTGAATAGACAAGAACACATTTCTGGTACTTACTTACACTGGGAACCTGAGAATGATCAATTAGTCAACATGATAAATAATCTGTGAAAAGACAGCAAGCTACTTCAGACCACAAGATAACTGGCCTGGCCTTTAAAAACTATAGGCACTGTTGATGGTCACCACGAGATGGCTAACACTGCACAGCAAAACAGTAGGTTTTGACAGTTAAAACTGCACACAAAAACTAACTCTACGTTGAAATATACAGTTTATTTTCTCAAAGTCAAGCAATACCATTTGTCAGTAGGTAAGTGTTAAGCATCAGGCAGGAAAACTGTACATTTTCACTCTGGGCTGCAGGATCCAAACAGTTGGAGAAACATAGTGGAAATCTTTCACTATACAAAGAGATCTATAGAATTGAGAACAACATAGGGTGAAGAAACAGCCATCCCCAGGATGCCAAAGGCAAAACATTAGCACCAGATTTTTTCAAAAAGCAACAGTATAGCTATTTACAAATTTACATGTAACATTGGGAGGCAACCATCTTCAGGTTCCCAGGGTGAGAGATTTTCAACAGTTTTGTAAAAGGAAAGGAGAGAATGGTGTCTACGCAACTGTTCTGTGAAAAGTATAATATATATAGCATTCACAATATTGCTACTTTTTATCAGAAAGATCTAAATCAAAGTACTGTATACAAACACATTGTAATTATATTATTATTCACATTTCACATACACATTTCAGAGTAACCACAATATGTAAAATTTTTAAAATGCCACAGATAAAACAATGCACACTTTTCTCCAAGCTAAAAGACAAGCATAATTTATTTGGGAATTGTTTAGTTTGGGGTTTGTTATGGTTAAGGGATAAGTTTAAGGACAAAGGGATCACTTGTCCTAGGAACATAGCAGCATATAACTGTGAGATGCCAGAAGACTACGTTTCTGAATTAGGAGAAAGAAACAAAGGTCAGCTGTAGGTCTTGTAAAATGGTAGCTCCATTTGACCTCAACTGATACACATCAACATAATGTCATTAAAAATTTGGTCCAGGTATACAAAGTAGTGCACTATAAGGGGGGCAACAGTCCTTTTAACGTTTGCACCTGTCTGTAAAGGAACTGGTTCCAGAAGATTTTTGCTCCCCAGTTCCCCAACTCGCAAGGAATTCGCTCATCAGCGCCTCTTCAGTTCTCTCCCCGCAAAAGAGAGAATTCAGGTAAGGACAGAAAAACTTTTGTGAATGCTGCCACTGCAGGAATAGTGGGAAGAATTCTTTTCTCTCTCTTTTCAACACCTAACTACTTGTATTTTCAACCTGCTTAGCTACAGACTGGCATTCACATCAGCCTTGAAAATGGCTTCTTGTTGGGTAACCTGTTTGTCTACAGAGAGATAAATGTTTTCCTTACTACAATATAAATGGCATATACACAAAGTCATCTAAGACTTTCCTTTGCCTGCAAAACTTTATCTTAACATAGTACTTGACGCTTAGACACTACAGAATTTCTCTGTAGGTATCTGAGCAAGTCAGCATAACCTATTACTGTGCTAAAACATGAGTTAGCATCTCTTTTTAGAGCTACTGGAAATAATCCGTTACAAGTCAATGGCAGTATTACCAGAACGCAACCAGTAATCTGGTACTGTGAACTAGCATCCTCTCATTTATCATTGTGCAATGGAAAAAACAAACAAACAAAACCCACTTATGTTCACAGTTACAAAGCAGAATTGTTCCGAGTAATGTGCAGTATTTACATGGCAGAAGTGTTTATATTGCATTTGGTAGTATGAGAAGGCGGAAAGAACGAACAGCATTATGTAGGTCAACTTCAGTATAACTTAACTGTCTACATAAAACCATCACAATGTTGAGCAATCAGAAGAAAAATAGAAGCACTGTCCTTAGCCTACATTTATTTTCATAAAGTGTAGAGAGTTTGGGGGAAGAAGAATAAGAACATGCATAAAAAAGCACAAGAAAGAGCAAATGAGCCTTCTAAATAATTTAGATGAGAAATGTTTTGAACAAAATCAGCACAGTACTTCCAGCCCGTTTCTTAAATCAAGTACAACTTGGTAAAGAAAATCACTTGCATTGCAGTAAGAGGGTGTACAAATATGTCTTGCAAAATAATTTTAAAAAAAATCTTCAGCAAGATAGCCATTAGGTGACTTGCAAGCTGGTTTAAAAAGTGTTTAACTGAGACGGATTTTAAAGTTATTTTCTGCAAGGGGAAAGTGCCGTCCTGTATACAATATCACAAAAAAGTGTCTGATGCCACAGGATCAGAGTGACACTACATTTCAGCAATCTGAATATATTAGCTATAAGATGCACGCTTCCCCTATTTAATGTGTCTTTAAAAAAAAGTCACTAAATTTAGAGCTTCTAAATTTGTGTGCATTCATAAATCGCTGTTGGGTTTCCCAGCAGTCTGTACAGCATCTGAACATAAAGAAAGAATACAACCTATTCTAAAAAACATTGTTGTTTGCATGCACAACTGCCACAGACTTTGAACTTACTCAGCAGAAAGGTTAAGAGTCTATCCTTTTCTGTGGAGCTTTCTGTAAGTTAAGCAATGAGAAACAGCTGAAGAGTCCAGCAATAAAAATGTGTTCTAAAAAATTAAATACATCATCCCAAAAAAAAAGAAAGAGAGCATTATTGCTGTTGTGAGAGCTATTTTTCTCTTGTGCACTTGTTTCTCTACTGGACACTCAGACAAGCCAAGATACTCATTTGTGTACTTGGAAACTCCCCCATCCCTTCCATCTTTCCCATTTTTCACATCCTTGGTCAAACTCAGCCCTCTTATTTGAGCCGTTCAGGTTGGAGGCTATCGGTCAGACACTTCAGTTGCTCTTCCCCCAGCTTGATCTTGTCCTCAAGCTCTCGCTGCTCAATGATCAGGGCTGACTTCATTTTTACAAAGTGCTCATAGTCTGCTAAGTTCTCCTCACTCAAGTAGCTCGCCAAAATGTCAAAGACAATACGCTCTCGACGATCCAGGTTTTCCTTCAGTTCTTTTGCATCTTCATGTTGCTGGGTCAGCAGCTTCTGCTTCTCTACCAACGTCCGCTTAGGAGAAAAGAAAAACAGTTAAAAATTCACTGGGTTCACCAGGTTGGGGCAACACCTTCAGTGTTTAAGTCTCAAGTCTGTTTTATCTGCAAAGACAAAGATTTTCCTGCATATTTAGAGAGGGGGAATAAGATTGCTCTTTAAAGTTTATGCTAATAAAATGCATTAACAAACAGGGAAAAAATGTAGTGAATCAATGAAAGACGCACCATTAATTTCTATTGGCCTCAATAGCAAGAACTTCAAAGACTACTTTACTATTTAATAATTCAAAATAGTTACATAAAATACAGTTGCCTTTGAGAAACATCCAAGTCCTACAAATTAAGACTTCACTCAGCAATGTCTTACATCTTCAATACACAGCACCAAACTTCCACACTGAAACAGCTGTGGTTAGAGAACCCAGAAAGAGACTAATTAACGCAGCAATTTGTTCTTACACAGCTCCTGACACTGGGGTATTTCGCAGTTCTCCTGCAATCCACATGGCTTCTCCATGAGATGTGAAGTTGTGTGGTCTTAAGACATGAGCAAGAGTGAGAGCTGGGGCAAGACAACAGGAGGGAAGAAAAAGTAAAAAAAAAAAAAGTATTATCTTCCCAAAAGGGCTGTAAATTTTCTGCTTTGTGCTGTCACAAGAGACAAAATAGGAAAAAGGGAGGCTGAATGGAGAAACTCCCAAAGAAAGAAGGCAGGAGCTACATCCCATTCACACATAGGTATCTCATCCAACTTCACCTGTCTACACAGTAGACAGCCACACCTGAATCACTCAGCTACTCTCCTTTAGCAGAATATGGAAAGAAACAGGAGCATTATTAATCTGACCTAGTTCAGATGTCTGCCTAGAAGTGATCGCCTTTTTCCAGCAACAGAGTATGGCTGGCCTACTCTGACGTCAAGCATTCCTCTATAGACTTCTGAACTTAATTAAAAAGTGCCCCTAAGACGTACCACTCCATAACTTTTAGCTTTGCTTCAGACATGAATTTTGAGAACCTATGTCTTCAAATAAGCCACAGTCTGTTCAAATAAATGTGTCCATTTTTCTCATCTGGACTTTATGTTAAATCACACATGCTATAATAAGCCTGAAGGATTTACAGAAAAGTGTTTTTGTAGACTACAAAATAGAGTCTTTTCAAGATGGAAGTATGAGACAAAGGGGGATACAGACCAGCAAGCTTTAATAGACTTATCTGTCAGAGTTGCACACATATCCTGTGCTGCCTCTGTCTCTATAGACAGCACAAAGCTCAGAGGGTGAAACGCCTTCAGACTTGGGCTCTCAATGTACTTAAAATACACAGCCTAGATTAACTCAGGGTTCAAGACAGCTATGGAAGACAAGTCACAGAAATCACACATTATTAGAAAAACCACAGTTTAATCTTCCTTTGAGCTTATGCCAGGGAAAAAAATCCCACTGCAAGTTGCAAGCAGAACTATCTGCTGCAAAGAGATGGAAGTACTGTTCTCCTAAATTCACCAAGGGAACTAACAGCCAAGCCCAAACTCGGGAGCATGGCTAGACCGCTCCCCAGGGCAGCTTGTGTGTACACTGAGCAGCAGCAGAAGAATTAGACAGAATTTGATGAACACAAGAGGGCATGTATCAACCAGCTGGTAGCTCAGCTGTAGTTACCTGCCTAACCTTGGGATGAAATAGCTCTGTTTTTCAAGCCGTTTGCTATCATTGTCAACAGACACAAGAAAAATCAAATGTTTAGTCCTTCATAACAGCTCCTGAGATTTAAGCTGTATGGTTTCTTCTTACCAAGCCTATGGCATGACTTTAAGCTGAACATGAGTAACCTGACAGTTTAAGGAAAGTAAACACTACTTTTGTTATGAACTTTGCATGACACCTTAGTACCTCTGCCTTTGTGGAGGTTTAGGGAATACCTAAGAGAAGTAGGATGCAGAAAGGAAGAAGGCAAATGAGATACCTCTTTAATTTGCTTTTACCTCTGTCAAAGATGACTGACACCAGAAAGCCTGTTTTGAAGGATGAAGTGAAACACACTGTAGCAGGCTCAAGACACCATACTTGAGGAGGTTCTTTGGGCAATTGGTAAATGGCTCACCAGGCCTAAAGGTGTAAATGATGTCAGATGGTTTTATCTGACCGTCTTCAACCAACCAAAGCCAAGCAGAGTGCAGAAGGGTTTTCTGCAGTTAGCACTGCTCTGAAGCTCCAGCCAAACACAGGCCATCTGAAGCTCCTCTGATGGACCAATCTTTGGCTCTTTCTATTGAGAGTCTTTCTCAAGAATTGTTCACTGTTTTGAACCACAGCCATACGAAGAGGATCTCCCTCCATGTATTTGACTTCCCAGCATCCAGTTCCTAAACTACTATCCCTGGCACTTGTCTCTAGTCTTACAATAACAGGTCTTGTGGGTCTAGGCACCTGATCACATCTGTGGACTGCTGGTTCAGCGCTTTAGGGTTCTCAACACACTCTGGCTTTGATTGATAAGGAACGTAATGAGAAGACACTGGTCTCACTGTGTGGAAGGAAGGGAGCTGGTAGCTATTTCAAATGAAGCCTCTTTCAGAAGCTAAAGTTGAAATACCTGATACTGTTCCTTGTGGCAAAAGAGACCTATGACACGGCATCTAATAGTCAGAATATAAATCCAGCAGTGATTATTTGCCTACTGACAGACTGTTTATTTAGAAAGTCTGCTGAGCTGCTGGTGGTTCCTAGAAAGTGGAAAACTATCACAGTAATGTTTATTAGGCAACATCAGCTTCAAACAAACAAACAAAAAAATCAGTGATCACTAGGCCTATGATTCCCCAGGGATGGAAGTAATCTCCCCTCTTTTGTTTATATGGTACATTAGTAGTACACCAAATATCATCACGTGACGTACAAAATACCAAAGGAGAACCAAAAGTGCCACATGTGCCAGTCTGAATTCAAAGAAATGCACATGTAACCCTACATGCATTGTATTTATAGTCAAACTACCAGGGGACTTGATCCATCTGACAAGCATCTCTGACCAACACTTTTAGATGTATTTCTGATGTTACTATGGCAAGACTTTCGTGTCAGTGCATGAGAAGATGAATGGGGATTAAAATATGTTAGGGATTTGGATTTCTGTCAGTCTAAATTTGACAGCAGAACACACAATTTCTGACTGCCCTTACTACACCACCTACTCCCCTTCTTCCTTTTCCACACCTAGCCAATAAGCTATTTTTATCACAGCTCTCAAACTGTGTTTCTTAAATGATCATATCATCTGGTAGCTCTTTCTCAGCTCACACTCCCATCTTTGAGCCCATTAGGCAACTGCAACCACATTCAGAAAAAAGAAGTCTAAAGAAGGATTAAATTTCCTTAAGTTTCAGAAGCTTTGATCTGCCCTCTAATAAGCTGTCAAATAACTTCCCTTTGCCTCAGTCAGAAAGGGGTCTCGACAGCCATTAAACAACTATGTTTGGCAGCAGCTGGGGCCAAACAGCAAAAACACAGCTTCAGACTAGTCCCAGCACTTACTGGTTCTTATCGGTGAAACAACAGAACACGCTGAAGAAACATAACATGAATCAACAGCCTGTGGAAAAAAATTCTGTTACAACACTTAGGTGGACTGCTGGCATTTCAGTCCACAGCTACAAGCCTCCTTTTTATGCTCTTATCAGTAGTTCCCCTCTTTCTTTCAACTTTTGCTAAGAAGTCTGTTTTCCAGTATGTTGCACCCTAAACCACCACTTAAAAGCAAGGCAAAGAGAAAAGTTTTAAGAAATCTAAAGAAAACGGCCTTATGAGATTTATACATTCACTATCCCTCCTCTTGAGCTCTGCAATTTAGATAAACAAAACCAAGCAAAAACCCCCACACCAGGTTCACTAAATGTAGTGATATTATTATTGGCCTTTCTCACCCGTTCTTCTGGAGAGGTATTTTCATCCAGGTTATTAAGGGCATTTTCCACCCGGGCCAGACGACCTGATAGCGACAGCAGGAGGTTGACTACTTTGTCAAGGTCACCAATAAACATCTTGAATTTGTCGAACTCATTTGGTTTGCAGACTTCTTTCACAATGGCCTCTACCTCCTCCCCCAGTATACTGTTTGCTTGGATGTCTTCCAGAAGTGTCTCCCGTGCTTCCCTCAGCACCTGCAGCTTCCTACTAATGCTGTCAATAAGTTCTTGCTGTGGAAAATAAAGGGGATGAGAATTTATTAGCACTACTGCATTTTTCCTCCCCATTTCTGAAAGTCATGTCAGAAATCTAGCATTTTAATACACTGAAACTCCCATGTGGCTTTGACAATGAGTGCATTACAAATAAATGTATGTCTAAGTATATGTCTAAGGTCTACACATCTGGATTCAAAGGTTCAGGATGTAGGTCTACGATGCTCAGCTTGAGACCTGTGTTAAAGCAATTGACCTTTATGGCAAAAGATGAAGGACTTCCACCCCCCCCGCAAGCATTCCTTCTGCTTCTTTGAACAGCTTCAAAGCCTGCTATGGAACAGCATAAAGTACAGTGCATCCTTTTCTCTCTAAATAGCAGGTCCATAATACCTTTCTGAAGAGCTACACTTAGGAAGATAAACAGTACTAGGAAAACAATCCTGTATTTTCCACATGACGCAGTTAAAACTAGGGCACTGTCTAGCTTTTTCTTCCTTTCTGCATAATATTAGCATCCCTCCAATAGCAGTCTTTCCACTCTCAGAAAATCTTAGCATTAATACTGCCTCGCAACATTTCTGTAGGGAAATCACAGTCCCTGTGGCACAGAACAGGGAACAAAATCTACTTCTGTATTGTATAAGCAGCCCTGTGTGAAGCTGTGCAAAGTGGCTCTGCCAAAGGACAAAACAAGTATCTTTGGCTGCCACTGTCCTATGCCTGGTGAATATACCACCTCATCTGCAGTTTTTTGGGGTTTCTCTAGCATAATCCCCCGCTGCCTGGGATGCACATGCCCAGGCTTAGGAAAAGCATGTCAGGTGCATCACCAGCAGAGCCAGACCAAGAACCCAGATCTCATCCCTCAGTGACCTGTGTTCCATCTGTGCTGCCCGGCTACCTCCCTGCATTTGGGCAAGAGGTCTTTCTTCTTATGTGTCCATTAGCTTTCAATTGTCACAAGGGGTGGAAGTCAGTTCAGCTAGTCGTCTACCCTATCATGAGATGAATCACACCCTAAAAATGCCTCATTCATTTAAATGTAGATGCCTATTTAGTATTCAGCTGATTTCAGGAAAGAAAAATTCTCAAAGCATTCTCTAAACATACACCTCTTAATGCAATTTCTAAATGAAAATTACATCCTTTAAAATAGTCATTATTTCCCAGTACCCCTTCAATTTTTTTTTGAAAAAAATTACTCATGACATTCTTTAGGAACTCTGCTTTCTAAATGCAAATCTGATTACAAGCCTTCATGATTACTGAGAAACATACTGATAGCAGCTACCACTCTCAGATGCCACTGAACAGTCATTGCCAATTTATTTTGGAAACAATTAAAAAAAAAAAAAAAAAAAGCCTGCCATCTTAACAGAAAGCAACTACACCCTGAAAATTTAACAGCCTTTTTGAAAGTAGAAATTCAACACATGGATTATCTGGGCTGGTTTTCTCCTTTTTGATTTAATATACTCAGGCCAGGTTAATCTGGATTTGGGTTATCTGTTAGTCTGGGTGCCCAAAAGATTAAGGTAGTAAGCAGTTCTACAGATGCCTGCTTTACTGACTGATTAATCTGCAGGATTTGATTTTTTTTTTCCCCTCTTCTCTCAATGCAAATGCAGTTTGATTTGGATTATGTAGGTCACAGTGCTACACACTCATTTCCCTCAGATGACATGCACATGCACAATGCTGCTGTTTTACCATCCAAAACACAACAGGATACTGTTGTGCTCTATGTTACTATCTCGAGTTTTCCACTCCTGCAGCTGTGCTGCAACTTTCTCTAATGAAAAAAAGCCGTATGTGTGCTCAACATTTACCAATCTGGTCTGACGATCCAGATCAGCTCTCTCCAAGTTTCTTTCTTTAAAAAAAAAAAAAAAAAAGCCATTTTCCCAGTAGCATCCTATTTACATGTTCCCAAGCAGTTGAAGCTAGCCTCTAAAGGACTGCTTTTATAGGTGAGAAGGCCGTAAGTGCTTGCCTCTCTTTAAGACTGTGATATCTATTAAGAATTGGATTATGATCACTGATTGCTTTCTACCCAGATGAAGCAGCCTTTGACTGCAGCAACTGTGAGCTCACTACAAGCTTTTGCTAACCAGCAGAAAACCTGTATTACGTTCAATATCTACTGAGCCAGAAGAGCTCCAATCTACATCTTGAAACTGGCAGATGAATAATTTATAGCTGTGAATTCTGTACCAGCAAACAAGAAAACAATAAAACCTCATCTTTTTCTAGTAATTCTTGCTGATCTGACTAGCAACACAGAAAGTAGCTCAGCAGAGTGCTGCTCAGGTGGTTCACTGCTTGGCATACTTTACGTAAATTACTCTGCTCTCAGCTCACCACCCCATTTCACATGAAGTTCAGGCCTAAAAGCAGAATAAACTTGGTACTCTTCAATTACTTTTACACTCTTCAGGAGCTGCTGAAACTTTCCTAAAGGCAAAGGGGACACTTCCTACTCAGCCACACATGGATTTTCCTTACTATAAAAAACACTCTTGTAGCATCTTCAACTTCTGTTTGATATTTTATAATTGTCGTAAACCTACATTAAACTCAGTACATGAGACACACACATTCCATTCCTGCTAGCTGGGGATACAGGGATAGTTGTGTCATCGTCCCCCCCCCCCCAAATTAATGAATCTATATGAAATTCCTATACTTATTTCAAAAGAAAAGAAAAAAGCACCACACATTTCTGGTTTGCAGAGAATGACAAATATTACAATCATTCCACAGTGGGCTGCAATTAAGATATCTCATAACAGAACTGACCGATTTCTAGGAATCAAGGAACAGGTTCTGGGCGTATGCCTCCTCTAAAATAACTGAAGTCATAAAGTGTGCTATTAAAGTGTTCAGGTCCTTAATGATCCCTTGTTAAACTGTTGCCAAATATGTGAAACTGGGCCAAGTTATATATTCTGGCTGTTTTATAAAGATGCCTTGACCCACTTACCACGAGTTTTATACATTTTCTGACAAGATCCAAGATGAAAGCCCACTGAACTGAATGCTCGCATCTTACCACATGTGGAGGAGCAGGAAAAGAAGTAAGCAGCAACGTGTGCGTGGCTACAACTATATGTATATTCAGAGAAGAACATGGGGGAGCTTGCTAAAAGCTCTTCATTAAATACTTCCTATCTCATATGATTAGCGATGTATACTGGAGCTGGGGGGATGGAGGGAGAAGTACGTAAAGGGTGAACATAATTTTCCTGTTAACAGACACCAACGCAAATAAATGGCACTTCTGCTTATAAAAGTTTTAGTATTTAGTTTGTCGGGCAAACAAGAAAGGCTTAAGTTTAACACGCCCCCCTCCCCATACATACATTCCATAATTAATGAGGAGGAGACTAATTCTAGCAAAAATGATGAACGTGACTGTGATGTGTGGCACCAGATAAAACCAAATTATTCAAAATGCAGTGAAATCATTAATTTGCCTAAGTAGTACAGCTGTTGGATTCAGCAGCTGTCTGGCAAGAGGGTAAGGGCAGCTCTCCTGCTGCAACCACACCGTGCCCCCAGCAGTGCACGCCGTATTGAACTGTGCGATGCAGGGGGAGCAGAGGAAGGGAGGGAAGGCTGAGGGAGATTAAAATAACCAGAGTGGTAACAGAGAACACTACAGCCCCCTCAAATGCAGTGGCATCCACTCCTGCACTGAACCAGAGGTGGGAATCTCCTATGGAATCTCTCATTCTTGGCAACTAAATATATTCCTAATATTTAATTAAAAGACATTTCTTTGGGACTGGATTACCAAATGCATCCTGGCAGTTGATTATTAAGCAGAGAGCTGACTTCAACAGAAAAGATCTGCACTGCACTGGCTTAGGTAAACAGAGTTAAACTACATCACTTTAATTGATCGAACAGACCACTTCCTCCAGCTTATCCGTACTGGGAGCTATGATTAAAATATTTTGTGCCAAATCACTAATGAGATGAGTGTGATGATTTTAACATAGGACAACACTTTCTCAAACCACAGAAATGACATTATATCATCATTTTAATACCTAGGGGATTATGTTGACCTTAGATCAGAAATAAAACACCAAAGGATGGGAATAAACAAGAGTGGAGAAGACTGCCTCCCTTGTGATGAGTAACTGCCACTGAATCCACCAAGCTGACTAGCTATCTCCCATCACTACTGTTATTAATTTGGGAGGTAGGAGAAATAGTGGGCAAAGTGGTTTGTTGCCCATGAAAACAAATGCAAAAAAAAAAAAAAAAAAGAAAAAGAGAAGAAGGAGGCGTGTGTCTTCCTTCTCTCTCATGACAAACCCAAACCCTGGCCCTAAATTTCCGAAGTATGGAGCAACTAAAACCACCACCAGTTACAGTGGGATACATAAGCACTACTGTTTCTTTGTACATAGCAAGTGAGAGAAATACACTAGAATCTCAAATGGAAAACAGTATTTGAAAATAACCTCCCCAAAACTTCTCCCCTTGGGACCTTCCAAAATGTGCACCAAGCTGCAAAAAAGCACTTAATGTGAGTACCTAAATTCACAGCTGGACACAGAACACCACCCCCCGACACCCCCCGCCCCAAACCCCACACCCCAGGCTGATTTTCCAAGTGATCCTGTACATCTAGAAGGCCTTTTATTTAGGGGTGTTTACCTAGTAAATTCACAGTTAATGAAATACACGTAACCAAGAGCCTCCCACTACACTTTCAGAAATGTCTTTTACCTTCTTTTCTGACAAGTCATGATCCAGCTCGTCTTCAGAATCATCCTCGCTCTGCTGCTGCTGCTGCTGCTCCTGCATGTCCTTCATTTTAATCAGCAGCTCTGCCTTCGGTGCAGATGTGCTGTAGTAAGTAGAATTGCTTGTCAGGGAGATGGCAGACGGCGCACTCTGCTCCTCTTTCCTGGTAAAAAGTCAAAACTTTCATTAACTGCCTTGACACCCTAATTGCTGAAAAGAAAGGACAACCTTTTAGAGCCATCATTTCACCAAGCAAGCAGGTGAGCCAGAAAGAAAGCCATTAGCTTGGAAATAGGATAAATAAATACTAGTTGTGAAGAAAATTTCTATGAACTCAGCACATGCCCATCAAAAGCTAAAACTGGAGTAGTGCAGAAGACCTTCCACCATTACAATGAGTGAAATGGACCTAAGATATCTCAGCTGGAAACAAAATGTAAAGTTACATTATACTAAGAAGTGCAAAGACCTCAGTATCAGAGAGAGTATCCTTTCAGACTGCCAAATGTGAGCTACTGCAACGTAAGTATGGAATTACACATTAACTTCTCGAGAAGGCTACAACTTAATTTGATAACTCATACCAAGAAAACAAAAGACCCACAGAACATCAACATAGAAGGAATTTAATGGAATTCATATCTTTTCTTACTTTGCTCTCATTCACTTCCAGGAAATGCCTCATGCCCACTTCAAGATGTCTTTGTAAATTTTCATCACATAAAAAAGGCTAAAATATTATTCCTTCTCTATCCAGTTACTAAACCGGATGATCTTGGTAAAATATCTAAACACTGTGAAATGGGAGAAGTTAATTATTCCTTAAGTTCTCACACAAACAGTTTTCAACCGGGTCTCAGGAAACTTTTCATATTGTACAACACTATTTTTTCTGTCATCAATGCTATCCTCAGCAGTGTTACGCTTGACTGGTATTCTAATGGAAAAGTCTCAGAAAAGGCCCAAACCTCAACAGTAGGAAGAGCTTCAGCACCCTAGGAAAACTGACACAATTTGGACAGCAGCTTACAAGGAACCACTGGCCTACAGAAAGTAATACTCACTTCTCCTCTGAAATTTTTGGAGAAGGAACTTTTGGCAGGAGCTTCCTGCGCTGCTGAGCTTCTTCTAGGAGGTGTTCATCTTTAGGGAATATTCCAACCATCAGATCCATTGTTGTTTTTATTTTCACACTAGGATCTAGTATGTCTGCTAGAGATTTATCTCTTCCCACAATCTCTCTAGCTAATTCCTCTGACTTCCAGTCTTCAAAGGTCTTCTCTTTGGCCTTTACATAGCTGACTGCTGGCGTGGCAGCACTGCTGTCCTTCAAGTTGCTTCCAGGTTCTTGAGCTGGTTGAGGGTCAGCTGGTTTGGTTCTGGCTTCTGGCTCTGGCTCTACACCTTGCCTGGTGTAAGCACAGAAACGTGAATAGGATTGCTCAGAAGTGCTGAGTGTTTTAATTTGGTCCTTTTCCAAACCACTGGGTAAAGCAGGAGGCTCCATAGTACTGACAAGACTTTGCCGACTCTCTTTCTCTGCGCTGCTCTCAGAATGAACTATCTTGATGGGAACCATTTTCACCGTAGTATTGTTGTCTATAACCCTTTCAATTCTGGAAAATAAGGAAAATTGATCTTTAGAAATGGAAGAACCTTACATCTCAGTTCTTATCTGCAAATCAGAGGGGAAGCCCAAAGACGAAAAAAGGTAGATAAGAGATCTAGGTAATAGAATATTCCTTGCACTGTGTCTGAAACCCTAAATCTACATGTTTTCTTTTCTGCCCACACATTTTAGATAGTATTAGTGCATTTGTAAGTAATCCTGACATCAGCCTTGCACAATACTCACATTATGGGACTTCTGTTCGTTTCCATGAACATGAGGGTACAATCTCAGCAGCCAGGCCCCGGATTTGAGCCAGTGCTGCTGAACCTTGTTGCCACACAGAGGAAAACATGCCTTGAGCTCAACCTCATTGCCTTACACACATCCAACAGTGGCCTCAGTTTTTGGCCTGACAGGCGGCTTAGCTGCCTGGGGAGTTTGTGATGCCCTCACATCAATTCCCAGCTCTTCCAAGGGAAGAGACAACAGACCAGATGGAAGCATCCTGCAGGCTAGGCCTTTCCTGAGCTACAAGAATAACAAATAATCACACACGGAAAACCTGGAAATAATTCAAAACTTAATTACATGATTAAAAAAAATAATCTGTATTTGTAAAATTTCACACAAGATACAGAAGTTTATTAAATAGATCCTACCATAGTGTCCTAGTTTTCTACTTAAAGAAGAAAAAACAGCCACTGAAGAAGATAACACACAATTCTGGACACTCCTTTTAAGGGAAGCTTACAGCAAAAATTCTGTCCTGCATACCACAAAGGGCCACCTTGGACATTACCTAAGGCAAGCTATTTGAAGAGGAGGCTAACTTAGATTTTTAAATTGGACAATAACATGTTAAATAACATTACTGAAACATCTGTACTGTATGTAAACCATATAAGAAACTGAAGTCTAGTTTGGTGGTTTTGAGTTTGCAGAAAGTTTAAAATTACTGTCATAATGTGGGTTTGGAAGCTCTACAGCAAGTAAAGGAACATTGCCTACTAGCTAAAATATCTGGTTTCATCTGGCTGGGTAGCTTGCCGCCTTTCAGATAAGTGAGCAAGACATACTACGGCTCTTTTCCTCTAAGCGTGGGTGTGTTGCTTCCCTTAAAAATAAACTTATACTTTATTGTGCTGTACTCTTCTTTTGTAGGGAATAGCAAAATCTGTTTGACTTTGTATTTTTCAGAAGTTGTATCTTATATTTTAAAGGTATATTTGCTTCTGAATTAATGTGCTGCCTCCCAATAGGTGTTTACTTTCCTCATGTGCTTTGCAGACACGCTTTAGCATTCTGATCCAACTTTCAGGGCATGTTTTCCAGCCCATGCTGAACCCCCCCCCCCCTCCAATTCGGTCAGGGTGTTTTCGTTCAAGGTGACTGCCATTTTGAAGAGCTCGCTCCCATGTCAGCCACTCGGCCCCAGCTCCCTGCCTGCAGATGTGGGCTCTCCTGCCTACCTGCAGCAGAGCTGGGCAGAGGCCTGCCACTGCCCCTTTCTTTTGTTTGTTTTTAAATAAAGCCCACGCCTTTTGAACTCCACCAGTCTGTGAAGAGGAACACATTTTTGAATTTGGAGGAAATACAAGATGCATGCATAAGTGTGTGTGGGACAAGTGGAAGAAGTAAGCTGACTGCAATTCTTTACCTAAAATGCCCAGCATCTCTTTTGAGACTCCGAGTACATTCCTCTCAGCCTAGTAAAAGATTTTCCAGATACTTAAGGCATCATCAAGTCAACTGATTTCAGTCAGAGCAAAGAGAGTTCAACACCAGGTGCTTCAGAAATTCTGTTTCTGCAATCACTATCCTCCTGATTTCTGAAGGTTTTCCATTTGTCGAACTGTGGCATGAAATTTTGCTTTGCAGCTACTCTGCTTGTGGCCATTATGAAGCTTTACTCCAACCATGAGCACAGTCACTCCTTGGCTTGAGTGCATGTTTACTGGAAATCTATCGATGCACATCTACTGATGCAGTCTTTTCATCTTATTATTGCTAAACAGCCGTCTTTGGAAATAGCTGGGTTCTGCACACCACCACCATTTCCCTACACTACATTGTTCTACCTAAAACACTGCAGGAAACCCTGCACACTCACTCAGTTTATCCTGTTGATAAACAAGGCACCTTTCTTAAAGAAAACAGCCACATGCTGACATCATCAAACATCTGCTGCCCACAGCATGCAAACTGGCATGTCCAAAAGCTTATATGCAAGGAGCCAATAGAAGTAATAAGCCAAATCTAATTAATTGCATATTAAGATAAATCTACTTGATGTATTTTACTCCTATGAAATAAATACCATATAGAAGGTTCAGAGGTATGGCCCGCATGTCTTTCCTTTTTTGCCATACCTGTTTTATTGAGTAATGTAATTATTAACTGAGGACAATACATTATGCACAAACAAGAGCTGTCTGGACTTAAGAATTTTAAATGTTAACAAAAGATTTGCAGGCTAAGTGTATTATCATTCAGATATAGGCATATAATTAGGTACACCTCAGTGCTCATTTCAACATTAAAGCTTAGTAAAAAGGAAGGACAAATACAATTAGCTTTCTAGGCATCCTGAGTATCTATTAATAAAGCAATAAATTAAGGAAGTCATTACTGTCATCTACCTTTACACAAAGATGCTAGGGTTCACATGACATGTTGCACTTTTCATAGTAAACGGTATTACTACTTTATGTTAAAAACACTGCAGGATGAAATCTCATTTTTTTTCTCCAGTAGTTACAAGAGGAAAAACATCAAGGCATGTTTAGGGGAAAAAAGTGATTCATATTTTCTATGTCATAAGGCACACTGGAAAACAGCATTGAGTCTATTCAACTATTTACATTACAGTAGAGAAAAGCTATTCCAACTGCTTTTGCTCAGAGAAGCAACCTCTGCATTCATTCAGCCTAGAAGTTTTGTTTTCATTCTTTAACCATGAATTATAGTGCTGAAGGATTTATGAAAACTAAGATGCCTGAGCTTCCTGGAAGAGTTTGTTATCTTGTGGGAGAATAACCTTTTATGATGTTAGCAGCATATGACAGATATAACAATCAATTAATTTCAGTCTGTTTGTCTAATTCTGAGTTAGTTAATTCTGTCAGTTCTGGGACTGACACTCTCCTGCTGAATCTTCAGCCCATCTCAACACAAACACTGCTGTAGACCCCTCCCGCACACTAGCTGGAGTGCCATGTTTCATCGTAAAAGCAACATGAAAACAGTCATGATTTGACAGTGTACCTTACTGTGCGCGCTTTCAAAACAGATGTTCTCACAAAGGATACAGCTTCCTTTCCCACATCTGCTTTGTCCCTATGCCAATTAATATTCATATATGACACCCAGGCTTACAGTGGAAAATCCATTTGATTCCATCCCTTTCATTTTCTACTAACTCCCAGCTGTAACACCTGAGCAGCATCAGTCAACTAAAAGAAACCACAGACCAGTTGAAGGACTTTAATGGTACCAATTGGAATTTCACACAAGTCTTAGGTCTCTTTAGGACGTGCTGTAATGGTTCATGCTTAATGAACGCGAAGGATGTGCTTTTAGTAAAGAAAACGAACAGTCAACCATTAATAAGGTCTAACTAGGCAAAAAGTGTTAATAAAATAGTAAAGGAGTTACATCTAGTACCTGGCTGGGTTCTCATCCTGTACGGACACAGGAGGTTTATCAGTGAGCTTCTGTGGTGCAAACTGAGGAGAAGGGGACCTTGATGTCTCCATGCCAGGTTTTTGAAGATACCGATACTTGGAAGATAATACAGACTCAGACCTAAGGTGCGTTTTTTCTTCTAAGTGCTGACAAACATTCTCCGTGGATGATGCTTGCTGGAGCTGCTGTGGATTAGCACTCTTCAATTTTCCATTGAAAGCTGCAGGACTCTGACAGAGAGAGGAGTGACTGGCAAACACTTCGGCAGAGCTGGGGGACGAGGACAGACAGGGCCGGTTGGGCGCTACCAGCAGAGATTCAGAAGAGGTGCCAAGCGATGGTACAGAATTGTCCGGTCGCCTGTATTTATCTCTTTTAGGCGGTGGTGGCCTCTGAGGAGCAGGTCCACGCTTCTTGTTCAGCAGCACCGGCTCTACCCTATGGTTTTCTTCTCCTTTGCCCCGGGACAGACAGGAGTGGTTCTCGTTCAAGGTCTGTGGCTCCGAGCAGGGCAGATGAGGCAGGCTATGATCCTTGCTCTTCTCGTTCACGTTTTCCTGAGTGTATCGGTAATCACTAGGCAATGTCCCAGACCTCCCCCGCCTCTCGTGAGGCAGAACTGTAGGCTCTCGCGCGTGCAAAGGTCTGACAGATGCCTTCCACTTGTGGCCTAAATTCTGGTCCAGCTGATCCCTCTTCTCCTGTGGGTTTTCCCTCAGGGCCCCTGGGTCAGCTTGCCTAGAGAGAAGAACACATCGTTAGCGCGCTGCTGATTTACTTCCTTTGGCACGAGGCCACCGCACCGATGCGGGAAGCTTGAACACTGAGATCACATCCAACATTTAACACCAACTCCTCCAATCTATGGTAACTGTACGTCACAAAAACATCCTCTGATGTATGGGCATACACAGTGTACCTAATCTAACGTGATGAGTCAAAGCATAATGTCAGGCTAAATTAGGGCATGGAGCACCGCAGGAAAAGACACAACCTTCGGGTAACCCAAGGCACTGCAGTGTGCACGGCGTAATTAAATGCACAGCACACCTCAAGTGCTGATGTATGTGGCACAGCCAAACGTGCAAATGTTGGTAGAAAATAAAACTGTCTCAAGAAGAGGAATCCTAATACTAAAATTTATTTCTCTTCTTGCTTCAGAGTCAGTAAAGAAGTGCGGAAAACAAGTTTCTTCTCCATGTGCAAAATTTATATGTCAGTGTCATTTTAAATGTGAATTGAATACCATGAACTTTAATTATGAATCTGGAGGTTGAATTTTTGCATAACTGGTGAAAAACGAAATGAGTGCAAACAAAACGTTTGCTGAAGCTAAAAAACTGGGAAAGGGAAAATGAGTATCTCCTGAAAAAAAGACAGAAAAGGAAATTTAGAAAGGATAGTATTTTCCAGTCAGGCTTATTTTAAACTTGAACTTCTTTTGCCATGTCAGCACAAATGACAAACAATGGCCAAAAAGGCCTTATCTTAGACAGAAATATTTTTGGGTTTATTCCAATTTTACACTCTCTATTTCTCTAGCCAGCAAACAGGCTTTTGCAGCTCCAGGCTTTTGCTTTGCCACAAGACATGTAGCTCATTTGTGCTCACCAGATAAAGACAAATTGGGAAAGAAACAGAAGGCAGAAAAAAAGAAAAGTACCTCTGAAGCCCCAAGAGGAGACAGGTTTGCTCTCTGCTTAAAGGAGGCTGAAGAGACACTGTGAGCTTAGAAAAGAAGCTGCAACAGAGAAGTAAAAGGCTTCAGAGAGCTGCTAATATAATTTCTGCTGCCAGCAGTGCTGGCCTCTGTATTTTGAAGTAGTAACCCTGTAGACATGCACTGCCCAAGCTTTCTTTTGAGGGGACTGAAAGAGGCATCTTTCCCAGCCTATTTGTAAAGTAAGGTTAACTTGAATTTTCAGTGTAAACAGGTTATTAACATTACTGTACCAGTTTTGAGAATAAGTCTATAGGCGGTTAACATCAGCATGAAAACGACATTTGAGATAAAATCACATAAAATACATAATAGGTTAAAGGCCATTATTAATTCAAGAAGAAAAAATTTGGAGCAATTACTCACTACATTACTATTTTAATTAAATTAAAACAAATTTTTAAAATTAAGTATTGTGGGAAAACAACTGATTAGATGTGGGTTCTACTTTCACACCTGTACAATCAAATTACATTCAAAATTATTTTTTAGTCCTTGGATCTGTGATGTTTTAGCACTTATGGAAAAAAGTTCTAAAATAAATCTGGACATTGTCATTAAACTGCCTGATGTATGGGATTTTAAATAATCGTCCTTCACACCGATTTTTACAGGTCAGTAATAAAATAGCATTGTACTTCCAAGAGAGATGGCTTTTTCACAATTTAATTCCTTAACAGTCACATACACAATCTCTCTCTCTCTCTCATGTGAAGTGTTAAATTTTACAATTCAATTTTAACAGCTAAATTTTCAATTTAAGATGAATGAGGAGCTGAATATTGTTTAAACTCAGATCTTTTCATATTGCTTTTAACTAAGAGCAGTTGGTTCAGACAACGTCAAGTCATCTGACAAATTCAGAGTCAATTCTGTTTTACAAAGCAGCATTTATTGACTTCTATTTTAACACTAGACGAAGGACAGTTTTATTAAGTAAAATGATGTAAGGCCAGAAAGACCAACGCTATTCAGATTTGGTTACATAGCATCTCTAGAGTCAGCTGGTTTTCCCTAGTGAGTTCAATGTAAGCACCAGACCTGTAAATAGTTCCACTAATTTTAATGGAAATATTTACTGAATGAAGATTGCAGGCCTTAAGTATGAAATAATGTGTTTAAATCAGTGTTTTTCATTGTCTAAATAACCCATGCAGAGCGTAATTTTCTCCTAGTTAACCCATGTAAAAAAATTCTTCAGGCCTCTCTATTCATCATCACATACATAAGCCATAACATAAGACAGTATACCAGCTGCACTTAGGTGCATGGAAGAATCAAGGGCACGGCACAAAAAGTCGCAAAGACATAAATTACATGCACTACCTCAGCCAGTTTGCAAAGTATACATTGAACTTCGCATGCACATCAGGAGTGGGTGTGCTGGTGGAAGCAAACAGGACAGAGTATACCCCTTATCTGACAAGTTTACATATCCAAGGCATAAAACCAAATTTGTTTAATATTACCCCGGCTCAGAAGCAATAAATGCTTTAGTAGTCCTGCCACCTTCCAAAATAGAGTAAAAGGAAATAAAGAATCACAGCACAGAGAAATTTAGAGATGCTACATTTGCAAACGTGGAGATAAAATTCAGAGATTACGTATGTGCCTTCATACAGCTTCCACAAAATTAATCAAACATTTTGCAGTGCCACAGAAAATGGGTCTGAGGAAAGGTGGCTACATTCGACACTGAGGCTAATTTGCATTCAGTGTGAGTGGGTCCTCATGCAAAACATGCTTATCACATTATTTTGGAGAGATTTGAGCTTACTGTTCAGAAAGGAGGAAAAGAAAGCAAGCTTCAAGCCCCAGGAGAACACAGTGACAAGAACCTGCAAAGGTGTTACATTATTATCAATACCAAGAAGTCCACTAAGCTACTTTAAATCTGTTGGTGCTAATGATATGCGCAGGATACAGCTGTTTCAGAAATGAGCCCATAGGATTATATAAGGATAACACACCACTGAAAGGAACTCATAATTTATAACCAAACATCACTGAGAGAGAGAGAACAATCGTCTGAAAACATGACAATTGACTTAATTACCACTTTCATTCTAGATAACTAACCAGTTGCCATCAAAAACATTAAACTCTAAGTTATCTTCAAACCCAAAGCTCCCTCATCCCCATCCCCATGATACAATGCCACAACTATCCAAATGCAAGAGCCTTCCTCATGCAACCAAATCGGGAAGCTCACATCACATTCCCCATCCCTGGCACGTGATGACATTACAGCTTTGACCGTCAGACGACTTACACCACTCACTTAACCTGAACTGCAAAGGAAGTGTAATCAACAGACTTCGGCTGTTGATACAAAGTGCCATTCAGTAAGGGTGAGTCTAGTACAGGAGGCTAACGTTAGCCTTTTCTACTGTACCTGCTTTTGGTGTTTAGGTATAGGAGCCTTCATATCTAAATGGTGGGGGGCAGAAACCCAAAATATGCTTCTAACTCAAAAAGAAGGAATTGCTGCATTACAAAACCCAGTCCTCCACATTTTCGAGAAGCTCTCATTTAGAAGTGGGCTCAGCTCTCCCAGAGGAGGACTGTGCGGAGAGACAAGAGGCTGTGCCCTCGTCAGCCAGGGGAGCTTGGCAGGAGCTCTGCTCTGTGGCTTGCACGTTCCACGTAATGGCCACAGCCAGCAAACACACCAGCACCACTTACCACCATGGGGGTGGAAATGTGTACCTCCATAATGGCACTACGTATTTTCTACCCAAATGGGCAAGTACATCTCTCAGTGTCCTTCTGGCTCCATTAGCTTGGGGCGTACATGCTCATGACTGAAATGTAAAGGCTAAGTAAACACTAAGCCAGGGAAATCAACCAAGTCTCCTCCCCAGTCTGGACACCCCCAGGGCCCCCAGCAATAACACAACAGGCTATTCTAACAAACCAGAAACAGGTAACAGTCATGTAAGCTATTACATGCAAGTTAAACCATGGAGAGCTATATATACATACACACACGTTAATAGGAGCCTGCCAGTGGAGTCACTGAGCAATTACCAAAATGAATCATTATGTATAGATGCCTATCAGAAGGAGAACATTTTTGGTTGCCATAAAAAACAACCCCAAACCATTTCCTTCATTTGCCCCATACTCAGGATTTCACTAAACCTGGACAGAGAGGTAGAATGATCTGATTGAATGTTGTATCTCAGTAAATGGGAGTCACTTCGATCAGCTCAATGTGTCTGATTTTTATCTGTATGATTTACAATTTCTTGAGAATGCTTCAGGCCAAGCCAAACAGTGCCACAAGACACTGCAACTTTAAAATCCCAGACTAGATAAGCTTTGCAAAAATGCATGAGCCAACATTTGAAAAATGCAACATTTGTTAAAGGCCTGACTTCTGTGCAAAAGTTTCACCATAAAACATAAGCATAGTTATGTAAGCAACAACATGTCCTGCACTAACTTAATGGCAAAAGAGAGCAAATGGAATGACTGCTGCTGATTTAGCTTAAATTCCTTCTTGAACACTACAAGCTACATTGGAAAAAGGTCTTCACACCTGAGTAAGATTCCTCCATAGAAGTCCTCACCCTACAGCAACAACCACCCCCTCACAATCAAGGCCACAGTTTTGCAGTCCCTTTAAACTGATCTAAATGCAGGTATTTGCCAGAAGAGGCAGTCTCCTTCTTAGTCCTCTCTGATTTTGTCGTCTTGGCCTCTCCACTGTATTAGCAGTAGGAATTGTATAGCCCCACACAAAACTGGATCAAGGAGCTGAACTGGCTCAAAACAGATAACTACGTGGCTTAAAGCAACTGTGAAACACTGTCTTTGCTTATGCCAAAACCCTGTTTATAGGCAGAGCCCTTGCTGATACACTACTTTTTCAGCTGTGAACTTTACGTGCTGAAACTATGTTTTCATTGTGTATTTGCCTGGCACTTGGCACAGTGGGATCCAAAAGCACTTCTGCAACAGTCTGCAAATAAAGAGTAGTTTCTTCTACCCAGTATAACTCTGCTTGAGACCACAACAGGATGCACAAGCTAAGATTGTTCGAAATTTAGGAAAAAGTTTGAGGTCTAATCCATACTGATATGGTCAAAGCAATCCAATAGATTCAGGTCATCCTAAAGTAGTCTCTACATGCAAATCACACATTGGTTTGTTTCACTGTCTGGGGGATCAATTTAGTTACCCAAAACACAGGTGTCTTCTACCATTTCAGAAACTTTAAAGATTCAAAGGCATCAGTTCCCCCAAGAGGTGGCAGCTGGAAGCCAAGTGGGATATGCTGGGCTATCTCAGGTCTCACTAGACACCTGTGTTTAGCCAACTGAATCAAGGTAAAGATTTCTATGGATTATAACTTGAGTCAGCACTTTACTCACATGCAGACATCTTACTTCTAAGGTATCTGAATCCTCATCTGAGTCCCACATGCTTTTTCTTTCTGAGGCTCCAGGACTCCAAAGATTTTGAAAACCTCAAATTTGCTTTACTACTGCAATGCCAAGGAGACACTGAACCAGAACACCACAATTTGGACATCCAATACAAGGGCAATTGTATTACCAGCGGTCCATTTTTCTGATGAGCACTAAATCTGCTATCACTACTGAGTCAGTACAGCATGCACTATCCACCATATAGTGACACATGAAGCATATTCCAAAGATGTCAAATGAGAACTTGGACTACAAAACTACTTAGAAATCTTTAAAGACAAATGCATAGAATAAAAGACCCTCCAGAAAACAGACCCTTTAATCACTGTGATGGCTGGACCATAACAATCACTGCAGGAAGAGGCACAGCACCTAAGTCACTACAAAGAAGTAGAGCTGTTCGCTGCCTTGGTCTGAAGAGACAGATAATGGCAACTAGCATCCCAGAAGCACTACTGAAGCAGAGTCTTAAATTCAAAGCATGTGTTAAGATGAAAAGAATAATGAATGCTGAATGATGAGAGAATGCTCTTGAAAAAGAGAAAGAAAGAAAAAGAAAAAAGAGAAAGAAAAAAGAAAAAGAAAAAAGAGAGAAAGAAAAAAGAAAGAGAAAGAAAAAGAAAGAAAAAAGAAAGAAAAAAGAAAGAGAAAGAAAAAAGAAAGAGAAAGAAAAAAGAAAGAGAAAGAAAAAAGAAAGAGAAAGAAAAAAGAAAGAGAGAGGAAAAGAAGATGCCCTGATATACTTCAGAAGACAACTGAAGGTAGAAAACCAGCAAGGTAGTTCCCAAAGTATACCCCCTGGCACATCACTGTTACACTACAACCCATTTATCATGATGCGAGTCTTGGTTTTCCAGTACTGTCTCTGAATGCCTGTTAACATCATCTGTGCCCGGATGGCAGCTATCTGTTTAGTCAGTCACACTAAATACAGCTTAGTTGTTGCACCCGATGTGATAAAGCAAAATGTCACTCTAGCTTAACAACCCTTGCATTATCACCTGTCTTTATCACAGAATAAAATATGATAACAGACACTGCTCGCCAGCCCGTTGATCCCATCAGAATTTCTCTCCTGTCCTACCTGCATGGGTTTTCATCTCACATTCATTCTTTTTCTAAAAATGTTACCTCTCTCCCCATGAAAATCAGCAATAAATTCAACAGACCCACTCTAATTCTGCAGCAGATAAGCAAAGATATGTTGATGGATGAAATGTAGGCCAGTCAATCATGGGTAGCAGCACAACGCATAGGCCTACAGTAAAAATCAAATCCGATTAAAATTAAATTTCTTATAACAGCATAGGAGCCTTTATGCAGAAGGGAAGAAGCTTGTTGGAAAGGGCAGACGGCGGGATGTTTTTCTTTCCTTACTTCAGAAAATAAAAGCCCCTCCTCCATTCTGCTGCACATCAAAAATCAATGATAAAAGATAATTTTTATGGCTGTATTCTTACTTGCTTTATCTATCGCATGCCTGTCCCAGCACACAGGGGATTGCCTGCATGGAATTAAAATGACTTCTGCTCACTTAAGTCAAGCAGTTAATGCGTTCTGTACTTACACACTGAATTCAATCATCAGAATATCCCAACAGTATAACAAGAGCCATCATATTACACAAATGGCAACCATTGCAGAGACAAAAGACAATACTTTCCAACACTGCTAACAAGGAAATCAGTCACATTAAAAACTCAAACAAAACTGATTGTTTTGTCAATTTACTAAAAAAAGCACCCCCTACGTTCCAGTTGCCACTCCTTTGATTTTTTTTTTTTACATCTAGACTTTTTTTTCTGATATGCTGTTGCTATTTTCTTGTTGCTGTTACTACCGAAAACAGCTGCTTGCAGCTGAACAAAAATTCAGTAACCGAACAGAAGCTATAAAATTAAACACTTTGTGAATAATAGCTAGGTCACCTGGGTTTCTCAGGCAGGCACCAAAATGAACACGTAGCTCATCTCTAAAGGAAAAGAAAAATCCTAAACCAGTTATTTAAATTAATTAGCATGCATATGCACACATTTCAATAGCCGTCTTTTCACTCAGAGCCGCACTCACCGCTTGCTTCCAATAGTCACATCCAATTCTCTTACACTCCCAGCTAATATCTCTTGCTGCTGTGGAAAAGGTCTTCGTGCGAGCCGGCACTCACAGTAACAGGCTTGCCAGGAAAACGACAAGATGAAAAGCTCTCGCACCACCCCTAGCCGAGAGGAACCCCGAGCCTGGCACCCCGAGCCACAACAGCAGCACTGCAGCCCTCAGTCCAGAAAACAAGTATTTTTGAAAGGCACTGCCTTCTAATTCCAGTGTACATGATGCCAACTGTGAAAACAAAAGCTGCTAAAAACAGCGCGTGTGTGCGAGCACATGCACACAAAGCATCTTAGCTGGAATTAACTCACGTTTTCCCTCTATTCTCCCAACCCACCAGTGAACAGAGCAGTCGATTACGCTAAGCAAAATAAAATTCTGTACCAAGCATTGCATCGTTCCTAATTTTCTACTGTAGCTTCTGCTGATAGGGACAGAAGACACAGCCTGTACTCAAAGACCTGGAGAACAAAAGAAATACTGTATGAATTAATACTGCCAATTTCTGTTCAGAACTGACAGAAAAAGGTAATTAAGGCGTGCACCTCTAGCTGTTTCTCTCACGCTTTAACACTAAAGACAAGACAATCTTACCGGGATTTACAGCTGTTTACCCATATTCATTGGATATGTGAGCTTTGCATCCTTACAAATGTGCCAGCCAGTTTGAAAGCCTTGCAGAACTGAATCTGTCTCAACCTCTGCGTCTCATTTACTGTAACACAGAGGATTTTCAAAGCCATGCCTCACAACAGCTGGCTTGTTTTTGCCTGCTTCCTATGATTGACAAGTTCATACAAGCTCTGTCAACTTTAACCTTGATAAGTGAAGGCTTGGTCTGTATTGTATGTTACATCATCAGAAACTTCTGACCTCAGGGAAAAGATCTCAGAGACTTCAAAGCTTTTTCCTTCCCCCGCCCCCACCCCCTGGATTTGGTTATTAAAAAAAAAAAGAGATTTTAAAAGTCCTTTAATTTTTTAAAGGTTTTTTTCTTTCATTTGTGAAAATCATGATCTGCATTTCAGCAACAACAGTTCCACAAGTTTTAAATATTTAAAATTATTTTAAAAGATCAGTGTGTTACTAGGCTCCTTTCTGAACAACGTTCAAATAACCAAGTCTTTAATTTTAGAGGACCGTCTTCATCAACAGCCCTCCAGCGTGAATTTTTTTGCATGCGTTGTGTGTACAGGCACTCTCTCTTGCAGGAGATTCTGCAGGGAAAGAACTAAATGCTTTCATGCTGCACGAGCAAATTACCACCCCCACGCTCCATCTTTAGAAACCAAAGGCATTGTGGCCTTCATCAAAGCTCAAGCTCCTTTCAATTTTTCTACAAGAACGCATTAAAGACTTAATACAGAAACTGTGGATAAGGCTTTAATATGTATTAAAAGATCATTTTAAAGGTGACCACTTTAAGAGGAAAATGTTATTTTAACTGCACGCAAAATCACATACAGCGGTTAGATATTATGATACAGCACTGATATCCAGTTAATATCCTCCCCTAAAATTAATTTTTATGTCTCCCACAGCTGTCTATTTGATTTCAAGATAGAGAATGACTTCAAGAAAACGCACCCGTTTACATAATACAACACAACTGGTTAACAGACTGTGGTTAAGTCTGGTTGGCCCATGCAGAGAAATGGAAGTTTTAGCTGTCATATTACTTTTTAGCACAAAACGTTACTCAAATTTACTGGCATAAACAGTCTCCTGCGTGACAGCAAATCATAATCCATGTTGCCTAAGGGCTTATAGCAGAAGGTGAACATTTCACAGGCTAGCTTTTAGTACCAGAACACCATAAAGCCACTCCATATGTTAGAAATGTATGAACTGCTGCACTGTGGAGACAAATCAGTCACCTATTTCCAAAGATGCTTTTCATCAAGTAACTTAGGGAAAAATAAAACCCACAATACATCAGTATATGATGCTTTTATGAGTATAACTGCTGGAGACTATATCTTATATTATCTCTGATCTCCCTACTCAACTGTTACCATTAAAATAGCCACAAGAAGATAGCTGGATTTCAAGTGATGCAACAAAAACTTAAGTCTTTAGACAGTTTTCATTCTAATCCTCTTTCCAGGGAAAGCAGTAAAACCAAATCAGAACACAAAAATGGACTAACGCTTACAAATTTATCTCTCTCTGTCTCTCCACAAACTTTTTTGCATGCCGTTCCTTTCTCCCACCCCCAACTTCAGTACCTTCAGAATCACGTCTAGGACTTCTCCCAGTTTCTCACGCTAGGTAACACTTACCTTTTTGGGCAGGGGAGGAAACTTTCCGTAAGAAGAAACAACCCTCCAACACTTCCTTTTATCAGACCATGGTGGCCTCGCATCGCCCTAGCTGTCACTGCATGCACACTGCAGAACAGATGTGCCAGCAGCAATTAAGCGAAAGGAACTTCACTCGGTAATAAGAAGCTGGAAGTAGACAAAAGGGGGTACGTGAGGTGGGGCAGCTACCCTCACATTTAGAAACAGGGATTCAAAATCCACCTAACAGAGGCAGAGGGAGAAGCCACACTTTCAAGGGTGTGGGGAACGAGCAAATTGGATGGGGGAGAAACAGGGCGACGTTACTGTACCGTACTGTAAACCAAGCGCAGGCTTTGGAGACGGTCCAGCACCCATTTAATGACATCCAGCAGCTGCTGCTGAGCCAGAGCGGAGCATCACATCGACCTGCAGTACGTGCACCTGACAGCCGCTGGGCTGAGCACCACTAGGAGAGTGCAGAATGGGAAGGCAATGGGAGGAGCCTGCAAGGTTTAGTGCTCTCATTAGCCACAACCAGTCCTAGATGGCAAAATAATGCATTTAGGATGCTCTTGAAGAACCACCCATCTCTCAGCTCAAGCAGCCTGAAAGTTTTAAAATGGACAACAGGAGGAAGAAAAAGGCTGCAAGCGGGACAATTTATCACGCAACTCCTGCCTTGATCCTGAGGTATGAGAAGAATCTGGTTCAAAACATTGCCACTTGAAGAGCGACCCTGTGCCAGTGGCCATATGTATTTAGATTAATCATTCTTGAAAGATCAAGAATCCACACTGTGGTATTTAATTTTGAAAAGGGCATTTACATACATGAGAGGAATATTTTTAAAAGGAAAAAGCCAGATGGTATAATGTTAAGAGATAAAATGCGACAGAATATACTATATATGGAACTCGGAGAAAATGCGTAACATCTACCAAAACCCCCAGAAGACCACCCTTTTTCCTCCCCTCTCTCCGTCCCCTCTGAAGGCTGGATTAAACAGTAATTAAAAGGACATCCACCAGAGAAATAATGTCCTACCCAAATGAGGAAAATCCAAAACTATTCTAGCAAAAAAGATGTATAAACACAGTAAGGTAAAAAAAAAAAAAAAAAAAAAAAAGAAGAAAAAGAGGAAAAAGGGGGGAAGAGGGGGGAAAAGGGGGGAAAAGGGGGGAAAAGGGGGGAAAAGGGGGGAAAAGGGGGGAAAAGGGGGGAAAAGGGGGAGGGAAGGAAAAAAAAAAAAGACTGAGGTACAAATTATTAAAGGTGGTAGGACAAAAAAGGAAAAAAAAGGCACTTTTGTCAAAACACAGGTATTATAGGGCCAAAAGTACAATAGTAAGAATAAGAGGAAAATAAGGCCACAGCAGAAAATTGACATGGACTCCCCTTCACATTTCCGTGAGCAAAACAAGCCTATGCGGGAATTACTCTCAGATGCTGTCCACCATTAAGCGGGTAGTCACGAGTTACCTGGACTATATGATAATCACCTGAAACTCCCACAGGAAATTGCTGAAATAGTAGCTGCAATGCACAACTACCCATTCCTCTGATACTTGGGCAACTGCTTGGGCAAAGTGACACATGCAAGGTTTGGGGAGGGAAGGTGTGAAGGTGTTGGAGAGAGAATGAGAGAAAGAGAGCAAGAATAAAAAAATTATTCATAATGAATCTGGAGAACTTCAGAACTATAAACTTAACATCTAAACTAAGCAAACAGGTAGAAATTATATGAAGAGATTCAGCAGCTGCACTAACTAGCATGTTAAAATGACAACCATTTGGGCTTGCACAGAAAAGCTGTGTCTCAGATGCCTTACTGCTATTCTTAGAAAGAGTCACTACACATGTGGATAACAGTGATCTGGATGACAGAGACTATTTGGATTTTTAGAAGATTCTAAAAAAAAAAAAAAAAAAAAAAAAAATTATCCTCACCAGAGGCTGTTAAAAATTTGATTGCCACAGGACAAAGTCCTCACTTGCATCATCCCAGGATTAACAGGACTGGTTAGATCTAGATGGTTTACAAAAGGGGTGAAAAAGAAGGTGGCAACAGTTGCTGCTGTAAGGAAATTATTCTGAGTAATAAAGACACAAAGCAAAGATTTTCTACCATTGAGCAAATTGGCCATAAAACAACAGATGAAATTCAGATTTAATAAATGCAAAATAACCCACAGGATAGCTTTTCCTATACCTCAGCAACATATACAATGATGTATAACTGAAATTACTGTTATGCAGGAAGGAAAAGCTGGATTTCACAGACTGTTCTATGAACATATCATCTGTACTCCACAGCAGTAAAAGAAAAAAAAGTAAGTCAAGATAAAGGAAACATTATGTTACTTTATGAATTCATAGTGCACCCTAATGTTGTTGCAGTTCTCCCACTGCTCCAAAAGGAACATATGAGAACGCGGGAAGACACAGAAGAAGAAAATAAGGATGGGCAAAGCCATACAACAGCTTTCATAGAGCGGACACCCCACCCGCCCCCTGCAGAAGAGGTGATTTTCCTCACAACACATCAGCACAAAAAGCTACGAATGTCAAAAGTCAATGTGGGTCCAAAACCAGTTAGACGCTTTTCTGAAAGAAAAATTTATCCAGGGCTGTTAATCACAAATACTTGGGATTGCACCTCTTAGCTGCAAATCAGCAGAGGCTGGGCAAGGATATCCAGCAGCATGGCTCCATGTTTGCCTTGTTTTTATTTTCTCCGAGCATCTGCTACTGTTCCGTCAGCGAAAGGAAACCTGCTTAGGTAGACCTTTGGCCTGTGTTTTTAAGCATCAACTTCCATCAGCTTCCTTCATGTGTCAGTGATTCAAGGTCTGTCTCAGAGTGTGATATTTATTTAGCTGTTATTAATCAGTTGCATACACTAGTACACTGGAAAGACATAGTGGTTCATGGCAACGAAACTTGTACTAATTACAAGTATTTACAGAAATCTAAGGTAGGTGAAAGTTGGCAGAAGACTCCTAATACATGAATAGATGCTGCCAGACTCTCCCTCCTTTGTTGCCTCTATATGCATGGGAAGAGCCACAGAAGTGTTTTCTCAGTTTCAGACAAAATACAAACTTTGAAACAGCCCAAGACTGTACTGCATCACCCATTAGTCCATATGATACATACAATGACACCACTGGCAAAAAAAGTGGTCTGACAGATGCATTAATAATCCATATCTCATGATAAAGAAATGCTAATGTAAATAGAAAGGGCTTCAGCAGCTTAAATACTTAAGTCTTTGTTAATAGCCAAGAGCCTGTGAGGATGCACACTGGCTCTTCTGCACTTCCTCCAGATGCCAAGTAGCTGCACACAACTTGCTGGAAAGGGAAAACTGCAATTTTTAGAAATTTTTTTATTTCTAACTTCATGCAAGAAGGCATTTTCACATGCAAATTCATTAGCATTAGGAATTCAGATATCTGAAGCATTACTTCGAACAAACTGGTATGTTCTGACTACACGAAAAGCATGTTTTCTTCTCCCTTTAACTGAATAGTTAATCTCCCTTAAAAAAGAGCACTCAAACCTTCATAATAGTCCTTATTATACTTAAATTGATTTTAAAAAGAGAACACTTCACTTTATAAACTCTTGAAGAAAATGAATGCAGAAATTGTTAGTACACCGCACATTAGATAAAAAAGTAATCATGCACATTTAGTTCATTTTCTACAAAATACTACTTGTTAGGTCATTCTACACTTAGCACACTGATAGGAAGTATTTCTTTCCTTTAGAAGAATTTATGTGAAAAATTACAACAGTTGTAGGTGAAGTGTAAAACAGAGAACTTACACCTCTTCCACAACATCAAGCTTGTTAATACATGCATGAAATGTTTGCCAAAGTAATTTTTCACTGATTCGTAAGGAAGCAGTTGCACAAGATCATACTATTTCTTCCTCAAGAGGAAAAGGGAAGAGGGTGAAAACATTTTGCTTATATAGCTCTGGTGATATCTTGATAAGTCCTACAATGATTGAGACACACTCATCCTGCAATATCCATTCAGGAAAAACTTCTTAATTTGACTCTTAACAATGTATATACCGTAAATAAAGAATCTAAGTTTAAAATCAGTATGTCATGCAATGCCTGCAAGCAGAGTTCTGCTTAACTATTTAAGCAAACGGCCCTTTTGCTACATATAAAAACCCCAAACCCTTCCAGTCTTGCATTTCAATACCTAAGTTCCCCGTTAAGCAGATACTACCACTGTCTATTGCTACTATACTGCTTTTTTTGACAGCCCAGTAAAAAACCCCAAATATAGAACTTAAAATTATTGGAGTTATAAAAAACGGGGTAGTTTCTATGAGTATTTCCAATGTCTAATTTATTTTGCAATGCCTAATTTACACCATTTATCATTGTAAACATGAGATTACATGAGAAACTAATTTGTCCAAATGTGTAATATGGATTGTTTTTTTTCTCCTCTGCTAGTTAGCCTTTATAGATATGTACCCCCAACCCCTATAATAGTCACAAAACAGAACAAGCTCAGAGAAATAACTATCAAAACACGCATGTATGTTTTATGTGTGTGTATACACACACACACACAAACATCCATACATGCTTGATATATATAAACACATATATAAATGGAGTACCACCCATTTGTAAATTCTTTTCCATCTGACTTGATTCAGAAGACATAAGACTATTCACATTCCTGTGTTGCTGAAGGCTCTCCTTCCTCCTTGCAAAATAATTTGCTGTTGCATCACCTGGTAAGTGTGGAGGCTAGATATTTACCAGCTCTTGAAAAATCAGTGTCCTTATGAACTGGCTAATAATGAATTCGGGAACCTCTCTATAGGCTCCTGTTTCTGGCTTGTCAAAGATTTTTTTATAACATTAAACTTGGGCATTTAGGTCAACTTAGGCATCAAGAAATGATTTTTACTTAGGTTTTGTACGGTAAAGGCTGTTCCTCTGTCTTCAAGAGCTCAGATAGGAGCAACTGCTAAGGCATGAAAAAATGAAAAGAAACATCTTTCAGTGTTTAATTAGAGCTGAGTCATGCTGTGGTCCTATACTTGACATGCACATGCTCTTGTACTTGACACCTATTAAAAGTTGAAAGATTTTCTGTGACCTGTGATCTCATAAATCCTTTCTCAGTTTTTGAAATTATGTAATTTTCATAGACATTGCAGAAACAAATTAATAGAGATACAAGTCAAATGTTCTTAGAAAGTAAATAAAAGCAATGGCTGTGAACATCTCTAGTAGATGGCAATCTTAAGAATTAGATCATAATGCACTATTCTTTTGATGTAGATTGACTTTTATGTGTGCCGTGTCATCCTGCAGGAAGCCACAGACTACAGGGGAGAGCACCAATTTCCACCTTTAACCTTCTGAAGGGCTATGTCTGTTTAGAAATTGTGGAGACTTCTATAGGGAAGTTAATTATATAACCAGCATATGTCATTTGACAAATACAGAGAGAGAGACACGTTTCAAGAAGGATAGACTTTACATCTGTAAAAAGCTAAGCTTTTGTAACTAATTTGAAATAGAAAGAGTAGCATCATTAAACATAAAAAAGCATCAATTTTTGTTTTACAGATCAGCAGACTTATGTAACACTTTTAAGCAGTCCTAAAGTTAAGAACATACTTAGAATCACATCAAGTCTCAGTATAAAAATATTCAGCTCATGTCAGATGACTGTTTGCATGCCTGTAAGTTCATAACAAGAACTTGCATGAGAGATGATAATGGCTACTATGGACCACTACTTTCTCTTCCTATAAAAATAATATTTCAAGCTATTAAATACTGCAATTCAGAAGAACACGTAGCTTTTCTGAAGAGGGAGATGAAACAACCTGAATTCACTGAAAGCACTCAGTAATCTCAGAGGGGTAAAATACAGCCCAAAGATGAAAGGAGTTCGCAAATTATCTTCATCAACTTAAAAAAATCCCAATTTTTCGAAGTAATGTTAATTTAGGTTTTGCAACTGTGTGCTAAAAAAAGAACAGCACCAAAAAAATACCGTAGCAAAATGAACCAGAAGCAAAAAGCCCAGGAGAAAAAAAATTGCTTATCATACTCTTCTTTTTGTTGTTTTTTAACCATTTGCTGTTACAATACTCCAACCTTTTCTCATTCTAGATTCAGTGCATTAAAAAGAGTCATATTTCTCCTGAAAATTATCAGGGAAGCTGTAATGGTAAACATTCAAATTTTATTTAAAACGCAAATTTTTCTTCTTTTTTTTTTTTTTTTTTTTGCAAAACAACTGGAGGGGAGGGAGGCCAGAGGCACCTTGTAGCATTGGGCAGTCTCTAACCCAGAGAAGGCACCTGTGGACTCCACAGCTGGCTCTCAGCTTGGGTCCCTGCACATCTAACCCACGCAAATGCTGAAGAGCCGCTCCTATGTCCAGCACGGTCATGCTGGCTTTGGTAGCACAAAGGCAACTGTAGCACACAGGCCTCAGTAGCAAAAAAATAAGGGCCATTGGCAATATAATCCAAACCCAAATTTTCAAAGAAAGTATTAAATATGACCACAAGGAAGACCTTAGGTTTGGTTAATATTCATGTTCTAGAATATACCACGCATTAGGTAGATTTCCTAGCCATTTGCAGATTGCTAGCTTTTAAAAGTAGGAAACTAAATGCCTTTAGGGCAGCTCAAAAATCATAAAATCAATTCATGTTATGATGAGTCCAGTCGCTTTTGAGCACAAGAATGCCTTGTTAAAAAAATGAGCACATGGAAATACATATCCTTTCCCATAGGACAGCCATTCATCATCATGGAGTGGTAGTTCACAGCACAGAAATTAAATTCCCAAATGACAGATTTTATTTATTTAGTTTTTTGAATATGGAAGACATATAAGCGCTCTGCATAACACAAGTGCTGAGGGAAAGACTGCGAAAGAGACCATTTTACAAAACCTCCTGTAACGCGGTGAAATGGCCAAATACTACATCTGAAATAGTATGTCAAAATAGGCTTCGGCTTAAAAAAAAAAAAAAAAAAAAAAAGGTTATTGCAGCTGGTGCCCAGTCACGTGATTTTCATGGATTCCGTGATTATAAAGCAAGAATTGTGCTGCACAAACACTGCTAAAATGCTGGCGTAGGAGTATTATTCACATGCTTTTGTGACTAGGGTTCAGCACTGGTGGATGGAAATAATTTTACTTGTCCAGAGATGCTGTCTGCCTACAGAAGCTCGTCTGCTCCTGGCTGATTGTGCTGCTGCCTCCCCCTCCCTCTCCCCTCCAGCCCAATCACCCCTCCACGCGCCTGCGCACACACTCACACCCTCATGGGCTATTCATTTTGAAATCACTATGGTAAGTACAAAGGGCTACAAAGAATTAGAAAAATAGCAGATGGTGTCTTCAGCTGGGCCATAAGCAATGCAAAATACAACTGTATAAACACATGAATGAATACTAATTTTTTACAAGCTTTTACGGCCACAACTAGAGTATGCGTTTGCGACAGTTCATAATTTTCTCTCCCCTTGAGAGATTAATACCACTTACAGAACTGAGGAAAGCCCATGGAAGTTATTTTTCGTATACATGTGTTTCTCCTGTTACAAAAACCAGAGCTACCAAACCTGGCGATAGCAATGTGTGCACCATCTCAGTTCAGCTGCCACACGCCACTTAAGCAGCCGCAGTATCAGCGATCGCTGAAATCACTGCTTACATTACAACGGCTCCAGCAAACTGCGGGCCAGGAGGAGGGCACCCCCCTAGACATTGAAGGTTTTTAACTGCATTGTCCATACAGTCATACATTTGAAAAGGGTCTGAAAATATTGTACAGTTTAATTAAAACATGAATTAAGAGAGAAAAGGGGAACTGATCAAATGGAAAAACAACTTTTGGTGGCTTCTGTTCAGGTACTGCATTCTGTAAAGGCACAAGTAGAGAAAAGTCCAATTTACAGCACTACTATGTTCCAGCAGTATGCAGTCTGCCACAGATAATACTGGAAAACTCTTTTGGGAAACCTCAAGCATTCCCTCCCCGCCCCCTCCCTCCCCCCCATCAAAAACCTGTAACTGATAAATATGAAAAATATCTGAATCGTTTCATGCACACAAATAAGAATCATCTGGCTCCAAACAAACTGTAATACACTCAACACTTGACAATTTCTTCAAGCTCACCCTAGAGTCCCCATAAATTTCAGTCCCAACATTAATTCTATCATGCACATTGAAGTGTGTGGGGAGAAGGAGGGAAACAAGGGAAAATGGCATTACAAAAACTCTGAAATCATCATAGCAAAACTTCCAGTTTGGGTCAGGAAAAGATCACATCAAAGTTGTCGTAAGAAATCTCTTAAAGCCAGAAATTAAGAAATACTTACCTTACAGTGCAGTTCCTTTCATCCAGATTGTTAACTTTAGAGAAAATACGTTCCCCATCTTCCCTTAAATCCTCTGCTTGCCTCCTTACTTCAACTGAGGCTTCCTAAAAATGGTTTATAGCACAAGTAAGACACCAAGTCATCATGTTTCAGACTCCCGAAAAATCTATGATTATGGAACCTCTTATTTGTGGGTTTGCTCTGTTTGAATATACATGAAGTCAACAGCATAGCATGTCTTAAGCTTGTTTGGTTTTAAGTAGTACAGTATGCTATGTGAACTCGTGCGCAGCACTACCGACCTGGCTGTGCTCGAGTTACTGCTCTACTTTGCTGATGTACAGAAGAGCTTAACATTTATATAAAACTTCACAACTTCTGTTTGGCAAAGACAAAAAAAAAAATGCAGCAACGAATTTACAGAAGAGTTGCTCATAGTTTAGAAGAGGCAAGTACACACCAGCTTTTCAATCCCTAAGCATGTACTTTAGTTTCTCAGTAAAACATACAACATCACTGTTCCAGAATTTTATTATCTCACTATCTTCAAACAACCACACCCAAAGCATAGCTTTGCATTACAAACACTGAACCTACAGGAAATTTAATTGCGCATTAGCACTGGAATCATCTGAATCATATATGCGAAACAACATCTTTATTTACTTCAGTCTGTTGTAAGCATCTTCAATGCACTTATCACCATATTTTCCAGGTGCCTAAACAGGTGTCGGCGTTTTGCCCCAGGAGTCCTATACTGAACTCAAAGGCACTGACTAATAAACCAGAAATGCATACATGGAATAGATTATATGATGATTTTTCTGCTGGGTAGGCAATTATTTAATAATTTATTTAATTTAATTTTCAAAATAACTTCCAGGTGAGTATTTCCAGTGCTTGGAATCTCTACCCTAGTAAATTATCCACACAGTTAAGTCTGCACATAGCATTCAAAAATAACTTTTCCAAAACTTAAAGCCACAAAAAACTTAAAGAAAAAGAGTCCACAACTTTTAGAGATCAACATACTTGTTTCTTTTTGAGCTATTCTCATTCTACTCCCTGTATATACACACACACAGAGGTGCCGTGTGGATGTGTATGTATGTACGTATGCAATGTTTTTACCAAGAGGGGAGGAAAAAAAAAAGGAAAAAATAAGATACAACTGCATTGCCTCAATTCTTTTCTTGCGTAAGGTGAAGTTCAACACAAGTTGAATACACTATGACTCCTTATACATATCAGGCAATCTTGTAGCAGCTTGAACAACATCTTTTAAACAGAGAACTTAAGAGACTTTGTTTCTCTGTTTACTTCTCCTGACACCTGCCAAGCATTCCCTGGCCTCGCTCAGTTAACAATTAACTTAGTATTTGCTTGAAAGTTGAACAGACATTTGGCATCTCTCTAAGGAATGAATTTATGCATCTTAAATCAAGCAAACTGACATAAAATGAAACACTAAGCAGTTTCACTTGTTGCTGTAGTGTAGCTTTAATATTAACAGGCATATTTTTAATCTCTAAACTGTATTAGGCAGAAGTTTTGTCCTATGTAGCTTTTGCATCAAGCAAGTTTAGAAGAAAAGAGGACATCTATGGAAAATGATTAGACCATTAACAAAATTGCACAAAAGTAGATATTATTTCCCCTTGGAAAATTTTTCTTCATAGTTTCAGAGAACCGAAAGCCTTAAAATGGGTAAGGCGGCCACACCAATGAAGAAATAACTCTGGGTGAAGATTGCTTTGATCCTTCTACACCTGTACTGTAAAAAAGAGGATATCATCAAATCAATTTTTCTTCCATCTGGCTACAACACACAAGAAATTACTTGATCCAGTTGCTCTTTGCTACATTCAATTCTTGTGCAATACAAACTTTGATCTTCTTAATTTTACTTATGAGAGCTACCTGTAACAATTATTCCTTTACTGACAAAAGGCAAACACAATGCTACATTGTGCTTCTAAACTGGAAATGTTCACAAAAATGCTCTCTTTCCCCTTCCACCGCTCTCCTGCCCCCCCACCTCAGGCAATTTAAAGGATAATGCGAAAGACACTTGTACCTGTTTGTAGAAATCAGTAGAAGGGGATGATCTAGACCTCTCATGGGTGTACTGGGGTTTCTCATGTTGTTCGTGGCCTGCATCAAGAATATTATCGGCTGAATGGTACCTTCCTGAGCTCCGTGGCTCTATCGGCTTCCACTGCTCCTTCCATGATGCCTGATACTCTGCAAAGGTTCCCAGGCGCTGCGGCTGTTCAGATTTCACAGTCATGTCAGCAGCCTTATTGCTGCTACGATGGTGGACATGATCTTTTGAAGCATGTGCAGTTTCAAGTCCAACAGAGGCTGCCCGACCTCTTTTCTCATACCATGACTCCTCTCCCTCTTGTCCCCCGTGAGCTTTCCTATCCGGCCTTTCAGGCTGCCCCTCGGCTAGATTGTGGGGGGCTGGTTTCTGTGCTGATTTCCTATATGCAGGCTTACTTGTTTCTTCAAAAAATTTCCACCTGTCTGCAAACGAGCCCAGGGCTTCTTCAGATGTATTTGGACGGCAATGAGCACGGCACTCATCCTCTGACATCCCCACCTCATTCATCTTCTCCGGTTCAGAGTAAGACTTCAGTTTTTGCTCTGTTGTGAACCTCTTCCTGGCTCCAATCCGAGAAACGTGATGAGTGCCACTCCCTGTAGGGTTCGGTTTAGCTTGTGTAGCCTCGAGGAATCCAGACACGTCTTCAGAAACCAAAGCCAACAATGAAGAGTTGTAACTACCAGTTTTCCGCTCAGGTGACCTGGGGAGATATTCAGCGGGACTGGGCTCCAAGTCCCGCCGTTTGAAGGACGTCGCCCTCAGAACCCTGGCCTGTGCTTCCTTGAGGTGATCTTTGTAGGTGCTGGTAAAGTTAGCATCTGGGGAGGCAGTGACATTTTCTGCTGAATCTGGCTTCCAGGTCTCATTGCACTCCTCTGTTTCAGATGACCCTACCAATGTAGCAGTGCTTCTACTTTTCTGCAGATTCGCTCTTCTCATTTGGATCTCATTTCTCAGGGTTGTTGCAAAACGATCGCTCCTTCGTGCCTGTTTAGACAAGTGAGTGTCAAATGGGGCCTGTCGCTCTGTTACTGCTTCTGGGCTGTTGTCAGACTGTTTTTTCCCTTCCTGAGCTAAAGAGTGCAACATTGGAGTCTTCTGAGGAGAAATCTTGCTACTCTCATCTTTCCCCCACTTAAAATCTTTCTGAGCAGATCTGTTTTCAGTGGTAAGGACACAGCCCTTTACATACTCCTGTTGACCGTACCTAGTTTCACCTTCCTCAGAGCTGCTCTCAAAGTTTTTCTTTTGTCCAGACTTTTCAGTATGATTGGGTTTTTTAGCTTCTTCTACTACAGCACACCTAGCATCCCCCTCTCTGTCCACTGGGTAATGACTACTGTTCTCACACCCTTTCAGTGAGGATTCAACAGGTTGTTGAGGTAGATAGTATTTTGGTTTTTGGACCATTGTGACAACTGCAGGATTTTCATGAGGTCCAAGCAATGCATCAGTCCCCACTGCCGATTTCCAGCTGTCATCCTTGAGTTGTAGTGGCTTTGAGCTTCCCTGAGAAGGCTGTTTTGCTGTCACGCAATAATAGCGACTCTGTCCAGTGTTGTCCAGCTTCTGTTCAGCAGCACTGTTCAAAGAAGAAGAAGTGTTGAGCAGACTGGCTTGGTTTGGACTGTAGCCATGAAAATGATCTGTAGGTAACTCCTGAATGCCACTATAGGCCAGGTAATGTTGCTGATCTTTAGGTGCAGCTAAGATTCTTGCATTGTGAAAAAAAGTGCTTTCATCACTGTACTGGTGCTGGTGGTGGTAACTGTAAGTAGGCTGTGCAAACCGAACATCCGTGCTGGACAAGGATGACTGCAGTTTGTTCACAGTTCCTGCATTACTATTGTACCTTTCACCAGTTGAAGAAAAAGTGTGTTCTGAACTGAGATCGGATTTATAATTTGAGCTGCTGACCCTCCTGTCACATGCTCTGGAGGGCCGCCGCTGCTGCTCCACAGTTTCCAAGTTCCAGTCACTCCTGGGCTGAGACCGGTTCAGGGCTGTAAAGTGCTGCGTGCTGGCACCCTCTGAGTACGCAGGGCCATGGGCTTTCTCATGGCCTTTGGTAGCAGCAAAGCTGTCACTACGAAGAGGTGGAGGTGGGGGGGGAGGAGATGAAGACTTCTTCTTATCAGGAACATACCAGACAGGTCCAAAACTGGATCTTCCAGAGCTAGTGAGCTTGCCATCGGGGTGTTCCTCTATTCTAGGACTTCTGTTGTTCTCATATTGGATGGGAGCTGGCAAATACCCAGGTTTGTCCTCTATTCCACTGCTGTCATTCAAGAACTGGCCAGACTTATTTCCGTGCTTAGCAGTCTCCCAGTGGCCTACTTTGTATAGCATGTTCTCTGTTGAAGAAGTGTCTGCATTGGATAGAGTGTGGTCAGGCGTGCTAGAACTTGTGGAGAAAGACCCGTAGGCTGAATCCCGCTTACTTTGGCTCCCTAGATGATCAATGCTACTATTAGATCTTGCAGAAGAAAGCCTTCCGTACTGGGCTACTTGTGGAGTGTGGTCCCAGCTGTCCATACTTCCCAAAGAGCTGAATTGGTCAGAAGTGCGATGTAGACTTGACTGATCCCACGAGTTTGACAGGTCATGAGAAGAACAACTATGGTAGGAAATAAACAAAAAGCCTCAGCATAAATATACCAGTCAAAAAATGCCACAACATAATTATAAATATACAGGCACCAATTTTACTAACATTGGTTAACATCCATCTGCATAGCAGTTACGAGACAAACAATCTAATAAAATTGGAAGTTTGAACACAAGTCAAGGCTTTATCTTTATACTCTGCCACTGATTCAAAGCTTGAAACCTTAATAACTAACTCAATTTCCCTTTCTAAGTTGACCAATAAGTAATGCACATTTATCTCCTTGAAGGCTCCCCTCTCCCTCTGCAACTTGTTGATTCTGCTGACTTTACTTTTAGCCTAATTTAGTTTGAGCTCCATTAGCTCCCTCTTTCCCAGGACAAACACCAACTTATTTTTCAGCTTATTTTCCAGGCACCCCGATTCTTCCAGCTATTTAAGTCATGTACTTCCCTGTTCATCTTTTCTAATCTCACCCTAAACTTCTTCAGCCCATAAAGTTACTCCCTTGTCCTGCTTATCCAAATCTGTCCATCCATTTAATATTTTCATTTCTAAACAGAGGTTCACTAAAAACATTTGCCTCAAATACCACCATTTTAGTTCTGAGGCTCCGCATGCACCTTATCAGTGTGGTTTCAAACCACTCTCGGGTTGACAACATTACAACGTCATTCAATTCCACCCAGATCCACAACACTGACAGGAAAATGTCAGGAGATGCCTGAGTAACATAAGCTCTGCATGGCCAAAACTAAGCTTCTGACTTTCCTTCAAGAATCCTTACCGCCACCAGTTCCTCTCTGCCACTCTTTCCTCTATAGAAATGTCATCTTTGACACCGTACTTTCTCTGGATCATTTGCCTAGAACACTATTTCAAAATCTTGCTGCTTCTGTTGTTTTTCTACCCAATCAGTTTTGTTCTGTTTTCTTTCTTTTCTATCTTTCACAGCACCCAGCCCCTGTCAATCCAACACACTCATGCTGAGATGATAGTCTTTCCAATTATTCTCATCACATCTCCCTGTTTGAACTTTACTGGCAGCCCCTCCTGCTTTTATATACCAAATTCAAATTCTTGCCCTTGCATGCAAAGCCCCTTGGGTAGAAATCCCAGAATTATTCCACTTCCCTGTAGCTATAATTATATGAAGCATCTATCAAATCTTCTGCAGTAAAGCAACCTGTGAAAGCTAGCAATGAAATTACATTAGTCCACATAAAAAATACAGAGGGTGATAAAGGTCTTTTTTTCTGTCAAAAATATTGCAAAGGTCAACAACAGTTCTTTGGAATTCAGTATTAACATAAGAATTGCTTTTTTTCCCCTCTATTACTATAGCCTTTGTAACTTTTTTTATACAACACGGTCAAAAGCACTTTATGTGAAATAAGAGAAGGTATACTTGGTGCTTATTTTCTAAAAGCATTTTATTAACAAGATACACTGGCATTGGCCTCATCTTGTGGGTTTTTTGTTCTTTCATTCTTTTATTTTCAGCATTTTAAAACATCTTACTGAATACTTAAAAAGGTCTTAATTGTCATCTTAGGCAGATACTGTGGTTCATGTAAAAAATGTCTTGGTCATTATTAGGATCTCCTTTGTTAATGAAGAATGTAAGCCAGATATTGCTATGAATTGCTGATATTTCTCCCCCCTCTTCAGCACTAAGGAGATACTGGGCATCGATTAAAATAAAGATGACACTTGTGCAGGAAACCCGCAATTTACAATTCTCATGTAGATCTGCTGGTATCAAATGTGAAGCAGAGATCATCAGCATAAGAGGTCAAAGGCCTGCCAGAAAACGCCTACGGGAAACGCAGCAGATGCAGCAAAAGCTTCAAAGAAAGGACAGGAAAGTTTCTGGTGGTGTGTTACTGCGAAGCATGGCCTCCTGTGGTTCTTAACTGCAGGGCAATCCTCCCATGAACCCTGACATGGAAGAGAGTTCAAGAGCCATTTCTCTCCCCGAGCCTGGCATCCCAGGATATCCTTCTCTCAATGGCTTTTTTAGAGTGGATTCATAAAAACACCTACACTGCTGGTTGAAGTCTGGCAGGTGAAGTCCAGGAATAATCTACAAACACCATCCTTGGCCACTTTGGCCAAGAAGCACCCCACCAACCCTGGGGCATGAGTTTCTGCTTCTGGGCCCTCCCAGAAATGACATCATCTCAGCAAATCAGACCACATTCAGACCGCATGGGATTACAGACCAGATGTACCTGACCCTAATTGCCCCCAAAACTCAGTTTAAGCAGCCTTCTCAAAGCATAGTTGCCTCACACCCACACCTGTAAGGCTAGAACAAAGTAGAAGAGGTTGTTGGTTTCAACTGCACACCCAGGGGCTCAAAAAACAAAACAAAACAAAAATTATAAGATCCTCTATTATAGTATATCCTACTGGAAGAAAATGCAGGGTCTAAACTTTCAGCAACTTAAGATAGTTCATATCCACACCTCCCAGAAAAGTGCACTCAGCCTTAGTCTAGGGTGGGCTAGGAAAAAAGTCTGCATCCATGTTGTTACGGTATGACTTCTGTGAAAAGGACAGCAGAAGACTCACAGAGGGAAATGAAGGCACCAAAAGCTTACAAGGTCTAACCCTCTAGCCTTGTGTGAGAGGCACCTAGACCTGGCCTAGTGCTCCCAAGATAGCTTACAGTTTTTGAATGAAAGTCGCATGATAAAAAAATACACATATAGTGGTGGATGTGGAGACCTGGGCTCCAGAACCACCCTCTCTCCTATCTACACCGGTACAGTCCCTTCTGGTCTGTCTGTCTTCCTCTAGCTTCATGTACCTTCTCAAAGGTCCAAATCCAGTAGGCTGGCAAAAAAACCTCCACCAAAACGAGCCAATACCCCCCCCAACTGAATCACCCATAGCTTAATCTAGCATCTACCTAGGTAGTAAGGACAATTTTCAGAGGGTTCTTTTGTCCAGCTGCACCCCAGCCCGCCCCCCCCCCCCCCCCCCCCTCGCCAAATCCGGGTATATCCTACTTGGAAGAGAGCAAAAGCATCTCTCCCCCTGATAGAATTCTCCGTGTTTTACAAGTGGTTTAGTTTTCACACTCACAGAGGGAATGCAGGCAGGCACATTCAGAAGAGATTTTAGGCTGTCAATACCAAATCTCAAATGCTTAGCTCAAGGAAGGACAAGAAATTCCAGAAATAGCTCAAGGATGGGATCCTTGGGCTAGAAACATCCCCTCCTCAGGCTATTTCTATTATCTCCTTGCATACTGCTGCTTTCAGCTACTGATTACTGTGTCTCTTGTTCAGTTTGGTGCTTGACTTAGAGTGCCGGGTGCTTCTTGATTTTGTGGATTGTACTTTGAAAGCGGGGAACCTCTGAAGCTGCTCACCTTCTCTTTCTGCAGAAGAGCAAGCCCGAAGAACCCCCCTCTGCAACTGGGATCCTCAAAATACCCAAATCCCTGGGCTGGCACTCTGGGAATGCTGGGCCTCCAGCAGCCACAGTCTGAAGTCAGCTCTGCCACTGAAACTGTGTTTGGCAACAGGCACCAGGACCAACAAATCTCCCAAGTACATCACTTTTCAAGTGGGCAGCACAGGCAACCAAGGGGTTCAGGATGGCAGTGCCCTGGGAAACCTGGTATTAGACTGTGCTAAAGCCACTAACTCTTTCAGCAGCATCTAAGAAAGCAGAATTTGCCCTTTTTACTAATACTGATGTCTACCAGCAGTTGCTGCTATTTCTGATATATGGGGGGAGAGGACTGCTCTATTCCCCTCCCCTTTTTCCTTTACACCCACAATTTCCTGCCCAAAGCTCATTCCAAACTGGCCTTGAACCAAATTAGTATTTTTTTTCTTTTTTAAATATTGTGATTTGCCCAGCTCCTATCAAATCACACTTTGAGACATGTGTCTTGCAGTATTTTACTTTCACAAGGTACAAGGACAACCATCAGGAAGCATATATTGATTTACAGCTCAGTCAGAAGACTCAGTAGACCGAAAGTAGAAATACTCTTGAGTTAGCATTGCAACCAGGATGCTATAAAGTTTTTAGAAATTTCTGAATTTTGCTTCTATGTACAAGGACTTTTACTGTCTTCAAATCTATAAATCTAATTCAGCCCATCTCCATGAAATTTAAATACAAACTCTCTAAATCAGTGTAAAACAGCAGCAATTGTAATTGAGGATTTGAGAAATATAATGTGCTAAAACTTCTATTAATGATGTATTACAAAATGCATTTAAAAAACCTTTTTGTCTAAATGTTAACATTCATACTTTATTCAAGGGCATATAGCAAGTTATTTCAAAAACAGTAGAGGGCTTCCAAAGAAAACAAATGATGTAAAAATGATTGTAAAAAATACATGAAAAATAAAATAAAATCTTAAAGTATGAATGTTCTTCTGTTTTAACTACCACAATAAATTAACATCAAGAAATAATGACAGAGAATGTACAGCAGTAAATATAGAAAACACAAGCCTATTTTCCAAACTCGGATTGCGTACCAGACTCATTTTCTTTAATGCTCAGTGTAACTAAGGCCCAATGGGAACTTAGAAAAAAGCAACAAAAGAAAACCAAACCAAAACAAAACCTCGTGAAAATGTCACCTATGAGCAAGAAACAAACAAGAACCTGTAACCAGACACAAACAGGCGTTACCTAAAAGTTTAAAGTTTCACAAGGGTGCCAGCCTTTCTCCCCTAGTGCTGGATGAGACCTAACAAATATTAAGGTGCTTTAAATAGGACTGAAAATCATTGGTCTTACTACCTCTCTACACAAGCAAGAGCACAGCTGTAGGGAAGATCAGATTACGGAAAGACAATTTAACTAATAAAACCAGTAATACCTTAAAGTCCAACATTAAAACATTCTGCACCCTACATTTAGGAAAAGGCTTTTTAATAGCCTGAAACAGTATTTTTCAATTTCTTCTCCCTTTACTATTTCACTTTAAGTATGTTAATTTTTATGGTTTCTTTTAGCTTATAAAGGTTTAGTATTTTACCAGTGGACACTGAAAGGAAATGCAGAACAAGAAACATAACCTTTTGACTGCCTTTAAAGCTAGTTTCTTACCTTTCAATCACACGCACATATCACATACTGTTTCTGAAATCCATTCATCCATACGTCAAACTTCCCATGCTCCCCCTTCAAGCACTGAAAGGACAGTCAATACTAAAGATGTATAACACAACGATTCTGTATTTGTATTTGCTTTAAAAAACACTCAACGACATGACCTACATTATTATTGTCTCGCTGTTGGAGCTTAATGCGTGTAACTTAAGCAGAGACTCACCTTGCATGATAGCGCGAGTGCCAGGGAGTGCAGGCATTGGATGAGGAAACATGTGACGTGGCTGTCTCAGGTTGACTTTCTGTAAATTTGGTTGCGTGCCAGGAGTGAGGCCTGCAGGCTAGGTCATTTCTTCTGAAAATGAGAGAGGTAGAGTGTACTAGTTTAATGCAAACAGTTCAGTAAAGCGACATGCAGCAAAAAATCTACCAGGGCAGTAGTCAAACACTATACAGATAAGACAGAGGCATAATGACTTTAAATGACAGCAAAAGAGACGACTTTCTACGTGCATGGCAGTTTTGAAAAGACACCAGCATTCCTTTAAAATGCCCAAGATGCAGGGAAACATCAATACTCTCCAAGGTCTGTGCTTGGGTGTTGTTTTTTGGTTTGGGGGTTTTTTTGGTTGTTGGTGGTGGGTTTTTTGTTTGTTTGTTTGTTTTTTGGTTGTTTGGGTTTTTTTTTTTTAATTTTATGTATTTTGGGGGTGGGGTGGTTTTTATGAGGGGTGGAGACAGGCAAACGAATTTTAAAGTACTGGACATGTATCCAGAGCTTTAACATTTAAAGCTAATACTGGGACTTACGAGACATTTACAACATGACAACAGTACGGTAGGGCTTTGCAAGGTTGTACTGTAGGTATGTGCTTATGGGAGGAGGTGGGAAGAAAACACTTAATGACAGGAAGGAATAAAGCCATGTACATTGTTTCACACAAGTTAGAGTGATGTAGCTAATAATTTTAACTTCAGCCAAGTTCTGCTTCAGGTCTTGAAATGTTTGGCACCCCAGGTATGCAGGTTTTTTTTGTTTGTCTTGGGTTTTTTTGTTGTTTGTTTTTTAAAGAAATAAAAAACAGACTTTTTTTTTTTCTTCCAAATATGGTTCATCAACTCATTTAAGTCCCCAAATACCTACTTGGATATCACCTCCAAATGTACATGCTCATGTAACTGAAGAGATCCCGTCTAAGAAGTACAACAGCAAGTTGTTAGAGCTTTGTACCTTGCAAACCTTTCTGCAAAACTGCTCTACAGTCCTCTGCCCCTTCCTTCTGTTGAGGAATTAGTAACAACAGCTTGCACTTCCTTCCAAGAGCCTGCTGTCTGTAACACCTCTTGGCACTCATGAAATAAGTGCATTCTTTTTCCCGCAATGTTAAAGAAGCCTTTTGGGTAGAATTCAGCTACTTCTGTTTCAGTGAGCAGATGCCGAGCACAGGCCATTTGTCTAGACCTCTCAGTCGCCCCGGAACGAAGCAGAAACTTCTGGAAGGTAATTCATCCTGCCCTTCTCTTTGGCTCATCCTGGGGGAAGTGTAATTTAAAATTTAGATGAGGTATAAGGTGAGACAAATCCCATCCTTCCAAGTCACAGTCTGAAACAAAGACTTATAGGACCTTAGGTCTTGAGGGTTTTTTTATGCACTCATGTATTTCACTTATGTACTTATGAAGTTTATTACTGCAACGTTAAGTAATTTGTCTGAGTTAGGAAAGCCATTTGCTAAGCTGAGAAACTGTTCCCTATTTTCAGCTTGAACTCTAAAGGCAGTTCTACATTTTTTTACTCATTCCCCCTTTTTATAAATTTGGATTATCAGACAGCCACTGGATTTAGAGAACAAAACTAAAGCTCATTATAAACCCACTATCTTCAAAACAGGTCAAATTTGAGTACATGGCTTTTTGCAGCACATTCAGGAAGATCTTATGAATTCAATGATAAATTGCCTTTCCAAACTCTGCATGCGGGATTACAAAAGGGGAATAATAATTCTACAGGGAAGCTGTAATTTCACTAAGAAGTGTAGCATCATTACTGTCACTAAAAAAAAAAGAAGTAATTGTTTCCATAAACAAAAGCCTACTCTTCCCAGCATGACGGAAGAGGAAACAGTTAAGCAGAGCATCACTATGTTCTTCTTGGTAGGATATGAAATTCAGACAGTGAGTGGAAGAGCCCCAATACTCTCAGAGCAAACAAGTGCAAAAGATTCTGCTCAGCCATGCGATGATGGGCTCCAGACAGTCCTTGCATGCCCCAAGCCTGTGTTCAGGGACAGAAAAAAGTCATTCCACTGTTCAGCTGCACAGAACATCGAGGGGCTTTTTTTCCCCACAGCTCACCTCTAAAAGGTACTGATAGCAGCTCGCAAACCACAAATACCCATTTAGGCAAATGCAATAGACCTCTTAGGCATCAATTCAGCAAAAGGTTTATCTATTATGAGACAATTACTCTTCTATGATGCACCACTACGGAAACACAAGACTAGAAAACTAGCACTATACAAGGCAATGTTTGGAATGTAAGGAAATTAAGGTTGGGAAGAGGGCTTCTGCAACAGTTTGCTATGGCCTTGGCAAATGGTAGGAGGAATCCAATCAGAGGGAAGGAACAGAAGGGATGCACTTGTAAAGTCAGTACTGTACCTCATGGAACTTCTCAAGATCTTCATAAGATAGTTTCTCGCTACATGAACATCATTTTCAGATGGCATTTTCTGTGCTACAATATCCACCACCACCACTTTCATCTTCCTTAGCAGCCAAGAAAGGGGAGGAACATACTAGACTGAGTTGTGACATGAAGCAAGTCAAGTGGAAAAGAACTTACATGTTCTGTTTCATTTTTTTTATTTGTGGACACATATATTTTTCAGAGTTCTTTTTTTTTAGACTTAATAGTCTGAACAGCCTAAAAATGCTGGTGGGATACCTAGAAGGTGGAATCATGTAGACACCTGCTTTTGTTGAAGTCCACAACATGACTAAAAATTAATTTACCGTGCATAGTCAACAATGCTTTCTGCTGGACTCTCATAATTTAATGACATTTACTATGTCCTGCATGTTAGGAAACAATTTTTCCTAGTAAGTGGAGCACAGCATGAATATTGATTCCACAACTCAGCACAAACGGGTAGGAGGACTGGAAAGAAAAGATTAAAAGACTCAAAACATGAATATTTTGCAGGCAACTAAAGATGCTGGAAGCTGAGCATTTATATTCTAATGTAATACCTCTGTATTAATTCTGAGTGACAGAATGAGATCATCTGAACCTACAACCCAGAAAACCTCTAGCATTAATGGAAGCATTAATAAAAGCATTTCACTGAGACTGTCTTTCTACCAGTGCTTTTACAAAAGCTGCTGGAAGGAAAATGCTGATAAGCTCTGAAGATATGATACAAAGGTAAAAGAACAGTTTCTATTGACTATAAGCAATCCATTAAGATAGTGGTCTCAATTACATGTGTATGCAAATACTCTAGCAATAAAACAACCTTTTCAATGCAGTTTTTCAGAATAAATCTGTCCTTTTATAGTTACTGCTTGGAAGTCATTAAGAAAGACACTCTGAATTTCACAGGCTGTAGAGTTGAGAGATACTGGTTTAGGCTGCTGCAGCAATACTGAGGGAGTTGACTGGATGGGGGGGCAGAAAGGATGTACTTCGAGGAAAAACAATTAAACTGGACAAGCAGACTTATCTGTAAACAACAACAAAAGTCAGAAAATATCTTAACGGTGAAAAGTAGACAGGAAATTGAATAAAGTAACTGAACTACCTCAGCATACAACAGTATCAATGAATATGAGCCATCTCCCCTGTTTTCAAACACATTCTGAACTCCTGTAGGTACCGTTCAGATAAAAGGCTGGCAGATACACCAACAGAGGCATGTATTCCCCCCGCCCCCCAGTAGAATTCGTGTTATTCTCATCTACCAAAGAGCACCCTTACTGTAACCCTATCATACAGGCTTTTTTGCATTTGGAGCCCCAAAGCAGAAGGAGGACAGGCGGTTCCAGGGGCCTGCGTCCAGGCGGAAAGCAATTGCTGGGATTTATTTGTCTGTTAAAGTTTCGTTCCAGCCCTCTGCTGAGTCAACAAAGACGGAAGGCCTGGCTGCAGGCTCACATGTAAGCGCAAGGCTGCAAATCTTTCACTGCAACTAGTGGCAGCTACACATGACAGAGGCTGTACTGTATTTCTGAAATAGAAAACCGGCTTTTCATCCCTCATTACTGGCCCCTTCTCTTTAGCTCAAAGGAGTGTTTTTAATACCCGCAGCGGCGACATACCCACATGGAGCCGCTCCGGCCCATCTCAAGAACATGGGAATGAACAGTTCCTAAGGGGATTTTTCAGGTAAAACTGTGGAACCCCGAAAATGAACAGTCATACTAATGGGGCACTTTAACCAGGACTGCCCAGTCACTGCCCTTTTTCAAGGCTGTCTTCCGTTATTTCACGGCCTCACGTCGCCCAAAATTTACCGATCCGTACCATTACTTTCCACGTTCACTCTAAGCAATTCTTCAAGATGGCTGAGCTCGTCTGGGGGCGGGGAGGGGGGGGAACCCCTTTCCAGTCCACAGACACCCCCCCCCCCCCGCCGGGTTCCACCTCGGCGGACAAAGGCGGCCCACCGCCGTCCCACGGACGGCTCCAATAGCCCCCCCCCCCCCCCCGGAGTACTACCGCGCGGCCCGACACCCCCGCGAAGGAGATGGACGCGGCCAGGCCCCGCCCCCGCCCCGCCCGGCGGGAACCCCGCTCCTGACAGGGAAGGCACCTCCTGTGAGAACCCAGTCACTCAACTGCAGCTCCCCTCCGCGCTTACTCCCTCTTACTATTACTATTTCTCATGCTAATTAATCCCTCCCCGGGACATTAAAGCGGCACGCTGTTCTGTGGCCCCGAAACATCGCATGGTAATATTTTTTTTTTTTTTTCTGTCGGCTGCAGAATTGGCGGCACCGCTTCGAATCAGTAGTCATCTTTTCTAGTCAGGGCTCCCTCTGGCACATCCAGCGGGCAGCTGATGGCAGTCCTTGCACAGGCAATGCTTCCTTCCTACTGTTCAGCTGCACCAGGAAACAAAACCCAGGTTTAGACAAGAGCTCCCCATTTTTCCTAACTTAAGGATGAGTCAGTGGCCTCAGTCAAAACCGACCCGTATCTACAAAGAACAGTTTCGCACCATCAGCACTAATTCTCCGAGTTAAAACTGTTGTAGTGATTATTTAATGATTCTTTAAAATAACATATTCAGTTGCCAGACACTTTAGTTTCTACAGAACATTTTTGTTCGCAAAGCTGCAGACCACTGTTTCACAGAATAGTCCACGTTTCAAGGTACAACTTCCCTGCAAGCCCCAGAATTTGGGAACCAGTAAATATAGTTAAACTGAACAGCAGCCATCAGAATAAAGTTGTTCTCCCTCCACTCACCAAGATGCAACTCAAGACTTTCCAGCAGTAAAGCAAAGCCTCTCTCCAGCACTTTGTTTTTAAAATAGCCCAAGTTCACATTTTCACAGTTGCAGCAAGAGGCCCAAACTACTTGCAGTTATTTTAAACCTTGCCTACAACCAGGAATTTGTCCTAATTCCAGTGTAAGGTAAATGGCTACAAGACTGCCCTGCCTGCACGCCAAGGATGCAACGCTAAGGAAACGCAGAAAGGCTGCAGCGCTGAGATAAAATGGAAACCTACACGTGCTTAAAGGTCACACGCACAATTCATCGGCATTCTCAAACAAGAAGCACGCTCGGACACTGCACGTACTGAATGGTACGTCTCACAAGGTGCCCTCGGATTGTTTCAAAGCCAAATAAACCAAGTCATGTGTTGTTTGTCTTACGGAAAAAAAATCCTCTCATACATTGTTAAGATGGCCAGTTATGAACAGTGTTGCCCCGTGCCAGCCATGCAAGTTAACTACGAGGAGTTCAGTCTTTGGGAATCTCCTCAGCAAGCCACTCATCCATTGCTTTTTAGTCCACATAGAGAAAATCTCAAGAATTTGTAGTGACAGCACAGGTGCCCTTGCTTGTCCCCTTATAAATTCCAAACGGCTTCACAGTTCCCAGCTTTCTCACCTCACCTTCTTTAAAATAACACTAGGCCAGACATACCAACACTTCATTAATGAATTTTTTATAAATCTGCATGTGCTGGGGGAAAAGTCTTTCCAAGCCATGTCCTTTTTTTTTTTTTGGTTGGTTGGTTACCAATTTTGTGCTCAATGGATTAAAATACACTAGAAGACCAACATATAATGCAATTAATTGGGTGTGCAAAAAGCCACTGTGAATAAACTACTAAATCACTTAATTTATGAAAAAATTATTTGGATTTTTTTTTAGTCTTCTGAATCCTTGGCAGAAGAAAAGGAGGCTGAAAACCATCATGAAGCTGCAGTTACCCACAGGGGCCTCAAATAATAAGAAATTAACAATGTCACTGTTTTTCATTCCAAAAATAGTTCAGTGTATTTTTCCCTGCAGATTGTGAAGACCTCACCCAACTGCCTAACCTGGGAGCTCATGATTAGAATAGGATGATTTTTCTTCTAAAACAAAAAAAAAAGATAAAATTGCTACCTGAACATATCACATGTTTTCTGGAATGAGCACGCACTTGGTCAAAAAGTCTTCTTTCTTTCTTCTTACCCTCCCTCCAAACAGGCAAACAACATTCCTTTCTATACAGTATTGAAGGAGTCATCGCCCTCCACAGACAAAGACATGAGGTGTTTTCTCTCTCAGGCAACTATAGTCACAGAATTCCAATTACTTCATGTTACATTAGTCACCACAGGCAGATCTATCTGCCAATGTAATATAGGAATGAAGTATCTAAAATTTGGCAAAAGACCAAGGTCCAGCAGCAAAACTATATTAGGAATGTGAACAGCTTCGTGTCATTCTCAATAATGCAATACATCCATGAGTTACCCTAATATAGGCTCAAACAGCTGTTATCAATTCCATAAAGAAGCTTTATGTTAAGTGCAATACAAAACCCTCCTCCTTTCCCCTTGTCATTTTCAGTGCTGTCCCGCCTCCCAACATACCTGTCTGTATCTTTGGATGTAACAGAGAACCTAACAATGGGTAAAAATGATATTAAAAAGAGGACAAAGCATCCAAAAGGTGAGGTTGAACACTTTTCCTGAACACGGTTACTCTCCCACTTTATTTCTTCCTCATTTCTTTGAAAACGGAGAAAGGAAGGGGGGTGGTATGTATGTGCGAAAGAATACAAGAAGGGAAAAAACCACAGAAAGCCCCCTGAAAATCTTCATGCAACAACTCTGTATTGAATGATACCCCCAAATTAAAAAAACTCCCACAATATATTTTGATGTAAACCTTCATGGTCTGTCATCCTTAACCAATATGGATGATTCAAAAAAGTTACATATATATACACACATACATATATCTCTATACATATATGTATAGATATATACATACGATATATACATATACATATATATCCATACACATACGCAAAGTCACTTTTTAGGCTTTTCAGAATTCAAAATATGCCCACAACTTCTCTATCCAGGTTGATGGTTTTGCACTTCAACCACCAGTTTTTGGTCTTCCCAATATACCAAAACCCTTCTAAATCTTGACGCACAGTCCACTTCTGAATTCATCTCCCTGTTTCTTTCTAGAGCATCATGGCCTGAACTGCTTTGTTCCCTTTTGTAAGGTTGTCCTACTGCCTTTCACTCAGATTCAGCCTTGGATGCCCCAACTTCCTGCTGTCCTGAGCCTACACAGCAGCAATTTAAACACTTTTTCTAAAGTACACTCTATGCCAGCATTCACACTGTCTATCCAGGACAGCCTTAAATGTCCTTTCAAAGAGGGACCGTAAATTTAGGCTTTGTTTGGCTGAGGCACAGAGTTGACTGCATAAACCCCTCTCAAAAGCCAACAAACGGGGCATTCCTAGCTGAGGCAGAAACATCAGGACTTGAAATTTTAAGTTAACTGTGTGGAGACATCACATCCTCGCTTTTATAGAGATTAAACTTAAAATGTGTAAAATGCCTGTTCATGGTCAGCAATAAACCTGAAAAACTACTGGTAAATATCATCACGGTAAGTATTTTAAGGCAATGCCTTTTACATCTGCAGATCTATAGTGAGCTTTATAAAAACAACACACATCATCTCCTCTCTTTCACGCTTACTCCCTGAATACAAAAAAATGCCTGAATGGAACTTTATTTGGGATGAAAATTTGCTGAACGTTGTTATACTAGGTATCTGCTGAAGATTAAAAGGAAATGCTTTCACATCATAATTGATCAAATGCTGCTTATATGAGATTTAAAAAACTAGTATGCCAGCTCCGTAGCCTAGGAAAGTTAATTTAAAGGTGAAGCTCTTAGTATCAGAAATCATCAACAGCGACATTGCTGTTAGTTTGCCAACTGTGCACTGTTTTCCAAAATAAACACAGGAGGGCTGACATACACCAATTCAAATTACTACTGGCAACACTAAAGCCACACCAGAGCTTTTGTTTCAAGACTCTGCTTCTCTTCATTAACAGCAGCACGCACCCCATCTGTTTGTCAGAACCACCTCTCCTTATTAGCATCTATTCTTTTGGGAAAATCCCGTGACATGCTTCACTGGAATGGGATGAACCAATGATGAAAACTAATCAGCTCGGTATATGAAAAAACTCCTCTCTGACCTCAGACAGCTGAGCCCTGCTGCCTACATCCCCTTGTCTGGTGACGGCTGGATCAGCCACAGGCGAAAAAACCCAGACGTCCAAGACTGTGCACGTAACATGCACAGACACACAAACTGCAGAAGATGAACAGTTGAGAGAGAACAGTTGGTAGTCTCAAGCAACACCAAAACCCATGTATAGAAATTAAAAATAAAGAATAAAATTTTCAAGCAAAGAGAAAAGTCATTAGCAGCCTTGTCATCCTAATACAAATCTATGACTGCCCTAGTGTACTCAACCCTTTTCAAAGTTTAAATTATTTTGATAAACAGAAAAAACTAAATGAAAATTGGGCTCTAATCAACTTTGTGAATCCCTCTAACTTACCAAATAGTAAACTATTATTCTTTCTGGTTAAAGTGTATTGAAAACACATTATAGGTGAAGAAAATTGTGTCTTAAGGAAAGCTGTTAACAACTGAATAACCATGAAGCAATGAACAAGCCTGGTCTAACAGCAGTCCACCCAATTCCTAATCCCTAGCAATTACAGAAGCTCCTTGCAAGAAGTTTTCATACCCTCACCTTCTGCAGCGGGAGCTCTTTGCTCAGCTCAACCATCTCCCTGGCTGGAGTCACCAGCGCAAGTCCCCTTGGAGTGCCATCACCACCTCCATCTTTGCATCCTTTCCTCTCTCCAGCCCCCGTCCCATGCTTGTTTGGGGTTGGCTATTCCTACCTTCCCCTCTCCAAGAACATGGCAAGCCTGCACTCCCTTTGCGGGCCGGTTCCTACACAGCCTTTACCCACCTGTGTGTTTATGTTGGCAGCCAGACAGGCTTCTTTGTGGATCTACTGCAGTGTCAGAAGGAGAGTTGCAGTGATAGAAGATGGCGCTGTAGTCATTTAAAATCAAGTTAAAACATGGACGAAAACAATGAATATGTATTAAATTCAGTGTATCAGGTTAGTTAATTATACTAGATTTAAGAGCTCTGTCAATAGCTGGTAAGAATTATTTAATGGTTTAGATAAACTGCCTTCAAAATCTATTTAGTCTAGGGATAATCTGCAGGCCTGAATTCAAATTAGGCTTCAGAGCGGAACCTTCCAAAAGCTACAAAATTTCAACATACCTACATACAAAACCCCCACATTATCTACAAGCTAAGAATAATCAACATAGTATGCCTAAAAAAATATAACCCCACACCGTGTGTGGATGTGTATATTGACTGACCTTCAACATGAATGAAGAAAATACAGGAAGAGAAGGATCTGCCTTTTGTTCCATCAGAATCCACAGGACATTTCAGAAGTATAGAAAACAAGATCACCAAACAAGATACTCTTCTCAAAAAGAAATCTCTGATTCTCTCAGGTCTCTCTGCTCCAGTCTACCCAACCCCAATTTACTCCTGACATACCCTACGCTGGCAATTGAGCTTTCTCCAGCCTGTAGACCTTAAAAGCGGTATCTTGAGCTCTGTAAAAATCTTGCTCTCAAAACCTCTGGATTTGCAATACCATAACTATACATTTTCATGCATAAAAATTAAACCCAGTACCTGTCCTTCCTTAAGGTGGGAATTATTTATCCAGCTTCTGAAACACAGAAGCATCTTATTCCCAGTCTAAAACTGGTGCAAACTGCCCACAAATAGCTTCCGTTTTCTTCAGGGAATGATTACTATCCCTTCTTGTCCAGTCTGAAGCTGTAATATCGAGATCACCACTACACTAAAAAGGAGTTATGGACATCTTGACGTTACAAGACCAACAGTGCCGTACCAGCGATAACTCAGTTTCCTGTTTCTTGAATTTCTGCATCAGTATTCTAACTCAACCCTCCAACTATTTCTACATCAGAGCAACAGTCAGATTCTGGCTTTCCCATTTTCTGAAACCTTTTCAAGTGCCATACCACATTTTTTTCCCCAAATACAGCAGCAGAAATTACTCAGGTTCAGCAAGACCTAACAGAAGGAATACTGAAAATACCACCAGCTAACAGGACCAGTAAGGGAATTCATACAGAATGACAAAACTTGTGGCCCAGTTTAGACTTCCCTACCCAAAAGTCTTTTCTAAACCTCTGTTGAAACTGTGCTGGTAGTGGTGGCAGAGAAACGCAGAGGATAATGCAACCTTGACAATACATTATGTGGTAAAATTGTTCACAAAGAGTAATGGCAAAAGCAGATGCGCTGCAGGAATGATATTTAATGAAATAAATATTTAGAACAATACCGCAGGTCTCTATTACCAATGATATAGTCCTTTTTAGCCAGAAAAAACATTAGAATAAGAAGTAGAACCAACAGGCCCACATGAAGTCTTCCTGGTCATCTATTTAAGAGCATGCACTTGTTAAGTATTCAGACATTGCTTCTCAGCCTATTCTCACAACACTTGGCATTCTCAAGTAATCTTCCAAATAAATACTGGCCATGTCACACAGCATCCAGGACCCGTTTATTCCAGCTTAGCCATAACTAAGACAAAAGATGAGTGCAATACTGTAGAAAAAATTACAGTATTTTCCACATTAATAAAGAACTGAATAAGCTTTTTATGCAGAAACTTTCCCTCGAGGCATCTTGGTCTCCAAAGGACAACAGAGATTTGAAAGAAAAACCTGCTCCATAAAAAAAAAAAACTAAAGGGGGAAGGGGAAGAAAACCTCCTCTTCCAGAGGAGCCACTTATGGGCTAAACATACAAGTGTATGTAAAAAATTTATAGTGCTTCTACTGAATGTGACATTTGGAGATAGCTATGCAACTGTGAATCATTCTGTGATATATGGCACTGTTTTTAAAAAGCATTTTTATTGTCATAATAACTATTTTCAGATTAAAACAGACATTAGAGTTTTGGCACATGACAGATCTCATAACTTGGGCATGAAATCTCAGCTGCCTTAACGTGTTGGAAGCCCAAGGCGTAAGGTGATTATAGTTGCACAATCATCTTCTGAGGTTACTTCTCCCTCCTTACCTCCCAGGGGCAGCTCAAGTTTCAGGTGGAGAAGCTAATTGTTCAGTTCCAAGTTATATCCCCTCCTTAATCTCCAACTGATGACTGCAGCTCTAACAGCATTGTAACAAGAAGCAGTACAATTTTAAACACTTATGCACCCATCTACAATTTCTCCATTGGCTAAGGGCAGATAATTTCCTGCAACTTCTTGGAGCACGAGCTCCTTTCCTCCTATGCCTGTACTAATTCAGACCCAATCTCTCCAACATTTTGTGTAGAGACTCTTCATTGAAGTAGAGGAGATCTGCATGGGCAGGTATAACATTGTCACTGCTGTCAACAAGAGCTCCTACCAGCCTGTGGGGCTGCAGATTTGCACCTTACCCTGAGAAAGGCAAGGCCACTGCCCTCCATCCCTAGAGGGTCCGCAATGGGCCAAGTGAAAGAAGCTGGCTCCTCTGCTGAGGTTGGCTCTACGTCCTGCTTCACCTCCTGACATTTTACTCTGTCAGAAGCAGAGCTGGACCCCAACTTCAATCCTCCCTGCTACAAGACAGTGCTGATAAGGACACAGTGGTTAAGCAAGACTAAGATCCAGCTGATGGCCACAGGAGCAAGAACTGGTAAGAATGACCTTCCTTCCCCTGCATCATCTCTCTTACGGGCGAGTATCTGGGTCATCCAGAGACAGTGGTACTCTTCTTACTGCAAAAGGACTAGCAGCTGTGCCTGGAGAAGATGGGTTCCTTTGCTCTCCGCACACAGTACTGTACCTACAGGATACACAGACTTCTCCCTGCCTCCACTCCCTGCCCAAACCCTCCTCCCTCCATCACACACACCGAGGGGTACCTCTGAATCTTGAAAATAGAAGGCTTGATTTCTCCACTCCTCTCAGTAACGTGAGACCCTTCCAGAAACGCAGACACGAACTAGGACTGACAGTTCACGAAAAGGAAATGCAACGAACGCAAGGGTATCAAACCAGTGATACCTCTGCCAAAGATTCACCCACAACAGCCACCTCAGCCCCTGCCCCAGAGAAACAGCGGAGCACACGGATAAGTAGCCGTCCCCTGCGCCCACCCCTGCGGCAGCAGCTCCCAGAGCTGCCGGTCCAAGCCGCTGGTCCAGGTGAAGAACCCATGCCAGTCCAGCCACTGTGTAAACACACTCAAGTCTTCAGTAAATTTATGCTGATCAGAAAAATAAAACCCTACTTAACCCATTAACTGCAACAATGCTGTTCCCCTTGATTTGGATACCCTGGGAACACATACAGGCCTTACTTTGAGCAGACGTATGGCAGCCTTAAAACACTTAAAACCACTTAGAGATGGAAGTTTAAAAGCGCCCAGACAACTCTGATTTCTGGGATTCCCAGAGCAGAGCTGATTTTGTTTAGTGGATAATGTTCTTGCAGGCTTTTAGGCTTATTTTGCAGAAACTGAACGTGCCAAGATACACACCCAATTTAACATCATTAGACTTGAAAGCTGGGTTCAGTCACTTCCCAGTAAAATAAAAGCTATTTTCCAAGCAAGATTGAAAACAGAAACACTTCACAGCAGTAACAACACAAATCTTCAACAGATTATTCCTCTTCCAGCCCACCTCACGCCATCCCTTCAGATCTCAATCTTTAGTCACCCTAATTATCACCAAGAGTAAGTTTTACAAGAGAGTCAATCTGGCAAAAATAAAACTAAAAAACCGCAAGTTGAAACATGCACTTGGATACAAAGAAATCAAATCGGAAACTACCTCAATGATTTTCCAAGGCCACATCAGTTACAATGGATGACAACACATGGGAAAAAAAGCTCTAGCTAATATTCTATAAACAGTTATGCCTGCTGCTAAAGCTTGTGTGTCAAAAAGCTGTAAGGGCTACCAGCATCCCTCTGAAGCAAATGAGTAGTTTAATAACTGAATTCATCCGTGCACTTTTCCCACATAAACCAAGGTATGGATCCTGATGCAAGGTATCTACAGACAATCTCACAAGTAACAATACTATATTCACATGCAAGTTGTGCCTACATCACTAGTTTTAAACCTGTAGCAGTGAATATGGCTCTAACAGTGACTACTCAGCTGTTTGCATTGTATGTACTAGATTTAGTCTTCAGCTGGAAAACAAAATTGGGTTGTAACGCTGGCATTAGGGTCGTATAGGGCTCCCTCAGGGAAGCTTACACAGCCTCAAGGAATAGAAATGATGTCTTCCATATATGAAAAAAGATCAGTGAAAGAGACACACTGAATACTACATATGAGCTCCAAGCGATTCATGAAAGTCCAGTATTTTATAGCTTCACTTAAAGTTCAGTAAGGTCAGCAGAAATGTGTGATGCGTTTTATGTGCCAATGCTCTGCTATGTATTATTATGCTTTATTATAAACAAACAGTAACCCACAAAAATTGATCATAACTCTTCTGGGATCCTGCCCCACAAACACAACGGGCAGTTCCCATCCAAGCAGCTCACGCTGGAGGGAAGCTCCATTAGTCCCACTAGATTAAGGATTTCTCTAATGGAGCTGGCTGCTCTGTCTGGTCACGCTAAGCAGATAGAGACAGAAACACGTCCTGAGCCCACGCTGCTCCGGCACCCCACCTTCACAGCATATGTTCTTAAAGAGCAGGAAGCAGCAACTGCCTGGCAGTAGAGAAGAAAATCCTACTCTGCCAAATTTATCATTTAACACCCTCCCTCCCCTTCCCCAAACTGCGTAAGACAAGTGTATTTAAAAGATTGCCCCCCCCCCCCCCCCCCCCCGGTTTTGCTCACTACTTCATAATTCTCTCCTTCCCAAGGAGAAATCCCACAATCCCTTCTTTAGATTTACAGGGAGGAACAATTTTGGTCTCACACGTTTAGCAGCATACTCATTTCCTCTTGCACTGTTCTGTAAAAATCCCCTTGCATCCTTGTGTAACCTCTGCACAAGCTGGCAAACGGCTCACAGCCTGGGAAACTCTTTCCATTGAATTTTGTTTTCACACCAATAAAAGCTCAAGACTGAAAAACTTTCAGGCCATGACACTGTAAGTTTCACTAACAGACTGACTCTCTGCTACTCCATTTGTCCTTATGATACATACTGGGATGAAGAGACCGGCCCGAGAAGACTAGTTGCAGACCTCTTCGGAAGTAGCAACTGCAAACCACCCCAGCGCACGGCCTCGCTGGGAGATAAATTGTTTTGCTCAGCGACACAAAGCACGCCAAAGCCAGGTCTGCGTGAGAAGCGGGAGGCGAACTGGCAAGCAAACCACAAAATACTCTTCTCAAAGTCACCTCCCCTCTTCCACACCTGCCGACTCCGCTTCAACAATCCTATTACGAAATTTTAATCAGATGCATTTGAGACAACCCTGCATAGCCCTCTCCCCACCCTCCCGGACAAGTTAATAAGACACAAAAAAAGCCCCGAGCACTTGCTTATCGCAACGATGGGCCGTAGGGGCGAGGAGCTGCCGGAGCGGATCAGGTGCCGGCGTCCTGCCTCCTGGCAGCAGGCTCCCCTCTCCGGCGCAGCCCTGGGTACCTACCCAGGCACCGCGCCGGGCAGTGCCTCCTTCCCAGAGCCCTTCCTCAGGGACCAGGCATGGCTCCCGGCTGGCAGGCAAGCCTCCACGTCAGGGAGCGGGACTGGGCCAAGAGAGAAGCGATGGGGCCCCGGGGCGGCACCCACCGGGGCTCCGTCCCTGGGAAAAGCGGGGAATGCCGGCCGGGCAGAGCATGGGACCCCACAGCCCTCCGCGACCAACTGTCCTCCTCTTGTACTAATCCGCGCTGCTGTGCCAGCTTAGGGGATATAATTAGACTCACAAAGGAGCCTTGTTACCGCTCTCCGCTAAGAGGCCATAGCGGTTTTGATTAGTCATACCAGCGACTCCGCCGACCGACTCCGGTGAACACCGCCTGCGGAACTCGGTGGGCAAAAGCTGAGCAAAGCCCAAAAAAATGAAACCAGAGGACTGTTCCTGGAGTAGGAGGAGGGAGGGGAGACTTTTATTTTTAATTTGGTGTTTGACATGGCACCTGGAAAATACACTGAGATTACGCTGCTGAAGCTGCTTTTTTCAGCTGTTACATCCTTTCCTTTTGCAATCTTCTACACGAATATGCGGGTGAATAGACCAGTCTAGGGCGCTGCATTGTAAAGAAGTTAATGTCACCTGTGAGATGACAAATCTGCTCAAGGAGCAAAGCTAAAAGAAAATCTCCAGAACAGCCTGGGCCTCTTAAGATCTGATGGGCTGTCAATAGCATTTGAGTTACAGATGTTTTTCCCATACATTAAAACCAACCAGCCAGTCATCTCGGGGAGCAGTACTTCCTCTAAAAAAGAGGCAGCCTGTGATATCCCTAGAAATAATAACCCCAGGACTCAGAAAGGCATTGGAAATCATCGCCGATGGAGAAAACTGGCAGATATGTCCTTCCAGCCCCCAGGGAGACTGATGTTACAAATTCCAGGGAATTCTTTCAAAGGACAATTTATTTTAATAATCTTTTGAAAAAATAAGCTTTATTCCATAGTCACACCATTAATCCCCTGCCGCTGGCCAGATTTGCACATGTAAGCTTTCTACGGTTGCTGACCATCATCATACCTGAGGATGTAAAGGATACAGTAACAGGCTGTACAGAGTTTATTTGGGGGAAAATGAAAAAGATTAGTTCTGCTGTATCCTTAAGGATCAGCCTAGGAGAATGAGAAGGAGAAACTTTCTTCTTACATACTGGCCTATGTGCCGAGATCAGGTTTTCCTTAGGTTTACTGACCCATCACACTAAACAAAACGACTATACATTTTTATTTCTTCTGTGCTAAAAACACGGCAGACTGATTGCCATGAGAAGCTGACTGCACTGCAGCATCCTTACCAACTGACTGACCCACATCCTGCATACGAAAAATGAATGGCTTTCAACAGGTCAAAGAAGGATGTGCTTATAGTTGCAAAGGAAATGCTGGAAGTACTGTGGATTTACAGAAACCCTCAAACTTCAGCAGGGAGGAGGAGGTTGGCAAAAGGGCAAGAAGTGGTCTTATTTTATGCAGGCATATTTGGATTTTAATAAGAAATCTAGTTAAGACAGCACATGGCAGAATTACGCAATAATAAAGAAGTCCAATAGCTCCGCTATGTGAACTTGCTGGAAGTTAGATGGTATATGGCTAAAACTTTCCCAGCCAGACTGCAACATTCTATCAAAAAATTACTGTACTTTATATAAAGGTGAGAGTAGTGATTTCTCACAGATGTTAAATCTAACATAATGAGGGGTTTTTGGAAGCAGTCTGAATAAAGGTAAGCTAGCGTGATCCCTTGCTTATCAACATTAACACACATGCATGTGTGTGCACGTGCACACTCAGTCCAGAGAAATACAGACTTTCGTTTGATGGGTCACTTTTCTGACATTGTTTCTGAAAGAGTCTATAAAACATGGAGTTATTGTTGTGTGAATGAGGATGCAAAGACCAGCTGACAAATACTATTCTATACTTGGTGACTTATTTGCCAAAACAGAGAAGTAAAATCAAGTGGAAAAAAGAACTTTTTTTCCTGAATTTCCAGCAGCAAGCCCGTCTTCACTCTGTATAACAGAAGAATAAATTGCATGGAGTAAGTACCATTGAATCCACTACCTGAAAAAGTATTAGAATTACATTGGTACAGTGGTAAAAAAAGAAGAAAAACAGTTAAAAAGCAAGTATCTCCCTAATTTTAAAGAAAAGGAAAACTTGAACCTCAAAATATAGTTGGCTAATAGGATTTTTAATTTGGCTTTAAAAAGCTTTTTTCTACGTCTTAATTTGCTGTCACAGACTGATGAGCTGTCCTGCTAGACTGCAGCCAAAACAGCAAGCAGACAAAGCAAGATCATCTTACCTTCACGACAAGGACTGTTGGGAATGGCACTACATTTGCTGGAAAACAGCTGTAAATATCCCTGAAAGGACTGGGATTTTTACTGTGCTTACTTTACACATAGGATCCAAAGATCAGAGAAGGTTGGTGACCAGACCAATGCCATGCACAAAGATTTCAGCCTATCGAAGAACAGAGACTTTTCAGTTAAGTATTTTGAGCGCGAAGATCCCTCTCACTCAAGGCCTTATCTCAAGTGTAAACCTGCCTGTCTCCAAGGAATTACAACTAAGTAAATAACCTGGGATCATTACTCTAGTTGCTGTTGGATTACAGTGTAGAAGGAAAAGGAGCCTACAGACAACTTAACACACTTGGTATTAACACAGATGTGCTTATAGAGCTAGGACACTGGATTTGTCATCACGATGGTATCAAGTCTAAGTAGTACCAAACAAGTTTTCATTAATAACTGCTCTTTTCTTAAGAGAGGAAGCTGTATGTTCCTAGTTCAAAGGAAACGCCTGCATACCACCATCTGAGCTTCCAGAAGGCTTTACCATCTTACTGAAAAACAAAACACCAGCTAACAGCTTTGTAATTCAAAAAGAGAACAGTTCAAGAGTTATCCCCCCAACACCTTCTCCTCTCCCGTCCCTGGAATCAGAAAACAGTAATTCAGGGTGAAGAGCTTTCACTGGGAACACACATATCAGTTTCACTGGGAAAGGTTTCCCAGATCCTTTTTTTGTTCATTTTAATAACCAAAGTTGTGGGGAGTAACCTGCTCATCACTGAGAGCAGCGCCACAGGAAAATCAGCATCTGCGATCGAGATCTGTTGCTGAAGGTGCCCGTCCCAGTCTCTCCTCCAGCTCACTCTGGCTGCCAACATGGACTTCACTCTCCTCCGAGCCTCTCACCTGTCCTTCCTCAGGCATATGGCTTTTCGCCAAAAATGCAAAGATGAAAAATGGTTAAGAACCTTAACGCTCAATATGCATGCCCCCTTCGAGATCTTCTGGCAAGCACATTTGGGATGGTTTTGTCTAGACTGACCTTCCTGCATCATCAAAATATATATTACCACATTTAATTTAGGAATGCTTATCCAAAAGAGACTGTGTCTGTTCTAAGGCAGAAATCTCTAAATTATATACATATTTTTGAAATCCCTTTTAAGTCATTTAATGAAAATACTAGCCACAAGAGAGCGCTACCAGCAAAGGATTCAACCACAGAGAAAACAAGAGACCTGAAACTATTCAGAATTTAAAAAAAAAAAAAAAAAAGAAAAAAAAAGGCATCTGTTGTGGTCAGGCAGTCTTATTTGCACATTTAAAAGAAGTCCTCAGACATTTAATTGCTATAGCTGTGATCTTCAGAAGTCAGGAGAGATTCTGGGTGTCTCCATTTTTGAACGTGGACTTTGAGACATGTTCATTGCTTTTTCTTTTTGTTTTCAAAGGGAGATTACTCAGCAGTTTTTGAATTTTGGGCACCTTTAATATGACTCACTCCGACTGAGACACCTGAAATTACCAGGTTGTTTTCTGATACCACCACATTTTTTTAAAATGTCTATAACTCACTAAAACTCAATGCAATGAGCTAAAACAGCAAAACTGTGTTTGTGGCTCTGCTGCTTGTTTTTGATCTCTATACACCGAGTACCTTAATACCTTGTACTCCCTTCTTGCCCTTCCAAGAAAAGTGCTGACAAATTCTAACAACAACAACAACAAAGTCAGCGTATTTTTCTGGAAGCAGCAAATGGAACTGCAGCATTTTTTTTTCCATGCAAAACAGAAGGAGTTCCTGTTATTGCATTTTCAGCTTCTAGTATCTTATCGTAAAAGGAAGTAACTCCCAAAAAGTATCTCTAAAAAAGAACTGACATAGAATTGGAAAAAAAAAAAAAAAAATCATATATAACCAGTGCCAGAAGGCCTGCATGGATGGACAAGCTGCTCCTGGACAAACTCAAATGCAAAAAGGAAGCCTACAGCAGGTGGCAGCAAGGACAGGTAGCCTGGGAGGAATACAGAGAAATTGTCCAAGTAGCCACGGATCAGGTTAGGAAAGCCAAAGCCCTGATAGAATTAAATCTGGCCAGGGACATCAAGGGCAACAAGAAAAGCTTCTATAGGTACACTGGTGATAAAAGGAAGATTAGGGAAAATGTGGGCCCTCTCTGGATGGAAATGGGAGACCTGGTTACCCAGGACATGGAGAAGGCTGAGGTACTCAATGATTTTTTTTTCTGCCTCAGTCTTTACCAGCAAGTGCTCCAGCCACACTGCCCAAGATGCAGAAGGCAAAGGCTGGGACTGGGAGAATGAAGAACCACCCGCTGTAGGAGAAGATCAGGTTCAAGACCATCTAGGGAACCTGAAGGTGCACAAGCCCATGGGACCTGATGAGGTGCATCTGCAGGTCCTGAGGGAACTTGTGGACAAAGGGACTAAGCCACTATCTATCATATCGTGGCAGTCTGGGGAAGTTCCCACTGACTCAAAAAGGGGAAACATAACCCCCATTTTAAAAAAAGATAAAAAGGAAGACCCAGTGAACTACAGGCTAGTCAGTCCCACTTTTGTGCCCAGCAAGATCATGGAGCAGATCCTCCTGAAAACTCTGCTAAGGCAGAGGATCGTGCCTGCCAAATTTGGTGGCCTTCTACAATGGGGTTACAGCATTGGTGGGTAAGGGAAGAGCAACGGACGTCATCTACCTGGACTTGTGCAGAGCATTTGACACAGTCCCACACGACATCCTTGTCTCTAAATAGGAGAGACATGGATTTGACAGATGGACCGCCTGGTGAATAAGGAATTAGCTAGATGGTCGCACTCAAAGAGCTGTGGTCAATGGCTCGATGTCCAAGTAGAGACTAGTGACGAGTGGCATTCCTCAGGGTTTGGTATTGGGACTGGAGCTGTTTAACTTCTTTGTCAGCAACACGGACAGTGGGATTGAGTGCACCCTCAGCAAGTTCGCTGAAAACACAAAGCTGTGTGGTGTGGTCGACACGCTGGAGAGAAGGTATAGTGTCCAGAGGGACCTTGAAAGGCTTAAGCTTTGGGCCTGTGCAAATCTCATGAAGTTCAACAAGGCCAAGTGCAAGGTCCTGCACATGGGTCGGGGCAATTCCAAAGTTGTATTTTACATAAAAAGAAACTAAAGAGGCCTGCAAAATGCTCTGCTTCAGTGTGTGAAAACAAATAAACACAAATAAATTATCAGGTCTTAGTGCCCTTAAAGAGTTCAGTCATTAACTTCAGCAAATCAGGATTTCACCATCACAGTTTGCTCTGGTTTTCCTTGTACCTCAGCCCAATTGTACAGGCTTGAGCAGGATGGAACAGCAATTTCGTTTATAAATAAGATATGCACTGTCGACAATGAGGTATTAAGTCGTATGAGGTATAACATCATCAATCTTCCTGCCTGCTAAATTCACAATAGAGTACTATGATAAAGCTTTCATATTCTGGAACTCTTTTTCCTCACTCTGCCTTGGCGAACTAGACAGGCACATCTGGATGTCTGAGATAAAAGTGTTGATGTTGGGATTTATGGTATATTATATAAGCTACATAAATACTTTTTCCTCATCCTTATTTTGTGCATGTTCTGCTACCTTTTGATGGCTAGATAGCATTAAACTACTGATGTCATTCTCTTACCTCAGCTTTTGCCATGATTTATTAGAATTCCTCTAAAGGATAATAAAACATTTTAAAAATGATTATTTATCATCTGGAAGCATCTAAAATACTTCACATATTGAAAAACCAGCTATAAACGGTGGTTCCAGCAGGGTTTACTTTCAAATATTTTGGAAATTATCATGCTATGTAAGTAAGGTGCTAAAGAAATTAACCTTTAACATAAATACAAAAAAGGCTGAATTCACCAGTAACGCTGAAGAAAAACGCAGCCTCTCACAGGGCAAACACTAACAGCAGCAGCAGGAGTCTAAATACACAGGGGATTTTAGGCTGTCTCGCCATGGCTGAGGCGAAGGATCAGGAGCGAGGAACGGGAAGCAGAGCAGCCTTTGGACGCGCTCCCCGCCACCACCTTTGCCCAGGACGGAGTTAGCGAGCTCAGCAGCGCACGGCCGCCTACACTGGCCCAACGTGCTGCCTTCAGCAAGAAGGAACTTGCTGCATCCTTGGAGCACGCGGCCGTGGAAACCCTCGGATTGCTTGTGGCCAGAAACAACGGGTGTGTTTTGCCTCCCAGCCGCTTACCGCAATGCGCTTACCATTCGGATAGCTGTCCCAAACGAATTGAGTTTCCTCAGAAACCACATTCCAAATACTGGTGTTTCTACACAGGTGTGGTGCTTTCCCACACCAATTTCAGCTGCAATTTACCTAACCACGTCCAAGGTGACCCAAAAAATGGGAGTGGGGAAAGAGAGCTCCTCCAGTCCCAGGGCATTTCAGGAGACAGCCCAGCCTTAGTTTGTCTCATTCCTGGTTAAAACACTATAGCCACATGATGCAAATTACTGAGCCTCCACAAAGAACAACGCCATGAGCCAAGATGCTTCGAGTTTTATTTGGGAAAGCTATTTTGCTCTGACATGTCCTATGCCAGACCAGATTTTGAAGACTTTACCATCCCCCATAGCGCTTTCTTCCCCATCAGATGCCACCCCTGCTTTGGCTGCCCACCCGCCAACAAGGCTGCTCCACGAGCCAGACTAAAGAACTGACTCTGATTTCAGTTGCAACCCAGCAGAAACTTCCCCAAACCCCGGCTTTTGTCACTCTGTCCTTCCTCTGCACGCAGCATGAAGCTGGACTAAAAGCGTAAGGGCCGTATAACTCAGCAGTGTGGTAGCTGTGTCTCTGTGCCAGACTTTGTTTTGCCAGGTGATCCAGTACTATGCAGATTCAGCAGCAATGACCATAAAATAATGGGTTTATTGTTTAAGAGATAAGATGCAAATTTGTTCAGTTATTCAGTAACTAAAGCTGCAACACTCTTGCATTCCTGCCCTTCTTTTAAGTGCTCATATTTCTGGAGTTAAGGTTTGGATTCAGAAATTATTTTAAAACCTTTTTATAATCTTTTCAAGTTGGAAGGTGTTACATGCAGTTACTTGACCAAGTAGAGCATAAAATCTCTATGCTCAACACGGTAGGCTACTTGACACTGAAACATTTAAGAAGCGTCCAAGTTCTCAATCTTGTCAGTCATTTAATCTTCAGGAGGTTAAATATGTAACCTAAAATAAAAGTACCACAAGGAGAACTGCAACACACTGAAACAGGAGTATTATTACTACCCTCCTGAAGTTGTACATGTGCATGTCAAAGTTCCTGAGTAGTGTTTAAAAAAAAACAACGCTCTTAAGTGCTTAAAAGCAACCCCAAACAATTCAGTATTTCAAAACGCATACAACATATGGAGAAGTATTCCTTTCAAATGCAAAGAAGATTCATGACATAAAAACGTTATTTATTTGGTCTTTAATGGATGGGGTTACAATTCTGTTTCGGTCAGGAGTCTGCAGAGATCTACAGTATTATCAAACACACACAAAAAAATCCTCTCTGTGTGCATGTGAAAGTACTATGTGAAATGAGTAAGTCTTCAGACCCCCAAATTTTAGAAGGCTTGCCTGTTTTCCCCCTCTCACCCAAGGGGCTACATATCACAGTTTCCACCACCTACATTGAAATTCACCAGTTTTAAGAATAAATCCAATGTACTGCCTGGTAAAAAGCTATGGTTAAATCCTGTAAGCACTTGTATACTTTTTCATCTTCAGTCATGTGAGTGCTCTCACTAAATTGGATGAGACTACTCATGCTCAAAATTAACCATTTTGACAAGTGCTTGCAGGACTGAAGAAAAAAAAAAAAACCTAAACCCAGTCATGACTCACAGGTTGTTACCATCTGATGCATATTCCATTCCACAAAAAAGCAACGTTGCCTAATTTTGGTAATTACTTCACAAAACTGAATAGCATTGCCACAAGTAACCTTCTGAATAAGCATATTCAAATCATAGAGGATTCCTTTTACCTACAAGGAAATGTCTATGCCCTTCCTAGTACTCCAAACACCACCCTAATGGAGTTGACTTGGTAAAACGTGGTGACATCTGTTGTATTTTTGGCTTTCTGTTTTTCAAGCTTTACAGGCTAGATTTTTTAGATTTGTAAAGAAATAAATTATGCAAGTTGACACAAGATGAAAACACGTCAGTCACAACATACGTATTGAGAGAGTCCTGACAGTTGTAGAAGACAAACATCCAAACCCACAAGACAACAATTTGCTCTTTGAAACCAAGGACAACACACCACCAATTGAAGGAATGGAAGCTTATGTTCACCTCAAGTGTACATTACTGTGTCACTAACAGCATGAATCAAATCACATTAACTAACGTGGGTGAGGTAGGCAGAAAATTAGGAAATAAAATTGCTTTTTAGATGTACACCCCACCAAAAAGCCAGCTGGCATGGGAAACATCCGAACACCTGGGCTGTGTTGCTAGGGTCACGGTGAAGGATTGACACTGTTAACATGTTGGTTAAATGACTGTGCGGACAGTTAGGCAACCAGAGGAAATGCTCCTCATCAGGACTCTTCCAAGGTATAACGTGCTGAAAATACAAGATGAAAGCGTGCCCTCCTCTTTTTGTCGTGTCTATTCCTTCCATCAGAAGCGCGGGATCACACAGCTGAAGGAGGAGGAGCAGCACAGTGGAGGCTCAGCCAGCCCTGGGTTTGCCGGTGGAGGAGGTGGGTGGCATGCCTGAGTGGGAGGGGAGCTCCACGCCGGCTGGCCTCTTCTGTGGACCCCCACTGAGCGTGTACAGAGTGACTTATTTGGCAGCTGCTCCATTAAACTCTCCTTCACGGAAAGATCCTCATGGGATTGCTAGGCGCTCCTTAAAACACAGGACAACCACCCCAAGGGCTCCTGAACCAGGCTTATAGTTGCTGTGCAATTTGCACGACACGTCATGTTTGTGCTTATCTGGTTCCTGCCACCCCCCCATGAGCCATGGTAACTCACTGGCAGCATCGAAGGAGAAAAAGAGAGGCCCCAGCCTGGTGATACCCTGTCACATATCCTGACACACGTGGCTTGCTCCTCTCTCCATCACAAGACCCGGACAGCAGCAAGGGCTGGCAGGACATCCTATCTGGCACGTATTTAAAACCGGCCATCCTCTTTAGAGCAGAAGAGTGGGCCTACAGCGACGCACTGACCCATTTCTCAAGTGAACTTGCAAAATGGGAATTTAACAGCCCAGCCCTTCCACCAGCTGCAGCCACACAGAAACGTTCAAGCCTTGAACTTTAAAGCTGTGTGTGTCTGTTACAAATGCCCACTCCCAAAGCGTGTGTAATGAAGTTCTGCACAGGCACATACTGTTCCACACCCACATCAATTCCAAGAAACATGGGTAGCGAGGGGCTATCACACCTGCCTACTTCTTAAAGCAATGTTGTGTGCATGCAGATACAGCCATGTAAAGTCATACTGCAGTTTCCTACCTATTTCCAAAGTCTGGCTGAAAATACAGGCATAAAAAAAAAAAAAAAAAAAAAGAAAATAAATCTGTTCTTGGTCAGTTACGGCCAAGGTCAATCTTCAAAAACGAAGAATTATGGCTACTGGGCAACAAGAGAGAAATCACTGCTATTTGTTCTGCTGTAACAGACCCTAGTTCCAGAAGCAATGAAATAAAATTTAACGGCAAAATGGATTTTACTCTTACTCAACAGTGGTTCTCCACAAATGCATTTAGTTTATTGAGCAATACTTAACCGTAACTGTGGACTAAATACGTATAATACTTGCTTAAAAATCTATCAAACTACATGCATTTTTCTACTTATTTCCTATGTGGGCAATTTTGATATCTACAAAACTAGAACTATCAAGTGGCCAAATGCAGGTAAGAGGCAGAATTCACAGTTCTCCATCTGTATCTTGTAATTGTACAGAAAACGCAAATCCCTCATCTTCCCAAGTCATCTCACAAATTGATATTGCTAAGTTTCACAGAGTACTCCTGCAGCCACAAGGAGCTACGAGGTGTACAGCTAGCTGCTACACAAGTCATAAATGGGTAAGACTAGATCCCCTTGGTAAGTTACACAAAACCCACTACAGAAAGGTCACTGGTGGTGTTGAGCATGTTTCCGCTCAGAACATGATGAAATTTCAGTGATCTTCCACCTGAATGCTGTAAATAACTGTCAGATTTTTATTCCTGGATTTCTGCTCAGTTCTCTGAGACAGTACCGTACAATCTTGGAGCCCTCGGGACATTCATTAAAAACTCTCCTTCTGCTGTGCTTCAGCTGAATGGCTGGCTGTCTTCATGAAGTGCCATGCAAATAAAGATTACCCTAACTTTCCATGTCTAGGTGTTTACAGTTCACGTATCATGACATTCACTTCCCTTATGAGGATTTTGCACAGTAAATTTCAGCATTCAGACTACACTGCTGATGGCAAGTGTGTTTGCTCTCGCTTTTTCCCACTCCTGTAACAAGGGACTCCTCAGCATTGCAAATCCAGCTTGCAGTTTGGCCACGTAAAAGCACCAAAATGAAATGCTATAGAAAGGAAAGAAAACACGCCTGCTCACATGTGTACACAACATGGCCAGAACTACTCCAGAACTTTAAGGCTGGTTCTCAGGCATTGGCAGTACCTGCAGAGTTGGTCCAGCTTCCCATCACCAGCAGGCACTGAGGAGAAGTCGTCCATGGCTACTCCCTCCCTTGCCCACCCACTTCCACTGCCACTAACAGACGATTCAAGCAGCCAACAGGACAACCCCACATAACTTCTTAGGGTGGCTCTCAAAGCCCATATAATCCCATCCTCCCTTCAACATTAATAAACCACAAATGGAAGCATCACCTATGTGTCAATTTTTAACAGTTAATGTGTCTCATGAATTCATAGTGAAAAACTAATCAAAAGTTTAATGGATTTGTGGTGTACACTTATGTCTAGCATGTGCAAAGGAATGCAGATTATACTTAATAACTAGAAGAGAATTTAAGTTAGAAGCGTATGCAGAACAGTTAAATTACAGAATATGGTAACCACCTCTGTATCAACACTCATGTGAACACTCAGAGCAATTTTACACATGTATGTATAGACATGTACACGTCTTTTTTCCAAACCAAGAGAAATTCACATACAATTCCTGTAAGAAATGTCCTAAGCACAGTTTCCTTTCCATTTTCCTAAGAAAGGAATCTACTCAAGAAACAACTCAGTACTACACTGAAGAACTAGAAAGTAATTAAGATGTGTTGTTTTGACAAATGCACTTGAGAAAGCAACATGAAGCCTCCTGAGTCCTCTTTTAATCCAAGACGAAAAGTATACCGCACTTGTTCAACCATCAATATATGTAAGCTACTTAAACATCATGTTTGTTGTTGAGCCAGTTGCACAGTCCTGATTTGGTTTAGACCACAACTATGCTGTGTTTCCAAAAAATACAGCAAAGCATGTATGCTGATAGCCAGCTCATTTATGCTGAGTATTTGGTACTGCAGGCACTTCTGTTTAGAGACCAATGTTATTGTCCCTATGCAAGTGGAGCATCAGATTCTTTAAAAATAGCGGGTAAATATAATTTTGTGGAAGCCAGCTACCACTGCTGAACACCACCAGCCCCTTGAGAAACTTTTGCCACAGTCAACAAATTAATTGCTGTGAATGAAACACATTACTCACCATGGCAAAACTTTTTCACTTAGTCTTGGCTGTAAGTATATTAGACTTCTAAACTGAAAATAGCATGCCCTTACTCCTTCCCAGGTACAGAAATAGTTAGATCAATATAAGATCAGGATGTGGCATTACTGCATGAAGGAGTGACCTGTATGGAGGAATTTCACATGGATATGCTTCTCAGCAGTGACAAATAAAACCTGTTTTTTCTGGATTAATTCTACTGACATTAATAGGAAGGAAGTTCTCTACTTTCCAGAAGAATTTTGTGAAAAAGTAATTTTTCCACATCCTGATAGTTTTTTAAAAGTTTGCTCTTCACTTCTGGATCAGTCTAGAAATAGATACCACAAACAACCCTAGGGAAAAAAGTTTTCAACATAAAATCTAGATGTTGGCTTCCCAAGCTAACTCTCACTGAAAGCAAGGACAAACATGATTAAAACAAAGATTCTTTTAACCTTCAGGACTGGGCTGTGGAACTTCAAACCATCGGTCTATTTCGTGCTTCAGATTATTGCACTGACACCCCCAGGGAATAAAATGTTAAATCCAACACTAGAGAGAAGTATCACAGTGCTAGACAAAGGACACAGGGCAAGCAGGCAAAAAGATGCTAAGACAACTTGCAGATCAGTTCTTCATCTTATATGTAACTCAGTGAAAGGGAATTGTGGGACTCTCCCCCGTCTCCCCAGAGAACAGTAAGGGTGGATCTAAAGAAGACTGAAATAGTCTAAAAATGCTAAGGCAGCCATTTCAAGATTGCTGTAATTAATTAAAGTGCAGACTGCCTCTGAAAAGTGGTGGTCCTATCCAGCTGAAAACCTACTTCCCCAAGTAATTTTGCAGTCAGATCAGTTCCCTGATCCAATTCAATCCAGACCTGCAGGAGTGCTCTCACAAAGACTAAACGACTGGTTTGCTTAAAGACAGGACTGTTTAAAGCACTCATAAAAATTCAGCCTAAGATTTAGGGCAAACAAAACAAAACAATACTGTTGTTCAAACCATAACTTCTGAAAGAAAGCATGCAACAAGGCTTTTATAAAACCTGCATCATTTGAACTTCCAACAGGAAAAGAAAAGCTGTTTCAGCACACAGACAGCAGTGCATGAGAACAAGCTGGCCAAGAATAAAATGAGACTGGACGTTAAAAGGTTTCTGACCGTCAAAGGACTGATGTCCTAAGGCAACTTTCCAAGAGAAAGAGCAAAGTTGAAAAACCACAGACAAAAGCCCTAGCTAATTTCATTCAGTAAGTTTTATGAAATTTTATCTAATATTATGCAGGTTTGTCAATGACCCAAAAGGCTCTTGCCTCTTTTGGGAGCTATGGAAGTCTTCATGAACTTAAGACAAAAATGTTGTTAGGGAAAACAGCCACTATTTCAGCCTCTTGGCTACAACAGCTAGGTTGCTTTTGCCCATTTGCACATGTGCTAGGGAAGTCAAAAAAGGAGGGATGAGAAAGGACTGATGAAAATCCATCAGCTTTGCACCGAACTGCACACAGGCATGCATAGCAATGGGGCTCTGTTGCCTGCAGAGAACAGCCGCAAATCCCCAGCAGCAAATCAGTGCCTGATTAGCTGTATGAAAGTTCTCCAAAATCACATGTGTGAAGTGAAGTACTTGTGAATGACAAGAATGGCATAGCTGTGTCTCTTAGGAGGGTTATTTCAGCATCAAACATTCTGCCATTTCCAAAGATAGATCAGAATTCACAGATTGTGAGCAAGTTACTGTCATAAAACTGAAAAGCACCAGGAAAGAGGGAATCTTTCCACTTGGTCTAAAGCTTTTTGTAGTAATTAAGACTTGCTGTCTTGGCAGATTCTTCAATGTCTATAAAACTTCTCAACCCTGAAGCTCTCCCTTTCTGTGACAGAAACAGCTGATGTAACCACTGCTAACAAAAGTGCTTTTACTGGAATAGCCAGTGCAAGTTGAAACAGCTGAATATCAACATGATTTATAATAGTTGTGAACGCATTTTATTTTGCATTTATTAGTTTTAGCGCTACAAAAATTTTGAAAGAGTTTCCGGAAGTAGCTATTGGTGAGGATAAAAACTATCACCTGTGGAAGAGATTCAGGTTCCCATAATTCCTTCTGTCAAAAAAACCTTCTTAAACCAAAGGTGAAAAGCATGCTTTCGTACCTCTTACCTATCAGTGCTATTTCACAAAAGACAGCCCTCATTCAAGACAGCCTCAAACTATGGTTTTATTTATAGACTGGATCATCATACCTGTCAAACCCCAATTCTCACCATTTTCTGTGTTGCAACAAAATTCTTTTTTTATTCTAACAGAGAAACCCAAAATTCTCACATGAAAGACTGGTTGGTATAATTTGATAAAAGTAATTCATTAGAAAATACTGATTTATCAGAGTAGGAAATTAATGAGAAAGATTTTGTTGTTCAAATTTCCTGGTTTGAATTTTCTTCAGAAGTTACAAGATTTAACCTACTTTAACAGCCATTCACTTTTGTCAAAATTATTTTATGAAATTTACTTTTAATTCAAGTTAGCAAAAAAAAGCACGTACTTAAAAGTTGTAAGTCAAAATGACGAAACACAAAGTTTCCATGCAGAAAATGTGTTCTGTTTTGATAAACCATTTCAGTTTTTCCCCTCCACTAATAACTAACTGAAAGTACTCTTTACCCAAACCACATCAGCAATGCTTGACACCTCAAATATTCTCAAAAAGTGGGAAAAAGCTTTTCCAAAAGCTTCCCATGCAACCCATTCCTCACAGCCAAACTGGCCTGCACAGCAAATGCACTAAAAAGCATTGCCCGTGTCCGCTCACCAAAGGTGGGGAAGCAGGGCTGGCTGGACAGCCTGCTTCAGGCCCTGCACTTCAGGAGGGCAGAAAGGAACAGAGTCCCGACTCATCACAACAGTATTCACAGAACATATTGCCTCAGTTTTTGCTCTGATCAATAGGCTACCTCTCCCCACGTCTTCTTCCATAAAGAGTCTGTGTTCTAGGAGGAGGTAACACCGCATAATGTGCGCATTAATAACTCTGAATGAAAAGATCATCTTGCCAAGTCTTGGCAAATTTAGTTGCCCAGTAGCTTATAGCCTGTAATACATTTGGTTTTCCAGCTGAACGACACAAGCTTACCTTTTTACTACAAGCTTCAGTGTCTTGTGTGAACCTTTCACCAGACAGATTGCTTCTTGTCGGAAGCCGGAAAGGCCCACATCATTGATGCCAACAATTTCATCCCCAGCCAGTAACTTGTCCACAGCTGCAGCTTTGCTCCCATCTTCAATCTGAAGAAAAAGCATATGAAATGGTTGAATTATTGAGGTTGCGTAGTGCCACCTTTACAATAAGTTAATGAGCTTTCAATATTGGCTTCATATAATAATTAATACAATAATTAAGTGCTTAAAGTAATTTAAAAAAAAAAAACATTCAAAAATGCTACAGAGAAAGAGCAATGATACACAGACAATTAGAATAGGAAAGAAAAGGAAGGGGGGGAACCTTCAGAGAAAACTAGAAAGCTTCATGGAAATTTGGGAGTCAAAAGCATCTGTAATCTTGAGCTCCGTTCAATACTGTACAGGTAATCCTACTTGCAAATAGAGTTTTGGGCAGGCATCTTAAAATCTGGTTCTCTACAGAAGGTAAACAGAAACATTAACCACACAGTCAATAACATTAACCACACAGTCAACTCCAAAAATCTGGCATGCAATGAAACCCCCAAATACTGCTTTATAAGCAGGTCTAGGAAATAAAGTGATTTTCATCAGGCACATAACATTTAGGAAAATATCTGAGAATTTACAATCCATACGGCTAACAGCTCTGGCTGAAAGAAGAGATCATGGTCTGAGATCCAAGGAAGAAAAACAACACGTCACACTACTGAAGAACACAGCAACACTAAGGGAAATTCACTGGAAGATTGTTTTGCTGCCACAGGCATCTCTCACATGCATTGAATTTTTACACAACTATTCATAACATGTGGCGAAACACACACAAGATAAATTAAAGAGTCAGGTTTTGGCAATTCCCACCCCAATGAAGGAAGAAAAAAACACATTATGAGTTACTCATTTTCAAAATTTAAAACAAATCTCAAAAGCTTGATCAGCCAGACTAGCAAGTACCAACAGTTTGAACTGATTTCAAATCAGGTTATGCAGGTAGAAAATTAGAAAGGCCAAAGCCCAACTAGAACTTAAACTGGCTACTGCCATAAAAAGACAGCTAAAAATGTTTCTATAAATACATTAACAACAAATGGAGGGCTAAGGAGAGTCTCCATCCTTTACTGGATGCAGGGGGAAACAAAGTGGCAAAGGATGAGGAAAAAGGCTGAGGTACTTAATGCCTTCTTTGCCTCAGTCTTTGATAGTAAGACCGATTGTTCTCAGGGTACCCAGCCCCCTGAGCTGGAAGACAGAGATGGGGAGCAGAACGAAGCCCCCATAATCCAAGGGGAAATGGTTAGTGACCTGCTACACCACTTAGACCCACACAGGTCTGTGGGACCAGATGGGATCCACCCAAGGGTACCGAGGGAGCTGGCGGCAGTGCTCACCAAGCCACTTTCCATCATTTATCAGCAGTCCTGGCTAACCGGAGAGGTCCCAGATGACTGGAGGTTAGCAAATGTGACACCCGTCTACAAGAAGGGCTGGAAGGAGGATCCGGGGAACTAGAGACCTGTCCGTCTGACCTCGGTGCCGGGGAAGGTTATGGAGCAGGTCATCCTGAGTGCCATCACACGGCACGTACAGGACAACCAGGGGATCAGGCCCAGTCAGCATGGGTTTACGAAAGGCAGGTCCTGCTTGACCAACCTGATCTCCTTCTGCGACAAGACGACCCGCTTAGCAGATGAGGGAAAGGCTGTGGATGTTATTTACCTGGACTTTAGTAAAGCTTTTGACACTGTTTCCCACAGCATTCTCCTGTCCTGGTTTTGGCTGGGATAGAGTTAATTTTATTCCTAGTAGCTGGTATAGTGTTATGTTTTGGATTTAGTATGAGAATAAATATTCTCATGCAGGGTGGGGTGGATCACTGCTCAGAAACTAACTGGGCATTGGTCAGCGAGTGGTGAGCAATTGCATTGTGCATCACTTGTATACTCTAATTCTTTTAGTATTATTATAATCATCATCATCATTATTTTCTTCCTTTCTGTCCTATTAAACTGTCTTTATCTCAACCCATGAGTTTTACCTTCTTTCAATTCTCTCCCCCACCACTGGGTGGGGGAGAGTGAGCGAGTAGCTGCGTCGTGACAGCTGGGGTTAAACCACGACATATCTTTATCAATGATCTGGACAAGGGGATCAAGCGCACCCTCAGTAGCTTTGCAGACAACACCAAGTTGGGAGGGAGGGTCGATCTGCTGGAGGGTCGGAAGGCTCTACAGAGGGATCTGGACAGGCTGGGTTGATGGGACGAGGCCAGTTGTATGAGGTTCAACACGGCCGAGTGCCGGGTCCTGCACTTGGGTCATAACAACCCCACGCAGCGCTACAGGCTTGGGGAAGAGGGGCTGGAAAGCTGTCTGGATGGAAAGGACCTGGGGGTGCTGGTCAACAGCCGGCTGAATATGAGCCAGCAGTGTGCCCAGGTGGCCAAGAAGGCCAACGGCATCCTGGCCTGTATCAGAAATAGCGTGGCCAGCAGGAGCAGGGAGGTGATGGTCCCCCTGTACTGGGCACTGGTGAGGTGACACCTCGAGTCCTGTGTTCAGTTTTGGGCCCCTCACTGCAGGAAAGACATGGAGGGGCTGGAGCGTGTCCAGAGAAGGGCAACCGAGCTGGTGAGGGGCCTGGAGCACAAGTCTGATGAGGAGCGGCTGAGGGAGCTGGGGTGGTTTAGTCTGGAGAAAAGGAGGCTGAGGGGAGACCTGATCGCTCCCTACAGCTACCTGAAGGGGGGTTGCAGTGAGGTGGGTGCTGGTCTCTTCTGTCAGGGGGCTGGAGATAGGACGAGAGGAAATGGCCTCAAGTTGCACCAGGGGAGGTTTAGATTGGATATTAGAAAAATTTTCTTTACTAAAAGGGTTGTCAGGCATTGGAACAGGCTGCCCAGGAAAGTGGTCGAGTCACCATCCCTGGAGGTATTTAAAAGACATGTAGATGTGGCGCTTACGGACATGGTTTAGTCGTGGACTTGGCAGTGTGAGGTTAACAGTTGGACTCAATGATCCTAAAGGTCTTTTCCAACCTAAATGATTCTATGCTTCTGTGAGTCTAAATATAGCTGTAGGTGTTGAACACTTTGCAATTCAGGCCCTCAGCTTTCTCAGTTTCTTCCCATGTCTTTTGCTGTCAACACAGCCTCCGTCTTCTGAGTTGCTTGGGCTCATGATGTTCGCATTTAATTTTATTCCTCCCTCACTTGCTTACAATCCGTATCCCACCTCTTCTTGTAGTTTTGACATTTTGTCTTCAAAGCAAAGACTTTCATTTATGTCTTCATTATATTTTGCGTTGACTACAGTATCTCCCAGTCCCACATTATTAAATGCCAGTGAACCTACAAAGAATAATTCCTTGTAATTGCCCCAACTGCAGGAATCTTCATAAAGAACTGCCATCTTCTGAGGCATCAAAGTCAATCAACAATGAGATAAATCCAGAGGAAACCCAACTTCATGAATTCTGAAGCTCACAGTACAGGTTTTAGGAACACTCCAGCAACAACATTATAAGTTAAATAACCTAATAAAAAAAGCAATATCTCTTGATGAAAGTACATTAGGATGATCTCATACACCACAGCAGTCTCACTGCAGGCACATAAAAGATCTCTTTATATAAGTTCAGGATAAATGTTCTTAAAAATTTTCAGACCTGTAAATCTAAGCCAAAAAGAATGCAATGAAAAATGCTTAGTCTTACATCCCATTCTAAAAAGCTCATTATTAATACTAATCAAGCAAATTTATTTCCAGAACTTATCTTAATAAAGCCACAGATAATTAAAGACAGAGCAAGTTTCTGTATCCCAATACATCTAGTTCTTAAGCTATGACCTGCCCTCTGACCTTCTTTCATATCCTCTGAACATCAAGAATTTACCAGAATACCTAATTATCGCTGCAAATATTCAGTAAAGTTGAAAACAAGGGTGTAGCAGTGGAAATTGCTTATATGCAAGGAAGATTTCAGTTCAGGGATGTCAGGTACAGAGTGGCTGCCATACGAGGGACCCTAAAGTCTGGCAGAGCTGAACAAAAGAACAGGCAGCCTGGGACTCATGTATCTCAAGCCTCCTAACAAGCAATTCCAAGTCTTTCAAGTGTTCAGATGCATTTTTTGGTTACTACTAAATAAACTGCATTTTGAGGTCTGAACCCCAGCAGGTTAGAAAAGCAGTGCAAAAACATTAATGGAAGTCTGAGTTCAATCACTAGAACTGTAGGGAGAAGGTCAAGGGGGGGGGGGGGGGGGGAAAATCTTGTAAGAGGACACATTTTAAACTCCAAAATGTGGATGCCAACACCTATGCCCTGAGCAAGGCATGAACCTAACGACAAGGAGTGAGAAGGCCCTGGGCCCTGCCACCTGGGCCTGAAGACCTCAACAGGGTCTTTTTTTGTCTTTTTAAAAAAAAAAAGAAAAAAAAGGGGGCAAAAATCTGTCTCCTAGGGTTTCAAGGAATGTTCATTGTTCTCAGCAAGCATGTTTGTTTTTTCTTCAGGCTGGCAATGCACTGACGGCAGGGAGTATTCAGTTACCCCCTCTGAGTTTTCATTTCAGCAGGGAGACTACACATTCCACACAGTGCAAGCTTTCCAAAGAGACTCTGGCTGTCCAAAACAACATTAATCAAAAAAAACTCAAAAAAAATTTTTAAAAACCAAAACCTGAGCACAAAGCTGAAGCTGTCTTAGTGAAAAATAGAAGTGGCTTTCTTTAATACGTTGTCTCCAGATCAGCTGCAGCTAGGGAAAATAAAAACTACATATCCATTCACAGTAGAAGTCTCCTTGAGCTGAACAAATTTAAACATAAACCTTTCGTAGTCAGATCCCTGAACAGCTGTATGAATGCAATTCCACTTGACAATGCATTTTTAAGTGGAAATGGGAAAGTTAGCTAGACAGGAAAAATACAATGTCTTCAGTTACACTAGAAGTCCTTTAGTCATAAAGACTAAACAAAAGCATTGGGTTTTGCATACATGTAAAGAAATGCTGCCAAAAAAAATCCACGAGGAAAAGACCTCTTAAAAAATATTGCCCTACTAACCTGCCTCCTCTGCTCAAACTTGAGACAGTGCCATTCCAGCTTCTCCTTCAGGTTTTCTGTTTTTCTGTTTACTAGTCTTACAATTTATTGTTTTTATTTATCTACCCATTGAGAAACTTTCCATCTCATCAGACCTTCTCTAGAAGTGTAAATCCCAACCAAAACACATGAACATTTTAGAACTAGCAAATACACTTGAAAATTTCACAACTATTTTTCACACCTCAAACATTAATGGATTTCACTCACCCATCTACAGAATCAGCTATGCTATGCTGTGTTCAGGATTTAAGCCCAAGTTTTAAGATTTAAGCCCACATTATTTATCTAACTAGCATCCATTTTTTTTCTGAATTTCAGGTGCCCAGAAAAACTAGGCCAATAGCTGAAAATAAAGCCTTGAAAATGCAGAGGGAGGTTTTAAGACGAAGTCTTTCAAGAACAGTCATAGAATCATAGAATCGTTTAGGTTGGAAAAGACCTTTAAGATCATTGAGTCCAACCATTAACCTAACACTGCCAAGTCCACCACTAAACCACGTCCCTAAGCACCACATCTACAGCGTCTTTTAAATACCTCCAGGGATGGTGACTCGACCACTTTCCTGGGCAGCCTGTTCCAATGCTTGACAACCATTTCCATGAAGAAATTTTTTCTAATATCCAATCTAAACCCCCCCTGGCACAACTTGAGGCCATTGCCTCTCATCCTATCCCTAGTTACTTGATAGAAGAGACCAGCACCCATCTCACTACAACCTCTTTCAGGTAGTTGTAGAGGTAGACAGAAGACACCAGCACCCCCAGGTCCTTTTGTGCCGGGCAGCTTTCCAGCCCCTCTTCCCCAAGCCTGTAGCGCTGCGTGGGGTTGTTGTGACCCAAGTGCAGGACCCGGCACTTGGCCGTGTTGAACCTCATACAACTGGCCTCAGCCCATCGATCCAGCCTGTCCAGATCCCTCTGGAGAGCCTGCCTGCCCTCCAGCAGGTCAACGCTCCCGCCCAACGTGGTGTCATCTGCACTGAGGGTGCACTCGATCCCCTTGTCCAGATCATTGATAAAGAGCACTGGCCCCAAAACTGAGCCCTGGGGAACAGCACTTGTGACCAGCCACCAACTGGATTAAACTCTGTTCACTACAACTCTCCGTGCTCAGCCACCCAGCCAGTTTTTTACCCAGCGAAGAGTCAACAAGAAGAGATCTGCCTCAGTCACTGTCAGCAGGCAGATGCGACTGGATGTAAACCGAACAACCCCTCTGCTCAGTCTGGAGTACTTGCAGGAACTGAATGCCCATAAAGTATACATCTTAAAATTTTTATAGCAATAGCAGGAAACAAAAGACGCACACAAAAAAACCCCAATCAACACCTTATTTTCTTATAAATAATGGACATAAGCCTTCAAAAAACAGGTATAGTTACACTGCCTATCTTGGATGAGTAAAGAGTTCTAGAAACGCCCTCAAACCATGCTTTCGATATGTATTAAAAAAAATCATACCCACCTTCTAATGCTGAATTAACAACAGTAAACACCATGACTTCCTATCCTTAGCAGGGATGTTGATATTGCTACCAAAAAAAGTGTTTTCAAAAGGAGATGAAAAGGATGTTTGTTGACAAAAAACATCTGCTTGGACAGCATCCAACTCTCACCCTGCTGTCCCTGATGACCTCCCTATAACCAAGAGCAAAGGCAAACTTTGGGATCCCTGCATCAGGGAGGATTGGAACTGCAGACTTCTCCCATCATAACGGTATCTACATTAATTGTCGTATCTTCTCAAATTTATTTTTGCTTATAAAATACCATATCCACAAAACAGGAAGAGACACCAATACAACATGTAGATAATAAGATAAAAAAAATTTGTGATTGCAAAAACAACACACATGTAACTGTGGTATGTGAAATTCTTCCTGTGAGAAGGAGAGTGCCTTGAAATGGGGGAAGAGCTGAGCCATGGAGAAAAGTCTAACAGCTAGATACACAAACACATTCAAAGGAGACTTACAAGACTATTTCCACTGTTGGCAATACACACAAAAGAGAAAATAATGACCTGTATTTGCAGCTTTAAAATGCTGCAGTGTTGATGGTACGCACCACTTCTAGAATGTGACCCCTTCACTTCTGTGTTTATCAGATCTGACGCTTTACTTAAAATACCCACATTCCTCTATAGGCACCTGTATAAACAAGCAGGAGACAGGTTGGGGAAATGCCGTGTCACACAAGATCTAGTTTTGTTTACAATGACGACAGTTTCTCGTCCATGCTCTCTTTGGACAGGGTGGGAGACGGGATGGAAACCCAAACCCAGGGACAAACACAGGAAAAAACAGCACCATTTATCAGCATTCTGCTATAGGCCATGATAAACTATTTTATCATAATTCACTTCTCGTACAGCCAAGAAATGATTCTGTGGTTATCTTATGAGCATCTAATACGGATTTTTTTCAAAAAACTAACGATCTTTGTATGAGATCTTCAGAACAAGTTAAATGTAGGAAGTGTTAATTATTTTGATTTGCACAGAGTTAAACAAAGGAGAAATAGGTTTACAGTTCAAGCCTGGCATTTGTGTAACTTTCAGGAATCGACATAAAAGTAGCAGAACTGACCTAAGTCCAGCTACATGTTCTGTAAATGCAGTCTTGAGCGGCAAGGGCTGCATTCACCAGCAAGATTCGTGGGTCAGACTGAGGCAGGATAAAAAAGGGGTGCAAATTGCAACAGGACCAGACTGGTACAGAGAATGGGTGTGTATACATAAGGCATCTCGCACAGGCATGCATGCGCTAGAAGCTGGGCAAGGCTAACACATTTGATTTTACATTCTTTCACATCCTTTCTCTCCCACTTGTGATTTAGTACTTGGACATTAAAGAGACTGTTGGAAGGACACCTGGCAGGGAACTAACTCTATCTGTCTTTTACAGATGGGCTCAGAAGCACACAGGGAAACGAGGCCCACAACGATGCAGGATGTCCGCAGCAAAGCAAGGAATTCCACACAAACCTTCAAGTCACTGGAGGGTACCCGTAACCCCGAACCACCTCTCCCCATAGACCACGGGTCCAACAACCAGCATTAACCACGCAATGCAAGCTTTAAGGAACATCATACAAAAAAAAAAAAAAAAAAAAGAAAGATTAATGATGGATGTGCTACCAACTTGCAAAATCTGGGCCTACACAGTACTATGCAATACTATTAACTTAGCAATTGCTGCACTCTGATCAGGCAGGTAAGTGTCTGCTGCATTTGGTGACACTCTACCTTAACAGAGAAGCCAGAACTTCCCTCCTGCCTGGTATCATCTTTTCACACCCCACCAGCCATTGCCCATACTTGCTCTTCCCCAGATGATGTTTAAACACCACAGCAAACAGCATTACATTTTAGGAACGCTTATTCCAGGGCAATATATTTCCCTAACAGCAGTCTCTTTCTTCCCTAGACCTGATGGCAATGGCTCAGGGTCACCGTCACAAAACCTCCGACCAGGCAGCGAAACCCGCCACGGCCAGCTGCTCTTTCAAAGTGTCCCCCGATGCGCCATGCAGACCGTGAGCTGTCAGGCTGGCAGGAGCACTGCCTTCTGTTAACAGGTGGTTCTTAAAAATCAATTTGGAAACATTTTTTTAAAGGGTAGAGTTCAGTAATAGGACACAGTCTATCACGGCCCTTTCCAATTGCTCTTTATTTGCTGTATTTAAACATTTGGATATTTGCCCAGCAATCTTTTTGGTTTTTGTTTTAAAGAAAGCACCATATTTTGAAAAGCTGTCACTTGGTACAGTTCTTTAAGTATTTATTCAATTTTTATAATTGTGTCCACTCCGCTGTTTTGATTAAGGGCTTGCTGTCACTTCCACTAGAACAGGCCATTTTTGTGGGGGATTTATTACAGCTGTAAAAACTGACTCCACGCTGAAACCTAACTTCAGAGTTCCTCAAACCAGAAGTGTTTAAAAAGTATGGTAGAGCACCCACCATTTCCCTTGTTAAAAATTAATACATATACATAAACTGATGAATACTTTATTCCAACCTACATTCAAAACAATACCTACCATTAGCCTGTGAGAAGACTTTTCTGATTACAAATCACCTGTTACTATTTCTAAGAGGACACTGTTATTATATCTTAATCTATTTAAATCACAAGGCCATTACGAGCTCTGCAAATTGAGGACCAATTAAAGTATTTGAAGTTAAAAATTTAATGAATCTTTGCCCCAAGAAACTAATGATAACAATTTCCTGATGAAAAGCGTTAGGAAGAGAGATTTCATTTAGATTCTAAAAACTGAACGACAGATGTTTATTTTTAAAGTTTTTTTCAAAGTGATTCCATTGTTTCAGCAATAGAAGCTGGAAACATTTCATCACTGCCGAACATTTGTACTAGAATTAAAAAAAAAATTAAACTAAAAACCACCTTGATGCTTTGAAAGCATAGAGCTAATGTATCAGGAAAAGGAAGGTGGGACTGCTTAGTGTCAGGGATGTTTTTTGCTATTAGTACCCAAGCTTTGCTAAACACATTTTACAGCTTCTAAATAAAATTTGCTTTTTCCAACTCAGTGAGATTTACCACAATAGCATTTAGAAGCACATCCAGGCCTTTTCAGCCCGCATAACTCACACCAGCAGGCCTGCGTATATCCCCCCTCCACAGAGCAATTAAACAGGTACAAATTGTAGTCTTTGAAGATCTTTCTATGCAAGAGCCCCTCCAGGGCAGCACAAGTCCAGCAGGGAAGGTTCCTAGCTGTTACAGTCCTGATAACCCCAGGCTGGCACCCAGGCAAGAGCAAAGCAAAAATGGACCCTTACCTGGAGTAAGAATAAGGCCAAGACAAGAGTGGAAAAGATGGAGGTGCTGGAAGCAGGGGCGGTGGAAAAAGCCTGCTGTTGGTGCTGATCCTGAACCTGGAGAACCCCTGTCCCCTTCCTCCCTCACGCCAACGTAACACTTGCAAAGCATAGCTCAAGTTTTGATTTTTTTCTAGCACCTCATCAACATCTAGACACCCTCCAACTGCTGTTATTTAGTATAGCATTTGTCCAGACAAGCTGTACATGTCTTACAAGAATTACTGAGAAATAACTCCCATTTACTTTTAGCCAAGAGTTTGGTTTTGCATTTCACAGAAGCTAATGGCATCCAACCCAAGGGAACCCATCTGAACTCACGGATATCTCACACTGTTCTTAAACATACCTTCCTATCTTTTTTCCAAAATGACAAAATAACCTGTATAAGAAAGGAGCACATACCTGTGCTATGAAAAAAAATAGCCAAAAGGCCAAAAGAGAACTTCTTTCTCTATATGCAGTTTACTTATTCTAACAAACCTCCTACCAGAGAAGTTTGAAAGGGTTAGCTTATCCATATTTACTTGTGCAAGTTTACTTATGGATTATTACATATATATAGGCTGTTCATATATGTAATCTGTGCAGTTAACATTAAGCATTTTTTATAGGTCTACATTTTTGTACTTTCAGCTACTATGAACAATGATAAGAATGGTTAAAAAAGAGGTTATGCATAGAAACAACTCGCATTTTATCTTTTCAAACTGATAACAGAACAGACTTCCAAGAGGAAAAATACAACCTGACAAAGTAATCTTTATGATCATAAGGTTCAAGGCTTTTTACTTTGCAACTACCATACACTTCCAACAAGGTTGGCTTATCTTCCTGCCTTCCTGTTCAACCCAGGAAAATAACGTCACAGCTTGCCAATGTGCCCTTGACAATAACATACTGAATGCAATCCAACAGCCTGTAAAAACCACTGCATAACTAGTGGAAGGGTAGGATGTACTGACAAATCAAAGGAAAAAAAAAAACTGGTGTGTCTGTATGGTCATGTAGGTACAGTTATGCATTAATTACAAAGGAAAAGTCCGGTTTCATCAACTTTGTTTGTGAAGAACTTTGACATGCCTCAAAGGAAGACATTGAAAGACCTAGTAGACGGCAACAGAATACTTACTGAAAATAAATTTCACCGACCTCCTTCAGTCACTCAGTCTAAATCTAACCTTTTACATAAAACTAAAGTTGCATCTATGCCTGTATTTACAGACTGCTGTAGTTTCCAGAAAAAAGCAATACTTCTAGACACAGGTAGTACTGATTAAGACCCAGCAACAGAAAAAACTGCTTCATTGCCTGTTAAGTTTCGAAAAGCACTGTAATGGGTCTGCCAAAAGCCACAGGAATTTTACAAACAGTATTAGGTTTCCATTTTAAATACTTTCTCTCGAACAGCCCATTTTTAACAGAATACTTATCTTGACATACTCATACCATCATTGGGTTATAGTCACGCCTGCTATGTGGGACCTTCCATTTTAGTCATAGCACAGATGCTCATTTTTCAGACAGTGAGAAAGTATAACGTTCCCCAATAATTCTTGTAAGAATATTCTTATCAACTCCTGAAAACTTGACTTTATCACAAAAGTAATTTTTAATAGTTACTGCTGAAGTATTAATTTAGAAACCCACTGCTATGCAGTAGAGTGAGCAGAACATAACCTTACATGTCCAAGCAACAATCTTACATGTCCAAGCAACAATCTTACAGACATAAGCATTAATGAGAAGAGAATGACCTGCTCTCGTAAGAACCAATAGCAATTTCTTCAACAAGAGTTCCCCTTTGCATTGTTACTCAACTTTAAAGAAAAAAAAGTCTAAGGTGCTGAATTTTAAAAACGTGTCTTATTTGTTGACTCCCTTACCCATTTCTCTGCAAAGAAAACAAAAAAAAACCTTCAAAAGGGTCAGGCTCCTTCTAAAATGAGGGGTTTAAAATTTGACAACAGACTTTGTTCTTTACATTAACTTTTGCTCCCTGTTCAGAATTGATATTCAGGCTCACAGAGCACCCAAATTACAGACTGAAGCCTTCCTTTGCCACCATCTTCCTCAACAATTCCAATATTTAAAGCCAAGTTCAAACAAGAAGACACATTTATTCCTTCTTCCCCTACCCCAGTGTTAAGATGGGCAACAAACCGTAAAGCTGTCTTAATTCATCATTATTTAGACAACCCCATTTACTGTAAGTATGTAGTACTTCAGACTGAATAGATGCAGGTATGTGTTGCCACTCTACCAAACCCATGTTTCTGCTGTGCACTCTGTATGCAATTTCAATTCTTCTTTCTTAAAGCCATAAAAACTCGGAAGCTAGTGGGATGACCCTCAAGAAAACAAAAATCTGTATTATTATAGAAACAAAAGAGGTCTGGGTAACCTTGCCCTTAGTTTCTCCTCTGTTGTTGTTTATCAGTGTCCCAGTAGAGGAAGAGAGTTTCCACCACTCCACTTTCACCCAGAATTCAAACATGAAAAGATGAAGAAAGCAAACACTAATTACAGTATTAAATATTTTTTTCTAGGGCAGGAACTGCAACACAATTGCTCCCCAAATTATCAAACAAGGTTCACAAAGCAAGTTGCAGAAAGGACTGCACGGCAGTTCCTGCCCAAGCTGTTCCACCTTGTCAACTTACAGTATCTGAGCTGAGTGGTATGGTCGGACAGAGTCGCTCTTACAGAGACAGACTGCTAATGCAATCAGTGTAAATCTCTCATGATGCCATAATAATTAAAGCATGTCAATAAAAAGCCTACCAGTGTTTTTATGCAGTTTATTGACAAGATGAAATAGTACCCATCTACCTTCCTAGGGCACATACTCATCTGAACAGGGCATGAAACATCCATGTAGCTAGAATTAAGCACCAACACCTTAAGTCTGTTCTGAGACTTCTTCAGGAACCTGAAAAAACCAAAATCCAATTCTGTGGTGAGGGACTAATCTATAGCAATTTATACCCCTAGACATCATTCACATTATGGTATCCTGCCCTTTTTCCCCTAACTGTCAGTACTCTGTTGCCATATATTTCAGATTTAAAAAAAAAAAAAAAAATCTCTTAAAGAAATTTTCCTTTTTTCTAAACAGACCTAGGTGTTCATAATTTCAAGTTCTTCCTTTTGTGTAGTTGTTCTATATACCATTCCTTACAAATCCATTACTTAGTATCAGGGAACATTAGAAGAAATTCCTTCCTCATGAAAAATTTACCATAGGTTTTAGATATGCAAGCATTTTTGGCATCTCTGTGAGTATCTTGCCACCTTTTCTCTACTTTAGAGGTCTAATTCTTCCTAGGATTAATGAGAGATAATTAAGCAATAAGATCATTATACTGGGTCATGCAATTCATACTCACATGACAATGGTTATTTTTTTCTTCAGAAATTACAGAATTGTGCTGTCAGGTAGCAACTAATGCACTAAAATCACCATGGATTGAAATAATGGAAGTTTATACAAAACAAACAAATAGGAGCTTCAAAAAGCTGCATGGATTTAGCAGTAAATTGTGATGTAGCACAGGAGAATTCTTATATTCTGAAATTAGAGTATGCTTACTACTCTAAATGGACATTTTCCAAATGGGCTTTCATTTGTGGCTCTTTTTCAAAAGCTTCATTGTATAACACATGTTGCTGACATAATTAGCTCTTAGAGCAGGCACATTACTCCAAAGACTTAAAAATAAAAAGTTTTAAGGAAATATCAAAACATTACACACGCAATTAGCTGCTTTTCCTGATTAAGAAGGTATATATTTAATTATGACAAAACTACTCAGTTTGACAAACATCTGTATTTCTGTTTGGCAGAAGTATCTGTCATATGTGCAGATGCACTTACTAAAAGGCACATCCTGTTCATGCAGCACAAGTCACAACTCCACCGCACAGCACTTGCTCAAGTACGAGTGGAATTTTCGGGAAGAATGTTTGTACAATAATTCTTGCACAATAGGAGAAAATTTATAATTACACTTCTATTTTCCCACTATATATGCACATGTGCATGTCATCATACATACGGCTTATGTCTCCCACTGCTGCCTATGCTGGTAAACACGAACACTTCTCAGAGGCATGTATTCAAGCAGTATGCAACCATACTAATGAAAAATTCATGTCTTCGCACGCCAGTTTAGGATGTCAGTGTTGCCAGGAGGTCCACTGTTCTAAATATCACACTGCACAGGAGATTTTGAACTTGCACATCTTGATAACTGACAGACCATTAAAGACTGCCGGTACTGATGTTCTGAAACGAGTCTGTAACACTGTTAAGGAAACTGAATATTTTGTGGAACCCACAAGATACTGTCTGTATTATTTATGAACACCATGAAACAGCTGTTTTCCTTTGAGACAAGACAGGTCTTAAAGCCTAACGCTGAAGTATGCAAGAGCTGGGAGCAGAGCAGTATTTTAACCCACGGTTTGATAGTCCTGACAATTTCCCACAGGCATATTCTTATAACCACCTTCAGAGACAAGCAGCATGGTCTTTTGGAGAGCCTGCCCACTGTAGGCAATACTTACATTCAAAACTTGCTTTTCATTCTCAAGCCTGTCACCACAATCTGCCTTCCCCCAAAAGCATATGCTGAGCAGAGACCTGATTATTCAAATGGTGAAGTGCAAAGGATTCCCTAGACAAAAAAAACTTGAATTTTGTTTTATGCATAAGATCGATGCATGTAGGCTGAGATTCAATCACAAAGGAGGAGTATTTTTGTGAACACCAACTTGGAGGTTGGAATTTCAATGCACATCTTAAACTCACCCTGCAAAGATCATTAGGTCACAAAGCATTACAGGACTTAGCTACATGTTGAGTTCAACAGAAACATCTATCACCACTAAAAACAGCAGAGAAACAATCTACTCTTCTGAATGATACCCAAATATTTAAACCGCATACAACATTACAACAGCTACATACTACAAAATTTTGTTTGCACTGTATTTAAATTCTCTCTAAATTCAGTAATTTTTTACACTCTAAATTGTAGGAAAAACCTTTTATTAAGATTTTATTTACGATGGTAAAAGAAAGATGAAGGTTTGACTAAACCAGCAACTGGAAAGCCTTCTGCTTTCCGAATGAAACAGACAATGTGTTTCTGCATCTTTTATTTTGGGCACAGAGGCTGACCAGCCTCCTACAGGATAATTTGACATTTTGTGATTCAGGAAACTGTAATATCTGGTGAAGATTCTGTTATGCATCTAAGACTACAATCAGCATTATATTAGTTGCATCACAAACTCAATAATGAGGATGAAAACTTTTTTTTTTTTTAAATAAAACCTGCATTCAGTGGCATGTAATTCTAGCAACAATTTGGTTTCTGAAGATGCCTGCTGCCTTTGCCTCGTGCCTGCCTTCATTCTGGATCGCTGACCACGCAGGCTTAAGACTTCACTGGTACGCAGCTACCTGCAGGGCTGAACCATACCACTTCCAGAAACTTGGGGAATATCTTGCATTCTTAGGTAAAGCCATCATCCAACAGGTCTTCCACCATTTCCCAGCTGAAGCTTAAAATCTATAGCTCAAGCTTACTTCAGGCTGCGCATTAGTCTATGCAATCTTACCAACAAGGCAGTTTGTTGCCGCCTTTTACTATAGAAATAACAGGCTGTTTCCCAAAACAGCCTCAAAATGTGGCTGAATGAATGCATTTTTACCCACCGGTAAATCCTTCCTGGGATTCCTCATTCATAGTTACTTAAAGAATAAGCGGATGTACTTTAAGATGCTGAAAAAAAATTAATTGGAGAGAGTAGTACATTGCTGAGTGGTTCTGTCTCTCAGTAGTTACACTGAGGACTGGGCTGCAGCTGAATAGGTTGGGTTTTTAGGTGATTCAGTATATCCCATCCTTTAAATGCTAATGACGCAGAAACACATTTTAATCTCAACTTACTAGGAAGGGGCTTTGGGAAAGATGCTCTTTTAGCCAAACATCTGACAGATGTGGCATATTCCTAGAGAAGAGTAACTGCAGGTTTCTCTCTGCTTCCATGAGTGTTTATGCACTTTATGTTCCTCGTTATAGACATAAATACTAGGAGCTGAAATCTGTACCTAAGACTGCCCACTCACCTCTCCTCCAAAAAGCATCCTAGCCATGGTATACAAAAAAGAAAGAAAGAAAAAAGGAAAAAAAAAAAAAAGGAAAAAAATTAATCACATTCACTTTGTATTCTCACCCCCGCCCTACCAGTCGAGGATTCCTTCTGCACAGTGGTTGAGCAGCACCGCAAAGTCCCAGCATCCAGCCTGGTGGTTAGGGCAGTCTCCCAGCTATAGGACGTGCGAGTTCGAACTGCCCTCAAGCAGAGCAGGAAACGTCTCCCATTTTCTGGATATGCATTCCAACGTTTGGATAGAACATAAAAGATGAGCAAGCACCGCTTCTGCTGCTGCCTCATTTGCTTTGTTTTAAAAGAAGAGTAATTAGTAATCCCCTACTCAGAAAAAGGAAGGAAAGAAGAAAGCGGTGGGGAGTGAAGAAACAGTTCACCCTAAGCTTGTGGTTTGTAAATTCCCTTTGCTACTGCAGTCCCGACTCTCCTCTTTGAACGAATGGGGGAGAATTCAGACTGTTTCTCTGTTCAGATGTTCATGTTGGGATACTTCTTTAAGCAGCTCCTTGCTTAACAGGGAGGTTTCTGAATTACCTATTTCAAGCACTTCATTACTATAAACTGTATATGGACCCTAAGAGCTAAACATCAGACACTGTAATGACCAATTTGCAAGCCTCTAGAGTTTTTTGTTTGGCCTAGGTATGGACCTGAAGACTGGTTAATGCATTTTTTAGGTATTTGTCATCTCAGCTCCTGAAGATGAACCTTGCTATTTTTGCCAAGAACTACAGTTCTCCTGTTAACAGGTAAAACAGATGGTATACCTAGAAGTAGATTTGGAGCTTTGGTTTTTAATATTAAAAGAGTGTATTATTACTACAGATCAAAGTTGGGGGCTGCTGAAAATAAGAACATATTGCAAGCCTCTTACTAAGCAAGTCAGTACCAACCCACTGTTTTTTTATTAGACAGCTATCCCTATACTTCCTGTGGTGGTGGTAGTTTCTCTATCTCAAGAATAGCTAAGGACTATGAGAAGCATGAATTCAGGTGGCTTAGTTCCTCCTGTTTACATACATCTGGTGTTTCAGAAACATGGGTCTGCACCTTCGAATGCACCTGGGCATGAGAAAAACACTACACAGACACCCCAGAAAGACATGCAGCTATGTGAATTTGGAGGAAAGTTGCACTGGTGTTCTTGAGTTTTGTTCTTGTCTCTAGAGGTGCAGATGTGCCTTCTGGGAGTACCTCCCAAAACTCTCAGCTTCCTCCCAGTAAGCTGAACAATACTCTTCACTTCTAGTGTACTGTGGAGAAAAACACATTTGTTCCTTCTGAGACACAGGAAGGCAGAGATGGGCTAGCAGCAGTCCCTTTAAGTCGGTCTGGGTGCGTACCACACAGCAGATATTAGCAGCCACAGTATTGTGCCAGCGTGGGCTGTGGTTGATAACCTCTTGAGCTGTTCAACAGAGGGAAGAAATGTGGCTTTTTACATTCGGGGGTTTCCAGAGCATGAGTAAGACTGAAGTGCAGGAAGTTAGATAACTGTGCAATAAAAGACCTAAAAATTCCATGTCAGTATTTGAGGAAAGCTGCAGGGACTCCTGCTGTGTTCACATACTTTATTTTCCGAGCTGTATAAAGTAACTTTAAGACAAAACATTTCACGAAGCTCTCTAAAGTGCATAGACATTACCAGTTAAAGGAAGCATGGTGTATCTACTAGACAGTACCTCTTCCTTCCTTCATTTTCTAAGGCACCGGTTTATATTTCTGTACAGAAAAAGCAGGAATTCTCTTACCCTGAAATATTAGCTAGTTACATGAAGCTTGAGAGACTGGTTGGCTACATACAGGATTCTACAGCTACAACAGATCCATAACAGTTATCAGTCATAGGTTTTTCCCTGTCTGGGCATCATCCAGTTTAAGTTTACAAATAAAATCTCACTGCATTTTCCATGCGGTTATCCAAACCACAAGTTTGTTTCTGTCTTCTATTCATAGTTTTCTCATTACAAATACCAATCCCTCTCTCCTTCCTCCTTTATCAGTTATCTACTATAGTTATTATTTGTATTTCAAGACTGTTTCAAAATAGGAATTAACTTGCTGAAAGCACTATCTTTTTAGTACAGAACCTTTGAATTCTTCACTGGTTTACTATTCGTATTTTAGAACTTTTTCCATATGGTGGTTCTTCCATGAAGTTTAAAGGTTGTGATCCAGAGAAATATCCATATACTATTTCTGGAATACCACTGCACTTCATTTCATGTTGGAAGTATCATATTTCTTATTTATCAGCGAGGCATAAAATGCAAAGAACAGACCTCTTAGTTGGATAGTTTTGTTTTTAACAGAAGTGACTGAAGCGCTTCTGGGGTCCAATACCCAGCTATATTGTACAGCAACTTACTGGGAGTAAAAGAGGAAGCCTACAAAGAGTATTCGTTTTGCTTCAGAAGTTCACCCTCTCAGTCCTACCTGGCATAGCCACTACCATGTGGGTTGCATTAGAGGCTACTAGTTTTCCCCTTTCATTACTTCACTGTAAACAAATCTCCAGAGGAATACAGGTAGCATAAACTCCACTACACATGCAAAGTTCTCTACAGTGATCTTCTGAAAGATACAGGACCAGACAGTCTGCTGCCACAGAGCCAGCAATATCATCTGACATCCGAACTATAGCTGGCTATCTCAGTATCAATTTTCCAAGACCTTAGCACAAAACAGTGAATAAACTAGTAAGTTAGTGTACTTAATAATGCTATGATTTACTCACTAAAACAGCTTAAAGCTGTAAAAAGGTGATTTAAAAAAGTTTCCTACAAATGGGAAACTAAGAGTTCGAAACTCAATGAAAACATTGCCTACTTCACACTAAACCAAATGTGCATCTTCAGGATTCTTACAGAGACCCTGTCAAATGCAAACAAGGAAAAATTGGCTGAGTTTTAAAAATTGTGCAATTGTCCTGTGATAAGGAACACAAGTCTCCTTCTCCTGATAGTATTATTAATTGGTAATGCTCTTCCTCCATGCTGCTATAACACTGCACCTCTGCCTTTCATTCCTGTCTTTGCGAAAGGAAAACATTTTTTTTCTTCAGGAAGATAATCTAGATTAGGAGGCAATACAAGCAGCTTGTTAATTATACATACGTGCAAGGAGCACAACAGTTGCCCTGCTTGTCACGAGGATTTAAAATATAAGCAGCACAGGGCCAGAAAAAAAAAATACTCATTTAGAAAACTCTGAGCTTCTACCACAGGATTACAAGTAAAAAAAGTGCAGTTCATTTACTGGTTAAAAGAATCTTACATCAGATTTATCAGCACATACTCAAATCCTATGCAAAAGAAAAATACGAAAAAGTCACATCTTAACTTCAACATTATGGATATTTACTGTACAGTGAATGACACATTTAAAAAGCACCTTTAAAGCAACTCCATTTTGCGACATGTCATAATTTTCTAAGAACACAGTGGAAGAAGTTACTTTAACTCCAAAACACCAACAGTCAGCCTCCTTTCACAGAGTAGCATCATCTTTAACCTACAACACTGTACCAGCTTTTTCAAAAGTAACAGCAATTTTCCCAATTACCAAAAAGAAAAAAAAAAAAAAAGGCAAAAGAAAAGAAAATGGGAAAAAGAACACAAAGCCGAATAAAAATTTGCCCTTACAGAACTTCATGGCTGCTTTTACACTGCCCTATTACCGAAGGGGGAAAAAACGAAGGGTAATTCCATCAGCTGGTGTACAACAACTCAAAGCAACCTCCTGGCACCGCACCAGAAAGCAAAGCCGAACTGGCCCTTGTGAGAGGCCACGGCGACTTTTGCCGGCCTCGCCGCACAACCACCTCCCCTCCCGCAGCTCCTGCCCACCTGCCCTACGGCACCAGCCGGAGAGACGGCTCTGAGCGGCCCGGCGGTTCCGCGGGCACGAAAAGACCCAGGCGGTGCCCTCGTCGGCGGTGCTCCTACTCGTGCAAACGCCGTGCTGTACGGAAGGTCCCGCCGTGCTGTACGGAAGGTCCCGCCGGACGGCGGCCTCTCGCCTCCTCGAAGGCACTCTTGCAACCGTCCCGCCCCAGCCATACCTGTTGTGAAACACTCGGGCTCCAATACCGGCAAATCACAGCATAGAAAAACTGAAGAACATTTAAGGTAGCAGTTTTGCTCTTTCACCCTAAAATAAAGACCCCTCCCTTTGCTTTCAAGCATAAAGTTTTTATGCTGGAGCATTATTCTGCAGCGTGCTGAATTTTACATTTATACAACTATCTGAAGTATAAATTGCATTGAAATATTTACAGTATCGCAATTTTAATAGGGTTGAAATATTTACAGGTTTGCCTAAGCCTATCAAATATTCAGCTTGTCTTTGGGGAAAAAAGTTACGATGTATAAAATTTGAGTTAGGGATTCTGCCTGTTGTTTTGTGGCTGACAAATTTATAATAGTTTGTACCAGGCTGTGCATTGTTTGCAAATGATCACATCCCGGAGGCTAAACAAACTGATAGATGGAAGAAATTAAATACAGAACCACACTCCAGCCTTCAAAATCTGCCTGTCTCTCAGTCAACGGCACGGAAGTGCAAAAGTGTTTTAAGGAGCTTTGTAGCAAACAACAACAAAAAAAAAGCTAACATTTTTTGTGGCATGAGAAGACATGTAGCAAAGTATGAATCTTACTGTACACCAATTTGACTTAAGTACTGTGCCAAGCAAAAAAAGTGATCCAAATCAATTAACTGGGGAGAAGGAAAGAAAGCAAAATAACCCAGTCAAGTGAGGTATATTCTTCAGCAGTTGTTCTGTGGCTGAAGAGACAAAAATCCTCTCTGTTAAATGGACACACTGGCAACATTTGAGACCGTGAAGGAATTATCTTAGGGTAATGTCTAAACATGTTGACATTTAACAAGTTTTCTTCTAGACTCATGGAAACTGCCACAAAACACCAGTCATGAAAAGCTTTTTCTTTTTCAGTTGTACAGATTGCACAAGACAGATGAACAAACACAATACTGCTACAAAAGACAGTATCAAGCTCTGTCCCATAGTATGGAATAACCACAAACAACAAATACCTACTGCTTTAATTGGCATGAAAGCAATATTGTGATATATTTGCTCAATGCAACAAAGAAATAGCAACAGTAAAATAGGATCACTACCAAAGTATTTAATGCTAGAGCACATTTCTATTAAATTCATAGTTTGCCGAGACGCTGGGCAGGCAGAGTTGAGACACAGCAAGACTTTACCAGTTCATTTCTCTGGACTCAGGGAGAGTTTTAAGGGAATGCTTGCAGAATGACTAGGCTAGATAAGAAACTCCTCAGCTAATTTTGGCCAGCTCCCAAACTGAACTGGTTTAACATAGTAGTTTGAATTTGGAGAGTGGTTAAAGAAAGAAAAGTTATCTGGATCGTAACATTTAACACCTGACTTGTGGAAAAAATGAAAAAAATGTCATTCTGTTAAATATTTTCACTTTTAAGACAGAATATATTAACCAAGGAAAGAAGAGGACAAATAAAAGTGCTTGGGCTCTCTAGCAGCATGCCTAAAGCTCAAGGTTAAAGTACAACTGACCCCACACAGAGCCATTTGAACATGTGCCAAATGCATGAAGTTAGGAAGTTTCATGCTCTGCTAAAGTGACTTTCACATCACTCATTGGCTTCATCTCGGATCAAAAGCACTAAAAGAAAAACTGTGCAGAGAATCTGATTACAGACGGCTTTTACTGATGCTTTCTACTTAATCTCCTCTGGAATGCGAGGTCGTAGCCCTCCCATATTTTAAAAGGGATCTATATACTATATGCACACTCAACTACTGACACTGTACAAATAATATTTTGCTTTCTCATCTGAGCAATGTAACTTAAGGAGTTTATTGCAGCCCAGATCTCCACCCACAAAACATGCATATGGCTGTATGGCTTCGGATGCGATTGTACCTTCCACAGTGCTCGATGCCTTGTAAATACGAAGATACTTCATATGTTGTAGTTATCTGTATTACAGCTTGTAAAGGTGCAAGGGCTGGAGCGGTACTCGCAGAGCTGTAAGGAACACCTTAACCCTTCAGGACTTCCCTGCCCAGGAGGAATGTGCCTACATTATAGAAGTATGCGGTTCACTCCACTTTCTGTTTTGGCCATGGAACAAGTCTGTCTTCAAGCATCCTGGCTACATGTCACAGAGCAGGTTTCAATCAACAAGATCCAGAAAATGCAAGGCCTATCCACATTGGACAGAAGACTCATTCTTCTCTTAGGTCTAAAACTCCAAACATTTAAAAGAAGTGAGACTGGCTTGCTTTAACCTCTCTCTTCACCCAGAGATACTCCTCCTTATTAGAAGCTCCCTTTGTCACACATCCACACAAGTTAACAACAACAACAACAAAATTCTGAACTACCCACTCAAGATTTATTATGACACTTACTGCTGGATATGCCCTTCTGTTGGCAGAGAAAAGGCTATGTACCCTAATTAACGCACAAAACCCTCATGATTTGAAATCTGTGTTCTTCTCATTAAAAATCTCAACAACTATGAAAGCATAAAACTGAAGCTGGTCAAAACATTCTACTTGAAAATATATGTTAAAGCAAACTTTCTTTGAAAATACAAAGTCTTAGAGAACTTATTCAAAAAACTTGCCTTGCTGTTCATTAAAGTATTGACACTCTCTCTCTTTCCCAGTACTTAAATGAAAAAAGGGGGTGAAGAGAGAGGAAAAGTTGTTTTCCTGTTTAAAAATTCCAAGTAAGCTTTTTAATTTTCAATTTTCAGTAACTGTCCTGTGTCTTCCAATCAGTACTTTCAAAAATCATAACAATTTCTGTTATAATAACCAAGTAAATTGTGCTACACAAAAGACGTTAATTTTTTTTCTTAGTGCAACATACAGATGTTTTAATACAAGACAGAGTGCTGGTTCTCTGAATAAAATTTAAACCACAGTCAGTGTAAAGCCCTTCAAATTCTCATATGACAAGCACTACATTGGATCAAAGTAGATCAATAATCCTAGAAAAGTCAGCTCGATAGCTCTTTTCTTCCTTAGTTTTTGAAGGGGTCAGGCTCTTGGACTTTGAGACCTCGTGTTTTTACATTCTTTGCTTATTTGGCCAGAAATCCCTCCTCTAAGTAACCGTTTCACAATTAGAAATATGAAGGGGTGATGAAGATATTCACATAAAGGTGATCTTGACCTTAGGGGCCCTTCTCCCCCATTTCATACTACATGCATGTACACGCATGTACTTGTATGTACCTTAAGTGTAGCAAACCAAAACCATAGAAGTATCTTCAAGTTCAAAAGTTAGTTCCCCAAGAGATCAGGGAATGTAGAACCACACTTAACTGTACAAACAATGAAAAGCTTGTACCATCATGGTCTTTTAGAGCCTCAGTCAAGCACCAAGACCTGTCTACTATGCACTACAATAACATAGTTCAAGGAGACTGCTTCTTCATCCGCTAAACTTACCACTGAAGCACACAAGAAAATGCACTGTGATTCATCAGAACACTAAGCACTGATTCAGTGCTCTATAGGGAGTATCTATAATAAGTACAAAGCAAACAAACATTTTTGCTAAACCTTAGAATAAGCATGAAACTAAAATTAAAGCTGCGGATCAAGAAGAAGCAGAAGTCAACTCAGTAGCAGGTTAGAGAAGATAGGCTCACTACCTTTCATACAAGAGCAACGTACAAGAAGAAATGTAGAGAGGTAGTCTCACTCAAAGCAATGGTGGTTTCCATTGTTTTATACCCTTCTTGACTTACTCTACAGCTGAGCCACTAATCAGCAGGCTCAACTCTTAGACCTTCCATACAGTCAACTCCCAAAGCTCCCTCTGCTACACCATCAGCTGGGAAAGGGCTCCCAAGCACGGATGCATATACACAATGAAGGTAAGAAATCACACTCCTGCTCTCAGGTCAGGAACTCATAGTACAACCTGGCTACAATTGCAGGCATTTCTCTAGTTTGCAGTCTCTTAAGGTTCAAGTGATGCCCCACAATCCCAAATCATGGGAGGTGGCAAATGAACTTGTGGCCAACCTCAATCCAACTGAGTAAGAGTTGCTAGCTTGAATAATTTTTCTTCTTATCTGAACGTAATTCTGGTTCGAGTTTCTGTCCTATAGTCTCCTTCAAACAAATAAATATGTGGGCAGAGACAAAACAGGCAGAACCATCAGACAGCTTTCCTGAAGGAGATTTATTTCCAACATCCCAGCTTCCATTGCTCTGCTTACCTGTTTCATGGTAAGTAAAACTGACTGTTGTTTGAATATATTACCATGTGTCACCAAAAATCAGAGAAAAGTAGACGAATGCCTCCTTAAAATTATGTAAGAGCGTGTCTAACACTACAGTAGTGCCACCCTCAAGCCCAGAGAGGCTATGCAGCATTCCCACTAGAACGACTTGGGATAAACACAAGCAGAACAATCTAAATGCATTCACACGAGGGAAAAAGAATCTCATGCTCTGATACTCAGTTCATAATCAACAAAAGGAAAGTTTTGGCGGCTTCTCAATCCAAGCATTTGACTTTGCAGTAAATAAAAATAATAATGCACATGCAATGCATACTAGCAAAATGATTTTGAGAAAATCATTCCCAATAATCTGAGCTGTTCCAAATACCTAGCCTCCTTATCCTGATGATTACACGTACAGGTGGACAATAAGAAATTAAAGCTCCTCGATTCTCAACTGCTTTGAGTCAATTAGTCCTACCGTAATCAGATTAACATTAGGAGGAAGATGTTCTTGGTTATAGCTAGTAAGTGCCTCCTTTGCAAGAAACATTATTTGCAACCTTTTTCAGCAGTCTGAATGCAGAGGCCAAGAATTCAACATGTATGAAAGCAGAACTCCAGCAGTCCTTCGCCCTTGGGAACAGGGCTCTCAAGGCCAGGCCTAAGACACATTTAGCAGAATTGCATAAGGAAGTCTGACAGCTATCTCTTCATGCTGTTTTCTTCTACAGAGAGTGGACCAGCCACCAAGGTTGTCAAAACAGCAATTTTTCATAAATCCTGATTTCAAACATGAACGGGTAAAGAGAAATGGAGATGTGAAGGCACACTAAGCAGCTCCTAAAGCTTCTTTCTTGAACGAGCAGGCCAGAGTGCCCATTACAGGTTAGGGGTTTTGTTTGTTTTGGGGGGAGAGGGGGTTAAAAGAGAAGGATGTAAATGAAATGTTAAATCTAACCCAAGCCTGCAGCACAGCTGTTAAGACACAGCAGGAGGGATCTGGATATTGTATTTACTGAATCAGCTAAAGAGGTCTAAGCAAACTGAAGTTCATAACGAGAGCTGTAGAATTCCATTCATACAATGGATGGCAAGGGGCCAAGGATAACTTGCTAAAAATAAGATATCTAGAAAGATTAAAAAGCAAAAACATTTATTGCAATATAGAACTAGAAAAGGGCCAGATACTCCTGCACATGTAACTATAGAACTAATCCCTCTTCAGCAAGGGTCTTCCAAGAATATACCCTTTCCAATGATAAAAATGGGAACAAATGGGGTAATCCTCGATAGATGGATGAAAAAGAGAAAAATTGACCATTTGGGAGTTTCGGAAATACGGTAGAAGACTTATTTTACACTAACACTTCACCATAATCGCTAGTCAACTTGATAAAACTCGATGTAAGAATAAAAAGGGCAATTTGAATGAGTCTTCATTCATCTCACCGAGAGGCTAAATAAAAATAACAGTATTTCTGTGAAACTGTCTTCCCTTGAATTTTATTTGAAAGTTTTAAAGATCAAAGCGATAAAGCCTCAAAAATCAAGATACCTAGCACTCAGAACAACAAAAGAGTATTTTTTAGTTGTAATTGCATGGGTAGGAGTTCGCGGAGATTTTTTTCAACATCCTTCATCCACGTAAGCAAGCTGCTGTTAAAGATGCAAGATGAAACAACAGTCAAGAGAACTAAAAGGATAGGCTCTCATGAGTACAAGATGGTTTGCTTGGCCATGAAAAGTAGTTCCTTGCTATTCTCTCCATTAAGGACGACTCTGGCTAAGAGCAAAGAAGGCATTCTGCTCCTTCCCCCCATCCTTCCCCTTCCTGCCTCCCCACTCAGAGCTAAAATCCCATTGATATGGAGTCTTTGGGTGGAGTAACCTAACTTCTTCAACAAAGAAGCTTGCCTTTTTCCCAGACAAATGACTTGGCTGAACTTAAGAATCTCCTTTCACTATTAAAAAATTCCGCAATAACTGCAGTTCTAAGAAAAATCCCAGAATCTAGAGTGGAAAAACCCTACTGAATTAGCCTTCCAAGAGTCAGCAGGTCTTAAAAGTTTATTTGAACAGAATTGTCACTCAAATATCAGCAAACTGCACAGACCACACTGAAAAGGAACTGAACAACATAAATCAGGTGACTATTGTAGCTTCCCCAACAAAATCCAAACTCTACCTCTTTACTAAATGTCAAGACAGCTGAATCTTAGCCGAGTTGTTAAAAACGGCTGCATGCATTTAATTAAGTCAAAATCGAAGCCAGATGGCACATGCTGCTTTTCCAATAGACTGGATGCTGTCACAAGAGGCACTACTTAAGCATTCCTTGATGATTCCTGGCACCAGTGGCTACAAAATCTCTTTCTACAATCTACCATACACCCCTCCTTTTTTTCCAGTCACCAAGCCTTTAAAAAGAGGGTGGGGAGGAGGAAAAAAGAGAGCCCCTGAGATAAATTGACTCAGTGTGTGGAATGCAAGGCAAACATTCCTGTACAAATTCAGATTTGATTTATTTTCTTTAGAAAACTCCAGCTGCAGGAGAAACCCCCCAATTGTTGGTCTTTGCCTTATACCCCCTAGGGTCATCACCTGTCTTACAGGGAAAAAATAAAAACAGATAACCATACTTCTAAAGTACTGCACAGCAGAAGATGTTAATACTTCAGCCAGTAATAAATGCAAGTGAACTGGCTAAAAAAGGCCTCAAAAATTTGGAAGTGTATGGCTGAAAGGAAACATTAACATTTCATCTCTGGACTGTATAACCTCTCAGTGAAAAATGACAGCGTAGGCTTCTGCGGTCAGCACACATGCAGTGAACTCCTCCTACTCATCAGAAAGATTAGCAAGTTATCGCCTGATTGTAGTCGGCCAAAGTTATTCTGGACTGAGCCAGAACTGAGTGGCGATACCATATTTTACTTCCAGTACTGCACCCTCCAATACATGGAATCGAACAGAGAGGCCATGAGCCATGTTGCTGGGTCGTGCTTCTCAATGCTTGCACAAGCCAGACAGAATGCCTACCAAAGTGTGTCTGGAAGGCGATGGGGAAGAAGCAGCATCAGAAGTTAACACATATGAAAAATATGCTACTGACGAAACACCTCTGCTTGATTTTTACTTTTTTTTCTGTTCCAAAATTACTTAAGCAGCTGCCATATTGCTCCCCAAAGGACTCCTGAAGATGTTTAGAGCAAAAAGTGGGAACCATTATGTCTTCTGAATAGATAACAAGGAGGGCCTTCATTGTATTCTCTCTCCATGTCTCCATCAAATCACTTGGAAAAGTGAACCACAGTCAGTGTATCTATCTCATTGTTCAAGTAAGCTAACATAAAGCATACGTGCAGACAAAGGCATAGGACTATAATTTTAGGTTATTTCTAACTGAATGACCCCCTACTGAGCAATACTATGCACTAGGGTTTACTTAAGTTCTTAATTATGATTGCCGCTTTTATACGTATCCAATCTCACCTTTCATTAAAAAGGAATTATGCACTTGCACTGAATATCTTACTGCTTGTGCAATCTGTTAAAAACTCATTTCCAGCACTACTGAGAACAAAAACCCGTCTGCTGAAAAGGGTGGATGTGTTTAACAATTTCAGCAGAACAATTCTTCTCTCCTGGTTAGTTTAAAGCTCCATTAATCTTGATGCAAAACAAAACAGTTTCCTTTAACAGCCAGATTCTTGACCTTGAGCTGTTCCAGTGTTGGAGTTGGGGGCTGGGGTAGAAAGGACATGGACCGACCACAACTAAGAGCTGGAGAGTAAAACACACAGACAGAATAGACAGCAGAAAAAAAACCAAACCAAACCAAAAATTATCTCTGAGAAAGACTACCATCTTTACTCCCACCATAGAAACCTGGACAACATCACCTCACAATTTTTGTTACTCATTTTCAGATAAATTTTAAAAGATTAGCAGCAATGAAGATTATCAAAAGATGACCAAGAATGCACAGGCTAATGGCCTCTACATCACCCACCCTAGCACTGACCTACATCATTAGCCATTAGAGTATTTACAGAATAATGTTGCAAATGAAATCCAGTCTACTAAGCAGCATTATTTTCAGTGTTAAAAAAATAAGAGCTACAGATGCTTTCCTTTGTAGACAATAAAGATGTCTCTTATTCAGATCCTTTAATTTTCTTGATATAAGATGGATTTACTCAAAACATCATTCCTATACAAACCCAACTCAGAGTTGGACAAAATAAGGTCTTTAAATCTAAAAATATTCTCAATAGTCAACATTCACAGGGCTTCTTACATACAGGTTCTATGCTCCCCTACGTACTGTTTTTCCATTACTGTACCTGTTTACATTACTGCAGAAGTGCTCAGCACAGCACAGTCCAGAGAGTAAAATCTGTCCTTCTTACCAGGACATTACTACTTCAGTGACAGACCCAGGTGGCAGAACACATTTGAGTTGCCTCTAAAATGGTATTAAATTGCCTGTGATTTATCTTAATACTTTAAGTTGTATTAAAGCATGATTTCCTCATTACATCTTGTAAGATGCAAATTTAATCACTCGACAGTATTTGCCCAGCATTAACTGTGGCTAAGAGGACGTGCAGCAGTTTCTGTAGCATGATTTCTAGGTCTCCCACACCAGCACCACCCTACCCAGAAGAACAGTTCCTCTTTAACTGAAATGCTGCTAGAGCTGAGCTTTTTAAATGGCTCAAAGATTGGCGAGTCATTCTGTATCAGTACTTAACAAATGTTTGAGAGGCCTTCTTGTACAGAAAAGGACTGCACTAAGGAGAAGACCTAATTTTTCTTACTAACTCTAGAGGTTCTCATTTGACTGTGCTTTTGATTTAGTCAACAGAGTCACAGACCCATTGTAAGGTACAGAGACAATGCCATCATTTGGATTACATCCACAAATCTGATTTTCTTCTACAGGTGCAGAAGGCTGGCTGTAAAACTAGAGGTATGCCAACCACTACTGTCCTCTCAGTACTAAGAAAGCCCTTATTTTTTGCACAAGACAAAGAAATGTTTTGGATCGTCTTCTGTGCTGACTCGGATGCTTTTTGACCAAAATTATTACTGTTTACTATACAGTTCTGCATGGTTTATTTAAAGTCCCATACCAAAGCGCTTCTTATTTCTGTAAGAACACTTACATGAAGACACTTTTAAAGCTTGAAGAATTTATCATTCCTAACAATTTGTTCATTAACCAGCAGTAGTGCTATGACTAGAGTGACACAGCTAGCTTCACGCACAGTCTCAACAGCTACTTCAGTGTTAAAACCTGAGAATAATTGCTGACATGCACAGGAAACTACAGTCTTGCAGTCACCTCATCACTTCATGGAAAGCAGAAGCAGTTCAGCCTTGGTTTGGCTTTCTGTTGGGTTGGATCCACATAAAGACGGATCCATCGTTCTGTGGATCCAGAAGACTTAAAAGTCATTTGTATAAAACTTTTTGTTCCCAATCCAGGAAATTGGCGACCAGCATAAACACTTAATGCCAAGTAATACTTTAACTGAGTGGCCTCCTCCATCTTCCTCAACTGGCAACGGAAGAAATTGTATAATAGAGCAATTGAAACAGAAGAGCAAACACAGCAGGTGGTCTTGTCTTAGAAGACTTCCACCAATGAATTTTGAAATTTTACACTTAGCCTGGTATGCACCCAAATACATTAAAGAGCCTAAAATGTTAAACATCAGAGGCAAACCAAACATTTACAAAATACAGGGTCTATTATTTTGGACAAACCTTGCTGCAATCACAGAGGAATGTTTCCTTTGGCTGCTATTATGCTCACTTCCATTTATTTATATAGAGCAAAAAGCAAACAATATTTTCTTACCTTGTTTTTATAATTGTCTACAGATGGTACAAAATGGTAGAATGATAAGGCTGGAGAACAGACTTCTGTCTTCTACTGAACAGACTGATAGGCGAATTTTGCTAGTATGAGAATTTTACTGCTTATCTCAGTTACAGAAGAGAGAGGGTCCAGCACCCACAAATTTCTTGAAAAGTTTTTCATCCAGAAAAATAGAAAAAAAAAAAATCAAATGCCAAAAGATGCTGTTTCTACAATGAGGCCCTTAAGACAGCCTAATTGATCTCAATCATAGTAATAACAGACTACCGCTCTCTTCTTTCTTTGAAAGTACTGTAATACTAAGCTTGCTAAGTCTCTCTGCATGAAAGGGTTAAAAAGTACAGATCCTTCATCAATTAGTCTTTATTAAGACTCTCATGAACAACTGTAAAAACAAATCACAAATCTCTCAGTTATTTAACAACAAAATACAAAAATCTGAGCTAGTTCTATACTTGAAAACGATCTAGAAATGCTGAGCACAAACTGAGCAGCTCACAAAATAGTTTTTGTCTTGCCTATTTCTCTACTTTTTACTTCAAGTTTTGTTATACCAATATTATCTCCTTATATATAACTACAACAAATCAATGGACAGAAATAGAAAACTGTAAGCAACTTGGGCTAAATGCTACATAGCTTCCTTACACCCAAACATGAGCAGTATGGCATCTTACATTTAATTAGCCCATTTACAGTAAATCAAACCCACAGCTCAGCTAAGAAGCCAGCCTGCTGTATTTTCCAACCAGCTAGCCCACACAGTATGTTGGGAGCAATGGTATTTTCTCTTAAGTAAAGCATAGTTGAGTTCATACAGATGTAAGTGAACAAGGGTGTGACAAAATAACAGAAAAAGGAGATTACAAAGGAAGCCTGAATCTTACACTGAAGTTTCTTTTGCCAAAATGAGGTTCGAAGAGAGAAGTGTTTTCTCTGAACAAATCCTGAAGCAAGATCCAGGCCCTTGGGTAAAACCTAGTTCACAAGATAACCTTACATGCCCTTATTTTCCAATAATTTCAATTTTGGCACAAGTTACCTTGAAAAAACCCCCAATTATCCAAAGACTTGTCATTTCAGAAAGCTCACAACTCTTCTTGAAATAAGGGAAGCAACATTGTAACTATGGCTTTAATGCAGAACAAAAACTGCACAGCTTCCTAGAGCCTGAGAAAAGCAAATGATGTCCGTACGTGGACAATGCCAGATGAGGGAATTATGTTGTCTAAGCACTTAAGAGAAATGGAAGAAAACAAATACAGCCAGGTAATGCCACACCACAGATGGAAAAAGAACATACTGAAAAACCACAGAAAGCATTATTAATGTATGCAAGTGGTTTTGGGCCCAGCCATCCTCAAATGTCAAGCTTCAGTGTCAGTAGATGATCCGAATAAAGCTTTTAAGGTCAATGAGTCAGGACTGTCCAACAAATCCAGGAAGGACTGGCTGGACAGGAGTCCAACAAATAGGACTGTCTTACTGAGAAACAGCTGCCTCCTAGAAAGAAGACAGGGCCAATTGTCTGATTAAGTAATAATTTAAAGAATGCTTAATAATTTATAAAAAAATAACTAGGCTATGGAGTGTTATTATGCAAGACTACACAAAAAAAACCTCCAAAGTAAAGCATGTTCAAATTTTGCTGGTAATTATCCCTGACCAGAAAAAGGGATCAGGTTCTTGTCTTATAAACAAGGTATAGGAGCACTTATGGAATGAAAAATACAGCTGCTTGTTAAAACTGCTTTTGGCCAGGTGTCTGTGAGATCAAGCACATCACTCACACGGCAAATCAGGTTTTATTTCAAGCCATTCTCTAAAAAGTAATAGGACCATACAGCTTTATTTTGTTTTCAGCCGTTCCTGCTTACTTAAAATCACAACGCTGCTATTCTAACGAATGCCAAGAACCAACTAGAAACTTTTGGAGACCAAGAAAGGAGCCTCAGTATTTGATCTGGGAAGCCAAAATCAAAAATTTGGAGCTGCAGTCAAAAACTCTGCAGATCCTGAGTAACGACCTATGTACAATACATGTACTCAGCAAGATGTTGCACTGCCACTAACACTTAAGTGAAGCATTCCGTAAAATTTTCAAGAAAAAGAAGTTTCAGAGAAAATCCTAGAAATTCCTACATACCAGAGCAATTTCTTACAAAAGGAAGAATGAGTAGAACAGTCACAAACTGAAGCATCAGCAAGGGGGAGAAAAAACCCACCACAACAACCTTCAACAAACCAAGATCAGAATATGTTTTAAAGCAACTCATACTGCAGAGTATAACCTCTCATTTAAAACAACCTTGCTACCTCACAAAATGAAGGCAATATATGAAAATAACCTCTAAAGCAGCCCCACAACAGTCCTGAGAAATTCAGGTAAGTACACAAATACTATAGTTTCTACCAATTTACATCCAACAGAAGAGACGGCATTAGTAACACACAGTAGGCAGCAGCAGAGTGCGATTTCTGCAGGCTTCTGTGTCATAGTTGAGTTAAAATTCTTTGAAGGACTCAACGCAAAGAATTACCCATGCAATACATGATTTATTTTTACTTCCCCCCCCTGTCCCCAGAAGTGTTTCTTTTTTTTTTTTTTTTTGACAGCGTTTCTTACCAGAACTTGTTAAAAAATTATGCTGTCATGGGATTAAAAAAATTCCTCTCTAAAAACCCAGTAAGGAGAAAACAAGGGATAGAAATAAAAAGGCCAGTTTCACAATATAGAGAGGATACCAAGAGTCTCACTGGCACCTACAGCATGGCCTGTGCTGTTCATTTTTTTGGTTTGGGGTTTTGGTTGGTTTGGGGGGGGGTTGGTTGGGGTTTTTGTTTGTTTGGTTTTTTTGTGGTTTCGTTTATTGGTTTGGTTTTGGAGTTTTTTTGGTTTGTTTTTTTTTTAATAAGCAATCTGCAAGAGGATGAGCAATCAAAGTTTATCGATGATGCAAGACTACCTGGATTAGGCAAAGCTGCACTGGCTGCAAAGAGCCACGCAATAAAGACTGCATTGCTTAAAGTTACTGTAGATAAGGCAACACACACACAAAACTCGCCCACACACCCCCAAGCAATAAACACAGACCCATAGGCAAGCACTGGGGAGCTTGCCAGAGATCTTTACTTGCATCATGTTAGGCCATGCTCTGAAAACAGCAGTTCAGTGGTCAACAGCAGACAAGTAAATAAAACATCTGGAATTATTAGGAAGGGATCGGCTTTCCCTTCTCACTCACACATGATGGTACTGTGTCTATCAATCCCCTATGGTATCATAAACTGAAAGTTTCAGGTAATTTTTGTCATCCCACCCAAAGAAGAATCCAGCAGAATTTAGAAATCTAAAGGAGAAGAACAAGCTGGTCAGAGATACTGACCAATGTTTACATGAGGAGAGTTTAATCAGGACAGACAGACTTGAGCTTAGAAAAGATGTGGCAAGAAGAGCTATTATAGAGTATTATGTATTAGTCTATAACACAAGAATCTGTAACACATACTATCATGAATCCACAAAATCAAGATGGCCTGTTGTTTTTCAGAAAGATAATAAAGTCAGTTAGACAGCTGTGTAAAATAGCACCTTTTTCTTAAAAGCAGGTATGAAACATTGCTAGTAGATACTGGGAAAGGCAAAAGTTTAAAAATAGAGTGAGGTTAAAAAAAACCAAAAACCAAAAAACAAAAACCAGTCCTGCCATGAATTTGATAATTTACTTTTAAACACAAATGATTCAGACAGCCCCAACTTGCTATTAAAAGACCGTATCAAAAGGAAAGGAGAGGGGAAATAATTAAAAAAAAAAAAAAATTACACTATACTTCTGCTTCTTAGAACCCTTCCTCAATTATTAACTCCTACTTACTTCCGAAACCAGGAAACGAGGTCCAGCAGACTTTGTCCCTAGTTGCTATGGCTGCCCTCACGATCCTACATACAGCAGACATGACTGCCCAGACAATATCCTTGTCTCACGATGCTGAGGAGGAAGGTGAGGGGGAAGAAGGAGGAAATCAATCCATAACGCAAAGACCACATTAAACTGCCTATGTAGCAGCTACCATAAAATGCATAATGTTAGCAAGTCAAGACTAACAAAAACTAATTTCTTTTTTGATTTGAAAGTAAAGGATACTGTCAACAATTACAGGTGAGGCATTTTTAGAAAGAGGTGCAAGGTCACAGTGTCTCTAAGCAATATTGTGATAGTCAGGAGTAGCAGATGTTGCTGGCGAGAGTAAACAGGTTTTTGTAAACAGCACTGGAAGACTGCATCCATAAAACAGATATTCAGAGGATGGCTATCTCCAATGAAGGAGCTACAAAAAACAGAGCTCTGACTCTGGATACAAGGACAAATGCATTCAATGACAAAGGAAAAGAAATAAAGGCAACATAGTTATTCTATAAAAATCCTTAAACTCTATAGTACCATTTAGCCTGTAAGATTCATGGCAACACTGCATGTGGAGCAGTAAGACCATTTTGAGCATACTTAAATGCCAAAGTCAAACAGAAGCTTGAAAAATGCAATGGATTGATACAAATCTATATTGCTATTTATTGTATTTATAAAAAAGGAAATGTTACCGACTTAAAAGCACAGCTAGCTTATCAGACTCTCTGGTTTGGACTGGACAGTAGATGAATCACTATTCTGTCAGTGAATACTGACAGAGGCTCATCACTGACCGACTCACCAGTGCCAACAGTTATCACTTATGAAATAAAAGAATTTCAGCTCAGAATTTTAAAGCTTCAGGAGGAAATTGCAATTCCAATGCTGTTGGAGCTGACATTGGATGACATCGGAGCTGACAAATACTCAGCTTTTACAAAATCTCAGAATAGGCCAAGTTGTAACCAAACAAAATTAGTCCACTCGCATGAACTTATGACTAAATAAAAATAGTTCACGTAAGTTTCCTTCTTACTTGCAGTGACTCCATAAATGCACACTTAAATAAAATGAACAGGAATCTTCCTAGGCAACATAACTTCAATCAAAATTACTAGTCTAAGTTTTCCAGAGCTACCCTATAACTATTTTTTCCTCTGTGAACCAGCAAGGTATGTTCTCTTAGCTCTGAAAATACTGGTTCTCTCTAAACGTATGAAATTTAAAACATGAAAGAAATGAGAAGCTGCTCTCTGAGAATACACAGAAATGTTCCTGCAACAGTCATTATACAGAGACTTGCAGCAAGTCAGGAAAAAATGTCTAGCCCTCGATGGAAATCTTTGATTGGCAAGACCAAGATGTTTTCCTCATCAGTGGGGATGCCCAATACATCGTTAAGGGTCATGACCTGCATGTTAAGAGCTTATCACATTTGCAAATGTATTGGCCACTTTTATTTCCCACAGATCTTTCCCTCTGAAACTACAAAGCAAACAGAAACTATGCCTTGATACATCTCCCACGCTCAAGGAGTCACAAAGCTGACTCCTGCCAGGTTATGACAGTGACCATACATCAATATGACACAGGTTCCCTTAGGAAGTTTTCCTTCTGATAATTATGAGCACAAAACTGATACAGCCACCGAGATAACCACAAACTGCTGCTATTGTGATCTTGTGTAATTACCTCCAGTGCTGTTGCACACCCTTTCAGGTCTCCACACCCAAGCAAATCATGGGATTGTCTTTAAGCGTGGCATACCAAATCCCACAGCTGTGTGGCTGATCATTTCCAATACGAGAGCACAGGTTTTCACCTTTAAGAAGTTACATATTCGTAAAATTTCAGAAATTTCGCTATTGTATTCTTCAGGCAGCTTCCAGCATGTTGTTGGTCTGGTAGACAAGCAGATTCCTCTCAGAGAGGAATCTGAGAAGATTCTGCATAACAAACTGAAGTTTCTTGTCACCAGTGCCAGTGGTACAGCTCAGACTCCAGTTGAAGAAATTTACAACTCCATCTTCAAAACATATATTAAGGGAACAAAGCACTTCAACATTTTCTTCAAGCACTTCTTGTTTAATTTTCAATGTGAAGCCTACAAACTATAGCATACATTGCTTAAACCCAGCCAAAGTGGACAACCTTATGCTTTAATCCTTCTGTTTATTTTATGATCCACATGGGCTACCCATAAGAGTGCAGGGCTACATCTTGTTTCGTTAAAGGGAAGTAAATTTCACATCACCAGAGAACAGGTGGTGTGTCCACCCATTTTCTTGCTAGACTACCATCTTTTCAGAGCACCATGCATTATGCTGTACAGTTACTTATGTACTTGGCATTTCTTAGGAAAATGAGGAGCCACCACTAGCAGATAGTCACTAGTTGCAAAATGCAAGTAGTTGCACAAGCGTTCAAATCCATAATCAAGTCTGATGCTTATACCATTACCATCTTCAATGCAGCTCTCGATGATGGATCAACACTTGCAGACTAATGAATGTTAATGTCACAGATTGCATCCACACATTTTTGGCCATTTTTCTTAAGCAATGGTAGCTATCCAGTCTTACAGAAGTGGTTACTCCGTCCATCAATATTAAGAAGTAGAGGGCTCTAGAGGTATTCTCCACTCAGATTATATATACCGCTGGCAGAAAAGACAGACAATATTTGACATTAAGTGCACGTGCACCAGAAGAACCAGATCTAGTCTTCAAAAAAAAAGATGGTCTGCTTGTACTATACAATTCCCTAAGCAGTGTTTGCTTAGCTTACCTTCGAGCGATACCCAGTATGTTATTGCATTGATATTAAGTCTGCTTCAAATATTCCCTTCTACTGCCATGTCACTACTTGCAGTATCTTCGTTGAACTGTCTGCCAACATGCTTCAAGGAGTAAGGTGAAGCTGCTCTACAGCTGAAAAAAAGCTGGTGGCAATTCAACCCATACAAGCTCATTCTTACACACACTGTTCTATTGTTTTCAATATGCAATGAGTATTTCCAAATTTTTCCAAGGAACACAAGCAGATAAGTCAGGAACAATGGCACAGGAAAAATCCTGTGGCTGACAGAGATTTTTAAGACAAAAGAGAGATTTTGTTTGGCTCAACATCCAGCAAAAAAAAGGCCAGAATCTTTTTGGCATCTGTTTTTCAAAGGGAATTTATCATCCTTATTGCATAGCTAATTTTCTAGGATCTGGAAATAATCTGAACTCAAAAGCAGAAATGAAATGCCTGACAGATATGAACAAGTGGATGTGCACCAACAGAATTTCACAGAACTATAGGCCTCCATACACATGGGGAGTATCTTGGAAGAAATAAGTCACTGAGGTTTGTTATACCTTAGTACTAAAGAATTTTTAACATGTTCCTACCTAGTGTACAGCACATCATCTTTTGTTTTCATTAAAAACAGGTTATGATTCAGATGTATTTACACATCATTAGGGACAGTGTGCCAAACTCTATGAGAAGGAATTAAACCAACTATACAAGTAATGAGAAAACTAAAGAATCCATATTAATAAATACAGTTTCATTTTAAACCCTAAATATCTTAAGGATCTTATTTTCCCTGCCAAGATGGGCCCTTAGAAAAGAGAATGGGCAGATTTAAGAATTTTCTACACCTCACAGAAAAATCTACAAAGAAAGCTTTACCTCCAAACACTAACATGACACTAAACATAAGGTTAAGAATCACTGACACGAGCAGGAAATAATACACAATACAGAAACATTATATAGCGATATGACATTAAGTAGAATCATTTAATTACAACTTGTATTTAAGTAATCTCAGTGATTTTTTCAGAACTACTGAAGAAATTGTTGTCCTTTAAGAAAGAAAACAGGGATAAAAATATAAGGAATGACTAAGAAATTCCAACACTATCCACTCTGATCTCAAAAGTCATCTGGAGTTTAACCAATAAATGAAAATACTGTACTATTTCAGAGTAAGACCTGATCACATATCTTATATAAACAATCTTATGACCATTGAAGAACAGGGATCCAAAGCTGTGTTTAACTACTAACAAAGCCACATATTTTCATTTGAGTATCCTGCAAACACAATGCAGTACAAAACAAAACCCATTTCTTCTGGTACTTAACCTGAATGGTATCAGTCAAAAGTTTCACTGTTCAGTTCCTCTGTGACTAATTAACGGCTTTATAGATTACAGATCCTACAATTTGCTAGCATTTACTCTGCCATCATACAACTCAAAGCTTTTTGGTTTGGAATCCCAATGTCCATTTCTGTTTCTTCAGAAACTAAATACCTGTGAATGGACACATTACTAAAAGGGTCTGTCAGTTCAGAATCCAACTTTATTTCTGATCTGCTTTCCTCCAGGTACATTGATACTGAGCCCAACAACTTGTTTTACATTAAGCAAGTATCTTTCAAAAAAAAAAAACCACAACAAAAAAAACCAAAACCCAAACCAAAACCCACCAAGAAACAGAAAACATTAAGCAATATGCCTTGCAACTTTCCTCTTAAGGTTAGAAACTATTACTATTGTTTCAAACATGGCAAGGCTTCATGTTAGATTAAAAATCTATTAAATTTTGGTCTGTGTTTCAATTTCCTTGAGTAAAATACATTTTGTCAGTTTTTAAGTAACTGTTATGCCACTTTCCAGTACCCTACTCAATTTTCAACATCCTCCTAATAAACTGGAAGCCTGTGTCAAGTGTCATGCACCAGATTAAAAACTCCACCTATTTATGGTGACTGCACCCTTGTTTCTAACACCCAAGACCCTGCACTCCCTTTTTGATGCATCTTAAACTTCACATGGTTGCCTATTAAAAATCTGAGGCTTTTCTTACCTTCTAAGACAGTCCCCATCCTATGTGCACAACTTGCACTGTGTTACAAGTGCTGTAACAGAGATACAGCTTACAGTTCGGGTTTTTTCCAGTGCTTTGAGACTGAGGTCCAGCATTCAGTAACTAAAGCTTTTGAACTTCAAGATTTAATTTTAATTATATAACCTTGAAACCCTTGGAAAAAGTGGCATTCATCATCAGAATTTTGGCCAGTTCAGGAAATGGATCTGCAAACATAAATCAGATAAGAACAAAATGCATTTGAAACCGTCACTTTTTAAAAAACAAACAAACAACAAAACCACCTCAAACACAAAACACTGGAATGTGCTGGAGATCATAAGGTGTTCCTGCTTTCCTTCCAAAACTGCAAGCTTTGAATAATATGTGCTCAAGAATGGAAAATTCCTTTTCTGTCACTGTACATTAAAGCTAGTTCTCCTTTTAAAATGTGTAACTACTACATCATTCTCCTTCTGCCTCAACTCACAGCCTAATCGGAAAGGGAAATAACTCTCAGAATATCTCAGAGGAGACACATTCTTCTGGTGCTTTGCTACAATTTAATCATCACCTGGACAGCTATCATCAAACACTACAGAACATCCAGTAACCTTGCTAGACACTCTACTTTTCAAAACTAAAGCTGGATGAGATGTCTTGGTTGCATGAGTCACAGAGATAGAGAAAAAACAATGTGCTCTGTTACGTACAATATTCACAGGATACTTTTTCAGGTCACAGTCTATTATGTGTATTCTGGCTTTGAATTAAAAAAACAGACTGAGTAACTTCAAATACAACTACAAAAACATAAAAATCACTGTTCTTCCTGCAAGCTCTTGCCGTCCTCTTCATTGTACCATAAACTTCAATACAAACAAAAGCAGACATCTTTTTGTTGCTCTTATTTCTATATTACACCTTTCTAATAAAGTAGGATCTAAGCCATAGTTTGACAAAAATCATCTGATCTCCTCATCTTACTCTAAGAATCATTTTGGTAACTAACCACAGGTGGTATTAGCCACCTCAGTAATCAAAGTTGTTTGATGTTTCCCATCATGAGATCATATTTTCTTTCAGTGGTTGATGAATTTGCCATATTTCAAATTAGTTAGGCAGAAACTTTCCATTGTGCACGCCAGCCTCAAACCTTCAATTTTCTTAAATTTAAACTGAAATGGTTCATCCAGTTCCAAGAAACAAATGAAGAAATCAAATGAAGAAATAAATGCTTACGTTAAAAAGCAAAACTGGCAGCTTAATCTGAAACAATCTAGTGACCCCTGCTTCAGTGAAAGGAGTAACCTGACAGCATCCAGGATGCGCGCACGGTTGTCTACGTGCATATATGCCTTATGCTGTTCAAGTTAAACACATTTGAAAGCATCCAGCTATTCGAAGTCTCACTCAACTGCAAGTCCCCTGAGGAGATCCTCCATGCTAAACATTTTGTAGGTTTGGGGCTTTAAGCGGAGAGGTGCCAAGGAAAAGGGAAGGAGGCCATGCAAGCCAAACTGCACGTGGCTGAAAAAGGTGAAACAAGATTTGGAGCTAGGGATAGAAATAGCAGAGTGAGAGAAACCTGTAAAGAAGGAAGATTTTGTCTGTTGAATTGAATCCAGAACCACTCAGAGGAGGAGAATGATAAGGGATAAAGACTTCTAGGTAAGACAGAGGTAAAACTGGAACAGGTTAAAGGAAAATAAGAAAAGGCTGGGACCAAGCATGGGAAAGAAGAGGCAACTACGACACGCTCCCTCCAGAACCTAGAGACTGAGTTCTTGAATCCAAACGTAACTTTGGCAGCAGAGAAACCTAAACCTGGTGGGCAAGGTACCCCAGTCACCTCCTAGTGTTGACTCCCACAGGAAACAACAAGCTATTGTTGCTCCTGTTAGTTTGGAAAATTGCAGTTCAGTTGATAAAATTACATGGACGCCACTAGGACGCCATGTTTCTTCTGTCTTCTCTAGAAGAAAAAAATAAGTAAAAGCAAACAAACATAAAACCTGTTACAAGAATATAAAATTTACAGAGCAAATCACTCTGTGGAATGATTTAAGACTTCTGTAATTATTACATATACAACCCTAGCCCACACTCATTACAACCATGCATGATAACATGCTAAATTTCATGGCCAGATAGCACGCTTTCTCCTTCCTCTCATTGATTTACTGCAAACGAGAATTACTGTCCAGTGTCTAAAGACTGATTGGTTTTGGGGGGGTGGAGGGGAGCTGCTTTTTAGGTCACTGACTGCACCTGTGTTTTAGACGGTGGAAGCCAGTCTTATTATTAAACAGAGTCAAACGCATCTATGAATAATTTTCCTTGAAATGTTTTGTAACAGTCCAGATCTAGATGCAGCTTTCCAGTGACCAAGAAGTAGTTAAATTAGCACTGGAACTGCTACAAAAAAAGTTAAATCAGAAATCTGAAAGAAAACCTTTCAGTCTAAAGTTCAAAAACATTTTCTAAAAGTAATAATCCCTAGCAGCATGTTATTAGAAGGTATACAACCAATTTTTCATTTCACATCAAAACAAGATGAACAAAAAAGTCCTCACAGAAACTTTCCCCGAACTAAAAGAGAAGAAAACATCGCCATAACAAACTGCAGCCAGCATCAATCAAATATCCCAGAAAATTCCAAGCCTTTAGACAAAGAGGTACCCACAAGAGATGCAGACCTAGTGATCTTGAAGGTCTTTTCCAACCGAAATGATTCTATGATTCTATAATGTGTCATGACTTAATTTAGTGTTGATTTAGTGAACAGGCTCCCCTAGACGTTCAAATGTGAAGTATTTTTTGGTAGCAAAGAGTTAAAACAAGCAAAACTGTTTTCTTTTTACTCTAATCTTAATAACAGTTATGTCCATTTTGTTCTCAGAAGAGGGCTGGATGCATTTTTTTTAAAATCACAACATGAAGAAAGAGTAAAGGTCTGGATTCAGACTGCTCATTAATGAGAATTCAGAAGTTCTAAATGCTTATCTCCTGTTTTCTAAAATGATTTCCATACTTCAAATTAATTTTCACTGGAAGTCAGCTGGACTACAGCCTGTAAGTCAGTGCGGGGTGTGTGACTGTATACCACGATGTTGCCACTCCCTACTGCTCATCTCCACTCCCTCTAATTGGCTAATTAAATTGCTCATGCAACATTTCCCCAGTCAGCCTTCAGCAAAATAAACTAGGTTGCTAAAGACCTACTATTTGCAGCACTGGATTTAGGATGGAAAGTCTATGCTAGCTTACCACCTTTAGATTGATATGTGGGGCGACTGTACCAATCACTGATACAATATATTGGAGCAAACTGTAGTCTCCAGTTAGTGCTGGTGATGTGCAGATAAAGAAACTAAATTTTTAAGTTTGTCTGCAGTTAGAAGAAAACATGTACATGCTCCCTTCATTCTGCTGAAACTTGTATCCTATGTTATCACCTTAGACGATGATGAACCAGAAGTTCACCATCAGTCTTGAAGCGGCTGAAAGTATATTTCTATGAAGGAGCTATAAGTAGGTCATAGTCAACAGAAACTGAAGGAAATTCAAGTGGTCACCAAGGACATGTGCTTTGGCTACAAAAATGTATTTCCTTATGAAGCTTTACTGCTAAGAAGTGTTTCAAATCTCAGATTCCAATGACTGGTTGACCTTTCACATAAGAAGTCCACATTATGGGGTTTTTTTTCCTTCCACTAGGGTGCCGACAGCTTGTCTCACTCCATTCATCTCTTCTACTTTTCTGAGGCACTGCGAGCATCTGTGCATTTTGGGTAGGTAGTGGGTTTAATTTTGTGAGAAAAGAGCTAATTGTACACTTCATTATTTATGACAAACACTGGAGAAACACAAGGAGAAAGCATTGTTTTCTGTTGTGGAGAAGAATTTACTCCTGACAGAATCGCACAACTATAGCCTTTTAAGACAACTCTATGTACTCCTAGCATTTCCATCTATTTGGGTTCTGGGTGTTACTAGAAAGACTATAAAGTCTTTGTCACCATAATATTTCAGCACTTCCATGTCAGGTGTTTCCTGAGAAACAGACTTCTGTGAAGTAGGGAAATATTATTAGTCCTATTCAACACCGGACACTGAGGCAAAGATGCCATACAACTCCACACAGGTACACAAGCAACCTGTGGCAAAAGAGGTAATGAATTTACTAGCTCTCCCAATTTTCAGTTGGCTAACACTTCCAGTTCCTTGCTTCTCACAGGGTTCTGTGTTGAAGCTTTGCAAACCCGGACTCATCACTGGCTTCATGGAACCAAACCACCACCAAAGCACCACGCTGTCTCTCCACCCTCACATTTTAATCACCTACAGCTTTGATATAACAGGTCACAGCTACGATATTTTTTAAGATGACAGTTTCCTTAATCAGCCAGAAGAAATTCAGTTGAGCAACAAAAGACTTGCCTTACACCCCTCCCTAACATCAGATTAAGCAATCACAGAAACTCCTCAGGTCTCCAAGGTGTCAGGAAAGGCGCAGCCCTCCTCTCTGCTCTCGATAGCAATCTCCCCCAGCAGTCAGGAAAAACATCTAGTTCCCAGAAGGTAAAGACAGTAGGAAAAAAAATTTATCTTGCTAATAGATCACTGCAGTTAAGCAGGGGAGCAAACTGTTGGGTTTCACCTTTTACAAAACACAGGAAAGGAAAAATAATAGGAAATACAGCAGTTCTTGCACATACTAAGAATACATAGTTTAAAAGGGGGAAAAAAAATTACCCCAGAGCTTTAAAGTTTTGCCCTACCATTTTGGGGGGAAAGTAGAAATAACATTATAGCATTAGAGCTCCGTATAAGAGAATCCAGTATTTATATAACATCTTCCAGCCTCAGAACACGACACTGCTTTCTAATTTTACAGAAGCCTTTATATTTAGAAATAAAGGCACTTTACCAAAATAGTCTTGCAAGAAACAGATTAAAATTGTTTATAAAAGCTGATTTTGAAAGTATACATTTCTCTTAAATCTTGACTTAACTATTCTAAACATTAATTATATTTAACAGATACATAAAGCTTCAAGTTTTCCCTGTTATCTTAAAGTTCTTTCCACATATAAACACCCAACAAGGCACTACCTTATGTCAACATGGTATGTTTGCATCTTTATTTTATTTAAATGGATAACTGAAATGGGTGCTTTGCTATTCCATTTAAAAAAAAAAAAAGAGACAACTGCAAATGTCTCTAATGAAAATCTAATGTCCTCCTTTCTTTTGCATCAACAAAACATGTATTTGTAGAGAAAAGAAAGCAACTTACAATACTGTAATCATTTCATTATCCAAAATCCAAATACGCATCAGGAGTTGGAGAATTCATTGTATCAGATATCAGCCAGCTAGACACCCACAAACTCATTTTTGCATCTAATTTGTTTAAGAAAATTAACACAGTGATGACTAACTGATACTGTGTAGGAAGTGTTTAGCTTCCTTTACCATGAAATCATGTTTCTATGATACTATCCTAAAAGATTACAGTATTTTACTGAAAAATACACAGCTTCCAAATAAAGTATTGTTACCCTGCAACGGTAACTTTTTACAGTATTCACTGAACCAAAACAGTAGTTTATTTCCTAAAGAATGCTGAGTAGTTTATATGTATTTGGGAAACTGGGAGATACTGCTTTGTTTCATAGTTTATGTTGGAAGCTTTCAAAGCAAGTGTATAACAAAGTATGTTTTATCTCAAGAGAGAAAAAAATCCAAACTAATCTGTTTTTAAAGCTTTGTGAAGGGATTTTGAGAACAACAATCTATTTTACTGAAGAGGAAAAGTACTGCAATTTCAAGTACAGCAGTAGGTACCTGTGCTTCACTTTCAAACAAATTTATTGTACTCTCAGGCTCCCCATTGACAGATCTCTTCCTACTTCAGCTATTCAGACTTCCCTGCAATTCTCTCCATTACAGAGAGAATATAATAGAAGGACTGAGGATGAAGAACTTGTTACTCTAAAATTAAAGCGTTTGGCCATTTTAAAAGGCTCTGGATTTTGTTTAAAGTAAGTTTCACTAACACTTGGATCTTCTTCCATTTAAAAGAAAAAGCACAGCTTAGAATGAAGTTCATATTTCCATTTAAAAAAGCTCTGAATTAGTTTCATCAGGTTATGCTACAGTTTAAACAAAACCAAACTGAATTCAACTTCACACATTAGCAAGAACATTCTTAGAATCTCTGCCAAACTGCTCAGAGATAACTGTCTCTGCCATCACCAGAACATTAAACACCCTGTTGTTGTAGATGACACAAACACACAGCAAAGGACTAGACTACTGTGAGTACGGAAATGGTCTAGATCTCAGAAACACGATTGACAGAACAGCTAAGAGCCTGAAGCAAAGAAAGCATCCGATAAGGCCACCTACAACCACAATAATGAGAGGACCCCCAATCACAATCTATCTTCCTTCTCAAAGGTCGTTCAGCTAGAAGAATGACTGCAAGAATGGATAAAATTGCACTGTTAGTAGCTATCCAAAGGGATACAGCCTCTCAAGCACTGCAGTAGAGGTCCCCGTATATTCCCTATTTCCAAGCTTCAGCCACCGAGACTTTTGCCCTTTGTACCACCCTTGAACAACAGGCCACTCTACATCCTTCAAAAACTTCCTTACTAAGTACAATTCTTTAGAAACTCTGTATCTAAGAAACATGACAACGTATTTCCTAACTCATATATCAGAGTTGATCGATGTGGATAAATAAGTAGAATTTAAATATTTCAAAGAATCTAATACTTTAGAAATGGAGAGAGAGATTTAAAGGGGGAGAAAGCAGGGCTGGTGGCAGAGGGGAAGGGTGGTGAAGGGTGAGGCAGGAGAAGTACAGGGACACAGGACACGAAGCCTTCCCCTCAGTGCCAGTGCTACTGTGCCTTTGCCTAAACAGTTTAAAGCTTTCAGCTGATTTTGCCATTTCATCCAGGTTCAGAAGAGCTTTGAAATAACCACCTCTTTTCTGTTGTCACTCTACTCCATCTGTTTCTACTTTAAAAGCCAACCCGAGCATTGTGTACCTGACAAAAACTATTTAGTTTCTCAAAGCAGCAATTTGCTGCATTTCCAGCATTTACCAACAGTCGTCTCTTTCTGCCTTGGGGAGTTCGGCACACCACAATGACTCTCGGGTACACACAAATGCCACTAAAAAGATCCCCCAATAACTTGTTATGTTGCAGAAGCCATTCCCTTATCTTCGTGACCTGACCTGTGCTTACCAAGAATGCCCTGAATTTCTTAAAGACTGAATACTGATACTGTATTAACTTACAGGGAGGGGAAGGAAGTTCTCTCCTAACTTCACAAACGTCGTTGTCCTTGGTAGGCTACAACTCTCCCCTGATTAGCTCTATAAATCAAACCGAGAAGCTACGTTCCTGTGATGTTCAGAAACAAAGCACAATCGGAGAAATAAAGAAATTTTCAACAGTTTTAGGTATAGCCACACGCATTGCAAATACGCAGACGACAATCCTGCTCAAGCGTATTTCATCTTAGTACAGGTACCTCATAGGCCCCTAGGTACGTGTCAAGGAACGACGGGTTTCCTCAGCTTCTCACAGCTGACAGCAAATGAATGGTAGGCACCTTCAGAAAGCAATTCAGAGCACTTAAGCCAAGTCTAATTTAAACACTGAATCACTTTCCAAAAATACCTACCTCTATTAAACATCTAGCTTAAGTCTGGGTGAATACCACCGAAAGTCTGCTGCTTGGAAAGTATATATGAAGGATACAAACACATTCTACAACTACACCAAGTTGAATTTAAAAACTGGTTACAGTGTACTTGGTAGACGTTTCCTATCACTGAATGAATGCATTTAAACAAAAAGCATTCAGTTACCCATTCCATAAACCTCACAGTCCATCTTGCTTGTGCATGACCGTATCTGTGAAGTTACAAGTAGTACAAAAATTAAACTCCTAAAAATTCACCACCAGAGTGGCGATAATATTCTTGGGGCGGGGGGGGTGGGGTGGGGGGGGGTATAGCACAGCACATCTGCTGCATAACCTGTAAGAAACTGAAAATAATGTGCTGTGTGGGATTAGAAAGCTTCCAAATTTGTTTCTTATTTTAAAGATAAGCCAAAAAACTCCAACAACCCCCTCCAAAACCAAAAACCCAGAAAGACTTCCATAAGTTTTACACAGAGGCATCAGTATTTTTCTTTGTGTATTTTAAAAAACCTTCAATTGACCTTATATCAAATAGGCTGAAAACACAGACAATAGAAAACAAGTTTGCATAGATTAAACAGGTGAATTCTCAACATAACTGCATCAATTTTTACCTTACCTCTCTGCAAAACTCCTCATGCACTTTCTCTCAAACACAGCAAGTGAAAAATCTGTTTAATGGCTGCGACCTGTCTCAGACCTCTGTAATAGCGACCCATGGAACTAGATCCATATACATATTAGGTATTCTCTGTATAGATGACAAATGCATAGGAAGACTAAACACAAATGGCTTGCCTCAAGAAGAAAAAAGCTCACATATGTGGTGTAGTACTGGCTTGCTTACTACTAAACAGTTGTTTTCTCTAATCTATTCATGACCAGGTTTCATTTCCCATTGACCTTGATCTTTCCACACTCCCATACTTCAAATATTAAGTGGGAGAACACACAGTGAATCAAGTTCTACAGGAAAAAATATATACAGTCTATTGAGTAAAGCATATGTAGCATATGCACAAACACCACACAAGCCCACACTGTTTCTTCCTCTTAAAAAACCCCAAAACACAAGCATGACCATTAACTAGGTAATAAATGGTGTTACTGGCAATCCTCTGACAACAGCAAGCAATAACAAGACGTCTCTTGCTGGTCATTTATTTTTATGCTAATGTCTATAGTAGCATTCAAAATTCATACTGAAAAGTAGCAACAGACACTAACAAGAAGATAAGTTTAAACTGTCCTTTAAATAGACTAAATTAATAAACATTCAAATAGGCAATCCCACTGTCTAACTCCTACTGCAGTAACTATTCCCACAAAACACACTAATTCCTTTGCCAGACTCCACAGATGTGTATGTTTTTGTTTGTATTTTAAACTACAAAAATCATGATAGATTTGACAGTTTTTGCCCAAGTAGCTGGAAAGGGGAAATGCAGAGGAGAGAAAAACAAGCAATTTGGAAGCAATTGGTACTTCTAAAAGTTAAAAGTTTGCTCGTTGTGAGGAAGCTTCTTAGTTCTGGTTTTAAACACAGCATTCCGACTCCTTCTTGGGAGGATTTTCGTCCTGAAACGTAGTGTGAAATGCACAAAGGAAAACTGCAGTTTCAGGACTGCAAGCGCGTACACACCATTTCTTAAATTGCACTCTCACACTGTTGACTTCTAAGCATGTAACTCAACTGACTTGAAACATCTCAAGTCACAAGCCTTTTAAACCAACCTCTCATTTCAACTCCCTACACAGTTTGTATATCACATGTAGCCATATCCAAGATAGCTTTAAAATGCAATTTCCAATACTGGTGGCATTTCCACTGTTAATGCTTTTGTAAAAAAACCCCATCTCTTAAGCTGCGGACTTCCACAGCCAGACCATTACCACCACATATAACTGTGGTGGGCTCCATTCTGCCAGTAAATTAACAGTCATGATGGAGAGCTCATTCAACAGCCATTAAAGTGCTAAAGTTGAGAGCATTCCCTTTGTGAATCAGTTTACCAAAGTAAAAAGCAATAATATCTTCTTGCATCAAAGCAAACCAACTGCTCTCTTCCAATAACAGAAACCTGGGATCCAGCAACCAGACACAAAAGTAAACACCACTCAAAACAGTTTCTGTAGCACTGAAAAAACCCAACTTTTAATATATTTGACAAGGAAAAAAGATAAATAGCTACATGATAGTATTTTAATTCTAAAACATTCATTCTAATATATAAACATTTCCTAAAATTTCTCAACTGTCAAATTTAACAGCACAAAGAAAAGGTCCAACTCAGACCAATCTTTCCTAAACAATAAACCCCTCTTACAAGTTAAGAAGTTGAATAAAGGTTTCAGAAGAAATATAGAATGTGATTCAATACATTCTTTTAAAATTGCTGGTCAAGATACATGTTCAAATTACGGCCCATACAGGTTAGTAGTTTTGCTTGGCTTTGATGACCAAGAAAATATGGATAGAAAATAAAATAGAATGAATACTCCTTCATTTATTAACTTTCTAGAACTGAAGGAAGTGAATGACATTTGTCAGGGTACAGAGACCTAGAATTCTCTCAGCCACAGTACAATGGCTCCTAATAACAAATGACTGCATTTACATTAAAGTGGTCAGTAATTTCCAAGGATTACCACTAAATGCTGGCTTTCTGGACATCAAGCTTCACAGCCAAGTTTAAGAATTGTTAATGTCTACGAGCAACGCAGCTCACCTCAAACACCTAACTTGAAGGAGGCAACTGGTATTTGCTTGAAAGTGTCTTTTTTTGATTAATTTGTATACAGCCATTAAAGGGGTTTTTTCTTCCCCTCTAAATATTGTTGCAGCATAGCAATACAAGTAATTGCTTTTAGTTATATGTTTAAGGCCAAAGAATAAAGAATTACTTAAGGAAAACAGTAATCACTTCACTTACTACTGAAATAATAAATTGATACAAGTCACATGGAGAAGTCCTGCAGCCAATTAGTAGAGAAGCATTCCCTTATACAATTTAAATAATTATTAGGTAAAACAAATTACAATTCACACCTAACCAGAAACAGGAGCACATTAGGAAAGTACAATGTAATAAAGAGAAATAAACAAAAGTTCAGAGTCTGTCTGATACTGCTTCTTCTTGAAAGACAGCACCTCCAGCTGGGGCATGAATTCAGCACTGATTCAGGAGACAAGAACTCTATCTACTAAATCAACAACAAAACATCCTGCAACAGTCCAGGTTTCACTTGGAAATCTTGCCGAAATACCAGCCAAGCCCAGCCTTGATTAGCCTGCAATGAGATCATAGCTTGAGGAGGTACGGCTGCAGGCCCTTGTAAAGCTGATACTAAAGAGGAATTTATTTAAATGATACGTCGATCTTTCTTGAAACGTATAAACTATGATGTTTTCACATTTATTAATATAATAAGGATAACGTTGACTGCAGAACAACTTCAGAGTTCCTAAGAATATTGTTAGTACAGGAAGTGAAATGACTTTCTATCCATCACCCACAATCAATGCTGTGACTGACAATACAAGTTGGCCATCTCAGATAAGAGTAATTTTAAAGTAAAAGTAATCAAGATAATGCAGCTATGGGAGATTTTCACAAGATTTACACCCGAGCACCTCAACTTTTCATTGTCATTATTTCCAGTAAGATCTCCCTCTTCAGAATTTGTTTCTTTAAAAAGAGGAAAAACCAAACTGAGGCTTGTGAGACTTCTAATGAAAGTCCTCAAAGTTGTCATTTCACCTTCTGTTGAAATACACGTTGCCATAAAAAGCAAGTTCTTTATTTCAAGATGTCAAATTAGGCAAGAACAAGCTGCCTTTGGGCAATTTTTTTTGGAATGTTATCATACACACATGCAGAGATCAGAAAAAAATGTAAAGCATTTTTTTTAAAGGGACATTATAAAAATAATAGTAAGGAACACAACAACAACGCTAAAAGACCTTTTTCTTAAATATTAGCAACGCCACTTGCACATGGGTGGGGCAAGTTTTAGAAGACCAGCTATGTTTAAAGATCGAGCAAGCTGTATCATGCACCGTTTTTCCTCTGTGCCTATTGAAGCAACAACAAAAAGGGCAAGGGGGAAGGAAAAAAAAAAAAAAAAAAAAAAGGCTCACGCCTGGCAGGTTAACTTGATATTCCACCTACCTGGTTCAGGACTGTTTCTCCAAGCCTTGTTTCAGTTAGAGAAAGAAACGCTGTCATGAAACAGGGAAGCCTGCCCACCCCGTGGACATTCCAGCCGCTGAGCACACGCTTATTCCCCTGCTGAGGCTGGACACATTTTCTCCTCTTTAGCATGCCCTCCCCTGCCTGATCATTGGTAGTTTGGTGGATCAAAGGACACTCTTGTTTTAATTGACTAGATTTCCAGCTAATAAATTCCCAAGTAGTGTTTGCAGCTCTTCTTGCCCTAGACTCTCCCTACGGTATCCGTAACAAAAAATTTCCCTTCCTGTCAGCAAGTGAAATAGCCGCACAACCAGAGGAACTAACACCCAAGAGGTGTGCTACGCAGAAAGTGCTGCAAAATGAACAACATACACTTGCTCACTAATTTTTCAATTACAGTATTTTCTGGTGCTACTTTTCTGGCAGTTATGACAGTTGTCCCATACATGCTAAGGAAAGAAGGAAATATTTACACCACAGACTTCCCAGCCTTTACATAAAGGTGCAACTTTCTTCAAAGGCTGACCTTGCTTTTAAGACAACGGTAAAAAAGGAGACAGGCAGAATTTTAGAAATCCCCCTTAAGTAGCTGCTATCTGAGACTCCATTCACACCTTGTCACATTCCTCTCCTTAAAAAGTGGCAGTTGGCGTCATCCATCCTCACTTCCCCAGAGCAGCCCTGGACCAGAGTGAGACAGAGCTCCATAGCCAGCTCACACTTAAGCACAGCCTGAATCCACAAAACCAGGAATTTTTCCACAGGTATCCTGAAGGATTCGGTCCAGTGGGTTTTCTTCGATCCCCAACTGACCAGCCACCAGCCTACCTGAGAAGGGACAGCACACGCCACAGGGAGAGGAGAAGCGCAGGTGAAGTGGCATCTCCTCTTCCGTGGCAGCCCGGTGATCCCCACGTGTACTCAGGAAGGGGGTTAACTCGAGTTCAGGGCTCTCTTCAGCTGAGAGGAGACAAACTTTACATCTCCTACTGCAAGGAGGGATTGTTTTAACCACCCGGTATTATTCTTCCCAGTAGCTTTCCACCAGCAGAAGCAGTACAGAAAAAAACAAAACTCAATACCAAGATGGGTGGGCTGAATCACGAGGAAGATTTTGCAGCAAAAGAATTGTAGTCCTGGCGCCACGACCTCCAGTCCCTGGTTTCAAAACTAGTTCTATACACTTGCATCCAACAATGGCAAATGAAAATACACCCCAAAATTTAGCCGCAAGGATCCAGGTCATCTCTTCTTCCTAGGTCAGCACCGATGGACCCAGATTTCTCTTCCACACAGGAGCACGGTTTCAGGAGATACCAAGGCTGTGGTGCCACTTAATTATTCCTTTGCAACAGACCCAGTTTACAAGGTTCCCATCTCCAGACACTTCTCTCCACATACCACAGCCACATCCTCATGCCACAAATACTTAAGCCTGTTACTTAATACCTAGGTAACATTACGAATAAGTATCACTGATCAGTCTTTAGATGTAGCACTTATTAGCCATTACCAGAAAGGTGGAATTATTTGATTTGGCACTTGATAGCTAGTACAGACATAGTAAGCAGCTCTGTTCTCCTTTCCTCAAACGCTCCCAGGTTTGATATTCTGTAATTCAGGGTACTGGCAAGAGGCCAACAGACACCCAGTCATTTTTCAGCATATACATCTTCTGACACTGTTGTTTCTTGAAAAACAGCAGTAGGGAAGAGCTCTAGAAAAAGATGGTTTCAGAAGCGCTAACTTGTAAAGTCCATAATGCAGTTGTTTCAAGGGTGGGAGAAGGGAGCCAACTAGACAACTGACAATGAAACCAACTGAAAAATTAGATTAGAAGAATTTCTGCTGTGGATAAAACAGGACTTGTTGACCTCTGACACTCTCTGTGCACTTCTAAAATGGGAACAGGCAGAATCCACAGGACTTGCAGACAAAGCATATACATCTTTCCTACAGATCTTGAGTAAAATGCGCTTTGCTAATGAGGATTTTTTTTCCCCAACTACACATGGATCTATTTTAATGTGTTTTCGCTGTGCAACAAGCAAGCTGTCTTAACAGCAAAACCCAACAATTACTGGGGATGGGGGTTCTTAAGTCAAAACACACGCAGACGAAAAACATTTTCCAGAAAACGTGATGTATTTCTCTAACTCGTGCCCGATACACTGAGATTAAAGCTGTAAGTATACAAGGACATATAAAAAAAAGCGATGAGAAAAAAAAACCCAAAACAACCAGAAAGTGCAGATATGCCCAGGAGCCTCCCCCTCCCCCAGCCCCGTCTACGGAGCACGGATTTGGTCCCTATCCACAAGACCTTTTGTTTAAAGGAGGGAGATACAAAAGGTTACCCTCATCATTTGGAATTCGCAAGTGCAACAGCAGCGGCGAAAACTCAGCCTGAGAGCCGGGAGTCCTAGTCTCCGCACCTTCCTGCGCCAGGAGCCCGGAGGGAGGGCGGGGAAGGGCCCAGCACCGGGGGCTCGGGTCCCCCGGCCAGCTGCCGGCGCCCTCGACGACCGCACCGGCTTTTTACCGGGGAGGAAGCGCGGGCCAGAAGCAGCAGGTCGGTGGGAGCGGCGGGGCGGACTGCGCCCAGCAACCTGTTGCCCCCAGACCTGCCGGCATGTGCCGGGCGGCGGGTGCCCCAGCGCCCACGGGTGCCCGTGCCCCGGGCACGAACGGCCGCCTCGGGGCCTCCGCGGCACCGCCGGCACCTGCGCTGGGGCCGCCCCGGGCTGCGGGCAGGCGGCGCGGCCGGACCGGGCCCGCTGTCACCGCCGCGGGCACGCCACGATGGAGCCGGCCGGACACCCCCCCCCCCCCCTCCACACTCACACACGCCCGCGGCGCTTCTCACCTTGGTGATGATGAGGGGCTCCCCGTGCTCTCGTCCGCCCTTCAGGGTGAAGCCCCAGGGAGCCCCGCCGGTCAGCAGCACCTCCACCAGCTTGTAGCCCTCCGCCGCCCGCTGCTCCACCATCACCATCACCGGTTCCACCAGCACGGCGCCGAGCCGCGGGTCGCCGCCGGCCAGCCGCTCCCGCCCGCTCCGCAGCCCCACGTCCTCCATGCAGCGACCCCCCACCCCCCCTTCCCGCGCCGCCAGCGGCGCCTCGTCGTGGCCGGGGCCCGCCTGCCTCTGCCGGCCGCTCCCCGCTGCGCGCCAGCCGGCGGCAGCCCGCGGAGCCACCTACCCGCCCCGCAGCGCCGTCCAGCCCGGCCCCATCGGCGGCGAGAGAGGGCTGCTCCCGCCCGCCCCCTCCTCCTCCTCCTCCTCCTCCTCCTCCTCCTCCTCCTCGGTATTGTCTCACGCCGAGGCCAGAACCCGGCGGCGGCAGCAGCGGGGGGGCGGCTCCAACTTGTGGCAACTTGGCGGCGGGGCAAACGGCGGGACGCCGGGAGGAGCGAGGCGAGGCGCCCCCGCCTGCCTGCCTCCCTCCCTCTCACCCCCAAAAATAGGGCGAAACCCGCTTTCCACCGCGGGTTTCCCCAGCGGGGGAAGCCGCTCGCCCCTTCCCGAAAGCGGGCAGCCCCGCAGCGCGATCCCCTCAGGCGAAGAGGAGGAGGAGGAGGGAGAGCAGCCCCGGGTCGGCCGCCAGACAAAGGCGGCGGCGACAAAGTCCGTGAGCCCCGAGTCACCCCGGGGCCGCGCCGCCCCCGCCACACGCAGGGCCGGCCGCCCCTCTCCTTCACCCCCCGTCCTCCTTCCCCCGAACAAAAGCGGCGAGCAGGTGGAGGGCGGCCGCGCCGCTCCGGCCCCACGGCAGCGGGGAGGAAAGGGCAGCCGGCGGCTGCGGCCTGCCCCCGGCTAGGGACGCCCCGCCTTCGCGGTGCCAGGCGGCGGGGGGGGAGGACCGCGCCGGGCCGGCCGGGGAGTGGAGGAGAGAGGAGGGGCGGCTTTTCCCGCCCCGCCGCCGCGGCGCTTGGCGGAGGGAAGCCGGGCAACATGGAGGGCAGGTCAGGGGGCAGACCGCGGCGGGAGGCGCTTTCTCCCGGGCCTTCCCCCGCCCCGTCCTGCCTCCATCACCTGTGGGGCGGGAGGGGCCCCAGCCTGTGCCGTGCCCGGCCCGCCCGCCGAGAGCCTCTAGTGGCAGCCGGGGGCGAGGCGGGGCCGGGCTGAGGTGAGGGGAAGCGGGGCCGCGGGGCCGCGGCAGCCCCGGCGCCGGAGGATCGCACGGCCGGAGGCCTCAGGGGTCAGAAAGGCGGCCGGGCCGGGCCTGGCGGCAGCACCACGGAGCGGTGGTAAAGGCAGGTGAAGCCTACAGCAAAAAAAAAAAAAAAACCTAAAACAAAAAACCCAAATAGAAAGCGATTTAGGTGGCACAGACAGTCCCAGACGTCGGTTGGGTCGCAAAACGACTGACAGAAAAGTTTGGTGAGGGAGTGCGAGGCAGGACTATTTCATTATTATTTTATGGATGGGAAATAAATGCTGAGTTCGGGGTTGCCTCATCTCTTTGCTGAGTTAGTGGTGGGGCTGGGGCTGAAATGCTTGTTTCCTGCTGGACTTCAGTCTCTCAGCTTAATTGCATCACTTTAGAGGAGGTTTCAGTGGTTTAAATCAGGACCAGACTTGGCCTGGAGTACCTGAGTACCAGCACACAATCCTCATTTGCTTTTCACTGTCAAGCAGGTGAAGTACTGCGTGATCCAAGACGCAGAGAAATCTGTATTTTAGTTCCTGAAAGACTAGTGAACCTCAAGGTACTTCCGCGTGTGACAGACTGTCTCATGGAGATGCCTGGTATGTGTAGTGGGATTCCAAGGTTTTGTATATATGTGAGAGTTCACATAGTCTGCTCCTGAAAGTGGCCATTACGCCATTCTCATTATGTAGTCTGACCCTCCAACTCCTGTTTCAGCTGGTTTGTTCCTCAGAAAGCTCTCCTGCCTTGCACTAAAGCAATTTGTTTCTACAATACTTTCAACATTACTTATAGTATGTTTCTCTAATACCTAAAGAAAACTGGTTTCAGGATTGAGAGCATCTGAGGTCATCAATCCCAGCAGCAGATTGGAGGACATACAGAAAGGAGAAAAATACTTGATTAGGATGATTGTTGTTCCCCTCATGACTAAGGGACAGAAGGAACCATGGAGAGGGCACCCAAACTTACACATACTTCTGTGAGGATCCTGCTAAATGAAAACCTTAGACCAAACCTGCGTATTGCATTGAGCTCTTTAAGGCCTCTAATGGCTTGCAGATCGTCAGTCAGATTTCTTCTCGAATTCTTTTCTATCATATAGACAAGTGCTAATTGTAAGACAAATAATTTAAAAAAAAAAAAAAAAGGCACATGTGAAGGGAAATACAAATAGTTTTCTCCATGTCCTGTCTCCAGTTGTTCTTGGAATCTGAAACAAAGTCTTCAGTTATGTTTGTGTAACACATATCAGGTTGTCAACACCGCAATGTATACTCAATAACCTATAGCTGGAAGTTTCAAAAAGAGCTGCAGTGTACAATTTTGTTGTTTGGAAGCATGATAATAAAAGAAAGATCCAGAATAACAATTTGAAGTTTAGTGTATCCCCAAGTATGCACATGGAAATGAAATGGAAATAAAATAGCTTATATCATTAACGAGAAGAGCAAATTACGCTTCCAAAAATGCCTTCTCTATTTGTATCCCCTTCTTTTCAACCGCCAAACATTCATTCTTCATCTTGAACTTTTTGTTGTCCATAAGAAATTGAAGATTTACATTCCTGTTGTGGCTTTTTGATTTGGTCTTATAAATCCAGTATTGAAGGATGATGAAGAAATCTGAGCACAGATTTTAAAACTGGAATATCTAGAGCCAGGTACTGGCATCTATGTTAAGGAAGCCAAGTGAAAACCATCAAACTCTGCTACTGTAATGACATCAGTGGAAGATGTGGACAAGTAGCCCTCGGGAAAGCAGTTGCCTAAAGAAAAGCTTTCACACTCCCAATTAAGAGACCTCAGTAAAGAACAATTTTTGAGCTCATGCTTGCTTAGAGCCTGATAGTCTGACACAGTCATCAAGCAGATCCTCAACCTGTGGCTGACAGTTCAGAAATCAGACTTCTTTATTTTGCCTGACACCTTTTTTTGCTTTTAATGTTACCAATGGAAAACTAAGAGACCACTATGTAAAGTTCCTCATACATGTAAGTTTGACAAGGCAAAGCAAGACAGGAATTCTCTTTTGTCGTATCGGTCAAATTTCTCTTCAGATCTTTTATATCCTCCCTCTCTGTGGGATTTGAAGCTTGTTCAGAACCCAGCTGGAGACTTGTACTCATGCTCTTCTTAAAATATTGTGATAATTTTATTACTTGAATTTCTGCAGCTTCTGCCAGCCTTCATAAGGTTTCAGATAGTCATAAAGAACAAAGGATTTAGTAAATGTATTCTAAAATATTACTTTTCATTTGTGTGATAAGAAAACCAATGATAACTGTATTTGTCTAACAAAAGCCTCAGTGACCATATCCTCAGTTTTCTCCCTTACATCATTTCAGTTGTCAGATGTTGTCTGAGTATACAGAGGTTAGCAATGAAGGTAGAAATGCAAGATATATCAGGGTGCCGTACACGTATGACAGGAAGTAACGGACTTTTTCACACTAAGGGCAGAGAATGGTGCGTCTGTGAGCAATGTGGTATAAGAGGGATCCCCTTCTGTAATAACACGTGCCATTAATATTATCAAAGATACTTTGAAGTGATACACAAAAGTTACCCAAACGCCTCCTCCTGCCATGCAAAAGGAGCTATCACACTTTATTAAGGGATGGTTCCCACAAATCCAGTTTGCAAGTCCCTGCCCTGTATACAACAAAAGCGTTCTGCAGTAAACCAGGCTCCTTCCACAGTACTTCACCTGTCTTCCTGCCTTGGTGCTTGAAGCTTATTTAAAACAATTTCAAGTGAAATTTTGTTCTACGGAATTTACTCGGCCTTCATTCTTTCTGTTGCACAGATTGCATACCTGTTCCCTACTTAGTCATTGAGATTACCAAAACTGTGAATAAACTCCTCTATGGCAGGATTTTGTTTAACAGTATCAGGCACAGTATGCTGTTAAGGCACAGCCTGTTTCACCTTCGTGGCTATACACCACATACCTTTTCCTTAAGACACCCTGCACTGAATTGCGCAGGATACCTGGAGGATGACTCTAGAATAAGGTGTTTTACTCTCAGGCTTGAGAACATTCATTGTGCTGGACCTTGCAGTGCCAGCAGGGCTTTTTTTTTTTCCCCAGGAGCTGAGAAATTTGAAAGAAGTAGAGGCTTCTGACTCATAGTCACAGAGTAAATTATTGAGGTGAGTTAAGCCTTTACAACCTCCCACTGTTTGTTACCACTCCTTTCCTGGAGCTAACCACCAAACATCTCAGTTCGGTGAAGAGACAAAGTGCCTCTGCCTCAGCCATTTGAAATAAAAAAATGATGCCCTGGGGCATGCGTAGTTCATCGACAATTTAAGTTAAGATGCTGGGCTATGAAATGGAGCAGCTGATCCATGGCACATGTTCTGCTCGGTCAGCTCAGTTAGAGGGGTTGCAACCTCTGGCGAAAAGGCAGAGCAGACTCCTACACGTCCTCAGTGGTGTTTGCCAAAATAACCTAGCTATTTGATAATTGTATCAATGCAGCTTCTTCTACCTAATCAGCTGCCATAGTTGCTGAAGAAATATCATTTTAGTCACCAGTGGTGGAACAAATGTTGATAGATAGAAATGTATGTATCGTGTGATCTCTACAGCGAAGATGAAAAGATTCAAAAACTCTTTTCTGAAGGCGAGAGTTGTAAGAATACTGTGAATCCAGTGAGAATACTACCAGAACTCAGGGGAAAAAAGGATTACAAGGTAGGAGTTATGGACTTGCATATCTTGTTCCTGGAGAGCTCTCTCTAGACCTCAATTCCACTGGCACAGCAATCTGTAATACTACTGCTGAAATCTATAAGGCAGGCATGCACATGTTGTATGTGGAGCAAGAGTTAATCCTATGTAGTGTTTATGGTACATTTAACAAAACATACAGTGAAATGTAGAGTCATAGAACGGTTGGGTTTGAAGGGACCTTTAAAGATCGTCTAGTCCAACGTCCCGTGGGCAGGGACATCTTTCACGAGAACAGAGTTAAGAAGGGGAACCCCCAGTGAGTAGGGGGATTGGAATGTGAGAGGAACCCCTCTGCGGACACCGAGGTCAGGGAGGAAGGCAGGAGGGGATGCCCCCGCAGCCCGCGGTGAGGCGGCAGGCTGTCCCCCCCAGCCATGGAGGGGAGCGGGGGAGCAGATGCCCACCTGCAGCCCGGGGAGAGAGGAGCCCACGCCGGAGCAGGGGGATGGATGCCCCCCAAGATGGCCGGGGCTCCGTGGGGAAGCCCGCGCTGGAGCAGGCTGGGACTGAAGGACTGCAGCCCAGGGAAGGGACCCGCGCCACGGAAGTTTGTGAGGAACTGCAGCCCGTGGGAGGGACCCACGTTGGAGAAGTTGGTGGAGGACCGTCTCCCGCGGGAGACACCCCACGGCGGAGCAGGAGCGAGTGCGGAGGAGTCCTCCTCCCCCTGAGGAGGAAGGAGCGGCAGAGACCAGGTATGGCGGACTGACCCCATCCCCTGTTCCCCTGCGCCGCCGGGGGGGGAGGAGGGAGAGAGAACCGGGAGTGGGGCTGAGGGGGAAGGAGGGAGGGATGGGGGGAAGGTGTTCTCAGGTCGGGTTTTACTTCTCAGTATCCTTGTTTTGATTTGATTGGTAGTAAATGAAATTGATTTTGTTTCTTCCCCAAGTTGAGCCTGTCTTTTGCCCGTGCCCGTAAGTGGTGAGTGATCCCTTCCAGTCCTGGTCTCGACCCACGAGCGTTTCTTTATATTTTCTCCTCCTCATCCCACGGGGGCTGGGGTGGGGAGGAGTGAGCGAGCGGCTTCGTGGTGCTTTGTTACCAGCTGGACTTAAACCATGACAACATCCCTCACCAAATTCAGCTCCAACTGTGCCTTAGCTTTCCTAATCCCATCCCTACACATCCAGGCAACATCTTTATATTCTTCCCAGGATACATGTCCCTGCTTCCACTGCCTGTGCATTTCCTTCTTATGCTTTAGTTTGACCAGAAGGTCCTTACTGAGCCATGCCAGTCTCCCACCTTCCTTGCCTGATTTCTTACACATGGGAACTGAGAGCTGCTGTGCTCTCAGAAAAAAAGTCCTTAAAGAGCTGCCAGCTCTGTTCAGCTTCTTTGTCCCTGAAGGTAGTTTCCTGGGGGGTCCCATCCACTAATTTATTAAACAACTGAAAGTTACTTTCCTAAAATTCAGCATCCTGATTCTACTCTTCACCTGGCCCATATCCCTCAAGAGTGTGCATCCCACTAGGACATGATCATCGTAGCCCAGGCTGCCACCGATCTTGACATATCTAACTAGTTCATCCATGTTGGTAAGCAACAGGTCTAGTAACACTTCTCTTCTGGTTGGGCTGTCTATCACCGAGATGAAGAAATTATCCTCGACGCCCTCCAAGAGTCTTCTGGACTGCCTACAGCTTGCTGTGGTGCTTTTCCAGCAGATGTCGGGGTGATTGGAGTCCCCTGGCAGGATCGGAGCCTGGGAGTATGATGCTTCCTGTAGTGGAAGTAACACTACTTCATCAACAGGCTCCCCTTGATTGGGCAGCCTGTAGTAAACACCAACCATGAGGTTTCCTTTGTTGGCTTGGCCCCTAATTTTTACCCATATGACCTCAACCTGTTCATTGCTGCTTTTCTAAGACAGCTCTGTGCCATCAATCCATTTTTTTTTACATAGAGGGAAATCCCCCTGCTTCCTTACTTGTCCCTTCTGAACAGTTTATAGCCATCGATTGCAGCCCTCCAGTCATGGAATTCATCCCACCACATTTCACCAACAGCGATCAGATTATAGCTTTCTAGCTGCACAGTGGCTTACAGCTCCTTCCTGTTTGAAACTGAATGTCTTCAAAAATAACCATCACAAAGACCAAAACAACTGAAATAGTGATAAGAAGTTCCTGTAGCAGAAGTGGATGGAATTTTTTATCAAGTAATTCAAGGTTTGGCAAGCTGCTGACAGTTTATTGTGGAGTCTGAAAGTCCTGAGAACCTGGAGAAACAGGTTCGGTAGCAGCCCAAGAGACAGACATCCTGGCATAGCTGGGAACCGGGAGAGTTTCCTTTGGAAACCTGCCATGTTTCTTCTGATGGATTCAGCATAATCATGCTCTTCTGCAAAACACTTTGATTTCAACAAATTATCCATTTTCCCAGAATGAAAAATACCATGTTTAAGAACTCGAGCAGGATGTCTCCTCTGTGATTTAGGCACCTTTCCCAAGTGTGTCTTGTTTCTCCTGTATTACAAATAAGGCTTCATCAGCACATAGTTAGTGCTGGAGAAACCCTTAGAAGTTCTCAACCTTTCAGATAAATACTCAAATATATGTTGACTTCTTCAGTTCTTTAGGGCCAAAAAAAAAAAAAAGCTTCCATGTTCTTTATCTAGGGTTTTTTATAAAGCTGAATTTTGTGAAAGAATAGCATTTCATGATACTCTGGTATTTCTATCCCCATGTTTTTGATTCAAACTTTGTTCAGTTCTTACTTATTCTCACAACATCACATATGCTTTGTACCTCAGAGCAATTTTCTGAGGGTGAAGAGCACGCGCTGCAGAACAAACGGTGGCTGTGAGTGACCAAGAGAAAAAATGTAATGATTTGCTAACAATAATATTCTTGGCTCAGATCTTGCGACCAGTTAGACCTGTAGTCAGAGAAAAAGGAGACAAGTCCAACACTCATAATAGTTATCCATAGCCTGCTTCAGGATTTATAATTTTCATGATTTTGCCTGATGATAAGATTGAAAATCAAAGGGCAATAGCAACTCCTTGTGTGCTTGCAGAGTCAGAAGACAACATACAACCTAGCAAGAGGAGGTGAATGGGTACCCAGCTTTCCCTGGGGATGGGATTTGCAGCTGCTAGGCAAATTCAGGCACAAGTTAAGTCACACCTTGGCCATAGTCCCTCTGGTATCTGTATACCTGTTCCTTTTCCAGTTCCTGCATTAGGGCCCTTTGTCAAATCATATTACAACATCTCGGACTACCACTTTACAAAGAAACCAAAAGCAGAGTGAGGGCACGCAGGTTGAAACACTGGTACATGACAGTCTGTACCGTTTCATTGTCAGCGGGCTACCTAGGCAATGCTTGGACACAGTTTGGGGCATAGCGTGGGCCAGTGACTGTTACTACGAGGCAGTATGGATGAAGCCACCCTTTTTTAGTTCTGGAAGAGAGTTCAGCAGTATATGCATATATATATATACACACTATATAGATATATTTAGTCATATGTGTGTGTGTGTTGCAACTTCATTAACCTGGGATTTTTTTGCTTTGTGAAGTTCCATCATTTCAGTGAAGCATCATTTGTAATATTTATTCTTACTGCTGCATTTCTGATCGTGGTAAATTAGGGAGTGTTTTTCATTGTCCATCTTCTTTGATAACAAAAGTTACATGATAACATTCTCTAGACAAACTGTGCTGTGCCACTTGGCCTTATGTGCTGAAATCCAGGCACTGGCCTGTTTTAATTACGTGAGGGACATAGCCTCAGAGGCTAACAAGCAGTCTTTAATGCATTTAAACTCTGATACCACATCTAAATTCGGTACTTGGTGAAGATGATCACTGGAGCAGGAGTGATCAGGGAAAATGCCAAAGGGAGGGTTTCAAATGCTCTTTTTGCAGAGAAAGGCTTTTAAAAAGGTAGATAAATAGCAAGAGGCCAGAGTATGCATGACAGCAGACAAAAGCCTTGTAATCTGGTATTTTCACTTGGACTTTGTCTTCGTTCGCTAGCTAACCCCAAACAGACCTTCCTTTCTCTGCCTATCAGCAATATGTAAATAAATCTCTCAGTGCATTCTATAAATAGACACAATTCCTTCATTACAAATGACCTTTCTACTCTCAGCTTGGTTACACAGAACATGAACCATGTCCAGGTGGAGGTCGTAGGATGTAGCATCTTGTGAGAGTCCATGCATGCATACAGCATAAAGTAAATGGTCTTTTTTTGCAGTGGTATGCCAGTTTGCCCTAAAGCATCAGGTACGCACAAGAGGCTATGGTCCAGCAGTGCCAGACCTGTGATATTCCATGAATTTGGTGATATTAGGGCTAATATAAGGCTGGCTTGAGCATGCCCAGGAATCCAGGGGGGCAGAAGTTCTTTCTGTGAATGCCACCTCCCTGTAGACTGCTATGCCCCTTTATACTAAAGGTATAGATGTGGTCTCCTGTCTCAGGAGACCAAGGCAGAACAGTTAGCAGTTGATGGGACATTTGAGGGAATCCTACTGCATCATACAAATGAGAAAAAGTGCCAACATTCAGATTAGCTTTTCCTGGCTTTTGTTCGACTTTTAGAAAGGATAAGGCTGTGGGAGTTACTGCTTTGTTAGTCTAAATTTGTGTAAAGCATACTCATGTCAGCGGGGCGTAGTAAGATCCTGAGGAAACAGCTTTGGGGGGGTGCCCATCTTCTGTGATAACATAGATCCTACTACAACCCCAAAGGTTGATTTCTTTTGAAAGTCTGAATTATGGAGCATTAAAGGTACACAGAGGATTTGTTTCAGAACACTGCGTTATCTGAAGCAGTTTTAGGACCAACTAATTTCTTGGAGTCGTGCTCCCAGGAAGTTGACTAATGGGAGTAGCTGAGGTAGCCAAGCTATAATATAAATGTATAGTGTAGCCGTATTGCTCACCTGAAGGGTATATCCAGTTAACCACTTTGGCTACTGAGGGGTCAGTCTCATTACTTTGTCCACCCTGGACTGCGAAGTCCACCTCTGACAATGAAGTCATGATCTTCAGTCCTGAAGAAAGGAAAAGTCAAAAGAGGGGTTCTTAAGTGCTTCCTGCACTATAATATTTCTGCTGTTATTACTGCGTTTCCTCTTGATTCCCTGAGCCAGCTAAGCCATGCTTTTGAGCTTTCTTCTCATTTCAGAAACTACCAGACAACAATTTGTGGAGCAGAAGGTTGCAACTTTCCTTCACCCAAGGAAGGGTGCTGGCCATGCAGCCACTGGAGAGGAAAGAAACCCAGTGATGCTCATGGGATTTCAAAGGGGAGCATTGGCTGGTCTCTGTGGTCTGGACCTGGACTGCACGCTTTGTCAGAATTCCCTTCAATACTTGATTACAGTGCTCAACAAGACCATCTAACTGGCCATGGTACACTGACATTTTTAGCAGTTTAATTAACAGAGCCTTGGAGAGTTCTTGCATTGTAAGAGCTGTGAAATTAGTGCTGTAATGTATTTTGATTTGGTTACATAGACTGGCCTGGGAATTAGAGGTTTTATGAGATAATTTTCTAGTGCTAATGGGCTTTGAAAATATAACTTCTGGGTGGTGGGAGATAGATATAATCTAACAAGATCCCACAGTCTAACAATCGTACAAGTATATAGGAGTATCCCACCTAATTTCTCCTGAGGGAACCAACTAACGTAACCTCTGAAAGAGAATGCAGAAGTAGTGGGGCCTAGGATACTTTGGAAGATACTGAGGACAAGATAGACATTCAAAATCTTGTAGGCCAGGGTACCCTCTACATGCTTACAAACATTAAGATCCAATTTTCAGTATCACTGTGTGTGGAGAGGATAATATTCTTTCTTTTCACGCTCTTTTTCATCAATCTGTTCCTATGCAAACTGCATCTCATGTAGTGTGTGTAGATGTGGGACGAGGTCTCTTTATTACATGTATGCTGAAAGGGAGGTATCTTTTTATTCTGTGAACTAATATAACGATGACAATGATTAATGCTGGGATTTGTCCAGAAATGTGGCCACAAAATCTGTCTTAATGCAGGTTCAGAGACCGTAATATTCTCAGTGCTGGCACAGAGAATCGGGGATTTTGTTTTTCCAATCCCTAAGCAAAAATTGTTTTCTCCAGTTCATGGATGCTTTTTTCTACTCAGTTATTTTGTACTTCATCTGTATAAATCTTGTTTACTAATTTAAATGCATAACAGGCACAGTTTCAATAACTAATTTGTGTACATTTCTTCACAAAAGTCAGGTAGGATAACATTTCCCTGGAGAAGGTATATAAGAAGTCAAAAAAAATATGTGTGACACGATTGCATCAGTCAAATACACACAATTACTGAGCTGTTGAAATGCACACTCATTTAATGTATTTATGTTTTCATTCTTAAAGAAAACAAAAAGAACTCCAACATTATTTTTATGCAAAGGAGATACACTCATTCTCATCCTTTTAAATTAATGTTCACTATCCTTAAATGTAAATTAATAATTTACAACTCTACAATTATATTCAAATCACCGAGGGAAGGGAAGCGATACCTTTGTTTTTCTTCCAGTTCTTTTTAATGGAGTCTGTAGCCGTTATAATCATGGCAGATGTTACACTTTGAATATTACTGTTGTTCCAATATGTCTGCCTAAATTTACAGAAAACTTGAAATAGAAATAATGGTCTGTGAATTTCCCTGTTCATTTCAGTTATGCATTAAGTAAAATGCCAGTTTAAAGCTAACTTTAAAAATTAGTACTGATAATTATGAGAAGGACACATCTTATTGTTTCTTCCAAAGTACATCTAATTTCAGGAGGTCTGTGTGGATAAAATGAAGAATGATGCTAAGCATATAGAAAATTTGTATGTTAAGGCCTTTGAGAACATATTGCATGATCTGTTGGGCAAAACATAACTGGTTATATTGCATCCATTTAGCTTGAAGACGGACCCAGCTTTCATCAGTTTGGTAAATGTTATGTCAGGTAATGTGTAAAAGACTATGAGATCATGAACCATTGACAAAATACAGGTTTTATATTTATAAGGTGGCTAAGATCTTTATTGGGAGCTGTAAATTCAGGCAGTGATGCATTGAATCACACACATCATAAACAAAAGTAAATTCTCCTCCATCTCTCTATCCATAAATTTCCTTCTCCTTTGTAAACCAGTGCTGTAGTCTCAGATTTAATTAAAACAGTGATTAAAGTATCTGTAACTGCACACTCAAGCATAAGCTATATAACACTCCTTAACAGCAGAGATGCATGCCTATCATATTTTTGTAAACCTGTTGTTTTCCCTTAGAAGCAGGCAAGCTAGTGTTTCATCTTAATGATGAACATGGACTGGACTGAAACATTATGTCCCAGGTCCAAGGACAGCGTGAGTAGGTATTTCTAAAAGCTGTGCATATGGACTACATGCCTGTTCTCCTTGCAAGGAGCACAGTATTTTTTTCATTCTCTCACACTGTTGCTAATGTACAAAACCAGGACTGGAATTTTCAGTGTTGTGCAATGTTGTACTTACACTGTGAGTTTGATTGATTGGTATTTGCAATGCTGGCGGTGGTTTGTGTGTGTGTGTGTGTGTGTTAATGTTTCTTGTATGTGTGCTAATGGTTGTCTCCAAGCTACACCATTTGCTTAATTGAGATCCTGCCTTGGTGCAGAAATGAGACATACCATGTTTGTGGGTCTGTTTCGTACCACTGGTGGCAGTGGGAACTGTGTCAGTAATTTCCGAGGGAAGGGAATTAGGATGTCTAGAATGATGTAAGTTTTATTGAATACTAAATAACGTTCCTTAACAAGGCAAAATAACTCTTCTCTTTCTTTCATTACTTTTCTGCTTCCTTTGCCTTTGTCCCCAGCTTTTATCCTCTTACTTTCATAATCACGAGAAGCCAAATTAATCTCAGGTATAAGACTGCCAAACCAGCTTTGAATTTCTTTGACTGTTATGACACTTTATACTTTGAGCCCACTAATGAGGGCCAGAGACTAGCTAGGTCCTACCAGCTGAGATACTGGGTGGCTCATTAATTTGGCAGATCCATCTCCCACTCAGCCTCAGATGTCTGCATGTAAAGACACATCTACTTGTATCATGGCAGGTATCCATTCACTCGTGAGTCACTTTTTATTTTCTTTTTGTATTAGGTATGCTACAGGTCATATGCTTTGCTTCCAGTAAAAATCACTTACTCCCTCTGTAAGTAACTGTGTAATCAAATCCTGAGAGAGTAGGAGGGAAGGGACCCAGAATAAGAGGTTAAAAAGCAATCCTCCACTCAGAGAAGTAAAGCAATAAAAATAGGGTGCTCAGCTGGCGAAATTGTGGAGAGAGAAGGAGAGAAAGATTAAAAAATTAATCTCCAGAGTATAAAACTACAACTGAGCAATGAAAGTAGTTTCAAAGTGGCTGAACAAAAGGGAGGGAGAAGGTAAAATAATGAAATGGTAAATCCACACGGGCAAACTCAAAGATCACAGTCAGGATCAATGAAAACAAAAGATAAGCAAAAAAAGCAAAACACAGAAAACATTCCTATCCGTAAGCCAGAACAAACGATTAGGATAACAATTGACATGCTTTTCAAATTTTTGAAGGAGGGAAAACGGCAACAGAAATAGTGAGGGGAACAATTTTAGAAACTGATAGTGGAAATGAAAGGCTTCTATTCAACAGTTTCTCTATCTAATAATCTAAAAGTTTTGCTGTTCTAAGTATAAACCAGGCAATATAAATTTACCTTCAAATGAGAGCAAACATGATTTATTTTAATTTATATGTATTTACATTCTATATATGGTATACGATGGCTTTATTTTAAATAATAATGTCTCTGTGGAATCACTGTAATTTTTGTTCCTGAGTAGCCAGGTAGATTGCAATGCAATATCTTGACGGAGAGGTGGCAACTCCGTGCACCACTGCTCTAACAGAGGTGGAATAAAGTCTGACGAGTCCCAACCTTGTACTGACAACAGAGCCTTGTATTGACGACAGAGCATAGGTATTCTCTTTTACATCAGCAAGAGTTTGTATTTCTGGAGCAGGGCAAGCTGGTTCGCAACCTTGCTGTCCTGTGTATTTTTGTATGCGTGGTAGCAACAAAACATAGGATTGCAACATCCAGGTCGCTCACCTATCCTCCTCATCCATGGAGCAGGAAAATCTCTTTATGCTGGAAAGCAGCAAAAACATCCAGCAAAAACGTTCAGCTTCAAACTCAGCTGCCTGGGTTTCAGACCCTTTGATGATGTGTATCCCCAAGTTTCCATTACAGTCACTGGAGCCTACTCAGCTCACCATGGGCATTTATTTTAGGAGGAGCTGAGCAGCTCTCTAGACTAAGTCTAGCCTCTGAGCGTCGCTGCCTAAGATCTTGACCGACTCCAACGGGACTCCAGACGCTTTGCTGAAGTATGGAGACCTGCGTGTAGGCGTCTGAATCCGCAAGCTGACGCCTGCCCTTTGGGTGACGTGGCCCGGGCACAGCCCCGGGGAGCCCCTCGGCGCAGGCGGGGTGGACGGGACGCACGTCGTACCCGGCAGCTTGGGCTTCAGCGGCCACCCGGCCCTGCCGCCGCCGTCCCGCACCAGGAGGCTGCACGGCCCCCGTCAGCGATCGGCGGGCCGGCGAGCTCGGTGGGGTTTGTTCTTGGGCTGGGATCGAGTGTGTAAGGTATCTTGCATGATGAAGAATTCGGCAGGTACCGTTTTACTCAGGACTGGTGGCTGTTTCCTATACTGAGGGCAAGCATACTGGCTGAAGCCTCTGTGTTTCATAACCCCTGCATGCAAAATATCCCACTGTCATTCATCAGGCCTTCAGAATTTCTGCTAAAAAAATAAGCTGGGGCATTGGAAGAAAAGAAAGAAAAGGGTAGGTCGTTTGTTCTTATAAAGACTGGTTATAAAATCCATGACTGTTATTTAACATCCAGTCCACTTTAAGTCTGTTGGCAATGCTCCCTCCTGTAGTTCCTGAACGTGTTCTTACAAACAAGTTTTCTGGAGGGGTGAGGGCTGACGCAGGGAGTTTGAAACTCAGCTGAGAGGGGAGAGTTACTTTTTGTATTTATGACTGTGAGTATTTGTTGCTGTGCCTAATAGGACCCCTGACTTAAAAGATACTGTCTAGCTTACAAAGTAAAAACAAATATTACATGTCAAACTCCTGTTTTCATATTAAACCCTTACCAAACTTAAAAAAAAAAAAAAAGAAAGAAAAATATTCTTGAGAAATCAAAAGTCCTGGAATTTTCTATGTCAAGCCAATCTGACGCAGACAGTACAGACTAAAGAGAAGACTTTTTGTGCTTGCAGTTTAAATAGGATGAGGTTAATATTGTCTTCCTAAATGTAATCTCTTTCTCCAGTGCTATGATATTGTGATTCTAATTTTAATTACAGAGATGGGTGGGTTGGATCACTAAAATTGAGATTTGGGTTAGGGTGTGGATTTATAGCCCGGCTCCTCCCTGTAAAGGTTGAGACTGCTTGTGTCTGGACTCATCTTTTCAATTAATTGGTGGTAATTAAAGGGTGCTGTGTGGGATGGTGCTAAAGAGAAACACAATTAAGATGTAATGCTTCTCCTTTGGTATCTGCATCCTTATTTATTTTAAACGATCTTTAATGCTCTGATGAGTTTAAGTCTTCCTGTGTCACATACTGTGCAAGCAGAAATATGTGAGTGAACTGTTGCCAATGGCTCCGAGCAAGCATGGGGTATGTTTCAGATTACATGGTGTTTTCTTGTTCAGATCTGATCTCCTTGCTAGGAGAGGCTGAGAAAGGCAGCTCTAGGGGATTTACTTCTAGCAGCAGCAGCAGCACATGATCCATCAATCGCGTGATTCTCACCACCGAGGACTAATGGGGAGGGTGAAGAAAAAGTGAACACTGCCTTGGGGAAGCAACAGCATTTTCTTCTGTTCGCGGGGCCCCTCCACCAGCCGGACGCTTCATGGCTTCTCCCAGGTTAGAAACCTACTGCTGCCCGAACCGGGATGCAGCTACCCAGCTAGTGATGAATTTCCAGCCTGAAGTCTTCTGTGGAGTTTGCATTGGCAGCGCCTCTGTCAGCGTGCTGCTGACCATCCTGCAGCTCCTGCCGAAGAAGGGACAGAGCCCGCGGAAGATGCCCAAAGCCTCCTCCTCTTCCACCATCCTTCTCCTTGTCTCCATTTGTGACATCCTTGGTGGCTTAGGTAAGCGCCAGCTTGATGTCCCTCACCTTTGCTGTAGCAGGCTCTGGTTGCTCTGAGGTACCGTAGCTAAATGAATCTGGTGAGTGGACAACAGAGATTTCTGAGGGAAACATGCTGTATGTATTCACAGGAAGATTTGGACTAAGTGAGATCAGAAAGTGGTGGGCCTTTGAGGGGAGAAAGGTCTTGTTTAATAGTTATATTTTAGAAGTAAAAGCTTTTGACAGATCTACACCAAAATCTCTGCTTTCAAACAAATTAAAATCCACAGCAGTGGCTGGTTCTCAGAGTAAAGCATAAAAGCGGAGGCGAGGCAGCACATTTAAAACTAAAGCTGACATCAAACACTCAGCCGATCTTTAGGACTGCATTTGAAAAACACTTCCTATATGTCTTTAAATCCTCTCAGACCAAGTTTGCCATCTCGTTCATGTGCCAGCCACTTCTCTGGGCACATCACATCGACAGCAAACGAGTTGGAATTGCAGCTGTACACAGATCATGCTGGACACAGGCTTTTGAAATGTGAGCAAAGCTCCCTTATCAAGGACAACCTGCTGCCGGCCCCTGGCTGATAGGCTGGCGGAATATAACAGAGAATAAAACAAAACTCGTGAGTCAAAATAAAACTAATGTGTCTAAATCTGTCCTGTCACTCTATGGCATTTACTGCCAAATTAGGTATAAATTACCGTGACATATGCTATGAAAATACAGGATGAGTTTGTTTCTACAATAACATTTTTCCCCTCACATTAGATAACAGAAGTAGTGCTGTTTTGTAAGTCTCTCTCGCTGCCTGGGGAAGGAGTGGGATTTCAGGTCTTTTCCCCTTTCATACCTAGCCAGGTTCTCTCATGGTACATGGTAAGTACCAATATTAAAACAAACGATAGAGGGGGAAATAAAGAAAGAGAGAGAGATGGAAAAAATGTGTGTGCATTCACCTGGAAAAGGTCCTTTCAGTCAGATGAAGCCAGCAGTAAATAAAGTTATTTTTCTCCCTTTCTCTTTCACCAGCAAACTCAAACTATTTATCCGTCACTGTCTTTGAATTAGACTCACTTTGGTGGGTGCAAAACTGTTTTCTCTTGGTGGGAAACCTCGTGGTTTTGTTCTGCCATATGTTGGTGCTTTAATGCCTATTATTTCAAGCAACCCCCAAAAATCTCACTAACAAACTGTAAGTTCATTTAAAAAAAAATGTGTATTCTCACCTAATTCCAAAGCCCTGCTTTGTTCAGTCCTGTGACAGAGAGGAAAAGAGCTGCTTGTAAAAATGAAGGCAGCGAAAAGTGGGAAATAACTTTTTTCTGCAATAAGGGATTATAGAGAAATTAGCTTATGAATAAATGCTGGTAAAGTTGTAAGTAGTTAGTTACTGGTTTATGTCAATCTGTTAAATGCCACCCGATTTATTTTAAGGAAGTGCGTGACAGTATCTGTAAGTAAGTGAGATTTTAATCTACATAACATTTCAAGTCCCAGCAGCTTCAGACTCTTGCGGCTACTTTCCCTGAGCGATTGCACCGACGTTTAAATAGCGCAGTTGTTCCTGCTGTGCTGCTCTGCAGCCGTAGCCTTCCTGTGGACGCACAAAATCTGGGCTGCGATGTGAAATATGTGGCCGGGGAGAAGCATGTGATTCAAATCACACCAGCAGATTCAAAGCATTAAGACATTTTTTTTTTCTTTAGGTATGATCTTCAGGTCAAGTGTATGGCTAGGCTTCCCAGGCTTCATAGCTAACATTTCTGTGGTGAACGGGACCAACGTGTGGCCTTCTGCTTTCTGCGTGGGGAGCGCGGTAGGTACAGAGATCGTCTCCCCTTCCTCCTGCTCCCGGTTGAGTCTGGAAGGCAAACCACCGTGTCCGAAAGGAAATTTGGCTGTGAGTCAGAGCCTGGATGCGATGGTTTCAGCCTCTGCCACAGCCCTGCAAGCGTGTCCGTGCCTCCCTCCGAAAGCCCGGCTCAGGGCGCTGGATGGTGCCCGGTGCGTGAGGACGCGGGGCAGTGCGGGTCAGACTGGTCCCAGGCGTTTTGTGGTACTCGCTCGCCGCAGCAGCGCTGGGATAGCGGAGGGCACACCTCTACCGAGGTCAGGGATATGGAGGCGTAAGGGTGTAGGCATTCCCGAACGGGCTGTGAAACCGCCGGTTTGGTTTGTGCCGGCACAGCATCGCTAATGCCCCGGCGGCTCCGGCGCACCCGTGGCACGAGGGTACCTGCCCGCCTTCTCCAGCAGGAATTACAGCCTGCGCGGTGGCAGCGGGGACCGGCTGAAACCAGCGGCTTGGGTAGCTCAAATTAGCTTTTGTGGCACGAGAGCGTGTGTTTTAGACGCAGAGGGGCTGCAGGATAAATACAGCCAAAGGGGCAAAGCTGCTGGCAGAAGGTCTGTCCCTGCTATGCGGGATTACAGCTCAGATTGCTGCTTGTATGGGCGTTCAACCACTGCATCTGGCCAAGTCTAATTAAATACCTTCTGGATTAAAACACAAGAATAAGAAAGTGTAAATGCATTCCAAAAGTGCAGATTAAAACTCAAATATTACAAGCACAGTACTAAGACATATAATTTGAGTTTACTGTACAAGAAAAAAGGCCACGTTTTTTACCAAAATGACAAATAAGACAGACCATCATTTTACCCAAATTCAATAGGAACATAGGGGGCCCAAAGAATTCATACGTGAGCAATAACAGTATTAGCGTTACAACTCAAAGTTTACAATATAGAAGAGAATATGCTGCATGTAAACAAAATTATTCAGCTCCAGTAGTTTTAAAATAAAACGTGTGCTAAACTGAACTCACTGTACCTTATATGCCTATATAATGACAATTTCAGACATGATAGTGTTGTGCCATAGAAGCAAATACCAGTTGTATGCATCTATCAATTCTCAATTCCGTCATACATGTTTAAGTTTTGCTTTTTAGATGCAAATGTTGATTTTTTTTTCTTTGAGGAAGAGGAAACCAGCAACATCAGTATCTTGTAGCAAGAATGTCCTATTCAAAAACCATGTTTCCCTATGTCTTAAATTTCACTTTCTGGCCCTTAAAAGTAGGGCCAGTTATATACCATTTTGTAGTTTTTACTACAAAAAGTAGTATAAAAATACCATGACAAAGATACTGTATGCAGACTGTTTGTTTTTCATTTGGATCTCAGGTTAGATGGTGAGCAGCATAGCGGTCTACCACAATTGTTATTTTCCCTTTCCTGGGCTCTGGCAAAGTGCTGTAATCTGAGTCACTTGCTAAACTTAGATTTAATTATATTGGAATGAAAAACGACCCTCCTTCCATTCACTTACCCTAACATATTCTCATGTGAGTTAATAAAATGTTTCTGATTCTATTTTCATTTTCTTTAGTACTATTGTTTTATTTTACTTAAGCACAAGCCAATACAAACTCCAAATAGCGAGGCCTTTAGGCATCTCCTTTGAATCACACGCGTTGGTTTGCAGAGAGGTACCCTCTCAGGCACTGTAGCAAGATATGTCATTTTTCTAAAAAGTGAGATAGCATATGAAGATTTTGGTTTTACGTGCATCTGATATATTATTTTTGGAGACAGTCTTGTCTTCATTGGATTTTCTGGGTGGAAGGACCCTGCGGTTTATTTTTGTATGTGTGTGTCTGTATAGTAAATTGTGCATTTTTCAACTGCAGCAAATATGTAAAACTGCAGATGAAGTTACATGCTGAGTGCTGTGAGTAAAGCGCATTAGAAGGAAGACTGGAATTTTATTTTCTGGCTCCTGTGCACTAGGAAAATGTCATGGTGTTTGAATTAAATAATGAATAATTCGTGCCGCAAATGACTAGGGATAGGGTCTACACCCATGGTGAAAGGAAATATTTCCCAGCTTGATTTGCCTTTTGAAGGGAGGAATGGTAGACCTCTATTCACTGACGTTTGGCTCAGTAACAAGTATGTTGCTTTCCAGCTGTAAAATGATGCTACTATGGAGCTGTGATAAAGGATATTCAGATAAGAACTGAAAGAGGGCTCAGGGGGAAGGTAATCAGAATATTAAAATAGTTCCAGGCTATTACAAAGAGCCAGCTCCTATGGGGAAGAAATTTGGAATTTATGAACAGTGGCAAAGAAAGGTCACTTATGTAGGCTCATGGGAAAAATGCATAGGGTCAGCTCATGAACACTGTAGAATTTAACTTGACTTGAACCTGTTTCCTTTGGATTTTTATTGAAGAAATCAGTCAGAGAGTTCAGTAAGGATAATTTTTCCAGAAGGTGAGTGATATTTTTGTTAATGACCTTTTTTCTTAATAATCATTCCCTGAATCAGGTTCTTGTGCATGGAGGAAACACCCATCACATGCAGAACCCATGATGCATAGGCACACTGTGGTGATGACTGACCTCATTATATTTTCATGCCTCAGCTACTGAGAAACTACTAAAATTTTAACCTAAAATTAAAACAGCCTCACTATAAATTTCTTCGGGCTTCACTCACAACATTGAGGGTTAGGACTGGAGAGGTAAATAACAGGTTCTCTAAATGACAGAGTAAGCTGTGAAAGCAAATGCTGTACAATTTACCTATGACTTGACCCGTTGGCTACAGCAATGCTGTTCCTGTGATTTTTTAAGTAAGATTTCATACTTCATAATCTCAGCTGGAAAATACACACATTTAAAGAACAAATCACCAGGCTAAAGGTTTGAGTCCCTCCCTTGTCCCCCGTGGTACTTGAGAAGCAGCTGTGATTTTTGGCATTTTTTTTTCCCTGCAGATGTGGATCCAGCTATTATATAGTGCTGGCTTCTGGTGGTTGTTTTGCTATGCCGTTGATTCTTACTTGGTGGTAAGAAGATCAGCTGGACTGAGGTACCAGAGTTAAAGCTCTGAATCTGTTATTTTCCTTCCAACACTGTATGTCCATGTTTGTCTGCAGCTATCTAAGTGTGTAAGTGAAGGTTGTACAAATATCTGATCTTCATACAGTCACCAGGTAATGACATGGATGAGTGGTGTGCTAAGTGCTTAAATTGCCAGGGCAGTGCTCAGATATTGATTTGTTTATGTCCAACTGGAATTTAAATGTAACTGGATTTATTTAACCTTTGGAAAAATAGGGAGCAGATTGGGCTCTATAAATTTTATTGCAGCAAGATAACTATTTTTGTCCCTACTCCGTACCTGAAATTGATTCTTGTGACAAAAAAAGTGTTATCCTGAAAATAAAGTGGGAGGGGGAAAGTGCTGAATTTCATATAGTTCATTCTCCAGGTATTTTTCTCAGATTGTCTATTTTATCCACTTCTCAGTGTTATCATTATTACGCTTCTGATCACATTTGTAAACTTTTTAAGAACGATATGTATTTACTATACATTTTTCTGCAATGCCTGTAACAGAAGAACCTAAACCCTTTGGAAAGTACCATGCTTTAATGCCAGACAGAAGATAAAAGCTGTTTCTAAGTTGGTTGTTAGAAAGGCAAAATGACCTTCAGTTGCTGTGCTATACGTGGAATTATGTGACTCTGTTTCCAGGTGATACTGAGGAATCAGGTACTGGAGACATGGTTCGTCTGGTAGATGTTATCAAAATGGGTATTTCTGAGTTAACTTCAGCCTGCAGAGGATAAACCTCATTTTGTGAAGTCTCATAGTTCTAGTCTGAAACAACTGGGACCTACCTCCTTCCCCCATCCCTGTTAACCAACAAAATCATGTGTATTTGGGCTTGATTCTAAGATCAAAGTAAACAATGGAAGACTTTCTACACACACAGATCTGAATCTCCCTAAGATGGGAGCAGTATCCAACTCTGAAAGTTGAACATAATTCTCTGCAAATTACAGAAGGGTGGTTTATTTGACTGTTTGGCTCCATTCTTACATTTTAATCCCCTAATTTGCTCTCTGCAGGAGAAATGAAGGATGCAGGGGTTCCTTCTGGAAATCTGGGGATAGGGGAAAGGCTTTCCACCCTACAGGTTAGAGGACACAGGACTTCTGTGTGCAAGGCTGAACAACCACTTTGGCTCATCTTTTTTTCTGAAGGCCCCCCCTGCCCCACCTGCTTTTCTTAGTTTAATGTACCACCAGTATTGTTTCTGCAGCATTTCGTATCTGTAAAGCTCTGTTTCAGTGAGGCTCCTCTTTTTATGTTGCAATGTGGAAAGTGTAACGTTTGATATCTTTAATTATTGCTGTCCTGTTTGGTGCCTGCAGTACGATTGTGCTGTACCACATGATGGCGTGGGGCCTCGCGGTGATGCTCTGCGTGGAGGGAATTGCACTGCTTTACTACCCTTCTCTCTCCAGGTAAGCAGGGCTCTGGGAACAGACTGCGAAATCATAGCACTCTCTGGTCGTTTGAATGTCTTTCGGTCAGCTTTAAAGACAGACATCCAAATGTTGAGTTTTTTTGGTCTTTGACACGGGTGTCCCACTGGGTCGGTGAGTATTCTAGAAATACCAGCCCGGGTTTCAGGGGGCCCTGAAGAAGTTTGCCAGGCAATACATGCACTTTGGCATGCAGCAGAGCTGTGATACAGCTTCTGCCATGAGCCACCGTTCTCCCGCTCTTGGTTTTAGCTTTCTATTTGTTCCTTTAAATTTGAGAAAAAAATGCACAGACAGTGAACGTTAAAAATCAACTTTGTGTCCTATGTGAACTGGTGCTGAAGGTCTGTGAATTAAAAGTTTAGCATCTGTTCGCTTCATTCCTTTTATTTTTTTAAGTTGAAGGTGACATAGATAGAATAGCCAGAACTGTCAGCTGTGGAAAAATAATGCGTAAGCTGTTAATGATTTCTTCTCAGCTGTGAAAATGGCTTGGAGCATGCAATCCCACATTACATCACAACCTATGCCCCACTCCTGCTAGTGCTGGTGGTCAACCCAATCCTGTTTAGGAGGACAGTAGCAGCAGGTATGTTCCTAATGGCCAGCATCACTCAGTGTGTGTGTGTGATTTAGCAACATAACAATACTGTAAAAAGTCATGCCTGCGTATTCAGTGATGTGGGATAGCTCCTCATTAAATCATAATGATACAGCAAAGGGTGGGAGGGAGTTGCCTATTGAAATGAAGATACCATCTTGATGGGAGATTTGCCCTAGAGAGACACTCTGATGGCATACTCAAGCTATGCAGATTGGCAAGGGTGTTTCTATGTTACTAAATTACTCTTGATTTGAAGTATCTGAGGCAGTGTGTAGTGGATGCTTAACTCTGCTGTAGTATTGGTACCAACCTGCACTCTGGAATGTAACTTATTCTGGTTTAAAGATAATGTTGGTGAGATGTGATAGTTGATTTAACTTCTTGGCAGCCCTGGAGCAAAAAAAAAAAAAAAAAAAAAATCAGAATGTTGTCACTCCTGATTCTGAGATTATGAAACAAATGAGAATTGTACAGAAGTCAGATGGGATCTTGAAGTTTCCATTTAATTTATTATCCAGTGCTTTGAAGAAATGAAACTTAAAAAAAGCCACAGATTCAATGCATTCTTTGCATGCAGTATGACCAGTGCTAGATGTTTGCAGTACCTGAATTCATACTTATCATCTACACATTGAATATATAATACCAGCTACAGAAGACCTTGTATTCTCAGTTCAGTCTTCATCCCATCTATCCTGCATCCCTCAATAATACTAATTTTCAAAAGAACAGTTGTCCCTTTAAAAAGTTGTTCATATAAAAAGTTGCTTTTTGTATGGGAAAAGACACACTGCATATATTTGTGTTTGTGCATATGTATATTCCTTGTGACATCTGAATAGCATGTGGCATAATAATGTCTATTTTGCTAACATTACACTGTCAAGTTTTAGAGGTGTAGCCAACGCTGTATCAATTGACCAATGAAATATAATGTGCATAATAGCATAGAATGTATTCTATTTTAGTCTAAACATCACATAATAAATTTATCATTATATCACACGTTATACAGAAGTTGTAAGCACTACCTTTTGTTTTAAAAGCAAAGTATGTTGACCATACTGTTTTCTATTTTCAGTGAGATTGACAGAAGAAAAACCAGCTAGTGGGATATCACTCATTTTAGGAATCCATAATGTGTACTTCTTTTCCTTTAGTATTAGGCTATATGTGAGATTCCTTGATGATGGTCTTTCCAGCTTCTGAACTGCTGCTGGAGACAAATCCATCTGTTCCTTTGTTCCCTCTTTACAGACATCTCTCTTCTGGATCCTTGTGCCTATAACTAACAAGATACATGTATATTAATGAACATAATTATATACTTTCCAGTTGCCTCCTTACTAAAAGGGAGACAAGGGATTTACACAGAGAATGAAAGACGTCTGGGGATGGAGATCCAGATCCGCTTCTTCAAAATTATGCTGGTATTCATTATTTGGTAAGAGGTACATTATTTCGCTTTAAACTGCCTTTTTTTATAGCTGGAGAGGGTCACAGGGACAAGAATAGAGTCTGATGGGTTGCTTCATTTGTTTGTCTTTATGCTTGGAAGGGAAGGTGTCTAAGGAAGAAGTAGCTCTAAACTAGTTCACAAAGTAGCTGAATCACTCATGTAGCATCACAGGGCTGCGAGGAAATGATAAAAAATGTTTAACCAACAGGAAGACAATAACCCCAAGAAACAATAGCCAAAAAAAAAAAGGGTAGGCCAGACTAAAGCTGTCTGGAGCAGCAGCTCCCCAGCACCGTGGGCTGATAGACGGCTTTCTGTACTCAAGATTTCTCAGAGCCTCTTGTCACCAAACACATCACTGAAAACCTACAATAAATATGCTACTACGACTAGCTTCATGGCCCTGACTATGATTAGATAATGCAACCACCTCTGTGGTCTGCAGATCCCACGTGTGTGACAAAAACACGGATATTGACTGGAAATACAGGGTCATATGCCAGAAAAGAAATCTCCGTATGATTGTGTGTGAAATTTCTGATCATTTAATCTTTTTTTTTAAATATCCCATCTTCCTCCATGAAAATAGTACTTTGGGGGAGGACAGGAAGGAGTTAGGGAGGAGAAGAGGGAGGGAACAAAGAAAGTGGGGAAGGAGGGACGCTACACACCTCATCCCTAAATCCCTGCACCTTTGCTCCAGCAGCACCACCCAGTGTGAAAGATCCTGGAGTGGTTAACTGGAACTGGAGGTACTGGGTGCACACAGCAAAACTGAGCTGGAATAGGGAGAGGAAGGAAATGGTCCTGGAGTAGTGAAATGACTTGGCCAGACTTAACAGTCTCTACATCTACTTACGTTTTGTATACACAGGTACATTAATGCACGTTACGTTGCTTTAAAAGGCTGAGAAGGGAGAAAGATTGCCGCCTTGTCTTCTGTCTGCTGTAAACCGGAGTGCTCTGGAGGGAAATGGTTGTCTTTTCTTGGGGAAGAACAGAGTCTGCTCGCCCCCGGAGAGGGGTTTCTAGTGCGAAGGGTGGGGGTAGCGGGCAGGGGAGGGGGTGAGCCAGCAGGGAAGGACCCTGCAGCACGGCTTCCTGGAAATTACTGAAATAACGAGGAGCAGAGACTTAGCCAGGCTTCCAGGGCTGTGGAAACAAAGAGCCCAGAGGCACCGCAGAAGTGCATTGCAGCCTAAGGAATGGTGGCCAGTTTCTGGTCTGGGAGCGAGCATGAAAGAAAGGACCGATTCCCCAAGGAGATAGTGGGGACATCTGTTTATTTCCATGCTGTCTCATTCTAGGTTTTCCTATTAAATGAAATAATCACAGCTGTAGTTTTGCATTTTGTTCTCCTAATAAAACATAAGCTTTAGAGTGCAAAAACTCTCTCAAAGGTTACTGTAGGGAAAGACTGAGGCAGTCCCGTCTCAGAAGCTTAGGGAAGATTCCCTTCCATCCCAGAAGTCAAATATGAGATGAATTAGTCGAAGACAGCAGGTTGGGGCAACACGGGGTAGAAGAGCTGCCTGCAGATTTGGGAGGGGAGAGCAGGAGGATTTACACTGTGATAAAAATATAATTGCAGGAAGGACATGTATAAACCCATTCAGAAAGCATGACATGAATTCTCATAATTTCCTTTCTGAAGCTGCAGTAGAACTATAAAGAAACACTGGTCTGTCTGTTTAGGAGTCATTAGAAGTTACAGCCATTTGCTATAACCTTTATTTAGTGTAGAATATCCTCAGTTTCTTTCACAGGATGAGGCGTGATTATGCTCATCCTTCTTTGGAAACAGAAATTACCTTTATTCCAAAAATTTGATGGCATTTTCAAGGGTCTTAAAGTCAACTTTTGTTTTGCTTTGTAGTTTTTTTTGTGGACATTTTGAAAGTCTGCTGTAATCTAACCTTGAAATTCTAATGCCAGCTGGAGTTTCTGCAGCCTTTTACAACACATATGCATATATTTCGTTTCCTTACCTGTAAGCACTATCCTTTTAAGCCACAAGCAAAAGAAGTCAGCATGCATGATATTCCCATTATGGATCACAGTTGTGTATCATCTCAATTTTATCCTGCAACTTATTGTTCTGCAGCAAGTTCAAATAATCGGATTCAATTTTTTTTGTTATATTGATGTCTTTGTCTAGGCCTGGGCTAGTAGGTAAGTGTCTGGTTTTTGATCATGATCTGAGAGACCTACTGGTCCCTTAAGATTGAGACTTAACATAAAAAAAAAAAATCTCACTCTTCTTATTAGTGATCCTAATTTCTATAATTTGAAAGTAAAACATATTTTACATATACATACATATATATGTATAACTGTTGTCGTCTTCTTTACTCCTGCAATAGCTGGTCATCCAATATCATCAATGAGAGCCTTTTGTTCTATCTCGAAATGCAGCCAGATATCAATGAAATACCCCTGAAAAACATCAGAAGTGCTGCACTGATCACATGGATTATAATGGTAGGTCAGCCGTGACATTGCTTAGTCTTAGAAATCACTTTTATAAGACTGGTGGAACAGCACCAGTGTAGCGGGTGGTTTATGATTTTGGGGGATATAAACACTCTGAAAATGAAGGAAGAAAAGCAGAAAGAGAGAGGAGGGAGTAGTCACTGGGAGTGCTTTTCACTTATAAACTTTGTGAAAAATGTACCAAAGGCCAACTTTTTCTCCCATTTACTGGAGTATGCATTCTCTCTGTGAGTGATTGCTACCCATTTTAAGATCCGGAACAGACCACTACACTGATTTCTAGTCTAACCTTGCTAACCTCTGCCATAATGCAAGCTACAAAGTTTTAGCTCATGATTCCTGAAGTTTCCCCAATAAAATGGGCATTTTCTGGTAATTCTCTGTTTGTAACTAGGGTTTTCTTTATTATAAAGAATAATTGCATCTTACATCATGACATTTGGATAATTATTTGGGGACAAATACATGAAAAATCTTGAAAGCAATGTACCAAAAAATAGCTGTAAGATGCCGGCCTCTTACTGTACCCTACCCTTTTTTATCCTATTGGAATATTTGAGGGAATATTGCAGGTTCCTTTTCCAAGAGAGTTTATTCTGGAGCTGTTAAATACCTGTAAGGCCTAAGCACGCTTTGTGTAGTTAAGTCTTTGAGCAGTTTTGTATTGAAGGGCTAAGCGATGTAACGGATTTGCTACAACCTCTCTGACAAGGAGCAAACACATTCCTGTGGCAGGGACCTTGCTCTTGCTCACCTGGAGAGTGAATTTTTTTGGAAATCACTTGGGATTTTCTTTTTCAGTGTCTCTCCCCATTTTTCCATCCCACTTTGATGGACATTTTCACTGGCTCAGGAATGTGCAGCAATTCCAGACAGCTCAATTCCTGCTATTTTAAAAAAAACCCGTGTGTGCTAGTGTCTACTCTCCTATATTTGACTTGGCTTCTAGTGAAAAATATAGTATTTGCTTTTGTGAATAAAAAAGTTTAGACCTTGTGGGGAAAGTTAAAAACACACCAGGGGGTTGACCAGCTAAAATTCATGCTAGAAAACCATTTGGTGCTTACTGTTCCCTGGGATGGCCTCAGCATATTGGAACAACAGGTCGTGGTGTTTCACTCCGATTTGTTTGTGTCTGCAATGGGAAAACCACACATTTTTATTTGCATGCAAATAGCATATTTTAAAGACAGCAATTGTTCAGTGAAAGGGAAGTTGTTAATGCATGCAAAGTGTTTTGCTGGAGTTGAAAATGGAGCCTTGCTGGTGTAACTCCTGTTGTGCTTCTCTTCCCTAGGGGGTTCTTAATCCGATGCAAGGCTTCCTCTTCACGTTAGCTTTCTATGGCTGGACGGGATGGAGAGTGGACCTGAAATGGCGAAAAAGAGAAATACCCTGGGAATCAATGTCCTCATCAACTGTGGGTGAAAATGCCTATCCCTCCCCAGTGAACTACCAAAGCAACATCCACGATTCAAAGAAGATATCGACAACTGACAGCCAGCAGACCGATGAGGCTATAAGCATGCTGTCTGAAGGTAACACTAGTGGTGATGACAGGTTAACCAGGAGCTCTCCCATCTACCAGGGCTGGTAGTTTATAGGCACAGAGCTGGAGCCCACTTCTCACATTGTCAGTAAAACCACGGCACTGTGTGAACTGTTGCGTACTCTCGAATTAGGTTTGTGCCCAATGGCTTGATGGCATATCCTATAACTTGTGTGTGTGAGACAGAGCGTGTGAGACAGATATTATGGTTTATGTCTTCATTTACTTTATAGGAGATGCGTTAACAGGTGTAAAGGCCTGATCCTTTTTCAGCAGGAGTATATCTCTGTGAAGATCTCTGTTACTTATGATTCTTTTTCATCCATTTTGTTTTAATCTGTCTTGTAACTCCCATATGGTAGAAGAGTCTTTTGTTTAAATAAATGGACTATTAATATGTTGGGTTTTTAAATGTATTGCCTTGCTTGCCTTGCTAGCATAAAATTCCTCATCCAGAATTACAGCTGTAGGATTTCTGAGACATCATTTCCAGCCTTGACAGTCTGGTAAAACATCAGTGACAGCAAACTGACATAAGCACAAATATTTCCTGTTTGTGTAGAATCTCACTGACATAGTCTTCTTTTAGCTTGTTTATATGAATTTTCAGTTCGGTTTTATCTAGGGAGCTGAAAGGCTTTTTTAAAAAAAAAATCAAGCCCAGCCTAGGCTCCATAAACACTTCAGAACAATGGTTCCAGTTCACTCTTGGTTCAAGCAAAAATAACCCTTCAAACTATTTTTTAGTATGGATTAAGTTTGATCCTTACATGTGCTTGTCTAACAGGATTATGACTGTTAGGGGCAGGTGCTTTAAGAGCTAACATTTGCAAAAGACACCTAGGTGATCTGAGTGCTCATCAAAAACTAGAACAAGTACAATCAATAGTCCTTTCTCTGAGGCGTGCTCTGTTTATGTCTTCATCTGAACAAAGAGATATTAAATCCATTCTCCTTATCTTCTCAGATACATACCTCTTTTGGTGCAGTGCCCTAAGTACCTATATCCAAACAATTCCCCGGATTGGTTGAAAGTTAAGAAAAAAATGATGACCGTATCTACCCCAGGCTTTTAACTTCATATCAAAAGTAGAATTAGTACGATTTAAGTCTGGTTGTGCTGGAAGCTGTTTACGATACAGTTTGACCGATGGTATGGTGAAAGCCCCTAGAGCCCCGGCAAGCTCCCTCCCTGCCCCCCCTTGTTTTTTAAACTCTGTTCACATCCACTTTGGCTGAACTTCACTGGCTGTCCACATCCTTCTTTTCCAACCCAGTTCAGTCCCAGCTATTGTAAACAAAATAAATAGATTATAACAAACAGCTGAAAGGTTAGTGCAGTAATAACATGAAGCTTAAGCTGCTGTGTTACTCAGGGGAGTCCCAGGATGGGTAAAGACGCAGGATCAGCAGAAACTATACAGAAAAATATTGATTTGCTATTCTAAATAAATCGCCATCTTGAACTAATCATTTGATACAAAGGTATCAAACAATGATCAGATTATTATTTAGGCAGATCCTTACAGAGCTGTGTTTGGTTTGTAGCAAATCGTTTACATTGTGCGCTGTATAAACCTTTGTGGTTTTATGGCTTTATATTGCTGTTCTAGTTGCAGCATATACTGGCAGATCACCAGATCCTTTCTTTTCATTGCAGTCATTTGTTCCCTAGTTAAGTATGAAGAGAAAGCTCAGGGACTTGGGAGCAGATTATATTGATCCTTTTGAAATAGAGACCACATTTTCGGCGCAATACTCATCACAATTGCATTCAAAAGAGCAGGAAAAAGGCGGAGGTGGAATTGTTGGTAAACCTTTTCAGATGCTAGGGTGTGGGCCAAGCTGCAAAACCCTAAAACCAAATAAACAGGCTCTGGCTTCACAGGAATAATCGTGCGGCTCAAAAGCACTCCAGAGGTGACAGGCTGTAGCAAGAGGCCCAGACTAATCCCTCCTTCCTTTCGCTGCTCCTGGGCACGCATGGGACGGGGACAGACGCGGTGGCCCATTCCCGGTCTGCCGAGGCCGTGAGCAGCCCCTGAGCGGTGCCGGGTGGCCACTGGGGCTGGAGCATCCCTGTGCTGGGACACCCTCCTGCACTGGCCGTGCTTTGCTCCTCTCCTTTTCTTGCTCTTTCAAGGTCGTCCTTGGGACGCCCGTGGTGTGTCTGTGTATTAGTGATCTGTTGGGGTGTCATCAGGAAAAATTAGTGCTCGTCGGAGAGCTTAAGAAAGACGACTAACCTAATTCTGATGTGCTGAGAAAGTGATATGGGGCATTGCAGAGCAAACTGACGGTGGTTTTTAACTTAGAAAAGAAGTAGGTGTGAGGAGAGTTTCCTTACCTGCTGTTCCCAGCCTCTGGTGGATGCACATGAAGCATCCCTCCAGTGCTTAAAACGGGGTGATAATTGGTTCTGCTCACCTGTAACCATGACCACATTTGCTTTCACCCCACACAGACCTTGTTCTTGCCTCACCGTTCAACAATTCAGGCAAAGCGTTGCCTTCTCCAAGTGTTGCCCATCTCTTCCCACGAGGGTCGTGCTTTTGAGATGCAGCTCTCGATTGCCCCCGCTGCCTGTGCTTGCTGCCTGCACGTCACGGGGCTGCTGCAACCGGCTTCATTTTGGGGGAAACTGAGTGTGTGCTCCAAGGGTCAGTGAGGGCATGGTATAGACTCCATGTCCTGGACAGTATAGCTGTTACACCGACCTAAACGCTGCCTTCTTAAGAAGCGTGCCATCCACTCTGCGCTGAGAGGGACCTTGTGCTTATCAGCACATCATAGAAAAACATCCTAGTTTTTATTTTGATGATGATTTGTATCTGCATAGTCATCGTAGTGTGTTAATTCTGGCATCTGCATTTCCAGCCTATGAGGGCTTCAAATACGCTTATTTTTAGGAGCGTGCTGGCAGGCTGCTCTGGTGAACGTGGGACGTGCTTGTCTGTGGCCTGAGTATTTGTTTTCTAAGGTGTGTTTCAAACATGGCTTGGGTTAACAAGGGAGAGATCTTGTCAATACTGAAGTCCATAGGTGCAGTCTCAGACTATGGTCTTCATCTTACACTGTCTGTGGGAGGGCCTGTCTTCCACACTCACACAGCTCTTCAGATCACAAGCAGGAATGCAGATGTTTCTCCGGAATAGCAAGGTGTGACTCAGAGGAGAAGTAAATAGGGAACAAGATCAGATATTGTCTAATAAAATATTTGTAGCTAAAGTGCTGTTTTGAGAGTACAGCAATTGTCAATTTTAGCTTCTTGTATTTTGGGTGCATTAGAGCACAACAAAGCCTTTCTAAATTTATTGAAGGGAAAAAAATGTAAATTTAAAAAAGTAGTTGAATCCACGCACTGAAATAAAATTGCTTTAGTGGAAGCTCATACAAAGGATATCTATGCATACAGGGCAGTGCAGCGGAATTGCCTCTAACACCCTCCTCGCCTCCCAGCCAGCTTATCAAATCCAACCATACGCAGTAAGTGTTCTCTGTATTCACCAAAACTTATTTTTAAGCTCTCAAAGATAAAATGAGAACATCCAGGAAAGTATCTTCTCATATCCTGTAATAAATACTTCCTTAAACACTCCTAGCTGTTCTCAGTTGGTGGAAGAGGATGTATGGAACTGTATTTGACCTGCCAGTCTCATACATTTAATTACTATTTTATTTGGCCAGATGTTCAGGCTAATTGCAAAGCTGAAATATGAGCACTAGTAAAATAATAAACTACTTGAATAGGCAGATGTTTTGCATACCAAAGCTCTGCATTTATGAGGTCCACCATATGTCTGAATAGCAAAATCCTAACTATACCTCTCATTAAGCCCTTCCTCTGGTCTTTTAGAACAAATACATGGAGAAAGTTAGAAAGTGAAATGCCACATGTGATTCCCCCCCCATCCCCTGTATAACAGGACTTGTAATTCAGAAGTTGTCCTAGTGTATTCATGATGAAAAGTTATCTCATCTTCTAAAATTTTCTTAATTTTCACAGGTTTCTCAACTTTACAGTAATCCCAGATGGAAATCACTGAACCACATGGTAGCTAACATAATTTTAGGACAGGTCACTCATCCTTTAAGGAGCAGGCATGCATCTGTGTGGACATTGATGTTGGCAGCTGAAGAAGATGCAGTCTTGCTGAGAGAAAAATAGGCAGTACAGTCAAATTCAGGGATGCATTTGAATCTGTTTCCCCGGGCGATTTATATTCCCTAGGATACGCTGTGAGCTGTATGGAAAGTTGGTTCTCCCACCGCATCTCTCTAAGCAAGCTCTTAAACATTCAGAGCTAAACTCATTAGGGGATTTGTAGGTAAAATTTTCAAAAGGCTAAGAAAATTCACTGAGTGATGGTAGCATCTGAGTTCATACCCAAAACAAAACCCCAAAGCGAACTAAAGCACTTTCTTGCATGCAGCTAACAAGAATGGGTGTCTTGCTAGCAGCCTCCAGCTTCTGTGTGCTCACACTATACAAGATTGAAAGAGTCCTAGAAAAGAAATTGGACCATCATACCTAGAAAGAGAACGACTGTAGCCATCCCTAGACATCCCTTGGACAGCCCCATGGTTTAGAGTACGTTCCCAGCTAGCCTACCCCGTCCCTGCTCGGTATGTTTAAATGTGTGGTGCGGCAAAGACCTGCTGGGCTGTGAACTTGCACGGCTCAATCTACAGAAAAGACCAGCAGGCACGGATATGTTTTTGTGTGTGCTGTGTAATTGAAAGCCCTGAGAAGATGTTTTGCTGTTGGTGGTATCATTAGAGCGGGGCTTGAAAGGCTGAAAGGATGGGTGACCTTGCCAGAGCCCACCACAGTCAACAGGGCTGTGTGAATTGGGTCAAACACAATGCGATGGAAAGGTCGGTGAGACCCGAAGGTGGCATCCACACATAGAAAAGCCTGTGTTTCTAATTAATATAGAAATACTTACGTTGCAGAGGTAGAAAGCTTAGCTCTAAATCTCAATTTGAATGTCTTCAGGATTAGGGAGTTTTTAGAGCCCTGGAAATTAGTTCAGGCTTCTCTGCGTTTTGCAGGAGTGATTATTTTGTGAAGTGGTTAGCTGATAACAAAACATAATTTTGATAGGCTCCTTCAATGCCTCATGTATCGTGTGTTTTAACAAGTTAGTAAGGGATAAGGCAGGTTCAGGCCAACTGTACTGGAGCATTAGTTAACATGATCACTTATAATGACATTAGATTTGACTCTAATATGTTGTTAGCTGTATTTACTTCCACAGGACTGTGTGGCTGAGCCTACATTTATCTCATTTCTTCTTTCAAGTACCTTTTACAAGCAGGATGAGAGGTGGAAATGCAATAGTGTGTTAAAGAACTACTAGAAAAAGGTATCTGTTAGCTATCTATATTACAGTAGGTTCCTTTTATTCCCAAATGAATATCATGCCCTCAGTTTTAGAAAAAGCTGTAACGTATCTGGGAAACTGGACTAATATAAAACCAATCCATGGAGTCAGAGCTGGTGTTTGGGTGTGTACAAGCCAGAAGCTGCATGGTGCAGCGAAAGTAACATAAACGTGTAGGACATGGGAACGCCAGCTTGTGTGGGTATTTACACCGAGCGTGCTAATTGATGTTAATACGGAGTGAGGATAATGAGGGAGAATTCCCAGCAGGGATTTACCTGTGTAGGGTGAGGAAACAAATAGTTCAGAGTAGAAGTGCCCAACTTTCCTTTTCCTCAATCCAAAAAGAATTAGCTTCTGATGAAGGTGAAATGAGCAATCCCACTGAAATAAAAATATCGTGTGATGTTGAGTGAGGGATGTATTCTGGGCGACTTCCAGATAAGATTAGGATTTTGCAGACAGAATGTCTTAGCCACAAGAAGCTGCGAGAGTCCCTTTAGTCAGAATGATAGCCAAAATTTATTTTGGTCTCTGTGAAGCATTATGTGATCTGCTGCTGCTTGAGTGTTCGGTGGACAGTATATAGTATTTTGCAGTTACTTAGCAGAGATGGAGAGAAATAGTCTAAGTAATTGCTTTTCTCCCCAGCTGACACTAGCTCTCCACCCAGCTTGGAGTTTCTCCTCCTACTTTTTAATGGAAAACCTTCCGTGAGAAGAGTGCAGCTTTTACAGAGGAAGCTGTACAGGGCTGGTTTAAATTCACATTTCCATTTTGTTTGGTTAAACAGGTTAAAAACCTCGTGGCTAGACCAGGGCAAGGCTCTGTTTTAAAAGGCAATGGAGGGTTAAGAAGAGCTTCAGTCTTCACAGCGCTGGTATGAATCCAGTTTTACCTTAGTGGGGGATTGAAACCCGCTATCAGCTGGTGACACTGTGTTGGCTTTGCTGAAAAGAGTTCGTAGTCTTAATTCGGCTTCCAAAACGCAGGCGTCCGTTTTGCGGGAGCTGCCTCGGGGGGAGGCACTGGAAGTGCCTGGGCCTGATGCCTATGTCCCGTACCACGGTCCGGAGGAGGACCTTGGGCCGGGTGACCTCCAGAGGTGCCTTCCCACCTCAACCAGTCCGTGATTCAAAGCCTCCCATCAGCCGGGCGCTCACCCTCACACGGGACAGCCGAGAGGGACATGGGGTAAATGGAATCCTTGGATCCTCGCTCTCCAGCTGCCTCCGGAGAGCCACTCACCCGGTTATGCATCCATGACCCTCCTGAAAAGTCTTGAAAAATGCGTAAAACCAAACACGACCTCTTTTATCATGCTTATTAAAAAAGGTACGTTTTAAAGACGTGAGTTTAAAACAATGCAGTGGGTTTTTTGTGTGGTGTAAGGAACCAGCTGTGTTGGCCAGGTTGTCCTTGCAGCATCCTCCCTCCTCAGAGGGCACCAAGGCTCAGGACAGCATGAAAACACCGGCACCCACTCACCGCGGCTGTAGCACGATACCATCTGCTCCCGTTTTGCCCGCTACTGCAGATCTGGAGTGAATATCCTTGAGGAAAAAGAAAAAAAAAAAAAACAAAAAAGCAACAACACAACTCTCTCCTTCCGCTAAAGCACTCAACGTTTTATGTGGCAATGAACGGGCGTCCTCCCACCCTGCCCCTAGTCATGCGGCTCCATGTGAGAGGCAGCGCGGCGTTCTCCGCGCCAGCCCTTTCCTCGAGGCAGCAGACAGGACTTGCCGAGGATCAGAGGCATTCCCCCAGCTGCGCTGAGCGCTCCGGGGAACAACCCAGCTCTGCTAACGCCCCGCGTCAGGCAGGCAGCCATCCCCTAGGAATGCAATTACACCCAGAACAGTACGGAGGAGGCGAGATAAGGAGGCTTTTTCCTTAGTTCCCAGGGATTTTATAGTCCGAAAGCTGGTATACCCAGATTCCTTCAATATAATGTTTGAATTTAAAATGAAGAAAAAAAATCACGTCCACATTAACAAAGTGCTTTTTGCTAAAGACAAAATTCTTTTTAATAAATATCTTTAAACGTAACAGAGGCCTTTCACCTTTGTTTGCTGGGGTCTGGCGCTAGCGAGCTCTGTGACTTGGTAATGAGGCTGATGTTGAATAACTGGAAACCCGTGAAAGGCACGAGCGGGTGAGCTGAAGACACAAATGCAGCCACAAGGGTGTGAGTATTGTTCTTCTCTTTTAGACGCATTTATCCTCCCACAGGGAGCGGGGTGGTGGGACACGCAAGTGCCCGTCCTGCCGTCACGCCAGTCATGCTCCTGCCTCTTGGGCCCCTCCGCCATGCTCATGAAATTAATTCTTCGCTGGGCCAAAAGGAGGGGAGACACGCGAGCGATGCTGACCTTACAGCCCAGCGGTAGGAGACCCCCTCGCTCCAGTTTGGCAGCATTTATTTTTACAGGGGGAGCTGATAAATATTCAGGCACAATTACACAAACAACCCTTATGTCCGTGCACACATACATAGGAACACACACATATAATTACTCCATAGGTTTTAGCATTATAACTTCATAGTTTCTGATGATGGATAAGCTATAAATTAATTTTTTTTGTTTTAGAATTTTTTTGTGGTTCTCCCCCAAATGTTAATGCCTTTTATTAAAAAACAACAAGCTCCCCAGAACATACTACTGAAGTGATAACCAAATACTCTGTTTACCAAAACTTAAATTTTCATTGAAATAAAATTTCACCATGCAATTCACTACTGCCCTCAAATATCCTTCAAAAACACCATCAAAAATTCCAGCAACGTTTTCTCATTAAATTGCCATTGCTTTGTCTTCTCAGCATTTTTTTTTTCAGGGCCTTTTCCAATGACAGTGTGGGTGTTTGGTTGGTTTTGTTTTACTTCAAACAACGCAAGCAATAACCTATTACATGGGCCTCCAAGAGGATATTTGCTTGGGAGAAGCAAGTCCAAAGAGGAAGTCAATCTTAGAAAAGAATCCAGATACACAGCTCTTGCTGGGCAATAATATCTTCCCCAGCCCAAGACATACAGGGCATAGCAAGGAGAAAGACAGTATTAATGAATTAGGTCAAAATAGTAGAGGAGAAAGCAGGATGTTCTTCATTCTTTTAGATTAATTCATTTCAGGAGCCTATCAGCTTATCTTTCCACTGAAGGAGGAATGAGCACCAACCCTTTTGTGGTTCAGATTGTGGAAAGGAGTGACCAAGTAGCAATATGTAATAAAATGAAATTTTTCCTTTCCTGCTAGAGGTGTTGCTGTGTGTTCAGTTCCTAATGGAACAGATTTGACTCAAGAAATGGATCAGGGTGTTGGTGGTTTTTTTTTAAAGTAAATTTGATGTAAGGTCTGTCGGGGAAAGCTGTGGGACATGTTCTCAGCTTAGAGCTGCGCATGGACTAGTCCCTCTCTCCCCAGCTGAGCGCTGACCATTTCTGCTTGCTTCTCTGACACTGCGGAAATGAAAACCAGACAGAAATGTGCTGGTTTGTATTGATAGGAATGTTTTTTCGTTGTTGTTAAGGGGTCTTCGATGACATATGCAGTTAATCTATTAGCTTCCCCAGTCTCAGGAGGGCTGGTAGAACTTCTGCAGTGCTGAGAAATGCTGGTTTTTCCCATACCAACAACTTCAGTTCCCAAATCTGCATCTGGAGAAATACACGTGAATCTATCGATCGATCTTTTGCAGACTCTGGCATGGAGTCCAGAGCATTTTTTTTTGTACTGGCACATTTTTTTAATGACTCTAAAATCTAAAATCTAAAATTTAATGACTAAATCTAGGAGATTTAGTATTTTCTGTTTAAAGGTGATGTTTCTTGTTTGTGAAAAGATTTTTATAGATCTTACTGCAGTCTTCAGCAATATCCCTGTACTGAAGCAGACCCAAGTAGGAATGCCATTCTAAAAGTTGGTAGATTAGAAAGGTTTGATTTTTTTTTTTAATTGCTTCAGTCTATATTCCTTGACCAAGTCATGAGACCTGGACCTTTAATGTGGATATGAAAAAAAAATGAGTGGGTGTCTGTGTGGGCTGACTGAACCTCAGGCTCTCTGCCTGTGTCAGCCTCCGTGGAGGAAGGTGGATGATTAGACATGGTCATCTCATTGCGCAGGAATTTCTCCCCAAACTAGCCTCTGGGAAAGAAGCCAACAAGCAGCTGTTGTCCAGGACTTAAAAGATGGCAACACCACACTGCAGACTTTTCCCATCAGATTTCTGTTGTTCTCAGGAGTCTGTGATCCCTTCCACCCTAAGTGTCCTCACTGACGGTACTCTCTGCAGGTACTTGACATCTCTTTCAGTCCACCTGGCAGGACACTGTGGCTGTAAGGATTGCAGAAAATCTCAAAAACCCTTCTAAGGGTTTGACTTTTCTGTCTTTCCCTGGAAGAAAATATTCAGAGTTTTTCAGGAACTGCAACACAGTGTGTAGGGACATGATGCTCACTTGACACCACCAATTTCCAGAAGCCTAGAGAGATAATTCTGTTTTGGAACTGCAGAATGGCAGTGCGTCGCAACTAAATCCATTCTCATTTGTTGTACATTTCTTACTGTGCTGAATTACTCTAGTGAAGGATGAGGATGCCAACTTTGTCCCAGTATTTAATGGGAAGGATTTGGAAAGAGATGAGCAGAATCTTTTCTTTTGTATTGATAGATACTAATGACTTACAGGGTGAAGCCAAGGCTTCTTCTGTGAAGGTAGAAGATGTTAGACCTTGCAGCAGGAAAAGAGGATATAGCTGCTTTCCTGTGGTTATTAGGTTTTGTATTCTTTTGGTTTTGTCAATATATTCAAAGGGAAATAGAAAAAACTAAGGAAGCAAAGATCTTCCTTCCTGTTGGGAAAGGAGTCAGCAAGGATGATAAATTCCTTGCCAAGTGAGTCATTTCTTCACTTAAGAGACTTCAAAGCTTTAAAAATTACTTTTTGTACCACAGAGCTTAGATATGAAATTGCATGTGCTTTTAATGGACGAAGCTGATCTGGCCCTTTACGGGAAATGATACAGAGAAAGATGGCAGGCAAATAAGTGGTTTTGAGTGAGATGCTGTAGTATTACATCTTTCCAGAATAGCCCTAACAAATACCCTTTTATTGTATTGCATGCTGACAGAAGCGAGAAGCAAGTGTTTAGGACTGCTCAATGCTTCCAGTGTTAGTTGTCAAATAGTTTACAGGCTAAGTAAATATTTATAGGATAAAGGAAAACTAAACTACAGTTTTAGTTTGACAGTCACACATTTTCTTGAAACATGCCTGGAAATGACATGACTAAAAAGAGGAGCATCGCATAGCATTTATTTAAGAAACAGGTGAAGTGAGAGCTTTTATATAGCACTACCTATTAAAACCCTAGCCCCACTGTGTCTGCCTCCTTAGTCCTCATTTTCTTCAGTTTGAGAAACTATTACGAAGACTGCTGGTGGTTCCTGGTCTTGTGAGAGCTGAACAAACGTATTTGTCCTTTTGCTTTCAACTTGTACAGTTACAGGGAATTAATTCTACATTAATGCTGTGCAAATTTCAGAGCACGAACTGAGACAAGGGGCATGAAAGGGCATTACTTTCTCTGAGTATTTGATGATGTGGTAAGGTGCTCATCATCAGCATACCAGTTCTTTCTAGCACTTGAGTCTTCCCAAATGTTGTGTATCAATCCTAACTTAATGCTCTAGATCCTTAAACACCTAAAAACTAGATGATGTGACACATAAGACTGTGCTTGATCTGAGTGCTAATTCTTTTTGAAGGCTTTTGGCAATCCTTCAGGCTTAGCTTAGATGAATGGTCAGCGCATTAAAATGGTCACAAAGGAAAAATCCCACATTTCACATTGAATCCCCCACTAAGTACCACATCCTTTGAGGTGTCAGTGCCCCAAGCAGAGAGAGGAGGTACGAGATGGTGCCCACGGGAGCTCCTGCCAGAGGGGACGACTGCGACCCCATCACACGAGCTGGAATATTCTGAAGTTCTTCCAAAACCTCCAGGTGCTCAAGCAAGGCTGAATTTAAGCCTTGCTATCTTAAAGAAAAAAATAACAATTTACTTACTTTCATGAGAACTAGAGTCCAATTTATTTTGCCTGGAGAAATTTCCTTTTGAGGAAACTTTTTTTAAGGAAACTTTTAAAAAAGTACTTCAACCCAATCTTCCTCAAATTGGTTCCTTATCAGCTGTATAGACTGCCAGTAAATGCATTATGGGGGAAAAAAATAAAACAGTAAACATGTGATGTGAGCAGCCATAAAGGTGACCTGGTTAAAAGGGAAAAAGTACTGAACAGAAGATGTCTGCTGAAATACTGAGAGAGAAATTGCCTGCCAGCCTGGGAGCTGTGAGCCCAGAAGCATCCCTGAGAAGCACAGCCAGCATCTTTGAAGTGCAACTGGGTACCCAGAAACCGGACACATCTGAGATACCCTCAATAAGCACTAAACCAAGGAACGGTAATGGGAACTTATCATCTGAAAAGCTGAAAAATAGTCTGGAAAAAGGGGAAAACATCCTGAGAAAGCAAGAATTGGTAACTGCCACTGGCTGTTCTAACTGCGAGAACAAGGAAAGTCCCCCCAAATAAAAACTGGTCCGAGAGAATAGAAATCATCATCTGTTGGCTGTCCCAGGTGAAAACCAGAAATTAACAGGATCTACCGGCTGCTCAAAGTGGTGGAGTCCTACACCCTCTTATGTCTCTGGGATGTAAAAATGACTTTCTATCCAAAATGGATCTTCCCTCTCTTCCCGTGCTGCACACGCTCGTCCCTTTCCTAAGCAGGTCCGCGTGAGCTTTCTACAAAACCTTGGGCCCTCGCTGGGGACGCCTGGCTGACATGGATCTCTCTCTCCGTGACACGGCTCATCTTCGAAGTGAGACTCTGCCCGTTGTTTTACCGTTCTGCTACTGAGAACGTCTGGGGCTGGTCTGGTTTGTCCTCCCACCTCCGGGATGGTTGGGCCCCTTCTGAGATCTGCCCAGTGTGCTTGGTGCCACGTATATCCATGTAAGTAATCTATCATATCTGCTGTTACATTACTGGTAAGTTTGCTTCACTAGTAATAACTTTGTTGTAACCTGTAATATTATATATAAATACACTTCACTGCTGCTATTATCGGGTGCTGCTAGAATTGACTGTTGCTGTAATTGCTGCAATATTGATTGTTGCTATACTATTGCCTGCAGCTAATACTTTGTAACAGCTTCATATGCATATATATATTTGCTTTCTTAATCATAGGTATACTTGCTAATGGTGATTTGTGTGGTATTTGTGGTAATCTGTAATAAAGTAAAGAAAATGAGAGGATAAAGCCTCCATGCCCTTGTGTATTACAAACTGCTATGAACCCACGGTCACGATCTTTGTACACCCACACGCCAGGTAACCCTTTAGGTCGTGACACCACATTACAACTTAAGTCACCCAACCCCAGCTCTTAAGCGCAGGATGCAAAATAGCCAGAAAAGAATAAGGAACAACACGCACAGAATTCTCTAATATCAAAATATAGCAATTTATTCAAGACACTGAATATGATCTGTTGATTCTCTCCTTAAAACAAATGAGCTACAATACACAAGGTGAATTTGAAGGAAGTGTGGGTGGGGGAGAAACAAAATAAGGGTTGATGTTGTTTCAACAGAACCTGGGAAATGCTGAAATGAGAACCAAGTCTGGCTGCAAGTCTGACACAGACAATAAAAACTGCAGAAGCCAGAATTCAGAATTTCAGTGAGTGGCTGAAAGAACATTTCTGCAATTGACAAAGAACCACATCTTTTAAAAAGGCAAAAGGAGGAAAAAAAAAAGGAGGAAAAATTAAAAAGGGAAAAAGAAAAAGAAACCCAAAAACAAAGCAGACCCTTACATTTGACAAAGTGCACTTCACTTGGCTCTAAAATTAGCTATTTTTTCTTTTCTTTTTTTTAAAACAAATTAAAAGGAAATTTCTAAGATGTAGCATGGGGTTAATGTGTGTATAACCCTGTAAGTCAGGCCCTTTAATGCCCCATAAGGGACCCAGTGTTTCCTACATAAAAGATTCAGTATCCTTCTAACCCCTCGAGTTGAGTGGTTTTTCAGAAACTGGTTTTTTTTTCACTTCAAGGCCAGTTCCAGACAGCCAGCAATGATAAAAATCCAGTAAGTCTCTCGATGGTTTCACAGTCCTGTTTGGTCACTTAGGTTTTTCAATTTCTCTTGTGTTACAAAGAACTATAAACACGATTATCAAAAGATATTGTATGAAAAAAAAAAAGAAGTCCACCGGCCTGTTGCTTCATGCTGTTCTGTTGCAGGGGAGCTGCAGAAAGGCACCGCTAGCCGGCGGATGCCAACGCAGCACGAGGAAATCGGGAGCTCCCACGAGGACAGTTCTGCAGGTCTAGGCTTAGACGTCCACGGTGAACTACAGCCTGGAAGAGCCGCTCTTCCCATTGCCCACCTCCTAAAGACACCAGCTCCTTAGGCTAGGATCAGCCTTCGCAACTGCATCTTCTGCCTTCCTTAAGAGCTGCCCTCATTTTAGCTGAAAACTATCTACTACAGTATCTTTGAGCATTTTCGAGTCTTTAGGGTCTTGGGGAGGGGAAGAAAGGTGAACTTTCTTAGCTTCTCACATATGCCGCTTTCAAATCCGATAGTCTGTACAGAAAACTCTGGACCAGCAGCCTCTCTCACACGTAGGCTTTGCAAACCAACTGATTTTGAAATTTTGGTTCTCTTGGCTTCTTACCTCCATGTAGGCGGGCAGAGGAAAGGTGGTCTTCTCACAATTTGAAAAAAGGAAAAAGGAAAAAGAAGCAGGCATCACGGACATCGCCCACTTATCTACAGTAGCTATCCCGGGAACAACCACGGAACACGGGCTATGCAGCCAGCCAGCCATGCGGCATCGCTGAACTCGCATTGAGCAACCTCATCTCTTTGAATCCCGAGGTCTGGTCTATTCGGGTGTCGCTCAGGGGACAGAGGCAAGGCCAGGGCCCCATCCGAGCTGCCCTCCGCTGCCTGCAGACCTGGAGCTTCTGCGTGTTATTCTCAGAAACGCCACCCAAAAGCAGCTTAGGAAGTTAACCGTGTACATGCAATGACTGTAATCAAATCATCGACCCAACCGTGCTTTATAAAACCACATTAAACCTTTGTATTCAAATTCAAGTCTCTCTTCGAACAAGTACTCTTTTTTTTTTAAAGTAGTGACTTTCAATTAGTAGGTACACGTGGTTATTATAAAACAGTGCAAAACTGCCATGTAATCATCTACAGCCCATGCTCTTGGAGCAGAAAACTAAAACCAACACATAAACGCATTTAACACCGAAAATAATCCTTGGTATCTTCCAGTGTCCAATTTTTTGATATAAATTACAAACAAGCTTAACTGTCATTAATAAACCAAAATCCCACATAACTGTTTTCACCTCAGGACTGAGTAACCCTTTTTGCAGCTATTCCTTTTCATTCGTTTCTCCTTTCCAAATATGTATCTTTAAGAAACGCAGTTGAAGCTGGCAGTGCCTAGTTCCACTGGAAGGACTAAGATGCTGTACAGATGCGAGCATAAAGAGAGGAAAACACAGGAGAAAAAAAATGACGTACAGATTCCACGATGCCATGATGATGCCAAGATGCCTGGCAGGTCTTACACCACCAGTTCAGCATTAGGGCTCTATCAGATCAAATCACCACCTCAGCAGCTGTGGTCAAATCAAAGGGAAGATCCTGTGTTACAGAAATAGCGACTTTGGGCAAGATGTTAGGGGGGTTCTCTGCTTGTTTGTTTTTCTCTCTCCTACAAATCCTAGCCTAGCCTGTGGGCTAGAGAGGACACCTGACTCAGCCAGTTCGGAGGATTTGTCTGCCACTACCCCAAGGCTGCCTTATCGTTTACAGCACTTTCAGTAAACTCTGCCTATGCATCCTTCTTTGCATCCATCGTTTGCTCTTAAGAGTAAAGGAGTCTTCAGTAGGCATCCCTGCAGATGTCTACCTTGCAGTAAGGAAATCTTGTCCAAAGTGGATAGGTGGTGCTTTGGAAGTCTTTATTGTCACTCCGATCATTTCACCCACTACAACTTTACAGTGGTATATATGTTGCGATATAATTTATATATGGTTTATCATGTCCTCACCTAACGGAGAGCTCTACGTTGTCTTCTGAGCACCGCACTGAGGACACCCTCAAGGCTAAACCTGTCTGGGCAGACGCGGAGCCTCCAGGTGCAGACCCAGCACTTCCCTCGTAGCACGCAGCCCACGCACGTACTGCCACACACTGCCAGGTGCAATGGAAGAGCCTGCTTCTAGGCGCGTGCTCACCATGGATGGACAGGAGCTTGGCAAGAGTCCATTCTTCAACAGTGACAGATGCAGTGAATGTTATCTTGGTTCAACTGGTCTCATAAAGTCAGTGGTAAAATCCCACTGACTTACTGGAACAGAAACAGCTGAGTGGATGAATAGTGGAGGACGGCACTGCTCAGCAAGGCCACGGGCAGCCAAACCCATGTTCTGTATGAAATTTGAACTATCTCTAGAGGAAAGAAGATACACAAGCGTTTTCCCCTGGTTACCGAGGGTAAACAAAAATACGGACTCAAGAAAATGAATGCTGTATTTATACTCTCAAACTTATGAATCCCTTTTAATAAGTGTACACCATCAAACAGCCACAAAAATGAAACGAGACTATATAAATGGCTGGCTGCTGGAAGAGGACTCAGTAAATGACTGGCATTTATTGTATCAAATGGCATTTTTTCTAACAGGACTTTCTGAGAGAGAAGAGAAAAAGGATACTGCACCTTTCATGTTCCTTGGACTCTGTGTCATTCTTTTTGCTTGAATTACACAACTGGTCTACATTTGGTGGCCATTTTAGGCTTTTAAAACTGTTTAACATAAAAAATATTTTTTTTCCAAAAATACACTGGGTTCTTTCTGTTAAAAGTCATCTTTCTCCTGTAAAAATCTTCCCCAGCACTGCATTCTTATATAAAGCACTTATTACACAATTTGCTGAAAGTGCCCTTGAGACGCTAAGATCTGAAGCATGGAGGATTTTTTTTTCTTTTAAACGGAGAGAAAGAAAGGAAAAGGAAGAGAAAGAAGAGAGGAGAAGCAGTCTGTCAAAAATTTTCATTGTCATGTCCACCTGGCTGCATCTACTATGGGCATACAGGGAAAAAAGAAAAAAAAAAAGGGCAAGAAGAAAGAGGAGAGAAAAAAAAGGAAGGAGAAGTTGGGAGTGGAAGGGAGAAATAAAAGGAAAACAAAAGTTTCATCCTAAGCCTGGGATCCTCCAGGCTGTAATATTCCAGCTGATAGAAAAACCACTGAACAAAAAAAGTAGTCTAGAAAATAGAAAGTGTTGTGATTACAAAGTTGAGCATTTCATCAGTACAAACTGGTCTTTGAACGTCCTTTGGGAGAGCAACTGTAGTGTCCAAATTGGAAGGAAAAAATACAACACCGCATGGAGGAGGATTTTTTTTCCCTTTTGGTTTATCACAGCATTTTTCTTTTTTTTTTTTTTTTATTAATTTTTTTGGCACAGCTTTTTTTCCCAGCCATCAGAGCAAGTTCTCAGATGCAAACCAAACAGTGCAATGCCTAGCTGGTGGCTTCATGCTTCCAAGGCTGAATGTTCCAGGTGGAAACCATTCCCTCCCCCTCTGAAGTGACTGCGTTTTTACTCCTTGATGAAGGTTACGGACAAAATACTAGACACCTGTGGCCAGGGAGAGTTGGTTTCACGGTACACTCTAACTTTGTTCAAGTTCGTACAGTTCTGGAGCTGTTAAGAATAGTTTTGAAGAGTGCTTCTCCCCACACATTCACTGCTGGTCCATTTGAAATTTCTTCTAAAACATTTCACTTTTACTTCCGCAGATCTAGAACACAAACCTGGAGAGAAAAGACTCAGCATTAAGAACCATTTCTGAAGATGATGTGGAAGTCCTATTCATATATGGCCCTGTACACAGGCTGATCAGCCAGCTGTATGTTATACTCCCCAGCTTCCAATCAGCCTGTCTCAAGTCCCTGTTTACACGCACACAAGTCAGGGAACAAACCAACATGAGAGAAAACCCAAGTGAAAACCATCCATTTAACATTTAGCTGGGCTTTCGTTGGATTACAAACAGACATTTTGGTGGTATGTCCCAGATAAGACTATGGGTGCTATTTAGTTGCCTAAATACAGTGTCCCCTTCCATTTCTGAAATATATCCAAAGCAGATGCAGGCCTGGCAGGCAGGGCACAGGACCTACAGGGGACACGCGCCCATTTGGAACAGCCGGTGGACGCCAGGCACGGCACCATCGCAAATGGCACAACTAAGCTCGAGTAACTGAACCATGTCGTAGGTGTACCCTTTGTTAAAACCAGTTGAAAAATACTGCTCTAAAGTAGTTATGCCAGCCAGCCATGTAGAAGAGTTATTTTAAAAAGCTGTAGAGTGTGCTGTAACATGTGTGTCCTTCACAAGCTGATCATGCTACAACTGAAATTTTTTAAAAGTAACATTAACAGCAAAAATAGTAATGAACAATCAGTATCTCTGCAGCAGTATTTCTCCTTTACCACACGATGAAATCTTTGGGCATCATGCTGAAAAATTCCTCCTTTAGGTACTATTCAAGGGTAAACTGCTGTGGGATAAAACTCAGAAAGCCCCAGGACAACTCTTTATTAGAGAGCTGACTGCTGTGATCTGACCTTCATTAAAAATTGACAGATGAGATAAATAATCATAGAATCGTTTAGGTTGGAAAAGACCTTTAAGATCATCAAGTCCAACTGTCAACCCAACACCACCATGCCCACTAAACCATGTCCTGAAATGATAGAATAATAATGACAGAAACAACACTATTGTTGTTCTTATGAAATATGTATTTAAAAGCCAATCCCATCTTCAGCAATATTCACCTATTCCACAAGCATTCTTCACTTCCCATAGGAACACCACCTCCTAAGTATTCAAATCCTTTCAAAGCAGGAGCATTTTTAATACACTACACAGAGCTACTTATTTATGTCTTGAGCTGCCTACACCTTCAGCTCTGCCCACAGGAGGCGATATGGCATGTCTGCTTTTTGTTGACACTCTCCCGAAGAGTAATCTCCACCCAACATTTAGAATGTGTAAAGCTCCTTACCGATCCATCTGATGCGCTTGCTCCCACTTTGTCTCCTCTAGCATTCCAGCAGACTTCAAAGATGCCCCCGGTGCCTCGGTAGCTATGTACTAGAGTTCCACTCTACAAAGCGAAACAGCATGCAAACATTTGATACAGAAATTCCCCTTTTTCTCTGTTGCGTGGCACTACATTAAAAAGAAGAGTGGTGGCAAGGGGGAGCTATTCACATCACCCAGCTATGGTCATCTCCATAAGGTGCTGAAGTTAGGATAACTGGTCTTTGATAATGAAGAGAAACAGGCTCCTCCAGAAAGCAATTTACAGTAGGACTCTTAGACATCTGGTTTTGCCAACTCTGTAACAGTAAAGGCCTGGGGAGTTAGGCTGAGGTGGTCCTCTCTAAAGTTTGTTGTTAATTCAGGCTGTTAAGGCATCAGTATCCAGAATTAAATCTGTGGAACTATGATGTCCCACTTTTCTTCGGAATATCGCCAGCCCCCAGCCCATACACCCTTCGTATCCATCATCCCCTCATCACAAAGTATAAGCCAGGTGCATCAGACTCACAACTGAACTCAGCCTGTTACTAAATAAAAGTACCCCTTATTTCTAAGAATCAATCCACACCTTTGCTTCACAAAGCTGAGGGCACAACGTAACGTACCTAGTTTCATGTATGCTAGGTGTTTTAGCATACAAAGAAGCCTGAGCAGAAATGTTCTGGACAGTCACCTCACTCCACCTGAGTGACTCAACTGTTATTCTGCGATTTGTATCAGCCAAGACAGCCAGGTTCACCTTGGCTGGCAGGTCATATGCTACAGAGGTACATATATTTTCCATTTAAGCTTTTGCTATTAACGTGTCATCTAAACCAGATGTGCTTCACATGAAGCAAAACAGTACCTGAGTATTCCATATATGGACACATTTGTCAAAGGACCCACTGGCTAGATATTTTCCATCAGGACTAAAAGCTACACTGTAGACAGGCTCTTGATGTTTTGTTAACGTATGGATGCAGACTCCTCGGTCAACGTCCCACAGCCGAACAGTGGAATCAAACGAAGCACTGCAAGAAGCATTCAAACACAAGCATGTCTTACTTTGGGTGCTAATCACTTTGCAGTTTGATACTGTAAACATTTTAAGAGAATACCAGTTTTTTTTCCTTGGCTAAGCAAGAAATAATGTTTCAAACAGAAAAGCTAATATGCACTACAGCCTTTACTTTTTTTATGACAAGAACTGTATCTACAGAACTGAATTCTTGTATGAGGACCCTTTGAGTTTATCTAGGTGCGCTGTATATAGGATCAGACCACTTGCCCTAAGAGGGCCAAGCTCCCTCCTTTTGAGATTCTACCTGCTATTATTCAGGAACATCAAATATATATTGTTGTTAATAGGATAAATGGTTCCAGAGAGATCTTATTCCTAATGGATTTGCATTATTTAATCAATTAGCATTCTGTAATTCTCTAGAACTGCGGTTCTTTTCACTTTGTTTCAGTGCTGTTTTTTGCTACACTCCATCTAAATCCCAAACTGTGGGCTTAGAGAAAGGCAAAGGAAATAATTGGTATTAAAAATCATATTAAAAGAACAACTCCAAGAAAGTGAAGTTCTTCCCTGTCCACTCCCTGACTTAAGAGTAAAATAAGTAAAACAGCTTCGATACAAATCCTCCTCAAACTCAACACACCATGAACTGATTTGACAATCCCATGGTACTACCATCAATTGGCATTCTACAAGTAAACATATTTCCTAAACCCAAAGAAGAATTTTGAACAAATTTCGTTTGTGGAATTTTAAAGATTATCCAAGCTTTTCTCTGTTAGTTAACAGGACTATAAAAATTGTCAATATCTGCCCAGGTGAGTTGCATGACCCTGGTTAGAACACATTCCAACCGGCTGAATGGGCTGCCATCTGCCTCATTAAGTACTTTCATTCGTGACAACTGGATGCTGGATGTGAAGGTGCCATGCCAAATTTACAATCCATTTATCAAGGCAGCTGACAAGTTAGCTATCACGTGACTCAGTTTTCCTTCTTTTTCTTCTTCCTTTTTCAAATATAGTTCCTTTCCCTTTGGATCCATCCCCCTGATTTACGAACACAGGTACTTTTTACTGGAATTGTCTGCAGGAAGACTGATGGCAAGGTGACAGTAGAGTTACAGGTCAGAAAGACGATCCTTCTTCGTCACAGAAGGCAACAGAAAGAGGCTTATTTTTTACCTTGCTAACATGATGTTGGAGTTTGGGTTGCTGGTGCCTGGTCCTGTAGGACTCCATTTGATAGTATAAATCTCTTTGCTGTGAGCCTGAAGATCATGTACACAGGTATCTTGCTTCATACTCCAAATCTAAGTCAGAGTAATTATGGAGGGGAAAAATGGCAACGTTACTAATCTCTTCTCAGCTGAATTATTTCAGTTCTATGTTAAATAAACAAATGATAAGAATAAGATCTCGACACACATGCATACACATAAACATAATTTATTAATGCAGCAGTTTGGCACACATGTTCGAATAACTCCGTTAGGGGAAAGAGCTACACATTTAATAGTACTATTTATTCAATAGGCAAGAACTACATAGTCGCTGTACTGCCCATATCCTGGAACTGTATTTTCATACAGAAGCTTAAGTTACTCTACTTAGAGAAGTTTAACTTGAAGTTTAAGTCACACATTGCAACAGCAGTCATTTTAAAGAATGAAAAGAAAGTTTCAATAACTGCCTAGAACCTAGTAATTTTCTCTTATGCCAGTAAAATTTTCCTTTTCCTCCTGAACTCCATTTGTTTTCCTCATGTTTTTAATAGCACAGATGATGGAAGACTATCAGCTACTTATGCAGTATTACATGGCCAAATACTTCAGTGTGAGATAAAGAATATGCTCAACAGAGATGACAGGTAATTTAGTACATCTTTTCTTCAGCTAACTGAGAAAATAAGATTAAGCTAATTCACAGCAGGGAAAATAACTCAAATTTAGTCAGTCAATTTCAGAGATACTGAAAATGTAGTAATGATTTTACTCACTTGCAAGTCTGCACTATGAGGGAAATGATGTGCTCTTATGCTGAATTTTCAACAGCATACCTGAGCCTGCTTTTGGAAATGTTACACAAAGCTTAGCCATGTTCTATTGCTAACAGGCAACATGTTCCAAGAAGTTGTAGGCAAATATCAAGAACTCCGAGAAAAGAGAAGAAAAAGAAGCCAGAGAGGACTGATTTCCAAAGGAAAAGGAAGAAGAATAATTGCCTGAAGAGGCATTTGCGGTCTCCATCCCCTGGAGGTTTTTAAAACTAGGCAAGGCTGGGGATAGAAAACCATTAGCTCTTGTGCCAAATTCAGTGGTGAGAAATTTGAACCGGTGCCAATGACACTGAGCCACAGTGGTTTTTAAAATGCAGCACACAACTGGGCACCAAAAGGAATGTGCTATCACTGGGTCAGGATGTTTAAGCAGAACAATAATGGTTACTACAATACTGCTTTGTGGCAGCATAACAGACAAGGTGCTCTGTTTCAGTCTCTTCTAGCCCTATTTTCTGTTCTGAGAAACATTAATTTTTTAATTAATTTTTTTTTTAACTGGATTAAATTTCCAGTTCTGTCAGTAGTCTGCAATAATACAGCTAGAATCCAGAGCGATGAAAACCCCAGTGGATATGTGGCAAAGACAGAGTAGATTTGAGCAGAAGTCAGGCTACCTATGAAGAGGAAACATTCGTAATGCTGATGTTCACTTAGCTCTCATCTACAAGTTCTGCTGCTCTCCCAGTTTCAGTTCTTACACACAGGCTGTGTGTGTGCTAGAAATGTCTCTTGCTTCAGCTGTGTCAATCAGCAGGGGAAAGAGGTATAAGCCTTAATTAACACAACTATACTATGAGGAAACTGTATTACTGGTACAACTCTATCCACAAAACCCTGGGATGTTTGCTTTGCTCAAGGAACCAGCATAAATCAACAGTCCAGCAGGAAGGCTTTGCTGTTACAACATACAGCTATTCCTACATAGACATAACCTTCATTAATGTGGCTGGCAAAGGAGAATAAGAGAGGAGTTTGGGCTGGAAAAGCTCTATTATGAAAAGTATTTCTGCAAGCCCAGACTCCCCCTGTATTAGCAATCCTGTGCTGGTACAGTGCAATGGCCCAGGTGTGCTGGTAAAGCAGCCTATGCTGCCTGCAAGCCAGAATCCAGATTCATTCCACCTAACTTCAGGCACTTAACAGAGGCATCTACATCAGCAGCGTGGCTGCCTTAGGCTTCCCATACAGTGAATGGATAAAGATAGGCATCTTCAGACAGTGATTCAAATTTTTGGTGGGCTCTGAATATATATCTTGTGTCCCATTGCTTAATCCAAAGCTATTACCAAAAAAAAAAAAAAAAAAAAATCAAATGGCTCCAATGAAATTATTTTCAGAAAAAAGACCCCAACGGGAAAGAAGACTCTTTATTTTTATATTCTTTTCAAAGTGTAACCGATAGACTGCTTCTTAGCATAGGGATTGTGATTCTGTTGACAGGGAAGCAGATGTATATATATGCGTATATATGTGTGTATATTTAAACTATGATTATTCTGTGACACTGCTGTATCAGTCACATAACACTTATTTGGATAGGATGTCTCAGTTTTCCCAGTGGCTGCTTCTCTGTGTTCGATCTTTCAGATTGACTTTGAGAAATATGGGACAAAATGAAACTATTGTTCATGCAGAACTTTAAGTGATACAGTACCATCATTCTGGAGAAGATTAAGAAATAGACATAATTTTTGCCTTTACTTTTTCAAGAGCAGGAATGGAAATTATATTACCTTTAATGTCATATCATCGGAGCAAGATGCTAGTAGCATGCCAGATGGGTCCCATTTGATTGCATTAACCTCGTTCTGAAATAAAAAGTGATTTTATGAGTAAACGTTCCCATTACCTGCATTGTACCGGGCCCCCAGGAGAGGGCACTCGGGGTTTACGCATGCAACAAGTTCAACCACGTATTACAGCCCTGGTTGCTTTATGGGGGAACAAAAGCAGTGCTGCTTCCGAAACATGTTATTTAAGCGTCATTTAGGAATGGTAACCATTTTGTGTTTGTGAACAATACACACTATCAGTCTTCTGATATGTGTTCTGGCGCAAAGTCTCTTAGACCCCTTCTTCATAGGCTAGGATTTAAATAAACCCTCAAACCAGGCAGACTGATGATACAGCATTAACTTCTTTTTAAAATTGAGATATTTCTTCAGTTAATATTCTGTAGAACTCAGAGACGCAAATTTTCAATAGAAAGTACTGGTGGGGTGTAAAGTTTTGTGGAGCGTGTAATTCTTAGTATTGCAGCTCTATCACAATGCTGGTCTCTCTAAAGAGAGGTACATGTGTAAATGAAAATCAGGATGGAATATTGAATAGTTTGCAATGCTTTCTCTATCAATCTTTCTAGCGCTTTGTAATTAACTAAGCCTAGCATATCCCCTTGGTAATCAATAAGTTTTCTGAGTTTTTTTGAGGGTCATACATATGGACAAAAAAAAAAAAATTCACAAAAAGGGAAAGATTGTTTTTGAAAAACATAAATTGGCTCAGGGTCTCAGTGAAAATAATCCTGGAAAATATCTAAATTTTGCTTTATCCATTTTACATGTTTCAGTCATAATTAAAAGGAACTGTACAGATATTTGAAGTAAGAATTTGCATCATGTGCAAAATGGTGCATTTCATATAAAGATAAAAAGCACCAGTCTGTTGGTAGGAATGTACAACCTGTCATGAAATATCAGTTTAATATCAGTTTAACCATAGACTAGATAAAGGTCTCCAAACGCACCATTTTTCCTCAGTAGGGAGACAGCAACTTCAGGAAGTTAACATCTAAATTACAGGTCAGTATGAGATGAAAGCTAGAAAAAGTAGCCTTTGACAGTCATTAAATACCACCAGGAAAAGAGGGGGAAATACATCTTAAATACATCTTATTAAATTGATCCTAAAACTGAGCAATGGCTGGAGGTAAACTGTTCTCTTCTTATCCATAGTTCTCATTTACTAAAGGAAATTAAGCCAGTGGAAAACAAAATCCTATTTATTAATGTGCCTTTAGTCTGCAGCTCACGCTACATATAAATAGTCTCACTGTTTAAGCTGCAGGTTTTGCCTCCTACGGTGATTTAGAACAGTTTATCCCTTCTCACAGGCAGTGAATCACTCCCAAGGAATATGGTTTTAGGGAAGCAATGGGCTGGAACATCTCTGGTGCTAGAACACACCCTGCAAACACATCATCTGCCATCATTGTAACATGCTGCTGTGACTTTATCATGAACGTTTTGGGCTTCTTAAACTTACTGTGTGTCCTTGAAAGGTTTTAACGGGACGATCACAGCCAAGTCTGCATACGTGAATGCACATGTCAGTGCTGCAGGAGGCAAAAGTAGTGTTGTTCTGCCAGTCTACGTCCAGAGCAGGAGCTGTGAAGTACAAACAATGGAAGGAACATCAGGGAACACAGCACAGAAACAGCTATCCCAAATCATTTTCCTCCTGTCACCTATCTGGATCAAATGGACTAAAAGCTAGTTCTTGGCCTGTCACCTACTACCAGTTAAAGGGACAATAGGGACTGTCTGAAGGGCACAAATTGTTTTTTTCTCTTGCAGTGGATAATCTGGATGCTTAGCGTGGCATCTGTTTATGAGAATCTTTTGGGTTAAGTTACATAAGAGGGGGCACAACAATCTACCTCCACCCTCCCCGCTCCCAGGTACACACATCTCTTGGGCCTTCTCTACCATTCATTCCTCTGTAAGCCAGTTCAGCAAAGAACCTGGGAGAAAACTAATCCAGAAAAAAAAATGGGTAATTTCAGCTGGGTCAGAAAAAAATGTTCCCTGTGAATCCCAGGCACAACACATGGGAGGGAGAAGAAGCAGGTGGCCATCTTCCTTTGCACCAGCTTTATGCAACCACTGACACAAACCTATTGTTCCGTGCAGACACGTGGATTAATAATACCGACATTCAGTTTAATTTGGTTGGGGATTGATTTAAGATAGGCACATTCATCAAGCTGATCTGAAATGAGAGGAAGAGTTTCTGTAGAGGGTTTGGCATTACCTAGGACTGAACTAATGAAACTTTGTACACAGATAGCACATGAACATGTAACTAGTGCCTGTGTGCAACAGACACACACTTTGCAAAAAGCGTGGAAAAAACAAAAAACCCCACTTTCTACAGCATGTCACTGCAGACTAAAAGCATGCACAGGAGTAGGAGGGAACTTCTGACATAGAGCTTCCTTGTGTTTCTATGACTGCTGCTTGTTTTTTTGCTCAGGGAAGAGTTTAGCTGCCCTCCAGAGGATGACATAAGACTTGCTAAAATATAGAAATCTTCATTCTCAGCACACTCCTGTGAGAAGCAAGTGTGTCAGAACGAGACCAGCATATAGGAAGCAAAGTTAAATCTCTTTCTGGCAACAATACAAGGCAAGTTTATCATTAAAATGAAATCAAGAAAAGCCTTATGCAAATATGTTCAGAAAAATACTTTTGTAATACAGAGGTGAAAAGATACCTGTTCTGCCAAGCCTGTTGTATTTAAATATGTTTTTGCCTGTTATAATTTTTACGAACTGCAAAATGAGATTGATCCATGTCACCTTCCGAATCATCAGGTAGCTCTCTAAATGAGAATGGAGGGCTGAAATCGTTTCATATACAAACATTTTTTAGAATATTAATGCCAAAGCTCAATAATTCTGTGTGACAGGTAAGGAATTTCTACGTTGCAGAAATATAAAGGAGATTTGTGTGAGGAAGGCAGGTTACTTCTGAGTTTTCCAATGAACATGAAAGGGGATCAGGAAACAGCACAGGATTTTGTTTCTTTAACTGCCTGTTTGTCTTTCTTTTTGTGCTGCAAGCTTTGTATTACTGTTGCAGAGCAAACACAAATCTATCTTCATTAATAGCAATATGCCTTCAGGCCTAATATCTAGTATGATATGTATGACTTGAAAAGTAATTTTCTGAGAGCTATTGGCACCTAAAGTGATGGACTTGCTTTGCAGCATAATTTGAATCATAGTGTGTTGATAATTAATACTGATTCATTTATTGGTATGTTTAATCATATGTTTACTGGATAAGTACATGGTCTGGAAAAACAACCAAACATGGTTTTTGATGCAAGTAATTGAATTGCCAGTGTCTCCAAAACCACAGGATACTAGCCAATTGCATAAAAACAATTAGAATGTCATCTACAAAAAGCAGCAACAAATCCTTAAGAAATGCAGCTAAAATAAATCCCGACAATATTTAAGCTTTTTCTGAACAAATTTAGGTGTGATTCAGAATTAGAAGCTCAAAAGAGGATAGAGTTAAGTGTCTGCAGGGAGTGATTCAGAGCACTTAGATGTCTAAAACTGGGTCATACAAATACCTCTTACAGTATCACTTAACCAATTTGTTCCTGCATGCATAGACACCCGTTCACATCTATCAGCAGATGTGAAAATTGGATTATTTGACCCCATTTTACAGAAATAAGCTTTGCGAATACATATTTTGATCAAGTGCCCTGTGATGACTCATAGTTTTGCAAAGAATAATGAAACCCTAGAAGCTACTTATCCACTTCCGTACATATTTTGACCATAAAACCTTAAAGGTACATGGGAACATCAGTGATATAGAGGCCTTCAAGACCTACACAAAGGAGTCTTCCTTATGTATTTTAAGATGACAGTTTTGTCCATATGGGTGTAAACTAAGCAAGTTGTTGTAAAGCAGCTGAGAGTAAAAAAATTTATGTTATTCCCAGGCCAACTATCCCCAGACTTCAAAGAAGTATGCAAAGAAGTATGCCACACAAGTATGTGTTAAAGGAACTGTACTCTGTCTAGACTAGACTTTTAATTGTTAAAATGTCACCTTTAATCCTTGTGCAGACAAGGTTTTCAGATTCCAGATATGGAAAGGAATTTGCTGTTAGTTTGTTCTGGCGAATAAGTGATGCAAAGAGGACAAGGTGAGGTCTTTGTGGCTTTAGACTTCTGTGAGGACAAAGACTCCAGCTTTTGGCCTATGAGCAATTTCCTTAATACCTAAATGCTTTACTTCCCTATGAAAACATACTTGAAATAATGAAAAAAAAATAGAATTAACCTCTCCACATTTCCACTTGAGTTGTGTCTTATGGTCCAAAGACAAACAGCATACATAATAAGAATTTTTAAAAAAATCTATTAATGCAGATGGACATCCAATGCATTGGAAGACCTAATTAAGTTTTCAACTTGCTAAAAGGGGAATGGAGTGATATGTCCTTGATGCACATCACTGCTAAGACAGCTACACATCAGTGAACGTGATTCTGAAGGGGCAACCAAGTTCTGAATCCACAACTACTTAGATCAATAAATAGTTAGGGATGAGAAGGCTTAAGTGTCTCATTAACTACATCACTATACAGTGCGAAGTCTGGTTTTATGGAACAGTTATGATAGATAAATAAATGCCACAGTGAGAAAATCTGTCAGCAGACACTGACTCCTCCAAACTGACAGTTGCATTAATAAGCGAGAAGATGAGTGACAAAAATGCAGAGTATGGATCTGCTGTGTGCATGGACATACTTTTTGTCTTCTGTTGAATAACCATTTCAATTGCTACTGCATATTAATAACTCTGTGAAAATGTGAGAATGGGAACAACTAGAAATTGAGTTGAAAAGCATGCGCAAATTAATGTTTTAAAATTAGTAGTAAAATACGTGTTTTTAAACACCAGTAAGCACCTTGCGAAAGCCTGCTGTATTTAAAACTGGGTTAGTTACAGTGAACACACAGGAAGATGAACATTTCTAGCATCAGAATCTGTAATGTTTTGGTGGTTTTAAACTCTGTTTGACTATGCCCCTCAAAAATTCTTCACTTTGACAACTTATCCAGTTTGGATCATGAATTCAGTCATCATCTTACCAGTCTGGTCTCAGGTGAATTTAAGATTATGCCAATGATTGCCTGTTACTCAAGATTACTTAATATCTGTGACATCTCCTGTCTTCTTGAAGCAGACCAGATCTACAAATGACCATCCAAGTAAGGTTTTGGTGCAGCAAGGTTTTGAAACTCAAGGTTGGCAACTGACTTCTGATAATCAGAGAAAGCAAATACTGAAGAACTTCAAGTCAAAATTAAAAGCTAAGAAATTGCTGAGGACCTTCATGCTTGCAGTGATAATTGCAAGCTGCATGAGAGATCCGGCTGCTTCTGTCTCAACTAAGCTTCATTGCAACAGGAGCAGAAAGAGTGGAAGAGATCCCAGACACCTCCACGAAAGTCTCTTCATAAATCACCACTTGGTAGTATTCAAGCAGATAGGTAATGACAGAATCATTCAGCTAGGTAGACATGGCTGGTGTTTAAATCCTCTCCTAGAATCAGTTTGACTCTCAAAGCTGGTTCTCACAGAACCCCATCTTTCTGAAAAAAGAATAAACCCACAAGCCACGATACTCAGGATTGTTAAAGCACAAAAAACTTCGTTCAAACTTCTCTCTGGCAGATAGGTTTTTACAAAAGGATACATTACATTGACAAAATTAAAAACTGCACTTCATTTTACTAACAAGAGTTATGCAGAAATTACCTGAATGGAAAGGAAACTGCTGTTTAGCTTCTCCTGTGTGAGCATCCCAAATTATTGTTGTCTGCATCCGAAGGAAGGGGGAAAAAAAAGATTAGTGACTGTTCAGCTCAGAGAAAACAAACAGAGACCACCCTCGCTGAGGAGCAATTCTAAAAGATGGACTGATAAAATTATTGACTGCAGAGAGCCTTGTGTGCTGAACAGCTGAAAAAACAGAAATCACTTCCAAATATTACAGAATAATAATCTAAGTGTAGATAAAGAAGTATCACGCCTACAGAGGAAGTAATATAACTGCTAAGAATGGGCACATTCTCTCTGAATAATGCTAGAAGACAGCACTACACATTTCTAATAAGTATTTTGTTACAGCTGTTTCAGTCATCTTCTTCAAATAAGACTTTTTCCCCTTTTCAAAGATGCAAGTTCTATTCCAAAACTACGTGATACTACATTTCTAACAATTAATCTACCAAGTGAAATGTTTATCTAGCAGCAGAGTACATATTACTTCTTGCCACTGTGGTGGCACAGACCAAAGTGTAACTTGCTTACAACAGGTTTAATCCATACTCACAGCACACGTAAGCAACTCCCCTGTAGGGCTCAATACCACCTTCTGAGTGAATTATCAATTTATTGGGAGTTTATGATTCCAGAAAATAAATTAAGGATGCCTCATCTTGCTGATAATGGATCATCTAAAGAATCACTGCTGTTATTGGGAACATAAGTTTGCCAGAATAATGGAACTACCATTGGAAGACAAGTGTAGCTGAATATAAGCCAGTATTAAAAGGAATAAAACTAAGTTTCCATTTTCACAAGTAGGTGAAAATATAGGGATTCAGCTAGCACAAGCCCGAGTGAGTTTCCCTAGACTCCCTCTGTCAGTAGCTGGAGAGAAGCACTGTCAGTGCATCTCACTGTGACACAGCCCACGCAACCCATCATTTGGAAGTGCCATTTTTCCCTCCAAATTTTGTAAAGGAAGCCAAGGATGACATACACATCTAATTTTTAGATATGGAAAGTTAGGCAAGATGAATGCTGTGGACTTTCAGTTTCAGTTTTAATGCATTTGTGCTCATCATCATCGGTCATCTGTTCATTTTAATCTCTAATATGCACTCAGCTGTAACTACGTTTTGCTGGATTTTGAGTTCAGAACTACCTTTTTTTTGCATATTTGCATAGGAAGCCATATATATTTCATTCAAATAAAAGTGTTTCAATAATTAGATGAGCTAAAAGGTGCACTGTCTTTAAGATCACTTCCTTCCTGGAAATAGTTGATAAAACTACAACCGTAAGTACTGGAAGCAGTTCTTTCCTTAACTGAGACACGTTTAAGATGCAATTTTACACAGGGGGCAAATGGAGTTGGTTTTTTTAAAGTACAATCTTTTACATAAAAATAGTACACATTTATGCAGCCTCAAAAATGTAATCAACACACACTAAAACATATTAAAGAAAAGTAAACTCTCCAGGATGCCTGGAGGAGAAGAAAATAATCTTATGGAATTCAGCAGCACAAGCTCACTGAATCAGCACATTTTTATGTTAGAATAATGTATTTTTAAAACTCACTTTATCAACACCAGCACTTAAAATATAATTCCCCTTTTTGTTCCATTTCAGGGCAAATATTGGACCTTTATGTTGACCTAAGGTGCTTGCAAGGTTACCTGGAATAAAGAAAAGGTTACTATTACAAATTGTTTACAAATTAGCCAAATTACAGTTCACTGCTGTTTGGTGCTTAAGAACAGTAAATGCTGTTTGACTTACCATCTTCTGTCCATATTCTTGCAAAACCATCATACGAGCCTGTAGCCAATAGTGTTCCATCACTCTGTTGGGATATATACAAATGGCAAAGGTCGATACTAGAGGAAATCTGTTTCAACCAACCTTATCCTTTGCCTTCCTTTTCTTTTCTTTCTTTTTAAAGGTTTGTGCATTGTGATTTATAGGAAATCTGAGTCCACACATTGAGACAGATTATACTATGATTTAAACTAAAGGTTATTACTGCAGACAGCAAAGAGGAAATAAAAACCCCTAACATACTGTGAAATACTGGAATACACCATCAGATACGAGTCATTTAATCAAAAGGATTAGAACAAGAAAACAAGATGTAACAAATTCTATGGAATTCTTCCAGATAACAAACAGATACTACTTCTTAGACATAAAAAGCCTATAAAACATCAACAGATCATCTAAATCCTGTTTAAATCCCAGTTCAGTGAAATTCTGGCACCGATACTTGAAAGAAGGACCTGAACACCTAAGCCACCTACACTCACGGTTAACACCTCAAATGCTACCTACCACCAAAGCAGCTGCTTCCTACTTGTCTGAACACAGACTCCCACACATGCTCAGAGGCATAGTACCATGATGGATAGCCTGAGAAAAGTTGGATTCACGGGTCCCAATTAGGAGAAAGAAAGCCCAGAAACTGTCATCAGCAAATTACATGGGTTCTGCTGAAGGAAGACCTTCACTGAAGGATATATCTCCCGTGCAGCCAACGATACTAGAGTTATTGGGCCAGAATGAGAGTAATTAAAAAGGAACTTGACTCCGCAATCTGGTGAGACAGGTACTGTTAGACCTGGGCATTTAGTCTTTAACATTTTAGCACCTGGATTAGGAGTGAGATTCACCCTATTTATCTCCAGACATCCAGAAGTTGGGAGTTAGTTTAGGAGAGTAACCTAGTCTCCCTCTATAACTAAGAGCATCACACACCTCTGGAGTGTAATTCATGATCCCATTTGCTTTAGACTTCTGCCCAGACCACCACAAAGGCACATGTCTCTCTGCTGACTTAGAAGGAGTCTAGGTGACTTGTTCAGATGGTTAAATCTAAGGGAGTTGAATCCTACCCTTGGTACCAAAGGACATGATCTGAATATGGCCTTTAGAAATAAGGTTTCTTATTATAACATGAATCACATAAACCAGAGAAGAACCAATTTAATATCACCAGTGTGAAATTTTCACAGTGAAATATGATTAATATTGTGGTTCTAAATACACAATAAAGGCAGACGGCATTTCTAGTATCATGAATAGAAAATTAGGAAAAAGCATAAAATAATCCTTTGAAACGTATGTCCGCTCCAACCCTCCAAAAGCAGTGAGTCAGAGCAGTTGTAGATTTAACTCAAATGTATAACGATGTAGGGGGAAAAATATCAAAACCTAAGCCAACTTCACTGTGATACACACTTATTGGGACCACTGATGAGAACAAAGGTGATACAAGCAAACAGAGAAAAGGGAAGGAAAGCTCAGGGACTAGATGTACTTTATCCAAATTTGTTGGTGGTAATTCACATTCTTTGGAAAACTTTAAGTAAGTTGGAAGCACTTTAAATTAGGCACATTTCCTTACATTAAGTACTAGCACAATGCAAGTGAAGTATCAGTGATCAGTTAGGTCTGTAAAGGCAAGGAACTACTACAGGAAATACTAGAGGATGCCCTATATGTTTTGGACAACTTTTCTCATAACTGTTCTGCACCTTTGCGTGTTTTCCTCTTTCAATTACTCTTTTCCTACTACTCAATTCAGTTTTTCCCAACTATTTTTCTTCACTGTGACATCCACAGGAAACAAGTAATGAACATTCTTGTGTTTTACCTTTAATTGCTTTGTTAACCTACCTCTGCTTTCTGTACTATTCACCAACTTCTTGCATTGTGTCAAGTATAAAATACATAGGGGAAGCTGATTTGTGCAGTGGCCTTATCTTTTACTTTTGTGAAGCACCTAGCTCACCTGAAGGACAATAATATTGCCATAAAGATTAATCGAATCTTGGTCTCTGGCCAGCAACTGAGACTGTATGTAACCGCTGAGAATCCTTTCTGGTACTTAATTTTTAATCTGTTTTCCTATGAAAACAAGACTAATGTGATCACTCTGTCTGTACTAATATCAGCAAAACAGAAAGAATGCAAGTGATCTCAAAATTAATTAAGGTTCCTGCAAGGTGTTGTAAGTTCTTTTTACAATGCTTGGTGGCAGAAAGGAGACATGAAGCAGCCTTAAAGCTGCCCAAAGACACTGCCCAGACACTGGGGATTCTTAACAATACCTGTCTCTCTACTCACTTCAGTCTTCTCTGTGCAGGACTGTATTATCTAAGATAGAAGGTTTTGCAGGATGAAAGTAAAAAAGGGATCGGGCAAGACAGTTCCACCCAGAAGGTGGGTAGGTAAAGAGAGAATGACTACGCATGTGCCTACCAAGACAAAGACAATAATGTGAACATGTTTTGCTATGCACAGCATAATTCAAATGAAAGAGGGTCTTGATAGTCCAACTTCGGAAAAAGCTTTGCTGGTGCTTGTATCTCCTTACATGCCAAAATAAAGTAACTATGAAATGCAGATACATTATTAATCAGGCTTCACTACTACATAGATTGCTTGTTTAATCTTCATTCTTAAAGTTAGCCAAGTTTATTTTTACCCATGCTCCTAAAATAGAGATATAAATACATCGTTATTAAGCTTGAAGATGGCAACAGCCCTGGAAAATTATAGCGTGTAGGGGAAAGTTCAGCCTATTATGAGTATTTGAAACAAGAGGTCAGTAGGTTAGGACAGAGCTCTGGTCACCTCAGATATAAAAGATATGGAGCAGCAGCTGTAATAGCCTCTGAATTAAATTTAGACAGTTAAAAACCATGCACAGTCTTAGAAGTTAGCTTACATTCCAGTCCAATGAAGTCACATCCTTATTGCTGGGGACATCGTGTCCTCCTTCTCTTATGCAGTGCCTCAAAACTAGTTGAGTGGAACCACTGTTGCTGTTTTCATTGAGATTCCATATTCTGGCCGTTGAGTCTCCGGATCTATAAAAGCAATTGTGCAGAGATGAAAACTCCTCTTGGTGGCGACCCAGCAAACAATGAAAACCCTCTATTTCTGTTTTCATTGAGAGAACATCACAGCCTTTAAAAAGTAATTTTTCTTTCCAACCCTTCCTGCACTCCGTATACTTTTTAAAAAATGCAAACACAAATTTAAATCATACATATCATCTGCATCCACATCATCATTTGCTTTATTCAGAGAATTTTTACCTAAAATACATTTGCTTGCTCTCTACATTTTGCAGTTCCTACCTGAAGTCGGTATCGCCGTAACTGAGACGGTCTGGGGGAACTGCGCATTACACACGTAACGCCGTGGAGTCCCCAATGAAGACAGAAACACAAAGGCCGTGCCCACAAAAAGCGTGCCCAGTCCCAGTAGCTCCCAAAGGCTTGCCGAGTCCCCGGCGTTCCCCTGGTGCCGCGGTAGGCTCTGACCACGGCGCGGCAGGACCTCCAGGGTCGCCTTGGCAGCAGCCTCGGGGAAGGGGACCTCGAGCAGCGCGACAAAGGTGCTGCGGTGCCACCTCCCTGGTCCTGCCCGCGTTCCTCTGACACCTACTGCAGGAGCAGGAGGTGAACTTAAGGCCGCCTTTAGTTTGGCCATGGCCCTTTCATAAGGGACTTCTGCTCAGGACAGACCAGAACACAGCCTCTGGCAGAAGCTGTTTGCAAAACAGCTTCTCAGCATTAAATCAAGGTACAGAACCTCAAGATTAGGAAAGTAGAAAGGTAGTTTAAATTAATTTTTAAAATTCATTTCCATTTCATTTTTTAAATTCATGTCTACAGGCTCCTTTGCTCTCTGTAGCTTGGCTGCTTAGCTCACATTGTCCGAAAAAGTGGCAAAATAACTATCGACATAATAGAGCGAGACAGATACAGCATCAGGATTTTAATCTTTTATAGACTGAATCTTTTCTAGGGAGATGTTTGTATTCCAGGCTGAAACTCTGATTTTGTTTAGAAAAAGTTGTGAGGAGGAAGTAAAGTGTTTATCATAATCTGCTTGTAAATAATATATTTATTTTCACTTTGCATAAATCTTTCTTCCAATGAAAAACGTCTCTGAGGTCAGAATCAATTGCAACGGGGTGGAAGATACTACGCTTTCTAGTTTGTTGGGATTTGTCTCTTGCTCCCCCCCCGCTGCTTTTTTTTAAACAATCAATAACAACAACAGCCAAAATAATCAAAGTACCCTGGATTGCTTGTTTTGTCCAGAGAGCAATTTTCATTTACATGCAGTAAGTAAAATCTTGGAGTAGAATTAGGATCTGTCTTGTATTTCCAAGAATTCATACAGTCTAGATGAAATTTCATTGTTGCTATACCTGATGTGTTAGCTTTTTCTTTTTTTAAAGTCATGACTAAAACTTCCTTTCCTATACACTAACAAGCAGAAAAAGTCTTCCTTCGAAGACTAAAAACCTAAGATCCATTTTTGCTTTGATAAGCCATGTTTTACTGAAAAGGAAATCCATTGCAAGAGAATATTAATTTTTCTTCTGGTCTACTAATAAAACATTTTAATTATTTATACTAGAAGTACCAGGCAAATTTTAAACACTTGACGTGTCTTTGAGTGCAAATATTGACGAATCAAGTATCGAACTTGATTATCTTTGTCTATTATTTTACCAATAGTTTAGCCAGATTTTACATGAATAACAGTTCAACTGTAAAAGCAAAAACCTCTCTGCCTGTGTCAGTGGCTCTGAGCTCTGCTCGGTCACGGCACGCCTGGAGAATGTGCCCCATCGCCTCTGAACCCTTTGTGTCAAGCTGAGATGTAATGGCTGGCCAGGGCTTTGCCAGCCTAACCGCAAGCTACTGCTGTACAGCCATTCTTTAATTTTTGGCACCTATCTTTCATGTTAGTAATTAAGAAATAATTCGCACCAGGATAATTTTTGCCACCATACAGAGCTATGACTGTAATATAACTCCTTATTTCTTCAGAGGTCTGGAAAACTGAACAACAATTTTGCACATTGGCTAGAAAATAAATTTTTACTTGTGATAATTTACAATAATGGGAACATAAGTCTTTCATAGGCTTGCGTTATTGGTTAACATGCTAAGTAGGAAAACCCTTCAGTGCTGGCTTCTCCACTATATAAGACTCTGGGCCAGTCCTGCCCTTATTGTAATAATCCAGTTTGTTACTGGACCCTGTGAATAAAGTACTCAGTCACTTGGCTATCAAACACAATATCCTATTTGCTAGTTCTAAAAGGGTTATGTTTTGTTTTTCAACAGTTTTATTTAGTCAGTTTTCTGGCAATGCTTGGGCAATCTTATTTTCCAGTATTTTAATTTTGTTTTTCCATTTTCTTCTTCCTAAGGCTACATAAGCTATTATGCGTCCCTGCAGAGAGGCTTTATAAGCCTACCAGTGTGTGGCAGGGGTATTTGTGTGTCTTCCCTTTTGTTGCTGGGAAAAAAAAAAAAAGAGTATTCTCTGCTCTGGAAAGTATTCCGATTTCTGTTGAATGATTCAGTGAACCCTGCCTTATTAGAGGACCATAGTTCAAGCACAATTCAGAAAGATATTTAATCTCCTTAGCCCACAGAAGCATTTCTATCTGCATGATAAAGCAGCTCATTCCAACATGCAAGTCATGAACACTTGAGTAATAGGTATACTGTTCTGCACTATGGTAGAGTACTGCCAAATTTTAGGAAGGCTAGTTCTGAAAGAATTTTATTTCATGCCCTCTAGCCCCAATATAATCATGAATCAAGATGGACAAATGTTTGCAGAATTTTATTTGTGACATATAAAATCTCCATTCCGTAACTGTCAGCGTGGAGGTTAAAATAGCTGCAGTTGGGGTAAAGAAATTTCCAAGATGGTTGTTGAACCTTGGTATTTCTAATCTTCAGCTGCAAGTCCTATAATCAGTGTTATTTTGGTATGCAATATTGCTAATGTGCATTTAATACTTCTGGCTCAAACAGGTTAGACTTTTGATTAGTTTATTTTAAAAGAGATTATTAAAAGCATAAAGGGAAGGAAAATCCTCCTCATAATATACACACCTAACTTCTACTTAATAAAGCAGGTCTCTTAAAGTAAGCACTTACGCTTCTAGGCAGTCAGTAGAGGGAAGTGCCTCGGAAGTATCCAGAGGGACATCTCTGTCCCACTCACTCTACAACATTGCTCCCTGCAACAGGTTATTCAAGCGGACCTCGCCTAATAGCTGATGGCTTTGCATTAATGGATTTGATGCAATGAGGAAACTGGCCCCAATAAAGTCACCTGCTAATGAATAAGCACTTACAGTTAGCAGAATTAACACCTGGCGCTGACTAGGGGGGTGATGTGTGAAATCAACCCCCTCAACCCGGTAATTCAAAGGGATTATTCAGAAAGGTAATTCCCAGTGGATCCTAAACCACTGATACAAGAAATACAGTAACTCAAAGTATCATATAAAACCCACAGTGATGACAGGAGAGGGCCTAGAAACATCCTGTCTTGATTCTGACAGAGACAGCCATAACTGAAAGATCTTGGACAACAGCTTTCGTGGCTAATTATTTTGCTGACGAGGGAGGCAAAGGTGCACGGAGCACGCTGCAAGAGACAAAGTTCCCCTGTGTGAAAGAGGCTGGTATAGATCAGCAAAGATAAGCAACGATACCTACTGTTGGATTTTGGGAATGAGGCCAGGTCCCTCTGCTTCACAGCTACGAGAATTACTTGAAGGGCATGGCGGGACGTAACGGAACGGAGCGTGCTCTCGGAAGCAGCAGTTGAACACGCTGACAGAAACATCCTAAATTCAACTGGAAAAGCTTTTAGAGTTCAAGGCTCTAGCAGCCTTGACATTCACAGTCCGTCCACTTCCATACTGGGAAATTCAAGCATGTTCAGGAACACTCTGGGTCACTGGACCATGATGACCTATGCTAGAAAACTGATAGGTTATTCCCTGGCCAGATTTTGGCCTGTTTTAATTAGCACTCTTGCTCCGGGCCCTGATGTTCTCTCTGAATAACTCCTGGGCATGGCTTGGTGGTTACAACATCCAGAGACGATTCCCAGTGTGCAGTCTGTTTGGCAGCCAGGACAGTTTGCTAGCACAGACACCGGCCGTTCTGTGCCAGTTGGCCTCAGTGCCTAGGAATATTCCCAGGCATGGTTAGTTTACTAATGCAGACGTAGCCGTAATGGGTTTCTGCACTACCCAGGGAACATAACCATCTGTAACAATTTACATGTGTCATAAAATTAAAACTCAGATATTGAAAGACATCTCACAGAAGAAATCAGTCTTTGAAGAGGAAGACAATTGGCTTTTAAGAGCAAAATTGGAATTACGGTCGGGAATGGCCAAATCTTGAGATTTAGCCAAGCACCTACTTTGTGGTTTTTTTTTTTAACCTGTCCAAAACACTGTATGCAACTACTTGTTTTGGAATGTTGATTTCCTTCATAAAGGGTAATTAATCCTCTTACATGGCTGTATGTATGGACTTTACTGTACTATTACAATGCTTCTGTTCAAAACATCTAAGCATTCTTCTCATAGGCATCTGGTGACAGTCATGCCTTTGATAGCCTTTACTGGTATTCCTAGTCTCCTCCATCCTCCACTTCAAGGGTTATGGGTGTGGTGGAGGAGGAAGAGCACCTACAGAATATATTTTTTCTGGCTATTTGATCAGAGAAATTCCTGTCTCCACTGTTTTTTGGGGTTTTTTTAAATAGCCCTTTGTAAAGTCCAGAGAGTATATATTCCTTTGCTAGCCTTCACACCCTAAAAATCATAGCAATTGGTAGATGGGACATCAAATATCAAAATCCCTTTCTACCAGTGGGATACTCACTAATCTGGAAACCAATGCTCTGGTTTAGGGTAATTCATTCTACAAGAAAATCCCCTTACACAGCTTGCTTCAGATTAGGTTGTGAACCTGCATTATTCTTTCAGTGCTTTGAAGATTACATCAGGTTGCTGTCTAAACTGCCGCTAATTGTTAGAAAAATTTATTGCTTGTGTAACAAGGCTTGAAGAAAATAATTTGCCAGGAATTGAGATTCGATTGTGCTAGGCACTTTATAAACAGAACAAATGTGTTATTTCCTTTATTTAATAGTTAGGTTTTTATATGCCTTTTTTAAGAAGACAACAGATGGGTACTCTCAGGCAGATGGGAAACCAGAAGAAAACTATGGACTGGGCAGCACAATATGGCTATTACAGAATCTAACAATTCAGTGTCCATGCATCAGACTAACTGCAGTTTTCTTTTTTGAAGCATTACTTTGTAAATGACAAACAGAACTGCAGCATACTGTAGATCTCGGGGAATTTCTCCCCCTTGTTTAATTGGTGCTGTAACACATAGTTTACCTGTAGATAATAGCTTGCACTATTATTATACCAGACATCTCAAATACTTCTTTGTGCAGTGGCATAATCAGTCACTCAGCTCTCTTCCTTCAGTTTCATTTTCTTCTGTGCATTCTATGCCATTTCACTCACGTAAGCTTCATCAGGCACTCACTGCTGCATCACCTGAAGGCTAACTGCATCACATACTTTGTCTCTTATGAGCAGGCTAAAATCTGATCAAGACGCACATGGATCTAAATTGTTTGCGTTTTCATTGCATTGCCATTAGTCTGCATGAGACACAGCACCTGACTGTACTTTCTAACCACGCACGTATTTATGTGCTTCCAAAATCAGTAGCAAAGCTTATAACCACACATGTATTTATGTGCTTCCAAAATCACTAGCAAAGCTTATTAAGAAAGACCTATTATACTGAAGGTAAAGCTTAATTGAAGGGATAGTGAGATGGTACTCCTCTATCTTAGACTTCCGAGTAATGGTTCTGATTATCACCCTCCAGGTTTACCTGAAGCTGTGTAAGATATCACTGTCCCAGGGATCCACCTACCAATGCTTAGCACCCTGCAGCAAAGTTAAACACTCACTGGTTCCTTAGTCACTGCAGTACATACTGTGGTTTATTAAATGGTCCACCATTTAAACTGTGCACACCAGGACTCCGAACCACGGATCCTAGGGAAGCAGTCAAGTACGGCAAGCACTGGCAGAGCGGTGACTCAGATACCGGGAAGGAGTTACCGATGCTAAAGCCAACAGCTGAGGTCTGAGCACCTATACTTGACTCCCTATGTAATGAGTTGAGAGATGTAGGTACCTGCAGAGGGACAGAGCACTTGAGCAGATGCCTAATTTCAGCTGTGCAGATATTCTCCAGAATAAAGCAGCATCTTCACTTCACCTCAGGCGCCACCAGGTGTCCCTAAAGAATAATTCTGTATGGTATCCTTTCGCCCCACCGATTGTCCTTTAGATAATAACGTGGGTGTGCTAATCACCTGCAGACTGTTCTCCATAGAATTCAAATAAATACCATAATGGATAAGTTTACTATTAAACAGTATATTTTTTAGGATGACAGGGCTAAAGGAGATCTATTGTATCAACAAATACAGTCCCTTTATTTGAATGATCCTAAATATGAGAGCTATTTTTCTCAAGACAGCCTGTGAAATTCTAATTCAGCTTGTCTCCACTGCCGGAAAGCTCTTCCAGATTTTACGAAACCTTCTCTAGATTTTCATCTTTAATAAGAAACAACCATGAAAACAATTTAATGAGGTTAACTAAATTCTTCTTAGTTTTTGAGGTTTTCTTCACTGCTAGGCCATGATTTAACATCTATGGGTAGTCAAAGCATTTAGGCATACACTGAAAAGTTAGAGGAGTAGTACAGGAGCGTGTTTGTTCAGGATCATTTGATGTTGATCTACAAATCATTATGGAGGCAGTAACATTTCCTGCACATCACAGAGTCTTTGCCTTCCCTTGATCCACTTATTTTTCCTTGGAAAGATCCTCTCGAATTTCAGCTGGGACGATTAAGGAGTATCATATGTTACAGTTCTTCCACATTTGTCAATCCTAATTTTTATTTATTTATACATTAAATAAATCTCTTTTTATGGCTCACTCATATGTATGCTGGGAAGGGACAATCTGTGTGAAATAACTGTTTTATACTTGCCTGTTTTAACTGGAGACTGACCTTAATGATCAGGACTTCCCTTCTTAATAATAATCATTTGCTAGGGATAAGTAATACTGCCATGCAGTATCACCTGAGATGCTACAAAACTGAGTGGGTAGAGGAATACGGTTAGCAGAAAATAAAGCAAATGCATGGCATAGGAGCGTGGCTGCTATTACTGCTCTTGTCTATCATGGGATCACCCAGGGACCCTATCACAAACCAGAAGACCCACTGAGCCTATGGAAAAAAAAGAGCTGAAACCCCAAGTTTTTCATCCCCAAACCCTACATACAGTTTTTGCAAATTCTATCACTATATCCACTTAAAATTAGTAAAAGAAGATACTTAGTGCTACAGATGCTAAAAGTACGATCAGGCCTGGACATTACAGAAATGAAGCATATTCAGCAGGATTTAGTTTTCTAAAAATCCAGTTTGTTGTCTGAAATTATTCTTTGGAAACTTCAGTCTTTACTCTTGTAGAGATCTTGTGCTGTTTATCGAACCTGGTATTTATTTCTCCTATTTATTGTTTCCTATTTGCACTCTAATTCCTTGTTTTCATGTGTTAAGTCAACAGAGAGAAGATGACTATTCTGATGATCTTGCAAAAAGCTGGAAATAAAAAAGGGACTCTCCTCTTCCTTGTAAGAAATGTGTTCTGATACTGCTAAGCAACTTTAAGTGATGAAGACCCATTTATCTCTAACGTGTATCAGCTTTCCTCCACGCTCCCAGCTAGACTTCTCAAATTTAGCCTTCATTTTAAGGTTTAACTTTAAGCATGAACAAACACAGATTCCAACAGTGTCTGTATATAGCTCTTGGGGTGTGTTTACGTTAGCATTTTTGTTTGGATCAAAAGCGCTTTTTTGTAAGTCAGTCTCCTGACTGTCCCACTTACCATGCTTTGGTTGCCATTGCTGAGCAGGCCTGCAGAACACAAACTAGACTCCTTTCCAATGACACTCAACCAAAATATGCCCTCAAACCACTCCTTAATGTTCAGCTCATCGGACAAAACTAGGTCCAGCCTGAAGCCCCCCCCCATATAAACAGTGGTGACATAAGGTCCTCACACAATAGTGTTGCTCTACAGATCTACTCCTGTTTGTGCACCACGCTAACGCAGACATAGCCAGAGAGAACTCTGATTTAGTCTCTCCATGCTTTTAAAAAGAAAACATGGATGCCAAACTTTCTGAGACACCAATGTGAACCAAGAGCAGTAGATTACATGAACTTCAAATACCCTGAGAATTACCCATAGCTATTTTAAAAACCTTTAAAAAAATGTATGTGTGTTCAGGGCCACAGAGTGCACATCTTAAATGTGCAAATGCTTCATATTCTGCGTCACCTTATAATTACTTAACTGCTACATAGGTACAGTACTGCTGAAAAAACCACCTTCAGGCTGAAAAAACAGTGAAAAGAATACTCATTCTTCTCTAGTATACACTTGCAAGTTCTTGCATCTCTAAATACATTCTAATTGCAGCAGCTGGTTTCAGTCATTGTCTTACCCAGATGCTAGCAGGTCACTGACAGGGTTCCAGGCACAGATGAACACCTCTGATTCATGACCCCGAAGGACTGTTGCTTTGTTAGGAGGAATTTCAACATCCCCGTCAATTTCCATTGGCTTTGAATGATTATCTGTAAGGAGATATATCAGAATAAGTAGTTTGCAAGATGCTGTTAGGTCTGCTTTAAAAGACTTTAGGCTACCCATGGCCTAAAGCTTACAGCAACGTATACACTACAAATAATATTCTGTGTTGTGTCACTGACCATATTATTCTATTTTGTTCCCTATGATGATTCAAATTTATGGTATTTCCTCAAAATGTAGAGCTTCCCAAAATATTTTGTATAAATGCACGTAGCTTTTCTTCCAAAAAATAGTTAGCATTTATTTCAGTATAGTTTTTTTTTAAAGCTGGCTTCGTTAAAAATGACTTACAGATTTATTAAAGTAGCAGACTGCCAGGTTTGAGAAAAGCTTTATGCTGTTTTTTTAAAAAAGTAACACACAGCACATACTTTTTCTTACACAACGTCCTGTAAGTAATATGTGCGCTACTCGCAGATGAAGAATATACCAAGTAAGGACTTAATTCCCTGAGCACAGCAGGGGAACAGTGAGTGATCACCTTACCAAGGATATCAAAATATATGTAAAGGTACCAACTGAGGCACAGATATACTTAACCTTCATACTGTAATTCTGGGGTTCTTTAGACTGCAGTCTAAGTAACTTTGTTTTATAAAGCTCTTTCATTTCCTTAAGGAAAAAAAAGTTAATTTAAAATGATGAATTCCTCTTAGTGGCAGCAATTCATTCCAATTTGCATCATGAACAATGTTTTCACTCCAGATTTTCATTGCTTCAGTACAAATCTTCCTCATTCGGCTCAAACTACGCTTCCTGGCAGCAATGCAAGATTATTATCCTCTGCGAACAAGACACCAACCAAGGACAGGTAACACACTGAAACAGCAGATGTTACACACAGAAGTGTGGCCCATTTCGCAGAAAGCATATCCAAGAGCAGACAGCTGGCAGGCTGGGGGAAAGGCAACCTCGTGTTATCTAATCAATGCCTTGGCCAGCCGATCTGCTCTGATTGATCAAAACGCAAGTTCTCTTCCTGGGTTAAGTCTTTTAGTTAGTCATTCTTTAATCACATATGGAGATCTATAGGTTCACAAGTGGAATAATTATGCTCCTTTATTGCCACATGTTTATGGCATTTAAAATCAGCCATCTGTCCTGATACTCAAGCTCTGCTGAGCTATTGCCCATCGACTGGCAAAACAGACTGTAACGTTGCACAACTGCCATCGGAAGGAAGATCTCCAGATTTCTACCCTTACCCAGGCTTTCAAATACCCTGTTCTGCTCTGCCTAATTTATGCTGAGTCACACAAGTAGCACTTCTCATTGCATGTTTGGTTTAGGTACCCTATTAACTATGTCTGTGCCATACCTATGCCATAGTTGGAATGGAATGGAATTCGCATGTAATTCAACGAGTAGCATAGCACTGAGTAGCAAAATCAGAAAACAACTAACAGTGGTTTCACAGCTCACATTTCTAATTCAAAGTATCTGTATTTTTAACTACACTTATTACTTATGGACTTGTTGCATAAAACTAAACATATTACAAATGCCTATTTGTAAAATCTACACCTATGCTGAGTCCCTGTTTAAGCACTGTGCTTGATAATTCCCTATGTGTATAACTGCTAAAATTAATACTGTCAAGATATACTAGTATTCGAGATTTAGCCTGACACTAGCAGCTGGGAACTTTGATATGTTATTCTCAGCAATCAGGGCAATGATGAGCAAAGCACTATTAAAACCCATCAGAAGATACGAGTCTAGAACTTGCAATCCTCTATTTCTCAGCACAGCACAGAATCACCAGGTTGAAAGCATATTTTCATGAGAAAAACAGCAGCATGGTAATGGCTACACATTCATCTGTGTCCTGTTCACAGTGTGAGTTGGAAGCTGGGGGTAAATCAAGAAGAGCTTTCAAGTGCTATAATTTGAAAAATTTAAATGAGATGCTACTCTTACTATATACGATCCTACTGTTACCTGCCTGGCTCTAAAGGCAGAGCTGCTTTTCACTCTCAAATAAAACCAAATGACAGCTTAGAAACAGCATTACTCCAAGGTCCCAGAGTCACAAGGTGCTATCAGAGCAAGGCCATCTGATACTTAGAAATATGTTTCGTTTGTACATGGCCAGATGGAGGAACCTAGATACACACTCTGAATGTTATTAACTGCTATGAAAAAAACCCACAAATAGTCATGCTGTGAAAAAGAAACCTTGATCGGCTGATACCTGCATTAGTACATGCAAGACTGGCCTCTGGGAGCAATGAAATACCCGCAGGATTATTTTCTATTGTCTTCCAGTAATGATTTTGACACTATAGCTTTGGTGGTTCAGGAGAAAAGGGAGGGAAAGATGAGGAGTCTTTCAGAAATCGTTCGCAAATGCTCACATTGTATGTGTTTTCTTCCTATTTTCACCAGTAGTCAGGAACGTTCATATTTAGCGTTACTGTTAAACACAAAAATTAAAATGCCCTGTTGAACAAACGGGACAGTTCGTGCGTCTCTGCTGCTGCTTCAGGCTCTTCTCAGATTCAGATAGACACTAGCAGTATAAAACGGATACGATTATGGTAACAACAAAGAACTGCGGCAACCCCTGAGGACAAGACAGCACCCTCGTAAGAGTGCTGAGCTCCTTACACAGCAGGAGCTCTTGCGAGCCCTGTCTCGTGAAAATTTGGCTTTCCTATGGATGCAGCCACAATGTGCATGGAGAATGAAAATAAATAGGTAAGATACAGTAACCATCAAGAATAGGCTTCTTTTTTCTTAAAGCATCTTCAGAGTAGAAAGCTCTCGGTTAAGACCTCATTTGCACAAAGAATGCTTCTGAGGGTGTCTCTGAAAGAGAGGACAGTTCTACCGAGTCCAACAGACCCTCATAGGTGAAAAACAGAACTCTGCAGGTCACATAGTGGAGGACTCTGCCCAAATGGTAACCATTTTCCAAAGGCCAGAGAATCTTTGGTTAAGTCTACGCTATATTATTCTAATTTTTTTCCTCAAACGTATTAAAAACCCCATCACTGGAAATTAGAAGTCATATTCCCCCAAACTATTATGATGAAGCTTTTTTAAAAAAAATATAACTCTAACATACCAGTGAGTAATATTAACTCTATTTCCTCCAAATTAAAAAAAGATGTATTTTTAAGATCTTAGCAGTGCTAACCCTGTCTTTTCTTAGGAAATGTGTTTTTTCACTTAAATCTTTGACAGGGCTTTCACTGAAGTTGTTCTTTACGGCTGTAGTTATAATAAATGAACTGGGCTCAGTCTTTTTTCCAGAGCTTTATTTTTCTTCAACCCAAGCCAATCCTTGCAAATATAATGAAACAAACGACACTAAAAATATTTGAGTTGGAAAACAATCCAAAGTTTGGCTCCATTTCTACATGCCAATTTTTATTTTTTCTACTAATTTTTAATGTGACCCAAAGCTGAAAACACTACTCAGGAAGCAGCAAGAGAAGGCAGTGATTTTATTTATTTAGTATTTGAATCTGCACCTCAAACTGTTGTTATTGTTAGATTTTTTTCTGTCTCTTCCCTCCCCTTCTTAAATCAAATCACCTTATCCTATTATATTGATAACACCACATACAAAAATATATTAAATATATTAACACTTTTTTGGGAAGACTTACAGTGTCAGGGAGAACTCCATGTCAGAATAAATGCAAACTAGGTAACTTCCCAAAGACACCTCTTTCACCTGCTCCCCCCATCCTGCTTTTTTATGACAGTTATGACTAAGGACTAGCACACTATCCAAACCCATCCCACTATATGCCAGTTCTGCGGAATCCAACAACAGTGAAAATGAAGGTTTGGGAAGTTTCTCACACCTTTTGTATCCGCGGTCTTTTCCACCCAGCCGCTCTCCCAGCTTTCACCTTACCTATTTTACATCCTATCCTAAACTTTTGTCCAATCCTACCCTAAACCTTTTGTCCTAAGCTAAGCTCTTGCCAGACCCTTTGCCTAAGTCTATCCTCGACTAAATAGACTCTCTGAATGTGGTGATAAGGGAAAAGCTAAGGCTGGATATACAGTTTGCCCTGCATAAGCAATGAAAAGGAAGGGTATGACCCTTTTGCTATTTCATTAATGTAACTATATTTTTCTAACTATACTACAAAAGAGGGAAATACAATTGTAAGTGTTAATCAGACCCAGCCAGTAAACTGCCAGCTAGATTTGTTAGTCTTTATTTCTAGTGGTTTCTGATAATTATGGAGGCAGATCTCTTGGAGTTTATTTAAACAGGTCTGTTCGAGGGTGAGAATGCCAGTTTTGCAGTTCTGTGTGCATCTCCCCTGTATAATCCGCATCTGAGTTGCGCTACGTCCCCTTGCTGATATCCTCTGACTGCCTCAGACAGAAAGGTTATAGTCCTCCCAAGGCAAGGGAGGCACACAGATCAGAGAGTGGGCTATCCCTGGGTTTCTCAGCAGCTTCTCTCCAAAGCCTCCTTCTCCTTAAATTGCCGAGCTCACCTCTTCACCCAGGATGACCACCTGGCACAAGAGCAGCTGACAACAACACATGCCAGCTGCCCAGCTACTCCTCAAGGACTTTCTGTCTTCCCATTGCCGCTGCTCAGTTAACTTGTCTGCCTGGTAGGCTGCTTAGCCACAGTAATGCTTTGAAATTTGCTGTCTGGTAGAATCTCATTCACTGACACATATCCTACCCCTGTGAAATTTTACTGGACAACACGGTATCATGTTCTGGCATCCTGCTCCAGACAGAGCTATTGGATGATATTAAGTCATACAGGACTTCTCCTCCTCAACTCTCCAAGGAAGGTCTGCAACTGTTCATGAAAATCCTTCTATTAAAAACTGCTGAGAGAATTATTATTTTTTAATAATAAAATGGCAGATCTGAGCATCAAGACTTAGAGTGTGGTCATACATCTGAACTGATCTGCAAGGCTTTTCTTTTATTAATACCATATTATGAGTGTTTCTTCAGATCAGAAGGAAATAAGTCTGAGTGGTTCTGTATTAGTGATGAACTGATAATCAATTTTCTACCTTAAGAATTTGGTTTTTTTGGTCCTGACACAGGAAGATGTTCCCCCCAAATTTTCACAAATCAGCTGAAGGAAAGTGTCAACAAACAAAATGTCAGTGTTTGATACATTTAAAAGTGTTTTCATTTCTGTCTGCACCCCTTCACATATGAAATAAATTCAATTTCAAAACAAAAGGTCAGTTGGAAGTAAAACCTAAGCAATCTGTAGTCAAAAAGCAGATTAATATTTTCAAATTTTTCCAGAACTTTTCTACAATTGCTTTCTTAAATGAAAAATGTAATTTAAATAACTTCAGTTTTATTAGGGGAAACTATCCTGTCTAACTGGAATTCTCTGAAGAAAAACCTGGTTTGAAAGCATTTTTCTCACTGACCGACCCACAGAGGAATCTATTCAGATCAAAGAGAAGATGGATACTGATAAAGGTATCTCCTCTGCAGATCAAATAAAATGTGTTACATGACTATAGTCCTGACCTGTTACCTGTCTAAGCCAAAGAGCTCTTGGGGCTTCCTACAAAGCCTGCCATGCGTGTTCCTCTAGAATTTCCTCAGAAGGCAATCAGGCATTAAGGTCTCATGTCAGAAGTTAGCCAGTGCCCTAATACAGCTTGCACACAGAAACCTGAACCATTAATCGTATCTGCCCCACAATGTTAGCACAGTTGTCAAGATGTAGTTACACAAGCAGGTATGTCGACTCCTTGTTTTATATGCCTGACTTTAGATGTCTAAGATAGGAGCGCCGCCTCCCACCGTCACCAATAAACAAAGGTGAATTCAGAGCTCTTGAGAACTGACTGTTCCCACAGACTAAGGAAATCTTGGGAAGGCAAGACATTCAATTAGAGATCTGCAGTGGACTGTATGACTAAGCATGTGCTATTAAATAAAAAGGCGAGGAACTCTTTCCTCTGTGCCTTCAAGACGGGCTGGCTGCATCCAAGTTGTCTGCTGGGAACAGTCCTTGGCACATGTGAGTCCCTATCCCGTGCTTGGCAATGCTGTTCAAGAATGGATAGCTGGTATAGTCCAAACTGTGCCAAGGACCACGCCAAGGCTATGGATGATCATAGGATAGTTACTGCTCAAGGCTATGCTCTGGCCATGCTTCATTTACACAGGTATGGCTTGTGGGTCCCAGACTCTCAACCCACCTCCCTCCTAGCCTGGCCAAAATGAGAGAGCGCATACAGCTCCACTTCTTGATACTGTCCTCTACTTGCAATTCTGAAGATATCTGAAGTTTCTGGATTCTGAGAGGAGACCACCAAAACATAGCACTGTGACGTGAAACGTGATTTTTACTCAGCAGCCTTTCTAGAAATACCCTACCCTCCTGAAATGATTCCTCTGAGTTCTACTGCCTTGCAGACACCAACAAAGTACGAGAATATTATTGAAACTCAAATTGCCCGGTAGTTGCAAGCAGCTGCATGGGTTGGCTTACTTATTGCATGTGCCCCATTCTCCTCTCCATTCACAGTGGCTTCTCCGTTCTTTGGTGTGTTCTGCTGGGAAACAGCAGTCGTAGTTGCTCCCGCTGTTGCTGCCGTTGCTGCTGCTGCCGCCGCTGCACTGGCTTGTTGCTGAGCTAGTTTCTCTCTGAATGCTTGCTGCCGGGTCTGAACAACATCAGGCATCACCGCGTCTATCAGAGACAGTGATTCTATCGGCCTGCCGTCAAATACTGTACCATCCTGCAGGGAAAAAGAGCAGAAGTGAAACTGCAAGTTTAGGATCTTCACCATTTAAGGTCGGCAAAGAGGTAATGACATAAAGAAACAAAACTAGGTTGTGTGAAGAAACTGCACTTTGACTAAACCAACAGTGCCACATTATTACGGACAGTCTCTCTCAGATCCAAGATGGTGGCACCCATGTTCCACTTAGAAATCTGTTTGATGAATAAGTCATTTACTGTAATTTTATAGAAAATTCAGGCATAAACACTTTACATATGCAAAAAAATTATGCTGGGGAAAAAAAAATGTTTGATGACAGAAAGTTTCTCTGCGTTTTGTATTTGGAAAAAAAGAGTCATGGCTAAAGCCACAACAAAAGCAAATAGACTTTGGTTGAATTGTTTGTCTTCCTGCACTTGCAGAGGCATAGAAATGGAAGCAGCTGATGAATAATGAACCTCAGCCAAAATAAGATGTATGCACAAATTCAGTGGTTTCTTACGCGGTGTTCATCAACCCGGTACCACCAGTTGTAGCTGATTGTACAGGACTGCTTTACCATTATTTTTCTTGTATGCCGCTTGTTTTATTCATACTAGTTATGGATTTCATTTTGATTTCTGTAAATTAGGCTTCAGGTTTAACAACTGAGTTAACCTTTAAGGGCTGTTTTTTAAGACTTAATACAGACTCAGGTCAATAACTGCTGTATCTACTTAGCTTTACTTCACTTTCACTTTCCTATTATCTTCAATATAGGAAAAAGGTTTTAGTAGCCTCCGTAAAGTGCCATTTTACTGATCTTCTGCAAACTCCCCTTAATTCTTTAAAATTTTCCAAGACCCAGCAGTGAAAGATTTGTGTTTGAGGAATAGTAGATAAGATTAGGATATGGATAGATGAAGTAGCTGGGAAACAATATAATTTTCAATAGATAACAATAAAGAAAAATAACCATTTGGCTGACTAGTACGCTTCTGTTGGACTAGTCATTGAATTACCCCTTACAATTACAATATTAAGATAATACATATTTGTTTCCTCACGGGGAAGAAAAGGAGGGGAGAGTCATTAGAGAAGAAAAAATATAAGCTCTCTTTCTCCTCAACATTTTTTACGTAAATGTCTCTACAGACATTTATTTGAATCCTGCCTCAAATCCTTGCTACACAATGAAAAAAATGTTTGCCAATGAATTTTGGCATTTACATTTTTAACTGTAAAACTGCTCACTGGATTATTTCCATGACTGCCCTTTAACAGATCACAAACAATACTTAAATTTTATATACATTAGTTTACAGACTCACTGATTACTCGCTGCTCTTGAGTAATACACATAGAGATGTAACACATACAGAAGCATATATGTAACCCTCACTGGCATTCAGATGTAGCGAGAACGGCCTTTGCTTTGCTGTAACGTACTTAACAGTACGTATTTGAAGAGAATCAAACCACGACGAGAGCAACATAAATCTTAATGGTGACAACGTGTATTTTTAGATTGTTCTCTCAACTGAGGCTGGTTCTGAAGCTGGATGCTCGGGAGCAGACCCCTACAGCTGTCATACGACCTGAACCGATAGGTGCTGTTCATGGCTGAAAGTTTCTAACTGTGTAGCTCCAATTTCAGGCACAGGGCAAAATGTTAAGCAGCAGCAAATTGGGACAGATTTCTAACACTGGTTTGTTATTACAACTGCATCAAAGTGCAGCTTGGCATGAATGTCAAATGTCATTGCCCCAATTAAAAAATGACACATATGCAACTCTTAAACACGGTATCGAGTCATAAAAAGAAAACCGCACAGAATGTTACTGATAAAAACAAATGAGTTTCCAAACTACACACAGCAAACAACACAACCTTTTCTCTATTTTATATTCCTTTGTTCTCACCCATGCTGTTCGCATGCTACATTCAGCTATAGAGGAAAACACAACAGCTTTTTATGTATTAATATTTATTACAGATCTCTGTCAATTATGAGTATCTATGGTAAATATTTTGTAATGCAGTACTTGCTTATCTGTCATGCTTCACTCTCTCAAAGCATCATGCCTTTAAGGTTGGCAGGGCAAAAATGCTGGCTTTTCCCACATCCCCTCTTTGTTTCCCTTGGCAGTTCAAGGAGAACAGAGACACTTTGTGGCTGCTCATACAGTCCTCACAGACAACCAGTGCCCCAGCCAGGGGCAGAATTTACACACAACCGTTTCGCCGTGTACATGAGAGGGCGATCCCTGGTCTTAAATGATCTGAGCCAAAGTCACTGAAATCAGACAGAAGCTCTCCAGTGACCTCCGTGGATTTTTGATCAGGCTTCTCATGGCTTGCAAGCAGTGCTGCCTGCTAGCAGGTGTCAGGGAGTGAAGTTTTAACCTACACTGCAGGCTTTTCCTGCCAAATTCCACTGTGACCTTGAACATGCAAGACTGTAAACACAGACGCATTTTCTTGTTAGCTGGAAGAATCTGTGCACCCCGGATTTGTTGACTGGGGTAGTGGAAACACCATAAAATCCACGTAAGCAGCGCAAAGAAGGCCTAAATGCCACAGCTAAAAATTGAAATACGTATCGATCTCAGAGCTTTTCAGCTTTCTGCTGGGGATGGGACAAAATATAAGGAACAAAATTAAACCAGATCAAGAGAAACCGCAGAGTGGTGGCTTGCGTCCCTGGGCTGTTGGGACACCTTGCTTCGCCAGCCCCGGCATGCCGGGTCAGTGATGCGAGCTGTGCCAGTGGTGGCAGGGCTACTTACTTCGTCGGCAGGGCTACTTACTTCGTCGGCGGGGCTACTTACGTCGTTGGTGGGGCTACTTACGTCGTTGGCGGGCGTACTTCACTGGCGGGGCTACTTACTTTGTTGGCGGGGCTACTTACTTCGTTGATGCTGATCTCGGCCTCCACATACTGGAGCCCCTTCTGGAGGATGGAGATGAGTGCGGCAGGTGGCACTAGTGTTCCGTTGATGTTGGACTGGCTGATGTGGCTCTCAATACCGAAGGTGAAGGCCGAGTGGGAGAAACCTGAGAGCAGGAAAAGGAAGCCATGACATGAAATCTAAATGCACCAGCCAGATACACCTTCACGGGCTAAAAATAATTCTGCTCCGAGATCTGAGAGACGCTGCCGCGTAAGCAGAAGGACACGGGCTGGCTGCATGGAGCCGGGGAGGTTAACCAGAGCCATCCTGACCGCCCTGCCACCACCACCGCCCAGCCCCCTCCCCTACACGCTGCACATATAGGGGAAGCCGTATAGAAATGGAAACGCACGCGGAGAAAAATAACCAGAGAGCTGCACTAACTGAAAGCAAAACCAAACACATAAAAAATAAGAATCGCCACAAGGGCAAGTCCAGCTAAAAAAAGCGCCTCAAATCTTCATTTCCCTTGCTGTATTTCAGTGTTGGTGTTTGCTGAAGCTAAATACTTAAATTCTGATCAGCGTGCAAGTTGTATAAAATCAAGGCATAGATGCAGCTGACACAGGGGAGCCATTCCCTTGTACCAGGGAAGAGATTTCAAATCCTCTGCTCATTTATTGCTGAGTACAATATGATGTGCAGAGCATTCCCATTAAAATGTGAAACAACAGAAAGGCCACTCCTGTAAATCTGTTTTCTGAAAGCGAACAGTAATAGCAAAAGTAATTAATTGGGATCTGCCAAGCAGCAGACGACAAGCCGGTGCGGCGGCCCGTCCTTTAACCAGAAGTCTTTCTCGTCCCTGTGTCATTTTTGTCATTGTCTGAGAAGTAAGGGGTAATGAAGGTGACGGCACTGACAATTAAAGAATTTTGGTGGCCAGATTTTAAAGAGCGGTGCCTTAAATCCTGGCTGAAGCTGCTCAAAACTGTTGCTGGGTATGAAGGCGAGCGCTGCAGGGTGACTGTACGTAGGGGCAGATGCGGGAGGGGGAAGGGGGAACAGGATGTAGATATAACTGTAGGAACCCATTTATCACCACACTGTCTCCAGAGCATTAATCTAACATTAAAAGCCTTGGGGAAACCACCCATGCACTGTCTCAAACAGGAAGAGCCCTCACAGTCTCCACTGACTAGACAAGAAAGAAAAGAAAAAAAAAAAAGAAAAAAAAAAAAGGAAGAAAAAGAAAGCAGCTCTCAAATGAAAATCCTTCCGTTAAATATAGCTGCGCCTCTTCCCCTTGTCAACAGTAGTTTCATTTATAGTTTTGTCCGTTAAGGGATTTCCCCCATATCACTGCAATGTCCAATTATGTGTGGGCTGGAGGACGGGATTTTGGGCTCGCTCCACAGTAATGCTTTCTCTCTCACTCAAATAGTTTTCAAGATCCTTTTTGTAGCTAGCTCAATTATGATCATAGATAGATAGCAAAAACAAGCTGAGAAACAGAATGCCTCCCACATTTGACACCAAGGTATGTATTTCTCTATGATTCTCTCCCCCTACACATTTTATTTTGCCACTGTTTTTCTCCTGTTCCTGGTAACAGCCTCTGTCCTCTGCCTTCCCAACGCTACCTTCCCTTCCTGGTACTCCCCCAGTTTTGGGGGATGGTTGGGATGCTTTGGACACTTTTTAGGAAGTGGCGGGTCCACCTATGAGCAGAATTACGTAGGATTACAAGGCATAAAAATAAAGCACAGGAAAAAACACCTGAAAAACTGCAGTGTCATTTCTCTAATCCCTGGTCCAATTCCTATCCTGTATTGCTCTTTATGTCCTGGTCTAGTTTATGAGCTGCTGGACCTCCTGCTGCATCCAAAATAGCAATCTGCAGGGCAATGTTTTTCCCTTGTTATTAGTTTTGTAGGACATGTAAGCATATTACTGGACACCACAATGAGGAAGAAATCAAGCACTGAGCACACACGGCCTGCGTCTGACAGATCTCAGGCTTGATCACTGAACACTGAAATCTCTATGTATATATAAATACATGGCATGCAACTAACCAGAATTAGAGAATCAGATCCCACTTAATTTACGTGTATTTAAATTAATCAACAACAGTAACAATACCTTCTTGAAAAGGAATGGACTTTAAAATGCATGACGGATAAGTCAGCAAATCTACTTAAGAATAGAGAAGAATGGGAAAATTAAGCTGTTGTCCAGAAGCACTGAAGTTGACTGCTAAAAAAGCCAGCAGCTAGTTTGTGACTCGGCAGCTCAGAAAATTGTAACGTGGTCTCTGATTCAGTCGAAAGGCAGATGGCATAAAAATGGCAACCAACAAACATCGATAGAAAATATAAAAAAAAGGAAAATCATTACTGTGGATCTACAGTAGGCTTACTTTTAACTATGACTTTGTACCTCTCTTCCTTGAGTTGCCACATCCCTAAAGAGCAACACATTTCACCTCACTGCACGTGAGAGAAGGAACTTCTCAGAACAAAACCCAGTTGTGCTATTGCAATGAATCTTGTTATTCTACTGCTTCTCTCAATGCTAAGAAACTATTACCAAAGCACCTGTTAGATGAGGAGACAGAAAACTCCTGGCTATGCTGTCACTGAAGAGCAATCTCACTCATGCATCTCCAGCAGTTGTGACAAACTTTCCTAAAATCTTATCTGGTAAGATCTAAATACTGCAAATCAATGAAGCAAAAACTACTTAAATGGGTGCTGCTAGACACTGTGTTCCTCACCCCTCTTGGAAAAATCCTCCCATACAATTGTAATCAAAAGAAAAACACAACAGAAACAAGTCAACCAGCTCACTGACCGACAGCTAATTACCTCCTGATTTCTTGTACTACCATAGCATTTATATAAGGCTCATAGGAAAGTAGACCAGTTTTAAAAGTAACACATGCAGTTAACAAAATCCTGAATGAAGCTGTACCCACATCAGGTTTCTGATAACGCTGAAGAATCACTTGAGCTTTGCTTTTATAGTTACCAGATGTCACCAGCTCTCTTCGGGGCTCTGCATGTGGGTGCACTGAATTATACAGCAATGTCGCAGCTCTATAGTTCAGTCTTACAAAAAGGCAATTTCTATTAAACAAAGGCAAGTTTTTCTAAATGTTAGCTTGTGTTACAAATGTTAATTTGGCCTTCCTTCTAAGTGCATGAAACCACACTGGGGAATGCAAAGCCAAGACACGAGCACCCCTCCTCCTCCAGTGACTCTGTGCAGGCTGTCAAGGCAGTTGGGGAGCGAGAGCAGACAGAAGGTGCTCTGCAAGTGGGGATCTGAAGAAAGGATGCGGTAGGGATCGCATAAAAATGCAACAGACCCAAACTCAAAATGCTACAGTAGCAGTGAAATGAATGACAGTTGCAAATCTGTGTCTGTATGCATTATTCGTCATAAATTTTGTCATTTCGGTGACCATAATAATCACTCTATAAAATAGTAATTTCTATTCAAATAGCACCAATAAATGAAATCTTAATGCAGTAAAACCTTCGAGGACACATGCAATGAGACTATGAGCTTTTAAGGTTAAAGACATGAACACAAAGGGCCGAAGGGCAGAGAGCACAGCCACACACTGAGCCGGTTTCATACCAGTGAACCAGTCGCTTGTGCTGTGACATGACCAGTGCCTTGAATGGCATCTTTCAGCAGGCTTAAGAGAATGGCTTCGAGGTTTTTTTCTACCTCAAAAAAGATGGGAAAACATAAACCATCAAACTATGTATAATCTGTAAATACATTAACATACATGAAAAAAAAAATCCAAATGAACAGCACAGATCTTGGTATGATCAACTTAAAGGGAGGTGGACTTATCAACTGTGGAATAGTCGGTCTTGAAAGATATTACAGAGCATAAAAGCATAGAGGAAATAATGAATGCAGAAAAAATGACTTAAATGACATCCCCCAACTGCAAAAATTGTCATGCAAGTGTTTTAGACTTGAAAACTGAGTGAAATTCTTCATTGAGAGATTCCTGCACTTTTTTGTACCGACAGTGGTAACAGGTCCTGGTCTGTGCTGCATCTTTTCCCACACCGAGGTGTCTGTATATACTCTCAGTGGCACATACACTGCCACTGGGGAATTCTTGCCCTAGGCAGTGCCAAAAAATGTGTATGTAGTGATGTGTTTTGTAGAATTTCACTGATAGATTCTGCTGTAACTGCAAAAATGGAGATGATCGAGATTTTTTTCCCTTGGCTGCTCCTTTTTCAGTTAAAAATGGCCTCCCCTTAAAACGAGATTTGTCATCGATCATTAAATGAACATAATGCTCCTCCTTGTGTGCTTGTTTGATCTGCAGGCTACGTAGTTTTAATTGTTTGTAATATGCCTGGTTCGTGGCAGAAATGCCTGTCAAACGTAGGCGTAGGAAGGGCACTGGGCAGCCACACAGCCTGGGGAATGCCTTGTCTTCTCCAGAGACGCGTCTCGCCTCTTCTGGGAGCGAAGGATTCTTCCTTTTAGGCACACAACTGGGGTGCTGCCGCGTATTCCCCACGCTAGCTCATCTGGCAATCACAGATCCAGCTAACTGACATTCACTAAGTGCTCCTTTCATTTTCTGATCCCTTTAGCACCGTAAAAAGCAGTCTTGTTTAAATTGCAATCTTAAATTGTAACAGCTACAGTACCTACTGCTGCGTTTGTACGGGTGAGGGCAATGACAAAGAGGGGTCTGTGGAAGCAGTGACTTCTGAAGTGTTTCAGTCTTTGCCGGTTACTCAGGAATTACCTCGGGAATGCCCTGATTAGCAATAGTTAAGCAATCTGTTGAATACTGCGGAAATTTTCTGTTTGTGAGCTAACTGGACTTAGTTTTCCCTGGTAAATCTAACTAGTATACTGTTCAAATAATTTTTTAAAAAACAGATGTTTCTAAGTTATTTGCAAATTACTCAGTTTAATTATTCATACTGTAAGATTTTTCACTGAAACATTTGTTACTGTAGAATGAAACAGAGAATAAAGAATTATGAACATCAAATTGCCTTTCACACACATCTCAGGCATCTCTATGATGAACAGTCTCTATCCCAACACTGACTACAAGTAACAACCCGCTCCTACAAATCTTTGTATAACTAATGCCCAGTGTGGCCCTTTGTCTTGGAAAATGGTGAGATTTCATACGGAGGTCTGTGTCATTTCCTTTAATAAATTTTCCTATTTCTTTAACTCAAGCAGTCCAGATTGAGGTTTTCAAATACAGGGATCTTACGTTCAGTTTCCAGAAATCACTAAATTAGTGATGTTATTACCTCAATAGAAAGAGAGAAAAAAAATAAACAAGGAAGCATAAACTATCTGACAATCCCTTCTTTTTCTGTAACAATTTAACCATCTCCAGGTGGAAATAACCAACATTTCTTATTTCATTGATTTCTCTGACATTGTGTTGTCTGTCTTTTTGGGAATTCCCAATACCAGCTCTTCCAGTCCTCACCTCTGAAGTAACACGCTGTTTTCTTCAAAAGTATTTGGCAGGTACAGGATACAAAAATGAACAAGGTTTTAGAAATGATTAAAACTTCTGGCTCAGTAGAACCAACCTGCAACTGCTATAATGGGATCCACTGGCAATCTCAAGTTTTCTGGCTGTATGGGTGCCTGTTTTCTTAAGGTAGTCTTGTACTTGGCACTACTGCTGAGACTCTGACCGATGTAAAATTCATGCAAGAATGGAAGGCACGCAAGAGCTGACTACAGCTGTACAGGCTGCAGGGAAAAAAAGGTGGTTGTGAGGGGCTAAAGGAAAGTCATCTTTATGACCATAAATGGGTATATGGGCAAAGATCCTGGGAGATTTAGACACATCAAGTAGAAACATTCCACAGCGTAATGAGCCAAAAGAAAATCACACGCAGGAGGAAAAATGTCCCCACACAGTCCCATCAGCTGCTTTACCATATTACCAAACCCAAGTAACTCCAAAGCTGCCCACGCAACTGTTTGCCAAAGAAAGCAGATGCAACCAGTGGAAAAACATCTTCCCAAGTTTGACGTCTGGGTCTTGGGAGTGCCATCTAAGCAGGAAGGCAAGAGTGGTGCAACATGGTGTTCTGAAATAAATTAGAGCCCCACCACTACAGTTTAAAACAATTCCACTAAAGAAGAGTGAAATACGACCACTAACAAAATCATTTCCTCCAAATACTAATGACATACAAACAGCACAGTTAACACTAAATTAAGACTTCTGTAGGTCTAGATTTACCAGTGTAGAGAAGCAAGGGACACATAGCACTAAGGGCATATCTGAATGCAACTTCTGGCTGCAAAACCAGAAGCAAACAGTTTAACTTAGTGCAACTATATTTTCTTAATCCTGGCCCTAACACATGCTAATCTAACTCCTGAGGTAAATGACGTAATTTCTTGCCCACTACACAAGAGAATACAACCATGTTCTTCCCTGTACTTAACTGTAGCTGCCATTTCTAGTCTAGTATAGTAGTATATTTCTAGTATAGTATCTAGTATTTCCCCTTCTATATGATGCACTGAGTGAGAACTGAGACTGTAGCATGGATCCCTATCCTTGCTTCTCCTTAGATTTCTGTCTAAGTGTAATTATGTATCTGTAAAAACATGGTCATAAAACCCTAGTGTACTTATGCCAAGGTGTCACAAAAAGGACACCAGTTTCTTCCAATTACGTTTGCTTGCAGTTAGTAAGTGTCTGGTGCCTCAAGCCACTGATAAGGTTCTACAAACAGTTAAAAAAAAAAAAAGGTGGGCAAAAATCCTACACCACATCTTGTTTATTACTCACAGCAGACTGAGATTCTTCTCCTAGCTGAGCTTTTTCTTTCTCAGTAATACATCCTGGAGTGCCTCTCTGGTTTTGGCAGCATCTGCTTATTTTTGAAGACTTACCTTTGCAATTACATAAAGGGCTTAACAAGGACACCATTAGCAATTTAAAGTAGAGAACTGCAGTTGAAATATATTTTTAGAAAAATCAGCTGAACAATAGGGCTTGTACATTTGTTTCAAGATTAGGATTGCTGAACGATTAAAATTATTTCCAGAACTCTGGGAAATGTGTCCTGTATTACAAGCTCTTTCACAGTCCTTGGGAAATATAAAGAAAGGATCCCTAGCTGTAGGTTGTGTCAGTTGCCAAAATTATAGTGTGCCTGGTTACCCGAAGTTTTGTAGAAGCAATTTCACTAATAATAAATGTTACACCCTTTTTTCTTGGATATCTGACCTGTTCACCTTCTGCCAAGAATTCAGAGTAAATGTCTGCTACCCAAAATTATTTTATTATGTGCCAAAGAATGTTTTTGGCAGGTTTTTTTTTCTTTTTCATGCAGGAAAATATGTTGGAAAAGATTAATACAACTTGGAAATGATCTTTTGATGAGCAGTACTTGGCACTCACTGTTTAAGCCTTTCTGAGGGCTGCAAATTAACAAAAAGAAATATGATACAGACAGAAAACAGAGCACGAGCAATGGAAAGAGGAACTTAAAATCTTTTGCAAACAAGGTCTGAATAATCCCCTTTTTCACTCACTGTGTAAATTAGACTGACAATTGTGAATAAATGTCAACACAGATCTAGCAATTTAATGCAACTACAGGCAAGGTTTGAAATAACTTACAAAGGCCATGGCAAGGAAAAAATAATAATCTTTTCCTTCTAAACTATATGGGATGCTGTTATCTTTTAGCCCTGTCTGTGCAACGTCCAAAGAGACATGCATCGTTTTAAGGGTCACACTTATAGAAGAGACTTTCACAGTCACGTGTACTTCACAATTTATTTCCATACGCTATGTTCTTCTATCAGTTCTAATATATACCTATAAGCGGTGGCAAGTCGGACACCACAGCTGACGCTCAGTGGGCATTCAGGAACTTCCACACCAGGATGGTTTCTGCTGGTGGTGACTACAGACAGACTCCTAATACAGCTACGCTGGTTTGGTGTGAGGAGGGGTGATTTGTAACTGCCATAGCTCTGCAGGCAGAAAGTCCCCAGTGTGCAGGTTATTAGCAAAACTTGCAAAGCTGCAAGATACAGCTTCTTTCACTGGGCCTGGAGAATCGTAAGAAAAAGGATTAAGTTGACAAGTATGTAGCACTTCACTGGTTTTACTAGCAAAGCCGTCTTGACCTATAGTATCTGCCTTCCACCCAACATCCTATTTTCTTAATGGCCCTAGAATAATGCATTTATGCAAGCTTTAAAAAACAGGACATGAAGTGGTCAGAATCAAAATCCGTGCTACAGAATAAATTTGCAAAGGTGTAATTGTTTATGTTTGCGTAACTTAAAAATCACCATGTTTGCTCAGTGTCTCAGATCCAACCCTGTATGGCGACTTTCAGGCCAAAGAAAAATTAAAATAGCCAAGTTTAGAAAACTGTGAAGAGACCTAGAAGGAAATACGAAGTAAGCAGGGTTTTGCAAATGGCAAAAGAACAAGGTACTCAGTGTATTTTTTTCCTTCACGGCAACTTACAAAATTCTGCACCAAGTATTGCTTTTCTTACATGGCATTTATATTGCTGTTGTTATGCAACGGGGTAAAAGACACAGAGAAAGAAGTTTTCAAAAGGACCTGTTGAACTGCACCACAAAACATTTGAAATTATCATTTATACAGATGTATATAAAGTAGATATCTGGTCACAAAACTTTAAGTCTGTGCATATAAACGCACACAAAAATGGCTCTCATACAGCTTATTACATTCTTTTGAAAATATAACCAGAATGAAGTATGACAAAACTAATAACTTCTTTAGCTGTAAAAATATTTTTTCCTCCTCATTGTGGAATTCAGATTTTGAGAAGCCGACCATCAAATACTGCTAGTATTCATTGCTCTACAAAAAAAGTACGCAATATGGTTGTGCTGGTTTTGGCTGGGATAGAGTTAATTTTCTTCACAGTAGCTAATATGGGGCTACGTTTTAGATCTGTGATCCAAGCAGGGTTGACAACACAGGGATGTTTTCGCTACTGCTGAGCAGTGCTCACACAGAGCCAAGGCCTTTTCTGCTTCTCCCCCCACCCCAGCAGCGAGCAGGCTGGGGGGGCACAAGGAGTCGGGAGGGGACACAGCCGGGACAGCTGACCCCGACTGACCCAAGGGATATTCCAGACCATAGGACGTCATGATCAGCAGATAAAAGTCAGGGAAGAAGAAGGAAGAGAGGGACGTTGGGAGTGATGGCGTTTGTCTTCCCAAGTCACCGTTCCACATGCTGGAGCCCTGCTGTCCTGGAGATGGCCGAACACCTGCCTGCCCATGGGAAGTGGGGAATGGATTCCTTGGTTTGCTTTGCTTGTGCGCAGCTTTTGCTTTACCTATTAAACTGTTCTTATCTGAGCCCACGAGTTTTCTCACTTTTACTCTTCCAGTTCTCTCCCCCATCCCACTGAGGGGGAGTGAGCAAGCGGCTGCGTGGGGCTGAGTTGCTGGCTGGAGTTAAACCACAACAGTGGTTTTGACTCATGCAGGTGCTGTTGGCTTAGAAACCAATTTGCTTATCTTTAAAGGAAACTGGGAAAAGTATTTACTTTTAACCTATCAGCTTCATCCTTCCCAAGATCTACAGCTTTGATAAGTTTAAAAAAAAAAAAGGTTTTGGAACTGCAGCCCACTAAAGCTTGTTGTCTTCTAATGCTGACCCTGATTTTCTTAAAATGTACTTAGTATTTCCAAAGAGAATAAATGATTACTAGCAGAAACAAAAACTGTGCATAACAATACAGTTCTTATTTGAGAAATGGATTTGTCTTTTCAGCAGTCATCCCTCCTCCAACTACAAAGTATCATTTCAAAGTCAGAGTTAGTCTCACTGTTTCTGGAATCATAGTCACCTCCTCCCTCATTTTGAAGAAATACAGAAAGCAGGGGAGAGATTAAAGAAAAAAAAAAACAAACGAAGGAGCAGCAGTTTATTAAAACCCCCTATATACCCTTTTGATAGTACACTATTTTTACTACGTACATATTATGCTGGGGGGGTTATACGCATTATGTTACATTATATGCAATATATATAGTTACAGATGGTTTCTCACTAGATAGGAATGTTCATTCTGGGGTGACTTTTAGGAAACTCTTTTATTTAAACCAAAACTTTTGTTTGGTCAAATTTCTCTGGTGCTCTTATCCAAGAGTCACTTTAACACATATTCCACTCCTAGAACACCACTGTGGCTTTATTTATCTCAAATAATTCATGAAAGGTCAACCAACAAGTGTTGGTTCTACATGCAACTTCCAGTATATCAGAGATTTGGATCATAAGCTTAAGTCATTTCATTTTAATTGAGTAGGCTGGCCCTAATGAGGATAACATATCATATAAATAGGGCTGCATGCTCACAAATCAGATCTGTGTTGAACCATGAGAATTAAAAATAGAGTTTGTATTGCTCCAAAGCCTCGCCGTCGTACAGCTGAAAAGGCGAAAGAAGCCCTGCCTTCAGTCTTAATAGCAGTTCCTGAATAATATAGTTAGGATCTCATTCATACTGCATTTAGAGATACATATTCACCTACACATTCATAAACACTACTCTGAATGTTAAATATTGTCCCAGCACACCTGTAATAGTTTTTTCTCAGAGGATTTAAATACATTTTAGGACTATAACCTTTTAACATCTGCTGTGAGGTACTGTACACAGTATTAACTTTGCAAAAGTACCTGTGCTAAGAGAAGCTAAGCAAATACACAAGCGTCTTTCTCTCAGTGCAGCTGAGTTTGGTCTATGAACTATAGTTACTCTATACTGCAGGTGGAATACATGTGGCCCAAGAGCCAGTGATAACACATACGCAGACACAAATAACATACGCATAGATTGTTACTGAAACAACACTAAAATGTGTGTTTTATCTTTGGCTGGCAGGATGTCATTTCAAGGCTATATTTTTCCCTCAGCAAACAAAAGGTCTCCATCCTTACTATTAGAGCACAGCTATGTACAGAGCTTCAAGAGCATTCCAATGACTATCATGTTTAACAGCACCTTTATGTATAAGTTCTTTAAAAGATCTTTGAGGCTCCCCAGCACCGAGCAGGAGGAGGCTGGACTAGTTGAATGTGAGCCAGCAATGTGCCCTTGCAGCAAGGAAAGCCAAGGAAAGCCATCCTGAGCTGCGCTACAAAAAGCGTTGCCAGCAGGTCAACGGAGGGGATCCTTACCCTCTGCGCAGCCTTGGTGAGATGTGCCTGGAGTGCTGTGTCCAGTTCTGGGCTCTCCAGTACAAGAGAGACAGGGACACACTGGAGAGAGTCCAGTGAAAAGACCACGAAGATGATCAATGGACTGGAGCATCTGGCATACAAGGAGAGGCAGAGAGAGTTGGGACTGCTCAGCCTGGAGAAGAGAAGCCCACAGGGGACCTTATCCATGTGTATAAATACCTGAGGGGACTGCAAAGAGGACGGAGCCAGACTCTTCTCAGTGGTGCCCAGTGACAGGACTAGAGGCAATGGGCACAAACCGAAACACACATGAAATTCGACTGAAACAAAATAAACCACTTTTTTACTGTGAGGGTGATCGAGTATTGGAACAGGCTGCCCAGGGAGGTTGTGGACTCTCGATCCTTGGGAGATATGCAAAACCCGACCGGACACAGCCCTCGGCAACCCGCTGCAGCTGACCCTGCGGTGAGCAGGGCCGTTGGACCGGATCATCTCCAAAGGTCGCTGCCAACCCGAACTGTTCTCTGATTCGATCGTCTCCTGAGATACCATCCAGCCCGAACTCTCCTATGATCCCAATGAGCCAAATTGGAAGAAAAGATAAAAAAGGCAAAAGAAAAATCATTATCCACTGACTCTACCATCAGTACACACTATTGTTTTTACTGTCATACCAGACAAGTGCCTTTACTGACCAAGTGATTCATTCTTCTAATGAATTATTCTTCAAGGTGTAGATTTTAATAATTTAAGCAAAACCCATGCACTGTACCATCCCCCTTCTACTTAGCAGCAGCCTTCCTACGCAAAGGAAGCAGTTAGCTTTGAAGCAAATTTAGCTGACCTATATATGCCAATATTTCATGCTATGCTTAATCTGAATTATTTTCAGCAGGCACTTCTCTCATCTGTGACTCAGGAACTCTGTGCCATACACAGTTGTTCAAAATACTCTAAATGTACCTCACATGCAGAAAAAGTACGGACTTCAGAGAAAAATTACATAGGCTTATGTAAGGAAAGACTGTTGCATAAGGCACAAATTCAGAAGAACAGAATATTGATCTTCAGTCATTCCCTATTGCCTGAGAACTTACCCAAGGAAATTGCGATATTTACATTTGGTATAAAATTTCTTTGTTAAAAAACAGAATGAGTCATAAAGAAGATATTTTCCTTAAAATTTTGTTGCTTCCTTTTCAAAAAATTGTAAATAGCATTGGAAAAATTGTAACTTAGTACTATTTCAACTACTACTATCTAGCTGGACAACATCACAATGATGAAATCCCAGAAGCTTCAGAATATCTGTATTTTGGATTCTCTCAATTTCCAAAGGCAGAATGACAGTAAGATGCCCTGGATGTGGCTAACAGGAAAGGCCCATGTTTGCACATGCCTAACTCTACAAAGGATTTTGTGCTGTGATTCACAAAAATGCTTCATGCTCTATGTGCCCTTGAGCCTATTCTTAAAACCTGAGAGAAAATCTTATATTTTAGGAAAACAAGGAAATCTGTCAACCATGAACCCAACAGACCAACGCGCTGCTATCATCCTGAATCTACAGAAGGAAAACAACTACGTTATTAGCTCTCTCAATTTTTATGGTTGGTAAGAAAACAAACGACAATTATAAAGTATAATGGTAAATTGTCCCAAGTCAGCAGCTAAAAATTTCATTGACATCTTTTTAGCAAAAACCTTCAGCTAGTGTTTTTATTGTCTAGGACATGGTACAGATTGTACACTGAGGAATAGTTTATCAGGTGTATGTCATAAAACATGGAAAAATTCAAACCGAACACTGAAAGTATAAGCGAAAACTGAAAGTGTTACACAACCTTAACTCTAACAAGTCATTGCCAGACATCCACTACAATAAATACCCTACTAGAGAGCAGTGTAAGCCGCAGACAGCTGAGGAGCTGATTTTCAGATAAGGATTCTATACTGCAACATGCCTGTAAGTGCTGGAAAAGGAACACAATTAAATCGATCAATGCATCAAAAATATCAAATTTGAAAAAGCTTTAATAACTGAATTGACATGCTGGGCTGGGTGAAGAAGGTAATTTATTGTAGCATTTGGACCTATGACAGGATTGGTCACTCACAACAGATGGCAGCACATTTCAGATTAAAAGGTATGTGAGAGATTTGATTTCCCTTGGTTTTGCCCCCCCCCCCCCCCTTTCAATTTTCCTTGGAATCCTTATTACTCCCATTGCATTGTACTGCTCTGACCTTCATACCAAAAGCCAAATAATTACCTGTTTCTCTTTTGGACAGACAAAGCAGAACAGGAAAAACTCTATATTCTGAATTCTATGTGGTTTTTTAGAAACACGGCTCTTCACTCTTAAGAAAACCAACAGAAGGACTATATGAGCAGTGAAGATAGCAAAAGTATGCTTCTAAGAAGTTTGAAGAGGTGCAAAGCTGAATCAACGTAATTTGGATGCCAGAACTGTGGCTTCTTTGGTATAGCTTGTTTCACTTTTGTCAATGCACCTGCTTTGTTGGTGTAACTACAACCACCATAGGAGTATTTTGTGTGCTCCTGTCTTCACACTGGTAGGACACTCATAGTGTAGACATAACCTAAGCTTCATGTTAGTAACTGAGGCCAACATTTTCACTTAAAGGAAGTCTTTGAATTAAGACACCTATAAATAAACATAACCTGACCTGTAAAAAGTTTGACTCCTGAGATAAACAATGCTTGGAAGTACTCAGCACTTTTAAGAACTGGGCCACTTTAAAGTGTGCACCAAGAAGCTCATACTCAAAAAGGAGCAAAGCGAACATTGCAGGACTTGACACTTGGATAGGAAGTAACAATCTTAAAGTGAAATTAAACACTCAATTTTTTTATACCTCAAGGGGGGGCATTCATGGTCCTACAGTAGAAGTGACAACACCTAGCCACCTTAGTGGTAGAATTCCTACGCCATCAACCCATGGAGCCTAAATGTAAATTATGCCCAACTGCTTTGTTTTTCTGGGCATAGATAAGCCCTGAGACAGTCACCTATGTGAAGAGGCAATTATTTACTTACTTATTTTAATACAGCTAAACAATTAGAACCTTAACTTGCCCAAGCCCTGTCTTGTACTGGAGGGATTTGACTGCACTGCCCCTGGACCAGGCATTTTCTCCAGCCTGCTTCTCCAGCAGCAGGCAACTCAAAGCAGTCTCCCTGGCTGTATTTTTTTCTGTTAAACCACATGATCAGTCAGTATATCTCATCAAGTGCCACAACTTACCATTTCATTCCATCTGCAAATGTACTCGAGAATCGTTTTATATTTCCTTCCAGGTAACTGATAAAGCTATTGAGCAGTATTACGCCAAGAACAGATTCCTGAGAGTTCCCACTAGAAGCAACCTTTGAGATGAATATTCCCCAACTCTAATCATTTTTCAAGATGTTTTTGTCGGCCCGTTTTTAATCCATTTGGTTAACCCTAGATTACACTGATTTTACACACTGTTACTTCATTTTGTTTTTAACCACTGTGTCAACAAGACTAAGTAAATGTCATAAAGTAGTCTAAGTGTATTATTGTCAGCACAGCTATCTCTGTCAACTTCATTTGTGATTTTGGAAAAAGCAGTATCAAGTTTGTCCGACAAGATCTATTATCCATAAAAACTTGCTGGCTGGCATTAGGCATGATGTCATCTCTTCATTTTTTGTTGGAGGTATCTAGTTTCAACCTTCCAATGATTTTGCTTGACCTACAGTTACCTGGATCATCTTGTTTAACCTTTAAAAATTCTGGCACAACATTTTCTTTTTCCAGTTCACTGGAAGTCCCCTTGGTATGCCAAGATTTGTTAAAAAGCAACAATAATGGTTTAGACAGTTCAACTCTATTAATACTCTTCTGTGCAAGTTTTCTAGTCCGACAGAGAATTAAGGAGGAAATATTATTACCGAGTTTCACTTCTAACTTCAATTTTAGAAGAGCTGAACTTCTGCTAGAATGACCTGTGAGCATTTTCATAATGAAGTGTAAAGCACCCATCAGTATCTTTGCTATAATGTTTCAAATAATCTCAAGTGCTTCTGTGCCTTGCAGCCGCAAAACATTTGAAATATTACAGGGACAGTTTGCTTTTTATATAGTTGTTCCACTATATGTATTTCCTTTTGTCGTTTCTCTCTTCCTCCCACCATTTGCCTACATTTTATGGGAAAGCCTGGAAGTTTTACAGGATAAGATTAAAGGACAGATACGAGAAGAAAACCCTGAACTTTTGTATGGTCTTGTAAGCAACCTTTAAGGCCGTGTCTGATAGAATTTTTAGAAGCTTTGGGTTCAGCTGATGTTAATAAATAATCAATGCAATAAACTTGTTTTCGGTAAACTCCTTAAACTGTAGAGGTTTGAACTTAAATGGTATTTAAACACTAGCCCTCTAAATTTGGCATGCATTATTTCTGAAGCTATTGATTAAACATCTTTCATCTGCTGTCACATCTTATGGCATTTATACTAGCAGGTGGAAAGACAAGATGCTGTATAACAATTTCTGTCTTATTACCCTACTTTACCTGAAAATACAGATAAAAAAATTTCTTTGGAAAAAACAATAACAGTATGAAACAAGATTCAAACTGAATTTAAGAAGCTTTTAAAATAGATTAGTGGATTCATCATTGGTTATAGCTCTTATTTGCTGAATGGAATTACTAGCAAACTGTCAGGTATATCTACTAAATCAATACCTAACATCTAGATTTCAATATGCTCAGTTTGAAGCATATTTGAGTATTTCTTCAAATACTTAACCTCAACTTCTACTCTCTTATATGGGTAAAATACAACAGAACAGTGGAAATACAATGTTTTTGTGAATGCCTTTAGTATGTGTGGATTAAGTAAGAAAAACATTTGGCTCTTTACGTAAGAAGATAAGAGCAGTACAACTTGCAATTAATATGAAAATTTGAAGTTCTCCCTAAAATGGCAAAAGTGACTGCTTGCTTGTGGGAGACGGGTTACCTAGAAGAACTTTTTCCTGACATTTGCTGATACCACCATACTTGATTGACTTTATAAAGCCTCCTTCTAAATCACTACACAACACTAACCAACCTACTGATCTATCAAGAGGAATGAAAAAGCTAGTTTTCTTTTTTCACATCAGGAAAAGTGACCGTATTAATACCCTGTTATGTAGAATCTCCCCTAATACAAATATAACAACGTAAAACAATTTCAGGATTGTTTAGGCTTTGATTATGTCCATCTGCGCACTGCTCTAATGTTCAAAAGCCCTTTCCAGTGTGGTACCCAATAGCTTATTTTTAAAAATAAACTTTGTCTGAATTAAATTTTAGTTTTGTTAATTCCTTATCTTTCTGTCATCCGACTGCATACCAGAACTAGACTTTTTTTTTTTTTAAAATAAGCTCCGTTATTAGAGAGAATACAATGTGAGAAAACAGCTACTAACACAGGCCACAACTGGACTCTCAAAGGACTGTTCTAAAAGACCAAATCCTGAAGAAGTATTATCAACCTTCTCAATTTCAGTGGAGATTCCTTTCATAGGGATTTGGGTTCCTGGGATTGAAATAGTCTTGGAAGTAGAAGAAACAAATCAAAATAATGTATCTAATGAATGCTAGTTATAATGACCAAGAGAAGCAGGCTAACCCAGTATCTTCTACCTGCTGGGATTTTGGTCCCCTGTCCAAGGCATCTCTCAAGTCTGGAGCGCTCATTCTAGAACTAGCTTCAAGTCTTCTGACAGGAAGACACATATTTTCCACAGAATTTGTTTGTTTGTTTGTTTCAGCATATGAAACACCAAATATTTTTAGTCAATTCTACTTTTACCAACCCAGAACATAGGGCCAGTACCAAGTAAACTGGAATCCTGGCAATAAATCCTTTATCAATGTTTCTCACCTCCCCTATCATCTCTGCACTAACAGAACATTTTCCATTACTGAAGAGAACTTGTACTTCCTGCAAACAGTGGAATCAAGATTACAAAACCAAACTAGATCCTAAATTTAAATTTCAATTTATTTTTTTTGAAGGAAAGACAAAGCTTTCCTTCTAAAAGGAAAAGCTCTGTAAAGACATTATTTTCCGATATGAAAACAGATAAAGGTGGAAGTGATACTAAGACAGAGCCACATTGACACTTGCGCAGCTCAGTTTACATACATAATTACCCTAATGACGTTCTAAAACATCAGAAGCTTGCACCCAAATTTCTGTTTACAGCCAATATAAAACCAGTTTAGACAATCCCTCTTTCCTTAGCAAGTATCTGACAGAACTATTTCAAGTAGCTAAGAAAAAAGATACAAAATCCATGTGCTTTGTGCCTGTGCTGCCAAAAATGACTTTGGCTGAGATAACTCTACAAAAACATTTGTTAACATAATGTTATTTATTTCCTTGTTTTGCCTAACTGCAATGTTTACTTTGTACCTGCGTATGTTTGCACTTTTATTATGTTCAAGACCATGATTTCAAAGAAACATGGGTTCGTGCAAGAAATATTTAGTCTGATTTTATCAGTCTGAAAGACTCAATGCAACATTCTTAAAGCAACACCATGCAAAACGCCGATTCTCCCATTTCATCTATGACCTGAAGTTGTGAGGAAAGACAGGAAATTTACCCGATTCCTGGAGATAGCGATACACCAAGAAATTCACTTCGTCACTGGTTATGCTCATCTTAGCCCAACCTCAATATGATGAGGTTTACGAGAAGTGTAATCCACGCTCTGTTCAAAGGGAAAGAAAAGAACAGGTTTTGTTTTATCTTGATTTATTATGAAATTTGTTATCAAAATAGAGGTGGCAATTGTTAAGGTGTTTAAAGATCTCATATAGTTATTAGAGCTCTTATGTCGCAATGTGAGGCACCCATTAAATATTGTGAATCAAGTACTCAAGCTGGACTGTACCTTTTATTACAATTAAAGAGCAGTATTTAACACACATGAGAGATTCAGAAGGAGCGTTTTAAATCTTGGAAGCCTTTGCAAATGTCAACTCTTTTACTTCTGTGGCTTTACTACAGGTTCTTCGGACACTCCTTTTTGCTGTGTGAGTATTTTCTTTTCAGCACTGCTGGCAATTACAGTCACGTATAACAAACCAAATCATAACCTTTTTGCAGACCCAAATTTGTAATCTAGTTTTCTGTCCAGTAGCTCATCCACTGAAAAGACAGATCCTCTCCTTACAAAACCATATTACGCAGTGAACTTTATTTAAGTTTCCATAAAATAGAAACAAATCTAAATTTAAGATGAGCCTGCACATTTTATTACTGGGGTGGGATGGGGGGGAGAGAGAGAGAGGAAAAAAAGAGAGAGAACGTCATATACCTTGTGCCAACAAGGAATACAAATATCCTGGCATTATATAAAGTTACAATGTCTCTGCTGATTAATGGTGAGCAAGAATTAAACTTCAATTATTCACTTAAGTAATAGTAACCTTTAGGATGACAGTTTTACATTACTATTTTGGGCATATACTCTGATAATAAAACCGTTGTTTTTAGATGATAAATTTGAACATTTTCCATTAAATCTTGATGATTCATTTCTGTTTGGGAATCTGACTTAAGTAGTTTGGTTTTAAAAGCCGTAAGTACTTCTCAGACATAAACTTTGCAACTTTGTCAGCCACACCATACCTATAACTAATCACGTAAAGATCTGGATGCAGAAGCACACACTACGCTCTTGTCGCGTATTACAAATGAAAGACCGTAGGCGTGTGCCGTTTGTTTCAATTTCCCGTATGTCTCTTCTTGGCAAGCGGAAAGGTCTTTGTTCATCGAAAACCTCTTCAGTAATTCCTGTTGCCCAAAGTAGCACCTGCTACTGCAGGCAATGCTGATCGACTACAAGTTTCCCCTGCTGATGATTTAAACCAGCAGGTCACTCATGACTGTAACAGATGTCTCTGCATATTTATGTAAATGGAGGTCTTTCGAACCCCGGTAAGCCTTTTATTCTCCTGGGCTGCTATATTTCATCAATGGCTCGGATGCTGGTTTTCCATAAGAAACCACAGCTTGCTAATTTGGGAGACATCTTCCTCAAGTATTCTAGTCTTTATTATGACAGTTTGTGCTTCACAGAGAACAAGAAGAAACAAAATACTTAAAATTGTGTAGTCTCAGTGAGGAAAATTTCATCTACTTTTGGAAAGGATGATCACTTTCTGCTAAGCTTCTGGCCGAGGACAGTATCAGCTGTATCCAACATCCAGTCCTGTCACACATGCCACGTATTGCCCAGGGAAGCCATTCAGTCTCTTTTCTCCTCAATCCCTCATCTGTAAAATGGGCTCAAATTTCTCTGCCACAGGATCAGGAGACTGGAAGCACCGGTAGCTGTAAGGGCTTTAGTTACCAAGGTCGGCGACTGCGGGCAGTGAAAGCACCACTTTCAGTATAACTTTGTACATGCTTCTGCCAGATAAACAGACTTGGTTCTGAATAATTAATAAATCCTTGTGCTCCTTTTTGCATAATCATTACCATACAATGAAGAACAAGACAGACATTCATGGCAACAGTTAAGGCCATTTTCATCCCTGTCTGAGTACTTAAAATACATCTGTATCACTGCTATGGCCGTGATAACAATAAATCAAGAAACTCTGATAGCTGTGGGTTTAAAAAGAACACGCGACATAACACTTCTAAAAGCATTTTAAAAATAGCAGTTTCAGAATTTGGTGGTAGGAAAGTTGGTAAAGATGAAACCTCTTACAAAAATTCAGTTTCAGCAATGACGTACTTTGTGGTAAAATGAACTTTATTATAAAAAAAAAAAAAATCAAGAAACTACAAATGCTGTTTCTGGATGCATCCTGCTAATTTAAGACATTAACATGGTATTTCCCACACACAGAGGGTTGCTTTGGGAAAAAGATGGGAAGGGAAGGGAAAGGAGGAGTGTTGTTTTTTGTTTGTTTTTCTAAATACGACTTTTCTAAAATGAATTAAAACCAGAGAAAATCAGCCTGACTGCAAAATAGTCTGACAGCCCCAGAAAATCCTCCACAGCAGCTACCTTTGTATCAGAATCCCAAGCACACGGAGTAGTTGGATTTACAATGCATTTTCCCTGAAGTCAGTCAACAGGAATTACTTTGACATATGTGTCGGATCGTATCTTTATACACATTGTTACCATGCCATAAATAACCAGATGATCCCCACTCATACATTTAAGGTTTCTTCACTCCCACAGATTCCACTGCAGCAATCAGATACACAACTGCAAAGCTTTTACCCGTCCAAAACGATACACAGATCTTGGCTTTGACCCAGAGAAATCTATTCATTAGAAATGTGGCTGAGCTATGAAAGACCATACTCAATTTCATTAACGCTCTTTTTGATTTCTTTCTTCTCCACAGATAAACACCCCAAATAAAAGAGGCTACAGAAGACATGGTGGGAAGGAGAGGAGCATACTTGTCTTTTGTGTATTTCCAAGTCTGGTTCACAAGGAACAAACAACTAGCTTCCCTCAATTCAATTTTTTTTTAATGTAGAAATGCAAAAGTCTGTAGAAAAATCACAGAAACCTTTAGTTATCATTGTGATAGATTTATTTCTGCTAATTGATGGTCTCCTTTTGTTACCGGCGACTGGTATTACCTAGATTAATAGTTTTTTTAAAGAAATAAATGATAGCTTATAAACAATACCGATGTGCCTTTGGATACACTTCACATTTAACCTAGCAATAACACCTTAGTTCTTCACAACGTCAAGAGGATTTACAAAAAGCATTCAAACACGTGTTTGAACTTTCTTTACTTGAAACACCTTTTCCTGCACCCAATTACACATAATGGAAAGTTCTATTTACTTCAACCTCGCCTTAAAAATTTGGGTTGTGATCCTGAAGATATTTGAGAATGTCCAAACATGTGAGCGGAGCCCACTAAGACTTCCCAAAGTATAATGGATCCCAAACATTCAAAGCCCATCGGTGGATGGGTTGTCAAGGTAATGCAAAATTAAATTTAACACTTATTTTAAATGAACACTCAACTCTCGGTTCTGCTGGGATAGATTTGCAGAAATGCTTCCCATACAGAGGTAAAAAGCTGGGGGGTTATTAGCTCAGATATGCTACCATTGTGCTTCTAGGGCTGCTTGGCTTTTGCTGAACTAAGTCATTCAGCTGGAGTTGAGCTGGCTCCAGCGAAGCTAACACTGCAGCACACTGCCCTGTGCTCTGGGCAACCAGGGCAGCTTAATTCCTGGAGTACACCACCAGACCTGATTTGGCTCCGTGCACCGACTGTTCTCAAATTAAACCTTCCTGGAGCACTGGGAATCTTGCTAATGGGCCGTGCATGTGGCTCTGGAGAAGGCAGCCTCGTGTATAGCTATGGTTCAGCACAGCACTAGCCAGGTCGACTAAGAATAGTTTATTTACATCCCATCCCCTTACTCAAGGATTGCTCTTCCTTCATCCGGCGTATTTTAGCACTGTTGCCATAAATAAGGGAGATCTGGCTGAAGAATCAAGGGAAAATAACTTTTTCAACTTTGAAGTAGCATCTAGAGACACGACTCCTCTGCCTCTCTTGTAAACGATGCTCACAGGGTCCTCCGGGGCTGTGTCCTGCCCTCCAGGCTAACCCCGGGGCAGGGGACGGCCGAGGCTATTTCAGGAAAGGAGTTTACATTTGCTACTTGAAGTAGCATTGCCATCCACAGGGACTGGGAGTTACCAGTCAACCTTCCCCTCAGGAAGGCGGAAACAGGCCAGACATTTAGGGAAAACACCTAAACTAAAACCTAAACCTGAAACCTAAATAGGAAGTCGGGCACTTCCCATTTCTGCATCCAGCTCGGCCGACAGAAACTCATCTGATGGCCAGTCTGCCCCTCAGCTTACCCCCTGAAGAAATCTGCAAGCTCCAGTCTGCTTTAACCGAGTGCTGAGCAGTTGTCAGCTTCTTGGACGATTTTGGGGGGGTCATTATTGTTAAATAAACACCCTCCCCTCCAAAAAAATCACCCCCAAACCCACAAATTTTCATTTACCTCCTGGAGCGGTTGCACTATTTGCCTACTTATTTGACAAGGCTAGGCCGAAATGTCTTTTCCCAACCGAAGTTTCAATGACAACAACATTGCAATTAAAATGATGGTGGGGGAAGAGGAATTGTGTATTTGCTTTGGGGAAAAAAAAGGCAAAAATGAGAGGTTTCATAAAAATGAAAACACTCTCAAAAGTTCAAATATTTAATGTCGCCAAATTGATGCCCTGATGCATGGGAACCAGAGTTCATGTACTTGTGCTCCCATTTTCTCATCCAAGATGGCTCCACGCATCAAGGCGCGTCTCTCAGGACGACTACAGTCTCCCCGGCTCGGAGAAGAGAATGTGAACACGAGAACTAAAATAGACTCTAGGAAGGCACCGTGACAGCATAGCCAAATCAATGTGTTACTGTTTTGCATATGCTCTGTAGTTTAATGAAAAACAACATTTCCCAAAGCCAGAAGCCACTTCTCACAAAACGAGTCACTTAGACAATCTCAGTATTTTCTGTTGAAAAATACTTTCATCAGAAACTTTCAATGAGCCCTACGCTTCTGTATTTCTAGGCTGTGTCTTACCATCGAGCCAGAACGGAGTCAGCAGCCAGCAGCTCTTCCCCAAAGGCTAACGAGCTCTGCTTGGCCCACACCATTGCATTCTTCAGTCTTGGCTTTTATTGCAGCTGCCTCTTCTCGAGGAGGAACTCCAGTACGTTTCTTTCCCAAAATGCCAAAACCGAACTTCTGGAGAGGAAAAGAGCATACTCGGCCCCCTCTCCCCTCACAGTCTCTCCTGCCATTTCATGAAGCTAAAGAGTAAACCGTCTTTTCTTTACAAGCATCCTGACAAAGGAATGAGACCATTGCATTCCTGCTGATTACAAGGTATGGAGCATGCAGCGTGGTTCTTTCCAAACTCCACCTATGCCAGACACCAAAATAACAGCGAGCCCTGTTCAAAATGCAGCTTGTGCATGCGTGACTTCCAGACTCCTCCTTGTAAGGCTTGAACTTGACACCTTGCTTTAAAAAAACTAAACCTAAAACATAAATAGTTACCCCTTCTAGAGATCATGCACTTAAAGCAAATCAAGACGTGCTCACAGTAAGACTGCACCGTATCTCCCTGGCCTTTCCTAATGAGGAGGCAAATAGTTAACTATCCTCATTCTGTAAATGATCACCATAGGTCATCCAAACTATTTAATGACAAAAATGAGGCAATTCAAACCTCTCAGAGCTATCGTCCTAGGCTCTTTACAGATGCTCACAAATGTCTTTGCATCACTTATACTGTTAATATTTTGAGGTTTTCTTCACAAGCCCAGTAAAAAATTTGCTGGTTTGGGGAAAACAAAAGCTGAGATTCTGCAGAACACGGAAGTCTCCTTCAAGAATGGTTATTGCGCTGTACAGTGTGTGCTGTCTCACTTAGAGATCTGTCACCGACGTTTATAGCAGCTCAGTAAGGACAGGGACCTCAAAGAAAAAAAGCAATAGGCTTGTCAGAAAACCTGCACTGCCAAATGTTAAGGCTGGCTCTTCTTTTGGTTTTTAGTTTTAAGTCTATGTATTTACATTGACCTTCTGCTGGTTTTTAAAAGGCCACACTAAACCAAAACAAACCCAGGGAGCCCCAGATCATCCCCATTCTCACCACTGCCTGTAAGGCCATGTTCTGACAAAAAGAAGTAACAACTGCAACTGTATCCGAGATCGTCAGGAAAAATGGCAAGGATATAAAAAAAGGTCTAACTTGGATCCTGACATGTTAGGGTTTCTCACACAATTAATCACTGAACTCAACCATATCAGCGTTCAAAATCCGGTGCCAACTGAAGGAGGAGGAGGTAGAAGTAACGACAACTATAGACATGTGGCAGTGATCAATGAACCTGCAATTCTGTCTTGAAGATGTCACTCTTGATGAATCAAATGCTATATGGGCAAATCTGACAAAAATGGGGTTTTCATTTAAATAAAATAAAAACTTTCATCAGGGAGAAGGTCGGTTTACTATGCAATACCCATAAAGACATGCTTTTGAACAGATGAATCTTTCTTTTTTTAAAGCATAACTGGGCCTACTGTATTTATCCTTTTAAAAATCTGCAATAAATTATCAAAATGGTTGTCCTGTCCTGGAAAAAATGTTAACAAAATAATACATCATCCAGCAAAACATCAAAACATTTAAAAAAAAAAAATCAAACCTACTACAAAAATATTAATAAAAATAACTCGGCCAATTAAAGACTTTGGTGGACAACATTGCAGAAAGTTTTATTTCCGCATGAATACTACTTTTCTTTAAATTATAGATTACATTTCAAACTGAAAAGCCATTTGGAACCAAACCCACATCTATTTATTTTTTTAAAAAGGGCAACTAGAGATATTCCAGCAATTTCTAAGTGCTATTCAAACATTTTTTAATTAATCAACAATTTCCAGCGCAAAATAACTAATTGTCAACAAAAGACAAGCCTTTCATCACAAAATTCCCAGCAAATTCTACCTCCTCTATCAAAAGATGCAGAACTGTGCATCAGGTCTTTCATACTTATAATCTCTTAGTTTTATCAGGTTATTTTTCAGTTCTCAGCTGGTTTACTTAATTACATCAGCCTCCAGCATTTCAGTTCTAAGAGTTCAAGTGGATCTTTTCCAACTCCCTTTGCTGCAGAGTAAAATGGGTTTTCCTGTATTGATCTTTCCTTTTTGGCACTTTGCTAAGCGGAAAAAAAAGCAAACAAACCCAACTGCTCTTCTTAATTAGTGCAATTGTGTTATACCTCTTTTATAGCTTAGTTCTAAGAAGAGGCAACTTCAATGAATCTTTTTCTTTTTTTTAATAAACAAAAATAATGTTTACGCTAGTATATTGTATGGAAAGCCTGGGAAGCCAAAAATAAGACTGATGGGAGAGTAAAAGTTGACAGTAGTTCTAGAGCTTGCAAATGAAATTAATTGTTTTAAAATAAAAAAAGGAAGGAATTAGAGAGGCTTGAGAAATCAAACCACATGATTGGATTTAGTTTGAGAATTAAGATACCTCATCAGTCTTGGAACAACTGAAGTCAATTGGGAATGCTGCCACTAAACAGAACAAGAATTTTCTTCCTTACATGAGCACAAAATGGCAATTAGGACAAACTGGGGGACAATAGCATGTGTCCACTCATTTCAAACCAATTAGTCCAAAACACATGATCATCTGACTTTGCAGTTACTTGTCTGCGTGCGTGTGCATTTCCACGTATGCATGGAATGCAACAAGAAATGTGTTTTAAATCTTACAAGTAGTGCTACACGCTCAAAAAGTTAAGGAAGATTGCAAGTTTAAAAAGATGGCACAATTACTCTATCGATACTTGCTTTTCTTGATTTTTGGCAAGAGGAACAGGTTATTAATACCATCTCAAATTTAACTTTTCACCTAATTTACCTGGATTTTTACTAAAATGTCAACAAAAACAGAAGGAGCAAACATTAGCATTTACATTTTTCATTGGTGCTTCACATTGACAGAGTACTGAGGTGAAAGGAATATGGTGGGATGAGTTACTACCAGAACTAGTTGTACCCGTTTCATTTTCTTTCTGTGACCGCAGACATGAGTAAAATAACACAGCTGAACTTTTAGAATTAACATCCCCCAAATATTCAGAATAAAGCACAGTTTCTTTTTCAGCTGTCGACAATTTCTCTGACACGTCACAGTAAAGATCCACTAAAAGTTCAACGTGAGGTATCTGAGTCCCGAGCTTGCCTGTAAGAATGGATGTAGACAGACACCCGACTGGGATGAGACAGGCCAAGGTCCAGTAGGTAAAACATTTGCCTTTGAGGTGCCACCATGTGGCTGGGACAGAAAAGGAGCTTCCAGAACCTCCGCAGGGCCCTGAGCCACCCGCTGCAGGGGCAGCAGGGGTTAGCAGGCATGATGGCCGTTTTAAATAAGGCAACACCATAGCACGGAATGCAAGAGAGATGGGCCTGGAAGGACAAGTGAGAGACAGCCTGAAGGCCTTGCCCAAAAGATGGAATATCTGAATAAGGCTTTTTTGGTTATTTCTGATTTTTGTCCTGCAACTTTGCTGTTTAAATTGGTGCAACTCCGGTAGCAGGGGCCAAAATCATGATTTTTCCCAATACATCTGAGTACTTTTAACTAGGCTGCAGAATCAGTTTGTGTATCGCTTATGCGCCTTATTTTTGAAGAGCGAGATAAGGATAAAACATCCACATGCGGCTTTTACCGCGTTCCTTACATAAACTACTTCCTATACCACCCTGAGGTATCACCACACCGCTATCACCTTACTGGTTGCAGTGGTATTAGTGCCAGCTACAGCGGCAGGTACCTCCACCACCCAACACGTTACGGACGGGCACGGCAGGCGTGTCGCATAAACGCTGTGAGAGCAGGGGGGTGACCTGCAGTACGCGAAAAGGGGCCCGAGATCCTTTCTCGCCTGCGACCTTGTGTTTAGTTCCTCTGGCCCAGAGCAGCAGGGCGCGGGAAATGCTCTCCGGGCGAGGGGCAGTGAGGCCACGCAGAAGGGCTGTTGGTCCACATACCTGTAGGTTTGTGTTACTCCTCCTCCTCTCCCACAAGGCCCAGATATTCAGTAAAACCTGTGCTTCAATTCCATGTACGTTTGGATTCCATCCTATTTTAGCACCTTTTAGGACGGCTTGACACAGGCGCAGTTAGAGAAAGACTAAACGTGAAAGCCGTTCTGGTACTACTGTCTCATGACAACTACGACTCGTGTTGCAAAACCGATCCTTGGACTTAGCAAAGCTCTACATGTAAGACGATGTAAAACAACAGGAGTCTGCCCTGGACTAAAAACCTCCATTTTTTTAGCCATGCAGACTGGCCCCACAAGGCTGCAGAGCCCTAGAAGCAGTGGTCAGGAGAAGCACCAGTGTTGGTCATCACACGTGGGAGGAGGACATGCACATCCCCGACCCCTCACGAGTTGGGGCCGGGTGCCTGCCCCACGCGCCAGAGCCGCGCTAAGGATCTGCGACGGTCTACAGACCAGCCAGGAGCCACAGCAGCCCGGCCAGTTCATGTCTGGATGGCCTCAGGCAAAGGGAATGTGCCGCGACGTCATTAAGGGGGTGGGTTTTTATTAGCTTCTGCTAATAAGCTTAGCAGATGTTACTGGGAACAGTTTGATGTTATTTTTCCGTCATTTATAACTTTATTTTTAATTTTTCCCTCAGAGCAAGCAAAGGCAGTAGATCTTACCACATATTTCAACCTTAACTTGTTTTCCCTGTAGTACTGTTAAAAGTGTAGCTGAAGATTTTCTTTATTTTTATTATTATTATTATTGTACAAAGGGAAAAAGTATTTTTCCCATTTGCCTACAATTCCAAAATAGCCGAAAGGATTATACTCAGAGTTAAAAAGGAAAAAATACTTTTCAGACTCACAACACGGAATATTTCATCCCCCAAAACAAGTATTTTGTAAATTTTAGATTATGTGAAAACAAAGAATTATAATGGAAACTATTTCAAACTTTTATTACAGCAGATCCTATTATAAACTATTTATAAAGATATTAACTATGGCTATAAATACTTAATGTTTTCTCTTGAAAAATCCTAAGAGAATGTCAATGTTAAATGCTGTAAGGACAACGATTATATAGGATAGCACGATGGAACAACAGAAAAATAAACACACCAATTCAGGTATTTCCATGCTGTGTATTTCTACCTCCAACATTTAGCTCTTAGTGGAAACCTGTTGGTTTTGTTTGTTTGTTTGTTTAAACACAAGCTTCACTCAGTTTACTCCTGGTTTATATTGGTTTGAGCTCTAGAGAAGGGTCACTAAATGCCTCTATTTTTATGGAAGGTATAATACTACTTTCCTTGTTGGAAGGTGGAGGGGGAAGGAAGGATAGAAAGACTTAATTTGCTTTCAGAGGATGCCTGCAGAAACTTCTACACAACCACTGGAGTAAAAGCTCATTTCTAAGTTACTTTGCTGCATTCACATTGCTAAATATTTCACAGAGAAACTTGCCATAAAAATCAATACAAAGAATTAAAGACTGAGAAATCTCCATCTTATGAAAACCACCTCAAGCATCAACTTCAGATACTGTTTTTTAATTTATTTCTTTTAACTCTTCCTTTGTATGCTCTATATCCAGACTGCAAATAGCAAAGAAAAATTCACACGTAGCATACGCAGTAGTATAATCCAAGTTGTACAACACTATCCCACATATTATCTGTCTTTTCATCCATCCTCCTTCCTTTGCATGCTGTAATTGGCCATCAGGGGTGAGGCAGTCTCTCTGTCATTTAGGTTTTCCTGGCTTTCTGTCTTACTGGTAAGACCAGTGGAATAGTTTGTGCTTCTCCTCTTTAGCTGGAGGACATCTGACCATTTTTACAAACGTATCACTGACCATGTATGGAGGTACCAAATGTACAGAGGTTTTTTTCCTCCCCCAACCTTCTATCAATGTTTGGTACATTTCAATATAGTATTTTGCTGTTTCCTCCAGTCTAGGGATAGCAGGAGAGTTAAGCAGCAGCACTTTGTAAGGTTTGTGTATTCAGATAATGTTTTAAGAGTGACTTGCCAGTCCTCAGTTTTTTTGTTTTGTGGTGGTTTTTTTTTTTTTTCATTTGTAGATGGGTGAAGAATGTACAACACAGAAAGATAAAGAATCACATTTCTGGTGGCAGCATCATTAAGTCCTACACAGCCCTAATATAAATAGCAAAGTCTATAGATTAAAAGGCAACGCTAAGAGGAAAGCTTTTTAACCTACTTTTTTTAAAAGCTAAACAGCCTAGAAACTAAGATGAACTCAAAAATCCTTGGGGAGTCAGAGACAGACATGACATAATCTAAGTTTTTCATAAAAAAATTTCAGCGGAATACTTATCAGGAAGGATTTTAATATATTATGACACAGTTATTAGTTAGCTCAGATTAAATAAAAAAGCACTCCCCTGCTTTAAAAGATCAAGATACAGAGAACTGAAGCCTTAAACCCATACATACAGGGTCTGAGAAGCTTTTAAAGGTTTTAATCCCTAGACAAGAATTGTTTTGTCAGAGAATAAAAAGATTCTAAGTTTTCGGCCTTCCCTCCAAGAAGCACTCTAGGGAAGCTAGAGGTGATTAGAAGCATTGAAGTAGATGTCAGTCATATGTTTGCTACTACAAAAATATTATAAAAGCCACTGAACATCAGTAGGATTTTGGGTGCCTAAAGGCTCGAGGGTCACAGGCTGGAAGGGACCTCGGGAGGTCTCTAGTCCAAGCCCCTGCCCAAAGCAGGGCAGCTCTGGGGTCAGACCAGGCTGCTCAGGGCTTGGACCAGGCAGAGCTTGGAACCCTCCAGGGACAGAGACGGCACAGACTCCCAGACCGACCTGCTCCACTGCCTCACTCTCCACGGCAACACGTAGGAAAAAATTTCTCCTTGGACCCAGCCTGAACCTGTTGCAACTCGTACCTCTTGTCTCTCACCCTCCTGCCCTGCGCCGCTGGGACGAGCCCAGCTCTGTCTCCTCAGCGATCCCTTGTGGGTGCTGTAGGTGCGGGGGGGCTGTTAGGTACCCCTGAAGTCATCCCTTCTCCAGGCTGTCCCAGCTCCCCCAGCCCCTCTTCATGGGGCAAGTGCTCCAGCCCACCACCCTGGGGTCCTCCCAAGCTCCCTCCAGTTTGTCCACATCTTTCCCGCGTCGGGTCCCAAAACTGGACACCGTATCTAGATGTGGTCTGACGGGTGCCATATAGAGGGGAAAATCCCTTCCCTTGATCGACTGGCTGCGCTCCTGCTCATACAGCCCAGATTATTTGTTTCTTCTAGTTCACACAAAGAGAAATTACACTAGTGTTATAAAGACACAAAACCTCCATATGGCTTTAAAATGAACACCAGTATCGGTGTTAATTGAAAGGAAGTAATTTTTCCAAATTGGAACAGCTTCACTCATTGTCCTCTTTACTAATTTTATTTGGAAAAGAATTTTTATTTGGAAAAGACATGTAGCAAGGTAGATCGGGTAACACCCCATACTGTCATGCCTACTGGATCTTCCAAGGATACTGTAACCAAGCGGGTATTTTAGTCATCCAGCTCCTGGAACATAATTCTCCAAGGCTAGTTAGCTATGAAATTCCCTCTACTAGGAATGGGGAAAGTTATGTGCCTGTTTCAAAGATTTATGTGTTTTCCTGTAGCTGTGGATTAGACACTTGTCTGAGACTGGGATTCATTGCTTCAAATTTCCCCTCCAAATCTAGGCTCCAGTTTGTACCTTTGGCTGTAGAGAACTGACTCAGTATTTTTATTTGGGGGGGGGGGAGAAAGGTGGCAGTGGAAGTGGTATAAGAGATTTAAGAGACTGAAGATTAAAGTATTCACTTTAAGAACTAGCAGGTTCAAACTCGCATTTTCCAGCTCCCACTAGAGCACACTTCACACTTGGTTACAGGTTGTTGAAATGAAAACTCTGCGGAGCAAAGACTGTGGGACTCACAAGCCAGAAGGATGGGGTAAAGAAACAGAGATCAATAACCCCTCTTAATGATCCCTGGCTTATTGCAGGTATCTTGCAGTTGAATCATGAACCACATATGCTTCAATTCTTTCACCATCAATGAAAAATATGCATAGTAAGTATGAGCATTCGTGTATTCTTTACTCAAAGATGAATTTTTGTTAATTTTTTCACCTTCACCACTATTTTTTACATATGTTTTACATTTCCTTATTAAGGGAAGATATTTTTGGTCTCTTCTTATTTCTACAGAAACTCAAAAGTCTTTGTAGTATTATGCAAGGAGTAGACATCAACACCTATATTTAAGTATGACACATTATAAGCTTATATTATCACTTACAATTTGACTCCATTTTAACTATTTGGACTGTAAAGCTCCATGGTGAGTGTTTGCCTCAGGCGAAATTTTTTCTGGAAGGCATAAGCAAAAATAGTTGTTTCAGAGTGATTGTGGGGAAAACCCAATTTTGCTGATATTTATCCAGCTGTTTCAATGAGAATCTCTAGTGCTTCCACACTTTGGAGCAGGGACTTGGCATTTGGCAGAGCAGTTGCTCTCACTGCAAAGTGCCTTTTCCGTCAGAGTGAAAATCCACACAAATTTGACTAAAATAAAACCTCCTGAAAATACTACTTGCATACGCTCTGCACAGATTTGTTAGAGGCCTGTAACTGAATTATCAAAATATTTCCCTTGCATTAATTTTGCTTCCTACTCAGGTGACCGTAGCTCAGAGTCTTTTTACACGAGGGAAAGCAGACACAGACTGATGCAGAAGAAAGGGTGAGGGATGGGACAGGGACTGGGAAAGGCGAAGGGCATCATGGCTACAGGCTGATGGACCATGGAGTTGGGAGTCTCAGGTGTCTCATCTCTTTCCAGATAGCAGAGAACACTCTTTCTTCCCAACAAGTATCTCAGGAAAAATTAAAGCCCAAATATAACACCGATTTTGAAATTTCTCTGCTGTCCTTCACAATAATTTTTATCAGTAGTTTATTCCTGCACATTTAGATGGTGTGATTTAAATGCCTTGTAGTTGTATTTATTAACATTTTACTTTCATTATTTTTACAAGTTAAGGATTTTTCCCCCAAGCACTCAATTATGAGACTTAGCTAGTTTAGGGAATTATTAAAAAAAAAAAAAAGTCTAAAAGTGTCATTTTTTTTCAACAGAAAGTAGATTTTTCCTTCCCTCTCCGGTTTGTTTTTTCTCAATTAAGAACAGGCTTAAATAGCATAGCTGTTTGCTTATAAGGACCTGTATTTTACTTTGGTCAAATTTAATTTGAAAATTGCAGACATTTTTAGCTCTTAATAAACTGCTAATATTTAGTCAACTCCTTCGAACATCAGAAATGCACACAAACACACACTGTTCACTGCATGCTCATTCTCAGGGACTAGATTCAAAGCCAGAAAAGCAACAAAACTTTTTCTTGTCAATGCCACTTTTAAAACGCTGGGTTTTGAGGAGGTACATTTTTAAGTCTTTTCAGCTGTCACTGAGCAATATTTTGGTACTATAAACTACACAAAAGGCGATCAAGTAAAATGCATCAGTGAAGAGCCATCACTTAAATTTTTATTCACTAGCAACTTATACAGAGCTGATCTGGAGCTTGAGAAAAGGGATATTCGAAACCTTACTGTTTGCAAAGAAAGCAAAGATTTACTCATAAGATTTTCACAATGATGCAAAAGATGATTCCTTTTTCTCCTTTATTAATAGATGCTTTAAAATTGAACCTGATGATTAAGAATGCTTACAACCCTCCAGGTCCAAAAGACATTTTTTCCCCACCAAATACACTGATGCAGATGATCCTCCTTCCAGTCAAATATCTTGTGAAAGAAAGCTTAAAGAGAGGAAAAGGTTTGACCTATTCTACATGTCATACTAATGCATCACCGTTACCCAATATGGTAATAGCTTTTTGTTCTCTTTATGAAAAGGAAAAAAAAATACTACCGAAGATACTTGGTAAAGAAATTTTACTTTTTAGCTGCTGGTACTTTAAATCCAGACCTATAGGCAAGTCTTCCACAATTACTAAAAACTGTAAAATACTCTGTAAGACATGTAGTCACTAAGATGCAATGGATATCTATTTATATTAAATGAACCCCTTAAAATTGTTTTACTTTATGTGAGTTAACCAGTAAGAGGATAATAGTTTGTCTCTTCTTTTTTTAACTTAAAACTCTCAGCTTCCTTATTTTAAGACCTGACATAGGCACACCCATACAGCACTTATCATACACCCAGAATCAAGCAGCTTAGATTTTTGGGGGGGCTAGGTGTAATAATTTAGGCACATCTCACTGACAAAGAAAACCAGTTACTATTAGTGATAAAATTCGCATTCCTTTTGGAGGGATTACAATATAAAAAGCAGGAAAATAAATTAAAACACAATATGAGGTGTTTTTATACAATCAATAATGATAACAGTAGTCTAAGAAAAGCATAGTTTTACGCACACGCAAATGCCAATTCTCACATAAAGAGATGGATATCCTACCTCAGGAGTTAACAGTGTCACCATTAAGGACTTTTTACTGCTCCGTATTTTCAAAGTGCTCTTAAAACATTAACTAATACGTTTCTCTGTAGGTTTTGGTGTTACACAGAGCTTCTCAGGCTCTCATTAGATGTCAACAATGGTTTAACCATTATGGTCATAAGTCACCACATCCATTCTCTTCCAAAGCGAAGGACCACAGTGCATCTGTGACGAACATAAATCTAAAGCACACGTTCCGCAAATTCACCTCTCTAACCTCGCTGATCATTTCAACTGTTAGTAACAAGCACAAAATAATTTCTACTGTTTCTCAAAAAGCAAAGCTAACCACAGTCTTTCTAGTTCCACCTCAAGTTATACCATAAAATAACCTGCCAATAATGTTACTGTGTAAGAATGGCTCTTAAGAGACTTTGAGTAATCCTTCTGACACAACGTATTATAAAAAGATCAGAAACATTCACCCGTGTGTCAGCTGTTCACTTGCCCCCCCGCTCCCCTCCCGTCCTGCTTTAACCTAGCTTTCAGCTCCCACTGATGCTGTCTGCCATTACAGCAGCAGCAACCAGCAGAGCAGCATCCATCCTCACCAGTGAACTTCCACAAAGCACCTCTTAATTAGCGCAGGGGGTGGCTGACATGCTCTGGGTGAAGGTTCAAGCGCTAGATCATCTCCAGATGACTGATCTCTCAACTGAGTTGCATATTTTTGACTATAAAAATCAAGGAGAGGTGGAAGAAAGAGAAGCCTGGGGACAAGAAGTCAAATAAATTTCTGCCAGTGTGGAGGTAAGAGTAAGTAACAAATAAACCACTGACTTAAAAATAGTTCTAATGAATCAAACAGCCCTGTGAATGCATGCACAGTGTTGTTACTTCATCACTAAATATGGTCCAGTTCCTTATATTATTAAATTTGTAAAATATTCCGTAAGACAGAGCCACTAAGATGCAACGTATATCTATTAATATAAAATGAAACCCTTAAAATGATTTTACTTCATGTGAGCTAACCAGTGAGAGAATAATAGCATGATGCAATACATCAACTCTTATAATCACTTTTCTAACTAAATACTCCCTTGAAGAAGCTTTATTTTTAAATTGGGGCAACTGGTTTATCTGAAGTGAATGCACAACTTATTTGTATTTTTTATAAGGATCCTTTTGCTTATAAGGACACTTCTATTTAAATTTTGTGCTCATGCAAAGTCATTTAAAACCAGGTTGCTAGAATGCCCATGAGGTGAAGCTGAAGGGGTAAACCGTTTATACTTGATGTCTACAATCACTAATCCAAAGGACATAGAAACATGTAACACACAAATAGCGACGTAGCACCTCATCAAGTCGCCTTACAATGGGTGACTGTTCAAGTTGCAAAGGCAACTAACTGATATGGCCTCTCCTGCCACCCGTTGCTGGAGCAGTCACCTCTTCTTCTGCAAAGGCGAACCCACTCCTTGAGCTTTTCTCTGGAACCAGCCCGCTGAACCAGATTAGCAGCATCACGAACTTCACACGTGGCAAGGTCTGAGCAGAGTCTGAACTGCTGGGCTTAAATTCAGGGCACTGGTGGCAAACTGCATGGTGAGAGAGCTGATGGGTAGGTAGGACCACATCCATGTATCTGGGGGCATGGAAGAACAGCTTCAATGAAAGGGCAACGACGGACACACAGTGAAGGAGGAGGAGGCTGCCAAGCTGCGGGAAGCAGCCTAGTGAGAGCCGTGATGGGCGAGAGTGCCAGCTGAAGTGAGGCTCCATTCCGAGAGCAAAGAAATGGTTTCCTATTTAATTCCTGCTGTTTAATTTCAGCCTCTAATGGCATTTAGGAAACACCATTTACTTTGATTACAGGTGAGGCTATAAAACAGGAAAGTTGCACAACTGCTTCTGCCTCAAGTCTGTATTCCAAAGATTTCACAACTCATGAAACATCCACACCACATTCCCCCACTGAATCACTCAATGGTGCTCAAAAAAAAAGGGAAAAAACCACAACCTTAATTTCCCCCTCCCCCTAAGATCATACATGAAAAAAGACTTGTATTCAGCAAGTGGAATAAATGCTAGCGGAATTGGTGCCTGTAACTATACCTCTAATGTAAAATGACATCTTTGTCATTTCAAGAAATCATCCATATTCTTTAGGTATAAGCAGGATAGTCGCTCGTGCCACTTTCAGAAGGCATTACTAACAGAAGAATAGAAAACTATATTTTAAGTAAATATTCCCAAGACAGAATCTAAAATGTTACTAATATTAAATGTGAATACACTATTCTGAAGATTTTGTCTTCATTCAGATATAAGATCAAACTATGCATGAAGAAAGAACAGTTTTGCACACTGAATACTCTTGCACCTCTGGAAAAATAGGAAAAAAATTCCCCATGGTACCGAGTATATATCCCCCGTGTTGTTCTTCCACGTTTGAAAGAAGTGTATCACTCCTCTTTACAATTATAATATAAAAAAAACACACAGGAGACGACCAAAGAGCTGCGAGTGCATCTCTAATTTTGTGTTAATTCAGAAATCAAACTCTCTCTAAGGTATAAATCCCCCAGGTATTCCTATTTCCCATATATCAGCTTAAATTTTGGCTGAATCTGGGGTAAGCTAACTGGCAGACCAACTTGGGTGGCAATGGTAGGGAACAGTTTACAGACAAAATTTGCTACTGTGTGCACTGGGGACACAATGGCATGGACTCGTTGAATCTCCAATCTCAATCCAAGTTCATCCATAAGCATGAAAGATAACACAGATGTAGTTAGTTTTTACTCAATTAACGTGGCACATCGGACTTTCTTACCTGTATGCACCACTCTTCTGGTAGGTAATATAAATAAGAGACAGAACAAGCCATTAGAGGACTCACAAACTATTTAGTAGAATAGCATCCAGGTCCATCACACTAATACTTTCTCTTCAGTAGAAAATGGCAGTTTTGAAGTCACAAATGTATGGCGGTAATTAGATGCTCAGTATTAAACAAACCAGATCAGGGAGGTGGTTTACCACTATTCTCTTAACAGCATCTCTTAGGCTTCTTGATAGCATCTAAAATAGTGCCTGGACTGCCTGACATGGCTGGAGAACCTCAGTAGCGTTACCTAGCATACCCATTAACAACAAAAACCGGGAGACAGACTTGTCACAGGTTACAGTGTTCAGGTTAAGGACTCCAACAGAAGTCATTTAGGTATGATACCTCATTAAAATTGTGCTCAAAAGCTGCTGTTGTGTCACCTGTGACACAGAAATGCTTGTCAGAAAACCAGTCACTAATATTTCTATTTTTTCTCCTGCATGGAAAGGCTGCAATTGAGTTTCACTGTTTATGGCTACTTCTGTTGGTTTAGAATCATTCTTTCTAGACTGGGCTTTGGGGGGGTGGGGAAGAAATATGTCTGGCCAATGTTACCTAGATTTAAGTTCTATGTCCTGCACTCCTGTAGGTCAATTAAAAAATTCCCGTCTTGCTTTATAAACCATCTTCACACAAGATCGTAACATAAACCATCTGTAAGAAGGCTGCATAAAGCTGACTGGCATGACTGGCATGTGGCAGAATGTAGTAATTTGTATGACAGATTTGATATAACTTCATTTAAAAACTTTTTAAAAAAGCTTTTAGGAGTTTAAAAACTTTAAAAAAAGATTCTTTAGATGTGAGTTAAGTTCTACTATTGCTCTCAATCTGTTTCAGAAATACCAAACCTAAAATCTTAAAACATCAAGAAGAATCTTTACATTCCTACTGCTTGCACTGAACCACTTCAGTTCACACGGACTCCTCCAGGGCATTCAGAAACCGTGGGGTCCAAAGTCTCCTTGTGGATTTTGTTCCATGAGATACCAAGCCATTCCCAAGGATGAAAAGGAGCCTGGTTACTTCCCAACAAGCTTGACATTGTTTTGCCATTTCCTGAATGAGCATATCAGTCCTTGGCCACCACACAAATCATCTAGTCAGGACAGGCTATTTTTATAGTTCCCAGATGGTCTTTATGTACTTTCATGCATGACATGAGCTTCACAGGATACAACCACTCTGGCGACCTTGCTACAAGTGAAACTGTTCTCTCCAAGCAAAGAAAGGTAGGAGCTGTGTCGTGCACATGGGTACATCTATTCATAGTTATGTCGTGCACTTTAGCTAGCACTGCATCATTTTATTTTCACAATGTACCTTGGCATTTGTCATTGGCAGGAGTTCAATTTGTATCATAAAAAATATACTGTCTCCAGTTTCAGTTCATTTTAGTTATCTGCGCCTTCCAAAGGGAAATGTGACAAGCCATTTGCATTCAGGAGTCGACTGGTACTTTTGACCCCAGCTCCATATTTTGACAGCGAGCACTCAGCAATATTAGCCATTTCTGAAATTATATTGGAGACACTATTGATATTCAGTGTTGCTGAATAAACTCTTCCAAAAGATTCCCTTGAGGCTGTCTTCACATAGTCTTGGAACTAGTAAGAAAAAAGGTCCAGATTCAAGTATTTTTACCTCACCATTATTAAAACTATATGATTGAAACATAACCACCAACTACCTCTAGGAAACCCAACAGACACCATGCCACAAATTACATTCCTTTCTGAGGATAAACGGTTATTCATACAAATTGCGGCTTAACAAAATGGGTAATTTACCACCTGTACAGCAAGTCATGTAAATGGACATAAATGGTGTTAGTCCATGCAATAAACCAACAATTTTGATGCGGTCAAGATGCTCACAGCCTCTGAAGGCTCCTTCAACACTACTGAGACCCTAAAGCATAGCAAAGTGCAACTGTAGTTTGGGAGACCAGAGGGAAGGTGGAGCCCGTTGTACAAAAGTAGAGATGACTGTTTATCTGCCCAAGAATATTAGTTATGGGGAAAGAATTTGAAAAGTGTCCCTGGTGCTTCAACTGCCCTTTTTGGCTCATTACTGTGTAGCTCCAGGCCATAACTGAAACCAAACTACACATCAACGACGGGTATTGACACATGACAGAAAAAGCTTGCGGACTTGGGCTTGTAACTAAGACAGCAAATAACAACTTCTGTATGGCAGCTATTCCAGAAACTGGCTAGACTGGTTTTCATATTCCACTCCACTTATGGGCACTACATCAACATACAACAACTTAGAGAAAAGTTGTTGATGATGATGGTGAATGGCATCTTGGCTTCAAATAGGTTTATATATAGAAGACGAGAAACATTTTATGGAGTTGCAAATGTAACAAAAAAGTGACAGTGCGCATAAAGCCACAGGACACACAACAGGGAAGATGCAATGTGACTTTTTTCTCTCACTTGTAACAACTTCATAATTTTATTACAGTGTTATAGCAAAATTCACCAAGAAACTTTGTTTTCTCTCTCCATTAGGGACTCAAGGGAAAACTCTGCTCTGGGTATCAGAAGCTCCAATTACACCTTCCAGTATTAAGCTCCTTGGTCTATACTTTCACAGAGAATTGACATTTTCCTTCCTCGTGTTCAAAATCCTCTACCATTTTAAAAGCAAGTCTGGTACTCAATACAGTCATACATCAATCTGACCTCAAAACTAAGGAAAACAAATGCCCCTGAACAAACTAAAGAAGAAATGCCGCTCTTGGATAGCTGAATTGTGCCCGTAAAGATGGCAATATACTATTATTGGAACCGTAGCCTCATTTTTGTTTGGTTGGGTTAGCTATGGAAACCAGAGCTGAAGGCAGAATGAAGCACGTGCCCCAGCTATGTGCTCTAGGCATACCCCGACCTGCAGCCTGGAAGGAGACACGACTCTCGCTCCAGAGTTTTGCTCTTCCTCCCGAGCTCTCCCGCGCTTTAGACAGAAGTCCGGAGGGAAGGACCCCGGTGTGCAGCACCGGCAGGGACCCCCCCGGCTGCACCCACCCCGCAGCGAGGACAAGGTGCTGCGACAAGCCTCCGGTCCATACCGGCAGGGGATTTGCAACCCGGGGCCCCTGGTCTCACCCCACAATTGGTAAGTCTGAGTGATGCGTGAGATGCTACCTTAGTATGAACAGCAGCAACTGATAAAAACAAATGGATAAAACCCAGGATGTCTGGCTCTGACGTCTGGCTCCATCGCAGATTTGTTTTGTGACCTTGATTTACACCTGAAAGGGTGTGTTTTCTCAGCTTCCCTCGGCGAGAGGTAAGGTGGCTTTGGTAGGCGCATGACAAAATGGAGGTATCATCTGGCCACAGAAAAGACTCCTGCCATGGCACTCTCCACTGCAGCACCCGTCCTGCCACTGAAAACGTCTCTGCACAAGTGTGAATGCGGTGCAGAAGCAGCAATGCAGGTGTAACTCGTACCTTACAATTACAGCAAAAAATTGTGTGAATATATTGAGACACCTATGCACACACTGAATTATTTCTCCCTACTTTAATAAAGAGAAAAATCCCTTTTTAGAAACAATTTCACTAGCGTTTTACAATCTCTCTTTAGCTATCAGCTTAAATAACATAGTCTGATCACCCTTATAAGTGAGTCAGATGGTAAATGGAGTTCATGGTAAATCCAGCAATTAATTACAAATTGTTAAAGTTTGTTTATATTAGCTTAAAAACACATGTTAAAAAGACACATATTTGTTTTCATATCCTACACAATCCCCCTTGCCTTAAAAACTCGGAAATATCCCAAAATTTAGTAGCAGCCACCTGCACCCATCGAGAAAAATAGTATTATCCAGAGATAAAATCCTTTACTATGAAGCCTTATGTTTTGTCTTGTATAATCCCTAAGCCATTTTTGTGCCAGAGAAACCCCTGTAGTACTGAAAATTACTACATTTATTTGGAACCACAACATGCTGGTGAATAAAACCATCATTTGAACACTGAAATTAAGAGAAAGCATTTCAAGCTTGCTCCATATTGTCCTAATGAAGTATGTTTTATAATTCAAAATAATGAGAGAAACTAAGCAGTTTAGGCCAAAGACTGATTCTCAAAGATTACATTTGATTCTCAATTCCAACTCCACAACCTTGGGAAATACAACTTAATCTTTTTACTTACAGCCAACTACAAAGTGCTTTACAATAGTTCACTTAGGATTCATCCACCTAACCAGTGTTTTATGGTAATTAGCTGGACAGAAAATTTACAGAAAAAACAAAACAAAACACAAGATGATAATGCAAACCTTATCAAAGGATATAAACCACCACATATCTTCAGTTCAAAAATCCCCTTCAAGATACATCATCATCACAATAATAAAAAAAAAAACCCAACCCTGACTTTGAATTCAAGGTTGATTGAATTTCGTTACACTCCCAATCTTCCAGCTTCCTGTTAATTCAAATTATTAATTGGCAGATATCCAGAAAAGCAGGGGAGGGGAAATCTAATTTGTGCATGTACTTAGACAACTAAAAACTCCCTTTACAATTGCTTATCTCCGTATTCCCTCTGTTCACCTTCCAGAAAAGCAACAGAGTCAAAGCAGAAGCACTTTCTTAGTGGAAGAGAATGAAGTGCTAAAAGCATAACCCATTTTTCAGCAACTGCTGAAACACACATCCTTGCCTTTTTTGCTCCCCTTGTTTTCATCATTGGTATTAGCAGCTATTTTTTAACTGCTGCACAATATGGCAGGTCCCTCTGACAGGAGATGCAAAGGCAAAGCCTCTTTCCCAAAGAACTTGCAGTTAAAGCTCTCAACTAAACCCACTGGAGTTATTAAAGTAAAGGATGAGACTTTATGGCTCTCAAGCGAAGCAGGGGCATGACAGTGATCCTGCAGTACTTACAGAACCTCATTGCTTGCAGGTCTAAGGGAGGCACAGTTTACGAGGAAGAAGAGGAAGGATGCAGGGGTCTACATGTAAGTGCACAAAAAAATGGATTTCTCCACTTTCTCAGCTTGCTCTTTCTTATGCCACCTCCCATGATTATTTTTGTCTTTTATCGTTTCTTTGTTATGCTTTTAGAATTTCCCTATTTCCCCTCAGGGTTTGGGGTATTCAGAACGAAGGTTATCTTTACACTGGGGTGGCTGAAACTTTGCAGTTTTCTATTTCCAAGACACAGTTGACTAAACTTGGCAACATTTACAGTATCTGCTGAAATCAACACCTGACTTCCTCTATACCAAGTAGCATTAATTAGGTAACTGACGTTAAAAAAAAAAAGAAAGAAAGAAAGAAAGAAAGATGATGATCGCTGTCATCTGCCTTGTTTTGATATCAGTCACTTTTTACTGCTACCATTAAAAGAGTGAATGGTTAAATCTGTAAATACTTGTAGCATAGAAAATACACAAAAATTCAAACTCAGGTGTGCCAGGTTATGTAGGCAGTAGAAGGGCTGGAGCTAATAGTACATAGAATCATTCAGGTTGGAAAAAAACTTTAAGATCATCGAGTCCAACTGTAGAATTGTATTCCTATGCCCCGCAATTTGTTCTTTACTGAAACCCCTATGAACTTGTGACGGCCGAAAGCAGAAAGCCTGGGGCGTTCCAGCTGCCGCCAGTGGGTGACCCCAAGAGGCTGCAGGCCACTTACGGAGTGGGAGAACTCCACCGTGGGAAGCTCAGCCGCAGTCGGGCAGATTTAATACGGCACCGTGGCCCCGCTGGCAAGGTTTTGCACTTCCTTCTGTATGGCCTGCAAAGCCATTTGAACAAATAGCATTAGGGACTTGGGATTTTATTTTGCTTCTCGTGATACTATTCCCATAGTCAATGGGAATAAAAATGACTTTGGGAAACAAAAAGTCAACCTGCCCAATTTTTTTTTCTTGCACATCACTGCTAATAAGATGATGTCTCAAAGTGAAATTAGCTCAGATCTTTAGGGCAATGCCCCAGTAAAACCTTTTGCAGTGTTGTTGCCATAGATACAAACAGCTGTATCTGACCAAAACTTCTTCAACCATTCGACTGTTGCACAGAGAGGGCAACGTACACCTAACTGTCTTTCATCAGTATGGACTCCAGCTAATAGTCAAAATGCAGTAAACACTCACTTGTTACCACTGCAACAGCACCAGTTCTCAGTATTTGGCGAAGATACTCATGTATGAAAGATATCCAAGTTACAAGCTATGCTGTTACTTTCCAGAATTTTCAGGCAAATTAGAAGGTGTACTTTAGCCTTTAACATAATCAAATACCCTTTAAACATGAGGGGAGTAACAGTTTATTTCAGCAGGTTCAACACTCAATTTGAATATTTCAAAAGATGGTGCACCATTAAGCACAGCACACAGAAACTCATTCTTCTATTGCTCCTCCCTCCCAAATCTTTACCTATTTGGAAATGCTTCAGTTGTTCTGCCAGTTCCAAGGGGTAAGTAATTTCAAGTTGTTGTTTAAACTGACTTGGAAAAAAGATGCACCCTGTCATCCAGTCACATCTGCACTGCACACAGTAAGTCACCGCATCTTGTTTTTAAAGTCTTGACCACATCCTTTTACCTCCATTTCAGCTTGGTGGGCCTAATTTAAGTAGTGGTTTACTAATTAGATGAAAAAGCATTAAAAATGCTTGCAAAACCAATCAGGAATCAAGTCCCAGTGGGTATTTCGTCTTCAACGGGCTAATTTCCTTAGTTGCCAGATCAAAGGTATTGCAGACGGCACAGACACAAACAGCAGAATTCAAACTTGAGGATTATAGACAATCAAATGCCGCTGATGAGCAAACCAAGCCTAGTAATTACAGCTTTTATAAAATGCATAGAAAGCAAGAGGCTCATAAGAATTCTACTGATAGCCCAGTTCCTTTTTGCTCCCAGGTCTGTTTACTTAACATTTTCTGTACCAATCAGGTATAATACAAATGAGGATGGGGGGAGCGTAACATCAACTGGTTTTATTCCAATACTGGACTGAAAAGCCTATTAATTATGTGAGATTACACACCATCCACAAGGAAATCACTGTTGTTTTCAACCGTTAAACTGAAATTACTAAGGAAATAAAGTCACTGTGCTTTTAAAGCAATGACCAAATAACTTTTTATATATTGCCTATGATCCAGAAGGAAAGGAGGTAATTTCTAAGGGCAGAATGTTAATTTTTATGTGCTATATCAGTTCAAAACTCTACATGCTAATGGAAAGCTATTCTGTGTTGTTCAAAACAAAACTAAGAGTGTCTAAATTAATAGACCTATTCAGATGACAAGATACAGTATACAATAAATTGTCATTTGTTTTAGGTTTTTTTATGCCCAGTCTTTAGGTTAAGATAATACAAAATACAACAGTAGGAAAATGTGATCACAGATGCATGAATTTATCTGTTTTATCAATTCAGTTCTAGTTTAAAGCACTTTAAATGAGCTTTGATAATGAAAGGCGACGGAACCAGATCAAATGGTGCAAGTGATTTGATTAGCTCCATGCTAACCATCACGGGTAGATTTAATTTAGAACAGAGCGATCACGTCTGACTGTGGTAAACAGCTCAGCATCTGCCTTCCAAGGTAACACCTTCATAGGAGAGAGACTGAGATCTGCTGTCTTCGCAAAGTTTTTTGCTAAATCCCCCATTTCAAGCTTCTGGTAGCTTCTCAAGACAAACAACAACGATAAAGAGAATGATGCAAGTTTCTAGAACACCCAGAAACCACTTGATGAGTAAAATCTGCTGTGTAAACTCTCTCTAAATCTACTGAAAAGCATAATTAAAATTATGTAAACAAGCCCTAGGCTGAGTTTAGCAGTCAACTAGAGCAACTGGGACAAAGCCACAGCAAAAACCATATACCTAAAAAGATTTCATCAACACATCAACTCCAGCAGTAATGAACATGCCATAGTACCAGAAATTTTATTTGCTCCATCCCTGTAAAAACAAGGCCACTCCTATTTTGCACTCTCTTTCAGAGACACACACAATTCTTCCACTGCATAGCAACAACAGTTTAAATCAATACAAATGCAATCTCATTCATCTCCAATATATTTCCGTCAAAATTTTAGGAACACAAAACATAACGTAACGATGCAGACCATTACCTAGCAATGAGTTCTTAATATTCACTCTCCTGGGAAATCCTAAACTAAAACCGACTTAAGAGTCAAGAGAAGAACATATGCAAAGAGGCTAGACTTCAAAAAACCTCCAGCAAAGTTAAGATACTCTTTACTCACAGCGCTGTATGCAAGGTGAGAGCTGACACTGATTACAGGACGCGTGACCACAGTAAGAAGAGAGAGCTCTGGGACACATGGCACCATGAAAGCTTTGGGGAATGACTGAAATAAGCCCGCGAAGGAAATGGAAATTCCATATAAGGAGATTTTGTAAATTCTCAAAACACTGACATTGATGGAAAGGTTAATGTAAAGGAAAGAAAGTTGGTTAGTTTGTAGGGAAAAAAGAGAGGAAAAAAAAAAGGAAAACAGCTGGCAAATTTGTATTTACACCTACCACAAAACTGGTAATAGGCAATAACAACAGGCTTAATCTACCTCAGATAAACACCAATTTTCCCCTCATTTTTGGATTTTGGCCACACTAGCTCATCAAGCATCTATGGAGTGGAGAAACTCAGAGGATCCCTAGGCTCCAGCCTCCCAGCTGGGGTTGTCAGACCATTCTTTCCTCCCCTTCCACTCAACCTCCCTGACCCAACTGCTTCTACTGTTCCCCTTTCTCATCCCTCAGAGCACAATCTTCAGGCCAATGTCACCATGGGCAGCTTTGCTTCCTTGACTTTTTCTGCTCTGGCCTTGGGTTATTTTATTTAAAACTGATAATGTATTTGTTACTTTTTTTTTTTAAATGATCTTCGTATAATTTTAGAATTAGGACTTACCTAATTAAGAGCTTACCCTTAAGCAGATAACCTCGCAAAAATCTATCAGTATCTAGAGAGAAATCGAATGCATACATGAAAAGGGAAAACAGTTTCTCCGGTTTACTACTAAATAGAGATTTATCAACACAAATTGTTTAAAACAGAATCATCGCACTATGACTAATAGTTTGATGTACAGCTAGAGTTGTTTAAAAGAATGAAATGAACAAAAATATTGGACTGACATTGTACAATCTGGAAAGGTTTGAAGCAATGTTTTGGGAAAACATGGCTGGAAAGACCTCCTGGCATATCAGATACCAACTTTAGCTTTAGTCATATTTTATCACAGCTGAACTTTTGGCTCAAAAAAATAAAGAATTTGCAAAAAAAAAAAAAAATCATGAAACTGGCGGTGTAAAATGAGGTTACTGTGCTAAAACCTAAAGTAATATATTTTTAAAACATGGGATTACTTTACGTTTAAGGTCAAATCTTGAAGCAAATTCAAGTCAAATCTTGAAGCCTCAAATGACCAGAGATATTTATTATCTGTATTCATGGAATGGAATCACATAAGTAACAAGGAGAGATGGTTTCATTTAAGGCCAAATTACAATGTTTATTCAAAAAGATGCACTACACCCTTCTTTTGTGCCAGTAAAAGGATTATTATTTTTGCATGATGATGCTCAATTTTTAATACAGAGGAAAAGACTCATCTCAATGTCAGAACGTATTCATGTCAAATCTTTTTTGGAACAACGTTCACAACTTGAAAGCTCAAAGGACAAATAAGCATATTTTCTGCATTTCATTTCTCTACAGACATAAGAAGATATTCTAATATTAAGCAGGTATTTAACATTGAACTTATTAATATTAAGGCAAGATGATTAACATGCTTAAAGTCTAGTTTGAGTTATATGATTCAATTCCTGTATAAAAGCCAGCAGCTACACTTGAATTACACCAAGATTTCTCCAAACTAATTTTGTTTTGCTATCAGTGTTGAGCAGAAGAGGCAGAAACAGCAGCAGCATCCTTAAGCGAAAATACCAAAAGCAGCATTTGACTGCTCAGGATGTATTTACATACTGTTTTGAAGCAAGCCCTTGCTATACCTTGATCTGGAACAGTATTTCTGACCTAACAGTCCAGAAATTGCCATTAACTAGTATGGCAGGAATACTTCTTAAGACAGACTGCTGTTTTTCTAATCTTGTCAACTACACTTAATGGGACATAGTCTGAACACGCATTTTTAGATAAACCAGCTAGAACGCAAGTTTGCTTTAATGCCTTTTGCAACTGCAAAAGGAAGAATTGGTTGGTAAAGGCAAAAGTACACTAAACAGCTGTAAAATATTACTGTAAACAAATTGCAAGTGTCACATTTTTCACATATTACACATTTTTCATAATTGCCTATCTAGACAGAAGTTATGATATGCGTGATATAATATTTATGTATATAATTAAAAGATCACAGACAATTAATATATAGTGTAAATAGTTCAGCATAAAAGTATTGTTTCATTTGCAAGCCAGTTCCAGTTCCGTGGGGGAATAAGGTACGCGATGTAGCCAATCTATTAAGGAGGCTCTCAAACAGTAACCTAAAGGGAAGCTTTAACTGTTTTTTTTTTTTCTAGTATCTACCATGAAGCTAACCTCAGGTTTTGCTTGGCACTTTACATTTCAACAAAGAGAGAAAATGCCTAGCCAGTGTCTTGGACTCACTGGAATCAGTAAGAAAGGTGCCAGTGGACTCAGACCAGCTATTACCAATAAGGATGAATATAGATCACTACAGTACAAACTCTTAAAAAAATGGTATCATTGCCTTTTTGTTTATGAAGAATTCTGAGTCAGACTGGCATCTTTTCTGTGTCGTGGAGAATCAAAAATAGCTTATATTTTTTTAAATTAGTTTTACAATGTTGAATGCAATAATTCTTTAAATTTACAAACTAAAAAAAGAAAGTTTTTTTTTTCTATTTTCTATCAAAGAATGTAAAAACAATTAAGATGAATCATTATATAATTTTGCATTTCCTTGATCATACAATCATGCTATAGCAGGCGGCACCCATGATTGATTATTCTGTTTATTAGGACTGGAAGCAGGCTAGATAAAAGGGAAATTAATTTCTGCATGTATCAGTTGAACTAAGCTTATTTAAATTGATTTAAGTTGACGATAAACACAATTCATGTGACAAAGACTTGGGATGCTTACTAATTTATGTTGTAGCTCAGAGAGTAACCAATAAAAAAAGTTAACCATCTCAGATAAAACAAAAATTACAAACCCACTTTGTTCCCCATATATTTTCTGAGTAGGTAACAGCCATATTAACCCAATCTCCTGAAACATTTACTAGAAGATACAGCACTATACAACCCAGGGAAGCCATCTCACGTGTGAAGGTCTGAACACAATATGGATTATTCAAAAGGAATGAGCTTTGCTCAAGACAATACAAATACTATTTTGAGACATACTGCACAAATGGTTGCGGCGATGTAAAACCGGGTGCGCTGCAGCCGTTTGCCTCTGCTCCATAACTGGAGTTTACTGTCCCTCACAGCTGAACCAGAGCAAAAGACTGTCTGATCTCTCCTTGCATTCTTTAAAGTTTGAACACCCCAGTACGTTTTATCAGACTTCAAGAGCTGGCTGGAAACGGACTTTGTGCTGAAACAGTCAGGGACACTCAAGTGTGCGCTCTTTCGGTTCAGGTGCGGGCTCTGTAATAGCTTAAATCACCACAGCTTTTTCTGTGGTCATCATTCACTCTCCAACTACACCGTTACCATAACTTTACTAAGTCAATATAACCACATTTATGAAAGAAAAGCTTGGGCCAAGGTACTCCATTACAAAGCCAACTGTACTCCTGTGACCTTGGTGTATAAGTAAAAATGTAGTATCAGCGATAACATGCTTGTAATCCCATTTTGATTAATTATATGTGAAATCTCACCAGTTCACACTGAAGAACTAGACTTAACTCTCACTACTATAGATAAGTAAACTTTTGAGAAAAAATAATGATTTTATTTCTTTTCACTTACAGCATTCAGAGTGAAGATTAGACAGTAAAGTATCATGTGAAAATACTCACAGGCTGCCTGAAGACAAAAATTCTTGTGAAATTAACTGATGTTTTTGGGCCCAAATCTTTAGCATGTAGTATCTATGTAACAGTATGCTTATCCATGAATTATATTCATGTTCCATTAAATCAAAGCAGTTCAGGTATGAACAGCTCATACAAAAACATAAATAGCGATACAGATCCTGTACATCTCCAAGGCTTAATTTAGAGAGAAACAATTTATTGAAAGAACAATTATATTACATGTTCTGTTTCTGTGTGGGATGACTGCATGAGCGTTCAGATATTTAGGAGTATGTTTAACTAGACTGCCTGTAGTAATTCCATTTCTACAGCATAATGTGATGAAAGAATTCAGTTTAAAACAAAAGCATCAATTGAACCAACCTTTAAAAAGCAGAAAATCCTATTCTTCTTCAGAGGAAAACTGTCCTAATTCTATTTGGGAAGCAGCATATTTATTGCACATACACAGTCCCTCGTTATAGGTAGTTTGCAGAAGACACTATGTCTCTGGAATGTCCTACACGCACAGTGTTTGTGTGGTACATGTATGAGGACATACCTGAGTTTTCCAAGAGTGCTGCAGCCTAAGCTGAATTCACTGACCCGGGCAAATTTCTGCCGTTCTGCCCAGGTTAAGCAGATTTCAGGTGGATGAAGAAGAACTGTTTGCCTGCGTGAAGTTTGTGCTGAACAAACTCACAGGCGCAGTTTTGGGCAATGCAGAGCTCTACTCTTACCCACCCTGTGGCAGGGTGGTATGCTCATGGAGGTATGCACTTTCACTTAATCTGGCACTCCAGGTAAGCTAATTATACATTTAACAATTACAACAAAAATTGTCTTTCTCCAGTCTGCATATCTATTACTAGCACTTTCAAGCGACTGGCACGGTGAATGTGGTATCCTAATGTGCTCTACAATGAAAGGAGAGAGAGTACAGGATTGTCACAGCCCAGTCCTAAAAGGTCAGAGTTAAATAATAAATAATCACCAGCTTAGTTTAAAAACCAAAGGGTAATGCATTTTACCATCTTATTTTGGAATGCTAGCATCCTCAAGCCTTTCCTCACTAGCATCGAAAACCTTCCTTGGAACCATAGCTATGTTAAAGAAAAAACTTTTAAAAAATAATTCTAAAAAAAGAGCTATAATCTTATTCCATTAGCAGTAGTTTAAAATGCTACCATGTAAAAGGAAGGCTTGAAGCAAGTATCTTAGAAGTTGGCTGTGACTGGAACAGTAGTTTCCTCATCTCTCCAGCACAATGTAAAGGCATAAAAAATTGTTACCCAATAGACAAGTTTATGTTCTAGCTAGATACACTTTCTTCTGACTTGGCTGAAAGGTCAAAAAATACCGATAAAGTAAGTAGTATTTCATGAATAAAACCAGAGTTCAGTTAACTATGATTCACCAAGTAGCAAGAGAAGTATCAGGGAATATATAAATAAAACTCTGCTTTAGCCTTGAAACAGCTGCAAATTTAAAGAATGTTTATTTTTATGTTATTTTAAAATATGCCTATTTTAAAAAATACTATGACAACAGTTCACTATTTTTCAGTGAACAGACACAATGCCATGTGACTTTTAAGAATAACCACACACTATGAATAATGAATGCTGAGTAGTCAAAGGGAATAGTTCATGTGTAGGCCCACAGGTGCCATATTATTTGTTGACAATACTTGAAAAACAATTTTAGAAATCAAAATCAATACAGAGTTTATTAACTAAACCCAAGAATTATAAAGGATATTGTTTAAAAGTAGTTTGATTTTTCTAGTTCATAAATCAAACTGACCAACAAAATGATTTGGTGGGATCTAGTGCCGACAGCATCTGTTGTTACCATACGGAAAGCTTCTCTCTCTGCCTGTGCAATACCATTCATAAAGTTCTAAATAAATTAAAAAAACCCAAAAAACATTAAAAATCAATAATCATAAACAAATTATAGAAGTTGTTAAGGAACAAGCATGCACAGGTGTATTGTACTACTTTTCAAACTCATGCACTTGCAAGTCAACTCTTTGATGATATTTTCTTTTACTTTCCTTGTACAAAATTCAGTGTTGTTCTTATGCAAAAAGAAGACGCACATTTCATCAAAACCAACCATCTTAATGTTGACCTACTGTCATGGTTTAAGCCCAGCCAGTAACAAAGCACCATGAAGCCGCTCGCTCACTCCTCCTCCCCGGCCCCCGTGGGATGAGGAGGAGAAAATATAAAGAAAGGCTCACGGGTCGAGATAAGAACTGGGAGAGATCACTCACCACTTATGGGCACGGGCAAAAGACAGGCTCAACTTGGGGAAGAAACAACATCAATTTAATTTACTACCAATCAAATCAAAACAAAGGATAATGGGGAAGTAAAACCGAATCTTAGAACACCTTCCCCCCAGCCCTCCCTCCTTCCCGGCTCGACTCCACTACCAGTTCTCTCTCCCTCCTCCCCCCTCCAAGGCGAGTCCTTCCCACGGGCTGCAGTTCCTCACAAACTTCCCTGGTGTGGGTCCTTCCCGCGGGCTGCAGTCCTTCAGTCCCAGCCTGCTCCAGCGCGGGCTTCCCCACGGAGCCCCGGCCATCTTGGGGGGCATCCATCCCCCTGCTCCGGCGTGGGCTCCTCTCTCCCCGGGCTGCAGGTGGGCATCTGCTCCCCCGCTCCCCTCCATGGCTGGGGGGGACAGGGGACGGCACAGGGGTTCCTCTCCCACTCCCTGCAGGTTTCCCCTCTTAAATCTGCTCTCCCACAGGTGTTTCCACTGTCACTGACGGGCTCAGCCTGGGCCAGCGGCGGGTCCGGCTTGGAGCCGGGGGAGCTTCCAGCAGCTTCTCACAGGAGCCGGCCCTGCGGCCCCTCACCCCATACCAAAACCCCACCACACAAACCCAAAACACCCAGATGTGATGAAACATTCTTCTCAGTCACACCAAATGAATGCTTCTGAAATGTTTCTGAAAAAATACTGTTCTGGAAATATTTTTCAAAAAGAATACTGAACATTTTCTTATGTTAATCTGTGCCTGTGCACTTCTACCAAAAATAGTCACAACTTGCACTATCACATTTCATTTGTGACATTCTCAAACTGCACCCGTTCCAAGCTCCTTGAACAACAGAAACTTGTTCAGCATATCAGCTGGTATGTTTAAAATACCTTCCACTTACATCCTATCCATCTCATTCTTAAATTCAAAGTAACCAATTCATACATCAAACTAGTAAAGGGTGATCTGTTTTTTCCTAGGTATCATATGCATACTCCTACTGTTTCTAACTGAACTCCCCCAACTCTTCATGTTTCCACATCTAATTTTGCCTCATCTCTCTGTTTCATCTTGGTTTTGACACTCTAAGGTTTTCTAGTCAAGATACTATAATTCCCTATGCATTCATACAACATATCACACATGATCTTGATATAGTCAGCCTCTTGTCACTGTCACCCCCATCATATGAACAATAAACAATAACAGTAAGAATTCCTGGGACAAAATTAACATGACTGTATGTTGTTAAAACATATTTTTATTAGTCTTGATAGTGATTTTGGCCATGATTTTCAAAAGCCGCTACTAACTTGGGGCAATAATTTAGGTGCCTACCTAGTAGAAAGTACTAAAGTGGTCTGACACTCATCATGTAAAAATTGTTGCCCTAGCTCAGGCAACTAAACTAGTAAAACAGAGGACCAAAGCAATTTTGGTGGTCCATTCCCAGGCACAAGGGAAGATCCACTAAAAACAATTACTAACTTTGTAAAATCTTCATGTTTTTCTCTGCTTTTGGGTTTCCTCTGACTGGTCCAGATAAGTGATCGTTACAGAACCGCACAAGCAGATTTACACCGCTGCTCCTAACAACTCTCCAAAATCCAACAAGGAGTTTCTACAACGTTTAATGCCAGGAAGTTACATGAAAATTTCCTAGAGCTTCTTTCTTTGAAACCTGACATTTTCTACCTGTATTGGCTCTGTCTTCACCCTAGACTGGTTAGAGACATTCTCTTGCGCAGAGGAAAAGTCCCAGTGTTACTATGAGATGGAAAAGTGCTAAAACATGTACCGCCACTCCCTGTTACAAAATCTCTGGCTAGCGTAAGGCCAGCTGTATGTTTCAGAAGGAAAATATGAAAGAGATCCTGGAGATCTGCCTGATCTTCAGAGTGACAGAAAGTAAAAAGACTGATGATCAATTATTGGCTACATATCTGGTGAAAAGTTGAGAGGTTCTGGCCTTCGGAACAGCAATTTGCATCCATGGCGAGAAGGAGCCCTATATTTAGGGAATAAGCTTCATCTCACCGACATGTGGTTACTCTCTTTGGATAACGACAACCTAGGGCAGGCAAAAAGCTTCTTAAGCTAACGGGGAGGTGTTACAGAAACAGATGCAATGCAAACTCAACCCTACATATGGATACCTGAGTGGAGAGAGGAATCAGAAGCCAAGGAAACAGGCAGGAGAGGCCATAAAGTCTTGTTTAGGAGGAGATGTTCTGTAGAGTTGCTATCACTTTAAACTGTTGGGAAGATCTCCACTATTAAAACATTAAAATCAGTACTTCTAACTTTTCAGGAACAGAGAGCCAGAGAAAAAGAAATAGAAGATGGTACTCTACATTACTGGCACCATTATCTCTCAGAGTTACTGATAAGCCAGGGGTAAAAGCTCTTGAATTCATATAGACAATATGCTAGCAGATCCCAGGAGGATATACTGTTGGTAATACAAGATAAAGCAAACCACCAAACCGTATCAGAGAACTGGATGATCTGCTCCTTAAGTATGTATTTGTAAAACATGAAAAGAACTACGAAGGATGTCCACCTGAGAGATTTAAGCTAGAAATGCCATGCAGTCAGCAGTAACACATCAGGTGCTCCCTAATTTTATTCCTAGAATACCTTTTCAAATACCGGAAGGTTAGTTACACTCTGGGCCTGCGCATTCAATATGTAAAGTTTAGTTATTCACAAGCATGGAAGTTAATTGGCCCAGTACACTAGAGGAAAATTCTGCATTTGCGAGAAAGTACAGAGATGAAAATGTGGAAGGACTCTCCCTACCCCAGTGCTACCAGGGACCAAAGGCCACTATTAAATAGTCCAAAAAAAGGCAACCTGTGACAAAAAATCATACTCTAATTCTGGCTTAAGGGTGCAATTAAACTGAAATGTACATTTACATATTAAAAAAAACCCAAAACACCTCAGCTAGAAATTACTTCAAATAGGAAATTTTGGGCTAAAGAAAACAGACAAGAAAGCAGAGGGCCTCCAAGTTCTGATTCATGTTCTAAAAGAATACAAACATGCTATGCTAAAAAACCCAAACAACCAACATGTATTTTCTTCTCTGTAAGTAGAAAAAAAGCATTTTTACAGATAAGGAGGCCATTAGTAACCAAAATGAATGTTAAAAGACAACTTTAAATTAGCACACCCAGATAATTTGTGCCTTAGAGTCCTAAAAGTGTTTGCAAGAGTAGCATTTCAATGATGCTAATTTTCAATACATTTTGGAACACCAGAGAAATTCACTAACACTGCTAGCATTTTCTGCCAATATTTGAAGATGGTTAGCGGTATGATCTCAGTAATTATAGAGCTCTAAGCCATTATTAATCTCAGGCAAAATAACCAGCAAACTGATAAAGGATAAATTCACTGGGAAATGACACGAATAAAACTCGATGCCAGTCAACACCACTTTATAGAACCTTGGTGGTAAAACAGAAAGTTTGATTTAATCATCTGATAAAGTTACGAACTGTGGTCAATAGAAGTTACTCCATAAATGAAACACGCAGACTTTTGAACAGCAGTTAGCTTACAGCCACACAACATTCAGAGTAAGAAATTATTATCACTATCGTCAAATGTGATTAAGATATAGATATGAAACAGTAGCTGTTAACAGGAAATACTAATTGAAGAAGAGTGCTCTACATTACTCCAATAAAATCATCCAGTATTAGCTCCACATTATCTAAGAGTATCATCAATGATACAAAAGTAAATATTGTTGATAGCAGTTATGGCACAAAAAATGTCAGATTGGTTAATAAGAGTAGCAGAGTGGTTATTCAGAGTAATACGGATTGCTTTGTAAGATGGGACAGTGTATTACAGCCAAGTGGACTTACGTAGCAAGAAAGAAAGAAAGAATGCATGTAATAGCCAGAAAACAGTGCATAGAAACCAAGGACTTAGAAAATAAATACCATCTTCATGGTACAGAAACAATTCAATACAAATACCAGTGAAACCTTACAACAAAAAGGAGTAATAAAACCCCCACACATGTAAGTGCAAAAGACCAGAGATACTACTCTCATTCACAGCATTAGTGATAGCGGAATAGTGAATACAGCTGTATAGCCCCCGCATTGTTTTCCCAAGATGGCAAAGATCTTGGTTTTGCTTGATGTTTTCTCCATAATTCACCAAAAAAGGGCAAGATCTCTGTACCTCCTTAAGATGTTCACCAGAATGCCCCACATGCTGTTATTAGCACAGCAAGGGATTTAAAAAGTTGTGTGAAAAGAGCACAGCAGCAATTCGAACAGGCTGCAGAGTACCAATAAATGTTACATGAACACAGAAACAGTCTCTCGTCTGTTCCAGGAGGGTCAGAGAGCTCAGGCCTAATGTTAGTGACTGAGCAGTACTGACAGTGGTGTAGGTACAGGGGTAACACAGATCTTACCACTGATGTTTTTTGGGGTTATTTCCTACCATAGCAATTACTTAACACCGAAGCCACTTAAAGAATTGTACAGTACTTCTTTGCTTTGCTACATGGTGGCTCTTCAAGCTGTAGCGTAAAAAACAACCCTGAGTAAATGTAGTCTTCTTGTCAAATATCTCCATTTGAGAGACCTGGACTGCCGTAGCCTTAAATGACAGCACCGGTAGAAGTACATCATCATGTATATACACAGGAACTATCTGCATGCGTGGCTTCACCATGGAAAAGCCTGAAAGGCAGCTGGATAGGAAACCGCACACCCGAGGTAAGCTCTTGTTTGGTGATTACTTTTGGCTTACCTGGTCGTGAGACCCTTGAGCTGCTGAATGCTGCTCCTCGCAGGCTGCTGTCAAGAGTCTGGGGGTTTGAGTTACCATGGAGATCACCGCATCTGACAGCTGAGAGGGCTGCAATGAGAGACAGAGGTACCCGTCAAGCCAGTTTCCATCACCTCATCAAAACACGAGCATTTGACTCCTTTTGCTTTGGGCGTTCGCCAAGGTACTAGCTCCCCAGTTAGGAGCTTTGGCAGAACCGTAAGAGGAGAAAACCCAACACTTGCCACAGAAAGAGTTAGAGAGGCAAGGGCAAGCCCCAGCGACTTACAGCATCTGAGTGCTTTGCAAAGCTGTGCACTTTTTCAGGAACCTGGAAGAATCCTAATACACCCTGAGCTTGGCTCAACAATTTTCAGCCTCTTTGGTCAAGTGTAACATCAGCAAGCAATTCATCCAGAACCGCCGCTGAGCACAGGGCTGAAACGCCAGCGTGCTGCCTCAGAACAGCGGGGGACACACAGCAGTGCTCCCTGAGAAAGCTTCCAGTGGGAATTGATTGAGCGTCACTTCTGTGCAAAAAGAAGTAGGCCAAAGAAATTACCTTCCTGTATGTTTTTGGGGGAGAGTCTAAAGGAAAGCATTTATGAAAATCAAACATGAAAGATAGCCTGGCATTCTTCTGCAATAATAAACCTATTTGCAGACTTTTCCATGCCTGCCATCGAGCATGAAGAGTAAAGCCTTATTTCGTATTTCCTCTGCCATTCGACCGGCATGTATCTTGACTAGTTTCCTACTCCTGCATTTCAAGCCTTAAGTCTTATGCTTAGTTTTTTGTCTATATAATCTAATAATTAAATGCCATAAAGTGAAATGAGATATTCATTGGAGACTTTTTAAATTAATTATACTCTTCCACACAAATGTCCAATAGCTTTTAAAACCATACATTAAGGATCATTTTATGATATAATCAATTTAATAAATAACATATTTAAACACATCATCGGAAGAAGCTTTCATAAATGCAGCTCTAATTCTCAGTCTGCAGTTCTACAACATGTTCTCATTTACATCACTGTGAGACAAGTACACCATCTAACCAAATACAACTACTCACCTGAGAAAGACTTATAACTATTCTAATCAGAGGTGAATGATTATACAAGGGACAAGAAATGACTATTTAAGCATCACAAAGTATTAACAATACATCAGCTAGGAGTCCATAGTTCTTCTGAGTTTGTCTACTGAATGTGTATGAACCTCCATCTACCTGGCTACCTATATAATTACCTATCTAAATCTCAGACGGCATTCTGAGATGACTGTTGTCATTCCTCCATCTTATCTTTGAATTGTCTCCCATCTCATCTCTCTGTGGAGCATGTTATGTTTATGCAAAACATAATATACTCAAGAAGCGTAACTCTGTGTAAATATAAAATCTGAAAATCTAAGCAACAATTAGAGGATTTCTCTGTTACAACTTCTCCACATCTTATGGGAAGATTGTTAAGAGCATTATTATATTAAAATTATCTCTATTCAGTACTCTGACATTATGCTATGCAACAGCAACTAACACCTACTGAGGCTGCTCTGATGACAAATACCAGGAAAATAACTGGCTCATCTGTGCTGAAGGCTTCTGCAAGATTCATGGAGCTTAAAGGACACTGTAGAATACCAGATACTCATATTGTAGCACTGTAGATGGAAGTATTGTTATTGAAGAAATTGTATTAATTCTCTGTCATAATTACACTCATAAATTGATTGGACCATGTTTTCATTTGCTCTGTTTACAAATCTTATATACTGGATCACCGGTCGCTTTTATCAGTGACAGGATCACTTAAAGGCCATTCATCTTCCCACGTTGCTACAGAGCAGGCAGAAGGTACCCACACAGGCAGCACTGGTAACACCGGCTGGAAGAGCTAATCGAATCCTACAGTAAGACTGGCTTTGGTTACCTTGCCAGACAATGTTTTGGTAAAAACGTTCATACTGGCTATCTACTGAAAGTTTTTTGTGTGAAGACTAAAGCCAAGTAAATAAATGATTTTCAAGAATGAAGCAAAGAGACAAATTAGAGATTAAAACATATGATTTCTTTATTACTATTTTATTAGCCATAACTGCCAGTGACACTTAAAAGTAACATAGATGTCCCCTACCGATTGAGTGAGACCATACATGTGGATGGTTGTAATAATTTGTCATGCTAGCAGATGCCCCTACCCATAAGGCTTTACTCAACAATAAGAAAGTTTTAAAATCTAGACTCATACAGAACTAAGTGCTAATACAAGCTTTGAAATAAACAGTATGCAAAGACAGAAATGTTTTTTAAACTTTATTAACATTACAACCTATCACTACTTACAATAAGATTAAGGTCTCCACAATTTAGAAAGAAACTGAAAAATAAAACCACCACAGATGACAGAATACAGCTGCAAAAGTGATTACAGCACTGTAGAAAATACTTTAATATGAAATATCTGGAGAGTTCAACTTGTACTATTTATTAAAAAAAAAAGACAGATGATCTGATTACAGCACCTAAGTATTTTCACGGGGAGAAAATACTAAGTACCAACTGGCTTGTTAATCTAGCAAAAGGTATACATAAAAAACATCAGTATCTGCAAGCTGACACCAAATTCAAATGAGAAATAAAGCCCATGCTTTTCATCACCTGTGACTAACCATTAGTGCAGCTATCAAAAGGAGAATGCAGAGATTCTCCATTTGTTGATATCAAGGTTTAGTGGGACTTTCCTAGAAGACGGATTTTTGTGAAAATATAAGTTATCCTGTAGTCATATACAAGTTACTGGGTTTCATACAGATAGGCAAGGTTTGCAACACGGAGAAAAGGAGATCAGGTGATGCAGTTGTCTCTTCCTGGTCATAAATTAAGTATGCTATGATCCGAAACAATTGCCTAGCTTTGTAACTAAAACACTGGGTGGTGGTGAGTGCTGTGCACGCTAAGTTGCTGGTGCTAGCACATACTTAGTGACACATATGCGCATATACACACACATATAGTGAGAGAGTGGGTGTGTGTTCAGGCCATATGTGGAGTCAGAGAATTACAACCATCCTTCCAGAGACAGGAAGACTAAATTCTGCTGTGAATAATATTCTGGCATCTAATTTAGGAAGCCTATTATTTCCTCCATGAGCTGAAAGGACTCTGTCACAGGAGAGCAGTAGCAGGAGCTCTCTTCGCAAGGGTCATTCGGGGCATCGGTGAGATGACCGAAGGCAAGCAATACGAACGCTGCTCTCTGAATCTGCGCCTCCATTCCACAGGCGTAGAGCAACGAGTAACAGTGCTTTGTGTTACTAACTACTTGCCAGTCCTGTCCCTGCAGGCAGTAAGCTTTCTGGGCAGAAAAAGCTTCCTACTGGGGTATTTCAGTGGGTCACACAAGCGGTTCCCCACCTCGGCTAAAGTCCAGGTGCTGCTGTGGCCCTGCAGCACCGCGCTTCCAGCTCTCTCCCTGCCAACAGCAGCCTTACTCCGGGCACACAAGTAACACGGGCTTCTCACAAAAGCGGGAATGGGAGAAGAAAAGGAAGCAAGATCACGAAATGGCCTAAACGTCACACTGAACTGCTGTCATAGTTAGCAACCTTAAAAATTTCGTCCCTTAAGCAAAGATAAGGAAGGATATTGGAAGTGTCAGTTTAGCTAGCATTAGTGCTGTTGCTACGCCCTGGGCTGCTAAGCTGCCAAGAAATGTAACCATCTTTAAATATCAATCAAAAATAATAGTTAAAAAATTTCATTAATTTTCACTAATTGAAAATCTGGTACACTGGGTTTGACTTTGGATGCTGCACTACTTTTGGAAACACAAAAGTCAGCCAAGCAATGCAAATACGTCCATCAATCTCCTTATCTCTCAGCTACTCCATCGGACACAACCTCCGTGAAGCAAAACCATGGAAAACCCTGACACCAACTCACACGAAAGCAGTTGATACAAAAAGCCCTGCTAATATCAGAAGTGCAAATTTAACTGAAGAATACTAATGTTGCCTTTCATCCCTGTCCCCACAGTGCCAGTCAGCAGCTGCCTGCCGGGACACGGCAGAGTACAAGCTCAGTGTCAGTGCCAAGTTGCACAGCACCATTTATGTTGGAAAGTCAATAAAATGATATTCGCTTAAAGGAGGCCTGAATTTGGTGCTGCCCTTAGTAGGCCATAAATGAAATACTGCATTTGTCCACTGTTTCATATGTAGATTTCCTTTTGCAGGCACCTGCATGACTTTAGGAAGCTGAAATTGGGGGCCAGATTTATAGGAGGCACTTGAAATTATCAGCTGTGCAGGTGACTAGGGGTAAGAGCACCTAAATAGTATAGTAGATTTACTCTTGATTTAAACTCAGAGTAATTAGTCACATCATTTAGGAAGATGTTGTTGTAAATCCTACTAAATTCCTCTAAATAGATTTAGATACTTTAATATTTTCCCATTTGATTCATGTTTAAACACTATTTCTGCATAGTTCCAACTAAATCGTTTTGTATCTTTTTACTAAAGAACATAGATGAAGAGAAACCAAACCAGTATTCTATCACATTTCTCTTAACACTGCTCCATAATAAAAAAACGTTAATTGGGTGACTAATTTATTATCCCCCTCCATTCTGGCTTTTAAAGACACAGGAGAGTTTAAATGATAAATAAGCCACCTTCAACAGACACTGAACTACAAAAGCATTTTTGAAAGATTTCACTGGGAAGGAAATGCAGGATACCTCGTGCACATGAGTATTTTGCTTTCTTTCAAATTGATAAACAGCTTTAATATTTTCAAACAACCCTTGGGGGATTACACTCATAGTAAACCAGGACTATATGGAAGATTCCAACAGGACATCAATAATTATGCCACCCTTCTGCAAAAAATAACCTCAAATGTTTTTTTCTAAAGCAATTCCTAAAAAGTGTATGAATCAGTGAAGAGAACATTCCAACATTTACAAAACTTCTGCTGATGTGCTGGGTTTTTAGTTTCTTTATGGGTTAACATTATATATAAATATAATGACAGCGGTATAACCACAGCTGTGGCTACCCCTGGGGCATGACCAGCAATTAGTCTGTACAAGGATCATGGATAACACTGCTGTCATGTGGATCCAAAACCAGGACCACCATTTTCAACACAACGCAACGTGCTGTGTTTCTCTATCGTGTTTCCACAGCATACGTATGCGCTGGAACTGCAATCTCTGTTCAGAAAAACCCACACAATGCCTGCATATTACTGTATTTGCCCTAAGGTCTTACAGAATAAATAAATAAATACTATTTAATGGCTACCTATGATAAAAAATTTCCTCTCTAGACACTTATGTATCTATCTTTCTCCCATAGCCGCTGCCTCTAAAGGATTTTAGAAGAGGGTTTTTTTATTTTAAATCTACCATAGATGAATGCTCAGATTTGACAAAGGAAACAAAGTCATGAGTCAGTCAGAAATCAGAGAGTCATCTTTGAAATAAATATTCATTATAGTACTAGTGCAAAAAGTTTTCCCATGGTAAAATCTGAGCCAAAGCAACAAAAAACCCTCAGAAATAACCCCTGTCTTCCCAGAAAAACTTAAAATACTTAGACTTGAGAGCCTCTCCCCAGAATACAGCAGTCTTTCAGGTGCAGCTCACAGACCCTGGGCTGTCACTTTGAAGCAACTGTCTCAAGGGAACACAAAACTGCAAGTACAAATTTTTCATGTTTCATCTTAACTAACTCTCTCAAAGCTAGTGGACATCATGAAATTAAGAATTTCAGAAGCACAGTCTCGCTAATTTGGCTATATTCTGCCACCCCTTTTATGCAGACTCCTTCAGAGATAAATTAACTCTTAGCATCCTGAACAGTAACTCAATACAACCAATTGTAGAGCCAGACTGGAAGCCACAGTTACAGCATTGACTCTCAAAATCATTTACCACAGTCAACGCTTTGCCTGCACAGACGTTTCAACAGCTTTAGCTTTCTTCTGCTTCAGCAGTGTATTTCAGTGTAGTAGATATTCTCTCTGTCATGCGTAATAGTTTCGGAAACAGGAGATATATGAACTATCTACCATTATTTGACAGGCCAGTACTTTCAGCACTAATAATGAATTTATGGATAGCTCAGCTGTCAGTAACCAAGGCAGGTACCAATACTGAAAATGCTTAGTACTCTAAGAGGATTTTTTACACTACACAGATTCATGGGTGCTGTGGCCTTCAACACAGCAACTCTGATATTTCTTTTATCAGAAATATATACACATATAAAATAGCACAACATTTATTTTATCAACCCTCAGGCAAACCAAATGCTGTTTTTCTCATTAACAAGTCCAGATTTAAAAAAAATACTTCTCTCTTGACAGTAACTCATGAGATTTCTGCTGAACTTTACAAAACTTGAAACAAAAAGGACAGCACGTCTAGGACTGTTGTGATGGAAACATAAAGAAAAGCACTTAATTATTAAATCTGTGATACTGCAGGTAGGTGGGAAAGAATTATCCCCTTCAGAAGCACTGAACTGTAATCCTCTCGTTTGTCTATTTAGCTCTACCTCAGGCAAAAGCATAGAAGAAGAAACAGAAAAGAAGAAATGTACTCTCCTCTGCATTGCCCTAACAGTCACCATTAACTGATTTAAAAGTAAGTGCAAGCTTAAAAAGAAAGCCACACAATTTAGTTTAATTCATGTAACTTTTGCCCCAAGTAGATCTTGTCATTCTAACCTAAGAAATGAACTTTCAAGTCTTTGGCCCCCAGTTGTGCAAATACTGCACTGCTTTCAGCATGCACACCTTGGAGGCACCCAACTGCAGAGCAAGTACGTGAAAGGATTTGTTGTTTCTCACATTTGGATGATGCAAAGTGTGTACAGTTTTCTCAAGGTGCATCAGTAATGTGAATTGCAGCACGCGGCAAACACAGAGCTAGCATCATTTTCTTAAACAAGGTTCAATATGTGCAGTCAGTATCATCAGCTTCATTTTGGATTAGCTGTAGTTTCCAAGAAATTTTGAAGGTGGGATACAATGGGCACTGCGGTAATATAATCTTGATGTTGCGGAGGCATAAATAACCGTTGCAAGGTCAGGCTTTACGAGAAATGACTACGATCAACTTACTAGGAACAGAGATGGCAGGCACTCTGGACATGCCACAAGGGATTTGGGGAGCGGCTTGTCCCCAAAGGACCTTTTGTAACTTCATCTTGGGTGGAACTTCAGCTACACAACCAGATGCGTATATATGGTAATTAATATATTTAAATCGGATTTTCCCCTTACATTACAGCAATTGTATGAAACACTCTAGGCTAGAAGCTGCTGAATCAGGAAATGGATCAGAAGCTAACTAAAATGCCTTTCTAGTTATTGATTCCTGCTCTCTGTTTCATGTCAGCTTCCTAGAATCCATCCAACACAAGCACGAAAGGGTAATGAGTTTCTGAACACACACTCTAATAGTGCACACTGCATCAAAGCTTTCAGTAATTGCCTGGATGCTGCTTCCCAGCAGTACTAAACAACTTAAATATAATTAGCTGGAAGCCCTATGGGCTGCATTTCCCCACTGGAACACCTCTTACACTAATCCATTTATCAGGCTGACAGATGACTGAATCACTGGTACTATGGACCCATTCTACTAATAATATTTCTCAAGCCAACATTTTGGTTCGTTCCTTATCTGGTACATTTTTGTAAAGAAAAAAACCTGCATTATTTAGAGTGGGGAGAGAACCAGACATATAACACATTCATCTCTTCCCAGTACTGAACAATGTTATTTGTTTGATTAGCCCACTAAGTATAAAATGCTGGAGCTATCAGGCAGAAAATGGAAACAAAATGTATGCATTATGGAACTGTACGATGCCAAAAATAACAGGGAAACACACAAACACTGAAAGGACTTTTGGAAGTCTTCCAGCCATTCAAAAGTTTTCTGAAGTTTGGATAAGAGGATCGTTTGCGGGGTATCCTTCCTGAAGATGGCCTGACTATAGCTGTCAAGCAAAAATTTCTCCATACTATTTACTTCTTGTACATCCTTCTGAACAATAGGTGACAAAAGATACTTTAAAGCTGTTTGAATTACATGTAAATAGACATGAATTGAACATCATGCTGCCACAGAAGTACGCACATCGCAAGCTGCTAGAGAATTTTCACAAAAGTAAAAAGAAAAAATTAATTTCTTAGGCAGAGTTTTCTAATGTTGTAACGAAAACTATTTTATTGTTGTATCCCTGTGGCTTTTATTTTCAGACAGGTCCCAATAAATGGACCCCTGCAGGGTCTGAAATTTTGGGGACTACAGGCGTCTTCCAAAACGTGCCATGCTGTTGAAATGAAGTAATTGTAAAAATGCTAAATTCTCATTAAATTCTTTTAAACAATGAAAAAAATTAATCTAGGATGTTATACTGCCGTGCTTCGTTTCTAACAACTTGTGGGACAGGAAATAAAAAGGGACAAAGCTGGTAATGGCCACTGAGGAGATCTAGAAAAAGAGAGGTTTTAAAAGGTGCTCTTCTTCTAGACCCATTATACTGCAGTCAAAATTCTGGCTTGGAATCACCAGAACCCAGCTAGAATGGTAGCATTGTTTCATCAGGTTATTTCCCCTGGATGTTGTCATCATGGACACAGAAAATCTTGATATCACAAAGCAATAAAACAAGAACAAATGACTCCTTGTACTACTTCTACATGAGCCTAACCCATATGCTTGTTGTAAAGCTGACAGTCAACATTCATGAATTCTCTTAAAACCAGTACTGCAAGTTAAAGTTAACCCATAGCCTCATCCCTTTACCTGCAAAGATGGCCCTTAGTATGAATTCAATTCCAAAGAGTGACTACAAAAGCTGTACTTAAATATTACACTATGAAAGACATAATTAAAATATATTCAGCAATCAGAAACTCATTTAGCTTATGAATCAACCAGCAGCAAGATGAGGTACAGCCAGTACTTCCCTGGATCAAGACCAACCATCCATCTCAGACCAGGGCCAAGGAACAGCAACTACTCGGGCATTACCAGACTCGATTTTTGAAAATGCAGTCACAGGTTTTTACACTGTCTGGTAAAGTACCTAGAGGGTATTAAATACTGAGCTGTTTGAGATTTTTTCACTTGAACCCAGGAGCAGAAACCTCAGTTTCATCCCAGAGACACTGACACTTTCACATCAGCCAGCCAACTTCCCTGTCATTCAAAGCCATCCGCTTCCTTCCCAGCTTCATCTTCTCTGTTCAGTGTATTTTCTACTTCTACAAAAGAGCAGACAGTATCCTGAGCGAGGGCTGCCCTGAACCATACGAATCTCAACACTTGTCAGTCATACTTTCACATGAAATGCCAAATTTCACACTCCTGTTTCCACAGACTGCTTTGAAAGGCAGTGGTACTGAGCAGAACAAACATCAGGTCTAATCAAAAGAACATTTTGAAGTAAAAAATATTGAAAAATCTTCTCCTGCTTTTAGCCATTTTTAATAAAACAGATCATGGTCATGAATTTCCTAAGTAAGAAACCATCTTTGCCAGGCAGGGAATGTAACATTACCTTCATTTGTATGCTTTATGAAAAAGCTTGCTTTATTGTCATGTCAGTGAAGCTGAATTTCCTGGGTATTATTTCTCATTTGAGACAATTCTTTAACTCTTGAGGTAAGTAACAACTCTTTAAAGCACTTCCAAAATTATTACATAAACAGATTCTTCCCTTTATTTTAAGCCAGAGGCAAATATATGGCACCTTTGTAGATAAATAGTTGCACTTCCGTTTTTTTTAACAGAAGCAGAAGAAAAGAGTTTGAGGAGAAGAGAGGAATCGTCTAAGAATAAAACTTACAGCTGGAGACATACTCCACTAACTACCATACTTTGTATGGTAGGTAGTGTATACTTGGAAGGACATGGCATGCTAAGCAGTCAGATACTGCAAAAATGCAGACGGTTTTATGAGTGTAAATAAATGGCTGTTATAAAAAGCATGACAGAAGTGACCTAATACAGTGATCTGCAAACAGAACAGTTATTTGTAATATCTATTTGAAAATTAGATTTTTATATTCAGTAACTACTATCTTCAGCGTTAGAAAGATACTGGATTTTCTTGCAAGACAACTTCTGCGCAGTCTCCATCTTTGGACTCCTGACTGGACCAAACCCAGAAGAGTGGGGTCTAACCCCAGAGCTGGCCCTGCTTGAGTCAGGTGTTGAGCTAGAGACCTCCCGAAGTCCCTCCCAACCTGAATTATCTTATGATACTAAAATAATAATCTCTCCCTATTAAAATTACATATGCTTGTTGTGCTATTTACTTAGAAAATAAGGAGCTTCATAAGAAATGTAAGGGCACAAACTTGTATATTGAATCCAGACATATCCAAAGTCTTAAAGGTATCAAACATGAGATACTCTTTCTGATCATACAAAGTTTATGCTGGTTAAGCAACTATAACAAAGCTGAAGACTGATGACTAAAGACACAGAATGTTTTTGTTATACTGCAGATTACCTTCCAACATTACCTTTTCCTTTTACCTAAATTACTTGTAGAGCTAGAGGAGTAAAAACGATTTATATTAAATTAAATTACAGTTTAACTATGTGAATTGTAATCTTCCCCCGATTAAAACACATGACAAACAGTAATAGGTTATACTGTCTAGATATGAAAAATGCAGCTAAGAATACTGGCTAGATAAATACACTAAATGAAAAAAAGAGAAGGAACGCGCATTTATCTGCAGTAAACAGGGCTGTGAAAAACCTGAGCATTTCAAAACATGCACACAAAAAAATCCTCCAACAAATGTTACACAGACTGTGGTAAAGAGCACTGGTCTGGCACCTTCTTGGTCTGAGAAACCCAATCCTTTGAGCTGGCCAGTGACTGAGGTATTTCACCACATTTGAACTTTTAAATAAAATACTATAAGAGTCAGCAATAGAAGTAAAATTCCAGAAAAAAACCTTCAAAATTATCATCTGCATGTTATGGGAAATAACTTCTCTAAATTTTGGTCCAGCTGACTGGTTAATCTGACTAACCTGATGGTTGATACTAGCTGTCTCATCATCATCTGCCGTATAGGAGTAAATGGGTATCTATACCTCTACAGTAAGACCAAATTCACCTCTTGACTAGCATATACGAGAATTTTGGTTAGTATACAGGAGAAAAGTTTGTCTGTATAAGAAGATTGGGATAAATTCCTTTAATGAATTTCAATAAATAAAAAAATAGATAATGAAAGTATTACCTCTCAATATATGTGATGGATGTTCTATGCTTTAATACAATTCTGATACCATAATTAGTATGCTCTAACCATCTTTGGTTTGTTGTATTTCATTTTTCCATCCACTTTAAGAGGTATTTTAACTAATAAAGCTTACAGATTTTTAATGACTCTCTAGTCTATACCTTATTGAAGGGACACAGAAGGAGTAGTCAAGCTCTTAGTATTAGTAAATGGTTATCTAAATGACTTAGCCAATACATAGTTTATATTCTCTATCTCATGGTATGTTCAGACATAGCAAAGTTCATGAAGTATATTCCAAGGCCATTATAAAAAAATCTTAATCAAGTGTCAGAACTTCACTTAAAAAAACCCCAACAAACCAAATGCAAAACCACACCAAAGCTTGAAAACTCAACTAATTAGTTAAACTTGTTAAGGAGGAAGAATGACTTTTGAAATGCAGAAAACTGCAGTCAAGTTTCTTTCCTTTTTCCTGAAGCTTCCTTGGCCTTGCTACTCCAGCATGAAAGCCCAAAGGTCCTGATTCTGTTGCTCCAAACATCATTTCTTGAAAGCTTGCAAAGACCAAAGAGCTTAAGAGTGGAAAGGGGAAAATGCTTCTGTTAGTTCCAGCACCGTGAAGTGTCTCTCAGTGCTTAATGCTTATCTGTGCATCAATTTTATTTAATAAATTCTTATAGCTCTGTTCAATTACTAGTAGATCTGTTTTTTCAAATGCTAAATTAAGAAATTAAGAACATCCGAAAGTCATACGGATCAGGACAATAATCCGAATTACAATGCAGACTGCTTAAGTTCATATATATACGTGTATGTACCTGAAGGGGGGTTGTAGTGAGGTGGGTGCTGGTCTCTTCTGTCAGGTGGCTGGAGATAGGACGAGAGGAAATGGCCTCAAGTTGAGGCAAGGGTGATTTAGGTTGGATATTAGGAAAAATTTCTTTACTGAAAGGGTTGTCAGGCATTGGAACAGGCTGCCCAGGGAAGTGGTTGAGTCACCATCCCTGGAGGTATTCAAAAAGCGTGTAGACGAGGTACTCCAGGGCATGGTTTAGTGGGCATGGTTGATGGTTGGACTCGATGATCTTGAAGGTCTTTTCCGACCTAAATGATTCTATGTCCTAACATAACACTGCACCTTCATGTACATTTTCTAGCACTGAATTTTATGCAGCCAGTACGTGATGTTACTTTTAGTCAGCATTAAAGGGTGATTTTTCCCAGGGTCTCAGAAGTGCAATTACCACTGACTTCAAAACAAAAGGTAAGCGGCCTGCAGTTCTGGAAACCATGTCAGTCTTTTCATGTTGGTAACTAAACTCTCCTTCTGCAATTTGAGAAAACTATGAAATGTGAGAGCAAGTATTTCCACAGAAAGATACCTGCTTTTATTGTGCTACATTAAATGAAACAGAACCTTTTTATTTCATGACTGAACATGTTAGGGATGTTCCTGCCACTTAACTTTGATTCCAATTTAAGTATATGTATATGGATGCTGCTGCCTAAAGCTGGGTGGTATGAATATTCAGTCTTCATTATAATGAGTTGTTTTCTTGTATTACATTAGCAGGAAAAGAAGGACCTAATAGCAAAAGACTCACTGAAGTGGAAGAATTATAGCAATGGTAGCAGCGACAAAAAAAGGATCATTAAGAGTCTTTTTGCATCTCAGTTTACAAATTTTGTTTACTTTACATCTAAGTGTTTTAGTGAGATGCAAGGCATTACAGTCATTTTTTGCCCTAGCCTTTGAAATTATTTAGGAAAATTCTGAGGCATAGGCTAAGAGGCTTAGAAGCTCTGCTTAGAAATTTTGGAGGACAGGTATTAAAAAGTTCTATTTCATCAGAGTAGCTAGCGGTAAGGCTTGCCATATTCCCCTTCTATCCACTGTAGTGGGCAATTTCAGGCTGCACTCATGCTTCTTGTTCTGAGTGAAGCTTCACTGGTGTAGTCTTAGTCCCTTGCTTCTCCTAATTACTCTTCCCTTACATTCCTGCTGAACACTGCTGCCCCAACGTTATCTGTGGAATAACTGCTTATGTCAAAATGATTCTGATTAGAAGAGTTCAGAGAGATGGTGTTAAAAAGTGTTTAAACTAACCTAGATTATAGTGAACAAATCAGGTTAGGGAGTGACTACATGATCAACTAAATCTCGTGGGAACAACACTGAACAGTTGTGAACAGTGGGCGACAGGAGCCTATTCAGCCAATTCAGCTGCTGCCAGAATAAAATGTGGGAGACACAGAGAACTGCCCTCGTTCTTAGGTCTTTTTCTCTTTTCTTTTCTCTTCTTTCCTTTTCTTTCTTCCCATTCTCTTCCCTTCCCTTCCCCTCCCTTCCCCAATATCTAAAATCCTAAAATTCTTATTCCCGATTCAGGCTGCCAAGTTTCCTCAAAACAATTACCTCTCCAGCAGTACCCGTGTTCAGACGTTTAAGGCACATCAATACAGTAGCTAAAAAAACCCACCCAAACTAAATGTGCCCCCGCCCCCCATCTCAGTAAAACAGCAATGAATTTAAACATAGTCATCTTGGCGTCCTCAATTCACCTCGTTATTGCACCTCCAGTTGCTGCAGCACAGATGGGATGCAACATCTCCCACTGTTTGGGGACTGCCCCTAAAGGTGAGCCATATGTTTTGCAATACCTAGAAACAGCAGGATAAGATAAGGAAATCTCTGCAGCCTTAAGGCAGAGCTGCTTTGATTTCACTATTTTGTGTCCTGCCCTTATTTATTTTTTTTTTTTTATTGAGAGCTTTTGCAATTTAATTTATCTGGGTTAAGCCTACAGAGAAAAAAAAATACAAATACTGTGTTTGTGTATGTGTGTGTGAGTGTATAATGCCTAGGAAATCTCCTGTGTTATCTGTCTGTGTAACATTTTACCTTCCACTAGACAAATATATTTTTAAACAGTCTGGAATCAAAACAACATTCTCAGCATTCAAGACATTCTGTCATCACTGCCCATTTGTTGCCCTCTAGGTTTCTCTCAGCTGGCAAATCTCCCATTTAAGGAATTATCAGATTCATCTGCTTAGACAAGGCTGCAAAATAAAATGAAAAGCTGGATTATTCTAGAGAACTCATATTTTTCTTTCAGGGCAGAAAATCCAGTGCATGAGAGCTGAACGTTAACAGCAAATGGAACCAATCTCTCAGACTTCACAATTCCACCTCACTATTCTCTGCAAAATCTAATTTTGACGAAGACGCCACAACATTTATTTTACATTTATCCTTTACTTCTTTAAATATGTTTATTTCCACTTATTACATTAACCTGTTTTGGAGCCCTAAATATTATGCTCTTAGGCAATGGGTTTTTTCTACTGCAGTTCTAGTAAGTATGCTGCTTGCGCATACTGCTGGTTCTACATTATTTTTCATAAAGAATTACCAATTGCTTTGCTATCATTTTCCCTACATCAAATTTTTTGCAGCGAGCAAGTGTACAAAAAAAAAAGGAAGAAAACATATAAAAATGAATAAATTACCAGTTTTCCACAGCAAGATGGCTCAGGATTTACCTGAGTGATGGAGTAGCTTTCATGTCAGCAGCTGTACTGAAAACCATGCCTGTGTTTCTGGGCCCACTGGCTGCAGCACCAAGATTTCTGGAGGCATACGCCATGGTTCTTAGTACTGTAATACACTAAAACTCCACACAACACTTTCCTATCAAAGTGTGGGAACACTACTTTCTCCCCCTAGCTAGAAAGAAAACTGTGGGAAGGTCTGGAGAAGTGTCTCAACATCAGTTTTCCTTACTAAACAGCTAAAGCAGATTTCATTTTCTTGCCACAGAGGAGTGAACTAACAAAAACTCTGTCAAACTCAGGTTAGGGTTTCACGCATTGAGTGTGTACGCACATGCACGTGCATCAAGTTAAGCAGAAAATGAACGTAAGAGAAATCCTAAGTGATCCTAAAGTGATTAACATACAGCAAACCCGTTACGGAGCCAGAACTGCTTTATGGAGACTACTGTCTTCCAGTATTGATACTAAACCACTATCTTATGCTGTTCACCCAAGTAAGAGTCTATTTCAAGGTGTTATATTGTTATAACAGAGTGATTAATCAATTTCTTTTTTAGAGCCTCCTCTGAACGCTTAAAAATTCACGATTCACTTTGTTAGTATTCTGTAAAGCTTTCCATACTTTTTGAGTTGAATGATTAAATTTATCTGTGGTTGCTAATGGTCACAATATGGAAAATGCTCCATATGAAAGTCACCGTTCCACATACACCCAGTGGATCTCCTTAAACACATTGCAAATCCCAAACAAAAAGGACCGCAAGTGACAAAAGCTTTTCATTTATTCTCAAACAGGCTAACCTGAATATGCTGTTTGTGCAAAAGGTAGACAGGACCAACTTGTGAAGAAATACTGCAAATGGAACAAATAAAGTAGTGCATTATATTTGCCACATCTTAAAGTTGGAAATTAGTCCATAAACTCATTTGGATTCAGGCCCTACCGACTCAGGTTTTACAAGATAAAAACTCATGCAAGATTTGATGGATGAAATGAGGACTACCAAAAAGCATGCTGAATTTGGAAATTTGATGTGTTCAAGTTCATCACTAAATTTACAAGATTTTCTACTAGGTTCCAAGGGTCTTCATACTGTCTTACTTATTTAGACTGCACGTTCTAGTAATCCAGGCTTGGGCACCAAAAGATACCAAGTACTACACTTTGCCGTTCTGGGCATAAAGTATTAAAAATTTATTAAAGAAATCAAACCAACTGTTTAATAAGAGTGAATCCATCATCCATAGGAATTGTCAGAGATACAGACCTACAAATACATTTTGTTTTTATCGAATGTAGCAAGATATAATAGCATACAATCTCATTAAAGAGCTAACCAATAAACAATTTTGTGCCATCTGAAATGATAGTTCATTCTAAAACCTGAAGTCATGCACCAAAGAATAGTAAGATATACTGTAACGTAATAAAAAACAATGTAAGAAGAGCAATGTATAAAGGTATCTATCAGTAAGTAATACTATTACAAGGTTCTAGCAACATAAACCATGGTTGATTATCTGAGTGATTTCTCTGTTGGGTGCATTGCAACATATACTCTGGAACGCAAAAGTTAAATGATCTTCTTGTTTCTCTTTTATTTTTTCTTGAGCTGCTCAGCTATTCAGAATTATGTAACTGAAGGGTGTTTTCAGATGGAAAAAGTACCTTGGTTCCAAAAGAGGCACTGACGTGACTTTTCAGAAATACGTTAAAAATAAACCATCATAAAAATTGCATTGTCATTACCATTAAAGGTGACGAATATGTTCTAATTCATTGGTAATTTTTCAGGTACAGGCATCCCTCCACCAAGGCACTTCACTTCCTCCTCCCCAGGAAAAGGGGGCTCAAATATTATCATCAGATGGCAATGGAGACCCACCACAGGGCTAGTGAAGGGGCACTTCATTAGCAGTCTGCTGACAGATGCAAACATTCTGCAAAATTCTTTAAAGCAGAAGCATGCCATTAACTTCAGTATTTATTGCTTTCTATGAAAGATAAGTGACTCAACGTTGGGAGGGGCTTTACAAGGCTAATATTTTGTCCCTGTCTAATGCTTTTTTGCTTCGTGATGTGCCTGCCTATTATGAGACTAAACTTATTCCAAAGAATAAATTAAGCAATAAGACATGACAAGCAGCCCATTTGTAGGCAATTTACTTACCACCTGAGGCATGCCACAGCGGCTCAAGGCCAAAGGCTGAGTAACTTTAACCATTCAATAAATGCAATAATAATCGAACTGAAATGCACAGCTTTGGGAGACTTTATTTCTATCATGATATAGAATTTATATATAGAATCAAGTGCTTCTGTGCATTTAGTGACTGTTATTAAATAAATGATATTGTTAAGAAACTTTTTTTTTAACCATCGTTCTGAAAATGCTATCCAACACAAATTAAATAGAGGTTTATATACATTGTTCTATGACCAGATGTTGCTTGTGAAATGACAGAACTACCCCCTGGACGGTAGGTTCAGTATCAGTTTAAAAAAAATCCATGCAGACATGTATAAATATTAAAGAACTGGGCAGCATAGGACAGGACGGATATCAGCCACTCTAGAGATTTAGCAACTGGCCTGCGCTATCCTGATCACATACTAATTAATTAAGGTCTAGTTGTGGAAGCAACAAAGAATTAATTTAAAATAATTTATTTTTTCTAACAGCACTACCTCATCTCATTCTGAAGAGACCATGCACAGACATGCAGCTGTGCTACTGGAACATTACTTCGTTGCTCCAGCTTTAATGAATAAAACAATGACATTATTTAGGTTCGTGATCTATTCGCCAGTCACAGTAAGGTTCACCTCTTAAATAAATAGTGCGACAATCTGGCTTTAATTTGTACTCAGCATACCAACAATTGATTTTTCCCATAAACTCACTCTCTGCTCTGCTTTGTAACTACACGGTCTGATCCAGCTTAACCCTGGTGCGGAGAGCTGCCTTCCATCCATGTTCCTAAAAACTCCGAAAAATTAACACAACTGAGAATTTAAAAGACGTGAAGATCTACTCGTGAGGTGGAAAGAGTGGGCAGTAAACTGTTTTACAAGAAAGTGCAGCACCTGTTTGTTCTGTCTTCTTCATTCTGCTCTGATGAGTCTTATCTGCAAGGAGGGCTATTTTTAAAGATGAAGGTAAGAATAATAATTTCAAAAACTGAGGATTAGCTACTGGTTTCTCTACTCCTGTCTCTTCTAACCCACTCCCCCCAAACAAGGGAAAAAAATCTATCCATAGTTGAATACTGAATATGAACACACGTAAATAAAACCAAAACCCTTTAAACATCAGCAGACGGGTGTTTTCTAAATCCGTTAGTAAATGAATAATATCACATCCAAGCTCTTGGATGTTAACGACAGAAACATACAGCTCTGGGACAGGCTGCCACTGCTCCTCATGCTGAACTACAACACGCTAGCAAAAATCCAAGCAAGACTATTGTTATTTTCTTATTTAAGAAATCATATTCTATAAAGATGTTTCTTACAGTTTAGTCCAGACAAAACGTAACTTACAGTCTCATACTAGAAGAGCATTTGTGTTCCAATTTACGTGAGTCATTTTTTTCAAACATTTTAAATTTTTTGTGTATTTTCCATAAAACACAATTTTTCATAATATATACAATATTTAAAGTTATTTTAAATACAAATTTAAAATTAAAAGACCATAAAACCAGACTTACTACATCAAGTCAAACATCCACTTTAGCCAGCACCTCTTCTTCAACCATGGCAAAAGTAGGTATCTAATGAAGAATATATGAACAAAGCAAGGACCCAGTGGTACTCTCCCAGCCCCCAACAGCCTACAGCTCCGGGACCTCCTGATGGTTCCAGTATCGAGACACACCAGGATGTGTTTTAGTGGAACATTAATGCATACTCCTTGCAATTTCTGACCACAGAAAAAAATCCTGCTGTAGGTTTGTGGCAGGTATCATTGTAATGTTATAGGACAAAATACCTAATGGTGATTTTAGCTATCTTAACTCTACTAGTTGAACACAACCCTGTCCTTAATTTTTATATTTCATGTTCTAATTATGAAAAAGACTCTAGCATTCAACTCCTTCTTTTGAACTCGGCCCAAATCCAAAACCAGACAAACACGCGAATAGTTCTACAATAAATTTGCACATTGAAGCTATGCATGAGAACTGGGGAGTTTCACAACCATTTATTCAACAAATGTGAAATCTTCACGTATATGTACAAAAGTACAATTTGTAGAGGTCATAGACCTATCAAAAACTTAACCAGAGAAATGCCTTGCATGTTATCTTCCATTTTGAAATTCTGACTTTAGGAATATTGTGCCTCTGGTAAAATGGTGTTCTTTTCATGTGAGTGTAATCGCTTGGCATTGCACCTAAGAACATACCCAAAGTATGCAGTAATCTTGAGGACAAGCCCATCGCTCACTTACATTCTCCAAACAATCAGTCCTCAGACCTCTATGAATTTCCTTCAAACTAGAGAGACAGAATTCTTGTATTTTGGAGATGAAGTGCCAATGTCTTATGTTACAGCTGCTGCTGCTGCTGCACCGTCTTCTACTTTATTCTAGCTGAATAATTAAATACCCTTTAGTCCTTCTGACAGTCCTAGACTCAGTATGGCTGTTAATCAATATCACATAAAAGGGAATTAGGCTTAGGCAACTGTTGCACAAGGCAGAATGGATAAGGCAAGAGGGAAAGAGATCTCCTCTTTACAGTACAAGACTAATTTTCTGTATTTACAACACAATCTACCAAATGTGCGCACAGACTTGAGAATACACGATACACACACAGATGTGCAGGGCAATCCAAATTAACCTCAGAGATCTGTTACACCGTAACAGCAACCAACAGTCACTTCTCCTTCCATTCTTTCCTAAATTCCCCATCTTCACATGTTTCAGGGATCAAAGAAAACTCTCAGCACCAACATATTTAAAGTATTCCGTTTACAGGGAAAATTTGACGGTATTAAACCATTTCTGAAACTTTTACCATGTGATTGTAAAAGGGAAATATAAACAAAAGACATTTAATAAATACTATCTGAATTCTGCTCAGTGCAAAATATTTAGGAAGACTTATGTTTCCAATAATTCGAGGAATTTTTCTAGAATCTCTAAACCAGCCACAAGTTATGTGGGGTGTTTTTTTTCATGCTTTTCTTGTCCTGCAATGAATCAATAGGGCATTAAGAGCAATCCTAGGCTGAGAGTCCCAAAAAAATGAAAGATTCACATGAAGGGGTGTAAATTTTCCCCACGCTGCCCTGCCACCATGTTTATGCTTAGATCCACCCAGAGAAAAGGAGACACAGTTCCAAAGTCTCTTCAACAACTCTTAGCTTCTGATGAAATACTCCAGTATTGAATTAAGAAACACTTCAAACTTCCTTCCAGGCCAAGAAATGAACTCCCAAGTCAAACAGCAGCAATTTCAGATGGTTAATAAATGAATTAACAGCGATGATGACACCATCAAGCCACTGACATAGAGGTGGAAGACTCCGTGTACTCTTTACACTCCTCTGTTCTGGGTGGCCTCTTATATTTCATGTTTGAAGACCTGGTATTTACAAAACACACTAGTTAAACTTTAACCCATGCACATTGTAAAAATAACAACTCTGAGTAATGAGAAATAGACAGTGTTTCAAATGGAAAACACTTACTGTGTAACTGATTATTCTTGACATACTTTCTGAAGCACTTAGCTGAAATTCAATCTTGCAAGAAGCCAAAACAGTATTTTCCCCCCAATCCTATCGGTAACGTGAACAGAACCTGTATGTTCTACATCTAACTTATAACTTACTTCAATTTTTTTGTCTCACCAAGATTTGTTTCAAGGTCTACTAAGTGTGCTTCAGCTAGCACCTCCCTCAAAATGATCTAGAAAACGTATTTCATACAGCACACGGTCCACACGCATTCTTTTGAATCACAGAAAGAACAGCAAAACACCTTCAAACAAACCTGGGCTTTTTCAGTTTCTTCAGTCCCTTCCCTGGAAGTGCTTAGCCTCAAGGAAGGCTGGCCAACTTCTGGCTCCCCAGCCGGAGAAGCGATGGTGCAGGGCCGGAGCTACGCTGCTGAATCGGCTGGGGAAGGCACGAGCAGGAGGGACAGGGCACCTCTGGGCGTGAAAGGAGCCCAGGCAGAAGGGGCGGCCGCGGCCATGGTCTTTGCTACGTGCCCTGAGCTTTCGCTGTGTGCCCAGTCCAGCCTCCTTCTGAAGGGGTGCAAACGGTGCTCTGCGGCTGTTATCTGGCCCTCCCAGAGCTCGCTCACTTCGCTTCAGCCAACACCCTACGTGTTCTGTGGATCTTGGCCAAAAAGATTCTGGTGCTGCACAACCATTTACAACAGTGATATTTCAGTTACTTTTTTTCAGAATCTCTCATTACACACTGATTTAATATATAATGAAATACAATCTTTACACCAACTCGATACTGCAAATTGCTTACCATGAAGCTGTGTTACATACACACCTAAGGAATAATGTGTGCTAACCCCCATTTACTATTTTTGCACACTATATGCTAAAAAGTAATCAATGATCCTTTCTTATATCCAGGGTCATGATTTTTTTAAAATGGAAATTAAACTTCAATTACAATATATAAAAAAAATCCATCTTTTAAAAACAGTAAGAGCTTTTGAAACATTTTACCAGTTAATAAAATTCTATGTAAAACGTGCATGACATTTAATAAACAGTTCTGCATTTTGAAGCAATTCAATATGTACAAGAGGAATTATCTATAACTAGCGAAATTAACTGAGTATTTCTGGTCCCTATGTCCTCCAAGATTTTAAAACCAATAGATCTCAGCCTCTCTTTCTTAGTTTTCTAATGAAATTACTAACTGGTGAAAGTAGGGGCTTTCCTGCCTAGTAATCTCCTAAGCAGTTTCTCATCTTTAAGCTATTTGCTAAATTGATAAGCAGAAATGAAGAAAAGCCCTTCATCTTCTGGAAAGGCTACAGCTGCCCAATGTGGGTTTACTACCTTGCCCAGGTCCAGGTGCATAGTTCTCACAGTTGAGTTGATGACTTTCTCTAAAACTCCAGCAGCAAATACTGTCCGAATATAAATTCCATTAGATCAAGGAGAATAATAAATTCAGGACTTAATAGGTCCCGATTTTGCTTAGGACTTAATAGGACTTCCAGGTCATGATTTTGCATTTCATATTCAACTGCAAAGAAAATCTGTTCCATTTCTTGTAAAAATTCAAATATTTTATTTTTAAGAGATTCATATATTGATTTGTGATTCAGCAGAATCTCCTTATGATGCAGCAATCATCTGGAGTGGATGTAGTGTGTCAGGCAATACTGCTAGACTTGCAGAATGTTGATTAAAAAGCATGTCTTAAAAAATGGAAGTGGTAAGTACAACTATAATGAAAGCATCCAGAGAAATCCAAGCAAGAGACTAAAGACAAAGATACATAAATAAATGCGCAGCTCAGTTCCCAAAATAGTTTACATTACCAAACTAATCTCTCCTTCTGTAGGGTCACAGCCAAGTGTCATTGTATTTGTAATCTAAACTGAAGCCAAAAATAAACAGAAATAATATTTAAAGAGCACAAGTATTCCACCTTTAAATCTCAACTTTCTACAAAGAGTTTAGGAGATGTCTAAATGCAAAGTAATTTTAAAAAGCTATGTTTTACAGAAATACTAATACTTGCCTAAAATTGGATCTCCCCTAAATGCCTTTATTTAACCCAACTGACCATAATGTCTAACAATTTAGCTGAGTGTACAAAGACCTTATTTCTCCCTTCCGTCAAAATGGACTGTCATACAGACCAGTCTGTTAAATGGGCATCTTTGCCCCTTCTGCAGACAGTTTTCCTCTGACACTTTCCTCGTTTTTTACTACAGAGGCTCCGGCTGGAATGGGAAACTGCATGAGACAAACATTCCTTTAATTAGTGTAGATTGCTATGCTATGAATCAACAAATACACACCGCCAGTGCTACCACTATAGTTGTCTTTGTCGCGGAGGCCTATATGTTTGCCTCTAGTTTCCACCAGAACTCAGCTGCCTTAATCCCCCCATATGCCACTCACCTTCTTATTTCACTGTGTGCCAATTCTTCACGCTAAAAGGCAGTCTGTACATGTATGGAATTTTTTTTTAATTATGTCTCCAACCTACCACCTGTCAAACTCTACTTGACATTTACAATAGTGTCTGCAGAGTAATCTGTATCTATTCCAGTTTTTTCCACTGTGAACTACTCTTGCTCTTACTTTATGAATTCACTTTCATTGTATACTCCTCATATAAAGCTCTTCCTTTTTTGTATACATGTATATTATGGTTGAATACGAAATTTGAAATAGAGAAACAGTACATTCTTTATGATGAGGATGAATTGCATAATATGTATTGAACAACTCCTCTTCACTTTGGCAGGCAGAATGCATATTCTTCTCTCTCTGTTCAGGCATTCAACCATCACTTTGGACTTTGGGAAAAAAAAGCTAAATTAAGTTTTCAGTGAAGCGTTGCTATAGACCTCTGCTATAAAGTAAGAGCTATATCAAGCAACCAACAGTCAGCTTAAATCCCAAATGTTTTCATGTTTTGCATTTAAGGTTGGATGATAACTTTGCTCTTTTCTTTTACTGCAACTCTCAACAACAATGAGCAGTCTCAAGAGATGAAAATAGTTTCTTAGTCTGAAAATCATATGGAAAAAATCAACTGCCCTTTAAAAAAAGTTATAAATGTCTGGACAAACTTTTCCCAGATTTTCCTTCTTCAGTTATTTAATGAACATATGGTTATTTATAATGTGAGCTACACTTGTAGTATTTCAAAAATTAGTTATAAACATGCCTAGAGCTACTCAGCTCCTCCCAGGACTACACTGACCTCACTCAATAGCCTTCCAGTATTGTTTGCTTTGGGATCTCTTTGACAGTGAACCCATGTTCTTACTTCAGTGCCTTCTCCCTGCCTTAAAATTTACCTTAGTTTTCTTCTCTTAGCAAGTACCTTATAGCAGGTTACTTAACCTTCAGAAAGATCATAACATCAGATATCAATTATCACAAATAAAAACCTTGGCCAGGAGGCATAGCTGATTAAAAATACATATAAAATGAATGCAAGCTCAGCTATATTTTAAACTAAATATTTAAAGGGACAATAAGGAGTCAACCATTTAGGTTAGTGAAATGTAGCAGAAGGTAATAGCTGGGTTGATGTCTTTTTGACAGGTACAATATGGACACGTGTCTGAGCGAGGCTCCTCTCAAAAGTCGACAGACAGGTACTTCTGGACCATGATACACCTGATGGGTGAGACTCTGCCCCAGAGGGAGAGAGGCTGTGTGCTGGGAGCACCTACGCCTGGGCCAGGGATGGCTCGGAGGTGGACAGACACCTCTGTTACCTGAGGTCTGTGTAACCCAAGAAGTTAGGTGAGATGATCCCACCCAAAAGACCCTATGTTAATACATAACAGGGATACAGCTAAGAGACTAGAAATGCAGTCTTCTACTTTTCTTTCTCATGTATGTATGTAAATGTGTGTGTGCCTATTTTTTTTTAAAAAAAAGAGGGAGCATCACCCTGAAAATCCAAATGAATCCGTTTCCATATTTATGCATGTTATTTTACTCACTGTTACTATCTATGGGGTTTAATTGAAATTCTCATGTAAATACACTGGTTTGCTCAAAAGTCCTTCCTGTTTAATGGAGATTTAATTCAATTCAGCGTATCATTTAACTCACTAAATGGTAAAACAACAGTGTTTTCCTTTGCAATCAACATAAACTGCAGATGTAAAAAGTGTATCAGAAGATGGCAGGTTTTTTTACTCTAACTTCTAGCATTTCCTCAAGTACTCTAGTACACTGTCTTATCTACTTTGGAAATTCGATCCTACTGGAAAAAAAAACCAACGCAAACCAAAGCATTGACTGAAACATGAATGTTGCATATAACCATGACTTCAATTGAAAAAGAAACTGCTCGTTTCTTAAATTTCTTCTTACAATATATGGAATTACGCTTTGTTTTAAATGTTCCTATTCACGGTGAATTGTATTTTATACTTCATTTGGGGATTCCACAGAGCTCTGTCCTTGACTCCCTTATTCTCCACTCACAAGGGAATCTCATTCAAAAGTGATTTTAATTATCACTTATGAATAGATCATAGAATCATAGAATCATTTAGGTTGGAAAAGACCTTTAAGATCATCGAGTCCAACTGTCAACCATGCCCACTAATCCATGTCATGAAGTGTCTTGTCTACGTGCTTTTTGAATACCTCCAGGGATGGTGACACCACCACTTCCCTGGACAGCCTGTTCCAATGCCTGAACAGATAGTCTGTGTTCCAGACTTGCCTCTTCTCCACTGAAGACCAGAATCCTCATCCATTTCTGATGCGATCAGGACTTTTGGCTGTCAACTCCAGAGTCATTTTGAACACTCAATATTCCCTCCCCTTCCTCTGCAGCCCTTCTTGCTACACTACTTCTTTTGGCAAGTACTGTCAACATCACAGTCATCTTGTTTGTCACAAAGACCTGTAACCCTTGATAACATTATCTTTAACCTATACATTATTCCAGATCTCCCATCTGGAAAAATCTCCAAATTTATCTAAGTAACTTTGTTTTTCTGTAGAATCATAGAATCACAGAATGGTTTGGGTTGGAAGGGACATTCAAAGATCATTTAGTTCCACACCCCTGCCATGAGGAGAGACGTCTTTCACTAGATGAGGTTGCTCAAAGCCCCGTCTAACCTGGCCTTGAACACTTCCAATGATGGGGCATCCACAACTTCTCTGGGCAACCTGTTCCAGTGTCTATATAACACCTGAATGCAGCTCTTATTAATCACAAAGTTTATGCATAACATTTCTAAGTACCTTATGACTAAATCACACTATCACCTCAAATGCAAGCATTTTTTTTCATTTTTAAGGTCTTTCATAGTCCTTCTCTAACCTCCTTTATCTTATTTACATGTTAGTGCCCTTGCCTCCTTACTACATTTTTATACAGTAATCTTCATGTTTCTTTCTATGCTGCCTCTTCTGCTGGGAAAATGCTTCCTATAAACATCCGTCAAACTACTTCATTAAGGTCCTTCATATTCTCTTCAGAACTTTAGAAAAGATGAACATTTTCTATGAAAAACATGGCTTTTATAAGAAAACCAAAACGTGCTATTCTAATGAGGGAAAAAAAAAATCACTTCTTGCATTCAAATAGAATTTCAAGCAATTTTATCCCCTCAGATATACCTTTAAAAATGAATGGAAATAATGGCTACAGTTGAAGGACTCCAGTAACTTGTCACCGAATCTGCTCAGCTTACCAGTGTTATTCCAGATTCTCATCCTGCAAATTCATTCTGGACTTGAAAGTCAAACAGACTTTCTCTGTTATGGCTAACCAAAGTAATCAAGATTTTCCACGTAAAAATTTTTGCCATCACACCTGTTGTAATTCCGTTAACATTACAGAGGCAGCCAGGATAAGGTTTGGCTCTACACTTGGAATTTAGTTAACGATCTAGTTGATGTCTGAGCCAAAAAATAATTTAATTTGCAAATCTGTAGAGCATTTTTGCAGGAATAAAAAAGCAGTACACAGGAACTCAGAACATTAAAATACAAAGAATGTGAGGATCTGATCCACAGAATACGAGACAAACAGATTAATCTAGAGTACGGGCTTTCAGTTTTGTAAAATAAAATTTTAAGTGTTAAACTTTTTGTACTGCATGCTCTCCTGAACACAACATGATTCCTTGCTTGCTCATGTTCTTATTGTGTCTGATTTTACTGTATGTTGTTAAAAAAAGCAGAAACTGTAATTATATCAGAGTGTATTCAGACGATGTTTTATGGCACAATGAAACCCTTTGAAAGCCCGGTCTCTCCAACACCTTCACATCCCCCTCAGATGCTGAACCCAGGTGACACCACTCCTGGTTATTTCATGTTTACCGCACAAACCCACCACCACCAAGGACGGAAATTCCAAGGTGTGCTTCAAGAAGCTTTCCAAACAAAGAGCTCTTATGACAGATGTTTTATGTTTTAACATGTTTTCCTAAGAAAAGCTACACAGTCTTGAAAGCTTTCTAACTCGGGCAGCTACGAGCCCCGAGTGGAATTTCTGCAAACCCATGCGAGGCTTTGTGAGAAAGGCTTTTGATCATGGACATCGGAAATCCCAGGGCAAAGGCAATAGCCTGCTAACTTTTTATTCTTTGCTGTTCCACAATAGCTAACAAAATCAAGATTAGGTAACCCTTCCTCCCCACCCCCCACCCTCCAAAAAAGTGAGATGGGTCACAGTCAGAAAGTTTTATTTAGGCAAACCTCTGCAATGCTTTTATTAGGTTGCTAGGAAAACATCAAACCAAGCTTTTAACATATGCACTACGCTTCTAAAAACTCTTCTGCCTCACTCTCAAATTTACAGCTTATCTAAAAGAAACTGGAGAAAAGGCATAGGAGCAAGAGTGGCACAACACATCAGACCAATAAAACAGTTATATACGAAATATCCCAAGAAATCACAATTGATGAGGCAAACTTTCCAAATGTGGTTACTTAGTTTTCTCTTTCCTCGCAGAAGTTAGGGTTTCGCCCCCACCCCGCCACTTGTGTACTTCTCCAAATTCAGGCAGAACTGGTTAAGCACTACAAAGGTGCATTGTTTCTTCTACTCTTTCCTCTCCATACATTATTGCTTTATTTGTAAGGAAAGCATATTACTCAACTGGCTTATGTCCTCCTAAAATACAGTGGCCAAGATGGAGAAATAAATCCTTTGAGAAGATTGACAATAAATTGAATATTTAATAAATGTTGTGGACAGTACTGATTAAAGGAGACAAGATGAGATTATCATATTCTCATAATTGTAACCCAGACACTTGGTTTACTACAGAAGTAGCATCAGAAGATGTGCATGTGGGCAGGAGCCGTTGAACTGGGGGGAGATTTTGTTTTACAGGGGGTCAGTTATGGGAGATGACACAGTGAGGAGAAGCACTGGAATTAAAACTTTCCCTACAATTACCCCATACACCACCACCACCACCCCCCTCCTCCTCCAGGGATGGTTCTTCTGGGTTTTAAACAGATCACTCAGAACTTACACATATGAAGACACAATAATTCTATGTGGGAAGTTCTGCTTTAATTAAAGTTAGCTCTTTAGAGAAGATTATTTCTAACATGTGAGTTTAAACTCTTCTCTTACAACCAAGCTGTTTCTTGTTTTCAGTTGAAACAAATACTTCATCCTGTAAATTTACTTAAAAGAATTTTTTTTCTCCGAAAAAAGTGTATGCCATATTTTCAGTTCATGTATCAGACTTTGGTTAACTGCATTGTAACAGCTTTTAGCATATGAAAATCAAAGCTTTTTATGCACTGCAGTGTATTTCATGATATGATATATGACATACACTGACAAAATAAAAGAAAAATTAACAATTTATACCCTGTATTGCCAACTAATGGTTTCTTAATGGCACTAGAGAAAAGAGAAAAGGAAAAGAAAGCGAAGGTTTTAATGTTAAACTATGCATCAAAACCACTGAACAGCAATTGCCGTGGCTGTACTGGAAACAGGGAACACCAAGAGCTGATGACATTCCCGTTTTTCCAGCTCTGCCTCCAGCCTCCAGTGAGACCCACACATGCATGTCGATTCCTTTATTCTGGAAAGACAGGAGCAGAAATGACGTGCTATCTCCTGTATATGTACTAAGAATCCACTAAAAAAAGACTATCAGGTTCTTCCTGAAAAACTGGGGGGAAAGTATTTTTGCAGAACACAAATGTGTTCCAGATACGAATTTTCCCAGGTTCAAGCAGGGTTGGTACCTTGTCCTGCTAATTCCTCACTGGCCACTAACATTTTTTCCAATTGACAGATGAAGACAGTCAAGGAACATGTCTGAAACGATGTCATTTAATCCCGGTACTACTAAACTACACCAGCAGCACCGGTCAACAATTCACCGCAGTCTGGGGCCACATTCTTTTGTTTATTTTGATACACACAAGCACATGCACACAGAGCTTCCCCAGCCCAGCACCACTTCAAAACAACAACAACAACGACAACAACAACAAAAAACCCGCAGAAAAAACAAAGACTACAAAAAGTCAAACACTGTAACAAAGTACCAGTCTTATCCTCTGACAAAACAAAACCTTAATCAAATAATAAGTAACCTAATATCTCCTTCTGCCTTAAATCCTTCCCCATTCCTCACCAACCCCCACTTCCCTTGAAAACCAGATGGCCCCAGCAATATGCCCTGAAGGTCAACAGATGCACCATGTCTTTGGACGAAGAAAAGGTATATAATATCTTTAATAATATTTCCAGATGATAAAACTGGAAAACACACGGTGAAAAAAAACCCCACACAAACATCTACAGCACGGAAACAAACCAAGCACAGTTACTGTGTTAAAACATCCAAGACACCAATGAAAATAAAAGCCAAGTAGTGAACTCTTATTAATGCTATGAATAATAAATAACAAGTGAAAAGAAGATTGATTTTTTTTTTTAAAAGTTACTGTAAGAAATTACATAAAGAAAGGATACTAAATAACTCTGGGGACTGGTAATGGATATGGCTGCTTATTTGTTATGGCTGTCAAAAGTTACGAATTTCAAGATTTCCATGTTTTTATAAAAAGTGCCCCTGTCTTTTGGCATCATAGGAAATTGTGTCAGTGAGTGAGTAAATGAACGCGTGCATAGGTGAATAAACAGGTGAACAATTTAGCCTGGGGTGGGTTGGCTGAGGCTGCACTCAGTTCCAGCAAAGTATGTCTGGAGAGAATCAAACAAATTACAGATCAAGCTATTTGAGATTTTCACTGGTAAATTTGAAGTCCAAATCCAGGTCTGTGAATCTTAATGTGAAAACTAATTCTAGTGAAAACATTATTGTGCTCCACGCCTTCTGCGTTCCACTACCCCCAGGTCAAATTTGTCCAATTTACTGATAAAAACAATTTTTTAACTGCTGACTCTATCAGAAAGTCAGGTAGATACCTTTCCTCAGAACATCCGTGATAAAATATTTTATTCTGCTCCCTGTCACAACTGGGAAATTCTATATTCTTTACCTTTTGTGCATGGGTACAGTTGTGATTATCACTGACTGCAGTATGACTCCCTAAATTGGATCCCAAGGCAGAACTGCGTTTTAAGGCTTAGGTAACTGAGGTTCCTATAATCTATCCTATAACTTACTACTCACAGGAATAGAGGTGTATCTATCTGTGCAGATATGCTAAGCTCATGGCACATAAAAAGTAGCGCAAATTAACTTAGCACTCTTTCCTCAACATGAAATAACTTGTTAGCCCACAGTAACTTGCTCATGTGTCCTTAGTTAAAAACTCTACGCTCCACAAAAAATACAATTCAGTTTTATTTTCTCATAGGTTCAGAGCTAACAGTAGTACCAACAAACAAACCAACCTCTCCCAAGTGTATGCATCCATAAAGTACCCTGAGTAGCCTCTTTTTACTTAGATTTATGCCGCCTTTTGAAATAAAACTTTTTGTACTTGTACACAAATAATATAATAAAGCCTAATCCTGTCTGAAACCACAACCATACAAATCAAAAAGCCTTCAGCTACCTGCTGCTAATAGCACAATGCTAATGCAGGTATGCTGCTGGGGCCAAAAGGTATTAATAACCTTTAGCCTTGGACTGATACCAGCAGTGCAAAGCAGCTTCCACCAAAGCAAATGATGAAAGCCAGACGGTACTTCACTGGCAAAACGGGCAGGCACAGAGGAATAACATACCCACTTTAGCTTAAACTCTGGTGGCCAGACTTTCTAATGTAGATCTGAATTGCAGATCCGAGGACCTGCCTCCATTAGAAAGCCTCTTCTGGCCTAACGGAGATGCCATGCACATGAGTAGAAAGTGTTTCTTTTCCATCAGGGTCCCACCATCTTCCCAAGCAACACTCGGTACAATGACAGAAGCACCCACAGTTTGGCAGATGGGGCCTGTGGCAGCATTTTTTCTGGCCCTGAGGAGGGCCCTTTCCCCTTTGTCCTGTTCACTCCTCGTCAGCAGAGCCCTATGGTGTAGACCAAGGCAGAAAGGGCAGCCACGCTTTCAGGGGACAGTGAACCGAACGGCAAAACAAGGCAGAAACAAAACATTGGGGATGTGCTGTCAGTCTCAAAAGCGAGACTGAAGAATGCAACACACAGGCATACAAAATGAAGAAAAACTGAAAGCCCGTAACCAAAAAAGAGAGGAAAACAAAATGAAACAAAACAAACCACACATGTGCTTTATAATTTTATTGGGGCTTTTTGCCATCCGTTTAAAGAGAGTAGAGGTCAAACTTGAAAGCAAGCTCTGTCTCCGAGGTTCTCAATCTAGAACTGCTATTTGAAATAAAAGAAAATCCATTTGCAGACTGCTTAGGCCTCATGTAGCCCTGTGCACACATGAGGTGTGCTATGGAATTTACTTGGTAATGTTAGTGAGAGAATCCATTTGTGTGAGAATATTATTTAAGACAAGTTTTGTTGTGCGTTGGAGCTGTCAACATCTTTGTGACTTTCGGTCCTCCAAGCACACTTTTGACTGCCTCATTTAAACACTCCAGAAGTGGTGCCAAATGCAGGAGAGAGGACAGAGAAATTTCCTTCCCTACGAGGGGCTTCAGCATTGTGCTCACAAGCACGTTTTTCAACAAATCCTTGTAATTTAAATGTATTTGTTTTGTATTCAGGTGGGCATGCAAAGGCATCCTGACTTTCAGTATTACTGAAGATACAGTAATACTATACTTTTGAAGAGGGTTTAAAAGTCCCGAGAAGAGTTTTGTTTTTCTCTTTCTCCCCTCTACGGAAGCCAGAACGTGCGCAGTATACTATCACTTCAAAGCCCTGCTAACACAGAAGCCAGAGGGGGTATGTATCTGACAGGGAGACTCAATACATCCTAAAGTAGTACTGTAAATGTATATTCTATTTCAAGAAACTCTAGAATAAGGTGCTGAGAAATTAAAGCTATTAATCTGAATCATTTTATTCATTTCCATAAACCCACTGTAAAGACTGCGGAATCTGTGGCGAGACTTCACTAGATTTTTGGTGTAAATAAGGAGTAACAACATTATGTCAACGGAGCACCATTACAATCTGGGAAAAGCCTATTACTGATGAAATTGAAAAATAAAGCAGCGTGCATGTCAGCCCAGCAAAGCAAGCAGCTGATTTCTAGGTTTGATTGTGTGGAAAGGGAGAAGTTATATGAGAATAAAAGACTTTGAAAGCTGCTCCATTTTTAGAACACAGAGAATGCAAAATTGTAAACATTTTACAGTAGGTCAGGTTCAGGGCCTAACAACGGCAGCCTAGCATTCACACTGTGTAACAGAAACACCAGCAGAGATCTCTCCAAAGCAGCTCCACATTATTAGTCCATTGAAATATTTATTTGGCAAGATAGAACATCAATAATGTTATCTCGTAAGTTTTCTATTTTTAAAATATTTGTAATTGCATTAGATGGGCCTAATGCTCAAACCACTTTTTTGCAACATTTTTTTAAAAGATAAACAAAACTTCCTAGCCTCATCTGAATTATTTATTCTTCTCTTCAGAATTACAAGCCAGTGAATATCAGTATAAAGAAGCTCAGAAGCATCCAATCCAGCCAGCTGTTTTCAAGATATAACAGGAGACAGGAAGCCTTGATCAATAATAATATATTGTTATTTGTATTAAGCTGCTGCCTAGGAATCCTAATTATGAGTCTTATACGCAAGATGATATTAAAATCTAGAAAAATCCAGATGAAAAAAGAGACAAGATAATCCTTGTCTCCAGAAGTTATAATTTAAGAACAAAATCAGAGACACAGGATGGATGATGTATTCTGGCAGATGAAAAGTATAACAAAACAACGCATTTGTCTCCAGGACACGCTGCAAAGGAGATACTCATAGTAGCTTGAGTACTGCAAGACACGCTACGTTCCACGTTATTTAATTTTTCCTGTAGTAAAGTGTAACTGGCCCAGGTGAAGCATCGCCCTAAAGAAGCTGCACTGTTTTGCTAACCATGCTAACTTGGGCTTCTGTACAAAACCCCACACTGTGCAGTGCTCTTACAGCCAATAAACAAACATTGCTCAGCATTTTCAGTGCAATGATTTGTTCTTCTTTGTTTTAAAGTGGCTACCTCTTAGAGTCACCTGATCAGACTGTCGCTCTCTGCCCGAATTCATGTTGTCACGGACCTTGTGGGACCCATCCAAAACAAGGGACATAATGAAAGCAGGCAGTTGGGTAACAAGCCTGCTCCAAAAAGCACTGCAGTGGAGCCTTGCTCAGAGGGAAGGAGCAGCTCTGCCAGCATCCATGCTGGCACAGCAGTATGAAACAGGTATTCTTTCCAAAGGGCTTTTCAAAACAAACCCTGCAGTTTTCTTTCCAGTTCCATTTTCAGACTCCTCTGCTCCAGTTGTTAAAGAAAAAATGACAGTGGCAGAAGAATAGATGTGAAGCAAACTGTAATACCTCCTACAAATAGTATCCCTCCTATTCCTTTGATACACATAAAATTTGAATGTGTAGTTCCTTGGAAAAGCCTTTTTTCCCCCCAATTAAAAAAAAAAGTTTATCTGGACAGCTCTAGAAAACACAAAGGAAACACAGCGAGGGTTTGATTCACGAGAACACATCTTCTGTTTGATATTGGTACAGCTGCAGCAGTCTTTGTGAAGTGTTTTCCCTGGGCTTGCACTGACACCGAAGCAGCACAGCCAGCCTCTGGAAGAGGGAATCAGCTACATGGGCACTTTGTGTTTCCAACTGATGTGTAGCATGCATCCACAGAATCGGAGGTGTTCTAGCATAGGTTTCACAGTGTTATGCTTAACTGAGGAAAAGGGAGCCAAACCATCCCTCTCTCTCCAGCTCTTCATTACAAAATGAAGGGAGTACACTACCTTTTGCCTTCAATTGATTTGGACTGCATAGGTTGTGATTATGCTCAAAAATCAACATTGGTCCTGCAAAAAGGCTTACTGCACTATTGTGTTAAAGACAGACATGACAAGGAAGAAGAGGAAAAGCCTATTCAAAGCAAGAAATGAGCCCTCAAAAACCAATGTACATCAGTGCCACAACATTGATACTGCTAGTAGTTACCTGAAAACGACACTTTTGAAACACCGCTTGGAAGCTGGTAGGGAAGCCCACCAGTAACGGCAACATGCCTGGCTCTGTTTGGCTTTTTTGTTTGTTTTGTTTTTTCTTTTTCCCTACTCTTTTCTTTTTTCCTCTCTCTTATTACTATAAACAGATGCAGACGATTATGAGCCTAGCTGTTAAGAGCTCTGGTAGTTTCAGACCGGAGAGCCCCCCTGCACAACCCACCAGGCAGAAGAGGTTACATGAGCCCAGGGCCATAGTGCTTCCACAGGAGCTCACGGGCTAGCTTGCATTTGCTTGAGCAGTTGATGAAAGATTAAGCCCAGCAGATGAGTACAACAGGCAATTTCACATCTTAAACCACCACAGCTTAATCTACCAGAGTTTACGAGACAGTCGTTTACGTTAAAGGTCCAAATGCCAAAGGAGCGCATCACTCTTTTTAAGACTTCCCATGATATTCCAAATAAGTTACTTCCTTATTCTCCTGGGGTTTAAAATTCCTTATACAATTTCTGCCTTTTTCAACAGGATACTGAGAAAATTAAGTCATTAAAGCATTGAGATCATTTGAAGAATGGAAGGAAACAAACTGCCGCAAAAAGCTAGTACAATTTGCTAAAAATTGGTTTTATTATCCCGCTTAATAATGGGATAATGCACTTGAACAGCAGAGAATTTTGTAGTGGATTATTCAGAGGGAATTGTTTTGTGCAGAACATTTCTGCATTAATATTAAAAACCTTCTTGGCCTAGAGATACTTCAATGTAACGGTTATATGCATTTCTATTTCACGTCACATAACGTCTGCTTATAACGCAATGCTCTGACACTCAAAAGGTGAGAAAATTAAGAAAGTCGTTTTTAGAAGCGCTAAATACTTTAGAAAACAACACTTCATTAGTATAATCACTAAAAAGCGTGTGATCACAGTACCAGCACCTTAGAAGACAAATTTCAAGCCTAAAATCTCACCTTGTACATACAGGCGTATATATGCCTAGAGAGAGAGAGAGGCACACGCGCACACCCCTGTCTCGGGAGGGTTCCCAAGGAGTGCTGGTGAGGGTCTGGAACGGCTCCTTCCCGCCCTCCTCAGAAGGAGCCACCCTTGACGCAGCCCAGCCAGAACCACAGTGCTGAATGGCAAATCTGCAAGGACTAAAGTCAGGCAGCTACCTGGAAAGAAAAAGGATCCTTCATGGTGTATTTATAAATGCTAAATGGCCTGGGAAACCGCTGAGAGATTTCTCATGCTCAGATCCTCATTTTCTCTTGCGTGGTCATCCCTGGGACAGCTCTGGAAAACAAGGCAGCCATTTTCTCATAAGCTGTTACACTCGGCAAACCAGATTGAAGTGCTTGATAAGCTGCTGTTCTCTTCCGTGCCTGCAGCAATCGGAGGGGAAAAACAACCCATCACCCACAAACAGGTACAACCACAGCCATTTCTGTACTTGCCTGGTATGAGTCAGGGCGCAGATGGGGCCGGGGGAGGGGAGGGATGGGGAGGCCTGGATGCAAACCCATCAATATGCATGGCGAGCGCCTGCCCCAGCCCAGCTGCCGATCCCACGGTTCGTCCCTGCAAAACCTCACGGGCCTGCAAAATAACGCTGCTTCCTCGCCGTTCTGCGTTTCTGAAAATGAACCGCCACTGTTAGAAAAGACTGCGCTTTTGCAGAACCTGCGGGTCTAGGGTACTGCCTTGTGCGCCGTGGGAAAAATGCCTCCAAGCCCTGGGGTCAGTAAGGGAATAAAGTGATTTTAACGGGCAGTCGGCAGACACACACACACACACCCCCCTATATGTGCACCTGTATGCACACACATACATGACGTAATTTTCGTAAGCAACGTGGCTGTAAGTAAGCTCGCTCAAATAATTTGTTAGGGGACCAGACTGTCAAAACCACTAAGCAACCCAGCTCTTTACAGTGTACAAATATGGATATTCAAAATTGCTAATCGCTTGAGAATATAAAGGTCTGTCCCCACATGTAAAGCAAGAAGCCATGACACCTATACTTACATTTACTTCTGTTTTCTATTATAATCCTCTCTCTTGTCATTTTCGTAAACCTCCCTCTTTTGCAGCAGTGTTTTGAAATTTGGCAGCGAGAAGCCCTGAGTGCAGGGAGATGCCTTTTCAGTCCCATGCAAAATGTGTTCAGACTTAGCTATGCTCAAAGCTGCTGGGGAAAAAAATTCCCACTTCGGTTTCGTCAGCAGAGACTACTAAAAACCAGCTGCTAAAGTCCCCCACTACCCCATGCGTGCTGCCCGCCCAGCCCTGGCTGGCTCTTTGTTCCAACACGAAGTCGGGCTCCAGCCAGCCCCCAGCCGGCAGGCAGCTCTGCTGGCTCACCCAGCCAGGCCTGAAGGAAGCCCAACTGGTGGGGGACACATGCCCCCCCCCATTTGGCCACTTCTGATGGCTTCTGCTTGGCTGGCGTGAGCGTGCTGCGCTGGGCTCCTTCTCCACCCGGAGGCTGCACACACAGAAGGTGATTCCTGAAGCCACCGAAGTCCCCATGCCTCAGGCTCAGTTCGACCCACAGACGTCTGGCAGACCTGCCTGGCTTGGCTCTCTGCTGGTGCAAAGGCACATTTAATTCATTACATCCAACTCGGACATCTCTTTCGGCAGCTGGTCCACAAGAGACAGCAGTACAATCCTACCTACCTAAGGTACTCGTTTAGGTCAGCTCTAAGGGATTTTGTCACGTGGGGCCACTGGCCAGGAATCCCAAACCTAGGACTGCTGTCAATACTGTGTCTTTTTAAGCACTACACCTAGTAGGTTTCCTTTCTCTACAGAAAACAGTACAACAGCCAAGGAGATGACACATAAGCAAAAATGCTATTAAGACTGTGGAGACCCTCAATATGAGAAAAGCACACCCGAGCTGTCAAAACCTAAGGCATCTCCTCTCACTTGCTTCCTCCAGCCAGAGGCACAACCTTGCTCTGACCTCTCCCTTCCTACCACCTCCCCGGGCTCCGGGCAGGTCCCACCATCACCCGCTGCCGCTCCCACACTGGGAAAACGGCAGCAGCTGAACTCAGGCAACGCTAACAAGGACATTTCTTGCCCTAGCGCCTGCTCCAGCTCTTGAGCGCAAGCATTAAGTTTGCCCCTGCGACCTTTGCATTTTGCACATGCTTGCTAAGGCGGTTGTTAAGTCAAGGTGGTACCCAACCCATGGTACCTAATGCTGCAAACTGTAACTCTTTCCCAAAGTTACTACATTACTTTACACCATGCTTTGCAATGGGGCTATTGTAAAGGATGGCAGTACACACCAGAGGTGACTCTCGCTAGCTTTGCAGAACCTCAGTAAGACAGAGAGTCCGAATAAACACAAGTAGAGCACCCATACTTCAACTTCAAACACGTGATGTCCTCATCAGTCACCAAAACTACTGAAACATGGCCACCACGTTCTACATGATTAGTTGGTGAAGAACACTGTCGTTCTGCGACCACTGATTTTTACTGGGTAAAGTAAGTCTTGTTTTTCTGCCAAGTATACATGCACCAAGGCATTTTTTAATATCTTTTCTTTTGGAATGCAGGATAGTGTAAGTTTAAGAGTAGAAAGTCTCCTCGCTCCACTAAAATTCAAAGTATGTAAAACCACAGCTCTATCAATCATGCCATCTGTGCTAGAAATGCCATTCTTTTCTTTTTTTTTTTTTTTTTTTTGCCACGGGACTATTATATCATGTGCAGGTGGCAACATCTAAAAATACATCACAGAACATATATGTAAAACCAGAATACTCCTCCTCTTGATCAAAACAGTAAGTAGAAATGAACCTATGCTGATCGAGCTCATACCTCTTGGCACTGGAGATTTTCTCACTAGACCTGCAACCCTCGTGCTGCAATGCAGTTCCCAGAAGGGAAACACACAGTTCCTCACACCCGTTTCATACCATCAAACCAGATAAAATGGCTTGATGTCTTCCAGGAAGGAAGGAGTTTGGTGGTGGATTGAGGAGTCAGACAAGCACCATATGGCCAGAAAGGAGGGAAGACAAAAGCAAGGGCCGAGCCACCTCTCTCAGCAGCAGCAAGAGTTACGTTGGCTCAGCTGTGTTGTCTAATCAAGTATTCTAAATCAATTAAGACTGAAACCAATTTGTACACATGAATCTTTGTATTTATAAATGAACCTAAATATTCCACAGTAATATTCCATACGGTTTAACTCCTGTAGTACATGCACAGAAACCAAGGACTGGCTGAGCTCATTAGCCATGAAAACATGCAGTTTTATCAGGCAAGCTTTTGTCCAGCAATACAAAAAATGAGCAGTGAATGAATGAATGCACCCCATCCCACCCTATAAAACAATGGTCCCCAATGCAGGAATGTCAGTTAATGTCAATTAACAGTAAAGATTCTCTCTCAGTTGTTTGGAACTGTCACCAGGTCCAAGCTCCAGCCTGCTGAGGTATTTCTATAACAACAACAACAACGACATCATGAGAGAGTTTATTGACATCAGTCATCCGCTGGTAAGACCACCAGTGTTTGTAAATAATTCTCACACATCTTCCCAGAATACTAAATTTCTTTCTCTGCCTGGAGAGCATTTCCCCAGGTTTTTATTTGGGCGGTGATCTCAAGCAGAGGCACGGTGGCTGCAGACACCCACTGAGGTAATACTCCATGCATGCCTACCTCGCCTCTCCGCACAAACGGCTGAGCCGCTCGTCATTCAATGGCCCAGGACGGCGATTTATAGCCCGTTCTAGGCAGACCGGATCTGGCAATGGTTTGCTTTAAAAAGGTGCACAGCAAAGTAAAGCGTTTCAGCAGTGACTCAGCGTTGTGTATTAATAGCCAGCCTAAGCTTATTTAAGACCCTGCCGTTCCCATGCGTCGGGGACAGGGGCTGGATCAGACTGTTGATCTGACTGGAAGCTCACCTCGCAAATAAAACCATTTTTCAGCACTGCGCAGTGGCATGACGACGGGGCCAACAGCGCCCAGGGAGCGGGAGCACGGGTCAAGGGGAAGGGGAGGGAGGGCAGGACAGGCCTTTCTGGAGCTGCTGCATTTGGAACGGCTCAGGTCAACTGCAAAGACTTGGATTCCCTTGGCCCACAGGAGGAAGGGGAGGCCAAGGCTGCTGAAGTTGTGAAGAATTGGGCCCCACATAAGTCTTTATACCCACCATGCAAAGTGAATGCAACAGAAAACAGTGTTTAGAAGAATCTTGTATACTCACCCTGCAGGCACATAAATACCCATGTGCAGAAATGAAAAGAATCAGCTGCCGGTATATGCTTTTGGTCAAATTGGAAAGCACAGGGAGGTGAGAAATAGAAAAAGTCACCACAATCTGATTAGCTGTGTAATTAAGACTAAACTGGGAGATCAATAAGGAAAACTATAAGGAGGGTTTTTTCAGCACAGTACGCCGGAGAGAAAATGGGAAATCTGGTGGAAATCTAATGGGATAAAGTAACAGATGGTAGGTAGACACCCAGGGGACATGGAATATGTTTAAAGATGATACTGGCTAACAGTATGATTAAGAGTGTATGCAATATCACAGTGCACTGAATTGAACTAGAATGTAAGTAGTAAGGCCATGAAAACCTTAATATTCTAGGTCGGACTTACGTACTTTTATAAACACCTACAAGACAAATAGGAAGAATGCTTACAAAAAGGCTCTACCCAACACAAGTATCTGGGCTATTTAAGGGAATGGCTCTTGACCTTGTCTTGAGAAACATGGCAAACAACTGCCTACAAATGTGACACAGGATACCACAAAGAGGACAAGCAATGAAGTTCATCAGCAAAGATACAACAATAAATAATGGACTCACTGTACAGAAAAAGAAAACTTGAGTTACATTTCTGGAAACATCTTAGAGGGCAGAACAAGCTACCAGTGGAGCTGTGCAAACCACTGTCATCTGGGCGACCTGAACCTACCTGACAGTACATCATTCTACCAGGCCTGTAAGGACTCTGAGGAAAAAAACCTAGATCAATCCCCTTCCATTTTTTCAAACACTAGTACATCAGTAACTTCCAGCAAAATCTTCCACATAACCCACTGTTCTTCCAGCTGGTACACATGCAGGAGTATGGATTGCAGTCTATAAGCTCAACACACAAGCGGGTCAACTCAAGGTGGCCTCTCATGCTCAGGCAACACTTTAAATTTTCTCTTGGGTACAATCAAGTTTGCTATACCAGTCTCATGAAACTATGGTGGTCCTGTGCCTTCCAAATATTTGCCAACAATTAAATAATACCTATAAACAATACAGTCCAGCTGCAGAACTGCTTATGTCTCCATAAAATAAATAAACACTATATATATAAACTCCAGATATATACAGATAGATGGATACATACATACATACTAGAGTGTTAAATGGAGTAGATGTAAACAAATGATATAAAAAGATATAAACCAATGCTGCATTATTATAAGCCAGTTATTTATGTAGATTTATTTTAAAATATGTCTGATTGCATTCATAGCACTGATGAAGAGAACAGTAATGCACTAAACATCATTAAACACTTAAACTAAAATTCCTCCTTGATCGTCCCTTCACAACCACTTTGATTCCACTTTGCCACCCAGGACAAGAATAACTGCATGACTTGAAGGTCAGAAAATTCCTACTCCGTTATGAGAGCAAACAAAATAATTTCCAAAAGCAGAGCCCTCTCCCATGCACAATCCTGCTTTCGGCTCTCCCATCTCCAACTGGCACTAATTTAAATTAGGGGACTGGTAGCTTTAGCACTTCAGCTGGTATCAATTACCATTATATCATGCAAAACACTCCCTGAAGTAATCAGGAACCAAGCTGCTTATGGAAATAGTGTAAAAACCGCACCAGAAATGAAATAGAAGCCAGTATACAGCAGAGACATAACCAGCCCCTCTATAAGAAAAAGAGATTTAAATGGGCAGCTGCACTCTGCATCAGCAGAATTATAGCCATTTCTGTGAATGGTTTTAAGGTGCATAGAGAGGTCACTGTCTCCCATAGATTGGGTTACTGCAAAGCCAATGGATAATAACTACAGCAAGGAAGCAACTGGGTACTGGACTGCCTTAAAACAGCTGAGGAGAAATAGAATAAGCCAGAATGATGCTGACTCTGACGCAGCTTCAGAGCAGGCATCGTCCTCTGATTTACTCACAGCTAGCTCATGAAAACTTCGCAGTGTTTTTACAACCATAGAATCCAATAAACCAAGCCCCAAAACACAGATTTTTTTATCCTAGTCCAGGAAAATGGTGAGAGGTAATGAGCTTGGGCCCAATGAAATGTGATGTAAGGAACCAAAAAGAAACACACGCTTAGGAAGCTGAAGTTTTAACAGCCACCTTGCATTGTTGTGCTTGTGTCTGTTCTTGGTATCCCACCTAAATGGCTTTTGCCCAGGAACAAAGTATTTTGTTGTAAGGATGCTTAAACCGGTACTTGTCATATAGGGCAAGCTTGCTCAACTGAGGAGCCAGCTAAAGTCATTCAGGGCCTACCTTACACGTACTGAAAGGGCAGATATAGATAGGCTTCCTGGCACCCTTCCATCCTACAATTTCCTACTTCTATTACACTGATGATTCAAATCTAATTTTAACAAGCAAGCAAGCCTTATGCTGTCAGCAACCATTGTTCCAAGACAGAAGGAAAATACTTTAAACACATTTCCGTGCCTTTCAACATCTGCATTTTTGTATTGCTTTTGTTCCTGGAGAGGGGCACAGAAAAGGAAAATAAGGGAAGCACTTCCCAAGGTAGGGAGCTAAGATATCAGTGCTGTCACTTACCATTTCCTAAACAAGCCTAATTTTTTGAGACAATACATGGGTAGCAGAAGGGTATTATTAATTTAGAGAACTAATGCTTTGAAAGTCTAAAAAACTTGCTACAGTAACAAAGCAGGTTTCAAAAAAGCATTCCCCTAAGATCACATAAAAATAATGGGGTTTGTTTCAAAAATAGAAAAACATTTTCCACATCCTTTGGTAAAATTGAGTCCTACACAGCCATGATTTTTTTTTTTTTTTTTTTTAGTAACTAACTATATGCATCTCTTTACAATGAAGTCTGTGTGTAAATGAAACTTCTCCACCAGTTTAGAAAGAATCTAAAATTTTCCTTGACTGTACAGTATCTCACAAGAGGAGACCACTCACCATGTTTCTAAGCATTGCCCTAAGAGATCAGAAAAAGCAAAAGAATTTGAGTATTCTTTTACCTATTTTCAGATGGCCTTCAAAAGCAAAGTCAACAAAGAATAATGAAGAGCTGAGTTCATTAGTTGTACAGCAAAAGAAGTCATCCCATATAATGTGTATTGGTAGTGAGTGATAAATTGCAAGGGGCAAGATATTCACCGAGCATAATTAGTTCAGAAGATTATTGTAGAAGAAGGACATAAACATGGTTCCAACAACCAAGGATAAGACAAGCATAGAAAAGTCTTCCTGACAAGGAAGAAACAGCCCTGTTTGTTCTGAGTTACAGCACAATCAAGTTAGCTATGTGGCACATCCTGCTGTTTGTATCATATGATTTTCGTAACTTAAAATGGAAGATTAAAGCCACCTGCAGGTCTCCTAAACAATAAAAACGCTATACTGTGGTGCTGAAATATGTAAGGTGCTTCCATTACCTCGAATTCACATCACAGAAGGTTATTTATGCACTGGAATGGGAAATATTTAATAGCATTTAACACTCTTAACAGGTAAAGAAAATACTACCTGTGTAACACACTGACTTGTTTTTACAGCCTCTGTAAAATACACTGCTATACTGTTGACTGAATGGCAGTAGTCAAAACATGGGGGATCTAGTGTTGCAGTCCTCTTAGACATTATGGAACCTGCGCAAGGTATTTAATTTGATCTCTTTGTTCAAGTCAGTGGCATTTGCATTCATTTACATTCAGCAAATTATTAATCTAAAAAAGCTAAGATTCTTTCATTTCTCCTTTTCTCCCAGACTGCATTTGTTCTTCTGTAGAACTATTGCCATAAACAAAATGATGCATTTAGACTGGCTGTGATACTGCCAGCCAATTTCACTGCAGATAAAGGTCAAGGAAAAAATTACTAAAAACCAAAATAACATTTTTTTCCAAATTCTCTATATAAAACATCAGTGCCAAGCATTTAAGTAAACTTTGAACATCGGTCAATCCTTACTGGGCTCCTACGCGGGCCGTATGTTTTATCTCCTGTAACAGCAGCACTGGGCAGAAGGCATCATAAATGTAACTTTTGGAGCAGGACAAATTACTGAACTATTTCTTCAGTTTCTTGCACAGTAACTACTGTGTTGCAGCTGTTCTCCAGAAACATACAACCATCATCTCAGCTAAATAATCTGCATGTATGAAAGCCCTAACCTTAACTGAAGACCTTCATAAGCATGAAGACAAAAAGAGACCAGTACATTATCTAACGGAGTTTCCTCAATAACACAAGTTTTGAAACTCAAACATGCAATTCTTGCATTACACGTAACTTTGAAACATTGAAAGAAATCTGTATTTTAGAAACTCATCTGAACAGGATGTAAACATTTCAGCTAATGGACAATTCCTCATCTCAATTTTAACAATTTTCCAGGTTTAAAATAGCTATGAATATTGGGGGAATAACAAAATCTGCTTCCTGTTTGAATTCTTCTACCTTTAGCTTATTTCCAATGCATCTTTTTATTTCCATAACTTCCAAACAAAAGAGCCTTCTCGTATGATAAAACTTCACACCCTTATTACCAGATGATGACCAACTCACAATTTCAGTCTCTATTTGACAAAACAGATTGGATTTTATCAGTTTCCGACCAGAAAGATGAGCTCCTCCAGAACTCCCAAACTCTCTCCCCAATACGTCCAAACACTTTGAGCTTCAGGTATGAGTACTGCTCCTCCACATTGCACTTCCACTGCCCCTCCATACTATATAAATATCATACATTCTGTATGGATAGTAAATACACTTTTTATTTGTTAGTCTTGCAATCCTACATCAAAACATCGTATCACTGAATGGTAGACTTATGTGCAAGCTGTACACTATGGCCACAGCGCACCTCAAGATACACAAATGACAACTTCTGAAGGAGCTTTAGATATTATGGGCTTGCACAGATCAAAACAAAAAGACATCACTTTGCTATTCCGTATCACTGTCTTTACAACTGAGTAGTGTAATGTGAAATAATGAACTGAAGGGCACAGTAAGAAAACTAACATCTAAAATCACCTGGAGATCCGGAGTAGGAAAACGGGAGAAAAATGCTGGTATTTAGTTCAGAACGAGGATGTTCAGAAACAGCTCAATACAGCTTTTTCCAGTGACTACAACTGGAACCATTAACTGCTGGATTTGCTTACAAATTCAGCCAGTGTTTTAGGGACAGGATGCAGGACAGGCTTCTGCAAAACTAGGCAAATACTTAAGCACATGTTATTATCATACAGTATTAGCAGAGACACAGCCCTGTACATCTGGCTTCAAAGCACAGGAGATGCTGCATCCCCTGCTTTCCTCATTGCAGATGTGCACACAAACCACTTAGGCTATTTTGGACGTTTAACGTTGACTAGATAGAAGTTCCAGAGACAAGAAGGACTTGGGATTTAATGCAATGAAAAGGAAATGTAGAAATACAAATGGAAAGTAGCAAAGAGGTATTACTTGGGAACATGCAAGATATAACAAGTTTGGTACCAAAAGAAAATAATTAGTAATAAGGAAGGAAGGAAGGAAAGGAAGGGAAAAATTGCACTGAGCTGTAAGTGAAGCAGGAGATATTATGGGCAGGCAAGCTACATAGTAGAATTTAACAAAGAAAAGCATCAGAAATCATGCTAACAGAAAAAACATATATATTCTCTATAAATTTAGGAGGATCTGGACTCCTGAACCTCCTGGTTAAATGAAGGGAAAGTCTCTAAAAAGCAAAAACTTGAAGAACTGACTTTTGAGTAAAGACTGAGAGATAAATTTGTACAGCTGAAAAATTGCACAGTGGGGCAAAGAGAAAGTGGGGTAATAGTTTACAAATATCCAAAGGGGGAATCTGCATAGCAGAAAAAGGAAGACATTTTCTATCAGATATGGAAACTGAAGAAGAAGTAAATGGAAAGTTTTTTTTTTTAAATGGAAAATATTGAGTGACTAGCAGGAAAGGCTTTTTGGAGGGGAACAACTGTTGGCCTGTGAAAAAACTGCCATAGGGAATACTGCAAAGCTACTGCTGGGCAAAATAACAGAAAATGCACTGATGGGAACAGTCCTGTATCAACACGGAGGAATGCCTCGAATGATGTAAAAGACCACTTCCCAGTCTGCCTATCTGTACACTATGCATACCGTAACTAAGACATATTACCTGAAAATTTGTGCTCCCTTTTTAATATAATGCTAATGTACTTTATTACTGATTTTAACAGACTTTAATAGGAGGAAGCATATATTCAATTATTTTATTTCATGCTTTGAATACAAATGGCGAGCATCTACACTCTAGTTTACTGCTTCTGGCCTCGCCCTCTCATAAAAAAAGCACTGGCACATTTTAGAATTCAGAGCGGCCCTCCCCAGCCCAGCCGCTCTCTTGGCTGGTTTGCTGGGATCTATATATCCAATCTAATTATTTTGATTCCCATTTCCAACCCTATCAGTGGTGCAGTGGTGCAAGAAATCAAAATGCCAGTCTCCTGAATGTGTTAGAACCTAAAAGCTAACAGCTACTCATTTGCAGAGGCATCGTTGTGTGGCCCAAAGCCCCTGTCATCATGCAATTTACATTCAGTGTTCTGGATGTGAGTTGAGAGGGGTTTCCCAGCGTACCAATACTGAGCATTTCATAGAATGTTTCAGATATGCTACAGGTTGTTGCATCATCTTGTTCTGTCACAGCATAACTGACTAACAAAACCCAGCGACGCTTCAGTTTAGATTTTGTCTTTTTAAAGACTTCCTTAAGTCCTTCTTGTTATTTTTCCCTTTGTTTTCTTAAAAGGGAAAAAAATAGCATCGTACAAGCTTATCTTCCCTTAAGTGATCAGAAGAGAAAGTCAGCAATACTCCTGCCAAAACACCTACTATCCTCTCAAGTCAGGGGGATCATATGTTGCTCACTAGCCGAATTCCCTTGGGGGTCTTTTCCCCGACTATATGCTTTCCCCCTCTTGAATTACAGTCTTTCTTAGATTACTAATGCCTCTGCACCACCAAAAATATTCCCATTCATTTCCACAGCTTTTACAAATATGATAACATGATTTGTGTTTAAATATAAGCATCACCGTTTTACTTTTTATTATGAATATCATATGTTTGGCAAGCTGTCTGACCTTCCTTATGATGATGAATGCCACAGAAAACAATTTGCTGTATCTTTAAAGAAATGGCCAATTCAATTACATTATGCCAGAAGCTTTCAAATCCCTCTCTGCCAAACGTCTTTGCTATATCCTGCCACAGACAGCCCATTTGTATTCCAGCACAGTAGGACACTTGTTTTATTGAAGCATACAGTTCTAGTTAGGTACTATCAACAGAGCACTATTTCAGTTCTCCAGCTCTGTGTTCCTTCCCACCCCCTCTAACCTCGGTTATTAGGATTTTCAATTTTACTGACCAAACGTGTATGTGTTACTAATTACATGCACAAAATCCAGTAGTTATCGACTGCTGCAACAAAATACATTAGTGACCAATTACAGGAGTTCTTGGCAGCAATGGTTATCATTTTAGTGGATTTAATCATTGCACTTAAAGTGAAGCTTGAGATTCCCTTTGAGATTACACCACTAATTGCTTCTGTTTTGCCAGTTACTGCATGAGCTGGTTTGCAAAAAGGATCACTAAAGATGCTCTCTAAATATCGAAGAGCAGCAAACAGATGAAGCCTCCTGTAATGAGTCCCCCTCGCAATAAAAACACAGCATCAATTCATTCATACCACAATGCCAATCCCCAATACATATCCCCCTTGTCATCCCCTCTTTCCTTCTCATTTCTTGTTATTTGGACAGACAACAGCAATACAGCTGCATTGCTGTTCACATGAATTGTGTGACACGCTATCATTTCTTTATATAGATAGTGAGAATATTACACCTTTTAAAAAAAAAAATCATTTTCCCCCCTCTTCTGTGTTTGCAGAGAAGATACTGCTTGTTATTCTTATTATGACAGAATGTTTGAATGGTCTTAGACCTTTAAGGAAAAAAAAAACAAAAACAAAACACCAACCTAGGCAAAGCACATGATTTATTACACGCACAATACCACCATAATAGGCTTCCACTAAAAACAAACACTCCCCCTCCAAAGGAATTTGTAATATAACGTATTGTTCTTTAAAAGCCCATGTCTACCTCCAGATCCCCACTAGTGATGAATGATCTGGTTTACAGCCTCATAAAGCAGAAGTGTCTATATATTTTAATGCTGAAGCCAACCACGGGACTTTGGTACCTTTCAAATTTAGTGATATACTACTTTCCAAACACCAATGAAAGGCTGTGACACTTGGCTTCAGGCAAAACAAGGAGATATAATTTCATCAACATTTTAGGTCTGATCAAAATAAGCTGTCTTTCAAAGACAGCAAGCGTGGGGGAGGGTTGCAACTACAGTTCTGTTAGCTGTCTGAGAACAAGCTATTTTAATAAATAAAATTGTTTAAATAAATTTGTTTGGTTCCTTTTTATTAAAATTTCAGCTACTGGAGCTTTCCATTACTCAAACACCACTTTCCAAACAACAAAGAACCCCTCTCAAAAATATAAAAACCCCAAAATCCTCAACCAAAAATTTCTCATAAGATTAAAAAACCCTCTAGAATTGTCTCATTAAACATCAGCTTTCTCAAGATTTCAGTAGATGCTAAGTTGATACAACTCTAATTAGAAACTTAATTGATCTCTGAGAGAGATACTGTAGAGTTTTAAATCCCCAGACACTTCTAGACCATGAACAGCAGAGCGTGTTATCTTTAAAAACTGTCAGAAACCATACACTATGATTTAGAAAAATAATAACAATCTCTCTGAAATTAACTGCTAAAAGAAGTTGAAGAGCTTCATCCTACAGTATCAGCTGGCTGTAGCAACAGTGCCAGTTGGCTTCACTTCAGCCTCTAAATACGGTACAGACTATTACCTACCAATCACTGCAAAAGAACATAACACAGTACACAGAGGGTTGTGTCATGGATATGTTTCATCTTGCTTCAAACCCAGATGTAGATCTGCACAAACCCATCGATCTTTCCAGAACACCAGGCCCAAAAATTGCTACATGCAAGATGCTCTCAAAAACAAGGCCAGTTCATTTCCATGCTTAACTGAGAAAATCTTGCCCCAGGGCACTCAATTTCAAGTCTGGATGAGAAAATCTGTAGGTGATGCAGTAACTACAATAACTGGCAAATAATAAACTGGATAAAACACCTAAATTAGAGTACAGATCAATCCTACATTCATAAAGATATAGACTACACAATTTAATTGGATTATCCCCATCTCTTAGTGCAATAGTTCTTGACTTCTGCCTTCCTCAAACGACAATTAAGGACAATTTTCAAGTAAAAAGTAGCGTAACACTGACACAATATCTTTTTGTCAAGGCAGAAGTCACTACACCTACAAATCTTCAAGCCCAGCAGAATGACCACCTTTCTTTTGCATGGGCAAGCTCCTGTCTCATGTACACAAGCACAAAATTTAAACTATAATTCCAAAAAGATTGCAGTTGCACCTGGAATTTCTAGTGCTGCCTTCCAAATGAGGAAACGGGAACAAGACAGGAAAAGAAAATATTCCCAAAATGAACAGCTGAGCTTATGTAGCACCCAAAATACAAAAGGTCAGGAAATACCTGTCTTTCATCACTGTCAAAAGCAATAGACTAAAATATGCAGAGTAGGACTGATAACACAGGAAATAAATGAAAACATTTGCTGCGTGTTAGTATAGAAGTTAAAAGAAACAAGGCAAAAACCTCTCTCAGAGGTCCCTGTTGGATTTAAAACAGAGCTGTTGAGCCAATTTTGATTTCAAAACATGCCATTATCATTTAAGAATACTGAACTTCTCTCCTTTAATAAACCTTACACCTGTTCACTAGTCCACAGACCTAATTCCTAAAACCACGCACATTGAGTGCACGATATTTGCAGGAACCAGAACTTCAGTGAGAACTACAAATACACAGGAAAGCAACCAGTTAGTTACAATGCAGGCTCAGGCATTATTTGTGATTCACTGCCTAACTTACAAATCAAAGAATGATAATGCTAAATACTGCCACGATGCATTTCTGAATGAATTGAAAGTCTTAAGTGTGTATAGCTCACAAAGCCTGGCATATTTTTAAGTTACATATTTAATTCTCTTTAATATCAAAAGCAATGAGAGACTTTTGTCTACTACTCTATCGCAAAGCAAGAAACACAGTAAATACTATGGCAAAATGAAATACACTTTTTTACACAGTGACGTGACAGATATCTATTCGTAAGTTCATGCATTCAGTACAAGAATATGATTAAACCACAGCACAGATCTGGAATAAAATGCACTGATAACAAGTTTAGACCAGATTAAATCAAGAGACTCTCAGATGATAAGTAGAGTTTGTAAAATTTAATGTAGATACCAGTAAGGATATTCAACTTACCGAAGCCTTCCAAAACTAAACATAATTCTTTTAGCATGATAAATGCCAGCAGGAAGAAAGGCTCCAGCTCTGGCAATTGTTTTGGAAAACTCAATTAACTTGCTCATTATTAAAAGTATGTTACCAGTAGAAAGAAGTTTTGTGTTATACTATACTTATCTGCTCATTAATATTACATGCATTTCATATATGAGTATGTATGAATAAATAAATACGTTAAATAATACAACAAAGTACTTTTTTGACATGTAAAATAATTTATTGTAACCAGAATAATGATTGAATTGCCAGGAAAGGAAGCTAGGTAGATAACTGAAAAATATTCTTCCTGCCTTTTCAGAAACCTGTGTAGGCTGGGTTTGGGACTGGGGACCTTCAGAAGCTGAGGAATGTCTGCCACATGCCCTGTCAAAGCTGACGAAGAAAAGCTGCCCCTGTCTTATATTAATGGAAGCTAATCCAACTATTTTAACGGAAGCAAACCCAACCAAGACAATAGCTTTTGTCTCCAGCAACGTGAAATGAGCATTCACCCTTTCCAAGACAACCATATTAGGCCACCATGACGTCGTCTTCCTAGCCTTCACCCTCTGATGACCTCACAACTTAACCTGGCCTCTTCTTAGGACTTCAGTCCTGCTGAATCTCAGTGCCTTATTATGATCACAAACCAGCAAGATAGAGTTTAACTTTAAGAAACAGAGAGGTTGTTCAAACTCAGAACTTAGTCTCAAGAAAATAACTGAAAAGGCAAAACACCAAAATACCAAGAAACCCTGTGTGTAATCTATGTTTAATTTTATGGAGGCTTTAAGGGTAGCAATAAAAAGCAAACCTACTGCAAAGCACTGAAGGCTCTATACAACATTCCCTTTAGCTAGCCCTCATACTTCTTGTCCTTTTCAATTCAAAAGCCAAGGTATTGTCTCAAGTTGCAGATTGCAATTAGGCATGGAGATGCTGAAAAATATTTAACAGTTTTAACATTTTGTAAAGCTGATTTCCAACTAAGCATTCACTTACTCAGGTGCAAGAACAGTCAAGCTCCCCAGTTTCCCCCAGATTTTCCCTTCAGGCCAGTTTTATCCTTAGGTACCTGTGCACAATAAAAAACAAAGAAAAAATCAATTTACATAACGCCTCATAAGTTCATCTCTTGATTATATCAACTCTTACAGCTCCAAATTGTCAGCAATTTGAAAATTCAGATCTCCAGTTTTTCTAACAGGATTATTTCCCATCAATTTGCTTAACCAGAAACAAACTCAGTTTTTTTCCCTTGCGAGAAGACTGGGTTTTATTTGACCAGTTCTACATATATATTTTTTTAGACTCAGCACAACTTTAAATGAAAGAGTTTTCTGTGAGAAGCCTCATGTAAATTCAACCTAGTAGAAGGTGGGATTGCATGATTTAGGTATATTTCATCACTTGTTTTTAGGAGTACAAACAGACAGCAACACAGTTAAGGCTTTGTTAGCCACAGATTTAAGCTACCTTGAAACTGTAAACACGTGACAAGAAAATCCTACATATTCAGTTACCACTTTCAAAATTGAAAGAAGGTTTGTGTACAGGTGCACTGTCACTTAGTTCAGGAGGAGCTCAAAAAATAAAGTTATTCTACTTTCTCCTGGCACTAGTATGAATTAAAGAAACATTTTCAAAATGTGCTGTTCAACCATATGGAATCAATTTTTGCAGACATATGGAGCTCCAGTTAAATAAGTGTGGCTTTGCTGACACAAAAGTCCACCTGCACATATTCAAATTTTCCAGAAATAGGCCATCTAATTTAGACCAGCCCATCTAACAATAACAGCGTAAAAAAGCTATGCGTATGATATGACACAACCACTGAAAGTAGTCTCTTTAAATAGTAATCACAGCCTTACTTTTGACCATGGTCACAATATAACCAGGTAGGACAGAATTAGTTCCCCTAAAATATAATTACAATTATGTCAGATCAAAATAAAATTATTTTTCATCTTCTCCATCTGCAAGTAAATATATAATTGGTAAAGTAAGCAAGGTACAGTTTTTCAAAGAGGATTTTATCAGAAGTCAACGCAAATTAAAAAACTGACTGTAACTATGCTTCCTAGTTTTTAAGTTTTCTTTGCACATTGTGCATCCAGATTTTCCCAGGATAAATATATGGAAAGCATGCCATTTAAAAATACAAAAGTCAACAAACTATATATAAACATCAACATCCTCAACAACCCTAAAATCTTAAAATAAGAAAGGTGTCCGATGAGGTGGAAACTAACAAATTTTTAAGGTAAGCACTTCAGAAGTCCCAATTTTTATTTTTTAAGGATTCAGAGTTAATTGGGCCCCTTTGTTCATATCTAGTCTGACTGGCTTTTTATTAGGTGATGACGTGCAATTTTTTTCCACAGGACCCTGACCTCATTCAGTGAATACAGTAGCTAGAAGGAAAGAGTACTCAAAATCTACACGTTAACTGAATTACATATGGTCACAGCACAGCTCTACACTTTACCTACTCCAGGTTATTCTGTGCCATTTCAGAACAGCACTCTGAGGACAGAAACGCTAGTTCTCACACAGAGCTCCTCTTTGGTGCTGTCAGGATAACAACAGATTGCATTACAGTCCCCTGCGAGGTACGTCATACGATCCCCATAGTCTGTGAACTTAAAGAATGAAACTTTTGAATTAGGAGCATTACAAACTTTAGTGTTCAATCAGAGATTCCTAAACCTCATTTATCAGAGTACCTAGTCTTATATAATACTTTAAACTAATTTTCTGGGGAGGTTGTATTCACCTGCCTTAACTAGGCGATGCATCCTTCCTTTCTTGTAGTGTACTGCCCCATTCACTACCTGTCTTTAAAGTTTCTACCACAAATGACAGCAAGTTTTCAAAGAGCCGTCTCCTTTGCTGCAGTCTTCGTACACTTCTGGTTCAGCTGAAAAGACCATACAATTCTGAGATCATATAATTTAAAACTGTATCAAAATGAGTATGTCCAAGGGAGCTCAGTTAACATATTCTAGACAACCTTAATTCTTCACCTTCCCAGCTTTGCAGTGCTTGTTCTTTGTAACTCTAACGTTATTGAAGACAGCTTCCTGAGCTTGGTTTAATTTCCAGCTCTTTTGAAGACAGTAACCGTTGAAAAGGAGAAGCTCCATCTTGTTCAATACAGACACCCAGAGTCTCCCTCAAAACCTGGCCACCTCTCCTTCTCATCCAAGCTGTACCACTGCCAATCCTGGGGACATGTGCCACCACTCCCATCACACTATGTCATCAGGGTCAGTCTCCTGCTTCCGATCTCAGTCCTGCCTCCCTGCCTTTTTACAGGAACTGCTTCGTTCTCATCAGCTTCATTATATGATATATTGCTCCCTCCCCTCCCCGCAACCAGAATCCTGTTTCTCATGAGCTTCCAGCTCTCATATACTAGCTTTCCTTTTAATCTCAGCATTGTCTCTCAGCTTTTTGTCCCCTTCACAGACCTGTTAGCTCTTCCGCACTGCTTTTCACCTTCCAATATTTTTTCCCACTGCTTTACTCTCCCACTCAGGCTCCTGCGCTTGCCTCTTGCCCTGGCAATTTTCAGATTTCTTCTCAACAACCAACTCCCTATCTTTTCCATATTTCTTTTCCTAGTTCCTACACAGTCTTTGTGATTAGTGTGCCATAGCCATGGCTACTATGCTTTGTGCTGAACTCACTTCCAATGGTGGGTGTTACAAGAGGTTTGTACAAGGGCTAATGAGCAGGAACACTTAATTTCAGGATCCCAGAACTTGAGCAGAAGACAAGCCAAACCAGCAGCGCTGTCTGTGCAGAAGTAGAATTTTAGGCACTTAAATCCCTCGCTACTGAAAAACACAGATACCTATATATTTAGGTATATATATGTCAAGGCAGCTGTATGAAGACTTTGTGGACTGTAGGTACTTCAGTCTTAATGTTAGATTAACACCATCTACTCCTTTAAATTTTTTTTTAAAAGTCATTTTACAGAGAACCCAAATAAAGTTAGATAAGAGCCTAAATCTCAGTCTAAACTCAGTCTCTGTTTCAGTTAACACAGTTACTAGTACTTCTTTACGCCATTCTTTCTGAAGACAAAACAGCCCTTGCTTCAGTGAAATACATTAAGTATTGGGGGGGGGGGGGTGTTTTTTAATTAAGAACCGGGTTTTCCTGGCACTGTTTACCAAGGATAAATGTTCTTATCTTTATTCCACTGGAAAAAAGTAGATGATAGCATACCTTCACCTATTTTCTTCAGAAAGTATAAACCAACCAAAGACATCTTCCTGTCTTGTCTCAAACATCCCCGCTTTTTGTGGGGGAGGGGCTTAAGGAGGTTAAGGCTGAATTTAAGATGATTTTATACAATCACAGAATCACAGAATACCAAGTTGGAAGGGACCTCAAGGACCATCCGATCCATCTTTTCTTGGCAAAAGCACAGTCTAAACAAGATGGCCCAGCACCCTGTCCAGCTGAATCTTAAAAGCGTCCAGTGTTGGGGAATCCACCGCTTCCCTGGGGAGATTATTCCAACGGCTGATTGTTCTCACTGCGAAAAATTTTCCTCGTGTCCAATCGGCATCTCCCCAGGAATAACTTGTACCCATTACCCCTCGTCTTTTCCACGTGACTTCTTGTAAAAAGGGAGTCTCCATCTTCTTTGTAGCCACCCTTTAAATACCGGAACATGGTGGAAAGGTCTCCCCTAAGCCTTCTTTTCTCAAGGCCGAACAAACCCAGTTCTCTCAGCCTTTCCTCATATGGCAGGCTTCCAAGTCCTTTGATCATCTTTGTGGCCCTTCTCTGGACCCTCTCCAGCCTGTCCACAGCTTTTTTGTATAGTGGGGACCAAAACTGAACACGGTATTCCAGGTGTGGCCTGACAAGCACTGAGTAGAGTGGGATAATGACTTCTTTATCTCTGCTGGGGATGCCCTTGTTGATGCAACCCAGCATCCTGTTGGCTTTCTTTGCCGCAGCAGCACACTGTTCACTCATATTGAGATGGTTGTCCACCAGGACACCCAGGTCCCTTTCCATAGAGCTGCTCCTCAGCCAGGTAGATCCCAACCTGTGCTGCACTCCTGGATTATGTTTTCCCAGGTGCAAGACCTTACACTTGTCCTTGTTGAACTTCGTAAGGTTCCTGCTGGCCCACTCTTCCAACCTACCCAGGTCTTCCTGCAGGGTGGCTCTCCCTTCTGCAGTGTCCACTTCACCACTCAGTTTGGTATCATCAGCAAACTAGTTGGGAGAGGCGGGCTTCCCCAACATGTGAAATAATAAAGCAAATCAAAAGACATTTGATTTACTGCGTAAGTCTTATTTTCAGAATAGTTTCAATATTTGGGTTGGTAACAATAGGATTTGCATCAACAAAATACGAACTAAAGCAACACAAACAGAAATCAGAAGTATGTAATAAATTCAAATATGATGAGAATTTCATTAAGAACATTGTTCCTACCTTTGAATATACAAAAGTAGTTCTTTGGATTACCTCTTGACTTCACTGTTATTTGTAACAAGCATCTTTTAAAAAGAAGAGGTAACATAAACCTTAATATAGATTAGTATAGGTTAGGTGATCTCAGCTTCTTGGTACCAAAGAAAACTAACAGCTAGCTGTAGGATTGTTCCTAACATGGATTTAGATATCAATATCCTAAACCTGTCAGCTCTCCCACTAATCTGCCCTTCTACCTTACTTTTTCTCTTTCTGTATTTTATACATTCTCCTATCTCACACAACTCGTCCTCTTCCATTCATCTTCCTGTGTTTTTTTCTTCCTCTTCCCCGTAATTTCCTCACCAAAATACAACCCAAGTTTCAAATGATGAAGAATGCAGTCACCTTTCTGCACAGTATAATCAGTACTTTGGTGGCACAACCCGTATGTGCCGCAAATGCTGCAGGATTTCCTCAGCTTTAATACAGTTCAGGACTGGTGTATGAGAGATGAATGTAAAGCAAAATACTAAATTGGTGTAAGTGAAAAATTTAGATTAATCTTTCACATTATCTTTGCAATTAGCTTCCTAAGATTTACAATCTTGTTTGATGTAACCTGTAAGTTGATTGCTCAGAAGACAATAGTTCTGGAAAAATAAAAATCTAGAAGGGTCACACTGGATTTAAAACCAGACCTGTCGTTAATTGTTATCCTGAGCTTATTCTCAGTGTTATTCCCTCTTCTTCCAGCCCCACTTCATTCAAATACACAGTGTCACATTTTCATGGCACACTTCAGGTGCCATTTTGCTTCATGTGCCGATCAACTTCCCCGTGCTTAAGCCTTGCATTTCTTTCCCACTTGCTCTATTTCTAAATTTGCACTATTTCTAAATAGTGCAAAAAGTCACATAGCTTTTCTTAACTTTTTCTTCTGAGCCACTATATTTCCCCTTCTCATGATAATAAAACAGCAGTCAGTCACATTGCTCCTTTTCTCTAACAGAGCAGCAGATCCAGGCTTCCCTTCCATCAAATGCAACCCCGTCCCTTCAGGGTGACAACGGCGATCTCAGTTCTCTCTTGTCTACCTTTGTGCTCTGCTGCCGTCCAAAATCCTACTCCTCCCAAACAACTAATGGGGTCTGTTCCTGAATCCTCCAATGTGCCACACACTGAAATACTCAGGAGGCTGACCAGTGTGTGCGTGTGTTTGCAAGTGCACGTGAGTGAGCAGAGGCAGCCTCCCCTCAGGGTAAAATACTCACATACAGCTTGGGCGGTTAAGCTCTAGGATCCTCAGAGCCTGTAATAACATCTCTGCAACTGAATCTTTTTGATTTAAAAATCTCAACCTCTGCTGAAATGATGTAGATTCAGTGAAGAAAGCACATACCCCTCCTACGCTGCTACTGTATTACTGAGTGGCTGTTTAATAATAGCGTACTTTACTTAATAAGTAAAGATGAATGATTCAGTGCTGGAAGGTGTCTGCTAAAGAGGAATTTCTATTACATCTTAATTCTTCCAATATTGAAACTAAAAGGAAAAAATAACTCTCTGATTTATCTGAAATAAAGACAGTAGACTGAAGTTACTTTTTATATTTAAATAACAAATTATGGATAATATTTATGTACACTCCAACAAGGCAGCCTTTCAACAACCTTTTTCTGTGTCCGATATATAAAAATTAAGTATAAATGTAATATCATCAACAAACACAGTATTTACAAATAAATCACTCATTCCTCTGTTGAGCCACGCTGCGTTAAGTACACTTTAATGCTGAAAGTGGTATCTAATTTTATTTGACCCCAAATGCAACAGCAAAATAAAAATGTTCAAAATACTTGGATCTTGCTGATAAGCACTCAGCATTGAAAGGTGCATGTCAGGATAATGTAAGATGGTATTTATTCTTATTTCTTCTGAAGAGTTCTCAGTCACGAATGTATTTAATGTTGTATTATCTCTTGTTCTTCAGTTTCGTATACTGCCTGCTGGTGTTGAAGGTAAAAGGAGATTCAGTTATCCTGACTCCCACCACCAGTATGGCCTGATCCTGCAAATCCACCACTGTCACATCCCATGGAGGAAGCAGGACTGTCAATATGAATCATGCCCTTGGAACTAGGCTTCAAAACCTAAATAATCCAATGGCTGTAACTCATACAGAAGCCAATTATCACTGGTGATCCTAGACATTTCTCAAAAGCTGGCACTCTGAGTCTCCCTTATTCATCAGCATGTTCGCACTCGTTTGCTAGTTAGGATAAAAGTAACGTAAATAGCTGTAACTATTAGTAGTAGATTGATGCTGAATTTAAAAAAAAAACAAAACACTGGTAAACCTACCAAAAAAACATAAAATGAATTTCAGTATTTGCCTCCACTCACTTTAGGAACCCTTTTCCTCTGTTTATTTTCTCTTCCTGCTCACAAGCTCCTGGCATCCCATGTACTGCAGCGTTTTACATTCTAGTTTCCATCATCAGTGACGTGAAAAAACCACTTTGTTCACCCACACATACCTCTCCTTGCCAGAAAGGTCAAGAGAATAATTTGCAAATGAAGGTCCACCACTTTCCCCCCAAAATTACCCATATGAATCCAAGAATCGCCCCATCCGTGCCTCATCACGTTAACAAGTACCTGTGCCTCCCCAAAGCCCGCCAAGACTGAAGGAAAATAATGATTCTTACCATCTAATGGTTTCCCAGCACGGAAAATTTACCAGTATAATGGTGACAGAATCATACACTGCACTAGTTTAAATCTTCCATGAAGGGGTCTGTTTTTGTTTTGTTTTGAATAAATAGGTTTTTGGCTTAACAACCTTCATCCAAAAGAAGCCCTGCTCATCTTCAAACATCTTTCTTGCTAGAATAAGACAATTTTAGCATGATCGCTACAGCAATTACAGTCTGGCTGATGCTAGTTAACTTGCGCACACAGACAAGTCCCAGAACTTTTCAGCAAACAAGTGATCCGGGTTTATACTTTGTACAGCCTAAAGCCAATATAGTTAACTTTTCTTTGATCCTTGAGCTTCACACTTCAGAAAGCTGCAGGAGAGAGGAAGTGCTGGAGGGCTGGTAGTTTCAGGAACCATTAATTATAGGAACTCATCATGAAGGGCATTGCTAGAAGTTCGCTTCAGACCATCTGAAAGTATTAGAGATAATCCAATGGTTTAAATATAAACGGCGCAGTTGCTGTCACACAGCTGTCCATGAAAGACAAGGTCTCAGTGCATTTTTTTTCCACCAAGATTGACAATCTGTAAGGTGTTGAAGAGGAAAGAAGTTTACCATGGTATAAGCCCCTCCCATCAAAATGTATTCCGTAGCATGTTTTTTGTGTTTGATCTCAAAGTAAATGATAAACCACATCCATTTTTTTAACTGTCTACTATACTATAAGTATTATGGCTAAAATTTTCAACAGATTGGCTATTAAATTTACCCAGGAAAGTACACCCTTCTGAACTAATTTTTGAAACAGAATTCATCCTAAATGGGAGTTACAGTCTTTTTATGGGAAAAACCAGAAGTGAAATTCAACTAGCCCCAATGATAAAATTAATGAGCTATTCAAAATTATTTGTCTCCTTTTCAAATAATATGCGTAAAACCACATGGCAAGTTATTGGTAGAAGCAGGAATAATATCTTACTTAACTAGTTCACTTTCTTAAGAGTTCTCTACTGCCTAACAATGTATTTTATAAATATTCAGGTTTTCATTATAGTGGTTCCCTATAAGAATCAATTTTTTCACTACGACAATAGTCACCTAAAGCACAGAGCCCTTTTCACAGTCAGCTGAATGGTGGCACAATATGGCCTAAGCGTAAAAAACCCACTAAGTTAGATATTAATTAATCTTTTTAATCTGACCCTCCAGTGAAATGCTGAAAAGAAACTTTCTCTTTAAACCCTGTCCAAATAAAATCTAGAAAGCTGTAGCCCATCGTTTACCAGCTGCTTTTTCACTTACTAATTTAAGAACAACACTTCTTCCTGTTGCACACTTACCAGGAAGCAGCTATGCCATGAATGTGTTATAAACACTACACGTCTCTCAGGCTGCATGGCTTTCTGAAAAACAAGACAACCTAATGGAAGTGCTGCTCTTTAACATCCTCTACTTCCTGCCCACATTCTGGTTACTTAATACCAAAGTTAGAGCCTGTGAAAGAATTTCACATCTCATTTTCCTTCTGTTATTTCCCCTTTCAATCTGAGGTCTTTGATGATATGCTGATTCCCCTGCAAGTCCACTTTCTCACAGATATGCTGCAAATGCAAAGGCAGAGGGATAACCAAACTGCAAGACATCACTTACTGAGAACAATCCTTCTGGGGTACAGGAGCAGGCAAATACATGTATTCTTCAGACAACATGACAGAAAAACTCCATGCACCAAAGAGCAAAGTTTGAGCAGCAGAAAGAATGCAACACTTCACCTGGATCACCAACACGGCATTTCAGTGCGTGCCTCAGCATAGTTCAGAGACATGGGATGGTCCCCTTGGGATGGATGTGCAACTGCAGGCAACCATGCAATGAATGTTCAGTTCTGAAGTTTCCATAGTATATCTGCTCCACATGCCCTAAACACCACAATATGCTTCTCAATACCCTACAAAAGGCAAAATAGCTATAGGAACGGCTATAATTATAGAATACCACAGAGGGAGAGATGGACCCTGAGGGCACTGCCTATATCCTATGTCTTTGCAATAGCTGTGTATTTTTTTGACAATTGCCAAGTAACAACTTCTCCTAAACGATCACAGGAAGTGAACCATGCACCACACAACAAAAAGGGATAAAAATACCTATTTTATCCTCTGTTTCCTGAGGGGCAGCCATTCATTCCTGATCCCAGATTTTGTGATCAGTTCCATGGTAAATGTGAGAAGATGGCGGGTAGAACAAGTAAAATAAGTTGTTATTAAAGGATTTGGGAGAAGAGCAGAAAAAACATACTTCTTATTCACAAGCAACCAGTGGAAATGCTGAAGCACGTTGTTAGTGCCAAATAAATATAACGAAAACAAACAGTTTCAATCTCCCTTCAGACCCCTTGGAGACCTAAATACTTCAAATCCGAAGACTCGTCTCATAACTTAACTTTCTATAGTCATTCCAGAATAAAATCTCCTGTGCAGCTTAATAAACTGGGGCTTAAAACTGTTCAGGTTCTTTGCCCCACTGTCCTGTTCAGAAGAAATGGTGAGGAAAGTTCTTATAATTTCTTGTCTAAATTCATTCTGGAGCAATTTATAATATCAATACCAGAAAAATTGGTTATACTTCAGCTGAAACAGTTCTTCGTTGCTGATGTTTACCCATAGATTTATTTACGAAAAGTAACTTTATCCCTTCTCAACCTTCATTTGACTAAGCTAAATGACAAAAGCTTTCTAATTTGCTCTTTGAACGATAAATACCATGTAACTCTGATCAACCTAGTAGTCTGTCTTTGCACCTGTTCCAATTTAAGTCCATCTTTCTGTTCACTGCAAGTGAAGAGTGTTGGACACAATATTCCAAATGAGGTCTCAGGAAGGCTTTGTGAAATTCTGTTAGCATTTTTCCCTCTGTCTACAAAAGTATCATGTCTAATGCATCGTAGAAGCACATTAGCCTTTTTCACAGCTGCACCATACTGGTGGCTTAGAGCCATCTTAGTGGCATTATCACAGCACTTCACCTAATTCAGACCACTACAACCATTAAATCATCTACACAACATCCTATGATGTTAACAGATGTTCTTCTCATTTTAAATATTTGCATATCGAGATAAAGACTAGCGTGACCTCTCTGAGACCAGACACTGGGGGCTCGCAGAGCTCAATTAGCAACTGAGACTTTCTGATTCTTAATCCTAAATATACACCTCCAAACACTAGCAGCAAACAGATGAACTACACAGTGCACAGTAACAAAGCTACTCCTATTACTCCACGCCAAATGCCTGTGCCTGCACTCAATAGCCATTTCTAAATGGATGGTTATAGATGACCACTTCTCTCCCCTACCATGCAATTGCATTAGCCTGCTGAGGAGCCACACAGAAGAGGTCCAGAAAGGCCAAACCTCTACCCACCTTGACGTGGGGGTGGCCTCCCCACTGCTTGCTCTCATCTTCATGTCCTCAGCTGGCACTGAAAGTGCCTTTTTGTGGTGATCCCATCTAGACAAGCCTCTAGGTGTTAGGCCACCTCCTCCCACACACACTTGCTCTTAGTTGCCAGAGCAAAAGCTGCTCAATTATAACTACTTCTACCAAAGCTCATGTTTACACAGATATATTCTCCTGAAAAATGTTTTCAGGATTCTGAATTTATAATTTGAATGCTCTTCTTGTTCTAAAATTCAGATCATATTGAAAGTGACAGCTCACAGTAAAGACAAAAAAATCTAAAAATGCAGGAGCATAAATTGAAAGACTAATGTTGGACAAAGGACCTGACTGGTACCAAGCAAACAGCGTGGCAGTTCCTACACAAGGCAGTCTCTTGTAGCTACTCACATCATAGTGTTAATATCACATTCACAAATACTCCTAATGCTACTAATAAAAACCTATCGTTGTGAAAAGCTTGCCCAGAACATGAACATTACCAGAACTAGACAGAACATGAATTACTTTCCCTTAAAGCTCAGGATCCCTTAATTGCCTCAGAAATGCCATGCATGTTTTGCAGTTGCATTCCAAAAAATACTTTTTCTTCCAAGGAACTGGCAGAGCCAGCACTGTCCTCTGAGCTAAGACATGGGAGTCTTTTTCTGTAAATAAAGCAAGTGTTCTAGTCAAGCAACACACTACCACTTCTCAGAAAATAAATACCCTAGTTATACTTGAACTTGGTTTCTCTTTTTTGCCCATTATCACATGCATACCTTAACCGTTTCCCGTTTATATCTGCAGTATGAGCTGCCCTCCACCGATGAATGTATTACTGGTAAGGGAAAAAGCTCACAAATATCTAAGGCAGATGGGATGACTTCTGCTAGTACCTTGTGGTGTAAAAGTCAATGTTAATAACAGTGCGGCACTAAAATGAAAGAGTGTAGCTGTACAAAGCCTCCAGCATTACCTCATAGAAATTGTAAACTCACTAAATCACTTCTACAGATGAAATACATATACCTTCTAGATATTTATGTTTTCAGAGCACTTTCATGCATCACTGAATGGATGCAGAATGGACCAGAAACAACTGAACTGACATGACCTAACGTTACCGCTGGTCAGTTGAGCTGAGTCAGTTACAATGAGGAATAGATATTCTTCAGTTAGCTAACTGCCCAGCAGTGGGGAAAAAATAACTCCAAGGTGGCTTAAGTGCATGTCTTTTATTTTACAATTGAAGGGATGAAAAAGGCATCATACAGCCAGTTATGCCAAGCTTGATGATGACCCATCTCATACCAAGCTGCAGTAACACCCAGCATTTTATTAATCTGCCGTAGCGCAATTTGCCCCAGGCTGTGAAGATGGTTTTCTGTCCTCTGTGTCACATGCGCTCATTAGCTGCATGTGAATGTATCAATTTGGCCCTTTTGTTTTTGATAATGGAAAAGGTTATGCTTCACTGAAATTGCAGATAAATATCAGACACAATTCTGGTTAGGTTCTTAGTCTGTGACACATGGAATATAAAATACACCCACTTTTGACTGACTGCACGCTTGACTTATTCTGACAATAAATAAGTAATCTGAAAACCAGGACAACTATCTCCTGATATTTGCAGTTGAGATGTACGTAAATAATACTTAAATATTAGAATTTCAGAGTCCATAAATCTGGTAAAACATAAAGTGTATTTTTTATTTCTAATATGGAATCTCCAGGAAGAAAACCAGCATGATTTCAAGAAGATTTCAACAATCACTTTTATTTGAATACAAACGCATGTACCTCTTCTAAAGTCCCACCAGCAACATCCACTCACGTTCCTAGCTGGAAAATACATATGCCAACATGCATTTGCAAATAAGGCACACAGTTCGCATGTATACAAATACAGACTGAAATCTTTGTGTGTATACATTGTAAAAGAAACATTGCAGTTTGCAAGCAAAAATGAGCAGGCAGTGTTTCAAACTGACAATGTGGTACGGTGTTATCAGGAAGGACAAGAATTGAAGTGATTTACAGTAAATTGCCTGTACTGGCCAGGGATGATACACAGTTATGAGACTAAATTAAGGAAGTTTGCATTGCTGCCTTATGGTGCTTGATCTTTCAATTAATGTCTCAAGAATACTGGATTGTCTGTATCTGAGCGCTGTTTGTTTTTGATGTTAGCATGAAATAAACAGTTTTTTTAAATTACAACACACTTGAACAGATTCAGTTATGGTCAATACTTCCATTTCTAGTTACTAAGTCCCACTCATCCTTTCTGACTGACCCCATGACTCTACCTTTTAATCTTTAGAATCTTATATCTCAAAACTATCAGAGTGAGAAAAAAATAAAGCAGAGGCCCAAGACAGAGCCTGTGCCTACGTTGAAGAGCCTAACTCACTTCAAATTCAGGAAATCTAAAGCTCCTAAATATATGTTTATCTACAGCATGCTCCTTTCTAAGGGACAGTGAAGAGTATCTTGCGATGAATATATTTTGTGAATGCGGCATGCATGTATTTGTATGATGTGAGAGAAAGTAGTATGACCCAGGATAAGGACTCAGCATATGCAAATGTCAGGTGGGATAATAACCTGCAAACCAGAAACAATACAGTATAGTTAATAGCCATAAAAAGGAAGCAAGAAACTACAGGAGGAGCACTCAAAAATTTTACAACTGGTATTTTACCAGGTTTGCTAGGGGCATCACTTCAGTGATACTTTTGGCTTCAGTTTCCTAACTTTGATCAATTTACAGTAAATTTAAATTTGTTCAGAAGATCAAAAGCAAAACACACAAGACCAGAATTACTTCCTTCAGTTTACTGTCTTGCATTTTGCATCAAAGCAACAGCACAGGCAATTAAGATTTCCTAAAACTACTCATGCCACACATACCCATTGAAGTTCTCCATACAGAGTAACCAGCTGGCCACTCAGACACTGAGCAGTAGACTATAAACTAGGTCTCCCATCTTTTTTAGGACATTCACGACATCCCAGCAAAAATACTCAGTATTACCAATTAAATTAATATCACAGGTGATGTTTGGCAAGGTTGCCCACATTCAGAGTTTGAAACCAAACCATGCTGAACCTCTACATCACGTAGATCTAGCCTCTTAGGAACACATTACAGCTGAGCACAGGGAAATACAGTGAAAGTACAGGGAAGCTTCCACAGAATAGAGTACCTGATATTTAACACCCAGAGTTGGACATTGAGATACAAAGGTACAGCTTTTTTGAAAGATCAGTAGAAATATTTGCATTACTTCGAAACTGAGTAACTCCTAGTATCAACTGGTTGGACCTAAATAACTGCTGATATAGTTCCAGCCAAATGGTGCAGTTTTTTGTTAGTGCACGAGAACCAGAGTATTAAACTAGGCTAATCTAATGAAAAGCAGAAAGTATCAGTGTGGAAGAATAAACATTTTTAAAATACAATTTTATATTATTCATGTAGGACCTACTGATGAAGAAATAAAGTAATAAAAAAAAGGTAATTTCATAGGAATTTTAATCTATGTATATTTTATTTAATAGACTCCTGCAGTGCATGTCAGACTAAACAGCCCAGTCAAGACCTCTGAAAATTAGTCTAGACACAAGAAGAGGCATACTCTGCATACTAAGACTTCTGAAAGGCTTTGAAAAGAAACACTCTGGAGAATTCTTATTGTTTCTGATAAGGCACACAGGAGTGCTTTCTCCTGATGTAATTCTTCACATAAAGATAAAACATATTTTAAAGCTTAATTGTAGGACACCTTCACACTTCTGAGAGCCAACGATTCTGCTCATGGATTTCTTACTATATGCAGATGAGTCACTATTCACCTCAACAATCTCCATGTCAGTAAAAATGCCCGAGCAAGTTTCACGCATGCTTCGGTGTTTGCAGGATTAGGTTTTTGGTTTGCGGTTGCCTGACATATGGGTCAAACACCTATTCAAAAAAATATTGGCCAGAAAAGGTTATGTTATCTAGTTAGAGCAACAGAAAAAGGAAGCAAAAAGTAATTTTTACTTCAGGACCTCTATGCCTTCCTGATGACCAAGCATGCTATTGGCAGTCTACATCACAATTATCCTAAAGATCAATGTAACAATAAAACAACCCACGCCATCTGAAAGAGGTACGATTCCATGCAATTAACACCAAAGCATCTCTTACAGGTATTAAGTTATTTACCAATGTTTTCAGTGAACTTAAGATACTTAACACACAGAAGAACTTGAAAAAGGAGAGATTTCCAATTTCCCTGAAACGTCACCTGCACTAGTGACTACTGGCTAGATGCTGCTCTGAGTCAATTCCACCCAATCTCAGATACTAAGTCAATGTTAGAATACTAATGTAGTAGCAAAAGATAGCAAAAAAACAAGCCAACGTATTGTTTTGGGGTAAATTCTGTCGAGATCGGGAAAGGCAAATGTGAAAAAAGGAGAGCAGAAAGACTACACTCCCAATTACTTCACTGCAGGATACCCACACTCATTTCAACATAGAGAGAACACAAAATTTTCATGGGAAACTTATCGAAGTAAAAGCAATCACCAATGATATGATGTATTCTCCATTAAAATGACTTCTTTTATAAACTTTGAATATTTTTAGTGCATTATTTTTAATAGATTTTTTTCAGCTTTGGATTCTCATCCTCTAAGTTTCCTCCTCTCAAAGACACAGAGAAAAGAGAAAGTCAGCAAAATGCTTAGAAGCAGAGTAAGATAGACATTTTAATCAAGGGTTTAAAATTTCTATCCTGTTAAGTCCCAAGGAAATTAGATTTTTCTTTTCTCTATCTTCAGCTATTTTATCCTTTGCAGGAAGTATTTTTGCATGTTGTCAAAACAGCCCTTATCAAAATATTTGCAGTCTAACAGTCATGTTGACCCTGTCCAGTTTGAAGGAAGGAACGGGTGAGTTGACTTGTGTGCAACACACAAGCACGGACCCTAACTACGCCTGCAAAAAGCAACTGAAGAAAGAAATCCCCTTATTAAAGTGATGGTATTACCATGTGATATTGATAGTTGCAATTATTGTCAGTTTCAAAATAACAAGGGGATCTTCTTCACCTCAAAGAGTGCATGTATTGTGGTTAAGATCTTACTGAGCAGGTAGAAATGGAGAATTCCCCGTGATCTCTGATGCTCAGCTTTCCACACATTTTCATCAGTATTGCATCAAGTCTATACCAGCTAAATCCCTCTCCAGAGCTGCTGCAGAACTCCATTGACTTCGGGTTTCATCTTTTCCTACTGTGCCCCCCATTTATAGAGGACACTCTAGCAAAGAGCCACGGTTTCTCCAGTGACCTAACTCTGACAGCACGTGGTTGAGCCCTGCAAGACATTGTTTGCCGTTCATTACTTATCAGCTCTTCAGAACAACAGAAGTACAGCTGGGGAGAGTATTTGGAGAGAAAATGCAGATTCAGTCAGTGGTCATGAATTAAGAATTAAAAGTTTACTAAGAAAGGCAACCTCGCAGAAAAAGGAGTGAGATTTTGAACAATATGTATGAAATGAGCACTGCTTTACATATATTGGCACCATTGTTTATCAAGACACAGTATGTGTTTATATGGGACCAGTTTAATCCCAAATGGAAAGGGAAATATGAGGTACTTGTAAACATCATTAATACTAGGGACTGCAGCATAATGATTATAGGCTTTAAAAAAGCAATCGTGATTCTGACCAAAAGAGCTATCCTGACACAAAAGCTTTTATTTTCAGATCAGGCCAAGTTAAGAGCTTATCTTTGTCTCACAGCAACATAAATATTGCACATGCATTCCTGTATTTACCCATCCCATGCACTATAGATTAAAAGAAGCAGCTAGATATTGTCTGTAAAAGAGTAATTTTCTTGACCTTAACATAAACCAAAACAAGCCATGGTGGAGAAGGGGAGGAGATAAGTTTTCCTCCTTCATTTAATCCTTCGTCTCCTCTTTTCCTAGTACAAGCCTTAACAAAGGCAGTATAATATTATCCCATCATTTTGAGTGCAGGCTCTCAATTGTTTTGGTAATGAATTATATGCCAAGGGTTCAGGTAATCTTGGAAACTGAAACACACACATGAGGTTTTTCCACCGATCTTCTCTAATCAGCAACTCTTGATGGACCAACAGCACACAATTTCAGAGTGGCGAGAGCCTACAATATATATACGTGATACACTAAAGTGAGGCACGGATACCAAAATTGCTAGCCCTCCAGGGCAGAAACTAAAATATGACCCGATCCCAACATGGACTTCAAATAGCAGATAATGGATAGATTTCTAAGGCAAGCAGGCAGCTGAAAACTCTTCTATCTGCAAAATGACCCTGCTAAAACCCGGGAACGCTCACTTGGAAAAACACTGACATGGCAGCCTTCTCACACCCCCACCATTCCCCAGCAGTGGGGACAGGAATATGTGAAAGGCAGGGCAGAGACCCCCTGGGCCACCAATCTTTCATTACATTGTGCTAAGAAACATATCCTATGGGTATAGTTCCCATCTAATACAGGTCAGGAGGTAGCAGGTATATGAACCTGGCTACCACCTCATGGCTTGGAAATACTCCTGGATCCATTGTCTTAGTGCAGGAATTTCTTTCCATTATATATGCTTGCGTGCTCTGTTTACTTATATTTTCACTCCTATTTCCTCCCTAAATACACATATTTTTGGGGGTCTAACTTCTTAATCGTCTCTTTTAGTTCATCACCTTGCCTTCCTGTTCCTTGCCAACAGGAATGATTATTCCTGTCCAGTGTTTTTAGCTTCTCTCAAAAGCGTAACTTTCAAGTAAGCATCACTGAAGTACATTTGATTTGCTGAAGAAATGGTCCTCTTCGGTCACTGAATTAAATCTCTCCCATCAGAGGCAACCATATCATGTATTTACTTTCCTAAACTGATCAGCTGCATCATTACCAATGATACGAAGCCAAAATCTGAAACGGGGGTGTGGGGTCAGGGTGGGGGTGGTGTTTTAAAAAAAAAAAAAAAAAAAAAAAAAAGCAACACTTTTTATTTTCCAGGTTTTCATCTAGAGATGACTGAAAATGCATTGTGTCCAAATGCATCTGATATTAGGTCAATGAGCTATCTGCACTGTCTCCATTTCAGTGTCTCATTGTCAGCAACAAGAGTTTCACCAGAGAAAAATATTGAGAAATGTCAAGAAACATCTCAGAGAGGAGACTGTCAAAAGAATTCTTTATTAATGAAGGCCGCTCACCTGAGTAAAGCCGTAAGGTATTCAGAAGCCAGGGCAGAAGGAGAAAACACACATACGTACTCTGAACACTTCCCAGTCAGAAACACCAATTAAAATTATTTCATAAATGCAAATGGATCTATACCATAAACCTTTAGAAGCCAGTAATCCAATTACCAGCAGTAACAAAATATACGTGTATGCTGCATGTTTTCAATGCATCAGACACAAAACTGAATTTTATAGCCCATCAAATAACAAAAAACAGGTATCAGCCATGTAGTTGAAAACAGAAGATAAACAGAGGCTTAATAGACATGGATTTGAATTTGTCTAGAAAAGTATTTCCCTTGCTTTTTTACAACTGTTTGTTTTGAGAGGCAATAAATATTTAAACATCATTAATAAAAAGCCATTATTTAACAGACAGTTAAAAAAATCAAACTCTGAATGTAAAGTCTTTGAGACAAAATAATTCTGTCCTAGCATGGCAAATGCTTAGTTACTAGTGAACATACAGAGCAACAGCAGAACACTTCACACTCAGCAAAGTTTGCAATAATATCGTTCTGCTTCAGTAGGAATCTAGAAATAAAAAATGGGACATTTAACAAGCTATGCAGGATTTATTACCTTCGAGATGTTACTCTAATTTGCAAGATATAATCAGGTTTCCAAGGAACAATGCTAAAATGTAATAAAGGATCCAGATCTGATTCCTTAGCAACTCCTTCCATTTAATCATAAAAACAAGATAAATCCATTTTACCAAAAATGAAAAGATGGACTAGGCAGATAGGAAACAAATCAGTTAAGTACAGACATCAGAAAATAAAATAGGAGATGGCATACAAATCCTGTGGTTGACAGAGATAAATCTGTCAGATAAACTCAGAAGAATTAGAACTGACACTAAAACTAAGGCTTGAGCAGAAGCTAGTACCAGTGCACAACAGGAAGACTGAAGGAGAGATGTTTCAGACTTGCCTCCGCTTTGAAAATCCCCTAGCTTTATTGATTTGTGTCACCACTTCATCATCATTTTTAAAATAGCATATTTCAGAAAATACTATGTTCCTATAAACTGGTATTTTGAGAATTGATAATATTTGCATTGCCTGACGGTGCATTCTGAAAAATAACAAAATTCCAGTATTCCTGTGAAATATCACGCCTATCAAGTTCAAAGGAGACCTTACATAACATACAATAAGCAAATGCAGTACTTGTGAACACAAACTTCCTTTCTAGCAAGGGATGACCGTACAGTTTTCTTGTAGCTCAAAATAAGGTACTCCTGCCTTAGCAAATAAGGGTAATATTTCTGGTCAGAATTGCTAAGCACATCAGGAGTAACACACAAATTAATTGTTAATGAAATTATTTGTGAGCCTGTTGCACTTTCTTCTTGAGAGAGCAACAAGGTCAGAGTCTCAGACAGTTGCTGCTGCTTGTGGTTGCCAAAGAGGTGTTTTTCCATTGTCTGAAGACCACCGAAATGAACCATCCTCCAGTCACCCCTCTTCCCACTGAGCCTTCACAGATGGTAGCGCACACATCAGCCAGTACTCATTCCCTCTCACACATGAATTGTAACTAACTATTCCTCTATGACTCAGAGACAAGAGGGCAAAAATTAACAAAGCAAGGAAGTTACCAACAAATTACACAAATTCAAAAAGGTCTTTCTGGTAGTATGCTTAATCATCGCAACGAGTAGAATACAGCGGCTACCACATTTACTATCTCACTTTGTCATTGAGTAACGCCCTATAATGCCTAAGGACAAAGACATAAAAGATTAAACATCTAAACCAGTTTCTCTCAATACAGTCTGATGATCAAGGGAGATGAAGGGAAGAGAATTTAAGAAAGGCCCACTAACAATTATTTGGCAAAAGGGGAAAACCATGAATGCATGCAAAAAAAGTGAAAAACTATGTTTATGTTGATACACCTGATGCGATTTCAAATGAAGTTTATACATTCAGCATTTTCTACCTCCTCCTAAACACCACAATTTTGTCACAAGCAATGAGGTATCACAAGCTCAGCATTTCAGCACACCAGAGGGACTAATTAAGACAGCACTATGTAATCTGTGCGATTTGCCAGACCAGAACAGGTACCTCCGTATTGGACAGTTTCTTCAACTATCCTTCTGGTGAAGGACCCATTTATGAGTTTCTCTGCACACAGCTGGCTGCAATATGATCAAGGGATGTAAAGCAGCACTAAACATAAGTACTATTTATCACATGTTTAAAAGGCCAAAACCCATGCAATAGCATCAGCGGGTACACTGAAACACGAATGTGTCACCTAAAGAGTTAATGCACTCCTCCCCAACTACCTCAACTTACTATTTGAAGCAATAGCCTTCTGATTACTGCAATATTTAATTCAGTTGCAGAAGAAAAAAAAAAAAAACAAACAAAAAACCCTCACACCACTTGCTAAGATTTTTGTGTGGTGAAACTCCTCCCTGTACCAGAGATAATCTTCAATTCAGTTTGACATACTGTTTTCATTACAACAAGCTGCAAATTACTTCCAGCATAATTATAACAGGTAAGGATTATGTTAAACCATATTCTCAGCTGACAGCCTAGCCTTTCTTTAAGTGGTGTCATGACTTTCTCCAAATAAATTAACCTGTCCTGTATACATGTTGACATTTTATATCAAAAGAGAGAACCACACTGCAAATAAAGTGTTATAAAAACATGGGTCAGCAGTGACTTGGCAAAGGTTTAAGACTGATGCAAATATTTCTGGTATGAAAAACAGAAGAATGTTATAGGTGTGAAGAACGCTTCTATGAAAAGGAAACAGGGCAGGCTGACACCTTAACACTTAGGCAAATACTGTATTTGATGAGAATGCAGAAAATGGGTTAAAACCTTTGAGGCTACTACTTTTTAGAAAGCAAAGCAGGACGAGAATACAGAGGAAAACCAATTTCTTAAGGAGTTGGTCTAGGGTGCTTATATATGTTTGTTTATATGTGTGAGTGCATGCATGTCCATGTGTCTGCACATACAGGTACATGTGTGCATTTATGTGTATACAGAAAACACCACTGGCTAATCATTTAAAACAGCTTGCAGACAAAATAAAGTACCTTCTATTCTCTCAGATACATACTTCAAAGAACAAGAAATAAAAGCTGCTCAAAATCATTATCTAGAAGTATGAGCTTGTGTCTTCCCACTCTCCCTAACACACCAAAAAGGCAGAAGGAAAAAACAAAGTTTAAGTATTTACAGCACATTTGGCAAAAACCCAGAACTTCCATATTAGACAAAATTCAGGCTAACACAGTATACCAAATACTCACACTAGACTTTTACTTAAAAGATCCTAGAAAAATAAATAATAGATCTGAAGCATCATTATTAGTGAGAGGTATAAGACACATAGCCCAGTCTTTTGCCTTGGGAGCTCAGGGGGGAGACTGACTGGGCCTTTCCATCGTTCCCCCTCGTGGCTTTCTCCAGGAGAAAAGGATCCACCGAGGGAGCCAAGGAGTTGCCGACGAGGTCACCCAGAGAGCTGTGGGCAGACACCTACACCACCACCCTACAATGCCCAGGGAAAGTCCACAGTGCAGGATGAAGATGAAGGCTGAGGAGCAGAAGAGGAAGGCCGCCCAATCTAAAATGACTCACTCAGGTTAAAAAATTGGGAAATACACTGGAGAGTACGTTTCCAGCTAGCAGCCCAAACCCAAACTATTACAAAATCCCAGGGCTGAAGCTGAACAAATGCTCTAAAATCCAAACTGCTCTGGGTAGCTCAAGGCTATTTCAGCTAAGTTAACTGACCACCTCAAACACAAAGGAAAATACAGAGCACATAGAGAAAAGATGCAGCTACAGGGCTTAAGAACTGAAAAGCAAGAGATTTTCACTCTGCCTCTAATTCAGTTAACTGGAGATTGCCACCACTGAGACAGCCCTCCCGGGTGCTGGGCTCTTCCTCACTTGCCTCAGAGCCCACGATCCCATGCTGCAGCGCAAGGGAGTGGGGAAGGAGAGGAGAGGTACAAGGCAGATCCATCAGTCCACGAAAAAACTACTCCCTCCCACGCACATCCCGAACAACTTTCTGTTGTAACAACTCTTCTAATCGGACTCTCCAATGTGCCATGTGATCATCAGGGCTTCTGGTGATCAAGTCATCAAGACGACAGCTAGCTAGCAGGATGCCCCTTTTGGTACCAGCCTACAGTGACAACAGGCAATGTGAAATCACAAACCAAGAACGCACCACCTCTCGTCCCTCTCCTACAGCCAAGCCAAATTGCTAAGGACTGTAGAGCTAAGTGGGAATTAGCAACTGCAGAGCGGACTCCAGTTATTGCCCTTCTGACCCACAAAGGCTGGCAATTCCCTCCCAGTCCCAACCAAAGGAGGAAGGCACGCGCACACAACTTCCCAGCCTTTTAGAGTAACGAGTCACGTTTCTAAAATCTGCTAGCACCTCAAAGCCTACATGCCTTCAGTGATGCATGAAAAAGGGCAGGGTTGGAGGAGGAAGGCACAGTGATCACTACCTGCATTTCCCCATTCATTACCCCAGTCCCAGGTTAGCTGGGGTTAGCTCTCCTCCTCTCCTTAAACACACAGGAGGAGAAGACCCACAGTGGCATGTAAAATAGGATCAGACTGGACTATAGCTACCCAACCCTCAACCCCAAGAAAGCAATCTGGATTACCCTAACTCCAACTACTTAATCTCCGGTATGCCTTCCTCTTCAGTCTGTAAATTCTGCCTGTGCTTACACGGCATGCCTAAACTTGCACTGACAGGGCTGGGGAGGCTAGTGCACCTTCCATCCGAGCCCAGAGACCAAACCTTCTGCGGTTCAGCGATTCCCACTGCCTGGTCCTAGGTCCCTGCTTCTGCAGTAGGTGAGCTTTCCATGGATCACTCTTTGGAGTCATTTAATGCTTCTCCACAACAGCAAAAACAGCCTTCCCATGTACATGAGGTACGTTGAGCAAATTTGTGAGGGACAAGCAACTAAATTTTTAGATGATGTAATACCTGCAAGGGAAGGGACCTGACTGTATTATTGGGATAGAAGGAAATGCTCTAATTAACCTTCTAATTGGAATAAAACAGTACAAGTGACTCAATTGTACTCTGAACTTTATCTTGAAAAAAAAAAAGGGGGCTACTAATTTAATTTTTAAAGTCACTTGCACAGCTTTGATCACCGATTTGATATCCCTTGACAACATAATTATATCAAAATTTAATTAATTCTTTACATTAGGTGTAGATTGATTAATTGCCGAGTTCAGTCAGGCAGCTTCTGCTACAGGACATCTCCTCTGGGATTTATTTATCATTGGGCAATAAAAGTATTATTCCCAAATTCTTCTAAAACATCATTTATTAGTGACTTGTATCAGAAACTTTCTTGGATTCACTTCAAAGCAGAGAATTGCAATTGGACTTATTTCTATTTTATCTTCTGGGAAGTTGATAGAACATTTTTCTCCTGAATAAAAAGTTCTTAACTGTGGAAGTGAGACACAGTAAATTTTAGAATAACAAGGGAAAAAAATTATACTGTCCATATATTCCTCCACACCTGCAAATCTGTTCTATTAACAGCATGAGGAAAACCTTACAGAAGGAGTAGAGCTCTGAAACAAAACTGCATTATCAGCTGAGAGACACTGCCTGGTCTCATAGAGCACTTCCTATTGAAGGAGAGTGTTAAAAAAAAACCCTTTGTAGTCTTAACAATAGTTAAGACCATTGTAATATTTGGGAAGTATCTTCATTTCTGTTTGCACTGAGAATTTTTTTGTCGTATTTTCACTGAGATATCTTGTTGCTAAATTATCCACCAAAAAAACCAGAAAATGGAGCTAAATGGATGATGTAACTGGCACATAACTAGAGTGTAGCATCGCTAAGTGGCCTCCCAATGATGCAGGAGAATAGTTTATGTAAATCATCCAGGTATTTTTTAATAAAAAAGTGATCCGTATCTTTTCTAGAGGTAGGAGGAAGGTGTGTTGCCTCCAATTTTACTGGAGCTGGGAAGCTCAATATTGCCTCCCTAGGAAAACACAGCTCCAGAGTCGGTAGACTAAAGTTTTAGCTATAGAAAGAATTTGAAGCTAGTGTGGGTTTCCAGAGCCCCAGTCTTCACAGTAGCAATGATGTTTCTTTTCTTTAAAGATAGTTATTTATCATGTAGTTGTGGTAATGTTGTACCATACAACTTTGTAGACTCACTCCTGTAGCGGTTTAAATAGGATTTACAAAACACACTGCAGAATATTCTAACAAAGCCTGTAACTTCTGAGGTCACTGATGTGGTTCCTGCCATTCCAGATACACGCGTGCAAGCTTCCCGACAGCCACCTCACAGCCTGTGTGCAAGTTACGGCACATGTTGTACCAGCCTGGACTCTGGCAACACACCTCTCCATACACGGCTATTTCAGGCAGTACAAAGGCATGCATTACAAATCCACAGGGCTAGGGCTGTGGACGGTAGTGCGCTCACAAGCAGGACTGATTAGGTGTCCATCTTGCTGATTTTACTTGGGGGGAAAAAAAAATCCGGGGTAATTTTTGGTTTTCTTTCACACATGTATTTGCATAACTGTTAAGATTACAGAACAGCACTAGCAGTTGCAAAACTTATTTTCATACAAACATTTTTTAAGTGGCTTAATTGTCAACATGATCTTGACATGTATTAAGATATCACCACTGCTGCATTGTCACTGCTGTGAAAATCCCTTCCATCACTATACAGGCTTTCATTGTTATCATATAGGCCCTAAATATTTCCTTTTTCCATTGAGTTTCGCATACGTGGTCTCACAAAATATTTATTTATCTTTCATAATGAAGTACTAACTGGGAGAAGCTAGGGGGCCTCAAAATTTTGTAAGAGCAGGTTGGACTAGAAAGAGATTTGTTTCATCAAATGATCTTAGTTTCGGTGAAACGGGTAAGATAAACAAGGGGTTTCTGTTAGATGGACAGATTTTATAGATTTCAGCAGCTTTTGTGAATTTAAATGTATTTGGCTAAAACAGTCAACACAGATCCAAATGCCTAGAAATTTTAGGTAACACTTATAGAGTGCTGATTTCAGAAAATGCGTATAACATTTCCAATAAAAGTTCTGAGTATCCTGCTTCTGAGAGGCTTTTCTTCTTTAAAAAACAAACAAACAAACAAACAACAAAAGCCAACAAACCCACAAAAGAGAAGTGGACTTTCAAAGATCAAAGCACAAATATTATTAGCTGTTTTTTCCAGGTTCTTTTTAAGTCATATCTGTTTCCATCTTGATTTGTCTAGTGCTGAAAACGCCACTGTAACTGGGAAGCACACCAATCTTAATCAAAAAAGTAACTGACTGATCATTCTAAAGGTAGAAGGAGCAGATCGTAACAGCATGCTGTTACCTAAACAGATCAGGTATCTCTTCTATCTTAACCAAAGTGAAATGCAATTCTCAGCAGCAGCAAACAAGCCAACTGTATATAAAAAAACCCAGGTTTGTTAAAACACTGAAAGACATGCTTACCATTAGGCATGCGCACAAGTCTTTCCCTTGTCGTTCTAACTCTATTCAAAAATCAGAAATATTTGACTTAAAAATTAGCCTCTTTTTTGTGTGAAGACACTTCAGTTTTCTTCTAAGCCGCTTTGATTTTTGAACTTTTCCTGTGCATCTATAATACACACAGCAGTTACAGGGCTGCCATTTTACAGAGCACAGTAGCCTTGCTTCCTGCTGCAGCTATACTCTGTGGCTACACAGCAAGTACAGCAGAGCTCCCCGTTATTCCCCAAATTTCTCACTAGGTATCTGTTTTGCCAACCTTACATTTGCCTGTAGTTCGCATCAGCAGCTAACTGCACCCATGTGCATCTCTTGCCTTTTAAACCACTTCTGTTCCTCCTGCTATGGCAAAGTCTACCCAAGCCCCTTTTTTTCAGCTCAAGGACAGATAAAGTAAGGTCAACTTCTCTTCCTTTCTAGATTTTGAAGATGGAGGTGAGGCATAACACAGGTCCAAAGCTTGTTTATCTACCCTCCTATGCCTGCAATCAGGCCTGAGAAGGCAACGATTGTTTTGGGAGAGTGTAGCAGAAATGAAGAAACTTATTTTTCGTAAGAGACAAAGAGCAAGAACTCTATTTTGCCAAGTAGCTTAGACTGGCTGTTCTCCCTCTTGTCAGTGAACAAATGGGACATAATAGCTGAATGAGAAAGGCACCTTCACCCTTCTTGCTCCATCTGTAGGGATGGCTGAAATTCACAGAAAGCCTGGAGCATCTTGTAATATGGCAATACTGCAGGCTTCTGCAAAGATAATTCGCCAAGAAGGTAAGCACGACGTTTTAGTGTGCTTAGCATTTTACTCAACTTATTTCTGTGTTCATAGATTGAAAACAACTTGATGTAAGCATACTTTCTTGGTGTGATAGTACATCTTCATTCACAAACCCATTTGTGAAAATATTGGAAAAAGGTCGCAAAAAGATCTCCCAGATAGCTGCATATGACCACATACAGTAGCCTTTTTACAGGTAAACAGAAAGATTGAAAAGATCAAGTTCTTCATGAGCACTTGAACCTGTTCTGCCAGTGACGCTTCTCTTCAGCACTCAGAGGATGCCACAGCGCTGAAAGTGCAGTCCTTCAGTTCAGCCTTTATTACTATTACTATGCAGGGATGTACATATAGCATGGTACTCTCCATTTTGGAATGAATGGATCTAGAGTACAGGAAGCTTTAGGCTTCCATAATAGCCAGGCCCTGATGGCTTGTGTTATGTAACACTTAATAATACTTTCAAATTTAAAAATGAGCTTTCCATGTCATAACTATGGAAATTTTACACATTACTATGATCATACAGGTTTTTATGATACTAAGTCAAATGACTTTCTAAGGAAGCAGTCAGTACATTACAGGATAAGACTTCATATTCAGTTGTACATCACGGATGTATTCAGGAGTAAGGATACATTTGAGAGACTTTATTTTGGACTAAGGAGACAGAACTGTAGCAAGCGGAAGTTTACAACACTTTGCCATTGCCACACTATGTTATTTTTTAGTAAGTTCTCTTCTTATATTAGCTCTCTGTGCTTTAACGGGACCACCTGCTAGAAGGAGCTGACAAATTTGTGAACAAGCCAGAATAATTCCTGGTAACTGAACTGCACCTATACAACCAGCAAGGATGAATGGCCTAAAGCCACTTCCAGAATTGATGCGGTTCACTGTTAATCCACTGGGCATAGATAGTAGCGTGCATGAGACTAGACAAACAAAATCAGAAGTCAGATTTTTTTTTTAAAGTGCTGCCTACAGCAACAACATCCACAGCTGTGTGAAAGCTAAGCATATAATACAAAACAATCTATTTTTCTCTGTAATGCATTTTAACATGTGGGACACAGAAATCACAGGACAGCTTTATTTCCTTGTGAAGACTTATCTATAGAACTCAAACATACCAAGAGGCTCCATGGCATCTCAGTCCATAATGGAAGCAGATAGGTTTCAGGAAAAGGTATAAAGATGGATGGTGTGTGGTACACTTTGCCGCCAGGAATATTTTTTAAAATTATTGTTTCTGGTATAAATGCAAAGTAGTTATTCAACGCCCACAAAATGAAAAATCATTTTGCTGGTAAAACAATTTTAAGTACACCTGGTTAGAAATTTTGACAGAAGAACATTTTCCATCAATACATAGGAAAATAAATGATTTTTGGAACATATCCTGCAGAAATTTGATGGAAGAAATGCAAAAATAATTACAAAGAGGTATGATGCAAATTATGTTGAAATATATATATTACAAAACAGAGTATTTTTCATAATTTACTTTAAATTAGTATCATACATGCTTAATATTGTAGAAATGGTCCAAGCAAAGTAATCAACATGATAATTGAGACTGATAACTTGAATGAAAACGAAGCATTTTGGTTGTCTCACTTTTAGTGTTGAATTTTAAAGTACCACCTTTACATTTCAATTCATAATAATAAAAGAAAAAACGAACCAAACAAAAAGGTTAGCATTCCCCGTGGTCAGTATCTGACTGAATTTGGCTTAAAAAACCACTTGAATTTTAAAACAAAGGCTGGAGGGAGGGCATTACTGTCCCTGGCCCCATCCCTGCTCCTCTGAAAAAGTAATGATAGGAAGGAAGTCACTGGTAACATTCTGTATAATAAATCATGATTTAATCTCCAAGCACCTTGAAATTTAGGATAGAGGTCTTCAAGAAAATAACATGGTTAAAAATGGGACTCGTTTCATCTATGAGGATAGCCAGCTGACAGGGGCAAAATTAGAGTAACACTTAAATTTTGACACAGAAAACAACAAGAGGAAGAATGGAAGAGAAAGTATACCAAGAGGAAAGACAACTATCATATATGATGCAGTATCATTGGGTCCTGCCATTTTCTTCATATACTGCTGTAAATCACAGGAGAGTTGAGAAGGTACGTCGCCCCCCCTTCCCCCAGGCACCCATCTCACAGGATGCAGACTGAAAGAGACAGGTTAGTGCTGAACACAAGTAGGATAGAAGCTTAACTGTCAACATTAAAATATATCTGCAAGTGAGAAGTTTTGTTTCAAAATACATACATCATCAAATGAATTATTTACATCCAAAACTCTGCTGTGGTCTGAGAACATAAAAAAGGGGGAGAAAAAACAGATTCCTTTCTGGATTTTTTTTTCCCCTCTTCCCTTCAAATAGTAATACAGACTGTATGGAACCTCCCTGGTACCACTCAATTTAAAAAACCTGTGGTTTTTTGCTTATATTGTTCAGGTGTCAAAAAATATTCCGGGGGGGGGGAGAAGCCGTATTAGTTCAGAAGTATTACGCAACCTAATATGGCATTTTAGAACTTGTGCATTTGCCACTTGTGCAACCACAGCCATAAATGTATTTACACGCTCCACCTCTATTAGCTGTAATACTAATGAACACTGACTCTTGTGACAAGTGCACAACATACACGACATTTAGAGCAAAATTCAGTCAAGTCCCAAAGAAGTTCTACGCACCCAATCATCCACTATCTATACATGAGTACGAGTGAGAAAATTTTCCCTGTTGATCACATCAGACAACAACATTACTGTACAGATTATATTTTGGGTTTGTTTTTTAAAGTAACAACAGCTAGAAAAGAAAAAGGGAGCCTTGTTTCACCTGGAACGAGTTAGAAAGGTTCTGAGCAATGACATAATTCTGACACGGCAGCTAAGTTAGTTCAGGTTTAATCAGCCACAACTTCTATGTCGGGCTACAGGGCTGAACCCACAAACTTCAGCACTGAATTGGATCACCTGCCAAATGCTTTTTATAAACATGTGATCTCAATATTCTTATAATCTGAAAGACTATTACCATTCATAATTTGCTTGGAACTTTTTTGCTCGGTTGTTAAGAGTTCAGAAGAGGCTGAAGGCAGGACCTGGTGTTATTTGTTTGTTGGTATCATAAACAATTCTGGTTTTACAGCTCTCACAACACTGCGGTTCCAAGAGTTCACACATATGCACACAGCATTGGGATTAGTGGGTTTAATTTCTTGTCATGCATCTGTTGGGACAGTGGAAGGCTTGAGGGTTTTGACATTAAAAGACTGACCTAATTAAAGTTGATTCACTCTTCCCAGGCATAGAGTAGCCAAGTTTTGAAGCACCACACCCCATCATATCATGAGGGTGGAAGCAGACTGGATCCTTGGAACAGCTGCTGACAAGTTTATACCTGAAAAATAATTCATTTGACATAGGATAGCAAGACTCAGATATCCTTGAGAAAATTCAAATTGAGAAGGATTAGTCAAACTCTGTTTAGATAAATATATATATATGTACTAATATGAAAACTGCTTACATATGAACTTTCAGATCTTATTTCCATGCCTTGTTCCTTTAGTTCCAGTCATATTTTTTTTTTCATATTTTTGGGTTTCACTTATAATTTTCCTGCTTTATGTAACCATAAGCACCTTGCTTGAAAACACTATATTGTGTACTGCATTAATTATTTAGTTCATTATTTGCCTCCTGCTACTTATATAGGAAAAGACAGTACATAATGAACATTTATGCAAAATACACAGTAATAATTTAGGGGTTGTATTACTACTTCTTTAATATATATTTTAATGGTAAGAAACAGCAATAAAACTTTCCTCCAACATCAACATATGGCACTTCTTAATACAGGAGAAAAAAAAATTCTTTTCATTTCCACAGAAATAACATGCATATTTATATATACATGTAAATATACTGGATGATAATACTGGTTCCATTACAAATAAGAGGATGCAGTTTTAAAAGTTGAGAGCAGAATTACTTGTTCTTCCTTGAGTATACTTCCACTGAGTTTCACTCCATCACACATTTCTTGACTTTGCAGTCTTTCTCTATAATCTGCTATAGTCCATACCAGTTCCACCTATTTGATTTTTCTGACTAATCCGTATATGGGTATGTATGTCTGTCATTGGATTATTAAACTAAGTATTTTAATATATTTTTCATTATGCATGTTCCTGTTCACTTTTTGCAGGTACCAGAAAATTATCAAACCCCCTAAGCTTTCACTTTCATCTTAGTTTCCACTGAATTTCAGTTTTAGGATCGCAGGTACTAATACAATTCCTCAAAATCAGAGCTCATATAACAAATGTAAATTCTCTTTTAAAAAAATAACTTCATTACCCGTCATCTGGAAAGTTCACAGACCCATTTCAATGGAAAACACAATTAGAAAATACCCCTACCCTGAGATTTCTGTAAAAGTACTCCATAAAAAAATCCAGAGGCAGAACTAAAGCATGTGACTTTATCCCAGTTTCTCCATCTATAAAATCAGGTAATTATATTTAACTGCTTCGCTGAATACTCTTAAGCCCTTATTATATATAAAATTTGTGAAGCTTTTAAAACTGTCAAGACATGACAGAACTGGAATCAGAATAGAGGGGCTCCATTATTCTCCCAGTTAGAATTAAACACCAGAAGTTCAGAGATTTATACATTACAAAGGCTCAAAGAGAATACCTTTTAGCTTTTTGTTAAGCTCAATACCTTAACTCAAAGAACGTTTTTACTTAAGGCTTGCTTCCAGCCTTTAATCATTCTTGTGACTCTTCTTTGAATCTTCATCTATTTTATTCCTTACTTACGGACACTAGAACTAGAGAAAACAATCCAGCCTTAGTCCTGTCAGTGCCAGACAGAGTATCATCTCCCTTCCCATTCCCAAACTTTCTAGCTTATGTATGCAGAGATCATGTCAGCCCTTCGGCCGCACTTGTTTTACACAGGATGGAGTCTATTGCTCTAAAAAAGAAGTCCTATGTCTTTGTCTCTCAGTGCACCAATGTTACATTTGCTGTATTAAAGCAACAATCTTGTTTTGCCCAGTTTGACAAGCACACTCACTCAGCGATTTGCTCCATTCATTATTTTCTCAATCTTTGAATCATCTATAAACTTCGTAAGTGATTATTTTACAAGGGTGCAGATAAAAAAAAGTCCAAGTGTGGAGGACTGGCAATCCATTGGTAGACACAGATACTCAAGGACCTCAAACCTAACTGTATTCACCTTCCTTTAGGTCTGATTCAGCTACTGTGTATCCTTCTCACTGTGCATTGTTCTTGTTTCTTCATGAAAATGCCAAATAGCACCAAGGGAGTGACCTTACAGAAGTCTAAATGTGTATTTTCACACTGCTAGTCTATTAACAGCTGAATGTATAAGCACTTCAAAAACATGGCAAGGGTAGTAGTGTAACAAGACCTATTTTTAACAAACTCATGCTGACAAGCATTAGCAATATCCTGTGATTCTCCTCTGTCCTTTATTAACCAACTCCTACACCAGATATTCCATCATTTTACCTGAATCAGTATCTGGGTTTGTAACTACCTCAGTTACCTGGTCTACAACGCTGGCGCTCATCCAGGTTTCTGCTATCTTCCTGGTATGTCAAGACTTTTGTAAATCAACAGTAAGAGTCCAACATTAACTCCTCTGTCAGCTCTTTCTGGGTTAAAGTACCTTAAGATTTTAAAACAGCCACGCTGAAAACTGGACTTCCATCTGTGTACCCGTTGTCCCAGACTATACGCCTCTGGGAGGCAACAATTTTTATTTCCTGTTATTCTATGTTTTAAACAAAACATACCCTTCCTATACCAACTATCAAGCTGCTCTCAAGTAGGAAAATCAAATACAACCAACAATACGTGCTTTTTCTTCTCACCCAAACATTTTAGTCTAAAAAGCAAAGGTACCAACAGAGAGTCCTACCAACACATGAAAGAAAGTAGCTGCAACACCTGTATTATTCCCACTGCAGGCTTGGTTTATTCCTTTTATACACATGTGATTGCAACACAGGCCAATAAAAATGTTAACTGGACAAACAGAAGAAGAAGGTGCTTTAATTTGTTTGTAAAAACTATGAAAAAATGGAAGTGTTTCTGATCGGGGAATACGTATGCCAAAATTCAGATGGAAGACTTTGTTTAAAATATGTACAAGGAAATGTAAGAGATGAATAGGCTGTTACTTTTCCATCTGAATTATTGCTGGTACCATAAATAACGAGGGAGAAAATTCATCTCCCCTTCTCTGTGATGTTCAGCTTATCTGAGATACAAAGGTTCAAATGGATCAGCTTTGGTATCCAAAGTAGCCAATCTTTTGTGCTGGCAAGCATCAACATTTTAAAAACAAGGGAAAAAAAGAAAAAAACAACTCAGAACAAATATCGATCAATCACCCTGTCAAGCTGATGCTGAATCAATTATCTACTTGGTCTCAGAAACATGTATGTTGAAATGCTTTCTTTCTGAGGGTTCTCTTGGATATTTATTTTGCAGATAATCAGGAGTTTTGTTTTATTAGTGAGTGGGTTTAGCTGCTGCTGGGGACTGGGATGGAGGGTGAGGGAAGAGAGGGAAGGAGGAGAGAGATTTCATGCCTATAAAAGAGCAATTGAAGATCAGACTAAAGCTCATTTAAAGACTTCCAGTAAGAAACTGTGACCAAGGCTTAAAACACACTAAAGAAGCAGCTTCATCTTGAACTTTGGGAGCAGCTGTGCTCTCATTCCCCTTCCCCCAACACAGGAAACAGACCTAGAAACAAAAATAAGACAGGAATGCTCCTGTGCAAGCTAATGTTGTTGGCTTCTTAAACATCCACTACTCTTGTGCCAAAAAAAATGAAACCTAGGAGGATTTAACACTTCAAAGGATAGTGGGAGACTGCTTTAAACATAGCATTTTCTACCAGAGACAGATATTCTTTCATTTTGTAAACAAGCTGGAAAAATGTTATCATGAGTGCATGTCAAGACAGATTTCATTTATAGGCCTGTACTACTTATGCACAAATACACTATTGCATATTACACTTTTACCTATTTTAGACTACAATTAATGCTGTAGCAATGTTATCTCCCATCAGGAAAAAAAAATGCAGCAGTTGAATCTTCTGATACCTTCCAAAACATTCTATTACAATATGCAGTCTGAAAGCTTAACACTACAGAGAAATGTTTGACAAAGAAGTTCTCTCCTTATTAAGCAATGATACATAATTATATGTTCAAGGAGAATGTGAATAACATCTTGCCAAAGGAATGTACGGCCACATATGCTACTCGCAGTATTCCCAACTACAAATTATAGTTATGCTTTCACTTGTGTTATTAAGAACTTGGCCTTTGTTCAGTGTATTTCACCTTCTGAACAAAGGTAAAGAGAAGGGAAGGAAAGTGAGTGGTAGGCTAAGTTCTCTGTCTAACTTAAAAAAAAAAAGTTATCTAATTTTGACGAGTACAAATCATCCCCGTGGCTTGCTCTGCTTCACTCACCAAAAACAACTCATGTTTTCAACACTTAATTTAATATTTTGCAGGCTAATGGAAACTTTACATAATGCATTCTCCCTCATAAAGCTAAAACGTCAACACAGATGGGATTGAGATCTTGATATGGAGAGAAAGCAAATGTTATCTTTTCAAAATCTTCAGCCTAACAAACATGATGTGGAGGATGGGATGAGCACTGATATGAAGAAAAAAAGGACGGGAAAATAATCTTACTCATTTTAGAAGAGTGTCTGTATCTCTTTCTGAGCGCAGTACCCCCAGCCATACCTCTCACAATAGTGCTTAATGTTTGATTAAAATAGTTTCTTGATCCCTCCTCATTCTACTAGTGTCCTCCCTCTGGTAGGACATGAAAAACAGATTGAAAAACAACAGTTGATGAGATTGTTAACAGTTATATTTCACTCTCACTTAAAATCTAGTAAGTATTGTCAGACTAATCCTCAGTCACAACGAATCCCAACTCCAGTGGTTTCCTTTTTTTTTTTTTTTTTTAAAAAAAAAGTATGTTTGATCTTTTCTTCATGCATTGAGAGTTCAGGGCCATGCAGCACTTCTGCCTTCAGCACCTGTTAATAATTCCTCAGAGAAATGGATAGAGAGCAAAAGCAGGTGAATGGAGGCTTTAAATTTTAATCATTCCATCCATGGATCACATCCCATCCAACCACACAGTGTGGTCACTTGAAGCACCATTTCTTCACTGCTATACCTCGCAAGAGGGAAATAACTTGCTTTGAGTGTAGCATTTCAAAAAGGGTGCAAAGTAATGTAAATGATTTTTCAGTTTTAAGGGATTTCATTCTAAATATAGGTCATTAAATCCGAGCATGATGAGAAAACAAAAGCAAGCACTGGTCACACCCTGGATGTGTCAGTCCAGGAAAGATCATCACCACAGATGGTGAACTTTATCTTGGACAACCGATTTTTCTCTTGAGCTCTCTTCTGGTTACCAATATAATCTCTTATCTCCAGAATAAAAGTTTGGCAAATTTTTTGCAGGAAGATCTGCATGCTTTCACAGAATGCACTTCTTATTGTACTTGAAATGGAACAGAAATAGCTGCTCAATCATCTACTATATTGTCATTTCACAACCCCTTTTTCCCCGTCCTGCATAAAGTCATATTTATGTCTATTACATCCTCTGTAATCACTGCTAAGAATAAGCACCTCATTACTAGAGAAGTGTTTTATAATCCAATATAATGCAGTTCAAACCACTTGATACTTGCTGGCTTACAGCAAGGGGACAGGTAAATGGACCAAGCTTTAAACAGATTGCAACTGAATTTAAAAAAAAAAAAAAAAAAACCAACAAACACAGCAGCACCTCTAGCAGAATAGCCCCATCTACGCAGGTGGTAGTAGGCTATCACACTGGTTTTCACAGTCATCATTGCTGGAGCATAAAGCTTCTTATGCCTGGAAAACAATATCGGGAACAGACTGTAACAAACTCTTTGACTTGACTGCCAAGTATGGATGTTCCAAAATGCCTGAACTGTCACGTCCCCACAATCAAAGCAGGCTTTCTATCAAGTCCCAGTCTAAAGGAACGCCTGGGTATTTTTTTATTTTCTTCTATGTTTTGCGTGGTTATAGGATATATGTTCAGCCTGATCTATGAGATAATAAGGCGACAGGTCTAGTTACAAAATTAACAGGAGTTCCACAGCTAAAGAATGCTATAGAATAGAACAGAATACTTCCGTTGGAAGGGACCTACAACTATCACCTAGTCCAACTGCCAGACTAATTCAGGGCTAACCAAAAGTTAAAGCATGTTAAGGGCATTATCCAAATGCCTCTTAAGCACTGACAGGTTTGGGGCATCAACCACCTCTCTAGGAAGCCTGTTCCAGTGTTTGACCACCCTCTCAGTAAAGAAGTGCTAACACCCTGTCTAAACCTCCCCCGGTGCAGTTTTGAACCATTCCCACGCGTCCTATCGCTGGATCCCAGGGAGAAGAGCTCAGCACCTCCCTCTCCACGTCCCCTCCTCAGGCAGCTGTACAGAGCCATGAGGTCGCCCCTCAGCCTCCTCTTCTCCAAACCAGACAAACCCAAAGTCCTTAGCCACTCCTCATAGGACATACCTTCCAGCTCTTTCACCAGCTTTGTTGCCCTCCTCTGGACACCCTTCTGAAATTGTGGGGCCCAGAACTGCACATAGTACTCAAGGTGAGGCTGAACCTACACTGAATACAATGGGCTAATCACCTCTTTTGACTGGCTGGTTACACTGTGTTTGATGCAGCCCAGGATGTGGTTTGCTCTCTTAGGACCAATCTGGATGAGAACCATATCACAATTAATTTCAAAAAATGTACATACTGATGGAAGTAGGTGTTTTGTTATATAAAAGCTATATTTTGAAATGCCAGCTGGGCCATAATAGAAAACAAACAAAATACGATAAAGAAAATCCACATTCCTATTGCAGGTTAGGGTGAAAATGTGGTCTAAGAACCAAGAAGTCTTTACGTATTACATATCACACACCAATATCTCAAAGGAATTTATACATGGTTTTGTACACAGCTTAGTAACAAAAAGTCCTCATGCAAGTGTTACAAAAATTAACTACGTAAGAAGTCTTAATTATCATTACAAATTTTCTGGTTGCTTGGTAAACTGTAAATTTATCTGATGATTCTCCACTTCAGCACAGCAATTCTGCAGACATTTAGAACTGTGTTACGTTTCTATCATGATACACTATGTGACAAATATCATACACCATTAGATTTCAAAACATCCTATTGTAAACAGAAGGCTTTAAAATTACAACTTACAAAGCTGCTTCATACCTCTAGCATGTGGTATATGCTTATTTCATCCATCTAAAAATATCTCATTTGTAAAAATCTAGTATCTAGAAACATGACTAGTTGGGCTTAAAATAGTCAGTTCGCTGATGGATTTGTAACTTTATCTGCATTTCACAATTACAGTCAAAAGCATATTTTAAAAAGAGTAAGTTCATACCCCTTCTGCAAACAGGCATTTACAACAGTCTTTGAATTAAGTTCATACCAAACTGCAGCCCACATAACAAATAAATATGTTTTCTATAAGCAGCAGAACTAACCGAATCCGGTTTTTTACACTTTTATATCCCATGTCTGCTGAAAAGCCTCACAAACTTCTGCTATAACCCAGACAATTAGGCCACGTACTGCCTGGCCAGTCAGTACGCACATACTTGACTGCTAAGTTGGTTGCTGCCCCTCAGAACGAACTAAGAGCTACGCTCTTCCCATCTTGGGAGGGAGTGGCACAACTTTGGTCTCCTTCATCTTCTCGGCCACTAAATCTCACAACACCTGTAGGAATCCCCTATCTTCGAGTGCATTAACACTCTGTCAAATGTAGCTGATGTTGTTTAGCAGAGCCAAGTGTTCTATTATGGGAGGGATGGACAGACAGAGACAATGCCAGACTGGACGTTAGGAGAAGGGTGGACAGTCACCGGAACAGGCTCCCCAGCGAACTGGCCACAGCACCAAGCCTGTCAGAGTTCAAGGAGCATCTGGACAACGCTCTTAGTCCCACGGTTTAGTTTTAGGTAGTCCCGCAAGGAGCAGGGAGTTGGACTCAATGATCCTCACGGGTCCCTTCCAACTGGAGATATTCTATGATTCTAGGAATGCAAACCACACAAATTTTGTTTCTTAGGAAAATCTCAGTGACGCTTAGACAGGCGATGCATACCAACTCAAAATCCCCAAGCTCATTAGTACTGCCCAAAGAAAGTTTCTGGACTGACCTACCATTTAGTTTTCATCGTCCAAACTCTGGCTTCTGCTGGGAAGTACTGAAATCAGCAGAAGTCACTCTAGCCGTACACATCAACATGCCCAGGGCACACAAATTGATTATTTCAGTTTCTTTTTTCCTCTCAACCTTTTCAGACTCTTACATTCAGGCAGTCCAAGTTAAGATCCAGTGAAATGGCTATACTCGTCAGCTGAGCAAAACACCTAAATAACGTAACATTTTACACCACCATAGCCAGTCAGGCCATTTCACGAGGGAAAAGCACAGTGCTTCATATGTACTTCCTCACTGAGGGGTAAGAAACGGTCATTGTCCTCTACACTTCATCTTCGGCTATTCAGTTTCTACCACTGGTTAACTGGGTACTGGTTGTGCAGAAATAGTAAATTCAAACCAATGGGCAAGAAACAAGTGTCAGAGAAGTCCATACCGGTATTCCACTCTAAACAGCTCTATTTTTAATAGACAATTGGATTTTTAATTTTGAAGGCAGTAATACTGATATTTTAATCAATGCTTAAATAGGATGAACCCATAAATATATGGGTTATTTGAACTGAATACCATATTGTGCTGGTGACCCTCATATGCCTGTTCCTCTATCTATTGTAATTTTGAGGTTACAAAAACATAGAGTAAATGAAGCTCTGGACGATGATATTTAGCTATCTTGAAACTTCCTTTATGTTCTGCCAACTTCAGTTCTGATTTGGACTAGAATGGTAACTGGTAAACAATAATCTGGCATGCACTCATTAGCAGAAAAACAAACAATATATTTTTATAAGTACAATAAACCAGATAAATTTTCATCTCACACCAGAAGACTTTAGCTTCTAATCCAATGTACTGTCTTTATTCTTCTGTTGCCAATTGCACAAATGGCAGAAAAATATTCTATTACACATTAGGCTTTTAGCTATAAGGTCTTTCATTTAGCTATTGCTATTTCTTCTCTCTCCCTTTTCCCCCGTATTAAGAGATAGATCAGTGTGAAATCTGCTCAATTTCAAGCAAGTGGGGTAGAATACTTTCAGACAGTAAATCAGTCCTAATTCTTATGTTTGCTTTTACGGATTTGAAAATCATTTCATGTTATTCTTACTATTTAAAAAATACCCTCACTATTGGGTAAAACATCCAACAGACTGGATGGGAAAAACAGTGACCTTGGAGGACTGCAATGAAACTGACTGTGACAACAGTGTCTCAAATATGCAAAATAAACAAAAAGGGCAGGAAAAAAAAGAGAATTACATAGATTTCTTTTTTATAGTAACCTCAGCTATCACCTGTCAAAACATTTTAGCTGTTGTATGACTCCAAGATGGAAGGTGTAGTTTTAAATACATACATGTATTAAAAGATGAGCAAAGAAAAGAAAGTATTATTTTAAAGCTTACGTTCCTTTTAGCTTCTAATTAATAGTATCTTTGTTGTTTTAGAAGCCTCCTGGGTATTTAGAGGGCTAAATTGCAATAAAGCCAAGGTACATAAATGAAACCTATTAAGGTCGTCTTGGTCAATAAAAACTAATTGCATCAAACAACAGCCGCAGCCGACAGACAGCCCTTGCTGGGGAGCAGGAGAGGAGGAGGGTACCTCACGCATTCCCTACCCCACGGAAAGGGCTGCCGCCCACCGCCCCCCCCGAAGCACTCCCGCAGCACTCACCAGCCCTCTTCACCCACCAACAGGAAGCAATCCGACAGTAATATTTCAACAGCCACATGGCTGTGCCATGCAAACTTGGCCTTGCTGCCTCATATTGTTGCTGTTAACATCCCTGGCTTCCCAAAACATCTCCTGACAGATGCATTTTGCCATAGTAAAGACCCGTGGTAATGTTTTCTTCCTCGCGCTCTTCAGGGAGAGGCACAGAAGCTCCATCAAACGTGTTGCACTGTCCCAGAAGACGCTTTATCCGAGTCAGAGGAGATTTGTGTGCACCAACACGCATGAGCAGCGAGGAGCCAGCCGTGACACTGGGAGGTGGCCTGCAACGCCCAGCAGCTTGTGAACGTGGCTTCTGTCAGGGCAGGCCTGATGGAGCCCAGTACAGGGGACATGTGAAAGACAGAGCCCGAGAGACTGACCTCAGAGCAATTTTGGAAAATATGGTAATGTATCTTAACAATATGGAAAACATCTACATTGCTTCTCAAAACGGCTTGGTAAATGAAGTCTAGTGCCTACCTTAGACAGAAAGCTTTTGAAAAATCCTATGTTCAATGGAAGTGGGAAAAAGTACCCCAAATATTTATAAAACACTCCAACGCTACCTATACACTGTCTGGGAACTACAAGAGTTCCCTTTTTCCTACATTATGAACTAGACTGCATATTTACAACTGTTTCCTTCATTGGACTGAAGTTTCACCTGTGATCTCCACACCTGTCTTCATTTTATCCTTTGAATACCACTGTAATTTATTTCATCCTTTTGGTGACAGGCCTCCTTCATCTCAGAAGGGAAGCATTAATGTCTCTAAGGACTATAACAGGAAGAACTAACTGTGACTAGACAATGTCTGGAATACGCATTTTTTGCTTTTACTTGCAGGATGAGTCTGCGTTGCTAGTGGATATAAAATTCAGACTGGAGATATGGAGTTTACTTGAACGAAACTTTCAAAGCACAATTCCGCATAGGTATGTTTCATGAGCAATTAACAGAGTTGCTAACTTTCTCATTACTAAATGCCATATTATTTACACAGAAGCCTCACAGACTCCTCCTTCCTTAAGAGCACTGTGGGCAGCACTCACACACATCCTTCACTCCGTCCTCGCTGAGAGGGGACTGGAGGTACACAAACAAAGATAAAACATGAACCATGAAGACAAACCAGAAGGCTCAGCAACTAGTTGTTCACTTCCCATTGAAAGCTTTTAGCTACTGGGTATTATATTTAAAATCTACAAAGTAGAAGTAAGACAGATTTTAAAACATTTCTACTCCAGACAGGAAATTCTTAAGAGATTATAAACTAGCAATTAAGGCCAAGTCCTAAACACACACACACAACTTTCTGCACACGAGTACTGCTGTTTACTTCCGTGAAACTATTGTGTATCCAATTAAGCACAGGCATAAATATTGAATACCTATGGCCGTGTCCTATATGAAGGAAATGTCTGGCCTACAATGAAGACACGTATTTTACAAAAGTATTCAAGTATATAAATAGATTTGGAAGGGAAGTCTCTCTTTTTCCTTTCTTTTTTTTGTTTAAGTCCAACTCTCTAAGATTCAATGTAAACATTCATCAAAATGCAGCTAGCAGCACTTTGGTTTTAATGTTTAAGAACTGGAAGGCTAGATATTAGGGGGGAAAATGGCTTTATTAAGTTTACTTCTACACTGAGGTGGGTTCAAGGAGGAAAGAGACGTATTTGTAACTTGCAAAAACATCAGTTCTTGACTCTAAACACAGCTCCTTTTTCGATCAGTGTCAACCTGTACAGTACTGGCAATCAAACAACAGCTGAAACAGTCTGCAAACTATTACAGAAACAACTGGAATAAAGGCATACATGTGTATGTAAGGAAGCATGATGGTGAACATCAAAATTTTGGCCTAATCTGGATCTTGTATCATCAGACATAATCAACTCCTTTACATAAATACTCCTTTTATCATCAGCATTTTAATTAAAATGCTTGCAGTTATAATGACAAAATTACAGTTTTGTAAAATAAGAAAACTGTATTTACTGGAAAATTAAGCGTATCTTTCCAGCAGCCAAACAACTGGATATGAGCTGAAGATGCGTTGCTTAAAAAATGTGAGGCAATTCTTTGAAGCCTTGAAAACACTAATATGTCATTTCCCTTCTCCCCAAACATACACGTAAGTGTACCAGAAGAACCATGAATAGCAACTGTTCTTATGAGAATGTTTTTCATGAAAAGTTCACTTTACCTCCCACACACATCAAGTTGACAATTGAGAATCAATTCAAAATCTAAGAACCTACATCCTAAGGCAACCCTCAGTGCCCAGTTAACAAGTCTGGTCTGTCATGTGCTTAATTTTGGTTTGGTGAGGGATGTTGGGGGCTGGGGGGGGGTGTGGGGTGTGCTTTGGTTTACTTTCATTTGTTTGTTTTTTTAAAGATTCATCAACATGACAATTTGTAGCAATTTATTAACACTTGCAGAACCAATTTCCTCTTTCAGAAAGGTCACTTCTCAATTAAAGGTTGAAAACCGGTGCTGTGTAAATGCTTACCTTCCATGAGATCACAGCCTCTTTAAGCTACTGTTTTGCTACCAGCCTCAACCAGACCTACCACTGATAAGAATGCCCGAGAAGATGAAACCTGGGGGAAAGCTGGCATGCGTGCCTCCCTCTCTCCAATAAAACCATGCCGAATCAGCACTGTTGTTTCCTTCTCTCTCTTGCTCTCCACTCCTCCCCCCCCGCCCCAAGGAACATAAAATCTAGTAAGTGAAGCAAGATCTGCAGAATCAAAACACTATTTATTTCTCACCAGCATGATGTGGCATACACGAACACCTCACTAAACATCACTCTTCACAGGAAGCAGACTAACCTAGAATAGGCTTTGAAACTATCACGTTCAAAAACTGTGAAACCAATCGTGAGATAAACCTTTTTGAAACAGCAATTGCAAAAGACCAACAAAAATCTGTCAGGTGGGTGAGGTGTTCGTCCTGCAAGGACCAAATTATATCCCTTTTCGTTAGCTTATTATTATTTAACTACGAAAGGTCTCTTGAAACAGTAGCTTGCTGATGTATTACAAACTGTCTACGTTTCCACATATTCTGGGAAGGTGGGGTTCCTCCCTAATTTGAACAGAGACCCATAAAGATAGAAAATTAGATGCTGGTACAACTATGTAAATGCACACATTTCTCATTGATCGACTGGGGTTGAAGAAATAAATGAAGTACTAAAATGGCTCCTTCCACCATAAGCTGCATGCTCCTGTGACAGGGCCCTACTGTTCACTTTCATTTTTTTACTGCATCAGCCAGATTCGTAACTAAGATTTCTAAGAAATTTTGTGAAACAAAGGAAAATAACTACTAATTAACAATTCTAAAGAAAGTAATTAAGTAGTATCTGTAGTGCTGAACAATTAACCCCGGACTGTTTTGCTAGGTCAACAATGCAAACTTGTTATATTGCAATCGGCTGTCAAAGACTGTTGTTACCAGCAAAAAAGATGATAATCAAAACTTTAAATGTATGTCTAAAATCTCATTTCATAGTTTCTGTGGCTTGAAATTAACTGTCAGTATTTAAACAGCCTAGACTATGCTTCATACAGGCCCATATTCTCAAGCTAAACAAAAAGAGAAAGAAATGCAAAGAAGTCTAAGCTACTATTTTGCAGGTCCTCAGCTCCGCCATGGACAGGAACAGTTCATCACATTTTGTTCTTCACATCAAATTTCTTTTATTAAATATCTTCCACTAAACTCTCCTCAGCCAGCTTGCTGATATTTCTAAGTTACTGAGAAGAAAAAAAAAAAAAAACAAAACCTCCAAGCCTGTGCAATTTGCATATAATTCTTATATAGTAAAGCTCATCATTTGATACTACTCATTTCTAGATATTCATACACATAATTAATATGTAAATCTGTTTAATTTTGAGAAGCATTTGGGGTTTTTTTCCATTAGGTCACTATACCTCATATTCTTGTTTATTTAAGATTTTTGTTTGTTCAAAAAAGAACAAGGCTCCCAGTTCCTCCTATTTCAACCACAGAACATGTCTTCATGTTTTTTAAGGTAGGAAATATTTGTAATAAACACTAAATCAAACCACCACTACAATAATAGTACATCTTCCCACTACATCAAATGTGACATTAAATAAAACTAAACACACATGGAAAACAAACTTGTTAGCAATTTACAGTAAAGACCCCCTAACTTCAATACAAACCATACACCACCTTGACAGAGTCACCCATATTTTAAATGTGAGGAGCTGCTTCTGAGGATCAGGACCAAATATTGCCCTTTCAAGACGGAAAAAAAAAAGCAAACCAAACATCTATATACAGACTGGCAGTAGTCTCTCAGTAGGACCTTTTTCTTTAAAATACTTTTTAAAATACTACTTTATTTAACTTAGGGGAAAAAGAGGGAGGTGATCTTTTGTTGTCAGACTGTTATGATGCACCCCTGTATTAGGACTAATTATTTATCCAGGCTCTAAGCAGCCACCAATTCCTCTGATTTCAATTGGAGCTGTACCTACCCAAAGCTTCTGAAAACCAAGCCATTTATTTAGACACCTATATTCAAAAATGCTGGCCTCTTAAAGCACGCAGCTAGTACACATATTAGAGACACAAATTATTAACAACATAATCAGCACAAGCCATAGCCAGTATACAAACAGTTTTGAGTGTCTGTCATAAAAGCACAGAAATAATGAGGTGCAGGTAACCTTAGTGTTTACTTCCATTTACGTTAAACTCAACAGTCTGATCTTGCCTGACAGCAACCCCAAACAACCTCTGGCTTTAGATCCAGGTCACTACATGATGAGAGCAGCACTTCGTTCGTAAAACTTAGTCAAGAGAGAGACACTACCATGTGTTTATCCAAGTCGCTGGTGGTCTAGCTGAAGTAGCCTACAGCTTTTCTGAAAGCAGTTTAATGCCTCTAAATGGCAATTAGATGACAGTCACAGCTATGCAAGAAGTTTTAAGGAATTAGCTACCTTTGGGAAAAAAAAATGTATAGTCTGAATTACCTTTTGCACTGCGTGCATTAGGATAGTCTTAAGATTGAAGGTAACAGCTGTTATCTCAGTGGGACTGTCTTGTTTTTTGTGTCATAATTATACGGTAATATTTCTGGAGGGCAACAAATTTTGTTTAGAAAGCAGAAACAGTAAGAAGTTGAGCCACATCAAGCCCCAGTGACAAAGCAAGTTGCTGGAGTGACAAAGTGGCATTACTGCACCGCTTGGGGAAAAAACAATGGCACACATAGCATGTAGCTTTAAGAAACCCAAGAAAGCAAGCTTCAGTGACAGAAATCACATGTATAAAAACATTGGTAATAAATAACAATAAACAGAAGGTCTGCTCATTACATTATGCAGAACCTGGAAGAAATCATTATTCATCTGCCTGCCTGCTCAGTCTCTATTTTAGTACAGGCTGCAGAAAATAGTTTCCAATATTAAAAAAAAAAAAAAAAAAAAAGACATGCAGGTGGATGGCTTTGTGTATCCGATTTCATCAGAACTCCGAAACATTAAGTGCTGGAAACCAGAATAATCAAATGAAAGACTACAAAGCAGACTAAACCCACCTCAAAATAAATGAAAAAAATGCATGCATATACACGTATTTCATGGAAATCAGAAAGAGGGACTCGTCATCAGCTCCTTGAGCCAAAGGTTATCATGCTGAAAATAGAAAATCTAGTTAACAAAAATATTTTGATTATGTGACTTTCCCTTTGGAATAAACCAGCAAGAAGGAAGAAGTCAAATTTACTTTGTCCTTTTATAGGCAACTCTTGAAGAAAGTATAACAATAGTTGTAATTTCCAGTATTTCTAAAAATGTCATATTCTAATTACAAAGTGCTGTTAGTCTTTATTCTGATACACACACACAAAAAGGTAAAATACGGTTTATTACATTTCAATCTAAGAGATTAACACATTACTGTTTATTTTTATTGGCAGTATGCCCAAATACCCCAGATCTGCAAGAGTGATAGTGAAAAGGGAAATATTTCAGGCCTCAAAGAGAGTAGATCTATGGTCGCCTGGAATGTGTAAACAGCCAGAGCCTGTTTTACTTCCCACCCCCACTCTCACCACGCACACCTCCTCTACCTAACCCCTCCTAACATCAGCAAGGACTCCCGCTCTCAGGCAGAGGAGAGAACAGAAATGTAGTAACATCAAATAACAAAATTCCTGACATTTTAAGATGTAAGAATTTGGATTTACTGAACTGTGATGGTACCATATAAATGGCTGGACTCTAAAACAAAATCAGTACTGCGTAAGACCCAAAAAAATAAAAGAAAAGAAAGATCAGTTGAGCAGGCTTGCTATGTGACAGACCTGATAAACTAAGGGAATCCAAGTGCTCCTCTCCAGATTACTCTTTGTGCAACTAAAGATCAGCCAGACCTGTGTTCTATCAGAGAATACCGATCACAGCTCTATAAAAGAGAAGGGATATTTTCATAAAAATCTACACAATATAACAAAACTGATGCCAAAATTTAATGTTGGTATGAATTACCTTCTGTGAAAACAAAGATTATTACTTGCATAATGATATATACACCCACAAAGCAGTAAGTCATAAAAATAGATATCATCACATCCTTAAAAAGTTTACAATATAATTAGATAGTGGTTTTTAATCTCTTTAAATTTGTGGACCTATAAAGAGACCTTGTACAGTGAATTTGAACAGAATGACACTAGACTTCCTTTTTTTTTCCCCCCACAGATCTCTAAAAAAACCAGTCCATGTGTCCCCTAGAAGCTTGCAAGCTATGGTTTGAAACTACAATATTAGAGAACTCATAAACATTACTGCTGTTATTTACCTAGTAGCTTTAGTCTTCAAAAACAAACCAAACAAGTATGTACCAAAAAAAAAAAAAAAAGAAATAGCAATTAAAACATCTGAGCAAATGGCTGTGTATGATGCAAAGCTCAGAAAACCTGAGGGAATAAAAAGGGAAAACTTGAAAAAAATATATATAGTACAGCATAGAGTCAAACGCTGAAAGGCAGTTTCATAATGTTGTTTACAAATAACAGGTCACACAGCTCTTGTACTTTTCCTTTCTTTTAATTTTACCATTTTTATGAATGCATTTGGCTAACACTCAAAAGAACACATCCATAGACTAATGAGGGTAAAATGCTGGCTCAAAGGAGACACAAGCAAACGGTCTGTCAGCAGAATATTTCCAAACAGTTGAAATCAATAACAAATTCAACCTAACCAAATGCAATGCATACAAACAGAAATTAAAAGACTGAGGCAACTGGCAAATACATAAATGATGCTTCAGGCCACAGGGCATACTTTCTCACATACGTTAGCACATTAAATAGGCTGGCAAGACATTCGCTCCACTTGAGACACTAGAGAAATAACCATATGCATTTCCAAAGACAAAAATAACAATTAAGACAATGCTAACAGCATAAATAATTATATATTTATGTAAAACAACTATTTGTAGAATGTTTGAGTCATCAAGTGAAAAAAGTTGGGAGTCAGAAAATTTATTTTTAAGGTTAGAAAAATAAACTTAATGCTCCTTCTGCGAAATTTTCCTTCTCCACTGTTGACAAACAGAGAGCAACCACCCCAGAGAAAAAACAGTAAATTAAAATAAAACACATACATCACATCACCAGTACACAGACATACCCATTCTAGGTTTTTTTGGCACTTAGGAGCAGTGAAACCTTCATATTTATTTCTATGGCCAGCATCTAACATGAAGGATGAAGCGTTGAGCTATGCACTGTCTGGCTTCTGCCTTCCAGCTGAGCCTCCCTGGTATCAACCAAGCCAGCTGCAGGACTCGTACCTCCAGAAGGCTTTGCTGAGCTGGCATTCACCAGTCGGCTAAGGTAGGCTCGGCGCTGCGGTCTGTGCGAAGTAACGAGAGCGAGACTGCTGCGATTCATCGCAGAACGGGTTAGAGAAAGTACAGCTCCAGCCTCTGCCCAACGTAAAACACGCGGGGTGTACCTATCGCTGCGCGGGAAGGCTGGCACGTGGTCTCGACGGAGGGTACATGGCATTCGTAACCCTCACGCACAGACAAGCATCAGGTGCTGGACCTGACACGTTGCGCTTCTTATGTGACAGGTCACAGTTGGCAGAATAGTTTTGAGACTGTATGTGATCTAGACAGGCAACGACGAGAGTGTCCCGCCACTGCTTGCCAGTTGCTTTACAGATGGCTGCTGCTAGGGTTGCTTACACCTTTTGATGTGGGCTGGCCTGAAAAACTAAGGGCACTTGAATGAAAAAAGTCATAGGTTTCAAGGATCCATCTAGAATCACAGAATCTAAGCTGGTCACTTTTCAATGTATGTGTCTGGAACCTCAAATTGCTAAGTCTTAGACTTTAAACTGCAAAATATTAAGCCTAAGTAAATTTCAACATAGCCAACACAGCTCCTGCACAGTTTAAAGAAAATGGGCTCTAAATCTCAACTTCATGTTTGTCAGCTACAGGAACTTCAAAGAACATTGTGAGCATTCAGATAAGAAAGGTATTCAAAATAGATCATGGAAGTTATGCTATACAAAAAAGACTACTTATGTGGGCTTCTGTTTCATCACAAGAACACGGGCTGTCAGGACTAAAGCGAAAATCACGCATGTCACCGGTCGCTTTAAAAAAGGCTCAGAAATGTTTACTTAATCAGTCAAGAATCTGTGCTGCCATCATATAAGGCCTGATCCTAGAAGTCTCCTGCACATGCCAAATACATTTTTGCAACATCAGGCCATAGCTATAACAGGATTTGTGGAATGTTCAGAACACAAATGTATAATCAACTCTGTCCTTGCTGGAATTAGCTGTGTATCGTAGAGCTGACAGAAAGAAAAACTATGAAACACAGAAAATATCCATTAAAACAAAACCTCCTAAACTTCACTAGAAACTCTAACAGTTTTTATTGCGGGGGGGGGGGGAAGACATGGGGGGACAGCGGACAACCAGTTAAAAAAAAAGTTTAAAGGTGATTACAAAAAGGTTGGAAAAACCCTAGAGGCTTGTTCAGAGGCAATGTAATACCCCAAACCCAACTCTGTTAGCCAAGAAACCAACTTACAGATTAACAGAAGATTAACAAATTAAAGCAATCATTAATTCTAATGCTAAACTCGCCACCAAAAAGGAGATAAAACTTTTTTTCATAACTTTCTTCTGATACTTTGCTATCCTAATCTATAATTTGATAGACAATAGGATTGTACTTTAGTAAGCAGAATTTTACATTCTCACTTTTTAATAAATGTGTTTTGGTCTTTAAAATTCTTCAAACCCAGTCATTAATAAAATCTTCATAGTAGTTCTACAGGACGGTAGGCAGATAAATGATTTACATTGCATTGTAAGTATCCAGCTGTGGAAAGGAGTGCCCTATCAATTGCCTTGTAAAGATGTTAAGGAACAGATTTTTTCTTTTAATAGATATATATTTATATTTACTTTAAAAAAGGGGGAAAATGTTGTACTTCAAAATAATCTCATGCCAATACGAAGACAGGAGCAAGCAACCACAAAAGTATTCACTGTAATTATCTAAACGCTTTTTAAATATGTAGAGTATACAGGCCACTATGTATTTTTAGTAAAAGGAAATTAAATTTCTTTCTTTCACACTGGACTCCATGTACATGAACACCTGCTACAACACACCTTATCTACAAAGCCACCATGCACCGAGTATGATCAAATTGACAATGTGTAATTCCATTCAACATGTTGCCATTAGAGAACACAGAACCCTTCCATGTTTCAAGTGGGTTTTTTTAACCATAAATACATGCTGTTGGTAATGTAATAGATACCATGAAGAATATATTGCTTACTCTAAGCAAAATTCAAAATAAAAAATTTAATCCAGCAGTAAGCACATATGCAGACAAACACGCAAAACATTAGAAAAACCAGACGCACACAAAAAGTCATTGCTGTAACCACTAACATATTAGAAAATACCCACATATCATATGTACTACCATCATAACACTGAAGAAATGCACAGGAGTAAGTGTTCTGAAGGCATGTCATTTTAGCCAAGAAAAAAATACAGTTCGGAAAATTCTTAAAAGATTTTCATTGTCTACTTGACAGCCAGCAGGTTCAAACCGGTGTAGCCTAGCTTTTAAGGTAACCTAATGCCACTCTTTTTCTTCTTTCTCGCAAACCGCCCATCAGGGCCTACACTACATCCTATTTTTTACCTAACCTCTACCCAGCATTACCAGGCTAGGTAGTAAAGACATGACGGTGGTCTCCCAGAAAAGTTGACTTCATTCGTCAGCAATGAGAGTAATCATTATGTTAATGTTTTGGTAAACTTGAGCTGTATGTAATAAATACAGGTTCTTTCCTTCCACTCTAATATTGTATTTAGGGCCATCCTTTCAGCTTGCCTGATTTTTTTTTCCAAGCACATAAAATCCTGTGAGAATGAAGCTGGATGAATTTTTACGATACACTGTCATGCACTACTTTTAAACTAATTGGCTCATTTAAATTAACTGGTTATGTAAGATACTTATTGATACAAGCTGAAGTATCAGAGCCCAGCATGTTTGGGTTTCTTAACATAAAAACACATTCCTACAAATACAAATGAGCATTTTTAATGAGTTATAATACTATCAATCAAAAAAACAGAGTAACAGTCAAAATGGAAATAAAGAAACCTTGAATACCTTTCACAGAGTGACACAAAATCTGTGTCTTGTGAACATCATGCAATGTTATTAAAAATGTACCTGCTTCTGTTCCTTACTTTCATTTTTTGAGAACTGGGATAAGAAGGAAGATGTGTTCCTCATTAGAATAATCCTCAGCCTGCCTTTTATCTGTGCCTTCCAGATTACACTATTTTAGTTTAAAAGTCAACAAATTAAAAAGAAAACTATATTAACTACATAAAACTACAGAAGCTCTTGTATTAAAAAAGGACAAAACTCAATCCAAAAAGCAAAAAAAAAAAAAAAAAACCAAACCAACCAGCAGGCAAAGCTAAGCTACAATGAAAGAGAGCTGAATGCATATAATTGGAAGCATTACCAATACCTTCTGAAAAAATTAGAAAAGATTGGGTGTGTTTCAATCAATTCTATAATCAAATTCCTAGAGGTCTAATTCACATGTGCATGTAAATGGGCATGAGAAGAGTTAGGTTTGTTTTGTGACTGTAAAAAGCACCAGAGAGATAGATAGATATCCTTGGAAACTAATCCCCACAATGTGAACAGGCACTGTCTGTGCTTGGATTCTCTGTCCCACCCCGTCAGCAAAGCTCGACCCTATCTGTGGAGAACGCTCAGGAAGAGGGTAATTTTGCCTCGATCTCTCCGTTGAGATCAGGGTTTAAATTTCACTTCTAAGAGCAACCAAAATCCGAACAGAATAAAAAAAAAAATTTTTAAAAAAGAAGGAAAAAAAATGAAGAGATTATAATTTTGAAGTTCGAATGCATCCCCCAGCCACATATGGTACCCCAGTTGTCTCCTCCTGGTCTCACCACGCTCAGTCAGATGTACAAGCACAGCATCCACTCCTGACTTTGCCACATTTCAGCAAGCACATCATTAAAGGGTGCTGCACCTCTGTCTTCTCCCAAAACCTGACATCCAGCCTGGCCCAGTCCTACATCCATTTTGCTGTCTCTGCACAACCTCAGGTGCTGCTGACCAGAGCCTGAAACCTAAGCATATCCTAGTTCAGGGTTTGAGAGCCTACCCGTCACACTCCAGCACCATTCTCCAACCTCAGGGTGACTCCTTTTTTCTCCAAAGTTACTTTTCAGACTACCTTAACCCTATCTACATACATACGTATGTATGTACGTGCACACGCGCACACACTCAGACACACGACAATTAGTGTAGTTCATTTTAAACAATTAATATTTGTGAAGCTGACTGCTGTTTAACAACCCCAACTGAGACTATGTGCTAACAGAAGTCTTTATACTAATGGGTCTCTGGACGCACCCATATCCTCTGCCAGCAGCAACTAAACTCACTGGCATAGACAGCAACCAACTTGTAGCTGCTGAATGACACTGGAGCCATCATATGGTTATAACAATTCCTAATTGTAAGTTACCAACATACATGGATTCGCAAAAAATCTGTGTTTTTACTTCACTTTGTAAAGATCTCATGTATGTATTAACTGTATACTGTGAAGATCAATTCTTTTGGAAGAATGTCTTTCCAATGATTTTGCTGTGGGCTACTGGGTTGTGTTCAAATGGGCACAAACTCATCAGTGGACACTTGTAAGCGTGAAGCGTAACATCAGCGGTATACAAGTTAATCGTAACAATGCAACAGCACCCTTTCAGCAGTACTATTATAACATGATTATTCTGTTCAGAAATATGAATCTTAAATAGTTGGCTTCACTCGAACTGTGGAGAATATTCTGCACAGTTTCTGTCCAGTGGTACAGGATTAATGAAGAGCTGATAGTGCTACACAGCAAAATACAGCAGAAGCCAAAGTTGTACATCCAGTGCAGTTGTTGCCTTCAAAAAGGAGCACAAATGTATTATTCTGCAGAAAGACAAAGGGAATCTATCCACCAAAAGAAAATCCTCTTGGTTTTCTTGAAGATAATGTCAAAGGATATTTTCCAAGTATTTTTAATGCCTAAGGAAAAATGTTGCTTCTTTGCTCTATCAATAATTTATTGCAGGTATGGGAAAGTTGTGTTTCAATAGGGGGAAAAAAACTATCACATTTGATGTTACCACATCTTTCCACCTAACAAAATTATGATTTTATGTAACAAAACGCATTCTAAACCCACTACATAGTAGTAAGAGGTTAAACTGTAACTAAGAATTAGGAGCTTAAATGAAATTTAGGTCAGTAAACGCAATCACGTTTTGAATGGCAGTGATGTACAGAGCAACCATTACATATTAATGGAAAATGCTGCTTTTTCAAAAGCCTTGTTTCACCCTCCGATGGCAAGAGTCAATAAAACTTAGCACTTAATTAGACAAAAGTATTTTGATGAGTGTATATATATATATATATACACAGAATCATTACATGTTATTAGTGCTACTCATCTGTTCATAAACAGGCTGCAAGTCATGTCATCTAAGCATCAAGAGGCACTGTCTTGTCCATGTATTTAGTGTACTGTGTAACTTGTCATAGCAAACGCGTAAGATTCAACACCCAAGCAAAAGCGCATTTATGCAATGTGCTTAGTTAAAATATTAAAATAATTGCTTCTTCATAGTACAGTACTGTTGTCATGATTTTGTATTGCATAGATACTATACGTTTCTTGGTATAAAATTCCGTTGTAGCTTCATATAAAATTATGAATCTTTACATGCACTCCAATTTAAAGAGGACAAGCAGACATGTATTGATTGTCCATACTACAAATAGAGAAGGTCAAGAAATGGGGTTAAACACCGTGATGCCCCTTTTATTGCATAAAGTCAACAAGATTATAAAAATGGAAGCCAAATCAGCAGAAGTGCCTAACCCCGAGCCTCTCTTCCTACTGCAGTCATACTAGCAACCCAGAGTAAAGAAAAGGACTGGTGGCTGGGACCTGGACAGAGGATTACAGAGGCAATATGCAGACCGCATGTACAGCCATATACTCTTCTTTGCTCAAACAACAACTGAAAAAATCCAGTACCTGCTGCTAGAGTCCAGTATTGTTAAGGCATCAATATCACTTAAACTAAATACAAATATGCACAACAGAAGCAATGCAGGATGCCTGTGCTCCTTAACCTTCAAAACCAGCCATGTATCCATCGTTAAACTGGCTTTCTGTTAAGCTAGCAGAAGCAATTTTGTATTTCTATGGAATTACTAAACATTAGTAACTATAATTTGTAAATCTCCACCTAGGATAAGATCTCTACACAACTGAAGAAAACTGGTAAGAAACGACAACCTTTTCTTACAAGACTGAACACCCTTCTTTGATTCCCCCTAGCTCTTACGCACACAGTCCTAAGTTAGGGGGGCTTCTTGTGTTTGTAAAACAAAATACTGTCAGTCATTCTTAAATGAAATTCCATTGTATTAATGACCAGACTGCCACAAAAAAAAAAAAGCCTTTAAAATATTCTCTTGCTTACCAAAGAAAAGGAAATAACCTAAACCCCATTTTTCACCTATAGACGTTTGTTTCACTATCATTAAAATGACAGATTTTGTATTGACAGGAAGGCTGCTATTCCTATGTAGAGCTGTAGTTCCAATGTTTTCGTTTAATTTCAACCAACTTGTCCAAGTAGGCCATTTGGTAGAAACCTATAAATGGCACCCAGGGGGTCTGGGTTCTTGCTGTAAAGAGGTCAGCTATTTCCTCCTAACTAAAAATAGGCAAGAGGAGGGAGGGGAAGAGGGAATGGAGTTTAATTTAGCAGCTGAAAAAGAGTTTACAAAATTACTTCCATCTTGCCTCATAATGAAGATTATGAAAAAAAGAATCTGCCCTCAAGAGTTACAAAACCTTGGTCGTTTTATAGGCAGGCTGGTGTACATAATCTAAAATAATACTAGGAATTAAAAGAGTAAAGAGGATCCGGGGTACGGATCGCACGTCGTGAAGGCGAAGGGATGCCCGCACCCTCTTTGCGCAGAGCGGCCAGGTTTACCGGCAGCAGCGCTGCCCGGTGTTAACAACTCTCCTCTCTCCTACCAGCTGAGGTCACGCTGCTGTCCCGCAGATAAGGCGCTACAATCAGCTGCTGTTCCCCTGAGTCAGTTTTTTCCACCATTTACCCTCCTGGCTTTTTGTCTCCTGCACTTACTCACATGACAACCTTTTCAGGGCAAGAACCGCTGCCTACGATATTCCCAAAATGGCCCCGATTTGAATGGGGGCCCCTTGGCACTACTAAAAGATAAACAACATCGGTTCAATACCGACTACAGCATGAATTCTAACTCTGGACTCTATTAACAGTAGCCAAGAGAAAACAGCAAGAGCTAACGGCACCCACCCGCTACCTACAGCGATCGCCAGGCTAAAGCCCTGGGACGGGTTTCCCAGCCTCATCTCCACGAGGAACCAAACTCAGCATATCGTTGAATCCTAGGCATATCACACCGCTGACTTAGCTACCGAGAAACAACATCCCGTCCACACAGGAGGATGTTCTCCACTCCCTCCAAGCTCAGGGATGTGGGCCTTTAACAACTGCCGCTACCGGAGGAGTCTCCGTTCAGGAAGCTCTTCCAGGAGGCACGGGCACATGAGACGTATCAAGTGGACAACAGGTCTGCTTCTGGCCCCGTCGCCACGGAAATGGGAAAAGTCCATCTGTAGATCAACGAGAAGAGCAAAACCGGGCAAACTGGCGGAGCAGAAGCCTGACAATGCCAGACGCAGACATGTCCCCCTTCACTATCAAGGATTTAATTTATTTTTGCTCTTTCGATACACTTATTGCAGAGGATACTTGCCACCCACTGAAAAGAAGAACAAGTAGCCTAACTCACAGCAGTGGCATAGCGGGGGGCATTGGAGTGATCTTACTTAATCGGGTGGGGTAAGGGCAGAGGATGTATTCGGATGACAACTTATGGGGGGGGGGGGGGAGCGGGGGTTGTCCTACAAGACTTGGACAGTTGTGTAGTTGCCACTGTTTACGTGTATGTGCAATTTCTAATCCTCTTTGCTTCTGAAACACACTTTTTCATCTTAGGGGGAGAAAAAAAAACACCTTAGCTGTTGCTTAGCTCACTGAAGGTGCTAAACTGAGACGACTACAGCAGCTCTGCTCAAATCTCCACCGGATTTACCATTATTGCGTAGAGCCCAAGAAAGGTTTAACGTATTTTTAATGTGATAGCATCCTCCCCCTCTCGCCTTCCTTTTTCCTCCCACCCCCTCTACAAGCCTTCTGTGGAAAGCTTCCCTTTTTTACTATCATTGTCATTGAGATGTTGCAATTATTATCTGTAAGTGTTTAAAAAAAAAAAAACCACAACAACAACAAAAAAACCCCCAAACAACAAACCAACGCCGAAACACACTAGGACAATCCTGCTCTCTTGCCAACAACATCTGCTATCACAGAATGAATGTATTTACTTCAAAACCTGCCCAGTGTCTCTGTATTTGACAGCACGTTAACTGTAGGACAGGAAGAGGCCTAAATCCAGCATGTGCAGCCACATGGTAAGCAAGGTATATTATGTTAAATCTTGTACATGCCACACGAGCAGTCCCAGTTAAAGGATCGCTAACAAATGGGCTAAGGAAGAAATATATGGCATTGTATTTGTCATGAGTAAAGACCTTGTATTTATTACCTACAATCAGATTTCCCTCTGGCACAATATATTTATTTTCATACTATTAGCCTAAAATACCAGTCTTGAAATTTTAATTTTACACTCCATTTTATTCCAATCATCACTTGAGGAGCGCTCTTTTCAATGGAGTGTTTCAGTTTTCTGCAACATTGTGCTGCAATATTTTCTTTTTTTCGTGAAACACTCCATGAGCGCCACCAAACAGACCACTTCCCCTCCCCCCACCAGCACACACACACACAAACACACATCTACACTTTAAGACTTGTGCGTCAAGAAAGGAAAAACGCCGTACAAATCCTCGTGGAGAACAGCAAGAGACATGGTAAGACAACATAAAGGAAAGCCTTTATTCAGTCTAAACACCGACTTTGAGAAATTAACACGCAAGCCGAACTTTTAGGGTGTGGCTTTGTGTTTTTCTCCCCCTTTTTGTGCCGTGCAGGACGTCTGCTCGAGGACCCAACAACGTATAATTAAATAGGTCAAGGGTCATTGGCTTTACATCACACCACACCACTATTTAGCCGCGCACCGAACCGAAATATCAGACCAACCGCCGAGATTAAACCCGCACCACAAAATGGGGAAGCAGCTCAGGGAGATGACAGCAGTTGAGGGAAAGGTGTCCGCCACCTCCCCACCCCGGGGGGGACTGGGGGGGGATTTGGGGAGGGGGCGTTCTGCACCCAGCGCCCCGCCGCTCCCCTCCAGGAACCGCACCGAAGGCCGAGGCCCGCCGGCCTGCCACACACCCCCGTGCAACAGGTCTGCGGCCCCGCTCCCCCCGGCCTCCAGCACCCGGGTCCCCCCCCAGGGGCTCTCCCCGGCCGCACCGCCGCCCCTCCATCAGCGCCGGCAACGGGCTTGGCAGCAGCGTACCGCACCGGGACGGGGGGGGGGGGGGACGGGGGGGGGGGCGCGGATTGGGGGGGGGCAGGGAGGGGGATTAACTTGTTTACCTACTTGGAAGTAAAACTTCGATGCACGGGAGCGATCGGCCCCTCCGCCCGCTGCTGATTCAAGCCCTGGCGATGAATGGGATTCCCCTCCCCCACCCGGGCTCTGCAAACTCCACACTTGAGCGTGAATACCTCACATTCCCCCCCCCCACCCCCCCCGCCCCCGAGCATTTATCCTTTTATTTTTTTTTTTTTTGTAAGAAAAAACATACATTAAAATACTATCTCAGAAGTAGGGAGCCGCTCCAGAATCTGCCCACCCCCTCCCCCGGCCCTGGGGTCGGTCTGCTCGGGGGCAGATGAAAGCACACCCGCCACCGAGACGGCAGCCCCACACGCATCGCCTCCGAAAAAAAACCCCCAAAACCAACCAAACAAAAAACCCACCAGAAAAAAACAACAACAACCACCACCCCCGGAAAGACCCCCCCCAAACGCCCAGATTCAAAAAACTTCGTCGTAACAGGCAGCGGCTGAGCGACCCCCCCCCCCCCCCTCGGGCGGGTCAGTCCGCCGAGCCAGGGCAGGCTTGCACAGGGGACGCCGGGGGGGTGGGGGGGGCCGGCCTCAGGCTCGAGGGGCTGCGCCGGAGAAGGACGTTTGTCACCTCGGCGCGTGTAAGAGAAAAAAAAAAAAAAAACCTGAGAGAAAAAAAGAAGAAGAAAAAAAAAAAGGGTCCCCAGGATGAATAATCCGCCTCGGAAACTCACCTCGCTCAGCGGGCGTTAAAGGCACAGCTCCCGCTCCCGCGGGCGGCGGGGGGAGAGCCTCAACTTCTGCGGGCGGCGCTGAGCGGAGACTTTCCCCTCACTTGCCGCGCATGGTGCAACTCCTCTTCCCCCGGGGTCCCGGCCAGCCTGCGAGGAGACTGTAAATCCCCCCTCGCCGCCGCCGCCGCCGCACACGCCTCCTCCTCCCCCTCCGCGCGTACAGGCGGCACAAGGAAGTCCCGGAGAGTGGGAAGGGGAAAACGGAAAGTTTTGGGGCGGAATGGCGGGTCAGGAGGTGGCGGGGCGGGCGAGGTGGGGGGCGGGGGGGGGGGGGTGTTGGCGGTTGGCGGGGCCGGTGCGTGGCGCGCGGCGGCGGCGGGAGCGGCGCGAGCGGCGCTGAGGGGAGCCGGCCGCGCCCGGGGCCCGCCGCCGCCGCCGCCGGGCGGGAGGGAGGGGAGGGCTGGGGCGGAGGAGGTAGGTGGGGGGGGCGAGCGGCGGAGCCCAGCGGGGGGGGGGGGGGAATGTGTATGGGGGGGGGGGGCGAACCTGCCGCGCACCCCCACGCAGGGACACGCGCCTTCGGCCGCCGCGGGCGTCCCCAGCGCCGCCAACGCCCCCTCGGGCTGCCCTCAGGTAACTCCCGCCACTCGCCTCCAGGCGGTATTTTCGGTATACTTTTCGGTACCGTCCTGCTCTGCCCCCCCCCCCCGTGACAGAAACCCAGCGACAAACCAGCCTCGCGCGCACCACCCCCCCCCCCCCCCAGGAGCGCGGCGTCAACCTTGCGCGAGGCCGGCCGGCCGGCGAGGCCACGCGCTGCCCGCGGCCTCCCTCCCCCCCCCCCCCCGCGCGCGCGCGTAGAGCGGGGCGGCCGGGCCCCCCGCTCCCCTCGGCGGCGGGTTTTTTATCGCCGCGGTTGAACGTTAATGTTGTTGTTTGTCGGCGTTTGTTGTTTTCGGAGTTTGAGGCGGGCGGGCGGGAGGTGCGTCGAGGCCGGCCGAGGCGGGGGCAACGCAATTGTCTGAGCCCTCGCGGAGATCAACGGGGGGAGCGCGGCGGCGTTGTTATTGTTGTTGTTATTATTATTATTATTATCGCCGTGACGTTTCGCTTGGCACACCGAAGCGGGCAGGGTGCGATGACCCACGCGGGGCACGCTCCCCCAGCCCAGCGCTGGGGGGGGGGGGGGCAGCGCGATGGCTGCTCTCCACGGTTGTGAATCAGCAGAAACGCGCTTTAACTGCTCACGGGAGGGGGGGGGGGGAAACGCCGCCGCTCTTCAGCCTCCGGCGCGCGCGTCCCGTGTCCCCGCGTGTCCCCCTCCTCCTCCCCCTCCCCCCCCCTCGGGGCGGCGGGAGCGGTGCGCGGCCCCACGCGGGGCGGATGATGCAACGCGGCCGAGCTCCATGTGCTTCCCCTCCCCCGCCCACGGACCGCGGCGGGCGCCGGGCTCCTGGGTTGGGGATTTTTTTTTTTTTTTTTTGCTTTTTTGCCTTTTTTTTTTTTTTTTTTTTTTTTCCGCCTGGAGGGTCACCCGGCGGCTGATTGATTCTCCTTTCGCCCTGCTCAGTCATTCGGGGTTGGAAAGTAAATAACAAGTTGACATCATTACCGCGCTCCGCAGTGCCCCGCCGCGCCGCTACCGTGCGGCGACGAGTAGCTGCGCACGCAAAAAAAAAAAAAAAAAAAAAAAAAAAAAATCATCCCCCGCCGCCCACCCGGCATGGCGGGGGTCTGGAGCACCCACCCACCCACCCCCTCACGCCCCTGGCCCTGCTCGGCTCGTACCTCCGCGGTTTTGCTTTTGGTTTTATTTGGTGGTCGCAGCCCCGCGACGCCGCCCCACCCCCGGCCTCGTGGTTAATGTCACGCAAATAATAAGATTATCTGGATGTTGCCCGGCTGTCTGCCTCGGTGGGCTCATCCTGGTGACAGCAAGACTCGCTCGGCACCGAAAGTTGGATTTATTGTTGTTTTTTTCCAAATGACCTTTCCCACTTTTTTTTTTTTTTGTCTTATTTTGACATTAAAGGGAATTTTATGCTCGTTATACATTCAGCCCAAAGCCTACATATTTGCTGTCACCAAGAGTTCTTATGGAAAGATATGATGTCATCCAAGGCAGCCCAACAAAGCTCATTGCTACATACATCCACGTATGTGTTGAAACGAGAACTCTCAAAACACTGGGAAATGTTATTGCGGGCTAACGTGACTCATTTTCATTTTGGGAGCCTAGAGATTGCAGCGCAAGGCCATCAGCGCTTAGGCAGACATGTAAGCAAATGTCTCCCGTTCTAAATAAGCTCCCATTCGACTTGCTGCCTTGCAAAAGCAAAACCTACATTAGGTTTTTATTACTTGACAATGTAAACAAACCAAAAGCCCTCCAAATCTATAGGGAGATGGCACTGAATTTTTAGGTCTTGTGCTTTTCGTTCGTTTGCTCGTTTTTAAGGTCCTGTGGGCTTACAAGTGAGGGCAACTCGTCAGAAAAGGGTCCCAAGCCAAGATTTGCGTAGCTTCCGAGGCTTGGTCACCCAGCAGGGAGGCTGGGACCCTTCCCACTCCTCCCGTCTGTCTTCTGCAGAGAGCGATTAGGGTCTCGCCCTCTCCGTTGGGCCCGGTCCTCGCCGCTCAGCCTGGCTGGGCTGGCTCAGCACCGGGAGCTGCGCGGCAGGGAAGCACCAGGGCAGGGGGGATGTCCCGAGCGGCAGGCCGCGGCGAGGGGGAGCGTTACAGGTCTATCCCGGCGCGGCCTTCCAAGCCGTGTGTTTGATTTTTCACGGTCGAGGAGCAGCACGTGCTCATCCTACGCCGCCTGGACGCTCTGGCCGTCTACCTACCGCGCCGTTGGAAACTCTGGCTCAGAAAGCCACCGGGTCCCAGCTGGGCACCCAGACAGCTTGTCCCAGGCCGGCCAGAGCCTGGCCACGCGCGCCCTTCTGCTGAGCGGGCAGGGAGACAGCGCCAGGCAAGGAAAGATGGGGTGGTGGGGAAACTGAAGGGATTGTGATGAAATTAAATTGCAACCTCGTACGGATGCAACGAAGAGACTTTTTTACTCTTTTGTAACCAGGCACGACCGCTGCCCGTTACCAGCACGGTGTAAGTCCTGCAGGAATCGGGACAAGCAGAAGAGGGCAAGTCCGAAGGGCTACGGCTGCCCACCTCTCCTCCCTTTCTGAACCGGCTCCTACGGCCGGTCCGAATTGTCTGTATATAGCTGTGTCTGAGCGGCGGCAACGGCAGGCACGGTCTCAGCTACGCCGGGCAGCCAGGCAGGCTGCAGCTAGCCCCCAGGGAGACGAGGTTACATATTGCTGTAATGCTTGCTGAGAACTTAAAATGAAGTCTATCAAGGAAGGCGTTTTTTTCAAGCTATGCTTGGCTAAGGGGACCGGCACAGAACCCGTGAGAAGGACTTGGGGTTTTTTTTCAGTTAAAATGAAAAAGAAAAAAAAAACAAACCCAAAAAACCCCCAACTATAAAGTGATGGTAGAGTAAAAGATAGAAGAGTGAATTGCTGCTCTGGCCATTACAATGATTTTGGCCTTTGTGTAACAGAAGACCCCCAAAGTGACCATGTCTAAAAGAAATCACCAGGTTTTTAAGAGTCTTCTTTTTTCGGTTTCATAACTCGTGACACAGCGACGGTGATCGGCGGCAGTGCTGCGACCCCGCAGCTCCAAATGAAGGAAGCCAAAGCCGTGGTTTCTTACCCTCATTAAAATGGAAACTCAAACCTGAAACAATCAAAGTCAAGGGCTAGCAGGGTTGGCCTACTGTGGAGATAATGGGATCATAAGACAAAATATTTTGCATTTTAAAAGATGAAAGCCATTGTTATTTATTTTTCTAGTGCTTCATCATCATGTATTGTGCTGGTAACTGTTTCTAACTATGTTTTCCCCCTACACCATGTTTTTCTGTTCTCTGACTGGGCAGATAAAAGTAATTTCTCTTGAACAAGTGAATCATTCAAAAATAAATAATTGGTTCTACTTTTACATAGCTGTAGTTAAATAGTTCTCCTCACAAAAAAAGTCTGAAATACAGATTAATTATTTACTCCTGTTACGAACTGTAAAAAATGTGGATCTGCTAATCTGCTAGTTAAGTTTTTAAGAGAATTAATATACAAACTTCTGATACGATAGTGAAAACTGAACTGGTGTTTTAACTTGAATAGATGCCTCAAGACTGTTTGGATTACAGGTGCAGTATGGAATTCTTATGTTGCAATACATAGATATTCTAGAAACTGAAATGTGACATGGTAGGCACTAGTTCTGCAACACTTAAAAATATGTTAAACGTAAATGCCTAGCTTTCGTATTGTGAGTTGCCCCGCCAGACAATTCGTGGTGGGAAAGTAAAGACTTCTAGCACGTTTTTGTTGTTGTTGTTATTATTATTATTACTACTACTGCTACTACTACTACTATTACTTAGCACATCTGTGGCAGCAAGCTTTGATTCCTATTTTGTGAGCATCTTTACGGTTTGCTTCATGTGGCTTGTAATACCAGCACTTTCTAGTGATATTTTTTCATCCACCTTTTTGAGACGTGAAGATCTAGATTCCTCGGGCTTTAACAGGAATTTGATCTAATCTAATAGGAATCTAATAGTTTCTGATAAGAATTTTCATGCTGTTACGCTGTTGCAGAGGTTGCAAACCAGGATGCGCTATTCATAGTTTCTTCCCTGTGCAATTATACAATCAATGCACATCTTCCGCTGCTCAGGGACACTGCGTATTAGGTAAGCGTTACGCCGAGTGTATTTTTGCTTCTTTATGTAAGATGAGGAGAACGTATTCAGTGATTCTTCCAAAGCGCAGTTGCAAAAATCTAAACAAGTTAGGGCAACACTCGTATTTACTATATGGAAGATATTGTTTAGTATGTGGAACATGTAAAATTGTTATTACTTAAGGTAAAATAAATCAGAAACTTTGATGTATGTAATCTACACTCCTCTGATCTATTTAGTGGGCTGACACAAAGGGCTGAGCTAGCTATATGGGTCCCTTAGGATCCTCAGATGGAACAGAGATTTTTTTATGTTGCTCTAATTTACTCTTAGAGACAGTTTGGCCTCCTGCCAGTCTGGGATAGAAAGAAGAAGGAGGTGATCATCTCTTTCCTTGTCTTCCCACATCCATGCAGTGTTGCATGGCCCCAGCTGTGCTGAATTAATGCCTGGGACAGCTTATGATTTCAAGCCTTTTTTCCTCCCATGAAAGGTTTTAGCAGAGAAAGGAGTTCTACCTAGGAGCTGGCTGCAGAGAGTGAAACACCTAGAGAATTAACAGGATCAGATCTCCTGCGGAGAAGCCACTTATGCAGAGGTTGTGCTATGGGATGCGAGAGATATTAGCCATGTATCATCTCCCTTAGTTGGTCGGGTATTCTGGGGGGTGTATGAGTCCTGAGCTTTGTGACAGTGCTGTCAGGTGTCTCCCCTTGTCCTGTGAGGATAATCTTACCCTCTGAGGCCAGCAGCAGGAGCAGCCCTGCTAGCATACTTCTCCAAGTGGCTAAAGCGAGGTGGGAACCGGGAGCCTACCCCTGCAGAAGACCTAATCTTCCTGAAGAGTTCTTGTTAATACAGATTATAGAAAGAGGCCAGTGGGGACTCTGTCAGGAAAGCCTCAAGGAGAGCCCAGTCCCTCTCACGAGGAGTGCGCACGCAGAAGAGCAAGGAAACTAGAGTTTCATGGAACAAGATGTGTCTACGTCTAGATAAGCAAGTAGCTTGCCGCAGGTGAGTAGCATAAAATAGTGGTAGTAAAGACCAAACGTCTGCATCACCCCAACATCAGCCTCCAGATGCCTCTCGGGGCTGTGGGTGTCTTGCCCCAGGCTGGTCCCACAGACTGTCTGACAGTGGTCGGCTGGAGCACCTTGGACACGCTCCTGAGCTGCACCAGTTGGGTTAGTTTCACCCAGAGGAAAACCAGTTCTCGTGCTCAAAAACCACTCTGCTCTGCGTACCAAAGCACAGCACAGGGGGAGAGTCAGGAGATCGATTTCAGAAGTGCACTCCTGAATTAGACCAAGAGCAGTGTAGATGCAGTCTGCGATAGTTCCCTGTTTCTATTGACATTGCATTGTATAATATTTTACACTTTAAAAGGTTCCCCTTGATTCAGTGGGATTACTCAGGATTTAAAGCATGATTCACTGTTGTAAAATGTAAGACATATGGATTGCTTCCCTTGCCAAATGCAAAAGTTTTGGTTCAAGAGTTCCGAAATGGCTTTTCTTTACACAATCTCTATGGCTACTGAAGTGCACAAGGTAAGCTGTATCATTTCTAGATGTGAGCTGCCATTTTGGGGAACAATGAATAGAGGGGTGAAAGATTCTGAAGAAAGTCGTATTCGTGATGCTAATGCTGGCAGAAAACTAATCTGACTGGGCGCGCCTCGTGTGGTGCCACAGCCAAAAGAGCTGCTGTGATTACTGGCTACACAGAAAGGGACGTGTGAGGAAGGGGAACAGAGGATATACTACCTCTCTGCTTGGCACTGGTGGTGTGACTACTACTGAAGCAGTCCCATTCCATTATCTGCACTTCAAGAAGGATGATGATAAATTGGAGGAACTACAGAAAAGAGTACTGATAACGACAAAAGGATTGGAAAATGCCTTATTTTTAAAGACAGCGATCTGTTTAACTTATCAATGAAGTAACTCAACCCTCTGGAAGAACCAATGTGTGGGAAAAGAGCTAGCAGAGGAGTCTTCGATCTACCACACAAACACAGGGTGATCTACAGCTCCAAGTTACAGACCAAGCAGCAGGTTTTTAAGGACAGAGGACATCATTAACCAGTGAAACAGCTGGTGTGGATATTCTCTAACTGGAATCTTAAATCAAGCACGGCCACCGAGTCTCAAAAGGCACCAAGTCCTATGGCCCATGTTATGACATGACATGCTTAGAGCAAACTATCGCAATGGTGCTTTCTAGCCTTAAAATCTTCAAACACAGACCTCTGAGAAGTGGTGGTTTTGAGAAGCCAAAGTGTGGCTGGCTAACTATTTGCCTATTGGTCTATTTAATACAAATTTCCGTTAAAACTGTTGTTGATATCCTGACAACAGAGAAGTCTTACTTTGCCTTTCCAATTTGCACATGTATTATTTCTACAGGTGTGTGCAAAGCGACTGTCTTTCTATTTTTAACAGGAATGGCTTTGTATAAAACAAGCATTTTCCCTGAAGCTTGGGGATTTTATTAACTCCATCTCAGCCAGACCCAATACAATATTCCAAAAGTTTTCTCTAGGACCTTATCCAAGAAAGAGAAGAAACAAAGAAAAGTGTAATATCCAAACCCTTCGCTTTAGCAGTAAACCAAACTATTACAAAGGTAATAAGTCAGACCTGCTTTCAGTCTTAATTTACATGTGGCTGCAGTTGACCTCATACAGGTTATAGCCTCTACTCACAGAGACCGGTGCTCTACATGGACATGAATAAAAATGCATGAGAGGGAGAAGAAACTCAGCTCATTTTCTGTGATTAAATTTAAAATACAGTACTAGTAAATGTTTAAAAGACAGTATTATGGTATTCAAAATGCAGTAAAAATGAATATTTAAAACTTCAAAATAAACTTCCTAATTCCATGCTTTGGCCAGCTGTATTTAAAAAATGGGTGTTTAAATTAAGACATTCAGGTACCAAATCTATTTTTAGTCCCCATCTTGTTCCCCTTGAAATCAACAGTGGTTTTGCCACTACTTCAATGGGAGTATAATAAGGTCCTTCATTTTCAATACCTTATAACTACTGGAAAAAAAGTGGATACAATGGGGATGAAAGCACCTCTAATAAGTAATCTTTTTTTGTGCTATTCATGTTCCTAAATAACACAGAAAGTCATTTGAAAGACTGAGCAGCGATGGAGAAACAGGTTCAATAAATCAGTACAAATCTCCATTACAACCTGTTGTGGTTTAACCCCAGCCTGCAACTAAGCACCACGCAGCCGCTCGCTCACTTCCCCCTATCCAGTGGGATGGGGGAGAGAATCGGGGGGGAAGAAGTAAAACTTGTGCATTGAGATAAGAACAGTTTAATAGGACAGAAAGGAAGAAAATAATGATGATAACAATAATAATAATAATGTCAATAATTAATAATAATAAAAGAATTGGAATATACAAAACAAGTGATGCACAATGCAATTGCTCACTACTTGCCGACCGATGCCCAGTTAGTTCCTGAGCAGCAATCCGCCCCCCCCCCCCCGGCCAACTCCCCCCAGTTTACATACCGGGCATGACATCCCATGGTATGGAATACCCCTCTGGCCAGTTTGGGTCAGCTGCCCCGGCTGTGTCCCATCCTGACTTCTTGTGCCCCTCCAGCCTTCTTGCTGGCTGGGCATGAGAAGCTGAAAAATCCTTGACTTGGCCTAAACACCACTTAGCACCAACTGAAAACATGAGTGTGTTATCAACATTCTTCTCATACTGAACCCAAAACAGCACTATTCCAGCTACTGGAAAGAAAATTAAGTCTCCCAGCCGAAACCAGGACACAACCAAAACAGTTCCTTAACTGTCTTTACTCTCAAATCAAGTATTCCTACTTCACCTGTCAGTGCTGCTAAGTGAGAACTTCCTTCCTTCCTTCCTTTCTTCCTCCGTCCCTCTGTCCTTCAGCCCTCGCTCCCTCTTTCCCTCCCCCAAATCCCAGCACAAACCTCGTTGCCTGAGCTCCCCGGGCAGCCCACTTTTGCTGCAGCCCCACAGCACACAGAAGCTATGGTTCCTCCTTTTCGCTGAATCCTACAGTGCTGATTTTTTCTCACTTATTTCAGCATTTCCTTTAATGTCGGTATTTATTAGAAACACAAGTTAGGAAAGATAATAGGAATGAGGTAGTTCCTGTATGCCCCTTAGCCACCTCCCTTGAATACTTCCTAATGTGGCTAAGTTTAACTACGCGTTCTGAGACTTCCAAAATCAGACTTGACAGCTTGGGCTTCAAACTATCGCTTCCTCTGCATTGTGTTATGGTAAATTTGTGACTGGCAATATTTTCATGAGCTGCAGTTGCTTACGATTCCTCTGTGTAATTGGCTCTGTGTAGGCTGCTGGCTTTTTTCTTTTTTTCTTGATAAAGAGGGGAAATATTAAGAGGACATAAAAGTTTACATTGGTTTGTATTTTCTGTACTAAGTTCTTTTGTTCTTTTGTTTTCAAGGCTGTAAACATTTCAATTAAAATTTTCTGAGTCAACTTGAAATATTTTGAATCATTTACATAAAATTCCTCATTATAAAATTATTTCTTTACTTACCCTTAGAACAGAATTAGCTTGTCAGCCCTAAGCTTTTTCTTATTTTTTTTTAAGGACACTAACCATCTAATACTAACTAACTTATCAAAGTTACATCTCTAACTCTGTCAACCATGAAAGACTAGAGAAAACATAACTGAGATAGATGAGGTAAGCCCAGAATTTTCATAAATATACCAAAAGTGGAACTGAAAGTACCCTTGTGTATATAGCGATTAAACTTACTATTCTTCTTTTTTTTTTTTTTAAGAAAAAATTTGAATTGAAAATAACCATTGTGTATATTATCAAAAATTAAATGCTTTTGAAAGAAAGGTTAGATGGAAAATCAACGTTTTTATATGAGTTCTAGTGTAACAAACACTAATTGCAATGTTTTCCATTTCTAAATGTTAACAAATTTAGATCGAGCCCTCCGTGATAAGAATAGAGACAGTGTCTTTACATACTTATCGTGGCATATTTGTACGTTTATTCACTTGCTTCCCTATTAGAACTTGAAGGGGCCTGATACTGAAATTACCCTGAGGCAAAAATACTTAAACCAATATGCAATATAGAAAGGATTTTTGCAACACAGGGATATTATCAGGTTAAAAAGGTATCAACTAAAATGGCATCTAATTTCAGCACTAAGTGTTCACAGAATCAGCTTCAAGATTAGGGTGAAACCGTGTTATCATTCAAGCTGATTGCTCTGTAACTTTCCAGATAAAGAAAAGACTGTTGGGGTTTTTTTTAAGTCTTGTGGACTCTCAGTTTTACAAATCCCAGTCCCTCCAGATGAGCTTGGACTTAATTGGGAGTCAGAGCAGCTGCAAGATTTTCAGATGCCACACAATTTCCGTAACAGTCTACATTTGCACTCATCAATGATTATATTTACTATTGTAAGAGTAATGAGTAGCCCAGCTAGAAAGATTTATCTGCAAGCTAGAGCCATGTGAGCGTTTGCAACTGGAGTGTGGTCACTAAATAGAATATAATTACTTTTTTATCTCTTTCCTTTGCCCAGTGCCAGGAAAAGCTAACCAGCTTGCCTTCCATGAGGTTGGGCTTCAGTGGAAGCTTCCCGATTGCTTGCAAAGGCGCAGATTGCCCAAATCATTCTGGTAGGCTATATGTTAACTTTGGTTGTTACCTTCTTTTACTAAGTCTGCAAATTGCTGTAAAACAGCAAAGCAATCATCAGATTAATCAACCAAAACAAAGCTGTGAAATTACTTATTTTTCAGTATTATTTGAGGGCTCACAACCATAAATGTATATTTACGTACATGTATTTGCACTCATCAAGAAACACACAGACACGATACACTAACATGCTTCGTTTAAAAACCCACACCTTGGACCTAGCACACTAGCCTTTACCCTCCCAAAGAGTCCAGCTGAAACCAACGGGACCGCCGTGCCAATAGTTCTTTACTGCGTCTATCGGTTCAGAGAGAAAGGCTTTGTTGTTCCCGTTGCGTTGCAAGATTTGTGTTGTTTAGTGATATACTAGGACCCTTATTAACATCCATCCAATTATGGCCACGTACTTATGGCATACTTCTCAGTAGTAATCAGAGCTTGAAGCTTGGGATTAATCAGTGTTCAGTCCCCGATCTACCCAACCCCAGGAACAGAGCAACAATCATTTCTTTACGCTTTTTCTTCTTTTTGAGGGTAGGAAATAAATTTTATCTTGAGGTTTCTTTTTCCTCGGAAGTTGCTGTAGTGACAGAATTGTAGAGAAGCAATTTCCCCTTTTTATTTCTAAAACAAACAAACAAAAATTCACATTGGCATCAGCTAGCTTACTTTAAAAAAAAAAATAATAAAACAACAACTTGAAATGTAGCTACACACTCCAATCTGTATTTTGGCATTGCTGATCATACCATTTTGCTGCTGAACCCGAAGAAGACCGTGGAGGGGCAGGGGGAGCATGTGTGTGCAGAGATGTGCATACACATTTGCCTGAGAGAAAGGTGGGTTTCCACAACGATCGTCTCACGAAGGATAAAATAGTAGAACGAACCCTCTGGCTCGGTAGATGTGCTGGAGCAAGTAAGACGGCAAGTTCCCTGAAGGCCTGGGTCGCCAGCGTGGAAAGCTGTGCCACCACGCCGCAGCCATGCCCTCTCAGATGAAATACTATCCTGCTCATCCCTCAAAGGTACGCCGAAGCAGAGATAAACAAGGGGCTTGCCTATACTAGAACGGTTGCAGGTTTAGTTTTATTATTAAATATCATTTTAAGTGAAACTTCAACTGTGTAGAGGTAGTTGCAGCAGTATGCCTTCCCTTCAACAAGAGAGCAAAATAAACTGCATTTGGTTAAGGAACAAGAATTTAGGATGGTATAAAAATATATTAAAATATCACATTCCTAATGAATGTAATTAAAGCAATGTGTTTTTTCTAATGTCGATCAATCTGAAGTGACTGCTGAGAGGCAGCAAAGAGAACAGGTACCCAAATGGTGTCCCAGACCCTCTTCTCCAGCTACTGGAAAATACCCCTTCCCTTTTCTTCTGCACCAGAAATGTTTCAAAACGCAGGGAGGATATCCAGAAGAAGTGCAATGCAGCAGAGCTCCATTAAAGCCTATGGAGTTATTTCCATTTACAGCAGCCACGGGGCTCGTCCCTAATTTCTTTCTGCAGAACGTGCAAAGCAGATTTCAGATATTTATTATGAAGTGGTGGACAGGTTGCAGGCTTGATGTACTGCCTAGAGATGGTCCCAGAGTGCAAAAGAATGACAGAGAAGAGAGCATCTTGTAGGTGGTAACTCATTTGCTTTTTCCTCCTCTAAACTGAATTTTGCACTTTTTTTTTCAGTGAATTTAAGTATCTCATTGGCACGATTGTATTATTCCTAAAATGGGTTGCTAATACTTAAGAAATGCTGTCAACAAAAAATGGAGTCATGTAAAATGCTTATAATTATCTCTAAAATTAGCACCCCTTTAAAGACTGTATTTATGTGACCCATCAACAGATCAGTTAAGTACTTTCAGTATGCTTTACTTGTATTTGGCAGAACAATTTCCTTGCCAAAGTACACCAATGAGTGGGAGAGATTGCAGCTAACAAAGTAAATTAGAAATAAATGTTTGGGGAATTTTTTTTTCCCTACACTTTGTGTAGGATTTGGAAAGAAAAAAAAAATCTTCAGTCCCAAGTTCAAAAAGACCTCACTCACTCACCTTACTCACACTAGCTGCCTTTCTGTTTTAAACCACAAGCTTCTACATTTGTGAAAGAGCATGAGCTTGAAAAGGAAAACGATATGAAGTCCAGTGGATTCCAAATTCTCCATATAGACATTCCACCAGTTTCTGAAAGTTTTAGGGTGGAGTTCTGGCTTTATTAAAATTCATGGTAAAATTACCATAGGCATAACAATACACTTTTAATCTTAAAGGTATTATTTTTTAATTAATGAAAGTTGGCACATTAGGGAATGTATGAGATTTCATTCCACCAAAAAAGGCAATAAACAAAGAAAATAGATTAATAAATGAACTTACCAAAGTAAAACTAGAGCTGCATGAGCGTACATCATAAAAAATGAGCACTTTTTTTCCTAAAATGGTGGACAAAGTCACTATTAAAGTAAAATGTGACACATGGGCAAACTTCGCCAATGAGGTACTTAAAAGTATTTTCATTTGTATTTACATTCTTGTTTACATTTATGTTTTAGAATTTAATTTTTTTTCCCTCTCTAGTTAGGAATCTGTAAGCTCAGTAAGGCCAAAACCTTTGATCTCCTTTGTGAGAAAGACGTATAGTTGCTGAATAATTTATATTGTATTCGTAAGATAATTCATAAGTGCTGGTGCTTCTCAACCCCCCAAATCTGAATGCTTTCCATATTAATAATGCATTCATCCTCCTGATCCCCTGTGAAATAAGGTGAGGGTATTATCTTACAGAGAAAGTGGCAAACGCATGAAGCAATAGGTTTTTTGACCATAGTTAAAACGACACGATCTTGGTCAGGACATTTTGATGGTGAATCGTAAAGTTTAAAGCAGGGTGCGTGCGGTGCGAATCTGTAGGCAGTTACTGTGGATGCAGACGGCACGAGCGACCATTTGGGAACAAATTCTAGAAGTATAGACTCAGCTGACTCATGCGGATGAGATCTTTCACCCCTCACTAAAGATGATTTGGATTTTAGTGGCACTTCCCATCTACCTGCATGTGGAACAGGCAAAGAAATTGAGCTGCTGGGGGATGAAGTGGGTAGGATGGGGGTGATGGTCAACGTGCCAGCAGGCAGGGCTGCTGTTCGGGGGAGCTGGGCAGGCTGCAGCAACGTGAAGTTCGGTGGAGGCAAAAGCAAAGCCCTGTCTCAGGGCTGGCATAATCCCCTGCAGCAGAAACCAGAGGGGCAGGAGAAGGTCGAGGGCAGCCGGGAGTGGGTCCGCAGGGGTGCCCGGGGGGCTGCGGAGCCCACCTCGTTGGAGGAGAGGACGGGGGCACGGCGTCAGTTCGGCCCGGAGAAGGGGAGACCCCGCGATTCCCTGCAAATACCCAGTGGGAGAGGAGGGAGAAAATGGTGTCCCAGCTTTGTGTTTGGCCCCGTGCTGGGCAGGGGCTGGGACAGACGATCCCATTTCCAACCAAATCCGTGTGAGTCCGTGGTTCCAAGTTCACAGGCTGACTCTGCTGCAGCACGGGGAATGGGGGCGAGAGCAGCACCTCTGTTATAACAGGATATCCTCAGGAGCCTAATTGCTGAGACTCTTACGTGACGGAAAAGTGTTTGTTTTACTTCACCCTAAGAGTCTGCTGAAAGGCAAAACCATCCTACACATGCCATAGGGGAAGGCAGGAGTTCAACGCTTCCAACAACAATAAAAAAGGAGAATGTTTGTTTAGAAATCTGAGCATGATTTTAATGGCCTAATATTAATCAGCCTGGTTTGAAAATGATGGTCAAATTATAAATAGAGCTGAGAGGCACAGCATACAAAAATACAGTTGTATTTGCATTATAAATTTTATATAAATAGAGGGAAGAAAGAGCCCTGAAATTTTTCAGGCTTGAATTCCAGCCGCTCTCTTAACGTGAAACCTGTTCTTTCCCTTGTTATTTTTCATTCCTGTGCCTGTGAAACCTGGGTTGGGACCGGCCACCTCTCTCCCACACCGCCAGCTCCTCCCTCTCCAGTCTTTACAGCCCTGTAACTGCTAATTTGCTTTGCGTGAGAGAGATCAAGAACAGGTTCAATGTTTCTAATTGCAATCTGCTCCTTCCCGTGCTAAAATCTGGTGCGGGATCATTAACAGGTGGGTTCCCGCGGAGGTATTTGGGTCTAGCATGGCCGCAGCTGCCTGGACGAATATGTTATTTGGTTAAACTTTTAAGCGTCCCTTTTCCAGCATGTGCTCGCCTGTGTGCAAACTTCAACTGCTCGGATCCCCTGGTAGTTTGGAGACAGGTACCATGACTGCAGTAAGACCCTGATTTTGCTCTGCAGTTGCTGTTCTGTGCAACCCTTTACACCACCTGAATTTGTAGCCTGCTCGTTACTTAATCAGCCTCTGAAGAACAAAGCGTGGAAAATACTTCTTTTTTTCTTCTGGAACTTTTTTCACTGAGTTTTAGATGCTGTCTGTTAAACAAAAATTATCAGGCACGGTATGAGCCTTGCTGCCTACTTATCCCTTCCCATCCATCCTCTGGCTTGCCTTTTCCTTCTTGTTGCTCTCTGCTACCGCTAATATTCTGCTCCTGTGTTCTTCCTAAGGTGCCTTGACATTTGCATATTTATTCCCTAAATTGGACCAGCATGTCCCCATTAAAAATAAAGCACCATGTCATATTGTTCCTGAAATCCCTGAGAGTTTACTTAGATTGTGTTGTAGCTGTAAGAGTCAGGAGCCGGGGGCCTGCCGGGCACCGGGCAGCTCTGGGGGAGGCTCTCGGGGTGCCCTGGTTTTGGGCACGCAGGGATTCGGCTGCGGCCAGCGGCTGGTACTGGGCGTCTCAGTTCTGGGTGAAACGTTTGACTGCTGACACCAGCGGACGTTGTTGCTTTGACTTCGATAAGAGCCAGTCTGGATCTGCATAGGCTTTGGTGAAAATGTAATTCAGCTCACAGAAAGTTTTTCCTACTTCTGGGAGGTTTCTTGCTCCAACAGGTTGTGAAGCAAATGGCCTGGATTGTAAATTTTTTTGTCAGCCCTAAGTAAGAATATTCTGACTTCAAATTCCTGACTTGAGCAAGAGGGAAATGTGTTACACACTGGGACATAATAAAACACGGCATCTTTTCCCTGAGTTTTGCATCCATGCAGCCACTCTTAAGGGTACAGTTATAGGTTGGATCCCTCCTTGCCCTTCTTATCACTATCGTCACCCTTCCCTGCCTGAATTTGCTCATGGTGGGAGCATCAGATCCAGTTTTCCTACACACTCAAACATATGGATTCAAGATGTGGGCTGCTCTTGCAGAAGCAGATTGCATTTTTTACTTTCTCTGAAACTGAATAAGTAATTGTCACAATCCAAGCTATTGTGCTGAATTAAAAAAAAAAAAGTGTTATAAAATGGGAGACTCTGTATGGGTGGCAAAACTGGGCGCTAGGTAAATGTGCAGAGCAAGAATATGCTTAATAAATAGGCAATAGAGAATTAGAGGAAACTATTTCAGGTTACATTCAAGTATATTATGGGACTGTTTATAGGGCCCAAAAGAACTTCCCGAGCATTAACACATGCGGTATGAGACGCAGAGGTGGTAGAATCTATATAAAGGTGAATAGACATGTAAAACCAGAATAACTTGTTAGCATTTACATGGTTGCTGCCTTGAGGCTATGGCAACTATTTCACCCACCCTTTAGAAATTCAGTCAGCACTTTTTTTCTGTGGGGTGGATTAAAAGACAGCATTTTTTTAAGGTCAGGGAAGAATGTCAATGATAAATCAAGGTAATCTTCTGCTATTCTTTCAGAACAGTGAAGGACATGTGAGAACCCTATAGAAAAAGGTGCTGTTACTAATAATTGATTATGAAAGAAGGAGGGGAAGATTGGATTTATGTTCTTTTTCCTTCTCTTTAATTATAAAGATCAGATGACGTATAAATCTCTGGATCTATACATTTGTGTCGTGGTGGAAATTCATCTCTTATTGCCCTTTCCTAGGCGACTCCTTGGAGTCTCCAGACTTCGGGACAAAGAAGAAGAGGAGAAAATTATGACAGCAGAAAAATCTATGCAAATAAATCTGGAGTAATGAGAGGGAAAGTGAGTTTTATTCACACTGTTTGGTTTTGACTTTTAACTCAAGTACTGAAAAACACTCAGGAGAAAATTTATCTCTCTGTCTTTCTTCAGGGCAGAAAAAGTTCAAAGCGAACATGTGAGGTCTCCGATGACTCCTCGAGCAAAGTTATGAGAGAATTAGCCTTCCTGGTAGCTTAAAGGTGAAAAAACAAGAAGAAAATCCCTTCCTCTTACACATTTTATCATGCATGTAGCCTTCTAATAAATTATTGAGAAACATGCCAATTAATAGTTTATCTTTTAAAACATTCTTATCTAGATTTTTTGAACAAATAGAGAATTGGATGGGCATTCATCCATCTTTTTATTACTTTTTTCCCACATTAGGGAGTGCTGTACATTTCCACAAGCCATAACAAATGGTCCCATTTGCTGTGGGATTTGCTCTCAGCTGGGACACAGACTGTGGTATGTCTTTACTACCAAAAAGATGTCTGTTTTAAGGAAGGGGAATCAGTATGCATTACTATCCTGCTCTGAAATCCCAGTAGCATCAAATACAGTTTTTACTACACTGTACCTCAGTGAGGCCAGCACTGAACTTTACAACAAGAGGTGACTTTACCCAAGTATATTAGGATAAAACCAAGAAAGATTTGTTTCCTTGACGGTTTTACTGGGGCGGGGGGGGGAAGAAACAAAAAAAATCTCTTTTATTTACAACAACAACAAAATAACCCTCTTTGGCAGGGAGTGGTGGGATCTAAGGTAGATCAGAAACAGAGGGAGGAAAAAAAAATAGGTCTGTTGACTCATCCTGTACACCACTGCATCTTGACTCTCATGATGTACCCATTGAATGGATTCTGTAATTTTAAAATGAGGCCAGCTTTTCAACAAGTGTGCGTTGCTGTGAATCCCCTGCAGTCCATGGAGCTACTTACAGTAGTTGAAACCTTGACCTTTTAAACTTTTGCCTTTGTCTATCTGTATCGCTCCTTTTCCCTTTTTAGCTGTCTATGGAAACATAATAAAATGATTTTTTTTATAGCATTTAATTACTGCTTACATTGACATCCTCCAAGAAAGCTTGAACACTCGGGATTTATTCACATACAGGATTTATTTAACATTTAGGGTTTATTAATTTTATCATTAAACCTTAATGGCTACTAGAACTTAGTCTATACCTGAAGAGACATGCCTATGAAATTAAAATGGCAAACCCTGTTGCTGGAGGTGTTCCTTGTGCCACAGAAAGGGTTCTGTTTCCAGTATATTTAAACCAGCTCTCCAAACCAAGATGTGCTGATAAAAGGCACTCATTTTGCTTGAACAATGGCATCTATATTTGGGGTTTGCTAGCTGTATCAGTTGATGGTAAACTAACAAAATGGTTTCATAGATCAGCTTCTTGCTTCAATCTTAAAGCAAAGCCTCCGTAAAACTTTTAAACTTGAATAAAAAAGAAGAGAAAGGAGAGATTAGTGATAGCTGAGTTTGGTTGCTGTCATGTAAGTCAAGTAAAGAGAAATTACACCTACTCTGGGTGGAACGGTGATTCAGATTGTTCACCTTGAAGTTGAAGAGCCTCTAAAAGGAAATTTGGTTCTGTTTCTAAGTGGATGTGTGTGGGAGACTGACATTAACACCTTGAACTGAAGAAACTATTCTCTCGGTCCCTTTTCACAGCTGACTAAACACAAACAGCACTGGTTTAACAAAGAACCACAGACGGCAGGACTGATTATAGCCCACGCTGAATGAGGAGCTTCATTCAACAAGGTAAACGAAGGTCAGATTAATCACGGATCGCGTTTCCCCCACCCACCGAAGCCCTTACCTTACATTATACATGTCATTCATTGTGCTACATTTCTAGAATGTCAGCCCAAAGCCGGGATTCTCCACCAGCCTCATTAGCCCTTGGAGCAGACTCTGCTGACTTTGAGGTCCATACACGTGCCACCTCTACTGCATGAGTGGTCAGTGTAAAAATACATTAAAAGAGGAAGAGAGCAGCACGATTTTAAAGGTGTCAGTATCTCTTTCTTAGCTACGTTGCCAAGCCATATTAACCACAACATGAAAGATTCCTTTATTTAACAGGTCAGGTGTGTACTTTAAAAGATCACTTTACAGTTACCTTTGATAGATGTTCTAGTAGCTTAGGTCACCTAATTTGGGCTTCAAGTCAGAAGTAAAGGCTAGCATAAATCTCTAATTTCCCTGCTCCAGTATTGCTTTACGATAACCCGATCTGTTCCACTGCCTTGTCTCCCAATTACTCTACAAGGTTTGAGTGCGTTTGAGGAGATAAGGACCTCAGGAAAAGCTCTTGATGTTCAAGACCTTAAGCCAAATATTTTTATTAAGATCTTTCTCACACTGTGAATATTAAGTATTTATAGCCGTACTGGGCCAGGAAGAAGGCAGTGCTCAGGTACTTCAGCTGGGGTGTTTCTATCAAGTTGGCAGACCTTCTGACTATTTTAATGACAGCATAACTCCATTCACTTCACATGATATGCAAAAAATATTACGGGTGGCCATTAAAACTCTATTTCCGTGTTTCCCAAATCTTCCTGAAAACTCGTGGAAATCACAGTAATACAGCTGAAAGCAGCTAAGGGGTGCATGCCTGCAAGCCACGACAGGGTGCCCTGGAGAACCTCACAGGACCAGAGCGAGCAACTGCTGCAGGGGAGCGGAGATGCTGTCTGCTACTTCCAGCAGTCAGACTGCCTTTGATACCTTTGTCTGACTCTGCACTGTTCAGGGTAGTACACCTACATGTTTTCTTGGCAGGCACTTTGTGTACGTTGCCCATTTAAATCAGAAATGGAAATTGAACTTTGGGCTAACAAATGTAGGGTAAGCTTGAGGAAAAAGGATAGAAGCCTCTAGCGTGATCATTGTAAAGGCTTTTAAAATAGTTACAGAAGTGCCTTTGGTTTGACCTAAAATCATCATAGATTAAGTGTACCACAAAGAGTCCAAGGATGACCACAATGAAGATTTACTTTTTTATGAAAAAAATAATGTAAAATTCAGGATTTCCAGCGTGCGTTTTGGAGCTGGTCTTTTGGAAGTACTTGCCTAGGAGTAGAGGAAGGGAAGAGAAAGAGGCCAGAGAAAATGAAACATAAGCAGAAGGTTGAGCATGGCCAGCTTTCAAATCAGGATGGTTTAAGGTGCATGAAGAGACAGGACTTACGTTTGTAGCCAGGATATGAATGACTTAAAAAAATAAGACAAAGTGCAGAACATAATAGCTCTCTCCAAAAGTGAGCAGACAAAAAAAATACAGGGAAGATAAGTGGGATGTGCCACAGGTAAAAACAATAATTACGAGAAGGCTGGGAGACTATTAGTTGGCAGAATTTTCTAGGACAATTTTGATTTGCAGACATCCTTTCAGTGGCTGTAGGCATTTCCTGCTTTGGCTGCAGTTTACTCAGATGTGTAATGGAAAGAGGAAAAGATACTCGATGAAGTTAAATGCAGTCTTTTGAAAAGTGTGAATATAAGTATGCATAAACCATGGACTGCTTTTAAAGTCCAATGGAAAATGCATAAATTCAGGAAATGGTATAAATTGGCGTAACTCTATTTGGTGGTAATGTAGGCATTTACCTTAGGTGAGTATTTGGCTCCTTTTTGCTCATGTTGTGCCAAGACTTTCACACTCTCAGGGTGATTTTATTAATATCCTGCTAGCTATTTATTGAACCCCACCTGGCAGGGTTCAAGTACTTCTTTAGAGATGCTGGAAGTCCTGTGTTGACACTGGAAACAATGTACCCCGGAGGCTTTCAGCATTGGCCAGAGCATGTTTTGCACTGTAGAAGACCAGACCCGGCATGTTCATCTTAAATAATGTTGATGTCTTGCATTTTGTTTGATAGCTTCACATGTAATGACCTTGATACGTTAGAGTGCAAGATTACTAATGAGAAATATTACGAAGAGCTGAGAATACTAGAAATCATATGTGGAGCAAAACAATTTTGGGGCAATGTAAGTCCCTTTGGACAAAGACTACTTCTATTTTTATTTGATTAAGACCTAGCATGCTTAGGCCTGGCTCTGTGGCTGCAGCATTTATCAGTTTTCACCACTCAAATAACACAGTACCATGTGTGTGCACATATGAAACTTCAAGCCACATCTTAAACCAGTATCTAGTTCAGAGTGTAAAAGTAAATCCTAGTAAATTAATGGAACTAGCTATATGTTTTTGAACACTGCCAGAGCAGAACGATTGAGGAAGGAGGCATTGACAATCTTCTGAACTCATTAATTCTCAGGTTGGTCCCTACAGACAGGGCACATACTGTGGCATGAAGGGATGAATGTGGGAGACTCTTGATCTGCTGTTGAGCCAGGACACTCCTCCTGAACCTCGCTAGCACAGAGTGAAGGAGGAAGCTGGAATAAGGTGATAGCAATCCCATCAGTCCCCACCTACACAGCGTTTACAGGAAAGCTTATTTCCCAGAAGACAGGGAATCTGAGATTGCAATGCTAACTTAGAACCACATCATGATTTAATTAAAAAGCTTGTACTACATGGAATTAATATGGAAAAGATTGAAACCTGTGTCACTTATAGATACAAAATAGAGTTATTCTTACAAACACTGTGGTGGGTTGACCCTGGCTGGATGCCAGGTGCCCACCAAAGCCACTCTATCATTCCCCTCCTCAGCTGGACAGGGGAGAGAAAATATAACAAAAGGCTTGTGGGTTGAGATAAGGACAGGGAGAGATCACTCAACCATTACCGTCACAGGCAAAACAGACTTGACTTAGGGAAATTAGTTTCATTTATTACCAATCAGATAAGAGTAGGGTAATGAGAAATAGAACTAAATCTTTAAAACACCTTCCCCCCAGCCCTCCCTCCTTCCCACCTCAACCCCACTCCCAATTTTCTCTACCTACTCACCCCCCGCAGTGGCGCAGGGGGACAGGGAATGGGGGCTGGGGTCGGTTCCTCACCCCTTGTCTCTGCCGCTCCTTCCTCCTCAGGGGGAGGAGGACTCCGCACTCGGGCCCTGCTCCAGCGTGGGGTCCCTCCCGCGGGAGACAGTCCTCCACCAACTTCTCCAATGTGAGTCCTTCCCACAGGCTGCAGTTCTTCACGAACTGCTCCCGCGTGGGTCCCTTCCCCGGGCTGCAGTCCTTCAGGCACAGCCTGCTCCAGCGTGGGTCCCCCACGGGGTCACAAGCCCTGCCAGCAAACCTGCTCCAGCGTGGGCTCCTCTCTCCACGGGGCCGCAGGTCCTGCCAGGAGCCTGCTCCAGCGCGGGCTTCCCACGGGGTCACAGCCTCCTTCAGGCACCCACCTGCTCCGGTGTGGGGTCCTCCCCGGGCTGCAGGTGGAGATCTGCTCCACCGTGGACCTCCCTGGGCTGCAGGGGGACAGCCTGCCTCACCATGGTCTTCCCCACGGGCTGCAGGGGAATCTCTGCTCCGGTGCCTGGAGCATCTCCTCCCCCTCCTTCTTCACTGACCTTGGTCTGTAGGGTTGTTTCTCTCACGTGTTCTCACTTCTCTCTCTGGCTGCAGTTGCCCTTGCACAGTTTTTCTTCCCCTTCTTAAATACTTTGTCCCAGAGGCGCTACCACCGTCGCTGATGGGCTCGGCCTTGGCCAGTGGTGGGTCTGTCTTGGAGCCGGCTGGCATTGGCTCTTCTGGACATGGGGGAAGCTTCTAGCAGCTTCTCACAGAAGCCACCCCTGTAGCACCCTCACCCCCAAAACCTTGCCACACAAGCCCAATACAAACATATAAAAAAAGCCTGGCCTTTTTAGTGGGCTCACTAGAGAGTGGCTCCACCTGACGAAAGATCATTCTAGACACTGACATCGCATCTGTGCTAATAACATGTGCAGATGACAGAGAAATTGGCAGGGTAGTAAAGAAGGAAAAAAAGTTACCTGTGCTGTGCAAGATGAATGGCTTAATTAGGTTGTCACCACAAGCACAATGTATTTTAATAAACCTAAATAGAAAATAATACACATGGAGCAAAATTGCAAGTTCTGGTTTGAAGATGAGAGACCGTCTTGGCAACCAGTCACACAGGGGCGTGCTTAGTAATCTGTGGTAATTGCCTCCAAAGTGACTGCTCAGAGGAACTCTGTAGACAAGAAAGCAAACGGCCTGCAGGCATCTGCTGATATCTGGGATCTTGGAGGTACAAAACAGGGCACCAAGCAGAGAAGTGGCTGTGCCCATACATGTAACGCTGAGTATAAAATGTTATGTCCAAGCGGGATAGTTGCATTTCAGAAGGAAATCAGAAATTTGAGAAGAAGATAAAAATACAATAAAATGAAGTAAAAACTACTAGGCAAGTCTCATTATATGAGAGGACTGAAACTTACAAGTTTAGAAGAGAAGATCACTATGGATAGGCATTTAAACACTGAACAGCTATTTGCTGGTGTGAGCTTTTTGACCTTTCCTTAAAGGCATAATAAAATCTAATCACTGGGAAGTGGAGTTTGAGAAATGGAACTTCAGAATAAGATGTAATTAAGATGATTAACTCCCAGTATAATTTTTCTACTGGATGCTCCATTCTGCCATCATGGGTTTGCGCCTCAAGAAATTATGAGAAATTTATGTCCAGCCACAATTTCAAATTTGACTTTAATTTATGGAAGAAAATCTGCATGTTCTGATTAAACAAAGAAGCCAACAAAACTAGCTAAGAACAACCTCTACGTTAATTAAACAGCAGTGGTCCTTATCTACTTGTTGATTTTACATTCATGATAATGCCAAGCAGCTAATGCAAAGGATCACGCAATTGCAAGAATCAAAGCATTACTCCTTAAATAATAAAAAAACCTGAAAGTAAACATAAACAAAGCCTACAATAATATTCTATTATAAATCCATTACTGGTCCAAACTAAAATACTCATTTAATGAACAGAAATGTCTAACCACATTAACTGTTTGGACGTATTTTGGCTTTCTTTGTGTTTGAGCATATTTCACACCTCAAATGGATTCATCAACTGTTTACTTCAGAATGCCAAGCTTATTATGTCCACTGTTTTTTTACCAGCCTATAAAATCTGTTTGTCTTTTACATTTTAAGGAAATAGAGAGAGTTTCATAAACACCATATGCACTGCTGAAGACAAAACTCTCCACATTGTTAGGAGTCTTTGTTTCATGCTGTTGAAGTAGTTCTTGGATTTAGATGGATCAAAATTCCTAAAAAAAACCCTCCTTAGAAATATATTAAGGATGGATTAACCTTTGTAATATAACTTTTGTGGTGGTGTGTGAGAATTTCTTTGTAAGGTATGACCCAGCTAGTAGGCCATTTACCTTTTTAGCAGAGCAATCATTACAAAAAAGGTTGAGCTGACAGGGTAGATACTAGTTAATATGTTGTTAACGTGTATGTCACAGTATTCAACTTATTCTTTAGCATCTGCATGCATCTAAATAAAAGGTATGAAGCCAATGTGGTATTTCATTCACTGCTGGGAGCTAAGCTGCTGAAGGAAGTAGATTTAGCAATAATAACATAAAGAACAGGCTGTACTGGCGATGCCAGCAGGTGGGTTACCTCCCGATTCGTCGCCCAGCTCCCCTGTGTGCCTACAATGTCTGCTCCTGAAGGGAGACCTAAGATCCACATAGACCTAAAATTCCTGGGTTTGAAATTAACACCTCCATTGAGCACCTTCAGTGAGAGTTGGACAAGTTGGTTGACTCTTCCTCTAGCCAAATACTAATTTCAATTCTTTGGCTATTAACCTGACTTGTAAGATGAAAATTACTTGAGTCAGCACCATGACATCTGTTCTATAATTGTCCATGGGGACAAAAAAGCTAAAAGATAATTTTTCAAATAAAAGTACTCCTGTGTGATTGCTCTGTGTGTCATTATTGCGGTTTGATAGTCTGTGGGTTTGTGAATGATAAAATATGAAATTTAACATAGTAAAATACATAAAAATCTGTCCTTGAAAGTTATAAATCATTAGATTAATTTATCTTGGTAAGGAGGATTAAAGAGAAACTAAATAGCTCTGTGTGAGTGTATGCACGTGCACATGCGTGGGTGTGCGTGTGATTGTAGGGGACTTGTGTGTTAACATTTCTGATAGAGGGGAATTTATCTAACAAACCACAATCAGACAAATCTCTGCTTTAAATAGGACTGTGACCATAAGATAAGGCATGTAAAAAGCTATCTTGCTATCTGGTACTATCAGGGCAGAAACATGAAATTCTTATGGTGAATTTCTCCAGCAAACACGTTCTTAGCAAAACTCAGTGTCAGAGAGCTAGAGCCAGAAAATTTAGAATAAAAATAAGAGGCACAGTTTGTGTAGCGAGGTTAATTAACCACAGAAACTACTCAGTAAAGTGTAGTTGAGTCTTCAGAACTTGAAATTTCTAATCAGGATGTACAATGTTCTCTACAATATATCCTAGCTTAGCTCAGGATTATGAACCTATGGTAAGAATCTATGGGGAGAGTCTGATCTTTCTATGGGATGATCTTTTGGCCTTAAAAATGTCCAAAATAATTATTTGAAATAATACTGACAAATGTATGGACTGTGGCCAGTGTCTGAGCACTGCAATCAGTGTATTCCCCCAGTGTAGCTTGGTGGAACCTCATCTCATGTCCTGGTTTGTGATGCCTTGCTAAACTAACACAAAGGGGCTGATCTCATCCCATGATGTGGAGAAGCAACCCAAACAAACTTCAGATGTTTCAGTTTACATCTTTTTTGAGAGGAAGTGGTGTATTCTCTTCGTCAAACATAGGTGTCCCAGAAGGAAGCAACTTGCTGGCTCTGAGTGGGAGGGAGGACTCGATGACCTCCAGAGGTCCCTTCCAACCAACATTTTTATGTATTTGTGAGGTTGCTTGCTCAGTATTACTTAAAATATAAACATTCTCAGGCCAGTCACTAAATCTGAGTACAGTCACCGAAGTGGTTTTTTGTTGCTTATAACCTCTATGAGTAGAAGTTAGTCTTACATAATTAGTACTTTACACGACATTCCCAAGTAAGATAATTCAGACTTTGGTGACACAAGGTTGGCAGTTTCCTCCACACTTACGTGGAGCTTCCTCATACAGTCTTGGAAAATGTCAGACATACCTGAAATGAATGGTGGCTACAGGTTTTTATAAACTTTGGAAATGGAAATTTTAAAAAAATTATTAATGTGTCTAATTCTGGACATTAAAATTATAAAAAAGTTTACTTTGAAGTGCCATACTTGACACTGTTTTTAAGTTTTTCTTATTAAAGTTATTTTTAATGTTTTGTTGAAAACAAGAACTTTTCCTGCCTAGAAATACACAGTTATGAAAATATTTAAAATGAAATTTTACAGTCCAAACAGCTGGCACAGCATAGTACTTTTAGCATCTGTATTTCCGTTTTTGCTTTGTGTATCCTTATACTCACAGAGCAGAAGAACAACAATGCAACACGGTCATTCTTTGATAGGCAGATCTTCCAAGAAGCACAATCAAATTCACGTTTTTCATATCATCCTTGTTTAAAAAAACACTAGGTTTAGAATGGATTACGTAGGAAATCAAAGGCAAAACAGGACACGTTCTTGCATGAGGAAACACAGGGTTTTAAGTTAGCTCCATATTAAAATAAAGGTGGTGAATCATATGTAAGAAAGAAATACAAATAGTAGGACTTTTTTGTAATTGTCAAAAAATACTTTCTTCTTTACATATGTGTATATTTAAAACTCTTGCTCTTTTGATATCCATGAGAGAACTAAAGGTGCCTGGGAAAATAAATCATGTGAGAATGTCAGTACTGGCTGCTGCAGAGCCCAGAGGTGGTTTGGACAATGCTTTGGAAAAGTGAAGTGTTGTGGAAAATATTACAGTGTTGTGGAAGAAGTAATAGTTTATTAAACATAAGGGCTGCAAAAATGAAATGATGTGTGGTCTGGCAAATGTTTTCTTTTTAAAGTTATGCATCCTGCTCATCCAAAAATATGCTAGAAGAACCCAGAGCTAGTTGAGGACCAGCAGCTGTACATGCCTGCTGAGCACAACAATCAGAGGGAGTTAATGCAGATCTGCCCTTAGCACTTCTCTGATGCAGATTACAGTCATTTTTTTCTACAAGTAGAATAACAGTGATAACGAAACCATTTTCAGAGAAATACTGTATATCTTTTAGGATTTATTTTAGGAGGAGTTACCAGTATTTACTGCTCCGCGAAAAAACTGAAATTATGTTCTTAAATTACATGTAGTCACAACACCAATGCTTTGTGTTATTACCTTGTTTCAGGATAATAATCTGTGCCCCAAAGCATGCATATATGCTGCTGTGTCACTGGGGCTAGGACTAAAGACCCTCTAAAGTAAAACCAGAAACTGAGGCCACCGTGCGCACTCGTCCCCTAAATTGCACACGCGAAGTACGAGCCCACAGGAGGAGTAAGTAAAGCAAATCCATAGCTGTGGTACCTCAGAGTTAGCACGCAGTTAGTTTGTAGAGTTGGGAGCTGATAGCATCGTGGCAGGAGAGCAGGAAACATCCTCAATTCCTGTAGCTCTTAATGAATCGACTAGTGTCACCGGAGCCCTTTGCAAAAGCTATTCTTATTTAAATTGTAGTTGCTATGAATGTGCATTAGTTTGTTAAAGTAATTTGTGGTTTGTGTAAAGTAATTTTCAGTTTAAAAATTGAAGAATTTCCCCCTAAAATTCCATAAAGAAAGAAGTTATTGTCCTTGTTTTGTTTTGAAAATTGAAATTTGAAAATTTTGTTTTGTCAAAAATAGATGTACATGACTTCAGAAGCCTTAGGTGCAGGTTTGTGCAGATCTTCACGATGATTATGCTGTGGCAAAGCCAGTTGGTGTGCTGGTGTGACTGAATTTTGAACACTTCATTAAACAAATAGGAACATGTGATGTAATGAAAAGGAATGATGCATTTCCAGAGCCTGAATTCCAGAACTAGAGCTCCTTGGGTATCTATCTCAGCAGCACAGAAAGCAGTCTGTTCCTTATATCTTGACCTCTCTAGCACAGCCGGCTGCGGTAGGAGTTTGAGATGAGAATCTGATAAAAACTGAATGAGGGCAGAAGGGGATTCTGAAGTGGAAGAACTGCTCTTCAGAGCCTAAAGGGGAACCCTAAATAATTGACATAAATGGCTGGTGTGTCTGAAGACAGCAGGTGCTGAGTGGGCTAGATATATATCATTCCCTAAATAAAATGCATGTCAAGAAATAAAATTAGACTGTCATCCTGAAAGTATATTCTTCTAGTGTTGGTATTAAAAAGCCAGCTATATCTCTTCTGTCATCCAGAGTTAATAAAAAATGATTACATTCACGAGGAAAATAATAAAAAATATCCAAAACTTTTAGACAAGCATCAGCTTCTTTATCTCTGCTTTGCAGAAGCCAATTGTTTCAAAGCTGCAATTGTAAATGCAGCACCTCTGACTTCAGCTAAGTCACTTAGTCAGATTAGGTAACATTGTAGTTGAATTGCAAATCTTAAATCTTTTTCCAGAAGTGAAGACTTTGTAAAGGAGATACAAGAGGTTTTCAGGATGGCTGTTGTCATCGGCTGTTGACACCAGCTTAGGCCTGGCATTGCAAAACAGTCAAAACTAGCAGAGCAATCCTTTATGTATTGCACTGGAAAAGGGTTTTCCTCAGTAAGAAGGCAAAGAAAGAATTCAGCAAGTCCCTTCTAGACTTATGTGCCCTCTGTATCACTGAATAATTGATGAAGATAGTTGAACAAAATCATCTCCAGCTGCAGCTTCAAGAGCGAAGAAAAAATGGCAAAATTTTCTTTAAACTAAGGAATAGCTGCTTTTTGATTAAGCAATGTTTAAACAACATAGAATCATAGAATCATAGAATCATTTCGGTTGGAAAAGACCTTCAAGATCATCAAGTCCAACCATTAACCATGCCCCCTAAACCATGCCCTGGAGTACCCTGTCCACTCGCTTTTTGAATACCTCCAGGGATGGTGACTCAACCACTTCCCTGGGGATTCCAGAGGGTGCATTTGTCCTCGTTATGAACTGCAGCGCTTTGGGGTCTTTGCAGGCAGTTCTGACTGCAGGCGTTGCCTGCTGGTGCTTTGCTTGCTCAAGAAGGACAGGCAAAATTCAGCCAGCGTTACAACGCTACACCCCCAGGTGCAGTTGAAAATGAATAGGGGTAGCCACAGTCATGCCGTAACCCACCCCTGCGTTCAAAATTATGGGCACCACTTGATCCTAATACAATCACAGATGACCACGCAGAAATGGGATCACTCCAAACATTTTGGTGACAGTCCCATTGGCGAAGGCCTCGTGCTTCTGATAGCCTGGATGTACCCTGAGATGTGGGATTGCCTCTCCGGTTTGCCCTGTCTTCTTCAGCATTGTGCATGTTCATTTGTGTAAGAGTCTTACCACAGATCTAAGGTTTGAGTGCATGAGATGATAGAAAACTTTCTTTCGCCCTTTAGTTCAGAGACACTTAAAACTAAACAAAACGTTCAAGATGTTGCAATCAACAATTTTGTAATCATCAATCATTATAGCAATGGACTCCAAGACACAGCGAGAGGCATTTTTTCAACACCAAATTATCACAATTTAGGCACGGAAAAGGAGTGACTATGCCATGCTTCCCTAAATCCCCAGTCACAGTGGTTTGGGTTATGGCCAGTCAATTCATTTAAGCATACTGTAAGAATCTGAACAGAGTTGCAGGCCCATCTTTAGGGAGAATTTTTTGTTTCTTTAAGTAAAATTTTTGTTTGAATGCATTAGAAAGACACATTATTGTGGCAAATTGTTGGTGTCCTTCATTTGTTTTTCAGATAGTTATGATGCTGCATGCAGGGTATTATATCTAGCTGTTCTCTCCCTTTATGATTCACTATTTCCTGCACTACTTTCTTGTTGCAAACCTACATGTTTTACAGACAGTAATTAGATAGATTTCATATCATTTCTTTGTATTCATTTCAAGTCTTTCTTTTCATTTTCTGTATGGTGAAACTGTAAACATCTTTCATTTTGTACTGATTTTAGATCTAATAAAAACATGGAGCAATAAGGCTATTGTTATAAAATTAATGAAAAGAGATCCTCCTGTAGATAGCAATGAAGTGGAAGAAATTAACATAAAATTCTCATGAAAAGAATTATTTTACTGTATAAAATATCTATTTTGTGGCACCTACAACTGCAATAGCACTTCAGAGTACAAGCCCAAAGAGTTTACTATTTCATTTCAGATGCACTGCAATTTAGAGCTTGCTTCCAAGAGGAAAAGAATTTTTCTGAGGTGGGGAGAGATCTGATATCAAACAGAAAATTTTCCAGCTCTTTAGGGAAGGTGTGGGATGGTGACATAGCCAGCACTGCCCTATCACGCACCTCTGCTCTTTTGGTGGAAACACAGCTTGAAAATTACTTTAATAATCTCCAGTGTCTACATCCTCAGTCCTTGTTGCCACAGTCTCCAAAAAGAGTGACTAGCTGATCCAGGGAGTTGTTAGGAGTGCATGGCTAAGCTATGAAAATAAGAAGACATTAAAGGGCAACCTAGGACTGTGTGCTCAGTCAGAATTTCTGCTGATGACAAACAGGAGTTTTTGCCTATGTGAGGCCATCAGGACTTGGCCTAGTAATTTACAGAAAGAATTAAGTGGATGAGATCAGAATCCACTCCCCGTTACACAGCAGTAAATTCAGAGTAACTTTATTCACTGACATCATTGGAGCTACTCTGGATTTACACCAACTTCAGTGAGAGCTTCTAATAGTCTATAGAGAATTTAAACTTCATGCCTGAATGTGCAAGAGTGAGAATTGGCTGAGTTATGCAGAGCTCAGCACAGACAATTGTGTCCAAAGATAACACTGAAGAGGAGCTTTTTGCTGCTGTTCTTATTGTGCTTCTTGCACTATTAAATTCTGCTCCTGTTCCAAATGTATCTGCAAGAATGAAAGACTTGCAACTACAAATGGACTATAAATTATTTATTGTTCCTGAGCTTATTCTCAGGATAATATCCAAGGACCCATAGATATTAATTCTGCATATTCCACGGATGAGTTAGATGACCCACTAGGCTCTTCAAATGTCAATTTGTTCATTCCTAGAATCTATTATAGCAAAGATGTATAGGATAGTCCTTAATATATTATCAGAACACTTTGCATTGGTGTGTTAAATACTTCTTTAATAATCTGTGGGCACACTACCTCTGCTTCCCATGCTTGAAGATAAACCCTCCATAAGTTTTTGAAAATCAAGCTCTCCAAAGAAGAGAAGCAATGAACAACCTATTTGGAATCACCTGTATTCTTCAGCTCAATGCCAGCTGAGGATGCGAGGAATTCAAAATCAAGTCCATTACGGCTGGATGTTCACATGCATGTGTCATACGAGATGTGAGCCAAGAAAGGATCATCTAGTGACGTAGCCTTGTGAAATAAGATAGCTCTATCTCGACAATATAAGTCTGATTTCCATACATCTATTTTTTCCTCCTGTTATCTCTAATATGTAGAGGCAGCTGTAAACTGTCAAACTAGGAATCTGAACAGAGGAGACTTTTTTTAGACAATGCTATTTGTGCCTTAGAAATTATTATCCTACACTGAAAACCTGATTTATATGACTTCTTTTTGTTAGCTGATGACCATGAGAATATTACTGCAATCACATGCCGAATTTACATGTGTATATATTTTTATTTATATATTTTTGATAGGCAAGGCACCTAGTAAGATAATATAGTCAAAAGAAGTTAGTTAGGCACAGCACCCATTTGGATTTCTTTCTGAATTTCACTAAGAACGTACGTACCTTAGGCAACACTGTAAATCCCTTCCCTGACCTGTTCTTAGCCATTAAGCGAAAGTACGTTTTCCCTAAGGAACTTAAAGTCTGTATTAATGGACATTCCTGAAGAGGTAGAAAATGGTTGAGATTTCTTCCTACAAAGTCACTAAAATTAAGGACAGGCTGTTGGGGGCAGGGGGAAAACTCAAAGAAGCATCTTCTTTTCTTGTTCTAGCATGGCTCAGCAGTTGACTTGGTTTCTCTAACCAGCTCTGCTTCAATTTCCAGCTTGCATGACATGGTGAAAGTTTGCTTTTATTTTTAATAAATATTTTCTTTGAGAAAAATGACTCTTGGCTCAAGTTCCAGTCCTTTGCATTCTGAAGCAGCAATTAAGCAATTAAATTAGAGCCTGTAAATAGCAAATGTTTCCATTATAAAACCACTAGCAGCTCCACCTCTTTAAAAATTAGTGCGATAAAAATGCCTCAGAAATTCTTTGAAATCAGATCTCTGACAAGTATCTAATCTTCATCTTTAAGATAGTGGGAAGAACAGAGGTTATGTAAAATCCATGTATTCCTTCCAAACCAGAAAGCACTTCGGTTTCCCAGCTACCTAAATTACCTTTGCAAAGTTTTATTTAGTATTACTGTACTTAAGGCAGTACTGATAATCAGGTGCTTCAATGCCATCGCCTTTGGTTTTGATCACTTGAAGAAGATACATGTTAATTTTTCTTGTTTCATCCCATCTACTTTGTGGTCTTCGCCATCTCTTTCATTCTACTCCAGATGTAAACAGATTCTAGCTGCACAACTTCTCTTTTGGTTCTGCTTTTTTAAAACAGCAGCATTTTTGGCTTTGGCATCAACATGAGGATAATTACCATGTGGTCTCCATTTGCTTGTAGGTTGAAGACCCCCACCCTAGATCAAAAACAATTTCAGTTGACTGAAACAGCATTTCCCAGCAAATGGAAATGATGCATATCTGGCAACTTTTCAGTGTAAAATGAGTCATCAAAACACACTGAGTGTTAGCATCTTCACCCTTCCTTCCCCCAGCTCTTAATCCAATAATGGCTAAGCGTGGAATAAAGCTTCATCTTCAGTATGTATACAGAATACATAGGGGTACAAAGATAAACACTTGATTGCAAGGCAGTTATATAATGAAAAAGCATATAATTTGAATCAGATTGGGCTGAAATTAAAATTGCAACAAACTATTTGCCAGAGATTCAAACTGTGGAGAGTAAATTTGCTCTTTCCCTAAATTTCTTCTCATCTTCTCTCAGTGTAGGAGTTCTGCATTGTCGTTTGTTTATTTGGTTTCTGATAAAAAAGACTGAGGAAATCCACTGCCACTCATACTTCAAATGAAAAGCAAAATTTAAAAAAGAAAATACTGTCAATGTTTCTCTAAAAATCTCAGTGATGAAATATCTACTCTAGGAACAGAAGTCAGAGGTGGTTCTGTAACTGCAAAGTGATATTCGGGGCAGTAAATGGAATCATTATATGGAGAAGGGAAGGGAAGGGAAGGATGCAAAAAGCTTTGAAGCTTAGAGAGAGAAATCAGGAACACACATGTGCCACTTAAAAAGCTGAAATTTGTAAAAAAAGAATTCTTGGCATGGGTGCCCTAGTCTCTGGGCAAGCACATGACTACTACTGTGTTAGACTCACATAGAGTTTAACTGGTGAAAGCCAGCAGACCAGTGCCAACCCTGTAGGTGACTCTCAGTTCCTAAGGAAGGACTGTGTGGCTGTCAGCTAAGTGGTAAAAAAAGTGATCATTAGAGCCATACTCAACACACAAGCCATGGTCATGGATGATGTTTCAAGCTTCCAGCTTTGGATGAGTTCACTATCAAGTTTGTGATGAACCAGTTCTGTAATTCTTCAGATTTCTGAAAGCTCTGATAGCAACTCAGGCAGAGAGATGTGCGAAACCTGCAGTGGTCGTGGTCTGCTCCTGGTAAGAGAGGAGAACCAACGGTCCTGGCTGATCCTTAGCGCTCTCAGCCACACTTATACCTTTGGTCTATTTGACATGCCTACTGACCAGTCTTTTTTAAATAGGTCTGTGACACTCTCATTCTGCTTTGCATCAGAAGTCCTATTGCCTTATTCAATGAGTACATGAATCTGCAGCACTGTCTGAAAGGAAGGCTCAGTTGTGGAGTCTTTGGCATGTGATGATGGTTTTTTTTATATTTACCTTTTCACACTTGATCAACATAATAATACAACTTACTAAAACTCAGTAATGACTGGGGAAAGCAGAAAAAAGCCATTGCTGCATACTTTGGTCTCTCCTTTAGAGCACATTGGCAAGTGTGGGGAAACTATTCGGTAAGAGATAAATAGAGCTTGGTATGCCACACATACATACATACATACATACATACTTCAGTATTATCCAGCATCCACAACAACAGTACGCGTGCAAAAACTTGTGGTGGTAGGCAAAGAGTATAAGAAAGCTGAGGCTACTGCTTCCCCATCTCTGACTTACATCCTCTTTGGCAGACCGAGGTGCTCTTTCTTGGCGCTGGCTCTGAGGGGAAGAGAAGCCATGTAGCTGCATTAGTGTGGTGCCAACCTCAAGCTGATGCACTTGCACTGTGCCTCTCAGCTAGATCTTCAGATGGTGTCGTTGGCCCGGTGCCACCAAAGCCAATAGAGCAGTGCCAGCAAGCAGAGCATGGGATTTGGCCTTGCATTTTTAATGCATATGATTGGTTTAGACAACGAGATAGGAGGTGATGATCATCTGAATCTTAAAAGATGCAGGAGTGCAGAAAGTCTATCTGTACAATTTCTTAAAAGGAGAGAGGATTGTTTTATTTTTCAGTCTCCTCTTGTCTTCACTCTTTCCCAATCTGTAAACTTCTTTCCCTTTAGCTGGCAAATCTGAGTTTACAGGCACTTTGTTGTTTTTTTTTATTTAAATCTCTGTGCTTTGTTTTGAAATTACAGATATATATTTTAAAAATGTATACCTTCTTGCAAGGCATAATTTAGCCTCAGAGTACACTGGCATTTCGTGTTTTCTTTTGTTATGGCTCACACTCAGTGTCAGAGCTATAAAAGCTGCTACTGTTAATTCACATTTGAGGAAGGAACAAAGGGATCTTTCTGCAGCTTGTGCACCTGGAATGTGAACTGAGAATGGTGACTTCTGCAGCCTGCTTCTGCCAGGTGGCTTTCCCTCGCTACATCACAAAACCAAGAAAAAAAATTTGGAAAATGTTAAAGGTTTGGCTACATTATATTTTAAGGCACTAACCTTGTTTGATGCTGATTGCATGTTTCATTTTTAGATTTAAAAGCCATACTGTTTTGAATTACTTAACCATCCATCAACACAAAGCAACAGAATTGTCAGCTCCTGTAGGATTTTGCAGCAATGCTAAGCTACACTAATTTTAAAGTTTCTGCAGAATTTGTGTTATCATGATGCAAAATGCAGACTGTACTTTTAACGGACAGAAAAGGAAAAGCTCCCTTAATGGGTTTAGATGAAACAAAAAGATATTAAAAATGCATTTGTGTTTCTGCCAAAGCTAAATACAACAGTTACTTGTTTCCTCTAACAATACTTAACATTCATCTTTTTTCAAGGACTTTATAATATTACGTAGCTATCACTTAGGCAGTACTCAGAGCAGATTAGGTAAAAGGAATATGTAGAGACCAGTTGCCCTTGCTTACCCCCAAGAAGTAGTGTGATAGTAAAATCCAAGGCTACAATTATTTTCAAATGTGTTTAAAGTTATTCAAGTTTTGTCTTCTCTTACGGAAGTGTACACTTGACCTAATGGTTTTGCACTACAATATTGGAAATAGTATCTAGCTCACATTTCTGTTGAACTGGTACTGAAAAGAGCTTGCATGCCAAAAAAAGGCCAGAGAAACTTGCTATGTGGTTTTAGAAAGCACAGCTGAGATCTGGCAGGTACAAAGATCTAACAACAGTCCTGGAAGCTCTAGCAAAAGACTTTTACTTCAGTTCTGAGGAGATTGATGACTACAGAAAAATTACAAAATAAAGTATTTGGATAAATACAACTTCAGGATTGGTTCCCCGACAGCTTTTTGGAACCAAAGTCAGAGAAACTTCTCCTGAATTCCCAGGATTAACATTTCATATTATGTTTAAAAAGTTGTGCCAGTGACTTTTATGTCTTCATGATCTATATGTTGTTTTTTAATATTCTAAATCCCCTTTCAGGCAATAAGACTCTCCCAGTAATTCAAGTGGAAGTAAAATTTGCCTAAAACTGAATACATCTCATCAGTATCTTGAGCTTTATTTCCTCCAAATTATCAGATAAACACCATCTTTCTCTGTTTACTTTCTGTACTTGAATATCTGGAGTTGCTTAGATCTTCTACCAAGGCTTGATTCTGATTGCCTTTGAAAGATGGATTAAGGCTTTCCTCATTGTCTTCTACTTGACAGAAACACAGATGTGTTATTTTAACAGCCTTTTTTGCCCTTCTGGACACATAAAGCCCACCTGCTCTTCTGGGACTCTCCTGTTTTTCAGAGGCTGTAATTTGCACCTGGGCTGAAATAGTCCCTGGGGGATAATCAGGTGGCTGGGAGTAGATCAAGTACCATGTGCTTTGGCTGTACCTATTCATGAGCATCTTCATCTCCAACAGGCTAGTGAATATGGGATAATTAGCTTTGTGTAAATACAGTGTCCTCATTAGGATGGGAAATCTTTTGTTAGGTGTTTTATCCTTTTATATAGCAGGGACAATGTAAAGAGTGTGCAATTCCAGATGCAACTGGTTAATATATTTTAAAACAGTCTGAGCAACGTACAGTTTGTACTATGGAGATTTACAAAATTCCCTTTACAAGCAAGTTAATTTCTCCCTCCCCCTTTCCAGCTACTTCTGTCTCTTTGAAAGTGTCATTTAGCTGCTAAGTTTTGTATCTTCAGTATGGTTTGGTCAAGTTTGATCAGATGTGATGTGATAGTCAGATCCCGTCTGGATTCATGTATTTTTATTTCTCCTATTTTCTTTGTCCCACTGCATGCATTTATAGTACATCTAAAAATCTCTCCAGTGAACTCATTACTTGAAATTTTTTTAAACCTTCTCCCATATACTTCCCTTTTGACTGAACACTGCCTGTTTCACCACTTAAAATTACTTCCTGCTATCTCCTAATTTTAGCAACTTCTTCTTTCCTGTCGTTTGTTCGCTTCTTTATGACATGCCTCATGCTCCACAGTCACCATGTTCTCCTTTGTCTTAAAAATAAGTAAAGCTCCATGAATTGGCTTAGTCGACCTGTCCAGCTAGAGTTAGGCAGTCCTTTAATTCAGTGTAGTAATTCATGTGGGAAAAGATATAGCCCCACTGTGAAAAAGGTCCTCTGCCACATGGTCTATCCCAGCACCACTCTTTGGTTGCCGCTAGGTTGGTTGCAAATTTTTCTCTTTGTCCGTTTGAATTTCACCACAATTTGTTGAATATGTTTTCATATAATTCCAGTTGCCTGTCTTCTCATGATAACCATTTTGATTTTCTATGCCCTAGACACTTTTGTTCATCCCTTACTTCTACCCTGCTTCCTCTTTTACACGTGTTTGTCTCTTCAACATTCATATTTCATGCACTGTCCCTGAGAAGATTTTGCCTCAAGCAAAAACTTTGAGCCCTGATCACAGGAAGCCTAAGTATGCTCATGGTCTTGCTGTTTTAATTTTTACTTCACAGCCCTTCAGTGCAAATCGTATTGGTTATGCAATGCCTATACATATTTTGTATACTCTTTCCGTAAAGTGTCTAGAGTGCCCCGCATACCTTCAGGCACTGTGTAATTTACAGATCAGTATAAATGAGAACAAGTTAAAAAGTAATACCATGTTGCCTTCTATTCCTACCTAGTGATTATATCATCTTGCTTTTCTTGTCACCAGTAGCCCATTTATTTTTGCTAATCTTTCCTCTCTACTATGCACAGCAGAGGCTCTCCCGCTGGAGGCTAGCCACTGGAGGCTACTTTTCTAATACTGGTCACAAAACATCTCAGGGATGAGCATTTAATCCTCTATGTTCTGCTCTTGCAGTTTACAATACTGCTTTCCAAGCCCTACACAAATTCAGTGTACACATGGATGTTTTATATGTACATATATGTATGTGTACGTAAAGACAGATGCGTGTGCACACACACACACAAAAGAAGGATGGCAAGTGCAAAATAAAAAGGTTGGAAGCCAGACCTGTCCGGCACCTGACACAAAGAGACACAGCCATCTACTCAGTTTCAGTCTACGGCACGTGAGGCATCCCTCCAGCACAACAAAGCACCTACTGGGTAAAAGGAGGGAGCCATAACACAAAAGGAGCAGGTGAGACAACCTTCACCAGCTACTTCTCACCACATTCTTATCCAGCTGTTGTCCAAAAAGTCAGGCAACAAAAGCAGATGACAAAACAATAAGCATAATTTACCCCTGTTAATCCAGTCCTTCCCCTACTAAAAGTCCATGCAGCTTTAGCAAGGAAACCTATTTCTTTGACTGCCAGACATATTAAATCACACGTTTTCATGCAAGTTACCACATTTATAACCATCACATAATTTAATAATGAAAAGATAATGATTTATTCTGGTCTTGAAAAAAATTTTGGAACCTGTTTATAAAGAAAATGGATTTAATTTTTGGATCTTCGTTTTAAAGCCAACAGAAACCAGTGTCTTTAATTTTAGGTCTAAATGGTGGAAACCAGCATCAGACTGGACTATAGCTTTATTACATTTAGTCAACAAATACTGATATTTGTATTAACAGTTTTCTTAGCAAACTATGCATTTTAATTTAAAAATGTTTTACTCCTTGGACTACAAATGTATTATGTAGGACTATAAAAAAGCTCAATCCACCAACACAACAGTCGGCAGGCTAAAACAGACTGGCACAAAATTAGAGTAAGAGACAGAAAGTAATAATTGCTTGACCTGTAGGTTAAAGAATAAAGAATAAGAGGTCAGCTCCAGTTATATGTTGTAAAGCTTCAAAAGCTTCCAATTGAATCTTAAGATTCATAGGTTATTTAAAAAAATCAAATTTAGTTTATAAGACTTATTAGCTTGGAAACAGAGTGGTAATAAATAAAGACTTGCAGTAGACCAGAGGTGAACTGGGACTGAATACATTTCTCCTAATATATATCAGTCAAAGGTGGTATTAAGCAGAGCTTTTGTCACCTCTGTGATTATTAAGATATAGGAAGAACTTTCAAGGGAAGCAGAGGAAGCTGTAAGCTTCAAGAGTTTAAAGTGGGAATGCATGTGCATCTGGCTATACCTTGGTTTTCTCAGCTCATCTGCTGAAAGAAAGGTCAGCTCTAAGTCCTGCTGAAGGACAGATGGCAGATTAATAGGCTGAAGGCTTCCTACATCCACTTCCTCAGCCCCTTTAAACTTTGCTCAGAAATTCAGTTGATTTGCGTACCTTTACCTGAAAAATATTTTCCTCCCGAAGATGAGCAGATTCAGACCAGAGTAGACATGCTTCCCTTTTTACTACTGAACATAAATGTACCTAATTTACAAATACCGGTGATAAATGGGAAATTTTAGTCGAGATTTATCCCATGAATAACATGGACATCTTGTGGTGTTTGTCTCCTCCACCTTGGCAACCTGAGAATGACCATGACTAAACTACACATTTGCGCAATAAATTCCCCTTAAAAAGTAGAGCGCTACAACAATTGAGGAGGAAGAGGGAACAAAGGAAAACCGATCCTGAACGTTTTTGAAAGACAGACCTTTTTCCCCCTCTTCGACCCTCCTTCCCGACCCCTTCGTAATGGATGTTTCCCTCGCAGATGCCGGGGTATATAAACCTCTTCCCGCGTACAACCTCCTGGGCACCCTCCGTGGGCTGACGCCGCCGGTTCGGGGGTGTCCAGGACACACGGCTGCCATCGCAGACAGACGGCAGCCGGGGGGGTCCTGGCGTGCAGGCGGGCGGGTGGGTGGGTGCTCAGCAGGTACCCTCTGCACTGGTGCCAGCCCCCAGCCCCCATTTCAAACAGGCCGTGTCTCAGCCCCACTCGTGAGCATCCCGAGGCATCCCACCTCTCAGCGCCACGAAGCAGCGCACCAAAGGCCGTGTCCCGTGCCAGCCTGATCTATAGTTCTGCCATTAGCTTACGTGGTGCTAGGGTCATTTCCACACTGGGCACTTTCAAGAGGAAAGGCACTAATTTAAAGGTATGATATTCTTAACTCCAAAATCTGGACACACTTAGCAGTCCCTGCACGTCAACCCACAGAAGAACTGGACTGAAGATTGATAGGGACTTAAGTGGAAGAATGGCCTACTAAATTATACTCCTGGCATTTCTCTAGCAACAAATTTCAAAACACTATTCAGATACTATAGTGGACTGCTCAGCATCAACTCTATTAGCTAGGACATGTAATCACATGGCTACTCTTAAATTAGGAAAGACCAGTTTGGATCCAGACTGCAAACAGTTTCTCTAGACCCTGCCAAAGTTCCAGATACGTCATGTCTTCTGCTTTTCTGCACGATATACTCTGCATGGTTCCAGACCCTTAGGAGTGTCTGCAGGCTGTACTCGTGAAGGCGGTGTGCAAGCCACTGATACGCTGTTTTCCTACAAGCACACTTCTGTAAAAACGGAGTAGTTCGGTAGCAGTTGTTCTAGCGATAGGAAACCCTCCAGACAATGGCTACAGTGATGCTCAGTTAGGAAACATAATCCATTTTTCCTAGGAAGCCTTCAGGTCAGGAAAAACAGGTTACTGAGCTCATTTACAGCTCAGCTGCAAGGGTATAAAGGAAGAAGGCAAGAGCGGTGTCTTTTATGGTGGGAGAAGGAAATGGAAATATAGCTGCTAAAGTAGGTGGCTAAGCATTCATCTGGGTAAGAGGAGAGCTTTGCAGTGCTTTTGTTTGAATGCTGGAGAAAGGGAAAAGTGCAGGTTGCTTTTTTTTCTTTCAGATTTTATTCCAGTAAACAGAAGAAAGAAGCTGTATCAAAACAAGAAAACACTCAAGGCTAACATTAAGCTGCACAAGAAGAAAGCAAATGCTATTTTCTCTTTCTGAGTAAAAAGCTCACCCAGTGCCATTATACATTTTTTTGGATCAAAGATACCTGCTTTGTCTGGAGTCATACAATATATTATTAAGAGTTTGGCTCTGTTGGTAGTGTACTCTTAGGATGGAAAGATTGACACAGTTTTCACCCACCCCACAAGCTGGGTGAAGCAAAGTTGAATTTGCTTTCACTTTAATTAAATATTCAAGTGAGACTTGTGAAGGGCTGCACTGGAACTTTACAAAAAGAATGAAAGATAAACTAATGTACCTCCTTTATTTCTTCTTAATATATAAAACAATCTATAGGTTCACATTTTTAGTGTAATCTCAGTTTCCACCTGCATGTTTCTACACCTCTTTTCCATCTAATGTATGGCAATTTGTCTCACTTCTATGCTTTTATGTGCACAGACAAAACTCATTTGCTCTTGTTCTGTGCGCTGACAAGGGTTTTGGTCGCTGCATTCTCCTGTATCAAAGAACACACCAGGAAAAGGAAATCTGAGGGAATAGATTTATATGTGAAGTGCATATTCACAAATAACTTGAGATTGAAATGTTAACCTCAGATAACCAAGTTTAAATAAATGGTATTTATTCATGTGGTCTTATTACAGACCTGAAGAGTCCCTTAGAAAAATGTTGGGGTCAAGCTTATGCTTGGTGGCCAGACACATGGCCAGGTTCTGTGGCTCTAGAAATCTGAGATACTTCTCCCTCTTCTCCTTAGCCCCTGTCCTCCGCTGCTTTCTTTTCTTTTCTGCCTCCTGCCTCAGCCTACTACATACACCTGCCATTCATCTTTCTCTTTTTTTCCCTTTTTGACCTGGTTTGTGCATCCAGCTACCTGTACTTCAGTTAAATCTCCACTTGTTATCTGCTTATTTCTGTTCCTGGTGCCTCCTCAGTTTTTTCCTTCTTGCCTCACATCTTTCTTTTTCTTTCTTCTTAACTATCTGTGTTTCTCACCCTCTGCATTTAATCAAGTTACCACCTTTCTCCACCAACTTAGCTGCCGGAAGCACAGAGTTATGATAAGCACAAGAGACAACTACTACTCTTAGTCTCAACATTAAGCACCACAGTAGTGGCAATAGCTGTTGACAGCTAATAAAAAAGAGTTGCTGGGAAGGTACTTATGCTACACTCCTCTGTAACATGCATATTCTACAGTGAAAGTCTGTGAGTTTTCACATAGCGAAGCTGGATCAGCATTTTTGTTGGAATGATCAGAGATATCCCAGGTCCATCTCCATGACCCATTTTTAAGTCACTTCTTCACAGCACGGAAGTGCAACAGGTTTCAATGAAACAGAGATAAGAACATATCTAATATGGAAAAAATAAAGAGACTGCATCATATTTCATTCTTGGGAAAGGAGAAGTTACATTAGGTGAAACTTCCCAAGGAAATTCAACTGAAATAAAGTTCAACTAATGTTTTTGGCAAAAATTTTAACAAGTGAAAATAAAATCTTAACACGTGAAATGATGCATCACTTCTATGCATGTTCTGCATAGGACGCTGGCACTGCACAGTGCAGGGCTATATAGGTAGTCGAGATAGCTCAGACTAGGTTTTAGTGGCAGAAGCAAAACAGCCACAGAAGTATGTCTCTGCCTGGACTTACACTCCTCGTTTCCTGATGTCATGAGTCCTGAAGAACAAAAAGCTTTTGCTCAACTATAAATTGTTTCTCTGTGAACATTATGCAGTATAGAAACAGGACACTGCGGGTGAGATTTATTTGATCAAATGCAGATATTTATGACTGAGCTGCTGTACGGATTTCCTTTATGGTTAGCGAGAAATATTATCATTTCTAGAGTGTGACTCACCTCATCCTACTGTAGATATCAACATCACAGTCCAGAACTGCCTCTATTTTTCACTGACTTTAAAGGAAGCTTATGGTGACTAGCTGAGATGTAGACACCTAAAGTGAAAAGAGATAGACCTCACCTTCCATCCACAATATAGTGGTTCAAACTGGAAGATGACTTTTACTCTCTGCGAACACACAGGAATCACGAAACTGTGCTGAGGCACCACTGTGCAACAGAAGTCAGCTAGAATCTTTGAGCATTCAAATATCATGGATACACTTCGTAGGAGCCCCCAAAATGCTGCAGAGTTACATCCTGAAATCGAAGAGCACATCTGCAATGCCAACATCCCCTCTTCTTTGTGTGAAATCAACAATACTTCTTAACAGAGAAAAAACAAACTATCCTTTACATCATCATCATAAACGGCCCGACTTCAGAGGGACCAGCTTTCAACAACAGTTCACACAGAGCAGCAGCAGAATTTTAGCATTTGGTTCTGCACCGCTCTCAACTCCGAGCTGTGACCTCTGGGGAAACACAGTGGGAGGAGCTTGCCGTGGTATCTCTTGGTATGTATCCTACTTTGGCTTGCTGCATTTTGTATAAGAAAGTACGATGTAAAAACAAAAAACATTCTTACTCTGGTTTGTTGGGGTTTTTTCCTTAGTGCAAGAGCATTCCTACTGGCTCTAGTAGAAAGGTTCTCAAGTGTGTTGTAGGCAGAAGCAGGAAATTTGCTCTCCTCATGGATCAAACAGAGTCGGTACTAATAATACAGCACAGGGAAAGTAAAAAAAAAAAAAAGAAAAGAGAAAAAGAAATGTTTAACACTCAGCACTAGAGGAGAGTGAAAACAGAACACACTTTGAAGAATTTCCTCGCTGCAGCACAGCCCTGCATAGGAGAGGCTCCACAGTCAGACTCAACATGTTTTGAAGTTTCTCTGTTTGTTTAATCTTCAGGTCAGGTTTTGGCACTGTGTTATGATTGACACAATATAAAAGAATAAAGGCCCAAACAAGGCAAGGGGGAAAAAAACCTTAGGAAAATGTGAGACTTAGTAAATCAAACTGTCTAAGAAGTAGGGCAACTGAGGTGCTTTAAGAACTGGTGCAAAGTTGTATCTTAGACCAGAAGAGCAGTATCTAGAGATAGCTCTCTTTCTAATAACCAAATCTCATGGCCTAGCTGGGAGCTAAGAAATGATCTCCTTAAAGTCAAGCCTCACTGCAGGGCCTGTGCAATGTGAGAAAACATTACTTTCCATAAAAAATAGAGAATAGAGCCAGAATGCTAAAAATCGCACAGTCAGTGTGAACTATCGTTCTGAAAGATTGCTTACCACAACAATAATTTATTAATGTGGTTATATCACTGCAAATGCCTCTCTCTCAATTACGACCCTCTGAGGAGGATGTGAAAAACTGCAAAAATTCAAAATCTTCTCCATTTCTTGGTAACAGAGACTCCCTTTATTACCATTTTGGACTGTGCATAGTCTGACAACTTGTGAACAAGTTCTACGGAAAACTCGGACTAAATAAAGAGTGCTTCCCTACAAAAGCATAGATGTACATTACAATTGGAGCCCAAGCCCATTGTGTAGGGTGAACAACCCACCCCTCGTGAGCACAAGGAATGAGCATCCCAGAAGGGCACTACCTCCCTGCAGAGGCGTTGCAGTGCTCGCTCTAAGGTGGATTGCCAGGTACTCTCTCTTGTTTAAAAGCAGAGGGTGCGTGCAAAGATGGGAATGGGCAGACCAGATCAGATGGAAATTTCACTGTGTCCAGTGACAGCAGCCTACAGCAGGTGCCTAGGGAAGAATATATGAATGGCCAAAGTATGCTAATATTTCACCATAATGCAGACTAGCCCAAAGCTGTGTCATCTGAAACTGCTCTAGATAGCAGAGCAGGGCAGCTCACAAAGTGTAAAGCACAGAAGACAAAATTTTATTCATTAAGCAACAGGCTGAATCATTATATACAAATAACGGCCCATATCCTAAACTGGAAATCAAATATCCAATATCAGCATTACCAAAAAGAAGAGCAAACCTCCCATTGTCTTCAGGGTATACAGAATTTTATTCCAAGCCCTAAGTAAATAATGATAATAAAAAGTTAGCCTGCCTCATTTACAGCATTTAATATATCTTGTTTCACCAGTGCAAAGAATTCCAGCTTTAGCTAAAGGCCATTCTTTGTTAATAATTATTTTTTACTAGTGCATTACACACTAAATTTAGTTAGTGCATTTGTAAACTATATTAAAAAGGCAGCACCGCAGATAAAATATAAAGGGATGGAATCTGTTAATATGTAGCTACTGTTTTGCAAGGAAACACTTTGAAGTAAGTACCATTACCGTTTTTCGCTGCATGCAGAATGTTAAATTAAAAATTAAAAGTGAGGGTCAGTTTTGTTTGGTTTTGGTTTTTAAATGGGAGTAACTTAGCTTCTATTGTACCCACTATATTTCAAAGTTTAATAAAACAGGTTTTACATTTTATTTAAATCAGTTATATGCTATTTTTACTCTAACCATATATTTCTGACCTTGTCACATCAGAAATAATTTTTTAAAATCAAAATATCATTACAGAATCCAGAAGCTATAATGAAGCTGCTAAACTCTGAAGTCATTCCTGACATGAATAAATTTACTATGAATTTACATCAGTGTGGCACTGGGATTTGGCCCAATGTGTACGTGTGTGGAGCTTTATTCTACAATGCAAGCATTCAAAGAATCAATAATTTGTAAAAACCCAGATTCCAGTTTCCAGACTGAAAATGCTGGAATGAATTATAACCGTATTAGGACACTAAAAACCTTATTAATGTGGTTCCAGGCAGTAGCAGGTTCTTTTCTCAGCCAAGTCACAGAACAACCCTCACCTTTTTATGGCTCAATTGCAACGCAGCTGGGGATTTGCACACAATGAGGCTGTTTTCACCAACAGGGTGACAGCTTTCTACATCTCTGTTGTGTCAGCCTTGAGGTGATGACTAGCGGTGAGGAAATTATCTTAAGGTGGGTAGTTTTGATGGATTTCCTTTCAGCAAAACAAAACCATATGGCGACGCAGCTTTCGCTTAGGCGGAGGTACGCCAGGTAACGAGGGGAATGCCAGGAAACGGTGATGAAGAAACATCCCCAGACACCTGGCCTACCTATCTGCACTGCCCGAACCGATTGCTGCAGCAACCTTGCAGGGGCCTGCTTGCTCTTCAGGAGGACAAAGTGAGGCAGAATTATTTAATGCTCCAATGATCCTCAGTGGAGAACGACTGGATAACAGCCGAGCACATCCCTCCAGGTCCAAAAAATGTCAAACTGAACCTTTTGAGCTCTTGGTGACTCAGATAACAGCTAAATTCCCAGCTAGAACCATTTTATGAAACCGTGTGTTTTGAAGGACAGGGCAGTCCCTGTTTCCACATGATCTCACTCACACTGCTATGACCAAAACATACTCCTCGAACTAATTTGCCAACACTACCATCAACAGAGAAAATGTGTGTCAATGGCAAGAACTGGAATAATTTCTATGAACTAAGAAAGCAATTTAATGTAGAGGTTATAACATTTTACATCATAAAATACACTTTATACTGTACAAATTAAATAAACCACCATTTTAAAGTTATAGACACATCAATGTTACACACCAGTCAGAAGTTTTGATCCACCATTAAAAAGGCCAGTAATGCATTTCAAATCCTAAATCTTCTAGTTTTTATCTGATGACTGCATGTAACCAAACTATAGAAACAATCTGTTTTGATATTGTCCCTTCACATGCTAGCTGCTTATGTCCATTTGTCTTCAAATTTACACAACCTTTTCTTTCTGACAGGAGTCAATGGAGAGTATATTTCTGAGTCTATTTTGGCTTCTACTGAAGGTTATAGTATAGTCACTCCATGATAGGGTGATCATGGAAGATATATGTCTTATACATCTGCTTGAAAGGCTGAGTGAACATGATCTACCAGGAAGCTGATCCTCAGCCATAATTCTACAGAAATAAACAGATTGCAGCTGAAATTCATGCTAGCAGAGGATTTTTATTCTGCATTGTCTTCCCATTTCTGCCTAAAATGATCATATGCAAACTTTCTTTAACTTGTTTTTAAGGTATGAATGAACAAGATAGAAAGGAATGGTGTTTGTATGGCTGGGGGTTGTAATTTAGGCTCTAAATCAGATTATGAAGTCCAGAGAAATACATACAATGCAGTCAGGGATGTATCAAAGAGGGGAGACTGTCAAAAGAGATGAGAGAGAGAGAGAGAAGGAGTCATTTAGTCACATAATCTACTGCAGTTGGATTACTACAAAGCTGGCAAAAGAGGTGGTAAAAAAATCTATATATAACAGAATATGAATTTACGGTTCCTTACCTCACAGCTTAAAGTACAGCCCCACAGCTACTGCTTCAGGGGATTGAAGAAAGAGAAATAGCTGTGGTACCTATGAAACATTGCCTGCCTTTTTGGAGCAGCCAGCTGGAATTGGCTAAAACGCAGAATGTCACATCAAATCTCATACAGATGAGAGGTTTGCTTGCTTTCCAGTAGAGATAACAATCGTGATGAGCCAGCAGAACTTAGTCTGCAGCAATATGAAAGACTCAGCGTATGAACATTTACTAACTCTGAATAACAGGATGAGCCAACCTGTAAGTGCACCACACCTTTGTAGGGCCGTGAATTTATTCATTCACATATTTTTACTTTATAAAACAACACTAAGAGCATGGCCTCTTTCTTCTCATCTTTTGTGCACCCAACTCCTAGTCTGGGTCCTAACAACCACAGTTTCCAGAGAATATGGTGTGCTGGCACCATGACAGTTTTTTTTTTCTCTACAGCCTTGGAGAGCCTGAAAATTCCCCCTTTTTTTTTTCTGAAACAGCTCGCTGGAGTGCAAGCAAAATCCTCCACAGATGGGGGACAAGCTTGAGAAACAGCAGTACAAGAGGTAATATTTTATAAAGAAAATGATGAATGATTCCAAGAAAGAAATTAGGAAGCAGAAATCATCTCAGGCATACATGGAACAACATCGTGATGTAATGGAAAATGGACTGTATTACGGCCGGTGGTTTGATAATGAAGGGAAAGCTGTGAAGCTCATTTGTGACAATGTAAAAAAATAAAAAAGACAGAGCGTGTTGATAATGAGCCTTGAATACTCTTTCTTTTCTTTTTCCCCCTATTTTGTCACCTTTGGTCTGCTTGGCATTCACCCAAATTAGAAGACTGACAGTCATTTCTCTTTAATAATCACTCTTGGAAACTCAAGCAGCACCCCCTTTTCAGCTCTGTCAACAGGGAATCATTAACACTGAAAAAAAAAATATATATATGCTTAATTGTTTTTACTGAAATAAACACTCTGGGTACCCCCTGCCGTTTAATGAACATGCACTGGGTTAACTACAAGGGCTGCTACCACTGCCATCTTTGATTACTTGCTAGTGGCAGATGAAAGCTTAAAACACACGTATTTTTTTGACAGTAAATATGATTTCACTTTTTTGGCTTCCACATCAACCCACCCTTTTCAAAGTAGGGCAGACTAGCAAAGGCTGTCAAAATAAGGCTAGCAAGTAAGTGGAGTAGCAGCTCTCTACAGAGTTTGATTATTCTTCTGTGAAAGAGTCTGTAAACAAAACCTTTAGGCTTTTGTCTACTAAACAGTGCTTAGAAATTCTTCCAGCCTAGCATTTTTAATATGTGGGAACATGACTGCAGTAGGATTCAAGAGCACTCAACATTTTTGAAAGGAAGACAATTTATTTTTGTAACTAAATGTGGTCTCAGAACCGAAAATGCAGGCGAAAGACCACTTTTTTAAAAGAAAAGAAATGCTCTGTGTGCATGGATCCTCTGAGCTGTCTGAAAGATGTCTTTCCTTTGCCTTGACTATACATACCAAGATAATAACAGGGCAAAAATTATTTTCAAGTATCAAAAGGTTTTAATATCAATTTTGAGTTTGGAAGTGAAATTTAATTGAAAACATATATTCAGGTCTTATTTTTCACTTCCATGCTTTGTGCTGTGATAATAAGCCAGCTAGTCTGAGGCCCGATGTCCCTTCAACTAAAAATCAGTTCTTTGAGATGGCTGGAACCTTTGGAACAAGCTATGTGCATTACAGGGCACAAATACTCAAGTCTCTTCCCTTCCTGGGAAAATATTTGATCTAGGATTGGGGAATGCTTCTCTTCACCAGGTCAGTCCACCAGTTTCTGATCATGGCCAGGAACTGGGTGCAAATTTATGCATGCCTCAAAGCAGAAACCGATGGGATATTTCCGTTGGACTTTCCCTCCCATATACCTAGGCCATGTCTATAAAAGGAAGTTAAACGTTCCCTGAACCATCCATTGACACTGCAGCCATACCCAAATCCATACCATTAAGCTCTTTTACCCTCCAAGGAGGGTATCCACACCAATGCTGTCATGTGGAGACAGTCTCTGGTTTGTGCAAAGTCCTGAACTAAGCTAGGGAGATGTTTGGGATGGCGATGGTGGATCCAGACCAAAACAAACCAAAGACCACTCTGACCATGTAAAAGAACAGAAGATTTGAGTTCCAGTGCCTGGGAACTTTCCCTGGCACATTCAAAGTTATTAGTATGGATGTAGCCATATGTGTCAAGGCGATTTAGACAGCAGCTGAGCCTGAAGTTTTTAACTGCTAGCTTTGCCTAAATATCAGCCTTAGATGTCTAAAAGGGAAACCAGTTGCTTAACAGCACTTCTCAAATTTAGCTCCAAAAGGCTGAGTAGTTGCTATCAGTCCCTACAAGTTTTTTGGATAGGTTTTTGCTTGAGGTTGTAAAAGTTATTGCCAGTGTGATTTTGGTTTGCCTCCTACTATCTGAGATCTGCTGATCACTTTACCTTTAACATTAATGGCTATCTTTCAATCATCTTTTTAATATATTTTTTCCTTATTTATTAGACAATTAAGTGCTAGATATGCAATTACAGAAAGCAATGCATAATGAAATCTTTAAAAAGTACTTACATTTGGATTCTTAGAAGGGACAAGATTTTATAATCTGGTTAGCTCTTCTTCACTTCAAGGACTTGCTGAAAATTAGGGATTACTGCATCCTCCTAGTGTTAGTCATCAATCCTTATACACATCACTAGTGTTACACCCACCTAGTAGGGACAGTTTTAAGTGTCTCTCACAAAACTGTAAATATCAGCCAAACAATTTTTGCAGACTACAAATGCTGGTGACAACGAGCCCCCTCCCCACCTCAGCTGTTTCTCCCAACCTCTTCAATGCCACCAGACTTTTGCTGGCTTTGTATGAGAGTAATTCTAGAGACATCGGTATGATCAAACCCTCCTTGCATAATGCAGGAGGGACTAGAGCAATACATGTGTGTTGCTTATGGCCATGGCAACACCTAAGTTTTAGCTGTCTTGCCACCTACTACAAATGACTTCAACTAGTGTGACCAGGCAGTGCATGACTCTATGGTTCACACCCACATACACATACACACATGAACCTACCCGTTCCCCATCACTGGAAAAGAGTGACTTCTAGGATGAAACACAACTAACAATGCACACCTACACTCTTGGAAAGTGAAGATTAATATCATAGAAATCTTCAGGGGTAAATAAGTAAAAAGTAAACTATACAGTTATTGAAATACTCTTTAGTTGTAATATTATTTTGCAAACATCCTACATATTTCCCTTTTAAATATGCAGGGAGAAAATCTCTTGGATTTTATTGAAAGGACTAGGATTTTCCTTTGAGATTTTCCACAAAAATGTTGATGCAGCATGATTCTGTGTGATCTGAAGAAAAGCTCAAATATTGTTGATTTCTGATGTGATGTTACTATTAGAGCTGCTTGGAAATAGCTTTTCAATGTAAAGTGGAATTTTACATTTTGGTGATTTTTTAAATTTGATTTCTCATTGGAAAATCAAAAGGACCCAAATTTTCCTTTTTTTTCCCCAAATTTTCCACTTCCAACTTATTTTCAGAGCAGTGTAAGAAAATGAAGACTGTACTTTACTCATAGACACTGAAATAGGCCTTAAAGATCTCATACTTTGAAATAACAATTAGAGAAAATTACTATTAGATTTTTGTGAGGGTATTGGGAGTTCACAGTTGGAATAATAATATCAAAATGGAGGCTGAAGCCAAACCCCTCCCTTGGCAAAAGGAAAGTAAACTGCAGTAGACTCTACCAGAGTCAGAAGAGCAGGTCTGCAGTTTTCAGGGCTCGTTGAAGCAGTGCAATGTTCTGTAGTCTCCCTTCTGGATGGGGAGATCTCTGGAGTAAAAGAGACATTTTCAAGACTATCTTGTGGATAAGTGATACAATTATTTCACCATCAATAAAATGAAAGTTTTTGCAAAAGCTGCATCATGTTATTTGAATATTCTCTATGTTCTTATTCAATTCAGGACAAAAACATTTTATTGGAACAAGCAGAGAAGAGTTACATGAACACTAAGTGGTTCCTTTCTTCCTTTCCATCTCCTAGTACGATGTGCATCTCAGGTACATTTCACATACAGTAGTTCTCATGTTCATTGTGGTAGAGCGTATTTATTTTGAAGATCCACTTCTTGGGCATATTATTAGAGATCTAAACTCTCATCTGAAATGCCCTTTGTCTTATTTTATTGCGACAGAACATGCCATGGACCTGAATCCTATTGCTAGCTGAGCCTCCTTTGCATTATGCAGATGTTTTAACGAGGTGTTTTGAAAAGAATTCCTTACTCTCTTATTCTGTATCTGCTTTGTGTTATTTAGACATAGCACAATTAAGAGTTACAAAGAGAGATGTTTTACATTTCCAGTTTGAAGTTGCAAGGCTTAGTATATAGAGACACTAACTGTAGGATCACGCAACCTTTGTCTTAATTGGGTAAACAGGGTGTTTGGAGTATCACACAGCAGGACCAGGCTAATTAAATCTTGTTCAGATTTCTCACTGGGGAGTTTATGCAACCACTGAACTCTAAGCCGTAGCGTTGCAGATCAGAAACCATCTAATTAAGGTAGATATTTTGGGGAACGATTGCCCTTCCTTTCCTAAAGAAATGTTGTAATCAACCTGTGGCATTTTGTTGAGATGGAGTAAAGACAATCTGATTGATCTGAGCTGTTTGAACAAAACTGCTGAAAATACAGATGTTTTCAAAAAAGCAAGAGAACTTTTAACTATTATGTCTTCAAGTGACAGCCTTTTGAATAAGTACTTTTAAAATTGTCATTTTGGGCTAAATGGCCATACGTAAGTGAATTGCATCACTTCAGTTGTATTTCTCTATGCCTGTGCTAGGAACCCTTAATCCCACACTTAGGCTGGAGAACTCCAGGTAGATTCACAATGGTATTATCATGCAGGGGCAGACATGTCTGTGCTAGATGTTCATGCAGGAGGACAGAGACAATGGCAGAGAGCAACTCCCTCCTACAGGAACAGAAATAGGAGACAAAGAGGGCCACCGAAGGCAAGACTGAGGCAATGACCACTTCTAGTGATGCGTGGTTCTTCATTGCCTCACATATGTCCCTCTGCAGGTTTTTCCCGCCCTTTATTACTTCAGATAAGATAACTTAACACACAGGAGAAGGACCAAGAATATCACACTGAAGGCCTTGACAAGAAACCCTCCTATGTTGAGACATTTAGGCTACAGCTGAACTATGGCACTCATAAAAACATCCCAACTGCTCAGGTACGTGAGCATCCTCCAGCTGCATCTTGTGTGCATACTGGGAGAGACCAGCATGCTCACCATCCCACTCTGCTTCCCAGTTCTCCCTTTCTGTGTTTAAAATCATTTGTGCGTGCTCCAGCACGTTCTCCAGATGGCATGATCTGGGACTGTGGATACACAGTAGAAAGCACCTGTGGTGCAGTTTAGGTATATCTTTACAGACTGACTTGGCCCTTGCGGCCACACCACAGCTGACACTAGAAGTGGGATCCCATGGGCCTAAACTGGGGTGCAGACCTTCCTGACCCTCGAGTGGACAATATCTTGATAATAAATCTGAATCAAAAGATATAATGAACAAAGACACAATCCCACCAATGTGAGGATGTCTCTCCCACTCCTGTGCTGAATGCTACACATGGATAGTAGAAACAAATTTAACTTACCAGCTAGAGTAACTCCCAATTAACTAGATATAAGATCTGAAAGAAACATCTGGATTTATAGGTCTTTCCTTTGCCAGGGCTCTGTGAGGCTCTGCCAGGCTTTATCTTAGATCAGGCAGGTGGGAAAAAAGCAGGACAAGAGGCCCTCCACTGCACATTTAAGCTGTTAAAGCTTGATATGGCACTCGAGGCTAAGTCACAGAGGCCAAGCTCATAGCACTTGAATTCCTTGCGGTATTCATTGGAATTATCCTCATGTCACAAATATGATAAATTTCTGTTTGCATATACTGAAAGTTGCTATTTTTTTCATTTCAGCAATAGAGACTAGAGATAGGATGCATATCTAAATATCTAGAACAGCTTCTCAGTTTTCACATTCAGATGCCTCCCCAAAGCATATTGCCACGAGACCTGAATGCACATTATTCTCCCTTTCCGCAGCCAGGTATCCAATTGGAAAAACCCTGAGTGCTTGCTTGGGGAGACAGCCATGGAGTAATCTAGTAGATCCACTGGTCTGGATGCTTTGCAGGGCAGGACTCTGGGTCATATCATATGGCATGCATCTGCTCTAGAGTTTAGATGCATCCTAGAGATGCTTCAACTCAGTTCTCAAAGGAGCTTAATCATGATGACTCTCAGGTGACTCTCAATATAAATAACAAGCCAAAATTTTATGTCAAAGTTTCACAGTACTTATGAATGGCTAAGGGCCTGGGAGTAAGAGTCACCCAGACAACATGGTTAGGTGCAGGGATGCTTAAGCTGTCCAACAGGACATACTGAAGTCCTGCCTCTCACCAAGTTTAGGCATCTCCGTATAGGTCTGAGTTAGGTGCCAGTGTAGCATTAGCGTTCACAGCCTGTGCTTTGGCGTCTGAATGTCCCTCTGGGAAGGAATTTCTATTCTGTTCTTCTATTTTAACACATGCCCTGAAAGAAATCTAGATGCCTAACGAGTTCTGGAAGCTGAGCTAAAATCCTTTACAGGCAATGAGTGGCAGAGGAAGTCCTTGAATCTGTCTTCTGTGAACTCAGGGAAGCATCTTAACTCACCTGTAGACACTTTACCTTCGCGCACTGAGGATGATGACCTAATCGGATGGCCAAGGGAATAGAGAACGGCTATTCTGTAGCACAGGACTGGCTACCTGGTCCTCAGTTCCTTAGTGTTGCCATCTGTTTCTGGAGGCTCCTAAACAGAAGGGGAAAAAAAGAAATAGGATAATTGGCCTATAGCAACTTCAGAACTATCGGTGATCAATTTTATGGCTGCAAGAGAACATCTGGAAAAGAGAAGACATCTCTTGCAGTGATTGCTGACCAGACCAAAAGTGGTAATAGTACCAAATTCATGTAACAGAAATCAAAGGTTTTTAACAAAGGTGGATCTTCATCTGCACTTGAAGCGATCAGCAAATGTTAAGTAAATGTTTACTTGTAAATGAAAACATTAAAACAAACTTTTGTTTTTATGCATTTTTAATAACCACTAAAAGTTCAGATCTTCAGAGATTTGCCTTTGGCCTAGCTGAGATACTGCTATTTCCTCAAATACAAAACTGCTTAAGAAATGGTATCAGGTACAGACTATGGATACCTGATCCATAGCCCAGATGACTGATAGAGCAGTGTGGATACTATTTATTCTTTTGTAAAATCTTATTCACATGTAGATACATAACTTCATCAGTTAAACTCCAGGACTGTGGTCCTTGTAAACTTCTCCATTTCCTGAAAACACAGTAATTTTTATTAAGGTTATTGTTGTTGTTGATCATGTTTTTGTTCTCCTTCATAATTTCTCAGTTCTTATTCAAAGCAAACCTCAAGGCTTGTCTAAATAGGAGACCACAAGCCAAATTATGATCTCAGTCCAGTGTAAGTCTGCTTTATTTGCCTCTGGTAGACAGACTTCATGTTAATTTTGAGATAACTGTATGAAGGAATCTGAGCCAAAACTACAAATTAAACTCTTTTCTGAGAGGTCTACAGTACCCTGTAACCCCCAAGAACAGATTCACCTGGAAAAGTTGCTTTGCCTGGTGATCTCTTGTGCATTTAGATCATCATAAAAAACTGCTCTTTGCAAACCTAATGCATAGTCTGGTAGTTGAGGGAAGATTTTCCTCTGTGTATTTTACTTTCAGAACACATCTGTCTGCCCTTGAATTAGTTTGCTCTCTGAACCGTAATCTCTGTTTTATCTGGAGAATACCTGAAATGTCCTTCAGTTTTAGCAGTGTATCCTGAATCCAGCAGAGATTTCTTAATACACAGAACAGATGAGAATTTGTTTCTACCCATTTATTATACCTGGAGCATACCTCAACAATCCCTTGACATTTCCTGTTTTGCTGACTCAAAGTAGTAACAGAGAACAGCAAAAGAAATACAAGTAATTTGAGCTATTCTGGGACTCCAGAGCCTTAAAGCAAGAAGTTCCTCCAGCTAGGAAAAAAAAGTGAACTTTGAATTTGTTGTCCACTACTGCTGGCAACAGAGTTACAGTATGAAAAATAATTGCCTGTAGGGGTGTTAGGTATGTATTCAACAACTGGGGATCACATGGTTAATGTGAAATTCATGGAAAACCTGTATTTTTTCATTTTCCCAGAATTTACAGAAACATTTTTGTAAGTTACTGCATTTTTAAATGCCATTCTGAGAGTGTGCCTACACTTCCCAACAAGTTTTCCAATTTAATTTTGAATATATTTCAAAATTTCTTTTTAACAGAGATAAAAAAAATCCAGTAACAATAAATATAGATGAACTCTGAAAAATGCGCTGAGCTTGTATAAGTAGAATCCATTGCTATGAAAGTTAGAAAAGGTGAGGAACAGGATTAGATGGGGTAGGGAGCTCTGACTGCTGGTAAAAAAAGCAGTATGCAAAGAGACCAAAGGACAATTTTGCAATAAAAAATAAATATGCAAGCAGCTGCTATCAACACCGATAGAAATTAAATGCCAGCCTAAGTGGGATTTTCAAAGGCACTCGGCACTGGTTTAATTTACTTTCTGCTGCAGTGGATGGGACTTTTGCTGGTGAGGTTAGCTGAAGCCATGCTTCTGAAAACGCCACCCTGAAATCACTCCTACCTCTCCTGCTCCTTGATCCTGGAAAATATTCGTATCATCTTTACAATAAAAACTTCAGGATGGAAAATGCTCCTTTGCTGTGTGACCTCGCAGCAGCAACCATGCTGATACAAGAGTGGGTTTTTTCAGAACTTGGCCTCACGGGTCATTCCCTCTCTGCCCCTCCAGCAGACGCATTTAACTTTGTTTCAGCTCAATCCTGTGAGCAGACCTTGTTGGGCTGAGACTCCAGACCGGTAGAGAGTTGTTCATCTCTGACAGCACAAGATGTGTGCAGCTGAGCTGAAACCGTGAACCGAGTTTCATTTTCTCTTTGCTCTGCCCTTCTAAGCTAGTTCTGACCTGACCCCGTCCCCTCAGGGTGCCAGGCAGCCTCTGCTTTCTCCTCTCTTCGGCCATGTGGTGGTCCATCAGAGATGCAACTCTTGGGCAAAGCCAGCTGCTTCCCAGTTACTCGAGACATCTGGTGGATGTCCCAGTGGAAGGGAGGAGAGGTGGGCTGTCGAAGGAGGCATGCGAGCAGAGATATGGGCAGGTTTACAACCGTATAACCTTTTCTTTTTTTTGGTGGGAATGGGCACTATTAGGATTTTGACTTTCCCACCAAGCCTTCCTCTCCCAAACCAAGTGCAACCAGACTGCTCACCTCATCCCATCCCCACGTATAATTACTAGTGTGTGTTGTTACCACTCAGCACACCCCTCCGTGTGGGAAAACAGCTGGGGGGTGCCAGAGATGAGGACACATGAGAAGCAGGAGCACTGAGTGAAATCCTTGATTATGTTACTGTACGCTGCAGAAGGGCTTGATTGAAATGTGCATCAGCTGCATGGAGTGCCGGGGGAGTAACTTGGCCACCTTTAATGGTTGTGGCAATACACATACTGTTTCCCAGATCGTGGGAGCTCTCTGAAGCAGAATGCCATCCAGCCTTGCTCTCCACACAACAGCAGCCCTCGGTCCATTCATCTCTAGATCTCCTCATGAACTTCAGCTTTAATTTCCCTCTGAGCGGGATTATGCCACCGCGACACAAGCAGGCGTTCAGCTCTCCGCTCCAGAGCAGACAGTCGCGGTGAGGGTAAGGGCTCTTTTCCTCTGAAACGATGAGGGGGAAGAGTCTTGTGTTTTTCATTCCCTGCCTGAATTTAAGAATGGCAGAAAGCCAAGGAATAGCACGGTGTGTGCACCCATGCAAACTGCAGCTGAGGGATATAATTTTCTAATCTTCAGAGCAGCCCTTCACACAAGCCTAGGAGACTGTAGCCCAGCAGCTGGTAACAGTGTTTCTCAAATACTCACCAGCATAAAACCACATTTACATTTAAGCTCAATCTCACAGAAATGGTACTAATACAGAGCTTTCCATTTTTACTCATTTTTATAAAGAAGAATCACACACATTCTGATTCTGATAACGTGAATTCTTTTTTCACACCCGCACCTCTGAAACTGCGGTTAGCAACAGCGTGATTTCACATTCAAAACTTCTCTCTTATGGTTTCCTTTTACCATCTATATAATGAATTAGTCCTTTTTTCTCCATTTTCTAAGAGAAGAAAGCATTCTTAAGGAAAGCTTAAAATTAAAACCAAAAACCTCCCTCCCTCTTTCCTACTCCCCAAATCTAATAGTGAAAATTTATTCTGTTTTAATGCAACAGGTCAATACCATGATGATGTCACTAGGCATGTTCATGATGTTGCATAAAATTAGAGCTACATTACTAATTCTAACCTTAAGAAGAAACAGTTACAAAATTGTCACAGACTTGTCATATAGGGTGGATCCTGGAAAAATAATTTTAAAAAATTTCAATATCCCCTTGAGTGAAAACCAAAAAACGCCCCGATTTAAACCTCTGACTGATTCATATTTGGAAAATAAGCAATTTCTGTCCACAGGGGTGTCATGACTTTCATGCTGCAGTAGCTTCCTGGATGTAGGCTGTTGAAAATGTGGCCCACCTAGTATAAAGAGTTAAGGTGAAGGAATAACTGCACCAAGAATTCAACTGCGCCATTACAGAATACATGCATATGCTTAAAGTCCAAGTTTCTTAAGGTTAATGCATTAAAGATCAGAGTTGGGCACAAAAGGGAATCAATGGAGAGGTATCAAATATAGTAAGTTACCAGGGCTGAAAGTTACAAATTGACTCTGACTTGTGCAAGTAGTCCACACCATATGCCTTTCTATTCTAATGTTTCAGCGAATTGCTTGAGTAAATAAATTAATTGCATCATCATGAGGAAACACACATGGAATTTGCTTTACCGCAAGGCAGAATGTAACTCGGCAGGTGACCCAAATGGATGAGCAACAGAGCTGTGGGGAGCTTCAGCGGCGTTCTTGGAGAGCCACCGTATTTGCTGCAACAGTAATTAGACAGGAGCTGGCAAAAGCTGATGGTGGTGCAGTTTTAAATAAAGCTTGGTATTTATTAAAATGCTTTGGAGAACGGCTGATACTCTTTCCTCAGTATTCTTCATTGTTCCAACAGCCCTGAAAGAAGAGTTGCAAAAACTCCAAAAAAGTTCCCATAGCAACAGCAAGGAGACGGGACTATTTTTCTCCTAGCCCTGGGTGAACAGCAACGACATGCAATTGTGGTAGATGGTCCCTTCCTGTGCCGAGCAGATCTATTTTGTTTTGCAATTTCACACAGAAGGGCAATATTTTCACCGCCCCCCAAAAAGAGATGACTGCCTTTTCTGTTAAAATTATTATATTATTATATATTATATATATATTATTATATTATATTATTATCTATTTCTAAGGAGGACAAAGAAGCTCTTTTTATCCTCAGAAACAATAACGATAAAACAACAGCCTGTATGCATGCATATCGTAGACTGCAAATAAGGCCAGCAATGAAGCTTGATGACCACCTCCTCGTGGAAACCGCCTCAAATCTGCACCTAAGCAGGTGGGGTCCACCCACCCGTGAGCCCCAGTTTTGCTCCCAGCCCTTGGAATATTCCCAAGGGACTTCGTGTCTCTGCGGGACTCTGGGGTACCCTACAGCCCTCTCGTTGCTGCTGCGGTCAGCAGTGTGCGACGTCCCCAGGGGACTCCCAGTGCGTGGACTTACTCTTTTATACAGAAATGGGAGATGATGGGCCAGGCTACGAGGTGAAATGAAAAGGCCCACTTAGACCTCCCTAGTTTAAGATAAGCCTACCCAATCTTTTGTAGTTGCCTTCAGGAATGTAATGGCTAGTCACAGAATCTGCAAAAGTCATCAGAACAATCCTGAGGTTAGCACACTTCTCTGGGTATCATGAAAGTTTTACTTACAATAGGCTTTTACGCATGAGTGTAGCGATACTTTCTAATGCAGATATAACAACAAAAACCAGAGAACTGGCAATTTGTGTACCCATACTTCAAGAAAGTGTTTCAGAATACTGGCCTCTCTTATTTCAAGATCTCCCAGTACGTGTAAACAAACTACTTGCTTCTTAATAGGAAAACTGACTAAAAATACAAATGTATGTATTACAATTTACGTGATCTCTATGCGCTGCCTCTACACTCAGGCTTTAGAGGTGTCTTCAGCGCTCTAACGCAACGAAATATTTTCTATTTCATTTTCACTGTTATCCAATAAGATCATTGATTTTATCAACTTTTTAATTAACTAAGCACAGTTTCTGCTTACTTGATATATCAGTTTTTGCAGCTCTTCTCTCATCCAGTAATTCCAACCAATTCTGTACATCAAAAGGACTTTTTTTGTTGGGGCTACCAGCACTTCAGAACTGTGCTCACAACACCCGTATGAATTCTTACACATGCAAATGTAGGAAATCGTTGGTCCCAGTATGTGTGTATTACAACAGTGTACCAGACTGGCGTATACTAGCCTATTTTGACTAGGGGCTATACCTATGCCTACACAAAGTCTCTTGCCCACACAGGTTGGTTTTTTCCCATCATGCTAACCAGTATAACTGGCAGATCAGGCCCTGCCCCAAGTGCACAGGAGATGGCAAAGTAGTAAGAGACTCCTGTGCTCTGGGGGTTTCCCTTTCACCAGCACTCCCCCCCCATTGCCCTGGCCAGTGCGGCTGCCCCGCATCCCCAGTGGGAAAGGCCGACAGCGGAGGCCGGTGCCTGCTGGAACTGCCTGACCATAGCGCAGTTTTGCAAGCGTTTGGGGGTTTGTCCAGAATTTCTTACCAACAAGGACAAAAGAATAAAGATTTCGATTAAAAACTGATTGTAAAAAAAAGACAATTTTCTGCCTTCGGAAACTGAAGTTTTTTGAAAAATGCCCTTTGCTTTAAAACTCTAAAAAATTAAACATGAGAAGTATTTTGTGGATTTTTTTAAAAATCCATTTTTTTTCTTTAGAAAGCTCTGAAGAATTTTCAGCCATGTGAAAGAGTTTATTCCAAGAGACTCATTCCTCTACGAAGGTGCTGGCTTGCCAGTTCACACTGCCGAAATTTGAGCAGTGTAGGAGCAACAAAATGTACTTATAGAGAAGCCTTTGAAAGAAAGTTCTAGCATCTATGACTACCAGGGAACTATTGATAATAAAATATTCTTTTATACAAAGTTAGGGAAACATTTGCTCTCATATACAGCAACCTCATTAGTAAATGGAGTCACAGTGTAAAAAGCAAGCCAGACTCATATTCTTTCTCCTTGATTTTAAAAACCAATGTTATAGATTAGAAATGATTAAAAAATGAAGAAGTCAATGTATTAACTGAAAAATTTCAGGGAAGCTGACAAGAGTCAAACCAGGCTGCACAGCCCTCTGCCTCCTCCTCCTCTGTTGTATTTCGGCGTCCTCAAACAAGGGTGCTGAGAAGAGCTCAAGCGTTGCCACCCCCTCCCCCCAAAATAATTGAGCATGCCCTCAGCTCCCATAAAGTCAGCCTGCACAATCCCGAGGGAGGTAGAAATTCCCATAAAAGGATCATTCCAAATCCCCGGGATAAGTTTATTTGGCACGCTATTCAAGCAAAAGGAGCCTTGCAATTGTTTTCCTTGACCTTTTAACCTGCTTTTCTTATCCCAACAGAGGTCAAAGGACAAGAACCAGGCTCCCCTCCCCCAGGCTCTCCCTGCCCCGGCCCCTGAGCACACCGAGGCTGTAAGGGAAGAGTTTAACCCAGGCAGCCAAAAACAGATGTCTGCAGTGCGAGGGCTGGGGGAGGGAAGGGAAAGGAAGTGTAGGAAAGGTGACTTGGAGCTGGTATTTATTTAATTGATCATTAAGCCTGGAAAGGAGAGAAAAATCGAAGAAAGTTTTCCTCCAGGCAAAGAAAGTAATGGGGATTAGGGCACTTTGTGTATCGATGCTGATATAATAGTATTTTTTCTCTGCTAGTTTCAGTGGGTCAAATCTTAGCAATGCTTCAAGAGATTACATCTGACTCCGCGCGGCTCTCCAGGAGGCAGAGGAGAGGGAAAGCGCCTGCGAGGGGATTTCATCACATTTGCCTTCCCCTGGCGAAGCCAGAAAAAAATCCTGCGCTCTGTTTACATTCTGAAGCACCCTCAGTTCCAGCTGCAAAACTGGAAAACTGCAAAACGGCGGAGCTGCAAAACCCCCGAGGCAGACGAAGACGAGGAAAGCTGCTCCGAAAAAGGGGGCAATCCTCACAGGGGCGAGAGGCGGCTGTCCCTGCCCACCCCGAGGGCTTGCTGCTGGAGCCGCCGTGATGACAACCCCTCATACCAACCTCTGCCACGGGCGAGGCCTGCCCGAGGACGGGCCGCGGGCCTTGCGCACACCTTCCCCGGCGTCGGCGAACAAAATGGCAGCTGATGCGGCTGAAGGGGGGCGGCTGCCAAGCACTGAGGGGAGCCCAAAAAGCTGCCAGGGCTGTTTGCTGGTACAAGAAGCCGGTGTCGTGCCTGTGGGGCTGGCTCTCCCTGCGGGGACAGCCAGCTCCCGGAGCTGTGTGAGGAGCAGGCCGCGGCGGGGGGGGGGGGGGGGCGGACACACTTCACCCGGGCCCGCACTCGGCCCTGCCGCCGGGGCAGAAACCCACAGACCGCGTCCCGGTTGCCCACATCGCAGTCCCCGGGCGCGTTTCACCTCCCCGGTGGAAGGCGCGGGCAGTGCTCCTCTCTTCGAAGGTTGTCGGTAACCGGCCGTGCGCGGCGGGAGCCCGCGCTGACCTCGCCACAAAGAGCGGGTTCGCTCCCCCGCCCCGCCGGCCGGGAGCACGTGACCCCGCCGGGCGGGGGAGGGGCCGCCCCGTGCAGCCTCGTCGAGAGGCGAACGGGTTTGGGGGTTTTTTTTCTTTCTTTTTTTTTTTTTTTTTTTTTTTTTAAACCAGACTTGACTAAATTTACCGTTTCCTTTTGCGGCCGGGGTGGGCGATGGTAAAACGCGTTGTCGGGAAGCCGGGGACGGGCCACCCCTGCCCTGCCCGGCGGCGGCGACATTAAAAAAAACCAAACACCTTGAAAAAGAGGAGCCCGAAGGCGCCGAGGTCCCTCAGGCGGGAGGTGGCCGCCATTTTCCTTGCCCGCCCAGACACCGGGTTTCCCCGTAACCTGCCGCTCCTCGCTCCGCTGTAAGGCGGGTTTGTGGGCGGCAGGGACGGTTTTACAAAAATAAAGGGAGAAGAGGGACGAGGGGGTGGCCTGTAACCCCCTCTGCCCGTGTGAGGCCGGGTTCAGCGGGCACCCTGGGGCTCCCTCGCAGCCTGAGCCTCTTCTCCCGCCATGGCGTGGGCCTGCCTGTTGTGGGTCAAGCCTGTGTTCAGGTTTTCCCGTTAAATGTTCAGGCAGTTCGGGCTGAGGGGTAGTTAGTGTGCTGGAGTGCCACTGTCAAGCTCCTTGCTTTGGTTCAGAACCAAACCGCAACAGAAGAAACGCGTGTTTCTGTAACCAGCAGCTCTTTCTGTGTCCCAGTAACCTATCGCTTACACTGTGGGTGCTGCAAAAGTGGCCTGAAGTATGTGTTTTGAAGCCAAGAAAGCTATACATTCAATAGGTTACATTTACGTTCACAAAATGCTACTTACATGTTAGAGTACTGCCTTCTAAATTTTCAAGCGGAATAAGGAGGTGGGGAAAAGGGAGAGTGCTCTAGAAACCTTGACTTATGGCGTGGGAGGCAGCCTGTGAATGCCCCTCCGGTCCAGATGGCAACGGTGCATCGGTACCGCACTGCTTTGTGTGCTGAGAACGGGGAAAATCCCTCACAGGACAGCTTCACCTGAATTATTTGGGGATTTTAGGCAGTGGGAGTTTAAAAGCATTTGCACCAGCTGAGGCCCCATCCTTCCCTCACCAGATCACGGCAAGGACTGTAGCCCCTCGTCCTCTGAGGTGACCCCTCTGACACACAGCTGTGAAACAGCAGGCTCCCCCTCCTTATGGCAGTTGCCCTGTGCAGTACCAAAATCTGTGAACCCCACTCCAGCTTCTCCGCACCATGATCTTCCACGTCAGCCCAGAAGGAGCTGGCAGAAGAAACGGTGTGCTGAGCTGCCCGCCATCGCGGAACCTCCCGGGAGTGATACAGCTCCAGTGCCCTCTGCAACCTCAGTCAAAACGACAAGAAAAGGGATATCATTTCTTTGTGATACCAATGCACAACCTCTTGTCTTTCCTGAAATTTTTCCTAAATATTCACTAAACTGAAAGAAAAAAAAAAGCCAAAGACTGTCAAATGCTGCCTGGAGTGGAACAGATTCAAGAAGGTCTCTCCGGGGACCCTGGGACAGATTATACAGTGAAGTCAATGAGGGTATGAATCTGCACTGCAAGAGTGCGCTGTGAAACTCATTCCAAGGGTAAAAGTCAGACTGATGTGAGTGATGTGGTATTTCATGGGGATGTAAAATTAGGATACACGCAGAGGGCCAATTTCTCTGCTGACCTAATCTAATGCCATTCCAGTAATCTCAGAAAATTGCACTGATTAATACAAGAAGTGACTCTGATCCTGGAACGATGAGAGCAGTATTTCAGCAAAAGCAAGTAAAGGAGACTGTAAAGTTCAGGCTTGGTGTAAATTGATGTTTACTTAAAACAATAATCATGTCCTAAATTCACATAGGATCGGTTCAGCCTGCGAGAAGTTATCACTGTGATTTAAAAGCTTTTGGAATTAGCTTTGAGTGTTAGAATGGCACCAGTGGAGAAAGTTAACATCTACCCCTTTTCTTACTAATTTAAACTTGCTATACAGCTTAAACCCTGCCTCACATCACCGGTGAATTTGGCAAGTTAGCTTTTGTTGGGCTGTTTTAACACATTTCAAGAGTCCTAAATATGATTCTAGTGTATCAACTCTTTTTAAGAAGAAAGTAAGGAAAAGCAAAGCTTTTTTGTGTGCTTGAGAAAACTGAAATGGCTGTCATGAGTCTAGCATTCATATTATACATTCTGATAAACCATCTTTTGTGGAAATAATTATTAAAACATATTTTTATTTTTATAGACTGTTTGATTTCTTTTGCTGCTGGAGGTATGTTGCCCAGTCTGTTGTCTGAAAGAAACTCATGACAAAATGGGCAAACTGACAGGAAAATAAGACCTAATGATGGAGAAAATCCAAATGGAAAGCCTGCTGCAATTTGACAAGGATCCACCAGAATCACTGGACACATTACAAACACCACTAATGCTTGCAATCTCAACCAAAGTCATAAAATACTTTTTTTAAAGGGCTATTGAAAATTCATTGTATAGCTAAACAAAATACAGTTATTCTATCCTGCATTGTTTGGGATTTTATTACTCAGTTTGCCTCACTAATGCATATGCTGTCTTGTTTATCTAAGCTAGAATATCAATAAGCTTCAGTTTTTGCCCAGGATTTTTTCTGAGCAGTTACTGTGTAATGGAATGAAGTGGGGAAGCCAGAACCACAGGGTCCTAGGCGTTCTCTCCCTTCTTAAGTAAAATGAAGTACTCTCGGTAGGCTATCAGGAAAACTAAAAAGAAAAATATGCAACTGCATCAGTCATGGTTATAGATCAAATTGTGTTTGTGTGCATGTGTGTGTAAGTGTGCACTGGCATTAAGTGTTAACGTGTTCAGTTCTGTAAATAACTTTCCTGCTACACCATAGCAGGCAAGAGATTCACAGCTGGTACTGGAAGTTGCCTGATAGCAAAAAACAGAAGCCTTCCCAGTAGCTGATCACTGCTTTTAAAAATATATCAGTTGCTATTCCTTTTAAATGAGAAATGTTTTTTATCACAGGGAAAATACAGGTTCTCAGATTTGCTGGGCTTGGTTGCATAAAGTCCATAGTGCCCTTGGTGGACCTTTATTCCAAGGGAAGGTAAGCAATGTCATTGTTATTTTCCCTTTGGGTTTTGTTGTGTTGATGTGAGTATCCATAAATAGTTTAAGATCCCATTTATTCTGTAACGTTCTGGGTAGTTACAGTGGGATATGCTGAATCATCAGATCCTTTGGTCACCTTGCCATCTTCCTTTTCCCAAATAGCTCCTTGTTTCAAGGCTGTCCTAGCCCATCAATCCCTTTTCCCCCTTACTCCACATGAGAGAGGTTTTGATTCTATTTCACCACAGGCTGTCTATTGCAACTCATCACTTGCATTGACACTGAAGCAGAGTATTGAAAAGTTGGGGTGCAGCTGGCTCTTGGTGTGAAAACTACACAATGTGCAGCAGTGCCTGACTTCTAACCTTATACTGAAATCTCACATACAAAAGGTAGAGCTAATATTTCTGTTTAGGACTGAAATTAAACCCTGCTGGTTTTCAACGAGCATTCCTCATCTCTTCTTTTCAAAGTCATAAGGATTGTTGACCTACTTTTCAGGTGGAAAAAAGAGACATGGAGGCAGCAAGCTGTTTTGTAATATACTGTGAAATGATTTCCCTCCACAAGTACATAAACAGTTATTTACATTCAAATATGACTGGCCTTCCAAATCTGAGTATCTCCTTTGATTCCTCAGATGTTGCTTTTTAAAGTGAGTGGTCGCAGATTTAGGGGAATGCAGCATTTGCTCCGTTAAAACAAATCTTTAGCATGTGTGTTTTTTCCTGCTTATTTGAAAGCAGATTTGTTGTTATTTTTCTGGACTCATATTTGGGGGGGGTTCAGACAAGGGCTAGGATATATATGTGATCTTTCAGCCTTCAGGACAAGATGAATTTAACCGTAGTGCATTTATGAGGCCTGTGGGTGTGATCAAGAAGCAGGTTTTCAGAATCAATTAACGATGGCATGGTGTGCTGGAAAGGGAGGCAGAGGATCTGAACGGAGTCTCTGCGTGGCTGATACAGTTTGGAAAGGGTCTCTGCTGCAGAGGATCAGCAGCCTGTCATTTGCCGCCTCCCACTTCAGTTTCACCCCATCAGTAGAGAAGTCTGAGTCTGGAACGCAAAAGCTACTTTCTCAGATTTCCCTCTGACATCCAGTACTGAATGTACCTTCTGTGTCTGAACTGAAAATTTCATCACCTTTTTTATTCTTCTGATTTTACCCTCCCCGTTTTGTTCCTTACATAAAGCAGAAAACACAAGCAAGGAAAAGCAGCCAGAAGGTCCCTCAGTCTAGAGGGGGCTGGGATGTTCAAGACAATTACTGTGGGAGACTGCATAGCTATGCAATAGCAAAGCCAAAGAAGGAGCCCTGGGGAATTACATCAGCTTTTTTTTTTCCTCTCCTAAGGGGAAAAATCCTGAATAGGGTTATAAGCTGTCTAACTCTAATCAGTACTGTCCTAGTTCACAGCAAAGCATGCAGAATGAACCAAGAGCAGAGCATGCAGAGCTTCTGCAACACAGTTTTCAAAAACCAAGGCACATAATTTCCTGTGAAGCCCTAAAGAATGGAAGGGATAATATGAAACGCAGGCTTTTTCCTGGTAATCCTCTCTGTGTATACTCTATTTCACCTTCAATCTCCCTTTGTCTCCTTGCTGTCATTCATGACTCAGCATCGCCTTTCATAAAAGCCCTGTCCCTCTCTCTAATGTGCTGACAGCCTCGCACTCCTCTTTGCAGGACTGCAGATCTGCTTCCTTTGTCTGCCCACAAAACCTGACTCGTCTCTTCCTGGACACTGGCTTTTGCCACTCACTTTCTGACAGTACAGAATACCACACTGAGTCCAAAAAAAAAAAAAAAAAAAAAATCCACTCAAGGACATTGATGTTGTAGGATTACTCAGCTAATTGCAACGCCAACTGAGCAGCAGGTTTCAGCCACACCAGGAGCTGGTACCTTCCAGCCGTGTCTCCCAGGGCCCTGCAAGAGGACTGCTTGCTGAATGGCACTTCGGCCCATGCTAAAAGCTCAGTCCTGCTCCCTGTGGCATTGTGCCACCTGTACAGCTGGACATGAAAGCCAAAAAGCCCTTCATCTCTCCTGCTATGCGTTGGCAGCACCCACTGCTAGTATTTTCTTTTGCTTCCACATCACTTGGAGCGCCGTCTCCACAGGGCAGACATTTTGCTTTGCTTTGTGATTATCTAGCACCCCCCCCACCACCAACCCCAACCTGTGACAATACGAAAGATTTAAGCAGTTGCCAGCCTAATGGTTCTGACACGCAGACAAAATGAAATAACTCAGAGTGGAGCTGGCAACCAGGAAACTTCAGAAACAAATTGATCTGGCAAGGAGTTTTCATTATGCTTCAGGGAACAGGTTGATCTGACAAAAATAGAAGTTGGCAAATAGATTACCTCTTGGAAAACGGCACACCGAGGTGGTGCAGTGAGATGAGGGGTGGTGTCTGAACTGGCTCCAGGAGTTGAGGTTGGCTGGCTTGGTGGAAACGAGGAGATCGAGCCCTTTTTGGAACACAGATTTTGTCATTTGCTTGTTTCATAAAGCACCGTGCAGGCTTGTGGCTTTCTCCCGCAGCTCCTGTCGCAGTCAGGAGGCTCTGCCAGTGCACATCAGCCCTGACTTTCTGCAACTCGTTCTGCTCTTGCTCGACATCATCCTGGTGTCTGTGTGCTTCCGACCTTTCCTCCCTCTGTCTCCCAGGCCTCTGCTCCGTCTCAGCTTCCCTCCTGAATGTGGCCAGGGAGGGTGAGGAGCCCTGGAGGAGATTTAGCCCAAATTGCCCAATTGTGGTAGCTGCTGTTATATGTACCATGTGTTTTTATACCTGTAAAGCATCCAGATGTTTAATGCTGGGAGAGAAGAAGCTGTTTATAACCTGATATGTAAGCCTCTAGTATTGCTGATGGGGACACCAGGCCTCCAAAATGGTTAAAAGATTTTTACTGTGCACAAACGTGTTTTGCCATCAGTATCAAACATGCAAACCATTCATTCTCTTAAAAAAAAAGAATCCCCTTACATTTCTAGTAATTAAAAATAAATTCTCTGTCTCCCCCTGTGAATATAATCTTCTAAAAAGTAGCCTGTTCCTTCTGTAAATTCTTCCTGTCAGCTCTCTCCTGTTTTGTTTTTTTTTAACGATTCATCTTTCAGCTACTCACTGTTGCCTTATATGGTCTCCCTATACGTCTGGGCTTTTTCTTAATGAATGGTATTCTCCATATCCTGTTTTGATGCTTGGTAGGAATAATTACTATTTTATAACAGTAGAGGCATGAAGCGTTTTAAAAAAAAAATTGTAGCCAGTATGTTGTTTTCCACAGAGTAAGTACCATCAACTAAATGATTTAGCTAAGTTGTATAAAAAGGATAAAACTGGGTCTCAAAAGTTGATCAGAAGTCCTTGGATATACTTTGGGAAAAATGCTAAATACTTATGTCATGGCACATGCAGACATTTTCCTACATATCTAAAGGTGGAAAAAATAGGAAAAAACCCCATCATTACAGAAATATTACCTTGTTTATCTTTTACTATGGTCATAGTGATGTATCTCGGTTAACATTAATGCACTACAATAAAAATTAGTGCACATCACAGTCAATGCATTGCTGCAGGTCCCTTATTCATAATTTGGGAAGCCCTGTGGGCCCTTATACTTTCCTGCTAGGATAGGAATATACTTTTCCAGGAGAATAAGCATTCACAAGGATGACAGAAGAGTAGTATAGTAGATCAAACACAGACTATATATAGGAGCTCTTGCAATTTTTGCGTTTTTTCCTTTTCTTACTTTCTGACAATTTCATGGTTTCCTGCTGGCAATCCATCTGTTGCACTTTAAGTTAAGGTAATGTATAAATCTTGCAGTAGTTATAGAAGCATTACAAGGGAAAGGTTTATTTTTGATTTTTTACGTTATAAAGCAGTTTGGAAAATACACAGATAAAAATGCCTAACAGATAATGATGACAAGCTGTTATAATAATAAACACAAACACATTATTCTACCAGGAAAACTTCACAAACGTATTTCAGTTGTGTGCAGCTGTTAGTAGTGAGTTATCCAGATCAGTGACATCTAGATTTTTTGGTGTTATAGTTAGTATGTAATCCAATCATGGTTCTGAACACTTTAAGCTGTTTCTTTTAATTCACATTATCTTTCACTAGTGGACATGGCTACTATATTTTTGCCCAAACCATAGTTTCTAGAATTCCTCATGAATTTGGGATTGATGAATCTAAATAGTTTTGTATGATCTGAGAGAAAATATGCCACATTTTTCTTGTGTTTAAAAATGCCATCTTATTCTTGGTTTTAGTCTTTAGTTCAAATCAAGCTGAATTACTTCTAACCAGTGCATTGATTATATTTAAAAGTTTTGTCATAGAGAATTTTCTAGGTCTCGGGATACTTAATGTATTACATGCCACAGTTTAACTCAAGGTTTATTAGTTAGCCTGTGAAAACAGATCAAGTTAGCCTAAAAAACTGTTGGTTCAACATCAGCTTTGATGGGTAACTAAAGAACAATTATATACTTGCACTCTGTTGAGTCTTAAGCTAGGCTAAAGTTACATATCTCGTGAAAAATACCTTATGACCTTATAAACATAAATTACTGTGGGTGATGAGGACTGCAATATGATTTAGAGTTTGAAAGACATTGCAAAAGCTTGATGAAAAGACATTTTATAAGGTAGATTTGCCTTATCTTCTGTCGTCTTTAAAGCCAATCTGAAGAATCACTGAATCAAAAAAAGGAACTCTTCATTTTCTCTTTCTTCCATTTGTTCTTCCTTTCTCCCTTCCCCTTGCCATTTCCCTTTCCTGTTTCCCATTTCCGTTTTCCTTCACCAAAAGTGAAAATACCTGCTTTTTATGTAAAGAAGTATATCCTTCTTCCTCTGTGACCTGAATCAAGACCAGTAAAGGATTATCTGAGTTAGTTTCTGTAGTATTAGTGGATACAATATAGCATTAGTAGATGGAAGGTGAACAGATGATGGGAAAGAGCAGAGTCAAGCCATTCCTGCAGTGAACTCCACCAGCTGAGAACTGGGCGAGTTGTTGGGGGCTCTTTCCATTCTTAAACCACCTTTCCTGAGAAAAAAGAAAGCATGTGAGGTTTAAACAGATGTGTGTATTTTAAAATAATTGACCTTGACTATTTTCTGTATTCCAATTGTCCATTACCCAGATCTTTCTGAGGTAAAAGGAAGTGTTTCATTGCTATACTAGCTCTTTTGGAATTTTTTACAGCCTATTATTTGCAATATCACTATCATTTTCATATTGCTGGGGAAAAACATTTCAGTTTCCTTTGCCCCCAAATTTTAAAAGTATATTTTTCAGAAGCATGAATTTCTGTTCAGTCGTAAGGGAAAAAAAGCCTGAAATGTTATGCTTTCATGAAAATGTGAAGAAAATTTTTTTTTTTTCATTTTGATTCTCCTGAAATTTCTCAGGCAAATCTCATTGTGTGATTACTGCTACTAACAAAGGATTGAAGCAGTATGAAAAGAATAAGGCAGGAGGGGAGGGAAGGAAGAGGAGGTGGTTGATTATGGATGTGAAAGCTTTATTTACACACACATGAACAATCAGCAGCTTTGAAAAAAGAATGCAGAAAAAAAGCACACACACACACATTTTTTACATTTCTGTATGCATAATGGCCCTCTGAAAGAATCAACAAATTTGGTAATTTTACTCCACAGAGGATTTATGCTTGTAAAGAGGCAGTATTTTGAATGATGCTATTTTTTTTTTCTTTATGCTTAATGCTCATGAGATTAGGTTGACAGAAGGGGGATTTTTTTCTTGTAGTCATCCAGCACTCAGCATGATGAAAGGCTGGTTTTGAGGGAAGACACAGAGCAGTTAGTTACCTTGTTTTCCACAAAGCATCAACAGGTCAGACAAAAGATAGGTTAAACGTGGTTCCACCGACATATCTCAGAAGCAGCTTGTAACGGGGAGACGTAAGTGAGCAGAGGTAGAAGTAGAGCAACACATTATGCTGCTCTTGTGCTGTCGGGAGCAGGTCAGCCCTCACCAGCCCACTGCTGCCTCCTGATCATCCTGCGCCCACAGATTTGGAGGTTGATCCTCCAGGTGGTGGCTGTGGCAGCAGTGGATTCTGTCATATTTAGCACAAAGCAGCTTCCCCTCAGGTCTTAGAGGTGCTGTGGGCTAAAGTGGAGTCCTCCAGGGGTTGGTCCCTGCTATGCACTTTGTCCTGCGAGTTGGGTGACAGCTGGCAATTGGCAGAAGAGACCATGGTGTAGTGAATTATGATCAATGAATTTTGCCACATTGTCTGAATCACTCAGTAAAGAGAGTTGAATACTGGGCAACGAGAATCCATATAACAGCATGTTAAAATCATTAATAAGAGGTGATGAAGATCAGGATTATGTCTGTGCTTTTTTTTTTCCTGAAGAAACTTCCTGGTTTTGCCAGTATGGATGCTGCTTTGTCACTGATGGTGGTAGGGTGGCTGATGTAGGCTGATGCAGGCTTTTTAATCACTACAGTAGTCAAGGCTGGCAGTATGTCTATGCCAGCAGCACAACTGGGATAAAGAAGCCTAGCATAGGCACTATTAATGCCAATCGATAAAAACATTTTCAGCTTGCTTATTAAATGCAAGCTGAAGGAAGAAGATGACTGAGATTAGGTGTTAAAAAACCCCTATCACTAGTCTCCTTTTGCCCCACTTTGCTGGGGAAAAACATTGGAAAGACTTCCAAAGAAGCCCTTCATGAATATATGCATGTGTATGTGTGGGTTTGGGGGATGTGTAGGTGCACAAACGTATCTGTAAAGGGGTATCCACCTGCTAGATTCTTGCTTCCTTTCTTTTGGGTTGGGAGTCGGGGGAGACCAAGATGATTGTTCCTTAAATTCGACAGGAAGTCCTTTGGAAAGGCCCTTTTTCAATGTGCTTTGGACCTTTTTGAAATTAAGAGGATGTCAGCCAGTAACAAAGCACCACAAAGCCGGTCCCTCGCTCCTACCCCTCGGCCCCAGTGGGATGAGGAGAAAATATAAAGGCAGGCTTATGGGTCGAGTGTAGGACAGGGAGGGATCACTCACCACTTACAGGCACAAGACAGGCTCAACTTGGGGAAGAAACAAAATCAATTTCATTTACTACCAATCAAATCAAAACAAGGATACTGAGAAGTAAAACCAAACCTCAGAACACCTTCGGGGGGTTGGGGTCAGTCCGCCATACCTGGTCTCTGCCGCTCCTTCCTCCTCAGGGGGAGGAGGACTCCGCACTTGGGCCCTGCTGCGCCCTGGGGGGTCTCCTGCGGGAGACAGTCCTCCACCAACTTCTCCAAGGTGGGTCCTTTCCGCAGGCTGCAGTCCTTCAGTCCCAGCCTGCTCCAGCACGGGCTTCCCCACGGAGCCCCGGCCATCTCGGGGGGCATCCATCCCCCTGCTCCGGCGTGGGCTCCTCTCTCCCCGGGCTGCAGGTGGGCATCTGCTCCCCCGCTCCCCTCCATGGGCTGGGGGGGGACAGGGGACAGCACAGGGGCTCCTCTCCCACTCCCTGCAGGTTTCCCCTCTTAAATCTGCTCTCCCACAGGTGTTTCCACTGTCACTGAGGGGCTCGGCCTGGGCCAGCGGCGGGTCCGGCTTGGAGCCGGGGGAGCTTCCAGCAGCTTCTCACAGGAGCCGGCCCTGCGGTCCCCTCCCTGGCTACCAAAACCCCACCACACAAACCCAAAACAGAGGGTCAGGCCTGAGCGGGCCCAGGAGCTTGAATTTTGCAAATTTCTGCTAGGGAAGGGGAAAGGCTGGAGGAACCAGGAATATGTGTGTGTGTGTGCTCTGAGCTGTGTTCCTCAATGCGAGATTTCTCAGAGTCAGGCTTCCCTCTGTTCTGCCTATCTGTCTGCTTTCACCTTGATTTGTAGAGAGGGCTGGAAGATCTATACATGTGTAGCAAGGTGCAGGTAGGTGTTGTGTAGGGCACAGTGCTATCAGTAACGATGCGCTATTAATTTGGTAGGTGTCTGTGTAAGGCTAGACAGGCATCTTTTTCTGCCGCTTGCCTGTGGCAGGGTCTTGACGTAGGTCCGAGACAGCCTGTGACCTGTGCTCCCAAGTCGCAGGACCCTGTTTCAGAGTGTCAAAGGGCAGGCCATAATTCTTTTGTGCCGAACACCTTGCTAGGCTTCTAGGTAATCCCAGGGCACAGTGGGATGTTATTTTTTGATGGCTGAGCGCTGGAGTTTTTTTCTTGCCCTCAGTTTTTGCAAGCAACGAGACCAAAGGCCTCTCACTGGGCTGCGCTGGCTGCAGTGCATCCCTGGTTTTCCTCTCTCCTGTAAGAAACAGTGTTTATTTAGAGCGGGAGAAACTGGAAATACCCATCACAATTTCAGTGAAATTTAGGTGTATTCACGTCGCTGCTTTAGTTATTGTCAAATAGACAACATATTTATTAATTGCTGCAACAGTATGCATGGTTAGGAAGTATGTGGTTAAAATAAAATGAGTTAATATTTGCCTTTGTTTAAAAATGCAGTGTTGCTATTGGGATGCAGTTGGAGTTGCATGCATCTCCAGAGGGAATCTAACCTCTTATTTAAAAATGCTTTCTACACAATATTTTAAGTCCCCTCTATTGATTTATCTAGAATGTTAAAAAATAATATAATGCTGTGCTAGATACAGCAAGTAATCTTTATTTTGAAATTCGTTATATTATGGTGAAGACACATGGTACTCTAGTGGTATGTAGGAGAAGAAAATACGTATTATGCAAAATATGCTGTGAAGGGTGGACGCTAAGAATACTAAACATTTTCTACTGTAATTCCTGCCATGACAAAACATCTCTCTTGCTGATGAGGTTTGGATAAATATTTAAAACTGAAACATCTTCCATGGAAAGATGCGGATTCAGTGGCATGAAAATAGTCTATGGACTTGCGAGACTGTTGAATTTCATGTGGAAGAAAATCCAACACATGCCAAAATAATCTGAATATTTTGCCTCGACTTTCAAAATGAAACTTTTAGTTTTTTATTTCAAGTGGATTTCCTGCCTAGAACTCTGCTTTCATTAAAAAAATGCTCAAAATTGAAATGATGTGTGCAAAACTGACAGGATTTTCAGTTCAGAGACAACTGCTTTTTCTGTCCTCGTTCCCTTCTCCTCCCCCAGCAGATTTTTCAGAATTGCCATCAACTAAAAATATCCATCATACTTGTAGGTTTGTGTCTGACTACTCTACTTCACAGATCTTTCCCGTTGCACTGTGTGCTGCTTTGGGGTAGGATAGAGTTAATTAGGTGCTTAGTGGCTGGCTAGGGTTAAAGCACAACACTCTGTGTCAACTCCATAGCTATCCCACACTTCTTAAACACTGATGTTCAAAATTTTCATGATTGCCAGTCATCTGTCTTTCTTACCTCCACCACAATGAGGTACGTTTTCTCTATACCTTACATCAAGTGTCAGAGTCAGAGAAAACTCTGTGGGAGAAACTTATTTCCATCAGTTTGTTTACATTTTTCACTACCTTCCCCGGGATTAGGGTTTTAGATACTGCCCACTGTGAACTGTGCTATTTCTTGGCAAATTTCCCCATGTGTTTCATAATATCAGCAAAGCTGGGATGGTGCCTCTAAAATATCAGAGGTCCCTTTCCAGTCAGTGCTTGAAACACAGGAAAATTTTTTCATAGCTCAAGGACCACTTTCCTGCTCCTTTCCATCCCAGTGTGGTGCTTGCAGAGGTCTGTTACAGGGATGGGGGGCAATGGTAGAGCTTGGAGGTGCTGGAAGCCCAGGTCTCCATTTCTACGCAGCAGGTATAAATATTGCAGCTAAATGGCTCATCAGAGTGAGTGCACGTCTGCTGCAGGTCCCCCACATGGCTGTGCCATGCAGCAGAGCCATTTTGGAATCAAAAGCAGTTTAAGTGGTGCCGGGGTTGGAGCCATCAGCAAATCTACAGTGTGACAGGGGCATCCCTGTCACCGTTGGCCTCAGGTGTTATTTCACTCTCCATCTCGCCTGTTGGTAGCTGATTGAACAGTGCGTTGTACCTAAGCAGAATGGCCTCAGTTGACAGCTAATTACTTTAGATCAGAGGGGAGGTGATGTAAAAATGCAGGAAAGGGGTTCTTCCTACATGCATTAAACACCACAAAAGGTGATACATTACAACTTCATGATGTGAAAGGCCCAGGACCTTCTCACTGTAGAGCAGTGTTGGTTCACTGATTTCAGCAGGAAAATGCTTATTTTCACCTCTCTGGTATTTCATCACTAACAGAGACTTGACGTGGCAGTCTAGATCCCAAACTTCACACTCCAGCGAGAACAAATTTCAATCACAAACGTAGAAGAGGGGTTGATGAATCACCGTGTAAGGGCTAACACACAGCAGGAGGACGGACTTGCTCTGGATGGGGGGACGACTGTAGTTTGTTCACTGTTGTACGCTGCAATTCTGAAGTGGGGCCATTCCCTGAATCAGAAAATTGGCTTTTCACATCAACACAAGCCAGGTTACAACAGCTTTTTCCTCTCAGACATGTCTCCTATGCAGAGAACCAAGAAATGGCTGTGTCAGTCCTGGTGTGTTTGGAGATTCCTTCAGAAAAAGCGCTTTCTGAAGCTGACTTGTGCTGCCCGGGCACGCTGAAGCCGCTGTGTCAGACAAGAGGGACTGGTGCACGGGTCTGTGGGAGCTCCCATTAGAGGCACTCAACGTGTGCCCTGTCCCCACTGTCAGCTCTGGCACCCATCTCAAAGCCCAAAGTGCTGTGGAGACCTGGGTAACCATTCTCTAAGCCAGCTGGGAGCACTACACAGCCTCTGAAACACGCGGCTGCCTGTAATCCTAGGAAGAATTTTGTCAGCGGACACCCACCCATACCTGAACTCTCCAACTGGCCGCCACTTTGCATCCGTGTGCACAACCTTCAGTCACACCTTCAGGCTGTAGCATGAACCTGCCCAAATGTGTCCTTATCACAAAACCATCAAGGCACCGTGCAGGAGCGTTGGGGGCTCCCCATGGTGGGTCAGGGCAGGGCCTGGCAGCCCGGGCCCATCTCACCCCCCCCAGGAGCCGGGGGCACCGGGGCAGCCCCAGCCCCGGGCATCGGGCACCTCCATGGGGACGGGGACGGGACGGGGACGGGATGGGACCTGCTGAAGACCGGCCCTGCTGTGGTCTCGCTGGGGCAGGGGCTGACGGCCCCAGGGGGCTGGCGTGGGGTCTGGGGTCCTGGGCAGGGTGGGGGGAGCCCTGGGAGGCTGGTGATGCCCTCAGGGACAGGATGGAAAGCAGGCAGTGGTAGGCTTATAGTAGCAGGTAGAGCAAATAGCAAGTCTCAGAAGGCTTTTAATATGTAACAGCTTATTTAGTCTTTTTAGTTAAATCATTTATTTATGTGAACTGAAATTTGGCCCTTTAACTGTAATGTGTAGGTCTGGTACATGATCCGCTGTGTGGAGTATCTGACTCTCCAGGCAGAGCTGTTTATATTCCAGGATTTTCTAGGTTTCTCTAAGCTGTTTCTAATGTATCTTTGTTAGATGGATTATGCATTTTATTTCTCATTCCTAACAGTGAAATACAAACCTCGTACTTAGGCATTTCCCACAAAGCAAAAACCCTCTGCAACTTAGGAGTGTTGAACGCTGATTTACTGTTCATGTGTGAACAAATAAATTCCCCAGAAATCTGTTGTTTGGAGCGCAGGGTGCACAGCTTGGCTCTGCAGCTGTGTGGCGTGCAGATGAGGTCATCCCTGCCACAGAGCCAGCTCTGTCTGCAGGCCTGCTGCCGAAAAAAGCCCCAGACAGCCTGGAAGAGGAAGGGAAAGCATGCACAGAGGGTTGAAGACAGTGGTTTTCGTTATGATAAAATTCTGACTCACAACTGCAAGCCATGGGATTTGTAGCGTGGTCCTCCTCAGCAGTGACATTTCCAAAGCACTTCCTCACCTGCCTGAAGAGGGAGGGAGCAGCAGTATACACGTCTCTTAGACAGAAAAATAGATCAAAGCAAATTGTTTGAATGTGTACATTAGGAAAATGCATATGAAAATGCAAATAGAAATATATTGTCATTACTTTTACTCTGTAATGGGCTATCCAGTCCAGTTCTAGAAATAGAATAGTTTTTTGGTGACATTTTTTTGAGTGGTACTTAAAGAAGATCCACAAGAACCTGCTGCAGGACCTAGGCTAAAGTCTGAGACTTTAAAAACTTTGCATCTTTTGACACAAAGCAATATGTCAACATATGAACATACAGATGTTAATGTCTTAGTGTAAAGATGTTAACACATTCAACATTTTGTGCAACTTTATGCAGCCTTTCTACACATTATAGTCATATAATTGTGATAAACATTTTTATCTGCCCAGAAGCTTTGGGAACAAGCTCACTGAACTGTGATTTAGTGAATTTTTGAACTCTCTTAATGCAGAATATTATAAATTATTAGTAAAAAATGAAATACTTTTATGATGTTAGTGCTACTGGCAGTCTGGGAAGCTTCAGTTTCTTGGGCATGCCAACTGAAAAAGAGATGGGAGATTTTCTCTCTGTCTCTTCCTTTTCATTCTTAAGCCCAAAACACAAAGTAAAATTACTGGTAAAGCTGAATAAAAATAGTGTCCATGGAGCCCAAAGAATAATAATAATTAAAAAAAAATTTAAAAAAGATTAGTAGTGTGCTCTATTGCAAATGAAAAATATCAGTACGTGAGAAAACCTACTGAAATAGATTTAGACATGCCACAGTAAAGGAAAAACTGAAGAAAAAATAAGATCCCAAAGAATCTGCCAGTGCATCAAGTCACATCACACAAAGCACTGTGGGTGAGGCTGGTGTCAAGAAAGGATTTTGTGTGTTGCTATCAATAAAACATTCTAAATTATGCTGCAAACTCTTCCCCTGTTTATCAGGGGAGAGAAAAAATAATTTAAACCAATAAGAAGACTTATATAGGAGTTCTGACCTCAGACCCATTAAATTTTACAGAACAGAAGTCTGTTAAAGGAGGCTATGTTACATTAGAAACAAATTTGATATGTCAGGTTTAACCCAGTTGCTATAAAGACTGGGATCCCATGGCACACAGAATGCTACGGCTGTAGCATGCAGAAGAAGAGATATTTCCAGGGTATCATGGTTCCCAGGACTTTACATTTCAGCAATCACCAAAGAACAAAATATCATCAGTTGTGAATGATGTTTTGTCCAGTAATGCAATTGGAAGAAAATCCACCGCTTCCTGGAAATATATTTGTCTTCGTGAAAATGTTTGTTTCTTGTATGCAGGATGGTTAACCGATCATAACAAAAGCAACTGGAATAGCTGATAGCTTGATGGCTGTAGCACTTATATATAATATGAAAACTTATGGTTCTTCACTTCTCATTATTCTGGGCTTGCCTTTCTTGCTTCTGTACAAAAAATTATAAGTCTCCTTTTTGTTGCATGATGGAACGGAAATGCTTTCTAACACCGTTATTTTACCTGAAAGTTTTCTTTTTGCAGTGGCCCACTTATCACTTCTTAATTACACAAATGGTCAAATCACATCCTATTTGTTCTCTCATTAAAATATTAAAACCATCTTATTATAAGGAAAAAAGATGGGTAAATAAATTTTACATTTTCATGGTCAAACATTTTTCTCTGTCTGAACTGTTGCCTCCCATGTTTATTCACAATAATACACGAGGTTGCTTATTGGAGAGTTAGGAGTCTGCAGAGCTGTGGAGAGTAAGCGTGTTTAATTTAGATTACAGCTCTGTGTACATTAATCCTGGATCTGTGCACTGTCAGACTAGACAGCAAATATAAATTAATCTGGATGAGATATGAGCACACCATCACATTTTTGCTAAATTATCCAACACAAGCAACATGGTGTTTATGGCACAGTTAGGCTTTGTTCTGACTCAGGGAAGGCAAAAGACATCTGATCCATCATTAATCTGCCAGGACAAATTTATTTCTTAAAAAAAAAACCCCAAACACACTGAACAGATATGAACTTTGACTTTAGCAAAGCCTGTGATGTGGTCTAACCATAGCATCCTCCTAGACAAACTGGTGAAAGATGAACTGGCTAAGTGGAGAAGGAGGTGGGTGGAAGATTGGTTATACCATCAGGCCAAAAAGGTAGAGATAGTGATATGAAGTCCAACTGGCTCTCGGTTCCTAATGGTGTCTCACAGGCGTTGATGCTGGCACCACTGTTGTTTAATGTCTTTGTTAGTGAACTGCATGATGGGAACTGGTTTGCAGATAATTCCAAACTGGGGGGAGTGGCTGGTACACTGGAAGGTGGGGGATGCCATTCAGAGAGACCTTGGCAGGCTGGAGAAATGGCCTGAGAGGAACCGAATGAAGTTCAACAAAGCCAAGCAGAAAATCCTGTGTCTGGAATGGAGTAAACCCGTGCACCAGTACTGGCTGGGGACTGACTGGCTGGAAAACAGCTTTGCAAAAGAAGACCTGGTGGTCTTGGTGGATGGCAAGTTGAACGTGAGTCAGCAGTCTGACTTTGCAGCAAAGGTGACCAACCCCATCTTGGGCTGAAGGAGCTTAGCCAGCAGGTCAAGTGATTTTTTCCCCTCTCTTCAGCACTTGTGAAACTGTACTTGGAGAACTGTGACCCAGTTTGGGCTTGCCAGTACAAGAAAGACGGTGACATACTGGAGCGAGTCCAGTGAAGGGTGACCGAGCAGACAGGGGGCTGGATCAGCTGTTCTAGCTGGCTCTGCTTGGAACGGGGGCTTGGACCAGGCGACCTCCAACCTGCATGAGTCTACAGTTCTGTCTTGCAGAGTTTGCACCAGTTGGGCACTTCAAGTCACACGTGTGCAAACTCTTAAACTGGATTTGCTGTGGCATGGAACCATGGCCTCATTTTCTTTAGCTGTGCTGCTCTGACTGTTTTCCCAGGGTTTTAGAGGAAGTGGAAATCCAATGCATTCATGCATGTCAGCTCTGCCAGTTGTACAGGCTGGAGGATTTATTGCAACCTGAAGAATGTGCTGCCTTTCATTTCTGAGCTAAGGACCAAATATGCATGAAGATGTGCATGCATATTTCCCGGGTAGTGAAAACCAAGTATGTAGCTGGGATTAAAGGGAGTTCAGGAAGACTTATCAACACTCTCTTCGAGGCAAGCTAAGAAAAATACTTAAAAATGACAGAGGAAATCTAGATACTGTAATTTCCTCTGTTGTTACCTTTTAGTTACAGTGCATTATCTTAGAAATTGTTATGGATTTTCGAAAATGTTATATTGGGCATGAATATGGTGTACAAAATGCACAACCTGTTCATACGTGGCTGTAGTTTTACAGGGGGTTGTTAACTGTTAACCATTGAAATTCTTTCAAAATTAGGCAAGGGAGTGTTTCCCACAGTGACCTATAGGATATAACTAACTGAACTGGTGAGTATTTCCAATTTTGTTGCTGTATTTTGCTGCAGGATGATAAAAGGAGCATCTGCGTTGTCTTCCCATATGCTGACTTGGGGACAGTTTTCCCTATCAGGTGGATGTATTCTCTGAGTGTAGATGGGGGTTGATTTTGATAATATGAAGATTCAATTTCCTTTTTCATCTTGTATATTTAATTGTCATGCATTGCTTACAGTATGTTTCTTCTTGCTTACTCCTGTTTGTGCAGTACTGGGCTTGCCCTCAGGAAGTGGCAGTATGTCAGAGCTCGGTAACAATAAAAGGTAGATTTACCAACACAAATCAGTCAGATATGCATTCAGGAATTTTTAGAGCTACTCAGAGCTCAACAAAATTCCTAATTTTTACAGCATTCTTTCTTCTTTTAATAATTCTGTCAGTAGAGAAAAAAAATGGAACCCTATCTTTTCTTTAAACATCATGCAAAATTTATGTTTTGGTGACAGAAGATTAAAATTGAGATGTGGATCTGGACTTTGAAATCTGGATCTGAGCATGCTTTATTCTGTGATGAGTCTACATGCACTTATAGGAAACTGTTTAGGAAAATAGGCCCATTTTCATTTTCCCAAGACTGAAAACTTCACAGTGTTGAAGCATTCCTGAAGGACACTTACATCCTAACAAGGATAAGAACATTTATTTTCTTTGCAACATATTTCTTGTGAGTATTCAAGTTCAAGATTTTTAATTATTTGCTCAGTGGAGTATTGCTCACTGAATGTTCTTTTGGTATACAAATATTCAGAATTACTCAAGGGAAAAGCAGTATTACATGAAATATCATGATGGAATTCCTTGAAATGTTTTGACTACTGCTTGAGGTATTTTTAGAAATAATCAGAGAATCATCTGATTTGGAAAAGCTTCCTCCTGAGCCAAGCAGTCGATGTTCCCGTGCTGTGGCCGAGCTGGATAATTCTGTGCGATGGAGGAAACGTGGGCCGACACTTGCCAGTGAGTTTCCTGTGATTATCCCAGCTGTGCGGAGCTGTGGTCGCTGCACACGCTGTCATAGGAAAAGCCTTTGTATATAATGATATAACAATATGCTGCGTGGTTAGCAAAGAGGAGTCTGTCCACTCTGACCCATTAAATGCCTCACAGCCCCAGTCCTTTAAGGATCCACTCCCATAAGCCTGAGTCCTAGTGTAAAGATTTCAATGGGGAAAGTAGTCCCCTTGCTTTCTAATTCCACTGCAAATTCATCTAAGTATTTATTTGGTTTCCATCACACTACTAAATGAGTGGGAATGAAATACTGTGAGAAGAGGAAGAGGACACAAATCTATTTTTGGTCTTAAGGAATTTTATTAATTTAATCTGATATGGTTCCTCCTGACAAACACATACTGGCTACCATTTTGCATCACCTCATCAAAGCATAAAGATGTTTACAAATGGGCAGAATCATTAACGATTTGCCATCTGGCTAGCTAGTCTGCTTAGACTTTAACTGTAGAAGCTCCATTTTTGTGTGTGTCTCTATTATGTATATTAGAAAAGGTATATTGATATTAACTATAATAGACAGCAATTTTAGCTTATTTTAGTCTTACAAGGTGTGTGTAGAACTCTCATGCCTGAGAGTATGGCTGGGGTGGAGTTCTGCTGGTACACAGGAGTGTTTACTATAGGAAACAAAAAGAAAGGTAGCTTAAAATATTTACCATTTACCCACTGACATGGAGGTTGTTGCTAGATCAGGGATCAGTTAAAAAGTCTTAGGAGACATGATATATTTTCTAAATCATGAGGTGGTTTTAATCTGCATGGACAACACCACCCTGATCAGCTCTTATGTGCCAAGTAGATAAGGCTTTGCTGGCCTGGCAGCAGTGTGTCCGTGCTTATTCCGTGCAGGAATTTGAGCTACAGCAGTTTACCAGTAACCTCACACACTATGCAGGGATCATTACGCTGCTTCTGAATTACCTAGGGCTTCACACCAGTGAATTGACGAGTTCGTACTAGATGCATTTGGTCTCCACTGTGGTAAAGCTGCTGGAATGACATCAGTGATTATTTCCTAGTAATCTGTTGAAAGTGCACACTGGAAGGGGAAATGTTTATTGCAAGTACAGCTCAAGTAAGGAACTGTTTTTGGAAGATATTCAAACTTGGAGAACTGGCTTCAGAAAAAGTGTGCAGAGAGACTGATTAATCTTCTGACACTGGAGAGCATTAAATAGCTCTATGAATTAATAGTTTCTTTGAGCTGAGACTGTTTATTGCTTTGGAAAAAAAAAATTCTCTTTCAGCAGCAGGAGAGTTTTGAGTCCTAACACCTTTTTTTTTCCTGTGTTGGATTGTTTGTTTTTAACTTGGACTGTTTCTGTCTGAACTGACTCATCTGGAAGTTGAGTTGTGAGGTTGCTTTGTACCTTGGAGATTTTGTTGTGAGAAGAAATTTATGTTGTAACAAGGAAATGTGTGGAGACAGGGAAACACAATGAAATCCTAAGTGTTCTTTTGATGGATTTAATGATGAGTTTTCTTTAAGGAACCAGACAATAAGATAATCTTGGGATAGACAAACTCTTAACTTACTTTTTTTAACTGAGTTTGTTTTGATTTGATTGATTTTGGATGAATGCCCCTTTGCTGGAGGCTTTCATATTGTTTAGACTTGGCTTTCATAACTGATTTGGGAAAGTTTTTTCCCTCAGAGTATACATTATGTATATATTTGGGCTAACTTCTTTCCGTGTATTTATCTTCTTTTTTAACTGTTGATTTTTCAGTCTTCATAATGACATTAGAGGACCTGTAGGTGTATGTGTTTGTGTGCATGTATGTGGGGTCTATGTTTGTCATTCTTACAAAGCATCATCATTTATAAGTAGGGGTTCATGTGAATCAGTACTGTAATTTGCACGTTGTGCTGTGGCAAACCAAGTTAGGTCTTTTTCTGCTACACTGTCCACAAAGTTTCATATTGTTTTGGGTCTAGCATAAACAATTTCCATTGTACTTATCAGTACTTGATTTAGTTTAATCTTTGAATATATTCTCATCTCAATGTATTGATACAGGGCTTGCAGTGCTAGTTCTTGCCTTGCTCAGTGCAGTTCATTTATTTGCAGGAACAGTATGGAGAAATGGGCATAGCTAAAGACAGCTGGGAAACAACAGATCCCCCGTGCAGTATTAGATGGATTAATGATCCATTCGGTCTAAGATCCAGGTTTTGGCAGCAACAAAAATGGAATGAATTAAAAAAAAGAATAAGTGCTTCCCTTCAGCTCTGATAAGAACAACGAAGCCTTTTGGTGTCATCCTGTTAGTTGCTCTTACAGACAACTTAGGTACTGAAAGCAGGTGAGGATACCCAGGTAAACTATCACGAAGGCAGAAGTGCAAGGAACAGTGAGAGAAAGGAGAAGAGACCAAGAGATCAGAACAAGAGCAGGGAGGAGTTGAAGGACACTTTCGGCTGTTGGGCCAGTGCCTCGTTTGTTGCAAGTGTTAGATAGTGTGTTATGAATGAGACAGGGAACTGAGGAAAGGTAAAGATTACTATTTTTGGCAGGGCAAGTAAATGTCATCATGGAGACCTGATTTTTAATATATTCAGGACACTACTCTGAACATGTCTGTTGAATCTGGTTTCATTCTTTGACAAGTCTGTTTGGTACACGTCTTCGGTCATACTATTGATGCTATCCAGCTTGAAATTTTTTGTAAGTGATTTCATGAAATTTGATCTTGAAGAGACAGCCTAAGGTGGAAAAGCTTTACTGTAGAGTTATCAACATTTCATCGCAAATATAGAATGATGCTTCAAATGAGGTCTCGCCAGGGTTTGCTCTGGACTACGTTCTTTTAAACAGAAGTTCATTGATAACATGCGTGATGAAACAATTCACTTACTTAAAATGTGGAACCTTGTTAGGGTAAATTTTAAGTTTAGAGGGAAGATCAGAATTCAAACCATGTTTGGAAAATAGGAGAGATGGCCCAAATCATTGCAACGGAATTTGATAAGGAAGACTCCCCAGTGCTCTATTTAGAGGGATGAAATTAAATCACAGTAAAAAATGGGAAATAATTGATGATATAGCAAGCAAATCACAAAGAATTGCCACAAATTCAGAATCTCTTAGAGAGTCTGGAGAAGGGGGACTTAGTTGGCACAAAACGGGTTGTACCTGGCTGCGAGTCTCCTGTGGGGAAATGCTCTCGGCATGCAAGTTCTCATGCTCCTGCAAGCAAGAAGCTGGAGTTAGTTTAGAAATGGAGTAGAAAAGTTTAGAAACTGGGATGTGTGGATGTAGCAGGAGAGGTCTACAGAGACTATAGCTCTCCCCATGGTTAGAAGTTTCCCTTCCATGCAAACATTATGATTGCATGCATCCTTTTCAGGTGTCCCCAAATGCCAAGGCACTCTTTGCTAGCCCCAGTGACTGGAAGAAGCAGGGATACTTTCATGATGTTGCCTTTACAGCACACAGTTCACCGCAATGGTGGGCACAGCTTTATGAGCAACTTCTTCACCTCTATATAACCAGACCAATGTGTGTCTCCAGGTTCATGTCTGTTCTCTGGAAAAGGGGAAGGAAAAGCAGAGTGGTTGTCATGAGAACAGTGAATTGAGCTTTTTATTTGTTATTCTTTTCCTTGGGATCAGGGAAGGACCATCAATGAAAGTATGATGGGGGAGAACTATAGGACACTGTGGAAGGGATTGCCATTCATTTCCCAAAGGCAACCTGGGCAATTGTGTTCATGGAAGAAAACTGCAAACAAGATGGATTTTCCTGGTTGGCTTTATGTAAATTGTAAGTCACAGACAGAGTACCAAGCAATGGCTTAATGCCTGGGAAAGTCATCTAACGATTTTCTTTCTACAGTGGTTCTTCCCAGTAAGCTGGGCAAATGCTATTAGACCTGTTCTCAGAGATATATGTTAGGCTGCAAATCCATCTGCGAAACTGGGTGAATAGTTGAGAAACTAAAAAGTCCTATCTGTCTTGACTAAAAAACCTAAAAGACTTAATTTAAAATTAGGTTAGAGCATGTCTGCAAGAATTTCAGTGACAGCAGTTTGGACAGAGAAAATGGTAGGATTTGCTTGCAGGCTTATGGCCAAAATTTACACTTTTCTGGAATTCTCCGAAAGTATAAAGAAAATGTATGCACATACTTGGAAATATGCGTAACATAGACAACTGAACACCTCTTGGCTCCCTTCTCCTAAATGAGACAATGTAGTCGGGGGAAAAAAAAGACATAAGTTTTTCTTCTTGTGTGGATGTTATTTACAGAGTTGTTGCTCCCCAGTGGAGTTATAAACAAAATGAATAGACGTAAAGGGTTCTTTTGTTATTTCTCGTAACTGCAGAAGCAGAAGAATTTCTGTATTTAGGAAGAGAGAGTTATCTTCACTGGAGTTCAGCTGTTACATTCACCCATCTAAATTTACAGCTCCCTTTTTCGTTCACTCTGTACTTAGGGTTTTATGAGAGAGTATTCTCTCACATTTCTCCTAACACCCTCCTGCACACAGACTTTCACAGACTGTCTGACTTAGTGGTATAGCACTAGACAAGAATGGGGCTTAACAGTAGCGCTGACATTGTGTTATCTTCAAAATGTGGTCTTTCTATCTTCCACTTGAGATATTAATAAACTTCAAAAGCTACTTTCAATCTGAAATAAAAAGCTCCAGGGATATCCTTAACTATGTCGACACTGCTGCTGCATCTTGATGATAATCTTATCATGCAAAGGTGGAAAAAAAAGCTGATCTATAAAACATGTGTGGCACAAGCCACTGCAATTTCAAATTACAGATGTCTGGGTATTGACCCATGGATCATTTCAATTACTTGCTTCTGTAGATATGCATGATCCACCACCACCAGCCTACCACAATTTGGTTCAGATAGTGGATAGGCAAGCAGAGAGAAATGTTTCCTTTAAACTGTTGACATGCTGTCTGATAAGTAAATGCTTAAATGATGTCATGTTGACTTGCTGTGATGTGATGGAAAGTAACAGTATGAACCATGTATGCAACAGAAAAAAAGACAAGGTCATTTTCTGTGATATCGTCATGCCCTCAGCAGGAAGTGTTGGTGCAGCAGAGTTGAGTTGTCAGTACTGGAGTTCATCCATCAACAGTCTGGAGGGAAAAAGGGGACAGGCATTGAAGGCGGCTAATTTGCAGAATTTGTGCTCCTAGATTTCTGTGAGGCAGTGGATGAATTCAATAGAAAGAAGAACTACTGTGTGTTTAAATAATTAAACACACTTTGGGAAGTAATTAGTCTTTTTTTGGAAATTGTAAGTGACAGCTCTTGCCTTAATGCAAGGCTATGTTTTAAGCCATGGTGCAAATGTGATGTGATGGAAATGCAAATGAAGACAAAATAAGCAATTCTCTTTTAAAATTTTGATTCAAGTTGTGTATCTATTTTAAGAGAAGTTCAAACACTTTTTCATTTGTTTTCAAATGGCCTATGCACAGATGTGATTTAAGGTTAAAAGTCCCATCGCTCCATCCATCGTAGTTAAAGGTCCAGGCTGGTGCTGACAATAGTTTATCTTTAAATGCTGATAAAAATTGCAGTGGCCATTCCTGCCGCCGCTGATCGGAGTTAACCCCTGTTCCACATGTCAGTTGCCCCTAATTAAGTAAATGTCTGGCGAAGGTTCAATAAGCTTTGTAATGACAGAAAAGACCTAGTCAGTGGCAATACAAAAGATAGTAGAGGCTTGGCTTCAGAGATGCGGGCAAAAAAAACCTTGCACAGTTTCAATGAAAAGTACAGAGCAAAGTGATAGATATATATATAGAACAACACTTACACATACATATATAAATATACCCCCTCTGCTTGTATACATTTGTATAATGAAACCCCTTATGTCTTCCTCCTTTCAGTTCAGCTAAGCCAGTTGCTGAAATGGGGCTGTTTCCAAGTGCAGACAGGGCTGAGGCATGCATTATTGACTAAAACACTCCATTCTGGTCTCCTGGGGCATATAAGCATTTCAAAACCATTCATAATAACGGAGCCCAATCCTATGCTGCAGGGCAAATGACTTTGCATCAAATGGCCAGCACAAAGCAGCCAGCCATGGCGCATCGTATTACCTCCAACTGCTCCTCCCCCATGCTGTTTGGGTAGGAAGTGTGGTCCAACATTTTTTATGCAGAATCCAACTGTGGAAAACTTGGCACATCTATATCCCAAGCTATGTTAAGTGCTCCTTAGCCATAGTGAAAGATTTAGTAAAAAAATGCATGATTTCAGCTCAGAGAAGTGTCTAAAAACAGCTCATGTACTTGTTTAGATTTCCTATTGAGTTGCCCTCCCCCAAAACAGAGGTTTATAGGAAATCCTGGTAAAGCCATAATTGTAATCATAAACAAATGGCTCTCTAAAATGCTGACCTCCTTCTCTAGAGCTCTCCTAAATGTTAATGGCAGGGCTAGAGATCTATATTAGGCACTGTGACAGCAGGAAGAAATCTGGCAGTCTTACAGTGTCATTTTGTGGAAAATACATTGGAGCTGCTTCTGGAATAAATTTACATGAGAGCAAAGAGGAATTAAATAGAGACGAAAGCACAGATTTGCTTGCGATGATGTGGATGAGGATGGCAATTGCACAGAATGTTTAGTTGCATGTCTCCCTTCTGTTATTGTGCTTCTGAGTGATCAGCAGATGTCACTGGTGATGGGTGACATGAAGCCTGTCTCTGTTCTTTGGATCAAAAAAGAATTGTCACAGCATTTTTATTCCTTGGTGGCTTGGGAGTGAGACAGCTAAATGCCAGAAGTTTCACTGCAAATGACCACGTATATCCAGCTAATAACATGTGCTTGTGTAGCTAATGCGCTGGAAGATTGATACCTCATGATCACATCTTCCTATACTAAAATTGTCCCCAGAACATTTAAGCAGACTCCATGCAAATATGCATATAAACATACATACAAACTTATGCATATATATGTAGATATATGTTTCTATATAAATGTCCAGGTACTGGGTTGGCGGTGAAAGAGAGAGACTGTGTGTGCATCTCAGCATGGCGTCTTACTGCTGTTTACAAGCTTCTCCTTCCGCTGTCTTAGGTCCTCTGAAACACTCCAGACCGGCACAACCATGGAGACCTCTACCTACAGACTAGAAAAAAGATAACTTTTTACTTCTAGGATCAAAATGAGATAAAATTGCTGTCTCAAAAAAATAATTGTATTTGTTTCCTGATAAAAAGCCAAGTATTCAGTTACACAGTTGATTAAAGCAAATCTGAAAATACCTGGGGAACACCAAAGCACCTTCTTGTATTAGGGAATAAAAACTCCCACCAGTCTGTTTTGGAAGAAACTAGAAGCCAAGTAAACAAAAAAGACTATGTCGAAGAAAGGGACAAACATAACAGTGAGTACTTTCCAGAAATCACAGAAAGCCAAATAACCAGAGGCTTTGTGTCAGAGGGATGTGAGTAGAAGAACCATCTCTGCAAACAAATGGAAGCTTTTCATACCAACCCTCATCGAGATACATAACCACTTTGCTGCTTATATGAAATAGAAGGAAACACCTAAATTATGGCTGGCATTAAATTCCTGTTTCTGAAAAGTTTTGTAAATTGCAATGTGAAAGGACTCAAAGTATTACCATCTTGTGTAACACTCTTTGCAAAGCACTAAGCATTATCTCAGTTTTAAACATTTTGCAGTACTTTAAAACCTACAGGCCAAAATGTTTTTCTTTGATCAGTCTGCAGTGATGTGTGTAAGATGACAGACTTCACAGAGACAGCTCTCAGTGTACTGGTTCAGAAACACTAACAAAGATCTTGGCTTATTACTGTGTTTGTTTATTGCTGGATTCACTAACAGGTCTGTAGCTGAGCTGAGATAGACCAGCATAAAAATTCCACAAAACAGGAGAGGAGCTGCTATACAGATGATTTTTGAATCTGTGGCAAGTGCTCATTACATACAAACCCCACAAATTCAGGGCTTCTTAGGGTTAGAGAAAAAAAACCTAAACTGAAGATGACTGGTTTGTAATTCTGCAGTGAAGCCATGAACACACACTGTTCCCAAGGCTTGGATTGTGGATCAATAACCTCTGGGTCTGAAAAATAATCACCATACAGAATTTGAGTTTAATCACATTAAGTCTTAGAAAGCATAGACAAATACTTTTTTTACTAATGCCTTTGAGACTGCAACCTGCTTTGTTTGGAAACAATTTCGTTACTAGAGACAAGCAAGAAAGTGAAGGCAAAAATCTGAAATTAACTGTGCCTTAAATCAGTCCTCTAAATAGGGAAGAGTCTATTATTACTGATAATGCTTTTACAGAGATCCAGCCAGGGAAAATCTATAGGCATATAACACAGCTGTACTGAAGTCCTTTCAAGGAGAGGATAGATTGTTGTTTGGGGCCGAAAGCTTAGAAAATGCAATGATCTAAGTCACAGCAATTATAGACCATTCCAGACCCTTTGGCCAAATTTTAACGTTAAGGCTAGCAGGTCCAAAGATAAGTATTTCTGAGCCCTTGGAGGCAGAGATGAAGAGAAATCTTATCTATTCACTAGAAGCTGCCACTACAAGTTTGGATGTCAGATTTTTTTGAGCTGTTGCAGCCATTTTTCATAGGACTTTAGCACCTTGCCTCAACATAGTAACTTAGGGATAAAAAAAGAAGTTCCATTATGGCAATGTAAGAAGCGACACTTCGCTAGCGTATTTTTACATCAGTATTGAGTGGGGAGGAAAAGCACAATACCCTAAAATCAGTAGATGCTTCTAAAATTACACATAAGTGCTATCAAATCTACAACACATGATAGTGCAACAGGTCAGCTTAACAAAGCTTTTAACCAACAGGCAACCTGCTTTTCAGGATATGTTGCTTCTGGTGGAAAGACTGTCTCACTGCCTTTGGGTCCTGCAGTGGCGGTATGTGGGCTTTCTATCATAATGGAAAGAAAACAAAATCTTATGTTACATTATGTTATGTTATGCTGTGTTTTGGGGCATTGCTTCAGGTTGTTGTAAAAATCCAGACATTTAAATAAGCAGAATTCAAGGACGGTAAAACAGCTTAGACTGTCTTAATGTGAATACACAGACACACATGCACACTGTACAGAGGTGTGCAGTTCCCTGTCAACTCAAACAAATGTCCAGGCTATTCTAAATTTGGGGAAATGTAAATTCTCATTAAAAAAAAAAAAAAGTAGCGTGAGGAGCGCCTACAAACCAGTCAGGCTCTGAATAAACGAAAATGAAGTTACAGGTTTATGTGTGGTTTTCCAGAAGTCCCTTGTCACCAAGAACATAACCTTCACTTTCCAAGAGTTAGGACTCTTGTAGTTTTTCATGTAGAATCATGGAATTGTTCAGGTTGGAAGCAATCTCTGGAGTTTATCTGGTCCCACTCCCTCTTCAAAGCACTATCAATATTGTCCTTTTTTTTCCAGAACTGGAGAGTTCAGCATTACTTTTCTCAAATTCATTCCTAGCAGCTCTAAAACTTTATTTCTGTTACTTTTTTTCCCAGCATGTAGTACTGACAGGATGTCTAAATGGCATCATTTCTATGTGCTGTTCCTCAGCTTAGCCTTATATTTATTTGTGTCTGCTCTCTAAACCTGGACCCCTTCTTGAGGTCTGAGAGTGGAAGATATGAAAAACCTAGTAGTTCTCTCATATATTCTCACCTGAAATTTATTCTTTTGGAGGAGAAGGGCTTCTGGGGAGTAGGCATGGATGGGCTGCTTCTTCGAACACAATGAATAATTTATTTACTTTTGCGATTCATGTATCTTAAGAGAAAGCCTTAAGGGATGATGCAGGTCTTGGCCTTTCTTTAAGAACCTTACTCCTTCTACTTCACCTGTTGCTCCCTAAACCCAATAATGCTTTGAGAACCTTTCTTACTATTACTCCCCCATCATAAGACATCACAAATAAGCAGTAGAGAGCTCTTTTCTGTCAAAAATGTGCATAGAAATTGGTGTAGCTTTATTATTCTGACTAAGACTCTTATACCATACTCATTACTATAGTATGTGAATGCTACCCAGTAGCAGTTTAAAGAACATGACTAACGGCTGTCACACACTCATCTACTCCTTGGGTGGGGCAGAAAAGCACTTGCGGTAAAATTTCTGGTGTTTTTTTAACACATATGTTATGCATTACTGTTAGTGAGGGCAAGGTCAAAGAAACGTGCCTTGTGTTCGGGAGGCGCTGAGGGTTGTGAATGTTCTTAGTTTCTTAGGAATCCACTCCAAAACTGTAGATCAGCTCCTGAAATGATCTTTGCCCTCCTTGTAGAGCACAGCTACTAAATATATTTTTACAAATAATTGGTTATTTTGTGAGGTTCACTGGCTTTTACAGAGGTCTGCTTAGTAATTTTCATGAGAGTCACAGAGCAGGAACTAGTGGATTGCTTCCACCTTTACAGAGACAGCGCTTTTCTCTGGGAACAGGGGAGTAGTTCTTGCCAGTGAGCAGGGGAACGGTGAACAATACAGGCTTTGCCACAGGAATATGAAGCTGTCAAATATGTGGGGTCATGGCCAGATCTGCTGAAAACTTAACCAGTGGGACGAATCTGGAGTTGGGTGCCTCTGCTACAGACAATTCTTCTATGGCAAAGAAGCAAATATTGAATCATTATACTGAAACTTCAGGTGATTTCTTTCTGGTTGTCTGTAACTTGGAGAGTCCTTACAATAACAACCATGAAGATAGCTGATTCCAAATACTCTGGGAAGCTAAGATAGACAGAGGAGATAAAGTTTTATGTGTTTGTGGTGGCATAAGTGGTTGAAGACATATTCCAGCACTTTGTTTTAGATGGATTTCCATAGGCACTGGTGTTTTATGCTTGGATATATTGTGTATTATGCTTGGATATATTACGTATTGCTGTAATTGAGAAACACTGAGTTGCTGCAATCCACCAGAAAGAGCTAGAGTTTTCTTGCCAACCTGATCCAACAGTCTTGTTTGAGCATGGCATTACCACAGCCTTCGTTATTGGTGAGGATTACTTAAATATAAATGTCTAAATGCTGTAAGTCTTAGCCTGAGGTAATCATTTAGATTCTTTTTATATAATCTATGAAGAGAGAAAGACACCTCCACACAGTGATTTATCTGACCTGTAGCTGAAATGAATTGCTCTCAGGAGGTAAGAATCTCTCACTATTGATTATATAAAGGGACCTAGAGTGACATTCTCATCCTTAAACATCTGTCATTCCTGTGCCTGCGCTGAGGCAGATGAATCCCACCTATATTTGTTCACTGACTGACTAATGAAGACCCAAAAAATCTTCAGAATGTTCTTTTATTTTTTGTTCACTAGCAATTTCTTCCGTGCTGAGGCTCATCTTCAGCTACGTGTTTCACCCGTGAAGCACTTCATCTTACCCTACACAAAAGGGCATGACTGTATGTGTGAAAGATAGCTCTCTGTCTCATTACAGATTATTGGCATTTACATTATTATAATCTAAATAGTTCATGTAATAGGTAGTAAAGAAAAACTCATCATACGGTACACCAAAATAATAAATGCCAGATGAAAGTGAGGTTTCCCCATCAGGTTTTGGTGGAATTACTCCAGAAAGACTCAAAACATTTTAGTAAATTACCTTTTGCTCCTGTCATCTCTTTTAACAAATGTCTCATAATCTCCATAAGACCATGTAACTCACAGTCAAATGCTGCAGATATGCCCCAGATGAGAAACCATCTTCTGTGTTCTCTCTGCAGATAGAGGATCATCTGTGCTGCTAAAAAGGCTCCATTCTGTGTTCTGGCATGATTTCAGGCATTCCAAGTTTAGATTATGAGCATCAATTAGATGAGGTTGTAGTTGGCCTTTGTTTAGTTACGCTACAAGCTTGCTCAGGAATGGTAGGGCAGGTTGGAGGGGAGAGAGCTGGTGTGTCCAGAAGTGGTTTCTCAAGGACTGAAGTATGTGGTTTGGAGTTATTCCAAGCTGTCTTTCACAGGTTAGGAAATGCATAGATTGAGTTAAACCTTAGAGCTAGGCCTTCTTATGGTGAATCAATGCTGTGAAATTTAGTAATACCATAAATTTCAGTGGATGTGTATAGAATGGCTGTTGTTTGCTAGCAAGTGTGAACTTTTCAGTGCTGCAAAGCTAACATGACTGTTCTCTTTGGGTATGAAACAGGCTTTTAAAAATCTGTTATGCTTCTTTTTGTCTGTGTCAGGTGTTTCAAGTACTGTCAGCATTTCATCCTTCTTCCTGCGTAGGGTATCAGAGAACCAAAAAGTACGTGGTCAGTATCAAGGAGCCATCTTTTTAATTAGCCAAACTGTGAGTGTTCAGTGGTCAGTGACAAGGAGTCAAGATTTCCTTCACCCCCATCCCGTAGATGAAGTAATGTTGACTTTTACCATTCTTTACATGGAATTTGTTGGAGGGCAAGAATTTTGGTCAAGGGAAGAGCCTGATCCTTTGTGAGGTCTGAAATCTGGAAGATGTGCACACTGTAGTGTAGATAATGAAGATTATAATACTTTGGTCTTTAATCCAGGTGATGTTTGGACTACAGATAACCTTTCAAAGTCTTACAGACAATGAGTTCTTTCATTTGTATTTCCTTGCAAAGCATTTATGACCTTTCTGATAAACTTATTGAAATCATCAAAAGTGATACATCTGAGTTATTGCACAGTAGACACTGGCAATGTAGAATCATAGAATCATAGAATCATAGAATAGTTTGGGTTGGAAGGGACATTTGAAGGTCATCTAGTCCAACCCCCCTGCAATGAGCAGGGACATCTTCAACTAGATCAGGTTGCTCAGAGCCCCGTCCAACCTGACCTTGAATGTTTCCAGGGATGGGGCATCGACCACCTCTCTGGGCAACCTGTGCCAGTGTTTTACCACCCTCATCGTAAAAAATTTCTTCCTTATATCTACTCTAAATCTACCCTCTTTTAGTTTAAAACCATTACCCCTTGTCCTGTCACAACAGGTCCTACTAAAAAGTCTGTCCCCATCTTTTTTATAAGCCCTCTTTAAGTACTGAAAGGCTGCATTATGGTCTCCTTGGAGCCTTCTCTTCTCCAGGCTGAACAACCCCAACTCTCTCAGCCTGTCCTCACAGGAGAGGTGTTCCAGCCCTCTGATCATTTTTGAGGCCCTCCTCTGGACCTGCTCCAACAGGTCCATGTCTTTCTTGTACTGGGGACCGCAGAGGTGGACGCAGTACTGCAGGTGGGGTCTCACCAGAGCAGAGTAGAGGGGCAGAATCCCCTCCCTCGACCTGCTGGTCATGCTTCTTTCAATGCAGCCCAGGATATGGTTGACTTTCTGGCCTGCGAGCACACATTGCTGGCTCATGTCCAGCTTTTCATCCACCAGTACCCCCAAGTCCTTCTCGACAGGGCTGCCCTCAATCCCTTCATCCCCCAGCCTGTATTGATACACGGGGTTGTCCCAACCCAGGTGCAGCACCTTGCACTTGGCCTTGTTGAACCTCATGAGGTTCACATGGGCCCACTTGTGGAGCTTGTCCGGATCCCTCTGGATGGTGTCCCATCCCTCAGTCATGTCAGCTGCACCACTCAGCTTTGTGTCATCTGCAAACTTGCTGAGGGTGCACTCAATCCCACTGTGTATGTCATGGATGAAGATATTAAACAGTACTGGTCCCAATACAGACCCCTAAGGGATACCACTTGTCACTTGATCTCCATTTAGGCATTGAGCCGTTGACCACTACCCTCTGGATGCAACCATCCAACCAATTCCTCATCCACTGAACAGTCCATCCATCAAATCCATATCTCTCCAATTTAGAGAGAAGGATGTTGTGCTATGAGACTTTTGAGATATAATACAGTGGCCCATAAAATACCATGAACTTTTCGAAAACTAATCTTGCTTTCATTATTGTGAAATTAGTTGCACTGTTTAGAGCAGTGCAAAAACCTAAAATGGCATTAAAGCTCATGTTGAAGCTGTTATTCTAGCCATGGGAGGGTCATGGCTATGAGGTGATTCAATTCCTGCCATCCCTTCTACTTGAACAGTCATACTTTGTCATCATGATAGCAGAAATTTGCAGAAATGGTGATGCCACTTAATTCAAGCTGAGTTTTGTAATTTATTTTAATTTAATTGACTTCCAGAGTTAAACTTCCCTGTTTTGTTGCTGTTTGTTCATGTCTGCCCCCCTACTCCTTCCGTCCCTGGGAAATCTTTACTAAGGACTCACCTATAGGACTGTGAAAATGTCCAACAGAATCTGAAATCGTTATTACCCAGATCACATTTACAAACAGTATACTGTTCAGGAAAGCTCATTTCTGCTGGTGCTGTCACTTCACAGTGGAAGTTTAAAAATAACTGTGAACCGATAACATAAATGTATACATTTTTTTATCCCCCCCCCTGTGAGGTCTGTTTCCTTACATTTTGAACCAAATTAGTTTCTATTGATATTGTTGCCTTTATTTGTATGAGGCACTTTGCTGCACAAACCAGTAGCAATTATTTCATGTTTGCTTTGATCATAAATCTTGTTAGGCAGTTTAACTGCTATGTGTATTCAAATGGGGTTTGCTTTAAAAGAGAACGAAAGATTTTCAGGTTCTTAACAAAATGCTATGAAACCAGTCATGTTTGAGACTTATCAGCTGATTTTACTGTTCTAAATATAAATGATCTTTTGTGTTCCTTGCTTTTTAGTACTTTCAGGCAAAGGTGGTGGTTTATTTGCTGATAAATTTAGGATAATCTCATGTCATAGGGTGTTGGTTGGCTAAAGGTTTTGACAATGGAATATTGAGCTTTTCAATTCTACATTATTTAACTTTTATAATTTACCAGAGTAATTACAGACAATCTGCTATCTAAGTGGCCTTACAAACTATTTGACAACCTCAGTTTATGGTAAATGAGTGCCAGCCTTGCTCAAGAGAGATGAGCTTTTCCTCCAAACTTTCTGATTGATATTTTACTATAACATGTAAAACTTCTAAAGATTTGCAAATGCATGTAGTATTCTTTCTTTCTTCTGATGAGAGAAATGCTTGAGTTAGCTGGGGTGAGTGGGAATGAGAAAGTGTAAGGGGAAAGCAAGACTAATGAAATGAGTTAAGTTCAGAAATTGGTGATTCTTTTTCTCTGCAGTGGCATGCTCCATTGTACAAGTCCTGTTTAAGTTTTGAGGCTTCTCTTGTTAGGTGACAATTTCAGTTCCATTTTTTCCATCAGTGTGTAACTGTTGTGAGACATACTGGTTGCTTCACAAGATATGAGTTTGCAGAGACCCGAGTCCTTTAGCTAATGACTTTGGAGCCAGTTTCAGTTGTGTGTAATGACTTAACACATTTCATTTTCTCTGTTGCAGTTTCTTGAAAATGAGTAAAGACTTCTGAGGGACAACCTCAAAAGGTGTCCCTAAATGACCCCAAACAAATGAGTATGAAAACCAAATTACACTTTTGTTGTCAAAGAAAGATGAGTATTTCAGACCATGTTCTGAGGCACTGACCCTAGTGCTGTTTCTTTCTGTTGTCTCTTGTGACAGGTCAAGAAATCCATTTTCCACTGTTACCTCTTACCATATTTTTCATGAGCTTTGCAACTGCAGCATTACCTTAACTACTGTCAAAACTTGCAGTGATCCTAAGTGATCCTGCACGAAGTATACCAAGCCTGACAAACATCTTAGAACATCCTTTTAAACAAGGGAATAGATATATACAATTTCTAGGCATACATTTAGTACTTCTTTATGTCTCTCCAGCCCAAGTCAAGAGCTGGAGGTCTGAAGGCTGAGAGCTCAAAATATATGCATTTGTCTGCTGAAGCAATATATTTCCCTTGTTTTGGATTTTACAATTTAGAACAGAGAATGTAACTGTTATAAAGAAAATAGAGAAGTGTGCATCTTACAGAGATTTGACAGTTGCTATAGGCTTCTAACTTTTCAGATCAAAAGAGAAAATATGTCTAAATTACTGAAAATTCAACAGTCACTATTTAGGCATCTGCGATATTTTAAATATTAATCAATAAGATATATAGGTAATATTATTTCGGTCTGAGAACCATGTATTAGCCAATGTCATACTGCATCAGTTCAGTCAGCACTTCTTTGCAATTTGATTTTCAGCCTCAGGAGGAAACAGACCTGCAGCTGTGAGCACAGTCAAAAGAGTCATGGGACCAAATTTTCGTCCAGATTCTGTGGATAACTTGCAGGATTTGTACAAATATTTCCATCTCTTTTCCTCACAGGTAACCTCTTTATTTGCACAATATGGGTATGATTACAAGGCTCCCCAGAAAAGCCCAGATGTCACAAATGTGAAACTACATGGAACACTGACCAAGGAGAGGAAAAGCAAAAGCAAGAAAACATAGATAAAAGGCCCAGGGCTACATGCAGGATTCTGAAGGGCATTTTTAAACGCTGTGTCTGGAAAGTTCAACAGGCAGAGGGATAACACATGGTATGATAAACTCTTCTGAAAATTCAGTTCTTATGATGCCAAAAAGGAAAGAGAAATCTTTGGAAAATTTGGCTCCATGTAGCCCAACCCTGAAGGAAACATAACCTCATGGTAGCCATCATGATGTTTTCTGAAAGCTGCCTTGTAGATCAGTTTTCTGGCTGACCCCAAGATGGGAGGTGTTTTCTACTATCTTCCTGAACATAACACTCCTTGGAAATTTTTTAACTGAAGTTCTTTTGGGAAATAGCAATTCCTTGAGCCTAAAATGTGCCTCAGGTTTGCCTCTGTTTTATGAACGGTGCGGCAGGTTCTTCATAAAGCCTTGTCTGGATTTATGGCAGATAGTGCTGGGGTCAGGGCCTGGGTGCTTCATGGACAGATCTTCCCGGCAGGCTGCTCCACCACCACCGTGAGCTCGGGGCTGTCTTAAATCCAGATTTTCCCTTCAAGCACTTCTGGTGTGCAAGATCCATCTTCCAGAACCGCCAGGAGTAGGAAACTAGAGACCCTGCTTAGCACAGACTTCTGCATTCATTTTTTCTACGTACCATGAAGATGTGCTCACTTTTTGTTTTTCCTTAAACAACAGTAGGAACTTTTCAAAGAACGTATTCCCCACCCTTTTGTTGTCTTTTTCACAATCAAGAAATAGAGTGAAATATAAATATTGTAAAACACGCAGCACAACTCTGAGTGGAAACAGACTTTCAGAAAAGCTAAAAACAATGACAGGAAGAGTGTGAATTTGCTCATCTATGAAATTTATTTTTCCCTGAATATATTATTTTAAAGCTCAGGATTCTGATTTCCTGCTTCCAGCACAGAAAAAAGCAGTAGCTTTGATTGACCTCATTGGCCTTGGTAAACTGGACAGCTTTCTGACCAAGTTGAAAAAATACATCAGAAGCAGATTAAGCTTATTTAGAGTCTGGGACAAAGAAATCTGCTGAAACTTCTCACCGTATGCTGACAGAGAGATATGTTCTTCTGTGTGGAAACCCCGACCCCCTCTATTGTTTGGATTCTGCTCTCATTTGTGGATAAGGGGACTCGAACTGTTGAAGTCAGTCAGTGTCAATCACTGGAGAATTGGGCCCTCTGGATGAACAGATTTAGAGAAATTAAAAAAAAAAAAAAAAAGCGCATTGGTTACTTATGATCAGCCAGTACAGCTGTGGCAAAAGTCTGTTGTTTATATTTACACCTTTCAAAAAGGAGACTGTGTTTAGTGGTGTGTTGCTACAGCAGCATTTGGCTGCTTATTGCAAGATATAATTAGAGATTTTACAATTTGATGTGCCAAGCAGTGGATCCTCTCCACAAAGTTTTAAGTTGATAATCACTTTTATTGCTGGAATTTCATTCACAGGAATAGTGAAAAAGCCCAAATACCATTTAGAAAGAACCTATCTAATCTTCCTTCAGGTTGGTATTCACAACTGTGAATTAATTGGAAGAATAAAGGGTAGAACTTTAACTGTACTCTGGGTCCTGTCTTGGTCCTTAAATCTGTATGGGTAATGCAGTCTGCAAGTCACGCGCCTTTCTCCAGTTGAAGTCAGTGCTGAAAATGGTCATTGGTTGGAGCATAATTAAAATTGGACTCTCAGAGGATGATGTTTTTTCTTAGTAGGGTTCTGTAATTACGCATTAACTGGTTATCTGTTGTGCTTGGGGCAGTAAAAGCACAACAGAATTTATTTCTCTTCCCTGTATTTTTGTGTGAAGCCAAGGGAAATTTTTGAAGCAGACCTCCTATTCAAAGATCCATAAATCCATGCTGTGTTTTCATATATGACATACTATATGGCTCCATGTACACTATGAAAATTATCCAAATAAGAGCAGTCAAGCCATTCCAGTAATCTGGAAATACCCCTCAAGAGAGGAGGGAAGGTATTTCTTCTCCTACTATATTTTACCATTGTAATGGACATCTAAAAGTATAATAAAATAAATGGATGACTTCTCTGTATTTTTTTAGCCTGACAGTCAATAAATTTACCAGCGGTTGGCAGCTCAAAATATTGTAACATGAATGGTATTTTGGATCGCGCTGAGGCTCAGCAGTGTTCTAGATGGAGCCGTGGCCCTGTTGGACCTGGTCCCACAAAGTCTATGGCATGTCATCCTTGTCCGCCCTCCCCGCCATACCCACAGGGCTCTGATGACGTTATTGCTGGGCTTCACACAAGCTAAAGCTCATAAAGCTGAAATTTTGCTTCATATGAAGGCAGTAGTCACAGTCAATGAGTTTAACAGATGCAGTGGGCCCTCTTGGTGCAGTCAGGGAGCTTAAGGAATCAGATTTTTTTCCAAGATAGAAAGCAACAAAGTGTTACATAAAACAACTTGTTTTTTTCCTTTCTTTTTTTTTTTTTTCTGTTTTGCAGGATGGAATTTTAGAGCATACACAGAGGGCTGGAAGTTTCATCTGAGATGTTCATTTTAGGATGCAATCCCAAGCTCTGTGGACTGAAGGGAGATGGACAGAGATGGGAGGTGGGAAATGGGCTGCACTAATATGGTGTAAAACAAAAACACAAAGGCAAAAGGCTTATGATTGTTTTTAAATAATCAACACTGATATAATGTTTTTTTATTAAAGTAATATTATAATTCATTATACTAACAAAAATCAACAGGAAAGGAGAAAGAGAAATGACTGGTTGTTTCAAGGTAGTATGGTAACCTCAGCTCTTCCAAATCAGTAGCTCTGTAGAGGTTAGTGCAGGTCCTTGTCACATGAATGCATATATGGTGTCAGAATCATTTTAAAAGGGGCCTTTTGAAGCCCAAACAGAAGAGTAAATTGTGGTATAGTTTCTGTGTTTGCCATTTTGCTTTGGGAGATTGAACTGTCAAAGTGGTACTGCAACAAGAACAGATACTGCTAAGCTGAAATTCTCCTCTTCCTAACTGGTGCATCACTTTAATGCCTCTCATATGACATCTCATTCCTATGGGACTTTGAGTAGGAATGATGTAGGAGCACTGTTATGTATACCCTATATGAAATAACTCTGCAAATAATGTATTTAGCAGAAGAAATAAAACCACGTGCATAGATCACAGTGCAAGCTATCATCTCAGCAATCAAGAGCATTCAATTGGTGATTAGCATTTGGGCAAAATATTTCATTCGAAAAAAACGCTTCAGCTACTGAAAGTCAAGTGTTAAATTGCCTAAAAATCTTTAGGTGCCCCAGTGAATAGTTTTGGCCGAAAAACCTGAAAAACAAAAGAAAGCAGTTCAAAGCTTTGGTACTGAAAAAAGTCAGTTTTAAACTAAGTTATACTGAAAACAAAAATAATAATTAGCAACATCACTCTGGTTGTTCAGTTGATCTTAAAGAAACTACAATTTCTGGTTCACCAAACTAATTCTGTCTTGAAGGAATGATAATATTTCACTGTTTCTGCCCAAAGTCTACTTACTCTGTCTCTGCGCCACTCCACACTAGAGAAAAAGAAAGAAACTGAGGGATATGGAAGATCTTTATTCAGCTCTTCTCAAGCACATTCCCCTCACCCACAGAATAATCAGAATGTAGGTGAAACAAAGGCAGCAATCTCCCTTCCTTTTCCCAGAAACAAAGCTGCTGCAGTCCCTCGGTGAGTACAAGAAACAAATTTACGCAGAAGTCTTGGTATAAAGCAGGTACTATACTGTAAAGATAGAGTTACATATTTTGGTTTTCCCCTGTGTGGGTAAACTTTTTCCCTCCTGGTGTGGTTATGGTTTTACTGTACAGCTGCATTTATTTACATGTGTTTCTGGAACTGCGAAAAATTCTTTGCCTAGATTTATAGGTTGGTATGTATACAGTGGTTTGGCTTCTCCTAACGTTTTCTTCCCCAAACAAACCCAGTTCCTCTTGGTACATGAGGTGTATGTGGCAGCAGTGCTGCCACATGGATTTTGTAGCCTAACCTGTACTGCAACATTTCTTCCCCCTCTTCCTCTCGCCTCCTACCAGCTGGAAACCGTGGGTAGGCACAGGACCTGCTCAGAAGCAGATAAATCACTGCATTGTTTTCTCAGGTCCAGGTAATTAGTGGTGGTGTTTTTGAAGCAAGATGACTACCAACAGTCTTCCAGATAGACTTCGTGTTTACAGAACAGAGGCAAACCATCGGCTGCATACGGTGTCGTGTTAAGAAATGTACCTGTGGGGAGGGAGAGAGGAAGCAAAGTTGACAAGAAGATTGATCAGATTCTTGTTTTTAAAGAAATGTTCGCTATAGCAGGGTGTGGAGCAGCTTCTAGCTATTCAGTGGACATGGTCAAAATGCACGTAGCTTTGTGGGCGTGGGTGCAGTTTCTTTAAAGCTATGATAAAAGGCAACTCTGGAAAAAAGCCATACTTAGCCGTGAAATGGAGAGGGTTTGTGCATAGGTGAATGCAGTGCATTTTCTCTCTTCTGTATGTTCCTTTTCCAATTTCAGACAAAAGCGATTCCTCCTGTGGCTTTTGCTGTCAGCAATAGATGGGAAAACCCTCACCCAAACCTTTGGCTCTGCTCAGGTGAAAGTTCCTCCTGCTTCATCTCTTAGATGAAAGATACCTCTTACAGCTTTTTTTCTGAATCAAAGGGAACAGTCTCTCTCCCTCTCTCTCCCACTCTCCCCCCCCCCCCCCCCCCCCCCCGCTTCGAAGCTGACAAGAGGTGGATAAGACTGTAAGTTATTTAAAATAACAATTGGCTTATTTTCAGGTTATTGGTAAAAAGGGTAAAGCAGATATACACCACACATTCTTAACTTTAAACACAGTAGCCTGAGCCATTGAATGAAGACCCATTTCTGGCTTCATCCTCATGTGAGAGAATCCTAATTAGGTAGGTAGTAGCTATTGAGAAACAGTGGCCTGAATTTACTGAGGGTATAATTCTGAATTTGGCTCTGGCTTTGCATTTGTCTGAATAAGATTAGTCTGAGAAATTCAGAGCTTTCTGTTCTTGAGGTTTTCTTTCAGCAGCTTACAAATGTCACCATTTATGACGCTGGCAACATTTGGAATCTATAAAGCTATTGCTCCAGAAATTATTTTTATAATGTACAACCATTCAGTTTCAGACAGTGTAAATCAAAAAGAAAAACAGTTGAGTAAATTCTAACTCTACCTTGAATAAAAAAGTCCGTATTTTTTTGTTTTGCCAAATTCTGGGAGCTAAATTTTAGTCCAAGCAATTTTATTTTCAGCTAACCCTCTCTGCAATTAGTCTGAACAGTTTTCAAACAGATTTGAAATTATCCCAGATCCATTTCTTTTGATTTAAATTTAACCATTTGTCTAGTGGACTGTAGGGCTCAGTTTCCGATGGGCTGACCTCCATTTATCATGTGAATTCCTTGATCTTCTTGCAAATGTCAAACTGTATAAGAATGCTTTAAGAGAAACAAAGGATCCAGCCAGTTAAACTCGCTCAGAAAAGTAAAATACCAGCCAGAATCGTTTCTCCTAGAATACGAGGGTGGCTGGAATACTCTGGGGCAACACTGCAGAGGAGCATTTAAAGCGAGCAAGAACAAAATTTTAAAGTGAAAGGGGAACCCTGTGGTTTAATCAAGTCACCCAGCGAAAATAAAAACAAAATACTTAATCTGACTTTAAAATATATGAAGTGAATCAGCCTCTGTAAGTAACCTTGCTGAGCAGAGCTGTTAAATTACTGAGCACTCACTTAATGGTCCATCACATGTTGTTCAATAGACTCCCCCAAAGAACCAAACCTGTGAGCGGGAGGGATGAGCCATGTGCACGGGATGTTCCTGTAGTTCTTCATTGAGCTGTATCAGAACCAGGGGTGCAAAATTTCATGTTTTGAGCTATCATTATTTAACATTCACACTGCTGTAGGACCAAAAGTTAAAAACCTCATGTTAATTGCTCCCAGAGAACTCCACAAATAGTTCTTAAATGATTGTCCCTGCTAAAAAAGTAAGACAGTAAGACTGATGAACATTTTATAATAAGTAATTAAAGGCTTTGCCGCCCTTGAAGTATTTAGTAAAATCAGCTGATCCAAATTCTGGATTTTAATTTTCAAGCTGACAGTACAGTGTTCCTACTTATTTGCGTAGATAGATTGGTTTCTTTCCCGTTCTCTCTTCTGTCATTATTGACTTTATGTCTTTAGGCTGTAGGAGCATCTCCTTGCCCATTTTGCTGAGCATGAAGGTAGATTTTTGCTTCAATAAGTGAAGGTAGGCATTGCAGATTGATTGTAAGAACTAGTCTGTTTTGTGGGACAAAAGAAATCCGAAGAAGAGTATAATTTGTAATGGAAGAGAATTGTGCTCTCTTTGAACTGTATGTTTTGCATTTCATGTTCTCTTTATGGCCTTTCTCAAAGCACTAATAGAAGTTTCTTTCGGACTGAAGGGGTGTTTAACCTTGGCATTAGGAGTAAATTGCTGAGCTCCTGTGTAATCTTTCCCATTCACTGACTTGAATGGCCAAATGAGTATAATGCTGAACTAGGAATGCAATAGTGAGAATGCATTTTAGATAGTCCTCTTTGATGGAGCAGTGGTACAGTAGGAAAAAAACTAGAAGATAAAAAAATCCTTTGGCAGTTCAAGTTGGAAAATAAAAAATGAATAGCCATCTTGCAAACTTTAGTCATCTATAATGTAGATGTCTGCATCTGAGCTAATTATCCAACTCTCTGCTAGTCAGGGGAAATCTGGTTAACATGGTCAACTGAGTGATTAATCTGACCAAATATAGGTGGCTACTACAGGAATGAGATAAAAGCCATCTAATCTATGAAGACTGATTACATTGACAGCGTCTCTTAGCCTAGATGTAGGCATTATAAACATCCATATTTAGTCATGCAAAATCACCTTTTTTGTGAGATCTTATTGAACAGTTTCTGGAAAATTTGAAATTAACACTGTTTTAGCAAAAGTTTCTGCTTATCTTCCTTTCTTGCAGTTTTATAAGCAGTAAATGTGCATATAAAAATCGAAATTTCTACCCATGTGAAAACCCTCCTTTCCAGGGAACCATTGTGTTGGCTTCTGATTATCACAAACTGATTAAATGTCTGCCTGGGTGTTTCTCACAGTTCTAGGCAAAGCACTGAGCAAAACGGATCATCAGCAAATAATCACCATCCATCTAAGACTATTCCTTTAGCTGCCTTGTTGGCAATTAATCCTCAAAACATGAGATCTTCGCTTGGTTTGGGTACCCTCTCAGACACAACGGGAGTGGGATGTAGCAAAGCTTTGGTCCTCTTTCAAGGCCAGTCAAAGAAGTCCTATGTGTGTTATTACCGACATACTGAAATGGAAATACTGGGACAAATTTCTTTCACTCTTCTGGTGAATATTCTGATGTGCTGGTAGTGTTGCAGGGTTCTCAGCCTGCCAGTGAAAAGCCACTGATGACTGTAGAAGTCTGTTTTAACTAGGTGGGAACATGGCCTTCGTCTTTTGAGATTCAGAGCCCACCAGAGCCCTCAGCTGGAGCAGGAGGGTGCCTGACCCCTTCCTCATACTCTCCTGGCAGTGCAGAAAGATGCTGCAGCTTCCTAGCCAGCTAGACAGAGGTATGAAAAGAAAGCATATACATGCATACAGTCTGCATCACCCTCCCCCCCCGCCCCAATTATTTAAACAATAACATTTTAAAACAAATGTATTTTACAGTTTAATCTATTGCAATAGGTCAATGTAGTACATACAGAATTAAGATGAAAAAGACATCTGAAATTAAGACTTTCAAATGGAAAATTATTTAAGCAAAGATTATGTTACAGTAACAGGTATGAAGTCTTTAATATGATTCTGTCTAGGACAAAGGGCTGCCTGCAGTAGATATATCTCCTTTTTTCTCCAAATTCAACAGAAGAGGTATGTTGGAGCAGGTCCAGAGGAGGGCCACGAAGATGATCAGAGGGCTGGAGCACCTCTCCTATGAAGACAGGCTGAGAGAGTTGGGGTTGTTCAGCCTGGAGAAGAGAAGGCTCCAGGGAGACCTTATAGCAGCCTCCCAGTACCTAAAGGGGGCCTGTAGGAAAGCTGGAGAGGGACTTTTACAAGGGCACGTAGTGATAGGACAAGGGGTAACGGCTTTAAACTGAAAGAGGGTAGATTTAGATTAGATGTTAGGAATAAATTCTTCACTGTGAGGGTGGTGAGGCACTGGAACAGGTTGCTCAGGGAGGCTGTGGATGCCCCATCCCTGGCAGTGTTCAAGGCCAGGTTGGATGGGGCTTTGAGCAACCTGGTCTGGTGGAAGGTGTCCCTGGCAGGGGGGGGTTGGCACTAGGTGGCCTTTAAGGTCCCTTCCAACCCAAACCATTCTATGATTTTGTGATTCTATGATTCTATGTTCCAACCACAGGTTAGAATAGCACTGCTATTCTTGCAATGTGGATTTTAATTTGGACAGTGTGGCTTCAGCCCCAGGCTCCCTGTCAGCTGCTATTCCAGCTTAAGTCCCAAGTTACCTTGCTACTTTAGCCCGAATTAGTCAAATTGGTTGAAGCAGCCCAAAAAGAGAACATACCTTTTTTGTGAAATAGATGACCTCATTCTGAACCAACTAAAAGCCACTGAATACCACCAAGATGTTCTCAGTTTTATTTTAGTCTGTAAATCCAGCTTGGACAATTGTAGCCTTTGGACACTTTTTCTCTTGCTCTTTTTTTTCTTCTATAGGTGGATGACAAAGCAAAACGGAAACTCCCACTAGCCACTTCAAAAGTGTGCTAGTAAGAAAATCTATTAAATGCTCTTCTTATCTTATTCCTTCGGAATCAGATATGTTCCTGGGAATTACTGTGCTGCTGTGTGTACAGCAGAAGTTCAATTGCAGGAACTGGAAGATTGTAACAGGTAATGCTATACCAGAGTTAGAAAGGCAAAAATTGGGGTGAAGTTAGAATTCAGCATAATAATATCTATTGTTATGAAGGTCACTTAGCTCTCATCTTAAGTCAGAAACCACACAAAGAAGAGGTTTTATGTTGGTTTATAGGATTGCATTCCAGTGAGGAGCGATTAAAATGTGAATTCAGCCAGCCTACGGTGGTGTTGCCAAATGGAGTAATTTCCCACTGTCGTGGTTTAACCCCAGCTGGCAACTAAGCACAAATCCAAAACATAGCCCCATGCTAGCTACTATGAAGAAAATTGACTCTATCCCAGCCAAAACCAGCACACCCCCACCCCTGCTTTTATCTGCATTTTCCCATGCCCGCCCTTGTTTGAACAGGAGAAATTATGTGATTGCATGAAGATGCAGATCAGGGATCAGATCTGATCTGGCTGAGAAGTTTTTGGTGGGGGAATGGGTTAAGTGTTGGTTCTCAGCCGGATCTGAGTTGCTGCAGCTCACTGCATCACTGGATGAATGATGGTGCTGACACAGAGCAGGGGCTCAATTCTATAGCTTGGGTTTAGGAGAAGAGTGAGAAACTCTTTCTTTTGATAGGTGGTCAACTTTCAATTGGCTTAAGCTAACCACAAAACCATACTTGCAGAATATGACTCAAGGATTGAAGAGGCAAAACCATCCTTCATTTACGGTACATGCTTTTGGCACATACTTTTCACAGGGTTAGTTGAGAAGACATGGAAAAAAGTAACTGCTTCATCCTCTGTTAACTGGGGATCCCCCATTGCTGGGTCTGAGGCCACTGCTGATCCAGAGATCATTGCTGCATAGGGTAGCAACGAATGAAGCCTGATGTGAAAGCTTCAGTCTTTTAAGTGAAATTTAAAAATCTAAAATCTATTAATTAACTAGATTCCTTCTCTAGAGAAAATCAGACTCACAATGTACAGATACACAGAAACCTGTTACTGGGTTGTGCTGGTGGGATAGGAGAGAAAGAGTGATTTACAGTATGGAAGCAAACATGATGCTAATTTCCATTTCCCCCCCCTTTTATCTACCATTTCTTTCGGGGCTGGGAAAAGGAAAGAAGTTCTGCAAATATCTTCCAGTCCCTTCAAAAACACCAGCCCACCATCCCACCTGTCATTTACCTAAGGAAAACCACAATGAAATGTCTGTGCTGTGTGCTGCTTGTAGCCTGGGTAAAACAATCATCTGTAGCTAGTTTGAGATGACTGTGTCTGTGGGTCCCACCCAGTAAGAGTAGATGTAAGGCCAAAGATCTTACAAATTATTGGAAGATAGGTGGCTGGATAGAGCAGAGAGCTCTTCTCATTCTGTTTGAGAGAAAAGCTGCAGCATGGGCTTTTATAAGGCATCAGAGAAGCTGGTGTCTGCTGTGAGGCTGGTTTCTGAATGCCACCACTTGAGGAGAAGCTGCAGTTGAGGCTTGTCCTCAGCAACCTGACACAAATCCGTGGGAAGGCAGCTTTCACTGATTTCTCATAACTGCTTCTCAATACAATAGCTTTTCTAGTTCTTAAGTGGCTTCTTTTGATGGAATAAATGTTACCACAACTTTTACCCAAGCTTACTGTGAAAATCTATATAGATCGTGAATTTTGGTTTGACCTAAGTTCCTCAAATGACCCTGGGTTCTGTAATGACCTTAAAGAATATTTAGATGCAGGGCTAGGCTTACATCTAAACAATTTTACCTTTTTTTTTCTTTTTTTTTTCTCTTGACATGTTTGTCTAAAGGATCTGTCCTTCAACTAACCAGAAATAATGATATTCCCCTTTGCTCTCTGTCCCTTATCTTTCAATGTAAATACATTACCCAGAAGAAAGTTACTCCCCGGTTTCAGCAGAGAGCAATGAGCTCCAGCGCGCTGGGTGTTCGTCTCAAGTCTGTTTTTTTGGTGTTGCTGGCAAATCTGGTGGACTCTGCTATTTTCACCACAATGTGAATTGGAGACACAAGTTGAACTTGAAGATCCCAGTCTAAGCTGTGCCAGCACATGCTGCAGCACACCTGGGGAAGCCAGGGCTTACAATTCGTGCCAGTGATACCTGTTCACAAGTACCGGCTATCTGCTTTACTTAAAGATGATGCCCTACAAAACTGTGTTTCCTTCCTCCTCCCTGTCTGTGTGTATGTACATAGTTGTCCTAATTTATGGGTATGTATGTTTAATAACATTTTCTTTTGGCCCTCTGGGGATTGTATATATATTTTCTTTTTTTCTTTTTTTCTCTTTTTTTTTTCCCCCTAGCAATTCAGGCTCTTGGCGGGGTTTAAAGAACCTGCCTGGGAGCGGGACCTGTCCTGCTGGGAGGGAGGTGGGAGGCTGATGCTGCAGTGGCCTTTAGCTGGGTGGCCTTTGCCATTGGGCGCGGGATGCTCCGCTGGCCAGGCACTGCCTGTGGGAGACTGTCTTCAGAGAAGAAAAGCACCTGTGACACTTTCAACTTGTCAGGTTTTACATTTTCATTGACCGACTCTCAATTTTCCATCAAATTTTCTGATGATACTGAACAAACACATTTTGGTAGAAATATCAGTTGGAAAGGGTAGAGCATTTTGGTGCCTAAGATAAAATTGCATTTGTTTCCACATGCCTTCCTCAGAAAGTCTTAACTCAATTTACAACTAGGAATTAATGATAATTAAAAGCATCTCAGTAGATCTAAAAAATGTTACAAATTCCTAACAACACTTATTGACCAATATTGCCATTTAATCCCTGCCAGAATTGATCCTTTGAAGTTCAGTGAGATACTATTTTTGTCATAAGTATCTCCACATACAGAGACCAGGAATTTTTCCCTGAAGGAGGTAGGAGGCATTCCTGCTGATGCTGAAGTGTCAAAAAATATAGAAAACCTTGTCTTTCTTGGGAATGATTCTATGCCTTGTGGCTCAGTGGGTCCATGTACAGAAGAAGTAGTTGTTTTTCGTTGCTGTTTTCAACTCTCTGCTCTTGTGGCTGTAACTGCAGCCTGAAGGAGATTCCTTAGCTCAGTACTGCTAATGTCTTACCGACAATTCCAAGCAATTAAGAAATGTCCTGATTTACAGGGGGGAAAAAACCCTGTTGCCGTGAGAATAATTAATTGCTGCTATGAAAAAATATATTTATTAATAAGGATACCTTCACATTTTAATTACCTAATTTTAGACTATGTGTCTTTTCTGGGATATGACATATTTATAAATGTAATTGAAACACAAAGCACACAATATCAGAAGTCATTCGTATGCTGGTTAGAAGCTGGAGTACAGCATGAAAAAAGTAGGTTTTGTACATGAGCAAGAAAATCTCTCAATTTGTTTTTCCTCTTGGTTATGAAACGTTCATCACTTGATACAGAATTTTCTTAGGAGTGTATTGTGCAAAATTGTTGGTGATTCTTCAACTCAATTTGTAGTCTACAGGGGCTGGAAAAGATTTCTAATGAGAGAGAAATTTAGCTCCATTCAGAGAGAAACATGGAAAAGGGCTGTTCAAAGTTTTGGTAGCTGGACTGTTATTCCTCTAGGCATTTCTGTTAATAAAATATACTTATATTGCATTCCTTTCATATCCAGGGCAGCCTGGAACTCTCCTCTCAGAGATGCTGCTCTGCCAAATGCTTCTTTAGTCCTTACCGTGGATCTGAGTCTTCCTGTTGATTATCCTGCTCAGAGCTTTAATACCAAGGCATATAGCCCAGCTGTGATCATCTAGAAGCTGTGCCATTTCTTTTGACTTGGAAACCATCAGTGCCACTTGAAATATTTCAGCTGAATTCAGTGGCTATTGGAGCAGATTCTAAATATCCAGCAAAGCCCAAAGTCATCTTCACTGCGATATGTTCATATGGGCTGAATGCTTACTAAACCATTAAGCAATAACACAAATAATCAGCAGAGAATAAGGGCAGATGCACAGGCAATTAGGACCAGTCTTATAAATGTATTAATGTAATTTGCAGATTATACGAATTTTGAGAAATGGAAGTACTAGTGATAAAAAAAAAAGTATGTTAAAATACAACTGGTTCCCAGAGAAAATTACTACTAATAAAGGCCTCAGGGGAAAATATACAGAGAGAAAATAGATCAAGGATTTAACTTAAAAAAAAGTACATAGACAAAGAGGGAAACAGTTCAGGTAGTAAAAGCTCAGATGAAGGGAGCCCAAGATGCTGCTTTGAAAAGAACTGGAGGTAACAGAGAGATCTAGAGGTGACACTGAGCAGCAGAGGAGACATGACTTTACCTCTCATTTATGTATTATGTGGTATGGCAATAAAAGAGATGAGAACTACCTTTAGGCTATCTGAAGATATGAGGGAAAAGTGAGAGTCCCTCTCCCTGTGTGACAAGACAGAAACTATTTCATTAAGCTCTGAGCATCTTGTTACCAAAAATACATTACCAGAATGTGATTGGAAGAGAAAGAGAGAAAACCAGGAAAAATAATGAACAAAGAGAACTGAGCATACCAAGCTTGGCTGAATCATAATTAAATGAGTTTCATAATAATCTGTACTAGAAAGGGTTAAGTGCTGAGAAGGAATGTGATGAGAAGCAATGACATGAAATTAAAGAAAGAAAAATTAGATGTAGTATTATGAATAATTTGAACTGAACAGACTGAGCAATTGTGGGTAAAAGAGAGATTTTGGCCAAAGACACCAGGGAAAACCCTCATTTTTACACATTTTTAATGTCCACAGAACAGACGGAGTCAGGCTTTTAATGTCTCACTTAAAAGATGCATGCAGATGGTGTTTTTTCATGCATTTGAAAAATGAATTTCTACATTTTGATTATGTTGTCATTAGCAGTAGTCTTACTCGGTAATTAGGAAGCTGGTTCCTAGCATGTGTGAGAGAGAGATATATTGAGAAAGGAGGATGTTATCTCTTTGTTTCCACAGTGATATAATTAAATGCAACCAACAACATCATCAAAACAGTAGAATAAATTCAAACAATAACTATGCTAACTGGAAATGGCTTATTGTTCGGTGAAAAACAGCTGATCTTCATCAGAAAAGGCCACATTATTTGCCAGTACTTACTCTGGCCAAGAAAGAAAAGGCAATTCCATGAGAAAAGGGTTTTCCCTGTAGTAAATGCTGACTCTTTCTTAGGTGAGTAACTTTGAATTAAGATTGATTTAGAAATAAAGCTATATGTAACGGAGTATTCCAAGTGAGTTTTTTCTTTTATTCCTAGATAACTTTTCAAAACAGAGGAGAAAAAGCCAAATACTGTGAAACCTCCTGTGTGGCATCAGAGGGGAAAGCAAGAGCGAGAGCAGTGCTGTGAGAATATTTCCTCTCTGGAAAGCAGCTGCTGCTTCAGGAACAGCATGTTTAAGTGTCAGCGAAGAACGAGGCCTGCCTGCTGCCCACTCTTTCCACTGAACAACCTTTTTGGTTCTCAGAAAAGATAAAAGCAAAGCAAAAAACAACCCCGAACTCCTAGGCGCTCTTGGAAAGTGAAACAATGAGTTTCTCTCCATGACACATTTGTTCCAAGCCACAGACTGTGCACGCGTGATTTTTGTTATTGTCATTCTCAGCTTTAGGACTACACACTTTTTATGGTAGGTGAGCGTCTGTATCTTTTACCGCATGTGTTAAATATGCAGTTATACAGCTAAAAGTTTCAAATGTACCAAAACATGTCCAGGGCTTTGTCCACCAAGCTTCATTTGTCCAGGGGAGCTCCTGGTTTGGGAGCGTGGAGCGCCACAGCTCCTGCTCGTACCTCTCTGGAGCCGTTATTCTTAGTGCCTGGAGGATGAGTCTCCAGGCCAGATACCGAGCACGCCTGCAGAGACTGATGCTATAAACAAGAACTCATTGAAGCACGCAAGTCTCTGTCTTCGCTACCTCTTCCTGAATTACTGTGGTCCTTTCCGTACATCCTCATTGCTTTCTAGTTATCTTCCTTTCAATATATGAAAGAGCTGCTGACAAGGATCTCTGTACTTCCTGCCCTAACCTTTTTACCTCTCAATTCACCAAATCCCTTTAGTACTTTTTCAATCTTTTTCATCGAATTCAAAAACCTGTCTTCACATTGTCTAGGCTATCCGTAACATGATACGTACATCTCTCTCTTAATTTGCTTGAAAATTCTATTTCTTTCTGACTTTCCAGTTTCATCCTCGTACTTTCACCCTGCTCCTCCCTGCATCTGCTTTTTCCACTTTTAGTTTCAGACTTTCTTTCTCATCAAAACCTATTTTTTTGTACTGATCAGTGGGACACCATCTCTTCCCCTTAAAGTCTTTCCTTTAATTGATCCCTTGTGTAGTTAACTGAGAGTTTTCTATGCTTCTCCAGTTACAGCTATTTGTATTGTGGGCTCCTTACAAACCCCATTCTCGGGGGAAGGAACTGGCTTTTCCTCCATTTCTGGGTTTAATACTGATTTGGCTGCAACTAACTTAGGGGAAGAGGTCTTTGGCAGGCTGAAGTTCGGCCAGAGGGAGAAAAAAGGATCGGACTGCGCCTAAGTATAAACAGAATGGTGGAATTTCCCAGCATTTTTCATGGGCTACTGGTTGGACCAAGGGCTAAATGTTTGAAGGAAATCTAATAATATTGTCAACTCACCAAGATCGTGTGCATCAGCCAGATGCACATTGGTTCCTTTTTTGAAAAGCCTCAAGTAATTGTGCTGGAGAAGAGCTTTGTTTTAGTTTGAACTTTTAACACCGTGGGGTTGGGAAGCAGAAGTCATCTTCTATAAAATTGGCTGATTGCTTTCCTTCGCTGAGGAAATCAATGGTATTTTAAAAGTAAACTGTGCTGAACATAGGTGTTGCAGCATGAATCTCTTTTTTTCGCTCGAGTTGCCACAGCAACATAAAATTTCGTTTCCCCCACATTAGCTTCCCTAAAATATACTTCACAAATTGTCTTTGAAAAAAAAAGCCTTATATCATGCTGACAAATTGTGCTGTTTGCTCTCTTAGTATTTGGTCTTCTGTGGAGTTAGGATTATTAGAGCAAAGCTACCTGATGCGAAGAGAACGCAGCTTTTACAAATTCAACCTTAAGTAAAGGGATGGAAATAAAAAGGCAAAGCTGAATTAGTTACTGTCTCTAGAGAGGCTGGGGGCCTACCAAAACCTCTGAATAGGCTGGTGGTACTCCTTAGGGTCCGGCGTAACTGTGGGTTAGACAGTCTGCCTATTCCCAGCATTCAGAAGACAAGCGATGGCCTATTGGATATATTATTAGGGGATATGGAGTGGCTGTAAGAAGGGTTTCTTTCATGCTTTTCTCTCACACTTTTGCAAGAGTGGTAGCAGCTCCAGCAGGCTTTGAATTAAATATCGAGTGCATATACACTATCCTATGGGAGAAAAAATATTGAAAAGGTCCAGGTGAAAAGGAATTTGTCTTATCCATCCTTTGTTGAAGGAGTTATTAGGCTTAGAGTAATTGTTAGAATAATTTTAATTTGTAAGGTTTCAGAATAGATGTGTAAATCATAGAGTTCCAATTTAATGAAAAATAAAAAATCCACGTCTGTCAATAGTGTCATGTTTACCAACACCACTCTTTCTGGTGCCCCTTGTCATGGGGTGCATCTTGAGAGGTGAGAATAATTTTGCACCTTGCCAGCTGATGTGTGCAGATTTTGCTGTGATGGCTGCACTCCACAGCGTTAGGGTTTAACTGCAATCACATATGTTCATGTACATGAAAAGGGCAACAATTTTTCAGTATTTAAATGGGGGTATGGACTATGCTGACTGTTGGGCCTCAGTGAACTTTTCTGCACACCCCTTTTTGGGAAAGTGTTTTGGTAAGGAGCTCCTTCACTTTTTACGGGTTGGGTGGGAATGCCGATGGAATATATGGAAAGGCGGGCGACCAAGGGAAGGGTTTGCAAAAGTAACCATCTTCTTCTGTGAGAAGCTTGTAACAGCTTCTGGCTGTGTCTATTTTTGAAACACAGAAGTTGTAAATAAAGTGTAGCTTAGCCTTGAAAAAGGTAGATCTGCTGACTTAGAACAATAACAAAAACCACAAAACAAACCTAATCACCTATATAGAAAACTTGGTAAATAAAATTGACCTTCTCCACTACCGCCGTCATTTCTGCTCACCTTCTTACCATGCTGTACATGCGTTTCTCTAGCAGTAGTAAGGACAGGGGAGGAAAGGTTGATTTTATTCTCTCTGGTGATAAATAGAACACTTAATAGATGACAAATTGTGGAATACTGAATCTCTAGAGACCTAATCAAAGGTGAATCAAGTCAGCCCCCAGTGAGCATGGGATAAAATGCCAGCTGGTGCGTGGCCTTTCCATTCCAGCTGGTATTTTATTCTTTGTAATAGATTGTGACCAGTTTTAATGCAGCTAATACTTGCACTTAAATAAATAAAAAAACTCCCAACAACACCAAACCATGGGGTTTAGTGTAATAAATGCTTTTCCTCATGGAAAAGTACTATAACCTTGAGTAGAAGTGGAAATGATAATCATTTAGCTATCCTAAAGAACTGAAGAGAGAATTACAGCATCGATTTTGCATCTGTATTTTTGTGGGTCCTTTATGCCTGTGCCATAATGAGTTAATTTTGATGGAATCCAGCATGGCAGCAAGATTCTATAGTTGGGATAGAAAAATTCTATTAAGCAACTCTTTTCTATCTTTTTTCCTCAAGGGAAATAAATTTCAAGAGATCTATCATTTTTCATACAGTCTTACTATATCATTTTGGCTTAGATAAGTTATAGAAAAATTGGTGTAATGTTGGATAATATGTCTTGTGTGGTTAAAAAAACCCTAAGTGCAAGCGCACACACTTGCATATATGCATACTCAATCTTTCAGTATAACACTCTCCTAACAATGCTTTTCTCTTGGGATTTTATTGTAATTTATGAAAATGAATGTGTTACATGTGTAACATCTGTAAAGGAATAAAAACTATCATTTATTGTGAAAGCAGATAAACAGTCCTGTGGAAATAAAAGCTGATGTTGTGCCAGTTTCAAGCACAATAGAAACGAAGAAAGCTTTTCTTTAAAATCCGTTGGAAAAAAACAGTGTCAGCCCTTAGCAAGACATTTTCCTAGCTCCTTTCATCACTGACTGACTTACAGTTAGCTTCTCTAAGAAGCATTAGATTTTTGACGAAATCTTTCCAGCTTTTCTTTTTTACACCATGGTAAATTATTTCAGAACAGCTTCTTTACATGTAACAGTACAGTTATCTGCTCTGTTCTAAAAATACTGTAAATCTGAGGTACTCATTTTGCATTCCCTGAAACCATCTCTAAGCCACACAGAACCTCACAGAAATTAATAGGTTTGACCTAGAATTTCAGGAGCCAACAGTGGAAAATGAATATCATTAGAAAGTCTTGAAAAACACATATCTCATCTCAGAACAATGAAAACATTTTATTGTTTTGGAGCTGGCTAGAAAGGGAAAGAATTATGGATATATTCTAGTAATTTTGGGGACCTTTTGCATTGTCCAACATTTAAAACTGTTTTATTCTCTTAATAAGAAACAAATTTCCAAATGCACTTGCAAAAAAAGCTTTGCATATGACTATTCATTCAAATAGATCCCTTACTGATAACCTTCCCTCTTCCATCTGAAGGTGGGGTCTCTTGTTGCTTTTTTCTTAAATGCTAATAATGTGATTTGCAATCCTCACCACAAACAGGACGCAAAGTGAAATCCTGGCCCCTTTAAACTCAATATCAGAAAATCCCACTGACGTGTCCAGGTGGTATAAACAGAAAAGCTAATATAAATGGCAAAGCTAGTTCTTACAGAAGACCAAATAAAAACAAGTGTTTTTACATCTAGTGAAAGAGTACAATGAGGATCACCTGGTGCTTTCACAAACATTAATTTGTTATTTTTCACAAGCTGCATTTGGGGTCACTGGATCCAGTTCTTCTGGCCAACACCACAAAAGACACACTTCTCACAGATGCCATCTTCAAAGAGGTGAAATCAGATAAATAGAACTCAAAGAGAGAATGCTAGATAAAACACTAATGCTGCTACTAAATGATGGCCTCAGAATAACAATATTTTTTCCTATTCTAGGAAAATAATTTGACTTTCCTTCATGTGTCATGTCCATAGGGCAAATACATAAACTTCTGACAGCACAGCATGTGGGACTTTGCAGGCGTTTCGAGTGTACAGCTTGACAGGCTAAAGTGACTCTTGGCAGCATCTTGGAGGGGAAACTAAAAAAAGAAACGCAGTAGGTTGTCTTAAGTAGTCCCTGGCTTATTATAATATTCTTTAAAACCATATTAAAGTGATGCAATGATATGCTATTGGACACAGTGTCTTGTTGTCTGATGTCATCTTAAAATTTCTCAGGGGAAAAAAAGAGGCTGAGTGAGATGGTGAGACAGAGATGGAGCACCATGTGTTTTTACAACGCAGCATCCATTATACATGAGTAAAATAGCAGTCGCTCAGCTGCAATCATGGTAGGCATGAGTGCTTCTCTTATATACTCATATTTCACTTATTCATTTCATCTTTCATTCCAAGACCCTGAGCCTCCACACATTTTTTTGCAAGTATAACTATGCACCTGAATAGTTACGGTGACTTCAGTAGGGATTACTCACATGAAGAAATTTAAGCATGAGAACGGAGTGTTTACAGGACTGAGGCCAAAAGCTGCAGATAGCTGAGCTGGGAAAATTGGCAATAGTATAGTAATGTAAACATTTAAATGCAGAAACAGAAATGCAGACTACAGCATTCCTTTCTATATCCCTTGGGCAATTCCTGACTTCCTTCGCCTTTTTCATGCTGCAAACAGAATGCTGGATGAAAGTTTTGGTCCTGGTTCATGGATGGGGGAAAAATACTCCCACTGCTTGCAATGACACTTCGATGAGTTCTGGTCTTTTTTCTCTAGACAAATTGTGTATCTATTCAAAATACACTTTTTCTAAGGAAGCAAGTTTGCATAGCACATTTACCGGAAGACTGAAGGTTAGCCTGTTGTTTTGTGTTCCTTTTCTCTCTCACCACTAGTCAAAAAGTACATTAAAAAACATACGAGAAGCCCAGTATATCACACTGCACAACTCACCTGACAACCAGCTGATCACAGACTGGATGCTATGTGCCACTGTGTTCACTTTCCTTTCCTTGTGTTCATTCACGTTAACAAATAATAATAATAATGTTAGCAAGATTGTCCTTACCCTGAGTTATGGGATAACTGTTCATTAAAAGAGAGGTGGAATATTTCTTCATGTTTTTATTAAATCTTGAAGCCTCCAATGCTGTTAAGCAAACTACAGATGCTCAGTAAACAGTGTTTGCAAAGCTGGAATTTCCTCCATTGCACTACAGTTCTGGGTTTTTTTGCCCACTTTGGAAGAGTGGGAACCTCTGGAAGCACCAGAGTTTTACATTGTTTCAGTCAGCTTAATTGCTGGAACATGCGTTTGGTTTCAGATCAATTGCTATAAGGAGTAAATGTCACAAGAAAATTGATATACATGACAATTTATTTCCTTAGACATCTGTAAAATACTACACGCTTTGCAGATTGAGTTGTAACATTTGGCTCACATTAGGACTGGAAAGCCAAGGTGTAACAAGCATTGGTTCAGTTGTTCAATAATAATTTTTTCCATGCAATGAATCCCCCTTATCTTTCATTAACTGCCAATCAGGTCCTCCAGCTGCCATGTGCCAAAATATATTCTTGGTTATTAGCATTAAAGCTACTGTTAAAACTCAGATTAAGAAGTGAAGGAAAATGCCTTTTCCCAGAAAAAGACATTTTTGCTTCTTTCTGCTGGAAAAACTATTTGAGAAAGTGTACTCACCGTTCAAAGGTATGTGAAGTGCTATGAGACTGATCAGACTAAAGCTCCCTACCCACAAGGCTGCTACGCACAGTCTAGAGCAACGTGAAGTGCTTATGCTTATCCTATAGAAACAGTGGAGAGTTCGACACATGATGTATATCTATGAATCTGTTCAATACTCCAGCAGAAGTGCTTATTTAACATAATTTGATAGGACTTCGTGTTAAAGAAAGGCTTACCATCTAATTGTTTTCCAATAAGGTTCAAGTGGTTTAAACTTTGGCAAACTGCGTCCCTTATCGGTGAAGGAAGAGGAGTCTGCATTCAAAGAACAAGGTGCAGATCATGTATGAAGACATTTCCATGTCCCCTACCTTCTGTTTGCTGCAGATATTTCTCTCTCCCCTGTATCAGACATACACATTAGCATCAGCCTGTAGGAAGCTAGACACGTAGCGGTGGTCTGCTCTGAGGTGTTAACTACTACAGCTTGGGATACGTGTTCAGTCGAGGCCCCAGCAGGAGCGAGGTCTGGCCGAAAGTGGAGCTCCTGAGACGTTTGACCTGCAGCATCCCTTGGAGGGGAGACGCCAGAAGCGTGAAGCAGTGAGACTGTAAGAGATGTGTGGATGGTTCCTGGTACCTGTGCTGTGCTGAAGTGCCTGTGTTTCCCACTCTTTGACCTGCCCTGAAAACAAGCTGTACTAGGCTGCTGAAGCTAGGACAGAGCTGCTTCTCTCTGAAAGGCAAGAAAAGGTTAAGATTAAACCCTATGGAAGAGTCCAGGTTCACAGCGCAGCAAAGGAAACCTCACTTTAAGTAAGGCTTGGGGCAACCATGCAAGATGAAAGCAAGGTTGAGCTAACCTTTTCTTCTGGTCAATTCTGTTTCTCCAAAGTATAATAATTAAAATTGGCATTCCTGTGACTCTGGGAGGATAAATTTTTTTGGAGCACAAAGTTCTGTTTTATCGTTGTATTGAATTAACCGATTCCATTTTTTGAAATGCAGAAAGAGGGATGCAATTACTTTGGGTGTCAAAAATAAGTTAGTGGTGATATTAGTAGATGTTTTTGTTAAGAATTTCTCTGACAGTTCTGTTGTCTGTTGTGAGTACCGAGTTACGAAGAGGAGGGGCAGAGAGGGAGAAACTTACATTTGGGTGTCCCTTATAAATCTTAAATACGGTTCTCTTCATGATGATTTTCCTGTTTAACAAACTGCCTCATTCATCAGAGCTCTGTGGGGGAAGTAGGAAGGGAAAATCATTAAACAAACACAAGAGAGGATCAGAATCAATGACAGCACACAAGAAGAAAATGATTGCTCACTGCTTTTATGCCTGAAGTTTCTAGCTTCCTTTGACTTATGGAAATTTGGACCAAAATCCCATTGTTTGAATGTTGCACACTATTTCATGGAGCTTCTGCACCCCCTCTGCTTCCTTTGTGTTGGATCTTTGAAAACTGGGAAGGATGGGGAGATGCAACATTTTAGAAAGGCTTGGAAAATTTTTATATCTGCCTTTATAGGCTTGCTCTGAATGAGTTATTTCCACAATGTGGCTCTTTGAGGAGTGCAGAACATAAATAGCACTGCCTTGTGCATCAGTAGTCATTTTAAATGCCAAGACCAAAGTTCAGCTTGTCAAGGTCTTTACTGGGCAGCTGATTACATCATTAAACTGCTCAGTGCGAAGCTGGGACCTCTGTCTCTTTCTTCACTGTAGATGTAACTGATTTAGAACATTGTTATGCCAAGATTACCCAAATGCTTTTAGTTTGGAATATGAGTTTTAGTAGGTAAATAAGGGGGAAATTATTCAAAAGTACTGGTTGCTGAAATGTGAAGCTTCACTAGAGGGAAGGGGTGGGATTCATGCTGCTAGACATTAAATATCTGCAATATAGATGTCACCATCTGAGCTGATCTGCCTTGTATCTCTTTCAAGTCAGCTGGGAGAAAGAGGCTTTCTTAGGGCTCAGCATCTATGTTAGCATGAGGAAAGTCGAACTGTTGAAGTATCTGCTTCTCTCCATTGATTATTGAAAGACCTCAGGTTAACTAGTTCAGTCAATGCTATAGACATCTTTTTTGGCCACATGAATACCACCCGAGGCATCAATAATAAAAGTATCTTTACATTTCCAAAGCAAAAAGTGACAAAGCAGTGACTAATAAAACAAGACTCAATTCTATTCAGCAAGCATGAACCAACAGCCCAGACTATAGTTTTAAGTAGGAGCAAATACTACAAGCAAGGATAAATTAAGCAGCTTAAAAAAATTTTAAAGGGATTCACTAAAGAGAAAAGGTGGAGCTCATTCTGAATAAAATAGTTAAGTATTTTTGAAAATGGAAAGTAAATCTTGCAAAGAGATTCCAAATTACATGTCTGTTTTTGCCAGAATTCAGGAAAAAAAGGTTTGTGTTGTATGACAATGTTAGTTTAATGTAAAAAAAGAACTTTCTAGTTGAACTCACAAGGGTGAAAGAGTAAATCTACATTCAAGCTGTGTTAAAAAGCAAAGCCACTTCCCAAGCGTGGAAAAAACTCATACATTTTTTAGCTACAAGTAGAAAACTTGGAGATTATAAAACAAAAAGCAGTAAGAAAAACTCCAAGAAATCTTCATAGACCCTAGTTTAACTTCACCAAATAAGTCAAAGCAGAAGAGGTGACTCACTCATTTTCCCTTTACATCTGTTTTTTTTTGAGACTCTTGCTATGTCTCCACCTTGGGAGGCTTGGGACGATGGGTGTCCAGGAGCACCCATCCTAGGGAATCACTGTTCCGTATAGCATGGCACCAGGTACGTCTTGTCTTGTTTTGACACTTATGCCGAAGGAGAATCACCCCTTGTGGTGGAATTCACACGCTTTCAACAAACCGTGGAGTGGGAAGCAGCCATTGCCTTGATATACAGGATTGCTCCCACACATTAAGGCACGATTTTTGGAGCTCTTTGTGTCAGGGACTCGCTTGTTATGCTTCTGTCTTAAGAATTTACAGAGGGCTGCAATTACAAGATTATCGAGCACTTCACAACCTTTGGTTGTCATAAAACCAGTCTAGCAGATGACAAATGGAGGAACGGTGGGCTAAGTGTCTTGCCCACGATCACAGCGGGTTGTGGTGAGCAAAGCAATTGAGCCTGCCTGTCCTGAGCACCAGGCACCATTTTAGCCTTGTCCCTGGAACCCAGCCTCTCGTCTTTTAAGAGCTTCCGTAATACAACATAGAATACCACGAACAATAATAAATGCTTGGAGTTGTACTGTTATTAAAAAAAAATGAATGTAAACACTGCCAGGTGATAAGTGAAGACTGTCATTTCTCTCTCAGCAAGGAAACAGACTGTTTTAAAATGTGGCACTCTTGCACATAGCCACATGTGTGTGCAGTTCCTGTGCAAAAGGGGAAAAGATTTTCTCAGTCAATCCTCTTTGCCATTCTGCTCTGTAGGAAATACAGAGGCTCACTTAAGTGTCTCTTTGCTCAGGCGCTGTCTTTAGGGAAAGGATACAGGATTCTTCAGTACAGAATAAAACCAAAAGGTATCCCAGGGGAATCTTATGATGAATAATGGTAATAAATTAGTACCAGTAAATCAATGGCAATGCAGGCAGATAAACACAATATAATTCACAGTGTAGCACTTGAAATGAATGCCACATGGATTATTCAGTGATTAGTTGTGAAAAACACAGATTTTTGAAGTGTCGCTTCTCTTGGGGGCTAGTTGTGAACAGGAATAAGGAGTTCGATCTGTCAGGTACGCTTAACACGACTCCACCATTCAGCCACCTCCAGATGTAAGGTGTCCTAGAAAATGTAATGGAAATCAAAGCTTCAGCTTAATTTAAGGAGTCACAAACTGGAGTGTTTGGGAAAGCAACAGTGAATTTGCAAATGAAGAGACAGTGTAATGTTACAGATTCGTTATCTGGGTTGAATATGTGCAGTAATATGTGCAGTACTTATCCTTGTCTTATTAAGAGGTTTGGTCAAAAGCGAATCCACACCATAAAGGTTGAACTTCATTTAGATTAACAACAATTTCAAACAATATTGAACATATTTTCCCCAACATATAGTAGGGCAAAAGGGTAAGAGAAAGCTTCATTTTATATAATGGGAATATGCAGCTATGTTTAACAGACTTCACTTATTATGTTGACAATCTTGGTGAAAGTGAGGAATCTTAATAAATGGGGTTTGCATAGACCTTAAGGGCCAAATTCTGCAGCCATTTAGGCTGTTTCATATTCACAGAATTCAATAGGGTTGTGTCAGAGTAATTGAAAGATGACTTGGTCTTAGGTATTTAAACTGTGATGCAAAGTATATTCAGGGAGAACTAAGGATAATTTTTTCTCCTTAATTCTCAAAGCAAGTTTTCTATTATAGAAGTCAGCCTCAGTTCAGGATGTGCTGCTGAACTTTAACATATCGGATATGTTAAATATTTCAAGTATTGAAAACTCTATGTATTTAAACTTATTATTTTTCAGAACTGCCATTTAGCATGGCATCATCTTCATAAATTCATGTTTATAGCTGAGATAGGAGATGACTTAGAAGGTGTATAATTAGTACAGGCTGCCTGCTAATGTGGAAAGTACAAAGCATGGAAGGAATTCCACACAAGACGTAACAATGAACGCCAGGAAAAAAAAAAAAAAGGACTAAAAGAGTAGATTCATTCTGAAGTGTAAGAAAGATCCTTCAACGCACCCTTAAGAAATGCAGCCCAGATGCTTCTGGCCTTCTCACTTCACCATCCCTGGGCATCAGTTTGAACCTGTAGGTATATACGCGTATGCACATACCCATATATACACACACTCATACAAACACACGCACACACAGAATTTCGAACGTTGCTAAATACTGCACTTACTTTTACCGCAAATAAGTAAAGGCAGTGGATGGGATGCTTTCCAGTGTAATGAATACAACCCAGAGGAAGGAAAGCCGTGGTGTCTGTAAGGTACTGCTTGCCTTTCTGGTCCCAGGTTGCACTAGGTCTGGAGAAATGCCTGGTGTGATGTCCCAGCTAAGACAGAGCAGTGGCTGAAGCTGCCGCGTGGATGACAGCCCCAACCGGAGCATCATGGTACCAGCTCCTGCCCTGCCACCAGTACACTTTTTTTTCTGAGCCTACACACTATGTATTTACTCTGGGGTGTTTTGAGAACAGCCTAACAACTGTCTCGATGCTACCTGTGATAGGGAACTCCCACAGGGAATTAAGTTCCTGGGCCCTTTTGCTGCACCTTCGCCCATTTATGGGACATAAAGAAAAAAACTTCTGCTGATGACAATCCTGTGAATTTTAGAAGACTGCTATGCAGTTGTTCGGGTTAGTAGAAGTCAGTCCTCAGCTTTCACAGAAGTTGACTGTGAAATTAATACTACATCTGGTCACCTCAAAGCTACAAGCTCGTTCTACAACACTCCAAGAGAAGGAATTCCACATTTTCATGCTCACATATCCCTAAATCCCATGCCTAGCACAGACAAAGTCCCTAAAATGTTTCTTAAAATAAAAAAAAAAGGAAAGATGAACTGTAGTAAAATACAGTAAAACACTGTGTGTTACTGTATTAGCAGTGGTGGGTACTTTTCTTTGGTCGTCGTGTTCTGTTAAGATTTTCTTCCACGTGTCTGTGCTTCATAGCAGTCTATAACTACAGTAAGACTATAACAGAATTATCATGTGAATTGTCTTCAATTTTTGTCTAGCTAGAAACTCTGCCAAAATATTATATGGCCAAGAACTGTCTAGACTAGAAACAACAATCCCACCTATCCCAAGTTCCAGAAGAAAATCGCTAGTCATGTTAAGCTTATGAAGAACACTTCTGAGACTTCATCAGCAAATCCTGAAGTCTTGCATGGTGAGAAGCTAGTGAGTATAGCAGGTAAATTAACAAAATAATATCACTTCTCTATGCAACGAAACCTATTTAGGCTGCGAGATCAGTGTGATGCAGTTTCTAATCTTGTCTCCCAAAATACAGAACAAATTTAAATATGAAACTTTTCTCCATATGGTCCTGAAATAAGTGAATAAATTGTTGTACAAGGATAAGCTGAAAATGGTCTGTTTGGCTAGTGGCTTTTCTTTTTTTCTTCTAATTTGAAATTAAAAGGAGAAAAGATGACAATAATAAAAAAAGAGGGTTTCAGAGAACTGGTGTCCTTTCCTTTAGGAACCATATCTTAGCTTAACACCAAGATCAGATCATATTTGATTAATCATCTGAAAAATGGTCTTTGCAGTTATAGGAGGAGGGATAAATAGTGGCATAAACTTAAGAATAGCAAGTTTTAACAAGTACAGTAGTTGGAAAAATTAATTGGCTTTGTGTGATTACTTTTTACAGCTCATTTGTGCAGTGTATCTGCTGAAGTGCCTACCAGCAACGAAGTCTTCAATACTACTTGAACATCCTGCCATCTGATACAAAATCATTACAAATTAATGGAGGAGCTGGACAAAAACTCTGAAGAGAATACTATCAATTCTATTATTTTGTAATTATACAAATTTATGGAAGGAGCTCCAAGGACTTGCCAACAATAACTAACTCTCCTACCACTGCAACATTAGTACACCTATTAGCCCTATTTGTCTGTGTAAAAACAGACAAAAGGAATAAATAACCTTATCTATCACTTTCATAGGCTGGGAGGAAAGCAAAGAAAGTGTTTTGTTTTGTTTTGTTTTTCCAACACTCATTGGTTTGATTTTGTTTGGGCCAAAGTATTTTAACAAAGATGAACCGACCCCACTAATGGCAGCACCATCCAGCTCTGCAGCTGAAGACAGCATGGGCACTCTAACAGCACACAGTTACGCTCTGCTTTACAGTTTCAGTCCTCCTTTGAATGGCACCTCTAATGTTATGCTCTGCACTTGTTATGAGTCCCTAATATAGCTTATACTCACAGGAGCCCTTAACAATTTGCCCAAGGTCAGTCAACAAGTCAATTGAAGAGGTGGAAAAATCAGTGCTTTTGATTTCCTCTCCCCTTCTTCCACCAACTATTGGACTATCATAAAACACAGACCATTTCAGGCTTTTTGCGGGGGAAGGGGAACATGACAGCTTCCTTTTCAGACATCAGAAAATACTTTAAAGAATTGGTTTCTCTAGCAACAGGAACAGGAGAAAAAAGAAGCTATCATAAGTTTTTTCCCACCTACTCATTTTTTTAATGCGGTAAAGCAGATGGCTTGGATAATGCAGGTACTACAGGTTCTGATTTATTGACTGTAGACAAATATAAATACAGAAGCGTATGCACTCTGCTGTGCTCAGTAACATGGTGAGACTTAATGACTTCAGAGTTCATACTTCTTTTAAGTTCTATGCATCTGTATCGACAAATGCCATTATTTATTGCTAAGGCAACATTGATGGCAGAGCTCACTGCACGTGGAAACCAAACGCCAGCCAGCCAAATACTTCCCGTATCCTCTACCTTCCCTGACAGCAGTGCTGACTCCATGAAGTCCCAATTTACATCTTTGACAGTCATACAGTTTATTGACCTGGCCAAATACTTTCTGTTAAGGTGTTGTAAATCGGTCAGTACCGCAGATATATAATGTCAGAGGACTCAACCTTTTGCCTTTGCCAAGAAAATTAAAAATAGCTTGGTGATCTGTGCTAAGTGATGATAGGAAGGAGATTATTCTTTTTATGGCTGTACTTGGCCCATGGCTAAAACACAGAAGTACTCCCTGTATTTCTTCTGCTGTCACAACTTTGAGTGTTACGTGGACAGAAAACAAAAGGTTCTCTTCAATAAAGTGCTGAGGACCACATGCCCCTTTTCTGCTGAAGTTGACACTGGTACAGTATAGACAATACTCTTGTCTGCTCTACAGTAATGCAGTCAGTGCTTCCAAATTGCAGGAATAGCCTCAGCATTATGTGCTTGGTTTTGACTCAATGTGCTTGACACGTTGGAGAGCACGTGCAGAAGTCAAATTGAAGCAGTGATGGACGGTATCAGGATCTGGGCTGTTCTCATGATTCAGTTTCCATCATTTATGGTTCAGGTATTTGGAAGCAAATAATGCCAACGCCATTATCAGGCAATTTTTTGACAGCAGCAGTGCCACCAGTATCTCTGCAGCAGACCTCCTGGGAGAACAGTAACAGAGAGGAAGAGGACATAAAGGAATATAAAGCCATTTTTCTGGCTTCAGTCAGGGTTTCAGTCAGGGCAGTACCGTTTCCAGGCTTTCCAGACTTCAACTTGGTTGTTAGGAGAGGACTGTGCTGCAGATGCTGAGCGGCTGGTCGTGGCTGGTGACAACAGGCACTGTCTTAGGAAGCTGTGTGAAGCTCCCACCGATCCGCTGAGTCAGCACTTCAGCATCTCCCATGCCGGGCAGAAGCATGTGGACACTGTCGCCTCAAAGTCGTCAGTCACCAGCTCTTTTAGTATGAATTGATGGGTTATTTGGGCCATTGAGATAGATGTATATTTTCAACCTTTTGCTGTCCTCGGAAGGCTGGGGAAGACTGTGCATGCGTGGAATTTTCCCCCTTGCCCTTGGCCACACAGTGCAGCCCATCCCGTGCACATTGGCCCTTCTCAGAAAAGGCTACTCAATTTATGAGCGGAAAGGGCTACTTTTCTGTTTTGCTCCTATGTCCAGTTCACCACCCTGGTAGATTTGCCAACTTTTATGATGGTCAATACCATAGAAACTTGCAACCTTTTTCTGTCTAATTAAAAATACTGATTTTGTTCTAAAGTGACTGTAATGAACATCAAAGGAGCTAAAAAAATCACAGGATTTCAGAAAAAAAAATATTCTCTTGATCGATGAAGCCTTTCACTGAACAATCGGATAGAAAAAAATGAACTAACTAAAGACAGAGCAGCTGCAAAACAACTGCAGTGGGTGCTTTGGGAAGATCAAAGGGCAGATGGTGAAATTCTGCGACAAGGGTAGAGGTTGCTGAGCAGAGTCTGCCTCAGATCATAACTGCACAGCGTGCATGGCACACCATCTGCCAAAGAAATGGAGAGGGCCTCCCAGTGGGCTGGCAAACGGGTCTTTTAGGGTCCTGAGAACAGCCAGTGATGAGTAAGGTATTTGTTAAATGTGTGCCAATGGGTCTCCATGGAGGCTTCTGGGCTGTGGACCCTCAAGAGAAAGGTGGAGGTGAGCTTAGGAGAGGACTGGAGAAGGTTCCTTTTCACTTCTGGAAGCACATTTGGTCCCGAATGGCTGCTAGATAAGAGATGTCGTCTAATGGGATGACGGGAGATAATTTTTAAATGTTTCCTGCGACATTATGTGCATTGTGTATTTTATGTTTTGCGTAGCTTTTCATGCATTTTTTTTTTACAGAAAATACAAAAAATAGTTTAATGAAATACTTCATGCAATCATTTAAGCATATGATGTGTCTCCTCATATTTTACTTTTTAGTCTTAATGTAATTTTTCCTGATGAATTTTAAGGACAGAGGCAATGTTTCAACTGGTATTGTTTCTTACTAAAACTATTGGAGCTTAAAAATTGTGGGAAGTCTTTTTCTGAAGTTCTGAAGTCCTGAATTCTTTCACGATGTCAAACTTGTCTAGGGAAACTTTTAGAAAATATATTTCCACTGGGTAAAGCTGGTTTTTTTTAGCAAAAGTTCAAGCTCAGTGGTGTCATGAACTGCGCATAAGAAAATATTAGAAGCAAAATGAAGGCTAACGGAAAATTGAGACAACAGTGAAATATTTTGAAATGATAATTTCAAACTCCTGTATTATTATTCTTGCCCTTTAGAGTATTTTATTAAAAATACATGTAATTTTCTGCCTTCAAGCTTGCAACTATATGATTTTAAAAAAAATTAAGTCTAATTATCCTTTAGAAAGCTTGAGAGGTATAATATCAGGACAGCAACCCAGCTGGAGCAAGATTGCTCAAAGAGGGGCTCTCGGAAACCATTTTTGATTTCCGATGGAAGGAGCTGTGCCTGCGACACTGGAGACACAGTGGCACAAGTAAAGTTGTTTTTTTTCTCAGTCCTCCATCTCTCTTCTCTGTGCCCTGCTCTCTCCACCGTAATTTCAAGCTGCCATTCTTAAGTGTACTGAGAACCCATAAAGATGATAAATGTTTTTTTATGGTGCCTCATGTGCTTCTTGACACCATGATGCACTGTCCCTCGATGCACTGCAGCAGTGTCTTGCTGAGGGTTATTGGTTTGAATGGCGTGACAATATTCTCCGAGTCCCACAAGACGCGCTGGGTTAGCGCTTCCCGCTCCCCTCGCCTTTCACTGCTGGGCGCGTACGGAGCCTGGGTGACACGGTAGCTCTGTGCTCAAATGCTAGCACCCCCATGGGGCACTTTTACCTCAAATTCTATTTTCTTTTATTCCTGCAGACGTGCACAAAGTTCACAACTTTAAAGGCTGACAATATCTTATATTTCTGACTTACTGATATGATGCAACTTATTTATTTCCTAATGGCATTGAGCCAGCTTTTGTGTCCATAAAAGTGAATTAAAATAGCATGGAAATCCTGTGCTTAGTACTTGAAAAGGCAACTGTAAAATATGCCATGTATGTTAAGGTGGAATGCTTTTAAAGGCAGTTAATAAAATGACATGAAACCTGTAGTGTCCAAAAAAGGCAAAACCATGAAAGAGATAGTAGCCATTCAAGCTGTATCTGGCATTCATCATATTTAACATTCTTCCCCCATGGCCCGACACAGACGTCTTTCCATGATAAGGTTCTCTAGTCATGGGATGGAGGACGAAGGGAAGGCTTGCAAGGTGGGCTGGGGGGCTGCGACAGTCGCTGGCGGAGGGCTGAGTGTGTTCAAACACACACACAGAAACTGATTTGAGACAGAGTCCTCCATGGCAGTCAATATTTTTCCTAGGTGGGAGCAGGCATGAAACTCAGAAACGGCAGCTCCTCAGATGCAGCGATACCTAGCGCGCACTAAAAAAATAAATAAAGCTGAGTGAATGCCACAGCATACAGTACCCTTTTTTTTAAATAAATGCTGTGGCTCTGATCAACAGAGTTCAGATGAACAGTTCACCATTTCATATGCTCCTCTGCAAACTGCTGTTGCTGGTATTTACAGAGCTGGATGCCCGTACTGCCCAGCGGTTGGGTATCCAAGGCTGTGTCTGGTCTTCCCATCTGTCCTGGGTCTGCCTCGGTTCTTGTGCTGCTTTCAGGTTTTACTTCTTCATCTCTGTTTGTAGAGGTCCTGATTTCCGCAACTGCCACCAGCTTTGCGGGCTGAAACTATATCTGCTTCTCCTTACTGCCATGGGACTAAATTCTGGTCAATGCCTTGTAATATTGACATAGGATATAATAATTTCTCGTGATCTAGGGGTTTACTGGAGAGGACATCTGAAACTTTTTTCTGCATTGGCATTATAAGCTGGATTTGTGGTTTCGATGTCAAGCAGCTATTCCAGTAGCGATGGCTTTCAAAAAATGTCTTTGTGATAACAGTATATCCTCAGGAATCCCCGAACTTTCATTTCTTCTCCCTGAGCAAAGAGATCCTTACCCTGCAGAAGACATCAATAAGGCTGGCTGCAGTCTGCAGGTGCCGAGTGCAGGAGCAGGCGACTACGCAGGGAGTGACAGCGGCTCTTTGCCAGCACTTAGACTGGGAAGAGTCCTTGGGATGTGTGGTGGGTTGACCCTGCCTGGGTGCTAGGCGCCCACCAAAGCCGCTCTGTCACTCCCCTCCTCAGCTGGACAGGGGAGAGGAAATATAACAAAAGGCTCGCGGGTCAAGATAAGGACAGGGAGAGATCACTCACCCGTTACCGTCATGGGCAAAACAGGCTCGACTTGGGGAAATTAATTTAATTTATTGCCAATCAAAGGTCAGGGTAGGGTAAAGAGAAATAAAAATGAATCTTAAAACACCTTCCCCTGACCCTTCCCTTCTTCCCAGGCACAGCTTCACTCCTGAATTCTCTACCTACCCCTGCCAGTGATGTAGGGGGACGGGGAATGGGGGTGTTCTGGGTTTGTGTGGTGGGGTTTTGGTATGGGGTGAGGGGCCGCAGGGTCGGCTCCTGTGAGAAGCTGCTGGAAGCTTCCCCGGCTCCAAGCCGGACCCACCGCTGGCCCAGGCCGAGCCCGTCAGTGACAGTGGAAACACCTGTGGGAGAGCAGATTTAAGAGGGGAAACCTGCAGGGAGTGGGGGATTGGGGTGGGAGAGGAATCCCTGTGCTGTCCCCTGTCCCCCCCCCAGCCATGGAGGGGAGCGGGGGAGCAGATGCCCACCTGCAGCCCAGGGAGAGAGGAGCCCACGCCGGAGCAGGGGGATGGATGCCCCCCAAGATGGCCGGGGCTCTGTGGTAAAGCCCAAGCTGGGACTGAAGGACTGCAGCCTGTGGAAGGGACCCATGCTGGAGCAATTTGTGAAGAACTGCACCCTGAGGGAAGGACTCACCTTGGAGAAGTTGGTGGAGGACTGTCTCCCATGGGAGACACCCCAGGGTGGAGCAGGGGCTGAGTGCGGAGTCCTCCTCCCCCTGAGGAGGAAGGAGCAGCAGAGACCAGGTATGGTGGACTGACCCCATCCCCTGTTCCCCTGCGCCGCCGGGGGGAGGAGGGAGAGAGAACCGGGAGTGGGGCTGAGGGGGAAGGAGGGAGGGGCGGGGGAAGGTGTTCTCAGGTCAGGTTTGACTTCTCAGTGTCCTCGTTTTGATTTGATTGGTAGTAAATGAAATTGATTTTGTTTCTTCCCCAAGTTGAGCCTGTCTTTTGCCCATGCCCATAAGTGGGGAGTGATCCCTCCCCATCCTTGTCTCAACCCATGAGCCTGCCTTTATATTTTCTCCTCATCCCACCAGGGCCAAGGGGGACGAATGAGCGAGCAGCTGTGTGGTGCTTTGTTACCAGCTGGGCTTAAACCACGACAGGGGGTTACGATCAGTTCATCACATGTTATCTCTGCCACTTCATCTTCCTCAGGGACAGGACTCCTCACACTCTTTCCTTGCTCCAGCATGGGATCCCTCCCACAGGAGACAGTCCTCCACGAACTTCTCCAAGGTGAGCCCTTCCCTCAGGGTGCAGTTCTTCATGAACTGCTCCAGCATGGGTCCCTTCCACAGGCTGCAGTCCTTCAGGCACAGACTGCTCCAGTGTGGGTCCCCCACGGGGTCACAAGTCCTGCCAGAAAACCTGCTCCGTGGGCTCCTCTCTCCACATGTCCACAGGTCCTGCCAGGAGCCTGCTCCAGCGCGGGCTTCCCACGGGGTCACAGCCTCCTTCGGGCACCCACCTGCTCCGGCGTGGGGTCCTCCCCGGGCTGCAGGTGGAGATCTGCTCCACCGTGGACCTCCCTGGGCTGCAGGGGGACAGCCTGCCTCACCGTGGTCTTCCCCACGGGCTGCAGGGGAATCTCTGCCCCCTCCTTCTTCACTGACCTCGGTGTCTGCAGGGTTCTCTCACATATTCTCACCTCTCTCTCTGGCTGCAGTTGTTGTGCCCCAGCAACGTTTTTTTCCCCTTCTTAAACCTGTTCTCCCAGAGGCACTACCACCGTCGCTGATGGGCTCGGCCTTGGCCAGCGGTGGGTCCGTCCTGGCTCTTTCAGACATTGAGAAAGCTTCTAGCAGCTTCTCACAGAAGCCACCCTTGTAGCCCCCCCGCCCAAAACCTTGCCATGCAAGCCCAATACAGGATGGCACAGCAGTAGTGAAGCAGCAGGTAAGGCCAGCCAGGCAGGGAGTCTTCCCTTGTGTGTAAGGAGGGCAGACAGAACACAACTGTGCCAATGCATCACGTGTATAATGGAGAAATGATACCTTCCCACTATCCATGGGGAATTTTATAAAACCACACTAGAAACAGTGTAAACATGACATCCTGAGACTCAGGAAAATGTTTGCTTAGTCTCTGTATTTCATTGCTCATGCACACAGATTATTTCGGGACAAGAAATAATCTGGGCCTGATTGTTAATACGCAAGATAAAAAAAATTAGTCACAGAGTATGCATATACACACACACACTAAATGCAGCAATAATTTCTTTTCTGTTGAAGAAATCCAAATTGACTTAAACTTTCAAATGTAAAGCCAAAAATAAAGTATATGCTAAATGATTAAAAAAAAAGGACAAAAACCATCTACTGCTCAATGGGAGAAAATTCTACAGCATCATATTTTCCTCCTATTCACTTCCCCTGCAAAGAAATCTGTTCAAATGTATGCAAAAATGTTATGTCAGACATTCTTAGAAAACAAACATAAAACTCCTTGTATATAAATAATTTCTCAAGAGAGAGAAATCAACTTATCTTACAAGGAACATATGTAAATCCAATACACCTGTATGAATTAAAGGGGTTTATTAAGATGTTAGTAGTTTACAGTTATAATGGTGGCTAATTGTGTTTTGAAGAGCTTTTTAAAAGTCAGAAAAAGGAGGAAACCACGTAAAGACATCTTTTGTTTGAAAACTAATTGTTTTTATAAAATGTAACTTACATATTAGCTGCAGCTACATCTGTCATTGGCTTTGTTGTTGTTGTTTTTAAGTATATATTTAATCTTTTCTCTTCTCTGCTGCAGCATGAAATACCCACAAACACAGCCTGGGGAATTGACTGACTAATTATTTGGTGAAAGCAGTAAAGTGGAGTATGGATAGAATATTATCAAATGAGCAGGGTGAGCAGCTTTAGAGATGGGACTATTTCTATTTAAGTTATATTACATTTAGTTTTCTTTATGAACTGCACAAAGTACAATATGTTCAGACAGAATGTCACTCTAAAGCAGACAATAGCCTTTTAATAATTCAGTCTCTATCAGAAGAACTCAAGATCAAACCTGACCCTATTTCTCAGATTAGAGATGTATTTCATGGACTCTCTACATGCTTGTTAGCCAATCACCCCTTTCTGCTTTCCGAAAAGAGGGCATTAGGAAAAGGATGGGAGGAGACTACATAACAGGCAATGTTAGAAATATATTGTTTATTACGCTTGAGATGTATTTTTTTTTAGCTTGACTTCCCAATGAAATAAGGTATATGCAATTGTGTCTGTAACTTTGAAGCCCATTAGATAACTTTAGTTGCATCTGAAATAGGAACAAGAGGCTCCTACTGATTTTACATATATAAAATATGCAGTGGAGTAGAGGAAAAGGAACAAATTTCAATGAGGAAAGACATCATTTTTGGTTCAAGAATAGTGCTTTCTGTCCAGTATGCCAGTTGCCTAACTACACGCTCATACCAGCTGGCCAGTAGGTACGTATGGGTCATGGTACAAGATGTGGTGTGGGCTGCCTTTCCTTCAGTCAAGCAAAAAGAGACAGAGAGGGATGGGGTGGAGCAGTTAAGAGGGCGCTGGAGGAAGACATGTAGGGACACAGAGCAGCACACACCTGTATTAGAGCTGCTGCTCATAACAAAATCTGCTTTTACTGCAAATTGTGCTTTAAGATGATGATGTTATATCTATCTCCAATGGTATTTCTTCCACTGGGGGAGCATATATGTTGGGATTCATTGCACTACCCTACCCATCTAAAGTTTAGTCTTCTAATCAAGTTATCTGGATCCTTTTATTTCAGTGAAGATGGATAGGGACTGTACTTCGATGGGGTCATTCATGATACCTATCCAAGGGTGAAATGAATTCCCTTCTGAAGAAGCCATTCTCCATCCTGATAATAGAGGACATCTAAATGGCTGGTTTAGGCTTAACACTTTTGGACAGCTGACTTTAGCTAACATAATTGTGATATCAAATATTCTAGCTACCTACGAGCATCTTCTGTTCTCACTCGGTATGGTTGGAAACAGAAGCTCCCTACACTTGCAAGAAAGCAACCAAAGGACCTTGACTTTCTGCAATCTTTCCTTAGAGTAGCGAAAAGCCTCCTAGATGTCTAGTGAATAATTACAAGGAAACATGATGATGACAGATCATCACATTTGATTTCTATGCTGGTTATACTGCCAGAAATTGCAGTGTGGGAGTGTAGTTATATTAGGAGATTATATCATTGGCTGGAAATTAAACAGCTAGTCTTGTAAATGGAAGGAGGATTCTCTCCACATATTTTCCTTTTTTCCGTAAGAGGGGCCGAACAGTGAGAAGATAGTTTGCTGTTAATACAAAAGTATCGGCACAGTTGCAAAATACTAGGCCAGTCAAATGTAATGGTGATTCAGAGAGTAACAGAAGGATAATAGCTTGCAATGAAGTATATGTATACCCTACTGATCAGTCAAATGACAGATAAAATTTAATGTCTGTAAGTGTAAAAGAAAAGCGTGTAGATAATTGTTGAGCAAACTCAGAAATAGGCCGTGTCCGTACCTGAATGGGGGGAGTACTAGAAAAAGGACTTCTAGGCTTGGGAAAAGGCAACTGCAGGGAAATATCATAGGGCAAGAAGAGGGTTAGTAAGCAACAACAATTCACTTTTTCTCATAGAAGAAGAATTTTGCTGTCTCTTGAGACAGAACTAAAGAAAACGCCTTTTTTGCTGAGCAAATCTAATGAAGCCATGCAACTCTCCCATGGGATTGGTGGAGGCCAAAAGCATGAACAGGTTACAGCAGGTATTAAATACAACATGCCCAACACAGTCCGTTAAACACTGACTGCTGCAATCTGAGGGGCTACATCCTGACCATCCTGGCCTTTCTTGTGTGATGCAGACTTTTCCCAGTTACTCACTACTGCCAGAGACAGGCCACCAGACTAGGTAACACTGTGGGCTGATGCGCTACAGCCATTCTCATGCTCTGTACTTTAATACAGAAATGACATCAACTGCCCAGAACCATTCCAAACAATCCTGCTGCAACTCGCCAGACACATGTCATCGCTCTTCAACATTTATTATTATAACTTGTGTCAGATTTTCCAATCTAAGTACCCAGGTTACTGAAGGTGAATGCAGTACTGCCTGGGGAAGCAAACAAACCTGAAGATATGAAAATCTGCAGGATAAATAGATTTAGGAATGCTTTAGCTTTCACCTCTGCAAGCCAAGAAACTGATTTTTATGGATAATAAACTTAGTAGCAGAGTGGGTGTTTATATAAGCTCCAGGAACCTCTGTGAATGGGAATCTATCCATTCAAATGTTAGAAGTGACAAATAATGTAAAAATCTATTTTGCCTTTTAAATTTTCAGCTATTTAATCAATAGCTATTTTCCTCTTTTTGTATTTGGCACTGAATTGTTAGATTCACTTTCCAGTACAAAATTGTAATAGAAAGCCTTATGATTGATATGGCATTGTCTAAATTGTGAGATTGTGTTGTTACACCTAGTGATCACGTCATGTTCCTGTGTCCCTGTTATTAAACACCATATTGCTATTGTTGCATCTTAAAATTTCTAAGCATGGTACAGTTTCTAATTTCTTTCCAATTTTATATATTGTAGGCAGAATGAAATAACATGAAAGGATTGATCGAGCACATAAATGAGATTGGCTGCGTGCTATATAGTCTTTCACCTTCATGGCTTTTTCAAAAAAGTACATAGTTCCCCCAGTTAAAGACTACATAAACGAAGTACAGACTGCTTTTAATAGCCCTGGGGTAGATAAGGGTATTGAGGCAATTGTAGACCTGAAGACAACTAGATCACATACTGGAGATTCCCAATTAAGAGATAGGGGTGAATGTTCCTTATCTTGAGAATAAGAATACATTGCAGAAGATCACGTTATTTCTTCCCTCACTGGGCTTTCTCTAGGTACCCCTGTGCACCGTGTCTCATGGGGCTCTTAACAGCTGGGACTGGTCTGATTCATGTACTTTCACAAGTTCTTCACATCTTCGCAGTAGGGTGTTTTTGTAGGCATATTAAATTGCAGGAAGAAGGATATAAATACAACTCGATACATTTCATATGTATTCACAATGACAAGATGATGTGCATTTACCAAGCGGCTGCAAAAATGCAAGTTTGGTTCCAATAATTATACCTGCATCTATGAAGGAGAAGTTCTAATAATAGGGTAGAGGTTTCCATCCTGTTTTCAAAGAAAAATAGACAGCAGGATGACATAAAGCTTGTAAATTCTTGGGAAATATTTTTTGCATGTATTGTCCAAGCAACAGTGACAGTTTAGTGGTAAACACACTCCTGCTGTGTAATGTGAATTTCTGCCTGGGATCACTACAAATTTTCACAAATGACAGGTAAGAACTTGTTTTTCTTGGTATTGCTGAAATATGCAATTTGTTCTACTGAAGACAGTATTACTTTACCCATCTATACTAGTGAGGTTTAGAGTAGTTTCTGTATCATTTAGTTCTTAACAGCTCCGTGAGTAGCAGTTGTGTGAAGCTGTAACAGCCTTTCAGCTCTGTTGTTTGCACTGATATATCTTTTCCTTATTGACACGGTCAAAATTCAGTAACCTGGCCCCTGAACTGAAGCACCTCTGCCTTTTGTTATGAAATTTTAAAATGTACCGAGTAACGTAGCTTTAATTGGGACAATTAGCACATAATATATCTGAAACTCTTTAGGCTCTCAAAAGTGAATCATACACGTTCAGATGCCAGCCTCTGCCTAAGTGTCCCTCTAAGTCTAAGACCTTCAGGAGAATTATTTCCTTGTAGGTGTTTGTGCAGTGTCTGAGATGCCGAGGCTGTACTCTGAGATGGGATCTCTTAGCATAGTGGTAATGGAGGTATTGACAGATAAATATTTGCAAGGGATACTGCAGCCTAGCTGGATTCTGTTCCCAGCCTTTTCCATTTTCTCCTGTCACTTAGCAGCAAGACTATGGCATGGGGGTCAGTGTTTTTTAACCAGATATTTTAAATTAGACTGCTAAAGCCATATTTCAGCTTGGAAGTCTACATTGTGTTTCTGAGATACTTGGACGTTTTTGAAAAATTCTCAGTGCCTATTCTGTGATGAGCTGTAACCTGACCAAAGTATCTCATAAAACTGTGATATTATTCCTTAATGGTACTCACAAACTTCAATGCCTCTCTTCCTTGCACTTTAAATTCCTACCATTTTTATTTGATTTCAAAGTTTCTAATAAAAAAGCCCATTAGTAATAATGGTCCCTTGAAGCATTCAGCTTCAGATTTCACCCAGCTACAGTCTGGTATTGTTAGGGATTTTGAGTGCTGCTGAGTAACAGTGCAAAGTGCATTTCTCAGCATCAAATGTCTGAGAGCATCTGATAGGACTCACAAAAGACGGAATAGGGATGAGTGAAATTGTTTTAATTCAATTACTCTTAGGGGCAGAATCAATAGAAATATCCTTTTTGCTAAGACAACGAGGTAGAGCGAGTGACACCCCCCCCCCTCAAATCTTTTCTGCAATTTCAACTCTTTCATTTTATCTGTTTGTGCAACTGAAAGTGAGATGTGTTACTTTTCACTGGGAGCACTAAGCCATAAAAGTATCTGACTTGAAAAAAAAGGCATCTATGCTTCTGCAGACTTAAAATAGAGATCTAGTTACTCTGATTTTAAAGTTTGCAGCCTAGTCTAAAATACCTGTAGGGACTTGGAAAGATTGGAAATTTACTACCAGCAAGAAAGAGAAAAGGGATTAAAAAAACCAGCTAACTGTTTGATTGCAGAGAGCAGGGGGAAATCTTAGCCCTAATAAAGCCAGTGACTTCTGTGGGGTCAGGCCTTCAGCCCTTTGCACTCCTCGTGGGAAACATGCTCAGCGTCAGTTCTCCGGGGCTTTTCCCAGGCGCTCACCTTTGGGCAGTTCGAGCGAGCAGTCTGAGCCCATGCTCTAGGCTGGTTCCAGGCAAGTTCCCTGATCTCACAAGGGAACAAAACCCCCGATGAATACTCTGTTGAAGGAAATCACTTAATATTTTTATATATATGCACGGAATGCTGTGTACATTTTTTAAAATTCTTTTTTTTTTTTTCATTTTTATAAATGAAAGGAAAATGCTCTCAGACTCCCCTCTCAAAGGATGTAAATCTACAGATCTTCAGATCAACTGTCGCCTCTCAGCTGTATATGCCATGTCGTGCTTCTGACAACAGTCATATCAACATTGTAAGATATTGGTGTGACACATGGTAGAGCAGTGTGTCAACAGGGGAGTCTGAGCAAATGTCTGTAGAAATATTTCACACTTCACAGAGGTAAAAAATAGAAGGATGTAGAATAAACTCATTTATGTCCAGATAGCTTGGTGTTTAAATAAACAGCTTCATCTGGGTAGATGAATTCAGCTCAGGTGAGTATGTCTGTGATGTAAGAAATAAGTGGCATGGTTAGGATAAAAGTCCGTTTGGATAGGCACTTGCAGGATGACCCAGGCTGGGGTAGGCAGTCTGCCACTCATGGAACCACTGACTCCTCCTACCCCATCACTGACATTCAATTAAAACCCTAATGGCAGGGCTGCAATTAGTGCTGGGCTGGGACAATGGGGCAGCCTGAGCCCTCATGGCTGATCTAACCTTGTCCCTTTGAAAATCAATCATGTAAACCCACCGCATTTTTTAGTTCTACAGATCAGCTCCAAATTTGAGCCCTCATATCGAATCTGATTTACTTATTCAAATATCATTGCTAAGAATATATCTAACTTTGTTAGGGTTGATGTGGCTTGCAGGAGACAAACTATTTAGATTAATGAGACAAATGAAATGGGTGGGTGCTCATTCAGGTACACATTGTTTGATGCTAGTCCCTGCTGCTTCTTGGTTTTCCAACTTTTCACTCAAATTGTGATGATACTAACGATACTGATTTTATAATTTAAGTGAGTTTGCTCTAGAATCCTTTGTATATATGGCACGTCATCTATACCGACAAACAGTGCTTTCTTCTGGTCTTTTTTTTGTTTGTAAGGTTTTGTAATTCTATTTTAACGTCACTACAGTTTCAGTGTACTTTTCATATGTTTGTAGTAATTGTCTTTTTAGCTCCCTACTCAGATTTCTTCCCATGCATCAGTGTCAAACTCGCTTAAAGAGCAGTACATGCGGCATGACAGCAGATTACTGATTGCAGTGTCCTTTGTGAAAGCAGCAAATCCTTGTGACCCCACTGACCTCCCTCTGCAACCTCGTGATTTAGTCTTTGACCTTTCTGTATTTCCCTCCCTCCCCCCAAAAAGCAGAACTGCCATTGATACTGCTGATGGTGTATGATACAGGTCTCTCAACTTTGTGTATCTCACAGGATTGGCTTGCAATTACTTGGTATTTTAAACTATCCCTTATATTTATAAAATCAGCAGGTAGGCTTATAAACTGGATAATACTGAAATGAATCCTATGGCACTATTGACCACAGACCATGTACCTGAAAAAGCTCTTCATATATTTGTCTATACAGAGGTGGAAAAAGGATTGGTCCCTTTGAAAATTAAAGATCATGCACTGATGCTACCAGTTCTATCAATATTCTCATTTTTGTAGGGAAAATTATGAAAGAGGCAGATCCAATGCAAGTGGACATAATTCTTGAGACTAAGAGAGAGGCACAGATCTACAGGTAGGGCAGTATCAGGCTCAAAGAGTTTGATTTCATAATTGGCCAGATGGATACATTTGGAAGTTTTTTTTGAAGGATTACACAGAATCTTAAGGTATGTTGTAAATTTACCCCCTTTGATAACTGCATTACTAAAAATAAAAGAGAGTGATTTTCTCAGACTGCTCCTGACACCTGGTGATAGCAGCATTACAGCTGTACAGGAGACATTTTCCATAGGATGAAAAACTAATTTAAGCTTCAAAACTAATATTTGATGAAATTTTAAGGACTGAAGCCCAAAATTCCAGAGTTCTTTATCAAAGATCAAAAAAGATATTAGAAACTGATTAAAAATTGAAAAGATAAAAAGTTTGCTGAGGGGTTGTGGATTGCTAGACTGGCTGAACCAGAACTAAAGAGTTTAAAGACCACGATAAGAAAATATGTATTGACTTCCTGCTAATATCTATTCCAAAAACAGTGAAGGACAAATTAAGTTAAATGAACTCACGTTGATGTGTCAGGTTATGCGACGACACAAGGCAAAATAAAATCTAATTCTGTGATGCACATTGTGGCCTGCTGTCACAGCTGAAGATAACGATCATCTAAAAGTATCTGACAGGTCTATGCCTGAATGGGGAGAATTGCTTGAGACATTAAAATTGAGAACAAAAAGGACTGGCAGAACCGTGGAGGGAGACCTCATGACATCTTACAAGCTGAAAGCCTGTTTATTCTCTAAATGTACACTATGTTAGCTGGAATGTGAAGAAGTCTTCATAAGGCAGATTCTTCATTGGCAGACACTTTGGTTTTGAAATGTCATCTTTCTTGTGATTATCTGTCAAGGACATATGAGCTTACAATAAAACACCATATCCACTGATCTGGATTCCCAGTGGATCTGATTCGTTTGTTGAAAAGGGTAAAAAACCCTCCAATCCAGATGTAAGAAAAGCTTTCCTTTCTTGCCTCTGGGAGACAGACTGAAGTGCATTCACATTTCTTCTAAACCAGTAAATATACATGTTTTTGACCCGAATAATTAGATGAATAAATTCTTGCAAACACAAATGTTATTTTATTCTCAAATTAATTTCTTAAAGTTATGTTGAGATGTTTTTTTAGTTCATAAATTGGCGTGAAAGGCTTTTGAAACAGAACATGGGGAACTCAGTCATATTAGAATGAACCTGGCTCTACTCCTAAACTATTGAAGTATGCCTGGATTTTGCCCTTTGGGTGTTGGAAACCTCTTTATTTATTTCTTTTTAAAAGGCAAAACCTGCTCATGGTTTTGTTTTATCACTGTTAGCCAACTTCAGGAGGTAAATATTCAGAATGGCACAGATGGATTCAGATTATTGATTCCTTCTAGTTGAATTGTGAGGTTAAATTCCCAAGATGGTGAACTGCAAATGTCCTCCTAGGATTTTTTTTCTACCATGTCATGAGCATTTTTTGGAACTGGAAATTTTCTTTGAGTTGGATATATCATGCAGGTAATTAATACTCTGAATCATTTCCAGCTTTGATGCCCTTGTTTCTTTTCTTTCTTTCATACTGACACCAGTCACAGAAAAAGAAAAAAGATTGCACCAGAGATTTAATGGGAGTGAAACATCTAATACTTATGGCATCCTTCAAATAATCCATATACATGGCCAAACCTGGTTTCTAGGTACTGCCTTGGTTTCTATTGTTATTTTAGCAGTCATTGCTCAAAACCCAGAACTGTTGCCAATCTATTATATTTAGCCAACTTTTGTGGTTCAGACTGTAGTATTTTAAGACAATGTTTAGGTGGACCTTCTTTACTGTCTCTGACAGAGAGGAAAGAAAACCCTAGAGAGATAAGTGTATTTCAAGTTTTTTTGAGATAGGAAACTACCAAGGCAAATTTTTGTGCTGAAGTATACATACTTCATCTTAGTTACTTACTTACACAAACTTAATGATAGTAGATGGCAGTACAGTTTGCATACCCTATACCTCCAATACCCCCCTGTGGCCATCCATCATTCTTCCTGACTGACAAACTAGACAGTTGATATCAGCTAATATTAGAAACTCATTCATCTATTAATAAGTTTTCTTCAATTGTATTTAATAGCAGAACAGATTCCACCGAATGACAGTGTACAAACTCACAGGGCTTATCGTAAAACAAACAGCATTAAAATGCAGCAATTAATGTAGAAAGTTGTTTTCAACCACATGCCTTTCTGAATTTCTTTAAAGGGTTTGAAAAAATACTGAGTTCAGTGTTACTAGTTATAAATAATCTATTTATGCCACATTTAATGCTAAGCAAAAATTTCAGCTGAACTACAGACAGCATCCAGAAATCCTGTAAACTCCAAAATAAAGGCAGCCCCTCTGGCACAGGGTAGATCTGTGCTTTTCAAGCTGCCTGTAACACACCTTCTCTCCCAAAGCACGTAGGCATCTGCACCTCTTCTCCGTGCACTTGTCCTCCAGGCAAGGGAAATTTGGGGATGGGGTGTGGAGGAGGCAGGTGTGAAGGCAGCAAGAGTGGAAGCTGTTGGATGGGGACAGGGATGAGGGCAGCCCACAGAACCAGCACAGAAGGGATCTGCTGGGTCCTGGGAACCTTTGAGAAGTCACAGACTCATAGAATCACACAACGGTGTGGGCTGGAAGGGACCTTTAAAGATCTAGTCCATCCCCCCTGCTGTGGGCAGAAACATCTTTCACTAGATCAGGTTGCTCAAAGCACCATCCAGCCTGACCCTGAACATTTCCAAGGAGGTGGCATTCCATCTTCTCTGTCCCAGTGTCTCACCACCCTCACGGTCCCTGGGGCCCCTGTGACCAGGGCGGTCACCTGTCCTAGGGAACCTGCTAGGAGATAGCTGTAGGACCAGTGGAAACCCAAACTATCCCAGTAAAGCCGCCTTCTAGCTGTTCCTTCCTCCATCTCGCCCCTGCCCCAGATATATCAACTTGGGGATGCTTTTTCCCCTCTCCACTTCAAGGGAACCTTGTCAGTGTGCTTCTCCTAGACCTGGTCATGAACAAAAAAGGCTGGGTAAAAAGTATGCAGTCCTTAGAGAATCACTGGGACAAAGCAATATATTTGCTCATGGCAAATTTACACAGGAATTGGCTTTCTACCAACCCTAGTGGAAGTCTGATCATCCCCTTGACAATAAAAATTGTAAATGTAAGAGGAATTTATATATGCAGAATGAAATGACCTTATCTGAGAGCAAAATCCTGGCCTCAAGCAGGACAGTGGCAGCTTTACCATTTATTTCAGTGGAGACAGGATTATACTTGTAGTTTTGTCAAGAATCTATCGTTAACATTATTGTTTTTAAAGTGTCATTGGATATTTAATTACAGCAAGTGTGAGAGCTTTTATCATATAATTAAAAAAGAAGGAAAAATGTCATTATGCTGAGAGTTCTGTTAAGGCCGAATAGTTATATTCAACACATGCCCAAGAGGTAAATCCTCCAGGAGAGCGATATTTAGTAATGTTTAGAAGGTATTATTTTTTGGAAAATCTAGCTGCTACAGAATCCTCCAGCAAATCCTTTCAGCACTGTATCCAGAATATTCTTGTTTTTACTGAGCATGAAAGTCTTAGATGTAAAGAGCCAAGTCAAAGAAGAGTATCTTAAATTTATTGGCATAAGCTCATATTTAAGGCCTGATCTGACAAACCACTTAAGTGTGTTTTCAACCTCAAGCATGTTAATTGTCTTAGCAGCTTCATGCTTGGCTGAAAGGAAGATTTAGGCAGTTTAAAAAACAGCCTGATTTGCAAAAATAATGGCCTCTTAGCATGCCATGTTTCATTAAAATGAAAGATGTAAAGAAATTAAATGGAAGTGGGAAAAGAAAATTGGAGGACTTCAGCCCATAAAGTGAAAATATAATCAAAAAAGTGTTTGAACTGTACTGTTCAAAGGATAAAACACAATTAAAAAGTGACATTTAAACAAAGATGTATTTTCGTCCACTGTAAATATTTGTACATGTTTGATAACTAAAACCACAAGAGGAAATATAATTAGTGAGGACCATCTGGATGGTATATCAGGAAGACCAAAGGATTCTTATTTTCACTCTTTCCATCTCCTCCCAGGTTAAATTTGAATCACCTTCTTCTGACCACTCGACCCAGCTCATTTCACTTCATCCTTCAAGGCTTTGGTCCCGTTCTTTTAGTAAAGAAACAGAAAAGGCTTGCTCTGGAGCCTGACAGTACCATTCTTTATGTGGCATGTGTTCAGTCATGTACAAAATTTCCCTCCTGACACAGCACTTGGAGGCTTTGCTAGCTTTGGGGGGAAGCCACAAGGATTAGGCATGAAACCTGGATCTCAAAATTTGACATTTTATCCTTCCTTCTTTTATAGAAAAATGTCCATTTTATACAAGTTATTGTCTGTCATAATACAGCTAGATACAGAAAAGAGTTGTCTTCAGTGGAGGTATTCAGGAACAGCCTTTTGGAAATCCTGCACAAAGATGTTGGGTTTCTCTGCACTTAGGGACAGGGAAGATAACGCACAATATAAATTTTTCCTGTAAAAATCTTTAAATGTCATTATTAGCTATCACCTTTTTGAACTCCTCTTATTCCTACACATCAAGGTATTCTTTCTGACAGCATGTTTAACTCTAAGAAGCTGTGCATGCAATCTCTTTATGTTGCATTGAAAGTAATTACTGGGCATATAATGAATTCTCCTTTATGTCTCTAAGCAGATGGGTTCCTATTATCAGGGTTTCAGAACAAACTGATTGTGTTAAGGTGTTGTGTCACATCTAATTCCAAGAGTCAAAGAGGAAAATAACCTCATTTATTAATGATCAGGCAAAGTAAAAGAAATTCATTATCTCACACTTATTTTCTGTACCTGGTTTTTACCCCACTAGAATGAGGGTGAGATTACATTGCTCTGAAAGCTGGTAGGGAAAGGACATGCAATTTAAAATTAGTTTATTCTTGGTTGTCAGTCTTCTTTGGAGCTCATAGAGGCAGCAGTTCAAGAACAGAAATAATTTCAAAGATTCAGAAGTCATCACTGATTTATTTACCTACAGTCTGACTATAAAACATATGTTGACAACGGTTTATGTCTGCTATGGTCCAAATTTATGCCTGGTAAAATTTAACTAATCTCACTAGAATCGCAACAGTAGTGGTGTTTCTCCTGGGAATATTCAGGAAATTCTAGCACGGTTTTATGAGTATCAGTTGATGAGTGGTTATACTGATACTTATATATTTATTGACTGATTGGGGTAACACTCTGCAAAGCTGACAGGTAGGAGAAAGGTAAGTAGCTTTGGCAGCGCTCTCTTCCAAACACAATCCTTGGCTCCCTAGAAGTGGCACAACTTTAGACAAAGCAATTTAAAGATCAATCTAGTTGAACTGATGCAATCTGCTAATGCATGTACATTTAAATTAGCTAAATTGACACAGGCAACATTACAATCGATTTGAGTGTGTCTACATTAAGCTTAGCCTTAGTTCAAGATAGATCTAAGTTAAAATAAGATCAATTGTAGTTAAAATGCTGCAGCTTTCCAGTGTGGATGAAGCCTCCCCCCACCTTGAAGTTGGCAGCGGTCTAACAAACTTGAGGAAGACTATTTTAGCTTATTTTAAATTTTTCTCCTCACTAAGTTTATTTGATCTATTAAAGCACAATGTTGTGGTCATTTGCGAGATCCTTTAAAAACAGAAGCCTAAAGGTAGGGTTCAAAAATCTGCATTCAGACTTTTAAATTAATAGTCTGATTTTCAAATACAATGATCCATCTCTGGGTGACCTCAGCAGGACCGTGGATGCTCAGCACTTACAAAAGACCCAAATACCTCTCAAACCAGATCACTTATTTAGGATCTTAGCTTTGCATTTCAGGGGCTATTCTTTGTTCTGGTTTTAGAAGTTTTGGATGCAGGATTTGTTCCATTTTCTGTTTCTTGCATTGTAATTCCTTTACATATGACCACCCTTTCATTTTACAACAATAATTTTAACAACCCTTAAAAAAGAGTTCTAAATATATTCTCCAAATTTTATTTCTTTTGACATTTGATACACATGGAAGCTAAACAATACACAGTTTAGCAAGCTGTATATTTTTGTACACCCATTCTCAGCTGCAGTCATCACTTTGCTGACAACCATCTGTGTCAACCTGCTTTTTCCTTCCCGTTTTGCTCAGCTGAAATGAAAATAAATTGACAGAAACAACTTCTGCAGGGAAAGTGCAAAAAAGTTAATAGAGTGGTGGGGCATGTCTCGGCATCTGCAAGCAGATTTTTTTCTATGTTAAGTTTTATTTGTATTCAAAATTAAAATGCTATTTATTTCAAATCAAAGAAGGAAAAGCAAGCACAGCTTGTTTGCTTACAAAGCAAAAAGCTATTGCCAGCCCAAGCGGTCCAGCAGAACACAACATCTTGACTGTTGAGCAGCACAAGGTGAGGACTGTTGAGAGGAGTGGAGGATGCCATGGCCCGTCTCCCAGGGCTGGCACTAGGAAAGGGCTTGGAGAACCAGACCAGCTTATGAAATGTCTCATTTCCTTTCTGCACAGTCCACCCTCTCAGACCATGCTCTTCTCTGTGTTCCCCAGGCTCCTCTTAGCCTACTCTCACCTTCTGTTGAAGGTTCCCTTGTAAGGTTATTTATCTGTGAAGTCAGGGATTGGAGAAAAGGGACACAAGAGACGAGCTAGAAATGTTGCCTTGAGGCTTGAAATCAAGCCAGACTTGTTGGAATGTATGTTTGGTTTCAGAGGTGTTTTCTGAAGACAACTGAAAAATGTTTTTGTGACTTGGAAAGTCATATATTATCCAGCAATCCTTATAATTAGGTTCTAAGCTGACTAACAGTTCCTGTTGCAAATATTTTCAAATGTTGTTATTATTATTATAGTCAGTACCTGTGAATCAATTCAATTTGAACCAGATAGAGATACCATGGAAATAATCTTGTGTAGCAGTGTAAGTGGAGACTGCGTTGGAAGGTGTTTGCATGAGAGAACAGAACTAAGGTTGCACAGGACTCTCACTTTTGATTTGCCCAAATTCCATAAGCTAGAATTGTAAATTTAATACTTTTTTTTTTTTTTTTTCCAGTAAGCGTACACATTAATATGTAGGATGAAGTTCTGGTCCTATTTAATTCAGTGGGAATTTTGCCAGTGATTTCAGACAATGAGAATTTGACATATTCCCATGCTTCTCTTCCTTTTACACCCATTACTGCAAGACTACACCCCTGCATCGTCTATCTGAAATATTCTTGCCAGTCTATCAGAGCCTTGTCAAACCTCTGTCAAACCTCTCAGCAGTGTTTAGTCACTGTTTCACAGTCCGCAGCACTGATTTTTCTCTTTCTGTCATAAATAAGCATTACCCACGAAATTACATTAGTCCAAATCAGACATGTTCAGCACCAATTCAGAAATATGTTTAAGCTCTATTATAGTCATATAACTAGAACTAAGTTTAGAAATATATACATTACAAATCCATACAATTATGACAGTTTTCTAAAATGTGCTAAAGTTGCTCTTTCTGCCTTAGAAAATTTCATCTTATTGAAGGTACAAAACCCATGGTCTGAGGACACTGTACTACAGTCCTACTTGTCCATCTCAGGGTCTCTTGACCAGTTTTGTTTAAACTTTAGACTCGGTACTAAGAGCAACCCTGAGAAGTTTCAACAGAATTTGAGTCATGAACAACCAAAGAAATCTATGCATTAGAGTGCAGATTTCTCTAACGCAGCTACCATTAAGCTAATAAGACATGGCATACCTTAATCCAGCTATAATTCTCAGAGGTCAAATGGCAGATGTGTGTGAGCTCACGGCCAACTCCAACATTTTGTCAAAAGATAGAATAACCATCCAAGTCTGTGGCAGGCTTTATGGGGCAAGGCTCAGGCCCAGTATAAACATAATTAAAAAGTGAAAGGAAAAAAAAGTAGAACGAAACCACTAACCAGAAGCTCTCCATGTCTCTGCAAAAAGCAATAAAATAGCACTTTAACTTTATACCTTGAGATGTTCAATGCATTGAGTCAAACTAGGACTTTTGCTGGTAACCCTCTACAGCTTTCTACACCTTTTTGTCCTCTTTGTATTCACAGTAGTCATGCCGTTTCTAAAAAAACCCTGAAGTCTGTGGGGCAAAAATGAGGAAGATCTCTTCACAAATGACGAGTGACTGAGAAGACCTACATGGAAGCATAGATGCCACCAGCACTGCCTCCCCTTGTAATACACTGGGTCAAATTGTAGGAGATATTCCACATAATGCAGCTTCAGTGGAAACTATAGTCACTCTTCAGCTGTCATTGATATTCTTACTGGTTTTATGGCTAGATGTAGATTTAATGCAGAAGAGGAAATGGGGCAGTTCACTTGGCATTAGCATTAGTGGGTAAAAAACTGGGTTACATGGCAAAGGACTGTCTCCAGAGCCCTGCTCCATCCCATGAACTTCAGGACTGGTTAAAGGCCTCAGTTCCCATCTGGCTCCAACAGCACTGGATACTACAGAAGCAAGTGAAATAATAAAAGTCACTCTTTGCTGAAGAGTGATAGAAAGGAGCCATTACTATTCTCACTCTTGACTATGGAACAGGATTGCAAAGAGATGATGCTATTTAGGAATGAGTCCAACACACATAAACAAATTGTCACAAGCAACAGACACTTTGCCTGAAAGGCTTGGTTGTGCTTTCACCCAGAAGGTCTAAAACAAAGGTCTTCAGCACTCAAATATAGAACCAGTGTTTAGTCAGTTGGCGCAATTTCAAGAGTCAACTGACTAATGAATGTCAATATACAATTGTATGGGATGCCAGCAGTCTAAAGCTCAACTTTTGTCATTCACCTTTTTACTTTACTCACATTACAAATGAATGCAGAAAGTGAGCTACCTATAAATATTAAAGAAAACCATAGTACTAGTGGCAAATTTTAAAATACTAAGGAAATTTTGGGTTGGATTTTCTTTCATCATTGAAGTGTTTGCTTGCAGATCAGTATTATTCAACACAGTAAATATGTATATATACACTTACTATACTTAACTTCGAACTCTATTACCTGTGTTATATTCTTGCTACTAAAAATAACCCTATTACTTTATGGCAAGCCTCTAAGAACTTCCATATCATGATTGCTATGAGGGAAATCCCTGCTGTGGTATTTTGTGCTCAGCACATCTGGTTCATGTTTTTCTGGCATTCTGAAAAGATAACATCATAAGGGGGCTGAAAATGCACGTGGCAGTGAAAATGCATTAAGATGACATTTACATAATTATTTCAAGAGTATTCTCGGAAGCAAAACTGCAGGAAGGAAAGCAGGTCAAATGCTTAAAATATTGAAAGGGTAAAAAGGTCAGAACAGTTCTGTGCAGGTGGACTGTAATCCAGCAAAACATTTAAAACACATGCTGGGGAGGAAGCCACTTGCTGCTGAAAGCTTCAAAGAGCAGCTCCAAAGCACATCACTTCACCACACTCCTATACAGCTTCTTGCCATAAAATAATTATGGCAAAATCTCAGAGGAAAATCTTTTATGTATTTCTTCTACTTTTCCTTTCTCCTGGATTTTCTCATAAAATGATATCATGGTCTATCAACATAAATGATTTTGGAGGAAGTGGGAGGTTTTTTGCTGAAAAAATGTTTCAAAAAACCAAGTTTATCCATCAAAAACTGCTTATTGTCTTTCTTAACCACTGAAACTTGGTTTCATAAATGTTTATTGCTCACTAATTCTTTAATTAGGTAGCTAGGCTTTCTGCTTAAAATTAAAATATTGGAAGAGCTGTATAGGGCACCTTCTCAGCCATTAATGTCCATTTTAAAATACCTTAGAAAATAATCTAGTTATTCTTGTGCCTGAATTTCAGAGAATAAATATGATGCCAAGGCAGTTGTAAACCTTTCAGCTATCTCAGACAAAATAGCGGAGTGGCCAGTATAAATGCCTCTCAATAAACAATAAAGGAGGGTAATTTATAGTGGCAAATTAGCATTAACTAATTTGGTGTATTCTTGAGCATATTACTTGTTGTGTTAACTTCAATGTAATATACTGACTTCCAAAAAACATTTGACATGACATCAAACAACTCTTAAATGAAAAAATTAGGGTGGAGCAGAATCAGTAGTCACAATATCTATTTTAAAAATGTCCAGTTGTTCAGCCTCAAAATGTGACTGTAAATGGGCACTGCTTGAACAGGCAGGTCTTGCAGACTGGAGGGAACGGACTCTTGACCTGTGCTATTTAACCATTTTTCTTCAATTTGGTGTCATGGATTCAAACAAAATCTTAGGTAAAAGATTGCTGTTCCCTTGCTGTTCAGGGGAAATGAGCAGTTAATCTGTGGTTGTATAGGGAATGACATTTTGATAATAGGACCCTCAACAATGTATAATACTATAGATAAAGATGCTGAAAATGGAAAGTGGACAAATTCAGAGTGAAAATGAGGCATGCAAGACCCCCTTAGGCAGTTGGGAGTTTGTGATGCAGTACTGCTGCAGACATGGGCAGGAGAGGTAGTGCCTTCCAAGGCTGAGTCTCGTGCTAGCCCATGCAAGCCAAGCTGAGATTTTTCCGAGCTTAATTAAAGGTTGTCCCAGAACTGGCCCAAAGGCTCTCTAGCAAACAAGTGATAAGGATGGGTAATGACTCTGGCTTTCATTTCAAAAAGTGTCGTTGGAGATACTCTTATGGAAAAGGTAGGTTCAGCTGGTGATTCGTGCCTTATAAGCGGTTTATCCATATTACAAATGTGCTTTTATAGAGATGAAAGCTGTGGATATGGATAATTTAAATTCAGAACACTACAAAACACACAATAAGGAAAATGTTTTTTTGTTTCATGGAGACAGTGGTTCCAAATCTACAACTTAAGCTTCGGTTAAGATGTGTTAAGTTCATCAAAGTTGATATGGTTTAAAAATGCACTGTCAGTAAGACAGTTGGAAGAATTTTTACAATCCCAATGTATTCTGAAATCAGGAAAAGTAGCAAGAGCCAATATTAACACAAACATTTTGTCTGTCCACATACTGGCTGCTGCAGTTGTTACCTGGCTGTTCAAATAATTTCAGAGACTTCCGTCAGATACTTTTTCACTAATGTATTTAGTTTCCTTCTTTGTTGTGGAAATGAAAGTACATGATCCTGTGATAGTTATATGACAACATTACTTTTTATTTGATTATTTAGTGCTCTCTAGTAACAGTCATTTTTTCAGTATGCTGGGTGGTGCACACTGATTTCCCTGGGTTTCCACTTAGAGACGGTTCCTGCTTGCAATGGTGACTCACCAAATGCACACAGTGGTTATTTGCTCATACAGGAATCCAGGGCATTTCTCTAGCTTTTATAGAATTATTCTTTAGTTAAATTTTATTAATGGCTTTTAAATTGCACTATAGGTACCACATAATTCCAAATACATTTCATGCATGCCATCCCTCCCAGACATTATGTAATATAAATAGTTTTGCTTTGGAATACTAAGTTTGCCGCTGTTTGGTTTTGTTTTTTTTTTCTTCCAGAAGATTAACTTACATTAAAATTTCCATTTTAATTAATGTAAGAAGCTAATTAGGAACATTGCCTGCCATATTTTTTGCACTTTCTTATTTACACCAAAAGCTGCTTGCAAAATTTTTATGCCACTGTCACGTATTTTACACCTGATTTAGCCCTCCCTTTTCAACTGTCATTTCTCCAGCCATGTGCACAAATGTGACAACACTGTATGGATGACTTGGAGTTTGTTATCTGCTGCTCCTTGACTGATAGATTTTTAGGTATTTTAACCAGATGATAAAAGGGGAATAGTGAGTGAGCTCTGAGAAGTAAACACCTCCTGTCAATGGCTGGTAAAAATTCAGGGAACATTATGCAAGTGAACTCTATGCAGATGTGAGATATAAAGTAATGCCTGAAAGGCAGAGTAAAGAGTTAAGAAAGAGGTGATGTGGTGCACATGCATCTAACGAGGAGAGACTGAGGATGATGACTTAAACAACGTGCGGGCAGCCGGAGGGTGGCTGAGGACGGGACTGTCTGCTGGGAGCTTCTGGCAGGCTTTGGGTTGCCACAGACCCCAAGCACCTTGCAGGCAGCTCTCTAGCCTGAAAATGGAGAGAACAAAGTCTGAGTGCTTCCCAGGACAATGTTATAAGGCCTTACATGATAACAAGAGTTCTGAACGATATTAAAGTGTAATTCTAAATCCATTGTAATGAGACTGGTCCCTTGGTTCCCATCCCCAGGAACTTCCACACGATTATTTTTTGGTAGGTGCTTTTCTTTATTGTTCATGGTACGTTGCCCAACTCAGAGGTGCAGCAAAAACAAAGCATCTGATTCAGCATAAATGCTTAATATCGAACGGCATCCAGTATACTTCAAAGGTCTAGACCGAACGTCAAGTCAATACCATTTAGTTTAATGTACCATGCAAATCCACTTAGGGGAAAAATATTAGAGAAAGGTTGAAGCAGTTCCATCTCTTCCTCCTTCACTCCTCAAGAAGAAATACATGCTCTTTAAGGGACCTTTGTTCTTTAAGGAACTTCTGAATCTTGGATTTTTGCAATCAAGAAAATCATCACAGAAATGTTCCTAAGAGAGTCCACAGAACTATCAATAAACTCTTTTCAGGCAATTTTTAAGCACAAGAATACAGCCTCAGTAATTAAGCCCTGTCAGATTTACAAGTGACTGAAAATCGTAACAAGAAATCTTACACAAATAAATATAGGAGTTGTTACCAATGACAGAGATTATAATTATTAGCTTACAGTATAGGATCTGAGTGGTTCCCGAACATGTTTGATTTGTATTTTACTGTGCAAGTGCAACTCCCTGAAGTCACTGAGGCCTTTTGTAACCTCAGGTGACTCTGAAAGAGTGGGAGTATTTGGTCAGGAAATAACTTCACATGAGCATGGAGCACAGCTCCGGTCACATCCACAGTCGTGACTTCTTCAGGAGCTGCTATGAAGTACCCTTCACTGGAGGAGTGAGCCACATGGCAGGTGAAATGTTTTGCTTAGGACAAAGAAGGGAAGAGATACTGACAATATCAATAACGTATAGTATGAAAAGATTACTTACGGTACTTTTTGTTTACTGATGTTTTGTTTATTTTCTATGTCCCCTCCCAAAATTGTACCTCTTTGGAAATATTAAAAAATCCAAGCTTATGATGGCAGGTTGCTAAGGTAACAGTTTGCTATTTCATTGAAGAGCTGTCTCCTCAATCTCATCTCAGTATTCATATGATATCTGTATGTATATTATGAAAGCTTTCTGCAGATTTGCTTCAGATAAGGGTATGAACTTAGTAAATTTGAAGAGACATAAAGAAAAGGAGTATTATTTTTCTAGATGCATTCAGATCAAGTATGAACATTTACCAGTTAAAGAAATTTGGGGGAACCACTGGACCCAGAAACAGAGAAAGGGACCATCTAAAATAATAATGTCTCCGTACTTCTTTAGCTTGTCAGGATGATATACTATTTCAAATTGAACTGGGAAAGGTATGCATGCCTCCTTCTTCCATGATGAAGTGAAAACAATGTTTATAGCGATGCATCTATAATCAGCTATTGCTGTTCTTCTGACACGAGTGGAAGCAAATTGTCCTGGATATTTTATGCTTTTTTTTTTTTTTTTGTTTACTGCTATTTATTTCAGATCCCAGAAAAGCAGAAAAATATTCCCTCCCTTCAACCTCTAATTAGCTTTCAGAATAATTCATACAAGGAAATTCTGATGGTGGACTTCCTTGCTTATTTCAAGGATCTGAAATATATACATGAAAGAAAAATAATCACATGATCGAATCATTGTTCTTCAATGCCTTCAGCATAATTCTTGCCCCACACTGTAAGCATCCTTGTATTTCCAGCATTCTTGGAAAGAACTGCTGTTTGAAGTATATATGCACCGAGCTGTTTTGAGGATCTGTAGGAAATGTGAAGTGAAGGTTCAGAAGTCGAAGAGATCTGATTACAGCCAGTCCCCAAGAAAGAGGGCTTGAGAGAAAGTCTGTGTTGTTCTTAAAAACATCAGAATTGTAATTACTTTCATTTCCCCAGCTCAACAGCCAGCATTTGATCTCTGATAAAACCTCTAGTTATTATTTACCATGCTGGATTAAAGCAAATTGCTTGGATTTAATTCTATATATAGTTGGTGTCTTCATATAATTGAGTGAAAAGTTTGTAAGGGAATATTTATAATCTGTAAGCAGTACCTAATTAACAACTAAAGTTCTTGTCAAGATAATCACCAGGGGGTTATCAAACTGTTATGATACTCTTTAGAAATATAAATAAATCAGAGAAAATGGCAACAAACAAAAGCAACTATGTTGTGCTTTGTCAATATTATTTGGGCTCCAAATATAATCATGTTTACTTTCAAGACAAAGACTGGGGAGAAAACCAAAACCAAACAGAAGTATGATAAAAGGCACACTGAGCGTGTTACACCAAGTCATTGCTCTGTTTAGTCTAACATCTTGACCCCAACAGGAGAAGAGATAGTGGAAATGCCTATATGAATAATTTAAGGGATCTATTATTCATGAGAAAGATTTTCTGGAACTATTTCTGTATGAAACATTGCCCAACAGAAGATAGGATCAGTGAATTTAGAGGTACAGCTAGGGAAGTTCAGATGAAAATGTAAAGATACAGTGGGAGAGAGGGACTTACGTACAGGAAACTCAGGATTTTCTGTCTTCCTTGCCTAATTCAGGGCTCCCTGATGTGGGATACAATGCCTCAATGAGTGCGACTGGATAAAACAGAGAGAAGTTGACTGCAGGAGGAAAAATGAAGCTGAGGAACAGTGTGCTCCGTGAGGAAGCAAGAAGGAAGAAAAGGGTGCCAAGGGAGAAGCAAAGGAAAGCTGCTCCCGTCCATCGTAAGTGCTGGTGGAAGGAGTCAGGAGGGAGAGTCCCAGAGGTGGTGAGGCAGAGCAGGAGACAGATGTCTGTACGCAGCTCTGCAGATTGCAGCAGACGAAGTGGGAGACTCCTATCATTCCTGATTATTTGACCTGAAACATCTTAAAAATGACGTCTGGCAGACCAGAGTTATGAAACAGAAAGGTGAGTCATTTCCTGGCCACAAGGACAGAAGAAATGAGTACGGCACTTTTCACAATCACAGCTGACAGCAGCCACAGTGCCCACTCATAAGAATGCCTCATTTTCCTATCCCAAACAACGCTCGATCCAAACCATGCACACGCGGTGCCGAAGGAGCCAGCGTCCCTGCTCTCCCCTCAGATGAACGGTGCTTGTTGGTGGCAAAAGGAAGAGTCATCTTTCCAGTACAGTAGAATGTCCCGCAGTATCAGGACTCCCAGGGAAAAAAGAAATACCTGGTCCCTTCCTTGCCCTTGAGGATATTTGCTCTCCTTCCTTCTTCAGCTTTCTCAGGGAATTACCTCAATTATCTTGGGAGCTGGGGCGGCTCATGCACTTTGGGAAGGGCTGACGGCAGAAGGTGGTGCTGATCCAGACCTCAAAAGAAACAGTGCAACCTGGGAAAAAGCTGGGGGGGAGGGAGGAAATAAAAGCAGTTCAGTTTGACTTTGAAGGTTGGTATGATTAATGGCATTATTTGGCTGGCTGTGTGTCAGGACGTTTCCTTCTCATTACCCTTGTTGCATGAAGAGCAAAAAGCGCAAGAGGGATAGAAAAGTTGGAAGAGGGTTATTTTGCAAAGTGAAAACAATTTCCCAAAGGTGATTCAAGCCTCTACTTAGAGCAAGTAAGCACAGCAAGAAATCCCCCACTACTAGCTCTTCCCTCCAGCCCTAATAACATGGCAACCCCCCCCAAACAAATGCTGCATTATTTACTCTCGACAGAGTAGTCACTGGGCTATAAAACATCACTATGATATATTCTATACCAAAAGTACTGTGAAGTACACACCCCATTATTTTTAACCAGGACAGCAGTAAAGGGGATATATAGAGGCAGAGTTGCCGTTAATACATTCCTTACGTTTGTTGCAATGCATTCTGCTTCAGGGCATGGAGAAGGCAGGTGCAGTACAACCATAGGAGTTCCTAGGTATCGTCATGTGAAGTCTTAATTGCCTGCATCACTTGAAAGGCTTTTTTTGAGGCTTCATTTAAAACTCTCTCTCCTGTTCTCCTCTTGTCTCCTCTGAGCAGGAGAAGCTGTTTTGCTATCAGTATTGGTTTAATCAAAACTGAACTGCTACTCTTGCTTTTGTGCAGATGAGCGTACATGGCTGATAGCTGTAAACACTCTTCTGACATCCTTAATATCTCTCTTTGTACTTTATTGCCTCTCCAGCCTGACAGGTGGCATCTCTACCAATATGATCGGCAGTGTGAGCGCAGGATTTGTGTGACCTAATCAAAAAAGGTTTTTTTCCCTTCGTTTATGCTGTTAACTGTTCTGTTCTCTTTGTAAACAAATTTGTGGTTTGTTTTTTTTTCTTAGCTTTTAGAGATAGTCTTATTATTTCGGAGAAAGTGACATCCATTAGATCCATGCTTCCTTTTTAATTATCTCTTTAGGAAAGAAAACAAAATTATGGTGGCCGATCTATGTGGACACAAAACATCATGAAGGTCACTGCACCAAAGGGCTTGTAATCTAAATCTAAGCTGCCAGACAATGACAACAGCAGTCTAGGAATCATCTTACAATCCAGCCCCAAGTGCCTTATGTCACTGTAAAAATGCTAAGGGGCATTTCAGAACCGTCTTAAGGATACCTAAAAGATAATCCTGTTTCAAAAGAGGTTAATATATAACAGCATTCTATTTATGTTTTTTCTTCTTTATTTATTGATATATAACAAAAAGAAATGACCTCAGTAGTGGCATATCTATTTTTTCCCCATATTTTTTTTTTCCTTATGTTCTGTAGCTAGTTGGGTGTGCTGCAGTAATGGGAAATGCTTTGCAGGTATCCTGGCTGGTTATTTCTACCAGCTCATGTCTCTTTCTATGAGACTCTCATGTCCTAATGAGGCAAGAAGCATCTTTTACTGTGATTCAGCCTCTCCCTCTGGTGTAATAGGAAGAGATGTGGTACACTTTTGGTACAGTTCTTGGCATTTTCTAGAGGACTAGTGAGAACACTAAACCAATCAAAAAAGCCCAATAATAGTAGGATTAAAAAAGTAAAAATTCTGCCCAACAACAAGAACTGAGCAACACTACTTCCCCCCCCCCCCCCCCCCCTTACATCTTTGCATTATAGCTTACATTAGGGAATTTTTGGGGGCTATATTTTTCTCTTAAAGCTGCACTGCCATCCTTCTCCTTTTCTTCCTTTTATACTCTAAAATACAATTTTTTAGGCAGAAAAGTATGAAGAAATTATTTTTATGGTTTAAGGCACTGGGCATATCAGAAATGAAGTGGTAACAGAGAAGATGCTCATTAGCATATACACTGTCTCGGTAAATTCCTAATTGCAGTGGGACATCCTTGGGTTAGATTATCTCCCCCTGGTTTCCCTCGGGCCCTTTCTATGCCTAATTATTTCTCATAAAGAATCTATATTGTAACAGAAAGCTCTCTTCATATATACCCACAGGAGAAACAAAACAAAACACTTCGCAGCTCTCTGGCAATGTGGTTGTGCGTAATGCAGCACATCTATCTTTTTACCCTGAAGGCAAACTTGCCCCCAGTTGCACTCCCCTGCCTTGGGAGCCCACCTGGCACCCAGCCCCGTTTTTTGGAGTTGGCTGGCGAGGCATCAGCACTGCTTACACAGCCAGATAAGCCTCTGAGGAGAGCAGAAAGTGACCACAATAAGCAATGGTGGTTGGGCACTTGGTTTGGCTTCCCCACAAGAAGCTATCAGAAACCTCTTTATGGAGATTAAAACAAAGCCTATTTCTCAGAGAGGCCTTATGTTTTGAGGCAGAGTATCAGAAAGGATCAACATCTTCTTGCTCGCTCTTCTTTGATTGCAAAGCCCGACCAAATTATGCGTATGACAAAGCAAGCAATTTTCACTGTGTTCCTGGATGCTCTTCAGTCGCCCAGAGAAATGCATACAAATACTCTCAGTCACCTCTTGAGAAGTCCCTGTATTAATAACACAGCATAGCTGCCTCTTTTACAGACAGTCGGGTTCATGTAATCCCTCTCAATTTGCCTGACTTATAAAAAATCAGAAACAAAAATAAAAAAAGAAAAACAGAACGAAGCAAATCCAGAAAAAGCCTTCTTTTCTAGGTCATAGCTTGTCCTGGAGTTCTTTTCTCTCACCTTCTAGGCTACTGGAGAATATAATTTTTTCATCTGTAATGCTTTTTTTGACACAGTTTCCAGTTGTTAGACCTGTCCCACTGCTGGCAATTCCTAATTCTCTGTCAGGGAAAGCAGAAGAGTTAATCTCACACTCTCATTAGCAATCTGGTTTCCCAGCTCAAATGCCCATTTGCATGGTGGCTAATCCCCGGCCGATGAACTGTGGCCACAAGAAGTCCAAACTCACGCCTTGCTGTACCACCTCTCCCAGGAGGTATGAAATTCTGGCAGAAGACTGGCTGACAGTTGGGAAGACACTCCATGCTTTCCACGCTAGTGCTGCAGCTCAGATGAGCTGTGCTCTTTTGAAATATTTACCTGGTTCAGATTGTAGACCGTTTCAGGAGTGCATGAACTGGACATCTTTCAGGTGAAACTGAGCTGGAAGATGTTCTCCAGAAAATCGCATCCAGAAGATGCTCCAGCTGATAATAGGCATCATCATGGAGCTACTGAGGCGAGACAAGAGCTACTCTAAAGTAACACCCCCTGTCCCCATACTGGGTCTGACTGGGATGGAGTTAACTTTCTTCATAGCAGTCCATATGGTGCTGTGTTTTGGATTTGTGCCTTTAACCACTGTTGATAACACATCAATATTTTGGCTATTGCTGAACAGTTGCTGAACACCAGGTCAAGGCTTACTTTCTTCACTCTGTCCTTCCAGCAAGGAGGCTGGGGGTGGGCAAGAGGGTGAGGGGGGACACAGCCGGGTCAGCTGACCTGAACTGGCCAAAAGGATATTCCATACCTATAACATCATGTTCAGCAATAAAAAGTGCATTCGTGGAAGAAGAAAGGGGGGTTTTGGCTTCCAGGGTGGCCACTGCTTGGAGACTGGCCGGGCGTCAGTCTGTCTGTGGGAGGTGGTGAGTGACTGCTTTTGCATCATTTTTTTTTCTTTTTTTTTGTCTTTTTCCATCTTCTGTTAAGCTGTTTTTGTCTTGACTCAGATGTTTAATTGCTTTTGCTCTTCCTATTCTCTCCACTGTCCCACTGGGAGTGGGAAGTGAGCAAGCTGCTGTGCAGGTGCTTGGCTGCTGGCTCGGGTCAATCCTCCACCCCTTGCCCCCACAGCACCGACGGCTACTGCTGATGTGCTGCTTTTGTGCTGGGCGTCTTGCTGACAGAGACATAGATAAAGTCTTGTACCGCTGCCAGAAATTGGCTCTCTCAACCTTAAGATTAATCTCGGAATGACATGAATAAAACTGAGGAGTAAGGGGGTGTTTCGGGTTTGTGTGGTGGGGTTTTGATAGCAGGGGAGGGTCTGCAGGGCCGGCTCCTGTGAGAAGCTGCTGGAAGCTCCCCCGGCTCCAAGCCGGACCCGCCACTGGCCCAGGCCGAGCCCCTCAGTGACAGTGGAAACACCTGTGGGAGAGCAGATTTAAGAGGGGAAACCTGCAGGGAGTGGGGGATTGGGATGGGAGAGGAACCCCTCTGTGGGTACCGAGGTCAGGGAGGAAGGCAGGAGGGGATGCCCCCGCAGCCCGCGGTGAGGCGGCAGGCTGTCCCCCCCCAGCCATGGAGGGGAGCGGGGGAGCAGAGACCCCCCAAGATGGCCGCCACTCCATGGGAAAGCCCGCGCTGGAGCAGTCTGTGCCTGAAGGACTGCAGCCCGCGGGAAGGACTCACCTTGGAGAAGTTGGTGGAGGACTGTCTCCTGCGGGAGACACCCCACGGCGGAGCAGGGCCCGAGTGCGGAGTCCTCCTCCCCCTGAGGAGGAAGGAGCGGCAGAGACCAGGTATGACGGACTGACCCCCCAAGTCGAGTCAGGTTTTTTGCCAGTGACCATAAGTGGGGAGTGATCCCTCCCTGTCCTTATCTCAATCCACAAGCCTTTCTTTGTATTTTCTCCTCGTCCCACCGTGGCCGGGGTGGGAGGAGTGAGCGAGTGGCCGCGTGGTGCTTTGTTACCGGCTGGGCTTAAACCACGACAGGGGGATACCAAACATAACACTTTTAAGGCACTCCAATGTGTGTGTGTTCCTTGCAGTATTACTATCCTAAATACTATCTTTTCAAATTAGTATGCTTGGCAAGAAAAATATCGATATTTCAGTCTTTTTTTTTTTTTTGTCATAGTGCTCCACAGAAAATGATCAATAAATATAAATGATCACCAAACTTTGAGGACAAATATAATAACCAATAATTTTTCCTCTTGGAGCTTTCTTCAGATAAGGCCAAGCTGAAGAGACAGAGGACTGACTCCCATTGGAGTCCCAGAGGCTATGAAATGCTCCCATAGGATTACCAGCACCTACCTCATATCATTCATGCATAAGTGTGAGTTGCCTGTGCTGATCTTAAAGCAATGTACGTTTACTAACAGAAAGCATTTGTGTATAGCTATTGAAATATGAAGCCAAATACCTTCACTCAAGAAACATTTCTCAGAAAAAATATGAAAGAAGACAAAGCAGACAGCTGTCACTCAAGTTGCTTAATGCACTGTTTGAAGAGACTCAAGTAATAACAGGATGACCATGCTGCCAGAAACTATGTGTAAGATAAGGTTATGCAAACCATTAAAAATTAGGGCATCTGATTTTCTTGTCTTCAAATGAAGCATAAATAATGAAAGTACAACTTGAATTTAAAAAGCCCCTAAAGCACCTATAGACCCTAAGAATACTGTAGAAAAATACCTGTTCTTATACTAATGAAAGTCCAGGACTGTGCTCAGACTCACCCAATAATTTCATGCAGTGAGGGCTTTTCTTGTCTGAAAGCAAAAGCCAGGATAAAACCACCCACCTCTGTAAATTGCTCAGACAGACTTAGTTTTTAATTTCTGATCTGATATGCTATTTTCTGTCACGTTGGATACCGTTGTTTATGTTTCATCTGATACAGTCACCCTAGAGGCCCAGCTGATACTCAGTAATGCAACATTCAGTTTGTAGCCTGAGGGTCAGCACAGATTTCACTTCTTCTCCAGCTCTCACCCTTCGTATAACAGTGGCAGCTTTGACTGTGTGCATTAAGAGGGTAAATTTGTCCCCCATTCCACCTTATTTGGTAAATCAAGCAAGAATCAAATCCGAGGCGAGATTGCAGGGACCTGATGGTTGGGAGGGAGGCAGCAAGAGGGAGAGAAGGATACAGGGTAGAAATTCAGTTCTCCTATTTCTTATCCTATTCACCATGGATGTGGAGCACAGATTATTCCTTTTGGCTCTGCTGCAGCCTTTTATGGTTTATTGTGCCTTCTCTTTGTTTTTTTTTTTTTCTGTGGTTTTTTTTTTTCTTTCTGAGAAAAAATATCCCCAGTTCTTTCAGTCTTTGTAAATGATTTTTAAATTCTGACTGCTTTTATGACTCTGCTATGCTGAAGGAGAGCAAACCTCCCAGTCAGCCCTCTGCCTCTGTTACGTGCCTGCACCTAACCTGAGGAACAGCAATGGAGATCTGCTCGACAATATATTGGTGCATAAAAATACTGCAGGAAGGTCAAAATATAAAATCAGCTGCTGCTGCTGTAGGAATAGTGTCTTCTATCTGAGTGGTTTGACTAATTTGATAATATCAGTTAACAAATTTTCGGTGCCTTTTTCAGCTAAAATATGTAAGGTAAAAGTAGCCAGTGTATGATGTGAGAATGTGCCTTAATAAGTGTATTTCCCAGTCTGCACTAAAATGTCAGAGGCAGAAGCTAAACCTCCATATTATTTCCTTATTCTTTCAGGGGCAAAGTGAACTGTTAGTACATAACTATTAGCACTAATAATGTATAAAGAGATTAAGAGATTTGATGAAGCATGCTGAAATAAGGCAGTGAATTATTAGAATAATAATGTAAGTACATGCCTCTCTTGTTAACTGTCCTCTGTTCCTTACTTTGCCTGTTTATTCACCCTGCATATCATGAGGTGAGCTCTCAGGCAAGTAAGCTGCTTTTCTGCTGCTGTTCACAGAGCGTCTAGTGCAATGAAATGGGTATTGATCCCTGTTTGATAGCCTAAAAGTACCACCACAGGTGAAGTAAAAAAAAAAAAAAACACAGCAGCTCTGTTGAATGGATTTCTATTTCCTTTCTTATGACAGAAAGACACACTCTCTATGATATTGTTGAAAATGTCAGTGCTGAAAGAATGATAATGAGTAAAATAGAGCTGGATGAAGACATAAAAAAGATGGTAACTGACAATTGTGAAGGTTTAGATATTTAATGAAAGAATAAAAATTTCAATCAGATATCATCTTAATTTTTATTACTTTCTCATACACCAGTGCAAATCCTGATTATTATACTGTTGTTATGGCATAATCAGAATGTAGTATTTATTGTATAAATACTACTGGATATTCTTAGCATATGATCCCATTTTCAGGTTTTGAAAAATTTCATTGTACCAAAGTCCTTAGAGAAAAAGACTTGCAATTAGTAGCAATTTCTTTTCTATATTTAGAAATATTAGGATAGGAGCAGCTCCTTAAGATGGCTATGGGCTGATATTTTCTGGGAAGTTTGAGAGAAAATTTGCTGAGAGCTTGAGCTATCAATTTCCCATGAGTAAGAACTATTGTATTTTACTTCCCCTTTTAACTGTAATAAATGAATTTAACAAGGCAGCAGAAGACCAGTGCAAATCTTGAGTTGGAATATGGCAGGTCTTCTGAAATGCTGATCCTGTCCTCTTGTATTGCAGAAAACTGTGTTACAGAGTCCAACCATGAAACCATGCTCATTACCTGGCCACCACTGCTCCTGTTAGCTCTGCACGCTGAACACACTGTCGGTGTTCAGCCTAAATTAATATATGGGCACATATTTGCTCTTGCGCTCATGTTGTCCATGTTCCTCCCTACATCTGTTTCTGTCTTAATTGATCTTTCTTTGGCGATGGTAACCAGAACTTCATATGGTTTCCTAGATTACATCTCACTATGAGCTATATGGCACTATTCATCATTCCCTGTCTGCACTGGAAATGTTTTCCCACTGTACCCTAGGATTTAATTTATCCTATTCATTGCTACATCTCACTAGTGGTCATACGCATCCCATGATCAACAGGTGCACACGGTTCTTTTCCCCTCGCCATTGCTTTTAACTGACATGTTCTCTATTTGTGGTAGTTAATCCTGAGGTTCAAATCCTGTATTTTATGTTATTATTCCATTACTGAGTCATTCTCACTCTGAATATTCTAGTCCACTTCTCCTCGAATGATATCCCAGTCATCCTCTGCATTAACAACAAAACGTTTCCCAATGTTGTTATCCATTTATTTCACTAGCATTTTCTGCTAATGCCATTAAGGAAGCAGTTGAGACTTTTCCAAGATAGATCCTTGAGGAACTCCATGGATAAACTGGCTTCAGCACAACAGTTCCCCTGTTAGCATAATGTATTGTAACTGTCTTAGTAAGTTCCATGATGGTTTCAGACTTGTTGAAGTAAACTGCATCTTTTCTAGTAAAACATACAATATCCTTTTAGTTATCATATAAAATATTTCATATAAGTCCAATGATGAAATAGCCTATAACAGCATTTATTTTATTAAAAGTTAATCTGGCACAAATGAACGTTGTCAGACCCATTGTGCCTTCTTTTTCATTTCCCATTCACATTACAGATTTCACATTGCCTCCAAAACCTTGCTTATCATTGGGGTAAGACTAATGGACTGTAGTTTTGCAGATGGTTTTGTTACAGAAATATAGGTACAATTTTTGTGATTTTCCCATTCATTTGGTTCTCCCTGCCTCAGTTTTATTTGCAACCTTTGCTCATGAATCGGCAGTCCATACTCTGAAAATTATTTCACAGTTCTGGAAGGAGGTTTAGCTAAACTAACTGAATGTACTTTGAGTAGTAGCATCAATTTCCATTATTTATGCATTCTCCAATAATACGTGTGCGGCTATCTTCTCGCTAAGCACCTAATATGTGCAAGTGTGCTTTTGGCACTCTCTCCTAGAGAAGGGAAGTGATTTTTTTGGTTTTTGTGTGTTTTTTTTTTTAATAAAGTTTTTTTCAGGACAATACTGAAGCTGGTCTTATCCAGTGTGTGAGGATGTGCAACATTGCTGTATTATAAAACTCTTTCCAATTCACCGCTCATGCACTGAGTGTGTTAGTTGGATGCCATGTATCTCTGCCCCCATGCAGGAGTAGGCTTCAGCTCTCATCAAGGTGATGTTCCTCTACTTTACTTACAATACCAAAGCTACCTTCCATTTGTGCCTCATTCCAAATAGTAACCCACTTTCTTCTAAATTTCTGCTATTTCTAATTGCCTGTCTAAAATTCTGTTTGCTTAATTTTCTTTGCAAGAACTAATTCAAATGGACTTTTTGGCAATTAGTCACTTTCTCCTTACACTTGCTGGCTTTTAAGATAGAGCTTTCATTGTTGACTAGTCATTTTAGAACCAGAACTCCCTCGTTAAATACTACACGGGCTGAAAGGACTCTATAGTACTCATGTAACAGCATGAAAACAAGGGGGAGAACCCTCGTAATGAGAAATAAGGGTCTCCAAGGAAATGAGGTCATGGAAATAGGATGAAAAATAATTCACTGGAGACAGGAGACTGCTAATACTCCTCAGATGTATCTCATGACAAATGACAAATGCTACAAGTGTTGTAAGAGCTGAGCTGCAGTATTAGATCATCTGTGGGAATACCCTCTTTTCACAAGACAAACAAAATGAAGAGTCAGCCTCTTGCCAAGGCAGTCTAGCTAGATGAATCACCACAGCTGACTTCACAACACGAACCACAAGAAGACATAAACTGTTACGCAGAGAATACCAGTAAACTAGAAACCAGATAATTATAACTAGTTGTTCTTGACAAAACCAGTGATATGAGGAACCTTTTTTTTTTTTTCTAAAAAACATACCATTAACAAACCTTTATGGAATTCACAAAATTCCAGATTTTTTTATTAGCTTAAATGAACTATGCCATTATAAGTATGACAATTCTTTGTGAACCCTATTCAGATTTAAGAACATGACTGTTGTCTAAATTCTGGTGTAGATATGGTATATCTAAATATTAGTCTAGGCCATACAGCCTTTATCTTAATGAGTCTCTGGCGTTACTGGAATCTTCTGCCAAATAGGAAGGGTACTGTAGAGGAGCTGAATCTGGCAAAGCGTCGTGTGTACCTACAGCATACTGTAGTAGGTGATTCAGGAAGATCTATTTCTGAAGGGATTCAAGATATTGTATATTACAGGATGCTGTATATTAATTACAGCTTTTGGGAGACATTTCAGATTTCAGAAATTTGGTTCTTACGCAATTTGTCACCACAGAAGAAAGAAAAAGTAAGAATGAGAAAGAAAACATATGGCAGAATTGGAAAGTTAGAGCTACGTCCAAATCTGGGGATCCTCTGAGAATAACATATCACTATTTTGCATATTATCCTGGTTTTGAGAAGAACTTCAACCCTTTGATGTAGCTAATTCAATTGTAGATTAAGACATACTAAGTGGATGAACATTTTTTATGAACATTTTGTTCTGTAGGTATACACATGAATGAACATGTTTTAAGTAGTCGCCAGAAAAATGCTCCTTATGACAGCATTGCAAATTATACTTTGGCTATGCGTCTGTAGTTAAATCATGGGAAAGGCTGTACCGTGACAACATTGTGGGACTTGAAAATATCTGGCTGATACATATGTTAGTAAAATCCTCCTCAAGCTAGTCTCTGCTTCTGCTGAGAGTGCAGAGGCAAAGCCTTAACTTACTTTCTGGCAACAATCCTTTCAGTTAGGTGGGACAGGTCCCCCCCCCTTCAAGAAGCTGGTCAAAGTGCCCTTGAGGGACTCCTGTTTGTGGCTTGAACATCCTTGCTTACAGTTTGCCAACTAGCATTTAGCCCACAAATTTTCACTCTGTCTCTTGGGACTATGTTTCCACTATGTCCCCAAATGCTTGCCGAGCATTTCCTCCTACTTATATCAGTGATTTCCACCAGGCAATACCATACCATGCATTTGATATATCAGACTTTTTGGCATTCGCGGTCTAGCATCTGTTCATGCCTTGCTAAACAGACCGTCATTTAACTGCTTCCTTGGACAGTTGGAGTTGTTACCAGTGCAATTGCTAGGCCCACCAGTTTCAGTGAGTTTTGCCCCCAGTGATAGCTGGAAGGATCACTGGGAGCAAAGACAGGCATAAAATCAGCCTATTTTGCATGGTAAGGCATGGTGCCAGACCTAGGAGGTTCCCTTTAGTCCTGGGCTACATGATACCATTTTTACCAGCTTTGCAGATGACAGCTGCTAGGAAGAAGGGATGAGACCTGATCAGCCGTGCATTTTCTTCTTAACTCTTCCATCTCTGGGTCTTCTGCTTCCCCGGTCCTTGAGATGCAGCAAACAGGCTCAGTTACAGCTGAGAGAACAGATCGTCCAGAGCCACAACCTGTGTTCTCCTGGAGAAGGAAGTATTTCAGGTCAGTGCAAAGAAACACACTTACCCAAAACAGCCAAGATCTATGTGCTTGTAATGCTAATATGGGTAGAAGTTCTCATTTTGTTGGGTTTATACATTTAAATGGTTTTCATGAATTCAGAAAAAAATTTCCTTTTTACTCTACCCAGAGTAGCACTTTCATTTCTTCTGCAGAAATGAAGGACAATGGCTCTCTGCCACATCTTGCCTGAAGACCAGACATATATCACTGGAGAGCTGGGGAACAGATGACACACACTAGCATCAGGCAGGATTTACGGACAGCTGCTCCTATGACAGTTGTCTCCTTCATGACCTCTTGCAGACCCTTCTAAGGCTGCTTTCTATTATTCTGTGCAAAGATTCCTAGTGCAGAGGTGTTGCCTACATTACAAGAAATATTTGTATACTTGTAAGGCAGATGGATGTGCTGATTTCTCCACAAGAAGGTAATTAAAAGTGTTCTCTCCTGTCCAAGAGGTGATGGCATGAAGCAAGTTTTAGCATTTGTTACCTAAAATCATATTTTTATAATAACCAATTTTTATTTAAATAATATACGTCTTTCCTATGCATATGCCGTATAGTATTTTTAAAATAACTTTGCAACAAATACATAGACAGCAATGAAATATTGCTGATACATTGTTTTAAGAAGGTACCTATGTTCATTTTACAGGTTAGAACACTTAGCAACTCTGAGAGAATATTTTTTAAAAATCGTAAAAGAGCCAAATACATATTGTCCCCCGCTGCCCCATCTTAGACTGGATGATAGCATGACATTTTATAGAAGAAAAAATGAAGAAGTAATTTATCTGAGTTATTTGTGCAGTAGATGTTAATGTAATTCTGGGTTTAAAAAGATGAAACCAAGAAATCCATTTGTATGTTTTTTAAAGGGTAATCCTTTATTGTTATGATTTGGGGTTGTTGGTACATTTGATATGCTGCAACTGTTAGACTAAACCGATTTCTTCTCATCATGCTAATCTGGGATCAGCACAATTTTTCAGTAAAAACTTGATAGTCAGAAAGAAAGTTACTTTGGCACTGGTGTAAGATCAAGACACTATGTCTTTTTAGGCAAAACCAGACAAATAGGACTTGTGAGGAACTGCTTGGACTGTAAAGGAGGGATGCTGCACTGACACTCCAGCCCCAAATTTTGTCTTTAAAAATGACTTATTTAGCCAAGAAGGAACTCCTGCCTGCCATACTTCCAGCTAAATAGAAGTGCTTAGTTCAGAATTGATTTAATGCACAAAGTTGTATACCCTCTGATATACAGGAAATCAGATTAGTGTACCAGAATGGGTTTTTATGCCTTCAAAATCTCCAAATTAAGCTCAAGAGTGGAGCCAGGATCAATAGCGCTAGATTGTTCTACTGATTGCAAAGTACCGCCGGTCGGGCTGTTCCCCCGACTCTCCCCGTCCATTAACTGCGCTCGCAGAGGCTTCCTCTCCAGCCGAAAAGCTGCGATCAGCGAGGCAAAATCACTGCATCGGGAGGGAAATGTTCACTGGTTCATGTGTCTCTTCAGCCAGAGGAAACGTGCCAGAGCCAGCTGTTTTCTCAGGGACAACAGCTGGCTTGAGACAGCGCTGCCTGTCAAGACAAAGGTGGGCAGGGGAAGGTGGGAACCTCACAGCCCCCCGTTGCTGCCAGGACGGGTTTCTCCTGGAGATCCACATGACTAATCTCTGCAGGGCTTTTCCTGCAGTAGAGACCTCTCTTTTCATCCTATAAATATAACTGCAATAAATCTCTCTGAAAAGCCCGCAGTATAACTGCCCGCTATATCCCCTACAATAACTGCCATGAAACATTTCTGCTGCCACGGTGCAATAAAGCTCCGATGGGGCATGGGGCCGGGGGGATCAGTAATTCCTGTAATACTTTAATCTAACACCTACATTTTCAGAGCTGTCCAGGACTGTAACTGAGCAGATTCATGTGACTTAACTTTTAGAGAAAATGAATGGCCAAATTGCTACACAATTCTGAGCATATCTGAGCTACAAGGATCTCCAGGTTGTGTTTTCTGGGGATTTATTAAAACAATTAAATACCTATCAGTGGGCTAACGATGAATATATTTTATAATGACGATTAAGGTCTCCTGATGTCCTAGCAATCCACAATCAATATCTCCCTATGATCAATTGCTAAACAGTATCACTCCTATTACATATAAAAGATAAATGGCATATAGAAGGCCGTGATATGACCCTTTTGGATCTGCTTCGCATAGCAAAGGCACGAAGAAGCAGACAGAAAGTTACCTTCACCTATAGGGCCTGATGACCCCCATGTAGAGGCTTTCTCAGGTGATGTTAATTTTTTGAGTAGAAAGGAGAAACCACACCACTAGAGTGGAGATGCTTTCCTGGCGCCGCTCCTCAGGTGTTACTCCGAGCAGGAAGATGTATTCCATCCCTGACACTGCTCTATCGGCATTGTGCAGGTATCTGGGTTTTAGGCTTTGACCTAGCAGGTCTTCTCATCAGGACCACCAGGCATGTGTTTCCCTCCCAAAATGCTCACCTTACAGCTTTCTCACTCCTTTCTGCTTGGGTGTTAGGACGTCGGACAGGGTATCAGGGCCCCAGGGTAAGGCTTCAGCTGGGACACAATAACCTGTGGATGAGGACACAAAGCCAAGCTTGGGTAACTGTTTCGGGTCTGTGTGGCGCATTTTTTTTTAGTGGGTGAGGGTCCGCAGGGCCGGCTCCTGTGAGAAGCTGCTGGAAGCTTCCCCGGCTCCAAGCCAGACCCGCCGCTGGCCCAGGCCGAGCCCGTCAGTGACAGTGGAAACACCTGTGGGAGAGCAGATTTAAGAGGGGAAACCTGCAGGGAGTGGGGGATTGGGATGGGAGAGGAACCCCTCTGTGAATACTGAGGTCAGTGAAGAAAGAAGAAGAAAAAAAAAGGAGGAGGAGGAGCAGCAGCAGCAGGGGACGAGGGGATGGCCCCCAGCCCATGGAGGGGAGCGGGGGAGCAGATGCCCACCTGCAGCCCGGGGAGAGAGGAGCCCACGCCGGAGCAGGTGGCTGCTCAAAGGAGGCTGTGACCCTGTGGGAAGCCCGTGCTGGAGCAGGTTTGCTGGCAGGACTTGTGACCCTGCGGAGGACCCGCGCTGGAGCAGTCTGTGCCTGAAGGACTGCAGCCCACGGGAAGGGACCCATGCTGGAGCAGTTTGTGAAGAACTGCAGCCCGTGGGAAGGACTCACCTTGGAGAAGTTGGTGGAGGACTGTCTCCCGTGGGAGACACCCCACGGCGGAGCAGGGCCCGAGTGCAGAGTCCTCCTCCCCCTGAGGAGGAAGGAGCGGCAGAGACAAGGTATGATGGACTGACCCCAACCCCCATTCCCTGAAGGTGTTCTGAGGTTTGGTTTTACTTCTCAGTATCCTTGTTTTGATTTGATTGGTAGTAAATGAAATGGATTTTGTTTCTTCCCCAAGTTGATCCTGTCTTTTGCCTGTGCCCATAAGCGGTGAGTGATCCCTCCCCGTCCTTGTCTCAACCCACAAGTGTTTCTTTATATTTTCTCCTCATCCCACCGTGGCTGGGGTGGGAGGAGTGAGCGAGCGGCCGCGTGGTGCTTTGTTACCGGCTGGGTTTAAACCACGACAGTAACAGTGACACATGCAGGGACTACAGTCCTTTTTATCTCAGATCCACTCCCGCTTCTTGGAAAAGCACCTGTTTGTATGAATTTCTTAGACCACCAAGGGCTCATGCTTTTGGTAGGGACAGATTTGGCCTAGGAGCTGCTTCAAGTCACTTCTGCAAACATTTCCCTTGCAGTGAGACCCTCTGGACTGCTATGGAAACCTCATTCCAGTAGGCTAAACACGTGCCACTTGATTCTGCACATCCAGCATCTAATAAATAGTTTATACATATTCATTTTTAAGCCTGACTGAATATGCTGATTTTAAAAATGAGGTTAGATTTAAATTAGTCTTCTGCACAATAAACTGTTTTAAAAGGCTTTAAATTATGAATATTTATATTGCTATTAATTTGTGGTGCTACTAGTACTTTTCTTAAATGGTTAATTATTGCAACTAATGTGTTTGAATTATTCTAGAAATCTTTCCATTATTTTTTTCTGTAAGTATTCATTCCTGCACTTACACCTTCTTATTTGATGCTGAGGCTGAAGTGAAACATGATTAGAGTCTTTTTAAGATAAAAACCCCTCAAAACCAACATTCTCTCTCCCCAGGCACTAGCTTGTGTTTTTTTTTTTAATCAGCTTAACACTAAATGATACTCAGGTTGTTCACCCTGAAAGTAGATTTTGGTATGGGTCATGCATTCAAAGATCTGCTGGCAGATAACAAAAAGAGCCAGACTGTGTGCTAGAAAATTCCATAAGGCATAAAAAAAGCAATGCTTTTCACAGACTGCTTCATAGCAGCTCTTCCAGCTTCAGGGATGTTACTGGACAGCTACCATTGCTACTACTAAGGGTTTGCTCTTACTTCATTCAGTTAAATGTAGGTCATGAGTTTGAAATACAACTAATCCTGAAAACAAATAAACAAGCAAACAAAAATACCCCTTCTATGGGAACGCTCTTATTCCCAAATACAAATACTTTCAAACTTCTCTTTCAGATAGAATTAAATCTCATTGAAACTGATGGCGGCAACGACCATTTTTAAAGTACGTGTAAGAAATCATTGTGTTCTCTTCCCAGCAGCTAAATTACCATCTTCCATCCCTGGCCTTTCCACCTGTGTGTGAAATTGCAAAGTTTTAGATAACCATTTTAGGTCAAATGGGGGCATAATACTCAACAAATGGTAGGAAGATAACATCGATAACATCATTGTACTCTAATCATATTTGAAGTGGAAGCATGTCACATGAACTAGGTCCAAATTATTGTACAGGAGAATGAACAGAAATGAATGTACAAGTAAGATGGCAGGAAAAAACCCTTTTGTCAAAACCAGAGTCCCTTGGGATGTTTAACATTTGCAAATTGCAGACCAGACTTGATATGTCAAAGATACAAAAATATCTCTTGTACTAAACCCTCAATATATAGTGATAACTATTAGTTTCCGAATAATGAAGCTGGGATAGTGCCAGCAGTTTATACAGTCTTGCACAACAAAACACTCATGGCAAAAAAAAAAAAGGAGATTTTATTTATGGCCCTTGTACTTTGCTTGATTACCTTAGTCTGGACACTCTCTTACCTGCATTTCTCAGTCTTCATCACTGAGGACCGATTCTGGACTAGCATCCCAATACATGTTGTCACTTTCCTTGCTTGTTGGTAAAGGACCAGAAAGCTGCTTTGGGTGAGAAGTGGTAAGCAAACAAGGTTTGCCACATCTATTTTCCTGTCTTATTGGCAGCTAACTAAATCTGGAAAAAAAATAATCCTATGATATCATATATGTTACTGTGACATGTCCAGAAAATGAGACCTATGAGCAAAAAAAAAAAAAAAGGTATAAAAAAGGTATTGTGAGAAGTGATTTGGGAAAGAGAGCCAGGATACTGTGTATAGGAAGAAATAAAGGATTTTGGAAAAGAAAGTAAGGGGTTCAAGCTGTTGTAAGGGAGATCCTAATTAGACTCTAGGAAAACTTTCCAGTTGTAAAAATAGAGATGAGCACTAGAATAGGCTGCCTGAGGATGTCATTAAAATATAATTGATCTTACTTTTAAGCAGAAGGTTGAGTTAGTTGTCTCCTGAGGTGTGGTTAAAATACAGGACTTGGGAATGCATCCCCGGCTGAGGCTGGGCGATGCTGGGTGAACCGTGATGCGGCCAAAATGCCACGCAGTCAAGGGCAGGGAAGCGGAGGTCTCCATCAGCATCCCTGCTCCAGATGGGCAGGAGATGGGGACTGTGGCACCCTGACATTTAAATGCCGGTCATGATCCTTTCTTTTCAATATTGCTTTCTGCAGACCTATACCACTAAAATGCAGAACCACAGAGGAGAGTAATTTGCAAGGCTTTGAAAGGAGAATTGACTAGAAGGAAGGCAATAAAAAATTCATTGTTCAAATCAACAATAGTGTTGGATCATTTCTAACGGACCAAATGATCCTTAGCTAAATATTCATCAGAATATTTAAGCTTAATTTTGAAGTGGCCTGAAACATATCTGAGTCTTGATCTCCAGTTCAGGTTTCAGTGTGATCTTAATATCCTGAGGGGAAAATGAAATACTTGCACATAAAACTGTGTGGAAGAGCATTTCCCCACTCTGATAAAGTTGTCGAGATTAAAAAAAAATAAAATCCTATCCCACACTGGGATGAACCTCTAAAACCTTTTTGTAAGGAAAAAAAAGAAAGACGGAGAGACTGATTCTTAAATCAACTCAGAATCGTCAACTGAGACCAAAGCTCACCGCAGGGTCTCGCACATCACAGATGAGTGCAAGGGCATAAGGGTTTGACTGGTTTGGCCTGTCCTTCCAAGGCTCTCCTTTATACCGAGGCAGACTGATTGACTACAACCAACTAACATGGGAGATCCAAGTTCAAACCTATTTGAACCAAAAGACCAAAGACTTGAACCTTGGTCTGCCGTGCCTCAGATGAGCGTCTCTTCTGTTCAGCTCTTGTGGATTCAGGGTTGAATTTGACGCCCACCCCTGTACTCACTTTTTTTCCTTTCCCCTCATCTTTCCCACGTGTGCCTAGCTTTTATCTACCCTGTCCTCCCGAAACTGGTGCCTACATGCTGCAGCAGGTTTTATTTATAACAAGGTCACTTTTCTTATGGGGAAAAAAAAATATTTGCAAAATTCCAGTTATCTATGTTTGCATCCTAGGAATGTGATAACTTTAGCTGTTCAGATATGGGCAGATAGCTCTGCAGTGTGTGATACACACACTCACTCTGCATGCCTTCTGCTGTTACAATACAGTGACCGCTGCTTGGTAGATCTAGTTCTAAGTTGTCTCATCAATCACCTTAAAAGCCATGAAGACTAATTTCTAAATGAAAGCATTTTCAATTCATCTTTCATGTGTCATCAAGATACTTTGAGTTGAAATTTCTTATTATCTGTCTCTTACCTCCCACCTCTGCAATCACAGCACTCGTCACTCAGAGAGAGAAAGCTGGAGAAGGCTACATTTTCATAAAGCTATTTGGGATTTTTTTAAAGGTAGCTCTCATTAAGAAGTCAATGGAAGTGACACAGCTGAAACCATGGCAAAACAGTTTGAAAATTCAGTCCTGTGTGTGAATTTTACCAGGTAAATGAAAAGACTAAAGAAATAAAGGTTGGAAAAGCAATAGGATGGAGACAAAGTTAAAAAATTGTCTTGTTTTCAGTTGTGTATTTCCATAATATCTTAATAAGCAGTGTATGTCTTATAATAAGCAGATTTTCTGACTGACCTATCTTTAGGGACTTCAGGCCTATCAGCATCTTCACAGTATACTGTAGAAGACATCTTCTTTTGTCTGTTGTATGACCATAAAAAGCTTCAAAATATTTGGAAGTGAATGTTTTGCAAAAGAAGGATAATCTTTTAATACTGAAAGCACAATTAGCTAAAACTATTCAGAGACTATGCATTCTGTTTATTATTCTTAGCTAATAAAATAAAAAATAAAAAGTCTGGCTGTTGATAGTCCAGGTCTATTAAAGTGACACATCCAAGTTTTTAGCCTCTGGATGATTAGATCTGGGTCAAAGCTTTATAGCTCTACAAGGTGTCCCTGTTTTTTGGGAGAGTACTCATGCTTTCACATTATCCCTGAGTTTTACATGGCATTTAAAGAAGGCCAAGACTGTAAAAGAAGAGTTTTTTTTTTTTGGTTTGTCAATATTATGAGGTATTTTGGGGGGAGGTTCTTTCATACCTTAAAATTTTATTATCCTCCTGCTTGCACTAGATTTTTGTTTTCAGTTCTTTCATGCCATGGTACATCAAAGCACTCCAACTTCTTGGCAATTCAGACCAAATAGTATCTATTTCATATCCAAAAAGAATGGGATATGCTTGATGACACAAAGTTTGATAACGTCCCAGTAAGAAACCAAAAGCAAACCACTGCCAGGATAATCTTGACTACAGAAAAATCTAAACTACAGAATTTTAAAGCTGATCTAGTTTTGCAGAATGATACTATTTTATAAGAACTGTTAATAAGTAAAACAATTCAAATATGCTTAAAAATTACAAACAGGAAAAATTAAAAAGACACACTGGTTTCTCTTGCATTTTATTTATCACCCTCTGGTAGGCTGAAAGTGGTTATCCTCTCTTCTAAGGCATATACCTTTAATTCAGAGATTCTCATGTTCTTCATAGATAAACCCAATCCCCTGCAGATGCAATTATTTCAACTAATAGTTCAACTGAGCAGCCTGTGCTGATTCCCAACATTGACCTGTCCTTTGTCTGGTAGAAAATCTTGCTTCTTTCTTCACAGACAGAGCTAAAGCAATTTTTCACATGGATCAATATTTAATTTTTAGTTTCGGGTTTATTTTGCTTTTTTTTCCCCATAAGTTGAACTGAACAGCAAGAAGCAGGGAAAACCAGGAAGAGATGATCTATAAGATTTCAGCTCAACATTGGTGGGTTATATACCGCAGTTTTAGAACTTTTCCTTTCCCTTTTCTGCCAAATATTTACTTTTGCAGTTGGAAAAATATGGAGCTGAACGTGACCCTAAAGAATTCTTGGGCAAAATGCATGTGGTATGGGTGTATGTTATTAGTATTAATGATGCTGCTAAAATTTGTTAAGCTTTCTGGTAGCGCTCTGTAAATTAAATTGCCTATCAAAAAAGAGTGATTTTTGAAAATGGCTTGCCCAGATTCCCCTAAATAAGGAAAACCTACCCCCCAACGTAAACTAGAAAATCCTTTATTCTGAAGTGGAGACTCTAAGGAGAAATATAACGTAGCATAACGTAATGTACTATACTATACTATACATTTGTGACATTCATACTTAAACAATACAAAAACAAGAGCCAAAAAAAGGACACCAGAAATCATTTATTTTCTAAAGATATTCCTAAACTTTCCTATGTTAGATTTGCATTTATCTTCCCCATTAACTTGATTTTAAAATTATATTCTGTCATTTAATTTTGGATTAGATTTTTAAGAAGGTCAAATTTTATCATTTTGTGTGCATTTACTTTCTTGCACTATGCAGGAAGATAGAAAAGAAATAATAAAATGTGTTCATATCTATTTTGGATTTATTAAACAGTACAACCCATGCAGTAGATAGTATCTGACATTGAAAAAAAAATCCTGCAAGATGTCTGATATAACCCAGTGTGACACAAGCACTTCTGTAAAGCTGAAAGCAAGAATTATTACTCCTCCATTAATGAGACTATATATTTTATTCTGAGATAAATATCAATACATCTTGCTGCTCAAGAGATAGCCCAGCTCAGAGGGAACAAAAGGTACTTCAGTCTCCTCCTCACCACCTCCTGTAAAATCCAGCATGAATTATTAAGCTAAAAGTGCTCCTGGCTGCCGTCGAGGGAGCTCCAGCTCTGTGGACACCTGCAGGCTGCGCTGAAGCTCACCGACAACGTGTGAAATGCCCTGCGCAGGGTGACAGCTGATGCCACCGAATTTCCCCACGCACCCACGGCCGGGGTGCAAGGACACCAAGAGTTTGGCAGCTTGGCGGGGAGGAACGAGGGGAGGGAGATGGGAAAGCTTTCTGGCAGCATCTCTTTGGATATTTGGGTGTTTGTTCTCTTTGGACAATGGACCCGTGGGGTAAGCAAAACTGGACCTGTCTCATATGAAGGATTTTTGTTGAATTAGACCACGTAGGCAGTGAGTACAGGGACTGACTGACGTCAGGCAGTGTGAGCCTGGTCTTGGAAACTACAAGAAGTTAATTCACTTTTTACTTCTGCTTGGTTAGAGAAAACAAGGTTTGCAAACAGCTTTTAAACAAGCAGCGTGCTCACAAACGTGGCAGTTTCCTTCAGGATATGTCCCTTTGCTCCCCAGCAGCACCTGAGGTCTCCTGTCCCGGCGGGAAGTCCAGTCAACTCTCCCCAACCCAAGACCAGCTCTCTCTTAGGTGGCCACAGAAGGTAGCTGTTGAGCCTCTTTCCAAACCCATTTCTTCCAGAGATGAGATGTGTTCAACGCTCCCTAGCAGCACGATTTACCTCATCCTTGCCTCTTTTTTACCCAGGTTATTTTTATTCAGAGCAGTGTCGTGACTGACAAGCATAATGCTATTGACAGGGCACACAGTAGGGTCTAACTACTCAACCTGAGCTACGTGCCTCTCCTTTGTGGGAGTGCGATCAGTGCCATATACAGTATACCATGCATTCTCTATTGGGTGTCATCTTTTATCATGCACGTTTTAACTTGTTGATTACCCTACCCATATGATATACATGCTCCTAAGCTTCAGTTAGTAGCAGCACCTGTTCAGTTCCTGCCATATACTTTTTAATGCTACGTTTGGACATTCCAGGGTGGGGGGAATTCAGTTCCAGACTAAGACACGTTTGGTGTCTACTTGTGTCCAGGTTTGTACTATATTAAGAAAAGGTCTGGGCAATGAAAATCCATGTAGTAATTAAATTCTATTCATGATAAAATAGACATCCAGAGAGAAATTCAGTTGCCTAAACAAAGGTGTCTAGTTCCATTTGAGCTGCCCTGAAATGTCTAAGCACTAGCACTTTAATTTAGATATAATTTTGAGGATAGTTTCCCCTTTTTCCCTTTCCAACGTTTGGTTCACATCCCGGAGCAGTCTTGGAGCACCAGGAACAAGATTTCTTTCAAATAATACTCAGCCAGACCATGAATCCCAGGAGCGTTCCTACTGAGCTTGAGCATTAATGGATGAAGTCCTCATGTCCTCACTAGAGCTCAGCAGAGTTGTACCCCTGATAAGTGTACAGTTTATATAGCTGGGTTATCAGCACAACTTTTTCAACCGGTAGGTCTGCTATATTGCATCGCGCTACTTGCCCTGCCTGGAGGCAGCTCTCCGTCAGGGCTGGCAGGTATGATGCTGGAGCTAAAGGTGCTTCAGACCTTTCTGGCATGGGAGTGTGAGGCCAGGCGGCATTCCCCAGGGTGCAGATAAGGATGCTTGGCATCTGCGTTGGGAGAGACGAGTCCTGCTGTTGGTGGATATTGTCAGTGGAACTGTTTTCTAGCTCTGCTTCCTGGCACTCTACAGACTATACAGTGAATTTAAATGCCCGCACATAAACCCTCTAAGTTCAGAGTCTCAGTTGTGAACCCAATTCTTCCCTTCCCACTTTGCATTTGTCCTTTATACAACAGCACCTGAGTCTTATGTGGATGTTTGCTAGACCTCTGATGGGTCACAATGTGATGCTCCTTAGTTTATTTCTGTTTGCTTTTCAGTCACAATCTCACTCAGCTGCAACGCTCCGCTATTTGGATTATGTGGTTTAGGCATTCACAGCATTGCTTCAGACTGCAAGAGTAATGTATTTACGATTTTCTTCACTTAGCAGAAAATTCTCGCCTCTCAGTGTCCTAAATAAGGACTGAAAGGTCAGAAGAAAGCCAAAAAGTTTTGTTCTTTTCATCTGCTATTTTAGTAGCCCGGTCCGTGTTTTTTGATATATTTTTTTAGTATTTTTTTTTATACTATAGCTCCTAGTAAAACTGTCTTTATATTCCGTATATCAAAGGTTCTCATGCTTATCACACTTCTTAGAGGTTGATGGTATTTACTGGGCTGGCAGAGCAGAATGCCTAAATTTCAGTTAAACCTTTGACAAGATGTTCCCAATTCTGTTCCTAAAGGTAAAAATAGGAAAATATGATTATTTATTTTTTTCCATTTGGTTTTCATATGGGCCCTTGACTAAGAGGCAGGTTTTGAATGGTATGCTGCATACTGGAAAATCATATTCCTGTGCAGTTTAATTATGTGTTTTCAATTTATTTTCTCTGACTCTCCAAAGGCAAGTGCATTATTGTGTGTTGTTACATAATACGCAGCCATGTGGAAAAGCAGCAGAGACACCTTTGGCAAGTGCCTGCATAAGTCTCCAAGGTTTTCACCCATGTTTTCACAGATGTCCTCTTAGAACCCGTCTAATCCCCCACATCAAGGTTTTATAGATTATTTGCACTCATTGGGACTGGTGTAGTATAGAGCCAAGTATGCAAAGACTGCCAGCTGGCCAGAATATTTGATAAATGTGAGAACAAAAAAAATCCCACTCATAGCAGCGAAGTGATCTATTCCTGGAACACCAGCTGGATTGCTGTAATAAGCTATTAAACCAGTGTAGTAAAATGAAACCCAGATTCACTATGCAGATCATATAGCAGATCTATTTCCTTGTACAGTGTGGTTTCATTGCTTTAGTTTTAGATTATTGGTCACTTGCAATGATTAGAAAGATATGCAATAGATTGACCTTTTCATTCACAAGTTTTCAACTAGAATGCCCCAAATTAAAGTTGTACAAGACCGTGCCCCTGGCACCCTTAAATATCTGCTTCCATTTCAAATGACTCAGTGAGACAGACTCTGGCAGACTTATCTTGCTAAGAAACTATATCCCAGACCTGGAACTGAGATAAATGGTTACAAAAGATCATCCGAGAAAAACAAAATCTCAGATGCACGCTAATGTAACGCAGTATTTGTTCTTGCAATAAAGAAGAATTTGAATGTCTAAAAAGAGATGAGAATTGATCACGGCCATGTGTAATAGCACCATCTTGTGATCCCTGCTAAAAAAATTAAAAAGAAATATTTCAGCTGGAAGCTGCGCTCTCTGATAACTCAGTCTTTTCATTTGTGGCTCTAATTAGCTTGAGACTGATATATGACAATAAACTAAACATTCAACCACAGAGAGTATAGTAATTGAACTTAGTGGAACACTGCATTGAAGAACCGGCAAGGTTGAGATGCAGGATTTTTGTTATTGTTATCTTTCTTGCTGGTGACAAATGAAGAAAAACACCAAAGAGGTCCTAGTCCTACTATCGTACAGGAACAACCAAGTGGCTTTTCTAGTTAGACATACTATTGCTTCTCATAAAATAATATTGCAAAGGATATCTCAGGAATCTCAGCTGAACAGTACCACCACCAGTGAAAGTATACTGATTGTCTGGCCTGTTAGCTCTTGCTTTTAGTTTTACACAATGAGGACTTTGATATTTTGGTCCTCTGGGGACTGAGAAACTGTAGGAGTGGCAAAGAGAAGAACGCCATCCGGTCTGTTGGTTATTACGGCTGTCTAAACTCCCGATGAAATAGGGGGAGAACAGACATCTGAGGGTAGATAACAGAAAACAAAAACCACATCAGGCTGACAAAGCACTACATTTCCGAACGAGAAATGAATAACATAACAAGGGTCAGTTGCAGATATATCTGTTCCAAGCTACTTAGGAAAACATACTCACATGTCCCCGATGACACACCCAACGGTAAATTTTAGCTATGGTTACAGGTAATTAGTGTCACCAATGGGAAAAGCAAGCAGGATGCATATAATTTCCTTACTACACTTGATTACCTTTCAGAGTATGGGGAATGGAAACAGGCCAGTGGCCAGCAGAAGTTTCCTTTAAGGCTGGATATAGCCAGGGGTTATCCATCTGGTGCCTTTGCTTTGTAACGCTGTCAGCCTTTAAGGCTGTCATAGGCAGTGTTTCATATATGACCCTTAACCTGGCAATCGAGGCAATTTTTAGTTGAGTTCAGTGGATTTGAGAATGCTCAATATTTGCCAAAACCCAGCTGGTAAAAGCTGTAAGAACTAAAGAACATCCCTCCAGCTTTCATCTCCCATGTGAGATTTTGGTGAGACTAATTAATGATAAGGAAGGCTGAATTTTGAGTCAAATTTCTCTGCTTGACATTTCAAACATAGCAGATATTCAAACAAATACTATCAGGGATTTATTTATTATGTTCTCTGGTTCCCCCAATGCGTGATATGTGACACCTTTACTAAGAGACACAGAAACTAGCCATCATTTTCAGTGGGGCCAGCCACAGGTCCTCTGTGTTATGGATCTGCTACGGTGTTCACATAAACCTTGCTAAGCCTGCTCCGTTGCAGCGGCAAGGAAAAAATTTCTTTTTTGTTAAAAAATGTTGATTTTCTAGCTTGGTAAACTAAAGCCATTCATCTGTTTTAGCTGCCTATAACATAAATCAAAAGTATTATTTATATGTATTAACCTGGGGAACCTTACCAGCCAGGGGAGAGCGCTTTGCAGAGATGGCATTTGTCCCTGTAGAAGCCCTCACGCCAGTTGAAACAGGCTATGTTTAGCGCAGGTTAACGAGATCTCAGTTTTTCCTAGTGCAAAGAGATTTGGGGAGGGAGGCAGGGGGAAGTTTGCTGAAGCTACCTCTTTATGAATTTCTGAAGAGAGGCAAATCTGGTCTTTGAGAAATACAAGGTACACTATGTGTTTCTTTGTGTTGCAAGACTTCAATTAAGTTGCCAGGCACTTCTTTTATTTCCTTTTTTGTTGTTGCTGAGGTGTTTGCTGCAATTGCAGCCACTGAATATATCTTCCTGCTCTGGCCTTCAGAGCAGGCAGCCTCTGTTTTGTTAGTGCTTCCAAATAATTGAAAAAGTGTTTGCAAATGTTTTTGAAAATAAGGTTTTGTAACTAACAAAGAACAACACAGGTTGTTGCATCACCAGGGTTAGTGTGTGTATTAATAAGGCTGGCGGTCACATATGTAAGACAAATGTTAATATATAGCAATTTTTTTTCTAGTTACCTATCATTGCCACAGATGGATTATTTTAAGTCCTGAGGTTATAAATTAGGTTTTAGTACACTTATCTATGCATAAATAGATATGTAAAACATGAAAACAGCAAAACAAACCACATCAGAAAACAGAAACAGAAATTTCTGGTGCCCTAGGTTATGATTATTGGCACCATTAAGGCAGCGTGCACCCCAACCAGTTGCCTGGCGTGGCGTTCTTCATGACACTCAGCAGATGTTCCTGAGATGAGCAAAGGTACTGAAAAGGGAAATCATGCTCACACCTATGTTTAGAATTTATTGACAGCTACTATGGCTCCTTGGTGCTTAGTATCCTTTTAGTTTTTCATCTGGGGTGGCCTGAGCTAGCTGAAGTCCCAAAGCACTGCTGCTGTGGATTAGTTCTGGGTCTACACTAAAAAGCTCTGCTTCTTAGCTGTGCTGTTTCTTGACCAGAGGACAGTGCCTTGTGGAAATACTAGCTTGAGTTGATGCTAATTTCAGGGTCTCTGCACTTTTGCCTCGTTATATACTGTGGGTAAGCTTGAAAAATTGTGAAAAATTGGGGAGCAGATGAAAGAGATGTAGAAGTCAGTAACAAAGTACAGGAGCAGTCATGCTAACTGAGGCTCATGACAGCAAAATCTGCAAAGCTCAAATAATAATTTGTGGCACATCTTGGAAGAATGAAAAAAGAAAGCTCTTACAAATAGGCAAAGGCATGTGATACCCTCTAGCAACTTGCAAAGATTCAATCCAGATAATTGACTTAACCTAAAGGTTACCAATATGCAGATTAAATTCTGTTTTTGTCATTTTTCAAGGCTTATGAGTTTAAAACCCAAGTTGGCCAGCATTACTTGGCATGTTTTAAATTCCTTGGCTGATTTAAGATCAGCCAGTACTAGCAAATGCTGTTTTCCTTTCTTGGATGTGTCCCCTTCAGGGAAGTCTCTCATTTTCTGGCTTTTTTTGTTTGTTTGAGACAGAGGTCCACAGAAAGACTGTCTGAAGAGTTAGTGAATATGTTTCAGTGTGCAAGTGTCTCAAAGTAATCTGATGTACTCATCAGACTGGCATCAATGCCTGGCAGTGGCTTATGGCACATATGGCAGTTCATTTTACAGCTTCTAGATTCCTACTGTGGGCAAATTGAAGGTGAATTAATTTTATGACAACATGTAAAACAATCACATTATTTCACAATTTTGTTTGAAGATATAGAGTAGAAGAGTCAGCCACCTTCATAAAGAATCTTACAAACTGTCAGTTTTTATTTTTATAGCTATTCCTATATTGCAAGGCAATAAGGAAAGAAAACCCTGCAAACTGATTGTTATCTCTATTAGCGATAGAAGGTAATTGCCCATAGAGATTATCATAAACCTGTGTTTGTATTCCGGACAGGAACATGCAGAAAAGAAAATAGAAGCCAACAAGAAAATGCCATACAACCCTTGAGACAGAAATTGGTTGAAAGATGTCTGGGAATAAACATTTAAATTTTTAGATGATCTGACCTATTTACTGTGCACTTCTACTATTATTTCAGTTGATTACTGCAATTATTCACTGAAAAACAGATTCATTAACTATGTTCCATAAATAAAATCACGCTAAGCTTATTTTCTAATCACTGATCATTGTTTTTAGACTTGCAGGGTGGAGATGAATACATTAAATATCAGTATGCTGTGTTTATCAGGCTATACTTATCACTTATCATTTAAGCTTGGTATCGCATTATAAAATTAAATCACCCTCTGTCACAAGCCTAGAAAATAACTAAAAATTGGAAATATGCAAAACAGTTCAGCAGGATGGGGACAACTGAATATTTTCTGGCTAGAGCTGGATAGCTGTTAAAATACTTAAGGCATAGGGCTGCACAAAGAGATTTTAATAGCAGGGTTGGGAAAGAGGCTGAAAGTTGGGTTTTCCCCGAACAGAGCTACCCCCAGCTCAACAGCTGAAAACAGCAGATCTGTGTCTTCTCTAACACTATTACTGGCAGTAGCCCAATTAGAAAAGCGTGAGATAGCTTGTTGCCTCTCTGTTAATACAAGCACTTACATGGAGCACAATTAATGCAAGTCTACACTTTCTGACTACGTAGTTTTTTTCACTTTGTTGTTGGAACTGATGGTGAGCAAAGCTAACATCGTTCATTAAGAAATGGTGTGTATAAATAGTTTCTATGGGAAGGGAATTACCTGTCCTGAGCATGAAAGAATTAAGAATGCAGACAACCTAGAAGCTTTTGCACTTCTGGAGAATAGCATCCTTCTTATTTTTTCAAGTACTGAAAATATTAGTAAAATCATTCGACACTGTATAGAGGACAGCTGGGATGCCTTTATATTGTGACATTCTTAGGACTCATTTGAGCATAATTTGGGGTATTGCTGGCTACTTCAGAAAAAAATGGCATTGGAGTGGCAGGTTCCTGACACTCTTCTGCTTAATTTAGAAGAATATATAAAGTCCTGCCATTTCACATGAAAAATCAAGCTACCAGCAGCAGTTCCAGCTGCAAACCTTCTATAGCTGACATCACGAGCTAAAAGCTGACTCCCTAGGCTCCTTTCATTGTGTCTCAGTGGTGTTGGGTTGACTTTTCCTTTCAGTCACATTTCCTCTGTATTTTCAAACATCCTTTCTCCAATCCCAGCCAAAAAATACCCCACCTCTGCCTGGAGAGCATTTAAATTGCTGAGCAACGTTATACACACATGTAGGGAGGTGAGGAGGAAGGGAAAGGAAAAGGAGCAGAAATATGTGTTTAGCAGCCATAGAAAATTATCCTAAATGACAGACAGCAGTTAAGGTCTGTCTCAGAGAGGCTCAATACAAGCCAGATGAGTTCTCTATTTCCACAGAGCATCAGATGGAAGGAGCTGTTCCACACCAGCCCTGGTCCAAGTCTTCTCACTTGTAGGAGACAAATGAGTTGAGGTGGTACCAATGAAAGCTGCTTCACAGAATATTTTCCCCTGCATTATTGTCTTCACCATTTGGTAATTGGCTGGCAGTTCTGTCAAAGCAGATGTACATGATGCTAGAGTAGGCATGAACTGTAGTCTGCCTAGAGCCTGTTTGTACTATTCTCTTTCTTTACAAGGTTTCAATCCCAAATTACCCTTATAGAAGCCTTTCTATTTCTCCTGCTCAGTTAGTTCATTGTTCAGGGTTACATTTAGAAGCAGATGCCATGTTTTTGTGACAGTACAGGTGAAAGGGATGTTGCTGTATTGATTGAAAGTCCATCTAAAGAAGCACCATAAACAGTGATGGGCATTTAATCAATTGTTTAGATCCAAAGAATATGTTCTGCTTACCAGAGAAAGTGGGAAAAGCCTCTCACCACAGCTTTTCCTTATTCCAAGATGAGATTACCCTGGTGATTAAGAGAAGCTGCTATTAAATTCTCTGCAGTTCACAGAATTAAAGCAAAGACAGGAGTCAGTGAAGAAGGATTGAGTTCAGAGCACAGTTTATACAGATTGATTGTATATGATGGAGGAATACCTTAGTGTAGTAAGGAGCAGCTTTGTGCCTACTAAGAATTTAAGTGATTCTCACTTGCAACTTGCTATTTGTGTGTGTATACATGCACAGTACTGTAGGTAGGCATTCTAGATTAGTGTAGCCTTCACAAATGCATGTAGAAACGCTAAAAGTGCCAGTCAGGCTCAGTGTGCCTGAAACATATTAAAACCATAAGTAGATGCTTTCTTCATCCCATCAGCTTTGATATACAGCATCCAGAGGAAGTGGCAGGAGGAATGTGATGACCCATTGTGGGAGGGCTTTCTCAGACTTTTTAATGATTGCGTGCATATCTCAAGGGATAAATTTTCGCTTCATAAACCAAATAGTACTTATCCAGACCTCCAATGGGCTATAGTTCAGAGAAATAGCCACTACACAGAGATCGTAAATGCTACCAGTGGAATCACTCAGTCTGTAACAGAGATGATGGATTTTGAATTAATCAATATTCAAAATGCAAAGAAAATTAAAAATCCAGTCTAGAGATAAGAAATACTGCTGCTGCTGAGTTTTCAAAAAACTGGGAAATCACTTTTGCTTTCACTGTTAAAAATAAAACAGATTAACAAAGTTCTGTTCCCAGAGTAGGGAAAGCTGTCACCCCTTAATCTTCTCTTTAAAGCGATTAAATAAAATAATGTGTCTCTAAGGTGTGTTTCCCAGTTGTGTTTCTCCTCTATAAACCCCCTTCACTGTTTTAGCATCTTTTCTGAACATGTACAGCAATTCGGTAGTAATACCAGCGTCAACTGGTATGCATTACATTGAAAGTAGACTGGGTAACTGATGGAAATGGTATGGACTCTAAAAATCTATAGAATCTACACAATGCATGCTTGAGAAATATGCAATATAAACTAGAGAAGATGCTCTCGTTTCACTGTTTTTTTCACTTGTGACATCCAACGCAAACCCCTGTTAATAAATCCTTATTATGATGCCACCACTGGTAAATTCTGTGTATGATCCATATGATGAGGGCTGTGCTGCATATGTGATCTTTTCCGTTTGTATATGTTCATAGAATATACATAGAAACAGAAATTACAACACACACACAAACAAATAAAGGCAGCAATGGGAAAGTGTCCTTACTTAAGTCATCGTAGTACTGGGATGGTAAACAAAAACCTAAACTTGAGAAGTACATAAATGTTGTGAACTTTGTTAGGGGAAAAGGATCTCTGAAAAGTTAATATAATCTTACATTAGCTATAATTTAATTTGAATGCTGAATTGCTTGACTGGATTCTAACAAAGCCTTTATAAAATGTCAAATGCAGCTGATTCTCTGGAAGTACAAAGCAACACATTTATGTTTAACACACACTGAGACCATTTAAATAACTTATGAAGTGTACCTGTTAGTCATATTTTAAATTTATGTAAATCCTTTTAATTCTTTCCAGGTTTCTTTTTTTAAATCAGTGAAAGAATAAAATTTGGCATTTGAAGCAAACTATTATAATGAACAAGGCAGAAAATTTAGCTATTCAAATCTAATGATATTTTTATCCTTCATTTTTTCCTTTTTAATTTCATGGAAACATAAAAATTCATAATAAGTGACCTTACTGATGTAGTTTTCTCTATTGGAGGGTAGATAAAATTCATAGATAATTTGCAAAGTAATTACTGACCTCTTGGGTTGCCTGTCAAAAGAGAGAAACTCTGTTTTTGCTTGCAGTTTCTTAGTATTTCTTATTCTTTATTAAATTCACACAGGCAAAAAAGCATACAGGGCAATCGACAGAGATACCACTAGGAGATATTTACTTTGCTAGCTTAAATAGCCTGCCAGCTTTCCACCCCATTTAGTAAATACCTGTACAACAATCTACTCCTACCCAGAGAAAAATGGGAAGAACATAGAGTGAGAGCTAACAGCGGTAGATAACAGCAGAAACTTATTTCAGCAGGTATGACTCAGAAATTTTAGTTAAGTGTATGTCATTTTTGTAGTCATTTTTCAGATAAATTAGAACATAATGCTTAAAAGTTTTGTGATATTTACCGCTATTCACCCTAGAGCAGCTTTGCAAGAATGAGTCAGACTCTACTTCTTCTTATGCACTAAACAAAATTATTTCCTGAAGGTACATTGATTTGCCCTAGGCTGAAAGGCTTTATGAAGAAAAGCTGGTGGAGTGGACATGATTGTGAGTTAGCGGTAGGATGCAGAAGGAAATAATCTAACTTGTTTTTCAGATTGCTGATTTTTCAGTATACTGCAAGAAAGTTGTATGTACATATTTTCATATGTGAAATTGCAGAGAGAAACAAACACGGAATGTATTTGTGTGGTGGTGTTTTTCTCCACAGAACAGAATTTTTAAATAGTCATATTTAGGTATAAACCAACGAGGATGACACTTCTAGAAAAGAATTTAGGTAAATCAAATCCAATGTAGATATTAGCAGATAAGGATGAATCCAGCAAGAATCTACTTAGAAAATTAATAATTTGACAGATAGGGAAAAGTTCTAGAAAGGAAGACATACTCTCTAATATACACTGGTCATGTCACAAAAGAGGATGTCTTTCAGGCTAAAATGCTAAATACATCAGCAGCTAAACTCTGAACTGCAGTATCACCTCATCAGCTAAATTACATCCCCTACATATAGATAAATTTCATAAATATTTGAATTTGAATAATGACGATCACATTCAAAATTTGTAAACCATTGAAAGGAAACCTGCCTCAGAGCCTAGTCCCTTTGGAGCTTATGATACTAACTTCAATAGATACAGAATTATCCTCCCTTTTAAGAAAATAGAGCATGACTTATGGCAAGGCTTCCTTCTCAGAAAATAGTAAGCTGGATAATTTTTTTATCTGTGGGATATTTTAATACAATCCACAAATCTCATGTATCAGTTTTTTTCCCCTGCTCCTGGATGTCTATACCTTCCCTTGTCCTTTTAAAATTTTTACGTCCTTTCCCTCTATTTTTTTAATCTCTCTAACACACTCTGTTTCTGCATATTAATCATTCATTTAACCTTCAGATAACTGCATGAATTAACCACAAAGAGCCCCAAGATGACTAATGCCTAGGATGGACTACATCATGGTATAAAACTTGTGGATTAATTGGCAATTTATGCATCATTCTTCCCAAGTCATGTTTTTTTCTCCCCTGGCATTCTTTTCTAACCTGTGGTATTGTGATATTTCCTAGATATTTTTCAGAGAAAACTCTGTTTATTTTCTTTCTCCCGTCCAATTTTCTTTCTCTTCCCATCCTTAGCATGCATATTGGTAATTCATATTTGATTATATGTATGGTGACTTTTCCTGGCCTGGGAGTTTTTAGGTCGATCAGAGACATTTCTTATTCATAAAATGGAGGAATGCAGAATAACCGGACATCTCAGATCGGTAGAAACCCTTAAAGCTTCTGCTGGTATCTATGCCTTAAGTATTCTTTAGTAACCTTTGCAAGTACTTATATTGTAGGATACAAGGCTGCAAAGAGAATAGAGATTGAATGGGAAAATAATTTTTCTGGAAAAAAAAAAATCCTGTTGAAAACTACATTTGATCTGGATGTTAGAACCATCAGCATTGAAGAGGTGCAACAGAACTCAGCGACATTGAGCATAAGATTCACCCAAATCAGCAGAACACCTTTGTCTTTGCCAGTTTTGTGCTTTCTGGAATAGGCGATTGATCTACACTGCAGACACTTGACAGTGAAGAAGCTGAACATGCATTTAGATATGGGATACTGTGGTGAATAGCGAGGGGTATCACAAATGGAAGAAAGAAAAATCAGTAAATACGATCTGTTGATGAAATTAGTAGACAGTGAATGTGCTGCTATGTGTAAACTTCCCATGCCAGGTGCAACTATTTTCCAAGTTTCTAGTCAGACATCAGGAACTAGTACAGTTAATTTAAAAATATAGACAAGATGTGGTAAGCCACATTATTCTGATCTAGAAGAAATGTAGCTTTGATAATTTTAAGAACTTTGTTTGTGGTAGGAAATGAACACAACAGGTTTAACTAAAGCACTTAATCCCTATATGAAATCTGATTGTATGAGATACAGCACACGTAACATATTTCCCAACCTCCAGTCCTGGCTGGAGCTGTGAAAAATTTCTCTAAATCAACATACTGATGTACAGACCATAACTGTTCTGAGCAACTATGATTAGAAAAACACTAACATAAGATCTCTTACATGGACTGTACAATCTGAATCGTACCTTTTTACATCTATTGTTAAAGAAAGACTTTAGGTACTTAAAAAAGGATAAAAGCAAGTAAAATGCTCTCCCCTCCAGCCCACACATTTCTGTTCTCCTCAGAAAACTGAAATACTTTACAAATTCTCTACATAGGCTTAGTTCCTTCTGCCTTTCCAAAATACTTCTCCTGCATTTCTGCAAAATAAAACCTTGTAGAGGTTGCTGAGGTCTTGCACCTGTTTTTAAGCATTCAAGGAGCAGCAATAACAGAATGCATCTTTTCCTTGGGGACAGCTTGAACAGCAGATGACAAGCAGTATTATCAGCTGCTACAGCCAACCAGTCTATTGTGCTAGTATCTGTTGCTACATTTTGCTTGTGTCCAAGGCATTCTTCATCCTTCCAACATCATCCCAAAGGAAGCTTAAAGAAAAAAATGGGAGCATCTTTCCATCATGTAAATAAATATGAGTCATTGTCGTGTTTCATCTGGTTGGACCCAAATTACGAGAATTCAGCTTGCTGACTCTTCTGAATGAGTTTCACACCAATCTGACAAGGTATTTCAAATTTCATTAGAAGATAAAAATGAAAGCTTGATATTGACACAAGAAATAATTTACTTAGAACAGGGTTCTCTTAACGCCTGGTGAAGATTAAATGTGGACTTGATTTTTAAAGCTGAATATACAACAGCTCAGGAGTCTACAAAAATTAGTCATTGCCACCTCAAATGGTAAGTCTTAGAAACTGCAAACAAGTTGGTGACAGGGTGGAACATTTTTCTGATGCAAGTTCAACAAACCACCTATTTGTTCCATCTTCCTGCAGCTAGAGTCTCTGACACAAACTTTTTGTTAACAACCTTTTGTATTAACCATATGGGAACAGTGTAACTGATATGAGAATATCAGTCATAATTATATGCTGTTCATCCTTTAAAATAATGCAGAAAGTCTGTTATAATCTGTTCTCCTTCACTAACACAATAGATTCATTGGCTGTAACAGTCAATTACTTTTTTTTTCAGCCATCATTCAAGATGTCCCCTGTGATGTGCTGCACTGTTATTTCTACTCCCTTCACACATGTCTCTGAAATTTATAAAAGTGAAAGAGCTCAGAAACATATACAAATTCTTATTATCTTGAAGAGAAAGTAGGACATGTAAGAGATATTTCACACCCACCATCCATTTGCCAGTCTAGCCAGTAAGTCTTTCCATGGAACAAGGCACTATTTAATACCAATAAGAGAACTTGTTCCTAAAGTGGCTTCATTCTCCATATTAAGTATGAGGACATCTAATAACCGTGGACACTCAAACTGAATTCTCTTTAAAACTTCTAAGGAGGACACTTTGGTCAAAACTTCCTGAATGTAAATGTTGCAATGGAAAAAGATTGGATCAGATCTTAATTATGTTTTTTGTTGGGGTTTATTTTTCAGTTTGGTAATTTTATTTTTTTTAAGCAGAAGACCTATTTAAAAAGTTATAGAAAGCCAAAGAATGATTCCTTCTATACCTAAGTCCATTCATTAGCTCTTGAGGCAAACAGAATCACAGACACACTCATGTGAGAGAAAAGACAATTTTGCCCTTTTGGCAATATTCTGTCGAGAGTGAAAAAAAGCAAAGAAAAGCAACTGTAATTCATGTACTCCATTTTATGTACTTTACAGTTCTATTTCTTCTATGTTTAAAGCCAGCATATATCATTTTTTTCTGACCAAAGTTTAAATCCCACAGGACATGCTAGGTTTTTGAGACAGAGACTATACATAAATAAAACCTCATGGTACCGCCGTGTCATTTTCTTCTTTCCTTCTCTACTCTGTTACTTTATTGACTGTTATAGTAATCCATAACTATATGTACCACTGTTTTAATAATGCAAAAGATTTACTTTGTAGCTAAGCCATTAATATACATCATCAGTTGGTTTTCAAGAACATGACTAATGCATCAACAATAGTGGGTTTGATAACCTTGTCATTCACATCGAGCCAATATTCAAAGAAACTTGACTTGCCAGAGACTCACCTTTACAGTAATGATTAAGGGCTTTCAAAATCCCAAGTGGCTGTCAGTATATAGAAATTACTGCTGCAGAAGATCAGAGGGAAAAAAAAATCCAGGCATGTTTTTCTTAAACCTCCATGATCAACCCTAATGCCACATTGTCAAAGTACAGGTAAACAAATATGCTTCAAGGTATAAATTAGTGAAGAGAGAACCATGAAGAAATTCCTTACTCACAGACCGCATTAACTATTTAGCTAGTGTCTTCTGAAGTGATATGTGTCTGTGTGCCCTTCTTTGTAACACCACGGGTTGGACAACCCCAGGGGACACGATACAGAACATGGCAGAACACGGGTAGGATGCAATACTTCTCATTCTTAGAGAAACATGGTATTTCCTATGGTTTTTTTTTTTTTTCAACAGTTGAAACTCTTATTTGTTCTCTGCTAACTTCACAATGGTGCTCTGAGATGATCTACGCAATAAGGAAAGCTGGTGCAGAAGCAGGACCAGAGTATTGTTATTTCCTGTAGAAGCTAGGAACTGTGAGCAAAGATTAGACCCTACTGAATTCCCATCCACCTGCAAATCGAGAGACCAACTCTGCATTAGATGTCTTACTGACGCTGAGATATGAGAGACATAAAAACAAGCATGGGTGGCAGTGACTGTACTTTTAGAGATACAATCTAGAAAAGACTGCTCCTAATACAGGTGAGAAACATGAGCTTTTGCAGAATGCAATTTTCCGTCTTCATATGATAAGGTTTCACACGCTATCAGGAATACAAATGGGTAAAAAGTATTTTGGTTCTGTAACCAAACAGAGAAAATTGGTGGGGAGCAGATGCAAAAGGCAACTTGTTCAAAAAAAAGATTAAGTTTTGATGAGATAGAAAAGTTGTAAAAAACCCTCTTATTGAGTTAAAACCCTCTCTCTTTTCTTTTTTTAACTTAAATAGTTATTTCACTTTAAATAATCTTAATTTAACTTAAAATAGGCACTTTCAAAAGAAAAATGTCACTTTCAAATGGGAAATGAAAAGAAGACATTGTGTATTTTATATAAAGACATCTGCCCAAGGAGAATTCCCTGCAACATTTAAGAACAGGCACGGTATTAACAGATGACTGGTATGCTCTGTTTCCTTCCTGGGCTACATACAGCCTTTTTCTCATCACATGACAAGAAGTGATAAAATTAATCTCTTTATGTTCCCACAAATCAATCTTCAGTAGTGGAAACAGAATTAAACACATCAGCTCCACGAAATTTGTGGTGTTTTTCCCTGTGACTTGATTATCCTGCAGTGATGCCATCATGATAGACACTATCTCATGAGGCACAAAGACAGATTTCCTTTTGGGAATATACTGTTTCATTTGTTGGAGGGGAAGGCATTACTTAAAGGCACAGTAAGCAAAGGGATTTTCCCACACTGTAAGTGGTCAGGAGAGAGAAAGGAAGGAGACACAAGTTTTTTTGCAGTTTGTAACAATAATGACTTTCTAGAAGCCAATGCACCGATACCAAGGATGACTATTTACAAAACCTAGCACTATAACCCATGCTTTTGAAAATACGAACTGCAATCTACCTCTCTGTACTCTCTAGAAATTGAAGGCAGTGGGAAATCTCAGCAACTGATGTGAAATAAATATCTTCTAGGGGATTGGAAGATATAGGAGAAAAGTGATGAAGTTACTTAAAATTTAAAATGTAGGCATTTTAATATAAATGTATTTTTTAAAGATCACAGATGAAGATAATCTTGTTCAAGGAGGCAACTTGCTCTGAGCTGAGAGCTTAAAAATAACAGCTTTGTTTTTTGCCTTATCATGCACCATCTCACTGCTTTAAGCAATACAAGGTCTGAGACGGGCTTATAGTATGTTAAAAGGAAAAAGGTAGCATGAAAACTTTCCCCTAGCAACAGAGATAGAACATTTAAAAGCTGTCACACCTGAAAACAGTGTGACAAAAACACTGGGTGGTGAATCTGACGTTATTACATAAAACTTTGCTTTATCTCCAGATGTAACCAGTTCACGAGCAGAAGGCAGCTGCTGAACTACCTACTGCTATGTCTTCGTTCCACCACCCCACTGCAGCAATGCGATAGCTGCTCATGCTTGAAAAGTCCTACGATATAGTACTAAGCAGGTGTATCAGTGTAACCAGGACAACACTATGGTTGCTAGGGGAATTAAAAGAAAATAAAGAACCGAACACCAAACTTAGAGTCCACTGAAAAGTTCTGCTGCTAAATTAGAAACAAAAAAGGATGATGGGCCATGTTGTACATATTCTCCAATTCATCATTATCTATCCTTCAGTGTTATTCACAGGACAAAGCAAAAATCAACAAAGCAAAAACCCCTGCCAGCCAGCCTCAATATTCAATGATATTGATATGTGTCTTAGAAGTACATGTACCACATAATTCATCATCCCATCTTTTTTTCAAATAGCATTGTTCTTTAATGCTAACCCCCCTAACTTCACAACACAGTTTTGAGTGATTTAAGTCTTATACTAAGTAAAATGAGAGTATGAGAACACCACAGGACATACTGCTTTGAGAGATCCCGCTCTCCCTTGGATCCACCTCTGTTAGTGTTTTCAGTCAGATCAGATGGGCTCTTTGGAAGCAAATCTCCCCGTTGTCTCCACTGACCATGCTTCAGTTCACATTATGGAGTGGTCTCTGAGTCCTTTCAAATTAATTTGGATTGGAAGATGCACACCAATAGCATATCTAACACCCTCAAGACACCAGCAGGAGTTCAGTCCATGGGACCAAATAAAAGCAAATGTTAAATAGATTCTCCTGACATGCATCCAGTATGGATGGTATGTCCTCAGCAGCAACTGCTTTGCTCTGCAGAACTTTCCTCTTGGTGTCCTTTACTTGCTGATGTAGCTAAACTCTAGAAAACTTTGACACATCAGTAGTATTTCAGATAGCATGCTCTTTAATGTTACATGTGTTATGCTGCTCTTACTTAACCACATGTGATATCCCATAAGCAGCTAGTAGAAAATATTTTGCCAGAAGAAGTAACTCTATTAAAACCAGAACTATCAGATAGTTGTAAAATATGTTGTTGTAAAATCCAGCATCAGCCAGCTTATAAAAAAAATTACTGAAAACTGTATCTATCACCTCTCCCCTCTGTGGCCTATGATAAAGGAGTTGATGGTTAACTCCATCCAAATTACAGATTGACTGGAGGGAAGCATATTATAATTAGTCCTAAACTAAAGATCGGATGCCTAAAAAGCAGGACAACTAGTTAACTAGCAAACACAAGTTATATTCTGAAAACAATACAACAAAATCACCATAAAAGGGATTGAGAGTTCTTATTTAGAAATAAAGCTAGAATCACAGAATATCTCAAGTTGGAAGGGACCCATAAGGATCATCTAGTCCAACTCCCTGCTCCTCGCAGGACTACCTAAAACTAAGACATATGGCTAAGAACATCATCCAGACATTCCTTGAACTCTGACAGGCTTGGTGCCATGACTACTTCCCCGGGGAGCCTGTTCCAGTGGCTGACCACCCTTTCAGTGAAGAACCTTTTCCTAATGTCCAATCTGAACTTCTCCTGATGCATCTTCATTCCATTTCCTTGTGTCCTATCGCTGGTCACCAGAGAGAGGAGATCAGCACCTCCTCCTCGGTTGCCCACCTTGAGGAAGTTGTAGACTGCGATGAGGTCACCCCTCAGCCTCCTCTTCTCCAGGCTGAACAAACCAAGTGACCTCAGCCGCTCCTCCTAAAGTCTTGCCCTTGAGACCTTTCACCACCTTGGTCATCCCTCTCGGACACACTCTAATAGTCCGATGTCCTTCTTCTACTGAGGTGCACAAAACTGCACAGTACTCAAGGTGGGGCTGCACCAGTACGGTGTAGGGTGGGACAATCACCTCCCTCGACTGGCTAGCTACGCTGTGCTTGATGCACCCCAGGACAGGTTTGGCCCTTTTGGCTGCCAGGGCACACTGTTGACTCAATTCAACTTGCCATCAACCCAAACCCCCAGATCTCTTTCCATGGGGCTGGTCTCCAGCCTCTCATCCCCCAATTCGTATGTATAGCCAGGATTGCCCTGTCCCAGGTGGAGAATCCAGCACTTGCTCTAGTTAAATTTCATGCAGTTGGTGATTGCCCAGCTCTCTAGTCTATCCAGATCTCTCTGTAAGGCCTCTCTACCCTCGAGGGAGTCCACAGCTCCTCCTAGTGTAGTATCGTCAGCAAACTTACTTGACGTACATTTGATTCCTGTATCCAGATCATTTATAAAAACATTGAAGAGAACTGGCCCTAAAATCAAGACCTGGGGAACCCCACCGGTGGCTGGCCACCAGCCTGATGTAACTCCATTTACTAAAACTCTTTGAGCCTGACCCATCAGGCAATTGCTCACGCCACGTATTACGGACTTGTTTAGCTGTATTTCTGGACATTTTATCCAGAAGGATACTGTGAGAGACAGTATCAAAAGCTTTGCTAAAATCCAAACCCACCACATCTACTGGCTTCCCGTGGTCAGCTAGATGGACGACCTTGTCATAACAGGAAATTAAGTTGGTTAAGCAGGACTTTCCCCTTGTGAACCTGTGCTGGCTATGACCAATGTCTGCATTGTCTCTCAAGTGTTTTTCAACAACTCCCAGAATAATTGTCTCCATAATTTTATCAGGCACTGAAGTAAGACTGACAAGCCTGTAATTACCAGGATCTTCCTTCTTACCCTTCTTGAAAATTTGGACAACATTTGCCAGCTTCCAGTCAACTGGGACCTCTCCAGACTCCCAAGACAGTTGGCAAATAATGGAGAGAGGTCCCACAATGCAGCTATGTGACAGTAACTATCTGCACCCTAGTAGTAAAAATACTACAAAGGTGTAGCATTGCTTGAGCTTTAGTGTGATAGAGACTGTCCCCAAATGAAAAACCCATGATTTTTCACAAGCAACCAAAACAGGATGAAGAAATCAAAGCACAGAGACAATAAGGCACCCAGATAAATATATATTCTTCATTCTTTCTTGTAGAGATGCTATGCAATAGAATTATGACATTTTGCCCTTTGTAATCTCACTTCAAATATATATAATTAAACTTTAACCCCATGGACTTTTATCTCAGAATGTCCTCTATTCTTTTTAATTCCACAAATGATCCCAAGACATAAACCAAAGAGAAGTTTGATCTTTTTTCTTTTTTTTTTTTTTTTGAGAAACTGAAAGTTCAAAATGAAAATGGCTACTTCCTATGTGGGTTTCTGTTTCAACAGAAAATATTTTCTATTATATGTTTGACAGATTTTTTTTTTTTGATTGGCTCCTGTTGTAATGTGGATTTTTCATTAAATCTTAAGTTATTTGCTCAGAGGGGAATGGAAATCTGGCTGCTGTCCAGTGATGGAGAAATAATATTCAGGCAATCAAATACCACAGAGATGCGTCTGGTCTAAGAATAAAACAGAGGCGCTGGGGAAAAAAAGTATCAGTCTCCTCACAAGACAGGGACCTAAATGGAGGAAGTCCTAGCCTAAACAAGTGTGTATGACAGAGGTTATCACCACAGGTGGGTGGATCTCTTACAGAGCAATTCAGTTCAAAACTCCAGATTTTTTTTAACAGTGGGGGGGTGTGTGTGTACACATAAAAAAAGAAATCTCAAAATCAAAGCCTAAGAACCATTTTAGTTTTCTAGTTAGCTAATGGGAGCACTTCAGGCCATTTGGAAAGGAAATTCAAATGAAATGATTCTCTGTTAATGGTGTGGGACCTCATATGTCAGCTACAATCAGTTTGAAAAGCTCTCTTAACTTCATGGTGGCTTTGCTGAGCAGCTGTCTAGGAAAAACATATTTTTCTGCCTCCATTCTTGGACAAGTACACTTAGAGGTTTAGGAAAGGGGCAAGGGATGTCTGTCAAAGTACTTGCTCTCAGAGATCCTATTTAGACTTTTACATCTTTTATGATGGGATGCTCTTCAGTGCAGTGTGCAAGACATGGAAGGTGTCCTGCATAGGTAAGGTCAGCAAAAAAATTTTAAAATCTGTTCATAACTGAGTGGTCCATGAAAATTATCCCAGGGAAGTAACTTGTAATCAGCAGTAAAAATGCAGTATCAGAGCACAGCATAAAGGCACTCTCACTCTCAGCAACTTCAAAGATTTGTATTATGGGAAATACAACTTACCCTTTACTGCAAGAGTCTCATGGGTGAAAAAAAGCAGCATTACACCCTTTCACCCTACAGTTTGCTTGGAAAAAGGACTGGTGGGACAAAAATGTTGACTTCTTTCATAGACATTGTAACATAGGTTTTTTTGTCTTGCAGCTGAACTGAATGCATGCTCACAAATCGCTCTGCTTTGGAACTGGCCAACAATAAGAGATGATAATCAAAGTGACCGTGGCTGTCTCCTTCTCCTGGGTTCAACCATGTGTTTCACTTGCTTACAGGATGGAATCTGTTTCCATTTCATATAAGGCCAGTGAACCTCCTTCATTTATGCAAAAGAGGAGCTGTCCGTGGATCTCATCATGATGCGGGAAAGTGGAGCCAAAGAGAGACAGTGGTGCTGCCTTGCCTGATATTTCATGGAAGGAACATCCAATTGTGTGTTTAGGGGATGAAATATGGGGAAAATGTCAAAGGTGACTTTACAATTGCTTCCTCTGAAAGGAATCCACACAATGATCAACTCTAAACCAGAGTTAATGCTCTCCAATCTTCCCTAGTCCAGCCCTTTCCAACCTTGGGATGCCAATAGCCTGTGGAGATGCTGAGAAGTTCCTAGTAAGAGCATCACAAGATTTTGTTTTTCAGTCAAGTTCAGGAATCTTGTCTCTGTTCACTTTGACTTGAGGGTGATGCCATAAAATGTGAACTATTCTATTTTAAAAATACCTCACATACTCAAGTAACGTAGAGTTCTTTTTTTATTGTTCAAGAGTAATGACTTGTCAGCTTCCTCCCCACTCTTTCCTTTACAGAACGAGATACATACATCATCTTTCAAAAGAAGCAGCGCTGCCGTGACATTTAGAAAATGTTGTTCCAGTGTATGTGTATATATTTTTAAAGGGACTACAATTTATGAAGTAAGATTGTTTAAGCAATACGAACAAAGCTCATTTCTTTATGCATGCTTTATACAGCAACTGTGATGTGTCTAAAGGTTATACTTCATTTCACTATAATGGGTAAAACACAGAAAGGATAGTCTGTTTTTACCACTGGCACTGGCTGGAGTTACTTTTCCCAGTCGCACAGAGGAGCACTGTACCTCAGCGCCGGGAGGTTGCCTTAAAATCTTGGCATAGACCTATGGGATGGAGAACAGGCTCATAGCAGGGTGAGTGCATGGGGAGACTATTTGGAAACTCCAAGGAGAGGACTGCGAACTTCTCACATACTGTGGGACAAACTGTAAATGACTCGTTATACACCAGTATGCAAGGCAGGGGGATAATAGGGGACAGCAGGGGCCCGAGGAACAAACTGGAAAGAGCCATTTTTGAGCAATGACTCTGATCGCCCCCGAGCCACGCACCAAAGACAACGGGGACAGGTGCAAGCCAGAGGAGCAGTGTCTTTGGAAGGAGCAGATGACTTTAAGAGATAATTAACTTTCCTCCAGCTCAGGGATTAGGAAGAAATTCCTCTGCACTTGCCAGGCTGATGCATTGTAGGCTTGAATTTTGAACCAATTCTCTGTGCAGCAAAGGACATTACATTTCAGGCAGTTGCCTTGCATCATGTGCTTAAATTCCTCTCTGCTAAATTCAGAACTGTAGGGCTGGAAATTGCTCTCCTCCCACACAGGGTCCAGAGCAGAGCAGTGCCTGACACACAATTTTCTTCTCTTTGTACCTGCAGAACAAAGCTGCTTAAAAAAGTAAAATGACAGCCCCCCCCCCCCCCCCCCCTGCTCTATACACATATTCCACCATTAAATGATGCAAATAAACCTATCTGTTTACATTGCAAATATAGCTGAACTGGTAGGGCAATAGGGAATTAATTGAAGAACTTACTCGACAATGAAGACCCTTATGAAAAGTAACTCAACCATTAAATTACTTGCATAAGAGAACGGTAATGGTGATTGGAGCCCTACTGAAAATAAAGGCCAAATGAGATGGAATGAATAATTCCCAGGATTTACGTACAGCACCTTATACTCCAGATTTTCTTGCATAACTAAACCAACTTAGAGGGAAAAAGAATTACAAAAGGGAATATGTGTTAAAAGAAAAAAAAGAGAGAAAAAGATATAAATGTCTCTGAGGAAGATAAAAGTAGGAATGACAGCAGCAAACCAAACAGCATTTCTCATGGCTATTGCTACTTAAATACCTGACAGCTCAAATATATCACACCTTATCTCTGAACCTAAAATTTTCCCTCTCCTCCATACAGATAAATTTTACTCTCTGCCATTTCATGGGGGAAGAAACTGAGGCAAAGGAGGAAAGCTAAATTGTCCACTGTTGCCCACTTCTTCGGACGTGAGCCCATAAGAAAGTACAGGCATCTTGACTGTCTGGAAAAAATGCTCAGATCATACTACCCTGCTTTGTGAGTGGAGAGGAGCAAGTAAAGAAGGGGCAAAATCCTGCTGCATTGACATACTCTTGTCTAGGAAGGGCTGTGGGACTGATGTGGTTGTGTGGTTCAGGGCTGCTTATAGGATGCAGAGAGGCTGTGCTTCCCCTGCGCTGCTTTTTTGCAGGGTACCACAGTCTCTTCCTGGCTTGAAGGAGGGATGACCACATGTAAATATGGTCAGAATAGCCAAACATACTTGCAAAGAAAGGGGAAAAGCCCTACTGAAGCCACAAAAAGAAGAGATTTGCAGATTGCAGCTCTTCCCCCATCTTTTCTCAGTGTTCGCAATACAAAACCCTGGAAATAGGGCAAGACTTGGAAAGGAACTTTGTCTACACTGAATCTGACAAAATAAGATGACTGGGGACAAAGACAAAAGAAAAACAGTTTTTGTCCTTCATTTTTGAACATCAGAAAAAATACAGTACTTAGTAAGATACTCAGAAAGTCAGAGTTTGCCTGGGGCTTTCATTAAAACATTGCTTGAGGGAAGGATGAACAAGACGAATAATTAACACGTCTGCATGTTGCTTTGGCTTGAGAGCAATGCTGCACATAATAGGTGTTTGACAGCATGAATTCAGTCAGATATTCAGAATGCAAGTATTGCCACTTGTCTGAAACAGGCTTATTTGCTGGAGCTGGTTTAACTTGCTAGGAGATTTGTTTGCAGATGGATTAACTAGAAAAAAGTGTGAGGGGGCTCAGTTGGTACTCCATGTGCTGGTGATTTATTACCCGTGACTACAGACACACATACACAGACCTACATATCTTTCTGAATAATGCTATAGGAAGAGATGTCAAAAAACCAACTCCTTGTACAGTATCTGGAGCTACTTTTTAACCATGCTTATGCTCAAGTTTCTTCTGTGCCAGACCTTTCTGATATACATGCCTACTGCCTGATATTTCTTGTGAAGACAAAGCCTCTCACGGGACGTGGTTTGTCTTGAACTCGCACTTGTCTGAGTACTGAAAAGCTGAGACACTGATGAGAAATGAAATCAAAGAGGAGGATCTGGATCTCTAGTCACTAAATAGGTCTGAGAAAATAAAAGCTGTCAGGCTGAACTAAACTAACCTATGCCTTTTCCTTGAAGGTGTCCACTGGTATATGCTACGTTGGAAATGACAGGCATAAACCATCCAGCAGCTGATAGTTTAGGGACTTGGGACAAAGATTGTACCTCATGTTCAGCAGTACCATGGTGATCCTATCCATTCTGAATTTGATTAATCCCTTTTAAAACTCATTTACTTTATTGTTCTCTCAAATATCCTGTGGCAATTACTTCCACAGATTTCTCTTTACACACTGTGAAAACACTGTGAAAACACAATTCTTTTTTGGAACCTTGCTGCCTAGTGAGTCATAAGCTCTCCACTGGTTCTTGTTTTATGAATTCTGCAAGTTTCTCATTTTATAGACCTCTGTCACTGTAAATTTGACTCCCAGTCATCTCTTCTTTTCTAATCTAAAGAGCTAATCTTGCTTAGTTTGTCCTCGTAGTGGAAGCTGCCACATTCCTCTGATCGTGCCTGTTGTGTACACGTTATCCTCTGTAGCTCCAGGGCACTTCCCATCAGTAAAGCAGAACTGCACACATGCCACTTGAGATGTGGGAGCACCACACGGGTAGTGTATAACGTCATAACGATACTTTTCTCTTTTGCTATTATTTCTAACAAGTCCCCAGATCTGATTTGTCTTTTGATCACTGACCAGATGCCAGTGCCCTGAGGGCACCACCAGCCCTGACTGTCCCTGCCCAACCCCTCCGGGGCTCCCCGCATGCCACCCACAGCCCAGAACCCCATTTCAGCCCCACCTGGGTCTCCCCCCGAGCCTTCCCACAGGGAGCAGCCATCTCTCACTGCTCTCTGAGAGCTGATTCTTTTGGAGACTATCTACAGTTACTCCAAGACCTCTTTCCTAAAGTGGTAGTAGCTAATTTAGTGACCATGGTTGCACTTAGAGTTATTTCCCCTAGCCCCTATGGGTTATTCTGCATGGATCTTAAATTATTTGCTAAGTCTTAAATTGTCAGACTTGAATTTACCCAAGCCTTTTTGGTAAAATCATAAGCATTTGACTTTTTTAGCAACCCAAGTCATCACAACTTCACCATTTCTCTTGCAGTTCCTCAGTCAGTTATAAAGATAGACCAAAGAATTTTGTACCAGCCACCAGCTCTGACATTTCATTGGTTTCTCCCTTTCCTGAGTCTTGTCTTGTTTTCTCCTCGAGGGACCCACTATTTTCCTTCCACAGCTGAAGACTGGAAATGCCAGCCATTCACACCTTATTTCTTCTGCCCTCTGTGATCCAAGGAGTCTCATTGCTGGGAAGAAAGTGAGATTGAAATCTCACATCCCAGCAAAGAAAAAGGTAGCATTTTTGTGCTCATGAGGAACATGAGTCACGGGAATATGTTGGTTTGCTTTTTAGCAGTATCCTTATTCTCTCTACAGTTTAACTTAAGTAATACATTAGATAAAATATGCAGTTGAACATTGCCCATAATCCCAATTTAGATGTGCATTACACTATTTAAGTAGCTGACAGAATTTGACAATGCCAACAAAATATCCTTGAAGGAATGAAATAGGTTTCAGCACTTATGTAATCAGTAGTAATGTGAAAAACATTATTTGTGTCTGATATTTTTGTGGATATGGCCTTTTTCAAGTTTCATTGCAGTTGTGTGAAGATTATAGCAATTCACATTCCCTGATCTTTGACATGTTTTCCAATACTTCCACAGCAATTTTAGCAAAATTTTGTTTCAGGTATTATTTCCTCTGCCATGTATAGTCCTTTCTGAAAGAAAGGAACTAAGCAGGTATGTCAGCTGTCCTGTGGAGCATGAAAAGATTGTTAATATTAAGAAAAAGTATTAAAATTAAAACTGATTGATTAAATTAATTAAATGTGACTGAGCAGTACTTAATAAAATCTTAATACTATAACAACTCCATCTGAAACTTTGAAAACATTCCCCTCCCTCCAGCATTTAAAAGCTATTACTTGAAGTTACTCCTGACCTTTGCATGCGTCGGACATGTAGAAACCAATTCTTTCCAGCTGACTAAGAATGGACAATAATATCACATACAAAGTCCATTGGAAATTAAAGCCTTTTATAGCACACAAGACAGGAAATTGGGTCTATAAATTCAAGAGGCAGATGACATCCTTTGATTGCTTGTATAAAGGAGAAATTATTCTAAATAATGCACCATCTTCTATTTAAAGAAACTGAGTTGTATCCAAGAGGAATTGTTACTCTTTTTATATGCATATACATATATATGTACACACACACATATAGATAAGTGACCAAAAGCAGCTTGAAAAGGTTTTCCCAAAGGGTTTCCAGAGTTGAGTTTGTATTCTTGCACCACCACTCCACCTCTGAAACGTAGCATGGAGCACAGAAACACTGAATGCAGGAGTGATTCAAGAACCGAAAGATACAAACCATGGGAAAAAAATCTTTATGTCATACAAGCAGTTATTTTTTAGAGCAGAAGATCTAGGAAAGTCTAAGATGAAAAGAAGGTCTCTTCTCTGGTATAGCACCAAGAGATTAGGGTAGATGAACAAAATAAGGATCTTGCCTGACAGGTATGGAACCCAGCAGTGTCATTGGACCATTTCTTGAAATATCAAAGGTAAAAGCAAACCCAAAGGTAACAACATTAGAATAAGGAAGAAGGACAAACTATGTTGAAAAGCAAATAAAAAAGAAAGCTTGAGTGAAAGTAGTGTTAAAATGGAGCAGAGAGGGGGAAAAGAACAGTTTTCAGGTGGAAGTTTACAGATTACTAGCAATAAGGTTAGACTGGATCTTTGAGTGATACATTTCCTTGTGTATAGGCTGCCTTACAGCAGTGCAGTGTAAAATTAAGGGGGGAAAGGGAGATTAGTGGTCATTTTGTTACTGGCTCTTCCTCTCCAGTGTTTGTTGGAGAAATAGCAAAAGGAATAGTTACCCGAGTCCCCGTGGTGACTCCCTTCAAATCCTGTCAACTGGCTAAAGAGAGTGTATGGCACAAACTGAAAATCCATGTTGGGATGAGTTAAACAGAAATGGCTGAAGTAGGCTCGGAGGGCATTTTCACCCATCTTGTCCTTCACCGCTTGCATTTTTCCCATATCGACTCTGCTGATTCTTCTCCTAATACAATACAATATCAGCTCTAATCTAGAAAAGATGGAGAAGCCATGCAACTTGAGAAAGGAGTGAGAGGTTAGCAGACATAAATATCATACCTTTTGGTTAGACTTCCGCTTCTAAAGTCACATCAATGCTTTAACCACGACTTATACCATTAACAAAAAAACAACCAAAAAACCACTCCACAAAACAATATAGCCTACAAAGTTTTCTAGGATCAACAAAAGGTGTGAAACCTGATTGCACAGATACTTGTGTGTGTGGACCCCTCTATGTGCCCAGCTGCCCTGCACTCCTTGTTGGGCTGGCTGCCCCTCGCAGCGAGGAAGAGCTGGCTGCTGTCACTTGAGAAAGGCCACAGCTTGGGGACTCTGCCCTCCACTTGGCTGGGGATGCAACACCTTCCTCTTAATTTGTTTAAAATTGGCAGTGGTTTAATGTCACTGGATAGAAGAGGCAGACTGGCAGGCAGCCCAAATGGCTAGAAAATGGATTTTTTTGGCCATTCAACTTTGGCAAACTGTTTAGCCCTGGAGTAACTGGGCATGTGAGTTAGTGTTTTAGTTCAAATCAGTTGAAGCGAATCCCCTGTACGTCCCCCTGTCCTGGGCGCTGATTTGCACTGCAGCATCATCTTGGAACATGCAGAGTAGCAGTTTCTTTTTGGATGAAACAAAACGGGAAGATGCACTCAAGGAGGGCATCCATTGCATCACCTGCTAAAGAGAGGTGCATTTGGATCACGGGTGAGACTAGAGCTCAGCCAAAGTAAAATCCCCCCAAACCTGTACAGTGTTGACTTCAGGTCCTCAGCACCAAAGGACCGTCTGGCTTTCCTGATGGATTTCTGCTGCGCCACACTTCTTGCTAGTGGAAACACAGCTACTGTGGTTCAAACCACCCAGGGACTAAGATTTGCCAAGCTGCCAGTCCAGTTAGCTGAGCATATGGAAAAAAATAAGGCTAAAAATGCAACACTTCTCCTCTTAGTTGTGCCTTCAGGCAACAGAGTAAAATTAGGATAGGAAAGCCTGAAAACAGATGTTCTCCGCTCCCTCATTCAAACCATTTATAGAGTCCTGTTTACTCCTAATAGCCCCGCTCATACACATCAGCTTACTGTAAGCAATTAAATCATAATATGTATTTTAAATTAAATTGAGCCATGACAATCATTCCTTTTGGTATCCAGTGCTAATCACCTCTTAGAGAGTTTACACTGCCAATGGATGGAAAATATATGTGTAATTTTGATAACACTTTTGCTGACAAAATCATTTAACTGATGGCAGTGAAATCTAAGATTGGAAGTGAATCATGCCAGACAAAATAATTATTGCCTGCTATAATTTCCCCCCCCAAAGGCCACCTGCATTATTTATATGATCTATTAAACTGTGCATATTTTTAAAGAGTTTAGTTACATTTTCAGAGTGACCTATTCAAATCAAAACAGCATTTTCTAAACTCTGGATTATAAATGTCATATAAAACGTATTTTTATAATTTAAAATAAAAACTATGAATGGCAGTCACCTAAAGTGAGAGAAGGGAAACAGAGATACACTGGGACTTAAAGGGCTCTGTCCCGACTTGTCTTGATTACTCCTGTGTTTGGCTTGGATGGTCTGTCTGGTTTAAGGGGTATACTTCAGCAGCTTTTTTAGCTTAACTTTCCCTGATGGCCTTTTAGGCAGTACAGTTTTGCCATACAATTTTATAGACTCTCATGTGAGAAGTGCTGCTCTGCATCGATATACGGTCCTGCTCACTTAATCCAAGTTTAATTTTACGGGGATGTGGAGTTATTCAAAGTAGGGCACTCTGCAGAGGCCTCCTCTGCAAGGACAATTACTCAGTGGACAGTAATAAAAAGTGAACTTGAGTATTCAAATCCTGCCATGAGCTTTCACTGGCATTCCTTACAAGATTTAAAATGTCTGTCTTCTGTTCTCCTTAGAGCATATTCCCAGAGTTGCTTCAAATTGGGCTTCTGTTTTTGATCTAAGACAGATTGGTCTTGCCATTTCTTTGTACTGATGATGTCTCAGACACTATTCCCATAGAAACTTCAGCAATAAAAATTCTTCTGTATGCAACAGGAGTAATACTAAATTTTAGTTGCAACAGATATAATAGTTGCATATTAAAGAGACCTTTTTTGATGATGGTACTTATATGGCTGCTATATAGAACTATTAAAATTTGTGGTTGCCATTTTCAAACATGTTTCTCAAAACTAATGCATCTAAATCTCATTGATACTATTCTCAGTCTGATTATTTTCTGTTACAGTGGCTTTAATGCAACCCAGAGGTGCTCAGCAGTTTTGGAACAAAATTCCATAGCTAAAGATGGATTTAAGAATCTGCTGTAAGCATCAGGGACCTTCTGTTCCCTCATAGGTTATTTTACACATTATATAGTTAAATAAAAGGAAGGCCTTGAGATACGAGTACAATTCAGTGAATATTACAGCCAAGCCAAATCTGTCAAAATATGTAAGAGAATGTTTCCATTTTCATGGTTTAGATCATCAGTTATTTGTCACTGGAAAATTGATATGAGAAAGCAAGCAGAACATTGCCTGATTAAAAGTGTACGGATCAGGAAAAACAAAGAAAAACCAATGATCCTCTTAATTTCTTTAATTAAACAGAGAAATTTTTCTAAGGGTGTATGACTCTGAGATATGGTATGAGTTTTAAAGTGTTAAATCCAAATGAATTTATTCCAAAACTGAAATCAGCTACATTGGCTCATGCCTTGCCTATCACTGAAGTCCGGGAACAGGCTCACAGGTATTTGTGAATCGAACACGTGGAGGACGATGATGTCTACGTGGCTGGGGAAACTCAGCCCAACAGTAGTGAACAATGAAGCAGAACCACAGTACTCATGAGTCACTACTGTAAAACTGACACATAAAAGTGTATTTTTTTTTTAACCAGAGACATTTGTCCTCTACCTCTGAAATCCGAGGGTTTTTGTAATCTTACACCTTGTCCACATCCAGGCTCATGCCCAGTGGAGAGCTGTAAATCTTTCTGTATGGGTTATGATGCCTCTTTGTGAATAAGAAAGTAACTAAAATCCAAATAATTTGCTGGCTTTGGCCTTCTGCTTCACGGTGAAAATCAAAACATGTGACAGAGCTGTCCAGGGAGATTTTATATATTATTTTTCATGTTCAGTCAATTTTATGGATCATTGAGGTATTTATCCTACAGCTTAGCCATACAATACTCTGCTTCATCATCTTTCTAATGAGAATTGACTGTTAATGTCTTCTTTTCATTTCCTTACTCTTGGGCTAGCTTTTGTTTCATAATAGAAATTATCTGTGACCTGATGGTCATCGACTTTCCTTAATAACTTTTTGAAGAACTGTTAAAAAAGCCCAATAGCTTCAAAAGGTTAAAAAAAGACTAGTTTGTCCTCATACACTGTTTGGTTATCTTTAAAAAGAATTTTAAGGAAAGTTGGAGAATAGCATTCATTTTTGCATAATTGATGCAGCACAAGGGCATAGATTCAGGATGGAAGTCTTTCTCTTCACTTTCTTGTATTCTTGAGTTTAGACCTTTAACATGACTTTTTCGGGGGGTTTGGTGGAGTTTTTTTTGGTGTGCAGAAAACTAAGAGAAAGAGCAACTCATTGTATTATTGCAATTTGTATCATTGAAAAAAATAGGTTTGTCCTTGGCCCAAAGGCAGATTAACTTATTGTAAGAAGTGGACAGTTATCATCTTTTCCAATCCTTCCTTAGCCCATAAGTATTTTTAGACACTCAGCCGCATTCATTGTGTGAATGAATTTGGAACACTGAGGCTGTGTCTGAAGACTTGAAAAATAACTTTACTGTAATCTTCATTTTCAATAAACTAGTCAGACAAGAGGATGATTACCATTTGCAAACAGTAATGAAGCAGTGAATTAATTTTATGAAGGTACAATGGACTAAACTATTTGAAAATGATCATTACCAGCACCACATATAGCTGTTCTTAATCTATATTTTGAATATATCTTTATTTAACGAGGATAAAAAAGCTGCCTAAAATTCCTTTTGACATAGAACATAACGAGATAGCAATCTCTGCAAAACTCATAATTCTCCGGGAAATTGTTAACCAATTATAAACATAACACAAAATATCAATGGCTATGATGTATTTTAAACACAGTTATGATAATAAAGTATAATCAAATATGTGCAAGCAGTAGCAATTACTAGTGCATATCATTAAGCCATCTGCTAATTAATCCAAAGCAATAATATGGTTTATTTAATAAGTTCTAGCATTTCTCTTTGAAGATGTGTATAGAAAAATAAGTGGTTTATGTCTGATGAAGCAGGAAATGATTCTACGAGACTAGAGCTTTGCTGTAATAACTTGGAACCTCTCAGATATTTTTATTTAATTGTTGTCACCACTGCAATAATTTTAAATATCACCAGGCTGCTGGAAGCAAAACCTGCAAGGGGAGAACAAGAATGTAGGAGCTGCCTTTGAGTAGAAAATAGTTCGTAACGACCAACAAATTGATCACAGAAGAGAAGAGGTCATCTCCAAAGCCTGCAATGATAGGAGAAACTCCTATTGATTTCAGGGGACTGCATATGGGATGGGAACACTTAGTATCAACAGATCTAAACTTGTTTAGTTTTACTACAAAATTCAGTAGATTTATGTAACTGCTCCATCTGGCTAAATACCTTGTAGATAGTGTCTGGTATTTTAAGTATCTATCAAACATTTTTCCCTGTCATCCTAAAGTTTGCTGCTACACGTACAGAATGTGTTTTGCTCTTATCCTCTCATGCGAATATCTCTTATCAGTTTCCTTATCTCCTCTGTGAAAAAGTCCATTCCGCCAAGTCCAAAGGCCTATCCTGCTGTAATGAAATAAAATATTTAAAGTATACTATAAGTGTAGCATTCCCTAAACATTTAGAAAACATCCTTCAAACTGCACATTAATACACCTGGTGCCAAGTCTTTTGACACAGCTTCATTTTCCTCTTAAAGAAGGAAAGATGTTGCAATTTAGTGCTTTATGAATTTTGTAGTGTTTAAACTGCTACTTCTACAAATGCTAAATTAGCAATATTTGTTTCAAAAAGGGACAGCTTGTGCAAACCATAGGGAGAAGGAGGATTAAGTGATATTTCCACCAACCAAGATGACTGTTTTTGCAGAGAACGAAGTGGGGGCTGTGGGGAGGCAAGGCAGGGAACAGTCAACTTCCATTTCTCTTGAAGGAAATACCGGAGGGATTTATCATTTGGCAAGCCAAATGCAGAAAATATCATCTAATAGAAGGCTGTGGTCTGATCCACCAAATCCTCTGAAATGCTACAGAAGAAATCATGGTGCAAAGAGAATAATTTCACATTTAAACCACTGTAAGGGTGAAAGCATTTCATATGGATTTTATCCAACATTAAGATTAAATCAGCTAAGTTAAAAAACAGAAACGGAGTGCTTGAGTTTTCATGGTCCTTAATTTTTCAAATAAAGGAAAAACATGACCTTGCATATCTTCTTCATTTGGACGAGAGAGCCAGAACCATCAGGGTTTCAGGCTGAATTTAAAGGAAAGAGCATTTTACAGTAGAAAGGGAGCTGATTTTGCATTCCTTATAGTGATGCCTACTTCTATTGCCTGAAAGGGCAGGTTGTAGAGTGCCCACCTTGTTACTTGCCACTGACAGCTTCTGTGAAGTGTATCACTCCTACTTCATATACGAGTCTAGCTCTCGTTTTTAAACCCACTCAACTTGATCACAGGCGTAAGGCAACCCTGACGGTGGTAGGACTGCCGTGGTCCTCCTGTGGTGGCCTGGTCTGTGGTATCAGGTTGTGAAGCAGCGCTAGGCTGAGCCAAACCCCCAATGACCAGCTCACAGACCTTGCATAAAATAGGTAGGACTCTTGGATTCATCTCATCTCCCTCAGCAACCTGGCTGCCACAGCAAGCTCCTTTCAACAGTGAGTCAGGCACCAAGACCGACACGCAGGGTCTCCTCTGGGTGCACAAGCCGACAACCAGGATACGGGAGACATTGGCCAAGCCAGGTCCGTGGTGGGTGGCAATCTGGAGACAACTCCTAGTTGGGTTTGCAAGAGCAGCCTCTCCGCACTTGCACCCAGCTCCCTGCTCGCCTACTCGTTCCTCGCCAGGCAATGACTCACCTCCTGCAGCAGGCAGAATAACAGCACAGCAGTGTGCCCAGGGTAGGACAACACCCCCGTGCTGGATTTCCCTTTTTTTTTCCTCTTTGTGAGTGAATAGCGTTAATCCACTTTATTTCTCTCGTGTCTCACGTGAGATGATGAAATGCAATCATAAGCAGAATGCGCTGTTCACGCACGTGACTTACACTTAAACATTATTATGTATGTTTATTCTTACTACTTGAACAAGATTTCCCGTCTGGTCTTGAATCCTTCATAGTTACATGAAGCCATCTTTAACAAAAAGTAAGAGAGAACACAAATAGCTTAGAGATGTCAAATGAGCTCACCACAGAATAGTCAATGTAAGCTAACAATTAAAGCAGGAAGAAAGAATGCTTTATACAAATACAAGGAAAAGCATTTGTCTCTGTGAGTAATAGAGGTCTAGAAATAATAAAAAAAAATCTGAATCATTTGATGTCTCAGTCAAAATAAATAATACCATTAAAAATATGATTTTACTGCTGTCTGGGACTTAAAAAGCCCTCAGCTTCCACAGTTCCTAGGGAAATCAAACAGGACATTTTTAAATTGCAGGTTACTAGGTTAAAAAAAAATATTGCCATTGGCACTTCATGCAAATCAAAAAAAGAGAGGGTTTATTCAGTAAATAAAGCTGAAATAGACAAATTATTAAATGCAGCTACAATACATTCATAGTTCTTCATGGCAAAAATCTACAGACTCATATAACAATCTCTATATAGGAACTTTGACAAGAATTTCATGCAACGGAAGGATTTTTGAGGGGGGTGAGGTGGAGGAAAATCTTTTGTGTCATGAGCTGTTATTCAGACTTGAAAGCATACAAGCTTGACAATTTTTAAAGCCCAAGATATTATGCCTGTCCAAGGCTTCCACTTGTCTCCTAGGCCACTTGCTGTTTTCTGCACCTACATCTGTAATAACTAGCTCAGGCAAGTCAGATACAACACGCTGTGAGCCAGTCTTCAAAGTAAATATATGGATAAATAAGAAGTGTTTCGGTTTCGTGGTTCCCTCATGGATGTGGGCATGTGTAGGACTCTAATGTTTTGTCTTCGTTTCCCACTGTAGTTCAAAAGAAATCTCCTCACGAACAGTGAAGACATTTTTGGGGAGCTGTTACTCTGTGGTAGAGACGAGCCAATGTTCAAATCTGGATTTAAAGGCTCAGACATTTGGGGCACATTTGGGGCTTGTGAGAGGTTTTGCACATTCCAAAGGCAGAAGCCAACTCGAGAATTTGGGTTTAAGTTTGGGCTTTGGTGCCAAGCCCTGCTCAGAGGGGGAAGGGAACGGTCTCTCTGCGTAGACGATTACACTGATTACAGTGATAGTATAGTTACAAAAGAAGCTTTCATGCCTCCCTTCAGCTTTCCTCTGCCCTCTTCTTTCCCCCATTTCTCTTCCACTTTTAAAACATAACAGTGGACAAATACATTTTTTAAAAAATTCTCCATAGAGCCCAATATGCAGGCAAACACATTTATATGCAAATCAGTTATATTAGAAATGCTGTGCGCTATCTCCAAGACCCTATCAGAAATGAAGCATATATGCCTCAGCAGGTAATACTCAGTTAAATATTCCAGTGCTTTTTGTATTGTGACTGAAGTGAATTATGGAGAATTGTTGAGGATGAGAAATGACCTTTAAGCCCATTAAGTACATTAGAGGCTGATTGTTGCACAGCCTTCCAGGATAGTAACTAATTGCTTCCAAAGCAACCCTAGCACTTGTGCATTTTTTTTATTAATCTTGTCATTTTACGAGTTCCTTATTCTTTGATTAAAACTTTTGTTCCCTTTTTCAATTAACATTCTTTTTTCATGTTCCATGTTTCTGCTTTAGTCCCATCATCCATGCTATGATTAAAGATGATGCATTATCAACATTAACTTATCATACATCATTTAACACTCAAGACAGTTTTCTTCCCTTTTGTATATGTCTTTTTCCTCCTCTTTTTCCTTTTTGTTAAATGCTATGAATACATGAATTTTCGGTTTGGGCTTACTTCTCTCTAAAAACCAACCAAACAAAAAATTTTAGTCTGTCACTTTTTTCCTTTGAATGCTGCATTATCACCACTGGCAATGAAAAGATAGGAACAGAAATCAGCTTTAAAAAGATTTTATGCTTGGTTGGAAAAACGTCAGTGTGCATTATATGATAGGCATTTTACTTCATTTTGAAAGTAATGGTTTATTTCCTCATTTTTCCATGAATTTTTAGCTCTCCAAAAAAATTAAAGTAGAAATTCAGGTCTCTCAAACTCAGATCTATCTGCTTAGAGATATTTTGTAGCCCTCTGGTGTAACCCTGGGTGGAGGAGGCACTCTGGATTTTGGGTGAGCTGGAGGAGGAAGGGAAAGCAGAAGCTGTGGGTAACTGGTGAGCTGTGATGGTGCCATGAAGTGCCTTTCAGGACCCACAAGAGGAAGGGCAAATCCAAGTTCATTTATCAAGGCTGATGCAAATAATGGTCCCGGCACCAGCCTGATCCACCAACATTTGTGTGGAAGGAAGGAGCAAGCTTTCTCTCCTTTCTTGCATACTGGGACGTGACTGGCACGAGAATCCTTCTCCCACGTTGAGTATTACCATATTCTGCCTGTATCCATGAAAAAAACGGTGGGTGCTATTTGAGCAGGAAAGCATTGCTTAGCATAAATGAATTTATAATTCCTCCTTGCCTGTGCTTGGTGAAACATGACAGGAGACAGCTCTGAAACAGCTTATAAAAGCTAATTCAGAAAGCGTCACCAGTATAGCACAATATTAACTGAATTTCAGATACGAAAACAATGGAAAAACAAAGGAATAAATATTTAAAGATGTCTAAATGAAGAGGAAGAAGTATACTCTATGGGCCTTTAAAAAGCATAAATGCCTGCAATCTGCCCTGCAGAGAAAAAAAGATTTCCAAACCCACTTGTCATTAGAGCTGCAAGTTCTGCAAACCTCTGGAAATACTGTAAATTTTATTTGGACTCATAAATATCAATTTCAATGCTGTTTCACTGGGTACAACTTCATCTGATTTTAGATGTCTAGGTCAGATCCTTGATTTAGGAATACTAATACAGTGAAAAGAGAACTTCTAGATCTGATTACGAGCCACTGTGTTTGCACCCTTTGCAACTGGGAATATCATACTGCTGTGACAAGCAGGTCTTGGAAATTCTTGAAGTTTGTGGGAGATAACTTCTTCTGACAGGTACTCAGTGAGCCAACTAGGAAAGATGCCCTCCTAGACTTGCTGGTTGTGATTAGAGAAGGACTCGTGGGGGATGTGATGGTAAGTGGTTGTCTTGGCCACAGTGGTCATAAGTGGTAATAAGAGAAGGGACAGCAGAGTTGCTACCCTGGACTTCAGGAGAGCAAACCTTAAGCTACGCAGGGAGCTATTCAGCAGAGTACCCTGGAATCTGCTTTTGAGGGCTTAGGAGTCCACAGGTGTTGCTCAGTTTTTAAGAACTACCCTTCAGAAGCACAGGAGCAGGCAATTCCACTGTATTGTAAGTCAAGCAAGCAGGGCAGAAGACCAGCTTGGCTGAACAGGGAACTCCTCATGGAGCTCAAGAGGAAAAAAAAAATTGTATGATCTCTGGAACCAAGGTCAGGCTTTGCAGGAAGATTACAGAGCTGTGATTTGCATATGCGAGGGAGAAGACACAAAAGGCCAAAACTCAATTAGAGTTGAAACTGGCCAGTGTTGTGTCAGATAACAAGAAGGCTTTTTTAAGTATGTTAATAGCAAGAGGAGATCTAAGGAAAACATGGGACTGATACTTGCTGAAGATGGTCACCTCACTAATAGGGATGAAGAAAAAGTGGAGGCATTCAGTCCTCCTTTTGCCTCAGTCTTTCATAATACTGATAGACCTTGGGCTGCCCAGTGCCCTGAGTCAGAGGACCACGAGGGTGGGAACGGTGACTTTCCATTTGTGGACACGGAAATTGTAAGGGACCAGCTGTATCAGCTGAACGTTCACAAGTCCCTGGGGCCTGATGGGATTCATCCCAGAGTTCGGAAGGAGCTGGCGGATGTTACGGCAGGACCCCTCTCGATCAGCTGCCAAAGGTCTTGGGAGTCTGGGGAGGTCCCCGCTGACTGGAAGCTAGCCAGTGTTATTCCAAACTACAAAAAGGGTGAGGGAAGACCCAGGGAACTACGGACATGCTAGCCTAACCTCAGTTCCTGGAAAAATTATTATACTGCGTACTGTTGAAAGACATTTAAAGAATAATGCAATCATCAGGCACAGTCAACATGGATTCACAAAGGGAAAGTCCTGTTTAACCAGTTTGAAACCTTCTATGATAAGGTCACCTGCCCAGTGGGTGAAGGGAAGGCGGTGGATGTAGTTTTTCTGGATTTTAGTAAGGCTTTTGTTACTGTCCCTCACAGCATCCCTCTGGACAAGCTGTCCAACTGTGGGATGAGCAGATACACGGTGTGCCAGGTGAAGAACTGGCTGAAGGGCAGAGCTCAAAGGCTTGTAGTGAATGGGCTACCTCTGGCTGGTGACTGGTCACCAGTGGTGTTCCTCTGGGTTCAATTCTAGGGCCAGTTCCATTCAATATATTTATCAATGATCTGGATGCAGGAGTTGAATGCACCGTTAGCAAGTTTGCTGATGATGCTGAACTGGGAGGTGCTGTTGACTCTCTTGCAGAGGGATCTAGATAGTTTGGAGCATTGGGCTATGATTAATGGGGTGAAATTTTAACAAGTTGAAATGCCGGATTCTGCACCTAGGATGGAGTAATGCTGGGCACAAGTATAAACTGGGAGAGGAGTGGCTGGAGAGCAGCCCTGCAGAAAGGAATCTGGGGGTGCTGGTTGACAGCAGGCTCAATGAGAGTCAGCCGTGTGCCGGGGCAGCCAAGAGAGCAAACTGCAAAAGCGGTGATTATCCCGCTGTATTCAGCATTGGTGTGGCCTCACCTTAAGTACTGTGTGAAGTTCTGGGCCCCACAATTTCAGAATGATGTGAAGGTCCTTGAATACATCCAGAGGAGGGCAACAAAGCTGGTGAAAGGGCTGGAAGGCATGTCCTATGAGGAGCAGCTAAGGACTTTGGGTTTGTCTGGTTTGGAGAAGAGGAGGCTGAGGGGTGACCTCATGGGTCTCTACAGCCTCCTGAGGAGGGGACGTGGAGAGGGAGGTGCTGAGCTCTTGTTCCTGGGATCCAGTGACAGGACACGTGGGAATGGTTCAAAGCTGCACCGGGGAGGTTTAGACTGGTCGTTAGGAAACATTTCTTTACTGAGAGGGTGGTCAAACACTGGAACAGGCTTCCTAGAAAGTGATTGATGCTACAAGCCTGTCAGTGCTTAAGAAGCATTTGGACAATGCCCTTAATAACATGCTTTAACTTGGTCAGCCCTAATCTGGTCAGGCAGTTGGACTAGGTGATCTTTGTAAGTCCCTTCTAACTGAAATAGTCTGTTCTATGCTATTCACCCAGAAAGACTATACCAAGCTCTGAAGAGACACCAAGTAAAAAACATCACTTCTGACTGAGGAAATATTTAAACTGAAGTATTTGCCATGGAATCGGAAGAAATTCACATCTGCCCTGCTCTCAAATGGTCTCCTGTGCCATTGCCAGTTAAATCAGGATTCTGAGTCTGGTGATTAGTCTGGTCCTGTACAGCAGTTCTTACATTATGGTCTATCTTTTGGAATTTGACTCGGTCTAAGTTCAATCTTTATTTTTGTCAGTTCAAACAAAGGGTTTACCAGGGACAGGGTTTGATAACTAATAAGCTTTGTAACAGGGCTTACTTATTTTCTTAAATTGTGGTTAAAATGACTGAGCATCTTGGAGAATCCTATAGTTTGGACATCATGTGTTAGGAGACGTTAAATTTTATGAAGTCCCTTTGGTTAAATTTTATTGTTGAGAAAATAAGCTATCATATTCAGCTTTGTTACTAGGTATTTTGTACAGGGACACGTAATTCTTCAAAAGCAAGCAAGCCCTGCGGTTTCCCAGGGTGCCTAGCTGCCATGCCTAGCTTCCCCCTAAAACAACACTTCATCATAAAAATAGAGTTAATATATATCCTACCAAATCAACTTTCAATTAGTCAAAAAGAGGATCTCACTTCCTTCTTGGAGTGAGAGGAGAGTTGACAGCTTTCTTCTACAGCATCTGCCATTATCCCTCTCTATGTCCTAATCCCCTAAAAAGAAAGCATTTAAAATAGATAGTCTTTTATGATATTTTCCAGATATATGTTTGGGTATAGTAGGTGTGAGTGGATAAAAAGCATGATTCATATTAAAATGATATTCCTTGTATGACACCCAGCAATAACATAAGACTGAGATGAGGATGAAAATAATCACCTAAAGAAATGCTGCAGAGGGGTGTTGAAGGGAATATTTACTGCCCTGCAGGGAATTTCAGCAAGACTAAAATAAGTTACAAATGGCTCAGGAACCCTCCTGTGAATTCTGTTGTTCTCAGATGCCACTTCTCAAGGTACAACACTGAAGGCATATTTCAGTCTTCCTGAGCATACCTTTTCTATTTGCTAATATTAAATTCCACATGTCTGCCTTGTTTTTGCATCCTCATTAAATTCTTTTGTAATCCATTCATGTCCTCCAAGTATCGACTTTAAAAATCCTCCTGCTTTTGTCATCTGTAAATTTTGATGCACTCCATATCAAATCAATTTCTAAATCACTAATATAAATGTTAAATAGAAAATAGCTCCAGGCAACCTCATCTGTCATATTCTGCAGGAGGATCCTTTATCATTTATTATGATCCTTCAGGGGCCCACTTACTACCCATTATTAATCCATTTTCCCTGACCAGTCTTCATATCTCCCTCATGACTTTCCTTACTAGTTTCTTATGATCTATGCTTGGAAAAGTGCTGCTAATATATATGCAAATCCACTTCACACTGTTAACCTGTTAACCATATCAGATAAAGATCACATTAGTCTCTATGATATGTTTCCAGTTTCATGCTGACACCAGCTAACAACTCTTTGCCTTCAAATACCTTACTATATTCTTTAAGTAGGAAAATGCTATCCCAACTCAGACAATGCTAAACGTTGGCAACACCTGCTTTCTTAGCCTTTGCCAAAACGACAGGGCTGGTCCTCTAGTTTTTGGTAATGGGATGGTTTCTTGTTATTCAAAATGGAAGATCAGAGACTTCTCCCAGGCAGCTCAAATAATTCCTTCTCTAAACCAAAGTGATTTCACCTTCCATGTTTCAGCTGCATCACACTTTGTAACTTCCTACGGGTGCTGCTTATACCATCATGTTCCAGGAAAGAATAAGGATCAACTGTTCTCCCTCTCTCAACAACTGCAGAGATCAGGCATGTGAAGTAGGTGTTTAATTATCCTGCCATTATCCCATCACCAGAAAATGATTGCTTTATCATTTTAGCCGGAAATTGTAGTCCTTACCTCTTACAAATACTCATTACTCTTACATCTCCTGCTATTTATGCTGGCTTTCAACATCTTCAAAAGCACTGTATAGAGGGTGAGGAGAATAGCCATATTAACTGCTTTGGGATGTTCAGGAATTCAAATGCCATTTCTAAATTAAAGCAGAATAAAGATTTTACTCTTATTATTGAAGCAATGGCCAACACTCCTTAGCTAAGGTTAAGGTACAGTTGCATGGCTATGGAGGTGTTTGGTGGGTTTGGGATTTTGCAGTGAGAAAAGGGAAGCCGGCGGCAGCTGGAACGTGTTGGTCCTACAGGGTGTGCTCAGGTGGGTTTCCTACTGGGACAGGTAAGCAACAGTCAGCTGCACCGTGACAAGTCTTACGGGGCCAGACAGCCTGGGGTAAAATGCTGCACTAGCTCTAGGGAGGAGGAGGAGGGAGAGGCTATGTGCAGGTGCAGAAATGGGAGGTGTTTCCATAGAATGAAGAAAAAGTATATTTCTTCCTTCAAGCCCACAGGAGATTTTCTTCACATTAAGATAGCTCAAGACTAACGGGGCAACCAAGCAGCAGGCTGACCCTTGGGGTGATGTGGCCCCTGGAAGAGGGAAGGGGATGGCTAAACGCACGACCCCTCTCTGTCCAAAGCTGATAAGGATGTGAATAATTTTCTACAGCGAGTGAATGTGTGTATGATCTACCCCCACTTCCTCTTCCTATGTATAGTTATAGTACCTCTTTCTGGTACTGTAACATATGCCTATTTGAAGTATAGTACAGCTGTTATTTTAAGAAGAAAAGCTGTTTAACTGGGTAATTAAACAGAATATTGTTTCTACCACTTATAGAAGCTATTTTAATATTTGAGGGAAAAGAAGGCAAGTCACAATACGTGTAATCTCCAGCCAAAGTGGTGCATACTTATTCTCTAGTAAGAAAAGCTGGCTGATTTTTCAAGAACTTATTGAAATCTCAGGAGGTAACCATCTTGTTGTGCAGGAAGGCTGGGAATTTTGGCAGAAGCTATGCTTGGCTAAGCAGGCAGCATCTTACTGAACTTAAATACAAAAAGGAAACATACAAGAGGTAGAAAAAGGTACAGGCAACAAAAAAAGAGCAAAAAAAGCATTGCCTGGGTACTTAGGGATGAAACCAGGAAGGCGAGAGCCTGTCTGGAGCTAAGATGGGTGAGGGACGTTTAGCACAGCAATAAGGGACTTTGCAGTTATACTATTTGCAAAAGGAAATTCAGGAAAAAATATGGCTAGAGGGGACAACCATGAACAATGTGAAAAATATTGAAGCACTGAATGCCTACTTATATTGGTAAGCAAAGCCTCATCCCAGACCTCTGTGTTTACCAGCACAGATTGAGAAGGGGGAGTGCAGAAACCAGTGGGAACAACGGGTTAGGGACTCCTTAGAGAAGCTGAACTCATTGTGATCCACAGAGATAATGAGATTCACGTAAGGATGCTGGCAGAGCTTGTGGATGTGACCCTGATATTATTATCATGATCTGTGAAAAACAGTGGCAAACAGGGCAGGTCTCTTTTAAGTGGAAAAAAGCTAACACTATGCTTGTTTTCAAAAAAGACAAGATGGAGGACTCGGGGAGCTATATCCCAGCCTCGGTTCAGTCCCTAGAAAAATCGTGGCGCACGTTCTCTTGAAATCCATTTCCAAGCATATGAAGGACAAGAAAGTAATTAGGAACAGTCAACACAGATCTACCAAGGGCAAGTCTTGTTTAATCAAACTGATGGCCTTCTGTAGAAAAATAATTGGCGATGTGGATAAGGAGAGAGCAGTGATTTTGATAAACATTGATTTCAATGAGGCTTTTGACACTGTGTCTCTCAGTATCCTCATTTGTAAGCTCAGGAGGTGCGAGCAGGACAAATGGGCTGCTACAAACCTGGCTAGGCTGGCAGGCATGGAGGATAGTGATCAGTGGCTTGATGTCTGGGTGGTGAGAAGAGTAGTCTTGTACTCTGTCCATCAACACTGGGGTCCACGTTGTTCATTGTCCTCATCAGTGGCCTGGATGGTGACACACAAAGCATTCTTAGCAAATTCACAGGTTAGGGGCAGTGACTGACACAATGAATGGCAGAGTTTCAACCTGGAGAGACCTTGGGAAATTTGAGAACTGGGCCAACAGACACCTCATGAAGTCCACCAAGAAATACAAAGGCATGCATGCGGGGTGGGAATTCCCATGCATTGGTGCGGGCTGAGACATGATGGGCTGGCCAGCAGCCCTGCTGAAAAGGACCTGAAATACCCTGCTGAAAAGGTCATTAGGTCATTAGGTACAGTGGACTCCTGGGTGAATATGAGTCAAGAATAATCATCGCATATAAAGGAAACTGTGTAATGAGTTTCTTTAGGGGGATGGATCATGGCCAGCAGACTGGAGAAAATTAGTATCCCCCTCCTCTTTGTCCTGATGAAGCCACCTTTGCGATACTGGCTTCAGTTTTGGTTGTCCTATTTCAAAAGCCATGGTGAGGAAATTGGAGAGTGTTCAGCATTGGGTTGCCAAGATGGTCAGGGACCTAGTCATGTGACCTACGGAGGTAGTTTGAAGGAATTTGGTTTATTGAGTCTTTTGAAGAGGAGGCTAAGGGGTAATCTAATTGCAGCCTACAAAACTTAGAGAGTAGTTACAAAGATAGTGGAGCCAATGTATTCTTGGTAGTGCAAGATGGAACAGAGTTCTGTGGTCACAAATTGCGGCTTGGTAGGTTCAGTCCAAACGTTAGGCAAACCTGCTCGACCAGGAGAATGGTGCAACACTGGAACGGGGCCCGTTCTCTTCCTTGGTGATTTTCAAGATTTGACTAGGCAAGGCCAGCGCTTACCGATGTTTGGAATAGCCACTAGTTTGAGTGGGAGGTTGGACCAGGAGACCTCTAGAGATACCTTTCAACCAACATTTCCATGATGAAAATCACCTGTGGCTATGACTTTTGTGTAAGTATATTACAGGAAATTGAAACATAATGACAACAGTGATCTCTAGATTATGCAGATGTACAACTTCTGCTCTCACTCCTCATGTTGCACAGTAATCCTGGGGTCCTGAAAATCTGAAGAGGTCATGGCAGATGGGTCCTGGTTGTCGAACGGCCCCGTCTTAAGAGAAACAGGTTGGAAGTCTTGGTCTCATTCAAGCAAATGGCAAAACTCCCTTAAAAAATATTTTTATATAAACATATAAAAATAAATCTAACAAAAAAGGATGAACTAAAAGCTAACAAGATGTGGTAAGGCAGACTCCCTGTCAGTACATGGAAAAATGCAGCTTCGAATATTGTCTGCATTTTTCAGAACAAGAAAGCAAGCTACAGAGTATGTGTCCCATGTAACAATTCTAGGAAGATCTTGGCCATCTGTATAGTATGTGAAGGGAAAATGACAGGTAGTAGACAGAAACTCTCTCCTGGCAGATGATGATTTAGCTTGAGTTGTTCACTTTTACACTGTTACTGCTGATGGTGACAATAACCCTCCGTGGATGCAAAGCCATTGGTGTTCTGGGAACCGCAGTTGATGCACCTTGTTGTAGCACCTTTCCAGAGTGATAATGGTTTGCATGCCTCATGGCAATTTACCTGTCCTCTGCACCCCCATAAAGCAGACTCAAAAATATTGTCTTTGTTCTGAATGTGGTCAGTGCTTCGAGAGAGTGGGTGTCCAAATGTACATCTACAGTGCATGTGGAGGAAATTGAGCTGATTTCTAAACACACCGTATAACAGTTAGCAACCAAACTAGATGAGAAAAGGGAAAATTGGCTCATGTGGAGATTTGTGATATGGCAGCTGGATTAATTCAACTTCCTGGCCTACCTCAAGAACTATTACATTATACTGTAGTTTAGACGTGCAGAATAGCCCCTGAGCGTCCACAATTCCAGTGGAGAGCTCTGAGACCCGGTAACCAAGGACAGACTTGTGATAAAGCTTCAGCCTGAGGCCAAGTTTTCCAGAAAGCAAAGCACCGGATATTTTCAAGCTGGTCAATCTGTTAAATGCTGAGTTATTCTGAAAATGACTATGAATGAAATAATCAATAGCGAATACAAGATGAGGACCCCATCAGATCAAAAAGCACCATTCGTCAGTGATCAAATCTCACTGCAGCTGCATTCAAATTGCATGACTCATAACGAGGCGTACTGTTGTGAGGATGAAATCATTGGGAGCTTGTCAGGCTTCAATTGGATTCAAACATTCTCCTGGGAAGGACAGGTTGCTATAATCCTGAATTTATAACGTTGCCATCAATGACAGTGTGACAACTATTGTAACATCACCTCTGGGGAATATAAATGTAAACATATCTCAATCATTTTGTTTAGATTTAAAAAGGGAGTAAAGGTATGAAATACAGAAATATCTAGATGTCTCTGACTATGGCATAACTGGTATTTGATGAGTAGTATTAGTCTAAAGCTCAAATTCAGATGAAGAAAAAAAACTGTCTTCAAAATGGTACTTAAATAGATGCATAACTAGGTCCTGAACCGGGTGTTATTTATAGGGAGATTGACTGTTCTAGCCTCAGCAAACACATTTGCTTTCTTTGTCTGTGGGACTGTCGGGAGGGAGACCAGAAGAAAATCAGCAGTCGCACGTCAGGCTTCTGGTCTGCCTCCACTGTCATCCCCCATGACTTCGAAAACAGTTGCTAAACCCAGAAGGATACTCAAGATATGTGGACTTCAGGTTATTTTAAGACCACAAGCCCCAAGTATAGTGACATCAGTATAATGCACACCGGTAATACAGCTGGCTAATAGTCCATGTTCTAGACAAGGATTTCCCCCCTTTAGGATTTGGTTTTGGACCCAAAGAAAAATGGACCTGTGATGCCTCCTACTGGCTTTGGATGTATCTCTTCGTCTTCTCTGCCGTGTCACGGGAAAGTTGCCCCGAGATCTTGGAAATATTAGTGCTGACGTAATGAAGGTAAAGACTGCCTCAGATAAGGTCTCTGATATGAAGACTAGGAGCTATTTAAATTCAAAAGAAACTAAAAGAGATGAAAGCAGTAAGTGACTCACAAATACATGTCCAGCAGGAGCCTTGCATGCATTTTATCTTGCAATTCTGCTTACTGGTAAGGATGTTTTTTGACAGGTTATTTCATTGCTGTCATAACAAAACAGAATATGCTTTTTACATTGATATTACTCTAACACCCAAAAAGGTCCTTTGATTTAAATGTTGATCTGATTCAAAACTAACAAAGCATGATCACAAGAATAATTCTTTTTTCTGGTGCTACCTCTTTTCCATAGGCTGTAAATTGTACCAGACATAATTTTAAATTGCTCCTGGGACGAAAAGCCTGATAAGTCATTATGTTTGTAGTAAGAATTTATGTCTCGGTACTACCGCATATATTTAGCCTTCTCATGGAATCTAGAGAGGAGATTATAAATCAACATGTTCAAAATATTTAACAAAATATATCTCTTATTATTTAGGAAAAATTCTGTGTTGGCTCGCTTGTTAAAATTATAGCTTTTAATAAAAGGATTGATCTAATAATTGCAACAGCAGTGTTCATCTACCACATACTGGATGTTGGTGGAGCTCCCCCTTTGGCCACTGTATTAGTGAGGAGCATCCCTGAATAGGTACCGCACAAGTTTTTGGAGTTTTCTTGGCACAATCGCTGATTTGGGATTACTAGACATATTCTTGGGCTGTGCATTCTCAGCCTAGCGGTGATTTGCCGGTCTGTCCTGTAATTTAAACACGCTCTCTTCAACAGCTCCAAGTGCTCCTCCCTTTTTAATTTCTCTCCTCAAAGACAATTTTCATTCACATGGACTTAGTTAACACAGGTCAGCACATGATCATTAAATTTAACCTTGGACTATTTGTCCCTGAGGAAAACACAAGAAAGCTATTGTGGACAATACTAGATTTACATTTGGATAAATGTGTAGCATGAAATAGAAACTATATAGCAACCATATAGATAGGTTTAAGAGCCTTCAAATCATTGTAATCTTAAAAAGCAGAATTACTATGTAATAGTTTTTGCTGGTAATTCAAAGGAAGCCTGATCAGTAGGACTGGATGGGAAGATTCAGGACACACAGCAAGCAGCTTTCACAGCTAACAGCTGCCTTGCAGAAGGAAAGAACTTGCATTGGGAACTTGAAATGCACAAAAAAATTAAACAGGAACCAATAAGGGAAATCACAGCACAGATGTACAAATGGTCATAACACTCCTTGTCTGAGCTGGTAAGATGAAAGAAAAAACTACATATTCATCATCTAGCTTCTCGAACTCATTCAACCTGTGGTGAACACAAATAAACAGAGTATAAAGAAGGTCGCAAATGCTAGGCAGAACCTGAACAAGTTTCTAGCCCAGAAAGAAAAAGGACAAAACCCAGAACTGAACAAGTATAAAATGCCCACAGTGTTTGATACTGAACTTTATCCAAAGTTCCTCTCAGGCTCTGGTTCCAACTTTTGTGAAGAGCTGACTTTTACTATAGCTAATATTTCTTCAGGAACATGATAAATTACTTGACAGGTCGAAGAGTCTAGGCAAGCAAAGGTGAAGTGACTCATAGGCTAACTGTTCCTCATCTGTCCACAACAAAAAGGATGTTTTTCTCATGGAACACCCCTCCTCGCGGTTGCACAGATACCCTGCATATACAGTCGTTATTCACACCTGTGTTGTGTGAGGACAACATCATTATCAGATACTACCACGGATGGAAATGACTTCACGTAGGTGTGAAAAGCAGGTCTTTTATTTAGGAAAATGGACAAAAATATTTTAAAATGTGTGTATGAAACAGAAAGTATGTAGAGGTTCTTTATCAGACTCATCAAGTTATTCCTCTTTTTTCAGCCATGATTTTGTCACTGTAAGTACTTGTGTCATCTCAGCCCTCCTCCTTGCCTGTAAGGTCAACTCAGTTGATAAGGTAGTCTGAACAGAAGTTACTTCATATGAACTTTTTACAGCACCTGTTAAAATGGTTACTTGATTTTAATAGCAGATTCTGGGCACTCTGTCAACAAAGTAACTTATACCACTATTAAACACAGCCCAGAAAATTACTCCAGTTTCTTCTAGTTTGAGTTTAATTTAATATAGAGCAAACGTTATGTTGCAGATTGGTAAAATTTCTGGCTAGCTGCTGTCTGGAATGGGTTGTATTAAGAAGTGTATTGCATTATACCACGCACATTGTGTCAATAACCATACAGAATGAGCATTGTCTTTTTGATGTTTTCCATAGTATTATATTGAACTTTTTAGTGTAGTTCTCATACCACCAGTATAATTAAGATATTTAAGTTATTGATGCCATTTGTTTCTCATTTTTTGACAAACCCCACGTAACTCTATATTTTTTAAAAAACTCATGGAAAAATATTACTGACGTATTTGAGGACACATGGTTTTGGAAGCATTACTTTAATCCCCAGGAAGTTATTTAATAAAAATGGATTTTTCTACCTCAAGTAGATATCTGAAAAAAGACCTTCTCATAAATATTGGATATAGAAATGTCCTTACAGTAACAACTGCCAAGCTCCATCTTAGGTAATAAAAAACTTAATAAAGTCCTCCTTTGGTTAATGATGTTTTTTCTCCCTCTAATTTTTTACTAAATGCCAGCTGTTAATAGCATAATCAAGTGTGCCCCTACCTTACTTCTATAAATATCCACGTTCTTCCCTGGCCACCAGAATTGCACCAGATGTGAGTTTGACACAATGCCCTTTAGATGCAGATTTTACAGTTTAAGTAAGTCTGATCCTCCAAAGACCTACCAGTTCCCTTTACTTTTGTTCACTCCAGCTAATGCCATCGAAGTCAATGGAACATAAATGCACATACACCTTTGGAGGTCATAAGTAATACTAGCTAAATAGAATGACCAGCAACTGATGCTCAGAAAAGCTCAGGCCAGTAGAGCTGGTTTGCTGGAAAAGTTAAATTGCCCATTATCCAGGCACACCTGGTAAATATCAAAATGCCAAAGGCCTAATGCACTACTGTGTTACGCCAGGTTTATGTCAGGGAAACCCTATACGGCTAAGCAGGGGGCTTTATAGGCCCAAGGGGCTAAGGGTCAAATTCCAACCCTCTGGACCCTCTCCCCTCTTAAACCCAACTATTTTAACATATTTAGTGATTTATTTCCTATTTTAGTGTCCAGCCACCTCTGAAGTCATCCCAAACACCTAAAAGGAATTCAAATCTCATTTACTCAAAAGGGAAATGAATCTTAAGCTTCCTATTTCTACTGCTCAGATGATCTTTAAGAGGTGCTGGGAAACCGGAGTAGGAGGGAGAGAGCAGCTCCTCCTTCCTGAAGAGCAGCAGAAGTCCTGCCACACTCTTAAAAACAAGGGCTTAGACAGCTATCTTGGGAAGATTGGGTTTGGCTTGTGAACCCTTTGTGAACAGAAATGCTTCATGATTGCAGCATCCAGACATCGGAAAATGTGGGATTTAAAAGACAAACCTTTATTTCATTTTTTTCCTACTGAAGCCTGTGTGCTGTCCCAAAGCTGCTGACCTTTCAGCCTCCCAGCTGCCGCGTGCCCTGTTCCCGCAGTGCCCACTCCTTCGGACTTCACCTGTAGTGTGTGAGCCTTATCTAGCCATAGCTTTGCCGTGCTATTGAATTCGTTAAAGGCATCTTAAATGGTCTGATATTGGTGAATTCCTGAATGCTATACAGATATTTTCACTTTTAGAAATTGGGATTGTTCCCCAGAACTGTTACTTCCTTTCATACCTAATGATTTTCTAGGACAGGTCAAAACCTCTATATTTTCTAGGAAAGGAAAGAAGTCGCCTCATTTTATGGCATTAATTGCCTCAAATGCACAGTGACTTGTAGCTTTTTTCCTTCTTTCTTCTGCATTCTGATATCCAGATACTCCTCATTCTCCCTTTGGGCAACTCCTGTCACAAACAAAATTATTGTTCTATAGTGATATAGCCACAGTCTGCCAATGAGCAGCAAAATGTCACTGACTGCAGTTGCTGTTACGTGGAGCCTTTCCCAAGGCTACAGATCTGGCAAGCCTAACTAATGTAAATCTTATTCACAGTCATTGCCCCACTGCAATTAACAGAGGTAACGTTTGCTGGTCTGAGCTCACAATTTTATGTTTTATAGCCCTTTAAGCAGCATTTCAAGGCTTTCCTCAAGTATATTCCCCCGAACTGGGTGCTGTACTGTACTGGAACCATTTCTCTGACATATAGCCTTACCCCAGATTTTGTATAGTCCCATAATGAAAGAGAATATGGAAAGAAATTTAGGATTGAGTTTGCCTAGCTATCATACAAAAGTAATTTGGCAGCTGGGGCTCTATGGGGAAGGATGTAGGCAGGAAAAAACACTGTCTGGTTCATAATGAATGTTTTTGAAATCCTAACGAGCCTAGGTACTTACTGACAAGCCCAGCAACCAATGTATCTTATTATGAAAATGTTTCCTTCTTTTTTTTTTTTCCCCAGAATTTGTTTTTAAGCATCCATCAGTAATATTGCAAATAATCAATGGCAGTTAGTCTTATCAGGTCACAACAGAATAAGTTATATTTTGCAATATAAATTATTATTTAAATGTTATTAAGTAGCATTAGCTCTATGGTAACAAGCAATGGCACATTCTGTACAAACAGATAAGCCTGCTCTTCCTACGCCTGTATCTGGGGTGCTGTGCTGAGTTTGTTCTCAGAGGGAGAAGGATATGATTACTGAGATAAAACAAAATCGCACATTACAGTCATTATGGGGAAGAGGGAGGGAGAATGTTAAATGTATTTAAACTGCAGGAGGTTAAAACAGTGTGTGCCAAAAATCTCTGAACATGTCAGGATTAATAACAGCTGGAAGCAGCAGAGCTGACTCTCCATTCCTAATGCACAGTTCAGCATTTAAGGTGCCAGGATGCTGAGCTTATCTCTTATTTATCAAGCTTTCTCTTTCTATCCCAACACCCCTCCCATATAATGGGTATTACTGATGATAAAGAGGGTACACAAATGCTAAACAATAAATTCATTTCTTACCTCTGGTGTAGCCAAGGAGCAATGTTTCAATACACTGGACTATGCCTCCAAAATTTTGAGGAATAACTAAGGTGTAGCAATTAAGGATAAATCAGTTTAAAAAAATCCTAATCCAAGGGCACACTCTTAATGAAATAAAAATCCAAAATCAATCTCAGTGATGTGACAGAACAGGAAACTCAGAACGAGCACATGGCTTTTGAATAAAAACATTGTGCTTTTGAAGGAAACCTCCTGCAATAACATCAGAAAGGAAGTCCTTTAGATCCATGAGGTGTAAAATCTGAGGGAAGTGGCATGTGAGCGACACTGACTGATTGCATTTCAAGCTGCATTTGAAGTCAAGACCTTCAACACTAAAACGCATACGTATCCTACTCTAAATAGTCAAATTCTGCTAATCAGCATGATGGTACGTTTTCATCTTTTGACAGCCAGTAGGGCCACTTCTTTGATGGTGTTTATACACCTCTTATGTGGGTAAGGCAGCCTATTCTAATCATTTAAAAGCCCCCAGTGTTATGTTAATGAGCAAAATTTTACGATAAATGCTTGCTTGGGTTATGAATTCTAAAAGCAGGAACTAAAAGGAATACCATCCATAGCTGGTATGCATTAACATTTTTTAATGGATGTATGCTAGAAGAGGATGAAACCTTCCATTTTCTGGCAGCCTTCTTAGATCTTCCTTGTATCAATTGCACTAACTATCAGTGCAAGTTAGTGTGACAGTTACTTGCACTATCAGTGTCCAGAGGTAGGAAGCAGAGCTATTGGTTTCTGATAATATAATATTAGTCCCTCTAATTAATAATATTTTCTACATAAAAATCCTGATTATTTCAATATTATATCTATCCTACAACAGAAAGACTGGGTCACAGCTTGACAAAACATCTTGCCCTGAGATTAGACAGAGGGTCTACAGCAGACGCAGGAAAGCACCCTAACGTCTGACCCAGTCCACGGTCCGTGTAGGGACTTAAACTGACACCATGCCGGAGTCAGCCCTAACCAGATCCTAACCCTACAATTTAGTAATGAGAATAAAACCAGACAAATCTCCAAATTCTACCCCACCCCATGCATGAATAGATGCCGTAAAAATAGCAAAGATGGCAAATGCAATAGTGGGTTTTGTAACTGAAATGCTATGTTTTGTTTTACGAGGAATGACACAGAGTTAATCTGCTAATTGTGCATGGGCCAAGCAGTCATCGGCCTTCAATTTGTGTGATGTAAGACTTTCTGTCTTTTCTGCAGCCAATCAGTTATGTTAGATGTAATGGGAGCTATATATGGTTACCCTAGCGAGAATAAATCCTGTAAATTACTCTGGAGTAAAACCAGTAAAAGAATGATGAGTTTTTTCCCACAAGACAAGCCAGATACTTAAGGGTTTTCCTTTAAGCCAAATCACATTTTGTAATGAAGCACGACGCAAAGCCAGAGCCAGCACAAAATCAGTCACAAAACTGAGACTGAAACTGGGAGTAATTACCAGCTGGGTAGAGGGCAGCTGGTCATATGGGTTTGCTGTCAGGATGCCACTGTCTCAGTGGAAACTGGGTGGCCAGGGGAGGCTGGATCTCAGACTTATAGGGCACTACTGGAGATGCCTGTCAGTTCAGAATGAAGTCAGCACACTGCAACGTTTGTTTTAAGGGTTGGCTGTCACTTCAAAACCAGAGCGGGGGGCTCTGGTCGATGGTGGGCTTGGGGTGCTCTGGGTGGGAAGGGTTCACAGGGAGCTGCTGCAGACCAGGGACTGTGGTTTGTGCACTAAAAGTGCTCAGGGGACTGGGAGCGAGGAGCCTGGAAGAGCTGCTGACTGGTGAAACGTTTAGACTGTTCCAATTTCTGGTACCTCATGGTTTCTGGCACAGAAGGGATGTGCCGGGGACAAGGCAACAACACTCTAAGCCCAGCATGCAGTGAGCACAGCAATGCCTACAGAAAGTCGGTTCCTGTCTTGTGTGGGACACTTGGAGGTTGGATTCATCAGCTGCTCTCATGAAACCATTCATAGGGCTCAGAGGGTGTGCGTGTGGATGCTCAGGTGAGAAATGCAATGTCACTTTAGTGTAACTTCCTATAGAGGTCTTCTGCTTTCCCTTGCACGACCTGAGAGCTTTCCTGGATTTACCTTTTTTACAATCTAAAAGAAGTTAGCTCTGCTACTTTAGAGGGTGGTTTGGGAGGTTGGCATTTCCTCCGTCAGTCCTATTCCACATTGTCCCAATGTGACATGAACAAGAAAAGGTCAAGAAAAAAATCCGATTATAGAACTGCAAGCTGCGCTCAGGAAAGGAAAGAGGGAAAAGAGGAAAGATACAATAGCATTTGCTGTCACTGTATCATTTCTAGCCAGGTCAAAGCAAAAAATCTTGCTTCCTACCTTGATAAACCATTAGTAATAGGTCAGGAGTCAGCTGCCTCGCTTATCAGCACCAGGAGCTTAAATGTCAATGATTAAATGTTTCCATGGAGATCCCCTGAGCTTCACTAATGTGGGCACATTATTTACACCCACACTCCGCTGAAGAAATGATAATGACAGAGCATTTTGTAGTGCCCCAGCATATCTGAAGCAAGCGGTGCAGCTGGACTCTGAAACGGCATCTCGGAGCACAGAGCCAGATCTCGGGGATGTGAGAGACACCTGCTCATCGTGATTTTCAGAAATGGCTCTTGCTGGAAAGAAGCAGCCAGCATTTTTAGCGTTACGTTCTGGACAGATGACTCCAGTGCAGGGGGACTGTCACAGCTGCTCGGTATTAACAAATGAATTCTTGCAGGAGGCTGCAGTAGGTAGTACATCAACTGTGTGACCTACATAGACTGTGCACAGTTTAGTTGTTAATTTATTTCAGCTGGGGAAAAAGCAGATAAATTCACCATCAGAGGAGTGGGGGAATATCTTGTTTGTTCCAAATTGGTTCAGCCTGGTTCAAGCCGATTATCTCCAGGGGAGTCACTCCAGAGTGACTTTCTCCATTAGTATTAATCACTGAAGTATGAAAATTATTGGTTCTATTTTGATGAATACTTCATCTGCCATTTAAATAAACTCATTTTCACTCCTTTCCACAAGTATGCAAATCACTGAGTTATGATGATACAGCTATAAGAGAATTTTGACATCATGTACACAACATTTGTATAGCACGTCCCCAAGTGTTTATTTTCCATCTATGGTGACGTGGAAAGGAGACATTTTTAGGCAAAACAGAAATAAATGCCACGGGACTTTTTACGGCACCTTCTGCAGCCTGAGCAACTGCATACAGGTGGCTGCCAAAATATTTTCTTAGGTGATCTAATCAAATAATTTGATGTGTGATAACATGATACGATACACAAGTCTATATTTAAAAGCAGTACAGGCATGTTTACTGATAACGAATAATAAACTCTACACTTCTTCCATTAAAGAAAGCTTCATACTGAAATCGCCCTTAGACACTGGTTGTTGTACAGATAAGGTAGGTTCTTCCATGGGCTGTCCTTTTTTTCCTCCCAAGATGCAAAACCCACTGGAGGTTACAACTGGCAAATGTATATGACAGAAATGTCTGAAGTTTATATCAAGTCAGATCAGATATACCATGAGCAGCTTAGATTCCCATCTCGTCCACTAGCACTGGCTTTCACATAAAGTGGCTCAGCTCCAGGGCCATGGAGATCTTCACCGAGTCCCTGGACTTGTTGGCTTATACCATGGGGCATAACCCCGGCTTTGCTGTAGGTGCAATGGGGACTAGATAAAAAGCTTCTCCCTTCCTTCCCAGACACCATCCCCAAGCCCCAGAGGAAGCAGTGGTTTGTTTTTCGGGGAGAGAGGATAGGGATTTCTAGCTCAGTGTAGGCAGGGCTGGAGAATGGAACAGGACCTACTGGGGGCTGGCAGATGTGTGTGTCCTGAGTGCTGGAGGCTCAGCAAGGCTCCACTGTGCTGAGAGTTTTCCCTTGATTAGAGGAGAGGCTAAATCTAGACCTGGCTCTTTACTGAACAGCTGGGTTGTAGCCATGCTTTTGCAATATTATTCCTGGAAGTACCACTCTGTATGATGGCATTTCTGGGAAGGTAGCACAGCACTACTAACTCTGATTTAGCGTACAACTTAAATTAAATCCTTGCTGGAAGTGTGGCTGATCCATAGGAAGACGCAAAAATCTTCCTTGTATCAAATCTGTTAAAGCTATTTGTTTACCATTTTGGAAAACAGAAACATTGTTAGTAAGGACAGTCTTCTGGATGTAGTAAGGACTGTATGGTCAAATTCATTAAAAACCAGACTTGGATTGATTGTTGCTGATCTTGCTTCAAACATGCTATGCTTTGAACAAATGCAAGACAGAAAAAAAATTAATTAGGTCCACAGTGAATTTGAGAAGAGGATTCTTCTGTTATCAGTGATGCTAATGAACTTACCAGCTACAAAGTGGATTTTTGACTTGGGCACCCTTCTCAATGCCAAACTTGAAAAAGATCTGGCTTACTAAATATTGAAAAAAAAATGTAGCAATGGGAATCTCTGAGTATTTAAAATAGGAAGCTGAGCTGGTTGCTTCTTGGTCAACTAGTCTTATTCTGGTTCGGGCTAGGAAAAAGAAGTCACCCTACTTTCATGGCTGTAAATGGAGGTAGCTCTCTCAGCCTAGAAGTTAGTGGGCCATTGTCCACAAGTATAAAAGGGAGATAGGTAGTTCTTACCAATTACCACATACAGCTGAAGTCTCCATAGAGAGGTGGCTGGCTGAATGGGTGAGAATCCAGTGAATCTATGCGACACGAGCTCAGATCACAGAAATCTTGTTCAGTACATTGGGGAAATCTATAGCGTTGTTTCCTAAGTTATTCTTCTTCAGAGGGCCTTGGCCCTCAGTTGAATCTGGTCCAGCTGACCAGGCAGTTCACATGCGCTTGGTAATGGGATCTGCAGAAACCCAGAGGTGGAGCAAGAAAACGCTTAAGCTAACTGCAATCAACTCACTTTTGATGTATCCCAGTTGGAGGTCAGTCATGCCATATAAGCAGAGACCACACACTGGCTCCATTCAGAATTAGTTCAGCTCCAGCTGGGTAATTAGCTTATGGCTAATAAGCAATGCTGCTTGATGTACTCTGATGTACCTGACATATCCCACATCCCCAAAATCAGGAGTACTGAATGTGAGGAAGTGTGTAAAGGGCATCTCTGTCCACAGGTCCCTTGCTTGTCCCCCCTACCCCTGCACTCACACCCGCACCTTTATGTTTTGGTCACGACCGCCAGTGGGGTGAAGGACGTATCTTATCTAACCTGTATAAAGATTAAAGACGAAGCATTAAGTGCAGCAGGAAACAGAAAGAAAGAGATGTAGCTAAGAAAGCTGAGGCTTAGGGACCAAATTCCAAGGTCCGAACCAAATTCCGAGGTGCAAGGTCCCTGGCCCGGACACTGGCTGTGGCTTTGCAAAGACCGCGGGAGGTAGTGCTGCTTCATCCTCCCTGCGGGCCAACGGTTAAACAGTCTCCCAGGGAGACATTTGGAGGACTCATTTGCCTGGAGAACATCAGCTCACTTCACTCATCTCTCAGACGAATGGTCTAACTACCAAGCAGCAAGATTTCCTGGAGCAGATATGTCATTTTTCGCTCAGGTCCAGGACTGATACCATTATTTTGACTTCCTCCCCACTTTAAAATGATAAATCTATATAACAAGGATTTAGAGAAGCATGTCTGATACTCATTTTAAATCTAGGCATCCAACAGAGAAAAAGACTGCCATATATGCCTTGCAAAAGAAGATTCCATTCTTTTTTTAAGAACATAGAAGAATATAACGTAGACATCAGTATTTTTTTCTTCTACAAAGAAAAAGTAAGACACAAAGAAAATATCTTGCACTGTGACTCAGGCTTTAACATCTTTTTCGTTTATTCATGGTTTTTTACACTGCTGTTCACTTTTTCTGTAAGTACCATGTACCTTTTTAAAGACCCATAGGAATTGCTCTAAATCTTCAGTGTAATATTTTATATCATATTTTGCTTTATATCGTACTTCTGTCAATATGGCAGGTTTTATTGCTGTGCCACGTTGCATCCTGAGCTGTGAAGAACAGCCTACTTGCTTTAGATCTCTAACATGGAAAGGATTGTAACTATTGATCCTTGTCAGGAGATACAGGAAAATCTAACATTTCAAATAAACCCAGAACTTTTACAAAATGAACACTGAATTTCAACAAGTTTCGAGACAGAGAAAATCATTAGTATATCTAGTTCTATAATCTGACTGCAGCAGTAGCTAGTGTCTGATAGCACAGAGAAAGAAAGTATTCTTTCCCACCATCTTCTCTTAACTGTATCCCTCCTTCCTTTCACACTACATGTAGTTTAGTTTAGTTAAAGCTCTTTTTCTGGAATATCTTTTTTTTGATCTGTAAGGCAGCAGATTTTATCTGGGCCTGGGAAGGAAATAGGATGATGGTATGTTTAAAAAGTTACAGGACTTAACACAGTAATTACACAATTATTATAAACACATGCACACAGAGAAAATCTTTTAAACTCTTTGCTACTGCTACCTAACACGTTAACGAATTTTCAGTCTGTGGGAACACAGGAACAAAATAGTATTAACTCTGTGATTTAAAGTAAGTATTCCCTTTGATCTGAATCAATGTTGGCACTTCCTTTCTGCATTAAAATAAAATCTGTCCTGACTCCTTGCCAGATAAACACAAAATAAAATGATGATGAGTAGCACTACCTTTTGGCTGCAGTGTGCTTTTCAGCGTAGCTGAAATAACACACAACACGAGACAATTAATAAATATGCAGCTTCTGTTCTTCAGACCTTCCCAATTCAAAACCTTTCCTATTCAGTCTTTCACATTTACAGAAGACGGAACTAGGCAGGTAATGCACCTGAGGCTTCTATCCAGTAGAATAAATAGCTTGTCCGTGCTTCCCTTTTCCTCATGCCTGCGTGTTATTTCTGCTTGCTCTTAGACTGAGCGCAATGCTGTATTTTGCAGTGGTCTGTGCAGGAGAGCCGTGCTGACTTTCAGAGTATCGTGAGCTAAGACAGATGCCCAGGGCTAGTCTGTGCCTTCCGAATTGCTCAGGAATAAAAGACAGACAGTAAGAGGCTGAAGCAGCCAGTCTGTAATGCCCCGTAGAAAGAAATTCATGTGTAATAACAAGCTCCCTGGTTTCATTACTAATGCTACTGTATAGTAAGAAGTAAAGAGGCAATTTGTTTGAATTCTGTGAAAAACTGCATAGTCTCTGTCCCTAGTTTATTTTCTTTGGGTTGTGTCCATACAGATGCGTGCAGATAGACCCAAGTTCCTGGCTGGAAGTGACACAGGCATGTCTGGGTGATGCTGTGCCTGAATAAACTAGAACTGAATGGAGCCTGTATCTCACAGAGCTTGCGTGGACCTGCCTGCATACCGTATCTCTGTACATGTACACTTTGCTGACCCTGAACTTATTATAGGTAATAAGGCCCTGAACTTATTACAGGTGACCAGGGTCAGCAAAGTGTTCTGTAGAAACTCTTATGCCCATCCCAGTAAGTTATCAAGTGTTGTTTATGAGTATCATGAACAGAATTTGACTCTCCCAGTGTTTTTATTTTTACTTTTAATTTTAGGTTGAAATTTTGGAGGCTTTTCTCCTCTTCATTAAGATAGTCATTCCTCACTTTCTAAAAGACAGCTTGGGAGTTTGTCTTTCAGAATTGTTCCCTCTCAAAATGTTATTTCAGGGACCTTGGGCACTAAGCTGTCAGCTTTTCCTACTTTCCTCTCAAGGCACAGTTGTCTAGCTTTCAGTCTTTTACTATGGGGCTTTAGTTTATTAAATGTTAGTGGCAAATGGACTTTTGACTGTAGCACCTGGAGCAGATCTTCCGTGAGTGTCTCTAAACTCATCATTACTGTGAGGCTGTTTGCAAGACTTGATGACTGAAGAGTTGAAATGGCTAAATTTAGATTATTTCTGGGCACCTGCCTTTGCTACCTCTCGTCTTCGCAGTAGGGCTCTATAGAATGACAACCCAACTGTGCAAGCTGGACAGGAGGCACTGTGCATTTCAGTATGCCCTAAGCAGAATGATCTTAGAAACCATATGTCCCGGTGGATATCCGACATATCCCAACAATAGGTATGTCTAAATGCAAGCTACTTATTACCTTGCAAAAAAGAGTTAGAGGCTGTGTCTAATCCATGTAATTTGAGGACTCACTGCCCCTCACACAAGCTGAAAGCAAAAAGCAAAATGCAGTTTTCATGAACCTCCCTCCTCGCTGGGTCCTCTTAAAGTGTTATGAGGGATTTAAAATTAAGTACTAAGCAGGTGGCCAGGTGAGCTCATCATAAAGATCACAGCTGACTGTAAAGTTTGTAACCACAGTTGGCAGGTATGTTTCAGAGAAATAAAAATGTGACTGTCCAGTTGAAATAGTCTGTCCTCTATAAATAGGAGCAGAGGCAGAAGCTCCAGAATTTTGTGTATCGTGACAGTCATAGACCTCAATAATTTGGGGCATCCAGGCAGCAGTCAGAGACTTCACTAAACCACATGACTTTTCACCATGAACTCTCCAGCTGCAATGGATTTTTTAGACTTTATTCATGCTTCCCCAAAGCTGCTTGAAATTTTGCATAATTCATCTTTTCAGGGTGGGTAAAGTCAAGAGGTATGAACTAAAGGCAACTTCAAAAAACAGTTTGAATGGAAAATTCATGCTTATCTCTGGCAGAATGTAGTCATATTTCTACACTTGTATTGATGTGCAACTAATGATATTTTATTTTTAAGGAATCATTACTCATGTTAGAAAATTAATAGGAAGACTGGGCTGGAAGAGTGATTTTGAAAATAAAGCTGTATTGAGAGGTTAAAAAATCATTGATCATTGATTTCATGCTTGTATAACTGTAAAAACAGAAGCAATTCTATTGAACAGCATTTCATGAGTGTGCATAGCAGAAATAAGCCTCCTGCTTAGTTTTAATGGCTTACTGACTCATTACAAGTAAATAATAATTACAGAGAGTGTTAAATGTTAATTTAAAGAAGCTGAGACAAGGGCCTTTAATTGTGTCTTTTTCCTGGCCTTTATCTTTAAAATATGAGGTTATTCCTTACTGATAGCCATGATGCTAAGCTTTTTGTGGACTCATGCCATTGGCAGTCATGAATTTAATCAGCAGATGATTTTGCTCCTAACTCATATTTGTAATTGCACAAAAAATAATGTTTCATTTTTTCTAAAACATATTTCACATTCACTATTTTCTACTCTACTTTACTTTGAATATAGTGTAGATTCACCGCTGCTGCACAGGGACCTCTTGAAACACAGAATTTTCTATTCTTAGAAAATTTAAATCCCGTGTATATACCTGTATTGGGTTTGCGTGGCAAGGTTTTGGTAGCAGGGGAGGTCTACAGGGGTGGCTTCTGTGAGAAGCTGCTAGAAGCTTCCCCCATGTCCGATAGAGCCAATGACAGTCGCCTCCAAGACGGACTCACCGTTGGCCAAGGCCAAACCCATCAGTGATGGTGGTAGTGCCTCTGGGAGAACAGATTTAAGAAGGGGAAAAAGTTACTGTGCAACAGCAATTGCGGCCGGAGAGAGGAGTGAGAATATGTGAGAGAAACAACCCTGCAGACCCCAAGGTCAGGGAGGAAGGAGGGGAGGAGGAGCGGGGCAGGAGGGGATGCCCCCGCAGCCCACGGTGAGGCGGCAGGCTGTGTCCCCCCAGCCCATGGAGGCCCACGGTGGAGCAGATCTCCACCTGCAGCCCGCGGAGGACCCCATGCTGGAGCAGGTGGGTGCCCAAAGGAGGCTGTGACCCCGTGGGAAGTCCGCACCGGAGCAGGTTTGCTGGCAGGACTTGTGAGCCCATGGGGGACCCACGCTGGAGCAGTCTGTGCCTGAAGGACTGCAGTCCGTGGGAAGGACCCACGCTGGAGCAGTTTGTGAAGAACTGCACCCTGAGGGAAGGACACACGTTGGAGAAGTTGGTGGAGGACTGTCTCCCATGGGAGACACCCCACGCTGGAGCAGGGCCCGAGTGCGGAGTCCTCCTCCCCCTGAGGAGGAAGGAGCGGCAGAGACAAGGTGTGAGGAACCGACCCCAGCCCCCATTCCCCGTCCCCCTGCGCCACTGCGGGGGGTGAGTAGGTAGAGAAAATCACGAATGGAGTTGAGCCAGGAAAAAGGGAGGTGTGGGGGGAAGGTGTTTTAAAGATTTAGTTTTATTTCTCATTACCCTACTCTGATTTGATTGGTAATAAATGATACTAATTTCCCTAAGTCAAGTCTGTTTTGCCCGTGACAGTAATTGGTGGGTGATCTCTCCCTGCCCTTATTTCAACCCACGAGCCTTTCATGATATTTTCTCTCCCCTGTCCAGCTGAGGAGGGGAGTGATAGAGCGGCTTTGGTGGGCACCTGGAGTCCAGCCAGGGTCAACCCACCAGAATACCTTATGGTTTTGTAGCTCTGTTCCCATCTGTTCTGTGAAAGTGGGAGGGATCAGACCTTCTTTTCCTTCTCTCTGCCTTTTTTTCTTTTTTTCCCCTTCTTTTTTTCCTCCCTCTTTGGTTTGGCTTGTGCCTACAGGAGTGCTAATTGAGAGCTGTCATCTAGTGCAACCCCTGCTGACACCGAACGGAAGTCTTCAAAAATAATTAGCTAAAGAGTGAAAGTGACACAGGGAGAGAAGAGACATGCTAACTTAGGGATTTATTTACAGTGTTTGAGGAGAGAAGACAGTGTTTATGGAGGAAGAAGAAAAGCCTGAGTACTGTGATGTCCTGGTTCCCCCTACTTTAGTGTTTTGCCCTGAACATAATGGCCAAAGTGAGTCAGTTCCTGAAGGCATAGTAATATTACTCACAGACAAAAAGAGGAAGCAATACTCACTGCAAACAGACATTCTTCAGTTAACAATATTAAAACTAATTAACAATACTAGGTTTAGATAAAAGGAAAAAGAAAACAAGTGTAACAATGCAATATTCATATTATGAATAGAGGTTGCCACGTACTCTATTATCAGCCAGATATGTCAGCATCCAAACAGGAGGACCCAAGTGCAGTACAAGAACTACTCCAGAAGCATTTTGTTTCCCAAAGGAGATAATATAAAGGTACCTTTTCAACAACCACCATTGAATAAGCAATCAGTTGAGATAATGCTGCATTGCAAAAAGTAGCTGACCCATGCAACTAACAGTTCTTAAAAGATGCAGTAATTTGTGACTAGCAACAGGGATCAAAGGTTCAGGAGTACAGCTAAGGATATTTTTAGCTTTCATGCTAATAACTAAATGCTTTGGACAAGTGGAAAGTTAGAGAATATGCCAAGTTCAGTCCAGAATGTGAATCACAGCAGTGTTTATCTGCTGTGCACAAAAAAGCAAGGCAAGAAGTTAATATCCCAAATGCATACTGCAGAGAAGCAGAGAAAGATATTGGAAGGGCAGATGTGGGGATATGGTGGTAAAATCCTGGTGAAAGAACAAGGTTAGATACAGCTGTAGCTCAGTGCCCAACCCGTAGAAGTGTATCTTCTGTATCACTTCTGGTAAATCTAGCCTTGAAATGAAGTACCCTGAGTTACTAACCATAACTGAGACAAGAGATATCATTATGCCAAAACTTAAAGACAAATCAAAACAATCATATTGCAATATGTCAAGGAAACTAGCAGGAACTGAGAAAATGAGACTGTGTATGGAGGATATTAATGCAGCGCAAAATGGCAAAAAATGAAAAGATTTGGAAAGCTCAGAGAAGCACCAGATGCAAAGACAAAGCAGCACGCAAATAGGAGACGGCATGCCAAACAGCGAGACATCCATGAATGCACCAGACTACAGAGACTTCCACAGCATTGTGGAAAAAAAACCAATCCACAAAACTAAAACCCAGACAAATTTAAATTATATAGACAAAACACAATTAGGGAAATATGAATTACAAGTAGACTACCAAGCAAAACTATCTAGGCTTAAACTTCAGAAGTGCTACAGCCTTCAGCTAAACTAACAGTGAATACATGAACTTAATGACACTGGGCATGGGACAAGAAAATTTCTATGAATAGGTACAAGACCTAAATTAAAATTTTAAAAAGCCAAATACTGACAGCATGTCTTTGACAGCATGTCTAATGATAGCATTTTGAGCATGTTGAGTACTGCGGTCCCTGCCTCAGCGTGCAGGAGAAGTTTGGTGGCTTGCAGGGCACGGACCGGCAGCTCCGGCAGCGAAAGATCTGGTTGCTTCCAATTGCAGGAGCCTCCTCTTGGTGCTTCAGGGGCTTGGTTCTTAATAATGTTTGTATGAATTCAGACGGAAAAGGAAAGAAAAGAATCAAAGAAAGCTATAGACATGGCTGAAGTCAGAGGAACCAGAAGTTGGGTAAGTGGCACAGTAAGTATTCAGAGGCATAGGTCCAAATTGTTTAAAGTAAGTAGTGATTAAATCTCACTACCAGGGAAGTAATAAGAAGGATAGAAGAATACACTTCAGCACTTCAGTGCAAGAAGACTGATTTTCACAAGTTATATTGTGTGAGAAATCCAATTGCCTTGCTACAAGTTGAACATTACAAAGTAAATACTGATGTTCAGGAAAAAAAAAATCATGAGAGAAAACTACCAGTAACACTACCAAAATAAACTGATATCTATATTACAAGTTAGTGAGTGTCCTGCTGCCTTTAGGAAATACTCGTGGAGAGACATGACAAAACCATTGCAGATAAAGACTAAAATATCCCCAATCTTTTAGAAGGGATCAGGGAAGTAAACATAAAATAAAATAAAAGTAAGCTGGAATTGTATTTATCTGCAGTATCATATTCAGGACTCTTGTTAATCTCCCACTGTAACATGAATCTAAAAAACCCACAGTGAACAGAATACAGCAGATACCTGTGCCTAGAAATGTGAAATAAATTCAGCAATAATACTTCTTCTCAGGTGCATGCAAATACTTTGAGTGTAGCAGCCAAATAACCAAGAGCTGTGATTACGTCGGCCAGACTCTGTAACTCTAGCTGCTGGTCACCAACTCCTCTGTCCTATGCCGTGATGCAAATAAATGGGCAAATTTGCAGTGTGGTGCCAATGAGGCAATGCCTGAGGCTTTGTTACACTGAAAGGAACAGCTGGTAGCTTTCCCTTCAAGGTCCCTATGGCTGTCTGAACAGAAATACACACAAACTGAAAAAGGACATCAGGCAACTGTGTTTGGATGTATGAAATTCATACATGCATTCAAGGATAAGAAACCGTTTTGGCAGAAAACAAGAACAAACTATCAAAACACATTTTAAAGGATACTCCCAAACATCTTTAAAACATGCTAGTGAAAGATGAATGCTGTGAGAGAGAGCACGGATTTCCTGCATGAAGGAGCCCCACAGTATGAAAATAGAGAGATCCTCAAACAGATCAGAATAGAGAAATACATGAAAAAAACAATAACTAAGAAGGTATGTAAGTAGGTATGTACAAGTTCCAATACAGGGTCTTTAAAAAAAAAAAGCAAGAACTAGCTTAAGGTAAAAACTTGCCACTCTCAGAGGAGCTGGACATCAAGGGAGAAGCTTCGCTTCACTTTTGATAGGAGTACATATAAAACACCCCTTGCATAATATTGGATCACTGCGAACAGAAATTTCCTCAAGAATACTTGGAATCCCCTCTGGAATGGCAACTTCTGTCCAGACAACTGGTGGCACCTACAGTAGTTCACTAGGACTAGAGAGGTGTGGAGAACAGATTTTATTTTCACACTGGATTCCCCATTTCAGATCTGAGCTCCTTTAGAAAGAATCATAAATTCGAAAATGTCAAATTTTTGTGGGAAAATTTCTCTTCACAAAAATTTCATTTTGTATTGTGGTGGGACTACCTAATTTAATTTCAATTTCAGACTTTAATGGGTTCACAAAAAAAAAAAACCCACCTTGAAACAGAATACCTTTATCTATCTTTCTCTACATATATGCATTACCTCCATTCTGATAGTACACATTTTTTCCCAATTTCTTTCCACTGGAAAAAAACTGATGAAATCAACATGGTTTATAAATTTCCATGACTTCAGCGGAAATTTGCTGTCAACTGCATTCCCGTTGAAATAACTCTAACAAACTTGAGCACATGAATCCAAAAAGCTGACAAATAATCATTGTACACAGCAGAAACAACCTCTTTAGTACAGACTGCTATTTAGATTTCTGGGAACCAGGCAAGCTCCCAGACCCAACCACAGTGACCATTTTAGACCTAGCAATGAAACATTTTAGGCATACAGTGCCGAACTACATAGTTTTTATTTGCAAGTTTTAATTGCAGTAAGGCTGTGCAGATTGCCTAGGAGTGCAACTCCAGCAGCATCACAGCAGACAACAGCCAGTCTAATGGCCACATTCAACAGTATCAAACCACGGGGCGGGGGGAGTTTATATTAAAAAAAATCAAAGCAAATACATGGTAAGCCATTCTCTGATGAAATAGCACTCTTGGTGATGGTCTTAACACCACCTCTATAATGTTGGATGTAAAAATATGTATCTCCCTTAACGTTACGGAATTTTACCTTACTACAGCTAGGTGTAACAAAAAGAGATGCTGAAAAGTCAAAGCATATTTTTAATGCATGCAAAACCTGCCAAAATTGCAGGCTGTTTTCTTTTTCTTTTAGGAAAAACAATGTATTTGGAATGAAGCAGTGCATTAAACAAATAATAGCTACATAGTCATTCATATATGATGGCAGACAATGGATATATATTTTTAAAAAATGAGGATTTGTTATTCCATCCCTAACAGAAGACAGAAATACAGACAGGGAAGTACATATTTGTCTGAGACTGAGATGCAGGATGGGCAGTAACACTAGCCCATCCCCAGCAACCAGCAGAGACTCTCCAGCATGGCATCACCGAGATAACCTGTACAAACCAAGAGGTCTTTAATGCCTCCAGAATGACAGATTGAGAATTATGCCTGAATAATTATGCCTTGTGCATAGCAGAAGAACCTTGAGAAAAAGAAAACTTAATTTACAACCTAGTCATGCCTTAATTGCTATTTAAAAAAAAAAGGAAGAGAGAGAGAGAGAGAAAGGGAAGTTTTCTGCAGGTTTATTTTTTCAGTGGCAAAACTTCTGGTCATAATCTAGGTTGTTACATACATTAGAATTTTATGAAATTCATGATGATATTATTCATGTTAACGTCGACTGCTGCAGGCTAGATCTATTTTGCTTCACTTCTAGAAAATATTTCAGAGTAAACTTTAGGAGATGGTGTGACCTCTGTGATATACCATCAGACAAGCTAATGGTGAAGAGTGATATCAAGAGTCTATGAGGTTTGTTTGGGGAATGTTTTCTGTTGTGAAAAGTGTATCAATTCTTGCACTTCTGGATTAGTAGAGATTAGGGGAAGAGAGGGAATGGGCGTTTCCTCCCATAAACATCTCGCCTTTCACATCAGGCTCAATAGGAGCATTGAGGATTGACAGGTTGCAGCGAAAGCTCTAGGAAAAACAATCCCTTCTCCTAAGGGTATAATTTGTAATAAACTTAAACCAGAGCACGAGCAGGATAACCAAACCAGCCACAAGAGATTTGAACGCCCCAAGAAACTTCTTTATTCTCTGCTTACATCCTATTCCTAGCTGTAGACAATACTTGAAGAATGAGAGCCCCAACCCAAAAGGCCAAACTGAGTGCGTAATGCATCCCTGTTTAGGTATCCAACTCCGGTCTTTATATATGTGACAGGCTGCCTTATTCTTCTCTTCTTATGGTTATTATTGCCTAAACCCGTTCCTCTCATAAAACCCCCTTGCACTTGATTACGGCGGCACACCCAGAGCTGCTATTTAATTACAGGCTCCATCCCCCAAGCTGTCCCTATTTTTCCTGCTTCTTTGTCTCATTGGAAATCAAAGTTCTTTGCTTCTCTGGGGCAAGCACTCCCGTAGCTGCGGCTCAGGGTTTCTTGCCCTTGTTGTCGCTCTCTATCCCCATTCCCCTTCCCTCTTAGCTGTGAGCAGATACCGACCCTCCCGTGGCTGTGGCCAGAGAGAAGAGGTCCACGTACTGTGGGTGCCACAGATTTTCACAGAAGTTGTCATTGCGGCCAAGACGCCAGCCTGCTTACGTGTCCTAAGAGTGCACCCGGGAGAGGACTAGAGGGATGTACCAAGCGTAAGGCATGGAAATTACACTTTTACCTGGATTCAGCTCTTGTATTTTCACTCCTTCCTGCTAATGGGGAGCATTGCAGCTGGACACAGGAACGTACTCTCTGATTGCCCGGGAATCAGAAGACTTTGTGTGTCTTCCAGGGATAAAATTTAGTGAATTCTTCCCTATGCTCTTTCCTCCTCCCTCCCTCCCCTTTATCTGGTCATACAGGAGAAGTAAGCTTACAGGTTTGGAGTAATGATTTTTACCTTAAACTAATGAATTAAAAAAAAAAAAAAAATCATTTCTATTTACCAGTAATTGTAATACGGAGATGCTGTGAACTATAAACTGTCATGTCATGCATAAAAGGAATGTTAATGCTGAACTCAAATTCTAGCTGTGCTCATAAGCTCCATAAATCACAACTATAAATAGACCTGAGTTAGTGCCATGGGGAAAGCCTCTGAATATTCATAAGGCTCTCATTTCATATTTTGTCACCAGAATAAGCCTTGAAACTGTAAGCAGTTTGCATCCAGTGAATCAGTGGCAAGGTAATGGCATTATGATAACAAAATACATCAGTGTGATAAACAACTGATATCTGCAGATCATCTATATTGTCCTTGTGTGTAAAGTGAAAGCCATTTATTCAAATGTCATAAATAGCTACTTTGATTAATAACATTAGTTGCCCTTGATAAGATGGTGTTTTCTTGAGGATATCTGGAGGCTAAATATATTATGATATTCAGAGAAGAAGAAGAAAATATTTTTTTCATATTTCTTACACATTCTGTAATTATTATTCATTACTTTGATGGCATCATAGAAGCAAATTATACATTAGAAAAATAAAATCCTTTCTCTGAAGATTTTATAATTTAAAGGACACCAAATTCTTCCCTCAGAAACATCTATTTATGTCTGAACAATTTTTTTTCAATAAATGGTAAATCCCCTAAAAAAAGTGCTTTAGAACAATCACACTAATCATGTTTGTAAAGTGGTTTTAGTAATTATTCTAAGCAGAAAAGCTGATGGAACAGATACAAAAATTAAATTAGCATTTCATTTCACCATTTCAAAGAATCCTTTTTTGTTGCCATTTAAAGAGAAGAAATCCCTTCAAAATACATTTCTTTTTAAATATCTGAAAGGAAGGAACAAATATTTTTGAAAAGGGCAAAGTAACGAGGGGGAAGCACATTTTAGCTCAGGTTGAAGAAGCTGGAGAGGAAACTCCATGTGTGTAAAGGAGAGCCGATTTTGTCTCTAATTTGTGATACAAACAACAAGCAGAGATAATATGCAAGCAGTTTAGATGAGAAGAACAGATATTGATAAGCAGTTTAGTTATGTGAAAATCGAAAGGAAAGCAAATGCCAATTGTCCACAGTTATCAAAATTGCTTGAAGGCAAAACGTGCTTTTGAGGCCATATCTGGTTACGTCACTATATGCAACATGGTGATGTGGTTGAATAGCTGAGGAAAACTCCTGAACATTTATTTGAATTTTGCAGTAGGAATCAATTCAACCGTGTCAAAGCTGAGTTGAAGTGTATTAATGAGTAAGTGTGAGGAAATTTCTAATATCACTCCTCAACTTGCAATGCTCTACAGCCACATGGAGGATAAAGTTCTTCAAGAATGTTACTCATCTGTATATACTGTTTTATTCCAAAAATTACTATAAACAGATATCTTCTCATGAAATCCCTTTTTTGCATATTGGATATTATGAATTTTATTTGCTTATTTGACGGCAAAGTTTATACGGATGCTCATCTCTGCAAGTTCTGAAGATCAAACGTGTAATGGATACTGACCTTCTGAGATGGGGAGGGGGAATGAGGTCACCCACCCACCGCGTCATTCACAGGCTGGGTCCTCACCCCAGTCAGGTCTTAAAGTCCAGTCAGTCTGTGTGAACTCGTGCAGTTTTTCATTGAGGGCACAATGTGAGTTGCTGAAAGCTTAGCGCAGACTGAAAAACCTTTACCGCGAGCAAGAAAATAGAAGGCGGCAGGAATCCAACCTGAACCCGTGATTTTTAACTCGTGGGTTGTTTTTGCAAAGGTGGCTGTGAAAAGAAAAATGCTTAGTGGTTAACTGAGCACATTTACATTGGTTTCATTACAAATAAGACCATGCTTACAATGGTACCAGTACTGTGAGAAACACATTTGACAACATTCATTTTTATTTTAATCATTCATGCTTACTGGGCCTCTAAGAAGTGCCAGATATGAGTTTCTGTTCCCAAGTACACACAAGGGGAAATCTGAAATCCAGATCAATAAAAGCAATTTCATCATATGTACAAGGAACGCTGAGTAATATTAAAATACACAGTTTAGTATTGTAAGAGATGTATTAGATATTGTATCATGCTGCTCAGTGCCTAATACATGTAGTGTAATTTTTATTTTGTATTTTCAAAACTAATAACTCTCTATCTCCTTCTATTAAGGTAAAGGTTCTGAATGCATTACTCTCCTGGTGCCTCTGAAATCAGCATTTCTTTATAATACACTGAGATACTGCATCAGTATTCCTCTTAGTTCAAAAACTCAGTGCCTGCTATTTTTCTTTTAAAGGCAGTAATTTCTAATACAGAAAGTGCAACAAGACAAAAAGATTTAAAAAAAAAAGCAGAAAAGGACTCATGGTAGCTTGGAATGAGCCTGCTCAAATGAATTAGCAATGCCCCATCATAAAACTGACTTTGGCATTTGCAATGCCCCATCATAAAACTGAGTTTGGCATTTGCAACTGAAACAGCCTCATGTATTAATGGATGGACTGCTCTTACTCATTTGGACCCAGCTAAGTGAGCACCTACGGGTCAGAATTTTGGGGTTCAGTTACCCACCCCGGCACAAATTACCGCCTAGGTTTAATCCATTTTTCTCTGCAAGTTTGCTTCATTGCTAAACTGATAATAAGGAGCCTGAGCAGTTTCATGAGAAGAAACGCCTTTCCTCAAGTTCTCATGCAAGATACAACAGCAAAACAATTGCACAATATCAGAATAACTCTAAGAATTAATGTGCTATTGGGGACAATAGTTAAAGGCTTTCCCATGACTGTGCAGAAAACATCTAAGGGAACTTCCTATCCTGAAGACCCGCTTGTTCGGAGAGAAAGAAACGCAAAAGAGTATGTTACACCCCTAGTCTCCCTAGGCATACAGACACCCAGAGCAAGGCACAGTTAAGGTCAAGGAAATTCTTTTAGCAAAGTCTGTACTGCTATTTGACAAAGTGTGTTAGAAGACTGACTTACTTACACTATTCTTGGATTTAATAGGAAAATAAATCCACCAGACAAGCTCTTCTAAAGAAAAATAATTACATAATTCTGGTTTAAGTCTTTTTTTAGTAGAGACTACCAGTAATTCTAATTATATTTCACAGTTTCTTGCCACTTGACAGGGATTGCTCTGCTTTTGAATCTCAACCTGGACTTGAGCTATGACTATAATAAAAATAATTTATCTTAAAATGCTGTCATTAAAAACAGCATTACATTAGTCCTAAAACAGTCACGAGGAAAATAATATAATTTTTGAGTATTATAACTGAAAGCCTCAGGCATCTAAGGGAATGAGCATTTTCCCACACTTGACCTACACTCTGCTTTCATACTTCCCTCTGGCAGTAACTAAAGATTAGAGATTAGCATGGACTTTGAATAAAAACAGCTAAATTAACTCAGGTGTAGCAAGAAAGTATTCACACATTCCTCCTCAAGCTCAAAACAGATCTGAAGATGGGATATGTGGCATACGTGTGTCCCTGCTGCCCCAGGGGTCTGGAAGACTGGATTAATGGTTGGAAATTCCACCAGGCTGGGTTTTTTTCCAACCCAAATGCAAAACAGGAACTATTGACCAATTTTACATGGAAATGTTATTAACTTATTCTGTGTTGCCTTTTAAATGCTTCTGGCATGTTAAAAACTACATTCAAATTTCTAAGGCTGCCAGCCTCTGAATATTTAGACACGAACACAAACAAAAACTGTGCAACATCAGTTCCAGCCAGAAAACAGAAATAATTTTTATTAATCATTAATATTTTTAATAGAAAATATAAGAAAAGAAAAAGAAGCCTTTTAAATCCTAAGTCATAAGAAAGCAACATCATCTTGTTTACCAAACAAAGAAAATATTATTTGAATAATATTCCCTGTTAATACTAAGCCTTTTGGTGAATATTTAACATGTACTGCTGTGATACATGACCAAAGAAAATATGTCCATATTGAACACACCAATGCCACTATCCACCTAAGAGAGTCCAGACCAACAAATGAGTAATGCTCTCCTCTTTCAGTCTTAACATTTTGTAGTTTTCCTTATTAGTCAGTTCATAACTTTCACTTTACTCCAGTAGTTTGTAATAGGACCATTTCTGAATACATCACTGTAGTAAACAAAACCAAGCAAACATAGTTATTGTAAGGGCAAAAAAATTGTCCCAACTTTCAACTCACACATATTACCTAAAGCTCAGATCAAAAAAGATCAAAAAGGCACCTGCACCCATTGAAAGTCGATAATCTGCCACAATCAGAAACCTCGATGTATTATCATTTCCATTAGGTCAGTCTTTGCTGCAAGAATTAGAAGAGTGTTAAAACAGAAAATAGTCCTGAGATTTAATTCACAGAGATAGCCTTAGATCAACTTGGGTGCTTTCTCTATATTCTTTGCATTTTCCATGTGGCACTATTTTTTGTGTCATCATACCAAAGACCATTATAGCACTGCCAAAAGAATGTTAGCAATGATGAGGTCTTGACTCCAGAATTCTGAAATTTCATTTCTGATGTAAGGAAGAGCAACGTTTTACAACCAAAGGATTAAAAATGTAAAGCAACTTTGTGATCAGGCTGCCCATATATGCTGTTCAATAGCTCCCTGAGGAGTTAAGGAATTCTTTACATATAAAGTGAATAGCAGATTGTGGAATTACAATGCGATGCTTTGGGCAATGAGGAGCTCAATTAAAATGGTTAGGGCTTGCATGGAAAACCAGGTCAGTAGATAATATCAAATGAAATATGAAAATCTGTCATGAGTAAAGGAGATTCCAGTGAAGAGAAGTTTTGAATTTTCCCCTTAGTAAATACACATCTTATTCAAAGATCATTCCAACCCAGGTAACAGATTCATTACGAGATACTACTTATGGAGCAATTAGAAAATGGTGTTACATGTAGGGTGGGCTTGACCATTTGGGTTAGTGCTTTATTCCATGTAGGTAGGAGATGGTGGACTGAGAGAAACAAGGGTTTGCAAATGACAGTAAAGAATTCCAAAGCACAAGCTGTTTCAAAATGATGCTGTGAAAGATGCTGAGCAATACTATTTCTGCAGAACCCCTCTCCATGGAGCAGTGCAAAGCATATCAGTAAAACTGATATAGCAGATGTTGCGTAAAAGGCGCTTGATAGGCTCTGGTCCTGCACAACTCGAATACACGGAACAAGCTGCTGACTTCTGTGGTTTTTAGCATCTAGGAAAAAGTCAGTCACTATAATGAAGGTCAAATGAAATATCTGCAACTGGCATTTTTACAGTTTTCAGCATCATTGAGCAATGTCAAAAGCAGACGTCAGCTATCATTCCGGCACCTGTAAGTGCAGCTGTCATTCTCTACTCCCTGCTTATGTGTTTCTTCAGTTATGTTGACGTCGTTGTAGAGTTTGGTGGGAGAATGAAGAAAACTGTAAGTGGAGTATAGGGGATGGCAAAGGTGAAAAAAGTCTGGTATTTTTCTATATAGGTATATTTTAACCAGCACTTCTACTGATAAATAGATGTGCCTGAAGAATATGTACCAAGAGTGTAAGACATGCTCAGATTAGAAGTCCACATAGCCCATCTTACCTCTACTAATAGTTAATAAAGGATTCTTAGGGGAAAGAGGGTAAGTACTGACCGATTCTTTCCCTAGCATAACCTACCATATTGCAGTAGTTTACTGGTTTCCTAACTGAATTCAGCAAGAATTTTGATGCTGTCTCCCACAACATATTTGTTCAAAAATTAGAATGTTATGGTGGATGGGTGGACAACATGTTGGGTGAAAAACTTGTTGGATGGTTGGTCTACGAGGGTGATGTTAATACATCATACCCTACTTTGATGTCTGTGACAACTGGAGAATAACAGGGGTCTGTCCTGGGACCTGTCTTACTTAATAGCTTCATTGAGTGTATTTGTGTCACATTTGCAGGTGACTCCAAACTGAGGGGATCAGCTGATATGCTTGAGGGCAGAGCAGCCATCCAGAGGGACCCACAGAGGTCGGTGGATTAGGCTGAGAGGAACTCCGTGAAATTCAACAAGGACAAACACCAAGTGCTGGCCTGAAGAGGGCAGAGCCTTTGGATTGACATGGGCTGGGGAGCAGCATTGTGGGAAAGTCCCTGGCATGACCGTGGGCAGGGAGCTGAACAGGCACGTGAATTCTCCACTAACTTACAGTGAATATGCAGAGCTGCTCCCAACCACTTAACAACTGAAAGCTTTCCATTAACTTACCCATTTCCCTTATCTGAAGCTTAGAAAACCAATATACAAGTGTAGGAATTCTGTGGATTCTTTTTTCTTTCTGACTTCTGCTTTGCAAGATGGTGAGATTTTGAAAGTAAAAAGAGAAAAAGTTTGTATAGATATTAGGCATTGGCTGCAGCACTGTACTCCAGATTTAATCAAAGTTTAGCATTATTTTTTTATTTGGGCCCATTTTGAACATACAGATGTATGCACATCTCTCTCTCTCCATGCATATTCTAGGTGAGAAAAATGTATAGTTTAAAAAGTACCATTAGTAAGTTATTTTACAAGACATGCATGGTTTATATGGGCAATGTAGGTTATCGGTTGAGTTACAATACATTCTCCTAGGGCAGGGGTTAGAAATACCCACTTAATCTGTGTTAATTCTTGATGATGACTATTATCTGGGTTCTTTCCAGATGTAACGAGCCAGTCAAGAGGTTGTTCTGGATTGGGAGAGGGATGGGCGAAAGGGAGTTATCTACTGCACAGGAAATACCAGAAAGAATTGTCTCTTGTGGAATGCAATATTACTAAGAGCTGTGAGGGTTTCCAAAGGCACACTGTTAAGCTTTACCTGAACCATTTTGATTTGCTGTTGTTGTTATAAGGCATATCCTAAACCAGAGTTTGAGCCACCAACTTCTCAAAATTACTGAAACTGTTTCCTTATAGAGTAAATAGCACTTTAGCTTGGGAGGACCTTGGACTGGCTGATGATTGTTGGTAGCCATCTACCCCCAAATGGTCATGACGTACAGACAGAAAAATCCTTGGAGATGAGCATCCCCAATTCCAAACTGATCTGGGGCATCACCCCAGCAAGGACACAGAACTTCTTATTCTATTTAATTGGTTGGATTTTTTTTTTCCCTATAACTGTGTGAGGCTTGATTTACCCAGGCAAAACTCCACAAATTTTATCAGAGCTAAGTCATTTCACACTCATCCAGAATCTGGCAGATTTCATGTTTGGAATATTTTTGCTGGGGTACTGTAATAGAAAAGCTTAGAGAATACAGTTAACTTTAGAATCTCAGATAAATTAACTGTTACTTTCAAATATGACCTTCACTAGCAGTCCAATGAAAAATGATAAAGACTCCAAATCTTTGGGGAAAATTCTTTGCTGAGGACCTTCAGTTCCTTCAGAAACTAAGGGAGCTTGTGCCTATCTGGTATCTCTTATCTCTTATGAATAAGTCAAGAGCATCTTGAATACTGTTTTGTGTGTTAGTAATTTGCATGGATTTGGAAGATAATAGCAAGTCAGCAAGCCAAAAGGAATGTCTGAGCTGCTTCTGATTTTCATCTTGCAGTGCTTAGCGGTATCTTTCATAATATGGGTAGAAGAGAGGAATGTTTAAATTACATTGCTAAGAAATTATCTTATTTCCATGGACAGATTCCTTTTCATGGGCCTGAAGGCAAACAGGGCTGACACGTGTTCCTTATTCCACATGGAATTCAGCAGTTCAAGCACTAACCTTACTGAATCCAAACAGGTTCACTGCATGCAAGGATATCTTACATGATTTTTTTCAAAATGAAAATTGCACCAGAAGCAAGGCAATGGTTGGCTGGCTTAGCAAGAGATGCTTTGGCCTAATCAGAGCTTTGAGTTTACCTATAGGCATAATACATTCCTTAATGCTTTTTGATATATAGAATAAAGATCTGTTTTACATCTTGCTATAAATGTGCAGCTTTCCAGCATATCTGTACCTGTTAATCTGAATTCCAAGATTTTATTGGAGATTTTGCCTTATCTTACAGTGGAAGCTTAGAAAGCTGGGCATTTTTTTACTGCATGACTGAGCCTTCTTGTCTGGAGAACTTACCTGACTATGAATTGCACTATAAAAGCTGATTTTACTATCACCTTGCTCTTTTGCTGCTATAATGGGGAAGCATCTATGGAAATCACTGAAGGAAGTTACACGTCCACTGAAGTCACCATGCAAGCTTTGCTAGTGACTTCATGACAGGAAGGTGTTAATCCCAATTTTCGAGGACAATATGGGGAGGGAAGGCTCAAGAAAAAGGACAAAGAAGAGTGAATGACAAGAAATATAAAGATCCCACAGAAGAGAGAGAGAAGAAGTGCCAGAAGAAAGAAACAAGAAGCAGAAGAAATTAAAAAAGGGTTTCAGGTCATTACATTAGAAATATAAATAAGAAGGGGTCTATTTGAATGCATATTTGCTAGTCATCTTTCCAAGAGCACTCCAAGCAAAAGTTTGGAAACACTGTGTTACAGATACAAAAAGTTTTAATGAGACAGCTGCTTTCCCCCTACATTTAAATTTCTGATTTTGTAAGCAGGATTTCCTATGCAACTGCCTATTACCTAATGAAATTACTGTTTTAAATACTGGAATTGATGCTTAGCAATTTTTAAGGTTTTTTTGGTAACACAGGCATTATTTATATTACAGTACTGCTGAGAGAGCTGTACCCCATTTTGCTAGGTGGCAAGCATAAACATAACCCTTCTCCAGAAATGCATATCATTTATCTAGACAACATAGAAAAATTGTAGGACACAGAAAATTGTAATGTTTTACTTAGGAAAGACAGACTCAATAGCAAGTTGGGGGTTGGATTCATCTCTATCTATTTACAGACATGTTTTAAATGCCTAATCTGTCTTCTCTTTGTAGGTGGTGGAGAGAAGGTGCAAATTATCTGATGTATTTTAGAATACTGTTGTAAGTGTTAATGAACAGTAGTCTAGGGCTGCCCATTTCTGTGTGTTATCTGTAGCTGACATTGAGACAAGTAGCTCAGATGGGATTCTTTTTTTTTTTTCAAAATTGAAAAAAGGTCAGAAAACATTAATTTATCCCTATTAGAGCTTTTTAGAGGACTTCTATATGTATTGTTTTCATCATGTACAGGACATTTGTCTGAAAAACAAACAAAAAGCATGAATAACACTCAACATCAGAGTAATCCTTTATTAGGAAGAATGCTTATATGGATCGTGGGAAAACACAACTTAAGCCTTCAGTCTTCCTGCTTCAGATTCTGAGAGTCAGCGTACTAGGTAGGCAATCTAAGATGTGCTTTCTTTCTCATCTTTATGCTGCTCCATCTTATAAAAATAAAAATTCATAAGTACATATAAATAATGTCCAACACCATTTGGCCCATATACAATGTTATAGACATGTTAAACACTGGAATCAAAAAATCATAGAACGGTTTGCATTGGAAGGGTCTGTTAAAGATCATCTAGTCCAACTCCCTGCCATGGGCAGGGACATCTTTCATGAGATCAGGTTGCTCAAAGCCCCATCCAACCTGACTTTGAACACTGCCAATGATGGGGCATCCACCACTTCTCTGGGCAACCTGTTCCAGCTACCTGTTCCACCACCCTCATTGTAAAAAATCTCTTATATCCAATCTAAATCTACCCTCTTTTGGTTTAAAATGGTTGCCCTTGTCCTGTCATTACAAGCCTTAGTAAAAAGTCTCTCTTGATCTTTCTTATAAGCCCCCTTTGTATATTGAAAGGCTGCAGTAAGGTCTCCCCAGAGCCTTGTCTTCTCCAGGCTGAACAACCCCAACTCTCTCAGCCTGTCCTCACAGGAGAGGTGTTCCAGCCCACTGATCATCTTTGTGGCCCTCCTCTGGACCTGCTCCAACAGGTCCATGTCTTCCTTGTGCTGGGGACCCCAGAGCTGGACACACTACTACAGGTGGGGTCTCACGAGAGCAGAGTAGAAGAGAATCATCTCCCTCAAACTGCTGGTCACGCTTCTTTTGATGCAGCCCAGCATACGGTTGGCTTTCTGGGCTGCGAGTGCACATTGCTGCCTCATGTTTATTTTTTCATCCACCAGTAACCCCAAGTCCTTCTCCTCAGGGCTGCTCTCAATCCATTCATCACCCAGTCTGTACTGGTGCTGGCGATTGCCCTGACCCAGGGGCAGGACCTTGCACTTGGCCATGTTGAACTTCATGAGGTTTATATTGGCCCACTCCTGAAGCCCGTCGAGGTCCCTCTGGATGGCATCTCTTCCCTCAAGCGTATCAACTACACCACTCATCTTGGTGTCATCCACCACTTGATGAAAACATATTTGGTACAGCCTTGGCTAAACCTGGTGTAGCCTTGTTACTGGTTTCCACTTAGACGTTGAACCATTGTCTATAATGCTTTGGACGCAGCCATTCGGCCAATTTCTTATCCATCTAACAGTTCATCCATCAAACCCACATCTCTCCAATTTAGCAGCAAGAATATTGTAGAGGACTATCAAAGACCTTACAGAAGTCTAGGTAGATGACATCCATAGCTCTTACCTTGTCCACTGATGCAGTCCCTCCATTGTAGAAGGCCACTAGATTCGTCAGGCACAGTTTGCCCTTGGTGAAGCCATGTTGGCTGTCTCTAATCACCTCCTTGTCTTCCAGGTGTTCCAGCATATCTTCCAGGAGGATCTGTTCCATGATCTCACTGGGCACAGAGATGAGACTGGCTGGTTGGTAGTTCCCAGGGTCTTCCTTTTACCTTTTAAAAAATGGGCACGATGTTTCCCTTTTTCCAGTCTCTGGGGACTTTGCCTGACTGCCATGACTTTTCAAATATGATTGTGATTGGCTTGGCAACTCCATCAGCCAATTTCCTCAGGACCCTGGGATGCATCTCGTCAGGTCCCATAGACTTATGTATGTTCAAATTCCTCAGGTGATCTCAAACCGAATCTTCACCTACAATGGGAGGGACTTCATTCCTTCAGTCCCTGCTTTCAGGTTTAGGGGCTTGAGAGATGTGGGAAGAGACATCACCAATGAAAACTGAGGCAAAATTATTGTTGAGTAATATCAGCCTTCTCCATGCCAGTTGTCACTTGTTCTCGTGTCTCATTTTTGGTGGGGGGTACATTTTTTTTAACCTTTCTTTTCTGGGTGACGTACCTGTAGAAGCCCTTATTATTATTCTTTGCATCCCTTGCCACTGTATATAACGTTGCTTGCCAATATATATAACATTGTTATGTACATGTTATGTACCTTGTTATATACAATGTTATATACGTGTTATACACTGAGGTCCTGGTACTGGCTATTCTGGGACCTCTCACTCTTTCGTTTTCCACATCAAATGTTATTGTTGCAGAACCTGAGAAATTTTTTAAAACTTGGAAAAAAAATCAAAACACTCCAATAAGAGAGATGCTTTGTGTGCTGTAACTTGCTTATTGCAAGGAGTGAACAGGGCTGCATCTTCTCAAACAGAGAACCGCATAAAAGATTAAGTGGATGGTGACTGCCAGTGCCACTGGCTGTGAGAGACAGCTGAGTGTGTCTAGAGAGCAATTTCTCCTGGGTGGGGGTTCTCAGTGTAGCCAGACATGATTTATCAATACGATTACTTGACAAGATAGAAACAAATGTACATTCCTTTGTAATTGTGGCTCTTTTTCACCAGCAATAGAGGCAGCCCTTTAAGAGTTGTGATGTTTTCAACTACTTTCTTACTTGCCTTGTAGCCGTTCCTTCATATGTGTGCCTTCCACATGCAAACCACTGTTGTCTTACTTAGTAGTCTTTTTTCTTCTCCATTTATCTTCAGAACTACTACTTTTAAAAGTCCAGCTGGATTTATCACATGAGAAATCTACCACAATTAGAAGCCCACTGCAAAAGCTATTTGAATGTGTGTTACAGAAGTCATAATGCTGCTGACTGAGCTGAGGGCAGCTTTATGCAGCCTGTGCCATTTTTTTGAGAACTGACTGTCATATTCCTTTTTTTTTCAGGAAAAAGAATATATGCTACCTTTCTCAAAATCCTAACATTGCTTTCCGTTATCAAATACTTCTTTTAAGTTAGGCTTTGCTTGAGCACTCTCTCTAGTTTTAAAGCATCTGTGGTGAGCACAAATGACATAGGGTTTCTGGTTCAGTAGGTATATTTACATTTCAAGTTTTAAGGATTTTAAGGATTAACTTAATAAATTACCTGATTTTCTGTGATTATTCAGTGTGGTACTGCACAAAGTCTCTCACCATACTTTGCATATGAGACTTGGAAAACACCTCCCTCCACAAACAGCAGCTGATCTCGTAAGGAACTTGTAGAAATATTTTCAACAGTGGACATCTAATTCAAAGCTTTTGCACAAAAAGCAAGGAAGGGAAGGCAGGCATGATAGATACATCAATGAGTCAAGGAATGTTCCCACAGGAGAGTCAATTTTTACATTATTTATGTCTCTTTTCAGCAGTGAATGTTTAACAGTGTGGATCAAGCAATGAATTCTCTGGTATGTGCTCCCTTCTCTGACAGCATGGCAATATCAGAGCTAAATTTTTCTACACAATTTTTTCCTGAGAAGCACTTCTAATTTTTACCAATATCCATTTAACAAGACAGTAACAACAGCTTCAGCTTTCCCCAGCTGCTTAGATGTTGTGTATTACTTTCAGGGCTGAAAATGTTGCAGTTGCTCTCCAAAACAAACAGGGAAAACTGTTAGAAACATGGCATCTCCTATAGAGATGAAGATAACATCACACGTCTGGGACCTTGACAAGGTTAGCCTAAGTTTTAACTTAAAATTGTACTTTGACAGTTCAGTAATCCTGTTTTCTACTAATAATATGGCTTGTGACACCCCTGTTGTGAACCTTGCTCCTATGGTTGGGTTCTTCAAGCAAAAAAAATTTTCTCCTGAAAGAGGTGGTACCTTTGTTTTCTGCCTTTACATTCACGAGGGAGACATCACACAGCCAGGACAAACGTTGCTGCTGCCAGATCCCTCTGGCACTTTCTGAAACAAGCGGAGGAGCTAACAATCCCAAATGATGCTGAACATCTAGAAGCCAGTGACCCGGTGTAAATGGGAGTGTGGTTCCAGTGATGCTGGTACCCAATACTCCCAAAAGCCCCCCAAAAGGGCAGAAAATCAAGTGAGTAATAAAACAGATGTACCACATATGTGCTTACAGACTGATAATACTGCTGCACCTGAGCCTTGTCCACAGGTTAACCTTTAACGCATGGATGTTGTCCAGCAGGATGAGCAATACCATTTAAACACAGAAAAGAAAATGACAACTCTGGCTGAAAGGATTTTTTTTTTTTCCCTTATTCAGATCATAAGATCAACAAATGAATCTTGAAGGGTCTGGAAGTAAATCTGGGCTCTGAGATGTGTCAGTACTAAACTGGAAGAGCCTCAGAAAATAGCTATTTAAAGAACTAAGTGAAGTGGATAAGAAAGGGCACAAAGCAGCTGCAGACAGAATGGTAGTAGCCTTAAGGAGAGGAGGGGAAGAAGGGGATAAAATGGGACTCATCCGTGGCTGTTTTCCACTGTGCTTCCCCTCAGTCTGCAGGTCTGGAGTTGGGAGGTGGAGAACAAATGGTGCTTGACCTGTGGTCAGCCACTTAGATCTTACGGTGGTGCTGATGGGGGAAACTACATTAGCTGAAGCAGCTGTGGTACCTTCAGAAGTATTTAAAGCCAGAGCAAAGATAACGTCTTTGCCCTTCAGTCTTCAGCAAGTTTCCTTGCTTTAAAAGAAAATAAATTGCTAATTGCATGTTCTAAATTTCTTTTATCCCCTGCTCCTCACTTCACAAAGTCATCAGGCTTCCTTCCTATTTTTTCCCCTTCTCTTCCCTGTAGTTAAGTGCACCTCAAAGTAAAACTGTAGAATGAGCATGGCATTTCCCATCCTTCCACTGGCCGTTTCCCTTGTGTGCCATATACCTTTCCTGCAGCTTGTCTCAATATAGTTGGTGACTCTTTGGAGCAGGATGGTCTCTTTGGGGGTGTATGGGGTGCAGCATAAAGAAGACCCAGTACTGTTTGGTCTCAAGGTAGTATGATAATAAATAAATATTAATAAACCATATTTAATGAGTCTCAAATTCTTCTGAGCAACAGCTTATGAACTAATGCTGCCTGCATTTATCTTTCTCAGAGTGCATGAAAAGGCTCTGCTTCAGTCTGCTGGTGTTCAGAAAGAGCCAAACCAAGCACAAAAAGCTGGGGAGACCTTTGGAAAAAAGCAGGGATATAGCAGTCACGGTTACAGTAGGCAGGAGTGTGAGATATCCACCAGCAAATTCAAGCCCAGAAAGCACATAAAACAAAAGGTGCTAAAGCACTTCCTTGCCATAGAAATGACCCAAAAAATGACTGGAAGAGAAAGTAAAATGGACGGTTGTGGGGAGGCAAGGACAATTACTCTCTTCTCACATTTTTGCAAGCTCGTATCCTGTAAAGCGGCAGTCAGCGCCCTGCTTCATCTCTTAGGCTAACAAGAGCTTGGCAGAGGTGGCACAGTAGCTGCTAGAGCACTGATTACTGCTGTATGAGGAGAAGTCCACTGATGGTACCACAAATATTAATACTTGGTAAATGGCCAGTGGTGTGCAGAATCCATGGCGGGCAAACAAAACTCATTTATGAGAAGTGGTAGTTCTCAGGGGTTATGCTGGTACATAGTCAGCCACTCACCAGCTGCTTAATAATAATAAAAAACCAAGAAGAATTAGACAAATATATAAAGAGACACACACACAAATGCAGGCAATATTCTTCACCAATCTTTTTTTTTTTTTTTTTTTAAATCCAGCAGTCAAGGCTGGAAGCCAGGGAAGTCCAGGTTTTTGACCGACATTATAATGCAAATCCAGCTTGGAAGAAATAGTTAAGAGGGAAGTATTGATGTTTTAATATCAATCAAAAAGGCAAAAATAATTTTGGAGTTGCACTGCATAATTTAATTATTTCAGAGGTTAATGAACAGGAAGGTGTTCTTCTGCTACAGAATTCTTGTTGACTCAGTTGATACGCAGGTTGCTGCCAACCTTACTGTCTGGGACTCATCCATGAGACAGCAGGTCAGGATGCTGAATGTGGCATTCAGCTTATTTCTGTTACACTAGCTAAAGGCTTGCATTACCCTCACAGAACTGCAAATGGTTTGGGCACATAATTTATCCTTGTATGCACACAACACTCACACTTCATGGTCTGTAGGTGTTAAAAGTATGTTTTACTCCTGGTCTTCATTCTCTTAGTTCTGTATTAGTACAGCAGTAGCATTCTCCCCATATGTAGCTGCAGTTAAAGTCTGTATTTATCTGTAATATGGCTATGCTATATCTAGCCTGCTTTTGAAAGGTGTTGAGTTTTTTATCAAGGCATTCTGAAGGTATGAAAATATAAAATTTTGCATACAAAACAAAATTACAAATACTGTAAAGACAATTATACAAATATTACGAAGTGTTGCTCTGTTCTAGCTAACAGGATCTGCTGGCCAGCTATTAATATCTGACTGCTCCTTCATAAGTTCCAAGTTTAGATGGAGACATTAGCAAATAAGATTAGAGTTTATTAATTACGTTTTATTTCTTTTTAATCCAAGGAACAGAGTACTAATAACACACATGGCATGGTTATTCATAAGAACTCTTGTTCTTGGGCTTTGCAGTTAAAATACCAAATTCAAATTTGTCCATCAAGAGATTCTGGTTACTTGTCATACTTCTCACGGAGAATGGCAGCTAATGTTGATAGAGCGTAGATGAGCACATTTTGAAAGCTGTGAATCCAAATTTCACTAGTGCAGGTTACAGCTTTGAAACTAAAACTACTTCATGCACTAGCTAAATCATATGTTACCGTGGTGAGTGACTCTTCAGGTACAAGCAGTCGTCCCCAGCTTCATTTGCTCATACAACAAATGACACCAAACATGCTTCAGGTGCAGCCCCACCGTATTCAGGTCTACATTAGACAATTAATTATGTGAAGGCCTGCAGGAACCTGTAGAAATGCACACTCGTGGTGGTAGCTAGGGTTTTACAGACATTTAAAGGAAAAGTAAAATAATGTCAAGATTGGCAACAAGTGAATCGTACGCCTAAGAAGGTTCCTTGAATTCTTGGGAATGGCCAACTACGCAATGGCAGCAAATCCATGCAACTCTTTCAGGGCCCTCTTAGCTATATGTCTTTGATATCATGGATCCAGGGCATTTTACACACCTCAGGTATTTTTAAAAATATACAGCAGATGCAGTGTTAAATCCTTTGTTCTCAAGGAAAGGAATACTTGTACTGTTTGTGAAGGACAATTTACATGGATAGAGTTCCTCGTTTTCTAAATTAGCAGGTATCAAACATGCTGCATCAGTCCTTAGTGTCCTGCCACACGTGGAAATTTTATTTAGATGTTGAAGTGAGCAGTCTGTGCTCTGGGTAAAGCTAGTCTCTGGGTAAAGCTATCTTACACTGCAAGACTGAATTTTTCTTAAATTCACCTATGGGCATACTTTGTATGCTAATACAAATCAGATACAACTGATCAGCCTGGGCTGATGTTTCCATTAGGGATTGTACTGATTTTGGTAGCCAAACTAGTTCATTTATAGCAAATTCATTTATCCCCTCATGATACTGCATGGTGTCACAAAGACAGACTCCCTCTTTCCAGGAAAAGGCAACCACATATAGTTATTTGTGGTCTTTTGGTGCCACTGTTTCTAACGAATGAGAAGGTGTTGATGAATCACGTGCGACATTAATTTGCATGTCATAAACCAACACCAGTCATCTTTAATTTGCATTAGCATGCTGTTGTGGTTTAACCCCAGCCAGCAACTAAGCACCACGCAGCTGCTCACTCACTTCCCCTCCACCCAGTGGGATGGGGGAGAGAATTGGAAGGAAAAAGGTAAAACTTGTGGTTTGAGATAAGAACAGCTGAATAGAACAGAAAGGAAGAAACTAACAATGATAATGATAACAATGATAAAATGACAATAATGATAAAAGGATTGGAATGTACAAAACAAGTGATGCACAATGCAATTGTTCACCACTTGCCGACTGATGCCCAGTTAGTTCCTGAGCAGCGATCCATCCTCCCCCTGCCCAACTCCCCCCAGTTTATATAGTGGGCATGACATCACATGGTATGGAATACACCGTTGGCCAGTTTGGGTCAGCTGCCCTGGCTGTGTCCCGTCCCAACTTGTTGTGCCCCTCCAGCCTTCTTGCTGGCTGGGCATGAGAAGCTGAAAAATCCTTGACTTAGCCTAAACACTGCTTAGCAACACCTAAAAACACCAGTGTGTTATCAACATTCTTCTCATACTGAACCCAAAACGTAACACTGTACCAGCTACTAGAAAGACAATTAACCCTATCCCAGCCGAAACCAGGACACATGCAAAGCATGCCCATAGGTGAATTAAATACATAAAAATGCATAATGTATGACATATTAATATCTAAATATTATGTCATATATACATTTAAATTTTTGCACTGAGCACTTTTAAACTAACAATGAAGAAAATAGTATGACTAGGTTGGTTAATAAAATAGCTGTTCACTTCTTGCATATTTGCCATAGGGAATACATACGTGCAGAATATAAAGGAGTATCAGTTGTTGCTCTATTTTGCTAAAACTCCTTAGTGTTGTTTTGTGCCATCATACCCAGTATGGTGTTTCAGGAGGACTACACCAGTGTATTTATTTCACATGGTACCACGTGCCTACAGAACACTGCCTGTTCCCAAGGTGGTAAACGGTTAAAGAGGTAATTACCAGAGTGGGAGAAGATAAGAACACAAAGCACGGAATAAGAAAGACTATTTAAATGCAGAGCAGAGAGTTACAACTTTTTTCTTCTATCCTTTAGATATTTCTGTGCTTTTGTATTAAACAGGTGAACTTGAGTTCACTTTTACTGGGTCAAGTAATTTTAAAAGTGACCCCTTCTAACCCTGACTATTTGCTGGCATATTAATTCATGCCTTCTGGTGTTAATGGCAAAAGATGTCTTCACTGCAGAGAAGAAGGATTTCTAATGTATGACAAATTAAATTTCAAAATTTGATTTTGCTCTAAATCATCTGATCAAGCGAAACTGTTCAAAATCTCCCATGAACTACATATTTGTTGGCAGCTCCATTTTGAAACACCAGCAAATGTTACTTCACTGCCCACACGTGCCCCAGGCCTTGCAACTGAATTTCTTTAGATGTAGATAAACTTCATTAAACAGCTGAATGTATCCCAAGCGTCCGTGGCTTAAAGCCAGGGCTGCTGTGCCCGGGCTCCATGGAAGAGCACGACTGTAGGTGATGGGGCTGCCCTGCATCCCGCCGTGCCTCTTCCCGGATCCCGGCGTGCTCAGGGTCCCTGGGCTCCTCGCTGAAATTTGTAGACCCCCTGACCTCCAGGGATGGAAGGTCACTCAGCCAAAGGTACACCCAACAAAGGATGTTGAGCTCGATTCTGCAAATGTTAGTGAAAAATGTCAGCCGCCTCTATTTTTACTTTTGATAAGCAAGTAGAGTTTATTGTGCTTTACCCATTCCTATGAGAATAATTTAGTTCGCTGCCTCCTGTGAACCTATTTAACCTCATCAGCTTGACAATGGGCTGTACTGGTCCCCTTGTGACAATAATCTTTAATACCTTGTGTTCTCTTACTTCAGAGAGCCAGGAAATCAGTCTGGACCATAGATGAGTTTGCAGAAATAGCAGTTAGAGAAAGCAAACAGCTTGGAAAGTAACCATATTTGGTACTGGAGATATTGAAAGACTGTAAACATAAAACCTACAGATATCGGTTTCACAGGGTCACTTTTCAGAGGGAAACTGTGTGATAAACAGTGTTTTTTAGAAAGGGAGCTTTTTCTTGGTTTGAATTATTCATTTTTACTCTTGACCGTTATTCCTATGTTGGTTGATGATAAAGCATATCATAGCAAATAATAATATGGTATCACAGCAACATAAAGGAAACCAGTCTCACAGACTCTGGAGATGCTGATATCATTGCATTTAGTTAATGCAAAACAATTTTTGAGCTGACATCTTCAAATAGGTTTATTTTCCAGTTAAAAAAGTGGTGCTACTATCTGATATGACATTGTGCCTCTATGTTGCTTCAGGCTTCTTTTAAAAAGTCTCTAAAAGTCAATTCTTTTTTGTAGTAACCGTACCGTTAAACAACTTTGTCATGGCCTTGGCTCTTGAACTAGCTGTGCTGGAAAATATTTTTCTTTCATTTTAATGTCAACCACCAACCCAAAGCTGTCATTGCAATACCATTGAAAAAGTTGTGTACCAGCTAACATCCCCTGCTGTGCAATCTTTTTTTTTATGGGGTGGATGGGAGAGCAGCTATTTCAAAAAACAGCTCACGAAGTTGTGTAAGATTAACTAGGGTCATAATAACAGGAACTCAAACAGTATTTTTGATATATGCAAGTGTTTCAAAGCTCATCTTCCTGACCTGAAATAACATAGTGCTAGAGCTGGGTGGGAAAAAAAAAAAAATCCTAGATATAAACTTTACTTCTTTCAAGAAGCTGCAAAATTTATAAGAAGTTCAAGCTGTGTAATTACATTTTCCTGTGGAATACCTGCAAGCATGTTCTCATTCTCAATTTTTAGCAAACTGACAGCTATGGAAATAAAATTCTGCATTGTTTCCAGAAAGCGGCCCTTCCTCCCTAACACTGTCATCTCAAAATTACATTGAGGTAGAGAGGATACAAAATTTATGGACTGGAAATGAGACATGCTTTTTACAAGGCATCTCTGAGAACTCCAGAACATTTGCAAGCATTTTTGCCACTGTCATTTTAGGTTTTCTTCAGAAATTTGTGGTGTTTTTACATTACGGCAAAAGCTGCTTTTGTCTCTAATAATGTACATCGCAGTGCCATCTAGCGTGGGAAGAGAAGAATGTGGAAAAGAAAATGGATGGTTTGAGCTCCAGTTTGTGTGAAAGCAAAATCAATGCCATACACAAGCCTAACTGAAAAGGATTGTGCCTGCCTTTAACAACTATGTCTTCAATTTCAGTAGCTCATTATTAGACTGTATGCAGCACCAAAGACAGAAATATGACCTGATCTGTATTTTCCCATGGGATTGTGTTAGTTGTGGCATTGTGCCTTATGAAACAGAATTCTTTACTTAGTGTTTGATTAACAGAAACTGCCCACCTTGAACTCTGGCTGTGTAAAATGGGCTAAAAAATACAAAGAGAAATATGAGAGAGATGGTGCTTTAATAGTTGATCATTTTGCAGGGAAAATTGCTCATAAAAAAGACTGTATGTATCCACAACTAGTTGGAGCCAGCTAAGCTGCTACTGTCTAGATGAGACAATATATTGCAACACTATGAACAGCAGAAACTTGAAAGGTAAATTCAGATACTGAGCAAAACAGTTTTCTCTTTTTCACCAGATCTCATCACGGCAATGGAGATCGGGCACCACAGTTACGAAGGTCTGTTGATCTGCAGCCACAGGGAACAAAGTCCTATACGAGAGCTGGAACAGCCTTCAAAGTGCTCCTTGACCTGATGGGTATTATAATATGCTTGAGCTCTGTTTCATGCCTGAGATAGACATCCCTGAAAATTTTTCCTCATGGGCGGACTCGCTTTCTCTGTGATGCTTGTACTGACCGGAGGAGGAAAGAACAGCAGTCCTGATTCAACAGGCAACGTTGACTCAAACTGGACGGCCTGTAATCTTCCAAAGATATACGAGAAGGTCTCGCGAGCTCACCCGCTGCTTTCCCAGCTACGTCTTGGCTTTAGCCTGCAGCTGTAAAACCCCGTACACATCGCATGTTTCTGGGAAACATCACTTGGCACCGTGTCCGGTGCTTAAGGGGCCGGTGTGCAAGGGCTGTCCGCTGTAGCGAGACCTCTCCTGGGCCGGCGGCTGGCAGGGCTGGAGCCTCTCCGCTTGACGTTGCCCCTCTCCACGCTCCGGCCAACTAACGCAAAACCAAAGCAGGGATGCTCAGGAATGATGGGTGCTTCCCACCAGTCCCCCCCAGAGCTCCTGGCTGCCGACTAACACAGAGAGGTTTCACCTGGAGGGCTCAGGCCAAGCAGATTAATAGATATATGCACCAAAGGACAAGGTTTTAGCAAATCCAAATGCTAGGCAAGCACCTGCAAATTAAAGGAAACAATTTATATGTTACTTTTGTAATGGCTCAATGGAAAGCCAGGTATTCTTATGCTTTATGCTTCCTGCTGTCAGCTTAAGTGCAGCAGCAAAATCATTTGGGGAATTTTTTTTCGATCCAGATGATGTAAAGGACTTTGGAGGAAGCAGATAAAAAAAAAAAAAGCACATTTTTTTCTCTTTGTCTAAAGAGACAGGTATGTGACTTCCGTATCAGACACTGTCAAGATTAAAACATGTTTAGAATTTAAATTACTTCTGTATTTAATATTGATAAATCTAATTTACAGCATTTCTGCTCCTTTAACCTAGAGACAGGATTAATATTCATGAGATTGCTTTTGGTGATGTGCAAGCAATTCCGTAAGTCAAATTCATTCAACCTGTATTTGCATGGAATATTTACCTTTTCCTTAATATCTTTAATTTTGTCAACACTGAAAGCAGATCATGACTTTGTTTTTAAGGTTGGTAAAAAAATCGCCAAACTGTTTCGATGTTCAGCAGAGTGATATCCTTGCCCCCACCCCCCTGGCAAGAAAATAACAAAAACCCTCCAACCAAACACAACAATAAATAATATTGTTCTGTCCTGGCAAGCAAATTCTTGGCATCTAGTAACTTTTGAAGCTGTAGCACTACCTGCTTTATTTCTATGGTGATAATGGTAAACAGAGAGGATACCAGCTACATTCCTTTGTGACTTAATGCAAGTGCTCCTAGGCAAAATTACAGGGTTTTATTAGTCAAATTTTTTAGCTCATACTGAAATACTTTAAAAGATAATTTTGTTAAAAAAGGTCTAGACCATTTCTATTGTTCCATTATTAGGTAAATGGTTTGCTATGTTCCATCTCTGCTAGCTGTCACTGGGGGTAGCTTAGCAAATGGTGATTCAGCCTTTGGTCAGAAGCTCATTGTACTGAGCCTGCTCCAGATGTCATAAATACATCTTGTTGGGATGTTTTATTTCTCTCACTTCCCTGCAGGCAGCCCAGACTGGAATGGATTTATGTATTTTTATTTTGGGACTGTTTTTGCTGGAAGGCCTACAAAAAAAAGCAGGCTTTGCATTTTGAGAGAGCTGAAGTTGCACACCACGTACATCTTAATTTAGCTATTGAGTTGATTGATGCTCAGAGATATCTGAAGTGGTCTCCCTTCAATACCCTTCAGATCCTGAGATATCTTCTTTCCTTTTCTTGTCCAGCTCCAAATGAGAACAGTTTGGATAAGTATCAGCCTTAGATTTTTGCTATTAAATTTTGATTATCTTTTTGTATGAACAGTTCAACTGAGGCTGCCTGGAGAGTATTCTGAGACCCTTTACTGTAGCTAAAGGTATCAATTCTGTACAATCTAATTATCTCTGTAAATGTCAGTGTATCCATTGCAAAAAAAAAAAATCTGGTTTATTTACTGGAAAGATTCTTTTAATAGAATATGCTCATTAGAATATTCCTATCTCATCTCCTAGGAGGTGCCTATAGCCTGCCTATAGCTGAGCAGAGAGTACAGAGATGCCTCTGAATGGACTGACGTACTCTGATATACCAAATAAAGCAGCCTCAAGTAGAGTCCTCACTGGGCTTCAGAAAGCAATATACTTGCATTACTATAGTACTGCGTCTACAGTAATTAGCCGCAGCCTAGAACTGGATTTACGAACCTGTGCGTAGTGCTGTGGGGTGCCGTAGGGGCTGGCTGGCGTAGGGGCCGGCGTTAGCTCTGCACCATCGCCGTTTCGGCAGCATCCCGCTGCGCTCCTTCGCCTACGGGGACCTGCCCTGGCTCTGCAGGTTTGCTCTTGGGCACTTGTTGGCTCGTGAAACCGGCTGCAAAAGTCAGGGGCCAAGCCTGCGCTGGGACTTGGCGGCTCATTTTGCCACTCGGATGGGTGGGACAAAGGTATCCGCTCTGTTGTGCAGTAGCTTTGAATCGCTGGCACGTTCAGCAGTGTAAGCCGAGTCCAGTGTAAGCTGCACTTAAAAGTGAGGAAATTCAGGAATGGCTCCACCTCAGGAGAGCTTTATTAATCCCATGTCTTCAGCTGTCCAAATACGATTTAGCCACAAGCTGAGTCAGAGCCCTTGGTTTGCATTTTTCCAGTGAAATTTTTGTCTCGCTGTTTATAAAGACATACCCATTAAGACCTTATTTTGTCCCTCACTACCCACTGGTGGTGCCAAAAGAGGGCAGTGCCTTAGTACATGATCCTCTCCTTTTCTAGCATGCTTCATAAGAAAGTAAACAGAGAACATCTAAATTATCCTTAAACGTTGCTAAAGCAAGTTAAATTAAGTAGGACATGTACACCTCCAAGACGCTGCTTCAGATTCTCTTCAGATGAAAGTAAGCATCTGTTTCAAATCTCATTAAAAATGTTGGAAAGTGAAAGTAAGTACCATTATAGAAAAGAAGAAATTAAAATAAATTCCTATTCTTCAGAACAAGGTGATCATCTCAGATATACTTGTATGTGATGTCCTAAGGAGTGTAGAAGAGTGTGAGAAAGAAACAAGATACTTTTATTTCTTATTCCTAGTTATATGGCAAATATCACATTGACACTTCCTATGCAAATATACCTTCTATTACTTATTTTTTACACTGTGACAGCATACAGGCAGCACACCCTGATATGTATATTAGGCATATTTAGAGAAGAGTCCATTTTCTTAAGAGAAATGTAAGAACTTACCTCTCTCTTGGAGGAAAGTAACCTTGAACATCTGCAAATGGTTCTTTGAATTGCAGCAAAAGGAGGGAAGAGACCATCGTTAAAGAGGTAACATTTGTTTGGCCCTGAGACATGGGTGGAAGTATGGAACAAACTGGAGATTGTCAACTAATAAGTCAGATTCATGAGCTCATAACTTTTTTGGGGGGGAGTGCTGTCAGATATTATAACATCCTCTACTATGGCTTTATTACTTTCCTGTGCAGCTTTCTGAGCAAATACTATCAGCCTGTCATTTATTCCATCTGTGCTCAAGTATAATACCGTTAATGTCTTGTATGGGTAAACTAGAAGGTTTTTTAAACTATTGAAAATTAAAATTGAATACTAGTTTCACAAAGTTGGGTGTTTCTCTCTGAGTTTCTCTTTAAAACTATTTCTTTATATGCCTGCTTAACTTATCAGGGCAACTGAGACTGACATTTATGATATCTAATGCAAACACTGATTTTCTATGACACGATTAGACTCTGGTGCCAACTTTTCTTATGCTGACAACATTGTGCCAGCTCCTCTAAACAAACTGTTTCATAATAAATATAGAGATATCACATACAAATAAATTAAGTGGCTCAGCTCCTGAATGCATCAGAGCAGTATCTGTTAGTCGATGTGCCATAGCTTGTCATGTGTTATATGCTGAAACAGAGAAAAAACGTAAAAGGAATTAGGGAGCCGCTTCAAGGAGGGGCAAGACTTCAGCTGGTCTTAAGATGGGGCTTGATAAGCTCAGAGGGAGATGCTATGGACATGGCTCTGGGGCTGGATAGCCCAGAAGAACTGAGTTCTGTGTGACTCTGGGACACAACGCAACGTGGACTGGCTGCATTCGTCATCCTCGTCATCTTCAATCTGCTTCAGCCTCAGTCTTGGCAATAGGGGAGTAAGGCTGAGTTTGTTGGTGCATGGGTGCTCATCAGAAAGGTATGTTTCTGTGCAGGTTTCTACTTTATTACATAATGCACATCTACCGTGTGTTTGTGGCTAAGTGGTCTTAGGGGCTGATGCAGTCTTAAAACTAGAAGACTTAGAGTTTATTAGCAAAGACATACAATGACAGGTAAGCCTAAAACAAGTATATCATAGCCAGTTCCTCCATTTGAGTAACTGCCAGCATACATGTCTTCTCTGAAATGACTAGTTTGTAAATTGTGTTTTTAATCTTCCTTTTCCTAAGTCTTTAAATTCTAGAAGTGGCTTGTGTTTATTACTTTTTTGCTGCAGTTTCTGTATAATTCTAAAGCATGAAATCATATGAAAATTATTATTTTTTTTATTCCAAGGTAACTACTGTAAAGGAAGCGTAAAGTTTTTTTCATGTAAATTATTCCGGTTTTGTCTTCTGGAAAATAGGTAGAAACAAACTTTTCTGAGTATGTTTGTATCTTGTTATTGTCAGCATCCACGAAACCCCACTAAAGCGCCTTAGAATTTTATCCCTAATATTTAATCATGTGTTTTTCCTCAAATATTTATTGGGGTTTTTCTACTTCACACTAGCAGCTGAATTAAGCCAGATTATCTTGGAACTGACGAAAGTTTTTATCAATTAACTAGATGATGACAGTGTGTGCTCTAAATTTACAGACAGCATCAAAACGGAAGGAACTATCAGCAGCTCAGGAGACAGAATTAATGTTCAGAGTAACCTTGAAAAATGAAAAAAGATGCTATTTAATAAACTTAAATTACATTTAGGCAGCAATAACCATCTGCACTGAGCGACTAAGTGCAGTAGCTTGACCTATAAGAAATAGCTGGCTAGGGAACAGTTGTGCACAGAAGGCTCTAGGTGTCATACTGGATCACAAGCCGACAAGGAGATGAATCAGCTGAGCGATGGCTTTCTTCTGCAACATGCACAACATGGAAATAAACATGTAGTCTGTAAAATATTCTTTTCATTCTGTTGAGCACAAATAAACAGATTTTTTTTGTGATTCTGTGTTTTGGTTTTTAGCTTTAAGTAACTTAATCCAGATTCTTTTTCCTGTCACACCTGCCAGAAACCCGGCCTCACCATCCCCTATACAGGTGGCTTCAGTAGCTGATGTACTGTAATCCCTGAGTGACCACTGAGCTTCATGCAACTTCTTAACCTTCAGTTACAGCCCTCCCCTTAGCCCCAAACATGATGACGACCTTGAGAGATTCATATGGGCTTTCTTTTTCTCACACTTGATTTATCAAAAACCTGGTTTGGCTAACCTTGTTAAGGAATAACAAAATGTCAGGGGTTAAAGTCATGGCTGTTTTCCACTGACATAACTTGGGCCAGGATTTCACCCAGGGATATAAAGCGATTAATCACATGCCACACAGCAGCACAAAGCTGTCGTGAAACCCAGACTGTCCAACCGCGTGGCTATGCTCCCACATTTTGACACCCTGTATTGGAAGAGCCTCCAAACTGAAGCAGTAGTGCAGAACAGGAAGATTTTACAACAGCTCCATAAATAGATCATTAAAAAACATAGCTGTCTTTCTTAGTAAAGGGGGACCTTGAGCCTCTCTTCTCAGTCCAGTAGGTAGAGTTTGGACCATGCTGGATTAGACAGCTGTGTTCAAGAAGGAGAGGGTGAAAGGAATGGATCGCACGCGCCAATGCGTGAGAAATTTCACACGCAATGCGTGAAAACGACGGAAGGTTCCCAGTGTCCAGCTCTTAGGTCATGCCAGATACAGCGAGAGCATGAGGAAAGCCACAGAGATGTGATTAGAAAGAGCAGGAAGAAGCATTTGGGCAGGATGAGTCGTCGGCGCTTTGGCACACAGTAGTCGGCAGAAATGGGCTCTGAAACGCAGTCAGGAGCACAGAGGCTCGACACCTTGAAAGCAAGGTTGCAAAGTTGAAATAAGGACGGACGCCTGTAGCTGGGCCAGGTTGAGGTCTCGGTGTTTTATTCTGAGCTGAAGTCAAGAACAAACAAGAATCCTTTCGTGGTGTTCAGGACTGTGATATACATCCCTACTTTGTTGCTTCATTATGCAGCTGTGTAAAGATAATTGAGAGAACTATGCCAGATTTTTCATCAACAAGCAATAAAATGTGATAAATATGTTACATGGAATGGCAAATGTTAGAATTAATAAGCTGAAATGTTGACGAATTACTGTTTATATACTTGACATGTAATAATTGCTTCATTTATCATCTGAATCTGGAAAACTTAAATAGCAGGCATATATAATTAATTTTCTCCCCTTGCAAACTGCAATTCATTCCACACTCAAAGGAGTCAGTGTTAATTTCTTTTCTATCAGCCACAGGCCATAAGTTAATGCATTAAAAAAATCAGAACATTTAAAATAACAGTCTAATTAAATTATATCCTCTACTGTTGGAGAAAAACACATGATTCTTCAGGAGATAATCAGTCACCATAGTAAACACCATTTAGTTCTTCTCACAAATCTGCATCTACCCACTGGCAATCTTAGACTGTCAAGATGAAGAATTCACTTTACTGAACAGATGAAGGATATTGACTTCAGCCTCATTAGCAACTTCAAATGAGAATGACAATGGGAGTTCATTAAATAATAATATTTTTCCATATACTGATTTTCCTTCATCATGCAGAAGAATATGCTTTATGCAGAGTCTGACAAAGCCCACGTTTCTGATTCATGCTTCCCCGTTGATCAGCTAGATAATGCCCTTTCCTTAGAGTCTTTCCTCTTTGACCAGCAAAGGCTTGCTACGTCCTCACCGAAATCCGTAAGGCAGATGGTGCCCACCTCAGCGCAGAATGCTGGAAGTGCCTTGCTCGAGGCTGGATCCATCCGAGTCCCTGGGAAGAACTGGGGACTTCTAGGAGGACCATGTCAGTCAATGTGGCTACTCATAAAGCACTCTTCACAAAGTCCTGTGGAGTGGCGGCGTCTAGTTAAAGACCTGTGGGCTTTTACTCGTACAGCTTTGCTAGTCAACGAACGTCCAAATAGGTGTAAGAGATCCACTTAATATATATAGCTGAGAGTAACTGTCAGAGAAAGGCTGTTACTAGACTGGCTACTTTTCCACAGCAAAATGAACTCAGGTCTCTCACAAATAGCTCCCCATTTGCCTATGCATAATCACTTAGACTGTGTGTGTAGTGCCTGTGAACATCACCCATGGAGCTACTCCGAGGGCTATTTTATTATAGAATTGTTACAGCTGAAAAATAATTAAGTTGTTTTTTTTCATCTGGTAGACATTCACACGTCATAAATTTCATTAAATTCTGGCAAGAGGTTGAGTACCTCATGTTAAAAAATTCACCTCAGTGTAATCTATTTACTTTTAATGATGTTTTTCCATCTAAGTACTAGCAAGAATCTTGAAATACTAAGGATAAGGAAATTTCACAAGGTGAAAATAATGAATGCTTCCTTGTGTATGGCCACTACCAATTAGTTCTCAGTTCTGTGTTAAGAATGGCTCCTCAAGTATTTTTAATTTCAAGATCTTCAGGGCAAAAGAGCATGTGACTTCTCTTACCGCTCCCTACTCCAATTAGTAACTTAATTCCATGTACAGGGAACGAAGTAGAACTGACAGACTACAGCTTCTTCTGCATTCTTGCAATTCTCTTTTTCACAAGATACCATTGAGGTCAGGGGCTTTAGAAAAGGATAGAAACCTGTCTCTTTCAAGATGCATTCCAGCACCTTTCTCATGGAAACTTAGGGAGGTCATTTGTTTATGCAGGTTATTCCATAGTCCTCCCTTTGGTATCTAAACTTTCAAGACAGTGCTCCAATACTTGCTGTCTCTAAGAAAAGGCAGACCACTCTCTAGCAAGCTGCACTGGAGGGGTGTGTAATCCAGAAAGTTCTGGCCCCTGCTCCCACAACCGTTTAGGCGTTTTGCACCAAAAGGTCATGGGAAACAATCTACGGAAGCTTCTTGGAGGGCTTCGCTGCTTTCTCTTCCCAGCGGAGTGCCTTTGCCAAGGGGCAGTCGGATCAAACTCCTTTGGTGCTCTCTTGCCGTGCCCAGCAGGGTGGTGGAGAGAGGAGGGGAATTCTCCCCTTCTTGGCAGCGCTGAGGATGCTCACCTGGGACACAAGTGATGAACATTTGAGCTCATTCTGGTTCAGCCCAAATAGTTAAGACCCTGTGTTTAAAGGTGAGTGGCAGTAACTCCTCTTACAAGACTGCAGGAAAAAAAAGAGTAAGCCGATTGTCCGTACCGAAAGGGCTATGTTCAGCATCTAAATCCCAGAGATCGTTTTAGGCATGAAATCTCATTTTTCGTGAGTACCTTCTTGTATCCCTGACTTAGCTCTAGGGTTAAATGAGAGAGAGTATGCTAGTATTTCTTTGTAGCCAGCAGAGATGCCCTCTTCTCTCCCTGTCCCCCTCCCTTGGCAGACTGACCATTGTCTGCAGCTGCAACTTTGGCCCCTGGAACAGGAGCACCTAGAAGAAACGTGGTGCTCGGCACTGGCACATCCTTATCCCTTTGCTGATCATGTGTCACGACCCAGACTGGACAGACCAGGGAGTCGTGTTTAATTCGAAATTCCCTCGGGCTAAATTAAGGTGAAACGACACCAAACGATCAGTTAAAGATTTTATTTATGACAAGCAAACGGAACTGGGGAGGCGTGGTAGTAGGTGGCAGGGTTTCTCACAACAGGAATTGGAATAAGACTACTTCTGTAAACTGCGTAACCATATACAGCAATTCAGGGAATAAGGAGACCCCCCCACTGAGCCACAAGGTTCAGAGCAGACCCCCTTGCTTTCCAGACTCCTCCTCAGAGAAGGGTCTAGGGGTGGCTGGATCCACTCTTAGTCTTAGACTTGGTCGGTGGTTTATATCTTGAAACGGATGAGGTGTAGGGATTGTGGAAAAGGAAAAAGAAAGAGAGAAGAAGACAGAGAGAGAGGAAGATTTCACCGGTCCTGGGTCCAGCGTTGGTTCGGTCAGCCGAGGGGTCCAGTCCCAGTGGGCTTGCGCACCCGGGGCTTCAGTTTGTGTCCTTTTATCATCCTTGCCCCTCCTTTGGGTGGGCACCCGAACTCGTCAGGTTAATGAGCAGTTTGTGAGCCTTTGGGCTTGGGGGTCGTTTGTGGAGTAACTTCTCCTTCCCTGCAGACGCGGCCGTTGTTCGATCTTTGTATCAGAACGGGGAGCTGCGCACCCTCCAGCATGCCCTCCCCCTCCTGTTGCTGATGTTTGAGCTGATGGGCTTTTCACCTTGGGTCCTTGCTGTGCAGGGTTTGTCTTTAAGCAGAACTTGACCCACCACAATGTTTGAGACATTAATACTTTCAGTCTCGCACATCATGTCAGGAATCACCTAAGGTTGCGTTAAAGAGTCAACGTAACCTAGATTCACTAAATCTGAAGACATCGTATGCAGTAGAAGGGAAAGTCAATCCAAATCCCTTTCTCGTAACAAAAACACTGTTTCATATGGGTAGACATCCTCATCATGCAGTTGACTGGATAACCTTATTGCAGCTGGAATACCAGGGATTTTTGCCCAGTGGCTGTTTGTAAAGCTTCAGAGAAACAACAATAACAACAAAAATTTGTGACAGCTGAAGCAATCAACAAACAATTTCTCTGGTGTTATACAGAAAACTATCAAGTCAAACTTCTAAATACACTTTGTAATTCAGATACATTAGCAGTAATTATTTTTAACAAATTGTAACTGCATTATAACTACACTGCAATTACACTAATTGTATTGAAGTTAATGTGCCTGTGTTATAATGTGGATTTGTTTTCTTTCCTTAAACCCAAGTAATCAGGTGAACTAATTACAAAGAGGTGTTTGAGCTACAAGATAACCACTCTTCGCTGGCACAAGTCTAGCCATGTTCATCATCTCAGCTAATTACAACTTGTCCTGTTCACTACAGAAGAAGGTCCTTGGCCTTCTCCAATAAAAATGCTGCAGACAGTAATCTGGGAAATAGGGCAACATTTTAAAACGTTGGAATTGATACTGAGAAAGAGGATGTTATACCAATGCAGGATAAAATCACTTACCTTCATTACTGAAGATCCAGTTTCAAGTTTTTGTTCTCCTCCAGATAGAGCAAGTACCTGAACTTATGTCTCCTTATTAATTCCAAATTAGTTTAAATAAATAATGTTATTAGTGGGATCTTTTCAGGTTGTCTGAGGTCACTCTGACAAGGTCTTCTATATTGGACCAATTAAATTCTTGCGCAAATTGAGGCAAGCCTTCAAGAAAACTTTTATTGAATCAAAATGGTTTTATTTTATCAAAAGGTAGTTTTTCCAGACCAAAAAAACCCCAGAATTACCAGTATCACTGGTAAGGCAGTGTTCCCACACTGAAAGCTAACATGTTCTTCAGTTTTTCAAAGCACTTTGTTGTGGTTTAACCCCAGCCGGCAACTAAGCACCACGCAGCCGCTCACTCACTTCCCCCCACCCAGTGGGATGGGGGAGAGAATTGGAAGGGAAAAGGTAAAACTTGTGGGTTGAGATAAGAACAGTTGAATAGAACAGAAAGGAAGAAACTAACAATGATAATAATAACAATGATGAAATGACAATAATAATAAAAGGATTGGAATGTACAAAACAAGTTGTGCACAATGCAATTGCTCACCAGTTGCCCACCAACGCCCAGTTAGTTCCTGAGCAGTGATCCACCCTCCTGCCCAACTCCCCCCAGTTTATATACTGGGCATGACATCCCATGGTATGGAATACCCCTTTGGCCAGTTTGGGTCAGGTGCCCTGGCTGTGTCCTGTGCCAACTTGTTGTGCCCCTCCAGCTTTCTCACTGGCTGGGCATGAGAAGCTCAAAAATCCTTGACTTTAGACTAAACACTGCTTAGCAACAACTGAAAACATCAGTGTGTTATCAACATTCTCCTCATACTAAATCCAAACCAAAACACTATACCAGCTATTAGAAAGAAAATTAGCTCTATCCCAGCCAAAACCAGGACACACTTTGAGATCAAATCTATATAAGAATGGAGTTCTGCTGATGACCAAAATCTAGCTATTTAATTTTAGCCCTGAGATCAGGAGGTAAAATTTCATCAGAACACAGTTATTCAAAGAATAAAGGTAAAATTTTCTTTTTTCTGGGCTTATTTTAAGTCAGTGATGTAAAGTAACTAAGCAAAAGCAAGTTGAGACAGGAGCCATTGGATCTTTCCAAGACCATCAGTCATGGAACCGTGCTGGATATAGCAGTGGGTCACAAAAAGCAGCAAAAGGTGTTCTACTGGTTGCTGCTTCTTGACTACTGCTGCAGTTGCTCTCAGATTACCTGGGTGTGTATAAGGCAAGTATCACTTAGACACTTGAATGCTTTTCCAAAACTGGAAGCTGGAAAGAGCCCTCCTTAGGGAGAGAGGGAAAAAGTAATTTCTTTTAAATAAAATACTCTGTATACTTCAAGAGTGCTCATTCTCCAGAAGAATATGTTGCTCCTAGGTAACATCCTCATGCTGAATTTTCCTTGTTTTGCATATAGGCTGTTGCCGAAAAGAAACTTGAGTTAATTCTTTTAACCCAGCATGACCATTCTTCATGCTGTTTGGTGTGTAGATCCTACGGTTCATGTCCTTACAGCTGTCCTCTCCTCTCCTCTCTTCTTTCCTCTTCTCTCCTCTCCTCTAGGTGTTTTCTTTTTTTCCCATGAATCACTGTTCTGTTCTAACTCAGTTTTCCTTTTACATGATTTATTCCTACTTTGTGTCCCCCCTCCTCCTCAGATTATCTTCTCTTTCCTTTACTTTTAAATGCATGGTAACATTGGGGGTTTTGTTTGGTTTTGGTTTTTTTGTTTTTAATTTAATGAAATGAGGCAACTAATATCAGTCTAAAAAAAGATTTAATTGTCAGCTCCCAGCAGTTGCCAGGCAACAGCCTGCAATATCACCAGTCAGTTGATGGTTGGCTTAATTACTAAGTAAGTATTGTTTAGGCTTGAATTGTCTCCTATAACACGGTCCTAAGGTGAAGACCACTAGGCTAGAGGTATCAGTTCCCCACGCAGGAAGGATAGCAAGCACTAGGATTGCTAATTGCCCCACCTAATACAAACTCTCTTCTATTATCTAATAAAATAATCTGTGCCATCCGTTTTTATACAGGACACAAACTCTCATTGCAATAATTGCTTTTCCAAAGGTACCTGGACACCTGAGCTCACAGGGGGATGAAGAAGCTCATGTGCAGAAGCCGTGCATGAGTTTTGCTGCTGGTCTGCACAAATACAATTTTGTCTTTCTGGGACAATAGAGACCTATTGCTTACATTAATCTATTAGTATGAATCTTAATCTGCACACTTAGCCTGGATAGTAGGAAAGGGTAAACTGAAATCCCAACAGGCATTGTTGAAAAAAGAAAGAACTGAGCAGTTCAGTAAGACAGCAGATCAGATGGGCTTTCTCAAGCTTTTCCTAATCTACTTTATGTGAAGAGAAATGAAGAAATTCAGGCAAGATCTGAAACAGGATGTTAAGCTGGACTGCGGGAACCTTAGCCAAAATTACTGTCCAAAATATCTTTACACATCAGTCACCTAAGTTTGGTGTGTGCCTGCATTTGACCTGTGCTTCAGATATTTCTAGTTCTTCCTTTGCAGGCTTATAACTGCTTTGACCTGAGCATTTGTGCATCTGTGTTGGTTTGAGGTCCTGAATCTCCTACTTTTGCTAGCATGCTTAGAGATGATCACCACTTGTGGGCAGACATGATCCCTCATCACAGAACTGCAGCCAAGAGGTTTTAAAACATGGCCAGGAAAAAATCTGTCCCTCCACATCTAAATATTTTGACTTCTGGACTACTACCCAAAAAGTGGGGGACCCCTGAGATTTTGGTGCAACAGAGTCAAATCTTTTTTTTCCACTTCTTTCTTAGCGGTCTTCCAGGCTACTAGCTAGTTAGATTATCTGGGTTAATATAATGAGCAGAAAAGCTACTTGGATAGAAAGGCAAGATTCCTGTGACCAGAAACAGGGAGACCAGAGGATGCTGCGACCGCTGTGAAAGCAGCGAAGGCACGTGAGGAAAAGGAAAGACAGACATGCTTTTTCAGCATGCTGGTCATAGGAGCCACATCTCTATACGGGAACTACCTCTCAGTGCAGTGTTATCGGAGTGTCCAAAAATACTTTAAAAGTCTCTTCTCATTATTAGTGAGTACTCAGTTGGAGCCAACTAACAGGTCCAGTAAGACTTGCAGAAAATAAAATCTCACAGTTCAATTTTCAGTATTTCTCAGGTTTGATGGTGATAATGAAAATGCTTTTAACCAGAACAAAAACCCTGGGTAATTGCTGAAGAGGTAGACTCCAAATTGATGAAAGAAATCATTAAATTCTTACATTTCTCTCAAGATTTCATCTGTGAAAGAGTATGAGTTTCATGGCAATAATGTTATTCTAAACTTTCTTTTTTTTTTTTCTTTAGTAATACTATTTTGTATTTCATAATTGGAGTTAATAGATAGTTAATAGCTAAAAGTCTCACTGCCCAAAGATGATAGGAATCAAACTCATTAAAAATAGTAAAGACCTAATTTTCTTCTCTGATCTCAAAGAAGTTAATACCAACAAATTCTTTTACCATTTTTAAAAATTAACTAAAGTTTGAATTCTCACATTCCTTTGCTCTGATATAGTTTTTCCCCACGTTGATATGAAGTTTTATTTATTTTGAATTCAATAGTTAAGTTTGTACTAAAAGGCAACTCTCAAAGACATCTGAATATCTCATTATTTATGTTGTTTTGTTAATAACCACCTATGCTCCTATGTACAATTAAACATCATGAGATTTGGTAATAATTCTCTCCTTTCATTTGTGATATTCAGCTGTCATTTCTAGATATATAGCTTCATAAGTAAGTACTCTGAAGTGGAAAGCTAAAAGTATCAGTTCTGAATTAGAAAAGTAGTTGGGTGTTTTCCATTTAATATTGCACTTTCCATACTTAATATTTTTTTTAGCCAAAGTATGTTTGTGTCGGTAAAGTAAATGTGCAGTCACAAAAAATAAAGATGTGGTTTTAATAAGTACCTTTGAAAAGCCAGGCCTATTACAAATAAAAGGAAACCAGAGGAAATGAAATCATACTCAGATGCTTAACATAATTTCAGCTGTTAGTGACTAAGTCACTTTTCTTTGTGGCCTGTGTCCATTAACATGCATGTCTGGTGCAGTAAAGTGCTTCATTTATTTCACACTTGAAGATAATATTTGAAGATATATTAAGAACAAGTTGAAGATGTAATAAATACAAAGTGAGGAAGGTGAGTCCACGCTGTTAAATCAGAGAGCTTTATGTAGCTATGGCAGTTTGATAAATATCCTCTGACAAACTTTGACTCATGAACAATAAACCTGCTACAGTCTTTAAATTTTTACATGTGATATTTTTTGTTAATCATTTTTCTGGTGTTATTGAGACATCTTTGAATTACCAAAACTGATGTTGTCTGACTGTATCAATTAGTACATAGATTTTAATACATAATAAGGCCCACAGTCCATGCAAAAACATTATAATATAATTTGTCTCAAGGCAGTGCTTTTGAGGAGTGACTGTTGCGCTACAAAGCAGCGTAATTCTTAATGTCTTCTAGCAGAAAATCTACTCAACTGTCTAAACAATGCCAAAATAAAGATTCTACAAGCAGAGATAAACGATGACATTGAAGTATGCCACTGGTTGTTCAGGAACTCTTATGGGACACGTACTGAACATGGGAAGGGAAGAGATGAGACATTGGTAAGGTGAACCTGAAGAGATTTTTATCTGTTTAATGCTTGGCCAACAGTAGTCTCATGATCTTATATTTACAGATGAATGAAAAAGAGCTCTGATCATTGCTGGAAGACAGCTGTAGCAGCTGCAGGATATATCACGGTCGTTTACATTAATATGTGAGGCTATAAGCTGAAGAGGCTGAGGAGAGGATAAGCATGCCATTCAACCAAAGTTATTAAGTAGGGTGGTAATCCTCAACACATGTATAAAGGAGGCACCTGGATCAGTAATAAAATGTATCTGACATTAATGAATCAGATCACAGAACCCCAAGGGTTTGGAAGAGACCGCTAGTCCCACCTCTGCTCAAGGTAGGGTCAATTAGAGCAGGATGCTCTAATTCCTTAAGTTAAGAAATCAAGATTTCAGCATGAGTAGCCTAGCAATCTAAACAGCATTTTGTAACTCACAAAATTAATCTTTGTCAGTGCAGGAGTAGCTCAGTTCAGCCTGAGACAAAAATTTGTTTCGTGTTTTACATAAGACATTTGCAGAGATTCAAGTCTGGAGTTTGGGACTATTTCAGAAATGGCTTCAATCAAAGTATCATATTGATTGAAGGAATTCTAATTGAAAAGTCACTAAGGTTTGCAGCTAAATTTTGTTTGCTTCCTATTATTTTTTTTGTTTGATGGTATAAATGTACTCTTGATGTTTAAAAAAACTTAATGCAGTTTTCTTCTAATTTAATTAACTGGGGAAGGTAATATGGGTTAAGATGATGTGTAAGACAGAGAGGTTAGTGTAATACTTACACAAATGTCTTGTGAGACAGTCTTGTCCGTTTTACAGTAAACGTGAATTGAGGGTCAAATTTGGTCCTCACATTGGTGAATGGCAACAGATTTGAGACAAAACTATTCAGGCCTTATTTGTATGATACCTGTCTTTATTTTAAATGTCAAATCAATCAAAATTTAAAATCATAATTGAAGTTAGCTGTTTCACTTGATCCCTAACAGTTTCAATGTAAAGTGTTGAATAAGACCAAAAAAGAAGGCTTTTTAGGGGTTTGAGTTCCCACAGGTTAGAGAGAGTGAATTTTGTCCAGATGCATTAAGAAATAATGTTAGGTCCTAAACCAGTTTTTTAGTATTTTATACAACCATATTTGCCAGTGGTTTTACTTCCCTTTATGCACTTACAAGCTTGTCTGCACATCATTTCTGATTTAAATAATTAAGAGTTGGGTTCAGATACTGAAAAAATTGAGGTGAGACCCAAAAGGATGTTCTCGATGTCCAAAATTGGGCACTTCACACACAACCTGTCTTCCCCTCTTATTGTTAGCCTGTGCACATTCCCACTTATAACATCAGCTAATTTGAGTAATTTTTCCCTATTTAAAGGGAACTCTTTATACAAATTCTACTCATTATTGACACGGCTAAAACCATTGCTTTCATTTTCTTGCCCAGTATTTTCCTATCTGTCAGATCTAAGGTTGGGAATGGGACAGTGCTCTTCTATATTTCAACCTTCATGTCTCTTTGAAGGAAAACTAATAATTAGAAATCACTTCAATTTAAGGGAAGCACAATATCTAGAATTACAGTGAGAATTTTGTCCAATGGAGGAATAAGAGATTTAAGCATACTGTAATGGAAGAAAATTCACTGGTTGTACTCACTCTAGAATGAATAAACAAGCAGAGTATTGCTTCACATTTGCTGTGAGTGAACTGAAATTCCATCCCATTGAAAAGCTTGTCTACATTTTAAATAGAAACAGAACACAGATTTAGCATTTAACAGTGCAGTGGGCTATTCCTTTCCAGAGGAATGTTCTTTTTTTATCCCTTTGTCACAGGATACCCAGTCATAGTATTGAAATTTGAACAATTTGGGACTTTAGCTGCTTCTTTTTTTTTAACCCTTATGCAGTTGTGTCATCCAGTTGCACTCTAGTACTTTACATAGGAATTAAGACAGTAACAATAATTTTAAGTTCATTAGCTGAAAAACACCTCAAAAAATCAAAAGAAGAGTAGTTTAATATGAACTGATTTCCTTTGCTAAAAACATACAACTGAATCTGCTTGCCTCCTCTCCCCGCTTTGTACAGCACTCGTCTGAAATTCCTACCTTCCAGCTGTATTGTCAACTCTTCCCCAACCATTGCCCGACTATTTTCATTCCAACGAAACAATTCTTCACCACTCGTTTGTCTCTTGAACCTTAGGATCAGTAATCTGCCTTCCTGCTCTCTTTGACTGCCAGCCACCTCTCTGCCATTTGAGCACAACCCTTTTCTGAAAACCATCAGACTCCCTGCACACCCGGAACTCTTACTTCCTATACTCCTCCATGTACCTTTCCTAATTACTTTTTCCATGTGTTTTTTTGAGGATTGCCCAAAGCAGACAGTCATGATCTGGACAATGGGACGGAGTTCTGCCCCTGCCTGGCACGGAGCAAGCCCCTGCACCAGCACGGGCTGGGGTCTGGCAGGGAAGCAATTTTCCCAAAGACGACCTGTTGCACAAAGCTGAACATGAGTCAGCCCTGTGCCCTTGTGGCAAAAAAGGACATGAAGGTGGCCAAATATTGGAATGAGTTGCCCAGGGAAGATGTAAAATATCAATTCTTGCAGGTAATCAAAACCCGACTGTGCAAGAACTTGAGCAACCTGATGTAAGGTGGCCCTGCTTTGAGCAGGGGGTTGTAGCAGATGACCTCAGAGGTTCCTTCCAAACTATTTTATTCCATTATTCTATAGCTGTCCTGTTACTGTGGTAAAATTTACACAGACATTCACTTTAGCGTTTTACATATTAAAATTTTAACTATGTTCTCTACAACACATAACTATTTCAGATTGAAACATTATAGCATCACTAACTGTATAGAGAATAATATTTCTAACATAAAAATTAAAAGAGGAAGTTACTGTATCTTTTTTCTCTTTCCTCTTTATTATTATACCCTCATATTCTTATCCAGGCTACTGCCCTGAAGCAATGGCCTGCTTGTCTGCTGGAAGTTAAGGAACTCAGAAGATTCTGAATTTGTGCTTATATTCTTCTACAATCATAAATAAATGAAATGACGTATCTGTGTAGCAATGTAATGCGTCAAATAGGATCTTGACTCTTGTTTGTTGAGCAAAGACCAAACTGAAGAGAGAGGGATGACTGCATTCTGCTTACTCCCTAGTATCATTGCTTAGACCATGCGCCACGTACACAAACCATCTGTTCTTTCATTCCGATACTGATCTCCGTTGAACATTAGGGCTGCCCTAAGATGAAAATGGTTGCATACATGCAAAATGGAACACACAGCCGTGTCATCTATATATTTTGGCCTACCATGTTTATAGCCTCTAAGTTACAAACTTAGGGACAGAAATGGTAAAGAAGGGATAAATTAATCTTTTTGGAGGATACAGAAGTGTTACAGAGAAATGTGGTAAGAGGTTCACCACATGGATGGTCAAGCCGCAACACACAAGTCAGAGAGAGAGGTTTGTTGCTGTACAAGAGTTTATAGCCATAATAGAAAGCATAATATGAAATCATGTTTAAATCAACAATGCTAAGGAAAAAAAAAAAAGAGGGTTCTGTGATTAAAATGAGTAATGTTAGATTACTAGATTAAACAACATTTTAAAATTGACTGTATATTCCTTTTACAGCTCTACACCCTGTAAATATATGGATAGAATTTAAGGAAGAAATCGAAGTATGAATTTCTTTAATTTGCCAGGATAGACTTGCTTTTGTGCATCACGGCAGCGGTGCCTGCTCCCGCGGAGCACCGCCACGAAGGAACAAGCCCAAAGGGAACAGTGTCACCTCCTGTCCCTGTGCCCATTGCCTGCTGCCCCCACAGCCTCCACCTGGAACGCCCCGACCCCTGTTACCTCTGCATGGAACTGCTGCAGAGATGCCCAAAGATTTAGAAAATGCAGAAAATACTGTGCATAGAGTAATCACAGTATTGGCTATAAGAACATGAAGATTTAATATTCCCTTTTAGCAGACAAGATGCTTACCCGGTTTTGTACTTACATGGCACTGCTACCCCCAGATAAGTTGGCTGCAGCAACTGCAGCCTTAAGCTTGTTGTTTAAAAAAAATTCTTATGCTTTTACTCAAAAGAAAGCCTTATCTGAACACGGCCAACTTATTTCAACAGAAATGCCCCTGTGTTAAAAGTTTGAGATAATGCTTAAAAATTTAGTTGAGCTGTGCAGTCCTGTACATTTTAATATATGTAATTTATCAGATTTTTAAAATATTAACTAATATATTGTAGAGAATGTATAAAAGTAGCTTCACTGAAAAAAAGTATGATTAAATGATTGTATTTTGCAAATAATGATAGCAAAAATCTGTTTCATTGCCACGTAAACTAAAGTGTTCCTTTATGGCAGTGGTTCCACAAGCAGTGTACTTCAGAGAAGGTAAACAGGAAAGATTAAATCACCTCTTTTTAGTGACTCAGCTTTATTCAGCCTAGCAGTTACAGTCACAGCAGCCTTCAAATTGTTTTATTGCTCTAAGCATGCACTAAGCCAGATCCTAGTTTTCCAGTTAACTACACTGGGACCATTAATGCATATCTAATTTGGACATGAATTATTCAGGTCCCATTACTGTGGGCATTATTAAAAACCTTTAGCAAGTCAGGTAAGTGGATAAGAGAAGATAAATGCATTTGCCACTCTGTAAATGCACCACGTTTGCAACAGTGTAATTACATTGCTAGGGGAGATGGAGTATTTGCTGATGACTTACATTATAAAAACATTATAAAAATATGTGAGGACATATCAACACTAGAGTCACTTTTAAGGTCAACCCTGACAATCACCGGTGCTTGTCACTCTATCAAAGCTTGACTGTACTATGAAGCTTGTTCCACCAGCAAACCCTTCAAGAAACCCACTCCCTTCCTTCTTGAAAATCTGTGCTTTCAAGCAAAGGTGCCAGAAATTGAATTACTGAAGAGATGAAAGAGAGCAGCAATGAGGATTAAAGACAGGAACCCTGTGGGCTATTGAAGATTTTGTTTGAAGGACCTGCTGGACACTGAGAAGCTCTGAACCCACCTTAGGAGTAGGGTTAGGGCTTTGGGCACTGACCTTCAGAAAGATTCTGGCTGTCCTGCACTGAAGACAAACTTAGGGGTCAGCAGGAGAGACATTAGGGCACCTACGGGATGGAGGTGAGCCTGGCTTTTGATAGGAATTCACAGTCTACATAAGCAGATCCATTGGGCATGACCTTCAGCCACGGCGTGGTGGAAGTGGTGTACCATTAAAGAGCCAGAAGACCTTGCTGGCTCACAGGAGACTGCTTCTGGACAGAAATTGTTCACATAATGAGTTTATACGGTAATTCCTGAGGGAACAGGGAGCTTGTGGTTTTTTTGCATCATAGCTGCTGCAGTCCAATAAAACATTTAGCCACTTACTTAAGTAAGCTGTAACTTAAATGTTTAAGTTAAACACTTTTGGCTATTTCTGTTGACATGTTCTTAAATGCTTTGCAAAGTTACTGTTCTCTGGAACTTTGCCACCAGCATTGCATATGACTGCCTCCAGCAAAACCACATTTTAATAGGAAATCCTGAACTGTGCTGGCAACTGGTAAATCTTGTGTGGTATATAGGGGAGCCTATTAACAGCACAGATACGGCTATAGGTAAGCTGCAGAAGCTTAAAAGGATTATCCCATTTATTTCACTCTAGTAACAAACAATTGGAAGGAGTCAGCTCAAGAGAACTGCAGTTCTTTACAGTACAATTCAAACAAGTAGAGATTATTTTGGCAATACTGTCTGGAAAAGGGTACTGCCATTTGACTTCATTTATTCATATAACATGGCAGGGAATGGTAAAATATATCCAAACGCTTCTTTATGCAAGTGCCTTTCTCAGTACTAAGCGCCAACATTTGTTTAGCTGTATGGTACCTACTACAACAGCGTAGCACTCCATCTATTGCATTAACAGGTAGCAGAAATATTACTCATTATCGTAAATAGGTATTTTTTCTCCACTATGTATAAATGGAATTCATTTGTTCATCATAGGTGCAGGAATCACATTTTAATGCCATAGTCCAGTACCAGTCACAGGAGAAAGGCTGGTGGAGAATACTAAGGTTCTTGAATACTAAAGCGAGATTTATCTCACCTAATTTCAGCCTTTTTCTTCTGCTTACCTAGATTTTTCTTTGTTGACTGTAATGGAAGATAAACACCTCCAGAGGGCAAGTCATTAGAGGGAACCAAAGCAGAAAAATCAATTCAACCCTAGATGTTTGATAATAGAGAAGTTTTACCTAACACTTAAGTCTTCTGTTTGGGACCTTGTTTGCCTTGACATTCCTAATAATTACTTGTCAACTCAGCTTTCCTGTGCATTGTACTTCTTTCCTTCCCTGTTGATCAAAGCTGATTTACCCCACATCTTTTGCCAAAGGAAAATTAGGAAAGTTTGATCTTCCTTGTGGATATTGCCAGGCTTTTTATCTTTCATAACTGGAATGAAATATGCCAATTCAGAGCTGGTTCTATTATGACTTACACAAATCATGTCTAATTCATTTAGCCCTTACATTACTCTGTCTTGTAAAAAAAAAAAAAAAAAAAAAAAAAAGAAGCAATATATGTCTCAGTAATTAGTACTTGTCTCGCAGCTTTAAGGTAAGTTACGATGAAGCTGCCATTTTCATTATGACTTCCTTTTGACAATGTAATAGGAACTAATTATTATGGACTAGATAGGCCAAGATGTATATGAAAAATGTAAAGGGTCATTAATAATTCTTTCCAGGTCCCATTTATTCTAGGAACCTCTGTCACTAGCATATATCTGCTGTAATGTGCTGGCTCATGTGCTGTCTACCAATAGCAAGAACAATATGAAGACTTTACTTATTTCCTTGCCTGACCCACACATTAAGAGAAAACCTAAGCACACAGGCCTCGCCAACAGAGTTTTCCAGAGGCACATGTGTTGTGCCGGTTCCCTTCTGAAAACAGACTGAGATCCTCCGTATTTTGGGAATTTTGGAAGTGTTAGAGGTTCTTTGTGATGTGATGTACATTCTTATCCTAGGGAAGAACAGGGAGAAAACAGAGAAGTTCACACGCTGTCTTGAAGGCGCTGCATAGAAAATTTTGATGACACGTAGAAGATTTATTACAGGTCTCCCTTGCCACACTGAAGTGTATGATTTCCATCTGACCACTCCAAGAGTTCCTGTAATGGGAACAGCTGTAGTAAAGAGTCCCAAAAGGTCTGAAAGGTCAGTAAAATTTTACACATCCTTAAGAAAACTGTAGATCATTTCTCAATCAGTTGGGATGTGCCACAGAAAAAAACATAGCCTCTGTGTGTGTGCAGTTGAATGGCTTCAAACTGTATTTCTTGACATTTTGTTGGCTGATGAGAAGATACACCTAAGAATAAAATGCACATATGGGACATTTATTTGTCATATCATCCCTGACAAGTGAAATTTCCCATTAGACTACAAATACAGAACAGCTGTGAAAACCTAGACAATTTATTATAAGCAAGTATAGACTGAACTAGAAAATGAAAAGCAGTTATTTTGGAAACTGAGTCTTAAGGCTCTAAATAACCTCACAGAAAATTTAATTAAGTTCTTTATACTAATCATGTTTTTCTAAAAGGAGAAATATGGATTTTTTTTTTTTTGGTGGTACTGGTATCTTCAAACTTCATCTTTATTTATTCATTAGACAGAAAAGACAATCAGCAGTAATATATGTTATTATCTTACACTGACATAAGTCCAAATGTGAGATCAGATCATTCCTAAACATTTAAAGTATGCTTGTAAGCAGTACGCATGAAAACCTGGTTTTCATGGTTTTGGCCATGTTAAAATACAGTTTTTTAAAAAGTTTGGCTAAAATCTGCTGTCTGTAAAACAGTATTAATCAAGACACTTATTCTAAAGTTTACTAGATTGTGTGACTCTGTCCTATGCAAACTCAATGGAAGGCATATATCAAACATTTTATAATCAAGTTGCAGTGCAGCACACTCTATTAAACAAGTTGCTGGAAGTAGGATTTTAGAAGTTTTCTTTTCAAAATATAGCTTCCATTAAAAAAATTAGATGGAAGCTTTACGTGGTCATCTTATGTCAACAGAAAGGGATATATTTCAGGCACTGAAATCAACATAAATCCTCAGGCACATATTACAGAATAATTTAACACAACTGGTGGTCTGTGCTTTAGAAAAGGCAAACACCGGAGCAGCAGGGATTCTGCAGGTCAGGAAACAGCGTGGGAAAAACTGCTGGTACTATGGATGGTGTCCTCATTTCAGCGAACAGCAATTTTAAACAGTCTTTTAAAGTCATCAGTAAATACATAAAAACCTTTCAGACAAATTTTCACTCTACTCAATTAGCAGCAAAGATGAGAGATAAATGGTTTACTTTATGTCTCACCTTAAGGCATTTATGATTTCCAGTGCTAGTGTTCCAGGATATATAACAGCATCTGGATACTTCAGAAACAAAATGTGTTGAAACCTTTTTTATTAATAATAATATGCAGTGATAGGTCATATTCTTAGCAATGCTAGAATTAACTTTAAAATATCACCATAACAATTATTAAAAAAATGGGCTTCAAAGCTGTATTATGAGATTCTTTGCAGTCAGATTACATAAAATGTCAAGTTAACATTTTATGTAGTTCAGTGTGAAAATTAATTTTAATTAAATAGCTTTTAAATCAGTAATTATGGTAGCTTGGTCTGATTAACATGAGTTAAAGCAAGCCAGAAATTATGTTAATTACATTAAATACCTGAAATATAATTTCCATTACAAGCAGAAATATTTCAGAAACTGATAGAAAAGCACTGAATAGTCTGACTTAAGAATTTGTATGGGAATGTGCTGATTTTTCATATACTTACTCACCTTTCCCTTCAATATCCAGAGAGAAGAAGCTTTTCTCTTTTCTCTTCTCTACCACTACTCACTTAAAAAGCATGTCATCACAATTGAGGCAAATGCTGATCATCAAAAGAAAACAGGGCAAGTAAAGGAAGACATTCTGCTCCTCTTTCACTGCAATAGCTATCTCTTACCTTGCATCTTTATTAAGTAGAGATCTACAAATTCTCTTCAGATCTGGTGCTTGAACCCAGGAAGTGAGAAGGCCTTTATCCTTTTCAGTAAGTCCAAGCCTGGGTCTAATATGTCCAACTAACGTGGAAACATAGCACCACATTATCTTTACCCAGTAATATGATTAATAGACAAAACCCTTCTTTTTGACTGTCCTTTTTTTTGATGGCAGGTTTAATCTGAATCTCTAAAATAACATATACAGTTGATTCAAACTATCCCACAGGGCTGTCTCTATTCTTGCCAGAATTTGACATTTATAAGTTTATGTAAGGTCATCTCTCTCCACAGTCTAAGTAGTATAGCAATGTCGATTTTCCTGCTTAACAAAGCCAGTTCCCAAAAGGGCAAGTGACTACAGGATCCAGTTGCTTGCAAATTATTTCCAAAAACCTGAGAGATTTAATAATACCTCATGTTTATCCAGGAATTTAAAATTCTGAAATTATTTTATCCGTTAAGAATGATGATGCATATCAGTGCTTTTAGTAAGCATAGACTGATCAAATGACTGAGCTAACACTGAAGTCACTGGAAAAAAACCATACATGATCTAAGGGACCCAAGGTCACAATCAAATAGGCTGTAGTGACAGCAATCCAAGTGTATGTTGATGGAGGACAGTGTTGTGTGCCTAGAAAAGAAAGGTATTTTCCCTATTTCTGGGACCTGCAATTCATTACCCACAAGGGACTGTATGAAGTTCTGATGCAACTCCATTCTCATTCTGCTGACAACTGCAGGGACTAATTTTCTCTGGCATTTGTTTTTACAGTACAACAACCCACTTCCCCCTCTGCTTAGCAGTATACAATATTTGAAATTTTCCACTACAGTTAGTTTGAATCACTGAGTCCGAATGCAATTCACCTTTATGTAAAAAAACCAGACTGTAATTTGTTTCTTTCAGTTGGATTTATGCTGTCAGGAACACCTTCCTCCTTCCAATTTAAGATTACATTTAAAAAACCCAGACCCAACCAAAGAACTTTGTACAACAAACTGTCACTTTCCTCTTTTTAATTGCAAAAGTGTTGGGGTTTTTTGTTTTTGGTTTTTTTTACTTGGCACAACATGGTCGCTTTTTGTTTTTCATTTTTAGGGTATATAAGATAATGTAGTTCCTTATGCTGTAGGAAATCATGACTTGTACATGATCCACACTTGCAACTCCCAGTTCCTCCTGATCTATTTCCCTTGAGTATTGCTGTTTCCTAGCACAGAACCACATAAAATACTGCTGTGTTCTTCGCCACAATCTCTGCTACAAACTATCTTTCCTTCCACTAAAACCAAAGAACCCCCCCCCCCCAAAAAACCCCACCAGATTTGAATATGGTAAAAGCCCCGATGGGCATGGACGTAGAGGGTTTTTTACCTACATTTTATCTTGTTCTCAGGATTTTGACTCACTAACTTCTACACAGAAGAAAAACTATAATCTTCAGTTATTATTAAACAGGAGAAAAATTCTCATGAAACTCTTTTAGAAGTTGAATCTGCCTATGAATGTGTATGATTAGGTGAGCAAACAGGGTACTGACACTCCATCAGGACCACCTTACCTTCCCTGTTTTCAGTTATGCCCTTGCTTTACCGTTTTTCCCCATTCTGATCAGCTGCCTGTGTTTTTTGGGTGGTCCTCCAGCTCTCAGTGCTTTTGAATCCCTAATACTGTAGGAGCAGTGATGCCAATCCATACCACACAAGGTGTTTGCCATGGTGTGCGCTATGATGCCTGCCTCTGGTTATCCACGTTAGAGAAATGATCAGGGCGCTCCATATCATTCCATATTTACATTTTTTCTTGTGGAAAGCAAAACAGGGAAGTGCTGTTAGTTTCACCAGTCAAGATATAATCCAACATAACTGTGCTATAAAGCTGAATTAAACATGACCAGTTTTGCTTTAACTGCTGAAGGAGAGTAACTACCAGTATCATGCTGAAACTACAGTCCATCAGTTCTATCAGAGCCACAAAGTTCATCTTTTAAGACATTTAAACACTTCTTGACTAGGGGCATCATACAGAAATGCACCTATCCTGTCATACAAGGTTTTCACCTGGAGAACCTTAAGAAGTAGGGAGGATAAGCCCCCAAGACTCTACTTCATTCCCTTGAATTATTCTCAAATCAACTCCTATATAGTCTACTATAGTTTGATCCATCCAAGAGTACTGAGGGAACTGGCAGAGGTCCTTGCCAAGCCACTCTCTATCATCTGTCAGCGTTCCTGGTCAACAGGGGAGGTCCCAGAGGACTGGAGGCTTGCCGATGTGACTCCCATTTATGAGAAGGGTCGGAGGGAGGATCCGGGGAACTACAGGCCTGTCAGCCTGACCTCGGTACCGGGGAAGATTATGGAACGGTTTGTCTTGAGAGCACTCACACGGCAGCTCCAGGATAAGAGGGGGATCAGGCCCAGTCAGCATGGGTTTACGAAAGGCAGGTCCTGCTTGACCAACCTGATCTCCTTCTATGACCGGGTGACCCGCCCAGTGGATGAGGGAAAGGCTGTCGATGTTATTTTCCTAGACTTCAGCAAGGCCTTTGACACTGTCTCTCATGGCATACTCCTTGAGAAGCTGGCGTCTCGTGGCCTGGATAAGTGCACTATTCACTGGGTGAAAAACTGGCTGGATGGCCGAGCCCAGAGGGTCGTGGTGAATGGGGTGAAATCCAGTTGGCGGCGGGTCACGAGTGGTGTTCCCCAGGGCTCGGTGTTGGGGCCAGTTCTGTTTAATATCTTTATCAATGATCTGGACGAGGGGATCGAGTGCACCCTCAGCAAGTTTGGAGATGACGCCAAGTTGGGAGGGAGGGTTGATCTGCTGGAGGGTCGGAAGGCTCTACAGAGGGATCTGGACAGGCTGGGTCGATGGGATGAGGCCAGCCGTATGAGGTTCAACACGGCCAAGTGCCGGGTCCTGCACTTCGGTCACAACAACCCCACGCAGCGCTACAGGCTTGGGGAAGAGGGGCTGGAAAGCTGCCCGGCTGAAAAGGACCTGGGGGTGCTGGTCGACAGCGGCTGGATATGAGCCAGCAGTGTGCCCAGGTGGCCAAGAAGGCCAACGGCATCCTGGCCTGTATCAGGAACAGTGTGGCCAGCAGGAGCAGGGAGGTGGTTGTTCCCCTGTACTGGGCACTGGTGAGGTGACACCTCGAGTCCTGTGTTCGGTTTTGGGCCCCTCACTGCAGGAAAGACATGGAGGGGCTGGAGCGTGTCCAGAGAAGGGCAACCGAGCTGGTGAGGGGCCTGGAGCACAAGTCTGATGAGGAGCGGCTGAGGGAGCTGGGGTGGTTTGGTCTGGAGAAAAGGAGGCTGAGGGGAGACCTGATCGCTCCCTACAACTACCTGAAGGGGGGTTGCAGTGAGGTGGGTGCTGGTCTCTTCTGTCAGGTGTCTGGAGATAGGACGAGAGGAAATGGCCTCAAGTTGTGGCAAGGGAGATTTAGGTTAGATATTAGGAAAAATTTTTTTACTGAGAGGGTTGTCAAACATTGGAATGGGCTGCCCAGGGAAGTGGTTGAGTCACCATCCCTGGAGATATTCAAAAAGCGAGTGGACAGGGTACTCCAGGGCATGGTTTAGGGGGCATGGTTAATGGTTGGACTCGATGATCTTGAAGGTCTTTTCCAACCGAAATGATCCTATGATTCTATTCTGTGATTCTATAAATCATGCACCAGTGTCAAAATGGAAAGCTGACATCATTTTATATCAAAGACAGCTGTGTCTGCTCCTCAGGTTTTTAGAAGATGGTTCTGAGAGACACCTAAAATAACCTGTGAGGGAGATTTGCTTCAAATAAGAGAACTCAAGATATTTCACTTGCAGAAATAATATTCTGATTTTCCTCACACAACAGTGGCTTCTCTGGACTCCTAACCTTCGCACATATACTGGATCACCATCTCAAAGAAATTTTTTTTCTCTCAGGGTGGCATTTTTAGCCTTTCTCCTTTTTTGCTCTAAAGGAGGTCTTTTCAGCAGTAACTAGTTAACAGGGCTAAATCAATAAAGTGGAAAAGTACAGCTGATCAAAAACGGACACAGTCATTGGCTCAGTTGGGAAAAATGGATAAACTTATTTAGAGGGAGAAAAATGGGAAAATAAAAAAAACAACCCAAAACAACTTTCTGAGCCTTCTGAAGATGGTGAACAGACTGTTTCTCTCAGCATACTTTACTGAATAGGTAAGACTACTATATGTTATTTGTTGCATGTAGTTGTGACTCAGCCCTGCTGATTCTTATTTGCATACTTATCTGTATATTAACAGGACTAACCCAGTATTTTGTTTGGCTGTGTGGCATTTGCTTTGTTTTGTTGGGATGTCAATAGACATACAGTGACATGTTAGAGAAAAAAATAAGAGTGAATGCTTCAACTTACGTAAAACCCTGAATGAGACACTGTGGATGTTTTTTCCAGCGTGACAGAAGCAGAACCCTGTAATGGAACTCCCAAGTGTCTTTAACATCCTTTCATTTCAACAATACTGTTACTATCTGCTGTCCAGTGACATAGTCAGTGACTTTTACAGATTCACCTATAGCTGACTTCTGGCAGTGTAAAATGATTGAGCTGAGGATCGACCCTGTAAGCTCCTTATCACCTCCCTTTGAAATGTATTAATTATTAAAATGAGAGAAAAAAGAAGAGGGTGTTCAAGGGGTCATAAATGAAATAGGTTCTGTTTTCAATACCTACAATGAGAATAATTTTCATAATTGGAAAGCCATGGGTTAGAAAAACTGAAATGGAATCAGGGTTTACTGTCCATGTTGTCAGTATGCCACTAAAATGCTTTGGGATGATAAAGAAATTCAGTTACTGACCTGCTGCTGTAAGTGGAAGCAATAAAACATTGATCTTGTATGAAGGAAAAGAGAAAAGTTTTCTTCTTTATTAGTGACCTCTGAAGTCTAATTGTTGTTTGAAATATGCAAGGAAATGTATGGCAGTGACAAACCATCTATATCCTTTTAATGCACATCATGAAAAAACATTTGACGGATAAACCATATGAAGAGCATGAAAATGGTATTTGTGTTGAATTTCTAAACTCTTACTTTGAATAAGCTTTGGTTACATTTTAAATACATAAAATACTTTGAAATATAAAGTATGTAATATAAAGGCATTAACATTCTTTTGACCCATGTGATTTTGTTTTCATTATTAAAATAGCTTACATGATGGTGATCAATACACAAGAGAAAAGGAATTCACTAGGGAAACAACAGTTAAGAAATGTGTAAGTCTTCTGGTTTTAGGATAGAAAGAGGAGGAAAGCAGTGAAGTTGAAAATAATCAGTTACAGAAACAAAGGAGAAATTTCAACCTAAAAAGAATTCTTCTGGCACAAATCTTTTGAAAATATAGGAAATATTGAACTATACTTAACAACACTTTTCAGCTTGCTGCAGAAGCTGACTCTGTTTCCATAGGACTCCAAAGCTTCTGTTCCTAATAAAATAAGAAAAACTCATTTAAAGATGTTTCCCACAAAAATTCTCTACATACTCTCCAACACAATCTGTGTGAATTGAGACCTGAGGGGTTTAGAGACAAGATGTCTTGGAGTCTAAATGTTCAGTTGAAAAAACTTCATAAACATAAAAGTTCATAACATAAAACCTCATAAAACTTCATTTCACCTTTGGGATTATACTTCCATTAAGGTCGCTGTTTCCTATTCACTCTTTCATTCACTCATTCATTCATCATGTTATAATGAGCTACTTCTGAGGAGTAATATGAATGTCTCTTAATCTGCCTTGTGATAGAAAAAACAGAAGGAAAATAACTTAGTATAATGCAATCTATTTTCAGTATTTTCTTCTACTACCATCCTTCTCCCATCTTATTTGAATTTCTTAAGAGAAAAGAAACACAACAGCTGCCTTCCCCTAATCTTGATGTCCTGGCATTTTCAGATCAGTGGAAAACTCTGCAAACTGCTTAGTTTTACATTAGCTCTAAGGGACACGATGACTCCAAAGTTCTCTTTTCTTCTTGTAGGCAATAACTGTAAGGGAAAAAAAAAAAAAGACAAAATAGACAGTGGAGACTAAGTATAGTTTCTTAAAAAAGATTAAGTTGAGAAGCTCTGGTGTGACAGTGGCGGGTATACTGAACTAATCGTTCCTATTCTGCAGCTTGTCTGGGGTATCAGAGCCCACAGTTCAGAGCCGTAGGACATTAAAGCAAAAAAACCAAGAAAACAGAAAAAAACCCAGCAATGAGTGGGGCTAAGGCTATAGATTACGTAGTTAGTAGCTATCAGTTATTATTATACATGAAGTATTATTGCTCTCCAATCAACTACAGACAAGAACTGCTAAAAACTGCATTAAGGCATATAAAAACTTTACATAACATGGACCTGTTCCCACTTCAATTCAAATTCAAATATGCCCCATCAACTCGAATGCATTTTAGACCATGCCTGCCCTACTATAAAATGATCCAGAGAAAGCACTAACTAGATTCTAATGTCTACATCCTGCAGATATTTTAACAGCTTTGCTTTTTTTCTTCCTACATTGAAGATCACAAACCCACAAAATATATGCTTGGATATGTCTAATACTACATATGGAGCAAAACAGCTCAGAAAGCCAGACACTTCAAATACAGATTCCTCTGAAATTTAATTAACAAGTGCTTAAATTCTGCAAGCTGTAGGCAGATAACAACGGAATTGGTAAGTTTGCATGCCTGGTTTGAGTAGCTCAAAGACTGTATGAATTAGGTGCCGTTGTTTACAACAGACTGGGAGGCAGACCTTGCCGCAAGCCAACACTCTTCATAGACTGCGAGATCTATTCCCTGCTGCTGTAAGTATCTACAGAATTTTGAATTTGCTTTTCCTTTCCTATTAGTAGTATTAAGCTAGTTTAACACCTCTGTACATTATTCATCGGCTACCAAGGACTTTGCCCTGACAGGTTATTTCACCCAGTGCAACCCTTTCTCTTTTCACTGCTTTAATTCCTGTTACCTTTGCAGAGGTATTTATGTGCTGTTAATGTAGATAACGGTTAACACTAGTTCTTCCTCATTTTCACTACACCATATTAATGCAGTTCAAGGGAAAACTGATTCAATAGCATTATGCATTTTCGGAATGTAGAAATAATTGAAGGGTAAAATAACTTAAAAAATGGCTCTGGAGTGCATGGGTAATTAATACAAGCCTTTTTTCTCATCTAGGAGAAGGACTGGTGCTGAGAATGTCATTGCAGTTTATGTATTAGTAAATTCCATTTTTCCTCTGGCTGAGGGGAATCCTTTCTTTTCACAAAAATGATGAACAGTTAAATCAAGGAAGGAGATAATAGATATGAAGTTATTTCAACACTTGGTTCACATCTGCCTATTATTCTTGGCAATAACCGCTTCTATAATTAGGGACAGTTGCAAGGTGTTATATAAAGGAGTATAGGAACATTTTCTTATTTTAGTTTCCATGGCCCTTGGACTCCATTGAAGGCATGGACCTTCCAAGGGTCTTGGTGTTTCAAGATGTTGAAGAAAATCTCTAATGGACATCAGTGGAGAAAAATTGGGCCTTTGTGTTGGTATTTTCAGAGAATTTTAGTCTTTCTTAAACTTCCAGGAATTAACAAGCCTTCAGCCTTGGGGATGAATTACTGATAGCCTGCTAAATGCACCTAGTGCATCTAAATATTTCGTCTGTTACCATTAAAATATGAAGTTGTGCTTTTTCTCTTTTCTGACATTTATTTCAAGCATATGTGATTCTAGCTTTCTAAGTCATATCTATTGGTTACATACTGCAGGCCCAGCTACTCTGTACATACGGATTAAATTACATATTGAGACACCGGTCAGATCTTAACTGTGATGTGATGATCATCAGATGGGTTTTACCCTTCTTGAGCACAAAGGCCTGAAGTATAAATTAAACCATAAAAATCCTGTTTAGAGTAGTGTTAAAGGCCTGATATATTCCCAGCAGTATTCAAGAAGATGAAAGCTGAAGCTGTTGATGACCAGAAATTGTCGTGAAAGTGGAATCCTTACTTTCCAAAAGCAGTATCTCAGAAGAAAATCTGACAGACTGCTAAGAATGGACCTCATAAACTTCATGGACTTCATACGTAAGCAGTTCCATGGATACCAGGTACTTACATGTAATTTGTTTGCCATGTGAAATAATACTCTGAACATTATTTTAAAATTCTTAATTGTAACTATTTATGAGTTGATTTTACATTTTATTGAAAGAGATTGTTTCCTGTTGTAATTTTGATGAAGAATAATTTTTTATTTAAAAAAAAGAAAAAAGTTTTCCCTGAAAAACTTGTTGGCTCTGTTTTTTCTCACAGAAAGATATCATTAATCTCACTGGAGTCAAAATTTGTACAGAGGGGAAATAGTTTTTATTAGACCCTTGATATAGCTAGAAAAAAACCCCCACTACGAAAAGCACTTACACATGGAAACCTTTATTCAGAATTTTTTATTTTGTTTTATTATTATTTGTCATTTCAGTCTTTTAAACAAATCTTGGTTTTTGTTTGCTCTTAGCTAAAATTTATGTTTTATTTCTCAGTGACAAAAAAAAATCTAAACTTGCAGTGTTTATGCCATCAACGTTCCTTTTTATTGCTGTAAATTTACTGATATCTATTTTATTTTACTCAGCTCTTTTATCCTTATTTTTTGTTCCTTTTTTCCTGCTCCATAATATTGCTAAGTATCCTCAATATTAGAACTTTTGGAAAGAGTAAAGTTACTCTCATTCATTTTTCACCAAGAAAAATATCTAATCCCACAGATTTTTTTAAGTTAAATCCAGTGGCAGCAAAGAAAAAAAGAAAAATGAATACAGATCAAAAATATTCTTTAGTGATTAAAAAAAAATTTAGGAACTGTTTTATTTCAAATCTTCGAGGGAAGCTGTACTGAAGAGAATTGAAATACTTTCATAAAATTAAATTTTCTATTAACTTGTTTCATTTTTTCCCCAAAAGCTCCATGCAAATGTTTCCAGGTCTTGTGCTGAGTTGAAAAGCTCTGGTCACAATTATCCTGGAACTGGCTTGGGTCTATGGAACTGTTCAAATCAGAGAAGAAATATGAATTAAGCTGAATTTAGTTTCAGTGGAAATAGGCTGATGGTGGGTTTTCATATTAAAGAGAGGGAAAATTTCTCATTTTGTAAAACTTAAAGTTTGGAAAAGGAAACAATAGAAAATGCATTTGTTTCTGCCAAGGGATATTTTGATACCTTTTGGGCCTCAGTCTGTTCACTGCTAGCTCATGTAACTTTAGTATCGCCAGAAATTTATGGCTTCACAAACTTAAAATCTTAAACTTAAACTACCCAAATAAGTATATTAAAAACTTGTTTGATATGGGGGGTTTTTTGGGGGGGGGTGTTTTTGGTTTGGTGGTGGTTTTTTTTTTTTTTGTCTGATGAAATCAGAGAAGAAAATACTTGGTAAAACACCCAAAAAGCAAACCCACCCATTTCAGCACACATCTAGAGAATGGGGGATTAAAGATTGTTTGCACATTAAATTACTTAGTAATTTCTTCTTACTGCTTATATTTCACACAATCTATTCTATTTAAGGCATTAGCAAGATAAGCATTTACAATATTTAATACAGTTTGTTTTCTCTTGAATTAGATGTCACCAAATGTGATTTACGTATTTTCCAACATATTTATGACAATAAATTTTAGTCTATGCACTACTACTTTAAGCTATTAATGCAAAACTCTCCAGCATTTTATATCATCCTTACTTATAAGTAGCCTAATGCATCAGCTGCACATATGTGGGCTGCAAAGAATATAAGTTTGCTGAGCCTTCAATGTTTTATAAATTAGAGCTCTATGAAAGAAAATTCATTCTTCACTTGAGATATTCTTGAAGAACCTATAGATCTATTTTGAAAACCTATGAGATACCTGTACTTACAGAAAAACGTATTTTACTATTCATATCCACTTAGGTGTGGCTTTGTTGGCTATTGTAATGGTTGTCTCAGAAATGCCTGCTGCTTTGTTACATAAAGGTAAAGCCAATCCCTTATTAGGTATTAGGTGCATTTGAAACTCCCTGAAAAAATCAGAAAAGGACCACCTCTTTAGCAATTACATCCTCTAAGAGTGTAGTTTGTCTAAGCAGTGGATGTCATAGCAGTGAAAACCTCTATGTTAATCCAGGCCAAATATGATCTGATATGATCTATGTTAATATATAGAGGTCATAAACCAACTTCATTCTAAGTGGCCTACAGCTGCGTCGTGCTTTGTAGGTACATACATCTTAAAGTTACTGTAATTGGGCATGTATTTCTGCTTGCTCAGTTTGTCTAACTCATAAAGGTCATGACTCAAGATGTTTGGCAGAACGACATTTGGAGGGAACAGCAAGTGTTTGTTATGGAAAGCAAAACCAGATAAACAGGAATATAGAAGAAAGAACTAAATGTCAAGCACTTCAACACCATGCCACTCACTTTTCACATTTTTTCATGTTAAAGTATATACATACAAATTCATAATAAAATTTGGAGAAGTGGCTCAACAGTAGATAAAGAGATAAGGTGTAATATAAAAATAAATATTGGAGAGGAGTCTACATTTACTTTCATTACATGAGAAGTCCTAAAGCACAGAATGGATGTTACCAGTGACAGGGGGAGATGAGGAGAGAAAAAAGGGTTTGCCCCACTTCCCATTCCCCTGCCAGGACATTAGCACTTTGCTAATGCAGCAGGAAGAGCAGCACCAAGGTTTTTTTCTGTTTTCTGAACCCCATGCATCACAGCCAAGGAACCAGAGAGATGAGATGCCGCACAGTCACCAGAAGATGTGTTCTGTGTGATTGCAGCCCAGCACTGTAAATTCACACCTCCCCACCGTGAAACGTTATGAGGAGAGAAGGGCTCAAGATCTCCTTTGATACTAGGTCTGAGGCTATGCCATACACAGCATGGGAGAATGCAAAGTCCTCTGCACAAAAGCGCTGATATAATACAGTAGAGCGAGACGAGACTTCCAAATCAAAGCACCTAGTATGCTCTAAAAGTGGCATATTACAGAGCAATTAAAAATTTATTTTCTAGTAATATTACAAGCTTGACTTCATATTAGCTGAATCTGAAGTGTAAAATCCTGGTTCCACTGGCAGCAATATGAATTTCATCATTGACTTTACCGAGGCTCGATTTCAGCTGTTGCACAGTGACTTGCTGAACTTATGACGATTTGCACCAGTTGAGGATTTGGCCCAGATTTGCTGAGCACTGCTAGGCTTCGCACTATGGACATTTGTCCACTGGGGGTAAGGTTAACCATCAGCTTGCTTTACAGGCAAAACAATATCCATCAAAAGGTCAGAACTCCCTGTCAGGACCAGCCCTAGGCGGATTTCAGAGACTGCTGTAAAAGTATCTTAATGAAATGCAGAAGACAATATAGTAACCTGTAAGCCACCTTACAGCAAAGGAGAACATATGACTTTCATATCGAAGAACATATGATGGATTATTCTTTCCTCCATTATTGCTGCGTCTTTTCTTCTTTTAATAGTTACAGACATAACTTTGAACATCATTTAGTTTTGAGGCCAGAGTTTAATAGTAACTGTATGAGATAACGGTCACAGACCCTTTGTACAGATGATTTGATACCAAATAGATTCAGCATTTCTTTTAATAATTCAGCCTGACCTCTGGATAAAACTCGATCAGCACTTAGGAGTACATTTCGTTTTCATCACTCAGAAAAACTAATGGGAGTAGGATGACAAAACTGTTCCTCATATACCATGGGTTCACTCCACTACTAGGAATCTAGATTCCTTGTCAGGAATATCTCTGATACACTAAATGCGAGACTTCCAGCTTTTGCCAAATCCCTTCTTCCATCACTTGAACCATAAAGAATTGTGTGCAGTGAGGTAGGAACGGCACTTCATTTCTGATAGTCTGCATTGCCTATGGCATTGTAGAATTTGCCCCATTTATCCTATGAAGGGCTTGACAATCATGCTTTACCTGACTTCTTATCTATTACAAAAATCTTTTTAAAAAGATGTCTCTCATCCTTTGTTGTTTGTCGTCTTCTGGCTCTGACTGAATTATGAGTTGAGGACCAAATGTCATAGCTGGAAGCATTTAAGTGTGAGGCTGTCAAAGATAAAACAATATTTTTAGGGGACATTACTTCAGTAATCTCCCAGATGTCTTTTCTGCCTTACCAGAGAACATTGTACCCAACCATGGTAGTCCCAAATGTCCAGGTAGATTCACCATATAAGCTACTTTCTGGGCCTTCCAGAAGCTCCAGGAGCATCCAAAGCCAGCTGCATCCACGGTCTCCAAGGAGAGACTGAGGGCTGTTGTTACACGTGTTGTATGTACAGTGTCTGCAAGTCTGCCTCTGGGCACCTCGGCTCCCATTCTGGCATCTTCCCAAAGCTCAGTAACTGCAAGAAAGGCAAGATTTGTTGCACAGCATGTGCATTAGAAGTGCTCCTTCTCTGTACATGCAAGATGAACTGCGTTTAATAACTCAGAGAATCTGAATATACTTTCTTATTAGAACAAAGGACAAAAGGTACCCAAGAATGTGAACCATCTCATTTCATGAAACTATTGAGTGCATATCATAGCTCTTAAATATCAAAAGTAACAAGAAAAAAACATACTGGGTAGCATCAGCACATATTAGTAAGTTAATTTTGGGTTCCAGTGTGCTACTGTAGGCAATGCAGTTGTCTGAACTGTAAAATAAAATGCCAGTGATCACCATTCAAAAGTCTGGCTTTACTCCAAAGCATTGCGGCAGAAGCAATATTGTTATTCTGTATTTGCAGCGTAGGGAAACTTTGCAGAATCTTAAATGCCATTGCAAATGCTGACTTTTAATGGGTATTTCAATAACAGAACAGACAATTATGTATACAACAGGAAAAACGGAAGGGATACCAGTGCTAGAGGAAGGAAGTGAAAAACATTGTAATTGTATGCAAAAGGTAGATCAGAAAGAGTGTGTGAGTATTTAACTATGAAATGCAGCTTCTTTGCACAATGTATGTTTGAGGAACGATTGACGAAAGGAAAAATGTAAGTTCAGAATATAGGCACCATGTGTAGGTTTAAAAGATTATTATGAGTAGATCTCTTAACCTGGCTGGAAAGGAATATAAAATGTGGCATGAAATAGCTGGAAATAGCATGTGGTGGAGTGCTCTGAAAGAAACATGAAAAGATCAATTATCACTGTACCTGCAACAAAATTTACAGAATGAGAGATAACTATATTAGATGATTCTTACATCATTATTTTATGTCAAAGTATATAAAGCTAGAAAGCTAGATGTTGGCTATAATAAAAGAATAAAGGACCATGCCACATCAAAAGCGTTTCTTTTCCATTTGACAGGAAATTTCACTTGACATGGAGAAAGCACTGATGGATATGAATAATTAGACCAGAAAACCTGGGGTACAAAAAGCAAAACTTTAATCCAATGCTTTACATTGGTTTGAATCTCATGATGTGGCTATCCTAGCCATAACATATAATATTGTTTCCATTAGAAGATACTGAGTCCTTCTGAAAGCAAAATCCATGGGCATTCCTAAATACTGCAGAAGACCATTTTAAAGTCATGGAGTGTTAATGTAATCGATGGCTGCTTTAGCAATGCTGTCTTTGACACCCAAGGTAATAAGTAAGGTAACTAATCAACAGATTAATAGTTTTTACACATATTTCTCAGAAGAGCTTTCCAGGGTAAAGAAATATTATTGTCCTTGTGCAAACAGCAATCCAAAGCACAGAGAGAACATCAGAACTGATTATGGTTGCACAGTAAATCTGAAGCATAGCTGGGAACAGAGCACAAGGTTTCTAACTCCCAGCCTGGGACTCTAACCACATAAAAACATAACCGTTGGCTGAGATCATATTACTAAGTTACACTGTACTGAAAGCATTGGAATAGTAGCCATCAGACAACCATTACATTTGTACAACACTTGAATTTATAGGATCTGGTCTAAATCTTCTTTATGGACTTGAAATAGAGTGAAGTTAGTGGAGTCTCAGTGGAGCCTGTGAAAGTGCTGTTAGGTCAGAACATAGCAGAGAGCCATGACATGTATGCTTGAGGTAAAACATGGCTTTCTGTAGTATAGGATGAAGGCATAATTTGTTGCAGAATGAATTCTCTGAGAGAACATTTTGATTGCTTGGAATGATTCCAAAAAAGCAAAGCTTTTTATTCTGTGATAAAAACAAAAATCCTGCCATAAAGCTTTCATTAAGAATTTCACTATTATTTGTTATATAATTTAACTTTTGGCACACTTTAATATCATGCTCTTTGATGCTCTTCTCCTGTGATAGTCAGGCAAAAGTTACATCGTATTGCAGCAAACAAAAAAAGGCCTTGAAACCAACACCAAATCCTTATATGCACTCATTTCAAGCCTAAAGTTCCACTTCAATATGCAGAACCTCTCAGATTGCACCTGCAGTCTAATGGAGAAAAAAAAAAGGGCTATAGCAGGTTCAGTCAAGGCTACACCAAATAGGTTTTCATCAAGTGGTGGATGACACCAAGATGAGTGGTGTAGTTGATACGCTTGAGGGAAGAGATGCCATCCAGAGGGACCTCGACGGGCTTCAGGAGTGGGCCAATGTAAACCTCATGAAGTTCAACATGGCCAAGTGCAAGGTCCTGCCCCTGGGTCAGGGCAATCACCAACACCAGTACAGACTGGGTGATGAATGGATTGAGGGCAGCCCTGCGGAGAAAGACTTGGGGATACTGGTGGATGAAAAATTGGACAAGAGCTGTGCATTGGGTTTGCGTGGCAAGGTTTTGGTAGCGGGGGGGGATGCAGAGGTGGCTTCTGTGAGAAGACGCCAGAAGCTTCTCCCATGTCTGATAGAGCCAGAGCCATGATGGACCCACCGCTGGCCAAGGCTTGAGCCCATCAGTGACGGTGGTAGCACCTCTGGGAGAACAGATTTAAGAAGGGAAAAAAATAAAGGCTGCGCAACAGCAGCCAGGAGGGAGGAGTGAGAATATCTGAGAGAAAAAACCCTGCAGACCCCCAGGTCAGTGAAGAAGGAGGGGAGGAGGTGCTCCAGGCGCCGGAGCAGAGATTCCCCTGCAGCCCGTGGGGAAGACCATGGTGAGGCAGGCTGTCCCCCTGCAGTCCATGGAGGTCCACGGTGGAGCAGATCTCCACCTGCAGCCCGGGGAGGACCCCACGCCGGAGCAGGGGATGCCTGAAGGAGGCTGTGACCCCGTGGGAAGCCCGCACTGGAGCAGGTTTGCTGGCAGGACTTGTGACCCCCCAGGGGACCCATGCTGGAGCAGTCTGTGCCTGAAGGACTGCAGCCTGTGGGAAGGACTCACCTTGGAGAAGTTCGTGGAGGACCATCTCCCATGGGAGGGACCCCACGGCGGAGCAGGGGAAGAGTGAGGAAGAAGGAGCAGCAGAGTCAATGTGTGATGAACTGACCGCAACCCCCATTCCCCATCCCCCTGTGCCACCGTGGGGGAAGGAGGTAGAGAATTCAGGAGTCAAGTTGAGCCTGGGGAAAAGGGAGGGGTGGGGGGATGGCATTTTAGGGTTTGGTTTTATTTCTTATTATCCTACTTTGACCTTTGATTGGCAATAAATTAAATTAATTTCCTCAAGTCGAGTCTGTTTTGCCCGTGACAGTAATTGGTGAGTGATCTCTCCCTGCCCTTATTTCAACCCACGAGCCTTTCATGATATTTTCTCTCCCCTGTCCAGCTGAGGAGGGGAGTGACAGAGCGGCTTTGGTGGGCACCTGGCGTCCAGCCAGGGGCAACCCACCACAAGCCGGCAATGTGTGATGCAGCACAGAAAGCCAACCGTATCCTGGACTGCAAAAATGAAGCGTGACCAGCAGGTTGAGGAAGGTGATTCTCCCCTTCTACTTTACTCTGGTGAGACCCCACCTGCAGTACTGCGTCCAGCTCTCAGACCCCCAGCACGTGAAAGACGTGGACCTGTTAAATCGGGTCCAGAGGAGGGCCACAAAAATGGTCAGAGGGCTGGAACACCTCTCCTGTGAAGAAAGGCTGAGAGAGTTGGGGTTGTTTAGCCTGGAGAAGAGAAGGCTCCAGGGAGACCTTACTGCAGCCTTTCAATATACAAAGGGGGCTTATAAGAAAGATCAAGAGAGACTTTTTACTAAGGCTTGTAATGACAGGACAACGGGCATCAGTTTTAAACTGAAAGAGGGTAGGTTTAGATTGGACATAAGGAAGAAATTCTTTACAATAAAGAAATTCTTTACAATGGTGAGACACTGGAACAAGTTTCCCAGAGAAGTGGTGGATGCCCCATCATTGGCAGTGTTCAAAGTCAGGTTGGATGGGGCTTTGAGCAACCTGGTCTCATGAAAGATGTCTCCAGGGCAGGGCGTTGGACTAGATGATCTTTAAAGGTCCCTTCCAACTCAAACCATTCTATGGTTTTATGAAGTGGTGACTGTATCACCACCAGAAAACTAACAGAGCAGCCTGGCCCTTCTTTGAGTTTTTAGAACACATTTCAATAGACTGATGCTGGGATTTAGACAGAAATTATGTCACAGATCTTGTTCATCATCTTTTGCTCCAGAAAATGGCTTATTCTACTGCCCCCTCTGCTATACCTTTTACTTTAATCAGTACCACTTGTAAATTGCAGTTCCTAGCTCTTCATATTAAACAGCTTGCCATAAATAGCTTACAAGAAAGAATCTTTGTTCCAATTTTTTTTTGCTGTAAATTCATAAAACCCAACCATGCTAATTATGAAGTTTGAATTATGCAGCAAACGGTGTAGCACAGTTCCCTATTTATTATTTGGAATCTCAATATACTTCTAAGATAAAATGCTTAAAATGAACTTCATATGTACAGCATCATTTTAGACTGAAGTCATATTGAAAGATGTGAATGAAGGCTGACTGCTTTTTAAAAAAAATTATGATACCATTATCATTATAAACAAATTTCTTTCTGGCTTTAAAATTTTGTAATTTCTTGCTAAAATAATTAAAGCAATAAAGTAAAAATATAAAACTCCCGCTGTTTTGAACATTTTCACTTTCTTACTAGGATGGAATGACATCTTGGTTAATTGACACTTTCAAATTAACATAATTCATCAGAAATGGAACCATAAGGAGCGTGGGCTGGATTTTTAATATGGTTTTTAGTAAGGACTGTTTTTTCTCAAGTAAAAATAAGTAGCATTTTTGTTTAGCTTCTTGCAGGTGAAATCATTGAAGATCTGAAGTTTTAGAGTTTTAGACGGAAGTTTCATATTTTTGTGTTTTGCATAGGAAAGTCTAGCTGATGAATACTGTTTTATAATTTTTTGAAGAATGGGGTTTGAGGTAGAAGGATAGGATAGGAAAGGACTTGTTAACTGACTTCCTTATTTTCATTCTTTACATTAAATATGTAAAATGTATTTAAAAAGCAGGAAAAAATGTTTAATATAAATGATTATCCCATAGTGGGAATGTGGTGGGTTGACCTTGGGTAGCTGCCAGACACCCACCCAGCTGCTCTCTCACTCCTGTTCCTTAATAGGACAGGGGAGTGAATAAGACGAAAAAAGCCATGGGTGGAGATAAAGACAAGGAGATCACTTGCCGATTAGTGTCACAAGTAAAACAGACTTGACTTGGGGAAAATTAATTTAATTTATTGCCAATTAAAAGTTGAACTGGATGGTGATAAACAAAGACAAAACCTAACCCACCTTCCTCCCAGCCATGTTTTTTCTGCTGACTCAACTTTACTCCCTCATTCCCGACCCCTCGACCTCCTCCCTCACCAAGTGTTGCAGGGGTGATGGGGAATGGGAGACTGTGATCAGTCCATAACGGTTCCTCTCTGCTGCTCCTTCCTTCTCCCACTTTTCCCCTGTTCCAGCATGGGTCCTCTCCATGGGCTACAGTCCTTCAGGATAAACCTGCTCCGCATTGGGTCCTCCATGGGCTGCAGTGTGAATATCTGCTCTAGCATGGTCTCTTACACAGGCTGCAGGGGAATCTTCTCCAGTGCCTGGAGCACCTGTTTTCCCTCCTTCTTCTCCGACCTTGCTGTTTGCAGGATTATTTCTCATGCTTTTTCTCCTTACACCTCACTGCTGTACAGTGGTTTGCTCTACCTAAAAGATGCTTTCCCAGAGGCACCACCAGCTTGGCTAATGGGCTCAGCTGTGTGCTCTGGTAAGTCCCTTGCAGAGCCAGCTGGAAACAGCTGTGTCCAGCACAGGGCAGCCCCTGGTCTCTTCTCACAGAGGCCACCCTTGTAGCTCCCTTCCCACTACCAAACCTTGCAGCCTACACCCAATATACACTAACATTGGAAGGATGCCCTTACATCTCCTATTTAAAACATGTACAAATGCCAGATTTCTGCTGTAAATTAGTGTGGCTCCTATTATATGGCAGATTATTGAGGGCAACATGCTGTCTTACAAAAATATTTATTAATCTATTGTGGGAGCAGGTGGAATTTAGGTTCCTGCAGATGAACAATTGGTGCATATTTTTTTTTTTTTTGTTCCATGACCACAGCAGTTATTCAAGCATCATCTCAGCTGAAGAAGTCTGAAACACACATTTCCACCCCTCTTGATGGGGAGGACAGATAAGGAGCATAACCTGGTCTGAATTCTTGTGGGATGGGGACTCTCCGTGCCTCCTGTTGAAAATGCACTGCTTCCCAAAGAAGACGTCAGTTTTCCATTTGACAGAGAGCTAGAACAAAATAACTTAGCCTGGTATTAGGACATTCCCTCTGGACAACTGCACCCTTGCATTCTCACATGCTGTCCTCAACTTGATTACAAAATATGTATATGAGACTCTTTTCTCTTGAATGCCCAGTTCAGAGACTTGGTGACCTTGTTATTTCTTCACCCTCAAAATGATGGATGCTTTTGTACACAAGAGCCTTCCATGGGAGAGGCAGTGATTTCTTCCCATCCTAAGCTGTATGATACAAACCTTTTTGGGGGGAAGAAGGAAAGTGGGTTTTGATATTAGTCAACAAAATCCCTGACCTGTAAAACATATTCTGTGTTCAGCATTGGTTACTGGTGAGCTCATGTATCTACCTACAGTATGCTGGCAGCTCTGAATTTCACATTATGGTAGCTAACTCTACCTGGACTTCATGTATGAGGTGCCTAAAACTCAGTTGTTGCAACTCAGCCTCACAGTGGTGCTTGAAGGTAAGAAACCTATTTTAAAACTACTCTTCTGCCACATTTGAAACAAAGACTTGAATCCAGATTGTTTAAATCCTGAAAGACCACTCCAGTCACTAATCTACTGGATGTTCTTTTTGTTTTCTCCTGGATCTGTGGTATTTTGTATAAATGAAGAACTGTTAATTGCAGCAGAAAGTTTCATCTGTCTCTCCTAAATCCTAAAGGAATGCCCTCATCACTTAACTACAGCTCTTAAACCTCCATGATTTCTTCTTTGGCCACATGAATATTTAATTCATTTATAGAGAAAATTCAATAGCAGATATTAAGTGATTGTCTTGAAATTCCAACATACATTTAAGATATAGGTATGCTGGCCTAAGCAGCTCTCAAATAAGATAAATTAAAAAAATTATTGCTTTAAGAAACTTCCTAGAATTAAGGCACCCCAAATTTGGAAACATTAGAGGAAAGGAAATTTTGTGCAATTCTGCTGTCAAGAAGATAGGTCTGTATAGGATTGGTGATATCTAACAGTGATTAAGGTGTCTCGAGATCAAAATGTTCTAGTTGCCAAAGTTGGAAGTTGAGTAACTAAGATTTTTTGTGACTCTAGTCTTTGTCAAAGCATATGCAGAGTGGTATAAAACTTCCTTAAAAGTGTGTAACATTTATCTACTGCTGCCACAAGAGATTATTAATTTTTGGACATTTTAGAATTTTTTATCAGGGTATACATTCTAAATAAATGGCTACATTACAACTTCTTTTTGGTACATTCTGGCTAACTACTCTTCCCCTCAAATACTTACATCATTCAGATGCTAGGATAAGAGAAAGAATTATCAGACTTCTATGTTTGTCATCTAGTCTGCATGCCAGGTAATCGACATCACTTGCAATGTCATGATCACACATTCCTTCCTCTTTAACACTTGCTAAAAATTTTCATTTTCTCCTGTATGCCCTATATAAATCAGGTTTATCTAACAAAACTGGGTGTATTCAGTCTTACCAAGGCCATTCCCGAAGCTTCAGGAAGTCAGAAAAGATCTGTTTTTCCCAGGTATAATTATCATTTGGTCTAACTGAAAAGAACAATGAAAATAACTGGACTTTCAAAAAAACCCACAACCACCCCTCAGGAAGGAGGGACTGAAAAAGTGTACTACTAGGAATGCTTCAGGAAAAAACAGAAGAAAGAGGATGGCATTGTTATGATCTGCAAGGACATAAAACGCTTCTGGAATAAAGAAAGAAATAATCAGTTCTCCATGCCTAGAGCAGGTGGAAAAAGAATTAATGGGCTTGAATTACAGCCAGGAAGATTTAAGATAGATATTAAGTAAAACTTTCTAATGACATGGATCATGACACACTAGAATAGATTGCCCAAAGAGCTGTTGGAGTTTCAGTCATTGGAAATCTCTAAGGACAGGTTAGGTAAACATCTATCAGAGTTGACAGGTACAGTTGATTTTGCCTGCAGGCAAAAGCATAGAGTAGATGACCTCCTGAGGTCTCTTTCAGCCTATTTGTCTCTGATTCTGTGATAGACAGTGGTTTATTCTACAAGTACCCTCATGACTAATAGGGGTATTTATAGAAGAAAGTACTCTTGAAAAAGACATTGGCAAAGATGTCAATATTTTTCTGAAAGTAAATAGGTATGCGTAAAAGGAGTAGAGGTCCTGGCTGAAAATGTAATCCGCAACTTTTTTTCTGATCAATAAAATCACGTATTAAATAGATTTTCCCAAGACTACAGATAACAGTTGGATTTGAATTTTCAAGGTGTGCATGGAAAGTCACATTGCCTTCCTCAGCATTATAAGTAAGCAAGATACTGAAACACATTTAAATGCCTATCTTCTATATGCTCCACAGGATATGATTTTTGTAGAGCTAATTGCTTTAGTATTGGGCACTTAACTGACACAGAGGAGATGGTGTATCTTTGCCTGACTAACTGCCCCACACTTCATCTGTATGGATATTATAAGGAACTCGGCATTCTTTAAGTGTGAGTAATCTGACCAAATATCTGCAGTTACAGACATTTGTACATCTACACCTGAAACGTCCTTTGGAGTCAGTGGAGAGGAAAAGGCATTCACCACATCGTTCAGCTGACTTATTTTCAATGTCTCCTTTAGGATGAGATGATTTGTGCCCTGGAAGTACTTAGTTATTTCCAGTGACTATGAAGAAAACAAGAAGTGAGCAGTTGAAAAGTGGACATCTGTATTAAACAGATAAGTAAATGAATATCACTCCTCCTCGGATAGATTTTCACATTGTGTATAATTACTTAATAGTCTTCCACATGCTTTTCCTCACACAGCTTCTGTGGAGTAGGAAGAGCTGTTGGCCTCTTTTTGAAGATGTGGAAATGAAGCACAGTTATGACACTTGGCCAAGGTCACACCAGAAAATTCAACAGAAGAGAGACCTGAATCTATGTTTGTAAAGTCTCTGACTGTGTTCCACTGGATTTTCCTTTTTTTTTAAATAGCAAAAATGATTTTTTTAACAAAGCATGTGTTTCTAAGACAGTCATCATCACAGGCCTGTCACTCTTGCCACTCTTGACTTTATCCCCCCAAATAAACACTAATTTCCTTAGCTAGATTATTAAATGAAAAAAAAAAAGGAAATTGCTGTGTGTGAGCAAGGGTGAGAAGTCTTTCTAATTAGGATGCTGCAAAGCATTCGAGAATTACAAAATAGAAAATGGTCTGGTGGTACAAGGATGGCAAATCTGCAAAAATACAAATCTTCAGAATGAGCATAATCTTGCAAGCATCCATATGGTAAAACATTTTTTTCCTGATTTGGAAATGAATAAATTATCTTCCAGGGCTAAAATACATATATACACACACTTGTATTCAAGTGCTATGTGTGTATACATACTTACATGATACATATAAGCATATCTTAGTTTTCATTAGTTTGATCCAAGGGTGGATCAAACTGTTTTCTTCAGAACGCCTAGAAAAGGGGAAACAGAAGTATGGACTACTAGAGTTGACAAATGCCTAGTGCATTAAATATTTTTTGATCAAGAAGAATTGCCAAGCAAATTCATATGGGGAAAATCATGGTTTATCTTCAGCTATGTGGCAAGTGGTACTATTCCTACCAGAGAAGGTACCAAAGAATAATAAGCTTTAAGAAAGTATTTTAGATTCTAACTTTTCACTAAATTCAATAGGCCTTGATGTCCATAGTTTTGCCGTAAATATTTGAGGTAAAATCCTGGTCTCATTTGAGCTGAATAACAACAACCCCTTGGTGTGAACGAGAGAAACATTTCCTTCTTGGTTTGTATGGGAATTGGAGCTCTAGAAGCTAACGTCTGAAATGTATAATTAGTGCTTGAAATGGAGCACTGAGAAGGGAAAAGAGGAAAGCAATAAGGGAGCAGAGAAAATAACTTTTCCACAGTGTCGAAAAAACATGCAATGAAGAATCTCTAGGACACACAGAAGTACTTTGTGAAACACAGTAAAGCCCTAACTTCTTTTCCAACTCCCATGATATTATCTCCAAAAGAACGTCTGCATACAGCCAGCTCTTATATTAAATTCATTACTCTTATACTGGGAATAAGTCTCACACGGGCTAATATACCCTGCTTTTCAGTGCGCAGAGACTTCAAAGAACATCAGGTGTAAGTCCCCTGGTAAATCTGACTGTCTAATGTTTATTATATACCTTGAGCAAGGTGAAAAGATCTCGTAAGCTGTGAAGAAGTACAAATCAGAAATATTATTGAATGTTTCAGAATAATCTAGAAAATGTTACTGGCAAGGTTCTTAGAAATTTGATTTAGAGTTGGCATAGCTGGTTTTAAACTATCCAGCAGAGGAACCTCCAGATCAGGGATAATGCTGGCAAAGACAAGAAGTGACTACAATGCACAGGTTATTTTTTCTTACTGATATATATGAAACAATACATCCATTAGCAGCAATATTTTGTTCAGACTATAAAATCTTACCCAATAATGTTAGTGAGAAAAGCGGCTATATGCAAATACTAATTCATCTTTCCAGCAAAACTAAAGACAGAGGACCAAGGAAAACTGAATTAAGCTTCCTCACGTTAGTAGTTCTGGGGACAAATCTGGGCTCTAGCACAGGCTGGAAGAAGCCCTTAGTGAAGCACAGATAGTGCTTCTGTGATGTGGTCTTTAAATGCATTACACAATGATTACAGCCCCTAATTTTTCTTCTAATACAACATAGGTGAATCTTTTATGTATTCTCAGTGGGCTAAGCAAAACTATATTCTCCTGGTAAACTTCATGCAGAAGTCCTCCATAGAGGAGGAAACTTGTTCTCTTTTGTATAGAACAATAAATTTACAGCAGAATATTATTCTCCATCAAAGTAATCATTTAAGAATAAATGTGTAGAATACTGGTCTTTCTTGAACAGACCTGTTTTCAGTTATCTGGGCTAAAATCCAACTAATTTAATTTGTAAGCTTTTTTCTAAAATAAGATAAGATGGAATTCTAAAATATCTGTACTTAAAATCTACTTCTCATTGACAAATACTGTGGTAAGTGTAAAATGGTAAAATCAATATGTATTCAAAGAACTATATCAATAAATGTAAGGATTGCAGCAAATAAACCACATGAAATTCATATTTTTGTTTCATTTCTGCAGATTCTTCCCATGATACAGAAGTTTTAAACAGATTTGCAGATAATAACATTATTTCATTTTTCAATGTAAGTTTTCTTCAGAGGAATTCTTAGCTTGTTTATGTTTTATACATGCCAGATTATGTAGCAAGGGAAAGCCACATGCCTGGTCCGCAGAAAGACTGGGACCCAGAGACTGGTGTTCTGAATCATCAGCTGTACTGAAAATTGAAGCACAACATGCATGTTGTTCTAGAGCTACACTAACAAAATCTTGCATTTCATTACTACCTCCACCTTTCTATCATGAGATTTACTTTGCCTTTTCTTTTTATAATTCTGGTTAAAGATACTGTTTAATGTATTTAAATATATTTTGCAAGGCTTTATCTTTATCTTATTATTCTATCCCTGCTCTTTCTACCACCAAATAAAATCAAACCTCCTTTCTTTCTTTTTACCAATTTCTCTTTTTATATCCACTACAATTTTGAAGGTAGTTTTAGTCTAAGAGCCCTGGGATGTTGTTTGCAACCTTTTCTTCTTTGCTTAGCCTCCAAATTCCAGATAGAGTTTGCTCTTTTGAATTAATGTGCATGGCTCTTCTATGTTAAAGTCCTCAAACTCTCAATCCAGTCATTGTCTCTAATTGGTTCTTGTAATTTCTCAAAGTTTGCCCTTTCAAAATCAAAATCCTTACTTACAGACATATTTTTGTTTATCCTACTGTTTCATTTAAACTGGATCAGCTAGGGATCATTAGATTCAAAGTTTTCTGCAGAAGGCACTTTCATAACGTGACTCTTATGTTATCATGTACTTCATATTACATCCATGTCTTATAATTTCTATTAAAAAGTAGTTATTGAAGATACAGGACAACTACTGAGCAAAGGAATTTTAGATATTAATATATTATTATATGCCATAAACCCCCATCTAAAACCAATGGTATTAAAATCACAAGTTCAAGCATTCCAAAACAAGAATTACAATGCAAAATCTAAATTATTCTGACAATTAGTTTTGCCCGTTTCACATGTATATCATGTTAAGGTATTTAGTTATGTGATCAAATCTCACTTACATTTTCGACAGGATTTTTCCCTCAGGTGGTGCACAAAAAGCATGAAGATGAAGCTGTCTTCTTCTATTGGAAATATATATACCCCAATTTTGAAAGAGCTGAATCCTTCACCCAAATCTTTACACAAATGTATCACGAGAATGGCAGAAATACTGTATTCCAAGAGACTGGTTCAATTCTCAGATTCAGTCACAGCAGCTTTGTCACATCTTTGTCACATCAGGACTGAATCCTCCTGGGTTCAGCAGGAAGCAACATGCAAAGTACAACTAATTAAATATCTAAAGTTTGATGCAGCAAATTAGTGTGCAAACACCATTCCAATATTTAGCAAAGTAGACATGTAAGCATCTCATTCAAAACTCTAGCCTCACTGACAGTTTTGGGCTACAATGGTAGATGTTTCTCATGGCAACTAAGGACCATATAGACCCTTACTGCCCCAGTTTCTAGGTATTTAGGACAGTGTCCCTACAGTTTCTTTTATCTCGAAAGCGTATTCCAAATACTCTGAATGTGACACTTGAAGACTTTCTTCAACAGTGACAAAACGGTACCATTATTTAGCAGTTGCATAGATTTTTCATTTGTCCATTTCCAAGAAGTTTTTGGAGATGGGAAGGCTTAGGCAATATAGAATAAAATGGTATGGCTACATGTGAAATAAATACACTACTCCAGTTTGATTACTTTAAAATAAAAATCTTTCCTCAGATGGAAGAAGAGAAGCAACCTTTTTCTTTTATAATCTGATCCTACCACTCACTTTCACATTGACTAGGTTTATTTTTAAATAACTAGATGAATTAGGTTATTTGGGGTAATTTGCTCAATTCTGAGAAAAGAATCTTTAGTAAAATCAATGAGCTTTTAGGATGATTAAAGCCTTCTAAACTGTTATGCAGCACTTTATGTCATTTGTCACTAGGAAATGACCTTGCTTCCTCAAAATCATGGAATTTTATTTTAGGAGGGTGAACAATCTCACCCTTGTGATGATGAGATGATAAGGAAGGTGGGCAAACTCCATAATTAAAGAGCTCTCAAAAACTATAATGTTCATGAAGGGGTTTACTGCTGTTAAAACATACAGGTTGAATTCAGTTTTGTTATTGTGTCAGGAATGCCCCAGGCTAGGAGGGCTGAAGTGAAAAAGAAGACTTGATCTCATTTCTAATAAACAGAAAACACTAATTTTTTTCCTTTGTAAAATTAAGTACCATTCTTTGTATCCTGCCTTACAGAGCAACAGAGAAACTATAGTATTTTCTCATTATTCTATTTCTAATGGCCATGAAATACTATCTTTTAAAAAAAACCACAATCTGCTTTTTCTTTTTCCTATTTTTTTTCACAGTTACCGTGACAACCATAGAATTTTGGTAGGGATAAAAGATTTGACAAGCATGTTATCTTTCTTCCTTTAAAGTCTTCATGGCAATATAGATGATCAGACACGCATTATTAAACAAGGCTGAACATTATACAAGTGTGAAAGCTACACAAATGACTTGAGGAGGTCAAGAAAAATGGTATTTCCTGTCAGGACCATGATATAAAACAACACAGGAATTCGTCATTGCAGTAGCAAACATTAAAACTGTGATTTGTTTTTTTGTGGGGGTGGAGGGAAGGATATTTTCAGCTAGGGTGAATGGACTCGATACAGGTGGGAAAAGCTGTACAAAGAACAGCTCAGTGTCAAGACCAGTTTAATGTTAGTCCAACCTCTCAATTAAATTAGAGAAGTTTAAAGAGTAGTACAAAAAGCAAACATCCTCTGAGAATCCGTATCTTGCTCCAGATCATCAAGACATCAGAGACATGCACCCTTTTTTCTAGATATTAAAACTATTAAATAGCTTTTGATAAGACTGAGGACAGACCTTTTAAATTCTTGGCATTCGAATTCAAATCAAAAATGCAGCACTTCAAAAAAGGGGTTCATTCTGATTTGGAACTAAAACTAAACTGTAAAAAAGTCTCCTGGAAACAAAACTGTTGAAAACATGTCACTTTGGGGTGATTTTTGCTTAGCTAAAATAAAAAACCCCGAACTGTAAGAATAAATTTTTTTTGTTAATTTGGTAGATTTGCAAAATTTATACTATATGTCATTTTTATAGTTATTAGTTAGTTCATGGAATATCATCAGCAGCATATTCACCTATAGCACTACTACTGGCATGTGACAGTAAGAAAAAATACTGAAATATTTCATTATTCTTAAAATCAATACCAACAACTGATTTTGGCACATTTGGAACACTGCTCCTTTTTTTTTTCCCTGTATCAAAAGGGTTCATAACAAACACAAACAGGAGATGCTTTAATGTAAGTATCAAACTAACTGCTTCATTTTTTCTTTTTAAAGCATTCTTTAACTGAGAGAGTTTTAATTAAAATAAAATCTTTCAAAAAGTTTTCATTCTATATTAAAAACATGTTTTCAATGACAAGCATTTAGATAGAAGAATTCTGATCAATTCAGTTGACTGTAAATAACTATTTGGGTTCCCTATTTAACTTGTGTATGGAGTGGCATCAGCTGTGCCCAAAAAGTTATGTACATTGGAATGTATATTGTGGGAGAGCCACTACACTGTATCACTATGTCACTGTTAAGCTCCAACTACTTCAAACTCTGAATGGAATTTTCAGAGTTTTTGTGAAAAAATGAGGTTTTTTCTCTTAGCCAACAGAAAATGGGCAGTTTCTGTAACTAGTTGTTCTTCCTAGTGAAGGTCTGATGAGTACCCAATATCATAAATACATAAACTGATACTGAGCAAGTTGCCAAACTTCATCTGCTCAGTGACATTTGTAAAGACAAATCAGACAAATCAACTATGTTGATCAAGACACACAGTTCAACATTAACCCTGGAGGTAATCAGAAGGAATTCTGCTTACTAGTGTAGGGGATAAATTAGTCCACATTTTGACAGACTCATTTCGCTTGCCTAGCTAAGCCATAATTTATGACTTTTCTTAGCCAGATTAGACCATCACGGTCTGGATGGCTGGACAACTAGATGGTAAAAAGCTAGTTGGATGGGCAGGGTCAGAGAGCCGTGGCTAGTGGGTAGCACTCTCCGTGGATGCCTGTGACAAGTGGATACCACATGGGTCTGCACTGGGACCTGTCAGGTTTAACATCGTTATCAGTGATCTGGAGGTGGTAATAGAGTGCACTCTTGTCAAGTTTGCAGATGACTTCCAGTTGGGGAGAACAGTAAATATGCTGGAGGGCAGGGCTGCCATCCAAAGGGACGCAGGCAGGCTGGAGGAAGGGGCCAACAGGAACCTCATGAAATACAACAAGAATTGCACCCGAAAAGGAAGAATCCCAGGCACTGATACATGCTGAGGACTGATGGACTGGCATAGTTCACTAAAGCAGTTCACTAAAGTATTTTCTTATAAAGACACCATATTTGCAGACATGGGAAGGCGGATGTTAGTACTGATATCCCTGTTTGTGTCGTCTTGTTGGTCATATCCTCCTAAGCTTTGGTATTGCAGGGAGTGATATAACTGTCACCAGCCTCTCTGCTCTTCTGAATGGCACAAAGAACAGCACTGTTCTGAAATTTATTGCCAAGTCAACAGAGACAAACAAAGCAACTTACCTGGGGTCATTCACTACTCTCATGAGTTTCTAATATGTGTCTGTCTGCACATGCAGCAGCACAGGTATATACTTAACCATTTTTAGCACCATTAATAAAAGATTGGGGATCAAGGCAAATATATTGCTATGGATTTTCATTCTATTAATTTCAAAATTATTTAACCTTGAAGAGAGAACTGTGAACAATAGAAATCTGAATTAGTCTGTATTTTAAATCTTAACATTTGCAACACAGAGCAGGAAAATCCATAAAAACAAATTTGCGGGTTCAGCTTCCTCTTAATTGTTGTCATTTTTCATTCTATCACTTTTGGTGTTATTTTAGGTTGAAGGACACAGTGCACAAACAACAACCTCTCGAGCACATCAAAAGGTTTCAGCTTAATTCAAGGGAACACAGAATGTTTTTATACACCATGCCTTACCTATAGCTATTTTTTGTACAAAAAATGTTATTGTAGACATTGAACAGGAATATTAAGACTTCATAGTTATTATCTAGATATGTTTATAAAGGATCAGTTCATTATGTTGTAGTTCTGTCATCCCGAATGCTGTTTTCTTAAATATTTTGCAAATAAATCTTAAAGGTTATATGATATTAAAATTATGCCGTGATATGATACATGTTGTGTAACAGGCTGGATAGTTGCTTAAGATTGAAGCTAATTAAAAAATTATTAGAATTGTATCACATATTTCTTTCAGACTCTGCACACATTGGTTGACTCTTTGTACAACCTAGCCCAAGAGGGCCTTCACCTTGATAGGTCTGCCTCTCCTTGGCAAAAGCAACAATGGCAAGTATGGCAGCAAATTAAATTAATAAATGCATTAAAACATTTTTCATACACATATACAAAGCAAATCTGCCATTGTCTTTTGAGGTGATGTCCTGGTTTTGGCTGGGGTAGAGTTAATTTTCTTCTTAGTAGCTGGTACAGTGTGTTTTGGATTTAGCGTGAACAATAACGTTGATAACACATTGATGTTTTAGTTGTTGCTAAGTCCCACTTATCCTAAGTTAAGGATTTTTCAGTTTCCCATGGTCTGCCAGCAAGCAGGTGTACAAGAAGCTGTGAGGGAGCATGGCCAGGACAGCTGACCCGAACTAGCCAAAGGGATATTCCATACCATAGGACGTCACGCTCAGTATATAAACTGGGGGGAGTTGGCTGGGAGGGGCAGATCGCTGCTCAGGCATCAGTCAGCTTGCGGTAAGCAATTGCATTGTGCATCACTTGTATTTTCTTGGGTTTTTTTCTCTCTTTTTTTTTGTTATATTCCTTTTCTTTATTATTATTATTATTGTTGTTGTTGTTGTTATTTTATTTTATTTTATTTTATTTTAGTTATTAAACCTTTCTTATCTCAACCCACAATTTTCACTTCTTTTTTTCAATTCTCCTCCCCATCCCACTGGCAGGGGGGAGGAGTGAGTGAGCAGCTGCATGGTGCTTAGTTGCTGGCTGGGATTAACGTGACAGGTGATTACAAATCTGATTGGCAAAGACAATGTCAAAAGCATGTCACTTGGCTTATTATGATGTGACTTTCTACGTAAAATTTGACATTCAGCAATAATCAATGTAAAACATTTGTGTTATCCAGATTGGGGAAAAAAAAATCTTGGTAACTATACCATCTCCAAAACTAACTGTAAATGGGAAATCATAATAGAAATTAATGAGTACAGTGCTGTCTGTTCTTGACTCAGTGTTATTTAGTTTCTGTATTGGTAATCTAGAAACAAAAATAAAATAACTTCTTATGAAGTTTCCATATGACATGATTATTGACTTAAGTGATAAATAATAGAGAATTCTGAATCACTCAGTAATCTGAATTCATTTTTAAACATCATGCATTTTAATGCTGCCATATGCGAGATTGTACATCTAGGAACACAGAAAGTAGGTCACACAGGACACAAAAATGTTTCTTGGAAAGCCTGTATCTATGAAAGCCTTTGGGGTCTGGTGAGTAACCAACTCAACATAAGCTCCCAGTGTAATACAGTGACTAAGACTAATGTAGCTCTTAAGTATATAAGGTGAAGACAAGTAAGTCAGACTACAGATCTCATATTACATCTCTATGGTATTATTGACACCATTACTAGAATACCATGTGTAATCCTAAGGTATACACCTCAAGGTTGTAAAGTTTCTGAAAAAACCAGAAGGTTTACAAAATCTGCAATACAGCAAAACTTCACAAAGAAATCTCAGTCTGGCTAATTTATAAAAGAAGTTAATCATGGCCTGCAAGCAACCTCCCCTTATATCCCAGATTTATGCTCAGATGGCTCTATCTGCAGGTGGATTTCAACATGAAAGGCAGCCTTCATCTATCCAAAAGGTGGAAAAAAGTTCAATGTCTAAACATTAATAAACACTGCAGTCAGGCTAGAAATAAGGTACATATTTTTAAAGTAAGACAACCACAAAAAAACTTCTCCAAAGATGTGTTGATTTCTACATTGTTTTCTCTCCTGATATAAAGAGTGGGTGCCTGTTTAAAAACATGCTCTAGTTCGATTAGAAGATAAGTATGGGATATAGAAAACACAAGACAAAGAATTATGGTCTGTTTCAGACAAGATATCAGACCAAATGACTGGAGTGACAAGAGGCAGCCAGGAACATGCCAGTAAGATATATTTTTATTGGAAAACTTATTTTTGCAAACTAGTTGAAGACACAGATTTGGTGTGAGTGAGGCCTTGGTTTTGCCCTATTCTATGTGACCCTGAAGAAGATGAGAGTCCCGGGGAGGAAATAAGTACGTTCTTCCAGATAATAGCATTGTTTTTCTCTGACCTTTCTTTATGGGTGTCCCGAGTTCAGTATGCTCATAATTTGTCTCATTTTGTCTCCTTTCTTTAGTGTTGTGGATGAAACCTCATTCAGGAGTATCACTTGGGCACCATCTTTGATTCTAAGGCTTTGATCTCCACATCTTGAAAACTGAAGCTTGTTTAAATCTGCATTCTTTGGCATATTGTCTCCAATATACAGTCCTTTCTATCCATTCATGCAGCTAAACTCTTACCATTTTCCATCCTAAACACCATGACTTCTTTTCTCTGCTCTTGATATAATAGCAAATTTTCATTTGTCAACAACAGAGCAGAAGGTGCTTTCCCAGCCTTCTGTTTTAGTCATCTCTTCTATTTCTGAATTTGCTTCTCTTCCACGCTGCATTAAGACACAGAACATCAAGTTATAGTTCAACACTGAAAAGTCCAATCCTTCGTACAGTCAACTGATGACGTCAGTCTTTACTTTTCATTTCCTACATTATAAAATAAGCACCTTCATGGTTTCTGTTATGTTTCTTCTTATGTTTGGGAAGAGTGCCCAGTGAATCTCTCTAAAGCTATCCCATCATTTTGCTTCAAACCCTTCCTCAGACCTCGCTGCTCTTGTGTTTCTTACACACGCAATGAGGCCTACCAACTAGTTCAAAATTACCTAATTGGTTTCCTGCATTTCCCCGGCAATCTTTGGATAGGCATCTGTTGTCTGTTGCTTTACACAGAGATGATGAGATTTTTTGAGCAGTGAACCATTATTTCATCCTGCCTTCTACTGTGACTGCTAACTGCACTACTAATATTTCTACTACCTACTACTGATTTCCCTTGTACAAGAGAAAAGAGTGACTCAGAGAATTCCTATTGATTTGCTCCTGGGAGAAAGTATTATAAGGACTGCAATTCTACACTTCTGAATGAAGAATATGAGCTATATGAAGCCCAGAGATAGATTTCTGGATTTTACTCACAGTCTTGAGTTAGGACTACGCAAATCCTGTTCCTCAAAAGGAGTTTGAGAAGGTCATTAACTTCAGAGGTCCCACGTGGAAGGAATGCTGTAGGCCGCCTATAGGAGCCCAGGGAAAACAAAAGAGTTACTATGCGGCCCTTACCACAGGAACAGAGTTGTATTTGGTCCTTGAAAGAACGTTCAAAGCCATAAGACAGTCTATTTCATCCTCCCATTCACAGGCATGAAGGTTTGGCCACAGATGGCATAATTTCTGGCACAAATTCATTCTTCTTTCAATGTCAGTTCTGGCTTCCATTGTTTTACTTGCAGAAAGAAATGATTTTGTGGAAGCATCATTCAAGATCACTTCATTTTCCATGGTAAATGCTTTCAGCTTCCCTTGAGCAGCAGCAGCAGCAATCTACAGCAGACACAGGCTGGATTTGAAGCTCAGACAGAAAATTAAAGACCAGGATCTAGCAGAGTTCTAGTTAGTGCAGTTTCTTTGGTGAACTGCTGCTAGCAAGAAATCACAATGAAGAAATCACGGGTAAGCCAGCCATCTCCCAAACCTTCGTAATTCTATAAGTACAGTTAAAATAGATTAAAAATATACCTAATAGTATATCTAAATTATTATATATCTCATATATATTACCTTCCTCATATATGTCCTGAATACTATTGAACTAAACATGCAGTGTAGGTGGGATATGTAATAATCTCTTTAATCCCTGGCCATGAATTCATTAACAAAACAAATAGCCTGCCGCTCTTCAAAAAGCCCATATAGTTCAAAAATAATTTGCACTGCTGCATTAAATAAGCACTTCTGAAAAAATGCCTGCAGACTTCAATGAAGACTATGGCATGCAGTTAGTTTTCAAGGTAAACATTTAAGGTCATGATTTTCAATTTAGCCTTCTTTTTTATTTGGGAAATGCACTTGAAAATAAATTTGTTGTGTTCAAATTATTGTGTTGTTCAAATCACAGAATGGTTGAGGTTGGAAGGCACCTCTGGAAGTCATCTGATCCAAGACCCCTGCTCAAGCATGGACACCTACAGCCAGTTGCCCAGGACCAAGTCCAGAAAGCTTTGGGTATCTCCAGAGTGGAAGACTCCACAACCTCCCTGGGCAACCTCTGCCAGTGCTCAGTGCCTCTCACAGGAAAAAAATTGTTTCCTGATGTTCAGAGGGAACCTCCTGAGTTTCAATTTATGCCCATTGCCTCTGGTCCTGGGCACCACTGAGAAGAGCCTGGCTCCATCTTCTTCGCATCCTCCCATCAGGTATTTATACACGTTAATGAGATCTCCCCCCCTCAGCATTCTCTTCTGTAGGCTAAATGATCTCAGTGCTCTCAGCCTTTCTTCATAGCAGAGATGCTCCAGTCCCTGCAGCATCTTCATGGCCCTTCACTGGACTCTCTCCGGTATGTCCTTGTCTCTCATACTGGGGAGCCCCAGAACTGGACACAGCACTCCAGCTGTGGCCTCACCAGTGCTGACAAGAGGGAAAGGACCACCTCCCTCGATCTGCTGGCAATACTGTGCCTAATGCAGACCAGGATACCATTAGCCTTCTTTTCTGCAGGGGCACATTGGTGGCTCATGTTCAAATCACTGTCCCCCAGGACCTTTTCTGCAGAGCTGCTTTCCAGATGGGTGGCTCCCAGCATATATATTCGTGCATAGGGTTGTTCCTCCGCAGCTGCAGACTTTGTGCTTCCCCTTGTTGAACTTCATAAGGCTCCTTTACAGCCCATTTCTCCAGCCTGTTGAGGTCCCTCTGGATGGCAGCATGACTTTTTGGCACATCAGCCACTCCTCCCAGTTTTGTGTCATCAGCAAACTTCCTAAGGGTACACTCTGCTCCATCAACCAGGTCATTAATGAAGAAGTCAAACAGGACTGGACCCAGTATTGACCTCTGGGCACACTGCTAGTCACTGGCCTCCAACAAGACTTTGCACTGCTGATCACCACCCTCTGGGCCAGGCCGTTCAGGTAGTTTTCAATCCACCTCACTGTCTGCTCATCCAGCCCATACATCAATAGCTTCTCTATGTGGATCATATGGGAGACACTGTCAAAGGCCCTACTGAAGTCCAGGTAGACAACATCCACAGCTTTCCCCTTGTCTACCAGGCCAGTCACTTTATCACAGAAGGTTATCAAGTCGGTCATGCAAGACTTCCCCTTGGTGTAGCCATGCTGACTATTCCTGATGATTTTCTTGTCCTTAATGTGCCTGCAAATTTATTTCTGGATTTTCTGCTCCATCACCTTCCCAGGGATGGAGGCGAGGCTGCCCTGCCTGTAGTTCCCCGGGTCCTCTTTCTTTCCCTTCCTGAAGACAGGAGTCACATCGGCTTTCCTCCAGTCTTTGGGCACTTCTCTCAGTGGCCATGATCAAAGATTAAAAAGTAGCCTTGCAATGACATCTGCCATCTCCCTCAGCACTCGTGGATGCATCCCATTAGGGTCCATGGACTTATTCATGTCCAATTTGCCTACACACTCACTGACGTGATCCTCTTCCAGCAAGGGTACATCTTCCTTGCTCCAGTCTTTCCCCCTGGACTCTGGAATCTGGCATTCCTGAAGGCTGGTCATGCTAGTAAAGTCTGAGGCAAAGGTGGCCATCAGTACCTCAGTCTTTTCCATGTCCTGTTAACCAGGTCCCCTGTCTCATTGGGCAATGGGCCCACATTTTCCCTAGTCTTCCTTTTGTCTCCAATGTACTTATAGAAGCCCTTCTTGTCCTTGATGTTTCTGGCCAGATTTAATTCCATTTGAGCTTTAGCCTTCCTAGCTTCATCCCTGAATGCTCAGACAATGTTTCTGTATTCCCCCCAGTTTACTGGTCCTTGCTTCCACCCTCTGTATGCTTTCTTTCTATGTCTGAGTATTGCTAGGAGCTCCTTGTTCAACCACGCAGGCGTCCTGGCATTTTTGCGTGGCTTCCTATTCATTGGGAGGGACTGCCCTTGAGCTTGGAGGAGGTGATCCTTGAATATTAACCAGCTTTCTTGGCCCCCCTCTTCCTCCAGAGCCTTATCTGACGGGACTCTTCCAAGCAGATCTTTGAAGAAGCCAAAGTCTGCTCTCCTCAAGTCCGGGGTTGTGAGCTTGCTTTTCACCCTCCTCCCTGCCCTCGGGATTCTGAACTCCACCATCTCATGGTCACTGCAGCCAAGGCTGCCTTTGACCTTCACACCCCCAATGAGCCCCTCTGTGTTGGTATGAAGTCCAGCAGATCACCTCTCCTTGTTGGCTCCTCTATCACTCAGAGGAGGAAGTTATCAACAAAGCACTTCAGGAACCTCCTGGATTGCTTGTGCCCTGCTGTGTTGTCCCTCCAGCCAATATCGGGCTGGTTGAAGTCCCTCGTGAGGACCAGGGCCTGCGAACATGAGGCTGCTCCCATCTGTCTGTCGAGGGCCTCATCCACTTGTTCTTCCCGGTCAGGTGGCCGATGGCAGACACCCAGTATAATGTCACCTTTACCTGTCCTCTCTTTAATCCTAACCCTTAAGTGCTCAGTTGGCTCCTCATCCGCCCGCAGGCAGAGCTCCATGTACTCCAGCTGCTCTCTCACGTAAAGGGCAACTCCCCCTCCTCCTTTTCTCATCCTGTCCTTTCTAAAGGGCCTGTATTCTTCCATTACAACACTCCAGTCATGGGAGCCATCCCACCATGTCTCCGTGACCCCGACAAGACTGTAGCCCTGCAGCCTCACACAGATCCCTGACTCACCGTGTTTTTTCCCCATACTGCCTCTGTTAGTATGCAGGCACTTCAGAGAGGCACCCCAGCATGTTGAGTTCCTGGAGAGGGTTTGGGAGATTATGTTGTACCCAGAGTTATAATCATTTTTGACATAACATAATTAAAGCTGAAGGGAATTGAGTAAAGAATGGCACATTAGGATGATTTAATATAATAAACTAAATCGGTGAGCTAGAATACAGTGGTTTATATGAAAAAAATATTTTTAACAGTAACAATATCTCCTTTATTTGTTTACCTGAAACTAGAACCTAATGTTGCTAATTCTCTTTAGAATAATAAGTAATTACTTAAAATGCAGTTATCTTAATTTCAAATCGATTGAAACAACTCCTCAAACAGACATAAATCAGTACAACGCCTAGTGGCTCTCACCTCACAAGACCAGCATGTGGCGCTGTCTCCTGTAAAAAACCAGCCCCGAGTTTCGCAAAGCTGGTCTTCAAAAAAATCTCTTTTTTACATTGTCAGACTGCTCTGAAGCACAGGCAGGAAAATAATCCCTGTGTTTTTAACGTAAGACCAATACTCTGCATTTGAAAGAATTTATTGGTTCTAATTCTACTACTTCTAATACTAAAAGATTATTTAATGTCTTTTATTGACAAAAAAAAGTCAGTGAGCAAAACATCCAAAAGTGTCTATATGTCTTTTTATGTGGTTATGGACCATGATTATCTTTAGAGATTGGTTGGATTGTATATATCATTTATTTCCAAATTTCTGTATTCTCTAACCAATTTATTAACCTCTTTAAAAAGAGTGTATTTACAAACTTGTGCATCTTGTCTTTTGGTCTATTGGATATTTAGCCCATAGTGGGTTTTAATTACCTACTAAATTGTTGAGCTACCGAGCCTGTTTCTTAATCTCCACGTAAGGGAACAGGACCTGTGTGAATACAGTTTTCCTGGAACTGAACAGCCAGTCTTTTGTGTGCTAACCAAGTCAGCCCTCACTAAAAAGGAATTCACAGACTACACTGATGATCTCTGTAACCGTGACCTTTCAAACAAAAGCAACTGAGTAAACTGTGTATTCACAAACTTTTTAATTATTAAGGACTCTATGCCCTTTGCTACCAGACTTTATAAAACAAAAGGAACAGGATTCGTACCCTGGTACTTAAAGCTGGGGTTTATAACATACAACATAAGTTGCAGTAGTACTAACACGGAAGGGATATATCTACAGAACCATCTGCCCTCTCTAGATTTGCATATGATTTACAGATAGTTACATATTTTTTCAGGCAATTCATATTATCTGCTAAAATACGGCAAGAATTGAAGGCACTTGGTATACCTGTAAATGCTAATAATCAGAGAAGCAATTTTCTTTTCCTGACTCAGGGCAAAAAGTTGCAAAACTTTTAGTCAAGGCTTAAGAAAACCTTATCTGAAAGTTAGTCAGCTAGAAACTGGGAAGTCCTCGACTCAACATTGAGGCCTGAATGGGCTTACCACTGTTTGCCACAATATTGCTAGGCCTGTGCATTTATTTCTGTGTTGTTCTATAACGTGGTTGTTTTTTCTTTTTAAATATAGAGATGCAGGATTAGGCGAAGTAACCGGTTCTCTAGTGGTGAGAAAGCAGTCAGAATTGGGAACAGCATTTCTGAGCCACTTACGACCTCTGCTCACTGCAAGAGGTAGGTGGTCACTCCAGCTCCAGAGACGAGGAAGACTTCTGGAGGGTGGTGCGGCTGAGATGGTCTTCCTTGCCTAACCAGGGCACTTCCGAAATAGCCGGCGGAGTACGCTTACACAGTGCAAGCAGTGGGGCAACTTCTATGCCAGGACGTGGCAGGTGACCTCGTCTTCTGACAGCTGCGCTCCCTCAAGCATCCAAGGGCGCAAACTGTCATTTCAATTTGTTAACACTTGCAGGAGTGAATCTAGCCTACTGGCTTCTTTCAAGTGAAGATTTCTGGCCAGCTGACAAGAGACACTGTAAGCTGCAGAGTAATATCTGAATGAAAATTTGTCTCGCTTCCTATTATATTTGTACATTACCAATCCTTGTGACAAGAACTCTCTTTTTAATCTGTGCCTTTTGTGGCAAGATAGTAAAATTATAGCTAGAATCTAAAGCTAGAATTTAACTACTGATTTATTAGTTTGGATGTAGCAAGCCTTTTTATACTTTGATTTTCTGATATGTATATGGGTGTATGGAAGGTGTATGCATACAGTCGGGTAAGAATAATGACATCAGGGAATATGCTTTATTTCACATTTGTGTACATAAGAACATCCATAAAGAGAGGAATTATAGCCTTGTAAAATTAGTACAAGCCAGACTGGTCAAAGACCGTGCTGTCTTGCGATGAGATCTGAGGTGACTTTCCTAATGAGCGCTTAACTTATGCCAAAACTTGTTCCAGTAAAGACGACTCCTGCAGTCTGTCTAAGACGGGGTTTGATAACCCCATTAAACTACTACTTATAGTAGTGACTAATCTAGTATTAACTCCTGAAACGGCCTAAAGACTACTTACTTCAGCTCATACAACCTTGGGATTTCCAAGTTCAGGAAGTGCAGTCCACAGGCTCCAGTGAGGAAAGATCCACTTGCTCTTTCTCGTGGCGCATACTTGCCACGGGAGGAGTCCATATAGCGTGCGCAGGGAGAGGAATGTAGCGCGTAACCTCTGTGCTCCATACTGCGGCGTATGCTCCCAGCCCTGGAACTGAAGGCGCGGAGAGAAAGGACGTTAGGCTGATGTGTGCTGCGTGGGAGCCATTTTAAAGCTCAAGGCGCCGTTTTAATTTGGCAGCTATTACCCAGAGGTATTTGGACTAATGACTTGTAGGTTTTCGTTTTTAAATAACTCTTCAGAGGAGCCTGTGTGGGTTTCACCTTGGGACAAATGCTCACTGCAGCGTTTCTCTGTAAGAAACACCGAGTTTCGGAAAAGTAATTCCCGTGCCTTCCTGCCTCCTCGTCATTGATTTATTTTTTTTTTTTAAAAAAAGAAGAAATAAAAGAGACTAACGCGGACAAGGCTCTAAGGATCGGCCCCTGAGCAGGGCAGCTGATACACCCACGGTCCCCTCCGGCACCGGCGGTGTGACAGGGCTGAGGCAGGCCGCCGCGCCCGGCCCTGGCGCGGACAGCGGGCCGGGCCCGACCCCGCCGCTTCCCAACGGCCGGGCGGCTCGGACGCCTCTGTGCCCGTGAGGACGGGGCGAGCGGCTCCGCCGGCCCACGCAGGTGGCGGCGGGCGGCCCGGGGCCCCGGCGGCGGCCCCGGCCCCGGCCCCGGCCCCGGCGGTCCGACCTGCCCGCGGCCACACGGCCCGCCCGCTCCCCCCCGCCGCCGCTGGCGCTCGGCGCAGCCAATGGCGCGGCCGCTGTCAGCCTCGGCCCGCCCGCTGCCGGGCGGGGGAGGGCTGTGGGCCGGGGCGGGCGGGGGTGAGGAGAGTTGAATGATTGAACTTTCTTGTGTAGTTTCTGCGGCGCGGAGGTGTCTGCCCCCAGCGCAGCCCGGCACCAGCCCGCCGAGCGGCAGCTTAGCCCGGCGCTTGCCGCCCACCCACCCCGCCTCCTCCTCCTCCTCAGCGCCCGGCTGTGCCCCTCTGCCCTCCTCTCCCGCAGAGCGATGGTGCGGAGGGCGCCCGGCGCGTCCCTCGCCCTGCTCCTCTGGGTAGCGGCCGCCTGCGGCAGCCCCGCCGGGCCGGGGGCTGGCGCCGCCGCCGCCGCCCGGAGGCAGGACGAGGCGTTCTCCACCGCCAGATGCACCTCCAGGTGCCTGAGCCTCCAGATCACCCGCATCTCCGCCTTCTTCAAGCATTTCCAGGTAGGGGACACGCCGCCGCCCGGCGGGCGGGCGTCCCTCGGCACCGGGGCGGCGGGCGGCGGAAAGGACGGCCGGGGCCGGAGCGCCTCTTGGCAAACTTGGGGGGGGGGGGGGGGGCGTTTCCTCAAGGGACGGCGGGCGCCGGCGGCGGCACCTGGAGGGCGGCGGACAGGTGGGCACGGCCCGGCGGCGGCGCCGAGACCCGCCGCTGCCTGTGGGCGCCGGCCGGGCTCCCCGCGTGGCGGGTCGCCGGGAGGAGGAGGCGGCGGCGGCGGCGGCGGATCGCGGGGCTCCCGGCTCGCCGCGTCCCGCCACACGCTTGTCAGCCGCTCGCCGGCGGGGCTGAGGCGACCGCTCTGCCCCGGCTCCTCGCAGGTGCTCGGCGCGCCCGCCCGCTGCCTCTGGCACGGCGGGACGGGACCCGGCCGCCACCGCCGCCGGTGATGCCCGAGATCGCGGAGCGGCCGCAGCGCGGTGCTCCCGCTTTTTTTTTTTTTTTTTTTTCTGAAACTGAGAGGCACATCTCTGGCTAACGGGAGTGGGGAAATGGGGTCGGAGCGGCGAGTAGACCTGCGGGGTCTAAAACGAAGTGAGGGAGAGTGAGCCCGGCAGGCGGCTGCGCTGGGAGCAGCGCGGGCGGTGGTGAAGAGCAGCGGGTGCCTGCCCCTCCTTTCCCCTCTTCCAGTTCCACACGCACCTCTCCCTCCTCCCTTCCCCACCTGTTCTACGCTCTCGCAAGTATTACACCCAGCCGACTCCGCCCGAACGATGGAAACCCTCCCGAGCTCCCTCCCAAGCCCCTTGGAGAGAGGGCTGACCAGCCCGGCGGGCAGGGAGCCACCTCCGCCTCTGGGGACGGGCCGTCCCTGCGGCGCAGCGGGCGGGAAGGCGGGCGGGGAGCGCGCCCCTCGCTCGCCGCGGGCTTTCCTGTCAGTCAGGAACCGGAACCGCCCGGGCCGACGTGTGGGGCGAAGCGGCGTTCGGGGCCGAGGGGCTGGCGCAGAGGGATATTTAAGGATAACCCGCTTTTACAAAAGAAGGAGTCGGCGTGAAGGAGGGCTTCGTGCCTCCGCTTCAGCGGCAGCGGGAGGCGGTCGGTGCCTGTAGCGGGATTTGGGCTCAGGAGCCCCGGGGACGCGCTGTCAGCGCGGTCTCCGCCTCACGGGACGGCTTGGAAGGGGGGAACCCATTAAAATAGTTCGTTATCTTGGAGGGGGATTGGTGATTTTTTTATGGCGTTGTCAGGCGGCTGTAACTTACTTGTTTTACAGTTTCGGTGGCTAAAGAGGCAGTTTAGATCAAGCCAATTCCCCGTGAAAGGCTTTTTTTTTTTTTTTTTTTGGTGCGTTTTCTTGGCAAGATTTCTTTTCCGACGTAAAACTGCTGACAGGATGCACATTGCCAAACAATAGTGATTACGTTTTAATTAGCCAGGGTGAAATAAGCTGCAAATTACTCAGTTAGGACTTGATAACTGGCTGTTTTTTTGTAATCAGTTGGAAATCTTGCGGTTTTAACCCCAACCTGTTAAAGCACACGGTAATTTATCTAAATTACCAGGGATTAAGCTCCTGCTAGACATGAAACGACTGTAATGTTTGGAAGATAAAGTGCTCTCGTTTATAAAAGTTGAGCTTTCCACTGTCTTTTAATGAGGGAAGGGAGGAGAGTTTTAGAGTACAGCAAGCATCCGATGTTCTCGCAGGAGACCGATAATACACGGTGGACTGTAGGACATGCAGGTCTGGGCCATGTTATTCCATGAGGGCTAAAGGATACGATGTTCCTTTCATCCCCTTCTCCCTCCTTTTAACCCCCCCCCCCCCCCCCATTTTCATCTCAACTGGTAGCAATTTCTGGTGTTCTTTTCATTTCAGAGATGCCCACTTATCTTGTAATCTGATTCAACCTTTGAAGCGAACTGAACACTAGCTCGTCCCAACCGGAGCAGGAAGGAACTCTAGTGTCTCCCAGTTAGGACAGGAATTGAAAGAAGACTGACCCACTCATCTCCCAGCCCTGCTTTAGATACAGCCTCAGTGGGGGGGGTGTCAGGGAGACAGCAGCTGGGTGCTTCATGGGAAGTGGCCTCCCCAACGCTTCAGAGAGACTTCATTTCACGTCGTTCACGGTACTAAAACCACATCACTAACAACCTTTTAGAGGGAATGAGGTAGTATGAACAGGAAATCAGGATTAATTCTGCACCTGCTGCTGCTCCCTTGTTTGAATACCAGCCTATATTTTTCAAATTTCCAAAATGTTCACAACGGATTTTAATTCATTTTCCCCCCCAGAGAATTTTCACCCAGTTTTCTTTACCGTCCCTATTTGTGAAAGGGTCAAGAGAGGTGTTCTTTTCTTTTTTAAAAAAAAAAATCTATTTGTTAATTTACATTTGGGAAGCAGTTCTAAGCCTATTTTAAAGGTGCATTCTCAGTACGAAATTATTTTAACTGATGTACAGGTCAAATAATTTACTTTTTTTTTTCCCATGTACACTATTGATGTGGGCTAGAATTAATCACCTAAGTCAAAAGTCTGTGATCTTCAGAAAGTCTGTTGAAGAGGCACAGATACCTGCTTTTTGCTATACAATTCCCATGACCAGGGGAGTTTTCCAGTTTTGGGAGTGCTGGGGAATTCTAAGTAGAGGTTACACCAAAGGACATTTGGGATCAATATGAGAGTTACCGCACCACATGGATCTTACAGCCCATTGAAATATGTACATCTTATATCTATCTATGGCCTATCTACAGGCTGGGAAGTTTCACACAGAACTTGCTGGCACAGAGTCCTTTCATAAAAAAGCAAACAAACAAAAAATGTAAGCGGAATGGGTCATAGTGGTTTGTTCTTTTATATAACAGCATATTAATTACATACGCATCCATGGTAGGGAATGATGTTTAATCTATGAATGAAGGGACTCCAACATACCTCTTCTGTCTTCCTGGAGTGTGCGCAGCATTGAGCTTTAGCTTACTTTGGACTTTTGTGGATGAGAGAAAGCATTTTTATCCCAACTGTGTAACTTGGGCCACTGGACAGCACTGAATGAAGCATTGGTTGACCTGTGACCAGAAAGAGTAGGGCAAAGAGAACATGTCTCTCTAGCCTGATGTTTAGGGTACTCACTTTTAGCTATTTTGGGTGTTGAGACCGGGGTTTTACAGTGACTGTTGTGTCACATGTATGAGGGAGTAATTGGAGCATTCACTGGAACCTGTCCATGCTGCTGGGTGACTGCACTGACAGAGTAGAGTTCCTACCGCTGTGCTTTGTTCTGGCAAAACTCTCTGTAAATCACCTGAATGGGGGAGGATGGCGAGAGCGTTCGTCCAGCAACCAAGAGCATGAAAGCCAAGTGGCCTGCCTATGGTGGAGAAGATGTAGGTTTGAACCTGACAGTCCTGTATTATAATCAGTGTTGTACCCATTTGGTTGTTGTCTAAAAGAGCATGCCTGTGTATTAGTAAGCTGCCCTTATAAGATGGGAAGGGCGATTCCTCCTCTAGTCTGGAATGAAAGGAAGGGCTAAGGTGCCTGGCTCCACAAAAAACATCATCAAGACTGTGAATCCTGTGTGGAAGAAGGCATGCTGTTTCAGGGACTGAGGCTGTAAAGAAGAGTGATGTCACTGGATACAGTCTTTCCCTCAACATTTTCTTATTAAGGCAATTCCCTTGTCAGTGTTTTAGCTAATGTACAGGAGAAAGTTAGGAATTCTAATTGATGTATCCAAAGTTTATCTGTGAATCTGGTTTTATAGTAACCTAGTACAGTAGGTAAAACCCTCATGAAGATGGTCACAGTTACTGGACAAGTTTTTGTATTCCTGAAGAGGGTATGGATATAAGTAGGGACCTTGCATAGTTAGCTGGAAAAAAGGCTTGAATACCCAGATTAGTTTAGCTAGGGCTTTTCTGTATAACCTGCCTGTTTTAGTGGAGTGAGACTAAATTCCTTGCATTGCTGTCTATAGGTGTAGCCTTTCCCATCTGTGATATTAGTTGTGGATGAACTCCTTCCATTTTGGGGGAGCAGACATGGCAGTGACCTTTAGTGTTCTGTTTTCAAGCTGAGTGAAAACACAGTTTGGGTTTTAACCTCTACTGCCAGCCATCTGAGGCGTGTTCAGAAAACAGCATGATTAAAAGTTTTCTTTGTGAATAAGAGCTTGAACATCAGTGTAAGCAGAGAGGCTAAAGGTAGAGCATAAAAATGTTATGGAGAGCAAACAGTGTTTACTCGGACCTGTGAACTCATGGATCTTTTGTCTTAGTTGCCATCTGTTACAGACCTCTCAAGTGTCTTCCTGCTTGGTATGTGAAACTTGACAAGTTAGCTAAGGTAGAGGTGGTGTCAGTCTTGTTTACTGGGTCAAAAGCTGAGACGGTAGTAGAACGTGCCACGGGATGGAAGAATGGCTGCAGCAAGAATTTGGGGGTAGTTGCCAGTCAAATTGACTGGCAGTGTTTGTGGTATAGAGTCACAGGAACAGAGAGAGGTAACAGCCACTTGCTCACAGAGTGACAGAGTGGTTGAGGCTGGACAGCACCTCTTGGCAACCTGTTCTAGTGTTCAACCACCCTCACAGTTAAAAAAAAAAAAAAAAAGTGTTTAAAGTGTTTTCTTATGTTCAGATGGAATTTTCTGTGTTTCAATTTTTGCTCATTGCCTCTTGTCCTGTTACTGGGCACCACTGAGAAGAGTCTGGCTCCATCTTCTTTACTCACTCCCATCAGGTATTTACTTACATTGATGAGAACCCCTTGAGCCTTTTCTCTTCCAGGCTGAACAATCACAGTTCTCTCAGCCTGTTCTCATGGAAGAGATGCTACAATCCCTTTGCTGGACTTGCTCGGCTAAGTCCATGTCTCTCCATGTAATGGGGAGCCCAACACTGGACCTCGCACTCCAGATGTGGAGGAGTGACTAGAACAGAGAATAGGAAGAGTTACATTTTAAAGATACAATGGCTGCTAAATATTGGTACTCACTTCTACATTCACTTTCACTATTTACATTTTCTTACATTAGTTTATATATGACCATTTATGATTGTCAGTGCATTAAAAACAAAATGCTAATGCTAAATCAAATCAGATTTTTTTTTTCCCCATATTTTTAGATATCGGTACATCTCACTGTAGTTTTAATATATATTTTTTTTTTTTAGGTAGTCTTCAGTAGTAAATTGAATCTTAGCAAATCCATTTCTTTATTCTTAAGAGGGAAGTCCAGGTACATTGTGATGTATACACGTAGTGTGATCGAGAATTGTGACTGCTGCTTGAATAGGCTCATGAGAGATTGTTTAAACTCATTAAGGTGGGTACTATTTAAAAACATACCAGCATCAGTGTGGATGAACTGGGTCACACAGGGGTTCTGTATTCATACCTAAGCTAACTTATTTGAATAGTGCATGAGTTACAGTTGAAACTCTTGATACAGCATAGACATCCCTCAAATGGGAAGCCAGTTTTGTGATATAGGAAGGGAAATTATTGAGAGACTTCCCCTCATAAGGGTGATTCAGTATAAATCTAATAGTTATGTACTAAGAATTAGTACTTAGGAATTAGTACTAAGCTAGATCAGCTACGGCTATCTTAAAATTATTGGGGTGAAAGGGTGGAAAAATACTGTTTTAAGCTAATAGATCTATATGTTGTGTAATGTTTAATAGCTGTAAGAGGGAACATAAGGCCTTAAAAGTTTGTTATATTGAATGACTGATAACTATGTGGTGGTAGGAGGTTGTTTTCACTGTTATAGATGGACTGTTGCCTCTCAGGACAGCTGAAGTTTTTGAGGAAAACCAGGCAATTCTTTTAAATAAATAATAAAAGGTTCTCAGGTTTTATATCTGCAAGCAAATAGTGTGCAAATGATTACCTCTAGACACCCAATACCAGATTTTACCTACAAGTCAGGCAGCTAGTTGTCTAAATGCCAGCACATCTGCCTTCAGATTGCTTGTAACTCCAAAGTGACTGCACCTGCAAAAATCTGCGATCGATTCCAGATGGGAAAGCGGTAGGCCAGGCTGAAAGTCTAGGGTGCATGTGCCTCTTTGTGCTCTGCTGTAGAGAAGATGGAGGTCATGAAGAAACCATTTATTGTAACTGTCTTGAATAATTCTGAAACTGTAAATTACTTTTCCTGAAATCTTTTGAAAAGACATGTAGTACTTCTGTAATGAAATGTAGTAGATACGTAGCGTGTTATTCCTGGAATGTTTTGGTTCCAGTGGATAGGCTGCCCAAGCACCAAGTTTGCTTAGATCTTTCGGGACATGTTCACAATCTTTTCCACACGTTACTAGTTAGGAAACATGTGCCATCTGCTTGTGTTGCCATTTCAGTACTCATCTCCTTTCCAAAAATAGTCCTTGTGTTAAATAATTCTGACTTTCATGTGTCTCATAAAGCACGCTGCTGTTAATTTCTTTCCACAGACAAATTTAAACATTTGTCATTACTTCATGATTTTCTCAAAACTTGTTAAAATTCCCAATCATTCTTCTGTCTTTATTGTTCATATGGTGTATGATCTGGATAGTTGTTCTGGCATTTGGTGTGCTCTTATTATTGAGATCTGCTGTCATGAACAAGAGGTGCACAGATCTTCTGACATGATCTTACGTAAAATCTTTGAAGACAAAAGGTTCGTTTTGAATAATGATGGTTGCATCAAGTGAAAACACCTGCATTATTCACCATATTGTGAAATTGAGCCACAGTTAGACTTTGCAATTGTATCCTAGTCTGATATGAACCTCCCTGATTTCAGTGGGAGTTGTGTTCACTTTCTTATAAACAAACTCAAATCTCTGGCATCAGTGAAGACTTGCGCAGTTGATAATGAGTGCAGGGATTACAGAGCCTGGTCTTTATTTTCTAGTGGTTTTGATGACTCAGATTTGGGGCCTTCACCTTGACCATTGTTTTCCCAAATTAGAATGTTTGGCTGTGCCTCAAGTGTAAGTTTTAAATATAAGTCAAATGAACTGTATGAAAATGTAAGCGAATGGAGAGCAATTGTATTGAACAATAAGTTGCCAAGATACTTTTTTTGCATTTTACTTGTGGATGCTTACATATTAGAAAAAAATTCTTTATGCTATCTTGCTCTTCTTCATAAAGTAAAACTTGCTGTTAATTTGGTAAATGTGCCCGATACCAAATGCAGTAAAACAAATAGGAATGTTACTAGTATGTTTTGAGGCAGATGTTTTCTGTGTAGAAAATATTGGCAAAGCATAGTTTCAATGTCACTGGCATGTGCCGGAGAGGAGGAGGAAATGTTGCTCTTGAGAAGCATTAGAAAACTTTTGAAAGAAAAACACTGGGAGTTCTAAAATGTAAATCCTTTTTCCATTCAAACATATATCCACTTACTACAGAGTGAAAGGTTATAAGCTAGGTAGTGTTCATGTTAAAACTATTATTAAAACATTATTCATTGCCTGCATATGGGTTGTCTTTGTGATTAACTAGTGTTCTGAACTGTATTTAAATGTGTTTGGTTTAGTAAGTATCCTGTAAGGAAAAAAAAAAACCCAATACATTTCTGAGATGGCTTGAAAATGAGACTGATTTCCCAGATGCTGAACATTTGTCATTTTGCAAAGGGCAAACTTCTTAAGACTGAGTGCTGAATTTATATGTGTCTACAAATGGAGATTATTATTCACAAGCTGATCAACATCTCGATTGGCTATTCTGTGTGAATTTTTGCTTTCTGTGATTATCTGGATTTGAGTACATACCCAACTTCTGTAAACAGAAAAAGAAAGTGCCGTTGTTTAGCATCCATATTTTTAAAGATAAAAAATACAATTATTGACCGAGTATCAGGAATATGATACAGGAGAAAGACACATTCGTATTGATATTAAGTAGTCAGTGCCTAGCAAATGTAAACCTTGCACCAAAAAAGCACTTGCCTAGGGGTTCACACCAAGAATCCTCATTTTTTGACCTTTCCCACAGCTGAGCCTTATAAGGCCTTATATTTCAAAAACCTTTGAAGTCCATGAAAAGCCTTCTGTTGATTTCAGCTGGATCAGGTCCATGTATGAACACTAGGTCCATGCAGCCTTTGTCAACAAAGAAGAAGAGTGCTGTGAACTTGGTATCCCAACTCTAGTTGTATCCCTTTTTTAGTCTTTTAATGTCCAAGAGATCACAGGACACGAAGATGGAGAACTGGGGGTGTTGAAAGGTAAGTGGACCTTTTAAACTTGAAAGTAGAGTGCTGTTCCTTTCATCTCTGATTAAAAAGAATCACACATTCCTTTCCATCCACCAAAAAGAATATCAGATATTTCCAGATTTGGGAACAACCCCAGCCCAAAGTTTTTATCAAATTTCCATTGACTTCTGTGAACCATATTTTCACCAATGTGTCTCCAGATTGTCAAAGAGGTATGACATGAAAGTTATGTAAAAATATAATACAGGAAAATACACGCATGTTTCACCAGAAAAAAAACTCTGTAGCTTATTATACCTTTATGGACACTGCTTTGTTTTTTCTTGGTCTCTATGTTACATTATGTTCCTTTAAAACAGAAGTGAGTTGACTCAAGCTTGCAAAGGGAGTGACTCCCCTGGTGAGCAGCTGAGATTCCTGAGGAAGGCATGGCTTCATAACTTGCAGGAGAAGCAAAAGAAGAGACAGAGTCTCAGAAGGGAGAAAGCTGGAGATAGGCCACCTCTGGCTGGCACACAATGCTGGGAAGAGAAATTGTCTAGGAGTAGAGGGGACCGTAGATTTTACTGTGACACAATTAATTGAAACTAAGACTGGAAGCAGAGAACAGACACAATGGGCCTAGGAAGAGTTGTTTGTAAGTATTTTTTATTTCTGTTCTTTCTTGGCTGCACGGAGTTTTACTTGGTTTAAAAAGGTTTATTTTTCTTGTTTGTAGTTTAGTAAAAATATGCTTTGAAGATACTTCTGTCTTCATTGGAAAGTCTAGTTACAGGTAAAACTTCCAAGAAAATTCACCACAAAGTTCTAGCTAATTTGTGCTTCTGTCTTGTATACCAATGCAGGCAAATAAACATTAAGTTTGTTCTAGACCAGGGATGCTCAACTGTGCAGCCTGTCCGGGTAATGCTGCTGACCTGTGGCTGGCTTATTTTCAGCTCATTTTCATTCATTTCTTTCCTAAAACTAACTTGGGAGTCTGGAGGCAGTTTATGGGCTGAGTGTGTCCTGGTGGTGGTAGCTTGCTCCTCATTTCTGTCTTTCCTGAAGACTTTAAACACATTGATGGATTGTGAGAAAAGAGGGACAAAGGAACAGGCTACTTTGGCTTTCTGGACAATTCCTGCTCTCCAAACATTACGAACTTACTTTCTGGACAGTTTTCAACCAGAAATATGTTATGGGGATGGCAGCCTGCTCTCTCGAGTCAATACTGTGATTTACTTACATTTATTCTGAATTAAATAGCAATCCCAGTTCTTCAGTCTTCTTATGCATGTGTTCTGTGCATTTTCAGAAGTGCTGGATTTACTGTATTGCACATATGTAGTAAAGTCATGTGATGAGAGAAGAGTTGTACCCGAGTTTTATTCCCGTACAGTAGAGAAGGTGAAGTGGCCTCCCCAGGCAGTACATTGTGCACCATCTACTACAAGGGTGTTGTCTTTCAAGTCAGAAGTTTGACAAACTGCTGCCACTGTAATTTCTCAAGTGGTCACAACTCAAACTGCAAATCTAGCCAAGGTAGTGAAGACTGTTTTTTCTGCCTTGCAATCCAGCTGCCATGGATCCTGTAATAAGATAATATGAGGGAAATAAGAAGATTGCTTCAGAACAAATGTCTTCTGTCCAGAGAGTCAGAGATTGAGGTTGATGGTGAAGATTGGGTGAGAATAATGTACTCATTTAATCCAGTGCAAACATAGTTCAACCTTCCTTGCCATTCTTGTAAGAATTTATAAGCATATTTCTGTTTTTCTTTTTTATGGATTAGTCTTTAGGGGAGTTACCTTCACATTAACTTATATTTTAAAAAAAGAACACAAATAATCACAGTTCACATACATGAACATGGTTTCTCATCTTGTGATTTAGGCCATAGATCTAGAGCTATACATCATTCGTAGTTAATTGATAACGCTTTTTAACTGTTAGTGATTTCTTTGTACTACTGGAACATTCCAGTCAGGCCTCAGGGCATTTTTGGACCTAGACACTATAAATTCATTTCTTAACCTCACTTGCTGGAAGACTTTGGGTTTTGTGGGAATTTAGTACATGGATGAACAGATATGTGAGGCAGCAAATAGTTGAATGCTGAGGAAGGGGTGATATTAATGTTAATATTAATAATGATGTGTCCTAATACAGTGACTGTGTGTAAATTTTTTTCAGGATTTGTGCTCCTACATAGAAACTAATTCAGCAGGGTGGGTTGTTGTTTTTTTTCAATTAAGTGATGGTTATAGCTCCTTTGAAAACAATGAAATCACTTTACTATGTAACTACAGCTAGACAATAATGAATCACATCATTACCTGCCCCCATTTTTCTTAGTCACAAAGACTGTATAATATGTTGACATTTGATTCGTATCTAGCAATTTTGGGAAGGGAACTGGAACTAGGAGAGCTTGAGGCTTGCTTCTGTTTTGAGATTTCTTTCTATGCAACTATGAACTGAGATCATGAATTAGCCAAGCGCTGGTCAGTCTGGATCTGCAGTAGGTGGAAGGAACATTTGGGGTTAGACAAACTGACACAAAGAAGTAAAAATCATGCAAGTAACGAGGTGTGTGTCACTCTTCATATAGTACTTAGTAGCAGCTATGGGACATGTTTGTCAGAATAAATAAGGAAAGAAGACGTAGATTTTTGCAGCTAGCAGCTTATTGTTGGATTTTTTTCTTTGAGTTTAAAAATTGAATAAACAGTGTGAAAGACAGTAGGCTTTTGGTAAATTTAATGCATTTTCCATCCAGTGGATCCTCATTGACCAAGTGGAGTAGGAATGCATTCAACGCTGCACATGCAGCATATTAGCTTGTCTTGTGAAAGATTTAGTTTAATCATAGAACCACACACATATCCATTTGAGCACTGGACAGCACCAAAGCTGTAATTACAGTGCTGATAAATGTGCAACAGCAAATAATAATTATTTCAAGCCTCCTTCCAGTGTTCAAAACATTCCTTTTCTTAAGTAGAAAAAGAGAGCAGCAATGTGGACTAACCTTGAAAGTTAAACCTAACCTTAGCCATTTTCCAAATTGTAGAAAGGAATGAACATTTAGAGTTTCCTAAAGAATATACTGACTGCCTTTGTTTTGGGATAGAAAGCATGATTCACAGGTAGTTTTAAAGACTAAAAAGCTTTACACGTTAATGTAGTGTAAGCTCATGTTGTTTTCTCTAGCTGGAGATCTTTCAGCCTTCTGACTGATATTTATCAGTTCTTCCATTTATATGATTAATAGTTTAATACAGGATTTTTCAGGAGCTTTCATTGCTGGCCTGAGTATTATATCGCTACAGTTGATAGTAATGTATCCAGTGGTTTCAGTGGAAATAAGCTTAGACCAGTGCAAAAGTATTGAAAATGTCTGTTCAGAATTTATAGACAAAACCAAGAAAATTCCCAGTGTGCTGTTTAAAGGCAATTAACTTGAATTTGTTAAATACCTTCTTACTGCATCTTGACATTATCCTTTACAATTCAGAGTGGTAGTAAATCATACTATGCCATTAGGACAAAGTAAAACTGAATTGCCAGTTATCTGCCAGATGCAAAGCACCTTGACTTCAAATTAAGATATTTTTAGAAGAGATTCTTTCAGATGGTAACAGAAGGTAGAAGCAATTTTTGATGTAACCGGAGCTGAGTACTACTAAAGACAGTAAACAAATATGGTGGTGTTTTTTTTTTTTTTTAAAATGAGATATTGCCCAGTTACTGATTGTTACTCTATGTATCCAGGTACCCTCAGGGATTCCAAAGCATCCCTGTAAGTTTCATCAACAGGCATGGCTTATCCTCTTAATAATAGGAGCAGATGTCAAATTTTCATGCCCCTAAGATGCTTACTCATACCCAGTAGATCCATCTGTTATAGATCGAGCCTCAGTCAAGTTGTTCTCATCCATGACCTTCCCACTGAGAAAGCAAATCAAGCAGAGCTCCTCAGTCCAATGAAAAAGAAACTTGAATATTATCAACATATTTGTAGTACCACAACCCACTTCGCTTCACTGTCTTTCTTAATTGCTTTACACAGGTGAGAAGGCTGGTAAAGTGGAAGGAAACATTATAATTGGGATAGAATTCCTAGAGCATGCCACCAGTATCTGAGACTTACCAAAGATGAAAGAACTGAAATATTTGTCAGTTCTGCAAAAATAGATGATTTAAGAAAGAGACACAAAATTTTAATATAAAAAGCCTGCTGACAATACAAGATGTTGACAACTGGTATTAACCTCAATTGTCCACATTTTATGAGCTTAAGGCTAGATATTATAATGTCTTCTTTTGTGGCTGTTAATTTAGATCAAAGATATAAAAGAAAATGCTAGGCTTCAGAACCGGTGTGATCCTTGCAGTGGAGTTCTATGAAAATTCCATATCCAATTGTTTACATTAACTGGAGGCTTTAAGATACCGTGGCTTGGGTAGGGACTTAGGCTGAGCTTTGACATCTCTCATGTTACAAGCCTTTCAATAACTTCAATGCAAATTAATCTGTCTTAATTTTTAACTCTTTCACCTGATGCCAGAAAGGTCTGAAACATGATGGACCTGTCAGGAGATGATTGCTCTGCATAACAGCTATATCTCCGGTAACCAGACCTGTTAATGACAAATGCTTCAGTCCTGCCTTGAAGAGAGATTTATTTTCTTTTTATGGTATGTCTTCATTAGCTAGTTATCAGACTGTATTCTAGAAAGCTGGCACATGAAAGGCTTTTATGTTTGTGGAAAGTTTTATGACAATATGGTGAGGCAACGTAAATCTTCCACTGAAGATTGTTATTGTAGAAGAATCCAGTTAATATCCCTGTAGCTTGAACTGTATAAGTAGTTTTAGTATGTTATATCTTTCTCAAATAATAGAATTTGATGTTGATTTCCTCTCCCTCTCATTGGTCCTTTCACAATCTTAGGTTGGTTGTAGGGTGGTCTATAAGACTGGACTGCAGCAATTGTCCCATGCAATATGTTTCTTGTAGCATACAGTTCTTAGCAAACTGGAAAAAGCTTCTAAGAAAACCGGAAGAAATGGATTGTATCTATTGTAGCCTGTATTAAAAGGCTGGCTCTTCTCTCAGGAATGTACTATTGGTGTTGCAGGAGTGAAGGATCCCAGCTAGGATCAGGTTAGCAGGCATGTTAAATTTCAAGTGGAAAGGGAAAGACTCACCCACCCTTCTATGTGCTCCTTCACTCAATGCCTGTTTTTCATCCATCGTCAACACAATGTCATTGCAACACTTGCTGTTCCGGGAGCTGTTGCTGTTCCTTAAAAAAGGATGGGAATAAAAATGTGGTCTGCAGACAAATATGAACAGGGTTTACAGGTCAGGGAGCTGGGGAAAGAGAGCAGCACTGAGCTGGTCAGGAGAAGGGGGACACAACTTCCTCTTTGTTACGTGATACAATTAGGAGGACATCCATTACGTGATGTGATATCTGGTATCTGACCAGTACGCGACTGGCATCCGCTAGTCTTTATTATTGGCTTAATGTGGCAGTCCTGTGTGTTGGCTTTCTGCAGCAGTGAGAGCTGGGTTGGGAAGGGACAGGCCGAGAGACAAATTGATAGGAGCAATGGAGAGAAGAGTGTTAACTTGCACAGTGTGATTTGTTGTTGGGTTGTGCTTTAGAGATGAGACAATAAAGCTGGCTAATTAAACTGTACCCATTACATCTTGTCTGTCTTTCTGTAATGTCTACAATGAAGGCAGATGTATGGAAAGACTGTAGCAATTAAAATATGTCTGGGAAATAAGACTTCTTCCTGAAATGCTGCTTTAACTGTTGTGGTGAAAGCTTTTTTTGTGTGGCTGACATATGTTTCTTTGAATTAGTGCTTTCCGAGTGTATGTCAACAATATTGTGTTGCTTTTTGTTCAGATTGAAGGTGGGCTGTTCTGTTTATAAGTCCAAGGGTCATTTTAATTTGGACAGTTCTTTAACTCCTAAATGACCACAGAACCCTTTTGCAAACGTTTCTAGGAAATCCCAGGTCTGGTGAGGTGCACTTCACTCACTGAGGCAGGTCTTCTATGGAAATAGGAAAAAATCCCCAAAGACTGTTTTAACCAACTGTTAGAGCTCCAAGGACTGTATTAATTTTGACACTTCTTGCTTTTGAGAGCTTTGCTATGCAATTCAGTAATCCTTCTAAAATAGGATTTTTGTAGAGAAAACGATTTATAAATATTGGGTCTGTGGAACTACCAATGTATAATTATAGTCAAATTTTAGACTGCATATTTAATCTGTAGGATTATTATTTGTGCTGTTTTTTACTGCTGAGATTATACTTTTCTACATGCTTTTACAGCATTAAAAGAACTTGGGATAGTGAAACAAAGTATTTATATTGGCAATGATGTTTATTGAGCTTGTTGCCTTTCACAGATCAAAGAGGATAAATTTTATAGTAATATATCAAGACAATTGGAATAAGATAGGGGATATTTGTCACAAATATTTTCTGTTGAGAAAGGTACTGCATGGAATTTATTCATTTATTTGTTTGTTTTTCTTTTAAAGGGAAATGAAAATATATTTATCCATCAGCTTGTGGTGGATATGGCTGCTACTACTTGAAATATTTAGTATCATGTAAACTAATAACACATGCCAAAGAGAAAGGAAATACATTCCTGAAATTTATCATGTGAATTTCATGCAGTTATATTGGAAATAGTATGTTAAGTACAAGGGTGTGAGCATGGAATTTGATGGTGCCTGATATTGAGTCATAATGACATGGGTACTGAAGCGCTGTTAAGTTTTACGGGCAGGTGTGTATACATACTCTTGCCAAAGATACAAGTGTAGTACATAATGATGTCTTTCCCATACATACCAGAACAGAATAGGAGAAAATACAGTAAAACATCACATGGCCAGTATGTAATACAATGCATTTAGCAGTTTTGTAATCAGAAATGACTCCATGACAATGCAACGTGCATGGAGTATCCTGTGTTCGTATAGTTAATAGTTAAGACTATAAAGTTAAGTTTATAATGGACATTTTAGATGATCTGAAAATGTGTGGTTGTTATTCTTTTTTTTTTTTTATGCTTAGTTTCTTAAGGACATGAGACACCAGAACTCTAAGTATTTTTCAAGTCCAGAAAGGAATGCTGCCCTGAATGGCCCTGAAACAGTGTGGCTTCTGAAGAAAATCTAGTCTAGCAGGAAGCACTGAAATAATACTCTTGTGTGTTTGTGGGATATGTTAGAAGTGTCTGAGATGCATCTACACATTAGTGTTTTAACATGGATCAGAGTTTGCTTTTGGAGTGAGTCTCCTGAGCATCATGATCATCTTTTGTTTCACATCATGGACCCGTCTGAGAGTTCATGCAGTGGATTTCTTCTGGATGAACATAACTGGAAGACATGATCCAGGAGGACCTAATATGCTTTAGCAACTAATGGGCATTGTGTCCGTGGGACCGGATTAGAGCTAGTTGAAGGAAAAGGGAAAGGGGAAGTTGGCATATGTGTAGTGCAAACATCAAGTCCATCGACACCAGTTGTTTTGCTCGACAGATGTGTTCCTGTGGTTCACATGACTTCCTAGTGTGGAGACACCCTGGAGTGTTTGTAGCTGATTGTGGAACATCAGCTGGTAGGCAGTGCAGGCAGGCAGAGGCGAATGCCGCCTGTGGTAAATGTACCACATCACATGCTGTTGGGAATCACCCAACTAACCAATAATCTTATAGTTATACAGTATAGTAATATGGACTACAATTTTCACTTATAAAGTCCAATCAGCATTAAAAGGAGCATGCACACATTTCTGAAACCTGAAATATTACTGTTTTTTGGTAAATCAGTCATGTTTTTTCAAGTACACTAAAGTAGGTCATGTATGTCTACATTCATATTGTATTTTGCATAAGTAAACATTACGTTTTTTGAATGTATTTTGTTCTTTTTGGTGTTAATTTCCCAGTGGGCTACTTTTCTGTCACATCCTTGAGCTGGCATATACTTTTATTGTCTCATTATTTCATTTGTATAGCAAATCTACTTTATGACATGACAAAAAAGGCACATTAGCATTTTGAAAGGGTGGGGGTTTTGAAATAGAGCCTACAAACAGTCAACAAGCTATTTTTTGCTTCCCATATTAATACTATTAGATTAGTTTCTGTTCAATTCAATGAAATTACTTAACCCCAAGAAATGCGTGCAGGATTTGGCCCAAAGTATATGTCTTAGTGTGAGATTCCATATTTAATTTTACTATCTTCAAGTTAGTGTCAGTGTATTTAATTCCTCCTATTGCTGAGTGAAGTTTATTTCATCTGGATTCTTTTACAGATCGATAGAAACTTCTGCTAAGTAGCATAAGACCTCAGTTGAGATCAGTCTTAGAAGTGGTAAGAGTGAAGTCTGCGAAACCACAAGAAGGCAGTCATAACTCACAAGTGCGGTGGAGACACAAGGATTCCTGTGGCTCATTTGTTTTTACAGCTTGTGTTTATCTAGTAGGTTTTTCTATGCATTTGAGAAGACACTGCTGTAAAAAGAGAAAAGGTGTTCCATACTTGAGATGCAAATTTAATCCAAGCACTGCATAGTCTGTATTTTCAAAACTACTGATCTTTTGCTGTTTCATTGGTAATGACCTTTGGATTTTGATGACTGTCTTTCTAGGAACCTACTAATGATGACAGCCAGAGAACGAATACTGTTGTGTCTCACGATTTAGGTGATAGTTTCTGATTTTCTTTAATTTCTTTTGTAATTACTCTGATCTTCATGTTTTTTCTGTGTTTTCATTTTGGTGCATGTATGGTTGTGGCTTTAAATATTTCAGTGTAAACTCTAATGAAAACCGTCTGTAATAGAAATGAAGGTTGAAGATGACTTTGCATGAACTGTTTAGGAAATATCAATGCAAGGTTTAGGCCAATACTGTTCTATTTGTACCCATTCATCTACAGGAGGACCCACCATATCATTGTGATAGGAGTTAGCACATGACAGGTGATGGCAGCATTAGTGTAAATCCAAAAGGAAACCTGACTAAGACTTTCTAAAAGTTATTTGTGATATCCATTTTCTGGTGTTAAATCCAGATGTTTAAAATTAGACTGCAGTGCTAGTCAAGCTGTTACCCATGATAATTTAATTTTGGTTTATATTTACAAACTGCAGTTATGTCACCAGAATGAATTGTTAGGCTGATCAGTTTTATAACTATTTCTTACATTCAGTCACTTCTTTAACTTAATTATTTTGTGTTAACCGGTAACCAACATTTTCTTTTCTGCAGTTTAAACATCTGTGGAATAGAAGTGGCTTCTGCTAAGGAGAATGTAGGTTTGATGTGTCTGTGAGGGATCACAGTGGCTAGTTACAGTAACAGAAGAACTCCAGGTGTATGTTCCAAAGTGTGTTCTTGCCTTCGGCTTCCTTTTCAGAATACTGTTGCTCAGTTAATTATTTTTGTTAATAAAAAGAGTTGTATGTACTTGTAAGATGGCAGAGGAAATATGTGTAGATAGTTAAGCTTAATGCTCTATTTCTACACAAGGTTTTGTAAAACATGCTCATCATAAAGTTATCCAAGTGTCTGATGGTAATATATTAAACAATGTGACTAATATCTGCTAAGTACTGTTTGTTCTCTTACCTTTTCTCATGTTTCAGTCCTGTGCAGTGATTTTTTTGTTTGTTTTGGTAGGTTTTATATGTTTTGTTGTTTTGCCTGATGTGGGTGATCTTTATTTGGTTTTGTTGTTGAAGTTTTGTTTTGTCCTTTTGTTAACTAGAGCAAAGTTTAAGGACATTTCTTATTCATCAGGAAAAAACGAAGATGTTGTTATAGACCCCAAAACACAGTGTCCTGCCGTCAGGCTCAGTGAGGGCTGGCTGCTCCCAGCGGGTGTGGAGCTGGGGGCCGAGGGTGACCCCATCGCACGCCGTGGCCTCTGCGAGGGGAGCAGCCCCAAAGGGTCTGCACAGGGCGGGCAGAGCTGGGTGCTGGTAACAGGGTCATCCACAGCCCCAGGCACAGCGAGCGACGGACCAGTGTCAGGGGCAGCCAGGAGCAACTGTGGGACGAGCGGGTTCACGGTGCGCTGGGTGGAGGGCAGAGCTCAAAGGGTTGTAGTGAATGGATGGTGACCGGTCACCAGCGGTGTTCCTCTGGGCTCAGTTCTAGGGCCAGTTCCACTCAGTGTATTTATCAGCAATCTGGATGCAGGAGTTGAAGGCACCATTAGCAAGTTTGCTGATGATACCAAACTGGGAGGTGCTGTTGACTGTCTGGAGGGACAAGATGCCTTGCAGAGGGATCTAGATAGATTGGAGCATTGGGCTATGATTAATGGGATGAAATTTAACAAGTCCAAATGCCGGATTCTGCACCTGGGACAATAATGCCAGGCACAGGAATAAACTGGGAGAGGAGTGGCTGGAGAGCAGCCCTGCAGAAAGGCATCTGGGGGTGCTGGTCGGCAGCAGGCTCAATGTGAGTCAGCCGTGTGCCGGGGCAGCCAAGAGGGCAAACTGCACCCTGGGGGGCATCAAACCCAGCATGACCAGTCAGTCAAAAGAGGGGATTATCCCGCTGTATTCAGCACTGGTGCGGCCTCACCCTGAGTACTGTGTGCGGTTCTGGGCCCCACAATTTCAGAAGGATGGCAAGGTCCTTGAATGCGTCCAGAGGAGGGCAACAAAGGTGGTGAAAGGGCTGGAAGGAATGTCCTGTGAGGAGCAGCTGAGAACTTTTGGCTTGTCTAGTTTGGAGAAGAGGAGGCTGAGGGGCGACCTCATGGCTCTGTACAGCTGCCTGAGGAGGGGACGTGGAGAGGGAGGTGCTGAGCTCTTGTTCCTGGGATCCAGTGACGGGACACGTGGGAATGGTTCAAAGCTGCACCGGGGAGGTTTAGACTGGACATTAGGAAGCATTTCTTTACTGAGAGGGTGGTCAAACCCTGGAAGAGGTTTCCTAGAGAGGTGGTCGATGCCCCAAGCCTGTCAGTGCTTAAGATGCATTTGGATAATGCCCTTAACATGTTTTAACTTTTGGTCAGCCCTGAACTGGTCAGGCAGTTGGACTAGGTGATCATTGTAGGTCCCTTCCAAATGAAATAGTCTGTTCTATTCTGTTCTAAAAGGAGACGGGGCCAGAGACAGGCACAGCTACAGCATAACTCACTGCAGGACTGACGGCCCCAGCCGGGCTGAAATGGGACTTTTGGGCCCACGGGCAGGAGGTGAGTGTGGAGACCGCAGGTGAGGCAGGTTGGGGCTAGTAAGTCCTACTCATGTCCTCAGGGCCCTGACACCTGCACACAACATTGAAATGTGACAAAGGTGAAAATATCAGCTAACTTCTCTGGAGAAATCAAAACTATGAACTGAAAGTTAAGGATTTTTTGAAAAAAATCTCACCCTGCCCAGCGGCTCCCAGCCCCACCGCAGGAGCCATGAGCCCACCAGAGGCCCGTCTCCACCAGGCCAGGGGAGCACCGAGTCCCGAAGGCGGGCGGGAGCCCGGGTGAAGGACTGGGAGAGAGGGACAGCCTGTCCCCGGAGAGCCCCAGCCCCACTGCCCGGCCGTGGGACCCGTCAAGGCGAATCGAAGCCAGATCCCCTTCTGGACGGAGGGGAGATGCTGCCTGGAGTATGGGACGCGACGCGGGCTGCAGGGGACGAGCATTTGCGGATTGCTCGGGGTTCGTGACGGGGGAATAGAGGGATGAGGGGATAAAAAGGGCTGGATGTGTGTAAATAGGCGACACGCTTGTCTGGCCGTGCCCTGCTCCTGACCAGCGCAGTCTGTCCTATTTTATCAAATCCCATTTCTAACTCTTTTCCTGGCTGAAGGGCATCCGTTCCGCGCGTGCGTGTGTGTCTGCACGCCTGTGTGTGTGTATGGGGGCTCGAGTGCCAGCAACCAGAGTTTGCCCCCGGGACGGAGCCCCGCGTGTGTCCATGGTACCAGTGGCTCGGGCGAGCGAGGGGTCTGGGCACTGGTGGCTGGACTGGGACCGCGGGCCAGAGGGTCCGTGTGCGGAGAGCCGGCGGCCGGAGGGACCGGGGCGAGTGACACCAAGTGCCAGCGCCTGGCGTGGGACACAGGGGACTCTGTGTCTGTGGTGCCAGCGGGTGGACCGAGCGTGGGCGAGTGAGGGAGCACTAGTGAAGCAAAACTAGTGGGAAAAAGCCCATGGGTGGGTGAGGTGGGCTGGGGGCCGGGTATGAGTGTGTGCCTCCAAGGGTGAAAGGACAGCAAGTCGGCTACTGCAGGACCAGGGGAGTCCTGACCAGTTTTGCGTGTGTCACAGTGTGTCTCTAAGGGCAAGACCGCAGGAGCTTGGCTATTTGGGGGCCTGAGTAACCCGCCCCAACCACGGGGAGGTTGGCTACTGGAGTCCCAGTCTGCTGTGTCAGTGAGTGTGAGACGGGCTGTACCAGCAGCGGGAGTGGGGCTGTGTTCTTGGGGGCTCGTATCCAGGCGCCAGCAACTGGGCAGACTGGAATCCAGGGGCACCTACTGGGCAGACTTGCGTTTTCTGCAGTATATGACATTGTTTTATATTAGCTGGAACTTCCTAGTAGTAATTAGGGTTGTCACGTGGTTTAATATAGCTTAGAGGTGGTGAAAGTGTAAGTAACCAAGGTCTGATCATTTTCTGTCAGGATGGGAAGAAGTATCCCAATCAAATGTTTATAATGGAAACTGCTGCTATACCTGCAAACACCATTCCTGTTTAAGTATCAGAAGTGGTCCTGCTCAATAACATTCAATTTACGATTTGTTTATGCTTGCTTTATTCCATTTCATTCCTTATTAGAACCACTATAAGGCAACAGAAATCCCTTACTAAGGAATTAATTATTTCCTTAAGACATAATTTACAATGAAATAAGAAACTTTATAAAAGGAACAAAATGTACACATTTCAGTTGGTTGTATGTCCTTCCTGTCTTCCCTGGATGGAAGCCAAGGAACCAGAATATTTCTGGGATTCTGTTATATTTTATGGGTGGTTTCACCTCATACTGATCCTCTTCTATCCCTGGCTTCTCCAGTGGATAGTCTTCAAACTTGCTGTATATTAGACAAGCATGTAGAAGTGAAGATGCTAAAAATATGTTTGCATACATTGTTCTTGAAGGAGCAGTCTTGTTTCCCAGAGGTGGACCTCATCATTGGACTTTGTGACCTTGCTCGTTCACCATCTCTATCTCCGTGTATCTCCTGTTCATTTCTATAGAGTGGTTCAGTTTTGCTGGCCAGGTTTCAGTCGTCACTCTAGCCTGTTGCTAAGAGTCATTTCAAAGTGCATAAGGGCTTAAATTTGCTTTAGCTTGGTGAAAGACTTCTGGGGCAAGTGTTGAAGCTGCTGTATAAAAGGTTATCCTCATTTCATTTTTCTGCCATATTTTCAAAGAAAAATGTGTTCTGTTTTTTCATATGCAAAAGATAACTAAATACCAGAGCCCAGGAGAGGTGGGACTTTGGTTCCCCTGTCCATACATCTACCACAAGTTCATATTTAATCTCAAGAGACAGGAAAATGTTGGGAAACTGCCTCTTTAAATTCATCATTGCAGTAGCTATTGATTTGTCTACTCAAATGTTCTGTGTCACATCAGTGGGTACTGTTATTTGAAGGGCTTATTTCTATGCTTTTTTGTCATTTTGAAAGAATCAGTGAGGTCGTCAGGAGTGGCCACTTCTGAGAGATAGCGGTTTCACTCAAATGTGAATTGAATATTGGGCAGGAGAGAAAAGACTTCCAAACCTGATAGTAGATATACAGGTACTGTCATAGCAGATGAAGTGGCTAGTTCATTTTTCACAGCTGATCTCTGGCATTTCAAAAGAAGGGTTGTATCTCCTAACATAATTATGGACAGAGATGCAAATGAAGGAAATTCTTTTTCTTTTTGCCATTGCTCCAATAAAAGGCCAGTTTTTACTTGCTTGTGAAGGTTATTAATTTTTTTCCCTGGGGCACACTGTAGATAGATGAAGATTGATTCTTCATTGCCTCTCTACATGCATTTTTTTGTTACAAGAGGTGCTGCACAACTTTTCTTTTTTCAAGGCGTAGGAGGGCACAGAACACAGATGTTTCTGTCTTAACTGTTTAGGCCCAAGGACATTTGTGGTCTACCAGAGGAAAGCAAGCGTGCACGTATACTTGCTGAAATGAAGCCTAGAAGGCTAATTAGAGATGCCAATTTATCAGTTTCATTGAAAATACTTGTGGCCTGTATTTTCATGAAAAAATTGAATGATAAATCTTGCAGTATTTGTCTAATTTTTTTTTTCTTTTTGTGCCCCCCCCCCCCCCCATTTCTTTTCTTTTTTCTCTCCTGTCTTTGCTTTTGTCAGCTTTTGCCTTACACGTGTCAAACATTCCTGGTCTTTGAAGGTCTGATTCTGTTTGTCTACAGTTTCCTTTCTGGCAGACTGAAAACGTGTGGGGCTCAGGTGGTGACCTGAGTCCCTGTTGCCTCCATCTCCTATGTGATGTTGGAGACTGTTTTAGTCCTGTCTTTGTCTGCCTGACATCTTTTATGACACGTCAGTGCTGGGAAGATATAATATTTGGAGTTTGCCCCACTGAGCACAGTTTCTTCTCCTCTTCAGTATACAGATTAAGATACTTTAAGGTTGCCCTGAAGGTACACTGGTGGAAGGCTTATAGGTGGGCAGAAACAGTGGTATTTAACTCTTCCTCGAGGCCATTTCTGCACAGCAGACTTAAGCCACCACTAAAGACTAAGTCAAAACTCTCATTAGCATAAATCAGGTCAGGATGAGGATGCTGGAGCATGTACAGTACTGCAGATAAAACACAAATTTCTGATAGTTTGAAATTACAATTTCAGCCAGGTACACTAGATTAAAAGCAGAAAAAAAATCACAACTGAACATTTGTGTAACTTAGATTAACCATTTGCTAAGATGCAGAGTGGAGGAGAGCGTTCATTTAGCATTCCTGCTTCCTATGATACCCTGTTGTTCAAAGGAAGCCTGTAGAATTTGCTCTTTCACCTTGTACAATGAAAGATCCATTCACATCGTGTTAGTTTGTGTGAAGTTGAAGTTGCTAAACAATAGTTTTATGTTTTGCTAAACTTACTTTTTAATTCAAGTGGTAATAGTTTTCAGCAGAAAAACGAAAACAGTTGTAGACATTGAAATTACGAAGTAGGGGAGCCACACATCTGGACATTTATGGCATTATGGTCTCAAGTAACAGATATAATTCAAAAGCAGGAGTGCTTTTTCTAGTTCAGTGAAAAGCAGCAGCATAACTGAAACAAAGTGGTGAGCTACTACTAATCTGTTATTGCAATCAGCTACCTCTGTCACATTTTATATTAAGAAGAAAGGGTGGATAAATTGAAAGTAGCACATAAAATATCGTTTTAACATTCCTGCTGGCTAGACCTGTAAATAGAAATAATAAATCCTCATACAGCATTGAGGGTAATACTGAAGTATTCCCACTAGCATATGTTATTTACGGCTGTTCTAAAGTTTTATATCTTCTATTTATGTGTCTCTCTTTTTGAAGGGGTTGGACCTGACATGGTGCTCATAGTTAGCTATTCTTACGCTAGCAAATGTCAGTTTTAGCTAAATTCTACAGTAACGGCAGATAAAAATGGTATTATAAAATCAAATAACGATCACATTGTAATCTGCTGGGAAGATAAGACAAAATAATTTTTCGTTAAGCATTGAAATTAAATTGTACGAACTAAAATTTTTAAATTGCTCCTAAATAGGCTTACAAGTGGAAAGGACTGGATATGTCTTTACATTTACCATTCCCAGAGCTCCTTAGGTAATACAGGAATAGAAATTTTTAGCATTATAGCTCATATGAAAAAAATGGCATATATAAAGTTCAGACTAAAGTATATATATCGAGTTCAGACTAAAAGTTGAGGTGAAAGCATAAGTATAATTTGCATTAGTTTGGTTCTTAAAGTACAAGAGTAACATTCAAATTCAATGCTTTAGTTTCAGTTCCTGAACTTCCTGATGTGTCTGGTCCAAATCTGTGTTACTTTCACAGATCTCTGTTACTTTTGTATCAGATTCAAAATATGCTTAATGCTCAAAATGAAGAAGGCAGTGATTTATCTTGCGTGGCTGAAATGCCCAAGTTTGTAGACTAATTATCTTCCACCTTTTTGTCTTTCCTGCTAACAGAAGCTTAAGAAAAAATTGGAAGGTGATTCTGAATTGTCCTTGGAAGTGACTCACCATTGGTATTTTTATGGAACCATCTTAGTGAGCTGTGTTCATCTCTAAGTGAGAAAGGATATGCCCTCAGATGACTGATCTAACCAAAAATTTGTTTCTGCTACTGATCTTGGAATAGATCTGTTGTTTTTTTTTTTTAATTCAGTTGGTCCATCAGTGCATAGAAGAGTGCGCTTAGCTGTTGATACTGTTAGAATAACTTGTGTTTTGGTTAAAAGCAGATTTATGTTCTTTGCTGTATGAAGGCTTTAGTTTCCACAAACTATCTGATGGGAACATGTGAGTCAGAATCCAGTCTGTTTCTGTCCTTTTACTTGCTGTGCTTTCTGGTCCTTTTGGTGTACAGCATCTTGAAAAAAAAGAATTTTGGTTCTTTTTGCTACGTTTTTGTGTTGGGGCCAAAATCCTGTGACAGCTGCAAAGATATTTGGAACAATTTCAGGAGAGCAGACTTTGGCTTCTTCAAAGATCTGCTTGGAAGGGAGTCCCATGAGATAAGGCTCTGGAGGGAGAGGGAGCCCAAGAAAGCTGGTTAATATTCAAGGATCACCTCCTCAAAGCTCAGGAGCAGTCCCTCCCAATGAATAGGAAGTCAGGCAAAAATGCCAGGCGGTCTGAATATATATGCTGGGGGCCACCCATCTGGAAAGCAGCTCTGCAGAAAAGGTCCTGGGGGTCTTGGTGGATGCCGAGGTGAACATGAGCCACCAACGTGCCCCTGCAGAAAAGAAGGCTAATGGTATCCTGGTCTGCATTAGGCACAGTATTGCCAGCAGATCGAGAGAGGTGGTCCTTTCCCTCTCGTCAGCACTGGTGAGGCCACAGCTGGAGTGCTGTGTCCAGTTCTGGGGCTCCTCAGTACAAGAGAGACAAGGACATACCGGAGAGAGTCCAGTGAAGGGCCATGAAGATGCTGCAGGGACTGGAGCATCTCTCCTATGAAGAAAGGCTGAGAGCACTGAGATGATTTAGCCTACAGAAGAGAAGGCTGAGGGGGGGAGATCTCATTAACGTGTATAAATACCTGATGGGAGGATGCGAAGAAGATGGAGCCAGGCTCTTTTCTGTGGTGCCCAGGACCAGAGGCAATGGGCACAAATTGAAACTCAGGAGACTCCCTCTTGAGTATCAGGAAACAATTTTTTTTCCCATGAGGGTGACTGAGCACTGGCAGAGGTTGCCCAGGGAGGTTGTGGAGTCTTCCACTCTGGAGATAGTCAAAAGCTTTCTGGACTTGGTCCTGGGCAACGGGCTGTCGGTGTCCATGCTTGAGCAGGGGTGTTGAACCAGGTGACCTCCAGAGGTCCCTTCCAACCTCAATCATTCTCTGAGTGTGTGAGTTGAACAATCTTCATAGTCATAGAATCACAGAATGGTTTGGGTTGGAAAGGGACCTTTAAAGGTCATCTAGTCCACCCCCCTGCCCTGGGAGGGGACATCTTTCATGAGATCAGGTTGCTTAAAGCCCTTGTCCAACCTGATTTTGAACACTTCCAGTGATGGGGCATCTACCACTTATATGGACAAGCTGCTCCAGTGTCTCAGCACCCGTATTGTAAAGAATTTCTTCCTTATGTCCAATCTATTTCTACGCTCTTTCGGTTTAAAACTGTTGCCCCTTTTTCTGTCACTACAGGCCTTGGTAAAAAAGTCTCTCTCTGTCTTTTCTAAAAGCCCCCTTTATATATTGAAAGGTCGCAGTAAGGTCTCCCCAGAGCCTTCTCTTCTCCCAGCTGAACAACCCCAACTCCCTCAGCCTGTCTTCAGAGGAGAGGTGTTCCAGCCCTCTGATCATCTTTGTGGCCCTCCTCTGGACCTGCTCCAACAGGTCCACGTCTTTGCTGTGCTGGAGACCTGGGAGCTGGACGCGGTACTGCAGGTGGGATCTCACGGGAGCTGAGTAGAGAGGGACGATCTCTGCCCTTGACCTGTTGGCTACATCTTGGGAGCTTGTGTGAAGGCGTGACTACATACTTGTATGAAGACATGCACAAACATGATCTCCTCAAACATTCACTAAGAGAGATCCAGCTTCAAAGGATAGACTTCATAGTTGTGGTAGCAAGTCATTTTATTCAAGCTTATGACCTTCGCTGAGATCAAAACAGAGTACTGCTGTTTTGAGAAACTGGTGTAGTTGGCTTGGTTTCAATGCATGCTAATGTATCTCTTTCTGCTTCTGATTTGTAGTTGTTGTACATCCAGAGAATGATTTGGCTTTATCTGTGTGATTTTTATACAAAAAGTTACATATTGTCGTGGTTTAACCCCAGCCACTCACTCACTCACTCCCCTCCACGGTGGGATGGGGGAGAGAATCGGAGTAAAAGTGAGAAAACTCGTGGGTTGAGATAAAGACAGTTTAATATGTAAAGTAAAAGCTGCGCACAAGCAAAGCAAACCAAGGAATCCATTCCCCACTTCCCATGGGCAGGCAGGTGTTCAGCCATCTCCAGGACAGCAGGGCTCCACCACGCGTAATGGTGACTTGGGAAGACAAACGCCAGCACTCCCAACGTCCCTCTCTTCCTTCTTCTTCCCCCAGCTTTATCTGCTGATCATAATGTCCTATGGTCTGGACTATCTCTTGGGTCAGTTGGGGTCAGCTGCCCCTCCCAACTCCTTGTGCCCCCCCAGGCTGCTCGCTGCTGGGGTGGGGTGAGAAGCAGAAAAGCCCTTGGCTCTGTGTGAGCACTGCTCAGCAGGAACGAAAACATCCCTGGGTTATCAACACTGTTTTCAGCACAGATCCAAAACATAGCCCCATAGTAGCTACTGTGAAGAAAATTAACTCTATTCCAGCCAAAACCAGCACATGTATATATATTATTCCATTATGTGCATCTCCCCTTATTAAAACAAACAAACAAAAAAAAAAAGAGAAAAAAGTATAGTCCTGCTAGTCCTTTGCATTCTGGCCTACCTGAATTTCTCTTCCTTGGAGACTGATTTCTAGGTCTAGTCAGTGCCGAAGGTGAAAGTGTAGTACAATCACATTAATTCATCCCTGAGGAAATTGCCTAATTCATATGAAAGGATGTCCTATTACTCCCTCATAGACTCACCATTGTAGTCAGATTCTGAATCACAAATTTACTGGAATCTTCATCTGTTCTGTTTCCAGAGTATGACCTTATAAATTAGAGAAGAAATATGTATGTATAAGTTCCTAAGTACAGGAACATATACTCTGTGTTGCACAGTTTGTACCCCATTTCTCGTGTTCAGTCCACAGTCACTCAGGTCTTTCTGATGTTGGTTCAATCATCTTCCACTATATGGAAAGTGAATCGATCAATCAATTTTGTCTCATCTCTTCACCTCACAAACATACATTTTTCTTTCCTGAGCTGTTTTTTTTACCAGGAGATATTGTTTCCAAAATTGACCCTTCAGAAGCTCACCTAGCAGAACAGTAGGTTGCTGTTTGTCCCTGTTTTATATTTATCTTTCTGTTCTCATCAGGTTCTCTTTTCCTTTAGCTTAAATTATTATTTTGCATGTGATACTATATTGGTTGTTTTACTGCAGTCAAGACAAATGATAGCTATAGTGTTTCCTGATCTGGGAAATGCACTTTATTATCAAAAATGTATCAAAACTGGCATGGTTGACTTTTGGTCAACTCATGTTGCATTTAATTAAATTTTCCATTTACTTCAAGTGTGTTCATTATCTTTCCTTGATAATTTATTTTAAGTACTGTGCAATATTGAAATGTGACTAATGGGTTTTCTGTTCATGAATCACTACCAATCCGTATCAGTTTCTTAAATAAAAGTGTTACCTTTTGTTTGCTTCCTAGCAAGTCTAGATAGTAAGTGTTTACAAAGATGGACTAAAAGGTGACTTCAGTCAGTTTTCCACCAGCCTTGCCTGATGAAATGCTTTCCTAACTTTTCTCTGGTCACTTTACACTTGCCTGAGCCTTTTACTCAACACAAGGGTGTTGGAGTCAGGATTGGTACTAGTGTTGTGACACAACATCATTCTCTAAGCAGAACTGGATGGTGTATTCTGTTTAAACCTGTTAGGGTGATCATGTCTAGTCCTAAAGAAATATCAATATTCATGTACTTTTTCTTTGTCTTTCAGAACAATGGGTCACTTGCTTGGTGCCAGAATCATAAACAGTGTTCAAAGGTATGTCCTTTTTTTTCCCCCCTCTCATTTAAGTTACCTAGTTGCTTTAAATCTCTTGTCTGTAGATTAAGTGCTTTTCATCTTAGCCTGTTTTCAGAAGCATATGTTTATATTTTATTTGGAAACCTCACCCTATAATAAAATATACAAAATTAAACCAGAGTGATGTACTCTTTCAGGACAAAGGAATCATGTTTGAGGATATGTATCAAGTTAAACCAACATAATTCTGTGGTTACCAACAAACTTTTCACGGGCTAAAATCTAGTATATCATTTGTGTTCTTTCAGTATTTTTGGTAATAAGAGAGTAAAACTGTCAATCACTTTAAAATCTTCCTCCAACAGCAGCAAGGTATGCCAACATTCAACATTTCATTCAGTTTGGGTATTTAATTTTTAGCCTGACGCTGAATTTCTTTGAAAAAAAATCTTGATATAAATCCCAGTGGCTCTACTGATGCCCTGTCCTCTCCTAGCACTTCAGCCCTGAAAGCCTAGAGGGTAGGTGAGCTAATTGTCAACTGATTCTCCTGGGCAAGAGTCTCTCTGTGGTGTCTGGATAGAAGCAACAATGATTTGAGAGCTTTGGTCGGTCAAAGGGGAATTACACACCCTGCTGCTGACTGTAAATGTCACGGAAGACGCATCCATTGGAAATTTACCTGAAAATGCTGAAAGTAGTGTTTTTGTCTAACCTTCCTGAAAATGTATTTCTACAATAACTTAGGCTTTTTAACTTCAATATTTATTCTTTATTCTGTGAAAGTTGTACTGCAAATGGGATTAAATCCAAGTAACATTGTTCTGTATTGTTTTAATAATGTAGTCTATGTAAATGCTAGTGCTAACCCTTGATTTTAACACATGACAATTTCTTCTCTACATTTAAAGTCTGAGATTACTGGTTCACTGATCGAGCTTCCCTTGAAATGAATGGGATTGGAAATGGGCCAATTTGTTATTGACTGTTCCATCACAGGAAAATAAAACAAAGTCGATCGCTTTTGTCAGTATTAAAAACAGGGTATAACAACATCAGTATAAGAAGAGAATGGAACATGACCTATTAGCTGTGCCACGCTGCTAAGGGTTGCACTTCTGCAATGAAATCTCATTATTCTTAAAGAAACCCAAACAAAGGTGCAGAGAATGTGTTCCATCATAACTGAATTGCCTTTTAAGGAAAGCATGGGTCTTGTACCATAGTGATCCTGATGTAATTCTCTTTTTTTATTCAGTTATGAAGGCTACTGTGGTATGTAATCTGAAGGTTTTCCAGCGGTTTGTGTCTGCCTAACAAAGAAGGAATCATACAAGAAAAGTTGTCTGGCTTTTAAAGCAGGGCAGAGGTTATAGGAACATTTCTCTGGGTCACTCCCAAGTTCACAGAATCCACATAAGGTATATATAAGGTATTATGAATTTAAGGTTTACGTTAAGATTGTATTAGTCTCTTGAAATCAGTGTAAGAATGCTACAAATTAATATTATAATACAAAATGCAACAACAGTTTGAGTTTTAAATTACTTAACATATACTTTACAGTCATGTTACCTTATGTTTTCATCCTTTCTTAGGAAGGTAGTACATTTTCCTTAAGAAAGCAGCTTTGCCATATTTAGAAAAAGAAATAAATATAAACTTGGTCAAATTGTTAGCAGAGCTGAACATTAGCAGAATGTTCTCCTTTCAGGCAAGCTTTGGTTTTCTGTGTTTTGCAATGCAAAGTCAAACAATTGCATTACCTAACTGAAACTTTCAAAGCAATGCAGGGGATTGAGTTAACCTTCTAAAAATGCAAATTCCTTTCACTGCTGCTCAGCACCTCGGTGGAGGAGGTTTATATGAGTGTGATTCTGCTAAATATCTCAGATGACATTTTTTCTAAGGGATTTTCCCAGTGTCCACCCTTATTTTGTGGTTGTGGTGTTCAGTGACAGCTTTTTGAGGTGATTTATGGTAAAGTGCAGATGACAGCAAACATCCAGCTACTTTGTTAGCAGGGGGGGCACTTTGAAGCACAGAAGCACCTTTTGTGCAAGTATTTGCATCTGATACACAGTGGAGAAATTTTATTTGGAAGTTGGTTGCATCAATGTATCAGACAGTACCTGATACAGCAATAAAAGATGATGTAGTTAATTTAGTAACTTTTCTATTATTTTACTCTTTCATAGAAAAATTTAAAGATAGAAAGGGTACAGTGTAGTCCATCTTCTTAATTGTAACATAACCTATCCCAATTCTATTTTAGAAGAATTTTTTTCATTCCAAGGGCAGACAGTAGCCTGTAAAAGTAGAAGTCCAGGATGGGAGATGGGGCTCTGGAGAAGAAAAAAACATCATAAAGCATCCAATACAGGGCTTTTGCATGTTTTCTCGCATTGCACGTTTGATATCTGTTTTGGTTTCATTTTGCCTAGACCTGAACTGACAAAAAGCTGTTCTAAAGTCTCTGTCCATTATTCTCTGAGAGTAAGATCAGTCTGGCATAAAATTCCATGGAAATTTTGTGTCCACAATTTTGTATGTAGAATAACTGGGAAAAATATCTTATTAGTAGCATACAATGAAAATTATTTTTTTCCTTATGGAAGTCTGTGGTCTTTATATTTAAGAATACTTCTGTAGTTGAAGACAGTTGTTGATAAGATGTTGTTCAAGTTTGTTTGGTCAGTGAAGTACCTCTAAAGTTAATTCCAGCTATTATACCATTGCCCTCTAATATAAGTGTAGACAACAACTGTTAGTTTGAAGATGAATACCTTTGAGAACTATTAATTTTTCAGAGAGGTGCAAATCTAATGAACTAAAATGGTTTTAGCTCTCACAGGAACAGTTGTAGATCACTACCTACATCCCAAATGGCTATTCATTTTTGTTATTTTAATGGATCATGTCACAAAGCGTGGCTGTGAGCAGCAAAATATGCACCAATGATTTTATATGTAATTTAATTGAATAAGACCTCTCCAGAGGCTATTTTACAAGATAAAACACAAGAGAGCTCTTGAGTGCTTGCCCTGTTTTGACATGAGGTGGGTAATTTCAATATGTTAAAATTCTCTGTTATAATTAGGACAATTATAGGATCATTAAATAAATTGCCATTTTTGGTTCGAGTAGTTATTTATTCAGTGCACTCCTGCAACATGCACTCCTACTTGTCTGCTTGTACAGAGTTGAAGCAGATTGAGGGCTTTCTTGGGATCCTGTCAATTGGCTGGTTGGCTTCCACTGTGAATATGATTACTGAGGTAAAATTGGCAGTGTAGTCAGTGAAGTTTGTTGTGAACTTCTCCAGAAATAGATTTGAAACCAAATTTCTTTTGTCTAACTTCATCCATAGTTCTGTTGTTTTGTTTGAGCTTATGCCCTTCATATTGTTTTACAGTTTTGTCTTTCTTTTTTCTTATGTTTAGCTCTTTTTTACTGTGTTCATTCTTCTCACTACTACTTTATGGCGGGTATTTGGTTTTCTTTTTTTTTAAATCTTATGGCCTGAGAAGAATAAGAATTTTTATCAGAAATTTAATGGAATAAATAATTTTTTTTTTTTTTTAGCCCTCTAATTACAGTGGATATCTGGTGTGTTTTAATTGCTTATAGTCCCTGAAAAAATACACTTTGGCATTGAAGTTTATAATAAGGTTTAGACATTTTTCTACAACTTATCCAGGAGAAAAGTTTTGGTACTGTTGGTTAGAATTAAAATAATGCTTGAGAACTATTGTACACACAAACTAATGTATTTTTATATGACAACATCGTATGTTGTTTATATATTGATAAAAACAGTGAATATTAATCCAGTAGGTATTTGGTCCTGAAATTGATTCTTTTAATCTTTTAATCTATCTTTAATATACTAAGCATGAAACTGAGTCTTGAAAACTTGGTGGGTTTTTCTTTGGAAGTCAGAGGAATAGAATAGAATAGAATCATAGAATCATAGGATCATTTATGTTGGAAAAGACTTTTAAGATCATCGAGTCCAACCATAAACCTAACACTGCCAAGTCCGCCACTAAACCATGTTCCTAAATGCCACATCTACGTGACTTTTAAATACCTCCAGAGATGGTGACTCTTCCCTGAGCAGCCTGTTCCAATGCTTGATAACCCCTTCAGTGAAGAAATATTTCCTAACATCCAATCTCAACCTCCCCTGGCACAACTTGAGGCCATTTCCTCTCGTCCTATCGCTTGTTACATGGGAGAAGAGTCTGACAGCCACCTCGCTACAACCCCCCTTCAGGTAGTTGTAGAGAGCGATCAGGTCTCCCCCCAGCCTCCTTTTCTCCAGGCTGAACAACCCCAGTTCCCTCAGCCGCTCCTCATAGAACAGAACAGAATAGAACAGACTATTTCAGTTGGAAGGGACCTACAATGATCACCTAGTCCAACTGCCTGACCAGTTCAGGGCTGACCAAAAGTTAAAACATGTTGTTAAGGGCATTATCCAAATGCATCTTAAGCACTGACAGGCTTGGGGCATCGACCACCTCTCTAGGAAACCTCTTCCAGGGTTTGACCACCCTCTCAGTAAAGAAATGCTTCCTAATGTCCAGTCTAAACCTCCCCGGTGCAGCTTTGAACCATTCCCACGTGTCCCGTCACTGGATCCCAGGAACAAGAGCTCAGCACCTCCCTCTCCACGTCCCCTCCTCAGGCAGCTGTACAGAGCCATGAGGTCGCCCCTCAGCCTCCTCTTCTCCAAACTAGACAAGCCAAAAGTTCTCAGCTGCTCCTCACAGGACATTCCTTCCAGCCCTTTCACCACCTTTGTTGCCCTCCTCTGGACGCATTCAAGGACCTTGCCATCCTTCTGAAATTGTGGGGCCCAGAACCGCACACAGTACTCAGGGTGAGGCCGCACCAGTGCTGAATACAGCGGGATAATCCCCTCTTTTGACTGACTGGTCATGCTGGGTTTGATGCCCCCCAGGGTGCAGTTTGCCCTCTTGGCTGCCCCGGCACACGGCTGACTCACATTGAGCCTGCTGCCGACCAGCACCCCCAGATGCCTTTCTGCAGGGCTGCTCTCCAGCCACTCCTCTCCCAGTTTATTCCTGTGCCTGGCATTATTGTCCCAGGTGCAGAATCCGGCATTTGGACTTGTTAAATTTCATCCCATTAATCATAGCCCAATGCTCCAATCTATCTAGATCCCTCTGCAAGGCATCTTGTCCCTCCAGACAGTCAACAGCACCTCCCAGTTTGGTATCATCAGCAAACTTGCTAATGGTGCCTTCAACTCCTGCATCCAGATCGCTGATAAATACACTGAGTGGAACTGGCCCTAGAACTGAGCCCAGAGGAACACCGCTGGTGACCGGTCACCATCCATTCACTACAACCCTTTGAGCTCTGCCCTTCAGCCAGTTCTTCACCCAGCACACCGTGTACCTGCTCATCCCACAGTTGGACAACTTGTCAAGAGGGATGCTGTGAGGGACAGTATCAAAAGCCTTACTAAAATCCAGAAAAACTACATTCACCGTCTTCCCTTCACCCACTGGGCAGGTGACCTTATGATAGAAGGTTTCAAATTGGTTAAACAGGACTTTCCCTTTGTGAATCCATGTTGACTGTGCCTGATGACTGCATTATTCTTTAAATGCCTTTCAACAGTACGCAGTATAATCTTCTCCATAATTTTTCCAGGAACTGAGATTAGGCTAGCAGGTCTGTAGTTCCCTGGGTCTTCCCTCACCCTTTTTGTAGTTTGGAATAACACTGGCTAGCTTCCAGTCAGCGGGGACCTCCCCAGACTCCCAAGACCTTTGGCAGCTGATCGAGAGGGCTCCTGCCGTAACATCCGCTAGCTCCTTCCGAACTCTGGGATGAATCCCATTAGGCCCCAGGGACTTGTGAACGTTCAGCTGATACAGCTGGTCCCTTACAATTTCCGTGTCCACAAAGGGAAAGTCACCGTTCCCACCCTCGTGGTCCTCTGACTCAGGGCACTGGGCAGCCCAAGGTCTATCAGTATGATGAAAGACTGAGGCAAAAGAAGGACTGAATGCCTCCACCTTTTCTTCATCCCTATTAGTCAGGTGACCATCTTCAACAAGTATCAGTCCCATGTTTTCCTTAGATCTCCTCTTGCTATTAACATACTTAAAAAAGCCTTCTTGTTATCTGACACAACACTGGCCAGTTTCAACTCTAATTGAGTTTTGGCCTTTTGTGTCTTCTCCCTCGCATATGCAAATCACAGCTCTGTAATCTTCCTGCAAAGCCTGACCTTGGTTCCAGAGATCATGCAATTTCTTTTTTCCTCTTGAGCTCCATGAGGTGTTCCCTGTTCAGCCAAGCTGGTCTTCTGCCCTGCTTGCTTGACTTAGAACACAGTGGAATTGCCTGCTCCTGTGCTTCTGAAGGGTAGTTCTTAAAAACTGAGCAACACTTGTGGACTCCTAAGCCCTCAAAAGCAGATTCCAGGGTACTCTGCTGAATAGCTCCCTGCATAGCTTAAGGTTTGCCCTCCCGAAGTCCAGGGTAGCAACTCTGCTGTCCCTTTTCTTATTACCACTTATGACCACTGTGGCCAAGACAGCCACCTACCATCACATCCCCCACAAGTCCTTCTCTAATCACAACCAGCAAGTCTAGGAGGGCATCTTTCCTAGTTGGCTCACTGAGTACCTGTCACAAGAAGTTATCTCCCACAAACTTCAAGAATTTCCAAGTCCTCCTTGTCACAGCAGTATGATATTCCCAGTTGATATCTGGGAAGTTGAAATCTCCTATAAGGACAAGGGCTACCAATCTGGAAATTTCTTCTAATTGCCTATAGAATAACTCATCAGTGCTAACATCCTGGCTGGTTGATTGGTAGTAGACACCCACTGCAACATCACCTTTGTTTTCCATCCACCTAATCTTCATGCAGAGGCTGTCAACCACATTGTCGCTAATTGTAAGGGCTGTACAAATAAACCTCTCCCTTACGTATAGTGCGACCTCCACCTCTCCTGCCTTGCCTATCCCTCCTGAACAGCCTGTAGCCCTCCATCCCAGCACTCCAGTCGTGGGACTCATTCCGCCAAGTCTCACTAATACCAATTATATCATAGTTCCAGGAACTAACCAACGCCTCCAGTTCATCCTGTTTGTTTCTCATACCGCATGCATTGGTGTACAAGCATTTCAGATATGCTCTTGAGCCCTCCATGCTCCCAGGAGCAGCATAAATGTTCACACCAGTATTGCCACCCTCATTAGAATTGATACTACATGGTATAGAACTTACTTTATGTCCCGAGGTTCCATTCAGATTTGGTCTAGGTAATGAAAGTTTAAATTTAGCATTTATTTTGTTTTACTTTACCAGTAGATTACTGGCAGCTTGTCAGACTTGCTGAGTAATGCACAGGTGGGCCCATACACAACAGCATGAGAAAGTGGAGCTGCAAAGTGGAGAGACTGAGAAACAGCAAAATGGACTGGTTTGGGCTGGCCTCAGTATTTCTTGACACAGAGTCATTGGCCAGCACCTGGATCTCAGTCATCTCTCCTCATTCCTGGACGCCACATGGGTCAAAAGCTTGTTTGGGGAGAGAACCAGACAAGTAGACACTCCCTTCTTTTCTTCCACATACATGACTACACAAAACCCCAGCTCCTGTTGCCAACAGCTGGCCCAGCAGAGAAATTCAAAATAGAAGCTCTGCAGAGTGTATTATCTGGTTGGGGGAAGACAGTTAAAACTGGAATCTGATAGATCCAGTATACTTGTGCAAGTTGGACTTAAGTCTTGCATCATAGCAAAGTGTTTGGCTTTCATATTGCAATTAAAAATATTTTCGTGCTTATCATCTGTAGGCTGTCTTTAAAAACAGAAATAAATAATATTTTGACATAAGTTACATGTGTAGGTATGCAAATAAAACCTACTTTGGTCTTATTCCTCCTTTTCACCTCCCATTAGTTCATATTTTCTATATCTCATACTCTGAGTTACCTAAGTAATTATTTACAGGTTATATACACGATGAAGTAGTGTCTGTAATGTATTGATCTCATCTAACATATAATAATCTGATCTGTTATTTCAGATTAAAGAATTCAAGTTATTTCCAACACAGGTAGTCAGTCGGCTTTGATACACATCTGTAACTTTCATTAATACTGGAAATGCTCTGTCTAAATGGAAATGTGAGGAGATTGAAGTAGACGGACGCCTGTAATCTTGAGAGCAGACAACAGATGACCCCTTATTGCTAAAACACACACATACTTATAGTCACATATTCTGCAAAGTCACTGTACACGCGCACAAGCATAAAATATGATTGGTTATATCAACACTGTACACGTGCATAAACATAAGATATAATTGGTTATACTAACTGTACACACGCATAAACACAGGACATAATTGGTTATACCAACTAAAACATGCGAAACTTGTCTCAGTCTAATTGGTCAAAATAAACTGCCGAATTGAGGTTCTTTGTGCCAAGTTCCCTTTATCGTGGAATGCGCACCTGTGTTCTAATTGGCATCTTTTTTTGTCTTCTTGTTTATTCTGTTCAAGGTCTTCTAAAGGCGTCTTGAATGCTCTTGCGACTGTTAGCTAAATATGTGTCCACAGAAATGTGTAGAAAAAACTTAATCTTTTTTTATTTTTGGGTGTAATGGCAGCTGCTAGGGAGGGAAGGGTAGGATAGGTCAGTGTTTAAAATACCATTAGTTGAATATACAGTGTCCAAACCAGAGTGAATAGTGCTGCTGTTGAGAAATATTTATGACACTTTTTGTTAGAGATTTATCATTTGTTAAAGTGGTAGGTCTCAGAATATTTTTCCTTTTTCTTTTCTAAGAGAGATTTTATAAATAAAAGTTACATAATGAAATCTGTATGGATTCTAGTTCTTTCTGCAAGCATAATTCTCACTGACATTAATGAGAAATTCTGAGTAGAGAGATGTGTGTTCAGTGTTGAGAGAAGAATTTTGCTCAGATATGGTTGTTATTAGATTTGTGTTTTCCAGAGCTGATCTTCTACATCTTTACTTGCAATTACCAATATTCATAAGGGTAGAAAATAGTATTCTTGTTTTTATCCTATATACAGATGTTATCTGGCAGTTTCATTATATTGCTTCTTAAAATGAAATACAGTTTACTTAGTGGGTTAGGGAGAAAAGCAGAAAACATCCACCAATTTTCACAACTGTATTTTTTTCTTATGCATATTACCCCACTGACTATATACATATACTGACTGCACACTGGTGAAGGGTCTGTTTCAGTCTTCTTGTTTACTTTGACCAGTAATTTCCCCTTTATTTAATCATAGAATAGTTTGGATTGGAAGGGACCTTTAAAGGTCATCTTGTCCAACCCCCCTGCAGTGAGCAGGGATGTCTTCAACTAGATCAGGTTGCTCAGAGCCCCGTCCAACCTGACCTTGAATGTTTCCAGGGATGGGGCTTCTACAGCTTCTCTGGGCAATCTGTTCCAGTGTTTCACCACCCTTACTGTAAAAAATTTCTTCCTTTTATCTAGTCTGAATCTACCGTCTTTTAGTTTAAAACCATTACCCCTTGTCCTATCACAACGGGCCCTACTAAAATGTTTGTCCCTATCTTTCTTATAAGCCCCCTTTAAGTACTGAAAGGCTGCAGTATGGTCTCCCTGGAGCCTTCTCTTCTCTAGGCTGAACAACACAACTCTCTCAGCCTTTCCTGACAGGAGAGGTGTTCCAGCCCTCTGATCATTTTTGTGTCCCTCCTCTGGACCTGCTCCAACAGGTCCATGTTTTTTCTGTACTGAGGACTCCATAGTTGGACGCAGTACTGCAGGTGGGCTCTCACGAGAGCAGAGCAGAGGGACCGAATCCCCTCCCTCGACCTGCTGGCCATGCTTCTTTCGATGCAGCCCAGGATATGGTTGGCTTTCTGGGCTGTGAGCACACGTTGCTGGCTCATGTCCAGCTTTTCATCCACCAGTACCCCCAAGTCCTTCTTGGCAAGGCTGCCCTCAATCCCTTCATCCCCCAGCCTGTATTGATACACGGGGTTGCCCCGACCCAGGTGCAGCACCTTGCATTTGGCCTTGTTGAACCTCATGAGGTTCACATGGGCCCACTTCTTGAGCTTGTCCAGGTCTCTATGAATGGCATCCTATCCCTCAGGCATGTCAGCCACTCAGCTTTGTGTCATCTGCAAATTTGCTGAGGGTGCACTTGATCCCACTGTCTATGTCATGGACGAAGATATTAATCAGTACTGGTCCCAATACAGACCCCTGAGGGACACCACTTGTCACTGATCTCCATCTGGATGTTGAGCCATTGACCTCTACCCTGTGGATGCAACCATCCAGCCAATTCCTCATCCGCTGAACAGTCCATCCATCAAATCCATATCTCTCCACTTTAGAGAGAAGGATGTTGTGGGGGACCACGTCAAAGGCTTTACAGAAGTCCAAAGAGATGACATCAGTAGCTCTTCCCTTGTCCACTGATGTAGTCACTCCATCATAGAAGGTCACTAGGTTGGTCAGGCAAGACTTGCCCTTGGTGAAGCCATGCTGGCTGTCTCAAATCACCTCCCTGCCCTCCATGTGCCATAGCATAGCTTCTAGGAGGATCTGTTCCATGATCTTCCCAGGCACAGAGGTGAGGCTGAGAGGTCGGTAGTTCCCAGGGTCCTCCTTTCTACCCTTTTTAAAAATGGGTGCAGTGTTTCTCTTTTTCCAGTCACCAGGGACTTCACATGACTGCCATGGCTGTTCAAATATCATGGAGAGTGGCTCGGCAACTACATCAGCCAATTCCCTCAGGGCTCTGGAGTGCATCTTGTCAGGTCCCATAGACTTATGTATGTTCAGGTTCCTCAGGTGGTCACGAATGTGATCTTCTCTTACAGTGGGAGGCACTTTGCTCTCTCGGTCTCTGCCTTGCAGTCCATCCACTTGAGAGGTGTGGGAAGAGAAGTTGCTAGTGAAGACTGAGGCAAAAAAGTTGTTGAGTACCTCAGCCTTCTCCTTGTCCATTGTTACCAGTTTGCCAGTCTTGCTCATCAGGGGGGTACCCTTTCTTTGACCTTCCTTTTCTGGCTGACATACTTATAGAAGCCCTTCTTATTCTTTGTGTCCCTTGCCAAGTTAAGCTCCACCTGTGTCTTGGCCTTCTTGACTCCATCCCTACACAACCATGCAGTGTTCCTGTACTCTTCCCAGGATACCTGTCCCTGCTTCTGCTGCGTGTGCATTTCCTTCTTGCCCTTTAGTTTGGCTAGCAGGTCTCCACTCCTCCATGCCAGTCTCTTGCCTTCCTTTCCTGATTTCTTACAGCTGGGGATCAAGAGCTCTTGCACTCTATGGAAAGTGCCCTTAATGATCTGCCAGCTCCGTTCTGCTCCTTCATCCCTGAGGGCAGTTTCCCAGGGCGTCCTATTGACTAACTCCTTGAAGAGCTGGAACTTTGCTTTCCTAAAATTCAGGGTCCTGACTTCACCCTTCGCCTGACCCATAGGACTGTGAACTCCATCAGTGCATGATCACTGCAGCCCAGGCTGCCGCCAGTCTTGACGTCATCAATTAACTCACTTGAACTAAAGTATTACATTAACCATTAAATTTGTTGATCAACCTCCCACTAACAGCTATGTGTGGATTAAGGTACTACTTGAGGTGTGAAACACTATCAGAATCTGGCCCAATGAAATAGTCTGCAAGGATGACTGAAGTACTTCAAGGATAATAACGTCGTAATGGACGTTTGCTTTTTGTACAATGGCAATAAACTGGTTTATGTTGTGTTTTGAATTCCCCCACTGCCTTCACCTTTGCTATTGGATTTAACTTCCAAATCTTTACATAATTCTTGTTTAAAACTTTGTCTTTCCTTAATTTATCCTCTGAAAATGTTTATATGGTATTTTGCCTCTTTCTCTCCACTAGTGTCATTATTCTGTATGCCCATCTACCTGTTTCTTACAAATCTACCAAAGAATCAGTGAATTGTTTAGGTTGGAAGGAACCTCTTGAGAACTTCTAGTGCAACCCCCCTACTCAAGCAGGGTCAGCTAGAGCAGGTTGTCCAGAACCACATCCAGTTGGGTTTTGAGTATCTCCACAGATGAAGACCACAACCTCTCCGGGCAACCTGTTCCAGTGTTTGACCACCCGCTCAGTAAAAAGTTTTTGTATTTCCTGTTTTTTAATTTGTGTCCATTGCCTCGTCTGGTCCGTGGGCATGACTGAGAAGAGCCTGGCTCCCTCTTCTTCATTGCTTCCTATCAGGTATTTATAAACATGGCTAAGATCCCCCTGAACATTCTTCTCTCCAGGCTGAACAGTCCCATCTCTCTGAGCTTCTCCGTATATGGCAGATGCTCCAGTCCCTTAATGGTATTCATGGTCCTATGTTTTCTTCTTTTCTGCTTATGCTTTCTAAGGCCAAAATGACTCCTGCTTACTGTCAGTCACAAAGCTCCCGTCCTGTTCTTAAAATCCCACTGCCTTCTGTCATCTTACTAACAGCGAGTCTTGCTAAACTGTATGTAAATGCATAGCATTTGCTGTTGCTGCTCCATTTTGCGTTTGCTTTTACAGCGTGAGCTCCATAGTGCCGAGGCCGTTCTTCTCAAGTACTTGGAAGTGCTGAGCACATAACAGGTGCTTCCCTGTAAAACAACAGTAAGAGTCGAATGCTAGTGAGAGTATCATGAAATGACAAAGTGCTCTACATTGATACTGGTTTAGTGAAAAATGTATTTTAGCCCTAAGGGGGGGCAAAATGACTGGGAAAGACATTTCAAGAGAGTTTGTGAAGTAGAGATAATTTTTTTTTTACAGCTCCTTACACAAGTTTTTCTTTTTGTAAGCAACTGAAAGTCAAAAGACCAGCAGGCATAATTTAGAGCTGCATGTGCAGTGGCATTTACAAGGACTGGAGATAAATGGGGATCATCATAATGCACTGTGAATTGCAGTACAACCTTCTTGTTCCCAGCAGCCAGGACAGTGGTCCCTGATTGACTGATTCTGCAGAAAGGCTGAAAGGCTATTTTTTGAGTCTTCAGAACTGAGAGGAAAATGTGAAAATAAAGATAAATAAGTTTACAAATGCTGCAGCCAAATAAACAGACTGTTTCAAAAAGACAACTCTAATTTCTTTTTAGAATAATACACACTCCTGAATTCAGTCTGTGAGCAATTGTTTCAGGCTTCCAGCTGAGCTCTTTCCAAAGATAATGCAGGTGGAAAGATGAGTTAATGGTTTAAACAATTAGAGATTTGATGCACTCTTCCATCTGTCAAAGCCCACTGAAATGAAAGCTCACAGTTTTAATTTGTGCCTCCAGCATCTAACTCAGTCTGAAATGGTGTCAGCGATTTGCCCTGCCCACAGTGCTGTCATTCTTATGGTAAGCATTCTGTGCACACATGCTGGGAGACTTTTATCAAACATATTAGTGTGCATTTGAGAGATCATTAGCCTGAAGTAGCTGGAACATTCCAGGTTTCTTAGCCTGGAAACTCACATCTCTGCTGGAAAGTGTGTTGAGCCACTGTTATTTACACAAGAAAGCTACAGCAGGATAGGGATAGCTTTGTAAAATTTAAGAGGAATAGTGGTTCCTGGTATTGTCAATCTATCGTGATTTAAGTACCACCTTTGAGAGGGTGAGGTAGTGGATGTTTTGATTTTTGGCTAAAAAGAAGGAATGAATAAAAATTTCTTTCCTGATCTGCTAGAGAGAGTGTTTTTCTTTCATCTAGCAAAAGATAAGGTAAAACCATTTAATAGAATCAGAGCTCAGAAGAATTGGTAAGATTATTGGTGTGATAAATAGATAAAATAATCCTGAGCATATAAGAAATAAGAGGGCAGATGTAATGCTTATTGCTTGCATTCTTATGGATGATTTGATTTTTTTATTATATTCATCTATAAAAAGGTAGAGGGGGCTGAGAGAACCATAGTGGTTAGATGATTAAAGCTGAACTAGCTAAGAAATAGGTTGACCGAAGTTTCTGGATATTTGTGTTTGGGGAAATAGAAGAAAGCTTTGTGATTCAGTGTTTATGTTTATACAAAAGCTTTAGTGTATAAATGTGCTGTGATGACAAGAATCCCTTTGTTCTCTAAGGGCCTTCAGAACTGACAAAGAAACAGAGTTAAAATCCAAACAAGGTTTACAGTACTTTGTAATCCTGTGATGTATCGCTCTATATTTGTAAATACAAGTTTTATTTTTTGAGTATCAAAAACCCAGTTGTATTAGAACATGGGACACTGAAATAAGTGGAAATGAAGAAAGTTCATATTCTTCCCAGTTGCCATATTGGATCATGGCAGTCATCCTTCCAGTCTAATACTGTGTTACCAGCTAGACTCTCCATAGGTAAGTAAACCTGCAGGTCTGGAATAACCTGCTGCTAGAATAAACTTACTTAAGCCCTATTACTTATTTTTATGTGGTACTGTGAAACATAAAGGGTATGTCCTTTTCAAGACACTGGTTTTGGTTTCTCAGCTCTTTATTGTTTTGTTCAGCTTAAATGTTTTTGTCTTGAAGAACATACCTCAGGGCTCGATGGAAGGTGTTTTACTTGGCCTTCGCTCTGAATGGTCCTGCTGATAACTTTCTGTTTCTAGGACGAATGGTTAGAATAAAGTTATTTTCATTTTTCTCCTGGTAAAAGATTATCATCGCTGCTAGAGCCCTTATGATAGGCAGGGAAGAAAGGATCATATTGGTTGTCTGTCCCTGTACCCCAGGTTTTTGTTGATGCAGAATTCTGCTGAGTTTCTCATTGATCTTCATCGTGGGTTTATAGAAAAGGTTGGCTCTTTTGGAGCCTGCTTTTCTGGCCAGTTGTATCTGGTCCGCTTGTTAACAGAGGTAAGCAAGTCTGACCACTGTGCTGTTTGAAATTTGAACTACTGAACACAGAGCAAACTGAGCCAATGCTGAGCATAACCAGCCAAAGATTAAGTAGCCCTCTTTCACGGAGAAAGGACACAAAATTGTCGTTAATGACTGAATTGTGCCAACACTGGCTTTGAGGATAATAGCATAGCAGTCTCAACTCTGGTCTCAAAAACGCAAGTGCTGGCTTTAGACCTTAAGTCTGCATACTCTACACTATATACAGACATACACTACACCTAAAGGGAGAAATGCGTGCATGGGTGCGCACGCACACACGCATACCCGACAGATATTTATTGAAGCTGGCATGCTGAAGCACTAAATGCTTCTTTAACTTAGCTTTCTCTGCTTCAGTGAACACTGTTCAGAATCCAGGGATATTCAGACTGCAGAACCCTTTATTTAGAGGTATTTGAGCACAAAAATAATCCCTTCCTAGAAACTTTTGAAATGGCAACGGAGCTATGCAGCCTAATCAACTGTAAATTTTTGTCATCTAGAAAGCAGTTGATTAAGTAACATCTAGCAGAAGGCCAATCATCACTGGAGCAACACTGGTCAGACAGTAAAGACAGACAGTACGACTAAGACTAAGGAAAATTAGCAGTAAATCTGCTTGAAAACAAAACAACAGATTTATCCTTCTAAATCTTTAGCGCTTGCACAGGTCTCTCACCACTCAGTTTGCTCAAACCTTGTACATATTTTTTTTTCTTCTTTCAATAACTTTGCACAATATGTGTGGAGAGTAATATATAACATGGAAGTGTATTTGAGATTTTGATTTCCCAAATACAATCTTAGTTCCTTAAGCTCAGATGCATGAATTACTATTTGGAAATTTTAATAGCTCATACAAGTCATAGAATCTGTACAAAATTTATAACTTTGCAGTTGAGATCAGAATCTTAATTTTATCTTATTAAATTACATTTCATTAACCTAATTAATTCTTAGTGCAAAACAGACTGTAATAGTGTGTTTAAATCTATGATCCTTTTCTCCTCTTGTGGGAGACAACTGCAGAGTTAGATCAAATATAGCTCTAGTTAAGTGACAAAGACAAAATGTACTTGCATTGACCTTTAATGTAGTAATAAAATATATTCAAGCCACTGTAAAGGGACAGAGCCTGAAAACCATGCATGTCCGTATCTCAGCCTTGACTTTAAAAGTTTTGCTTGACTAGACCCAGGGCATTTTTCAAAACCCACTGAAGTAAGGAATACTGACTTCAAACAAGCTTTATATCCATCCATATGGCAAGACTGTGCTTTTTCAAGTGACCTACCTTGGAGTTTCTCCATTACCATAATATTGAAGGAGATATAAAAATGTTCTTAGGTAGATGAGGATGCTGTGCTGAGAGGAAGGCAACTGTCTTTGAGGCACAGACAAGGATGTAAGCGCCCTTTTCTCCACACACGCATTGAGCTGTAAGGAAAGCATTGAGCTGGAAGTGGGAGCCATGATTGTTTTCCACTTCTGAGTGCCTGCAAAGAATTGGGAAGCTATCTAAGCACAGAAGCGTGGTCTGTCCTAAAACAGAAATTGCAGGTTTCGTTTTGTAACACTGTGTGATATTTAATCAGGCATTAAAGAGTTAATTGCCTTTTAGCACTGTCTGTATATTAGAATAACTCTCTATGTACAACAGACAAAAATGTTTCTGAAAGGGTGCAGTGTTAAAAAGCTGGTTTTCTGCCATGGATTTTAAGCAGATCTCCTCACTGAATTTCCTTAGAAAGTTCTGCTTAAAGTCAGTTCGGGGTATAGTCTCAAGTTAACGGGTCAAAAAGGTAACTGGTTTTGACAGTTCTTCCATAGTAATCACACCTACTATACGGATTCCAAACATGCATTCTGATTTTAGTCAAATCGAATGTTTTTAGCTATTTCAATGGCCTGACGAACTTAAACACACAGAGGCAGCATAGAACTATACAGATACAAATTCCCCAAACTAAGATAGTGACAGGAAAATACTCAGACCTGTTTTCCAATACTGTAACCTTTCTGAAGTTACTTATGTGTCTGCAGTTGGGTCTAAAGGCTACTTACTTCCTGCAGTCTAGTTTAAAATTGCTTTTCATCCTCATTTGATGTAAGTGAACGGTTACTTGGGGTGTAAAGTGATGGGGAAAATCATAGCCATATTTCTTGAATGTTGACATACGTATTTAATGTGTATGGGAAATGTGAAGAGGTATTTTGGGTTCACGTTCAACCTAAGGACTTCCCCATGCAGGAATACCAGGGGGATCCACTCCACTGAAATGAAAGAAGACGAAGGCTAACTATTCAGCATTGTACTATTTTGATGCTGGTGCATGTGCGCATAAAAGGGATTTCCTTTTTCAGGAAGGTGCTTTCAGCTTATGCATTTAGGAATGAAAGGATTGCTGCCATAATTAATTCTGGAAAGGGATTTTTCCTTTGGAGTGTGAACCAGGAGACTGAGTTATGAACAAGGATCTTTACCTCAGAATATGTAATGTTGTGCTTGCTTTAAGATGTAAAACGTGTGGATTCCAACAAATGCCAGAGTTTGCAGCTGCTGACTTCGGATAAAGAAAACAGGTGCCTATGCTTTTTTCTCACAGAGGTGATATTGTTTGTATTCAAAATATATTGAAACTAAATATCCACGATAAATCAGGGCACGAGCAGGAAAAGAAAATTCAGTTACGGCACTTGGGATTTGAACTGCACCCTCTGAAGATAGTAGGCATTTTCCAGAGTTAGGAATGCAGAATCAATTTTTAAAGCAGTTTCATATTAGGAATGAAATATCTCCAACTTGATGGTTTATGTAAAACGTTTAGCTATATTGTTACTAACTGAATTTTGAACTCCTTTGGGAGGGAAATAGACTTATTTTTCTTTTACATAAATATGAACACCCTGTTAGCCCTAGTAAACAACGAAGATATTGGTTAAACAGTAGTTGCCACTTTATCATTGTTTTCAACTTAGGTCCACTTGAATCAGGCTTTAGCATCACATGGATTCTGATGTGTTGCTCTTCCTAATGTCTGGAATTCTTTCAGTTTGGCCTGACAATACAATACAGAGCCCCAAACGCATCCCCGGCCAGGTCCACGCAGGTGTTGGTAGGAGGAGAACTAACCATGCTGGCGTCTGGGTGGCAGGATTGCTCATGGGAGGTATGGTCGGAGCCAGCAGGCAGCGATCGCTCCGGCTACAGCGGTTCATTTTTGTTTGGATCTGGATCATACCGTTGAGTGATATCTGAGGGTATCATTATTCACTCACCAGGTGGCAGGTATAAAGCTCCTAAGGGGCTATGAGCCAGGGAGGAAATTGGAGGTTTTTGGGTGAGATTTTTGGAAGGTTAGGAGTTGTAGATGTAAAGAAGCATCGAGACAATGAGAACTGACGAGTAACTATTTAAATCAATGAAAACATTACCAAACCTATCTTTTCCACCTTGGAAGATCATCAACTCAGCAAATACTTCTTAACCACTGGTGTCTCAGAGAAAAACTCCAACGTCTTTCTACTGGAGATCTCTTCCGCCCATATATTATTTAGTGTTCTATTTTCCTACCATTATTTATCATTGAAGGTATCTGCATGACAGAAGTGTTGTGTTTCTTTAGAGTTCAGCTGTTCCTGCTGCACAATTTCCTCATCCAAAGTAATCTTTCACTTTGTGTCCTCACACACAACTCCTACGATAATTGTAACCTATATTTTTTGGTGGGGTCATGATACAGAAAATAATCACCTTTTAATTGCTCATTTTCTTCAAAAGATGAATTAAGTATTTTGGTTTCATAACTGAATATTTTAAAATTAATTTGTAGTTACATAATACATTTGAATAACAAATTAGTGCTTAAAAAAAGAGGTTTGGTTAGTAGGTTTCTTGCCTTGTTTCTACCCCTACCATTAAATAAACTGAAACCAGGAGAACTAAAATAATGTAGCGTTACTGTGTGGAAATAAATACATTTTTTGTTAAAGGGTAATAGTAGTGCATAAAATCACAATATGTACTTCATTCAAAGTAATATCTGGCTGTAGGGGAAATCATCTGATTTTCATGTTTCCTAGATTTAATAAGGGTTTGAAAGTATTGCAGAAAGAAGAATTTAATTCCTTAAATGGCAAGTAAGTAGGTCATCATCATCTTCAGGGAAAGGCTTATTTGTCCTCATTATTCCTCATTATTCCTGGGTCCAACATTATGCAAATTCATTTTATAATACACTTGAAAGTAGTTATTGTAAGGAAGTGGGTGTATGTATATGCGGTTCTTTAAAGATGTCCTTTTAATTTTTTTTATCCAGACAACATCAATAGCAAAATAGATTTGCAAACTCTATTCATATACATGAATGTTTTTAATCACTAGTACAGGAAGATTGAATTAATTAGTAATTCTGCTCTTCTTCCCAATTTTTACTGGTTCAGTGGTAGAAAGATTGTCAGATGTAATAGTGATTTAAAAGTGTTTGTGAAGTGTGTGAGGCACTTCATGGCTATTTAAACTTCTAGTTTTGACAGATCCTATAAAAATGTTGAAGACATTGGTGGTATTCTGTAAAAGAAATAGTAAGAGGACAGCGTGGTGGTGAAGGAGCAGTGAACAGGCAGCATCGTAGCGTAGGCAGATCACATACCCGCATCTTTGCCAACAAAAGACAGGGATCGTTGCTGCCCTGCCAGCAGGATCCTTCTAGTGGAGGCTTGTTGCACCTCTGCCATCTGCCTACAAAATCTTCCCCTTGCTAGAAAATGAGCTGTGGTTTTACTTCCCTAACTTACTCTTTGTTAAAAAAATGAAGTTGTTCACCATGGAATTAAAAAAAGAAAGAAGAGCTTATATCATAATAATTTGAAGGGTTTTTCCCCCCTGAGTTGTCAGTTTTCGTGGTAGAGGAGTGCAATTCAAACAGATGCGTGTGTGGCAAGCGTGTTTTGTGTTTGCACAGAAACTCACTTGATTGATCTGTTAGTTCAGAGTGACATTTTAAGTGCATTACAGTTTGGTTTTTGCTTTTTTCCTGGGGAAAGGCTGAAATACCTCAATACAGTTGTACTTTTTATTGTAGTTTTATCAAACAGTGAATTTAGGGAAAAGCTCTTGAGTATGTTTTATAGTGCTGTCATGGAAAGCAAGTGCATTTTCTCTTTATTACTAACATTTGTTGGGTGATGACAGGTTATCAAACAAAACAGAGCTGTTTAACACCTTGGAAGAAGACAATAAAGAAACTTGTGACAGTTGCTTAACAAGAAGCACAGTGTGTTTTGGGAAATCTGTCAGTGAGAAGACAGGCCTGTAAAGATGTCAGGCCTATTTTGACCTTTCTGCCCCTTGTTTGTATTCTACTGTTTCAGCTTTGCAAATGACTCCACATTTGGTACTTGAATTGAAAGTAGACGTCAAATAACCTGGAAAGGATGTGAATAGGTTTCAGATATGTTTTACTGTGCAATGGAAAAAACCCCCAGGTTTTGTAATGTCTGCAATTGCACTCAAAAAAATTATTACACTTTCTGTTCATGGCTCCAGAATATTATTAAAGGAAGTAAAAATATTTTCTTATTTAAAAAAATTATATATGTAGTTATTTTGGGGTGGTCTGTCAAAGTGGTAAATGTTGCATCAAATCCAAGTACTGCTGATGCATGGTACTGTACGCCTACAGTCATCTGAGCTCCTCTGTAATGACGTATGACATTCACTTTGCATGCTCTGTGCTATATTTTATCCAGCATTGGGACAGCATGATATTCTGACCTTGTCTGATTGGTGATCTCATTTACTGTGCATGTTGCAAGAACAGTAAACAAAGCCTGGAAGAATTGTCAAGCTGCCAAGTTGTATTGTTCTGTATCTTTTCAAGACAAAGCCACAGAAGTTTATCTGTCTTGACACCTTTGTCTCTTGTATTAAGACAGCCTTAACTGACTTCTCTTTAGTTCTATGGTCTACCATCTAAAAATGCCACATCTGATAAAGAGAACAGGTGGAAAGGCTTTTAAGGAGAGGCCTCAGGGAGATGGAATAAGTTAGGAAAAAATAACAGCAGCTAAATTGTCTAAGGGATTCCAGGATTGACAAGAGTGCCTCATAAAAAGAGTGTATGAAACATTTAACTAATGCTTCTGTATTGTAATTTATAAATAACTATGAATTAAGCTAGTGTGTAAATACATTGTACAAATACGTTAAGTAGGAGAATACTTTTTTTGCATGAACCTCACAGCCATCTACAAATGACAGTGACTGCAGGAATTCTGAAATGGTTTTGTTTTATTGTGTTTTCCTTTCACCTTCCTCTCTCACTCCCTCAAGAAACCTATAAAAGAGAAATGTTCCACTCTGTTCAAACCATATGGGAGTTTTGCATCTAACTCCTGTAGGCTGTGTGGAAAATCTGAACCTAAATCTGTATGTAATTTACTTTCAGTTGAATATTGAGCTTGTTTTATTTGCATTATTTAAATTTTATGTGTGAAAGATAAACACTGGGATATAGAATCACATCTTGATAATGTGGTGGTACTTTAATTGCTTAAACTGGCTTTTGTAACTACTTTTGCTTTTAATGGGAAGTTGCTATCCACAGTATACATCTTCAGTAGGTATTTATAAACAATGAGAACTTCAAAAGTGAAGGAAGTATGTAACAAAGTGGCAGTCTGAAGAGAAAGTGTGATTATAGCATACTTCTACTGGGATTTGGGTGTAAGATCTCTAATTTATTTATAACAAAGTTAATCATCTTCTAGTTGAACAGTTAAATACTGAGGACATCTCTTTTTTGAGTCGTCTTATGCTTCAGCCAATTGACAGAAGATAAGCTTCTGTACCCATCCCTCCCAGCACTTTCAAAGCGCAGTGGAGCTTATTATAAATGAATGACTCATACATAGGGTGGAACAAATGCACCATTGGTAGCCTACAGAGATAATAACACTGACCTCCGGTCATTTTACAAGGGAACTCTCTCGTGTAGGTCGACTTCCCACTGCTTTAAACCCAACCTAAATAGACTATTCATGGCGAACTGGATTGACAGATTAGAGATTTATATGCACAAATATAGGCATTAGCAGCATGGTCTCTGCACTTCAGGACACGAGAAGTAGTTTAAATATCTGACCAGTAAAAGCAGAGGGACATTTTTCTGTAAAGAAGTAGGTTTGTAAACTTTCTTCAGACTTACTGAAATACGTGGGGCAGTTATAAAAGTCCAACCTTGCGGTCTGTGTTTATGCAGGACTTCCAATAATATGAAAGTGTTCGGAAATGAGGATTATGATAGCACTGCCACTTCATGGGTGATGTTGGGTGGGTGCAAAGAAGACAAGATTTTAGGTTCTAAGTCAACATACGCTTAAAAAGGCATTTTTTGCTTTCTCCCCTTTAATATATATGTACACACAAAAATGAGTAAGCAAGAATAATTTTGTAAACTTTTTCGAAGTTGAACATTTGTCAAATGGTATCAATATTAGGAGGACCTTGAGATACTAAATTTAAGCTTTAGAATATGAACGTGATAATGTGCACTAGTTCAGATTTTTACACCGCAAGGTATGATCTAAGTGTGTCAAATATCTTCATCTTCCAACTGTAAGTATTAATGCTCATGTAATGCAATTTGTCGGTAGAACTCATCCACCCGGTGTGTACTAGAAAGAAATTTAATTTGTGCCTTTCTGCAGAAAAAGGTGTGTTGTTCTGCCTGATTTTAATAAAAGGTTATATTGAAAGGAATGATTTCAAAGCAGATGACAAATTACTGAAAAGACATTTTTATTGTACAATAGCATTCTCCCACAGAGGAAAGAAAAACAGAGAAAGAGCGGGGGGGGGGGCTGGGTGGGGAGGGGAGAGAAACTCCCCCCCCCCCCCCCCCCGGCAACATTCCCTAACACTAATTTAAGGAAAAACAGATGAAGAGACAACCTTCTGTTGTTTCCTTCTGAAGGATGAGAATCTTAACAGCTTCTTTGCTTTTTCCTGGGCCTTTTAGTACAGAACACTATGACATGTAGTCGGATCTCTCAAAAAAGTTTTTTTTTTAAAATGACTATTCCAGTTATGTTCTACTTGCAGAATATATGGCAAGTGCATCAGTGATACTTGATTTATAGAGAGAGAAATAGTAAAAATGTGTTGGAAATTTGTATGAAAGAAAATTGTAAAACTGTGAATGGGAGATTCAATCCAAGTGTATATATACCAGCCTGACACCCTTAGTCAGCCTTTATGTGGGATATAAGAATTTTCGACTAGATCTTACAATGTAAGCTACTGTGATATATTTTAAAGATGTTAATTATATGAATCTGTTTCGATACCGTAGTTTTTGACTTTTACTGAAAGCACTGAAACTATTCCTTGTTTTTACCTGTTTCTATGCTCTGAACCTGTTCATTTAACCCCTGAGAAAATCATTCTTGTTGATTGGTAATACAGTATGTATCTATATATCTATACATATTTGAAAAGAAGTAATTTTTATTCTCACTGAAGCAGATGAATTGATGTTGGCAATGACATTCAATTACCTGGCTCAGGAGGCTTTTTTTGAGACCTGAATCCAGAGGTCTTGACTTGGTCACACCTCCCACAGGACAAATCCAGCATAGCAATTTCCTGGGGCTTTTCTTACTTTGTACCCAGGCAAAATTTCAGTGAAAGTTGACACTGCAGTGACACAAAGTCTTCTTCCAGCAATAACACCCTTCAAGTTGAAGATTTTGCAACTGGGCTCCAAACTTTGTTGCAGGAAGTTGCAGGAGGCAGCTGCGAAAACACACACATATTCATTCTTTGTGACTGGTTAATAATGATGGAGGTTTTCACTAAATCACCTTGGGTAGGGAAATGTCAGTTTTTATACAGAATTCATATTTCAAGTCCAATTGTCTCTTCCCATATCTGGGCTTTTAAAAAATAACATAAAGTAGAAACTGGTGTCTGGGAGAGAGAGAAGATTTTCAGTAGTTATTTCTGCTGCATTGTCTATGTAAACCAGCATCTGCCTATGCAGAAATGCACAATTCTCAAATATGCTCATTTCTCTTGCTTTTTAAATTCCACTGGCTTAAACTCTGTTTTTAAAGTGCTGTGTGCTTGGAGAGCCTTTTGATTCTTCAAATATGTGGATTAGGCTTAGCCTTTGTCATGACTTTTGCTAGCGTTTACAAGGATGTGCATTTGATTGTTAGAGAGAGTTGCCATGAAAAGGCAGAAAAGAAGCACAAACATTTGGCATCTTCTGCTTCCAGATGTCCTACACATCATCTCACCTCATCTTTCAGCTTCCATCCCGAAACATCATTTCCCTGGGAAAACTTATCTGCCTTCCTTGGGGTCCAGTAGTCCATTCAGATAAGTAGAGGCATTCTTCCCTCCGTAAGGGAAGAATTGGGGAAGAGTTTTTGTTTGAAAACCATAAGTTTTACTTGGACCTAAGTGCCGATTTAAAATCTTATATCTATATGTGTTCTTGTTTTTGCTGCTTCACAAAATGTTACTTTTACACTAGCAGGGAACACAGGCTATGGCACACTGAGAAAATTGTGGCTTGATACAGATGCTGAAAGGTGTTTGGGACTGCTGCCTCTCTTTGAGCTACTGAAATGGTGAAGATGAGCTGTTTGTCTTGGTGAATACTTTAGTTCCTGTGAGCTTTTTGTCTGTGTGTTTCTTTAACATTACAGAATATTTTAAAACTCTTTTTTCTGATGGAAATCCAGTTTGAGAGAGTCATCCTGATTTTCATTTTTGGTTTAGAGTATATATTTTTATAAAGTATGGCCAGTCAAGCTTATGTTCAAAATGGCCGTGTTTGCTCTTGAACATAACCAGGCTTCCAAAATAGTGACAACCAGCGGGATACTTTGAGAGACAATTTTTTTTAGGCATTTAAAAAGAGACTGTGCAGTGAGAGGTTCCAGTGGAAAGCTAGAAATCTGTTAAAGGAGATTTGTGATAATCCATCATAAATTTCTCCACTTTGACCCCTATTTAGAGACACTTGTACATGCTTTTCTATTATGTTTTTCAGGCAAAATCCAGTCCCCAAGGAAGTCAGTGTAATTTTCTCTGAAAGTGTCAGTGTGGTAAGGAACAGCACTGAAGTTCATTGAACTTGGAGTACCATCATTGCAGATAGTGTAACTCTGAAGCTAAACAGTGGTGCTCTACTTAAAACAGTTCATATGAGTTCAGGATTTTCTTTTTCTTGTTGCTGCAGAAATCTTTAGAGATGATTACAGCCTGAGCTCCTAGAACTTATAGAGTGCTATTTACAAGAATGTCTAGATAAAAAGTCTATGCATCTACTGTGAAGTGTATCTTACTGAAGGATTATGTCAGTCTAAAATACTGGGCCGATATTAAAATTCATGTCACTATTTATAAAATAGATTAAATCTCTGTTAGTGACTGGTATGTCTAGTAGGCTGAAATTACAAGGAAAAATTACTAAAACTCTAATATTTCTTTAGTTATCTTTTTGTCCAGTAGCTAGTTCATGTCTAAATGTGCATCCTCAAGTAATGCCTGTGCCCAAGCATACCCACGCTGAAGCATACCCCCATTGTGCACTTGGCCAACCCTTAAAATGCAGCAGTTATGTAGCTTGTTATGATAGTATAATTTAATTTATCTGTAGTGTTGCTTCTATTCAGAAGGTTATGGAGAAATAGATACTCTGTGAAGGCTGAGCACATCGGTAATTGCAGTTACCTTTATTCTTTATATTGTGGTGTAGTCATTTGTTGAATAATTTTTATTTGTATGGGAAACTTGTCAGGCCACAAAATTATTTCTTACAGAGCTTTTGTCCATACAGTTATATAGGATCCTAACGTAACCAGAGCATGGGCCTGCTGCTGTAGTATAAAAGAATATATAACAAGAACATCCTTTTCTCTCTGTATAGATATTGAGCAACTTGCTTTAGTGGACTCTGCTTTGAGCAGAAGGGGTTGGACTAGATGATCTCCAGAGGTCACTTCCAACTTCAACTATTCTGTGATATAGATATAGGTACCATCATGAAGTAACATACCAAGAAAAAATTAGACCCTCTGATTGTAATATGTTGTTCTTTGCACAGTGCATTTCTTACCAGCCAAACCAGGTGTTTTAAGATGCAAAATTGAAAAGGGGAGATATGAAACATGAAACACAAAAGGAAGAGTTGGCAGATACTGTCTTCATTATCCAACACAAAATTGTCTATTTCCTTTGAAATGCAGATTTTGGTTAAAAGAGGAAAAAGAAGAGAAGTAGCATTTAATTCATATTCAGGTTGATGTGAATTTTTTTAAAGGAACAGATAAAATGACTTGGAGGAGGGGTATGTGCTAATTTTAGGCTTGCACAGACTGTCTTTTGAGCTGCAGGAAAGTATCATTGCTTAATTTTTAGCAGTCTTCATCACTGAGGAGTATTGCAGCTGGGACTGGTGGTTATTTGGTCACTTTCTAATTGCAGCTGACTTTATTCACAAGGGGGACACTGCTTGTACTTTTTGTATAATTCACAATTATAAGAGGAATACAGAAAAAAATATACATTATTTTAAATTGAGTTGTGATATGACCATATTGTCATTAAATGGAGTTATGCCAGTGTTTAATTTGGGACACTAACTAACTGGCTAAACAGTTTCCTTGCTTTTTTGATTTACATTCACTCTTATTGCTGGTGAGTGGGAAATCGGGCTGCTGTAAGTCAGTGGATGAGAATTAAATCAACCCCTTTTTCTCCTCTCCTTTGGAACTTATAATTTACCTTCAACTTCTGCTCTTACTGTTCCTCAGGTTCAGGTGGTTGGCCTTTCTTACTGGGAGCATTCATTTAATGATCATACAGAGTTCAGGTTAGTGCGGTGCTGACTAGGTAAATTCTCTGGCTAGCACAATATAGATCTTTCCTTCAAGCTGGGCTGCAGATTCTGGTTTGTGTACTACACTTTTTTTGGTTCTTATAGTACCACTGAAGAGGTTATTATCCCCAGCTGTTTATCTCTTCTTCCCCCTCTGCAGTATCCCTGTGATTATCGCTTCTCCACTCTGCTACTGTAGCGAGCACATCCTAACCTGCTTCAGTCAAAACAGGTTAATCTGCACAAATGTACAGTTTTTGCTAACCAGCCTCATTTTGACTGGAAAAAGTCACAGGCCCACCTGCCTGAGGAAATCTTAGGGTGCAGTATTCTCTGCTGCCAAGGGAGCACAACGGAAGACAGAGGTGGGATGTGAGGATCTTCACAGCAAAATCTGAACAAAGTACTTAAGGCTTGGGGGTATCTATGCTGTCATCCAGGGATAGAAAGTGATTTTTAACAGTGAATTGCATGTAGGTGACTGTAACTCAGGTAGGAGCAATATTCTTTTGATTTAGCTGGGGTTGAGAGACACGTGTTCTTATTGCTCATATACTTGAAGTAGTCCTGGCAAATTCTGTGCCCTCTCTCTTCTCTAACTTCCCCATCTGTAAAATGGAATGATATTTACCTCCCATGGACTTTGTTGGAAAAAGTTGTTCAGGGTTAACAAAGTACAGAGGTATCACTAGGTCTGCTGTTGTACTGAAAAATAATTCCATTCCATAAGTTTGGCGTTACATACATGAGTTTATCTAAGAATTGAAAATTTTCTTGAGAAGAAAGCTGTAATAGTCTTTGAAATTAAAATATTACTTGTCTCCTACAGCTGTCTTTGTAGAATGAAGTATTTCAGTGAATATAGCAAACATTTGCTGTCCAGTGTCTTTGCTAGGTGTCTGCACCAACTCAAATCTCTTATGATTTTATGTAAATCAACGATGAGAGATGGGGAAGAAAGAAATATGAGTACACGACACATTAACAGAATAGCAACCAAGGGCAACTCTGGTGGAAGGGAGGCTTGCTTTCTTGTGAAATGTTAATCCTAGGTTTATATTGCTTTTTTTTTCGACTAAGAACAAGATAGGGAAGTTGTTTTTAGGCTACACATGCAGGCATGTAGGGTGCTTGGTCACTAGTGTCTGCTTGGATAATACCACTGAATTCTATAATCATTTTTCATGACATCTGATCTCAGTACAACAGAGTGGCAAATAACACAATGATGAAAAGGACTCATTATATGCTCTACCAAGAAAATCATGAACCCTTTTCACAGATTCTTCTAGTTATAACTATGTGTTGATTACATTTCTTTGTGCTAAGTAGGAAAAGGATTATACTGTATTAGTATAAATGGCTTTGCCAAAGTGGAAGCTTCACCGGGATATTTATGGAATAATCAATGTGTCATAATGTAATATATGTTCCCTTTGACTAGACTTACATTTTTGATTAATTCTGATCTTTTTCATTTCTTTTGGATCATAACCGACACCATGATAAACTGATAGGTGTGAAATAATTCTGCCATACTTTGGGTCCCTATTTCCAGCACCACAGATAAATAAAGAGCTTGATTATCCTTACACATCATAAAGTACTCTAATAGATTGTTTTAAATTAGTGTCCTCTAAACATAATAATGGTTGATGAAATATTTTAACTTTATTAATATATGCTGGTCTGTCGTGAACATTTACTGTGCTGATTGTAGTAAACTCCTACATGTCTAGCAATAGAGAGTAAACTCTTAGCAGTATTCTGGTGTAATGTCTTGTGATAACAGTTGGTGTAATGGAGCAGGAAAATGATGAGTAAATAGGTGGCCTATGTAGTATTTTCCCTACTTCTTGGACCTCCATTTAACTCCTTGCTATCCTACTAGGCACAGTTTGGTCTTTGCAGAAATGTTCAGATGCTGTTACACAGAGTTAAGCACAAGATCTATTATATATAGGTATTAACTTTTGAAGTCAGACTAACTTAGAGTTCCTTGTTAAAGCAAGTATTGTATGCAGAGCTAATATAAAATGTAGTAAAAGGTATGTGCAATGCTATGGGGGACTTCAGAACTGAAATTTAATCTATTGTCAATCCCTAATCAGAAATCCCTATTTTGTTATATACTTTTATTGTTATATACATTTCTTGTTATATACATTTGCAAATCTAAATTTGTATGTAACCATTACACTTTGCTACTTTAATATAATCAGGTTCATGCTGATGAGCTTTCAGAGCTGGTGTTAGCATAGCCCAGGTGGGATAGAGTGCAGCATCTCAACATTTGTCCCGAAGATAGGAAGAAAGAGGAAAGAAGGGGAGAGATGAATTCTAGTTTCCTCTTCTGAATCAACAAAATTCATAAACCTTAATGCTGGTAAATATTAAGATGGGGATTTATCAAGTAAGGAAGATGAGCACTGAACATGTATCTTTTTCTGGACTCTCTTCTGAGGAACAGGTAGCCAGTATGAGGGAGCTAGAACAACCGAAACCCTCATCAACTCTCAGTTTGCTGCTGTAAAACCAATACCATTTGTCATATGACTGTCAAAGCAGCATAGCCACAAAAAGAACCCCTCAAAAAGCTTCAGAAACACTAAGCTAATGCATTTATCCATCACACCAGTATTTCTCCATGTTTTTATGCAGAATCAAAACTAAAAAGTCATGTCTCATCCACTCCTCTACCCACTTACTCTCTCCCTTTCTTTGGCTAAAGCTGTCACATGCTGCTGTGTAAATCATCTCAGTCTTTTTAGTGATGGTGGTTGAAGTTTGATGACAGAGATGGGAAATGTTATGAAAGTATAATATTTATTTCCTGTATTGTGCGCCAGAAAATAAAAGATAATAATCTGGTCCGTCGGAACCAGCAAATGCTTTACCTTCTCTTATTCTGTGAAACTAAAACTTTTATACTGTTTTATGTTGCTCTTCTGTACTTTTTTTCAGCTTCAGTAAAAAAATGGCTTTCATTTTCTTGTAAGAGACAGGAGTGACAGGGTGAGTCTGAGAAAAATTTAATTTCGTGTTCTGATTGAATAATTTCATACGGAAGCATCTAGTATGGCAGCTGAGTGTGGGAAACAATCACAGCTAACTTTTTTGTATGTGTAGGATGTGGGGACAGAGGAAGCATTTGGATAAACCCATAATGATCATACTTCTGATTTTATTTGAAAGAAATACAGGTTTGGCTGGACATTCTTTCAGCTGTCAATTGTTCTAATGTGTCTTACAACTACAATGAGGAAAAAATTGCCATCAGAAGCCACCTGTAGCAGCTCTTTTGCTTTTCAGGTTAGTGTAGAAGGGTGGTTACATAATGAAATAATCTACAAAGTTGTCTGCCAAGGCTTTGATCTGTGGGTCTTTCTTCTTTCTAGATAGCATGTCTCCTAAAATCATGAGAATAAGCAAAACATATTGTATGCCTCAGAAAATAAGAAGTGAAATAGGTACAAATATTGCTGTTTCAATCTCAGAGAATTTTTACTAAAATTGACTTCAAAATTCCGTTACAAGGTTTCACATGGTTTTTCACTCAACAGGCTGAATTATCGCAACACCGGCGGCCTACCTAACAAAAACATGCAAGTTGACAAACAAACATGAAATAAAAATAAAGATAAAACCTGTGTGCCCCCTGATGCACAAAAAAAGCTATAGCTGTGATGAAGTATAGTTACAGCTTTAAGGTTTCAGGGAGAAGTTCTTGCTGTCTCCTAAATCCCCAGCAGACTAGGATGTTACATTAATTTGTTCTCATGGCTGAGATAATACTTGAATCTGTTTCAGTGTGATCAGGAACGTATTTGGAACACTTCTACTCTTCAGGACAACATACTTTATCTGGGAACTGTACAGAAGCCAATCTTCGTCCAGTCTTCTGGAGTCTTGCTCCCCATGTGGAATTGTGGCTCTTCTCTGAGAGTAGAGTCTCTTTGTAGACACGCATCAGCATGTCTGTATCTAGGCGTACATTTTCCTTGTTGCAGCATGGCTCTGTTGCCTTAAAGTGTTGGATTCTGTGCACCACGTAAATCTTGTTAGCGAGTTCTTCTAATTGGCCAGGTAGAGCTGCAGAAGTTGATGGGTGTGCAGGTGTGTCAGATGTGGGCATCAAGCTAGAGGGGAAAGAGGGAGGGAGAGAGGACTTAAGGTGAAGGCCAACATGGTGAGCATCTGTTTTGTCATAGTAGACTTGACAGGTCTATAATTTCGTTCTTCTCCGTACCTCTTCTTCAGTGCAAATAAAAGGAAGACATATATTGCCCAAATCATGAACAGACCTCATAGGGGAAATCACATTTTAAATTATTTGAGAACTTTTTCAGAAGTTTCTTAAGCACTCTTATAAAAGTGTGGTGCAGTGCAGAAATACTAATACCACATATTACTTCCATCGTATCATGTCTACATATTTCAGACTTCCAAAGACAACCAAATAAGGAAAATATAAACTATTGTGTATGTGCTTTTCTATTTTTGTAATAGGAAAGTACTGTTCAGTTTTTCAAAATCTAATGATTTGTTATGTACCATAAATCCTCATAAAAATGTAATTGCATGTAATTTATGCACATTGAGTACTAGATGTTGCACACAACTATATAATTAATCAATGGATCAGCCTGATTTTTTCTGCATCTGTTATTGGAGTAAACATATTGCAGCAGCTATACTTATAATCTGTACATATGTACAGACAAACATTTTGAAGAGGAGGCTGGTGTGTTTCAAATTTACATAACAGCTTATTTTTCTTAACATCTTTTCCTGTTTATTAAACCATAAGGACATTACATCATTTGGAGTCAAAGCAAAAAGAACTGTTGTAAATATAGATTAAGATTTCATCAGATATTAGCAATAAACCTAGTCTAAATTGAATGTCTGGGAATAATTCCAATTTTTATCAAATCATACACTCATTTTATAACGTTTCACTGAAAAATAACAGGAAACGAGAAAATGTAAACGCATAAGTTAAGTTTTCAACAGGTCTCAGAATTTTTAAGTGCCAAACATGTTTTGCATGCTCAGAATCTATTGACCAAAATCCTTTTTGAATTACAAATTATTTTCAGCTTGAAAGCCTGTTGTTAGGGAAATGCAGGCTGTGAATGCTAATTTGGATCTGCTTTAGCAATTAAGAACTGTAGTTTGAGCTGGACACATTTTGTTTGAACAATTCTTTATTATAAATGTGTGAATGCAACACCTATGAGCTATGCTGATGAAGTAACTATCGAGTTTAACAGACAAGGCCAGTAATTAGACACAATATTTTTGAAACTGATAAAAAGCTCTGGAAAACTGGTACAGTTGCAAGGCTGTGTAGAAATTAATGTCTTCTGTTTTGTAGAAGAGCTTCAGGAGACAAGTTTTGCTGTAAACCCCTGTGCAATAATTTGGGTGCTCTTTCAAAGTGATAGACAAGAACTACTAGGACAGATTAATAAAATCACCACTTTATAAACATTTTTACAAGAAAATGTAAACATTTGCATACAATGTTTATTGCTATAAAATTGCTGAAGTTCAGTAAACAAAAAGTTTTAAATGTTTCATGTTTTGACATTGCACTGAAAATGTGCTCAGCTCTGGAAACAAGAGTCTGCTAATTTTTAATTGATAAAATGAAAGGTGAGTTGTTACACTGGAAGGAAATGGTAGGACAGAATTGCACCTTTTCTTCAAAAAGCAAGCTGCTTCACACCTTGAGTAAACGGAAATACATAAAGATGTTTGAACAATGTAAAACTTAGTTTAGAAGTTAATGGTGAAAAAATATAAACTTGAATAAATATTTAGGAAAAATGTATTCATTCAAACTCCAGAGATGGTAAACAAGTGGGGAGAAAAGGCCTTTTGTGATTAACATTCTCAGTTTTCAGCTATCTATTATTATAATGTACGTGATATGATCACAGGTTATCTTTCAAGACTCAATTAAAGCAATTATAGCCCTATTGAAAGCCTGCTGAAGTAAATGCAAAGATATCATTGATTTCAGTTTACTTGGATTTGAAGCCTTATTGGCTACTTGTGATTATTGTTTTCAGTTTTAAAAATCTTATTTCTTATGATAGAATGTTGAGAATGCAATTCCTTGCCCTTTCTCTGAGTATTTTTCATTATTATTAATTCGGCCAGTATTATATCTTCATTTCTTCCATTTTAAGCTTTTCAGGGTTTCACAAAGATCTGTTCATTTATATTTTTACTATCTATCTACCAAAATAGCAGTTTCAGAAAAGGTAAGAAATGTTTATCTCTTTCCTCCAGCCTGGATTCTTCATGTTGCTGAGAAGCACTTGAAAAGCCCCTGAGCTTTTTTAAGGAGAATTTCTCCCGAACAGGCACTGCAAAAAGTTGCATGCACCCAAGACTCTGGTGAAGATCCAGAGCAAAGAATGTGTAGTTGGGATAGAAAGTGAGACATCTGAGAGTGGGAAAAGGCAAGGGCAGTTCACAGCTCTGCTGAGACCTGGGAACGCTTGCTGCAGGCAGCTGGGAAATTCTTCAACTCCCATAACCTGTTGCTTTAGGAGGGAGCATGTGAGATTAGAAAAAAAATTTTTACTCTTCTCCTTAACACCTGTGCCAGTTTGACAGTGAAGTATGGTCAGAATATATGATTGCAAATAGTACTGTCCAGCCTGAAAGCGTATAAGCTTTCTGCCTGAGTTAGTAGCAAATTATCTCTATCAAAGATGATTTAATGACCAAATTTTAATTTCAGTGTGAGAATTTGGTCACTGGACCAGTCATAGAGCAGCATGGTGTCATAACTATCTTCTCTGTGAGTGTGTTTTGTTATGCTCAGCTTGCTCAAATTTATGTCTCTGTATATGAGATCTTGAACAGAAATAGGGCAAATAAGGCTTTATTGTTTTAGAATGCAATACTCCTTTCTTTGAGAATCATGGCAACAGTTCGCATCTTCTAAATGCAGAAGTAGAAAAAAACATTATCACTTCATCTTTTTTTATTTGGTGGTCACTTTAAAATCCCAAAGTTTTTTCAGCTTAGTAAAAGGATTAGAAAAAGGAAATTTTCAGAACAATACATTTTGGGGTGGGCTGGCCATAAGGCTGTTTTATATATCGGTTGACATGGCAAGGGGCAGCCTTCCCTTCCCCCAGCCACTTCTTCGGTCCCACTACCTTATGTTGACTTTGCAGTGAGCAAGGTCAGCTCACGTCTGCCCAAAAACTTCTCAGGGTGGAGGAGATGAGCAAAGGGAGAGTGTTCAGCATTGCCAGCCTAAAAGTGTGTTCACTTTTTCGGTTGAAGTGTAAAAGAGCAAACACAATGGGCAGCCCAGACAGAGCTGGAGCGCAGAACCAGGACGTCTGCCCATAGTTGATTTAGCTTAGGCTGTTCTTGGAGCCTCACCTGCTCATGTCTGCAAAATGCTCGCTCACTCTCCTTATAAAGGGCAATGGGACTTGAGTCTCCCCTCACTTGTACTACTTGACTTGATAGCTGTGGGGGAGGATGCCATTTCTCCACTACATCTTGACTAATACTGGAAAACACTGTTGTTCTGGTTTTGTATCACTTGGTTTGTGCTTGGTTTGAACGGCTCTACAAGAAGCAATGCACTGGAAGGTAAAGCCCACTACAGGTCTTGTCTTGTGTATAATCTGCATAAAGTTGAATAAAGGTTTTGTAAGGCGCTAGCATAACTCACGGGGCCGGGGGTGGTGGAACAAAACAAAAAACACCCTGAAAAGCTTTAGGATATAGAGACCCTCAAGCATATTTATGTGTAGGGAGAGGATGGTGAGTATTTTGGGCTGATGAAGTGTTCCTTGTGTAAACGTGGGAAGTAGATGCCACTGTTTAGTCTACTTCTGCTTTCTTATGTTTTGAAGTCACTGTTTCAAACATCAAATGTCCCTATCTTCTATACTGTATATTGTGTTATAGTAGTCAAAGCGATCATTTTAAAGCTATATTTCTACTTCTTTTTTTAAAAGCAAATCTGACTGTAAGATGGTATGTCATTTAGAAAAATTAGTAAAGTGGTTTCATGGAGGAAATAACTTCTGGAGACTCATAGAAAATGTTGTGATTGATTGTCCTTCTTGAGGGTAACTGGAGCAGTTTAGATTATTAATGTGGCAAATAACAAATGTCAGAGTATTCTCTCTTTCTTCTGAGATATTACATGGAGGTTTGCAGAGTACGTGAAATTTAGTCCTACTCCTGCAGTGGCAAATGGCAAAATGTGCCAAAACGATCCATGAAGCAAATAAAATAAAGCTCTTAAATGAAAGCTTTAGCTTATAGTATTTGCAGGGCAAGTCAGTTACTTGAGAACAGTTAGTGGCAATAAATTACTTTAAAATGTGTTACAGATGGGGCCGGCATGTTTTTTCTCTTCCACTTCTTGGATTGGATTTGTGCCTGAAAAGATATGGTGACGTTTTTCAAGAACTAAGTTATAATGATTTTTGGCTAGAAGTAGCATTCTATTTTAAAAAATACTTTAATTGTCTTAACACCATACCTTTGTTATGCTGTTGTCAGATCCAGGAGAGGAGAAAAGTATAAAACTATATCAGCTGCTAGTTTAGCAGTATAGATTGGAATAGTAGAGCTTTTTGATACTCCTCTATCAAAATACTTGCAGGGTTGCAATTATAGTGGCAATAAAAGGGCTTTTACAGGCACAGAATATTTCGACTTAACTGTGATAGGCTGTGTCTTTAAAAGCACATTATATGATACTGTAAGCTTCACCTAAATTAGAATGATTTTGTATCATGAGTCTTAGTAACCAAAGTCATTCCTGAGATACTCTCAAGAAGTCTACGTTTTCTAACATGGATGAAGTCCATCTTTGCCTACAGCGATGCACCTTTTCTGGAAAGGCTCTTGTATCTAAAGTATCTTGATATAGTCATCTCCGTTGGTCATCTTCAGGCCTGGAAAGGATTTCAGTAGTTATGCTGAACAAGAAAAGGGTGCCTGAAAGGTCTGAGGAAGAAGTAGGTAAATCAACTATAATGGCCACAGTTTAGAAGAATATAATTTTCAAGCTACTTTTTAATGTCTGAAGGAAAATTGTATTCGTAGAAGAACAGAACTGAAAAAGAAATATTTTGAAATTAGTTTCTTAAAAATGCAGGTACAGATTAGTCTAAGAGGTTAAAATTAAAAAGAGAAAGATGTATTTGGACAACGAGCTGTGACAGCTGTTGTTGCTGTTGCCTTTTTTAAGAATATGAATGGAAAGATTGTTTATATAAGTGGCTTGGCCTAAATGTTGTTCCAAAATTTGTGCCAAATACATAAATTATTCTTAAGATACTTTGGATCAAACTTTGTCTCCTTGGTTGCCTGGGTGGCTCCTATTGATTTTAATGAACATTGCATATGTTAATTCAAGCACAAAATTGGCCTTATGATACTAAGTTACTGAGGTTAAACTATAAAACAAGTTGTTTCTATATGAATGTGTAAGCAAATTTTAGGATACTTGAGGAATACATTTGTCAGATGCATGCAAACTTTTACGGCCATTCCATTAGGCAATTGTAAAATGCAGGAGAGAGGTATATTTCTTCACAGTCAGACGTTATTAAAATGTTTTTAATAGTCAAATCCTGAAATATTCTTCATTCTGTTGCGTATTAAAAACATTATTCAAAAAAATTTGCACTGTTCCAAAAAAGGGGTAGTTTTTGTGATTTGATTTGTAAAAATCGGCATTTACAGTAAAGATCATATGTCTATTTTATGTTACAAGTAATAATTCCATAAACACTTTCAGTATACTAGCAGTTTTGCTGCTGGGCACTGGCAATTTTACATGGTGGTAGAGAAATTTTATCTGTCTTGTGGAGGTTAGGGAAAAGAGACAATTGTATTTTTATTATATGGCATCAATTGATGCATTTGTTCAGACAAATATAGGATGGTTACCCTAAGGTGCTTATGTATTGCTCTCTAGGCACTTGCCTAAAGAAATACTGTGGAAAATAAAAAATGACTAAGACTGAATAAGCAAAAAATAGTTCCTTGGTGGTTTTATGCATAGACCTAAACATATTTGAAATGTTACAGCAATTGAAAATTATATAAATTCGAATTGAGTTGAGGGACAAAAAATGAATAAAATCACGTAACAAATGTGACTGGCAGCGAAACAAACCAGATTATATCTTATGTCTTGTTCAGAAGTCTCTTCATGAGTACTTTTCTATCTACTGTTATGACTGAGTGTTCTTACAAGATTATAAATGTCTGCCTGAAATACTTGTTACATAAGTATTCTATTTCCAGGAATACTCTGGAATATTACAGTGGTTGGGTAAGAAATGGTTATTCAATACGATAATCCCACCATGCTAATCAAATTAACAATACTTTGACCAGTGGTGGGGCTTAACTTGAGATTCAGACACCTGAATTTTGGATTCTATACAATTTAGACGTGATGGAGGTATCCAGGCTCCCTCTGTTGTCAATGCAGATGAAGTTAGTACAGTCAGTGACTTCCAGAGAGCTACTTATCTCACCCTGTAGGAGACACCCGTACTGGGTCCACTGAGTGGTTTTCCACATGCCATTGACTGTATTGACTAGATCTCCATCAGCTAACGGGAAGGTGAGTCCCCGTCTCACGTGTAGACGTGCAGCTTACATCTCTGAAGCTGAATCCCACGGAAGGGCTGTATTGTTCCTTTACACCTAGTTCTGTTTGAGCTTCTGTAGAGTCCTGGAGGCGTCCGTGTGGGGCTGGCAGGTGTGACAGATACCTGAAAAAAAGGTGTTTGCCTTTCAGGAGTGGCAGCTGGAGGCTAGTTGCCACCCTGTGCGTTAGATTACATATAGGTACCTGTGAATGGGCAACTGTCTTATGTACTTCCTTTCCTGACATTTGGTTTCAAAAGGAGTTTAACTCTTAAAAGAAAATCCCTAAAACGTTTCATTAAAAGAGGTAGCTATATAGGAAACAGAAAACTTAGAAATATCCTGAGTGAATGAAAAGCTGTAGTATTTGATAACACATTAATATACCCTCAGGGATGTACCGTGGTCCTTACAGATTGCTTCACATGGCAAGCTTTGCAGGACTGTTGTTTCCCTATACCCTCTTCTATTTCCCTCATCCAGTGCCGTTGTTTTCTTTCTTGCTTTTGCACGGAGTCCTCCAACCTGCCATCTTACCACTAGTGCCCAACCTAAGCCTGTTTGTATTGAGGTGAGTGGTAAAAAATGACATCCAGTTAGAGCTGCTGCAACTCCAGAGCCCTCAGTGAAGATTTTTCAGGATTGTCATGTTTTGCAGTTTACAATGACAGTGACTACAGAGCAGCTCACAGGTGCATGCTCTATCCAAAATCAAGCATGCTGGTACTCTTATCTAGACATGCATTACCATGAGATTTAGGACGCCTCTGGGAAATCCCAGGGAGTCTGTTCCTCAGATTGGTGGGCACCTGCAATCTGTGCTGATTTTATCTAGAATTCTGAATCCTGGTTGTGACCCTTTGGCTATACTTCATTAACTAGTGTGCATTTCCTTGCATATATTTGCACAAAAAGGCAAGCTATCCATTTCATCTGTCAGCATACAGAATGCTGTGCAAAGAGCTGCTTTTCAGACAGTTGTTCTCTGGGGACTTAATACCAACATACTTCCATAATCTTACTCTCTGATTCCTCTGAGACCTTGCTCAAGAGTCCCATTAAGATGAATGGCAGAAAACTAGATGAAGCATTACATATCCCAGATTTCCACTTCACATTTTTTGCTGTGCTACAACATCACCTTTATCACAATTATATTCAATTTCATAAAATCATAGAATCATTTAGGTTGGAAAGGACGCTTAAGATCATTGAGTCCAACTGCTAAAGATCATTTCGTCATCTTAACATTTGCACACTATCATAAGTCACTTTAGGATGACTAGAAGTATAGTACTATCAATCTTAATCAAAATACACAGCTTCCAAGCTAAAGTTTAAAAAAAGAAAGCAAGCTACATATTCAGCCACAATCCTAGAATTCTTTTAGGAATAATATCTGCCAGCTAAATTTCATATTTAAGAAGAACTTTGCTTGCTCAATTAACAATCTAAGTTTATACAGTGAAGTAATGCAGTGATGCCTGTTTGAACTGCAGAGGTGAACTACCACATTTATGAATGCTGAAAGCAGAATGTGTTCCTGGGGCGCAGTCTGTGACAGTCTGGACAGCCAAATCACCTTCCCTTCTGTCCTGGAAGTAGAAATGGTCAGTGGCCTGCCTGGCCCAGACTATTGCCAGGGAAAATGTACCCAGCTCAATTCTTCCAGCACAAGGCTGAGGTTTGATTTAACAGTTTATTATGTTCTATGATAGTTTAATCAGAACTATTTATTTATTAACTCAGCTGCCAGTTTGTCCCACTTACCTCTCAACACCATAATGTTAACCTTTATTACTCAGCCTTGGAGGGAAAATGAGATATTAGTTGTTTTTTAGACTGTGGTTTTATGACGGGCTTAAGCTGTTGTAAGTGCAGGCTCTCAATTAAAGAGGTGTTTACAGACTCCTCTCTCCTTCCCTTTTGCGCACGTCCCAGACCAGACAGCTAGTTTTTATGAGGCTACTGAGTGAGCTGAATAGGGAAGTTTACTTGGCTAAAAACTGGTCAGTTTTTCATCTAGGGTGCATGTTTTAGCACATTCACATGCAAAAGAATGCTAATCCCACTTCAGGACTGCCCCTCTTTTGGTGGCATTATGGATTTCGATAGAATCACAGAATCATAGAATGGTTGGGTTGGAAAGGACCTTAAAGGTCATCTAGTTCCAACCCCCCTGCCATGGGCAGGGACACCTTCCACCAGACCAGGTTTCTCAAAGCCCCATCCAACCTGGCCTTGAACACTGCCAGGGCTGGGGCATCCACAACTTCTCTGGGCAACCTGTTCCAGTGCCTCACCACCCTCACAGTAAAGAATTTCTTCCTAATATCTAATCTAATATACCCTCTTTTAGTTTAAAACCATTACCCCTACCCCTTGTCCTGTCACTATACTCCCTGATAGTCTCCCTCCAGCTTTCCTGTAGGCCCCCTTTAAGTACTGGAAGGCTGTTATGAGGTCTCCCCAGAGCCTTCTCTTCTCCATGCTAAACAACCTCAACTCTCTTAGCCTGTCCTCATAGGGCAGGTGCTCCAGCCCCCTGATCATCTTCGTGGCCCTCCTCCGGACCCACTCGAGCAGGTCCATGTCTTTCTTACACTGGGGGCCCCAGAACTGAACACAGTACTCCAGGTGGGATCTCATGAGAGTGGAGTAGAGGGGCAGAATCACCTCCCTCAGCCTGGTATCCACACTTCTTTTGATGCAGCCCAGGATGTGATTGGCTTTCTGGGCTGCAAGTACACATTGCTGGCTCATACTCAGTTTTTCATCCACTAATACCCCCAAGTCCTTCTCCTCCGGGCTGCTCTCAATCCAGTCATCGCCCAGCCCGTGTTTGTGCTTGGGGTTATCCTGACACGCGTGCAGGACCTTGCACTTGGCCTTGTTGAACTTCATGAGGTTCACCCAGGCCCACCTCTCAAGCCTGTCAAGGTTCCTCTGGATGGCATCCCTTCCCTCCAGCGTGTCAACCACACCACACAGCTTGGTGTCGTTGGCAAACTTGCTGAGGGTGCCCTCAATCCCACTGTCCGTGGCACTGACAAAGGTGTTAAACAGTGCCGGTCCCAATACCGACCCCCGAGGAACACCACTCGTCACTGCTCTCCACTCAGACATTGAGCCATTGACCGCAACACTTTGAGTGCGACCATCCAGCCAATTCCTTATCCACCAAGTGGTCCATCCATGAAATCCATGTCTCTCCAATTCAGAGACGAGAATGTTGTGCAGGACAGTGTCAAACGCTTAGCACAAGTCCAGGTAGATGATGTCAGTTGCTCTTCCCTTATCCACCAGTGCTGTAACTCCATCGTAGAAGGCCACCAGATCTGTCAGGCACGATTTGCCCTTAGTGAAGCCATGTTGGCTGTCAACAATCACCTCCTTATTTTCCACGTGCCTTAGCATAGTTTCCAGAAGGATCTGCTCCATGATCTTGCCAGGCAGAGGTGAGACTGACTGGCCTGTAGTTCTCCAGGTCTTCCTTTTTTCCCTTTTTAAAAATGGGGGTTATGTTTCCCCTTTTCCAGTAAGTGGCAACTTCACCGGACTGCCACGACTTCTCAGATATGATGGATAGTGGCTTAGCCACTTAATCCACTAGTTCCCTCAGGACCCGTGGATGCATCTTATCGGGTCCCATGGACTTGTGCACCTTCAGGTTCTTAGATGGTCTTGAACCTGATCTTCTCCTATGGTGGGTGGTTCTTAATTCTCCCAGTCCCTGCCTTTGCCTTCTGTTTCTTGGGTGGTGTGGCTGGAGCTCTTGCCAGTGAAGACTAAGGCAAAAAAGTTGTTGAGTACCTCAGCCTTCTCCATGTCCCAGGTAACCAGGTCTCCCATTTCCTTCTGGAGAGGGCCCACATTTTCCCTAGTCTTCCTTTTATCACCAACGTGCCTATAGAAGCTTTTCTTGTTGCCCTTAATGTCCCTGGCCGGATTTAATTCCTTTAGCTCCTTTAGCTTTCCTAACCTGATCCCTGGCTGCTTGGACAATTTCTCTGTATTCCTCCCTGTCCTTGCTACCTGTCCTTGCTTCCACCCTCTGTAGGCTTCCTTTTTGTGTTTGAGTTTGTCCAGGAGCTCCTTGTTCATCCATGCAGGCCACCTGGTGTTTTTGCCGGACTTCTTTGTTGGGATGCATTCATTGCTCCTGAGCTTGGAGGAGGTGATCCTTGAATATTAATAACCAGCTTTCTTGAGCCCCTCTTCCCTCCAGGGCTTTATCCCATGGTACTCTACCAAGCAAATCCCTGAAGAGGTCAAAGTCTGCTTTCCTGAAGTCCAGGGCAGTGAGCTTGCTGTGCACCCTCTTCACTGCCCTATAGATCTTGAACTCCACCATTTCATGGTCACTTCAGCCAAGGCTGCCCTTGAGCTTCACATTCCCCACCAGTCCCTCCTTGTTGGTGAGAACAAGGTCCTGCATAGTACCTGTTCTCGTTGGCTCCTCCATCACTTGGAGAAGGAAGTTGTCATCAACGCATTCCAGCAACCTCCTAGGTTGGTGATGCCCTGCTGTGTTGTCCCTCCAACAGATATCAGGGTGGTTGAAGTCCCCCATGAGGACCAGCGCTTGTGAACGTGAGGCTGCTCCCATCTGTCTATAGAGGTCCTCATCCCCTCAGCCTGCCTGGTCGGGTGGCCTGTAGCAGACCCCCACTATAATGACACCCGTCCCTTCCCTCCCTTTAATCCTGACCCAGAGGCTCTCGGTTGGGTCCTCATCCATCCCCAGGCAGAGCTCCAGGCACTCCAGCTGGCCTCTGACGTAGAGGGAGACACCCCATCCTCGTCTCCCCTGCCTGTCCTTCCGAAAGAGCCTGTATCCTTCCGTTCCAACACCCCAGTCCTAGGAGCCATCCCACCACGCCTCCGTGATGCCAATAAGGTCACAGCCCTGCAAGTGCGCACGCGCCTCTAACTCCTCTTGTTTATTCCCCATGCTACGTGTATTTGCTTATGCCCATCACATAACCATAACCTAAAAGGTATAACAATTAGAGATACTTATAAAGAAATTTAGCATGTAAGTGTAGTCTTTCTTGCTCATGAGGCAAGGGAGATTTAGGTTAGATATTAGGAAAAATTTTTTTACTGAGGAGAGGGTTGTCAAATATTGGAATGGGCTGCCCAGGGAAGTGGTTGATTCACCATCCCTGGAGATATTCAAAAAGCGAGTGGACAGGGTACTCCAGGGCATGGTTTAGGAGGCATGGTTAATGGTTGGACTTGATGATCTTGAAGGTCTTTTCCAACCGAAATGATTCTATGATTCTATGATTCTATGTATAGCATGCATTGAAAAATAATAGGAGGGAAGGCATTTACTTAATAACCTTTGAAAGAATTCCTTTGAAACAACATAGCTATTTTAGGTTACTTTGTTTTAATTTTTTAAAGTATTCAGACACTTTATTATTTAAAACACGATTTTTTTTAATTTTTTTTTCAAATAATATGTGAAACTATCTAACTTTAAAAGTATTACTCAGCAGTGTTTTTTCTATGAATCGTCATGTAAACTGATAGAATTTTACTCATTTTGGTGATCCGGTAGACTATGTTAAGGTACATGAAGAGATTATTGTGGAGAGGAATCACATTATCTCTTTTTACAAAAGATTCAATGGATACAATAGGGTTTCTAAACATGGGACAGAAAAACATTCTTTGTGTAGTGGGAATATATTTGGAAAAAGCTAAGTGTAGAACACTTCACAGAGTTTCCTGTTACATTTTGGCTTTTTGTTCCCGTTGTACTTTGGATTAATGGAATTTTAACTTCTATTTTTATAGAATGAAGCAATATTTCTGTTACATATGATCCTGGTACTTTTTAGAAATACCATATTTCTTGTTTGTTATTGCTGATCATCTTCACTGTTCTTTTGTGAATTTGTTTACTCTGAAATTAATAAAAATGCAAATTTATTTTCTTCAGATCTATTTTTTTTTCCTTCCTCTCACCTACACAAATGTGTATCATCAGTCTACTTTAGGTCAATAGATTTTCCATTAAAGCAACAAGCGTAACTCTGAGTACACTGAAAACTTTCTAGATTTACTATTATTAGATTGATTGGTCTATCAATGAGGTGGACAACAGACAATATTTAAAAATATTTAGGCCAAGCGATAGAATGTGAATTGCTCGCTTCAGAGCAGGGGATGAATATTTTTTTCAAGACAACCTCCTTTTCATTTTTCTGTTCTTTTTCCTCCTCCTTTGCCATAACTGCATGAAGAGGCATGCACAGATGCCTGCTGCCAGAGTGTGATACTTAACCTGACCGTCAAACAGCCTCACAAAGGACGGCTTTTCAGGTCCCCCAGTGAAACAACCACTGCATTTTATTATGGCGTGAAATTAGAAGTGAAAAGCCCTATGGCTCTTGCTGTTTAGTTATGCGGAATATGTCGTTTCTGATGGTGATGGTAGTGCTGGGAGGGAAATAGAAAGGCAGGGAAGAGAAACAAAGTAACGATTTAGACAAAGAGGACCCCCCTTTTTTTCGTCGTCTCTGATTGTTAGGTGGTCTATAAAACCATGGTACTGTGGTGGCTACAAGCGAAAAGAACATTTAGTTGCGGCTCTTTCATTCAGAAATGTATGTGTGAATTTGCAGGGTGATGTATAAGGATAGTCATCTGTTATCAGAAGAGTTCAGTAGTTTAACTCATTTATAAAACAGCAACAAAAACCTTGACTTTGCTTGGAGAGAGCAGCGCTGCTGACAGACACTTGAAGTTGCATAGCAAGATGGTGTTTATAACAAGACTGTGTGTGGTTATCTGAAGCTGCCTTGTAACAGATTGGGAGGGGAAAGTGCCAGCTTGAAGAGGCTTTCCCTTGTCTGTCTGAGATTAAAGGAATCATGTTTTCTCAATGAAAATTCTGTGCATATATAAAATGTCAAAATATTTATGCTCACTTTCACTTTAAAAGTATTATGTAATCACTAAAGCAAATATTCAACTATTAGGAGATGAAAAGACAGCTTATGAGAGAGACATTGTAGAGTGTAACATGGGCTTCTTCTCATAGAATCATTTAGGTTGGAAAAAACCTTTAAGATCATCGAGTCCAACCCTAAAGTTATCCATCAGCTGATCACTGTTGCTACTGCTGGAAACAAATTGTGAAAGCCCATCTGCAGTTCTAATATCTGGAAGGGAAAAGCTGTTACGTTTTGCAGACCCATATTGTTAGCAGTACATATTACTGGGTTTTTTACTAGATTACCTTCTTTGGCCTTCTTTGGACCCTATCCACATAGAAAGGGTGGCAGGGAACAGTGATCTAGAAACAGTAGGGATGTACAAGTGGAAAGTTTCTGCCATGTTGCTTTACTCTCTAGGTTATAGATGCAATCTTGGAGAAGCTTTAAAAGCAGAAAGAAAGAGTTGGCATGACTGATCCATGATAGATTGGTGGAACAGATGCAAACATGACAAATCAGTTCATTGGTAAACTGCACTGTGGGACTACAGCCTGAAGGAAAAAAGTTCAGAGAGAGGCAAAACTGCTACTGTTTTTTAATTCAGGTAGTTAATTTCTTTATTCATTAATATGGTAGCTACGCTACCAAAGAATTCCATACATAAGCAATAGCACAGAAAAGCAGGAAGGCACTAAGCAATTAAAACTATTATCACTATCAGAAAGGAGTTTATTAGAAAAGAGCTTCTTAACCTTTTTAGACTGTATCACTCTTCATTTGATTTAAAATTATTTATGCACTTTGCCACAGTACATATCTTGTGTGCACACTAGTGCTCCAGGCTTGACTTGCTGCTTCATAGCATTTTGCCGATGCTATGCCTTGTATCTTGACAGGTGAAACCTCAGAATGTGGAGATTTAGAATAAGGGCTAGGAAGTGTTTTGAAAAGGGACTAATTGGCACTTGATGCAGCACAGAAAACCAAGGCAATAGGATAGGAAAACGTTCTTTGAGGCAACAGTTTGAATAGGGATAATTGGAACAACAATTTTACAGCCAGTGTAGGTTGGTAGAAGAAACAAAGATGTGAAAAAAGGAGAATGTGGCAAAGAATATTATCTCTGTAGTAAAGAAGTGGTGGTGGAATAGCTACTGCACTGAGACATAACCAAAATATTTGTACCTATTATAAGCATTTCAAAAGAACTTCAGGAGGATCAGAAAGTGCTGCTAGGGCATGCCCCTTCAGGGTGAGAGGTTCACATTTAAGGCTCTTCTCTAGAGAAGAACTCATTGCCTATACAAGATGAAACAGCTTCAGCAGGAGAGAGAAAGCTCCATCAAATACTTTAAATTTAGGGCATTCATCTTGAATGTAGGAGGTTTAAGTTCAATTCCATGTTTCAAAATCAGGCAAAATAAGAACTCAAAGGTGGTTTTTGGTGACTGTGTTAAGCTCTAGGCTATGAGGCAGGCAAAGGGATGAAAATACATGTCCCAGTTTCATCTGCTGGTACAAAACCCTGTAAACAAACTTTGAAAAGGACTGGTCAGGAATGAACCAATGTTTAGGAGCCAATTTTCTCTTGACATCGATGGCCATGATTTTGATAACAATAAAAACATGAAAAGCATCCTAGGATTGTTCTTCTGTCCTTTCAACCAAACACTTCTGCTGGCAAAGTTTGACATGCCAGACAACTAAGCCATACAGATAGTTATCAAGCTGTCAGTGTTGAAAGTTATTTTCACTCTAAAAGGATTAGAGTTGAAACTGTTGCATTTCTGCTACAGTGTGATGATATGACTTCTCTCCCCCCTCCCCCCCTTTTTTTAATAGTCATTTACTTTCCAAATATTTTATGTCAGAACAGTTCCTTCATTTTCAACACCTTCAGTGATTCTCACCATCAGTACATGTACAACTTTTCTGGTAGCTTTCACTTGCTGTTTAGTTCTGGGAATTTACAGCAAAGGCTACATGGACTTCCAGGAAATTTGACCTGAATTTCTTGGCAATGGTCTTGGTCTTTCTGGTGCTCTAATGCAGGGTGTTGGAGCATATGGAGATTTGAAATGGTGGATTTTCAGAGATCAGTGCAGTCAGAACAGCTTTTTTATCCAAATTTTTGAAACAGAGCCTCCATTTTAGGAGCAAAGCCTGTAATGCTACTATATATATGCAAAGGTCTGGACAGACTTAACCGATACACTGACTAGCCCTTTCCCTATCTCTATTCCAGGAAATACTGATCCTAAGTCATAAGGCTTCCTTTATTTGCTTAGGGTATTGAAGGCATTCGGTAACTCAAATTGGTAACACTTAAAATTGTGCTATTGGCATCCCTGATGTTTGTCTACTGAAATGAACTGGACAATTAAGAAAAGGAAGTTATTTTTTCAAGTTCATGTTTTTGTTAGATATCCAACAATTGCACTTCTGAAAATTTCCTTTACTGTAAGTCCTGATTTGATATTAGCAAGTTTGCATAATTGCGGAGAGCAGTAGTACCTGTCCATGTGCGTGCTTTTAGTCCCTCCACACCCAAGTAAAATAAATACACATCAAATGCAGCTATTTGCTATAGGAGTTTAAACTATGCTGCTTGGCTTTGCAGCCAGTAAAGCTTCTGCTCTGAAATAACCATTCGAATGACCAGACCAATCTCCAAAGTGCTGGTAACAGAGAAAACAGTTGCACCTAAAACTGCTGCAGTTTGCTTCAGTAACTGTATGTCTAAGCCTTGTAAAAGGCTGAGTAAACAGAGCTGAAATCAAGGCTTTGTCTACCTCCCTACTCAAGTAGCAAAATAGAGCTTCAAAGAAACATGTCAGTATGCTGTCCTTCTCTTACTTATTTGGATATTATTTTGGATAATAATATTTTTTTTCTGTGTCCTTCAGAATTCATAATTGGAAGATACTGTAGCTATGTTCTGCATGGTTTGATGAAGTGAAGGTTTTAGTTGTCTGTTATGAGACACTAACAGTCCCATCTGCAGAAACAATTTACATTTATTGAGAGCACACTGCTTGGATGTGAAACCAGAAGTAACATCATTTAATGCTGGTTTTGAAATGTAATTTTTAAAAGTATTTCAGTATTAACACCATTTTGAGGTGAATAAGGGTTGTTCATAACTTTCAAGACTTCAGTTCAAGGTGCCAGATAGGGAAGGTCTCACTTTGTAGGTTTATATTTAGCATATAGTTGGAAGATGTAATTTACCATCTTTTTCTTAAAATATAAAAACAATGAGGAAAAATAGAAAGAATGCAATTCCTGGAAAATTCTCTAAAGCAAGTGATGTGTTGTAAATTCCATATTTCACATGCAGGTTGTATGCGTCATCCTACTTAGATAAGAATTATTAAAAATAAATCTCAGTTGCATATGTAATGATATGTTTTGGATCTCTGTTATACAGCTTTTGCTAGTCTTTTCATAAGGGATATACCAAATTCTGCCAGGAAATATGGCGCTCATTCTTGTTGACAAAGACCACTGCTGGATGGCTTATATTCCCTCTTACTTTCTGATGTTAGAACTCAACACAAAATGCTGTATTCTCATAACTTAACCCTTAGTACTTTAATGCCAAATTGCTCTGGATGAGGTCACATGTGACTTCTTAACCAGAAAAGTCTGTTCGGGTGTGTCGTGGTTTAAGCCCAGCGGGTAACAAAGCACCACGCGGCCGCTCGCTCGCTCCTCCACCCCGGCCAAGGTGGGATGAGGAGAAAAATATAAAGGCAGGCTCGTGGGTCGAGACAAGGACAGGGAGGGATCACTCACCACTTATGGGCACGGGCAAAAGACAGGCTCAACTTGGGGAAGAAACAAAATCAATTTAATTTACTACCAATCAAGTCAAGACAAGGATACTGCAGGTGCACCCTTGGGTGATGTCATACAATGTAATGTGATGGTGGCCATGTGGCTGCTGTTCCCTGTCCCTGTCTGTCCCTACTTGCTCCTGTTGGACCCCGGAGGTTTGTGCTGCACTTTGTTACCTTACAATTGAAGAGGACTCAGAATAGTTAAGGTAGCTGTAACTACATCTCCAATAGAGACACCATTCCCTTAGTTTCAGTGCCAGCCCCAGGTATTTGGTTGGTACTTTTTTCTGAGCAGTTAAATTCTGAAAAATACAAAGCGGTCATCTGTCCTAAAACGTAAGGATGCACTGTCTGAATGTTGATTACAAATGAAGGATTTTTCTTTTTCTTTGTATATATATACTTTTATTAATTAGAATAAATTAGTACGTGCAGATGATAACAAATTCCACGTTAGTAACCTGTTCCTTGTCATCTCCCCCATCACAGTACATGTCAGGATGTCATCAGTACAGAACAAGAAAAAATACATTTTGAGAAAGACTAAGAAGTGCTCCTTAAAGGGATTTTAAAGACCCAGATCACTCTAACCAAGCACATTCTTTAGTGACCATTTAAAATCTAAGACCTGGCTTTCATTCAAAACCAGCTCTACAATTAGCAATACTTTCAGACAGTATCAGCTGGGTTCCCAGTGTACATGATAATGTCACAGAATAACCCCAACTGTAACTAATTTAATTAAGACTTGATCCTGGAATACAAAATCACTCCTTTTCACCAAATCATGATGCTCACTGACCTACAGGAGAGAAAACAGGCAACACAGTCAGGGAACCTTTCTCTGTCATTTAACCCATTTGTTTATTCAGTTACAAGGGAAAATATATTACTAGTGTAATTCTCATGAGAATCTCTTTAACATGAACAGAGGAGTAACTCCAAGTAGCCACACGAAACTGCTATTTTACATAAAAGAATACGCTTCGCAGTTGTTTCTATTAGACTTTCAAAGTTTTAAAGATACTTAAACCTCTCCCAGTCTACATTAAATTTAACTGAATTTTAGGAGCTGAAATGTCACACCGAGTTTCTAGAAAGTTGGTGACTAGTGCTCCGATGGTTCAGTCTGCTAATGGAGGAGGAGAGGCAAAAGAGGCAGAGAAGCAAGAGACTGACTCGGCTTAAAATGGATCCCAGAAAATGCTCAGAGGCTTCTTGAGCAGCGTGTATCGATCTACAAGCTAATACGACGGCTACTGATTCTGCAGTTGAACGCTCCTGTCTGGGCTCGGGGATATTTTTGGCCTGAGGAACCAGCTGATTCATTAGTGCATCTCCACCTCTAACGGTTTGTTTTAAACGAGGTAGATGTGTACAGGGGGTGCGTGACCTGATAGGGTGTACGAGCACCTGAAATTCTCATACCTGAAGTGCTGCAGTGTCTCATCTTCGGCACTTGGTCACTAGGAAAGGTGCCCACAAGCTTGAGCGCAGTACCCTGATACCGAGAACCACTCACATGGAGAATTACTCACGTGAAGCCTCCGAATCAATCAAACTATTGAGCGTGGGTTTTGGAGAGCATCCAGAATAATCCAGCAGGGGAATGAGAAAAGGTTTTTTTGCATCACAATTCTGGATTCACTTACCTGCCTCTGCAGGATTCCTCACTCGAAGTGCCTGAAATTCTCACGGCATATAGTTCTGTTTTCCTGAGCTTTTTGTTTTGTAACGTACATTATGAAACGGTCACACTTGTGTATTCTGGGTGGGTAGACAGCCCATACCTTAGGGCTGGTCAAAGATTTAAACTGGAGATGAAAAAAAAATTGAACGGGGATCTTTAAAAGAGTGTGTCTAACTTCAATTTCATAACCAAACACTTCTTTCATTTTAATATGCAGAATTCAGATAAGCTGCCTTGAATCTATGGAAGGAAAATACCCATCTTAAAGTTTATGAGGACATGCATTACCACAGGAAGATGAGAGACAAATAAATAGACTTTTATAAAATGATTTGACAAAAATTATGTGTGTTCCTAAAGTGGGTGGCCAAAGTCCTTCAGATGGATTCATTGGTCTCATCCCAGGATGCTTTTCTTCTGTTTCATTGCAAATTGTCAAAGAGTTGTGATTCTTACCTACTTGTACGTGTAATTAATATTTTCCTATTCTGCTAATTTATTTCCTTGTAGGTATAGCTTTTAGAATTACACCATGTCCTCCTAAGTACAGAAGCACCAAATCAGACTCATGCGTCAGTTTGGAGAATCTAATTTGGTCTTTGATTCAAACAGTAACATAAATACTGATATTTCTTTTTGGCATTAATAAATGAGATGTATCTTCTAGGAAGAGAACGTTTGAGGATTGTTTTTTGTGTGTGTGGGTCTTTTGGGAAAATATAATCCAGAACTAATGGGAGATTTTTTTTTAATTGACTTGTCGAAATTTTTTAAACTATAAATCTTCCTGATGCATCTCTTCAGTTTTATCATGAGAAATAGTTTCAATAAACACATCCTGCATCTCATGACTCATATAGTAAAGAAGAAAAGTAGTTGTTCAAACTGTTCAGAAGATAGTATGTTCTAAGATGCGATACCGCTAATACCTAATATTGTTCTACCAAGTTAGTGTGCTATTAATTGATTTGGACTGGTAAATATTCAACTGTGCATTTACTGTTCTGAAACCAAAAAATTGTGTTCTTTGGACAACTCACAGTCCAATTTTTGAGACACAGAAAGTAACAATTTCTATTCCTATTGATAAACAGCAGATGAAGATAAAAAAAATCTCAAAATCAGTTATTTCTCTCTTGCTGCCTGTTTATGTCTTACATTGTGTTTACTGCCACTATGCTAAGATTTACAGATTGAAAATCACTTTTCTCATGGTTCCTTTGGGTGCAGTTGTATATTTAAGTGTACCCATCACGAAATGATTCTAAGAGTGATGAACACTATATTCTCCTTTGACTTTGGTTGAATTCCTGACCCCAAGAATGTTCTCTGCTCAGTGCCTGATAGTGAGTATATGTATTTTTCAGGTGCTTGTCTTCATGACATGGCAGGTTCTTAGGAGACTGTACACTGAAAGGTGTTTTTTTCTTTTTTTTAACCATTTAAGTTCATTTAATTAAATACCTTAGGACAGCAAAACACTTACATATATATTGTAAACATAAATCATTAATTTCTGACCTTACTGTTGTGAGAAACCAGAATGGTGAATGATAATGAAAAGCATAATTATTTTCCAGCTATAACACTTTGATTCCATTCTTTTTACAACAGTTTGCATATGACTTGGTTCCCCTTTGGTGAAGGAAGAAGCCTTATTAGACAAAAGTACTGTGGGTAGACTCTTCTACTCTGAAAGAAATAATTGTTTGCTTTTTAAACAGTTATAAATATGTCATATCAGCTATTTAATTTAAATATAATATTTGAATAAATATACAGTATTTGAATAAATATTTATTTCAATACTTAAATGATGTTTAGCAATTCATTAGACTTTCAAAATTGCTGTGTTGGTGTAACTCTCTCCCATTCAAGTCAAAGGAAACATTTCCTAAGCAAAAGTGTTGGTGGACTATTTTGAAAATCCCTTTACTAACTACTGTAAATGGTATGCATCATATGCTAATGTCATAGTTGCTTTATTTATAGTTTAAAAATCAGAACAAAAAAGACTTCTGTAACAGGGCCCTTAACTGCAAATTAAAAAAAAAAAAAGAAATAAAAAAATACAAACCAAAATATTTTAAAGCAATAGTAATCCTTCTCCCTTGAATGAAACAGTACTTTCCCCTTGTTCCTAATTTTATACAGTCTAAGTATTAACAGAGCTATAGTCGTATCTGATATATTATACCTATGTGTGTGTGCATATGTACTCACACACACAAATTTTGAAGGACGACAAATGCTGCGGTGCTTTCTATTAGCCCTCCTTTTGGCTTTTGATGCAGTTGTTTAGTTCTGAATAACAGCTCTGCAGCACTCTGCATGAAGCAAGCAAGCCGACAACGTCCAGGTTTATCCACAGGAGATGATAAAACAGGTGCTTTAGGAGGATCCCATTTAGCAAGGCCATTGTAATTAACACCCATCATCTTCTGAAGAGTGCCACCAGCCCGTAAGGACTGGTTCAGCGTTTCGTATCTCTTCCCAGCCCAGCAGCAGAGCAGCCTTTGCGGGGTGCCGGAGCAGCGGTCAGTGGTGGCTGCAGGGGACCGGTGGCATCTGGGACATCCCCGGACTGCCGGGATGCTTCCCGCATCGCCGCCCGCCTGCCTGCTGGTGGTCTGCCAGCTACGTGCCTCGGCTTAGCTTCTGAGGGCGCGTGGTAATGTCTGCAAGGTGTTTTTTATTACATAAAGTAGAGGCAAAACCAGCTTGCTGCTTGGCCTAGATTCCTTTTTATCCTGGATAGAGGATTTCAGTATCCTTTTAACAGGCTCGCACATTTACACTAATCCAGAAAACCTGGATGTGTTCGCCTGCTGGGTGGGAATAGTTTTCTCATGGGTGTTTTAGATATTTCCTTGGAACTCTTCTGATCGGTGGGAAATGCTGTAGGCTTTCCTTTCGGACATCAAGGCTAAGCTAAACACCGGTGAAATAACTCCTGTTGGTCTGGGGCAGCTTTGGGTCAGGCCTTTGCTGAGTTGCATTGAAATTATTAGAAATGTATTATTGAAATTTTAAATTTTAAGATGTATGCTCTTTTTTTGTATTCTCTGAAGACTTGGATTTGAGAAAACGGATGTTATTGCCACTATGACTCACATTTTCTTGATTTTAACTTCTATTATGCATGGAACGATACCTGTCAGAAAACCTTCAGCTGCTGTCAATGTAAGGCCTGATTCAGCTTTTTCTTGAGAGAATTTTCAGCTTGGTGCTTGCCTTGGCTGGATGGACTAAAAATGGGGGAGATCCATAGCGGAGGGAAAAATGTTTTACTACAGTACTGTGCGGAGCACTGCAAAATGTGTGTTCTTCAGTAGACTCATCTTGATGTACATTCATAGCAAAGCATGCCAAAGATGAGAAAAAACGCACAACCCTTTCCAGATGAAAGATACAGCTCAGCGTGACGCATGTAAATGGGATGAGAAAGTTTAACAGAACCAGGCAGGCTAAAGTTTATGGGGACAGAGAGTTTATTGGAAAGCTGAAATGGATGGAAAAAGACAAAAATATGTCCACAATAGCCCTTCTTCAGAGCTAGCACGTATATAACACATTGGATCTGGAACACATTTCCCTCTCCATATAAAAAACATCAGGAGAGACTTCATCGGGAAGAAAAGGTATCTCTGTACCTGAGATTATTGCAATTCAGAGGATAAAGCTCACCAGACAGTGGGGGGATCTTAAGATCTCAGCTGATTTACAGTTTAAGTTGAGGACTCAAAGGTGAGACCTGGATCTGAGCTTCCAGCTTTTCCAGCTTCCCAGTTTAGGGGAACCTCATAACAGAGTAGCTAAGAGGGTAAATGCACAAACCTCAGTGTTTGTGAGGTGCTCTCACCTTTGCTGTTGCAAGCTTAACAACTACCTTTTTAGAAGGAGAGTCCCAAAGTCTTCTAGTGCAAAGTTATTGGCAACATTTCTGTGTGCTACCAGTTTTTTTCCAACCTACAGAATGGTGCAGCTCCACTAAAGCCAGGCAGTCGGCTTCTGCAGCAGCCCATGGTGCTAGGCTAAGCCCAGTGCTCTGAGGACTCTTCATACGGCAGGAGTAGGAAGGTTTTTTTGGTTATGTATAGGTAAGAGCTCTAATGTATAGGTAAGAGTACTCTAATCAGAGCCTATAAAGCTTATGATGGAGGTCTTATGGCTTGCTACATCATCTGTTTCCCTTGGAGTATTCTGAGAGCAGTCGGATTGCAGGATACTGCTCAGCCCTGGTTCATTTTTTCCATCTTGCCTTTAAAGTGTCTGAGTTGACGTGCCCATCGTCTCGGCCTGCCCTGATGGCAGGAGATGCTGGGGCTCAGCTAAAGCAGCCTGGGCTGTCCTGAGTGATTACTGAGGCAGAGAGTCAGCCAGTCCAGGCATCAAGTGCTGGAACCTGCTTGCGTTGCAGGTAAGGACATCCTGGTACACGCGCCTTGAACAAACCCTCTGAAGCATACAGCATCTTGGTATTTCCTTCCAGGAGTACCAACTGTTTTGTTCTAGAGCCCGCAAGAGAGGTGGGCCAGTCGGCGTGAACTTGGTTCTAGCTGTCACCTGAAGGTTGTGGACGTGCTGGTTTAGATACGCTCTGTGTGGCTGTGCAGCAGTGAAGCAAGAATTCGGAGAAGGCAAGGATATGGAAATCCTGACAGCTGTGAGGATCACTGACGAAGTCCCAGTGTGGCCAAAATGTTGCCCATTTTGTCTTGACACCATTTATACCTCTGTAATTTGGGGCTAAATCCAACGGACAGTTAGGAGAGTTGTAAAATTGGCATGACGGTGGAATTGGGCTCAAATGTGCGGTAACTATACCACAGAAGGAGCAATACTCTGGAATGAATTAAACTTACTGACTTCAGTGACATTTTGTAATGTATCCTTCTAATTACTCTCTATACAGCACATTGTGAATTTTCAAGAGCTAGAAATTGAGTCTAAAAGACCAAAATATATATATATAGAAAATGTTTGAGTGGTATTTTTCATTCCTGAAATATATAACTTCTGTGACTAATGGTTTTATTATATTTTTCAGGTGTTGTTGCTAGTAAGAAAAATCGTTAACTTTTAAAACACTAAGTTTTTTAGTGCATGAATACAGGTGGACAGCTGAGGTACAGCCTCTAAGTAGTCATGCTTGGTTTTGAATAGCATAAATATATAGGGATCCAATCTAATACTATGTATAAGAGAAGCAAATTATATAACTACTAAATTGCATGTCAAAGGCCTTTCTTTTTGGTGCAATAAGTATCTTTCCACTATTACCAGAAGGAGTAGGTGTAATTAACTCCCAGCAATGCCAGTATTTTCCAAGATCATATGTCTAACAAAGGAAGAGAAGAGGTTTCTGGATGTGAGTCTGAATTTATGTTTCAGCTGCAGCAAATGCTCTTAATAGTTTATGCTATGCTGTGAAGCTTGACTCTGGTTTGCAGAGTTTGAATCTCAACTCTGTGTATAACCATGACAGTAGAGGTTGAAGGTGAAGAAATGATAATATGGTACTTGACGTAAAGTGGCTTTGCTAACAGACCAGTGAACGTTGTCTATTTATACAGGAATAGTGGTTAAACCTCTGCTGAGTTTACTCCAAAGCTTGATGAAATAATAGTTGCTCGCTTGGGAAGCCATGTGCCCGTCTAATCTTTAGGCTGGTCAGTGAGAAGATTTAACTTTCTGTAGTTTAGAGTAGTGCTTCTGACATTGTCTCTGTGATCCAGTGGCACGGTGTTAAATGGTATTAGGACCGAGATTCAGTAACGCGGAAAATAGGATGGCGTATAAACAAGTGAGGCAATTGCCTTGTACAGTAAGAAATACTGAAAATATTTCTTGTAATCTAACCATGGCTTGGCATGACCTTGCTCTGACACCGTGACTCAATGACACAATCTTATCCTCAGGAGAAGTGGATTTTTAAAGCCTATTATTAACTTCCTATGGGCCAAACAAACAACTGGAGAAGAAATGGGGTCATTTGTGGTTGTTTATTTCTTTCTCTTCCTGACACTTCTCTGCCTCCTCATTCTTCCTAGTGCCTGGAGCCCTGCAAAGAGTCCTGGGACCTGAAGAAAAACCATTGCCAAAGCTTCTGTGAGGTAAGTCAGCCCAAGGGCACTCTTTCTCACTTTGTTCTAGCTGTCTCTTTCATTTAAATTATTAGCTTCAAGGAGACAGCTAACAAACATGGTTTTTTTACAGCATTTGCCTTCATTTGAATGGGTACACATATAACAATGTAGACATATTAAGTCTGAGTTTAAAAAAATTTTTTTTTTTCCTGACCAAATGGTTTATCTCAACTTGAAGTTTTAAGACTTGATCCAGCCACTCTTACCTAACTTCTCTCAGAAGGTGCTGTTAAATCCCTCCTGCAAGATGCTATTTCTACCACATGCCCTTCTATCTTTTCTGGCCGTGTGTAAGAAAGAGTATCTTTGTTGAAAAGATAAAATGTCATTGTGTGAAAATCCTTGTGCCGGCTAGCTAGAAAAGATGGCTTTCCTGTATGTGAAAGTCAATCTGATTTCTAAAAGAATATCTCTCCAGGATTGTGGACTCCTGGTTCAGAAGACTACTATCAAAATACATAATAATTCAGGAACAAGTCTTTGGAAAACTGTTCCTGAATCATGTTTCAGAATAACCTGGTGAATAAGCAAACCTAGATGAGTTAAACTAGTACAAAAAAGGAGATGGTCTTACTGGATTTAAAACATTGCTCTGCTCATTTGGTGGAAATAAGCTGTTACAGTTCTTAAGTGTTTTTTAGTACAAAATGGAAATATCATCTCAATAGAAAGCTGCTTTATTAGAACTAAATCAATATAAAGATACAACTTTATTGAAGTCTATGAAAGTGTATGTTTATGAAGATTTTCAGCTTTTCCTATAAAAAAATAGAAGTGACCTTAAGTGATGAATTGATCTCAGTGATATACTGATTTAACTCCTCCCTCATCGCTGTGGGCACTCTTTTTCTGGTACAAGAGCATGTCTTATGTTTAAATGATTTTAGCATCATGAAGATGATCAGGAAAAGCTATAATTTCAACTAAAAAAATACTTAGATCCAACTATGTGTAAATAGGGTTTACTGGATTACTGATGTATGTAGTTACATTGGAAGACAAAGAAAAATTTCTCATGAAAACCAATCCTTGTAAGAGTTCTTTAACCCAGATTAATTGCTGCTTCCTCATATAAAAAACTCTAGGGTAGTGTAATAAACCATTTTTAGTGGATCTAATTTATGTCATTCTTGTATATCACTTCTCACTCAGGCTGTATGTTTCCAGATATGGGTGAAAATACGTATAAAATTGGTTTAAAAGGAAAACATTTGTAGAACACTGTTCTATTGTAGTTAAAAACAGTGAGCATCCCTCTTTGATTAGTGTTTTGTGGTTGAAGCTAAATTTAGAACTTCAAAGGCCTGTAATGAAGAGCAGCACATTTAGCAGCTAACTGAAAAATGAGCTGTGAAATAGGGTGAGGAGGAGAAGCCTTGAGGACGTATTATGCCTCAGGGAGCTATAAAGTTTTTAATTAAGTAGCTGCAAATTTGTGATGTTTTAGGATTTGAAATTAGCTTCACACACACACACAAAAGTACGGGACTACTTTCCTTTCTCTCAGACTCATGTATGCTCCATAGACATTGTTTGATTGAATTAAACAAGGCTGTTTTCCTTTGAGAGTGTTTTCAATCTTTTTGTATTTTGTGAAAAATCTGGAAGCAACAATTTAGCTTTGTGATTCTCAAGGTCCCTGCTTGGTATGTTACTTCTTATCTACTCAAGGAGGGTGCTAATGTTAAAGGAACCTTATGTGTGAAGAAGAAAAGGAGAGAGTTTACCTGACTCCTTTTTTCCCATAAATTCAGTTTCCTGATGGTTTAGCTTCTTAACTGGCTAACCACGGGATCAGGTGCATTCCAATGGGGAGAACACCAGGAGTGTGGTCCAAGGATCACTGGGGTCAGCAGGAGATGTAAGGACTGCTCATTTTGGCAGCCTTTAGGCTGGTTAAGCCGTAACACCTAAATGCATCCTTAAAAATCTGATTCAAAAATTCTGGACTGTTCTGTAGGACAAGATAGCAGAGGTAACGTAGTGGCACATTCTTGGACCACAGTGACTTTGGAGAATAAACTGACATATAGTCTGTGAAACACTTGGGCCTCCATAATAGGGGAGTCTTTCTCATTTTACCAGAAATAGGAAAACAGTAAAAATAAGAAAGTAAAACGTTTGAATATGGAAGGAAGTTGCAGAAATTACATGAATAGTTGGATGGAGACTGGGTTATAATTTCTGGGTAGGCTTAGGAATCTGTAAATCAGATCTGTCAGAGCAGAAGGTTTTTGGTTGCTCTGAGATAGAAAGACAGGCTGTAGATAACCCCAGTTACATGGGTTGCCCATCTACAGTTCCACCAATCACTTTGAGGGAATCACTTTAGCTGTTTTTGCACTGAACTAAATAAAACACCAGATAAAAGAGGAGATGAAGTCCCCATGTCACACACAATGTTCTCCGCAGGGTGCTAGATGATATTTTTAATGGAGTTTTACATGAACCTTGTAAACTTCTGAGTAGTACACATGCTATAAAATGTCTATGCGTTGAAGCAACCTCTCATATATCTAGGACTTGATTTCTCAAAGAAGTAGCGTCTACTTTGATCTTCAATCAGTATATTTAAAGCTTATTTTAATCTGTATTTTCTGCTGATAATTTTATCAGAAATTTAGTTCCAGTTCCATGAAGAGTTATACAATTACTAATATGCTGGCAAGAACATAAAGATGCTACAAAATCTTCTTAGCCAGCTCAGTTCAAACAGTATAATGAGACAAGATTTCAGTTATTTATCTAGAGTGGCATTACATCAGATATTGTGGGTAAAGTGTTATGAAGTACAAAGAGAGGAATGTGGGGTAGTCCAAAAAAAAGACTGTCTGACCATTGCTTCCCCTTTGTTTTGGGAATGTTTTTAATCTGTCATTGAGCAACTTTGTAGCCAGCCAATGTGAGGAAAACAAGGGGAAGCTGGCAGATATAAACAACTTTATTCCATTAAAGATGGTGGTCTTACTTGAGGGAATTCATCATTCTGTACTTGGAATGCTTTTTTAGAAGTGGCTTGAATATATAAATCTTCAGGGACAGTCTTGCAAAAGCTGAAAATCTGAATTTTCCTTTAGGAGGTCTTGGAAAATGTACAACATTTTTTCTTTTTTTATTTTCTTTTTTTTTTCCCTGTTGAAAACTTTATACAATTCTTTTGTTTTCCCTTTAGCCTCTTTTCCCCAAGAAGAATTATGAATGCCTAACTAGCTGTGAATTCCTTAAGTACATCCTGTCTGTGAAGCAAGGGGACTGCCCAGCACCTGAGAAGGCCAGTGGTTTTGCAGCTGCCTGTGTTGAAAGCTGTGAAGCTGATAGTGAATGTTCTGGAGTGAAGAAATGCTGTTCCAATGGATGTGGTCATACGTGCCAAGTTCCAAAAAATTTGTACAAAGGTAGAGATTATTAATATATACTCACCCTGGGCTAATAACCTCAGGCCGTAATAAAGTCTCCTAGAAAACTAGGACTTTCTTTTCATAGGAGTTTGTATGGATGGGAAGAAAAAGGAGAGGTGCCTGTAGACATGTGGCTGGACACTGAAAGGGTGGAAAGTCAGAGAAAAATGTTGCTCAAGTTTCTGATTTTTTTTCCCCTTTTGAAGCCCATGTCTGGAAATCTGTGGAATGTAAACATGTGGCTATTATGAATCATCTTAAGCAGAACAAACTTGCCAATTTAGGTGAAATCTCACTTAATTTGATGCAGATGAGAGAGAATGCAGCAGGAAAATACTTAACAATAAATAGTTCAAGTCCAATTAATCACAAATAACATTTATGTTTATAAGCCAAGCAGGTAGGACTACCAAATAGGAAGTGTGAGATAGTCTGGTAAAAGAACAAATCAATGCATTATATTTGACATCGGTGTTCTTAATGACCTAAGAACAAAATAGTGAAAGATTATACTACCCACATATATATATATATATATATATATATATAAAAATTCATTGTTTAAATCTAAGGCAGTCTTATTCAAACATGTTTAATTGTTTTGTGTCCTGAGATTCTGTGAAAAAAGGTTTTCCATGACATCCATAGACAAGAACATATAGCCTTAGAAATGATTTGCTTAGACAAAGTCCAGATTTTAATTTGTTGGCATTAAAAAAAGCTTTATACATGGAAATATTCTGAAAATGTACTCGTAACACAGAAAAATGAGCATTTATGAAAGGCATTTTTATGTTCCACAGAGCTGGAATGTTTTGTTTGAAATCCATTCTCCTTACTTCAGTGATAAAAAATAAATATTAATCAGTTATTCTTCTGATAGCATGGGCTCTCTGTGGAGAGCCTAATCAGCAGAACTCTGAACTAAGGTCCGGGCTTAGGTCTGAACCCAGACTTATTTCCATCTGTGGATGGAAAAATGGTAAAATATGTGAAGGAGATGGTGATTTTATTTTTAAGATTATTGCTTTAACTGATATGTTGATGCATCTTTTTGAATGTCCCTAGTGATGAGAATGTACGTCAGAAATAACGTGCTTTGACTTTTGAATCCTGTCTTTGAGCATACAGGATGGGCCATCAGGAAGCACTGTCTTATTTACTGACATAAATGGAGAAAATTTCATCTAGAAGTCATAGAGGTTGAGTAAGCATAGAACTGATGAAGATAGTACTCAAAGTATTTTGAAGAGCAGGCAGTACTGTCATCCAGCTTTCCAGTGCAGAAGGGAAATTCTCTTGCTTCCAAGATACTTCAAAGCAGCCCCTTTAAAATGATAAGGAATTAATACACTCCTATACACAGCACCTTTCAAAATGAAAATTATTAAAATGGATCACTTAGTTATTTCTTTCGCCTTCTTGAGACAAATGACCAAAGTGATGAACTGGCATTCCTAGTGTATATGTAATGATTTACATGATCAGGCTCCATACCACAACTACAAAGCATTCCAGTAGCTGTAACAGCTGGAAAAGGTAAAAACGAAACAAGCAAAGAAACAAACAAATGAAACAATATGACATGCTTTTGGAGAGGACACAGGATATGACACATTGTCTAACTGCACGCTGGAAAGTCTACTACTGTTCAGCCTAATTATATAGGAACAGAACTAACCTTCTCTAACATCTTATCACCTATCTGCAGGAGGTGCTTGCTTGTAAGAGCATATATGTCTTGCAGAGGAAGGGCAAGCCCAATACCATACGATGAATTCAGCTAATTAGCCTCTTCAACCTGTCTTTTTGCAACAAAGGACAAATAGAAGCGGAGCAGGCTTGCTATTCGTTTCCTCCAGGGGTAAATGACCTTCCTGTCACTAAGGAAGAGCAAACTCTGCAAGCATGACTGAGGTCTAGTGAATAAGTTTAGTACTTATTCTTATCATTTTGACAGCACTCACAGCTAGAAAATGAACTCAGATTGAATCTAAGAGTCTAGAGAAGTTCCTGTTGATCAAGCTCTGGAGATTAGTTACAACAGCAGATATAAAATACCCATCTGATTTGCTGTATTTACAAACTGGATTTGCCCTCTAGTAGAGTGCTAAAGCCCAATCCTAAAAGAATATCAATGTAAGTACGCTGCCACCAAAGTCATATATTGCAAATGTTGTTGGATTAATGTAACAAGTCCAGTTACTTGTTATCCTAATTGTTTATTGGCTTGCATTTGCTATAATCTTCAAACTGTCTATTATCATTGTGTTTTTTCATCTCTTTTGGGAGTGTTACTAATCAGTTACATAGTCTTCACAGTTTTATTTCCCTTTACTGGAGATATCAAATGTTCTCTCCTACTCTTCTTTCATCTGCCTCATCCACCTCCTTTACACTGTCTCAACTAGTGAAGGACTTCAGAAAGTGTCCCTTCTCCGTGGCTTATATATTTTTTTTTCCTATATGGAGATAATGATATTATAAATAACAGTAAGTGCCTAAAGTAGATTTGGTACTTTAGAGCTGGGGGCGATATCTCTGTTTAGAAATAAAACAGTTTGAAAATGCAGAAGAAGAAGGAAGGAAGAGAAAGGGATGGAAGAAGCATGATCAGGTTCACTTTGCCTAACGTGCACGATGAATCCCCAAACAAGGACAAGGACATGTATCTTTTTCTGCACTCAGCTGATGACAGCTGAAAAAATTACCCATCACCTTTTTCCTGTTCAGAAGTTAGTGGTCTCTCAGATGTGATGATACACCTACTTGTGTGAACTTTCCAGGACCTCTTTTTAACAAAGATTTAGGGTTCATGCTGTCTAAACCAGCCTAACTAGTTTTGTCTGAAACGTGTAAGGGAGCAATCCATACAGCAGAACAAACTGCAGATCTGGGCAAGGTAAATTGTGAAGATTATGACATTTAAAGGGTATGATGGTACGGCAATATCATAATAAGATAGCTGGGGCCAGGTAGTCACCCACAGTTTAAAGACTTTCCATGCTTAAAGAAAAATAGTTTTGTATTAAAAAAATAGTGTACAGTTTTAAAAGCGCACATCTCTGAGTCTTTGAACAACTGTGTTTACAATTGCACTAATGCCCTGAATGTACCCTTTACTGCCTGAAACCCTGCCATGAAAACTTTTTGAATTCCTGGGGAACTGACATGTAAGATACAGATTCTTATGATGGACCAGTGTGCATTTATTTTCCATGGCCCAGAGAGGCATGTGCTGTTTGAAAGACACCTTTAGAAACATTTTTCCTGGGCTCTGCTATTGCACGCGTACAGCAATCAGTGATTTGAATTCTTCAGTTAAGCACTGCAGACATCAGAGGACTAATTTGTTCCAGCACGATGAAAGGGCTGACCATTTACATAATAAAAAGCACATTGAAGAGTAATTGGATCTACACATCTGGATATTAAATTGATGGTGCTGGTTCTACAAAAGTATTTTAAAATGCACTTGTGCTGTGCTCTCGTTGTTTGTGCTGCTGCGCTCCATCTGCACGCAATTACGTAACACCGGAGAGGCTGAGATACTTGCAATCAAGTGAATCCAACTGCCCCTAATGCAAAGCAGATGGAAGTTTTCTTAACATGCAAATTGTAGGATTATTGTACATCATAATTAAAGACGGATTTTCAAATGTGGAAATCCGAACTGACATGTTCTGTGATGTTCGTTGTATTAGGCTAAGACTGCAGGCTGTTGAAGGATATCCAGGGTTTAAACTGCTATGATAACCAGATTTAAGTACTGAATTTTCCTCAGGTTGATTTTAGGTTTCTTCAAGGGCTACAAGATCAATTTTTATTTACTTATAGATAATTGTATGATCAGATTTAGGAGAACACCTCTTAAAATATAAAAGTGGTTTGTTCACCTAAGGAAATTTTGGTACTCAGTCATCTGTGGCAGACTGAGTAGGAAACAATTTATCGAACCAACACATACAGCTCGACTTATGTGGACACCCACTGAAATGGCAAAATAACTAAAGTGCATTTGGTAACTTGCTAAGAAGGTTTATATGTCAGCATAGAAATCTCATTTGTGACATATCATGAAGTGACAAAATGCTGTGCACTCAAATATATGAGTTCCTAAAATCTGTCTAGAGAAATGTATCTAACACTTGATTTGTTGATTTAATCAAAAGATGCCAAATTTGAAGAGTTGTTTTTTCCTTCAAGCTACTGCAGGTGTTTTCAAAAAGGTGATGTTACCAGCAGTAGAAACAACAGCAATAACCGTCCTTCAGTGTCACTGTGTAATGAGAGAGCGCTGTAAAATTTTAGAAGGACATCTTTGTCTCTGAAATGTAACAATTGGACAATATATATTAGGTATATCTATTCCAAGATGCTTTGGAATTACCTTTCCTAGATCTTTAGGGAAGAGTGGAGAGTGACACATCATACAATACAGTTGCGTGTGCGTCAATAAGATCATGCTGCCATGGAGAAGGCAAACAGCTTTAAGTATATCAGACTAATGTAAGACGCGTGAAACAATCCTGCTTCTCAAGTCTATGCTGGTGAGAGCTTAGACACAGTCTGTGCCCAGTTTTAGGCTTGACACTGGAGAAGGGCTGTGGGCCAACGTGAGAGTTTCCAGAGACAACTGCAAGAATGATCAGAGGTCTAGAAACACTGATTTAAAAGGAAGATGGGGTGCCCTGTGGTTATTAGGCTGACGAAGAAAACATTCAGAGGCATGATAACAGTCTTGCGGTTCATAGAAGGCTCCTGTGTAGATGAAAGAAAGAATCTGTTCTCCACGATCCATGAGCGTCGTGGACAAGTATCGAGTTTAAGATGCAGCAGAGGAGACTAAACAGGGTAGTGAGAAAGCTTTCTAATCGTAAGGATAGAGTAGTGGAATGGATTACTCTGTGTTGCTGTGGAAATTCTGTCATTAGATGTGTTTAAGGACAAATTAGGTGAAAAACTGAACAACAGGTGTAGCTGATTCTGCTTGGGATCAAAAGGATCTTTCTCCAGGTTATCAAAGAATATTTGGAAAGTGTTTTCTGTGAGATCAATTTTAGCTTACAACTTTCAGATCCTTTAGTTTTTAAATGAAATAAAGATATATTTTTGAAGTTTTTTTAAAAACAAGTTTTATTGTTAGCAGATAGGTCAGCTATGAGCACTTCTGAAACTCCCATGCTCATCAGCCTATCCATTCCCCCTTTTTTCCTTCTGTCTGACCAACAATCTTTTTTTTTTAGATTATTTTTTTTATACAGCTTCATCTACGTATGGTTTAATCACATCCTGTAAATTACTCACGTATTTTTGTCTGCATGTTGCTATTACAGGTGTTCCACTGAAACCCCGGAAAGAATTAAAATTCATAGAACTTCAGTCTGGAGACCTGGAGGTGAAGTGGTCTTCAAAATTCAATATTTCTATTGAGCCTGTGATTTATGTTGTTCAGAGGAGGTGGAACCAAGGAATCCATCCAAGTGAGGATGATGCTACTAACTGGCAAACTGTGGCACAGGTCAGTTCTTTGTAAAGCGATATGGATCCCTAGCTTCCAGACGATGATCTAAAGGTCGTCTTCAGATCGGAGAAGAGTTAGATCATTTACAGGTGGGGAGGCTCATGCAGAGGGATCCCTTTATAGGGTCTCTCTCCAGGTCATGACAGAGCTGCAAACAGAATCCAGATCTCCAAGGCCTTACTTCACTGCTTAATGAACTGTTTCCTAGATTTACTCAAGAGAAATGAACTTCAGTATTTTCACTTCTAGTTTTTCAGTTATAGAAACATCAAATGCTTTTGGTATGTATTGAAAATGATTTCGTAAAAAAATATACCAGTAAAGAAGTAAATAATGGTTTCCTTGTCCCTAAAAGAAAAAATACTCAGAGGTCTATGTTTTCAAAATGAGTTTATTTTGTGGGTTTGCTCTCTATAGATACATATCTATAGAACTAGCTGGAGGCTTGATTTTCATAATGCTGGTGAGTGGCACTTTCTTGTAAGCACATACTTATGGTCTATTCAGATGGGAATTCCAAAGTCTCTGAAAGCTACAAGTCTCTTGAAAAATGTAGAATTAGATACCAAAATCCACTGAAGGAAGCACACAAGAGACGTAGTTCTTTTGAGGTCAGTGAGACTCAGTGCACAGTCTCTAAGGCATGGGTTGGATCTTATCAAAAAGATAAGAAATACAATTGGTGAAAAGGCTATTTAATTTTCTAAAATAAAACAAAGAGTGAAAAAAATACTAAAACTTTTATTCTTTGTAAAGTTGTTTTTTTCAGATGTTACCCTCCCAATTCGGAAAAGCCTATGATGTCATGCTCTTATCACTCAGTGCAATCCAGACTGAAAATGTAAGATTCATGAGCAAATGTTTCTTAATGAGAAGCAGGCAACAGAGCATAAATTTTCACTTAGTTTCTTCCCAGTTTCAATCTGTTTTTTAACATGCTGACAGTCCACCTGGATGGCAGAGTTCCAATCGTTTATCTTAACTGCTTCACCCTCATCCCTGCTGACAAGAAAACTAAAATGCTGATTTTGAAAAGACCTGCAAAATGTCATTATAGCTAGGAGAAAAAAAGAAAAGAGAGGATAAATAGAACCATCCACAAAATAAAGTAAGGACTTTAAATTCTGTGACAATCTGTGTTCATTCTCAATTCAGATTGTGTAGGGAAAAACTATCTTAAAATAATGTCAAGTTTGTGAAACTGAACACTCAAGAGTGAAGTTCTTAGCTTCAATGTGGTGCTACAGGGGACTGTCACTTTGTTAGAGTCTTGCTCAGAAAAAGTCACCTGCAGCAGAGCCTGGCATGAAACTCAGCTTGTGCACACCTCCAAACCTGATAAAGTTGCAGTGACTTATTTCTTACCTCTCAGGTGAGGTTCAGGTCCTCAGTTTGCATTCTCCCTATTCAGCAAACAACCTCCTACCTTTGCTACCAGGAAAATACCACGTAGCAAAAATGAGCCAGACCTGGATTACTCCTCACTGTTACCTTGCAATGTATATGTGCTAGACTGTAGAAGCCCAACTCTTCGGGCTGGTGGATCCAGACTGCAACGGTAGCACACTGCTGTGCTTTTTCCCATCCCAGAAACAGACCTCATGCACATCTCTGGCAGCATGCACTATATATGCTCCACAGCAGCGGAGCGTATACGAACCTCTGCCTTCTTGCAGTGGGTGTACGGGAGAGGGTGGTTCAGAAACGTGTTCCTGCGCAAGAGTGATAAGAACCCTGACAGCTGCCTTTCCTGGGGGTCTGTCACACGCAGGCAGAAGGGGCTGAGTTAATCACTGCGGCAGGAGAAGCCTCCTCCAACTGACATCTTTCCGAGAACTTCACTGTCCCTTCTGCATCACAAGAGACGCGGGTTTGATTGTGTGATGGACCCCACTAGCCATGTCAGGTCAGAACAAGCTTCGGGATGTCTGACGGGCTTTGTGAACTGTGTATATCTTATGGGACATACAGCCTGGGCACCCTTGAGGGGGGCTAGTAATCAGAATCTCTGTCTCTATAGAGTAATGTACCTCCATCATGTTTGTAGTTTTAGACATCCCACCAGGCAGTCAGATTCGTTAAGTGTGGCTGCCTGCAACAGAATTTATTTTGCAATGTCAGCAACAAGGATGGATATCCAGTTTGACTAAAGTGACTGTGTGCATGGCCTCCGGGCTTTTCTTGTCTATATAACTGAGATTTTTTCTTGTATCATTCCAAAACATTGGGGTATGAGACCTTAATTACAGGCAAAGGCGGCGAAGAGCTCAGCCATTCGGCTGAGAGCTCCTGGGGCATCTCAGTCCAGGGGAGACAATGCTGGCTCTTTCATTACTCTGCAACTTAAGCTAGAGAGCATGTAAAAAACAGCCGAAGATCAAAAAGGCTGTGGGTGAGGATCTGAATTTCTCTGTGCTTCTGCCGATATGTAGTGTAATTATGCAAAGTTATTCTTAGCATCTTCTTATAAGAAATTTCATAATATTTTATCAGAGTTCCTGATCAAATATTCTATTTTTATTATCTGTCCAAGAAGAAATGGGGTTATAATGTTCAATAACTTTATTTTAAGGTGTTCACTTTTAAAAAAACCTTGCTGTTTTCTATTGCCTTTACATGAGCTAATTTGCAAGTAATTTTTCATGCCTCACATATTTTTACTGGGTATTGAAAAAATAATTTTGAAAAAGATTGTTTCCTTTGTACTGTATTGTGTCATCAGTTCTTTTTTGATGTCTTTTTTTTTAAGGAGGAAGGCTCAGTCTATTAAAACATTATTTATTTAACTCTCCAAGTATACAAAAAAAGCAAACACATTGAAAACAATTTTAGTTGTTTTTCACTTCAGGAAGAAGGGATTTTGCTAACTTTAGTTTTTTACTGCACATTTTTGGGAAAATTTGACATAACTAACCATTTGACTAATTTCCATCAATTAATATAAAAACTACAGGAACTAAGATACTAGTTAGCCTAGTTAGCTATGATGTACAGTGTCCTAAGTGGTTATGCCAGGTTTCTTACGCTACTGTTTTTTAAGGTTTAACCAGCTGAGCAGGACCTGCTGCACTATCCTATGAGAATACATCTTGTGAACAAACTTACCGTTCTGTTTGGTGCTAATGCTTTCTAAAAATAATAGTATTACTGTTTACATTGGAAACTTAGATATTTAATTGTATTAAGCTAATTAATGAATTTAATTCAAATATACCAGGTCAGTTATTTTCAGACAGAACAAGTCTGTGTTGTGTGAATGGATGTCAAGTATGTGTGTGTGTGTGTGTGTGTGTGTGTACACACACACACATACATATATGTATACATATGGGCAGACAATAATGAAGTTTACTTATTAGTTTATTCCTTTATTAAAAGAAATAAGGGGCAGTATTTAGTGCTAGCTTGATTGTGACAGACCTTAGTGCTTCACCTTGGAATTGTCTAAACTATGTGGACAACTAATCTTTTTTAAAACTTAAAGTTTCTGAGACACCTAAAGTTCTGGTTCTGAGGATCACAAAAGGTTTCTCAGCCCCTGACAGTGAGAAATCCCAGCTGGAGCTGACCACCAGTCCTGTACACTAAAGGTTTCTTTCTCCATCTTGCAGGAGGGGCTTGCTTTGGTAAGCGTTCTTAGAAAGTGCCCACCTTGTGTGGGGTTGCATTCCCATGAAATTGGGGGGTCTGCTGTCCTTTGATGGAGTAGTAGATGCAGCACTGTCAGGTTTCTTCTGTATCAGAGGAAACACAAACTCAGCTCTTCTGATACCCTGGATGGTATCCCTTCATTCTCTGAACTGCAAATTCTTTTATCACTGTGCGTTCTTTCAAAAGAAGGTGTAGAGCTATGAACTCAGGAGGGTAAGGCTGTCCTCTCCTATTTCCATTAAACCTTTGCACTACAGAAAGGAATCCAGGATCGATAGTGTGAAAGATAGGGAATGAACACAATGAAACAGTGCATTGATTACTGTAATCCTTGGTGAGGGGAGAATCCTCTGTACCAGTCTTTGCTATGAAGACCTTCTTACACCAATTTTTACAAATATATATGTAAGACAGAAAAAAATCCTTGGAGTGGTGACGCAAGAATCCCATCTGATGGCCTTACTGCTATGCTGCCGGGTCATATATTCTCCTTCTTCTCCCTCCTCATCCTAACTAATCCCACTTTCCCTTACAAGAAGTTGTAATTTTCAGCCTTCCTTTCTCCGAGGAACAGTTTTGCCTGTGAATGTAGAACATGTTCTAATTCAAAATAGCATGCAACACCCAAGATGCTAGGGAATATTTTCTCCCAACCTCTCAGACAAAGGATGGGATTGAAGATAGGTCATCCACGCTCTGGGTAAGTACTTTAATCATTAGTCAGTTATATGAGCTGGGATCTGGGGAGATTTCTGTAGGCTTTTTGAAGAGAATAGCAGATAACCCATTTTGAAAGACAGGATGAGGGGACTACTTTCAGGAGAGGCCTCAGGGCTTGAACAGTTAAGGGCTGCTGGGAGAGGAGTGGAACTGTCAGTGCTTCCTAAATGGGACAGCTCTGGGCAAATCTCATCCAAATTCCCACCTGAAAGCCCAACCACTTTCTTCTTTCTGGCCATCGGAGGTGGCCTGTTGTCCCTTGGACCTGAAATGCACTTTTGAGAAGGAGCGTCAAGCTATTCTCCATATTCTCCAGGTTATGTCATTGTGATTACGTGCTGCTCTTATGTAAAGTTGTATCCTAATGTAGTTAGTGGGGATTTTCCCTTGTCTTCATTGAACTTTGGACGGTGCTGAAGGTGGACATGTTGGCCAATGATTTTGTCTGAGGACTCATTTGTTATTTTAATCCAAATGAAACGCCTATTAGGATTGGAGGTTAGCTTCAGAACATTCCTCTTCTAACTAAATGGGTAATGCATAGCCAAAATAAGTAGTAATTATGACCCCGTAATGATTTGAGGGGTGATCTTTTTGTTTTGTCTTTTATTTATGACTCTTAAACAAAATATACTAGCATTCTAAGAAATTAGAATCAATAAAATTGTTGTTTAATTTCTCTCATATTCAGGTAGAATTTTAGGTGTGTGATGAAATTCAACCATTAGTTATTTAATACCACTCAGCGTACCATTTAGTGGGCTTACATTAATATAAGACAGATATTGAAAGGACTCTGAATATTATGATCTCAGCTCCAAACATACTTAAGTAGTGAGAACTAACTAGACTAAAGTAATTAAACAAAAAATTCAGTTTACCGTTAAGGTAGTATAAGATATTTCAGTAGTATTTAGCTCTTTCTTGAAATCTATTAAATCAATGTAAAGGTTGCTTAGAGGTGCCAGAGTAGTTTATAATGCAAGAGTTACAGATACATCTCCTGCATGCCACTGAGTTTAACAGGAGCTTTGCCAACAAAAGGAACGATTAAAGTAATAGGCCCAAGGTATGTTAATAAATTAAAATAATTTTGGAGATATAGATTGACAGATTATTTGATTTTACAGTATTTCACAGTTGCCATGGAAGACTGACACAACTGAAATCTTTTCTTTTAATCAGTCCTAGCAGAATAGCTAAGCCGATGCAAATGACAAACAAGATTCCTTAGCTGAGGAATTTGGGGTCGATTCTATTCAGATTATGCTTGCCTTGTAACTAAATTCAGCAAATCTGTTCTTAAAAACCCACAGTGTTGTAACTAGTTAGTTACAGTTAGATATTGGTCCTGACCCTGATTTCAGTCGCAGCAGTAGCCTGAATATATCCTTGGGTTTTTTTCTGTTAGTATAGTGATAGTTTATATTACTCTAGTTCACTGTCTAGTCTCACCTGCAAGTTCTTGAGTATGTGGGCCTGCGTACTGGAAAAAACTAGCACATTTGAGTGCTCCATAAGATGAAAATAATAGTAAAAATTGGTTCAGGTAGGCTTTTTTCTTCCCTAGGGGAACCCCTTCACTGGATGAGATAATTCACTCTACAGGTAACATAAAAGCTAAAAAAAGGAAAGATGAGGCAGGCAATGAAAACATCAGGCCTGTTACCCCTGCTTAGGCTAAAAAGACAAATACAGCAGTCTGAATGGAGAAGGACTCTCAGTAGCAGCAATATGTGAGGGGCTCAAAGTCTGCAACACTTACCAGCCTGAGAGCAGTTAATAGTGCAGTTTAGAAAGGCTCTCTTTCCTTTACACGCACACACAAATGAGATACCTGTTTCCGTAAATTTTGCTTGTCACCAAGTGAAGAGATTAAGTGCAGGATAACACCTACAAATTTTATTTGTCAGGGCTCTAAAAATACCATTGCTGGAGAGCTGAAGCAACTTTCTCAAGCTCTGGCTATCCGAGTTAGATCAGCAGCTGCTGCTTTCTTACACAGACTGGAAAGGGAGCAAAAAGCAGAAATTATGCTATGCCTTTTTTGGGAACTACTTGGCATCATTGCAAGTAACACCGAATGCTATACAGGGAAGGTGGGGTTTTGAAGTTATAGAAAACAGAGCTTGTAAAAATAAATTGATGTCACTACATTTTCAATGACCTTGCATGTTTGGTCAGTAATGGTAATCAGTAATGATTGTATAGTATATTTAGACATGTACAGGACATTCAGTTCAGGTTCATGTGTTATTTTGATTAAAGAATTAAAACGCAATAAACATGACATCCTAAAATAAATTGAAAACTGGATAATTGAGAGGTAATAGCAAAAGTAAAATCTGCAACAAGTGGATGAATTTCTGATGAGTTCTGCAAAAACGCTACGTCTTCTGTACTTGGCAGTGATCCAGCAGTTACCAGGAGGCTGTGTTCAGTTCTGGTGTTTGTACCTTAGAAAGAATAAGAAACAGTGCAGAAGATAGCTGTTTAAAGGGGGAAAAAAAAGATAGAGGAAAGCAGGGCTCAGAATAAGAGCATGTAAAGCACCTCCTACTGAAAGGGTTCAGAGTGCATCTATGCTTATGCCATATTTCAGCAGTTAAGGTACTCCCCACAGAAGGTGGAAATTGAACTCGTGACACTAGCAGTCTCAGTGGGTGTTGTTGGAGAAAAGGTCATCTCCTATGACCTGAGAAAAGTCTGCAGGGAAGAGTTAAGGCTGTGAGTGTCTTTTTGACATAAGTGCCAAAGATCTGAAGAAGGCTTACATTCATTACCTGAGGGTTTTGTGTTTCCTGTGAACCAGAAAAGGCGGCTTCTCACAGCGCTGGATTTTGTGAAGCCATTTTGGACCCCTGATTCTCTGAGAATTGGGAATTGGAGAAACCATTCCTGTGACCTGGGGCAATGAGTTCCCTGAAACGTCAACACCTGAGCAGCTAGGCCCTATACACTGGTATATATCACTGGTTGTGATAACTGGGAAACTAATTTTGGGAATTTAACACTTCAGTTTTCGAAAGGTTACTTTTTCCAGAAGAGACCTACAATGCACTGTAAAACTGGGTGGTTACATGATTTTTTTCACAGCTGTAAATGCTTTGCAGTGCAGAATGCTGCTTGGAGTCAGGTGAGGTGGTTGCTGACACTGCTGCGGATTCAGGCTGGCTAACCGGTGTTGCGTGGGACATGATAGCGCAATTAGCCCTGTTAGAACGACGAGTGTAAGTGTGACATTTTCCCCACCAGACCACAGATGAGCGGGTTCGGCTGCCGGACATCCGAGCGAGCAGGTGGTACCAGTTCCGTGTGGCAGCTGTGAACGTGCACGGGACGAGAGGCTTCACGGCGCCCAGCAAGCACTTTCGATCCTCGAAAGGTTAGTTTTCGTTCGCCGGGTCTGATGCTCACCTTCCGCTCGCTCACACGTGGAGCGCAACCTGGTCTGCCTACTTTTGTGGAAGAAGGTATTTAACAGGTGGGGTTTTGGGGTAGTTTTGCCACCGGCTTTAGAAATGGTGTGAGATTTGTTTGAAGTCAGCGAAGGAATTAAAGGTTAAAGATGTCATTATTCTTTTATCAGTAAGGGGTCTCAACGAACAAACCTCCTTTTAAACATTTTCCGCACGGTTGGTATCAAACAACATGACCCTGACCATGAAACGTGAAGGAACTGTTGTTTCAGTGTGTTATTCCGAGAGGTTTCTCTTATTTTTCTTTTTAGTTATGAGAAATACATTGCTGCCATATGTTTAGCGGAGTATTAAGATATTTTGTTGCCTGTATCTAAATACTTGTAGCAGCATTGTTTTGATGGAACTGCAGGCTCTCTTAATATAACTTTCCCCTTGCTGGCAGTAATTGTAAGGACTTAAGAATAAAAAGGGTATAAATGCTAAATAGCATGTTTCTCTTCATTAGAAAGGCATGCCGGACAATCCACAAAGTATTGTAGGAATTTTTGTTGCCATTTCTGGTTTTGCAAGGGTTTGGGTAATAAAATAACTTTGAAAATTATCTCTGTACCAGTAAATGGTACTTGGGGGATAAGGGAGATAGAAACTGATCTCCTATCCTGTGAAGTTGGTGGCATTGTCCCTGGTGTGCCTTTGACCCACGCAAAGGAAAATTTTTCCTGGATGACTCTCAGGCATAGTATAGGAGTTAGCAGAGGCCAGAAACTATTCCTGACAGACAGATGGTCTGGATGTGGTCACCCTCTCTTAAAGGCAGTCGATAACGTGGGCATAGGCAGACCGTGCTAGTTGACTTTAGTGCCAAAGAATGAGATCTAGCACTCTTCACTCTACTAATAGAGGTAGTTTCTAATAGAAAGACTCGTCTTAGTTTTAGTAGTGACAGAATCTTTACACTGGTATAACGCGTACTTCAAGGAATGCATTTCCTTCTCTCTCTGCAGACAGAATTATCTTGCAGTACAGGCAGTTGCCATCTATGGGTTCCTGTGCTAGCTTTTAGCTTGCTGTTTGGCCATAGTCAGTCCTAGAAAAAAATCTTCTTGTAGATGCAGTTGTAGAGGCATGCAAGTGCTTTTGCTGGTATGGATGGTTTAATTACTTACTGAATAAGTATACATTAGACTTAATAAGTTTTTGGTGCTATAACCGCATTTGTGGTAGGAAGGTTGGCTGGCATAGCTGTCCCGTTACTGCTGTGACCACAAGCCTTTTCAAGTATAAAAGTATTATTTTAAGATTTTTTTATACTTAGTAGCATACCATTTCAGTCACATCAAAAATACAGTTCCTTCAAGCTGTGTTGAGCTTACTGCAAGGACTCAGCAGCAGCAGTAGCTTTCTCTTTGCTTTTTTCATGAGCAGCACTTCAGCAGATACAGCGCTTTGTTGCTGAATCTGGAACCAACTTTCTTTTAAACTGAGGTAATTGTCAGTTGCTTTACTGAGTTTTTAAAGATTTTCCAACTATTCTGCTTGGAACCACTATAATTGTAATTACATAAAGGTGTATCATGATAACACTGAGGTTTTGGCTTGAGCGTGACATTTTCAGGCAGGGTTTGTATTAGTTTCCAAAAACTTCATCCCCTACTGAGTGTGCTAGCCACAGGAGTATATTGTTCAAAATACCTACATTGGTAATGAATATAAGAACATCCATGGTAAGTCATACTGAAGGTCTCTTTAGCCCAGCATCCGACCCCAGCCAAAAGCGGGGTTTTGGAGAACAGCGTAAGAAGAAGGTAAGCACGTAGGGATACTTCTTCAGAGTAGCCTCCCAGCTGGCAGTGATTTGTGTTTCAGGAGCTTGTGGGTTTGAAATGATTACAGGTTAGATACCAGAGTCCTCTTTTTCTGTGGTCTCTGCAGCTACCCCTGAAGCACTTGCTCTCCTCGAGCGCTGCTCACGGCTGTCTGGCGGAGGTGGGGAGCACTTTTGGGACTTTGTGACAAGGACAGCGGGAGCCCGTAGTACCTCTGCATGTTCTTACCTAATAAACCAAAATAAGGGGATCTTGATAATGGCAGAAAGTATGGAGCCAGGATTGTTCAAAAGGCTTCTATAACCCTCAAAATAACAATTTTCAGCTCTAAACTCCAGCCCTTGGCAGAGAATTGCAAATTGCCAGACAAACAGCAAGGAGTTCAGTTAGCTATCAGCTTCGTAGCCAAAATCGTCCCACTCTGGCAGCTCATTTGACTATTTCAGAGGCTTTGGTATTGTCAGTGGTTATTATAAAGACACCACCTTCGCCAGATGAAACGTGTAGAAGCACTAGGTGACACAGATGAAGACGCTGCTAGCTAGTGACTGTCGGGAGTGATACTGGGATGCTTCAGTCGCTGTCTCTTAGCCTCCACGTCCCCGAGTAGGTGCTCATAGCGGTAACGGTTATAGTGTCATATAGACATTTAATTACTACTTTGGAGCTCAGTGGGAAGTGGCAGCCCCTGCCTGGCAGAGAGGCAAGAAACTGCTGCTCAGATGTGTGTAGTTTTTTAAGTGCCAGTATCTGCTGGCCCCTGCTGAGCTCCTACAGGCACATTTAACCTCCAGTTTGGAAAAGGAAAGCGGACTTTGGCACATCACCTTTAGAAGGTTGCTGACTGTCTGTGCCACATTTATGTGAAGTGTGGACAGAAATTCACATTAGTTCTTGTGCTGTTTCAGTTCACCCTGTTGTGCCAAGACCAAGAGAAGATTATTATCTTCTTCAGACTTAACAGAAGTTTTCTTCAAAAAGAAACCCTTTGATCAGGAAACATGACAGCAATTCCTGAGACAGTTTCTCACACAAGATGCTGAACTTTTACCAATTGCTCATAAGTTATAACGAATAGCAAATTATTTGGGTTTGTTTTTTCTTTAAAGGAGGACAAACATGATATATAATCTGAATCTAGGGAGGAGTATGGTGCCACAAAATCTCTGTCACTAAATATTTTAAGCTGTTAGAAAGAACATTAAAAAACATTGGTGCTGTAATTACTTGGAGAGAGACTTTTTGTCTCATTACCACCATACTGTTTTATACTATTTTGTGTTTTTTGCAAATGCAAAAAATACGATCTCTAAGTAGGCACAGCAAAGTACCGTTTTGTTTTACTCAAAATAATATTCCGTCTTCTGAGGTATGTAATTTTCATTAACTTTTCTATGACTAAATAAAGCTTCTTATTATCTAAATTAGTTTAACTTCCCAGTCATGAAAAAGACAAAACCAGGAAGAGTATTTCATTAAGCATTCCAGCTTACCATTCTTCATCTAGCTGTGTTTTGAGGGTTTATCTACTGCAGCTTTTGATGCTTTTATAGTGTAAACACTTGAGGTGAAGGTTTATTAGCTGTTTTACACTGCCTCATGTGTTCATTTATGGCATTAATCTGTAAATAATCAAAGTGACACAGCTGAGAGAATTCATGAAATATTCAGAGCTTAAGCAGAGAGAATTTTTTTATGCTGTTTATTTCTTTTTTATAAAGGAAATGAAGGATTTGCATGTGCTTCTCTGGCATGGCCCTTCACAGGGAATGAAGTGATGCTTCATTTTGCCAAAATGCGATTCCAAAATTACAAGAAACACAGATTAGACTATACCTATCTGTTTGGAGCAGAGTGTCTAGAAGAATACTGCACCTAGGAGAGTGGGTTCTTTCCTAGAACTAGAACTCTGCACATGGCTTTTCAGATTGATACTGTCAGCTAAAATTGATCAAAACTTTCTGCTCTTTTGACGGTGGTTTCCACTTCACTTTTTCAGGGTTTTTAAATTGTGTGTGCTTTCCTTTTGATCTTCAACCGAGTGGCAACAATTTGCAATAACAGCAATAAATAAACGTAACAAATGCCTGGCAGAACTTTTTTGATCCCCAAAGGTACAAATATATTTCTTTTCATATTTTGACTGGCTCTCTCCAAGCTGCTTCATTCTCTCAGGAAGCTGGAGAGGACTGTTCTTCCAACCCATAAATGAGTCTCCTTGGATGAAAAGCTGCCCGTGCATTTCTCCCATTAAGCGGGCACCAAATAGCCTAACCCAACTGGTCAGAAGCTGCTCGGCACTAGTAATAAAACTTTTAATGTGTTGCATTTGGGTAAGAGTTTTTAGGCTCATTTTTTCTAGCTTTTCATGATTTATGATGAGAAGGAACTCTTAGTAATGGAGACCACAGTTAGCTAGAGGGATCAGTGTTAGGCATTTCCATATATTATCTTGCTGGTCTGTAGTTAGGTACTGTGCCATTTCCCAAGACAAAAAGAGGCTATAAGATGAACACAATGAGCCCAAACCATCTGATCCTTCTACCTCTGCTGAACTTTTTTATCTTCAACATGAAGGCAGTTGCTAGCATACACAGGATAAATTGTCAAGCAAAAGGAAGCAGACAACATTGTTTTCACAGCACGTAAGTACCGTGCTGGATGTGATTTCATGCATACATTACTGAGTGTTAGTAAAACCAGAACAGACACCCACTCCCGGCAATAAAATTCTTTCTGTTGCTCCTTTGGGACCAATGATTTTTTTATACTGTTGCACAGCTGGTTTATGTGTGCCATTTCCATTGGGCAAAGTCAGTCGCCCCGCTTATGCCTTGGAATTGTTTAATGGTTGGAAACTTGTCTGTAGAGCAGCTTCAGCAGATTTTTAGAGTTGGAACGTCTAATGTTTAAAAGATAGCAATGGGAGATCCATTTTAAGTCAGAAAAAAAAGCTCTATAAAAAAGGGTTTAAATTAGAGTCAAACTTGCTATCACTTTTACAGCTCAGAATGAGAATTCTGGTTCCAATGTCATTATTTTCTTCTCTGACATATATTCCAAATCATTTACTGTTTTCATTATGGTTGCCACATTTAAAGCCAAAGCGGATGCACTGCAGCAGTGTATGATGCGATTCTTGTGTATAGCTTGCCCATACTATTTTGTTAAGGTTGCAAAGTGCTTCCAGATCCTATTGATTGAAAGAACTTCGTAAAATATAAATTGTCTATCACCATGTTACAAATACGAGTGTGGGAAGATGTGCATTTTGAAATGGTGATGATGTGAGGGTTTTCTTTTTTTCTTTTATTTGCAGCAAGGAAACCTCCCTTTTGGGGACTGGAGACAGAGTTTTGCTTGTGATGGCTAAGTAGCCAGCAAGACAAGAATTTAAGTCCTTTGGGTATACTCAAGCCAGATACAATCCAGACAAATGCAGTACTTACTCCATGTGCTGGAACAGCAGCTTCAGCCTTGACCTAATGAAGCTATCATTTCTAGCAGCAAGAAGTGATTTACTTGTCAGACTGCTGAGACCAGAATTTTTTTGGATTTGCGGACAGCTGTCTGTGCCAAATTCTAGTATATATATAATGACTTTTATTTTATTTGAGTTATAGTATAAACTGCAAAGGAAAAGCTGCAACTAGCATCACTCTTTCTGCAAACCAAAGAATTTGATTTAACACTCAGATAAATTTGTGTATATAAAATTTCAGAACTTTACATTTGAAAAACTGGCAGTAGTTTCCATTGCAGTAATTTAGTGTTCATGTATCTGAATTATACATGTGGGCAGTCAGTCAAAGGGATCACAGATATATGAAGACTAACAGTAGAACGGCTGTTAGCTTTATAGTCAGCAGAATGCCAGTTTAGCTTCATTGTCAGGGTAACAAACACCTTATGTATAAAAGCTTTATAATCCAGTACCAGCTATTAGACCTTGAAGTATTTCAGCACGAGTTGTACCCTGCTTTTAATGTCTGCACAGACATAGGCATAATAGAGCACCTTGTAGAAGCATGACTTTTCCATTCAATAATGCAATAGTGAAGGCTTAAAAAAATCAGAAAAAAATAACTGATCTGTTATCTGGTACCTGGCAGGCATACATTATGGAGGAGCATGCTCTTATCTTTAACAGTGTTTTGGTTTGGGGGTTTTTAAGGGGTTTTGGTTTTGGGGGGGGGCTTTGGAGAGGTCTGGTTTGCTTTTTTTGTTGGGTTTTTTGTTTTGTTTTTTGAGGGTGGGTTTTGGGTCTTTTGGGTTTTTTTCCTGTTAATAACAGAGATCACAGTATCTTGCCTTGCTGCTATTCCTTCTCACCTGTTTGTTTGCTGGTAAAAATCCTTTGGAATGAAAGAAAATATTAATATTGTTGTTTCTTTGGCTTACAAAATGATAGTTCTGTCAGTTGTAATAGTGATGAGTGTCAGAGAAATATATAGAAATAAATAAATAAATTACATAGTTGTATTAAAATATTTCCTATGGTATGGCTCCTCAGGTGGTATGAAATGCTCACTAAGTGGCTTCATATTTCAGGTAATACACCCCAAATCCAAGAAATATTTTACTGTTGTGTCTTTACAATCAGACAGGGTTTTTTCAGATGATTAAATGCAAAACCGCAATAAATTAAGTTTTGTTCATCCTTGACATCTTACATCCTTCTAGTTTATTATTTTCTCCAGCTAAGTCTACTAGATTTAAAAAAGCTCTTCTAGAAAATGTGGCACTTTCAAATGTCTTGCCTTTTGATGTCTGTCAGCTGCTGATCTTCTTCCTTTCTGTCTTCTGCCGCTACCACCATGACTCTCCTGTTCAAAGGCATTTTTGTGGATGACATTTGCGAGGCTTGCAAAAGACAGACTTTGAAGAAAGGGGGCACTTAGGAAAATGTTTCTGCCATTGCTGTTTTATTTCACATGTATATTCCCTTTAAGAGGATGTTCTTTCTTTCCTTAACTGTAGCACACAATGATTTTTAAGACAACATTTACATTCTCCCATAAGAAAGGAGAAACACTACTGGGTTTTCTTTTAAATATGGATCAGCATTTTGTCTGCTGCCTGGACTGTTTCTAGTGAACACAGAAGAAATGCTAATGATAAAGTAATGTTTTCAATAAACTGTGCAATTATAAAAAGTACAGGGTGAAGTGCTAGTGCTATAGAAGTCAGAAGAAATGACCTCTTGGTTTCAGTATACACATAGTTCTTCCTTACTGTTCTCTTTTTCTGCTTATGTTACTGGAAAAACAGGGATGTTTGAAATTACCTTAAAAAACCCCAAATTCCTGTGATTCTGAGACATATAAAAGCTCCGTTCTTGTCAATCGCTAACTTTATACAAAGAAAATGACACACTATCTTGCATTCTGATGGGAACAGAAACATTTGAAAAGGAAGAATGTAAATTTGGTCATTTGCTTTTAGACCTGTGAAAAATTGGTGAATGGAACTGTAAAATATTTTTAATTGTATAATACACTTTGTCCAGAAGAGCTATTTCATTTAACTTTTCATTTTTTTTAATGACTCTCAGAGCCTTTTATAGATGCAGAATGAAGACAAACATGTTTTATGGTTAGAATTATTTTTGCTTATATCTGAATATTTGTGAAGACATTCTCTGAAACATTTTAATTCTATCCAATGTTAAGTATACATAATACATGATGCATCTTACTTCTGGGAGATGATAACCTGAATAATTCACCTACGGTAATATGATCATATTGCGCTTCAGGTTATAAATGTTTTATTGCCATAGTACATTGTCATATAACATAAAAACCCCTAACATTTTAAATCAGTGAAGAGGAAAGAATTTGGATCTATGAATCATGATTCTGTTTATATTTGTTGTACCTAAATTTCATTTTATATGTGCTTATTTTATTAAACTATAGAAGTAAATGAAAAGTTGTGTTAGAGAACAGTACAAACCATTTAACTAAATTAACCTCTTAAATTTATCCCCTCCAGTATAAATAGCTTTGTATACTTTAAGATGGAGTTGTTGGCTACTTCACAGGTAAGCAAATAAGTGTAAGGACAGTGCTTCTCCAAAGCCAGAAAAAAATAAAGGGCACTGGCTTGCAAGCTAATTAAAAAACAAGTGAGAAAAAATAAGGAGTTCTCATTATTTTGAAAATTAAGTTAAATTTGCAGTATTCTTAAACTCAAGCATGCTTTGTAACTTTTATAGCCAAAAGCGAGGTTGAATTATATGTGTGAGGAAACAGGGGAATCCATTACCATTTAACCAAGAGTCCTGTTAAATAACAGGAATAACCCATTATTTCACATGTGCTGATCTTTAAAAAGGAAATGCTGTCTTTATTAATTCTGAATGTGTCAGTTTGCATGACCTAAATGATGGTATTTTTCAGTGAGACCATTTGTCATAGGGATTATCTGATGAACTTAGTATGCCTGGAAAGTTTGTTTAACAGCTCATTTACTATTATAAAAAGATGCGGGTGAACCATGCTGTAAATGAATGCCTGTTGTCTCCTCTGCACACCTCCAGTTTTATTTCTGGCAAATAAGTGGTGGCTCATTTGGCTAAAAAGTTATATGAAATTTTTTTTTCAATCAGATTGTTTTTTCTTGGCTACAGGTTCATAACATGCCTTAATTACTATGCATTTCCTTTATTCTGCCTGATATACTTTTAATTTTTTTTGAGTCACATTGTTTACTTTTACTTAAATTTTGTTTTTGCAGTTTCCTTAAATTTTCTTACCAATGTTTGGCTACCACAGGCATTTAAAAAAATGTAAGATTAAAAAGTAGGAGTTAGTAAATAGCAAAGCGTACTTTCAGAAGCCCAGTTGCAAAATTTCCATTGATTCACATTACTCAGGGCCAGAATATTATATAGTAGGTCCACAAGGAGGACTTAACATCCAATATTGGAAAAGGTTCAATATTGGAACCTCTGACTGTCAGGTGTCCTTCTTGACTCTAGGGTCAGCACAGAGACAACTAAAGGAATAATATTTTAGTTGATATTGACCAGAAATTAAACCAGAATAGGGAAATAAATCACAGGGGTAGCTAATTGCTTTTTGTTGTTCTAAAAACCCTGTAGACTTCTATGACACCATAATATATCATTACATCTTAATTACATTTATTCTAAGGAAGTGTTTATGTCCTATGGTGGTAGATATCTATACTAGAATTTTGAAGAAAGATTCAACATGTAGAAACATAATTTTATCATCTGAGAATTGTCTGGCAACACCGAAAAAATATTCAGTTTTCACCATACAATTCTGTGATTACTATACCAGGCCACTTGTAGAACACAAATGTTTCACATGCACTATATATGTAAAGTAATGAATGACAGAAGTGAGACTGATAGTCTAGTACATTTTGATAAAGCTTTGTGGTATTTGTGAACTATCAACAACACAGAATAATGACGAAACTAGATGCTAACCCCTAATTCTTATTTCAGTAGAGCTTGAATTTCTACAATTTACAAGAAGCCATATCAGTTATGGGAAATTTTTGCCTGAATTTTCTTCAGTGTATTGAGAGTGTTTAATCCAGTTTGTGTATGCCTGGTAAATACATAAGGTGAAGATGATCTTTACCTTATTGAAGATGATCTTTAGTTTAGAATCTTTTTGTTTGTTTTAAATTCCAGATCCGTCTGCTCCACCAGCTCCATCTAATATCAGAATTGCCAATATCAGTGCAAACAATGACGGGAGTGTAGATGTAGTGATTACTTGGGATCTTCCAGAAGAGCCTGATATCCCCGTGCACCACTACAAAGTCTTCTGGAGCTGGACATATAGCAAATATGTAATCCCAGCTAAAAAAAAGAGAAGGAAGATTACCGATGGGGTAAGAAAGAAAATAGTAAATGAGACAGAAATATGGCTTATTTCTGGCACAAAATAGAGTGTAAGGATAAAATATGTGATCAATTGCAATGATTTCAGCAGCTGGTAAAGTAGAGGTCTTAATTTTTCGTATCACCAACCCCATAGACAATTTTGATCTCTTAATCTCTGTCTTTGAACTCAGGGAGAGAAGTAGACATCTAGCCTTAAAATGCAGGTAAATACTATAAGATATTGCGGGGGAGATGAATAGAAAGTTAAATGCTATTTGTCCTCTAAATTCAGGCTTATTTTATTAGTGCTTCTTAAAGATACAGTGCTTGTTTTATTTAAGAAGGCTAACATTATCTGTCAGATTGTTCTTTCAGTATGCAAATAAAACTTGTGACACTATCATATAGAATAACCGTTAAATAGTCAGTATATGTCCAAGGAAAAAACAAACTCAAAACTCTTCAGGTAAGCTGCTGTACCAAAGATGTGATATTTTTCCATAGCAGCAAGTTCCTCTGAGTTTCTTGAATGATGTATCAAGTATTGCTTTACTGGAAAACTCTCTGTTGTGGTATCCTTAAGCATATTGCATATTATTTTAAAGTAGTTAATAGAAATAGAAATCAATTACATATAACATGCTGAACTTAATTCTCAGTGCTCTTAATAAACACTTTGTGAGAATTTGGTCGCACGTCTATGTTAACACCGCGTTTTGGCTCCGACTCCCCACTTGCCCTGTGACGAATGACAGCCGGAGCGTTATAGTTCCCTCTGTCCCTCAGTCGCCAACCCCGAGAGAAATAAAGGCAACGAAGGCTGTGTGCTGAGTTCATCTACAACAGATTGGCCACAGCAGAGGGACCACCGTGGGAACGTGCTGGACCCAAGCCTTCTCATGGGAACTGTTGGGTGGTCAGGGTCCGGAGGCTGCAGAACCATCACCACCAGCTCTGTGCTGGGCAGGCAAGAAAAGGAAATTTTCCTGCAAATGTAGACAATGTGGAGTAATTTCAGGGGCTGAGATAACTTGGTTCTTTGTTTCTACTTCAGTTAAATACTTTAAAAAAACAAAAAAAGTAAATACGCATCGAAAAGAAAGATAGTTCTTGTAATTTTAAAAAATTACTTTGCCAAGATAGGAGCAGGGTTGGACTGTGCTAGGTGGAAAAGTTTGTGTTTCTCAGGAGAGCTGCCGTTGGCTAGAGATTTACATGGCAGAGGCTACAGCCTAAAGATACAGGGGAGCTTTCTCTCTACAAGCTGGTCCTTAAATCACAAACCCCAGAGAATTTTAAAATTGAGCTGGGTCCTTAATGTTGTGTTAGCACTTTGCGTAGGGTACATCCTACGTGTAAATATGTTAAAATAGATCCAATATACAACTTTATAGTAATCGGGACCAAGTTCTGACCTTGAATATAGGGAAATCCAGCAGAGCCAAGGCATATTGCAGAGAAAAAGCAGGCTCTTAGAATATCTTTCATATTACTTCTGGCTCATTGTATTTTTTCCTCTGCAGCATGTCATGAAACTGTACGGCAATGCCAGTGAGATTCAAACTTCCCCCACAGGACGCTCCTGAGGCTATTGCTAATCAATAGTCCTTTGAACTACAACTTATAGTAGCAACTCTTCTGTCTAAAAATTGAAACTGCAGAAAACTTAAAAAAAAAAAATTAAAGGTGGAAAAGTCTTATTTTTTAAAGATCATTGAAGATTTTTTTTACCCAGTTTTTACCTTTAGATGTAGTCTAGTCCAAATAGTTTTATAATGATTGCCATATGAAATCATTCCAGGTAGACATTCAAATAATTTGACTACAGTATTAACACTGTTAATTGAGCATTATAGTCAATATTATAAACATCTCAGCACAAAACAAGTAAAGGTAATTGATATGAAATGCTTCTGACAATCCCTGAAGTGTTAAATATGGCAGTACGTGGTTATCTTTTCCACTCTGGCTTGACTGTCAAACTTCAGAGGCACAGAGTACTCTAATGAAAACATGGAGTAATGTCTTCTGTCTGAGATATGGGCTAGAAGGGCATTTTTATAAATACATTTTAGAAAATTTAGAAATCTAAGAATACTGAGAAGCCTTGGCCCTTCTTTGCAATATCATGGGACTTGCCTTAATTTATGAATTATTGACTGGAGTATGACAATCCTACTCTGATGTTTCCCCGTTTAAGACACCTCCATGACAATGGAAAGTGTTTTTTTTTCTTTTCTGTTTTCCATTCTATAGCAGAAAACTGTATTTTTGGTTATGGGTTTGTTTTTTTTTTTTAATTTTTGTTTTCAACAGTTGAAACAAATAGAAAATATTGACAAATGTTCTGAATGTTGGATTTTAGCTGTCCTCAGATTGACTGTCTCTAGAAAAAGATTTCAATTGCTTTGCTAACACAGAAATTGGGGAATAAAAAGTTTAAATTTCTTTGGCTAAAATAATTTTGGCATAAGAAAAAAACTTGCTATATGTAAAAAAAATCCTTTAGTTTTGAACTAAACAAGAGGTGTCTGTATTTGCCAAGTAATTGCCAAAATTATGTAAACATCAGGAAGGTTAGTATTTTAAAAATTACACAGAAAAAAAGAGTCCAATAAAATACATTTTTTAAAGAAGGGAAATTTTGCTCTGTTGAAATTTATACATGAGTTTTCTTTTCTAATTTTAAAAGAGTAGTGTGCCTAAGATAACAGGCCTGCTTTTAATAAGGGCCTGTGTTTCAGTAATACTATAACTACTTTGTATATTTATCCTTCTCTATTATAGGCCCAAAATTATGTGGTCCTGGAGGGACTCCAACCCAACAGCAACTACAATGTAGAACTGCAGGCAGTAACACGTTGGGGTCAGATACGCCTAAAAAGTGCTAAGGTTTCTCTCCATTTTAGCACAACTCAGGACACCAGGAATAATAGTGAGTAATTGTATTCAAACACCTGAATGCTTTATCTCTTCTTTATCTGGAATTTGAATGTTTTATATAATGATTTTTCAAATTAAAAAAAAAATTCTTGAAGCTTTCTGTTTCATATCATAGCGATCCTGTCTCGGTGAAGTTGAGTAACCTTTTAATGTTAAATTTCTTATCTAAAAATTGGTGACAGTTTTTGCCTCTTAGATCCTATTCACCTGAAATAAACAAATAAAATGAAAATGGAAGCATTTGCATGACTGTTGTGTTAATATTTTTTAAATGCAGTACAGGTATAAATACTTACTATTTTTGTCAGTGGCTCCAATAAAACCATTTCTGTGTCTTTGTCTTAACTGGACAGTTTTAGCTTGCAATGCTTTTCAAAATCCTGACTATTTTGAGTAGCCCATTAATTCAGATTCTTGGACCACACAAATACGTATCTACTATGAACTGATATAAAACAATAACTCTTCTAGTAGGGAATCTAAAATGTTCCATGCCTAACAAGCAATGAATTCTGAAGAAATTATTGCACACAGAAGACCCACAGTCAACTTAGAATCTTGACATCTTAAGATGTCAGCTTATCTCTTGTTAAGATCTTCTTTAAAACCTCCCATGCTAAATAATGTAGTTGAAAAGCACATCTGAATCTGAAAGTAAACCATGATCCTTAGTCTTAGTTAAATGCTCTTTGTATAATTACAATACCAAGTTACTGCCCCAACTGCTGATGTATCTCTGATTAACCAATACAGCAAAATTCTGATAATAAGATGTTAAAGAATATAATTTTAAATATCCTGTCCTGACTCCATTTCATTTTTCATCCATTTACATTCTTCATTTAAAGTACACTCAAAGTTTAAACTTTACTTTTTGCCATTTTCATAACAGAACTGCAATTACTCTCACCCTAATTAATCAATTGCGATTGTTGTTGGACCCTTCTGCAAGCATATTCAGTTTGGACGTACATAAAATATTTTAAAGTAGTTGTTAGCTATGACAGACCTTCATATCTCCAGTTGCTTCCCATTTTAATGTACCAAGAAGATAAAACAGACCTGAAGATCCTTCTTTTTTCCCATATTAAGCTCATTTTTACTACCTTTTTGGTCCATCTTAAGAGACAGCAGAGGGCCAGGTTTTCATCTCTTCAATAAACTGAGTCTTTGCTTGAAATCCATACCAGAATATGAGCTTGAATCTCCACAGTGTGTACGTCAGGCAAGTTTGGGTTAAATCCTCAGTGAAGCCCAATATAAGTGAATATAAGAGTTCTGCGCTTTCCATACTGGCTCTCCTCGATTGTACCTGTGCTTTCTGTCATCCCCTAGAAAAGTGACCTAGTTTGCAGGGTTGTGCATAATATCAAAAGCTGCTTTGAGTCACCACATTTAGTTTTCCATTCTTTTCTGTATGTACACAGGAGATGTAACAGAAGAAAAACTACGGTGGGAACTAGGTGTTTAATTCCAGTACACTCAGCCACTGAGCTCAACTAGAAGTGTATCATTGGTGTTTATGAGAGATGTTCTCATTTTGCTGAGTATTTCTTAAGAACTTTTTGTTGGTTTTGCTTCTTTTTTTTTCTTTTTTCTTCAAAGCACATTTTGTTAAATACACAAGCAAAAAATTATTTTTCTTTTTTTTTTTTCACACCCATCCCCACCCTCCACCCTGCCCTGGTCTTCTTGTTTCTTCTGATTAGAATTTTCTGTGAAGTTCTGGATCTCAGTGCTAAACTTTAAGGTGTTTAGTTTCAGTGCAGTCATCTTGACTGGCATTTCACCAGATTATGTCACAGGTCTGAGAAAGAACATGTAACTGAGTTTACTTTACATCAGGTCACAGGAGAAGGCTGGTGCCTGGATTTCAGCTGAGGCTGAGCTGTGTCCTGGTAACTGGGACAAAATTCTAGGTGCCATTATACACACCTAGCCAAAGTGACATTGGGCAAGCTGTTGAATTTCTTTCTCTGATTTTACTATGAGAATAACTTTATAAACTTTCCTCTCTTGGGAGCAGGGATAATTAATCAACTGATGTTTGTCAGGCTTTATTGCTAGTCCTGACATTAGGTGAGATCATCACAGTCTTCAAGCGTGATAGTAAATAAAAACTTTCTGTATTACAAAAACCCTCTAAACTGAAGCTAAGTAATTGAGATTGGACTGTGTCATTTTTGGTACCATTCTGTACTTACTGTGAGAAACCCTTTCGCTGGATTTATTACAAATCCTCTACCAAATGGAGTTCATTTACCTTATACCTCATGTCTGACTTTGGTGGTTTCATCACTTTCTGTCCACTCCAGTGGCATCTATTTCCTATCATCATCACAGCTGCATTTAAATTCCTTCCACAATTTTGCTTGGATAATCTGCCCTCTCCTTGATTGTTTTACTTCAGAAACCATCAGTAGTTCCTGTGAAAGTCTGCTATCTACTAATTTCTAATTGGTATAGACTTTCTAATGCCTTGTGCTTTATTTCACTTCACTGTGGAGACATTTTTGGACTAAAAAGTTCATTAATTGTTGTATTATTTTTTAAACCACAGTAATACTATACTAAGAGCAATATTTTTGTTTTCTCATATACTTCAAGTATTTGACTGTTATGTTCAAGTTATGAACGTCCATTTAGTTAATGAGCAGTATTTTCTTTTTAACTGCAAATCAGTGCCTGCGACAACTAAAACACATATTTGTTTTACAGTAGAGTACTTCAATAATAAGTTTATAGACAAATCTGAACATCCTTTCTGTTAAAGCCATGAAGTAAAAGATTCAAGATTCTTTGAGCCTAAACCACTGATATCACACATTTTAGTGGATAGAGCACTCTGCTGAGAAGTGTATGTGGACCTTTCTGGGCATTTTAAAAAAATGGCTAAATTATAGCTTACATATAGAAAAGCAAATAAAACCTACTCCAGGAGGAGATGCAAATTCATCTTCTGAATCTCACTGAAGTTTTTTAGGTACAGAGCCAGTCCTGCTTGAGGTACTTCTGAGAATACTCAGAAGCAGATGGAGATATATGAAAAAGAAAAAAAAAAAAATGCCTGAAATAGTATCTAGGACATGGCATTCACGCCCCCTCTTTATTTGGGGACTTCCATGGCCTTTGGGAAGTAGTTCCAGAAGCAACATGCCAATTTTGCTGAAGTCCCACTGTCAATTGCTCTGCTCTCTGTGGAATTAAGCTCTGGTTTTTTAGGTGTCTGTTCCTATTGTCAGAATAGAGAATAGTTCATAACCCGCTGAAGTAATTTAGTCCTACAGACCTCTGTGAGCTTTGACCTTGGCCCTCTGGCGTTATATTTCCCCACACTCAGAAATACATTGCCTCACTATATTTGTATGCCTCACTTCTGGGAAATGCAGCAAGACTCTCTCTCTTGATCTTTATATAGAAATATTCTAAATTGGTGTCCTGGTTTTTCTGGAAGTGGAGCAAACAGAGAACAGCAAAGCAGGGATTTAGTAAAATTAAAGTACTTTAAGCTGAGGTATACCTAATAGGTTTAAGTTTGTACTTCTCTCTATCACTTTTTGATTTCCTTTTAGGTAGCATAAACATTATGGTTACCTTGAAAAAGAATTTGCTTAAGTTTGGTAGTTTTACTTTAATTTAAAACCAGCAAAGAAAATGTAAAATTGTATCAGATTAAGCAAAAGATTGACAAAGTAAAATTTGGCAAAAAAGCAAGTGGGTTTCAGCTGAAGCTACATGTAGGGCACAATGTTCAAGTTTACATGTTTCTCATGGTAACTAGTGAAACCTGAGTCTTTCCCTCTTTCTCTCAAGTATGTAGTTAATAATTTGCCACTTCCTAATTATTAGAAACTTTACTTTTCATTTAGATGTATTATTGAATTAAATACAGCTTTTTTTGTTAATCTGATGCAAATACTGTCCTCTTAATCAGAACTGATATATTTGCAAGTATGCAATGAAAATGCTGTTTGAATCAGCATTGCTGCCTTTTCAACTGAAAATATCTAGAAATACTGTCAGCCTCGCTAAATGCTGATGAACTGTTGTCAGACAAAATGCTTGATGAGGGATGTCCCGTTACCGTTGCTTGTTGGAAGCTAGGCACATAACACCAAGGGAATTGCTCAAAGTTAATTCTGCTCTTACGATGTTTTCCTAAGCATTCACTGCTCACTGTTGGAAACAGGAAAGCGGGCAAGAAAGATCTTTAATCTGACCAGAGTGTTCTTACATAGCATACCAAAGGACTATATTTACTTTGATGTAATAACCACATGTGGCACTCTGTGGGTTACACTCAATGCCATCCTTGGGTTTTGTGTATATTCAAACGCTGCACAAATATAAAGACCATGAATGATTATGCAGAACTACTGCTAGATACTCTGCCTGTTTAAAAAGTCAATGTGTTAATGTTTCTTGTTCTTGGGGACATACACTCCCTCCTTGTTATTCTTTTGAAAATATACAGAGCATTTGCATATTAAAGTATATTTATCTTCTTCTCTCTCTCTGTCCAAAATATTTTGTTTTGACTGAATTTCAAACAAATGATATGCTTTTCAACCATTATGGACAGTTTGTTCTTTACATTAATTTCATTCAGGTAAGATACTGAAATAAGGTAATTTGGAATAAAGATAGTATTATTTTCTGAATTTCAGCACTGTTAACATAGTCATTATATGGCACTGTACTTAAATAAAGAATTGCTGATTGTTCTGTGTATTGCAGAGGAACAGACATCTTCTGCTGGGAAACCCCAGAAAGGACTGGTAGATTCTTACCCCACATTTCAAAGAAGAAAAACCACTCGTTTTCTTAAAATTGGAACTCCTTTCTATCAGGACAATCAGCTCCAGGTCAAAGTTTACTGGAAGAAGACAGGTTTGTCGAATTTTTATTTTACTACTATTTTTTCTAAGCAGGAACTCTCATCAACTGCCTTAGAGTTGTAAAACACTGATAGAATATAACGAACCTTGTACAATCATTCAAAGTTAAATCCTACACCCATCCTTCCTTTGCTTCACCTGCACGTTAGAGTGAAATATTGCCTCTCCTTTTTCTGTTATCGATATGTAAATGTCTGGCAGAGGGAAATGATGTGAATCAGCTATCCAAAAATTACAGTCAGTCATGTTGGGACACTGAATCTTCCCAGAGCTGAGATAAATTTTAGTTTGGTGGAAATTGCTTCTGTAAAGTTTTAAATAGGCTGAGCAGAATTTGGTCTTATGTTCAACAGAGCTTTTGTGGCTATGAATGTTGTCTCCCTCGAGTGTGGTTGGAGGGTCTCAAGCACATACAGTTCCCGGGCGGATTTTCTGCTGATGCCACTGCAGTATTACTTGTTGGGCTTTGTCAGCTGAGAAATGAGTCAGGAAATGAATATGTATGGAAATCATGCAGTGGTGTCACAAAAACTAAACTGTAGTTTGAGCCACAAAATTTAGAGTTACACTGGCTCATGTTAAGGCCACAATAGGCTTTATGCCAAACTTTATCAGCCACCTTGAATTAGAACAGGACGAATAGTTGGCTACAACCAATGGAAAAACCTTTAGGTTGGTTTTCTGCTAGGCTGCGTGCACCCTTCTGTTTTTCAGAAAAATCTAACAACAATTTTATGTTTAAATCTTCCAGTCTAAAGGAAAATGCCATAAACTTTAAGTATCTAATCAGATTCAGAAATCAAAAAAGGGATTTTCCTTTCTTGCCCTCTAGGAGCATATAGATTGTTACACATTGCTCCAGCTTAGCTGTAACAGGTTCATATGCTCTTCTTTGAAAATGTGCTAACGCTGTTAGTGTTTTAACTTGGAGCAATCTATGCGTGTAGCAGTAGCACATAGATAAAATCCATTCAATTTTTATGTTTGAAATGAAGGGCTACAAAATGGATAATCACCTTTTCTTCTGGCATTTTTCAAAGAATTTTAGAAATATTTAAGTTCTTTTGAGTTTAGGTGTATGCAGCACCACCCTGAACAAGGAAAGGCTATATAACCATTCAATTATGCTACGTAACATAAGAATATGTCACATTGGATGGTGTGGATTGTGAGAGGTATCTTTTACTTCTTAAAAAATGCCTGCCTGTTCGAATGGTTACCTTTCTAGCCCTGCTATATCAAATTCTTATTCCTCCACAAAATCTGCAAGCTTTGGCTCAGCCTGACTACATACACATTTTAAATGTTTGTCCATATCTTGGCTATGCTAGTTTTCTTTTTTCTAGCTTTCCCCATTATAATTCATTTTTGCCTAACTTCATGGAAAGCTGGAATAATTTAAAATTTAAATAAAAGTTAAGGCATTTTTAATTGCGAATACTCAGTTTACCTAACAATATGCTTTTGGTTATCCAAAGTGAGATTTATATATTCTGAGCTTGGGACTGATCACCTCAAGCTTTAGCCTTCTGGAAGTGAGATGTCAACTCGTTGTCCAAGCTCCTTCTATAGTCAAAAAAGAAAAGCAGGTGACTTCTGAAGCAATTCATCCCACGCAGCAGCTGCATCATTCCCTGGAGATGCCTTTTTTCCTTACTGAGTACAGAAGGGAGCCTAGACAACTCATTTGTAGAAGGCTTAAGGATGCCTAACATCTCTCTGTGAGCTGAGGTTCAATTCTGAGCAGTTTGAACTGAAAAAATTGAGGGACAAGATTCAAAGATGAGGAGACTATGATGTCTCCCACAGGTGTAAGGCTGGGTTGTGCAACTCACAGTCTGCAGGCAAGATTCAGCCCAGTGGAGCAATCGATCCAGCTTCAGCCCTTTTCCTGCCAGAACAAAGATTATGTGTCCTGTGACCAAAATGCCAGCCCCCCTAGTGAAATGCACCTTACAAGTAGTTTTCCAAACTCACTGCTACAGTTAATGGAGGAAAAATCATGACCTGTAAAGCAATATTCATCTCGTTCCAGAGTAGATAGCTTGAACTAGGTGTCCACTAATTATGATGGTAACTTGGTTATCAAGTAGATGTTACACAGTAGTTACTTGAATGTTGACATTAAATCTGGAGCTGATTACATACCTGTTACATACCTGGAAGTAATATTTATAGTAAAAGTTACAAATGCCTATAAAAAGAAATAAGGTAGTCAGCATTCTCACAGTGGCCGAGAAAAGAGGTAATTAAGATTAAAAGAAGTCAGGGAATATTTTATAGCTTGGAAATAACAGTGTTTGGAAGTGGTGTAATCTCCACAACTGGAGATCTTCAAAGGCAGATATGGCACAGATCTGTTAGAAATGACATGGATTTGCATACTGTCACCTTGTGCCGGGGATGGACGGGTTTTGTTCCCGAGTTGCTGACTGTACAGCTGACCCATCTTGTACAAATCTGTGTACCTCCCGTCGCAGAAGGGGGACGCCCAGAGGTCCCTTTCGGTCGCGTGGTGGGAGCAAGCTGTCACACGCACCAGGGTGCTTCGGTACATGCCCCAGCCGTGCGGTGGAAATTGCCTTCATTTTTCTCACACAACTAACAGTGATAGCGAAGGTGTGTGAAGAGGGGCAGAACACGGCAGTTTGTCACGCTTACTTTTTTCTTTTCTGTTTTAAAAAGAAAATAGCTGTGTTCTGAGTAACAGTAACTCAGCAGGAGCCATTGCCTCATGTGAAACTGAAATATAGCCAGCTACCTGCTCCTGAGAAGCTAACAGCTTCTATAAGCTCTTGCAGGAGTCTGGAGGTTATGTAGTCTGTGGATGAGGTACTGACTATAAATTTACTAGTGACAATTTACTGCAGAGCAAGTCTTTTTTGCCGTGCAAGGAACACAGCAGGAGAAGCATATTGGCTGCGTCTTGTCTGTATGAAAGACAGCAGTTACTGGAGCCAGCTGCGTTGGGAACTGTACCCACACGTCTTTCTCCTTTATGAACTGCACCGACTCAAGTCGTGTTTTGGGAGTTGTAGGAGGTACAAGAGTGCAGCAACTAAAATAGGAAATACTGAGAGAGAATTTACCTCAGCCTGTTCTATGGCCTAGCGTCTAGGCTATTTTCATTGCAGATAGGCAATCAGAGTTCAAATCCTTCCTGACAAGGAATTGACCTCGTTGTCTTCTACGTGGTGGGTGAAAAACAGGAGTCCCTGTTGATTGCTCTAATGTTCTCATTATTTTGTAGTTTGCTATTAAAAACAACACTTTTTTTTGGTACAGGAACACAACCATTCTATAGTCCTAAATTAGGAGGTGTGACTTTAAAACAAATAAAAATTAAGAAAATATCATGAAACCATGTGAAATAAGTATATTGATAATGGTAAGAGTTCCCATGACATAAAAAATAGTTTAAGAAATACGAGTCTCAAGCCTGAATATGTTGGACATCTCTAAATCAAGCAAAATTTCAATTGGTTGTAGCAATCTTTGCTTTGTCTGGTTTGATTTTTAAGTTTTTTTGTACTTTCTGTGATGGACTTCATGGTCCTAACAAGAGATGGTTACAGTGGTGATGAAATAGATACGTTATTTAGATTTTGGATTTTTTTAAGATTAAGACATTTAAACCAGTATGATATGTTGATATACAGTGTCTTTTAGCTGTAATGAAAACTTTAACAACTACTAAACCAGCAGTCTTTCACTTTATAAGAACGTTACTCATTTTCTATGGTAATAGCTGCTCAGAAATTTTTGTTGTATTCCTGAATTCAGTGGCCCTACCATTCGACTTAGACCTGAGAGTATTTTTTTTTTTTTTAATTCTGTCCAAAACCAAGATGGCTCTATAGAAGAATTTTGTACTGCCTCCCAACACTGTAGCCTCACAGCACACCACAGATTACAGAAACAAACAGAAGAAAAGACTTGTGTGGATTTCTTGCAGTCTCCGACCACTTAAGAAACACATTGTGTTCATAAGGTTGTTTTAGATTATTACTTTACTTTCATTGGTCCCTATGTTAGCTGAGAAATTGTTTTGCTTTTGAATTTGAACCAATTTACTCTCTCTAAAAAGGACAAAATAGAGTTAGAAGGGACCTCTGGAGGTCAGCTGGTCCAACCATCTGCTCAAAGTAGTACTCTGAAGTTAAATCAGGTTGTTCAGTCCTACCTGTAAGGCCCTATAACAGATGTTGTTATTGTTTTCTGAATGACAGGGAATTTGTCCTTTATGAATATCGGGCTGCAGAGGCCACCTGGCAGTTTATTGCAATGTACTTTAGGATCTCCAGAATGTATGGTGATGTCTCTTGACATTCAAAGCTAGTTCTTCCGTTACTACGAAGACGACGTATTCCTCCATGTCATTTGCAGACGTGCCTCTAGGAAGCCAGTGAAAGACCACAATGACAACGTCGGGGCTGAAGCTCTTGGTTTTCTATCATCCCTCTGGACAGAATTCATCAGACCTCTATCCTGTGCAACAACTGCAATAGAGGGGGTGTTGCAAACTATTACTGAACTGGCTTTGTTATACAGTAAAAAAAGAAGTGATTGCTTATCAGTACTCAGAAACTGAACGCAGTGTTCGAGTTAAAGTCTGAGTAAGTGGATGGAAGATCCTATTTCCATATGTGTGCATCATAATGTGCCACAGTTTGGTAGCCAAAGACTTAGCTAGGCCTGTTCTTCAAATGTCATTTCTTAAGTCCCATTAGCTTCAGTAAGCATGAGGCATGAATGGAATGTAGGATCTGGACTTTATATTAAAATAAATCTCTTTCCAAAATAATCTTTCAGTTTGAATGCTTCGGTATGATGGCAATAATAACTTTACTTCAGGATGTATGCTAGCAAAAATAACTCCACACTTCAAGCGGTACAAGGTGCTTAGCAAATGCACATAATTTTGCTAGACAGAGTCATCACAAAAGCATATTGCAATTATATGAATACAATAGCTTCTTTCTGAAAGAAGAAAATGTCTTTCACTTGCTGCCTCTGACTTAGGCCTGGGATTAGAGAAACACAGTACATTCCTTAGACAGCATGAATCCCACTTTTGTAAATGAAAAGAAGAACTTGCTTGTGGCCAGATTTTTTGGCCATCTCGACTGTGTGAAATTAGAAATTATGTCCTATTTATGTCAAATAGTGGAATCAACTTAAACCACTTTTAACCCCTTGGTGCTGGAGTCAGAGAGCACCATCTATTACCAAGAATGGATGCACTCTGAACCCCCTACTTAAAAGGACTAGCTACTTAGCATAACTAAGATCCTCACTATCTTGTGCAGTAATCAAGACTGAAAGTGTGAAAATAAAAAGATCCTTATGTTTCCTCTGTTCCTCAGTGGTTTGGCAACTAGAGAACTGAGGTTTTGGACTTCAGCTGAAAAGCCTTCAAGTTGCAGCAGATTTGTGTATGAAAATAAGATATTTCCCATAGACAGAAGGAAAAAGAAATTATTCTTTATGAACTTACTGCATCAATTCTCATCATTTACTGCAATAATTATAGTACATGAAAATATTAGAATGTAATTTAGTATGATGATTTTTTTCCAAAGCAATATGTCACAATAATATTTTCTAACCCATTACTCTGCCTTCACTACCGTTTTCTTAGTGCCTGTTATTTGAGTATAATGTAACTCTCCTTGCTCAGGTAAAGCTTTAATTTCCTTTACTTTTCTTTGAATGAAGTCTATGTGCATTTATGTCCCCCTGTTTAAATTAAACATTTAAAGTACTTCTAGATATTTAAAATCAATATATCTGCCCCTTGATTTTGCTTAAAAAGACAAATATTTAAAACGCATTAAGACTTGGCTTCAGGCTTCTTTTTTTGTGTTTCTGGTAAACGCTAAAGTAGAAGAAAAAAAAAGAACACTTAAGGCAGAGAGAGGCAAAGAATCCTCCATTGTCTGATAAATCAACCAAACAAGAATAATGAATTAAATTACATAGAAGAATAAAATGCAAGGCAAGGCAAAGCAAACAGAAAGCTGCCACAAATGCTTTTAAAACCAGATCTTAGGAAAACAAAATTAACTTTCACTTAGTTCAAGGAGATAAATGAAGTGACTGTATGTGCTGACTCTTTGTTTGCAATAAGGTATTTCATATGGCAGGTTTTAAAATAATGGAAAGCTTTCCCCATGTTATCCAATGGTCCTTTCGCACAGAACTAGAGCCATTGAAGCTAATGAAACCCTTCAATGCCAGTTGGAGTTTCTAGCTGTTATTGTAAAGAATTCAGCAGTAGTTGCTTAACGCTAATGAATTATTTAGTTTGGTACTAACTGTTGCACTAGTAAGATCAGTGTTTGAGCAGCTGGCCATTTTCTGATTATCGATATTTAAGCAGCAAAATATTTGTACTTGAAGGTATCACTGTGGTCCAGATGGTTCTTTCAACAAGAAGACCTCACTGTTAATTATAGTGAAGTATACACCAATATACTGCCCTCATACTTCCATGCGAATAGGAGACGTTGGCTCAGTAGAGGCTGGCTGTGTGGGTACACATAATGTGCATTTGTATTTAGGGATTTAATTAGTAAAGCTGGCCCCAAGCACAGGAATCTTTGACAAGATCACCTCTTTAGAAATTCACCAGTAGACATTGCATAATTTGCTTTTCCACATGTGCTACAGCTGACTCAGATGCCTGTATCCTATGGGCTTCCCCAGCATCCTGCCTGGGGAGGTAGGTGATGCTGTCAGCTTTAACTGTGGTGGGAAATTATTCCAGAGTTAAAAGAATATCCTGTCAGAAGTATCCTCTGTGTGATTCCTACTCCTCCCTAACTTTGTCTTACATAGGCCTAATGTAGTTCCAGGAAGAATCTCTTTGCCTTTTTGTTGCCTGGAGAGAATGAAAAGGGGAGCATCTGACCATCTCCAGTTATGTTTGTTGTACTTTATAAACTGACTACAGGACTCAAACTGTTTTGTTTGCATGTGTTTTGTTTGGTTTATGTCCAAAGGTGAAGTGCTAACAACACTTAATATGTTGCCAGTGGGAGTCATGAAAAACATCAGCAACAAATAATACAATTTGGTAGAGCAGGCAGTGTGTGACTTCTCAAACAGCATGCAATTGATTAGTGGAACAAATAATAAAGTTTTAAAATCACATTTACGGTAGCGGCAACCTCAGTGGCATCTCCCCTGCAAATGGGACAATATTGGGGAGTCTTTTCAAGGGCACAGTTTACTGGATTTCTTCATGTTTTCACAGGCACAACAAAAACCCGTTACTGGTTGCCTTTCACTTGCTTCCAAACCTCCATACCTTTCAGGGTAGGTGGTTAAAGCTCTTGGTATGAGAGACTTCGGGGCAAGTCTGCCCAACAATTAGTCCCAGGAATGTAATTGGAACTGATTCAAAGTCTGCCAGGAAATCAAATATCACCAGCCAAATCAGAACTACCCTCTGTGGTCCCAGAGCTCAGACAGCACAGAAGACTGATTTTGCTTAGCAGGCACCCACTGATGTCTGCTGAGGGCAGGTTGTGGCTGTACTGCAATGGTTTGGTCCAGAACATTCATCAAACTAGTTCTAACGCTTTGTATGGTTGATCCACTTATTGCTTTGCTTTAAAATTTACGTAGTGTATGCTGTTCACAAGCCCTCAGTGTGACCTGAATCATACTCCAGAACACCTTTAGTAATCGTGAAAGTGTATTTAATTTGACTTAATTTTTGCATTTATAAGAAATCTTCTTTTTATTCTTAAAATTAATAACTGAATACAAATTTAAGCTTGATTTCTTTTGAACTTACATTAAAAGATCAAATACGAATGTAATTGCAAATTACCTGGTCCATGTGTGCAATCCAAAGATAGACCGTCATTACGTGGGATGAGTACCTGCAGTCAGACTAAAGATACACATTCAATATTGCATTGTGAAATCAGTTATCAAGACTTAACTGACTTTGAGGCATTGAAAAAATTAACTGGCCAACTAATAAATAAACTCCTACCTGATTTTTAATTCTTCAGGAAAAAATATGTTTTCAAAACCAGCATCTTTATGTTCCTTCAATAATATCTGTCTGCCCAGTACGCAATTTTCCACATTTCTTATTACTTCTTGAGTATTACCACAACCTATAAAGTTAATTATTTTAACAACAAATACAGAACTTTATATATATGCAGAGATAAATATATATATATATAGCGTCACTAAGATTGTCAATGGTAATGTCTGTTGTTAGGCAGTCTGAATAACTGAGGGCTAAAATGGCAAGCTTTTTATCATCCAATTCTTCCCCGCTTTTCCCCAAACTGTATCACTGGGTCACATTCAGTCAAAGCTTTGTCTTACATGCTTACACTATCATACCTGGAGCAATCCTATCATTCCTACTGTGAGTAAAAGGTACTGAGGTACTGCAGTTTAGCAAGATAGCTTTCATCAGCTGTGGGGTAATAACTGCTCACGAGTGCTCTCTTAGCCTGCCGAAGTTCTGAAGTAAAATATTTACCTTATGATCCAGGGGAGCTATCAGCAGGGAGTCATCATGCTCATGGTGAAGGTAGTTTAAGCTAACGAGTGTCCTCTTGTATACTGGGTCAATTTTCCTCCACATGCCTCTTTTTAATCTGTATTGTTTAATTAGCCGAGTTCGTAAGATGGCCATAAAACCAGCTGCATAAACACTACAGACAGGGAAGGAAACTGGGCTGTTTGAGTAACTAGAGTTGGAGGAAAAGACACCAAAAAAGGGTATCTGACACTGACATTATAATCTAAATTGAAAGATGTCACGTGTATGCAGCTGATGAATAATGAGTTCTTAAACACCAGTTATTTCTACTCCTGTGACCATAAAATGAATATAAAAAGATCCATAGTAGTCCAGACCAAAGGTCCATCCCAACAGGTATTCTGTTCCCGTCAGTGGCCAAAAGCAAATCCAAAGGAACATAAGAATAGGGCAAGCGTGTAATGATACTTCTGCAGATTATTGTCCCAGCTTCAGACAACTTCTAGTTCACGGGATTTCCTGAGCCCAGTGTGATTTCATTGTATTTATTGACTTTTGATACATTTCTCTTCCATGATAATATCCAGTGTCCCATCAGGGTCACACAAATTTTGGGCACCTGAAAAATCCTGAGTTATGGAGTTCCAGAGTTTGAATTGCTTGTTCTATGAAGAACAACATTTTTTTATTTGTTTTGAAGCCACTTCTTCTAGCTTCATTTGAATACTAATTCTTACATTGGAGACACAGAAAACAGTCAAGCTCTGTTCACCCTGTCCGTACGCACATGATTTTATAGACATTTAACCTGGTTTTGCCCTGTTCTTTTTCTCATAGACTCAGTAGTCTTAAACCACAGATTTGGAAGCTGCATATTAATGCCATTAGCTTTATGAATAACAGGTCAGCAAAGCAACATCCTGATATGGCGTGCCATGATGCGTACCACGAAAGTCTGGTTTTGGAACTTGACGGAGCATTGTACGTGCGTTGTGTAGGGTATGAGAGAGAAGGGAGTAGCAGCTGCATCTCTGTCTGCTCCCAGTGTGCAGTTAGGGGTAAACTGGGTCTGTACCTTGGCTCTGGAATTGGGAAGGACTCCCAGATTACCTACCCTCAATATAGCCTCCCCACCTAAATTAATGCCCAGATTTGTCAAAGTTACACAGAAGGCTAAAGTTAATGATAGAGTACCTAGTGACATTTTCAATAGATGTGTAACCGTGGCAAGCCTTGGACTTGTTTGTTTGGGTTTCTTTCTTTTTCATTAAATTCAGTTTTTGATGCTTAGATACCTTTGAAAATCTGGCTATGAGGGCGTAATGTAGGAGGCTTCTGTTGAGGCTACAAGCAGCTATTGTGAGACTTGGAGCTTACAAGAGGCGAATTGCCTTGTAATAGAAAACCAGAATGAGATACTGTTGAACTCACTTTGTATAGGATGCTGTGTGTGGGAAAAGGAGTGAGGGTAGAGGTAATCCGGCTTAGGGATGATCCCAAACTTAAATCCCTCAATATAAACATCTTTAAACCTTGAGGCTTCCTGGGTCTAGATATGGAGACAAATACTGTGGCTCAGGCCTGTCTTTAAATTACACACTAATTGTTAATATAATTTTTGGAAAGGCTTATAGTTGTATTATATGAAGAATGTGTTCTGTAGAGAGAAAGTTTGTTTTAAATGGCATAATGTGAGAAACAAAATCTTTGTGACTTAATCGATACTGCTTATATTCCATGTAAGAGCAGGAAACAGTATAGTTTGCCTTGTTAGGGAGTGTTTATTGAATGAAGTTTAAATGTCAACTGAGGGGTTTGGTGTTTAGTTTAATCATAATGCTTGAATAGGTGATTATTAAAAAGTTCTTTTTCTCAGAGGTGTCATGAATACCATGAATTTCATAACCAAACATTTGACACTTTGGATATTTTTTTCTTTTTTTTGTACCACTGGGTGAATCAATGCACAGGCAGCTAGAGAGCAAGAGTTATTTTCACCTCATTTTTTTTAAAAGAACTTAACTAAAATGCCTGAGACAGAACACATCGACAGCATAGTTTTTGCAGGGAAAAGAGGAGTGCAGAGAGGCTCTCAATGCATTAGCACATTAATACAGCACTTTATCATTAGTTGAAGGTAAATTGTGTTTACCTATGTGTCCTAAGACTGATAACTCACTTTGCTTTTGCTAAACTACTATAAGTAAAATAACACTTGTTATTCTATCATTATTTCTTGTCCTATCATTACCTTCAGATTGCAAATGTTGGCAAGAAACACCATGATTCAGAGAGGCATAGAATGGCTCGTGAGCCAATATGTGAGGAAATAAATAAGTGTTATGATGAGGTACTGACTGAGATCATGTTTTGCTTCTCTGCAGTACACTGAAGTATTCCTTCCCAAACTGTTCTTCAGTCATGCTGTTACTACAATGCAATAAATGCCATGTGGATCACTTTATACTAATCGTGTCTTCAAAACTGAAGCAACTAGCAGTAAATAACACTGCTTCATTTATTCACTTGGATTTGGGCCATATTTAAGCCTTCCCTGCGTATTTTTCAGGACCTCTCCAGCAACTGAGTTTTAGCAGAAAAAGGGTTTATGGAAACTTGCATATTGTAGAACTCTGTGTCGCCACGCAGAAGAATGGTGGCCTGATAAACAGATGAATGCAAGCCTGAGAGAGCAGAAGACACTTCATTATATTCTATCTCAACTCTGCATGATAGTTCTTGGTGTGGAAATACAGGCAGGTTATGCTGCAGAGCAAACACGGCTGCTCATCCTTCTGCCAGAACGGTGGGTTGGAAGCAGTGCTCTGTTATATTATTAGATCCACGGTTGTAAAGGTGTATCAGGGGTTGCATACTGGGAGAAGATACAGCAGGAACATTTCTTTAGGAAGCCTTTGACTTATACACATCTTTAGGAACTTCAGAGATGATAACATGTTTTTCTTTATGCAAGGCATCATAAATTTCACCATTTGCCATTGTTACTTTTACATTCACCATAGCATAGCTTCACCATTCAATACAATGAGATAAATAATTTTTGTCCTGGATGGTGTGTTGTTTGACACAGGATTTATACAGAGCTCCCCAAAATCATACTATAACTTTGCCATAGAAACGATCAAGCTTGTACATACTGAAACATGCACTTCATGTGCCCTGAGCAGATTCTGCCCTGTGCTGTGATATTAAATACAAAATCTTTACCCCTTGCTATAGCCTATTTTTAGCGCAGTAATGCTGCAAGACACATGATCCAGAAAGGAAATGACTTAATTTTGCTATATTTCCTTCTTCCTATTAGTCTAAAACAAAGACATGTTCAAGACTGTCTTTTAACTACAGTTTGTATGGTCATTTAGTGTCTTGATCTTGGTGGGTACTAAACTTTCTGGCCTGATCCATTAGCTACTCTTAACTATTGAAGTCAACACGACTGTTCATATGCTTAAGTGCTTTGTTGAATCAGGGCCAGAGCGCTTAGAAGCTTGTAAGATCAACCCCCCAGTATGAGAAGAAAAACAAAAAGCATGTGGCCAGTCACAAATAATCATTACAATTTGCTGTATGAAATATCAGATTTAACAATATATAATAAATCCAAAGGTTTAGCTACATGCAGAACAAATTCAGTAATTTTCTTACTGAATAGCTTCACAGAAATTTCAGTCTCATTATATGGCATTCTGTTTGAAGGTTTGAATGAAGACAGCAGGTTTACGTATGGCTAATTATCTTCCAAACTTTGATAACAACTCCTTTTGACATACAGTTAGCGTATTAATTATACGTATATATTTTGGAAGGAGTCAGTTTGCTGAGAGAACTTGACAAACAATACAGAACACCATTTCCTTTTTTGCCGAAATACTCATTTGACATATGCTTGTTATTTATATTAAATTAATACTTTTATGCTGCCAGGTAAAGGTTTTCATATAAGTATGTCTTGTTTTATAATCTTTACTTTTTTACCATATTTTATTCTAATGGGAAAATCTGTCAGACGCTGCTTGTTAATTACTTCAAATCCTGTCATGATACAGAAATCAGCTTGACATTACTGTGTTTATTGATGCCAGACATTTTTATTGTAATTAAACCTTAATTTGAGCTGCTGTTGTTGAACAAGTCTGCCCTGAAATCTTGTTTTCCAGCAAATCTCATTTGATTTTTCTTTCTAATAAGTTTTTGTAATTTGGTTGCCTGCATAATAGTGCTGTCACAGCTGGCATTAATCAGCATTTTTATACAAAATTGTAGAGACCCATCATCCAACAACCACCCGTCAAACAGAATAATATACAACTACAGAGCTGAAATACTTTTACAGCAGAGACCGTTATCATTATCACCACTTGCCAGGGGTGGAACAGAGGGAAGGAGCCATGAAGTGCTTTGCCTAAAGACCTCCAGCAAACCAGTGGCAGAACTGGCCGCAGTTCCCAAAACAGTCTGCTGCAGTTTTCTTGCTGTGGATCACAGGAATACAAAGAAATGCATAACATACCTCTTAAATCTCTTTACCCGGTCTCCTGGAGTGGTAGTAGGTTGTTGGCGTACTGGTAGTGTTGGGTTGTGTGACCAAACCTCACTGCTGTTCCTGCCCATGCTCTACCAGTTTTCTAGATACAAAGCAGACTTCGGTTCCTCATGATCTTCAAGTTAGCACCTTTCTGCAACAATAAATGTAAAATAAAGCAGAAAAAAGTATTTGAGGCAAAGAAAGGAGCTGTCTGCAGTAACATGGTAGAAAAAAAGAAACCACATTAGATGAAATTATTCACATGGCTGGCAGTAATGGAAATGTACAACAGAACAGAAATGTGGAAAATGTTGGCAAAGATGAGGAAAAGAGATTACTTTTATATTTAGTTTCTTTTCAATATACTGTAAAACTATTTAAACTAGAAATTCCAGCTAGGAAAAGTTGCAGTGTTACCTGGCATTGTGTTGGTGATTTTTCAGAATGGGTCTTGAGCTTCAAATTCTGTGGGGAGATACGAGATATAGCAAAAATGTAGAATGTGGGCCTAGGGTATTCCTATTAACTGTTGCGCAGCGATGGCTTAGGATATGTTGCAGTACTTCGAGCAAAACTTTTCAGTCTAAGATGCTTAAATTGTCCATATGAACCTGAACTCTTCAAAGTGGCAAACAGATGTATTTGGCATTGACGTTAATGGCATTTTGAGCTGCTTTTACAGCTTAAAGATACAGAATAAATGTGCTTTTCCCACCCCAAAAAAATCTGAAATATATTTATTTATTTTAAGAAGAAGGGTTTAGGTTGGGGAGGGGGTAGAAAGAAGATAAATCTGGCGAAGAACATCTTCATAAACACAATCGATAGAGAAATAGCTTTGTGGAGATACTCATGTGGAGTTAAAGGCTTTTTTGGGTGAAACATAGGAGGGAGGGAATCAAAACAGACATCTTTTCAACATGCTTTAGAGCATCCGCTGATCAATACATTTCTAGTTAGAGATTTAAGAGTTCTGTCCAACAAAGTTGGCTGCATACCCTTGTTCAGTAAAACAGCTAAGCATGTGGAATTTTAAGAACATGCTCATGTGATGTCTCTGTAGGAATGTTTACTTAAGGCTAGGAACTCATTTTATACTTCAGAAAATTTACTTTAAAAATCATAGCCAAAACAATTACCATTAGCTATTAGTTTATTTGGGAGGATTAGTTTTGTGCAACTGTCTGAAACATCAAGAAATCTTTAGCTTGAGCAGCTGAAGGTCATGTCCATGACAGTAACTTTACAGGGATTTTTAAAGTAATTTTTCTGATTTGCTTTTTATTTTTTTTTATTTTTAAAGAAGCTTGAGAATAAAAGTAATTGTTTGAATAAGCTGTCTGCTCTAACAGTCCTTTAAGGAGTTCTTACTTAAATGATTATTATGTTGACTAATTTCACAAGCTTAGAGCTGCTGGAATGAGTGCTAGCACTCTAGTATGTCCTTCAAGTTCAGTGTTTCTATACAAATATTTTGAGTTCTGGGAAAGATGAATGCTTGCTGTTTGTGCAAGCATCAGTCTTTTTAGTATTAAATGGTAGACTTGCTAACCATGAGAACAATGAAGTTATAAAGCTTTAAAAAGACTTATAATTAAAAGTACAGAATCAAGAAAACTCCAAACTATTAAGAAGATTGACTATATACAAAAAATGTGACATCTGAAATATCGGGGAACCAGACTGAAGGCAGTTTCTTTTCAGTGTTGTGTACCTGTTCTAGAAGGGATAGAAGGGCTTTCTGATAAAACTGGCCAAAATCAGTCCCATTAGATACCGGATATTCTGTTAATATTAACTACTGAAATGACTTTTCAGAAAAAGATGTGGCTGTGGGTTACAGTGTATTAACTTTCAGCTGGGCTTAATTCAGACCCATTAGCTTTGGTGGTAGTGGCTGACGTTCAGCTAGCCTGCAGCTTGGATCGCTTGTCCAGTACCTACCACTGAGTTTGTAATAGGCAGCTGAAAACAAAAATCTAAATAAAATTATAGTAGTAATCTCTCTGGGAGAGTGTATATTGCTGAAAGGAAGGCTGGGAGAAGCTTTTCTTTTGCATGTGCTGTAAACATAAAACAAATGCATATTTTTATCTTTTTTTTTTTTTTGAAGTCTCTTATGTGGCTTTTTAGATCATTCCATATGTCTTGTCTCCTTTTGCTTTTAAAAAATTTAAAGATAATGTCTAAACCAGTCTTTTTATTTAATATGCACACTTCATGCATGCGCATACACTTTGAGTTTTTCATGCTTCTAGCTTTATTTAATCACAAAATGTCCCACCTTTCCCTATTTTTGAAAAAGTTTGTCTCAAGTAGGAGCTACTTCCCTATTATATTTCAGTTTTGCAACCCAAATTACTCAGGCTTTAGACCCTAACAGGATAGATTTTTTAAAAGGAGAAAATTGTTTTTATTGTTGTCAATTGTTTTTACGTTCTTCTTTTTAACAAAAACTAATTAACATGCTTATGTTCAAATCTTTTAGATAACAGCAATCACAAAGATGGAGATGAGAATTGAAGAAGTTTTAGTTTTGAAAACAAAAGTTTAGGGAAGTCAAAAAGGCCTGTTCTAATGACAAGTTTTGGATAAACTTAGCTGGTGCTGTCATGGTGCATTCCAGTTTATAGCAGTTCGATGTACTTGTAGATATGTATGCAAAAACCTTTTTGAAATAACTTTAATTACATACTCACTAAAAAGAAAGAAAATCCTGTCTTTTCAATATAGGTTATCAGAATACCAGATGTGAGCACTATCAAATACAAGATTGATTTGTTCATTTTGTTTAAATAAAAAAAAATGTAAGATTATGTTTATTAAAAACCTTCATCCTACATTTACAGTCCAAGTTGATAGGAAGTGAAATAACAATTTTTTTAACCCCTTTCTGATTTTCTAGCTCAAATAGAGAGGTTATCAGAAACCACAGCTGTTTAGGAATGGGATACTAAGGGTTTGCTAATGCAGGAGAGGAGAAGTAGGAAGGAAGAAGAGAACTGCCTGAGAGCAGAAGCTCACGTAAGGAATGGAGGTGGAGCTGCAATAAAATCCAAACAGAATTCTACTGTGCCAGGAGCTGGAAATACTAAATAGCTTGCGTTACAACCTATTTAGTTAAATTTCTGAACAGAGGCTTAGTAAACCTCTACACTGATATATCTGGATGCTGAGCTGTTGTAAGTTCTTGATGCTTGGGGTTTATCTCTCCCCAGTTGCACCATGTAGTGATATTCCATGACCTACCTGAAGTATGTGTCTTACCCAGTTTTTGATGCCTCGATAATGGCAAGGCTTAATTGGCTTGGATAATCTCTACCAAAGAGAGAGTGAGTTATTTATGGATTGCAAGTGAAAGTTATTACAAATGAAAATAGCCAATTTGTAGCTTTACAAAGAGCAGTCCACCTTACATGCAGATAGTTTAAAATAATAAGCTGTGATTATCAGTTAATATACAATCAATAACAGATTCACTGTGGTTAATTGGCACAGAGTATACATCATTCATATAGCATGACTAATAAATATAGCAGCACAAAATTTTCAGGTCCCAAGAAGCTAGGTGGTTTTTTTGTCCCAGGAGAGGGGTGCAAGCAGGTGATAGGCAATAATTGAGTGAAATGGAAGAGATGAAAACCTACTTACAAATGCACGGTGAGTTTGTGTCTTCATCCAATAGGCACATCAAATGGGAAAGCTCAGCAACTAAGAGGCAAGTGAAAGCACATCCATTTCTTTCTTTATTTTTAAATGAGAGGGAGCAATCAATCACAAGGCAGCAAGTTATTTATTTACAGTTTTCTTTTTGAAAAAAATGCTGGGTTTCCAAAGAAATCACACAACGAGTTAGCATACATGTTTTTATAAAGATAGCTGCTGCAAAAATCTATTTCAGGGAGCTTCTAGTCAGTCTTTTTACCAGAATACCATTTGAGCTAGTTTCGGACACTACTTATTTTCTCTTTACTTTACAATCCTTCCCTTCTGCTTCCAAATTGTTCATTGCAGTCTAATGCCAGATCAGCCCTTAAGGCGTCAGAGATATTTGTTTTCCCTCCTGAAACCCACAGTCAGGCACTTGGCATTAGTGGCTATGTCATACCAAGCTAATTAATAGCAACAGACATAATTTTGCATCCCCTGTATAAGTACAGAGGAGAACTAAATCCAGGAAAATGACAGGATGTATTTGTACTACCTGATGAGATTTTCTTCTTTTGTCTAATTCTTTATTGCCCTTTATTTTGCTTCCTTATGTAATCAGTATTTAGACAAGAAGCTAGAAGAGCTGGAAATTGGTTGAAAGCTTGTACTATTGATACTGCGGCAAGTTTTGTCACTGATTTAAATGGGAGCAAAGACAAGCCTTCGGTATTACTCCTAACAGTCAAGACTAGAATTTTATTTGGACAGATACTGAACAGGTCTTATGATGTATTCTGAAAGGAGAAAGCTCAGGGATTTACAGACCATGTCTTCAGACACAGATTTCTCAAGCAGTGGCAGGTAGCAGTATTGTAATGCTCTGACAATATAAACAGTCACAGGCAGTTGACACAGTCATTCCCATCATTTGCAGGATGTTTAGAAGTAGCAGCATTGAGATTTTTTTTTTTTTAACGCTCAATTTAAATGCTTGGGGTTTTTTTAAATGTCAGCAGTATATACTTACATAGCTGAAAATGCCAATTCACTATTTTTAAATTTATCTCCATTAGCTGATATAAGGCTTAAATTACGTATATGTATAATATTTTCTGCATTCTCTTAAAGGATGCCTAGGAACAAGTGAGGAACTACCAACTCTACCATACTTAAAACTCCTTCTATTCTTATCCAGAGAAGCCAGAAAAGTTGCAATGGTGAAAGGATAATTATAATATATGTCTTTTCCTCTCTTTTTGTATCAATTAGATATCAGCATGAATCCATTCCAAGTCCACTGGTTACTGGAGTCCTGTGCACACAATGACACCAAAGGACTTGGGAAAGTAACAGAGCTGGCTTATGTAAGTCTCCGTTCAGCCTTCTGCTTGACTCTGAATAGCTTCTAAACAGCAAGAGAAAGGATGGTTCTGTAATATAACACAGTATGCTTTACACCATGTTTCGCAGATAAGTAAGAGTGTTTCTTTTTTATGTTACTCTTCAGCAAAAGATAAAAATAATGCATCTGGACTGGTTTGGGTTTTGGTTTTTTTCTTTTTTAGAATCCACACTAGGATAAAATCTTTTTTTTTTGTGGTGGTCTTATTCAGAAAACAAGAGCAGGCAAACAAACTTCTTAGCTAAGTACTTAGATATTTCTACAGCATACAGAACATGGAGCTTTATCTATAATTAGTACTGTAGGACTCTAGCACAGTGCAAATACTGAACAGTAATAATAGTAATTAATAAACTAGGTTTTCTTTTAGACATGCAGGTGGGTTTCACAACCCTGAGGAGAATAATAGAATAAGAGAAAAAGACCGTAGGTGAAAAATACTAGACATTAAATCTGGAAGTCAGACAGATATCAGGTAAGGAGAAAAGCTCTATGTAACTACACGTCAGCCCAAATATATACTGCAGTGGCAGTTCTTCGTACGCAGTTTGTTTGCAATCTAGTGTCATCTGTCTCTGTGACACATTATTTGAACAACATAGTAATGTGGTTGGTGCATCACAGTTGATTTAGTGGGTTATGGAGAATGGAAGAAGTCACAATTCACCTTTCCTTCTTACCCTGACCTATACTACCGGATCATTTCAGTGGAGTTAACGGCGTGTAAAAGTAGAGTAAATCAAAAGACATCATTTCTCACACAGGAGGCTGTTGGCTTGTAAGATTTACTGCTTCCTGGGGTCAGCAAAGCAAATATTAGAGGTGGATTAAAAAAATGATTGTGACATTATGTTATGATCAGTCCCAATATTTCAAGTTATGCACACTGAAGCTAGGAGAAAGTTAACATTTAAGAAGTTTATTTCCACTAGAGGTCAGGAAAGACTCTTTGTACATCTGCCCAAATGCATTGTGGGATTAGTTCATTCATTTCCTCTCAATCATCTTATGGTAATTGGTCCAATCTACTTTGGGAAACTTTCTTTTGAGGCAGAAAATAATTACAAGCAAACAGAAGAAGGTGGATGCTGTGAAAGGTTTGGTGCTGGATATGATAGATCAAGGTAGATAAAGGCCTTACGTTTCCAGCGTTGAGCATTTAGGCCCTGTCACGAAAAATAAAAATAGTCCTGTCACAACTTTAAGGAGGCGTCAAGCCTGTTAGAGCACTCTTCTGGCAGGTGGAAGGCGGGGAGTCAAGTCCATTCGCAGCCCAATGTCTATGTCCTGTCAAAAATGACCTTCCAAGTGAAGGTTAGACTAATCCAATTTTGGATTAGAAAAAAGAGGGAGTTATGCAGAAGAACGCTGGAAATTAGTGATTCTGAAGGAAAGTAAAGATCTAAAGGGCAGTGAAAGACTTTTGACCTTAGTCAGTAAGGTATTATTGGACAACTTCCTGGAAAAAGAAAACCCGAACATTTTTTTCTCATATATGATTTGGGCTAAAGCTTTCAGGCTGGGATTTTCTAAAGCACTTTAGACAACAGTAAGAATTTAGCAAGACACTTACATTTTGTGTAAAGTTTTCTTCTCCAGTCATTGGCTTTAAACAGAGACTTGTGCTTAGTAGTTCAGCTGTGGAGCTTTTCTTCCTGATAAGAAGGTAGAAGTAGTTAATGTACTAAAGCGGAAAAAAATGGATCCATAATGTCATGCTGGGCTTTTAAAAAGTTAAATGTAGATGAAGCCTGTCATTTACAGCAGCTTAGCTCAGCTTTCTTACATTTATTTAATTCGATTAGCATTTACATCCTCACATTGCTACCCCCACTGCCATCATGTCAGAGAGACTGTTCTAAATGTTAGAAGCCAGTTGCTTTGATGCAGCGTGGCGAAGGAACTGTGTAGAATTGAAGGACATACCCAAATACCATCCCAATATATTTTACTACTGAAAATAATCATGACATAGGCAATGTTTGCTTTGTTCTCTGAGTAAAAGCCATGTTGGCATGTGTTAAGCATATCAGGAAAACACTTTATTGGAGAAAATTTTTCATCTTCTGCCAACCTTATTTTTCAATTTCTTTTTTTTTTTTTTTCTAGAGGTCTATTTGCAGCATGTGATCTTTCTGTTTTTCTTGTTGTAGGAAAACTACATGATTCTGAAGGACCTGTCATTTTCATGCAAATATAAAGTAACTGTTTTGCCTGCCAAATCTAAAGGCCGTTTTAAGGCTGAGAGTATTTTCTTTGTTACTCCACCTTGCTCTGCATTTAAAGAAAAAAACCACAAGCACATTAATTGTCCTGCTGAAGGAGGTAAGGCATGATCTGGAGAACTAGTAAAATAGTTTCAAATGGATTTATAATCACCAGAAAAAAAAAGTCTTTAAAAGCAATTTTAAAATGGGAAATGAAAGATTCAGAATGAATAAAAATATGACTAATGCTTATGTGAAAAATCAACTAAAATTCAGAGCAATATAGATTTTGGCTAGTATATTACTGTTTTGTCAATTAGGTGATAATTTTAGTGGGCTGTTTATAAACATGATGACATTTGTTACTACGCAGTTTTTATTTTTGTAAGAAGGAGCAGTTTCCCGGTTATATTTATTATAATGATGGATGATAACTGTAAACATAATTATGCTGGCATGACCCATCTTTTGAATGTTTTGCTAGTGATGCAAGCTGCTTTTTCAGTTTGATGTTGTTTAGGTTAATTTTGCTCTCAAATAATAAAGGCACTCATACCTTTTACAGCGTTGCCACAATGGTAGGTATAGCTAGAGGGTTATGGAAATTGCAGAATTATGGAGATACTGGTTGGAAAGGACCTCTGGGGTCAGCTAGTCCAGCCGCCTGCTTGAAGCAGGTTAGCCATGGCTTTGCACCCCAAGGGTACTCCCATCCTCCGTGGATCACCTCACCAGTTTTTGGTGCCATTTTCTCACTACCCTTCCTGACAGTTTCCAGCATTACAGCTTTCCTGGGCAACTGCAACTCAGGCATATGTTTCCCCTAATGAAAGTGCCCCCGTTAACTTGTACTACAGTTTTAGAGCATGAATTTTGCTTTTTGCCTGCATCGTGGAGTTCTGCGCTATCCTGTGTGTTTTCTTGTAGTGCTGAAGCTGAAAATCAGAGCTCAGGTATTCTGAAACACAGAGGAGCAGGAGGATGGCTGCCTGTGAACGAGGCACTTACTTATATCTTTACATGTCATAGGCTTTCCTTTCTGTCACCTGCAGCTGACAGCATTTGATCTGAAGTTTGAATTTGGCCCAAAATGCCAATGGAATATATCAAAGATAGGATTTAGTTAACACTGAAAATGTGATGCCAGAAAGCTGGCGGGATCGTGGGTAACACCAGAAAGGGAGCTCTGTCTGACCTTGATTTGTGGAATTAAATGAACATTATTGAACGTTATCTCTTAAAGTTGAGCTTATCTTTTTGCTTTCCAAATTTATAGTGCCGGTTCTACCCAAAGTGTTGGCCAAACCCGAGAATCTATCTGCGTCTTTCATCGTTCAGGAAGGTAACATCACTGGTCATTTTTCCTGGAAGATATCCAAGGCAGACCTTCACCAGCCCATGACAGGGTTTCAAGTCACTTGGGCAGAAGTAACCACAGAAAGCCGGCAGAACAGCTTACCCAACAGCATCATTTCACAGTCGCAGATACTGCCAGCAGTAAGTTGGTTGTTACTTTCCTTTGCTAACGGCTTCGTAAGTGTGTGCGTACGTGGCCTATTTTTAATGTTTCGTGGCGATGCAGGTGCCGCACATAGCGTTCTCTGGCTCTGCAGGCAGGTTGGAGCGGGAAGTGCTGAATTTTTCCTCCTTGCTGGAGCTACAAAGCACAGCTACTCTTCTTGATGACACATCAAACATTTTAATGAGCACAATTGTCAAATTAACAACCATTGTCTGAGAAATGCCTGAAGGGAGGAAAAGATCATCTGTGTGGCAACAGATAGTTTTTATTTTCTTTTGATGATCAGGCTGTTCAACTTGGCAGTTACTACAGTTTTACTAACTATTTGGTGTCCAAATTGATGGATTTAAGAGAATTTCTCTTCCTTTGAGTCACTCATTGCTCTAAGAAAAATAAAAATCACTTCCCCCTCTGCTAATACGCACCATTGTCCGATGGACAAACAATTTAAAGGAGAACTAGATTTCACTGTTTATTGAAAGGATGAGAACTGACAATTTGAATTCTTCCTCCTATTTGCTTTAAAATGGCCTTTGCTATTTCAGTTCCTCCTCTGGCAGAGGCAGGTGAAGAGCACTTCATTCAGACTCTGCTGCCAGACCCACCAAAGTCAACAAAAGGGCTTAAGCAGCTGGCCTTGGTCCAGCCTGCTAACAACATTGGGAGTCTTTCCATTCACTTAGGGAAATGGATCAAGGCAATTGTGTCTAGAGCAGAACAGGCTGAAAATCTTTTCACGTTTGTTTCATCAAAGAATGCGTAAAATGTTTTGTTGGACACATCTTACACTCAGCACATTTTCCACAAATCCAAGACAAGGTTCTCACCATTCTGTCCTAATTCCTAGCAGACTGCCCTAGGGCCAGGGCACCCGTGTTTCAAAGCCTGTTGTTCTGGGGGAGAGCAACAGAATTGACCGCAGATGCTCTAAAACTATGGGGCAAGCTACCACGCAGTGTGCGGGGTTGTTTTGTTACAGCTTAGTGCAGCCTCGGTGTGATCCGCACGGATTCACTCAAAGCTCAACCGACAGTCCGGAGCAGAAGCACAGCGCAGATACAGCCTTGGTCTCTTCAGCAAGAGTTACCTTGAAGTGGTTACTCAGTCGCAGAACTTCGGCTGCAAGCAGCCACTTTAGCACAATAATAAGCAAAGTTACAAACCGTGAGATGTTGATTTCCACTTTGGTTTTCATCTTTTTTTCTTAGGAGCAGGTGCATGTTTTCTTCAGAATTTCTATTCCTTTTTCTTAAGCTTTTGGTGCTGTTAGGTCTGAAATATATGTAATTTAATTTTATTTTAATAATGTAATTATTTAATTTTTAAATTTTTTATCTTTTTTTTCCCCTGGTTTCACTACCATAGAGCCTGGAGATTCCTTTTTTTTAATTATCTGTCACTATGTGTATCTTTCTATTTATGGCAACCGGTTACCTTGCAGAAAACTCTGATTTGAGTTGAAACAGTATCTCGCACCTCTCAGAAACCACCAGAATGTAGGATATTTTACGGTGAGGATCATTCACTCATTCTTGTTGGTAGCCTCTGACTGATAAAAATCTAATATTTACACAACCAGGCCTGAAACGCATAGGTCCCAACTGCAAGAGGAGTGCCTGAATGAGCAGAGTGTATGAGCGTGATGTACACACTCCTCTCTCTCCTACCCATTCAGTATTTTATAAGAGGTGGAACAGCTTCAGCAAGGTCTATCAAGAGCAGCCCCATCTCAGACTACGTGCCAATTTGGCAGTGAACCCATACGTTTCCCCCCACCTTTTCTCTCTCTCCTTTCCCCTTTACTGTCTGCTCTGGCAGCAACAGCAAATTATCAGTTATTCCCACAGCTTGCTTAGGTCTCCCTGCATCGCCGGGAATTTGCAGTGCCAGCCAAAAGAACTTGCCCTGCAAATTTCTGGCCAGCCCAGCCTGGCTGGTGGCAGGAGCAGACCGTGCCCGCACCGTCCGGTGTCACTGCCTTGCTGGCCGCTTCGTGGGACTGGGCCTTTTCAGTTCGGAATAGGATGAATCAGGACTTTTGATTCCTTAATACTCTTTAGTCTTTAGCCAGATGTATTCCCATTTGGGAGCACTTATGAACGTACTCTGAAATTATTTTGCACAGGTGTAAGTGACCACAAAAGGTATGGAACAGTGAAAAGTGAGTGTGTCATGCCAGAAATGGGATTAAGAATAGAAGACAAATTCTTAGAGTGTAATTGGGACAAATCTGCTGAAATCAGTGTAGCCACACTTACTTTCACTAGCTGCAGCAGGGGCCTCAGGCCTGCCATTAATTAATTTACCAATTAGTAGAAATCACAGGCAGATCCCAAATAAAAACAAGTTTATATAATGAACATGTTTATTAAAAAGAATGATTCAGAAGTTACTTTTTTTTGTTGTTTTAGTGATGAGCACATCATCCATTTTACAGAACACTAAGGAACAATTTGGACCTCTTACACATGAAACCATAACATTATGGTAAAAGAGTCTGCTCAAGGGGAATGGCAAGCAAAAAATTCAAAACAAACCCTCTCAACAAAGTGATGCATACGTTAAATCCTTTTAACAGAATTCTAAGAAAATAATTTCTGGGTGCTGAGAGTGACAGAACCTGTTTAAACCAGTGATTTGTGTGAGTAGAGCAACCATGTTTTATTTTTAGATGCTCTGAGAATTAATGCGATTTATTTATTTTTAGGATCATTATGTACTTACCGTGCCCAATCTGAGGCCATCGATGCTGTACCGCTTGGAAGTTCAAGTGCTGACGACTGGCGGGGAAGGGCCAGCTACAATAAAATCGTTCCGAACACCCGACCTTCCTCTATTTTCACCCCACAGTAAGTACTACACCGTTTTGACATGTGGTTACGTGTTACAAAACTTCAGTCCTCCACATATAAACAGTTTGCTCAAGACTTTATTGGTTCCGGTAGCATTCCAGAAACTTAAGATGTGTGAAAATATTGCGTTCCCCCCACCACCCCATGACTGTCCATCAGCAATGATGGAAGCAAATGCAGTCTTTCTCTCACTTAGTTTCTGTGGTCTGACATTTGCCATTCATTCCACCACAGCTCTTTGGCTTATGCCTATAGCACTTGGGATTCAAATTTGGTCTGTCCTCCAGGTGCTGCCTAGGCTTGGGATTCCTTGGCTTTCAAGATTAGATTTTTCTGGGTGCATTCAGCCCAGCACAGCTAGAGCCTGATCGTATTTCTAAAGCAGTGCAAACCTCTTGATGGCCGTTTCCAACATTTTATGTGTTTCTGAAAATTACAGCTCAGTGTTGCGAAGCCCAGTAAAAAATGTAATGAATTAGTCCAAGATTCATCTGCTTGAATCTTTTTCTCCGTTCACAGTCCCACGAAAGTTGTCTGGACTGAACATAGAATCATAGAATCATAGAATAGTTGTCAGCACAGGCAGTTCACTTATAAGCTGAAGGCCTCACGAAGCCTTTTTAGTATGGATAAAGGTTGGTATTACGTATTCAGGGTTTGATATATGCATATTTTCCTATTTTTTTGTTTAGGACCTCATCTGAAGCAACATCATCCACATCACTACAAGCCACCCCCAGAGAAATATTAGACTGTTTGAGATGATTATACAAATAACTGAGAGAAAAACTGAGCTCCCAAATAAAGGCTGGAAAAAGGCACATCTGCAGGAGCAATGAACCCAGTTTTCCAGTGGAAGTTACCATCGTGTACGATCTGTACCTACTTCTCTGTAGTCTAGCCATGAAGAATTGTATTTGTACCAAGACCAGGATGAAACACAGAGCACGTATCATTTCAGTACCACCACTATTCAACAAACTGAAGATCGCATCCAGCTCAACACCTGTGAGAAAATCAGAAGTGTGTTCATTATAATGCTTTTGTATTTCTATGTTTAAAGTAGATTGAAACGGTGCAGTGTATGCAGTTTTTCTCTTAGTGACTTCAATGTTAATATTTGCAAGGTTGTCCTGTGATGTATGCATACTTTTGAATACTGGAGACCATGTTCTCATCAGCGTGTTTAAATGATCTATTTTACTTAAAGCTCTGCCTGTCACCAGTTTAAGGCCTAGTGTATTTTGCTATTAAAGAAGATCTCCATATGTCTGAAATAAGGACATATGTAAAATAAATACCGGTAGCAGAAACCCTACAATAGTCAGTTTTTAATAATTGCAGTATCACCACAGAGGAGGAGGGTGATACCTTTGTATCACCCATCTGTTCTGAAGTGGTAACATTTTAGCATGTAGGTCTTCTATTAATGTAGTTAATAGCTAAAAAATATACAGGGTAGATGTACCATTGTAAAGAAACAAATGGCAATTAATAGAATTGTTGAAAATTAATGGCAGTTAATACAATTACTTGACAAGTCGTGGAAGAATGACTTTTAAAATCCCACTTATAATTTTTTGGTATATTATATTTCAAGGAATAATAAGATCTTGAAAAGAAACACCATTTTTCGAGTTAAAAATCTGAATAGTTAACATTAACATTTTAGAAACTGAAATTCTGAGGCACATTTATTATTCAAGTAGCCTTAGAGCTACTTTTTGGCTTTGTATTTTGACGCACATATTTCTTTTCCCCATGGATCTTTTGAACAGAAGGATGGATATATTGGCTCTATTCTGCTGTTCTGCTTACAGAAAGAATTATGTGACAATATTCTGGCATCTGGAAAACATTGGCTTGTAGTTTATTTGAATGCATTTTTCAAATTTAGGCAGAAGGGTGCCCTTTTTAACCATAAGGGAATTCATATTGCCTTATTGTGCAATATAAACTGTCTAGAATAATTTGCCACACAGAGAGACGTACCTCGATAGTAAACAGAAAATGCTTGGATTTATTATCGAGAGGGTGGAAAATATCTGCCAATAAACGTCCATACAAATACTCATAATCAGCTTCTAATGTTCAAGATGTTCAAAGTGCTCCTGCATTCTTTGGCACCATTTCTGTTTCTCCCTGAATCGTCATATGAGGCTAACGTACCTCAAACACTCAGGAGTCAAACTTGACAAGGTGGCCGCTTTTCCTACCAGCAGATGCTACAGCCTCACCTGTACTTCGTATTTGCCCGAGATATTCAGTGAGAGCAGCTCAGACATTAGTAGTAAATCTATTTTCCTACTCTTGATAACAAACTGCTTTGTGGAAAAGCAAATACGAAGAAAAGAAATACATACCTGAAACTGAGGATCAGAGTTATGTTTATCATAGTAGAGCATTCAGAAAATATTCAAATACAGTTTGTCTATACTGAAGTTTATAGCCTTTTTTTTCGTGTGGGTTGATACCACAGGGGGTGAAGGAAACTGAGGTAATTTCTGATTACTTGCTCATTCCAGTTCTTCTACATTTCTACTTTTGGTTTTAAAGGGCTGGTTTTTTCCATTCTCTTTCTACTTTGCATGTTGTCTTTTTTGATATGCACTCAGTGACCAAGAACTTTTCCAGACATTTTCTATTGCTGTGTGGTTTGGGCCTTTAACGGTAGTTTTAAAAATATTAAAGGCTATGGTGCTTTTCATTCCTTCCTCTACCCTTCTGTCATCTCCCCTTTTCCAAAATACATTAGCAAATAAGGGGATGAACTCTCCTTCATAAAATCTGTAGTATAAAGGTTTCTTTTCAATTTTGACAGAAGGCCAGAGTCTCAGAGGTTTTTGTCAGGATGGAAATGTTTCGTGTGTACAATTCTCTACAAAGAAAACACAGTTTGAATCAGACCGGTGTGCAGCACTGCTTCGACATTTAGATTGCGCAGGGTGTAGGTAGGGATAGAAGTGATTTCCGTGGTGTTTGCTGAGAGCAGGAGTCGGTGGGATCAGGGAAAGTAATTACCTCAGGCTTCTCTGAAAAACTCTGTCCAAACCTTTCAATCACAGTCTATTCTAGTTATGCTGGAGCAAATCTGGAGTGACTTGAGTAATGTTAATGAAATTAAGTTTTGTTCATAGTGACATGGTAAAGCATAGAACGTGGATGTCGGTCTTTATTATAATGATGCAAAATCTGGCTTGGAGATAAACTGGAAGTTAGCAGCCCTGAGTGATCATACCCTTCGTCTTGGTTGCTGAGGGGAAGCCTCATTCTTCTGAGATGAATCAAAACGGTTCCTGTTTGCTGATGCCAGTCTCTTTGAAGCATTCAACTTTTAAAAGTAACAATGTACTTTTGAAGAACATGGAGGGGTTTTCTCTTTTCAAGCAGATTCTGGAAATAAAAAAAAAAGTTGATAAAGTAGAATTGTATTGAAGAAGTGTATTATATAGAGTCCACTAAGATGTAAGTTATTTTTTTCCTTCTATAAATCAGCTTATCAACTCACCTTTCAAGTCACCCTCCAGATCAAAAATGAAAAATACAAGGTCAATAAAGTTCATGCATGGATGTTAAATTCCCAATTATGAGTGATTTCCTGATTATTCTTTGAATTTAGCAGTACAGATTTGAAGTTGTTAGTGCCTAATTCGTAAAGACTTGTTTGCTGAATTGTACAGGGTATTGTCCTAATTTACTAGCCTAAGTCACATTAAACATTTAATTCAGCAATACAGTTGTAGTTCACCACTTGATTTACTAGTTAAAGATTTATTTTCTCTAATGAAGTTGTGTAATACAGAGCTATTATAGATATTGGGATGTTTTTAGATACTCTGCACCTTTACACTAATGTATTATTTGCTATGTACGATTCTGATGGATTTGTCAGTTGACTTCAGGATGCATTTTGTTTATCTTTATTTCTTAAAGGAGAATTATAAGATTATGCCATTTTTGCTAACTGCTTTGAGAAGTGGATTTTTTTTGCTGTTCATTGGTCATTTTTGTTTAAAAAGAGAATGGTTTGTTCTTATCATATATATATCTTTTTGACCATTTTTGAGTTGTTTATAGAGCAGGAGGAATTCAAATAAGACAGAGCTTGTGCTGTATCATCTATGTGTATCATCTTGAATATTCCTTAAGAATGTAGCACATAGACAATAAATAAGAGGTTTGACTTCTGAAATGCTGAACATCCTCAACTTAGTGGCTTCAGAAAGAGCTGAGGACATGGTGTGGCAATGCTAACATTGACATTAATGTTTGGCATGGTCACACACAAAGTCAAAGAAATACTCATTGCTAATGTGAATGAGAATTTTACCATTGGTATTAGCAGAACTGTATAGAAAACTTAATACTGAGTCAATTTATTCCACACTACTTTCATCTCTGCGCTCCCAACTGGAGTCAGGGAGAGTTTCAGATAAGCAGGCCCTGATTCAGGAAGGTATGCAGAAAAGGAAACTTCCATTTGCACAGAAGAAGTCAGTGGGATGGAAGTAAACCATTGCGGTTAACAATGAGCTTTAGTAACGCCTCGAAAAAAGCATGGATGTCAAACTTTGCTTGAATACTGTCTTAAATCAGGGCCTTATAGAACCAAGTGTGGGACCCCGACAGTTCTAAATTCTGTGTACAACACCATAAAAAATTTTATTTTTGTCTTGTGTATATGTAAATGTAGTTGTGATATTGACTTATTTATTAATTCATTTTCTTATACTATGTGCCAAGTATATTCCTACCCTTTTGATCAGTACCTGTGAACATCAATTACTAAAAATAATGTTATGCAAACTTGTGCATTGTAACCAGGAATATGATGCTAATAAGCTGTTGCATGTAGTGTTAAATAATTAAGAAAACCCTTTATTTAAAAAATGTAAATGAATACCTGCAGATGTTGATGATTATATATGGTTTTGCATGCCAAAACTCATTGTTCAGTTGTGGGCATGAAATGTAACGACTGTATTACCTCTACTGAATATATTAGTAAGGTACAAAGTAATTAACAGAGCTCTATATATAAAATTTTTCCTTTTACTTAATTATATTGTAGTAGAGGTAACAGAACTGCTTCTCTGTTACCCAAATTGGCTGTAGAAATTATGTTCCTATAACACTCATTTAAAGTCAATATTTATTTATGTATGTAATACAAAAAGATTGGTCTTATGTGTTTGTCCTGTTATTTAGAGAAAAAAATACACTTCTTGTAAAAACAATTTGTAAAAAAATGTAAATGTAAATACGAGTCTGATTTCTTTTACTCACTATTTTCATGTTTAGAATTTGTACATACTGTTTAGGTAATAAACTATCCTACATCAAAATCTTGCTACATTATCTCCTCCATACAGAATTTATAGTTTTGTTTTTCTTAAGTTGAAGAAGTAGAGTTATCTAAGAAAAATCAGTGTCACACCAAGTACCTTTGCTACACCTAAATTTCATTGTGTATCAAGTCATACCATTTTATCCTGCATTTACTACAGCATTTTGTTTTGTTTAGAAAGTGATCAAAATAATCTGAAAATAAATTTAGATGTCATTTGAGTCTTTTACGTTCAAAAGCAAGCCTTGAAGTAAAAAAATCACTCAAGAACTTGCCATCCCTTTCTTTGTTTTAATGGGATAGTTCACAGTGAAGATTTGTTCACCCTTTGTAATACTAACTTAAAATAATTAAACTGTTGCTGGATCTATGTCAGTGGCCTGATCCTGCGGGTCAAGATTTTCATGACTGAAACTCGTGGTGAAATCTATGTATACACCATATTTGGAGTATTTTCTATTTTAAAGGGCAGTATCCCATGATTTAAATTTTATATTTTTAAGAAATATAAATACCTGTCTTTCTTAGAACAACCATTTAACTGTTTCAAATTATCATAGATGTGCTATCATTCTCAGATGCAATATCTTTAGTTCAGGGATGTGCCTTTGACTTACTCTTGACTTACCTAATAAGCATTTAGATTTTGTTAACTTGAACGTAAACTCCAAAATTTCCTGGTATTGCTTTCTCATTAGAGTAACTGCTTAAATTTGGGGGTTTGGTTTTCCTTTTACATAAATGGATAATATTTAGAAAAACCCATATAGTTAAATTTCTTTGCAAGTCGGACTATTTCGATGATATTTGCCATTATGGTTCAGTAAACCCAGACAAGAATGATATATCACCATGGATAGGTAAATTGTTATAATAAATAGTTGAAGTGTTCTATACACTGTAATTCGAAAGAGCCATTCGTTTTTTCTTTCCATAACTCAAAATAAATGTTTTATTCAACATTGAATTAAAAGAGACAATGACCAGATGATGTGAATCATGTGAAATAAAGCAAATCTGCTATATATTGATCATTTTGGGGTTGGGTTTTGTGGCTCGTGCTTCTCTACAACTTGGCTTTTGTGCATCTAAAACCAGAATGCGCTCAAAAGATTCCACTTCATAAGAAATGTAATACAATGAAAACTTTTTACAGTACCAAAAAAAACCCCTCTATACTTCTGTTTGCTTACTACAGGCGTTGCATTGTCGTTGTCTGGATATATGCCAGCCTCCTTGAGGAAAGCCTTGGGCCAAAACACTGCCTGTTAGCCCTTCGGTGGCAACGCAGCACCTGTACGGGTAAAGAAATCAGCGGGGACAACACTGAGAACATAAACTTTGAAACAGAGCCAACGGGCAAGACCCCTGCAGATTTGGAGGGGATGCGGTTCAGCAGAAGCGAATTGCTGTGTCCCCTTTGGATTATACTTAAATAGCCTTCCTGCTTCTACTCAAGGTGCTGGCAGGAGCAGAGATGAATATTTAATACGTGCCTTGCTATAAGCATTTACTGAGAGTGCCGTCTGGCACGGAAACTAAGGAATTGATGAATGCTTTCTGTACCCAGTTCCTCACCTGTGATGGTGATTTATTCACGTTACTTAACAATAAGCTACATTCAGGAGGTCTGTTTCTTGTCAATGGAAGATCACCTTTGGAAATAGTGGGCTGTCATTTTTCAAGACTTAGGCAAATATACGACACAAATATCCCTTTGTCTTTGTGTGCAAATACATTTGTGCACCAAATAGAGCTTGCTTGTCTTTTTCACAAGCTGTCCAATAATATATATATGTAATAGGTTCAAAATTGTCAACGTTTAAAAGTAACTCTGGGTTTGCTGATTAGTACTGATTAGCCAACAAATTTTTCATATTTTTATAATTTTATTTAGAAAATGTTGCCTGATTTAAATGGCTCAGACTGCATTGTTATTAGTAGATGCGAAGTGATAGGCTGTAATTTCCACCCTGTCATTTCTATGTAAAAGTGAAAGGTAGAGGAGGCAGATTGGGGACAGAAGAGCATAGGTGGCATGAAAAGAAGCTAATCATCTGATGTATTTGTTTCTTTGCAGACATCTAATTTCCAGTATTAGTAGTTATCTGCAAACATTCAAAATAATATTTTAAATTTCTCTTCTGAGATGTGCTGCAATACTTGCTTGAAATATAAATATTTCAGACTTTCAGTGAACATACCTGCAGGACAAAATCAATTAGACTGTAACTCATAAAACAGGAATATATAAGAAAAAAGTAAGCTGGTGGATGCTAATGGTTCTCTCAGAGCAGTTAGGGAAAACTGTTCTTTTTGCTTGGTGTTTGTTGAATCGTACTGAAGACAAAGAAGGTCCATATACATTTTTCTTGCTTTCAGTGAAATACCTCTTATCACAAAAGATCCCATTTAATTGGCTAAAGGTGCTTCATGAATGGCTGAGTTACCAGGGGTATACAGTCGCTCAACACTGTAATGATGCACTAGTGAATGAACTTTGTATTTTTTCATTTATCTGAAGATTGTATTAATTGCTCTCATCTTTTGGCCTGAACTTCAGGTTTTTTGTTTGTTTGTTTTATAATGGATCACTGTTCATTGCTTTTGTTGTATGTTCAGTGTAAGAACTTCTCTCATTTATTAATCTTAATCATACATGACACACTCAAAGCATGTTTCTCTTTACTGCTCTTTGCTATAAAGATTTAGGTTTATGATACCTTTCCAATAAAAAATAAAGCCATTAAGATAATATATATACATTCATGTATTTAGAGCTGATTTCAATAAAGGGGTCCTGTCAACAAAGTAATATTAGTTTTTAGATACAAAGTATATCTGCAGCTGTATCTCATTTAAATTATTATGTACATAATATAGTTTTGGAGAATAGGAAACCGACTGTCTTTTTAAACAACAGCCATGCTAGCCACAGGAAATTGTAGCAAGCACACAGAGACATATTAAACTGATAGATATCACTCATATTTGCAGCTTGATAAATGCTGTTAAGACAAATTATGTTCAGGTTAGCTAAATACATCACTTTTTGAGCAAAACTGAACCCAACTCATCTGCAAAACAGATGTAGATGAATACCAGAAGTCTGGAGAGAGATGTAGCAGGAACAATATAAACTTCTGTGCCTGAATAATATCAAAAAGCACAAAGCTGACGCAGCTTAAATTATATGTTTTTTTCCTGATCACTAATAGAGAATACTCAATACTTTAATAAAATCCTAAGATGATCCCACATTTATTTTGTAGGCTATTTTGTAACTAACTTTACAAAATATGTGGAACCAATAACAAGAAATTAATCCTTTTATTTTGTTAAATTTCATTTAAAAAAATAATATTTACCTGACAAGGTTCTCAGAATTACTCAGCAGAAAACTTGCATAGAGCAGTGTAATTCAGTTGAGTGAATAGTTCAGTTTGGGATTCTCTCTCTGAAATTCAACCTTTGACTGAAAAAATCTTCCTATTTTTTAAAATTATATATACAGTTATTGGGAAACTATGAGTCAAATAATGTAGTCAGTGATTTCGGTAGCTGTTGTCCGACTCTATCTAGGAAACTTGTTCTCTCTCTCAGCTAACCTCAAAAATCTCTGGAATAGTTTATTGCACGCTATCGTTCATAGATGATAGGTTGCTCAGGGCCTTGCCCTTTCATGTTTTGGAGATAATCAAGGATGGGGATGCCACATCCTCTCCTACTAATTACTTGTGAAACAACAGTAAGGCAAATAGCAACATCTTAACTATCAAGGAAATTGTATGGGAAAAACCACATGGCATAAACAATTTCAATTACATGACGGGCCTGTCAAATTACAAAGAAATTGAAAAGTATTCCTTTGAAGCACAAGCTTATAGGTTCTCTTATTCTCGGTAGGTTTGTGAGGAAACCCTTCTTATTACACTGGCCCTGGGAATTCAAAACAAGCAGAAAATGAAACCTGCAGCTTCTCAATATGCTTTTATTTTGTCAGATATTAGTTACCTCACAAGCCTTCGGAAACGGGAAGCCGATCAGCCATATTTCTAGAGAATTCATACTGGTTGCTTAGCTTGCAAAACTGAATGAATTAGGACTCACGTGCTAGTTTACCATATTAACATTCAACGAATAATTAAACTGACAGTGGCAACGGCCCATTTGAGTTGCCTCTTTTGTACGCCACGGGTTGTTAGAGCTGGTCCTGAGCTCCTGTGTCCACAGCAAGGGGAGAGAGAAACACCTCACGCCTTCAGTACGCTGGCGGCACTGGGTGAGGGTGGGGAGAAAGGTGGACAAGCCGCAAAGACGACTGGCACGAAGAGCATCGTGCTGGAATCCACACAGACCTACCCCCATTGAACTTTGGCTTGCAGAAGACAGAAATACCTGGATTCGCTGTTCACCCAGACATCTGCAGATGCAGAGCTGGAGGTCCTTGACCTCAGCGCAAAGTATCGCCATGGCTCGGGTACTAGCTGGGACTGACGCTGCCTCCTGCTCTGACAGGGTTTTGTGTCTACTGCTGGTGCTGTGTAGGGAGCTCAGCTCCTCCAAGATGGAGAGTATTGGAGCAAAACTTTGAGATGTGGGGTTTGGACCTGAGTGGGAGCACACCTCTGGGCTCCGTTAGCCTTCACTGTTTCACCACTGTGGTGACCACATGTATTGCTGTCCCTTCTCTTCCTTTATCTCCCTTGGGTTGCCGTGTGCTCAGGGAAAGTCACGCTGACCTGTCCTAAGCAAGTCTTCCCCTGCAAATGGTCCTCACATCCATGGGTCTACCCCATCTCAGGCGGTCACCCAAATATCCCCTGGTGTTGGAGGGACAGCTGTGTGAGTTTCAACACTGTCAAACACTGTTGCTGAAAGGAGAGGGACTGTCTTGGATCATAAGAAAAGCTGAGAAAATCAAGGTCCTACATGCTAGAAAGGGTAAATCCTGCATCGCATGCGAAGAGGCTGGAGCTCTTGAGTGGGGTGGAGGAAGGGAGCGTCCAAGGAGGAAACCACAAGCAGGATTCCCCTTGTGTTGTTTCAGCAGTGACTGCAGATGAGTGAGCTCTGCCTTTATACACCTACAGTAATGAGGTCCTGAGCTGCCAAAAGCTGGAGCTGCACTGGGTGTCGGTCGAAAGAAAAGACCGTTCCTCCTAAAGGCAGGGTTTGAGCCCACCGGGAGGCTCATCACACATCACAGTTGAAATCCGGAGCCTCACGTGCTCAGTCCTTCTGGCAAGGTGTTAGGTCTCAAGCAGAAGTTTTTCTCTCTCTGTAGAAGTCCTGCTATATACAGAATAGTGAGAGTCAAACATTAAAAATAAATGGCAATTTGCATACAAGAGAAGACAGGCAGTGTCTAGAGACTTCATGCTAATTCCCCAACTGTCCTAAAACTATGTTTCCCTATGGGGAAACTGGGATGCAGGCAAAATGTTTCTGCAGTGTCATCAGTTTCCAGTTTTGCCTATTGAACCAATTAGCTGCTCTGGTTTTCAGCAACTTATAGTGAGGCTTTAGCAACAGTTACTGTGAAATATTCTGAAGCTTAGACTTCTGAAATCAATAGGTTTCCTTTCTATTCGAAAGAGAAGTCTAAATGCATGACTTGCTCCATTACAATTGAAAGAAAGCCATTTCCAGGCATTGTGAAGCCTATGTTACAATCATCTTGAATGTGGAAATATTGAAATACTTATAGATCAACTAAATGTTTCTCTTCCTCCTTAGTTCACGATGACTCAGAAACAAGAAAAAGGGTCACCCTTGAAATGAACCCACAGCCACACAGAAGAAAATAAAACTTACGGAAATTCTTAAGGACTTGTGAAGGAGAAGATAAAGATCAGCAAGTGTAGCTCACCAGATGTTTGGTGCCAGAAATAAAAGGAGGCCAGATGTGAATACTAGTCTTCCTGCACATCTCTTTGCTGTGCATCTTGGCTGCTCAGCGGCTCCAGGTATAGTTAGTCTGCCAGCAGATTCCATAGCTGTCCCCCTGCTACAGAGCCAGCACACTGTAAAGAACAAGAAGACTTCTTCTGGTCTCTGGCAGGCTGCTGTCACTATCCTAGCAAACTTTCCCATGGTAGGAGAATACTTAGCTTTCCCTCAAATGAACAGATCTATAGCTTGGAAAAGGATAATTTGATAAGCCTCTGTGGGAAGAAAACCATCAAAAAAAGGACTTAGAGGGGAAGAGAAGAAAGATTTTAATGAGGTGAAGAGTGAAACAAATATTAACAAATATGATTCAAAAATCCTTATTTTTCTCTTAAATATCACCTATTTATTCTTAGGAATGATAGAAAAATATAAAAAATGAAGATACTAAATCAGTCAGAAACTGTTGGAGAGAACATTTCTGCAAATTCTATAATATCAGTCCACGAAATATGTTTCTAGTGTGTCACAGGAATAAAAAAAAAAGCCTGTGCAACGTTGGGAAGCCTTTAGTTGCAGTATTTCAATGAGGCTGGACATCTTGGAATACTGCATTTAGTTATTAACATCGTATTACACTTAACACATGTTAATGTTGTTAAAAAATGTATATGTGGCTTAGCTAAGTGATAACTAGCATCAGCACTGTAAGGACACACCACAGTCAGTTTAATAATGACTGCTACTTTGGTTTTTCCATGTTCTTCAGTCTTTGTGCCATATAAGCAGCAAGAATGGCAAAAATGAGTAAGCAAAATGCATGAAATAAGGTCTCGTTTCAGTAAATTCTACACTGATTTTAGGCCATTGTTGCCAAATTCAGGCCAAGCTTCTTCCAATTGCTTTTAATCTCCTTCTCAATGACTGTGATTTAGTTAGGCATTTTAGTGTTTGGAATCCCATTAAAGCCGAGTTTGTCAAACGCACACGCCTTCCCTGTGTCACTAAGGTGGACTTTGCACTAAACAAGGCAACTTCTATGTCCCCAGGGCTATTGAGCACTATCCGCAACCGCTCCATCTGGTTCCGGGGATCATCTCTTGTAAAGTCTCTTTACAAATCACAGTCACCTCTGCCCTTAAATCCATTTTAAATTTAATAGTAGTAGTGCCAGATTTGAGACTAACAAACCCAACCTGCTCATCATTATTGACTTTTTAAACAGATTTTTGACAGACACTCCTTCTGACTTTTCCTTTACACATCCTGGATATAATTCTGTTGTCTGAGCCTCTCTCCTCTCTGCTGTGTTCTGCCTTGTCCCTAACAGCCATAATTGTGCCATCGGAAATTCACTCTTCTGAAAAGCTTTTTTGTGGGCTTCCTTGTTTCTCTAGGGATTTGGCCTTTGCTTGTTCTTGACGACTGTCCCCCTACTTTTTCATTGGATATTTTGAATTTTGCCTGAGTTGGACAGTGATGCTTTTCCATCACTCATTTAAGAGGAAATTCAATTATTAGCTGCAAGATGTTTTTTAAAATTCCAATTACTAAACACTCTGTTATGTTTCTCAGTCTCAAAATTGCACTTCTTGTTTATATGTCAACTTTACAAAGTTTTTATCTTCTAATCACTGACTATTTTGTGGCAAAAGACTTGCCTCTTTGGGCATAATATACATTTTAGGTTTCTTACTTTTTTTTAAATAACATCACTATTACTTTTTATAGACATGATCTAGCAATATTATCACATTTGTCATTGCATACATTATGAGATGCTTTGTACTTCACAGATTTGTGTGAACATTCCTTTTTCCAATATTTAGTGTCCTGTTCTTTCCTCCCAGGTGATTCAATAAGTGAGTTATGAGAAAACTTTTAAAGGGCTAGATTGCAGCTGATTGCCTTCCTTATTTAGTCTTCTACAAAATGAGTCTATTTCTCCCATAAAGGGTCTAAAAATGACAAAAAAAGGTAAATCTTTATAATGATGAGTGATTTTTTTTTTTCCCCCCATAATGGGTCACTATTTGCACTATAAAAAGTTTACGCTTCTGGCTTCATGTCAGAGATTTTCCCTAAAATTTTCATATCCCTACCTGCTTTCTTGTTATAAATTTAAATAAAGGGAAGGATGCATCCTCACAGCAGCTAATCATTATGTCACAAAGATTGATTTGATATTATATTATATTATATTATATTATGTGTCCCTTAAAGTGTTTCAGAAGTATGACTTTGTCTATGGCACGGCACTCTGTGTGAATACAGTCATTCCACTGTAAACTTGCACTGTTTACAAAAGTGTATTTCAGGAAGTATATCAAGAATGCAGTCAGAGGTTTAGCTAAGGCGAAAGCTTATTACTAAAAACATTTATCTTCTTTTCAACCACTTACCCCTAAGGATGGATGAGTTTGTATTCTTGTATTCTACTGTACTTTTAATTGGTGTTGGCAAAATAATCCCTGGAATTGTATACAAACTTGTATAACCTTGAAAAATCATAGGCTTCTCTAAAGAGAAAAAAATATGTGGTTTTGTTTTGGTTCGTTTCATTTTAATTTAAATTCTGGTTTCTTCCAGTCAAGACTTATGTTTTTTAGCTTTTCTTTGTAAACAGAAGTTATAATTTTACAAGAGTGACAATAACAGGGGGGCAGAGGTTGGAAGAGAAGAAGGTGAAATTCTCAAGAAGTTAAGAATTTAAAGGATTAGGTTGCATGAAAAACACCAAGTAACACCACTTTTGTGACAAGATTATAAGATTTGTCAATGACAGTAGTGATGAGAGTGACAGTGGGACCCATCTGTTGACAAGACTTGACATTCTGGGAGGCATGCTGCCTTTGAAGAACCCAAATCCTTGGTGTTACTGAAATGTTGCCAGGGCTCCTCCAACCCTCTGAACACTACCCCATGCTTTCGTTCCATGTGGGTGTTAATAACACCACTGGGAATGAGTTTGCACAGATTAAAAGCTACTGTAAGGCTCTGGGAATGGGGAGGTGAAGGGGTCAGGAGCTCAGGTGGCTTTTTTGTCAATTCTGATGATCAAAGGTCAAGGCTTAGGGACAGATGTGACATGGAGATAAATATGTGAGTGAGCAGATGGTGCTGCCAGCAGAATGTCAGCTGCCTTGACCATGGAATAATGTTCCATAAACCCTATGGCACAAGGAAGAACTGCACCTCTCTCACACCAGTTTACTGATTTATTGAGACAGGTTCACAAACCCCACCAGATTAGTATGAACTACTCTGCCCTTAACAGAAGTCTAAATATTGGCAAGATAAGAAGTATTTACCGTAAGGTCAGAGGAGAGACAAAAAGGAGAATTGTGGGTTGGTCCACCAAACATATTAGATAATGTAGGAATTAAGTAGGAGGAACTGGAGGCTTTATTACATGGCCAACATTTTGCTGTAAATGACATTTGGCTGATTAAAATCTTGTTGGATGATTCACATGTGTCACAGCATTAATACTGAAGGGTATAGCTTGCTCAGAAAAGGCAAGCAGGAGAGTAATGAAGGCAGCAAGAAAATATTCTTAAATGTGAAGGGTGCTTACATCTGGTCTGAGAGCCAGATTACAGAGAAGCATACATTTCTTGTGGTGTTCAGAGCCCTCTTTATACTGCTTGGAATTGAAGGAGAAAGAAGATGGACACTATCATGGTGATGGTCCTGGAGATGAAAATCAGAATAATCCAAGCATAGGACTTGGTTAGTAATATTGTAATTACTTGGTAGTCACTGGTCACTACTCAGGCATAATCTGTGGAAAGAATGCAGCAAGAGATGGAGGTAGGAACTCACCTGACTAAGGGTGTCTTCTACAGGGAGGACATCTGTATCTGTGCTGGCTACTCTCTAGTCAGGAGAGGCACTAAAAAGGTGCTGAGATCTGAGTAACCATGCATTAAAATGCCTATTTTTTTTTTTTTTATGTTGTCAAAAAGAACTTTTAATGAAAACCTAAGATACGGATGTCTATGCAGAAGATACTTAAAGTGTGATGATATGAATCCCGTCCAGGGAGTCCAACAAGTTTTTGGAACATGGTGGTGTTACCACCTAATAGACTCAGGAGGCAAAATCCTGCAGAGGAGGATGTTATAAAGAGGCTGTAGTCTGTTAGAGAAAGAATACCAAGCTGCACTTGCAACTTGACTAACTTGCAAAGTATTGATGTCATATACCAGAAGGCATACTGCCTGTGGGCAGGTCAGTAAAGATGGACGTGGGGACAAAAATAAGCAAAAGTATAAAGGAAGTTCACCTAGCAAAGGATGGAAAAAAATAACAAGGCCCAACCTGTGAAAACTTAGAAGATAACGTAGGCAACAAAAAAAATGGCCAACACAAATTTGTAAAGACCAAACTGTAACAGTAGCATAATTTCTTCATATAACATAGCAACAAGCCTTCAAGACAGAAAAGAAGAGCATTTCTTGATTTGAGCAGAGCTTTTGGCTCCGTCTTCTGCTCTTGGGATCAAATTTGGAAAATGTTATTCAAATGAAAGCATTACAGTATATGCAAACTTTGTTTCAAAAAATGTTTAAAGAGTAATTACTAATGGTACGTGTCAATTTTGAAGAATGTATCCACTAATGTACTACAGGGACTCTTGCTCTGTCCAGGATTATGTACCGTTTTCATCAACATTTTGGAGGGTGAAATAGGGAGTTTTTATTAAATTTGCAGACTTGATAAAGGAAGTACATCTTAAAGAAAGATTAGAAGTAATCTCAAGTTAATGGTGTGGTATTTTAAAATGCTAGCTACAATAGGGATAAGCAAAAAGTACTTTACTAGAGCTAGAATAACCTACTGGACACTACAGGTTGGGGAACAATTAGGTAAGCAGTCATCTAATAGACAAGAACTTACGGGCTGAAGAAAAATTGCCCATAAGCCAACAATATTGTATTGTTGCAAAAGAAAATAAGGCAAACTATACTGAATTATTTAGACAGGAATGTGACATTCAACATTAAAATAATTTTTCCTTCTACTTGGCACTACTACAGCTTCTGCAGGAGTATTACTCCAAGAATGAACCTCACTTTAAAAAAGACTGTGGAAAAACCTGAAGGGGGGTTGTAGTGAGGTGGGTGCTGGTCTCTTCTGTCAGGTGGCTGGAGATAGGACGAGAGGAAATGGCCTCAAGTTGCAGCAGGGGAGGTTTAGGTTGGATATTAGGAAAAATTTCTTTACTGAAAGGGTTGTCAGGTATTGGAACAGGCTGCCCAGGGAAGTGATGGTGTCACCATCCCTGGAGGTATTCAAAAAGTGCATAGACAAGGCACTTCAGAATGTGGTTTAGTGGGCATGGTTGATGGTTGGACTCGATGATCTTGAAGGTCTTTTCCAAACTGAATGATTCTATGATTCTATGAAAATTACAGAGCAAAGAGAATGATCAGAGTTCAGAAAACATGGTCTGTGGTAAAAGAATGAAGGACTTCTGGAGTATGGTAATTTAGAGAATAGAAAGAGCAAAGCCGTGTTATTTACTTCCAACTATGTAGAAATGTGCTGCAGTGAGAAGCAGGTTGATGAATATCTAATGGACTCAAATTTAAGTATTTGCAAAGTATTTTTTATTAGTGAGGACAATAAAGTACTAGAGAACCTTTCCTGAAGATATTTTATGTGGTTTCCAGGACTTAAGAGCCATCGAAATAAACTTCTGTCCTAGGCACAATTCATTTTGCTTTCAGGCATGTGGATGTTTAAAGGTCTTAGCCAGCTTTGAATATGTGAGGACCAGCCTCCTACTTCATTCCTGAAGGAGAAAGCCTTGTCTTCATGGGAGCTGGATATCTGGGTAAGTGCAGCACAAGCGGAGTGGACGGTGAGAAAATCCCCAACAAGTGCCACCAGGTACTTTGAGCTGAAGAGTGCATATTGCCACTGGTTATACTGGTAGAAGAATGAGATGCCAAAGCAAGCTCTCTTTCCTCCCAGCTAGTTGCTGAAGTGGTGATGGCAGAAGTCATGTCAAGAAACAGGGATGTGGACAGTCTCCCATCTTACATACAATGCCCTGTAATGCCATCATGCACAAAACTGTAAAACAATAATCATTCATAGATTTTTTTCAGAGGCTTATTAGATTTTTAGAGGTTTTAACTTATCTGTGACAGCCTTTGAAAGTTATGAACTGACTTTGTTTAATTTCCCTTTAATTGTTTAAAGTTCATGGAGAGTTATGATCATGGTTTTTTTTTTTTTTTTATTTGGAAAAAAGTGTCCTACCACACTTCATTAAATGCTTTAAAACATTAAATGTCTTTAAAACATTAAATGAAAGAGGAAAATTTACATAAGAGAAAAGCATAAGTTATCACAAGTTTCAACAAAAGGAAATTCAAATTTCACATCTTTCTATGTTGTTATAGCCTACAAAATGATGGATTCTTCTAATACAGAAGTAATTTTTTCTCAGTGGAAGTTTTGATAAGACATTCCATGATATGTACAGCAATTATAGAATTATTAGCTGATACAATATTTCATGAAATTAAATCAATTTCTGTAAAAAACTACTACTGTAGAGTTACCATTTGATTTTAACTTAGTAGGCCTACGTGCAGTGTAGGTTATAATACAGAACTAGGATAATGATTAGAAAGATCATAAAAGAACACGGGTGGAATCTCAGCAAGTGTGGATAGCCATACTGGCAGTTTATGTCAGCATCATTAGTAAGGGCAATAGGTGTCCAGAAAACACTGGAGGAAGAATACTGAAATGAGACAAGGCTTGGTTTGGGCAAACAGCCAGAATAACTAGCTTGGACATGAACTAGTGGGCAGGCATCATCTCACCTCATTTCATTTGCCAGTCTGTTACTGTTTCTCTAACATTCATGCAGTGGTCACTGTATGCTGATATTCCAAACAGCTCCTGGCAAGATGAAAATTATAGAAAAGCCTTTCTGCTTTATTATTATTTTAATCATCTCTATTTTTGCATTACTGCAATGACTTTCATTTTACGTTCAGTTTTGGTTTTCATTGTGAAGCAACAAAGTTATCAGTTGTACACACTTTGTGTCATTGTAATGCATGCACTTTCTATGTCCTATCCATGACACGTTGTTCTTCATTCAATCATTGTGCTACATGTTTAAGAAAAAACTTCAAGAAAAAAATATTTTTCTCTCTCACTGTTAAAACTTAGTGTCTTTGAAGACCGTTCCGGTTCTCAGTTGAAGCCTGTGTGTCACCGTTATCTATTATAACTAGTTTAGGATACTGGAGTACAAGAAAAGTTTCATTGTGAAATTTATGAAGTATTTAAATGGCTACTGTGTCCTTAGGAAATCAGTTGGGTAAGCTCGGCATATGTGTAGTCAAGCCTCACAAATGCTTCTGAAACAGTTTTAGAGGAAGGTGGCATAGGGCAAGATGCCACAGAGCAGGGCAGATGCTCTAGTCAGGGACACCGGCAGCTGGTGTTCCAGGGCAGTGCTGCACCATTTCTCCGTCCAATACTCAAGCAAATCACCGTGTCTACCTCACTTAGAAGAGAAAGTGAACACAGCTTAACACCCTGCCTGAAAGGAGCTTTCCCAGTTCTCATTAATGCTTCTGTATCTTTCCTGCAATATTTCACTGCATCCTTCAGGAAACTGGGAAGTTATTCTTATTGGCTCCCAAAGGACCCAACAGGGAAATGGCAGGATGGAAAGGACAAATTTGTCAAATTTGGAGTGATAACAATAATTTAATGGAAAATGGTGATAACTTTATATTGAATTTAACATGGGCAGGACTGGACCATAATGTAAGAAAATTTCTGAAAATTGCCATCTTAAAGATGAATACCAAATGCTTTGGAACTGGCACTGCAGAAAAATATAACTCAGCTATATTTCTAAATCGGAGCAAGATAACTGCAGAATTGGCCCTTCTTTAAGGACTTTAATCAGTTATTGTCTTCAATTTTCCAACACTATTTATTACTTTTTACTGGGATAATAATTAAAATAAAGCAGCTGTTACCGGTTAAATTGAAAAATACTGACTTCCAACATGAGTTGCTTATATTTCCTTTCTATATAGAACTTGAACTCCCAGCTCTGGATACACTGTTATACTTCTCTGGAAAATATGTGAAGCGGTATACAGTTCACAGAGTCCTGTATTGCGAATACAGGAATGCTTCTAATTGCTTTTATAAAGAGTCTTTTTTTCTAAAAGAGGGCTGCTGTTAAAATTCAAAGGGCTAATAGTATTTCATTACTTATAAGAGCAATTCCTTTGACTTCAGTGAATATAAAGTACTCATGTAAAAAGGGTTCATAGTATGAAATGGAAATCTCAAGAAGAATCTGTCATACATATGGTAGCTTTTTTAAATTGAGTTTTGTCTGCATTATTAATGCATTGGTGTTATACAAGTGCAATAGTACAAGGCTAAAAGCTTGTTTGGCATTTCTCATAAATTCCAAAGACCATTTTTACATATGTAAACCTAACATCTAGGCATATTTCTTATGTCCATGAGTAATCCTATTAATAAATTAATAAATCCTATTTAAAAAATTACTAGTAAAATTAGTATAGATTAATGGCCACTGAACCAAAGACTCAAAATAACAGAACAGTGACAGATACGTTTATCATTTATAAGAATCTTGTTGAAAAGAGACTCGTTAGTTGTCATCTGACAGTGAAGAAGAAGAAACCTATTTTTCTTATATTTTAGCTATATAGGATTTCTTGTTCCAGGATATACATCTACTGTGGAGGAAAAAAAAAAAAGAAGAAAAAAAGAAACCACCACCACCACCATAGATTGATTCACTATTATTTCAATCATATTATCAACTACATCTCATTTATGTCTAAATTGATGGATTTTTTTGACTGCTCCTTGTCTCCAAAGTCTAAAGATATCGTTTAACCCTTCCTCCTGCCTCTATAGCCTTGGATTACAGAAGGCAGCCTGGACCTGCAGAGCAGAGGGGAACTGCAGAGAGCTATGAAAATATTCCCAGTTTCCCCTCTGGAGGGCAGGACCAAGAAAACGCTACGGGATGTCACCCTTCCTACAGCCTCAGCACAAATGCTGAGTTTTCCAGTCATGCACAACCTACCGGTACGCTCATATAGTGAGACAATAAACACTGCTTTTCTATATAATTTCCAGTTTTAGAATGTAAGAAAAATAACTAGCTTTTTCTATAGAAAATCTTCCATTCAAATGAAAACATAGATTGTAAACATGGTGCGTTCCCTGTTAATTTAACAGAATTAGACATCTTACTGCAGCAGAGTTCTCCACTACTTCAAGAGTACTTTTGGGAATGTTTTTAGTTCATGAGATAAAAATTGCAGCATTAAACGCACGCAGAATATGTAATGTGATTTACTTGGGCTTGTGGCCAAAATTGTCAGTAAACTTTTGTGTAGTTAGAAAATGGTTCAATGACAGTTCTGTTCTGCTGCCCTTAGTCAACTCTGAGTTATACCATACTCTTCCAGGAATGTCATCAAAGCTGGTCATAGTATATCTCACTGTTTTTGAAGCACACTCGTGACTGAGAGATGAAAGGTACCAGGTGTATTTTAAAATCTGTTTGCCACCTCAGGATGTAAAACTGCCATTGCAGAAGGTCATACATTAACATTTGCTTTAGATAAAAAATGTCTTGAATTTGCTAATAAAATAAGTAAAGCTTTGAAAAAAAATATTACACTGCTTTCGTTTTGATATCTTTTAATAGACAAATACAGTAGAGGAAGAATAAATATTGGCTAAATAGACAAAAACCACATAGAAAGTCAAAGATTCAGAAAGGTATATATGCACTGTGTGTATGTCTGCAGTTATTCATCACCTAGAAATATTGCCACTTGAGTAAAGGTCAGTATTGACTAGAAGTTTCCACTATTGCTAAATAATTCTCCGTGCTTCGTCACTTTTGTCCAATTTATTTCTGTCAGCTCTGCATATGATGTTTGCCTTAATGCTGTTTAGTGTGGGTGGAAGAAGGAATGACCAAGTGGCTGTGCACTGCATCGTCTTTTAGGGTGCACCCACGCGAGTGGATATAGTCAAAGGAGCTTGAGTGCTGACATAGTCCAGTACGGTCTTATTGCAGAGGTCTAAATAGAAATGCTGCTAGACACCCGTCCCATCAGCAGGGAAGGCCGACCTCATTCTCAGGACTAGAAGACAGAAGAATTGGGGCTGAATTCAAAGCATCACAATTTGCTATATAACCTTTGGCAAATTACTGAATTTTGCTGTTTCCTCGGTTTTGTCCCAGTGAAACATAGATAACAGAAATTTCTTGGCTATCTATTTAGCTAATCAATTCTTCTGGCTAGAGATTTACTTTTTCCCTAAAATCCTATAACGCATAGATAAATATATCCTCAAGCTTCTAGGTGTTTCCCTGGTAGAAAATAAGTAAAGACAGGGAATTTCAAAAGAAAAATACTCACTCTGTACTCTAGAATTTCTGACTTTATTGGATATTTTCAAAAAAACCCAAACAAACAAACAGAGTTAGTTTAATAAGGTAATTAAAGCCTCCTGCTAAGACAAGCCATCTATATTGCAAGATAAACTATTCCTTTCTGGTCTTCTTTTCTCTCTCTTCTGCTTGCTGTCTCCCCTCCCAACCTCCCGTCGCCAACACCGCTGTTACGGACACGGTACAGCTGGTGTCCTCCCACAGACGCTACTATCCAGCTGCAGACCTTCAGAAGGAGAAAGAAGGAGCAGACGTGCTGACAAAATTTTAAGTGTATGAAGCAAAGGTACAACCCTGGTTTGGGTTGGTGTGGCGGGGTTTTGGTAGTGAAGGGACCGCAGGGCCGGCTCCTGTGAGAAGCTGCTGGAAGCTTCCCCTGCTCCAAGCCGGACCCGCCGCTGGCCCAGGCCGAGCCCCTCAGTGACAGTGGAAACACCTGTGGGAGAGCAGATTTAAGAGGGGAATTCCCAGTGAGTGGGGGGGTTGGAATGGGAGAGCTGGAGCAGGGCCTGAGTGTGGAGTCCTCCTCCCCCTGAGGGAGGTGTTCTGAGGTTTGGTTTTACTTCTCAGTATCCTTGTTTTAATCTGATTGGTAGTAAATTAAATGGATTTTGTTTCTTTCCCCAAGTTGAGCCTGTCTTTTGCCCATGCCCACAAGTGGGGAGTGATCCCTCCCTGTCCTTGTCTCGACCCACGAGTGTTTCTTTATATTTTCTCCTCATCCCCCCTTGGCCGGGGAGGAGGAGTGAGCGAGTGGCTGCGTGGTGCTTTGTTACCTGCTGGGTTTAAACCACGACAAATCCGAAGCTACTTTCCCTGAACAGGAGACAGCTAGAAAATCAATACAGAGAGAACATGGAGAGTTTGAGGATGTTGGATTGACTAGCTTCTTATGTAGCATAATTGTGTTTGAAACAAGAAAGTAAAAATGAGGGCAGCATTGTTTATTCAGAACTCTAACAGACATGTGACTAGCCTGTGAAATTTTGATCTGGGCCCTGATTTAACTTTTGCATAATGTCAGATATTTGCAACTCTGTCAGTTCTTCTGCTCCGTGTGGAAGTCCAATGTCTGGGCTGCTGATGGTTTTATTAATCTTCTCACAGCTACTACAATGTCTCAGAATCGGTGTAGACTAAGTCCTTCTTTTAATAATGCTCAATATTCACTTTCATCTCCAGTAATGTTATTAAAATAGAACTGTGTTCTATATCAGAGATTTCCACAAACCGGGTTGCTTCTGTACAGCCAAAGAGGAATACAAGTGTACCTGGGCTAAATATCTAAAACTATAGCTGGATTGACCGCTAAAGGTAAAAAGGGCACATCCTTCTTGCCAAGACCTGGTCAGGAAAGAGTTTGCACTCTTGTTAGAAATAAGAAAGGCAAGAGAAATATTAAGCTACTTAAGGGGGACAATGTCTTTCATGACAGTTACCCCTCGAGGTCAAGAGTAAATTAACACGTTTCCCTTTCATTCCACAAGGCAGGAGCACTGAAGTTGAAATCCTTAAAGTTGAGCTTGCAACCTGAGAAAATACAGTGCAGTTTCCTTTTGGTCAGTAGCATCAAAGATGCAATCAATAAATTCACCCTGTAGCAATGTCCCCATACTGAGAACCTGTCTTGAGGGAAATAATATTACTGTAGTCCTATATGATTCAAAGCTCCTTGAGTTGGAGTTCTTTGAAGATAAAAGGCTACATTCTCAGCTACTATAAATCAACATAGCCATTTTGATTTTAAGGTGCTACCAATTAAAGTGTATTTTTGCAAGACTCTGTTATCTCCTTGCTCAATACTGACTTTAATAATGGTTTATTTAGTCTCTACTGGTTTATGCTATCTAGTCACACCATAAAGAGTGAGGCAGTTCTTTTCCTCCCACGTGTTACTTTCCTTGGTGAAGGTCTTCAGCCACAAATTAATTTTATCGTAAGGTTGTCTTATAGGAACTGATTCTCACAAATCCTTACTAGGATTGCACTGTTACGCTGCAGTTATATCATTTCAGTCTAGCAGAGCTATTTTGCAGTTGGCTCTGGCTTGCTGAGTTACATTGCCTTAATTGGTAAGCATTCTTAGTTTTTCTCTTTCCATGCTGAAAGAACTGGCATACCACCACATTCCTCACAAACCAAACTTTTCCACAGCAGGCAGTTTCTCTGAATATATTTTTTAAATCTTTTCTAAGACTGAAATCAACATAATGAGAAGGAATGCGTAGGAGGTTAATAAAGGTTCATTAAACAAGAACCTTTGACTACCTCATGTTCTTCTTTCATTTCAGTTCTCTCAGTGTCCCGGGGTAGCTCAGTTTCATTAGAGCATATACACAACTTAGTAGGTCAAAGGAAAAAAAAAGTGAAAGTTACTGACAGATGGTTAGAACAAAAATAATAATTCAGAATTTCCCCATTTTTCTTCATAGTCAATATACACATGGTGCAAAAGGATTAACTTCTTGGTTATGTTCTTGCAGAAGTCTGAATTATTTCCACATTACAGACTCTTTGCATAAACTGACTGCTCCCTGGGTAGGTCCCAAGTAGGTAACACCTGAATTTTCATCTTAAAAAAAAAAAAAAAAGTTAAACTTTTCAGGAAAGGTCAAATTAAGGAAAAAAAATCACAATATTGGCTCGAAGATGTATATTCATTTATAATACATGTTGCGAAAGTGTGATCATATAGAGTTCAAATAAAAGTTGTGCACGTGTAGCATTACAAGATGTGAATAACAGAAAATACTCTCAGTATTGAAGACTCCGCGTATTCTGAGGTATCTAATAATTTTCATACGTGGTATTGAAGATATCACATAATCTAAGATACCTAATATATCTACCAAAGACTCATATTTGCCAAGATATTATAGAAATCTCTTTGCAAAGAGAATTAATGAATTTCTAGCTTGAGTTTTACTAATGTAAATTCAAAGGCAATTGGATGAAACCAGAGAGTCTAAGCAGTGCTATTTCAGAGTTCTGTGTACATAATCATGACTAAAATCTGCTGCTATGATAATGCTTTATTTGGCTTGTAGTTTTATTAGCTTCATTTATTTAATTGATTTGAGGGGTATGCAAATAGTAATAGCATTCCATGTAATCTTAGCATTATGCATTTATCCCAAAGCTGCAACAGATTAACTTCTAACTCAGATTCTGCAGCTGATAACATGAAAGCCTAATTCAAAGCAAAGTAAGGAACTGCGAAAACCTTTTATAGCTGTTGCTCCTAAATATATTTCTCTGTGTCAGTTAATAAATACATATGCAAAAGTTGTTTAGCACCAACAGCATACCTGATTCTACACTTCTACACAAGACTAATTTACATTTCCAACCCTGCAAAATGGAGACTGAGAGGAAGTAATCACTTCAGGTAATTTTTCTTTTTTCTTTGATAGTAAATTAACTTACGAACAACAAAAAGAGCTCTCCATCTGCAACCCATGTGAACATAGACAGGTTTTTAAGTGAGATGTAAATGTGCAGCAAGCAGATGGCAACAGCAAACACATGGCAACTGTTGGAAAAAAGGGCTGCAAAAAGGCAATAAATAGAGAGCTGGCACTGTTAACAGTGCGGTTTGAAGGGAATGGTGATGGGGTATGTTCAAGGCACAAGTCAGGGTAATGCTGAGCAAACAAAACTAACAGCAAAAAAAGTATTGACTTCCAATGGTTAGGAATTAACTAGAGGAAGTGACTCTGAAATAACTTACTGAAAAGAAGGTAGCATGAGCAGGGACATACATTTTAGATAATCTGAAACGAAAGGAGATGGTTATGAGGTATATGCTTTATCTATGAGCCACTCTTCTCCCATAATGCATGATGTATGCAATTTTAAAATAAATGTCAAGGTCAGGTGAGAGACAAATTAAGCATCTTTACTGCCTGGCCTCAAGGTAGATGATCTAATGGCGTGAGGAGAAGAGTCAATATTGTCATTATACAGGAAAATAGTAAAGATGTGTCCAAAGAATAGATTTTTTTGTTCTCTTATCTTCAAAGAAATTGAAACCTTGCTTGTTCAAAACAGCACTAGTGTGAAAGCAAAAGACTGCTTTTCACTTAATGCCAAATATTCAAAAAGATGTGCCAAAAAAAAAAGAAAAATCCAACAAAAAGCTCTGACTGCTGTCGGTCTCACATTGCTGGGAAAGTAGTATTCTGATGCTATCATGAAATGAGAACAGCAGCTGTGTAACTACGATCACATCTTATTTGTAACAAAGGGTGGTAAAAGATGGGAGCAGAACAGCACCAAAAGCAGGGCTGAGAAGGTGGGGGATTCAAACTGCAGTGGGTAAATAGAATATTGAGAAGGGAGGGCGCAAAAAGAAACACAAACCATAAAGGCAGATAACTTAATCCCTACTGTATAAAAACTCTGCTTTTCAAAATCTTGATTATTAAACCAACCAAGCAACGAGCACACTTTTTAAAAAATAATCAAATTACCCCATTAGTATGCACACACGCATGGGTGAAGCAAATGTGTAACTTTGACAGTCACAATCCCTGTGTTGCTACTGCTGTCTTTTGAGTAGAACTCCTGAAATGCTTTTTTCCATCCAACCACCTACTAAAAAAGCAGATGCCAGGACCTCAATGGCATTCCAGCACTGGCTTCACTGGAATGTAGAGAAAATGGTGAGCTGTTCCTACAGAGAGCTTCACTTCTTAGCACAACTATATAGCGCATAGCACTGGCTTTTTGTGTGTGTGTGAGGGAGAATTCAGAAGCTGTGCAATTCTGAGAAACCAAAGATCTCTCAGAGTACAGTTAGACCTCCCAAGAATTTCCAGAAAAATTATCATTAACCCAAAACATTAACTTCCTTCATTTCTTAAGGGCAACCCTTACTTCCCCAGCATGTGTTTACATTATGCTACTGAGTTGCTGCTTCTTTGCTGTTGTAACCTTCTGCGGTTGACAGTGATACTGAGAGCTTGGTCCTATGTGCTTAAAACTCTGGCCTAAGCTTTTTCTTATGACAAAAGACAAAGCTTTTCCCTTTTGCCCCAAGCACAGGCAGAGCTTTCATCCTTCGAGAGTTCTTTACTCATATGTGTGAAATACAGCAATCTTTAGTAGGGGCAAACAGGGCCTTGGAATTTGAGAAACCTCAGTGATAATTTAATGCTTACGGAAAGACCAAAGAATTTGGCTCCCCTCTGATCTTTCCATTGCAGTTGGAGGGAAAGCATCTATCTGAGTGTCTACCCTTCGTAGGGATATAATTAAGACGGTTAAATTGATTGATTTGTTACACACAAACACCACTGTGAAAACTCAGTGAGCAAAACTTCCGCAACCACAAATGACTCCAGGTACCACAGACTTGCAAATTTTAGCATTAGTATTAGTATTAATTACCACATTAGTATTCCAGGCATTTCAAGGTGACTGCATATTGCTCCCATTCCAGCTGCCGCCCCCACAAGTATTGCACATCAACTCTGTTGACATGTTCAGTAAGAAGCTTCCCCATCTCTGCTAGGGCTCTGCTTGGTTTCATGCTGCATGAGTCCCCATAGCTGAAACCAAAACCATCTGGGACCCAAACAGAAAGGTCTTTTTGCTCAAGATGACCTTGGTGAGTGTTTCCTTTTTCTTTACCTCTTGGTCTTTAACTGTCACCTCCCTACCAGAACCACAGTTTGCTATGGTTAGGATGTTTTCTAGCTGTGACTGGGAAAGGTGCATAAGAAGCATACGAAAATAAGGCTAAATTGATGATTTTCCTTTCCTCCTGAAGGAATGAAGATTATTTTTTACCCTGAAGGTTCTACTAGCAGCTTACATATAGTTTATTTTTCACTGCTCTTTTGTCTTACTTCCTTAGTTCCTTTATATTTGTCACTGCAACTCCTACAGATAACAAACTCCATCAACAAAAACGCCCTTCTTTCTGTTGTCCCTTCTCACACATAGCTGAGGAGCCAACAGAGACACTGACAGTCTGCTACAGTTAATGGGAACAACATGGGTCACTGCAGGTATGTCAGGTTCAAGAATATAAGTTTTATAATTATCCACAAAGTCACTGTAATCTAGAGCCATGGAACTGCTAAAATATCTTTTTTTTTATCACTTGATCCCCACTCAGTTTCCTCCTCCCATTTCCCATAATTCTTTCATGTATCTCAGAACAATTTGGAGAATTAGTACCATTAGCGTTGCTGAGCATATAAGTAAACTGTCTTCTACTGGTGAGGGCATGGCTTTTCTTGTAAAATATAAAGAGAAATCTCAAGTATTTCTTCATAGCAAAATAGGGACCACAAAATTCTTCAGTGTCTGTATCTAATTCTGTGGGTGATTTAAAGAATTCTTACTTCTGCTGAAGTGATCCTGTTATCTGTACTATAAAGTAAGCCTAAAGCAATACATTCTTTGCAATTAAGGAAAACATGAACAGAACAGGCCTAGAGATATATACATTCACCTCTGGCTTTTAATGCAAGACTTGGCGTCTGCCAAACTCACCTCCACAGTCTTTAATGGCAAAAAAATTGGGGCTTTGATGTAAGCGCTTTGAACTACTCCTATCTGAATTAAGCTTCGAGGCACATGAGACTACCCCCCCTTAAAGCTTTCTAAGCATGCATGCTGAATGATTTTGGTGGACTAAAGACTGACTGAATGTGCTTAAAAATACAGATCACTGAATAGAAATGCTGTGTTCCTCACAACTAATAGGAAACTTGCCTTCAGTAGGCAAATTCACCGTAGAAGTGAGAAACATCCCCTTCTAGTTAAAGATGTATTGTTAAGTGTATATTCAGCAAAAGCTAAGCAAAAGGTATGTGTTAAATGCTCAAGGTGTGCTCATTGATTAGGTCAAACTAAAGAGGCTGGAAGTCAGTCTTGCTATTACAAAAATGGTGTTCGGGTGGCTGCAAAAATTGACACAGATATTTGCAGAACTGCAGATGCTATCTTTGAGCAGTATCACTACCACTGCTCACAAAACAGTATTTTAATAGTAAAAAAGCATTCTAGAATGACAAACATAGTATTGAGTATAGAAGCATTTCAGTATGTTCCTATAGGATAATTAGTTAAGCATGCCTAAATGTTATTACTATACTTTATAACCTCTTTTACAGGATACTACCAAAGGATGAGCAGTGACATTCATTCCATAATGGATTAATATATTAAACATAAAATGAAACATTTATGAAAATTGCTGCTACTACTTCAGAGGAAATATCTAACAACTATTTCTGGGCATTAACAATATGATGGTACTTCAGAGCTGTTACGCTTGGTGATCTGGATAATTTCCAGAGCAGTTTAATCCAGTTTCTGTTATAATTTGTTGCTTTGCATAACCCAAGAGAGGGACAAAAGGAAAACAAAACAAGAAAGCAGTAATCAATCATGGTTCTCCCCTGAATCCATGAAGCAGCCTCTAAATTGCATCAGCCTGCAGTGGAATCCAGGGATTTTATGATGCAAAGGAAGATTTTTGGAGTTATTTGGGAGTGAGGCACATTTTCTCCCTGAATATTTCCCAGGTTATTCATAAAGAGTCCTCTACACTGGGAGGACTGGCTAACACTCAGGTTTTGTATACTCAGCTGAGAGGCTAACAAATTTTTCTAGTTCCACTTCACAAAGTGGTAAAATAGGCCCAAATAGGGGTTAGGATTTAATGCTCTGAATGGCATTGAAGGAGCTTGAGAGTTCTAATAAAATGTTGGTATTTCTGCGGTAGGTAATATATTCAGAAAAAGAAATGAAAAAGAGAAGAAGTGATAAGATAAATTATGTGATTCTGAAAATAAAGCCTTACCTTTATTCTTCTAGCTTTTTGACTTAAGTACCTAGGGGAAATATACTAAGTTTCTGACTGAGACAAATGAAAATTTTATCACACTAAAGGTGGATGGCCAAATATGAAGAGCATGAAGACTCAACTAATAGATGAGGGGTTTAGTAGAAGATTTTAATGGAGATTTGAGTTCATACCTGAAGTGAAAGCTAAACCTTTCTGGCATCCATGAAGTAGTCCCTGCACTACAAGGACCATATTGCCAAGTATGGTTCCATCAGATATAAAATATTAAGGAGCTTTGAAAAGGCCACGAAGGGTCTTTTAACTCCAGGGTCACTTAATCTAGAAACAAATAAGCAAGCATATTGCTGATGCTTCAGTGTTCTTCTGAGGAGTTTGTCTGTTGTGCTTTATAGTAGGAAAAGGAAGTATCCAACTTTAGAGTAATAAAATAACACAATGGGATTGTGCACCAAAACACACGCACAAAACCATTTAATAATAACAAACCTAGAAAAGTTACGCATATCTTATTATGAGATCTATGTGATACACTCAGCAACAGAGTTTGTGTGATATTAATACAACTTAAAAAAATTCCCTGTAAATTTCTATTTCTATGTATTTCTATCAAAAGAAAGGCATTGGTAGTGAAGAGATCCACCAGAACTTCACTGCAAGTCATGACCTCTGGATTCAATCAGCAGCATACTAATATATTAGCATTAATCAGCACAGAGCAATTGCTGCACTGTACTTTGTAATTACTAAAGTTGCATCCCTTGATTGTTGGTGTTTCAGTACAAAAGCTAAACAGCATTAAATGTGCACACCCGGAGGGTGGTTCTTAAGGTTTTTTTGGTCTAGCATAGAAAAATCAAGTTAACTTTATAAGAAATGACTTTGATTAGGTTAGTTTCTCAAATGCCAACCTTTCCCCCCCTTTTTTTTCCTACATATTTATTTATTAATCCAAGGACTGGGCATACAGTGCTTTGGAATACTTCTGGAAGAAATGGATTGATCGCATTATAGAACAATTCATTAACATTAGCCAAATCATATTACATTATAGTTAATGGAAAACTATGATTTATTTCCTTTACTGAAATGCAACCAAGATTAAGGAGATACTGAGTGATTTAATTAATATTAATTCAAGACACAGCAAACAGCTTGGTCTAGGGAAGAGCTGAATACTTTTCCAAAATTGGCTCCTTCTTATCAGGTAGATAAATACTTGTTCTGAAGAATGTTTTGGTCCATTAGTTGTTACACTACGCAGTATTTTCTATCTTGCTTTATATCTGAAAGACATTTTTTCCATTTTTTGGCCTGGAAAACATGCAGAGGGGGGAGTATTACCCTTTCTTCACCTCTTTCCCCCAGTTAAATAGCTATTTAGCTCACAAGTGCCATTTGGGAGTAATTAGCATTTACTTTTCATCCAGAAGTGGGTAGATTGACATAAAATCTCAGAAACACCTGAGACTTTGTCTTTTTCACACTGAAATATGTGATGGATTTTTATTGCACATTTGTAAACCAGTAAACTTTATTAGTGCCATGCACATCATTTGCTACAGATGAGAAAGCTTTAACTACTAACTATATTACTCTTCACAGACCCTGGTAGCTCTGATGTTATCAGCACTGTAATGAAAGCAGGAAATATGTGGTTTCTGACATCTTTGTAATTCACAAGTGCAGCTGAGGCTTGTGTTGGTACTACTTTTAGAACAAAGCAGCATTGGGACTATGTCCTTAATACCTTTTGTAATGAACTTAGTAGCTGGTAGACTTACTGCCCCTTATAATTCATGAAGTCAGGGCTCAGTGAATCAATGGGACTGAAATGGAGATGTTCCTACTAGCACAGTCCATATATTATCACTTCTGGGTTTCATAAAATTCTAGCTCTGGGACTGTAAAGGCAACATATTTACATACAAAAATTAACATCAAGATGAATGGAATTTTATACTGTGATATTATAAAAAAGAATTCTTTTGAGGACCAGCACAACTGAAGCAGTACAGTACTGTTTCTCTGGCTTTGAAAAAGGGGCAAAAATAACTGATTGAATGTTGATATATCAAGTCAGTGTTTGTGTAAAGAACCACACAGGGAGAAATATTTCCTTATGACATGCTCCTAGCAGGAAAAAAAAAAAAGGAAAAGCTTTGAAACGGAAATCACTATATCTTCCCAAAATAATTCTGATCTTTAAAAGTACATGGAAGTGCTGATTCTGTCTCAGTTAAAATGTAAGTACACACAGTATGTGCAAAGAGAATTATGAATCTTTTTAATTATGATAATTAATTAGGTGCTTTCAGCCTTTCATTCTGTCATCAAGTTTGTGTTTTCTGTCACTAAAGCCAACACCTACAATGAAGCTGGGACATCAAATGAAGGGATTGTGTTTCTAAAGATCTACAACTTATAATGACATATGTACTGTTTTCATTTTAAATGAGTAACAAAAAATATAAGCGGAATGCTCATATACTTTAATGATAATTCCCATTGCAATTTGTGTGTAACTTGTGAGGATTTCAAGAGAGAAATAACAATCTTTTATTCTTTTCTCAAGCTGATGGGAAGAATAATAATTTTTTTTCATAATGCAAATAAAAAAAAAAGACTATCTGTAAACATCTTTTACAATGATAAAGCTCAGAATTCATAATGCCACCAGCTATGTTTAGAACATACATTTTCTCCCTCCTCCTGACTGAACTATGCCTAACAAATACCACAAGGTTAAAAAATTACTCCCATTCATGGGGAAAAATGCATGGAGCAAATGGTATTTTTTAAAGATGTAGTTAACCAAGGTCAAAAGGTCAAAAGAGGTCAATAATCCTGCTGCATTAGTCTTTGCAATAAAACATTGGCAAGGACTGTTTTAAGCCACTTTGTCTTTCTCCCCATATTTTGGGATGGTGATTATTTTTTACTTCAGTGTAGCTAGTAAAGTGCAGCCCAAACTGGAGATTTCACAGCGAGCACAATGTCTGTTCAGAGAACCTCTGTACTGTATCCTACATGGGAATAAACCTGGCCATGGAAAAGCAAACATCCAGCCCATAAAAAGTAAAATTTTATTGTTCGAGTATCTCCTTGCAATGGTGGAGACCCAGCTGCAAGTCTGCTCTGTGAGAGAGTCCTTTGTGTTGCTCCTCTGCTTATTGGCAATTGCATTCTGGTTTTGATAAACTTTTTCATCCTAGATATATAGAAATTCAAAGCTTTTAATGCAAAGATTTTAGTTTAGTTCCACTGGTATTTTCAGGTGAAGAAATGTTGGCAAAAGTGTCCTTTTTAGGCAAAATATATTCCCTAAATTTCTATTGAGAGTGGCTTGCTGAGGTACAGGAGAAAGAAAAAGAAAAATCAGTGGAGTGGATAGGGAGGTGTTTTGTGAGTCTTTTTCATGGTTCTGCTTTAGTTTTGTTTGTGTGCTAGATGTTTGCATATAGATGAGAAACTGAATGAGAGCTAAGCCAAGCACAAGTTGTTTGTTGTGCTCTGAAAAAGTGAGTCTTTCAGTCTAATTTGTTGTATTATAAAAATCCAAACCCTAAAGCCTGCTCTAGTTGAAGTATATGCTAATGCCATGGGTGTAACATCAGTCACTTCAGTAAACTGATGAACTAGATTCTCTTTTTCAAAGAAGCAGTAGGTTATCTTGTGAGCCCTTACTGTGGCCAGTGCCCTATGCTATTTGGAGGGACAGAACTGCTCCAAAGCTTTACAGAGCTCTGGATTTCAGATTTCTTCCCGGTACCTACACACAACCACTCTTCTCTTGCACAAGAGGCACCATCTATTCAGCTGCTCTGAACTTCTTCTCGTCACTTTTCATTTTCCAGGCCTCAGGCAATAAGTCATTCACTGTTATTGAAGCACACAACCATCAGTAGAGTACTTTTGCTTGTAACCAGGGCTCTTCTTCAGGTATCTTCCCCTGTGAAAGAAGGCAGCACATTTCTAACTGGTGTCTCACACCACAGCTGCTCTTGCTTCCAGCAGACAGGTCCTGGACCAGGAACCCACTCACTGGGAAAGATGTTCTCCAGGTTGCCTCGATCCTGAGCGGAGGCAGGGATAGCTGCAGAGACTGGAGACTGCTCTTCAAGGGTCGTAATGTCTTGACAGAGGAAGAAAGCCAGCAAACAAAGGTGATCTGCTTGTAGCAATCTGTGCATCTAAACGTACAGACTGATGCGTTTTGTAGCAGTGATTATGTAGCTTTGAGATTTCATAACTTAATATTGAAGCCAGGATAACACAAATATCCTTGTGGCCTAAACTGTAGCTGTTACTAGAGGTGCAATTTTCTGATCAAGCCAGGTCAGATTTAAAAGTTGTGCCCCTGAATGCCTAGCAGCTGCACTTCTGTGTGTACCCAGCTGCAGTGCACCTAAAGTCCAAAAGTGCTGAATGAAATTAAGAGCCCATTTAACAGTCTAAGGCCATTTGTCACCCTGGGTGGAACATGACAATCGAGAAGAGGCAAAACTTTCAAAACGTTCCCACTTTTCCAGATCACGTCTCTTGGTTTTTTCCCCTTTTTATGTAGGAGGGAAGTGAAATTTTCTCAACCAATAGGTACTAGTAGAGAAAGGAGTAAAACAATCTTCTGAGCCCTAGTTCAGTGAAGAAACCTTTGTGGTCTGCTTGGTCAGAAATATTTATAAATGTTGTAATTATCAACATACATACACTCTCTTAAGTAAAATCGAGATGCTGATGAATGTTGGAAAGGTAGACAGGTTAGCCATAAAAAAATGGTTATGATGCTAGATTGAATAAATTTATAATTCATACATCAATATGCATTTCTTTAAAGTTTATTGTCTGTTAATGATTTTTAAGACTACCCATATTTTTCTCGTCAGTTAGCATTCTTGTCATTCATTGACTTCAATGCTTTTTGGATAAGGGCCTATAGCTACTCCTTTAATGAAATGGTAGCATTACCCCTCATTCCCTAACCTTGAAGGGAGGTTAGTCTGACGAATGACACTATTTTGGCCATCATGCTAATTTATTGCTCTGAAACTGAAATTTATGTAGTTAAAAGTATTTTTAAGTATCAGTATTTACCATCTTACAGGTAATAGACTGTAGTAGTATACTGTAAGTTTCACCCATAACTACTTCAATGTCTAAATGCTAATAGACACCCAATTAATCCACCCTGGCACATCTAAAACAGTAATTACCTAATGCCATTCACATGGTGTGGGGTTAATTGAAAGAGGTCTTGACCTTCATGACCTATCAGTTTTGCCTCATCAGCTTGACCCAGGTCAGAGTTTCTCCCTGATAACTTTTGCTTATCAATAAAACCTCACTGTGTCTAGAAACAGCATGTGTGCGTATATATGTGTGTGTATGCCTGCATATCATAAGGGTGTGTATGTATATGCAGAATAATAACTAAATAATAGAAATAATAAATATTTGTGCCACTGATTTTTATCTTTTATTTTTCTTTTCAAGTAAAATAGGAATTAGGTAAATTGGAAAGTGAAGACTGTGTTACTTTTCAGTTTGTAGCTTAAACGTGATACCAAAGCTGATTTTTCAGGTGAGACTAGATCAAATTTATTGTTGCTTATGTTTTCACAGATGCTTTTGAGAAGAGAATTTGGCTGACACAAGGTTTTCAAATGGTAATATATATTAAAACAAGTCCTCTTTAATGTAAAGATATAATTAGTCAAACATATAGTTTAGTAAGTCTGGGGGACGTAATGGAACACGCATTTCCCTCCAGTTATAGTACAGCATAAAATTCAACTAGTATCTCAGTTTTGCACTCATTTTATGCTGTACTATAACTGGAGGGAAATGCGTGTTCCATTACGTCCCCCAGACTTACTAAACTATATTTAAGTTGAAAAGGTGAGTACTTGAAAATTAGGAAATACCAGAGTTTAAGTTACTTCTGGAGTTACAAGAAATCAGTTGTTTTGTCCTGAACCTCATGCTGTGTCTTTAATTATCACAGAAGATATCACTGCCTCTGCTTCTCCCTTCCTAAGCCCAAAGCCACAGTAGGTACAAATGCGTTCAAATACCTGGAGGGTGGGTGTAAAGAAGACAGAGCCAGGTTCTTTTCAGCGGTGCCCAGTGACAGGACCAGAGGCGATGGGCACCAACTGAAATGCAGAAGGTTCCCTCTGAGCATCAGGAAACACTTTTTTACCGTGAGGGTGACCGAGCACTGGCACACCTTGCCCAAGGAGATTGTGGAGTCTCCATCCTCAGAGATATTTAAAAGCTGCCTGGACATGGTCTGGGCAACTGGCTCTAGATGGTCCTACTTGAGCGGGGGGCTTGGACCAGATGACCTCCAGAGCTCCCTTCCAACCTCAACCATCCTCTGATAGGTAAAGTGGAGTTAGGAAAAGCATCATAAATTCTCAGGCAGGATCTGCTCAGTTGCTTTGTGTAATTAAGGCACTGCCTCTGTGAATCTGCATGAAAGAGGTCCAGGTAGTGAGCTTCAGTACCTGATGCCGGACCAGCCACATCGCTTAATTATTGGTTTGTTTCCTGCCCTAGATAGGAGTGCTCCAACTAGTGAGGCCCGAGACAAATGCCAGACTTTGGATAAGTTTCTCTTAGCACTGCTCTCTAGAGGCAGTCTGGAAAAGATGGAGCCACGCTGTTTAGGTCCCCCTGCCTGATCAACCCAGCACCCCTTCACGTGGCAGCTCAGGCAATGTCACTTATCCCCCAGTTTCATTTTGTAGTAAAACCACTCTACTGGGCTACAGCACAGTCCTCTTAGTATTCCAGAGAGTTTCGTGCAAAAACCACGTGGTAGAAACGATGATGCAGGAAGCAGAGAGAACAAGTGCCATGATGGTCCCTTGTCAGCGTGGTTGTGAGCCAGCCGCTCGGGGATCTGACATGGGTTTCCCAACTGATCAATTGCTCCTAGGCCATGTGGGGCTGTATGTCTCATCACAGCCATCAAGTCCTCCATTAGCTTATCTACCTCTAATTCTGTATTAATCTTGCTATAAAGATGCAGCTCTCAATGTGAAATGTATAATGCTTCTAAGATGAACCATAATGTAAGCAGAGTTAATAATGCGTTTTCAGTGAAGATTTGCTAGTAGGTTACTCTGCCTTCAGAGAAAAGGAGCAGATCCAGCAAACTGACCCTGCGGAGACCTTGTGCATACTTAACCCTCAGTTCTTTATGCATCACATGCACTGTAATCTTGTTTTCTTTGACATTTCTCAGATGCACTAATCCTTTCATCTTGAGAGATCAAATCTGAACCCTCATTGATTTTATGCTAAGGCAACCCACGGGCCCCTAGACAGTAACTTCTCTACCCTGCCCGTAGTAGATCAGTTGTGTTTTCTGTCTATTGCCTCAGTGTAAAAGTACATTTTACTGGTTAGTTCACCTACTAAATCTGACTCAGACATGCTTATTTACATCTGTTTCAACCTATTGGCCTGTGTGTGGTTATTCTGAATGTACATTAAACTAAATCACATAACTAAAGGGACATACTTTCTCCCATCAAAGTGCTAAAGGGAAGACTGTGCTGCCAATCCCGTCACCAGAGGATATATCCCCATAAATACTTTGTGAACCAGACAAGAGAACAAGAGAGTGTCGTTGATAATGCTCGTGTGTTGTGGCTGTCCATCACCCATGAAGGCAGTCTTCCAGTTCCAACAAGGGCTGAGATTCTTCATGGCCTGAATGAATTAAAGAGCAAAAAACCACTTTGTAGTCCACAGGAACATATAAACTATTGGCAAGGTATTAACAAAATCTTTCTAAGCAGATACAACTGATACAGCCTTCAGTATTCTTTTTTCTTTGTATACAGCAATGTTCCCTGGTTCACTCTGTTAAATGGGAGGGAAAAGCTTTAGAAGAAGGTAGAATGGGTGGCTGGTTTTCTAAAATGATTATTAGGGAGATTTAGGGAAGCAAGTTCCTGCCAGTAATACTTATTTGTGAAAAGAATTGTTATGGAATTGGTTCTGTTGAGTTTCCTGAAATCGTTCAACATTTAGTCCTGTGAGTGGTCCCAGGAAAGTAGATTGTGCTTCTGAGACATCCTGGGTTTAATTTCTAACAGATATTATTGGGCTGTGTGAATTTTATTTTATAACAACTGCATATTACATTGAATTTGTAGAAATGGGATATTTTGTAACTGTCTACTTGGTATCTCTAGCTGCTCTGAAAATTTGTCACAGAAAACTATTAATTTGTCTTCTATTTGTCTTTTTTCTGCACCTTTCACTTCTCTGTTCACCACAGCCCTCTCTTTTTCTCACTCACATGCTTTATCTCCATGGTATTTTTGAACTGTGATGCAGTAGATACAAAAATGATCTGAAACTGTCAGCAGCTGAAATGAAATATCTTATGAATATCAGAATATGATGCTTGTTGGTGTGGATTTATACTCCCCACTTAGTCAATGAGATACATGTGTCTCTGGTGTTTGGGTACTTTCTGAACATGTAGTAACTATTATTCCTGGCACGTGTGTGACTGATTGTTTCCAGAATGAACAAAACATAAGGCAGCATCATTATGCCGGGTAGATGCAGGCCACACTCTCAACAGTGGTCTTGTTTTTATAAATTAGTTAAATGGTTTCCAGAGGATGATGTGCTGAACTATTTGGGACACATTTCTTTTAAGCAAATGATGAAAGGATTTCCAAGTAGTTCCAAATGGTCCATATTTGCTTTGTTTAACAGTCAGGCATACTAGTCACCTGGAAAGTATCTATAAAAGATTGAGGCTGTGACAGAGTAATTTACTTTTATTTAATCTGTACTTTGATTCTAAGCACTACATTTATACTTAATAGGACATTACCATATTAATGAGAAGTTAATATAAAATCATGAATAGAATGATGTTGTTTATGACTTAAATCTGTGTGGAGTGTTTCTTTACATATATTTGCATTTTAAAAACCTGCATCGCCTAATGTGCACAGATAAAATTGTTGCCTCATTCTAACAGAGAATACAGGATTTTTTGGTAAAATGGTAAATCTCAGACTTAACTTCATCCTAGTAAAAAGTTCTCTAAGGAATGTTAGTTTTTTGGTGTAATTAGGAGCTGATGATATAAAGTAGCTAACAGAAGATGTCTGATTACCCAAAATTACTTTACTTCCCACCAGCTTATAAAAGGAATAAGAACAAAGTGATTTAGAAATATTACAAAATTATGAAGGTTCCCAAGATTGCCTAGGGCAACATATCAAATAGAGAAAAAACATAGCCCTTGTTTTCATCTTTCATGTTGGATCCTGGAAATAGTTTCTTTGTAAGATACCTTCAGAATAAACATTTCTTGTCCCAAAGGAAATGGGTTTTCATTACACTTGTAATATATGATCAGATGAGATTGAGATCTATCATTACTTCGGATGATTATAATGGTCCCTATTGGAATCTGAAGAGTAAACTGAAGAGAGATTTCTTTGAGCAGCATGACTTGCTTTCTGAGCAGAACAATTTTTACAAAAGCCATAAACAATATAATTCTCAATGATTTTAACTTCCTTCTAAATGCTCTTGAAAGAAAAAAAAAATATTTCTGGCCTTGTTGGACTACCCTATCTTCTTCGCATCCTATTCCCTTGTAGTAGTATAGCTGATAACACTATTTAAATAACAGCAAATATTTTTGAAGGAAAGTATTGCTAAAAGTGCTTTCCAAAGCATTCTGCTCTGCATAAAAAGAAAAACAGAGATGTTATTGCAAATATTTTGAATGGCTTTCAGACTTTGGAAGCTTTCATTTGTGGATTCTGCAACAAGACCTTGTCTTAAATTGAGCTTACAAGCTTCTCTGCTGGTGAGGGTTATTTGATGATGTTATGTTAGCTGAGGCTCTGGGGATCACTTTCATTCAGGTTAGTACGTTTGGGTCTGCTTAAATCCTGTATAAGTCAATGGAACTGAAGATCACAGCAAAAGTTGAGCAGCATTTATCTATGTCCAAATAGAAACGGATTTTTGGAAATCGTAAGTCATGTCATCATTTGTGCTTATAGGGAGTTGTATGATTTCCTGTAGAAGAAAATATAAATACTCTGAAAACTGCCTTTTTGCTTTAATCTGACCGGATGGAATGAGGCAATGACAAACATCCTTTTCTAACGTTTAGTCCCTAGTTTCTGATGATCTAGTATTTCTTATTGTCCTTAAGGTAGGGATTCCCTAGTATTCCCTAGATCTGCAGTGAATATACAGCAGTGTATCTCCTGTGAATTAGTGCATCCCATCTAAATTCAGAAATTGCTTTATGCAAGCTTAATTCAATTTCAATATATATTTTTTCAATATGCATTTGTGCTTAGACAGCTGCATAAAATCAGAAAAAATGGAAAACAGAAGCAAGAAGTTGCTGATTCTGAGTGTGATTCCCTTACATTGTCCTCACAAACTGCTTCACAAATATTAATGGTTATTGCCCTGATAAAAACCTGTACCTGGTAACTCAGACCTTGTGCTTTGAGAGGCTTGCTGATTGCCAAATGTTTCCTATATATCTAAGCTAACAAGTGACAAAAATTCCATTTTCGATGAGGAGAGGAGAAAGTCAACAGTTCATTCAAACCCCGAAGAGAAAAAATATGAGAGAATCAGAAAATGGATTGAGACACATCTCCGGAAATCAGCACACTCTTGAAACTCCCTTTCAAAAGAAAATTGCCAAATTTCTCAGAGCTACATTTTGAACTTCAGGTTTGTTTTATTCTATTTCTTTTGCAAAGGAAAAGATTCGGTTGTTTCCCAAGATCACAGATGAATTAGCTGTTGTTCAAAGTTGTACTTTCAGGTAAAAGCTCAGCATAAAGCATATCTAGTGATTTGCAATACCAGAGGTATATTCCTCTTGTTGCCCTTGCCACCAACATGGACTTTCATTATAAATCTGCTTCATAATGTAAACCTTTTTTTCCAAACTACTAATCCAATAGCTTTTCATTAAAAGCCCCTTTTAAAAATACAGCACTGAAATAATAACGATCAGCAATGCCAAAGGCTGACTTAATCTCTAAACAGTGCCAGCAGCTTTCAGAACAGCTCAATGTGCTAATTACTTCATACACTTTTCACAATATAGTCTTTCATTTCTGAATTTTTTTTTACAGTAAAATCCTATCATTTTAGTTTGCAATGACTATTTCTTTCTGCTTTATGTGGTATAATTTTAAAAGAACTGTAGAACTTGCAAGCTGAGAAAAGTAAAATTGTTGAAATTAAGCCTATGAAAGGGTTTTGTTTTGTTTTATCATGCCAGTAATTGCTAATGAAAAAGTCTTTTCCATCAGTAAATGTCTCTTTTAAGCTGTACATTTTCTAAAGGAGAAAAAAAAATGTTCAGGTTTTAAAAACAAGTATTGTTTTTAAAATAGTCAAAAGGAAACATCACTTCAGTTGTCACATGGGAAGGGTTACTTTGTTGATGACTGAGGATTGAGTAGCTGATATGAAACTTGCATGTACTGCCAGAACCATTTTGGACATCCAACATAATTATTCCACCTTGTTTTATGCTTAAGGAGACAATTAGCCTCCCGACTGCTTGGAGAGGAAGAGCTTTGCTACCTTGTCCTATCAATGCTTACTCAGAAAGTTCTTATGTCTCTGCTCATACATTAGAGTCTTAGAAGCTAGCGTGCTTTTGCCCAACTTTTAAAATTATTAGATTAATGCCCCTTTAAGAACTTTTTCCAGGTGCTGTACAAGCCCTTGACTAACCTAAGAATAGATTCTGGTTTTCCCATTTCCCTACACTCCACCCTGAAGCAGAGTGGATAAAGCAGCAATTTGTCACAGAAGATGACTTGACCTGACCTGCTATGCTTCATGTAGACGGAGAATTTATGCACAGAAGGAGAAATGACATTGTTATTAACATTGCTGAGTCAGTGCTTTCCATACTGAGATCAGAAAGCCATCTTGGCCATCTGTCCCATGTAGCCTGTAAGATGGATCCCAGAACTGACATCCAATTTTAACATAAAAAGGCTGGACTACTCAGAATTACACAGAATAGATGAGCTTGGATTGTCTAGTCCAGCTTCCCTGCTCAAGCAGGGTCAACTACAGCGGGTTGCTTAGGACAGTGTCCAGTCAGGTTTTGAATATTTCCAAGGATGGAGACTCCACAAACTCCCTGGGTGACCTATTTCAGTGCTGAGTCACCCTCATAGTAAAAAAGTGTTTCCTGGTGTTCAGACATAGTTTCATGTTTGTGCCCTTGTCCCGTCAGTGGACACTACTGAGAAGTGTCTGGCTCACTATTCTTTATTCTGCCCATCATATATTTACACTCATGGATAAGATCCCCCCCTGAACCTTCTCTTCTCCAGGCTGAACTGTCGCAGCGCTCTCAGCCTCTTCTTGTCTTCAAGACACTCCAGTCCCTTAATCACCTTTGTGGTCTCCTGCTGCACTCACTCCACTATGTCCATGTCTCTCTTGTACTGGGGAGCCCAGAACTGACCCAGCACTCCAGATACGTCTCACCAGTGCTGAGCAAAAAGGAAGGATCACTTTCCTTGACCTGCGGGCAATGTTTTGCCTAATGCAGCCTAGGCTGCTCTTGGCCTTCATTGCCACGAGAGCACACTACAGCCTCATGGTCAACGTGGTGTCCACCCGGACCCAGACGTCCTTCTCCGTTAAGCTGCTTTCCAGCCAGTTAGCCCCCAGACTGTACAGGCTTATTCCTCCTCGGGTGGAGGGCTTTGCTTTTTCCTTTGGTGAACTTTGTGTGTTCTTCTCCGCCCCTTTCTCCAGCCTTTTGAGGTTCCTCTGATTGGTGGCACAGCCATCTGATGTATGAAGCACTCCTCCTGGTTTTGCATCGTCTGCAAATTTGCTGAGGGTGCACTCTGTCCCATCATCCAGGTCAGTAATGAAGATGTCGGACAGTATAGGAGCCAGTAGCAATCCCTGAGGTACACTCCTAATGACAGGATTTTTCAGTTCTAGACAATGGATGATTCTTCAATTAGAAAGAAAAAATAATTCCTTTTTTGGATCCCACATGGATATGGATAAAGTCGGTTGTGCACTTTTGAGGTACTTTGTGTTTATTTGTGTAATTTGTAGTGAATACACTTCCTGCAGACCATCTTAATTCTTTGCTCTTGTAGATGCCTGTGAGACTAGAGATTCATTTGAGAAAGGTAGTCTTTCTGTTACTTTTCTTAGGGATTTTCACCAGATAAAATTTACACTGCACCTGATTCAGATGTGGGAAAGAGGGGCATTAGCAGAGAACTGTCCTGGAATGGAATTAGCTGAGAACCTGTAAATCTCTCCTTTCTCAGATGTTTCTGTCCCTACATGCTCATAACTTTTCCATCAGAGTAATGAGTTTCCTAATTAGATTAGAATCGTTCTCACAGCAGAACAATAGGAAGAAAAAATTAGGGACATTTAAAAGAAACCATGACTGTTTGGTACATTAAAAACTGAGCTGGAAAGCAACTCTTCTACAAGATTATATAACTAAAGAAAATTTTCTTTAACAGATTTTCCTCCTTCCATGACATTAAACAGTTGTTCAATACTCAAACTTATTTAATTTTCAAATTATATTGAGCGGGGTATCTTGAGCACCTGCAAGCACTTCTCAGACCTAGTGATCTTTTGTCATACCACGACAGTGCAACATGTTAAAATGAGCCTGTCTCTTGAATCTCCTACCTCTGCTATCCCAGCCCTGGGCCTTAGATTAATTAGAATGAGATTTAGGAGCTAGACAGAGAGGGAACTTCAGTATATTCCGCAGATCTCCTTGTCTGGAATAGTCAGGGTACCAGCATTACAGGCGTTACTATAGAGGATGACTGGATAAATCCCAGTTTTTAAGAGATTTAGGAAAATAATTTACTTGAGGAAATAAGGCTGGGCACTTAAGTTATGCTCTGCAACATTGCAATTTGCAGTACATAAATACATCTGGGAACCTAACTTCCAAACACTCAGGTTAACAAAGGGCAAGCTCTCCTCATTTAAAATCCTGGGGACCTTAGAGGTTTATCAGTCTTATTACAGTGAAAGGGATGGACTATGTTGTGCACTTTTTTCAGTAGAAAGAAGCAAAGAAAAAGTTCTGGCCAAATAGGAAAGATAAGCTCAGCAATGATCAGATAAGTGGGAAGAGCTAATGACTTAATTAGGGTGCTCTAGATAACTAAGATTTATTTTTGGCAAAGGCTCAGCAGAAAATTGTTTTACAAGTTTTGCAGTGGAAGAAGAGTTATGCTGTGTTTATAGCAAGGGCATGTTGGACCTTATCCTGGGTAGTCTTTTTTGCTTAGCGGTATTGTTCCTTGATTTCAGTGTGACTTCAGGTCCTTAGCTATTAACTTCAGCAGGAGGTGTACTGCTCAGAATACGGCAATGATTGCCATACTTACTAAGCTTATTTAATATACTATTAAAAAAAGCTCATATCTGCCTAGATTGTCACAAAGCACAGCCAAGTGGTGTAGAGCTGTGAGAACAAGTGCCATTTACTTCATCGTACGCACACATACAGACCCTGGTAGGCAGGGAGAAGTGAGCCACAAGGGTGTCAAAGGAGCTTTGTGTGCTCCCACAGCAGAACGCTTCCCCAAGCAGACTATGCTTCTGAAACAACCCAAATGGGTGGAATGACATACTGTTTTCCTTTCAGGATCCACCCCCTTCCGCAATTAGCCACTCCCTCCCCCCCAAAAAATCCCAAGGGTGGAAATACTATGTTATTCACAGCAGAGTTCCCAGCAAGCTTGAGACAAGACAGATCTGTGGGACTTTGTCTAGGTTCTTTGGGGACTTATATATGACATCCTTACAGTGGCCTGGATTGTGCAAACTCTAAGAAAAAAGCTGTTATTCAGGGATCTCAAATCACTGTATAAGCAGGTACAAATATTACTGTCACAAATGGAGAAATAAGAAAACAGAGGTTTTCTTTCCAAGCTTTTACAGTGGGCTTCCCTCCACTGGGCATTCCAAATGGGGGCAAGTCCATAAGTAAAAGGGAGAATAAAAACACTAAGCCCATAAAGCATTAGCATGCAACAGGCAAGTGGGCTGGTGTTTTTAACAGGCTACATCAAACTGAAGTATGAGGCTTGATCATACTAAGTCTGTAAAAGGTCAACATGTTAGTATTATAAATCATACTATCCTGAGCACTTTTAGTCTTGGCCTCCTTAAGAATCTTTGCAAAGCTATTGTAATCACAGGGCTGTGGGCAGGCCAGTTCATTAAATTGCCGACTCTGCTGCTTGCAGATGTTTGAGGCAGGTGTTCTGTACAGACCAGGGAGTTTTTGCTTTCTTCTGCTGCATGTTGCTCTGGAGGTCGGAGGTTACACCTCAATGGCAAGGTCTCAACTGCGTGGCAAGTCTCAGAGGTCTTTGTTAGGGGAGAAAAAGAATTCGGTCTCCTTAAAATTTATGTACTGCAAAAGATAACTGCACCTGCAGACTGCTGCTCGTATTGAAAACACATGGTGGCTGTTGGAAGAAATATAAAATGCTGCTCTGTAGTTCCTGTTGAGAATATGCAGGGACTCCAAAAGATCAGCATTAGACCAGAGATAGCCGAATGATTCATGATCCAATAGTACACAGTTCTGGTACAAAGTGTATGTTTTTGTCGTACACTTAGGGATTCATGCAAATCCACATGTATTTAAATATTGACTTTGGGCAGTGTTGTATTGCCATCAAACAGTTGCCCTGTGTAATGTAATGTATGCCAGCAGGCATTCCCAATGACCCAGCTAGTTCATAATTGGAAAAGGTTAGTCCAGTCTTTCCTGGCCACCTGTATGTTGGCTTTGTAACTTCCCAAATGGAAAGAGCAAAGATAGATTCTTCTAGATGCAGGAAATCCTATAAAATGGACCACCCTTATTAGAGAATCCTCTGTCTTAAAAAGACCACTGTAGGTTTACAGGCTGCTTTGTTTTTGCTAGAAGTAACCTCCAGCAAACATCAAGTTTTTGTCAGTTCATGTTACTTTAGTCAGGCATAAATGATACACTTACAGAAGGGGATGGAAATATCTTTGTGTTTCTTAACTTCTACTGACATATGTGGCCGTGGTACTACTGAAAGAGCTTTCAGCAATGACTGTTGGGGCTGTAACACTAATAATTGCTGAAAGTTCATTAAAAAATTATGACAAATGATAGAACAGCATCACTTACTGGAATCTCTAAGATTGAGGCTTTCATTACCACTTGTTCATCAGAAGGAGCTGTTATAGATTAATTTCTCACTGTTACCATGTAGGAAATGTGAACATTCAGTCCTGTGTTCATATGATGTTCAGAGTGCTCTTTATGAAAATATTATGCCATTGTATTACATATGCCTTATACACTTTATACAGTTGTGTAATCTATGTAAAGTAAAATGTAAAGAATATATATGGGGGAATCTAAATGTATTTTTTAATTCTGAAAAATCTGTATATATCACAAATATCTATATGTAGTTCCGTAACATCCATATTTTTCATAGCTTAAGAAAGCACAAATACAATACAGAACATCTAATTTTATCATTTGAAATATTTCTAAACTTCTAACAACAGAAGAATTTTCCTGTTAATTTCAGAGGTGCAGCGTTTTCATCTGTTTTCTGTTTTCCTTTCTTTTTCTCCTGAATACTGAACCTACATAGTCACATCCAGAAATCCATTTTAAGTACTAGTAATGAGATAACTATTTTCAACTGGAGATGAATAGAGCCAATGTTGCAGGCTGGAAAATTTTGCAAGAAGAACAACAAAGAGTGTATATAATTTGAGTTATGTTTTTCAGAACACTTAATATTCACTTCAGCTACATTCTACTCACATAAGTTATGACTTACTGCCAACCTATAAGCCCTGATGAAGAAACAACACTGAATAGTGTTTCATCCAGTTTTTGATAAAACATTTATACACATATCGTACAGTGTACTGTTGAATGTTATCAAGACTTCTATAGTCATATTTACTATGAGGCAGCAAGGTACCCTACACTGCTCTACATTATCTACAAAGTCTCTGATGGAAGATAAAATCCTGCACAAATATTGTCTCTAATTGAAGTACGAGGGCAATGCCGTGCAGGACTGGATTCAGAATTGACAGTCAGCATGCTAAGTGAGGAGACACCTAAACTAAGCCAATAGCAAACCTTAAGAATAGGGGGTGTTTCTTAACCTTATTTCTTTCCATAACTTCTGCTTTGAATTTATAGCAATGAACCTTCTCCAGACTGAGATGGCTTCTAAAAATAACCAATATTGGTTTTTTTGCAAATAGTTTTTAAAACTTTCTGACAAGAATAGAGAAGAGGAGTTTGTGTTTTCTACTGCATCTATATTTGTAGCACTCGTCTAGGATTTGGGAAACCCAATTCTATCACCTTTTCTGCCTGAAAAGATTCACACCCACATTTTTCACCATCACTCTCATTTGTGTTGGGTTTTAAAACAAGATGCTTTATACATCTGAGAAATTTCAAAGACCATGTGTGATGTCGGTTTTGGCCACTCTTCTACTTTTCCCCTGGTGAATGTCTCTCTCCCCTGTGTTAACAGTCGTTAATGTACCAAATTTCAGTTTTGACAAAGCAGTATTTTTTGTTGAAACTCTGTTTTATCAAAGCAATTACAGCCACCTGTTTCCCCAAATCCTCTGTTACATATAAGCCTGATATGCAATCTGAGGAGAGTGGAAAATCACTTTTTTAGGTTTACAATCTGAAAACAGTCAGAATGGACAATCAGGACAAGATGGAGACAAAACTGAGTGTTCTGCCACTAAGGTGAGACAGCTGATGCACACTTGGAGCACATTTGCATTGCTTGCATTAAAAACTAGGGTATTAATTCATCCAATTAAAAGGTAAAGGAGTAAAATTGTGTTCACAATTTCAAAATTAGACATGTGGGACACATTTGCAAGCATAAATTCTTCGGTTAGCTTGCTAGGCTCTGCTTATTATTGTTATTGTGATGCTTATGTTCATTTTATGTTTTACTGTGGATCATATACAGTCTGTCTTAGGGAACATCTTTTCATGATGCCCATCTTGTGTGTTTTGCTCAGATTGCTCAATCATTTGAGTCCCATTTTCGGACACACATATAGAAACTCTAGTATAAATCTGTCACCACTTGCAGTATGAATCTGAATGTTTTAAAGTTTTTTTTATGTCTCAGCTGTTTTAATTTGTATTGGGCTATGCAACATTTCAAGCATCAAGAATCTTTCTGTTTTTCTAATTTCCTAATGTATAGAAGTATCATTCAGGCATTTTAGTACATTACATTAATACCATGCTGTTTCTTCCTATTTTAAAAGAAAATGCAGTTGTACAATGCAACAATAAAAAATATTCCCAATGTTATTGTATTGTTTTAATCACACCTTCTGCAGGTGGCTTTGAGTAATCTGCACTTCTAAACAGGATGAGAGATTTCCCTATGGATAAAGTTTGGTGTTAAAGTAGGGCTTTTTTCCTGCTAAATAAATGCAAGGGAAAAAAGAAAATGTATTTTCTTTTTAACTAAAAAAGAAATGTTCAATGAGCAGAAAAATTTGAACTATAATCTCTTTTAGAAAATACAGCATAGGTGACTTCTGTCCCATAGCCTGGTGAATCAGGTCCTTGACTATTCCGAGAGTGACAGTGTGATTGGTACTTTTCAGTTTTCTTTCTCAGGGCACAATTTCTTTATAAATTGCTTGAGATCTATGAAAAAGAAAGAGTGTTCTTCCTCAATGTTGGAAATAACAGCAAGGTGTATACCGAGTATGCCATCCTGCGGATTAATCCTGATGTGTGCAGAGCCCCATTTGCATGAACTTGGCCTTCTAATGTATTATGGAAGATGCCCAGGCCAGCCAGTCAGCAAGCTCCCCTTTAATTCTGGCAGTACTCTTGAAGAAGTTCTTCCTTTTTTAACTTCTCCGGATATCTGGGCAGCCTTGGGCCTGCAGGATGAACTTGCGTTATGCCAATACAGTTCTCCCTCACCCTGTGCCTCATTTGTTCATCATACTTGTCATCAGTTCTTTATGCAAAAAAGAACTGCTGTTTTTACTTCTTTCCCTGACACCATGAAATAATGGCATCTCTGGGCAAAGGTAGCAAAGGGTATTACCTGTCAGGTGCTGCTGAAAATCTAGCCACATCTTAGATTTTCCGATCAAGGCCACCGCCTGTAACAAAGTACGGTCACCTTCCCAGACATTGCATTTGAAGAGACAGATTGTTCATTCTTCGCCACAGTCTACTGCAAGTCAGCAGGAACCTAGACGTGTCAAACTGTGAGCACCACACTCCACTAGCAGCAAGAGAGGTGTGTGTCTGACCAGTGAATGGAGCTACCCACGATGGAGAAGAGTCGAGGGGAAGAGACCCTCATCAGGCATTTCCCTCAGTTCTAAGACTGCATAGAAAATTCCCACACTCTCTTCTCTCTATTATTCAGTGGCACAGTCCACAGGAAAGGCTTATGTCTCAGATATCTGGTCACATGGATTTCCACTGATTTGTTTGCTATATTGGAAGTTAAGGTCAGGAAAAAAAATGGAAGCGCACAGGAAGTGTCCATATGGACACATTTCCACACTGAGACAAAATTTTATCTGGCAGAACATGGTACGTTCTCCTAACTTCTGTGTGTGGTTCTTTCCACCTGCATCTCTATGTCTCTCTCCAGTCTTTATGAGTGTCCAGGTCCTGACTGGCCTAGGAGGTCAGTGTCAAAGGCTCTTCATTTATCACAGCTACTTATGCCAAAGCAGCCACAAACCACTCTCATTTCTGTCTCTCTCTGCTGGACAAGGCAGTTCCCATGCACGTGTCACTCATTATAACTTACCAGATTCAGGTTTTCAGCAACATAACATCTCTTGCCAACAGTAGGAGAGAAGGAGGTAGTCTGTCTTGAGTCTGAGTTGTGGAACACGAAAGATCCCCTATCTCCTATCTCTGGAAGTTCTCCAGGTAAGCAGGTCCAAGACCACCACTAGAACTAATGATCTATGTGTAATTTCTAATACTTTTTACTGGCACAGTTTGGACCTCTTTATCTAATGAATACTCATATGCTGTGGTAGCCCCTATTCTTTCTAGCTCCAAAATACTACAAGAAAGTCTGTTTTACTGGGTGACATCTAAGTTGGCTAACTGCACATGCAAAGCTAATCAAAGCTATGCTCAGACATATTGCTTCTCACAAAGCTGTACAATGTAACCTGAAACAAAATTACAATCTCCATCATGCTACCATAGACAACAGATTTCCAGCCTACATTAAGTTACTTACACATTGGTGCAGAATTCACACTCAGCCAAAAGACTGAGTAGATTAGATGGAGACATCTTCCCATATAGCTAGCCCCCAAATTTAGTCTTCAGGCTGCAAAGGGGGGGGAAAAGTCATGAGAAGGACCCAGATGGGAAGTGATGCATACTGACAGCTTAATATCAGCACACATTTCCTTTCTGACTGGCCTTAAGGGAAGACTGGAAATACTTTTGCATGACGAGAGGTCAGATGTGATAGCAGCTGGCACAGTTGGTAGATGCCGGGAGTACGGTTGTGGTTTAAAAGAAAACTTCAAAGATACCTTAGAAAAAAGATGCCACAGACACCTGAGGGGCTCAGGGATCTGCTATGTGGCACAACCTGACAGCTGAGAGCTGTTTCCATATCTGAGATCAGCTGCTCACTTTCTCAAGCTGAAGGTGATGACCGGGCTACTAGAGCCAATCACCTGTTCTTTAAGGCAAAAAACCAAAGCAAATATAAAGCCAAGACCACAAGCCTACTATTCTTCTCACGTTTTATATCTTTTTCTGACAATAACAGCAGGAGCTGCACAAAAGTATTTTCCCAGCACAGTAAAAAATTGGTCAAAACCAGTATGGGCTAAAAAAAATCAGTATCTTTTTGCCACCACCTTTGTACTATCATGTACATGCTGAAGTAATACCTGTCTAGAAGTCACATATTAAAAATGTTTGCAGGAAACAGGGTCTCTGTCAGTCTGCAAAAGAAAGTTCACAACAGCTCATCCTTCTTCAGAAGAGCATTTGTCCAGGAAATCACACTGGAATGACTGTTTCTTGCTTCCTTTTATTACCTCTAGGGTAAAAAAACCCCACAAAGTAAAACAGGACAGCTGTTAACAGCTATCTCATGTCTGAGCTATATCCTCTCCCAAAACAGCCTTTCCACCTTCTTGGGGCAAAGGATATTCCATCACGAATATGCATGCAGATTAAGTATTCTGGGGGACTTTTTTGGATTTCCTCCAGTTTCTCTAACTGGAGATATGCCACTGGATTACTCGGTAAATGTGCTGGCTGATTGATTAATCACATCTCTGGCTTTAGCAGCTCATTTTGTATCTCCTTGTCTGTGTACTAACTCTTACTCTTGTGTTCTTAGCTTGGTCCCTGCCAGTTTTTGAATATTCATCAGTTATTATATACATTGCCTGACCATTATTCGTAGCCTAGCTTCCAGGCAACAAATTAGTCCCTAATTCACTTGAAGCGTGATCTATTTTCTATTTAAAACAATGGTAGCTTGGGGAGGCTATTGATGCGAACAATATCCTAAAGATGCAAAAATTTTAGGTTTTTTTTCCAAGAACTTCTTTTAAAATTCTTTTAAAATTGGGTAGTTTTCAGCACCAACTGAGCAATTAATCTGGACCAAAACAAATGAACAAAACCACCACCAGGTGACTTCTCCTTGAACCTCTAACCTGTTGGGTTTCTGCAGCTGAAGGACAGAGTTCAGGTTTGATACATTAGAAACTGTCAGTTTAGTTCAGACAATAGTCGAATGATCTACCATGAAATGTAAAGGTGCTTGATCTGAATGCACTTCAGAACAGTCTGGGTTTGATTTACTGGAATAAGGTTCTATAAAGGTGGTAAGGATGGACATTGGCACTTCAAGAAACTTTGAGCCATAGATAGTTGCTTGTTGCAAAAAAGTAGTCCTTATATGGAAATGAGACCTGCATTTGAAATATAAATAAAATCATAATTAAGGCTCATCCTCATCAGGTGTCACAATATAACAAAGAGTATGGTAATTTGGCAGGATAGCCTTCTAATATAACTAACTCTTTTACTATTTAACTCTACATAGCATTATAACACAAAGCAGCTGCTATTGACATTAATATTTTATCCCAAATCACAACAGGATTTCCAACATACCCAGCTTCCCAGCAGCAGCCATTAGGGAAAGTAACGTATGATTAATTTCAACAATATGTCAATCTGTGATAAAAGAAAGTGAGCCCCCAAACCCAACAAGCTTCTATGTTATGAATGAGTATGTGTGTAAAACCTGCTGAGACACATGATTTAAAAGGACTGACACGTAGGTGTGCCAGCCAACGAGGAATTGCAGTGTAGGAGGTCTTTCTGAGAGCTTTCAGTAAATGTTATTGTAATACTGTTGTGCTGCCTTGGGGGCTTGGAAAAAGCTTAACATATCTTTGCAGAGTGAAAACAATGATAAGATGGATGAGGTATAACAGAATCTTAAGAAGGAAATCTTTCTCATGTTTGTTTCATAACTCAAAAAGGGTGTGATGAGGTTTTTGTGCAGCAAGCTTTAGGTTAGAGGTCAAACGTGCAAAATGCTAACGAAAGAAAAAAAAAGACCTTCTAGAAATGGGTCTTGCATGCTTAGGGCCACAGGAAGTCTCAGTCCGTATGAGCCGCATATAGCCATTTTGGTATTTCTGTTCACAAATAAAATATGTAACTTCAGTAACTCTGAAATGTGAAACTCCAGTAACTCTGAAAATCCATACATGTGGCAAATGCATTAACATTTAGATACATTGCTACATCTATATGATGTATCTGCTTTGCTAAAATGAGCTCAGGAAATCATAACTGATTTTCCTAGGTTACCAACTTTTTCTTCACAAAGTAAAGCATTTTCCTCTGCTCCATTCTCATTCTGCCCTCATCCTCTGTTTATTCTTGTTTTGTGGTGGCCTGACCACTTGATCAGCAAGGCAAAATACTACTAGAGGGAGATGGATAGGGAACTTTGATCTCCCCCGCTCCCCCCCTCAACAGGAGTCATGATAATATATAAAGGGAATTGAGAAACTTGTTCAGCTTACTTTTATTAAAGAGGTTGTGTGCCGCTTAAAAATACTTCTTAAAAATTCATAAGTAAAAAGAACAATTTACAAACCTGAAAATGTTCCAGTAATCCGAGCTCTGGATTTCGGGACATGACATATTTTCTTGCATGTAGAAGCTGCATGTCACTGACTTCAGCCCATGTGCGTGTGTGTTGTTCTGACTGTTAGGGCGTATTACAGAAGGACTGGAACTAACCGCAGCTACAGCCTCACTTCCTTCTATCACCAGAATCTTTCTTTGTCATCTTGATTGCTTTGAAAAACCAACGATACTGGATTTGGCTAAACAGAGACACTCCTGAACAAACTTCAGTGTTCTTTCTGTAAGGTGACATTTGTCTTGCAGAGCTGAAATGGAGTCATTGTTCTGTCTTGATTGAGAGTAGAAGCATTCACCTGAGGAACATTTTGAACTTGCTTATCTCTTACATTTGCTATTTTGGTAGAGTTCCAAGACTAGTAATAATTGTGTATGTTCTCAGGTTTCATCTTGACCGAATACCAGATATTTCAATATCTGTTACTTTCAGGTTGCATGTGTATGATTACTTTTTGTGCGCTGAATTTGGGCAGCTTGATTCATCAGTATCTCTTTACATTTCTTGGGAACTTTTGTTTTCTTTGGAAAGTTTGGCTTTCTCACTATATCTGACCTTAAACTTTTCTGATGATCTTCCTTCCAGAAGGAATTGTAGTTTCTATCTCATCAGCTGGACTGAAGCAAATTGCTGTGCCTTTGCAGTTTGAGACGGTAGGGTAGATAAGCCATGTTTATGTCTTTTTGACTTATTGCCTTGGAAAAATAAAACATTTCTGTCAAGGTTACTGTCTGTAACATTGCATATAATATTCTAGGATCCTTAGCAGCCTCCCAAGTTGTACCTAATGCCAGGTATTCTCAGAAACTGAAATAAGCGCTGCTGCTTGTCCATCCAGTTAGGCAAGAAAAACACACATCCAGTGATGTGACTGATGCTTTGTATATTATGTCCTGACAGATAAACTTTCCTTTGGATACTTTATGAACAATTTCTGAAGTATGTATACACAATGCTATTTTTACTAGTTTCCTGGCATGCGAAATCCATAGCAATGAGAATATTTAGCTCTTGATTCCTTTAGCTGCAATACTTGGGTAACATTGGTGTCTTTGACAGTTGTTGATAGACATATTTAAAGTCAATATTACATCTTTCATGACTGGTATGCTTCTGCCAATATACAAGTTATCTTATACAAGTCAATAAATTAAGGAAAATTAATGTCATCACCCACATATCATAGCCATAAAACCACTCTCCTTGTGTTAGAGAAATCTGTTTTATTTAATCTACCATAAATACATGTATCACTTTCCAGCAATTGCTCAAGAATAATCTGTCATGATTTTTTCAGAGCCACTGTGACCATTATGTCATTTTGAATGGCAAGAATTTGTCTCAGCCTTCTTTCACTCACTTTGAAGTATCACAAACATGTTATCCTGCCTACAAACCAATCAGTGAAATGAAGTGATAGCTGACTTCTGCATTTACTGAGATATTGTCAGTTTACTTAAGACACCATCTTGCAGTTCAAATCCTTTCTTAGCAAGGTGATATATACTATTTAGTGCGTGCACTAAAAATCCTTGTTTTCTTGTTCTATTTTTTCTTTTCTGAGAGCAATAATTTTTTTTTTTTCCTTAGAAATATACCAGCTATTCCTTGGTATACTCATTCCTCTTCAAACTATTTTTCCAATTATAATCAAACCAAGAGGATGTTTTCTGTCTGTGCACAGTCAAAAATAATTTCTATCAAAACCTACAGCAGAATCTCTTCATAAATTTCAGAACTACATGGTTTAGAGTACAAATGAATGTAGACAGTGGCTTTATTTTCAGTGTCAGGCACAAGAAAAAATGAAGGTATCTGAGAATTTCTAACAGGCTGAGGTAGCTAATAGACCATTATTGGAAATATCTTGAAGGAAATTGTGCTACATCTCATTAAGACATCCAGAGGAAGTTGATGTACTTGTTTTGGAATTATTTTCCTTCTCATTGTTTAGCCATGTTTTAAGAGCTTCAAATCACTGTAAGAATATGAACATTTATTCTGTCCTTCAGTTGGTCATTATCCATTTGATAAGACTAAACTGGGACTCTAAAATGCAACACACAGAACATTCAACAAACTGAAATATTTGTCTGGTGCCGTGATCTGATTTAGGCCTTTAGGAGACAGTCAAGAAAAAGACAGGAAGAATAAAACCAACTTCTGAACTTGATGATACAATAAAACTTGTGATCTTAGGTTTTGGTTACGTAACCCCCTGTAATAGAGAAAAGACTACTTAAAACCTAAAACGGTCCCTTTCAAAGTCCTTTTTTCTGCAAGGTTTCTGGGAGGTCTATCAAACCAGAGACAAAGGAATGATAGCCTATTTTAGCTGTAGAAAGAGAGAGTCTGAGAAATCCATGTATAGAGTTAAAAAGATTTCACAACCTTTGCAATAGAAGAGAGATCACGAAGAGAAAAAGTAGGGGAAGGAGAGACATGTGATCTTTAGCAAGGCACCTCGCAAAGGGAGCTTAATTTTCTGAGCTATTTCCCAACCATGGAAGCTGAAGTTCCATCTATATTGCTAAATAAAAGTCCAGGGATTGATCTTTTGCTGAAAGGCTGAGTGCTGCCAGCTGGCTGTGGTCCACAGTATTTAAGGCTAACCACCTCTGTAAGAAATTTGTCTTGGAGAGAGCAAGTTGGAGTATTCCAAAAAAAAGAGCCAGGAAGTGCTGTTAACAATTAGGCAGTAAGGATGCTATGGTCCAGTGCTGACCTCAGTCTCTGGCCCTTTTTTAATACAGTACAGAGGTACCCAGAGAGATCTTTAGCCTGGCCTGAACTGTGAGCCATCTGACTCTCCGGATGAAACAGACGTTTTAAGCAAAGATCGGTATCGGCAGTATATAACTAGCTCTAGTTTAAGAGTCTGTGTCCAAGCTACATTAATTAGCATACAAATGAATTTCGCGCATTCTTTTGGTTTTAACCTAATCTCAGAAATGTTTCTTATGCCCTTCCTGATTTACAATGTTCTGTTTTTCTGTGTTCTTATTGTTTTCACTGTTATAACATAGATAACATTGAAAGCCTTGAGCTGACTCCATGCTTAGGTATATGTTTGATTTTCAATTCTTTTACTGAATGTAATGAGAATATTAATAAAATGTAATGAGAATATTAAGAAATATTAAGAGCTTTGCCAGATTGGGGCCAAGATTAACATTGCTAGATAGACTAAGCTATATTTTACTAAGCTTTAACTGAATGTTCATAGTCTGTCTCTGTAATGTTGAAAATGGACTAGATTAAGAGAAAACCTGAGTGACAGGCACCCAGAAATCAGCCCCAGCTAAGTAGACTACAGACATCACACAGTGTACTGCAGCAGGAAGGATAAGATGAAGGTTGTCAGTTTGCCTAATGCTGAACAAAAACAAAAGGCTGCTCCTAAATGCTTGAAATAATAGGACCATCATGGATCTCAAATCCAGTTTAATCCTCTTTGGCAGAATAATACTTTTCCAAAGCTATATAAAGGGTGGGGAAGAAAATGATCAGGTTTAAAATATAGATTAGAATTTGGACCTCTGTATGAAATCTATGTGTTTCATACGTAACTTAGCAGATGCATTTTTCTTATACATATTCTTATATATAAGAAAATATACTATTTATTTAAGACTTTCCTTTGGTGATTCAGTCATTTTCCTTTCTTTTGTGGTTTCTTATTTGTCCACAAAGTACCTTCTTCTACCAGCATTTTCCTCCTGATGAAACAAGCTTTCCAGTGTTTCTCCTGAAGGGGCTGTGTTTTGTAGTACTAGCTATGTCAAGCTGATTGTAGGCATATATTACAAAACTAGAACTTTCTAAAGGAGGATTTTATTTCCCAATCTTGAAAAGAATACATTCGGTAAATTTTTATTAAGGGTCACAATTTTTATTATTAATTCCTGGTGACTTGTGATCAGTCAGAAACGGGGCCACATTGCATTAGGTGCTATAATGGCTTCCCTAACCTTATTGCAGTCCAAATAAACAAGAAAAGAAAGATCAAAGGAGCAGAAGCAAAACACACTGAAAGATTAGTATTGTGGCAGACACCACCATGCTGGGGGTATAATTTCAGGAAGGGAAATTGTAGGAAGTGATTAGCTAAGTGCTTAAATAAAGTAAAAGGAGAAGAAGGGTATGCAAATTAATGAAGAAAGTGGTAGGGGAAAGAATTAGGTCAGAAAGGGACTGTTGGAGTGAAGCCAAACCAAAGGCAGTCGGAGAAGAGAGGTCAGGGGGAACTGGACTGAAGTGCCTTAACACAGAGCCTACCAGACCCACAGCCTTTAAGTCTCTGCTTTAGTTGATCACGTACTCCTTCTCCTAGCTCAAATTGGGAAGGAAATACTTCTTTAACTATTCAGCTTTTGAATCTCCTATGTGTGAAATCTTATTTTCTAATGTCTTTATATTACAAGGGAAATCATTGAGGTCAATACTCCATAATATTAATTAACGTTTTTTGTTTAGCCATCAACAGTTCCAGCACTGAAAAACATTATGCTTGCCACCAGTATGTGGACTTGGTTCATTTGCAGAGTTGCAGATTAAGGACTTCACATATGCATTGACACGGTTCCTGTTGTAGTTTATTTTGCCAGTGATCCATGTGAGTAGGGTCTCTGTAAGCATGAAGTGATATGATCATGAATAATTTTTGTACACTTTGTAAATGATCCATGGGTAAGGACAATTTATCATGTATTTTGATTTGATCAGAGTCTAGAGAGTGGTGGTAATAAATTTAATATGAGAAATACATAAATTTCACTGAAATGTTTCTGTGTTTTTAATTATGTCATGCCATAGAGAACTAATAATAAAACCTGCATGAAAGAAAGCTCATTTCAAGACATACCATTTATAACTTCACAGGAAGTACTCAGTATCTGTCCTTTTCATGATGTTTGTTCAAGTCTTGCAAGAATTTGGAAATGGCTGTTTGGTTTTATATCTTTACAATCTAAATTATTATCATTGCTGTCAAAAGGAATTCATACGAAATATTTTTGTACAAATTCATCATGATGAATGTGGTAGGGGAAAAATACACAGAGACACATATACAGCTGTGTTACATACAATGTATAAACTAATGGCCATTTTGACTTCCAGTGGGAAATACTTTTTAGGTAAGTTAGTTACTTTTGAAAATGGGTCATGTTTTACTGAGGAATTTGAGGACTTTTGAAAACTCTACTCAGTAAAATGAGGACCCCAACATACCAATCCAATTTAAGTCAGTTTCAAAACACTAAAAAAGTGTACATATCAAATTTCATGCATGACCCAGATTCTGTCTGTGCAGGCCTGTTTTCTAGTGGTAGAGATGTTGTGAATTGGTCATTATGGAGGGTTGTTCAGATCCTCTTCATCTGCATTCAGAAGTGTTGCTTACTGAATTTAATGGTTTTGGTAGAGTTTTGCTCATGTCTCTTCTCACACTTTTGCCAGATGTAATTCATGTATTGATTGGATGCATCTGTTAAGTGAATACACGAAGTTTTAACGTTTACCTTATGTAACATGATGCTTAAGTTATCATTCTATAATGGTCTTGTTTGGGATTCAAATTATGTGAATTACTTTCATAAAATAAATGGAAAATTAATCCATCTGATCCATCATGCCAATTTAAGAAATAATAGCTTTTGTTGGATGAAAGAGTCCTTACCTGTGTGCACAGCCTAGTGTCGATTTTGAGTCAGAACATGAATCACAAAATAATTTATGTTGGAAGGGACCTCTGGACATCATTTAATCCTATTCCCCTCTTGAATTAGATCAGGTCATTCAGGACTGTGTCAAATCCTGAAGACCTCCAAGGAGGTGGACCCCACAGCCTCTCTGAGTAACCTGTGCTGATGTTTGACCATTGTCATGGTAAAAAGAAGTTTTCCTTTTATCTAATCAGAATGTCCCCACTGCAAGATATGTCTGTTGCAAAGCCTGTTTCTACCTTGGACATGAAATGTGTTGGGGACTGTTCTCTAGTGCTAAGGACAGCTGATGTGGAACAGACCACATTCATACCGTTAAACAAACTTGTCCTGCAGAAGTGGGAGGTTCCATCCAAACTTTGTTGTGAATGGCTCCTAGCACATGTCAACTCTTGTCTAGTCCTAGGAATGGTTTGGGAGCAAAAGGTGAAGGCCAAAAACATACAAAGGACAAACCAGGGATTCTGCTTGTTTAACAAGACAGATCAAGTGCCAGTGTTTGGAACTAGCACTGCTTAATTTAAGTAGCTGTTCCCTAGATCCATTTAATTTAATAATGTAGACATGACCTATAATTCTGTACGAAATATGAATTGTAGTGTGTAATCGATGTGGTGTGTCACATCTACCGATAGGTGCACTTGTTTTCTTCTACAATAGCACAGATCTGGCTATTGGCACTCCTCAGGATGAGAGGACAGTCTTCCAGTGGTATAGTCAACCGATATGGCCACACACTAGACTTTCACTTTCTGAGAGTATGTGAAATGTGGCTAAAACAAGGGAACACAAAGTTGCTGCTTGGTCCTTATCTTCATTTGCTGTGTCACATTAGTACCATTTGGTAGAACACACTATAGTTTCTCTGACTTGGGGACTGGGTCTTCACAGAGAAAACTTGGGATCTGTGCAGTAAGATCATGCATTTTCAGCACAGAATCATAGAATAGTTTGGGTTGGAAGGGACATTTGAAGGTCATCTAGTCCAACCCCCCTGCAGTGAGCAGGGACATCTTCAACTAGGTCAGGTTGCTCAGAGCCCCATCCAACCTGACCTTGAATGTTTCCAGGGATGGGGCATCTACCACCTCTCTGGGCAATCTGTTCCAGTGTTTCACCACCCGCATTGTAGAAAATTTCTTCCTTATATCTACTCTAAAACTACCCTCTTTCAATTTAAAACCATTACCCCTTGTCCTACCACAACAAGCCCTACTAAAAAGTTTGTCCCCATCTTTCTTATAAGCCCCCTTTAAGTACTGAAAGGCTGCAATATGGTCTCCCTGGAGCCTTCTCTTCTCCAGGCTGAACAACACAACTCTCAGCCTTTCCTGACAGCAGAGGTGTTCCAGCCCTCTGATCATTTTTGTGTCCCTCCTCTGGACCTGCTCCAACAGGTCCATGTTTTTTCTGTACTGAGGACTCCATAGTTGGACGCAGTACTGCAGGTGGGCTCTCACCAGAGCAGAGCAGAGGGACAGAATCCCCTCCCTCGACCTGCTGGCCATGCTTCTTTCGATGCAGCCCAGGGTACGGTTGGCTTTTTGGGCTGTGAGCTCATCTCTGCTCTCTTTCAGGCTCCTTCTTCTCAGACGCTGCTGACTTCCCCTTATATTTTGATCAGATTTTTTCAGGTTTCACAGAGACAGTTGCTGCAGTTGGGCTATGTTTTTAGTGTTTGCACAGCTTTACCTGTATCTTCTGTCAGACACTGTTACATGTAGATGTATAATGTTTACAAAACTATCCCCATACAATGCTCTCTTCATGACCAGATGGATGTACCAGATCAGGAACTTGGGAGAAATTTCATGGACTGCCTCTTAGCACTTATCAAAATGTTTATTGTAAATGTAGCGCTTTCAGTATTGCCAAACATTAGTAGCTGAGATTTGGCCAATCAATGAGACATTAATTGTTCTTTTTCAGAAATCAGCCAAACTGATGAAACATATTTTCGCTTAGTGGGAAATACACTAATTTTAGCTGAAGCCTAGTTTTAAAGTCAGAGGAGTCATCACGAGAAATGAGGGATTAAGATACATACCGCAATTTTCATTTCTTAGGGGACTAGTCAGGTGATCAGATCCCAACTAAATGAATAGGTGGTGAAAAGTCATTACAATCTGTAGCTTTTCAGTGTCGTTACTGAAATGAACTGATGGAAATTATCTGTTTCCTAGTAAGTTTATGGTAATGAGACTAATACCAACTAGTGCTTTCATTAGCACTTTTATGGGAGACAGACTTCAAGTGGAGCTCCTATCTCAGAACAGGACTTGTCTCAATTCCATCTACCTGAAAAACAGATTTTCAGGTTTCCTTTTTCAATAATTTGCCCTTTAGGCCCCATTAGTAGGTGATTCCAATGACCTACAGTAAACACCTGAGTAGTCCAAAATAGGTTATGCTGCAGTAATACCTCTTAAGTAGTTTAATTTAGGCAGAAGATATTCCATGCTCAGTTCCTATGGGTAAGTCACCCAAACCAGGTTTTGTGGAGAAAAAAATCTAAAAATGTTTCCTGCCTTTCCAGCATGCCAAGCTAGTTTCCACAGTGGCAATCACTACAATTGCCTTAATACAGCTCTGAAGTTAGTCAGGGCTTGATGTTTATCATGGCAAACCCGGAATTAATTTAACTGTAGCTTGTCATTCTTTATAATGGTCATTTTTTTCAAGTGAAAATATACACACAAGACCTAGAAAGTTTTTTCTCTGAGTCTAAAAGTCAGAGCTCAGCATAGAGATGAAGAGATTGTCATAAATAGATTAATATTTATGTTTTAATATGTGTAACTGTCTTTTGGTAATGTACTTCATATTGCTTTCCATTTGATTAAATGTAACATCAGTCTAGCACTCTTGAGCATAGGTGCTCCAAATTACTCTGCTGTTGCACACAATCAAAATGCATACTATTCAAGATTTATTTCACATATTTTTATTTAGGTCAAGTTCATGTAGAGTTTGTAACACAATGAATTTGGAAAGGCACCCAAACTCCCAAACTATCCAGAAATATTCTATGTTTAAACTATCTCTAGTTATTACTGGAAACATATTTCTTAGTTTTTTTCAGCGGAGCATACATTATGAAAATAATATTAATATTAATATGTGTCTTGAGTTCATTTGGAATTTTCAACTTTTTGAGCTTCTCAGAAGTTTAATATGTGCCTCTTCCATTTTCATAACAAACTTGTATCTGTTATAATGATTCAAAAAGCTTTAAGCAATATAAATACTACAGCAGGGATGTTAATTTTTTACTTTCTAGAAAGTATAACATAACTAAACTTGAAGCTATTGGTGTAATGAAGAAATTGCCAGCTACACTCTGTGGTCTATCCTATGCAAGAGTCATATTCAATTATTATATTGTCTCTTCAAAGTTTAAAATCTGTATACCTGTGCATCATTCCAAAGAGTAAAGCTCAAAGGTTGTTTATTTTAGCTTTTCCATGGAATTACATTCGGTTCCATGTTCCAGTTTTGTCCATAACATGTATATCTGTTCTGGATCTAGAATGGATCCAGAACCTATGTTAAAGGAACCTGTATAAAAGCAGGAACCTACATAAAAGGAAGATTTTAATAGCTTAACCTAATTTGTTTTTTTTCTGTTGCTACCCTATTTAATACAACTAAATCTATGTACATGTGTCTGTCCTTCTCTCTGTGTGACTTCATTATCCATAGCACTAAGTTTTAATTTCTGATTACATTGTTGCATGTGTTGTCTATGCATCTCACCAAGCAAAACTCTATACCATTTGATCATTCAGCAAACTTTCTCCAGATCTGTCTGTTGCAGAGACTCGCTATTGCCTTTCTGCCCTAAAATCAGCCTCTCAAATGCTCTCAAGTCTGAGGGCTGTACACTCAGAGCATGTGTAAACCCTTGAAACTTAATGACCATTTTGTTAAAATGGGATTTCTTTCTTTCAGCGTGATGGAATGTGTTTTAATTTTGTAACTGATGCATTAATAATAACAATTGCTGCAATATGTTCACTGAGTATGCTTAAAATGTTAGTTCCTATTCTAGAGCATTCTGTATTTTTTGAAGTCTGGCAAATCTAAATTAGCGTGCCAATTAGTAATAACTTTAACCCGTAATGAACCTTCTATCTGTATATGCTGTCTGTCCATAATATATAGGTAGATAAAACAATATCTACGTATATAAATATAACTCCCAATATCCACTTTCTGCAGTGTTTGGTAAGCTTTTGGGTTTTAACATACACAAGACATATGACTGAAAAGAAGCAGTTCTTCATCTGTGCTCTTTTACTTAACATACTTTGTGCTCCAAGTGTGCCCATTTGACCTGTAGGTTTTATTTTCTTAAAAGCACCTTTGATCCTCAGCTGTTTAGCTTCCTTAAATGGAATCCCAAGCAGTTGGCCATCAAGGAGCCTGGAACAAAAATTCCATCCACAAGTGTGTGTGTGTGTATATGAGTGTGTGTGTATATGTGTATCCAAATATATTTACATATATATGTATATACGTGTATTTCTATATCTCACATGCATTTTTATATCTCCAAATATACATATATATTGTGTCCATCAGTGTGTGTGTATGTGTGTGTGTATGTCTATAAAAAGTTGTATTAGTACATAAAAAATCCGTGCCTTAGACTGATATAGCTGACAAAAGAAGCCACGATATTAGGGGTGTTAGAGACAGGAACTTAAAAATTCCACCATATGGTCAATTATACCCCTAATCAGTGCTTCAGGATTTAGAAGACTTCAGTCATGTGTGAGAGATACAGACACTAGATAAAAGAAGGGTGTGTTGTTATTTTTCTCATATAAAATGCAACCTGACTCTAAAGGATAATGCACAATTTGTTCTAACTAATGTAAGCTAATTATTAGTTCAGCAAATAAAGTTCTTTAGTATGTGTGATTTTGAAAGTTCAGTAATCTCTATTTTACTGCCTTCATTTAAAACCAAATATTTTTGCCAATATATGTCAGGAAAAAGAGATATTCTATATTTTTAAGATTTACTATGTATAGCAAAGCTATCATTATTGATGCAATACTGTGTCATTCCTTGTATAGTTGGATACTAAAGAATCATCCCACAATATACAGATACTGCAGATAAAACTGAACTGGAATAGACATGCTACAAAAATGTATAAAGGAGTTGTTATGGTCTTTTAGGAATTGTATTTTGAGTTTGCTATGGTTAAAATATTACTTTGAACACCTGTCTTCTTCTCTGTCCAACCTGCTCCTTTAGTCATTGTGTCAAGACCATTAATTTGTTCCTTAAAGTCATTTTCAAAGTGCTGAGCTGTAGGAAGCTTTGGAAATTTTGGCCAAATGCTTAACATTTTGGCACAGACTCAGATCATTAATAGGAGGATTAAAGTAAGAGTTAGGTAGTAAACTTTTACTATAAGTATTATCATTCCTAGCATACAGCCTGAAATTCCATGATCAGCTGCTGCCTAACCTTGTTTTTTTAGGTGTGCATGTTTCACCTGAAAAAATTGTGAGGTGTTCAATCACCCAACAAAGGGAATCTGAACCCATGTGAGTATGTTGTTACCAATAAGCCATGCTCACACTTTCGCATGTGTTCGTCTCTCTGGCCCAATGAAAATTAAATTTTTTCCATCAAAATGGAACACTTCAACACGAAAAGTTTTGTGAGCCCATGTATTTCAGATCCTTTCAGACTGGCTTGTTTAGACTAGTGATTCCCTAAGCTACTAGCTAAAACGGCTGTACCTCCTTGTTATATGTACACTATATATGCACTTGAGATATAAGTAAACTCACAATGGATGTGTATATACTCATACTGCCCATATGTATTTATAGTTATATGTATTTCTTTCTGCATTTTGTGAAAAAGGAGTAACTGGTGGACATTGATCAGGACTGTGCATTGCAGCTAGAGGTACGTCATTGTGTAACTGAAGAGCTGTAAAGGAGAAGAGTAAAAACTAAAGGCGTCCTGGTTTCTGTCGACATGTTCTTCTGAGTGTTCAAGCTGTTCCCTGCTCGGCACTTACTGTGGATCCTCTTTCTCTCTATCTCTCTGCATGTGCTTAAGAAAAGCTTTTCTAACCTAAGTTAGACCTTCAGTTTTCATTTTTGTGTGTCCTCTCACACTTACCTCACATCAGGAAAACTAATTTCATTTCATTGGGTTACTTTTGATTTTACTGGAATAAACAGAAGATTGAAGCTTCTTAAATCTATTCTTTTGCCTGCAGAATCAGGTTACATTAACTGAGAGATGAGGAAAACAAATACCTCAGTTATTACATGATGTATTGACTAGACTTCAGTTAGCATATTATGAACCATATTAAATCCTATCTCATATTGATTTGGAGAATCCAATCTGGAACATAAATTTGTATACAATATAATGAAAAAGTAGGCAAACTTTTATTTTCCTCTAGGATGTAAGTAAGTTCTGTAAACTGGGCTGGATACGAATATGAATATTAACCTAAGCTTTGCACTAGAACTGTGTGGATGACTTCAAGGAAGAGATGGGTCTGTCCGGGCAAAAGAAGGAAATAGGTGCAGAACTGAAGTCAGAAAGGACAGAAGATTAGAAAATTGAAGACGGTTTCTTGCTGCTTTGTCATATATGCTGGTGTGGTGGGGAAAAAAAAAAAAGACACCTATTTACTCTTTACTCTCTATGTATAACTTGTTTAGACCTGTTACTGCTCTACAAAGATGTCCTGGGTAATAGCTGTGCCCACTGTTGTTTTAGAAGAGGTTCAGGTTTGGACAGTGTCTCCTAGAGCTACAATAGTCCTCATTCTGAGTCCTCTCAAAACCTTTGGAGTACAGGTACAAACAAATTTGGAATATATGTCTATGTTCCATGATGGTGATGAATGATTGATTGGGAATAATTTTCAGTATTGATTAGAGATAAATATGATTCATATATGCTTCTACTTAACAGAATACATGGTTAGGTTGCTGTCCTGCTAGAAAGGAAATAAATACCCAAAAGGAGAAAGCACACTGTGGATTTTGAGTGAGTTTATGATTTTTTGAATGAGTTTATAATTTCTTAAATATAATATGATATGATATTCCATTTAATACACATTAAGACAAAGTCTAAAACAATGCATCATATGAAGGCTCCTATTATCTTTGAATATACTTATATCTGTATTTAAGCTAACGACATCTGATAGGTTGCTGGCTGGGCATCACCACATGGACAGCCACTTGAAGAGGATATTTTTCTCTCTACTGAAACACCAAGTTGCAGATAGGATTATATATCTTCATTCTCTCTCTCTTGGTCTATTACAAATTCATATTAACATAGTTTTATTTATAATTTTGGCTGCTTTCATTATAGTTCTGTCACATGCTTTTTCATTATGTTTAGCTCAATTTATACATAATGGTAAACTTGCTCTTTTACTTTTTTGTATTATTATTCTGACAAGAAAACATTCTCAGTTCTGCAATTTGCATGTTTTTATTCTGACAGAAATCTTTAAACAACGATTTTTTCTGCAGTTTATAATTTCATGGAAATTTGGAACAAATGCTACCTGAGGTTTTTTAAATACAGGATTTTCAATTATGGATGCGTTACTTTTAGTGCATTATGTCCATGAGTGTACAAAGCAACATGTAGAAAGTGTTTGTTAGGTAAAGACTCAAATCTTTCACTGTGTACTGACTGCAAAAAACCCCAAACAACCCTCCTCTATTTTATTGCTAAATCAAATAAAAGCAAGAGCAAGGCCATTGAGATTTAATCCCTTATATTAAAGAGATTTACTAGAAAACTTTAACATTCATGAAGTATCATAAATTTCTTTCAATATTAATTTGCTGGGGCAGGGGCTGATGGCCCGGGGGGCTGGTGTGGGGTCTGGGGTCCTGGGCAGGGTGGGGGGAGCCCTGAGGGTCCTGGGCAGGGACAGCCAGGGCTGGTGGTGCCTTCAGGGCCAGGCCAAACGCATGGCTTGATCTATTAAGAAATAATTGTTTATTCATGTAATTTTTCAACAATTTTTTAATCCTATCTGTTTAATTATTTATATCATCGTATTCACCTCAAGTTTTGCTTCTGTCATATTGGTTTAGAGGAGGTTGCAGTAATATGGTATTTTCAGAAAAAATCTGGAATATTCCACATTTGTTGTATCATTTCTCCCCTTTTTAGCTGAAGCTTGCCTTCCCTCTCTCCTGAATCAGACAATGAAAAAATTAGTGATTAGGTCAGTAGGAAAAGGATTTCATTAAGAATTACAGCAAGTATGGACATGCTTTGTATCTGTGACTGTATGAATGTACATGAAGTTAAATTTAATGTATATCTGTTGTAAAATGAGAATGGCACTTCCTCTGCATTGCTGATTTAGAAGCAGAATCCTAGCTGAGGTGCTGTTCCATCAGCATTATTTGCAGCTCTGGCAACAAAAATATGCAGGGAGTCTAAACATGATCTTTTTTGTGCTTTTAGGTTTTTCTTATCCCATAACAGAAAACCTTCCATTTTTGTTATTATGTTAAAACATACAGAGTTGGCATGTTCATCAAAGCTGTTAACCAAGAATTGCCTTTGACAGATTATAGTAAGGAAAGATTTGACACGAGAACAAAGTCTTGAACTGAGAGAACAGTTATAAATTAAACGAGCTGAAGACTCGTAGTTGGAGAGTGAATGTGAGGCTGCTCTGACAGAGTCAGAGATCCACAGAGAGCTCCGTATAATGCTTTGCAGGACCTCAGAAAACAGATGTCTCCACATTCCTGTGAGAAGGAGTGATCTCTCTGCTCAAACGCCGCAATAGAATGGTAGGTGGGATAAATAGATCTTGTCATAAAACGGCAAGAAGTCGGAGGGATAGCATTTAATGGCAGGGCTACAGAAGATGTGCTAATTACCAAGTTTGAAGACAAAAAGAATTTTTTTTTTTCCCTCTTAATTTTGCCTTTCCATGCATAATGCTAAACATCTGACTGTTTGCTGTGCATTTGGGAGATTGAAACCAAAGCCACCAGTTCTGTTTTAAAGGGATTAATAAGTACCTAGGAAAAACTAATGGTCTCAGGCTTTTAGAGTATTACTCTCGGGAGGCTTAATTTGAAGATTTTTCTTTGTCAATATCATGATGCCCCTGACGTGTAAGTCACATCATATTTGTCTGTAGCTGTCATTTCTAGAGAATTAAAGTCCAGTAATTCTAGCATTTGCACATTAATTACCAGACTTCTACGTAGTTTATAATATCTTTTGTACTAGTTTCCCCATGAATACCCACAGGAGAAAAGCTAGAAAGATGTTTAGAATATATAAAGATTGATATACTGAACAACTAAAGAATATTGATTAACAATCTTTCCTGCAACTATATTAGATCTTGGGCCTTTCTTTAGAAGCAAGCTAACAGATCAGCCTAATACAGACTTATTTTCTGCTACCGTGCAGTGTAATTTGAACGTTCTTAAAACCTCAGTTTCTTATACATAGGATTTTTTGCATTTAAAGACACAGTATTTTAAGGATATAGAATATAAATACATATTTAATCTGCCTAATTCTCTCTAATAGAGACATATATTTCTTTGAAGACATAGATGTTAATGATCTAACAATTGGCCTAATAGGGTGTATTTTGAACTCCTTAGGAGATCAGAATGCAGAATCCCAGTCAAGTGGAAAGTGAAAATAGATTTGTTGTCTTCCTTCTATTTGCTCATATCACATAAATTTTACAAGATTAATAGTCATGTAGCTGCTCAAAACTTGTTTAAAAGTAGTGGGACATACTAAAAAAGCAAGGAATGTACAAAGGCATAGGAGCTGTGTGTATTACAGTAAGTTTCATCTGACCAGGTAAAAGCGTAGTTTACCTCTACATTTGAGCTTGTTGTCTATAATCTCTCCACAGTCAATGAAGAGGAGTCAAGAGGTATATTTAGACACACAGAGGTCTACGGGGCCAGAGGGGGTCCACCCAAGGGTGCTGAGGGAGCTGGTGGAAGAGCTCGCCAAGACACTTTCCACCATTTATCAGCAGTCCTGGCTAACTGGGGAGGTCCCAGTTGACTGCAGGTTAGCAAATGTGACGCCCGTCTACAAGAAGGGCTGGAAGGAGGATCCAGGGAACTACAGGCCTCCCAGTCTGACAGACTTTTAATTTCTAGAACTTACTTGATTTGACCTTTTCAAAGAATACCACGAGCTTTGAGCAAGGTCCAAAGAGGAACCTTAGACATTTGAACAGAAAATACCTAAAAATTACACACCTGGCCCTAGAAAAGTGACTCAAGGAAATTTAGTTGAACACCTAGTCAGCATAGATAAAGAAGAGAGAATTTGGTCCTCAGGTAGGTAGCATCTGAAAAGACAGATCATGAGTATTGAGCCATTACTGTTGATATGGAACATAAAACCCAAAGGTGTGTTTGCTGTTCTCTGTTCTCTCTTGGCTACCTCTGAGGCACCAGAAGAAAATATCCCTAAAAGAGCAAATAAACACAAACCCAACTCTTTCCCTCTCGCGATTAAACACTGAATTAAACAAGACGACTGGTGTTTTCAGTTCTTTGTTGCCAAGTTTGGCTTTGTTTATATTTTGTGACTGGAATGAAAAAGTGGAAAATTCTGTATGAGTTTAGGACACAGAGTCCTACCAGACAACTGACCTGCCACTGCCAGCCATTCTCTCCCTGTCCTGTTGGCCCTGTGTTCTTGGGTGATGGTTTACCAGGTTGACATCTCTCTCCTTCCAGATATTTTTTATGCAGGTAATTAAAGCATTCTCCTGGAAAATGAGCCACATGTATTTCAATATTCTTAGACTGCTTGCAGTGCAGGATCTAGAGGTGCTTTTTTCTGAACACTTTTCTGCCCTCCATCACAATCTTCTACATTCTCACTTGTTCTGCGGTATAAGCAGGAATGCAGAAATGTTTTTCAGTGTTACTTTTTGAAATCAAAATAATCTAAAAGTGGCCTGCTTTATGTTGTGGCCTCATAAGCAATTGTATTAAGGATGATGAATAAAGCATTAGCATGAGAATGAATGCTAAAATAGGGAGGGGGAATGGACTTCTTCAGCTAACTTCACCAGAGAGAATGTATTGTGTAACTGCACCCTTTGTTACAGTAAATGAAGATTTGCCAAGCCAAGGATTTGAAATATTTGACTAATAATTGAATTGATTAGCTGTCTAAAATAATTAGCTGTTGATAGATATAGAAGGATTATTTTACAAGAGATATAGTGCCTAGAATATTAGAATTCCCTACCAGATGTGCTTTTGACGCTATGGGATCTATTTTGACTGGACTAACACATCGTTTATGGTCAACCAAATTAATACAACATGTAAATAGGAAATATCTTGTGGGGTTTGATTGCCCATTTTAGTTGTATAATAATGGCTATTAGCAGAACTTTATTTGTGTATTTATTACTTCACAATGCAAAGCTCTAAACCAGGAGTAGAACATACAAACTCCTTGAAGTGAATTACTTACTCAGTATGTTTAACCTTGTTAAAATTTACAAAATATCCACATGCGAGCCCTTTAAATTTGTCCATGATAGACTGGATCTTTTCGCTACGAATGTAGTTTAAAACACACATCAACAATTTCCAACAGAAGCAATGAACAATTTTCAACAGAAAAGAAAAGAATACTTTGTAATGATTATTACTTCTCCACTGGATAGCTAAAACATTTAGAATGAAGAGAAAAATCAAAGTGAGTTCAGGATGGCTGATGCCAATGAAGCTGGAACACTTGATGCAGTTACTGTGCTATTGATACAATTATTCCATTAGAGTTCTCACAAATAATGTTGACAAAACACACACACACTTATACACATACATACGTGTCTATATTCGCCTTGCTAGTCACAGAAAATGATAAAAAGGGTTATAGATACCATGGAAGTAAATTCGCTCTGGCTGTTTTCACCAGTGTTGAAAAATGTTCTCATATGTACTCATATGATAAGAGCTACCTAAGAACGAACTAAGAAAATACTCCTTAATAGATAATTGCAAATAAGCAGCAAACTACAGGGATTCACTGAACCCCAGAAAATCTCATTTTATAAAATTGATCACAAGATCAGAAATTTCTCCAAGCAACTTATGAACTTGCATAACAAATACAAAGTGGTAAACATGCCAGGATCTCACTGAGCTTTACAGGTAGAGCAGTTGCTACATATAGATATGCAGAGTACTTTTTCAAAGTAAGTGGCCTGTGCATTGAGTATGATATGTGGTCCTATGTGCTTTACCCCTATGAACTTATTTTTCCTTCGTGAGCAGTTCCTATTAAAGTTGAAAACTACTGATTGTGGGAGAAACCCGTTGCTGATTAGGCTGGTTCACAGAGCCGTAAAGTGTCTCTTCTTTAATGTGGTAGTTTACAGATAGGCTTTGCCTAGGCACAAATGGCAGTCCTGGGATTTAATCTGCTGCCTCCTGTGTCACTGTTACTGGTGCACTGAGGGAGAAATGTCCTTAAATTTATTCCAAATTCTCATCTGTTTCTCCAGTTGGATAGACTTTTAAGATTCAAATGTGACGGTGCAGCTGTTGGCCTTTTGCACATATTATCTCCTCCTTTGAGGACCAAGAATTAATTTTCTCCTTTTACAGAACAAAGATACAAATAGTATTCTTCAGAGGCTAGTTTGGATTAGGCTCTTCAACACACTCAGCTCAATGGAAGGCAATTCGCAGGACACTTTTCCATCCTTGTGCAAGGTTCAGTCACTGCTCCCTAGCTTAACTTCCAAAAGAGGGAAGGCACCACAGAAGGTCAAAGCCACAACCGTCCTTTTCTTTAATTGTGGCCTAGGCCAGGTGCATTGGAGGATGGAAGAGCAGCAAATAGTTTACATAGTCGCCTGCACATAGAGAACTGTGTATTTATGATGTGAACCTGAAGTTCATTTTGTAGACCATACTGCATTCAGATACTACTGCAAGCATTCATGGTCACGCAGAAAAATGTGTTTATATATGCCATTTTTTGTGTCGAACCCTCCTGCATATGTGCCTCATCCTTTAGCTTTCTTCCCTTTCAAATATTTGATGACTTGTGTGCATGTGGGAGGCTCGGGGAGGCAATTTTCACAGTGAGTCACCGGAAAACTGAAAACGTGAGGGAAAACTAATTACAAAAATTCTTTCATTGAAATGTTTTAAAGCAACAAAATAATATAAATGATGATTTCACCTTCTTTCAACTTATTGATAATACACAGTAATACTTTCCTATGAAAATGTATTCTAAGTGCAGTTTGAGAGTGATATATTTTACTGCCCTTAATACTGTTTCATAACATTCCTTTGTGTTTTAGTGTGTATGCCAGGACATTGTTGGAATTAGGAATGGATGATTTCAGCACCCTGAGAGAACTAATGAAGATTAGTATAAGTAGTTCCATGAGGCATGAAAAATGGTGAGGTTTTGGAAAGAAGACGACAAATCAAGGTTAAATTTTGCCTCCACAAAAGAATGAGGAGTGTAGTCAGATTATCTAGCAAGGGCTGTAGAATCCTTCTTAGGGGAAAAAAAGAAAAAGCTTCTTCATTACATTCCTGTGATTTGTTCTAGTCCTGCTGACACAGGCTATTAAAAACCTTGTTTATGTTTTAGAGACTTTTTTAAAGAGCACTTTGGGGCTTTATAGTGTTTGTAGAATGTTCTTTATAGTTAAAATTACATGCTGAGATGGCAGGCTGCTGAGCTAATATATTGTTACACTGATTAAATTGATTAAAAGCTTCATTTTTGACAGGCAAATTGTAGAGGCTGAGATCTCTTTATTGCACATTTCAGTAATTCAGCTCATGTCTTGTCCTATCTAATAATCACTTCTCTGCCTCCCTGTTTAGGAATCATCTCAGCAGCGGGTACATTTTCAAACAGCATATTAGCTTCAGATCTGAATTACATGAGTCACAGTGCATTGGCATTACAAAAGCCTTATTCAAGGTAATGGCTTATTCAGTGAAACACTTGAAATATATTCCTTTTTTTTTTTTCTGTCTTGCTATACTGTGAACAAAGAAAGGGACCCTTGATTTTTAGATTAGAAAATAAGAGATTGCTCTTACTATAGCTGTGGATTGACAGGAGAGGTCATACTGCAGAAACATTTTATGTCCTACTCAGAACGACATATGCTTACTTACAAATGTGTGACATAGCAGAGCATAAAATCTTACCAGAAATCAGTGAAGATGTAACAGACAGATAAAGAAGAAGATTCAGCAACTTAAATCAGCTGCAGAAGAGGTATTTTGCAATAAATGTGGAAATAAAGTGAGATTTTTAAAAAAAACCTGTGGACATCTAAATTACTTTAAATAAATGTAGATGCCAACAGACAACTCTGCAAGCTTCTGATGGCTGTGCAAAGTACAAAGTGTTCACAGCTTGCCAGCAAGAGAGACTGAAGGCAGTCCAGAAACGTGAGTCGGCTGATAGTACTGCACAGATGTGAGTAGTCAGTGCCAGCCACCAACTGCACATCTGCACTGCACATTCCCGATTTGATACAGGCATTAAGCATTTTTGGGGGTAAAAGCAGACTTGTTTAGCCAGAGATCAGTGCCCAGCCCAGTGACTCTATTAAATGAGGAATACACTACTTGCTTGCCTTACAGCATGAAAGGTAAGAAGATGAAGTGCATCTACCTGGTTCAGACCGAAGCTCCATTAGCTCAGTAGCCTGAATTGCTGGTTCTGGTCAACGAACTATACAACCCAGCTTCTGGCTATCAGAAGTTTAAAAACTTCTGGAGTGGTGGTGATGTTCTGCCCAATCTATTTGGATGTCACTGATAAAGCTTATGTTTGGATTTTACTTTTTGAGACTATTTACAATATAGGCCACATATTATCCTGTGACAGTGAATTCAGTAACTGAATTATGTTCCATTTTAATCTGTCATTTCATTTGGAGACCTGTTTTTCTTTTACTGTGAGGAATGATAATTAATCATTTCACTTCTTTCTTCCTACTACCCATTATGTCAGAGAGGTCTGGCTGTCTCCATATCTTATGCTGGTAAAGCACCCCAGATGCAGCAGCGTTTCCAAAACTGCTCTAAAAACACTGGCAGCTGACAGAGAACTTAATACAGATGCAAGGACAGTTTAAATGCTGGTATCTTTCCCTCTGCAAACAGGAATCTAAAAGGGGAAGGTGCAGGGAAATAAAATAGCTTGGGTTTGTCTTGGAAAGAGGTAAGGAAAGCGTCAAAAACATATAGGACTCTCAGCCACATGAAAATCTGGCAGACTGCATCTCCCAGCAGCTAGAAGTTGACATCCTTTGGTGCTAACATTTATAAACACCTCTGGAAAGAAGGATAGGGAGGTGTAGTACCTGCCTGTACTGGGGAGGGCCTGTTGTGAAGCACAGGGCACTGGGATCTGATGTGCTTGCCTGACACTAGTAGAATAGACACTGTCCACAGAAATTCAGGGAAGGAACTACAAAGACTTCTGATTTTTTTTTTTTTTAATTGTTTTCTATTGAGCAATGCAAATTACGGATACCTGTAAAATTAAGGTGGGAATCGTATGTCATAAATGTGCATTAGATGTGATAGGCAGGTCATAAGGGGTAGAATAGTGAAAGCAATCAGTTTCGATTTCATACAGGACAGAAATGGGGGCATGTAGCGATGATGATCATCCTAGCAGCATTTTGACTAGTACCAACAACATATTACCAAACCCGAGATGTAGCATCTAAAATCAGTCCTACACAATACTGGGAATAATTTATAGGAAGTTACATTACTTTTCAACCCCCTCCCTGATCTGTACGTGTGTGTGAACAAGCACATCAGATATTTTTGATCCCATCTGCAAAAGATTGTCTCCACAATCCACAAATTTGGAACTCCTTAAATCAATCCAGCTCTCAGCCCAACAGTGAATTACATGCCTGCCTTTCCTGTATCCCTCTGAAAGAACTTGCTTCGTATCCTGTAAAGCAAATAAGGTGTTAATTTGGAATTACTTCATCCAACAGGTATTCAGCAGGTCATTTTCTGGTAAATTTGAGCCAGGATACTGGTGCATAATCTCCTAATACATCTCCTTGAGTGAAGGACATTTGGGTGTTTCTAAGGGATAATTTGACCTGCTATATAGCCCTTGTCAGCAGCTAAGAAAACCCTTACAGCATTTATCTATAGTTAGAAATACAGCATCATATGAGCCTAAGAGAAAAATAGAGTGCAGAGAAAATATATGTCCAATAAGGCTAATTCTTCCTTCATCAGCCACTATAAAAGTTTACACATTGAGGCTTTTTCATTTAAAGAGGTAGAGATTTCTCTCATTACCTATGCTGGATCATCCCATACACTGGGGATTTGTAATCCCTATTGAGTCTCCACCCTTCCCCTCCCATAATCCACAGATTTTCTTCACCAAGCGTCTTCCTGTGAATAAGACATGGTGGTTTAGCCAATATTTTAATTTCTACATTTTGTGCTGTTGCACACCTGTAAAAATACATTTATTAATTCATTAAGGAGACTCAAAGGAGAGCCAGGGGAACCTTTAAGCAACAGTTATTAGAAATTCTGTTCTTCTATAGCCAGTTAACCCTCCTCTGCCTTTTTCCATGCCTTGTATTATCACCTGTCAGTCTACTTTCAAATGACAAAGTTTACAGAAAATGCAGGCACTACAGAATCAGGGCCAGAAGGTTTGCTGTTACGTTCCTCACCAGAAGTTTGGTATAACGGCCAGTTTTAAGAAGAGTGGAGGCTCATATTCAACCATAAAATTATTCCAGATTATGAGTATTTTTCAGTTTCACCCAATCTAATTTTTCTAAAATCAGAAATGTCACCATGTTTATTTTGCATATTCAGGCTATGTTCATTTTGATTGCTGTGAGGGATCTCCACTGCCTAATTTTAGATGCCTAACTTTGGCTTTCCCTTGCTTTCCTCCAGATATGGTGATTCAGGGCAGGAACATATTTGGAATAGTCTGCCTCTTTTCAGTGTCTGTGAACGGATACTGGTAAGACTGACCTCCTGATTTAGACCTATTAATCAGTTTCCTAAAGGTAGGTGATATAAATATCCCTTTCCACAAAGGCCTGGCTCTATAAATGAGTGCACAGTTACTATGGGACCTGGGGACCTACTGAGGATCTCACTGGTATACAGTAATGAGTTTTGGATTTAGCCATGGGATAAGTGTACGTGTGTTTGGTTGATTGTGCCTTGCTTTCTGTTGCACTGATGTGCGCCTATTGGTGCTCTCTAAAATTTTGAAATCTTGACTCAGATGAAAAGATTTCCGTAATTCTTGTCCACTCATCTCATTCCTTACAGTTTGGGCCCTTGCCATTTTTAACTGATGTCAGCCAATGCGGAAGAAATACCGTTTTGTCTCAGGATCTTGATGATTGTTAATACTTACAGAATGATGTATATATTTTAACACGTGTATATCCATCTGGCTCTGGACACCTTGGGAAACAATGACAGATGTGTGGAAGAATGAGTGCAAAGATGAAACAGAGCAGTAAATTGTGCACGACATCCTTCTGAAATGGTCGCGCTTTCTGAAGGCAACCAATTGGAAGTAATTGTTGGGACTGCGTATGAAAGAGCTGGGGAAGGATGTGGGGAAATTCAAATGAAGAAGATAACATTCCTAGAGTTCTCTGGAGCTGAAGTGATGCATTGTCTCAGCAGTACTCTAAGATGTCATTATTAATAAGCTCAGTGACCTGGACATCTAGTAATCAGTTTGAAGTTGCTGGATGGGCTATTGGAACTATCCTTAAAAAGATGTGTTTCTTATCAAGAAGGGGCTGACACCCCTGGATCATAAAGTTTGCAAAGATACCAAATTATTTGGGTTAATGCTGGGATCCACGTACCTTCTCTTTACCTACCCATTTCTCAACAGAGCTCAAAGGCTTAAGAAAATTGCCATTGCTATATATTTATCAGTATTGAGGCAGAGCACTGTAGAAGGTTCCAAGATTCCATTCAGACTAGATATAAGGAAGAAATTTTTTATGATGAGGGTGGTGAAACACTGGACCAGGTTGCCCAGAGAGGTTTTAGATGCCCCATCCCTGGAAACATTAAGGTCAGGTTGGACGGGGCTCTGAGCAACCTGATCTAGTTGAAGGTGTCCCTGCTCACTGCAGGGGGTTGTACTAGATGACTTTTAAATGTCCCTCCCAACCCAAATTATTCTATGATTCTATGATTATTTCTAGGGAGAAACTGAATTATGCTAGTAGAAGCACTATGAACATTAATTTAAATTGTGATTCTTCTTCCCATTCTGAAAGATGCAGTCAATTTTCTGATTCTTGGCTAAAGAGCTCCGCAACATGGTAACAAGCTCAATTTATCTACCACATAGCTACCTCTGAGAGTTTTTGAAGGATTTGTGGTGGAGGATCATCAACCTGTATTTAGGGCAGAAGTCCACCCATGAGGAGGCCCTTAAGTCTTGCATTGCTTGTGAATCCCAAGCTGCTGAGAAAGATGGTTTCAGAGATAGTGCTGAATAATTGGAAGAAGATATGGACTCCTATTAAAGTTCACTGGTACTTTCTCATCTGAAGCTATGGGGTACACTCTTGCGGATAAATAGGCATAGACGCTTCCTTGGATTTTGTACTACTGTTTCCAACCTAAAAACCTGGCCAGAATTAAGCAAAGATCTGGAATGAATACTGAGCCACTGAAATGTCTTTTCATTCATTTCAGCAAAGTTGTCTTTGCTCAGTTCTTCACAAAAACACAGGTTGCATTTATAGAGTACTTGTAAAGAGCCAATGTTTCTGAACAAACTCTATGAAGAAAAGACTTCAACCATAAAAAAAATTCAAAAGAAATTGGAATGTTTTTTCAGATTAATGTAGTCTATCTAAAATAAATGCTGCAGATATTACCTACATTCTCAGTTTGTTCCAAGTCTAATAATGATTTTATGCCATATACTTACTGCAGCCTTAACACTGTCTTTAAAGGGACATTCTTTGGTTTTCATTAGCTTAACATATGACAGGTACAGTGTTGGCAAGGTGGTCATGACACAGAGTAGAATTATGTGTTTATTTGAGCAAAGTGTAACCCTGCATGGATCAGGAACTTCATGACAGTGAATGCAATGGTGACACTTCAGCAAGCCACAATAACTGACTAAAACATCTTAAAAAGTTTTCCAGAATGCATATGATCATGATTTGCACTGATTTTGAGTCTTGTCAAAAGGCCAGGTATGAATGATTTATATGAGGATTATTATATACTGAGATTTTGTGTGTGTGTGTGTGTGTGTGTGTACACGCACTCACATGTTTGCGTGGTTCAGAAATCTTGCACAGGAAACGGAGTACACGTCTGTCTCCTAATCCATCTTCTCTGAATATCATTGAACTTACAGAATTTATTATGTACGGAATTTATTATTATTACTTTAAATGCAGCATTGGACAGAATCTTGTATAAACAGACTTGGGCAGATTGCAGAAACCTGCTAAATATCAATTCTATTAAGGCTAAGCTCCAAATTCAAATCAATTTAATTATGTTTTTTTCTTTCTATTGCTATCGTTTTGCTTATTTACTTGCAGTTAACAAAATGTGCTGTAGTGAAAAAAATAATTGCTTTTTCTTTATGGCACTCATAATTCAGAAAAGTTGTTTGAAACAACTGTACATGTAATGGGTTATATGAATTAATGATAAAGTGTATTGAAATATATTAACTTCAGTATAATTTTCAATAAGAAGCTGAAGGTTATGATAATTGAAGGATATGGCTGTTGGGAGTAGAAATGGACACACGATATACAAGTTTGAAACATATTAAGGGAAGTTTTTTTTCCTTTAAGGTGCCATTTTATTTAAAGTTTTGCCATTTATTGTATTGGTTTCTAATCTGCATTCAAGAAAAAGTGGTCACACAGCTTCTGGTGACTTCTGAGGTGGGAGTTGACTACCCCTCTTTTGCGGAGAACGGTGCTCTTGGCTGTGTCATCACAACATGATCTGGATGGGTAAAACACTGCAAATAGTAACCCTTGAGCAGTGTATGACAGTGAGATGGTATCTGGCACTTGAAGATGCAAAGGAGCAGGAACCAGACAGCACTTCTCTGACTTACCTATAGACAGTGATTACAGAGAAAGCTGGTTTTTGGTTAGGTGGTATAACAGGCCAGTAAAGGGATTTAAGCTCCTTGAAGTGTGGCAGATAACTGGAATAAACTTTGTAGATCATGTTGCCTTGGGGAAAAAAACCCTGGGGTAGGAATTTCGCAAAATATAAAAGTCAGGTGACTGAGAATAAGAAAAGACTTAATTGGATTTTCCTCAGGTCTTGAAGAGAGAAAAGCCACGTCTTTTCTGCAAAATGAGAGAGGCCATGAACCATTCTCTGGCTATGAGGCTAAGTGGCAAATCATAATTCACAACCACACACCTAAAATCTCTCCCAAAACATGGTAGAAATGTTTGAATTGCCTACCCAGAACAAACCCTGAATGCACATGCATTGTATAGGACATGGTTTGTTGCCAGAGAGGCCAAAAATGTACCAGAAAGCCTATCCGAAGGCAGAGTAAGATGTAGTGTGTTAGAATTCTTCTAGAGTAAGCTGATTGTATGAAGTTTGTTGCTGTCTGGCTTCAAAGAAATAAAACCTCTGTAGAGATTACTCTTGAGAAAAATCTCTCACTTTACACCATTTATTCCTTCTCTAAATGAGGAACAAATCTCTTAAGTCTGAAAAACATTCTACTTTGTTTTTACCTTAGCGTGATCCTGCAAACAGAGCATAGCAACAAAAGAAGTGAATCCAGACTTGCAGTGGGTTCAGATTTCCTACATTCTTTTCTTTGCTAAGTTTATGCCATTATTCATTTTTGTAGCTTACCCTTACTCATTATGTCATAATTCATTCATAAAAATCCCTTCCAGTTAAACATCAAAGGGTACTTTAGGCTAAAGAATGTGTGTTTAATGGATCATGTATTTAGATCCAACTGCAGTTATTGGGAAGCTCATGATTCAAGAAAACAGCATAATCTTCTGCTTTGGTTTGTGGACTGGTCTCTTGTCTGTTTCAACAGTGAGATGTCCACGCACGGCCTCAAGACAGATGGTGATGTCGTACCCTACTACGGAGAAGTAGTTGTTGGTTAGTTCTCCCAGCCGCAGAATGATATTGAATGGGTGGGACCCCAGACAAAGACTATGATACAGCATAAGGTAGATAATTTTGTGTGGGACTGGAAAGGGTTGAACTCAAGAGACATTTTTGTTCCTGGACCAAGAAAAAAAATCAGTAATTATCTACAAGAAAAGGTCAAAACTGCTATTGCAATTGTTATGATGGAAATACCAAGTGTGTTTTTAGAAAGCTTATTTTCATCCGGGCCATTTAGCAATTCAGAACAGTTTGGAGCAAGGCTGTTTTAATACCTGGGATCACTAGGAATAGCAGATGCTGGAAGGAAATGTTGTCTCAGTTGACCAATGCTTTTATTTTATATAGCTTAGTTTCTCGCAGTATCTCATTCAAAGTGCAAGTCAGACGTAATCTCTTTGGGTACATTCCCACTCCTGCCAGCTGGGAAGAAAGAAGCAAGATCTTCTCCGCGGCAGCCAGAGTGGTTATTGATAGAGTGTCACTCAGTTGCTATGCTCCCACTTCTAAAAGGTGGGAGGGGAGGCTTTCACGAATCAGACAGTGAGACACCACATTGGAAGAAAAGAAAGGCAGAATAAATGAACTAGAGGGAAAAAGGAAAAGAGAATTTATGAAACTTCTTCAGAAAGTCTCTGGCTCAGAATTATTTGGAAATGGGAGCTCAAGGGACAGGGAATCATCCTTTCTAAGCTGCTGGGAAGCACAGGGAGGTCTCGGAGGAAAATAAGTTACAAAGCTGGGAAATGTCACTAACAATATATCGGTCTGTTTTCCCTCTCTCACTCCTACTTTCTCCCCATTCCCAATGATTTAAAGTGAGCTGTGATTAGCCTGGTGACCCTGGTGGGTGATTTCCCTGAAGAGAAAGTAAACTACAATATTTAAATGTAGCGTTTGATATAAGCGCGAGCCAAGCCACACCTTTTTATGGCTGGAAAAGAAGGAAACACAAGAGACTTATGATTTCACTTTAACGGTTGTGCTAATAGCCAGATTGGCTGGTGTCAGAGTGTGCCTGAGACAGGCCTCAGCATTTTTCTGGTGTAAAGGAAGAAATCACAAGAGACATTCTTTTTCCCTGTCATAACCAGGTGTTTGTTACTTGATCTCAGTAGTGGTTAGAATTGTGTATCCCCTGTTTTTCCACTCTCGCGTGTATTCAGTGTTTGATATCTCTCCACTGAACTGTGTTCTTTAATTTTTATTCTGGTGTCCACTGAAAGCTAGAAGAGAGCAAAAAGACTTCTAGCTGAATACTAGCGATACTGGACATGTTGTAAGTTTGTGCTCTACAAAAATTCGTTGCCAACAGTCCTCAATATACTTGTGAATTATGAAAAATGAAGAGAAGTCTTTAGAAACGTAGGGCCTGCCATACTGGGTCTAGCTGGAGATCCATATTGTCTAGCATTTTGTCTCTGGGAGGGGCCAGAAGTTAATTATAGTGTTTTTACAGAAAATTTAAACGTGTGATTCCCTGCTATGTTGCCAATATAACATCAATTTTGGCAGAGGAAATACGTGGCATCTGTTAACAGGCAAGCAAAAGGAGCTTTATGGAGGAAACTAAAATAATATGTCTTTGGCTTTGTTTGTGTAAAGTAATTCATGGCTAATTGTAAGCAGATACTACACTTAAATACTGCGTTACATCCTAAGCTGATGTAAATCTTATAGCTCCATTGCTATCAGCAGGGCTATTCTAAGCGACATATGCTAACGGCGTGATTCATAGTGAGAAAGACTGACTGTGATAACAGAAATTCCAATTCAGAGTTAACTTTTCTTCACTTTTTCCCTCTTTTGAAGTCTATTTTAATGTCCTTTTCTCTGTCAATTCAAAAAGTTATACTTCATTTGAATTTATAAAGCAAGCTAAACAGAAGCTTAATCTTGGTCTGATTCTCTGCTGTCCTGTACCCTTTGTAGCCACTTCAGAATAAATGTGAAAGGTTTCCACTCGTATTTAGTGGCATTTGGTATTCATTTCACCCACGTATAAATGACAAAAAGGATAGAGGGCAACATATGATGGAAGTACAAAGCCCCAGTAGAACCAAAGGAAAGCAGTGGCTATTTCTGTTCGTGGTTCTTTGATGGCAGTAGCTTCATCGCAAAAAATAGATATGTGTTTTGTGAAAAAGAGGTGCACAGTATGTTCCATGCTATGTCAGAATGGTCTCTATATAGGATTGTTTACAACAGATAACCAAAAGAGGCATAAAACTGTATCGGCCTTGCATGAAAAAAAGTCAATGCTAATTACATGTAAATTAGTATATACTTCCATTCAAATTATGCATCTAAAAGTCAGACTGGCTTCAAAATCCAGAAAAGCAGAGCTGTTCACAGTATAACCTCAAGTGGTTTAATACATTTAACAAGACTTTTAGCTATATTTATGATACATCTGACTTTAAAGATATTTTCTAGCAATGCCATACAGAAAACCCCCACCAAAATATGAAATACAAATAGTCATGTAGATGAGATACAAAGTTAACTTTTGATTTCTTGGTGTTTTAAGCAGATTATGGTTTTTATCAAGGCTGAGGATTTCTAGCAAAACAAGCTATTTGTCTGCTGTCAGCTTTCAAACTATAATTTTTTATTGCTTTTTGCATTGTGTACCAAGCATATCAGATATTCCACCACATGCTAACACTAAGAATTGGTTATTTCAAACCTGTTAAGATATGTATACTTTGGCAAAGGAAGAGAGAACACTGCTAGTAAAAGACTCAGCAAATATGGGGAACATTTTTCATAAGTTCCGAAGAAAAGTTAATTAACAAATCATATGGGAGTAAATAGGAAAGAAAAAAGATGCTGTGCTAGCATGAACACAGCAGACTGAATAAAGGCAATCATATGTGCATTCCAGAGGAGAAATAAAAGCAGTATCTTTTCACTCAGAAAGCACCTCTGAGTCTGATATGATAACTCTGGTAATAATATCTTAGTGACTTATGTTCATATCTAAAACAGTGTTAGGCTTTTACATTGAAAAGTATGATCTAGAGAACTTTCCTCAGTAACTCCCTGCGGAGGGAAGCCCTGGGTCAACTGAGTTCCCCCTGCGCCTGCAGCTCAACTCTATGCACGTTACCGGGGCTGCCTGGCCACAAAAGCTGGTTTCCTAGCATTCACCTAAATCTGGCTAGATCTAAACCAAACCCTCTAAATCAAACTAGTCTAATCACTTGAAAAAACATCGTCAATATCTGTGACATTACGCCCTGCAGTTGAAAGCTCACAGAAAAAAGGATTCTTCTTGGCAAATTACAAAAGAGAGGGGAATATATGTCATTGCATAGCTAATACTAGTGAGCTGCTGCTAAAGGATCAGCGTGCAAGAAGGGATATGATGCCCCATCTGGTCAGAGCACTCTCACCGGAGCTGGGGCTCTAGCATCAACGGCCTTGTAATAGTGTTCAGCTCAGGTACAAGAGGGCTTGAGTCTGGTTCCTGCTGCCAAGGAGTTTGTGGGGATTTTGTTGTTGTGTTTCTTGAGTGTGGTGGTTTTGTTTTTTTTTTTAATTAATGCAATGTCTAATTCAGAAAAAAAGCAAGGAACTGGGAGGTGGGAGATCTGAGTATGCTTAGGCTGAATCAGGATCTAAACCCAGATTTTTCACTTTCTGGACAAAAGGTCTAAAATCCAAACCAGTACATAAGAAAGGTTTCTGCAAAGCTGCATTTTAAGTGAAGGAGACAATAATAAGTATGGATTTCTTTTTTTTTTACAATCCCTCAAACACCTATCCTCAGGAGTGACTTGAACGCTTAGGCACAGCTTCTCACATGTAGCTAGGAGCCCAGCTACCTTTGATTAATTTCCACTAAGTCCTTAAATGCTTCTGAGGGCTAAAGACTGAAGATCACAGGTCCTATTAAAAGTCAGTACAATGTAGCTTCCTAAATATGCATCAGTTCAGTAGAAGGGATTGCTGTTCCCCATCAGAGACACCCAAGCCTTCCACGTGCTCATTCCTTGCAAGTGACAAGTGAATTTCAGCACAAAGATTCACCTGGAAACACAGACAGCATTTGCAGTATTATATTACAGCAATTACTGAAAAGACTTAGTCAGTCATATGGTACTCATTTATGGTGTTGTTACCTATGTGGATATGGAAAGGAGCTCATATAAATATTTAACATGTACCATTAACCAAACCTATAGAAACTCCATAAAGCATATGTTTTACCTGATTCCATTATGAGAAATTAGAGTAGCACCTAGCAACCGTAATTGAAATCAGGGCTTGTTTGTATGAAGCAATGTGCAAGCATATAATAAGAGATGGTCCTGACCTCAGAAGAAATGATAGAAGGCATTATGTATCAGCATCCTTGCTATATATTATAATGTCTTACTCAAACTTCTCAAGGGCCTCTTTGAAATTTCAAGAAAGACAGAAGAGAGCATTTTAGAATTTTTAAAACTATTCTAGCCTATGCCAAACCTTAGCTGGGGCATAATTAAAGTAAGTTCTGCTCCATGATATTTATGAGTTTAGTGCAAAGTTTAATGCTAATATTCTCTGGCACATTCACGCAAGGTAAAAATGTGTTCGTTTGCAGCTGTGTCTATGAAATATGTAAGTTAGATCCCCTTTGGGAGCCTGAAATTGTCTTTGAGACAGTGCACTGAAAAAGTGTTTTGGGTAGAGTGTTTAACAACCCATTTAATGTAATCTGTAGAATCTTTGTGCAAATATTTGCAGTCAGTAGTTTAATGTTCCAAATCTTCAGGAACTATTAGGGGAACTTCAGGTTTACTTCCTGGACACATTACTATAGGAGAAACTCATCTAATGTTGAAGCAAAAAAACCATGTCAAGTTAATTTTTAAGTTCAAAGGCACATAGAATATTTTGCAGTTCCAGATCAGCTCTGAAATTGTTTCACAAAGACCCCAAGACTTTGATAGGGAAGACTTCTCTTGGTGTGGTTTGAAGGGAAATGAAAATTCCTGTGCTTTTTCTTTTTTCTTACCACCTAATTCAACTATGCGTGTTAGAAGGAAATAAACATTTGCTACTGCAGGAACAAAGATGAGGCAGAAAATACATGAACATTTAAATTACATATTGAGGGAGCATGAGGGAAGAAATTTTTGAAAAACTGGGGCAGATACTCATTTTGGGAACTGCTGTGAGTGTGGCTCGGTCAATGTCTCAACAACAGGCAGAGGTCCAGTTGGGAAGGTCCGTACAAAGGCCATTCCTCTCCAGAGCAATTGCTGCGCGGGGAGGTATCACATCGTGTGGCCGGAGTGCTCTGGCCACCTCCTGTGCCCCTGGGTACGGTACCATGCTCCGGCAGCAACCCAGCCCAGCGGGAGGGAGAAAGGACTTTTCATTCGGCCAGCAAGGCACGTTACTTCTCATCCAGCCCACACCCAGACTGCCTCTGCAAGAGGCAGAGTCTAAGCTACTGGTAAACTGGGAACAACGGAAGCAGATGTATGTGCAATTCGCATCCCTGACAGGTTTTGCTAAGCTGTGGGATGGGGAAAAACTGTGTTGTACAGCTAGCATTCAAAGAAGTTTATAGCCTGTGTAAAGAGCAAAGGTAAGGCACAACAAGGGTTGCAGCAAAATTACGAATGCAAAACCTTCACTAGCATTTCTCTGCACTCTTCTGCAGTGTCTGTGCAGCAGTTCTTTTTGTCCAGCTCCACTGTTAAAATATCACGTTGTCGTGGTTTAACCCCAGCCAGCAGCTAAGCACCATGCAGCCGCTCACTCATTCTCCCCCACCCAGTGGGATGGGGGAGAAAATCGGGAAGAGAAGTAAAACTCGTGGGTTGAGATAAGAACGGTTTAATAGAACAGAAAAGAAGAAACTAATAAAGATAATGATAACACTAATAAAATGAGAACAGTAATGATAAAAGGATTGCAATGTACAAATGATGCGCAGTGCAATTGTTCACCACCCACTGATCGACACCCCGCCAGTCCCCGAGTGGCGATTCCCCGCCCCCACTTCCCCGTTCCTATACTGGATGGGACGTCACATGGTATGGAATACACCGTTGGCCAGTTTGGGTCAGGTGCCCTGGCTGTGTCCTGTGCCAACTTCTTGTGCCCCTCCAGCTTTCTCGCTGGCTGGGCATGAGAAGCTGAAAAATCCTTGACTTTAGACTAAACATTACTGAGCAACAACTGAAAACATCAGTGTTATCAACAATCTTCCCATACTGAACTCAAAACAGCACTGTACCAGCTACTAGGAAGACAATTAAATCTATCCCAGGACACACGTACTGCAGCATCAGGAAGGGGGCAGGAAACCTGCGAGCCACCTTATTGGGAAGAATAAGATCAACCTGCGTCTCTGTGTTTCTCCCACCGTCTTGGCATCTCTTGAATCTTGGAGGCTTGTAGGAAGGCCTGGGGTTAAAGAGGCATATGGGTGCCACCTTGATTCTGAACTGCAGCTTTCACAGCAGAACAGAGCTCAGAGGAGAAGAATTTATCCTGCTGAAGTGGATGTTTCAGTTTAGGCTAAGCACCAGCTGACTGCCCCCTAATTTGAAGTTTTAAATGAACTTGTTTGAGTATATTTGCACTTTGCTATTGTAACCACCTGGGAGGGTAATTTAGGAAGATAACAGTGTATCACAATTGTATAATTCTGTCTCATTTTTACTCAATTTACGTAAATGCTGATCTAATTCTTCTGAGTATCGTAAGTATTTAAAAATGCTGAGTGGCACATAAAAATAGTTTTTAAGGCCCAATTACAGATAAGACTTTCACCTCGTTTGAAGATCAAAATTTAAACATATGGTTAATCTTAAATTAAATTTTGCTGAATATGGTTGACTTCTGGATAGGTATCTAAATGACTTGGCTGAGGAGTCGGGTGATTAATTCCTTCAGATGCTGCAGCATAACTTATGCTGGGAACAGTGCTGCTCTGCTGCTGTTGAAGGCGGGAGGCAAGACCAATACCACAGGTACCAATGCAGCATAGTTTCAAGATGAGCAGCAGAAACACAGCCTAGGAGGGCTCTGGATAGGAATGCCAGGGAGCATCAAATGCAGACAGAACACTTCGATCTTGTCACACTGAAGAGTAGTAATGCAAGCCACTTCCCAGAATAATAACACGGTATCCAACTTGGCAGAACAAATAAAGGGTAAAATAGATTTGGAGACAAGGAATTCACAGGAAATTGTAGTCCAGCAGGTTTGTAAGAAATTATTTCTGTCCAAGGTATCCCAAAGGAAAGGCAATCTCATGTGGAAATTCTGGATCCAGAAGTCAACGGTGAGATGGCTACTGATCGTATTGGTCTCTGTCTGAGAACCTAGGCATAGTATTTGCTCAAAACAAACAAAAAGCTGCTTAGAAGCTTATACACCTTAACTACAATAGTTAAAGGACCTAAAATAATAATAGGAAAAGAATAAACAAGAAAATAATTCCAAAATTTCCAAATCACTCCCTCTGAACTATCACATTTTTTGTCTTGAAAAGTCAGCTTTTTCTACAATTCTAAAATGCTGAATAGCAAGAAGAAATTAAACACAGAAATATAAATGGGAAGTCAATTGGTGCTAGGTTATAAATCGTGACAGAATTTGTAGGCAATAATGACAACTCCAGCAGGGCTGTAAAGTTAAATCTTTATTTAAGATTCTAAGTTAAGGCAGCAAAAAAAAAAAAAGCGTGACAAAGTCCAGTCAAACAATATTGCTAAAGAATATTTATTATAAAACCAAAATGTCAAGGTAAGTGGTTCAACTTCACAGACACCCCTTTTTTATTTATTAGTTATGTAAGATTAATATGTTGCTAGCACTTACTACTTTTCCAGACCCAGGTAGATTACTGGTATGCTTTGTTAAGCCTTATTTGTATTGTATTTTCTCATAAAGCTTAAGTAAAACTGAGCAATGAAGACTGTAGACAAATCTATAAATTGTTGTCCGCTGCTGATGTTCTTGGAACTATGACTTTAATAGTGACCAGCTACAAAAATTATAATTGCTCTTTTTATTAGCTCTGCTATTCTCATTTTGCACCTACAGCACTTCCAGGCCTTCTATGTTGTCAGGAAATTGAGGAAGCACTACACATTGGATTCAATTAAAGCTTTTTGGCACGTGTTTCTACAATAGATGTACTTCTTAAGTTGGGATTTGCATTATTTTTCAGGCAAAGCAATACTGAAAAGGAAAAAAAAATTAACCTCTGTAGAACAGACAGGAATATTCAGTGAGAAGAGTGAAAATAAGTCAAAAGGTCACTGAGAAGTGAAGTGGGATAAAAAAAAAAAAGAAAAAGGACATTGAAGGTTGCAATAAAAGAAAAAGGTTGAAAACAATTGCAATGCATCAGCTGAGGGAGTTTGTTAACCCAGTCCCTCAGCAGCTCAGTAACTGTGAACTTACAGGAGATCTCGATGAATACATTCCTTCAGCTCTGTGCTGTGTAATCTCGGTGCTTTATTGTCCATGAGTGCCAAGACAAATGCTGTGAATAACAATGGCAGTCTAAAAGCCTATCTGGTCAAAAGATAAAAAAGATGTGTTATGTTAAGTGTTAGTATATACTAACCTATTCAGAGAAGGTATGTATTGTTACTGCTCTGTGCTTACTTACTGGTTCCTTATTATGGTTACGGCCAAGCTTTTTCTAGTAAATGCAACTTTCTGCCACACTTACACTTCAGGTTTACTCAGAACTGAGTAGCAGGTATCCCAGAACAGACACAGCTCTGCTGGTAACTTCCCTCCACTGTAACCACCTACAAATCTGTGCATAAATTTGATTCTCATTTATTAACTGCTCAGTTTCCATAATGACATTTAATAAAGGTCCTATAAATGACTTTTAGACACTCAAATAGGCTATATTGGCTGGGTTTTCCTTATAAGCACTAATGTTGACCTCTTTGAAGAATGACAATATATTTTTGAGGTAGAACTGTCATAAATGTATAAGAAAGACTGTGCTCACAATTGCCAAGGAAATTATATTTTTCTGTGCCCATGATTTCTAATTTTACTATAAAATTTCATATTTGTCAGAGGTTTATTTGAATTGGAACTTGCTAAACTTCTTCATAATCCTTTTTTGTTAATATTGTTTAATGCCATTTCTGTTAGTAATCATTCAGTAAAAATTTGCTTCCAGATTTCAATTGTAATGTAGGCAGATATATTTTAGGATAAATATCCATGTTTTTCTTTCCATGTTTTTCATTTTCATCATAATAGCCTCATCCCACTATATTTTAGTAAAGAACTATGTCAGTAGTCTAACTTCAACTTCTATTATGTTTTTCTTGCAATAGTAAATTAGTTTTCAACCTAAATAAAACGTTGTTGACAACATTTAAGTAACACCAGTTGACAAAGTTGTCATCTTTATTTCTGTTGATGAATCTGAGGTTTATAACTTCTATTAAAACCACACCAATTTAAACAAGCTACAGCTAAAGCCTTAAGCTTGCAAAATGACTATGTGCCATAATTTAATGTAAGATTTATTCTTAATAGTCATGGAATGTGTGATATGCAATGATCCGTTAATTGTCATTGGTTCTTTTTTCCTTAGAACACTTTAGTTAACATTTTTTTTCCAGAAAATTGGATTTTTTTCCCCTCGATTTTAATATGATGTATAATGACAGTTTCATAGCACATTATGAAGCTGCTATTGATTTTTTAGGTCATTGACATAGGGTTGTTCCATATTTACAAATACTTGATAATGCTGTCAGTAATGTGAATATTGTGATATTTGTGTATTTTGGTACGGTGTTGCTTTAACGTATAGGGCAAAGATATTTTTTCCTCTCTCTGTCATTCATCTTTAAAAAGAATGACCTCTGTCTGTTTTTGGATGTCATTGCTGTACCTCAACTTGTTTTCATCAAGGCATCCTGAAGAGAGAAAACTCTATCAGATTCTTTACAAAGACCAAATTTGTATATCATACAATTCTATTAAGAATAGATCTAACAAAACCAGAATTGATGCTTGGCCCACCAACAACCATCTTCCTTCTCATGAAAACGATATCTGAGATTTTGACACTTTTTTTTTAAAAAGTGAGAGCATAGAACTTGCCAGCCCTATAGTGCACTATGAATACAACAGCAATGCATTTACCAAGGTGTATCTCCTCACGGCTGAGAACAGGCTCAAAAATCAAAATGTTTCTTTCCAAATACCTTTCAACCCATGGGTTATTTGAAAACTCTTCACTACAATAATTAGTGTCAATATTTCCTATTCTCAGTCCATCCTGAAACTTATTCTTGAAGCTTGGTGAAAGGTCTTCAATGAGGATGACCTTGAAACCTTTTTGTGACAGTGTCAGCGACACATAGGTCAGTCTCTGACTATGTGAATTCTGCAATCATAAAGTGACTCCTAGGTTGTCAGCAGTGTGATTGCCATAGGAGGGATTGGTGTGTATTTGGGTTATCTTAACCTGGAGAAGAGGAACAGGGCAGATAATCTCTCAAAACCCTTTTTGGCTTTCTTTTTGTGATTCGAAGGAGCTATCTGTGCAAACAATGTACCTAAATACACATTCACACAAATATCACTGATTCTTTTTATTTTTTCTACAAACATTCTTGGGGAAGAAGGAAAAAAATAAACAGGGAGAAAATGTTAAATATTTTTTCAGCCACAAAAAATGTGAATAATATTTTGTGCATATTTCAGATTCCTTCGTGTTGCACTCAAACAAATTTACTTTTTAAAAATAGGAGATACTATTTTAGCTCTGTTTGTTCACTTCTGAAATTTATTTTTTTGAGACTTTGACACTCTCTCTGCTTGCTGTCTTTTGACCTGTGACTAACTGTTTTATGGCATTCTCCGTTGACAAATGCAATATTATAGAGGTTCTCTTTAGACTTATCCAAAACAGCTTTTCAGAAGATCAAGGACTGAAAAGCATGTGTCATACAACACTTCATCTGAACATTATTAAACAATAACTTTAATTTAATTAAAATTTACTGACAAGAGTGTGTTTGGGCTGGTGTACTGCTTTGAAGAGCCCAATAAATGTTTTTGAAAAATATGTCACAACCAACAGGATAACTTGTTCATTACATGCAATTCCAAAAAGATGTGTTTTAATGAAAGCATGTGTCTTGTTCCTTTCACCTACTAAAATGTCATGTTTGAGTGTGCAGTAAATATGCCATTAGAAAATTCATAATGTTGTGAAGAAATAGAAGAATCATGGTTGAGATTCTGGGCTACTTTATGCCAGCAAGAAATCATCCTCTGACTTTGACAGAGTGGGTCATATAGTTGATGGAGCAGTTTGATAATTTATCATATGTGCTTTTTTCACGTGTTTGTTTATATGAAATAAGTCCTAAGGAGAATTTAAATGGATTTTTTTTTTTTTTCCAGAAAAAAGCCCTAATCTAAGGTAGTTTCACGGGCACCACCACTTGAATAGGAACATCAATGATCGCTGTCATAGGCATTACACGAATTAACCTACTGCAAATCTGGAAAGATCCTGTGGGCATATCAAAGAAAAAGACTACTTTGTTTTCCTAACAATAATCCAATGCTGAGAAATTAAATTCTATTTATATACAAGATATTGCTTTAAAATGTGAGATTGAAGTGCTCCAAATTTTTCAGAGAACAAATGCCTTCAAATAAGGTGAAACTGGAAAACATATTCCACGTACTTCATCTCAAGGACTTGAGATAGGAGCAGAAAATAATAAGGCACTGTATTGTAAATAAAGACAGCAAGTAAGATGCCATTTTAAAAAAGAGTATATGAAAACAGTATACCATTATACATAGTGACCACAGTATCACACTGTTCTAATTTTTATTGCATCTTCTAATTTGCCCATCGAAATTGCAGGCTTATTTTAATGGACTTTTATTTCAAGTGCTGTGAACATCAGAACCAAGTATTTGGTATTATCTAGATACTTTTAATCATAGAATTTAATTTACTGCTAATAGTAAGGGTTTCTGAAAATATTGTTATTATAGTTGTGCTGGAATGAAGAGAGGGATTCATATTCCTCTTACTGATTCTCTTTTTCACAGGTTGTCTTATAATGAGAAGATTCAAGATATTATTCTTGTACTTGAATGCTTATTACACCGAATTTCTAGGTCTAGCTGAAATTTCTGAGGTAGAATATCAGAAACAGAGCTGTCTGATCTCACTAGTCACTTCTGGGAGGGAAAGAAACTTGGCTAAGGTGCAGAATTTACTGTCTCCGAGAGAGTGATTTGAAAGACCTCTTGAGACCTTTGCTGCTGCCTGAAGACAGTCTTCCCTGTTTATCACCAGTTACAAGGACTGGAGAGAAGATTAGCAGATTCTCCCTTCTGCTCTTTCCTCTTTGAACTGCAAAAGCGAGTCATGGCCGTGTTGTCCCAAAGCTTTATAGCTCCTTGCTTAAGCCTAAACTTCTTGATTTTGCACATTTCTTACTGGATCGTTAATTTTCCAGGCAAGGAAACTCTCTGAAAAGATGATACTGGCTCACACTCAAGGTCAGGTAGTGTGGACTTCGCAGGGTAAATGTAGGTGATGCTGAGGACTGAAGCTCACCCTCCACACAGCTAATAAAGACAGCCACAGCAGAGCCAAGAGAGACAAGGCTGTCCGTAGATCCCCTAATATTTCCATGTTCAGTGGTTACGTTAGGGACAAAAACTGGTGCTTTAGCTCCCTTCCAACATGTGTCTGCTAACTGGTCTGGGAGGAGGATCAAAGACACACAATAGGCAACACCCCGGCCTGCCAAGTTCAACACGACATTGGAGAAAAGTGCCGCAGGTCCGTTGCGGAAGACAAGAGACTCCTGCTCTTGGCACAGCACCAAATCCTGTGACCTTCATTCTTGTAAACGTTTCCATTAACACCAGCGCTCTCTGACCTCTGGTAATAAATCAGTGTTAGTCTTTGCCCTGCAAAATCATTATTGCTTGCATATGTATGCCCCTGAAAAAAAAGACTGCTAGGTGAATCAATATATACCCAACCATGGGAATTCTTCTGAATTTTGACAGCAAGCAACACATTTTTGCTATTATTTCCTGTTAGCACTAATGATTGAAAAATTACTTTCAATGACAAGAAGGGTCTTCCTTGTACTAATAATAGTAACCATTCACTTATTTAACTATTTTTATTGTTACATGAGTTTTCCATTTTTCTCAAGTGAGATTTCTATTCTGGGTCTTTAAATATACTCCACAGTTACATGCTACCATATAGCTCCCCAGGGACTGAATTCATATACACAAGTGACACTGATTGCACAGTCCAGGGTCTTTCTCATTTTAACTGTATCCCACGAGCGTTGTTGTGTCAGCATTTTCACAGTTAGCTCAATTACCAGCTATTTTTAACTGAGTGGCAAAAATTCTCTGAAGATTCAGAACTGAAGGGAAGAGCTTCAGGGTAGAGTTAACTGTGAGAAGTGCCAGTGAAATAACGTAGCATCTTAAACTGTTTTGAGGGAATGTACAGTGTATGTATATGTGCGTAATTTGCAGTTGCAGCCATTTGCCTATGTAGTTTTGTACTTGGAATGGGATGTATGTAGGTTTGAAATTTATGGTTGTTTATAAGGCAAAACTATAGTTTAAAGATTTTGTATATTTTCGTTGGGTGTTTAAATATTCTGGGTACATCTACAGTCCCTTGACTTTCAGTGACCTAAGTGAATGAAGCTGGACTCACAGAAATTTAGACAACTTCTGAAAGGTTTTTTCTAAATATCTGTTTATAGGGAAAGGAAAGATTCAACTTCCTCAAGAGAACATTTTTTGATCAACAGAAATTATGTGGTCCAGAGGAAGGCACCCAAGGCAGTGGGGCTGGAGCACTTCCCCTGTGAGGAAAGGCTGGGAGAGCTGGGCTGGGTCATCCTAGGGAAGGGATGACTTCAGGGGTACCTAACAGCCCCCCAACACCTACGAGGGGTCATCGAGGAGACAGAGCTGGGCTCTGCCCAGTGGTGCAGGGTGGGAGGGTGAGAGACAAGGTACACGTTGCAACAGGTTCAGGCTGGGTATAAGGAGAAACTGTTTCGCCATGAGGACAGTGAGGCAGTGGAGCAGGTCACCCCGAGAGCTTGTGTGGTCTCCATCCTTGGAAGGTTTCATGCCCCGACTGGTCCAAGCCCTGAGCAGCCTGGGCTGACCTCAGAGCTGCCCTGCTTTGGGCAGGGGCTTGGACTATTATTGGTTTATTATCATATGTAACATGTCCTTTTCAGGATAATAACCTAATATTTTATTTTCCAGTAATAATAGGCAAGACCTTTAAATGAAGTAAATAGTTGTAGTCCTATTCAAATTTGAACTATGCCAATTTGTGCAGGCAGAAGATTAGCTGAGATTTATCTTGGGCTTTTAGCTGTGAGTAGTTCAGCACCAATTGTAAAGTAGCATGCAAAAAGGCACAGAAAATTCCATGATGTGATTTTTTTGATGACTCAAATATATCCAAACATCTTCTGATAAAAATGGTATGAAATACTGCCCTGATAAGTTTTTGTAGTTTTTTCCCAAATCTTTTTTTCTTAACTTACATTTCTGATAGTGTATCTATGCATTTATTCAAAGCGTGCAGCATTGTTTAATTATTTGTCTGCCCATGTCTATGAAGTCTGTTTTAGGACCAGAACCATTTTGACTGAAGGGTGCTATACAGAAACAAAGGTTTACTGAAGTAAATGTGAGTACACTTGAATACTCGATGCCTCTCAAATTAAATCTTGACCCCGTTGAAGTGAATGGCCAAACAGAAGTTGAACCAAGACAGGCCAGCATGGGCCCCATGTCACGGGGGGGAATTTAAAAATGAGAGAGAGATTTGGATGACTTAAAGAATCACCTCCAATTGTATTAGCAATAGAAAAACGGTTTCATAGAAATTTGTATAGAAGTGCAACTTCACAGAATTCGTTGGCAAGGTTCACATTTTTTCTGTTCCTTTTATTCTTCAGGGGCTGGTGCAGAGACACTGAGGAGGGGAAACTTTTCCCAGACACAGGCAGAGGTCCACATGTCCTAATCCCTAATCCTCAGGGACACACCCATGAAATTAACAGCAACAGTTTCTCTGATTTCAATGGACTTTGGATCAAGCTTAGGATAAATTTAAGAGTTATTCCTCATCTCATTTTATGCTAAAAGCCATGGGGAAAAAAACATTCTCATATAGGACAGCAGTCTTAATAACTTTTTCCTTTCCCTTTTGCTTTTCTAACTCTGATGTTTGAATCACCCTTAGACAAAGCAGTTCATGACATCTCACAATGATGTTGTTGGTTAAAATTACATTTTCCAAATATTTAGGATGTGACACTGCTATGAAGTTTTGATGGTAAACCACGTCCCTTAGGAAATCTGTCCTGATGGGCCTATGACTTATATCCTTGTTCAGGGACAGCATTTTAAGTGAACTTGGACTCTGATCAAGGTTGTGGTCTTCACATTCTTCTGTAGAACTAGGCCTATTGCTACCTAGGCATTTTAATATGCCCCCGCCTGCGAAATCTAATGAGGTAGTCATAACCACTAATGCCAGCATCTTTCCAACCTCCCAAGAAGGAAGAAAGCTCCCTTAAGGTTTTGCATAGCCAGCATTACAAAGTAACCATTGCCTAATTTATCTTTTTAGGAAGAGGGGTGAAACTCTCATGGGTGATATAACTAACTAAATTGCTCACTTTAGGAGAGATCACCAAGAAACATTTCTGCCACCACTGTTTGCCATTCTGCTAACCTGACCAGCAGGAAGACATAATTAGTGAATCATCAAAGTGAAATACAAATGCCTCTGTATATGCTTTTCTTACTTGCGACTGATACAACAAATAAAAATTAATTGTCTCCTATAAGACCTTCAGGCTCTCTGTTCACAGCACTGCTTCTAGCACTGCCAGTGAGAGATTTGGACGAATGGGGAAGTTTAAAACTATCTGAAAATGTCCCACACTGAGAACAATTAGAATAAAGATTAGCCTCAAAGAAAAAGTTGTTTTATGCTATCAGAAACACAGAGAGTGGAATGGTATTGTAAAGGCCGGTTTTTCGTAGCAACTAAGGACCTAGGTGATTTACATCTTTGTGATCAGTTCTGATTTGTGAAAGTTTATTTGATCCTTCTCAAAAAACTTCTGCAGAAGAATAGACATATTTGACAACCATAATTATTGATCGATGAGCTTACACCTGATGTTCTTGGCCACATAATGAGGCATTTATCTCACCCAAACGTGGTTCTAAATCTGAATCAGTCATCAAAGAAACCTTCAACAGAGGGAAGCTCTCAGGAGACAATTTATCTGACCTCAGTGTTCTTTTGAAGGTTGGGAGTTTTTTTAGAGGGGCATGGTTTAGATGAACCATGTCCTGAAACTTTTTTTATCTCTCCATCGGCTGTGAAGAAGTCCTGAAGGGACAAGCTCAGACTCAGATGATTAGATGAGTATCATCAGCACTGTCCTTTCAGGGGAAAACAACATATTCACAGAATTTTCCATAGGGATGTTTATCAGATACCATTTATTTTTGTCTGAAACTCTGAAGTGTTGAATTCTGCCTTTTTGTGGCAGGCTTGTTAATGTCTCAAAGCACTGTAGGATGTCCCAGAGTCCTGCAGAATGATGCAGAAAGGTCCTAATGCTACAGAGTTACATATAGCTGCCATTTGGAGTCTGATCTCAAATGCCGAGTGACTTTGTGTCATTCCGAGTGTACGTACAAACAAAATCTTGCTGTCTTCTTTTTGGTGGCTGCCAGCTACATTTAAACAGCTTGAAAACTTCTCACCTATTTTGATATTAAAACTTTCAAATATCTATTCTAATTATGTGGAAATATGCAGAGTATTTCCAGCAACATGCTGAGAATCACCTGCTGTAAATATGAATTTGTATTTTTCCATGTGGATGAAACTATAATCGTATTCCATTCCACTTTTTTTAAAGATTAAAAAGACCAAAAAATTTCTTTTAATAAGAAGTGAAATTTGCACGCTACTTCCAACCAAAATATGGTTTGTTTGTCCTTTTAAGAAACCACTGAATAAGCACATTTTGTCTTTTGCTCTACTGATTGAATTATTTTTTTCATGGTCTTTTTAGCTCATGCCCAGATTGCATCAGCTTCAGAACATAGCTCTAATGAAATACAGTATTGTGAAAGTGTTCTCCATAGCTGTCTGTAATACATTTCCTAAATAAATACAAATTAAAATCATAAGAGTAGACTGTGCATCAAAAGCCTTCTTTCTCAGTTCTTGGCATCTGTGGGACTTGGCCGGTATTCTGTTTTGCCAGTTGAACCAAGTAAGAGTTGGTATAATGATCCTACTCAGTCTGACCAACATCTTTTGTGTATCCTTGGAGGTTTTTCTCATCGCTTATGACTTACAGTTGAACAGGGAAGAATTTTACTCTTTGCAGCCCTCAGACACTGTGCAATGCAGTGCTTGGATGAATAGTTCCCTTTAATAAAAAAGATCAGTGCAATTTTATCTTCATATTCATATCTACCACATGAAAGCAAGAGCTCACACTGTAACTTAATGCTGTTTCCGAGCATAAGAACTCCTCTCATTGATCAAAGGTTTTATCCTATTTATTCTTCCCTACAAACACAACTTGTTGATGGGAAAGTTAAGGCTACATTTTGTCCTGTCATCATGTAAAAACTTAATTTACATTGCAGGAATTAAAAAAGTAGCTCAATAGCAGAATGTAGCCCATAGGTTATAAACACGCAAATTAATGCTCTTCAACAGTTTTTATAGAAAAACTTTAATGGCTAAGTGGTAACCATTTTGTCTAAGTAGCCTTGTGAAATTCAAACAGATATAATTAATCAACTCACATCACAATGACTTTAAAGTGTCCCCACTCCTTTTTTTTTTTTATTTTTTCCAAAATAAATTCTCCTGTTCTTGAAAAAAGTTGAGCAAAGTTTACTTCATTGCTGAGTGTGGCAGTGCATTACACATTTCAGCTGTGCACATGGCTGATGGACTCAGCACCATATCCCTTCCTGAGACAAGGAGAACTCCCGCTGATCTTGTTGCAATGTCCTGATGGGCCAAACTTTCCTCTTCTGGATTCCGGAGGTAAATACAAGATTTCATTCACTGACAGTGGCATTGTCAACAACACAGCAGGAGTTCATGGAGAAGTTTCTATGAAGCATGAATATTGAGGAAGGAGGCTGAAAGGGGTCAAATTTCAGTAAAGGAGGAGGATAGAAATGGAGATAATACCTAAGTGGAGCAAGGGACAAGGCAAGAAATAGTGCCTTTCTGGAACTACTTCTTCTGAATCTGACCTAATCTGAGAATCATGAGGATAATTTTTATCAGCTCTGCAAATTATAGTTGGATTTGCATTTAAATTAGGTTAATATTATGGGGTTTAGGGACATAATGCAGAAGCTGAAACCATAAGTATGTGTATGTTAACAGATGCTACAGCATAAGGAAATAGAGTGCTCTCTGGTCTTTCAGAAGAGGGTGTCCTGAGCAAACTATCTCACCTGTCCTACCCTAGATGCAAACAGTAAGAAAAAAAAAAAAGAGTAAAACAAATATGAAGAACTGGCCCTAAGTAAAAAAATGCTCAGAGCAGGATCAGAGTGTCCCAAGAGGGACTAACCAGGGTCTAAGCAGTTACAAGTGCTAAAACCTGTGGTTTGCCCTCTCAAAGACCAATGTTTAGCTCTCTGTGCTCAGACACAACTGGAAGTCTGCACAGTCCAGCAGCTATGCTGTTAGGGAAGGGCAGGCAAAACCAGAATAGTATGAGATAGCTGGGATGCAGAAAAACCTGGCATTAGAAATGGTAATTGGATCACAGGTTGTACAAGGAGGATCAAGAAGTGAGCAAGGTGGGAAGTGGTGTAACTAACTTTTAAGATGGGCTAGTCAAGAAATCAGTTCAGAATGGCAAACAGGGAATTAAACGAAGGACTCTGTTTTTTAAATGATTAAAACCAAATGGAGTATGATACTCTTATGAAGAGCAGCTGATGATGGGTGCTGTCGCATAAAAGACAACTTTTAGAAAAAATAGCTTCTCAAAAATATACCGGTCAATATACCTGTCGAGGAAGAAAGTGTCTTATAAAAGTGAAGACAGCTCCAAGTGGGCTGGATGTTATAGTTTCTATGGGCTTGACTCAGGAGTATAGTTAAACTAGATGAGTAGATAAATCTAGTCTGGTGGAATAACCGCATGCAACTTTGTACATGACACAGTCCCTGAGCAAGTGACCTGGCGTCAAACGCATCCTTGCACTGGAAGGTTGGGAGTTCAATCCCCAGCTGGCGTTAAGGCTCAGCCTTGGCCCCTGACACGAATTTAACTGAAATCTGCTCTGTCTTCAAGGAGCTAAAAAAGTCTTGTCAGTTTGAGTAAATAATGGAAGATCAAAGGTAGCTACCTTTCTGTGCTGAGATTGCAGGGGAAGACTGATCATCATTTAGCATTATCTGACTTTTAGGCTGGATTTTCATACACAGTCTGATATCACTTCAGATGAAAGGACATTTTAAATTCCTCCACTTAATAGCAAACTTGAACTGTAAAATACAATGCATTTTAGAGGCATTTTACACAGAATTTAAATATATTCATACCTTTGAGTGATGCACAAATCAGTAACTGGAAAAATTCCTCACTCCTCTCCTTCCTGGGCTACTATATAATTTTATTGCAGCAAATGTGGTATTTCTGTAATTTAAAGCTACATTCTGGAATACATTTTGTTTCATTATCACTGTACAGTAAAAATGCCTCTTCCAACTTCTGTCTGAATCTTTGAAGCTAGAGAAAAGCTTTGGATTTTTGATCTACTGATAAAACATATTTTAATGGATGAAGAGTCAGAAAAACACTTAACAATTTTGTAATTTCCCAGAGAGATTAAAAGACTTTGCTATGCAATCTTCCCACCCAAAACATTGGAAACAAATCTGGACCAAATCACAGAATGTTCTTTCTTCTTTTTTTTTTCCTCTTTGCCCACACCAAGATTCCTGCTACAGCTCAGGAGTGCATCTGAGAATTCACATCTAATTTAGATGGATTCTATGGTTTCCTGTTTGTTATTTCAAGAGGACTTCTGGCTGAGGCACTCACGGGTTCCTCTGGAATGCAAGCTATCCTGTTTACTGAGTGCAAGACAGCACCTTGTCAACATATTAAATGTTAAAATAGTGCAGGTCCTTTGGTCTTGCACAGCATAACAGATTTCACAGTGCATTGGTTAATGCAATTCATTTAGGATAGCCCTGAGTCCTAATCCTGGTTCCCAGGACAGTTCAAATGTTTTGAAATTAAAAAGTTCAACTTCTTTTTTAAGTTGGATAGCTAAGTGCATTAAGGTACATATACTTCTACCTTCTTTTCCATCCACCCAATGAATCTTTCATTTGTTTCTGTGCAACATTACAGACTCGAGAACTTTCTTGAGATGCCTTTCTTCCAGCATCAGGAGAGGTAAGAGCCTGAATCAACATAAGCAGGGGATTTAGTGCATCTCTGCAGTTTCCCGTGACTCAGAGGAAGGACCTTTACCCGCAACATCAACTCTTACTCTAGGTGTATTTTTGAAGTGTGAGCCCTGATCGGTTTAAATTAAACAGTGTAGAGCTACCTTGCTGAAGTGATTACCAGGATGTGTACGCCAAGGCAATGAAGGTAATTCCCAGCTGCTCTCCAGGAGGGAGCAGAGCCAGAGGGAGCCTGGTCCTTCCTCAGGGACCAGCGCGCACCACACTGAACAGCAAGTTCTCAGCCTGGCCTCTTTCACTCCGACTACTCTGAGCAGCGTAAGCTGTTTACTTGCTCAGTGCTATACACTTGAAGGCTTTAGTACTTACTTGTCAATTCTTCTACTACCTTGAAAATTGCAATGATTTTTTTTGTTGTTGTTTTTTTTTTTTTTTTTTTTTTATCCAGTGCCTCTCATTTTAAAAACTTTTCATTGCTTCCCAGCCGAGGGTCTTTCCAGGCTAGCTGAATCTCATATCTTCCCTTCATCACCTAGCTTATGACTCCACAGAGAGCACTTCTTGGCTGCCACATTTTGAATAGTTTCATGTGCAAAAGCACATTCAAGTGCAATATTGCTCAAAATCTCAACAATGTTTAATAAATGCTGTTAAATGAACTGGCCTATGTACACCCTGCTAGGTTTTTGGAGATAGGGAAAGCAAATAAGCAAAATAATATGGAAAAGAAAATCTCCCAAGCACAGATAATGGAAGCCAGCTCCAATATATTCAATAGCAAAATACTTGATTTCACACTGTATCTGCCAAGCCAAAAACTTTGTTTATGAGCATGCCTGTAGCACTTCAGGGTTTGTGATCTGCAGTTAGGTCTGAACTGTGTGGTATGAAAAAACCAGCGTAAAAGCCCTAAAGAAAACCAATATTTGTTTCCTTTTAATTATTTTCACATTTTAAAGCTGTCAGGTAATGGAAAAATGCATCTTACTATTTTAGCATTAAAAAGCAAGAAAATACACATCCCGAACAAGGTGGAAGTTTCTGTATTGCAGAGTGTCTATGTATCATATAACTTCCTTGATCAATCTAATTCCTGGAATATTTTTAAAAGCCTATCCTTAATATAATATATTAAATAACAGAACACATTTTGTCATTTATTACTGTTTTTATTTTCTACTTCTAAACAGATAGTGAAATAATGTTGAAAGGAAAACCCATATCATTCCTTGGTCTTGCTTGTTCTGACTTACTAGGACAAAATGCAATAAACAAGTACGTTTTAAAAACTTATCCCAATTTCCCCTTCTTTTCTCAAAAAAACACTCCTGTAGTTTAATGAGAATAAAATTAAATCCATTCTGCAAAAATCATATACACATGCTTAATGTTCTGCACATGACTAGTTTCAATGAAGTTAATGGATTTTAGTTGTTATCGGAGGTAAGTGAGAATTCATTATATGAGAAGACTTCCTCTATTTAGAGGAAATAAAATTTAAACTACACAGTCTAGAAGTAATGAGCTTACTATAAATCAGCTACTTTATTGTAATGCTATGGTTGAACAATTAAATTAAAACTAAGACCCAGAATCCACAGGAAATCAAATTTGATGAATCAGACCTTCAGTTATTGCAAACTCATACAGATTAAAGTCAAAGACGCAGTGTTTGAACCATATGACTCTTTAGTGAAACGTTTCTATAGCAAAATAAAGTAACTTTTCCAGTTTCTTGAATATCTTGCAATTAGTACATAGTTGCATGACTGTGATATCTTATTATTTATGCCTAGTTTTTACATCCAGGAGATAATTAGTAGAATTACTTGATCTGGAGTCCATGCATGCCTTGAGTATTTCTGTTGCATGCCATTTACTAATCTTTCCCCAAAGAGATTATTCTAATATGCAAAATCCTAAATGACTCCAAATAGCTATAGTCATTTTGAAAAGGCTGTGAAATATATTATCTTTCTTCACGTTAGAAGTCTATTAATTTCTCAACAGAATAAATCTGACCTTAAATCTCCAGAGACTTTAAATTCATGGACAGTAACAAATATGGCCTTGAAAACTTCCGAATTACCTAGAAAGCTATACTTTAATGAATAGTTTTCCTTCAGACCTGCCAATGAACTCTGTCTATGCCCCATGAAATCCACATGCTTGAGGGCTGCCTATTATGAGATGCTTAGTGGATCCACGTCCCCATCCAATTTCTGTGAAAATCCTTCTTTTTTTCCCTTCAAAAATATGAAACAACATGTCAGTAAGTTTGATCATGTACAAATCATTCTTGGTTACAATATGGATTAATAACAATTCTACGTTTCTGAAAACAAAACCTTTAAGCATTTTACTAAAAAAAAAAGGTACTCGTCTCATTCCATTTGTCTGTAGTTATTTTAGGATAAAATACAAACGTTATTTTTAAAATATTGATGGCTTCTAACATTATAAACTCAGGTGAAATCTCACAGCATGGGGTTATACTATAGTCAGAGGGTTATCGGAAATATTTGGCTTTGAAGTATATCATGTGGCTATCACCTCTGGAAGTGAGGTATATATGGTATGGATATATATGTGTGTGAGCGCACACAGTTATGTGCAGACTGCAAACCTCAGCCAGATATTGTTATTGTTGGTTACGGAGAATGTTTGTGAATCAAACACTGAGAATAACCACTCTTTCTGAGGTTGACCGCAGCATAAAATGGGAAGATTGATTTTCAGAGTGTTAACACTTCTTTAGAGAAAAGCTGCAGCATATGGGAGAAGTAAAATGGTTTATAAAGAACGTGTGTATTTAGTCAGCCTGGACATTGCCAAAGATTAGGGATCTTTGGTGGCTGTTGTTTGCTCAGTTATTGATGAGAAATCGAAGTAAGCTCTGCCAGAGGAATGACAGCCAACGTGCGATACAGATCCTGTGTGGTGCTAAGAATACTCCGCTGTTGTGGCTCCATGAGGACAGGGGAAGGGGAAGGGGAAGGGGAAGTGGAAGGGGAAGGGGAAGGGGAAGGGGAAGGGGAAAGGGGGAAGGGAAGGGAAGGGAAGGGAAGTGGAAGGGAAGGGAAGGGAAGGGAAGGGAATCACCCAAATGACATAAGGTTAAATTTTTTTCATTCCTTGTATGAGCATTTATGGAAAAGAGGGATATCTCCCTCTGTCTTTCTCCCTGTCGTGGTTTAACCCCAGCCAGCAACTAAACACCACGCAGCCGCTCACTCACTCCCCCCCACCCAGTGGGACGGGGGAGAAAATTGGGAAAAGAAGCAAAACCCGTGGGTTGAGATAAGAACGGTTTAATAGAACAGAAAAGAAGAAACTAATAATGATAATGATAACACTAATAAAATGACAACAGTAATAATGAAAGGATTGGAATGTACAAATGATGCGCAGTGCAATTGCTCACCACCTGCCGACTGACACCCAGCCAGTCCCCGAGCGGCGATTCCCCACCCCCACTTCCCCGTTCCTATACTGGATGGGACGTCCCATGGTATGGAATACACTGTTGGCCAGTTTGGGTCAGCTGCCCTGGCTGTGTCCTGTGCCAACTTCTTGTGCCCCTCCAGCTTTCTCGCTGGCTGGGCATGAGAAGCTGAAAAATCCTTGACTTTAGTCTAAACACTACTGAGCAACAACTGAAAACATCAGTGTTATCAACATTCTTCGCATACTGAACTCAAAACATAGCACTGTACCAGCTACTAGAAGACAGTTAACTCTATCCCAGCTGAAACCAGGACACTCCCCAAAATGGCAATCATATCCAAGGAAGTATAAGGTGACCAGTGGCACTTATTGTTCCTATAAGTAGCAACGGTTGTCCATAAGAACAGATCCCCAAAACCCCACCTAATGTCTTCACTGGTGTGGTGATGAGTAGACAGAGTATGTCACAGAAAGCTACCTCAGGGGCAATACAGTTGGAAGCTTTGTGTTCAAGCAGATATGTAGCAAAAGATAGGCATATAATTTCTTTGGTGGTCATTTGAAGGCTTTAGTCATTTTTTAGTACTCTCAGTAAGTACAAATGACATCATACCTGGCCTGGTAATTTAAAATAGTGTGGCATGGTTAGAGAGGTTCTACACTTTAAACACTGGAGCAAGTCCCACAGAGGCATGAGCCAAAGACTTCCAACAGAGAAATAATTTTCCTGTACCCCATCTAGCCATTAATAAAAAAAAATCTACATCATTAATAATAATAACAACAGCAACAACATTATCCTGTATTTTATTGTATTGATTATACAAGCTAAGTTTTTTGGGTATGACTTGTTTCGTATCGATGTTTATATAAATGAATTCAAGTGAACAGAGCACATAATAGTCACTTATGTATACAGCTAAGCTTGCTCTTATAGTCATATTTATACCTTCGATAAGTGGAGAAGTCTTTCTTCACTTTCTTTACTGAACACCACTGTACATTAAGTCTTTCTCCAGCATTCTTTCTTTCACTTCCAAAACTAAAGATTTTTTTTTGACCATATTGAAAAGAAGTCTACATAAACATTCTGCTTGATTTGTTTCAGAGAACTCACCAGGTGCAGGCCACACAGGACTTTGTAACAGAGACATCACAGCGTTGAAACTGTCTATATGCTATACAGCTTGTCTTTTTTTCCTGCTATTTCTCCAGTGCTTCAACTATGCTACAACAGGTAAAGTGAGGAGAGAAATGGATACCAAGCAGCACCATCAAATGAATCACAGTGCTGAATATAAGTTTTAAATGAATCCCCACAGAAATTAAATTTAAAGGACGTGAACTCCACAGATTTTAAATAACCGTTCTGTGATATCCAAGTAAATGTTGGGTTCACTGGAACATAGGTCAGGAAAGGTCTTCAAGGGTGGCTATCAAGCATAAACACTAAGTGCTTCCTAACTAACACACAAAGGACATAGTGAAAGTCTAGCGAGGATGGGCCTCTTATCTTTCTGGGAGAAAATTCCCAGTGTCTTTTTGAGGTGGGAGAAGTGGCATCAGCCAAGGTGAAAAGACATTTGGCTTATGTGCCAGCCTTCCTGCCCTGTATCTGTACTACTTGTGATCTGGGTGTAAAGGAGATGGGAGGATTTTTCGGAGCAGCGGATTACGCCTGCCCCAGCGGTGAGGTCTGTCCAACCCCCAGGCAGGCAGGCAGCTGGTGCTGGAGTCATCTCAGCTGGTTTCAGGCTTAGGCTGAACAGGAGGAGACAGAGTGTGTTAAAAACACTGAAACATGAATGTTTAACCTATGAGCACAGATGATATAATCACATTTTTAAATTTAATGCCACAGTGGTGATCACCAAAATACCATGCCATTTAGGGTTATTAACTTTTTAATGACTTGTTGCTTGCAATAAATTATGAGAAAGTTTGATCTCACACTCCTACCTTAATTTGAATTGATTTTTCTTTGCCTTTAAAGAAATTACCACTTGAAAAGGCCGCCGGCAGGAGAGTGGAATGCACGTCAGTTGAGCAGAAACTGAAGGAAATAAAAAACACGTCTATCTGCATGGTGTAGGAGTTTGGCACTGAACACAATAGTATCACTCCTGAGTGGTTAGTCACAAGGGTATCCAGCTGTAAAAAAAAAAGTTCAGATTTGGCTTTAAGTCAGGACCTACTGTTTTTCAGCAGGACTGGAAATGTACAAAGCATAAAATATTTTTGATGGTGCCAGAAAGGGTTTAATTTACACAGAACTCAGCACTATGGGTATGAGACCCCCCCAGGTTTTGAGAGGAGATGCAGTTCTACAGACTAGTGGGCTCGATGTTTGGAAAAGCTAGAAAAAGTAATCGGCTTCAACAACCAATGGGAATACTCCTATTTTTATTTTACATTATTCATCTAGCATGAAATGAGAATATACTTGAATAAAGCATATTGGAAGCAATATTCTCCCCGTGAATGAGGTTGTTATTGTGAAGTAGGAAAAATTTTCCCTGAAGCAGGAAAAAACCTCACATTTTTTTCATGCTATTTTCATGTCTTTCTCCTTTTTATTATGCATTCTCCTATGAATGCATAATAGTTTGTTATCAGCTTTATTTCTGTTTGTTTTCAAAGGTAATAATAATCTTTGTGTAAAAAGCTTACTGCTTTGTTTTTCTAGACTAGTTTATTGGAAAGGTACAAGAGAAATCCCTATGCATGTATTTCCAAGAGACAGTGGAGTTTTATTATTCTTATTGCTACTGCGGTTTTTAAATGGACAGATATATTTCTAAAACTAAAAATAAACCACCTCTTGGTCCAGCCTTTTGGAGACTGTTTTGATTACAATGGAAAATTACTAAATAAAAGTACGCATGAACAGCTCATGTTCAGATATAAACCTTTACACTCCACTGACATGTATCATTTTTCTCTCTCCTTAGTTCTTTTTAGTCAAAAGTATTCTCTTGAGTCTTCCAGTCCTTCTAGCTGGTTAGCTCACTCTTACTTTATAACTTGGTAACTCCGCTGCTTGGTAACTGCCACTTCTCCTTCTGTAGGTCAGTTTGCTGTCAGCTTTGCCCCCTCTAACGCTCATCACTTCTACTCTTGTGTTAAATCAGTCATGGGATATGTAGTCTCCCGGCCCTCTTTCTTACAGTTTCTAAATTTACTGTCAGATTTGGTAGTGGTCATTCAAAAAACTATCTTGTTCTTGATTTCTGCTTTTAATGACAGTATTTTTATATAAATTATATAAAATCTTTCTCCCTTTTCACGAAATTTTGCTTTACTTTGACCTTGCTCGTGAGAAAGAACTGACTACAAATGTGCATGTCATTTGAGTGTTTTCATATGAGACCTTATTCCACAAATGTTCTTTGCCTGATGGCCACCTACCTGTCTGACCTTTAAAGATGAACAAGTTCTTTAGGAAATTATGCTTTCAGAAGAACACTATAAAAGTAAGGAAAGCTGATGAATGCAAAGTACGTGAAAAAAGAAGTTTGACTCAGAACTGGCTGTATTTTAGTTTTACAGACCATTTTTTGTGTTTCTGCACTAGTGTCTGTTTCTTTGTGCTTTGTCTTTTTCTAACATCTGGCTCAGAAAAAGAAAAAAAGAGATGCCAACATAGTTCATACTCTGTCACAACATAAAAGACATGTATTAAATGTGATTGTAAGTTTCCATGGCCCAGTGCAAATTTACTTATTGTTCTGATCATGTACTCCGATGTCTGCTCTTGATATCTGAGTGTGCTTGAGAGCCACTTAAATTTTCCACTTCTGAGACATGAATTTCCCACAATCTGTAACTGTCGTGCTTGGCTGGAGCAAAAGTACTCAGGTGAGGCAGGAATTCAGTGGGGCAGCAGCAGCTTACAGCATGTAGGGTAATGGAGATTTTGAGCAGGGTTGGGAACTATCAGACAGCCTTGAGGCTGTGATAAATAAAGTAGAGTCATGTCACAGCCTCCAAAACTTGCTGGGATGGCTTGAGGCTCAGTGCAGACGTGCTGTCAGAGCCCTTACCTAGTTTTTCAGGCAAGTTTGGCAGCACAGTGAGCTCTGTGCTCTCATAGCTATATTACTTGCAGCATCCATCACTCCTATTTTAAAGTTAGGGTGGGCATGTGATAGGTAATGACAGCTTCTCAGCTGTCTCAGGCTGAAAATGGGGGACCAACAGAGAGACATCGCAGAAACATAACCTGAAGATTTCAATTTAAAAAAAGACAACTGGTTTGATATGTTAATCTCAAAAAACCCAAAACAACTTGCCCCAAACCGCTTCTTAGTATTAATGTTTCCTCTATTCCCATCCTATTAGTACATTCTAAAAGTTGCTACGGTGCAACCTGTCCTGTTGTCTTACTGGAGAGTAAGGAGATGTATTGATACATCTCACAGGAGATGTTTTGGTGTCCTTCAACTAATAAGAGGAGCTAACCTAAGAATAGTAACGGTAGAAGAATACGACTGTTGATATTACATGTGTATTTACACTAATTTGAATGACGTTGGACTATGTTAAAAACATTACAATGCAAATTTGAGATTTCCCTTCTCTGTTTATTTAATGATAATGTGTTACATTTATCCTGGCATATTCAGAATCTGTGCATGTCAGAACAGGTAGAAACCACCTCTTTTTCCCAGCTGATGACATCACATTGAACTTACTTGTACATAACATACTGTGAGAAAATATGAATTTGCTAAGAATCACTTGATAAAAACAATGGAAGGATCAAGGGCAGAAGGGGTTTATCTATGAAGATATCTAAATAATGTTATTAATAATAATGATGGAGCACAATGAGAGTGAATGGTAGAAAGAGGGACTAGGTAAATATAATGGAAGAAAATAAGGAATCAGAAAATATTATATAAGTTATATATAAGGAATTTCCATATGAAGAAAATCTTCCTGTCTAAAACTAATAAGTCTATGAGTTTGCCTCCAAAAAGTTTTACTAAAAGTGTTGCTGAAAAATGAAAGGAAAAGAATGAAAATATTTGAGATACATGACAGGTACATGCCAAAGTGGCATGGGCTCAGCCAAACACATGGGGTCTTTTCTATTTCTATAATTCATAGTCCAGATCAACAGACATGGACTTGTGCTTACCTCTGTCTTTCTCACCATGGTAATAATTTTTATTTCTTTCCTGCCATTGTTTTCTTGCAGATTACTTTTCTGACCAGATATTACCTCTAGTGATATGTCTCTTAGGCTTCTCTTTCTCTTACATTTATGTTCCCTCAGTTGACAAAGGTATTATTGCAGTTTTTGCACTAGCTTTATGATTATTGCTCACTGGAAGCTTTTGTGAGGTAACAAACTGTATAAGAATTTATGTTTTCTGAAGCACTTTTCACTAGAAAGCCGTGGTGTCCTAAACAAGCGAGTGTGCTCATGATATAGAGAGGTGCACTGCACATTTTAGGAAAGTCTTGTCTTCTCTTCTAACACCTTTCTCCAGTTTCATCTCTTTATGCAACAGAATGACATTTTTCTCCTTTCTACACCTGTTTTCATTATTCTTTTCCTCCTTTTGCTCCCCCCACTTTCTTCCAGTTAGTTTTTGCGTTCTGCAATACTACTAAGCAAAGTGCAGTGCATTGCAGCATTTAGCCAGAAGCCAATTTCAGATGACAGTGATAATTAAAGTCAAACACTATGCTTGCTCCTGTTGCCAGGGAGAATATGCGATAGCACCCGTGCTCAAGGAACATCTTATTTTCCTACTGCAGCCCACAAAATGAGCTATCATGGGAGGAAGGTCAGAAGGAAGGCTAGAAGATGTCCTTGAGCTTCTTCACCAGGCTGTTGCTATCTTCCTGTGAAAAGCTTCTTTGTAACTCCTTATCTGTTTAAGCACTGGCTATAATGATTTCTTTTCAACTGGCTTTCTGACCCTCTTCTTTGTTTGGTCCTTTTTCTCTCTGCTTAGATCATATAATCTGATTCCACCAGCGAAACATGATGTTTTCCTGTGTCTCAGTTCGTTGTCCCAGACTCCTATTGCAAATGATATCTACCTGATTTACAGTGATTGTAACTTCCCTGTTATTTCCTCCTTTTCTTCTCACCTGAAAAACTTCTGTGAGAGTGAATGGCAGACAAGATAGCCTTAGCATGTTCTGAAGATCATGCACGTGGCAGATTTCCGATGAAAGCCCTGAAATCTCAAAGCAGTTTTAAATCTCCCCCCAAATACTTGACTCTGTACTTGGCAAAGGAGGAGGTATACAAGTGATATTTGTGCATGTATTTGCAGGAATATAAAACATGCATTAATTTCAACATATATTAAAACAGTAGGAAGAGGGAAAAATAAATAAAAAAATCATATTGGCTTTGGAAAGTGAAATAGACTTTTGCTTTTCTTTACTAACTGTGACTAAAGATCTTTTTAAGCTGATGATGTTATTCTGGCTGGTAGAATGTGGGTGAAAGAGTAAAGTGTTTTAGGCAGGATTCAGGCTGTCTTCTGACTTAATCTTAACCTGTTTAAAACGTGAAAGCTTCAAAGATTCCAAGAAAAAACAAGTATCCTGTACTATTGCCAGAGAAAAACTCACTGATTCCTTTCAAAGCTCAGAACACTCAATGTTTCTCAATTCTTTCTATTTATTACTTGTCCTTTACATACATTTCTGAAAATAATAGATAAGATGTTGTTATTGGACCACAGCTTAGTAGTTACAGCTTTTGATTTTCTATAATAAGAAAAAAAGAACATTGTTTTGTATAAAGAGACACTATTTCAAAAAGGCTAAAATGTGATGTTGGGAAAGAATTCCTCCTCAGAAGCCTTTATTATGTTTTCATGGCCTTACTTTTCAGAAAGGAAATTCAAACTTTTCATTGTTTGCTTTGTTGTTGGAAACATGAGGAATCAATGACATTGCTGGGGATATCATCACAGAATCACAGAATACCAGGTTGGAAGGGACCTCAAGGACCATCCGATCCATCCTTTCTTGGCAAAAGCACGGTCTAGACAAGATGGCCCAGCACCCTGTCCAGCTGAATCTTAAAAGTGTCCAGTGTTGGGGAATCCACCGCTTCCCTGGGGAGATTATTCCAATGCCTGATTGTTCTCACTGCGAAAAATTTTCCTCGTGTCCAATCGGCATCTCCCCAGGAATAACTTGTACCCATTACCCCTCGTCTTTTCCACGTGACTTCTTGTAAAAAGGGAGTCTCCATCTTCTTTGTAGCCACCCTTTAAATACCGGAACATGGTGGAAAGGTCTCCCCTAAGCCTTCTTTTCTCAAGGCCGAACAAACCCAGTTCTCTCAGCCTTTCCTCATATGGCAGGCTTCCAAGTCCTTTGCTCATCTTTGTGGCCCTTCTCTGGACCCTCTCCAGCCTGTCCACGGCTTTTTTCCATAGCGGGGACCAAAACTGAACACGGTATTCCAGGTGTGGCCTGACAAGCGCTGAGTAGAGTGGGATAATGACTTCTTTATCTCTGCTGGGGATGCCCTTGTTGATGCAGCCCAGCATCCTGTTGGCTTTCTTTGCCGCAGCAGCACACTGTTCACTCATACTGAGCTGGTTGTCCACCATAGAGTTAAATAGAACATAATATTTGGCTTTTTCAGGCAGTTTGAGGAGTGAGTCTCAGCAGAGTAGTACAACAGGTACCAGACTCCTACAGAAGAATCATCATCCTAAATTTGATTGAAATTTTTATCTAAAACAACAGTGTCTCTATCACTGCAAAGATGGAGTCAGATTAGGTCTCACTGCAAGATGAATCCACACAAACGGTTTTATATTCCGTCTGTAATGCCCCATCTTAATGCCTTTCTGAAGCACAAACTCGTCAGGCTGATGAACTCTACAAATAAGAAAAATCTTCTTACATGAGCTTTTATTCATTTTGGGTTAACCTTTTATTGCAATAACCTGAAACAAACGACAGATTGATAAGAATATGAAATGCTTCTTTAATGAACTGTCGCAACTTAGACCTTCAGGCTACTGACATATAAATCCCTTTTATATTGTCTGAACAATTACAGTGGATTTGTGACTGATAACTGACTGCTGTGGATTAACATCTTTGTTTGTAATGTGGTCAGACTCAGGTTTTATGGTTAAGAAGTCCATTTTGTGTCACACAAACTCCCCTTGTCTGTGCTTTTTTTAACTTTCAAGTCACAGAAGTGGTTGACATCTTTTGGGTACCAAATGGTCAATGAGTGTATGTGATCTCTTATGTTGCCAAAAAATCATACTTTCTCTGAGTTTCTTGTTTACTGAGATTTAGTTAATCCAACTAGCTAATTTGATTTTAGCCCATTTGTCTTAACCAGTGAAGTATTGCAATGTAAGCTGGGAAAGGTAAGTTCCCTGGGTTTTTTTTGCCGACTGGAACTTGGAAGTCATTCTTGTTTGGAATAGAAGGATATCTTCCCTAATACATCTTCAGATATCTCACATCACATCTCACGGTGTTATTTGGAATGCGATTCAAACATAGTGTTTAATCTGATAAACATATAACTATTACTTGGGTGCTCCTCCTGACTGCTATTGCTTCCAAGTCAGGCCTGACACACACTGGGTCTGCATCCATACTGGCTGCTCTGGAAAAGTGTAACAAAAAAATCAGAACTATTCTGTGAACAGCAAAGTGGCTATATAACTAAAGTTAACATACATCTTTTCCATGATTGCAATAAATAATGGAAGACGAAAAAACAAACACCTCTCATGGCTGATACAGTTGCATGGTTCTTCCTGTTCAGGAAGAAATGCATAATGTAACTTTTAAATTCCTTCTGCAGTCAGACTAAAAGGGAAGTGACAAAGAACAGAAAGATAAAATCTTCTCCTTTAGAAGAGAACCTCAGATATGCTCCTCTGAAGAAGAGCGGCTTAAAATTTCTTCAGCAAGTGCTCAGAAGAACTCTAGAAATAAGGGTCAGAGCTTGTCTTTCGAAACAACTATGTTTCATGATCTGTGATTTGTAGTAACAGTTTGTTCACCAAAATAATTCTAGATGGTTGACTGATGAGTCAGTTTGAAGGGTGAGCGAGATAGGCACAGCTGAATTACTGTAAATCTGATCTCATGGACTGAAAACAACACGCTCAGCTGAGGACAATATAGCTCCTCTCCAAAATGGCATTGCTAGCATCCTGGGGTACTTCAAGAACGAAACAAAACAACAAGCCAACAAACAAAGAGAAAATATGAGATTGCTCCCAATTTGTTTGTATCCAATCTAAATTAAGTGGAACATGCAAAAAAGAGGAGAAATGTATTACATATGTTCTGTGTAGCATTAGCAGCAGGAAAACGTGGCTGTACTATCAGACTTAAGAAATTTGTTTGTGGGTGACTGTTTTGCCTAAAATACAAGAGACGCAAGGTTTCCATGGTGTTTGGGGTTTTTTTTGTCCTGTTTGTCATCTAGTAACGTGGCACTTTTTAAGACAAATGGCCATTTTCTGAAGAAACTACCATCAATGGGTAGTTGTGGTGATTTGTCTTAACATTAAATCTCCCCACAACACAGTCTGCCACTTTAGAGTGTCTCTTTCACAATGCCTTCCCAGTGGATTTAGTCTTGCATTCAAAAGCAGAACTTGTGTTAAATTCACCAATTAAATATGTAATTAACAAAGGGAATTCCATTTTCCTGGCACTTTGGAAGAATAAATGGAAAATATTTGCTTCCTAGATTTGGATGAATGTTTCTAGCATTGCTTAAATTTTTCTGAGGGAGACAGCTATTTAAACATTACGAGGAGAGAGCTTTGTGAAAAGGAAGTGGGTTTTTTTCACTTGGACTATCTAGTGTTCTCTTCAGTGGTACAAGTATTGATGTGTACCTGAAATAAGTATTTTATCTGGTGAAAAGGAAGATCTCATGACCAAAATTCTTAATTCTGCATCTTACTCCTGATTTTAAGTATTTGCTTAAGTTTAAGCATACAAGTATGAATTCTGAAGACTTAATGCTGGCAATTAAACTTCTGCTTAAACTGAGGCATGTATTTTGATTTGGTATTCATTGGTTCTGGGCTGAAGTACCCATCTTCATAAGACAGGATTAATTCCTAAAGGTATCCAAACATCTATTATCTATCTGTCAATAAAATTTCAAACAATCTGCATTCTACTAAAAAAAAAGTACAAAAAAGCTACCTGAATGTTCAAATCACCTGAAAAGGGAAATTTGTGTTTGAGCATATAAGTATGCAATCATGACTTCTGGAGCTTTGTTTCTGTCAGCATCGCTCCCCTGCTCGGCTGTCATTCACCTCCCTTCTCTGTAGTAGGGAAAGATATCTCAATAAAATGACAAGTAATTGCCATTGCTGACGAGGTGATGTCGTAGGTGATTTATGTTGCAGGATAACCAGATGCACATTTCCCATTTTTGAATCCAGAGCCTAATCAGTTTTCATTGATGGATAAATAAAAACTCTGGGGTCCTGAAACCTCACTTAGAAGAGGGCAGTGATACTTTCTGGTCTTAGTGCTAAACAAATGACACCTTTTTCGAGTGACTTTATTAGAAAATAGGAATTTTTTTTTTAAAGTAGGTACTGAAAGATGCTGTACTAGGTTTAGGCAACTTTAACATTTGGTTTCGCTGAGGGAAAACTTGACTGTTTTCCTTTCCTTCTATTGTTGAAGAATGACATGGTCTCAATTATGCTTTATTTACAAAACTCCATTTCCAGAGATCAAAACTATACTCTGAGAGAAATATGGCTTCAATTTTTTCCTTGGATGGAGTGGTTTTATCAACACACAGAATTTCTTGTAAAATATATCCTAGAGAGAATATAAAAAATAAAAGTTTAATGTTTTTCTAAATGTCCCATCTGATTGATGTATTCCCAGTAGAGTGATTTAACTGCTTCATTGCTGTGACCTATATGCTAATTCTGATAGTAGAAATTCTACACATTTGAAAAGTGAAATGGGAAAATTTAGAGTGAAGGACATGACATTTGGTACTGAAAACCAAAGGAAATATTCTGTCCCCTCCAGAGCCATTGCCAGTTGGACATTTGACAAAACTAATTGGACATTTGACAGGAAAACAGTGAGTAATTCTACATTTTACTCAGTATTGGAGTACATTGTGTTCATTTTGTTCCTGCAGTGTTTGACTATTCATTTCTTCTTTATCAATATGAAACTGTTTATAACTAATTTGCCTTGAGATTTATATTTTGAGTTGATTAAATCTATTCATTACACACTTTAGGGACTTACTTAATTCAGTCTCCAGATTTGCTGTAATAGCTCCTTACGGACTTTTTGGAATCCTCAGTTAAATTAAATTGTCCTAGCTCTACTGGCTTAAATGAAAATATGATCATTTACAGCTGATGATCTGTACCCCAACAATTGTTAACTTTAGCACATGAAGACCAAAATCACTAAGAAAATAGCCATTGCTCTCACAACTAGACCTGAAAAACAAAGCCAGATGGCATCTGCAGTCACTTAAGGCTACTCATTTCACATGCATTTAGTTAAGAGTTTGGAGGGAACAGTTTTGGGGAACATATATACATATCATAAAGCCTGAGAAAGTTATACTAAAGAGGTTAAAGCAATTTGTTAGTTATTGGGATTCTTACAGGGTACATTCCTGTCTTCTGTGTCGTCTTTTTCATTAATAATGTAGTTTTAGCTAATAATGTCTGTATTTCTTGACAAAGGACCTTAATTTTATTTTCTGTTGCTTTGTTGTGTCTCTTTTTCTTAAAATAGAAGAAATTTGAAATGTAAATATGTGGGTTGTTTCTAGTGGATGGAAAACTAGATCAAGTGAGATGAAGCTGATCAAGCATGCAAACATAGTCGAGCTTTGAATAAAGTAGAACTTGATTTTATGGCATGTAGGTTAAATATTGATGTTCCTTCAAAAGCAGTCTTTAAGATTTTCTTTCCATATTTGTCTTTCATCACACCAAGCCACAATATTCCTGGAGAGCCAGACAGAAAATTAAACTGGGGTCTTGAACATGTGATTAAATAAGGGCTGGTTTTCTTAGCAATGAAAATCTAATTTGTTAAATCATATATATGTAATCTGAAGCAGCAAAGAACAATAATACAGTAACTTCTTGATTTGATATCACAGTGTAAATGGGAAATATGACATTTGTTGCCTTGTTACAAAAATCACAGCGCAAAATAATGGAATTAAAATTTTACCTAGGATTTACTTTAGGATTTTTCTCTCTATCACTATAGTTTCTGATATATTCATAGGGAAGTAGAAGGAACATCAAACTATTTAGAAAAGTAGTTTTTATGACAGAGATGTTATTATACTTGGAAAGTCTATTTTCTGTTGCAAGACACATAAGTCACTACATGGAGCTTTTTCAAACTTTGGGTGCTATGTTATTCATTGCAGCCCTTCAGAAGGTAACCGGCCCCAAGACAGAGCCCCACGCTATATCACCGCACGACGATATTTTGTAATGAACTGCCTGTGTCATAAGCTTTAGTGCCAACCATTCAGCTGATTCAGACATTACTTTATTCTAGAGTTTCTTCAGTCCTGCTGGGTTTTGTGTAAGTTTGCCTAGGTTTTGACCTGATAATGGATAACCCGGCAAAAGCTTGCGTGTCCCCTGAAATCCACAGGTAGCTACATGGCGGGGCACTGGTGTCGCCTAGGGTACTGCTTGAGCTTCTGCGTAGCTCCTTATTGTCCATGTGCTTGGGCTTTTGCCTAGGGTGAGGAAAAAGGTGCACAAAGCTCTTGCACGTGTCCCGACTTTGTCAGACAAGCAGCTGGGCACCCAGGCTGGGCTGCTGGGAGCAAGGCAGGGGACTCTGCCACACGCGTGACACAGACCTCATGAGCTGTGGGAAGGCGATGTGAGGTACGATGGATGAAGAGGCGCTGGCTCAGGAGGGATGCTGAAAAGACAGATATATTATGGTAGGAAAGGATGAAACAGAATTACATTCTGAGAGGGGTGGGGAGGAAGAACTTTTGGCTTTATTTTGGAATACAGGACTGTTTTAACTGTGTTACAGTGAAGATTTCACATGCACTGAAAATGGATGCAAAATGTTCATTATCAAAAGTCCTTTGCTAAAGCGATGCTGAAGGCTGTATTGTACTCAACATTTTTAATGCAACTTGTTCGGTGAGTAACATGGAAAATAATCATGAAAATACCAACAGCAACAAAAATTTAGAAACATACAAAAATAACTGAATTCAGAGCCCTTTTTGACCATTCCTACTTTCTTTGGCAGAAGGAAAATAGGGAAGAGAATCAATTTTGGAGTAGGGATAGATACTCTGGTTGTACATTAAATTGATGTCATTTAAGAGGTAATCTAACTAAGGACAGTGACAATGGCAATGTCTCTACTGTTAAATAAAAAATGGCAGGGACTGATCCTTTGCCCTAAAGTCAAACAGCACTGTACTTGTACCTCACGATGTTTAGTTCTTCCCCTTCAAAGCAGATTAAGCTCTTGTTTTTTTCTGGATGCTGTATTATGTTGTGTGTCTCTAAAGTGCTTTTATTTTCCATTTGCTTTTTGCATTTCTAATGTCTGAAATAGTGAGAGACTTATATAGCTGTTTATCAGAGTGGCATTTTTTTGTGGTGTGAAGCACAACGTGTCACAAAACTGAGGTGCAGTAAAATGCTGTTTGAAAGACAAAGCCTTTCTTGGATAGAGTTGTAGGGACTTTGGAGGGCAGGAGAACTAAATCTAAAGCACAGCTGTTGAAAAAAGAAAACCTTGTAGGAGCAGTTCAAAAAAGAGACAATATGTTGTATAAAGTGACAAGATTGCTGCTGGGCTCTCTTTTGCTTAGGGGTGCAGATGTACCCAGTGAGACAATTTGTTGAGTAAAACAGTGAGTGGGATTCATTTCACCTAACCAAATATGAAACGGTTCTCTAGACCTGTTATATCAATGGAGGAAAACCCCTGGGAATAAATAATTCAAATCATCCGAACAAACAAGGTTGGATGAATCCTACTTCACCAGAGAAATGTATCAGAAGCTTTCCTTCTGTAACATCAGTTTACACTACTGTTTGCATTATTTTTCTCCTGTTATATCATGGGTTATTAATACTTTAAGTAGCACATAGCAAAGAGATTACCAGAGAAAGTATTAAATGTTCATTTCCATTTACATTAGGCCATCAGTACCTCGAAGAGCACAACTTGAACATCAGAGGTTGCCTCAGCCTTTTGACTTGTTAACTGGTAAGTTCTCCCTGTATTCTGAGCAGAGGATATGTTTCAGCAATATGCAAAATAAATTAACCAGGACGAAAAAAAAAGGAACAGAATTACCACACATCTAAAAATTATTTAAAATGAAAACATCATCTGTGGGTCAATAGATGAGGGAGAACAGGTGAAATTTGGTTGCTTACTTATGAGCTTCCTGCCCATGGAAATTGTGAGAACACACACTGTCAGAAAATTATACTATTTGAAACAATGCCCACACAAAGATGCAGGCCAAGCTGTTTCAGAACTGGAGATTTTATCTTTTATCTCTGACCATTCTATTATGATATGGAAGTCCTATCTTCTTTTACTGTTATACTACTGCTAGCATTAAGTTTTGTGTTATTCTGATCCCACAGACATTTATTCCTTGTGATATGATTCACTTCACACATGTAAGTCGGTTGGTCTTTTCAGTTAACTACCTTTCAAGGTGAGTTTTAATCCTTTCTTTATCAGTATATTTAAAAATCACATTGATCACAGTTTACCTTTCTACTTTTTCAGCATGCATATTGTAACCAGATGCTTGAACTATAATTAAAGAAATAATTCTGCTGATCATTTGCATGCAGGTAAAGAAATTCTCCCCAGTACTTTTCAAGCCTTGAGACATTTCAGGTATTTATGGTTACATTGTAAGTTAGAATAAGAATGCCATTTGCCTTATTCTGAGCTGTAAAATACTGGATGCTCATCGCACAGCTTGTGGGATTTTGAATTTTGGGGATTTTTTTTTTTTCATAAAACCGTGTTCATTAACACTGACTATAACTCATTAAAAATATGTGTTTCTGAATGGCTTTCAGAAGTATATCCTGTAAAAATTTGAGTTTAAATAGAATGTAAAATCAAAACAAACTCCCCCGTACAAATTCCACAGTTTGGAAAGTCCCTCTCTGCTTTCCTCCTCCCACACAGTGGATTTGAGAGAGAAAAAATAGTCCTCAGAATTTTCTGTTGTCTCTGCTCGTAATTCCTTGCAGATCCCTCATTGCCATTCACAGTAGTATTTTATTTCCAGATTTTTATAATTTTGTTCACTGTTAATTAATACAATGTTAGCTAAATATTATTGTACTTCATATATTCTTGGAAGTCATACAGTTCATACAAGTACTCATCTAGAAATGACTTACAGTCTTTCACAGTACTCTTTAAACCACAAAAAGGGAATGTTCCTGTATTTTTAATTAATTTCAGAGATGTTTTAGCAACAAGCTACTTAAAATCGCTACATTTATTAATACAATTTAAATTAACTGTGGTGTCATAGTATTACATGTCACTTTATATACATTAGAAAAGTTCTCTTTATTCAAGTTAACCATGATATGATTACAGCATCATTCATTTTAAGAAGACAAAAAAGATCAAAAATGACAACTAACTGAAAAAAACTGCCAAGTATTTTTTCTTTTGTTCATGCTAGAAGTTTGCTAGGATGCTTTGTTAGCCCTGCGACTGTTTTGCCTGTGAAAAGTCCTACTGACGACAAGGAAAATGGGATGTTTGTGGTGTCGGGTTCAAGACTGTGTGATAACTTGTTGCGCCGTGAGAAGACGCTCAGCAGTAGGCAAATGAATTGATTATGAGTTCTCAAGCCCAACAGTTCTCCATACAGAGGAAGTGCCTGGCCTGATAAATGAGCATCCCTCCATGTCATAAAACTGGAGTTTTCACCAGCCTAAGTCTGAACTCTCATTCTCCAGGAACAACAATGATAGCAGCGCATTTACCGTGTCTTTACGTAAACGTGCCTTTCCACCCCTGCTCATCAAGCCGCTGAACAGCTACACGACACACGCGTCCACTACCTAAATGAAGGACAATCGCTGTGTTACATACAGGGGGAGCACGCAGAGTCCTCAGCGAGGAGGGCGACTGAAGTACCGACATCTACCCTTAAGGGATCTGTTCTACTTCAGCAGTTACTCGCCTGCTCTGCTGATCTGCAGCCCTCATGCATAATCCTAAAAACTCCCAGAAACTTTTCTATGGTCATATAGTGAAAGTTTTATTGAAAGTTTTAAACTTACAATGATTTGTTTACAAATTACACTGTGATTATTTGCTATTATTGACTTTGTCTCACTGATGTCACTGAGTACTGACTCAGCGGTCCAGTATTTATAACTGCTTTGCATGGACGTCCTTTGAATTTACAGACCATGGTCTTTTCCTTACTGTGGCATTTGACTGTAGTCCCACCTCCAAGAGACTGCAATCCCACCTCCCAAGGCATTGATCCTTGTTTGTTTGCGGTGCAAAAGACAAAATTGCTCTCAGCCATCTACAGAAGTTCGGCTGGAAACCTTAGCAACGAGACCATCAGTGAACATCAGCTAATGCCTCCCCCATGCACACAAGTACTTTGGGAGGGAAGACATTTCAGGAAGCGAGGTTTCAGCAGCAGATGGTCTGTGTGGAGGTGCTTCTGAATGCATTTTCCCCGACCCATTTAAATATCTATGAACATACACTGTCTGTGTAAGAACTGAATTGAAATGTAGGTGCAATCATGTTATTTGAGCATCTCGCTATTCAGGACTTGACATTCTCTGTCCATTGCATCCTCTGACAGATGCCCCTAAACTTTGTGCTGATTCTGTATATCTTCAGTAGCTTTATATTAACTAGTTCTAGAGGCTTAGTTATCTATACAAACCACTATGTTAATGGAGGGTGGCCTCATTAACATCAAAATGGACTGTGAACATGACTTTCACAGTGCTCATGTTGAGCTCTTATGTTGAGTTTAGATGAACTTTGTATGGCTCCAGTTTTGCACTGTGGTTTATTTATTTCGTTTAATGACTGGGTTTTATTCATATAACAGACATTTAGATTTGTGGTGGGACAGGAGACTCACTTTATAATTCAGCTTTGAAGAATCTCAGACATAACAGATGAGCTGATTGTTTTATCTGTAACTGGTTTTTTTGTCCTCTTGTTTGTAAAATAAACAAGTGGAGATTAGATGATTTCTACAGAGCTATATGCTTTAAGCCAGTGGAATATCAATGGAGTGTATAAAACTCTTTGTTTTCTTGCTCTATATCAATTCCTGAAGAAACAAGTATTTCCTTACAGGAACAGAGAGGATCCTGCAGCAAACTGTCAGTCAAAAGATTGGTGATATGTATCCTTAGTTAAAGTATGTGTGTACTTACATGTTTACTTATGATCTTTATAGACTATTCTATATAATTTAGTGAGTTGTCTGGACATGGTTTACAACACAAGTTATTCATACTCAGCTGATGCAGAAAATCTTTTGGCTGTCTCAAAACACATCACAATCTGGCTAGTTTACAAGAAACTACTTTCAAATTACCTCCTAATGCTAACAATCTCCAGGTCCACTGCATGCCCAAATGTCCAGATTGCTCATAGTCCACACTATAGACAGCAATGGAGATGCAGAAGAATAACAACTTTCTCTTGACCAAAGAAAGGACAATATGTTATACCATGAATATTTTTCATTCCAACTCTTCCCTTTAAAACATAGATATTAGTGAGAAATTGATTTTTAAAAAATCTAGCCCTTTTAGTGTATTCTTAGGGAACTAGTAGAGGTTACATAAAGGGCTTGGCAAATACCATCACATCACCTCATCAAAGAAATATGTACCTTTATTGTCAGGTCTGTGCATAGTCTGAGTGATCCTTTGAACTTTTTACTCCCCCAGAATTTCTCATCTAGAGAATGAGATTAATTGAAGAGCCAAACCACATAAACCAGATGATTTTTTGGCTGTGATGATCCAGTCATTCAAATTCCCGTCTGGACTTCTGTAATTCCTTATAGCTTGTGCCTGACCACACAACACTTGCAAATGTTTCACTAAGTACAGAAACCAGCAGTAGTGCTCTTTTCCGTGTAGAATCGTACCTGTGCTCAGACCCTTCCATTAATATTTGGACCTTTTGCAAAGTGGCTCTGCTCATGCTGGAGATTCGCTAAGTTTGGCAATGCAACCAGCTCTTCTGAAAATTGTGTTCCACAGAGCCAGGCGAACTTCAAAATATCATACACTTTAAAGATTAAATTGTAACTGTGTGGGACAGGGCTACCTGATGAACAAATCCTAGGCTCTGAAACATTACAAGAGGAAAAATAACTGGATATTTGCAGACTTCCCAGTCTCAAAATGAATGTAAAATTCACTGTTTTGATTCATCACTTCTGTAGCTACAGATGGGAGTGTTGAGAAAGAAAGCATATGAAAAAAAGAGGAAAGAAAAGAAGATAAGAGTAAAGAGAGATGAAAATAAAAGTTTAATAAAAATGAAGGGGGCAATGGGGAAGGTAAGCAGAAAAGAACAATAAACCCACAGAAGTTCTATTGACTGGTTGTAGACCAGTACGGAAGAAAATGAGGCATCCTGGCCAATTTTTGTTATGAAAACAGCCTGATGTATGAATTGAAGATATAGACAAATTAAAAGGCAAAGAAGGGGCATAAACAAATCTTCTTTGTGGTGCCACAATCCACCCTGTACACCAGATTTGTAGGTAATTCTGATATTTAAACTGTCCTCCCTATGGCAGAGTTGCTGCACGAATACTTCAAGCTTGTAGTAGGTGTGTAACAAAGACAGTCTCTTCTTCAAATAGCCAAGATGCAGAAGATGGAGTATACAGAAACAAGAAAAAAAGTGCAATTTGCAAATTGATGAGATAGGAAACCTAAAGTTTGCAGCTCGCCCCATCTTTATTCAAATATGAATTGTAAGGTCCTTATTCAGGTTTTTTGTGTTGATTCCCTGTGGGATGTTTTCCAACAGCATCTCTTCACCTAGAGCAGCCCATTCATGCTATCAATGCTATCAGTGAGGCATAACTACAGTAATTTTAGCTCATTGATAGCGCACTTTTACAAAAAAAATGTAGATTTATAGACAGGTCTATTGCGGAAACAAGGAGGTAAGCAAACAAAATAATAAGCACACAGCAACTCTTTAACTTTCATAGTGCTCTGTGAGGAAAGTAAATACCAGGGGGAATACATTAAGAAAATGCTCAACAATTAAGTGATTTCTGAGGGCTGAAGATGGAGTAAACTTTATCTGATCAATACATAAAATTAAAGAAATTTTGGCTTCTAATTCTATTTTCCAATTCCAACATGAGATAAATCCAGTGTCTTGTATTCTGTGTAGAAAACCACATGAAGAGATATTGTATATTTTTTACTGAGAGACAGTTAAAAGTTCAATACCATCTTTCCAGCAAAATGGTAGAATATCATCAGTTCCCTTAACCATTTTAATATGTTCTAGAAACAGAAGTTTTAGTCTTCAAAGGTGAAAATAAACTAACTGTAGCCTGAACAGCCCAGGGGATGATATAGGTTCACAGAAAAATAAACTGTGATTTAACAGCCTTGTCTGATCTTGTGTGAAAGAGCTACAGTATTTGGATATGTCTGGGCAAGATGCCGCCTTATAATTATGCATGAGAAACCCACATATTTCAGCTTAATCCATGCAGCACTAATACCTCCTTTTACAATGTTTGGATTTTTCACTGCATTAAAGTGTTCATTTCTGGAGGTAAAACAGAGAAATCTAAAAGATTTTTTTATCATAGGCAAAGTAATAGTATGTACTTAGTTTCAGCTGTTGTAAGTCATGAGGGTTCTCTGAATCAAAGGGCAAATAGGTAAATAAGGACTTAGAAAATAAAATACCTAAATGAACACAACAGAAACCTAAGCTGTGTGATCCTGTAACATGCTGAAGTTATATACAGGTTTTGTAGCATTTGAAAAAGCTGTCACTTTCAGGAAGGAAATAAATGTGCTTTTTTTCCTACTTCAGAACTCTGTAGTGCTTGCAGATGGTAACATAAAAAATGGAAATCTAACCATGTACTGACTTGAGATATTCTGTAACTTTGCTGGGACATATTTTATCCTGGCAAGATAAACTGTTTATGGCCACTGCTATTTATATTGGAGTATATAACGGAGTTACACTCATCACCGATTCAAAGCTACGCAAGAGTTGGGGACAGCAGTCTCTCATCATGCAAGGTAAGTGACTCATTTGCCAAAGATGTGGGATGAGATTTCACGGGTGGAGCATCAGATGTGAGAAATGGTGTCAGAAAGAGACTGTGAGATATCTGTAGCTGTGCACTGGTTATACCGTGATAAGAAAATATCCAACATACTAAAGAAACATCAGCAATGTTGCTAATACTTACTGGAGGATCATAATACATCTGCAGGTGGAAAATATTCACAAGAAGATAAGAAGTTCAACCTCTTCCACAGATCTTTACAGCTGTAAAAAGGAAGAGCAACAATTTAATTTATAAACTCCAGTGACAGCATGTTAATTTACAGAGGTGAACAAATATAGCAACTATTGTTTATTCTAGTATCATTGAATTAGGCTGTTTGTTAGTAAGGAGTTAGAAGGATGTGCATGCTTGCAGAGCTATACACCTGCGCCCAAACCCATCCATTAATCTTTGGATTAACTAATAAAAGAAGTAAAATACAAATGAGCAGAAGTCAAGAAAAACTTTTACACTGAAGACAAATGGCAGACCAAGAGGTAAACACACAAATTATACCTCATATCTATTTTCATTGTTTGGTTAATACACGTCTATGCAAGCTTGATTTAAATATCTGAACATTAAAATGGAAGTGCATTGACCTATATTATATGAGGTCAAACGAAGATTATCACAATGATCCATTTCATCTTTCCAGTCCATGATTTTACTAACATTGCTGTAGAAGAAGTCGAAAAGGTTCAGTTTCTTTGAAAACATCTAATCCTTAAAGATAAATGAAATATCATATGAATGCATTTTTTTAAATTTTATGAATATTTGACTGGTAAGTGGTTAGGAGCAAAATTAAATGGTTATCATACAGTTAATAGCCATGAAATGCAATTATATATATATTTCTATATTAATTACATATAGCCATTATATTAAATGGATATTAACCAATGCTCAAATTTTATGGCGATTCTCAACCAAAGAGGGAAGGTACTTCCATAGTTTTGTCTCCTTTTCTATACCTGTTGATCGCATCCAGAAAACTTTCAAATATGCTACCATAACCCTATTTTGCCTAATTCTAGTGCTCTTCCTCTTTCTCCTTTCTACCTGTATCCTTAAACCTAAATTTATTTCCCTATAATTTTCTTTTCTTATACTCATCTATTGTGATTCTTCAATTCCATCCATTTCTCACTTTCTATGAAACTTCCTATCACCTAATAGCAAAAATATAGTAGTATGAATTATATTGAGGGTAATCCACACTGTATCTAGCTCTGTCATCACTGTGTATGTAAAACATGTAAATTATCAACATGATCCCTTCCTGCGTTCTTCCCTCCTTCTCTATATTAAATTGTATAGGGAAGCGTATTGCATTGTATGAAAAGTGGGTAAGGAATTTCATTCTCTGAGGTACACTCGCTTCCAGGGGTGTGAACCAAAATGTATTTTTAATTACATTCAGTGGACTGGAAAATAAATTTAAGGGAAAAAAAAATTAAGCTGACATATTATATTTGATTCCTAATGTTGTTGACAGTGTGTTTCAGAAACAGCAACAGCCTTTACAGAAAAAGTTCTCCTTACTTGGGGTTGTATTGTTTTGTTCAGTAAAAATTGCACTCACTGCTAAGGCAACTTTACTTTTTGTCCTGTACTGATTTTTCTCTATGCAGTGGTCTCAGATTCTCAGATTTCCTTCTTTATTCCTTCATTGCTAAAGCTACTACTAATGTCTACTTCTTCATTTATATACTTTTTTTTCGTTGCTATAGTAAAATAGAAGTGTTAGATTATACAACAGTGGTATTCAGATAATTAACAAAGAGATATTGATTCATACTCAATGCTTTATAGACTAACTGTGACATTAGATATTTACTGAGAAAGTGAGACATCTGTCTATAATACAACAGGAATAAAAATGTCATATGTCCTTCAAGATCAATTAAGGAAAGATCTAAGGTTGAAATAAGAGAGAAAAAAGATTACCAGCATAAAGAATTATAAAAATCCCAAACGAAAATAAAAGTACCTTATTACAATATGAAATGTTATTTCTTGTTCAAGGGAACAATTGCTGTGTTTTTATTATGATTTAATATGGAATATAGAATACAGAATATAGAATACAAAAATGCAATACTTATTGAAATGCTGTAAAGTTGCAATTAGGAGAACTCATTCTAAATACCCTGCTGGGCCTGAGTCTTTGAAGCTTAGTAGAGCACCCAAAACCGCTTGCACCACCAGCAGTAAGACTCCAGTCCAAGCTGCAGCCAAAATAGGTCCAGCCTTGGAAGACAATGAAAAATTAAATAGCCAACATCATTGATCAAAATGTAACATGAGTTAATGTAGAGTCAGATCTCCAACAAAATGAACATGTAAGAAGGGAGTTCAAATCGCCAGGTTGTCTGAAAGTATTTACACTGTATGGCAAATCTCTTATCAGTGACAACTGGGATCCTTCTGAAAGATCTTCTTCAAAGAGGAGGAGCAGGAACTTACTAATTTAATGAAAACACAGTTTGTTTATCTTGTTCATGACATAGCTGGATTGCATATGCAAGATCCAGCCCATGACAATTTAACCTTGAGTTACGACTTGCTAAGCTTCTAATTTACTTGTCAAATTGCGAGCATGTCAGAATTGGTACTTTTTCCCTATAAACAGTCACAGAAAAAGTTCTAGCTGGGAGTTATGTTTGCACAGAACACGAACGACAAAGTGCAAGCTGATTACTCTTATCAGTAAAAGCTAATTCAACAAAAAAGAAAACATGTCCTGCAGAGTGAAAAACATATTTCAGTGTCATCTTGGAAGAGAGCTCTGAAAAGGTACTCTTCAATAATCTTTTCATATTTAAAGTATCAAATACACTATTTAATTCATGAACTATATATATTATGCATGACCCCACAATAAACTGGGGAACCATATTCTGTTGATTTAATAGTTTATTTATATTTAAGACATAAATGCTACATATATCTTCCATTAAGTACCTTAAAGTTTTTGAACTAACATATCCCAAGTTTTATTATAGTACTCCTACATTAATAAAACCTAAATATTCTTTGTGTCAAAGGTAAATTATTCTTCCCTTATTTGTGATGATAGAATATTCTGGTGGATTGAACCTTAGCCCTGTTAGCTCCAAACTCTTCCCTTCCTTACTTATCTAAAGAAAACAACTAAAAAGAAGACATTTTTATGCAGGCAGTAGTTAAAGGGGTCCTTATAATGACTTTAGAAGTTAAAGGCTGAAAGTGCTATTGTTTCATTAATAATTAATTAATAATTAGAGATCTGGAACAGCTGCTATATTGATGCTTTTTATCATTCCCCCTGAACAGTAGCTTTCTTCTTTATTTTGAACTTTGCTGAGAATATTCTAGGAATTCTTAAATTTTTTAGAGTTTACACTTTCTTCCGAGGTTGATATAATAGTTATTTCTTTTAATTTTTGATTAAATGGTGAAACTGGTGACTTGGATGTCATGACAAAACTATAACTTTATTTGTAGTTGTTTGCAGAAAATTTAAAACCTCAAACTTTAAAATGTTTGATAGAATCAAATTCATTAGACATAACTGTACAAATTAGAGTTTGTCCAGTATTTGATGCAATCATTTTTTCGTGAAGAAAAAGTGACAAGGAGCCTCTAGAGATATTCAGTCATCAGGAGCTATGTTTATACATCTCATCTGAAAGATCACTGCTCCACTACTGTGAGTTAGTCGATGTTTACTTACTCCATTCATGAGTTATGATTTTTTTTTTTAAATTACGTTCTTCTAATGCATGACATTTCTCTACTATCATTACCTGTCTAGTGACAAGATCTAAATTTAATTTATTAATATAAAAAGATCTGAAAGACAGAGGAACAGCTTCAGCCTAACATATATAAACAGAAAATTTATTAAACTGCCCATTGTACTTGATATTTGAAGAGATGGAATCAGAAGTAAAAGGTGTTTTCGGGATTCTAAACTAGATGTTACCCCAGGGGAAACCATCTGGCAAGTTCAGACTGCAGGAAGCAATAGAAAGCAAAATGTATAAAACTGACTTCATTTGACCTTCAAGACATAAATACGTATCACATTAATGCACTTATAGATAATATGTTGATTGACGGTAAAGAGGGTTTTTAATTGGTATTGTGGTAACCAGTTAAGTCAAGATATGATTATGTGAATCCCTAAAACATATTTTAATACTCTTATGCAGTGCAAAAAAAGAATATAGGTAGTTCAAAAATAGGGTTGAAAATACGTTATTTCACTTCGATGGTACGTTTGTGCTGTATCCTTACTTCAAAGATTTTGCTTGACAGGCATAACAGTTAAATAACAGTGAAATAACCTTAAAGTAATGCAGTCTAGTGACTCTTAGATAATTAGAAATAGTGAATAATTATAATTCCTTCTTTAATTAAAAAAATAGACTAAATATGTTTAATTGAAAAATTTTGCTTACTGTATTTTTCTTTCAAAATTTTATGAAATAAATGTTCAGTCCAAAATCCATCAAAGTAAATGAAATGTTTTGCATTTATTTCAATAAACTTTGGGATCAGGATCAGTATAACTTAATTTAGGAAACTGAGAGGTAATCAAAATAAGCAATCTGAACCTGAAAATGATACAATGGACATATCTATAAATTCACCATTTAGTTGAAGTATCAATTTTAAATCAGAACGTATGAAACAAAATTAATCCACTAATACCAGATTTTTAGGTAAGCTCAGGGGTCATGAAAAATTTCGTGAAGAAGGAAAAACATTATCCAGAGTATGCTATTTAGTAACATTTTTTTTTTAATATAAGAAGTCACTATGGAAAGTAAAGTTATATATTAATATAACTTGGTATCGAATACACAGATATTAAATATACAATCATACTGAAATCAATGTACTTATCAGATTAACTATCACCTATAATCCTTCTGTGCTTTTATCTCTGGAGTCAGAGGTCTTAGAGAAAAAGTACAGTGAAGATTTAAAATGGAATCTGGATAAACCACAACTTGGCTCTAAGAAGCTTTGAGTATCCTGATGCATCGGTCAGATTAGTGAGGTAATTTGTCTGAGATGACAGAAAATACTTGGTACTGACTCAGAATTATATGGTGCTCAAACCAGAAAAAAAGTAAATTTTTTTAGAACAATTAAGACATTACAGAGTACTGAAAAACTCTCTGCAGGCACGGGTTTCATAAGATTTCTACTCTTTGTGATTGATTAGATGTTTGAATTCAAAAAACCTGAATTATTCATCAAAACCAAAATTTTAGTCCTTTGAAGTTTGTCCAACTTAAGTTTTAGCTATTTCCCGTTTCTAATAATGTCTACAGAACTCCATGCAATAACAGAATTTCTTGAAGATCAACCATTCCATCTGGTCCAGCTTATATTAGTCCCTACTATGGTTATTCTTAGACATCCTGTTTCTCCGCTGTACCCATACACATATCTACAACAGGAGGAGAATTACATAAAAGAGTGTGATTTGACTTTTTTTTTTCCCACAAGCAATATCATCCGTTAGCCATGTACATTATGTGGTACATACCTGTAAAAGTAAACTTCATCATTACCTTTACAGCTGTTTGAAAGATAGTAGGTAGATAGGTACAAATACTCAGTGGACTGAATTTCTAATCTTTTAGCTTATCTTATAATTATCATTGCCAGTAGCAATACCTTCAAAGCATTTCTAGTCATTATAACAAGAAACCATTTCCTCTAAACTTTTAAAAATGCACTTATGGAATACTATATTTGCCATATTTACTTACTAAACTATCAATTGCAAATAATTTATAACAGATAATAGAATTCTGAGGAAGTTCTAGACAAAATGTTGTCCTTAGAATATGTTGATTTTTCAAAAGTAAAAATTTCCACGGGTAGCAAAGTGAAATTCAAAGGTACAAAACATAATTTCTCATGAAAATAAGAACAAAAGGGGGGGTAATGCAAGGCAAGGCAAGTTTTTAGAACAAAAGAACAGTGCCCACAGTTTTGGAGAGCTGAATGAAACTTCTGATCTGATTTTCAGGTATGCTATATATTTTGATTTCTGGAAAGAAAAATAATACATCACCCTTCTAAATGATACTGCTTTTCTCAGTGTAGAATGGGAATATTTTAAACATCTCTATTTTTTTCCTGGTGCCAAAAGTTTGTGCATTTCATGAGAGTTTTATATGTACTGTAAACCATTCAGAGCAATATCTGCCCAAGGCTGTCTGCGATATATGCCTTTCATCATTTAGTGTTCATAAAGAGGAATGAAACTTTCAGAAATAGGCAAAAATTCCTTTCAGATGTCAGGATACTAGGAATTAAATCTGCACAGAATTTAGTGTGTGAATAAATATCCTATGTGATAAATTTATTTTTTTTGTGATTCTCTCATAAGAACAGTTATGCTAGCATGCTTGCATGCAGAGAACATTCTTGTTAGACTTGCAAACAACAGAAACGATTTTATTTACCTTGAAACTAGAAAGATATGAAAATTTAAATCCTGAACGTGCATAACCTCTGCCTTTCCTCTAAATGGAAAGCCATTATCATAGCTTCTTTGTACTACAACCAGATTTCATTCCTTTATTTTCATCTTGACCACTAATAGATGTGAATGCTGAAATAATATGTGGCTGTGTCAACAAAGGTTTATTTATGGCAGCCAGCTAAAGGGCATGTGATAAAAACTGTCATTTCTAATAGAAATGATGATATAGATTTGGTACACAGTCTACAGTACATGGCAAGTACATCAAGCTCAAAGTGTGTATCTATAGTCCAAGAGGAAAGAATGAACTATTGTATGGCTTAATTTTTCAATTCTTTTTTTTTTAATATACCTGTGTGATGGACATCATTGGAAATACAGTAGTTAACCTGTTTTGCAATTACAGATTTTGGCATTTCACCTCTTTTTAGATACATGCATTGTCTGCATCTGAGCTGCAGAGACTTTTAGAGTACAACTAATCTGACCTACTCTGAACATCTTAAGATAAGGTGACTTTTACCCTTTCTTTGTCTTGACTACAATGAGTCAAACTAACAAAGGTGAGTAATACCTCCGTAGATCGCTAACTCATTGGTGACTGTTCTCAGATTAATCCCATTCTTGACATTTTCACTGTTCTTGGGTTTCTCTGTGTACATATGTGTTGTTCCTGTTAATGTATATATGAATGTGGATAGGGGGACAGTTACTTTCCCTGGTAGAAGCTGATTTATCTGTTCAGTCATGACACCATCCCTATAGCAGGTAAAAATCTGATAGCAATGTGTAATTCCCGATAGAGAAGAATTTATCTATTTTCCAGTCAACTTATCAGGGCCACTTTGGTTCCACCATATTATTGAGATAACGCTTGTACCTGGCACCAGTCAATTGGGATTCTGTGAACTCATATGTCCTATGCAAGAGCACAGTGTGTTTGTTACTGGTTATCACATGAATAACAGCCCAAAATGACTTTATATCCAATGTGAAAACAGTAAATCCTTTCTGTTTTCCTCAAGGATCACTCCAGCACTGAGAATTTTTGGACCTCACTATTTTCTTGAAGAAGTTAAAAGTAATTATTTTAATATCTATTTGCTTATACAATTTCTAATTTAAAAACTTAAATATCTAATAAGGTATTCTATTTAAAGACTCTGCTATAGTAAACCTATCATTCAAGTAGAAAATGAATGCTTAAGACATTATTTTATAAAATTCAGTGTTTATTTATACTTTTTTTAAAGTGAGCAATCTAAAAGGCAAATTAATTACAGAACATCCATTTTGATTTTATTTCACTTTGCTCAGTAAAATAGCAAGTTAACTTTTTACTAATTATGATGATTCAAGAAAATTACAATTCCATTAAAATGATCTCAAGACAGAGCTCGGTAGTCAGGTACCATGCTGGCCTTTTTCCTTCATGCTCTAATGGCAACATTCTTCTACTTTTCTATTTAAACACATCTGTGGCAGTTTACCCTAGATCTTTTTTTCTACATGAAACACATTTATGGATGCTATTGCTTTTTTGCTGATAAAATAAATGCCCAGCATTGTGTTTTTTCTCAGCTCATAGTAAGGTTGGTGAGACTAGCTGGTGCACCAGGATATAATCCTTGGGCTGAAATCGGGTTTGGCTTATGATTTGATGCATCCTCCTAATAAGTATTATTTAATGTAAGCAATGAGAAAGAACAATTTTGAGGGCTTGGGCTTGGATGTTATTAATTCAGGACCTCAAGCTGACTCTGACCAATCTCAGGCTTGAAGATTTTCAGGCTTAGGAGAACATAATTTTGGTCTGAAGAATACATTTTTAAAAAGATGCTTTTATTGTAATTACCTTTATCATTTATTCTGAGTACAGTTCAAATGGTCTTTAGTGTCAATCTGAAACTGAGTTAGTTTAGGGGAATAAGATATATTTTTAAAACAAAATCAGTAGTAGTCAGTGGTTTGTCTGAGCCAAAGCAATGTCTAAGGGTCTACTGACAGTAATGGAGCTGGCAGTGGTGGAAAGTGAAAACTGAATACTTGAAGTTAAAGGTGACTAAAGCTGGTACTCATTAATGCCATTAGAAACTTAAAAAGTAGCTGGAGGAAGGAACATATTTTGGTGCTTACTACTTTATGCTAACTTACATACTAAAAACTTAACATGCCCAACAATTTCAAGCAAGGGGTTATGTGTAAAAGCATGTCACTTTTTTCTGGGAAAAAAAAAAAATCCTTTCCCCTTTTTAGATCTATTTCTAGATCTTCAGATTTCTATTTCTTTGCAAGTAAAAGGGAATGTCTGGTTTAAAGCTGAGTTTTTTGTTACTTTATTATAAGGTGACAACTCTTAATAGGCCATCAAAGTTTAGCTTTCACATTCAAAGGAAAGAATTAACAGGTAGTGCACATGTGAAATGGTGAAATACAAGCATCAGTCCATTTGTTATTCAATTACACATTCCTGTTAATAGAAGTACTCACCGACTGTGTGTTTCCATATGTGCCTTAAGTTTCTATTCATTGCATCATTGTTATTACCAAACACCTTTAAAGTCTGTTTAAGATAATTAAAATATATATTAAAGAGCCCAGACAGTAAGCAGCAACAGCAGAGGTAAGAGTAGATGTGGTTCCCTACATAGTTCAGCCAACATGTTTGCAGTAAGACCATGGAACATGTGTTGGAGGATGAAAATCATAGAATTGCACATAATTCAGTATAGACAAGCCAAATTTATAAGGGAAATAACATTCTCTCGGAAGTTCATATGAAGAAGAAATACGTTGTCCTGAAAAAGAATGCCAGCAACATACTAACTCTACACCATTATATTGCCATGGAAAGTGTAATAAGATTCTGAAAGAAAATGGCTGGCATGGGAAATTCCTACACTGGTTGTGTAAATACTACAAATTCAGTATGGTCTTAAGTTCTAATATAATGTCAATGGCAAAAGCTAAGCCCATATCTCGCCTCACTTTAATTTCAGATTTCTATTTTAAGATGTGTATTAAATATAAATTGTATTTTATTTATAACAATGTAAGTCAAACTATATGATGACACCTAAGCAAAATGAAAATGAGAGAAGTGTAAACAAGAGCAGAACTTGGTTACTTGAATTTGAGGGTAGATTCTTTAGAGATTCTATGCTGATTTTTTCTTTATAGCCACTTTTAGCTGTATTAGATGAAGATGTAATGACTGTAAACACTTCTATTTTCCTTTGCTATGAAAGTATATGAAGCCTCCATTAATTTTCCAACACTATAAATGGCTAGACATCCTGGAGTGCCCCAATGAGTCAGGCTCCAGTTTTCGACCTTATGAATGTGAGCAATAACTCGTGACCTCTCTACCTAAGGAATTTTATAAGGAGTAGGCATGTCGATTTCTTGAGCAAGCAACGCTCTAAAGGTGGAAACAATTTTGAAGTAAAGCTGAAGTAGTTTGGAGAATCCTATATAAAATACCAATAAAATAATAGAGGTTGTGACAAACGTGGATTGCTGTTATTACAATGTTCATCAAACTGAACAAAAACTTGGGAAAAACCTATTGGCCACCTTCCATACACCTTTGATAGCTGCATCATTCACCTGACATCAAGTATTACTTTTTCTCCTTGCCATAGGAAGGTTCTGCTTTAATTGTTGCTGTGTGCACTCACCCTCTTAGATGACAACATGGAGAACACAAAACTGAATGAAAAGCAGATAGTCTCAAAAAATGGAAGAAGTGTATATGAACAGAAGGAAAAAAAAAAGAATTTAAAGAGCATAGATTTTATCGGGTGGAAAGGGGAAGAGGAAAATGGTTGACTTACAGTAACTTTGAAATAGGATTTAATAAAATGGAGAGCCAAAGCATAGGGATTCATGTTTTCCTACATGATTTCTAGCTTTTTCTAGTGCACAAATGCTAAGCAGTCTTTTGGGAAATACCTTAGTCACAAGCTAGTCTGGCAGACGCTGCTTTATGAAAACAGACTTTTTTTTAAAATGTAGTTGCCCGAAATTAAGTTTTGAATCACAAATAAATCTTAAGAAGTGTGAGGAATCCAAAATATTATTGAAGTCATTATGAGCCGTGTGTATTTAGCAGATTTTTGCTAACTTGTGGATTTAAGACACCGACTTTAGAGATAAGCCTGAAATATTTTGCTGAAGTATTTTCTCTCCTTAACTATACTATAAAACTGGAGAAGATGGGATTTTCTGAAGTTGTACAAACCTATCATCTCAAGAGAGCTGTATGCATTGTCAACAGCAAATTGCCAATTGCCGTACTTGCTACTACACTGTTGAGAGAATTATCAGCATCTGGTGTCTCCAAAGATTAGCTGTCAAATTGCCTGATCGATTTGACTAGGAGAGAATCATTTAAGTAGGAAAGGTAATCTGGTGTGCTGATAGGTTCCAAGAGAAAGGAAGGAGAATATATAACCTCAGGGTAGACTTATTTAATTTAGGGAAATATTCTGATGTTGATCCACCCACACAAAGGTAACAATGAGGTGAAGTTTACAGGTGTTCTGGTTTCAGCTGGGGTAGAGTTAATTTTCTTCCTACAGGTGTTCTGGTTTCAGCTGGGGTAGAGTTAATTTTCTTCCTAGTAACTGGTACAGTGTGTTTTGGATTTAGTTTGAGAAGAATGTTGATAACACACTGATGTTTTATTTGTTGCTAAGTCCCGCTTATCCTAAATTAAGGATTTTTCAGTTTCCCATGCTCTGCCAGCAAGCAGGTGTACAAGAAGTTGGGAGGGGACACAGCCAGGACAGCTGACCCGAACTAGCCAAAGGGATATTCCATACCATAGGACGTCACGCTCGGTATATAAACTGGGGGGAGTTGGCCGGGAGGGGCAGATCACTGCTCGGGCATCCATCAGCTGGTGGTGAGCAATTGCGTTGTGCATCACTTGTATTTTCTTGGGTAATTTCTCTCTTTTTTTGTTATATTCCTTTCAATTGCAATTATTATTATTATTGCTATTATATTTGTATTATTGTTATTATTATAATAATATTTTAAAATTTTTATTTTGTTTTGGTTATTAAACCGTTCTTATCTCAACCCACGTGTTTTACTTTTTTTCCTGATTCTCCTCCCTATTCCACCTGGAGCGGGGAGGAATGAGCGAGCAGCTGGGTGGTGGTTAGTTGCTGGCTGGGGTTAAACCACAGCAACAGGGCAAACACAGTAGCTCTAATATTGACATACTTGATAAATTCTTTTCAGTTATTTATTTTGTTCATAAAGTTGTCTAGTAAAGTGAATTTTGCAATTTTTACCTTCAGCAAATATATTAATTCTGTAAGTCTGGGAGTGCAAGGAAGAGCAACTGATGAATTTGCTGATTGCCAGGTTGATTGATAAATAACAAAGACAGCATTCATAAGAATTATAAATAAATATTAGAAGACAGCTTTCCACAAAAAAAATCCCCCAACCCCCCCAACCTTCCTTTGCCATAGGTACTGCTAATTCTGAACATATACATTTCATATTTAACTTAATCGCAGAAAAGAAAAGCAAGTGACAGTATGCCAGTAGACCATGTAAAGGCAACATAAACAGGCTGTTGATTTTCTCCTCCTGCATTTTCACCCTGAATTAGACAGGGTGACTCCCATATTATTTGCCCTGTGAACTCGGTAAATAATATGGGATTTACCCTGTCCCTTCAACAACAGACCAAGACTTGCAAGACAAGTGTAAGGTCTTGCACCTGGGAAAATATAATCCAGCACAGGCTGGGATCTACCTGGCTGAGGAGCAGCTCTGTGGAAAGGGACCTGGGTGTCCTGGTGGACAACCATCTCAATATGAGTGAACAGTGTGCTGCTGCGGCAAAGAAAGCCAACAGGATGCTGGGCTGCATCAACAAGGGCATCCCCAGCAGAGATAAAGAAGTCATTATCCCACTCTACTCAGCGCTTGTCAGGCCACACCTGGAATACCGTGTTCAGTTTTGGTCCCCGCTATGGAAAAAAGCCGTGGACAGGCTGGAGAGGGTCCAGAGAAGGGCCACAAAGATGATCAAAGGACTTGGAAGCCTGCCATATGAGGAAAGGCTGAGAGAACTGGGTTTGTTCGGCCTTGAGAAAAGAAGGCTTAGGGGAGACCTTTCCACCATGTTCCGGTATTTAAAGGGTGGCTACAAAGAAGATGGAGACTCCCTTTTTACAAGAAGTCACGTGGAAAAGACGAGGGGTAATGGGTACAAGTTATTCCTGGGGAGATGCCGATTGGACACGAGGAAAATTTTTCGCAGTGAGAACAATCAGCCGTTGGAATAATCTCCCCAGGGAAGCGGTGGATTCCCCAACACTGGACGCTTTTAAGATTCAGCTGGACAGGGTGCTGGGCCATCTTGTTTAGACTGTGCTTTTGCCAAGAAAAGATGGGTCGGATGGTCCTTGAGGTCCCTTCCAACCTGGTATTCTATGATTTTATGATTCTATGAATATACCATGTTAAATTTTATTGTGTTTTCCAAATGTCAATGAAATAGTTTTAGGAAAACTATTTTTTGCTGTTTCACATTTTAATAAGTACTTTTATATAAATTCATATTTAATATTGCCAAATAACTACATAACATTTTAGAGGATTTTCTTTCAATACACAGATTGCAATATTTCCAGTTATTTACTTTAAGTTGAACTCTTACCGGACAGAAACAAACTTGTGAGAGATCAGGTCAAGAGCACAATTTTAATCTGAAATGCTAAACTAAATAATTTAATTATATATACATATATACACAAAATTGTATACATGGCTACACATATAAGATAGAGTTTTATCCCTGCTTTGTGTATACAGTGCATATGGCATACAAGACATGAAGTTTTTGCCTTAGTTACTGTCTGTTAAGAGTTAAGAATTAGAAAGTTTGGGTTTTTTTCATGGTTATGTACCAGAACCTATAGAATATGCTTAAAATTGATTTGTGATGAGAAGATATGAAATGAGATCCAGATTCCATTTTTAATCTCTTTTGTTATATGCTGTTCTCTCATGGTCTGTTAATAATTTTTCCTGAGTAAGCAGATTTCTATCTTTGTGCCCCGTGGTTGCATTTCAGAAGAGCCTGACATACACCATAAATTTATCACTGAATTTCTAAAGATGGAGATAAAATCCACTACTCATTTCCCTGTCAAATCAACTTTTAATGGAAGTTTGAGGCTTTGTCCTGTGTGAGGTAAAAGAAAAAAAAAAAAACCCCAAACACAAAACCCCAGCAAATTAAGAGCAGGCTGGGATTTTTATTATTTTGGAGAAAACTACTTAAAACAAGACCAATGAGACTATAACCAGAATGAAAAATTAATAAGACATTCTAAATAGAATCCATTACATGGCTTATATTCAAGAAAATATATTATCGTATTTGAAGAACAATTTATAGTTAAAACCATATGGAAACTTCTTTTACGGTTCCTTAGGCATTGGCATGATGCATAATTCTTTGCTACAGTGAAAAACATAGAAAAGTGGCATGTTGTCATCAGTAAAGCCTTTCAAGGCTATACCTGTTTACACAGAAAGAAGGGTATTGCCACATTTGAACTGGTACCAAACAGCATGATTTTGTCCAAATTCAGTTCTTAGAAGTGTGATAGATACAAAATTTGATACAAAATCCTACATGTCCTTTTTCTTATGGGAACAACTCTCAAGAACAGCAATGTAAAATTAAAGAAGTTTTAGCTAAAAACTGAATCATTCTCCCTAGATTAATACAGCCCAGTGATCTAGATAAGAATAGTTGGATAATTGGGACAACGGACAAATGTATAAATAACAGCAGTTAAGTATTCCAACATGTGTTACCATTTCCATTTCACTACATTTATTCTAATTAAAAGGATTATCTTGGCATTCTGTGTGTTTTGTTGTACCATGAAATCATAATGTATAATTGTCAGACCTGCGGCAACAGTATAAAGTTACAAATTAAGGTTAATAATTCCAATCTAAGATCAAATGCTGACTGGTGAGGGAAGACTATGTTTATAAAATTTTACTATTAAAATTATATTAAAGGAAATAAAATGATGGCATTTTCTAAAAATGTTCAGTTATTTCACATGGCTTTAGGTAAGAACATGATACTTTCACTGGCGTGTAGGTTTTGATGCTTTCAACCTCATAGGTGTCACCTAGGACTCTTATTTAGAATTAATTTCATGATCTTCTATAGGACAAAGTTGATTCTATTGTATTTAAATGAGTTTAAAACTATAATTTTGCCCAAGTTCACATTTATTGCATACTCAGAATTTAGACTCACAAAAAGAAGATGTATATTCCAGGTTTTGGAGTTTTGGCTTAGCTGGATATTGTGACTTGAATGTTATTAATTTCCAGTAGAGTCCAGAATTTAAGCAGCACGTTAATCTGGTTCTGCTGTGTCAGACCACTTTACAGCAGCTACTTCCTGTACAAAACTATTCCATTTAGAGAGAATTGCTTGGAGATTACTGATGTTCAAAAATAGTGCTTCAATCTTTTAAGACTTTTTAAAATCCTTTTGACTCCTCTCAACATATGCACAAAATGACAAAGATAGCTTGCTAGCTAGGCAAACATACAGACATATGGATTTCTGAAGAAATCAACCTGGCTAAGTTTGGCATTGTTTTAAGATCTCAGTCTTTAACTTAATTTATTTTACATAGCCAAAGAGAAGATCATAAAATGGAACACAGCTTGTTAGGTTAATCCATTCATTTTTAAACTAAAATTAATGATAATAGCTTTGAAGTTGATAACATCTTGATATAATATTTGGCAGATACTTGGATACAGTCTGGGGCAGAGGCTTCAATGGCAGCAAACTTTCTTGCAAAAGTCAAATAGATACAAATTTCTTCTGTAAGGGTCACTTGAAATACCAGTCATATCAAAAGCCCCCAAATCAAATAGCATTTCCATAGTCAGCATCACGGCACTCAACCTCAAGTTAAAAAATCTGACTATCATGCACATACACACATGCCACTATATCTAGCACAACCTAATTGCCTTTTTCATCTGTAATTCCAGGTAGTCTGTACAATTTTTACATCTAGTTGCGTAATATTTTAATGTGATTATAAAATTATCAATAAACTTTGAAAAATCTCCTGGAAGGTTGAAGATTAACTTAATGTCATTTCTGCACTACATCCAGCATTGTGCCCTAACTGGCAAATTAGTAGAGCTGATTTTATATCGACAGTAAATAAAAATGCCAATATTAGCTGATTTTGGTGGAAAAAAATCATTATTCTGACTGATATTCCTGTCCTCTTGACATCCCCATGGTCACCACATTTTCTTTAAACTTGCCATTGTATAAGCCATGCCCCAAACCTGCAAGTAGGAAGAAACAGAAAAGCCCATGAAGCAGATTTTAAAATTTGTTGTTCTATAAAGTGTACATATAAGGATTCCTGAATGGCTTCACACTTACTATTGTTATTGATATCACATCTCTTTAATTTAAAAATATATTTGACCAGTATCTGGTACAGTGGTACAGGAACCAGTTCCGTGTGGCTGGGCTACTGTCCCACTGCCACGTGGAATGCCTCTTGCAAACAGTGTGGGACTTTGTGGCAGCGTTTCTGGTGTGGCTATTTATGCATAGTTGACAGCTACATAATGTAGCTCTGTGTGAATAACTGATTGTGTAGACAAAGTGAAAAATTGGAAAATAGATTTGGGTTTGGTCATATTAAAACAAATGAGCCTCCTTTTTATTGCTGAACCAAACCACTGCAAATATTTTGGTCTATATCAAATTAACATCCAGTCATTTTCTTAAATTCTTTTTTCTGCTGTCGTTATCATCTCTGTTGTCTTTGCTTTGCTCCTTGAGAAGACAAAAGTTTTCTTATGAGCAATACACTACGTAAGCTCTTTTTGCTGTGTAGTTGGGCCCACTGTCCGCCTCTTCTGCTCTGCAACAGACCCTGCCCCTTCCCAAGTCTCCATAACACCTCCCACTGATCAGTGAGGAGCTCTGCATATGCTGATTGGTAAGTTAATCAGTGCCGATTGCTCATCTGAAGGTGGCTGAGCTCAGTCCACTTCTCCCTCACTTCTCTTTCAGCCTCAACAGTACTGATCACATTACTTTTTTCTCCTCTAACAAGCTGGGTTTTTTCTTAATCTGTAGGAACTTCATTGTGCTTGAGACATCAAGCCAATATTAAATTTGATTGAAATCTGTCCATGGGTACAAAAGGCTATCAAAGATGGACCGAAAAAAGGATTATTGTAGAACCAGTTTAATTTTAAGTAGATTCATTGTCACAGAGTCATCTTGAAATGAAAGGACAAGATGCTTTGTTTCCAAATTTCAGGATAACCATTTTGTTTAAAAACACCCCTTTCAACTGATATATTCACTGGTTGCCTGATGGCAGTAATTCATCAATTATTTTGAAGGAAAATCTGGATGTTGATTGAATGTGATTTTTCAGATTTAACTCGTTCTATCTTCTCAGCATCTAGTCTGTTGTACAGAGCTTTTCATCTGAACAACTTCAAAGAAGTCTAGAAGTATAGTAAGCAGAATCATTTAAAGTAGTATTTCATGCCAGCTGAAAAGAAGTCCAAGGAAGAAGAATATAACTGATTGCTTGATATAAAACATTTGATGGCTCTTTAGAAGCAGCGGCAAATCCCCAGTCTTTAGATAAGTAAGCTTGAGGGGAATAACTGAAATCTTTCCTCACTCCCGACATTCAAATCTTGTGCACCTCCAGGGACTATTTAATACATGCAGTGTGATGCCTTAAATAAATGAAATGCAAGAAATGGGACATATTAAGGTGCATGTCTTTAAAGCAGCAGAACCAGAGCTCGAGCTGTCATAGGACTCTGCTTTAAGGGCAGTCAGGGTTAATTAATTGACTGGCTGTTCTGGTCAGACTGTCTCAGCTATGATCCTGCCACTTGTGACAAGATTGGGGTGGTTTATTAGCTTTCTTCTTCCTGGTGGTGTATTTCTGCTTGCCATATAAGTGTGGATGGGATGCATGTCCCTGCTATCAAGTTCTGTTTCTCCTACCTAGTGTTCGGCAGAAGGGGTGGTTAAGTTTACTAGGGAGCTAAAGAAGGAAAGGAGAGGAGTGTCTCAAGCTCTTGAACTGATGGCAGAAACCAACGTGCTGCTTTGCTTTAGTGTTATTGTTGGTGCACTGGCTACCTTTAATTCTTTAGCAAAGCCTACAGATTAATAGCTCTAACTTCTAGAAGGGAAGGGGACCCTCACAGTGGTAAATAAAAGGTATTGCTCACTTGGAGGGTTAGGTGAATGAGAAGGGTCTATGGATTCCTTCGTAGGAAAAAAGCAGAGATTAACACACCTAGCATTTGTCTTTTATATTGTGTCTTAGGCAGATTACCTGAGGAAAGCTAAAAATGGGATATATGAGGACTCAAAAATGTCTTCATTGTGAGTTTTATAAATTAGACAGCTAAACGTCATTTAGTCAACTCTCTCTTTTCACCCTTTTCCTCTTAATTGGAGAACAATATTCCCAGGCCGGCCAGCCACCTTCCCTGTATGCACACTACCTGTTTGGCTTGCCATGAATGGCTGGGCAGCCTTAGGCACGCAAGATGCTCACTAATGCTTGCTCACTGTAGGTGTCCCCCACGTTCTCCCATGAACACCTTCTTCTCTTGCTCCTGAACAAAATATTGTGTACATTGAAACTCTCACAGCTCCATCTTGCAGAAAGGCTCTCAGTGCACAGCTGCTCTCTGCTTCCACCAACTTTTTTGTACCATGATGCCCATGAGACATTGTTCTGGGAAACACTGAGGACAGACAGTAATTAGAAATTCCTAGTACCCTGTGGTGAGTGCCAGATGTACATTTACCTTTAGGTACTACCAACCACACATAGAATGCAGTCCTTTTGCAAAGGGAAAATCATACAGATTTTCAGGTTCATGAGGAAACTTGTAAACCATTTTCTGTATTCTCCAAAAGCATTTGTGCATTTATTTGGATTTTGAAGCTCATTAAGCAGCTAAATGTGATGAGAAATGTGAGCAGAAAGAAGCTGGTGGAGGTGGAGAACATATCGAAGAGGACAACATTCACAGGTACTCCAGGGAAGCTATCTACACTCGGAATATCCTTTGGGATGGGCCTCTTCCAAAGAAGACTGCAAAGCAGTCTTCATGGTGAGTGCAAGAAAACTGAGTCACAGGCTGAAAGATTTCATATCTTATGGCCTTTTGGCCTCATACTTGTCAAGAATTAGGTCAGTTAGTATGAGAGTTTGATAGCTAAACCTCTCTCCTTATTTTCTCCATGTGCTCCCCCAGCCCTTCAGTTCCCTTTGCTAATAACCTGGCCTTACTGGACCAGGATGTATACCTTGTTTTTAGCAACCTATCTTGTCTGTTCCCTTTTTAGCCTCTCTCTTCACTGTAATGTCCACTGAGATTGGTAGCTATCTATTCATTCCTGTCTAGCGTCATATATGCTTTAATCTAATTTATGTAATTTTCATTCAAAAAAATTGGACTTGCCTTATCCCCATCCGTCTCTTTGTTTGCACTGTCCTTTAACCCCAAGGCTTGGACAAGTGTTACAGACACTTGTGCAGAGTTAAAATGATGGCAGAGAAAAATATCAATAGGACTGGGGCAGAGTTTATAAATTTTTTTTGGCTGAAGTGGTCAAGGGAACTTGTGTGCACGTATAGAGTAAGCCATTTAGACACCTGGGGATTTTGCACGTCTAAACCTGGACAACTAGAAGATTAAGGTGTTAGGTGACTGCTGAGATCATGGGGAAGTTGCTGAGATAAATTGCAAAACCAGATTTAGTTATGTAGTTCCACCTGGACAACTGATTTAGTGAAGACTAAACTAGATATAAATATATATCTGGTGGTGATGCAATAGCTCTGAAACAAGCCCCCAAAGTTGATATGCCTTTATAAATCAAGATTTTCCATTAAGTTGTCTTCAATTGTGAAAAGTCATAGTAAAAATGAAAATAAAAAGACTTGCATATGTAAGAAGGACAATAAAATTTACTATTCAAATTTAAGCTAATATGACAGTACATCTGTTAAATATCATGGTTGTATTTTGTTAGTCTGAGACAGGATTTTTCCAAATCAGTTTTCCATGAAATCTTATTCATTAGTTTCTACTGTTACCCCTCAAAGACTGTTTTTTGGTTGTTCTTGATGTGACTTTTGCTTGTTTATAAATGGTAAAAACTTTGTTAGCCTTCAGCTAGAAGTTATTTTCTTCTGGCTGATGGTGTGGTTTCCTATCGGTACACTGAACATCACCAGAAAGGACTTAATTGTTTAAAATGCAAAATGTCTGTGCATCCTTTTTCTCCAATATTGTAGCAATATTTCTGTAATTCTGTCTGTAATTCCAAATGTTTGGAGTAACTTCCTTATGTGATGGTATCTCAGCAGCAACTCACATTAATGCTGTGTGGCTAAATAAAACCTCCCCAAAGCTGAGATCTGTAAGACTAGACATGGAAATATTTTTCCCCAAACTGGTTTGTTCTTCACAATATTTGAAATAGTGGTGAAGCTTTTCATCAACATGTGCAATGGCAACATCTTCAGTAAGATCACTGGCTGATTTTGTGCAGATTTCAAAATAGTTTTATTGTACTTTTAAAAAAACTTTGGGGCTGAATGGGAGGAAGGGAAGTGAATGCTCTCAGGAAACATCTGTTCTTTGTTGCTCCTAAAAAATTCAAAAGGTTGGCATATTTTAATTCAAAATAAATTTTGAAAAATTACATACAACTATTATATAAAACCTGATGGAAGTCTTGCTTTACTAAAAGGCAATCACAGTCTCCTTAAACTTGTGTTTGTTGTAATTGCTAAAAAGAGACATAACTTGGAATACATTAGACAAAAGGATAAATCACAAAATCAAACCAACATTGTGTTTGGTATAGAAGATGGTCTCTTTCCTCATAAAACCATCTCCTATGAAAAACCAAACTAAAAAAACTGTGTAGTCTTTTCACCTTCCTACTTCAGCCTTCGGGGTTAGGCGTGCAACTCAGGGTATCTGAGTGATGCTAGCTGCCATAAAGTATGGGAGAGACCCAAGCAAGTAGATCCAGTAAGGTCATGACTCACACATGGGGCACACACACCTCACAAAAATGACTGATTGCCCAACTGCTGTCACTTTGGGACACTCAATTGAAACCAGATTCCAGATTCATGGCTACTAACCGAAACTGTAGAACTAAAATAGTTGACTAAATCAATCAGAGAGTTAGGAACAAATTTTTTAGGGCAGAGGAATCTCTATTAGTTTTAACTCTTTTGGTGTCAACAGAGGGAAAAAGAAAATACCATCAGTCTTAAAAAGTAGCTGGAAAAAAGATTATCTCCCCATCTTCTTACAACAGTCTCCCGCTGTTGGATACCGTTCTGTGAAGTAGTAACTGTTATTCAGAGCTTTGTAGACAAGTTTTAAGATGCAGAGAAAATTGGTGTCATGGGTTCGTGGAAACCGTCTACAAGGAATTTGTTTGGTAGCTTATGTAATTTGTTGACAAGGCTATTATGAAAGTCCTAGAAGAAAGTGGTCCAACATCATGCAAGGAAAGTTTTTTCATTCTGGGTTTTAGACCTGCATGGGGGGTGTGTGTGTGTGTGTGGGGGTGCTTCACAGACAGCAATTCTTAGAAGTCTAATTGAAACTTAAAATGGAAAATATGCTCCCCTGCTCCTTGTCTGCTGGCGAACAAGAAAAAGAAGGAAAAAAAGCAAATGGGAAAAAGAGAAAAGTTTCAGTAGTACCACATCTTCTTAAAATAAAAACTTGTTCCCTTGACAATTCCAAGCATCATTTATAACACATTCCTTATGACTGCACTGAGGATATTTGTCTGATAAGGATATCCTATAAATCAAAAATATATATTATACTTAAGCACAGGAAATAATTTAAGATTTTTCTTACTGATGTAATGAAAAAAAAAAAGATTCCAGGAAAGTTAAAAAAAGTAAAAAATGTTGGTAACTATTATAACTGTCATCTTGCCTGTATGGTAAGAATGTATTTCTTGGGAAATAGAAGAAAGGTACAAATTAGCATAATGAATGCACCCATTTGCTTTTAGCTTGAAGACTAAATGCAAAGTTGGCTTGTAAAACTTCTAGAAAAGTTGTCTTAATATAAACAATTTCCAAAAAATATTTGAATAAACTAATATATTTTAAAATTGATCTTACCATTAAAAAAAGGGAAAGCTTCACAGCAATGGGAACACCAAGTTGGAGTTGATAATTTTTTTGAAAATAAAAAGTTTTATGTCTAAGTAAATTATTCCTGCTTACACATTCCACTATGACACTATTTCTTTCAACCATTTTGTGTTTCATTTTATCTTTTATTCTTTGTGTTGAACTTACTGAGGATCACAGAAAATTATTATGTCTTTTTGCAAACAGAACTATAGCCCTGGGATCTATTTATTCCTCAGTAATGGTAAAGGAATCATTAATGCAACTGCAGCCTTTGGATTTTATATGAAGTCATAGGTTAGATGTAGAGCTTTTGTATATGCTTACTTGGAAAAAAATATTTTTTTCAGGAATTCAGTTTTGAGAAATAGCAACAACTGATCAAATTAAATGTACCAAGCAACATAGCAGGTTAGTATGTGGCAGGAGGAGGTTAAAGTTTATATAATATTGTGGTTTAACCCCAGTTGACAATTAAGCACCATGCAGCTGCTTGCTCACTCTCCCCCTGCCCCACAGTGGGATGGGAGAGAGAATCTGGAAAAAAAAAGTAAAACTTGTAGGTTGAGATAAAGACAGTTTAATAGGACAGAAAAGGAAGGGAGGATAATAATAATAATAATAATATACAAAACAAGTGATGCACAATACAATTGCTCACCACCTGCTGACCAATGCCCAGCTAATCCCCAGCCACGGTGCCCCCCCCGGCCAACTCCCCCCAGTTTATATACTGGGCATGACGTAATACAGTATGGAATACCCCTTTGGCCAGATTGGGTCAGCTGTCCTGGCTGTGTCCCCTCCCAGTTTCTTCTGCACTCCCAGCCTCCGCTGGCAGGGCAGTATGAGAAGCTGAAAAGTTCTTGACTTAGTGTAAACACTGCTTAGCAACAATTAAAACATCAGTGTGTTATCAACTTTCTTCTCATTCTAAATCCAAAACACGGCACTATACCAGCTACTAAGAAGAAAATTAACTTTATTCCAGCCCAAACCAGGACAATAATAATCAAATGCAAACTGAAGTTTCTTTTCTGTAATTGTCTTGTGAGGCCTTTACATCTGATGTCTCTGCACCAGTGGGCTATCACAACATGAGCCCCTGCATCTATGAGTATAGAGACAGCACTTATTGAAAGTAACAGGACACTTACGTTTTGTAAACTTGTGCAGATATTACTGTAGTTGCTACACTTTGATCACATTTTCTAGGCTACATAAGCAATCATAATAAAGAGCTGATTTTTCAAAAACCTTGCAGAGAATCAAATAGCCAGAAAGACATGATGGTAATATTGTTGTATATTAACTGAACCCAGAATTTGAAAAGGGTTGGATTTTTGTTTTGTTTTGTTTTACTTTTGATAAGCTGTGGAAAAATAAAAACATCCATCACAGACTGATATAACACACTGGAATTCAATGTCTTATCTATCAGTATACTGACTTTGGGTTTATCCATCTTTTTTGGAATAACTCTAAGCCTAACTGTGTTTTACATGGAAAAAAATTTGGAAATGCATGTCTTTTTGTCTTAACTTTCTAATTCTTTAGAGAACAATTAATTTTTAAATATAAGGGGAAAAAAAGGAAAAAGTTATATTCTCTTATTTTGGAGCCCGATACAGCCAAATCAAAGGGATTAGCTACGTCTGCAAATCAAGCGCACACTTTAATACCATCCTCGATGGTCAGTAAATTATCTTGTAATCACTTCCCCTTAAAGTTATGAGGGGCATTTCACTCAGCAGTACCGAAACCTACAGCTGTAAATCCAAACTACCAGATGAACAGAGAATTCAAGAAATGGCCACATTCCATCTGATCTCTCTCAAAAAGGCAAGAAACTTAAAATTGCCAAAGAAACGTCTATGAGCATAATCCAAACATTAATTCTTCTGAATACATCAGAAATTTCTGGACTAAAGTCTACACTTTCCCCTAATTTGTGGCTGTCTCAGTCTGGAATTTTGGATCAAGTTTACTCCTATTAAGTCCACTGCAAACTGGAGATCATTAAAACATCAGTTGTAAATCTGAAAATTAACGTGTGTGTATATATAATTAAATCTTGTATCTTTCTTCAAACATAAACTAACATTCATTTGAGTAAAGTTACTTTTTCCAGTTCCCAATATACTGGGTAGTTAGGCCTTGGAGTTCCTTGTAGATATATTTGCCAGTTTCCTCAGAAATTCCTTAGAATCTCTAACGAGACAACGATCCATGCATGTATCAAATGCCACTATAATTAGTCTGGGAAAAACATGCACACTTGAGTGACTGTTCTTACATGGGGATATATTGATCTGTGGGGATGTACTTAAGAATAAAACTATAAAATGGCTTAAGAGAACATTTTAATTATATTTTTAATTAATATTGAATGGTAGTATTTATACATATTTCCTGAAGCAGAACAAAATATTCATTAGTGTATTTTCATTTGCCAAGGACCATGCAGCCTTCGATATAAGGATCTGAGTTTAAAACACAGATTCTTTCGTTGCTGGCCTTTTTGTTCCCCTAGAAGAAAAAACAAAGCATGTTTTTAACTTACTTCTGCTGTCACAAAAGGTATTCATAGACTGCTTCATAAGCAGTAAGTCCTCATGTACTAAACTGAAATTATCTCAAAGTTTTTGAAATACTTTAATTTTGGGACAATAAGGATAATAAATAGGTTTTGGAGAAGTCTTCAGTACCTGTACACTTTTGTTATGAGCTATTTCTGTCATCCGGAATGGATGCATGTATGTGAAGCTACACAGAGTCACTAAGAACAAGAAGGAAAATGAAGGATATTCCCTTTCTCGGGCACTTTGCACAGGGAAGAGTTTGGAAGGACATTTCTAGAGCTCCCACCTGAGTTCATTACCCCACCCACTCTGCCCAAATAGGTTTTCTTCTGTTTACTTTCTGCCTGGCACCCACTCTAGCACTGGCTGAACATCTCTCTGTTGGAAAAGAAAGATGAAAAAAATGCTCTTGGTTAGGAGACCATGCAGTTTTGTAGTTATGGGGAGAGGGAAATGTAATCCTCCTGAGTGGGACTGCAGCCTAGGGCTGTGCCTCCCCCACCTCCTGAGTGGGTATTCTGGCCCTTGGACTCTTACTGAAAAACCACTAGTACCATATCTTGCTTTTCAGCCTTCTTTGAGCAGGGTCACAACACAGAAGTATTAATCAGATTGTAAACATTATATGAAGAATTATCTATATGGTTAGTGTGAGAAAATAGACGTGCTGGATCACTGTCTAAATTTCAAGATGCATTTAAGCTTCTAAGTCCTCTCTCAGGTAGGCTGTCGGTGTGCTGGTTGCCATTTCCCATGTCTTCTACACATAAGACTGAATAGTAATTCCTACCAGGACAAAGTTTTATATATCTGAAACTATTATTTTTGGATCTGAAATTTTCCAGAACTGAGCTCTGGGGAAACAGCAAGTTCTATCTGACATTTTGAGTAAAGACAGTTCAGCTGAACAGAGTGCAAAAAATATGCTTGATAAATTATGAAAGTGTTCTTGTAACTTGGAATTACGCGAGAGCAAGGAAAGTGCTTTCAGTGAGATATATTCAAATTATGACTTAATGGATATCACATGGAGGGCATGGTTAGTGTATGCCTCACCAGATTTTTAACTTAGGACCTGAGGTGTTCCAATAAGCAAGGCTGTGTTCGGCATCCATGACTAATGTAGATGTCTAATGAAAAAAATTGCCAGTGGTGTACATGAGTAATCTGCAACACTCTGCTCTCATGCCCTGCAGCTGTTCTTAAATGTTCACAGTTATGAAGTCTCACACAGTTTTACAGTCATAAGAGAGGGTTTCCCACTTGTCCTTCTGCAGATCGTCCCGATCCAAAGCAGACCGTACTCTGTCACTCCAAGGTTGCTATACATCTGATCTAATTTCTGATGTCTGCAATGAGATTCATATGAGTCATTAGGATGAGGTAAATCCCACCCTACAAATGCTTCTTTGACTATAAAGGATGTCTAAAATAAATTGGTTCAGTGATAAATGTTTACTTAAGAAAGATGAATTTCATTGCTACCGACTTCAGTACATTTGCATCAAGGACAGATGTCTGCTACAAATGTCCATGTTTGTTTTCTGCAAAACAAAGGAAAATATCATATGCGATAAAAATTAGTTTGATGTGGATGTCCTCTAAGCTATGACCGGACAGAACAGAACTTTTTCATCAGAATGATAATATGCTTGTAGGGTCAGATTCTCTTATTATTCTTACTAGTGTAAAGTGGAAGTAATCTGCAAAAGTCAATAGAGGAAAACCGCTGTAAAACATGCACAAACAATCACAAATCAGGTCTGTTGTAGCTCTGAGGTGCATAATAAATTCCTTGCAGGTCAAATTGCCTGTTAAGATAAATACCTTATTTATAATGCAGTATTTTATTTAGAAAATGAAAACTAAACCAAGACATTTCCATTTAAATCAGGCATTATATCTATACAGTCAAAAGTCTATCGTTTCTCAAATATTCTGCTTTCTGCAATCTGTTGGTACAACCTTATTCATTTACTACATAAGGAAATATGAATTTTTGTCAGTCATATATCAGTCTAATTTAAAGTTACATTTTGTGTACCATTTTTCCTCAGGTCTTCAAATGTCTTAGGGTCTAATTCTTATTGTTCTCGACACCTTTGAGGGTCTGGAGTTTGGTGGATATATTCAGGTTTTCCCGTAGTTTCCTTCAACCATCAAATTCACTAGTCAGTAAGTCGGTATGTGCATTTTTTAATTATACAGATAAGTAACTTTCTCCTCTTCTCAGACTTGTGAAAACTGAAGGGAGTTCCATTTTAGTGTTGTAAAACCTGATTAAGTGAAAGGAAAACTAGATGCAGGTTGTCTCCTTTCCTAGGTTCCCTCCAAACTTGTCTGTCTCTGCCTCGATTTTTACAACTACATTAAAAATACAGTTAAAATGGAGTATAAACAAAAAAATTCTATTTATAATTCACTTTAAGGAACAAAGATTTAGAGAAAATGGAAACAGTCTAATCAAGAGGATCAGAAAAGTTGTCTCTCGGTTTTATGAAATTTTAGAAAATCTAATAAAATTAGTAAATGAATAATATTAGGAGTTGCATGGATGGTCCAGAACCTGAAATAGTTTAGAACAAATAACAATTAATACTAACCTCTGTATGTAAATGGTATCTTACATTATGAAAATAAAGGTTATATTTCAAAATGCTCTCAAGCTTAGCAAAAACCTTAGCTACACAGATGTCTTCCAAGTGAAGAAGACAATACAGGGTGTGTCAGCGAAGAAGGATCGCGAAGAACATACATCTGCAAACCACAGTCGCCGCAGTACACCCAGCCATGAGTAGATTTACCCAGCTGGCAGAAAGCAAAGTTCAAATCAAGACCGAAACTGCCAAACAAAATTATTCTGGTTCAAATAGATAGTTCCAGACCTGAAGCTGTCCCCAAACTGTTCCCAGATGTCTTAACCCTAGTCAGACATTTCATTATGGAGCCATGCTGCGAGCCCTCTCGGGCTTGTTTATTCAGGGCTCCAGCGGGGGAGATGAATTCCAGCAGCTTGGAAGAGTACAACTGGAGAGGCAGATGAGGCACTGAGCTGCTCCAGGACTTTCCAGTTTAGATTTCACTAGAACCGAGGCAAGTTTTAGGGAAAGATAATAATACTTAGGCATGTGTTCACACAGAGAATGGTTCCAAAAGCATTTAAATTACATTATTCCTGTGCATTTAAATTACATTATTCTTGTAAGGAGACAGCTAATGGCTGAGTTATGAAATCCTTCTCTGGTACATATAGAGTGAAAATACCCCACACGATAAGACGAGACTGTGTGTTACAACACTGGTATTAATAACCGTCTGTACCTTTATCGCATACGATCCGAAGCATGACTGTTCTTTCCTGGTGAGAACTAGTCATTAAATCAGTGTAGTATTTCCTTCAAATAAATAAGCATACCTTATTTCAGGCAGTCCTCCTGCAATTGCTTGATGATCATCATATTGAAGTAAGATTAAAATTTCTGAAGTGCAAATAAATTCCATCTAAAATTTTACTCAGTTCTTAAACTTGCAGTAAAACAATGTTTTCAAATGGATCTGAACTATTAGTACAGGTAAAGATGGACCTGGCAGAGAAATGAAAGGATCCAAAAGTTAATTTGTGTTTTTTAATTGATACATACATTTCTCTATCTCTATATCTTGGAAAATGTCTGTATTATGTATTTCTACAATGCCTGTCCCAGTTGCTGTTCTGGGTGACCATCTGGAACAATGGTTGCTGTTACTGGGAGTTATCTCCTGAACATGCCCTCTTTCACCACTGTGCAAGGAAAATGCACAAAACCAAGCTGATGGTTAATGTATAGAAAGATCTGCAGGATTTCAGTGGTACCCAGACGTATGTTTCCTTAAAGATGTTTGGACTGAATTGCAGTCAATAATATTGGGGATTTTTTTTTCCACAGTGAACTTCTGTCCAAATAAAGTGTTTTCTCAAAAAGAGGCAGATCTCAAGGTTTTTCGAAGGAATTGGAAAGGCAGGCTAAAAAAAGTTGAGTATCTGACTATTCCAAAGTACTTCAGAGGCTTCATCAGAAAACCTTTGCTATTTGTTTAATGCAATACTTGCATTCAAATGCTTTTTGTAAAATATATTCCCAAATGTAGGGGTATGAATTATTAAAATTATTGACAAGGATGACACATTGTCTTGTATTTTCAAGACTGTGGGATGCATAGATTGTTTAACCTGATTCAGAACGTCTATCTATACCTATAGGTGTTGTTGCTGTAAGTTTGAAAAAAAGAAAAAGTACAGTTAATATTTAATGCGGTGAGAAAATTTGTTCTTTTTCAAAATGGATATGATTCCTTCTATTGTGGGCAAAATAAAATAGCACAATCAATGCAAATAGTGACCGTTTGAGATTTTAAGAGCAACCACTACCATTAGGGTAGGGAAAGTCAATCACTACATGCATGATGAATGGCATCTGGTCTTACATGTCAGTAAGGTTTGCCAAACACCAGCGCTTTGGTATTAAAATAAAAAGGGAAACTTGTGCAGAGATGGTGGACTGCACTGTTGTTAGCTACTAACTTAAAAATGCATCTCCTGAGACCCAGGAGACTTCGGTGGCTACAGCATTCATTCTGTACTGTCCTGCAGACACCATGGGGACAGGAGTTATGAGGAGGGTGTCTAAACCGGAGTAAATAGGAGTGTTTCCAGATTCCTGGGTCTGGATGCACATATAAGTTTGCATCCTGACAGTGTGTCAGGATGAGGCCGTGTGCGCACCGTTTCCCTGGGTATCCTTTTGTCAGGAGACCCGCAGGGGCAGGTTTGCAGGTCATGGGGTGGCACTGCGTTAGACCCTAGTCTGAACTGCCGCGTGCCAAGAGAACAAAATAACCTGGAGTACGCACCGGCTTTGCAGCTGAGGCTGAGCTATCAATACCAACCTTTATTTAAATGAATTAAGGACTTTGTAAAGGCCCCTGCTAAGCTGGGAGCCTGATGTAATGATCTAGCCATATGTCTGGCTGTCATCGAGTCCCAACTTCTGATCTGGGCTTTGATGCTCGTGGCCTCTGCGGTCTTGAGCAAGTTGCTTCTGTGCTCTGTGCCTGCAGAAAGGAACAGTGATACTCCTCCTCCTCCTCCTCACAGAGAGGTTATGCAAATTCATTAGTGACTGTTTGTGAAGGGCTTTGAAGTAGAAAATCACTCCATAATTGCTAAGTATTATTTAATAGCTCTTTTATAGTAGGCATTTCCTTTTGAATTACCCTGCTTGATGTTTCATTAAAATGACATCATGCTCACTTGCAAATTATAGTGGCAGGTCATGTGCTTGCCAGTATAATGAAGCATGAAGAATTATAGACATCCCCCCTAAATAAATTAATCTGCAAGAAGTTATCACTACTGGGGTCAGACTGTAGGTCTCTAGTTTCTCACATCCATGACACTAGCCATATACTGATTCTCGTTTATTTTTATGGATTTTTGTAACATTAATTTGTAACTGCTCTTTTCATCAATACCATCCAGGGCTTTTTTTCTTCTCAGATTAAATAATATGATTAGACTGTGCGTGATCTATAAATTAAATACCAGAGGTCAAAACAGAACTATCATTTACAGTAAGTGCACTCTGTGCAAGACCAGCAAACAAAGAAGGAGAATATTACAAGGAAGAAAAAAATAAAAAGTCATGGACTTTGCATTGTCATGGGGCAAGAACAATCTTTTGGCCCTTACGCTCTCATTTTATGGAGGTGGGCGTAGGAGTGCTGTGCAGGCACCATCTCAAACTTCTGGTCCAGTGCATTTCATGGTTTGGAGTCTAGGGCTGTGTCTGCACTGCTGGATGAGAGTGCCTGGTGCTCTTATCCCCCAAATACAGCCCATCCGGGGAGCTCCACGTCCCTCCACGTGTATCCAGGTCTTCACCTGAAAGAGCACCTACACAGTTAGGGGGTAGGACTCAGGCCTTGGCACGATGTGCAGCTACGTGGGGCCAGGGCGAACATCTGGGAGCTGGGACTTTGGAAAGCACCGTGTGTCCCACAGCTGGAGACATAGCATGATGCCAGTGGCACTGGGAGATAGGCCCTTTTGTAATTAAGAGAGCAACAAGTTTTTTCTAATACAAGCATGGCTATGCTACTTCGGCTCAATTATTTACTTCAAGATGTCCAACCTTACCTAGCGCTTTAAAAAAGTGAATATTATTTTTAGTTCATACGTCTCTAATACTTGCACCACATCTTAGGATAATAACTCAAAAGAACAGAGTTCTATTAGGCTATTAGGAAGCGAAAACCATTTATTGGACTCATAAAAATGGGCTTTTGGCATATGAGTTTATTACTCTTTGGAACCATTTTTGGCGCATAAGTAGGAAGCATCTTCAAGTTATCGCTTTACAAACATGAGTTTCTATAAATAACTATAAAACTAGGAAACCTTTCAGGAGAAATATAACATAAAGATATAGAAATAAAGCATGTGCTTTTGCATACTTCTCCTAAATTTTTTTTACTGTTTCATTATAAGGATTATATGTAGTGGGACAAAGAGTAACTGTCAATGTCTGTGTTCTCAACAAAAAGGAACATAACAGGGAAATAATTTCACTTTGGATAAGAAGGCACATACTTGGGACCTGCGTTCTCCAAATGAAAACTGATATTCAGGAGAGATAGCAAAACTTAATGTTCTGGAGAGCAGAACACGCTGCTAAGTGTCCATGGCACCAGTGAAGTGGGAAAATGTCTGGACATGTTATTTGCCAAATAACTGTTATTTGTGAAGGAATTACTCCAAACTCATATCCTACTGCTTTGGCACACTGAGTGATCCAATAAATGAAGACAGATGCTGACCCTGGCCTTGATCTACTGTATGTAATTAAAGAAAAGATCTTAAAGAACATTTTCCTAATAATTTTAAAAATAATTTTTTTTGTTTAACTTTCAGTGTTAGAGTGTACCATTCTTGCTATCCCCAACTAGTCTGTTGTTGTTTTTTTTTAAAATGGAAACCCACTGAAACCCAGAGAAAAATGGAAGAAACAGTGAAGCTGGGAAATGTAAACGTGAAATTTTAATTTTATTTTCTGAGCTGTAAAAAAAAAAGGCGGATGAGCATAAAACCAAGAAACAAATTAACATAATAGATTCAGATCCTCATTCATATTCCATTACTACAATTAACTTTTGCTCCCTCAAATCACAAAGGTGAGTTGAGTATTACCCTCTTAGCAGGAGAGAAAATCAATGACAGAAAGAGAGGAAAAGAAGCATTTCGGAGTGTTCAAATGAAAAACTTGCATCCTTAGATGGTCCAACACAGCTGGCCACTTTCCTTTCTCAGAGAAAAAGCCTTTCACATATGGCTCCTCTAGGAAATGAGTTTCCCTCCAATGACTAATCTCCTCTATAGCCAAAGAGACCACCCTCTCTGCGGGCTGCTGGCAGTGGTGTCATCCAGAGCGCTCAGGAGCCTGAGACTTTATTTGGCGGTCAGAAGTAAGAACTCATTGGATAAATCAGTGGTACGGCCCCTAAGATATCCCAGTTTTCCTGTGTTATTGAATTCATGATAATTCCTAAATCTTGTAATTTAGAAATGGCAAATGAAAAAATATATATTTTCATATATATACGTATAAATAATATATGTATCGTGTTTAGAGTTGGCATTTCTTTGTTTGGCACATGATTCCTCCTGTATAAAGTAAAGGGGGAAGCTCCATTTGCCCATTAGTGTGCTTCACCTAGTCTTCACATAGCAAGAGAGATTTTGTCTCTTTCTTTCTGCGTAAGTTTATTACACATGTTCCTTCTGAATAGCTGTTGCACTCAATATAAGGGAGAAAATAATAATTCTAGAGAATATAAGTAATCACTCTTTTAAAGTCTGTTTGTTATGGATGTTAGAATACAAAGTCTGCTTTGCTTCTTAATGAAATGCCCATGTTCCACACACCCCCCAGCCCATCAGTTATTCAAAATGATTTCAGGTCACGCTCAGTTTAAAAATTAATTGAAAAGAAATTAGTCCCACAAGGGTATAGCTGTGAGCTGTAATTTTGACTGACAGTGGGATAAAAGACTGTGGATTTAATCACGTCACTTTTAAAAGCATTTGATATATGTAAAATTTTTCAACTTGCCACAAGCATATATGGCTTTAAATTGATCTTGGCATGTACCTATTCATCTGTGTAATGCAGGAGCACTATAGGAAAAAAAATTAATTCAGGAATTACTTTGAGATACCTGTAACTAACTATTCTTTTATCAAAAATGTAACTGCCATTCTGAAAAAAACCAAACCAAACCCCAACCAAAAACCAAAAGCCAAACCCTCTCCTATTTTATAACTGAATTGGTTTACTAGACTTAAGTCTTTCAATGGTCTGAGAAGTCTTGGCACTGGATCTCTGATACATAGTATAACCACAGTATTGCTAATGATACAGAAGAGGAGACTGGACAATCAGAAAGCCATCAATATTTAACAACACCACATGAAGAAAACAAAAATTTCCAGTGTGCTGTCTGTGGTTCATCAAAGATTGTTCAAATGTTGATCTTGACAAACAACTGGAATTGGCAGGATTTGAAGGAAAGCGCGGCAGGGCATTGACTGTGGGCCTCGCTCAACCATCAGGCTCCCCATGGCAGCCTAGTCTCAGGTGTTTACAACATGGCAAAAAGGGTAAGGATGTGATTTCAGGTGTGGGTTAACACTTTAAAGTGAATAAGTACTTTCTTTCTGAAGCAATTTAAAAGGCTTGAATCCATTCCAAACCCATTTGGGACAACATAAAGAAAGTATTTCTCTCATGTGTAGCTGTTTTGAAACATCAGCAGCCTGCAAAATCGCTACGGATGTGGCAACACATTATTACTTATCCAGAAGTAAGCTAGAACTTATTAAAATACAAAACCCTCCCTCCGCTCACAACCTGGTAATGGAACTTTGTTCTCAGTTACTGATTTACTTCTGCTAAAGTGAAGGTACATCCAGGTGATAGTTTGGCCCTCTAAATTTATGATTTTGGGAAATAGGAGAACTTAAATGTGTTCCTCCGAGGCTTTCTTTTCTTATCTTTTAAAGGTGAGGTCACTAAGGTGAGGAACAGAAAAAAACAATAACTCCTTAGAAGAGTTACAAACACGTTACTTGGACTCTCTCTTAAGATTTTGTCCTATTGCTTTGCTTTGTCATCCTCCTCCTTCCTCAACATAATCTGCATTAAAATACCTCCAGTCCAGGCCTGAGGCTGTTTTAAAGATGCTCCAGAAGCCTGAGGATTTAGAGAGGGAGTTCTGCTTTAACTAAACAACTGCAGTGAAGAGTCAGGCTGACATATTCAAAAGTCAGGTTTTGACACTGATCTTGAAGGACAGTCAGGCTCTCCTTTTAGGGATACTGGCAGGACTGACTGAGGAAAAATCTTTCTCCTTTCAACTTTAAGAATCTACAGTGTGAGCACCTAGAAATATGAGGTTAAATGAAGATGACAGTGAAGAAGTAGCACATAGGTGAGTACTTTACACTGGGACATCAGTATTCTGGCTAGGAGCCATCTGCCAATGGCTAGAGAGTGTTTTACAGACAAAGTTAACATACCCATAGCACAAACGGTCATCTTGCCACCGGCTGTTTATGTCTGAGTCCAACAGATGTATTATGCAATAAGTATAGGTATAAATATGTGTTAAGCTTAATTTCCTAAATAGGAAATAAAAATGACTAAATGTTAGAGAAACATTTAAAATGCTATTTGGCTTTCTAGGGTAATAAGCTTCCTTAAAAAAACGTGATTTCGCAGAGAAGATCAGGAAAAAATAAGGGTTTCCAGCAAGAAAGTAGTTATCTTAGGAACACATAGTTATTCTGGATTTATGAAAAGCAGGATGAAACTGTAGGCAAGTGTAGCTTTAAATGCCTAATGATGAGATTAATTTATTGAATTTTTTTCCCAATTACCCAGAACTCTCAATTTGGTACTGAAGTTTATCACAGAAGTCAGGAAATAAAGGTCAGAAAATTAAATCAGGAAAAAAATAAATATGAGGCTGGCAAAACCTTGGGAAGAAAATGGGGTGACTGAACTACATATTGGCTTTCTATTATGAAAAGTTTCAGAAATGAAAACAAAAAGTCATATGCAGAGAAATCACAGAATGTGCTGTTTCCACGGCCATCTGCTCTAAGGATATGACTGTCCAGCTGTGCTATTGTGAGAGGTGAGAAAAACAACCGCTCAAACAGGACCTGCAAAGAGGAAAAAATCCCTTGACAAGTCTGAAATCTTGTTTCACACCTCCCTCACCACAGGGGTTTTCTGTTTCACCATACCGTTTATTAAAGCTATGTCCTGGGACAAACCTAAGCTGTAAAGCATGGTGATTCGTGGAAAGCAAACGTAAGTTACGGTTATCACAAGACACAAGGGAAAACAGATTAAGTGACGGACCACAACCACACAGTTTCTCCTAATTCTAAAGGTTATCACAAATTCTGGAAATGTCCCCCACACTTAAAAAGATAAATGTTGTTTTTCAAACCAGTAAAACTGACAGTGCCAGAATTTCTTTACATCAGTTGATTGAAAATGCACTTAGGCAGAATGTCAGTAATTCTTATATCGTAATTGTTTAAAGTTACTTTTTACCCACTCCTGTAACTCCAGTGCTTAATTAACAAATCGGGTAAAAGAATATCTCCAAGATAGTGATTCCAGCATCGTGGGGGCTATCACAGGGAGTAGCCTCAGACCTCAGACCTGTTAATGGTTGTTCATCAAAATCAGAAAGATAAAGATTCACAGGCTTGATATTACTAAAGAGCAGAATAAGTGAATAAACCACACCTTTTCAGGACCCTTGTAAAAGGTAAATAAATAATATTAATAATAAACAATCAAAAAAAAAAGGAATGGCACAATTCAATTTTGACTTAAAAATATACGAATACTCACGAGTCCTCTTTAGTGAAAGTTGTAAGAAAAAATGTGTAACGTGTGAGGGTAAAGGGCAATTCCTTTTTTAAGATCTCCCCCACATTAAGAAAGGGAATTGCTGAGAGCTGCTGAATCAAGCTCCTGTCAGTACCTCTGAGGCTTTCTGTTAAAGCTTTGCTTTTCCTGTCTAATTCACATGGAAAAAAGAAAAAAAAAAATCTCTACAAGTGTTGGGATTACACTTTGAGTTAGGACTCCTAGAGAGAAGACATGAATTCAGTGGATGATCTGCCTTAGTGGAGCTGCAGGTCAAGCCCCACAGGACTCCTAACTAACCAGGCATCTTCCAAAGAGTGCTCGTGGTAAGAAACCAAGAAAAGCAGAAAAGGGTCATAAGCAGAAAAGAGAAGATGGTGGCCAAAGAGTTAATCACAGGCAGGAAAAGTTTATAAGCCATTTATAGTGCTGGAGCTTTTCATTTTATTATGCTGTTTTGGAAATAGTGTGATTATTTGCTCTAATGTAATGTGCAAAGGCAGTATTAGGTAGCAGTAATAGGCTGAAATGTTCTGAGAGCGCTGTATGTCACCATACAGCTAAGCATTCAGTTAATAGATATGGGGGATCCATGCTTGCTGAATAGGAACAATGTAATTATGGCAGTCATCCAAGAGCAAATGAAAGGATGGGGATATGGGTTTTAATGGCTTACATTTGAAATAGTTGGTTTCCATCTCTCTGTTAGACAAAAGGGAAAGAGAACTGGAGAAGGCCACCCTGGAGAAGACCTATGGCTGCTCCAATTCTTGTAACCTTCTTAAATCTTGACATTTCAATGGAAAAGGCGTGGGGTGATTTGCAGTGCACACATATTTTCCCAGTGGCTGTAATAGCTATATCTCTCATTGGATTTTGTAGCTTCAATGAATGTGTTTCACTTCACAATTGACAAGAAAAGCTAAATGCACACACGTTGTCTGATACAATGGCTCAGTTGACAAGCAGTCACTCGTCACATTTCAGTGACTTGGTTTCTTTAGACCACGTGACCATGTCCTTAGAGTGGTAATTAATACCTCACAGGTAAAAGCATTTGTGTGTTTTACTTCAAAGTGTTCATTTTAACCTTAGATATGAAAGAACTGCCATTTAGTATTGAATTCAGAGGGAATATGAGGGTTTAGGCACTCGGATTTCTGAAGAGAGGGAAAAGTTGTGACTACAGACATTTTGCCTGCATCCTTCTGTAAGTAGTCTGGGAACCTGATCCAACAGACGATGACTTGTTTGGTTTCCCTTTGGCTGCAGAAACCACATTTCTTTTCAGTGTAAAACCGGACATGAAAAGGGAAGGTTGGTGCATGCCCAGGTCGTGCCCCGTATGGAAACAGGAGGTAAATGGGGTGTATTCCAGCCCAGAGCCAGGAATTCAGAAGCACCTCTATCCCTGCTAGTATAGGCGTAGTCTCTGAGAATGAAAAGCACCATTGTTTCTTCTGAGACATTTGGCAGAGCACGGTGAATGTGGCTGAATACTGTATCCCCCACCACATAAAAGCAAGACAAACTTCCTAAGAAGTGGTATTGGACAAATGCTGGGAAGTCAGTGACTGACTAGGGCAAGAACAGGCAAATTCATAGTTCAGTAAGCATGTAAAAACCAGAAAACTGACAACGAATCACTCCTTTTACCTCAGTTGAAGTGTACTAAGCAAGTGGAAACTTCAGAACTGTTAAAGAAAGAGTCATGCCAACAAAGCGGCACCACTGCATTGTAAAATCATGATTTAAATTAGCAATTGCTTTCTCGCTTGAGTGTAGTATATCAGAGGCTTGGCTTCTCCCAAGAAGCAACGAAAAGTTAAAAATAGGTATCTATATAATGTGTATTTAAGAATGGGAATGAAAATATCCATGACTAGCGTAGCATGGTTTCATATTTTGAATTTTTTCTAAAATGTTGTCTTTAGTTTTTCATTGAATTGTTTCCAAGATTTTTTCCAAAAATCTGAAAGCAAAATTCAAGTGATATTGAGAAAACCCCTAATAGATTGCTGCACTTTATGATGTGGACAAACATGAGCTAGCGTGAATGTAAAAGCTGCGTCACTGTATTAATTTGATGCCGAGCCCCAGGGCCTTAACTCTATATAGTCTTTCATTTAAATAACATTTCCTTCCCCTGCCATATGCTCGCTGTTAAATTAATATATTTTCCTTCGCTAGTAATGATTTTAAATCTGATCTAAAACCTGTCAGAAGCAGTAAGAGTCTTTTGGTTGAAATGAGATCTTGGAGCTGTAATTTTGACAATTTTATGTAAGGAAAATTGACAGGTGACCACTGTTGTGGGAGAAAACTGCTCGACTCATACAGTTTAAATCAAATCAGTATTGAAGTGGTTTATTGAATTATTAATGACATGTAATTAACCAGCAAACAGCAAGCTATACATTTAGGATCAATATCAGAAATAGAACAGATAAATCACAATCCTGGGGTCTTACCAAAGGTTAGCAAATGATTACAAATTTCTAAACACTCTTCTGCAACTAATCCCCACAAGTTCTAACGACACCCACGTGCTTCAACTCAGGCACGCGAGTGCACACGCACGCAAAGGGAGGTTTGCGTGCCCCCACGCTGTGTGGGTCGCTATCACCCCCCATGGGGCTTCCCTCATTCTCCCTGTGGGATATGCGACTGCTCCAGCATCGGGTGAGCCCCTGCCGCTCCTGACCACCCACTGACCCCCATGGGAGAGAAACACACCCAGCGTGTCCCCGTGGGGTGCCCTGCATGGATAACCCCTGGCTGGGTGCAGGCACCCATGGGACAGTGCTCTGTCTGGGCTGAGCAGAGGTTGCAATGCCAGGGACCACTTATCTCAGGGTCAAACCTGGTTTCCCACTTCCCTCTCTCTCCATTTTTTGCAAATTCTCTTGCTTCTTTACGCTTCTTTTCAAGGTAATGTCTCTTACCTCCCCCGGCCCCCTCCAAAAGTCTGCGTAATCCCCAGCTGCAGTTTAATCTGACTGTTGGTCATCCTCTTGTTCAGCACTATCTGCCTAGGAAAAGCCCCTCTAGGCAGCCTGGTGTCTTCCACTCAAGTGTGCTTTATTCTCACTTCCAGGCCACTCCTACACAGACTATTTTGCCAAAAGGACAGAACATGAATTCCCCAGCAGTACACATACTATCTATATGAAATACCACCAAATGCAGTCATTTACATCAAAGACACCCTATGAAACAAGTTCCACAAACTTCTTAAGCCTCATTTTAATGAAAGGTACTGTTTTGCCTTCGTTTCCTTCAACTGAAAGACTGTACCAGAATCCCACCATTTTCACGCTTAAAACCTTTGTTCTAACTTTCAGCCTAAATGTATTTATAGTGAGTCAGAAAAATTTGCTTCTGGGCTAGCATTGCCCTTTAGTCTACACAGATGTTCTGCTCCTTGGTGCTTTCTTTCTTCCTCACCATATAGCCAGAGATAGCAATCTGTATCACAAAATTAATTATAGAAATGTTGAGGGGAAGGGACCTCTAGGGGTTCTTCTGCTCCCACCTCTGGTGGAAATGAGGACAATTGTATCAGGGCAGACGGGGGTTTGCCTAGGCATACCTTTGAAAACCTCCCAGAAAGGAGATTTAACAGCCTGCTGGGGCTCAAAGACCAGGAATGGCTCAGCCTTTGGGTTATCTATAGGGCTCGTCCAGCCAGCTCCTTTAGCTGTAATACAGAGCCCTGTTCTCTCGAGGCTGCACAGAGGCAGTGCTTTCTCAAAATGCTGGTGATGAAGCACATTACAAAACACGTTTACGTTTCGTTTAGTACGAAGTACCCTGTGGCAACTCGTGACATCGTTTCATTCTGCTGAAAGGATTTTGAAGAAACTTGCATGCAATATTAGCTTGTTCCTCAGCTGTAAGGAATATTGAATATAAATCATTTATACTGATAGTGCAAAAGTGAGTTTCAGTCAGATTACACGCATTTGTCCACTTGACAGATGTTCACAACATCCTCAGCAGGTAGATGCCTGATTCACTGCCGGGGCAGACGGCAATCTACTGAGCAATCTTTGTAGCTTTTTCTCAGTCATGCACTAGACATGCATCTTTTGGATGACATAGTCCCCTGCATTGGTATTACCTTCCTGCAGGGACAGATGTGCTAGGCTTAGGGCTGTGTTTACTCACAAGGGCAGCATTCAACAGGCACAGCCCATGAAAGCGTCTGGACGATCATGTGTCAGTCAGAAAGAAGGAATTCTGTTCCTGAGTTTAAAGGTTCAAGAATTTTTTTGTCCCAGGCCAAAATTCACTTGCAAATGCAGGCTGTTTCAGTCCAATTTTTAGAGGGGGAGGAGGAATGAACATAATTATTTCAGTGTAATACTTCTTCTATTTACCTGTTCAAAAGAGTTATGTTAAAATTTAAGTAGGAATAATTATCCACTAAGAGAAAATAAAGGGAAAACAAGCCAACCTGTAACTACCTTACTGTATGAAATAGCATAAATTGCTTGTTTCCTTTATATGTTTATGTCACATAGACCGTGTCTTTGTCATTGTCTTAAATGCCCCATATTTTTGCACTGCATATATTGAAATTTCCCGTCACAGTCAGGAAAACTATCATTACACTTGGCAATGGTAGACCATGTAAAAAGACAAGATAGCATTTTTAATGAATAGAACTTTCCTCAGTGTGCTGAAGTGTTCTTCTACTGTGCTGCATTATCAATCAGAAGTGGTAGAAATGTCTCTCACTCCTGCAAAACATAACTAGTAATATTCTCCAAGCAGGACAGAAGTGCAATTAGTGAAGAGCATACTGTGGAATTTGATTTGTTTGCTGACTGCGTGAAGGTGTAGCAGCACAGTTTTAAAATGTCCAAATGGAAGCCTGCAGCCACATATAACTGCTTTGGTTTATGTTTCCTATGTCTTTCTGTGCTTTCTGTCTATCCAACTCTCATTCAGATGTTGTATTTCCATGCTCTAAGGCAACTCTGAGTAAAAAGTCACTGGTGTGCATCTTTTAGTCTCATTTTTCTTATGTACATCCAATTGCTAGCAACGGAGTTTCAAAGCATATGCTGAAGTCATTTGGGGACAGCTAGCAGCAGCTCTCAGAAACCTCTCTCATGTGGCCTATGGTCACATTGCGTTTGAAAGATTTCTCTCTCTCTCTTAAGTGTACCAGATGGACTTCTTACATACAACTTCTCAAGCGCTGTTGCAAAACATTCCTATTCAACTGCAGCAATATGTTATTCCACTGGCAACAGTGATCTGGACGTTAGTTAGCGGTATTCTCTTTGGCAGGAATTAGGCTCAAACGCTACCCTGCTAAATGACTGACCTCTGTTCACCGCTAGTATTTCAGGATGCTGTAGCTGGGCGAATTGTATCCTTGAAACAGATAAATGTGTTATGTTGCAGGCCTTGTGTCACAGATGCACTTTCCCTCTCTCTGTATTGCATTAATTTCCAGGTATCTGGAAGGCAGGGTTTTGCAGTCAGTCAGTGATCTCTGAACTTATCTAATATAATTGACACAGGAATCAGGTACTTTTTCTTCTTGGGGAAGGGATAGTCATATTTTTTCTGGAAATTACCAAGTGTTCTGCATATAGTCTGACTAACGTAATTCCATTCTGCATTTAGTTTGTGTCCCCAGCTTTACACCAATGCTCTGAATTTAATGAGATTTGGGTATTTTTTTTGAAAGTTCATGCTTTCTTTGTGCTATTTAGTTACTTTTGTCTGTCTTATTCTCCACATTTGGGTATGGGTTTCCTCATCAGTTCTGTGGGGATCTGTCAGCAGAGTTGCTGTGGGCTTTCTGAGAATCTCTAGCCCACTATACTCAAGTCATACTGAAGACAGAATTTTCTGAGCATTGAAATATGGTATTACTTGAATTCAGCCTGTGAAACCTTCTACCCCAAAGGCATTTTCAGCCCAGCAGAGAAGGAAAAGCTGCTTCAAATATCCCGTGTGTAAACAACAAAGGTAACTAGTATCCCTACTGTACACTAACTGCTTCAAGGTGGTGTTTTGCACCATTCTGACTGAGTTGGTTTCCCTGGATGCCTCTTCCTTAGCTCACACTAGCCTTTCTCCATAACTGTAATAATTCTTATCATTCTTGTCTCACTCTGTTTCTTCCCCAGGTCTGGCAGGGCTTTTTAACAGTTTCAGGAACAAATCTGTAACTATCTGATAAACTGTATATTTGCTATACATTCAAGAATGAATATGGAGAGTAGATCCTCCTCTTGTGTATATTCCCATATCTCTATTATAATCAGGAGGCAATACCAGTTTCTTTCAGCTAAAGAATCAGCCTTCACACTGGAAGCTGTTATTACAAAGTATAGATTAAAAACTTTATGTATCAGGGTTATGGTAGTGCAGCAGAACCCTGATATTTTCTGGTGCTAAGCAAAAACAGTCAGAGGTGACACATTTTTAAAAATATTTGTTGTTTGTTCCTATAATAAGGAAAGATTGTGACTAAGGTAAAAGGTGAAATGCAAACTAACATGACCTTGTTAAAAAATCCGCAAGATGTTCATCATTACTTTCACTTATTTGCCACTGTAGTGAACGTTAATACTCACTTCAGTAAAGACAGCTGAGATGCAAACATAGGCAGTGTGAGAAATCCCATCGCCGCTCTTTGTATTTGACAGCAAATATAAGAAGCCTACCTAATTTTTTTGGTTTTAATTTTTTTTTTTTTTTTTGAGTCACAAAGGACTAAGCCTAGGAAGCTGTCCCTGCATGAAGTGTATTATGGGAATACACTGAGTAATGCACTGCCATTTCCACAGCTATCCTGTACTGTGCCTCACTTGCCCCCCTAGGATGCTGTTTTATCTCTCCTTAATGACATTTGATTGCAGAGGTGCTATCAAAATGTAGCTGCTGCTTCTAGCATTGTGCACCCAAAGGTCCAACATCTGTATTTAGCTTAAAATATTCACTAGCATATTGTAAAATGACATGCATAGTAGTTGACATTTGGGGCCTGTGGATCATATTTAGAGATGTGCTAAAATTGTTAATTTGGGAAACATCTGCTGCTTGGGGAAATACGATGCAGTGCAACTGGATTTGCAGCAGAAGGAAATGAAATTCCTATAACGTGTCTATGCTCTGAATTGTGCAAATTTCAGTTCTGCTTATTTTGATCCACCCATATAAAATGAGGGAGTGGTATTTTAAAAATGCATTTGACATTTCTGGCGCTCTCTTCCTACTGAGATCAACTGTAAAACTCTCTTTGTCTTCCACTGAGACAGAGTTAAGTGCAGGCTGTGAATTTCCGAGAATTCTCCTTGTGTTCTCATGTGCCAGAGAAAACAGATGAATTTATCTCCCAGTTTAAGAGCAGAGGATGTTTCTTCTAAGGAGTCCTACATCATAACTACATATTTCTTGATCTAGAAGCAAAAAGCCTAGGTCCCAAAGCTAGTGTGAAGACTTCTTACATTGAGCAGAGAATTACTGCACTTCTGCAAGTGGCTGGCTTCTCCCATCTCACGCACATACTGTGCACGGACACACAAGGCTCCGCTCAGCACTCAGGTGCTTGGACTGTCACGACAGCAGTCTTCTGTAAAAGGGGTGAGCTCTACCAGAGAGTATTTTCTTCTAGAGCAGTTGTACTATGCAAGAAACCTAATGTCAACACAAAACAGCTTAAATACATATTATATTCACATACGTATATATGTATTCCATTAGAATTTAGACTTTTTTTTCCCCAAGAAAGGCTCATTCACCCAGGGAACAATTCAGTATCATCAGCAAAAAAGAATCACACGCTTTCTCCTATTATAGGTGGAAGTCAGCTGCAGCGAAATCTGAACCCGGTAAGATCCATACCCTTTCACTCATAAAAAAATAACAGTGAAAGTCATCAAGAAGTAGAAGGTGGAGGAGGCCTCTGTAGGGAAATGGGTTCAACTGGATATTCCTAAAAGCATTTCAAAATGGCAGGATCAGAAAGGGTTAGCTAAGCTATTAATCTCAGTTCAAAGAACATGCAAGTAAACTCCCTGGTGCACAGAGAACTAGATTGAATCCTTATGAACATGCTGACCTGTTGGCTTGGAACATTATAGAGCAAGCAGAAACAATTAAAAATAGGAGAAAAAGAAGTAGAATAAGTACATTATTTTTCTATATAGTAGTCGTTTCTTGCCAGCTGGACAAATTTGTATCTTTTTTCTAAAATAAACAGAATATAAGGGGTTTAGTTTTCCCTTTCTAGTTTTCTCTTGGTAGTAATCTTTATCCATTTTGTTGAAAAACTTTCCTCTCTGTCTGCAAGAACAAGCAATATGTCTCAGGAAACTTTGCTAGTTATTCTTTCTGGACAATCTTTCTTCTTATACAGAAGCTGTCTGCATCTGGGTGGTCAGATTAATATCTCACCATAAGTTCAAGTAGACTGGAAACAAAACAGTAGAAGGAAAATACAGTGCCAACCAAGAAACCTTAGAAAGTTTTTTTTAAAAAGTAACTTATTGGTTTAAATATAGATATATTTATTTATCACCCAGACCTCCCTAAATGTGTCAGACATGAATACCTTTCTTGAGTATTTTGGGTACAAACAGGTCAGAGCCTTCCAGAGGCAGAATTAATCCTTGGTCATGTCAACACCTTTGTGAGTATAATCAAGAATAATATTTTGTAAAACAGTGTGAAATACCTTTAGTTTAATGTAACAGAAAGTATGTAAAAATGGATGCAAAAGAAAAAAGCTAAAAGTTTTATATGTTGAACAAAAAATAATGATATGTTATGGTTTAAATGTTAATTGTCATTAATTGAAAATAAAGACAGTGTTGTTAAAATATCTTAAACTTCAGAAATTACAGCTAAAAATATTGGATATTCTGTATTCACTGTAATATGAAATTCTCCAGTATGAATCATTAAACTGAAGAATTCTTAATGCTCAACGTGCAGTAGTATCAACGGCAACAAATTACAGTTCAACAGGAAGGCAGGGAAGAAAAGGAAGGTAAGGTGAATCTGTAAAAGACATAGAGTCAAGACACTTATAGCTTAAAACATGTTTAACTTTTCAGCAAATGCTTCCAGGACGAAAACTGAATTATTTATAACTATAGTTATAACTACAGAATGGCAAAAAGTCCAGCCTTCCTTGCCACAATATGCAGTAGGAGATTTAAATACAAAGTGTACCTTAGTTTTAGTTCCCAATTTTTGTCGTTTCATACGAGGAGAGGTTGAAAGCCCTGGGTTTGTTCAGCCTGGACAAGAAAAGGCTCAGCGGGAATCTCATTCCTGCCTTTAACTGCCTAACGGGTATTTAGGCTAAAGACAGAGTCAAACTCTTTGTGGATGGGCATAGCAAAAGACAACAAACAAATGTTTTAGCAAAGAAAACTCCAGTTGACCATATGAAAAAAAGTCCTCACCTTGAGGGTGGTCAAACACTGGAACAGGATGGTCGGAGAGGTTGTAGAGTCTCCGTCCTTGGCGATACTCAACACCTGACTGGACAATGTCCTGGGCAATTTCATGTAACTTTGAGGTTGACTGCACTTTGAGCAGGAGATCTGACTAGGTAGCCTCCAGTGGTCATCTAAATTATCTATACTTAAAATCTAAGATCTAAATTATTGTTTGATTTGATGATTTGTGAGCAGCCTGAAGGGCATATAGGCACAATCAGCTGTCTAAAATTCAAGTTTTCCCTTGATCACTCTTTCTCTGAACTGCAGGATATTTTATTACTTTATTTGCAGTGAGGGTTGGAAAATAACCCATTTGAGGCTGTGTAACGGGTAACTCATCCTGGCTGAAAACCACAGCAAACTAATTTTCAGGACTGTCAGCTCTGTCAGTGTAGTTGGTCACTGAGAAAGAGGGTCATCTTATCATATTTTAGATATTTACAGTGCAGAAATCCACATCTGAGCTACTTATCAAAACTCTAAAGTAAATAGAAAGAAAAAGGATTCTAGCGAGCAATTCATCTCGTCTATTTCAGATACCTGTCAGAAGTAATGAATAGTGCCTTCAAATGACCTATTTTTCTGTCATTGACTAAAAATATAGAATAGGGAGCTAACTCAGTGGTAAAAGTGTACTGTGTAGAGACTCAAATGAAATTAGTCCCTCCTAGTTATCTTGTAGAAGGAGTTCTTTTTCGTCTGTTATATCTCCTGTGTTCTTTGTCAGTTATTTCCTCAGGTAGGCTTCATGCTGGGTTACCACAACCACGTGGTTCAGTTTGTGAGTCAGAGTCAGAGGAGTGGCCAGTAATCATCACATCCTGCTGGGATTTTTTTGGAGCTAACACTGTCAAGATGAGGAAATGGATGAAGCCTTCTTTAAAAAACTTGAGAAATTTTCTGAATCACAGACCCTTGTTCTCACAGGGGATCATCACTTCACAGTCATCTGCTAGAAGGCAACACAGTGGGACACAAGCAGTCCAGGAGGTTTCTGGAGGGCGTTGGGATAATTTCTTTGTGCAGGTACTGGGTGGACTAATCAGGGATATGCACAGCTGGATCTGCTATTCACCGGCAAGCAAGAACTGATTGGGGATCAGGTAATCAGTGGTAGCCTTGGCTGTAGTGATGTTAAATATGGGAGCTGCATTTCAGGCAAACAGATCTTGGCTTATTCACAAAACCGTAGGTGGCATCCAGATGGATGCCAGCTCTGAAAGGCTGAGGAGCTTGGGAAAGTTGGAAGGCCTTTAAGGAAAGCATTGTCCCACTGCAAGGATGGTCTGTCCTGGTACTTGGGAAGACAAGTGTGGTATTTATAGCTTGCCCTAGATATCTCTCCTCCTTTGTGCTCTTTATTGACAGAGCATCTTCATTTGTCCTTCAGATACATTGTTTTGGGGCAATGTGGGCCTAATTTTATGCATAGCAATGTGGACACAGATAATATTTTACTAAGGTGCCCAGGGATCTCACTGAAGACCTAAAATTAGGCCACGCAGAGACAGTAGACTATTTTATCAGATTAGAATCCCATGAATGCAGGGAATGGCCTAACAAATAGTGTGTATTGGCATTAAAGAAGAAACAAAATCATTCCAGTCAGTAAGGACATTTATTCTGATGGTTTTTTTGTTTGGGAGTTGTTTTTTTTTCCCTTGTATTTTTCCTTTTCTCTGATGTAACAAACCTATTCCTTATAAATACTATAAGGAAATTAGTCTTAATCATTACTTCCCCTCAACCTATATCAGGAGACTGACTTGGCTAGGGTAGCTAGAGCCCTGATGCAGAAAGGCAGCACATGGGCTGGAAGCAGGGGCAAACTGCACAGGAGGAATCTATAAATATTGCCCAGGCGTATAGGGATGGTGTCAGAAGAGCCAAAGTTCCACTGGTGTTGAGCAGAAAGCCCCAAATAGATCAAACCCTGAGCAGCCTGGTCTGACCCCAGAGCTTACCCTGCTTTGGGCAGGGTGTTGGACTAAAGACCTCCTGAGGTCCCTTCCAGCCTCAGTTATCCCCTTCAGCACTGATATAGTCACTAGTCTGTGTTATTTTGACCAGCCTGACTATTTTTATCTATTTTTGTCATCTGCTAGACCTCTGTTCATTATTTGGTGCCATTGAGTCAGTGCAGGTGTTCACCTGCATCTCTGGAGAGTCAGCAGAAGAAGTTAGAGGTAACTCTATGATGCAGAAAAATAGTAAGAAAAGTTTTCAATACTATGTACAAGATAACACTTAAGACACTCAAAGACATTTCAAGAAAACAAAATAAAAATAAAAAGAAATTAGCTATTCTGATATCTTTTCAATGTAATTTGCTTTCTTGAAATGCCTATCATGTTTTCTTTCAGCAAATCTAATTTTGAAATGCACAGCCAGCATCAGCAGTGCAAAATAATATGAAACAAAATGTGTTATATCCTCTCTGAATACAAAAAGGTCCTGCTAGGGACCTTCTTTCATTTATAGCCAGATCAATCCAACTTCAGCTTGTCACAGGGTCATACTTCTGATATATCCTAATAGAGAAAGCTAAATTTTTGTACAGATTTTATTTTTACATGGTGATTTTAAGTGTTCTCTTAAAACAATGATTTCCACTCATCTCATCTGTAACTTACTCTCTCGTGTTTCTTTTCTGTCAGTTTTCTTGAAGAACAAGAGAAAAAAAGTATGTATTTGTCTTTTTCTGCCTTTGTATTCTTTCTCTTCCTCTTTTCTTCTGCTTCCTTCTGTTATTTTTACTCCAAACCTTTCTTCCCAATTCCTTGTCTTTGTCTCTTTTTAAAAAAAACCACAACATTCTTCTGTATATCCACTCCTTACTCTTCCTTCCTTCGCAGTGTAGGTATCATGGTTATCTAAGGAGGAAAAGCATAGTAACTGTACACAAACAATGCTTGATAAAGTTAACATTCTCCAATAAGTGATGAAGCAGGCTCGTACTAGAGGATTATATGTCAACACAGGTGCAGACACTGAGGATCTGGTCCAAGTCTGTAATGGTTCTTTCTCTTATGATTATCAGTTGTGTGTATTGCATTGAGATTCCCAGTGGGGAGTCTTTATTGTTGAGTCCTTTGAAAACTCAAAGAAGTTTCAACGACACTAGTCAAGTATTTTATTATCTTCAGCTGCAGCTCTTTCCCATCTTCGCTGCACACATAACTGTTGTTGTGAAGGTAATAGGTCTGCAGCTTCTAGTTTTATCCCTGCATTAATTTGGACTTCACGTTTGCAAATGGATTCACTAGCATCAGGCTTGCATCTGCGACAAAATTTCTCTATCAGCTCGAGAGTTTTTTGCAATGCTAATAAATGCTTTACATTATTTTATTTTATTCCTACTGGAAAAATAAGTGTTGTATGGCAGCTTTGAGGAGAATGCTGCTGCCTTTCTCTTGTCCCAAATGTTAATAACTGCCCACTTTTGTTGTAAAATAAATTGTTTCGCCAAGATCAAAAACATCTTTTGTTTTCTTGAAATGTGGGAATATTGAAATCCAGGGAAAAAAAGCCTGTGTTGTAACCCACTATGCTATCTGCCATGGAGAAAAAAAAATGTTTACACAGTTAGTAAAATTCTAGAAACTAAGCCATATTAAATAAAGTCTTAGTCTGAACTTTGGCTTGCGTCAAGAATATTAACTTTGGAGGTTTAAAAATACTGAAGCTGTTATAAGAGCCTGTCAAAACCCATACAGAATCTACTGCAAGTGTCTCCTGGAACTCTACATATGAAAGGATGAGAAGTTTACAGACTTTGTTTTAGTTAACATTTTGAAACAAATTTCCCAACATTTAGCAAACAAATACTGAAATAAGTAATATGATTTGAAGCATGATAGAAATTTAGAAATTTCCAAGTTGTCCCTAGGTTCCTGCTATTATTAAACATAAAACCCCCTCTTATTAGGTAGACAAATACATATTACCCCACCAGGACTACAAAGACACACACTCCTGAGTGTTGGAAGGTAATATGGATAATTCATTCTCCCATACAAATGGTGTCAGGTTTGACTTTTTTAACCTGGGTGTTTCACTTAACTATTCCTGAATGGGTGAAACAATAAACACGTTAAACGGTACTGTTGATCCATAAATGATTCACTGTATCCCTATATTGAAATGTTCCAAATATAAGAGGTAGTACATGGCCCAGGGCCTTTACAGCTGAAAGTAATGTCTGGATTCTTACTATGATGTAAAGTCATAAGTACCTGATGGCTGTTTGAAGGCCCAGGTAAACTCAAATACCCCAAATGTACCGATATTCCTGTCACTATAATCTGAAATGAAAAGGCTCTTGTGGTCATTTTGTTACTGATGAAATGGTAGGGAATTATGATTATGACCAGATACCACCCAACGCAATGTCATGTTGAGCAACAGTAAGAATGATGCTAACATTTCTAGTCATGCATAAATTAAAAGGCAACTTCATTCTGTAGATTTCTTTTTCTTCTGATGGGTATTTTGCAGTTCTGTTTTTCCACTCTAGAAATGCTGTAACCCATTGGTTCATTGCATAAGGAACATGCTGGAGACTTCAAAATGCATGATGAAAAAGAAAAATGGGTTTTGGTTTTTTCCGGTATGCTTACTAATACTTTTTTTGATGGTTTGCAGCTGACCAAAGAACTGTGACCTTAGGAGAAGTCAGGTTGAAGTTAAAATGTAGAAAACTAAGAGTTTTGTCTACCAGTTTCAATTAAGAAGCAAACTGACATACAGGATATTTTGGCCTGTGAAGTTATACAACCACCAGAAAAGGAAAATCATGTGGTACTAAACAGAAAATGGATATATGAAAGAAAACCAGGCCATCAGAAGTAGAAATGAAGATTCTGAATGTTTCTGCCTCATTCGACTCTCAGACCAATACCTGGAGAATTTGGATTAACTGTCACTTATGAGGAGAACACGGATTCAATTCCTTGAAAGCAGCAAGGAAAAGGGAACTTTAGGAAAGCATTAGCAAGAAATTCTGAGGCACAATACTATTTTCCTTAGTTTAATAGTATGATTACATAGATGCTGAAAGAAGCAGCAGCTTCTGGGATTCCTTACACTGGCACACAGACTGTTGTCACACACCTGTGACATTACCAAATACCTTCATTATTTCTTATCTGGTCAGTTGTCAGAAAACTGTAGCAGCATTAAGGGGAGCTGCCCCTTTCTTCAGCACCATTCAACAAATCAGATCTCCATTTGAGAATATGTGTTTTTGTCATTTATTATTTTCTCAGTGTGATAACAGGACAGTAACAAGTGAACTACTGTTCAAACCCATGTCCTCCTAGTAGAAAAACTTCTTTTTCTTGTAATTTGTTTAAACATATTATTTTTTCTGTCTTTTTGGAGTTACTGTCATTGCATTTTGGTATGTAACTTTTTGGGAGAAACACATTGAGATCAAATGGACACTACCTGGAATAATAATTTAGATAAGGCTTCACTGACTTAATACATTATTGAGTTTTCACTATGTTAAAAATGCTTAGCTTATTTAATAAAATGGTGTTACACATTTCACATATGGAACAGAAGATTCTCATCCACGAGACATTACAGAGACACAAGGTCAAATTCTGTTCACATTGATCTTTCTGTAAACTCTAATTTCCCTAAGTCCAAACAAGACCAGGGCTATTCTGATATATTCTCTTCTGTTCACATTTTTTAAATTTAAGTAGCTTGTAATAATTTTCTACTTTCTTCCACCCTACATTAAACTTTTGCTATATAATAAACATATTTTGAGATTATCAGCCAGTTTTCTTAAAAATAAATTATTTTGAACAGTCCAGGGATTATCAAAGCAGTCACATTTCTTCTTATGCATAGAAGATGTTTCATCACACATCTTCCATCTCATCATCACTTAATGACAAGCAGTCACATTCTGAAGTTATTTATGGCTCTAGGTATGTCCATGCACAAATATGAAATCTGGAAGGAAAATTCTGTTTTGACTGTGGGTTTCCTGGCTCATTTGTATTTTTACCTTTACACTGGGAATATAAAAAATAAATTCATCTTGTATCTACACAAAATTGGCATCAAGTATCTCTTCTGGGAACCACATGGACATTTTTTATCCTTTGCATTTACTGGTTCATAGCTAAAAAGGATGAGATTAGAAGCAGGAACTGGGGAACAAACCCCAGACGAGAGAAGCCCTAGCTGGCACAGCACCTCGAGCCAGACGACCTTCTGATCTCCCTTCCCGCCTATGTAGTTTCTTGCTTCTAAGGAAATGGTTCCATTTTCTACAGTCATGGGGAATCCATCTTGACTTCATTTTAGCCCTAAAGCTCAAAGGAGCTTTCCCAAACATTGAAACTAACCCTACTGGGTCTGTTTGGGATGGAGTTAACTTTCTTCATAGCAGCCCGTATGGTGAAGTGTTTACATTTGTGGCCAAACCAGTGTTTTATCACAGCAGTGGTTTATCTACTGATGACCAGCACCTGCACAACATACAGGCGTTCTCTGTTTCTCACACTGCCACCCCAGTGAGTATGCTCGGGGAGCACAAACAGTTGGGTGCGGACACAGCAAACTAAAACAAAAAAAAGAGGTATTCCACACCACATAACATCATGTTCAGCAATAACAATGGTGGTGAGGGGATGAGTTTCTCCAAAGTAGACTTTGCTTGGAGACTGGCTGGGCATCAGTCTGCTGGTGGTGAGTGATTGTTTTTGCATTATTTGTTTCTTTTTCTTTTTCTTTTTCTTTTTCTTTTTCTTTTTTTTTCTTTTTCTCTCTTTCTTTTTTCTTTTTCTCTTTTCTTTTTTAAATTGTGTCTGGCTCCCAGGGGATTTCTCAGACTAGGTAATGTCTATCTAGGCCAATAAAATGCTCATCTGGCTTAGATGGGAATTCTTGATATGCCATCAAGGTGTTTTGAAGACTTCAGGTGATTATCAAGTAAGCTGCACTTTCCCTCTAAATTACTATAAACTGAGCCAACATCCCCTTGTGGGCTTTCTACATCTTCTGCAAAAAGCAGCATTTAAAAAGTTGGTTGGAAAAAGGAAATTCCATCCCACACAGAAATCCCTTCCCCTAATACTACTTATATATTCAGTATTTCTATTAGCAGAAGTTTGATTTTCAGAAAGAAAACATAACAAATAATCAAGATCTTAAAAAAAACCTTTCAATATATCTCATCTTTCAAGACAAAGACAAAAACTATTCCTTTTAAGTGAAAGCAAATCAGTCTTTCTCACCTCCATTCTTTATTCCCTCTTGTACTTTGACTTCCATCTGCAGAATTAGCAGCTGATCTGAACAGTGAAGCACATATATGTTAATCTACAAATGGAACACCTTAAGCTATTGTTTCCAATTTGTTTTAATGTTTTCCAGCTGAATTTCTACTTTTCTATGAAAAGTGAAAAGGAACGTTGCCAGTCTCCCATTTGTTCCCATCAAAATCCCCCAAATCACTCTTTGGTGAGTAAAAATATATCAAAACCAACTATTGAGAAGACATTTAGTCCTAATTTTTTCCTCAGATTGTTTGGAATTTGATATTCTCTTAAGGCACTAACTGCAACTGCCTGCAAACAATTTATAAAATAAATGTACATTCTTCTTGAGAATAGATCCATAATTCCAAACAATGGATAAATTTTTCACCCTCTCTGTGACACTTGTCATCCTATAGCTATAGTAACCTAATGCTTTTTCATCCTCCATGCCTCCTCACTCTCAAGAGTGAAATCAGGATGGACATGTTTGTCACCATGGCAGCAAAACACTACATGTATTTTAACCAAAGCAGATGCAGAGAGTGCAAATCCCTGGATTCTTTGGTTTTGGAGAGCTTTGAGGTGGCTCACTTAACTATAAGTCCCTGCATAAAAAAGAAAGTGGAATATTTCCCTGCTTTTGAATGCTAAAGAAACCTGCATATTCTTTCCCTCAGCTTGTATTTCCCCTGAGTGTTGGCATATGGCTAGTTACTGTATTTTTCCCCCCAGGGCAGACAATGAAAGCTTGTTACAGTAAAGTTGTTATTTAAAAGATGAGATCATTTTTATAGGAAGCTTTGCTACAATACAAGGACTTTCAGCTTATAATAATATCATAGTTCCCAAAATAACTAATGGAAAAGGAAGTAAGTTGGTATGATTTATGGAAACCTGAAGAGTAAGACTGAGTACCTCATAGCAGGTCCCTTAAAGCTGCTGGTTAAGACAACAGTGTCAGGCAACAGGAGCACTGAAGAGTGGTCTTTTTTTAAATACTGCCTCTTCATCTATGATGTCTCACAAAAGATGGGTGTCCCAGGCAGCATTCACCTTCCTTCATGGTCTTCTTCACTGCAGCATATCTTCCTTCTTGGTCACTCGGCCCCATTAGGAAAGCATGTGCTTGACCGACAATAATACACCTAGGTATTAGATAAAATAATTTGAAACCTGCTAAGAATCAGATGCAATCTGCTGAAATCATGAAGTCTGTTTCCCTCCTACTTACTCTTTCCCTTTCTCCCATACCTGAATTCGTACACCCCTTCTGCACAGTACAAAGCGAATTTACAGCTTGGTGTGGCTCTGCTTTGCACTACTTTCCTTCAATTGGTGTAAGGATGGCTTGTCTGAACTGGGACAGCCTCCTTTTAACTTTTTATAATCCTATTGCAGTTCGCTATCCTGTGGTCATAATTTGCACAACACTATTTTGCCATCAGGAACTATAATTAGGCAATACTCTGTAGAGAGGGCACTATCAAGGGCTGAATCCACCTGAATGGATAAGGACAGGATTTACCCTACTTCTTGTTCAGCAAAACAAAACAGGTCTACCCTGTGCAGCAGACGGCCACTCCTGAAAGTGCCTGCAGGCAATTTCTACAATGTCTCCCTCAAGCTTTCTCTGCAGGGAAGCAGTGCTGCTGTGTACTATCCCAGGATGAAAATATTGAGAAGGCACAGTCTAGCTCATTACACATTTCTTTGGCAACCACCAAAGACCTCTGTTGAATATCCCTCTAGCCTCTGCTTCCTCCTTCCTCCACCCCAAATATTGCAGAAAATAAAAGGATCTCATAAAATTGAGAGCAGCTTGTGGACTCAGTTTAGTAGTGATGAAGTAGGCACTTTATTACTACGCACTCTGATATAAGTCAGCCTCAACTGCAAACAATTAGAAAGGCTATAGATGGAGGACATAAAGATATTCAATCTTGCAAAAACAGCTTAAAATTTGTACTTAAGGGGGAAATTTAATATAAGAGTGACATTGTCTGTGGTTTGTACTTCATTGCCAGTATTTTTTTGTTGTTGTTTGGCAAATTGAGAACTATTGTTTTTTTAGTTAGCTGTTATCTAGTACTGATTTTATTGCAAGCAACACTTGTTTACAAGACCTTTAATATTATTGTTTATGGTGTAGTATTATTTCAGTGAATGGTATTTCCTAGCATAAAAAGATCTTAAAAGAAAAGATGTATTAAATGAAATCCTGGAAATTAACATTAAAAATCCAGGCATTTTTACTCATCCTATGTGCTTGTTCCATCCACTGACAATAACAGCTTATTAAAATTGTTAAAACAGAATAATCATATTCTCTGAGAATGATCCTTTGGTAAAACAGGTAGAGTAGAGATGGTCTTCCCTTGTTTCCACTAAAAATATCTCCTACTTTAAGAAAAAGGAAGAGAGACTGGAAAATTCAACCATCACTGCAGAATAACTACGGCAAATGCAAAGCCGACTGTTACATTTGTGTTATCCTGTTGAAAATTTTTTACTCCTCACTCCAAGTATGAACAGCCCTGGCCTGAGCTGAACTGGGGTGCAGGGCTGTGGGCAGGGTGGGGGGAGCCCTGGCAGGGACAGTCATGCCTGGTGGTGCCCTCAAGACCCTGCCAACAAACTCTCCTGCCAGCAAAGTGCGTCCTCACAACTTACAGGGGCTGGGTTTGGAAGATAGTCCCCATGAGCTCCTTCCAATATCTGGCTGTGAACAAGGTCACGCTGTCTTGGAAGGCCATAGCGTCAGGAATCGTGCTGTAGGACAAGTTATGGAGCCATGAACAAGGTCACGCTGTCTGGAAGGCCATAGCATCAGGAATCATGCTGTAGGACAAGTTATGGAGCTATGACTGCTTCCTGAGGGGATTGAAGTGAGCTTTCTTGGTAAAGAGGTCCACAGTCACTAGGACATTGTATTTCCCTGCAAGGGTGGCAGCTCTGCTGTGAAATCAAAAAGTGCTGGAAGGTGGTTGGAGCTTTGAGAAGACCAAGTGGCACCACGGGATACCGATAGTGTCCATGACTGGTGCAGAAAGCAGTTTTTCTCTCATTCCCTTGCCAGATTTGCAGCAAATTGTAAGCTCTTCACCGGTCCAGCTTTGTGAATTGTCAGGCCCCCAAAGACATTCAAAGAGCTCTTGCGGGAGAAGTAAGGGATGCTGGTTCTTCACTGGCATGTCTGTAATCTTCTCCCAGGTTAAGATACCCATACTTCTTTTCGACAAAAAATATGGGGGCTCAGCAGGAGACGTGAAGGGGCAGATCAACTTCAGTGCCCGACTGTTCTTGAGGTATCGAGGGCAGCTAATTTAGGATGTGACAAGGCACAGATGTGCCCAAAGGGTACCTTCTATCCTGGGACCAGGGCAACGGGCAGTTATGCAGACGATGGGACAGCAGGGTTTCCTCCCCTTTCTTAAATACATAAGCAAAGTTGCTGTAATCATGTAGGCGCATTCATTAAGGCAAGGTTTGTTTGGCTGGGGCGCGGGCATGGCCGTGGGGCCTGGGCAAGTCAGGGCTGCAGCCTGTGGGGCTGGGCAGAACTGAAGGATCTCAGGGTTGGGGTTGTGCTCGGATGAGGACATGGTCCAACGGGGGGATGTCACCTTTGGTGCAGCTATTGAGTAATTACGTTCCTGGGTTGCAGTCCTCAGGGTGGAGGAGGTCTGCCACGCTCAGTGGGTCTCTCGGCAGCAGGTATGGTCAGGGTGGTGGCACAGCCAGGCCACTGCTCGTGCAAGGCAGCGCCAGGACCTGGGACGCGTGAGGACTGTGGTGGGGAAAAGAGCCCCAAGGGGATCCCGGGGTTAGCTCTGCCGCACTTTCTCCGCTGTGACAATCTAGGGAAAACGACGCATCGCCAGGGACTCGCCCTGGGGAGAAAATGGACTAACACAGATACTGTGGATCAAAAGGTTTCTCTGTTTATTAACTGCGCAACACTCGGTTATATATGTTTCTAGTATCTACTCACACATAAGCCATTTGTTGATTGGTTAACATGCGCCGTTCACACGCTTAAACAATAGTCTAATTGGATAAATTCTTCTGATCACGTGAAGTTTCCTCCACCTGCATGCTGTCTTGCACCCTGTCTTCGGTCACGTTGCCCTCCTGTTATCAGTCACGTACGCCCGACCTTGTTCTACTTTTTGTTCTTACTTCAGCAAACTTATAACAAAGAACAGTAGTGTCTTGTGCTAACAAACAGAGAATAACAGTTGTGCCTTACGCAGTTTCCCTCGTTCTCCCACAAGTTCTCCCACAATTCTCCCCCAAGCTCTTGCCCTCAGGCTCCGGGTACCCCCTTCCCACAGGGAGACGCAAGGACCTCGCTTGGCAGTGAAGGAGGAGACTGTGCTTCCCCAGCCAGGGCAGCCTGGGATGCCAGGGAAGGGGCAGGTGGATGTGATGGGGGATGCCAGGGTTGGCGCAACAGGAACCGTTGGATGGCGATGTCCCCCAGCTGCTCCTCTTATCTCCAGCAGTGGCAGTGGTGGGATGGGTCAGGCTGGGGAGGACTGTGGGCCCATGGACTGGGTGCCTGAAGAGACTGATCAGAAGACCCGCTGGTGCCATCGGGGTCACCCTGGCCAAAAAGTGACAATTAATTTTAAGAAAATGATACTGGTACTGGACTGGAGCCCTGTTCTCAGGAACTGGACCCAGGGAAAGAAAAAAAAGGTTCATTTTATGATTACAGATGTCACTGGGCAAAGAAGCAGCAACCGATCCAAATGAGGGCAAAGGCTATTATGGTTTTGCTTTTGCCCTGCTATGAATATTTCACATTCATCAGTTCTGAGAAAATTCCCTCAAGTTTTTTAAGTGCAAACTGACTGAGCATTCAGGGGAGCCACTTAAATTGAAACCATTCTTTAGCTCATAATGTAACCAGATGATACATCAAACATTTTTGCTTATTAATGCAAGATTTTGAACATGAAGGTTTGTTCCATCTTCACCATTTATCAATCTGTCCATTCAGTCTGAACATCCACACAGGATAATGTTATATTCTGCCTTGAATTTCTATGTCACCATAGTAGAGGAAAGCACTGCAAAGACTTATTCTCATTCAGAAAAGCTTTGATGTGCTTCAAAGACAAGAGCACTTCATTATGTTCATGAAGAGTAAAAGTGTCCTACTATGACAAGAACTCTTTTAATATGATGGTTAAGTGAAGCTTAACATCAGTTTCAAATGAATAAAAGCACTTGCTGATGTCAGGTCATTGTTCATATTTACCCTCTTCAAGTCCCTGGTTCTCATCGAAAATGCTTACATCTTTAAAAAAGATTAGTTTTTGTTTCATAGCATGTCATAGGATTACACTGATTTGGATTTCTTGCAATAAGATGAAACATTTAGGTCATTACGTTGACATTAGAGATAAAAGACTTTCAATTTACTATTCGTAAGGCCACCCTCTCTTTTGTGTAGAGGACATAGATTAGTGGCTGTCTTGAACCTTGCAATTTTAGAGTCTCTGGAACAGCTTTGCAGTGACACAGAACATGTCTGGCACTATCCTGTTCATTTATACTCATGAATTAAGTGAATCTTTCTTAGAAAGGAAGCAAATCTCACTATGCAGAAGAAAACAAAGCATAACACAGGTTTTCACCCTAACTAAATGGTACACATACTTTTTGTCACTATTTCTGTAATGTTCACACTATTGAGAGGAAGTGAGAGAACATTTTTGGACTTAAAATAATTGTTTATTCATACTTTACCAACTTATAAGAATTCATGACAAAATTGTTACTCCATTTGCTAGATATCATACAAACAAACAGGGAAATTAACTGGGAAATAAGAAAACCTTGCCCCTTCTTATGTAGTGAGGTCTGTAAAGACATAGTCATCTCTTTTCTTGGTTCTCCTCTCCTTTTAATAATTTTCTCCCCTACTTTCATTACCCTGACATTCACACATCTCCTGCTGTCCCCAGAGTCCCCTGCCGACAGGGATGTGTTACAGCTGAGTCCCTTAAACTGTTTCCATTTCCCTTATGTGCCATTCTTTAAAGAACTGCTTTACCATATGGTACGTATGTCATATAATCATATCTGTTATGGTCATGTCTGAAAGGCAACTGAAAAGGAGTCTGATTGATAGTACCAAAGCTAAAACTGTATGCAGTGTGAAGATACCTACTGTTTTACACAAGTGCATTTATCATGAACTATTCTAACCGAATGTGCTAGATTTTGCAGGATTAAGAACAAAGCCAAAGCACTAAGTTATTGATTAAAGCACTAATATTTCTAGCAATCAAGTTACACAAAATGAAATGTTAAATAGGAATGTATGTAAAAGTTGAGGTAGATAGGATCCAGATTAATCCTTTGCTGATATCTAGACTAAGCAAATCTTGAAAGTGCAAAATACTTTAAAAAAAGTCTTAAACTACTTCAAAATAAAGGTTTCAAAGTTAGCATTTTTTCTCCATTTCCTCCTTAATTCTTAATATTCTATGAAGTTCCTGCTTTCTGAAATCATGTAGTAGTGGACTTCCAAGAGTTTCTTCCTTTGACATAGTATATACAGTCTTATGTTTCAGTGAATGGTCCTCTCTTACAACACAGAAAACTCCTGATAAACTTGCTGTATATACCTTTCATCATTATATGTGATTCTGTTGTATCTTTGTGTAAGCACTTCCTTTTTAGGTCAAAATTAAAAATCTTCCAGTCTTTTCAGTCTCTTCAGTTAGCAGTTTTCTTTATCTAAATATTGAAGTAATTTCTGAGGTGCAATGACCAGAAAATAAGACATAGAATATCCTCGAGTGGCTACAGTATATAATTTGCTCTTTATAAATGTTCCCTATGCTATTGTCCATCCTATTCCTTATATAGGCTGACACATAGTTTACTTTCCAGGTAATACACATGCACAGAGCAGAATGGGTGGTCTCCACAGACCTGACACAAGAGCGAGCAGTTCTGACTGGAGTGTCCCTGCATGCTCACCAAGAAGCCTTTGTACTCCCACTAGCATGTCTCTGAGATGTTGCTTCTCTTTGGTGGTAGAAAATGAGAGTAAGGCATGCTATGGTCTCTAGTTCCCTCTTTGACATCCCATCTTTCTTTCCTTCCTCTCCTCATATCTTTGCATGTTATGTATAGACACATACATTGTGTGCTCTTAGGATAACTGCAGACAGCAAAAGCCAAATTCTCAGAAGAGTTCTCTGCCTTCCAGTTACTCTAAATGTATTTTTTACTCTGAAAGATGCACAGAAAAAAAATTGGGGAAGGAAAATCAATGAAAGAAGGAATTCAGTGAGTAAGTTTATATAAGGAGAACTTGTCTGTGTTGAAGTAAGATGTTAACTTACAGTGCACTAGCTAATACTTTAATTATATCAGAAAAAAAAAGGTATCACTAGTATATAACATGTAGTATATTAGTTTCCTGTATAATAAAATAAGTTATCGAAATAAAGACCATTTTGACTTGATACACCCAATCTATTCTAGAGCAGACTTTTGGAAGATTAATAAATGGGGAATAAGCTGATCTGCATTTGTTCCTACATGTTTGTAGGATTTCTGGAGGATTCTGAATATTTCATATATATCAGATAGATATATAAATATACTAACCTGGCATAAATATACAGTGCAGAAAAACACTCTCAGGATAGGATTTATCTGAATAAATGTTGACATCTGCTGCTTAAACCTATATCTTTACTAGCTGTCTATATTCCCTTTATGTACTATGAAACTTGCTTTATGTATTTTGAAAAGAATTAAGGACTTAATCTCATTCTGAAAAAGACATCCAAAATAGCTGAATTAGAGGCTATGGTGCCTGTATCTTTCTAGTGAATAAAATGGGAGTCTAAGGAGACTAGATTCTAACTCAGATTCAAGATCTACATGTAAGATGCCTACAGTTAGGTGAGACGAATTTCTCCCCCACTGACTTGGATCAGGTCCACTTGAGCAATGAAACTGAAACTTCCTATGAGGCCATCTCATGAAATTTCAGGCTGTAGTATCTGCCAGTAGTAGTTTCAACAAATTATGTCAGTTTTATTTTGCTTTGCCCTTGTCACTGCAATTCTGTGCTTATTAATCACAGACATATAATATTTGCTGTTTAAATCAAATGTTTTGTTTGCATTGTTGCTCATGAGACCTACTTAGAGGCAAAAATGTCATTGCATCTTTCTTGGGTTGAGGAGAAATAATGTTGGCTGTGTTGGATGTCTTTGTACATGAAGCTTTAAGAAATGAGTTCTAAAATGCCCATGTGCATAGAAAGGGTACAATCAAATACTTGAAGGCATTTATGCTTGTAAAATCATTTGAATAAATAGGATTTCTGTACATTTAATAATAAATTTAGTTCAAAGGCTGTATTCCATGATTGATTTTAAACGCAAACTTGCATGGAGCTAATCTTCATGGGGCTGGAAGAATATAAGCATGAAAAACAGTTAAGCCTGTGGAGGCATTCTGGATTTAGAAAGGCATACTTTGGGAGGGATATTTTTTTAGCTTCTCCCGGATTAAAATTTATTTCCATTTTATTTTGTTTAAAATAAGGTTGTCAAGGTACCCTCTTGTTGTGGTTTAACCCCAGCCGGCAGCTCAGCCCCACACAGTGGCTCACTCACTCCCTTGCAGTGGGATGGGAGAGAGAATCAGAAGGGTAAAAGTGAGAAAACTCGTGGGTTGAGATAAAGACAGTTTAATAGGGAAAGCAAAAGCTGCATGTGCAAGCAAAACAAAATCAGGAATTAATTCGCTAATTTCCATTGGTAGGCAGTAATGTTTACTTGTGAAGACAAACAGCATACCTCCAAAGTCCCCCCCTTCCTTCCTTCTTCGCTGACCCTTATATGCGAGCTTGACGTCCTATGGTCTGGAATATCCCCTTGGTCAGTTGGGGTCAGCTGTCCCAGCTGTGTCCCCTCCCAACTTCTTGTGCCCCCCCAGCCTGCTCGCTGGTGGGACAACATGAGAAACAGAAAAGGCCTTGATGCTGTGTAAGCACTGCTCAGCAATAACTAAAACATTTGTGTATTATCCAAGACGTAGCACCATGCCAGCTATCCCAGCCAAAACCAGTATGCCTCCACAGTCATGTCTACGATGTGCTTCACACAGTTGCAGAAACTTGCCATGCTCTCACCTGTTAAAAGCAAAACAACAATGGAGGATAAATATGAGACACTTACTTACAATTAAGGTGTGAGATTATTATCTGTCAGGTCACCATGATCCAAAAAAACTGTACTTAATGGGATGGACATTGTAACAGACACTAAGGGAGTTGTCTGGGTTTTGGCCGCTCTATTTTTGTTTACGGCTACATATGAAATAGCAGTTCAGAGAGTAAGACCTATTTTTACAGCATGAAGGATATGCAGCATATGAAAACCAATATATGTTGTAATTGTTGGTAATGGATTGTCATCCCAAGACTTTGCTAGATATTTGAACTCCCAGTTCTAGGCACTGAGTAAACACCATTTAAAGCTAGACCGTGCTGTGAAAAAGTGAAAGTGTAAGAAGAGAAGAATAAAAAAGGTTGTTGGAAGAGCTGTGAATAACCACAGGTCTCTTTGTCCTAGGCTACAAAGCCATAATGCCAACAAAGACAGAGATACTGCTCTGTATGCATATACATTTGTTTAAAAATGTTTAGTGAATACAGATCAGTACCATGCAGCTGTATTTTAAATTACAAATGTTTTATAAATACGTTCATGATCATGAATCATAAATGAAGCAATGACTTCTGACTGTGTGATTAATATGTGTCCTTGTCGTAGTTTAACCCCAGCCAGCAATTAAGCACCACGCAGCCGCTTGCTCAGTCCCCTCCACCCAGTGGGATGGGGGAGAGAATGAGGAAAAAAAAAAGTAAAACTCATGGGTTGAGATAAGAACAGTTTAACAGGACAGAAAAGGAAGGGATAATAATAATAATAATAATAATAATAATAACAAAACAAGTGATGCACAATACAATTGCTCACCACTTGCTGACCGATGCCCAGCCAATCCCCGAGCCACGGTGCCCCCCCAGCCAACTCCCCCCAGTTTATATACTGGGCATGACATAATATGGTATGGAATATCAATTTGGCCAGTTTGGATCAGCTGTCCTGGCTGTGTCCCCTCCCAGTTTCTTCTGCACTCCCAGCCTCCACTGGCAGGGCAGTATGAGAAGCTGAAAAGTTCTTGACTTAGTGTAAACACTGCTTAGCAACAATTAAAACATCAGTGTGTTATCAACATTCTTCTCATCCTAAATCCAAAACACAGCAGTATACTTGCTACTAAGAAGAAAATTAACTTTATTCCAGCCAAAACCAGGACAGTTCTGTTGATTCAACATGTGCTGCTTAAACAGTTTAGTTTCAACTTGTGCCAAAAACATACTTTGTGTGTGATAAAGTCCACTGCATCAGAGAAATAGATAAAACCAATCATCAAGCTAGGTACATCTGCATTTCAGGGAAAATACAGTGATACTTTTTGAAAGGACAAAGGAATCTTTATCTGATTCAACACAATTGAAAAGCTCTATGTCTTGCATTAGATGTGCTCAGGAGAATTTTGACTCAGATATGCAAAGGTTTTTACAATCCTAAATCCCACTGAAGTCAAAAGAGCTGGAAATCTGAATGTCCTTGTGGTTCTTACCAGTGGTCTCTCTTTGTAAACCCATGGACCGATCTTCAATTCTCCTTGAAGTACTCTGTGCATGAAGTACTTACCTATGCTTCTTCTGAAATCCTCAATGGTAATGTTAGATGAGACATACATTCGGTGAAGCACGTCCTAGATATCTTCTGGTCTCTTACATTTTAAAATGTTGATAGGAATAATTACAGGATGAAATTTCCAGCCTTCAGTGGAAGGTCAAGAGAAACAGAGCAGTTTCACGGGGATTGCCTGCATTGGCCTTAGTCCATGGAAGAAACCGCGTGTCAGCTATAATGTCAGTAAACAAAACTTTTAGCTAGCTTTCTCAAGAAATGAGAGAGTGCTCAGGGACTTTGAGCAATGATGAAGTCCCAGACTGAGCTGTGTGCTTAATTAATGCTATAGACTACAATAGAAGATGTATTTGCTATTTGTTTTTAATTGGGGCAAGTTTAGAACTGTAATGCGTGCAAGTGATCACTCGATTAATAGTGTAGATACTGCTAAAATCTTCTTTTGTCACTTCCAATTCCTCCCGTTTAGTGTGGTAATATATGGGAATGAATTCCTCTTCAATTTCATTTACGCTAGCAGTTTGATGGTCTGTCGCTCAAAGATTGCGACAAAGGCTGTGCCCGATGCAGCAGTGGTCGTCCGCAGCTACTGCTGGGGGCACGGGAAGAGGGGACGAGAAGGATCTTTCTTCCCTGAATCGCAGCAAACTGAGTAAAAGGACTACCATTCTGGTTCCAACCTTGCAAATTAGTTTCAAAACTGGCAAGAAAGTGGCCTTTTTTACCCTACCTGTGACCACGTTATGGCTCTTTGGCCTATCACATATAAATTCTTTCCTTAAGAGGCTTACTGTCTTAAATTTGTCTGATTCACTCCATCAGTAATCCAGCTTCTTGCTAATAGAACTACATTTATTTCAATGTCTTTATAACACCACAAAGTGAAAAAGAGTATTTAAGAAGAAAGAACAAGTATCCATACAGCATGGAATAAATCACTTAAAAGTCAGGTATGAAACCTGGAAAATATGTACAGTTTTGTTTTTTCTTATTTGAAATTTCTTTTTTTTAGAGATTTGACACTCTAAACTTCTGCTAAAATTTAAACTGTTGTAGAAAATCAAATTAATTTAAACAGCCACAATGGTTACAATATGCTATATGTAAACCATTTAAGTTATAGTACAGCTGCAAATAAGCTATAATATATATGTGTATAGATAAATGTGATGGAGTATTGTAGAAGTACAGTAAGTTGGCACTTGTGCAAGGTACAGTGAGGTCTTTAAGGATAGAAAGCACCAGTGCTGAAATGATAGTAATAAGGGCAAAAGTCAGATGCATTAGCAACACCTCTGGGATGCTTGGTAAGAGTCTAAACGTCCAATTTAAAAGTAATATACTGCTACAACACCAAAAGAAGTAATTCACAGACTGTTAACGATTTGAATATAGGAGATCTTGGGGCTAAGTCAAGACACTAGGGCTTAAGAAATCTAGATTTAGTTTTTGCTTCGTAAAATACTGCCTCTGGGATTCTGAGGAAGTAAATTACTTTGAGTTATCAAAAAGATCTTTTAAAATAAAGTCCAGCATAAGCCTTGTGTTTTTTTCTAATTACAGGTTTTAGGATCCTTCACCACAGTAATGGGTACTCTGTGAGACCCAAGAGTTAAACAAACATGCAGTGTCATTGTTGTTAGACTACTTAGTAAGTGATTTCCAGTGTTATTTCAATGATTTCCAACTAGCTAATACTCTTACAGTAGATAATGTATGATATAAAGGTACACAAACAATTTGGATCAACTCTATAGTAAATATGTTTTCATTACATAATGTGAAACATGCCTTCCTGTATAAAAGTATATATGTAAGTTGTTACACTATAAATACTATTATAAGCTATGCAATAGTAATAATTTTTTTAAAACCTTTAAAAATTATTGTTCAGACATCAAGGTTTGTCTGGAGTTTCTGTGTACACAGGGGTATGCATAGCATATACATGGATAACAGAAGAGGGAAAACACTCCATCTGGTGTGATATGTCTACATTTCTAGCATAATTTTTTTTTCCTAAACAGAATTTAAAAAAAGGAAAGACAAATTTGTAGCTCAAATTGTAACATTTTGATTTACCTCATATGAAAATCGCTTACAGTGACACAACATCCACTGCCCTAGCAAATGCTAGTAGGAAAGGCAGAAGAAAAATAACTTTGAAAAATCAGATAACTGGTATTGCTGTCCAACATAAAGATCTCATTTGTGATTTTCATTGCCGAATTATATTGGTAACCAGCCATATATGGTGAATTTTGATGGGATCTGCAAAGATGCTTCTTTTACAGTTACGATCATTTTTTCAGTCCCTAAGTGAGCATTTTTCCAGACAGTTGTTCTGGGATATAATGGCTTTTGTCTTGTTTATTTGTAATGTTTAGATCAGCTTAACATTTTTTTTTTAAAGTTTCAACTTCTAGGTACTTGTTATCTGATTGGTGGTGATGATTGTTTTTCTCCATGTCTTCCTCACACAAATTCAATTTGTGAGATCTGAAGACTTTGAGATCTGAAGATGATTATCTCAGTATAGAACTGCAGGAGGACAGAATGAAACTGAAAATGGGATCAGGAGATTTTAAAATTTGTTTTATGCGAAAAAAGGTTAGAAAAAATAAAGGTAGTACAAAGACTTAAGGCACAAGAATAACCTAAAAGAAATTTCTAAAAAGGGAGGCAGAAGATAGTGTTGTGTTGTAGCTATAACATGCTATAACTGTAGTCTTGTAGCTTTAATTAGCTATCAGGAGCTACAAATCGCTGATGTCTTAGAATGTGAGTATTGTGGATTTACAGCGGTATTGGATTGGAATCAAGCACAGTTACCATCGGTCTCCTCAGAAAGTCTTGTTAGCAGTTCTTCTGGGAATCTTTGTTAAACTTCATACAGTTCCTGCTTGTCCACTCTTCCAGCTTGTCCAGGTCTTTCTGTAAGACGGCTCTCCCTTCTGCCACGTCCACCTCATGACCCAGTTTGGTGTCATCAGCAAACTTGGTGAGGGCACTTTCAATCCCATCCACCAGATCATTTAGGAAGATGTTGAGACGCATTTGTGAAGATGTTGACTGAGTTTAAGACTAGGCTTAGCTGTATTCTTTGTGTGGGAAACTCACCTGAATACGAGTTTTGTTAAGAAGTAAAAAAAGTTCATTTGTAACTCAAAGCTCACACTTCTGAGTGAGACCATGTATGCAGAGGTGGCATTCTACATTTATGCCACTTTCAAAATGCTTTGCTTCATCAAACATGCCCAAAGATTTCTGCCTTACTGTGAAAGAAATACAGCAATGTGTAAGGTTTCCATTTCCTTTGTTAGCAATTGATGGGCTGGTTAGACAAAATAAAGAAAGTAATTCAAAAGACTTCCAAATTTGTGTGTGTGTGTGAGGTCGCTACATGATATAAATTGTCTCGGTTGTGGATTGGTTTTTTTTAAATATTTTTTTTCTATTAAAACAAAAATAATTAGTCAAAATGACAACCCCTTTCCCCAGCAGACTTCGTTTCTCATATTCTTGTATTTTATTGTGAACCTTGTGGTATCGTTTGGCAGCTTTAAAGAAGAGTAATAGTCGAGCTGCAAACACATGCCAGCTACAGAATACAAACCTACAGTATATTAATCTGCTGACCTTTGCACTGAGAAAATATCTTGTGCTCTTTATTTATAAAAGCCTATCAGCAGTACCCTGCTACACTGTTATATATAGTAAGTGCTGTATATATCAGTTGATCTCTGTGTATAGTTTATGGCATCTAAGGTGTAGTAAAAGGATACATCAGGGTTTATCATCTGCACCCTGCTGGTCACTTGACAGGCATTTCTGTTTAAGATATATGTCAAAGAGTAAAAAGAAAGTGTATTGAAAGAAGAAAGGTATCTATTAAAACAGTACAACTGGCAACATCTGGGAAGCCCATCAATAGAATTTTATAGCTTGCATTTGCTTGAAGTTAAGGTTTATTACCTGAAATGTGTGGTAAAAGAATTATGTCATTTCTCACCCAATTGTTGTAACAGAACATAAGGAGTGTGTTGTATCCATGCCTACAATAAAACCCACTTCTTTTTTTATATATATATACACATACACCAAGTGGTTCTTCTGGTTTGCGTGTGCTAAGTAGTGAATAAAACTAGATATGAATCAAAGTTTAATGTCCATCTATACAAAATTATTTTTTTTAAAAAGGCAGAGAGAAAAGAAAAAAAAATTCTTGTACAGGAGCATTATACATCAATATTCTTTGGACTGTATGTAGATTAGTGCACAGTAATTGTTAGAAACAATGTAAATCTGATATTAATGTGTTTTTTTTAAAGGATGAATGAATAGAACATATTGAGTACCATGGTTAGAAACAGAAAGCTGGAGATACTTCTTGCATGCTAGGGGAAAAACAGGAAGAGTTATAAAAGCCTGTTTTAAGGACAAACCCTCAGAAGTAAGAGTTCCTTAACAAAGGCTCAGAACAGCCTTACCATCTAATTTAACATGTTAGCAACTTCTTTTGCAGCAGTGACATTCACACTACAACTTAGAAGTACACTTGAATTACGCTAAAAAGATGTATTAATTTCCTTTAATTTCAGCAGTCGTCATCAAGATGCAATTTTTTCCTGCCTTGAATGTTCAAAAATTTGTCTCCTTCCTCTGTATATAAACTGCCCAAGCCTTCCAAGGGAGAGGAAGCCTTTACTAGTTCCAGGATCATTCCTTGCACTTTATGATGGGCCACATTTCAATATATAAAAGTAACAATTTAATAAAACATCATATTGTGAAGATTCAGGAAGAACCGCAAAGGAACAAAACTAAACCCTAGACAATGTTTCAAAAAAACCTTTTCCTTTTCAGTTTTGGAGATTTTGGTCAGAAATGATGAAAAGACTGTTTTCCATGCTTTTAATTAAGTGCTTTGTTATGGAGGTCCCATATTTAGTGCATCACTTAACCACTGTAGTGAATATGAATAAAAAGTTATTATAATGAGGCATGTATAGAAAAAGGATGGCAAAACTACTGCTCTGTTACAAAATTGCAGAAATTATTCCTTTCTCATGAGACATGAGAGCCACTCAATCCTGTTTTATTCCAGCAGGAGCTGTTATCTACTCAGCATTTCATGGACAGAAAAACTGGAAATCAGAACACTTATTTAGGTGTCTGACTATGTCTATATGGACCTAACTTTTTTTATCTTCTTTAGAAGATTTTGGTGAGAAGCCCTCAGGCGCCTTTCTAAAAGCAGCACAGTTGGTTATTCGGGAAATGATTCAGCCTTATTACTTATACTCTTTTCTAGGCAACCATTCTTCACTTCTGACAGAGGCTCTTAACTGGGTTAGACTTAGTGTAGGTTTTTTACAGAGTTGCATTAATTTGCTGAATTTTCCCATATGGTTAGAGCATTTCGTTCTTTTAAAAAAGGAATTATCTGTGATTGTGGACAATAAATAGAACAGAAAATAAACAATTTTTGTATGCATAAGAACAGAATATTATTCAATGATATCACCAGATAGAGCTATTACATTCCTGTTAAGTAATTTTTTTATAGTAATAGATATGAAGACTCCCCAAGCTGTCCAGATGTAAAAAATCAGTATTGTAATAATCCAAATAAGAAGGACTGCCGTAAAAGAGTCATGAATACAAAAGGCAAATCGGAAACTCAGATTCAAGTTTTTTTCATTATAGAAAAATTGCCAAAGTAATTTAGTTAAATTTAATTATTTTAGAAAAAGAAATTTCTCTCATTACCTATGTCACATATAAAAGTTACTAATTCAAGGTAGCAGTGAGTCTAAGACCATAATTAAAATATAAAACAGTTAAATGAATAAAAACTTATTCGTGGTCAGAAAGACACTTGCCTTGTGGGTAAATATTTTCTAACATGGTTTACTCTGAGTTGTTCATTTTTTCCAGTTTTGTATGAAATGCCTTATGGGTCTTACCCAATGCAGAGATGACTATAGGCAAAAGTGAAAACAGAAGAAAACAAACGGATACTCCGAACTTGTTAAGCATCTTCTTTTTCAATGTCAACATTAACTCTTCCGCTCCCAAATTGAGCTAGCCATCTTCTCTTAAATACAATTACTCAGCTACTTTTATCTTTTAGAAACTTCATCATTAATAGGACATCTACAAATTTTACTGGTTAATTGATGTGATGTGTCATGTACTTAAGACAATACAAAATAAAAATGAATGTTCTGAGAGTCCAACAGACGCAAAAATTTACATTAACAAGTAAGCTTAATTTGTATCTCGTACAGCCATATGAAATAGATGTGTTTCATTTTACAAACACACTTAAGAATAAAAGAGAGCATTTTATTTTTCTGATTAAGTTTTTTTTAAGGGAGAATGGAGTAGACTGGAATCAAACAAGCCCACCTCCTCCCCTCCTCCCCCCTCCCAAACTTTCCATGTGTCTTGCAGGTGGAAGTACTTACAATTGCCTACTTGCTGGCAATTATCTGACATGGTATTAGTTCTATTTTGATTAAAATTGCCATAATGCTTTTCACAGTATGAAGCAATTTTGAGTTTATGATGGGAGGGGCGGGCGAAGATACAACATATTAAATAGTAGCGTTCATGCTACAGAGTAGCTCATGAGCTCTCTATTTCTGTCTGAAATTTTTTCTGGAATGATTTTTGATACCCCTCACATTATAACACTTCCTATATTATGTCTTAGTCACCTAAAGTTTTATCTTTAGGTTAATAGAGGGCTACTTTGGTTTATTTTAAATGGAGGGGAAAATCTCATTATACAGTGAGAAGATGAGTATTGCTGAAATTAAAGATAATAAGCCAAAGGCATTAAGCTATCAGCTGTCTGAACAGCTAAGATACTGACACTTCCGAACATCAAAGTTTGGTCTAAATTGTCCCTATTATTTCTAGGTTAAAAAAAAAAAAGATACACTCTGAAAATTATCTTTGTCAGAAAATTACCATATTATTCTACTTTTGCATCTTCACACTATAGCTATAGATAGTGCTTGCTGTAATTGTTTCACTAGTAATAGAGTCACATTTTCCTGAGTCTGTTAAATTACGTAAGGGTGGACATAGTTTGATTATTTATTAAAAGGGAAAATGTATACCCAAATGAATAATGTTGCACCATACTGCAAAACTTTGATTTTCATTTTTATCAGTAGAAATAGGCAATATTTAACATCTTGAATGATCAGAGAAACCAGAACTTTAAGGTATGTATTTAATTTGCTTGTTATCTATTCTCTAGGCCTGAAAAAAATGCATTGCTTAACAACTGCAATGCATTTCAGAGTGGGAAATCAGGGTTTGCAGAGTTTCCATCATCAGCTTTCAAAGACTAACTTTTATGCATGCAAATAAATATATCTAGAGAAGATCAATATCTATATTCTTGAAGGTGATTTCCACAGATAATACCTGATGTTTCCAGAAAATACAAATAGCCGTGTCAAAATTGATAGGTAATCCAACACACAAGACTAGCAATGATTCTTAGATTACAGTTAGACTCCCATTTGTCCCTGTCTCAGTAAGGATACATGAAAGGTATGTTTTCAATTCACCTATGCATGATATCAAAAGTTTTATGGGATTTAAAAAATATTAGTTTTAGCAAATAGTAGACATTTTGATACCTCAGAAATTAAGAGCTCACTATATATTAATATATTTAAAGGAGAATATACCAGCTGAAATTTGAATGATTACTGTCAGTGGTTACTGTCATTTTTAAAGATCACCACTGGCATGACATGTTTCAGTGTCTTGGCAGGAGGACATTTTCAGAAGGTTTCAGATTTTCTATACATCTTTCTACTTAAGTTTGTCATGACTCTCAAGGGAAATAAAGGACCTAACTTTTTTTGTTATGACATGATGTGTAATACATCAGTTTGAAACAAAATAAAACAAATTCAAAACCAAACCAAAACAAAAAAACCCAAACAAACCAACAATAAAAAAGGAAAGTACAATGTGTAAGATTCATATCATGCAGGATGATGATACCCTACTTTATTGTTAGAAGGCATTTATATTAAGTTACTTTAATTAGATATTAGATGAATCTTTCCCCCCTCCCCTTTTTTTATGTAAACCAACAGGATACCAAACAAAGATTTCAAACAAGAATGAAAAAAGACGTATAGAAGTGTAGTCCATTCTTTTACCTCATGGAAGGACTGTTCATTAAATTGTCACAAACCTACATGAAGTCCTTCAACAATGGACTTTGATTTTAAAAGCAAAAGGATTGGTTAAAATCAGAGATTAAAAATAACAATAAAAATAAAAATGGAAGAGAATAACAACTCTTTAAGACAATTCTCATTCCATAAAGTGTGCTGTAAATATAAGAAATGGTATTCTGCTCTTGCTGCACAATATCTCACCTGTATCAAAAGGTTTGCTCATGGCTGAACTGGCAGTGAGAGGAGAAATAGATCCACCATGTTTCTATTACGGAGACAGCAGATCAACAGATACTGTGCTGAATGGAAGAGTGTGGTGGAGCATTCTTTCAAATTCATGTAGACTGTCATGGAAATGTATGCAACAGAAATTTATCCAAGACTGTTTTGTCAAGTACAAACCACTTGGCTCAATACAGGGATAACTCAAAGAAGCCTGATGTCCTCTACTGCACTGGAGGTCAGACTAGACAATCCTAGCAGTCTCTTCTGGTCTTAAACAAATCAAATCGAGTAACAAAAGCAGTAACAAGAGGCTTAGCCAAAGGAGAGTCTAAGAAGGACAGAAAGAGGGAAAGGTAAGAGAAAAAAATGCTACAAAATTGCATTCCTAATCCAGTCAGCCATGCTGCCAGCTTCTCGCAATTCCAAATGTACGTTTTACCAGTTCAGAAGTGTCCGGCTACAGCTTTGTGCAAAAGGGCTTCTTACGTGGATATGTTTGCCTAAAAACACAGAAATTCCTTAACTGGTGCACAGCATGTTTCTGCCTCTCCAGGTCATCAGCGTTATTTTATTTCCTCACTTAAAGTTTGTAAAAACCACTTCTTTTCATTTTTCAAAGTTTATGCAGATTTTTGGCATACCCTAAAACCATAACCACTTTGTCTTTCTTCAAATACAACATATTTAATAACAAGCTTCACCTTTAGAAGACAGCGTGTAATGACATTGGCTTAGTTTCTTTGTCAATGTCAGTGTTACATCTCCAGTAATTTTAAGCATTTTTATGTAAAGCTTTTATGTTGGGATTCAGGAGCTTTTGAAATTGTTTTGAATGAGAAAGCCCTAGAGCTGATTTTCTATTAAAAAAAAAAAAGAAGTTTGTTTCCAGTAATGGCATATCAGACAGCGTGAAGTATATCATTCCTCAGAAATGCTGTGTATGTTATTTCGGTTAGATGTGAACGGAATTTGAACTCGTACAGAAGATTATGGGAAGCAAACTATGTGACTGACAAGACATTATAATGGAGCAGCGCAGCAAGAACAGATTGTAAATAGCAGTTTGCTGATTATGGAGTTCCAGATGAGATGTTGAAAGATAATGGCTCAGGTCTGACTTGTTTCCAACCTTTTCATTGATATCTCTTTAAATATAATATATAAAGCCTAATCAAAGTAAAATGGGTTACAATAAAGGCCCATGTAAGCAGCGAAGAATTTGATCAAAACAATGGGCTATCACATACTGGTAAAAAATCAAAGTTAGTTCTAAAGGGTGAAGATCATATATTTAGAGATTTATATTGTAGTTTTAGTACTGAGAACTACTCAAGGTGTGAGAGTAAAATGTCAGAGCTTAAAATCAAATAAGTGTTCCAAAAATACCTAGAACTTAACATCCTCTACTATTTTTACAAAAGGTTATATTCTAAGAGGACACTATCTCATTGTTAGGACACCATTTCTGCCAGGAGACATGAGTATCAGCCTAACGTTAACTTGTAACCCAACTTGCATACTCTGCTGGGAAAATACAGTTCTGTTTACTGTAAGGGCTCTCAAACACTTAACTTGCTCGATTCATTCTCCAATGCAGCTTTGGAGGAAGACAAAGACATCTGAGAGAGGATGTTGCTTTTCAGCATGTTCTACAAGGACTAACCCCAAAAGAATGAATTTGAGATTATTAGCACATATTGATTATTCATATCCATGCCTTCTGTGTGTCATATATCAGTAAATATTGATATAAATGCACCCTCATATCCAAAGTTGTAGGGCTTTCCCTTTGTCCAAGAATGAAATTTGGATATCTTGATTAATTTAAACACCCATTATTCTGGGTTTTTTGCCTCAGCCTGAAAGGCTGAACATTCTCTCTGATATACATGGCCTCCCTGAAACAGAAGCCCTACACAAGAAACAGAATACAGCATTTTATTTGTGATTCCAGTTTCTAGGGAGGAAACTGTGAATCTGTGATGAAGTAACATATTCAATAATTGCTAAATGGTAGAAACTCCAGTTCTAATACTACATAATCATACGCAGTATAACTGCAAAGTTTTCTATTAGCTTGGTTTTTCTGTCCCTCAGGATTTTTTGCTCCCTTGCAAGGATCCTAGTCAGATTAGAGTTCACTGTTAAGGTAGATATTTGCTCTTTAAAAAGCACAATTTACTTACTGTTCAGCATCATCAGCCTGGCTGGTGAAAATCCCCCTGGGGTAATGAACAGGAGGTAAGGATGATATAATCATTTGTAATCGTTGGTTGTATTAGGCTTTCTCTGCATAAAGAAACCTACATGAGAAATATAGTGTTGGTGGTTTATCTAGCAGATAATATACCACACAACTTACATGAAGGTAATGAAAGAACTGTCATTTAGGAGCTTGTATCACTCACCTAACTGGCTAGTGCTCTGTTAAAGGTATTTGTAAGGCTTCCTAGCTTCACACTGACTTTACTGATTGTCTGTTTAGAAAACCACATGACAAAGTTTCACAAATAACAATCAAATAAGAAGCTCTGTGGGCCTATTCTTTCCATTGCTTTATTTGAGAAACCTTCTTCACTTTCTCCCCCCCAAAATAAGGGACTGATTTTAATGCTATTTTTTTGATGTACAGTCACCTCCATTCTATCTGTCTAACTGCTATGAAGCAATCTCTAATCATCGAATTGTGATATATCATATTTTATTATAAAGTTTTCATCAGTCTGCTACTACATAAAGTAATCCTCTGCTAGTTCTGGACTATTTCATTCTGTCATGTAATTATTTCTCTGTTCCTTTCTCTTACTCTGATTAGAGAAGCATACATTTAACTTCCTCAAATACTAAGAACAGGAAAAGTTATTTTTAAAAGTGGAAAATAGAAGAAAGTATAATTAGAGGCATCACTTGGAATAAAAATCTCTTAGGAAAGGTGTGTGACAGAGCCTGTTTTGCAATGTGCAGGCTTTTTTTGTTTGTTTGTTTTTTAATATTAATCAATTTTACCTTTTCTTGTTATTATTTTGGAAAGCAGAGCCCAAAATGTTCTTTTGAACATAGTGAATAATATTAGTGATTTTTTTAGAATCAAATATCCTGTTAAGGATGTATTTAATGAATAATTACATTGAGATAATTGAGAACTAGCTCAAATACAAGCAAACAAAGAATCTAGATATTGCGGGCGGGGGAGGCTTAAGTTGTAGTGTTCTGCCAACCATAGTCTTCAGCTAAACTTCTCTGATTATCAGAAGACATGAAGGAACAGAAAATTCTTAGCTGACAATCAAATCACATGATTAAAAGAGGATGGGGAGGAAACTGGGAGGGCAGTGGAATTAAAGAAAAAATTGTAATCCTAATCAAAAACTTGATAGTTGGCTGGCTATTTATATATTATGTAAATCTATCATTCTGGTTTTAAACCAGCTATTCCATAGTTGATACTGAAACTATATTCATAGTGCTTATATGTTAGAGGTTGGTGAATGCATGAAGTCCTTTGATAGATTCCTTGGCTTTGAACAATAATTCAGGTAGTCAGAGAGCATCTGTGATAGGCATATAGGGCAGGTCAGGATGAAAAAAAGCAAGATGTTCACAAACGTGTTTCAGGATTAGATAAAAACAATTTTAAAGGCAAAAGTCTTTTTCTTTTTAAACCGTTCCTCAAATTTACATTCAACATCATTGAATGTTTACATTCAACATCACTGAATGGATTTCTCCTGGGGTGTCCATCCTCCACCACGGTAATCTTATAACATCATATGAAACTGCATCACCTGCATATTTCCACAATATACCTCATCTGAGTCCAGTTAAGTTAAGAATTAAAACTAAAGTGATAACAAGACCCCTCTCAGCTGCATCCAGACTCCAGAACCAAACCTGCAAAAATAGACTCAGTTTCCAGATTTGTGTTGAACTCCAGAACAACAACTCTGGAGTAGCTCAAGCTCTTATATTTTCAAGATTAAATATTACAGTCATTCAGTCTCTGTAGAAATGTTGCGCTTCTTGTTCCCTTGATCACCTGAACAAACTAAGCAAAGAACTACTACATTAAATCACCGTGCACTCAGAACTCATATTTTTAGATGTTAACTTGTTATAAACTGTAGCTTTCCATTTCTGCTGGCTAGAATTAACAGTAATGCTTGCTGAAAACAGAAGACTCATGCTGTTTATAACAGGACCTACAGGCACTTATTGTATCTCAGAATGAAGTCATCTTTAAGCAGGCAAAAGGTTTACTTCAGTGAAAGTTTCTTATCATCACGCAGCTGACAATGGGCCAGGAAAAAATATTTCCCTTAACTAATCAAGTGAAAGCTTGAATGTACATCATAGTTTATACCACTCTCTGTTCTATTAACGGTATAGAATATAATTGGGTTACTGGAAACATGGCATAGCTTTCTGGTAAGAATTCACTTGAATATAAGTATTGCACATACCACACTATTTAAGCATCTTCACTAATGAGCTAATATTCCTCAAGCTATTCAAGCATATGGAGGTCATTACTTACAGTTGAGTTTATAGAGGGGTTGCTGTTTTCCATTCATAGCTGTTGTAAAGTGAGATGGGCTGTGGAGGAGCCTCTGAAGTGTCTGTAGACTTTGCATGTACCAGCCAGAAAGTTTTCCCTGTTTTCTGTGTTTGCTTAATAGTCCCAGGGGGCAATAAAAGTAAAACGGGTTATAAAATAAGACTTATGGACAAATTTGCTGTTGTAGCAGGTATGGATTATATAATGAGAGACATCAAATATCTGAAATGAAAGGAGCATCAGCTAGGTACCCAGTCACCCTGTGATATAGGCTGTTAGAGTTTCAATGAGCTCTGCTTGAATAATTAACATTTATGCACAGACAAGAAATCTGTAAGTTTGTCCTTCAATTTGCAGTTGCCTCATAGACCGATCTACCTGCTAGGAAGGTCTTCAGGTATGGGTGTGCATTTGCAGCTACGTCAGTTCACATCTTGGCACGTAAGTAAATAAAATGGCTAGTACACAGCAGGGCTGGTTTCAGCAATAGTTGAATATTTTAGTTCCCTTAGACAAGTTTGAAAAGTAGGGCAAATCTGGCTAGGTACAGGCTTATGGTGCTACTTTACTGGTCTTCAACCTTAGCAAGTTAATCCAGTAATAATGCTGTGACCTTCCAGGCACTGTAATATTTTAGTGGTGCTACTGTCTGTATTTTCCTGTGAAGTTTCAGAGCAGGTGTGCAATTGAAAATATTACTCATAAACCTAGCAATATTTGTGGGTTTTTTCCCTTGGAAGAAAGCAATCTATCATATCATAGCTATGCCTTGTCTCTCCATGGAAAGACTTGTTCATCAAAATATCTGGTTGAAGCTTAAGTTTTGACCAGCTGATGTTCCACACACAGATCACTTCTGCAAAAATCAGCATATTTTACAGGGTAGTGAAAAAAATTACAACAAAAAATTGATCCTGGCTTGATTCAAAATTTTGCCTTTAAATATATCTGAGTTTGTACTGCAACTTCAAATTAGAAATGATTCCTATGCTTAAAGTCAACTTGGAGTGGAATCCAGATCTTTTTCTTCTTTTTTTTCAGATCCTTTATCACATTCCTATAATCTACTGTAGTTAAAGGGGAAAAAAAAAAAACCACAAAACCTACCCATGTAACCTCAGCTGTTTCAGTTTTTTTATTTGTATCTTGAGCAAAGCAGAAAAAATTAGGAAGTATTTGTTTTGTTTTGTTTCCTTTGTTTTCTGTTTTAGCTTCCTTGCCTGTATGTTATCGTTTTACCATTTCGTAGCAATTATGCCATTATTTGTTTAGGCCCACAATTTTTTAACTTCAAAACCTATGCTTAAATCCCACTGGGGTCTATGGATTAAACACATGCTTAAAGTGAGTGTTTAATTAGATGTTTTGCTGAATTGGATCTTTAATTGCTAATCTTTTTTCAGTAAAGTTTTATTGACATCCTTGTTTATTTAAAGGAGCTATTTAGGTTTTCAATGTAATATTTCAGCTGCAGGAGAATTTCTGAAGAATTACCAACATGAAAGCATTGAGGTAGGATTAATTATTAAGAACTTAGAGACAAAACCAAACAGGGAGCAATAAAACAGAAACCCCATGTATTTCCTTTGGAGTTCTTCCTGTTCTAAGAAAGGTGAAGTGTACAAACAGTACATTATTTCGTCTATGAAGTTCTTTCATATCTGTTTTCCCTCATGTACTGTGAAGTAACTTTATGGCTGGTAAAAGCAAGAAGGGGTGGGGTTTTTTCTTGGTTTTGGAGGTTTTTTACAATCAAAGCCTACTTTATCACAATAAAAATGACATTGTAAAAATAAAATAGACCTAATGAAAAAATGAAAATTGAGAATTTACCCTTGTGGAAAAGCAACAATAAATAAGTCTCCTTTCCGACAGAGAATGAAAATGACTTGCAAAGGTCTCAAGCTAAATGACATATTTTAAAGCTTTCACCAAGGTTTTTTCTAGCAATATGGAAGAACAAATAGCAAAGCGTGTTGCAAGAGAGAAACGCTGGAATTTCACAAACAAAATTATCTGAAACTATGATCTGGTTTATTGACAACATAAAACAGACTTGGCATAACAAAAAATCGCAATTGTTCACAAGACAAAAGCCAGCTAGCTAGCTGCAGACATGACTTCTGTCAAAATTCAGTAAGGCGACATGAACTCTGCATTTACTAGAGATCTTTTGCGTTACTGGATATCCTGGTGTCACCTACATGCAATTGTGTGTGTTTAAGAGAAAAGAAAAAAGTATTAATGAGAAAAAATATGTAGCTACCATTTAATATGACACTTTTTTCACCCAATTAACCTTTCCGTAAGTCTATATAGTTGCTTTCAGTATTGTGTTTTTTTGGCCTAGACTTCCCCCAGCCGATACTGGGGGGAGGCTGCTGTTGCCCCCCCAGGAGCTGCCAAAGAGAAACAAGGTGGGATGGAGGTGGGGGCTGCAGGTCCAGGCAGGCAAGAGCCAGGCACAGAGCGGGCAACCTGCAGTGCCCGCGCGGGCTGCAGTGGTTACAGACGTGATGTCCCCTTCAGCGAGTACTGGTCTCAGTGGAGAGGGTGTCTATGGCTCTATGAAAAATGAAGAGAGGAGCTTTGATATATTTCTGTGACTTATAAGGTTTATACATTTTTATTTTTTGCTTCGGTTGTTCTAGCTCCAAATAGCACATTTATTATCCTGAAGTCAGATGTTGTTTTTTAGTGAAGATCAAGAAGGTTTCATTGGCAGTGAGGCAATGGCCTCTTTTCGTAATTTATCTTATACGGAAAAGTCCGTTGGAACGAACACATGAGACACCTTGAGTCTGTAGTAATCAAAGTGGCTAAAATGCAGGTCATTTAAATTAAGGTTTTGGAAATTGTTTACTGCATGCACTTCTATCTGACATTTTGCCTGTGCTTTTAGTTGAAAAGATGCTGCAAAACAGAAAACAGGCCAAGCCTCTGGAGCAGCCAAGTCCATCAGCTTAGTCTCAGTGCTGTGCTAGTGTCACCTTGTGGCTTCCTTTTTGTTGTGAGAGTAGGAATGATACCTTTACCTGTAACATATAGATACTTCCCATGCAAGTTGACAGCAAAACCCCCTTCCTTCTTAGTACCTTCTCCAGGTATCTCATTGAAATAACCTCCAGTCTGGCCTTTCTCTTTGTAGCCCTTTACACTAGGTCTGCAAAATAAGAAAAAAGAATTTGTAAGTAGTCCAAAAAAAAGAAAAAAAGCAGCACTCCATATTCATTTTGTACCAATGTAAATGCTTGCATAGGTATAATGGAAGGCCACAGAGAATCCAAGTGCTATACCTAGAGGCAAGATTAAAGTAACAACATTCTGGGTTGCCCAAGATAAAATCAACCTCCTGGCACTATCAAGTCTGAATACCTTGTAGGAGAACTCCTTATCATTGGGTATTTCACATGAGCTCACTATCTCATTAGGGAAACATATTAAAAATTTTTGTGCACATAAAAACCTGTCCAGAAATTCCAGGTAAATTACCTGTTTATAATAATCTGAAGGTTTTATAAACATGCATATAGAGATCAGACTGGATTAAAGACAACCAAAAGCTTACATCATCTAAAAAATCCATATTACTCAGAAAAAACAGTAGATTGCTTCCCAAACTTTTGGGAGCTGAAACTTATTATAAAAAATAAGCATAATTCTATGTCTAACTAATAAATTGGTAAAATTATCTCCTGCCAAAAGGAAATCTCATGAGGAGTAGTAGTATTTTCTGAAATATTTCAGATGAACAATATCATCCAAATAATTAGCTGGTTGTGCTAAAAAATTGAAAAGTGGAATCCTGCTTATTTAGGGAATAAGTTAGGTATTTAAAAATAATGAGCCTCCCAAATGGCCTGTGTCTGGGCTCTGCAGGAGCAGCTGAGCAGGTCTCTGTGTGTGCTGGTTGTATGGGTCAGGTCTGCCATTCCTCTTTGGGAAGCTCAGAAGTGAGCGCCTACCCGTCAGACACCTCATGTCTGATCACAAAATCATAGAATGGTTTGGGTTGGAAGGGACCTTAAAGATCACCTAGTCCAGCCCCGCTGCCATGGGCAGGGACACCTTCCACTAGACCAGGTTGCTCAAAGCCCCATCCAACCTGGCCTTGAACACTGCCAGGGATGGGGCATCCACAGCCTCTCTGGGCAACCTGTTCCAGTGCCTCACCACCCTCACTATAAAGAATTTCTTCCCAGTATCTAACCTAATTCTACCCTCTTTCAGTTTAAAACCATTACCCCTCTTCCTATCACTACACTCCCTGATGTCGGAATCTGAGCTCTGAATCCCATCCTGAATAGATTATATGTACAAGTGTATAACCTGTAGGTTCCTCTATGAGAACCTCTTTTGAATCTGTATCCACGCAGACTACGTCCCTCTGTCAGCAAGAGGAAATAATTTTGTCTTTGGACAATGTCCTAGTAACAACTCTGCTGATGAGGCTGGTAGACCGTCACTCTCTCTTCTTCCCCAGAAATCATCTCCACCTTTTTTTTTGTCTTCCCACAGCTACCTATAGCTGGAACATTTTCCAGAGACACTTTAGGCTGTTCAGAAAAGCATTAATAATCTAAAAACACAACTCATCACCTGAGTATTACTTAAAAACGGAGTACTCTTCAGATGGTCTATGCTGTGCGTGTGGAAATATGACAGTTGTTCCCACCTGACAAGTGAGAGGTCTGACTTGTCACTCCTTGCAGGCGAGGGAAACCAGGGAGCGATGGTCATGACATTCAGACCATGGTCAGGTCACAACACGTGGGGGTTATGCTGATGAAGAGACAGTTGCTGGCAATTTCAGAGGGATTGAATACACTGGGTAGAAAGAAAATGTTAATGAAACTGCATTGTGGACCTGCTGTGTGAGAGGATGAGGCTGAGCTGATGCAAATTGAGGTTCTAGAAAATTTCATAATGAGTATTTTTCATAAAAAGCAGTCTGAATGCAGAGTCATCCAAAGCTAAACCAGTTTAGATAGTGATCTATAAAAACTTGAGAATTTAAACAGTATGTAATTATGTAAGTTTTACTTATGTAAAACATGAACTCAAGACAAAGCCAACATAAAGAATCTATTAGAATTCAACAAGAATGATGAATTAGTATTTTCTTACCTATAGTTCCTGTCCTTAGCCTAGTAATCGTGAACTCTCTATGAAGAAAATTCCATTATATTCCTACATATACAGCTCAAAAGAATAACCACGACCACAATAAATCAGTTTTTAGCTTATGTGAACTTGTGCAGAAGACAGAATGGGACAACTTGAAAATGAAGTTAACACTTCCCTAACCATGCTGTCGTATAGAAGTAAAAGATGGCAATTTTTTCATAGAGAAGACAGGAAAATATCATGTACTGTATTTGGTTGTATTTTCACTTTTTGTAAGCCTTTGTCACTCCTTCTTTCACTAAGCATGCAGCCTATTTTCTTTACTTTATTAATCATCTGACAACCTTTCCTGAGAGAACGGAAGAAGAAAGTTATGAATATAAGACTCCATTGCTTGTCGTGTTCATAAAGAACCTACTAAGTTTGAAAGAAGGCTTTCACAGCAATTTTAACAGCCAAATGTAACAGCTCATTTAAAGAGCTCTTTGGTGAGAGAATCTTAATTTGCATGCAGGCAAAATGTCATTTCAGACTGATGAGGAGTTCTGAAAATATTGTGGCAAATTCCTCTTTTATTCAATATACAAAGTACAGCCTGACTAGTTGCAAGGGAGTTGTGGATGAAATTTTCGAAGATGTCATGGATATACATGTACACAATTTCCAAATATTCTAATGAGAATTAGACAACAGACCTCCCTAAAAAATTTTGAACATATCAGCTTTAAGTAGTAACAGTGTTGACTGATCATCTCCCTTTCCCTAAGTAACGTGTTTCACAGATGATACATATCACCTCAGGCTGGATAACACATGCATATTGAATAAAATAACTGCAGGGTCTGAGTCTGTAATTATATTCAGGACAGTAACAATATAAGGATTATTTTTAATTATTCCATATAGCTATTTTTAAGGCTTCATCTGTTCAATGTTTTAAAATATTTGGAAGTTGTAGTTTATTGAATAAGTTAGAATATAATAAATACTGAAAACTCCCAATGCAGATATGAAAAATACACATCTGCAGGTTTGTTCCTTACTTCAAAGCCAGTTTCTGAATCTGTATGTTAACAGTTTATTAAATTATACTTTGCACATAAATATGTATATATGCATATGAAAACACAAATAGAAATATTCCAACAGCACAATGGGAGTCTAGAAAATGATTAATATATCAGGACAACTGGGATCTGTCTTCTCTGGGAGAGAGAAGTATGGCCATTTGACTTTTGGCTGACACTTCCAACCATATGTGACACTTCCAACCATATGTTATAATGAATGTAAAAAATCAAATTTTACACTTGACTAAACAACATCATGGGAAAATTTGTAATCCAATTTGTTTCTTTAAACTGAAACTGATACCTGATTTCTAAATATGATGCCATTTCATAAGGTATAAACTGATCTGGAGTTAATCCCAGTTTCATCTTTGGCAGAACTTTCCCTGTGAACCCTATGATATACGCTGCATTTGCCAGCAGCAATAGAATTTCTTTACCACGTAGAGAACAAGCCAGAGAGAGGAATAAAAAAGGATCACTTGGTATATTTTAAAATAAGCAAATGCATTGACCAACTTGAGATGGAAATATTGGTTTTTTAGTTTCAGTCCACCAATTTGCTGGAAATCATTAAGAAGGTCCATTACCTCAGAAAGCTGGAAGTAAAAGTAGATCTGTGTCACAAAACACAGAAGTCAGAATGAGCTTCAAAATTTGTGTATATTAACCTCTGTCTTAACTGTTGAACAATCCTGAGAAACCCTTCAAGGATCAGTGTCTTGAGAGGATTTCCTAGTCACCTAAAAAACCCATTCTTGTTGTGTTTGTTTATATACAATTTCAGTCAGATTTGAGTGTATTAATAATTGAAAACAAATAACATTTGCTAGCTGATTCTTAGTAGCTGATTTACCCCACACAAATAAATTGACAATTACCATGTTGTCTTTGGTTGCATTGTAATCACATTGTTAGTGAAGTAGTGTACTACCCCTTGACCAGAAGTGCAATTAATATAGCACATTGTAGAGACACCTTAAGGTACTGAGTTAAGCTTTCTTTTCTTATCATATGAGCTGTTGTAACCAAGTATTTTTATTGTAATTTTACAGCAGTTGTAGACTGACAGCCACTTCCCTAGCCAAGGACTGGAAAACATACTACTAAGGACAAGATATCTTATAATTTCTCAGGAATTAGTACGCCAAATCAAAAAAACTTACTCACCAAAACCAAGCAAGCAACCAACCAAGCAAAAAACCAAGCATGAACCAAAAAACCCCCAACCCTTCTACATTTTTCCCTTTTTGACTCCTTCCATAAGTTTAAACAACTTTCTAGGAAAAAAAAAAAAAAAAAAAGGAAGTGGAACTCTGAGTAGTCAATGCCTTCAGTAGACAGCATACTTACCTGGGCATTTTTAAGCTCACCTCTGAAGAATTCTTTTTTGAAAATGCTGATCTTGGCTTATAGTATTTGAAAGATTACATAGCCTATTAGGCTGCATCAAAGGAGAACATTCTCAAAATTCAAAGGAACACATTGCCATGTATTTCTTGGAGACTTCTCTATCAAGAAGGCAAACCAACAACAAAATGTTTCTGGAGAGAAAGACACTTCTAGAATGGAAGGTTGGTTTAATATAAATAATCCTTTCAAGCATCATTCCGGGATAAAAAATACATGAAGACTATGGGTCTGCCTACTTCAGCATTCCAGTTTAGGGTCAGGAGTGTAATTTTCAAGTGAATTTCCCAGGTGGCCTTTGATTACCACTGTTTTCCTTGATACTACGAGTCATTTCAGAGCACATCAACAAGTTTGCTCTCAGAAACTAGACCAGAAAGCTCCTTCTTAATGCAGTCCAACTGCTAATGGTCACTGAGAGCTTGGGACCAGATTTAGAACTAGTCCAGAGTAAATCCCTCTCCATGACCTCAGCGTGTGCATCCTCTGCAGTGATTGTTTCCCTTGACTTCGTACTGAAGACAGCTATGATTCATTTTTCTTCCTGTGGGCATTCACTAGACTTTTACTTTTCGGTGACCTACAGCAGTTCTTAACTGAAGAGTATCCAGAATTTCCACTTTCCCTGCTTTTGGTCACATTACTCGCAAGCAGTTTAGGGTGAAACAAACCATTTTTTGTTCCCTGTCTATGTCATTTTTCACTCAGTATGAAAACAAAATGTATCAAACAAGCGAAAAGGGAGCTCATTCTGACACTAGCTTGGTTGTTAATTGTTCCATAGCTATATTTAAGGATCTAAAGGAGTTGTTATTCACAAGTTACAATGGGTAAAAATTCTCACTAAACATGTTTAGATATCATTTCTACTGTTTTTAAACTTGTTTGGTTTAATAACTATGTAGATGCATAGATAAATACCTCTATAAATACTGCTTATACGTACATACGTTAATTTTCATAACACAGGTGTGACCGCTTACTTAAATTTGTTTTAAAGGAAAAAAATAACTGCAAGATACCATCGGGTGATAAAGTGTCACCCCACCCCCAGCTAAAACAACAATAAAACCCCAGTAGTGGAAGTGAGAAGCTCCAACTCGTTACAACAAACTGTTAAAGGAAGCAATTTGCAGACAAAGCAGATATTACACTGGTCTCAGCTGAATAGATTTAGTTGCACTTCTTCAGCCTCTTTAATCAGTCAAAAAGGGAATTCACACTTATAGTTACTCCTTATATCAAGCAAACCAGGCAACTGAGCTTTTTAAACTGAGACATGCAGTTCTGAAATAATGATTCATAACATAGCATGAGCAAGGTTTTTGGAAAAGAAAAAAAAAAAGTCTTTGCTGATAACTCGCCTTTGGAACAACAGTGCTCTTTTTATGAACTCTGTCTTCCACATGTTGGGAAAAGAGTCAGTGTTTCTTGCAGTAGTCTTTCATGTGACCTCTTGAAGGAGCTGGTATTAATATTTTTATAACTTATCATCCTAATCACTTAGCACAATAAATTATAAGTACTGTTGAAAAATCCCTTAACTACATATACGTCATCTGCAAATGTTATAAAAACAGTTATATTATTTGCTGTTGGAATTTCAGCTGATACCAGATTTCAGTTGTTGATGACACTACAAAATTTCAAGTTTTTTGTATTTTTCCTCCTTAGGTACCGGAATGCTTTTCTTTGCTGTCATGTGGGTCTCAGAAATGTCGTAATGTCTTTCTCTTCCTGGCAGTCCTGGAAGATACAAAACTGTGACTATATCAGTCAAGCTACAGAGGAGACAAGTCACTTATTTAAGTTACACATGTAGCAGTGAAGTGAGTTAAAGTCTTGTAAATCTTATAGTAGCACAGTAACCACTGTACCATCTATTTTCTGGGGTGAAAAATGATGGTTTACATCAGCACTTCTCAGTTTGTAAGGAATACCTCTCTAGAGAGATGGTACAAACAAGGGGAAAAAAATATTCCCAAGGCCAGAAAAAATGTATTTCAATATAAATCCCGCATTTTATGAAGAGTTATGGAGAATTCTTAATCCACTAGTAGTAAGGCATAAGGTATGAACCTAATGAAACATAATTTTAGATATCCTTATTAATGCCATTCTTACTTTAAGCTATAGGAAACCATCTTTGCAACAGAGATTAAATTAAGAAACATAACAGAGCAAACAAGAGAGTAGACACACTGTACTCAAAGTCCACTTTTTTGAAACTATTATTGATTTTAGTGTGGTTAAGTCACAGGTGAAGCCTACAGCAAATGGAAAGTACATACTACTAGCACAATTTGTTGCTTTTCTATAGATGTCCCTCATACATATCCACCATTTTCAAGTCAACACTTGTGCTCAGAAAACTATGCTATGTCATGAATTGCAATACTTACTGTAACCCCTAGAGTTAGAAAACAGGTCTCACTGAACCACAAGACAATTTGGGCAGGAAGGGACCTTGGGAGCTCTCTAGTCCAACCCCCTGCCCAAAGAAGGGCCAGCTCTGGGGTCAGCCCAGGCTGCTCAAGGCTTGGTCCAGTCGGGGCTTGAAACCCTCCAAGGACAACTGAGAACAGGTGAAATGGGAATCTGTTCAACAAGGAGAAATGCCAGGTTTTCCACCTGGCAAGTAATAAGCCCCTGCACCAGTGCAGGCTGGGGGCCAAAGGCCTGGAACACAGCTTGGCAGTAAAGGACCTCGGGGTCCTGGTGGACACCAACTTGAACACAAGGCAGCAAAACGCCCTTGCCACCAAAGCGGCCAACAGCACCCTGGGCTGCGTTAGGGAGATCGTCACCAGCAGGTTGAGGGAGTCGATCCTTCCTCTGTACTCAAACCTGGTGACACACATCCAGCGCTCTAGGTCCAGTGCTGGGCTCCACAGCACAAGAAAGACATGGACTTAGTGCAATGAGTGCCACAAAGATGATTAAGGGAGCATTTGACATATGAGAGAGAGAGCTGGGATTGTTCAGCCTGGAGAAGAGAAGGCTTAGGAGGATCTTATCCATGTGTATAAATATCTGATGGGAGGAGTAAAGAAGTTGAAGTCAGTCTCTTTTCTGTGGTGTCCAGTGACAGGACAAGAGGCAATGGGCGCATGTAGAAATAAAAGTATGAAAGATAAAAATATTTTACTGTATTGGTGATCAAACACTGGAACAGGCTGCCCTGATAGGCTGTGGAGTCTCGATGCTCGGAGATAATTCAAAACCTGACTGGACACAGACCTGAGCAACCCGCTCTACCTGACCCTCCTTGAGCAGGAGGGTCGGACTAGACGATCTCCAGAGGCGCTTTCCAGCCTCAACTATTCTGTGATTCCGTGAAACAGGGATATCCTCAGGTTGTTTAAAGAAGGCTTCATCCCCCTCCTTACTCTGACCTGATGGTCTGTAACAAACGCCCACTGGATTTGACTCTTACTGACCTTTCCAGGAATGAAAAGGGGTTGGGAGGAGGGATTATGCTAATGTAGTGTCAGTTAGTGTTTGGTATAAAATCATAAATGCCTAAAAATCTTGGGCTTGGCAGAACATAGTGCAACCCGTTTCTTAGACAATAGTTATTGTGTATGTATTAGTTGGCTTTTTAAAGGGACCTTTTTATACTGGATAGAAAGCAGTTACCTTGCAGACAGGATAGAAATGAGAAAGAAATACTCTCAGTGTCCAGATCCAGGGATTATCATCAGTTCACAGTCACATTTCGTGCATAACACCAGATGATTTGCTACTGGTGCAGGAAAGCAGACAACATCATTAAAAGCTGGACATTGCCAGTTTCAAGTAGAGCTATGAAAGAAATTTACATACTTCAGCTATATCAATGTAACTGGAGAGCTAATTCCATAATAGAGATAGTCTTTGGAAGACTGTTGCCTTTGTGAACCTCCCTCCTTGGTGCTTGGAACACGTCGAAGGAATTGTGGTTGAGAGAAATGTTGCGTACTGGTATGAAGGATCACGATCTGGTCACCTTGAGTACAGAATCTCTGTTTATGCATATCTGCACATGCTGTGCAATCTTGCCCTGTGACTCAATACCATGAAATATGGCCGTGTAGTATACTGAATATGGATGCTACTGTTGTTTTCACAGAAACAGTACCAGTACTCACCCTACCTAATAGTCCTGAATTACAGTCAGCTACATCCAAATTACCCAAGAAAGTGGCAGAGAGCTTTTCCATGTAGTGCCATGTGGTATTGTGACTGTTGCGTACTCCAGTTTATCTTTATTATCAATAATTACAGAAATTTTTTAAAAAAAGTAGTTTTAAAAAGTTTTAAAGTTTTAAAAGACATGTAGGGGGATATTTAATTTTCTGAATGAATTATTAATGTTAGCACAAATCTGGAAGCTGTTGTTACTTTTAAAAGCTAATACATTAAAGAAAAAAAAAATTTGACTCTAAGTGTTACTTTAACTCTTCTGTGTTTTACCATTAAACATATATGATGCCAGAAGGCAGTTTAAATGTGGTTGAAAATCTTAAAACCAGGGTGGCCAATTCTCAGAAAAAACAAGATATCCTGTATGAACTGAGCCCTCATGAACTTGTACCTCAATGCCAGCAAACCACAGGTGGGGTAATTATTCCCAGTGAGCTGTGAAAGATCAGTATGGGAATTTTACTGCCAAAAGCTGATTTTAGGAAAATCAAGCAGTCATAAACCATTCCCTTCTGGTTTTAGGTAAGCCTTGAATTGTTCAGTTAGGTTTGTAAAGTAGCCTGCATTGGATACTACATGATATTGCATAATACTGTGCTCACAACTGAAGTCAAATGAAATTAAGCTACTCTTAAAAAGGTCCCTTTTAGAGGTAAGTCAAAAAAAAGGACACGTCTCTGAGCTGTGGAATGCAACATATATATAACCCCATCCTAATGATTTTCTTTTGACAATGTGATTTCATAAATAGTAGTTAAATCTTAATTATAGTTAGGCAGGTTCTTTCTGATGCCATTAAAACCCCATCAAATTACAGAATAATTTGTAAACCTTTGTTTAAAAGTCATAAAAAGTTCATATGACACAGAATTCTATTATGGGATTGCCATGATCATCTTCAATCGTGGAAAGTTCTCCAGGATCTAGAGAGCAGAATCAGGTGTCTTCTACCCCAATTCAACACTTTCCATAAGAGTTTTATTCTATATGTCCATCAGTGCAAGCTTGCATAAATATGAGGCTTTTTTTTTTTTTTGTAATAATGAGGCTTGCCTGAAACAGATAAGGCTGCCCTTCCAGTTTTGTATTTGAGACAATTTAAGAGGTTGGTAGAAGCGGTCTGATAAAGTGTGCCCCTATCAGTGAGATTGAGCATATATGGCTGAGGCTGCAGTATAGCTCAGCAGAATTTACATGTGAATATGTATTTCAGTCTCTCTTAAGCTCTCTGCCTTCTGCAAGCTGCTTTCAGTAACAGGCTCCGCTGTGATGGACAGGAAACCTGAAATGTTATTATCTGAGTCATACTGCATTCCAAAATCTGATATGTAGAACTGGTCAGTACTGAGATTTGTTCTCTAGTGGGTAAGCAGCATCTCATCAGCGGTCTGGTGTCCTCAGTGATCTGATAATGAGGCAGGTAAATTATTCTGATAGTTTTTCAATACTTGCATCATGCATTGTGATACTGACAGTCCAAACCCTAGCAGAACAATGTTTGAAGTCTTTGAATTTGCAGTGTTTGAAATTACTCCTGATGATTAGACTTTCCTGTGATCTTTGGAATATACTACCCCACTAAAAAACCTATTAAGCTACAGAACCACTGGTATGGGTGCTAAGACTGTGAGCATGTTATAGTGCCTTGCTTTCACAGAAGTCACAGACAGAAGTGGGGCACCCGATGAATAACTAGAGGCAGCTTGAAAATCTATAGTAGTCCCACTGGCAACATTAATCAACTCTAATCTCTGTGGCAGTCTGGCACGCAAATAAGTGAACATTCATATATATTTTTGTAACACCACATGCCTCTGGCAAATCTAAGTTATTAATAGAGCTCATTGTGAGGGAGCCATTCCACAGCAGATGCTTCCTTAGCACAACAGATTTAAATCTTATCAAATGCCACCTTGCCAACTATGTTCACCTAGATTGCCCATTTGTCAAATTTTCTCATAAACACCATTATACTTTCTTCCAGCACAGTCTTTATGCACAGAAAGTACTCCCTGTAAGAAAATTAGAAGACCACACTATTAATCTTCTTGTAATCTGTTTTCAAAATACAGCTACATCATGATCAGTACAAAACACCCAGTGATGAGTACATGGTGGGTATAAAGGTTGCTGCAGTCACTGATTGCTAAACTATATTTAATCCTTATTTCCTATAACAATCCTCACACTGCTCGTGCTGGGATGGGTTCTCTTCTGGGCAGGGACTCTCCTCCTTTTACTTGCTCCAGCATGATGTCCTGATGCTATTTCAAAAATAGATGGTATTACAGTGCAAGTGGCCTACTGTCTGCCATTGGATCAAAATGAACTAATCATTCAGTCATTTTGTCCTGTGGGCTCTCTGTGGGTTTTTTTCTTTATTTTCCTTTATAAAAAGAATTTGGCAGTGGTTATGGTATCTAACGGGAGCGAGTGATGAATATGAATATTTCCATTTCTATCAGAACTGTGGTACACTGCACTGTTGGATCAATACAATCCATCATATCAGTCTTTCATGTCGTTTGGTTTATTCTTCTATTTCAAATGGATTGAGTATGTCATTCTTAAAAAACACATTTTCGTGACTTATTTTTAGAAGATTATGTCATGAGAGCACTAACATGACTTTTTAATTAAGCATAGCCCATATTTTACCTACCCTTTCTATTGCCAGTTAAACTGAGACATGAAGAAAGGAATAGGCGTAAGACAACCCTACATAGCAAACGAATGGTAAAAGGACTAGGGTAAATCTTATTTTAAGTCTGCAGAACAAAATCAGATTATGTGATACTAGGAAAAGGATTTGATGCTTAATGCCCTTTGCACCTTCAGCAGGTATCGTAAGACTATACCAAAGGACTTAATTATATACACTGATATTCATGAAGGCAGTGGAGACCTTGTAACACTCTTGGATCACATTCTGCAGCAGAGCTGATGATTGCTTTCTGCAGTGAATTTGTGGCAGTGATAACAAGGTTTCATAAAAGTCACCATTTGCTGTGAAAAATCAAAGACCCAGAAGAAATTTAGAGCAAGAAATACGCTGAGAAATGTATCAGTGTTATTAAAAGTAGAGCTATGGGAGCTTGGAAGAAATTGCCTGGCAAGAAAGCACATAAACCTTTTGGAGAACTTAATAGAAGCCAAGGGAAGTGTTAAAGAAATTAGGACAGTAAACTGAGGTTAAAAAAGAAGAGAAAGAGACGATTAAAAAGAGAGCAAGAGCAATAAAATGGAAAGCTATGTTCTCTAGTTTGTTCTAGAGGTTTCTTGAAAGACGCAGAGTAAATTGGATGCTCATCTGTACTGTGAACATACTTCAGAAAACAAGCTTTAAGTCTTCTCTGTTGCAGCTTAGACCAGCTTTGACCACTGAGGTAATGGGAGAATTCGAGACTATATTTGGTTACGGCATATGCTTTGGGCATCCATTTCTGTTAGGTAGTAAGGGTCTGTGGGGAGAGTTGACTTCAAGGGTGATGAGAGCCATCAGTCACCACTCCAGGATTAGCAGCTTCCTGTTCATGGGACAATATACCATCTGATATGAAGAAAATTAACATACAGATGGTTCTATAATTCATCAGCTAATCCACTATATTTGTTTAAGATTACAAAAAATATTTTAGAGAACACTACTATTTCAGATGTCTTTGGTTCTTTCCAGGCTGGCTGTAACTTATATATCACATCTGTAAAAAATACCTATTCTTGGACAAAATGTCCATGCTGGTCTACCACTGCCTTCAGCACAATCAGTATGATAATGTTATTTCCTGTTCTGAAGACCTGGAATTGGGAATGGTTGGGGCTATTCTCCATTGGTTTAATTTTGATCTCTTGGAGAGAATGTAAAGGAGAGGGAATACTTTCTGCAGTGGAGCCTGGTGGTTGTAACAGACGAAGGGAAGCAACCTGAAACTGTAATAAAGATGATATTTAATCCTTTTACTACAGGCATTTCCCTGTAAATTGTTGGTAGAGTTCAGAGTCTCAGAATGTTGTTTCATTAACTTCAATTTCTGCATACAGCAATACTGTGGTGCAAGGATCATTTCAATTCTGTTACGTCTACTGACTGCAACATTATTGTCTGGGCTTACTATCATATTTACCATTTCAAATCCCAATTACTAGAGACCACTCCGCAGTGAGCCCTGTGCCAAACAATTTCAGATCTTGCTGCCGAGTGAGAATACAGCAGCCTGTTATACAAGCCATGTCCTAGGTGGCAAACTAGGGCAGGAATTGCTGCGGTGGGGAGAGGAAGAAGAGGCTGGTTACAGACTGTGAGCTGCCTGCTGTGCCTTGTGTGCTCCGTGTCACACTCCATAGGAGAGGCTGCATCACTTCGTGACTCCTTTTTAGCTCTGTAGCTGCATCTCACCCATGGATGGTACGAGCCACCTATTGCTTTTTTGAACGGAGGTTGGCTGAGACATTGATTTCTCCCTGCTTCCTTAGAAAAAAATCAGGAGCCAAAACTGTATATGCCTGGTCCTATGCACTTGAAAGACCACCTCTTTTTGCTAATGCAATGGCAAAGGGTGTTCCTTGACATTAACACCCAGCTCTCTTAAGGCATCTGCCTTTCAAAAGCTGTTCTCTGGCTTGCTGGCATTCAGATCATGATGTAAAACCCCATCTTTCCTCTAACAAGACAGGAAAGGGAATAATATAAAGGCTGTTGTTTCTTCAGGTTGTACTTTTGATCCTTTTCAGGACAATCTCTGTGACGTTTTGATTTTAAACTGAAGGAAGGGTGGATAGAAATGTGTACCTGCATAATACCCTTTGAGTTTATAAATCATTTCAGAATCCTGCTATGTAGCCTCATAAGCCTAGCGCTAACCTTATGCTCTTCTCTAAGGGACTGCTTCAGCTCTGGAATAACTGAATGGGATTTAGACTTAAGTCTCAAGAGAGCTTTGCTTGTAATCATTACATTGCATGTCCTGTCTGCTATGATTTTTTTTCTGCTTGTTTGGGGTTTTTTTTGTTTGTTTGTTTTTCACTTTGGGCTTAGAACAACCTTATAGTCAACTAAAAATCTAAAATCGCATTGAAGTACTGAGGTGAACATATGAAAACTACAGTGCCAGAAATAAACTGAGAATCCAAGTAACCAAATTGCTTCTTAACTCTTTTATACCCCATGACTCCAATATTTAAACAACCTTTAGTCTTTAATCAGCTGTAGCAAAGCTCCTGTACAAAATATGGAAATACTATTAACTCTATTTTACACAGAACGAAGAGGAGCAAGGAAGGGTAAATGGCTCAGTCATAATCACACCAGAAGTAAAAGGCAGAGCAAAGACTTGAAAGAAGTTCTCTCATGTCCCAGGCAATGCATTTCACACAACTGTGCTTGGAATAATTACAACCCTATTGCATCAAAAAGTTTAAGATTTGCAGATTCCAAAACAAGATTTAGAACTGCAGCTGGAACCCCCTTGAATATAAAACTTTTGCAGGGATAAGTTTGGGGGTTTGTTTTGTTTTGTTTTGGTTTGGTTTGGTTTGGTTTGTTTTAAAGGAGAATCCTGAAATGAATGAAACATTCTTACAAGTATATTTTCTAATATTTTTTTTAAATTCATAATACTCCCTCTTTCTCTTCCTAAAAATACATTAATGCCAAAGATAAATGCAAGACCCACAAGGGTAAAAGAGAAAAGATGCTTAAGTGTACTTGATAGACAATGTTTTAAGTTTTTTTTTCTTTTGGAGGATGAGATAAAGATGTGAAGGAAGCAAGACAGCTTACCTGTCATAGGAAAAAACAATATTAACCTGTGTTTAATTTTCTCAGTAACTTTTTTTTTTTTTTTTAATTCTGAAGGTTCTCATTTATCTCCATGGTTTTGGAGGTTCCAATAGAGGATGGTGCAGTGACACTTGGTAAAGATGGAGTCACACTGTGTTTTGCCACTGACATCAATGGGAAGAGGAATGAGACTTTCAGGTTTCATGCAGATTAGAAATGGAAAAGCACTTGTCAGTGCCCACCTTCATAGAGTGCCCTGATTGCCTCTGAATTGCAATGTGGCAACACCCAAGTCTGTACCAAATTCTGCTACTCTCTCCATCTCTTTCCTGGTTTCCACTAAAATGAAACCAGATGTAAAGCCTGGAAAGGACCCATTCTGTACCCCAAGTCACTGGTGAGACAAGTAGCCAAATCTTTGAGATTGAGCAAATTCCTGCTGGTAAATCTGGATTCAGCTTTACCTTGTTTTCTATTGATCTCAGCGTGTGTGTACAATATACAGATCAAAACAACACATTTTGCAGTGAAAATCTGAAGCTGTGAAACCAACAATAGATCAAAATCTGGCCCCATAAGAAGATTTCTTTTTCCTTCTCCTTCTCCTTCAGGAAAAAACAAAACAAAACAAAACAAAAAAACCCCAAACCCCAAATAAACCTTAGCTGCGATTGTTTGTATGAGTTGAGACAGGTTTTTCTGTTTAAGCAGTACCCTTATCAGGAATGTTTAGGAGGCCAGTGTACACTATGCAATAAGATGTGCAGGAATGGAAAATATTCCTCATATTTTTAGCCAGGCTGCCTACAGAAAAGGAAGGACCAAGCTCCCTCACCACTCCTTGCTTTAATCCACAGATTACAAAAGAGATATACTCTCCAATTAAAAATATAATCTTTTTCTCAAATCCCTTGTGTACAGAAGTTTAGTTAAGGAACTAACCTCTTAGAAGACATATAACTTACTCACCCTTTACACTTGCCTATCAATAAGTTACTGTGCAGACAAGCAAATGAAGCTGTGGAACATGACACTTTATCATACAAGGCAATAAACCAGAAATGCTCAGGAAAAGATTGAAACTAATTTATCCTTATTTGTGTAAACCACTCCTAGCATTTCTTAGCATTGTTTCTACGTAATGTCTTGCTTGTTCTTTGCCCAGATTTTATCAGAGTGTAAAAATAGGTCAAATGCATAATAAATGCTGATTTTATAGCTGTTTTTCAAGTTTAAATCACACTAATTTCGTAACAGCACTGAAAAGAAACCCTAAAAACTACCTTGCAATTAAAGAAGAGACAAAAATAAGAACTACATATTATAAAGGTATTTGAGGGATAGAACTCTTTCAGATTGCTGAATTTAAAGAGACGGTCCTTTCCTCTTTTTACCCATCTCAAGGCATGACTGGGAGAATGTCACTAGAAAAGTAGGGTGAACAAACTAGTATCAGTACTAAGAAAGAGAAAGGATGGGTATCTGACCTGTATATCATAACATGACAAAAATCTGTGGCTTGTCTTCAGTGCCTAATGAACTAATTATACCACTGTACTTATTTGTTTCTTTTTTTCAAATTAGCTGTGAAACCGTAATATTGAGTTGCTGCTGATCAATTTCTATGTTAGTTCCGAGTCCTGGGGTCCTACCTGAGAGCCTCTTAGCTGGAACAGTCGTGGAAGTGGGGATCAAAAGCCATCTGAAATACACTGCTAGCCAAGTCAGCGCTCAGGTTGCCGACAGGAGATGGGGCTACAGCAGTGAAAGCACCAGCTGCTGCTGCTGCTAATTGAGATGCCCTCTTTCCCCTCCCTTTAAATTGCTTAGAGGTAATTTTGGTAACTGATATTTGGAATTATTCCTTCACGGTGGCAGGGATGGCATGAAGACCACATAGATATTTCAAAAACGTTAGGGATCTTTCCGTAGCAGAAAAAGGAAACAGTCAGCCTCTTACTCCTTTTAGCCGAGCTCAGTTTTCTAAAAGCTTGGATAATTTTCAAACCCTGTTTCATTACATTGTCATGCTAGGACAATAGTTGTAGACTAAAATCAAAGTGATGTACTATTTAGGCAAGCATCCTCCACAGCAGTACAGCCACATACAGCTTAAAATAAACAATTGCATAGCCACGAGAAAGCAGACCTGCAACACCAGCACATGAAAGACAGTAGGAACTGACATTCAAAATAACCCCTTAAACAGGCTTAAGCCACTGGTAGTAATGCAGGTTGCATTTAGTTTTAGGCTGACTAAGACAATTAAAGAGTGAGATGTATCAGCGATGTAAAGAATGATTTGATGTATCTTTCCTGATGACTATTTCATTCTTCCGCTGTTGGCACCAGATACCACTATATTTATATGTTGCTCTTCAGCCTAGTTAATACTTACCCCCATTTGCCCAGATTTTCTCATAATCATGACTACCCACCAGATATTACCCCGTTGCCTTCCATTTATATGTGTTCCTTTCTAAGTTGTGATTACATTAATTGTTTGTCTTAGAATGATCAATCTGATTTTCTAAGCTCTCATTATTCATACAGGGAAGGTCTGCTTACCCCACGTGTGGTAGAGCTTCCCGACGTTACTATTTAAGAACAGCTTAAATCACTTAGGATTTCCAAAATTATGGCATTCAGAGCCTCTAATAATTAATGATTTGGGGGGGTCTGACTTAAAAATCTACTCTATTGTTGCCTACTGTAGTGCCTGTTTTATAAACTTTAAGAGTTAAACTGTTTTCAGATCTATGGATTTTTAGCTATGGTTTGACAGCGTGTGGTGACATGTGAAATTGACTTTTGTTTGGAAGGAAAGCCAGCTGCCTTTTGAACTAGAATACTAAAAAGTAGCAGAAAAGTTGGATTTAAAGGCAGTCAGTTGTTGGTGATGGTCTTCACTACGAGGGTAGGAAACCAGGCGTGAAGTAGCAGCTTCCTTATGAGAGACTCATGAGACTATAGTGAAAATTGAAGAAAGAAAATAATTTTTTTGTCTTCTTATTGCTTTTACAGCTAGTTGGTTATCATTTTCTTTTCTCTTTTCCCCTTTAACATACCATGAAGTCTCTTCAGGTGAGTGATAAAATAATATTTTCTACTTCTTTTGTGCATTGCATTATTTATCCCCTTGGGATTTCAGCATAAAAGTCTCAAATTCTTCCTGAGAGAAGAGAGGGTATTATTTTCATAATTCATATTTTATAATGTATACTGCAATATTTTCTGTATGCAATACCTTATTATTTACTAAGAACAAATAACTATTATTCATGGCACTGTTTCTCACATGGTATTGATAGAAAAAGAAAATATTCTTTCAAATTAACAAAACACTTCTTTTTGCCCCATCGCCTCTTCCCTCTGCCAATGAAAAAGGAAACTCTTATCCAAACTTTTGTTCAGAAACAGGAAACTGAATTCCAAAAAGGTTATGAAACTTACCCAAATATCATCAAAGATAGAAATTACTTTCGAAATAAGAATTCCAAACCTGAGACAGGTTTTCTGACTCCTTGAAAAGCTTTCTTTTTACAGGGAACAGTAAGCCCAGACCAATCGTGGCAAGGTTTCGCCAGGCTGGTATTAGCAGACTGCAAAGGAGAAAAAAACCCACTGTGAAATGGCATACAGCAGTTCAGACTTCAGTTCTAATCAATGATATACAATCCTCTAGATTTGTAGCAAAAACTATGCACTTCAGGACCATCATCCAGCATGGGAAGCAAATAAAGTTAGCAGTAAGTGGGGAAAAAAGAAGTACTAAATAAAATCCTGTTTTCTGAGAAAAATTAGGTTTTAACTATTTATCTGTTACTCTGACACCTTTCTTTCCAAAATGTGCCGTGCTTGCCAAACCGTGATCAACAGTTTTATTCTCACGGATTCAACACTGTGTTTATTAAAGTTTTGGTGCCAGCATTTCTCAGCTCCATACCACCATAAAATATGGTTCAGCTGAAACCCACGTAATAGGCTGTATCTTAAGGGGAGGGAAGGGAAAACACGCCATGGAATTCGAACAAACACATTTCTTCCTTTGTTGAAATGACCATTATGAAATCCCACTTGCACATATTCAACAGTGTTTTTTTTAAACGTGCATCTTCTGTCTTTATTTATTTTTAGTGTTTTCTCCAGAATATGTCTGGAAACAGTGCTTATATTAAACACAGATGTCAGGGTGCCAATGTTAGAGGATCTGTCTGTGAACAAATCAAAAACTATAAAGATCATAAGGTTTGCCACAAAGCTGAGCATAATATTGCAGCAATAAATCTTTATTTGCAAAGTTTACTTTTTTTTCTTTTGACTTATATTCCACTTCTCATTTTGCTCTTTAAAAAAAAAAGAAGAAAAAAAAGACAGTATTGTGCATCCACCCAGAAAACAGAGCCAACCCAGACGACTCCTTTGCTTTGTGGTGTGGATGAATCTGGGACAATGTAATATTCTGATAGCAATGAAAAATCACACTTTCTTGATAAATTTCCATAGCTGATATAAAAAGGTAAACAATTCTTGCAGAAGCTTTGTTTCATGGTTAAATCTATGTTGTAAATCCTTTGTGTAAAAGGGTTTATAAGATACATGCTTTGTATAATTTTTTTACAGTGCTTAAAAATCCCAGTCAAGATCAAAATTCTCAGTGTCAGATGTTACATTAATAACCATACAAAAAAGGTCAGATTGTTACCCTGAAAAACCATAACAGCCTGCTTTTTTTCTTATTCTGTGTGCCAATAATATAAAGACAAAATGAGACATGTATTTATTGAGTACTGAGTATTGACTTATGCCCTGTAAGAATGGTTTAGCAGCTCCCTGACAGCTTAATAAATTCAGAAAAATCTATGCTTTGGGGGGAATAGAAGAAGGACGTCTACATCTTTGTTCAGAGAACAAATTTCATCTTACTTGAAGCCTACATCCAGTTGCTGTGATGTAATTATATTGTAAACATAATGGACACCAACAGTTAAAAAGCAGAAGGAGGCAGAAATACTCTTTCATGCTATGTACTGTTAAGCCACCAACTGATGAGCCTTTGATGATGAAGGTATTTTTTTGCTATTTCCTTTTATGGTGGAGGCACTGTTTATGAAGAGCACATCTCCTAAACTCACATAAATTGAATATTCTGTGGGAGGATAGACTACTTGTTTAAAAAAAAATATGTTTATGTGGGATCTTTGCCTACACTGCAGGATTTTAACTAAGTCTAACCCTGAGCCCCGTGCCCAGTTCATTATAGTACTCCTCCTCTCATTTAAGCTAATGACAAAAAGCCTCCCTGACTTCAGGAAAGTAAGGTCAGACCTTAGGTGGGCTGAATATCACTCAGGCACGTAATCCTTTCCTCATTGCACTGGGCCACAGCAGACTTCCGAGTAGCTCATTACAGATCCAGGGAGCATTTGTGCTTTAGCATGTTACATGCTGTGCAGGACAGCTAACTCACCGCTGCCGGCCCTGTCTGTGAGAAAGTTAAGATTCCTGTTCGCTCTCTTGAGCAATCAATCTTGAAGATTTACTTCAGTCTGATGCAGGGCATATTCTGTAACTACAGAGTCACAGAAATTGCCCAAAGTTGTAGAAAGTGCCGGATTTTTATTTTTTGATGTAAAAATGTCTTTGACTTGGCTTCTGAAGCTCTTTCAGTTCTGTTAGCAGAGTTTTATAAGCAAACACATAACTTTCTCTTTGTTAATTATAAAGAAAAAATGAAATAGAGAAAGCGCCTATGTTATAGAAATAGCTGGAAGTTATTCTATCATCTGATACAGTGATTTTTACTCAAAGCAAGGCAGCCAAATCCTGATTTTGCCTAACTTGGCAGTAAGGGCCTCATTTAAGTCTTTTTTCTTGTGTAATATGATCCAAAATTAACATGATTTATCATACAGACAGTGAGATTTAGCTACTGTTAAGCACTTATCAGACACATCTAAGTATAGTCACCCTAAGCTCATTACATAGTTAAATGTTATGATCATGTTCAGCACATAATCAGCACATATTCAGTTATCCCCACTCATTTGTCCCAGATATGAAGGCAACCGCTACAGCAGGTGACACCCCCATGAGAACGACTGAACCACAGCTTTACTTTCCACCGCCTGCAGTGGAAGTCTCGCCAGCTGGTTCACGTGTAGTTGACATTTATGTTTTACACCCCCAGATTTCAGCTGGCTTAATTGGGAGCTGAACCTTACCACATTTTATATTTATTTTAAAACAGGTCAGTCCCTCAGCAGTTACATGGCAGATGAAGGTGGAAGTGGATATAGAGCTCCATAGATTGTTTCTAGACTAACGCCAGAAACGTACACATCCCATACCGTAATTCCTCAATCAGGGAAACACGAGCCTTAGCCTGCACAAGCCTGGTTATGACCCTTAGGAATATATTTGCTCAGCTAGCCATCATTTCAAGTTTCACTATTATTTAACAAGCCAAATTAAAGCTAGTGAGTTTGTTACATACACTGCAACCCAGGCCCTGCATCAGTCTGAATGGGAGACAGATTTGTACCACAGAGTGCTAAAATATGACCTGAGGAGTGTTAAAAGCAGAAGACAGTGCTAATAAAGTCACTTTAAGCTTCTTAGTCCTGTCATTAAATCAGTACATGTTATAGTTCCTGATGCCTTTGCTGAGCAGGTGGAAATAGGAAAAAATATAGAGGTGGAGAATTCTTCACTAGGCTCCGGTATCACAGTTAACATCAAAAAGGTCTCTAATTTTAGAGGTACCCTTCATCATCCCACATTTTCCTAATTATTGACATTACTGCCGTATTGCTGCACTGATAAAAAGTTTGGGTCTTACAAAGGTATCATTCATTTCTGTATTGGCTTGCTTGTTTTTATCCATTTATGAAAAATATTTTGGTTACTATGTAATTTCTTATGAAAAATGAGGAAAATGCACAAATGAATGTTGCATAAATTGTATCTCAGCTACTTTTTGTGCAACCTCAGTCTCATAGGTATTACATGCTCCTCATCATATTTCATAATTCTGTTGCTACTCTTCCCACAGTTCACTAGGACATGGTTTAAATTTTTTTTTCTTTTATTCTTTTTTCAGCAATTCTATTATCAAAGTATTTTCTGAAGGTGAGACTTCAGGTGACAGTTTTGTGTTTTAAACTTCAATTACCATCTGAGACTGGAAAAATTAGAGACTCCTTTCTTCTGCCTTTCTTTTATTTTACAGTTTTTTGATTAGACAACAGTTGTTGGGTCATTTTAAATCATAGAATCATAGAATATCTCAAGTTGGAAGGGACCCATAAGGATCATCGATAGATTATTGACTTAAAGAGTATGGAATTCCCATTTGTTGTTCCATTTGAAAGCCCTGAGAAGAGGATTTTTGTAAGGAAAATATGCAAAAGGAAGAAATTACTGTTTTCTTCTCTTGCCTAGAACAATACATCTAGGTATGGAACATGAGGAAGACAATATACCTCTAAACATGTCCTATAGAGCTCTGCCAGATCTATTTTTATTTTTAAACCTTACTTTCCTCCTATTTTCCATATTATAAACATCAAGATAAGATCATAATGACACATCATTATTATTGCTATCATCACCTGTTATTTTTTATAGTAGTACTGACTATATTCTTTCTGTGTATCTTTAACCTCCCGTAAATTATCCTCACTACAGTGTAGATAATACCATTGAACACTTGCCATTGTGTAAAAAAAAAACCAAAGAAAATATGATGATATAATGATTTTAAAACAAGAGCTTCTTATCTAAATATCAGATTTGCTTTCTTTAAGACCCTTTTGGGTGAAATATTACTTTTATATACATGGTATTATCTATTCTATTGAAGTAATTTCAGACAGCTTTTTCAAAAGCAAATTGTCTACAGTAATTTTTTTTCTAACAGAAAATTTTTGAAAAGTAATAGAGAATATTCAGACATTCATAAATCTTCAAAACAAATCTGAAATCTTCTTTAGTGTTTAAAACATCCAAAGAGAGGTAGTCATTCTCCAAAAAGAGACTGCAACAATGACAAATCAACCAGTCTCGAGGTTAAATATTGCAGCTCAGAAAGTTGAGAAAGAGTGACCTATTCACTTGAAAAATTCAGCAAGCTTGATCTGGAAAGCGCCTTGGTTTTCTGCAAGGGTACAGAAGAGATGCAGGTCTTTAGGAGGTCCAAACTCTAGTCTTCACTTTGCCTTCGCATTGCTGGGTCACGCTGATTAAGCTGCTGCGCTCTTCAGCGTGTCTGTGAGTCTTTCTGTTCCCGTGCTTTCTTCCAGTCTATAAGACACTTGAGGCCACGAGGTTCAATTCTCAATACTGCAGTCAGAACTTTCAAGTAGTGCTATGGTAAAATATGTCATAATAACTCAGTTCCAGGGCTTTGGGCACGCTCTCACGCTAAAGAGTTACCTGCCTGTGGCTCCAGGCTGGACACAGTTGCAGATGTGTCAGTCCCTGGCCACCCACCCCGCCAGCCCTCATCCTCACCCCAATCTGTGGGCTGGATCCTGGCCAGACCTTGGTCCTCCCCACCACTGCACCTTTGCCAGGGATTCGCAGGGCTCTGGGTTGGCCCAGGTCACCTTCCCCATCCCAGCCCTACTCCTTTGCTGGGTGCTGCGTGACAAGGCTTGCTTGGGGGGGGGGCATGGTCCTGCTGGACCTGTGGCTGCTCTTGGCCCCCAGCTCCCTCCCGCAGGGCAGGCATGGCTTCTTGGTTTTTTTACGATCTCATCTTTGCATAGAACTAGATGTCAAGTTACTTTTAACAGCTTAAAATGAAGCGCGTTGGAGAACGGCAATGAGAAAGACAATGGAAAAGAGTGTTTTAATGAGTGGTGAACCTTGAATCAGTGGTTGATTAGTCATGTTACATTTTCCATTATCACTTAAGTTATGACTTTAAATAAGCTATATATCTATGCTGAACTGTTGATACTGAAACATTAATGGAAATATGTCCCCTCTAGTCCAGTGAATATTAAAAACAGAACTAAAAAATATTGTTCACTGTCATCTTTCCAGCCACAAAGGAAGCATGATGGCCAAACCAGGGTGCTGTCATTTTCAGACCACAGACTGTTGAAGAGTTATTGGCCTAATTTTTTTGATTCTGTATTTGCTGTTGGCTTTTCTTTTGTATTCCATATTTTTATTATTATCGTCATTATTACAGGGACAGAAAAAGTAAGAGGTACACAAAAATGTTGATAGTGCTAGAAATTATTTCTCAGTCCCTAATGTTGACAACATTATATCATCTAAAAACAGAAGATTGGAAGAAATACCTCAGCAGCGGAATCCCAATTTCTGTCATCACAGGGGTGAAGCATTAAAGCTATAAAGGTCCGCAGAGCCTCTGGTCTGTGTGCTGCTGCTGCCCCACATACCGCTGACTACAGGCCACATCCGCAAACTGAAAAATTCATTGTAATATGCCAAATAAAGAGGAAAGGCAAGCCCAAAGATTTTTCCAGCAACAATAACAGGGGATTTAATTGAAAATTCTGGATGATCGGAAGACATGGACTACACTTCAGGAAAAAAAGGAGAAAAAATCCAGGGTCCAACGCTACCACTTAAGAAAAGCAAGGATATCTCAAACTGCAGACAGTTTCTGGTGTTTCAGAGGATGGTAAAACAAATATATGAAATATTGCTGGGATAGGTATTAAAATTAGAAAACAATTCTTGCAGGAGCCAGATTATTTATGAAAGTTATGAAATATGTGATTGATACACTAAAGGTAATAGTACAAACATATACCATCAGGAAAAAACAATTGTACGTCCTTTCAAATTCTTTTGGGAACACCAATGTAATATTGCTTTGGCTTCCTACTCAGGACCACCCTTATATACACTTACAGTCTCTTTTATCTGTGACTATAACTACGATCATCTTTAAAAGAGTGAGAAAATTAAATAAAATATCTAGACGCTACAAGAATATGTAGTAAAAGCAAGTTTTGTTTTATGCATAATTTTGCAGCTGAATAACTACAGCAGTTGAAATCAGTTATTATAAACACTTTGAAGAACAGGGTTTTTTTCTGTAAAACAAAAAGATAAGTCATTGTGTATCTAAACACAGAGTGGTAGATTTAATTTTAGTAATGCTATGTTAATATTTTAAAATTTTTGTACATGAGAGTGTAAGAAAAAAACCTCCTTATCTTCACTTTCCAGAAAGGAAAATGATGCAGAGAACAACCAGCTGGCTTCTCCAAAGCCATGCAGGCTATTAAAACAGAGTACTAGAAGGTGTTTGAACAGAAGATACACTTCCTTTTTCTTCCATTCTACTATAGGTTATTTTGTTCCCCTAGATATTTGTCGTGTACAGAAGCGATTACAAGCATTGCAATTTGTATGTTCTTTTCAATAGACAGTGGAAGAAAAGCAGTCCTCCAAACCATATTGACAATGATGATAACTGCAGTTAAGGATTCAAGTGGTCAACAACATCTTTACCTATGGCATGATCCACAGTGGGACTTTGTTGGCTTTTCAGGTGACAATAGCTACCATTAAGGATTCCAAATCATGGAAAAATGAATTTTTCACGTCCTTATCAATGACTCAGTTTGCTTCCTGGTAACTGTATCCTTTCACAGTGAAACTCAGGCATGGCAGAGTCAACCCTGCGCAACAGCAGCTACATTCTGCAAACACTGCGTGTACGAGCTGATAACCACCTCTCAGCCAGGAGACACGCTGTGCTCTCAGAAGGGGATCATAGGGACACTTGCTGTGGGTCTCAAATCATAGTCCAACAGACACCTCATATTACCAGCCCTTTATGAATCCTGGTCTTACATCAGTGGAATACATTTACGTTCTACGTTATAGGTAAATCAAAAGTCCTTCTGCCTGCGTTCTGAGCCAAAAGTATGGAGCTTGCACTGGGCTCCCACTAATAAATCTGAATTCCAGTTGAATTAATTAGCTCATTTTCAGTACAGCATTACATGGTTCTTTTTCATCTTAAAGAATGGGCAATGCAAGAGACAAGAATGAACCCCTATATGTGGCAATATACAGTGACAATGCATCCTTACATTCATGGACCACTTAAATCACCTGCAAAGGGATGTATTTTTCTTTATAAAAAGTAAGTAACTTGTAAAATCATAAGCTGTCTTTTTAAATTTCTGTTTTTAAATTATTTTCAAGCTTGGTCTTTTCAGAGTGTTCCTAATTAATAAAAAAACTGGTCTTCCAAGACCACCCAGGAAGAGCACCTAAAGCAAATTACCACTTAATTGAAAACAAACCTACAGCTCAACACATAGTGTAAAGTTAAGAATCCCTATATTCAAGAAAGCTGGAAAACTATACATATTACAATATTTTCACTAAACTCACTACCTAGGAATTAACCTCCTAGCAGTACATTCTTGATACAATCTGGCAGGTTTGCTTTTCACTTTCCATTTTCATAATTTGATCTGAGTTTCTGGACAGCTTCAAGGCTCCCAGAATAGGTTTGCCCAGACTAGTAGCCTTATTTGCTGTAAGCACATTTCTTTATGGTGGTAATTTTGGACATCATAATCTCCTGGAAGCACAGAAGAGCAAAATCAAAGGCTTCTCCTTGAAGAGTGGGTTTGTCAAAGCGTTACATTCCAAACAGTTCGTACTTTTATCATGTCAAAGATTTATTCCATGAACAAGGCAAATTGCAGTTATCCCTTGACATGGTGTCATGATTTGCAGCTCTGATCTGTGTTATTGATTAACCCCAACAGATAGTATGAGTCTTTGCTGTTGCACATAAGACAGAAAGGAAAAAAAATATAGGTCAAAGTATAACTTGCTTTTTGGAATCAAGTTTAAAACACTTCTCTTAGCTTTTTCGACATCAATGTTTTATTATCTTTATCAGAATGAAATGTCCTACTTCCGGATGCAGTCACACACAGTAAGGTGACAGACACCTTTCAGCAGTTCTCAAAAGAAATGCTATTATCAATTGGAAAGATACAGTTAAGACCTCATTTTCTGACTGCCTTAATGAAGGCAGTGTAAATAAGAAAGCAAAACCACATGAAAAAATACTGAAAGAAAACAACTAGATAATAACTTATATTATAATTAGATCATGTTCGATTTTGGAGTAGAAGCCTCTACTACACAGAGACAAAAACGAGGATGCAAGTATGTCTTTTCTTACCTGTGTATATCAAGGATCAGTTTCCTCTTATTGTTTCCTCTTCTTATTTATTTTAAATATGTTAGTATTGTGGTTGTCACATCTAGAAAATTGCTATGGTGTAACTTATAATACTATATTTTTGTTAGTCTTATCTGTCAGCCATATATTTGGAAGGCTAGGAGGACGTAGCTTTCTGCTTTTGTGGATTAGCTCTGACCAGCCCTGCTAACATTCACTGTAAGGCTGTCTCCTCATTCTTTCTTACTGTGCTACAGTCCATAAACCAGAAATTGTGTCTGTTCTGATAGTACATTCTATAGTACTCTACCTCTTTGTCTCCACCTATGAAAAGTCATAGAAACAGAGGAAGTGCTATATAAGTCAGCCTATTTATACAGATGTTGCTGGTTTCTTCTAAGGCAAACAGAAATAGGCATAAGATTTGTTTCAGAGATAATCATTTTATGTCACAGAAGGATTTATGCCACTATGGGCTTATTCTTCACGGTAGGTTTCTGCTTTGAGTTCCTCAGGTGGAAGTTCAAATGCAAGCTGAGATGACTACGTGGAATCAATCCGGAACTAGCAAAGCACTGACTCCATAGTGGAAGATTTAATCCAGAACATGACCTGTTGTATTTTTTGTGTTGTGGCAGACAGAGAATAGCTAATGCCTTGTGTCAGATAGCTACCTAATCTATCTAGCCTCCAGACTTAGATTTTCATGGAAGGACTGGTCTGTGACTAGAGTTATGCATCTCACCAGGCTACAGATATAATATATTGGAACATATGCTTGCCACTGATTAGGAATTGCTCATTGTGTTGTACACACATGAGATGGTTCATTTGTGTTTTTCTCACAAACAACCACAATGAAAAAACTTTTAAAAAATTGCATATGCCTAAAAAGGCTTGTAGTTGAGGAAGAACAATCTTAAAAGATGGTTAGGAAAATTCTGTTCCCGTTATTGGTTTAGCATACAATGTAATTTGAAAGGCTTGAAGAAAAGACCAAGGTTACACTTTTTTGTATTTCCAGGAGAAAATAGTTATGATATTCAGTTAACAAGATCATCCACAAAATGACCTGCTTGTACTGTCAGTCTCTTTTCCTAAACAAGCCGTCTCCAAGCATTCTCCAATGAACTAGGTCCTCTATGCTTGAGTCCCAACTTACATAATAGTTTGTCAAAAATATAAATTAGTCACATCCTTTGATGCCCTATCAACATGCAGAATCGGTTTCCTAATACATGTGATGAGCCCAGAACTTATTCCATAATTTTCATGTTCCTTAGATCACAAAGGCTGTAAAGTACTCATTGTCCTGAGTTCTTGGTAGCTAAGATGATAGTGTCAAAGTGAAAGTTACGTTTGCCGAGTAGACAGATGATATGCAGCAGTATGCCTTCCACTCGGTTTTCGATACAGCAGATGGTGTTACTCACCATATAATCTGCACTAATGTTGCACCTGCATCTTCCACTTTAGAGATTCAGAGATATTTCCTGCCCAAGAGTATGGAGTTTGTTTCCAAGAAACATCTATTTTAGCTGTTAAGTTGGCAAGTAAACTGGATTCTGTCAAGAGTGACCTTGAAGCATTTCTTAGGGTAGCCACCCCTTTTCTTTCCATCTTCCAGGAGATGACAAAACAACTTGGGTGATTATACATTGTCCATGCTGTGCACGTTTGACACATTCTGAATGGACCTTCCTTGATGACAGTGTCTGCGAGAAGCAGTCAGGACACCACAAAAGACCTTCATTCTTCATTTCACTGTGCTGCTTCACTCAAACAAGAATGTAGGGCTGCCTCTGGCTGGACCACACAGTTTATCCATTCTCTACAGCATCCAATCCTCAGCTCCCACAGCAAGGCAGCAAGCACAAGAACTAGAGGTTTATCTAAGCTGGTGGAGAGTCTAAGCCTATCCAGGCTTTACTCTCCCTTTATAATCCTGATAAAGCCATTTGGAATACAAGGAATTACTTTTTTACCGGGATTGGCAAAATCACATATCCAAGGAAAATGAACCCTGAAATTGTCATAAATTCAACCTGTCCTTTTTCAGGGTTTGGTTGACACATACTCTTATTTTTCTTCAAGATTATATTGATCCCGAAATGGTTGTAGAAGCAGAAAATTGATCTACTTAGAGCTGAAAGTCTTTCTGAGGAGTTGCTATCAGTGCACATTCACTGGCATACAAGTGTTTCTTTGTACTTGGGTTGGCAATGTTAGAGGCGGTGTGTAATATGGGAAGATTAAAATATGCCTGTACAGAAAAGTCCAGCGTTTAACCCCATGAGTCGTGTTGTCTAATCCTGATGGTAGCACTAACAGCACTGCCAGCACAGCTGTCTTGGATGTCTCTGTATTTCATTCCTGTTCAAAACAGGGAATGACAGAGATGAAATTCTTCTGAGTCTCACAAATCCTCACCTGTAGAAGGCAAACAATAGAATTCTTCCCATTAGGCCATCAAGTCCCAATAAACTTACCATTTTGAAAGTTTAATTGCATCACTTAAGGCTGAGTAGCTCTCTCAATACTTCTTTTGGACTCAGTGAGCAGTGAAAATCTTGGTATGCCTAAACCCCTTGTTATGACTTGAGAAGCCTATTTCTGTGTTATATATCACCAACAGACAAGAAGAATCTAGAGAAGATTTTAATTACTGCAGGAAACCAGTTGCCATTCAGTATTTGCTACTGTAGACTATCATTAGGACTTCATTAAGGATTTTAAATTTGTTTAGATTTGTAAAATGATCTTTGTGCCACGAATAAAGTAAATAAATAAAAAATTAAATAGAATAGGTGGTGTAACCTTCCACTTGGAGGATTGCAACTCACTTTGCAGCATTTAGCAAATACATTATCTGCACAGTTTGTCTTATCATCTTCTGCGTTTGCTGCCTTTTGTCAACCTCACATATTCCTCCACGGCTTTACTGAGGCAGCAACAGGCTCCATAAGTTCAACAGCCTAATACACCACCAACAGCTGTTTTGACATTGACTAGTCGTTGAAAGTGATGGGCCCAGCTCTTTCTTATGCTTACATACTTCTGTAAACAATACATCAACTGAATTTAATGCTAGTTAAATAAAAAAATACTATTAAAAATAACCAAGATCCTCAAACCATTTCTTTTTTGGCATCAGTGGTCAGAATTATTTATTACAAGTTTGAGCATTACCCACTAAACCATTTAATCACAATATTTTTGGCACCTATGGCAGAAGTAGTCAGGCATTAAATGTGAAGCTCTCTTACTGCAGTGCCTGGAGGTAACTAATCAATGTGGCAAAGATCTTCTGGGTGCAGAAGATGTATATCTCACCTTCCAGTGATTAGTTTGTCAAAGCCACAAGATCTATGAATATACTTATTTAATCTGTCAAAAGCATATACTACAGCCTGAAAAGTCATCATCAAACCTGATGTAGCAGAAAATTTCTAACTATTGATTAGATTCAGACATTCATTTTAATCTGAACATGTACTTTGCTGCATCAATAGGTCAAGTAGCTTATGAGTGCAACCCAATAATATTGGAATCTTGAGTCAGCAAGTTAATACACTCCTGAATACCTCAAATTATTTTCTCCTGGGATGACTTTTAAAGAGAAAGGATGATTAGTGTAAGTACAGAATAATAGACTGGGGTCGTGTTCAGCTACACCGTCTCTCCTCTTTTTTTGGTCTAAATCCTATGTAATGCACCAGGTGCAGGCAGGTATTTCAGGTCTTATATTTATTATTTCTGACACAAAATTAAACAAAAGTAAGACTCTAAACTCATTCATCCATTATAAATATCTCTAGTATTAGAATGACCTATGGAGTGGGAGAGGTTAAAAAAAAAGAGAGAAAGCAAATTAAAATAAAATTTGTCTAAACCTTCTGTCACTTCTGTCAAAAGAAGCTTAAATAAATAAAAAAAAAAAATTAAAAATGGACTCTCAACTTCCTGAAACAACTATCTAAATAATACAGTTGGAGTATTTTATTCTGAAAGGAGGAAAACTTTTCTATGGCCAATTTTTTTCTAAACAGTGGAATAATGTACTTACTGAGTTCACTTTGGAAAATGCTGTATAATTCATCATGGACGTCACCATCATAATGCTGGATTTCTTCTATTCCTTGTTGATGATATTATTAATAGGATTTTCAGCTATTTAGTTAGATAAAATGTTTTAATGTGTGTGATTTATTTTTACTTTACTGTTGCATTATGCATTATTGATAACAGACTCCTGCAACTTTTATGCCATATAGTTCCTCATAACCAGCCAAAAAAGAAGCCATTTCCTTTATTTCCCCACCAACAGTAAAATCCTCTATACGTATTACACCAAATTTCCAGAAGCAACCAGAACAGTCTTTAGGGAAGTTAAGAAAACCAGTATTTCCAAATCTTTACATACTTGATGGAGTCACTTATCAGGAAACACAGTGGTCCTCAAAAACATGAAAAACATAACTTCTGCTTATGATTTTATTAAACAGAAAAATAAAGTACAAGGTGTTATTTTGCTTAAGTTATGTGTACATGTTGCATTTTTTCTAACTGCAGCCAAAAACTGTTTTACAGATTATGTAATATGAAAGTTCAATAATTAATCTAATTCAAATTAAACTGGACAATATGCATTAGGGGAAGAAAAGTCTACATATATGTATAAAATTTTATAAAACTACCTTTACAAGAAACAATTTTCACTTGTAGCAAAGTTGCCCATTTTTTATGCTGGATATAAAGGAAAAAATACTAAACAATGGATTTAATTAAATAAATGTACAGACTACTTATCTCAGGAGCAATGACTTGCAGACTGTAGGTTATATTTCTTCTCTGTGGGAGGAGAGCAGACAAGCATTCCCCACGCACTGTAGCTCACCTTCACACAAGTATGAAAACTGAGGGCATTTCCCCTTACCTGAAAATTTCAGCACTGGGGATATAGGGCAGTATAGGTAACTGAAGGAAGAATTCATCTCAAGCAGCTTTAGACATCTAAAAATCTTTCATCTTTAGTCTACACATCTGTTATCAGTTTGTCCTGCTAGAGGCCATGCAAGGAGACAGGCATCTTCTGAAGATGGTTCTTCTCACTCATTTTAAGATGGGTTGACTCCAGTTGACCCCACCTATGAAGATGCCTGGTGTCTCCCTATTAACTATTGTGGGATCCTACTTCTACCATCTACAAATCCGATGTGAATAAAATGCCACTTTAGTAGCTGAACCTTGTGTGAGGAAGCTGAACCTTCCTTATGGAAGGCGCTCCCCTAAATTAACTTCCAATCCAATTAATCAACAACCTAGACTCTCTGTAAACAGTTATCAGACTGCAAGGGTTTAAATTTTCCCTGTCCTGCCATGGGAAAAGGTCAAGAAACCCGTTCACCATGTGATCCACTGGTGAGGGTATAAATCCTGCAGCCCCAGAAAAAAATTCCAGGAGTAATGCAAAATATTCAGCAAGGTCCTACTGTGTCAGTCAGGGTCAAAACCATCTGACACAAAATATACTCAGGGTGCTATGGCTTCATTATCCTTTATGCTTTAATTTATGAAGTCTGCAACTACATATTTCATTATTCCAGATAAAGCTATTATATGTCCAAGTCTCAAAATGAAAATATCTGTGTATATAAACACAAGTATTTTATGAATTAAAGTATATTCATTTACATATCCATATATAGCCATATATATATACATACATATACACACATTTTTACAGATACATGCACACATGCATATTTATAGTGTAGTGTATTTACAGATGAATATTTTTATGTCTTTTCCTACATAAATCCCTGTGCATTGGACATGAGCATGTAACTAAATACTCTGTGCAGATCCTTCTTTTCCACAGGTAAAAGAATAACTCGGACCTAAAGATGTTTCTTTCGTAGTCTGTCTAAATTTTAGGTAAGAAATAGCTTCCTTTTCCTTGCAGTTGTCTGTAAAGCCCTTCTTCCTGAATTACTCTCGCTTTTATGCAATAACAATATTAAAAAATTGTTAAAGAAGAAAGCAATACATAAAGTGATTTTTTTTCTTCATTTGATTATTGTTGATAATTACACAATTACTTTTCAGAGAAAATTCTTCAAACAATTTTTAAAGGTAGGGTTTTTTTTCCTTAAAACTTCACCTGACTTTTACTTCCAAACTTATTCTGTTATTTAACTAAACGCACCACTGAATAAATGTTTTGCTAATTCCAAGGTGCACATTTTTTTGGTGACACTCATTTTACTGACAGGAACTGAGTGGGAGGACCATCCTGTAACTACCAACCTTTATGCAGCCCCATAACTTTAACTTGCAACTACTCAGGAATAAGCTGTCAAACTAAGACCAACCAGTTTGGGCTGTAGAAAAGGGGAAGGGAAGAGGGAGGCCAAGGCTGGAGCCTCTCTACATTGGTAGGCAAGCGGAGATTTTTGCTATACCATGTATTTGTGATGCAGCCTCCAGGAAAGCAGGCGGTGGCAAAAGCCTGGGGATGCTGCCGGAGGCATTTTGGCACAGCCTGTTGTGAAACAGCTGTGTCTTGCACAGTTGCTTCTGTGAACGTGGGCCAAACCATCTCCAGCCCAAGTCTACACACACCCTCGAATGACAAAATAAAAGATAATGCTGTTCCCTACGCATGTCTGAAGACCCTGCGGTCTGGTGACTCCCTCACAAAGGAGTCTGGCACTTACAATTTTGTGCCTTAGGTGGATTGAATCAGAGCTGTTTATTTATTTATTTTGGGGAACAAATCCTTATAAAGCAGTTGTAGGCTAAACACTAAGATAAACCCCAGGCAGAGGTAGTCGTTTAGAGTAACATCTGCACTAGCATATGTCAGAAGGGCTTAAAAAAAGAATTTATTTCAGCATTTCATTTAGACTAATAATGCCAGAAAAGGGACATTATTAAATAGAGAGAATATGGATTTTGGAGACCATCAGTTCATGAGAGCTATCAGACTGAGGATCTAAACATATTTAGGTCAAGGTTGGATTATAAATTCAGAAACTTCTTCTTAATAGAGTATTTCCCTATTGATTCCTTTCCTTCTGACTCCTACCGAGTCTGCATCTGTTCCTTCTCTAAGTAGACAGAACGTGGAATAGATGCAAATATGATGCAGTTTGTTGATTAAATTCTTGGCTGTGTTTATCTGTTGGAAGCCTCACCATCAGGCAGTCAATTTAATCAAACAATAATCTTCAGTCAATGGTGATCTTTTATAAAAAATGTATCCACGGTGCCTGCTGCGTCCTGTATTTATTGAAGATGTATTTCTTCATGGGTTTTAATGCAATTGTCTAAAATTATAATCAAGAGGATTATTTGTAATAACAGGCGGTACCACATGTAACTTTTTTGTCCTGTCCCGAGACAATATAGCTCTTCTTTGGGAGCAGTTAACATCCCTCTGGTATGGGCCAGAATATTATTCATTACATTTCTGACATTCCCCATGGCTATGCAAAAGCATGAACAAATCAGCTCTTTTGCCAGTTCAGTATTTTATTCTGAGCATTGAGGTTTGTTAGTTGAGCCAACCTAAATCTCGTGTTTTAGACTCTGCTTACACCCATGATAAATGGGGAGAGGGCAGGGGAGTCTTCTGTCATTCCTTTTCCACTGAGAACTTCTCTAATCTGAGGTAACACAGTATTTTAGCTTTCATAAAAAGTGTAGGCAAGTTGATGTTAAAAAAGAGTGAAAAATTAGAGCTGTTAGTATACTCACATTAGAGGTAAACAAACTGTTTTCCCACAGTAGTGACAATAAGAGCAAGGGATGAGAACAAGTGTGAATTATAAGACAGGTGTATGCTTTTTCTCAGGCACTTTTGTCTTTATTGTTATTTTGAGGAATCCCATCCTCTGGAATGTCCTTCACCTTCTCCCCAGAAGCCACTGCCCGTAGTGAAAGACTGGCTGATTTTCACCTTCCTGAGACTAAACAGGACAAACCCAAATTTTCAACTGTCTCGCTTTGCCCCAGGACAGGCAGCCCAGGACATAAGGCTGCCTAGTCCTTTCTTGAAAATCCCTCGGCAATGAAGCTCCACAATGTGCCCCAGGCAATCTATTCTAATATTTCACTAGCTGTCAGGTGGTTTTGCTAATAGGCAGCTTTGGTTATATTTGCTGTAATTCAGTCCGTTGCTTTTTGTCCTGCCCACGCTGATATAGAGAGCAACCGCTCAATCGTTCAGCACATCTTGTACCTGAACACAGCTGTCACATCGCACAAGGGTTTTTTCATCTTTAATTTAAACATTCCCGTTTCATTCAATCTTTCCTGTAGGTCAGGTTTTCTAGACCTCTCTCTGGAGTCTCTCCAGTAGTTTCAGAAGGTTCTTGAAGGGCTGCCAAAGCCAGAGAAATACTCAACTGAGGTCTCGTCAGTGCAGAGCGGAGCAGAAAGATCATTTGTCTGTATATCTGCACTTTTCATAGCAGCATGACGTTAGTGACTCATGTTGTTCTTGTGATCCACCGTAACCTGTAGGTCTTTTTCTAAAGGACTGACATCAGTATAGTTCAATTTTTAGAGCTGATTTTTTTTTTCAGCGTAACTGATTATACATGCCTGAGTGCAGAGCAATGTATTCTCTGTACTGAATTATTTCACACCAATTTGCCAAGATCGTGTTAAACTCTGTGTACATATTCCTGGCAGTCCCCCCAACCTTGGTATGATCTCCAGATTTAATAATAACATTCTGTATCAGCCAGATATTAATAAATTTATTAAGTAGAGCTGGACCAGGACAAGTCCTGAAGAAACCAGGTTGGTACGCCCTTCAATATGACAGTGAAAACGTGTTCTCTGAACATGCTTTTTCTCTATCCACAAGGCTTCTTGTACTGTGATAGAATAAATCTGATGGTTTCAACCTTTGCTTTTCTTCCACTCAGGCCCCCAAAAAGCTGCTACTAGGCATCTGATTTCACTAGGCTATCCACTAAGCTACCTCTAGGTAATTGGTATTTTCAATAACATTCATGTCAGAATACAATTTTCCAAGCATTTAAAACTGGGGCTTTTTTAACTATACTACAATATTTAATTCCAAAACACACAGAAAAATATTCTCTTTTTGAAAGTTGCTTTACAGAATAGGAAATAAATGTAATTTCCCTTTTTCTTAAGAACAGTGAAAAAGATTATATTCACCTACTTCCTTTCTTCCTTTTGTGTCTATGCAAGCAATACTTATAATGGGTACTAAGATTGTGCTAATACCATCAGACAGCAGATCTACAGAGACTATAGGTCCTAAATAAGACATGGACTGCATTGCAAGAAGTGTAGAAAGTGCACAGCAGTAAACCTATTATTCTTGACAAAAGACGTTCAGGGAAAATTGCTGCAAAATATACTTCATTAAGTTCCAAATGGTATTTGCAGCTTCATATTATATAAGAAGACTTTTTTAAGCCATAAAACTTTGCATGCCTAACTCTGTGTTCACTCATTTCATACACATGCTCAAGTGGACGAATTAGTGTCCTGATTAAATGCCATCATCACCTCTTTTCCTCTACCTGTAGAAATATGTCTTTGCAAAACTCAAAGACGGAATAGAAATAAACCAGCATGCTAAATGCTTACTAGGAGTAAGGAAAACAAATACATCTGAAGTAGAAGGATGCATGTTTAAAAGTTAGTAATTTTGAAAACCATTATTTAGTTTAAATTTTTCTTCATTTACAAGAGCTGTTGTAGGGCCATGGAACTGCAGAATAAACAAAGAATCCCTTAGATAAACTTAAAACTTAAGTTCTATTCTCATACTGAAGACTTAAATATGTTACATCAGTGCAGGTAATAATAGAATCATAAAATAATCTAGGTTGCTTTGAATGTTATCCAGGTCAACCTGCTACTCAAGAGGTAACAGGCAGACGAGGTTGCTCAGGGCATTGTCCAGTCAAATTTTGGAAGTTTTCAAGGATGGAGATCCCAATACTTGTCTGGAAATCTGTTGCAGGGTCTGACCAACCTCACTATGAAGATTTTTTCTTACATCTATCGCCTTATTGCAGCTTGTGTCCGTTGCCTCCTGCACTTTCGCTTGTGCAGATCCAAGAAGTGCCTTGCTCTGTCTTCCCTGTAACTACCCACTAGGTTGGTGAAGACAACAGGGAGGATTCCCCGCTGCCTCCTTGAGCCTTCTCCCAGTTTCTCCTTCTGCATTGCGCAACTTCTCCCTCTACACCATTTCAGCGTGCCGTTTCAAAGGACTGCTGGCTTTGCTCTTGATCCCAGTGAAGCAAAAGGGAGTTAGCAAAGCTCTGCTTTTGCAGAATCATGGCCGTTAACCAGAGAACCATTTCAGAGGAGACACTTAATGAGCCATTAATAAATATTCTGGGCCAGGTTTTCTAGTTTTCCTGCATCTAACAGCTTATTCTGGCAGCTGTGTGAGGCTTTGTACCTCAGACACAAGAGCGGGTGTCTCAAAACTTAGCTCCATGTGCCTGTTTTGCAGACTTGGGAAAGGCGCACTCTCCAATGTGCCTAGGGCTTAATCTGTTCCTAGCTCAGTACAATGTTCGGAAGGGAATACTGACCTAACAAGTTTTTTTTTCCTTTAAAACTAAACTATACTTCATAGACATGACTGTATTTCAGCAACCTACAGGACCATTGACCCCTGTTTAAAAAGACCCCAAGATTACATCTAGACCAGATTTTCAAAGCTGTTCAGGCCTTTAGAGATGCATATTTAATTTTCTAGGCTTTACCAAGCTGCCTGCAGTCTTTGAAGAATACAAAATCTTAGTAGGTACCCGGTATCTGATTATTTAGGCAATTATGTGCTTTGGTGTCAGTTCCATGTGGCCTTAATTCTATTAGTGTTGCCTAATGACAAGAAGTACATGAAGTATCAGATCTAAATAGCACCATAATAGTTTATGTCCAAGAATATTTTTTTTCTTTTACTTTGTAAAAAATACTTTACTCCTGGTTTTTGGTGTTGACAGTATTGATGAGAAAAATAGTTTCAGGGCTGTAAATCTAAAGGAAGTGTTATTTTTCAAAAACAAGGATCACTTTATATTAGGTATATGTCCAGCTGATGAAAGAAAATGTGTTTAATGGCTGCTATTTGGCATTCCTGCTTGAAAATGAATATTTTCTTTACAAGTTACCTGTTAGTAGTCACGTTTCACTGCCCTGTTGATCTAGTGAGTAAATCTATCTTCTGCAGAGCTGGAAAACCTTCAGTTCACACATCTGATCTTATTTCACTAATTGAGTGACCCTTTTTCCTCTCAGATGACAACTTCTGGCTTCAAGCAAACATTGTGCTGCTTTGTCAAAGCTTTTTTCACATTTCTACTGAATGGCCTGTAGGTGTTTGATTCCCATTATAGTCTGGTAATGTATAGCAAGTACATGAAACAAAATTCTTCAGAAAGCCGGTGTTGGGCTGTTTACATTCTGTGACTAGCAGTAATGAAATGCATGTACATTTTATTTCCTTTTTTTTTTCCTCATTTGAATACATATTAGAGAATTATAAAGGACCTTCCTCTGACTGTTCAGGAATAATATTGACATACAATTTCATTTCCTTTCAGTCTGAGCTCTAGGAACAGTTGGTACATCTGTAAAATGCTGTTGCATGGGTCAAAACCGGAATGGCTGGGGGAAGATTTCAACCTGTCTAGCTGAATTTGCATTAAAGAGCTATCTGGTGTCCTGAGGGCTTTTGTTTGTTTGTTTGCCTTTTTGGGGCTTTTTCTCATTTTGGAATATGTTAAGTTTGATATTGGAAAGAAAAATAAAGATACCCAAATGTCTGAGCTTGAGAGAAGTGAGGTAAGTGGGAGCCTTCTTCCGAATTTATCACTTAGATTCAATATTATATGACCATACCCTGATGGGTTCCCACCTGCCTTTGTCCTGGAGCAGAGTTTTGAATCCTGATAGCTCACATAATAATGTATTCTTCTGTCTATAATACTCTTTCCTGTGCACTTGGAGTGCCTTCCTTCCAATATTTCATATTGAAACTATTTCATTTTGCATTGCAAATGCCATGACAGGTAGAACTTGAACTAAAGCGCCCCAGCTTAGTGCCCACCAGGCTGAAAAATCATTCTCCTACATGGCCTGGCATATTCACTGCAAACTATCCCATTCGGTTTTGCCGAAAGTTTTTGTTTCCTTAACTGCAGGAGTGAAGCTATAATGCCTAGCATTTGTGAGTTCATATCACATAGCTCCAGCTTAGCATTGGGCCAAGATTAGAGAGCAACATGAAGCCTTTAGAAAGTTTTCCCAATAAAACTGTAATTTTAAAAATTTTATTATTTAAAAGATATTGGATCATTCTTCATGGTTGAATTCAGCACTCTACTGCAATATGTATTATTAAAAGTTGTCATTTTGTTGGAGAAGTACTTGTTTGACAACAACTACAACAATGTGAGTTACTATCAATTGTGAAAAAAATGGTTTAGGTTTGCCTATGTATAAATGCAATCAAAACCTTCCATACTTCATCAGATTGCTTTTTATCGCCTAATCTTACACTAGATCAAAAGTGCAAGTGTGTCCCAATGAACCTAAATTGTGTTCAGCTCTGTCTTGGGGTTTGATACAGATCATGTCTTAACACTTTATAATTATTTTTTTGTATTCAAAATAAGTAGTTGCCAGAGCAAAGAAGCTATTCTGAGGAACTAAACAAAGCAATAAGATATAATAGGTAAATGCCACTCTTTGAGGCTTGCACTTTTTCAAGTTCTATTTCTGTAAAGTGAAAAATGTGATTAATTTTAATTTAAAATATGGAAGTTTGACAGACTATTACATGTCTTTTTAACAAAATATAATGAGCTTATTGTTGTGTGAGTTCAAGATTCTTGCATTCCTTTTAATTTATTGTGGTATATAGCTTCAGCTTTGATAGCCTGAGCTGGTGTTATTGCATCTTTTTATGTCACTTGATGATATTTTGGGGTTTTTTTTAAATAACAAATTATGTCATACAAAAAATACCACAGTAACATAATCTTGTGCTCTAAAATATATTTTCATATTTCCTTCATAGATTGCTCTCCCTGGTCCATTATAAAAAACATAATTAAGTTGTATATCTTAGACTCATGAGTGATTCAATGCGTATATGTCATTTATGATGTCTCTTTTGTTTGATGTTGACATTGCTAATACAAGGTTTCAATACTTATGATACAGGAAAACTGAAAACTTCATTTGCAGCATTACCATTAAGAAGAAAAAAAAACCTGCAAAAGTTATAAAAATATAAAATATTCAATGCCCATACTCTTGGTGTTAACTCATGGAAGAAATATCCTTGTGAAGGGAACTAAGAAAACAGCATGCAATTGCATGTTATATAGGTTTTAACTTGAGAGCAAAACCAAGGATATTAGAACTGATAATAACTTCATCTAGAATTGGATTTTAGACAAATGATGTTTTGTTGTTCTTGTACTTTCTCTGTCTTTTGAATCAAGCACTACTTTGGAAGACTTAAACTCTTGAAGTAAGCTATCCAGATAAACAAGTGAAGAAGATGACTAAGTATCAAAATACTGTTATGAAAACTTTACTCCTGTTTTATGGTTATTGTTGTCTGTAATAATATTTTAATTCTTTATCTATTTCTTCTGGTTTGATATGTTGAAACAGATCTTTTTTAAAATTTAAGTTAACAGCAGAGAGAGAAACTGATACAAATATAGAATTTAAATGTCTTTGCACAAGTTTACGTCTATCTGAACAGGTGAATTAACTGTAATACTCAAATTTGGTTTAGTTACAATACAAAAGAGTGTGACAGATAAAGGTAATTTGCAACAAAGCAAATGTTATGCTAAAAAAGGTCTCAATATAACAACAACAAACATCTCTTCCCCCCAGAAATAGAGAAGGTACCATTACATTTTAGTTTTCTGAACAATTAAAACAAGCTTTCATCTTGTTGTGGGTCCTGAGAATCAGTTGAGCTCAGACGTTACATTTTAGAAGATTGTTAAAAGTTCTGCTAAAGTCCTGTTACAACATCATGCCTTTCATATTCGTATGCATCTGCTTCTATTTCCCTTGTACTTCAAGGAAGATAATTTCCATGAAATTTTCATGTGGTTAAATGCAACAAATCTTTCCATTGTCAAACCACAGCAAAACTCTGTCAAGTATTGCTACAGTTTATTGAATTAGAATGTTTGAAGCAAACATCCTCTGGAGCTTATAGAGGCTGGCAATGGACTGACTGAATAGGAAAAATCAACTAGACAGTTGACAGACCAGACAAGGCAAAAGTTGGAGGAAAAAAATATAAGCTCTGACCTTATATATCTTTCAGCTACCCCCAAAGGATGGATGTATGCCAGGATATCAGGACAATCTGGGTATAACCATACTGTTCATGTTGCTTAAAGGAATCCACAAACACTTATTGATATATCTGAAAACCAGTCTCATTGCTTGTTATCTATTCTCATCAAGGTTGTTAATAAGTTTCTCATTGTGGTAGCAGATTTTCGTATTGTGGTAACGTTGGTTAACTGTTAAATGCCCACCCAGCTGCTCACTCATTCCCCTTCCTCAGCAGGATGGGGAAAGGAAAATGCAAAAAAAAAAAACAAAAACAAACCCAAGAATGAGAAAGCTAGTGGGCTGAGATAAAGTCAGGGACATTGCTTACCAGTTACCATCAAGGGCAAAGCAGATTTGACTTGGGGAAAATGAATTTAATTTATTGTCAACTAAAATATACTCGGCTTGTGAGAAAAAAAGACAAACATTAAAACAGCACCTTTCCTCCCCACTCTCCAGGCTCTGCCTCACCCCTTCGCTCCAGGCATATCTATCCAGCCCCAGAGGTGCAGAGAGGGCTGGCGCGGGAAGAGGGCTCATCTGCGTCCTGCAGGGTGTCCATTGTGGAGCCAGCTGGAACCAACTGGGTCCAGCATAGGGCAGCCCCGGTCTGTTCTCACAGAGGCCATGCTTGCAGCCCCACCCTGCTGCCAACACGTTGACACCTGCACCCAATCCACTCATTGATTTTGACTTTACATCATACTCAATTTCATACTATTTCACTTTTTTCCCCGGAAGTTTTTTGTTATGGTAAGTACTACGCCATAAACACAAACAAAAATTGTGAAGATAGCTATGGTTTATTCCTAGAAAAAGAATAATTTTAAGCCTTTGGAAGAAAAATACTTCTAGTCATGTCAGTGTAATTATTCATATAATATACAAATATTTGCACGTCAGAATAAATCCCTTTTCAATAATGTCAGTAATGTAGGTTACAACTCCCGAAGACTAAACCAGAACTGTTATACTAAAATGCAAATAAATCTGCATTGCCACCGTGAAAAGTAAAAGCTTTGTGTGTATGTATGCATTTACACACACACAAAAACAATGAGTCAGTTAAAAGGGGTTTTCTTTTAGTGATTTCACAAAGTGGTGTTTCAGAGTTTTAATAATATTTTGGTTTAAGCTTTGGATGAAAGTTTAAGGATGAGTTTGTGTTTTTTCACACCAGTTCACCTGCCATTTCAAGTCACTGTCTACAAGCTTGGGACTAAAACGGTCTATTGAGTAATCTTCCCTGGTCCTCTGGTCTTATTTCAGTTCTTACGCTCAATGGATTTCATTTGATTTTAGGGTTGACTGCCCGTGCTCTATCATTTTGGCTGTTCAAGGGAGTACCTCAAGAAAAACGTTGAAAAGGTCATTTCCATAGTTTCCCTGCAATCATATTGTCCTGCATGATAAAGTCTCAAACACTAAACCTGGGCTTGCTAGTAACCATTTTCCTTTGTCTCTGAGACAGATAATGAGATAGGATAATAATAAAGAGGTTGGTTTGCCTTCAAAATGTCTGGAAAGGTTTTAATTGTCTATTTGGTGGGATATTCTAGAAAGCTGAAAGAAAGACACTTTTGCAGTATCTTTAATTACAGTGGCAGACTCCCTGGAAAGGTTTGACATTATAGTGGTGGAGCACTTCAAATTATCTTTGAGGCAAGAATTGCACAGCATATAAAGTAACATGCAACAGAAAGGTAAAATGAAAACAATCATTTAGCTTTTTACATTTGGTGGGTTTTGGGGTTTTTTTGGTCAGAAGATACTGGCATTATAGACGATTCCATATCTGTTTGCTGCATATATTTAATTTCCTGACATGATTCCTGGAAGCACAGCAGGTATTTAACAAAAAATTTAGGGCTTTAGGGTTGTGGCAATTGACACTCAGTACCAGAATGTCGTGGTTTAACCCCAGCCAGCAACTAAACACCACGCAGCCGCTCACTCACTCCCCCCCACCCAGTGGGATGGGGGAGAAAATCGGGAGAAGAAGCAAAACCCGTGGGTTGAGATAAGAACGGTTTAATAGAACAGAAAAGAAGAAACTAATAATGATAATGATAACACTAATAAAATGACAACAGCAATAATGAAAGGATTGGAATGTACAAATGATACGCAGTGCAATTGCTCACCACCCGCCGACCGACACCCAGCCAGTCCCCCGAGCGGCGAATCCCTGCCCCCCCACTTCCCCGTTTCTGTACTGGATGGGACGTCACATGGTATGGAATACACCGTTGGCCAGTTTGGGTCAGGTGCCCTGGCTGTGTCCTGTGCCAACTTCTTGTGCCCCTCCAGCTTTCTTACTGGCTGGGCATGAGAAGCTGAAAAATCCTTGACATTAGTCTAAACACTACTGAGCAACAACTGAAAACATCAGTGTTATCAACATTCTTCGCTCTGAACTCAAAACATAGCACTGTACCAGCTACTAGGAAGACAGTTAACTCTATCCCAGCTGAAACCAGGACACAGAAGCAAGCCATGCAATTCTGGAAGAGAAATTCTAGAGTCAGACATGCTCATAGACTCTTGGTTTTGTGCTTTAAAACAGACAACAGATAGAACTTAGCGTCCATAGCTTTCCCTCCTAAATATGTGTCTCAAGACTCTAGCTGTACACCTAAATGAAACTTGAATTAGAATCTGACCTTTCTCCAGCAGTTTTCTGTCTAGCTTCTCCTACTGAGTAATAAATTAAAATGTAATAGGAGTCAAGAAAGTCAGATACGATGACTTAGTGGTTCTTTTTTTGCCTTAAAGTCTGTGAATCTGGGAATCCATCCATCTATACTGGAAGCCGTGACTGGCAGAAACTATTTTTTTGAAAGTTCCAGATCACTGATGCTGTTTTTCCGAAGAAGGGTAGACATTTTATGATGAAAGATAAAGTGGAAAGGCATAAACTTAATTCTTCTCTTTTTCCATTATCTTTTTGTTCCTTGAAAACACATGTAATGGCTCAGACGGAGTTACCTTCCTCCTTAGCAGCCCACATGGTGTTGTGCTGTGCATTTGTGGCTAAGAAAGTGTTGATAACACACCAATGTTTTGGCTATTGCTGAACAGTGCTTGCATAGTATGAAGACTTTCTCTTTTTCCTCCCCTGCCCAAAGCAGGCTGGGCCTGGGAGTGGACACAGCTGAGATATCTGACCCAAAATGACCAGAGGGATATTCCATGCTATATGACATCATGCTCACCAACAAAAACTCAAGGAAAGGAGGAGGAAGAAGGTACATCTTTGGTTATGGCATTTGTCTTCCCAAGCAATAGTTACATGTGCTGAGGCCTGGGTTCCCAGGAAGGGGCTAGGCATTTCCTGCTGGGAATTAGTGAATTAATTGTTCTTTTTTTCTTTGCTTGTGTGGGCAGCTTTTGCTTTCTTTATTAAACTGTCATGATCTCATTTCATGAGTCTTTTCACTTTCCTTCTATTTTCTTCCCATCCTGCAGGAGAGAGGACTAAATGAGGGACCCTGTGGGTGTTTGGCTGCTGGCTGTGGTGTTATGGATGCATGCACAACCAAATCCAACAGGTGTTAAAGCTCAGATTTATTCTTCAGTAGAAAAGTTAGTTAGAACTCCGGTAACAGTAGCGAACTACAGGCTCAATGATGTAAGGGGAATTAGTGCTACACAGGAGACTTAAGAATTCTTGAGATTTATAAGTGATGACTCAAAATGCGCATATCACTCACCTAAAAGCTGAAGACTCTCTGCCTTGAGGAGTTACCTTGGGTGGTGCCCTGACCCAAGGGGAAGTCCCCGACCGCAGACCCGCTGCTCCCAGGAGGACTGATTCCAACATGTCCTGCGGCAGGACCCCGTTTTATAACCTTGTCGAATCTGATCTGTGGTTATTTTAATCCCTATTGGCCAAGAAGGTCACCTCGGTGTACCTGGCATGTCTCAACTGGCCAGTTCAAATTTCAACCTGTGGCCTCCAGGGTTTACGTTTTTTTCCTCTTCTCCCTGCCTGGAGAAATTTTGTTTCCTGCTGAGGAGGGGGAGTGTACTGCCACATGGGGTCAACCCACCACAATTGGTAATTATGGTTCATTTTCCCTCTTGTTAGATTTATTCAGCAGAATAAGCAGAGGATGCGCAAACAAGGTTGCTTACCAAATTTGAATCCTATTTGGTTGACTTTACTCAGTATGAAAATATGGAAAGGTATTATTAATCTGGTATCATGGGCAATTAGAATTTCAGGAGAATATATACATATCTCAATCCAATAATTTTACACAACCACCTTTTTTAATGTAGTATGAACAATGGAGTGAAGCGCTAATCTGCCTATTCATGTTCAGTCAGGAAAACAAACTGCACAAGCCTTAGTCCTTCAAATTTAAAAGGTTGTAGAAGCTGATGGGATTTTGTTTATATATAACAAGAGAGCATTTAAGACTCACTTGCATAGATTTTTTTTTAAAGCAAGTAACAGAAAGTAATGGAAGAAAAGAAATGGAATCCTTCATGTGCTGTCATTTTTATAATGTATAGTTGTGCACAAAAAGTATTTATGAAAGTCTTGAGTATTTATTGCCAAGTCACCAGCAGAGCAGTTAAAGTAATGTCTCTAGGTTTTATTTGTCTTCTACAGCCAAACAAAAGAATACCTGGGAAACATTCTAAGTCAGTTCAAAAGCTTTATACATTCTGGGTGAAAAATTGTTCTTTTAATGAAATCTAAGAACTGCCTTTGAGAGAACACTGAAATTATTATAAGCTTTTCATAAGCTTATCTTAATACAAAGTTTATATAGGTTTACAAATGTATACAGCTTTCTACAGATGGAAATCGTTCCCTATATTGAGGGTATCATTAGAGTTATCTGTCATCAGTCTTGTTTCTTAATAAGACTATGATGAACAAATAAGTTTTAATCTTTTGTTTTTATGGAGTGGGTAAGAAAGACTGGAATTTTGGAATACATCCAAATAGGTACAAGTATAGATAGATTAATACATCCAGATAGAGACAAGATCCAGATAGATAAAAGACTTGCATACTGGAGAAAACAGACCAACTTCCTCTGGATCAGAGGAAACTAATGATTTTCATACTTCTTTTTCCTAACGTGTTCAAATTACATTGTGAAGAACTGCTGTAATAACTTTTCCTTTTGCATCTTTGAGACAAATACTTGATACACTGCATGATTGTTACTCTCAGTTTTAATTCATTACATCCATCAGATTGACAATTGAAACCTTGTTAGTTCTCCCAAGTCACCCAGTATGGGAGGCGGTTTGCACATGACCAGCACATTAAATTTTTATGCAGTAAACTCCTTGGGTCAGAGCTAAATCATTTATTTGTTCTTGAGTTTTCTGAAAGGTTTAGCAAAGTGCAGAGGAGGCAGTAAAAAAGAACCAAATATTTTGCACAAAAGAAAAGGTTATTTTTTTATATTTCAGGAGTTACTTTGAATTATGTCTCTGAAAACTCGTTTAGTTTACATTATCAGAGACTGAAGACTAAATAAAACACGCTTGTCCTTCTCTTGCAGTCTGCCTCTATTCTCACCTTTAGGAACCTTTTCTAGGAATGACCACTGGTCATTCTCTTGCACTATTCAGCTACATTCTGCTCTTGTGGTGAATTCACCTTTAGCCATCTAAGGTGATGCAGAAATATCATGAGTTTTCCCTGGCCAAAAGCTGAGTCAAATGCAAAGAGGAGCTGACTGTGATGAGTCATGGCAAAAAGAACAAAAGCAAGAATTGAGAATAAGTGAATCTTGACACGGGCAGGTCAGCAGCTACCAGGAAAACAGTGCCTGAAACTGCTGAAAAGGTCTGTCACAGTGTTGTTGTGGACTGATCTGATTGGCAGTCTATGTCAACAGCTGGCTATAAAAACCCTCAGCAGTATAGAGCAGGGCCGAGTGTTGGGGGAACATCTTTAAATGCATCTCCCACACCATGTAAGGAGAGGCAAGGGTCTGAGGTGGAATAGCAATGCATCAGGGATGAGCCACTGACTCCAGATGTAGAGAGTATCATGTTCCCCAGGCTGACTGGAAGATAGGCAAAGTTATTCCAATCTACAAGAAGGGTGTGAGGGAAGACTCAGGGAACTGCAGACCTGTTAGCCTAACCTCAGTGCCTGGAATTATTATGGAGAAGATTATACTGCATACTGTTGAAAGGCATTTAAAGAATAATGCAATCATCAGGCACAGTCAACATGGATTCACAAAGGGAAAGTCCTGTTTAACCAATTTGAAACCTTCTATGATAAGGTCACCTGCCCAGTGGGTGAAGGGAAGGCAGTGGATATAGTTTTCCTGGATTTTAGCAAGGCTTTTGATACTCACAGCATCCTTCTGCGCAAGTTGTCCAGCTGTGGCATGAGCAGATACATGGTGTGCTGGGTGAAGAACTGGCTGAAGGGCAGAGCTCAAAGGGCTGTAAGTGAATGGGGCTACATCTGGCTGGCAACCGGTCACCAGCGGTGTTCCTCAGGGTTCAGTTCTAGGGTCAGTTCCATTCAACATATTTATCAGCGATCTGGATGCAGGAGTTGAAGGCACCATTAGCAAGTTTGCTGATGATACCAAACTGGGAGGTGCTGTTGACTCTCTGGAGGGACAAGATGCCTTGCAGAGGGATCTAGATAGATTGGAGCATTGGGCTATGATTAATGGGATGAAATTTAACAAGTCCAAATGCCGGATTCTGCACCTGGGACAATAATGCCAGGCACAGGAATAAACTGGGAGAGGAGTGGCTGGAGAGCAGCCCTGCAGAAAGGCATCTGGGGGTGCTGGTCGGCAGCAGGCTCAGTACGAGTCAGCCGTGTGCCGGGGCAGCCAAGAGGGCAAACTGCACCCTGGGGGGCATCAAACCCAGCATGACCAGTCAGTCAAAAGAGGGGATTATGCTGCTGTATTCAGCACTGGTGCGGCCTCACCCTGAGTACTGTGTGCGGTTCTGGGCCCTACAATTTCAGAAGGATGGGAAGGTCCTTGAACACGTCCAGAGGAGGGCAACAAAGGTGGTGAAAGGGCTGGAAGGAATGTCCCGTGAGGGGCAGCTGAGGATTTTGGGGTTGTCTAGTTTGAAGAGAAGGAAGCTGAGGGGTGACCTCGTGGGTCTCTACAGCCTCCTGAGGAGGGGACGTGGAGAGGGAGGTGCTGAGCTCTTCTCCCTGGGATCCAGTGATAGAACGCATGGGAATGGTTCAAAGCTGCACCAGGGGAGGTTTAGACTGGACATCAGGAAGCATTTCTTTAAATGAGAGGGTGGTCAAACACTGGAACAGAACCACTAACTAGAGAGATGGTCAATGCCCCATGCCTGTGTCGTTGTTTAACCCCAGCCAGCAACTAAGCACCACGCAGCCGCTCACTCACTTCCCCCCCAACCAGTGGGATGGGGGAGAGAGTCGGAAAAAAAAGTAAAACCCATGGGTTGAGATAAGAACAGTTTAATAGAACAGAAGAGAAGAAACTAATAATGATAATGATAACACTAATAAAATGACAATAGTAATACTAAAAGGATTGGAATATACAAGTGATGCACAATGCAATTTCTCACCACCTGCTGACTGATTCCCAGTTAGTCCCCAGGTGGCAATTCCCCCACCCCCACTGCCCCCAGTTTATATACTAGGTGTGACATCACATGGTATGGAATATCCCTCTGGCCAGTTTGGGTCAGCTGCCCTGGCTGTGTCCCCTCCCAACTTCTTGTGCCCCTCCAGCCTTCTTGCTGGCTGGGCATGAGAAGCTGAAAAATCCTTGACTTTAGACGACTACTATAAACACTACTTAGCAACAACTGAAAACATCAGTGTGTTATCAGCATTCTTTTTATACCGAACTCAAAAACATAGCACTATACCAGCTACTAGGAAGACTAGTAACTCTATCGCAGCTGAAACCAGGACAGCCTGTTAGTGCTTAAGAGGCATTTTGACAATGCCCTTAATAACATGCTTTAACTTGGTCAGCCCTAAAATGGTCAGGCAGTTGGACTAGATAATTGTTGTAGGTCCCTTCCAACTGAAATAGTCTATTCTATTCTATTCTATTAGCTGACCTCCTGATGCAATCTGGGCCCCGGACTCTGTTGCTGCATCTTATCAGAGATGCAACCAAAGCAGGAGTCGGTGGGTGAGGGTGAGGGTGACTGAGTCTGGAGTAAAGAAATGGAATTTCTTGTATTTCAGCTTGAGCCTGTTGCCTCTTGTCATGTCAATCGTCAGCAGTGAGAAGGGTCTGGCCTCGTCTTCTTCATTCCTACGCATCAGGTGTTTACACAAATGGACAAGATCCTCCTGAGCCTTCTTTTCTCCAGGCTGAACAGTCCCAGCTTTGTCAGCTTTTCTTCATGTGAAAGATGCTCCAGTCTCTTAATCATCTCTGTGGCTCTTCTATGAACTTGCCTCAGTAGGTTCATATCTTTCTTGTACTGGGGAGTCAAGAATGGACCCAGTACTCCCGAAGTGTCTCATCAGTTGCAAAGTAAAGGATAAGGATCACCTCCCTCATCCTGCTGGCAACATTCCTCCTAATGTAGCCCAGGATGCCGTTGGCCTTCTTTGCCAGGAGGGCACGTTGCTGGCTTATGTTCAACTTGTTGTCAGCCAGAACCCCCAGGTCCTTCTTTCAGCCCCCAGCTGTACAAGTATATGGGGTTACTTCTGCCCCAGTGCAAGACTTGATATTTCCCTTTGCTGAACTGCATGAGATTCCTCTCAGCCTAATTCTCCAACCTGTTGAGGTTCCTCTGACTGGCAGCACAACCATCAGTTGTATCAGCCACTCCACCCAGTTTTGTATCATCTGCAAACTTGCTGAGGGTGTACTCTGTCCCAGCATCCAGGTCATTAATGAAGATTAAAACAGTATAGGTCCCTGTATTGAGCCCTGGGGTACACCACTAGTGACTGGCCTCCAGCTGGACTTTGTGCTGCTGATCACAATGATCTTGGCCTGGACCTTCAGCCACTTTTCAATCCACTTCACTGTCCACTTACCTAACCTGTACTTTGTCAGTTTGTCTGCGAGGATGTTATGGGAGACAATGTCAAAAGCCTTACCAAAGACGAAGTAAACAATATCCACCGCTCTTTCATCCACCAAGCTAGTCATCTTGTTGTAGAAAGCTATTGGGTTGGTCAAGCATGATTTTCCCTTCATGAATCCATGCTGACTTCTCCCAATCACCTTCTTGTCCTTTAAGTGTCCGGAGATGGTTTCCAGGATTAGTTGCTCCATCACCTTTCCAGGGAATGAGGTGAAGCTGACCAGCCTGTAGTTGCCATGATCTTCCTTGTCCTTCTGGACAATCAGAGTGACACTTGCTGTCTTCCAGTCTTCAGGAACCTCTCCCATTTGCCATGACATTTCAAAGATAATAGAGAGTGATCTTCCAATGACATTGGCCAGCTTCCTCAGCACTTGTACATGCATCCCATCAGGCCCCATGGACTTAGGTATATCCATTTTGCTTAAATATTCCCTGACTTGATACTATTTTAATAAGGGTATGTCTTCCTTGCTCCAGACTTTCCTTCTGGTGTCAGAGACCTCAGATTCCTGAAGGCCAGTCTTACCAGTAAATACTGAGGCAAGGGAGACATTAAGCACTACAGCCTTTTCCATGTCCTTTGTTACTGGAGCCCCTGTGTCCCATTCAGCAACAGGCCCACATTTTCCCTAGTCTTCTTTTTGCTGCTCATACACTTGTAGAAGCTCTTCTCGTCTTTCACATCCCTCACCAAATTTACCTCCAGGTGGGCTTTCTCTTTCCTAAGCCCATCCCTGGATGTTCAGACAGTGTTTCCAAATTTTCCCATGGGTCCATCGCAGCACTCCAGTCTTAAGAGCTATGCCACCACACCTCTGTGATCCCAGTGAGGTCATAGCCCTATAACTGCACGAACACTTCTAATTCCTCCTGTTTATTTCCGATGCTGTGAGTATTACTGTACAGGCATTTCAGAAAGTCCCCCAAGCATGCTGATTCCCCAGAAAGGGTGTAAGAGCTTTCCCAATAAGCCTATCCCATAGACACTTCCTTATTTACATGCCTACATTTGAGGTGATTCTGCTCCAGCTTTTTTTGGTTGATTGTCATGTCCTTTCTGTTCACATCATGCCAGGCCCTTTGCTTGCTTACCCCATCCACCACTTCCTCACTTGATTATTGAGGAAGCTCTCCCTTCCCATCATTCCTAGTTTAAAGCTCCCCTTAGCAGGTGAACTGGCTTGTTGGCAAAGATAATTTTTCCCTACTTACGTCAGGTGGATTCCATCACTCCCAAGAAGCTATTGAACCTCACAGAGTGTCCCATGGTCCTAGAAAGCAAAATCTTTCCACCCGACACCAGCTACACAATCATTTACCCAAGGTCTGCATACAGTTACAGTGTTCTGAACTAACTGGGATTACAGAAACACGGTGGGATAGCTCACGCATGGCTGTGTCTGATTTTGGTTACCCTCACCAGGCCTGATTCTGAATCCCCACCTGTAGGCTTACCAAGGAGCTGGGGAGCAGCTCTGTGGGAAAGGTCCTGGTGTGGTGATGGGCAGTGAGCCGAATGTGACCCCATGGTGTGCCCTAACAGCAAAGGTGGTGAACAGCTCCTGGGCTATGTGAACAGGGACACGTTCCATAGATCGAAGGACAAGGATTGTCAGCCCTCTACATAGTATTTGTCAGATCATATTTTGAGACTGCATCAAGTTTTGGCCCCCAGCACAGCAAAGACATGGGCAAAAAGTGGGGAGCTCAGCAGAGGTCTCCCAAGGTGATGAAGGCTGGAGCGCTTGCCCCATGGGGAGGGACTGGTGGAGCTGGGCTGGGTTAGGCAGGAGAAGAGATGGCTTCAGTGCACCAAACAGACTCCCAGCGCCTTCGAGAGGTCATCAAGAAGATGGAGGTGGTCTCATCACAGTGGTGCAGGGCAGGAGGGTGAGAGACAACGGGTGCAGGAGAGGTTCAGGCTGAGTATAAGGAGAAACCGTTTCCCCATAAGGACAGGAGAGAGTGGAGCGGGTTGCCCTGAGAGGCTGTGTCACCTCTGTCCTTGGTGGGTTTCAAGCCCCAACTAGACCAAGCTGTGAGGAGCCCAGACCCTGTCCTGCTTTGTGCATGGGGTTGGACTAGAGACCTCCTGAGGTCCCTCCAAGCCTGAATTATCCTATGATATGATAATTCTAAGTACAGCAATATATACAAGAGAAGGGGGTATGTTTTTCCTTGCTTACAGGTTTATATACTTCATATAGGATTTACACCTTTTTCATATTCATATAGGGCAAAGTCATGTTCATTCAATGCAAGAGAAGATTAGAAATCAATATTTTGGCTACCAGAGGGCATAATCTTTTTTGCATTGTTATTTCTATTCACTATATTTACTTACTTGTCATTCAAACTTTTGTAATGAAAACCATTTGTTGAAATCTTTTCTGGCAGCATTTATTATATTCACTAAGCGTCAGAAAATAAAACTCCCTTAGCAGCAACAGCAAGAAAAATCTAAAACACAGTGACTTTGAGGTTGATTCGTAGATATTACAGCTATTTTGAAGACAACAGATTTGTTAGCATTATGTCATTTCCCACCCAGCACAGCGTGTGCCTTCATTACAAATATACTCATTGGGCTGTGCTGAAAATATTCCCAACCTAAGTCAAAATTAGATCCAAATGAGATCTCTTGAGTGTAGTGAGAATTGGAATGAAGGCCCCTAGCTATAAGGAATATGTATAACAATATCCTGACAATAATATTCACCCTAGAAACTGTAAGAATTTAAGTTTATTATGCCTCACTGGGTTGTGGTGGGGGACAGAAAAGAATATATCAGAAATGAAAGCAAAGCTGGAACAGAGACTAAAAAGCTACTGAAAAGAGAAAACATATGCTCTAACTAACCATTCACTGTGCAATATTAACTGTTAGGTGAGAATGCTAAAATGACAAAGTCCTTGGAGTATATTTCCAAGAAACTCAAGAATTAATGGGTCCAGCTAAACCAAAATTCTGCTCAGCAGATCAATGTAATTTCTCCATAGTCAGACAGATTTGTACCCTTACGGGCTATTACCCTAAAAATTCTCTCCCACTACACAATCTCAATAAATAAATTGCATGATTGAAAATAAAATGCAGAAAATCCTGAGCAAACCCCCAAGTCAAAGTTAGAGTAAATTATTACAAGTACATACACTTCAGTCATTGATTAAGATTGGCACCAAGAAGCCTATGTACTGGCAAACACACAGACTGATTCCATAAAGAACTGCATGTATTTACATACATGAGGGGATCACATTGATTACATTTACTTAGATGTATAAATTAATACAGGATCATTGGACTGTTAATACCATTTCTCAGAAGCCATTAAAAAAAACTCAGGAGTTTTAATAAGCAGCACCTTACATGCAATAATTCTAAAAAAAGAAAACCCAAACAAAAAACCCTACCCCAAAATGGGGATATACTAATGTTTTTTGATAGCAGCGACTCAGAAAGGATGACTTCTGTAGAAAAAAAGGGCTATTAAAGAGGAAAAAATGAATGATTTTGAGGACCATACTGAAATATATAAGTGGAAAATCAGTAATACGTAATGAAAAGGCACACACAGAATTTTGTTTCTTGTTGGGAGCAATTGATTGAAAAAAGTAAGTAGTTGTATTAGGTGATCACAACGGTACTATGTATTCCCACAATAATAAAAGTTTGAAAAAGGTAATTCTGAAGAGGTGACAAAGAGACTTCCTGTAATAAAAGGGAAGCATACATGCTACTGACAAGATATCATAAATAGCCCACATAAAATTAAAATCATATTTAAGAAAACTAATAGATGGAATGTGAGAATATAAAAGGAAGGATTACTTAGATGATAAGGGGGATGAAAACTCTAATTTAGAACAGGGAATTAAAAGCATGTTTTTTCAGCCTACAAAAACAAGAGCCAAGAGGGATATGAGTAACATTTGTAATTTCGTGATGGAAGAAGGATTAAAGAAGGAAAAGAAAACAAATCAAAACAACTTAGGGTATAGGGAATGGTGGAACAAAAGCTAGTACATGAAACCTATGAATATGCAGATGAATAAATGAAAGCTGGACATTTGAATAAGCTTCCTAGCTCAAGGAGGTTATGAACAATTTTTCACATGCAATAGATATAGCTCCTTATCAAATCAGGGAAATTTGCATGCATCTGCAAAATAAAGGTACTTGCACCAGTAGCTTAAGAGGTCCCCTTCAGTTCCAGAATCTTTAACATCTTTTTACTAACTGTTTTGATACATAGTTTGAATTCCATGGGCTCAAGTAAAGAATGAACAAATGTGCCCTCTAGAACATGTCTGAAAGTATACAAGATAGAAAAAATAATAATAAAAAAAAAAGCCAAAAAAAGGCAAAAATAGATTGTAAGGTATGGTTTCATTACATATAATAGTGACATCTGGATTACTGGTGAGACTGTGAAGGTTATAATATAAAATGAAGGGTTAAATAGAAGTTGGAAACCTCCTGTATTTTTCCTCTCTGTTTTTTAATCCTCAACCTTAAATTGCTGCTTCCTCTTCTTTCAGGCCCAGACTCCCAGTCTTTATTCAGTTAAAATCCACACTGATTTCAAAGAGTGTTGACTATATCCTCTTAACACACAACATTCTTTGATATTTTTTTTCTAGAAGTGATCAAAGATAAATACAGTGTCTCATTCTCCTGGCAGTTAAATCTGTACAAACTGAGAGTCAATCAACTGAAATATTATTATCAAATGCTCAATTAGTATCAGCCTAGTTTCCTTTCTATTTAAGTCATGGTAAATTTAATACTGGTTTCAATGAGAGAGTAATTAATCCAAGACGGAATGATTTTGAAAATCTTACCTTTGAACTATAGCAGTGTAAAAGCAGCTTCTAAGATATGGACCTGTCATAACTGAGTTCAAAATTCTAAGAAAATATTAAGCAATGAGTCGTTGCTTTCTACATGTGGGGAAAGCTCATGAGAACTCAACATTTCTGATTTTGAAACCAATTTTCTATTACGTTACTCCATTTCAAAACCAGAGCAGCAGAACAGCAAATCCAGTGTGAATTACTGTCTTGGATAGATATATGAAGGGGAAAACGTAAAGCTTTTTTATGAACTATCAATAAACCCTAACTTTCACATTTCCTAATTCCAGGAAATGATCTATTTTTCTGAAATGTGATTAGCTACTTGGTTTAATTAGCAAATCACTGCTGATTAAACCATGGGATCAGAATGTTGCAGTACTGTCCAAGGTGCTGTATTTCAGAGGAAGTACTTCATCTCTGGGTTGGGTTCTGCAGGTTTTATTCTGGTTGTATCTCCTAAACAACCAATATCAGAGATGACAGTGGTTTCTCAATATATTCCTCCCCCTTTTTCTTTTTATCACTCTTCTTCTCTCACTCCAAAACCAGATTCTAATCTCTTTGTATGTTCAAATTTACTGAATATGTAATGTTTTCAGCTTGCTTCCATTATCAAGAAATTCCCTATGCTTTTCCACTTACATTTCACTTTGCAATTCCCTGCATAAGGAAAATTTTACATAGTATTATACTTACGTCATTTTATCTGTAAAAAATTACCACCCAACAATTCTTATTAAGCAAACTGTGGTTGACAGAATTTTTTAGGTACTGCTCCAAAGCACAATTGGTGCGAGAAATCCCAAATGAGCATTTCTGAAATAACCTTTTCAAATTCTATTCTAATCACATAAAACATGAGAAAATAAGCACTTTGTTTTTATTATTGACTTAGTAATAGTAAAGAGGAGCAAGAAGGTTTTGAATGTGTTTTAACACCATTTAACACCTTTTCAGAAGGGTTGTCTTATGACGCGTAGTCCATAAGTTCCATGCTCACAGCAAAGGTGTAACTACAGAATAACCTACCTAGACACTACAACAAAGAAATTCTAACATTAGGTGACCAGATTTACATCTGCCTCAGGCATTTTTTATTTTTTTTTAATATCATTGGCAAATGTAATGCATTGTTATTGACAAAAAAACAATCTCCAACTGTCCATAAATGGGTTTCCTAGCCAAAACCACCACGATCAAATTCTCAGCTGAATTAAGGTCCTGAAAGACTCAGAGATAAAAGTTAATTATGCAAGAGATTCAATTTAGCTGGAATCTGCATAAAAACATCCTTTGGCTAGTCTTCTGAATTCCTGAAAGCTTGTGTTAATAATGTAAACCAGGCTCATTTTTCTCAATATGGGGTACTTCGTGAATTTTAGATGATTAATGTGCAAAATTATAGATAATAGGCAACATCTTAAAACATATTTTTCTAAGTGCCAGAAGGTTTAATGCGTCTATGCCAATTTGCATTGGTTTAGAATCTGGGACTATATCTAATTTTTTTAAAAGTGTTTCTGACGGTAATAAAGCTAGTAGATTTTTGATAGTAATTTGACTAGAGTCTATTCTTCTCCCTTATTGTTATGTCTGAGGTATTTTTCCTTTCTCTTTCTTGTCACATCTGTTTAATTTCTGTTGTCGCTGCTACAACTGAAACGGTCTAGGCAATGAAGTGCAGACAGAGCATATCTCTGACCTTGAATTATGCTATGAGGTACATAAAAGCCTTGGTTCTAGTATACTGTCAGAGATCTTGACATTACACAAGGTGGGAAAGTGATCTTGACTTCTATGAAATAAAAAAATCTGAGCATTGAAAGACCAAACTAGATGGAAATTCTACTATCTGACTAATTTGCAGATGCTTATCAATCCCAGCTCTTTGACAAACTCAGTTTAAGGAATAGTTTTCTCAGAAGTATAGATTAATATTTTTAATTATTCAGTAATCCTTTTAATAATTCTAAATAAGTTTGCCTTTTTTTTTTGGCATAAACCTGTAATGACTTCTACAGATCAAAATGCAAGGTAAATATCTTTGCATGTCAGTGTATTGGGTTTCTGTGGCAAGGTTTTGGTAACAGGGAGGGTTACAGGGGTGGCTTCTGTGAGAAGCTGCTGGAAGCTTCCCCCATGTCCAACAGAGCCAGTGCCAACCGGCTGCAAGACGGTCCCACCACCAGCCAAAGCCGAGCCCATCAGCGATAGTGGTAACGCCTCTGGGAGAACAGATTTAAGAAGGAAAAAAGTTGCAGGGCACACAGAAACTGCAGCCGGAGAGAGGAATGAGAACATGTGAGAGCAACAGCCCTGCAGACCCCCAGGTCAGTGCAGAAGGAGGGGAGGAGATGCTCCAGGCGCCGGAGCAGAGATTCCCCTGCAGCCCGTGGGGAAGACCATGGTGAGGCAGGCTGTCCCCCTGCAGCCCAGGGAGGTCCACGGTGGAGCAGATCTCCACCTGCAGCCCGGGGAGGACCCCACGCCGGAGCAGGTGGGTGCCCAAAGGAGGCTGTGACCCCGTGGGAACCCCGCGCTGGAGCAGGCTCCTGGCAGGACCTGTGGATCTGTGGAGAGAGGAGCCCACGCTGGAGCAGGTTTGCTGGCAGCACTTGTGACCCCGTGGGGGACCCAAGCTGGAGCAGCCCGTGCCTGAAGGACTGCAGCCCGTGGAAGGGACCCACGCTGGAGCAGTTCGTGAAGAACTGCAGCCCGTGGGAAGGACCCACGTTGGAGAAGTTCGTGGAGGACTGTCTCCCGTGGGAGGGACCCCATGCTGGAGCAGGGGAAGAGTGTGATGAGTCCTGCCCCTGAGGAAGATGAAGCGGCAGAGATAACGTGTGATGAACTGACCGTAAACCCCATTCCCTGTCCCCCTGCACTGCTGGGGGGGGGGGGTAGGTAGAGAATCCAGGAGTGAAGCTGTGCCTGGGAAGAAGGGGGGGATGGAGGGAAGTTGTTCTGAGATTTGGTTTTATTTCTCATTACCCTACTCTGGTTGATTTGTAATAAATTAAATTAATTTTCCCAAGTTGAGTCTGTTTTGCCTGTTACGGTAATTGGTGAGTGATCTCTCCCATCCTTATCTCAACCCACAAGCCCTTTGTTATATTTTCTCTCCCTTGTCCAGCTGAGGAGGGGAGTGACAGAGCAGCTTTGGTGGGCACCTGGTGTCCAGCCAGGGTCAACCCACCACAGTCAGTCACTCATCTCATGGTAACAGTAAACTTGTGGTGTTTTTTCCTCCTGTTTCTCTTATGAACATCTCTTCTACACTGTATTTTCAAAAGTGTGAAGACCAAATTCCATATATTTAATTCTTCTAATTTTCTCTATGCTATGTTTTATGACATTCCCAATCCTCCTTTTTTTATTTTCTGTTTTTCAGATGAACCAGGGGCAGGTGTGGATTTGCCACAGGCCTAGGTCATTATTAAAGTCCTTTAAAGTAGCATCTTCATTTATATTTGCTATATACATATTAATTGTGAAACACATAAACATAATAAAGGACATAAAGGATGTATTTTTGCAATACATTCCTTCATTCAGAACAACTCTGCAATTTTCATGTATATATTGTATATCATAACGTGCATATACTATTTTTTATGCGGTTGTGTAATTTTTTCAAAACATGGATAGCGTAATTCAAGCTCCACACACAAAAAAAATTCTTGAAGGGTTCTGTCAGATGTTATGCCAAGTGACTTGGCACGTTAACTGCTGCAGTTTATGGTTGATTCACTTTTTTAAGTGAAATGATTGTGTAGAAAACATAGAAGTAAAGGATATTCAGTCTTTCATCAACCTCCACAAAACCCTGAACTTTTCTTTCTCATTACCTTATGCAGTCTGTAGCAACTGCTGTCTTCCTGTGTGATGGATAGCTTTTATATTGTCCTTTGTTTTTACCTGAATGAAATTATTTTGCCGCAAGTCAATATATACATGGGGGAAAAATCAAGTAATTCAAATTCTGTCCTGATTTCATCCTCACGAGTGTATAACAAGGATTCAAACTCGTGTCTTAAAACACCTACCGTAAAGGACAAAATCATGCTGACTTTGTCTCATTAATTCTAAAGAGGAAAATAGTGATAAATATATAAAGATCTTACAGGCTTTGTTGTGATTTTGTATCCAGTTCATTTTTTTTTTTTCAGACTAAGCTCTTGCATCATTCTGGGACTGAACTGTCTCAGCTTGCTTTTCTTACTGGCTCTCTGACACTTTCACAAGGGCAAAAGCAGACCAGTTCTGAGATTTGCAGAAGTTCTTGACAACTCATCTGCTCAACTGAGAAGAAAACCTCATGTAACCACAGCAAAGTTCCACGTAAACCTAATGTTCTCAACTAATGTGGATGGGTATAGTATCATTTTTTTGAAAGGATGGTAATTTCTGATCCCATAAAGTGCACCAAGCTCTTCATTTTACCTTAATGACTGATTTCAGTTTTTCACAGAGCACTTCATCAGTGCTGTTCTATAATTTAGCAGAGCTGAATAGAAGTAAGAATTTGTCTTTTCAGCCTTTATTCAGGATAATTTTTCAAAAATTATTTGGGACATAAGAGGTTGATATTCTACACTCTACTTCAATACACAGCGTGCATACTCTATACGCAACTCTATACGTTGCATATATGACAAATTACTTTATGACTGGAATAGCTTGCAGTTACTCCAGAAAACGCATGGGGAGGAAAAGATGGAAAAGAAGGTGAGAGAAAGAGACAGATACAAAGGAAGAGAAGAATTTAAGTTATTTAGCCTAATTCTCTATATAACAATATACTTGATGGCCCTCTGTCCAGCAAACCGCAGGAAAACAAGTTCTCCTGTCCAGCTCAATTTAACCAGGATCTTACTTGTATATTTCAAAAGAATAATCTGAAAGACTCAGTATATAATTCTGCTATGCTAATAGGGTTAGAATAATTTTTTGTACTTCATATGAGAAACATCTAATCCCCCCAAACTGCTTAAGAGAACTGTTTAAGACTAAAATACTTCAGGAAATTAAAGGTTTTCACTCTGGTTGGTTAGTTAGCCTTTAGGTGTTCCAGGCATATATGAATCAATCCTGCTGGTTTGCTTTGCTGTGTTTGCATGTTCTCACTTACAGAACTGCTCTTATTAGCTTGTAAACTTCAAGGTTAATCCAAGTTCAAATTTTTATGAAGGCTATACAATAAGCATATATGACAAAAAAGTAATATGAATTTTCAATGTCATGTATATTACTTTGGGTGGAACGTCATGAGAAAAAAGGAAAGTCAAGCATCGGACACATCTGGGAAGCCTTTCATTATTAGTTTCAGATGCATATAAGCATGTGGAGATACTACTAATGTACACTACCAGTCATATTTTCCAATCTGGTTACATTTAAAAGTGTCATATATTTTTATGGCCTATTTTATACAAATAAATGACAAGATATGCTGACACAATGGTGAGATACATCTACGAACTCTTAGTGGCACAAAATACTAATGTACAGATATAGAATAAGTGCTTGAAAACGCAGGTGTCAATTTAAAGTGGATGAACTTTAAATATCTGCTTCGCGCAGTGCCTTAAGATGGGAGGCTACTTTTAGTATGCCTTCAGTATAGAGATGGAAATCCTTTCAGTGTAGCAGTTCTGAATTACCTTCATCAGGGATTTCCTTCCTGCGTTGAATAAGGGAGGACTGAGAAGACTGGTTCTCAATTTAGAAATGCAAATCAGGTGCTTAAAATTAGGTTCTGTAAATAACTTCTTAAATGGTTGTGCATGCCAGAAATACCTCTTAGGTACACGCACATTAGCTTTTCAGCCTTTTAAAAGGATATGAATAAAATAGCATTCAAACACCACTGAATATCTGAATCAATAAGTAAAATTATTTAAAAACCTTCATTTAAGAGCATTGCATTTGTTTTCTTTTCCCAGTATAACTGGTTTTTTTTCTTCCTGACAATATTACAGCAGTTGGAGTCCTCTAATCTTGTTTCCTCACAGCCCTCAAAACCCACATTTTTTCATTTTCAATGGTCAAGAAAAATCTATTTCTTGCCATATTGCCTTTTTTTGCCGAGAATGGCCCTTTGATAGAAGCAGCGTTTAAAGAAAAGAAATATGTCTTTTAGATACAGCTGTTTAATTTTAGCAACTGAAAGCCAGTCTGGGCTACATCATGTAATTCTTTCTTTCAGAGACTCTTCGCTGGTGAATGGACTTTCTGGCAGTGTTAGGCATGGCAGAGTCGGGGGGAAGGCAACGGAGGTTATCCAGGGGTGTTCACAGTAGCGTGGGCACACCAGCATGAGAAGGGAAGCAGAGTTTCAGCACTGCCACAGAGGCAGGAACATAGTAGGGAAAAAGATGGGCTGTACCTTAAAAGCGGGATGGAGGTAGGATCCTGGGAAGCTATGAAAAGGAATCAGGGTATCTCCTCTTCCCCGCTAGAATGACAGCAACAGGAGCAAAACGTAGTCCAACAGTGGCAGTGCGTACAGCTTTCTGTATGCTTAAAGGCACCCAGAACGGGGGTTGTGGAGCTAGGTGGGATTTGGCTTGAGCAGCTGCAGGTAGCACTTAGGCAGCTGCTTGCTTTTACCTTCGTTAGCTGTTACTGAACTTATAGACACAGCTGAATGTACCTGTTCCTGAACTAATACACCTTATTGGGTTACATGATACACCTAAAGATACATGATCCATCCTACAGTACCTGATACAGACCTTTGGGGAGAGTGAGAAAGGCACTACTAAAGATGAACTAACACCTGCATTATGTGGGAATTAGTTGCTGCAGTGCCTGTTTTACAAATCCCAAACAAACATAAGCAGAAGTTATAAGATTTCCCAAGTCATGCGAAGAACTGATAGTTATTTAGGTGTGTAAAATCGGCTGGTTTCAAGGGTTATTTGGAATCTAAGTGTCTTAAAGGGTCTGGTTCTAAAGACTAAGGCTGCTCCCAAGACTTAAGATATGTAGCTGTTGTGTCTCTAATAGCACTGATGGTGGTGTTTCACAATGACCTTTAATATTGTACTTGATTTTTTTAGCAATTAAAATTAAGACATTCCTAAAAAATGCCATGTTTTCTCCAAGGTTTAGGCACTTAAAGCCCGACAATACCAAAAGAAATATTTTGAAGTTGATGAAAAATGTCCATTCATGTTCATTTCCCTATAAAACTTGTTCCCGTATGGCAAAATTACACAGCTGATTCTTCATTTCTGTTCCATGAATCCTGGTATTCTCTGAGGGTACCAGCTGGATTTACTTATTTAATAAAATAATATGTGTACTGAATAATCAATTTTAGGAAAAAAAACCAAACCCAAAACATTTGTGAATGTATTAAATGTCCTGAAATTCTGGCTTTATTGGAAAATTATATATAGACTGATTAAAAAAGCAACACCCCCCCCCCCAAGTCTGTATGCATTATTCTCAGTTTGATATATGAAGTACTCCCAGTCACACAGAATATCATATTTAATGGAGGTTGTCTGTTTAAAATAATGACCTTTTGACAATGATTTAAAAACTTACAAATGTTTGCAAAAATAGATTGATTTGCTCAGTTTCATGTTAAATAGTATCTTCCAAAGGCACTTGTATCCTTTCATTTAACTACAGAGGAATCATCTTTTAAACTGGCTCAAAGTGATTTATTTTATTTTTCTAGGCTAAGGAACATCTATCTTACATTTCTTAACACACCCTGTAAGATCTCATAAGGGATATTTCATGAAACATACAAAAGCCCTTAGGAATGTATTAAGATTAAAGGATCTCTGACCTTAAAAAAATAATTGTTTTTTCCATAAATAAAAATATGCTGAGATGTAAAGAAAATGACTAATGTAAAAAACTGTGTGTACTACAGCTCTGAATGATTTGCCACCCTTTAAAAGTTAGACATTGGCACTTGTCGCCAAAAAGAGCTTTTGATCCCAGCTTCTTGCACAAATTAGAGAATGCAGATCTGAATAGCTGTATCATAGAAAAGTAGAGCAGAATGTACATCAGTACTTTAAAAGTCAGAAATTACCTGAGGCAATCAGCACAAGAAGATAGGGGAACGGTTAAATTTGTAAGTCTGCTTTGTTGTAGATATCATTTGGCAGGCTTTTACATTCCCTGGTTTTGTGCTTCCTCGTGTAAGACGTGATCATGGAACTCCCCTGCAGGAGTTTCAGTCCTCAGGAAAAAGCAACAGCACATTGGGTCATATACAAGCCAGGATTTTAATCGCGTTCCTTGGAATCTACCAGGCAATGTCTCATTGATTGGGAAGAAGACCTCCTCCAAAGGAAGAAATTGTTAATCACAGAAGAAAACGAAACTCTGATAATGCCTCAAATAACACAAGAAAAAAACCATCAAAGTGTAAAGATAAATACCACCTCAAAAACTGCCTTCCAGACTGTTATCGGAAGTGGGTGGATAAGCAAGAATCCTGCCAGAATGCTATTTTCAGAGCAGTATAATTATAAAGTGATTTCCTCTGCTCTTAAGATACCATCTGGGCAAACTTTTCAATCTTGAAAAGTAGTTCAAAGGACCTCTCCAAAGAAGTACAACACTTCAACGCAAGTTGAAGGAGCAGCAAAAACTCAGCTAATTCCAAATAAGTGAACAAGGTATTGTTAATAGGGGTTTCTAAGCATCAGAGAGGGTTAAATGCCTCTCTTGAAACTGGGTGAAACCTTGGTCACCATTGAACTACATGAGAGCTTTGCAATTGCCTTTCAATGCAGTGAGGATTTCACTCATTAGTTTGATTCCTTGTTAATAGACTACAGGATATGATCAAAGGGAAATGCCAATGAATTGGTTAGTGCAGTCATGGAAAGCTGTGAAGGTTATAAGACTCCAGCCACTTGAGGGAGTCTCCTACTTTAGCTAAAGTTCTACAGGTTTATTAGACTGGAGAGTGATACTTAACCTTTGAGACTGAATACCTGCAAAAGCACTTTCTAACTAAAAGATCCCAGTTTCAGTAGTCTAATAATCAAAATGGAATCAGTCTGGCTGGTTGAATGAGAAACGATTGAGCGACTTTTGAAAAACTGTTCTTTCTTTTTATACATCTATACTGCTTAAATGTCATAGTATGTTTGCAGCATGGTTGATACTGCTTATAACATCAGAAGTCTGATAGATCAAATGAAATAAATCACTGCAGCTACTACTGACTTTAAAAAAATATTGATAAGTATTTCTTCCTATGCTAGATAAACTCTCAAATACATTACAAGTGATATTGGAGAAAAACTTTAGAATAATTTTTACTTATTCTGGCAGTCTTAAATCACCTAATCCACTCTGATGGCATTTTGGAAGTAATATTTTCTTTCTATGACATTTTTTCATTATTAAGTGTATTTCAATTGGCACGAATAGTTTCTTCCTATACCACTTATGAATAATAAAACCCAAAATGAAACCCAAAAACCTTTATTAGGAACATGTAAATATCAGCAGTCTAGTTCTATACCTAAGCCATGCATTAAAACATGAAATAATCCTTAATTATGGACTTTCTCTGTATTGTTTGTATTCCAGGTGTCAGAACTGCTTCAATTATTTATTGGCACTTTAGCTGGGAGATTGTTTTATAGCATGATCTCTTATTGACTGCAGCTTTTTAATAGTCACATGAATCAGTATGCTGTCCTATACTTTGAACAATGATCCAGTACTACAACATATGATTGCATATGGTTTTCTCCCACAATCTATACTTTTTATTCAACGGAATTTACAATTGTGCAGGCAAGTTACACACACAAAACCATGACTGAGCAACTGTAGGATTATCACCAACACTAGATCAAGCCATCCACATGTATGTCAAGCTGAGTCTTGAAAATCTCCAATATGGAGGATCCACACCTGCTCTAGGAAATCTGATCCAAGTGTTGCACTACTCTCCTAGTGAACAATTTTTTTTCCTAACCTGAACTTCCTGAGCGACATATATGGCCATTACACTTTCTTTTACTGTTTACCATAAATTAAATGAGTTGTCTTTATTGTTTTCATAACCCCACCATATCTCAAGTACACCCCCCCCTACACTTTACAAGTCTAAACAAGTCCAGCTCCCCCCAAAGACTCCTATTAGGTTGTGTCTCCCATACCCTTCCTCCACTGGATACCTTCCAGTGCTTCAAAGTCCATCTTGAGAAATTCAGTCTCACTTCTTCTGTGTTTTACCAGAAAGAAAATATTTGTAGAAAGAAATACCCTTTTATTGGTTGGCAATGTTTTGGGACCTATTTCTAGGGAATCATGTTTTTCAGGCTGTAAACTTGGTTGGTTGGTCGGCTGGTTTTTGTTTTCCAAGTCCAGACATCTGAGGAAAAGGGTAACACATAGTTACATCCATCAGGCACGGCCATTGTTTCAATACCAATTTCTGGTTGCAGTCTTCAGCTGTGTTCCCACCTATTCAAACTGGGTGACAGGGCATGAGTTCAGAAGGAAAAAATCTCTGAATTCATCGGGAAAGAAACTGTAAAATTCTATAAGATTAAGATCTTGTAAGCTCTTGCACAACTAGCAAATCACAGAATAGTTGAGGCTGGAAGGCATTTCTGCATGTCATGCAGGCCAAGACCTCTGCTCAAAGTAGGTCTGGCCTCAGGGCTGTGTCTGGTTGGATTTTTAATATCTCCGTGAATGGAGACACCACAACCTCCCTGGACAGCCTGTTCCAGTGTCGGAACACCCTGCCAATTCTTTCTACCCATAACTTTGGCACATTTTTAAAAAAATGTGGTGGGCAGCTCAAGAGCAGTGTTGGAGCGTATGTAGGGTGATTTAAAATGCTGAAGGGTGAACTACTTCATTAAGGAACCAGATTTTCTTCCTCCTTTTCCTAGCTATCCATCCCCTGGGGACAGACCTATACTTCGGCTACTGGGCTATATCATGAGACTCAAATTACTTTGTGTTTACCTGAACATCTGACTTCATATCAAACAGAGACTGTTAGGAATTAAAGGGGGAGAGAGGTTGTGGGAAGCAGAAATATTTCATTTTTTTCTTTGTTTTCCTCCAAGTCTTTTTCAACTCTCCTTTTTAACTTAAGCAGCCCTGTCTACTGCCCCTATAGCTCTAAAAATTATAAAGATTGAAGAAGTAAGAGCTTAGGATGATATAATTGGGCAGGGGGGGCATGATTTGCAAGTAACTGATTGTAGTCCTTTACCTTCTCCCTGAACATAACAATTCAATAAAACAAAAGCTGATAAAAAAGCTTGAAACTAAAATCGTCTCGCCTCCTCTATCTAAGTTATTTAACTATGAATCTCATCATGACATTTAAGTAGCTGAAATCTTAGTTCCTGATTTTTTTGTGGATACTTAGATCCAGATAGAAACTGTGGCAGGGAAGGCCCAAGTTAACTTGCAAAGTAAAGCTGCTAGATGCTGAATTAAAAGAAATATGGAAGTTATTCTATCTAGATATCCAGAGGGAGGAAGAGGGGAAAAAAAAAGTAATAATAAGCTAATGTAATCTAATATTACATAGAAATCTACCCATTTCAGAGGTATAGAATAATTGTGTTACTTAGATATGAAAAAGGTGCATGTATAACATCTTATAGACAAGGCAGAAAACAAAAAATTCTGTATATTGTATGTATATACATAGCATATCATGTACATAAAACTAATTAATTGCATTTATATGCAGATATATAAACTTCACTTTATGTAAATAAAACCTAATGTCCTCCATAAGAGTAATTCTTAATTCTTTGGAAACAATTCTAATACTTATTCCATTTAGGCATTCTTTATTCATATCAGCAGTCTCTCTGATATCACAGGAATTGTTTTACAGTTAAGTATATAAGACCAGACCATGGTCTTAGAGTTTACTCAATCTAAAGGATTTATTATTTGGATTTACTAATACATCAGTTTGTCAACTGTTAGGTATGGAACTGAAGCAAATATGATTCTCTTCAACTGACTTTAGGAAGAAGACTGCTTTCATTCTTGGCACTAGAGAAAGAAGAGAGAAGAAAAGCATGCAATTTTACAATTCTCTAAAGTGCTTGAGCACCCTCTGTACTAAAGATAAGTTGAAAGATAAGCAGCTACACATTCAAAGTACAAGAGCATGAAGTGAGACTGCTGTAGGAATCAGTGATGTCAAAGAGATGCATTGGAACAGATGTTTCCAGTTCAGCTCTGGGCTTGTTGCTTTTCCTCTTTCCCTCTGCTTTAGTGCAACATCTTGGTTCATTGAGTTCCCTTTCAGAATTAAACAGTAAATAACAGAATATTTTTACAATTGTAAATGACTGGCACATTTTTTTATATTAATAGCAGCAAGCAATCACACTACATTTGGTGTGAAAAGTACACATAAGTTGAGTTCAATTCATACTTTATAAAATTGTTTAAAACTCTCATTTTACTCCACTAATTCTGTTGCATACTGCTGCTCAGTTTGTGGTGGCCTTGACACTGTTAGAACACAGTAGGAGTTGCTTTGAATTACACTCCGTCTATGAAAAGATGAAGGCACAGCCAAAGATTGACATGAAACAACAAGCACAATCTCTTTTTTGCCTATTATCCTGGCAACAAGGAAAATATGAGAAGGAACACCTTCTTTTAAACTGTCTGGATGATTGCCTTAATGCAAGGCAAACTGCCTCCTGTGAGATGAAATACTAAAACATGGTTATATTATTGGGCTGAAGCTTCCTGAAAACATCTGTATGTTAAAGTATTTGTCTCAGACAGCTTAAGTTCTATTTAGACATGCTGCAAGTGACAGTGACACGCCACAAATGAAATCAATAGGTACCTTATTTGTGGTTGAGAGTCAGTTGCTTTAACAGAGACAGAGAGAGAGCCCTTTGGTGAGCTCTAGCGTACCTCCCCTAGTCTCCAGCTGCTACTTCGGAACTGCACAGGTCACCTCTTCACCTCGTGTCCTGTCTCTCAGCCCCTTGGCAGAATCTCGGAGACTCTAGGTGATGAGAAATATTTCTTAGTGATGATGGTTAGATGACTGGCTCCTGCTGTCCTGAGTTCTAGGTGTAAAGGTGGGATATAGAGTCTGTTGTCCGGGTTCCTTTCATCAACGGGACAGATTTTTTCTGAAGCTCTTTTCATGGACAGGCAGGAATCTCCCTGACACCGCAGTCTGTACACTATGTATTCATGACATCTGTGCAAATCATTTTTCTTTAGTGTACATATAAGCAACATGGAAGAAAAAGTACCTGAAAGCTTGTTAACACTTGCAACTCTGAATTTGTCTGCACTGAGGATGAAGGTAAAGGCCTGAGACTACGCTTGGGAGAGCCTGGCTGTCACTGCTTTTCCTAGCATGATGATAGAAAAGGTATAAGCAATGCTTCCCAGGAGCAGCTGCTACCTGCCCTGGAATTTCAGGGCTGTGGCGTAAACTAAGGACACCTGAAAACCACACCCATAGGACGCTACAACCCTGTGTAACTAAACTGCTTTTCTTTTGAGCAGAGCCAGTTCAGGATTAGAAAAATAAATAGGGTGTTGACACAATGTCAAAAATCTGCTAACAGTAATAGTTTGGTTCACATATTTAATTTGAGAGAAATTAATTTTAGCCTTTTATGATGAATGATTCCTTAGAGTGACTGTGTGTGGGCCAAACTGTATATGACTTGTTACTGCAGCTCCTGGCTCAATAAAAAAGTTGTTCTTCATGGAATGGTTAAAAGAGACAATTTTAAAATAAAAGGCCTCTCTGACAGTAGAACTGCTTTTAAACAATGTACCATATTCTAATACAAGTGTCATTTTCTGACACTGAAAGAAGCAAGGGTGTCAAGATTCAGAGCTGCGCTGCACAGCTCTGCTTCGGGTTTCCACTTCCACACTTTCTCCAAGTTCTGCCATGTGAAATGTTAAGGGTACTGAAGGACTTATTTTGGGTTTTTTTGTCTCAGGTCACATGACACTGAGTAGATCTCCATACGACCATGAGTTACGTGCCAAAGGCAGGAGGTCCTTTGTCTTACCACCACCCACCACCCCTTTATCCCGGCACTGACAGACTCCTGTCATTCCCATGCACCCAAGGATTTAAAGGGGCCAGTGGGAGTGATGTTAGAAGAGGCAAAAACTAACGATCTATAGCTAAGGAGAAAAATAAGCATATTTGAAAAGCTGTAAAATGTTAAATGAAAGCAGACCGAAAGAAATAAAAAATCGTGATATGTAGTTCCCTGTTCCATCATGTCCAATCTATCTCATAACGTCATGTCTGAGTCATGACTCACTGATGGCAATACCTCACACCTACTGATTTTGAAAGATGTAAATGTTCCCAGTGATATAAAAGACAAGCTTTTAGACAAGCTATTGCAAGTATATTACTTTGCATAGGGAAAGATTTCTTCCCTGACCCTGGGAAGTGACCATTGTATATAATAAAGCATGAGACTAGATTCTCATAGCTTCTGTTATTGCAAATGTTATTCATAGTCATAAAATTATATAGACCTTTTTAAAATGTAGCTATCCAGTGAGTCAAGTGCTTGCTAACAAAAGTGATGCATTCTTCTTCCTGTCACATGAAACAGGATAATATTTTTTTTATTTTTGCTTAATATTTTCTTCTGCTATAGGCCCTATACAAGTAAAAATATATATTAAATCCATGTGATTTGATGCCATAAAAGCTTGATAGGAAAGACCATCCTTTTATCCTTTATAATCTTCAACTACTGCCTCATCAAATAAAGCTCTGCATTTTGAAGTCTTTGGTTGAAGCAGCATCACACTGTTTGCTACTATACAGACAGTCATACAACATACGCATTTAGGTAAAACAGAATACAATTAAGGGCATAAGTTACCATTGTACTCTATACGGGGATCAAGCAGCATGTTGCAATCTAGTTATCCTTTAATGCACACCAAATGCTTGTGCTGTTCTGACTCTAAGCACTTTTACTGTTTAAAAAGCAGTTAAGGTAGTCTAATAGAATTTGCTTTTCATTTGCATCTGTTTTGAGCAGATGATGTGAAAGATAAATGCTGGCTTTTACTGATTTATTTTCTAAGAACATTATGGAACTTAGAAGGAAATCAACATATAATCAGGAAATCCATGATACAAACATTTAATGACCTCAGATAAGTGCATAAGACCCAAATATGTTGGGGTTTTAGAGAAGATTATGAAAGGATTTTGGTGGTCATAAGTGCAAATTTTTTTTCAAATTAAGACCTACCATTTCCATTAAGCTTAAGGGTTTACAGATAAGTTAGACCACCAGTCTTTAACTTTGTGATATTTTTACTTTTTTTTTTTTAAAGGAAAATTAATTTCATAGTTCACCAATTATTTCTTTGAAGGTTTGTCAGAGCCTATGTTTGCTCATTGCTTGTGAATATATATTTGACGTTAAAAGAACTCAAAGAACCAAAATATTCACAAAACATTATTTTTCAAGAGTAGACTGGGAGAATCATTTACAGTAGTTAGGTTTCTCTGGATCGTTTTTGTACAAGTGGTGCAACTAGCTTTCCTCACCATAAATTTTCGTTGTAAGTTATTGTATTTCCTCAGTTCCGGTATCCATCGCATGTCTTTTGCACACTGTGAAGCAAGCTGTAATGCAATTATTGCAACCTCAACTTGTTGCAGGACAGCAAGGCAAAGAAGTAGACTAGTATGACCTTGCCCAAAATCCTTAATTTTTTTAAAAGTCCTGGATTTCTGTTTTAAAGGGTAAGTCAGGATTTAATCAGTTTTACTTGGGGGTTTCTCAGCCCTGTAGTTTTGCAGGGAAAGAAGGGTTATAGATACAACAGCTATACTAGTTTAGAAATCATAACTTACAGTGCCAGCAAATGTATAATACATAATCTTGCTAGCATTGAGGAGAATAGTGCAGAGATGGTACAAAAAAGAATAGAAGTGTATTATGAGGGAGGAAGGGAAAGAGAAAATTGCTCATATTCTTTTAAGGGATTTAATTTTACATGTTTGTGAGGGGAATACAAGCTAATAGCATACTGGTTGGATAATAAAACTCATAAATTACTCTAATGGGAAAAAATATATGCATGTATGCATAAATACATGCATATACATCTTTATACACATATATGAACCAAAAGAATAGGTAGCCAGACTTTTGAAATTATCTTTTCGTTAAGAAGTGCACACATGCTCAGACACACACGTACTCTCAGACCTGTTGAGCTGAAGCTCAGTTTTAAAAGAGTGCATTTATAAAACCCAAGACTTTCCGAGGGCCTGGTATTTCAATCATTATTCATGACAAACACTTCAAGCTGGCATGGAAAAAAAATCCATTCCTCATTTGCAGAGCTGCCAGACTACAAGCCTCCTGTGTACTTTTAAATGAACTGATGAGTGAAAAATTAAAGAAAACAGCATTTAACTATTTGCATGTGCCATGCTCAGGGTGCAGCAGCAGAGTATGAAGATGAAATGGTGCAACACTCCACAAAAGCTTTTGCTTGTGTTCAAAGGATGCAGAGCATATTGTACCTTTATTCATTAGGTAGTGCATAGATGACACAGAACACTAATGGCAGTTGTTTTAATGTCTGGGAGTAAAATGAAAATTCCACTGAGGATTTGACAGAGATGTTTGTATGGATCCTTAGTCCACACTGACACTAAACAACTCTTCAGAAGCTCAGCTGCAGGTGAAGTGCAGCAGCATCAGCTTAGTGTTTCCAGGTCAGATGCTGTTGAAAGCACTTGGTGACTTTTCATTTGATAAAACAATAATTCAGAGATGACTGAACATGTCTAGCTGATGAAGACAGATCAAATATTCTGCTTATCTCTGAGATAATCTTTCTGACTGAAGAGTACAATATTTATACGAAATCATATTTACTTTTATGCTAATATGATCTGGAAAATATCGACCATTATTTATTCTTATTCCATGAACTTAGTCTTCAGTATTACTCTAGCAACAGCTATTTGTCTGATTTTTCTTTTTATTTTTCTGAGATATGTATGCTTGTGAATGTCTGGCTTTGACATTCCAAATGTCTTGCTTTAAAAAAAATACAAATATTCAAGTCACCTTTCAGATGAGACAATTCATAGTACTTATAGCTGCTCATTTGATAGTTTTATTAAACCTGAGAGTGCTCTGTCGAATTCTAGATTGGCTCACCAAAGAACATGCACAAAGTACATACAAAGCACATGTTCATTCACCATCTTAAACTTGTATCAGTACTGCTCTTCTCCTGACAGCAATTTGCTGTCTTCCAGTTAGTAGTTCTTTAAGGGTAAATGAAGGGAGCGTCTATAATTAGTCTGGGGCTACAGAAGGCAGGGAGGAGAGAGCTAAGGGTGTCTCTGAACCATCTTCTGTGCAGCAGAAAGGAGATCCACATGGAGCTGAGGAGGTGAGAGTTGTTTTTTTAAAGCTTTTCTTAGAAATATCTAGAATTTTGTTCTAAAATTGTCAGAAGTTTCATAATCTCACAAATATTTTTCAGTCTTCCCATTTTAAATCTGGAGACTTCAATACAATGAAGGAGTTGAAGCCTTTATTCTTAATTTAAGATATAATCTGGTTTTACGATGTGCCTTATTCCCAAGTGTATTCCCAAGAGTATGAAAGTGTGAAAAAAACAGATTCAGCGAAAAATGAATGGGCTCCTAATGTCTGGTGACAATAAAATGATAGTAACACTAAATGTTCCACACTAAATATTCCTAAGCTTGAAGGAGCTTCCTTCCTTGAAAAGGACTGCCTCTAGAAGTATGGTCAAAGATTCAAGAACAGTATCAAGAACCAGTTAAAGTGAAGGAAACCATAAGTGGTTCAATGTAGTTTAGCTTTAAAAGAACTGAAATAATATATCCACACCTCTTCCTAACCTTCATATTTAATTAGACATGCAAATAAATTTAAAAATTAAAAAGGAAAAGAAATATAAACCATATGTTTGGTTAAAAAAAACCCTCTAACTTCCAATGAGAAAGAAAAAAAAAAAATGGAAGTGTTTTATGGTGGGACTGTTTTCAAATTAAAAGGAAACCTCTGCAAAGGAAATAATTCAAAATGGATTAAAAATGTGTGTTTCTGTGTATACAGATTGACCTATACTTTAATGGGAAAATGAGTAGGCAAAAATGCTGTCTCAGACACACAACCTTTGCTAAATGAATGCCTTGGGCTGGACTTCTTGGCCTGCATTACTCCTTGGCTTGGTCCTTCCCTTCATGTTCTCTCAGTTCCATTAATCTCTCTCTCTGGCTACCAAGGCTTTCAGTGTTTGCATCATCTGAGCCAAGTTGCCGTTGGCCTTCAAACAGAGACACCACAGCCCTGGAGTTGGAGAATTGTCATGACCTGGGCTGGACAGACCAGGGAGTCGTGTTGAGTTCAGAATTCCCATGGGCTAAATTAAAGTGAAACAACACCAAACGATCAGTTGAACGTTTTCTTTACGGCAGAAGCAGCCTGAACTTGGAAGGTGTAGCAGCGGGTGGCAGGGTTTCACTCAACAGGAATTGGCATGAAACTACCTCAGTAAACCGTGTAACTTGTGGTAACCGAATATATCAATTCAGGGAATAAGGAGATCCCTCCCATTGAGTCACGAGGTTCAGAGCGGACCCCCTTGCTTTCCAGACTCCTTCTCACAGAGGAGCCGAGGGGCGGCTGGGTCTGCTCTTAATCCCAGACTTGGTCAACGGCTTTATGTCTAAAGGGATGAGGTGGAGGAATTATGGAAAAGGAGCGAGAACGAGAGCGTGAGACAGAGCGAGAAAGAAGAAAAGAAAAGAAAAGATAAAGATTTCACCGGTCCTGGGTCCAGCGTTGGTCCAGTCAGTCAAGGGGCCCAGTTCTGGAGGGCGTGCAGGTGTGGGGCTTCAATTTGTGTCCTTTTATCATCCTTGCCCCTCCTTCGGGCGGGTGCTCGACCTCATTAGGCTAATTAGGTGTCATGCGCGGTTTGTGCTTTCAGAACCTTCTGGGAAATGGGTCGGTGGGCTTGGGGGTCGTCTGGGGAGTCACTTCTCCTTCCCTGCAGACACGACCCTTGTTTGATCTTTGGCCATGCACGGCGAGCTGCCCTGCTCAGCATATCAGAACAGCGTATCCCAACACGGAGCTGCGCACCCTGCAGGATGGCCTCCCTGTCCCGTTGCTGATCTGGGCTGATCGGCTTCTTTTCACCTGGGGTTCCGTGCTAGGCAGAGTTCGTTGTTATGTAGAGTTCGTTGTTAGGCAGAACTTGCCCCACCACGATGTTTGAGACATGAAGTCTTTCAGTCTCTCAAAAGCATGAAACTGGCAGTCAGGAGAAGAGGGCTGTACTTTGTCCATTCTTCATTTCTTAAGACAACTCAGTCTATCAGATCCCTTTTTTTTTAGGTATAGTAAAGGAATGGTATGCATTTATTATGAGAAAATACTTTGAAACTAGTAAGTTTAACAAGTAAAGTTAGGACTAATACTCTCATTACCCATTCTATTTAATTTATACTTTTCTTTCTGTTTTCAATTATTCCTTTGCTGTCTTTACCCATAACTATTTCAAGCCTTTGGCTTTCCCTTGTTTTGTGAGAATTTATCTTTTGACAACAACATAAAACAACTGTGAAATATTCTGACAGTCATTCAAAAATCAACAGTTGCCACTTAAAGTGAGCAAATGACCTGAAGTGCTGAAGTTATTTATTTGTTCAAGTATGAGGTGCATTTCACATGTCATGGAGCGCTGAATGTTGGCAACTATTGACTATTTAATGTAGAACAGCACATGATTCATACTACAAATATATGATGCAGCAGGCAGAAGAGTCTAGGTACTCCAATCTACTCACACTTGATCTGCTAAACTATTGGCACTCAGGTTGGCCGTCTGAGCAGAGACTGAATGGCTCTGGAGACTGAATTATCCTTTCCATTTATGAGCTGGTCTACCTAACAATCTGCTGTTAAAGCTGGTGAACACATTGGAAAGGAGCTGATTTAATTGACATAATGCTCCCCAGGACTTCTAGCTCAGCATAGACTTAGTAAAATCATGTTTGGCATTACATAAAGCAACTATGAGTTGAAAGGCTGACCATGTTGTATTTTATTCATGACTGGTTGACAGGAAAATAAACACTTCGTCGTGCTGACCTTGAAATCTAGCCAGACTATTAAATAGCAACTCACCTTGTATCAAAATAACCTGTAATACTGTGTAATAGAGATAAACCTTTGTTGGTCAGCTTCTCCAAATGAAGGATAAATGCCATGAGGAGAATAAGTTTCCATCAGCATCATCTTAGTGTGTCTGATCTGAGAAATATAAATTGCAGTATCATTGATGTAGTGTCATTCTTTTCCACAATAACTTAAATGTATTTATAAAGAGAGCTGCTTGCTGTTTTTAAAAACAAACTTCCAAAGCCTAAGAAACATTGGACAAGACAAAGTAAGATAAAAGACATTTTATTATATCCATAATTATTCTTTTTAAAGCAAAAAAAAAGTCTTTACTCTTAGCTTATTAATGAATAGATCACCAATTTCAAACAATGATCAAATAGACTTACTTAACTACATCCAGCTGCATTTCGTGTTTACAGAGATGAATGTTACATGGTGGAGTAAACAATGACACCCAGTGGACATACTGACTCAAGGCCTGTTTGTGCTGTTTTGGATTTTCTCAGCACAACTATTTCTATTGTTTAGGCAAATTAACTTTCCTATTGTTTTGACTTGATTTGGGGGTTTTGTTGGGTTTTTGTTTGTTTGTTTGTTTCCCACAGTACTAATGACAATAGCTGAGTTCTCTTTGGAGCCAAGACACATAAAGCTCCATCCCTCTAACAAGACAAATGATGACCAGTTCATCAATGACAAGAGTCATACATATAAATCTATACAAACCATGCTTATTAAAGAAACTGACTGTCGAAAAATGTTGGAGCACAAGATGTAGTAGATTGGTATGACAAGGATAGTTAGGGGACATTCATGCTGTTTTCCGGAGGATGAAAGCTGTTGGATTGTTGTGTGCGTTTATGTTAACCTTAGGGAAAAAAAACCTAACAAAAATAAAAACAAAATCAAACAAAAAAAACCAGTCCTCCACCCAAAAAAACCCCCAAAGCAAACAACACCAAAGTGGAGCCTACATTAAGGATAAAAAGGATTTTAATGAGTTATGGTTTATCAGGAGATATGGGATATCTGACTCCAACTGAGACCAAAGCAGAAGCCAGGAGCAGCTGACTGTAGTGAAATTGGCTAGAAGATGCGGATCTGGAATATGTTTTCTGGTTCTAACTTGCGTGCTGTGAAACCACGTATTTATTACTTCTGGCTTCTGCGGTGCATCAGTCAGTGAAAAATCTCTTGGAACAAAGCTACTATGTCATTTCTGTCATGAGCTGAATCCATGTCTGATATTATTACAGGCCTTCTCATTGATCTAGAAATAATGAAGTAATTTTTTGAATAAAATTTGTCTCATAAAATACTGATTTTCTGAATGATATAATTGTAAATTGGGCTTTCCTCTTTTTCTGCCCCTACTTCCCTCTCTGCCTGAAACCACCGTATAGGCATCCCAAGACCGTGAAGCAATAAGATGAATATGAAAATTATTTTATTTTCCACCTCAGAGCTCAGGAAAAGTAATGCTCCTAATGCTCCTAATGATAAATGTAAGCCAATATCATGGTGCATAGGCCGTGGTAAAAAGGCTTCGGTAAGAACTAAACAATGTCAGGTGGAATTGTTGGTGAAAGGTTCAGCCAGGATGATGCTGTCCTAAGGCATTTTACAAGCAACAGCAAAACTTCGTGCCTGAGGGACACAGAGAAGATTGCAGTGGCTGCTACAGATGGGAGGGTAAAGATCTCCTTCAGCAGGTAGTGGATGGGAAAGCCACAACAGAAAGTAGCCCTAGTAATTCCTGAGAGGCAATGAAGAGCCTATTACGGACTCTGCTAGGAGTTAGTATCGCTGGCAAAGAGCGTGGCTGGTCTGTGCAACCCATCCCAGGTGCACAATGCATGTGTCATCCTAAATACAATAAAAGCAAATAAAAAAATAACCATATGAACAGATGAGTAGGTATGGAGGGACCAATTGTAGCTTGTGGGTATTTGTAGTATAAATAATTAATATTAGCCAGTAAAACTTTTTAATACTTCCTAATAATACTTTTCCTCTCAACTACTTTGTACCTAAATCTCAAAGTCTGTTTTCAGATTGACTCTGTCTTACCAAATTAATCTAGGTAATTTCAATACCATTCTCTATTTTGACAATTTCTGTTTCATGCAATTTCTGTTGACTGCCAAATTTTCCCAGAAACAGAGCATCCAGAATGCCCTCCATCATGTACCTTGCCCTGCCATCAGTCTAAAGACCTATGATAGACTACTGTGATTTATAAAAAAACCCATTAGATTCCAAGATAATAGAACCAAGGTAAATGTTAATTATTGAAAATGGTGAAAGAGAGAAAGACTAAGATTTCCAATTCATGCTGCGAAACTGTTCTAGTGAGATGATTCCTGTGTCCTTATGAATACCTGTAAACTCATTACTAATGATGCCTGCTGAAAAAGCTCTGGTGACATTTCTATTGAGAAATATGATCACAAAACAATTCAAGCTGTGAAGGGACCTCGGAAGTCTCTAGTCCAACCTCGTGCCCAAAGCAGGGCAGCTCTGGGGTCAGCCCAGGCTGCTCAGGGCTTAGACAGGTTGGGGCTTGAAACCCTCCAAGGACAGAGATGGCACAGCCTCACAGACCGACCTGCGCCACTGCCTCGCTGTCCACGTGGGGAAAAAGTTTCTTTTTTTACCCTGTCTGAAACTCTATGACTTCAGTTTATGCCTGTCTCTCAAATAGTACCCTTGGCTAACAAAGGAAGATCATACTCCAACTCAAATCAGTGAAAATTTTGTGACTGGTTCCCATAAGAACACGGTTTTTCCCTTTTGCTTGTTTTCATTAATGTGATTGCCTGTTCCATACCGAGAGCAGGTCTCCATGGCCCCAGTCTTCCTCAGAGTGAAAATGAATCAGATGAGTCTCTGAATTCATATGCTATTGTCTTTGTTTATTCTGCTTTCTTTACAGCCTACTTCTACAAATTAGACATGAAATACTCATGACAGTAAAGACCGGGGAATTCCAGATCTTCAGATTCATTAAACTATATCTCCTGTGGGATACATTGGACAAGCTTTTCATTTAAAAGGCAAGTGAAATCAAACTGTCAGTTCTGTTCAATAAGAACCAAATGAAGAACAGCAACAATGACAACAACAAAAAGTAATAGTAACGGCAAGAGCAGCTGTCTCTTCATGGGGTGCTCATGAGACACTGTACAGAGCTTTTCTCAAAAAAAAGAAAGAAAAAAAAAATCTTAAAAAAACCCCAAACAAAAGCAACACTAGAAACAAACCGTCTATAAAAGAGCCCTTATTTTCGCTCCCAAATTGCTTAAGGGATTTGTGAAACGTACTGCTGCTACGGCTGTCACCCACACTTACCTTTTCTCTGTTAGGGAGCACAACTGAGACCTTCATCTCTCTATATGGCCTTGCCAGCTATGCCATGTGTTGATTTAATTATAGTATTACACTGACGTGTCCTGAGAAAATGTTCTGCAACTGGGCAGGATGACTTTCACTCTGGGAGTAGGAGAAAGCCTCATCTGTCACAGGGATGGCATTTTTTAACAGATTATTATTTACTTTTTAAGAACAGCCTACAATTACAATAAAAGTAATAGCGTATTGATGTCACAGGAACCCATATGTATATATAAGTCCACATTTAATATTCCCTTTAATGCACATTCTCATAGTTTTATTTTATTCATTTGGAGGAACAGAAAGATGGAAATGGCATCACTGAATTATCCCTTCTCTTTTTTCTTATGATTCCCTTTTCTCATTGTCCAAACCGCTGCCTCCCCCCAGAATCTCTTATGGCCACAATTCTTGCCAGCATAAGGGACAAATGTGAGGTTGAAAAGAAAAATAGGCAATTTTTCATGTGATAATGTGAGGGAAAACCAAAAAGGCAGAGGCTTGCAAGTAAGTTGCACAGGCTTCTGTGCAAGGGCTGATGTACTGCACTCAGAGAGTTTAATAAAAGCACTAGGAAGGCGTGAGAGCAGCATGAACAGAACTGTGTGTCTATCACCACTCCCAGCTGGATCCTCCAGCCAAACTAAATTTAGGAAGTACATGTTTTGGCTTCAACAGTGAGTCATATGATAATGATTATTTTCTTATTACTCAAAATTTGGAGGCTGCAAAGGATAAACAAGAGATAGTAATTTTCTTTCTTTGCTACAAAGGAATGTCACAGCTTTTGATACAATGCCTTCTCAGAAGTATAAATCCTGATGTTATAAAACTTCAGAAAATGCACAAATAATAAGCATGTGAATGCTAAAGCTATCTGGAGTATTACTTTTTATTGTACTTGTTTGTTTGTTTGTTTACCTATCCTGGTCACCATTTTTCTCTTCATTGGCACAATTAGTGTATATAAGATATGATACGTGCACATCTACAACCTGGCCATAACGACAATTTTTAGATTGCAGACCCTGCTCTATAACATTAGTGTACACAGCCTTATGATGTATCACCACCTCTTCGCCTTTTAAATGAGGAAATCCTAAGATTTTTTTTTCCCTAATAATTTAATCTGTTTCCTTCTGTCATGTTTTACATTATAAAAGACATAAAAGATAGGGTCAGTTTATAGCAGCTGGGTTTGAAATTCATACCATATTGAATTCTAATATCTTTTTACTCCTAATTCTTTAACTATAATCCTAAAAGACATATTAAATCAATTTCTCAATTGTTACATTAACATTCTCAAATGTTAATTAATTTAATATTCAAAACATTTTGGATACTAGCAGGAGAGCCTGAAGTTTCTCAAGACTATAACAGTTGTGGAAAATCATCTCTTTTAAAACAGACCAGGATCTGATATCTCAAAAAAATGAAGCATTCTGGAAAACGTGGGCTATAAGCATCTCAATCAGTAAAACGTAGATAATGATTTTTGTCATGCTACAAGGATGATGTGAAAATTAATCTGTTAACAAGGACAAGATAATGATTTTGTCAGTTAAGCATTATGAAGCATTGATATTATTTTGCCTGTCGATCTTTTCAGTAAGATCCTTATTCATTATCCTGAGATGGAAGACCAAAGTTTTTGAGATAATAAATTTAGGAGAATCTCTTTACTGTTTCATTGGACTTTTTCAGCAAAGTCCCTGCCCTCTTGGCTAGGAAGAATTGCATTATCTTTGAAGTGTTAAAGTAAACTTTTCAAAAAGCTGTGTCAAGCAAACTTTAGTTCCAATGAGATCAGTAGGTATATTGGCCCCATCACATGTAAATGTAGAAGATTAAGAATGAGCACTTCTGGAAATCCCGTTCTGACTAGTTTCCAGGCTGATCTAAAAAAAAGAAAAAGATCTGTTGGTTGGTTTTTCATTGGTTCTCCTTCCCCCCAAGCTATGTAATTCCATGAAGTATAAGATGGAAGAAAATATTTGTTTGTAGGAGTTCTACAGGCACAGATGTATGTGCAAATATGTCTATAAGTTTTCATGGCAATGTCTGTGCACGTCTGTGATTGTACTCACACACATACATACACTCACGCTTTTATGCTAGATACTTTCTCAGTCCCTCTTCAGTGTTCAGTTTTAGATATTCACTGAGGCAGTGATGGAGTAGAAATGATACAATAGTTCATCTGAGAGAAATAAGGTCCAGTTTTCAATCTTTGCTCCACATGCGTAGAAATTCTTAGGTGGTACACAGGCACTAACATTCCTCTCAAGCCCAATAAATATCGTAACTTCTACGTGCCAGAGTCTCTGCAGATCAGTGGACATGTGAGAGCTGTGAATTTAAAGCCATCTCAGACACAGTGACAAACAGGACACGGGTCTCCTGGACTTCAACCACATGAAGTAAAGACTGGGACAGAGATATTTTCTCAAAGTCTGATGCAGCCACGTTAAGTCCAGGATCAAACCCGGAGCTGTGAATACTGAACTGGAGAAAGACACTTCCACCTTTCCCACAGCCAGGAATCTACACAAAGGAACTTGGCAACCTGCAGACACGCAAGTGCCACTGGATAATTGTCAAAGGACCTTCCTACCCTCCTAGGCACTCTGGTGTCCTTAGCCACCCTAACACTTCACTTAAACTGACCTCTAAAACCACCTTCTCTACAAGTGGTCAGACAAAACCCCTGCAGCTCAGAGGATTCTGCTCTATTAGGCAACTGCTGCCTTCCTACACATAGTGATGCTGAAATCCTTGAAGCATAACTCTTAATTGCAGATCCTGATGTCACTGCCTGAAAGGGACTTTAGTCAGTCACTGATCCTCACCATTTGCTTCTAGGTATTTTTAAACAACTCCCTGCTCAACAATCTGGCTCCCATGGATTCCAGTTTTGGTCATTATTCTCTCCATTCATTGTAGCCTGTTTATCCATCTCAAGCTAGGCAGCAAGTCATTTAAAAGTTAATCAGTGCAGTGCTCAGCATTTCAATAGCTGTCTCCTTTATGTGTCTAGACATTAGTTGAGGAAACCAACTCAAAGAAATGAGCTATAGTTGCTGTCTGAAACCTCATACTTCATCCCTTCTGAATTTCACAAACGGTTCATCAGGAAGCTTGTGTTCCAGACCTTAAGTTTATTCTGAGTAAAATGCAAAACCAAAAGAGATCATTTTCCATGCAGTTCACAGCAATGCCAGTTTCAATAGGAGAGATGAATTTGTAAATTTTCCATCACCCACAGGAGGAACTGATCGTGTATTATTTTTTCCCATTTAGGATCAAAATTTTATGAGAAATGCTGTACGTAGACCCTTACCATTAGATGACTTATAAAACTGGAACTCTAAACATTCACTTAATCCTAATCAATAAGTAGATATGAGCATCATCTGACTTATTTTTAAACAAGAGCAAATGTTTCTATGGCTGACAGGGAGAGTTAAAGAGTAAATAAGCTCTAGAATTTTAGACACATTTACACGTGAAATGTATTAAAAAACCCCCAGCATATAAAACACAAACAGTGGTCTGTTTGCTGTGTCTAGTATAAGCAAATAAATCCTGTTGACATCTTTGGGAGTTACATAAGACAAAAAGAGAAATTAGATACCATTTGTTTTTGCCTGAAGTTGAAAAAATGGTATTTATGATGTACCTCACTTTCGTATCTCCTCAGCATTTATTAGTTATTGCTTGTTCCTTCTTGTGTGTTTGTTTCTGTACCTCTTGCATAATTGGTGGGCTTGCTGCATAACATGTTCATTTATAACTGTTTCCAGGAAAATTAAGCCCTGGATTTCATTTTCTAAATAAATGTTTTATTAACCAAGGTAATTATATCAGAAAGTATTAAATTCTCCAAAGAAGTAAAAGCCCCATTTCTTTAACCTCTCTTTCTCTTTTTCTTTCTTTTTTTTTTTTTTTTTAAATGAACAGGAATTAGAGCTGCAGCAGGGTGGAAAGAATGCAGTCTGGTGTGCAAAATCTCTCTATTGAAAAAAAAAAAAACCCACACCAAAAAGGCCTTCAACTCCTTAGAACACAAGAAAATAGTATGCATAAAATCAACAGAGGTATAAAACAAACAAAAAAGCATTTTAAATACTAGTTTTGTAGAAGCTCACAAAGTTTCTTTCTTTTTTAATTAATTACTCTTACTAATGGAAAAATAACCAAAAATATAATATTAAGTACTTCATTGTCAGTCCCTTAGTTAAGGGAATATTAGCAAGTCAGTGCACTGTTACAGTTTTACTGGCTTAATCAAGAGACCAAAACAGCAAACCCCAACATTTTTACTGTACTTAATTTAAGTGGGCAATCAAGGCCGCATCTGGTTTTTTGGCTACATCTCATTCTGAGAAGAAATGTTGCCTCGTAGCATCCCTGATGTTATTAAACGGTAGCCTGAGCTGCTTCCATTCTCAGACAGCCAGTTTCCCTTCCATATATTCTATCACTTACAAGAAACACATGAAGGTAATACAGAAAATAACCTTTTATAATTACTGTGTCACTATTTTTATTAAATACTTATTTAGTCAAACATGTTATTTTGGTTTCATTTTGCCATTCTCTAGATGTGATTTTCCTATGATAGGAAAAAAAAAAAAAAAGAGAAAAAGAATGTGACATTTGGCTGTGCTTTCATTTTTTAAACTCTGAAGTGGGAAACGTTTGAAAATTTTCCATGGGAACTTTTTCATTTTGGGAAATGCTGCTTTCATGGAATAAAAATAGTTCATTGGGAATATATTAGCTAGAATACATTCTTCACTGAAATACTGAATCATAGTAGTTTGTTACAGTGTACTCCAAAGCAAAATTGGTGACAATTCTTTCAACAATTTGCATGGGGGTTTTTTGCCTGTCAAAATGTGTTCTTTGTAAAATCTGAAATGTTTTACATGTAAATACAAATTTTGATGAAAACAATTAACATTAAGGAAGAAAAAAGTTAAATAAAATGCCCAGCCTTTCAGAATGGATATTCTGCCACAATTATTTGGGGAAACTTTCAAAAGGTTGCTTTTATTCCTCTACAACATAAAAAACCTTTTTATTATTAATCTAAGATCTCTGGCCAGCTTTAGTGAAAATACTTTCTTAAAAAGCAAAGAAACAAACAAACCCCTCTTCATTACAAACATTTCAGTAATGTTTGAAATACTATCACAGAATGAAACTTTCAATCCTTTTAATATTTTTTACTATTCCCACATAGTTCTAAATCTGGGTAAATTTTCAGGTTCAGACTTTAGTTTTGTACTTATTTTATTACTTTTTCCTACTTTCTCTAAATTATTTCTAAATCACTGTTTCTTTCCAGAGTGAGGTTATCTCAATTTGCTGTCCTTGGGAAAGAAGACATTCAAACAAAAACCCATGCCAACGCAAATTAAAATGTTGAAATGTATAATTTATTTACTAGTACCTGCATAAGTCTTGCCTGTACAACGTTTAGCTTTATGTTTAGTGGAAAAAGTGCAAGACTGGCAAACAAGGACATTTAATCTTGATTTGTCTAAAGGCACATGAAGAGTAACAGTTCTGGCTGCCTTTCCAGTGTACCTCAGGCAAGACCTGGAAGGACCACCTGCAAAGATGACATGAGAATGAAAATTGCTTAGTCAATTTAGTAATTGGCTTTTCTATATGAAATTGCCAATTTCATTTAGAGGAACAATTAGTGGCTTTTAAGGTGGTGGTTTTAGCACATAAACTATGTCTACTAGGAAATGACCTGAGCCCAAGGAGTCATTTTTCCAGGGTATGATATAGGAATTACATATAGCCAAGCCTCCATCATTCCTAACTTAAAATGGGTAACAGAGTGAGCAGACATACAGGGAAGTTCTTTGCTAAGTCAAGTTGTTTGTCGTGGTGTCAGTGTGAGCATTGGTGTAGAGTGGGCAACAGAGCAGCAAGACAAAGAAAAGCCGCGCTCTGCAGAGTTCATTGGAAGAGTTAGTGATGATTTAAGAATGATATACCGCTGTCTCACAGAGGCTACATGAAGGCAGCTCTACACTTGCCACTCAAGCTTGTCATGTAAAATAAATAATCTCCCACCTTCATGTACTTGTTTGCTTAAAAAATAAATTAAAATTAAAATTAAAACTAAAATTATTAACAATTTCAGGCTGAATTGTCAGCTCTGGATCTTGGCAAAATGACATGGACCGTTCAGGAGATTTTCCAGAGAGATTTAGAAACTTGTAGTTTTCATTATTCTACTTGCAGGCTGAAATTCTGGTACCACTGAAGCCAGCTGCAATTTTGGCATTTGCTTCTTTAGGGTCAGATCTCATCCATAGCAAAAAGATACTTCTTACTACAGTCTCCCTAGTTTTATTTCTTATTTAATTCCCTGTGCTTGTATTCCTACAGAAAAAATGTAAACTTCAGACCATGAAGTCTGTTCCTATTAACACCAGATAGAAGGTGAGAGATAGAGGTATCCTGGGTCCAACAGATACAATTGCTTGAATTGTAAACCAAACACAGCTGTAGAGAAATAAAAGGATCTCAGACATGATGGAAATGCTATCATTTCACATCGTATTTATCTATACTCATTTATACAAAAAATTAAATAAATCATTGTCAACTTCTAGATGAGCTCAAAAGGCTAAGAGCAACAATTTAATTTACAACTTTTTCCTAAATCCATTTTCTGCCAAATATTTTTACAAGCTGTTGCCTAACTCAATTTGTGAAAATGCCACTTAGCAATGGGAAAACTGAAGTTGCTTTTGGGAAATTCTATTGAATTAATTACATATGGTGTCTAATTTCTTTCTGGTATGGAATTCTAGTATATATTAGTCATTTTAAATGTGTTGCAGTGAAATGTAGTTTTTATTTTTTAGGGTTTTTTTTTTTAATTAAAAACACTGCTTGGTACAGAAAAGATGTTCAGCAAAGATAGCATTTTCTCTGGGTTTAGGGACAGAGCAGTGAAGGCTGCATTGGTATTATTGTACTCTTAAAACCTGCAAACCAATGTGTTAAGCATAGAACAAAAGACCAGGGAATAAACTGGATAACTGCTCTGTATTTTCCAGTGGAATCTCTTGAAATTGTTCTTTTTTTCCTTAAGAAACTAGAGGTTAGAACAGGAATGCAAAACCCAGAAGCTGTGAATTGGGGTAAAATAAACCCCATAAACTCCTCTGTTAGATTATGGGTTTCTCAGTGTAGAACACAGTAACAAAGTCCAAATAATGATCGCTTCCAGTGCAGGATTTATAATAGAAATTGAGATAAGTTTTTAGATGAGTGATGGCTAAGGTTGATTTCCGTCCCTCCCGTCTCCCTCCCGATATTCTGTTTTGGCTTTAGCATTGCTCATGAGTGATTTACAATGTGTTCTGAAAGGCAATCTTCAAAACGCAAAAGTAGAGAGAACAAAACTACACAGAAAGCTCTGTCTTCAGATCTCCTCAGCCAAGACTGTTCCAAGGGAAGCAGCTTTCTGGCCACTGCATTGCTCCCTGGACCAGCCTCAAAGGCGCCCAGCCTTTCATCACATTCAGCTTTAATGTTCCCATATTCTTCTTTCTTCTGATATGTCATCTGGAGGTGGCTAGAGAAGAGTAAGCCTGTTCCGTTCTTTTTATCAATTTTTTACCTATAGCCTAAGCAGCTGGTGAGAAGAGCAAAAGCCTTTAAAGAACATTTTTTAGAGGCCTGGAAGTTCTCTTACCGGCACTCTGGAGACAGGAGGACATAGCCTAGCAACCTAGGCTGGAAAAGAAGAACCTTCTACAGAATCTTCCAGTTTTGAAAAATGTAGATATTCTTCCTGTCATTTCTGACAATAATCGTGTGCATATTTCAGAACCTTTAACTATGGTACTTTCTCTCCAAAGAATCACCTTTGTAGGTGATAACTTGAATTCTAAAGAAATGAGCAATTGGTTCTTTAGCAAACATGGTATTCTTCTCCACTTGCATATTTTCCCTTAGTTATAGTGCGTGCGCTGAAGTGAGGAAGAAAAGCACTATGAGCCAAAATATTTCCGACTGCATTTAAGGTTGCTGTGTAATGTTAGCTTCTCAGGGAACATTAAGCTGCATTTTTGAACAGGCAAGATATATTTGCTTAATCATTTCTCTGTAGCTGCAGCGACAGTTTGGAGATGTGTTTTACCCTGGTAGCTGAATTATGGAGCATTAACAACTGAAGTTATTTCTGCAGGATACTTCAGAGTGTTAATGATCTGATGAACCCAAAGACTTGGCATGAGTCTGACACTCTGGAAAATGATTAGAAAGTTTAATGATTATTTCTTCTGTGTCTAAAACATCTGCAGAGTTCTCTGAAACTCAGAAACAATGCTGCGACCTGGGCCTGCACTTTGTTGATATTCCAAGGAGAAAATGTTCTTTCACTTATTTCTGATTGCATTCACTTCAAATCAAATTTAAAATAAAAAGACAGATGAGAAGAAAAACAAGAAGGAAAAGATCCTCTCCCATTTAAAAAAAAAGTTAGGAGTTAATAAAAAAAAAACCTTTTTCAAACTCTGACTGGAATATAAATTATTTTTAAAGTCCTTAGGACTATAAGATGTAGATAAAGATTTGTTCATTGTTGTTAATGTTTCTGAACAAGACCTTTTGACAAAACACTTCTAGCTGGAAAATATTATTCAATGAGCCTGAAAGAGTTTGTGGGAAAGGGTTAGAGTTACCCCATTTCTTAATATAAATACAACAAATATGAAAAAAAAAATATTCAAAGCTGTCAGGACATTTTCAAAATGAAGAATACAGGAGGACAGCTCCCAGTATCTAAAAACTTTTAATTTGAAAATATAAAAGAGATAAAATAAAAAATTCATCATTTAAGATTTTAAATTATTTATAGAAGCCTTATTTATTATACAATAATTGTTTCTAATAAATTGTATTTGATTTCCAGAACCGCGATAAAAATGTTTCAATTAACACCAATTAAATTTTGTAGTGAAAGTACATATTCTATACATATTTAACAAATGGGTTTGATAAAACTTTATGGTGCCACTCATTATATTGCCTATGCTGTTCTTTAACTCGCAAGTATGGGCTCAGAATAGTTGGGCTAAAGTCTTTGGAAATGGCTGAAAAATAGGGCAGAGAGATTTGAGATGTGGTGAAAGGAAGACAAGTTTTAGAGAATATCTAACTTAAAGCAAAAACTGTTGAAGGAAGACAGAGACTCAGTCCCTTGTGTGTAGATAATATTTGGTTGATAAGACTCCAATTAGCCTTAATCCACGTCTTTATTTAAAATGAAAGGTTGTTTTTAAACATTCCTCATGTTTGTTCTGGAAGGCGATTATATACGTTAGTCACTAAGGAATGTGAATTTTATTTCAATGTGAACCTGACATTATTTTTTTGATTTCTGGAACAAAGGTGTATAAAACAGGCAATGAAATGTACTGTATATGACAGTTTGAGAACAGATGTGTATTTTATATGTAAGGACTTCAATAGTTGTGAGTTCTAACTGCTTTGCTTATGTGAAATAAAAGTGTAAAAACAGTTTTCAGCAGCATGGCTGATTTACGTCAAAGAACGTCACATGACTTTTTCTTCAGATTTAGGCTTGTAATTATACAACACTGTGGATGTTGTTGCAGGTTATTATTTCTTTTTAAACTGATGCCAGCAAGATGCATTTCAGTGATCAACAACTATTTCCAATACAAACTCTCTGTAAAATAGCAAGGTTTTACCATGTGTATTTCTTTTTATCATCGGCCTAGACATCTTATGCAAGACGGAGATTCTACCTCTTGCATCTCTCTGTTTAATTACCATGACGAGACTAGATTTTTTGGTATTCTGCTCTTGTTTCAGAGAGAGGATTTATTACAGGTTGTCTTGTTAAATTATGCAGTCATAAGTGCTTGAATGTTCATCACATGAATGGAAGTAAATAATCAGCTAGGACTATGATTTGTCTGATCAGTACTGTGAATGTTACCGAGCTGTGGAATTTAGGTGACACTAGTGATGAACATTATGCTTTCTCATGGTGAAAAATTACATGAGGGACTCAAGGTCTCCTGCTCTGAAGTTTCTTCTCTCTTTTCTTACTTTGTCAGATGAAAATCCATGGCTTTCTGCTAACACCGGTGTAAATTTTTCCCTTCCTGTGATTAAGTGCTGCAAATAAATTGGATTTTTAGGTCTCTGTAAGCTTTGATAGACTTTTTCTGAAGCTAAGAAATAGGGAAATAGAGAGTGATGAAAAAATGCTTTTAGTACTCAAATCTTGGGAGCACTATTCACAACATAATTCACAGTTCAAATCACTACCGGTGATTTCCTTTTAAAGCTTCATCCACTTTCCTTTCCAGGGGCCCAGACACATTGCTTGGCACTCTTATTTTGGCTTCCAGTACAGCCTATTGCTGTGGCAGCTTTTGAAATTTTTTATCCTTTTAGAAATATTTCTTGAGATGGAGTTTAAAAAGAAAACTGCAAACTGCAGGGGGCTCTTTAGAACCTGATGTGTAAGCAGGGAATTCAAGGTAGACTAAGAGAAAGACTTCTCTTCTGAAATTGTGGTTTAGGCCATTATTGATACAAAAAAAGGAGGGTCAGAAACTTTCTTGCAGGCAATGGAAAAAAAAAAATCAGCACCATAAACTTTGGATAAGAACCATGATATGTTTTTAACCAATATTACAAATATTCTGGTAATACTAGTTATTTAACAGTCCTAGTCAACTACTAATGTTATTTAATGGATATATGAGCAACATAGTTAAGTATCCTCTGTTACCTGGCAAATAGTCAATAAAACCAGTACTTGGCTGAAACTTTCAGAAACTCACTCAGTGGTATATTTCCCCTCTTCCTGGCTGTAAAATTCTCCTGCTGGGCTGATGTGATGGATTGACACGTTTTTCCCAGCTGTCGTAAATAAGATCGGTTCTGGATGCTTGGTGCCCCCAGGCCGGCTGTCTTTTCCTCTTGTTTCCTTGCTGTCACTTGGCCAGCTAAAAAGAATGTCTTCTCTGCTCTTCTTCTCTTGGATCTCTGTTAGGTTCTGAAGAGTCACAAGCTGAGCAAGACCACAAGCAAAATATTAAGAATAATCTCAGTGAGAACACTGTTGGTTTTTTTAAGGGATAGTCAATTTTCAACATACACATACCAAAGATTTGTACTGGCAGAAATAAAATCACTGTTAGCCCAGAACTACTCTCTATCTCAAACTGTCTAATTAATCTCAGGCAAAAATATTACCCATAAAATATCCATATGATAATAATACCCATGGATACCCAGGATGTACTGGAGAGGAGGAAATTGGTATTTGTTGCATAGAGCAACAGGAAAGAAGCAGATACTTACACATAAAAGTGAAATCCTTTGTAAAAATCATGATTTTTATTTTGCATTTCAAAATTTTGAGTCCTATTCCCAATTGAAAAAAAGGAAATGCCAACTATCAATGAGCAAAAATAGAAAAGTTTGCTTGTTTTTACTTACAACTTTCACTTGCAATATTTTCTGAGTTATTATTTATTAACACAAAAAAGTAGGTACAAATTTAGGTTACAAACAAGTATGCCTAGTCTCAATATAACCTCCCAGACAACATTTTTAATATATAATTAACCACCGTAGAAGTTAGCTTCTAGACAATGTGTCTTCCTAACAGAGAGAGCCTGAACATCAGATGAAAATACAATACTTGATTCTAATCAACAGCTTTAAACCTCTGGGAGTTTTTTGGGGGGAGTGTATTTTTTTCCTCCATCAAACATTAAAATTTACCTAGACTGTGTTTAGAGTTACTGCCTAAGAGTAATAGCACATTCTGGTTTTAAATAAATCATTTTTTTTTACAAACCTGCCAGTACTCTTAAAAAACTTTTGACCTCATATGAAGTATAATGTTGTTCTGGCTTTTCTCAAGACTAAACTCTAGGAAATGTCTTTTGTTCCAAGAAGTGGATTTTACTAGTATTTAATGAATTCTGGGACTCATCACCAGGCCCTGACCATAAATAAGTTTATGAACCGACTACCTGACCAAAGATTTTAAACACCTGCCAGTCAATGTCTTACTTGTTAGTACAAATGTCAGAGAGTACTAAATTCTTTCTGATGCTGTTGGTATTTCCTGAAAATCTATGTGTTTGCAATTGTAACCTGAGAGTTTTTAAAGAAAACATGTAGTCTTTAATAGGCATGGGATTCCAGGTCATTAAATTTTACATTCTGAAGTCATTGTTGTTTAATTATCAGCTAATACTGAGACTCCTCTGACTCTTTTAATAGGATGGAGTGCATTGAAATGGATTAGCAGTAAAGTACAGTTTTGCTTTTAGAAATGCAGTTTTTGTTTGACTAAACTTGGAACTGGCACTAAAAGCAATTTAAAAAAAAATGATGAGGATATGTAGCAATTTGTTATCAGAACTGCAAATAAATCACAAGCTTCTTTTTTTAGCTAAGTAAAATATGGAATACTCAAAGTTAAAATATTAAATTACTAATATTCTGTTTCCTACATTGTGTCAGAAAAAGATGAGAAATTTGGCCTACATGGAGCATCTGATTTTGTTTTGTTTGACAAGTTGCAGTTGGATATTGTTTCGGATGTGCATCAAAGTATGGAAATGTCAAAAACTCGTTGATGGAGTTTTGTGGCATTCTGCACAAGATAATACCTAATCTTACATAAAGTAATTACCTCATCGTCATCTTCATCATCATATCTAAGCCTCTTCCTTTAGAAAATGAAGCAAGATTGTTGACATCTGCCTTATAGTTTTGTTCTTGTCCTCCTTTTGTCTCCTGCTCTGCACAGAGCCAAGTATTGTCTTTTCCTGACAGCAGTTTACTGCAGAGAAAGTGCAGACTGGACATAGTCAAGTTTAAGATGTTCCTTTTATGTTCCATTTCATTGCTTTGAGACAAATGACAAGTAATTTTTTTATGTGCGGGTAAGCATTGCTTTTACAATAGGAAGTTTCAGTATGTTAGAGAAGTGGAGTTGTTCCAGCACAGTGAACATAGTCAGCTTGCGGGTAAATGTTCAGGTAAGTGTTGTCAAAAATATCGATGTGTTGAAAATAAGTAGCTGAAACAAAAAACGTGTTTGAATTTGTAGGTACAGTTTGAGCATCTATTTTACACTCTTCTTGAATTAAACTAAGCAAAGACATTTGAAGACCTGTGCTGTAGGACCTGCACTTGAATTAATAGTCTTTGTAAAACCACTGGGAAGAGCGAAGGTGCTTGCAGTATCCCACTCTCCCAAGCAACTATATTATTGCAAACTTGCATTCTCCTAACCCTGGTGGATTCAGTCCCCAAAAGTTACAAAATTAGAATACAGATTGGACAAAAATAAGTGCATAGAAGAGAAGCCACATGGCCAATGTGAAAGGGAAGCTCCCAAACATGAAGTTCTCCCAGCTTCCTTAGGGTCAAGGAACAGCAGTCTGGTCAGCATGAAAAAAACTTGGCAGACAGACTTCTTCCTTTTGGAAAAGTAATATTATGTGCATATTTGTTGAAATGTAAGAAGCCAAAAACAAACAAACAAAAAAGAGCAAGGATGAATTCCTGCCTCACATTGTGTAATGCCTGCATTTCCTAATTTTATTTTCTTTCTAAAAGTAAAAAGGGGAACAAGTATAGCCTAAAAGTACATGAGCAGTGGACTGACAAGCCACAAAACAGTAGGACTTACATGGGTGTCCATTCCCATTGATTTCAACACTTGATGATCTATATAAAATTGCATACACTGATACGGTGGGATTGAATTGTATCAGAAGAAAATAATAAGATTAAATCTATTTATTTATTTTCTGAAGTCATTGTCTAAAATCCATGAGACAATTATAGAAGTTCAACTTATTCCTAAGTAAAGACTGAGAAGTAACCATTTCTTCATAAGTGAGAGATATAATTTAGCTAACAATTAGTATCAACAATTAATACAACAAACAAAACTGAGTCAAGCTTTTATAGTTTTGATGAAAGATGCTTATTAAAAATATTATTCATTTACAGTACATGTTCTAAATCCCTAAAATATTGCCTAAACAGCAATTTACTTGAGAAAATTGATGCATTAATCTGCAGTAAGGGCTAAGGTATCTATTACTTCATATCAGCTCAATCAGTTTATATGTATCTGTAACAAACAGTGAGTAAAAATTGTTTTGTTTGCTTCTAACAGCTAGAAACACTGTAAATTAATTCACGTAACAGAGAAGTTCTAGACCTTTACGCAACACAGTTTTTCATGCCATACATACACCCAGTTTTGTGTTATAAAAACACCACTCTGGAGGGCCATAGTAAACCCCTGAAATTATGTGGGGTACTCTGAAATGAAAAAAATCACACAAAAGAGCAATTTAGGTTTAGGGCCACAGAGCCACTAAACAGACTCAGTCAGAGGCTAAATCGTGTGGATTAAGCCAGTCTGCTCCAGAGGGAGCTAGTTCACAGCACTATGGTTGTAAATTAATTATACCATTTGACTTTTGGACTAGCAGCTTGTCCTTTGACTTCCTTCTGTTAACAGTATAACTTCAGCAGCCTACGTGCATCTGCCCTTCACCTGTGACTTCCTGAAGGATGCTGGATTTTGAACAACTTCTCAACACTTGTGCTATACCCCATGTGTCTGATGTCCTCTACTCGGCAATTATAGGACTGTATGTGAGCGACTTGATGAGTTTGGGGCCTCCAGGTGCAAAAGAGGCATTGATAAACTGGAGAGGGTCCAGTGAAGATCTGCTAACATGGCTGGGGGCTGGAGCACATAATGTGTGAAGAGAGGTTAAGGGAATCGGGCTTGTTGGACGAGCAATTGTTCCTCATTCGCTCAAATACAAGAGGGTATTAAATCAAGCAAGTCCAAAATAAATAAAATGTAGTTTTTCACACAACATGTCATTATGCCATAAAGCTTCCTGCCCCACAGTATTGTGGATATTAAGTCTATCTTACTTCAAAAAATGATTGGAAGAAAATAAGAAAGAAATCTCTAACAAAACCACTAAACAGAAAGACGCACTTTCTGTCTCAGAAAGAAATCCTGACTTTCAAATTGCTGTAGACTGAAAGAATCCTGAGAAAGTATTCCCATATACTTGTTGAATCCTTTCACTCTTCCCCAGGCATCTGATGTCAGGTATCATCAGGAATTACGCTAGATGGACCTTTAATCTGATGTGGTACGGTTATTCTTACGTGTCACATCTTTGAGACCCAGCATGACAGGCGAAGGAGGAGAGGGGGTCCAGACCATTCCCAGTGGAAGGATAAACAACTCATGCATTTACACTCTGCTCCACTAGTCAAGAGTGAAAACCCTGATCAGTTTGAGCAAAGGGAAAGAGAAGAAAGATTCTGCTTGAATCAAGCAGGCAGCTGAAGAGCCAAGTATGTGGGTGAGCTCTGAAAACTGGAGTTGTTTATTGAAGCACGTCATTACAACATACACAGTGTTGGCTGTTGAAGTACCCCTGCTGGGTCGGGGTAGGAAATTTGGTTTTCCATTCTCCCACTGTAGAGATGTGTCACTGTTCTGCATCAATATTCTTGTGTTTGAACCATCTAGGTTGGGGGCTAATGAAAAACAAAGGGCTGATAATCGGTGTTCTCAAAATGCAGTGAATTAAAGAATGACAGAAACAGTTGGAGGTTCTTTGTATTGTTCTTGGCTAAGAATTTGATTATCCAGCCAAGTTATGAAAGGAAAATAAAATACTTTCCTGACAATGTTAAACTGTTTAAGGGTACCTAGAGACTAAAAACTAGACATAGTTAAGGAAATAACTGAACACTGATTAAGTTCGGGTGGACAATTTGGAAGCTTATTCCATTAAAATTTATAATTTGTACATAAATCTTATTTCCACATTTTGATTTACATTTAAGAATAATTTAGAAAAAGCACTCAGAAATGTGGTGAATTATAATGCTGCACAGATTCTATAATGTCTTTATGCTCAGCAGGAGACAAGGAATTTGCAAAAGAATTACTGGGACTAATACAAGATAATTGGGAGATAATCAATCCTGATGCTTTGGGAAAAGGAATAATATACATTACATGGGCATCTGCAAAAGTATGTCCCGTCGTTTTTCCAAATCCATATCAACCCAGTTTACAAGGACATTGCTTTCTCATGCATAATAAAAAGAGTAACTAGGGAGTTACGTTGAAGGATATTGTTAGATTGCTGTTATGTTACTATTATTATTATTATATACTGGTACGAATACAAGCAGTGTGCTATATAATGATAAGAATAAAATTAAGCAGATGATTATTTCTTTAGTTCCTTTTTTTATATTGTATTATTATTATTATTATTACAAACAGAATACTGACATTAATCTAAAAAGCAGATGCTATTTGCTGTTAGAGATCAAAATAATGCTTTTAGAAAAATAAAACTTTTTAAAAAGATCAAAGAACTTGCTGCTGGGTGATGAATTTGATTATTTTTTCTATAATCAATTAAATTTTAATGCTGGTTTTAGTTATGCTCATATAGAACATAGATAATTAACAGAATTCTGCCAACTCTTCACCATGTTTAATGACTTGCATGCTTTTTCTGCTCTGTACCCTGTCTTTCTTTCCAGCTCAGGAGTTACTTTATCTATTTTTGTGTATTTAAAACAAGTCCCAGTTCCGATTACAGCTTTGGGGAATTGCATAAAATTGTCCACCACCAGCTGAATGCGGTCTTATAAAGTGTTTCTGATGACCTTACTGAATTTTCTCTAATGAGTCAAATAACATGCAAACCTCTGTCTCTAGCCTTGGCAAATTTTTAATGCCATTTCCCCTTCTAATTCTGCTCTGCATGAAGTCAAGGATAAAAAAAGCCCCTTCCAGGAGACAGTGCAATTCCACTTGCATAACTCTGCATACCACATCTCCAAATCTCTCCTTTCTCCTCCTTTTCAACAACTAACTGGCTTACTGTTGAAGTTGCCTTTCCCCAACATTGTCAGTCAACACAGCCGATCAGAATGAGAAGAAAAAGAGTGGGCAAGGACAGTCTGAAAATACTGAGTTGCTTAGATAACTCTTACCATGTTCACTGTAACTACCTCCTGCCCACTAACACTTCCCCAACTCTTCAACTCCTTCAACTCTTCTTAAAATACTCAACACTCTTCAACTTCCCCACTCTTCTTCCTCCATCCTTCCTTCAGTTGACAGGGCTCTCCACTTGCATGTAATTTTCATTATATGAGATGTGACCCAGGAGGCAACAGGAGAATGGTGAGCTCTGCAAAACCATTTTTAAAAAAATCAAAAAGTCAAATTTTTTGAATGGATCTTAATTCATAGAATCTGAAGCCTACCTGGCATTTGATGAGATTGGAATAGGAATCATCAATAGAATAATGAAAAAACAGTTACAGTCTAAGGCCCAAATTTTTAGACTAGATAATGACAGTCCGTATTGCTTTAGGTTTTGTACTTCTTTTTACTTAGGCACCTACATATGGACTTCAGACACAAATTTTAGGCACCTGTTTTTAAAAATCTTAGCCTAAAGCAATTTCGTGTTTGTGACATGCTGTTCACTAACATTGATTTGCTTCCTCAGTTTGAAATTTTCAGTTGACATGTGTTCAAAATCCTGTCCAATTAGAATATAGCCCACTTGAAAAGCTAAGTACCTGACTGGTTGGAAGATTATATGGAATAGTATACCAAAGCAGTGATTTTGGAACTGTCAGACCTGATCAGGACAAAAAGCAAATATATATTAAAACAGGATATAACCTTTTGGAAAAAAAAAATTCAAATACATTTATTTTCAAAAGAAATGCTTATTTTATTCTTTATTTTATTTTCACATGTGCCTGAAGCACAAATGAGCACATTTTTTTCCAGTAGGAATGGAAAAGATGGAAGACCTGCTGATTTGGCTGTTAGACCTCTACACCTATAATTCTGTCACAATGGGTGGGAATCTTTAGGGTGAGTGGTAGGTAGGACTGCGTATCATCTAGCAACCCTGGAACAATGGCCACTAGATATGCACAGAAAAGCTAAATTGTGTATCACTATGAATATGCTTATTTTATAACCTGTGCAATGTTAAGTCAATCTGTATGTATGTAGTAATGTGTTGGGACTTACCTTCATCTGAGCAGCCAACATGTTGTACTGGGCATGGCTTTCTAAGAATTATCAGTTTCAGAAATTTAGAGGTAAAGGAAGGCTTGGCAAAAAAAAACCCTATTGCGTTTATAGCCATTGGGTTAAGCAAAAATGACATTTAAAAAAGGAAGAGAGAGAGCTGTGAGCAATGACATTCAGCCCTGGACATAAGCCCCTCTGCAGGAAAAGTTTTGGTCCAACTCATCTGGCACAGGAGTTGTTCCTGCTTTGATTTTGAATCCTGTGACAAGACAAGGCTTTCTTTAAATTCCCAGCTCCCACACAGAAGTGATGTCGGTCACATGAAGTGTTCACAAAATGACTTAACAACTTAATATCATCATAAGATTTAATTCTCACAAATGACCTGTAATTCCAGATACTCTTCTAGTTATTCTCTTTTTGAAAATTCACTGATCGCCCCACTTAGGAAAGTGAGCGTTCTTAAGATAGGCATGCCTAAAAATGCCCAAATCACTAGTTGCTAGAAAAACACAGCTCAGACATCCCAAAAAAGGGAGAGGGATGAAAATCAAGAGCAGCCAAAGAAATTTTCCAATACCAATGAAAAAGGAAGCTTAAAATAATAAAGCTTATTTTAGAAGTTCTATGTGGTGCAGAATCTCATCTACAATGAACACTGAGGAAAATATAGCATATAAAAGAGGAAATTAAACTACTATAAAAAATTACAGATAAATTATTTTCTGAATGGTCTTCCATTAAGTTTATTTATTTCATACAGTAATAGTTAGATACAGTGAGTTTTGTTTTACTTTTATGGACTGTATTATTTTTACAGATTTCACAATTACATGGCCAGGTTAAAAAAATAAAAAAAATGTTAAAAGATCATTTCTCAATCTTTTTGACAGAAAAAGAGATAAAATGGAGAACATACTTCTCGGTAAATGTAAGGAGGAAACTGTAGTTCAGGATTTCTGCTGAGTCTTTTGGTATTTTTAAGTCTTTATCTGCTATTTACATTTAACACAAAATTTATAATTTCTCCACAGCCTAATGTGAAATGTACATTTCTGATAGCAGTTTCTTTCTACCTAAACAGATATGAGTTAATTTATTACTTGTATAGCATAAGGACACCGCTAGATCAGATTTGCACAGGGTTGTGCCACACAGTGTTTCGCTGGTTCCCCTTGCCCAGGCTAAATGTTCCAGGCATTTCAGTTTTGTTCCAGTCTTTGTCTCTCTAGAAAAGAAATTGGCAGTCATGGCAGATTTTGCCAAATTTAATCTTCTGTTTTCTCATCTCAAATAAAGGAAATGTAAGAAGGCAAGGAAGTTTGTGAGAAATGATAATATACACGTATATATTTTTCAACATTATATTCCATAATTCATATTTATTTATTATTACAGTGGTACTTAAGTGTCACAATTGAGGGTGCCTGTACAAAGCTGAATATTTTGCAGCTATAAAATGTAGCACAGTTGCTGCCTAGAACACCTACAGCTGAATGTAGCTCCTGATGTAAATGGGATCCATGTGTTTGCACTTGCAGTCTGGATTTTTCCACTCCAGTTATGCTTCTGTAGTCAGACCCATGTTTTTGAAACCTGGTGCCAGAATCTGTCAGTGCAGATCCAGTTGCAGAATCTGGGTACATTTACATTTCTCCGTTTTTTATCAAGATACTCACTTTGTAACAGCAATTGCTTTTTCTACTAATAATGCTTTTTTCCTCCTTTTTTTTTTTTAAGAATCTAAAAGTATCAGTATCCTTGAAACCTACAGTAGGCATTGACTGGTGGTGCCTGGTACTTAGATGAAAAGAGGATTTAAATCTTTCAGCCCACCAATTACGTATTGTTCCCAGCCCCGAAAAAAGAAAAGAAAAAATGAATGACAGTGTAAGTCCCACTAAATTTCACCACTAAGAGGTACATTGAAAGCACTGGTACTTTTAAGGAAAACTTGCAAAGAATAAAGATGTTCATCTCCAGCAGTGTTAAAAGTAAAGTGCAGTTGTGCACCAAATTATCCTGGTCAGAGTGATTGACCTTGGGACTGTAAGGAGAACTTGAGTGACAGGTTGGACGCGGTAGTCTGGGTCTCACCCTAAACCTGAAACCCTTTCAAAATTCCTTTTCCTGCTCCTTTGGTACAGGGCTGTTTAATTCTGCCTGCTGATATGTTCGAAACCCTCACTTGCCTTGAAGGTAAATATAGCCTCGGGGGGCCTGCAATAAGATTAGGAGTGAACAAAAAGGTTAAATTGCTGTCTTGTTGAGAAGTTTAAACTCATGCTTGCAATTTGCAAGTTGCAACCCTCCTTCCAAGCCTTGCCGTAGGGACTAACACAATCTATTGATTTTTACGAAGAATCAATAATCCTAAAAAATGTGATTTCACTTCTGGATGCTGATAGTATACAGTTGAAACTTAAAAAATAAACTCAGAAGAATGAAGAATTACTGAAATTAGTAAGTTGCACCCCTGTGCACTGTTCTCTACATCCAAAGAGAGAAAGGATTTCTGTGTGTTAGAGTGCAATAGCCAAAATAGAGGCACTAGAGACAAAGTTAAGGGAGAATAGTGGCATAGAACTGCTTTAAAAATCAAGTAACCAATACCGGGGGGGGGGAAATATAGGCCATATCTTCAGTTCCTAATCATGGCTGCTAAGTGGTGGGTGTAGATTATTAGATCTTAAATTATGTATAATGTGATTTGTGATTTGCTTATGAATCACTATATAATACCAGGGATGCTGTAGTTAACTGAGTCATCTCTTCAGCCACAAGATTGATCATGCACAGCTAGACTGGACTTAATAAGACAGAGCTGACCTCCATGGGAGCAACTTCACTGTGCGACAGAATTTACACAGCATTTAAATTTACTGCCCCAAAGGTAAATGCTAAACTCAGCATACTCCTAACTAATTGAAGAATTCACACCTATTCACTTCCACTTAGTTTTTTTTCTCTAAGAAAACAGGCAGTCAGATATATCAATGTTCTTTCCACCCTTGTTTTTTATACTTGTGTAGAAACAAAGACTAGTTTACAAATTTTTAGTAATTTTAATTTAGGATTTGATTCATCAATATATCCCTGTCATACGTTGGTAGAGTTCAACTGAAGTTGGTGGAGCTTTTTTGACATAAATACAGTGATGAATAAAGCTTTTTAAGCATTGTTTTCAAAAAGCACTCAGGTGATTCACACCACTAACTTTTTCTTTTTTTTAATGTTATTCTCAGAATACTTTTCACCTTATCTTTTAAAGTCGAAGGAGAGAGAAAACTTCTCAAGAGAATAAATCAGAGTACCTAAGTTTGGGCTTGTGCCCTGAACTATTCCTTAGGTGGAGGCTATTTTTCACCACTGGCCATAGATCTAATTTCTTCTCCTTAAAGTCAGTCTTTTCAAATGCACCACCCAAGTATTGCTGCTATTAAAATCAACAGAAGTCTTACAGCAATGCTGAATACTTTTGAAAATCATCCTTTTCGTATCCAAGTTACTTCTTTTGCGTGCATTCACAGAATCTCTTCAAAGTATATAATCTCCTGTTTATTTTCCTCAGCGCCTCTGTTTTGCAGCTATACTGCAAGCTTTTCATCCACTTGCACTAGTTGCAGGGAGTGGCACCAGACCACGACTAATCCACCGTGTCAGAGTGCAAATACCTCCTACACATCAGTCAGATGCTGTTTACATAATGCTCTGTTGACTCAGTGTAAAAGATGGACAATTTGCAGGAGTTTTACTTGTGCAAAACTACTTGCAAACACTGTAGCCATCAACCAAGTCAACTACCATCTCACTTATTACATTTAAATTTCATGCAAAAGAATCCATTTCAAGAGCCATAGTGAAGTTCTGTGGATCTGGTTTGTTATTATTTATTATTCTTATTATGGTCATCATCATCATTATTTTCAACTTTGCGCAATACCATCAGTAAAATGCAACATGTAAGAGTCTTCCACCGTATTCCATAAATGTCCAGAAGTATGTTTCCAAGTCCCTTATGAAAAGTGCTTTCCCGTGGATAACGTCTATGTCACGCAAACTCAAGCCTGATGAAGCAGATGCCTCAGAGCATGAGGCAGTATGTGCACGTACCAGCTGGAAAGGCTTCTTGGCACTGAAGTGGTCCCTGAAGCAAAAGCTTAGGATTAGGAAATTTAAAGACTGAAGTAGATAGATCCTGTATGGATTTCCCAATAGCCCGTAACTACTGATGAATGTTAGTGCAATAAGAATTCAATAATTACCTGATTAATATGAAGCTTCATCAAAAGATATGAATCTACTAACGCTGACAATGATAAATACATGCACAAACTTTTGCAGGGTCAGGGCTATATCAAACTCTATTGGAAAGCAGAAATAAGTTTTGCAGACATGAATTAGACTGTGATTTCAGTTGGTCTCTCATCAATCCTGCCACTTCACTTGAAATCCCAGCGCTGTCTGAAACTACCCATGAAGTGTTCAGCTAGGGCACAACGTGCTGCACTGAAAATGCCTGAACTGCAACAAACTCAAGCCCAAAGGCTGCCCTGCTGTGAACTGCCTCTCATTTTATTATGGATAAACTAAACTGCATCCTAATATTCTGTATAATGGAAAATATGAATGAAAGAAAACCTGCGATATATTTCTGCTGATATATTGTAAGATCATTTACGTATGTACTGAAACTGTAGTTTCTCTACATACTGTGAGATGAAACAAGAAGGCTCCAGCACCAGTAGCTCTAGCTCAAATTCCACATCTGGAACTGCTTAGTAATGTATACGTAAAAATTATCTTGATAGACAACACAATATAATCCCACTCAGACAGCATTATGCTCCTAAGTAATGTTGCTGGCTCAACTCACTAATTCTAACACTATCACTAGATATAGATTTTCTACTGTTGTATTTGCCATGCTTCTTAGTTAAGTTAAGCTTTTAGTCAAAGACTGGAGGCATTGATCACATAGAAGGACACTTGTAACCTAGGAAGTGCATCTTTCCTCAGATTAATTCCTCCTGCTGGTTTATGAATAGCTGATGTCCCAGTATAACAGAGAAATCCAAGCAGCTGTAGCAATTAGACATGACAAGACATTTTCCACATACTGTTTTGTCTAATGAACTGTCAGAGAGTGCAGTTTCCCTGACTTCTAATTGCTGCACCACCCACAGTTAGGACAAGTTCACCTACTTCTTCTGTCTGGGACTTAATTCATCTTCTCAAATGCTTCCTTATTAAAAGTGATGGGTCCCAGAATGGACATTTGCTAAACATTGTAATGTAACAAAAAGGCAATGTTATGGTAAGCAGTATCTTTTGGAGCGGCCATTCTTTTTCACTTAGAAAGAATATTCATTTTCCTTCCTAATGGATCAAAATCTCTGCCTTCTCATCAAAAGTAAGTTCAGGCTTTATTTGACAAATGTTAAGTATTTCCCTTAGACTATCTTCGACAAAATAGTAGACTGAAAAGGAAAAAATCCTTGATACTGTCCTGTATCTAAGATCCCAAGGAAATTCTCCTTAATCATTTTGTTACATTTTATAAAGTTTAACTATTAAAAAACAGGTATTTCATTGTGACTATCGCTCAACATGCGTTGGGGTTGAATTCTGGCAAGTGTGGGAAATACAACTTTTTAGGTAAAATGTTATTCCATGAATCTGACATACAAAGCTGTTTGTATTATACTTTGTCAGAAATATTTTCCTTATTATCTTGTTCTATATTTACTATTTTATTAACAGGATTCTCGTCAAGATGAAAACCACATGATTTTGTATTCCTTTTGCCATCTACAAAAGTCTTACATGATGTGAAGGATGTTTTTACAGTAATGTTATAACGCATACAATAAGAACATAAATTAATGGTGAAACAAAGCATCTGCACACATAAGCTATAAGCATAAACTGTATATTTTTTGGTAATTACAGTGCTCCAATAGACATGAGACCAAAAAGTTAATTCCAAAGTAAAATATTCGGAACAAAAGACTTCTTTGCTGGTCTCCCTTAGCATATACTTTAGTTCTAGGACTAAACCCAAAGCAGGGTCAGTGCAATCCTTCATACTTAAATGATGTGTAGACACGTGCTTACTGATAGGCACAGGTTAAGGGAAGTTTGGGGAAACCCTACCAAGTTCAGCCTCCCACACTCACAGGCAAGACCGATTATTCTCCAGGATGGAAAGGCCAGTGATTGTGAGACAAACTAAAGTGCAATTAAAGTTATAAACAGGAAGATTAAGAGAGCATGAGGTGCTCTCTGCAAGAGTATTTCAGACCTGTGGAACCCCCTCCAGAATTTCTTTATAAAGAAACACCTGCATCACCTCAGACGAAAATGCCAAAATGATGACAGATATGAATATGTGTGTGTTTTCAGATAAGTGGGAGGCTTGCATAGAGGTGGTATGAACATTTGTGGTGGGTCACGGAAAGGAGGATGTTAAACAAAACCATGGTCCAGGGAAACAAGAGGAGCCCAGGAATTCCCACAGATAATGCAGTGTGCTGAAGGAAATCAGGCTTCAGCCTGAGGAGTCGTTCTTGCAGCTGCCTGAACCAACCCTTTAAGCCATATGGATCAGTGAAAACATTAATCTGTTCTTTTAGGACTAAACCAAGTAATGCTTGCTGAGGAGGTCTGGCATAGGGAAAGAAAAAAAGTACTTGATGGCAGAAAGGCTGAGTGATAAGGCTTGTCCTGCTTCAATTTTTATGTTTAAAGATTATTAGTACTGGAGGAATATAAGACCATTTGAAAAACAGTGTTTAAAGATGCATAGTTTTGCATCTTCTGTGAGGTGAGAATTTTATGTATATAATACAAAATTTAGAAAGGAGATAATATCTGACATGAATTACTAGACGTGCTCAGATGCTACCTTGTGTTCAAGGTGGAACTACTTATTTCTGCAGATACAGGCTTTCCAACGTTCCAGCAGAGCAAACACTAACCCACCTCATCCTGAAAAACAAGAAAGAGTTTCCTGCATTGCCTTCCTATCATTTGGAATCAGTGTGATTATCTGCTGAGGAGGAAAATCTAATGTAAATATTGTTTTTAAAGGGGCAGTAATCCTATGACATCATATTTTATGAATCCAGAGAGGTTTTAAACATCGATATAAAAACCTTACTGGTCCTTATTTCAGTTTGGAAAAAATATCCATTAAATTCTCAGTAAAATAAAAGTCAGTAGACTTGAGTGCCAACATATCTTTCTTGCTCAAGAGAGACACTAGTAAAAGATGTAATGGGATTAAAAGATCTAAAATTATGTGCACTGGTTGAGTGAACTCGGGTCTTTATTACGTATCATATACTGAAACATGGAAACATTTGTTATACGTTGTTAGTTATAAACCACACAGACAGTCTTGATCAGCACAATTTTTTATAGCTGACAAAGAAAATTAATTCTGCAAACTATGTGGCAAACTGGGCTGTCAGCTACAGTAAATCTAGGCTAATCCCTCCGTGAAAACTCTCGAGACTACATTACTTTTTTAGTGTTGCTCTATAACTGTACAGGTTCTGTATTCCATTGTGAATACAAAGAAAACTATGTCCTAAAAATAATGGTAATTTATGATGTTATTAATTCAGTTTTCACAGCAATATCCATATAAACACAACAATTCATCTTTCATTAATTCTGATGGAAGATGAGAACATATAATTTACAGTGTCGGGGGGGGTTGTATTAGTAGGAAATTCCTTATGATACTAAATTTCACACTTTTATATTCCAAAGAACTGAGCAAAATTTTGCCTTGCAGTGCTAGTAAGACCATCTCAAAAAAATCTTGTGTATTTTTAGGCAGAAAGCAGCTGCTATGTCTTTGCTCACTTTTTACCCCACTGCCTGTGCAGTTCTTCCAGAAATTAAGGCTACACCTTCATGATAAAACAAACAAACAAAAAATATAAGTTTGGTTGGTTGGTTGGTTGGTTGATTAACAGGAAAAGACGACAAATAAATAATCAGACCTATCACTTTTCCAGGACATATATAAACAGGAACAATTCTACAAAGCCAAAAGAATGCTGTCTTTTAGATTGACAGAAGAGTTTTACAGTTACTCTTTATTAAAATTCTGAGGGTTTTGTCTTCATTCTGAGACACTTTTTTTTCTTGACTAACAAGAACCTTAGATTTGTGCCAAAGTGATCTTAAGAGGTGGTACTTTATCTTTTTACTGAATTCCATCATTTTTCACATCTGCATAATTATATTTAAAAGGTAGAATTCACACTTAATGTGCAACACTATTGCTAGTAACAAGCAAGTATCAAGCAACACTATTGCCTGATAACTCACAAATCTTGAAGGACTCGGATGCTCTGATTTATTTTACTATCTCTATTTTCAATAGATTTGGTGTTACCTGCCCATCTCACCATTTTTCTCCCAAAATTAAATGAACTGGGGGGGGGGGGGGGGGGAGAACAGCAGCAGAAAGGCTATCTGTCTGGTTTAGAAATATAACTCACTAACCCTCTATTAGAAATCACACATTAATAGTACTTCATTTTATGGTTTTTATTATAGCTCATTACTCGCCTGGATCTCCTTGTGGGCGCTTACCACAATAAAAGCATAGTTTCCATACCTAATATTTTGCATGCTAATCATATTTTGCATACCTAATTAACGCTATACAGATGAGGACTACTATACAAATAATATTACACATCCCTAAGTGCTTGTTACAAGAATGTAAAGCTGCTTTTCACAGGAAATACAACTGATAGCTTGTTTGCATTTCCCCTCAAAAATATCAGTGCAAATCTGTGCTATTTTGCTATCAAAGAAAGCTATTTAATGGATTTCACAGCAGAACAGCAAAGGCCACGTGGTATTAAAATGTATACCGTTGCATCTGTTACATCAGTAAGTCACTTTGATGGCTGGTCTGTCTAATTCTCCCATCTCTATTTCTCTCTTTAAGACCTTAACCCAGTTTCTGTCACTAAATCTTTTGTCAGTGAGGTAAGAAGCCCATTGAGCACAGGTTTAGGGAATGGCAATAATCCTGAGTGAGATTTTCCTGCAAAGGGAGCGAGGGAGCAGACGATTTCTGTCAAATTCATGTCCTCGGAAATGGTGAGCCCTCACCAAAGGTGCATCTTCCTCTTCAAAAGAGGAACATGTTCACACATTTACAAACCTCAGGGAAGACTCCAGTTAATGGCATGCTTGATAGATGTGGAGAGCAGTAGCAGAGGAGAATAGAGCCAGTCCCACTGGAAATGACCCACCTGCCCCCTTGAAAGCCCCCACGGAGCTGCCCAGAGCCACCTAACCCTTGGGGCAAGGGCTGCTCTGCGGAAAACAGCATGGCTGTTGATCACAAAACAATCAAGTCTTGTCAGATCCCCTTTGGTTCCCACAAATCCGAGGTTCCTGCATGTTGGAGATGAGCGAAGGCAGACCCCATTAAGATAGTTTGGAGAAAAGAGACATCATCTGCATCCACAACAGATAAATAGTTTTGATTCTCCATATCATCATGGCACAATCTGTGCCCCTCCTTTAGACTAGCGTAACTCGTATGACTATGAGCTAGTCCTGGTCATAGTCTCCAAATGAAGCTGCTAGGAAATGGTGCCACAAATGTATAATAGAATGATATACTAATTCAAATAAAAGACATGAAAAAAATGTAAATGTTAATATTTTTAAAAATGCTTCATTAAAAAATGAATTGGCTTTTTAATTAACCAAGACACTGATCCAGACTTTAGTGAAAGCAATGGGCTGCCCTGCTCCCCTCACCCCATTCCAGGAGCAGTTGCCTAAGGACATGAACTTTCAGTGATATTTCAGATCTTCACGGTGTCAGACATTCACGCAGGACCGACAGATATAACAGGACTAGGAGACACCCTCACTCTTGTGCAGGTGGATGCCAGGTAAGAGACCTGCAGTATCTAACGTGGCTTAGATACCTATGGTAAGAGTAACAAATTCCCACCACCTTGGGGAGAAGCCTATGAGATACAAGTCATCTCAGATTGGATGGAGAAGCCAAGTGATTCTGATAATCAATCCCTGGGGGAAAAACAACCCAACAAACCCAAAAGCTTTGGACTTCTATGCAAACTGTGTAACTGCCTTTGACAGTTTTCATATTCTTTCCTGGACATGCGTTTTCAAAGCCATTTTGTGCAGTACTTCATAAGAACAGTGCACACAGCGTTTGGTAGATTTAATGATTTATTGTATACAGACTGTACAAACTATATAATCACATAGCATAGAAGTATAGTATTTTGTTTTATGGATAAATCAGTGTAAAAATAGTTTATTTTACAGAGATTTTAAAGACTAAGACTTCTGAAGAAGTTTGGGAGAAATTTGTCTGTTCAGGAAATGCAGCAATTTCGAATTACATTTGATCAAAAGAAGCAGCATTCTAAATCAGATTTAACTAATCCTTAAGTGAGGGTTGTTTAGAGTGGAAAGGAATCAGAGCTGCAGTTAGAAGATGGGGCCACAATGAATTCTTCTCATAGCAAGAACTTACATTTGGAATTCTGCCATCTCCCTCTCTGACTGATGTTTTTCATGTGATTTCAGCCTTGCGTGAAACAAGCAAAATAAAATAAAAAAAACCCAGATCCTCTAGGAGTACGTTAAAATCCGGAATTTTGTTTGACATACACTAAAATTTAAGACTACTGACAATAGAATCTGCAGATTAGTTGGGAATATTCAAGTTCCCTTTGTTCTAACTACATGAAGGAACCACTTTCCTGACTATGGGACTCTTGAGAATATTGTCCTCTGATGTGCTGCTCCTGGCTTGGGGAACGAAGTGTATTGCTCAATACCGAGCGTGATGCCTAGTGGCTGAAAAAAAAACTCATTCCATTTCAAATGACTGAGAATGGATGGTTGTGTTCCATTTATTTCTTCTAAACACATTTAAATTATATTATTTGAAATTATGTTTTTATATAAGGCAAAGGGAAGATGCAGATAAAATCTACAATAATCTTGTTCCTATACAGGTTTTCCTTAAAAGACTGCATGAAATAATAAACATATAGCTGAAATTGAATATAGTTTTGTAATCTTTATATGGAAAGCCAAGGTCACATTAAGGTGGAAAACAACATAGAAATTGAGATGGAAACATTTTAAGAGTTTAAATTGACATTATAGCCAAGAACAAAAATAGATTTAGGCTCCTTCATCCACAGTACCTATATTTCAGTCTTACGCAGTGTTTTTCATTCAGAAGTGTCCCAGAGAAATTCTGTGGAAACATCAAGAAGTAGGTAGAATTTCCATGGCCCTTTAGTAATGAAGGAAAGCCTTTGTCTTTCTGGTCTTTCTCTAGGTAATCATTTCTGAAATGGTTGGGGTGTCATGCTGCCCTTTAGGTTTACACTTAAGTCCATGGACACATGGTTTTAATGAATTTTAATGAATCCTTAGGAATTTTTTAGCATTAGTCAGTAGTTTGTAGTAGTAGCACACACTGTGCATTAATAATAGACATATTTCTATTTCCAAGCCAGCTATTGAACAGCGTATGTTCTTCTTAAAAGCATAGATTGGGAAAAATGTTATACTAATTGCTCTGAAAATAATAATAAAAAAGGTATATATCAATGGCAATGAAGTTGAGTAAAAGGGAATTATTTACTGAAGCAGGGCCTTAATTCAGCAGTCCATTGGTAGAGAATTTCAAAGTCATTTGTACATGAGTGAGTATATGGTGGGTCAGACTTTATTTATTTGAAGTTTTAGTGAATGTATGTGGCCATGATCACTCTGACTGACTTTCAGCACTGAGTGAAGCAATCAGAAGTCATCTGGAGGAGGTGAGGCCCCATATCCACTCACAGGCAGTGTTAGATGCCGAGCTGACTTTGGGGGGGCTGAATGTCCTTCAAGACATGACATTCTTTCTCCTTCGGTCACAGAGGACAATTTTAATTAGGACGGCTGCAACCGGATCAGCTAGTCTCCCATTCTAGACAGGTGTCTCTTGTGAGAGAGGATGATACCAGTCTCTCTCTAGACCCTGCAGTTGGGTGTGTTTATCTCTAAGGAGGTCCAACTCTATTATCTGACATGAATTGGGGAAGAACTCTTCCTATCTCGGTTCTCTTGCTTTTATGAGAAAGACGACAGAGTTTTAGGGACTATCTAATTTTTGTTCTTTTACCATGAATGAACTAGAAATAACTCGATGCTGTGATTCACAGCTACACCACTATTATTATCATCCATTTTTTCTGTGTTCAGTAGACCGGTATGCAAAGGACCTTTTGCTGATGTTCAATGACAATGATGTACTGGGTCACTAACGAGAGCCCTGTCGGCTGTGGAGGAGCCACATCCCATGTGCTCTGGATCCCTACGATCCTCCAGGAGAGGGGCTGCTCCACGAGGCAGATGAGCCAGAAGCCACAGTGACCCAACCAGCAGCAGGGCAGACCCCTCCCCAGGAAGGCCTCAGCCCCGTGGCACCTGAGCAAGGCAAGCAGAGCAGGGCTGCTGGCAATAACAGGTTGTGCCAGCAGTCCAGTGACCTTCAGAAAAATTCGTATCGGCAAGTCAGACCCAATGTCCGCCCAAGAAGTCCATCCAACAAGTCAGGAACAGCAGAAGGCAAACGTTGGTCTGGAGGCAGCAGCGGCACAGCCCAAGCAGGGAACGGAGGCTCAGCCTGAGCTGAAACAGGGCTCCTGGGCTGTAGCAAGGGAGTGAGAATGGTCCCTGGTGAAGCCAGTCAGGGCCATTAGGACCTTCTTACTGCAGTGGGAAGCAGTCCGTCCTTACTGTCTCCAGGCCCTGCACCGCCTGCCTTTAAACTCAGGCATTACTCACAGTGAAAGGAGAGATGCAGCAGGTATAAATCAGTTGGTCTGCAGTGTAGAGAGCCAAGGGCCATTATCATGATCTATTATTTCTACTACAGGAGCAGCTGCGGACCAAGGTTCCACTGTTCTTGGCAGTGCAGAATAGAGCTCTTCCACACACGGGTCATGGCTCCACTTCGTAAGGAAGGTAAGGAAACAAGGGCATAAAGGGGGAGAAAAATGGGTGAAACGTATAATTCTGTGCAATGAAGAGCACTCTCACACCAGCTCCTGTTTAAATGGTTAATGAGAATTGCTCAGTGTTTCTTTGCCCCCTCCCCTGACTGAGGTTCATAAAGCCAACTGTGGGAGCTCTGAACTGTTGAAGAGAATCCAATAAACTCTCATTTTTCTTATTTAACTTGACAATTTAAGTGGTTTCACTGTTTATAATGTGTATGTTTATATATGTGTGTGTTTATCTCAATATACTGGTGATGTCTTTAATCAGCTGTACTGGGCTATTTCTTTTGGGGTTTGGTTTTTGGCTTTTTGTGTTTTTCCCCAGTAGATTGTCTTTCTGATTTCTGATATGAGAAATCTTTTGGATCATACAACGTGATAGCTCTTCCAGAATAGTCCTTCTTTGAGTGCTAAGATCTAGTAACATTCTCATTACGAGGTATTTCCAAGTTAGTCAGGAAGTGGGGGGAGAACAGTGATAATCAATTACCAGGACAAAGTAAATGTTGCCTTCTGACGTCTTATTATAAGAACATAACTCACATCGCCTACCTAATTTTTATGACTGACCCTTTCCCATCTATACACAGTTCAATTAATTGGATATGACTATTTCAGAAGACTTCTGTATGTCTTACTGTTTTCTTATGACAGCCTCTGGGTTCAATTAAATTAAAAAGACAGTGTTTGTCTTGTTTTATTTACTTTGCAATGCTTAATTATGTTGATAGAGAAATAATGTCAGTCTGCATGAAAGGTATCTGCATGAAAGACATTGATACCTATCTATATTCTGTCCCTGTGAAGATATGATTTTTGAGTGGAAGCCTACTATTAACTCTCAGCTTTCAATATGGGAGAGATTGAAATCCATCTATGCTCAAAAAATTTTAGCCTATTCAAGCATTGGCAGCCACAGCCATTCTGAGATGAATTACTGGTGACACAGTATTACTTTTTAGAACACACAGAATTGGTTCTGAAATGAACAGGGAACAACGAAACCATTAAATTGTTAAGCTTTGTATATTACTAAACAGTTATAGGCCACATGCCTGGGAAATTACCAGAAATAACTTTTTTCTTCACCAAAGAAATGCCAGTATCTTTTATCTATATCCAAAGGAGGGGGAAAAAAAAAGCCATAGAGCAGACTAGGGACAAATTATAGGTGCAGTCTGCCACATACACACGCAGCTGTAAATCTTTTTGGTTGCTTCATATGTAGGTAGGAGGTTTGAGTGTAAAAAGACATCATACTGATCATCCTTTGGCCTTAATTTGGGGACTTCCAGAGCTAGCAGAGTGAGCCAATGTAATTCCAGCTAAGGACAAATTCATCTCAGTGGGAGCTGTAGCAGCAATCTGCATCACAGATAAAGAACATGAGAACATGAGATGTATTGCTAAAATGAACTTTATATGACTTTTACAGTTTTCAAGTACTGCTGAATGAAAAAAATATGTGTTCATATGAAAGTTCATGGATAATTAATAACAAAGATTGGAAGCATCGTGTAGCAAACTGAAAGTTACTAGCCAAATCAAAGTTGGCAAATACAATTTTTTCTAGAGACTAAAGTACCTATTGCTAGCTAATACTATTAGTTGAAGTACTGCTAGTAAAATACATTGCTAATTAATAGCACAGATTGAAACTTCAGACCTTTAAAGTGATGACATAAGTCATTTTGACTTCAGTATGGTTAAGATTAATGAATACCTCTTCATGTAAGTAGCAATGAAATAAATACATAAATAAATAAATTCCCTATTATGTTGCCAAATCTTTTCTAAAATTCAGCTGCACTAAGCAATAATTTATTATCAACTACTCTCTGTATTGAAGGCAGCTTCTGTGTTCAAAAATGGGCCAGTTACTGAAGTCACTGACAGCAACCATTCGTATTTCTTCATGGTTCTTCAGCAGCGAGTGGGGAAACTTGCTTCACTTCTCTGTGGTCTGGCATTCAAACAAAAGTTTAAGTTTTAACCTTTTTACAGTCCTTTAAATGCATTGTTTTCACCAGACAGAAGGTTCTGCTATATGCCTCACAAAAAAGGGGGGGGGGAATAATTCACACTTTCCCACCTCCATTTTTTTTTTTCCTGCTAACACATATGTGGTTGTATGTTGTGGCCAACGTATTTTGTAATTGACATTCATATAGATTTAACAGGCAAGAGGGACTAGCTCATTGGTAAACCCTGTCTCATTTATACATAAATTTATTGATCTGAGAGGTCACCCAGCATATAAATTTAAAAGTGCTGCAGCATTAATTTCTCCAAAATGCACGGAAACCTCCCCTTTTGCGCTTAAGTAGCCATCTGAGGCCACACAGGAACGGTCATGGCGTGGTTAAGTCTCCCGTTATTCCAGCCTTGCAGAGGCTGTCTTGTACTAAATGGCTAATGCATTTGTCTCACCGTGATGGATTAAACAGATGACCTGGAGCTGGGAGCCTGCAGAGGGTGCTTCATTAGGCTAAACCCCTCACATTCTCACCCATGCCATAGGTAGCTCTGACAAAAGGGTAGAAGCACAAAGATTTAGGTGCTCCTTCAGGATGTGAACTTATTACCCGTCTCAGGAGAGAAATGCAGTAAGAATACAATACTTCTTAGAACAGTACCAGGTCAGCCAGCATGGCCTTGAGTGTTATGGTGAAATCTTAACCTCAGTGAGTGTGGGAGGAATGCTTTCAATAATAAACTCCAATACTGGGTTTGGTAGAGGAGCTGATGCTGGTTTCCTCATCTCCAGAGATCTTTTCCCTTTGCATGTAATCACATACAACAGATTGTACTATCAATTTGCAGCTCCCTTCCTCCTTCTAATACTGATCTCTGGTACTACGAAAGGAGGAAGATAAATATTGATTTTCAAGAGGGTGGCTTGCCTCTTTCGTACAGCCCATCACTGTCCTTTCCAACATCTTTCACCATATGATCTGACACCTACCTGAAAATAGACCTGTCTACTCCCATGTGTCACAGGCATCAACACAGACAGACACTTTTAAGAGAAGAAAAGGAAAAAACACTGAGGAAAAGGAAAGATTAATTCTACAGACCTAGAAGAATCTATTCAGTCAGTCCATTAATTTCTTGTCAAATCTCACCAGGGAAAAGATTAACCACTTCAGAAATCACAGCTGAAGAGTCTGAGTTACTATCACTTTACTTCTTTAGAGAAGGAAGGCATGATGTTGGTCTTCGTACATATTGCCCTCCCAGATCCAACTAATGACCTAGCCAGCCCTGTATTGTCTCTTTCATAGTTCCCAGATATTCAGAGGCAAAACCCCTCTACTGCTGGTAATTTTTAAATAGAATGTCTGTAAGATCTTTTTTCCCTTAAAAATTCATTTATTTCCAGAAACAGAATCTTCCAAAAGAGGGCCAGCAGGAGCAGCATTACCATCACTCCTTCCCAGCAGGTCTGCACAAGCCTAGTACAAAAATAACAAGGTGCAGTAGGTGGTAAGGAAATGTTACTTGTTCGTGACAAGAGACAGTTTGGACTTTTAAAATTTTCTTCCTGAACAACAATTTGGGGGTAGCCAGCTGTTACTGTATACTTTCTTATGCCTTGCTTTCAGCTTGCCTGGAGTTTAAGAATTATTGTGGCCAGACCTACTGAACACCACAAATCATTCAGTTTCATCCAGAAAATTGTATTATGTCCAAACAAGTTCACAAAGTCATTTTATTACTCAACGGACTCAGCTTCACATCAGTGGCACAGATGAGACCAGTGTTTGCCCGAAGTCTTAAGAGGAAGGCAATGGACACGTGAGGTACACGTGAAGTGTACCCAGATGACCTCACCAAGATCTATGATATAAACAAAGCCAATCAAAAAACTGTTTAGCCTTCGCAACCCTAAATCAGGTGATCAGTAATCATTTAACACTAGTCAGCCATCTGAAAATAAAAATTCTCTGTAACCTCTCAATGCATGGGGCTATGCCGTTAATTGTCTCATCCTTGACAATAGCTAATATTTCATTCTCCAGAGGGAAAAAACCCCGACTTTTCAACAGATTTATGTAGGCTTCTCTGCATCTAAAGATGGGGAAAGGAATTATTATTAAGCTTTAGAGAATCATGTTTAATTGTAATTGCTAACTTAAAGCAAAGTGTTATTTGGCACTTTGAGTGTTATACAGGTGCTCTGGTCTTCATTAATGCCTACAAAGGTAGGGGATGAAACTCACGGGTTTTAAAAGCAAAGGGACCATCCCAACAACCCTCCGTTTCTTCCCTCTCCTTTCTGCCCTAGATATACTCAAACACAACCACACAGAAAATAAAACTTTGCTTTTAAATAAATTCTCTTCAAATTATATCAAACCTGATTCTAAAGTCCCTAATGGTAAGTACACCTTCTCCCTCGATGTTTGGTGTTTAGTTGCATTGCTACTCCTATGCTGCTAGGAGATGTCATTTTATTTCAAGTTTAATTTTTTGTAACTTCAACTTCCAGCAACTGTATTTTGTCATGTTTTTATCATCAGACTTGAAAATTCCTCCACCAGCCAATATGTCACCTTTCAGCCTCCTTTTCTATGAATGGAAAAACTAAGCTAACCTGAATTCAAGAAAAGTTGTGAGCATCCTTTGAATTCTCATTGTATTTTAATGTTCTTCAAGACTGAGCATTAGACCTGGACATAATGTTGCATAGAAAGGCAAGATCATTTCCCTTCTAACACTCAAAATTACACTTATTTTAATCCGAAGTTTGAATAAATCTTTTTGTTGCAACATCATATTTTCTCAAAATCCTTCATTTTACTCTCACTTCTAAAAGACAGATAAATTACATCTTTGTTTCATAAGTACTTTTGAAAATTCAAAAATGACTACAAACTCACTCCTTGACTAGCATCTTTTTTTTGTTGTTTGAAATATTTTTTTTGCTATAGTTATTTTCCTACTAGCACAATGGTGAATGTGCAACCATTAATAGTCTTTTTACAACACTCTACGTACAAACTTTCTTGTTATTTTATTCTATAAAATACAATATGTGATCCAACCACAGGAAATGTATGTACACACATTGAAATATAGATATTAATATAGGAATGACATACTGTACAATTCTTAATTTATACTTTAAAATTGCAGGATATAGAGATTAAAAAACAGAAAATGTGATCCGATCATTTTAAAGACTCTCTCTGGAACAAAGACTCCAATTTTAAAGACTGCAAGAAATTATGAGTCCACTGTCTGTCCAGATCAGAGAATAGTGAGAGATTACCTTTAACTCCAATACATCCTTAATTCTTGCTGGATTGGCTGTGAGATGATATAAACGCAGCCTATCTTTCTGATATCTTTGGGACTTTTTGAAACTCAAAGTTCTTCAGAGAAAACATGTTCTATAATTATTTATCTATGGGTATTTTCACATATAGAGATATAAATAACAGAATTAAGATATCTGAAGAGCGAGACTTATCTTCGCTAATTTAGTATTCTAAAAGTTAGCTACCTCATCTAAATTGACTGATTAGTGCATAGCACCCAAAAGACAGGCATACACCTAGTTTATTCATTCACACCTCAATTAGTTAATTAATTTACACCATCTGCCTCTATTACCATTGCCTCCTAGAATTTTCACCTCTCCAGGTGCCTAGTTCCGAGGTAGCTAACATTTCAGCGTCCACATCCCCATACCACTTTCCTAGGATGTAAGGGTAAGTGAAACAGGGGCGCAGGCAGGTGTGTTCTGCAAACAGCTGTTTCCACTGAGAGGGTTGCCGCTTGCCAGCTGTTCCCCAGCTGTTGGACACACTCTCTTACCATTATGCTGATAATGCTCCTTTGCACAGTTCAGGTGAAACAAGTTGGATTGCTTGGATGAGCTATTTAAAATGTCTGATCTTATTTTGAGTGAAACATGTTCGGGATCCCCAGGGTTGGGGAAAATGAGCTAGTTTAATTTAGGCAGTTTAAAAAGTAAATCCTGAATAACTCAGCACATTTTGACTGAAAAGGGGTGAATAAGCGGCACAGCTATGTGATCAGTCACTGTTATATTCCTATTTTAGTTGCAAATGAGACAGAATAAAGACCGAGGTAACTTACTGTTGGTACTAAAGCAACATCGGTAATGCACCTCACACCTGTGAACTCCTCATCTCCCTAGTCTTACAGAGATCAAACATTTATTGGAGCTCTCAGGCACAGAGCTGACACTCACAGCAGTTCAGTGTTTATTTACTATTAACCAGGTCAAGAATTTGGTCCTTCTTTTATTACCTCCTTGCTGTAAATCCCCGGCCTTTATAAACCTTATCAGAATTAAGGAAGTCTGGCGTCATGCGGGTTTGTAGCTCTCATCTGGATTCTCCGGTGTCTCCTACGTTTCAAGTGCCAGCCAAGGCGTTCCCAACCCCTCCCTCCCACGCGGACCCTCAGGTGTCAGACGAGACACTTCCCTCCAGAGGTGGCACCCGTAAGGTCTCGCTTTCCTCCTCCAGACACCTTTTCCATGATGCCCATCTTTGAGGCAGCTGAGGCTGTCGCATCCTGTTGCCGTTTTGTTCGGAGAGCTTTGGGGTATGATAGGTGTGGATACAATTACACATGTAAATACCCCCAAAATAATGATCATATATGTTTTGTTCTCTTATGGCAGTCCCAATGCATCACCACAAAACTAATACTATTCACTGAAAGCAAGAATTTAAGCTGTTTGCATGGAAGTGCTAAAAAAGTACATGATCCTTTGAACGCGTTGCAAGCATGATATAAGCTTCTGCCTTTATAATGACATATTTTGTTGAAAAAAAAGCATTCATCTTTAATCCAGATGGGGTTTTTTCAGAGGTTTGGGGTTTTTTTTATCTTAGTGTGTGTAGCACTTCTTGCAGAAGATTAGTGTGTACTTTGAATTTAAATATTCTGTACAGATCAGCAACATTATCAGAAATATCTCTGGGGAAATACTACAAATTATGAAAGGACTGAAAGCATTTTTTAGTTTTACATTAATACTCATTTAAGCTATAATCTTTTAATGATATTATACCATAAAAGCCTTTCACTTCATAGAATTCAGGAAAGAGAAGACTGTAAGAGATTCATTATAAACAAATGTTTGACTCCATCCTTGGCAGCAATATGCAGTATGTCTCCACTAGGTCTCACCTAGAAATGAATAGTGCTCCTAAACTTGACTATTTTTCCTCATTGATTATATATAAAATCTAGAAGAATAGGTTAAGTATACACATCTAAAATTAGACGAGAAGAGCCTCAGCCACAGAGTCCTGAAAAACAATCACTTTTGTACTCAGGCAAAGCTTTAACGGAAAGGTAATCTCTGAAGAAGTTCCTATTTTAGTCTGAAGTTATGCGAGCATTTTAGTATCAGCTGTGAAACTGATGATCAGCTCTTAAAATCTTTGCCTGGTTTTATGTTTCTGTGTGTTTGTTATGCAGGGCAACAAGTGCAATGGACATGTTTTTCTGCCAAAAGAGGTAGCGAGCCTGGACACAGGAGCTCTGATCATCCTCCCTGCTAGTCCTTAGCTCCCTTGCTGCTTTGGGCTGCTCTGGTTAGTCCTCTCAAAGACAATTCCAGTTTATGGTTCTGGAAATAATTCACCCTGGGAACTGATCCCAAAAGCCAGCATGGAAGAAGCAAGAGACAGAAGCAGAGTTTGGCTCTGGAGGAACCAGCAGGGTTTGCCCCTAGATGCACTTATGTCACACAGGACCTCGTGCAATACCACCCCTCAGTTTCACGCTATAGGAATATCACTGCTACATATTCTTACATTACATCAAAAACTTTGAACTAAAAAAAACCCCAAACCATAAAAAAAATAGTCTGACCAGTGGGAAATTCCAGAAGGAAACTCAGAATTAATTGCAAGGCAATTTACCATAGAAGAGGTTAGCTGTCAGCAAAGTACACACGAACTTGTCTGTACCTCTTGGCTTCTGGGCTAGGGATCTTTTCTGATTTTCACTGATTTGTTTCTCGGTGTAGATGCAGGCATTGGAAATGTGCCTGCTAACACTGGTAAAGATGAAGCTCTCCACAAACTCTTGCCCAGTGCACAGGAGAAGCCATGCCTTGGGGCCAAGCCTAGACGTCTTCTCTGCCTCCCTCCGCTCCAGCAGCTGCCAGTCTCCCCCCAGCAGCACCCAGTCTCCCCCCAGCAGCACTTATTCCAGGTTTCCTTCCAACGGGACGGTGATTAAAACCCAGCGGGGAGGCACACCTTTCCTCACTCATCTTATATGAAGTAACCAGAATATCCCCCCCGCACCTTCTCATTTGCTCATATTCTAACGAACAGAGATTTCTCTCAAGACCTGGGAAGAAGAAATCCTCTATTTCCCTCTATTTTCTGTGCGGTAAGGGAAGATCTTGTCAACAATGCCTCTGAGCGAAAGCATCAGGCCCGTAGAGGATCTGTAGATCTCTATTGATCCTTTTCAGGGTGCAGATATATTTAGCTACTCAATGTTCTGTTCTTTACTGGCAACAGAGGGAAAGTAGCTTGTACCAAACTGGGATAAATGAGAATTGTTATTCCATTCATGCTCTGATTCTATTCATTGGGAAAATTCATATCTGTGCAACAGATCTCACAGTCTTTAAATTAAGTTTGCTAAAAATCTAAGGTTTGGGGTTTTTTTTTAATATTTAGGGTGGGGTTCTAAATCTCGAAACTTGCTCTAGCCTATAATCATGTATTATAATCAAGCTGTCAAGCGTTTTCCTACAAGCTGCGGTAATTTGGGAAATCTTTCTATGCACCATTTGTGGTCTCCAGCTGATATCATGCTATTAAATTGACATATTATGAAATTACAGTGTGCGGATGTGACTTTTGATGCCGCAATACATGCTTTTCCTTTCCACAGCAGGGCAGCCCACGAGGATTTCTGTGCCTAGGCACTGAGCTATAGGGTCCTGACTTCACAGAAGGGTTTCAGATGTGAGCTGTGCGCTTGGGGAGAACGTGCCTCGGAGCCCAGAGCTAGAAGCAGTGCTAGCACTGTGCTCAGGCTCCAGCAATTTACAGCATATGAGATCCCATAAAACGTAATGCTAACACAACCGTCTGGAGAGCATCCAGTCAGGGAGGGAGCTCTCCTGGAGCTGTGTGCCTGACACAAGCCAGAATCAAACTGTGCATACTAATTTTGATAGAATTGGGGTTTCTTTTTTTTTTTTTTTTTGCTTTATCATGTATTATTAACACACTGCCTAAATAATTCCTTTAATTATACTTAAGACATTGAAAAAAAATGAAAGGCCCTTCAGCAAAGAGAAGACTGAGAACAACTTGACAGGTATAAACAGCAGGGCAGAACACGAGCTATTTAAGCTAATGTGTAACATGGGTACAACAAACTGAGAGGCAATGGAGACAGCTTTTGCACAGAAATTATACAGACAAAATGTATGCCAGTTTTCAGATGATGATGATGAATTTATGAAAGGGACTATAGAATCTAGGGACCTGTAATGACCCAGGTTCCTAGTTATGTTTCTATGTAGACTTGCTGGGGAGTTGAACTTTTTATGTTTCTGCATAGCTAATTGTGCTTTTGACTTCTTTGAAGAAAGCAAGCAGAGTAATGTACTAATAACGTTGGGGTTTCTGTTGTTGGGACTTACAAACTAATCACTTCACCAGTAACAGTTTCTCCTCTCTGGTATAGCGCACATCCCTCCCATTGCCTGGAGCAATGAGTTGGTTGGGAAAGACACAACTGATTTATTTTTCTGAAACAAGCTATTCCTTTTTACATTTTGGAATATTTGAAAACTTTCAGTTGTTCTATAAAGTGGCTGGAAATTATGGCAGAACTCATAAATCTTTTCTTTTTTCTTGCCCCCGCCCCCCCAAATATCTGAAACACATGTGTTTCCACCAGGTCTAGTGAACTCACTGGAGGCTAGTAAGAAAAGATTCTCATTCTCATGAGTGTGCCTGGCCCCGCTCCACAGTGTACAGGCAGCAGGAGGAGAGTGAGAGAGGCCACGCTTTCACCCATCCATGCAGTGCTTGGGTAAAAGTGTTCAGGATAAATTATTTGCTCTGCGTAGGTGCTAGAGAGAGGAGGAGACCATACAAGTATAGCTAAATAATGTGTCCTTGAAAAAAAGCACTTCAGCATGCAGCTTAGCAGAACCTTCAAATACTCCGCATGGGAAATGGGGGTGTTGCAAAACTAACACATAAACTGGCAGAATCTGGTCCGCTGCCAGGAGCTTAAGGGTATTCAAACTATATCAAAAATACATTTTGGGGGCAATTTTCATTCACATAATACATGTGAACCGTAATGTAATTTTACCTAAATGTTCACAGGTTGCACATTTTACCAGCAGAAAACTGGAAAACTCCGCAATATCTTTTTGGTCTTTGAATCCTTTAACTCCTGTATATCACCATATTTACAGAGCACAATACTCATTTCTAAGAAGTATTTGCTTATTTAAGACCAGCTGCTTCCTGACCCAAAATGCCATTTAAACAAGTAATCCTAGCTCTCTGACAGCCTTACTATTTGCCCTTTCAGTAAACTTTTTTTTTCTTTCTGGTATGTGAGCACTTGCACTCTCACCTGCAGTTCAGATCAGCTCCCGGTACCTCGGAAGGCTACTGCTTTGCTGTGAGAGTGTGATTATAAAAAACCCCTAGCTTTTATTAGCAGTAGTGGTCCTATTCACACCCCCAATCAACCCTGAAATTGATATTCTTCATCTGATCTGCATAGGTCATCTGGCAGGTCGCTGCCTGTGTTACATTACACCAGTGTTTTTCCACTAACCCAGTTAACAAGGTTAACTAGAAACGTGACGGACAGAAGAGAGAAGCTGGACACATGGCACATATTATTTGGTTTAGAAACTAGTAGAGGTTTCTCTGTGGGAAGAACATATGAATAAAAGATTTGTGACTTAGTCAAAATAATTTTAGTTTCTTGGGTTTTTTTCTGAATGTCAAAAATCTTGACAGACCCAATCATGTCCCTCTCTACCCTCTCAACTACAGCAAACTCACCTTGAAATAAACTGTTTGCCTGAAAGCAAATGGAAAAAAAAAAAAAAAAAAGAAGAAAAAAGCTATTTTGCTTGCTGGCGAGACTTGAGAGAAGAGTTTTATAAATTTAACTGCCAATATACCATCTGCCTCTGCTGCTCCTTTGAGCCTAGTTCTTCTAATTGTGTCTCTAACAGATGACAAAACCCCTAGATTCCTCTTGGGTACTGTAAAATAATAACAATTAAAACATGAATAATAATAATTAATGAAGCACACATGGTGCAGTAAGTCTGCAGTCTGAATAGGCTGCTTATTCTTCAGGAAGTCTGTGCATAGAATATTTTGTCTTGAGAGATAACTTTAACAGGCATTCCATTGGATGCCTGGAGCTGTGGCCACCAGGCTTGGGAGGGCAACTTTGCTCAGAAAGTGCCACACTGCAGCAAACTCTATGTTCTGCAGCACTTTATGCTCTTTAGTTTCTACTGACAATAAGCAATTTTAGCGGGTGAACCACCAACCAGCGGGCTGAGCAAGCTGTGGTTTAGACATGAAAGTTGTATGAGGATAGCTACCCTTTTTTCCACCCGTTATGGTCGGCACCTCAAAAGCCAAAGTGAAAAATCAGTTTATTGCAGTTCTTAGCTGTGTTCCGGTTAATTTTTTGCAGCTCTGCAAATTTAAAGCAACATGTTACTTCACATACTTGGCAATGGAAGTATTAGACTTATGTAACAGATCTGGGAAAAATCTGCTGGGAAAAAAAATCGATGTCACTTTTCCCAGCTGTAACATGTGCTGAAGGAACCTGGGTTATGAACTCCAATGATCTCCAGGTGATCTTTGAGCCTTTAGGATAAATGGTACACCATATAAATAAGAATAAGCCTTGGGCTTCTTTAACATATACCAGCAGGCTGGTCCAACTCAGTTAGACCATGGGCTGTTGCTCAAGAGTTACGGACCGGCTCGTCCAGTCCACCCAGCATGGCCAGTCTGGGCTGTGAGTGCAGCCAAGGATCGAGCTGTGTCCAGCGTTCAGGTCTGCGGCAGCAGACCGTGATGGTTAAACTCCACCTTTGTCCAAACGCTAGGGCAGAGGACACTCATATGGAGTTTTTCTGAAGACTTTTCTGAACCTTTAGAGGCTTTTGTTTCTTAATTTGTATTTTTAGTTTGACTCTTTCAGAGTGCCCAGGAAGAACTGTCTGGGGGAGAGGGTTAAAACTTGCATGCAAACTGCTGGAATTGTGAGTAAGAATACCTGTAACTTGTGATTAACTTCATGCAGTAAGCCATGTGTTCATAAATTCAGTCCATTATTAATGTTTTCCACTTTGGCCACAGCTGCTCAGTGAAGATGTTGGCTGTTTTTCTTCTCCCTGGTGGAGCGGTGGCTGTGCCCCAAAAGGCGTTTTGACATTTTAGCACTGAACACTGCTTTCAGCAAAATTATCCTCCCACAATATGGAATTTTCTTCTCTCTGCTCCATGAAATATGAAGCATGACTGTGAAATGCTTAATTTTCTGCAAAACTGAAGATACTAATTTTCCTACTTTTCCCGGTCCCTGTTTCCTGTTTAGTCCTGGAGTAAGGGTCACAGATGAAAAGAATTAAAAAGTATTTGTGCATATAGCTGCATGTCCATTTAATTGTCTCTTCTGGCTAATTGAGATGTAAGTAGCCATGAAGTTAGAAACAACTATTTAAAAAATCCTATATTGATGGAAGAAATAAGATCAAATACAACACCAAAAGTTCCTCCAGTTTACTGACATCCAGAATTTCCTCAGCTGGCATTAAAACAATGAACATTCAGGTCTCGTGGTCAAATGCCTTTTCCTCGTGTTTTTTTATTTTTCATGCTGACTGTAATCTAATAGTAGAGTGAAGCCCAGATAAATGATGATTATCTGCTTTCCAAGCCTACTCAGCAATTTTTGTCTGTTGCCTGAAGCTAATGACTTCTAAGTGAGTTCAAAACACTGGAAAATGCATTTTGTGTAAGAACTCTTCTTTTCTATATTTATTAGAACTTATCAAATGTGTTGCAACAAAATGCAACTGACAAAATTCCTTTTACTTATTATCTTGTTTGACAGCTTATAATCAGTGAAGTGGATTAATTAAGCCTCATGATTTTTATTGTAGATTTCTGATTCAATAATCAAGGGAAACTAGTAGTATGAATAAAGATAAATATAGAAACATATAATTTGCTTATAGACTTCTTCACGATGCACATTTCTGTTGCCACATTCATAAAGCACTGAGAGCTACATACTAAATTGCAGTTCATTTAGATCCAGGATTTGCCACGGATTTCTAATCTTCCATAGTTCTAATCTTAATGATTTCCCCTAACTACATAAAAATGAATTGGTCTGTATCTGCACTTCTCTTTATTATGCAAAGCAACTTTGCATTTAGCAGAAATATTTAACAACCCTTTTTGTTAAATGATCATAACATAATAACTACTTATGTAATCAATTTTTCTGAAGCCTTACTTGTATGGAGATCTTGGCGTGAGCTGTAAGCAGGTTTCTGCTGAATGCTGTAATAGAACATTTGTTTTCAAGATAACTTCCTATTTTCAGTTTTCATTGTCTCTATTTAATTTGGAGAAGAAAGCATATGCCTGCTTGCAGCCAATTTAACAACTAAATTTCCCATAAAAGCCTATGTAGAAATAGTCTTAGGGATCTTTAGAGATGATGAAAACACTACTAGCATAGTACCTGTATTAGAGTGTCTAAGAGCTCACTTTGATGGAATTACAATAAAATACAGTACGTCTGACACATCAATATTTATCTTGCTCTTTTCAGGTAAGTGAAGCAAGGTTCACTTCACTCAGATAAATGGTTTAGCTGGTGATATTCCCCATCTCAGCCAAGGCATGAGAGAAGCGGCTCCCACATGGCAGCAGTAAAGAATAACTGTCTGGTAAAAACTAAAAGTAAAGGATCCAAATGGCTTTTTCCAGGAGCCTCCACCAGTGGCTGGCCCAGGCAGGTAATAAGATTTATAATAACAGGCCAGGCATCCAATGAACCAGTCAGGACAACCAATTTTAACATGTGCTCCAAGCCTGTGCATTGACTGGAGGAAAGAAGTCTTACAGAAGAGAATCAGCTTATAGAAACAAAATGAAATATAGATCCCTAGTCATTTGCTGAAGGAAGCAAAGAAAGCATGATAAAAGCACAGGACCCATTAATTTTAAGGCAAGTCAAGGAGTCACTGTAATGGGAAAAAGAAGAGGCTTTCTCTGATCTTGGGAATTAAAGATAGTCTCAAAGGAGGCAGAGAGAATATTATATAAACAAAATGTGCCAGAAGCCAGCTCTGGACCAGAACTGTAAAACCTTGGCCATTCAAAGAGTTTAGCTAAATTAGGGGAGTATCTGTGGCAGAGATGTTCTCTAAGGGCATATTAGAGCAGAGCCCTCACTAGCAGCTATCACGTGCATTTTGTTCTACGCAGGCAGCGCAAGGGTCGGAGACAACCATTGTAGGGCTAAATCAATCTTGACCATTTAAAGACTAGTTCAGCTAAAGTTACGCTGTTAAACAACAAATGCTACCAAAAGAAAGAAATATATAATTTTTTGTTTGTTTCTGGAGAGGGTTTTTTTGCTTTGTTTTGTGGGTTTTTTTTCCCTGTGTGTACTACTTTAAATTTTTGTTTGATTGCGCTATATCTACCAGATCTCTGACCTAACCTATGTGCTGTAATAACAAAAATACCCTTGCAAATGGCTGTATAGTACTGTATCTTTCTTTGAGTCATTTACTGCAGATTATATTCTTCCTGAAATTGATCTAATGTCTCAAGCTGGTAAGGCACTATCTGAACCTTCACCTTCATTCTTTTTGCAACTGTTTCATTAACCAAAGCAGACTGAATATACGTATGGATTGCAGAAGTCCTCTAGGCTATTGGCCTGTTGTTTTCATAATCGTATTTTTAAAGGTCAAAACATCCTGCAATGCAACAAAGGTGAATGCATGGGGGAAACGAAAGATTCTTAATATTTCTCAAAGGCTGGAAGTGTTTTCACTTGGGGAGAACAAATTTTGAAAGCCAGTGTCACGAGCAAATTTTACACTGAACCAGCCACACAAGGTGCTATGGCATCTGCCTTGGTTACTAGTCCCTGCCGGGTCAGAGCTGGCTGCAGAAAGCCCCTTGTCCTTTCCAGTGACACTGAGGACATCCCCCTCTGCCCGCAGCCTGCCTTGCCGGCAGCATCTTCTGAGAAGTCAAATATTTACAGCAGAGCTGTAAGAAAAGAGGTCTGAAATCCCGGGGCAAACGGTAACAGGGTGGCAGGGAAAACAAAATATGGGGTAAAGTATAAACGCACAGTAATTCGCTGGAGTTTGCTGTGCAACACAGTATCAAATAGCATAATTTACAATGCTAATAATTCACGGGTGGTACAAGTTACCGTTTCCATCGCTTTAGACTTTTGCATCCAGTTACAGAAATAGGCTTGAAAACTTTCAGGGATCTGGATTCCAGGTCACCATACAGGCCCTTGCCAAGTACTTTGTATAGGATTTCAAAAGGAAATGCATCAGAGATTTAGAAATGCTTTCTTCCAAAAGGAAAATGTATTAATTAAGATTTGTAATGTCTGTAAACATTTCTAGGTAAGAGGTGAAATTAATCTTTAGTTTTAGTTCACATAAATTAACAGGTAGTTACATGATGCATGAAAGCTGTATGCATCCTTTGTTTTCATTGCCATACAAAAATTTCAATCACATTTTTTAAGGATTTTAAAAAGAATAAAGCTACAAATTCTCTCTCCCAGAAGAGAAGAGAAAAAAATCTTACAACTATGTATTTGAAAGCAAAAAGTCCTCTGCTGGTTTTCAACCCAAAGAAACAAAAGTAAATTCATATCCAACAAACCAAAGACTGGACTCTGGGGAAAAAAGGATTAAAACTTTTATGCACCTTAAGATATCAAAAAATATCTATAAAAGAAAATAACTCTAATTTTTACAGTGATGATTCCACCTTCTGGTATATAATCTATACCTACATCTAGCAATCAAGCTTCATGATCATCATTGTGCAAAGGAAGATGTAGGAAAAGGTACCTCGAGACTCAGAAACCTTGTCACTGAGTAGGACTCAGCTGGATGAGGATCCTACACAAATCCAGCCCAAAGGGCACCAACTGCTGAACAACTTCAATTTTAATATTTAGCTGGAGAAATGACTGGAATTCAGGTCCATGGCTTTACTGAAGAAACTGTTTTGCTTCTAAATGAACTAGGGAAAACAAAACTAAGCTATCACTGGAAAGCCAAAAATAAGAAAACAGCTCTTTTTATTTACGAGGGGGTTAAGTCCTCCTCTAAAGCGCTTGGGCACTCCAGCGGGATGGAAGGATTTTGAACAGAAGTGGTACTCAGGGCTGGTGGGACCTTCTGTCAGGCTAAGCGTGAAGCTTCCTCAGACAAATGCTACCCAGGAAATTCTCTCCTCTCCACATCAGAAGTGTCAAGATGATTTGCATCACCTCTACGAAAGTGAAGATGAACTTTCCTTACCACTGCAGGCTGAATCGTGTCAGACACACTGTGGAGTGATTTTGACTCATCTGTATTCTGTCCTCATTCTTCAAGTTGAAAGAAAAAACCAAAGTGCAATCGCTAGCAGTTTTGCTTCATTAGCAACACTTGGAGAAATTTAAACTGACCTCTTAGATGCAAAATGCTTTTCATAAAGGATAACAAGATGCCTTCTTTTTAACAGCTCAGTCAGGACTTGAATAGTTTTCAGATGACTCTGATATTCTGGATATTAAAAAAATATGTAGTCTGATAACTGATTTCTTTGAGGGGTGGCATTTTCTCTGAAATTCATACTTTGGGAACAGATCCATATTTTGCAAGCAACTATGCAGTTGATTTAATTAAGTTAAAATCCACCCAGCTCTCTTTCGGGAAAAATATGTTATTTAGTACTGCTTTTTATAACATTTTTCAAATAGATAGTTTCCTGAAATGGAATGGAAGATTATGAAAGAACCAAGACACTGCAAAATGGGATCTGAATATGGATTATTTAAAAATAATCACAGGTAGCATTTGCAAGTTTTCATAGTGCTTGGCTAAAAATACCTGCTACATACTAACAGCCCATTGTTTCAGGTAAAACATTGAACACTCACAGGGGAAAAATTTAAAGTTTGTTATTTAAAGAGATAAGTGCTGAAACACACACATACACAACTTCCTCAGCCAAAACCAACACAGCAGTTTGCCTCCTCCCAAATTCATCATCAACCTCTGCTTTTTACTACTGAAATTATTGTTGTGTAGAATTCATTATTTTGTAAGTTAGCTTTAAAGGCAATATTACATTCTGTCTTTGCAGTTCTGTGGCTATGTCTGTACTAGCAAATTAACTAAAGCAAGAGCTCAGATTTGAGTCCTCTGACGACTTGAACATCTATTGATAGAAGAGTGCTGGCAGGCTCTTAAATGAAATAAATATTACTCTCCCAAACAGCTTCTGTGCAAGGTTCAGGAATGAGCACATTTAAGGGACCGTTCCCAATAATTATTTTGCCTGCCACCACTCTCTTTTGGAGGCTAACAGAGTTTAATTGTTTGGATACAGACCATTTCACACCAGCTGGCCTTGCTGCCAGAGACTAGGTTTCAGCCCGTTTAGTTTATTGGTTAGACTAGCAAACTTGTTAGACTGCATCGGTGAAAAGATTAATACTGCCATGTGAGTTAAAACTTTCCTGGCTGAAGATAAAAAAGGACACATAAGAATGCCTTTCTTCAAAACTCACTTTCTTTTCAGTGTTTGGTGACAGACTGAACCTTGTCAGACCCTTACGAAAAGTCTTGCTGAAATAAAGGTGTCTCTGCTGTTTGCCTTAGGAAGAAAAATCTTTTTAAAAAGCAAGGAAATCTGGAAAGCCATTGAAAAAAAGATGTCTGTGTGGTTCAAAGCAGTAACACTTTAACAAACTTGGGATTTTTATACCCAAGGGGTGAATTAACAGAAATTTTCCAAAAGTAAAAATGTTCTTTTCACATCTGTTGTTTACAGTGACAGTTCCTAACCTACATCTGCAAGAAGCTCGGGAGAAAATTCACAGTACATGTTGGGGGTGGATGCCTTGAAAGCATGTTTATCGCCATCCCTGTGTCCCACCAAAATGGCCCACAGTGCCCAGGATCTCGCCAGGAGCAGGGCAGCCTGAGCAGGTCTCTGCAGAAACTCTCACTGGCCCCAGACTTTTAGCTGTGCTCCACGCTGTGGTCCAGACAGATGTACAGCTCTTAATCACAGACTGGTTTGGGTTGGAAAGGACCTTTAAAGTTCATCCAGTCCAACCCCCCTGCAGTGAGCAGGGACACCTTCAACTAGATCAGGTTGCTCAGAGCCTCATCCAACCTGACCTTGAATGTTTCCAGGGATGGGGCATCTTAATTCCCTGTCTTGGAAGAGGCATTGAGGATAGCAGTACATGTATTTAGCTCTCTTCCACTTATACGTAGAAAGGGACATTCTACACCTGGATAAAGACCCATTTTATGTTGCTCAGCACTTTCCCTTACTTTGAACAGAAATAACTAGTAAATAACAAAGCAGCAAAGTCTTGGCTGCTTCTGTAACCACTAAGTATCAACAATATTATCTCCCATTCTGATACTTACCCTTGTTTATCTACACCAAGAGGAAACAACTCATTTTCAGAAAGAGTCATACAGAAGTTAACAACAAAGGTTGCATTATGAATGAGACTGCTTTTCATCAAGAAAACTTTGCAGTCTAAAAGTCTCATACACCGTTTTCTGCAATCAATTATAAAGGCAGTTAAGCTCTCAGCTATGTATTTTTCTACATTTATATTTATATATACGCACACACAAATCTATATAGCTTCTCATGCACATATATACATGCATACACATATATATGTATATATATACTATATATACACACATAAATATACACATACCATATACATATACCATGGAGATATATATAAAATATATATATAATGCATAATTACTGCAGACATACATATACATATATAATGCACAATTAGTGCATTATATCAGTGCACAACTATGTATGCATATATATGCACTAATTGCCATGTAATTAGATATCTAAGTGGTGACACTGCTGCTCACAGGTTCAAGAAAACATACATATTCAGGGAAATACTTACTTCTAAATGGATATTTTCCAGAAACAAGCCAACAAAAAGTAAGAAGATCAAAAATGTAGCTGCAATCATGCAAGTTCATTTTGAAACTGTAAGCCAATTAATAAAAAGTAGGAATTTTATATTACTTGTCCACAAAATTTATCAGCATCTTTGTATCTTTCATAGTCGACACAGTCAAACTACACACTTTTAAGTCTATTTACTTAGTTCTCATTGTATACATATTTGAGAGGAAAATTCCAAATAAAAATATCTTGACATTTACCATATATATGTTACCTTCATGAAGCTTAAAAGTTGTGTGGGCAACAGCAAAATTTGGCTTTAGAAAGTAAAATAATTTGTTTCCACAAAAATGTACATGAAAAAGTATGGTTTTCATTATCTATTTAGGTTGTAACATACTGCAGGTAATAATTTTGGTATTTGTTTAAAACTTGGTTGGTTTTTTAATTGGAATTTCACATAACAGTAATTTCTTAAACAGAAGTGAAAAGTGTTAGCTCTATAAACAAACTAAATAAGCCACAATTAGGTTTAAATTCCTCTCACACCCAAGGGATTATGAAATAACACATGGGAGACCTAAACAGAATAAGTGAAAATAAATAATCTAATAATGCCTTGGTTAACTTGATAACAACATTTACCATTCAAAAGAATAATGTGCCATGCTTAAACCGGCTGATTAATGATTGACGCTGTAACATTTTAAACCTGACTGATTGATCTATCAGTGTTTTACAGCTTTTGTCGTGCTTGACTCCTCTGTTGGGCTGGGGGAAAAAGGTAATTTAGTGAGTTTCTTAGAGAGCCAGAACGCAGCTCAGAGGGAGTTTATTAAGGTTGGATTAAATATTTTCCTTCGTATGTATACATGTACTTCTCTAACAAGTAACATAAATAATGTTCATAAAAACTAGTTTGTAATCGAATGAAAGATGTTTAGCTCAGTTAACAAGCTGGATGTTCCATTCATTTTTGTTTGGACCCATTACAAAATATTATGTTAGTTCAGCGAGCTAAACCAAAATTCAAGTGAGAAATATATCAACTAATATCAGTATGATCTGGACCAAGCATTCATCCTTCATGAAAAGAAAAACAGAGCTGATTATTAAAAATCTTAGTTGTTAACTAGAACAAAAAAATAACTTTTATTGCACTCTTTTCAACAACAGTTGACTCCAGAAGAAATTCACAATTCCTGAATCTTCTCTTGTCTACTTTCTTTTGAAGGGAAGTTCACTTCTTGAAATTTCAAATCTTCACTGTGACTTGTTATTTTACCTTAAAATCTAAGCTATCAGTTTCATAACTGAGACTTTTCCTTTATTTTAAAATGTAGCTTTTACTCTTGCATTCAGAAAACCTGTTTAGTGAAAGCTTGAAATGTGATGCTCTTTGTAAGGGAGTATTTGTTACTTTAACGCTGGAAATGGAGATAAAATTGGGAGTTTAAACATTGCAGACTTTCAAAATATCTTACTGCGAATTCTGGAAGAAACTACCTAAGTTCTGGAATGAATTTTGCAGAAGGAATATGACATGACAGGCAGCCATTTAATTTTATTTCATGTGTAGTCATCCTAGAATGAATGAAGAACATTTATTAGGAAGTTAAACTCAAATGTACAAAAACTATGATGAAAACTAGTATTTTTAGTAATGTTTTCCCAATTATTCTTTATATTCCAGTTTGACCTTGAATATTTATAGCATTATTGACATTGTTATAGCATTATGGGGTGGTGTGCAAAAGTGTATCATATCATACATATATATAATACATAGCATATTTTATTAAATTTAAAGTTCATATTAATTGCATGCTATACTCTACCTGTAGACAGTCATAGATATGCATGTGTATTGACTATATACATAGGAAACTGAAATCAGATTTTGTACCATATTTTATCATTATTGGATATATTTTAGGTATTTGTGTATCGTAAGAACACTATTTTTCATGTGTCTGAGTGCTTTCAAAACAGTTTAGAAAAACTACGTTTAACTGCTCCATGTAAAAATAATTTTTTCTTCAGACAGTATGCACAAAAATACAGACTTGTGGAAGAAAGAACAAAATACCACCAAAAAAGCCACCACCCTGAGAAATCCTGAACAATGAGCTTTAGAAAAGAACAACAATTTGGTATCTCTTTTTCTGAAATGCTGAAAACAGCCTTCTGATAGTCCTGCACCCCAGTATTCAAACCCTGAAAATGTCCACCTGTGAAAAGGGTGGATATGAAAAGTGTGGGCTGATACTACTATATTTGCATCGCAGAGCAGGATAATAAAGAAAAGGTCCGTAGCGCAGAACTGCTGGAAGGTGTTCAGTGTTCTGGTGTGCGGACAGCCACAAGCAAAAAGTTTCAGAAAAGTGCCAAACAAGAAAGTACAGCGAAGTACAATAAAACATCTTTCTATAACATATCCATATGGTATGTCTTATCCATACCAAGTTTTATTTATAGTAAGTGTTTGAAGATCACGGGGGGGTCTATAAGTTACAGAGCTAAGTATATCAAACATGTATTTAGTTGCACAGTAGAATGTATTTGAAATCTTTAAGGTTCCCGGCTCCACTGTAAGTCTAGCTCCTCTTTTGGACCATGCTTCTTCTGACCAGCATCCAGACACATCTTCAGAATAATAAGACCACAGTTACCTTATGTACAATTTAGGGTTGGCTCAGAGCTTGATTCTGACCTGAGTAAAAAACGGGGGAAAATGAGCAAAGTGCCAAAGCAGTGGCTGAAATATAGACTGACTCCTGCTCACGGCTCTTGATCTGTGTTTTATAGTATATATATTAACGCCTTAGTCTCTTGAGTGTGAGTAAGTACATTCCTGCTATCAGATCAGGCAAGAAATGTGTGTGGTTAAGCTGATTGTAAAATAATTAATATAAGCGATAATCATTAAGAAGGACTGAAATAGAGGCTACGGTCAGATGTTACAATAAATACAGATTCACTGGACCACATCAAAATTGCTGAGGCCACATGGGAAAAGTAGCCAACTGGGTCAAATTTGTTTAAGAAAATGTATGATAATAACTTTGAGTAGACAGATTTTCTTGCATTAGCATGCTTAGCCTGAGAGCACATTCTGCAGCCAGTATGTATCATTTTTCTGTCTCTTGCTTATTCCTCTTCCATTTTCTAAGCCCAGAACCTGCAAGCAGATGCTGGCCCATGCCATGTCCCTCTTTGCCAGAACCACTTCTCAGGATCAGGCTTTCTTCACCCACCACCATGTCCTCTGAGCCAGAACCACTACTCAGAAAGACCTTGTCATCCTGGTACTCAATCAAACCACTCATACGGCTTTTCAAAGACACTTAAGAAATAGCTCCTTTTATTTTTATTCCAGACTCTCTGTCTCTTGACCATCCTGACACCAAAGAGCTTTATTCTCTCCCACCAAATGGCAACCAGAATTAAACCTCAGATGTGAGCCGATCCTGACAGAGAGTTAGGATGCTAACTGCTCTGAGACTGACTGCACTCTGCAATTTCTGTTTGCCATGTTCCCCACTGGACCCCTACAGAAGCAGTGAACCTGTTAGAAAGAGAGGGAGGCAGTCCAGTAATCATATATTGAAGAATACAATAGTCTCTTCTATTTTCTTGCCGAAGTCTCAGCCACTATGCATGAAGCCAGACTGCGATGTGTACTATATACAATAGCTAAGGCAGAAATAGCAAACTGGAGGAGGTTTGGGATAGAATGGGTAACTGCAAAGCAAAAGAACACAGTCTTGGAAGGGGAAATGTGAACAAACACCCAATTTAATAAGGTATAATTTGCCATCATGTAGGAAGGAGTCTGCAAATGCACGGTCCTCACTACAGAAGGAGCAGGAGCTGTTGTAAGCAATGCTAATGCTCACCGCTGATTCTAGCAAGTGCAACATCTGTCATTAGTTAGTGCTCTGCAAAGTTGAGCTGTGCTCAAACTTTTGTTTTGCATTTTACATTTTCAGTAAAGTTTTGCTCTTCTTTTTCATTTGCCTGACATCTTTACCTCAGTATTTCTAGAGGAACCGATCTGTTAGCAGGGCTGGGAAAATGAAAGACTGGGATGTCAGGAAAGGAGTCTGGAAAGTCAGGAAAGGCTGGAGGCAGACAGCAAAAAGTGAAGATAGGAACAGGAGACAGAGCCTATGAGGGACTATTTATTTCAAATTAATAAGCACACATGTTCACAAAGGGCAACCAGGCTTTTTGCACAAAATTTTCAGCAGAGCATCAAACATAAGTTAGCTTTCCTGGGTGACAGGGAAGAAATAAGGAAAAAAAATGTACTAGACACTGCTCTTTGCATTTGTCTTTTTCTCACTTCCAAAATTCAATCACATGCTCTTGCAAGGTCTAGCAAATACTGTGGAGGTCACCCTAGAAATGATGCCATTTACAGACTCTGCTGAGATTTATGCTCTATAAGCACCTCTTTCACTTCAGAAACTGGCAATGGAGAAATATGCAGACTTTCTTTTACTTTTCTCTGCATGAAAGACCTTGGACAGTAAGAGACAGTAGAGAGATGGAATAAGCTTAAGAAGGCAGGACTAGCCATATCACTGCAGCAACACCTCAGTGAGACCCGATGGAAGGTGAAGATAATTTTATTTTATAAAAACACTGAAACAAAATTGATTTCATGCACTTAGTTACACTGTCATACTCACATTCTCACAAGCACCAAGGAGACATCTGCCCATGCTGCAGACACCAAGACCCCAGGAATTCTGCCCAGGTTTCCTTGTGACTGCAGGAGGGACAAGGGATGCCAGCTACTGAGTCCTCCTGATGTTTCCTGCATCTTGCTTAGATATGCAACCCTATGCATACCTAAGCCTTTTGTCTGACTTTTGTACCCTCCTATGGACTGACTGTGACTGTGATTTTTACATCTCCATCTGCCCCAGGCAGGGAGTCATTAGGATTTACTCCTAGGTGTATTTTGGCTCCTTCCCTGTTCTTTGTCTTCCTTCAATCTTCTTTTAATGGCTTGAGTCTGTCCAGAATTGGCTTTTTTTAGGCTTTCCCTTTTCTTAGGCTGTTATTTTCAGAGCTGGGTGTCCTGAGAAGCAGCACATCTATGTGCCAGAGTCTTGGTGACCTCCTATTCAAGATGCCATTGGGACCTGTCCTCCTTACAGCCCTTTTCCTACCCTCTGGTGCTTCTGGTGCTTCCCTAGCCAGACATTTCCCTTATTTCTTCAGTCAGACTGGTCTTAAGGTTTCTGTGCCAATTTTATACATTAACTTGTATTGTTTCAAGAACCCTTTTGTACTCTTTGGACATATCCCCAGACACAGTGTAGAGAACAGATACTGGCTAAAGCTCTAGAAGTTTTTTAGGTTACTAGAAGACTTGCTGCAGTTACTTGCAGACCAGTATTGGCTATTTCACTCTGCTTTTTCAATAATTAAAATGGTTGAAACACTCAGTGAAGCTGAGTTAAATCTGATCACTTTTTTAGCCTGTCCTGAGTTATTTGCTTCTTTTGTTACAGTTAATAATAAAGGAGCTATAGTCTAAAATTATCCCAGGTATGTGATCCCCACCCTTTTGGCACAGTAGTGATTGCTCAGTAAATTACTCTTAAACCCAGCTATGTGTGGAATGACATGGACAACAACAGAGAAAAAATTTTGAGAACTGGAAACATCATATTTCTGAATTGTCTAACTTAGAAAGAGCCTCTAGATTTATTTCAAATCTTGTTTGAAGTTTCCCTTCATGCAAAGTCTTCCGTGAGAAGTAGTTAAAGGGAGCTTTTAATGTAACAACTTTGACATGGAACTAACCTTTATTGCAATTTCACAATTTACCAAATTGGCAGTGAAAACGTCTACCAACTTAGCAAGCAGTAGCTATAGAGTTGCGCAGTTTGTGTTTCACTGACAGAGTTGCACATGAAGTATAATTTACACGTTGTTCAAAAATATATGTAAAGAGCCAGAGGTTATCTGGCAAAGCTTCTGATGAGCTTGTTTTATGTTAAGAGCTGCCTGACTAGCAACCATTAACTGCAGTAATTGATGTGCTACATCCTTAGAATTTACAAAACTTCCAAATGTCCCTATAACCTTCTTACTTTCTTTGGTATTGATCATCAATCTCCATACTTCGTATCAAAATTAATCTAGTAGTCCACATACTTTCTGATTAAATCACTTATATTTTGATCTCTCCCTTACCTACTTCTCTCTTACTCATCTTTTTTTAAACCTGGCTTCCTCACAGTCCTTTTTTACAGAAAGTTCCATTAGAAATCTAATACAGAGGATGATGGTGAAGGCTGTGAGTACAGCTTTAAAGTCTAAACACCTCATCACTTCAATAATGTGGTTAGCCTTTGAAGCTTTATTAGGCCTGAGACACAAAGTCTGATCACTTTCACAGTTTTCCCACTTGGCAGCCATTGACTGTTAACACATCATTGAAACAGTTACTTAAGAAACTTGTGTTTTATTGGTTTAAACACTTTTCAGCATACTAGGAGTGAGAGTATGATTATAGATTAAAGGAGCTCAACAATTTTTGTACTGAATATTTTTGTCTCCACTTGATGAGTTCTTCCTGCAATAATAACTTGGAGCAACATCACATGATTTTCTAAGTATTTAAATGACAGACCAGAAAAAGTATTTGAATAGGTTGATTGGGGTTCTATCAGAGAGTAACAAACAGGTATCGAAAATAGAACGTCAGCCATGTAGTGGCCACCTGTTAGCCATATATTAGGATGGCTGACACAGATATAAAATATTTATGAAAATGGTCTCTTAAAGCTTCTTGGACAACTTTATTCTCCTCAACATTTAAAGAACTGTGATTTAAATGAAGACAATAAGTTTAATATTAAAGAAAATCTAAGAAGAAAAGGAAATTAAAGGATAACCACAAAAATATACAGTAGCCAAAATTTTTCAACCACTTTCATGTCCATCATTACAGCCTAAGAATCAAAATAGAAGATCTCCATTGGTGTCATTCATCATAATTGCAATGGATGTCCACTGGCTTTAGGCTCTGGATCCCTATTGTACATCTCTCCTTACTCCATTAGTCTCCATCCTCACACCCCACTCCTCCCAACACTTCCTCTTACACATGCCCGCTCACAATGAAAAGCAGCAGAAGACTTCCACTGTACACGATGGACCGAATTCCTCAGACACCAGCACCTGAATATTTTTTGCTCCTCGAAGGAATTGAAGATGGGATCAGGACAACAAGGATATATCTCCTTTATATTCTGGAAAAACACTTTCAAGCATCTGTGTTTTCCATCCTCTTCCTTTTCCTGAAATGACTAAACCTCATTCTGCTGTGGACACTGACATCCTTAAAGGGTTTCTATTGTCTATCATTAACACAATGAACATTCAAGATCAGACACTAGATGAAAGACTCTACATGAAACACTACGGTGGTAGGGAACCAAACAACACTAATGAGAGAAAAAATAAATGTACAAGATGCTTTTTCTTCAATGAATATTTCACACAATGCTTTTTTTCAGATTCAGAGCTTAAGTATTCTTTTTGCTAATGGCAAGTAATACACTAGAAAACTATCAGTATTCTCAAATAGAAAGTGTTTTTCATTTCTGAAACAAGTGTGTTTCACAGACACACACACATGTTTTCCTACACTGATAAGACAGTTGTAACTGATATCGCAATATTGCAGGATATAGCACTGAAGAATACAATCTTATCTTTAATTCTCTTGCTTAATCCAACACACAGAACTTTTGTCTTGCAAGCATAAATCAAACATCATCTGTCAAAACAAGATGATGTGTGGAAATACATCTGTTGGCAATAGCATTAGATTGGGTGAGACAGCACGGGGAGCTTAAATTTATACATTCCACAATAACTAGATTAAAGAAATATAGCAATTGTTAACATCCAAAACCTTTTCTACAAGTGGGAGTGGAGAAACAGTAAGGCTCAAGTCTACATATCAGGGGTCAATAACCCAAAACAAGTCCTTTTTGCCTTACTGTAGTTTCATTGCATGGATATTGTGGTCTGTAATTAATGCTGCAGGAGTGAAAATAAACAATGAAATGGAGATGACTAACAGAGCCTACGACAATTTGCAGATAGTATAAATACTTTGTGAAAAGTACAGATCTTAAAATGACTTCACAATAGGCAGTGGAAATGGTACACCTCTCAGAATTTGTGTAATATATGTTTTGTTACTTCTTTAAAACTCTTAGTTTTAAACATTCCCAAGACAGTAATATCTCTACACAAGTTTATTGAAAGTGTAGCATGGTTCATTCCCCATGTCATAATATTCACTAAGATGAGTGAAAAATTGGAAAGCAAGCAAATTATTTTCTTCTTTAATGCTTTACTCATGGTAGTATGCTGCTGAGTCTTATTTCTTCCAAATTGCAAGCTAATTTCATCCCTTTCTTGGGAGGTAAGCAGGGATATTCAATGTTGCTTAAGAAAACACCAACTTTTAGAATATAGATTGCCTTAAGTTCATCTTATATAATCAACATGTTAAATATGATAAAATTAATCCTATCATTGTCATATAATTCTGTTTTGAAAGGCAAGTCAATATTCGGTATTGAACACATTGTACCGCTCAACAGTACTCAGAGAAATCTTCTAGGCCAAATATTGTGTGAGGGTAACAGCCAATCAAGTTCCCATGGATACTCATAACGCATGAAGGCCCAAAGGTCAATGGGTCATGAGAAAAAAGAGTTACCAACCTGAAGAGTACGGCTGCTGCATCTGTGAGCAAGTTCCCAAGAACAGCCGTGGTGCATGAGTGGCTGGAGGTCACGAGGGCATGAGAATTTGGGAGGTTCCTGCACAGTGAAGTCCACCCCTAGAGTCCACCAACTCCACTCTTACTAGGGCTCACGTAACCCCGTGTTACAACTAGATTAGCTCTTCAGGAACATTAGGATGTCAACAAAGACTCAACATACCACTAGTGCCTAGAAATTCCACCTCTTGAAAAATAAGAGATCTAATATATGGCTATCATACAAACACACTTCTCTAAAATGGACAATGTAATTTTCACAATGTATATAAAACATTTTTCAGAACAAATACATGTAATATAAGTTTCAGGTTGCATAAGCTCTGAAGGCATCACAGAATAACCCAAGCATTTCTTATCTTTGTAAGAAAAAATAAATACCCCAACCCAAAACTCTCTCGTAAAGCAGGTGCCTTTTTTTCTCCCCATAATAATTTGTTTCATCATTTGCTCATATAGCAAGTATACCTGAAGTACCTGAAAATATTACCAGGAGTTAAAGACTAATTCACAGAATTCAGAAAAGAACTCAGGTTATAGACTTGAAGTTGCCACGATATATATATACATTAATATATTTATTCTTAGTTTCAGGATAAAAAGTTATCACATAGTATTTCACAGGAAACTCTAACTAAAATATAGACAACATAGACATGTGAGTAAATAAGCAACCAAAAAATTATTTCTAAGAATGTGTCAGAGTGAATGTGCTGTGAAATGTACAGGTGTACAACTAACTTGGATGCCATATAAAATGGAAGAATTAGAAATCTAAGAACTTAATTTGAAGGCAAGAGCTTCTGGGAGATTATGAAAATCATCTCAAGGAAGAAAGCATTCCTTTTACTAAAGAAAATGCAACAGAGGCCATTTGGATATTTAAATAGAGGTCATATGGATGGGGTCTGTTTACCTATTAAAAACAACAACAACAACACAGCATTACTTAAATTTTGTATTTGGCTCTGGTTTGGTGATGGCTGTTGGTCAAAAAAAAAGCAAGGAACATAACACTTTCCTCAGTGGGCTGTTCTTAAACAAAACACAATAAAACAACATTTTTGCTTACTTTCCCTCAAGAATTTTTGTAAAACAGAGAAACTGAGCAGATAATTTCATTTCCAAAAAAAAAAAAAAAAAAATTGAGTTGCATACTTATTCCAAGAATTTTTTTCACTATCTTATTTTGAAACAGGACATGACATTTTCTCATGCTTTTTGAAGACATAAAAAGCTGTAAGTATTTAAAAAGATGAAAATTAAAAACAGTACAGAGGAAATACCTAACAGTGCAAGAAGTCTTTCATTATTTGTCCTTGGATATGAATTATTCATATTTTATTACAGTAAGCATTCTTATTAATACAACTACAAAAATTCTTTACGTAAAAAAATATGGGGAAAAATATACATGAGTTTAAGGTGAAAAAATACTTCCCTCATGTATTTAATAGGCAGACATTCCGAAGTTGAAATAATATGCTTTTCCCTAAAAGAAAGACATTAAAAAAAAAAAAAATTGGATCAGTTAAAATATACACTTACTTTTATTGTCTCTCTCAGATTTTGGATGTCTGTCATGCAACATAAAAAAATAATGTGGACTTCTGGTTTCAGGACTGCAGTCCAATCATGTTTACAAATTAAAAGTGAACTGTTGCTATTATAGTTATTGAGCGCTCGGAATAAATATCTTGTTTGATATAGTAATGAAGTAGGGAGGGAGAAGAAGTCTGCAGGATTGAACTAGGCTTGGCAGAAGAAAGAAGTCAGGAAGGAATTATGACAATTAAAAAGTAAAAATTAGACTGAAAAATCAACTGAAAAATTGATTTTTCATTAACTAAATACTGAACATCCGAATCTTAATCTCCCCTCCTCATTAAGAAATCCATCAAAACCACTATCTTCCCAAGAATCAGATGCAGAAGACTGGCTTCTCTGTCTGCAACAACACTTATGTGCCAGAGCATGCCACAAAATTTCCCAGATCACAAGACCTGGTTCTCAGATCATATGCATGTCACAGCATGTGGCGCGGATGACTTGTTTTCCTTTGTAAGAAAACCAGTGTATGTGATTATGAAAGCCTACTGCTTATGTAGGTTTTATTCAGATAGACTCAGAATTTAGCTGGACTGCATCTAGGGATGGAGACCGTTGGAGCCGGGAAACGGGCAATACTTCTGGATCCTGCAATACATTTCTAACTTCTCATAATGTCAATACAGTTACAGTTAATAGGCTTGGATTCACTGGTTTTTGGCCGTAAGACTGGATTATGGCCAACCACCATGCCAAAGCTAACCAATAAATGACATGCAGTAAGTTTCTGCCACTTAGACTGCATTGCACTGTTTGCTTTGGTTCCTTACAGAGAATCCTAGATCTCTCAGTTGAGCTTCAGTGCTCTTGACAGTTGCATTTCTGGTTTTGGTGATAACCTCCTCAACAATTACATTTATCAGAATCAATTATAATTTCCTTAAAGATTCACACTATTGGCTTTTTGTGCACATTATCCAGTTACCTTATAACTAAAAAAAAAATTCACCTTCCATTGAGGAACAAATCCCTCCATTCTTTGTTATCAGAAACTGCAGCAGAAAATGTATCTTACAAAATTACAAATTTCAAGTAAAGCACAATTGCAACTAGATTTAAAATGTTTGCCAGTTTTTGCTTCCAGGGTTGAAAATCTTAATCTGCCCAGTAATTCATAATTTGTTATTAATATTGAACATTCAAATTACACATTTTTTCTTACCTTTTCTCAGGTACCAAAGCTCTATGGTTAGCAAAACAATCTTGGCTGATGTCATTCCTAACAAACCAGTGCCAATTACTGTAGGAAGCCTTGACACTAACGGAAGTCCTCAAAGTTTGTTTCAAAATTTCCCCATGACAACTTTATAATTTTAATAACAGCATAAGCAGACTTCCTAGGAAAAGGGTTCAGATTTGCCTTGACTAGTTGTTAGGACATTTAGCTTACATTTTTCAAAATTACCAATGTCAACAATTGGGAAAAAAACTTCATGAAGAAGTAGCAGTCTGGTTCCTCTTCCCTGGTGCAACTCTGGGTGAATCACAGAACTTTATTTTCCCTGTGAAAACTCTCACACCACCAAACTGAGACTACATGTAGGGAAAGAGAGAACATGCTTGCGATGGACAGCTCTGGGCTGGTCCTGGTCACCATCCTCCTCCCAGATCTGCTCCCTTACTGGGTGCTGTGGGATGGGGCTCTCATTACGGAGGGCCCAGACCTGCTGGCTCTGCGGCCACCCTCGGCTCCCAATTCTCTCCCTTGGCTGCACCCTAACCATAAAACCTGTTAGGAAAAGAAACTGGGCGAATATGTCTTTTGACGATAGGAAATGACTATTTGGGGTGTTTCAGGTAACCTAAAAGTGGATGAGAGAGAACAGTCCACCCAACCTCGGTGAGGTTCCTCTGATGACAGCCAGATGGCTTCCTCACTTCTCAGGGACCAAAGCTATTGCACAGGATACTGCCTTGAGAATCTAGGAATCTTTGGAAAAAGACTTCGGGTGGATGTAGGGGTTCTTAACATTGGTCCTGTTAAACCACAGGTGATCTCTTGGCCAGATGCAGCTTTTATTTACCAAAACTGCTTACTCTATATTCAGCAGAAATTATGGTAAGGATATGTCCACTTGAGTTTAAGATGGCAAAAAATCTTGACATGTGACAGCCAATTCAAGAGTCGGTGTCACTTGAATGCACAAGTTTTAAGTCCCTAATACATTTCACATCCTTTACAGTTTCACTTGGTTCAGTAACAAAGCCTGTAAAGGCCTAAATGTCGATAAGAACCTAAGATCTCTGGAATTTCATGGTATCTTTTATTTTGTAAAAATAATCTCAGAAAATAAAGACTCCTACAGTTCAGCTTCTAAACTTCTAACCTTCTAAAGTTAATCAGCCATATCCTAACTAGAAGTTTCTTTCTCAGCTCTCACGGATGTATGATATGTGTTCAACATTAATGAAGAATAGTAATCAGGTCATTAGACCGAGAAGCCTGTTAGAAAGTGGGACAATGCAATGAAAATAACACTTCTCTAAATTAATTTCTCTGCGTGAAAGATTTTTATAACATGAATCGCTGTAAGATTCAAAAATAAGGATTTTTTTCTTCATTTCAACCTCAAGTAATACAACTAATTCTGTTACTTTCATAATTTTAGGCTCAGGAAATGCCATTTATGAGTTGGGACTGCCAAAATGTCTGCCTCTAGTCATCAGTAGGCTTTAACTCCTTTCTGAAGAGAAAGTCTTCCTGAAAATTAGATTTGAAAGATGACACTGTTCATGTAAATGTGTGACTGTTGATTATCCTGAACACCCTATTCCTAATCCATAACCACAAACAGACTGCATTCTTCTGTGGCTGTCCCTCACCATCTGAGGGAACAGTTGCAGTTTTAATATATAACATTGTCATAGACAGGCAAAATTATTCACAACATGCCTGTCATAAGCCGGCTCTTACCTTATGAAAATTGTCACTTGTTGATAGTACAGAAAATCTTTGCATACAAAACAAATATTACAAATTTTTTACAGTTTAGTATGTTTTAAAAATGTGTTTTGGAAATGTGATTGTAATTTAGTTCTGCTCCTGGAATAGGCTCTTAAGGCCAATAAGGGCCTATATATTCCAGGAAAGAGAGAAATCTCATTTTTCTCCTATGAGGTAGGTAGTAATATTTTTAAGAGGGAGGACTACATGTCTTATATTAAATTACGAAATCTCCTTGCAATATACACTTTAACTTTCTGGTCACAAGTTATTTTTTCTTTTGCTGCTCCATGAGATGGAATGGAGGAATCACTACTACCCTGAGAAGTGATTCGCCAAACAGCCTCTCAGATTTCCTAGAAGTACTTTGTAGGTGCTTGGACCTGCACCTGACCAGTACTCTTCTGAAGCATTTCTACTGCTCTGTACCATGGTAGTAGGCTCTTTTGGCAGGGAATACTTCATCTGGGAAGAAAGGATCTTGCTTTATGTACACCAAGGAATGGGTTAAATGAAAACTGAAAACAAGAGCAGAGAAATGAATGAAGAGGCTTTTTAAAAAATAAATAAATAAGGAATAATCTATTTATTCTCCCCTTGAAAGAGAGAGAATTTGATGGACTGCAGGGCTTGGTTGCCTAGACTTGAGTAGTCAAAGCTGTGCAACCTGGGGTTACCTTCTGGTGTGGTCTAAGATACCAGAGGTTGGCTTGCCATGAACGTCTATACTCCCCTCTGTCATCAGCACTCAACTACAAAATAGTGCCTTTGTAATTTTGTAACAGCTTTGTACCTGACAGTCTCTTGCATGATTCACTTCCTTGATTCCACACCTGGTTTAGAGACTAGGATGAAGAATGAATTTCTCTATTTCTCATGAGCTGACATATCCTATCCCTGTCAAGCCTTTGGTAGTTCTCACCTTTCCTCGTCAGATCCTCTGACTTTATCACATCCTGAAGACCTCTTCTATTGTCAGTTTACAAAAGCAACATGAAGTCTTTCAGTAGAAGGTTTGTGGGTGTCTTAAATGCTCCTTTTATTTTTATGTTTTTTCCCTTCAGCCAAGTTACTAGGCTATTTTCTAATACAAAATGGAGATAGAGAATATTCTTTTGGCTTCCACCACCACCTAGTGCAATCCAGTGTAACAAGGAAGTAAAAGACTCAGTGTGCTGACTGGCTGAAGGCAAACGGGGCCCCTTTGCCAGCATCAAGTCTGTCTTGAATTCTCAGAAAAGCTGAAGAAAAGAAACAGGAGTTGCTATGTCCCTACCTCGGGAAGGAAAGCTACATTCTACAGCAGTAGAAGACTGGCAGATGTAAGGGTCTGACCAGATTGTGGGATTACCACCAAGGCAGAGTAGTTATTTCAAAGTGCTGTCAGTAAGAAACACTACAGAAAATCAGTTTTTTTCACTGTGGCTAATTCCTGGGTCCTTGGCAATAGCAATGGTATGGAAATTACAAAATAAGGTGTTCGAAACAATGACAATGAGATTCATACCTCAAACCCACCCAGCACAGAATAAAAGACAAGTTTTGAATGCAAGAGATCTTTCTGTGTGCTGGTACTAAAGAATCCTGTCCCAAAGCACTGGCAGTATTAAGGCTTTTTTATTATTGATTGGTTAACTCCAGGTTTAAAACTTTAACCGATTTTTCCCAAAGTTGCCTTCCGACATCACTATTCTATATATAGATAATACTAGAGCAATATCTAGGAGTAATAAACTACTTCTCACTAGAAAATTAAATCCACAGCTGCCTTTTTGTGTTTACCACTTGAGACTAGGGTGAGGAAGGCACATAACTGGCTCTACATCAAGTGATCAAATATTTTATAGCTAACCAAGGGCATTACAATTTTACAACATGAGCTTTCAGTTTTCTTTTGCATTCAGTAACAACGGAATTACTTTGTAACTGTCGTGAGCCAATCATCTTTCCTGACCTGTATATCTTTTAAACAGATGTCATTCTAGCTAAAGGAATTTGAATATTGAAGAATCTGTTGTGTAACTTACAACTACAAGTAAACACTGTTGATAAGATGCATATTTTCTATCTTCATTTTATTGTGCTGGGGTTTTTTATATGTCTTTTTCAGCTTTCTACTATGGAAGGAGAAAAGATGAGCTGAAAACCTTCAAAATGATACAAAAATGGAAATAAAAAGATATATGTTTATAGTCTTCTACTCCATCACTGTTGTCCATAAAATTCTATGTTTTGGATCTTGTAAACTCCCCATGAACAAAGAAATAATTATCTTATTCACATAAGACTTGTAAAGGGCTGCAAATTGTGGTAAATGAAGAAAATGTATTTTAAGCCAAAACTTCTAGTATGAATTCTTGGGATTCAACCTGAATGCCAGAGCCCTGACCTTTAACACTTCCTAGACCAAAAGGGAAACTATAACAAATATGTGTCAAGAGGTGATGACTCTTCTCTCTGTCATCTTAAGAAACCTAGCAGTATCTGTGCCCTTCCAAGCATAAGCATTATTACATCAATAACAAGTGATGTCCAGATGAAGCAAACAAATCTTTAACTAATTAAGAATTAAGCTGTTTTATATTGCTCACTATTTGGTTAGCTTTCATTTGATAAATGCTATCAAAATCTTTCTCCTTCCTCAATTTTCTCATTTGGGAAATGGTACCTCAAAAATAATCATAGAAACCTACTTTTGATCATCGTAACATTTACAATTATGAGACTTACCAGTTGATCTGTTAAGAATATAAAAATACATCTGCTTTCAGTCTAGAGGGCTATTAATGGAATATGGATGACTAAGTAAAGAGTTACTGACACACAGAATACAGCCTTACCTGAAAAAACTGGTGAGGAAATCTGTAAGAAAACTCCACAAATCATTTAAAAAAAATGTGGAAGTTAAGTCAGTTAAGAAATTTGTATAAATGAAAGGCACATCTGAAATAGATAATGTCACTATATTAGTGTGGATAATGTATTTTCCTTTTTGTGGGGATTATATGAAGCTACAGCAGTTTGCCATGCCTAACGGTAATGCAACTCCAATGCTGGTTTTTCTTTTTCCTAGAACATTGTCAAAGAGAGAAGAAAATGGTAAAAACCAAATCATTGGTTTCTTCTTCACAATGTGACAGAAAATTACTGTAATGCTAATGCAGGAAAACAATATAGTAAGTGAATTCTAATGGCCTTTAATTCAATTTTGACTAAGATAGAAATAAGGGTCTGCTGCAAGAACACAATGGTTATTGCAATGCAGAGAGTTTATCAGAAAATACAGAACATCAGGAACATGGTGTCAAATCTTTGCTTTAAGACTACAAAGAAGCAGCCAACAAATCAATAACATTTATAAGCAGTTTACTGATAAGTCCTGGAAATCAAATGATCTCTAGTCAGCTAAGCCTCTAATCTACAATTACTGTACCATCAAAATAGGTCTTCCATTTTCCCTGGGTATAACTGGATACAAACAAATTTGCAGAGATGACTGACTCCATTTTGAAAGAATAGCAGTCTGCTATCATAAATCACACTGCAACTAAACCAACTAAACCTTATAAGTCATTATAATTTGACTGCTAGTGGGAAAAGGGAAGAGACACAAAAAAATGTCATTTTAGGAGTGAAAGGGAGTAAAATAAGTTGCAGCTACCACTACAGCCATTCTACTGTACTTGCAGAGCTTGGATAGTCTTTTCCTTTTGAGTGGTTAGTAAATCCATCTCATCACCTTTTTCCTCCCAGTGACAGCTCTCAGGTCTGGTCACCTGCCCTTTTTGCTGACAGTTACAGCTTTTTTGTCTGCTTCTAAGGAGAAAGATTTTCCGTAAGTGAGAAGCAGAGAATGGTTGATGCAGTGTTGACAAATCAATGAAATCTGTATCAGGCCATTTGATCATCATATTCTGCTTGTATACAGAATCATATGTACATATTTTGGTACCTTAAGAGTGTAATTCCACAATTCCCAATGTTTATGTCTATAAGAGTCCATCTATTAACTGTGAAGTAGAAGTTATATATCAACTGGTTTGCACTCATTATAGGCTATAAATCTGTAAAATTCTACTACAGACAATACTTAAAGAATAATATATTTAATGAATTCTATGAAGAGTGACAAGTTATCCAACAGCACTCTCGTGTATGTGCATAACATATTAGCTAACATTTTATATTAGAACTGCTGGCCAGCTGAGATGCCATTTCTTGTTTCCTCTTTATAAATATAATTATAGCTATAAAAAACTATAGCGAGAGATTCATAATGTTTACAGACTAATTAGAATCACCAAATTAGTGAAGATATTTGAAATGTTATTAATGGATCATTTGCAAACTCTTTTTGTATACTACAGAAACTATAATTTGCATTTTATGTCCCATTTTAATACTATCATCCCAATACTCCTCATCAATGTCAGTAGTGCAAGAATACTGAAAAGTGTGCTTCAGCATGTAATTTAAATCTTCCTAATGTGACTTCTAAAACACTAGAGAAAAGTTCTTTAATGTCTTCAAAACAACTTGCCAATTTCTGAAAAAGAAGTCCAAAAAAAAAAAAAAATAGTCCAAACTTGACAGTCAAATGTCATAAAATGTTATCAGACAAATTGGTTGGAAAAAGTCCCAACAGCTTTCATTGCTCCTTTTCTTTGTATTGCAATGCCCCCTGCAGGTATCAAACACCCTCTGTTTCTCCATAGCATTTTCTTTAGCTCTTTGAGTGGAGCATCTCCTCTGAGAAACGCATGACTTGCAAAAGCCTTGCTAATTGCAAAATATTGTTTGAATCACAGAACAAACTTATAAAGTAGAAAACGGAAAGTAGAGGAAAAAGAAACTTGATCTATACTGTACCTTAGATGGAGAAGACTGTATGTGTAAGACATAGAAAAAAAACACGTTGCAGAGTTTAGTGAAAATTTGCGTCCTGACCTGTACTCTGTAAGTCTCAAGAGGTTTAAACTGGAGGGGAATATGACGGTCCTTTAATGCAATTTGAATGCAAAACTTCTGGCCTCAGTCTTAAATGAGCTGCTTGTTGTTATTATTTTTCTTAAATGAACACAACAGAAAAAGTAAATTAAGTCTTTCAGGATGATGACATAAGATCTCTGGGAGACCGTAAAGTGGCCTTCCAGTACCTAAAGGGGGCCTGCAAGAAAGCTGGAGAGGGACTTTTTACAAGGCCATGTAGTGATAGGACAAGGGGTAATGGCTTTAAACTGAAAGAGGGTAGATTTAGATTAGATATTAGGAAGCAATTCTTTACAGTGAGGGTGGTGAGGCACTGGAACAGGTTTCCCAGAGAGGCTGTGGATGCCCCATCCCTGGCAGTGTTCAAGGCCAGGTTGGATGGGGCTTTGAGCAACCTGGTCTGGTGGAAGGTGTCCCTGCCCATGGCAGGGGGGTTGGACTAGGTGACCTTTAAGGTCCCTTCCAACCCAAACCATTCTATGATTCTATGATAGATTTTGTGAACTACCCACCCACACCAATTTATGTTAAGCATGAACCCAGACAACTGACTTTATGTGATTACCATTATATTGTAGAACATACTTGACAAATAATGGATGCTCATACCTCTTTGACAGGTTTCAGATAGGGAGCTATGGAGCAGACAGTTGAAAAGACTGAGGAGGCAATGTGAACCTCTGAAACCCAGGTGGGGCCCTGATGCCACTCAACAGCAGTTATGTTGGTATGATTAGAGTGATTACGGGTCGATTCCAACTGCATTGTTAAACCTAGGTAATTTGAGGGATTTGTGGAAATTTTTCACAGACTAGTAGCTTGATTAAGGAAGCATGTCAAAAAAGAGAGAAAGCAAGGAGATTTCACAGTGGTTGGCAGGTAATATTTGATTGCATTAGTTAAGTGTCATGTTTCCTACTGTGTTAAACTCTGGAAGGATGTTAAGCAGAAACTCCATGAAGTAATTACAGCATACTCACACCAGATAGGGCATAGCTGAGGCAAGCAGTGGATACAGTGGTTTCTCCATTTTTGTGGAACATACACAGTCTCAATGTACGGACACAAGCTTCAACAACACCTGCAGTATATAAGGGTAACATAGATGAGTGTGTAGGCATGGTCCCTTGCCTGTCCCCCCATCCACAAATTTGAAATATGTAACTAAAAATTAATAAATTAATGCCTTTACTCTGTAAATTGTTTTCCCAAAGAAGCTGCTTCTATATAACTAGTACTAGAGTAAATTAAGAGAATAGTAATTGTGGTGGGTTGACCCTGGCTGGACACCAGGTGCCCACCACAGCAGCTCTGTCACTCCCCTCCTCAGCTGGACAGGGGAGAGAAAATATAAAGAAAAGCTGGTGGGTCGAGGTAAGGACAGGGAGAGTTACCCACCAACTACCCTCATGGGCGAAACAGACTCAACTCGGAGAAAATTAGTTTAATTTATTACCAATCAAATCAGAACAGGATAATAAGAAGTAAAACCAGATCTTAGAACTCCTTCTCCCCATCCCTCCCTCCCGCCCGGCTCAACCCCACTCCCGGTTCTCTCTCCCTCCTCCCCCCGGCAATGGGGGTTGGGGTCAGTCCGCCATACCTGGTCTCTGCCGCTCCTTCCTCCTCAGGGGGAGGAGGACTCCGCACTCGGGCCCTGCTCCGCCGTGGGGGGGTCTCCTGCGGGAGACAGTCCTCCACCAACTTCTCCAACATGAATCCTTTCCGTGGGCTGCAGTTCCTCACAAAATTCCCTGGCATGGGTCCTTTCCGCGGGCTGCAGTCCTTCAGTCCCAGCCTGCTCCAGCGCGGGCTTCCCCATGGAGTCCCGGCCATCTTGGGGGGCACCCACCTGCTCCAGCGTGGGCTCCTGTCTCCCCGGGCTCACCATGGGCTGCAGGGGCATCCCCTCCTCCGGCAACCCTCCTCCTCCTCCTTCACTGACCTTGGTGTCCGCAGTTGTTTCTCTCACATATTCTCACTCCTCTCTCCAGCTGCAGTTGCCCTAGCACATTTTTTTTTCCCCTTCTTAAATCCGTTCTCCCAGAAGCACCACCACCGTCGCTGATGGGCTCGGCCGTGACCAGCAGCGGGTCCGTCTTGCAGCCGGCTGGCACTGGCTCTGTCGGACATGGGGGAAGCTTCTAGCAGCTTCTCACAGAAGCCACCCCTGCAGCCCCCCTGCTGCTAAGACCTTGCCACGCAAACTTAATAAAGTAATTCAGTTCTAACTGAAGCTATGTAAATATATTATAGATTGTAAAAATGAATAAATAATGTTCCAAAATACTTTTGTATTTACAAGTAGTTTCTGCTAATTTTAAATCGACTTGGTCTTCAGCAGCACTGCATTATAATTTTGGAAGAGTAGAAGAGCACATTCTAGCTCTAAGGCTTTGATTGTAAACTTTTTTCCTTCAATTTTATAAATAGCTATTGCAGTTGATTAATTAGTAGTGACTGATCAAGTTGGTCAAATGTTATTTTTTTACCCATTAGATATATGTTGCAGACTTTGGAATTGAAAATACAAGGCATTCATAAAACTAGGTGACGGAAGTCTCATTAAGGAAATGTCTGTCAACAGATATAGCTCAACCTCCTATTTAGTGATGTCAGCTTATGGCACGAGGGGTTACAGTAGTAAAAAAAATATATATCTACTGAAATATAGATGCACATAAATGCACATGCATACCTATATATGGGCATGTCCTTCAGTTCAGAACTATTTAATACCTCCACTAGGCTGTATCTCTACCTTGAAAATCAAAACCAAAACATCCATGTGGAATTTTATTCTCCTTAACCCTTCTGACAGTGACAGATTCACTCAGGATGTATATTTCAGAAACAGAAGAGTATAATATTTAGGAAAGGGGGCAGGGAGGGCAGTTGTCACATGTAAGTACTTTCCCTAACTTCTGGCTTCTTCTAGAGTCACCTGCTTCATGTGCTTTTCTACTCACCTTTCTTTTATATCTGTATTTCTTCCTTCCTTTTCAGATGTCTTGCTGATCACTACTTCAGACACTTTTTCTTCTTGTCATTAATGGAGAAGTGTTTATAAACACTGAAAGACAATAGGTCTTAAGATAGTAGATGAGGACATTATTACAACAGCATTTTTGTTTAGGGTCTATAAAGAAGTGGCCATTTCCTATACCTCGCTAGCACCCAAGGTTTTGCTGTGTCTTGCGATCAAATTACATACCTTGGTCATTAGTGAGTTTTTTGGTATGACTTAGTCCTTGCAAACTGGATGCCCGCAAATGACCTGTTTGGTCACAGTTCAGTTTTCAGTATTGGTCAATCCATCTAATTAGTTAATTTAATGTGTATCACATATAAGGTGTTTTTTAAAATTGAAATCCTAATCAGTATAATTAAAGAAAATAACATACTTGAAGCAGTGCATGATTTGCTAAGCAAATTCAGAAGGTTAAATCAAAAGAAATTTTTTGTTGGCCTGCAGAGAACTGGAAATTCTAGAAAGAATTGGCTGCAGACTTGGTTTAACAACCATGTCTCATCTTATGGTTTATCTTAGTACTCTTACACAAGAATATAAAACCACATTAAAAAACCCCACAAGTACAAAAATTTCAGAATGAAATATAAAGGCTGCCCAACTATCATTTCTGTTCAGTGCTGAAGAGACACAGGAGATTAGCAAGCAAAACTTATTTTAATGCTTTTCGTGATTCATGTCTCTAAATTTGATTCTTCTTATTGAACTTTGGCTACCTACTCAGACGAACACCATGCTAAGTATCTGAAAAGAAGGTATTTAGTTGAAACTTATTCAAGGCTCCCTCTGCAGTCTGTGGGATGAGGCAACCCATCCCATGGCAGATGTCTAAAGGGCAATGGCCTTGATTGTTGCCTGGAGATGTTGATCCCCTTCTCCCCTCAAAGCAATCCAAGAGGGTATACAGTAAATAACAAGCAAACAGTGTTGGTTTTCAGTGAAAATTTTGAGAAGTAACAGTGGATAAGTGGAATCTTCTCTCACAGTGAGAAGAATGTGTGAATACAATTAGATATACAGAGCCTTAAGTGTTAAAGAAAATCACCGAATAGTCAGAATTAATGGATATACAATGGATACAGGGAAGGAGTTACACTGGGTTTGTAAAAGTTCCGTGAGACTAAGAGGACAATGACAATCAGTACATAAAACACAGTTAAAATTGTTGCCTAAGAAATGACAGCATACATACACTTTTGCTTAGGGAATTACTCAGAAAAATCAAAAGGAAGATATTATATTAAGAATTCTTAACCCATAGAAATAAACTACAACTATATTTATTTAAATATTGTAAAATGAATCATAGAAGAACTACATGTGATCAGGAATACACAGTCATTTTAATCTGTGCCTCTGGAATAGGAAACAGCTTTTTCTGAAAAAAAACTTTTCTTTTTTTTGTTGGCAGGACTGGGTCGTGAGTGATGGAGGACTTAGGAATAAGAGAAAAAGGGACTCCCTTTTCAACAGCAGCATATAACTATGCAACTTTTACAGAAACCTCTAACTATGGGCTTCAGCTTGCAGGGAACTAGATCCAGAGAGCAAGAAGTCTCTCCCACTTCTGTATATTATTGAAAGTACTCAGAAACTGAGGACAAATAACTAACAATTTACGGGGGGGGGGGGGGGGAAGGTTGAAAGCAAAAGCAGGATGAATCTACCCTAGACTAATATCCTTCTATAATCAGTGAATAAAAATGGACCAGACGCTATGTCTGAGTTCAGCAACTACACATAATTAACCACAGCACTAATATTTTGCTGTAATCCTGGAAATGTTTGAAACTAAATCCTTTAAAGTTCATGTGGGTGAAAGTGAAACAGCTTCCCTGTGCAGCACTGACAATATACATGTAAATACATTATGACCACTTTTGGATCATAAACACTTGCTTAAGATTCTTAACACTATAAATTAAACTCCAGACTAATTTGGTTGTATTTGATTTTCCTAACAGTCAAAAGATTGTGGCTGTGGTACTGAAAGAAGAGCTGAAGTGAACAAAATTAGTGACTTTTACTTTCATATGCTTGACTCATGGAGATCTGTTTCTCTACCGGTGCAGAAAAATATATAGCCCATCTTTTTTCTTTGCAGAGAAATCCAAAAGCTAGGCCTATTTTCATCTCTTAGGTTAACCTCTGCTTTTACTCTGTTAAACGCTTATGACATCAGTGATGACATTTGATGTTCAAAGATAAGAGCATAAGGTGAACATGAAACAACAAGGGCATTAACATGCTATGACAACCAAGTTCTATAAAGTTCTAATGCTTTTCTGAAAAATGCTAGATGAAGTTTCATCCAGATAAGTCATATGTGCTGATTTGTTGCTTACAAACAGCTCAAAGGCTGTGTCATTCCATTAGCTGAAAGAAGAAAGATACTTACCTACATTTCTTAAAAAAACCTAGCAAAAAATGCAGCACATTCATCTGAATTCAGTCTGAAGGCATCTATCCACACTTTCTGACTGAAAGTGCTAAAAATTAATCAAACACTTAAGAAGTTGTTTCACTCTAGCTTTATAAATACTTAATATCGAGATTGGGCAGCTCAAAGATAATAACTGGCATAAGTAGAACTCTTGCTCTAGAATGATCAAACAGCACTGGCATTTTGGAGTTTGTTACTTTCTTAAAAATTAGAAATCTCGTTCCATAATATCCTTTCTTTGATTCAATTTAAAATTATATAATTTTTTTTATTCAAAATAGGAAAGCAGAGAAAACTGGAACTGCAGTAAAGGTTATGCATAGGTATACCCTTTCAGAACATGCGGTGATGTAGCCCTAAGGTCACAGCTCTAAAATAAAACAGCTTTCCTTCCTACTGCAGTTTAAGGTCCAAGATACTACAGTCTTACAAGTGTGTCATATCCAGATCAATTTCTGACATCAAAAAATGAAATAACTGCTGTTATTTCTGCTGTTAGTTGGCCTTCTTATTAAGGGGGTATTTTTTTAGATAGGTATATATTGAATGTTACAACTGAATCCCAGTTCTGTTTTCCTTCAAAATGTGGTTTTCTTTTGTCTTACAAATTTACAGTGTCATGAAAGTTTTTCAATTCCAAACCACAGAAATTAGGCAAGCAGAGATCAATTGTACAGAAAAGGGAAATATAATGGGAGATATGCAAACCTGCAATCAAATTTATCCCAAGAACATTACCACACAGATTGAACTATTCCAGGAGCAGGCTAAAATGATAGAGGTTTTTCCCATTTGAGGATATTTGCCCCTCACTGATTGAGCCAAGCGTATGCAAATTTCTTCATTTTGTACAACTCATGATTACAAGGTAAGAATCATTTCCTCCTGAATTCACCTGATTTGAAAGCATAAATATCCAGAAACTGTCAAAATATATTGTGTCAATCTTAATTTAAAATTTAATAAATCAGACTCTAAAAGATGATAAGCAAAATCCTTTTGCAGTAAAAAAGCCTGAAGCAAAAAGTACCAAAATTACTTTTAGTAAAAAAAAGGTAATATACAAGGAGAAGATTTTTGCCCCAGATAGTTGCAATAATGTCACAGATTTTTGCTGAATAAACTTAATATTTTGTAGCACAAAGTCTATATGGCCACATGGTGGATTGTCCTGGGTTTGGCTGAGATAGATAGAGTTAATTTTCTTTCTAGTAGCTGGTATAGTGCTATGTTTTGGATTCAGTATGGGAATGCTGATAACACACTGATGTTTTCAGTTGTTGCTAAGCAGTGTTTAGACTAAAAGTCAAGGATTTTTCAGCTTCTCATGCCCAGCCAGCAAGAAGGCTGGAGGGACACAAGAATTTGGGAGGGGACACAGCCAGGGCAGCTGACCCGAACTGGCCAGAGGGGTATTCCATACCATGTGATGTCATGCCCAGTATATAAACTGGAGGGAGTTGGCCTGGCAGGATCGCTGCTCGGGAACTAACTGGGCATTGGTCAGCGAGTGGTGAGCAATTTCATTGTGCATCACTTGTTTTGCATATTCCAATCCTTTTATTATTGTTGTCATTTTATTATTGTTACTATTATCATTACTAGTTTCTTCCTTTCTGTTCTATAAAACTGTTCTTATCTCAACTCATGAGTTCTACCTTTTTTTTTCTGATTCTCTCCCCCATCCCACTGGGTGCGGGGGGAGTGAGTGAGCAGCTGTGTGGTGCTTAGTTGCCAGCTGGGGTTAAACCACAACATGGATTTACAGCATTTCACTATCTGACAGCTTGCACTTCAAAAACTTCCAGTTGCATGCATATTATCTGAACATGGACTGTCATAATTAAAGCTAATCAAACAGTAAATGGGTCACATATACAGATCAAGACAACTATGAAATTGTAAACAAACAGCAACTGAAAAATTTAATTCCTTTTAGAGGTTCATCTAACTCTTATCAAAACATCAGTCAGCATATACACTGATTTAAACAGAGAGGCATCACAGCCTCTGTCCATGAAGGTCTCATCCAGGTTACAACAGTACAGGCGTTGCCTTCATTTCTCCGGTGACAACAGGTTTACCTTGTGGTTTAGTCTGGTTGCAAGGGCAAAAAGCTATTTATGCCCTCAGAATTTTTAAGGTCAGTTATCACTTCTGAAAGCCTTAAGGCCAATTAAGTGTAATTGAGGTTTTTCTTGAAGTTCACACATTCGTGCAAAAGTGCAAAGAATGATTATTGTATATAGTATAATTCTAAAGCTACAGTTTTATTATTTATCAAATAAACTAAACTTTATATTGCTTACAGAAACAGAATGCTTCAATGAGCCTTCAATATGCATTTGAAGGCTGTGTACTTACTAAAACATTTTAAGATGTACTTTTCCCTGCCAGTTGCACTGACTGATCAAGAGGAAATGAAAATGCAACTCCCTTCTCCCTCGGGTTCTGCAGATTCCCATGCAGTCAGAGAGAAGCAGAGACAGCCCATCTTCCAAATTCAGGAGCTATGTATTCACCTATTCTACACATGATGGAGGCATGTAACCAAAGCTGCTTTTACGTCTCTTAAAAACATGTAGAAATACATTCTTTTATTCCCAATTTGTATAAGATGTTCATCAGGGGTTCTAACACTGAGCTGTCTTTAATTCTCCTGTGTATTCTGTAAGCATCTTTATCCGGAACTGGCATTTCTCATGAGGATCATGATCATGAAGATTGTCATGTATTTTAAAAATACCAGGAGTTATTTATTCACAACACAATGCTGGCAGAAGAGAATTTGGGGGGGTGGGTATCACTAACACTTCCAGCAAAGAGAAATGCTTTGTCCAGTAAGGACAAAGAAAAAGCTTGAAATGAAATATTTCTGCTTAAAGAGTTAGCTTCATGCTTATTTAACTATCTGAACTTATGCAATGCTTTCAATAGTTCACGTTCAGATTATTCAGAAATTGTCACCCATCTCTAATGATGATTCCAGAAAAGTATTTGCTCATTCCACTTAGTATTATCGCTCCAGTTCAACAAATGCTTGGGGAAATCTATTCATTGACTTGTAAATTATGAAAGAATTAAATTTAAATGCAATTTTTACCAATTAATAAATTTGCTGAATATTTAGGGAGATTTTTTTTGTCATGATCAAACCCAATAGGAAATTCACTAAAATACAGTTTTTGAAATTATGTTCAGTTCTGGAAGGTTATTATTATAGTGTATTTCACCTATGGTTTCCAAAGTTGGACTTTTTTTTGCAACAAAAATTTAATAGATTTAATTGCTTGGAAATTAGACTACTATCAATATGAAAAAATATAAGAAAGGGTGACTGACAGTAACTCAGAGCAAAATATCCCAATATTAAGCCATATTCAGATACCATACACTTAAAACACATTGATGCCCAAAGTCACCATGATCTATCTATAGCATTTAAAAGCTGTCATAAAATAACAAATTATGCTGAAAGTACCCTGATATTTTTTAAGTGTGCTTGTAAGGAAAGAAATATTTTTAGTTTGAATTTCACCTGTAAGAATTCCTGCACTCTGAAATTATTTTGTTGTTCCCAAAGTGCTCCGGTCTCCCCCAGGCTTCCCAGAGGTGACGAGCCTTGCTGTGATACGAGAAAGGTCTGGGCTGAGAATTGAGAAGTCCTTGCTCATGGGTAGACCTCTTTGCTCCCACTTAGGATTCCCAAGAAGCAGAGTCAGAGAATCATCATTCGACGGCAGCTCCTGCTGTTTGTTGCCACGTGTAACCTGGATTCAGAGAGACTTGACCCTTTCCCTGCTCTACAGTGGAAAACACTACGAGATTGTCTGTGCAGTATCTACAAAGCTCGTGCGAAGGCTCCTGAGGAGAGGATACACAGCAAGAGAATACAGTCAGACAGGATTGCCATGCAAAGACACTGGAATTTTTCAAGCATTTGTTTTTACCTATAGAAGCAAAACCATTCAAATGAAGACTGACTTTTAGAAAAAATTCTCAGGATGGCATTTCTGGTAGAAGAGCGTGCCTTCCCCCTGTGTGACTTCATGTTTAGACAATGGTCTTCATTCTAAACCCAGCTCTGCCCCATCTGGAACAGATTTCAACTCAGATGAGCTTTTCATCACTTAGCTATTTCAGGATAGGTATATTTCCACAGTTTCTATTGGAGCTAAGCTATTTAAATGCCTACTGAATTAAATTCACGTACCAAGAAAAAAAAAATGTTAGGGAGATGGGAAATGATATGACCAAACAGGAATTTTTATGTCTAGAATTCACATCTTAGAAATATTTATAAAACACTAGCATTGACAACATAAGTTAATTGATGGAAGCAGAGAGTTCTTTTATCCTTTTCATACAAGTCTTCTTTAGACTGTAATAACTTCATCTTCCCTATATTCCCCAGCAGCAAGGTTTCCACTTGTTTCAGGATATCTTCAGTCAGGCAGAAAACAGTATTACTGGATAACATTTCATCAAAACCCCTGCTTTGTCAGGGTAAAATCTTGATCTCCTGGTAGATAATGTTATCAAAATGATCACACTTTGTTCACCTTTATTTCTCAGGAAGATTCAGCAAATCTGTCAGAAAATGTTACTACAGCAGTCATGGTTAGTAAAGATGTTCCAGAGAGTGGCAGATTCAACTTTCCACTTTTTTGAGACATCAGATAGTTTAAAGTAAACATTACTAAACTGTTGATATTTCACAAATTCTTCTTTCTGGCTTCAGTTCCTCACTAAATTCCTTTGAGTCTGGTAATGGTTATTATTTTGTAATCATGGTTGGAAAGTGGTGGACATACACAAAACTTTCAGCACATGAACTTCAGGCAGGTTGCTATGAAGGACTGAAATGTTACATCTACTTTTGCCTCCTTTTTAAACTATTTCTTGCATGAATATATTGTATTTATACACCCGTGTCTATTACAAGATCTCCAAGCCATTTAAGCAGATACTTACTATAAAAGTGAGTCATTATATTGGACGGGTGGTAGAATCCTAAGGAAAGGTCCTGCAAACTCTTCACATTTATAGTTTCACTCTATCTCTGTCATAGAGTACAAATTAAATCTGACCTGTACTACAATAATGTAGAAGGAGCTTCAATTAGCAAGTGTTTGTCTTATGCAAATGTTGTTCAATAGCTTTTAATGATACTGCCAAGTACCATTCCAGTAATGTCTTTTGCTCATTTTACAGTGATGGAGATAATTTTAGCTAGTAAAGTTAACTGGCATAAAATATAAAGTGAAATAAGAGCTGAAGGAGCTGTGGAGCTAAAGCAGAACTCAGAACAGACAGATCTGATATTTTAAAAAATTACCCAATACCTTATGTGCCAAAACAGATCAAAATACAAATTGGAATTTAGACAATTTTGTCTTCTATTGCCTCCTGTCTACAGAATCTCTTATTCAGCCTCACCAAGCCCTTTCCTATTATCCTGCTCAGCAAATTCTCTCTTGCTTTGCATTGAAATTGCCACAGTTTCTTGTGAACGGGTTATTTTTAGATAAAGAAGAATGTTTTGTCATAGTAAATCAACAAATAACTTTCTTCTTGCATTCTAGTACTGTCCCAGCCAGAAAAGGAGACATTTAAGTTAAATGTTAGTGATGGTGTAGTTAATAGTATCTGTAGATAGTACAAAGAGATCATCTACTCTTGAGTTGTGTTACCTGGTGAAAGATAGGACAAGTCACTTTGGTCACTAAATGCAATTTGTGAGCACTTTGAGGCTGTGTCAACTCATCACATACTGCCTGCATGGAAAGAGGAAGCTGTGTTTTCACAGGGAAGGGAGACAACAGGTCATATAGAGATCAGAAGTGGTCCAAAAAATCTGAAGTGATCATTTATGTCCTTACTCAAGGAGTCTGGCTTTTTCCTCCATTCCTTTTTTTTATATTTTTACAAAGCTATGCATAGAAACAGAAAACAAAGATGAAAACAAAGCTGAAAACACTTTAGTATGTTTTGAGAGCTCTATTTTAACATCCGAACATTTTTTATGTCTACAAACTCAGTTATGACCTTTTTGATTCTGAATCAGTAGCTACAAAGAATTAATGGGGCCTAACTAATCCACTTCATATTCACACCATTAGTTTATTTAGATAAATTTTCTTTACTGTTCCTATGTGGACAAAAGCTTAACAAAGACTAATAAATTGATAGAAAGCATATTACAAAAAATAAACCCAGTAGTAATTTGCTTAATTAGTCGCTGAAAGACAAATGTTGTTACAGCAACACTATATTTAGAAATGTTGCATGCTAAATGTAGTGGATACATGGGAAATACTTATAAAGACATATGATGTAAGCATACGCATTAAGTTTGCCACTGTACATACTTTCAATTGGTTTAGCATGTGAAATAGAAAGAAGACAAGATAAAACAATGGGAAGGTGAGATAAAGGGTCAAAAGAGGACAGATGGCAAGAAGATAAAAAAAACAGATGAAAAATAATGACTTCTGGTAACTGCACATACAAGGCATTATGCAGTACAGGGAAGTTACCAACAGTATAAAAACTTTTAAATCTTTTCCAATCCACATAAGAATTATTTTTGCAAAGGTACTATAGGACTGGGATAAAAAAAGATAATTTCATAGAGAATCAGGCAAAAATGTAGTAAGTTATCAGTCTGCTAAAGTTGAAGTGTTAGGGACTGTGAAACATGCAAAAAAACCTAACTACCTGCATATGGAACAGGAACTCAGAAAGGAATGGTAGCCTACACATCAACAGTGATGATTATGCGCTCTCACTGTTTACAAACACATCTCTTCTCATTCCTGCACCAAACCTCAGTTACTCATATTTAACAGAAGAAACAACAAACCAACATCTACAGAAGGGTTTTCAGAGGAAGTGGTAGGGAAAAGAACACAAAATCACAGAATCATAGAATGGTTCGGGTTGGAAGGGACCTTAAAGGTCATCTAGTTCCAACCCCCTGCCCTGGGCAGGGACACCTTCCACCAGACCAGGTTGCTCAAAGCCCCATCCAACCTGGCCTTGAACACTGCCAGGGATGGGGCATCCACAGCCTCTCTGGGCAACCTGTTCATGGGCATGGCAGCTGTGAACCTGAACACAGGCATCCACGCAGGCTGTGACAAGAGGAAAAAGATGGAGTGCAAAAGTAGACACTTTAAATAATGTGTTAGGAAATGAAATGAGACAAATTGTGAGCAGATGGAGTGATTTAACAGCAATGTGCCATTCCCCTTCTATAGTGTCCATTTTTCTGACTGGATTTTCTACTTAATGGACTTCAGGTTTTGCTCTGGCTTCCAGACAGTAATTCATCTCACCTCAGAATTTCAAGTGATGGTGGACTCAGCATTTGGCAGCCAAGTGAGTCTACACCATTGCCAGGACAGAAGCTCCTTCTGCCAAACTTCGATCATTTACCTCTAAGGTGGTTTTCTTAGACCTTCCTCAATGTCAATAAAGAAGAATAAGCAGTTTTAGAGAATGATTCATCTAACATATTTTAAAAGTCTACTCTGGGTTGAAATGAATTCCTTTCCAAAATGTCTATTTCTCTTCACTGACCAGTGAGGCAGCTTAGAATGACTAGCTCAAATATCCAAGTCTAGACTGTAGCCCATGCTTGCATTCCTTTGATGAATCCCACTCAAGATGTCAAAAACTGAGAGGGAAAACATGAAACTGTCTGTTTATATGAAAACAAACAAGGAAAAAATCGCTGCACCTGTTATGAACTATATGGACATTTATGAAAGAGAACTCTTAATACCAAACGACATGCATACCTTTGGGATGTAAAAAACCCCCACCTTTATCTGGAGGAGATTAAAGAACCAAGAACAAGTCTAGATTGCCCAACAAAAATCTTCATTGTCAGGTAGGCCTTTGGCTTCACCTATAAAAAAATCAAGCAAAAACAGAATAGAAAAAGAACAAAAAAGCAAAACCACTACCCGTGTTGTGACTGCTCCTAATTTCATTAAATATTCCTATGTTTTGTTCAATAGGTCATAAGATTACCAGGAAATTTTTAAAGACAGTTTGCAACATATGACAAAGATCTGCTTTACATTTGCAGATTTATAATAATTTCTTGGGTTTTTTAATTGACGTTTTTCACTAAATTAATACCTTGGCAATATTCACCATATCTTTTTATTATTTTTATTTAGAAAAGATTTGCATTTCAGATTTCTGCTTGACTCCTTGGCCAGATCAAAGGTACTATGGAAGTGGCAACTGGAAAGGTCAAATGCCACTTAAATTGACAATATTGATCTATAAAGACTAGGCAAACAGCAGTGCCACCTACCGTTTAGACTTTAACTACAGAAACTCCTAAGAGCTGGGTCCAGGTACCTTATATGGTTTACACTGGAAAGTTCGCTTTGAGGAGTTACTTTCTGTAAGTGACACAGTGTAGCTTAAAAAAAAAAAGTTTAAAAGCAAAATTAAAAAGAACTAGCTCTGCATGGGTGAGATCACTGTCTTCCATTTCTGTCTTATTTTTTTCATGCAAATTATTCCAGTTGGGGAAATAAGAAATTTTAAAATGTTTTTAAATTAAGGGATAAAGTGGGAAGGCAACTGATTTCACAGTCACATGGTCCTTTGATTAGTTACATGATTTTGGAACATATCAACTGCACTTGAGCTTCCTACACAAACTCTCAATCACTCACAACACACACACATGAAATGGACTTGCAGACTGAGGTGTTCCTGAAATTAATGATTTTTTCTCATAGAGACAACTTACAGAAAATAATGTTATTTGCAGATTAATTGATAAAGGGCACATAAAATATTAGCAGATCTTATTTGGAGGAAATGTTTGTACTGACGTTTAATAAGGTATCCAGGACCAGCTCTTACTGTAGGGGCAGTGGAGTCCATCTCCACGAGAACTTTATAACCCCTCAGTAAATCTTTGAGTCTGATTTCATTCTTGCATCAGACCGAGGCATGGCACACGCTAGGACAGAGCCGGGCACCACAGATGCCAGGATAGGAAGCGCACCGAGCCTGCGCATCAGCCCCCAGTGATTTCCCTGCAATCGCCCTAAACCCCTACCCCTGCCAACAGGCATGGGGCAAGCGGGGCTGAGCAGGGAAAGTAGCACGGAGAAAAAAGTTATGAGGTCCTTTGGGAAGTAATGGCCATTTGTGGGGGTGGGGATGTTTTTCCAACTTGTAACAACTAAATATCCTCCTCTTGTATTACCCAGAAAATGAATAACCTACAGTGCTCCTTCCGTGTGTGTGTTCTCTTAAACCTCAGTTGCGTTACACACAGGTACACGTATATACACCAGCCTATTACAACATTTTCTGTTGAGATCATCACCAGTGAAAAAAGCTTTAGAGAGGCTCCTGGTGATGCCATTCTAGAAAGTCAGGAGTTTTAGAATCCCCATCCCTCTTGTAAAATGATTACAATATTCCAGTAATATACGAGTCCCTAAATATAGGATACATGCTAATTGTTGAAGCCACCTGACAGTAAGGCTTCTAATTCAACCTGAAAGAAGAGAGGCCATTCAGAGGGTGAGTCACTTCATCTTAAGTTATGATATGAGCTGATTTATCTTACTGCAAATGAATGTGAATGTTTACTTTACATATATATAAGAATAAAAAATTTTGGCCTAAATTAATAGCGTAGGAAAATCTTTAATATGGATCTTTCAAAATGAAGAATTTCAAATCTCATTTCAGAGCAATGCTTTGTTTTAAAATTCATGACTTTTATTTTTAACAGGATGAAGTATACCTTGACCTGTAATTTTTGGTTTTGGGTAGAAAACAGGAAGTGTCTATTCACTATCATTCCTTTTGAACAAACTCCTTTGCACATGTGCTTTGTGTGACAAAGAAAAGCATGCATTAGCTTTACAGGCTAAGTGTCAGTGAAGACAAATTTTCTAGTCTGAAGTGGTCAGTTGTATGCTACGAAGTACAAGTAAACTCTTATTTTACTTCCCATATCAGTGTTACAATAATAATAAATATTGAAAACAACTTTTAATATCATAACTAGGTGATAATATAAATATGTAAAGGCATGACCTAAACTCTCAGAGACCACTGGGAGATGTAAAGCTGCTGAAAGGCTGTACTGAGTTTGCATGGCAAGGTTTCGGTAGCAGGAGGGCTAGGGGGTGGTTTCTGTGAGAAGCTGCTAGAAGCTTCCCCCATGTCTGGCAGAGCCAGTGCCAGCCGGCTGCAAGACGGACCCGCTGCTGGTCAAGGCCGAGCCCATCAGCGACGGTGGTGGTGCTTCTGGGAGAACGGATTTAAGAAGGGGAAAAAAAACTGTGCTAGGGCAACTGCAGCCGGAGAGAGGAGTGAGAATATGTGACAGCAACAGCCCTGCAGACCCCCAGGTCAGTGCAGAAGGAGGGGAGGAGGTGCTCCAGGCGCTGGAGCAGACATTCCCCTGCAGCCCGTGGGGAAGACCATGGTGAGGCAGGCTGTCCCCCTGCAGTCCAGGGAGGTCCACGGGGGAGCAGATCTCCACCTGCAGCCTGTGGAGATTAACAGGGGAGCAGATATCCACCTGAAGCCCATGGAGGTTAATGGGGGAGTAGATATCTACCTGTAGCCTGTGGAGGATCCTGTGCTAGAGCAGGTGGATGCCTGAAGGCGGCTGTGACCCCGTGGGAACCCCGCGCTGGAGCAGGCTCCTGGGCAGGGCCTGTGGCCCCGTGGAGAGAGGAGCCCACGCTGGAGCAGGTTTGCTGGCAGCACTTGTGACCTCGCGGGGGACCCACGCTGGAGCAGGCTGTACCTGAAGGACTGCAGCCCACAGGAGGGACCTGTGCTGGAGCAGTTCATGAAGGACTGCAGCCCGCGGGAAGGACTCACCTTGGAGAAGTTGGTGGACGACTGTCTCCCGTGGGAGACCCCCCACGGCAGAGCAGGGCCCGAGTGCGGAGTCCTCCTCCCCCTGAGGAGGAAGGAGCGGCAGAGACAAGGTGTGGCGAGCTGACCCCAGCCCCCATTGCCGGGGGGAGGAGGGAGAGAGAACCGGGAGTGGGGCTGAGCCGGGCAGGAGGGAGGGATGGGGGGAACGTGTCCTAAGATTCAATTTTTATTTTCTCATTATCCTACTCTGATTTGATCGGTAACAAATGAAACTCATTTCCCCAAGTTGAGTCTGTTTTGCCCGTGAGGGTAATTGGTGGGTGATCTCTCCCTGTCCTTACCTCGACCCACGAGCCTTTCATTGTATTTTCTCTCCCCTGTCCAGCTGAGGAGGGGAGTGATAGAGCAGCTTTGGTGGGCACCTGGCATCCACCAAAAAGGCTGACCTAGTAGAGTATCTAGGTGGCAAAATCAGACTAAATGCATCATTTAAATAATATTACTCTGTTCATTCTAGATAGATGAGGCCTTTGGAATCTGAGAAAGAACTATCTTCTCTTTGATACTTAGAAGTAACTTGAACATGTCATCTCTGGACTATGTAGCAACTGTGAGTCAATCCAGGGGAAATCCCACCCTCGGTCTTTCTGTTAGCTGCTGTTACTCAGTTTTAATTAAAAGAATGCTCCAGATAAAGCGCAGACAGGTGTAAGGGAATAAAAATGAAGAGTACCTTGCCTACTCAGCTTGATCAAGGTAAATTTAAGTGGCACCCAAGTGATAAACTGGGGGCAGAAAGGAACAGACAGAAATCAAGATCAAGACAAACTTTAATCAATACAACCACAAAAACTAGCGTTATGTGTTCCTCGTAAATTATATTGTACCATTTTATTTAAGGAGCCTTAAATTACACAATGTCAGTAAGTCTTTACAATAACTTTTGCTTAGTTAACTATGTCAATTGTAGCCTCGCTTGCTGCTGAAATCAACTACGTGCTGGTCAGCCTGCAAGTTATATCATATAAAGCTAGTATGCACTTTTGGATGCAACTAAACTCAAACAAATTCCTTCAGGCTTGGACTGAACCTCTGGCAAGGTTCAGATCTATCCAGCTACTGCGTACTACCTATGTACTATATTGTATAGTACCTTTTTGTTCAGAAAGGCTGAGACTGTTAGCCTCTGCCTTGAATGATTTTCTTGGCTTAAATCAACTAAATAGAACTGTCTCATACTTTATGGGTTTTTTTTTCCTTGTTGTAATTCCGTCTGAGAGGCCATATTACAGGGCTGCATCTGGAAAGTCCATTGTTCAATAGACTTCTGGTAACCTATGTTCCAGCTTTCTAAATTGGAGCTTAAGATAGGTTCTTATTTTGTAGCATATGACAAATAAAAGACTTCTTGAGCATTTCTGAGGACAATTTAAACTGGGCAATTTAGGGGGTTTCCCCCTTTAGTCGACTCTGTGATAAAAGCTTATTTACCAGTTAAAGTTTTTGATTTAACAGATTACAGAGGTTTTTAGATTTCTAAAGTACATTCAAGCTAATGATGCAATGTCTATCCAGCTGATCATGATGGTTTTCTTCTGCTTACGTACTGTTGAGAGACTTGGCTTCAAATACTGGTAGACTGCAATTATTCAGCATATAATCAAAAGAATAGTCAGAAACTAGTAAGTAGTAATTAACAATACAATGCCACAGTAATTACTATTGTAACTGAAAGTTACTTGTTTTCTTGAGCAGCAGTTAAATCCACTTTCTTCTTCATCACCTTTGGGTGTTTTTCTGACATTGATATTGTGATGAACACCATTTTCCTTTCCTCATCACACTTTTGGATCAAATGTGGTATAGCTTTCTGGAACTTCAAACTTCAAGTACCGAGCATCTAGCTCCTCCTCTCACTAATCAAAAATCTTTCTCTATTTTGCTTTCACTAGAATTTGTTATTTGCAATGCCAAACCCAACAATTAATGCAAGCTGTACCTATTTGATGAAATTCAAGCCCACTCTTAACTGTGGACTGTTCCTTCACTGTTGCCTTGGCTTTAGTAATGTTACTATTTCCTAACAAAGTTCACAAGCAAAGATGTAGTCCCACTGTTTTATGTTTGTTTCCCACAGACTTGAAAAGAAGCAGGAGAGGAGCTGGAAAAAGCAATTAATGAAAAAAAATAACTGCACTCCCTGCTCTGAGAAATTATATTCCCATCTGATGCCCCAAACAGCATTTCTGCTTCAGATTTATTTACAGTCAAACTAAATTGTCTCTTTTTCTTTCTTGTAGGTATCAGTCACAGAATATATACTTTTTAAAAAGTACTTTTTCCTGAAAATTCCCTGTGGAAGTACACTTTAGATTCCAGTCACGACTCGGTGCACTGGATCTATTTTCACTTTGCCTTTCAACAAGGTGAATTTAATTTTGTTTTTATTTTCCCCTTTTTATTAAATATTTCAATCTTATGTCTATATCATTTGGAGAGAAGATCTTTGCTAGAGGTTGCTAACTTTAATTTCATAAAATTGGCCAGTAGTATCACAGCTGCTTTCCAAGCCAGCTGTTGAACTTGGCCTTCTGAAAGCCTCCTGCTACTGTTCTTCTCTTGTGAGCCTCAACACATCTTCAGCTTTGTTAACACTTCCTTTGTCCCACAGTTCCTTTGTAGCTAGACATTTCCATCCTAATTCCCCACCTGCTTCCACCCTATGAAGTCACCAGTCTCCCTCCCAAACCAGTTGTTTTTTATCTGGAAGCACCTCTGTTCTTTTGAGCTCACTTTTTGGGGGGACAATTCCTATACTTGCTTTATCTGTGAACTTCTATCTCCTGTAATCATTCATCTTTGGGTCTCTGTTTGGACACCTTAGCCAAGCACAAAGTGATTCTGCAAGTGGCATATACCCAGCTTAGAAGTAAAAAATGTATTTATTGGTTATCATACAGAAATGATTTCTGCTAGGTTAGGCATTAATATGCTCACCACCTTTTATAAGACACATGCAGAGTCTTTGCTAGTCAGGCAGGCAAGAGTCAGGAGGAGAAGGGGCAGTTCCTGCAGCTCCCTGGAGCACAGCTGCAGTTGTGCCATCTTCTGACATGCTGGTTTTTCTTTATGATTTTATACCTGCCCATGGCAGTGCTTTTCTTTGTCTTACCCTGTCAGCAATTTCACCTTTCTCATCTCGCATGAATCTCCTGTTAAGACTTTGACAGCTTTTTTTTTTTTTTTTTTCTTTTCTTAAACAACTCGGCAATTTCCTCCTAAGTCAGCCATGGTTATGTAGCTGTGTAGTATCAGCAATGGGCCTGGTATCCTTAGAGCACAGATGCCCAAACAGACTTCAAGACAGGGAGTCACACTCCTCTTTTTTAGCACTGAGATGACTGTGACAAAGAGGTAAGGAAATGAAGCAGTTCTAAGTGGCTACCAGTCAAACCTGTAGGTTTGAGTACCTGTTGCTCAGCGGTAACCTATATGCTTATGCTTTAACCCATAAGAAAAGCTTATTCTTTCCTTTTGATACACCATTAGACATTTCTTCAGATCTTAATATACTGCAATAAATCATTACATTTTCTTGAACTTTTCAATCCATGTATCAGCATTTGGATGTAAGCCAATTTGAATTAATGTTGCAAAAAAATGCATTAAATTCTTTAACGACACCTATCCATAACAAGTCTTCCATCTTCCCCATGAAAATTTATTATGCAGAGCTCATAGAAAAGAGATAGTCAGTAGAAGACATAATTTGTGAAGATATACACTTGTGAATTATATGCATAACAGCTTTGTCAGTAATAAAAGAAGACTTTCAAGGTAAGTTTCACTCTCAATGATTTTCTTTATATGTCTCCTCATTTTCCATGTTGCACTCAATCTGTGAAGTAAGAATTCAGTCTCACTGCCAGACACACCTTATAGTAGTCACAACACTAACCAATTTAATTGTGCTGACCAAAAATGTAACAAAGTTAAAGTTGTATTACCAAAAGCTCCTTTTGCTGCTGTAGCTTAGGGAACTGATTTTATATATACTTCCAAATAACTTGTAACTTAACTATCTATCTGTGCTCCAAAATACCTATTCTGGCACACACCATGCTGTAAAACCATCGCAATGTTTATATAACTCATGTAAGCCTTTTTTTTTTTTCTTGTACATTTTATTCTTAAGAAAATGGCAGAGTATTACAAAGAAAAACTATTAAAGGAGCAAAGAATAGAAGATGTGTCTTGCTATAAAAATGTTGAATATGGATAAATTTATCTAACCATGAACTTGCAGCAGATAAAATAAGCTTTGACACTTGAAGGATAAGGGTCTGATGCTTCAAGGGAAAGGGAAAACACTGAGTTGAGACAGGGAGCCAAAGAAGTCTTTTTTTTATAACTTTCTTCTAAAAGGGCAAAAGAGACATGAGTGCCAGCTGCTACGTTTGAGAGACACTATCTCTGTTTGCTGTCCTTGGCAATGACTTGCTTTGCCTATACTTGGAACTATCCCTGATTAAAGGTTTAGTTCTCACCAACTCAGAAAGCTTAATCTACATCGCTCATTCTCCAATTCATTAATGGATCAGACACAGTACAGAAGGAACAAGAAGCTAATGTACTTGAGTCCACATTTGGAGGGATGAGAATGAAAAGGGTCCTCCTGCCGTGTTTGTGGCCTTTGTACTTGCCATAGCTGTCAACCAAGTATCACTTTAGATGTATGTGTGGTCCTAATGATACTACTGCCCACTACAAATTAGAACCCTGTAATTATAGCAAGATTTTTTTTTTTTTTCCACCACTAGGGCTTGTCTGGCTTTCTCATCTAAAAGCCCACTCTGTAAACAGGGGGAAGGCGTGCAGGATGATGAAAAGAGAAGGCAGTAACTCCACCATGAGATGGTTTGGCTGCTGTAATGCAATTGCAGGGCTCTGCTTTGCAACTATTGCTTTTTAGCCCTTGAGAAGATGACTAAACTGTGCGCAACCACTTTACACAACAGAACCTCTTGAGGTTCCCCCCAAAAAAGGCTGTACCTCCTCCTATCCCAAACCCACACCAGCCCCTCCCATATACCAGTAAAAAGTAAGAATAACGGATGCCAGAGGTGAAGGAGGCTCTGAATCTGTGTGAAATCTAACTTTTTTTTTCCCCCAGCTAGCTTAAAGCCCTGTCAGACCCCTGGGAGAGTTCACCCATCTGCACTTTTCTCTCAGACGTCTTTGCTCTCCCCAGTTTTCTTCACCCGCTGCTGGCTACAGGATCCCTCTCCATCTTGAATCTGTGTGCTGACTGTGGTACTCCTCTGCCAGAAGGCTGAGCGGACTCACCTCATGAAAACACAAACGCACAAAAAAGAATCAACTTTATTGCCGCCCTGAGGTCACCCCTTCAGCAACAAGAAGCCCCTACACAGCGGCCGGGGGGGGCACAAAGGCGGTGCTGGGGGGGTGTGTGGGCGGACATTTTCCCTCCCCCCGTCTCCCGCCGACAGCGACAGCTGACGGCGTGAGGAAACGCAGCCCGCGGGCCTTCTCCCTCGGGAGGCCGCAAGAGGAGGAGCCCGGCCCGGCCCCGGCCAGGCCGGCACGCCGCCACACTCGGCCCCTCTCGCGATCTTCGGCGCGAAGACAAGGCGCCCCGCGGACGGGGGCGACCGGCGCCTCAGGGGGGAGGCCGGGCCGGGGCCGCCCGGGACCCGCCGCGACCCCCTGAGCGGAGGAGGGGGACGGACGGGGACGGACAGACACTCCGAGCCGTCCGGCGGCCGCCGCTGCTCCCCGCCGGAGATGTCTCCGTGGCCGTTAAGGAGGGAGGTGGGGCCGTGCTGCCGCGGCCGGGGCGCCGGGAGGGGCAGGGTGCCGCCGCCGCTTCGCGGAGGCCGCGTTGGACCCCCCGGGAGGGTCTGAGGCCGGAGCCTGCGGGGAGGGAGGCGGGGAAGGACTGGGGGGGCGAGCTTCAAATCTGCAGGGACGCGGCCCGCTTAAAAATCGCCCTTCTGCTGGGAGTTTGCAAGTTTAGAAGACGCAATGACTTTTCTTAATGTTGCGTTCGCTTCAGTTGTCGCTTGGCCTTTTGTATTTGCTACACGTAAACATTCTGTCTCGTCCTTTCGGCTCTTCTGCTTGTATATATCGGTTATTTACTGAGCGAAAGTGGAGGGAAGAAAAACCAAATTGCATTGTAGGCCTCATCTCATGGCACGCAAGCTGAAGCAGAAAACCTGAAACCGACTTGCTTGATTGGGATTAAATCTGAAGTTGGTAGTATACCTCTGAGACCTCGTCTACACAGAATCACACTGGGTTTGTTTGCACTGGTAGTCAGGGCGCTAACCTGCTCTTCATCTGAACAAGTGCTTTTCCATATGTTGTTCTTTATGGTCAAAGCCTTGCTAGGTGTAAACCAGACTTACGTTTGATTTGTGAGTCACTCCTACAATATCCTTGTAGCGTAGAAGATTACAAGGCAAGCTTTGTACCAGACAGCATGCTTGAGCTTTTCTTACTAGGAACTTGACATCAGCGCTTTGTTTTTGTGAACAAGTGGTTTGAAGTTGCTGGAACACTCCTTGCACGTTTTTCAGCTGAGGTAGAAGGAACAGTGTATTCATGTTGTTAATTATAAGGGACAGTTTGTTCACTTGTTCTTTGCGTTATTAACAATTTTAGTCCTTCCTGTTTCTGAAATGAACAGTTTACTTTAGTGGTGAACAACACGGTGCCAGATGGAGGCTGGCGAGAGAGAGAGTAGCTGCTGAACTAAAGTTCTGCCTAGAACTGCTTCGTTGGCAAGTGAATCAACTGTTAATGCATCTGTTTTAAGTGAGAGGGTTGTGAAGAAGGCCTTGTTGCAGTATCAGGGCCTTGATGTGCAACTACCTTTCAACTACACTTTTTTTTTCCTTTTTTTTTTTTCACTTAATGTTTTTAAACAGGTTATGTTTAGCAGAGAGGGAGTTTCTACTGTGTACTTCTATGGTGTCCAAGCTCATCTATTGATACTTCCTTTTTAGATACTTCCTTTTTAACTCCATGGTAAAACAGCTTCTGAGAGTATCAGTTTGGTTGCCACATCATCTGGATCCAGAGATCACTTTTAAGAAAATGTGGACTGCTAAAAGTCTTTGTAGTGCTCAAATATTGTTGCTTCAGTTGAAAGAAGGCAGATGGTATAGTTGCATGTTTCCAAAAACTCAGCAGTTCTGGATTGGAATTCTAAACAATTGCACCGTAAGAGCGCCATGTAACAGAGTTCAATTCCAGGTAAGTATTTTTGTGGTGCTCTAGGTGTAAGTGATGTGCATCAATACAGTGGTAATAGAATTTCTTGTAGAATCTACAGAGCTAAGCTTTTCATCTGAAGATGCCTTTAGTGTATCAGGGTAAAGGGGCAGGCAGCAACAAGTTGCAGGAGAACCAGTGTTTCAAAATGAACTTTTTGTGTCTGATAGTTCTAAGTTGGGGAGGAACATTATTTTTTTTCAAATTATACTTCAACAATACTGTGTGATAACTGACAGGCTTATTAGTTAGAGTGACAGCTGTTTAGTGAAGAGTAGGAACACAGTTCTCTGGAAAACTTTTTACTAACGCAATATTGCACAAAAAAGGGGGAAAAAAAAGTCAATTTTTATTGGATTGGTAAGGTAGGATAAAAACATAAGAGTTTGATTATAAAAAAATACGTGTATATAAATAAAAACAGTGGGAAAGGACACAAAATTAAGGCTAATCTTGGACACTGACAGTTCCAAATGGCAATGTTTTTCTTTTTCTGGATGTCTAATTATGTTAATCTTTAAAATACAAATTGCTGCATGTATAAATAGTGGAACATTGTGGTTTCAACTAGTTTAGTGGGGGCTAAGCAATTGAGAAATAGTAATCTGTTTAAGCATAAATAATGTTCATCTTATATTTGCCTGTTGTTTCTCTTTTTAATAGTAATATTTGACTGTATGATTGTAGGTTTCCAAGGTAAATGATAAACGATCCGTAGTAGATACAAGAATGGCTACTAGTGCAGAGGGAACTAAAATAGCTGCTGGAAAAAGTCCCAGTGGAGTATGTGATGGAAGCCAACATTCATTAGAAGGTATTGAACCTTTTGCCACCCTCTTCTTAAGAAGTCAGCCTTTCCTGTCCTCTCTAGACATCTTGTATTAATGGTCAAGATGATCTAAATTCCTAATTTGAAAGTTTTGTATCATATGATGTGTTTATTTTTTAATTTTAAGGGGATTATACACAATTATTATAGTTTGCAAAGACTTAGTAACTTTCCTAAATATCTCTTTGGGTGATTGGATTGTGTACTTATTATTTTGTACTTCCAACTTCATCAAACTCTTACAATGCTTATTCCGTGTGACTGGATAGATGCAAAACTTAGTTTTCCTGTTTTCTTGCTAGCAACTGTGGTGACTCTTAAGTAGAGTACAGTGTGTTGGATGAGTTATTGTTTTGTGTGAGCCTATTTTTGACTAGGAGAATCAATTCTTTGAGTATTCACTGAAGACTACAAATGGTCTGTGATGCTAGTGAACTTTTTTTCGGTTATAAATGTGAGAAAACAAACATTCCTGTGTGAGTGATGATTTCTGATTCAGGTAAATTGGTAGTTACAATTATGACCTTTGTTTTAGCAATGCTGCCTAGCTAAACAGTTCTTTCCGTAACTTTGCTTGTTTTGCCATTCCTAGCTAATAACTAATCCTCAAATGTGCTGTTACGCATCATACATTTTGGCTCCTGTGCTTCAGGGTGCTTGGTCATTCGCATTCTATGGATATTTAATTTTTGTTTGTAAAGGCGTTTTAGTCAGTTGCTTTGGGCACTTTCAGCTTCTGTTTACAAACGGGATGACAGGGAGGTAGCTATGACTGGTTAAGACACTGAGATTGTACACTGTTTATATAATTATATTGCTCAGGAAACAGCAGTGTGAGAAACTGTTGTGCTATTTCTTGTGCATGACAATTAGGAAGACAGTACCTGTCCTAAAAAAATCTATATTGTACCGTATCATAATTCTGCTGTACAGGCTTGTCTCCTTACATACATTCTCTTGTAGGTTTGCATTACAAATGGATGAGATACTGCTGAGTAAACAGAAATGACCCCCCCCCAGTGAATTTTTAATCATCAGTGAATTCTTCTTTTTTTTTTTTTCACAGATGCGAGAATTTTTTAAATAGAACTCTTAGGGTTATGTTTATTTCTGAATGCTCCTGCATTATCTGTAAAATAATGAGATTGAACAACCCCAGCGTCCTAGTTTCTTCTTGTACTCATCTTTTCTTAATGCTTCTGTTTTTTCTTGTGGACAACAGAAGGGTACCTATCCCTTTAGCCAGTTAAAATCTTTATGTTTTGAAATTTGCCATTCATGTAAGATGACAACGTTTTTGGAAAGTAGTGGCAAAAGCATTTGCTATGTCCTATTTACGTCGTATCTCTACGGTGTGTGCCCTGTCCAGCTGAAATGTACTTGTGCATCTCTTAAGGTTTATTGAAATTTTTTCTTAAGACATGCCAATATGATAACTTCGAGTTAATAGATAATATCTTTAATGGTCAAAACTTAGGTTAAACCCTCTAAGAATATTTGTTCTGAAGTCTTGTGGAACAGGTGTTTCATACCAAGCAAGATTTCTGCTGTTTGCTCAGGCAGCTGAAAAAATGGTCTATGTCCAGATGTGACTGTGCTCCTATTTCTGGTACTCTGTAAGAAATTGGCAGGGAATAGTAATACTGTAGACATAATTAAATTTCTCTGTATGTCCTCTTGGGAGTTGTTATAACCCTACTATTCTTTTTGATCAAGAGAGCAGTGATCTACCAGTTCATCAAAGCAAAAGACATTTTTGAATCATACTGTCTCTGAAATACACCATTCTAACTTGCAAATCACGGGTTGCCATGACATATTTGCAAGAATCAAAAGAAACGGGAAAGTTTATATTCTTATAAAAGTGAGTATCTTGGTTTCCTATTTCTTGCTTTTCTGATTTTACAGGACATTCATCTCATGAATGCTTTCTTATCTTTTCGTCTTACTCAAAGATTCCTTTGCAAGGTGAAACAACATTGCTTAACTGCATCTGTCAAGCAGATAGTTCCTTATAGAACCATGATTCTTATTCATCTCTATCACCTTTGTAGGTTAAGTGCTTTGTTACAGATCTGTTTTAAGAGGGCTTCAATTCCATATACAGAACCTCCCAGCAGGTAGATGCATAGTGCTGAATGAAGATGTTAATGTTCTGTTGTTTCTTGTCTATAAGGCTGATTATTTGCAATGCTGTACTGTTTTTAATATTCTGAAGAAAAGAAAGAAGACCTGCTCGTTTCACCTGGCAACAGATACTAGCTATCATGTAGGAGCTAAACATTATATGATTTTTATGTTAACAGCTGGAAAAAGTCCCAAGCAACGCAATTTGATCTGATAGGTGACCCTGTTTTGAGCAGAAGAAGGTTGGGCAAGAGACCGCCTGAATTACTGTATGATTCAATGATTTTTTCTCATTATTTACCCACTTGTAGGGTTGTTACATGTATGTGCAAAAACCCATTTCTCAGTCATGCAGCTAGATGTAACCACTGGATCTGTTATTTGAACATGAATGTCATCTGCCAATTAACATTTGTATATTTTTAAATTTCATGTATATGTGACAAATACATAACGTAGACCTGGGAACTGATAGTAATTAATAAGAATGTAGTGTCTTGATAACACAGCCATCCTGTGGCTACTTCTGATTTGAAGTTCCCTTGGGGAATCTGTAAAACAGTGTTGTATTGCATGCCATACAAATCCAGTGGATCAAGTACTTCTGTTAAAAAGAAATTTTTTTTTTTTTTTTTTTAAACTGCTTTCTGGTTGCATTCATTGCGTCTTTTTGGACTTGAAATTAGTCTACTCTTAACAGTGTATGAGACTACCAGCATTGTTTAACAATATTCCTTTACTTGAAATCTTAGTGTTCTTTTTTCTTTTTGCATGTTCGTCTCTCGCTGAATCCTTTTGTCAGTCAAGAAACTGATGTGAATACTCATCCAATAATCTCTCTTTCTGTCTCGTGGGTAGGGGAATGAAGAAGGAGGAAGAGAAGTATGGGATCTAAGTGTTAAGAAATTAACTCTCATCAAAGACTGAATGCCATGTATCCAGACACTCCAGAGAACAGTGATTCCTCACAATAGTTGATAATTAGATAGGATTAAAGCTCATATAAGAAAATAAGATTTCCTCACGAAGCCTTGTAAGAGAATGCATGGACATCTAACTTGAGTCAGTATCTTTTCAGCAGTTTTTGATCTGATATTCAAATCATCTCTTCAGTTCACATAACCTCTTCTGTTCTCGCTTTAGAGAAAGTGTACCAGCCAACTCCTTATACAATGAAATGTGATTGTCTTCTACAGTTGTAGGGATTTTTTTCTTTTTTAAAAAAAATTTAATCTAAAATTTCTAGCTGTAACTATGCTTCAGATACTCTTTTTAGTTTTCATCTTTTTTTGATTTGTGAACATCTAAATATTTTCCAGCAGGGAGAGATACGTTTTAGAATGCTTTGTAGATGAGCCTTGTAGGTTTAGAAGATGTGTATATATATATATGTACTTAAGTGTACATATGCTTGGTTTTATTTACATAACCTTATTATATTACACTTGTGTTTCTTAGTTACATTTCATAGGTCCCTTAGACATAATTCTTGGGATTTGTGAACTCTTACTTTGCTTGTTTATTTTGTGACCAATCAACTACGTAAACACAGTCCTTATTTCATGTAATGTTTCACATTATTAGTGTCTTGAGCCTGAAATCTCTTTTGGACAAAAATGGGAGTTAGTTCTTCCATGCTTGCTTTTCTTCCTAATTAATAATGCAGTTGCTTTAACCAACTTCACCTTTTTGTCAGAGTGGCCCGTGATGCAAATGCATCTTTGCTCATAATTTGTAGAAGGCATGGAAACAGCCGCAGCAGTTGGTTAAACTCCCGAGAGTTTAACTAGCCTGAAAGGAAGCACATCATGGCATCAAACTTCAAAGTCTGTTTTAGTTTTCTTCCACTCACTTCAAGGATTTTTTTATTCTTTTTAAGTAGACTTGTGTTTGTTGTTTTCCAGTAAAATCTTAAGTATTTTTTTTTAACTTCTGTGCAGTACAGTGATTTTTCTTTAAAGTAAAAGATGCTTTCTCTTTAAAAGTAGTAACACGATTTATCATTTGCTTCATTGCAAATGCCTTTCTCATTGTCACAGCAAGAGCCAACCTCAAATCATTTCTATCAGTACAAATGTGTTAGATATAAGTTACAGGTATTCCTACTTACAAGTGGATATGCAAGTGTTTCCAGTGTAAAGGGGGTGAAGCGCAGGTTGATACATTACCTTATGATAGCGTAGTGTTATAGCAGAGTGACTGATGCACCAGACAGTATGGCCTGGCACTACGAGATCTATGAGATGCTCGCTTTCTCTGGTTCTTTTTTTTGGTTGGTTGGTTGGTTGGTTGGTTGGTGTTTTTTTTAGGAGAATAGTAAATCTGATTAGACCCATTCATGATATGATTTTAATCATGTTGTAGGTAAAGCAGCTGAGTTTAGCATGTCTTCTTATCTAGTGGTTTTGAAAGCTGTTTCTTATCCTACTCTTTCCTGCTTTTCCCATTTCCAAGCTGAAGAGGCAAATAAAAACAAAACCTGTTGCTGTACATGTTTGCCTCTCTTCATCAGAACTGATACCACAGTGTCTGTAGATTATTTCCAAAACAAACATCTCATCAGCTATCCCATTACAAACCAGAAAAATCAATATATTCCTGCGTGTGCTGTTTATTTTTTTTAGTCCCATTCATATTGAGACATACCCAAATATACTAGGAGTTTATTTTTAATTCAGTACTAAGATAATCTGTACAGTATCTTGTATATCTGTACAATATAATCTGTGGAATATCTTGCTCTCATAATTGTAGTTATCTGCAGAAACAGAAGACCTAATAAATATACAGCCTTACATTTTATTTTTTTAATAAACCACCCCAACAGATCTGAATTTATGCTTCCTAGTTTTTTTGTTAGTTTTAAATTCTATCCTTCACACCCTGAGTGTGTGTGTTTTCATACATTTAGTGCTTTGTATTTTACTTCGATTTTTTTTTTTATTCCTTCTTATTTTAATAGTAGCAACAATATGTTGTGTGTTTTTCTTTTCTAAATAAGAAATTACTTTAAATAAGAATTTGTCTATTCATGATTACTAATAATACTAGTAAGCAAATGAGTTCCAAAGGTGAAGGAAAAAAATTGCTTTCTTAGAGCATTATATTGGGTTCAAGGCTGTGTGTATGTAAGGAGAGTATGATGACCCAGTAGCCAGCAGTTTTATAATTAATTTTTTACTCTAGGTGGCTAACGGTGTTTGCTCTCCAACAGCATTCTTTTATCATGTTTGAGTAGCTACTTTTATTTTGTATTTCTTTGACAAATTAGATGAAAATGTGCATTTACATTGTATATAGATAGATATATATTTTTTTTGATTAAAAAGGGGTTTGTGCTATTTTAGACTTGTGTGTATTTTAGACTTGTTTTCAATTTTGGAGATGCTAAACTAACTGCTACTTCTCTGATCTATTTGGTAATCGAAAGTTTATACTGTTCTTAAATAAAATGCTTTTCGTTATGTAGATATAGTATATTATATGTTCTGTGTCAAAAGAATAGATGTATATTATAAAATAAAATTAACTGATCCTTTTTTTGACTTTGAAACTTTATCTCCACAGCAAAAATGAAACACATCAATCTGTCATTTGCAGCTTGTGGTTTTCTGGGTATTTACCACTTGGGGGCAGCAGCTGCTTTTTACAGGCATGGTAAGAAGTTACTGAAAGTTGTGAAAGCTTTTGCGGGAGCTTCTGCGGGATCATTGGCTGCCACTGTCTTATTAGCGGTACCAGAAAATATGGAGGTAAATTAATAAACTCGTAGGTATAGGACATGATCATTTTCAAAGGATATTTTTTGATATAATCATCTACCATTAAGTTTTTAAAAATATTTTAGTTTTTGTTTTTCTTCTTGCCTCTTGTAAAGGAACAGGACTTGTGTATATGTTTTCATTAACAACACATGTGACTCATGGGCAAAATGTTTATGAAGCAAGTGTTTCTTTATGACAAAAATCTGTCATATGAATTTCATATTTTAAGCTATATAAATATAAATTTCATGTGCGTGAATGTTGAGTTGTGTGCAACCAGATATACTTTAATATACCGAAATGTATATGCACTTAAATACTGTACATTATGAAGTTAATCATTGTTTTCTTGGCTAGAGGTAGGCTTTGTTAAGCAAATGCATAGCGCCATCCTTTCATCCTTTGTGAAAGGAGGTGAAAGTGGTAGATGGAATGTATGTTCATAAAGTCAAAGAACACCACACACTGGCTCAAATTTTTTCCTTGCTGTCTGTGCTTCATTAGACAGTGCCAGAAGTGGCTTGTGCACTTGAGTCCTTTAGAGTCAGTACAGCTCATGACTTAACAGCAGTAGCCCCACTGTGTGCCAGGGAGGATTAACCCTCACAGTATTCTGTTCTGACATGCTGCATACATGTGTGTTTGGTTTTTTTTTCTCCAGAGGTGCCACTCTTTTCTCAGCATGAATATGGTGTCATGTAGAGACAGCAAAGTTATGATCAATGACTACCCTCTTACAGGTTCTGTGGGAGAGCATTAGCTGTTCTTTGTTTTTTGTTTGTTTTTCCCCATAGGTTAAGGCTGCTTTGCCCTCCTGAAGTGCCTGTAGTGACTTTGCCTTAATATATGTAGAGGACTAGGCCTTGCCAAAATGTTAATATTTCTTTAATATACTGAGTTATAATAAACAGCATTACTTATGTGGGACAAAAAAAAGGCTGTTAGATTTTTGTTGTAAGTACACTTAGGTTTCAGACCAGTGAACATCAGGTAACTTTCTCCGAGCCTCGCTTATTACAACTTTCACTGCATTTGATTCAAATAATAGTCCTGGCCAATACCACACTTTGCCACTGATCTTTCTGTTTGTTTGTTTGTTTCTGCTGGAATATGAACTTAACTTGCAGAGTTAGCTATACTTCTGTTGCTTTCAGCAGTAAGTTCTTCCCTGGCTTCTTTCCACCCTCCCCCTGTCCTGCCAGGTGCATTCTTTATATGATTTGGTATTAGGCAAGTTCCACTCTGTTGTGAAGACAACCTTACTTGTATTCTGTTCAGGTGTTAGTCCTTTTCTGTAGCCTCTGACTAGTAGTTCAGTTTCAGGTTTGCCTGCATACCTCTGACTTTAATCATAGAATCATGGTTTGGGTTGGAGCGGACCTTAAAGATCATCTAGTTCCAACCCCCCTGCCACGGGCAGGGACACCTTCCACTAGACCTCTGTGGTGAGCACAGCAGCTAGCCTTTCTTAGCCCAAGGAAATTTTTCTGCTTATTGTAGGCTCTGGGTGTGAGCATTTGTTCCCAGCCTAGTGCAACTTCCAAAAATCTTTCAAAGTAAAAATACTAGAACAGGTTTTATTTTTTGTTTGTGGAAACTAAGCCTATATTACATTGAGTCTGATGGATTTTTCCTTGAAAGTGTGTCATGTTAATACAAACTGAAGAACATTTCATGAACTTTTTAGTCCTTCTAATTTTTTTAATATATTTTTTAGTCATTCTGTTGTATTGCTTACATGGAAAATTGAGAGCTATTTTGTGAGGGGAATAATTCTTCCTAATTCTCATGGAATTTAAGTAAAGGCAGTGTTATGTACTGAATAGAATTAACTTTTCATATCAGGATAATTATATTACTACCTTTATTACATTCCTAACTTGAAATATTTTATATCCACAAATATAACTCTTAACATCCGTTAATTATTTTTTTCTTTTTTTCCCCCCTCTCCCCAGAGATGGCTGTGTTAGACAAGCTATAATTAGGACTTTTTTCCACCTCCTAGTCTCAAAGCATTAATACAGCCTTTCCTTATCTTGAGAGAATGTAACGTTGAGGATTTCTTGTTTTGACTGTTGCTGTTCTAATATGACAGTTTGCAAATGTTTTTCTGTCGTATCTTGGATTTTTGTCACTGTTGAAAAAGCATGGGACTTGAGAATTCTAGGGAAGCTTATAGACTTATAGAAAAGTACCTGTTTATTTCAAAAGTACCTTGATCACGTTTGATGCCAAGTTTGCTTAACTCAATACAAGCAGTTACAATTTCTAAACATGTTCTCAGTCACTATTTAAAATTTAGATGTACTGTTTAAAGCTTCTAGCACTAAAATTATAAACAATTCATAGCTGTAAGAAGTTGTCCCTTTTGGCAGCAAGAATTGAGAGTCTAGGTATGGTCTATTCTTAGTACTTGTAATATGGAAAGTAGTTTTCTGTCATTCACCTAGGTTTGGATTCATCCAGCTCCCTGTTACTCTTAGCTCCTCATCACTTTATTAAAGCATCATCGTTATAAAGGTAGTAGTTCTGAGTTGCTTCTATGTAGGATTTAAATCCTGTACCCTCCTTCTCAGTAGGACACATCTACTTTTCTTTTTTGTGTAGGTTTTTTCTTTCCCCAGTCACATCAATCATGTATTTCGTTACTAGCAACATATTTGTTCTTCATGCAGGAAGCTAATAAGCCAGGAACCCCAAACTATCTATAGACAGATCTTTTACTCTGTAAACATGTGGTTATATAGGTGAATATGGGTATAATATGTTTATTGAGTACCAGTTTCAGAAAGTTGCATAAGATTGGATTTAGTTTTTTCCCCAAGTCCCTAAAATCATTAGAGAAGTCTGCATGAAAGGATAAAAAAAGGAATATGAATACTTAATAGTGAGTCTTAAGCCTTCAGAATCATAATTCATTGTTTCAGAATCTTTTTGCTAAAAAATAAATGCTACCAATTCCTTTACTCTTTTAGAGTTCTTATGGCTCACCCTTCAAGCTATTTTCCTGCAGTCATTTCCTTGCGTAAAAGAGGTTCCCTGTGCAGTGGAATCTGTTGCCTCGTTTTCTGCAGTGTCTTGTCTTCCTATGTCATCCGTCGTAGTATTCCATTCATTAAATACTTCCATAGTACTGTATTCATTAAATATGTGTATTTGTTAGTAGCATGGTTTTTGAATTAGTGAGAAGAAATTATAATAATTGTAATTTTTTTAGTGCTTATAGGCATCTTAAGGTACTTGTGTCTGGTTTTCGTACTGAAGTAGTCTTTAAAATAGAAGGTGGCATTACTCTTGAAATACAAATGATTGTTCTTGTAATGGTGTGATTCAGAGGACTGATTATTTAGCAGTGGTAATATATAGAAAAATAGCCTTTAACTTTCCTTGATTGTTAAAGTGGTATTCTTGTGAGGGTTTTTTATTATTATTAATTTTTATTTTTTCTTATTAAGGATCTCATTTTCTTACAGATTAGTTCTTATAAAAGGATCAACATTTTATTATGCATATCTTGTTACAAACCAAGCACATATGGGAAAATATTTCAGTCTGATCTTATAACTCTCTTGATTAAAGCTTTAGCCACTATTATGTTTTAGATACCACAGTTAACATACTTCCCATAACTGAAACATCTTTAATGCTATATATTTTTAATTTCCAGAAATGTAAGCAGTTTGCCTATGGATTTGCAGAGGAAGTTAGAAAATTGGACTTTGGTGCTGTAACGCCTGGTTATGATTTTATGAAAACACTTAGGTACCTATCTTAATGCATCTGTAAGATCATTTTTGTGTGAAGCACTCTGAATGAAAATGGAGAGTGTGCATATTTTTTCTATACTGTGGGGCACTCAGCACTCTTTCTTTCACCCCCAGCATATTTGCAAGGTTTTTAAATAATGATGGTGAATAACGTTTAGCATTTTCTTTACTCTAGGGAAGGCATAGAGTCTATTCTTCCTTCTAATGCTCATGAGATAGCTGAGAACCGGCTCTATGTGTCAGTCACTAACACCAAAAGTGGGGAAAATCACTTGGTTTCAAATTTTGCCTCCAGGGAGGACCTCATTAAGGTAATGAAATTGAATATTGCTGCTTTAAATAAAGATACTTGAGTTTCTTCAAGGCTTAGGAGTATGTTATTAGCTGTACAACAAATCACTGTTTTACTCAAGTAATCACTTGTACTATCAGTGGTGCTACAACCACAACATAAACAATGGAAGCAGAATTTGATCCTACAGTTTCACAAGTTTTGCTAAAATTTATTTTGTGTGTGTTTCCTTCATGTGTTTTTAAAGTACTACCTTATACGCAAAGTGTGTTTAAAAAGTAACAGGGTAACTAACGGTTATGGTAGATAAGAATAAAATAGAGGATCTCCAAATTTTGTAACAATTCGCTGAGTCTTTTTGCATCTTCTACTTCACTGATACCATTTATATTATATTTCATCAAAAAAGAAAGTAAAGAAAAGGAAGTTAAAAAAAATTAAATCCAACACTTTATACAGGTCCTTGTGGGGAATAGGTATAATGTATTGTTAAGTACCATATATAAACTGCATTTTAACTGTCACTGGAAAGCATATCTTACTGCCCATCTCTTCTTTTGAATGCCACTTTTTAAATTTGAATCAGGATTGTATACATAAGCTGATATGAAGTGGTAGGAGGAATTCAGATGCATGTAAAGCAAATGTTCTTTCTAGTAGTTGATTGTATCTAGTGGAGGACATCATAAGATATAACAGAATAAAGGAGGAAATAGAATAAGAAGGAATTCCTTCTTTCCCTGTCCTTGTGGATGCTTAGAGTAAATAAGAGCTTCTTTATAATTAACACTTAAAGAAAAAAAACCACACTTGTTGGCAAAAATCTCAAAGTATGCATTGGAAGTTTGCCTTTAAAGTATCATTTTTTAAAATCTTGATGCTGTTATATTCTACACGGTCAATCGGTTCTCCAAATTTGTAGGACTTAAACTTTTTGCATAATTATCTTTGCATGATTATCTCAAATTATGCACTGTTATTTCTAGCCATAGTAGCCAGCAGTGACAAGCATGGAGATTATTATTCTGTAGGTTTATGTTTTTTTGCAGTGAAATCTTCTAATCTGAAGATGATTGGAAGTGTCAAGATGACCTTGGAAACACATACGTTTTATTAGTATTTCAAAAGTTCTTTCATTGACTTAACCATTTCTGTTCTATTCTTTTGTTCCATATACTAGCAGTAGAATGGGTTGGAATAATAGTAATGAAATTCCAAATAATTGCTTATTGGAACATATTCATATTGTCTGTTCTTCCAGTGCATCTCGTAATACATGTTTTTGTGCATCCTTCATCTATGCATGTATCATTTATACAACAGTCTGAATGTTGGTGGCTGCCCTGGTAGTATGGAGGATAGAGCTTGTTAGGTTATATAATTGTATTATGCCTAGACACAATCTGCTATACCCAAGGCATGGATAAAGATACTGCTGGGCAAACAGTGCTTAATAACAACAAAACTCCTGTGCCCTGTGCCAGAAATCTTTCAACTTCCATAGGCAGTTAGTTTCAATGCTTAACAAGCCTTATGGTTCCAAAGTTTTTCATAATGGCTAAACTGAATATATGTTGCTACAATTTTAAGCTTTTATTTTCTTTTGCTATTCCCAGTGGACGTGGAAAGGCAGTCAGTAATCTTCCTCTTTTGAAATAATCTTTACGTATGTGAAGACAATCATCACATACCAGCGTTCCTAGACTTGCAGTTCTTAAACTGGAGGTGAGGGGGAAGAGAGGCATGATTTGTATGTTTGTGAGGGAGCAGGGCACCAAGCACTGTTGTATTTGGTTCGGAAAGGTGGGAGCAATGCATAGGAGTCTATGCTGGTCTATTAGTAGTAGGGAAATGTTTGAAGAACTAACATTTTCAATTTGTCCGTTCTCGCCTTGCTTTTGAGATCTAAGTGACTTTATAAGGAAGGCGAACTGCTTTTTTCAGTCTTGAAAAGAATTCATGCTTTGCCAGGGTCCCCTGGTTTTGACTCTTTTCCTTCACTAAACCTTTTGTCCCCATTTCTTTTAGTTCAGAAGGGCCAAAGTTACTGAGATGGAGTTGAACGAGAGAGAGTAGAAAGGGGGTTGAGCAGGGGAAGAAGCTGATGTTGGGAACTTGGGAACCCTGTGGGATGTCACTTTTGAAAATCTGGAGAGGAGTGGTTTCAAGGGGGACCTTATCTTATGCTTTTGTGAGGGAAAGGCCTGTCTGGTAGAGAAATAGCTACAATTTCACATTTGGAAAATAAGAAGAGAAAGCCTTTTTATCTAAGCTCAGACAAAGCTCTGGTGCTCTAGATCATTGGGAAGAGAAATAGGCAAGAAAAGGGTTCTCGAACTGAAAGTTAACGACTTTGTATAGAGTCTTAGTTAAAACTTGTTAGGGGAGGAGAGGTGTTTAATACTGAAAGTAGCTTAATTTGTTGTAAAAATAAATGCAATTCCACCAAAATACCCTCAGGCATTTTCTTCCATACTCCCCATGGATTGTGGGGGGTTTTTTTGCACCTGATCATCTTTCACATAGTATATACTCCAGTCTGTAACCTGCTTCTGTTCCACAGATTTGTGTCTCATGCCGCCATTCAAGCACATGCATGTGTATTCACCACATCTAGCTACATGAAAATTCCTGACATATTATACCTTATCCACACATCTACCCCTTCTCTTTGAAATGCTGTATACTGATTGCATGTATATGTATGTATGGGTGGATACATAGGTATGTAAATACACACACACTCTCATAGATATTGCTATGAGTGGATAGAAAGGTATGTGTGTGTGCACATCTGTACGTAACAGAAGAGGTGTCCTGGTCTAAAAAAAAGTAAAAACTGAGAACTGCTGTAGACAGCAATGTAGGTTTACAATAGGGCAAGTAGTAATTTGTTACTTCGCATTTAATACATTCAAGTATTATCAATACTGATAAAGATATGCATATGTGAATTTTCAGGCTGTTTATAGTATTTTGGAAACTTTGAATTCTTAGAAAATCTGATTTATTAGAAGAGTAAACACTATATAAATATGCCAGCAGAATGGTAGGGTCAGCTTATTTGACAATACTCTATATTGCATTTTTTTCAGCATATGCATATTTACTTTCTGCAAAATCATAGATTTACTTCACATTGTGTAAGACTAAGTTCATACTCTTTTGAATCACATTAATAAATGAGTTAATTTGTGGTGTTTTGTTTTGAGAGTTGTCACTGTCAAGTCTTAAAAAACCAAATGCTATTGAGTAGTTTTAATCACATTTTGACATACCACAACAAGACATTTTGAGATGACAATGGTTTTATGTAAAACTAATATTGACTGATTACTGCTGTATTATTTAATATAGATAAATATGTATGAAAATATTTATTGGTTCAGAATTACTTTGTTGCCTTTTTTTCAATTTTGTTCTTTATTCTTTCTGCTTGCTTTTCTCTAGGTCCTGCTAGCAAGTAGCTTTGTACCAGTATATGCAGGAATTAAGCCAGTGGAATATAAAGGAGAGGTAATTTTTCAATAAGTTTAACTACCAACATTTTTTTTGTGTGTGTAAGAGCATTCTTAATTTATGATGTACTTATGTGATCTTAAGGGAAGGCAACTGCAGTACTATATTTTGTAGCATAATTATTGTTTCTCTTGATACTGTAGATTAACACCTTGAAAGATGACATGAGTTTGTTCACGTGTTGTTTCAAAAATTGTGGCTGCTGAGACTGAAATGATCTCTGTAGCATGAAGCTGTTTCCTGAAGATAATGTCTAACAGTTACCATGAGAAGAAGCTTCTCTTAGTAAAGATACTTCTCATGACAAGCTGTGTTACCAACTCTAAAATGGTTTTTGCAACTTAAAGGTCCACCATTCTGCTTTTCTGTTTAATGGAAGGAGTGATAAGGGAGGTCTTGGCAAATTGGACGCTGCTGGAGTACATGTATGTGTTTACATACGTATTGTTCTCATGTTCTGTACAGAATTACGTGCTTACCAGGTACCTTCAAATCTCTTGCCTCTGGACAAGCATTAAAGAACAAACTTTTTTTTCCCCCTATAGCACACAGCTATGAAGTTTTCAGAGGTGTACACTACTATAAGAAAACCTTTTCGCAGTTGCCTGTACTTGGTTTAGCTTCAAACTATTGTTTTTAGTAACATAAATACATTAACATTTTAAGAATAATTTTGACTGTTTAGTCTGTTTGTAATTACTAGAAGCATGAAAATAGCCATTTCTTTCTTTCTGAGAAATACTATGTGATACTTTTATTTTTTCATAGGGATCCAAATGATACCTTTAGAACATCTATAATTCTCACAGCCACCCTGCCAAAAAACCCCCACAAAACCATGTGCATTTGTCTCTAGGAAGAGGGAGCTGGAGTTTGTTACATCAGAAAGCTTATCAGCTTTAGAATTACGTACACTGCAATATGTATCAGCTAAAATGTTTGAAGGGTTTAAATCAGTATTGCCTGACTGGTTGAGTTAAATGGAGACTGCTCGCAGCTTCCCGGGGTCTGGAAATTTTGTTGATTGGAGTCTTTACACGTTGCTTGTGCAGTTCAAAGGACATACATGGATGTTTTAGGTTCATTCTGCCATTACTTAAAGGGAACGAAGTGTTGTTGTTAAATTTCTTGTATTGTTTCAACTAAGAAATTGAAAAGTTGGCTCAGAGTTTTGTCCAAAACTTACTTAAAATCCATTTTACTGCATGAACACTGCTATTATGATTTGCATAGGTATTGTAGTATTTACTGAAACACCTGCAGTCTCTTCCTAGTGGACAGTTCTCCTACCTAACTTTATTTTTTGCATTCAAAAATGAAATCAATGAATGTTTCACGGACACTGGTTCTTCTGTTACTTGAAAGCTTGTTGTCATTCCTAAGGCTTCTTGCTACTCTCCTTAAGTGAGATTCAGAAAAGGCAGTTTCTGGGAATGAGGTTGCTTTCATTTATTGTTATTTGTTGGAATGATTAGTTCTGCATGTCTGCACTGACTTTTTTCATAGTCTGTAAAACTGTGCATTTGTGGTTTGGGGATTTTATTTATTTATTTATTTATTTATTTTTAAGAAAACTGTTGCCTGTAAATGCGTGTGACTGCCATTCTTTAGTCCAAAACACTTAGAGCAGGGTGAGAGCAAAAAACCTTAGGATCTCTCTTGCAATAGTATTTCCTTGGTTTGGAATAGCGGGTAATGAGGATATTTGAGTGGGTAATAGGGGCCCTAAAGCATGCAGTGTAGAGCGAGATACACAGCATGTAACCTCATGATCCAGACATGGTAAGCACTGAAGTCAGTAAGATGGATTGGATATTGATTTGGCTCTGCGAGGCCATCTATCATATTAGCATCATATTCCAAGTTTCCTGAAAGCTTTACTATAACAGTCCAATGTTCTGTCTGTCTGCATTTACACTAGTTTCAGGGAGTAAATTCCTTTGGCCATATGGTCCATGGCAGCATGGAATCAAGCTTAGTCCCTGCTAGCCGGAGTGCCTTATCTGTGCTTCAGAACAGTTGATCTGTATCTTATCTGGGTTACATATGTCACCTGCATACATATCACCAGGTCATCTGGGAGCGTTTTTAGAATGTATTTCAGTATTGAGGTACATGATGCACAATACACGAGAGAGTAGGGTGCACTTTTGCTGGAATAGTATCAGAACATAGTCAAACCTGTTGCTAGCTTGTCCATACTGCCTATAGAGAGTGAACCCTAGGGTAAACTGATGGCAGCATTGCACTGTAGTTTTCTTTTTAGGAAGAATACTTTTTGGGAAGCATTTGGCTCACGCTGGGATTAGCTAACATACCTGTAGTGTGCATGCTTGGAGGCTAGACTTTTGGGATGAGTAAGCTAAATTGCTTGGTAGCATAGACATAACATCAGTCTGTTCATAGTATGTTTTCTTCTGGTTTGATGAGCCTAAAAATAATCTGAAGGAAAGGGGACTGTAAGATAACATCCGAGAATTTATAGTCTGTTAATGGCCTTAACCAGATTGAGCTATCTTATTACCTGGGTTGGGGATTTAAGGTGGCCTTGGACTAAGCTTCCAGTAACATCACGGCAAACTTACTCCATGTGAAATTATCTTTCTTCGAGTTGGTTTGGTGTCCTCTGAATCTCTGGCAAGGTTAATGTTTAAGCCAGATAAAGATCTGCAAATGATTGAGTTGACTGTATCTGATGATGAGGCTGTAGTTTGTGTCACTGTAGTTCTTAGAGAACAGGTTTGTAAAAACCATGTACTGGTAAATGGGTAGATTCTGTAAGGTCCAACCCACATCCTCAATTTCATTGTCTAGTTTGGTTTTCATTGCATGTTATTTCAGAACTTTCTCTGTCTTTGCACTGTACTTACAAAAGAGAAACTAATTCAGAACTTAGCAGCAATTTGCCTCATCAGTTAAGAAGCATTTTTCAAGAATTGGTTAATGGAATTACAAGAAGCTGGGACATTACATCCTTTTATTTGCAGCATATAAATGTTTTATTTTAACTATGTAACATGAGGGACTGTGGAGCTAAAATATTTTTTGACTGAGAAGCAGTTACTCCCAAATGCTTGAAAGAAAATAAAATGACAGAGGGCACGTTGGCCAGGAATAACAGAATCTACAAAAGATAGTGCTTAATAAAAAGTATTGCCCTTGCCTTGGTAAATGTTTTGATTTTCAAATAAATATGGAAGTTACATAATAGGAGAGGGGAAAAACCTAAATAATCAGAATTTTTAAAAGTGGGAGGACTTTTAGGTGGTAAAAGTACTAAGCTAGACTTGTGAAAGACATTAATAATGTCATCTGTTATGGTGTCTTTGATGTGGCTTAGACAGGGACTCCACTGTTCTTTTCACTGTAGGAATCACAACAAAAAGCCACTCCAAGGAACATTGCATATAAATCAATAATAAATTACTATTTATAGACACACACAAAAAAGCCTTGGTGTTAGAAATGTTAAGATATGTTGCAGCTTTACTCACAGTTATCACAGCAATGGTGTAAGGGAGTTTGAGAAATCTGAAAGATAGCTTTAAATGGTTTTGGACTTTTTTTTTTTTTGGCCTCCTTTTCTAAGGCAAAACAGTCTCAATCCTAAGCATTGATAAATATGATTTTTGTGGAAAGTGAAGGACTTCAGTGGTGGATTGTGGGTACTGACATCAGCTAATGTCAAGAGTCAAGCTCTAAAGCATATTATGAAATAATAGGGTGAGAAGGGCCATAGAAACTATTGAATGTGAATATTTGTAGCTTGTATTTTAAGCTCAGGAGCATAAAATTCATCTGAGAGAGTGCAGAAGAGGGCAGGGTGGGAGGACAAAGCACACACACACCACCCCCACCCCCACGAAAAAGAATGGTGCTTGCTGTATATCTGTGTGTAAAAGAGTAAATCCATGTATTGCCAAATATGGGGGTTGACAGTGGAAGGAGGGGCAAGTGACAACAAAGTCTTTTGGTTGCATGAACAGCTCAGAGGGATCTACACAACAAAGTGAGAGACCTCAGAGAATCTCAGGGGCTTCTGAAGAGCAAACACTGTAACCTGAGATAATGCTTCCTGTATAGCAGTCGCTACACTGACAGCTAGTGTCTTGCCAAAAGTTTGAAGACAAGTTTAATTAAGCTGTCATAACCAACTTCCCAATAGTATACTTTTTGTGGGAGATTTTTTTTTTTTATTTTTGTGACTAAATTCCTGTGGTGTTTTCAGGAATTTTGTAGGAAAACTTGCATTATTTTGCCATTTCGTAATGGTCACATATAGTGTCACCTACAGCAGAAAAGCAGTCTTCTGCCTGATTAGTGGTGAGAAGTACTAGTACAATTTGCCATTTTTTTTTATTGTTAATGAAACTTGAAGATGATATCCTGGAGTATTCAGTTTACATTTGGGGAGGTCAAACCCTTAAGAAGCACTGAGGTGAATCTTACAATATTATTTCTTAGAGCATTTCGACTTGCCTAGCTTTAAGTGTCTACAATAGTCTACATCTTACATAGTTAACGTATGTTTCCTTTATAATTAGTGGAGAAGAAAGTGCAATTCAAATCACATGTAAATACCTACTTTAGGATAAGGTGAATCGTGTGCTAGAAGTGTTTTCACACCCTTGATGATAAAGGAAGTGTAGAATAACTAATTGACTGTAGATGTGTAAAGTTTGATGAGGTGCATCTGATCACCAGACCTCATGTACAATGTCAGTGAATGCATCTGGCCAATAGACTGATGTTGAGTTTTGGGTTATGCATGTAAGCACAGAAAGAAAAATGAATGTATAAAATATATTGGCAAGAGATGTCACAGCTGTCCTTGCTTATACTGGAATAGAATATGGCTGTGGTCCCTGTGAAGATCAGTCTTGTGCCCCTAGCCTGCCTTTAGAACCAAGAAATATGTGGGGCTTTGCAAGAAATTAATTGGTTGCTTTTGTTTTTTCTTTCTTGTTCTTTCCTGTATTCAACTCCTGTAGCAGACTTAATATCTGCTCCCTCCTATGTGCCATCATTGCTCAGCTCCTTCCCACCTTTACCCTCCACTTCCCAGCTATTGCTGTCTTGTGTTGTGTATGTAAGACAAGAGGCTCTGGAAGACTAAGAGAGGAGTCATGTTTGGTTTAGCATGTGCAGTCAGTTTACCTGCACATACAGATTGTCCAGCTCCTAGTTTGAATCAGAGTAATGTTTCAGAGGAGTATACATTGTCTGATACGGTTCACATGTAATATTAACAATCTTACCTTTTCATGTACGTGTTGAGAAAAATTCTGTGTGGGGCATTTTGTTATTAGATTAACTAACAAGCCTTATCAGTAGCTTGATAAATACATTACGCACATATTTACACATTATGTCGAATCGTCATTGATTAAACACTCTGTGTATACATTGTCAGTTCCTTGATTTTTATGCCTCATACTCAAGCTTATTCATGGTATTCTAAGAAGGAAACTTGTAAGTTTTCATGAGGGTGGGGTGCAGGAGGCAGGGACAGGAAGGATGAAATGTTCAGTTATGATCATGTTATAGTAAGGTTATTTTGAAAATATTTCTATTTTCCAACAGAAGTGGGTTGATGGTGGCCTTACCAATGGCCTTCCTATCTTGCCTGTTGGAAGAACTGTGACGATTTCTCCTTTCAGCGGTCGATTAGATATCTGTCCACAAGATAAAGGACGTGTGGATCTTTATGTTAAATTTGCAAAACAAGATATAATGGTGAGTTGCTTGTTTATTAAATAACTTCAGAAGAACAGGTAGTTGTGCAGTTAAGGTTATGCTTATTTTTAAGTGTCTATTTTGTGCTTATATGTCAACTTAAGTAACGTTTTGGCATTTTCTATTTTGCAAATGGAGGGTAAACTTTTTCTTAAACACAAGGGAAGGAAAATGTAGAATAAAGAAGAAAGGTTGAAAAGCATTGATCTAGTACAGAATTGAGCAAATTATCACAGGCTATTAAAGGTAAATAATTAAGCTTGCTTTAAGTATTAGCTGTCTTTGGCTAGGCAGAGTGTTTATAGAAAAAAAAATATTAAGACTTCTGTAGAATACCTCAGGAGATGGAAACTCTAGAACATACCTTCATACTTGTTGAAATCAGCTGCTCTAACTGAATTTAAAATAAAAGTTTAAGTCGTATATTTGAAATGATATACAATGACTTGTCACCTCATTGCTCAAGAGAGCTCATGAACATTTGTGACCACAGCACTTTTCCAGAAGTTATTTTGTTAGATGTTACAGAAACATTTCTGTGTATTGAAATATAGGCTAAGACTGATTTTTATGGCCTCCTTTTCACCATTGACATTGCTCTCTTTGCAAGCTTTGTCTCACAAGCTTTAACCACAGTATTGCTTCCTTTGACATCATGAAAGAGAATACTGAATAGCAGTAGACCTAGCTGTCAAGAAATTACATTAGAAAGAAAAAATAAAGATTAATAATAATTGGTACTTTTTTTTTAGTTTCTTTTAGACAGTTCTTAATAAGTTTTCTTAATTTGAATAACGTCAGTGTTATGTAATGTCATTCTAAATTGGACCAAATTTCTGAATCTTTGTAATGTTTCACAGAGAGATTTTAAGCATGGTAGTACTTGGTAAATGATCATAAAGTATGAGATTATTGATTTCACATACATTGAAAATATATGTAATTGCTTACTGTATATTTCTTGGTCATGATTTGTATCTAGTATCTAGTGCATGTAGAGGAGAAAAAATAAGCTGGTGATTAGATAAGTTTAGAGATAGAAAATTATTTGCAGAGGTACACTGGTTCTAGGGTCTTGCAAGTGCAGACTTGTGCAGAATCTCAGGCAACGTTTTAAACTATTCTGTTTGAAGCACCTTTAGCTTTTAGAGCTGTAAAACCATGCACTAAGAATAAATTTTTTTCAGCAATACTGTAATCTGCATAAAATGAGGAGTTGAATATCTTCATTTATCTGTACTGGAATGTGAACAGTTTTCTGTCACTTTGAACTTCCTCCATTTATTAGTGTCAGACTGAATAATTGCTTACTTCCAATAACAAAGATTATTTTGATGTTGTTTTGCAAAATTGTGTGTAATAAAGTATGTGGCTAAAGTATTAAATTAATCATATAAATGAAGTGTTCAGAACATTATTAAATCTAATTATATTTTAAATTTTGTCGTAAACAATTTACTAATGTCTGTGTTCAAGAACCAAGTTCTGAAGTCTTTTTACACCATCAAAGTGACCACTTGAGATGCTGAGTAGTTCTTAATTTGTTGATAATACAAACTACATTTATACTCACATGTTAAACATTGCCTGGGAATGTTCCCAAGAATGTGGTTGTTTGCACTAGTAAGCTGTCAAAATATTTCCTTGCACAACTTTAGCATGTGCCAGCTACCAACACTGCCAGGCAGTTCTGGGAATGTTTCCAAAGTTAAAATGCTTCAGAAACTTTGGGAAGTTTTACAGGCAGACAATCTGTCTTGGAGGCTGTGAGTTTGATAGTGTATATTAGTTTGTGCCAGTTTGTCTTGACGCTTGTGCCTGGACATGGTTAATTTACTGGTGTAGACATAGCCATGCTGGTCTTTTTTATTTACATATGCTACATGAAACGGGTGACAGAACAGATAGCAGCACAGTCAAGTCTAGATAAGTTGCTTTAATAAACTAATTTATAGCTTCTTGCTCTGTTGCAGCTGTCTCTGGCCAACCTAGTAAGACTTAATCAAGCTTTGTTCCCACCAAACCAGGAGAAAATGGAATTGTTGTACCAAAACGGATTTGATGATGCTGTACGTTTTTTACTGAAAGAAAACTGGTTTGAATAGGTGGTACGTAGAAAATTAACAAAACCTGATAGCTGTCAAAACATAGCTACAGACATCCTACAGAATCTCAGGGATTTCTGTCCCAATTTCTGTTTATGAAACTAAAAATCCCAATGGAATTGCATCTGCTTCTGCCGAGAAAGTACCAGTTGCACTCCAAAGACCTGTATAAACATGTCACAATAGGAATTGTACTTGCCTGGTAGTTGTCTTGGTTTGAGGAGGTTCAAGCTTAGACCCATTTTGCTTCAGCTGAAGACTTGAGTGTGGGATTTGTAAAAAGCTTGTGTTGTCATAGTTGCAGAAACTTGGAAAAGTCTTTTTCAGTGTTATTTGAGAGACAAATCAACGTTATACCATGAAAAATTACAGTCTGTATTGTTCACTTAATGTAATAGTTGTGTGCACTAATTAGATGTTTGCAGTATTGCTGATCTAATACGTATCTTGCAGTGTTCTAAAGGACTTGAACACTTAGCACTAGCCACAAGAAGTAAAACATTTGCACTCTTTCTTATATGTATTTTTAACATTAAAAGTTCTTGCCTTTTTAGTGAATGTGGTCTCTTAAAATTTGAAATACTAGTCGAAATTTGTGCCAGAAGTGTGATGTTTGAATGTAAAAATATCTTCTAAAGAAGGGTGTAAGAAATTGTTATATTTATTATGTTTTCTTTCTCTGCTAAAATTGAATAAATGTATTTTCTTGAAGCTTCTGTCAAGAGCTCATTTATAAATTTCTTGGAATGCTATAACAACCTAAATATCTGCAAAAAACCAGTCTGTTGGAGAGAAGTTGAAGTGAGTCAGCAGATAATGAACTCAGACTCATGTATCTTGTTATTTTACCATTCACGTTGTGCTGACTACCTTAAGTGCAAGTTCAGGATTTTCAGTCTTAATGCCTAAGTGCTAAAATCCACAACTGTTTATTTAAAAGCAAACAGTGTTTGTTTAAGTGTGTTTTTTAAAGTTGATTTCTTAATACTTAAAAAAAAAAAAAAAGGGAGATGTAATTAAACATGTATGAAATTATAGAAATCACCCAAAACAACAGAAAATCTGTGGAGGTGAGAAATAAGATTAAAAAAAAAATCTGTTGTAGCTGTTTGAAAGCCTCTTCAGCAGATTTATATTTGTACGTAGATTGCATCAGATCAGGATTTCTGTGGCAGGGATTTAATTTTTTTGTTACTGTTTTTGATAATGAAAGGAAAAAAACCCCAACAAACTGCTGATATAAAGCACCTTACTTTCATTTTAGAACACTAACTCTTTCTAGATTTATGAGGTTCTGTATACAGTGAAAACAGGATAGTGTGCATGATTTCCAGATCTGTAGGACAGCATTTTTGCATGTAAAACTGAAATAAGTTACCTTTGTGCTACCAAGGCACCTGTACCTGGCTCACTTCCATACTCGTTTATACAGAGGATAACTTTCAGCATGAATAGAAATAGTAGATAATGCTATTAAGAAATTCTCTTCTTTCACACTCATCTGCTATGGCCTAAGTCTCTGATTCAATGGTAACGCCTGTTTTGGCATTCTGGTGGAAACTTGAGACAGCTCTGTTTCGCTTAGTGTTCTGGGGGTTTGGAGCTACTCACCAGCTTTCAGAAGGGGCGTCCATCTTCTAATCGGTTACCTTTCTGAGCAATAATGGTGCCACATATATTTAGTGAGCCTGTACAAAGCTTGTTTATCTGAATGCAATTTTTTAAGAGCTGCTTTTAAAGGAGAAGGTTATTAAATGCAAAGTTTATTTACTGAGGATGCATGTTGCTTTTGAGCATCAACACTGTCACAGTTTGCTATGCTCTTCAATCCATAAAAATCTGACTTCTTTCAGCATGTTGTAGTGTCATCCACGGGAACATATGCAGTGTCGTGTTTACTGAGCACTAAGAACCACAGGTTAATGTCGAGTGCTTTAGAAATTGACCTTCATAAGTTTATGATTGGATGATAGAAGATTTTTCAGGAAGAATAAAATCATATTAATGCAGACATAAGCTGTAAAGTGTTCACTGTGATAAGATAAAGTGTGTGGTGGGGGTTATGTTGGGGCCTAAAAGTTGAAGGAGAACAGAAATCTGTTCAGTCATAACACTAGTGTAGTGTTCAGAGTGGATACTGCTGCATGCATTGCAAGACTCAAGAGATTTTTCAGTTACCACCATTTTATAAATGTTTTTTGATGCTGTATGACCTACCCAAAGCAAAAGGATGCAACCCTATTTTCTCAAAGTTGTTCAGTTGGTCCCAATGAAGCATAGTAAAGCACATTCAGAAATGCATTATTTTCAGCCAACTATGTTTAAGACCATGTTGTTTGTGTGAACAATGCTATCTTGTTTGAAAAAAAGGGGTATTGTTCAATTAGCATATTTGGGAAATACTTGCAAAAGGTAAATTGGGAGGATAGTCATAGTCTCTTTGTTTCATGTGAGAAGCCAAGGCTACTTCTAAGCAGTAAGGTGTTGTGAATACCACCCATTTTACTTCCTCCTTCCCCCAATCCCTCCACTGCATCACCTTGAAAATGTCAGATGTAAAGTTTAAAGAAAACCCATTTTTTCTAAGCAAAGTAGCTTTTTTACAGTAGAGACATAACCTTATTAAAGGTAAGTCTATTTGCTTTCTGGTTTAGTCTCTGTAATTGTGTGAATTGGTCATGATTTCTTCCTATGTATCTTTGTGAACTTCAAAGCCTCCTAATTTAGTTTTGTGTTTAGGTCTGTATTTACTGACTCACTATTTCAGTGTTTGAACCTGGACATGACTTTCATTTTAAAATCTCTAGTTTTAAGTGTATATCCCATATCTGATAAAATAGCAAAGTTTGTGTTGCTGAAAATTATTTAGAACAGAGGAGACCATATGGATGTGGGGAACGTTTCTGGTTTTGCGGCATGTATGTGCCATTCATGTTCACTACACAAATGAGGGGTAACCGAGGAATGTTTGCAAAGGTGGCTTCTAGGTTAGGAAGGCTAATAAATACCTTTATTTAGGTCAGTCTGTTTCATGGGAAAAGATCTGATCCCTTTTAGATAGTCTCCTACCTGTCTCCGTCTGTATTAGCACTAATCCTATCCATACCCCATCACAGCTTTCCTAGTTAGAATATATATGGCTGCTTATGTTCCCAACCTAATCATTTTTCTGTTTTAAAACTCTTCTATGGATAGTCTTACTGGGCAGTTATACTTTTACATTTTTATTGGTTAAATATTTTCTGTCTAAAAGAGAAACAGTGAGAAATCTAACAAGATCAGAGCCTCTTAGACTTTATTTTCTATTAACAGTAGTTGTATTCTTCAAGGAGTGAATATTCTTTTCTGAATGGAGGAAGCTCAGGGGTTTTTTACCACTTTGCAAGTTCTTCAGTTTGGTATGGATCTTTCCTGGCTAGTCATGCTGACTAGTAGCTGGAATTTTCTGTTAGAACATCATAAATCAGTTCTGCTGAAAAAGGATCCTAGCCAACTTGTTTAAGTTTCTCACAAAAGCCTAAGGTAGTAGGGAGTCCTCTTTCAAAAAGTCCTAAATAAGTGGAGTTGAAAATCAGTTAGCAATCTCTTTTGTCAAAACAAACCACAGTGAAACAGAAGAATTTGTAATTTTAAGAATACTTCTTAAATAGATTCTGTTGTTTCTCTTCTTTTAGAGGTGTTTTAGGTGTAGTCCTTGTGTGGCTGAAAGCAGAACCTGCACTTGTCAGAATTTCATCTTCTGATGGACTTGCTACACAAATAGGCTGCGTAACTTTTTAAAAAAAATGTTATTAGTATCTTAAAAAGCCAAAGGAAATGAAACTTGCTAAAACTCATACTTACTTTGTACCATGATGCTGTTGATAAGTGGTTACAATGAAGATAATTGCACACAGTACTTATAATTTCAAAAAAAAAAAAAAGGTCCCATTTCTGCTGAAACATTACTAGCTCTGCTAGCCATGTTGTCTGGGAGACCATTATTTTGTTGGTTTTTTTTAAACTGAGATTTCACAAATTCTTTTGAAAAACATTAGTACAGACACAGTCAAATCTAGAAGATGAGATAGCATAAGGTAATATTTTATCCTGAGGATGAAAATGTTTTTATAAAGCACAACGTTAATATATCTGTTCTGATATTACTATTTCAGTTTATGCTAAGGATATGCTAAGGTATTTTTTTCTTATGTAATTATTCCATACAGAATTATATTTAAACAGGTAAGACATACAAATCCTAAGAGATAATTATTAAGAATCGTTCATTTCTGTACTGCATCTGTATCTTTCCCTCTTGGTCTATAGATAGTAAAGAGTGTTTTACGCAGCACAGGTCCTTCTATGCTGAAATATTTTTACTGATTTTAAGAAACAAGTTTGAGATCCTGTTATATTGTAGAGAAGTGTCTCACATGATTTAGGTGTTGTTTGATCAGGGAGTCATTATTTTCTCAAATCATTTCATATTTCACCGAAGAATAGACTTGTGTTTGAGAATGTAAGTTGTATGCAGATACCATTCCTCCTCTAGTCAGATCAGTTACCACCATTTTTTTTATATGTAATGGCAAATTTGAAATATGTTTTTCTTAATCAGTCTTAGGTGATTACAAAGGAAAGAACTTGTGCAATTGTAACTGTACTAGGGAAAGACAGAGAAGCATTAAGAAGATTGTTTTTCAGATTTGTGAATTGGACAGCTGCGTTGGATTTCATGCCTTCCGTTTTAATTATAATCTTGATAAGGATATACAACATGACACCTACTGAGATTAGAAAATTGGAGTTTCACTCTGAGAACAGAAAAATGCAGTAAGTTTCTATCTTTCCTCAGGAAGCTACAAATAAATTCTAGAAAAGCTACTAACTTTGAAAGAAAAAACATAGAAGTACCCTAAAGAGCCACAGAAGTCTGTCTTTAACCATTAGTATTCTCCATAATTAATGAAGTTATGAATGACCCGCTCCTGGTTTCCTCTCTCCAACCCCGTTCATGTGTAGCTACCTGTACGTGTTCTATCAGACAGCAGAAATCTTAGTCCCCAGTCAGTGTCCTTAACTTTTTCTAGCGACGACAGCTCAGCTTTTGCCCTAAGAAGGCAGAAAACGCAAGAGCTCATCCCACTGGGAGAAAGCAGGGCTCGCCTCCGGGATCTCAAGGCAGACGTGGAGTGCTGTGAAGTTGGGACCGAGACCCTGGAAACCACCCTGATATTTACTGGGAAACTTGTGGGATGAAGGGAACGCAGAAGAGAGGTGTTCTTGATGAGCTCTGTTGCAAGGAGGTTACTGCTGCATTTTTCATGAATTGGTGATCCCGGTAATTTCATTCCGAAGTACAGTCGTGTCGCAGTCGCAGTCCAGGAGCCTCACAACAGTTGGCTTCTTGGACGCATTGAAACTTGTGCTACAGTTTTAACTTCCTACTCCAATATACTTGGACCAGGTAACAATCCGAATGTGGCTTTTTCTGTTGTGTTTTTTTCACGCTGTTCATTTTAACAAAGTTGTTACCTTCTTGAGACCTTTAATAAATGCATGTAGCATGCTGTGGGTGTTTGAAAAGGAAATGCTGCAGCTAGAGGCTTTTGGTATAGGCATGCCCTCTACCTCATGTCATGCAAAAGAGCCTAGAAAGGCAGTTTACACCAAGTCTTCAGTTAAAACTTCAGTCTCTTTGCATGCTGAGGCAAACAGGACAGCCTCACTTTTTAGAGTTGTTGAGGAGCATCACTTCAGTTCTTGAAACAGAAGAATCTTTGAACTCGTTACTGTGTGGAAATTGGATAGTGGTTGGGATGTTGCATTCAATTAATGCTTGCATTCTTGAATTTCATAATTTTCCATGTTTCAGAAGTGCAATGAATTTTTATCTGAACGTATCAATGCCCTGTCTAGGATATTCAGGAGTAATTCTGCCTTTTCTAACAGCTCTTGTTTTTCTAAAAAGACTCTGAACTCTGTTCTGACCTTCAAACCTTTGGTCATGTTTGTTTGTGTGTGGAGATTGGAAATGAAGATCACTATAAGTATGCAACAATTATTTTATTGGCTAATACAAATAGTAATTGGCTACGACTACTAGACTAGGCAGTAGTGCTCATCATCCAGATGTAGGTACTTTATGAGTGTCTGATGCCTAGACAGGTACTTTATTCCTTCAAGATCAGTTCTTCATATAACATCAATACCCATCCTTTTTCCTATCTCATTCTTCATATGAACATAAATTTCAATCACTTTCCCAATCTCCTTTCTCTTCTCTAGGGAAACTATATGGCATGCATGCTATTATTATATATGTTCTTCTGGGGTCCAGTAATTCTATGAAGTGTTTTCAGTCCAGTTTTCCACACTTTAAATGTATTTATACACAATACATCTTGAAACCTGTAATTACTGTTAAACTCCTAGCTGAGCATATATTTAATAATCCTTAATACCAGATGAAGTAATTGGAAGTTACCGTTTCAGTTACTATTTTCCTTTAGCTTGTCTACATGTTTCCTGTCAGAGTATATATTCAAGAGATCTGACGGTAAACTGGAGTCCAACTAAAATTAGCAAGAGTTCTGTCTCCACTTCCCAGAGGGCGAAGACTCCATCCTTCATAAATTAGGTCATGAACTTGAGGTTCTTGTTTCAAGTCATTTTGAACTGAAGACATACACATGGTCCGGAGGGACGTGGACAGGCTGGAGAATTGGGCTGAAGAGAATCTCATCAAGTTCAGCAAAGGGACACGCAAGTCCCTGCATCTGCTTTGCACAGAAGGACCTGGGGAGTACTGGGGGACAGCACAGACCACGAGCCGGCAACGTGCCTTCGTGGTAAAGGCGGCCAACGGCATCCTGCCCTGCATTAGGCAGAGCTTTGCCAGCAGTTCAACGGCAGTGATCCTTCCTCCACTCAGCCGTGGCTAGACCACATCTGGAGTGCTGGGTCCAGTTCTGGGTTCCCCAGTACGGGAAAGTTACGGACTTCCTGGAGCGAGTCCACTGCAGGCCCAAAAAGATGATTAAGGACTGGAACATCTGATGTGTGGGAAGCTGAGAGAGCTGGGACTGTTCACCCTGGAGACGAGAAGGCTCAGGGGGATCTTACCAATTTGTATAAATACCCGATGGGAAGGAATGAAGAGACGGAGCCAGGTTCTTCTCAGTGATGCCCAGGAACAGGACCAGAGGCAACAGGCACAAACTGAAACACAGGAGGTTCCATCTGAACATCAGGAAACTCTTTACTGTGCGAGTGACTGAGCCCTGGCACAGGTTGCCCAGAGAGTTTGTGGAGTCTCCCTCCTTGGAGATATTCAAAAGCCGTCCGGACACGGTCCTGCACAGCCAGCTCTATCTTACTCTGCTTGGGTAGGCGAATACATGATCTCCAGAGGTCCCCTCTAACCAATGGTCCTGCATTTCTTTGACTTACTATAGGAGCAGCATTTCATATAAATATTAACATTCCTAACACTACAATGTACACTTTTCTAAAAAAAAAGGTATAAATTGAAAAAAGTGATATTTCACATGTCTAATATTAAGAATTTTTTGTGTTCTAAATTCATTCTGAATTTGGTCCTGATGTTTCATTCTGTGCTAAGCTGCCATAAAAATCCTTGACCTTGCTGACTGCGACATAACAAATAATGTCTTTTTATTATCCCTGTGCTTTTGGTGTTAGATGATGGAACATATTACCTACTATTTGTTTTCAGTCCCCCAGAACTTTCTGAATATTTAACCTTTCAGACTGGAAGTTTGTGTCCAACTTCTCTGGAAACACTTTGTAGAAAATAGCTCAGCTGTTTCTGAGAAGCATGTGAAAAAGTGCAGAAATCACGCTGACCTTCATTTGAAGGGCCATTGATCTGAAGCGGAGGTGGTGTTATAAAGTGGAAAGAAAACAGCCCCATTTGGTATATGAGTTATCTCAATGAGATGCTTTTTAAATGCACCTTCTAGTTATGTCTGCTAGATTAGGTACGAATCGTTGTCGTTTTTGCCAAAGTGCCAGAGCTGGAAGGTTCCACTGAATGCATTGACCTCTTTGTGCTTCTTGTACTTGAAGGTGACTTTGGTTCAGTGACTGCTGCCTTCAGTTCTTTTCACAAAACTGCATCTTTGGCTCAGATGGACGTCACACCTCGCATTTTAAAGGATGGAATGGCTATTTCTCTCTCCTTTAAAGCTCGATGCTAAAGTGTATAAACATTCCCTGTATTTAACCCCTTAATATTTTACCCAATTTATAATTTTAACTTTAAAATGAAGTGTTAGACATATTATATGCAACGAGGATTTTATTTTTTAAAGATTCTTAAAATAGGGAATTTGACCTGCTTCAGAAGAGGTAGTTTCTCTGGAAAAGAAATTAGTTACATATTTACATCCACAATTTGAGTCACTGACTCTGGAAACCTAAATATGTACGACTGCAGATGCAGTCAGTTCCCAGTTTGGGTAGAGGAGGAGGGAAGACCATTATTTAATTCCCACTGTCTAAATGGAAAAAAAAAAAAAAAAAGATTCTTCATGATTCTTCTCCCCTCTCCAAATGCTCAAGCAGTCTGTCTGTCTGTCCCTCTGAAAGTCACATTTCACTTTTTGTAAGTGTATTAGCCAGCACTTTCAGCAAAAGGAGTCAAATGCTCAGATCAATTTCTTGAATGAAAATTATTTTATTTGGCATCTTTACTGATAGAATAAGGAAATATTTTAGAAGAAGAGGCTAGTGATGAAGTTGAAGCTGAATCCAGCTTGTATCCTCTTCTTAACATCCAGCCTTGAGTGCCAACTATAAGACTTGCTGTCCCCTTTCGAGTGAACAGTTTATTCACTTTTTATAACTAGTGCACAATTAATGTATAAGGCTGTAACCTCTGTCATTTTATTCTATGAACCATTTCCTTTCTCATAATATCTTCAGTGCTAAGCAATTTTGAAACACAATTCAGCTTGCAATATTTGGGAAAAAAAAAGAAAAAAAATAATTTTCAACAATTTACTTTGTCAAAGTATTAATTTCCTTCAAGTCACACACACATAACTGTTCCAAGGAAGCACTTCCTCAAGTACTTCATTACTATCCAAATTACGATAAGCTCTTTCTATGCAGCTTAGTTCTATCGTTGTTATTTACATAGATTCCACAAGTATTCTAAGCACTTCTTTAAAACAAGTTTAAAAGACACTTTTTTAATCAAAATTGTTTATATTACAATCTTAGATATGGCACATACGTAGTAAGGACAAGCCCTACAGCAGTAAACCTGTATCTATGTAGTCTATCTACATGTCAAGATGATTTCAGTAATTCATGTTTCTTCAGAAAACATGTAAGTTACAACTTTTAAAAACACATTAAGTATTTTCATTCTGTTGGGAGATGCACGTACCCAGTATGCATTACATGAGTGGCATAGCTGGTGAAATAGTTAAGAGTGGAAGAAGTTGCAGGGATTTGTAAATGTGGGGGATGTGTAAGTAGTTAAAAATAAGGTCACACAGTGTGCATTGGGGAGCATGTGAGGAATTCCCCTCTGACAAACTCTTCTTTAAATCTGTTGTTACAGTGGACAGATACTATATTACAGAATTGCATTTGTAAAGCAAAGAAGCTGCCTTAACCTGGGTAAAAGCAAAATTTCAACTGTGTCCTTGTGTTTGAAGTAGAAAAAAAACCAGTATGTATGGTCAGATTTGTTGGCATTGAAAAGAGGTTTGATACCTTTAGCTTTTACAGTATTTCCATGACAGTTACATATATTAAAGTTCATTTCATTTGTAGCTGCATAGAGTGATAACTTCTTTAGTTTGAAATAAATACATGAACAGATGAAAAAAACCTGAACAAACCCCATTCCAAGTTAATTGATTTGTGTGTATGTTTCTTTTCTACCTTGACAGAAGTAGCACCCATCACACATGCTCATATCTTACATTTACAACTGCACGCACCTTGTTTTTCATATCATTTTCCTTCCAATGTCCCTGAAAGATCTTACTAGTGACATATCTTCATATTCTTGATTAAACCCATTATTAACTGGTCTGGATGGCTGGTCATAATTCCATTCACTTGGCAGGGTAGCACTGCTACCTGTATTTCTTGACTCATTCTTGCACTTTTTACAGCACTGGTGAATCTGTTGCAATATTCCACAAAATACGTTGTTAAGCAGTAAAAATGTTTCCATCAGATACCCCATCTTTTTAGAGAACATGTTCCCAACTTTACTGGGATAGCAACCCAGTGTTTGTTTTCAGTTGTTTCTGACGTTGTTATGCGCAGCACAGTCAAAACAAAACATGAAAATACTCATTTTAACTACACTTTCATGAACTGACAGATTATTCACTATTATTATTAATAAATGTTAGTAGTATGTTAGCTAAGATACTAATACCTAAGTAGTTATTGGTTTACAGCTTATCTGTTTCTAACTTAATAAATAAATGGAATATGGTCAGATGTGGACCATTATGATACAACAGAACAATTATGGTACGTTTTGGTTTAAAGTAAGAGTGAGAACTAATATTAAACAGTGTTAAATTAATTTATTTCAGTGAATTATCTTCTTATATGCTGAATTCTAAGCCTTTACGGGTCATTTCATGTTGTACTCAAGAAATAGGCAGAAAGTACGCCTGACTGTATACCAGTGATTTCATTTAATACTTCTCCAATTCCCAATACTATCGTTGAAGATGCATGTATACTGTTACCTTAGAAAAAATAGAGCATGGGAATGGGGGGGAGAGACATTCTCATTCATTCTTTATTCTTACGTAGCATAAACAATTTTTTTGGAGAGTGGATGAGATGGGTGTCTTCTTTTGGGGAGAATCCCCCAAGTGACAGCTGTAAGGTCTTCTCCATAAAATGGACACAGTTGTCACGCAGCTGTCATTGGGATAGCACAGTGCTGTGCCCTAGGCTGGATTTGGAAGCACAGGAAAAGTTTGGCAGAAGTAGGAAGCAAGGGAACAGCTGAGAGGACTTTAGACTCAGAAAAGGCAGGTCAGACCTCTTCTTGAGGTTAACAGCTCCGTACAGCAGCTCCCTGAAGGACTTAACCAGTCGTGACACGCTGTATTTAAGCAGTGGCCTGAAAGGGCCAAAGGGCCTTTGAGTCTTCTAGTACCTCTTAAAAAAATAAGTAAATAAAATAAATATTCCCCTTCCCTCTTAAATACTGCTGTCATTAGTTTACACTCTGATTTTGACACAATGTACATTTTCATGTCGGGAAGCATTTGTCATTTAGTAAAGAAATGACCTTTAAGAAGTTTTAAATTTCCTAACTTTTAAAATTTCAGCGTCGGTCTTTTTAGTCTGTGTGGTGGGTTGACCCTGGCCAGCAGCCGAGAACCCGCAGAGCTTCTCGCTCGCTCGCTCCTCCCTCACCAGTGGCACGGGGCAGAGAACAGGAAGAACAAAAGCAAAAAACTTCAGGGGTCAAGATAAAGATAATTTAACAGGTGAAGGAAAGAGGAAAAAAAAAAGAAACCCAACAAAACAACAAGTGATGCAGAGGAAATCACGGCTTCCATCCAGCGGACCAATGCCCAGCCAGTCTCTGAGCAACGGTCGCCTCGGAAGCAAAAAAACCCCTTTCATCTTCTTCTCCTACCCCAGCTTTTGTTGCTAAGCATGACGTTCTATGGTCTGGGCTATCCCTTTGGTCAGTTCGGGTCAGCTGTCCTGGCTGTGCCCCCTCCCAGCCTCTGGCCCACCCCCAGCCTGCTCGCTGGGCGGCAGGGTGAGAAAAAGAGAAAGCCTTGATGCCATTCAGGCACTGTTCTGCCAAAACACTCTTGTGTTTTCAACACCGTTTTAACCACAAATCTGAAACAAGGTACCATACGGGCTGCTGCGAAGAAAGCTAAACTCCATCCCAGCCAGACCCAGCAGAGTTTGCTACTGCTTGATAGTTGTGCTCACAGTGACTCATTTTAGGAGAGTCTAGGTTGGCTCATTTTGTCTATTCAGACGTGAAACAGCTTTTGGCAGGCTTCTGCTGCTATTGTATTTTAGCAAGGTTTGACTGTTTACCGTGTCTCTCTCTGGCATGAGTTTACTGTCTCCCCAGATTCACATACCTTGTCTTCTACTGCCTGAACTGTGTGAACATTTCTGGTTTTGATGTGGCTTTGAGGTAACCGTACTTAACAACTGGCTGTTAAAGAAAACAAAACCCAAACCTTACTTGACCTAGAAGGGCAATCGGATACCGTAAATGTCTTTGTAAGTCTTGTAACTTATGTCACTAGTGCTGAGTCTAGTATAATCATGAAGTTCTTGGCTGTGTGGCGGTATCAGCAGATGCTACCGTGCCAGGTTCAGTGACACTTCAGTAGTCCCTTTAAACTACAGAAGCTGAGAGCACAAGGCGAAGGAAATCCTGCCTTTCAATCTGGACTTGGCTACCTGAAAGATCAGTCTTTCTGGAGTTAAAATAGCCACTGTTTTAAAACCACCTTGAGTCCTCAAGAGCTAAGTTTTCTTCCTCTAAGCCTGTTAAGTTTGGTACTTATTCCATCTTGATCCGATTTAACTGCGTTTGTTAACTATTAAGGGAGTCTGCAATATTGGGACTCTACAAAATTGAGGAGAGATGTTGGTGAAGCACAAAGAATTTTTTAGGTCTCCTATAAATGATAATCTTTGAACTACGCTTGCACGTAAGGACCCTGTAAATGTAACTACAACACGTTGTACTGTTGAGAGTTAGGCACGAGTGTAACGCCATCCATGCCTTCAAAGAGTATGATGCTCATTCGCATCGTTATGGCATAGCTCAGATTTCTTCAGCTCATGTTTATTTCCTTCCAAATCGTTTCATTTACATAAAGGATATTCCTAAGTAGGATCAAAGTAGAGCTATTCACTAATAGCTGGCTTTTTAGGTTTTGGTTCCATAAAAAATAATTTATTAAAATTATTAGGAAGTTTTTCCTGAAGTGAGGAACAGAGCCACAACTAGGAAAGATGGAATGATTTTTAAAATATCATGGCAAGCATAAGAACTCACCTTGGGCTTAGACAATTTTGTATCCGAAAAAATGTTTTCTTATTCTCTTGCAAAATATTTTCAAGTATTCAAGTTGCCAGGGTGCTGCACTGCTGGCCAAGTAAATGTCAGGCAGTGGCCCGTACCGACTAGTGGGTGGGAGTGGGCATAAAACCCTGGCATGACTGGTTGGTTGGTCAGAACATGAGTAAGACAAAAGATGAGCAGACATTGATGTGTGTCCAGGGGAGCTCATGAAATTAGGAGCTGGAGCCCAGAAGCATGGAGGGAACAGGGTGTGTTTCAAACTGCTAATCATTTAGGCGATTTTTGTCTCATTCTTTTTTGTTTCCAGGTAAAATTAACGAGATCAGCCAGCAACACAGAAAATAGCTTCCCAGTTGTCAGCGAGCTCAGAAAAAAAACAGATGTAATTTCTCTATATGTCACAGATTCCTTTTTTTTCACAGCCATGCCCTGAAAACATTCACAGACAGAGGTTATACCTCTAATGCTTTAGTTAACAGAAAACAGAGTGACTTTTTACTTTGCTACAGGTGCATATTCAGGCTAATCTGCTTATCATTTCTTTCTGTCAGAAGATGCCACCCATCTTTAGGTTTGTAGCATTTATTTCTGAAGTTATTACTTACACCAAAGGCTATGATAACTGTGGTGACAGAGATGGTGTATCCAAGAAGAAGGAACCAACCCCACCAGGTTTTTTCTGATCTTATACAGTCTTTGCATTTGAAATCTGAAACAAAGAGAAAGCAAAGTAAGTATTTGAAAAAAGAAAATAAAGTTGCTTTTCTGGTAAGATATCATTTGAAGGATTAGTGAGGACTGACCAGGCAGCACAGTTATCTATTTTTATCACATTTTCTTTCATTGTTTTTTCAGGCTAAAAAGTTAAGCTTCTCGTGAGAGAACTGTTGTCTTCTTTTTACTTCAGACATGAGATTTTTGAACCTGTTGTAAGCTACTTATGAAATGGATAGTAAGCAAAATTCTCAGTTTACTGAAAGTGGCATACCCGAAAACATCTTTGTTATCTAGCACACGCTTAGGTAATGATGAAAAAGCCAACTGAAATGACAGTTATCTTACTAAGTCTCAGACAACTTTTTCTTCCTTTTTTTTTTTAGACTCAACCAAACCAAACATATGATGCAATAGTCAAAAGAATTTCGGGGACTGCTGTCATTTTTTATGGACTCAGAAGAATTGCATTGGACAATTGTTAAACATAATGTGAAATCTAGAATTAGACACTTTGCAACATTTAGCATTTGCTAGCCAGATTTGTCTGGAAAGTCCACATGGAGAAAACTTGGCTTGTCTAAAATAGTGTATCATCTCTGTCACTGAGGTCACATCCCCAGCAGGATTACAGAAACTGGATTCATAATTTGAGGATAGGGGAAGAGTTAGAAGGCGTTGAAAATGATTTTACAATCAAACAGAAAGAATTTTCACTCCCACATATCCCACTTTCATGTACACGCTTTCTAAAAACCCTCACACTGCTGTGTGAATTTACTATTCGTTTTTCAGTAACTGGAAGAGGAAGCACAAACTACGTGTTTCAAAAGAGACCATTGGCTTATAAGGAGTGAATAAAATTACAAAAGATAATGAAACGTTGTCGGGGATTTGGTTTTTTGGTTTGTTTGTTTGTTTTGGTATGGAGTAAAGCAAAGAGCCAGCAAAAGTTTGTGGAGAATATTCAGAAAAAGTATTTTTATTTATATATATATATATATATATATAAAATTAATGCTATATATGTAAATGCATAAAATATTTAGAATATATAAAATATAGACTCAGCGTTCTACTGCACAGTGAACTGGTTTAGACCCAAAGTCTCTGTCCCCGAGAAGTCTGTCTGTCCAGCTGTACGAATAGCTCAAACAAAAGACATGCCTTCCCTCCCCTACTCATGCAACTGTAGACCCAGTTTTTTCCCACCCTTCTTCTGGCAGAGGCGAGTGGTGGGAGAGAAGGCAGTAAGGCTGAAGGAAGATTTAATTCACCTTGCACACATCAAATCCGTTTCTGTCACTCCTGAACGCTCCTTACCATGCACGGTCAGCCTGGTGCCGTTTCCACATTTACCCTGGATTTTCTGGGTTAGCGTCACGTCGCAGAAATAGGAGTTACTGGCGCTCTCGTCAACGTTGCTCAGTTTTAAGATGGAGAATCCCCTGAGGGTGTTCTTTGTAATGTGCACCCGAGCCCTGCCCATGCTGGGGCTGGACTGGAGGCTCTGCTGGTTGTGGCAGTTGGGGCCTTTCCTCCAGTACACAACTGGTTCCTCGTTCTCCTCGCTGGGGTACTCGAATACACACAGCATCCACACCGTGGAGTTAAGGAGCACGCTGGCATCGTCAGGGTATTGCAGGACCGAAAGCTCTGGGCCACTGCTGCCTGGAAGGTGTAAATAAAGTACATTCAAGTAACCAGAGGTGTGCTCTCTTGGGAAGGGTTGTCTTGGCCAGCTGAATACGCGGGCGCAGCCAATACCTCGATGTACAGAGAGCCACGGCTATAGGCACGTAGAGCGAAAGGTGCGCGCGAGTGAGGCAAGCGACAGTTTTGCTACGGCCTTCCGAGAAACCAACGCTGCAGTCAGCGTTCAAAACAGAGTTAGGAAGATGATAGTCATTAACTTTGCCTAAAGATCACGTATCAAATAAATTACACGTAGGTTGTAAGAACTGCAGGTGCAGGAGTTGCAAACAGTAGGAGTTGCAAACAGAGCAGAGGACTAGATTAAATTTGTGTACAGTTCCTACTATTTTTAAACTTTTGGGATGCCTTCGTAACAAAGCTTTGCTCTGGGAAATTTCAGACAATCTTTTCAATTTGCAAAAAGTTCTAGAAAAAATACACATACTTTTACAAACTCAAAATGTTGTTCTGCAAGTGTCTGCACTCCACCTAAATATTGTATTTCCTATGCATACAATAGTTTCTGGCTCAAATTTTATTGTCTCTGTCAAAGTTTGTCAGATACATTATTGACACTATTAATAATGACTTGATAATCATTGGGCATATTAAAGTTTGTATGAAAATGAAGGATGACACTAAAACTCATTTTGGCAACAATTTACTGAAAAAGCTCTGAAAATACCTTTATTCTGATCAATGTGCAAAACTGAAATGCTCTTTTCACAATTGCTGTGTATGTGCATATAGTATTTTTAATGAAGCAGTTTTACCAGGAAATACATATTGCCAATAGCACAGATACAATTTACAGTATGAGATAGTTATGTCATTATTAAACTAATGAGAAGATGTGAAAAGTCTATTTCCATGCTGTGAATTTGAAGGAAATCTGGGGAAAAATGGCTGTTTCAATTGTTCTAGAGGTTAATATCACAAAAAAAGCCAGGATTATGTTAAAATTGTATTAGACCAAAGGAGGCTAAAGATCATTATTACATTCATTAAAGTAATGTTAATGCTCTGTTAATTTTATCCTATTATTTCAATACTTCATTATTTAAATATTTGCATGCCCTTTGTTATGGGCAGGAATACTGGAGAACAAGGAAACACAATTACAGCTAAACAGGGTAAAAATTAAAATGAAATAAACCCAACAGTAATGAATACTTTAGGAAAAAAGAAATTCTATGCTTGTAGTAAACTAAATATAAGGATTATTCAAGTTTGCTCAGACACACTGCTTGGAATATTTTCTATGCAATCTCAGAACAATCTTCAGCTTCCATATTTTTTCAGCTTTGGTAGTCCTGACATCACATTCCAAAGTCTTCAGGTATTTTTTTGATTTTTCAAGTTAAGCCTTATATGGATGCTATGTGCACATAAAATAACTGTATACAGTTAATGCAGAAAGATGATGAATCCATAGATGACGGATATTTTGAGAGAAAATTCTTGCACATAAACAGGCAGCAATGAGCAAAATGACTGGGAACATGCCTGAAGTAAATCTATTACTGTGCTTTGAACAGCTAAAAGGAAAAAAAAAAACCCAAACCCCACTGTGAACAAGACAATACACCTCAAGAAACAAATCTGATATTAATTGCAAAAGATCCAGAAGGCTAAAGTGATAATGCAGTTAGGCATTCCCTCTTCCAGAGGCAATCACTAACCAGTCTAAAAGTTGGCAGGCTGCAATGTCCACATTTCCTCCCGCGCCACAGGCACAATGGCATGAGCCAAATTCTGGAGGCCACTGAAGTGCACTGCACTTAGGCAATCCTCAACTGGTGAATAGTTAAAAGGGGCTTTTCCAGGCAGCGTAGTGATGAACTCTTACAATTTCTTCTGAATAACAGAACGATCCCCCACTTGACACCCATTTCAGGTCTCGTCTCACTCTGTAGCACCTTACATGACTCAACTTTATCTGCGTTTGCGTTTTGAAATTTTAATAAATCACCTGAGATTGTTCTACTTTAAGGTCAGTTATTTACACTTTAAACATCCGCATTTAAACACCTACACTTAACTGTACTCTCCCTTTGTAGTCAATAAATGGAAATCGTAACTTAAAGGCAGGATTAATTTCATCCCACAATAAAGGTTGAAGCAGATCAAATGTTGGGGGTTTTTTTTAACTATAAAAACACCTCTTTCTCACATAGAGTAATGAGTTCAGATAGACATTAAAAATTGTGTGAAACGAATCTTTTCCTTTCCATCTGAGGACATAAAACTAGATTTCCATCACAAATGTTCTTGTATTTATGGAATTGCTTTCAAATGAAACAGAGTTTGTCTTTTAAGTTTTACATCTGCATTTTTATACAGAGTATAAAAAATTGGAAAGTCATTACTAAAAGCAGACAAAACTTGCCTTTAAAAATATAAGAACAAATCAACAAGATGTTTTAAAACAGCTGGTTGCTCCTATATTTATATAGTCATTCTTTTTAGACTTTTGAACTTATATACTAAGAAATGTATGTTTAGAAATGACTGGGCTGTATTTGAAAGAGATTCCTGAAAGCTAACATGAAACATGTTTAAAAATGGAAATAATCCAGAGGAGTTTCTGAGACACATCTTTCATTTGGGTGAAAATAAATATCTTAAAAAAAATCAGTACATCACATTGATAGCAATATTTCACTACCCACAGAAAACCAGTCTCACCTCAGTCAATGAAGGAGAGGTAGCTAACTTTGTGAAGAGAAACAGATGCTCTTATCTGAAATATCTTTTGCATTTTCATCAGTCTATAAAAAAATTAGTCCCAAATAACTTTTATGGCTTTTTTTCTTTTGTTTGTTGGTATAAGTGAATACATACACTTTTAAAAGTACTCCAAGACCCAGTTTTATAAAAAAACCTGTTGGCCAGTTGACCTATATATAAAAATGTCAGTATAGATTCCTAATATGCAAAAATGAACACATATTTTTCTCCTTTTTCATTCAGATGTAGTTTTAATTTTGTGTCATTCAGGTGTAATTTTGATTTTTATCTACTCTTTTAAGTACTTTTATATTTTTTTCTCATTTTTGCTTTCCTCCATAAAACAGCAGCTCGAAGACTTTACAAAATAAAACTGAGCAAATGACACTTTCATCCTTGATTAAAACTTAGCAGTGCCTTCCTTGATCAGTTAGGGTTTGGAGAATTCTGGGGTAAAATTAAAAAAGCAACACCCCCCCCCCCCCAAAACCCCAACAACAACCAAAACCCCTACTTACCTGCAAAGTGAGCAAAGCAAGATATCATAATTAATATACCAAGCTGCATCGTTTTCTTGGGCTTGCTAATGCAGAAGTTTAAAACCTCATCCAAGACTACTGATACAACAACTTTCAGCAGGTAGTTGAAAAGCAAATTAAAGCTCTCCTAAAAACATGTTTTTAAACTTGTTTCTAAGGGGAGGTTCTTGTGGTTTCATTCACTGTAACTATTTCCCTTTCTACCATCACACATCCTGGACACTGCAACATATTAGCTTCTAATATCATAGTTTCAAATTGAACTCCACTGGGACTATTTTTCCATTCTGAGCATTTTCTTCAGATGACTAGGTGGAGGATCAGTTTCGTATGGCAAATTTACTCAAAGCTGCCCATCTAAAAAAAAAAAAAACCCAAACCAAAAAAAACCCCAACACCCAAAAAACCAAGATTGGGAGCAGTGGTTACGATGTAATACAACAAAGTTTGCCATAGACACCCAAATCTGATGCTCTTGCTCAAAGTCCCCTTGGCACCTTAAAGACCACATGGGTGTAGATGACTTTGCTTTATCTAGTATTGGTCCAATTAAGCAAATCAAATATACCACAGGAATGGTTCAGAGGAAACATTATTTCTCTTTGCTGAAATGATGCTGAATGTGTAATTATCATCCTGCAGTCCAGGATACATGAACATAAGCTGCCAAATACTACAACATGGCAAAGAGGGCAATGTAGTTACACTCCTAATACATAACTTCTGAATTTACAGGAGCCCATTAGAACAGCTAATGTCCTTGTAGCCCCTTGTATAGATATTATTACATTTCATCCAGCAAAGTTACTGCTGGGCTTAACTAAAACTTGTGGTCATCCAGCTACGCTGCCTACAGATTTGAATGTCTGGGTTTGACTAAAAGGTAACTTCCATGGATATATCCAGTTTTGATCTGAAGGCTTTGAGAGATAGTCAACCAACTGAATGATTAGCTGCTGCGATGACTAATCACTGTCACTGTGAAAAGCTCTGCCTTCATTTGTATTCTGAGCTGTCTTCAGCTTCTTATCACTGAAACAGCTTTGATATCTCTTCTAGAGCCCTTTACTACCTCCTTTTTTTTTTAAGATGATACTTATACATTATATAGGATAATGTCCTGATATTCTTTTTCAAAAAAAAAAACCAAAATGCATGCACATCTCCTGCTGTAAGACATCTCCATCCTGGAATAAAGTATCTGATTCTGTTTCTTGTGACTGGTATGCTTTAAAGCTGGACTTCTTAAAACCCCTTTATTCATGGTTAAAATCAAATTCCTCCTCTTCTGCCCCTCTATCTTGTTTACAGATGCAAGAATATTCTTCCACAGAGTCCTACTGGGAGGTCACTGTCAGCTGATTTTCTTCTTGAAATGTTAGGCATCTTTTCAGAGTCACTGCTTTCTAAAGGGGTACAGGTATATCACACATTCCTTACACAGCATTAAGGCTACAACCAAACCCTCCAACTTACCAGCAGACACTACTTAATGACATCTCCTCAGTGATAATTTGAGAGATGTTTGTTAAACTGATCTTAAATCACTGATTGTATACTCTAATGATTTTAATTATTTGCACTTATGGGTTAAAGAATTCCATTCTCTTAATTCACATTCATTGAAAGGTACATCTCAGAAAACAACCCATTTGTGTTACCTCATTTTGTTATCAGCAGATAAACAGATGTATTTCATTATTTTTATCAACATCTGAATATAAGAATATCTAATTGGGTATTTCTTATTGATCATATCTGATACTAATCAGGTTGAAGAGAGAAACAAAAAAAGTGCCAAACTCTCTGAATTTCCTGTTACTAGATAGTAACTCCTCAGATAACACTCTGTTTTTATCTATAACATTTTGAACAACAGTGATAAAAGCCCTTTAAGATACTGACTTGAATAAGAAATTACTGATTCAGAGAAAACTGATCAAAGACAAGCATAAGTAATTTAATGCAGCTAGTCTGGGATTCATGCGTGCATTTAAGCAGCTATTCAGTATCAGAAAAAACAGGGTGTTTTGGTTTTTTCCTGAAAATTAATTTAATTAATCAGATAGCGATAGAGTTATTCTACACTCTCAGTGTTTTTCTCAGTATCTTGATCCAATAAATTTGGGCCAGCTAAAGTTTAACCTGGTTTTAATAACATGTGATTACAATAGTGCTGAACTATACTACTAAGTAGAATTTCAGGCTGTAAATAAGCATTGGTTCAGTGGCTGAGTATTCAGCAAACAGAAAGGCTTGCCTACAGTTGTGACTAAGCAAGCCATTAAAAATTGCCTTTTTAATTGCCACGAGTTTTCTCACTTTTACCCTTCCGATTCTCTCCCCCATCCCACTGTGAGGGAGGTGAGTGAGCGGGTGCCTGGTGCTTGGTTGCCAGCTGGGGTTAAACCCAACACAGCTTCAACTATAATTTCAGCAAGTTTAGAAACTTCAGTCTGATTACCTGAAAAGTATCTTTTTAATTTTCTGATGAAATAAGGATTAGATACAGGACTATAACAATGACAATACATAGTAAAAAGGCCTTGATTCCAGCTGATTATTGTCATTCCATAGGACTGGAGAAAAAGATGGATGGATTTAATGAATAGGCTGTAGCTCCTCCATTAGCAGCATTATTTTCCACTATGCTAAGACTTATGTGAGTGGTGAGAATTAAGAGTGTAACTGAATGGCTGCCTCACTGCTCTGTGGTTGCAACCTGGAGGAGTGGCACAGTTAGGTAATGTCTAAATGAAAAACAAATACACAATTTGTTTTGAAAAGGTATAATGGTGTCACCAAGGGATGAAAAAATAAATTTTGTGCCAATTTCCAACTGAAGTAATGAAAAAGGATAACAAGACATGAGGGAAGAACCAAACAACCTCAGACAGTAATATCTCTTCAACAATCCTTATTTGGAGGTATTTGTCTGTGCGAAGCAATCAAACGTTTTATGAGGTCTGTAAAACTGGAGGTGAATGTGACTGTGTGAAATAAAACAGCGCCTTATAGTTTGACAACTACCCCAAAATAGCTACTTTACAATACAGAACAGCTTAAAGCAGGCGTCTCCTTAGCATACCTTAGACAAGTAGCATAACTTGGATTCAGTTTATTGTTTAGGTTTATTCATCATAAATTTAGAGTCCAACAAAGCAGGCAAAAAATAAAAAAGCTTCCTAGTGGCAAAGAACAGCAGACCTCTGGAACAGCTTCTCTGGGAAGGCTGGAGACCTTTGAGAAAGATGAGACAAGCATGTGTCAAGAATGACCCCAATGTAGTGGATCCTGCACTGGCCAATGATGGAGGACATGATTTGTTGCTGACTAGTGCATATGGCCTCAGGATTTCTCTGTGTTTTCTAATCAGATGTACAAGGTGTGGGAGGGCTACTGCGATAGCACAGACTGAGAGAACCTACTTGACCTCCAAAGCTGCTTTATGACCAGGGGCTGTTCCTGAAAACTTCAGAGAAAATCTGCATGTTCCCCAGATAAGGCAAAGTATGTAAACTCCTGCTGGGTGTCTCCGTAACAATGCATTGTCTAGACTAGTAGAAAGTTAAAGGCACTACAGGACCCTTTCTAATGATATCCAGAACAAAATAGGAGTAAAAATGAAATTCAAAAGGGAAAAGCAAATATTTTAATGGTACCCTACGTTCACAATTAGAAGAGAAGCTGGGTGAAATCACAGATGAAATATGGGAAAAGTATGTAGTCCCATTTGACCAAATTTACAAGCTTGGTTTAATGATTTAGCAGTTCCTAATTCTTATAGCCAAGAGCGTAAATTCCATCAATACCAGAACATTTACCATGTGTATACATCTCTTTACTAACCACTATAAATTAAAAGTGCCATTAATAATTTGAAATCTGGAGACCAAATTTATGCAGTGTTCCTTTCAATAAGCAGGTATGGACAGAAGTGCCAACAGTGCATGTCAGTCGTAGATCTGCAGCTTGAAAATTGGAGTTAGAGCAAATCATTTACAAAGTCAGCTGATTTCAGACCCCAGGATTGTTGGTTGTTACTAATAAATGAAAAACTAATTACTGTTTAAATGAAGATCTTTGGAGGAAAATAGTTTGATCGGATTTAAAAAATAAATGTTACGCAATTAAGCAAGCTGTCTGTTAATGAACACTGCTGGGTGGCATCTTGGCTTCTGGTTTGATCAGAATAGTTGAAGATCAGGAATATGAGACTTTCCACACAGAGGAATCTGGAACCTGCTAGCAGTTCATTGCTCTCTGTGAACACATCCACAGGCAGAGCTGGTTTTTCTTCTGTGATGAAGCATGCTTCCACTTGCTGGAGGTTTCTTCCATGTTCTCTGAGGAGGTGTGGAATAAGCCTGAGACTAAAACACCTGCATTTAGCTATCGACATGTGTAAGGAGTGTTTGAGCTGCCAGAATAGTCAGTGGAGGTGTAGTCAGTACATGCAGCAGAGTCTATGAGACATTTCAGATGACCAGCTGATAGGAGTCTACAGTATATGGAGATGACTTACTTGTCCTGGGGGTTCTTTTCTTGAATCCAGTGCAGAAAGATCCAAAATAGGAGTTAAATCCTTAACAAACAACCCAAGCAGGCTAGTGGCACTAAATTTAGCAGGCTCCATGAATCAAAATATTTCTGCCAAAACCAATATAGTGGTTCAACATTCTGATCCTGGAGATACCCGAAAGGGATAATTCCGTAGTTTCACTAATCATATATGATCCTCTTGAGATGTCATGTATAGACCCACCCCAATCCTTCACACATGCTCAGAGGATTCTTAATGTACACGGTCAGCTCTGAACTGTCTCAAAAATGCTGTAATGAACATACTTTTTCCTGATGTTGTACAGCACTTGTATAAGAAATGGAAAGCTGCAGTCCTTCTTCAGCTTATCAAGGTGAAATTTTTCATTTCACAAAGCACCAGAATGCAGTACAAATCAAGCTATTATGGAGTCAAAACACCCTTCCTTTGTTTTTCTTTCTGCGTCCTTATTCCCTTCGCTCTCTTCTGCATTGAAGATGGAGACCACATTGACGGTGGCCCTCTGACCTGGAAGTATTATTTACCCTGTTAAATTGAGGAAATTTTACTGCAGTGCTTTTCACTGTCTGCTGCTGTACCATAGAAGGGAAGCAGTTTATCAAATAAGCAGAAACCAAGCTATTTTGGTCTTTATAGATCAATGTCAAACTTTTAAAATCCATGCAGAGATCTGAAGGCAGCGAGTACAAAGCACAAAATTGTCATGTTATATATTCCCACTGATAATTCAATAAAGAAGCCACAGATTTTTATATTGGCTTTGGTTTCTAAGCTGGCTTGAGGTGTAACTACATTTAGGGTGCCCTGCAGTAAGATAGTCTCTAAACTGTAAACACAAGAGTCCCAGTAAACCAATGAGAATATCTCTTTAGATAGAAGTTATCATATTCAGGCGGTAGGACGTTATCACACAGAAAACAAAACAGAAAAAGAAGAAAAAGAAAATTACTTTCCTGCACATCTTGTTTGCACAACGATGATATAACTGTGGCGTAAACTGATGTTACAGTGGGCTGGAAATCTCACTGCTTGATTGTAAAAAAACTGGCAACCATGCACTCCCAGAGAAATATTCACTTTGCTTTATGTTTTGAATCAGCTACCCTACCAATTACATTATGAATTTATCTGGACCGAGCTTCAGCTGCCCAGCTCTTACCTTTTCATTGGTTAGGAGCGTGATAGCCATTGTAAGAGTCTCTCAGTCTCCTGAATGCTACCACCCCAGTGAAAACTCTGGAGTAGATGCTCCTACACTTCACAGTCCTGCTGGCCAGAGAAAAGACTAAGCCAGGTATAAGACAACCCTTACATGAGATGATACAAAAGAATTTTTTATCAGAACTACCCTTTGAACCCTCCAACAGAAAAGATGAAACCTTTTCAAGAGTAGCTCTGTTCACTGCCAAGTCAACAGGTCTTTGTACTTTCTCACATCAAAAGTAAGCAACACACGTATCAAGCCTAATGTAAATGTTCTTCATCTGTTGGCAGGAACAGTAAAACAATGATGAAGTCTTTCTACACTCTGCATCAGTTTCAACGTGAGATGTATTCACTCTCTTTGGAGCAATTCCTTTGACAGAACCTGATAATTTTCCCCTTTTAAGAAAGTATTAATTTCATTACCTAGCAACAAATAAAAATCTTACTTAATTTTTTTTTTTTTTTAGTTATCTTCACAAACAACTCGAGGTGCAGGTTATAAGTCAGAAAGAGGGGAGGCAGAGGAAGGAAATATTAAAGGGAGTATGAAAAAGAGGAAGAGAGCATCCTAAAGATACATGTAAAAACACTAAGTTATTTACATATATTTAGATCAGTGGTCCCCACTGCCCAGACAGAACGTTTCCTGTAAGACTCTTTGATATTCTTCACAGCTGAACAAATGAAATTACCTAATGAGGATTAGTTTACTGTATGAGATTGAAGCCTCCAATTCCTAACAATAATTTTGCAATCAATAATGAAAAACTAATTGTGAAGTCAATATTATTTTGATCCTGTATTGTGATTTATCTGTAAACCAGTAATCTAGATTGTCAGAAATGATCTTCTGTTTGATGGAGGTCCAAAAATGTAATTCTAACATTTGAATAAATACCCACATTTCTTTTTTGCCTGGGGGTCCTTGTAATTCATTGAGGTTTCTTCTCCTTTCAGGGCTATTGATCTGATGAAGAAAATATGCTTTGTTTATTATACGGAAATGAAGAAGAAAAATGGCTGGCTTTTGAGAAATTGGAGCTCCAGATTCTACTGTTAAAAAATGTGAAATGAGTTTTTAAAAAATTACTTGAATGAGTGCCCTCAGGGCACGGTATTTCCCTCAATGTAGTACTTCAGGTGCTGTCCAAATATCTGGAATGTGGAGCTCATGGCAGTAATTTTTTGCTAATTCCCTTGAGACTGATCCATAAATTGAAAAAAAAAAAACCCACCACACCACAAAAAAACCCACCTTGAATGATGGAGAAAAACTTGGGCCAGAATTAGATTATATTGGCAGGGTGATGTAAGGCAGCTTATATTATCATAGCCAGCCTTTGTCTTTTCCTTTAATAAATTTATCTAGTTTCCAGTGGTGGCAACCTTCCACCATTGTCCAGCATTGAATGACCTTCTAAGAGTAAGGATCTGAAAGCTAGTATGGCTTTTTCACAAACCCAGCATATTTGTTCTCAGCCAGCGAAAATCACAGGTGTTAATAATGAAGCAACTAAATTACTGTTTTCTATCCCTGTGGAGAAGCCAGCAGCAATCAGGGAAACAGATGGGCTAGCAAGAGTGATAATTCAGATTCTTATACACACATGAGATTAAACTGCAAAATAGTTTGTTCTTATGTTAATCAGCAAATGTTTTATATGTTACACTGTCAACCTGAAACAGTGAAAATGCTGTGTGTGTTAAACCACCAATAGTGACTGCAGAGATAAAACTTCCTCTTTTTAATTTGCTTACTTGGGTTTTTTTTTCAAAGGCTAGAAAAAAACACAAAACCCCTAATGCTTTCTACTGCTACTCTAGTGGGGTTTTTTTCCTTTTAATTTTAAAACAGAAATTTAAAAAGATAAATACATAGAACATACTCCAAAGAGCAGTACCGTTAGAAGTGATACCATGAGATCCATAGGGAAGCATTTTTATTGGCCTATGATTGACTCAGAGTAAATGTTTAATATGTAATTAGGCTCAATATTGCAAATATCATGTAGTTACCTGAAGCGTACTAAAGGCAAAGTTTCAGAACATGAGTCAAAGAGAGAGCTTACAAAAATCCTTTTGAGCTTGCTTAGGTCCTGAATGACTGTTGAAAGCCAAGAGTCTTGGCTTGACTATTCCATTTCTAACACTGCATGGTCTTTCCAAACAAAGTCTCTTTCTATGTAAGTGAATCCCCTGGAGGGCTCATGCGATCCGAGAGCCACGTGGGCCGATGTGACTGAGTTCAGCAGAAGCACCCACCACGACTTTCATTCAGTAACACAGCCAGCAAAAGGGAAGTTGCTGCAAGCCAGAGATTTTAAGAGGCAGATGCTGGGAGGTCTGCAGTGGAACAGAGGGAGCGGGGCTCCAGGTTTCGGTCTGAAAGTGCTTTACTGTAACTGAAGATCTGGCCGTGCACAACTCCCTGTTCTGGCTAGCTGAAGCTAAATTTGGAACCACATGAACCAAGAAATGTTTTCCACTTAAAAAAAAATACTTAAGGCAAGGCGAAACAAAGTAATTTTCCATCTCAATAAATCTCACAGTGTTATTAACCGTTCTGAACAGTATTTGTTGTTTGAAGCAAGGCCATCTTTAGAATGCCTGCAGGTGTCTACACTTATCAGACTGTATTGTGTGCTTCTGTCAATGGCACTAAACAAAAAGGAAACCATCATGTTTCTTTCCATTCTCTAATGTTTCCACCCACCAGAAAGCTGAAGGTCCAATTCTCTGTTATGTGATATTGTTTGTCGTAGAGGAGGCAAACGGTTTCAGGGTCAGAGTTGATACAACTTTGGAGCCTCTGTGGCCAGCCACACTGTAGTCCTGAAGGGGCGAACCTGAGAGGAAAACGTAATGATTCGGTTTTACATGTCTGTTGCGGAATCTCTTTGTTCTATCTGTGATGAGCACACATACATTTTCCACTAGTAGAAAATCACTGACAGCAGCAGCCTTTCTCTTTGTGCTTCGGAAGCCAAAGCACAGATTCTTCTGAGGTTTGCAAATCCTGCTTTTGAAAAGGAAGTTTGGGCATTATTGACATTCTCTTCAACAGCATTAAATAATGGAAGGTGGCTGGCCAGTTCAATGGCAAGTAAGGTAATCATGTGAGGGATGATTAAGGAGGTGGGGAAAGATAAATGTAGACAACCTTTCACTTCTGTTCCCCTCCTCTTTTTCCCCTGTTTCAATTCCATTTTGTACTTTGTATAAGATCGTTGTGTCCTGTTTGAGGAGCCAACTGTGGGAAGAATAATGGAATTGCGCATAGTTCTTTTATTCTGGTCTCTTACATCATTAGCTTTTTTCATTATACTGATTTTTGAAAATTTAAACAAACCTAGTATTAAAGCCATGTAATTTCAATTTACATTTTTAGGCATAACACATTATGTTGTTATTAAAATGTATCCAATTCTGTCACCTGCACCATATTTAGATTACAATAAGCACACTGCATTGCTTAGTTTGCTTTTATTTACCACATATATTGAACTAGATCTACAGGCATATACTAATTAAAACATCTAATTTTATTCTTGTTGCTTTAATCAGATTTATATTGTAGAAATGTGGATAATTATCTGTGGAAGATATATAAGGACATTTCATCATAAGGAAGTAACTAAGGAACAAATTGATACATAACCTTTACTAAACCATTTAAACTTTTGAGTCTCAATTTACCTTTTGTAAAGTTAGAGGAATAATTTTGTTTTCTATTTTCATTCTGTAGATTTCTAGGGTTTTCAGACCAGCAACTGCATCCTATTATTTACTAATACAATGTAAGAGAGAAAAACTTTTTATGTCTCTTGATGTGTTGTCTTTTTAGTGTTATGATGGCATCTGAAGATCATGGGTAGCCTCTACTGGAACAAAGTTGTACAGGTAGCCAGGGGAAAATAGCCTAAGTCTGCCTTTTCCCAAAAGGCCGTACTCTAACAGACCTGACACTGTCATTAATCTGTTATCTATTTAAAACTGGCAGTTTCTCCATTTCTTTTTTTGTGGGATGGGAGGAGACTGTTAAATTAGCAAGTATAAGGCTGGGAAGTTTAAAACTGTTCACATTACAGCTAACTTGTAATGTTTAAGCTCCCAAAAGAGCATTCCTGAGTGCTGCAGGGACTGTATTTAAGAAATGTCCATTTACTTAGAGTAGTAAAGAAGAAACAGTAAAAAAATAGATATCCATGCTGCAAGATAGAGGACTGAAAGTAAGGGAAAAGGTCGGTACTTTTAGGAAGTTACTTACATCAGGAGTGACAGGAAATTCTTAAAAGTCTTCAGCTGATAGTCACGAGTCCATAGTACTTTAATTTATCACTGTGGTGATAAATGAAACAGTTTCATTTTTGTCTTTGAAACTTGAATTAAATATTCCTCTCACATGAGAAATATTTTAGAAACTTTTTACTTTATATAGCCAGTCACGTTAGGAGCACAGTTTTCTGCAGCAGGTGTATAGTAGCAGAATGCTTTTTTCATTCAAGTTCTGCCTCCATTTGCTGAACTGTAAGTATTGTATAAATGGCAGCAGTTGGCCATCAAGATGCATCAGTAACGTCACTCTCAGGTGACATCCCTACAGGGTGGCAGATGGTATCTAAATCAGCTGTCAGATCCTAATAAGTAGAGGTCAGAACAGCATCTGTCTCCATTACTGCACACTTGCTGACAGGCAACAAAGCTCATTTAAGTTTTGTTGTTGTTAGTTCAGTACAGAAGGGTCTTTTAATAAAAATGTAAGATGATAAATTGCAAGTAAGTGGCCCAACTATCTTCTTGTGTGGTTTATGCATTTTAAAGTCAAGTTGCAGATCCTGTTCGTAATTGTTTGGTTTAAGTGTACGCCCAAAAATCTACAACAGCAGATTGATATAGACTCCAGCTGGTCTCAAGCTGAGACTAGCGATTTCTAGACAAATAGCGTGAGCCCCAGTATTATTTGATGGGAGGTATGTTGAAGTGTCACCAAGGCGCTCTGATTTTCATGTAAAAAAATTAGTTCAGAGGCGTAGTAAATCCAGATGGATTTAGTGACTTCTGAATGACAAATATGACTCTTGAACACAGTTCCTGCTACATGATTATGTTTGTCCCTTAATGTTAAAAGGGGTTTGTTGCCTGAGATTCTTTCATTTTGGAGGTCAATCCAGATATATGTAGACTGAAAAAGTGGAAGCATAGTTAAATGGTGAAAAATTATTTCTATATCATAAATTCCTACTCTTTTTTTTTTTTTGTGTGTGTGTGTGCAATCTTGCCTTTCCAGTCTGTTTGTCTGTGGAGGTAAAGGGAGAGGGAGGAGGAGAGGAAAAGGAAGAGGGAGAGGGAAAGGGAGTGGGAGAGGCAGAGGAGGCAGAGGCAGAGAGGAAGAGGGAAAGGGAAGAAAAAAGTTAGGAAAGCAAAAGGAGAAGGAGAAGGAGAAGAAGAAGGAGAAGGAGAAAGAGAAGGAGAAGGAGAAGCAAAGTGAGATGAGGAGTGTGTAATGTTATGCATGATGGAGGACTGACAGGACATTTTGAAATTACCAGGGCCCACTGCTGAAGAAAGAAGTAGCAAGTTCAATTTCATCTCTGTGTCATATATCTGTGCAGTGTATTAAGGGGAAGCTTAATGTTTTAAAGTGTCTTTTTATGTTTTCCATCTTTCTGTGCTGTGATGAAATTGGAAAAGTGGTAACAAACTTTTCAAATATTGTTAGATATGCAGTCGTATTTTTCATTAGAGATCTGTGATTTGACTTTGATAACTAGAAAGGCAGGGTTAAATGGTCAAGATTTGATATGTCTTAAGATAAGCTTCTCCTTTTCAGTGCAAGGAGTTTTCTGAGAGTGACTTGCCAGAGCTACTCAGCAGGTGCTAAAAAATTTCCAAAACCCTTTCTTTTGAAGAAATCTGCACTGGCCATAATTTCACTTCATCCCTTTACCCTCTGCCCATTACCTGTCTTGGTGTAATGTTATTGTAATTGGTTATAAACAATTGACTGGGTTTTTTTACTACTTTTTATTTTAATATTTCTTTTCTTCTTGATCATCACCACAACAGCCCTAACGTCTTCTAACACAGCCTGTTACTGCCTTCTTCACTTGGCAATCTGCCCCCAGCTATGTTGTTTTATTACTATTAGCAGTTCAGATATGAGAGGTATATAGTTCCCAATGGCGACAAATGTAAACAGAAAGCAAACAGACCTGTCTGTGAAACCCTCAAAAGAAACAGTGCTAACCAAAGAAACCATATGACATTCATGGGGCCCTAAATTAGGCGGCCTTCCTTTGATCCTTTAGCTAGGCTAATTGTTTTTACACTTAGCAGGACAGGCTCTCTTATAAAGTTGTGAAGGATTTCTCTTTTGCTAAGACTGAACATTAGGTTTGTGGCTACTTCATCATAATGGGCAACATCACAAAAGCTTGGATTGTGTCATGTGGCACAAGGAGATGTCACAAGGAGATGTGTAATCATCTCAAGGAGATGATTACAAGGAGAATCATGTTATATTTCCTAACAACAATATATTATCTGTTCCACTTTATCTAATAGCCCTTTTAGCAGTGAAGACATTCAGTTACCAGTTATAAACTGTGATATTTTGTGGCAAATACTGTAGCAAATTAATCCCCCATTTCTCCTTTTCAGCAAGAGCTCTTTCAGATGCAGGTACCCTCTAAGCTCTGCACATCCTTGCACCTCTCCTGCATCATTTGCAACGTAGCTTTGCTGTGAGGTTGGTCTTTGCTCTGCAAGTAGCTTCAGGGTGAGATTCTGATTGTGGAGAAGCTATGAAGAGATGTTATTGCTTTGGTTTAATGTCGGGGTGAAGCCACGTGCGTGTTTTTTTGTCTTCACAGAGGTCTGACCCAGGAATCAACAGCTTTCCTGCTCGCTGCTGGACCTTACCCTGCGCTCAGGTCTAGCACTGTAATCCTGACTTGTTTCAGAAACATCAGCAAAACTGAATGTGCCATTCACAGGGACAATAAAACCCCGGCAAGGTTATTGTTACCCACCTCTGGGTCTGGAAGAACACTTACCGCAATATTTGGTTTTGAGGGAGGATGCCACTCTTCTGCCGCTTCTCACAGAGTAACTCTGCCAGGAGTCTTTCTCCTTAGCACTTTCTGCATCGCTGAAAGCCAGCCCTGGTCCTGCAGCTGACCTCAGCTCAGGGCTGAGATTAGAGTAGGTTAATGCCAGGAAAGGAAATGCTTTTTTGGAGCTGCTCACCAGGAAACTGGCTACTCACACTGAGGCATGCATGTTGCCTAAAATGCCAGAGCATGTAAGCAGCAGAGCCTCACTGAAAAAGCACCAAGGACAAAGGATTGTAAACACTTAGGACCAGAAACTAAGTCTTGCTGCCATATTACCAAAATTTTTAAGTAGAGGGAGGAAAACTAGCATCTGTAAATTGCCTTACAAATGATGTCACCTCTGATGTTGAGATCCAGACCTAATAATTTTCTCTTTAAATTTCCTTCCCTGTGCTATGAGATTACATATTGGAAGTATGTGGAACTACCTTCAGATAAAAGCTTTTAATTTTAACATGTTTTATACTGTAGTTTAAAAAGAGATTTCTGGAGGAATCACCTATGGCTGGTAACGTGTGGGACTGTGGGAAAAGGCATGTGACAACTAAGCTGTTGTGTTGAACATAATTTCTGATGTTACTAAGCCATTCAGTGAGCCTCTTTTCCTGCTACTGCTCCATTCACCTGACTCTAATTTTCTTCATCTGTCTTTATACTTTCTTCTCTAAGTGTGTTCACATTTGGCATATATGCATTAGGTACTTTTCAGAACAAACCTAATCTATCATTTAAAAGACCTAGACTTCATAAAGTATAGAAATTTTCTGCCTTTCTAGATTCCTTCAAACATATAGATCTGTGCCTTATCTGAGTTAGCATTTGTTCACAAAACCGAAAACTTTGGTTAAGCTTTCTGAAGACTGTAGATCTCACTAAATTAACACACGTGGTTTTGAGCCATTAGGCCTTCAGCACCCAAGACGGTCACTGCAGAATTAATGAGAAAGGAGTTTGCTTATTGAGCAGTGAAAATGAAAATAAACATTATTCCTTTCTCAAGTTTACAGTGCAATATCTTAAATTTTGTTGTTTCTTTGTTTTTGAATGGTGGCTTTTGCAGCCAGAATGTTCTCTTAATGCATTTAGTTTTAATTTCATAGTTATATTAAAGAACACTGGTAATATAATCAGTATGTAAAGATTGTGTAGCAACTTGAACCTTAAGATCAAGGTTCAAAGCCTATTCATTACCCAGTTTGATATTTTAACATAGCTTGGCATTTTAACTTGCCTCACAGCACTAACAAGTGAGTCTCCATACAAAAGTAATTCTCAAGGATTATGGAGTAGGTACTTTTGTATCTTGTTTCTGACTACATTGTACCAAGATGTTTGAACTTTCTTTCTATGGTAAGGAAGATCTCTTCTTGGATCTAGAGACTTTCAAGGAACTTCCTGTACTGGTGGCTGGCATTAAAAAAAGATAGGAACATTTGGAGAGTTTTCAGAAATAAGGTATTCCAAAACATTTTCCTTTTGACCCATTTTATTACGTATATCTATTTGTGTATATAGATAAAGATTTGGATTTAGTTGCATATATTTAGATTTGTGTTTTAAGTGTTCTGTACTATTGCAGGAGAAATATTTATGAAGATTCAATGCTACCTTTGTTCTAGCTTTATTTTGCTTGAATTGGATGTATAGTTCCTCCTTGGTTATCAACACTGAGCTTAACTACCTCTGCTAGCTCCTACAGCGAGAAGAGCTCCTACTGTAGGAAGTCTTGCAGCTGTTGTGTAAATATGAATGTAAAACACAAAACAGTGCATGGAGAATTTAAAAGAGGTGGATGATAAGTCCTAACTGAATGCCTAAACCACCTTGCTGTAGACTGAACATTTCCATGTATATTAGAGGTAGAATTAATTACAATTTATCTGTTTGATACTTTCTCGGTTTCTGTAGTTTTTCAGTTTTATTCGTACATTTTCACTTTGAGTATGCTGCACTAGTCTTGTTATAAATATGTTGTTTCTGAAATGCAGTGTTAGGAGAAGCTACCACCCAGGGCTTCCCCTTAGTTACTTACTAACTAACTAACAGCTAACTAACTAATTTATTTATTTACTTACTTATTTATGTTAGTTGAAGACACCATAACTTTTGAACTATGGGCTTTGTATTGTACTACCACCAAAAGTACTGTTAGATCTAATCCCTCCGTTGGGAAGTGGTTAAACGTATAGGAGCAAGAGGTCTGACTTCCCTTTGCAGCGGTTTGCAGTCTTGATAATGCAGTGAAGGTAGCTATTTATTTTGCTATAGCATAGACCAAAAATGTCTAGCTATTAAGTACTATGACTTTCAGCCCATCATTTTCTGTCTCTTTTTTTCATTTCTTGTTTTATCAGAAAATACAGTGACATAATTAGTTTTATAAAATATTGTATATACAAGATAGGTATATAAGACTGAGAACAAGGGCACATATCTTTATTAAAAAAAGATTTTTACTTTTACTGGCTGTACCTTCAATTTAATTTCAACAGCTTTGGCAAATATATCTGTACACATGGTAACTGTTATTTTTTCTTTGCTACTTCAATTAAGCAAATCCAATACTATTACATGCGCATCAATTTTGTTCACAAACTAAATGTCTTTGACAATATTTCCCCACAGCTTCATTTTGTTTACCAAGTGCTGATGTGCTTTTTATGCATCTAAAGGGCCGAGCACCTGTTTGTATGGGAAAATTCCATTAGACCATAATAATCTCCAGTTAATTGCACAGCAAATATTTATTTCTCACACATCAAATTAATGAAACAGGTTCAGTGAGAGAAAAATCACGTCAGCTTGGCAAACACCACCTATGAAGCTATGTAAGACTTCCACGGCATTCTTGGCAGAAATCCCGTATCTAGAAGAATTGTGTACCTTTGGGAATACTGTCATCATTTAATTACTAGGCAATAATGTTGTTATAGGTTTGTTTATTGTTGTTTTGGTTTTTACCTAGAAAGAATAAAATAAAAAAATGTTTTTCTGAGTTTACTAATGTGCCATGCCATAGCTACTAGAGTATAATTGAAGAATGATCATTTTCAAGCTGCTACAAACACCATTTAATCTTAATATTAAATAAGATTAATATTATATTAGTATTCAATATTCCTAGAGCACTTCCTCCTCCTCATATATGAATGTGAAAGGAGCTTTAAAAATCAATTTTCAACCCCCCACTTTCATTACTCTACAATAATGACTGTATCTGTCTAAGAGCAACGTGGATGTTTTCATGTGTCTGCAGCAACGATTGTTTCATATCCCACTCATATTTGAGTATTCCCTTCCCACCAGTGATAATATTCCCTGTGCTGTGTAGTGTGTGAAGGCAATGACACTATACACAACTGCTTGTAACAACAGAGGACAATGATGCATAAAGTTTTTTGAGCAGAGGAAGCAGAAAGCTTAACTTGATCTCTCACTATTTAGGTTCATTACATTGCTATAAAATTTATACCATTTTTCTTAATGTAAATTTCTGAGAACCTCATAAATATTTATTTTTACTTGCACAAAATTTTCCTTTCATGCCATCTGCTTCTTCTGAAGCTGACCAAAAAGTAGGTGCATGGGATTTTTATCACACATAAGGGCTTTCAGTCTGTCCATAGACATTCAACTTTAATAACTAGGAATTAACATTTTAATTTAATTGAATTTAATGTCAACTACTTGGACTTACTAACCCTACTTTTTTTGAAACATGGATGAAAACAATGACATGTTGTTGATTTGCTTTCTTTTTTTTTCCTTGAAGAATGGTGGTTTAAACCACAATTAAAAATATGCCTTTATCCAAGCACTATTCACTTGTTATTTATTATGTGAAGCACACAGAGAACTGTGTTCATGATGGTGGAAAATTTATCTTAAGTTCTTCCTGGCTGTATGCAAAAATGTTACAGCTTTCACTGGGAGATATGTTCATTATCACTAAGGAGACAAACCCTGAGAAAAGCAAAATTCATAAGATCTTTAAGTAAAATTTGTATTTCTTCTGAAATGTTGATAAGAAATGCCTTTGGGAATAGGTCAGTAACAATTTTAAAGTCTTGTAATTTGGAAGGATTTGGATAAGTTAGGACTTCAGGTTGCTGGCCCATGGGTTAGATAGTTTATTTAGAAGTGAGGACTAGCCACAATATATTTTTTAATCAAATTTAAATCAGAAAGTCTGGTTTCTTACTGTTGTATCAAATCTTTGTTGATTTACCCTCACGGAGAAATGTTCTTTATTTAAACCCAAAACTTTTTTGTACTGAAAAAATCAATGCATAGAATGAATTAAATAAATCATGTAAAAATAACATTTAAAAATAAAAGCTTCCTATAGTCTTAAGTATACACATATAGTTATTGTAGATATTTATATCACTGATGAAATATTGTCGCATTACAGAGATGTATTGAGAAGCAGTCAATCTTAAAGCTGTTGTTTCAAATGGGAATTCTCCTTGAATATGTTGCTAGTCTTCAAATCTCCCTATATTGTGGAAATTATTCATTCTGGGGGATACACACCAAGCAAACTAAAACCAAATATAATTTTCTGTATCTCTTTAAAACAAAACACCCAGAATTACTACAAATCCATGCTATCTTCCCCAATTTTACATTGAAATTATGCATGAAAATACACAACCCAGAAGATAATACCCTGTTATATATGCAACAATCTGTATCTAAAATAGTCTTTTTATAGTATATGTATTATTGCAGAATGGGACAGGGAAGCGTGGCGTGAAATTTTCATCCCGTTTCCTTGGGGGATGCCTTGTTGCATTGCTCTTACTAAAGATTAAAGTGACTATCCCAAACTCTTATGGCGTAAAATCTTAATATTACACCATTGAATATTCTATAGGTAAGGAACAAAGATGTAGCATTAGAAGTTTGATAACATTCAGTAAATGCAAAGAGGAAATACACATCATGCCTGGCTGAAGAAAAAGATCTTTAATCCCTCCCCACTTCTCCCTCTCCCTCCTTCCCGCTCCCATGTATTACCTGTTGTTATGGAGACATATTCATGAGAGCTGTTGAGCTGGTCTAAGTCAGATCTGTGATAAAAAAAAATTAGAAGATATTAGAAAAAAATTAAACAGCACATGAAATAAAAGCAATCTGTCAAATCAACTTAAAGTGATTCTGAATATCTTTACTGTAAAAAGTTTGTCACTGAGATAACAAAAACCAGTAGCTTGTTTCTCACTAGTAGTAATATAGAACCACTGTTTGTCTGCCTTGTGTATTTTAGAAACCATACTACTGTAATCTTAAAAGCAGAAAATTCTCAACTGGCTAAACTGTGCCATATCAAACACATTGCAGTACTATTGTGTATTTGCTAAAGTGTATGAATATGGAAGATCAGGCGCTGCAGAGGGAGAAAGAGATAGGGAGAGAGAAGGAGAGGGACAAAAGAAAAAATGAACACTTTTCCAATGAGAAGGAGGTGGAGAGCTTGCGTACAGAAAATTATTTCACAGTCTCTGGTTCTGACTACAGCTGACTCAGTTTCTGCCCACTGCTTTTGGGCTGGTTGCAAAGGCTGGGATTTTCAGGTGGCACTGAAGCCCTTGTCCAGGACTGCAAGCTGTGAGAAGAAACCATGCACAGAAAGAAAGAGTGGACAGAAGGCAGTGGGCTTTTGAGGGGCTTCAGCAAGAATTTCCACCAGACAGATTTTGTGTTAGGCCTGTTATGCTCCAAAACAAGACTACTGAGTGGTCTTTTTCAAAACACCTTACTGGGATAGACCTTTCCTTACTTCTACTGGGTGGAAGAACAGCAGAGTTACCTGAATACATCAGTCCTTGCCATCTTAGTGTACCAACAGAAATCTCATAAATCGTTTTGCAAAATCTATCCTCTTTTCACGGTTTTTAGTTTGAAGTGGTCCTCAGCCCGTGCCAATCAGCAGAGCTAAATCTTTCATTAAAAAAAAAATCTGACACCATTGCAGAACAAAACCAATGAAATATCTGTCAAGTTTTTATTGAAAAACTAGATCCAACTTTACATGATTCTTAAATTAAATCCCCAGGCAATCCCATCTCAGTCACTGAAAGGTTTTTATCACTTTGCCTCACAAAAGATGCCACGAATATTTTAACACTTGAATTCAGTAGGTAAGTGAATGTAGAAAATATATCACTTTATTGTTATGTTTCAGTCATTCTCAGTCACACAATGTCTTACATTCAAATGCAGATCTCCTACAATTACAATTTCCTCCTTATCTCAGTTTCATAGAAGTACAACCATGCAGCATCCCTGTTGAACAGATTTCTTTTTTTCAAGTGACACGAAGAAAAATACAGTTATTATTTTTATTGCTTAGAGATATACAAAACCTGAACTGAAACACCTACCTACTCTGAGGGAGAGGATGTTTTATTTTCCGTTATTAGGTTGATACTGAATGCAGATTCCCTTAGTGCACCTACAAGAAGTTTGGACTGTATGGAAGGACACCTTTTTTTGTCAGAAAACATTGAGAAAACTGTAAGGTTTCTCCCTGAGTTAGTCAGTAGAAATGTTTCTTCTGCTTTCAGCAAGACTAGGATTTAATTCTCAATTTTCAGTCAGTTTTTATATCTTTATTTCTATAGTATTTAGGAAACTGTAAAGATCTTTTGAAAGCAACCTAACAAAATCCTTAACCCAGTGAAAGTTAAGTCTCCTGAAGCTTGGTATTCTTTTTCTCTCTGTGTCTTTTTTTTTTTTTTTTTTTTTTTAAATTTTAAAGGATTAAGGATTAGCCATTCAATTCCTGTGAGATGTGCTGGATGAGTAGCTGTTGAGAATGTGCTGGTACAAGATTAGTAAGAGCAGATCCTTAGATCATGAACGAAAGTAAGTTCAGAAAATTTGGGGTGTTTCAGCACTTTTCTTTCAACATGCCTTTAACCTTTATTTTGTGATTATCAAATATGACAGTGTTAAAAGTAGCCTTCTGAATTTGACAGCTGGAACACAAAATAAAAGAGGTAAAAAGAAAAGTAGCACAGAATTAAAAAAAACACCACCACAACAAAACATAACAACAACAAAACCCCAGAAAACCAAAAGAAAAGATCTTGAAGCCCCAGAAATATTTTAGCAAACACAACTTTTTTTCCTAACTCAGATACAATATGGAGATCTAACAGGAAATAGTTGTCTTTTCTCAAAGTTATCAAAGGGTTCCTTAACCTTTACCTATAAAAAGAAAACTTGCATATGTAATTTTCTCTTCCCTGTCCACCACCTTCATTTTGAATAAAATAACAGACCTTGCAGCTGAAACCATAAAGTCAAGAATTTATCTGTATTAAGTTGTATACTCAAATTTGTTTGGGAAATCAAAAATATTACATTAATAATATAATCATTCCTGTAGTTTTTTCTATTAATCTTTCCCTTATGGTCACTGAAAGTGGCATTTTTCTCTGCTTCTGAAAACAAGCATCCCTTAAAAGGAGATCTGTCTCCCAAAGCAAGCTCTGGGAAGTGGTGTAAATTACACATTGCACTGAATTCTGTCTTAACTCAAAATATCATTAGGAATTAACACCTTTTAAACCAAATATGTTAAACAATTGTTTTCTTCACCAGTTGTGAAAAAGAAAAAAACACACCTTGTGGCCAAGGAAGATAAAGACACTGTGTGTGTTTGCAGGGGGTATTGTACAGCAGGAAAAACAACTCAGAAAATGGCACATCATAAGATAAGAGAAGCTTCACATCAACTGTTTTATCTTTTCCTGCTACACCCATAGCTCTTCCTGCTAACTCATGTTCTCACACTTTCATCTAGTGAAATCTGTACGTAACAATTTTCTACATAGTCAGAATGTCAGTTTTTGGCACAAATGCTGTCGTTTTACCAGTAGGCAATTCTGACAGATCCAGACGTGTCAATGTGAAAATGAGAGCAGAAGAGAGTCCTTTGTGTTGAAAGGATAAGGGCTCCCTTATTACACAGCTATGAGAAAGAGATTCTTTTAAAGTGAATAATCCCCTTCGAATTTTTTTTGCTCAGTAAAAGATAGGAGTTCCAAGGTTAAAAAAAATACACTGCCCCATTTTTTTTTTTTATTTTGGGGGTTCTGGGAGGGGGGTCTTGTTTGTTTTTTAAATTAGGATTTGACAAGCCGTGCATCCATGAACTTGTGAATTTCAAGGTGTTTGCTCATCTCTCCCTCTTGCCAGGATTAATTTATAGTGGTACCTACGTTTCCATACTGTAGAGAGAAGGGTACCAATTTTACTATACATGTGAAAGATGGGTAAGACATGGACCAGAAAAAAAGAATTTTAATAGATTCATATTATTTAATGTTTGGAAATCCTGGTTTACTTGCATGGGTGCAAAATCTTTCAAATTTGGCAAAGAAGATTTAAACTGTATTGTGTAAAATATGTTACAGCTATTATTATTGATTAATAGATTCTGCTAGCAGTCTGTTTTCGTTTTGTTGTTCAAATTTTACAGTGAGATAAGATCAAAGCTTTTAATAAAATGCAGAAACATGTTGCAGGTTAGACTAGAGCACAGTCAGACATGGTCTCCTATAAGGAGAGTGATGTTATAGATCTACCTCTGGGTCTTCAATGGTACGGGAATATGAGAAGCAACATTATTATTTCTGATAATAAAAGATGGAAAAACATGAACAGTTGTAATAAATTATTCTCCTTTTCTTAATATTAAAATTGAGATTACTTTTGTGTTAAAAATGAAAAATACTTGAAGAATGATGCCAGTTTTTTCCTATAATTGAAAAAGACTAAGGAAATTAAAAGTGCTGTGTTCTTTTGCACCTTCTTTCCTTAACATGAGAGTGACAGGTTATGAAATGCAGTAGATTTTCCAGGCTCCCCTTTTTCCTGTGCAGGTCACAAAAAACATCCCAATGTATCATCTGTTACGTGAAAAGACTGAACCTTCTCTTTGCTAATAATTTCCTAAATGCAATAGGCTGCCATTTTTGCAGGTTCCAGTTTTACATTTTGAGTAGCAGGAACTCCTTGAGCTCAGCCTTACCTTCCGGGGACAGTTGTTCCCTTCTCAGTGGTCTTTTTGTAGAAAAATGCAGAACAGACTAGAATTACTAAATGTTTTCCTCTATCACCATGTAAAGAGACACTCTGCTAGTCACTTAACTTCTGTCAGAAGACTTTTGCTGCCCTACTTCTTCTCCTGCCTGAATATAGTTTCATTCTTTCTTCATTTTGTCTTTTTCAAACGTATTTTTACCCTTGATTTCACTAAGCATATAATTTGGCAACAAAATAAATGGAAGATTGATTTTCTCTTTCATTTATACATGCAGGAATGAACATCTCAGATGTACACAAATGATATTAATCATCTTCCATTTTGAACTACATTCTGGCATTTACATACAAAAAGAACAAGATTGGAAGAAAAATAAAATCTTGGAGAATGGGGCCAACATACCTTTTTATTTTACAAGACAGGATAGGTAAGTCAGTGTAATTCTGTGCAAATATAAAACATTAATCCCATCAAGTACAAGAAAGTGATATTCTGTGTGCTCTGAAGAGGCTTATTATTTTAAAGGTTATGAAATAATTGGGTTCACAAAGAAACAAACAAACAGAAAAGATAAAAGTAATAAATTGACAGAGCAACAATATATGGCTCTGACATTGTTATTCATTTCACTGCAGTAGCCCCATTGACTTCAATAGGGTTTGACCAGATTTCCTCTTGCCTGCTGAAGAAAAAAATTTCTCCCATGCCAGGATCAACCAATTCAGTTCACAAACACACAGCATGCAAGTACTCTGAACTCCTTGGAGCACAGAGGAAAGATTTATATTTGACAGAAGAAATCTGACCAGCAGGAAACGAGTTTGGAAAACAGCTGTGGCTCTTAATATTTAAAGAACTTTCCCATTTAGATAAGTCAAACCAGAAATTCCTGGGTCTGCAGTATTGTGGGTTGGGGTTTTTTCGCCTCCCAAGGATCAGGGAGCACCTTCAGCATTACCTTAGAGGGAAAATTTGGATAAAGAGCCTGACTTATGCCATGTTTTGGGAAAGGAGTCAAGGAAACAGGTCAGGAACAAGGAACATACTGTGTCTCAGTGATTCCCAGCTGTTGTTCATTGTGCTGGGAAATACCGTCAACGAAAAAACATTAAAGAATGTGATAAACTTTAGTCATAGTTACAGCTACAGACTCAGGAATCTGTCTTTGTGTTCTCAGTATCATCTCGAAGATGTACTAGCTCTTGGCACAGCAGTCATCTGAGGCTGCACTATCCATGTATGCTACCTGGAGGTGTCCACACTGCCATCAGTGGGATGAAGACATCCTTGACTGCAACCTTGACTGCATGAGTTGAGTGCCAAACAGATACGCTGCCTTTCACCTTTTTTCCCTATAATGCTCCTGAACCTTCATGCCAGTAGCCAACTGATAAGAACCTTACGTGATAAATAGTTTTGAATTCAGAAGTGCTTTTCGGTATCAGAAAATTCATAAACAGTGCTAAGCATTGGTGAAAGCAAAATGTTCCAAGAAAATTCTATTTGAAAAGTATGTTGAATAAGTTATTTGACAAATAATATGCTTGTGAATTATTTAACAGTCTTCTAAAGGCGGTATTATAGAAGTGTTCCAGAATACCTGTACTTTCTTTAGATAACTGTAAATAAGTTTGCTAGGACATTGTCTGTTTGCTTGTTTTTAAATGAACAGCTTTGTGTGTGTCTGGTTGTGATGGCTGATAAGCATTGCATCTGGCAATAGGATCATAGATTTTGTACATTACTATCCATTTACTATATGTAAGAACTGATTCTTATCCTCTTTCATTTCAGTATTTTCTCCAGTGGTACATTTTATCAAGATTTATTTTGTCACAATTGCTAATGTGTTTATCAGGGATATCATATCAAGATTTACATTCCTTTCTTGTTACACTACAGAACAAAACGCTTATCTGTACTCCTTAAATTTAAATGTGCATCACGCACAGAACCAACACTTCTTTTTTGTATCAGATGGACAATGCAGCCTCCATTTAAATAGAATTCCTCTAAGAAGAACTGTAACTTGAAGAAGAAAGTAGGATATAATATTGATGCTATTCTATTGCTCGCATGATACCATATTTAAATACTGATTTGGTATTTGACTGAAGGAGAACATTGCATGAAATAAATAGTTAATTTCTCTCTACAGTATAAGAGGCAAACTAGGTGTCCCAGCAGGCAGCACACTGAAAATGTCTAGAACCATCTGGCCAATATGGAAACTTACAATCCTGCGTTGGAAATCATAGTTCTTTACAATCCCCCTTCTCAGAGCTGCTCCTCCATCCACAGACAGAATTGTTTCCTGGGGAGAAGTACCCAGAAGCATTTTTGGAAAATGGAGTAGAGCTGGACTTCATTTCTTGTAAAAAGTCACAGGTGTCTGGGAGAGCTTCCTCATCTCAGAAGAACAGGCTCTCTTTCTGGTCTTCTAGGACCTGGACTACACTGGAAATTCAGAAGCTGCCGTTACCCTCTCTTTCCTACTTTTGAAATCCTTAGACAGCTAGCGTGGCATGCAAAGAAGCTGTGCCAACGTGCTCTCCTATTGGGAAATGCATGTGTTGAACAAACAGGTTGAGACCTGTTTGCCTACTTTCCGCGTGGAGACAGCAAACGTACAGCTAGATCTTGCGTTCAGCCAGCTGTGCAACCACATCCATAACTCCCTGCTCCTCTTCCTGTTCAGTTGCTAGTATGTTCTGAAAGCTGCCTTTAACTCGATATCTCTTTTTGGAGTGTACCCTTTTTTTTCTCTTCAGACCAGTCATGTACTGCTTTAGCTAAGCACCATCAGTGCCCAGGTCCCTGCACGTTGCTGTTAGGCAAGAAGAAAAAGAGTTAGCCGCTGGTGCAGACATAGGAAGAATATTGATTCTTGGAAAGAAACACTCAATTCTCCGTGATTTGACCTTCCTCAAGGTTAAAGGTGCTTTTTCTGTCGTTATTTCTCCATGACAAAACTCTGAACGGGGACAGTTTGATCTCTGAAGGAGAAGGAAGGAGTGGTATGTTTTCTTTTTAATATTAATTCTGAACAAATTATAATAGTTATAGACAAATGACCATTAAAGGTAGAAAGATGTCTCAGAACAACTCAAGTTGTGCACTATGATTTCTTTCCTAGCTACCTTTATTTATGGATGGTTTGTTAATTTTTTTTTTTTTTTTGATGATGCTATGCTTTAAAAAGCAATAAAATTCAAGCAGCAGTAGATACTTTAGTTCACGGATACTGATCCTGGCACAAAATCTTTCTTTTTTATTCAGGTACTTCCTAGAGCGCAGCTGACGGAAATATTAAAACTGTCGTGTCCCTGAGAGCACCACCAGCCCCGGCTGTCCCTGCCCAGGACCCCCGGGGCTCCCCCCACCTCACCCAGGGCCCAGGACCCCATGTCAGGGGCCGTCAGCCCCTGCCCCAGCAACACTCCGGCTCCCCCCAGCCCTGCCCGGCCCGGCCATGGGCCCCTCCGAGCCGGGCCCATGTCCCATTCCGTCCCCGTCCCGTCCCCGTCCCCATGGAGGTGCCCGATGCCCGGGGCTGGGGCTGCCCCGGTGCCCCCGGCTCCTGGGGGGGTGGGACGGGCCCTGGCTGCCGGGCCCTGCCCTGACCCACCGTGGGGAGCCCCCACCAGCCCTGAGGTGCCCTGACAAAAGCTTAAAGCTGTTTGGAAGCTGAATTTTTCTGGGCAAACCTCCTATCGCTTTATCCTCTAAAACACCTGTGATCTTCAAAGAGTCATTACCCAGGGAGATGCCTAAGGACATTTTCAGGTTGCTTTTGCACCATACCAGCATCTCCAGAGAGGCAAGTGTCGTCTAGATGTGTACAGCATCTCAGCAAGCATTTCTAGGTCTTTTGTAGAACTTGAAAAGGAATTAAAATGCTTCTTTCTATTTTACTGAACTGCTTCATGCCTGCAGGTCACAGCAGTAAGGCCCTGTCAGATGATGATTCACTAATTATTCTGCTTTGGAGACTGTTTAGCGTTGGATAATGGTGCTGCAGGCAGAAAAGACCATCACATAGTCTATTCTGCTTGGTTTATAGATTAAATATATCACAACTGTTACTTTTAATGGCATTTTTGAAAAATTATTCCCAAGGAGAGATGTGGCGGTTAAAAATTATGCTGGAAGGGTGGCATATAGGTCCTGGTGCGCTGAAGGACCGTTGCCAGAGCATCACTCTGCCTTTCAATTTGTGCAGCTCTGCCAGGGATGGATTTACAAATATTTATGCTCAAGGCACAGAGGAAACACGGAAAGAGAAAGAAGGTGTTGAAGTATTGGCAGGGGGAAGCAAGGTTGGTTTTTGTTTTTTTCCAGTGAATCTGTGGAGTGCAAAAAGAGTAATTCGGAGGTAATGCAAGTGAGGCATAAATCTGATAAACAGGAGTAGTCTTCTTCCAGTGGATCAATCTCTTTCAATTTCAGCTTCCTTTCTGTCAGAGCTATAAAAGCTAAAATGCATCACTGTGAAACATGAATTCAAGATAAAAGAGAGCATCAGGAAGGAAAGCACTCTTCCTCCCTTCCAGAGAGGGGGGAGCAACAGGAGCAAACAGGTGCTGGGATGGTTATTCGCCTTCGGATGGGTAGCCTGACTGAAAAAGTAATAGAAGAGCTCATTACATTCCTCCTGTGAAAATAACTGAGGGGATATTTCTTTCAAGGAAAAGATAAATAGCATTCTGATAATAATGAATATGTAATTAGTTAATTAGTAGAAAAGACCAAAGATGAGAACTTTATGGCTCATCTTAGCTAGAGGTCCTGAAGCAATTTAGTTGTTAATATAATGATAGTTCTGGTTTCTGTTACAATCTTAATGAACCTGAATACTTGCGACAATACTTGCAATTGTTTTCAAATTTAAGGTTTTGTTCTGTTCAGAAGAGAAAACATGCTCACAAAATCATGAGAATCATAAATAGCAATATTAATGCTGTAGTCTTACATTAGAAATTCATCCAAGTTCTTGAGGTTGTATTTAATAATTAGCAACTGTAGACTCAGTTACTACTGAAAATTATTGAAGCAATACTTTACTCTTTTTGTTATTTATTAAAAACTAACATTGTAATGCCTAAATTTTGGAAATATGTACATTTAGTATTTAATAACTGTTAAATTAAAGAAAATAATCTGGCTTTATACTCTTCTCAGCAGAAGATAAAAGCAAGGAAATGTGTTTTTATTCAGAAACGTTCACCAGCAAGTCTTGGCCTGTTTATCCTTTCCAGAACAGACAATATACAGTGGAAAGCCATTCTTGTGCTGAACCAGGTGAGTAAAACATGCCTCACAAAAGTCTGCCTAGGTATTTCCATGTTCTTGCCTATCTTGGCTTTACCCAGAAGTGCTAGATGACCTAGATTTCCTCGTTCAGTTAGGATCTACTAAAGATATTATTCTTTGCCAATAACAAGATTTTAGTTTTTAGTACAATGTATGCTCCAGTAACTGCCAGTGCAACTCTTGTTTTAAAATATGCCTTTTTTCCCCTCATTTTTGAAATAAGAATGCAGGGGAATTCCTCAAACATTAAAAAATGTCCCAAACTTGAAATAAGTCTCCTACATTATAAGACAGAAATTAGAATAAAACCAGTATTTCTGCTTAGCACAAGAGTTTCCAGATATTACTCAGCTGCCATCAGAGTACTCTGCTAGTCTGATATGCACAGATATTTACCAGAGCACGTTCACACAGTCAGCAACATTGACACCGTATATGTGCCAGAATCAGAACTGAAAAATGACACTGAAAAGTTAACGGCCATCCTCAGTTTTTGTCATGTTAGCACATACATTTGCAATTGATCCCTGCATAACGTTTAACTGTGACATACATATTTTGAATGGTACACACTGAAGTTTTCCAAAATGTAAGAGAAGTTCAGATGACTGTATCCATTTTACCATCATCTTCTTATTTGCTGCATACAACTCATCAGTCCCTCCCTGTGCCATATAGTATTTCTGCAGAATCTCTTTTCGTATTCAGATTTTTACACAAAAGCATGTGTGGTGGTGCAGCCCTGCCGGGCCACCCTGAAATCTTAGGATAAGCCATGCATGCTTCGGGAAAACCTCCCGTTGTGCTGTTATCTTGGTTGCAAGCACAGCGACTTTGGGGGGCCAGGCACCCCCTGGCCACCCCGGACCGTCTGCTGCCTGAATTGTGTATCAGGCTGACTCAGCACAAATTGTGGCCAGAATGTAAAATAACGACCAAAGCCAATCATCTCGAGACGATACACACAGCGATCCAAGGGGAGACCTCCGGAGCTCTCCGGGGCCGCAGCGGGCTGCGTGACCCAGTGTGTGCCCTGAGCTGGGACAGACACCTCTCGGGGTAGATTTCGCGAGGGCTGAAACCTCATCCGTCGACAATTCACGAGGACTGAAAGGCCTGATTTTGCGAGGTTCACTGACCGTCCGTTGAGGAATGCCGGCACATAAAAGCGATTAATTCATGAAACTCAGGAAAGGGAAATTTTAAGCATAGGTTAACCTCTCTCTGTGTGTGTGTGTGGTAAAATTTGGTTCAGAACTGTTGTATCTGTGCGTGTGCATTTTCAGTTTGGTTCGGAACTACTTGGCTGTCTGTGTGTGATTAGGTTCAGAACTATGATGTTGTCTGTCTGTGTGGTTCAGAACTGTTTTATCTGTCTGTGCACATGTGTGATTTGATTTAACCTCTGGGTGTGCAACCCTGCTGTAAGTTTTGGGTGATCCTTGCCATTTTCTAATCTTTAAGTTGCAAATTTGATGGTAACAAATTCCATTGAATCACTCTGTTAAATTGGCTGATGATTAAGTACTGTTAAAATTATACAACCTAATCTTGTGATCTATCTCAAAAATATTAATAAATCCTAAATTGCTGCTAAACCAAAGCCATGTAACAAAATCTCATTCACAACAGCATGTTCAACAGTTCTCTCAAATATTCAGTTGCATGCAAAATTATGGGTACCAATTTAGTAAAAAGAATACAGTTCTGTGTGCAATTTGCAATTCACCATAATTCATAATTTCTCACATTGTCATCTTTACCATGGTTTTGTTTGCAGGTTTACTTTTCCATTCACCGTTCTGCTTTTGTCTGCATAAATTATGTTTGCATTTGTAAAAATACAGTCCTAAATGATTATGACTGTACTGTGCTGGCCTATGGAAACATAATCATGAGCACATGACTGAACATAGTGCTCAATCCCTTTCTATACACAAAAAAAATAGTGGTGATATATAATTAAAAACAACCTTTACCTTTTGAATTTAATTCTTTGCAAAAATATTTTACCAGTAATCCTGACAAATCTTGAGCAGCATTTAGCTTTTGATCTGAAACGTGAATGAACATTATACTATTTTTTTAATGTTGTCAGGTTTTGTAACAAATAGGTATAGTTTTTTAGATAGATTTAATCCTTAACTTGTCAACCAGTCTAGTAAAAGGATAAAATACATTATAATCATGTTTAAATACAATAATAACAAATTCGCTGAGAGGAAAATGTTTCTAAGACACCTCGTTTTGTATAAACTTAAATACTACATTAGGATGTCCGTCTGTCTCTCTCCCTCTCATAAAGATGCTGAGAAGCTCTGTGCTCAAATACAATTGAAAATGTATTGTAAATGTATTCTAATTACATTGAGAGTGTGGTTTAAACCCAGGGACATGAGAAAGTAATTCAGATGCAAAGCTGAGAACTCTTTGGTCTTTACTTAAATGTCTCCATACATGCACAATTAATTTTGACTATTCAGTTGCCATTGTATCTCTTGTGACCACAAGGATAAAAAAAATAATGTATTATTAAATAACCAGAAAGGGTTACTTGGACTAAAACCAAAATATCTCCAGCTTAAGGCATGACAAAGCTCTATGATCCATTTTAAAAAGCATTTTAAATGATCAACTAATAGTCACCACTCAAACTGAGATAATGTGCAAGCTAATACAGAATATCAGTTGGGAGGATCAGACTGATTAGGAAGGAGAAAATTTCTGTTCAGATACATGTATTTCTTGATTCTTAGCAGTGAAGAAAAATAAAACAAAACTGAATTTAATGAGACTTTTGGTCTATGTATTCACTTTTGGTGCTCATTTCAGTGGGGTCTTTTTTTTCTTAAAATTATTGTCGTGGTATTTGCAAATCTCTTACCACGAAAGGTACTTTAAAGGCCAGCGTTCCAAAACCTGGGGATATTAAAGCAGGTGGTCACAGTCACAATGCATAGAAGGGGTAAATACTGTTTTTAAGGACTGTTTTAGGACTTTCTGGCAGCTGGGTCTGCTCCTGCATAGGGCTGGAATTGGGCAGCAAAAAGGACTAGGTGTCTCTTACTGTAACATGGTTTGTGTTAATTTGGTTAATCCAAACTGGTGTTCTGGATGAGGTCCCCATGAGTTTACTTCACCCATTCAGTTTAATCTCCTTTCCCACTTTATGCTTCCATATTGCTTTTGTTTGATTCTTAAAGGAAACCATGTTGAAGAACAGAAAGAGACCAAGTGGACTTCCTGAGTTTTGCCTGCTGCAACAAGAAACTGATTTTAAAAAGGACACTTTTGAGTGTGGATGGGTAATTAGAAGCGAGGTCTTGTTGCCAGAATTTGCATCCAGAGCAATTTGCACAGGAGAAAACCCTGATCCCATAATGTTTAGTCATAGCATCCAAAACAGATGCAAATGTCTGAAGGATTTGGATGGAGAAATAAGAGGAAAAATGATGCATAAATTAACTGAGGACACATCAAAGAAGTCATTGATGCTCGGCTGACTTGTACTCATTTCAGACCAGGTAGCATGGCAGCTTAGGTGTTGGGTTTTGCGTGCTATGTATCAGGCTGCAATTATTAGAAAGAGCTGGTTTGGACTCCTCTCTCGGAGAACTTCTTTGGAGGAATGGTCCTTCAAAGATACTCCATTAAAAATTACCTCCAGAAGCAGGCCTCTGAGCACATCCTTCATCTTCCAGTCCTCAGGCTGTCCTTACCTGCAAGCTGAGCGGCTCTGTTGACCAGCCTTCCCTCCGAAGACTTCTGTAGGCTCAGACAGATTCAGTCTTTCAATCCTAAACCATTTTCTTTAGTCAGGAGACAGTCTGTCCGTTCTTTTAAATTAAAAGTAAGATCTGCTTTACTTCCTGCTAGATGCAAAAGTTTCTTTGTCAAACTTTGAGTCAGCTGTAGTTAACTAGATAGTAAATAACTCTATCAAGGAGGAATAAAAATGTCCCCCTTCCCTTTGCTGAGTCACCACTGTGTCTCAGCTGGAATGTGATCTCCTGCAGATCAGCAAACTATGTCCATCTGACCCTTAAATGTAAACAGCAGACAAGCTTCTGAATTGGATAAATGTTGCTAAACAGTGGCTATTGACTTCAGACCAAATGTGAATGTCATTAACCACTTCAGCATGACTGTGTGTTTGAGGTGAGACATTCCCAACCTCTTTGTCTTAAACACACCACAAAAGTAAGATACATACCCTTGCTTCCTGGAAAAGTTGTATCGGTATACCAGAGAAGATGTAACTAAAAACAGGTGGCATGGCAATGCAGAAAGAGGAAGAGAAAGAGAAAGTGCAGAGTCTTTGCATGCCCCAGCATAACCATGGCCGCGTGATTCCTCATGTAGGCTCCTCATGTATTTTTCTTGGTTTTCTTTTGCCCCCATCCCTCACATGTGTCTCTGTTTCTGAACTGATTTGCCATGGTTCTTGGTTTTGTGTATTTTTAACCCAGTATTAGCTCACTTTTTGGAGGGGTGGTGGGAAATCCAGTATGGCCACATGTTTTTCCTGTTTGGTTTTTACTAGCCAATTAGCTTGTTTGCAGTTACATGGTTGGTTTGTTCACTTTTTTTTTTTTCCTGTGTGGTTTTTAGTTCTTGGTCTGTATCTCTTGCTTTGCTATGCTGTCAGGTGTTATGTGGTCTTTTTCCTTGGTGGGAACAAAGGGGCTTATTCAGTATTTTTTCCCACACATGCTATAGATGTGGGGACAGGTAGGCTGCCCCTGGGAAGAAAAGGGGCATAGAAGCATAAGAATCATTCAGGGCCAAGGTCTGAAGGAGAGAACCGCCATGCAAAAGGTAAAAAGAAAACCACTGGCTACCTCTTACAGAAGTTTGTTGGGTTTAATAGGGGCTTCTTTTGGCATGTGCCCATTCCTTGGTCTCTGCAGGTAGCTTTCCCCGAGCTGGAGCAAACTTACTGAGTTAAAACAGAGCAGAACATATGAGGACAAAAGAATATGAGAACCTATGCCTTTTTTTCTTGAAGGTTTTGGGGTTTGGAGGAAAGAAAAACAGCATTTTTTTCAGTTCTTGGCTAGGGAAAAGATTGATTGAAAAAATAAAAAAGTTTTCTTTTACTTAATTTCCAGCCTTTTCACCTGTCTAAATTATAAGAAAATAACGTTTCTACAGGGGATGGCAGAGGACATTGAAACAAATGAAAGTAATGTCTTTTTCTGCTGTGTGAATAGGAAGCCCATGTACTGCTGGCTGTGAAATCTGTCTTGGATAGCTAATGGCTAGAATAACCAATTTTCTAGCCATGCAGGAATAAGCCTTGTTTATGAGGCTGAGCTGATACTGCAGCTTGGTGGCTGCAAGCTGGAGTTCTTTGTGCAGCTTGAACCAGGCTGCATTGCTGTCGTTGTCCAGCAGACCAAAATAATACAGGAAGGCACCGTCCTGACTCCAAACCAAGTGAAATGGATCATTATCATTTTGACACAGATTATGCAAAATGCTAGTATTAGACTACCCCTCAGAGTCTCACAGTACTCAGCCAACCAGATGAGTAGTTTCTTTTGATGCTGCGAGAGCTCAGGACCCAGACAAAGGTGTCTACAATCCTTGGTTGTGCAAGAACTGTGGGATTTATGGGGTTGTGATGATTACACTGTGCTATCTACGCTGAAGATTTCACACACGATTCACAGATGATGTTTCTTGGGGAAAGGAGGTCCCAGCCTATCCATGTTTGAAGACCCTTGAACTGTGGTAAACATAGTCATTGCGAGTCTATCTGCAGCGAGGGTTTATGGCATCTATAAATCTGCAGAAGCAGCCATCTCTAGGAGGGCATTAGCTTTCATTACCAGTTGATACATTGCCACTTTACTTTGCAACACTGGTTTTGTGACAAGCAGATGAATTGTAAGCATGATGTGTGCTAGAAAGGGCTTTAGGCACAGAGCGTTATCAGGAGATACACTAAGTATACCTACATGTGTTGGTCCCCAAACCCGAACTCATTCTCTGGAACCAGCTATTAACATGCTCATTAATTGGTTGTTGTGTTCATTGTATTGTATCATCAAGTTTCTCACTACAAGCAGAACCTCCCCTCTTTGTCCCCATTTTGCAATTAGAAAGTCCAGTTTTACTGGGGATGTGCTCTGTTCGTATTCTTCTTGCAGACATCGGACAATCCTCTGTCAAATCTGCTATTTACAGTGCTATTTTATTATTTGAAACATGCTCATTTCCAGTGTGGGACAGTGGGTACAAAAGCAAAAAAAGAGAAAACCAAAATGGAGAACATGCTCTGACCACTGTTAGACTTTTGCCACTGATCATAATAGGAATAGATTGGTTTCTGGCTGTATTACTCTGAAATCTGACTTACATACTAACACAGCTGGGAGTCTTGGAAGGCAGGCTCTCCTGGACCAGACTCCAGTGACTCTCTTATTGTAAAGCACTTTTGTCTCCAGGGAATAGAAAGCTAGATGAATCAATGATCAGTTGCATTCTCTTACTGCCATTTGTTACTATCCACCCTGTTTTTGAGAAAAGGATTTCCTTCTTCACTTCATTGTGTTTTGATTATACCTGTCAATATAGCCAGTGAGTGCTGTGCTCAGTGAATATAAAAAATTATAGCAATGCCTAGCATTTATGACACATTTCTCCCACTTGTCTCATCAGTCTGGCAGGTTGCAGAGGTGAAACAACTCTCAGCTACCCTGTGGTCTGTGTTGATGGGAGTCATGCTTTATGGGCCAATTTATGACTGCTTATGTCCATATTGTTCAAGGTTGCAATATTCTTGCTGTTGCCATTCTTACTGTTAAAGGCAATCAGAAGTATAATTCTGAAAAGTGTAAGACGACCATTTCTGACAAACATATGCAGCAACATCACAAAACAACCTCTCTGATGCCACTCTTGCAAGAGTTGTCACTCTGCTAGACTTGGCTGTTGTTGATCTTGTACAGGTCCCTTGTCTAGTTTCATTACCAACAACTCAAGCGCTAAAGTAAAAACTACCATTGACAGCCACATGCAACATGCATTGGTTTTTAGTCACTCAGTCAAACCTGCCCAAATTGTTGTGACCATACTCAGAGGTAAAACTCTGAGAGTAAACTGTCATGTAGAGAGGGCACTGTAACAGGTTACAAGGCCAACTGCAGGGTGCAAAAATTATTTTAACTGCTTGCAAGCCACTTTTCATGCACATATGCCTCCTTCTCCATACTAATGAAAAAAACTTTTGTGGATCTGTCTGGACAGCCTCTTTAAATAGCAACAGCATATTCCAGATCAAATTCCTTAAGCAAAAGGAACAAAAAGAGCACAAAGAGTGTGAGCAATCACAGCAGAACAGCTCATTTGCTGAGACTGAATTGTCTGATAAATACTGACTAATGTGCATATGGCTATTGCAGCTGAGCTCACCTGCTCCACCTTTTCTTCGCGGTTGTCCCTAATGTACACTTTCAATCCTAAACCCACTAGGCACAGCAGGGCATTAAGCAGGATATCATCTGAAATGTATTAAAATTAAAAGAATCAAGTACAGATAAATTGATTTATAACATATTTTTGAAAATTAAGCATTTAGAAAAAAGTTGTACCAAAGAGCAAACTCTAGCTGCACAGGAAGTAGAGGGTGTAAGTAAGTTCATAAGAAATTTCATTTATTCATAAGAATGATCTTTTATTTTGTGAACAAGACTTATATGTACATTTTAATACTGTGTCTGTTAAAATTTATTTCAGAATATACTGATAAATCTATAGGACATGAACGTAAAGTAAGAAAACGTACCAGGCTGAGCTCTGCTTACTCATAATGTGAATATTTATAAATACCTTTTATTTCAGATAAGCAGTAATCTTTCCTGTCTCTTTTTTAAGTATAAAAACATTTGTGCTAATCAAGAGATAGCAGTATTTAGTTACTCACAAACTCCTTTTTAAGTGTATTATATTGACTTTCTGCTTGTATCCCCCAGTACAGCTAATACCACATTATCTTAAATTTTAGCTTACTTCCTTTCAGATAGAAATGACCGCATACTTCTGTTTTATCATGTATATTCTTGCCAGTTATCTCATGTGGCTGCATCTGTAACAGATTTATTGGATTTAATCACATTGTAGGTTCTCCTACACATGCTTTGCATTGCTACAATAACAAATGCAAAAATGAAAACAAGTCAATATTTCATTCAAAACCATATCCAAAATGGCAACCCTTTCTGAATCAGTTTTCAGTTTTTCAGCTATGCACAGTTTGCAGTGTTTTCAGTATTTTCAGCTATGCACAACTGTTATTTTTGTCATGAGATCATGCAAACTTCCCTAGGAGTAGTGCCAGGATCTTTGCCTTGGTAAGGGATAAAGATAAGCAGAAGTTTTAGGGTCAGGGAAGGGCTGCTGGAACGCAAAATAAATAAAGAGAAAAATTTACTGTAATCATTTTACTGTTTCATACAAGTTGACAATCTTTCTATGCTTCTTGACAGGGATGGGTGTGGAAGGCTAATAAGACTGGCAGGAAAAACTAGATCTAAATTTTTTTGCTTTTTATGCCAAGCTCCTTTCTTGGAAATGTTAAAGAAGGGCATGGAAAAGAAATAGCATTTTACGTTCTGGATGAGATTCACTTCTCTAGACATATACTTCTAATGTCACTTCAGGCAAAACAGGATTTCCAGTCTGGCCTCAAAAATGTTTCAGAAAGTTGCCATAGATCACACGTGGTATCTGCTAGGCTCACACAGAGGACATTTAGCCATCCGAGGTGAATCTAGTTGGCACTAGTTATCTATACTTAGGGAACTGAACCCTGTCCTTTGTCTCCTATTTACCTGTCAACCATATCTTTCCCTTACTCCCCCTTAGAAAAGGAATTACAGTTCTATTCTTGTTTCTTCAGAACCTCCTCTTCTACTAACATTCATCCATTCATAGGTATGCTAACGGGTAATTCAAGCCTACATCTGCCAATCTGCACAATCCCTCTTTCCAGCTTCCTGCCTCCACCTAAAGTTTGGTTTGTTTTTTTTTTTTTTTTCTTTTTTCTAGTGCATTGATCTGGAGTACTGGGAAAAGCACGCAGGTTATTTTCACAACCTGGTGTTAAAAGACTTCAAATCCTTTCGCTGTGTTGGCATCTTTCCTGCAGTCTGCAACCTACTCAGAATTCCTCCTCCTAAGAAGCTATTATCAACTCTCATAAACTAAACCAGCTGTGGAAAATCTTCATAGTTCACACACTTTGGGTTTGTAGAGCATTGCTTTCACACTGAAAGGTATGTATTCAGTTATTGAGATGCACCAAAGAACAAAGAAAATCTGCTAAATTTACCCCTTCTCCTTCTATTTGAGTGCTTTTCTTTAGTCTTCGTATTTTCTTGATATGCATAAAGGCTTTGGGTTCGAAATACAGTGAAATATATTCACACATTGTCATTGCAAAACACACACAGATTACTAATGAAATTTAAGGATGCTGTATCATCATTAGATGATAATCTGACTACCTCATTAAACTACAGGATCTGAAGTGTTAGACTAGAACATTTTGTCTTTTTAAACCCTATGTTATACAGTTTTCTAGTGGAACAATCCTCAAAGCAAAAAAGGCAAACTAATGTAGACAGACAATAATATCTTGCCCGGGTTTTATAGCTGTTGTATTGGAAAGCATTGTTTCTAACAAAACCCAGGGAATAGCATGACTCCCTGAACCAGTGGGCACAAAACAGTGTGCTTGTGAAGGAAACGTGTTTCAAAGTGATACTCCAGATTTGCATTCAAATGTAAAGGAACTTCAAATCATACAGTGCAAAGGGAGCAATTTACATGTCTACAAATATGATATTCTTTTGACTGTGCATCAGAAGGTTAGTTTGTCTTAGTGAAGAATTTGTACTTCTGTATCTCTATAATAAAAATTGGAAAGATAAATAAACTCTATTGTATAAATATTAATTTTTTTTCGTGGAGGTCAGCAATACCTGATCTCATACAGTGTGCAAGGCAAATTACTTTTTTTACAGTATACTATGCTTAAAGCCACCTGGGCTGCTTTCCAGAAGTGCCAGCAGTATTGGAATTGCACTAGAATACACAGCTTGTAGCTGAACTTAGGTTTGAACTCCATCATACAGAAATTGCTTTGAAAAAAAGAAAACTATAGGTTACTACAGGGAAGAGCAAAACAAAACTTTGTATTAGCTTCTTTTCCCTGTGTTTCTGCTTTGTAGCTGTAACAAAGGAGAAGTCTAATTTTCTTTTCTTTGTGAAGCGTGACTTTGGACTTTACTAAAGTTATAACTTCTTCACAGCAATCCAAGTAAGAGAACAAACTTCAGACTTCATATTAAAGGCAGTGGAAGAAAATTGAGTGCAAAATGGCATGTGTTGCATATAACCCATCTGCAGTGTTTGGGGTTAAAATCAGGGATTCACTGCAGCTTAGAATAAGCATTGCTACTAAGACATAAATATTCAAATGAAGTATCATGAATGCAGTATCTGACTCTGTATATCTTCAGATTACCCTAGTGTTTGCTTTGTGATCAGTTCCTTTAAGAACAATTCAGCTCCAAGATCAATAATTATTCTTCAGATATCATTAACAGTTAGCATTTAATGTATGACTTACTCCTATAAGTCCTTGGCCAAGATTTAAAATTAAAACCTCGCTGAGGTGGAAAAGAAAAGGGGCTTTACTTAGCTTCTACTGAAGTTGGGTTTTTTTCCCCTTTACTTTTATTACAATGGTAAAATGGTTCAGATCTCAGAACTTGTTTTAACTGAATGTGTTCAGAATGAGGGCATCCACATATGGTCTTGAGTGTTACGTGTAGTAATTGTAGAAAGGATCCCATATAAGATAATTCTATTTGAATTCTATTTTCACTTATTTTCTTGGATTTATACAAGTATAAATGAGAACAGAAGTAAACTCTGCAGATGATCATGTCCTCTGCTTCAGTGAAATCACGTGAACCCTTTCAGAGCTGCACTCCCTGATGTGATGCGTAATCCTACTTGCTCAGCACCCCTCTGCCCCAAAACAGTCCCTGCAGAACTCCCCTTCATGGGTGTCGTGGTTTAGGCCCGGCTGGTAACAAAGCACCACGCGGCCACTCGCTCACTGCTCCCCCCAGCCCCGGTGCGATGAGGAAAAAATAAAAAGAAAAGCTCGTGGGTCGAGACAAGGACAGGGAGGGATCACTCACCACTTATGGGCACGGGCAAAAGACAGGCTCAACTTGGGGAAGAAACAAAATCCATATTTCATTTACTACCAATCAGATCAAAACAAGGATTTTAGGAAGTAAAACCAGATCTTAAAACACCTTCCCCCCAGCCCTCCCTTCTTCCCAGCTTGACTCCACTCCCAATTTTCTCTCCACCTCCTCCCCCCGGCAGCACAGGGGGACGGGGAATGGGGGTTGGGGTCGGTTCCTCACACCTTGTCTCTGCCGCTCCTTCCTCCTCAGGGGGAGGAGGACTCCACACACTCTTCCTCCACCAACTTCTCCAACGTGGGTCCTTCCCGCGGGCTGCAGTTCCTCACAAACTCCCCTGCCATGGGTCCTTTCCATGGGCTGCAGTCCTTCACTCCCAGCCTGCTCCAGTGTGGGCTTTCCATGGAGTGGCAGCCATCTTGGGAGGCCTCCGCTCCCCCGCTCCCCTCCATGGCTGGGGGGACACAGCCTGCCGCCTCACCATGGGCTGCGGGGGCATCCCCTCCTGCCTTCCTTACTGACCTCAGTCTCTGCAGAGGGGTTCCTCTCACATTCCAATCCCCCAACTCACCACAGGTTTCCCCTCTTAAATCTGCTCTCCCACAGGTGTTTCCACTGTCACTGAGGGGCTCGGCCTGGGCCAGCGGCGGGTCCGGCTTGGAGCCGGGGAAGCTTCCAGCAGCTTCTCACAGGAGCCGGCCCTGCGGACCCTCACCCCATACCCAAAACAAGTCACAGAAACCCAAAACAAGGGGCAGGTACCTCATGGGGTTTGTGGCAGAAAAAGATGAAATAAAGAAGTTAATTATTCTTGTTGACTTAGGCGGTACCAGGAATAGGCCTCTGTAGACATGAACAATAACAAAAAAATCCACTTCTGAAGTAGATTCATCTACATGCAAACTAATTCAGTATCTCTGAAAGCAGCCACATATATAAATTGCCCAAACATGATGATGATGACCTAAGAGATCTGTCCAAGTATTGTAGGCTGCACAGAGAAAGTGATCAGGCCAATATTTTACTCTCTTCTTTGTTTCTCTGTGTCCTGGTTTTGGCTGGGGTAGAGTTAATTTTCTTCCTAGTAGCTGGTACAGTGTGTTTTGGATTTAGTGTGAGAAGAATGTTGATAACACACTGATGTTTTTGTTGCGAAGTAGCGCTTATCCTAAGTTAAGGATTTTTCAGTTTCCCATGGTCTGCCAGCAAGCAGGTGTACAAGAATTTGGGATGGGACACAGCCGGGACAGCTGACCTGAACTAGCCAAAGGGATATTCCATACCATAGGACGTCACGCTCAGTATATAAACTGGGGGGAGTTGGCCGGGAGGGGCAGATCACTGCTCGGGCATCCATCAGCTGGTGGCGAGCAATTGCGTTGTGCATCACTTGCCTTTTCTTGGTTTTTTGGGGGGGGGGCTTGTTTTGGGGGTTTTGGTGGGTTTTTTTATATTCCTTTTCATTATTATTATTATTATCATTACTATTATTTATTATTATTATTAATAATAATATTTTTTATTATTATTATTATATTGCTAGTATTACATTTTATTTTACTTTAGTTATTAAATAGTTCTTACCTCAACCCACAAATTTTACTTTTATCCAGTTCTCCCCATCCCACTGGGAGGCAGGGTGAGTGAAGGAGCAGCTGCGTGGTGCCTAGTTGCTGGCTGAGGTTAAACCACGACACTCCAGCACAGACAAAATGAAAATGTTGCCGTCCCAGTGGAGTTCTTACAAAATAGCCAAAGAAAACTGACAATAAACATTTATGTACTCTAGCGTTCAGGTTCCTTTGTTTTGCTTCCTGTAAAACTTTCATGGTAGGTTTCTGCCCACGGCTGGCTGGAGGGCATAAGCATTTAAGCTTAAGCACACTTGTTTAAAAATTACTGCAGGGAGACAAGATGACTTCTGAGCTCTGAATGATATGAGGTTCTTGCACACAGGCTTGTATCTCAAGGTCAGTGGTCTCCATTTAAACAGTCAAACTGAATGATCTTGAACAAAAAAATTGATTTTCTGTTCTCTGCTTGGTGAATGCCAATGGCTTCCTGACTGGGGGAAAAAAATCTGAGTGATTTTACAACTGGAAAAGTATTCCAGTCAAAATTGAAACATTGGCATGTCTTTTCAAGGCAAAGGAGTGTTTGCAACAGCACATTAATTAATTGGCTTTTTAAAGTTTCTAGTTGTAAAAGTTGTCTGTCAGAAGTGTGGGACAAACAACCTTGATTTCAATTTGATTCACTTTAGCTCTTACCTCACTTGTGGTCATTAAATAGTCTTTTTGTCATGTTTCAGTTTTACAAGAATGAAATTGCACATTTTATTGAGGGGATTAGAATTTGGCAGGAAACTGGAGCTTAGTTTCCACTTTTTTATAGTATATATAGTTCAATAAATGATCAGTGCTGTATTTTTTTCCCCAAGTCTTTCTTAGCCCTTGTTTGTCTTATATTCACTTTTTTGTTTCTTCTCTCAGCATACCACGGCTGGAAAGATATTGTACCTTCTTAAGCTCTGTGTTTAGCTTCACAAATAGATACTATGTGGATACCAAAAACACTAGACATAACTGCATCTGTTAATGATTTTTTAAAGAAAAAAGTACATAGCTGTCAATCACTATATTTTTTCCAGGTAGTACCAAACTGCAATATGTTCAATGCTCCATTTACCTTGCTACTATGTAGTAAATATTTGCTTTACAAGCAAATAAAGCCACTTTTAAATTTGGAAAAAAAGAAAAAAAAAGAGACACCAGAGGCGAAGCAAAGTTTCTTAACCACTACTGTCCTATAAAAATCTAATAAGACAACTATATATAGTAGAATTGGACTGCTTCATTTTAGAAGTTAAGGGTAATTGCTTTTTGTCATTGACGTCAATGGAATAAAGATGTTACCCCAGTTGGGATAGTTACTTGCTGTTTAAAGGTAATTTTTTTAGATTTACAAGCTCACTCTTAAAAAAACCTTTTTCCACTTGAAAAATCTAATAATTAATCATTGCTAAGATCATAATTTCAGCTCTGTATTAACTCATGTATTTGCCATTTTTAGTTCCCCTTTCTAGTTATGTGAAAAGTTTTGGATGTTGAAGTATCTACATTTTCATTAATTTTATGTAAGGGAAATATATATGAATATGTAAGTTTAGATATGTACAAATAACAAATTTTAGAGCATGACTTTTATTGTCAAAAAATTATTTGCAGGGGAATGTTTCACACACAAAAGACAGCAGGGCTTTTTAGCGGTGAAATATTTCCGTTATCACTAGAACCTGTGTACCAAACTCCTTTTCTTGAAACCTCCCTAAAACCATGGTGTCATTAAGAGTAAATTTACTTTGACTGTACAACCTGCATCTTCAGAGAAAGCCTTCATAATATTAGTGATTATTCTGCTGGCAGAGTGTAGTATTTAATAACGTTCCACATCTGAGACTGTTAAATGCTTTCTAAAATCTTATTGTGCTTAAAATGAATGTACTATTTAATGTTCTCCTTAGTGATCATTTTTAGGGTATAGGTCATTACATGGCCATCAAAACTACGTATTCAGTCTTTCCTTCATCTCTCTTGATGTCGACAGCTTTTTTTATTCCAAATTCCCTTTAAAATTGTACGTATCCCTGAAAGGATTACAATACTCTGCTACTTTTTGTAATTGTTAACATAATTTTTCTTCGGTACTTTTTTCCCCATGTTGTTTTGAAGGTTGTTACCCTTGTGCATTTTTTTGCCAACACGAGACACCTTTTCTTCCATGGCCACAAAGCCTGGGCACAGCGAGGTGCAGGGAGTGCTCAGACAAGGCCTAAACCTCCAGCTGAGAAGGAGCCTCAGCACGCAGGGAGAGCTTCAAGATATTCCATTGCCAGGCAAACGGCTTAGAAAAGCAGGAAACTTAAATGGTCTTATAATAGTCTATAATAATAACAACATCTTTTGTAATGAACTAATCGCATAGACAGAGCTCTTGTGGTAGATGAATGTTTAAATGACAGAGAAGTAGTTGTTTACTGAATCACACTGAAGATATTTTAATTGATTTGGAAATGCACTTGTATACAGTTAAGTATTAAAAACAATCATTGTTCGGTTTCTCTTTTAACAGGAACATATATTTATCAAAAAACAAAAGGAGATTATATATATCTCTTTTTGTCTTAAATAATGGACAGGGGATGAAAAAGAGAAAAAACGCAACAGCCTTCAGGATATTTAGAAGATAGTTATTAATTCTTTAATCACATGCCCTGATAACATCTTTATTGATAACATTAAGTCATGAATATTGATAGTTAGATTCTTTTACAATGTTGTTTCAGGTCAGAGTTAGGGATGTGTGGATGCCTTTCCATACCACAGAACATTTTCACTTCAGTCTTAAATACTTATGTCCAGAACTGATTAATGCTAATTTTGAGATAGCTACAGAATTCCTGTATTATTTAGCCTTTACAGATCATTTAAATGTCATTCTATATCAATATGTTAATTGTATAGGAAAAATAATGAACTTGATTCAAAGCTGGGGAACATAATCATTGCCAAATTCTGCACTCAGTCAAAAAGACATAATCCCGTATCTAGATACATAATTACTTCTATATTCTCCACATTTCCATCAGAGTTTTGTCAAATGCAAAACTGCAAACTCAAAAGTACTGATGGCCTTTGAAGAATTTAACTCCAGTCATACCTGCATCCAAAGGGTTCCAACATCTGAATGTATCCAGGTTCACTTGTATAAACCAAGTAAGTACAAAAAATGAGGACATTGCAAAATTTTATTTCATTTCATGATTCCTTCTGTTGCAAAGTGCAATGTGCAGGGCCCAGTCTAGCACCATAAGCTAAATAGGTACCATTTACAAACCTTGAATTTAGGAAATAAAATGAAAAATTAAAACAAGGATAGATCTCCACAAATTCTTAACAAAAAATGCCTTGCACTCTGGGAAAGGAAGTAACAGGAAAAAAAACCTTGATTTATACAAAATTTCATAAAGCTTTAGTATCTTCTAGAGATCAGGAAACAGCTGCCTAGGGCGAACCAAATGACCTAAAGATTTATTTCTTGAAATTCTTCTATTCTGTTTCAATTATTTCTGCACCCCTCAAAGGTAACAAGGAATTTTCTATTGGTTCAGCACAAGGAGCTTACATGGTCATGCTTACTGGTGGAAAAACTCACTGTAGCCTTCACAAAAATAGAGAAAACATACTCTAATCGAAAAAGGAGAGTGTAAGAAGTTGCTTGGCTTCATTGTTAAATATGGTTTCTTAGAAAATTACTTTGAAAAGGCTATGAGGATTTATGGGACATGGCCCAGGTAATACAGAAAGAGGTAAAGGAAACTTTATAAGGAACATGTCAAAGAACTGGGAAAGAAATGGAGCAAACTATCACAGAATACCTTGCAAAAAAATCTAATTTTAATAATCCCCTGACAGATTGCCAAACACCAGACATTATTGTGTCTATTTATTCTAAAATAGGTTAGTAAAAGTTCATTCTATGTCCTTGATCAAAGCTTGTGGAACACCATCTCTTTTTTGCATACATATTTCTGTTTGTCCAAATGGACTTTCCCCAAAGCTTTGACTTATTGGTAAGTGTAATAGCACTCACAATATCAGCTGCAGAATTTTGTTTATTAACTTTTTCCCTGTGAAAGCCTGAAAGTTTTTCTGAAACTTGAAGATTGATTTCATCTTCTTAATGATGAGACTATTTTTAATTTCTCTTGCTTACCCCAGGGGGTGACTATGAATGCAAGAACCACCTAATGTTTTCACCATCTTCTAACGTGGTCAGGATAGGAGTATCATTAGTGGTTGCACATGTATTGGTGAGCTGCATGAGCCAGGTTGTCTGTCTTATTCCTCCTGGTCTGATAGTTTCACTACTATGGATCCCTGAGCATTAGAAATGTATACTGCAGGAGGTTAAGTTGCGGTATCAGCTTTACTGGCAGGTACAGCACAAAACTGTGAAACAGATGAAATGGCTGTAATGTTTGTGAAATTATTACAAATATATCTACAATATTTTTCCACTGCAGTGAATTTAAAAGTATGAAACAAATTTAGTCCCAAGATATTAGCTGCCACAAATGTGCAGAATACCAGGATCCAAAACTAGTTAGTAAATAGAGAATACTCAGTGCTGTGTATTTAAGAACAATTTATTGTAAATTGCTGGAGAAAGAAGAAATAGCTTGTTTTTCCAAAACATGGAATTATAGTATAGCTGAATTGACATGAAATCAAATGATAATGACCTGATATAAGCTAGTTCTAAAATTCTATTTACCGATGCTGCAGTTAATGTCTGTGGACCCGTCTGGCCTTAACACCTAAGGCAATGGCTTTTCTATTGACCTCCAGCGGAGCTATTTGTGAATGATATTCGTCTGCTTGTTTTATGCCCCTGAAATCTGCAATCTCTACTGGGTAGGCATGATTTAAGATTGATTTTTGTATGACTTAGAAAGCCAGCGTGATAGATGAGGGCAAGATGGAATGCACCCCTAAGTGACCCATCCAACTTGTGAAACTTTTTCTTAAACGCTGAAGTGCCTTTTTCCCACAAAAGATGCCTGTTGGCCTTGGAATCTTTTTTCTCTCTTTAAACTGATTTCTTCTAACTTAAAAAAAAAAAAAGCACATAGCATTTTGCAGATGAAACTGCCATCTAAATGAAGAAATACTGTAGAGCAAAAATGCAATCATCTGGGAGGTAGTTCTTTATCAGAAGCTGAAGCTAGATCAAGGTAATGCAACTTCCTTGAGATCTGAATATTTTCTGAACTTGCAAATTGCACCAGGAAGGATTTATTTCACAGTTTTTTGACTATACATAATTAATTAGAAAATAATGCTGGTTTTAGGAGAAATACTTGGAGTTCCCTAAATCATGGACATTGAGTTCTTAAACAAAGGATGTGGCAGTAGCTGATTTGAATTCTAACAGCCTTAAGAAGAAAAAAAAGGTGCCTCTTGCTGTATACAGGCCTTGCTTTTTTCTAGTTATATTTTTAGTAGAATCTAGTCAGTGCTTAAGTGGACTGGAGGCAACCTCATTAATTTCTAGTGTAGTAACGCTATAGTGGCAAGAAATGTATTCACAAGCCTCTGATGTGTATGAGGTTATCATAAATATTTGTACAGCTAACTTAGGCAAATATAATAGCTTTACTTTGTGCATCACTTCAGTTTGAGCTGAGAAACATTCCAAGGTGAAAACAATTGTGTAAATTTACAAAATCTGTGAAATGATACATGTCATTTTTATAAACAAGTCATTGAAAAATGTGTTTCCTTTGTGTTTTGCTTAGCATCATGATGTGATCCTGCAATATGATTTTTTAAATTATCATTCATTTTTGTATAGCCAAAATCTCTTTTAAAATATTACTAAAAAATACAAGGAGGAAAAATAAAATGATAATTTAAGTGAAATCCTGTAACATTAGATGTATATAAATATTTCATTATACTTTTAAGGAGTTTTTAATTAGAAAGTTCTAGAATACTTTGTGCAACAAGATTTATAAGGTAGGAGCACGAACATCTTGGTATGTATTTCTCTGTATATCAATGAAATCAACAGTCTAGTAGGAACGGAATTTCAGTAATTTATTTTGGCTTGTTTTTTATGGAATTTGATACTACCCTTCACTCTACTTTTATAAGTATCTGATAGTTAGAGGCTTCATTATCAAAATGTCTGAAAATATGTTTATCTTTGTGAGAATGTGAAATATTAATCTATTTTAACAGATGGGCAGTTGAGGCAGAAGGAGGACTAATAGGTTCACTCAGCAGTAATCTCAGAACTGAAAATTCCTTCAAATGGTAAAAATTACCATAGGTCCAATTAAGTCAGTGGAACTTCTTCTCAGAACTGCAGGCTAGTGCAAGTGATACAATTATGCTGTTGTTTAGCTGGTACTCTTATCCTAGAAGTTCCTGTTTAGATTCCCTCCCGTGAAGATGATGGAACGATTAGGCTTGGAAACCATTTCCAGGCAAATCATGGACATGAAGGTGATAAGGAATAGTTCTCACGGCTTAACAAAGGGGAAGCCATGCTTGAGCAGACCGATAATCTACAATGAAATGTCTGTCTTGGTAGATGAGGGGAGAGCAGTGGATATTGTCTACCTAGACTTCAGTAAGGCTTCCAGCGCTGTCTCCCATAAGTTCCTTGTGGAGAAGCTGATGAGATATGGGCTGAATGAGCAGACAGCGTGGTGGACTGAAAACCGACTGAATGGCTGGGCCCAGAGGGTGGTGATCAGGCACACAAAGTCTTGTTGGTAGCTGAACTAGCATTGTACCCCAGGGATCAATGCTGGGTCCAATACTGTTCATTAATGATCTGAATGATGGGGTAGAGTTGTACCTTCAGCAAGTCTGCAGGTGACACCAAACTGGGAGGAGTGGGACATGCCAGAGGGTTGAACAGCCATCCAGAAGGACCTCAACAGGCTGGAGAAAGTGTATGACAGGAACATCATGGAGTTCATCAAAGAGACATGCAGTGTCCTACACCTGGGAAAGAACAACTCCAGGCACCAGAACAGGCTGGGGGCCAACCAGCTGGAAAGCAGCTTTGCAGAAAAGGATCTGGGGGTCCTTGTGGACAACAAGTTGAATGTGAGCCAGTGGCAAAGGCCAACAGTATCCTCAGCTGCGTTAGGAGATGTGTTGGCAGCAGAACAAGGGAAGTGATTCTTCCCCTCTACTCAGCACTGGTGAGGCCAGTACTAAGGACCCGGAATACTGTGTCCAGTTCTGGGCTCCACAGTACAAGAGACAGGGAGCTACTGGAGGGATTCCAGCAGAGGATCACTAAATTGATTGAGGGACTGGAGCATCTCTCCTATGAGGAAAGGCTGAGAGAGCTGGGACTGCTCAGCCTGGAGAAAAGAAGGCTCAGAGGGATCTCATCAATGTGTACAAATACCTGAAGGGAGGGTGCAAAGAAAACAGAGCCAGGCTTTTTTCAGTGGCGCCCAGTGACAGGACCAGAGGCAATGGGTGCAAACAAACACAGGATGTTCTGTCTGAGCACAGGGAAACACTTTTCTACTGTGAGAGTGACTGAGCACTGGCAGTTTTCCCTGAGAGGTGGTGGAGTCTCCATCCCCGGAGATATTCAAAAGCCATCTGGACATGGTCCTGGGCAATGGCGTCTAGGTGGCCCTGCTTGATCAGGGGGTTGGACCAGATAAGCCCTGGAAGTCCCTTCCAACCTCAACCATTCTGTGAAGGAATCTGAGCTATTTTAGGTGGCTGTCAGATGATACAGAAATTACTGCGGACACATGTTCTTCTGGAATGGACAACTGCATACCACACAGCATTGAAAATATCACTAGCTGTCTATGTTTATGTAGCTGATTTTTGCCCTTAACAGCAGGTTAACTTAATTGTTCTCTGGCAACTCTATAAATTTTCTGTAGTGATTAGCCTAGACTTTTAGAATAAATTTATAGTGTAGCAAAGGTATTTTTCTATATATGAACACAATTATTTTTCAAAATAATTTGCACTAAAAGGCTTTTTCCTAGGATTTTTGATTTTTTTTCCAATATATTTTACTGAAGAGATTATAAAATATGACAACAAAAAGTCATCCAAAAGATTTCATTCATTGATGAAATGACAATAACAACCAAAACAATCTTAATTTTTTCTCTTTAATAGCTATTATTATTTATTATTTATATTTTTTTATTAATAACTAATATTTATTAAAGGAGGGAAAAAATTTATGAGTTGTTATTAGGGACCCTTAAGTTTCAGTAGGGATGCAAGAATAATAGTTCAAGACAAAAAATACAAATGGCAATATTCATTTCCATATGCTGTACTGTGTTACAGTCTGTGAAGTAAGCAAAAAATCAAATACAGTAGGTTTAGCACAGTAGATTTTCAAAGTGTTAAGTACTACTTAACAGAATTACAAGACATTAACTGGATGAAACATAGAAAACTGTGTGGTAACTAGAAACACCAAACTGATTTAATAACACATATTTTTTAAGCTATTTAGAAGGGGGTTATCTAGAATAGAAAGACAAATAATATGTTATCCAACACTTGAACCAAGAAACATAATTTGGATATTCAATCTACTTGTAATACAGATTAAAAAAATGACAAATGGATTCTTAACTCATCTGAAAAACTGAAAATAAAGGGGTTGAAAACCTGCTTAGTTTTAATGAAAAAAGGTTTGATGCTGTCAGTTGATTGCTGTCATTGTTAAAGAAAATGAACATAGAATGTGAAGAAGAGGAGAAACCTAGTGTGTCTGTGTGCATCACAGTATATACTCCATATATATGGAGTTCATAAAAAATAAAAAATCGTTATAGATTTGAAATGTTGTCTTTACATGCAAATGCTTAGGATACCATCACTGAGATCCTAGTATTTTTCTTTGCAAAATGAAGGTTAAAATGATTAATGAAAAAGCCTGGTACAGTCATCCCACAAACTGTGTAGGGGTTGATCCGTTGCATATATCAGATAATGGAGTTGTGTCTCTTTAATTATTATCTATGCAAGAGAAAATTGTCATCATAAAAATAATGTGTGCAGGCAGTTATAACTGATACATTCAACTCCATCTAACTCCTTCTAATAAGTTTGTATTTTTTTTTCCAAAAATCAGATATTAGGCTTTTGCCTAGGAAGCTGGAAGCCATATATCTTTATTAGTAATTGATTGAAGACTAATTGATACTTGGTGAAATAAGAAGTCAGTAGGGCTTTTCAGCTGAAGTGCAAAGCACTTTATGTAAGCTTAGAAGGGGTTAGAAGCTTATATGTCATTCTGAGATACAAGAAATGCTTGACTTGTGGTCTGGTTTTCTAATATAGCTTTTTATGTTTGAAAGATAGACAATAAGAGCAATAACTTTAAAGCTAATGGTGTTTGTAGAGTTTCTTTGTCTGCTGTGACTAGATGATATAACTACACTCCCAAAGGAAACAAAATGAATCAAAATAACTCTAAACTCAGCTATATGGTATTGCTATGGGTATTTTATTTAAATACAAATTAATCTTTTTAGACATTAAAACACCTACACCAATCAATCAAACATTATCTTTGCTTATATAAAATATCTCCCTGCCATCACTGATGAGGAGGACAGTGCAGGAAAAATATGCATAATGCAACATCTTTTTTTATCTGCTTCTTCATTACTTGAGTGTGGCTTTAAAAATATAACTGAGAGGAGAATATAGCCCAGGTTGGTTTGTTTTTGTGTAATAATCCAAATAAGAAATGCATATACTCTCTCATTATGCCATTCTGAAGCAACCATAAATTGAGTAATTGTCGTGGTTTAGGCCCAGCAGGTAACAAAGCACCACGCAGCCGCTCGCTCACTGCTCCCCCCCAGCCACGGTGGGATGAGGAGAAAGTACAAAGAAACGCTCGTGGGTTGAGACAAGGACAGGGAGGGATCACTCACCACTTATAGGCACGGGCAAAAGACAGGCTCAACTTGGGGAAGAAACAAAATCCATTTCATTTACTACCAATCAGATCAAAACAAGGATACTGAGAAGTAAAACCAAACCTCAGAACACCTTCGGGGAATAGGGGTTGGGGTCAGTCCGTCATACCTGGTCTCTGCCGCTCCTTCCTCCTCAGGGGGAGGAGGACTCCGCACTCGGGCCCTGCTCCGCCGTGGGGTGTCTCCCACGGGAGACAGTCCTCCACCAACTTCTCCAGCGTGGGTCCTTCCCGCGGGCTGCAGTTCCTCACAATCTTCCCTGGTGTGGGTCCTTTCCGCGAGCTGCAGTCCTTCAGTCCCAGCCTGCTCCAGCGCAGGCTTTCCATGGAGTGGTGGCCATCTTGGGGGCCTCCGCTCCCCCCCATGGCTGGGGGGACACAGCCTGCCACCTCACCGCGGGCTGCGGGGACATCCCCTCCTGCCTTCCTCCCTGACCTCGGTACCCACAGAGGGGTTCCTCTCCCATCCCAGTCCCCCACTCCCTGCAGGTTTCCCCTCTTAAATCTGCTCTCCCACAGGTGTTTCCACTGTCACTGAGGGGCTCGGCCTGGGCCAGCGGCAGGTCCGGCTTGGAGCCGGGGGAGCTTCCAGCAGCTTCTCACAGGAGCCGGCCCTGCGGACCCTCACCCCATACCAAAACCCCACCACACAAACCTGTAACAATAATATATCTTATCTTGAATAAAATGAAAAGTAAATATGTTTGACAGAGAGGGAGAGGAACAGGTGAAAGACATGTACAATGTTTACTGCAGAAATTACCCATGTCTTCTCTTCACAGAAGAGAAGGTGTAGATAGGTGTAGATACATAGCTAAAAGAGACAGAACAAGGTAATAAAAATAATTTGGATGAAACAATGTGCAAATGCATATGTACTGAGATTGTATCCCAGTGTGATTGACTGAGCTGGTCTCCGCAATTACTCTTTCTTTCTTTGGAAGGTGGGTAACAGGCTTTGGAGACTTCTGTGTGTATACGGAGAGACTCTACAAAGACCTTTTGCATGAAGAATATCAGGGGGGGTTTATGCTTCGTAGTATTGTTTTGTTCTTGTCACAGGTCACAGAGTAAAGCACAGAATATTTTATTTTCCTAATTACCCCAGTGTTGGACTGTTTTCCTTTATATGTGTATAGGGAGATTAGAAAATATGGATTAAAGACTACTCTTCTGTCTGAGTAGTGGACTGTAAGTGGATTTTAGTGTAGAAGAGGGGCTCTTTTTGATGAGAATTTTCCTTGCAGCTAGCCTGAAGTTGCACATCAGGGCATCACCTCGGGTGCCTCACTTGCAGTGGGGATGCAAGATCCCCCAGCATTTAGCTGTCTATGAATCAATTATGTACACCCAACAACCGGTGTGAGCTAAGACACAATGTGGATATGCAGAGCTAGAACCCTAAGGGGCTGCAGCAAATCAAACTTTTTCTTTCTTTTTTTTTTTTTGGCTTATACATCAGTTGCACTTTATGGGAAAGTGTTTGTACAGCAAGTTTCATGACAGAGGAGAAAGAAACTTAGAGGAAATAGAGTTAACCAGCTAGAAGACTTAAATTTATCTGATTCTTGAAGGCTTCAGAAGACAGAAAAAAAGCATCTTTGTGCTAATCTTTAATCATGGGAAAAACAAATGTGCTTTGTTGATGGCAGTTCAGTTTAAAAAAAAAAAAAAAGAGCCTTACTAAAAGTCAGAACTTTTTTTTTTTTCTTTTTCTTAGACAATGTTAACCATGACTGTTTTCACTCCAGAGGTTCCTGAACAAGAACAAGTTCTATTAAGATCCATGAAAAATTGCTGGGGATTTCAGTGGAAACAGATTTCACACCTCAAGCTGTGGGGCTCCTTCCTCCCCATCCCCTATGTAAATTCTCAGCTGTCTAGATGCTAAGTCTGTATGGTCAGCTCTTAGGTGCCTGCAAATCATATAGGCACAAGCCCAGAACTACCTCTTGCTGGAAGGACTGTTGCACCCTTCATTTTCTCCTCTCCTCTTGATAAGCATACATAAAACCAACTTGTCGAAAAGGGTTTAGCAGAACACAGCACCTACAATCCTCTGTCTGGACTCCCGACTGGAGGATAGAAGAGGTTAGAGCTTTTGTTCTCAGAAGTAAGCAGTCTCAGAAGTTGAGTCTGGCTAGGACCATCACCATAACTGTCAGGCTTTCTGTAGATTTTTACTTCTTTTTTTTTTTAATACTTTTTCTGTTCTTCTTTATGACCAAGTCTTTCTTCTGTATTCTACATGAAGTCATCTGAATAAAATGCATAAAAGATACCAGGAGCAAAATGTAGGATTCACTGTAATCATTGACCTTAAACTAACTCTTCCTCTCTTTCCTTGCAGAACAAGAGGGGCATATGTACCCATAGCTTGTTGAATAGGATCTCTTCTGGGAGATGGAAGAAGTCAGTTCAAAACCCACAAAGCTGAGGAGTGAACTGATTCCAAATCTCATGCTTTTAAAGTGATTTCTCCGAGTTCTTATATATTAGCATACAGCAAACCACCAGTGTAGTACTAAAAGGAAAGGAAAAAGTGACCTGTTTTGCATTTCTAAAAGGAAGAATTCAAGTCCCAGAGAACGGATTCTGGGCTGTGACTCAATCACATCAATTCCCAGTTCTGAACTCTCTGCTCCTCACTTCATTTTTTAAAAAACGTTATTATGCACCTAAATAAACCCCCCTTCCATTTATTTTCATCATTTTAAGATTTTGGTGGAACTGTTAATATACCATATTTAATATCTCACTTTGAAAATTAACTAAAGTTATCAGTGAGACTAAAAAGTAGCTGAAGAATGTATAAAAAAACAAACAAAAACCAAAAAACATTGATTCAGATTGGAGGCAATACAAAGAATCTAGAATCAGATTTCAATCCAATTTTACTTTTCATCCTGGACACGCAAAAGGAACTAAATACATACTTCAATATAGCAGCTGTTACTAATTTGAAATAAATTGTAAATAGCAATAGAACTTTGCAGGTATATAAAGTGTGTATGGAAGCAAAACATCATAGAACCATAGAAGATAATGCTGCAGTATACTTTAGAAAAACACATGCAAGCTATTCCGCTGTTCCAAAGTACATGATTATTAAAAAATCCCAACAAACTACTGGAGAAAGCTGAAAGCATATCAGCTATGAAATGGCAAATAACTAATAGCTAAGGTAGAAAAGATGCAACTGACGTTGAAATAATGCAAGAAAAATGTAGAGGCATCAGGAGAGACATGTATGTAGCAAAAATAATTGGAAGGGTTTGCTTTTTTCATATCTGTGATTTATAGAACAGCCCTAATGATTTTGATCATGCAAGGCTGAAGTTGCAATGAGAGGCATCATAAGGATTTTGATAACCTAAAGTTCTTATTTCTTCACTGGCAGGAATCGGGGTACATGTCACTTTTTTCCCCCGTTATTTCCTTGAGTTCATAGCGTGACTCATGCCCATTAGTACATCAACTACATTTTTGAAAAGACGAAAAGAAGCACGATGTTTCTGAATGCATTTAATTCTGTCAGTAGCTGACACAATTCTTCACTATTTTCTATGTCACGTATGTCTTATATTACAGTGTGCTTTGCTTTCATTTTACACCTCTGAGAGCCTTTGTCACCTAATCGCAGGTATGGCAAGAGTGTGAGGAAAGCATTCCCAATTTAACTGCTCAGACTGATTGCATTGCAGATCTTATTGACAACTTACATCAAGTCACTACTTAGTGCTTTACAGCTGTTTCCTCTACTAAATGGTGAAATTATAGCTATTAAGGTTCATCAGGACTGTTCAGAAATACACATACTTTCATATGGAGTGTGGACCATGTGTTATGGATTTATTGGAAGAGAATGGTGACTTAGGTATGGTTCGCTGTACATCCATAAGCACAGAGGAGTTGGAACAGGCTGATGTAATCAAAGATGACCGTGCACAATGTTATGTTCTATTCAGTGTGGAAACTCTGCAATTCTGGAAACTGGTTTAACTTACAGAACACCAAGGACTGCTGTAATGTACAATTGCTCAAAACAATATCAGTGGCCAATGCTGGAAGCAGAGCTTGGCAGGTTCATAGTGTGCTGCCTGAGCTGCAGGAAGACTGCAAAGGGGGATAAGACAAACAGAAGTCAGTAAACATTTTCCTGTGAAACACAACTGTGAAATCTAGGACTCATTTGTGTAGAAAACTGGTATATGTTTAAATCCATAGTTGCTTTGAGAAGAATTTAAAATGCAAATTATATTTATTTCTTTATCATTCAGGGTGAGTCAGTTGCACTGGTTAGGTAGAAACAAAAAATTGGGCATGGTATTTCACAATGAAGCATTAAGGGGCACCTCAGTTGCTCCAGAAGTTTTGGGACAGACTGTTGGCAGATCTGTGTGTGAAAGACACTATTGATCTAACCTGAGATATCATTTTCTATGATGTTATTCTGTTTTATACAAGTGCCTTTAACAAAAGCTTTTCATTATCTTGTGGTTCTAGTTCAGTGTATCTGCACAGTATGGTGAACCTGCTGTGATTTCTGCAGGGTTTCTGCATTTGTTCTTCACAAACAGATCTGGAGGGAAGCTCAAGAAGACTCATTTAGCAAGGGTCGTCTTGAACTTGGCCCTCATGGAGCTTTCATTTGTCCTACTGCCTTTTCCTTCTTCTTGTGCTTGAATGACCAAGAGCTCCTTCTGCACCTGGAGACACAAGGGAGGTGACAGGGACAGAGATGGGACAAAGGAATGCCTCTATCCTGGAGATGGGCTGGGGGACGGAAAAGAAAGTGCGGAGGAAGATGTCAGAGAGGATGGGGGAAGAGGAAAGGAGGGAAGATGGAAAGAACAGCTAAAACTAGAAACTACATGTTTTCTACACCTACAATTCTGCCTGGGTTTCTGCTGGCTGCTGATCTGAAAAGCAATCCAGTTCATCTTAGGCAGTGCCAGTTTCATTCTGTGTATTGAACCATGCTAAATTGGAAAAGATCAGAAGAGGTCAGTGAGTTCATCCCCAAGTCTCAAGCTAGAGATTAATATGCCCAAACTTTACATTGCTGTAATGGGCTAACATTGGCTGGCTGCCAAGTGCCCACCAAGCCATTCTCTCAATCCTCCTCCTCAACAGGGCAGGGAGAGAAAATACAATGAAAAAGCATGTGGGTCGAGATAAGGACAGGGAGATCACTCACCAATTACCATCACAGGAAAAACACTTGACTTGGGGAAGACTAATTTATTTTATTGACAATTAAAAATAGAGTAGGATAGTGAGAAACAAAACAAAGCTAAAACCAGTTTCCCTCCACCTTCCCAGACTCAACTTGACTCCTTCATTCCCAACTTTTCTACCTCTAACCCTCAAAGCAGTGCATGGGAGATGAGGAGTGGGGGTTGTGGTCAGTTCATAACACTTTGTCACTGCCTCTCCTTCCTCCTCATGCTCTTCCCCTGCTCCAGCGTGGGGTCTCTCCCATGGGGTACAGTTCTTCAGGTGGTCCCCCACGGGCCGCAGGTCCTGCCAGGAGCCTGCTCCTCTGTGGGCTCCTCTCCATGGGCTGCAGCTTCCTTCAAGGCACATCTACCTGCTCTGGCACGTGGTCCTTCATGGCTGCAGTGTGGGTGTCTGCTCCAGCATGGTCCCCCATGAGCTGCAGGGGGATGACCTATTTCACCATGGTCTTCTCCCTGGGCTGCAGGGGAATCCCTGCTCCAGCGCCTGGAGCACCTCCTCCTCCTCATTCTTCACTGACCCTGGTGTCTGCAGAGTTGTTTCTCTCACATTTGGTCACTCCTCTCTCAAAGCTCTATGCAGTGTTTTTTACCCTCTCTTAAATACGTTATCACAGAGGTGCCACCAGCGTCACTGATGGGCTCAGCTTTGGCCAGCAGCGGGTCCATTTTGGAGCTGGCTGGAACTGGTTGTGTCCAACACAGGGGCAGCTCCTAGTCTCTTCTCACAGAAGCCACCCCTGCAGCCCCCCCGCTACCAAAACCTTGCCACGTAAACCCAATACAATTAGTCATTAGTGCACTGGCTAAGCCTAGTTCTCTTTCATTTCCAAGGAAAAGTTAAATGATTTGTGTAATGAACTAAACCAAAAAGAATGAAAGCAAGACTTCCTTTCCAATGACGGAAAGCTTGTTTTCAGAAATTAATTGTTTGTACCACTTCCAGACGTAACTCCTGCAAGCATCTTCTAGGGTAGTTTGTTTATGTAATTTCTCTCAAGTAGTTTTACAAGGCTTTAGTAGCAAAGTTTCAACACTTCCTTTCATGGCCACTCTACAGTAAATGTCACAGTCAGGGAGCTTTTCATGATAAAAAGTCTTTATGAGCCAGGAACAAATAAACCATAATAAAGTGACTGCATATCTAATTATATGCCACTTAAACGATTCACAAATGACACACTTGTAATAAAGTTTTTATATTTTCAGATATTTAATTTACAAGCTTGTCACTTGCAGTTTAGTCATTTTGTTCAGATACGGTGAAAAATTGCTTAAGGTTCCTCTAATTGCCAATTCTTATTTATCAGTTCTAATTATGCATAATACTCGTATTAAAAATCACACACACACAGAACAACCTGTGGTAGAGAATTTAAGAAGGTGAGTATTGAGTGTAGAGGACTATGGCAGATTATATATGGTGAGTATTAATATCAAATACTGAAAGATGCTTTCTTTAACAGAGAAGATTTCTTACTGCTGTACACTCACAGAGTGTCACTAAAATAAATGGTTCTGGGACAGTGCTATATTCTTTCTAGTTATATGGGATTAGAAGAAAGCTGATAATTAGAGAACTGTTAAATCATTTTATATCTGGGGACCTCACTACTCACACTTCTTGCTGAGTAAATAAAAGCCCAGAATACTGGAAAACTTTGAGTGGGCAAAGCTTGTGTGGAAGGCTGTCTGGATAAAACCCCTCTGCTGACAAGTTTTATGAGAAAGCAATAACTGGTTAGTTTTGAGCGTTTGGTTTACAGGTCTTCTTTGTGACAGTCCAGGTCACCTTTTTCATATGCTGTTATGGTCGTCTTAGATGTAAAACAGCGTTCCTGCTCATGCATGGTATGCTCTGTTGATGTGCTCTATTGGTGCCAGTGGCTAGGCTGCACCAGCAGCAGCCAGAGGTGGGAATGTTGCAGAAGGCATATGAGGAGGGAGCAAAGAGGGATACTGGTCAGCAGTGGTTTCCTTTTACTACAAAGGTTTAGGGGAGCGATCTTGTTTACCACTGATTCTTCCCTGAAAGTCTGTAAAGGGTGACTGGAGAAAGTAAGCAGAGCAGGGTCATTGTAATGACAAGGATTTGAATGGAGGCACCATGGCAATCACAGTGAAGTAAGAGGGGCAGTAAGGAGCTAGCTAATAGAATCATAGAATCCTAGAATCATTTAGGTTGGAAAAGACCTTTAAGATCATCGAGACCAACTGTTAACCTAGCACTGCCAAGTCCACCACGAAACCATGACCCTACGCGCCACATCTACAGCATCTTTTAAATACCTCCAGGGATGGTGACTCAAGCACTTTCCTGGACAGCCTGTTCCAATGCTTGACAACCCTTTCGGTGAAGAAATTTTTCCTAATATCCAATCTAAACCTCCCCTGGCACAACTTGATGCCATTTCCTCTCATCCTACCACTTGTTACCTGGGAAAGGAGACCAACACCCACCTTGCTACAACCTCCTTTCAGATAGTTGTAGAGAGTGATCAGGTCTCTCCTGAGCCTCCTTTTCTCCAGACCAAACAATCCCTATTCACACAGCCACTCCTCATAAGACTTGTGCTCTAGACCCTTCACCAGCTTTGTTGCCCTTCTCTGGACATGTTCCAGCACCTCCATGTCTTTCCTGCAGTGAGGGGCCCAAAACTGAACACAGGACTCGAGGTGTCACCTCACCAGTGCCCAGTACAAGGGGACGATCACCTCCCTGCTCCTGCTGGCCACACTATTTCTGACACAGGCCAGGATGCCGTTGGCCTTCTTGGCCACCTGGGCACACTGCTGGCTCATCTTCAGCCGGCTGTCGACCAGCACCCCCAGGTCCTTTTGTGCCGGGCAGCTTTCCAGCCCCTCTTCCCCAAGCCTGTAGCGCTGCGTGGGGTTGTTGTGACCCAAGTGCAGGACCCGGCACTTGGCCTTGTTGAACCTCATACAATTGGCCTTGGCCCGTTGATCCAGCCTGTCCAGATCCCTCTGTAGAGCCTTCCTACCCTCCAGCAGATCAACAGTCCTGCCCAACTTGGTGTCATCTGCAAACTTACTGAGGGTGCACTCGATCCCCTCATCCAGATCATTGGTAAAGATTAAACAGAACTGGCCCCAATACTGAGCCCTGAGGAACACCACTTGTGACCCACTGCCAACTGGATTTAACTCCATTCACCACAACTCTTTGGGCCTGGCTGTCCACCCAGTTTTTTACCCAGTGAAGAGTACACCTGTCCAAGCCATGAGCAGCCAGTTTCTCCAGGAGAATGCTGTGGGAAACAGTCTCAAAGGCTTTACTAAAGTCTAGGTAGGCAACATCCACAGCCTTTCCCTCATCCACTAAGCCGGTCACCTTGTCATAGAAGGAAATCAGGTTAGTCAAGCAGGACCTGCCTTCATAAATTCACGCTGACTGGGCCTGATCCCCTGGTTGTCCTGTACAGGCCACGTGATGGCACTCAGGATGACCTGCTCCATAACCTTCCCTGGCACCAAGGTCAGACTGACAGGCCTGTAGTTCCCTGGATCCTCCTTCCAGCCCTTCTTGTAGATGGGTGTCACATTTGCTAACCTGCAGTGATCTGGGACCTCCCTGGTTAGCCAGGAGTGCTGATAAATGATGGAAAGTAGCTTTGTGAGCACTTCTGCCAGATCCCTCAGTACCCTTGGGTGCATCCCATCTGGTCCCACAGACCTGTGTGTCTGTCTAAGTGGTGTAGCAGGTCACTAACCATTTCCCCTTGGATTATGGGGGCTTCGTTCTCTCCCCATCCCTGTCTTCCAGCTCAGGGGGCTGGGTACCCCAAGAACAATTGGTCTTACTATTAAAGACCAAGGCAAAGAAGGCATTATGTACCTCAGCCTTCTCCTCATCCTTTGTCACTGTGTTTCCCCCTGCATCCAATAAAAGGATGGAGTTTCTCCTTAGCCCTCCTTTTGTTGCTAATGTATTTATGGAAACATTTTTTATTGTCTTTTATAACAGCAGCCAGATTAAGTTCTAGTTGGGCTTTGGCCCTTCTAATTTTCTCCCTGCATAACCTCATGACATCCTTGTAGTCCTCCTGAGTTGCCTGCCCCTTCTTCCAAAGGTCATAAGGTCTCTTTTCTTTCCTGATTTCCAGCCAAAGCTCTCTGTTCAGCCAGGCTGGTCTTCTTCCCTGTCAGCTCATCTTTTGGCATATGGGGATGGCCTGCTCCTGCACCTTTAAGATTTTCTCCTTGAAGAATGTCCAGCCTTCCTGGACTCCTTTGCCCTTCAGGACTGCCTCCCAGGGGACTCTGTCAACCAGGGTCCTAAACAGGCCAAAGTCTGCCCTCTGGAAGTCCAAGGTAGCAGTTCTGCTGACCCTCCTCCTTACTTCTCCAAGAATCGAAAGCTCTCATTTCACAATCGCTATGCCCAAGATTGCTCTGGCCTCCAACCATCACATCACCCACAAGTCCTTTTCTGTTCACAAACAGCAGGTCCAGCGGGGTGCCTTCCCTCGTTGGCTCACTCACCAGCTGTGTCACGAAGTTCTCCTCCACACGCTCCAGGAACCTCCTAGACTGTTTCCTCTCTGCTCTATTGCATTTCCAGCACACATCTGGTAAGTTGAATTCCCCCATGAGAACAAGGGCTAGATATTGTGAGACTTCTCCCAGCTGTTTATAGAATATTTCATCTGTCTCTTCATCCTGGTCGGGTGGTCTATAACAGGTTCCTACCATGATATCTGCCTTGTTGGCCTTCCCCCTAATTCTTACCCATAGTCAACCCTATTGTCACTATCATTAAGCTCTAGACAATCAAAATACTTCCTAACATACAGAGCTACCCTACCACTTCTCCTTCCTTGCCTATCTATTCTGAAGAGTTTGTAGCCATCCGTTGCAGCACTCCAGTTGTGCGAGTCACCCCACCATGTTTCCGTGATTGCAACTATATCCCAGTTTTCCAGCTGCACACTGGCTTCCTTCTGTTTGTTGCCCATGCTGCGTGCATTGGTGTAGATGCACTTCAGTTAGGCTATTGATCCTGCCACCTTTTTGGGGGGAGAAGACCTAATTCCTGATGACAGTGTTCAGAAGACTATTGGACTATTGGTATCTTGGGGAAGGTAATCCAAACACTTGCTGATTTAGTTTTGGCTGAACTACCATTTATTTTCCCTGACTCCTTATAAAGTTCTGTTTGCTTAAATCCCTTTATTCACAACTGGAAAAATATACTTAATCACGAGTACCCCAATGATGTAATTTCTTCACCCAGCTCTTTGTGTGGATAGTTGAGCTCATGCACAATCTTTCCGCCCAGCTTTAGTTTTCATTTGAATGCTCTTAGGCCATTCTTTTTCTATTTTGCTTTCTTCTGCTGAGACTGAAAAATATAGTGTAACTTTTTTTCTGACATGGATACAATTTCTCCCCCTCCCCTTGCTACCATGTATGCCTCTCTGGCTCACTCCAAAAGAATAAAAGCAAAGGGCTATGTGATGGCAACACTGCTTGTTGACCGATATTCTGAAGTGGACCAGGGCCAGAAAGAAAACAGGGTATTCTTTTGCTGGTCCTGGAAATACTGAGTTCTCCACTTAGCTGTTTCATCTTCACTTTACAGGCCTTATTCTTCCACAGCCTTTTCACTTTAAAGCTCTCTGTTTAAATTGTCTGTACTTGAATGATCTGCTCTTGGAACATAATACTGTAGTTAAGCCTTACAAGAAAAGAATTGCAATTTTGCTTGGTTGGAAGGGGCTCTTCTGAGTAGTGCAACTCAGTGCTGAAATTCTTCTCCTTGAGGGCTATTTCTGAAAGCCCTTCATGTGCCGAACTCTGATCATGTGCCCCATAATTTCAGTCCACAGAAATTGCACTCCATAATTCCTAACAGGATTTTTCAGAGAATTTATTCAGAAATATCTTAACAGGATATTTCAGAGAATGTACTGATTAAAAATTGGAGAGAGCCATTATGTTAAATGGGTAGGTTACACTTCAAGATAACAGTACCTGACATTTAAAAAATATGTTAAAAATGAAATGGAACTCCTACTGTGGTGTCACAGAACCATACCCTGGAATGTGAAGGGTTGATAAATCACAGTTCATGATTTTCTCTCAGAAACAGACAACATTAAATGTTCAGAGAAAGAACTAATACTAAAAAATGATAAATATTCAATATGATGATTACTAAAGAGGATGACTAATTTTTATTTCCTAACTACAGTCTTTTAACAAAATTTTCTTTTAACAAAAAATGTTTGTTTTGAAAGAGAAGATTAATATAACAATTAATCTCGATTTAGTAATTCTCTAGAACTTAATCTTATATATGTATATTTTTGTTTACATATATCACAACTCTTCAGCAAACAACTGTATGAGACAAAAAGCACACAGTCCAGATTTCAAATATTGGAGTATCAACATACAAACCCAGAGTTTCAGCAGTAAACATAATTTCGTGTTTTTAAAAGCTCCTAAATCACCTAGTAGGTTGAACCTCACTGAAATTCAAATAAACAAAATTTGTAAAAACATCTGATAAATTATCATATTATAATGCTGACAGGTAAAACAATGAAACTCATTTTGTATTACAATATCAAAGTCCTATAAGCAGTGGATTTATCAGGTAGTTTCACAGTTTGGTGTTTGTGACTGCTGAATCTGTAGTCTCTTCATAATCTTCATTTATTTTTGGTAAGACTGTGCTTACAGAAGAGAAATTGGTTTCTGAACATAGCTGTAATAAATACAGTGCTGCAAAGATTTAATCTGTTCTTTAATATAATCTGTAACTCTGGTATATAGATTATAAAGTTCCTGAAGCTTTAAAAATAGATGACTTTCGGGAATTTACCAGAACTACATGTGCTATAAACAGATTATGATACACATATATGTATATATATATACACACAGAAAATATGGATGATTGTGGAGAAGCAAGACCCCTATAACCTCTCTCTGGTATTGGCAGAAGGAAAATCTGCATATAGGGGTATTTTTGTCCTGAGATTATATTAATAACTGTTGTTTCAGGAGCTGAAATAGGGACAAATGCAGTATTTTATTCTAGAATCTAGATATAGATTTAATGTCTGTATTTTCTTTCTGCTTGTTCCTATTAGAGTAATGGACTTTGTGGTCTCCAGAGATAATATTCCTGCCACGCATGGGTCTGCAAACACATTAAGACAACTGATTCATTATTAAAAAATCATAGCTATAAACTGTGTGACATTAGCCTGAGCCTAAGTTTCTTAGTAGCAGCATTTTTACTTCATTTCATTGAGACATTTCAATAACGGCAACCTGGAAAATACTGGTTTTCTACTGTTAGCTGGCATGTCTGAATATCACCACCAGTGGGCAATAATGGGCCTTTTATTCTCATTTTTGAGGCTAACTGTATCCATAAGAGAAAGAGAAGAAATAGGAATCTTTATCACATCTGAGAGCTGGTCCTGTTCTTTTAATTCTTGGCTAAAATTGTTCTGTTTATTTTCTTTGTACTGCCTTTGTAGAGCGCAACTCACTCTCCGTCCAGCATTAGATGCCTGTATAACGTTAAGTATAATCAATTCTTTATAAACTCATTGTTCCTCTCTTCCTCTTCTCATCTGAACTGGGTAATTGAGCACTTTCATTGCTACCGCAGAAGCATTTTGAAGTGCTGAATACATGACAAAACTTGTAGCCAATACAGTGAGCCAAGCACTTTAAACAAAGATAACAGCAGTAAGGGAGGGGGAGAGAGGACAGAGAGAAGGAGACGGAAAAGCTACATAGAGAAATTATGTCAGAGGGAGGAAATCTTGATCGACCTTGACTCTGCTCTGTGACTTTATTGTATACAAGGGCTACAGTTATAGATATGATTTAATCTCTCAACCCTATTGCTTGACTATGTGTGCTGCTTGATGAACTGTCCTACCAGCTTTGAGGTTTTGCTTCCTTGGACCCCAGCTAGAGGCTTTCATCCCATCTAAAGTGTATTTTAGTATTTATGACTGCATCGTAGTCTCTTATTCCTCTTTATTGAGTTCTGCTTGAGGGCCAACTTAAATAAGACCTCTTCTTATATAAACAGCAGTGAATACACTGACAAGAACAAAACCCAACTAGCTCTATGCAAACAGAGTAAAAAATGTTTTTGACTTGCCAAAATACGTAGCAACAATGATGAAACTGTTGTATTAGTATGAACATGGACCTTATAGCCACTACTGGCAAAGAGTTTCCAGCAGAAGTATTATGGAAAGGGAGAAATGCTGTGCAACCAACAAGTTTTTCACATCACCTGCAGGATAAGTGTGCTACTGAGGGTAGCATAGGCATGTAGCAAGTTAGTTGTCAGCTGTTTAGTTATTTTAGTTACTCTTCTATAGGCATGAGTTTTTAAGGTTTTTATTATATCTGGTAATATTTCCATAGGGGACCTTATGGTAGTATCATTCTGTGTGGGACTGAAGTGTTTGAGGAAATGAATAATATACAATAATAGGAGTTAACATTAAAATGTTTTGGCTTTTTTTCCCCTGCTTAAGGAGACAAGATCAGACAGGCTCTACACTCCAGCATAGATCCCAGAATAGTTACTTTGGCTCTCTAACCCTATCAGATCCTGAATTCGCTAAGCACCTTCCCATTTAATCTGAAATCTCCCTGACGCCATTTCTTGCCAATGAATACTCAGAACTTGTGTTGGGAGGCAGGCAGCAATGTCTGGCGGGGAAGCAGCAACCACGACCGCTTCAAGTTCTTTGCCTCAGCCTCTGGCTGCAAACCAGGGTCCTCTTCTAGGTTGTGGGAAAAGAGTCCTATTCTGCCTGCATAAAGCTCAGAGCCCAGTAGGCAAGGGCCAGGTGAGCAGTACTGGACTTTTTATTCTCATTTGGAGCTCAGAGCCACTAAAATGTATCCTTGGGGGGGGGGAAGAGGTGAAATAGATGTTCCAGGAGTACCTAGGAAACTACTAAATAAGAATTAAGAGGACTAGATCTCCCTCTACTGGTCTTAAAAGGTACCTACTTAATAGAAAATTGGAGTCTCAGAGGTTTCATTTTAACTTCTGTCATGTCTGGGGCTGAATGCTAAACTTGGGAACAGGGGAAAGGTGACAGGATGCATTTGACCTAAAAGAAAATCCAGATAGAATCTTTACTAATGCATAGCCTATATCTATGGGTACAAATAAGCAGCAAAAGAGAGGAATAAAATTTAAAATATGAGAAGGAATTTTCCCTGTGTTCCATTTTAAATGTGCTGAACCAGGGAAGGATAAAAAAAAAGAGAAAAAAATGCTGGTTGTTCTTTTTTTTGATGGCTTTTGCAAACCAGTAAACATCACTAATTCACTGAATTAGCTGAGGCAGCTTGCTTCAGTGATTCTCTTGGGATGTGGTCAGATGCATAATGCTTTGATTTATCAATAGACAATTCTCATTTTACAGCAATATGTTTATAGTTTCCTGTTTACTGGTAAACTGCTCATTCAATTCATATTAAAATTGCTCTAATAAACAACATATAATATGGAAGGCTTGTAAAGAGATAAGGAAGAAGAGAAACTGGATGTCAAGGAAGATTTAGTAATAAATTACTTATGGCAGTTATGTGCATATTTGTATATGTGTTTGTCTATGAAGATCTTTGCAGGAGGAAAATATAGAAACAGTTATCTTGTATTAGTCATCTTATCAGTTCCAGTGTCCATCTGAATTGAAGGTGGGGAAACACCGAAAAAAATGTATTCAGAAATATTAATTCAAAATCTCTAAGAGGATATTTCTTTTGTTTAAAAAAAAGTGATGTGAATATTTGTGATGTCAATAAGCTGCATACAAATATTCACTCAGACACACATTCGCACAGGAAGATTTCGCAAAGCCATTTTGAAAGCTCTATATAGGTTTAATAATTGTCTGGTGGGGAAAAGAAACATGCGATTTAGGAGATTAATTACACAGCATGAATATCAATCATAAGCTCCTACTATTCAAACAATAACCCCAGCTCATCCACAGTCTATAATATGCTTTCACTCAGCATTTGTCAAATAACAAGCAAATTGTTGTCATTAAATGAAAATAACATGGAAAACAGATCATAAATAGTCTGTCTTACAGAATCCAGAGTCTCCTTAGAGACAATGTGAATCAGTGGAAGATACTGAGGACAGGCTGTCTTGGGGGCACAAGTTGTGTTTGCTGCTGATCAGCACCCTGCCTTCTTCTGGGTGAGAGGGGCACAGGTACTGTAATGGACTTTGATCTCTCCGTGAGCACAGTTGCAACACCAGTAACAAGGGCAAGCTGCTGGTGATTGACTGCAAACAAGAATATAGATAAGATAAATCAAAGTTCAGTCTAGATGGTTCCTTATTTTAACTCCTATTTTCTACCTGTGGGGAAACATAGGGACATGTTTATTTGCATGTACAGCAGCAAGGTCTGCTTACTATTCAGCCTCACAAGCTATATTTGATACCTATACCAAAATAGCATTTTGAGTGTATTTGATGGGAATGGGAAATAAACAGAAGCTTGCTTTTTGTCTGACTAAGTAAGGAGGTCTTGTATGCCAAGTAGCAAGGTAAAGAACAAGCTGCAGTTAAGGAGGCCAGCTCTGTACAGTTTGAAGCGGCTAAGCTCCGCCTGAGAATTGGAGAGAGCGTGGATAACAAAATTGAGCTGTGCATTAAGTACACACTGGAAAAAGTGCTTGACTGAAAACAGGGAGCTGTATAGCCAGAAGAGGATTCCAGCTCATATAATTATTCCTCAACAAATGTGTGTGTCAGGAGTATAAATCTCCTTACCAGACCTCTATACCTCACCATGAAATGTGCAGGAAGACTTAAGTACAGAAGTTGAGTTTAAGCAGAACAAAAATTTAGATATAGATCATTGCCCTTCATAAGATAACCAGAACCTTTAAATTAAGGAGAAGTTGAGGGTGTAATGTGCTGAGAAGATGTCATCACACTTACATTACGCAGAGAGTGTAGAGGTGGATGAAATTTTACAGATGGTCTGGTGATTATCATAAATGAAATTGCCTTTAAGAGGGCATACTCTCTATGATTTTTTTTCCCCAGGGGACTAGTCTTCTGTGTTAAATTTCCCAGGAAAAGAAACCAAGTACCGAAAGTTTTGCAAGAAAAAAACTGGAAATTCCAACATGAAATGTAAAATGAGAAAACCAATGTAATGTAAAACAAGGAAATGCTTTGTAGGCACTTGAGGGTTAGAAACAAGACATGACACAGATTCTCACAGTGAGAGGATGCACAACTTACCCTTAAAGCATAACGCAAAAGGGCCTGGGCTGGAATTCAGCACCCAGTCTCAAACACAAGGATGCTGGATATGTCCTGTGATGAAAATTAGGTTTCTCAGAATAATTTAGCTAACTCTGTATACTAAGTAAGGAGGAGCTGGATAGCGTTAGCCCACAGGAAGGGCTGAACACCAGGCTGTACTGGTGTCTCCCAGTCTCCAGTGACTCATTCAGGGCTGCAGGGGAGCTGCCTTCATACAGTTGGGAATTACAGCTCGGAAACTTGCTTGAAGACTGTCATCTGCAAATTTGCTTTGAATGTAATGAACAAGGCTATTTTATTATTTTCTTTAAAAATATGCTTGTAAATGTGGTAGCACGTGTCTTTCAAGCCCACTGACCAGAGGCGAACCTTTGTCCTGGCCCCTGGTCTATGTGAGGGAGTTCAGACACACTTTTTCCTGCCTCACTGGAGTAACTTTGCTATTAGATTTACAGCTGTGAGGAGGGATAAATGCTCTCCAGGGCTGCTGTTACAGCTGAGCTCTTACGCAGCTGGGAGTATTAAGCTCGCAGGGGGGTGAGCATGCTTCTGTAACCTATTGGTCATATGTAGTTTGAAGTTGGAGGACCTGGGTACAAGGAAAACTAGAAGTTGTATTAATGCATTTTATTTTGAACAGCAACTAGATGAAAATCAGAAATAATCCTTAAGGCCCCTTTCTTATTTAAACACAGAAATAAGCATCCTAATAGTAACTGCTCTCTCCTCTGCATTGCAGTCAAAAGACGCTGTTTGCAAGTACACCCTGCTGACCTGTGTTATCTTCCTGCCTATGGGAAGATTGCTACAGCTGCGACAGTTGTAGTTCAGTCATAGTGAATGTGACAGTGTTTCCCAGTGAACGCTAGCCTACTCCCTTCCCTAAAAAAATCAAACACCAAACTACAGTTAGCAGCACTCCCAAGGTCAGAAGCCCTACAGGGCACATTCACTCCTTCACGTGGTGACACCCGAGCTCAAGTGGGACAGGACACTGCAGGAAACTGATGAATCTTGCACTTACTCTTATTTTTTGTGGGTAAATAATGGCATACCAGATATTTATAGATGGCTGAGACAGAAGAAGAATAATTCTAATAATCTTTATCTCTTCATGTACGATATAAACAATCTTGGAAGGATCTGAAGTGGATAAAGAGCCTCAAAAGTCTATCCTGAACTACTTTATACAGCCCAGCATGAAAATAAGGAATTGTCATACCTACTTATGTTCCTGCATGGTGGCATATTTCATCCTAAAGTTCTGAGAGCACTTTGTAACTTCAGGTTCATGTTTGTACATGACACTTTCTGTGGCACTGTCAATCTTTTGTATTGAAATGGAAGAATACCTTTACTCAGCTCAGATGCATTGCCGTATCCTTCCAAGGTAGTACACCTCAACCAGTTTTACCTCACATCAAATTTACAATGGATTAACACTTTGTCAGAGTGTGTGACTCGTGTGTGGCACTTTGTAGCTTAGGATACATGAGGAACACTGACACATGGTAGTAACACAAAGTCTTTTCAGTTGTATCAATTTTATATGTTGCCCAATACAACTTCAGTTCCATCTCTGAAACATTATTACCACCTTTTTTTTTAGTAAAACTGTTTTCTGTTTTAGTCATTCTCTGTGGATGAATAAGTACTAGTTTATTCTGCTGTTCCATTTTTTAAACCCTGCTGTTATGATACTTCAACTTTTTAACTCATAAGTCCTGAGCAGATAAAATTTCATATTTGCTATACGTGACTTGGGTACAGGCAGCAGCCTTTCCCTGAGGATTACATAGGAGCTCATCTGTGACTGTAAAGGAGCTCCCGGCTGTGAGATGTATTGGTGATTTGGTAGATCAGTGTCACTGTCTGGGTGCCAAGGCCAAAGTAACCATTTGTCATTCCAGGTAAACTCTACACTTTCCACGCATGCTACCCAAACTCAGTCCTCCGGGTCTTGCTAAGAGCAGAAGAAATGATTGTTCCTGTGTGTGTATGTGATTTGACCTCTCCTCAACTGATGTATTGTAGCATATTAATAATTTGGCATGAGAAGAAACAAAGTTTTTTATAAAGAAGTACGAGTGAATGATCACCACCAAATGCATTTTGTGGTTTATCTTTGTCCATGGGGAAGAAACAAGTGGCAGAGTTTTGCCTGTCTAGCTGTAATGGCTGAAGACTGTTGAGTCAGGCGGACTTAAAACACCGCAAATTGCTACAAGACAATGTTGAGTTTTGAATGCAGAAAATGTACAGAAGAATAAAAAAAATTGCAAGGATGCACACGAAATCTAAGGATGACAGAAGTCAAACCACTTGCAGGGAAATGTTTTCTAGAGCATGACCTCTGCTTAATTTCAGTGATATAAAAGTGGTGATGTTTGGGGGGGCATTTCAGTTCTTACTAGCTACAGTTTCGGATATGTTATAGAAAGTATAGTAGCATGGCTGTGGTCAGGTTTTGTGGTGGAAGAAATGGTATGTGTCAGGGTAAAATAACTAAGCGGAGAAAGTCTTCTATAGTATGTGACTTGGGTAACTGGAGCTTCTCTTCCATCATCTCTGAGACTGTAAGAAACCTGTCTATGCTAATATGATATTATTACCTCTTAAACTAACCTGCAACTATAATAAGTAATCAGTAATTAAATAAGCAATAAGTAAACAACTCTTCTCATGTTTATGAAATCACATAAAACCAGGATTACTGAGCAAAAGCATTTAGCAATCTGCACAAAATGTGGGGACATGCACAATATTCCTCATAGCTAAGACTGAAACAAATCAGTGGGGGTGGATATTAATTCAAAGGTGCCTTTTGTTTTCTTATTGGTAACCTAAATGTTAGGGCTTCTTCCTGTTTATACGGTTGATGCTTTGTTGGAAACACCATCAAAAGAAGTCTCTTTGAAGACTTCAATGCTATACTTTATTACAGAATCCTTTTCTCTGTTCAATGTGAGAAAAATAACACGTGCTAGGAGTATACATTGCTGCAATGCACATTGAAAAACTCGTGTAACAATTCTGAATGCAGCAGCTCCATACTAGCATGACCCCATTGAAATCAGTGCAGTGGTGAATTAGGCAGCAGTAGTAAACTACAATAACACCATATTGGTTTTGGCTCTGGAATGTAAAGTGTCAAATAAGCTGCAAGTCAAGAGACATACTCTGCAAACAAAAACATTAGGATGGACTCAGGGGCTGAGATATATCATGGCTGATTTATAATGGAAGACTTCCATGGGTGGAGCTGTATCCAATCTTTCTCTCCCTGGAATCCATAGAAAGTAAGTTAAAAGCATGACCTGACACATAGCTGGAACCAAGCAGCAAGTCATAGTATTCCTATACTTCTGAGGACTGCAAGCTGACCGTTAGTAGCTTGCTGGATGTTGATACGACAGAGGCATACAGTTAACCTCCTGTGTAAACTGTATCAGTTAATTCTTATTTAACGTGAGAAAGCAGTCTCACAAAGAGACAAAAAAACATAGCTTGATTTTTTTTTTACCATTAGTGATGGTAGTAAGTTATAGTTTAAAAGCAAGAATCAGTGACTGTATAGTAGCTGTACTAATTTGGCAGCAAAAGGTGTGACAGAGGAAATTTATTTATATGCCTGGAGTGTATTGTTGCCAATAATCTGCCTGGTGTGTTTGTACCTAGGGCATCTTCCTCATTATTAGAAAAGTGCTTTTCTGCCAGCCTGCCTTTACAGTCACTTTATCACCATGCTCAGCCATTTTCTAATGCTGTTTGATTTCATCTGTGTGAATTTAAACTCTGGATGGTGTTGTCACACTAAGCTTTGCAAATCTTTTTTGGATGGCAAGAAAATTCTGCAGCATTAAACTATTTATAGTAAAAGGAGGTTTTAGCTCTTGTAATTTTTTGTGAACAGGTTTTTTATCTTTTATCTTTAGCACAAACCTATCCCTCATGCTAATGCTCACAATTTCTCTTGTCAAACTAAAGATATCCAGCAAGATCTTTTTGTCAGAAGCACAAAAAGCACATACTTTCATATAGAAATGCTTTCACAAACCAAATCTTTATCCTGTTTTTGAAGAGAATTCCCATTCTTTTTCACTCTATGAGAAACAGAAAGATTTTAAAATATGCCTTGTTTATTTTTTGCTAAGAGATATGACAGCACACTTGGACATTTCCAATTTCTTTCTTCAGCCTTTTAACTTGCTGTAGTCTAGAAACTGCTGTTTTCTATTCTTACCAAAGTGTTCTCCTGACCAAAAATGTCACTTAGGTATTCCTTCAGAATGTGAATAACTATGTAACATTGACTCTTTCACACCTGAACCTTCCCACACCATTTTGCTCATGTAACAATGGCCTCTTCTGTGCAAAAGTCTATTTTAAGTTGTGGCTATTTTCAGCTTAAAGCCTTCTACAACAGCTGCTGTGGAGGAGTCCATGTTAAAAAAAAATCAAATAAAAAAAAAATCTAATGAAACCGTTGTTACAATTTCCTATATCTATGTCATAACATTGTCATGAAGTGTTTCTTAATTTTATCCCTCAGCATGTAACAGAAGAAACGTGGTCAAAAAGTCTGACTCCCTGAACATGGGCTTATGTCATACTAGGGAAGATTTTGAAAGACACAGAAATGGCTCCTGCTTATAGAAACTGGGCAACAAAGCAAACTCATCTTTCTTTATTCCCAGGAGCCAAGAAGGGATGGGGTGCAGTCGAAGGCCCAGCATCTGCTGTCCCCTGAGGCAGGCTGTGCCTGCAGGGAGACACAGTGACCCCCATGCTGGAAAGATGAAAACCTGCCCGGCACAAAAGGACCTGGGGGTGCTGGTCGACAGGGGCTGAATGTGAGCCAGCAGTGTGCCCAGGTGGCCAAGAAGGCCAACGGCATCCTGGCCAGCATCAGAAATAGTGTGGCCAGCAGGAGCGGGGAGGTGATCGTCCCCCTGTACTGGGCACTGGTGAGGTGACACCTCGAGTCCTGTGTTCGGTTTTGGGCCCCTCACTGCAGGAAAGACATGGAGGGGCTGGAGCGTGTCCAGAGAAGGGCAACCGAGCTGGTGAGGGGCCTGGAGCACAAGTCTGATGAGGAGCGGCTGAGGGAGCTGGGGCTGTTTAGCCTGGAGAAAAGGAGGCTGAGGGGAGACCTGATCGCTCTCTACAACTGCCTGAAAGGGGGGTTGTAGCCAGGTGGGTGCTGGTCTCTTCTGTCAGGTGGCTGGAGATAGGACGAGAGGAAGTGGCCTCAAGCTGTGGCAAGGGAGGTTTAGGTTGGATATTAGGAAAAATTTCTTCACTGAAAGGGTTGTCAGGCATTGGAACAGGCTGCCCAGGGAAGTGGTTGAGTCACCATCCCTGGAGGTACTCAAAAAGGGAGTAGACAGGGTACTCCAGAACATGGTTTAGTGGACATGGTTGATGGTTGGATTCGATGATCTTGAAGGTCTTTTCCAACCTAAATGATTCCATGATTCTGTGATTCTATGCTCCCCAGGGCCCATGGGGCAGAACCACGTCGCACACAGCCACAGTGACTCTGCAGCGCCCAACACCTCCGTGGATCCCACGTGGGGCGCGTATGCCGCATATCTCTGCTCAAAGTAGCATTAATCTTCACCCATACTGCGCAAAGGTGTGGAGCAATAAAACACAGCTCGAAAGAGAGAGAGAAAAAAAGATCTGGATCAAGGAATTTCAAGGCAATTGCTGTTAGGGTTCAGCCACACCAGGTGCTGCTGTTGGTCTAGTAATGAAGTCCTGGGGGGTGCTTGTTTTCCCAGGACCCACTCTGCCCCCATGTCTACCTTGTCCTCCCACAGGTATTTATGTACTGGTGTCACTCACGCCACCTTTGTTTTCTGCTTCTGAACACATTGAATTGAATGAGTAATTATCATGTCTAAAATTTGCCACGAGGCTTATCCTTCTATTCCTTGTGCTCCCAGGTTTGCGTGGGTACCCAGGGCTCCCATTTTAGGAGTGAGTACCTTGGGTACCCATTTTAGGCACTTGATTTTTATATCCCTTTTTTATTTCTGAGTAGCTGCTTCTTCTGACTGCTCTTTATGGTCAGTGGGCCTGAAATGCTTTTTCTGTAATCAGCATTCCCTGTGAAACAGTTCTTGCATCCATAATACTGCACTTCTTTCCCTTTCCATTCTCCCTCCTCTTCTAAAGTTAACTCTCCTTGGTGCTTCCTAACATATATTCTGGATGGCTTCTAAATACTTGAAAATATCTACATGCCTGAACTTATGTAAGACCTGGTGACACACACAGAATGCTGAATCATCGTTTCTAAAGCTATTCATAAAAATGTCTGCTAGGGACATTTTCTTTAAGGTTCCAGCCAGTCTTGGCCAAAAAAAGATGCTGAGATGTTTGCGTGTGAATATCAGAATTCCATTTCCTCCCTGGACATGCCTAGTAGAGTAATTTTGGGATGAATTTGTTCCTCACACAATATGGGTGAATTTCATAGAACTAATGATGTAACTACTGAGAATTTCATAGAACTAATGTTGTAACTAATGTACTTAAGCTGCAAAATTCTATATATTGGAATTTCATTTTGTGGCATAATTTCACAATATTACCCTAAAAAACGCCCACCTTTTTCTCTTCCAAGGCTACACTATGTGAGATATACTTCAGTTTTATATGCTTTCTTGACGTAGCATTTATGAATTCAAGATATGGAAGGTAAACCTAACTAAGGGCCTGAGGCCTTCAGCAAACTCCAGGATAACAACTGAGATCACGTCTCTCTGATTGTTGGCAGTGTATGTTTGGAACAGCAGCTAGTTTTGTAGTCTGTTCTTGTCTCGGTTCGTTATTATATTTTGGGGTATGTAAACTATTATAATTTGAATCTGGAGGCCTATTACAAGTGACAGAAGGATTTTTCTTATGCAGCTGACTTTATCGGTTTTGCTACATATTAATGCTAAAATCTCTGAGAATTTGTATGGTTTACCTTGTGGAAATAGGTGGTAACTTTATGAAGGACCATGTCCAATTATGTTGAGTCAGGATTTTGAGTAACTGTTTACTAAAATATACTATACTATATGTTCCTAGAACTGTAATTAATTCTCTAATAGTTGTAGTATATAGTTTTGACTAAAGACTTGACATCACTAATAGTCAGAAAACCTAAATAGCCACGAACCTGTATAAATAAAGACTATTTACTTATATTAACCTAAACATAATTAATCTGGACTGCTGTGTTGCTCTAGCTCCATAAAGTGTACTAAATTCTGTTTCCTCACAGGATTCATGGACCTCATTGATATGGCGTGGCAGAACATATGTTAAGAGATTGCAAGCCAATGTTATAAAACACAATGAGTGACGTGACTGTGGAATGTGCTGCTGCATTTGAGAACAGGTTGGCAGGTAACAGAGATAAAGGAGAGCAAGCTGACGTTTATCTGGGCTTGAAAAAACCTTTTGAGAAAGTCCATCACAGAAGATTGAAAAGGAATGCTAGTAGTCACCAGATAAGACGTAAAGACACTATTGATATAGTGGGTCTGATTAATTTAAAAAGAAACCACTGAATAGGAATAAAAGGGCACTTGGAAAACCAAAATGTTCTAAGAATGCTGTGGTGGGACAAAATTTGCCAAGGACAGAAAATCATTTTATGTATTCATAGTTAAAGAAGGTGGTCAAGAATAGATCTCTCAGATAATAAAATATGGACTCTTTTTGTATGTTTCTTTGTTTTTCTCTTTCTTTCTGTACCAAGTAGAAAATTGTATAAGAAAATAAGCAAATAGCGGAAAAAATGTGTTTCAGTGAAAGCTGTAATTTTAGTGCCTGGTCTTTTAAAAGGTTAATATATGTCACCAGCTGATTCTGTTTAGGGAAATACATCAGAAAGGCTGTGTATCTGTTATTGATAGGACGATACTAATCTACTCAGTAAATATTGAGAAGAAATACTGTGGATTCAGACTTGGGTTATTTGTTTCTTCAGAGGAAAAGTCTGTATAGTGTTTTCATGGGGAGCTCACACACACTCTTCACAACAATGATTTTGGGCTCTAGAAGAGTTGAGTTGTAAAAACAGTCTTTCCAGTCAAGTTTTCTCTTGGAGTGAGAAAATGTGCTGAGCCAATCTTTGGTTCTACTAATGTCAAGGGAGAATTATCCCATCGCCTTCAACAGGAACAGGATTTAGCCTCATGTGTTTATAGATCAGAAATCCCTTAAACAAACACTGCATCATATTTACACAGATCGCTAATCCACTTCTCTGAACCAAAACACAATTCCACTTTCCTTTTATGTTTGCTCCTTTCTCAAGCACGAGCAGCATTACAGAAGTTAGCAAACAATGTCATTCTGTTCACAGTAAACATGCTCTATTTTCAGAAAGAATGACTGCAAAAACGTCATCCTTGTTTTTTATCTCTGAATATGCCAAAACAAAGTTTGAGAGCATCTGAATAAGCAAAAGCTTACATCCATTTAATTTATTCCTATTCGGTAAGTTGTACTGGATGCAAAATGTGGTTGTTCCATTTAATATTTGTTCTTAATCATTTCAGGTCACAAAAGATGACATGAACTTCATCTTTTAAGTAGCCTATATCGTAATATTACAGTAATCAAAGTTTTTGGCTACTTTTTTGATACTCCCTGAATCTCTTTTTCTGAGATAGCATAACCCAGAGTTTTAATAAACCACTTATCCATTGAGGAATATTTAGGCTTTTGGAAAAAAAAAAAAAAGGAATTTTCTCTAGGAGCAGAAATGAAGATTTTGTGAAGCTCTTTGCCTTTTTTTTAAATAACTTTACCTTATGTGATCACAAAAGGACCTTGTGACATTGCCAGTTTAATTGATGTTTTAGTCATTTCCTGTGCAGCCATATAATTTCCACAAATAACTGTATCTGCAAAGATTCCCACCAGAGCCCTTTAGAAGTCACCTTCTTCTCTGCAGTCTCTCCAGTGCCTCTCACTCCCTTTTGTATGACATTTATCGAGTGTAGTACACTAAGAATATTTTGGTTTTTTGCTTACGTAGTTTTTATTCTAGTGAAACTTTATCAATTTACTGGCATTAGTTAATTGAATCTCTCACACCTCACAAGTCAAGCCTGTGCTTAAGTGATTTAAAGATATTGACCACAATAAAACTGCATTAATTTTATTTGATTGGGCAGAGCAAGTATTTGTATATTAATCTGTGGTCCCTTTTTTCTAAAGGCCCTCTTTAAATGTAGCTAATCACATCCAGGAGACACTTGTTTAATTCCCTGGCCAGAATTAAGGCAAAATTTTTACTGTCATTAGTCTCTACCCTTTTAGTTCCATATAAAATATCTCATGGTTTATCTGGCTCAGGCACCTCTGCAGCAGCAACTGATAGGAAATGGAGTTCTTTTAGTCATTAAAACTTTCATTTCTTTAACTGAGTATAAATGTCAGAAAACCTCATGTGTATGTGTGTATGCCTATGTATGTGTGTATTTATGTGTAAGAAGACATAAAAGTTCTTTTTTGCACTGCAAAATAAGAAACCTAGAATCATACATTTAATTTCATCATTTTTTTCAGCAATGTCTAGGCAATCCATTTATCTGCACTCATCTACAACTTGGTCTTGGTTTCTGTAAGTGTTTAGCATAGATTAAACACAAGCGTTTGAGTAGGCATTCGACATCAATCCACTGTTTTTCCTCATTCTCACAATATTCCTCGTTAACCTCCCACTTCTAGTAACTGGTAAAGAAATGCAGGAAATCTTAGTGTAAATCAGAATTAAAGGCAAGATTCTCCTTGTAAGGTTATTTTCTTTCTAGTTTTTGCCATAGCTAAAACTAGCAACAGAAACAGGCAAAAGGTTGTTGTTTAATCATTGACCTGAAAGACTTTTCTGACAAAGTTATGGATTTTCCACTTTACTCATTCTTACTCATTCCTACAATCCTATATAATCTCACGTTTGTCACTGATTTTACGTAAAGCAGGAATAGCCTTACAGTCTTCAAGTAGAAATAGTCTTGCTGTGGAAACAACTGTGATGGTGAAAGCTGGGCTAGGATGGATATTGATGAAGAGAGCAGAGATTTGCACTGATGCAGCAGAGAATGACAAAATGAGGGAAGCAGAATTGCAGTTACTAGCACTTGAAGTTCAACGATTATGGCAAAGATTAGTAGAAAAGTCCCATTGAACAGAGACTATTTCTGCCATGTGGGTGGCTGAAATATTAAAAATGTTTTAAAAGATGAAGCACTGAGCATCTGTGATCCCAAAACATGTATTCTTCTTCCCTTTGTAGCCATTCCTCTGGAGTCCCTCTCCTCTGCAGAATCTCATTTAAATCAGAGGACTGACTTGAGCTGTTGTGTATCTGAAGATGTCAGCGGTGTATGACCGTCAGTTACAACACATTGACTCCACTGGGACTTGCACATATGATGCATTTTAACCTTTGACTATTATTTACTAAAAAAAATCTTTGAAACCTATCATCCCCATTGTTTATAGCTTGCCCTTTCAGAGGCTTTCGGTCTGCTTCACCTTGATTCAAACTCTGGTTTTATTTCTTAGTGAAACAGAAAAATTCCCACCTAGATCATATAAAATGTTTACTTAATCCTGCATGCTTTCCTCATTAAGCAAATGAATATTTTGACATTGTGTGAAACAAAAACATGACTTTTTTCTTAAGGAAAAAGATTAAAAAAATTTATTTCAAGACTGTCACTAGTCCCTTTGTTTTCTCCCATTCAAGTTATCCTCCAAATTGATACGAGATGAATCAGCAAGTAGTTTTGGTCCTGACTAAAATGGCATTTTGGTTCAATTTGGTTCATTTCTCTACTGAGTGAAAGAAATTTGCCCATGCCTACGACTTCAATCTTTATAAACACTCCTGCTGTGGTTTTTTTGTTTGTTTATTTTTCTCTACTGACATTTACGAAATCAAAATCAGTCAATGCAGTTTTACTGGTAAATACTTAAAAGGAGCTTTGTCATATATTCCCAATACGATGAATCAGATGTATGAGATTCAGTCTGCAATTAAGAACTACAGTTACCACCACCAATTAATGACATTGTCCTTATTTTTTATATTGACATTTTTTCTTAATTCTTAACCTCTCAGTGGGTAAAATCAGTTCATTGTAACAGAAAACTCTGCCTTCATTCAGGATTGATGATGTGGAGGGAGGAATTTGAGACAAGGCTGCAGCACTGTTCCCATGCCACTACTCCTCTTGTGCTTCATTGCACAGTATGTTGCGTTACTTGAATTTGCATAAATGCAGCTCTGGGGAATTGCGCTATAGTCACCCTGCAGGGCTACTTGTTTTTTGGTACCAGGTCAATGGGACAACTTTTCCAGGGTACACAGAGATATCCCAGTGTGCTCACTTGAATGGAAGCCAGACAAGGCTTCTTTAATTTGAGGGAAAAACAGTACAGATATAGCTTGAATCGCCTAAGAAAATCACATTCAGAAAGCATACTGGTATGCTGTGGAACTTTTGTTTCAGACAGTATTAGCCAAACATAATTCTAGGCATGTTTTTATTTTTACTTGGTTACTGTGAAATCCCAATGACGAATTATATGACACAATGAGAAGCAGTATAGTGAAAATTTGAAAAAGATTTTGAGGTCTAGTTGTAGTGCTGTGTAAGCTGAATTAACTGAATTTAATAATTTAGAGAAGTGTTTTATTTCGGTTGCACAGAGTTTTCTGTTGTTCTGTGCCCCTTCAGTCCACGTCGGCACACAAATATATGAACTCCTTTTACAGCCTTCAGCGTGTCCTTTCACTGTCCTCTGGCTTCCGAGATGATGACCAGCATTGTGTCCCACAGTGCAGTGCAAGAGAGACGGTAGGGTTGAAGTCGATAGCAGGATGCAGTGCATGCATTTATGTATTTGGATGGGAGGTAGAGTAAAATCTTGAGTTTATATATCCTTAAAATGCTTGACCTGAGGTGAAAAAAAGCACTTTCCCTGTTTCTAAAGCTGGCACAGATATACCTGCTCCTGCTGGACTGCTGAGGCTTACTACTGCTAGACTAAAGACGTTCTTTCGGTCAGATGTACCAAGCTGTTAGTAACGTGCAAACTTCACAACTGTCATTTTGCATAAACCATTTCCTTCTACAAAAGGAAATGTAAGTGTTATGCTTATGATATGAGGGCTGGCAAATCTTCAAAACCCTATCTGCTTACATATGCCAAGGTCTATATTCCAGAACAAAAAGAGACTGTGTAAAGCTGAGATACAATTGATGAATTTCTTATTGAAATGGACTGGCAAGCTCTTAATAGTAACAAATAAATTGAATTTTTATAAAAAGGTCTATGATTGTTAAAGGACAAAATCTTGCTCTAGAGTCGTGGGCATATTAAATTCAGCAGACCAGCAATTTCAAAGTGTTCAAACACATAAAGCAGCTTTTGTGATATGTTTCACTGATGCCAAGTAGCTTATTTACTTCTATGTTTGGGCTTCAATGACTTCATATGAAAGGGAGGAGAAATGGGATTTTATGCAGCATGTAATAACTCCCATACAGGGAACAGGCTGATTTTAATGACACTTCTTTAATATTGCAGGTAGCCCAATCAATTCTGTTGAAACTGCTTTGTATCTATCAAAGAACTAAGTTTTTATTCAGTGTCTTATATATTCATTTCTGTAGATCGTAAAGCAGCATGGCTGTTTTGCACTGAGGGTGAAGCCTAGCCACCAAACGACTTCATCAAGGGGTGAAAAAATGCTAATCTATGGTATGGTAAATGAGCTGATCTGGAGATTTCACTTCTCTGGCTATTGTTTGAGACAGGTTATGTACTTCTGTGCTGTATTGTACTTGTCTGTACAGATGGCCAGAGTCAAGTGCAATACTCTTATTGCCCTCCCTGGTGTGTATTGCCTGCTGATCTGCTTCTTTGTGCAGGTTGTAAATGTCTTTACAAGTAATGTTGATTCTGCCTTGCAAAGGTCCCATAGGCCTGGACATCACAAATGTTCTCAGCACCTGTGCTGGGATCGTAGTTGCTCTTGGATTCCTTTATGCTGAAGGAAAAAGATCAGATCCTCCGAAGGGAAATTCAAGACTTTGGTGAGCTTAATTATATTCTCACTGTGCTTATATTTTTCTATGTATTGCACAATAGGACCCCTTAGAGAGCTGACCCCTTAGAGAGTTCTTTGGTGCATAGGACCCAGGCTTTCAAGGGATTTAAATGCAGTCATGGTGACTTGAGATGTAGTTAAGCATCCAGACGGATTTTCAAGAATGCTGAAAAACTGCCTTGCAGGAGGCATCTGTCTGTATGTCTTTTATGCCTAATTATCCTTAAAAAATGTATCTACTTTCTATAAAATGTTCATTTATTTATAGTTGTTTCTGGAAATAGGTGATTTGTCTGTACAGAGCTGCAAGAACAGCTTCACTGGTACATTGGATTAATTACCTCCTTGATTATAGTATGTATTTATAGACGGAAAGGCAGTGGATTTAAGAAAGATCTAGTGATAAGAAAGTCATTGATTCTATTTCAGTTGTTCATCAGAGGGCTCAAAAATAAATATCTTGTTTAAAAGGAAGCTTACCGAATGTCTGCACAGTCTGGTCCCTGGGAAGTTTCTCTTTTTGTCAGACCCAGGGTGTGCAAAGAAACACTCTGTTGATGGGACTACATCAGTCTCCATCTGATCTATGAAGCCTTGATGTGTTGCGCCTTGCTGCCTTCTCCCCTCAGGAGGAGCGGTTGCTCCCCAGGAAAGGAGGAATTTCCCCTGTTCTGGCCCCCTCCCTCCAGGAGGATCCATCTGAACTTATCTTAAGTCTTAAAGGGAGACAGCAAACAAAATGAGAAAGAGCATGAAAAATAATACATCAGCCACCACATGGAGCCATGAAATCCTCTTCTGTAAAACAGCGTTAACTTTTTCCCCAAAAGGAGAAGTGAAGGGGTAAAAACCTACAATGTTTAACCATACAAGATTAAACTCTAGAGAGAAAATACCATATTCCACAGGTCTTATTGGTGGAAACAATTATAGTTATATTGATAGGAAAGAATTTCAGCTGGACAATCATCTGGCAGAAAATCAAAGAATTAAATTTAAAATATTTTGTGGAAAGCTATTTATTTCAAATAATTTATTATAAGAATTTATTTAATATGATTCATTAATATTTTAGTGATGTTTGTATTTATCAAATTAAAGTTTTAAATATTACTAAAATGATGTATCTTATTTTTGCAAATTGAAATGAAAGTGTTTTTCACCATGAGGAGGGTCGAGCAGTGGAGCAGGTTGCTCCAGGAGTTTGTGTAGTCTCCTTCTCTGGAGGTTTTCAAGACTGGACTGGAGAAAGACCTGAGCAGCGTGGTCTGATCCCAGAGCTGGTCTTGCTTTGAGCCGGGGTTGGGTGAGAGACCTGCTAAAGTCAATCCCAGACTGAATTATCCTGGATGGATACAGATATTTTGGGAAGGGTGGGCAGGGACAGCAAGGAGGGGGAGCCACCATGTACGTGCGAGGGGAGCATGGACGCATGGACCTTTGCCTTGGCACAGATGATAAGCCAGCTGAGCTTATGAGTCAGGATTGTCAGGCAGACTAACATCAGTGATGTTGTGGGTGTCTGCTATAGAGTACCTGGTTAGGAAGAAGAGGTTCTTCCTCAAGAACCTTCTTCCTGAAGAATGGGGAAAAAGCAGGATCCCAACCCTGGATTTCAGAAGATCAAACTTTGCCCTGTTCATGCGTCTTCTTGGAAGAATCGCATGAGAGAGAGCCCTGGAGAGAAGAGGCATCCAGAAGAGCTGGCTGATATTCAACAATCACCTTGTCCAAGTTCAAGAATAGTCTGTCCCGATGAGCAGGGGGTCAAGTAAATTTGTCAGGAGGCCTGCACAGATGAACAAGGGTCTTATGACAAAATTCAGACATAAAAAGGAAGTGTACAAGAGGTGGAAAAAGGGACAAATGATCTGGGATGAGTACAGAAACATTGTCTGAGCAGGGATGGAGTTAAGAAAGCCAAAACCCACCTGAACCTGCCAAGGCACTTGAAGGGAAATAAATGTTTCTACAGATATATCAGCAGCAGAAGAAAGGTTAGGAAGAATGTGGCCTACACGTGAATGTGCAGGGGAACTGGTGACAAAGGACATGGAGGAGGCCAAGGTACTCAGTGTCTTCCTCGACTCAGTCTTTACTGGTAAGACTGGCGTTCAGGAATCTGAGATCTCTGAGACCAGTGAGAAAGTCTGAAGCAAAGAAAACTTAGCCTCGGTGGAGAAGGATCTGATTAGGGAACATTTAAACTGGACAGACATAAGTGCTGAGGGAGTTGACTGATGTCACTGAGAGGCCATTCTCGATTATCTGTGAAAGGTAAAGGTGATTGGGAGAGGTTGCTGAGGACTAGAAGAAAGCAAATGTTGTCCCTACCTTCCAGAAGGCAAAGAAGGAGGATTCAGGGAACTACAGGCCTGTCAGCCTCACCTCAGTCTCTGGGAACGTGATGGACCAAATTCTTCAGCAAATTATTTCCAGACCCATGAAGGACAAGAAGGTGATTGGGGGTCATCAGCATGGATTTACAAAGGGGAAATCTTGCTTAATCAACCTGGTAGCTTTCTGTGATGAGATGACTGGCTTGGTGGATGAAAGGAGAGCAGTGGGTATTGTTTATCTTGTCTTTAGCAAGGTTTTTGACACCATCTCCAGTAACATAGTCATAGACAAACTGATAAAGTACAGGCTAGATAAAGAGATGGCGAGGTGGATTACAAACTGTCTGAATTGCTGGCATCGAAGGTTTGTAATCAGCAGCAGTCTGAGGCCAGTCACTAGTGGCATACCCCAGGGGTCATTACTGGGGTAACGTTTAACATTGTTTAACATCTTCATTCATGATTTGGATGATGTGTCTGTGTGCACTCTCAGCAGATTAATCAAAACTGGGAAGAGCGTTTGATACACCAGATGGTTGTGCTGCCCCAACAGACAGGCCTTGGAGAACTGAGCAGACCAGCATCTTGCAAAGTTCAGCCAGAGGTGATGTCAAGTCCTGCACCTGAGGAGGGACAACCCCAGGCACCAGTACAGGCTGGGGGCTGACTGGCTGGAAAGGAGCTCTACAAGAGAAGGACCTGGGCGTCCTGGTGGACAGCAAGTGATCATGAGTGAGCAATGTGCCCTTGCAGCAAAGGCGGCCAACAGTACCCTGGGCTGCATTAGGAGGTGCATAGCCAGCAAGTTGAGGGAGGTGATCTTTCCCCTTTCCTCAGCACTGGTGAGACACATCTGGACTGCTGTGTCCAATTCTAGGCTCCCCAGTATGAGAGACATGGACTTACTGGAGAGAGTCCAGTAAAAAGCCACTAAGATGATTAAGGGACTGGAGCACCCCCCCTATGAGGAAAGGCTGAAAGGGCTGGGACTGTTCAGCCTGGAGAAGAGAAGGCTGAGGGGGATCTTACTGAAATGTATAAATACCTGAAGGGAGGGAATATAGAAGATGGAGGCAGATTCTTCCCAGTGGTGCCCAGTGACAGGCCCAGAGGCAATGGGCACAACCTGAAACACAGGAGGTTCCCTCTGAACATCGGGAAACACTTTTTTACTGTGAGGGTGACCGAGCACTGGCACAGGTTGCTCAGGGAGTTTGTGGAGTCTCCATCCTTGGAGGTATTCAAAACCTGACTGTACGCAGCCAAGAGCAACCTGCTCTATCTGACCCTGCTCTGCAGGGGGTTGGACTAGACACCTCCTTAGCTGTCTTTCAACCTCAGCCATCCTGTGATCTTGTAGTTCTAAAATTTAGTTATTACTGGAAATGTCAGCATTTTAAATTTTCCATCAGACATGGAATGATATCGAATTTGAAATGATTGGATTTTCCCCTGGGACAGAAAATTTGCCTTTCAAACAGTCATCATTATGCAGTTTTAGTTGTGCATAACCACAGACACTTGAATCTTGAAGTATTTATCTGAAACATTGCTGATGGAAATTCACATACAATTAAAATAACAGATTTGCCCAAGGTGAGGGCAGGGGAAAGGAATGCATTTCTCCCACTTTTCCACAGCCCATCAAGAAGCCTAATTTAGTTCATTCACCAGAGAAGCAGCTGAGCAACTATACGAAGCCTTTACCCACATCATGGCTGCATCCTGCCCTGAATCAGTCAGAAGAATGCTCAGATGATTGCTTAAGAGAAAAATAATGACAAAAATATATTAAGCAACAAACTTTACATGACATGCTGTTTGCACTCTACCTTGACAATTTACGGGAGGAATTTAGGACTTCTGTGATGTCTTGGATTAACATTAATTTATATCCTGGCTATCTTTCACAGGCAAAGCAGTTGATCAGGTGAAGGTGGAAGAGCAAAGGCAATGCTATCGTCTCCTCCTCTCACAGGGATTAGCTTCAAGGTTCCCTGGGGCCTCAGAGAACAGCAAGGGTATACAAAAAATTGAAAGCACAAAGACTTTCTGACAAGGAGGAAGCAAGGTCTTCTTTTTCCTATGAAACCCAAACCTAGTGCTGCATATTATTCAAGTAGCTTGAAAAGTCAGGATCCTGACTTCTAACTTGGTTTTTTATGTCATAACAGCTGCATGATAAACATACATATATGGGTGCATTTCTGAAAAAGGATAGATGAATCCAACCAAAGCAGACAAACCTTTCTTGAGGAAACTTAGAGAATTTAAAAGGAACTTAGAAAATGCTATAAAAATCTATCAACTGCTTATGCTTTTAACTGACCTATATAGTGTAAAAAGAATTTGTGTCATAGAAAACCCAATATGATTTTGTTACACAGAAAATATTATTCCATGTTTAAATATGTAACATTTTTGTAAGGAAGAAAACAAACAAGCAAATGACAAAACCCCAACCCAACAAATACTTCAATTTTGAAAATGTCCAAAGAAGTTAAAATTCCTTTTTTTATCCTCAAACAATTATAATTAAGTTCAGTAAATTGTTACAACTGTTACCTTCTGCATTTTTTTAAATTTCATGAATCATAATACTGGAGGTAAATAACCCAAATTAATTAACCAAAATACCTATACTATAACACCAGCAGTCTCATATCAGCCCTCCAGGATGTAATTGCGTATTTCAAAAGGAAAAATAGAAAAAATCTGAACAACAAAAAAAATCACATAATAAAGCTCTTCTGATGCAGATAAAATCAAGCTACAGTTATCAGTAATATTAGCAGAGCTCCCACTTAGCATGTTAAATTTTTGTATATGTGAATCAACAGTAGTTTCACCCTTAATTAAAGTAGGTATTGCAAAAGACTTGGCCCTTTTCTCATTTATTCTTTTTATCTTATTCCATGTCTTTTCTGCTGAAGTATGGTGATTAATACAGCTACAGAAGTTTTGCCAGCATGATTTCTTAGATATTCTAATAACCCCCTGAGCCTGAATATGCTTTTCTTTTATAATCTATCAACTCCTGAAGTTTCAACAAATGTCTTGCCTTATTCAAAGCCTTTCTCCTATCTTCAAATGCTTTATAACAATTTCCTACCAGAGCTCTAGAGGGTTGCTTTTTTTTCTTAAATGTTACAGGAAAAGTACTTGATATATATACCACAAAGTCCCATTACAATCAGTAGCAGGAAACAAAATCCCCAAAAGAAAGAGCAGAGAAAAAGAGCAATCTTGATTTAGAAAATAGAAACCCCCCCCCAGCCAACCCAAACCTTCCTGCTGAAAGCTTTTTATACGTTTGTTCATTTTTTTCCATTTATATTTATCAGAGGGTAGTATCAAAGAGAAGGGATAGTATTTCATCAAAAACATGTTCCAGGTTTCATCTTATACATTTATGATTCTGTTAGCTTTACAAAGAGTGGTATTTAACCATCAGACTGCTTCCAGTGGAAAGAGAATTACAAACATCTTACCGGTCTTATAAGGCATTTGTATTATACTTCTTTTCTTTCATGTCTCTTCCTCAATGAACTGTTTACAACTTGTTTAACTTCTGGTATCTACCATGTGGTTTTCTACACTGTTAGTCATTAGGAAAAGATGTCATATCTATAACATAACTTATCCCAGACATCCTATGTAGATCAGACAAATAAAAGTGCCCGTTTATTTCCACTGAATCCCTATGTAAGGATTCTAACTTGATTAGCTCAGGTGTAAAACTAGAGGAGATAAATACCAGTCTCTGACAACTGCTGCAGAAGTTTCATGCCTTCTTTCCTTCTCAAACTTCTTTTCTTTCTTCAGAGACTTTCTTCCCCTCAACCACTCTGTTTTCCCTGGATTATGACGATTCCTAGCTACCTCTCTAGTAAGAATTAAATTCATGCTAAAAGTTTCCAAACCGTTTTTTTTCCTCCTCTGATTTTGTTTCCGTTTTATCTTTTTTTTTTCCCCAGTATGGAATATACTTTATTGTTTTGATGTCTGAAAGGTCTTTCATCAGATCCTTGCATATCACATGAATGGTTTTCCACAAAGCTTTCAGTAATCTTTTCCTTATCATTACTCCATCATTCTTTTCCTTAAACAGCTACTTGTTTTCAACATTAGGTATGATGTTTCCCAGATATTTGTCTCCCCATCCTGTAACAATAAAATTGGTTTCTGTCTCTGCTCTGGGTTTCACCATCCTTTTAGGAATATTTCAACCCAAAACACTGGTGCTGCCTTCCATGCAGCAATTAGATATGTGCATAACTTTCCACAAAGCTAGATTATTGTCTGTTCAATGTTTTCCTTGAAACATTTCTTAGGTAGTCTCTGATAGACTTGTCAATGATTAAACAGAAGTGGTAGGATTTAATTTCATTCAACTATTGATGTTTACATCTGAGCTAGTTACCCTAAATGTTCTCTATAATCAATGGAGAAAAAAAATTACTGTGTAATTAATGAGATCTGTTTTTGACAGCTGCCTTAGGATAAGATAAGTCATGTTCTAACAGTTCTTTTTTCTCTTTTTTCACTATAAAAAGATCTTGGGTGACCAGTTCAGATACAGATGTCTACACTGCAGAGAACCCTGTGGTGCTTTATCATAGAGAGCAATACTATCATGTTATTGCCTTCCATTGCTAGACCTCTTTGTGGTGACTGTTGCTGTCACTTGCCTTCGCTTGTAAACTCTTCAGATCAATGTAAAACAGAGGATAGTGGATGACAGGTTATGTTGGGTGTCTATATACAATACTGCAGTATATGGTAAAGACTAACTGTAGCAAAAAATATAATAAAAATATTACTACAGTAGGATAGAAGAGAATGAGGAATTTGGAGTATTTTTTGTTTAGTTAGAAGACACTAATGTATTATTGTAACAAGGTTGTTGGAAAAGTGTAGGTTAAGAAAAAAGTACTCAAATATTGCTGACAAAAGATGGCAGAAATGAGCAGCTAATAAATATTTTGTTCAAGTGATAGACCACTAACTTTGCAGAATTCTGGGGTTTGGCTTGGAATAAATTAATCTTGATTAATGCTTCATATTTAGAACAGAGCAGCAGACACGGCAAAAAAATGTTTTTAAGGTGCCCATTGCCTGAATGCCTTCACGAGCATTTAAAGTTGATTTTTAAGTTCTTCCTTATTCAGTTAGCACTACAGGTACAACTCCTTTTCTTATCTCAGAACCTCAAATCCTGCCACAAGTTGTCCACACTCTCATATCTCCAGAGTAGGATTGAAATGATTCTAAGTCTTTTCATACTGTGCAAATAAAGTCTTCCAGGAATCAGTCTACCACATATTGCTATGTCCTGTTAGGGTTATCTCTGCTTACAGTAAGTAAATATGAAAGAAAGGTGCCGAAGGGACAGAAGACAGGAATAAGAAACTACTGTTGATGAATTTTTGGCATTTGAAACACCTATTCAAATATGAAATCCAGTTATAATAAAAAAGGAGGGATTACTACCAAAAGCAATCAAATCACGCATTAGTGTCATCACATACACTTAAGTTACAATTAATCATATTCTGATTAGTAGTTTTCCTAAATACTAATAAATTACAACTACAGAATTCTTAATCTAACAGCATGGAGCCCTGCAGTTTCTGGAGGGTGACATTTAATTTGCTATAGTCAAAGGATTATAACATTTCTCTAATTCTCAGGTAGAAAGATTTTCATGCAATTAACTTCAGTGTCTTTCTCCACTCCTAGAATTACCAAGTAAATCTCTTTACAAAGAGGATAAACTGGTGCATTCAATCATTAATAACAAATGCGTATTTTTTATTAACGTAAAATATTTCACACTGAAAAAGAGAATTTGTGAAAGTGAAGTGCAACAAAACACATGAATCCTGTTGCTTCAAAGATCCAGCGTAATGTTTTTTAAAAAGAGTAAATAATCTAGCTGCTAGGTTCCAGTTCATTTCACATACAGTTTGACAAATAGGAAGGCAAGATGCAGGATAGAATGGCAGATTTTGAAAACCAAATGAGAAAATATTTCCAGACTTGACATGGAAGGTATAGCTTGTAGGAGAAAATTATCTGGGTAGATTTATTATATATTATATTGCTGAATCTAACTATGATCTTTATGGTGTCAGGGATAATGACCTCCTGTTTAATAAACCCAACAAAAAGACCAGAGACTCAAAACCTCAAGGTCAATGAGAAAGGAAGAAGCTGTCACATTTGACACCAAAGACTGTGTCTTAGACTGGCTGACAATGAGATCAAAAGGGAACACCTGTCCAACAAAAAGCAGTTATTTAACTGCTTGACAGCAAAAAACATCAGTGTAGTATTTAATCCATGTTTAATATAAAATGTATCTTTTTTCAAAATGATACCTCCCTGAACTCCTATTAGAATAGATAAGCTAAAATTGTTTTTTCTTTGTTTTGATAAAATACTCACTTTTCATTGTTTATTTGGTTGATTGTATTGTTTGATTTGATCTACAATTCTCTACCAAGTCAATTCTGGTGATTTAATATTAATATTTAACAGTATTTCATTGTTGTAGGCACACAGACAAATTGACAGGCAAAAGATCACAAGCTTTATACAAGGTCTTTTTGTTTATCCCTTTGTTAGTAGCTGTAGCCTCAATGCTGCTAAAATCACACATATTAACTATGCTCTGAGACTGATAACAGACAACTGTAGGCAAAAATCAGTATTAATAGTCAAATTGTATAGTATTTATTCCCTAATTGGGATGTTTACAATAAAAGCTTTAATACGTGAGGTAAGCACACTGAGCCTACTATAGTCAATAAACAGATATAGAAACTTCCAGTGAACTCTCACTGGACCTCTTCTACACAGCACTGTCACATTAAGGTCCAATATCACATCAAGTGACATGAATCCACCTTAACAGTGCAAACCATAAAATACTGATGCATTTCTTTTCTGAACTCAATCTTATTTTTCAACATCCTTTTGAGACAAGAACTCCAGAACAAGAGACCATAGTATCCAGATTTTGATCTCCGTAATGCCATTCAAAGAAGTTATTTACTCTAATTTGTTATTCCAAGAAATTCCCCCTTAGTGTACTCAAGAACTCTCATTTCTCTCTATTAGAGCGCCTCATATATATCTTGTACTCTGTCAATCATTGATTAAGAATCTTAGATATTCTAATTTTATCATATACCAGTGCTTTTTAAAATATGAGCTTTTGTCCATGGTTCAGAAGCACCACCTGAGTGATGCTAGATGTCTGCCTTAAACATCTAAATCACACCATGGAAATGTCTGATTGATACAATTCATCTGGTCACATTGTCCCACTGATCACAAACTGAATCTAGACATCTACCCACACAGGCAGATACCTACATTGTGGATGTCTAAATTTGTCAGATGAATCCCTCCCTTGATGTCTGGCATTGCATCAATCTTCATTAACGTTTCAAAAAAGAATCTTTCGTTGGAGTTTGTCATTTGATCAATATTGAAACCTCCTGCAAGGCTATGATGTTGACAAAATCCCTGATTTATTTCAGAGATTCTTACCACCTCCGCCTGGTTCCTCAAATTGGCAGGCCATTGAGGTGCTCAGGCTTCCAGTACATCTCTTTGAAAGTTCTCAGAAGGGGAGGTGGTTAACAGCCTTGAAATTTCCAGTTCTTAGCTTCACTTCCAGCACAGCCACAGCTGCTATTTGGGTTGCTGGTTCTGAGGCAGTCAATAGTTTCCTGGAACTGGGAAGGCAGTGGCAATTAACTTTAGCTGGAAGCTTTGAAGTATCTCGACTTTGTTCTGAATCAGAATAAAATTATATTACAAAGATCGAATTTTTAGTCCTCTTAAACATGGAATTGCTAATCATTTCAAAGCTCTATTTAAAATGCAATTTGTTCAGATGAGCTTAATTTAGTACATGATCAAATATGCTTGTATAACTAATCTACCCTCTTCTTTATGTACTTCTCCTCCAACATTTATATAAAATTTACCAACAAATATTTTATTATTTATTTCAAAAGTATTGATGAAAGTATTGATCCAGTTAGTTTGCAATATAAACATGAATCTGTGCATAATCATAATAGACGCTCTCAAAACACAATAATTTCTAAATGAAAGCTTGTGATCTATCATTAAAACAGCTTTGTTGGTTTTAATGCATTTATTCTAGGCTGCATTGATTTTTTGTAGCAATGCTCTTGTTATCAGAATTTTCAGACTGGACTCAGTATGATGCCTTACAGAATTAATTGTATTATGGCAATACCACTGACTGCACTGTGGCAAGAACTATGGAACTTAAGTTATAAGTATGAAATTCGAGTTTGTTCATTACTCATAACAGTGATGCACCTGGGTATCAAGCCTGTGCCTGTGTGTCCACCTTAATTAGTCATTAATTCCCTGGGTGGTCAGGAAGTCCTCTGCTAGTCATTCTCCTAGATGAGACAACGCAGTGGCTTGAAACCCAGTGACTAAGTGACTGAACCCCCAGCCACATTCACAACCAAGTATTTAATTTATCAGTGCAGGAGCACTTCTTGTGGGACTTTGAGACTGTCCTGAAGATTCTCTCCAGGCAGTTCCTGTTGTGCCTAAACCAAGTGGTATTCTTAAAACTGTTGATTGACATCTCGGGCGGAGAATCTGGCCCCTATGGACCCCTCCTCTCAGGTGCTTTCTGCTGCAAATTGTTCAGGTTGTGAACAGATAAGACATTTGTAAATGGTCAGTAGAAACTGTTCCTGCAGATGCAGAAATTGTCACATAGGACAGTTTCTTGTACTTTGCTAAGACAAGTAAGAGACTTCTTGAATGTAGATTAAGATATTCAACAGTGATGGGTCATGCATGTTGTGGCGTTGTAGGACTACAGTCCAGCTGGATTTTCAGGCATGATCAGAAGAGCAAGTCCTGGATAAGTCACCCATTCCAGCTGAAGGTGCTGTTGTAAGGACCCTTACAGGAACTCTTGTCACCATCCAGACAGCAACCAACCATCCTGTTAGAGAGATTTGATTTCCAATATGGGCCTTACCCTATTCCAAGATACCAACAATTATTTCTTTTAACAAATCCTCTTTCTGTGTCAGCACAAGAACATAAAAAAATGTCATTAAAAAGAAATTGCTTCTCCAGATTTATTTTAAATAAAAAATTCTACATATACATCCATATTCATTAATATATAGATGCATAATCATTAGCATTCCATTAACACTCCTTGATTACTTGCTCATTCTAGCCTTTAGCCTTTCCTGGCATTTTTCCAGGATTGTTGTTAAGAGTGAGTGGCTCACAGTTATCCAAATCAGCCTGTTTGCCTTTTTTAGAAATAATGACGTGACACACTATTTTCAAATCGGAAATCCCCCCAAATCCCATGATTTGTAGAACATTAACTCCTAATCATTTAAAGAGCTCCACAGATACTGCTTGAATTCAAGCAACTGCCCAGAAGTTGTGTGTTTGCATCACACTCTTTCTGTATCAGCCCTGGCTTCTGTACAGTACGGAATCAAGTGAAGGGTTTGTTTGGAAAGTTTGTAAGCGTTTTAAGGCAAGAAACAGTGTGTTTGTTCTTCATTTGTACCAAACAACAACAACAACAAAATAGTGGTGTCCTGCTTGATACCTGGGCTTTTTTGTATAAAAATAAGTTACAACAATAATGAAAATAATTTTGAAGAAGATTAAAAGGGAACCCCAAATCCCCACATTTTGATAAACAAATACCAGTTTAAGCCCATTTCCTAAAACAAAACAAACTGAATTTCTCTGAACAATAATAATAATAAAAAAGTAATAAAAGGATTTTATATTGCAGCTAAACTGAAAGTGAAAAGTATTCAAAGGATTTTTTAATGAAAGAAAAAGGGCAACCCAAAAGCTTTGAGAACCCATCAAAATAAACTCTTTTGTGGCATTCAATTATTATTAAAAAGTATTCAGCCTTCTAAATTTGAATCTCATAATCCTGGAATGAGATAAGATGCTGCTTCTTTTGAGCCTGCAGGAACAGAAATCTGAATGAGTATCATAGAAACTAATAAGCTTAAACCAAAGAAGTAATCAATGTAATATTGATTCAAATTGGAAATCTCACTGGAAACCAGGAAAGGTTTGCAAAGGTATTGTTTCTGTATCTGGTTCCCTAAAAATCTGCTTATTACAAATAAGAAAGCTTGCCGGTAAACCAGAAATACTTTCTAAATTCCCTTTTTCCCTTTTGTTACTAAAACCAATGATTGTGGCCTCCAGTGTTACCAGGTTTGGTCTAAACAAAAACCATTTTTGAAAACCTAAGAGAGTAGCATTTCACCTTACTATAAAGATTAATAGTCTTAGGCCAGGCTGACTACAGAAGGAATTTAAAAAAGAAGTTTCAAAGCTTATAAGCTTTTTGCTAAAATCAATCCAATCAATTACTACAATTTAGTGCTGATCAGTTTTCAACACCAAAGAAAATTGTCTCATCAATCTATAGGATTAGTGGTCTGTAATGAAAATGTGACTGGCATAACTCTAAATCCATTGTCCAGAAACTGATTTCTACTTTTCTCTCTTCTACTGTACTGTAGATGATACTAATTAATCCCAAACCCTTGTAGGACTATTCCCGTGATCAGTAATGACGAATTAATGATGACTAACTCTCTCATTGGCTGTGACATGGGGTCCCATTATGCAGAAAACACATCTTGGGGCCTTCACTGATCTGCCTTTCAATGACAACTGCATGATATGTGATAATTCCAGTGTTGGCTGTCTCCCAAAATGCTCCCTTAAATAAAAGGTATAACTGTTAAGTATGAGAACATGATAAATGATGTATAGAGTAAAATCTGCCTTAAATGTCAAGTGTTCATATCTCTGGCTTGTTATGTGTATGCACAAATTTGTTTAGCATAGTATCGTAGTTATTGAATTACTATCTGGGTTTCAAATTTAGGTCTTATTGAAATAGTATTTCTACATGGTTTTCTCCATGTAAAAATATAAGGATGTACTCCATGTCCTTGAATTTGTCTTTCTGAAAAGACATTTACCTTACTCCAGTATAGAGATGGAGAATGATGCAGTAAGGAAGGTTGCTAAGGGAGTTTAGGCAGATCTCCTAGCTATCATGACACTATGAGATAGAAATAATCCGGGGAAAAAAGAAAAAAAAAACCAGAAGAAAAATCATTAACTGTACATGGATAACTTATTAGAGGCGCTGCCCACAAGCACAGCTCTCTAAACAACCAACTCACAGAGGAAGAAAAAGAAGGAGGAACTGGAGGAAGCTGTTGTAAAATTAATTATAGGGATCTAGGGTGTATATCAGAACAAATCTATGGTGTGTATGATGGAAATATAGAAAAGAATTAAATACAGGTTAATCAGAATTAAATAACTACTCACCTATGGAACAGCTGGGTTTGTTACTATGCCCAATATTTTATGTTTTTTTCTGGGGAGTTTCAGTTTAGGCACTGCATTTATTGCCTCAAGGAGAACCTGAGTAGTCTGAGTTTCACCACACCTCAAGTTCCTTAGCTTTTCTCAGGATCAGGGAGTGTTCTGCAATGCAAACATTCAGCACAGCAGAATGCTCTGTGTTTCATCTCATTATTTTCCCTATATTAAGATACAGGTTTTTCCCCACACTTTTCCTCTTCAAAGAACCAGCCTGAAATTAGGCTTTAGGTATTTAATACAAGTTAGCAGGAAAATTACACTTAAAAGCTTATATGATATTGCAATATCTTACAAACATAATAGAAATGCAGTTTCCATGAAAACCATGCACATTGAATATAAATATAAAGACAATGTAACAGTATCTAGTGACAGCAATACTGAATATGTACACAATGGTTGAGTTTTCTTTGTTAATCATTCTTTTTGAATATCAGGCTTTGAGCATGTAAATTCCCAGTAACATTGCCTAACCATAGGGCATTTTATGCAAAGAAGAAACTAAATTTGAGTGCTTGCCCTTCATACTGGAAAGAGGAAAGCTTCTGTAGTTTGTTCCTTATGCTTTTAAAGAAGATTAGATATTTTTGTAATGCATTTCATTAACATGTCCTTGGAGAGAAAGATCATAGTGATCAGAACGTTAAATAAGAATCTTACTGAAAAGAAGGGTGTATTACATATCAACAAATAAGTTAGAGCCATAATAGCTGTAACCCCCTATCAGCTCTATGCAGTTAGACCTTTGGGTTTTAGACAAATTTAGCAAATGAAGTGCAACCTGAGGATGTCACAGTGTAAGACCACAAATTCTTTGTAATCTGAGAAAGTCTGGGGCTGCCAAACTATGCAAGATATATAAACCCACTAATATGAAGATGATCTTGGCACTGCCTATAGTTGCAGGGCTTTATTTTCATTCTTAAAAACAGGAAGTCATTTTCCCAGACACTGAGGAACTGTATCAAGCAAATTTACACTCCAAGACTTTTTTAAAATTTCCCTTTGCCATAAATTATCTTCTGCACATTTTCTGGCTGGTCTGCTTGGATCTAGGGGTAAAAACAAAGGCCTTAAGCAGCAACCAAGACAAAAATTAGGCCAGTTTTAATAATTAAATGAATTAGACCTCACTCACCTCATGAAAGGAAAAAGGGTTTTTCATGAAGAGGAAACCACAGCTTCTTTTATTTATTCATGGGGAGCTGTGTGATATGACTATCAGAATGTGGTCAAACTTCACGGATACTGCTGTCTTTCTGCCAAGAGACAATCTGCCTTTGGGGGCACTCATGACAGAGCCTGGTTCAAAAAATTTCATATTAAAAAAAAATCAGCTTCAATAAAATAAATTACCTGCCAGCTAATTGCACAGGCAGCAGTTAATTTAACAGCATTTTATTTCTGATCCTGAACCACTTCCATATAGTGGTTCATACCAGTGTCACACAGCTGCATTTCAAGAAGGACACTTGCAACACAATGAACCACCTGGTAAACCCTGAAAAACACTGAAAGACATTTTCAAGAACAGTTCGGGTGATGGTTTGTGAGTGTTTTGCTGTAGCAACTCACACCTTGACATGATAATAAGAGTCAATAGAGGAAAGAAGGGAGTCTCTGAGATTTTATGATTTAAGACGCTCTTGGCAGTGAAGTTAAACATGCTTTTAAAATCTTTTCTTTATCCTGCTGATGTCAGTCAGGTTAAAAATAATGAGATTTCACACTGAAGGAACAGTGCGTTTCCATTCCCTGTCCTTGCTTTTCTTAAAGAAGCACAGACAAGAGGTGTTTATGCATGGGGTAAAATAGATTTATTTATTTTTTAAATATCATCGTAAAAGCCACACAGGAGACAATTTATGGGTAATTAAACTTCTGAGCAATGGAGATGATTTTTTTTAAGCTGCTGTTGGGGATTGAAACATGACCCTGGACTGAACAGAAACATGAAGTGTAAATGGACTTATAAATAAACACTAAAGCTTTTCATCTTCTCCATGTAATCAGTGGGCATATTGACATTTGGGGTTAGTGGCAATATTTGCATGAATAACTAATTTCCTACATTCTGTTTTAGTCACACATCTCCCAAGTTGAAGTGCTGATTACAACAAGTACAGCCAAGACAACTGCATTGTTGTAGCTCCAATAATCTGTATCTAAGGTCAAGTAAGCTGAAACCCAAAACTACCAAGTATGTATAACAATTGTTTCAATTTTCTAAATGTCAAGGATGAAGATTTTCAACCCAGTCATTTTCAGGTGATGACCCTGCAAAAAGGCCATATAGTTAATATCCTATAACCTATCCAGTAACTCTAGTACATTAAGGAGGCCCAAATTCATGAGAAGATCTAAAACCATTCACCCCAGTGAAAAAGATCCCGAGAGCTTGATGTACACAGTTCTGAAAGTGACAATTCACTAAATCGAATTTAGGTATCTCAAGTTCCTTGAACATTAAATAGCAAGAATTTTGTGCCTCAGAATGCCCCAGAATTATTCTGTATGTTAAACAAGGAACCCCAAAACTGTATGAAATAAAAAAAAGTAAGGAGTGTCTGTTCCAGAACATGTTATTATCCTGAGCTGTAAAGGTGGGCATTCAGGGAAAAGTGGCGGACTGTGTTACTTCATACTTACTCATGATAGCTGCAGGGTTATAAAGTTCATCTGGGAAGCAGAAGATCTGGTATACCCTCAGAGATGGTCATAACCCATAGTTTCTACATTTTGAATGTTACTGAAAACCATCAGGCTAAGAAATAGCCTGGATATTCTTTGCTGCTGAGTAGAGGCTGGGCCACTGCATAGAGAACAGTGGAGGATGCATGGGTCCAGAGGGAGACAGCACTGAGAGGGAGGTTGTCCTTGTAGCCCACTGATGAGTGATGCCTTTAAGAAAAAGTAATTTTCTACTTTGAACCAAGAGTCAGAAGGAGCAGCCTGCCAAGGGTCCTGCCTACACAGCTAAATAAAAGCAGGCCAAGAAGTTGGCTCAAGGGCTCGGTCCCTTACTGCCTAGGCTGCTGCCAAAGTCTTGGCCACCTCTCTCCCCATTTGGCAGCATTCCATTTGGCTGTGCCAGTATTTTTCCAGTTCAAAGCAGGGGCCGCTGCCGAGGGATGAAACTGTGCTAGATTTGGCTCCATCTGCAGTCCTCCAACTCTGTCCCAGAAGCTTTTGCATTTGCAGCCATCCCTACATGATCTCCATCCATGTCCCCAACTACAATGTTTCGTGTCTTTAAATAATTTCTCTTGTGTACTGCACACAAAGTCTCGTAGTATATTTGGAGGTGGGAAACAGAAAATTATTCTGTTTTCATGTCACATATGTATCATATGGGGTCCAAAGTGAGCTGGTCGGTGATGCGGCTATAGCCAGTCTGCTTTAGATGGTGCTAGCTATAAGCAGTTTGGACATGAACTTAAACATGATTCATGTCACTTTTCTATTCAGCAGTACAGATGTAGCAAAAGATCCCTTTGCTTCTTCTTGGGCAAGTTCTTTCATTGTTTATTCATTTGTTTCCTTTTTTTCTCTAATAAAAATGCAGCAGCGCTACAGTTTACTAATTTGCAATTTTTCATCATCATCCATTAAGAACAGCACATTGTACTAGCAGTGGAGCAGCTGAGTGACAAACAAAAGTGTCTAACTGAAAACAGAGGGACAGGAAGAAAATGAGCATTGTGGAGCAGCAGCTAACAGCAGCTGCCGTGAAGGTGGAACTCTGAGGAATGCCATACGTAACTGGAAGAAGTTTAAATTAGGCCTTGTAATTTTGGATGGTTTGGGAAATCCCTAAACCAGTAAAAAAGTACAGTGGGAATTACAGCCACAAACTGGAAAAAGATAATTCTAATCCAGATCTGTTCCTATTTGGACTTGTTAAAAAAATGTAAGAACTTCCCAGAATGCAGTAAAGAATGAAGCAAGATGCTGGAAGAAAGACAAGACAATGTTACAACAAACTGACTAAAATGAGAAATACAGATCACAGAAGCAGAAGCACATGAAAGAAAAAACTGTTTAAAAGGAGAAATCTGTGTCCAAAAGGAACGGTATGAGTGACTGATTAAGCTGGGCAAAAGAATCACTGACCTAAACATTGTCCAGCTGCTCAGCAAAACTGTTGTATTTGAACAGAAAATCATAAAAAAACTGTACACAAATATTGTGACTATCCAAAAAGAACCAAAATACACATATGGCATGAAATTTTTATGAATTGTTTATACAGATTATGAAAACATTTAAGAAACAGCTAAAGTAGCACCTTGAGTGCAAGGGAAACCCTTAATAAGTTAATCATTTCAGACTATATGAAAACATTATAAAAGTCCTACTGGAAGATATAAGAAGGGACAGCCTTTTCACAGTTATATTTGATAGCTAATTACCATCATATTTGACCTCGGTAAAAAAACAGTAACGAGCTATGTGATTTTATCCCATTTGGCTATTAATACAAAGATTCTGTGAACTTTCATACTGATATAAATGAAAGTTCAGTACATGGACACACTTCACAATGAAATGTGCACCTTGAGTCACCCAGGACAAAGCAGAGGAAGAATTTTACCATTGCTGAGTAAAGGAATTGCTGGTTGGTGAGTCTGGTACATGAGAAGGTACCTGGTCAGAATAAGTGGTATTATGTATCTCCTGAGAGGTAATACAGTCCTTAAATTAGTAAGAAAAGTGTCAAGCCTGCCTCTGAATAAGGAAGAAATAATTGTAAAGAGGAAGTATTAATAAGAAAGATTAAATATACCTAGATTTCCTGGAAAGTTCAGCTATGGTGAACAGCTACAAAATGAACGTACTCCATACGTGTACTCAGTAAGTGCAACCTGAGACATAAAGTAACCTGGGGGAGGAATTCTTGATTGGATGACTGTCAGGAAAACATTTGCAGCAAACTAGCTGATTTCAGAGAGAAAGAGTCTTTTCATTTTAAATTTGAGGTAAAAAGATCAAGACGAATTTTTCCTTCTATTTTTTTTTCATTGTCTTCTGTAAGTGTTTAAAATATTTTTTCTCATTTTATGTATAGCAAATGCATATTTTTATTTGCATTTCACCTTGGCTTTAATTGCATTAAGGATGATTTCAAGACAAGTGGGTGGTAAGAGTTCATTCCTTGGGAGTGGGTTTTCAAACAAACAAGGTATGGAAATATTTCAACAAATGCCCAACTCATAATAGCATTCCTCAGAGTACTGCAAATAAGTAGGTTGTGTGTCCCCAACAGTTGTATGGCAATCAAGAGAAGCATCCTCTATGGGTCGCTAAAAAACACAAGGGCTCTCTGAAATGCTGTAAAATAGGAAGAAGCATGCTTGCAAAGGTTCTTAGAAATGCTGTAATAAAAGATTGTTGGTAAGTTCATGGTGCAAGTGGAAAGGAGCCAGGCTTGTGAGAGGCTTGCCTAAGTGGGAACATTGTTGGGAACAAAAATTGAAGAGGCAATGAATTGACTTTGAAATAAGAGAAAGCCTTTGCTTCTGTTAATCAGGTAAAAGGCAATACAATCTTTTCATGTGTTAATTTCTTACATGGAAATAAGATCATTCTCAGAGATGAGCATGTTATGAGATGGTTCTTTTTTTTTTTTTTTTCCCTGTTTTAGCACAAAAGACTTTGTCACGTATGCCTGGATAGGAGACTTGATTTTTTTAACGTCATTTGAACCCTAAAGATGCTGTAAACATAGAAGTGATGTATAAAGAAATAAATTAGTGTCCAGCACAAGGTAACACAAATCTTCTGTGGAACTTGTAAAACAATCTATAGTACAACTGATTTAGCCCATAGTATAGTATGTATGAGGAATGGTTCTTCAGAATTTTTCCCAAGGTCTTGCCTTTAATAAATATTGATAATCTTTTTCTGCCAAATGAAAGTAATTTTAAACACAAAAGGAAAAGAGTTACTAATCTTCTATGAAAATTTGGCTCTGTAAGATGTTTTCTTTGGTTCCAATAATAATGCATGTTTAATCTGCTGCTTAATTTATTTTTACTCTTAAAAATCGATTTTAGCAGAAGTGATAGTTATTAGCTTGTCTCACTGGCTGATATATAAGAACATAAAAAGAAAAAAAGAGACCGAAAGGAGGATTTGTTGTTTCATAAGAAATTTTGAAAGAAACTGATGCCCAATGAAGAAAGAAACTGTTAAAAGACTGAAAGTTTCACTTTTTCAGTCTCAGAATAAGAAAAGTTTCACAATCTCAAGGTTTTTCAATATGAAAACCTTATTTTGTTCAACGCTAACTGGAAAGCTAAAAATGCATGCAAAGAATTACCATTATTTTAATAACAATAAAAAGTCCAGATAATTTTACATATATTCAGATTTTTAATTGAAAAAGAATACATCTTCATTCTGTGATCAAACATATCTCTACATTAAAGAGCATATTTCTGAGTTATGTTCAAAGGATACTAAACTAAAGGTATCCTTCTGGTTGAACACACTGAGTGATACAGCACGTTGTCATAGCAGAGAAGGATAAGGACAATTTCAAAGATGTGTGTTTTCATTGCATTTCTTTACATCTGCAGTATTTCCAATGGAATGCAGCCAGACCTTTTCTTTATTAAAAACTAAAATTAATGAAACCAGTTATCAAAGATACTTTCTTCTAGAAATTATCAAAATAAATTAACAAAAGAAGAGAATTTGTTTGGTTGGTTTTTTACCTGGAATTTATCAAACATTCTAAACTGAGTACCTTGGGATCATTGAATCAAACTCCTAACTGAGCACTGACCAAGTCACAGATTACTTTTTCAAACAAGAAATGAATTTTTGCATTTTTTTCCTCACAATTCCATTTTTACAGGCTTTAAAAAAAAATTTCTCTTTCCATCTGAAGTTTTCATTTTTTATTTTTTCTGTATTTGTTCTTTCCTGGTTCTTTTACAGTATTTATCAGTAAAAGACTTCCTCTTCCTTGAAGCCCCCTGAACAGGGAAAATATTGCTGTGTTTAAGGTCTCCTTGTAGGAATCTTACTGTTCTCATTAATTTCCTCTTTAGTCTGTATAAGAGAGGTGGAACACAGTTGTTTATCACCATTTTGTGTGCTTCCATGACAGTGAAGGTCAAATCTGCATTGCATTATGATTGGCACAGATTAGGCTCTCTGCCTCCTCAATATTGTGCAATTAAATGCAAAACCTTCATGTTCTTTCTAATAAAATATACTGTATACTTAGCCGGGCTTTGAGAAGAGGATTTAAGAGCTCAGGAGAAAAGGGTGAAGTTATGGGCCTACCACTTTTTCCAATCCCCCCAAATCCATTGCTGCCTCATTGCTGAATCTTGATGACACAGAGCAAAGAAACTGTAACACAGAAATATTCTTTTCAGAGAGATCTAATAGCATGGAATTTACATGCTTTAAAAATAGTATCAGCAAAACTTTTACATATTATAACACTTAGTCTGACATTAACTAAATTGTTTTAGAACAAACATCCTCAAAGATTAAATTTGAAAATTATGTGTCACCCTTTTTTCTTCAGCTCTGAGTTGAACTCCAGCAGTTTTCCAGTTACCACAAGCATCAAATTCTGTATTTTTATTTCTTTGAAAATATACAGAGTACTGCTCTTCAAACTAGTTGTGTATTGCATTACTAGTGTTTTTAAGATCACAACTTGATGTTTTCAGGTGTTTCTGCAATTTTCTGATCCTCTTTGAAAGAATACTGGAGTGAGTCAGAGATATGGAGGATCACAGATTGAAATTCTTCCATCTATATCAGATTTCACAAGGCACGTATAATACTTGAGTAGACCTCCTGGCACTCTTATGAAGAAGTAAAGTTAGCCCCATTTTACATGAAGAAATGAAGCTTGAGGACACATACGAAGAGAACCAACAGCTGACTGGTGGTTACAGATTAAGACCCAGATGCTCATCGACCTCTTTACACTGTGTGAAAGGAGCCACAAAAATCCCAGCTGGACTCAGGAAGGATTTCCCTGATCCTACAGTTATGCCAGTGATGCGACAGCTTGCTGAGAAGCCAGCTACGAGGATAAATGCCTGAACCAGAGGAGCAAACTGAGCACACCTATAGCTGGAAAGGTGGTGCTTCCGTGCACCGCGTGTCCTGGGAAGAGCAGCAGAGCTGTGGGTGCACCTCCACGGTCGGACGCAGAGGGTCGCACGGCAGTTCTGTCTTCATGGGGCGGCTTTGATCTGGAAACTAGGCTTAGTCTTGCCTGCCCAAATCATGTTGCCTCTGACCAAAAAAGTACGTATGAAATTTGTCTGTTTCAGAGCCGCAGGAAGCAGGGACGCAAAGAAGAGGTAAAAAAGTGCTGGGTTTTATTAAATCCAATTGTTTATGGATTGGGGTAAACATTATGAGAATGTCAGCCCTGCTCCTGTAAATGACAGTACTGGCCCTCCAGCCCATTTTTCTTGTCTGGGATTTTCAACAGAATCCCAAACAGACCAAACGGAACATCACTTCTAGCACTTTCCAGAGAATATAACAAAGAATAGAGCAGAATAAATGAATCTGCCAACAGTAGGCCACCTGCATCCACTGAGGTTAAAAGACTGCTTTCAAGCTTAAATTTCGAGTGTATAAAGTCTCCTTTTTACCTTCTGAACTGCCCATCACTATACGTTTCACAGTGTGCCTCATTAGGTTGCAGAGCTGCTCAAAGTAGCCCATGTGAAAAATGCTGCTCAGACTACATTAACAAATGTGTAGGGTTTTTTCCTCCAGGAGTGGCACCTATCCCAAGGGCTCCGTTATCCAGGTCCCCTTGGCTGTGTGGAAATAATTAATTTCACTTGAGTGGCTTTTATTTAGAGAAATGTTCAGCTGAAGATATTTTGGTTTCAAGGCTGAATTTCCTGGGTTTGATTATTGTGCAAAAATGGATCTACTGTGTTTTGAATGGAAGACATAGTTATAAAAGTCTTCTGTCCATTAATTCCAAGTTGCTGTGCTGGCATCAATTGTGTATTGATCTACTGAAGAGATTGCAGTTTCCTCTAGTTTTCTTTTCTTCTCAGGCACCCTGAGATCCCTCTATGGTTTAGTAGACAAAAACATAATCTACTCTATTTGTGTGTCTGTCTTATTCCTCTGTTAAATATTTAGTGTGTGATGATAAGAGAGGGGAGGCACAGAAAAAAACCATCTAAAATTAGTATTCCAACAGTTTACTGGAGAAGAAAAGATTAAAGTATCAGTTAAGGGAAAAAAATCATGGACTGTTATAATCACAAATTTTTTCTTATCTCTTTAGTAAATAATTTTGATAAAATCAAATAATAGACCAGTGCATTTCAATTTTTTTTCATGCGGAATTACTTGGAAGTAATGATATTAAGTTATCTTCATGTTCTCTCTCTGATATAGACACCCTGAACCTGTGAAAACTAATACACTGATTTTGATTTGCGTATTTTCATTCATATATTTAGTTTCATCTTGACCAAATCTAAAGGTGCATTGGTGTCCTGGTTTCAGCTGGCATAGAGTTAACTGTCTTCCTAGTAGCTGGTACAGTGCTATGTTTTGAGTTCAGTATGCGAAGAATGTTGATAACACTGATGTTTTCAGTTGTTGCTCAGTAGTGTTTAGACTAAAGTCAAGGATTTTTCAGCTTCTCATGCCCAGCCAGCGAGAAAGCTGGAGGGGCACAAGAAGTTGGCACAGGACACAGCCAGGGCACCTGACCCAAACTGGCCAACGGTGTATTCCATACCATGTGACGTCCCATCCAGTATAGGAACGGGGAAGTGGGGGCAGGGATTCGCCGCTCGGGGACTGGCGGGGTGTCGGTCAGCGGGTGGTGAGCAATTGCACTGCGCATCATTTGTACATTCCAATCCTTTCATTATTGCTGTTGTCATTTTATTAGTGTTATCATTATCATTATTAGCTGCTTCTTTTCTGTTCTATTAAACCGTTCTTATCTCAACCCACGGGTTTTGCTTCTTTTCCCGATTTTCTCCCCCATCCCACTGGGTGGGGGGGAGTGAGTGAGCGGCTGCGTGGTGTTTAGTTGCTGGCTGGGGTTAAACCACGACAATTGGTCATCCTCAGCTCTTTTTAGTGAAAGGAAATGAGCAGGTCCTTTTCATTACCACATGCCCTGCCGTATTTTAAGATAACCACCTTGAGATGTCATCTCAATGGAAGACTCAAATGTAACTTCTTCCAGAGCGTCCCAGAGATCTCATCAGGAGAGGTCCACAGAGGACTATAGAGGTCTATTTTATCACTGAACAAGCAATCACACAAGCTCATATTGAGGCATCTACCTTTTTGGGACTGGGCAATGAAGTATGCTGTCAAACGAGCTAATTTTTCTGTTTGTGTCTTACACAATCTCACTTTACCTGATGAGCTGTTAGAAGAAAAAGCAATCATTTCATGGCTGAAGAGAAGGAGCAATGTGAACAGATTCACTAGGTGACTTCACAAATACTGTGTCCTTACTAGAAAAAAAGTTGATCATACCAATATTAGCAAAAGTAGGGATCAACAGTCTGCAAAAGCAGTTGGTGACACAGGAATGAAAGGAAGCACAAGCTTCATTTTTTAAGATATTCATTATTAAATAACAGAAATGAAAAAAGAATATGGCAAATGAATCAAGAGTAGAACTTATGGTCAGTCCTTGCAGCTATGGAAACACTGACAGATCTGAAACTGCAAGATTTAGTGCTTTCTACAATGCACATGATCTGCACATATGCGGTAGCCATTTTGAGGTGTCTAGGAAAATGATATATCGTGACTGATGTAGTGGGATGGTATACTATTTCTAGACGTCATTTTTCTGCAATCCTGGTAAATATTAGAAATTGCTTGGGCATATGTTGGTGCATTTGCCTCTGCCCTTCCAGGTACATGCAGTGATCGGTTGTCTTCTCCAGGTGTCATACAGACTGTTAGATTAGAGAGCTGGCACTGTGGCATCCAAGAATAAGCCTGCTGTGTTGATGTTGTATACCTGATTCCAGTCCCGTAATACTTAGAAAGTCTTACTATCTGGAGTAAATATCCTGCACCTAGTACCACCATCCTGTGATAATCAGGAACATTTTAAATTGCATATCCTGTAAGTAAAGAAAACAACAAAGTATTACCCAACCTTCTGTCTTCTGCACCATGGTGTAAATATCACCTGTGGATCTTGGCTGAGAGGTTACAGAGGGCAGTTTCAAGGACTGTGTTGTTTTACGGGATGGCTCTTCTGTAGGAGCGTGGGTGAAAATTACTGTCTGTGTACCAGCTCAGGCAGAAAATAATTAAGCTGTCTCTAGATACTACTTGGACTTGCCTGGCCTTCAGATTTGCGAAAAGTATATGCTGAAAATCACATTAGCTGAGAAACTTCTATAAAGTTGACTGGTGCCATTGCTGCATCTATTGACAATACCAATGTTGCTAGATATTTCTAAAAAGTTTTCTACTCCTGAATGGCTAATAATGTAACCTCAGCACTACTTAAATCAGTAAGATCTGCTAAGCTCCCAGAAGACAGCTACTTGAGAAGTTAGCGCACTTTATTCCACTCTAGATGTACCTGATTGAAGCTGGGTATTCCTATTTGATGTAGCTGAAGCTGTTCAAACAATGATCAGATATGATTAGGCATCTGGAGCATATGAGGCAATCCCCTTTTATGGGTCCACGAAGTCAGCTCTCCGTAGCAATGCCAACAGAGAGCTAGAGAGCCCTATCCCCTCGACTACTAAATTGCCTAAATTCTGGATTTCAAGATAGCTGCAGGATGTTCTTGACGCAGCACTGTATCAAGTCACAAAAAATGAACGAGGGAGGGTGGAAGTTCAGGCGAGTGCCAGCTCAAAGTGATGGGTCTGTGTAGCCCAGGATGGCAGCATGCAAAGATGCTGACAGCAGCTTTGCTGCATCAGCCTGTCAGCTGGGCTCATCATGTTGGGCTCGGTGCTGCACCGGGGGGCCTGCGCTGCTTCTGATTCTCTGCCAGGTTTAGTCATCAGTAGCTCAGATCTCTGCTGTGATACTAAAATGCACTAAGAGTGTCAAACTCATTGTTCTCTCTGTCTTGAAAAGACTTCCTGAGGGTAAAATTTGGGAAGATCAGTCTGTGTCTAGCAGTTTGTTTTGTTCAGGGGACATGTTTCACTACCTGCAGGACTCTGGGATTTTCAGCAAGTAGAAAGTAAGTCAGCAGTCTCCAACAGATGCCATGAATACGTGGGGTGAGCATCTCCCAGCAGCTCTTCTAAAAGAGCTCATGTGTCTAGGTCTGATCGTGTGCCAGGAAAGAACAATTACATTTAAAACTCCCAGATCACGAGTCACTTCACGTCTAGCACTTCTGCAGAGCACCCTGAGACCCATGAGAGTGCCTTGAGTGAAAACGGGGATATCCTATGGACTAGGCTATAAGCACGCACAAACTGTGCAGTGACTTCAGTTAGGGGGACTTCATTCCTTCTATCTGGCAGTAGTGTGACATACACACACTTGGAAAAAAAATGAGCAAACTTAGGTATGCCAAGTATTGCAGTTTCTCAGTATGATCACACATATTTCTGTGATACCAGATGGGAAGAAAACCACAAGATTACACTCAAAATTACGGTAGTGCCAGAAGCATCTCCATGCTGAGAAGAGGACTCTTATTATAAATAGTACGAGATATATACAGTGAAACTCAGAGATCTGCTAACTAGATAAATCATTAGTTCTCGTCATTAGGTAAAACTGGGACATGTTGATTGACATGGCTAGAGGGTAACAGCATGGAAGCCGATGAGGAAGGTTTACTTGCTTTTCATGGAAGTGAGACCTCTCTCATTTATGCTAGCAGAAGGCACTGAAAGCTAACAATGCAAGCAGCAATTTGAAATGTACATTGTAATGATTAAATCGTTGCATTTTCTGATTTTCTGGTAACAGATCCCTTCAGTTTCCTTCAAAACAGATACTCTGATATGTGATTAATATAGGGTGCAATAGGTCAACCCACAGAAATCTGTCAAATGAATTCGTGGTCATAATGTTATATAATAATATTTAAATATATTTTGTTTACACCTCTTTTAGGGATATGGGATTTTCTTGATGGTTCTGTGGTGCAAGGCTAAGGCAAAAATGATAAATGGGAATAATTTTATCTGAAATTCATAACAGAGTCCATGATTTTGCTATTAACAATGCTATGGAGATTTTTCTTTTTAAATGAAAGCATGTTCATGTATTTTTTCAATCCCTTAAGAAAAATGTTCTATATTGACTGCTTATATGAAGTAAATAGTACACAAAAAGCTAAAGATTGACAAAAAAATTCCAACTTAATTATTTATTATTCTATTTACAGTCTGAGAACAAATATCCTGAAAAACATTAATTGTAATTTAACAGGGTTGCTAGAAGTCCTATCCTCAAAGCATTGTATTTATTAGCCATATCTGCCTTTAGCTTCTTCAGGCTACAGTAATAGTAACATATCTGTCATCTACCTCAAAGAAACATTCTGATGATTAATCATTTTATTCTAGATTTCAAACAGCAGCCTACAGTTAGCTTCTGAAATTTATATTTAAGTATTCCCCAGTTTTCAGTTCCTGATAACGCTAGACAATCTGTTAATTTAAAAAAAAATTAAGTTCTTCTTAAAATAGTTTTGCTATTTGAAAAGCTATATGAGGCTGCAAACACTGTGGGTTGTAAGTGCTTGAAGAGTTTTGTATTTGTTATTAATGGTTTTCTCTGGTGGGAAGAAGAGTAGATATCCATATTACTTCAGGATGTGCAGAAATACACATTTTTACTGTAAGCACAAGGAAAATCAGAGGCATACATTTTTGTTTTACTATTTGTTTACATGACTACATGAAAAGATGTTTCCAATTTGATGAATGAATATTTAGCTTCGGACTAGACTAATAAACTTTCCATTAATCCATATGACAACACCTCATTATAGCATCAGACTGTGTCTGAAGCTATAGCTGTAAAAGAAGGTAAAGTCACTTACATTTCATACAAAAAGTGTGTTTCCATAGAGTAAATTACAACACTAAAATATGAGCTTGCCATAGTTACTTTTTCCAGGCATATTTCCACCTTACATACGTTTGACATTTTTTGACATTATTTTTTGACATCTTGGTCTGACACTCCATGGAGGAATTAACACTAAAAGAAACATCACAGTCACTCACCATCAAACCAAAGTCACTCAACATAGGTGACCCAGACACCTTAGGCAAAAAGTATGAAATACCTCGTCATGAAAAATTCATTTCTGTGAAGAACGTTATACAAAACAACATTTCTATGCCTTCTACCATGGATTTCACTTTGAATAAGGTAATAGGGATTTACAAAGGTGAAAGTTTCAAACTCAATTCTACCATGTACAAATGGTGTGTTAAGGGCATGGACATGGCTATGTACTTTTTCTTCCTAAAGACCTTTTCAGTTTCTGCCACTTTTATCACTATGCATTACTATGCAGAGTGGTAATGCATGGTATTTGTATATATCATATATTTTAATATATTTTTATTTGTCATATAGCATGATCTATTACAAGGCAGAACTAAAATAGATAAAGAACCTATTTTGCATTTATGATAATGAAAAACTTTGCAGATACTGTTAGCTAAATTTTTTTTCATTGTTTTTTACCTTTGTTTTTTACCTTTGTTTTTCATCCCTGTGTTATTAAATTTTGTTTGATAAATAACTAACTGCAAGGACAGCTTTCTGACATTATCCTCCATATTGACCAGTCATAATTTCTGCTAGGTATCAGCTGTAAAAATGTAATCAGAACCATACTTTTTTGGTGGCACTCAGTAAAGAAGGAAAGACAATCTTATTCTGAATAGCATGACAACTTTATCGGTTAAACAATGATGACTTCTCCTGAGGAATAATTGTGTTTGCACTTCTTACAAGAAGACTTTCTATACAGATAAATATATTTCAGCACCCAACTGGTATAGCTTGCTTGTCACTGATGATGGTCCAGGTAAGTGCGCTCTTGATGAAGATGAAAGCACAACTAAAATTCAGTTACTCATTTATTTGTTTTCATCCATTCCTTTCCAGCAGGTAGGTGAGCATGATGATAAGAACTGACTGGTTTTTATCCATGCTGAGGGAATCTGCAAGGCCAAGGATTAGAGGCTGTGCATGTAGATAACGAAAGGTCAGGCACTATACTGACTAGATGAACATCAAAAAATAAACTAAAGATAACCGCTTGAAAAACACACAGGTAAGGAAAAAAGAGCTTGCAAGGAAATAATGAGGCCATGAGGCTTTTGTCAACACAAAAGGCAGCAGTGACAGAGCAGAGCCTCTGTGTCTTGCCACACTTCTGAAGATGAGCTGTAGGCTACACATACTAATCCCTTAATAAGCAATAGAGAAATGATTGATTTAACTTTTGTTAAATAGATTTTTTGTGGTATTTTTTTTACAATAGGAAAAACTATAAATGTAGTGCTAAATGCTACTAAAAAGGCTGCCAAATCTTCTCAAGGTGATGCTGCTCCTAGCAAATACTAATGTGTTTGGGGTGTTTTACAAGACACATGTGACACCTGAGAACAGGCTTAATCATGCAGTGCTCCAAGTTCAGTGCTGCCATGGGTAAATTTCTGAGATCATTTCACCACGCTTTCTTTAGAAGGAGGTAAAACCAGTTAATTAAGCTCCTCTCCTCCTTCTGCCTCATCCCTCCTACAGCTCTTCAACAATCCCAAGTCCCTCCGTAAATCATGCTGATTTTTAGGACACCCTGTAAACCAGATCACTAAAACTGTGATTGTTTTTGAAGCTTGCAGGGATCTGGTATGTGGTGGCCTCACAACCACTTGTAAAGGAAGAAATGAAAAAGCATGGTAACATAGAATGGTAAAAGTGGCAGAAATGGAAAATGTCTTTAGGAAGAAAATGTATATAGCCATGCCCTGAATATTGCCTCAGTTTCTCAGGCGTGCTTGCCTCTTGCAGTCCACTCCACATTGCTGGCACAAAGCCTTTATTTGAGAGTGGAGGATGCTTACCAAACTGCATTTGCCAGAGACTTTCAACTTTCCCATCACTACTTTTAGTAGTATTCAGAGTACTACCAAAGGAAATAAACCTTTCAATTGGTGCCTAAGGGTGAAACACTGGAATAGTTTTGTTGGGGGTTTATTTGTTGTTTCTTTGGCACTCATTTTTAAAAGGATAGTAAGGTCTAGGCAGCACGCATACATTTGGAGTTTATTTTTTCTGAAAGACTTATCAAACTATTATTTATATTTGATTTGTACAATTGGAAAACATTGAAACGGAATTTGGAAGACTGCCTCCATCTTAGATTACAGATGCACCTACTTTTTACATGCTTAATATACCACAGAAAGAGAAAAGTCACTATGATTGTGTATTGGCTTTGTGTGGCAAGGTTTTGGTAGCGGGGGGGGTTACAGGGGTGGCTTCTGTAAGAAGCTGCTGGAAGCTTCCCCTGTGTTCGAGAGAGCCCATACCAGCCGGCTCTAAGACGGACCCGCCGCCGGCCAAGGCCGAGCCAATCAGCGATAGTGGTAACGCCTCTGTGATAACATTTTTAAGAAGGAAAAAAAAGTTGGGACGGCGGTATTTCAGCAGCCGGAGAGAGGAGTGAGAACATGTAAGAGAAACAACCCTGCGGACACCAAGGTCAGTGCAGAAGGAGGGGGAGGAGATGCTCCAGGTGCTGGAGCAGAGATTCCCCTGCAGCCCGTGGGGAAGACCACGGTGAGGCAGGCTGTCCTCCTGCAGCCCAGGGAGGTCCACGGTGGAGCAGATCTCCACCTGCAGCCCGGGGAGGACCCCACACCGGAGCAGGTGAGTTCCCGAAGGAGGCTGTGACCCCGTGGGAACCCCGCGCTGGAGCAGGCTCCTGGCAGGACCTGCGGATCTGTGGAGAGAGGAGCCCACGGAGCAGATTTTCTGGCAGGACTTGTGACCCCGTGGGGGACCCACGCTGGAGCAGTGTGCTCCTGAAGGACTGCACACCGTGGAAAGGACCCATGCTGGAGCAGTTTGTGAAGAACTGCAGCCCGTGGGAAGGACCCACGTTGGAGAAGTTCGTGGAGGACTGTCTCCCGTGGGTGGGACCCCACGCTGGAGCAGGGGAAGAGTGTGATGAGTCCTCCCTGTGAGGAGGATGAAGCGGCAGAAAATAACGTGTGATGAACTGACCGTAAACCCCATCCCCGTCCCCCTGTGCCGCTGGGGGGTTGGTAGAGAATCCGGGAGTGAAGTTGTGCCCGGGAAGAAGGGAGGGGTGGAGGGAAGGTGTTCTGAGATTTGGTTTCATTTCTCATTACCCTACTCCGGTTGATTTGTAATAAATCGAGTTAATTTTCCCCAAACTGAGTCTGTTTTTGCCCTTGACAGTAATTGGTGAGAGATCTCTCCTGTCCTTATCTCGACCCACAAGCTCTTTGTTATATTTTCTCTCCCCTGTCCAGCTGAGAAGGAGGGGGAGTGATAGAACGGCTCTGGTGGGCACCTGGCGTCCAGCCAGGGTTAACCCATCACAGATTGCAATACAGTCTTCCCAAGGAAAGGTCTGTATAAAGTCAATGGAGAGAACAGACATCCCTAAGGAGATGGTTTAGTTCACCTGTGGTGGGTGCCTATTTATCTTCAATCTAGTGTTTAGAGAATAAAAATGTATTTTAAGTGCCTGCTTTCACTGATGATCTGGGTCAGCTAGCCTAATTCTGGGGATAGACCCTTCTGGAACAGAGTACCTAAAGGAGCATTTTTATTTTATAAATTACGGCAACAATAGCTTTCCATCTGTGTTTCCATAAAAGACTAGTATTCACCCTCTGAGGAAGTGGGAAGACCATAATATAAGCTTTTTTGAGTTCAAACATACATCTAATGATGCCAGCAAAGCAAAGCACTCTCTTCCACCAGAAGTCTGCAGAATTTCCCTCCGCCTCCTGTGAAAGTCAGGTCACAGTCGGGCCGGGAATGAAGGAGTCATGAGGCAGCCCAGCAAGCCTGACTCTCACACGTCACAGAAGATCTTCACCTGATCCCAGCAGTGTTAGACTGTCGCTGAAATAGTCCTGGCACTGAGAATCCGAAAGTTCCTCGTACTTCCCAGCTGGCTGCTGTAACCACCAGGCTGAAGTTAAGCCCCTCTTGCTTGATCACTTCTAAATTGGTGGTGGCCCAAGTGGCTGGATTTGAAGAAATAAGTTGGGACATTCTTTAAGGCACTGCATTTGTGTGTCTGGCAGGTGGGGTGTCCCCCTGGGACACGTTCGACCAGTCCAGTGCCGGTGCCGGGGCTCCAGCTAGTCAGCTTTCTTCCACAGAGTTAAATCAGAAGCTTCTCGGGTGGCAGTGGAGTGCTGGGTAGGGAACCTGTCCTCTTCTATGGCTGCAACAGGTACTTCAGCACTTGGGACCTTGCAGGCCAACCGGGGAGACGTTTAGCAAATTTAGGAACCTACAGGAGACACAGTGCTAGAGAGTGGTCAACCTAAATTTCAATATTGGGCTTGAGGCGTTTTTCTTCATTATTTAATTCCAAGTTTGTGGTATATCTTTTTCCTTGTAGACACTTCTTTTTTTTCTCATATGTAAAATAAAGAGAATGATACTGACCTCCTTTTTAAAGTACTTCAGAAATCCACTGAAGAAAAACGCAATTAAAAATACATGTAGTAATGACACTTGAGATTACTTTTACACTAGTTAATGTGCTTCAGATCAAATATATATTAATCATTGAAGTGAAAACATATAAAGACTTATACACTCAGGCAGATATATTATACATGCAGTGACTTCTTGTCTATTGTGCATTGATTTATGGCATCTGAAATGAACCAAAATGGAGAACTTAGGAAGTATCTTGTGGAAAAAAGATGATAAAAAGAAAAAGACACATTATGCAGCACAGGAGAATTAGAAAAGGAAAAGTAAGACAAATATCCAATTTGCATCAATGTAAAGTAATCTTTGCAATGGTTTCTACTAGGGATACTTATTCAAACTTCACCCATGTTGGCTGAAAAAGGGCTACATGGCATACAAATACCGTTTTTTCCTCATCAGTTTGCATTAATATGGCATGGTTTCAAGCAAGTTCACTTTTTAGCAGTACCGGCCGCTCTCAGCTCTACACGCTCCTCTCAGCATAACCAAACAGAAGTCATATTTTTGCAGAAGAAAAATATAATGTATGAAACAAAAAAGAAAACAAGAAAAAGCTATGCAGAAAATATGAATTCTCACATTTTGGGCAAAAATCTCTTATTTATCAAGATTTTACAGCATATTCACCACAAGATGAAACTCTCCAGCTCCACATTTCTTCCCTCTTTCCCTACACTTTCAAAAATAAACAGCCAAAGACATGAAAACAAGAAGCATAACAATTTGCTTCCCAGAGGTGGTGTCATCACCATCACCCAACTAGAATAAGGCAACCTGGCTTCAGAAGGCATGTTCAGTCTGCAGCTATGGCAAGCTGTGATACTCATTAACACATCATTCGCTGTTTGCTACTATAAAATATATATCGATGTTCCCACGGAAGGGAGATTACATGACATGGTCTAGCCATGCACTGTAATTAAGCAGACCAGACCTTATGCGCTCCTGGCATCCAGTTTTTGTGGTTGAAACACAACCCTGATTGGGTTTCCCAGTTTCCCAGAAACTCACTATTTACTGTACAGCATTTCTGCTTCTTCAGACATGCAGTTCCTGGTCTCACCACTTTCAGCTGTAATTAGTGCCTCGAATGGCATTTCCAGTACTGTGCTGTTCTGCCGCTGTTAAAGATGCTCAAGATGTTAAGCTTAAAGATGAAGCTTTCTGCATGGTTATCTGTGATGTGTAATTTATATCAGAAGTAGAAGCAGAGAATAACTGGTTAATTCAGGCAGGAAGGGACCTTAGGGCATCTCTAGTCCAGCCCCCTGCTCAAATCAGCGCCAGGGCTGGGATCAGACCAGGCTACTCGTGGCTTGCTCCAGTTGAATCCAAGGACAGAGATGGCACAGCCTCTTGGGGCAAGCTCAATGACCCTCATAGGCTGTGAGGGTCTGTTAGATACCCCCAAATCTGTCCCTTCTCCAGGTTGAACTAGTCCAGCTCCCCCAGCCTCTCCTCATGGGGCGAGTGCTCCAGCCCTACCACCATGGGGGGCTTCCCCAAGCTCCTTGCAGTTTGACCACGTCTTTGCTGTGTTGGGGCCCAAAACTGGATGCAGTATCTAGACGTGGTCTGACGAGCACCGCACAGAGGGACACGATCCCTTCCCAAAAGCTTATGAATAAACATCAGGAGTAGCCACAATGCAGTCAAGCTCTTTGCCATAATAGTCTTATTGTAAAGGGCGCTGAGGAACACAGAGAATGGCTGTGTATAGGCTCAAAAAACTTAAAATAATTGCAGGGTTAGAGAGTAGCATACTCCCCCATCACTTCCACAGATCTGATTAAACAGCCTCTTAAAGAGGAAAAAAAGGAAGGGAAAAAAAAAAGAAAGTCTAATGTTGTGCTCTATTTATTTTAAAGAAAATTACTTTGCCTTCCCACAGGAAGATAATAATTAAGGAAACAAAAGAAAAAAAAATTATCTGAAGATAGGCGGCATCTTTTTTACATGTGTAAAGAAGAGCATCAGAGACTTTAATCTTTTTTGCCCCTTGTGACGTGCTTTGAAGGAGAAAGAGAAAGACAGACTCTTAACTGATGGCACCTGGCAAAGGAGCTGTGATCTTTCACTCTCACCCCCAAAGACACCCACAAAATACAGGCATTTGATGTATTCAAACACTGTGTTGATAACTACAGATGTCTGTGCAGTAGAAAGAAAAAAAATGTCCATGAAGGCTGCCTCGTTTGAAGCTTTTGCAAAAATTGAAGCTGTTAATCAGTGAAGTTGTTAATGATACAAAATGCCCACACAGATCTAGAAGAACAAGTTGGGGACAGAAAGGCAAAATTTTGAAGCTCTGCATGCAACTGTCACAATGAAAGCAAAGGAAGAGTGAGATAAACAATTTGTTTTATTCATAACCTTTCGTTTGAAGTGTTTCATTTCAGTTTTGACCTTTTAAATTTTGTTTATCACATATTTTGTTTTCTGAATAACTTTAAGTAGTGCATTAATCCATTACTGAATGTTTTTAAAAGTAATTCATTCTCTGTGGTTTAATTGCTGTGGAATATATACAAGAATTTTTATAAAGGGTTAGATACAGTTGCCTGACATATTAAAAATATATTTAAATAAAAAGTCAATGGAATGTTTGAATCTCAGCCCTTATTTGTACAGCCATCCTCATTTCCAAAATATTCAGATGCATGAAGATCAGATGAGCATCCGTATGTTACAGAAAATTTACACTGAAATAACCTGCAGGGAAGGATTATAGCCGTTTTACAGGGGGTTATATCTTTAGTAATTTTAAATAGTTTTACCTGGCTTGACTTACAGCTATGAATTATAGTAGCTCTGTGGGCTAAGAAAAGCACTAGATGTATCATGCAATTGATTTTTATGTTCAAACATTTATAATGTCAGATTTGATGGAAAGAGTGCAGAGTAGTCTGGAAAGGAGGTGTTTCTATGGGTGTCCTTACACCTAGAGAAAAATCATAGTTTGAACATACACTCAAATAATAGGGTATCTAGAGAAGCAAACGGCGTGCATCGGTGACACCAGTTCATTTAACAAACGAAAAAAAAGGTGCTACAAATTGATACATTTGTATTCTGTTTTGCTGTTTTCCCAACTGCAAACAGTGGAAGAGAACTGAATAAATCAAAGGCTGTTATTACAGCAATGATACATTATATGCTACTCTACATTATCAGGAGACAATGCAATAGCATTTTTGCGGATCACTACAAGTCATAATTCCTGACAACTATGAGCATGTCCACAAAAAAGGTCACAGTTATGGGATGCCAGAGCCCACTGAATAAAATGAAGTGCAATACTGTGCTGTCATAACTGCTTGAGTTGAAAAGGGGAGTAACAATTTATTGAGTAGATTAACAATTTGAAAAAAGTCCACTGCTACAAAAGCTATTTTAATACCTGATATATTCTTACATAAGGTAGATGGGGATAAAACCATTTGTAGAGGATTACACCAGGAGAAAAGTAGCATATGGCTACACTTACACTGCGTGGGAGATGGGATCACAACACCGTTGTGCTTCAACAAGCCTGCATCATGATTCTCGTGGTCTAACCCCAGCCAGCAACTAAGCACCACGCAGCCACTCACTCATTTCCCCCCCCCATCCAGTGGGATGGGGGAGGGAATCAGAAGGAAAAAGGTAAAACTCATGGGTTGAGATAAGAACAGTTTAATGGAACAGAAAGGAAGAAACTAGTAATGATAATAATAATAAAAACATTACAATAATAATAAAAGAATTGGAATATACAAAACAAGTGATGCACAGTGCAATTGCTCACCACTCGCTGACTGATGCCCAGTCAGTTCCCGAGCAGCAATCCCCTCCCAGGCCAACTCCCCCCAGTTTATACACTGGACATGACATCCCATGGTATGGAATACCCCTTTGGCCAGTTTGGGTCAGCTCTCCTGGCTGTGTCCCCTCCCAACTTCTTGTGCCCCTCCAGCCTTCTTGCTGGCTGGGCAGGAGAAGCTGAAAAATCCTTGACTTAGTCTAAACACTGCTTAGCAACACCTGAAAACATCAGTGTGTTATCAGCATTCTTCTCATACTGAACCCAAAACATAACACTGTACCAGCTACTAGGAAGAAAATTCACTCTATCCCAGCCGAAACCAGGACAACGATGCAAATAAAATTTTGGCCATGCAAACTTTATGGAGGCTATGCAAGCCACCTCTGACCATATGAAACTACTGAGATTGCTAAATAATAAGATCTGTGCAAGTAGTCTTGGGCTGTGTGGGCATAGCCTAGATGATAGGCAGGGAGGGGAGGGCATTATCAGACCATCTGTCAGTATGTAAATAATCTTCACGGCTATGCTATATTGCTTACTGAAGGGTGAAATGATATTATACTGGTCTTCACAAAATGTTTTCCTCCTAAATTACTACTCACTACATGTTGATGTTTAAAGAATAATAATGCTGTGGGTTGAGTTATACACAACTGATACTGGCTAACACATTTACTTCCTGGTTTTAAATTTCTTTAAATTTCTTCATAGGACTAGGTATAGCTAAACCAATAATTGCCTCTAACTTGAGTTTACGTATAAATCCTGGTAAAACAAAGACACACTCCTGACACTGCTACACCATGCTATTTGCATGGGCAAAAGCAGCTTATCTTGTTTTTGTAGAAGTGGTGTGTGAGGGTACTGATCATGTATTCATATGCAATCACGTAATCACAGAGCCAAGGTTACTGAAGAACTTACTACTTCGAGCTTTTCCTTTGTACTTCTTCTGGGGGCTGTTATTGCAAAAACTGTACTAGTTCATAACTTGGCATATTAACTTAAACTGGCCATCAATTTGCATTTACATTTTTATTTTCAGGCTTTAGCTGCACTAGCTGAGGGCAAGACATGCTGCCTGGTGAAGGAGTAGAGCAAATAGCTAGAGCCTAAACCTTTGCAGTCACTGCAGAAAAATCCAATAGAGACTACGAGGCACAGCTCTGGGGAGGGTGGAGGCAAGGCACAAGAGAAGGACACTGGAGATCCTGATGGGAATGTCCAGATTCAATCATAAAAGCCCCGGTGGCACAGCAGTGATATCTTTTAGGTTAGATGTAGGCTGAAAGGAGTTTGGCACCACGAGCAAGGGAATTTTTTCCTTTGTTCAGGGAACTGACAGTTTGGCCATTCTTCAGCAGCTTCTCTTTTGGAGGAAACTGGTTTACAGAATTCCATATTTTGGTTTAATTGCTTAGGTCAAAAAGAATAACAGCTTAGACTGCAACCTAACCTGTGTTAGGTTCATGTCCTGTACAGAAAGCCAGTTCACCCCAGATTTCACTGAAGATAATTATGCTTATTGTTTATAGTCCACTGTGGTAAACTTAATAAGAAAATCTTGATTAATCTTCTTAAATCATCTTGCTGGGAAGAGCTATTGGTTCAGACAGCATCCTCAACAAACAGACATTGTCAAGAAGGGATGTAATCTAGTCTTAAATAACTTCGTATCATACTAGACAAGATGGCAGATCTAGAAAGAAGAGAGGGGTATCATCTATATGAGCATGGAAGATAAAATCACCCACTTCTCAGATCAATATGCCAGTTCAAACAATCTAAATGGAAGTGCTGCACAGGGACAAAAACCATTGATCTCAGATTTAACACCTCAGTTAGGAAGACTTTAGTCTCTCAAGTACCTAAGTTACCAACACGATGTAGACTGCCATGTCTTCAGACTTGTGAACAGTTGCACAACTCTCATAATCAAGTCGGGCCCAGGTCTAGCCTGATTATGGTCTCTTATTTGCAATACAGAATGAACTAGGTCACGTAATTCTTCTGAGATTATGAGCATGGAGGGAGTGTGGCTTTTTCTACTTCTCCATGTTTCTCATAATGTTATCTGCCTCTGTTTTGCTGTCTTTTGTTCATTTTCTTCTCAGTATGCTAATCATTTTTAAAATAAAGCATTATGGATCACAGTATTTGTCATGTTCCTCATCAGTTGAGAGCTTATTCTAAATTTAGATGTAGCTGGTTATCAATGCTGACTACTGTTTGCTTTTTTTATTTATTGGCATCCCTCTGCAGGTCTAAGTCTGGAAAAGCTTGTGTATCTCTAGGTAGCTAATGATATAACCTTCTTCATCATAGTTTCATTTTTCTCATCACAGTGTCATATCATTAGGTTATATTAAATCAATAGTCAGCTCTGTCAGTCTCAATGTGTTTGATAACTGTGGAATGTATTACAGTCTTCTAGTGAACAACCAAGTGGAGCAATACTTAAAGGCAACACATTTTTATACTGGGAAATTAGAAAAAAAATCCAAAAGTGTGGGGTCTTTGACTCTGTTTAGATTCAACTTTTGGAGAGTACCAAGCTCTGCTGACACCAGTAGTTCTTCTCTGTAGCTTTTAAGCATAACTGGAGCATGATTCAAATTAACAACAACAACAACAAAAATGCAATGCTTATAATCATCAGATAATACTGGGCAACAGAAAATGCACTGGGTGACAGAAGCTGTACTGACTCTAAAGATGTAATAGACTGCATTGTTAAGGTCATATTTCTTAGAGACATTATGCTCGAATACAGGCTCTATAAGCTGCTTTTGTCCATGCATAGCTTCCTGACAGCTATCTTGCCTTTACTCCCATGATTTCTTCACTTTTCTCACATTTTCCCTATCTTTTATTATCTGTGTGTGTCAGTGTCTAACACAAATGAGCTTGGCCTCAAAGCCTCACTGATCTACACATGTCACTTGAAATAAGTGGCTTACCTTGATGCAAAGTTTGGATTACTGAACAAACCTGCAGATTATTATCTTTTCTACTTTTTTTAAAACTTTTTTTTTCTATTTTTATCTTTTCACTACTGGAGTTCATTCATTTGAATTCCTGAGTACGGGGAAATTCTGAGTATTGCTTCTGACTGTTATTGTAAGAATCCAGAAGGCAAAGTATTTCCAGGTAAAAGTACATCCAGTAATTTTTTCATAATACCACTGCTGGTATGTTACTGATAAATTGCAACAGATATGCTAATGGACCCAATACTGCCTCCAGTCCTGTTTGACATCTTCATTAACGATCTGGATGATGGGGCAGAGTGTACCCTCGGCAAGTTTTCAGGTGACACCAAACTGGGAGGAGTGGCTGATATGCCAGAGGGTCATGCTGCCAGCCAGAGGGACCTCAACAGCTGGAGAAAGGGGCTGTAAAGGGACTTCATGAAGTTCAACAAGGAGAAGTGCAAATTCCTGCATCTGGAGAGGAACAATCCCAGGCACCAGTGTATGCTGGGAGCTGCCCAGCTGGAAAGCAGCTTTGCAGAAAAGGACCTGGGGGTTCTGGTGGACACCAAGTCAAACATGAGCCAGCATTGTGCTCTTGCTGCAAAGAAGGCAAATAGTATCCTGGTCTGCATTAGACAAAGTACTGCCAGCAGGTCAGATTATTAATAAAGGTTTGTGCCCTGTCTCTGTATCTTAAAAATCAGCAATATATATGAGTGTTTGGGCCTTATTCTTCACGAAATTGGAGTTGTTCAAGTGTGTTGCTAAAAACTATCAAGGTTGTAGAAAAACAAAAGTTAGTCACCTGGTCTAATTTAGCCCCTGGAGTAACCTTCCACTCTTCATTAAGTATGCACCAAGGATCCTAATTTCTTCAAAGCAAAGTTAGCAATTGTGAATATATCTGTAAGGGATAATTAGACTTTACAGTAATCAACTGTGCCTTTTGATTTTAAAGGTCAAGAATTACTCCAGCATGTCCCTGACATCTATTCACTTTAAGAAGAAAATAATTAATAGGCAACTGAAAATAGGGATCGCCTAGGCAATATTTCCAAACTTTTGGGTTAAATTAAAAGGAAACATTAGTTTTGAGAAGTCAGGAACATACTAGCTGCAGTTTCAATCTGTTTCTGTTAGTGAGCCATACAAATTGTAATAACACCCTTGGGACTCTTTACTGACTAACATGGATGGGGATGTCCTTTGCTACCAAACAATCAGGTATGTGAAATCTTTCTAGCAAATTCAGAAAATTCTGAGTGATCATTGATGTTGCAAACAGAATTCTAAATTTCTTCATTCCTCTTTAGACTTCTATTTTCATCTTTACAAGGTGATTTTCTAATTACTCTCTATTTGCTTTCACTCCTTTCTCCCAAAGAATTCTAGAGGGACACACATAAACATTTGCTGTTTTCCTGAATGCCTGAAATGTTGTTGCACCTGCATTTGTACCAGTATTCACTTTCCAAAAGAACATTAGGAGAAAAAAGGTCTGGAAGAACAAATGCTTACCCTAAAGCCTGCTCAAGTGCTTGCCTGTTTTGCAATATATATTGACAGTTGAACCTGCAAACTGTGAGGCTGATCATGCACATGTTTCTTAAAAATCATACATGAATTAGCCCTTGATTTGATATTGCACAAGTAGTCATCTTAATAAACTAAACCTCTACTTTAGGTACTAGGATATTTAATTGAGAGCCAATGTAGTGGCAGAGTAAATAATATGTGCAGAATTGTCACAGTTTTTCTGTCAAGAACTTGCAGTGTAGAATGGCTATTACAAAATGTATGAAATATTTCTCTAAATGTTGCGAAGTCATGCTGAACCTACTTCTTTCTGCAAATTCAGTTTCTTATTGTGAGAACATATTATACATTTTAAGCACCTCTGTGGGTCTCAGTAGCATTTTAAATGTTTCTATTTACTATTGGTAGCTCTAAGTGCTTTCTATGGTGTTTGTGATTAACTGATTTAATCCATTACATGATTTTGAGTTAAACATCAATTTTGAGAAGACATGTTTCCAAGCCTCTATAAAATTTGGTAACCCAGTCCATTTATAGCATCTTTAAGCGACTCATCTTATTTTAGTTCTAATTTAAGAACATTGTAAAAAAATAAAGGTATTGTGAGCATGGTAATTTTGCAAAACATTTTAAAAACACCTAAACATTATGGATCTCATTTATCTGGCTAAACTTCTTTGATGAGTTATTTCTTTTCCTGTTGCATTGTTTAATTCAGCAAAGACCAACTGAAGCTAATTTAGATGGACATCCAAGTAGAAAACCTTTTACCAGTCTTTGCTTAAACATGTTGGAAAAAAGGTTTCACTGGAAGTGTGAGAATAATGCATTACATATACCTGTAAAGATTATATATGTTTGTTAAAGATTGTTAGATTTTTAAAGCAGTATCATGTAAAATCTTTGATTCCTGTTGAAGTTTTATATTTTCATCATTATTATTTTGTGGCTCAAAGTCCTCATTAAGGCTTGTGCTTGGACAATACAGGAATTGGGAATTACTCATTATTAAAATTCCTTACTTTATCAATTTGTTACCATTTACTGTAATTCTCTTATAGGTGTATTTTGCTGGAAACTTGGTAAAGTGCAAATCTAGGGTGAGAGAGATTTTCTTCCCACTAATACGTTTTGTTTTGACACACTACGTGGTTTTGCCCCTCTTTCTCAGATAAGTTCAGACAATTTATGTACAATTTGTCTCACAGAAACTGTTTGATATTTCACAGTGTTGAACTGGTTGATTAATGATGGAAGAAATGTAAATTACTAAACCAATCACTTCTAAAATTTGGGATAACATAGAACATATTTTTAAACTGAGCCCCCCCCCCCCCCCGCATCTGATTAATTCTTTTCCAAGACCTTTGCAGAGCCTATGAAGACAAATTGATGGTATTTTTAGAGAATTTTTATATTATTACATAGGTAGAAGAAGAAACTGTTGCCTTTCCTCTGGCTCCAGGGACATTAAATACCCCAGACAAAAGGCTGATGTAGATATCCTCATGAGGTCATCATTGTTATTCTGTCACCTTCCTATGGGCCAGCTTTTGGACTTGAGAACAATTTTTCAGACGAACTTTTCATGAAGGTACCAAACTGCAAGTTGAAAGTAAAATTTAATTTGTGTGTCATGAGCCCGGAGGCTGGCTTTGCCTGACCCTCCTTGGAGGTGACCACAAGTGTAAAGTGTCCAGTTTTAATCAAGGTCATTCACAAATATAAATCTGCTTCCACTTCAGATTAGGGCCAGAATGTTAGCTAATGTAAATTAATACATATCTACTGAGATCAGTACTGATTCATACTTCTTGCAGCCTGGCTCCTCCTTTCTCTCCACTTCACATTCCTCCTCTGCTGACAGTGGCAGGAAAGAACACACTCATTTGTCTTTTTTACTGTGCTGCTTTTGTCTAGGACAGAGTTAATTTTCTTCACAGTAGCTAGTATGGGGCTATGTTTTGCATTTGTGCTGAAAACAGTGTTGATAATGCCGAGATGTTTTGTTACTGCTGAGCCAAAACCAGCACATTTACTCAATGTCATTTCCATTATTTCTTATTTGAGTTCACTAAGTAAATGTTCTTTTCTTTAGCTACCTTTCCACTGGGACTTTTCCAGTACTCAGGTACCTTCCTTTACCTTCCCAACCTGTCCTCCTAGGAAACCTCTACCTCAACTTCCATGGTAGAAAAATCAGATTTTCCAGGCAGGGATTTCAATTCACATGATGTATTGACATTGTGTAATATTTTGTTGACTAAAACCCAATAAAACTTACTCCAAAATGCAAACATTTGAAATTCAGGAAGTTTTTCTTTACCTTTAAATACACTTAAGTTATTATTGTTCTTTGAATACATTTATTGCATTTCCATAATTTTTTATGGTAATTAAAAGTCGTAAACCACAGCTATGGCAGAGTGATCCTGTTTTTTTAATGAAATATGACATGGTGAATTGTCCAGAGAAATAGAAAAGAATATAAGTTAGATGGCTACAAAAACTGCATTTGTACACTTATGCTTTGATAAAAAGAAATCTGACTGGCTAAAAATTATAATGTCAGTATTTCATAGTTTTAAAAGTACTCTATAGTGAGATCTTGATTTGAATGTGACACATAAAGATATGTACTTACTATGGCATCACTTGGATTTTACAGCGGAATGAGTCTATAGGAAACAGTTACCTCATCAGCATAAACCAGAAACAAATAAATATAAACACATTTTATAGTGGTAATGTTATCTGAACTTATTTAACTGACGAATGAGACCGATCTCAGAAGTTAGTGTCAAGAGCTCTGTTGGTACAAACCAACACAGTCTGAGCAATGCCAGTGAAACCTGCTGATTTGAATCCCCATCCCCGCTCCTGTGAACTAACTGTCCGTCTCGGTAGAGCCTAATTTACGGCCTACTGGAAGTCACAAGGGAAAAAAGTAAATATATATGTATCCCATTATAACCTGAAAGATGTGGGTCTTATAGCCCGGGGAATGAACACGCCACAGCCAGCACCACCAAGCTGTGCTGTACTGACGATGGAATAAGCACCAGCCCTCCGTGAAGAAGGCATGCGGTAAAAGTAATGAGCTGAACAACCTCAGCCCATTACCTTGAATAGAGTTTACTCTTTGTCCTCCCTCTCTATGGCTTGGTAATAGCGTGGGCAAGAAGGAACACGCAGAGACACGTTTAGTCATTTTCAGCATTTTTGGTACCGCAGGAGCAGTTGCTGTAGACTCTGCAACTGTAGGAGGGCTGATCTCTATTGAAAGATCAATACAGCAGCCCTCTATTTCTCATTTTGAAAGGAGCCATTGTCACTTGGCATCAAAATGATGCTTTAAAAATGCTGAATATGGTTTGCTCCTCTCTTTGAGGGCCAGGTTTTACCAGCCTAACCCAGACTGAGTATTATCCAAAGGTGACTTACACCAGCAGCAAGACCCAATGTTTTCACGCATTTAGCTTCAGAAATTTGGAGCAGTAACAATTTTGTTTTTCCTCCTTAAAAAAAGATTTTTTTTCCTATGCATCATTTCCACTGGATCACTTTGGGAGGAAAACGTAGCAGATGAGCACATTCAGGCATTCTGAAATCTCTGTGTATTGAGAACCTTGTACTGAAGAAATGCTTATAGAGCCCTTCAGGACTTTAGGGATGGTATAAAATGGTCACCTTTCTAGTTACAGATTTGCATGCACAAAGTCATTGATAGATAAATTCCAGAGAACTTCACGGTCTCCACCTTACTTCCAAGTAGTTTACAATGTAGATTTATAAAGCTGTAATTAATGACGTGTATCATAGCATCTCTCCCTTCATAATTTCACAGACAGTTACATTAGGGTAAGCAGGATGAGACCAAGATTTTCTCCAGGGAATTCTTCCCACTCCACATTTTCATGCAGCCATTTGACCAACAGAAACAGAAGGAGCTGGATATGATAGAGGTTGCCTTCAGAGGTTTTGGGACTCAAAATCTGGAGACCAAAAAACGTCTGAAAAGGGCTGATGGGTTGTTAGTGTATTTTGAAAGTGAAGTTATTTCTAATAATTGGTGACAGATTTATCCTTGAAATCTGCATGCTTCAATTAAGAAAATGTTGAGCAAACAGCATAAGTCATGAACAAATAAAATGTAAAATAATGATCAGATATAATTTTAAAGGTTCATATAATTTCAGCTTTGTGATTCAGGTTTGAAGAGCCTACAAACTAAGGAGTTGAACTTTGAGAAAAACATACATCTGACACATTCTATGAAGAATGTTAATTTACAATAACTCAGGAGATATTATTAGATATTAAGATATGTAAAACTACTAGTCACTTTTAAAAGAAATCTTGGCCAACTGTGTAGTTTTAAGTCTGTTTTTAATGGTAAAATATGCTCTTTTCAGTAGCATATTACTTTCTAGTACCATGATCCCATGGTACTAGAAAGATGAGTCCTTTTTATCTAATGAACAAATCTAACTATCTTTCTTTATAAAATCTTAGCTGTGCAACCTCTTTCAATCTTTCTGTTTCCCAAGCTCCTTACTTTACAATTAAATTTCTGTTTTCCCAGTATCATCAACACAAAAATCTTGTGTTGGAAGAAAATGAAAAATCCCAAACAGTTCCTAAATGATAATAATCTTCTCACTTCTCACAGAGTTCAGAACAGTAGAATAAAATTAGCACTTTTCACTTAGTTTAGTAATCCAATTAATTAATTAATTAATAACATTAAAGTTATTAATTAATTATACTTCTTTGGATTTTGAGTGTTCCGTTGAATTAGAAACTTTGTGGATAATCATATGCCACAGGAACATCAGGTCATTCTTTAGCTGTCTGTTTTGTATAAAATTAGCCCAAAGGAATGCACCATTACACTTCTAGAAGGGACCTGACAAAAAATGCTGATCATCTTGCATGGTTCAGTTTATAACATTTTGCTTTCAAGTATGTGTTATAGACATAGGTATTAGATGAAAAAATTATACTGCAGGAATACTAAATTCAGACTTCAACTTCTGTTTCTGCAGGATGATTTATATTTCATTTATTCCCATTATTACTGTAATCAATTAATTAGCTTCTTTGTACTCCAAATGTGATAGAAGATCCCCCCATGATAAATGTGAGTGCTGTATTCTTGCCTAAGATAAATATAAATATAATTATACATACAACTAAATTATTATCCTTTGCTAGCTAGAACCTAATAAACACGATGATTTTCCTAAGATGAATTATTTTTCTTTTTACTGTATAATTATGAAGTCAGTTGCTGCTCTGGGAAATGTATTCTGGTTTTAAAGGTCAGACAATTGAAAAACCCATTCTCAAATTAAGTTAAGAGCAATGTTTAGATCTGAAAGAGGACATTCCTCTGCTGAGGAATTCAAGCAGGTTGTTTGCAGAGCACACTGAATGAAAGCCCATTCATTTTTGGAGAGCTTTCTTTTGGAATAGCCTTTGTTTGATCCAACAGGCATCTATCTTGCATGTTCCACTGTGTAACGTGAACCAAGACAGAGTAAAGTGGGGAGAAGCAAGAGATTTACTTCAAAAACTCAGGTTTGACCTGAATGTGCCTCCACAGCACAGAGAGGAGGCTTCAGAACTCCCTGCAGGGGGGCTCAAATTCAATATTTTTCACCTTTCTTAAGGACACGCCTGTCTGTTCTGGGGAAGAGGACGTACGAAATAAGTGGCATTGCAGCTCTACCAAAATACCGAAAGAAAATCATGTAATTAGCCAGAGAAAAGGAGCGTGACCCCAGGCACTAAGTGTGGCAGGTACACCCGCCCTGATAGAGACTGAAACTTCTCGACCGCTGAAAGAAAAGTGTTAAAACTAGAAGCAGCGTTTTGGGGGTCGAGCCGCCCGGCCGCGTGGTGACTGTGGTCACGGTCACGTACACACCTCAGCCAGTGACGACCATCGCGAACACACCTCAGTCGAGGGACAGGAAAGGCAAGGCCCTTGGGTTGACAGACAAGGCCCTCAGCCAATGAAACGCCTCGGTCAAGAGAAGTTTCCGGACCGCTGACCCTCTATGACCACAGATGAGATTCGACCAGGGTATAAATGGAGTCCCGCCAGAGGACAAACCGAGTCGGCCCTCCTCAGAGCGGCGGGTCTGCTGTGGGAGACTCTTCCCTTACGTCAGGACGCCATCGAAGGAAACTCCCCGGGGTCGAGTGCCTCGCCTTATCGGTGAGTGATTTTTGCATTTTGAGTCTTCGTTCTAAGGTTAGACATGGTTATAGCTCGTGTAGTGATAGTTGCCAGCTGACATCCTGAACCTGTAAATAAGTTTGTCACAGTGTTAATGGCCTAATATTACTGTCCAATCTGGCTGTTATATCTCAATGCAGCATAACATTCCTGTTCAATTTGACTGTTACATTTTGCTATCATTAAAGAAAATTGACTTGTGAAATATATCACTGTGTAGTGTTTCTGTGATACTAAGTAGGAAGGAAGAGAATGAAAAAAGGAGGTCTGATGTCCAGTCCCAACTCCTATATTCTTTGTGCGTTTTGGATACGTAAGGTTGGGGATAAAATGCATAGGTAATCCTAAAAATGGAAGTCAGGGTGTCCTGAGTTTGGCAGGCAAGCAGGTAAAAGAAGGAGTACATCATGTTTTTCATTCCCACCTTACAAGGGAATGATCAGTACAGGAGAGGCCACACATGCCTACTTTCGGAAAGGAGTCTCCAAGCCATGGAAGGAATAACCACCCTCTCCTCAGAGCACGGAGCGGTGGGGAGTCTGCGGCTTCAAGCTTCCTCCCAGTCTCTGGCATATTCTATTGTCTCAGCACAGCAGGTCCACTCTAAGGCTATTGGGCCTGAACTTGAATGTAGCACCCTTCATTCTATTTTCTGAGCCACGATTTCAAAAATAAGGTGCAAAACCCACTGTCGCAGTACCCACATCATTCTTGGAGTTAGCTCTATATGGAGCTTGGCATTCAGAAAAAGGAACAATATATAAGCCCTAGAGCTGGAATGTGGTGTGCAGAGGAGGTTGTCACCCTGCCACTCAAAAATTCACTGAGAAAAATGTGCCTGGCTCCCTGTGGGCCCTTTCAGAGCTCTGGCTTATAAAAATAAGTACCTATCAAATATCACATCTCTAGAGACATCTTCGTAAGAGCTGAAGAAACTGGCAATCAATCACACTACAATAAAAATACTCTTATGGGCCTTATTCCCCAAGGTTTAAATAGAATTTTTAACCCACTTTCACCCTGGTAGGAAAAGACATGAAAAAACATACCAACCCAAAACTTAGGATTCACATTTTAAAGCCAAAATAACTCCATTGTACAAAAAAAAAAAGTAACAGTCTGTCATTTAAGTTACCACTTAAAACTTCAGAGTTACTTTCCCATTTTGATTGATGCTGTCTCTGATATTCTCAGCAAGCAACAGCTGAACCCTTCATAATTAAATGAAGACATCCAAGAGGTTGGGTTTTGGGTGCCTGTGGTGGAAGTTCCTGGACGTGTTGTTAAGACAGAATGGCATGTTACATACAGTATATACAAGACTTCAGACAGAGGAAATGAAATGAAGGCAAGCTGATTACAACTTTCACACTACATACAGTACCGGAGTGATACAAATGCCAGAGGAGAACACAGTGACAGCTGCTAGAGAAACTGTTCACTACTGCAAACCTTTGGCTGCTATATGACACGTAATACTAGGTGTCTTAATGGAAAATTGTTGTGAATGCTGTGACACTGACAGCTAAGACTGCCTGGTAGAAGAGCCAGTGATTACTGGACTCCCAGAACAACTTTGGCATTTTTAGAAAAAACCCCTTCCTTTTATGTGTTTGCACTTTTTTTAATTGTTATTGTTGCTATGACTAAAGTTTAATGCAAAAGCTCAACGGGTAATTTTTTAAAAAAGTGAACAGCATCAAAACAGGATGAAGTTTCAGGCAGGAGAATGGTTGTAACAGTGAAGTCCCCTCCATTCCACTCAGCTGTTAAATATAAAGACCATAGAGATGTCGAGGTGACCTGTGGGCAGCAAGATTAAGACACATTGTATTTCCCTGGGCTATTGTCACAGGAAATTCTCTGTCTCTCGTTTCACATAATTGTTAGAGATTCCCTCTCTAATCTTTTTTTTTTTTCCTACATTGAATGCTTTAGCTCCAGCAGAGAAAAACATATTAGCTTATGTCTCACCAACCATATTAAAATCACAAATCATGTTTGGGGACCAGATGTACAGGCAGATTGAACATAGTGGGGAATCACGTATTTCAAAAATCTACACGAAGAGTTGTTGGAATCTGGGTACTTCTATCTTACATTGTCACTTTTACCACCATCACATCAATATTTTTCCCAAGGGATAGAGATTTTTTTTTTTCCATATTTTGGCAACATCTTAACATTTCTCCATTTGCAAAACCTTATGCACAATGCCGTGGCTTAAACAAGACCTGTTTCCATTCACAGTCTTACTGAGGGGTTTGTGTCATCTGAAAGTCCACATCCATCCAACTGGAGCCATGTGTGTTCCCCCAGGGGGTTCCAAGCTGCAGTTACCTAGCAAGAACAAGGGACCTACAAGCAAGAGAAAGGCTACATTTGTTTCCGATTATACCCAGTGACTTCAGTCAGATTGTCTGGGACATTAACAGAATTGCAGATTTTGGCCTCAAGAAGCCAGTTAACGTCTGACATTATTTACTTACAGATAGTCTAACAGCCATTAACTCAAATTACTCTCCCTCTCACTTTGACTTCTCCAGAATCAAGGATGAGCAAAAATGGTGGCATATATCCAGTTCCTGAATCTACTTCTGGTGTTTGAATGAAATATTTCTGATGTCCTTACTTATCGTTCCACTGTTAAGTGGTCAAGTTTGAGAATAAAGCTCACAAGAGTAATGAAGGTGAAAAATCCCCTGATACATTGTTATAATGTAAATATATATACATCACATATACGTATTTTATATATCTCTCTGTATACACATATATGATGTATTAATGTTCAATAAAACCTGCTTCTAGGTTATATTGTGGTATAATAATTTGGGGCAGTAAAAACGCCTGTGTTACATCCTGTCATACTTCTCCATTCGTATGATAGAATATTTATGAAGGAGCTATGTTATTTGAGAAAATAGTGTCAGTTTAGGTTTACATTCCACCTGTAAGAATCTCGGTGTGACATGAAGCTAATTTTTCCCCATTTTCCTGTCCTTTGCTCTGAACAGAAAGACTCTGTATGTGAAAAAAAGGCGTAGTCTCAAAGGCCTCTTTGACTGGCCTGAGACAGCACAGCTCAAGGGTGGTTTTGCATGTGGAATCAAAGTAGGTGCTAGAAAACTCCAGACTGTGGGAGAAGTGGAAGAGGAAAATCACCTTTGCCTTTCACTCGGCATACAAGCCAAACCCGTGTCCTGTGCTATCCTCAAGTCTTCTTTGGGGCCTGATAAAAGAAGAACTAATGTCCGTCTTGTGATTCCTGTGATAATTTCCTGGTGTACATGCTATTCTTTACTTTGTAGAGTTGATGGAACATGGGAACCACTGGAAGTGCTAGTGTGGACTTCAGAAAGCTCCTGTGAATACCCATGTTTGTGTCTGCATGATCACACAGGTGATGTTGTCAGTTTGAGCCCTCAGGAATTTCTCAGAGAAACAGAAAAATACAAAATATGATAAAAGAGTTAGACTTATATAATACCTTGATATAATGTGTTTCATTTGTATATCTGCACTTAAAGCAGGGATAGCTAGTAATTTCCACACTCCATTCAGGAGAACTAAAGCACAGAAATACTAAATGCTTTGCCCAATGTTACCTTGTGTAGCAAAAGTGACTGGAAAGGAAGCCCAGTCACCTGATTGCAGCCTTGTGGTATATACTTTGAGCCGAATGTGTTATGGTATTTCCAAAAAACACAGTACAAAAGGCTTAATAGAAGAAAGTTCCACTTTAAATAATGAAAAAAGTGCTTCAATTTAATTATTTAACCAGTCGTTATTAACTTACAAAGGTATTTTTTCACTACCTGTGGCAGAGAGAGGGTGAGAGACAAAAGTGAGACTACCTCACATGTGCTCATGAAGTAGAGTTTACAGTGAAGTAGAGTTTATAGTGACAGAGGCAATTGTCACTTGATGGTGCTGTGGCTCCATGGCTGTCTTTTTCCAGCTTTTCCATATTACCACATCTCAGATGCAGAGTGTAAATCTTCTCCAGCAAACACAGATCTCAAAAGTTCAAATAAAGACCATAATATCAAAAGTGCCTTTAGCATGGAGCCAACCAACAGCAAGGCACTCAGGTCTGAGGAAAAGATATATTCTCTGTCAGTGTATAGTGGGTGCTCGATGGACAGCTTACAGAATGGATACAGTTAGGTTCCAAGTGCTAAATGTAAAGAAGAAATATAAGAAGATGATGAAACAAGTCATCTGAAACCAAGAACTGAAAGTTTAAAATGTCACCAACATTTTCACTCCAATTTTACATCACTTTTTCATGTGTCTTGACATTGACTTTGGATACAAGTGGTAAACCTTTGAAGCTGGACAGTGAGTTGTAAAAGCAAATGGAAAAGCTCACTCTTTAGAATGAGCATAGCTGTCAAACATTTACACCTACAGAGAGAACATTAGCATAATTAGAATAACTCAAACAATGACATTTTTAGAGGCGTTTTGGAAAGAAGATTGAAGTTTTCAGGTAAGATAGTTACCTAAAAGTATGTTTAGATATTAATGCACAGGTTTTCATTAACCCCTCTCCCCAAACAAAGTCCCAAACCCATAATCTTTTAACAAAATCAATTTTCTGTTTTCTTGGTTATTTTTATTTGGAGATGGAAAAGAGGCAGCTGGGCAAAATAAATATAGAATGCCTGATTAGTAACATTGCCCATCACTTCCATTTTTAAGACCCTGATTTTGTTTGTTTATAAGTTTGCCAAACTTCAGCCATCTGGACTGAAATTTCCCAGCCTGTAGGCTGATTAAAAGAAAAGGAAAAAAAAAAAAAAAGGGAATAAAGCTATCCAGGCATTTTTAGGGATTAGAATACAAGAGAATACTTTGTTCCACCATTGTAAAAGAAAAAAATGGCGACATTTTCTTTGAAAATTCTGGTCCTTTTTCTGCTGTAGTGAGAGGACTTGAAATGTAGTAGAGAGAGGGCCCATATAGGAAATGTGACTCTTTTTTCTGTTACGAATATCTGCACAAGTAGGTCAAATGTAAAGACTTTTATTTTTTTAATGTTGCAGTACACACATGCCCTCTGAAGACTTGTTTGCTTTAAAAATTTGAAATCTTCAGAGATTTCAGTCCCACTGGTCATGCTTCAATCTGGGGACAGAGTCCTTGAATCTATAGCTGGGCTCCTGTGGGCCACACAAAGTGCCTGTACTGATTGTGCATAATCCTGATTTTCCATGGGGCTGTTTTGAGCACTTAACTTTGCAACTCAAAGAATATACTTTTAATGAGCAGTTTTAAGTAAAACCTGTGCTATACACAATATCACGAGTGGTGGATTCTTTTGAGAAGAATAATATTGAAGATTAAGCTTATCAGAGACGTGCAGTTTTCTGTATGTTTCCCGTGGAACACAGAGATAGTAATCCTGATATTTTTAAAGTATACTTATTTTTTTCGCAACACACACAAAAAGGGATCTATTTTGATGAGATATTGTATGGTAGCTTTGAACTAGGTTTTACACCTCAGGATGTTTTCTGTAGGCTTTACAGGACTACTATCTAGAAGGGTTTTCTTAATAGGAAGAGACAGTCTGAGGATGTGTACAATGAACTAGATCTTGTTCAATTTTTGCTTCTGCTATAATCTGTGAAGTTGGGCAGCATATTTAAGTACTTAAACAAATGCATGCATTTAAAATTATCTTTGACTTCAACAAATACTTAAGTATCTGTCAGATAGATAGTGGCAAAATGGAGTCTTGACTATTTTACAGTCTCCCTGCTACAAAATAGGGATGGGATTTTCCAGTGTATCCCTTCCTGTTTTTCTGCAGATTATTTAGATTGTAGAAACATTTCACTTCCTTCGTGTACAACATTATCAACCACTTATAAAGCTTTGCATACTTACGTAGTATAAGAGCACACATTTAATGCCTTAAGCACGCATTTAATATCTTACACAGCAGATTAAGCATTCAACATTTTGCATAAATATAACTGTCGTGATTTCTGGTAAGGTTTTAGTGAAAATCAGAATAGTGTATGAAGGATGAACTGCAAAGAACAGACAGATATGTTCAGAATACTTGCTGTGAGAAATGCAGAACTGATAGCAGAAGCTTGTAAGAGTAATCAAACAGCAGACTCATGAGGACAAGCATACCACCATAGTTATGATGAATATAATGAATAAAAAGGAGTAAGGTACCCTTGATGTATAATGAAGAATATAAACAAAAAAAAAAAGAAGAAAAATGCTTACACTGTGAATTTCCAAGCAGTAGCATAGCAAAATTAAGGATATAAAAAACCTGCTGGAAGTTGGCAGTTCAGAAGGGAAGAGATATTAACCCCAGGGTGATTTCCATCTGTTACTCCTAACTAATTTGAACCAGCTGAAGTCAGGCAATGTAATATAAGTATATGTATACTAGACAAAATTATAACTTTAACTCCTTTACACCCATACAATGTATTATAAAAGTAGGTTTTATTTTACCAAGGAGGAAAAAAAAAAAATTCTTTTTGCTTTGGTTCTTTCTTTTATCTTCCATACCATCTTCTGTGTATTTCAAATATATCTAGTCATTAAGTAGTTGATGCTCTAATGAACTTAAATTACTGTTGCAATGAATGATAATTAAAAATCAGTGTATAACAATCAATCAGCCATCTTTCTATTCTGATCTTGGGTGTAGCTTCTAAATGTTGCTATAAACAGATTAGTGTAATGATATACCTTAAACTGAAAAAAAAAAAAAAAATCATTCTGAATTTTAGCAGAGTTAGGGATTTTTCTGTATTTTACTTCTGACTTTATTTTGTTCTTCAGTAGGCAGAAATAGAGATGAGTGCCTTTCAGAAAATGCATAGTAACAATCCTGTACTACTGTGCAATGTGTAAAGGTCATGGTGTATCTGCGCTAAGGGCAAGAAACTACATCCAGATTTCCAAGCTTAGCTCCTCCATCCCCATACTCCCAGTGCCCTGCATTTAGGAGTGGGAGTACCATTTATTTTATAAACAAAACAAGCTTTTTTTTTTTACTTTGCCAAAGCCAAAAATAGCAGTTTCAGTTCTGTATCTATGGCTTTGGAAATGTGTACAAAGTAACTCAGTAAGCACAGTATTTTTAATTGATTTAAAAGTAACAATTCCAAAAGAATTGGTGTGTCAGGATCATTTATTTATATATATTTGTGTATATTTATACAGCCTGTGTTACAAAACCCATGAGAATTACCTAATGAATCTAAACTATAAACATTTTTCTTTCCACTGGGAAGGGAGGCAGGTGGATATGCACTGCCAGAAGTACTAACCAACCCATTTGTCATTTGGGTGGATCTGCTGCGGAGGCCTGTGTTACTCTGAGGGCAGAAGAGAGAAATGACACCTGGACATGCTCAGCACGAGGAGTTGAGGGCCTTCTAATACCGCCTTTGCTCTGTGCTTTATAGCGCCAAGCTCACAAAATTAATCCGAAGGCATAAATGCACACATTCACACACTGAACGCAACATAAAACCACTTAAGCAGTCAGATATTTATTGTTCTTTGCCCCACAAAAGACAGAGATAAGTGGCTGTTTCTCCTAAAGCTTTTTTTAGAGCCAGCTTGACAGAAGTTCCAGCAAACTGTAACCACAGTACCCTCAGCAACCCTTGCATCCGACTGCTGGATCTGGTAGGGCTGAAGTTATCACATAGCAGCAAACTGTCAGCGTAATTTGTATCCCCTTCTGCATCTACAGAGATCTGACATGTATTGGTTGATGATTTATGCTTACCTACCACAACCAGCCGTAGCGTAAGTTTTATTGGAGTGCAAGGCTACGCTTTTCCCTCTGCATCCCGTAAGAAGCCCCGTCCCCCTTTAGTCAGCAGCCCCCTTTAGTCTGCCAGGCTTTCTGGGGAGAGCTGCTTGACTCCCCTCTGGATTTCACCCCACAGCAAGGAGCTGCTCGGTCTTTGACCATCTGAGGAGTCACAGATTCGGGTGTCCCGCTTCCCCTCACCATGTTATGGGGTTTCCTCTGCCCATCACTGCTCCTTCAGCCCCCCCGGGTCTCTGCGTGCGGCGGTTGGCACGTAACCTACGAGCAACTGCAAGCTGCTGTGCGAGACCTGAAGACCCTGTCATGTATAAAGGCCAGGAATCATCCTCTAAGCATGAAAATGTTGTCCCTCCTGATATTATTTGCCTAAATAGTTAAATGACCTTTTACTTTTGTTTCAGTATCATGAAAATAGTTTATACATAAAGGGCTGCTTCTTAATCCAGAAGACTAGATGAAGTCCTTCCAACCAAATGATTAGCCTGAGAGCTTGGATGGTTACACTGACAAATAAAAGAAATGAGGGATTAGAATTACAAATCAACCAATCAATTATTTAAAAAAAATAATTACCCTCTTCCAAGAGCATTAGATTTATTTTTATTTATTTATTTTGCAGTAGCAGAGATAATACCATTGCACTATGCATAACGGAAGCAATTAGACTAGCTACACAGGAACCATGTCTGGCGAGTATAAAAGATCTTCATTAAAGTCTACTGAACACCATCAGGCAGGTAAGGGAAGGACTGAAATAGAAGAACAAGTTCTTTCTCTTTTCTTGAGATAATAGTTTGACATTCAGTCTTGCAAAACTGCCTACACAGCCTAGAAGATGGTAAATGAATTGTAGGATTCAGACTTAATGTGATAGACAGGACTTAATCCAGTCCTGGCTTGCATGTTTTTTAACATGGAAAAATTCTTTCCTCGTAGGAATCCCTGAAAATTTATCTTCTATATCACATAGTCCAACCACAAGATCTCATCATCCTTCTTCATTCACAAATTCACTTAACAATTTCTATGCATTTTATGCAGCTTCATAAGAATTAATATGAAACCGTTTTTTTTTTTAAAAAAAAACTTGCAGAGATGAAACTAAAGGAAAAAGTTAAGACTTAAGAGAGTAAGACAGTCATTAATCAGAAGGAATATCATGCTTTTATTAGCAGAGAGAGTCAGGATAGTCATATTTGCAGCCTTCTACTCATCCTGCGATGTTGTTTGGCCAGTTTATAATGTAGGCAAGCACCTGTGTTACTGTTGCTACCTTCCAGTTTCCAAATGTTCATAGTTTGCCTTCCAGGTGATAGTGCAGCAAATATACACCCAATAACACTTTCTTCGTGTACTGTGTTGTTTTAATGTTCTTTCTATTAAAATGATTTCTATTACAAAGTGGATATTATCATTGTTGACTCTAATGACATGTAACGTGATATAAAACTATTATGATGTAAGTGGTATCAGAGGTTTTATATTCAGCATAGATTATTAATTGATGCTATCTCAGTATGCTCAGTGGGGTGAAATGGAGGAGCAATAAATAGCAATAGCTCTGGTGGCCTATATTCACATCTCATGCTGGATTCATTCCAAAGCCAGTCCTTCATCTTGTTATGAATGGTCATCTCGGCTGGAGCCCTGAAAATGGCCAGATACAATGCGAAACATTGCTTTCTCATTTCAAAACTGACTGTAGAAACAGATGTACCTTTTCCATGCCAAGCTAGCGGACCAGGAACGGTGGGAGAAAACTTTGATCTCAACCAATTAACTCAGGATTTTCAATTAATGGGTGATTTTATAGTAGTATTTCTTGAGGAAAATAGAGAAAGCATATTGGTGGTGATTATATATGCTCTAAAATTACTTAGAGTCAGCCATAACACCTACCAATCGTTACTCTTCTGCTTTGGTGTACAAACTTTTCCTAAACCAAAAAACAGTTGAGTAGTTTTAGTCATAGAATCATAGACTAGTTTGGGTTGAAAGTGACCTTTAAAGGTCATCCAGTCCAACCTCCCCCTGCAGTGAGCAGGGACGTCTTCAACTAGATCAGGTTGCTCAGAGCCCCGTCCAACCTGACCTTGAATGTTTCCAGGGATGGGGCATCTAAAACCTCCCTGGGCAACCTGTGCCAGTGTTTCGCCACCTTCACCATAAAAAATTTCTTCCTTATATCCAGTCTAAATCTATCCTCTTTTAGTTTAAAACCATTACCCCTTGTCCTATTGCTACAGGCCCTACTAAAGTCTGTCCTTATCTTTCTTATAAGCCCCCTTTAAGTACTGAAAGGCTGCAATATGGTCTCCCCAGATCCTTCTCTTCTCCAGGCTAAACAACCCCAACTCCCTCAGCCTGTCCTCATAGGAGAGGTGTTCCAGCCCTCTGATCATTTTTGTGCCCTCCTCTGGACCTGCTCCAACAGGTCCATGTCTTTCCTGTGCTGAGGACTCCAGAGCTGGACACAGTACTGCAGGTGGGCTCTCACCAGAGCAGAGTAGAGGGAGAGAATCCCATCCCATCCTGCTTCTTTTGATGCAGCCCAGGATATGGTTGGCTTTCTGGGCTGCGAGCACATGTTGCTGGCTCATGTCCAGCTTTTCATCCACCAGTACCCCCAAGTCCTTCTCCGCAGGGCTGCTCTCAACCCCTTCATCCCCCAGCCTGTATTGATGCAGGGGCTTGACCCTGGCCCAGGTGCAGCACCTTGCATTTGGCCTTGTTGAACCTCATGAGGTTCACATGGGCCCACTTCTGAAGTTTGTCCAGGTCCCTCTGGATTGACATCCATCAGGCATGTCAACCACAACACTCAGCTTGCTGTCATCTGCAAATTTGCTGAGGGTGCACTTGATCCCACTGTCTATGTCATCGATGAAGATATTAAACAGTACTGGTCCCAAAACGGACCCCTGAGGGACACCAGTCGTCACTGATCTCCATCTGGACATTGAGCCGTTGACCACTACCCTCTGGATGTGACCATCCAGCCAATTCCTCATCCACTGAACAGTCCATCCATCAAATCCATATGTCTCCAATTTAGAGAGAAGGATGTTGTGGGGGACCGTGTCAAAGGCCTTACAGAAGTCCAGAGAGATGACATCCATCGCTCTTCCCTTGTCCACTGATGTAGTCACTCCATCATAGGAGGCCATGAGGTTGGTCAGGCGAGACTTGCCCTTGGTGAAGCCATGCTGGCTGTCTCAAATCACCTCCCTGCCCTCCATGTGCCATAGCATAGCTTCTAGGAGGATGTGTTGCATGATCTTCCCGGGCACAGAGGTGAGGCTGAGAGGTCGGTAGTTCCCAGGGTCCTCCTTTCTACCCTTTTTAAAAACGGGTGCTGTGTTTCTCTTTTTCCAGTCACCAGGGACTTCACGTGACTGCTATGGCTGTTCAAATACCATAGAGAATGGCTTGGCAACTACATCAGCCAATTCCCTCAGGGCTCTGGAGTGCATCTTGTCAGGTCCCATAGACTTATGTATGTTCAGGTTCCTCAGGTGGTCACGAATGTGATCTTCTTTTACAGTGGGAGTGACTTTGCTCCCCCAGTCCCTGCCTTGAGGTCCATCCACTTGAGAGGTGTGTGGGAAGAGAGGTTGCTAGTGAAGACTGAGGCAAAAGTGTTAAGTACATCGGCCTTCTCCTTGTCCGTTGTTACCAGTTTGCCAGTCTTGTTCATTGGGGGGGTAGGCTTGCTTTCTTTGACCCAGCCCACCAAGTCCCAATCCAAATAAGAATAATCAAATCTTACGTATCCTTATTAGCAAAAAAATAAAAACATCATCCTGTTACTACAGTGACAAAGTGTGTCAATATAGCAACAAATTGATATTCTCAGGCTTCCATTCTTCTCTCCCTTCATAAAGTGTTATGACAGACAAACAATGAAGTTGGCTTTATTTTCAATAGAGTATGCATTTATTTCAGTTTGACTGTTTTCCATTTGTACAACAAAAGGGAATCATATTAAATGTTTCCTTTAAAGTATTTTATTTTAAAATATAGCTTCTGGATTGTATTTAATAGCAAACCAGGGATAAAAAAAAAAGTTAAACAGCTACATAAAACAGAAATTGGAAACTGCTGTGAAATTGTATCTAATGCAACAACTCTCCATGCACGCTAGTCACAGAACTGAGTATTAGATTGGCAGATTTGCTCTTTTGTCTCCTTAAAGGGCTGTGAGCACAGCAAGAAGTAGTCTCAGTGCTTGCTCTGAGGCATAAATCACTGTGAAAACAACATCTTACTCTGATAAACTGGTTTAGCCCGCAGAACTTCCTTAGGTGTCTTGTGTAGCTTTTGTTTAATTGCATTCTAGTTCCTCTTTAGATAAAAGAATTTCAGGTAATGAGATAAAAGATACCTAGATTTGTTATTAATCTAGTGCATTGGTGCCCTGTGGCAAGTAAGTTACTCCTGGAGAAAGGAGTGAGGAAAGCCAGGGATATACACGACCCCACAATAACAGAGTGTGTTTGCAATGTTTAATCTATTGTCTATTGCATGCATATGCAATGTTTATATATATAAGTATATACTCTTTATCTATATAAATATATAAAAATATAAATGTATAATGAGCTACAGATCCAGTGCCACGTATCTAATGGTTTATAGCAGACATTACTTTGAAAGTGTGGTCGATAGAGTGGTACTTGGCATGCATGGTATATTCTGAGCCTTCCACAGTATAGGTTGCATGGTTGTTATCCTGTCAACAGAGACTTTTGCTTGTGTATAACACTAGAAGAACATTCCTGATGGATCTGGACAGAATATCTACACTCAAATTACATATTTTTGAGCATTTGAGCTCTATTTTAAAATTTTGTTCTGATTTTTGTTACATTCATTAATAAAATTCATTTTAGAAGACAGCTTACTGCTGTATAGCACATTCTTAGAGGAAAACTGCCTGTGTTAAGCAAACCTGAAAGATGCTAAGTGGTTGACAAAAATACTGTGCAACACGCAGTTTACTTTTAGGAAACTGCAAATGACTGTGAATAGATGTTACTAAGCTGCTTCCATTGGTTTCTTTCCCATGTTGTGATGTACGCTGCTTTCTGCATTAGTACACACATCCTCAGATGTCTGGGACAGTCATAAACCAGGATGCAGAATGAAAGTTACAGAAATACTACACTAGATGGGCAATGGATGTACTCCATACAGCTGATTCTGTGTTCCTTTTTTTAAGCCTAAATATGATGAGGTTCAAATCTAGCTGATCATTTTCTGAATCCATGTACATGCCTGCCCCCATTTTCCCTTCTGTTCAGTTGTACATTACTGTTTGTATTTGAGACAAAGCGAATAAGAACACAGCACCATTGCTTTATGATTTAAGTGGCTACAGGTTCCAAATATTTAGGAATGAAAGAAATCCAGAAATTGCCTATATTTATTCAGTTATGGGAGACATTGCACTTTCAGTTATCCTAATAGTTGGTTACTGGAATAAATCTCCTTGTGCTGAAGTACAAGCTATTCTTGACAAAAGAATTAAATGATTGAAACTTATTCTTTCTCAAAAAATAAATTTAGGAATCTCTAAAAAAAAATATTTTTTTCACTCTTTCTTAATTCTTGTTTTAACTTTACTAGAGAGATATTTATCTTCTATCACCGAATTATTGTTGTCATTCTGGAGGACTGATTATCTCATTTTTCTATGGACACCTCAATGGTTAATCCTTGACTTGTCTTGGATGTGATACAGCCTTCTCCTGAGTGTCCTCACGATTACTACATTTGCTGATAAAAAATGCTGTACTGGAATAGATCTACCATCCATCCAGTTCAGCATCTTTTCTGCAGAAAAGCTGTTTATATTGACCATAACTAAACTGAATCATAGATGGTGAAATCTTTTCCCCCTTAGGTGATATTGAGGTCACCTGCTTCCATGAAGATCTCTTTTCAGTTCCCAGTAAATATCGGATTAGGATTTCAGACATAAGATTTTGTTTGCTTTCAATATTTCATCTGTTGGGGTTAATTTGTAAAGTGAACACACACACAATTTTCCTTATAAAGGTTTTGGTTTAATTTTATTTTTTTATTTGATACATTTCTAATTAAGCTGCAACTACACATCCTTTTTATGGCTCCAGCTACTCCATGAAAGAAGTTTATCAGCCCCAGGCCATCACTTGATTGGTTGTCCCTGACAGTGAATGACCGAGGATGACCATCGCCTCAGATCTGCCAGCTGATATACTCATTTGGTTCAGGGAAAATAAGCCAGGTTAGTTTAAAACATTTCGATAGGGCCACTGCCACATTATTCATTTTGATTGAAAGTTTATGGAGCAGATTAACTGGCAGACTGGAGAGGCCATAACCGCCAGAAGGTGAGACATGGCAAGATGATGGAGACTGGGACTGATAGCTCTCCAGTGGCACACCAGAACCTGAGAAAGTCATGTGTCTGTGTGATTTGTTGTGCTGTGATTTTGTTATGTTCCTTGACAAGATATTTTTATTTGGAATCTATGATGAAAGGAGACCTCTGAGCTCTCCCTCTTTCTTGTTACTGGAGCTAATGATTTCCAAGCTTACATTACAGAGCTTGAAATGGCGAATTACAGAAGTGTTCCATATTCACCCACTATTCCTCATGACAGGGAAGGAAAGTTCCCATTTTCCAGATGATGAAGGAACAGTACCACTGCCAGTTTTTCAGCAATTTTTTTCTGCCTGGCAAATTGGTGCGAATATATTAGTCTTCTGCAGCAGCAGGACCAGAATGTTTTTCAGCTGGGTAACCATGCCCATTTCATCTCAGTTCTCTCTTTTAGTTGCTCAGCTGGTAGCAGAGCATTAACAGCAATTTACATTTCATCTCATCACTGATTGATCCCATTCACCCAGTTAACACCTCTGTCACAGAACAATGGAAGTATTCTCTAAAATATTGTTCTTGGCTCAATAGGATCGATTAAATATAAATGCCTGTTACTGTTCTGTGTTTCAATGTGTCTGGCTAGCTGCTAGCCCTCAAGCTGCCTGAAATTTTATAGTGCATCATCATCATTTTTTTTTCCTTTTAACTGGAAGTGAAAAACTTGGAAACCAAAAGAAGAAAAAAATGTTATTTTATACTTTTAGCAATCGATGTTATATGGCACGTTTTACTAAAGCACCATTTTGTTTTCTGGGGATTCATGGTGGTATTATTCAAATATATTTTGATATTAAACCAACAGAGGTTTGACAGAGGTTTCCTGTTCCTCTCCTTGTCTGTCAGAAATCAGCCAACATGAACAGCAGCCACTTTGCCTCCCATTCTTCTGTAGGCTAGTTGTAAGTTACATATATACAGGCTTGCATCCTGGAAAAATGAATGCAAAATTATTCATCTGTTTCTAGGAGGTGTTATGAAATTTAAATGACAATGTGTTAGCTACAATTCTTAAGGCACTGCTCAGTGTCAGAAACATATTTATTTCAATGACCGTATGGCAACATCAGCAAAGAGTATGCCTTAAGAAGCCTTGGGCTATTGCTCTAACCAGTCTGGTTCCATTCCTTGCCAGTATGGAAAGTAAACTGGTGAGCCAAAGGTGAAGGAGAAACTCTGGCTTGTACCTCCCCAAACACGGGACCTCTCTGGAGTAGTGTTTGCCTTCTCTTTCCACACACACTGCACGCTGCACAGAAAGCGTTTCTAATGTTTGCTATCATCACTGTTATTCATATCACATTTATTGTAAAGAAAGTTTCAGAGCAAAGAAAGACCTCCTCTGTCTTTTGGAGCTCTGTTTTTGACTACCTAACCTGCCGTTTGGAGCTCAGAGTTGGGATAGCTGCACAGTAGCGTTGACAGATCTGCTTATAGCTGAGTATCTTGCACTGAACAAATGCTCTCATCCTTCTACTTTTAATCAGCCCACAGACTATCTCATCTTGAGTCTCCAGCTGGGGTTGCTGGTATGGTCATAACAGGTATTAGCTAACTGTTCTGTAAAGCTCATGATCCATGAAACCTGGGGTTTGGTGGCTTTCTACAGGGAACACCTATGATGTAATAATACAAATGAGACACTCATTAACTGGCAACTTGAGTAATATCTGAGAGAATTTTGTCTTTTCCTGGATACCAACACTTCCTAGAGTATTTGTGTAACACCAAATTGTTTTGAAAGTGTTTCATGTAGGGGAAGACATGTTTTTTTCATACATTTTGGTACTGCTTACAGTTTTTTGTTCAGAAGGCCATTTTGCAGAGACAGAAAATGGCCAAAACTTCAACTAGAAGCTGCATTTTAGAGAAACAATTGTTGCATGAGAGTATGGAAAGTTATTCCAAAGCCTGACACTTTGTGTAAGTAAAACCTTGTGTTGCTTTTAATTTGTTTTGGTCTTTTGTTTTGTGGTGGGGTTTTTTGTTGGTTTTGTTTGGTTGGTTGGTTTGGTTTGGTTTCTTCACTTTTGAACCACTAAGAGTTGCTCTGGTATTACTCATTCTAAGCCATTTATTTGCTACTGAAAATATTAATGGACGATTTATGGAGTCAAAAACACATACTTAAGTCTTCCTGATTAATGAATGTAGCTAGAACCACATAGATAATGTTTAATTGCTAAAACATAAGCTGCCTTAATTGTCTGATCACTACTGGGCATATTTGTGGCACTGAGAAGGTCTTCCAGCTTGGCAGCCCAATAAACTTATGAAATATTAATCAATTAGTATTGTATATAAAACCACAAATCTGTGCATTTCTTATTGCTAGCTGTAATATAGACAAGTATTTATTCTACCTAAATTGTCAGGGTTTTTTTATGTCTAAAATATATTGCTCTAGTAATAATGACAATAAGCATTCTTTTATCTGATTTATTATCTAATTGTACTATTTCACAAACCTCTCATTTCAGAAAGTCATGATAAAGACACAAACCAGGTCTCAACATGAGCAATTTCCTATTTTGGTATGACAGTTCTCTTAAGAATGTTATATTTTTGCAGTACTGAAATAATACAGAAATGAGAAGTTGAGGGGAATCAGTAATACTGTTGATCATTTAGTGCTTTTAGAATAATACACATTTTCATCTGTTAGACCTCCTGGTTTGGAAGATCCAGGGATTTTATTTGTATTCTGCATAGTGTTTGGCACAATGGGGGGAATGACCTAATCTGAGGTCTGTAAACACTGTTGGAAAGCAAATAATTCTACTAGACAGCCATAACAAGGGAAAATTAATGAGACATCTTCACAGAGAGTAAAAGATACACAATCCAGAAGATGTACTAGTGAAGATAGTTTTTCTTTCAGGAAGGTTCTTTTTACAAGAAGTATAACTGCATTTTTTTTGTAGCTACACACACATTAATGTATTAGCAGAATTAATGAAAACTCTTTGGGGCTTACATATAACAGTATTTATATGCCTCTTCCTATACACAAAACCACAGTTCTCCCCTTTCTTGGGTCCTTTACACTTCCAATAGCAAGGATAAATTTTAAAGTAGCTATGAGAGTTTAAATGCACTGGAGCACAGCAAAAGGAGCTAAAAGGGATGGAGAGTACTGAAGCTAGGGAAATTCTCTAGGTCATATGGAACATCTCTAGTTCATATGCACCATTCTCATGGTCACATGGAACAGATAGGAACAGCCTCATGTTCGCAGGCTCTGGTCCCCAGGAGGGACTTCAACCACCCTGATATCTGCTGGAGGGACAACACAGCAGGGCGTAAGCAATCCAAGAGATTCCTGCGTTGGCAGTAAGTTCCTCCACGTGATAGAAGAGCCAATGAGAAGAGGTGCTTTGCTGGACCTCATACTCGCCAACAATGATGAGCTTACTGGGGATGTGAAGGTCAAAGGCAGCCTTGGCTGCAGTGACCATGAGATGGTGGAGTTCAGGATCCTGAGGGCAGGCAGGAGAGTGAAAAGCAAGCTCACAACCCTAGACTTCAGGAGAGCAGACTTTGGCCTCTTCAAAGATCTGCTTGGGAGAGTCCCATGGGCTAAGGTCCTGGAGAGATGAGGGGCCCAAGAAAGCTGGCTAATAGTCAAGGATCACCTCCTCCAAGCTCAAGAGAGCTCCATCCCAACAAATAGGAAGTCAGGCAAAAATGTCAGGAGGCCTGCATGGACGAACAAGTCTAGTTGCTCCTAGACACACTCAAACACAAAAAGGAAGCATACCAAGGGTGGAAGCAAGGACAAGTAAGTTGAGGAATACAGAAACATTGTCCAGGCATCCAGAGATTAAGTTAGGAAAGCTAAAGCCCAAATGGAATTGAATGGCCCTGATGGCCAGGGACATCAAGGACAACAAGAAGGGCTTCTATAAGTATATGGAAGACAAAAGGAAGACTAGGGAAAATGTGGGCCCATTGTTCAGTGGGATAACGGATGGGATTACAGAGGACTTAGAAAAGGCTGAGGTACTGAATGCCTCCTTTGCCTCAGCCTTTACTAGCAAGATCAGCCTTCAGGAATGCCAGGTCCCAGAGACCAGGGGGAAGGGTTGGAGGAGGGAAGATGTACCCTTGTTGGAAGAGGATCAGGTCAGGGAATACGTAAGCAAATGACATGAATAAGTCCATGGGCACTGATGGGATGCACCCACAAGTGCTGAGAGAGCTGGCAGATTTCATTCCATAATCTTTGATCTATCATGGTGACCGGGAGAAGTGCCAGAAGATAGGAAAAAAGCAAATGTCACTCCTATCTTAGAATCATAGAATCATTTAGGTTGGACAAGACCTTTAAGATTGAGTCCAACCATCAACCATGCCCACTAAACCATATCCTGAAGTGCCTTGGCTACGCGCTTTTTGAATACCTCCAGGGATGGTGACTCAATCACTTTCCTGGGCAGCCTGTTCCAATGCTCGACAACCCTTTCAGTAAAGAAATTTTTCCTAATATCCAATCTAAACTTCCCCTGCCGCAACTTGAGGCCATTTCCTCTCGTCCTATCTCCAGCCACTTGACAGAAGAGACCAGCACCCACCTCACTACAACCCCCCTTCAGGTAGTTGTAGAGAGCGATCAGGTCTCCCCTCAGCCTCCTTTTCTCCAGACCAAACAGCCCCAGCTCCCTCAGCCGCTCCTCATCAGACTTGTGCTCCAGGCCCCTCACCAGCTCGGTTGCCCTTCTCTGGACACGCTCCAGCCCCTCCATGTCTTTCCTGCAGTGAGGGGCCCAAAACTGAACACAGGACTCGAGGTGTCACCTCACCAGTGCCCAGTACAGGGGGACGATCACCTCCCTGCTCCTGCTGGCCACACTGTTTCTGATACAGGCCAGGATGCCGTTGGCCTTCTTGGCCACCTGGGCACACTGCTGGCTCATATTCAGCCGCTGTCGACCAGCACCCCCAGGTCCTTTTCCCCCGGGCAGCTTTCCAGCCCCTCTTCCCCAAGCCTGTAGCGCTGCGTGGGGTTGTTGTGACCGAAGTGCAGGACCCGGCACTTGGCCTTGTTGAACCTCATACAATTGGCCTCGGCCCATCGACCCAGCCTGTCCAGATCCCTCTGTAGAGCCTTCCTACCCTCCAGCAGATCAACCCTCCCTCCCAACTTGGTGTCATCTTCAAGAAGGGCAAGAAGGACAACCCAGGGAACTACAGGCCGGTCAGCATCACTTCAGTCCCTGGGAAGGTAATGCAGCAGCTAATCCTGGAAACCATTTCTAGGCATGTTAAGGACAAGCAAATCATGAGGTATTTGGCATGGCTTCACCAAGGGGAAGTCATCCTTGACCAACTTGATAAACTTCCTTGATAAAGTGACGAGCCTGGTAGACAAGGTGAGAGCAGTGGATGTTGTCTGCCTGGACTTCAGTAGGGCCTTTGACAATGTCTTCTGTAAGATCCTTACAGACAAGCTGTTGATGTACAGGCTGGATGAGCAGACAGTGAAGTAGACTGAAAACTGACTAAATGGCTGAGCCCAGAGTGTGGTGACCAGTGGTGCAAAGTCTAGTTGGAGGCCAGTGATTCGCAGTGTATCCCAGGGGTCAATACTGGGTCCAGTCCTATTCAGCGTCTTCATTAACGATCTGGATGATGGGGCAGAGTGTACCCTCGGCAAGTTTTCAGGTGACACCAAACTGGGAGGAGTGGCTGATATGCCAGAGGGTTATGCTGCCAGCCAGAGGGACCTCAACAGCTGGAGAAAGGGGCTGTAAAGGGACTTCATGAAGTTCAACAAGGAGAAGTGCAAATTCCTGCATCTGGAGAGGAACAATCCCAGGCACCAGTGTATGCTGGGAGCTGCCCAGCTGGAAAGCAGCTTTGCAGAAAAGGACCTGGGGGTCCTGGTGGACACGAGGTTGGATATGAGCCAGCAATGTGCCCTTGCTGCAAAGGCAGCAAATGGGCCACAAGGATGATTAAGGGACTGGAGCACCTCACATTTGAGGAAAGTCTGAGGGAGCTGGGACTGTTCAGCCTGGAGAAGAGAAGGCTGAGGTGGGCTCTTAGGAATGTATATAAATACTTGAAGGGAGGATGCAAAGAGGATAGAGCCAGGCTCTTTTCAGTGGTGCTCAGTGACAGGCCCAGAGGCAATGGGCACAAACTGAAACACAGGAGGTTCCCTCTGAGCATCAGGAAACACTTTTTTACTGACAGGGTGACCAAGCACCAGCACAGATTGCCCAGAGAGGTGGTCGAGTCTCCCTCCTTGGAAATATTCAGAAGCCATCTGGAGATGGTCCTGGACAACGTGCTCTTGGTGGCCCTGTTTGAGTGGCAGGATTGGACAAGATGACCTCTAGAGGTCCCTTCCAACCTCAACCATACTGTGATTCTGTGTGAGTCTGTGATTTTTTTTTCTTTAGTCACTGACATGTTTCTCACAGCAAACGCGGCCATCCTCACTAGCAGTGGTGTATATTAGGCTGACTAAGCTGAAGCACAAATAAGTTTCACTAACTGAAGATTTTAAACCAGCCCCTCTTCCCCCGCAAACGCTTAAAAGTTATAAAAGCTCCTACTTCCTTATAGTAAACTGGGTAACAAGGATAATTTGTTTCAGACAGCAAAGAAAAATATCCAAAAGTTAATTAAAATTCAATAACAGAATTTGATCAACTAATTTGCTTTTAAACCCTCCCATCTGTGCAACCAATAATCACAACTGGTGTAATTATCCAATTGTTGTTCAGTATGTAGCAATCTTATTACTGTAAACAAAACACTGTGTTAACATTAATTGCTTTTTAATGATGTCTTTTGTGCAATGGCTACAAAACATCTATACTAAAATTAACAACTTGGAAATTAATGTTCTGTGTACCTTTGTTCCACCCACTCCTTCCACCTGGCTGGTAGAGAAGTGCAGAGCACATCTGTGGCCTTTCAGTCCTCATAACGCTTCAAAAATCTTTATCTATTTGTAGTTTCCCCCCTGTATGAACTGGAACTATGACATCTCATCACTCTTAAATATGGCTATTTTATCTCTTCTGTATCATTGTCATTTCAGTCATATTTTCCTGACATTGACTGTTCATATATCAATAAATCTTTCACAGTCATATTGTCTCTTTCATTAACACTTTGCAGTATCCATATCTAACCCTTGTCATGTTTTTGTTTTGGTTTGGGGTTTTTTTTTAGTGTTTTGGACTGATACCAAAACTGGTTCATTTGTTACCATGGGCACTGGATATTCTTCCAGGGGAGAAAAAAAAAAAAATTAAAAATATTCAGAGCCATCACTTTCTGTCCTGCTGAGTATTTCCTGTACAGAAGTCTATTATCCTTCCCATCACTTGCATTTTATTTATTTCTTTCTCTCCTTCAAATTACCAAAAGCAATGACACTTTAAACAGGGGCCAATATAGGTAAATAGATCTAATCTTTTGCTAGCTATTCATCCCCATTGTACTAAGAACAACAGTTAATACTAGGACTCCAGTTCTGCAAAGTACTTACTCAAGTTGGTAATTTAAAGTTATTTTGCTAGTTGATAGACCATGAATGTTTTGTACTTAAATAAAAATCTGGTTCACTGATCATCTGAGAGATGGTATTTTCTTCTAGAACAGAAGCAAAAACGTGTCGCCCCAACTCACACCACCTGAAGACTGGAGGTGACAGAACTCTCGACAGAAATCTGTGGAAGGTGAATGCAAGTATTTGCTTCACATGTCAAAAATGTTCCTTTCACCTTTTCATTTACAAATTTTCTGGGGATAGAGTTATTTTTAGCTATGTTTGGCATCAATTATAAAATTAGAAATAGCTTTACAGTTGCTTGAATTACTATTCTAGGAAAAGGACCTGCTTCCTGTTGATTGCAGCATTACCACAGTTACCCATTTAACCCCTTACTGTTGTTCAGATACATATATAACAAATCACTGGTTTTCCCTGAAATCTGTATTAAAGATAATATAAAGCCAGCATTTTCCTAGTCTATTTAATTATGTATCTTTCCACACTGTTGCCCAGGTTTGACCTTCTCTCTCCATTTGTCCAAATAAACTTTAAACACTTAACTGTGTCACTTACTTATACTATGCACCTTAACCTGAAGTTCATTTCACAAGCGCTGCAGAGAAGAAGGGGCCGTCGGAGGAGATCTTCACTGAGCTGTGGGAGTGCCAACAGCCCACCATAGGTTGTACGTAGGAGTGAGTTTTCTGTCTATGCTGTGGTTCATCAAAGGATCTGAAGCCCAGTTAGACCAGTTTGGCCCCAGAATGTGAAAATCAAAACCAAACACAGAGTTAACATTGTGATTACTGTAGTTAACCAGAGTGGGTGAGGGAAAGAATACTGCTTTCCTACATAAAAGTATTGGAGTTTGAAATATAACATTCCCTAAAGGTTAAATTAGTGTTGAGAATTTCCCTAAACTTCTCTAGTAAATTGAGACAACTGAGCTCCTTAAAGAGTGGGATGAAGAATCACTGTCATAAAATGCATATATACCCCCAGTAATTGTTCAGAAAATTGAGAGGTTTGTTTCCCTAGTTTTGTGGAAATACCTGTCTTAACCTCATTCTGTTGTATGCTGACAGTTGTAATTGTGACTCTTCCAGTGAATCTGAAATGGTAATTTTGGGTTTGTTTTGACTTTTTCCTTAATTATAAAACAGTATAGTAAAAATTCAAAATAACAAGTAACACATTTTATTCTTATTGATAAGACTTTTAAAAAATAAATCCTGGATTAAAAGAAATGCAATCTATACATACCTATTTAAATTCCTTCCAGTTGCTGTATACTACTGAAAAACAACTTTTCTGGAAATTTTCAGCTAGTTTTACTGATTACATTGTCATGTATGTATCGATTTAAGGAATCCTGTCAAAGACAAGTACTGACACTGCCTTTGAAATGTACTTCAGTATAGTTCTACAGGCCACCTTTAAGGTATGGGAAACAGAATCACATGTTTAGTTAATTCATGGTTGGAGTGTACTAATGGTCCTGACGCTGCATTGGGGCTGAAAGGAAAGAGACACTTTTGAGCCAGATAGGTAACAATTATGGTTATCAGTGACATGTGCTAAATACAAACCATTTGACCTATGGAGAAAAACTTAATACTGTTTCTAACTCAGAATTCTAAATGAGAAAAATAATAAATAAATAAGCAAAAAATTCACCCCAAACCAGTTTTGAAGTAATTTTTATTTAAGAGGATTTAAATGAAAAGTGCTGTGTCTTTAACTTTCAGATACAACTCTGCAGATAGTCATGCCTGTGAAATACATGTGCCACCAATAGAAGGCACTGCTGGAAAGAAAATTTTTTTAAAATCCCAAGTTTTCTGAAGTAACAGTTACAAAATGTCACCAGGGTTCCTCGAGTGACAGCCACTTCATTTCTATTTGTGAAATTTAACATCAGGAGATATACAGAACACAACCTGGCATTGTTTCTGAACTACAGATTATATTGTGCATTCTATACCTTTAACTGTACAGAATATATTCTCACACTTGAACATGTTCTTCTCATATTTAATCAGGCAAAGTTATGCAGTGTGTTTGATCCCAGAATGATATAACACATTACATTAGACAGTGGCATGATCATGGTAGCTTTTGTTGGGATTGGTTACTGTTTCAGCGCAAACAGTACACTTGAGCCTGTGACCGTTCTATATGATAAGAGAAATACTGTTGTAAACCACAGATTTTTCCTGAAACTATATACCTTTTTGGTTTAGTCAGTTCTGATGAAAAGAACTGGTTTTTGTCGAGCCTTAAACTCTGGTGGAAAATTGATGTAGTCAGCTAAACTGAAGTTTACCACACAACATTCTGATTAAAGGAATTAGCACTATTCAAAATAGGTGTAGTACCTAGTCAATAGATGACAAAGTGATAACTGATGGATATCAAAATGTAATCACTAATAGGAAATCACAGAATGAATATATAGCCTCAAGAATTAATCCTCAATCCAATGCGACTCAATGTCTCCATCAGAGATGTGAAGAAAATATCAACAATTCTCTATCAAGGTTTATAGACAACCAAGGACTGGTGAAGTGATAGATAATAACAAGGGTCATTTTTAAACTGAGTCAAACCATTTTTAAGAGGGTCACAGTCAAAGAGGAATAATGGGCTCTGTCACTACCATTTTTCCTAGAGTCAGATGAAAAGACATAAATATGGAGGGACAAAAGATTATTGAATGGGAACTGCATCCTGGGAAGAAGCAATGACCTTGACAAAGATTTAGTGTTTGGCCATGCTGCAGAACCATCTGACCATGAATTTCCAAAAGCATTAAAAAATTCAAGGGCTAAAATTGAAGGTAGACAAATTCAAAAGGGAAGAAAGACATATTTTAACAGTGATTAACCTTTTGAAAAACTTCCCTGGAGAAGTGGTGGAGACACCTTCATAAAAGTTTTTGAGCTAAGACTATCTTTGCAAAATCTGTACTTATTCATCCAAAAATTATTGGATTCAATGAAGGTATTGCAAGGTGAAATTTTATAGTTGATATTATATAGGAGCTTCAAATAGAAGTTCATTAAAGCTCATTTTAGCCTTAAAATTGGTGGTAGGAGAAAAAAAAAAAAGGGACCCACATTATAATCTGGACTTAGAATTTCTGCTGAAGCTGCTTTTCAAATAAAAAACAAGCTTTAGATCATGGAGGGTTCCTCCCCTCTCCCCCAAAATGCTGGCTCTATTTTACATGCTTTTTGGAAAAAAAAAAAATCAAAATACAAGCGGATGTTATTCTAAAGAATCATGTTTTTCTTGTTAGTCTTCTAGGAAAACTTCTTGTTTTCAGTGTAGTGAAACTCTAAGTGACTGTGTTCAAGACTACTCTAAGACAGCCACCAGAGCAAAGTGTGTATATAATGAAGATGCAGTAAAAATATCAGGGCAGAGAAAATGATAAAAGAATGGGGATAACACAGCTAGGAGAACAATAATATAAACAAGGGCAATTAATGAGAGTAGACTTCAGTATCAGTGCTTCCTCTTATGTGTGTTTCCCCCCTTCTCAGTAAGTCATATCCACTCTAGAGAGCAGTAAGTAGGAACATAACAAGACACTCTGGCTCTTTATTCAGCCTGTGTTACAGGAAGCTTTGCTGCTCAAATAGATGACTTTTCAGAGTACAATTTGTGAATATAGGTCAATAAATGAGCTAGTCAAATTAGGACTTTTGTCTGTTACAGACAAAATGAATAGAGAGACACCAACAACCTCCTCCCACTTTTCTAGTCTCCTTTCCTGTTGTTCCACTGTTCTTTTTGATGTTATTGGTTAGCTACAAAAATCCACCTTTTCTGCTTCAGTGTAACTTTCAGGTTTACAGAGAATCCATTTTAGAACCCTGCGTTAATTAGGTATTGGTTAATTAATCCCTAAATCTTCTATGTAACTAATGCCTCATTAAAAAATCCCTATGAAAAATATGCATACTTTTGCTATGTGTATTTTATACTATCTTCTTTTCTTTTCCTTGCTACATCTCATTCCAGTAGCAAAACAAGACCAAGATATGCTGAGTTCAAAAGGCCAAATTAATTTTTAAGAAAAGCTTCAGAATACCATGGGTGAAACCCTGGCCATGCTGAAATCGGTATGCATTTTCTACTGATTTACTGGGGCCAGGCTTTCAAACCAGAACTTCCAAAAGGATTCTAGTGCTATCAAATTTCTACAAACCTTTTTGGTTTCAGCTGAGAAATGACTTATGAGTTACATTTATGTGATAAGAACATCAGATTTATAATAGGGAAGGCAGCTTCAGCATTTAGTATGTATCTCCTGTCCTAACTCTCTGGTATTCTGTAAAGTAGCTTGATTTATTTATTAATAAACAGGAGAAAAACAATGACGGAACAGATGACACTTTTAAGTCATATATTGTATGTGCATCACCAGGAGAACTGCACGTGGAATGCTCGTATATACAATAATGAGACTCACTCTTAATCAATTAATTACATTGGTGTGTGAAGATTGCATGGAATGCAAGCGTAGCATGCTGAGAGATCTGTCTTATTAAAAAATCTCTGGTACCTCAGTGGATGTGTTTATTGCCATACTGTAAAAGTACACTCTGCGTGCTGTATGTCTGTGTCAGAGTGACAGCTTTAAGAGATCATCTTTCTAAATAAGTAGAATATAAAAACATGCCAAGCACATACTGTACTAGACAAATACATTTTCTTCTTTCTACTAAAATTTTGTATCTAGGCAAAAGAATTTGCATGGCTAAAATAAAAAAAAAGCTCAAATATGACAACATGATTTACATGATTTACAACTTCCCTAGGAAACAATCATACATAAGGCAGGAATAAAATAAAAGGTAATAAATAAGGTATAAAAAAACCTTACAGCAGACTACAATTATAGTAGCCATGATTATTAATTTTATGCAGCATTGCTGTAGATGGAGGATGAGGTGAGAACACAAGGAGGCAAGAAAAAAATTTCCCAGAATGTGTGGCTAAAATTATTTAGCAGCTAAATTATTATTTCATGTGTATATGCAGTTACCCACATGACATATATGGAATTTTTACATTATGATATATTGATACTGAAATACTTAGGAACATGAATATTACATGTTCAGCAAGGGAGGAGAAGGAGTTTTCTGGAGGATGGTGTTAGTTAAAATCAGAGCAAACAGCAATATAATATAAATAAGAATACTCAGAAATTATGATTGACCATATAATTAGTTTAAAACCTATCACTATTTCTAATAAGATGATCCCACTAAATCTGGAACAGAAGAGTAAAGAGCTTTAAAAAATCATAGTAAGAAGAGCGGGGAATGAGTCGTCAGAAACTATCTGGAGGGAAAGGTTGACGGATAGAGGGACTCCAGAAGTCTCAGCAGGGTTTTTCCAGGAAGCGATAAACCTTAGGGAAGAGTGAATAGATGTGCACAGTCTAGATTTTTGTTGTTTGCATGCTTGCTTTGAGAGTCCAAAGTCCTTTGTTTTACATAAACTGTTATCTCCTTTAGGAGGCTGCACTGTCAAGAGACTCCACTGCTGTTTCCCAGAGGGAAACGAATCCCAGCCCTGGAGCTCAGGCAGCCTGTGGAGCTATGGCAGCAGGGCTGAGCACCAGTATTACCCTGGCAGCTGATACTCAGGAAACCAGCAGAGACACCTGAAGAACTACAGCTTAGCCTTCCATCAGAGGTGGTGACTTGGAGCCTGAGATCATAACAGTATCATATTTGCAGCTCCTAAAGAAACTGATGAAGTACATGCTTCCAAGACAGCTTGCACATGTATGTCAAATTAATATGGGGAATGACACCTTCAGTTTGAGCAGCCCTCGTTTAACGGGTTGGTGTTTTTGAACAAGGTGCCTAATCAAGTGTATTTTCCAGAGATCTCATCTTAAGGATTTTTCTGTGTTCATTAAAGAGCTACAACTAGAAAGGCATATGTTAACTAGGACTATCTGGTAATTTGAAAAAGTAACTTGAGTATCATCCTTTGATTAAGGACAATAGATTCTTTAGATAATTGCCTATGTAAGGTGCATCTGTGTTTTGTAAGCATTATTGATGCTGTGCAGTTATTGCACTCCTTTGCTTTGATTTAGTGCTCAACTTGAAACCAGCCAAGTCTATTTCGAGAGATGGTATCTTGTGAACAATGATCAAAGTGTAAATTTATGCAAATTCAATGCTTCACCTTAATTACCTTGATGGCGCTTGTCAGCAGCCTTTTCCATGCTTTCACTGATTAGCGAGCTATCACAAATAATTATTATTTCATCTGCAATTACAATGATGTTGTGCATTGGCTTATTGCCCAGCCACTGTATTGCATCCCGCCCCTCAGCCTGCTCTTCTGGAGTTATGCCACACTGCACATCATGAATTAGCATCCCTATTTTATTCTATCAATCACCATAAACTCCTGAACTTTATGATCCCGTAAGACAGGTTCTCTCTAAACTTCTACCAGTAGGATTACTACATAAAATTGTTATATATAGCCTGGAAAAAGCACAAGGGCAAGAAAGGGCTGTTTTCTCCATGATCATTTTGCATCATCCCCACTTTCTCTTCAAAAAACCCTTTTGCTTGTCCCCTCCCCTTTCTTCCTTCCGAGTACTTTACTTCCACAAATCAAATGCCACTACTGTTGACAACTGAAATATGAACGTTAGAGATTAACAAATTACTTCCAGGCAGCCCAACGTTATCGTTGTGAAGTGGGCTCTACAGCATAGAAATGGATTTAGTTCCATCATGTTGGAGGCTTTGAGTAAACCCCGATACCAGGTGCAAGCAAAGAACCACTCAGTAAATAAGTAGCTGTTTGTTCCTTTTCCCAGCTGAGTAATGGAGCAGAAAAACTAACATAACCAAGCCCTGCCCCCATCTCAAGCAAACAGTTTATTTGTCATTACACTGAATATGCTTGCATGTATTGAGAAGGGCATGAAGAATGTGGGGAAGTGAACGACTGGCTGGTTTTCTTTATGAATGCTTATACATCATCTTAAATCACTAGCTATGGCTAACAAGCAAAAAAAAAGCAAATATAAAAGTAAAAAAAAGCAATTAAGTAGCAACATATGGTCAAATATGTAATTTCTTAAAGCAGGAATAAAAAAGAAAAAATATTGAAAGAGAAGCCTGAAGCGATGTTTCCATACTTTAAACAGAAAACAGTGTTTATTGACGCTTTAAGGTCAGAAGAAAAACACCTGAAACATAAATAAGGGCTCTAGCTGCACAAACCTGTTCTAAGAAAAGGAAGCTGAGGATGATACACAGAAACTGGAGTCAACAGCAGCCATCAGCTCTGAAATCATAAATGGCAACTAGCTGTAAAACATAAACCCAACATTCCATAAATGGACAGATACATTTTTAAGTAGTCCCTGAAACATGACACAGGAGCTCAAGCAATACCCTAGAATTACTAACTTTATGATGATTAGACCAAAGGAAAGAACTTTAATTAAACCTGCCATAAATTAAAGAGGAAACATTCCAACTTAAACCAGAAACATCTGCAAGATATTAAACCACATTGCTTACTACCACACATTTTGAAAGTACAAATCAATGTCCCAGAATAACAAACTCAGATCACAGGATAGAAGAACCAGCATCAATTTAATCTAGAAAATTTGCAAAGAACACAAAGCTGGTAAAAACATGCAAATCCAGGTATTTGGGCTAATAAAGTAGGGATAGGGTATTTCCAAGAGACATATAAAAGAAAACAGCATCCTGACTGGATTCAAACCAGAGCTAGAAAAGCAATTCTGTTGAAGATTCAGAATTCTGCTTAATAGTTTGCAACAAACAGACATTAAAAGCAATGTCAAGTGAAGAGGTCAGGTACATATGATGAAAATTTCCCATTTGAAAATATGAAGATAAACAGGGATTGCAAGTCAGCTGCCCCAGTATAACGTAAAGCAAAATAGTGCTACTTTCTGGTAACATCTATGTTCAGCTGAATCCAACGGACTCAGAAGAGCTATGCAGTTGAAATACAAGCATCTACCGAACGATGAGTTAAATAACTTTCTATAATTTAGTGACTGTATTTAGCAGATCTCTGTTGGGTGTGATGGGAGCTTCTAGCTAACATATGGGTATCTAGACTGGAACATAAGGGTCTAGTGCCAACCGTGAAGTCTGCACAGTCTGGCAGATGCAGTGCAGGACCTATAGGAGACTTATACTTTCTGTTTTGTTTTCTATAGACCAGGTGGGGTACCCTACATGATCTTAAAAAAAACACCTGGTATCTAAGCTTAAGTAACTGACTCACACCCTGTGTTGTAAATAGTTAAATATCAATGTTCTAAACTGCATGTTAAATCCCTTCCCAAATGTCTGTTGGATTAAGTCAAAACCTGTAAAGAATCAAATTCTAATGAGTGGATATTTGTATTTGCTGCTCCTACAGCCCAATTTGGTGAAAGGCTCAAAGCAGAGCAAAAAGTCTCAAATATTAACCTAAATCATCAGTCAAAATAGGAAGACACAAACCCCCACATATACAGTCTTCCATAAGTAGTGACTGTGTAACTACGAAAGCCCAGAAGAGACTGGAATGAAAGGAATCATCATACTCCGATATCTAAAGGACCTTGTGTATAGCAGAGTGATATTCTTTCAAATTATCGGCTTGTAGGAGGCCACCACCCATTGCACACCTACACCGACAACAAAAGAGAATGGTACCAAAACAAACATTGTGTTATGTAGCGAACTACTGCCACATTATGAATTGAAAACAGTAATAAATAAAGATTACCATCCCAAATATGTTTTATTGCCTCATCATTGTGAAGCTATGTCCAATTATTATTTGAAGGGCTTTCTCCTATGTGTTAGAAACTCCCTGGAGTCATGCCAGAAATTATTTATGGATATTTATGGAATTGCAGAAGAAAGAAAAATGAACTGGCAATCCATTTTTTTTCCTACTACTGGGAAAAGTTGTTAGGACTTTCCATTCATGGATGGACAGTGGATTCCTTCCTAATATGAAAGTGTTCCTGAATTAGTGAGCTGAACTAGAATGCACAAGTATTTAAGATTTGTTTTGCATAGTGGAAAATGCAGCTATGCATGTTTGAAATGCTTTACTAAAAGATCAGTAATTTTACTTCATATCCTAAAACTTTAGAAGTTTGAAATAGAAAGAACTATATTATCTAATTAAGCTAATTCTGAAGTTTTCTCAATTGTACATTAGGCAGGACTTTGGTCAGCTTACTTTAAATGCATTAATGAAATTATTTGGTGGGTTGGAAAATATTCCACAACCTGCCAGAACACAGGCAGGAAATTGTTCCAGCTATTTGCACTTCAGTTATGTCATCTCACTTTTTCACTGTTACGCCCTATCAACTGCCATGAAGTTAAACATGAGGGTGCTGAGTAGTCCTGTAATGCAGTAAGCATGTGTTGTATACAATACCGAAGTTTTTCAATCACCCTTGGCAAACTGAAATATTTGCAGCTCAAGTGTTGCATGTGGGTGATTTTACATGCCACGGAATAACACGCACACTGCTAAACTGCTTTGCACCACTAGGTTTGATTTGTAAACCATCCCTACTGACTGATGTTCCTTGCAATCTGTAGTACTGTACCAGCAGAGGAGAATTTTTATTAACAAGATGTTGTAGATTAATGCTTGATGCAGAGCATATTGATGATATAACAATTTGTACATAATAAATGTGAGTGAGCATTTGCTAATGGAATAATTTATTCTACTGGTAAAAGAATGGTTCTGACTAAATCTATTTCATATAAATCTGTTCACTAAATCTGTTTTTGCCTGTCCAGCAAAACATTTGCCTTTGCTCATTGTCCAGGTGCAGAAACCCTATAATTAAAAACCTAGGAGTTAATGTATCCTCTCTGTCATATGTTTATACTAATAGGATTTTATCTGTGGTTCACCTGCAGCTTGACATGGTACTATACAAATCTATTTTGTATTCTGTAGGCTTCACCTTTACCTGAAAACTACAGTAGCAACACATTATGTGTGAATTTACTGTTGCATTTGTCTTTGACCTACTGTCTTTATCTTTCCTCAGCACCTGAAGAATTTTTCTTATAAATTATTTTCCACCTGAAATTAAGTCTGAAGTAAGATTCAACTCAACCTGCTTCAAAGAGAAAAAATAAGAATTTAAACTGGATACACATAAACATCCTGCCATCTAACACTGGTACAAATAAAGATGACCTGGAAACCTGAAGACAAAATGAAGAAGTATCCTTCCAGCATGGCTGTAAAGTTCTGTCCACCTCTTGCTTGCTTTATCACACAGCCTTCAGATTCTTCAGTCAGAGGCATTCAATAATATTTATTAACTCATCCCTCCGCCTCATTGGCTAGTTTTAAAATCCACTATTAATACAATATTTGACTGATGTAGTTCATTAAACAATTAATATTTCCCTCATATGCCAAGGCTACAAGGCTGCATCTATTCTACAACACTAGCTTGGAGCTGACTGCTGAAGCCCAATCCACTGACCACCTGCACTGAACATCTGCCTCTGAACCCGGACCAAGCGTGAAGCAAAGGAACAGGCTGCCCAGGAGGGGACTCAGGCAGGGAAGAATTGCAGATGGGTCAGAGGAAAGCCTCACGCACAGCCCATGCCTCTGTTGGCAGAGCTTGCTGGAGCCATCCTTCTGTCCAAAATCAAGCCTGAGTTTGAGCCTGTGTACCAAAGGCAGTGCAGACAAAGCCTCGGTCAGCCCTTTTTCATCTTCCCTCTATTGAAAGTGGTGTCTTCGGTTTCAGATGTTCCAGCAGCAGTTTCAAATCAGCTTTAAAGGGCTTTAATTCTGCCCAGTCTATGTGTAGATGAGGTTGTCTGAGCAGATTCTCCATGTTCCCCTAGGAAGCTCTTTGATTAGAAACACAGATAAAATTTATTCATACAGCTAGTGCAAAAAAGTTCAGAAAAAAACCCCAAAAAACCAAAACCCCTCAGAATCATAACACAGATAAGCAGAAATAGCCATCTGTCACAAACAGCTATTGGCAGCAACACGAACAACATTGAACCTGAATTTCTGTTAGCACTTCATTCTGCTGTACTATCACAAGCACACCCTCTAGCACAGGTGCCTTGTGATGCTAGCCATATTCATTAGGAAACCAAAATGTTCAAAGTCACCCTTAACAAAAGCCATGGACACAGGCAGCTGCTTTCTACTGAATGTTAAATTTCCCCTGAGATTATTTCTATGAAATTGTATCAGAACAAACGTATTCTTTTAGGAATGTAGACATTCAAGACCCTCAAGGATCTCTTTCTGGAGAGACTACTGTGCGTAGATGGCATCCAGGAAAAAAACTGCCATGGAAACAGTTTACAAGATTTCTTGTAAAAGCTTAACAAACCAAAATGTAGCCTAGGATGACTTTGCTGCATGATTCACACCAGTATACCTGGCCATTTTGCAGACAGCAGCGTTGCCATAGATGGCATTACTAAAACGAATGCAGTGAGTCTCCTTGCAGGGAAATCTGAGCAAAGATGATCAATGGAAAGGAACTGAATTGGGATGAAATGCATTCCAACAGCAGGTACCGTGCTATGAAAGCAGAAGGGTAACAGATGAGTTCAGTCTGCAGGGAGATGGTGATTTATACTTTGGCTTGGTCAGATTCCAGAAGGGTTGTATACATGTTCATATCTGTTCTTTCTGATATGCTTCTGCTGAGGTGGCCATCTCAGAAGGAAAAGTAGTAATTTCCTGTAATACTCTATTAATACTGCTATAAATGTTTCTTCTTGTCTTATAAAATGATGCTTCTAAATATGTACACTTGTGCTATGTAACACAATGGAGTCCCAATCTCCATAAATGTCACTGCAATATGGATGCAAAAACCTGTAGGAGCATATGGATGGAGAAAATACATTTTTCTTCAATGTAGTCTACTTAGTCAACAATTGTACTAACTTATGCCTAGTGTACCTAGCACTAAAATTTTTCCCATCCTTCCAAAACTTGGAATAAAGAGAACATCCATCTAATAAGAAGAGCATCAGTCCCAGTAGAATGTACCAAAACCAATTCTAAGCAAGTGTCCTTATCATTCATCAAATTGAAAACATTTCACTAAGACTATTCAAATTCAATAACTCTAAGGAGTTGTAGACATAGATTTTTCAGTCTTCAAAGTCCCTGGCCATTGTTTACATTTCCGTTTCAGAAGCTTGAAAGTAATTCTTCCCCTTCCACTAGAATGAAGGCCTTTGAGAAACAAAAGTCATCCTCTCCCTTCCTTTATAATAAAAAGCCCCTTCCTTGGTGAGGTTGGAAAACCCTGCTTTGAAGAAAATTAAGAACTACTACAGGTCAAAAGCCTGGACTATGTGACAATCCTGTCTTTCATTTTAATTCTATTCTTAAGTTACTTGGCCACTTGTTATTTTAAAGAAAAGCCTCAACCTTTAGATAAGGATAAAGCAGATTTTGCAGGTAGCATGGAACAGTAGCTCTGAGAAGCAATGAACACTGTGGCTGTTCTGGGCTGCTTCATCTTTCCAGGTTCTTTGTGCTGGAGAAGGCGGTACTTTCTGAGGCCAGATATCCCAGGGATGCACAGATAAACCCAAGTGACTGGTTTATTTACTTAATTTTCTAGTTTCTATAATCACCTGTCATCCTGACAGCTAAGTGCTCTGATTATGGAAAATTAAAACACAAAACGAGAACCAAGCAAAAACAGTTAATCAAATGCTAAACAAAATAAATGGGCCTTGCCTTCTGCCCTGAATTCATTCAAATTAATCATTGATTAGAGCTATAACAAAACATAAACTATTCTACTCCATTGCCACCTGCTTGACAGTTAATAAGGCAATCCTTAGTAATTTTAAGTTTTCAAGTTCCCATTCCTAGGCATGAGGTGCAGTAGGTAATAAAAAGCAATTTAGACAGCACCATTATCTCAAGACAAATTTATTAGATACTTTTGAATAGGTTCTCTTAGTTCCTTTTCATTTTTATCCAGGCTTCTCAAGAGAATGAGGTTTATGTGATCAGGAGAGGTCAGTGTTTAGGGGAAGTTGATGCACCTTTGGGTAGGCCAGCTGTTGAACCTGATAGTATCCAAATAAACTCAACAGAAGCTTCACATTGGGAATTACACTGAGAAATGTCTAGTGAAATAGGCAGCCACGCTGAGGAAACACTTCTCCTCTGCTTGCTCCGAGGGAGACATTGCAGTGGAAACTCTCATGGTGTTGAATAGCCCAGTGAGCTCACATGGAGGGGAGATCTTACAGATGCCACAGGAAAGCTTTAATCAAAGTTCAGGACCCAAGTAAAAAAATCTGTAGGAATTTGAATTTAATTCTTTGTCACACTCAGGAGAGCACTTGCACATTAGTGTTCTGGTATTTCACAGACTCAGAGAATGGTGCAGGACCTCTGGAGGTCAGGCAGTCCAATCTCGTAACGTGGGACCAAAGCTGCTCTCTGTGTGTAACCTGCAGAAGAAACTGGGCTGCATTACGTTGGACTTTGTAGGAATCTTATATGCCAGTCTTGTAAGAAGTGTCATGGAGAAGGCAAGGATCAGCTTTTGTACATTTAAAATTGACTCTGTGGTGAGGAGCATGCTGAGGAAGCTTGATAAAGGTAAGATAGGGAGAAACTGAAATGGAATTGAAACTCGCTTGAAGTTTATTATGAAAACTGTTTCATGTATGACAAGTAGAAAGAAGGAAGTTCTGGTTTAGAATGCTGAAATTTGTAAATGACCATTCCTATGGGAGTCTGAAAGTCTCTTCACCAAGTGTATTTGTGTGCTTATTAATTATACTGCTGAGGCAATCTGTGTTGACCATAAATTCATGGCATGATAACTATTACAATGATCATTAAAACACCATTAAAATATAAGGCATCTGTAGTGCATTTTTGTCAATAGAACAAGCAATAAAAAGTCTGTCTCATGCAGTTTAGCAGTCGTGAAGTGATAATGAACAGCAGGTTATAAACTACTAAATTCAGAGCTGTAGTAAAAAGTACTTTAACATCAGAACTTTCAACTACTGGAACATTGGTCAGATTATAACATTTTATTAGACAGAAATTAATACATAAAGATCAACAGATAAGGTAGATGTTAAATTTATCTTTACTGACTATTAAACTAGAACTGTTTAAAGATCGACGCAAATGTAGAAAATCTCCAACATCACGATCATGTCTACCATCAAAATGATCTTTTGTACTGAGACATCACTGCCAACTATGTCTTTATCACCTGAATGTATTAACATGCCTGAGAATTTGTGACTTTAGCCTATTGTGGTCAGAATTCTTTTTCCCTTAAAATATAAAATAACACCTTTTTTTCTATTTCTTCTGTGGATTTAGTATAGCTTTAGCCTTCAGACTTTTTGTCTTTGGAGGTTACCATGTAATCTTGAAAAGATTTTGTGGATAAATGAAATAAAATGAAGTGAGTGTAGTTAAACAGAAAGAAATCTCAAGATTTCAGGCTGCAAGTACTACTCTAAGAATCAGCAGACAATAAAGATCCTATGGCCTAGATTTGTCCTCAAACGCACTGAGAGGTTTTATTTTCTACTCATACATTTAGACTCTGTGAATAGAAAATATGACCACATGACCCTATTTTATTCAATGTAGTTGCACAAGTGAGAATAAGAGAAGAATTTAAAGATAGTGAGGTTCAACAGCTGGTCTATAACTTGAATTGAACTCAGATCCTGTAATAATATTGTTGGGTTTATGGTAAATAGAGCTTTTTTTTAAAACCAACTAAGAGCTAGGTCTTGAAAACATACTTATTTAGCATATCACTAGCATAGTCTGTTTTATTTTTGTGTTTTTCTTTCTTAACTACATTGATTCCTCGGGTGTGCTGCTGTCTACAGGTAAGACCTATCTGTGCAAACATGCCATTACGCAGTGGCCATAAAGGAAAGTGCATTTTGCAACCCCGGAGATTGCTAATACTTGTAAAATCTTTATGCTTATGTTCACGCAACAGCATATTCCTCTCATGAATGTAATCTAATGTCATCTTTGATTGAAGTTGAAATGTTTTCAATAGTACTTCCACTCTCTCTCCCCGCCACTTCTCTCCTAGATGCTTGTGAAAGGCTCAGGCAGGAAGGGGAACTTGAAACATTTTACAGTATTTGAGGATATGCTCTTTAAAGCTGTTGTAGAGTGTAATGCTTTCTAAATGCCTGTTATCTTAAAAAGCCTACATTTTTTGTCCTTAAAGCAAACAAAAAAAGGTCTGAAAACCACAGTCACTCGATTAACTGTGGATATGTAAGGGAAAGAGGGAGTAAGTTATCGATGATAGATTTTTCACGTGATGCTTAGATAGTCTTAACATAATGACATTTGGGCAGAAATTCATGGTGTGTTATTCAAGAGCTCAAGCTGGATTGCTTAAAAGGATTTTTGTGCAGCCATAGCTGCTTGTACCACTGAAATTACCTGTCCAAATCCCACTGCTTGCACATGGCACAGGGAAACTTGACTTGGTGAGACACCGTGAACAGGGTAGAGCTGCAGCTCTAAGACACTTTGGAAAGGGAACTTGACACGCAGGAAGATGAAATGGGATAGAAAACAAGTGATTAAGTATGCAAGTTGCTGTGCACAAGTCCTGGTAGGCCTGTACATCCAGAGAGCAAACTGATAATTAAGAGATTTTCCACAGACACTGTGGAGACGGTTTAGTAAGTGTCCTACAGCTATCCTTAAGAACCGCAGAAGCACAACAGCTAAATACTGCTTGCTTGCAATGAGTAATAAAAGGCATTTCTTGCATTATAGTCTTTCGTATTTCTGCTGTGTATGCTATTATTTATAAGTCAAGTTGGCTTGCATGTCTTCTTAGAGCTGATACCACTTACAAGAAAATAATTCACATTGGTAAGCCATTTTGCACTCGACGGTACACTTCTTAGTTTGGGCATTAGAAAAGAACACACCACTAAAACCCATTGCTCCTGAAAAAAGTGAATTATAGCAACATTAACTTATAAATCACTTCAGGAGGTGAATGCAAGTAATTTCTAGCCATCCACATGCTATCTATATTTAAATACAATTTTCTTTCTTTTAGTCTTTCTAAACACTAGAGATCACAGTTATGTACCCTAAAGTTTACGGCTGTCACCTGTTCAAAAGCTCCCCAAAAATCAAATCATACATTTTATCATTTCATGGGAAAATAGTAAAAGTAGATGTGTTTTCTATTCTATATCAAAACATATTTTCTGTTGCACAGCAAAATGAAACCTGGGACTGAGATTGTTTCCTGCTTACAAACAAAATATCCAGTTTCTCTTATTAAAGAGAAAAGATAACATAGAATATTTTTCATCTTGCTGTCCTCAGGGTAGCAGATATGAATGGGTAACATTGAAATCACTCTCTAATGAAAAGATGGTAAAATAGTCCATAAAAATGGAAATAAATGAAGGCCAGAGCACTGATTCCACTCCAATGGTTTCTCTGAGCACATAACACCTCAGCATCTACACAAAGGTTTAAAATCTTCACAGAGCTCAGCATAGAGTTCTTGATTATTTATCTGACTAGGAACACAGGCCTGAGAGCTGCCATCGAAAACCAGTGACTGTAGTCCTCTGTGATCCCTTACTATAGGTTGGTAGGTGCCTGCTTCACACACCGCGGGCCAGGGAACTCTTCCCCTCCTGTAGTAAACAAAAGCCCTACCACAAAAGAGCAAAAGCCAAAGCCGAAATGTGCCCTGGAAAGAGAATTGGAGAGACTGAAGACCATCTGCTTTACAGCCAGGTCTTCAGATGATTCTAGGAAACGTATCACTGCAAAGAAAGGCAGACTTCTTCCAAAAAATAATCCCTGCAGGCTTTGTCAGTCTGATCTGGGAAAAACATCCGCTCTCCGCCTCACATCTGGAGAATGGATAAGTAGCTGGCAACAGATTATCTGGAAGTGGGATAGTATTTAATCATGTTTAATTAATTCTTATCTAATTTTTCAGTGAAGGACAAGAATAGATCTCACAAGTTGGGAAAAAACGTCCTTGTACCAGCTGCCTCTTTTAAGAAGTAATGACACTTTATCAGTGTAACTGTATTCTAAGTGGTGGTCAGAGACATGGCATCAGCATTCAGAGGCTGTGTCACATAAGGTTAGACTTCTTCTTAGCAATCTTTATATCTTGAAATGTTTTTGTGTTTAAAGTCAGAGATTGCATGACTGCTTCAGGGGTAGTGGTCAGATTTCTAAAAGTAGACATCAGCTTTCCACTACTGAGCTCAAACTGCTAAATAAGAGATATTACTTTCAGAAGGCTGTTTCATGCTTCATGTTGAAAAGCATTGATCTCAGTTTGGTTTCCAGTGGCCCAATTTTCCACATCAGAAAATGAATAAAAAAAATAAAAGAAAGTACTATAACAGTTTGCATTTGTTAACAACTTGGTTGGCTTTCTCAGTACAAAAGAAAAAGAAGACAGAATGGGACTGAAGAACAATTTGCTTTAATCCTTCAGAGGGTCTCATTATCAGGGCAAATCATGGCAGTAGGTCAGATACAAGAATTTTATTTCCTCTTATTACTTATCAGATTTTACAAAAAAAAAAAAGGTCCATATGTTCCAATCTGGCTGCTTTCACAGAGAGTGAAATTTACTTTAAAAACATAGAGTAAAAAGAAGAATATATGAGCAATTTAGATCTCCATAAAAATGTCACAGTGAGAGGTCTCAGAAAATTACCAAGGACAGCGGCACTGTTGATTTATCTGTGCCACAGAATTGCACAAGTTATTTATAGCCTTAAGCTCCTAGTTTAACTTAAAGTTGTTGCTTAAAGAATTCTTGAATGAGACAATCAAGCAGCTTCATGTATTTGCTAACAGGGAGATTTACACTGCTGTAGTAAAACCTTAAATAACAAAGCTATACATTATTTTGTCATGCCAAACATGTAGAGAGGCAGAGAGGAGGAAAACGCTTTCACATGAGTCTTAAGGGAAAGTTAATGAACTGCCAGAATTTAAATGATGTTGTCTGTATCGAGACTACACCAAACTAAACCCAAAGCCATTTATTGGCTTCTGTGCGAGCATCCTAAAAAATCTTCTGTTACAGAGCCCAAAGTAGAGTGCCACAAATGAAAAGAATGAACCTTCATTTACACATACGATACGTGCACACACACACATATATAGCCACATATTTACACACACTGTGAGGGTAATAAAGGTCTCCCTTAATTTCCTAGGCATCTTCTTCTTTGTCCTGTCTTGTCAGAACTTCTTCAGCCCATACATTAGGTGCTCTGTGTGGATTCAGTACAAAGGTGTTGCAGTGCCTGAACCAGCGTTTTTTTGTCTCCACAGAGAAAAGTGAGAGAAATGTTGCTCATTGTTCTGAATACCAGCTTACAAGTTTCATGAATCATTGATTTCTTTTCATTAGACCTGGGAAACCTTGATATAGTGTTGGTATATACAAGGACTACATGGCATCTGGAGGAATGCTTCATGCATGTTTAATTTTTACCAGTCCACTGGGCTGCCTTGCAACTGTTTTCTATTACTGTTCATAAAATTCAACTTTTCCTTTGCAAGACTAATATTAATGAAAGGTCATTGGAATATATTTTAATAGCTATAATGACAGTGCACAGGCAGTTTTCTTGTAAAGAGGTGGCCAACTTGTTTTCAATCCAAAAGCTAATTTAACAGAAAAGAGTGATATAAGGCTATCTTTTAGGTCTTATCAAGCTAAACTTGCACAGACACTGCAAACCAAAACTACTTTTGGAAATGGCAGGCTCTGAACCTCTTTGTTCTTACAGCATTCCGTGGCAGGCTGAACCTATAAAGCTGAAAAAGTTATGAAGCAAAAGAGATGCTCCAAATCCTAAATCAATCAACAATATTATTGTTATACTGAAAAGAGGTCTTTAAAGTAATCTCAGCAAGGTACTGTAATATTGTAATACTATCAATGATTTATGATTTTATTTACAGTTATGTAAATTGTAATATTATCAGTTATTTTATCTCATATTTTTTATGACATGTAGTCAGTGAATTGTTATGAGACTAGGAAGCATTTCTCAATGCAAATCATAATGCAGGAAGGGAAAAGTCAGGTAACATGTTAATTCAATAGATCGCTTAAATAGCAAAGCAAATCTGAGCTGAGAAATATTGAACATATTTCAGTATTAACATATTAACATATTGAGGAATCTTTGTGTAATTCTGGATGGACTCGAAACTGTGTTTTAACCTGGATTCTTGTAAAGGACCAGAGATAATCAAATAAGTAACATGATGAAGCAGCCTACATGTATTACTGGGGTTAGAAGACAGGTAGCAGCGGGTAGAGATCTCCAGGAACGGCTCTGAAGATTTATTTGCCTACAGTGACATCACAACAATGTTAAAATGGGACGGAGTGGGATAAGAGAGCCTAAACACTTGTCCTACCTCTAAAGGCAACACTGTAGGCATCTGCTATCATTGAGCTGTTCAGGGTTGAGAAAAACGTCCTAGAGAAAGCTTAGAAAAGGGTTGGGAGAGATTTGGTTCAGATATGTTGCACGCTTCTTCCATGTTTGTTTTGTAATAGTCTTTCCAACCTTGCCATCAGGAACTTAAATTTTTCTTAGGTTTGTTTCCATTTTGAGCTTTCCTCATGTTTAAGATTAACGCAGACGTATTTGAGAGGACATGCATTACTTTTTATTTCTTGGTATGAGCAAATCTATGTCAAGCCATGCTGAAAGAAAAATCTTGCTCCCCAAAGTTTGATAAGATAATATATTCCTTTGGCTCCCTAAATTCATAAAAGAATAATGGCAAATAGCATTTTCAGAAAAGCAGGTTAACATTGATGAAAAAAAGTAAGCAATATTGGCAACACCCTTGGCAGTTTTTCTTTCCTTGTTTGCTCTTTAAAAAACATTAATAAAGTTAAGGAACAAATGGATGCAGTAAATCAGGTAAATCAGAAGCAGAACACTAAATACTAGCAATGCAATTATATCTTTCCTGATCCTCCACCAGTGGACAAAAATAAAAACTTGCAGAAATATCAAAGGAATTTTCATTTCAGTTTAAGCAGCAGCACCCTGAATAATGTCAGACTTAAACTGATTATAAGAAGTTATGGGGAGCTAAAGGGGAAATTTAGAAAATACATAAATTATGGCAATAAAGATCTTTGACACCCATTTTCTTAGATTACAGGAGTGACAAACTAGAGCCTATACCTTAGCAGAGCTTCACAATGCCTTTCTCTTAAAGTAGCGATTCGTATCCCTTTATTTACCTCTATTTGCAGAACAAAATGGTCACCCAACATGAATTTCTCTGAAGGACTTTTTTTTTTTTTTTTTTCTTCCTTTTTCTCCTGATGTATGTGGAAGAGTAGCAAAGGTCCTGAGGTCTGTTGGCAGATGATAAAGCGCATATTTCATTTGCTGGGTAGGATACACTTTGTAAGAGATGCCAGTTTCTTGAGGCTGACAGCCAAAAGGATGTAAAGTGAATGGAACTGCTCCTGATGTTAGAGGGTTTTTTTCAAGGGAGGAAGAGTTGGTAAAAGTGAAGGTTTAACCTGTGGTGCAATATAATAACCGACAGCTAGCCACTGGCTGCAAGGCAGACTCTGAGTTAGAGCAGCTTCTGAATGATGCTACATTTTGAAATGATGACACTTTGAGCTTTGAATTTGAGTGTCTGGCTGCCAAAGAAAAATCTCCCTTTTGTCCTTTTTGTTTTAAAATAACTTTCTTCTGTTGATTGTCTTGAAGAGTTTGATTTTGCATTCAGCATCTAATGACCAGATTTGAGTGGATGACAAAGGGAATAGCTATTCTGCCTGAGGGAATGCAGGTAACTATTTGTCCAAAGATAACTATACCTGTATCGGTGCAGTTTTCTCTGTTCTTATGATTTGATATTTTTAATTTTCTCAAAAATGTACTGTAATTATTATTTCTTTTTTTTTAATGACATATTTTGTTAGAAATTCAGCTATGGGAATAAACAAGAATTTCTGGGGTTTATGATGCTTATTTTGTTTTGCAGGAAAATAATCTAAGCCATAATAATGTTTTCTTCTGCTGAGTATGTTAGCTATTAGGTGTGGAGAGTGCCTGGCACTTGAGAAAGCAAAAGTATCTAATAATAGAAGGAGGGGATGGAGACCAGCTGCCAAAAAAAGGTGGAATAGCTGGCAGCTGTGATGGATGACCTAGTAACAAAGATGAAGAAGTTTTAGCAGGAGTGCACAGATAGAGAATAAAACATAGGGTAAAAGGAGAAGAGGCAAAAGGAAGAAAATGGATCTGAAGTGGCAAAAAGGCATTGTTCAAAGGAGTAGGTGAAAAAAGTATCACTTTATTTGCCACAAATCAAAGGAGAGGAGAGAAAACTTGTCTTAGGAAATTGCCAAGATTGTTTTAATATTATTTTTCCCTGGGAATAAAAAATGAAGACAGTAATTAGAGAATTTAAATTAACAACTGAAGAAAATCCATTAATGAGAAACAAAATTAGTCTAGTTCACAAATCACAGACTGTGTCTGACAGGCACACTGTTCTTTTGAGAGTCTTAAAAGGACAGAAGATGTGCACCAATTATATTCAATTTAGCAAGATACTGCATCTAACTCTTCTCTGTGACTGCACAAAAAAAGCTGGATTCTACCATTTTCATGGAAGCAAAGAGAAATAAAACCCGGTAATTTGTGATTAATAATAAGTTGTACTTCCAAGGATTGTTTGGATTAAAGTGTTATCCTTAAGAAATAATTTCCATACATGAGAATTTTTCAAATCTTTACAACTAATATAGTGGATGGATTAACTAGGAATGCTTTCAAACTAACAGAGAGTAAGAATCATACACTCAACCATTATGGGGAAAAAAATGTACTAAATTAATTTAAAAAAAAAAAAAAGCAGTGATGTTGAGCAATATCCAATATAATACAAAAGAAGTGGTAACATTGTATTAGATGAGCATTTTGCCCCAGGCCTCTTCCACTCAGGAGGAGGCTTGCATATACAGTACGGAGTAAAAGGAGCCAAGGAATTTCAGCTTCTGTCCTCCCACCATTTCCCCACTGTCTGATACATCACACACATTTGTATCACATCATCCTGCCTTGGCCATGTGCCTGTTCGTCCGTGTATATGAGGATGGAGTCCACCGCTGAGATACCTTTATACACTTTACTATCATGATTATTCACTTTCTCCTATAGATTGGTTTAACTTTAGTTTGTTCTCTCTTCCTCCCATTACTTTTGGCAGCCTAAAATATACATTCTTCAGAAGGATACTAACAAAAGTGTATAAAAGTCTATTAAGTGATTAGAAGAATTCCCTCACATTAGTATCTAAAACCTTCACAAAATCTAAATTTTCTTCCTACCTTGAGAAGCAGAATCAAATTACTTTCTCCATTTTCTAGAGGAACCTAAAGGTAGTGACTTCACCAAGATCACATAAAAAATCTGTGGTATAGGAAGGCATTGAAATCAAGACCCATGAACCTTAGGCTACTGACTATACTGGTGTATGTAATTCCCACCAGCAGATGAAAAATTAGCAACAGAAATAAATTTATGAGTGGATAAACGTGAACTGACTTTGTATACAAATCTGTAATAACCAAGTCCCTGGGTTGTTTTACAAAATGCTTGCTTAGTCCAGGCAGATGGATGTTTATACTATGCAGTTACCATAGTGCTTGGTATAGTGCTAAATCCTGCTGAAAAGACAGTATGTTTACTAAGGCTCAGCCATGCGGTAATGCATCCACACTACTTCCAGTCAGCTCAAAATCTAAGTAGGATTGGCTCCTGTTCACCTGCAAAAGCCTGCCTAAACACACATAAAGATAAATGATGGTCTTCTAGAGGCAGCTCACGAGAGTCATATGAAGCCTTTCCACAAGAGCTTTTTTCAGCTCCTGAAGAGATGTAATCAGCCACACGGCCTGTAAACTCCAAAGGCAGTGAACAAAGGTGCTAAAAATCCCGCAGGCAACAGTTACCAGGTCTAAACATAATTATTTCTCTACTGCAGAAGGAAAATGATTGTCACATTCATCAAAGGGAAAATGGATGACTCGGAGCCTACCACAAACACTTGAATGTGCAGGCTATGAGATTTACCAAAGGCAGAACTAAAACATGGATGTCTTGGTCCTGAGTGTTGCACTTCAGCAAGTGTGTTGTAACCCTCAGACAGTGCGTTTTGTAACAGCACAGCTGCCAAACACAGATTAACAATTCAAGACATCTTCCACAGATTGTTAATGAGGTGTCTTTTTGAAATCCAATTTTGGGGAAAGTTTTGATGAAGGCTAAACTTTGTCTTTTAGATAAATATTAAGATTCTCACAAGGCTCTAGGTCAAGGTTTAAGAAGCATGCCCAAGTATGAGGAAATTCATAGCAAAATGTAAAGAACTAGCAGGACTGTAACAGATAAATGTTCTAAAGTCCTGGTGAGTTCTATAGTGTTAGGTGCCATCTTTCATTGGACCAGCTGATATTCCTAGAAAAATTGGCAAGCTTTTAAACTCAGTGTCTTTCCATCAAGTCTGATAAAGTGTAACAAAAGGCTAAATTTGGAACATACAATGTTACTCTTAATAAAATCCAATTATGATTTTATACATTTATTATATACGTTGATTGAAGTCATATGCCTCAGTGAAACTGAAAGAGAAAAATTTATTAGGACTTTTGTCATGGGAAGATATCATCAGGAAATTGTAATGGGCTGCAAGAAAATGCATCTATTATATATCTGATTTTCACATCCATTAGAGTTATGGATTTTAGTTGATAGGCTCACCTTTAGGAAGTTATCTCAGTGCTGCTCATTGAAGAGCAGGTATGAAAAATCTGAAGTGGAATGGTTGTTTCCAATGGTAACTGTGTTTCTGCATTTCATCAGTTGGCTGCATGAATTCATTCTTGTGCATACTGATTGTTTTGTTTCAACCAGCCTTCTTCTGTTTCAAAATCTTCGTGTGAACATTTAGGAAAAGGAGAAACACATGGTTTCATCCACAATTCATCCACCTCAGGATCATTTCACAGGCTGTCCACAATCAACAAGCAGAGAAACTTTGGCAGATCCATTGCATCTGAAACCAGAATCTCCCTCGATAGGTATCAGAATTGATGTGACGACAGGAACAGTCCTCAAACCCCTCATTGCTCAGAGTGTGCCTTTTTTGGAAACAAAACAAACATTTTTCAGAAACCACAGAGACTAAACAACCTTCCTTCTTATGCTATGGGCATCACTGTGGGAATTACCAGCCTACAGGCCAGCATCCCATTCATTCCCTGGCACCCTTACTGGCTGTCTTTGTTAAGGAGTAGCTGAATCCAGCATTGCTCAGGACCCCGTGGGTTCCTCCTTGCTGGCCCAGGAGAGCTGAATCTGGTGTACTCGCAGACCCAGAGGGCTTGCCCATGCCATCTTGATGTGTGCCCTCCTGCTCCCCTTTGCAAGTCCAGCCAGCAGCGATGCTGGAGACGAACTCCAAGAGGTAGATGCACACAACAGACCAGCGCAGGTGCCTTTACCAATACCGCATAAAACCCCAGAGCGCTCCCAAAATCACAGACAGCCCAGCCTCGCTGCTGCTCCTCTCTGGCTGAGGCTCACCGATGAGCCGTGCACACACCCTTGCCCTCTGTGATTGCAACACCCACAGATTCACAGGGTCCTTAAATATGAGCTCGGGCTCTAGGTCCATCAGATCTCCATGCCTGGGTCCTGGCCCCCTCCCGCGGTCACTGGCTCTCACCTCGGTCATTCCAGCTGTGGGTCTCAGCAGTTAGTCACTAGTGAGTTGCCCAAACTCCCACACAAAGGACTGGATTTCAGGAGGAGAGCACACAGCCTGATCCCTCCTCTTGTTGGCCCCCAGACCCACAGGCTGCTGTGATACTCTTTGAACACCAGGGCTGAAAGCCTGGGCTTCCTCAAGGACTTATGCAGCCCGAGCATAAACAGGTGTAAAACTTGCCCTGAGATTCCTCCATCTTATCTCTGAAATAAAAATGGGCTTTTCCCCTGATCAGTAATTAAAAGGAGAGACTCTCTCAGAATAAAAGGAGAAAATTCAGGGTTATGTTTATATGTGCTTTACTGTGAACTGTAACGTGTTACAAGGAAGCAAGAAAGGAGTGACTGTATTACCAGCTGAATTATTTTATGCTTCTGTTTGTCTCCATCTGTTATCAGACTCAGATACCTTTGTCTTAGTATAGCCTGGGCTGAGACTAAGTAATGAGACCTGCAGTAAGAACTGTTTCTCTTTGGGATCATATAGGCGCAGAGAAAAGAATTATTTATCTCCTTGCAATGCAAGATTTTTTTCCATGGGATATTTCCCATAGTTTCTAAGATCTCATTATCTGACTTTGCTCTTACTCCCTACTATCCTTACAGTTCATATCAGACTGCTTTTCTTTTCCTTCTCTGCATTGTATTTTTGCCTGATGATATCAAGCTCTGAGACTGTGTTCATTGTTTGGACAAGAGTGTGAAAGCTTTTACCAAATAAGATTAGTGGGGCTCTGTGGGAGACAAGTATGTGCTTGAACATACTGTATTATTTAGATGTCTCATTTTTAGATATGTCCTGTCTCATCAGTTCTGCAACAGAAGAGTGTACAGATATATCAGCTTTTGAAAAATGAAAAGTATCCAGAAAAAGTCTATGAATTATCTTGCAATGTGCACTGTATATAAGAAAAACAATACTTATGGACAAATTGTTATCAATTAATAGTATACTGAAGCTGTATCATTTTGCCCCATGAACAGCAGAAATGATAGCATAAATGGACAATTAAAAGACATATTCATTATAATGGCTGTATGAAAATGGCATTATCAAAATATAGGATCAAAGTATTTTTCTCTTTTTTTTTTTTTTCTTCAAGGACTTAACCAAGGCACTTAAGTTAGCAGCCAACTTCTCCAATCTGCCTAAATAAGACAGAGAGAGAGAGAGACAGAGAGACTACAGAAACCTGTGAAACGTGATTCATATCTCCTAAGTTCTGTGCCTAAAAATGGGTATCAATTTGTTCACATTTGTGTTTTTCCAGCTTGCTTTTCAGGAAGACTAAGAAATGTTGTTTACCCATGCAAAGTACATAAGAGTAGAGCTTTGCAGCCATCACCCTGCTAAAATCTGTCAAGATACTACGATCTGTTAAAATACGACTGAACTGAGGTTTCCTTTACATGATCTCCCTTTACATGAACTGAATGTATACTGTTTTTCCCTTTCCTCCTCCTTTTCCTTCATTGGGTGCACAGAGTAGATCTCCTATGTTAAAAAGTCAGCACTATGTGGTGAAGAAAGCTGTTGATTGCAGGATTCTTGCTTGTTCCTGAATTTAGAAAGAGCGTACTGAGTGACTAATGTGATTGCAAGCAGAGAGAAAAGGTCTCATTAGTCAAAGCAAATGAATGATTCTATGGAAAATTTCTACGTCAAGTCAGTTAATCTGCCTCTTCACAGATGGTCACTATTATGTATTTCTTATTTTCTGAATGCTCAGCTTGATGACCTGATATCTAATTGACGGACATGCTACTCAGTCACAGTAACAAATGACAATGAGTGGGAGCTAAGTGTTGGACATAAGAAGTGCCATTCAGTGCTAAGCGTTCTGCAAATAACAGGTACCAGAAATGTCAAATTAGGGACCTGATCCTGCAGAACATTTTCACACTTATCTTACCTGTTCTTGTCTTCCAGTGGCAAAATGGAACTCCCTTCTTGACAGAAAAGTTAGGGTAATACATTAAAAAAGGTTTTCATTCTCAAATCCAGCAGTGATGGGTGCCAAAGGAAAATCCAGAAGCAAATTTTGATTAAGGTACCACAGGATAAGGGATGGAAATATATGTTGAATATAGAGGGTGGAAAATGAAGACATGCTGCTCTAAGTATAGCATATGATCATATTACTACAATTTTTTCACAGTGCACAAGCATCCTTATATAGGCATTATATAGTTTTGACTTTCTTAGCTCACTGGTTTTAAACAGTTGAATCTAAGCATGAGTGGCTGATTTCAGTATACAACTCATTTTGTAGTTCTAAGAGAGGCAATTTTCTAAAATTTATTTTACATAAAGTGCTTTACAAATACTTTACATAAAATGCTACTTAGATTCCTACATATTTGGTGTGAGGAGCCAGCATCTCTTACTGGTTTGTCTGTAATGAATGTTTCTTGAAAAGCAAGACTCATTCTCAAAAGCCTAAACATGAATTTTGCATCCTAACTTCAAGATCCTGTTATATCAGATCTTGACCATTGTACATAAAGATGCAAAACACAAAATGCAGGCTTACATACAAGCATACTAAAAGCGTACAAAACCATTTAACTTTTAAAAATGCACTTAAATGATGAAGCTGACACAAAGCATTCCCAACCATCCTTTCAAAATGCCACATCTATGTTTGCATCTCAATTTCGCCATAACTTTCTGCAAATATTTGAGCACCAATTACATCTTGAACTCAAATACTCAAGTTCTTTCCTCAGAAGTGATACATTTTTCCCTGAATTAGACAGAGTAAGGTAAAAGGGTCCCTAATTTTCCTTACCCTCACCTTCTCAAAAAGCAATTCAGTGAAGTAGACAATGGTCTATTTCCTCTCTTCACAGATCTATTCTTCAATAGACAGAAATTATGATACAAAAAAAGCAGTTAAATGTAATTCTTCCTCTGTGTCCCTGTCTCTGTCTGTCTATACATTCTCACAATCACACATACTATGTGTATATATAATATAACTATTTATATTTTCAGGGAAAAATACTTTTGCATTCTCTGCAGTTAAGATTTTCAAAACATTTAATTGGGTTAACCAGTTGGCTTTACTTCCTCATCCCAGTACTGAATGAGGTTCATTAATCTTGATGACCTAGATTTCCCTCTCCCCATACCCAGGTTCTGAAGTCACTCAAAGCTTTTATGACAAATAGAGGTAAAGGATAAGGAATTGGCTGCATGGCCACATCCAAATAGTTTCAGCCAATGGCTCAGTGTCCAGAGATCAGTAAGAAGTGGCATCCCTCAGGGTGCTGTATTGGGACTAGTACTGCTCAGTATCTTTATTAATGACATAAAGAGTGGGATTGAGTGCACCCTCAGCAAATTTGCAGATGGCACCAAGCTGAGTACTGCAGCTGATACACTGAAGGATGGGATGCCATCCAGAGGGACCTTGACAGGCTTCAGGTGTGGGACCATGTGAAACTCATGAAGTTGAACAAGACAAAGTGCAAGGACCTACACCTGGGTGGGGCAATCCCCCATATCAATAGAGGCTGGGGGATGAATTCATTAAAAGCAGCCCTACAGAGAAGGACTTGGGAATACTGGGGCATGAAAACTTGGATGTGAGACAACAATGTGCACTTGCAGACCAGAAAGCCAATCACACCCTGGGCTGCATAAAAAGCAGTGTGCCCAGCAGGTTGAGGGAGGTGATTCTCTCCCTCTGTTCTACTCTCATGAGATTCCACCTGGAGTACTGCATCCAGCTCTGGGGTCCCCAGCACAAGAAAGTCATGGACCTCTTAGGGTGGGTCCAGAGGAGAGCCATGAAAATGGTCAGAGGGCTGGAACACCTCTCCTCTGGAAAAAAGCTGAGAGCGCTAGGGTTGTTCAGCCTGGAGAAGGGAAGGCTCTGGGGATACTGTATTGGGGCCTTTCAATACTTAAAGGGGACTTATAAGAAAGATGGAAAGAGACTTGTTACCAGGGCCTGTAGTCACAGGACAAGGGGCAATGATTTTAAACTGAAAGAGGGTAGGTTTAGATTGCATTTAAGGAAGAAATTCTTTATGGTGAGGTTGGTGAGGCACTGGAACAGGTTGCCCAGAGAAGTTGTGGATGCCCCATCCTGGAAGTGTTCAAGGCCAGGTTGGATGGGGCCTTCGAATAACATGATCTAGTGAAAGATGTCCCTGCCCATATAAGGGGAGTTGGACTAGATAATCTTTAAAGGTGCCTTCCAATCCAAACCATTCTATGATTCTATGATTCTGACTTTATGAAATAGACTTAGTATGACATTTTAAATAGTAGGACATCTAGGACACCATAAAGGACACTAAGTTTAGGAGTGGTGCCAATTATTGTGATGTTGAAACACAGAGTAGCAATTATACTGTGAAGTGTCTTAGCAAAGCATATAAAAAATACATCATTAGATTGCTCCTGCCAGAAAAAGAAAAAAAAAAAAAAAAAGAGGGAGAGAGACATTGAACCATAGCCATTGCTACTGTTTATTCACAGAATCTTCCTAATAAGTGCTTTTATGTCTCTCAGGTTTGCTTATGCGAAGTTCACATAACAGGTTTATAATTATGAGAATTATCCTCTCTGGCGTGGTTCCCCATTAGACATTTTAGGTCCTAAAAATTATGCATATGTCTATTTTCACTTGAGGGCTGTCATCACCACATGTCTTTCATGGACCTGGTCAGCAGGAGTTACCTACACCCATTAAGAAGTCTTCATTCTGGGTCTGCTGCCAACAAAGATCATTAACTGAACAATGTATTTAATCTCATAAACATTTTCTATGCTCACAATTTGCTAATGTTAACTTGCTAGAGACTGTAAAATTGCTGTAATTTCTCCTGGGTTAAGCAAGTCCTGTCCTATTATCCCTAATTCTGAAAGACTGTGCAGATGAATGTTAAAAGTGTGAGACCATAAACCGGAACCTTTTAATTTCCCTTGACAGATAAATGCCCTAATTGTTGATCTAGTCAATCTTGCACATGCTCTTGATCGCTAACATGTTCGATGTTTTGTGCTCTTTTGCAGAGTGGAATGGCTTCAAAGGAAGGATGTAGAATTAACAGCATCCCTTCACTCTGAATGGGCTCTGATTTTTGGTACTACCCAGTGAAAGGAAAGCTAAGACCCGGGCAAAGGAAGGAAGTGTACATGTTTTTCTTGTATTCAAATCTAGTGCTTTAGAGCTAGAGGTGTTTAATAATAAGGTGTAGCAGATTCCTAGGCTTCCTTTGTCTTCATTTTTCAAAGAAAGCTTTTGGGAAATTCCAGGCTTTAAACCCTGAGCGCAAAGGATCCTTTCTGAGGCTCAACAAAGTGCTGCGATGCAAGGGAGGAGCATTTATCCCACAGTATTTTCAGTTAGCTGCCTTAACACACTCTAGTTCATGTAACTGGGACTAGTTTTTATGAGAGCTACTGGAGATGCCTAGGCCTCAAAGCTAGACAGTGGGCCTAAAAGTTAGACGTTATTAAGCACTGGCAGGTTGTGCTGGTTTTGGCTGGGATAGAGGTAATTTTCTTCATAGTAGCTAGTAGGAGGCTTTGTTTTGGATTTGTGCTGAAAACAGTGTTGATAACCCAGGGATGTTTTCGTTCCTGCTGAGCAGTGCTCACACAGAGCCAAGGGCTTTTCTGCTTCTCCCCCCACCCCACCAGCGAGCAGGCTGGGGGGGCACAAGGAGCTGGGAGGGGGCACAGCTGGGACAGTTGACCCCAACTGACCAAAGGGGTATTCCAGACTATAGGACATCATGCTCAGTAGATAAAACTGGGGGAAGAAGGAAGGGGGAACATTTGGAGTGATGGCATTTGTCTTCCCAAGTCACCGTTAGGCATGCTGGAGCCCTGTTTTCCCAGAGATGGCTGAACACCTGCCTGCCCATGGGAAGTGGGGAATGAATTCCTTGGTTTGCTTTGCTTGTGTGCACGGCTTTTGCTTTACTTCTTTAACAGTCTTTATTTCAACTCATGAGTTTTCTCACTTTTAATCTTCCAGTTCTCTCCACCATCCCACCGGGGGGAGTGAGCAAGTGGCTGTGTGAGGCTTAGTTGCTGGCTGGGGTTAAACCACAACACAGGTTTTTATTCCTTTTTAACTTGGGGTTGGATCTGTCTTCACTGGGATACATTCACTTAAATGTATTTATGTGAGTTTGCCAGGTTTGTGTTGCAGTTGTGATTTTTGGATGAGATTTTCAAATCTGTCAGATTTGGTTTGGTGACTAGTCAAAAGCATGCAGTTTGGGGGTCGAGGCTGCTTCAAAAAAATCTCATCTTACCTCAATACAGTTTACTCTGTGGAAATCTTGGTCATATTCCTGTCAAGAGCATGTTTGCTATTGACTTCAGTCAAGCCGGTTCTTCCACCCAGACAATTTTTCCTTTAAGATAATCAACCACGACAACTGCGCAGAGGAGAGCTTTGGAGTATTCTCTTAATTATATTTCACATGTTTATTTTGCAATAAGCATAGTTCTGGCTGATATTTTAAAGAATACAATGAGGCTTTGAAGCTGCAAGTCTTTCTGTTTTAATACACCTAATATGCAGACTTTGTTTTATGAACGTAAAAGTTCTATACACACGATATGGTGCATATGATGGAAAAACATAATTCAGAAGATATATGCCCACAGAGGAAGCTATTTAGACTTAGAAAAATTGAGGAAGTTTATAGCAGAGATATTTTTAATAAACAATGATTTAAAGTGTTTTAAGTAGATGGTCATGTAGCCTTCTGACCCTAAAGCTAGGATTAAAATAAGATGCAATTTACCGGCATAATTGACTGCTAGAGCTGTAAGTAGCTCTAAATGTTAGTTCTTATTTTAGCTCCTGTTTTTAATACAGTCCAGATTTGCAGTTCAAAACAAAAATTTGCATGATTGTTTACTGAGTCTTTCCAATAAAAAGTTATTTCTCAACAAAAACTACCTGACACGTAAATCTGAGCGCATTTATAATCACATAAAATTTTATTAGCCAAACTAGCTCTGTTGCAGTCCCAAGAACTTTGCTGCTTTCTCAATATATTTTTCCCAGATTGTCAAGTTTTATTTAACTAAATAGTACTTTGACCAGTTGAAGCAATGCATTCTGTCACTCAAGAATTTCTCTGTAATGTATTCCTAATTCTATCACTGTTTATTGGAGCTTTTCAATGGCTTACTCATGTAATGACTACATCAAAAGAAAATAAAGTGACTTTTAAGTGAGAACCATCCTCGAAGAAATGTTGTTTCTAGTTCTGTTGCATCCAGGTCCCTATAAAAATCTGGGTTTCAACAGGACAAATTTATATTTGAGAGCTTAATTATACACATTTTGACTTTCATTTGCCTTTCAATCCCACTCCGTAATTCCAACAACAAACAGCAAAACTTGTCTAACAAGGTTTTTCTTTCCTTGAACAAGACCACCTACCCACCTTTGAAAATTAATCCACATCATGCTTGTACTGTGCAGTGAACTATGAAACATGCACATTTGTGTGAGTTGGACCAGAGGTATTCTGGAGCTGTGTATGAAGCTCCTTTCTACTCAGAATCATATGGACATAACATCTTGGTCAGGAGTAGGCTTGTTCTAACTTGAGTCTCTTCCCTTTGCGGGGTATAGACATGTCAGAGACCCCACTTTCAGGGCATTTTACTGGAGTAAAACAAACTTTTGTCTTATATGCATATGTGTGCTTTGGTCATACATATTTTTGACCTTTCTTTTTCAACTGATCTTCTTAGCTGTAGTCTTAGATTTTCTGACCTTTTAACTTAATTAATAGTATGTAAAATGTTTTTTCTTCTGTAGGAAGTGAAGGTATTGCAGCGACTGAACAAGTTCTTTAACCCAGGTTTGTTCCAGCTTCTAGCGAGGTCTCTAGGTTACTGTTTACTGCTTATAAATGTACATGTGTACTTATGTAATAAAACGTAATATATGTGTTAAATATGCTTTAATATATTAGGTTTTTATCTTCGTAAACATATTACTTTTTTAGCTTCTATAAGATGCTTGGTGCCCGTTCAATCTGATTTTTAGTAATTTTTGAATATTCTCTTATTCTCACTAAAATTCTCATTAAAATAAATTTGCCTTATGTCATGTTTAGCAAACAAAATGCAAAAATAAATAGTTCTAGCTATTTTATAACTCTTATCAGTTATATATCTAGGTAGAAAACATTTTGATATGAAAATCAAGGAACAGCTTCTTTCCCTATTTTTGTCAGATAATTACACTGATTATTTCACCAGCACATGTTTGGTCTCAGGTTAGATTTCGCCTTTTGTAGGGCAGCACTTGTCCTATAGACGTAATGCAATGCAAATAGTTGCTACTTTTGCTCAATTTATGAGTTACAATTAATGATAATGCTTATTTATTTTTTCCCAGATACTATTAACCTTTTTTCTTAATCATAAATGTTCACAGTTTTCAAACTGTATCAAAAATAAATGAATAAAATATGTTTGTGTTCTGATTTTTTTTTTCTAAAAAAAAAAAAGAAATCTAGAGAGTAACAGGTAAGTAGCGACAAAGAAGAGTACTGTTGTGTAGGCCTGGTAGCTGTGGTCTAATATGAAGACAAAATTTCCAGGCTTCCTTTGTTCTCTTCAACAAGGATTCCAAAGAGAAACCCCCAAAAGACAGAGTGCTGGTCATGACTAGAGAAGAAACACGAGGGGAGCAATAGATAGTCCTGAAGAGTCAGTTTCATATGCTTCGTTTTGTGTTATGACTGACAAGAATAGCTATTAAAAAAGGAGTCCTATCATGAAATGGAGGAAAATTTCTAATTGTAATTTTGTGCAGGAATCTAGTCCCCTAACCATGTCTAAATGTATGTGGAATAAGTGGCTATGTACCTTCAAGTAATAGACTTTAGCACTGAGGTTCAGTGGTGAGAACTTAAAAAGAAATCAAGATTCTTGTCTATGTATGTTTCATTTGATCAAAATCAGAATGGCAGAGTGGCAGCAGACTGTATTTTGTATTCAGAAGAATCCCACGGTTGCTCAGATGCAAAATAAAAATCTCTTTGTGTCTCTGCTGGGCTACCTAGCATGGTTAGCATGAAACAGCATGACTGGAGTAAGCATAAGGAACAGTGAGCAGAAGTAACTCATACCATAACAGCAGTGTGGTTCAAACCGAGCTTTGCTACCCAGCAAGAACTGACAGTCCTAAGCTTTGAGTGAAATGTTATAAATTCATAATTATGTGAGGAATTAGGTACTGTGTGTTATCCTGTTTATTTACCTTGTTGGATTTTTCTCCCATTAATGAAAATATTGGTTTTTTAGCTAATTAAATAATGCCTGAAAAAGGCAAAAAGCTGTTCATTGAATGGTGGAAAGTTTAGGTTAATTTTTCTGGATTTCTGATTTCAGGCTTAAGCCCATCTGTTAGTAGTAAGAACTTCAAATTTGAACCTGGCTTTTATTACTGCCAGTCATATCCTTGGGAAAAAAATTGATATCTTGGTACAGCCTTTCTGGGACATATATCCAACTGTTATAACAGTAAATAATATTATTCCTATCTCTTTTGTAGACTTCCCCGTCAGCCTACTCAACACTTGGCAGTAATCTATCTTCTAAAAGCAAATGTCAGCTTCAAAATTCATATCCTCAGATGACTAATTGAAGTACCTATGCCTGAAACCCAGCCAAAGCTAGTTTCTCTTTGTAGCCAAAGGTGATAGCTGGGCATCTTCACAGAGAATTTCAGATCTTGTACACTTACTGTTCACTGTCTATACAACAGACCTAAAAAGAAGTGATAGTGGTTGCCTTCCAAGAGGTGTATGATTGCAACGGCAGATTGCAGCGGTTCCTATCAGGCCCATGGAAGAAAAATACTCCAGTATTAATTAATACATAAACCATAGGTGGCAGAGATGAAAATAAGTTATGATTGGTGAAGTATTGGGGGGGAAAAAAAATCATAAATTATTCCCCTGTTTTTACACTTTTCCCTCAACATCAGCTTTTGGCCATTGTCAAGGAGAGGATACCGAGCTGACGGGACTGTTGGTCTGACCCAGCACAGCCACAGTCTTTAGTCTCAGGAAGGAGTAAGGCTTGGGACATTTGGGGTCTTTGGCAAAGGATCTGCACTGGAGACTTTTTGATGGAGTACCACCATATATTATGATATCGAGTACAGATTCCTGGGTGAGAAATTTCTCTTCCAGGATCAAAGCCTAGTTTTACAATTATGCTGATGAAGGTATGATTTATACTCATCACACTTCAAATTACCTTCCTTTACTGCTTTTACTTCCTTCAAGGCACTCAGAACTTAAATAGATCTTGTCAGCCTACCATCTGCTTCCAGTGGCAGCCAAGGGGCAGAAACATTTATAACAGCAGCAGTGAGGCTCAAAAATTACACATCTTCCATAAGTATTCATCAGTAATTAGGAAAAAAAGGCCTAAATGACAAAAAGAAATATTTTTGTTCTGAAAAAGACTAGCTACTCTCCTCATCTGAGTTCACTGAGACAAGAATGGGAAATGTTTAAGGTACCTTTGTGCACTGAACAAATGGGCTAGTGAAAGAATCTCGGGTCACCTTGAAGTGAAAGCTTCAAGGTCACTTACTTAGAGCATGTTTTTGTTTCTGTCTATATGTGTAAGAGGTTGATGTGAAATACTATCCAGGAGGCTATGTGAGGTTAACATTAGGAGGGACAAAAAGGCTGCTGACCAAGGCAAGTTTAGATAGAAATGCAAGTCATGAGAACACTGCGACTGAAAAAATGTATCTAGGAAGTGGAATTTCCATCCTTCAGTAAGGTTTGAAATCCTAGAAAAGAAATATGTCTTCCACATATATGTTTAAAATCAACTAAATTCAGTGGAGATTTACAGAGAAAGAACCCCCCCCCAAAAGATTTCCAATGCTGTAGGAAGCTAAGCATCCTATAAACTGTAGTCAAACAAAGACTGCCACAGTGTTTAGGAGCTGAAGCTCGTATGTTCTAGATTTTAATTTAAAGAATGCACTGAACAGCATAGTAATAGTTAAGTACTAAGAATATCACGTGGAAAATCCTGGCCAACAGCATTCTTCCATTAAATTCAGGAAATTTTTGTCTGTGCATCATGATACCTAGCCTGCTGTTTCTCTATCTTTTAGCTAACAGAGATTGCCTACTATTTCATTTTTGCAGCCACAATGAAATAAGAAATATTAAAATAAAAAAACAAACAAACAAACAGGCAAGCAAAATTCTTGCCATGACAAGGATATCTGCAAAAAAAAGAGTAAACCTTTATTTTCCTCTGCAAAACAAGCAGGCATATTTGCTTGTCTCATATCAGTTGGTACTGGCATCCAGACAGCAGAGGACTTACAGAATGTGTAGCTCTTACCATCTAGAAATGTCTACAAAAATAATATGGCATAAAGTGCCATCTCTCCAGAGATTTAACTTAGCTGAAGTCTTTTGCTGGGTTCATCTTGTCATATAATATGAGTGAGCATAATATGTTTTCTGAAACTCTAGAAGTTTTGGATAAATGTAGATTGTGGGCAGCTGATGATTCAGAGTTCTGACATCAAGGCAATATATGTACATTTCCTAGAGCCCAAGAGGAAAGCTGGTTGTACCTGTCTTCCTTAGGGAATCTGATAAGGTTAGGCATTAAGTTTTTAGTATGAGACTAGATAATGCATTATAAAATATGACATCTCAAGAGCTCAAAAATTTACACAAAATGGAAATGAATTAAAGGAGCAGTTATGTATACTGTTTAACTGCTAACAGAGGTAAAACAAAACTGATATTTTTTTTTCTAAATAAATCAGTCTTTGGAAATCTAAATGCTACTGAAATCTTTCAGTAGCAATCTTTCTTCTTGCATCTGTTTCAGTCAAAGAATAATTTTCACATAGCTTTTAAGGGTACCTCTTTTGATGGTGAATTTTTTTACCTACATCTATAACAAATATTACTGACCAAAACTTGTCTATGATCAGCATGAAGTGTGATCTAAAGTAATGTTGCCGGGACAGTCTTTTCAACTAAACAAACAATTAAAAATTGGCCTTGCAGTTTTCAAGACAAACTTTATGAAATGGTAGACAAAGCACAAGGAGATTTTTGGAAAGCCTTGAAGTGGAATCCACTTCTCAAGGCTTCTATACACTTGCAATTAACTGAATAATTGTCTCATGTTAATTATCTATGATTAACTCCATGAGTATGCTCTTATTTAAGAGAAACTCTTAGCATTTCAATATATATCCAGGGGACTGTTTATTTGTTTCTTGCATGCATATAAGGTTGATTCTTGTTACCTGAAATAATTGGTCCCAAGTCAATGTTCAGAATGAGAAACTGGAACAAAACAAGATATTTTATCTGAATCTCCTGTTTGGGGAGAACCTTGTTCAGATTCTAAACTCCTACATCCAAAATTATTATAGAGTAAAACATGATCCTTGTTTTTCCTAAGATATTTAGGCAATTATACAGAACCACATTTCTCTGTTTTTGAGGATGAGAATATTAACTTTTGATTTTTATTACTTAAAAATGAAATAAATGGGAAGTGTTATCATGTAATGGATAATAAGGAAATGACTGAGTGACAGGTAGGGAGGCATACTCATCCACAAATAAACTAATAGATGGGTTTCTCAGGAACAGGGTACTAAATATGATCTCATGTGCTATTACTTTCAAAAAAAGAGAAAAAAGGTGTAGGTATAAGCAAAATATATGGCTTACTATTTGATGTTTCACATTAAGTTTCTGGATTCTGCGAGTTTTTTAGACGAAAGATACACTTTGGGTTTTAGACAGTAGATTGTTCCGGTACTGAGGACTGTTATTCATTACACAGAAAATAACAACAAAGTCCACATTATTGTCTTAACATTGTCTTGCTCAGTTATCAGGTTACATTTGTTTTGCTAAAACGGGGTTGATAAGAACAACATTTCAGTTAAACAAACAAACATTCAGTCACCTGGAAAAAAACCAAATCTGTTTGCATTATATTTAACTATAAATATATAAAACACTATAGCATTGCTAAAATGTAATTATTTTTTTTTCTTAGAATTTAAGGCTTTTAAAAGTTGCCTGCAATGGCAGTATAATACCACACAGCAATGCAGATCTTCCTCAAGGTCACAAGACACTTCAAAAATCTAAATTGTACAAACTGTAGCTCTTGCGTGGGGATTTGAAAGCACTCAAATTATGAGATAAAACAAGTTTCCTAGGAAATCAGGTTGTTTAGATGTAAGGTCTCCATTTGATGTCAGAGTAAAGTATAGGGGATTGTGAATAGATGCTTGGCATGGTAACTAGTCACAGCAGGAAAAAACAAAAGCACAGCTTTTTATTCAGTTTTCGAACTCAAAAAGAAAAGCTTATTTCAAGAAAAAATCAAACTATAATCTGCAACTACAGTAGGAACAGCGGAGGATCCTGTAACTTCAGCAATCCTTTGAGTTTCTAAACAGTTAGGAAATGATCATACATACTGTATATGTGAGGAAAAAAACTTCAACAAACAAAACCAGCAGTTCTCTCAGAATGACACCCAGTTCCAACAACTGTATGCTCTTTGCTATGAATTGGTGAATGGCTGCTACCATGCAGTATTACTTCTGGGAATGCACTTATATGTACCCTAGCGATCAGAGAACATTTTGTAACACACAGGAAAAAATTATTTGTATTTTGACCTGGAGAACCAAATGGGTGATCAGTGCCAAAAGCTTTTATGCAAATACACCGTTCGGTCTGCCTTTTCCCATTCCCAGCCACTTGTAGGTCACATACAAAAGGATCCATGTGCTAATCCTGCAATGAGTGAAACTCAGAGACTGCTCCCATAATGGCTTCAAAAGGTAAATGCCAAAGGAAAGAGAGGTATTGGATTTATGGAGTTTGCCAGGTACAAAATGATACCATAAACCTTTGTGGTTTAATAAAGAACAGCTCCTCAAGGTTTCTCTAAGGATATGCACCTGGATAACCACAAACACTACCACAGAGTGGTGCCAGCCTGGACTATAAGAAGCTCAGTAGACAGATCTCTTATGGCTTTTTAGGAAGTAATTGCAACTAGTTGAAGAAAGCTGCTTTGGATGGTCCCCTCTAACTTTATTTTCCTATGTCCATATTGGCATGCTGTGGGAAAAAACTTGTTAAGAAACCAGGGGCCCGGTTTACAGTATAGCTTAAACAAGACCGGCACACAACTGCAACACTATTTCAAAATCAATAGAGAAATGGACCAGCCAAGGCACAGAACATGTTCAGCTACCTGCACCACACGTTGAGAAAAATAACAAGGTTTTGGTCACTCATGCAAATCAGTTAGTCTCTTCCAGGCAGCTAGTAGGCAGAATTTTATATTGCTCATGTGCTACTTTAGTTGGCCTACTATATGAACATTGATGTACTAGACAGATGTCTTTCCCCCCTTGCCTTCCAATTTCTATTTCTGTCATATTCTCTATTGCACAGATGGGCTTATGTGGATAAGAAAAACCATGTCATTGCATGTAAATTATTCTGTATGTTATTTGAAAAACACATTTTCATTTTAAGCCTTCCTTTTTGTTGAAGGCAGAGCAAAGATGACAGTGTATTTCAACAGCATCCCCAGTATAGTTTAGGTTCACTGGTACAATCTGATGGAGCTTTTTTGAAGATTTGGTTGTTGTTTTTCTCTGCTACCATTTCTAACTCACATAAGCCCATAACATGAAATGGGAGATCTAACACTTTAAACACAGAACAAAACCTATTGAAATCAAAAAGAAAAACTTAGTTCCTGAATGAATCAGGCTGCTGGATAAGTCCACAAATAAGGTCTAGGGCTGCGAAAAGAACTGAATTCTAAGTCCAGATATTTTACCTTGTTCTTTGCTGCTGACTGTGAGCATTGGTTCTTTATGGTATAGGATAATTTGTTTCACCAGAGTAATATGATTGGATTCACCAAAAAAATAAGGATCACAAAGGTCCATTTAGGTGGAATTTAGAGACCTCACAGACCATCTCAGAAAAATATCAGCTAGTTACAGCATGTGAAGTTTCAGATAATAGCTACAACTGTACTGCATGGCATGCTCATCAACCCTCCGCTTATGGCTGAGTTGACTTAGGGGCCTATCTCCTGCCAAAAACTGTGACACAGAAAGGAGTTATTCCTTTTTTTTTTTTTTTATCAGTGTTAAAGCGGCCAGTTGGTTAGGTTTGCTCAGATATCCAGCTTATTTAGACTGCTTTGAATTGTAGTGTTAATTTTTTAATAATCTCCCAAGACACAGGTTTCCAGTGAGGTGCATCCCTGCTAGCCATGACAGCAAGTGTGATGCAACATGAAATTGCCCCACATAGTCTCACATAATAGATAAAACCTAAGCAGTTTCACATGAGGCCAGGTGGAGCATTTCTTCCCTTCAGACTAATGACTACTTGTGTAGACAGGAGTGGCTCAGGACAGGGTCATCCAGGTCCCAACAGGGTGGTGCAATTCTGCTAAGAATGAAACACAAAAATCGTTGGCAAGTGATGACAAGCGGTAGCAGCAGAAGCAATGTTACAGTCACACAGAGAGGGTGAAGAGGCAACAAGAATAATAAAAAAAAATTGCAGAAGAGCTGAAGAGGAGGAGAGTGGATGCACGAAGAGTATGTGCAAGCCAGATGATAGGAGAAAGGTCAAAAAGGTAGCAACAGCAGATTGGGGGACTGTGACAAAGCAAACAGAGTAGACTCCCAAGTCCTGAAAGCTGTGTCTAGGTATGCCTGTGTGAATAGTCCCTGGAATAATTTCCTCCCCAAACCTGGAAAGCTGGGTCCATTCTAGTCCCTGGAAGAGACTGCCCGCTGAGGGTCTCCTAAACAGTTCCCAGTCATGGTTCATAGCTGGCATGGACCTGAGCCCACTCACAACAGTCAGTTTGCTTATGGCTACCCTGTTTCAGGGGCTACAGGAGTTTACTAGCAAAGATCTGGATTATTCCATGGATCATTGGCCTCTCTTTCAGTCAGTGGTCTGAGGGACTAGCAATTCATTAGAGTGGCTGTAGCCTACAGCTGTGAAGGACTTGCATCATTTCACTATACTAGGATTTTTCTCCTTTCCTAACCATCTTAGACCAAAAACCCCTCCCTGTTTTGATACTCTTCCTAGAATAAGATAGAACAGAACAGAATGGAATAATAGTACAACAATCTTATTGTTTAATTAAATGGTATAGATGTAACCATACAGTTCACAAATGATTCTTTATAAGCAATCTTTGATAATCATAATTGGAGACAACTTTCAGGACCAAGAAATCTACTTGTCCCTCTCCCTTACTCTGCTAACAACAAAGATGAACACCAAAGAAGCACAACTGTAGATTTGTCCTATGTAGTTAACGTTTACAAGGAGTCCTTTTTCCTCAGGATGCAAATTGTGCTTTCAAACTATGGAACCCAGCTTCTACCCCAAAATCATCAATACTTTTCCAGCCAGAGACTGAATAGGATGTCAGGAGGATATTTTGTATGAGTGGACAAAATGCAAATGTGAACATTAAAGCCTGCAATTACTTCTTCAATTGAGTTTTCTTTGATTTCTCTGTAGCAGGGGTGCTTCTATTTAATTCGTGCTAGTTTTCACTGCACATAGTACATATTGATTCTGAATAGTCTGTCACTTCTGCTCATTTTCTGTCATTCAGCGATGTCTGAAGAAGTATGCTAGCATCAAGAACCCTGCTACTTAAGTACCAGATGTTTTTTCTCCATTGGAAAAACTATTGTCTCAGCAAAACGAAGTATAACTTAGTGCCTAGGTATGTTCTAGTCATTGCTTAATTTACTTCTGTGAATGTATGTATTTCCTTTATTGCTTCCATTATCTGTCTTTCATACAGTTTAAACCAAAGGGATGAAATTTTGGGGGTTCATCCCAAAGGAGAATAAGTATGCACACACATAAACACACATACTTATATATATTTAATTCCACATAAAATATGTACAATATGTGATTGTGTCCCACTACTAAATACCTTGTTTCCTAAATATGTTAGTAATGCTTTTCATATGGTTTCTTTTTTTCATATTCTCCTTTCTTTGTTACTGATTTCTTTATATTTAAAGCTATAGATTTTCTCAGAACAAATATATTTAGAGAAAGAAATACTACTCAATTTTCAGTATAATGCTTCCTGCAGGATAACCATTCATTTGATACAATCCTAATCCATTACATTTTCTCTCCTTTTAAATTGGTTCATTTTTGCATTTGTTTAAAAATGTAACATTATAAACTAGCACTATCTTTTATTTTAAGCACAAAGCAGAAACACAAAAACCAATTGCTTGCTATTCCTGAGTCAGACCTTTATGCTCCTGGCCTCATAATGTTTTACTTGACAAGATCAGTTGTGTTTTGTCTGAGATGTGAAGTATTATCCTAAATTTAACATTGTCACTACTTAAAAGAGAAGAAAGTTCACCATGCAAAGCTCTCCAAGAAAAACTACTTGAAAAGAGTTTCAGATAATAATTATTTTATACAGCCTTACACTGAAACTTCTCCTTATGCTCTCTCTGTTGAAACTATTTTTCATCAGTCAAGATACAGAGTTCATTTTATTCTCTTCCTTATATTCATCAGTCTGAAGTGTGAATGCTGGTGTTGACCTACTTTAAGAGGTTGATGTACACTAGCGCTAAAACAAAGTGACATCTGTATTTTCATTTTTTTCAGTTGTCACTGTCATGATGACTAATAGTATGTAATGATGCTTGGCTACTGCCACAAAGGAAAAAAAAACTGGTCTCCTCTGCATTCCACTTCTCCCTTCTTGGAGGATTTTGTGACACCTACCTTAAGGGTGGTAGGTCCATTACCTTTAGGCATTTACGAAATAGACCTCTACATGTCAGTAACACATCTAGGTCTCCATTACAGTGGATTAGCTAGTCAGATGAGGTTAAGATTCAATTATCTGATCAAATGTATATTCTGCATCACAGTGGAATGAATAAACCTCTGGAGGCCATGGATGTCATTGAATAGGTCTTGACAGAATAAAATGAAGGTCTAGATACTCTAGCTTAAACATTACACCTATGCTGGAGACACTTTAAGGTAAGTGAGGTGATGCCCTCTGAATCTCCCAGACAAAATATTAATGCCAAAAGATTTCAGCTCTTTGTAAATGTGCTAGTTCAGTGGGTCAGCAGCTAGTATCTTTATTCATAAGTAGTATGTATTTAACTATTCATTCTGACATTTCTGTATAATATGAAGCCATAATATTTAGTGAAACTAATCAATTTTTTATCACACTTAGTTTGAAATAAATTCTCTTTTTTTTTTTGTACCACATGAAGAAGTATTTGTCAGGCATGCAATTTTAAAGGATTCAAATTGCTTAATTTGTACTTTGCCATGTTTTTTAAAAACTATTTTGAAGGTAACAACCTATTTTTCATTGATGGGTTGAAATTCTGCCCTTTGTTAGTTTCTTGCATGATGCTGTCAGAAAGTATAGCACATCGTCTCTTGTTAAATCAAAGGGGTTAATGGGAAGAGCAGACATAGTTTCAACCCATGAGAAGGAGAAATCTTGCCAAATCTTGTTTTCTGGTATTCATACAATTTTTTTTGTTAATAGGACTAATAATTACATTTCCCTTACAGCATTTACAGTAGCACAAAAATTCAGAAAAATACATCATTCCAATGCTGCATCTTACTAATAGCATTGTTCTTTTCTTCAGGGTACTGATGAAGAGTGTATACAATCTATGGGTAAAAGTTGACCTGATTTATTCAATTATACATACACAGAGCTATAAATGAAAAATAGTTAATAGTTTTATAGAATAAAGAATTAAAACCATGTATTTGGAAGGAATGACACATGTGTGTATGTGTGCATATATAATTTTTAAAGGCCTATGGAAAAGTAAAATATTCATTCCTTTTATTTGGATCACTTAAAATATGACTATCCATTGCGCTGATGAGAATTTTTAAATATTTTTAACATAGACAATGTCAACAACATAAATAACCAGTGTCTAACACACTTCTGTCCTACTAGGCTATGTGTTACCCTACTAGTCCTATTCATTCCACATTCTAAAGTACATAAATGCTACTCATGGTTGCAGTTTATGGTGTAGGACTCGGGGGTGGACACTTATGCTGTAAAGTTTAACATGAAATGAACCAAGATGCTTATGTAATGTGTTACATTTGTGCTGTTATAACCTTGACAGAAATGAATATTTTTAATTTTATAACAAAGACTTTGTCAAATGACAGCTCATTCTTTTTATTCATTTTCACATATCTTCCTGCATTGACCTTGCTTTGAAAAGGAAACTTTTAAGGAAAATAATAATTAACTGTCAGAGGTATTTGTCAAGGACTTTGCTCCCTAACATCTATGTAATCGCAGCGGACTGTCAAGAACCAGATTTCTGTTAATATCTTAGATTAAGTTCTTCTATTTCTCAGTCTAATGCAGAATTTTATTGTTGGATTATGTTAAAGCAATGGAAATGTGTTGCTTCCTAATTCCAAGAAACATCTTAGAGACTTTCTGAATTAAATATATTTCGTTGTCATATAATTTTGAATTTTCATTGTACTAAGCCCTCTTTTGTCAGCCATGTGTTTTCCTTCAGTGAAAGATTGATGTTGCTGCCTCCATGTGGTCCTTTAGTTAGTATCACTCTAATCTCAGTGAAAGAAATGTAACTGGATCTACATCACTTCCAATCCACTGAGAGCACCATTGGAAAGGCAGAAGAGTCAGAACACCTGGAAATCTGCTCTGTGGCTCTTTTTGTTGTCCCCAGACCATAAAGTTTTACTTAGTGGAAACAGGAACAGATCTTACTGACAGAAGGGACACTGTCCCTGAACTGTTGTTGGATCAGCCTACTGTGTGGATAGCAGTAGCAGAACTGGTAGGTTTTGGAGCTTGTACACCACCACAAGGTGGGTACCACCCTGCCTTCTGAGCTGCAAAGGCGACATCTTGCATTATCTCCCTTTCTAGAGCAGTTTCACACATACAATGCTGCAAAAGAGAAAGTGCTGTCCGTCTTGCAGATGTGGTACCAAGTAGTACCCAAATGAGTAAGTAAGTTGACCCCAATGCTGTAAAGAAAGAAGAAAGGGGTTCCCAAGGCCCTTTAGTCAATGTAATCCCACCTTTCAGTATGCCTTATCATGTTTCTGGTGTGTTAGTGAATTTCCTGTGGGTTTCTGTTCATGAGGTTTTGATTACGTCAAATTGATAGGCATTTTGTCTGTATTCTTGGTTATAAATATTTTTGTATATTGCCTAGATCTTCTAGATTTCATTTAGCAGATTTTTAAAGCTTGTTCTCTGTTCATACTGTGACATACAATTGATTAAATATAATCTACCAAGCCCCTGTAATAGCATCACGCTTTGAATTTTTAATTGCAACACACTGAAAACAGCTTTGATATGATGGCTTCTTGATCCCAAAGTCTGTTTCTCTGTCCTGATCAGAACTGCAAAAGAATCCAGGAAGCAGTAAGGGTCTTGGTCAGCAAATCCTCTTGGTTATTTTATAAATGCTCCTTCAGATCATGTTGTAAATTTTGCCAAAGAGCAACAGACTTAACACATTCAGTTGTGGGTTTTTTTCTAAGAGTGCAGGCAGAAAGACAAAAACTTTGTCAATCATATGTCATAAGGCTCTCTGGTGCCTTTAGTTAATATTCCAGTGATGCCAAAAAGAAGATTAAGACATATTTTTTACTTGACTTCTTTCCATAAGCTTTTTTTTTTTTTTAAAGCAGGACATCTCAACCCTGTTATAGTTGATAGCAAATCAGTTGATCTAACTGGCACAAGGATTTCATCTACAATTTGATTTATCTTCCCCCTGTTTAATTTGCATCAATTTTCTTGAGGTCAGTAAGAAAACCCTCAGTATTAGTTGAAGTAGCATAACTAGCTTGAGACTAGTTAAAGGAGAATAAATCTTGTCAACTGGCTGAAAAAGAGAAAAATTGCGCTCCTCATGACAGTGATGTAACACCAAAGACCAGTGGAGATGACACTGATTTGTCACAACTACGTCTGTCGGTGGAACTGTACCGGCTTTCACTGGAGAGATTCTCAGGTCCAGACTGGATGATTTCTGGTTATAACTGGCATGAGTCTTCAGTACACGTCACACAGTAAACCAACTATATCTAAAGGGTGTGGAAGACCCATATCAAAAGGCCTTTTTCCCATCAAAGTTTACAAAGAAGGAGGAGAGCCTTACTCCTAAAAAAACAATAGCCAAGGCGTCACATACCCCCTGGGAAACACCAGATCAGAAAAGGAAATTGGAATCAGGTGAAAATATATGTCCACCACACTTATGTATCTCCAGAAAACCTGCTTAATCTGGATTACATGTCTAATTCTCACTGGTTACTCTTTTGCATATAGGATAGCCCCATGTTTGCAAGCCAGCTAAGTCTTCACTGGGAACAGTATTCAGGACCTACAGTGTCTTTACACTTTTGTGGGATCATTTTTAAATGGCTGTCCTTTTCATTTTTTGCAGCACAGAGGCTCAGGGTTTTCAAGCAGGACTTCAGAGAACTTGCTGATTATTCAGGAATGCTTTTATTTTAAAATATGTGGATGATGGCAATCTAATTCAGAGATCTCTCCCAGCTTTATTTCTGTAGCAACAAATATTTGTATAAGGAAATATAATTTTAACCTCTATGAGGTTAGCTGCGATGTGTGGGGGAGGTGCTGCTGGTTTTAATAGTCCATACTGACTGCATTAGTCTGGTCCTTATTTTCCTAGTCTCTATGCACCTGCAAGGTAAATGCTTGCTGCATTTAGTAAAAGTAGGGCTTCAGCTGACAAGAATATTATATGGCTGCAATACTATTCCAGATGATATTCCAATTTAGGACTGTTAAAATAACATTATAAAGCATTTTTCCTTGAGCAATTTTATTTTTTTCTCAAAACTCACTATAAAGGTTGATGAGTTTTCATGTTCCCCAGGGAGGGTTGCTTGTTTGCTTTCAGTTTTCTGGATTTTTTTTGTTTTGCTTTGTTTTGGGTTTTTTTTTCTTTCATTGTTATATTTTTACTTGCAATGCAGGAAATGACAAAAATAGTCAGAAGTGAGGATAAATACATCAACCTTCAGATTCTGTAGTTTTGCTTGAAACGATTCAGACTGATAAAAAATATTAATTTTGGTTAAAAGGTCATTTTTCACTAATGTGCATTAACGTTCTCATGAATTTCTCCTCTCTACACTTATCTGCTATCTTGAAACTTAGAAGAAAGTGATTTTTTTTTTTTCTTTACTCCAAAGAACTTCACCAGGCCCAACCTCCAGCACTATTTCCTAAATAGGCAAACGTCTTCCCACACTTTTCCCTCAGAGGAGGGAATCCCTGTTTGCAGGTTGAAATACATCCTGGAAAACTTCCACAGGAGTGGATGGCTCATGCCTGATTTCCCTTTTTATCTGTTGCTCTCACAGACAGCCTGCCAACGGCAGCAAACACAAATTTTTGGTAGCTTGTATGCTCCATCCCGCAGAGAGCGGTAGCAGTCACCAGGGAACGGCAGGAGCAGAAGTAATACATTACATTTAAGGCTGGGCCTGAGACTTGTATCCATGTCTGCCATTACTCACAGAGGTAGATTTTATGATGTTGCCATTTTAGATTTTTCTGGTTTAAGAACTCGATACTGTAGATATTGTTTCCTCTTTAGTAGCCCCTGGAGCGGCTCAGATATTACTTTATGTTATTGATAGCAGACGCGGCCATAGTCTCTGTGGTATATGGGACATTTCTGGTGAAACTGCTATCATTTACTGTTAAATCTAATTTGAGAAAAGAAACCAACTGCGTCACACATTGTGTACGTATTAGAAAAATAAAGGAACCAAACACTAATAACTCAGAATAATGGAAGTAGTAGGTTTCCTTCTGTGGAATCACAGACTGCTCAATTGCAAGCCCTCTAAAGTGTGCCCAAGCTCTCCAGACACCAGGGGTCTTCAAAAGGTCCCATTGTGAATTTTTCTGCTGTGAAACACAATAAAGTAATGTTATAAAAAACAATGAAACCAATCTATTTTGAAATTTTTAACACAGTAATAAAAATATATTTCATTTCCTTTATGGCTCAAGCATAGCTGTCACTGCCATATAGAGACTCAGTTTGGAAGTCCATAACCAGTCTTATGTTCTAGGGAAGTTTCTGCACCAAATCGTATAAATTAATGACAGTAGGTGCATGCAAACATTTTGACTTTGAATTTTTACCTTTCATTCCTTGTAGCCCTTCAAAGCCTATTTAAAAGGTATCACAGGTGTTTGAATCCAATCCATTTATTTCTTGTATCACTTTCCCATAAAGATAATCTTGACCAAAAGCAGCAGAGTTATTAATTATTGCCTTTTCCCAAGAGGAGGCAGTTATCCTGATGAAGAAAATTTGATATAAACCAGTCCAAATTTAAGTGTCCCCCAACACCACTTGAGTTTCATCTGTGATTAGACCAGAAATTAGACCAAACCTTTAATGAAGGTCTGAAATATTCAGAAAACATTTTATTTTTATGTATGCAAATTTTCCTTATGGGTTCCAGATGGAACTGCAAATGATGAAACACCAACAGGGTTTGTTGCAGTATTTCAGAACCAAAAACAGAACAGCTCTAAATTTCCCAAGAAAGTCTCTTCTTGTAAGACCTCCACATTTGTTCTAAAACTCAAACTATTAAAAGAGTTCAGCTGAACTCTCTACTCATCAAAATTTACTATATTTAGATGAATGGAACCTAAACAAAGAACAATTATAATTTTACATACTTTAATGAAAACCCATGTCAAATGTGTCTTCGGTGGCGACCAGGATGAAAAGAGAAAAATGAGACATGGAAGATGTTTTGGCTGGGATAGAGATAATTTTCATTCTAGTAGCTGGTATAGTGTTATGTTTTGGACTCAGTATGAGAAAAATGTTGTAACACACTGATGTTTTCAGGTGTTGCTAAGCAGTGTTTAGACTAAGTCAAGGATTTTTCAGCTTCTCATGCCCAGCCAGCGAGAAGGCTGGAGGGGCACAAGAATTTGGGAGGGGACACAGCCAGGGCACCTGACCCGAACTGGCCAAAGGGGTATTCCATACCGTATGATGTCATGCCCAGTATATAAACTGGAGGGGGTTGGCTGGGGGGATCACTGCTCAGGAACTAACTGGGCATCAGTCGGCGAGTGGTGAGCAATTGCATTCTGCATCACTTGTTTTGTATATTCCAATTCTTTTCTTATTATCGTCATTTTATCATTGTTATTTTTATCATTATTAGTTTCTTCCTTTCTGTTCTATTAAACTGTTCTTATCTCAGCTCATGAGTTTTACTTTTTTTCCCTGATTCTGTCCCCCATCCCACTGGGTGGGGGGGAAGTGAGTGGGCGGCTGCGTGGTGCTTAGTTGCTGGCTGGGTTAAACAACGACAGAAGACTTGGAAAGGTGTGTGTGGGGAGAAGTGAGAATACTGAAAATTAGTTTTAGTGATAAAGTTCTGGTAGATATAGGGAGGAAAAATGCTCTGTGTGTTGTGCTGGTTTAAATCCACATCAAAAATATTAAGACTTCTGGTGACTTAATAGGTGCTGGATCACATTCTTAGTGAATAGGAAGAATGAGAAAGAGAAAGAGAAAGAGTTATAGAAAAGTACTACTATCTGCCTTGTAATAGGTATCACTGAACAAGAGCGTTAAAGATCCAAAAACGCACCAATACAAAAATTTGCCAAAACCAGCCTATCAGACAGTTTGGCCCTTTAACTTCTCATCCTAACTGCTAGCACTTACTGAAAGAACTTAAGCTTCAAAGTCCCATTAACGGTGTACTTTATTACATGAACTGAGAATGAAGAACTTTATGAAAGTATGTGAATAACTTTCCACTTTCTTTAGTGGAGGAACTGGAAAAGCCAGAAAAATTAAGTCTATCAGCAGGGGTTTGTTGCCTTTGTATGGCACATCAACCTACTTACTCAAAAGCAAAGAAGTATGTGCGAATATAAATAAACCAGAATTAAATTTGTGCATGCAACCTTGTTAACCATTTTTAAAATGTGATAAAGCATTGTAACCTGAGAGTGAATCAAGAAATTAATGCATACCTTTTAAAATATCGGAATGCCACACTCCCAAGAAAACTTTAATAGGGCATGACTGTGTAATTTGCTCTTTATAACTCCTAATTCTCTTCCTGCTTTGTATAGAAACTGGACCACCTTCCATTTGCTCTTTATAACTTAGAATAATTAAAAATCCATTATACTTCACTCTCTCCAATGACAGTACATAAATTAAGCTTCAGCAGTGTTGAAACACATGCAAAAAATGATATGACCCTTTCAAAGTGTCACTTATCTGCAATGCAAATTTCTCCTGGGCGATCAGAAATTCAGCAAATATTTTTCATTTAGAACTCAATCTTTTACAGCTAAGTAGTGTTCATTTGTTGATTCACAGTTCAGAAGTTACTGAGGTGTTTATTTTTGTTAATCAAATGTGCACTTCTCTAGTTATTTTTGTACTCCAGAACTCCCAGTAGTCAGCCTCAAGGAAGCCTCAGTGCCTCTCAGCACTGAGCGCTGCAGAAATATGCAGCCAGGTTTTCACTTAAAAAAAAGTGTCCATTTTCAGTAACTCAACAAGATGTAACATGAAGCCAATTCTGCTAAAGTATATGTAGAATTTACCTTTTTTCCTCTTTTGTGTTTACTTATTTCTATTTTACATGTAGGAAATAAAAATTGACTTAAACCAGTGCTCCTCAGACCTCTTTGACTCAAACCTAGTATCAGCTGATTGAATCAAACGTTACAGTTGTGACGTTGCATGAATCCAGGGCTCACAAAAAGGGAAAAGTACTTGTAGTTAGCCTAGTTCAGATGTATGTGTATAACTTTTAGCAAGCACCTGACATTACCTCTCCGTCTTGATTTTAGTGCTTTTCATTTTTAGTTTTATCCTGTGAAAAAATTTATTCTTCTAAGCTTTTCTGAAGATGCTGCATGCGTTTTCCACTTCTCATTCTCAAACCTTGGCAAGTGCTACAAGGTGTGTACTGAAAACAATCATAAAAATGTTGGCTGGAAGCAACCTCTAGAACTCGTGTAGTTGAACATCTTGTTCATAGCACAACAAGGTCATACAGGGCTTTGCTGAGGGGTCAGGAAGGCCAAGGCATGGCTGGAGCTGAACTTGGCAAGGGGCACAAAGAACGATAAGAAGGGCTTCTATAGATATGCCAGCCAGAAAAGGAAGGTCAAAGCAAGGGTACCCCCAAAGTGAACAAGACTGGCAAACTGGTAACAAGACAAGGAAAAGGCTGAGATACTTAACAACACTTTTGCCTCAGTCTTCACTAGCAACTTCTCTTCCCACACCTCTCAAGTGGATGGACCGCAAGGCAGAGACCGGGGGAGCAAAGTGCCTCCCACTGTAAGAGAAGATCACGTTCGTGACCACCTGAGGAACCTGAACAAACATAAGCCTATGGGACCTGACAAGATGCACTCCAGAGTCCTGAAGAAATTGGCTGATGTAGTTGCCAAGCCATTCTCCATGATATTTGAACAGCCATGGCAGTCACATGAAGTCCCTGGTGACTGGAAAAAGGGCAACACTGCACCCATTTTTAAAAAGGATAGAAAGGAGGACCCTGGGAACTACCGACCTCTCAGCCTCACCTCTGTGCCCGGGAAGATCATGGAACAGATCCTCCTAGAAGCTATGCTATGGCACATGGAGGACAGGGAGGTGATTTAAGACAGCCAGCATGGCTTCACCAAGGGCAAGTCTTGCCTGACCAACCTCGTGGCCTCCTATGATGGAGTGACTACATCAGTGGACAAGGGAAGAGCTATGGATGTCATCTCTCTGGACTTCTGTAAGGCCTTTGACACGGTCCCCCACAACATCCTTCTCTCTAAATTGGAGACATATGGATTTGATGGATGGACTGTTCAGTGGATGAGGAATTGGCTGGATGGTCACATCCAGAGGGTAGTGGTCAACGGCTCAATGTCCAGATGGAGATCAGTGACGACTGGTGTCCCTCAGGGGTCTGTACTGGGACCAGTACTGTTTAATATCTTCATCGATGACATAGACAGTGGGATCAAGTGCACCCTCAGCAAATTTGCAGATGACAGCAAGCTGAGTGTTGTGGTTGACATGCTGATGGATGTCAATCCAGAGGGACCTGGACAAACTTCAGAAGTGGGCCCATGTGAACCTCATGAGGTTCAACAAGGCCAAATGCAAGGTGCTGCACCTGGGCCAGGGTCAAGCCCCTGCATCAATACAGGCTGGGGGATGAAGGGGTTGAGAGCAGCCCTGCGGAGAAGGACTTGGGGGTACTGGTGGATGAAAAGCTGGACATGAGCCAGCAACATGTGCTCGCAGCCCAGAAAGCCAACCATATCCTGGGCTGCATCAAAAGAAGCAGGATGGGATGGGATTCTGTCCCTCTGCTCTGCTCTGGTGAGAGCCCACCTGCAGTACTGTGTCCAGCTCTGGAGTCCTCAGCACAGGAAAGACATGGACCTGTTGGAGCAGGTCCAGAGGAGGGACACAAAAATGATTAGAGGGCTGGAACACCTCTCCTGTGAGGAAAGGCTGAGGGAGTTGGGGTTGTTCAGCCTGGAGAAGAGAAGGATCTGGGGAGACCGTATTGCAGCCTTTCAGTACTTAAAGGGGACTTATAAGAAAGATAGGGACAGACTTTAGTAGGGCCTGTATCAATAGTACAAGGGGTAATGGTTTTAATCTAAAAGAGGATAGATTTAGACTGGATATAAGGAAGAAATTTTTTATTGTGAAGGTGGCGAAACACTGGCACGGGTTGCCCAGGGAGGTTTTAGATGCCCCATCCCTGGAAACATTCAAGGTCAGGTTGGACGGGGCTCTGAGCAACCTGATCTAGTTGAAGACGTCCCTGCTCACTGCAGGGGGAGGTTGGACTGGATGACCTTTAAAGGTCCCTTCCAAGTCAAACCATTCTATGATGCTATGATTCTATGATTTTATGATGATTCCACAGTACTTTACGTAACCTGTTCCCATGCCCTCCCCTCCAACTTTCTTTTATTGGCTGTTATGTAAATACTAAGAATTTTTAATTTTTTTTCTGCTTTCCACTCAATGTTTCTTTTTCTCTCTATTTGTTACTCACAGAGGTGACATTCTCATACTAAAAGAGAGAAAATAAAGATGGTGGTAGCCAGGATCTTTTGCAGCAAAACTGAAGTATTTTGTCCACTCAACTGGCTGTGTCAAACCAGTGAAAACTTGGTGGCTCATGTGCCAGGAGGGCATGGCCCTGCAGGCCCCGTGGCCACCCTTGGCTCCCTCCCGTGGGGCAGCTGGCCCTCGCAGGCTCCTGACGGTCAGCTCCAGTCTGTCTGTAAGAACTTACTGCGTTTTTGTGAACTAGAGAGCAGGTTGCATGTTTGAAGACCTCATTGCCTTTGAAAGAATGTAGTCGGTTTTCCGCTTTCTGGTGCTTTACCAGAAAAGCGTGAGCAAAAATCAAACTTAATCATTCCTCTGTCTCTAACATCTACTTTTCTATTCTTCTCAACTTGTTTGAAGACTACTGATTTTTGTCTTCATGCATGGTCCACCTCACTATGAGATCATGAGATCTTTACCAGACTTCTTATCATTGCAGCTGTCTTCTTCCTCAATGAATCACATTTTCAACAACTCAGTTAAAAGAAAAATGTTGAAAATTTGCTAATTCTGTGAGTAACTTGTCTCTTTCGTATTGAATAAGCCAGGCTTCTGGGAAAAACAGGAAATTGAAAAGGAAAATCTTTGAGTGCTTGACTTCATGACTGACAACTATAACCTTCTTTTAGCTTTGCTTTGTGTTCTTGCAAATATGTGAGCAAATTTATCTCAGCATGAAATGGAAACTTACAAGCCAGTCTTTTCTTTTTCCTTATTTCTTCCAGTCATTGGCTTGAATCTTCCCCAAGGGGTCACTTGATTGAAGTCTTCACATTACTTTCTGATGGCTTGAACTCCTTGTGGAACGGCTGCTCAGCGAGATGAGTAGAGGCCAAGGGTAAATCAAAGGGGATAGGCATTCACTTCAGAGGCACTCACATCACTGATGTGTCTCTGAAAACATTCATGTTTGGAAAGTTTCCTCCACATTTATTATAACAGCTAGAAGCCCATTAGTTTAGTTTAGTTCAGTTCAGTTTTTAATTAAATCCTAGGTTCTTTGAAAGGAGTTCATTATTTCATTTATTATATGAATAATGAATATTTTCATTCACCTTTTCACTTTTTAATGCATCTACTCTCTGGTCTCATAATACCTATTGTCTTGATGTATTTGTAAAGAACCTTTAGGCAGCTTTAATTTATGCTCATTTATTTTTTGCTCCTCTTCACTTTTTCTTTTTTTTTTTTTTTCATACTTGAACTGACTGTGAGATACCAGATTAATCTCAGATGTTTGAGATAGGTAAGATAGATACACTTTCATATGGAAATAATTCATAAGGCTTTAGTAGTAGCATTGTACTTGTGTTCTTCTCTAGGTGGGACATACCAGAGTAAATGTAAAACTCTAGCCCTATGTATTAATTTCCTTAAGTTCCCTGTCTAGCTAAGTGAGTGAAGTAGAAACTTCCAGGTCATGATTAATCTTACTAATTACCTAAAATAGATCAGATTAATAGAAGTCTAGAAGTGCCTCCTTTTCTCCATTGACTGTAGAAGGAGCCAATGCAAGTCAGCTCAACTTCAGATATTTATATTATGGGCATCTAAATGTAGGTTAGAAGAATCTTGCCAGAGATGAGTTAAATAAAAATGACTTGGAAGCAATGGAGTGTGTGTGGGTGTTTTGTTTTCTTTTTTATTCTCTTTGGAATTAGAAGGAAATTATTTAAGTGAAGAATATTTAGTGAAGCATCAGAAAAGAGTACTTAGGTATGTTATAGAGTCTCAGTTACTGGAGGATTTTATGACACAGTAGACAAATATTTGTCCAGTATAAATTGAGGGACAGAGAAAGCAAAAGCCTCCTATAATTCAGATAAGATATATGTGGAAAAGATGAGAAAAATGTGTGAGCATGTGTGGGCACTCTGGCAGTGGTATCAGGGACACGCTGCTCAGATTTCTGCTATTCTTCCCTTGTAATATGAGACTAAAAGGACTGTGAAAGCAGTGGTCATCTGTTTGTACATTGGATACTCTGAAATAATTCTTATAATAATTTCTTATGCTGGATATGAGAAACATCACATCATTTTCTACATCCCTGAGTAGGTCATTCTTTCTAATATGCTTCCAATTAGAGTTCCTCAGGGAGCCAATATGTTGAACAAGTAAAAACACCTTGCAAGTGGAGACAACATGAATCTTATAACCTACTCACCATCCTACACTGTTCTGGGATGAAGAAAATACTTAATTTTATCCCTCAGGAAACTAGGACATCCTGAAACCTGCTCCTATTATGATCTCAAGCTGGGGCGTGAGTGGGGGGAAGGAGGAAATTAATTAGGATTTAGACAAGTATCTGAAACAGGCAGACTGACTGGGGGTGTCAGCCAGCCCTGATGGGGTGTCCAATGACAAACTGGTCTATACTGCACTTTCTGTCTAATCACTCTGCCAAAACACTTATAAGGAAGCTGAAAACCTAAGGAAAACGAAGGAAACAGAGGAAGGAATAGTTCATAAAGGGGTTATAAATTGGTTTCTGTTTGCCCGTTTAAGGTCTCCGGGATTACAAAGAGAGAATGATTTTTCTCAGCCCTGGCTTAACAATTTTTGAAGTGGTGACAGGGTGGCAGGAAGGGGATAAGGCAAAGTTTGTGAGATAATAAGTGCTACAAGGACTTTGGGAAGAAAGGACAGAAAAGAACTTTTAAATGTGAATGTTCCAGTGAGTACCAGAAAAAGAGATAAAAGAGATTACCCCCCCAGTCTTTCCAGCTGAAGGTTTGAAGAGAGAGAAAAATATTTTCTTCACACTATTTCTTGGTTGTGTCTGTAAGTTTATAGGAACTTGTCGCACATCCCAATATATAATGCCAAGATTCACAGATATTTCTTTGTGCTTGTATAAAGTAGTTGTCTTCTGTAGAGAATAATCCAATTTTTCACTTTCAGAGCTACTTTGTTAAAATTTGCTGCCTGCAGCCACCAGGTATCTCCTGAGTAATTATTTTAAGCAAACAATGGCAACGGACAAAATATCAACAAAAATAGAATCAGTAAAAGCAAACTCTGCATGCTCCTCAAAATAAGTGTCCTTTTAGGTAATAAAAGAGCCCCAGTCTTTAATTCCTCTGGCTCCAATTCCTTTCTAAGTTGCCTTTTGCTTTTGTATGATTCTTTTCCTTCCCCTGTGATTGTTCCCTACGTGCAGCTGTTAAAGATATTTTTAGGTACAGACAGAGATTGCCTGTAGCACCAACTAAATGAGACTGTCACATAGAAAGGCTGTAAATGCACACAAATAATAAAGCAAAATCTAAGACTTTGGCTACCACCACCTGTTCCTAATATCCTCTCACGGCCCCTGGCAAAGAAAGAAACTGAAGATGAAACAGTATTTTCAATTGGGTAAGGGGGCCGTTTTGCCTGGGTGGTACTATGCAAAAGGTGTGTCGCAGGAATCATTGGGGGGGCGGGCATGGAAAAGACATGATGGGAATGCTGGCCACTGTGAAAGCTCCTGGATAAAGCTTATAGAAAGCTGTGCAGCACCCTCCGAAGAGAAGTGTGAGCATTTGGCCTGTTTAAATCTGAACGATGAGGTTTCCTGATACGCTGCTGGAAGGAAGAAAAAGGCACTTGTAGGAGTACGGATGAGGGCAGAATGACTTTACTCCTTCTGCTCCAGAGGGTCAGTGCGTGAGCTCATCTGTGGGCACAGCTCAGACCTCTTGGTATAAGGTTGTGGTGGTTGCTCACCAGAAAAGGAAAGGCCAGTGAAGTACCAAAACATTTAGGGACAAAACCAAGAGATGGTATGTAAATTGTTGTCATTGGTCAGTCCCTACAAGGCCCTGTTCTACCAGCTAGTGGCTGCTCCGCCCCACTGGCCTCTATCAGCTCTCCAGGACATTTCAGCAGCTCTGTCCTACTCACGTCATACCAGGTGCAGATGCTTTTCCACTGGCCACAGCTGTCTGGTCCAGAGTTTACATCTAAATCTATCTTCTTAAGGGAACACTTCGTTTAGTGCTCGACCAGCCTCATATAGATTTTGTCAGTCCGATTTCTTTGTCTGGGGGCACTTATGGTGGTTAACAAACCTATACATAGCACTGTGATCAAACGGCACAAATTTGGATCTCCTTGGTCAGCAGTCCAATATAAAGAATCAAAACTACAATTCCTCTTCACACAAGTTCCTTATGCAGTACACTATTCATTTCCCACTGGTTGTCATCTTCCAACATGCATTTTCTAATGAGTCAAGTATGCTATTTGTATGTTGAGTATGTGCATAAGCGGCAGTCGTTAGTAGCACTCTATTCAGTACATAATATGTATCTTTTAATGACGCATTTGAACATTTTCCTGCTTAAAGCATCACAGGAGCCTTGTGTAGAGCTTTGCTAGTCCTCAGACAAACTACAATTTCCTCATTAGATTGCTCTCCAGCTATTTGAGAGTCACATTTTCAAACTACTTAGCCATCATATTTTTCAGATGTTAGAACTTTGGTTTAGCACAGTTTTTAAATGAGGGCAACAGGCAATTATCATTCACAGACGGCCCTTATCAGAAATGGCTGGATGAGGACTGCAGCAGTATCTGAAACATGTTTATATGCCCTGTCTTGCATCTTCAGTCTTGACTTGTCCTAAATTGAAATACCTGACACTGATACCAGAAAAGCGTGTTGCCTCGTTAAGCTTGCTACCTGGCTGCTCTTCCCCCAAAAGAAGTGTAGTTATGTCCAAAACTGCAAGGGTGGGCCTGAGCACCCCAGCCAGCTGTGGGCTACCACAGATGAACAGCTGTCCAGCTCCAGATGTGTACCTCCTCGGGGCAGCGCGTGTCCGTGTTCGAGCTCAAGTGGGCAAAGCTTGAGCGAGGGTGAATGAAACCTGCCCTCGTTACAACAGAGGCGTATCCTGCCAGATGCCTTGCAGAGCACTGCTGGGCTCCTGCACTGTGAAAAAAAAGGTAAATAAAGTACCCATAAATCCATGGCACAAAAAGGAGCTGTCACTCACGGTTGATTGAGCACCTCTACAGAGAACGAACTCTCTCTTTTCTGACATGCTTTGATGAACAGCGAAATAGTTAACAGTCTTGACATTTATAGATTCTCAAGAACAAGTACACTCGCTAAAGCATTCTGCCTCGTGGTGGACCAAGTCAAGCCTTCATTGTCAGCTTCTCTTACAGGCCTATAACGTGTTGGCATGGGAACATTTTTATGAAATTAAAGAGAAGAACAAATGATAATTTTAAATGCCTCTGGCAGAAACATTTTATACATGTAAATGTATATGCGGTGGTTTTCTGTTATATAAAGACAGGTAATGCATTTTTTTGTTTTTCATATCTTTCCCAGAGATGAACTGTCTTCAGTCAGAACTATTCTGTAATCACATGAAAATATGAGACATTAAGATTCAGTGAGCTTATCTAAAAAGAAGATCACATTCCATGTTTCATAATCTTAAATATCTGCTGGGGCAAAAGCAAAACAAACAGCAATATGAAATAGAAATAATTGGTACCTCAATTGAAAAAGTGTATGTGTGTGAGCAAAAGAGAGACAGAAATCTTTAATGAACCTACATCTGTTCATTCCTTGCCCAACAGTTAATTCTGCCCCTAAATCTCAGAATCAATATTGTTCTTTCTAATGTGAACCCAGTAATTCTGTTCCTCCCGTAACTCTGTTTCTCATGTAGCATTTGGGATCCTTTAACATCATTCCTAAGGCTGGGGTGCTGGTCTGCACCTCAGTCCTCTCTCTGCTTTTGCAGAGTCTCTGTATATGAGCTTTTACTAGGGGTCTGGGTAGTTAAGGATCTCTCCTGTTACTGTCAGACAGATAGATGATGGAGGAATGAGTGGCATACTCCTGGTTTCTGCTTTATTTTTTGCCTTTTTCCTGTCAATGGAAATTTTACTCTACATAATGTCCCAGATTGGTTCGTTCTTCCCCAGAGGGTAGTTTAAAAAAAAAAAAAAAATCTTGTCAAAGCAGAGAGAAAGAAGGTGGCTTCTTCAGATGACACTACATGTATGCATAACATCCAGAAAGGAGAATCACATTGTAAGGATTGGGTTCTTTCGGCTGTGGGTCATAAGCACTGAAAATAATCAGCACATTCCTGTGTAGGTTCAGGCAGTTACCCACTAACTTCAACCTCTGTTTTCAGAGCACTAATATCAGAGCTTTTGTAAAAGATGCTAATTTTCAAGCACGGCCATTCAGCAAGCTATTGTGGGCTTGCTGATTTTTTTAAATAATCTGGGATGAGAGTTTAATCCTCTGTAACTGCACAGCTTGTGGTGATACTGACCATTAACATCTGGAAAAATGGACACCTGATAATGCTCTTCTTCATAGCCTATTTGTGAAAGACAAATAAAGTGGGTCTATCATTGCAGTGAAAACAATGTTCACCTGACCAGACACTGACACTGATTAAAGCTGATGATTAAGCAGATGCCCATTCTCTAGGTTCCTCCTAAAACCTGCATGAGACCTCAATAATCTGTGTCTTCTTTTCCAAACATAATTTTGGAGTAAAACCAACACAATTTAGAAACAGAGAAGAAATAAATCAGAGAGAATTAGGTTTGTCTTGTACCCACTGTAAGAGATAGACGGGAAAACATCTGGAATATGCCAGCTGGGTATTAAATATACAGATCAGGTCAATTAGACTACGTCTAACTTTAGACCATTCATGAGGCCATGTGAAATATTCATTCTTACAATTTTTAAGTATATTTTCAGGCAGGATGTTGGGAAGAAAACTGAAAATCTGAAATGAGAATGACTGACGTAGGGTTATCCACGTAATACAAGATATATGGAAAAAAATATCATCCACCCAGCTCCATATTTAGGAAACACTCACAAATTTCTAGCAAGCCAGAACCCTTCCTGATACCCCTAGAGCCATCCTCTAAAACTGATGTCATTTTCCACTAATTCCACTTGTAGACTTGACAAGACCTTCAATGTCACTTAGCAGCTGCCAGGGGCTCCCCAGCCCACTGCTCCCAGCCAGGAGTGCCAGTAGTCCCGGCGAGTGATCCTCCTTTGCAGCTCTGCCTTAAAACCAGAGAAAGGTCTCTGAACCCAATACCTTTTTTTTTTTTTTTTCCTTTATTAACATTTTGAGCTCAATAAATGCACACTTTTTTCTGAAACTTTGCTTTTGTGAGAACTTTGGGGGTTACTCTGGTGATGATTTACAGCTCCCTTGCTGATTTGGCAGCTGGGAAGAGGAAGGAGATGGGAATATACCTGTTGTAGGGAAGATAATCCAGCAAGAAACAAGAGAGGATATCTGATAAAAAAGGTAAGTGGATGCAAACAATTAAGGGAGTATAAGAAGAAAAGGGAAATGAAGCAAAGGTGGCACAACAGTATGATGGTGCCTACTGCAAATGAAAGTTCTTAAAAACAATTAATCAATCAAAGTTGGGGGCATAACTTGATTATTATTCATTACTGTGAAAACCTGATTTAATAACCTCATGTGTCTCAACCGCTAGGTAAACTAGCTAATATTCTAGTTACCTGATTTAAGACGTGTTGCAATACAAAATGGAAAGTTTTTATTTAAATGACCATGTAACCACATTGCAATCAAATGTACAAATAAACCTTTCAACATTGCATAAAACCTTTTCTAACTGATCATTTTTATAAGCTCCCACTGAAATCTGTGGAAGTTTAGACCACAGTTAAAAAGCTCCTTGTCCTTGTTCATTAGATATTCCCAGTGACATAGCACTGCAGAGGGATAAACCATATCACAATAGTTTTGGATGCTTCAAAACTATATTGCAAAATCTGTCTATTAACTGTTATGTCAGCACGGACTAATGTGGATAGCCTTTAGTCATAAACAAAAATGTCTAGTAGCTGTTCAGATTTATTCTGAAAAGTCATGAAGATTTTCAGCTGAGCACTAAAAGTGAAATATGAACTGCATTTTGAGGCTTGTGTTTTGAAAGCGCATTGTGTATTAATATTTAATTTCTAATATAACAGTTTTATAATCTGTATTTATATAAAGCAGTAAGATGTTACAGTACAATAAAGAACTATGACATGTTTGTAATATAGGCTATTTTTACACATGAAGTTGTGGGTACACTTAAGTAATCACAATGCACATAGATTTTCATGCCTTCAAAATATGGACAGTGTTTTGTTTAAAAGGCACATGTAAATATATATGGATCATTGCCTGAATTTCTGAAAATATGTTCATACATTTCTGAGCTTATATTTCACCACAACAGTTTGCATAGAAAAATACAGGAATTAATACAGTTTTTATTATCAATGAAAAAAGACAATAAACAGACTAAAGGATGGGTGAATGGAAAATGAAAATTGTTTCTGAGCTTAATTCAATTATTGTGCCACAGAATCTTTCAATTGCCTTAGAATTTTTCCCTTGCCTTCAATATTCCTTGTATTTACTAATATGAAATACAGGGTATACCAAGTACAGGAGCTAAATTATGTATCGAATGCCATTTACTACACAAATATTTGTTTGACTTTGTTGTCACTAATGTTAATTTCCTTAACTGAGTTAACTCTGTGATATCAAAGAATTTAAAGGATCAAAGGTGAATCTGAGTTATGTAGAAAATAATTTTTTTGGCTGAATATATTTTCTTAAGACTCCTAGAGACTTTTTCCCTTCAAATAAGATTTTAAAGTAAAAAACTCATGCATTTTCTGCAGCTAAAATCCTACAGTTTCCATAATTTTGTGCAAGATATGTATTGCAACCATTCAAAAAACTATGACTTCTTAAAATTGAAAAATTCATATAACCTTTAATCCTGAATCATGCAATACTTATAGTTCTTGAGATGCCCTTTAGGCACGCTCTCAATAGTAACAAATTTACCAAAGCTTTGAGGGAGAGTACAAAAGGACATATCTGTATATATTTTATCTTCTGAAGCAGCTGACCCATGAGTTGGGATTCATATTATCTATGACACCTATATTTAAGTTTCTGCATATGGATATTTCCATTTTTTAAAAGATCTGAATGCTGTCTACATATGGAAATCAACATGTTTGGCGGGAAAGGATAGGTTTAGATAATTTTTTTCAGCTTAAAAAAAATGTCAGAGGAAATCTTTAGATATTTTACAAGTAGCAGAGGGAGCTGATGATCTTCTGATCTCTTTTCTAGCTCTGCATTTACAAAGATCTAGAAAAGCTGTCATTTTTTTCCAACAATGGCAGCCTAAGAAAATGTCATGATAAACTACAGTGACTGAACCATGACTGACATGTAAGAAGATTCCAGCTCTACCTAAAATCTGACCTGTCCTTTCTGTCCACAGCAAAAGTAAGAGGGTGGAGGACAAAATTTTATTCTTTCTCCTGCAGTTGCACTGGAGGTGAGGAGATGAGATCTTGGCAGAGCAGCTCTGGATGTATTAATGTCCTTGGACACAGATTATATGTTAAGAGCATCTGAGTATTCTGCATCATCTTGGAGTATTTTCCTCCAAATTTCAGTGGGGGAAAGGTCAATACAGAAGGAAGAGCGATTAGTTCAGTAAGCCAGTAGTAAAATGATTAGGGATATAGGGTGCAGTGGATACTTTGTCTTCCAACATGAAGAAATTCTTGACCTTAGCAGCCTCTTTTCATATCTGACCGATCTGATCAGGAAACCTGTCTAAGCAAGGAAGAATCTCATCACTAACCACCTTTCTAGAGGCCACCCTGACACCGCATTGCAGTGAACCCCTGCTCTGGGTGACCACAGAGAAGAGGACGCTGGCTGACCTTCTTTCTTGTCAGCCGAAGTTTGGGCACTGTGATCTTGCTCAGCTGCAGAGAGGACCTTGCCCTTCTGGATCATCATCATGAATCTCAAAAATGATGTAGGCTGGGGTTGGAGCACACGCCAAGAGTCAGCCTAATGCCCTGGAAACCAGAAAAATAGACTGCCCACTGGTACCAAGTAGTTAACACTACATTTTCTTAACAAATAAGGGTTTTTTCACAAGCTGTATTATTCTCTGTGTGTTTTTAAGCTATCTCATTTTACATCTACAAAGGATTTCTTGAAAATCAATTCTTCTATAAAAGCGTTTGAAATTGCAATGTATCATTTTATGTTGGTAGGATAGGTTTTGCTGGGTTTTTGTTGGCTTTTCTGGCAGGGATTTTAGAAGTGATTCAGAGATTATAAAGCAACATAAAGACCAGCTTTGAAAGATAGGATATACTGCTCACTATGATTTGTATGAACTAATCTCTAATGACTCTTTGGGAAGAAAACATCAACTGAAGCTTACAGTCCATTGCATACATTAGCAATGACTATTTATTAATCTTATAACCTTTTCTAATTAACAAAGTAAATTCTGAAATGAATACAAATTGAATGTATCCAAGGGTAAAATATATTCAGCTATGAAATGTGCCCTTACGTTTGCTGAAATATCTATGAAGTGGTGTGTCACAGAAATAATCTGTTTCATTTCTTTCTCGTTTGCTTATAGTCAACAAGAAAAGAAGTGCCAGCAGCTGGCACTTTGCAAGTAACACATCTGTGTCAATCTTATATATTATTATAGGCATGGCTAGTAAAATTGCATTGTTGTTGTCGCCGCTGTTGCCATTGCAGCTGTTGCTATTTACTATGTGCTACAGTTCTTTCTTCTAAATGCATGACCAATGAAAATAGAAATCTGAAGGGCAAATTTAGAACAAACATCTTAAAGTCATAAAGTGCAATATACAAATAAGTCCCTGGGATGAGTGATGGTTATGAAAAACATGTAAGTATATATTGACACTGTATAGAAATTCAGCTGTGCATGTTTCAACCAACAGTTTGTTCCATAAAATCCAGTACGGACGAAAGTGCACGCAGGAACCATTGCAATAAACAAAGTTACAAAGGCCTATAGAGATCAGGACATGGCAAGATGCAGAAAAAATAGCTATGGTTATTTCCTAGCAGGAATCAAACTGTTATAGTTACACGAACCAGAAGCAAAAAACATACAGAGATTGGATCTAGTGGTAAACAAAATTTTACAGTTTTGGTATCTCAAGGAAGGGAAAGAATTTATGTGCAGTCCTTTAGAGGCACCTGACTCTCATTCCACTGTCTATACAGGGAATACAGAAGCTGCATTAAACAACCCAGCTTGAATTGTTCTTTCTTATCCAGGAACCAAACAGAGGTCCTAGAGTAGAGGTGACGCATTACTTCAGCTGGCACCTATTTAAGCAAACTGAACTCTAGAATAGAAGTATATATCTTTTTCATTTGGAGGAAAACAACTCAAATTACAGGGCACATCTGCAGAATCAGAATTAATATTATACTGGGGAAAATTACTTAGAGAAAATGGGAAACATGAAGCATATAAGAATAAAATCAGAACTGGTTTTCATTTATACTTGCCATAACAAAAACTCTAAAATACCCAGTTAAGACAATTGTATCAATTACAGTGATACGTCAAACAAGATAGGTAGCAAGAGGCATAAATCTGGGAATAATAATTGTGGGTATATGTGTGTCTTTAAATATAGATTTATGTGTGTAAGAATATATGTGTATAGGCATATAGAAGCCAGGCTCTTCTCAGTGGTGCCCAGTGACAGGCCCAGAGGCAGTGGGCACAAACTGAAATACAGGAGGTTCCCTCTGAACATCAGGGAACACTTTTTTACTGTGAGGGTGACTGAGCACTGGCACAGGTTGCCCAGGGAGTTTGTGGAGTCTCCATCCTTGGGGATATTAAAATGCCATCTGGATACAGTCCTGAGCAACTGGGTGAAGGTGGCCCTGCTTGAGCAGGGGGTTGGACCAGGTGACCTGTGGAGGTCCCTTTCAACCTCAACCATTCTGTGATTCTGTAAGAGCATCATTAAATCATATAAGACCAAAATAAAAATATATGACTTAATGAAATATTCTGTTTAATCAAGATAAGCAACTTCCATAGTAATGCCGTAAAGCAAAATTATGACTCATTTGCAGTTGAGTAAGTTTATCCCAGAGACATTTTGTAAGTGTTAATCTGTGTGGCTGAATGTAGATATTAAATACGTTGAGTTTCTTTGACTCACATCCCCAAAGGCATTTAGATGCTAAAGTTCCATGCACTGAAATTGATGAAATTATGATTAAATTGCAATTAACTGAGTTTTCAGTGCCTAAATCTCGCTGAGGTATTTGGTCCTCTCTCTTCAACAGGGAAATATGTCAAACAAGAAAAGTCCATCACTACATAGTTGCTTTGGTACAGCTCTTGTTTCTTGAGCTGTATGACTGACTTTGTGTTCTGTAAAATTACCAAAATTAAAACTGATTTTTTAATGGAATTTTCTCTTTTTACTACTCCTCCAAAATGTATACAAATATTACCAAAAGAATAACTCAAAATTAAAGCAATACAGTCAATGTACATACAGTTTTATATTCATATTTTCCTTCAAATAAGGCAACTTCCTTATAACTTTCTTTGAATGCTGTAAAGACAAAACCAGAGTTGCTATACTAGAAAAAATATTGGATAAGCACAGAAAACAAGAAAGATCAGTGAAAACTGAGAGCTAAAAAGGTAGTACAACAAACTCTTTCTTGAATTTTTACTGTATCTAGCTCCAAAAGGCCACAGGATTCTGGGACACTTTTTCTGTCTTGTAAAGATTACATTGTATGTGCTATTGTATTACCATGATTACATGAGCATATCCACGCAGACCAACATTAATATCTATTTAACAATTCATAAGAAGGATTTAATCAGTGCTTTTAAATTAATTTCCACAAATTTGCAGTCAATATTCATTCATCAGAAACGTTCTTTGAGTTTTTATTTTAAGTTAGCATACTGCATCCTGCCACCTAGTTTGGGAATATTGGATACATCTGACATAATTAAAGGAAGATTCTCACATCAAGGTTATCTGAGTTATGTACATCTATTAAAGGATTCAGTATTAATTTGCCATGTGAGATAAGCAAGGAGACAGAGCTTTGGATGGTATGGAAAAGCTGTCAGACATCTCAAAATCTGAGGTTTGTAATTTGCAATCCAAGCACACAGGCAAAAATCATATTCATTGCAGATGGGCGCTCCTTTGACTGAAAAAACAACAAAACCAACCAAACAACCCCCCAAGAAAACCCACATTTTGCATACAGAATAGCATATCTGCTGGAGGGAAATCAAAATATGTTAAGTTTTATTTTGAGCAATACTAAACCCAGGTTTTTGTCACTTACTTTTTTTAATGATCGAGTGATAGACAGACATGGAGCCACCATGGCATCAGTCCAACCATTCTTCATAGCAGTTACTAACTCCTGATGTCAGACTATCTCCTTCCCAGCTAGAACTACGGCAGGCAACACCTCATGGCACCAATTATATTTTTTTTATCATTCAAACAAGTCTTCACTATTAGAAAGATATGTGTTCTCGTCTGGAAATTCTTACAAGCTTTTTTGTTAAAAAGCAACCGATTTTGCAGTGAGAAGGAAATGTGGCAATGCAGAAAAGTCATTTCTCTGCAGTGACCTCTGGTTAGCTTCAGCTCCAGAGGCAGCAGGATCTGGCAGGCTGCGATCCCTGACTGAGAGTTTGTTTGCTTGCTGACTGACAGTAGCATTTTGGAAGTATGTATGTGGGTAAATACAGTTAATTATTCTCTCAATATAATCAAGCTCTAGCTCACTTAGACTCATCTTACATTACACAAGTTTTTGTATCCACTGGAAATCTGAGCTGCAACATCACGGGCATCTCCTACTGTTCAGCAAACAGATGACACAGGTGTTTAAATAGGACAAAAGTATTGGAAACACTAGCAATATCCAAGCATTCTGTTTCAGCATGCTCTCCCATCTGCAGTCTGCCATCCATTTCTAGGCTACTATTCAAGAGTCTGTTTTTTTAAACCCTTCTCATTTTGCTCTGATTTTGTATGCAAACTAGTACCTTGTGCATACAAATTCCTAGTAGCTGTTGTGCACTCAGTTGTTTAGTTTGAGCACTTCCAGTGACAAACCATGCAACTGAAAGATAAAGCTCCACGCCTCCATTTATTTGAAACAAGGTGTCTTAATATTCGGTAAATGTTAAATCCTCTTTACTTGCTACTTCATGAGTTTGTCATACAAGTTCATCATTCCAACTGAGATCAAACTTACAATAAAATTTGCATTCGATGGGTAACGGTCTCCCCTCAGATGGCTGGAAAATGATTCTTCTCTGTCTGGCATCTTTTATTCGAAAATCCAGTTTCCCCCCATGTTAAGCTTACCACCAGTGCGATTACAACTTTTACAACACGGTTGTCCCAGTGTAATGGGCTGAGTGCATCCCACTGAAATAAGAAACAATTAGTAATTAAAGTTCTTGTTTTCACAGATTCTTTTCCACAACATCCTTTTGAGGAAAAGGGTGTTAAGCACAACGCCTACCTACTGTACAGGGCTCCTGACCCACCACAGGCCTGGCATTGCCTCCCTCACTGTCTGAATTAATTTTGTTCCTTTGGGAAGAAATTACAGCTGGCATTTTAAACTCTTATGTTTCAGGAAGCATTTTGCTGTCTTCCTCAGCAAGTACTCTTTCTTTATTCCCTCTTGGTTCTATTTCGGCCACTTCCTTCTTTCCCTATCCTCGTTTTCAGGTTTCTTTCATACTTTGATTAACTTGGTTGATCTCCCTTCAGACATAGGATCAAAGTTTTATAAAGCAACACAAATACCCCCTAGAATATATACTGGGTCTGCTTGATATAACATGGCACTTCAGAATCACCAGTTCTTGGGGTGTGACTACAAGGAATAATGCAATTTGGCTACTTTCTGCCAGCCTGCAGAAAGTAGTACTTTAAGACCCAGCCAGTGAGAAATATTTCGGTCTCTCTCCAGTCTGTGGGTGATACATAGCCAATGAAACATCTTTTGCAAAGTATTCCTTCTCCACTGAGGAGGTGGCAGACACACAGGGGCATGGGACAGGGTCAGAGGCATCACCCGATACCTTTTACAAGCAGTTAGTAGGGCAAAAGAGAAAAATCCTGTTACCTTCAAAGCCACCTTCTCCTTCCCTTCCCTCCCTCCCGTTCCTCTGCTCTATCACTTGGGGTCTCACCTGAAACATGTGAGGGGTGACACATATAAAGCCAAAAGCTTGGGAAGGGGAATGGGCCAGAGATCCCCGGAGCTGCCTGCTCCAGTACTGAGATGGCAGGGAGACAGCAAAACCGCCCCAGAAATACAGCTCTGTCTGTTGGAGAATGTGTCCAAAACTGACCTGATCCAGGGGGGGAAAAAAAAAAAAAGAGGAACGGCAGGGGAAGTGGGTGATGGTTGAAAGGAGTAGAAGCCACAAGATTGACTTTCAGGCTGAAGAAATGGCCCCATCTCAAGTTACTGGTTATCCACATGACAGAGGTGGCAGTTCCAGATGTCCCAGATAGAACAGGGCTGGCAGGTGAAAAGAAAAGAAAAGAAAAGAAAAGAAAAGAAAAGAAAAGAAAAGAAAAGAAAAGAAAAGAAAAGAAAAGAAAAGAAAAGAAAAGAAAAGAAAAGAAAAGAAAAGAAAAGAGAAAAGAAAAGAAAAGAAAAGAAAAGAGAAGAAAAGAGAAGAAAAGAGAAGAAAAGAGAAGAAAAGAGAAGAAAAGAGAAGAAAAGAGAAGAAAAGAGAAGAAAAGAAAAGAGAAGAAAAGAGAAGAAAAGAGAAGAAAAGAAAAAAACCCTCTTAACCTACAGGTTTATCTTGTTTGGTTTTTTAAGCCTTTATGGCTGGGTTGAGAAAGGATCTCCCCTTTTGGGGAAACCCTGGTGCTGGAGTTGGCAGTTCCAGAATTCCTACTGCTGCATTTATAAGAAGGAGATCCTGTGCATCAGGTCTGACTTAATGGAAAAATATAAGTGGTGTGTCATGATGGTTTGATTCATGGCAAACAAGCTTGTGGTGAGGAGGCAGGAGAGTCAGAGCTCTTGCAACACAACACAGAAGATTAATGCTAAGTGTATCACTATTGATGTGGGCAGTAGATTACACATAATAAACTGTTTTAAACAGTATCAACAGCCAAAAAAATGAAAATTAGAATGAAATAGATGCAAGGAACTCACACAGACTGATAAACAATTGAATTTCAGAAGTTCTTTACAAGATCAGATGTATCATAGTAATGCAGAATAGTTACAGTTCAATTAGGTACTTCACCTTTATTGTTTCAGTATTTTAGCCAAAAGACTTGCATTCCAACACAGGGAAAAAACATCAAAAAAACCAGAAAAAACTTCCACCACAGTCCCTTCCTTCTCATCATTAGGAATCAGTACTATATCTGGTTAACTCCTCCAGGATGAAGAATATGGTTGTTTGTTATCTTGTACCTTTTACGTGAGAGGCCATTGCACACCCAATAAATTCAAAGATATAGATGTGGTAAAAGTACTACATATGATAGAGACTAATTTCTTAGCTATGTGGCTTTGCTCTGCTTCTGTAATCTTGTTCAAGAATCTGTTATCTAACACTGAGCTGAATGGGACCTATCTGTGCTCTGGCAGTAACAGAGTGCCCTACTGAAATGTCGACTGAAATGACAACGTGTCTTGAACATTGAAAAAATGTATGCTTCAAAGACTTTTTTAAAAAGGGCAGGCTCCACAGGGGCAGAGGGCAGGGAATACTCACAGAGCAGTAATAAATATCACAAAACCCTCTCTCACCATTTAGTTGAGACAAAACTTTATATTCCTTGTAGAAGAAAAATCTGAACTGGCTGAGAAATGTCTTTTTAAGCAATGTTGCACCACAACAAATTGTTATATCTGGTAGCAAAACATATGGCATCTAGCTCTCAGAGTTAAGTCACAGATAGCTGGGAGTATTTAGTATTTGAAAAATGATCCCTTTCTACTTATGAGTTGATATATGGATTTATATCCCAGATTGTAGGCATCAGATGTACATTCTTCCTTTTAACTTGCAATAATGCTTTCAGGGCATACACAAGAGCAGTGCCTTACAGAAAACAGGGGAATGACAACACTGACTTGCCAGCAAAATTATTCTTATATTTTCCACTAATGGAAGATAGGTTTTTTGTCAAAAAATAAAGTTTTCATTAAAATATGTTCATGTTTGTCTCAAAAAAGGAAAGAGAAGGAAAAAAAGTCCAAATTTGCATAATCTTAAAACTAAATTTCTCAACAAAAAAGAGGGAGGAGAAGGTAAAAGGAAGAAAAAGGGAAAGGAATAGCTCAAGAAAGAATAATAATTTTGTCAAAATATTTAATTTAAGATTAAAAAAAAAATCCAACCAGATTTATTTCATCCTCTTTTCCTCTATAATTACACTACCAAAAGTTTCATAATAAAAACAAAATTCACCAAGTCAACATGACCCCCTAGTACCATATTCATATCTTGCCCACCTTCAGATGAATATTCTGCTTCACTATAAATAGTTCTTTAAAAATATTGTGATTGCTGGAAAATGTTTGCCACCATGACTACATATGTCACAGTTTGAATCTAAACTAGTGTGGTAAACATTTGAAAAATTATTTAAAATGTACATTGTATAACTAGCAATCATGACTTTACAAGTACCACATGACATTGCAAAGCTTTCAATCACCTCCTGCAGTTCCAGCCTTTCATAAAAAAATGTTTTTCTGCTACACTTTAAATTCCTTTTTTTTCTGTGAACTGCTTACATTAAGAGTCCATTTATGTTCCTAGATTCCTAGCATATAACATGTATTTTTATTTTATGTTGTATTTTTTTTATGATATTCCAAAGAGCACTTCATTTTGTGTGACAGTGGTATGCACTTTACCATTCTTCCATCTTACAGAAAGATAGGTGCAATATTTCCTTAGGGCATGATAATTATTGATGAAGACTTATTAGAATCATTTTTACCCATTGATACTGTGGGTAAAATCAAGAATATATTGTCAATGTCACCTGTTCTGGTGCTTTGCAGGAAGCAATTTAACAGCAACTGTGGAAAATGAGATCATAAAGGTTAACAGGGTAGAGATCATAACAATCGTTTTAATGGAGTTTTAGAGATTCAAGTTATATCCTTTTCCTTTTTTTTTTTTTCCCCAAAGGATATTCTGAAGGTTTATAAAGGAAACTTAATGATGTGCATGCTTGTGCATGAAGAGAGTTTGTGCATCAGTATTCCAGAACTGAAAGCACAACCAAGGAGACCTCTTTGCAATATGTTAGTTGTTGGTGTGCCTTTAGGGTAAAATAGTTACATTATTTTATCTGGGAGCCATGGCAACGTAGAGGTGCAAGATCAAGTACAGATTGAGTTCAAAGGATCAGGTTGTCAAGCAACATCTTAAATGAACTCAAGTCTGGCATGGATCTCCAGATATACCTATGCAAGTTAAACCAAAGCTTTTTAACTGTCAGTATTATTTAATCTTGCTGATACAAGGACACTGAGAAAAAGATGAGAAAAGACAATGTAGTTGAATGGGCAGTATCACAGAATGGCTTCAGTACCTGCTTTCAAAGGGGTCCTAATAATAAATTAGTTTAAATAAATTAGACAATCCTTATTGTATAGAAAGCTCTAGAGCCTTTCCTCCAAAATTTTTACTGTTTAGTTGCTCTCATTGAATGCAGTCATCACGAACCACTGTGTATTTTCATTATATACCCTTGAATGATAAGAAGCCTATGTAGCCAGGGAAACCATGTAGTCCAAGTCTATTTATAAGAAGTGGCATTCAAAGGACTGATGGAAATGTTCACTTTAGTTTTTAGGGCTGAGATACTACTCTGCTTTCTAGCTTGATGAAAAGAGTATCTTTGTTGATACTTCGGCTTTGTTTCACTGGTGTATTTGCTATTTTGTTCTGGTGCTTTGATCATACCTTCAGGTCTTTCTTCCCCTCGTGTTCAACATTTTAGCTGGTAGGTCTTCTCCTCACTCGGTTTGTGTGCTACTTCTCTAGCGATGGCTATCCAAACCCCTCCTCTGCACGTATGTCCTTTGCTGACTCCACCTTAGCTTTCTTACTTTCCCTTTCTTAGGTCTGGGACATATTTGTAGAGGAATGTCAGTGTAGTGAAAGATTTAAAATCAATCAATATCACTACACAGCTGTGAGTTTAGCAGTACTTCGCCTGATTAAAGCGCACTTGAAAAAAAAGAGAAGGAAGAGAAGAGGAGAGGAGAGGAGAGGAGAGGAGAGGAGAGGAGAGGAGAGGAGAGGAGAGGAGAGGAGAGGAGAGGAGAGGAGAGGAGAAGAGAAGAGAAGAGAAGAGAAGAGAAGAGAAGAGAAGAGAAGAGAAGAGAAGAGAAGAGAAGAGAAGAGAAGAGAAGAGAAGAGAAGAGAAGAGAAGAGAAGAGAAGAGAAGAGAAGGCTTATATGAAATTAAAATTATTTAAGGATGTTTTATTAGAGGTGTCCACCAGTTAAGGGAGCTTAGCAGCAGATTCACTTAATTGCATGGGTGTTATCTTTTGAAGCAGTGATTAAACCTTACTCCTGAACCTCCTTCCCCCACTTCCCTGAATTTCCACTCTGAATATCTCCTGTTAATCACTTCTTAAATTGATTCATCTCTTCTTTAGAAAACACTGCTTCTCGTTAATGATGAAAATGAGCAAAATTGCAATGGCATAAAGAGGACAAAAACTCGATGGATATTTTTTACATGCAAAAACTTTTCTGTCACACCATTCTCACCCCCTCCTACACTTCCCTTTGAAAGCTGAGAGTCCTTTCATATACTGCACTTGGGAATCATTTCTGGCCAATCAAAGTGACAATGACAAAAAAGCTCTTCACCTCAAGATACATCAATCATCTGCATTGTTCATGGCTGGGTAAGAATCTGAACATGGAAGATATGAACTTGAAAACTGCTTCTGGATTAGTGTTACCCTTTAGTAGAACTTTAAGATTCAGGGGAAAAAAAAGCAGAAAAGAAAAAAATTAAAAACAACCCCAACATCAAAATCAAATAATTGCTGAGTTTGAACAACCAGGTTTGCAGAACTGACCGAATGCATTGAAAACACCGCTGTGATCACCACGCTGGGACTGGATGTTTCTGCCAGCTGCTGCACTAACTATTAGAGTGCTGCTGACTGTGCTGCAGGAGGGAAATTGCGAAGCAGAACCATAATCCCTGTACAGTGCCGTCCTTTGCATTGGCCTGTGCATGCTTCACCACTGGTACTATTCATCGTAGAAAGAGCTGGAATTAGATATTGCATTATGGCCCCAAATAAAAATGAATTGTTGTGGTTTTGGGACACTTAGCCAAAGTGCTTTCTTTTGTGCGAATTAGCAGTCGAACAGAAAGAGAGATACTCAGAAATCCTCTGGGTCATGTGGTGTGTGGTGAACTGACAAAGTGCTTTCTGTAAGCATCGTGACCACCTTTCAAGTGACAGCATCTTCATGCCACATAATGTACTCAGTATGAGCAATGGTATGTGTCTATGAATTGGTCAGCTATGAATCGTTTACATCTTGATAAGTATTATGGTAATCGCTTTTCCTTTTCTTATTTTAACACAAAATTTGAATAAATCCTCTATTTGCTGTATTCTAGGCTTTCACAATCAGGATTTATGAGCAGATGATGGTTGTCATGTACTGTAAAATGAGATCACAGGACAAAAATAGAAAAAAACCATAGACAGACATTTTTGTGAAACTGAAATTAATCTTTCTGCTGAAATCAGGTTACTGACTTCTTAACTATTTGGCACACATTTATTCCAATTAATTTCAATTACGCAAACCCAAATGTGAATGAATATTAAAACATGGATAAAGGAACCATACTCATCTGTGATCACTAGGCATGATTTTCATCTAAGGTGATTAGTGGAACTTGTAGACAGTCCACTAAAAATTGCAAATTATCTCTCCTAAACAATCAGTTACATTGGGTAGGCTTCATAATATGACAGTCCTTAAGTAGATTAATATGCTTTGAATTTTCTAATGAATGTTGACATGCCCATGTTACTTTGGTTAAGACAGTTAATAATGCATAAGAATGGAGAGTGCTGCTTCAAATCTGAACTCTTTCTTTGTCACTATTTTATGTTGCAGAAAGATTCACACACTAAAATCTTTAGAAATATCTCCTTTTCTTCTTGTTTTCTGGAGGATTGCTTGCTAATTTCCGTATTGTGTTCTTTTTTGAATTAGGAATTGCTAGAAACAGAAACAAACAATATCTGGATCACAGCCCCTTTAGACAGTTATCTGTCCTTTCCATCAGAGGAAATCTGCATCATCCTTTGGATATATTGTTTCTTGGGTGTATTGTATCTTGCTACATTGTCTGTTCTCTATAGTAAAAAGACAGTGCCAATAATTCATAAAAATGTGTGGGGAAATGTATGCTCACAGTATTCATGCAAAAAGAAAACAAAAGTGTGTGCTATAGGTCTGAGTCAGATCTTTTGCTAACGTCAAATTACTTCAGTTTTGGATATGGCTGTATTTCAGATTTCAGTGTAGCTAATGTAGATAGAATGAGCTGTTTTACTGAGCTTACCCAGCTGCTGGTTTGCAGTTTAACCTTGTCAGCACAGAACTGAACAAGGGTTAATTTATACTGCTAAGCGTTGCTATTCACTATTCCTTTTGGAAGCTACATTTTAAGAGGCTTTAGAAATTTATTTAGTAGTAGTAGTAGTAATTATTAGTATTTTATTTGGCTTTATATTTGGCATTATATTTGACAGTACTTAGGATCATGAAGTTACATCGTAATGGAAGCAGGTAAAGAGCAGAGTTAAAGTGGGGAAGAGAAAAGAGAATGCAGAATTACTGACTTAGTGATTCATACCAAAACAAACTTACATGTCCCTAAGCATAGATGTGTTTTAAACAAAACTAGAAGCACATGTGTGTATTACATTTTCAGTCCAGGATCAGAGCATTTAGTCCAACAAATCTGAGTTGGTTCCTGTTAATGTCTTTCATTCAGAAAAATAGAAGAAAATGAAAATAAGAGACTTGTCCAAACATAAAATATTTTGAACAAAGGTGAAGTAAAGAATAATTTCTTCATGCCTACAGCCAGCCATCATGTTTCTTAAATTAACATATTTTATGTGCCCCAACACCTATTTTGTCTGTCTAATTATTTGGCCTATTATAACATTGACCAAAATAGTCTGGTAAAATCACACTCGAATGTTTATTTCACTTTATTCAGGGAATAAGAAAAGTCTTCCCATAAATGCTGTTGATGATGCTGGAGGATATCCTCTGTCCCAGTTCTCCAACAACTTCAAAGTCACTATTTCTGGATTGCTCCTTCCTCTAAAATTAGCCTTGGGAACTTCTGTTTCAGCACATATGGAGGGGGAACCTATGTGTTTAATTTTGTTGCTTACAATTAACACAAATGTGACCTTCCTCTAGAAACCTTCAAAGGCATCAACATTTCTGCACTAAATATATGTATGAGAAGTAGGTATTTAGAGGGTCTTCCTCCACTGTGCGCCCAATAATAGTGCTCTTCATAGGTGTCTAAATGAAACAGATCTCTTCCCATCCAAGTATAAGATCATATTATTATTATATTATTTCCTGTCTTGCCAACAGCGTTTTATTTCTATGGAGCCATAAGCCAATGTGATGGTAGTTAATGCTGGGTTTAGCTCGCTTCTAACTGCGTATGAAAAATGCTTCTTTCATCTCTCATTTAAATATTTTCTGTCCTCTGTTTTTAACAGTGGAATCTAACAGATTCAGTGTTGCTTCTTGTGACCCATGTAAAAAGGTACATTTTATACCTGGATAGTAGTTGACCCTCAGTGCCTTTGGATTTATCCCCTCTGAAAGCTTTTCATTGTTCTGTTAGTTTTTTATTATCTTTTTTAGCCAATACATTCTACATCATGATCTTTATGGTAAACAGTATCCTAGTAACAGAAGTAATTGGTTGTTGAACTCAGAAAAAAAAATATTAGCTTGCATTGTATTTCCAAAAAAGAACAAGGCTGGAGACAAACTTACAAATATCGGATGGACACAGCCTGAAATTATGGAATGGGAAAGGTTGGAAACACCTGGCATTTAAAACATACACAAGATTTTTGTTTTAGAGTAAATTAAAGACACTGACAGTAAGAGAAAAATATTATACATGATTCAGTCTGTGTATCTTCTGTTGGTGAAGGGTCTCACTCAGCAAAGTTCCCGAACATAGTGGGATGATGGAGACAGCTGTGTTCAAATGTCTGTGTTCAAATGCCTTGCTGAACTAGGATCTTGCTGCTCGTATTCTTACTAGATATGTACTTAGTCATGTGATAATACAGAATATTAAGAAACAAAATCCATTAAGGTGCTGCAACTAGCTTTATACCCAATACAGTGCAGGCCAAACATTTTTAACTTAAGAAACAAACTCTAAAAAATGCTTAGCAGATGGAGCCCTAAAATAATTTTTCATGCATAATTCAGAGCAGTTTATTTGTTTGCTTGGCTAAGAAGTATTTCTGAAGATACAAGAAGATGGAAAATGTACGATATGCATATAATAATGTAAACGTTTTAACATGGCAGGTAAACATTCACTAGAATAGAGCTTGACAGTTGTATATCAAATGTCATGATTTTTTTCCAGACGTTGAGCAGTCTTCTTCGACTCAAGTTCTTTCAACACAATCATAATTGATGTTAACAGAAAATGTAAATTGGAAAAGATCTTAATTTACTGTTCACAAAACTCTATTCTAATTGAAATATCTCACCCTAGTAAAATAATTAAAATGTTGTCATACAAAATGATTAATATGACCTTAAAAACAAATTGCTTGACCTGTATAATGATGACACTTCTTTTAAATACTTTCACTAGGATATTTCTTCACTGATTTGCAGAGCATGGTAGAGACAAAAAGAACTGAAGGTCAGAGCCAAAACCCCAAGCAAATAAATAAACAAGCAAACAAAGAAGCTTAGCCTTTAAAAAAGTGCTTTAAGTGAAACTTAAGCATTTAGTTGCAAAATTCTGATTGTGAAAATCTCCATTTGGGTACTGTTGAAAGCATTTACATTTCATACATGCCTCACTTTTTAAAAAAGATGTTAAAGATTCCAGGAGACAGAAGTGGGATTCAACTCCCTAAACACAGATGTCTTGAGATTTATGCTGGTTATCCTATGCCTTTTTTTTAATCTATGAAAAAGCAAAAAAAGAATATTGTTAGGCATCACTGATATAATCTTCACATAGCCATATAAGCTAGGCTAGACACATTTTGTTTTCCTCTCCCCTAGGTAGAAATGGAGGTGAGCTCAGCTCTAGATATCTTCACTGCAGGTGTACAAACTTAAATAAATAAGATAAATCTCAGACCTACAACTACCCTTCTACCTACAGTGATTTCTAAATCCTTCTGGAGCCAGGGAATACATCCTCCCTCTGACATCTAAGGACTCTGATCCTACTTTCAGAGCACTCCTGGCAACGCAAGAATGAGGTTCTTCCTACACAAGCGCAGTTTTCTTTCAAACCCTGGGATCAAAGAAGACATAATTCTTTCAAGCCTTCCCTCGTTGACATTTTTCTAGATGGGATATGCAGTTAAAACAAAACATCCCCAAGCAGCTGGCTGTGTGTGAGAAGAGGGTGGGCAAGGAGAAGCACAACGCGCTTTCTGCCCTTCCTCTACGAGCTTTGCCACTCTGCAGGGAAGACTCTTGGACTCACCGGGTCAGGGAGCGAGTAACGGCGACAGAAAGTGACTTTGTAGCCATAAGATACGTCCCTCTCTGCTCCAGAGGCAATCTGTGTACCTCATGTGATTAAAAATACTTAATCAGTCTTGAAATTTCACAGCAGAGCTGTCATCACAACCCAGGTGAGTGCCCTTACCGCTAGGGAATATTACCCTCTTCTTGATTCCCTGGATTTAAAATTGTTTACTACTCAGTGGCACAGTTTCAACTAGAAGATGAAGAGTGATTTTTTTTTTTCATTCCCAGCCTGTACACTTTCCCAGATCTTGATTTCATCGCTCAACCTCCTAACATCCTTGCCACCTCTAAACTGACTTGTAGATGCATGCTCTGATGAACTTCACAGTCGTCTTTTTAAAAAATGAAAATTAAAAAAAAAAATTAGGCACCATGTGGCGTTGCCCATCTCCATTTGGTCCACAGATTCTGTACCTTCTCCCCTAGCAGAGCAAGGCCAGCCAGTATGGAATGAGATGGTGGCTGGGGCTCGTAGCCAGTGTCAGAAGATGGAAAGCATGCCCAAGACCCCAGTCTGTAAACATACTCTGTGTCCCCTAAAAGGCTTCCTTATTCTACCTGACTATGTATTCCTTTGGTTTTGTCAGTCTAGTGTGACTATACAGGTTCCTTTCAGGAAAGCTGAAGGTTCAGTACCCTGAGAATCGACTGGATAAAAGTTTAAGCCACAGCTTATGTTAGAGGGTTGGTGCCTTAAAAGTCTCTGATCAGCAGAGATTTACTGGTAGCAACATTTCAATGAATAGCAAAAATTCTGCTCCAGTTTGCATTGCTTTCAAGACATAAGAGGAACTTTGGCTTAATCAGTTACAGTTCCTCAAGAGGCTCCTATGACATTGCTGCCTTTCTATGGGTTTACCTAAGACAGTTTTATGGATGCAAACCGTTTCTTTCCATGAAAAGAGGTTGTTGCACCGTTAGATCAAGGTGATCGTCCATTAAGATCCGGACCCTGGCTTTAATCTATGAAGGCCGGGGTCTGGATCTCAATGGACGATCACCTTGATTCATTGTATGGTGTACAAACCTTTCATGCAAAGAAAGGGTTTACATTTTCATAAAACAGTCTTAGGAAAATCCGCTAAGCTAACTTTTTAAAGTGAACGTGCATTCCCCAACATGAATCTGGTGAGCAAAAAGGAGAAACACAGGAGATACCTGAAGCTGAGCACAGGTTTAAAGTGTGAAGATGGCATCCCTCTACATAGTCTGGTACTGAGTGCTTAAAAACTGATGGGCAAAACTAAGTGTCTGCAGCATTCATTTAGCATGCATTAATGCAGCTGCCTGAGCTCTAGCAAAAGACTTTTATCATTGTCATTAATTTCCAGAAAGGGCAGAATGCCACCTAGCTGCTAGGGATGGCCTCTCGTGACTGAATTTTGTTGCAAGATAATCAAAGAGGGTTGTCAGTCAGTAGCATAAATCTTAGTGTCAGAGAGGATTTCCCTTTATTTTTAGTAAGTATCATAGGGGAGAAGGATGCGGCATGAAGCAGCTCCTTTTGCAGAATAGATGCTTTTTAAAAGCTTGGTGAGTGATGACATGTCACTGGATGACTGTGCTTTTCATGTGTATCAGACAGGGAGGTGTTAGGATCTAAAATTCCTATTCGAACAATCTCCCTGGAGCTTAAACAATTATCCAGACAGTGGCATTAATCAGTTACTTCCCAATGCATTACATATGACAGTGTAAGGTTGACAATTACAAAGCAATCAGCAAATTTCCTAAACCTGAATATTTTGTCTGTTTGGCAGGAGGAGGTATAACATAAAAGATAAAAATAAGGAAAAAATGAAAGAAGTTCTCACACATGGTACAAATCCTAGTATTCTTTTTATCACTATCAGCACAGGCAAACCATTTTTAAAGTTGGGCATTTTTTTCTTCATAGCTTGGCTTTTCATTCATGAGAAATTAAGACCATATTAAACCAAAGTTATTCTCTTGCAGCCCAACTTCAGTCCACAAGACTTTTGAGCTGCTTTGTGTCTAATCTTTTGTAATAAATATTGCTACCCAAAGCAACTTCATATCAAATTCTCTTAAAATAAGTATCACAATGAAGAGCTCTGCCTTCTAATTTCAACTACTTCACAGTATTTTTCACATAAATCAGGTACAATAAAATATTATCTGCATAAAAAGGCTTTATTATTTGATAACTGTAGAACAAATAACTGTGGAAGTTTTTTTTGTAACTGAGCTGACCATATATGCTGAATCTGTTCTCTTCAAATACAGTTTTCTTTTTCAAGGAAAATACCTGTGGCACCATTCTTTTATAGATAAGACGAACATTAATCTACATAGGGAATCTAGCATGATTTATATTGAAGGAATGTTTTTTAGGTATTCAGGAGATGCTGTATAAGCATTGCAAAGCCTATAATCCACATCCTGCAAGGTCTGCAATAACTTTGACAGTACAATTAGAGATGTGAGGATAATCAAGCCAGTTTTTATCTTACTAGCCAGTGTAGTGCAAGCTTCAGTGGGAGTCTGGAACTGAGCATCTTTCCAAATGCATAAGAAACCTGCAGTTGCTGAACCTTTTGCTAGCACAGGCTCACTGCAGTCAGTACTGAACTAGCAAGTTAAAGCTATCGTGGGTAGTCTTAAGAACTATTTGCACCATCCTTTGTTTGCTGTACAGGTGAAGTTTTAGGCAGATTCTTATTGGTCTTGATGTAAATAAAAGCTACCAAGAACATAAAAACGTTTTGGAAAAGCCATATGATCTATCAGGGTGTTTCCAGGACTCCCTGAATTATTTTCGGTTTTAGCAGCCTGTAAAATTGGGAGTCCCTAGAGCCTGGCTCAGGTCTTCTGGTCTTCCAGGGAACAAAATGCATGACTGTTGCTGTTTTAGACCCAAAACTTCAGAATAAGATCAGTCACCTCCTGAATGATGATTCAGGAGCAGCCTGCTTGGTGTGTTCACTCAGAGGCAAGGGGTCCTGCACCCTGTGGGCCCCCAGCAAATTTCCACCTGACAGTCTGACACTGAATCATAGAATAGTTTGTGTTGGAAAGGACCTCCAAAGATCATCTAATCCAACCCACCTGCAATGAGCAGGGACATAGAAGAGAATAGAACAGAATCATTAAGTTTGGAAAAGATGTCTAAGATCATCAAGTCCAACCATCAACCCAATACCATCATGCCCACTAAACCACGTCCTGAAGTGCCACGTGTTTTTTGAACACCTCCAGGGATGGTGACACCACCACTTCCCTGGGCAGCCTGTTCCAATGCCTGACAACCCTTTCAGTAAAGAAATTTTTCCTAATATCCAACCTAAACCTCCCCTGGCACAACTTGAGGCCATTTCCTCTCGTCCTTTCACTTGCTATTTGGGAAAAGAGTCCGACACCCACCTCACTTACAACCCCCCTTCAGGTAGTTGTAGGGAGCGATCAGGTCTCCCCTCAGCCTCCTTTTCTCCAGGCTAAACAGCCCCAGCTCCCTCAGCCGCTCCTCATCAGACTTGTGCTCCAGGCCCCTCACCAGCTCGGTTGCCCTTCTCTGGACACGCTCCAGCCCCTCCATGTCTTTCCTGCAGTGAGGGGCCCAAAACTGAACACAGGACTCGAGGTGTCACCTCACCAGTGCCCAGTACAGGGGACGATCACCTCCCTGCTCCTGCTGGCCACACCATTTCTGATGCAGGCCAGGATGCCGTTGGCCTTCTTGGCCACCTGGGCACACTGCTGGCTTATCTTCAGCCGCTGTCGACCAGCACCCCCAGGTCTTTCTCTGCCGGGCAGCTTTCCAGCCACTCTTCCCCAAGCCTGTAGCGCTGCGTGGGGTTGCTGTGACCCAAGTGCAGGACCCGGCACTTGGCCTTGTTGAACCTCATCCAGTTGGCCTCGGCCCATCGACCCAGCCTGTCCAGATCCCTCTGTAGAGCCTTCCGACCCTCCAGCAGATCGACCCTCCCTCCCAACTTGGCGTCATCTGCAAGGATACTGCTGCAGAATACACCACAGTCCAACTGGCCGCAGAGGCGACCTCACTCCTCCTGGTCACCTGCAGTCCCTGACAGACCCAGAGGAACCAGCCATCCACGGGCCTCAGTCTTCGGGTTGAAGATAACCCCCAGAAGCCCTTTTCTCCCTGGCGGTTCCCAGTGCAGAGGTTTCCTACGCCAGCCTTTGCTCCTGCCCACACGGCCGGCCGCTCTGCTTGTCGTGTACTCGGGCAGGGTGGACTCCTCTTGGAAGTGAGCTCCTCGGAGCGCATTTCAGATGCTGCACAGGCAATGCCAGAGGAAAGAGAAATGACAGAGTAGATGCAAGTTCTGCCTTACTCACAGAACTATCATGTCCTAAGGCAAGTCAAAACCCCCTATGTTTTAATATATGTAGTCTATTAGAACGTAAGATTTTTGTAGCTATGTTTGCCCTCTTTTTCTTTTTCCATTTGTTCCTATATCAGGTGACATCTTATGTGTAATTTTCTACATTGTCCACAAATCTGAACACCCAGATCTCACATTACTGCAATGTGAAATAAACTATTGCTGGCAAGTGATGATTCTCACTGAACTGTGAAGGATAAGGACCATATTCACTTAGTTCTCTGCAAACTTTCAGTTCGATTTCACTGAGCTGACACCTCTCTCTAAAGGCTCATATTTCCCTTTTGCTTTTTTTTTTTTTCTTTTTCTGACACAGTAATTTGAGGCAAGTCAGGATATTTCTATTTTTAAGAGCCAGGAACCTGTGACATCCAGTCCCCGAGGGGGAAATATTATTTAAATAATTCCATGTAGTCTCCTATGTCCGCTAAAAGAAGGAATAAATATAATTAGAAAAATGTGACTAATACCTTTCTCTGAATCCCCAGTGTACATCTTTTTAGCCATCTGTTCTCTCTCCTCCAGGCCCCAATCCCACATGTGCTAAACAGTAAGCACAGAACCAATCTGCAAACCTGAAGTTAAGGGTATGTTATACCTCCTAGTACAGGTGGATCTTCTACATCCTAGTTTTCCAGCTCTTAAACTGTAACATCTGTAGAGAAGGTACCTTATTGACTAAAAAGTGCACCGTTACCAGCTTACCACTTTCAGCATTTTTTGTTCTTTCAGTATTCCCAGCAGTGAGAGAAGTACTGTTATCCTTCTTTGCGCGCAGAGGAATGAGAAACAGAGTTAAATGACTTGCTCTGGGCCATACAGGGACTCTGTGACAAACTAGGATGTGATACTGTTAAATAATATTGCAGAGGAATATGCTTCCCTCTGAAGCTTAACTCCCAGTTTAAACTGACATATTCTACAACCAGGCATCAAGTTACAATACCGATGCTTGGTAAATGACAGATTGAAAGTCAGTCTCAAAGTACCAGAGCAGCACATTCTCCTTGAGCATTCCGTGTTAATAAACTGTGAATCACGTATATCCCATTAATAACCTGTTGTGAAAAACAAAACTTTTCCTTGTTAGATCAGGCAGTGCTATTACAAAAATGGTATATTGTGCTTCTCATTTTATTCTGCAGATAAACAAGACTACTTTAATTACCATGATCTGACATGCCATCTCCAGAACAGAAGGTACAGTACTGAAAGGTGTAATACATTTGCAATACGGGGAAGGTTTATTTCAGGCATTAAATGAAATGGCATTAACATAGAGTATGAAAAATACTGCCCTATTCTTAATAGAATCTTTCTTGAAGGAACAAGTGTAAAAATGGATTTCAGATTTTACTGCTTAAGTCAAAATATTAAATGATGTAATAAACTATATTTTTGGAAAATATGAAGCTTTTGCTACAAACAAGAAATAAATTTTATTATTCAGGGTGTCTTGGGTGTGTTTTAATTTCTTAGATTTTGTAATGCAAAGTTAATCCTTGCTAGACCTTGAATAAGTAGGAGGTTAGCAGAGTCAAGGAGCCCTAGAAGTCAAATCTTTTCACAAAGACCACTTTTCATTTTATGATTGATGAGGGCAAAATAGCCATCGCGATCAATATGACAAGCAAACGGTAGGACAGAGTGGCAAAGAAATAGGTGGAAAAGTATTTGAGGGGTGTGGATGTTTTAAGAAAGGAGATTAGAGAGATGGCACCAAAAGCCAAGGAGGGTATGACAGAAAGGCTCTATTCAGGCAAGAAGAAATCAGAGCAGTAGAAAAATTACCATTTTTGATACCTCAGTCAGGCAGCACAGAACAGCTGTTGCACCTAACAGAGCAAACAATTCCTGCACCTGCAGAAAGAAAAGAAATAGTAGCAACATAGCATCTTCCTGATGAAAAGAAGTATGTGTGGATGTCCTTGAGCATATAAATTGAGATCCCTGTTAAGGTCACAGCCCAGCAACCATGGGAACAAAACAGATCCAGTGACACCAAACACCTTGTGTGAGTTACTGCTGTATACCTAACACACAACATATTTTTCTCCCATATGCTTCAGCAGGAATATTTGCTTGAAAAGTTTTGTGTAAGCTGCAGCAGAGCTATGGGAGCTGAAGAGAGCAACCCCCCATGCCGTGATGCTCAGCGCCGAAGCAGCCAGCAGCCTGGCCGCAGCTCCAAGGGGTTCTTGGGCCAGATAGAATCATAGAATCATAGAATCATAGAATCATTTCAGTTGGAAAAGACCTTCAAGATCATCAAGTCCAACCATTAACAATGCCCCCTAAACCATGCCCTGGAGTACCCTGTCCACTCGCTTTTTGAATATCTCCAGGGATGGTGACTCAACCACTTCCCTGGGCAGCCCATTCCAATGTTTGACAACCCTCTCAGTAAAAAAATTTTTCCTAATATCTAACTTAAATCTCCCTTGCCTCAACTTGAGGCCATTTCCTCTTGTCCTATCTCCAGACACCTGACAGAAGAGACCAGCACCCACCTCACTACAACCCCCTTTCAGGTAGTTGTAGAGAGCGATAAGGTCTCCCCTCAGCCTCCTCTTTTCTAGACTGAACAACCCCAGATCCCTCGGCTGCTCCTCATAAGACTTGTGCTCCAGGCCCCTCACCAGCTCGGTTGCCCTTCTCTGGACACGCTCCAGCCCCTCCATGTCTTTCCTGCAGTGAGGGGCCCAAAACTGAACACAGGACTCGAGGTGTCACCTCACCAGTGCCCAGTACAGGGGACGATCACCTCCCTGCTCCTGCTGGCCACACTGTTTCTGATACAGGCCAGGATGCGATTGGCCTTCTTGGCCACATGGTGAGGACCAAAAATTTGGGAAGTATGCATCCTGCCGTGATGTCGAGAGGCAGCCGCTATCACTGCAGAAGAGTGCTTGTGTTCAAAATGCAGGCATCTTTCTTCCTAAGTTTATGTAGTTCATTCAGTGATTAAATAAAGCAAAGAGAGAATTATGCCACATGAATGACCATCTGACAGCTTTCCAGGTACAACATAAACAGTCCTGAGTGGTTATCAGAGAAATACCTGAACAGACTAACTTTATCAGCACACACAGGACTTTGCTACCTACAGAGAGCTCGCAGAGCACATACTTAAGATACACAATCATGAACACAAGGTAAAACATCAAAAATAGCACTTCAAGGAAAGACTACTACATTTCCCAGGACAGGCATCTGGATATTGTGGAAAATGAAATTTTGAATGAAACTGCAGCAGAAAAATCAAATAAAGCCTAGGTTTTACAGACAGAGAAATATACCATGTATCACAATGTATTTTTACAGGACAGGCTTCAATAGTTCCCAAGAACCAGGTCACAACCTTAATGTTGGCTGACTGAAGCTACTGCATTACTATCATCACAGATCACTTGAGCACCAAGTGGATTTTAATACATTATAATGTTGGAATTAACTAGTGTTTTCTTATAAGGAGTAAGTCATCTTCTATTATCAGGCATCAAATCATTTTAGTATTTTGCTGGTATGTTCTCCTTTGGTACAATTTGCCAAAGAAAATAATTTGCCTGCTTGTAGAATGGAAAGAAAATGTGCCTGAATAAGATGCAGATAAAAATGGATACAGAAATTAGCCCTGAAGTACTGTAGATTTCCCAAGGCCTTGTTAAGAACTCAGAGACAGTTATATTTGGTTTTAAGTGCTCAAGCCCAGTTTTCTTCTCAGAAAATGAGAGACCTTAAATGATGGCAAAGATATTTAAAGGAAGATCAAATTTTATTTATTTGTGATGCACACTACTGTCATCAGTGGAAGAACAGGTATGATAGATAGATAGTGAAAGATATATTTGTAGTATCATGTGAATTTGGAACTCAGATATCAAGTATGGACCAAATCTTTCATTTTAGCAACTGAGTTATGACCGTAGAGGCGTGTCTATATCAGGGATTGAAGGATTTGGGGGGGTTTGGGGGGTTACGAATTTTGCTTGCATATATATATATATGTGGAGACTTATGGTACACACTCAAGCACGACTGGTGCACTTGAAGCGGTTTCCTTTTGAAACAAAGGCTGTTGCCGTGCAATAGGACACTAGCCAGGGAGCACTGTTTTAATGTGGATGCAAGGTCTTCCACTACATAGCTCTCTACATTTTTATGGCACATGTAATGTTAGCTTGTTGGCAATCTGTTTATTATTTCATATCTGTGTTGCTTGTTGACAGAGATGCTATTGCAGGGCTGCTCTTTAGCTATCTATGAGCTACCAAATTATAGTCACGGGTGGACCTCTCCACTGTTATCTCTCTATTTTCAATTACTCGGTGCTATGTTCTACTGAAGGTGGATAACACTTAGCAAAAAGGACAAGAAAGTGTGCATTTAGTAGCTGTAATTGACAGAAACTACAGGTAAATTCCTTGCTGTGCAAGAAAAAAGCTGAATCTGAAGATCTAGAAAATGATCTCATCTAGAAAATACCTACAGCCTACCCATTTGTAAATGAGGACAGCAACATGTGCTTCATACTGATTCTTGTATTACAAAGACAGAAGAGGCGTGTCTTGCCCTCCTCTTGGCACATTTTCTTGACTGAAATTCTCTTCTACTGCAATGGTGTATTCGAAGACAGGTCCTCCTACGTAACAAACCCTTCTGAAGGCTAGTACCGCAGCGGTGCAAGTCAGCTACCCACCCTCTCTTGTTCCAGTTTCTGAAAGGGAATTACAGCTTGTTTATCCTGAATGCACCTCTAGCAGTCTGCCTTCTGAGTCATAGTCACAGTAGCAAGACTGAAAGAGAGATGAGCAGCACACTTGGAGCCACGGCTTCCAGAGAAGGTTGTCCCATGACAGCTGGTCAGGGACAGGATGCAGGGATCTGGTGTGGTTGTCTACTGCTAGGTGTATGACCCCGAGGATTTCGTAGAAACGGCTCTCCGTTTCTGGAGTCAGCGGGACTTTCTCTTCAGGGTCTCTGGAGAGATCGAAGAGCAGTGGGGGATCATGCTGTGTGACGAATCCTCCATGGCAGAAGCAAACGTGAGAATCGTAGCAACCATTGGAGTCTTCAGGACTGAAGTTTGGAGTGAAGAAGATGACTTTCCAGACAGATTCACCTGCAATTTACAAACACAAAACAGCTGGTGATAAAAAGACAAATTAAAAGTCCCCTAGTCTTATGAAACTCTAATTTACACCAAGGGAAATCAGTCTTTTGGTACAACCTCGCTCTGTACAGGAACCGCAATATACTGAAAGAGTAAAACAAAATTGAGCAAAACAAAAATAAGCAAAACATGACGATTTTCATGCTATACATATTTATGAAATAATTATGATCATTTCATTCCCTTGGAAGAATTCTGATTAACTAAATCGTAGAAGACTTAAAAGAACTTTGCATTTTTACATAAACAGTGCTAAGAAGATTTGCATAAGTATTTACTAAGCCATTGCACTGTCTTCTGCAAGACTTATTAAAACGTACCTTTGCCCTTTGGCCGTATGCAGACACTGTTGGGCCATGTCTGCTTCTCATTTTGCTAATCAAAATAATTTCATTTTTACCTTTTTCCCTCTTCCTTTTTTTGTTGTATTAACCCATTGCCCTCTGCCACATGTTTTCATTGCAAACACCTGGAGACAGTTTCTCATTTTAGTAAATGTGATGACATGAAAAGGTATAATGGATACTAAATTCCTTTCTTAGGCCTCTAGATGTTTTTTCCCCCAAAAAATAACTGGTAACAGTAGTGCAATTTTTAGGTGACATTCTGCTTTGTAAAATAGGAACCAAAGGTCTTCATTTATAGATTAGTCATTCTCTCTCAGCTTAATTTGCTGTGTACAGAAACTGAACTGTCTGCACTAGTCTAACTTCAGTCAGTATCTTCACTGTTTAAAAATACTAATTATTTCCTGGATTAAGAATAAGCAGGTATCGGTTCCTTCAAGAAGCACTCTTGAACAGAAGGCACACTGGAGAATCTGAAAATACTTAACAAGAAAGGAATAAACAAAAAATGGCTGCTTTTTTCCTCAAATATCATGGAAGAGACAGGGAAGTCAAGAACAGACAGGCACTTCCGCGGAAGCACACGGTCCTCCCGCAGCCAGGGAAGCATACAGTTCTCCAGAAATGGACCAGAGAATAATTAATTAGAGTCAAAAATCTGTACTTTATTCTTAATAAAAGTAGGGTACTAAAGAGCTGAGGTCTATGATCTCAGACTACCTACCCACTTGAGTGTATACAGACATCAGAAATACATATTCATCAGTAATTTAAATTCCTCAGCATGCTATCGTGAAAAACATTTTTTGTATCACCTCATTTTTTTTAAATACTGGGGGAAAAACTCTTTTTGGTATTTTGTTGAATTTTGTTAAGTTCACAGAAAACTTGTTAATCTAGTAACAGATTGTCACAGATTTATGTGCACTACAGTGGTTAATATTCATTAACCAATTCATCAGTTCAACAGAATGGAAAGCACTAGAAAATGTGGGAAGGGCAGCGATGAACGGGTACATGCCATGCTGTAACTACATCACAGTCAATTTTAGAGATAAAAACAGGTTTAAAGAAAGAAATGTTTCAGCGGACTAAAGAGTCACAGGCTGCAGTTCTAGTCTATAGCATGAATTTAAAGGACAGTGGGTGACCTTAAGGTTCTTTACAGCTTCTTCTATCCCACAGCATTTTTCACATTATAAGAGATTTTACCTTTAGGATCCAATTCAATGACAGAGCCTGGAGACTTCCAGTTCACTTAGTCTGCACTTAAATCAGGGTCGGAGGGGTGATGGTTATTATACACATTAGACTAGGAGAACCCTCTGAATGCTGCTTGGAAGTCAGCAAAGGGGAAGGAGCTTTAAAGGCTGAGAGTGACTTGCTGGCACAGACAATAGGACGTGGCAGGCTTTAAAAGGCTCTGGCTGTGACAGCAGCAATGGCACAGTCTTCCTGGGGAAAAGGGAAGGCAAGGCAAGGCACCACAGCATTCCTTCATACACCTTCCCAATAACATTTTGAAAGGTTGGTTTGATACTTGAATTCTTTGCTGTTTTCTCAGAAGTAAAATAAACAAACAAAATCTAACACTCCCCCTTAAATTTCTTTGAACTTATGCATGGAACATTTCCCAGAGCAGAAATATGCTTCTCATTTACTGAGATTTACAATTTACATTCTGGGAAGGTATGTAATTCTACACTAAGCATTCCTTCAGGCTCTTTAAAAGTGTTTAATTGGCAAGATGGACAATGAAGAACAGAAAAAGCCAAAGGGCTTTATTAATCAGTGCACTGTGTGCCTTTGTAGACCATGCAACATTTGCCCCACCTGACAATTTGATTCAGAGCACTATAACACCTTGATAGAAGAAGAGCAGAAAAAAAATATATAGCTATTAAAATGTCAACTAAAAGAAATTCCAGTAAGGCCATGCACAAGAGAACTTTGTGGTCAGGCTGTCTTACCACACATCTATCTTTGACGGTACTCTTGTGCCAAATGACATCATTGAAAAGAAATTTTCAGCCAACTTTTTTTGGTGTTGGGCACTGTAACACCAGGCCAGTTCAAGGGCTTACAGATAGCAATATAAGGTTGGGGATTCTGAATTAATGCAAGTCAGTACAAGCAGCTCATATAGGTAAGACATGGGGAAAAGAAAGAAATAAGGAAGTTGTACCATGATTTTTTTTTTCCCCACAGAACAAAGAATTCTTCAGGTTTGGCTATATACAGAGCATACGGCCTGTTGCAGAATCAGGCGTGGGGTTGGGGACAGGGCATGTGTGACATCACATCGTGTCTGAATCACATCGCGAGTGTTTTGAAGAGCTGATGCTAGTTTATCAGCTACGCAGCTATATAATGTCATGCTCATACTGCACAAACCACTGAGGTCTGGGAGAGCAAAGTCTGTTACAGTGCAATGTTCATCTGTTGCACTGCAGTGATGCTTCGGCGAGGATCTGGAACTTCATGTGGTGCTGGAGGAACAGCAGTGCAGACTTTAACCACCGATTTCCTAAGCATTATAAAAACTAAAGCATATCTGTCAGTGTCTGTGGCTGTGGAGCAGCCGGTGTAATATACTAGGAGACATAAAGGGCTGTCAGACTTCTAATCTGTAAAGCTGATGAACTGTATAAGGCTCGATATTAAAAAGAGAGAGCTCTCTCCCAGACTCTCTCAGCTGATATAAAATCTCATTTTGTCAGAGGGTTAACTACAAGGATCAAATTAATCTCTCAGTAATTAACAATACCTTTGTTCTGCAAAGCATCTGGATAGTAAACTCTCTTTATATAAAAAGATAACTATATGTCTCTTCCTCAGTGAAGTTAGTAGTAAAATTGTCAGGGCTCCCCCACAGTCAAGTATATCAGGTCCCTTCTAAAACAGCAGGCAAGCTCTAAGCCTGCAGAACCCTTAAAGATCCTGTCCCAAGGCTTCACAGCTACTTTATTTAGCGTCCATTTTTCCTGCAATTCTCGAGCTCTCTGAATTGTCCAACAATTTCACCTATTCATCTCTCAGAATACATCTTTCCTTCTCATGTTAAGAAAAACAAAACCTACAGAAGTTGCACATATAAACAGTCTCAAATTAAAATAAGTTGCAATTAGTTCGAGCAGATCTGCTATGAACATAACTGCTCAGAGTTCGATCTCCCTAACAGACTCCTCTTTTATTATCCTTCACCCATCTCTTTCTCCTCTCATACAGACAACCGTAGCTCCAACAGACGGGTAGCAGCCATGAGATTACATAAAAGTATCTCAGTAAGATACATTAATATTTCCAAGATGAAGTGACACACTGGATAGGGATGTCATTTCTGTTAAAATAGCACTGTTCTTAAACAGTCATGGCTAAATGGTGTTTTCTGACAAGCAGTTCTTGAAGTGAATAGAAGCTATTGGTGCGTTATTGCTTGGACCTCACTTTTACTGAATTTAATCTATGACTAGCTTTATAGGTTTGCTGCTACTGTCATCTCCTTTGATCATGTTATTTCGTTTCTTCTTTCTGTAGAAGAACAAGTTAAACAAGTCTGTTCTTCACTGTAAATTGGGGAGCTGGCTCTCCTTGACTTCAGATGCCTTTGGGCGTCGCATACCAATATAAATTGCCCGCAGAATTTTCCTTTATCTCGAGTGTGCTCTGTAGCCGGTGAGCTCCCACACTCTAACTCAAGCTCTTCAATGTTTCTACAGAGTAGCAGATGAAAGCTGCAACTCACGGGAAAATGACATTCTTCAGATAACTCTTGTTATTAGATTGAATCCTTTCTTCCCACTTCCTATATCTTTAGAATCGTTTAGAATTGTTAGGTTCTCTGCTAACCTTATATGAAGCAGATATCACATACGTGTATATATTCAGCTCTTCAATAATTTAACAATTCAGAAAAGGTTTCGGCTGCTAAATTCTTGTAGAACTATATATAGCACATAGAGAATACTATTTGGTTACTATAAAGAAAATATACATATTGTTTTTATAACTATGTGAATTCCTCAAAGAGATAATAAAAATCTGCTATTTGAGTTCTAAAATGTGTAACTCCATTGTTCTTTCAGTGGAAATCTGTTTTTTTTTTAGATACTTGTTTTAAGTACCTGGGTATCTTACAATGTTATATTGTTATATCAGTCAAAAGACAGCACATTATGTCCCAGTGTAGGTGGAGAGTAACTGAGTGATATTCAAAGACATAATGTTAGTTTATGAGAATCTGTTGTTGCTAGAAGAGGCTTGCATAAAGAACTGTGCAGAACATACAGTATTTGAAGTAAAACCATAAAAACCCCCAGTAGTAGCAGTGATTTTAAAATCTTAAGGATAGAAACTGCAGTGTTAAGTACCCTCTAAAACAGAAAGGATTGCACATTGGTGGATATCTAATAATCATACTGAACAACTGCTGGAGTAAAAATACAAGACACAGTGAAACCATGCTTAGGCTGCGGAAGTCAAGACAGAAATCTCATGACTGACCTCATTATCTAGAGTAAGTGTTGTGGTACGAGAAGCTTCCACTGAATTCTGTTCAAAAGTGAAGATTATCTGCTGAACGGTAGCAGCTGACAAAGAATTATTTTCCTGAATTCTTCATCATCATCTTCAAAAAGAATTGACTGATCATTTACAGTGTTTTCTTTTCTTGTTGAAGAAAGTCCCAAGTGGGAAGATCTGTGGGTATAGAAACTACGCTGCTAAAAGAGGAAGTGCTATAATGCAATGTTATGCCTCATATTCGGAAGTCTTACTTAACAGTAACATGGAAGAATATATGTTGCCCTGGAAAAAAATTCCATCCCTAGTAATCTGATGCACATAATCCAGACACTTGTTAAAGATTTGTTTGAAGAATCTATTTACTTGCTGAATGGTCCATGTAATTTTCAGTTCATCCAAGCAGCGGTTGATGGCATGCTGAAGACAGAAGATAACGTTGGCACAAAAAAAATTACTCGTCATTTCCAACCTATATTCAAAAGTCCTTGAAAACAGAAAAGCTTTATTTTATTGCTTGTGAGAGAAATAGTATTGATTTGCATGTACTGGTTTTCCACTGGAGTCAGTAAGAGAGACAGTTAAGAAGCGAGAGAGCAACACACTTAAGAATGTAGCAAAGCATAGCCACTTTGCCAAAGATGGCAAAAAGCAGAGAGAAACCTATTCAGAATTGTGTTTTGTCTTTTGTTTTTTTCTGTCCTTCAGAAACACATTTTATTAACGGAAAATAAACTGAGGACAATCATTACTCTCTTACATAAAGTGGATGCAATCATTCTGAGTGAAACAAACAGATCTGCAAGATTCAGACAGCAATTTTCCTGATACTGAGCAAACGTACGAGACAAAGATGCAAAGGAAGTCCTAAGCAACTTCTGCAAATATTTTCAGACAAGTTTGAACCAACCAAAACCACCCCCAAGAATTTGTTTATAAATTATTTTCTCCAGACATTTTTCAAATTTTGGATGTCAAAAAACCCCTTGACACACTGAATGCTAATGAAGTATTCCAAATCATTAATCTGAAAACTGATAGCATGTTTAACCTTTAAATAGCAAGAAGTGCATCTAAAAACAAAGAAATAACTATGCAAAGTTACTTTAAAAGTGAAAAGTAGAAATTTTGTAAATGCGGTAGCCTGGAATTCCGTGGACTGCCAAAGAATACTGAATATTCATTTATTTTATTTTAAAAAGTTGAGGACAAAGATGAGTTATGCTTCCTTACGGGTGTTTCAGATAGTTAATTTTTTTTTTTTTTATCTTTTAAAAAGCTACTAGGATACTTAGGAAATCTGAAAAAAACCCTTTTGTTTTATTTTGAAAATTGAATCAGTTAAGCATAAATTACAACATAGCAAAGGGATTCCTTTTGTCAGAGTGAAAAAATTGAGTTAAAGAAAGCAACCATTTCTAAGTGATATGGTGCAAATATCTCAGTATCAGCCAGTCCTAAATATAAAAAAAAAATTCTGAATGACTGAATTTTGTGTTTATTGTAAAGATTATAGTATGTGTAGTTTAGTATCTGAAATATATGACAATAGTTTTTGTCCCACTGTTAGAAAATGCATGTCTTTGGCAGAATCTGAAACTAGCAAAACATTACAAATGGTGTTAAATTTTGGGGTGAATAGCTGAAAGTAAATAGGAATTTGCATCCTTTGTTTTTATTAGAAAGAAAAGTTGGAAAAACTGTGCAGGTATTAAGCCAATTAGAACTACAAAAAGGATATTATCTGATAGCTTGGGGGTATGCTAACATCCAGCATTTCAGATGGAAGTTGAGTTTTGAGGTGCATAGAAAAGTTTAAACTTATTTCATTAGGGTTCTTATGAGCCTATCATTTGGAACCAATACATTTAAGGAAATGGAAAGCAGAGTTTACTGAAGGTCTGTGATGCAGAATAATGTGATTAATGAGTATATGTTCAAATAATGCAAAAATCCCTCAAAATCCTGAATTAAACCTAAACACCAAAAGGATGTATCACAGGATGTTCTTTTAAAGATCATCAGCAGGGACTTTTATAAAATTTATTCCTAAGAAAATTTTTAGAAGTCTATTTTCTGTTTTCACATGGACCTGCTCAAGGTTAAGGTATTTTAGAGAAATCCAGCAGTCTGCCATTTTGGACCTCTATGCAAAAAACAAACTTCATTTCACAGTTCTCCAGTCAGCATGAATACTTGAGTTTGAAGAGGAGAGTTTTAGAAAAGCAATGGGAATATTTTCTTGTCTTGGTGGTATGCAGGATGGATGCAGAGATCTTCAGCTATTCTCCAGATGACAGTAAGTGATGGAAAAGGGAAAGAACCTTGACTCTCTCCTCCTAATTTCCAGCTTAAGGAATGCATGTATGCGACACAGTAAAAAACAGGCTTTACCCTTTTGAAGTGCTATAACTTGCTAAAATCTCCTTTCTACTAAAAATGAGAACAGAGAAGGGTCTCCTGGGGCTGTAGATGAGATGAATACATTTTAACTGTTCTTATATAGGACTTAAATGGAAAAGTCAGCATCGTTTTGATGAAAGATTATTTCAGGTCTGTCACTCAATTAATACAAAATCATTTTGGCTAGTAAACTGTTCAGTCACGCATGAAGTAATCCAAATAATCACATTGCGGGGGGGAGCCTCTTTGGTTGGTTGGTTGGTTGTTTTCCTGTTTCTTTTTAATAAGGAATGATTCATTGGATTGGTGTACAGGAGGTTTGGCTTGTGCCTTCCATGCTGCAGCCATTCCTGCCTCTTAGTTTGCAATCTAAATCAGGATAAAGGGAAGTACAATTAAGACAAAAAACAGAAATAAAAAGAAAAGAAGGTCTCTATTCCACTTCAACTTAACCAACTGGACTAGGAAGTTGGGTTTATGTTCTTCCTACGATTAGGAATAGGGTAAATATTTTTTTAAAAGGACAGGATTTAATTTTATTTTTTTTCCTTCCCTTTATTTCTCTCTCTCCCAACGTAGGGGACCACTGGTAGGGCATGGAGCACTGCAAGTCCCAGGGTATAAATAGCTCTGCCTGAGCCTAACAATAACTCTGTTGCCACTGTCACAGAGCAGAGCAGAGGCAAGAAAATACTAACAGTATTTGCCAGGGTAAACACCTTCCCACCTAAGTATTGTTAGCAGAAATGTGTATCAGTTGATTAGGTCAATTTTCCTGAGCTTGATATAAACAGTTTTGTGGGGTCTGTTCAAGCTAAAAAATGCTCTTCTCGCCTTTGGCAGTTATGTTATTTCACACTTAACAAATAATATGCCTATACTGTGTCACCCAAATTCAGCTGCAGCTGCTCTGAGATGAGGATCAAGATAGCAAATTTAAATACTTAATGAGATGGTTTAGGTAAATGACACTTGATGCTTGTTCTGCTTCCTCCAGCTGTTGCGATGGAAACACTGAACACAAACGAGGGATTTGGGAGACAACTTGGGATTTTTGGAGGCTTTTCTTGATTGTGATACCTCCATGAAATGGGCAAGATCAGGTAGAGAGAGAGGGGAAAAAAAAACAAAGAGGGCAAACAAAGAGTGAAGGTGATGCTCATAAAGCAAGTTAGGAAGCAGGGGAAACAAAATATCTTCCAATAATCAAGTAGATGAAAAGATTGTAATGGACTTCAGCAAGAAACAGTAACAAGTGACTCAGATGTTTCATGCAGTGCAAAAAGGTATGTATGTCTTCTTGATATCATCAAAGATGAAAACCAGGAGCAAAGAAAGAAGCCAAAAAGATCTTAAACTCCCCTCCCCCCCAAAAAAACCAATCAAAACCCACTTGTAAGGTAAGAGACTTCTCTAGAGAGAACAATGGAAGTAAAGGAACTTGTGAGACTAAAAAACAGAGAAGGCAAGTGACACAAAAACCCTCATGAGGGTCAGAGTTTATGACAGCTTCTGCAGTTGCAGAAGGGAAAGACTCACACAAGGGTTTGATCAATTAAGAGAACCAAAAGGAGATTCACTACCAGTGAGACTAGAAGCTCAGAAGTGGGGAGGGAAAAGGGAATAAACAGATGGGAAAAGGATGAGAACTGAATAAAAGGACACAGTTCAGAGAGGAGAAAGGGGCTGCTCTTTGTCCAACAAAAATGTGCTGTAAGTAGCCTGAAGACTCATGAGTTATTACTGAAGGAAAAGTGAATTTTCTCCTGTGACCTACATATTGTGAATTAGATACTGGATGCTATTTAAGTCTTTGATGGGATTGTGTAGCTGAACCAGTGGAGAACAGACATAAATCCACATTATGCTGACACTTCAGTGTTTTTCTGCAAAACCAGAAAAGTGGTCTGCACCACTTGCCTTCTACTGTTGAGGAAATCGCAAGAAAAAACTTTGCTGTAGACTATAACACGCAAATGTGTAAATATCAGTAAAAGATATGTCTATGTATGGATACTTGTTACTTACTGTTACAAGTTTCTGTACAATTTTTCTGATGGATTACTTTGTTGCTGTGTGTTGCTATTAAGACAAAGGCTGGTGACAAGGAATGAGGTTCAATGAGACTTAAGGAAGTTTATAAAGTGATTTTGGGGAAGGACACCTATACCTCCATATTAAGAACTGCCCCAATCACCACCCACACCTGTAAGAAAGAATAAAAAGATTCTCATAGAGCTGGTAGCTAACAGACAAGGTAAATGACTGTTTTAGTCTTGTGTTAAAAAGAAAATTGAACAAGCTAAGCAAGTGGCACTTTCTTAATTAGCTTTTAAAGATCTTTATGCCAGTGTAACTCAAATCAGGATCTGCATCTCATCCATGTTTTTCTTTTCTGACCATTCTTGTCAGTTCTTTCATGACACTGATGCATGGATAAATGCTGCTCTGTACTACATAATGAATTCACTCTTTATATTTTACTACACAGTCTAACCTGGCTATCTTATTTATTGCATATTTGTAGACAGGCCCTTATTTGAACTTCTGCTGATTTCAAAGAAAAGTGACACTAATTAAATGGCATGGTCCTAAAATTCCCAGTCAACTTCAAAAGACTCCCATCGTGTCATTCCTGACACTTATCAAAATAATAATTTTTTTCACATTGTGAAAAAGGTGGCAAGGCATTTCTAATTTTAAATTCAAGGTATTGAGTAGGATTTATTGCTCATCGCTATGCTGATACTTAGAATGCAATTTGACAATCTGGTCACCTCACCTAATTTGGATCACTGCAATGTGGAGGTCTTTATGTAAGCTAGTTACCAGCCTATACTGATCTGCTTTTTACTTTTGTTAGAAGTCTGCTTTAGGGTGAGAAGAATTCTGCTTGTTTCTCTTTTGATGAGAGTGTTCAGCTCAGGCTAGCTCAGCTGTAGGTGTTTGCACTGTAGCCATCTACAAGTTGTCATCACCATCCTCAGAATTTGCTAAAATTCTGAGGTGTCCAGAGCCTTGAAGGCACCAAAGAGCCTCACTGGCCCTGCCCAGCCCTAGGGCAGACCCCATCCACGCACCCTGCCCACGGACCAGGATTCCCATTTCAGCTCAGCCCGAGGCCATCAGTCCCTGCTGGAGCGGTGCTGCAGGAGAGCCAGTTCCCAGCCCTGTCTCTGGATGGCCTGAGGTCGTAGCCTTTCTTCCAGCTCTGTCTCTGCTCCTGCTCCCGACTGGACTCCCTGGATGGACTTTGAACCCGAATCACCACTTTGCCTAGCCTGGAACTATTGGTCGACCCTGTTATCAGCTCCTAACTCTGCTCTCTCTGGGTGCTGGATGATGTTGCTCTGTCAATAAAGGCACTGCCAGGGCTGGGGTCACTTACAGTTCTGTTGGAGTCACTTTTAGAGTGAAGTGTCACCCCAAGTTAGAGAGTTAAACTTCCTGTCTCTCCGGCATTCTCTGGTCCATCTTCAATTTTGCTTTCTAAGATCAAATATCTATCTACAAGGGGGTGCTGCTTATGGAAGATCCCACAGTGTTCATAGATAGTGGGTTAAACATCTCCTCCTCTCAGGTATATGTAAAACCTACATATTTAACTGATGTGACCAGGAAATACAGAGACGTTTGCCTTCCTTGTTCATATACGTTACATCTGTATACTTTTTTCAGTAAGTCTTACTCATCCTTAATGATCTTTCTGTGACCTTTGAAATATAGTCACTAGCTACAGTACATCTGCATTGACTCTGCTTATGCGATGCCAGTGTCTTTCTCATATTAATGTATGCAGTTTCCTCTGTTCCAGCTGTAGCAAATAAGAACAAAAACTCATTTCAGATATTTCAAATGAATTTTCTTTTTGTCATCTAATTCATCCCCCTGCCACTGCACAATTGTTCCCTACAATGTATTTTTTAAGAGTTCTCTTGATGGATGGTGTCTTCTATTGTAACTTTTGTGCTACTATCATTCATTTCCTTTATTGCGGAAGACAAAGACATTTTATTGGCACACTCCTTTCACTTAGTGTTTTATCTACTAACTTTTTCAAATACAAATCCTTCACGAACTTTTTCTGGAGTTTAATTATCTTAAATAAAGATTTTGGTGCAGATGATTGTCTCAGAGTTCATTTGGGTTGCCTCGTTCCTCAATTACCTGTTGCATTTCCTACACCTTTTGTAGAGTTGTGGTGCACTGAAGTGAATGTTAAAATCCCTGTGAATTTCCTGAGAGCATGATTTCATCTTGTTTCCTTCGGTTCAACAAAGTATTTCTACCTTAGCTTAAGAATACAAATAATAACCTCATGCTTAAATTTAGCAAAGTACAATGTAATCTGTGACTGAAGCTGCTGTGTGCTCAACTAATTGTTTAAGCAAGGATCTATGTATGCTCCTCAATTCCCATCAAATCTCCTACTTCAAACTATTTGAGGAAAAAAAATTGAGTAAATTATTTTTTCAGTGATCTGTGCCGTTGCTTAACAAAACAGTTAGTAAAAACTGTTTTCTTTCTTTGCTACACCGATACTGATGGATACACTGCGAGTGATATATCTAAGGTTGTCTCAAGGTCTATAGGAAGAAGAAACCTGAATCAAGTTTTGCCAAGTCTAAGGGAAGTGTCCTGTTCACAGGACAACTCTACCTTGTAGAAAAATCAGCGTTCGGGATTCAGAACTTGCCTCCCTGAAGATTAAACTCACGTCTGCTTAGCAACATCTTATAACTCCAGACATAAATTCCTCAGTTAGTGAACATCCCATCAGTAAAATCTTGCTGCCTTTTTTTCTTCTGGCTTATACGTGGATATGTATACATGACATACTACCTAGTATATCCAGGTAGTTTTGATCTATGTGGTGCATGGACCTGGGTGCAGTATTTGAACAAAGCCCTTCCCACCTCTTGGGCCTGCCAGAAAGATTCAGCAGCATAGAATAGTCCTACACAACGTCCAAAGTGCTCAGCTGAGATGTAATCAGCCATGGAGTGAGTTCATCTCAAACTAGAAGCAAGCAGCAATGGAGCTGGGAAACTCCAGCCATCATACCTCATTCTCTGCATTGTATCTCCTTACACTTTTATGTCTAAAAAAGACAAAATTGCTAGGACTTCAGGCAGTGTCTGATTTCTCTCCTAGAAATTACTATAATCCAGATTCTAACTTAAAACTTCTAGTCGACCATTTTAATTGCCACGAAGGGTGGGGTTTTTTTGAGTTTTTCTCCATGATACATGAGCAGCAAAATGAATTATCTTTTTTTTCTTTCCCTCCAGTCTCTGAAGCACAGTTGAAGGAGGGTAGGTAGACCACTGCTGTGAATGAGATGGTAGAGACAATGTTTGTTCTCTTTGGCTTCATCTCTTATTTTTAACTAACTGTATAATTCAATGTAGTAATTCTAGCATGCCTCAATGTATCTTTGAAGAGGGCACTTATGTCACAAACTTAATCCAACATTTATTATTATTTATTGTTGCACTATGAGGTCCAGGCTCTGTTACACAAGACAGTTACAAAGATGAGTTAAACAAAGACAACCTCATCCTTGAGCATGAAATCCTACAACTTTTAACTGGTCTAAGAGCATGTTCCCATACATAATGGCTTACTTTAAGGACTTCAACCCATTATTTTAGGAAGTAATATAAATAAATATAATATAAACCAGCTTGCAGCCTAAAGTCATTTAATAACACATTGTGCTTCCTCAAAACTACTGAAAGTGCTTTTGGCATTACATGACAAGACATAGATTTTATATATGCCTTCCCCCCTTACTGCAGTTAAGTCATGACAGCACTCAAAGGATATTGTGAAATGCAAACATCTGCATACTGGTAGTTGCTTTTTGGCTTTTGAAGCCTAGATTCAATTTTTAATTCATAGTTCTTCAAACTCAGTCTTCATTTCTCGATTTTAGCTGGTTTCTTTGTCAAAATACTCCTTAAAGATCTGTGACAATAGTAACAGAAACAGGAAACACCAGGAAATGTTTTTCTACTGTATTCACTACCGCGGCTCCTTCTTCTATGTATTTTTATGCTATTCTCCACAATGCAAGTTACCATACACATATTCTTCATCTGTTGTAATGGAAAAGAAAATCGATTACATAAATGATTTTCAGTTGTAAAACAGGTTTGTTTTAGCATTCAGCAGTGGCTTGCAGTAATCCACTCTGCTTCATACTACAGTGGATTGCACACTGTCAGATGTTTAGTACAACCTCAATCTAGTGATTAATTAAAACATACGAATTCAGGCAATGTTTACATGGTTGCTAAACTTTCTCATACACTTCCAAAGATGCCTCTAACTGGCTGGCATTCACGCTGAACATGCCTAGGCTTAAACTCTGTTTCTTTACTAATACTGAGTCAGTATTCGTAACCGAGGTCTTGGCACTTAGGCTGTGTAGACATAAAAAGGAACCTGAAATTCAGTTAGTATTAGAGATTAGAAAATCTCCCAATCAAACTGCATTCAAATGGAAGTCAGGCCAGGCAGATGGACTTGGTAAACAATTTTCCTATCACCCAGATCCTCACCTTCACTTTGAAAGGTTTTCCTGTCTTGTTGAATCTCACAGGTCTGTCTAGTTTTAACTTCAGAGCTTTGGATCACTACTTTCTTCTTGTCTGTCTAACACAAAAAGACCAAAACCTTAAATCTAGAAGAGCTTGTCTGCTTCCACAACCATCTCCCCATCAACAGATCAAAATTTGTCAGAGGATGAATAAGATGCCCCTATACAGACATATTACACAGCCATGTAGATCCTTGGATGACCGAGAATGCAGATAGTTTAAGCCTTCCTAAAGGTGCTCCTCTACCTGCCTGAGACACAACGTGTTCTCATACACCTTGTCCAAATATGTAGCAACTGAAATACAAAATCTAACAATGAATAGTGGTAAAGATATATCTGAGGCCAATTTAGTCCACAAAGTGAACAAATTGCTTGAAATTGGTTAGGAAAGACCATGTATAATTGTCATGGGAACTTCCTCTTGTGTGTGTAGGCAGAGACTGCATTGACAGGCTCAGCCACGTACTGAGGTTCACATGTCGATGAGGTACAAACCTGTTGCTGACCCTTCCATGCCGTGGCAATAACACAGACTTATCAAGCTTGACAACATGAAGAAATACTTAGTGGGGAACACTCGGGCTGTTGTGCGTGTAGACACTGTCCTTGTTAGTGGTAATCATTTGCCAACATCTTAAGTTTGAGGAGTACCCACTAATGGAATAATCCTTTGCAGCATTAAAATATACTTAATTTTCTCACTTGATTACGAGATAATGATTTATAAACTTTCTCACATTTAAGCTGCGTTACAGAGACACAGTAATATGTTGACTTTTGCATATTTTCTATCTTCAAAATATGAACACTTCTCGTGGTTATTTATAATTGGATTAAATGCTTTCAAAGATACATACTCAAAAATATTTTGTGAAATATGAGCAGTACATTTACTTTTCTTTAGTTCAACCTGTTAGTTGCTAAACATTCAAATATACTTCTCAGAACTTAGGTTTGTTTGTTTGGTTTTTTTTCCCAAAATCAGTATGTCAAAACTATTTAAAAGCACTGGCAGAAATTAAAACACTTCCTAATTGGAGACCTGAAATATTTTGGTGTATCAAAGGGGGAAGAAAAGAGGCCTTTGATAATGCTCAGGAGCTACAGGCATTGTGTAATCTATTTAGTATCAAGTCCCAAAACCCAGTTAAAGCTTTTTTCCGCACCTTTTCTTGATTATTACAGCCTCACTGTGAACACCAGCATGGTTTTCTAAACCAGCCTTTTGTTGCCACTACATAGTCCTAGTGTTGGGAGCTACTTGGCATTCTTGAGATCACCAGAACTTCTAAATGACCTAGCAGCTCTGCTAGGGCAGAGCTGAATGAACTGAAGCAGATGAACAAACCACCTGTATTCTTGTACAATTTTTTGCAACCCCCAGCTGCTTTTCTATCCACTGACTGATTATGTTTCCATTCACTGTGAAACTAAACTGAGACATTTGTGTTCAGTACTTACTCTTGTGCTAAGATAAGCCTCTTAATGCACTCTGCAAGATTTTTGGAAGGATAAACCTGGAAACTGTCAAAGTATGATATTCAATAGAATAATTCAATAGAATATTTTTAGTTCTAAAATAACCTGTAAATGTTGCTAATTTTAATAAACCCAAATGTCATAATCCAAGTATTTCAAGTATCATAATCCATTTTTCATACTGGATTTCATTATAATCTATATTTCAAGTATCATAATGTATTTTCTGCAACTAAAGAATGCATCAGATTACTAACGTTTTTCCATACTAAAAAGATAAAAATAGATAATAAAAATCAAAATAATGTATGAAGTCTCAAAGTTTTCCTTCAAAGTTTAAAAGTGACCATTGCAAACAGAACTTCAAACAGAATTCTATGTGCTTTCTATATTTGTTTAAAAAAGAAGTCAGCTATTCAAACCCTCAATGTCAGCATGACACAACAGCTACGTTTTCTTCTCTCCCTCATTTGCTTGATTCTAGCTTTGGTCTTCTTATGCTGACCAGCTCTGTTAGGATGAATTCTTCCAGATGATATTTAGTTTTTTTTAGCAAATTCCAAGCTTTTACAGCAAAGCTTGCCTTTCACAGCACAATTCAAACTATCTTCTCTTCTGTGAAACATACGTTTCTCCTCATACTTACACATAACCTCATTCCTTCACGGCATACATACAAATAGTCATTACCGATGAAACTGATTTTCCCTGGAAAAAAAAGTTTTGTTTATCTTTAGCTTTCTTCTAAGTTGCTTTTTGAAAACTGACCTTAACACTCATGGGCTACAGTTGTTTCTGAATCATAAAGATAAGTGCTCTTAGAGCCTCTGGCTACAGCTGGAAACTGTCTTTAGTAGCAATTGCATTGTTTTCAGAATCCAAAAATTATTGTCAACTATAAATACTACAAGCAATCTACCACTTAGTATTATAGAACTCTCAGTATCATCCTCTATAGGTGCAATTCATAACTTTAAACTTCTATATAATACTTCTGAATCAAAATTGAGTTTGAAGATTAGGCTTTGAGAAATCAGACAATAAAAACATGATATCGTATAGAGCACCTGATGCAGATAAAAAAATGGGAGGAGCTTTCATGCAAAAAGCATTGGTTTAGGTTCTAAGTTAGGTATGCTGCATAAAACAGAGAGGGAAATGCTATAGCAAATTCTATTTTTATATAAATGCCTGAATATCAACAGTCTACATACTATAGGCAGGAATTGCATCTTCCCTTAATACAACTTAACCATGTCTAGGACAAAAAAGTAATGGGTGGTTCAAAGCTAAGACCAATGTAGTTGCAACAAATCCCCATTTGCTAGGCTGATTGTTGGGATAATTTGAGAGATGGAGAAGTAAAGAAAGTGCATGAAAGTGCCTCCATGACCAGCTGTAGGAAAAAAAGTGGACCTAGACCCTAGTGGGACTAAAGGATTTGCAGTTCTAAGACACTGTGGCCATGAGGAACTAATGAGTCCTAATTTTAATGTTTTCCACAGCATTCCAGAATTGGAGAAAAATGTATTGAAAAGAAACTCCAGAGAGTGTTGAGATACCATTTTTAGAGAATACGTAATTCTTCACTCAGGTAGATTTATTTACTCACAATGTCTCGTCTAGCATTTCTACCTCATACTTCTGTAGCGCTAGACTCAAAATCTTCATGAGATCATTTACATTTTGCTATTCCCTCTCTCTAATTAACCTCGTGTATATGTATCATGGTAGTGTTTTAGCAGCTCCACCAAATTATTAATTAACAGTGCTGGCTTTTGGAAGATAGAAAGTCTTTAGAGTTTGGAATTGGGGGTGGGGGGACACTTTGTCTGTTCAGAAAAAAAAGAAAAAGGTGTGAATCAAGTCAAACCTTCCAAAATGACAATTCTGTAAGGAAGGGCTAGAGTGGAGAATTACATTTGGTTTGGAATTGGCAGCAGCACAGTGGATCAAGACATTGTTGAGCCCAAACTATAAAGCTTTGCTGGCTAAGTAGTTTTGCTATCAAGGATATGAACTGACGCTAAGGTAACTATAATGCTTTTAGGACTGAGATTCAATCTCCACTTGTCACTGAACAGTACCATATGGATGGATCAGAGCTACAGACTGAAAACCTGCCTGCACAACATCCTACGGCATTGAAGAGAGTCCAGATAATAAAATTAAGTTAATCTTGAAGACTCTACCGAGTCTTGAAGACTCTCCTCTTCTCACTGAGCAAGTGAGATGAGTGAGAAGCTTGCCTCTGTGCTACAATACCATTTAAAAAACTACAGACAGGTAACACGTTGTAAATTAAAAATTAGCACACACTTGGTAATCACAAAATTATCTTATGGATGACTAACATTTACTAATACTAAAAGGGTCAGCCTTTCTTTATTGCACTAGCGCTAATTCTAAGTGCTAAGTTATCATGATCTTTATGGGGTTTTTATGGTCTTGTTGACTTTTAATATTGTGGCTGCGCCATGATTTCTAACTTCCCCCTCCTAGTATGAATGGTAGAAACCTATTTTGCTTTAAAATGCCAATGTTGAAGAGGAGTGAGTGAGTGAGTGAGTGAGTGAGTGAGTGAGTGAGTGAGTCTCTCAAATGTTTGCATTAGAATCCCACATCTAGGAGACCATGGAGTCAATAAAAATAAATTTATTATATTTATTATGCTGCTGAATATGACTGAGCTGCAGCTGAAGAATTATTTTCAATAAATTTTTGGGTAAAACTGAATAAATCTGAAAAATGTCATAAACTGTAGGAACTTGTTCTATACTACTTCACAGACTTTGCATTTCTACTAAGACGTCATTGAAAGAACTATGACAAAAAACTACTAGTGAAATGCAATCTTTCAGTTTCAAAAAGCTTTTAAACAAATCCATCTACAAAATTTCCCTACTAAGAACAACAAAACAAGAAACAAATTTAAAAAGCTGGATTTTTTTCTTCCTTTTAGTTTTAGGAAACTCTGGATGTCTTAACAAAAGAGACATGAAAAATTTAATGCATTATGTGTCCTCTAATAGTTTGAGACCACATAAAAAGCTCTGAAATCAACAGAAAGGTCACTGTTTGTACTGGGATGTGAGCTTTTCTCAGGCTGAGGACATTTATAGTGATTATTGAATAATTCTGGCTGTGTTGTCTTTTCAATGTACTGATCACGACGTACATTTAGACGCAACTACACAGTACAGAGTGCACATCATCCACAGATGCACGCTGGCCTCCAGCATAATACTGTCCAAGTGCACCCACCCTCCAAGCATCCACTGTTTTCTTCTATAATTATTTCTTCTGCCTTTCATGGCACTGTCTTTTATGGCATACTGAGAAGTCACCTTGCTTGTGACAGTCAGGTTTCCAGGGAATTTCTCTAATAAACAAATACTTTATTTTCTAGGAGTAATAGGATGTTAGAGGCTGTGGCACACAGAATACTCTATGTAGGTTGAGCATGCATTAACTACTTCCCTTGAAGAACATTGCCTAAGACAACATATGCCATTTGAATCCATTTTTAAAATTAGGATGAATCAGCGCTATGTTCTGAATGTAACATGTAGAATGCTGCAGGCTCAAATCCAACACTGAACTAAAGATATTTTTGGAAGTGTAATGCTCCAGAAATTGTTAAAGACCCACTTTTTATGTTACTTGGTAAGCTGAAATTAATTATTGAAAGTTGCAGTGCATTTTTACCTACTTTTTTATGTAGTTGTTGTTATTTATATTTGTTTTGACTACTGCTAAATTTATAAATAGATAAAAAATTATCAGACAGTTGTTCTAACTCAGACATTTTTTTCTATTTAAGTGTTAGCTGTGGAGTATACAGAAAAAAAAATCTGTAGATTTTTCTTTTCTACTGTCAGAAGTGCATGACACAATATCTGACAGCAAGCCATTCAAGCTGAAGTTTAAATAATACTGAATTAGCTACTTTAAATGTCTTTGCCTTTATACGATCACTGAAACTTGTCAACCTTTCCCTGTTCACTAAGAACATTACTAATTTAGGTCAGGATATCTTGGATTCAATAGACCACTATGTTATGGTTGCTATTTTTATATGAAGAAAAAGCGCTATGATATGATCACTGAAAGTCTGTGTGTATAATGACAATGTCAAAGGACATTTACCATGGTCTTTCACTGGGGGAAAGGCTCTCTGAGACAAAAGTGTTCCTACCTCAATTTTACTATGACTAAAGAAGTCTATTCTTTCTAGCTATAAAGCGAAAATTTTTGTGACAATAGGCAAATCTTACTCCTTCAAATGTTTATCCTTTCTTTCTTATCCTTTCCCATCTGTTCTTTTCTGAGAAAAGATATGAGGTTGGTACGATAAGATTTGATTAAAAAAAGATATTTCTTTGTAAGAAAACAAAATGTTTCCTTGACAGCAGTTATAGTCACATGGTAGTATTATCTCTCCCTTTGAAGATGCTGTGCAAAAGAAGAAAGTCCTGGATCAAACTTCTATTAAATTTACCTTCCTTTGTATTGTTAAACAATGAAAGCAAGTAACTAACTGCTGGCATTCTCAGAGTCGATGTGAATCCTTACTAATCTGTAACAGCATCCTAAGTCCTTTGTTCACCACAGAGAAGGCAAGTAAACCATAAATGGAAAAAGCTCCTCAGGGAAGCAAGGAAAAGAATAGAAAAAACCTAGGCAAGGGTATGGGTTCTGCCAATGAGTCTACTGGGTATGACAAGCACATTCCACAGTTTACATATGAAGCTACCATAGCATTCATTCACCGTATGGCAAAGAACACAATGAAAAAAACTGTTCTCCTTTTACTAAGAAAGTCACGAGAAAGAGGGTGGAAACCTACTTATGAGGCTTCAGAGAATGTATGAAGTGAAATTTCTTGTTTATATTAAGAAAGTAGAAGCAGTATTAAGAGATGTCTTTAAAATACCAAATATTTAGAGGTATCTCTAATATTTTCTACTTCACAGAAAACAGAACTGCTAATTTACTTTGCGGATGTCTGAATGATTATGTTTCTTAAATGCTCCAAGAGGACTGAACAATAAAGGGCTGGCATTTTCAAATAAAGGTGTATTGTCACCACTAACAATCCAAAATATCTCTCATGTACAAATTAACGCATGTCCATTTGCTAGTGACAACTGCTAGCCTCACCTACTCTCACACTGAGAACTTGACCGTAGAAAAATTAAGCTGGTTTTGTAGAGCTTCATAGAGGTTTCCCAGTTTTTGCTACTTGCCTAGACTCTGTCTCCTGCACTTTCTCTCTCAGGACAATATTGTGTTCACAAGTTAGCGTTCTTTAAGCATATGAATTCGGATTGCAGTTTTTAACTATTGAGACTCAATGTGATATTACCAAAAATGAAGCTAAGAATAGCATTGTAAATAATGCAAGCCGTCTTAATTAATAAGGTAACACTTATTACCTTTTACAGAGCGCATATCATAATCCTCTCGAGAGGTAAGGAAAAGTGCAAGGTACTCCTCTTCTTGCTTTCATTTCTTCAGAAACAGATCTCATTATAATTTCATTTCACAAGAAAGGCTGTAGCTGTCCAAACCAGAAGTTGTTACAAAACGGCCCTTCTGAGCAGATTTTTCCTGCTTTGTCCTCTATTTATTATGACTCCAATGTCTTTAGTCAAACTACACCTGGAGGAACCTTTTAAAAAAACCTCACTATTCTGTAAATTTATCCTACATATCCAGCCTGAAAACTGCAAAACAGAAAATATTCCTCTCTCCTTCTCCTTTTGTTTGTTTTTAACCTGTAACAGCTGAAACTGCACAAAAGGCTAAATGCATGACTGGGAAGATCCCATCATCACTAGCCAAAGAACAAAATACGTCTCATGAAATACTGCAGACAGTTGGATGCTGGAGGACATTGCAACAGCCAGGAGTCAGAATAGCTATGAACTCTGTGAGAAAATAGAAAGAAGCCCTGGTTGGTGAGTTTGAACTACCTTCAGTAATTGCAGTAGATCACAACATACAGCAAACTCAGAATAAGCACTAATTGAAATGTATCCTATTTGTTAAGTCAGGCAAAGTGCAAAATTTCTCTTTAGAGTTTTTCAGTGAACTTCTACTGTCCTTAAAAGTCATTATATTTGCACGATAAGCTAGTTCGGTTCTATTGTCTGGTGTGCTTCAATTTAACTTGCCTTTGCAAGTCTCTTTTTCTTTTGTTTACTGAATGACACTCAGCACTGAATAATGAAATCTATCTTGAAATAGAAAAGGTGAAGTGCTGCTAGTAAAGTCATTCTAGCATTTATCAGAAACATTAGTATATTTTTATTAGAAGTACCAAAATACTGTGAAGATTATTATTTCTTTGTAGTACAGACTGCATTGCATTACATTTCTCAATGTTTATTACACAGGATTACAAGACATTTCCTCATCAAATGAAAATTTTGCACACAATCAGAGGAGTCTGAAAGATGCAGTAGTTCCATTCAACTGTAGATTTGCTCTGTATTTGATGAATTCTCTCCTCATAATTAAGTTGTCATAGCAATGCATTTTTAATAGTACTGATTCATATGCCAGTAATGTTCTGGAAACAGAGCTCTTGATTGATAGTTTTTCAGTACTCAGTTATGCTGAATTGTAACTATAGCAAATACACAAGTACTGGTCTACTTGCACTAGCAGAACACGTGATCAGACTTAAAATAGGCTAAAGCATAATCTGACACACACAACTAACAGAAAGCTACATAAAACTTTGGGTGGCTCAGCTCAAGAAAGTAAAGGCAGATCCTACACCTCCTTTGTTTTAAATGTAAATGTTTAATGATTAAAAAACCCTAAATTATTACACTTTACTAGGCAGAAAGAAAAGTTTTGGTTTTTTCTTCCAAATGTGTTGCTTTCATATATTGGTACTTATACGGTACACCAGGCAGCCCTGGAGAATAAGCATTAATAATGGGAAATCACAGTACTTTGCTGACACTGTTTTAGCATGTCTTCCTCTCTGTATTTTTAACAGATCAATTAAATTACATGTATTTATGAGGTTTCAAAATAACAGGAAATCATACTCCAAGGACCAGGACTGTATGTCTTGGCTGTTTCCAAGGCACTGATAGCAAGTGTCAGCATGCACAAGTCTGTGAGAGCAAGACATGAATAATAAGCAAAGAAAATTGCCTGATATTTCATTTGTTTTTTAATTCAGAATGTGAAGAATAACGTGCATTATTTTTTAGTATCAGGCAAAATGTACGTGAATCAAAGAGAGATGAAGAAAAAAATGGTGTTAGCTTACTGTGGCTGAGAAAGAGAAGGGAAGTAGAAAAGAGACTCTTTTCCTCATGTCTCTCTAGAAAGGATAAGGCTCAAATTTTGAAGTGTTGGTTGAGAAGAGCATTGCGTAGCATGTCCTCTAAATGCTCCTTCAAAGGGCTGATGAAAGGGAAAGTATATTGTGTATGCAATAACTGACCTAAGTAATACATCTTAATGAAGATGTGTATTGATTTGGTTATGAGGAATGCTTAGCCTCTAAATATATAAATGTAAAATGGTAATTGTTCACACTGAAGTTTCTGACCTTCTGTGAATGATGCGAGAAACACACCTGCTTAAGTCAGACTCTAGAAGCTTGCAAGCAAGGGAAAGGTGTGCATGTACTATAAATCTGATATACACTAAATTTACCTGTTTCATATATATAGCCTAAGAGTCAGAAAAAGGGTTTTTGGACTGAAGCACAGTGGAAATCTAACAATGGCAAAGATAAAGTTACTAAGGGAATGGTGGAGTGATGGAGGCAACAAGGGACCAACTTTTGCTTCCCTCTCACCTCCTGGTATATGCGTTTTTCCTTAGGATCAAAGCTAATCCTACACTTTGAGTGTCTAGGTAAAAAAGTGAATATGTAAGCTGAAGCTGACATACAAACTAAGACCTCCCACAAAACAAATAGAGTAAGAAATATGAGAATATATGCATTATTAAGTGCATATATGCAATATATGGACCTTTACCCTTTATTTAGAATGGATTGTACTTTAGTTAATAAATAAATAACATTTTCCTTAACAGTTTTAAGCTTTCCTCTTCTATGAATTTCTGGCTGTTGCTGCTTTGTTCTTCAAAAAGTGCATCTTTAAAATTCATAGAAATTACATGTTTAATGAAGGGATCAGCAGTCTATAATGTAGTCTCAGACTAGTTGGACAATTGGGTCCTTCTAATAAGGGCCCATCACCAGAGCAGTGCAGAAGATGCTGAACATGGCTGGGGTTATTCATTTCATACTATCACTGTTTCTTCCGCTAACCCTCAGGTCTAGTGGGAGGCAGCACTGGTCAGGATTTGGCCCATACGTACAGGCATAATCTGCAGGTAATATGTTATTACACAGTTCCAAAGTAGCTGTTAGTCAACTTTGTTAACTATCTGGGGAACACAGACCAAGAACAACACAGGTCTTTCCTGGTCTAAAAGATCATTTACAGTACACAGAAAGAGACAACTGTTCCTTGACGACATTTTTTTCAAGAATTTCCTGATTCTTCTTAGATAAGGAATATCACCTCTTCAAGACTATCCTTAAGAATATTAAGTATCTGCTTCTGGCGGTCCTCTGTGAATTAAGTGCTATTCTCCTGACTACAGTCATTGCCAAGGTGAAACTAAAAGATGAGGGATCCTACAGTCATTTCTGGATACTGGAAAATGTGTATGCTCATGGAGGAATGTGGTACTTATTTAGGCCATAAAGCATATTTGACATGGAATACATGTAGAGTTAGGAATGGTGATCAGTCTGTACCCAAACCCTGAGGACTTACAGCCTTGTACTGATAATAGTAGCATGCTGAGGTGACGTGAAAGTTGCACAATTTTCCAGCTTTCTAGTCTGTCTTTAATGAACATGGCCTTATTCACTTTCCTGGATCTATTCCTAAGTATAGGGAATGAACTGTTGCTATAGGATACTTCTAATTTAGTTCTTTGCTGCTAGGCAAAAGCTCTGCAACATTTTGAATTAAATGTTTGAAATAATCGCTTCTCCAGAAAAAAAAAAAAGCACATTGCATTATATTTCTGCTTTACTTGTGTTCATTTTCCCATACTAAAATATCACTTAATGATAGCAGATATAGTGACTATGGATGGACCCTGAGATTAGCTGTGAAGAGTGAACCGTGGTGAGAGGCTAGAAGACAATACTCTAACTAGTAATATAATGCACTTTAAACGTAATCGGTTGCTTTATATAGAGCTGCTGAGAGATCAGAAGAAAAACCAACCATACTTGTTTTTCCACATGAATACCCAAAGCAACGCAGATAGCATCAGGTGTGTACATCTGTAATGCAAGTATATTTATACAATAACAACACATGGGAGAGAGATAAACAGGGGCAAACCTTCAGCTGACTGCAACAAATAACTTTATAAATATGATTGCATTGTCTACATGGAAAAGGCACTGTTGAAGATCTGAGACTGGACAAGGAAGAAAGAAGAAAGTGTTGAGCACTCCCAGGGGATTGGTACAAAAGAGAGTAGAGAGGAATATCTGGCTATTGCCTACTCTCACACTATGATGTAGGCTGACAAGGTAGTATATCAAAACCCATTTGTGCTGGTTTTGGCGGGGATAGAGTTATTTTTTTTCATAGTAGCTAGTATGGGGCTATGTTTTGGAATTGTGCTGAAAACAGTGTTGATAATACAGAGATGTTTTCGTTACTGCTGAGCAGTGCTTATACAGTCAAGGCCTTTTCTGCTTCAGCTGACCCCAACTGACCAAAGGAATATTCCAGACCATATGACATCATGCTCAGCATATAAAGCTGGGGGAAGAAGAAGGAAGGGGGGAACGTTCGGAGCGATGGTGTTTGTCTTCCCAAGTAAGTGCTAGGCATGATGGAGCCCTGTTTTCCTGGAGATGGCTGAACACCTGCCTGCCCATGGGAAGTGGGGAATGAATTCCTTGCTTTGCTTTGCTTGCGTGCGTGGCTTTTGCTTTCCCTATGAAACTGTCTTCATCTCAACCTCTGAGTTTTCTCACTTTTACTCCTCCAATTCTCTCCACCATCCCAGTGGGAGGGAGGGAGTGAGCAGCTGTGTGGGGCTTAGTTGCAGGCTCACGTTAAACCATGACAACCTTCCATACAAAAACAGGCCAGTGTTATGAAAATGTTATTGCCGGGTTCTGAGTGGGCTTTCTCTTCTGATTGCCTTGGAGAAAGGATAAAGTGAGAATCACAGTCTACACTGTTGCCCCTCAAATAGGTACAATTGACTAATCCCTCATCATTGCTCCCCTTCATTTCCCACTAAACTCCCCTTCAGTGAACAACAGAGCTGACCCTTTCCTCAGACAAGGGGTACGTCATCTTGTAAAGGTGTATGTTTGAGAAAAACAGTTTCTCTGCCTGCCTGGAGCTCTGTCTGCTCCTCATCATGATGCAGAGTAATTTCATCCCACCTCAGATACAAAATGGTACTAGATAACCACATCTTCCAATTGCTTGGCTCTTCCTTATGACTATCAAATGCAAGATATATAGGCAAAGTAGTGGTAAATAAATGTTGTATGTAACATTTTCCCTTTTCCTAGTTTAAAGTCCAAGACAGGTAAAGAGTCAGCCTACAAATGACCAAGATAAAGTTTCCAACTCATTTTAAGTTTGCACATTAACTACTAAGCAAGTCCTTTCCCAAGGTATTTAAACCAAACAATGCTATACCAAAGCTTGTCTTGGTTCATCATCTTGAAGCTGTAGCACAAGTCGTCACTTTGAGTGTCAACTGAGATGAGAGAAATGTGTGTTTGACTTCATTCAGCACAGAGATTTTTATAGAAAGGGAAATATGCTTTGGTTAATGTGGAAGTTGCTACCAGAAACAGTGAGATGTTAGGTAAAAAGGAACAAATCAGTGGGAAATGCTTTTTTCCTTGGCCTACAAAGTGGAATTATATCATTCATCAAAAGCATGAAAAGGGACCCTGCAATACTGTATTCATTTACTGGATAATTATGACTGACTCAGTGATTCTCCTATACTTTGCTATCCCAATAATAAAAATGGCCAGGCTGACATCACACTTGTGCTGTTATTCAGCAAGCCATCCTATTACCTGTACATTTTCAGGAAGATATAATAGTTAACCCTGACTACTTCATTCTGTAACACAGACTCTCTCTTGGGCAAGTGTCATGGTTTAACCCCAGCCAGCAACTGAGCACCACGCAGCCGCTCGCTCACTCCTCCCCACCCAGTGGGATGGGGGAGAGAATCAGAAAAAAGTAAAACTCATTGGTCAAGATAAAGACAGTTTAATAGGACAGAAAGGAAGAAAATAATAATAATGATAATAATAATAATAAAATAACAATAATAATAATAATAATAAAAGAATTGGAATATACAAAACAAGTGATGCACAATGCAATTGCTCACCACTCGCTGACTGATGCCCAGTCAGTTCCCGAGCAGTCATCTGCCCCCCCCAGGCCAACTCCCCCCAGTTTATATACTGGGCATGACATCACATGGTATGGAATACCCCTTTGGCCAGTTTGGGTCAGCTGTCCTGGCTGTGTCCCCTCCCAACTTCTTGTGCCCCTCCAGCCTTCTTGCTGGCTGGGCATCAGAAGCTGAAAAATCCTTGACTTAGTCTAAACACTGCTTAGCAACAACTGAAAACGTCACTGTGTTACAACATTCTTCTCATACTGAACCCAAAACATAACACTATACCAGCTACTAGAAAGAAAATTAACTCTATCCTAGCCAAAACCAGGACAGCAAGTCTAAAAAAAAAAAGTTTCAGATACCACAGATCTCAGTATTGTATTGATATGTAGCATTAATGCATAGCAAAAAACCTAATGTCGAACAGTAAAATGGTGAATAGGCACATTCTGGCAAAAAGAAAAGTGAAAAAGAAGGATAAAGGCTAGATATTTTAAACAATTTATTTGTTACTATAGCCCAGGGCTTTTTCTTGATTCTTTTCAAGCTGCAATAAAAATTATATGAAATATTTAAAATGTGAACAGGCAAGTATACTTACTGTTTCCTGGATGCCAGCGCACTGCATTTAAATATGCATTACAGTAATGGAAGAGAAATTCATGCTTGGATCTGGTTACTTTTCCTTGAAGTAAGGGCATCAGATCATGTCCATCAATAATTCTGAGTAAGAAAGCATTTCAAAATCAGAAGAATAACCCAAACCTCATTTTACTGAGAAGATATTATAACTCTGCATTTCCAATACTTAAAAAAATAAATCTGAATGGCCACCCCCCGTTGGCCAGTTTGGAGAAAAACCCTCAGGTGCTCTTCCCCTTTGATTTTTACATTATTTAAGGAAACATTAATTTTACATTTTGCCATTAGGAATGGTTGTTTCCTCAACCCATTTTTATATATATATATTTTTTTTTTTTTTTTTCTCCTGAGAAAGTGACCAGTCGTGAATAAATTGCTACAACACAGTCCTCCAGGCATACATGCTCAAGCTGTTTGGGAGTAGTCTGGCCAAAGTAACCCTAAGACAAGAGAAATGTATGTTGTGCTGTTAGCATCCCCAGAAGTAATGGTAAGAACTCTGTCCAGCAAATTATGTATGCCAGAATTTAAGACAGAAGAAGTCATTTCAAAGTTGAAAATGAACTATGTTTAAATATGTGTTTATCAACTACATACACACACAGAAATATATATATATAAAAATTCTCTAAATGCTGCTGGACAATTTTGATCATGCTTTTAAGGAGTCAGTCAATTTACATCAAAATGGAGTTATACAATAAGCAAGGCATTTAAATGTTTCCATAAATTAAGCCTTTGAATTGCTGGAATCAGCTGGCAGGGGAGAAATCACAATCTGCATTTTTGACCTGGTGTGAATTACAAATTTACAAGAAGTTTTATAGGAAATTACATTTTGCTGATATACAGATCAGCAGGCAATTCTTTTTAAAGCATTTTGAGCAACATCTCATAAAAATTTTTTTGAAGCTTTTTAAAAGTTTAAAAATGTCTATGTTAATTTTCATTACCATGTAAAATGCTTTCTCATTAGTGTAACTACTACAAGAGAGGTACTAACTTCACTTTAAGCCATGAGCTACATATGACTATGAAATTCTTGGCAGCAATTGTATGCAACAGCACCATTCTGAGTAGGACTCTTCTTAAAGGATGGACAGGAAAACATCCTGGAATTCCTAAAGCTATGTTGTCCAAAACCTCTGCTTTCTGGGTGCATCCCTGTCTGCGGGGGTTTGTTGAATTAGTCTTTCCAACTTCCAATTTGTCCTGTTTTCTTGCCTGAGTAATGCACTCTTGTCTCACCCCTGCAGGCTTGCTCACTATAAAGCTGAGAGCAGGATAGATGCACGTCTATTGGAGACTTTCTGTTCTACAGCCCGTTGATGAGGAGAAGGGTGTCTCCAGTGCATTCCCACAACTGCTGGTTTCAGGGGGACATACGAGACTTTTCTTCCTGATGACTTGTTTTTCTTCTTTAACTAGGAGCACCTCCCCCTCTCCTTTTTAACCTGCTCCCTCCCAGTGACTGAATCCTAATCATAGTCATTTCCCTTATTTCTCAGGAAGAGTTCAGTGGAGTGATAGGAACCCAGCTGCTGGATCAAAAATGCTTCACGCTAGTCCATGACCTACCATGAAGCAGTAATTATGATATCTAGTCTACACAGAAGAACTAGAGTGGAGCAACTTGCAAGCAGAAGTTACACAAGTATATTGGGATTTCTATCAAAGAGATCAAAATAAACCATCGATGCTTAGTCTTCACTCAAGCAATATGAAAACAAAGTGTGTAAGATCTGCCCACATTAAGAACAATCTGAACTGCTTTGGTTTGACAGTTACTGCTTGTAGGGGATCTCATAGGACCAGCCTGACTAATTTCTCACATCTTACACATGTCCTGCCCTGCCATTTCCTTCAAGCACTCAATGAACCATCATTAGCAGAGTGTCTCTGCTCACCACTGGTTTTCCCCACGTGGATGCTGGGTGCTTTTGTGCTCAAAAGCTGTTTGTGTGTGGTAGATGTGTTCAACGCATAAGTGTATCAGCAGGTTCCTCCAGTTACTGGATTTGGATGGCAACAGAGTTTAGGTGGAGGCACCTTGCCGCTGAGACTGGCTATCTCCTGAACGAGACAAAGCACAGGGATGTAGGAGTGTCAATAAAACATCTTATGAATTTTAGAAGTCCAGTGGGTTTTCTTATCAGGCTGCAAACTCTGTAAGGGATTATTTTCACTAACTTGGTAAAGAACAAAAAAACCTGAGAAAAGTTTAGCTGGCAATCGATGTGTTTTGTTATACTAAGCAGGCAAGGTTGAGCTCATAAAGTTTAAAATAATTTACACTTGCAGTTCCTTTTTCTACCACGTTCACTCATGCAGAACAGAGCCTTTTTTGATACATTCATTTTTGCTTTTAGTAAATAATTCTAGGCCTGATTTGACAGTATGTTGCCCTTGGTGGTATTCTCTTATCTTCTTGTTGCTTGGTGCTTGTTCTGCAAGTTAAGCTGTATTTACATACAACGTTTCTGTAAAATATATCAGTATGTCAATATGAAAAGAGACAACATACTACTGTAAGTAATGACAAAAAAGTGCTTTTAAAATCTAGCTTCTTCTTTTCATTCTCACCTCTATCTTAATAGACATCACCAGAATGTATAAAACACTCATAAGACTTTCTCTAAAACAGAGGTAACTACAGACCATACCTGTCAGAGGGTAACTGTGCCTCTGCAAGTTTGACTACGGTAGGAAATATATCCATGTTACTTGTTGGCTCATCAATATAGGCACCAGCTTGTATCACTCCAGGCCAACGGAGAAGCCCTGGCACACGAATACCTCCTTCCCAGTTCATTGATTTTCCACCTGAAAAATGAAAGTTTTGTTTGCTAAGAAACCACTTTCTTAGAAAAATACACACCCCCCCAAGATTCAATTTCCAAATATTAAACATTCTGTCTAGCTAGAATCTTTTCATTAAATGTATTTATCTTATTTTTAATTTGCTAGGTTTACAATTTCCACCTACAATCAGTATCTTTCTCACAGTAAATCTACTAAAATGTATTAGAGCTTATAAAATGTATTTAGTTTACAAGCAAAATTAAATAACAGCTGTAGGAGATAAAAAGGCACCTTGCAGGAATCTTCATATAGAATTTGGTCTAGATAGTGTGCCACGCAGCTATGTGAAGATATAACCAAAAAACAGGAATCAAAAATAAATTAAGGTATACCTAGATGTCTGAGGTATGAACCCAGAGAGGATATACGGTATTTTATTAAAAATGGTACTTAATGACTTTAGATAGAAGAAAGTACTAACTTAAGTATGTTACTGAATTCTCCAATTCAACGCATTAGGAAGAAATTCGCTACAGTGATGGTAGATCTCAGGATGCCATGAAGACCTTTTTGACTTCTAAAACAACACAGTTGCATCAAAAGCACTATCAGCTGACTGTGTTCAACACAACATTGCAGCCATTTCCTTTGTTTTTACAATATCCATCACTGCCCAGTCCTCCTGACATCTTTGCAGAAGGGCAATGTGTTTATTCTATGACAATATTTCTACCATTACTTAATATAGGATTGACACAACTCTGCATCAAGAGCTATCACAAGTACCATTATTAATATCTTCCACAGTCATGTAACTATGTACAGCACTTCAGGTTGATCTTTGAAATTAATACATCACTTGGAAAAAAATATTTCTGGTAAACAGATGGGGTTTGGATGTAGTTAAGCATGGTCTGGGCCAGGCATTTACAACTAAATTGATATTGTTTTATATAATAGAAATGTCTGAAAGAAGAGGAATTAACTGAATTAAACAGCAATTAAACATCAACTGAATCAAACAGCAATTCATGGTTCAATCTAAACTACTATGAGCCTATTTTTCCTGTATCTCCCTTTTTCAAGTTAAAAAAACCACAAAAGAACAAAGTATTACAACAAAGTACTTCAATAGTTCTGTCTCCTCAGCCTCTTAGACCTTCAAAACACCACTTAGATGCTAATATTTTTGGTGTCGAGCCCAGGCCTTACCATACATGCTGTCTATCTTACCGACTCCTCAATGATCTTTTCTATTTCAGTATTGGGGGGTTCAGAACCCACCTGCTTTTCTACAGGTTTTTCACTGCTCATACAGGTAAGTGGCAACTTCAAGAGAGAAAACTCCTTTGCATAGATCTTTATCCATTATACATATACACACACAGTTTTGTGGCTGAAAAATCTTTAGCTCATGATTCTTTGTTATATCAGATTTTTGCTTATTTTTTTCATGGGCTTTATCAGAATTCATAATATTGAATAGTCAGGGACACATAATTATCTAGTCTGATGTCAGAAAACTTAGACTTGCTCATATCCAACATTACGTCAAGCAACAATCTTAGCTTAAGTTGTTTTTGGAAAGCAGTGCCAAGTTCAGAACTCGACAAGACTGTCTTTTAGAGCAGTCTTAAAAATTTACTCTTGCCACTGCGTCAAATGCAATTCCATTCTCGCGATAAAGCACATGGACACCTATTCTAAAACTGAGGAATGAGATGCATGGATTATTTTTGTTTACATTCTTGTAAAAAAGATGATTTTCAACACAAAAATCTAAAGAAAATGTAGATTTAATTTATAAAGGTGTTATTTGGTGAGGTTTAAAACACTTGTCACCTAGCAGAAGGAAGCGTTCACCCAACAGTATGCTGATCCGTTGTTAATACACTTGGGTCAAGACCAGGTTAGATGTCAATAGACTGTGTGCATCTTCTGTAGAAAAGATTACTCTACCCATGTATAACAGTCATTAAGATTCTAAGTTTGGTGGGGATTATGTGTTACCTAGCAGGAAAGTGTCAAGATTAATATCCTGACTGAACTATGGTTCACAGAAAATCTTGTTGAGGGGGAGTAGTTAAATCTGAATAAAACCACAAGAAAAGTATACAGACATAAAATTACAGATATCCTCAAATTAAGATATTTTCAGTGAACAGTTATGCTAGGGAGATGATTTAGTTCATGAGCCAGATCCTAGTTCTGTGTACACATCACAGCAGCTTGTTGGCTGGACAGTGCAGACAGACAGAAAACTGAGCTGAACTATAACACAGGTAGCTTTAAGTGTGAGGTTTCTTTTATTTCTGTATACCTGTCTGAACCTAGTAACAGCACTAGCTAGATTGGATTGTTTAAATAAATTCTCATTTTACTGTTGCCTCCTGTGTAATCTGAAGACAGAGCAATTTCAAGCTAAGTGGTGAATCCCATTCCCACACATGTTGCAATTCTTAAAACCTCAATATTGGATCACTTTCACAGCTCCTAGGTTCACAGTACAATTTTCCTGAATCACTACAGAACAGGACAGAAAACTTGCACATTACCCAAGCACAAAGGGAGCACTCGGCAAACTCTGCCTCCCTGCTGTGAGGTACAAAAAGCAAAATGGACTCCACAGCAGGGCTATCTCCTCGCTCATGTCTAGGAAGAAGTGACTGCTGTTTTCCTTTCAAAAGACTAATTGGAGCATAATTTTTTGATATCTCTGGAGGTTAGGAATAGCAGGGAACCAGGGCAGGAATTACAGGTCATTGCGGAAGACTGTCTTCTATTATCTATGCTTATGTGGTGTTCATCTTTATTAGAACCGTGTTTACTGACATCACTAGAGTTGCTTAATGCCATTCTATGATTACAAATCCCTTGATATACATTTTCTTTAAAACTCTAGCCGTTAAACATTGTTCAAATTATCTACATTCTTTTTTCCTTAAAAAATAAAACAAGGTTTCACTACTAATGCTTGAAACAGGAACCAAACATCCAAACAGCTAAAATATTAGAAGGAAAATAAAAAATCCACAGAAGGTCATTAATTTAAAATGAAATGTCTGGTTATTTCAGGATCTGACTCATTAGTTTTGTATTTTGCTTGGACTTAACACTGAAACAGAGAAAAGGCAGCAACCTAGTAGTCTGTATGCCTGGCAAAATCTAGGCCGCCTAGCTATATATTATTTTTAAAGTCTTCTAAAAATGTTTTTAAAACAGCATAAAACACCCCGGGCTGTATTTTCATGCTTAGCTATCTATGCTTTCTGAGTAGTTGCACCCTTCAGTGTTATATTGAACAATAGCCTACATTCACCTTTCCTGAAAAATCTGCAGGAGCAGGCGAAGTACAGACATAACTCTCTGCAGTCATCCACAACATGATGTCAAATTTCCATTTTAACCTCATTTCAAATCTTAGCTAAAAGAATATCTCTTTTTCTTCTCCCTGTGGTTTAAACCGACTACTACCTAACTCTGGGAATAGAGCTTTTACAAAGGATGATATATATACAGGAACTCTGTGGTGTATCACTATTAAAATTTTGAATGATGAATGATGAAAACTATTTAAAATAACAGTCTTGGATCACTTGGATCATAACCATACTACCCTTTCCTTCCTTCTTACATTCTTCTACAAACAAAGCTTCCAAAACCAATTTATTCTCTTGCATGATAGAAAAATACAAGGAAATTAATTATTCTACCCATCTATAATGGACTTTATGCTACAAATATTGACGATCAAAACTGGTTACTATTGCTTACCTTATAAAATGATCAAACAACAATTTATTTTCAATGGCAAGCTCACTCTTTATTTTACTGATTTTTAATCTGTTTCATGTACTGCTTTTGTTAGTTTTCAACCTGAGCTATTCTTGTACAGGTGAACGTAACAGACATAGCTCATTTGGACATCTTCTCATCTGACCTTTCTTCCAATCAAATGAAATTGTCTCTCGGGATATTTTCTGTTTCAGTCAAATTAAAAGATGGGTTGATTATTTAAAAATCTGGATCACTAGAGAGAGAATATAAAAATACAGTACATTTGAAAAAAAGGTCAATTCCTGCTCTCATCAAAGTCAAAAGTGAAATTCCAACTAGTATCACTAAATATGCAACAGCATAATTCCTGTCAACTTGATTTCTCTGGGACTTACAGATAGGAAACAGTTTACTAATAGCTTCAAGAAATACTGCTGAATGAACTTATCACTGCAATAGATGAAACTGTACAAAAATAATAAATTTAAATAAAATATTGGATAATTGATTCCTCCAGTCCTTGTTTAGCTCTCACAGACCAGTAGTAGATTTAAATAATCAGGGTGTAAGCCCTTAAGAAACATTATTTTTCATGGATATGAACAAGGTAACTATGAATATACGTATTTCTAAGACGCAAAGCACTTAAAATTAATGTTGTTCAAAAGGCTTGCCATTATCAGTGTTTGACTGCATTTCTGTTAGCAGCAGAACTCATGACCCACTCCAGCAGCATGACAGTAGCCAAGTGCCTGTATGCATTGTGCTAAATGCTTCATAAATACAAAGAAAGACAATGTTTCTAATGTGCAGGTCCAAGGTACAGGCAAAATATATTTATCGACGTATCCAAAAGAGGCTGACAGTAAGAGTATTAAGAGATGCAAGGAGACTCCATAGAAAATCCCATATGTAACAGTGGGATAGATGTCAATGAGTGGTAACGCAGGAGGACTTCTACTGTCTGCGTGTGTACCAGTGAAATAGTATATTGAGAAAAAGTGTGGAGAAAACTTTTTAATGCCTTCGCTGTTTACTGCTATAAAGTATGTAACAGAGAAGACATATTTTATAACATACTGAAGCTAGTTCAAGAAATGAGTCACTAAACAACTAAATAAAAATTACCAAAAAATAATTAGATTCAATATCTCATGGTACCAAAGAAGAATATAATGGCAAATCCTTTAGACCAGTCATCTTAAGCTGCTTGTTTATTCAATGGAGAGAATATTCTATTCATTTACTTATTCTATTCATTTACTTATTCTAAAGTAGAGATCCCAAGTATTTCAAAAAACTAACCTCAAAGTTCCACACTTTTCAACAGAGAAATGTCACAGAACTAAAAAAAAATTGCTGGAAAAATTACATAGAAAGTTTTAAGAAGATACTTCAGTTAAACATAATGGTTTCCATATTTCAATCTGAAAATGTTAACAGGATAAGAAGGACCATAATTTATATGTTATAAGTCATAATAACATATAGGTTATAAATTATACATCAGATACAACTTATATGCTAATATAGGAAAAATCATTTAGAGATCTGGTATGAATGATAAAGAGCTAAATAGGAAAATACATAGAAACAAAGATTTTTCCAAAAAAATGTATCACGAACTGGAAGTTTCCAAAGGAACTAACAGGCCCAAATGACTCAAAGGACCTGTTGGCCCAACAGGTCCACAGGAAGTTTTAGGTTTCTGAGAGAAACTGTTTCTGATCAAAACATTAAGTAGCCAGGAAAAATGCATTATCATGTATGCATCTAGGAGTACGAAGGCCTTGAGTTGTTGGAAAGAAATTCTTACTAAAACAGCTACTATTTTGGTTTTGGGGTTTTTTTTGTTTGTTTTACAGGCTGTATCTAGATTTAAACCTTTGAAAGATCTTTTACAAGGACCTTCAGGAAAAGTTTCTGGAACATTAATCATGGGTTTGGAGACAAAAGGTTGTCATGAATCAAAATCTGACTAACAGGCAGGAAACAAAGATAAAACAAACAGCCTGTGACACTTTGCAAAAAAAGTCAGCAGTAAAGTACCTTGATGCTACTCTGTCTTAAGTCCCTTGCTATTTTAATATATTTACTTCAAATTTGGAAAGGAAGTGAGCTGTGGAATTGAACAATCCACTTATGACACAAAGTATCACAGGTTGATCAAATTCAGAAGAAAAGATAATGGACTTCACACCAAGCTGGATGAACAGGAAACAAGACGCAAGTTCAAATTCTGTAAAAATATTTGCAGTACAATGAACATTAAAGAAAAAATAACTGAACTAGGGTCTATGGTCTTAGTTATTCGTACCATAACCTTCACTGCATACTTAAGAAGAAGGGCCTACGCAAAGGCTAATGCTTAATGCACATCTGTAATCAGTAAGATGAAAAGACAACAGGCAGTCTATAGGATGAAATGGATAATATTAAAAAGTAAGTATATAAACAGGTAGTGATACTTCATGGCAAAACCCAAAAGGCAATATTTGTGAAGTCATTTCAGAAGAATACATCGCACAGTTAAAAATAGTTCACAGAAGAAAATAACAAGAAATTAGGGACAAGGAAAAACTAATCAGTTAAGAACAATGAGAGAGACTGACAAGACAATTCTCTTCTGAATGAGGTATTAAAGGGAAAGAGGCATAATAAAAGTATACAAAACAAAGGTCACCTAGATGAATTATAATAAGTTTTCCCTCCTTTATCCTATTCAATGAGAAAACAGTATTAAACTTCAAGATGTTCCACGAAATTTGCAACTGTCCCATTTCAAAATAGTAAATGAAAGCACCGTGCTCTCATTGCCAAATGATTTAGGCTGTGTTAAGAATTCAGAAAGACTGTTGTGGTTTAAGCCCAGCTGGTAACAAAGCACCACACAGCCGCTCGCTCACTGCTCCCCCCCAGCCCCGATGGGATGAGGAGAAAATATAAAGAAATGCTCATGGGTTGAGACAAGGACAGGGAGGGATCGCTCACCACTTATGGGCACGGGCAAAAGACAGGCTCAACTTGGGGAAGAAACAACATCAATTTCATTTGCCACCAATCAAACCAAAACAAGGACACTGAGAAGTAAAACTCAACCTTTGAACTCCTTCCCCCCATCCCTCCCTCCCGCCCGGCTCAGCCTCACTCCCGGTTCTCTCTCCCTCCTCCCCCCGGCAATGGGGGTTGGGGTCAGCTCGCCACACCTGGTCTCTGCCGCTCCTTCCTCCTCAGGGGGAGGAGGACTCCGCACACTCTTCCTCCACCAACTTCTCCAAGGCGAGTCCTTCCCGCGGGCTGCAGTTCCTCACAAACCTCCCTGGCCTGGGTCCTTTCCGTGGGCCGATCTTCACTCCCAGCCTGCTCCAGCGTGGGCTTTCCCACGGAGTGGCGGCCATCTTGGGGGGCCTCCGCTCCCCCGCTCCCCTCCATGGCTGGGGACACACAGCCTGCCGCCTCACCGCGGGCTGCGGGGGCATCCCCTCCTGCCCCGCTCCTCCTCCCCTCCTTCCTCCCTGACCTCGGTACCCGCAGAGGGGTTCCTCTCCCATCCCAATCCCCGACTCACCGCAGGTTTCCCCTCTTAAATCTGCTCTCCCGTCGCTGAGGGGCTCGGCCTGGGCCAGCGGCGGGTCCGGCTTGGGGCCGGGGAAGCTTCCAGCAGCTTCTCACAGGAGCCGGCCCTGCGGACCCTCACCCCATACCAAAACCCCACCACACAAACCCAAAACAAAGACTCAAAGTGGAATTTCATCTTCATATAATGAAAATTTATATAACTCATGCTAAAACTCTTTGTAGAATCTAAATTGTCAGGATTCACATCTCACACCAAGGTCATAATATCTAGGATTAGGAGGATATCTTAGGGATCTTTATTTACTACACAGCTCCTGCATCTTCCTCCAAGGATTCTGCTCCTGATAACTGTCAGAAAAAGGCCACCAGAAAGAGAGGCTGTGATTTTGATTCATCACTTCAATATTACTATATAATGTCTTCTAAAAAAGGCTACTGAAGAGATGAACCAGACTGTGTTTGACAGCAACTAGTTAAACATTGTGTTAGCTCTGGTCTCTAATTTCAAGGGCTATCCAAATTTACAGTGACTGTTCCACAGTCAGAATCCAGAGTAATAGAACTTTCAAATAGAAATTTCCCCTCTTTGCGTTCAGTCTTGCAGTGCTAGCCTAACTCTCCAAACTCCTCTTAAATTTTATTATTGGGACTCATTTGGTGGGATATCAAGACAAATTAGTGAGTTCAAATTGTGGAGATCTGTTGAGAGCTTTTGATTTTAGGGCAGAACCAATTATTGCTGAGCATACTGCTCCAGCTCTGACAAGAGGGTGAAGTGGTTTGATTCATATTCACATTCATGCAGTGCTGATATATAAAAAGATAAGTAGTGGAGATTGTCTAGCAGAGATAGGGAGAAAGGACGTGCATGTCTCCCAGTTTTGTAAACTACTCATCAGATGAAGCAAATTCCTAGTGCGTGCATACATGAGCACAAGATTGTCCTTTTGCTTTTTTAGGCACATGGTTATATCAGTGCCTGAGACTTAGGGGTTCACAGGTCTCATTTTCATTAAATCTGCCAGAGATGTACAGACCGCTAACACTTTTCATTGTACGTGACTGTTAATATGAATAAATTATTATGTATGAAAATTGCTAATTATACAATTAATTGATCACTTCCACTTCAGCCCTTTTGAAAATTATGCATAATATACCTGTTAAATTAAGGACTGATATGGAGATGGAGAGGGTGGAAGATAAAGCAGAATTCATTGTATTTTAAAATGGTAAAAGTATATTCAACTGATTGCATGGGTCTTTTAATTTCTTTTTATTTTATTAAGAATGTCTCTCATACCATAATTATTGTGTTTCTTATATAGTGATTATTGTCTATCGCATAGTATATTACAACATTTGCCAGCATAGCATAGGTGGTAACTGTAAACCACACGATTCATTTTAAAAATAAGAAGACCCATCACTGCCCAAGTAACCCTATCAGTCAGATTTTTTATTAATTCGGGTAAGATCTATTTCAAATTTTTCTCCATTCTTTAAGTATGAATACAAAATTTTGTAGGAAAGACTCCATTCAATCAAAGTTCCTCAGGAAGGCATTTTCCCTAGTGTATTTGTCTTTTTGTTCCTCCTTGTCATTTATCCTGTATCTTATGTCTGGCATTCTAGAAAGCAAGTATTTTTTAGACCTTCTAAAGCACCTCAGGCTGTGCCTACAGCTACAGATATGTAACCATATGGTTCCTTAATTACTTAAATCACTATGCAAGGCCTATGTGCTAACGTTCAAGATACTTTTCACTCTGGTGTTAGCCCAAGGGGACCCATCTGATAGTTTGTAACCTCATGACTTCGGCATTGCTTGTTTCGCTTGCATAGCATTTCCTTTGCAGCTCTCTTAAAATATAAGGGTAATTTCTCAGACAGATACCTACTGACTAAAAACTGTGGAGTCTTCTCGCTTGAAAACCTCACTGTATTGTTATTGCTTACTGTATATGTCTATCTTTCTTCCTTTTTGCAGTTTTGCAGATGATACAAAACTGGGAGAAGTAGCTGATCCACTGATGGTTGTGCTACCTTCCAGAGGGACCTCCACAGGCTGGAGAAATGGGCCAAAAGGAACCTCATGAAGTTCAGCAAAGGGCAATACCAAGTCCTGCATCTGCAGAGGAAAAACCTCTAGCACCAGCAAAGACTGGGGGCTGACCGGCTAGAAGGCAGCTCTGCAGAGAAGGACCTAGGGGTCCTGGTGGACAACTAGCTGAACGTGAGCCAGCAACGTGCCCTTGTGGCAAGGAAGGCCAACATCAGCCTGGGCTGCATTAGGAAGAACGTTTCCAGCAAGTCGAGGGAGGTAATCCTTATCCTCTGCTCAGCACTGGTAAGACACAGTAAGTGCTGGGTCCAAGGGCAGAGCTCCCCAGTACAAGACAGACATAGGCATACTGGAGTGAGTTCAAAGGAGGGCCGTGAAAATGACTAAGCAGTTGGAGCATTTGACATAGGAGGAGAGGCCGAGAGAGCTGGGACTGTTCAGCGTGGAGAAGAGAAGGCTCAGTGGGATCTTACCCGTCTGTATGGATACATGGATCTACCTGAGTAAAAGGAACAGAGCCAGGCTCTTCTCAGTGGTGCCCACTGACAGGACAAGAGGCAATGGGCACAAACTGAAATGCAGAAAATCCCATTTAAACATAAGAAAAAGCTTTTTTTACAGTGAGTGAGATCAAACACTGGAGCAAGTTGCCCAAAGAGGCTGTGGAGTCTCCACCATTGTAGATTTTCACAACTTGACTGGACACAGACTGGACACAGCCCTGAGCAACCTGCTCTAGCTGACCCTGCTCTGCAGGGGCTAGGACTACAGACCTTGGGAGGTGTCTTCCAGACGCAACTACTATGTGATTTTGTAGTTCTGCAATACTACTTTTTTTAAAAATCATACCTAAAGGCAATTTACTTCTTTCTCTCTGCAACTAAAAGTTTCAAGTTTGGTAAATGCTTTCCATAAACTGCTGGATTTCTTTCATCTTGTCCCCTGAAATATGAGGGGAAAAAAAATCACACAGCCACTTCCTAGTGAAAAAATGAAAAGAACTTTACCTCTGGTAAAAGGACAAGAATATTCACTGCATTTCATTAGAAATAATAAAAACAAGCATTCCTACCCTATTTCAGTAAGATTGAAGATTATTAAAAACATTTTGACATTTATTTTCCTGATGCTGTGTGTCCACCACTTGCACGCTGGAAAACACTGTTTTCTGTAGTTTGTCAGAGGGAATCCTTTATTTCATATTTGACACTGCCTATGAGCAGTCTGTGACTGAATAATCATAATCTTTGATTACGACCAATCTGTGACTGAGTGTTATAGCCATGCTATCCAGTAAAATTCCTTCGTCTCCACATCCTTCATTCTCTCATCCTATTATCTCTTCTTGTCTGCTTTTCTCAAAAATACATTGCTGACAATAATTATGTTCATCTCCATGTTGGAACCATGTTCTCAAAGGTATCCAGCAGCGTATTACACTCCTGCTGACTGAAGGGATCACCATGCCAGGGATATGGGAATGGACAAAATGAGGAAGGCTGTTTGCTAAGCTGGAATTTTTCTTTCTACAAGATCACAATATTGCAACAAAGGCAGTATCTTCCAGCTTTGTTGTGGGATATCACTGGGAGAAAATAAATGTATTACAGTAAGGTAGACTTTAAATACATTTTAAGTCTCCACAGAACAAACAGATTTTGGAGTACTGATCTCCACAAGACCTGCACTAAACGAATACAACTAAACTCTGTCCTTTTAACTAAAGTCTCTCCATTTCCCAGTCTTCAATTCAGTAAGCGTGTTACGCATTATTTTCAAAACTCTCTTCTCCAGCTCAGTCTTTTCTGCTTGAAATCTTGTCCTCCTCTGGCTGTTGTCAAACTTGTCCATCCCAAACTCAATCCAACTCCTCTCATTTTTTCTTTTTTAACCTAACTTTCCTTTTCTACTTTTTCTGTAATGAACACACTGGACTCTGTTGCTGGTTCTCCCATCTTCTCTATATCCTATCTTTATGTGATCCCACTCACTCCATCATATTTAGTTCCTATTTACGATTCCTGATGGCTCACAAACCACCTTTTTTTCCTTTCTATTCTGCTATTCAGCCATTATAGTAAAGTACTATGAACTGACATCCTTCCAAAGCTGTATCTCTGCCCAGTTCAAGAGTGTATTTGCTAGTGTTAAAACTCCACAGAGCTCTGGCTGAGCATGTACTCTGGTTGAGCTGCTGTATTTGACGAGTAAATCCCTTATATTACTGCCTACGTTTGAATTTAGAATGACAGTCATGAGAAGTTTACTATTCAGGAATGGGGGTTTTGACCTTGGCCACAAAGTACATTACAGTTTTGGAGCAAAAACAAGGAGATGATAGTTTCTGACACAGTTTTTAAGAATCATCAGAGAATGTTCACCTTTATATATGCCATTGTATCCTCCATGGACTTCTCCAGAACTGGAGATTTCTTCAACATGAGCCCCTTGGTCAGATGTAAAGTATACAAGAGTTTTATTGCTCAGATTGTATTTCTCCAGCACATCCAGAACCTGCCCTAAAAAAAAAAAAAACAAACAAAAACAGCTTGAATGACTTTGAGTGGCTTTTTCATTAGTCTTGGCACATACAAATATTGTTGTCCTTTTGCCTTTTTAAGATCACTTTCCATACAAACATTATTATACATAGCAATTGGCACCAGGCAGCGTACAGTAGGGGACGATTGCACAAGGCTTGTTGCAATCAGGACCATGGTTCAATTGCTGCAGGGTTTCTTGGAAGTATAAAATGAGAAGATTTGTGCACATCAGAGAAAAGGGCTCATCCACAGAGAGCCAGTGACCTTTGGAAGCAGTTGCTCTCAATCAAGGAAACCCCTCAGCAAGAAGATTCAAACCGCTGAGGATATCTGAAAGAGTCTCAGCATGAAGAACAGAGCTAACAGTTTGGGGGTAAAGCTTTGCTGCCTAGCAACCTATAGAGGCAGCATGGCAAAAATCTCAGTGTGAGTGTTAGAATAAGACATTCTAAGAAAAAAAAGGAAGTTAATGTATGGAGTGCCTCTGGAGACCACACGGTTTCATTATCAAACCTACTAATTAGTCCCTAATTTCTCATCAAATAAGAACAGACATCGACTAAACTCAAAATGTGCAAGGCAATAAACACACACGCGCGCACGTATTTAAAAGAGGCATCCACATGGATATGCTCCATAACTCTACGGCACCATGGGCTCACATTTCATTTTCACAAAGGGCTCCTCACACTACCTTGGCGCTGTGGAGAGCTTTGCAGTGAACGTAAATTACATTCAAACCTATTTAGACTGAATTCTTTAAAGAGGGTTTCTGTATGAATGAGAGTGAAGCCACTCTTTGTGACTTGCTCCAGCAAATTTTATACTGATTAGGAATCTAAAATTATTGGTCCTGGAAACCAACCAAAGTATAAGAATATACTTCTCCACATCAGCCTGCAAATGAGCTTTAACCTTGTCCTTTAGGGATCTCAGAGCATATAAAGATAATTCTGTCTTCACAACCATTTTATCTTTATTCTTTGTACTTAAACATCCAAGACTGGTCCAATTTGAATGTTAATTTTGATTTGCTCACCTGTCCAGTAAGAATTAATTCATCAGCTGATACCCAATTATTGTGTCAAAGAAGATGAGATAAGAACTTTGAAATACAGAGCCTCCTTTAACGATTTTCAGATCATCGTTTCTGTTGCTATGCTCTTTTTCTGGATAAGGAGTAGTTACCTTACATTATTGCTACTATTTCTACTTGTCTTTTAATGTTACAGCATTCTAAAACTGCCTTGTTAAAAGGGTTGACTGTCTTCATTTCTCATCAGCTCAAATGACTGGGTCATGAATAAAGGAACATCAGCAGTTAAATAAGTAATACCTGTTGGTCTTGACTGTAAACTAGGAGCAAAGAAGAAATGTAAGAGTAGGAGAATTTGTTTATGTAAATTTTGAAACCTTGTGGGAGTTGAAATTTCCCAACAGAGCTGAGGAAAATCTGTTACAAAGGCTGACATTTTAAAGTTGGTGGGTTGAGGGAAAATCATGCAGATCCATCTGACAAGCCATTCGCTTGCTGCAGCAGGTGGACTTAGTGCCAGAAAAGAAAGAGGCAATTTCCCATTGGCTTCTGAGATTGTTTGGAGAGTGTACTTGCTAAGTAATTATAATATCCCTTGGAAAGGTGGCAATGATGATAAAAAAGTGGAGTATATAGATAAATTAGGACATCATGTGTGGGTATTCAGCCACATGACCTCCAGAGTTCCCTTCCAACCTGTATCAATCTATGATTTTATGATTCTATGACAATAATAATAAATGGGATTGCACGAAGAAATATATGTGCAATGACATGCACAGATGCATTTTTTTTACCTACACTGTTTTCCTTGATGAAATTGGATTTTCAAATTCATCCTGTATATAAAACAAAATGAAAATAAAACAAGAATTGCACTCAGTACATTGCATTAAATCATGTCTGGTGATCAGAGACATCTGCTGTCATTCAATAATGGCCATTTTGATTTCCTAATTAATGGGAAAAAATAAGAAGCAATGAAAAATGTCTCACTATCACAAATAATTAAATAAAGCAGTCATCATTATGATTACTTTTTTTTTTTTGAAACAAGGTTGAGTAGCTTGACTTGGCCTGAAAAAAAAAAAACAAATTCTGCCACTCAAATGTTACCCATTTCAGAAAAAACACCCCAATAAAATGCATAGAAAATCTCATCCAAAGCTTGTTGAACTCAATGGTAAAACTTTAATTTCCTTCATTTTGATTTTGAGACACAAAGAGGACTGGATACATTAGGGTTAATTAAAAAATGCTAAAATGACAATTTATTTTAGCAACAACATTTTTCAGTCCAGATGGACTAACAGTGGTAATTCAATAACACTATTGTCAGAAAATGGCAATAACAATGCACTCGCAGAAATGAAGCAGAACTTCCATTTCTATTTTCATCTTGAACACTGACACCTTCTAGAATGAAAACTATAAATAAGCAATAAAGTGTGTGCTACCAGGAGATAAGCCCCATTAAAGTGCATTTGAATGATGTGGCTACTGTTAACACAAGCAATACATTCACTTATTAGCATTTCTAAATGGTAACCAATACAGAATAAAAATGCAAAGAATGTATTGTGGATCTCTATGAACAGATATCTTTCACATGCAGTATTTTATCAATTTTGGAAGCAAATACTACAAAGTGGGCAAAATACATCCTTTACTGTTTTCTTATAACAATTTAATTCCTTTTTTACTCTAACTCCTCCACTCTTATTATTCCTGTAGATTTCACAGAGACTTTAGAATTAAGTTAAAATTGATGTATAAATATTCCCAGGCAATGCCAGTTAATGAACAAGAAGGAGTTTCATCTAACCTATTTTTGCTGCCTAATTGTGGAAGAGGTGAATCACAACTGCAAAAAGGCTTTTTTTACCTGTTGACTAGAAAAGAGAAGACAGGCAACTAGCTCAGAACTAAATGCCTTCATATTAGACATCACAGACAGTAAGATCAATCCTACCCAAAGTGCTAGATGTGCAACTACATGAGCAGCACACTTTAATGAGTGTGGTGAACAGATAAATGATGTCTGAGTAAGAGAAGATGGTAAAACTGTATTGCTTCACCCATAAAATATGATTGGAAGGGTATCATATGTCATATGCTCTTGAACTGCAAGAATAGGGCTTCACCTGGTTTAGTATCCCCTTTGAGTCCTATTGCCGGTTGCAGAAAGCAATACAAACTTTAAAAGACTTTTTGGATGTAAAGAGTTTATACAGAATACAAAAGTGTAGGATAAATAAGACAAAACACTGGGAAAACTGTAGGTCTGTTCAAGCAACAATAGCTGCTATCCCCAGTGTAGGAAATTATCAATAAAAATGGAAGGATTCTTTATTGAAAAGACTCACTTGAAAGCCATGTTCTAAGAAATTAACAGCTGCAATGATCTCTGTGGATGTTACCGTTTACATTTTTTCTGCTTTGAACAGAACAGATTTGGAAAGACAACATTTCTGAACAACAAAATCAATCTAACACTGAAGGAACTGCATAATTTCTGAAGCTATTTAGCAACTAGAATTTCAGATCAAGTTTCTCCTACTATTGCCATTCTAGGAATGTATACTCCAATGGAGGTGGCTAACACAGTAGCAAAGGCATTAGATCATTGGACAGTTTTCTTCCATTTGTATTTTTTAAGATACAAACCAGATTAAGGACAGCATTCAGATATTACTTGTTATAGTAAGTATGTCAATGTTCCAAAATTTAAGTAAAGCTTCCTCCAAAATATACTGAGGACTGCTCTACATTCTGCTCTCTACTCTTGCTTCAAGCTTTGTTAAATTATAAAGTGTTGTTCCATTCTTAAAATGAAAACGCCAGTTTCAACGGAGCAATAGCTATGTGAAAGTGGTAAGAGCAATTGGCTCTGTTCTTTAGAAGGAAAGCGAGAGTGCCATGCCACTACTCGACTTCTCTAACACAGCATGAATGGTAGCTGAACCAGCCTCTCTAACGCTGAATGTAATTTCTGGAGTATATATAAAAAATGACTATTCATTTGAAAACAAGGTACAAACATTGAAAAACAATAATGTGTTTACAAATGTGTTAGTGATTTGGAAAATTGTTCAAAGGTTTAGTCAAGCAAGCATATGAACAAATGCATTCGATTCATAAATTAGCTTACTGTCATTTGAAGTCAATAGGACAGAAATGTTATTTGTATTAATTTGAAATTATTTAGAGTCTTGCAGAAATTATTAATAAAAAGCTCTAGAATACAGAATACTTTTGTGTAATCTAGGCATTAGGACAAAATAGTCTCTACTTGTGAGGAAAGCTTTAAAGCAGTTTGCCAGATTTGAAGAAACAACAGGGTTCAGAAGGAGGGTTAAGGATCTGTCTCAGGACAAAACAGTTGATGATAAAGGGAATTCCTGTAAATATAATATAAATATTCTTTTCCCACTCCAGCAGACTTTCACATGCCTCTGTTGTATCCAGAAAGTTACAGTAAGCTTGAGACAATTATTGGACAAAGAGTGATCTGGGAAGATCAGCCACCACATCTCTGCCTAGAAGAGGCAGTCTGGGGTTTGTTTGTTTGTTTGGTTTATTATTTGCTGTTTCAGAATTCCCTACTGATACTAATGTTTGTTTTTGAATAGCATCATTAACCAGAATCACAACTAACTTGTAGTCAGCTGAAGGGGTTCACCTCTGTGAGTGGCAAGCCATGAGTGCTTTGAATACATGCATAAACTCCTACAAATTAACCCTACATGCCTAAGCATCTGGAAGCCTATATTTCTCCCAGAAAAGATATCGATGCCATCCAACTATATAGGCACTACATAGTAAACCTCTTGGGACCCTCTTCCTGCTACAGGAGTTACATTAAGGTAATTCCACAGTTCATCTCTTCAGGGCTCAAAGGCTAAGATTTTCACCTCGTGAGAACTTAAAGTTGCAACTTTTACACCCCATCATTCACAAGCTAACAATCATTTTAATCTCTATGTTGGTTTTGTATGATGAAAAAAGATACTTCACTCTTTAATGCACTGATCTGATTACAAAATCCACTGACTAAAACCTTTGTATAAAAACAAGCTTAGTAACTAAGACCAAGACATCCCTATCTTAATTTTAGCGTTTGTACAATTCAGGTTATAAATATGCAAATGTTTCTGTGGTATGCTCAGAGCCATCCAGTTTCCCCTTGATAAATATGTAAATCAGCTTGTCTCTGCAGTGGGGAAGTAATTATCACTTTCAGACCTAGTCATTGAGCACAACACTTGAGGTAAAGATGGAAAATAATAAAACCATTGACAGCAACACAAGAAGTAGCTGCACATATGGTGAACAGTACATAAACTCCGCATGTAACTTGTTTAACATTCAGAGATAGAACACAACCACTGGAAAGTGGAAATTCTGGGACGAAGCAATAGGTTGGTATTGCAGCACATTATCTAGCCAGTCAACAGAACACATCCACCTAAGACGATGGGTGATTCTGCACAGCGGGAGCATTAGCATTTGAACCTCAAAGGTGAGAATGAATACTAGCTAGTATAACTGCTTGACTAGCACAGAAAATAAATGCGTAACTAATTACAAAATGTACAATAATTCCTGCAGGAAGAAAGTGGAGTGTAGATTCAGTGCAAAGTCTTGAATCAGTCGTACTGTGCTACCATTATTTTTCAAGTTACCCTACGGAAACAGCCCACACACTGAAGTTTTCTCCAAAGTACAAAGCTGGAGTCTCAAATGTGCCAAGTTCCTCCTACGATAGGTTAGTGGGATCTTCAATGTCAACAGGACATTCTGCCAAAAAAGTAGCATCTGGTTCTGAAAAAGCACATCTATATTAGTGTTTCAATTCAGATCAGGAGTGCATATTTACAGTAAATCCAATCACGGACAGTTAATATATTTCTATTTGCATAGCAAAGCCCTCTTGGATTTCATGACCTGGAATCCTTTCAAATTAAACTAAACTCAAGGATGGACTCTGGGGATGCACCTAAGGCACTCGTGGGTCTCCTGTCTCTGCTGGTGTGCTGACAGCTTCTCTCCAGCTTGGAAGATAGTTCAGACCCGCCGCTGTTGGCAGTCCAAAACACAGTAGGATTGACGAATCCGACACTGAAACTCTGGTGCTGGCACAATCAAGCTCCTCCACCTGTGCATATTGTAGATACACAGAGGGTGGGATTTACATACAGTGTACACATCTACAGCTGACGTAGTTACTATAAACATTTTTTAAAGCCAGTGAAGCAAAAGAAGCATTTCCATGCGCAGCTCACCTTTCTTAAGATGAATGAATTTGGCCCCCACAATTCTGAATTCTTTTCACAGTGAGGTAAGGTGAGGCAATTGACCCCGATTTAACTACCTCCAATTACCATTCAAATCAGTATTTGTTAGGTCCAGACAGTCTGTAGAACATCAAACACTTTTCTGTTGGATTCCCCTAGACTCAAGGTAAGACAAGTAAAATGAGCGTAAGCGCTCGGAGAAGGGCAGTCTTTAAAAAAACCAAAGCAACTTTGGTGTGGGGTCAGCTAAGCTATCAGTGCGAATTTGCTTTCTGTTTGGATTTGGATTGCCATGTAATTGTAAACTTGTAATTGGCTTGTGACTGTTTATACAGTCTTATAATGTGTCTTTCAGACCCTCAGGATAAATTTTCAGCATAGTGCACAGCAGATTAGGTATGCACTGCTTAACAGCTACGAATAAATCAACCTAATTTTGACTTATAATTATGTATAAGTTTTTCCTAGAGATGAGTACCACATCTCTTATTTTTCTTATTCATATAGGGTTCAAATTATTTTGTAAACGTGAAAGTTGGAATGATACTTCAGATATATATAAATACACGTGGATAATAAAGCACAGAGTTAAGAGGTGGTTATGAAAGTTGTGAAGACCTGTAAGTATAGCTGCAATATAGACAATGCAGGATGGAAAGGTTTTCATATTTACATCAATACTACAACACTAATGATGGATCATTAGAGGTCAAAAGTATAACTATTCGGTGGCTATCTCCTTATTAGTATTTAAATTAGCTAATAAATGTATTGCTTGAAATTCACTTTTAGACCTTACATCTGTTGAACATAAGGCTATGTATTTCTAATGTAAATCTTAATTTTTAGCCTGCTTAAAATGCTAAAATATGAGAGATGGTCATGCAATTTTAGGAGGGTCCATTGAATCTGCATTTTGCATGACAGCTGTGATAACTTTTTGGGTAAATTTGCATCTTCATTCTGCACACATCTGAGAATAAGATGCCATTTCACACATACAACTAAGATGCATAATGCAAAAGACACTTTCTAGTTCCCCACTTTGAGGTCTCCCATGTCTTCCTTCAAATTTTGGAAAGGATTTTTTTAGGTAGGACCTAGGCAAACCGTGATGACAACTGAAGGATGCTATTCATTTTTGAATTAGACTGTCAGGTAAAGTTAAGGCTTCAGCTATTTGATAATTCCAATATATGCTGATGGTGATTGATTCAGTAATTGTGGAGTGATAAAAGAAATTCTTCTCTATATCTTCAAAGGTTTAAACACTTATTAACATCGGACTCAGTTTTAAACTGAATATGTATATGCTCTTAGATCCAAATGCATAATGCCAACATTTTGCCAGATTAAAATATGAAGAATTACGAAGAATTTAAAACAGGGCAAGTAATTTAACCCCACATTTTAATCCTCTGCACTTTTCTGAAAATTTCAAAGTATTTGTCAGTGTGTTTGTTTCATTTTTATAACTTTCATTAAATAAAATTGGAACTGTGATAAAATTGGATGACATTAGAGCCTAAGCATTTCTTGTCTTTCAACAGCCAAACTTTTTAATCATCTTTGCCGAATTTGGGAGTGGGTTTTATACAGTTGCTCTAATCATATACCATGAAGTTAAGAGGAATTTTATCAAGATCGAATTAATATTCCTCATGAAATCTTAATTATTTTCATTTCCCGGTTTTCTGATTTTAATTGTGCAAATCTAATCTTATATGAAAGTAGCTGTGCATTAACTCACCCACAAAACACAAGATGGTTTTTTTCCCCTTGACATGACCATCACCATGCACACTTGCTAACTCACCTACTTCTCTAATTGCTTTTGGGCAACTCAGTGGCTTTTGTGCCTAAGTACTACTAGACACTTGAAGCCTAATGTGCAATCACCATCTCCAAACCATGCTAGCTGTGAACGAATCTCTGTATAGACACTGTTAATACCAATAAGAAAGCAAGCCTGACTGTGGAAATTGTCCTCAAGGGATTTTTCCACTAATTAATGTAAACTCCAATTTGTCTTCTCTAGATGACATCCTGAACTTAGTAAAAAACAACAAATAAATTGAAGGCCACAAATCTTTATGATTCAGCTTTTTTTCCAAATTATTCTCCTTCTTTTTTTTTTTTTTTTTTCTGGTATGTGTGTGTGTTCAATATGACAGTATCTATGCTGATTTAAACTCCAGAGGATCCTTTCACAAGGGAAGGCATATAATTTTTCAGGTCATCCTCATTGATCATAGATGACTAGCTCAGAAGATTGCTCACTAGCTTATGAAATGGGACTTTGATTCCTTAATTCATCTAAGTGCTCTTGAAAAAGTATTCCCAGCCTATTTGGAAAGAGCTTTTGTTGATGCTTCAGAGTAATATTCAGTAGCACAGCAGATGTCTGCAAGAAAAAAATAAATTCTGCCTTTTTCTGTTCTGAGGCCTGGAAAGAGAAATATGTCACTCTCGTTTTAAACTGCTTTGAAAATACTTGAGGTCTCTGCTTAGGCCAAGATGTATTTGATGCCCCCAAGACAGGGTGGGGGTGTAAGATCACAGAGGGCCCTGAGATCATCAGGCCCATTTCTTTGCCTTTTCTCTACCTAATTCTTACTCATGAATAAAGCAAATATGTGACATGAAATTACTAATATAGTTACTAATCTGAGTTTACAAAGGTTCAACAATGCAAATGTTATGTGTCATTTGGTTTGTCATGGGAAGTTACAAAAATGGACCTAAAAGACTTGCTTGTGTGAAGGCAAGACAGGTTTCTGGAAGGGCTCTGCTTTGCATAAAAGGATCACAGGAAGATGTGGGGTTTAGGATAAATCTGAAGGCTAAATTTGAGATGAGAAAGGATCACTCACATACCAACACCGCAGATCAACTGAAATATTAACAAAGATACAAGGAACAAATTAATCTATCTGTAAATAGATAGTATTTGGGGAAGAGAGGAGTTACTGCCAAGGTGAACTCCCCAAAGCACAGATGGCAAATAACCCATGAAAAGCCCCAACCAGCACATTTCTTACTTATGGGAATAGCACTATTCCTATGGATAGAGATGCAGGTACAGGGTTAGTCCCTCCCTATTAATGTATTTTTTTAAAGGACTAGTTCTTTCTGAACCTATAACATCAAATCTATGGAATTCGTATATACATGGACACCCTTGAACAGGAAAGGTTTGACATCTCTGCTTTTCACATGAATAGTTCCGTAACAGAGTGGTGCTTCAGGATCACATACAGCGAGAAGGAAGTACACAACAGCAAACAGATTTCTGCTCTTCAAGGTGCTGCAAAAGCATGGCTAGCTATACTCAGCAACTGACCGTATCATTATCAAAATTCAACAATTAAATACGACAACAGTAGGATAGAGCATTTGCATGTTTCCTGATAGTGTATTTATTATGCCAGTGCCTCCTATTTAAAACAATTATTTCCTACTCTCTTACTGTGTATTCCTAAATTTAATATAGAACAAGGGAAGTAATTAAATGTCACATCAGAAAATCAGTTTACATTCTGAGAGAGAAATGTGATATTATTCTCCAGTATTTTTTGCCAAGAAAGTCCTCAAAGCTCTCTTTAACTTGGCCATCTACTTTTTATGAGCAGCACCTGGGGGTTATTGCAACAATTGGTTGACAAACTACAGCAGAATCACCCAAAAGTTGAAATGTGAGTGGACTGAGAAATTTGGGATATGGGGCTTGACTACCTCAGCTCTAAATTGGCAAGAGTATTTAGGATATGTCCTGTAGAAATGTTTTAGGGATTTTTTTAAGGACAACTGTCAATTTTGTGCCTTATTAAAATAATACTGGTAAAAAAGCCATCATAGCAGCACTTTGCCCATAACACCATGCTAAGATGTTCAAACTTTGTCCTGTAGGATGTGCTGTGGTAGATACAATGGAATTTACATTATGTCTCACTCTGTCCTGAACCACATCTTTTTATGTTCTTGGAAACTTCGGCCCCAGTCAGGACTTCATGAGACGGATGGAAAATTTCAGCCCACTTTCAGCTGCATAGATATCATCCTTACCTTTAGCTTTGGTTTTCCCTCTACTTTCCTGCTAATGGGAATTATTTGACACTTGTATGGTGTTGCTCCCTGCCCGCGAGCTTCTGGCAGCCACCTCTGCTTTCCTCTTCTGCTTTGCCAGCTATCGCTAGCCACGTACTTAGCACTGTCTTGCACATATTAGAAAGGTGGACCATTTGTCTACTATCTTTCTGACATTACGGTTAAACTTTGAAACTAAGTATACACTTTTTTTTTTTTCCTTTTTATTAAAAATAAATCAACAGAAAAAACCAGATTGTTTGGAAGGTTGTGATGCCATTTTTTTTAAAGAATCACAGCCTTTTCAAACAGCACCCATAGTTGTTGACTTCGAGTCAGCCCAGTTCCACTGACTTCAGTGCAGTTACATGAACCTATGCAAACAGAAGACGTACCCCAGCATGGTTAAAAAGAACAGATATTTATCAGGGTATTTATCATCTTGCTTAGTCGAGTGACTGCTTGCTTTTTTTCCAACCAAGTCCCTAAAAAATGCCTCTTTTTAAAAAACAAAAGTAGTTTGAGGGACCTGGCTATCTGCCAACTAGAAACACTTCTATATTGCTACATTAAGGTCCTGATCTTAATTTAATCTCATTCTCTTTGGATTTAGGAAGGTATCTTCTTCAACTCTTCGGGAAGAACAACTAATACATGAGTTTCATGGAACTGAGAAATGTTTATATATAAAAGGAAAGTTTAAATTAAGTAAAAAAGTTCTGTTAGCTCATCTAAAAAGAGACACCTTCGAAAAGGAGGTGTAATACTAAAGTATGTCAAATTGATATCACCCTTTTTCTCTCAATTGTATGACACTTTTGTTCCTCCTTCTTAAAAACTAGTCTTTCCAGAACTGCTTAAATAATGATGTTCCAATAAGGTGTTATCAATAGGGACTGATCATTGTAGGAGATGCCAAGAAATGAAAAGCAGCCAAGTGGAGGGAAAAAAATACAGTGTGATCTCCTGTGACAATCCATTGGGAAGAACTAGCAAAGAATAACAGCAAAGAAAAAAAAAGAATAAATTATCTGCTTGTGACATATGAGGAGCTGACAAGAAAAGAAGGCAAGATTCGACTCTTAGAGGAAAGTGCACCCCCCTCACATCAGGAAGGCAAAAATTTATTTATAGGAAGATAAAACTAGTATTGCAGCTATGGAAACACATTAAAGTTATCCTCACTACTTAGTTCGATGGGACTGTTGATATCAATATGGGAGAGAGGAACCTGGTGCTAAGGCTCTCATTTTAGACCACTGCATCATGACCATATTTCTGTATGTATACTACTGGGTGGGCCAAGATCTCTTTTGACATCTAGGGAAAGAAAAGAATCTACCAAAAGGGAAAGAGGCCTCATCTTCAGAGATGGTACCAGACCTACCACAGACATTTTGCTAAAATCTACTTCCTGGCTGCCACTGAAGTAGCTCAATTATGTATGAAAGAGTTTTATAAACAGAACAGGCCTGTTTTCAAACTTCGGTTATCAAAGCTGCTGATATTCTCAAGGTACTCTATTTTATTTCTTTATCCCTTGTTTCTGTTTTAAAGAGAATGCTATTTACTATTTAACACCCATAGCAAACTTTTGAATACATTCATTAAAGGTTTCTTATTGACCCAAGTTGTCAGCAAGAAATTGAATCACTGACTTCCTTAGCTGACAAAAGAAATTCTAACTTCAGACTTACAAACCTCAGAGCTAAGGAGTACCAGAATTTTACAAAATGATCATCTGAAAAAATGTAATGACAATGGCTTTTTTATACTTTTTGACATTAGACATTATTAAATGTTTCTGAAAGTTGCAGTATGATGTGATGATTTTACAAAGATCATAGAACCACAGAATTACAGAACGGTTTGAGTTGGAAGGGACCTTCAAAGATCATCTAGTTCCAACCCCCCTGCAATGAGCAGGGGCATCTTCAACTAGACCAGGTTGCTCAAAGCCCCATCCAACCTGGCCTTGAACACTGCCAGGGATGGGGCATCCACAGCTTCGCTGGGCAAACTGGTCCAGTGTCTCACCACCTTCATTGTAAACAATTTCTTCCTTATGTCCAATCTAAACCTACCCTCTAGCTGTTTAAAACCATTGCCCCTTGTCCTGTCACTACAGGCCCTGGTAAAAAGTCTCTCACCGTCTTTCTTGTAAGCCCCCTTTGTATATTGAAAGGCTGCAATAAGGTCCCCCTGGAGCCTTCTCTTCCCCAGGATGAACAATCCTAGCTGCCTCAGCCTTTCTTCAGAGAAGAGGTGTTCCAGCCCTCTGATCATTTTCGTGTCCCTCCTCTGGACCTGCTCCAACAGGTCCACGTCCTTCTTGTGCTGAGGACCCCAGAGCTGGACGCAGTACTGCGGGGGGGGTCTCACCAGAGCGGAGCAAAGGGGGAGAATCCCCTCCCTCGACCTGCTGGCCATGCTGCTTTTGATACAGCCCAGGGTACGACTGGCTTTCTGGGCTGCAAGTGCACATTGCTGGCTCATGTCCATTTTTCATTCACCAAATTGAACAGATAAATTATATCTCTTCGAATTGTAAAGAAAAAGCCGTATTCATTTATTACTTACTTAATGTGTGCTCTGCTGTTCTGTGGTGCCAAAATCAACTGTACTCTGGGTTAGAAGCACTCTGATACCTTTCACACAGCCATATACTATACACATGGCTATACTTTTCACACTGCCAAAAATAGTATCTTCCATGACTTTGCTAGAAATGCTGAGACATCCTGAGCTACTCATTTATTTCAAACATCTGGCATTAAGTTTTCTTTGGGTTTGCAGGAAGACAAAATTCATACTGCTTTTCTGGGCCAGGCCATTCTCTTCTTTAAGATTAAAGCACATTTACATTTGTGTTATTTCTTGTTTGCCTGCTTTGTTTTTAAATTCTAGTCTGATTCAGAAGTGGAAGTAAAATCAATTTCTAACCCAGAAATATCTCATCCACTGAAATACAAGAACCTGAAGAGCCTAAATCCTTTATCCTCATCACACAGAAATGGCAGCAGTACTTTAAAACCATGTAAACTGTCCTACCTAAGGGCCAAGTTAATCACACATAATTTTATGCAAACTAAGTGTGGCATTATAGGTGAGTCCATCCAGTAGTTTGCTAAAAGGGCACTTGCTGAAAAAAGAAGATGCTTCTCCTCTTTCTGCTTTCCCTGGAGGCTGGTTAGGGAAAAGGAGGGAAGGGAGGGAAGGATGTTCTGCCTCCCCTCTTGTGGTAGCAGCAAGCTGCAAGATCCACTGAAGGTGTGGAATGTACCTTCGTGCTGGTCTAAGGTAGGGATTTGATTATCCTGGAGTCTCTCTCTCATCATCTCAAGCAAGCAACTCAGCCCTTAGGGGTCAGGTGTTCCTTTGGATATTGAGAGATGTTACTACTGTAACATAAAATCTGTTGGGTGTTCTCAGGGTTACTACAATGTGTTCTTTGTGAGGAAATGTTATAAAGAAACTTCCACGGGTGGATAGGAAGAGGGAATGATTTAAAAAGAGAAGTGTGTATGCAAATACAAGAACTAAGCCAAAAGAAAGAGAAAACAAAAAGAAAGCATTCAAAATAGTAAAAAATACCCTGAGTACACTAAATGAAATATGCAAAAAAAACCCCAAACAGTAACATGAAAAAAAAAACAAACCCAACAGGTAGGAAAGCGTAATAAAGATTCAGTATCAGTTTTTCTTAAACAGCACCCTAAATTGAAACATAAATGCCTTATTTTACAATCAAGTAGTGAGGGAAAAAGCTGGAGAAGAGCAAAGGTATCACTTTACCAGCCTGTCTTTCACTAGTCACAGCATCATCACTCTAGTGCTTTCCGTAACCTTAAAAAATTCATTATTTATGTCATTATTATATTTCATTATTATACAGAAAGTGATAAAAAGCTATCTGCAATGCAAAATACACAACTGGTTTCTAGAAGAATCATGATCTTTGGTAGTATTACCAGCCTGCCTATTATATAGTGTGGTTGTTTTAGCAGTCAAATGCACCATTGAAAAAAACGCAGCCTTAGTCAATAAAAAGGCAGGTCTACCAACCTCATCAATAAGAGCTTATTACCACCTGGAATTGGAGTTTTGTGATTCAGCAGTGTGAAATTTCTGCATGGCAATTCACTAATAGGAACCAGCCTGCCAATGAACAGTAGTTTACAACGCAGAATCAATATTGCCATAAGCTTTATTGTATGATTACTGTTTTCACTGAGAATTAGTTCCCCTCTTTTTTAACAGTATGGTCTCAAAATAATTAACATACATTTCAAAAGAAGCATGAAAAGGTTTCATGTCTCTCTCCAAGAAACTGCAGGGATGATTTTAAAAGAACCTCTATGATTCTCAGTATCATCACTGAAACTGAAATGCACATGGTCAGTTTTAGGTTTTTTCTACAGCTAAATGAGTTGCAGCCAGCTATGAATAAATGAAAAAAGGCTGTAAGACATTTCCACAATCATCACAGAAACTGTTCATATCATTATAGTTTATACATTGGTGAAGATATTTAATTATCCTTAAAAAATATCACTTAATCCCCAAGACCGGAAGAAAATGTGAGTTCCTGAGTCCAGGTACACATTCTAACCATTTCCCACCTCCAACACGGATCAAGACCTGGAAGAATAAATGGCTTGCTTCCCCCCTTCCCCATTCCCATACCAGCTGAATCAAAGTCCTAATGCTTTACTATAGATCCAGAGCTGGATTAGTGGGTGACTGGCAGCAAAGCTGTACCTCAGAAGGTAAATCTGAACATCATCTCTGTGACTCACTTTTTCTTCTGGGAAACAGATTAATGAGATTCCCCTATCTTACAAAGATTTTGTGAAAATGCTTGTTTGCGAATCTGTTATATACTCTAGTGAAGTAATGCCACAAAAAAAGATGAGAGATGTCAAAGAAATCTGGCTTCAAAACGGAACTTCAATAGTGTGTGTTAAATAAAACATGAGAACTCATATTTAACAATGAGGAATACACCTACTGTTGAGTAGCTGCTCATTAAGAAGGCACTTTGTGATGAGAAGATGGGGTTCCAATGGGAAAAGAAATGGCGTGTAAACATATGCTTAAAAACTGTACCATAAGACACAAGCATAGGAAGATTGATTTTTCCTATCTTTGAGTACTTGACTTCATAGCCTCACAATGTTCACTTGTGCCTTCTACGTGTTCGTATGAATTCATGGACACTATCAGTTATATTAAGGTACTGGGTAATTCACCACAAAACTGTCTGAAGGTACATGGAAGGGGTGTGGGTCATGTCCCAGTTTCCGCTGAGATAGAGTTAATTTTCTTTCTAGTAGCTGGTATAGTGTTATGTTTTGGATTTAGTATGAGAAGAATGCTGATAACACACTGATGTTTTCAGTTGTTGCTAAGCAGTGTTTAGACTAAGTCAAGGATTTTTCAGCTTCTCCTGCCCAGCCAGCAAGAAGGCTGGAGGGGCACAAGGAGTTGGGAGGGGACACAGCCAGGGCAGCTGACCCAAACTGGCCAAAGGCATATTCCAAAGCATGCGATGTCAGGTCCAGTACATAAATTGGGGGGAATTGGCCTGGGGGGATTGCTGCTCAGGAACTGACTGGGCATCGGTCAGCGAGTGGTGAGCAATTGCATTGTGCATCACTTGTTTTGTATATTCCAATTCTTTTATTATTATTGTAATTTTATTATTGTTATTATTACCATTATTATTTTCTTCCTTTCTGTTCTATTAAACTGCACTTATCTCAAGCCATGAGTTTTACTCTTTTTTTTTTTTCCCTTGATTCTCTCCCCCATCCCACTGGGTGGGGACGAGCGAGGGAGTGGCTGCCTGGTGCTTAGTTACCGGCTGGGGTTAAACCATGACAGGTGGGAAGTTTTAAATGCCCAGATTAAAAATGCTTAACATCTTTAGTTTCTCTGCTCCTCTGTTTCACGTTTAGACTTCTTTCACAGAGATACAACTTCTGCCAGCAACATCATTCACCTCCTAGCTCAGTTGCATCCTTTCTTAATACCATGATTACAAGCTCTATATCTGTCAACCTAGACAGATATTGCTTTCAGTGTCCAAGTGTTGAAGAAAAAGGATGGCAAAATCATGTTCATAAGTCAGTGCTGAAGGTTTCAGGTTCGCAACAGGGACACTGTTGCCAAAGCAAGCAAAGTCTGCTATCCTGATCCCTTGTTCTGGGCGATTGACTTACTGAATTCCTGTAGAGTTTCTTTGGGACAGGGCAAATGTAATTTCTCTTAGCTTCACAGTATCTGTACTAAAAAGGTTGCTATGCAGAGGCACTCCACCAGCAAAATCTTTAGTAGCTTCCTTTAAACTGTTTTCCCAGTCTGTATTTTGGAGATTGTCTACAATTTGGATAAAGTTAGCCCCATTCAGTTTCATTGTTGCAACTTTGATCCAAGGATATATAGAAATCACTGTATTCCTGCAGGTCAATTTTGGCTTAAAACTTTACTGTGTTCTTAATCCCACTGATAATGACTTTCCTCATCCACCTTAAGCAAGGAGCAAAATCTAACCATACCATTTATATGGGAAATTAAACTTTAGGGGCAAAGGTTAGACAAAAGGTTGGTAGTACATTTCATTAGAGAACTTCCTATCCTCATTGCTTGGAGAGTCGTTGGGATTCTCGTACCCCTAGCTTATCTAAAACAAGCTTTGACCTTTCTCCTACTAATGGAAATTAGCTTGTCTCAAGAGCAATGCTAATCTTTTCACTGATTAGAGCATTTTGATCACAATGTTAAATGTCATTTCACTGGTTTTGTATTAGACCCAATTTTCAGAGGTTTATAACTAATAGAAAGCCTTTAAAATTTTGAAAGTTATATTACATTTTTGTAAAGTAAAATGCACAATGCACTAACACATCCTGTGCTGACAATTTAACTCCTGCAATATCGGATGCAAATGAAATCTGTTCAGCAGCTGGCAGCAAATTTTGAACAACCCAGCACTACTACCACAAACTGCATTACACTGAAGTTTTCCATCATGGAATGTGCGTTACTAAGACATTATTTAAACTTGACTGATTAAAAAAATGCTATAGGAATGGCTGCTTAAGATGTGCTTTGTAATCCTGTAAATAATGTTCTAAGAAAGAGCTTTGCTGTGTACAAAGATGTAATATAGAAAAAGGAAACTGTACTTAAGGAGGATTAGGTAGCTCAGGAGGCTTATCATAGTGGAAATGGGAGTCTTCCATCACTTAGTCACCTCTTAAATTCAGTCCTGTTCAGTAGTGACTGAAAGTCATTGCTGCTTAGTGACATATGAAATGAGTTTGGGTTTTAGCCTAGATCGTAACTGGAAAGCATCCACATCATAAAAGGCAGAACCACAAATGTCTTTAATCTGCACCCTTATTGACAATTTTCCCAGATCTGACCTAAAGAGTGAATGTGCTTCAAGAGCTTAACTACTGTCTTAGCTGAAGAAACAGTCTCTTAATGTTAGGGTAAGAGCAGGATGGCAGAACAGGGTGGGAAATTGCTGCTCTAGTCACAGAGTACCTGTATTGCCTGAGTACCTTCTTCCTAAGAGGTGCCTGCTGAACATCTTTAATGATAACAAAAAGCTTAAAAATAAACCCTCTACACTTGAGATGTATACTGGTATAAGTTCAAGAAAGCAAGGTCAAGGAATGCACCATTAGCATCAGGCATCACTCTCCAGATTTTTAGTTCCATCTTTATGTTTTCAGGCTCAGCTAAATTCATGTCACATTCACAACAGCTGGATAAAACAAGCCTGCTTATCCACCACTTCTGATAACATAGCATCATTCTGCTTTGCTCATATTTTAAATCGACTTTGCACTGTTACAAATGACTACATCAGGTGAAAAGCCATGATAAATTAGGCTTATCTTTGCATACAAGATTTTTTTCTGGAAAAAAAAAATATTAAGGATAGCTCATTCATTTTTTTTCTCAAAGCAATAGGAATTTATTTTTTTTCCTCTCATATTAATAATGATTATTTTGATTTTTAGCATAATTCAGAATTCTCAGAAGATTTGGGGTACATTTTTAGATTGATCCTAATAGAGTAGGATTCTAAATAGAGGCTGAAAGCATACAAACAATGTAAAGTAAAAGAAAAACATAAGAATTTACCATAACAGCCACTAACAATTATATGTAAAAGAAGAGACATGGATTTCAGACGAAACTTACTAATACTATGCTGTTTCCCAGGAGAATAGTTACTGCTCAATATAGGAAAGAACATTAAAAAAACCCAAAACATCTAGGAATACAATGTCAGGACAGAATAACTTGAAATAAATATTAAAATTATATTTTAATTACTTTGTAATTAAAAATAATAAGTCAAGTTTAAGAGCTGATAGGCTTGTAAGTTTAAAATAATTATTTTAAAATGAGAAAGAAAATGCTTTTGCTAAGAAATTGAAGGCAGATAACATGCTATTATGAAAGCATATAAGAACTGAAAAATTGGACTGTAACATGCTTCAGAACCTCAAGAATTCTTTGCCTGTAACATTTAGACCCTTCTTTTTGTTTTGTGAATGCTTTAGACTATGATACCTTCATCAGAGCAAGAATTTTACTAAAAGCCTTGTGGGCACAGTTCGGTTTTCTGTCTCCTAAATATTTTACAATTTTCCAAAAGTAGCTTTCGTTTTGTTTCTGAAAACATTCTTTCCATCTATTACTAGAGCAGTGGTACATCTATTACTAAAACAGAGAAAAAAGCCACAGGGGTCAATAAAAATGGTTCCTATTAAATTGTAATGGTTTCCACTTAGACCCTTGGTTCACATCATTCCAGAGTTGAACAGAAGTTAAAAGCAGAGGATGTGATCAATCCACATACATTGCCTATTATCTATTTAAACATGCACACATTCATCAGATAAAAGGCATATAAGCATTTAGTTGTTATCATCTCACACTTAGGCACTGTTGGAATTAAAAGCCACAGCATAATCCTGCACATACGTATTGGTATAATCTCTTTTACAACACTGGAAAATCTAATTATGGAACAAGTAAATTAGATGTTTCCACAAAGATCTGGAGTTGACTTGGAGCTTTTGCCCTTCACTTCCTCTTTGAAAGTGCTGTGTGAACATACATGTTTATAGACGATTCTTAATCATGATAACAGATGAATTAAAGAAAAATAGTGTGAAAAGTGGTCTGATTTTCAGTTAGTCCTACTAGATTGTACCCTAGCTGGCCTTTCTCAATGAAGTATACTTTACTTCTGTCTTGCCGTATTTCATTATAGGCCCATATTGCCACATATTGCCCCAGAGAGTTGTTTAGTAGAGTATCACAAATGCTTTGACACGTCATAAATGTTCCTCAGGTAAGATTCAATTTATTCAGATATCCAAGATTTTAATTACATAAGTACTTTCAGTTAAAAAAGGTTAGGCACTGTACTTCTTTGTAAGGAAAACCTATTACAGATATCATTAGCATCCTCAAAATTTGTCATCACTGTAGCAACACCGAATCACGGAATGGTTTGGGTTGGAAGGGACCTTTAAAGATCATCTAGTCCAACCCCCCTGCAATGAGCAGGGGCATCTTCCACCAGACCAGGTTGCTCAAAGCCCCATCCAACCTGGCCTTGAACACTGCCAGGGATGGGGCAGCCACAACTTCGCTGGGCAACCTGCTCCAGTGTCTCACCACCCTCATTGTAAACAATTTCTTCCTTATGTCCAATCTAAACCTACCCTCTAGCTGTTTAAAACCATTGCCCCTTGTCCTGTCACTACAGAACCTGGTAAAAAGTCTCTCTCCGTCTTTCTTATAAGCCCCCTTTCTATATTGAAAGGCCCCACTAAGGTCTCCCCAGAGCCTCCTCTTCCCCAGGTTAAACAACCCCAACTCTCTCAGCCTTTCTTCACAGGAGAGGTGTTCCAGCCCTCTGACTGTTTTTGTGTTCCTCCTCTGGACCTGCTCAAGCAGGTCCATGTCTGTGTTGTGCTGGGAACCCTGGAGCTAGATGTACTCCCCAGGTGGGGTCTCACAAGAGAGGAGGAGAGGAGGAGTGTATCATGAGAGTATCTTGCTTCTGTTTGCTTCAGTGAAGAGTTCCTTGGTTCCTCTAGACTGACTCTTAAAGGTTATGTCTGATTTTGTTTCAAAATATGAATTGACTTTAGCGAATAGCTTTTTTTTCTTCAGCACCTCACAGGATCACAGAATCGTTGAGGTTGGAAGGGACCTCTGGAGGTCACCTTGTCCAAGCACACTTGGAGCCCAGGACCATGTCCAGATGGCTTTTGAATATCTCCAGGAAAGGAGATTCCACCACCTGTCTGGGTGACCTGTACCAGTGCTCAGTCACCCTCAGGGTAAAAAAGTTTTTCCTGATTGTCCTGTTTTCAGCTGGGATAGAGTTAATTTTCTTTCTAGTAGCTGGTATAGTGTTATGTTTTGGATTCAGTATGAGAAGAATGTCGATAACACACTGATGTTTTCAGGTGTTGCTAAGTAATGTTTAGACTAAGTCAGGGATTTTTCAGCTTCTCCTGCCCAGCCAGCAAGAAGGCTGGAGGGGCACAAGAAGTTGGGAGGGGACACAGCCAGGACAGCTGAGCCAAACTGGCCAAAGCGGTATTCCATACCATGTGATGTCATGTCCAGTATAGGAACTGGGGGGAGTGGTGGGTGGGGGGATCGCCACTCGGGGACTAACTGGGCATCGATCGGCAGGTGATGAGCAATTGCACTGTGCATCACTCCTATATTCCAATCCTTTTAGTATTACTATTGTCACTTTATAGTGTTATCATTATTAGTTTCTTCTTTTCTGTTCTATTAAACCGTTTTACCTCAACCCATGAGTTTTACTTTTTTCCCTGATTCTCTCCTCCATCCCGCTGGGTGGGGGCGAGTGAGTGAGCAGCTGTGTGGTGCTTGGTTGCTGACTGGGGTTAAACCACGACACTGATTTTCAGAGGGAACCTCCTGTGTTTCAGTTTGTGCCCATTGCTTCTTGGCACTGCGCACCAATGAGAAGAGCCTGTCCCCATCTTTTTTGCACCCTCCCTTCAGGTATTTCTATACATTGATAAGATCCTCCCTCAGCCTTCTCTTCTCCAGGCTGAAGAGAGCTCTAGTCCCAGCTGTCTCAGCCTCTCCTCACAGGAGAGATGCTCCAGTCCCTTAATCACCTTCATGACCCTTTGCTGGACACTGTCCAGTAGCTCCATATCCCTCTTGTACTGGGGAGATAGAGCTACTCTCTTCATATATAACTCTACCAAACCTTTTAAAGATATTTCAAACACAAGTTACATGTAAGATGCATTGGGATTTATTTCCACTCCTTTTCTTCTAATTAACATCAGAGGATGGTAATATTTTCTTGCCATGACTTGATCCTAAGACAGGTCAAAAGATCATGGCAGAGAGGCAGTTAAGTTGTTTTCAGCTTGCAGAGCATTCATATCATAAAGATATCCAGACCAGGCCCCCACTCTACAGTTACCTAGCTTGTGCCAGACTACAATTCCTGAGACTTTTCTACACTTAAGCCATTCACTTGTGATTGTTCCACAACGGATTAAGAACTGATATGAAGTTTTGCTACCGCTAACAGAACAATAAACAGCCATTTGAAAAAGTGGTGTTGAATTAGTGTGCCTTTACACAGCTTGCATGCAAGTCTACAGGGGGCTCCAAAACTCTTTGCAGTGATCTGTTTTGGATTAAATTAGTGTAATGCAATTTACATCAAAAACAATTTCTGAAAATATCCATTTCTCTTCCTATACTCAATCAGGAATGAAGGAAGGGAAGAAGGGAGGAAGGAAGAAAAGGATAATATTGCATTCATTCATTCATTCATCATTTCTTTTTCCATTTTTAGACTGTAAGATTATTTCATCTGCTCTCATATGAACTATAATTAATAGCATTAATAAGGTGCTTAGCCTACACTGAAAGCAAATTAATGTTATTAGCCAGAGAATAACTCTCTAAGGCATGTCACATGCAGTGACATTGTAACTCTGAATGCTTTAAACATTGAATTCTGTTATACACACGTCAGTATGCAAAAACAGTAGACATACATGGTCCCAAAGCTTATCCAGAGACTTTGTATTTCGTATTTTTGACATGGACTGTAATCATACTTTTCAGTATTGGTTTAAGAAGTCACAAACATGAAATATTCAAAGGAGTATTTTATTCATGTGTCTTACAGTTTTTTCTCCTCCTAGCATGGAGATTGCCTTGTAATTGAATTATTGTCCAGTTAGGTAATTGATTCTCAATAAATAAACAAATGAAAATGGAATTGTCTTTTATTTAGAATTCTCAGTCTGAGTGGACTTCTCTGTCTTACTAGAAAAGCTGTTGCTGTTTCTCTTAAAAATGGCAGCTACAATCTTCTTTCTGATTCCAGCTGATCTCTCAAACCAGGAACAATATTTCATTTGCATTTCATGGTCCAATCTTGATAGAACTTTTTCCTTACTGGTACCTGACAGTCCTAACTTCTACTTGTGACTTCTCTTCTACTCTTTTTTTTTTTGCAGTCAGTCGCAAGGCTTTAAGCACAATATTTCCCAGTCAGCAGAAAACACATTGTAAGTTTCTTTTAGAACTGAGTTGAAGTTGGTGTTTCTTTTCCTACCAGATGCCAAACACTTCTGATGTTGTACTATAATGCAGTTTTCCATATACTCATTTTTACTTCCTATGCTTGTGTTGTCTTTAATCAGAAGGTTTTGCAGCATACTGTTATATCTGGGCTATTTTGTTCTTATTGCTTTTGCACGTTACATTCATCTATGCATAAATACTGATTTCTGTCTAGTGAATGATAAAACCTCCCTGTGTGGAAAGCTTATAGTTTTCACTTTTTCAGCTTTTCCAGACAATTTTGTTTGACTTTTCTACTGTAACATCTTCAGAGGCATTCCCAGAAAATACTGGTTACTGACATCAGCAGTACAGTGAATAAATCTACTTTGTCTGACATAGTTGACGCATTAAGACTGGAACTTTCAGTGGAGGTTAATGGAAATAAGTACTCCCTTCAACTGAGAAAAAAGAAAAAGAAGCTATATTATTCCTTCAGACTCCTTTGGAAATGCCAGCCTTTAACTTTTTTCATCATTCTAATAATGGAGAAGAAAGTAACAGAGGAACTAAACACATTTTCTACCTCCTGGAGCAAATATGCCATCTGTCAACAGAGGAGTTTTACAAGACATAAGCAAAACCAAGTAACCAGATCCCCAGCTGAAACAAAATTTGATGCTTGTATACTAGTAAATGACAGACAAAGATCTGTTTGCCAATTAAGCTAGCTCCACTGCCCCGATGCTCCTCTAATGAACTGTAAAGGACAATACATGAGGAAACTCATGTATATCCTCCGAGTTTGTCCAAAATTCCTATGTTATCACCACTAAATTTGTACCTCTGATTTATCCCAAGCTTTTTTAATCATATGCTTCTGACCTACAGTTTGGTTTGTTTGACACATCTCCTAAGAGCCTGTGGTCATTCTGGAAGACAGCAGTGGTTTTTAATCTGTTACCACCTCTGCATCATTAAATAGCCTGAAACAGCAGCATGTCAGCTGCCTTGGTTTCCAACTTGTTTAAACCCTGGAGCCACTCTCCTGAAGGAGGCAGCAAAACGTAATGGCAACAGCAAATGATCAATTAGGCTGGAATAAGCTAAATATCATGGAACAGAAAAAGAAATAGTAAAATCAAACACAGACAGTAAGGCCAGCTAATGTTCAGTAGCTTACTACAGTGTGGATGCAAACAGATATGACAACACGTGCATACTTTTATCTAATGCAAGCACTTGATTGACCAACTGTTGGTGGCCACTGACAGAAGTGATAAAGATTCAGGGTGTAATACAACCGGAATGAAAGCCACTCTGATTTACAAAGGAGGGTTTTTTTCTGTTATCTCCCACGCTGAAAACCCTTCCTAAGTGTATCACAATTTCCCACAAGGGTTTTCCCCATTTTTGCAAATACTGCACTAAATACATTAGGTAACACTAAATGTGCTGTGCTGCCTTTTGTCCTGTAGCTTCTGAAACTAGTCTTCTTGATGCGAAATATACAAAGAAACTTACATGATGTTTAATTGCACATGCTTGCATAGTTTAAAAATATGTATGCACCAAAGCTGAATATCTGCTTATAGCAACTTCATAAGGAAGCAACATTTTCTTTAAGAAAGCCAATTTGCACTGAGTTGTACTGAGAACAGAATCGACTTGGGGTACACAGGAAGGAGGAACGTAAGCTCATCTTTAGCTCCTAATACTGCTATTCTCCAATATGATTATTTTCAAATAAGAACTGTTAGTTGTTTTCACGGGTGATTATCTCTGGAATCAGAGAGTCACTCCAATACATCTAGAGATACCGGAAGCCTGTTGAAAGATGTAATGATCAACTGCTCTCCAGCCTCGGAGAGAACGGAAGGCTCTGAAGGGCAAATTGTTTGGCTTTGACTATTCTTCATGAACAGAAGTAGACCTCACCGGAGTGATTTCACTAATTCGGAGAACTCACTAAAATAATTAGCAAATTACTTTTGCCAACAATGCATATTGTAGTCACTTTATTTGAAAATATTTTTATGTCATATGGTTACTTTTTGAATTAGTATATTGCTGTATGAGGACAACCTGCAGAGGCCAGATGGCACCCAGAAGCTCACGGGGTTGGATTTAACTACTCTACTTCAAATGTCCACAGTTAAGGTGTTGTGAGGGACTGAAAGAGTTCATGTCTCAAACATTGTGGTGGGGCAAGTTCTGCTTAACAACGAACTCTGCATAACAACGAACTGCCTAGCAAGGAAGCCCAGGTGAAAAGAAGCAGGGAAGGGGAAGTTACTCCCTGAACGACCCCCAAGTCCCAAAGGCTCACAAACAGCTCATGACACCTAATTAGCCTAATGAGTTCGAGCGCCCGCCCGGAGGAGGTGCAAGGACGATAAAAGGACACAAACTGAAACGCCATGTACGTGTGCCCACCGAACCGGACCCCTCGGCTGACTGAACCAACGCTGGACCCAGGGCTGCTGAAATCTTTCTCTCCCTCTCTCTCTATCTTGTTTCTCTCTTTCTTTTTCCTTTTCCGTAATTCCTACACCTTATCCCTTTAGACATTAAACCGTTGACCAACTCGGGGACTAGGAATGGATGCAGCCGCCCCTCGGCTCCTCACTGAGAGGGAGCCTAGAAAGCAAGGGGGTCTCCTCTGAACCTCGGGACTCAGCGGGAGGGATCTCCTTATTGTCTTCCCTGAACTGATTCCCAAATAAGCAAGGCCTGTAGTATATGTTTGGTGATGTATGGTTAGCACATGTTACACAGTTTACTGACATAGTTTCATGCCAGTTCTTGTTGTGAGTGAATAAAAGTTGAGTTTTGTGAGTTAGAGGATCCCTGGTGGTGTTTCGCCTTAATCCTGACCTGGGAATCAGCAAACCTGAGTCGTCATCCTGAGAAATTAGGATGTGACAGGTGTCCATATCTCTGCTAGGTCCGTACTGTATAGACTACGTTCATAGTCAAAGAAGAGAGCAGGCATTTGTAGGTCACAATAAATTTGGTCATAAAGTAGATATTACAAGAGGTCAGATTATTGTGCCTTTTACATGACTGTTTCTTTCCCCTAAGTATAAAGGACAAGTATGTCAGATATACCATAGACATCCAAACTGCAGAAGTCTGCATTTGGTGGACATGAATGTAAGTCTTCCATGAATTCCCTCCATTGCTGTTAGAAGCACATGTAACATACCTACACTCCAGTCCATTTCCTCCACTGCATCCCCATATAAACCATGCTTGCTCTTTCCTCTGAAATTTTTTGAAGCATATAGAGCAGTATGGACATGTAGATAAGACAGGAAAAGAAGAAATGGTGTATCAGTGTTCCTGGAAAAAAAACAAAACAAAAAACTCCAAACCCTTAGTATATTTTATAACAAAATTTCTACAAAGAAATCTTTCTACAATAGAGCTCAAAACCAAAACCAAAACAAACAAAAAAAAAAAAGGAGGAAAAGGAATACTGTAACCGATTACAGGGTAATCCTGAAAACACACACACACACACACACAGAGTAAAAATGCCATTCTTAACTGTATACTGAATTGAAAGCAAAAATAAACAACAAAATCTAACTAATTACTGTTTGCTATATATATTGAAACAGGACTTGTTTAAAGCCAGGAACCTAGCAGTTTCTGGCTACAAGCACCTCTCTTCATTTTACAAGCACATATTTAAAAGCCCAAATACAATTGTTGTTCAAAAATATACCTTCAGAACTACATATATATGTGAAACACAATTACCTTCCTCACAAGTTCACATGGAAGCTGATCAACTACACTATTATGAGGACCAGGCTCAAACATACCATAATATCATTAACTACGTTAAATCAAGTATACTAGTACTTTTCTTCCTTCTTTATCCTGGACTAAGCCATATGACCAAATCTCTTGTCATTTAATGCTCTGTGTGTGTATGCATGTGATCAGTACATAACACTACAAGTATGTTGTACCAAAGAATAAGTAATCTCAAAGTATCTACTAACATAAAGATTTTTCCTCTCACAGTAATGAACAGTCTCCATTGACTTCAGTCTGTTTCCTGAACTGATACAAAAGAAAGAGGGCAATAAACAGACTCTCTGTAAATTTTGCTGTTCATGTGATCTGTCAACATGATATTTATGATCAGTTCCAGCAGGCTGTGAAAGCACAGCTCAAGTAAGAACTTTTCCTTATGCATTATTTACAGAACTTTACTTAAAATTGTGCAGTACCAGCCAAATTTACTGCTATACTCTCTAACAGCACTTGTAGTACATTATGCATATTTTAAGTATCAGTTGAATCACAAAAGCACTACCCAGAAAACTTGTCTGGATCTCATCTTAAAGCACACAGCTAATTACAGAGTAGTTGGGGGTTTATTTACCATATTTTCCCTTGCCAATCTGTGGTGGATAATACCTGTGATTCACATCAACATCAAAGAGAGACTATATTTCCTCATGCAGCTGCTTCATCCACCCTTTAAAGAAGGGAGAACAATACAGACATGCACAAACCGTTTCTTTAAAATGAAAAAAAATTTTAACCTTTAGAACCTGAAACCAAAGTCTTTTAATAAAAGGGATTCATCTGGTATCAATAGTTTACTTTTAAGGAAAAATAACTAGGTTTAATCTAGTATATTTTTGATCCATTTTTCCTCTCTCCTTGGTTGGATCTGTTTTCACAAAAGTTGCATGGTTAAAGCTTTCTTTTTTACTGGCATATGCAGCAGTACCTAAACACAAAATGGGAAAATTCTATCCAGATTACTCGCTTGGTAATTGTGTTTCTGACTGAGACTTTTTCTAGAACATTTTTCATGTGGAAAAGGGAAACAAAATTCTTCGAATTCCCTTCAAATATTTGTGCATGTATCCTGTATGTATCCTGTATTAGTATTATAAATTACAGAGTCAAAAAAATAAAGACAATATTTTTCATAAAAGATGCACTTTCCACGAAGTTGTATTTGTTGCTATTTGAGAGGTCATGCTTGTGAGAAACTTTCATTACTGTAGCAACAAACAACATTAGACTTCTGAGTCAATTTAAAAGACTGAAAATATCAGCACTTCAAGTAAAAAAAGATGTATAAGTTTGATATTTAATATGTACATTAATGTAACGCTGACCTTTCATTAAAGAACATTTCTGCAAGGCAGCTGATTTCTGTTTTACAACTTGCATTTTTTACTGCATGGGATTATCTTTGACTTTTTCCTTAAACACAGTTCACTGAATTGAGAGTAATATACAAATTCTAGGGTAAAACACCACAAAAATTTACTTTATACTTACAATGGCGTAGGCACAATTTCCTTTACCTACAAATTGCCTTGTTCTATTGTCACAGAGGTAGTGCATACTTCTAAATGTATACCTGTATTGCTAAAAGTGAGTATCAAAAGCCTCCGCCATAGATGTTATTTTCAAGAGATAATAACTCAGGTTTGTTTGGGGTTTTTTTTGAAATGGAACTGACACAAAGATCTAACTTTCATGAAGAGTCATCGAATCAATGATTGATATGGAAGGGCACTACATCATTCTCTTCTTTGCAACTCAAATTGACAGGTTCTGATTGACAGCTCGCTGTCAGGTGGAGAAGTGTCTCACCTATTAATATCCTATAAAAGATCACAGGCAGCTATTTATCTCCTGCCAAAACTCTTTGAGGAGAATCATAACTGACTACCTTTACCGTGACCTTGAAAATGGAATGACAATATCAGCTAGTAGGCAGGAGAGAAATTTGACAATAACAGCTTAACTCCTGAACCACTTCAGTAAACAGCTCCTTCAAAAATGTATTGCCACTATCTTTTACACAGTTCAAACACAGGGAACTTCAGTTTCAAAAGATCTGAGATTCACTTACTCAAACACAGTAAATTTTTTTAATCCTAACATGAATCACACAGTCTTTTCAATTTACTGAGTAGCCAGAGAGATTACACGCATCTGACATAAGACATTCTTTAATGTGTGTTTAACTGATCTTGAAAACATCTAAAAGCATCATGTTGCTAGTGACTCCTCTGCATTGCATAGTACTAGGTTCTTGTTTAGTGTGAGCAGTTTTTACATTACTCAAGAATTCAGTTTAGGCTTGAGCTGTAAAACACAGCTTTAAAGTAGATGAGAGAGCAAGTTACAACTAATCTGACTTTGTGCTTCAGACATGGGTCTTTTAACTTTTTTCCTCCAATTTTGCTCTAAATGCTTGCTGCATTGAAAACTCCCTGGGTAATTTTGTTTGCTTTTCTGTGCATTGATATTAATCTAAGACCACTGCAGCAGAGCAACAGGTGGGACTCTGAATTTGTTGGCCTGCATTTGTCAAATCAAACTGAGATTTCAAGTATGATTCTGTACTGGAAACGAGATGGGAACATGCCACAGGGATCCATTCTACTTTTTCACAATAAATTCTAAATTAACTTTTAATATGATGTACAAGTATGATCTTTCTGAACTTTTTTTTTTTTTTGCTAGATGTGAAATTATCCTCACATTCTGTTATAAAGTACATATTTTTAACCTGTCAGACCACTACACCCCCCGTACCAGTGAAGGTACTATGATTCACAGCAAATGACTATAAAAGCAGAAATACTTCGCTTGCCTGAGCTAGGCAACACTGTGCTGTGTTAAAATTGGGTTAACAATTGTTTCTGTAATCCCCAAAGTCTTATAAATTCCAGCTAATTCACCCATAAAACCGAAATAGCCTGCAAAGAACTATTTGAAATAGACATAAGGGTAAAATATATTACTCCCTATAAGGATAAATACCTATGATTTAATAATACTTATTGAAAGTGTATGAATATGTCATTTTCACATTGTCACAGGACCCCAGAGTCACAGTTAAGATGAAAGAAAACAAAAATGCTGAAGTACATAATCTGAAGATACATTTTCAGCACAAGTATGTAACAGTGTGTCGACAGAGGCAGATGCAAACCTAACTTTTCCTTCCCTGTAGCCCTTTTACTAAAAACATTCTTCCTATTCAATATGCCCCCAAGGGGATAAATTCATTCAGTGCTTATTCCCCATGGCTCCCTCTCTACTTCCAGATTAGATCACAAATTAGACATTGCTCTTTGTGGTGGGACTGGCTGAATGCACTTCATTAAGCCTTCTTGTTCCAGCACAAAGAAAAGGTAAACCGTGGCCTAGTTGTATCAAAGCAGGACTTTGTCCTACAAGCTGGATTTTGTGCTGTTCTGACCGCTAACAGTGCTAAAATCCTTGCTCCCATGACTGAATCCATGAATGAATATTTGTGTTACTCTCTTAAAACACACACCTTAAACCACAGATCTCATATTTTCCAAATTTTACAGAATCAGAAAAGAGAGCTCCAGACCACTTGGGAGCAACTTATCAAAACCAGAAAGGGTGTGGAAAATGGAATGAGAAAGGGAAAAAAAGGTAAAAATATGGAAAATCTGACTCTTTCTAGAAGATGTTAAAAGTAGGATGTGTTACCACTACATCTGCATTTGTGAAATGATTCTTCCATGCAAATAGACAAGATACTTTTGACATCTCTAATTTCTTGCCTATTTCTTCTTTTAAATGCTTAAGGTACACAATTCATGTATGTTTTTATTTCCTTTCTATAAAACCTTTTTCTCCCCTTCAAAAAGTACATTCTCGTAAGCATGGGGGGAAAAAAGACACTTCTCATCTACTACAAATTATACTCATTACTAAATCCTCCTCCCCTGCAAAATTTTGGAGCCCAGTATACACATCTGCTGCGTTTTAGAAGTGTTCCATTTACAATGTAGTCTGTCACTCATTGCAGAACTAGTTAAGTCCTTAATAATTCTTAAATTATTTAAATCTTTCATTTTCAGATGGCCCTAAAGTATATGAATTCACAGCTTCTTCCTGTTAGCTTTTTGTTCAAAAGGAACAAGCAGCGGTCTGAGAAAAAGGGATAAAGATCCAGCAGAGTTGTTATGGCTTATAATCCTGTGTATACAAAGATAGAGAAACTCTTCTCTATAATTTGTATTTTGCTGTAAACTATAAGGAATAGTCTTTAGGATTCATAAAACCATCTGATTTCAGAACTGTAACTCCAGTACAACAGGCCAACTGCCTGATCTTAAAACCTAGTGAAATACAAAAAAACTCTAAACCATGACCTGCCAGAGTAGATGAAAAAAAATCTGAATATGTGTTGTAACAGTGTTTCAAGGACTGAAATAGAATAGATAAAAAGAAAATAAAAAATTTATTAACTGTCATCACAAAATTTTGAATATTATGGCTATAAAATCTATGACTGAAAAAAATTTGCATTAAAATTGTTCAACTTCATCATATAAACATGTTTGTATGAAATATTGTTTTCCAGAAGTTAGATTTCATTAGGATTTTTTTTTTATATTATTATTAATTGTATTCAGCTATATGAATTTGTCAGAGAGGCATTCAGTATCACAGAGTGGTACTTTTGTGTTGTTAATTTCTGGTACATTAGAAACTAGTCTCTGGCATTTTCCAAATTTGGATTGTCAGTGTAGCTGGTCATTAAAGGATGTGCAGAAGATGTATGAGTGACAACCACATTGAACTTAACATGAAATAATTAGGATCCATTTGACTTTCAAATATACTGCAATGTCTAGAGAGTGTTCTGATAGGTTTACAATACATACGCACACTTGCTCTTGGGAAAAATTAATTAGAATTAACATACACTGAGCTGACTTGCCCTCTTACAATTAGGGTGAGCAACTAAATTAGTATTTGTTTTCACACACTGGATCTGACACTTCTATATATTCTTCTCCAGTGCCATTTCTGAGCATTGAATCTTGTATTTGCTCTCTTTCAGTCTACCTAGGAACAAACGAAAACAGTAATGCACATATACTGGACTAAGGAAGAACACATACAATACCACCTCTCCAAAAACCAGACCAAAGTAAGTATAACAGCACAAAGCTATAAGCTATGAAGAAATTATAAGAAGATTTGAAAAATAGAAAATCTAATGACTATATACATGGTAAGAATTCATAAAGCTGACAATACGACTGAGAAATAGCTAGAAAAGAAAATAATGTCATGAAGTCCATGGCCCGAACTCTGAAGAACTTATAAAGGTAATACAGGTAATAGGTATAATAAACTTACATAGACAAAATATTTATGTTGTAATTGTTATGTAACTATATATATCCATATACATTATATATAAATATAGCATAAAAGGGCTATATAGGAAGTACCAGTCCTACTGAAGATTGGAGCTTCATCGTGTATTTATTGTAAAGATCATTAACCAATTAAAACATGCATGATAGCTGATGATTTTTAGTCTGATGATAAAATGTATATTAAGAACCAGTTAAGGTGAATGACTCTGAATTCTTTAAATTCAAGATTGTTTGAACTCTGGTATAGCTGTGCACAAGGATTACTGGTGTACAGGGCTGAGCTTGCTACTTATGTATTGTCTAAACAAAAGAAGCCTGTATGACAAATCAAGTGTTGAGTCAAACATTTGGCTAAAAGAGGGTTGAGGGAGACTGCTCGCTGAAAGAAGTGGAACAAGAATGCTGTGGAGCAACCGTGGCTTCCAAAAACCTGGTGGCCCTTCACTTATGAGTTCCAGATGTCTGAGTCCTGCTGCAAGCTGGTTGCCTCTTGATGGCCATTCCCCTACAAATGGCCAAAGTCAGCAGACTAGTCATAAAAGCCATGGTCTACCGGTGCTCTGGAGATGACAGGTATGAACTATATAATGTCAGAACCAGTGTGTCAAAGCAAATATTGATTTTGTTGCTCACACTAATATATGGGAGAGATCAGTTCAGTGAATATTAATCTAATTACTCCTATCCCCAGGAGCAAGTTTTATGGTCATATACTTTGCATGTGAATTCACTACAGGGCATAGTTAAGATTGCTCGAATGCCTTAATTGCTTCTCAATATCTTAATGTGCTTGGATATTCTTTAATTTAACATTGACTCTGAATTGTCTGGGTTATAATTCTCACTATAATTGCAGCATTCCTGTAACAAAGTTTATTGTAAATTATGGATATGTGCTGTTAACCTTGACTTCAATTTACCATGACTTTTGTCTGGAAACTATGTGGAGAACTGGGGCCAAGTGCCCAGCTGATGTATAGCCACTTACCTCGAGCTGAGCTAAAAAAGCTATGCTGACTTAGATGATACATTGTATTGCCAGCTCTAAACACTGACTAAACTATACAATAACACTGTGCACATTATGAATATTAATAAAGTTAGAAGAGTTACTTGTTTTCTCGCATTGATTTCCAATCTTGAACTCACCTGGTTTGGAGCTACCATTTTATTGTCATTGCACTGAAATCAATGAAACATTCAGAGGTATCCAAAACATTATGAATCACTACAGACACATTACATACTTGCAAATCACAGAAGAAGCTGCCAACGTATAATTAATGTGCTCAAGAGTCTTTTAAAAATCACCAAATGCTTGGTCACTTAGCAAATAACCTCTCAACAATTTTCAAAGCGGGGTGTGTGTGTTTGTAGTAAACAAAATATTTCACTGTTAAATTAGTTAGAATGTAGGTGAGAAGGCATCTTTAAATCTATCACCACTGCCAAGAGGAAATAAGGATGTTTTCATTTATTTATAAATACTCGTGAGAATGTTGATTGCTGGGAAGACTTACTCACTTAAAGAAATTTGATATAAAAACCATTTTATTTTGGTGTAATGAGTAGAGATGGCCACATCAAATATTTATAATGATAGAAATGATAGAAAAATTGCAGTATGAGATCAAGATTTTAGATAAACATTTTTTTCTTGCTAACAGTCTTGATGACTGCTTCATGCAGTCATTAAGTCTAGGAAATTTAGCCTCTGATTCCTTGGTATAAGTTTTCATTCAGCCATGACAGCATGTGAATGTATTCACAGTAACTACCTGGTACATACTTTTCAGAATAGTAATTAAGGGACTTTTTATGTCTTAGAACATGTTTTTACTTTTGATTAACTATTTTTAGAAATGGTGCAACTTGTTCCAAAAGTGACTGAGAAAAATACTTTGGCATATTTTTCAAGAAGTTAAATGGATGAAATATTTTTCCTCCAATTATATTGATTTGTATTTCAGAATATACAAATGTATACTTTTATGATTTGATCCCCTTAAAAGCCCTGTGGTGGCAATTACACCAAAGTAGCTAACTTTGCAAAAATTAAGAATGATTTAGGATGATTTTGTACATCCAATGTTTAGGTGATCCAATCTGATGGCAATTAAAAAATCATTGCTTTCACAAAAACATTTATTTGCTAACTTCTATAAATCAAATCTTTTCAAAATGAATCTGGCATAAAAATGGAGGCATCTAAAATGACAGTATCTTAAAAAAATGGCCTTATGAATGCCACTTAATGGATGCATCAAATCAATGAAGAACAGTTTCCCATTCTAGAAAAGTCATGGGTTACGACTCTGCATTGTGCTTTCACATAATTAAGTCACACCACAAAAGATTTTTCATATTCAAGTTACATGAAATCCTCAAGAATGAAAGTCCTAAAAAAGTTAGATGTTTTTTGAAAAAATTTTCTGAAGCATGTAAACATAAATAGTTTTTAATTTTTTTAGAGATAATACTGACATATCCGATAGAAAAAAACAGCCACTTTCACTAAAAAAATTAAGTTCAGTCATCTTTTAAAGGAAAAAAATGATAGTAATATATAATGACATATTCCTCGTGCCCACCGGTTCACATTTTTTTTCTATTTTTTTGGAAGTATCGTCATTGTGAAATGCCAGCATCAACTCATAATACAGTTAGAAACTTACCTTCGTATAAACTGCATGGCTTCCTTTGTCAGTCTCTGCGTAAGGTTCTCATAGGATAGTGGTTGCTGGATAATCTGATGGTCCCTCATTAAGAAGCAGTTCAAGTGTCGAAAATGATAAAAGAAAAAAATCAAAACCGCAAGTGAAATAGCGGTTATTAACAAGCAGTAACCCAATGCTTGGAAAGGTACTTTGAGAAGGCCAATGTACTGCACTATTGCCAAGGAGACCAGGGTGATTCCAGTGATTTGGATTGGGATGACAAGGGATTTCTGAACCCCTTTTAAAAATACGCTGCCTTGGCCAGGTTTGCAGTCTCTAAAATTGGTCACGGTAAGCCCATAAAAGTAATCAAATCCATGACTGAGGGGGTGGTGACAGAAGTCATTACTGCTTTCACAGTTCATCCCAAGATGCCACTTTCCTACAAAGAGAAGGACAGGGAGTATTTTTGTAGTTAAATCATCAAACTTATAAAGTATTCCAAACATGAAACTGTCACTATCTGACTGATATCCCCCCACCTCCAGCATTTATTGTGTGGATTCCTATTTTCTATCTAATCTTTCTTTATGCCTTCATCAAAGACTTTGTTTCATGTCTGCCTCTTTGTTTTAGTTAGAAATAGTTTGGCACAGCTCCTGATGGAGACCATTAAATTCTGAGTGGGCTAGCAGGTCACTGAAGAGCAACAGAGCCCTAAGAGATAGTTAACTTTGAAAATGAAGCCTCTGTGCATGTGTAGTTACGTAGTCATAAGAAAATGCCATTTTGTAGCAGCTACTGCTTTCTTCAGAAGAGCCAATATGGAGTACAAAATATCTTTTCTGAAATTTTTCTGGCAAATCATTCACATTTGGCTACTTTAAAAAAAAAAGAAGAAAACAGTAACAAACAGCAAATAAATCAAGAATAGTGAAATTACCAAGGCATTTATTATTTAAATGAGTGCAGAATCTCTGAAATTGCCAATCTCCCTCAATATATACATATATATATAGCGAGGGAGATTTTAATATATATATTTTTTATATATATATATAAAAATAAAAAAAGAAACAACAGTAACAAGTAAAGTACTGCCAAATACTATCTGTCACAGCATTTTGTCTCACTAGGAAATCACTCTAATTCTGCAATAATGTTGGACACTGACTGACACAAGAAAACAGTGAGTCTGATTTGCATTATACTAGCGTAATCTATGTTCATGCTGATTACAGGAAGTATCTAGATAATTTGTTCTATGACGCAGGTACAACCCCTTACCATATGTTTATGCATTGCTTAGTGCAACAGACCTAACTGTTTGGTAGCTGTTACTTAAATTCAAATGCATAATTTAAAATAATTCAAAATCAGTAAAGCCTATTGACACAAATTATGGCTAGAGCTATGCTCTTTCGTCTCAGCAAAGAAACATGTTGAGTATTTGACAAAACATGTCACCCTTGACAAAACAGATGACAATATATATTGCTGGGCCAAATTTTATTTATTTTTTCTAAATCAAATACCTAAACATGACCAGCGTAATTCAGGGGTTGTGAACTTAAAATAAACAACCAAAAAAGCCCCACAAACCCAGTAAGTCCTCAACTCCATAACCTAGCCCAAAGAAATTTGAAATATTTTGTTCTAGAGACTTCAGGATACACAAGGTAGAAAGTACATGAAAGGAAAAGAACATAAACAGCATTTTCCCCTTTCCTGAACCATCCCAGCTTTTACACATCTGTAAGAAAGAGTCCTGATGCAGGCAGTCCTGAGCATCTCCCGGGTCTAGAAAGCAGCACATTCATCCTGCACTTCTGCCTTTGGGAATGACAAATGCATGTACTGCAGTACCAAAGAGGGTGGAGATGGGGGTCACTTCTGATTTTTTCAAATAGTACCTAGTAAATGGGCTCAATGTCATTATTTCTCTTTCACAAACGACAGAACTAAGGTATGGGATGGGAACGCGTGAATGTAAGTTCACCAGTCAGCAAAGGTGGAGAAAAAAATCACAGAAATATTGAGCCCAACTGAATTCTTGGCTGAGTCCAGTTCTCCTTGTACATCTCTTGATGGTCTTAGGTTAGAAATACCTTCTGTATATCACAGAAGCAGATATAAAAGCATTTTCAGGTCTGCTTATGTGCCAGTGAAATGGAGGCCTCTACAGCCTTCCCATCCCATCAGAAGTTTTCCCACTTACCGTCAGATGGCCCCTCACCTGAGGCGGCATTCTGCTTTCTGCGGGCAGAATCGCTCTCGTCACTACTTTTGACACGGTCCAGTGAACGTTATTGTGGGTGATTACAAAAACAGCAATGCAGACCACATACTGAATTTTTAGATGTTATAATGGTGCCATAAAGGGCTAGCTAAGACTGCAACTCTAAATTTCATTCTCAGCAAGCAAAGACACAGGTTTTGGAAAATAAATGCTTCAATGTTTTCTCTTAGGTTTACAGGACTGCCATTCTGGAGTAATCGTAGAGCCAGATGTGTAGCAAGGTGAGCATGAAACAACTCTCATCAAGTTACATAACTGAAATTAAAGTAGAGGCTTATAATCACAAATATAAATGATCTTCAAGCTTTAATTTCTAATTTTTCGCTGTTATTTGTTAATCTCAAAGCACCAATAATTCAGTAAAAAGATATGAAAAAGAAACCCAAACAAATTAAATATACTTTCAAGGTAATTTATTATGATATAAAGAATTTTCTTTAAACTGGATAAAACTAGACATTGCAAGCCAGGACAGAAGAATCTTGCAACAACAAATTAGTACAGGGGAAAATATAGGACCTATTTTTATCGAAAGGGTTTTCGCAAGCACAACAAATTGTTCAATGTCAGAATGAACTTGGGTCTCAAAGAAAGATTTTTTCAGAAGCAATTTAAGCCAAACAAAGCCGACAGCAGGTTAGCTGGGAAAAGCAACAGAAGCACTGGTTCAAATTATATCGGCAGCTGTGACGGAAAGACATAATTGCCATTCTCAAATGGCTGACGAGGTAGAGGGTTTTGATAGATCCTGCACTACTCTGAAAAAGCAAGTGATGACTGGGACTACAACACATGTTTTGTTTCATTCCTTGTGACAATAACCCCTGTCTTGAGCAGATTATTGTAATGTGCTTTAAGCTCTGGGGCCCTTCTGAATCTGAGAGCACTGCAAAATGCTCTCACCTCTTTGCCAAGCGAAGCTTCATAGTCTGGACACTTCACACAAGCATCATATGGATTTCAGCAGATTCTACCAAGCTTTTGAGTGAAATTTATGCTGTTAATTGTAAATCATGAGTACCTTCATAGTTTGAGACCTAGGCTTTTTTGCCTCTCCTTTGGCCACAATTAAGATTTCTGCAGAGCAAAAGCAATGCAATGAAAGGCAAGTGGAAATGAGAGGCAAGTCCTATTCAGCCAAGAAACTTAATTTGGAACTCAGTTTTTCAAAACCCAGAATGCTGGAAAGGCTGCAAAAATCCATGTTTCCCCTCCACTTTCCCCTCAGACAACTGAAAAGGGAGCAGACTGAAGACCCAGTTGTATACAATGATATATTTCTTTTGGTATGATTTTGTGCTCTTCAGGTACATGGTAAGATGCAAGATGCAAACAGAAATATTTTATGTGCTCAAAGAAATATATTTATGTAAAGTACATAGCAATAATAATATAAAGTATATATGCATATATTATTAATACGGTCAGATTTTAAGCTGTTCTGTTAATAACTGTTCTATTAATCCTACTCCATAAACTCAGCTGATCTTGTATTGGACACATCATTACTGTGATGCGTCCAAATATTACACCACCTTATTCTGGAGGAAAGATACAAGTCCCAGTTTAACCATTAGCATTTTAAACTTTGGAGATAAGCTACATAGGTGGATTTTAAATTTCTCTGGATGCTAGACAACACACTGGATAACAGTAGTGAGGAAAAGTTGACCTTTACTCAACTGTAATCAAGTATAGCAGTAGTTAAAATAATACCCATCTACCTTCAGTGGAATTTCTGCATTACGAATAGCTATTTCCTACAAAACTTCAACATTTCTTGCTACTCTCCAGGATCCTTAACTGGTGAAATATTACATATTCAACGCATCTGCCTTTTTTGAGAAAACTTGGTTTTGTTGCAGATCTGACTGTGTCTCTTCCTGCCAGATCTATTGGATGTCACCTTTTTTGTGTCGCAGGGGAAAAACAATGAAGTAAAAAAGTGTATACATAAAGTAGATTTATAGCTAAAATATATTTAGGGAAGTATCAAGCAAGAGGAGGCATATACTCAGAGGAGGGCAAAAAATTAAAAAAGAAAGGAAAATGCATTTAGAGAAGAAAAAAATGTCCTTAGAGAGTAAAGGGGAGAGAAACTTGGCAAAAAAAAAAGAAGTGACAGTACAGGCTTGAGGAACTGAAAGGCTTCAAATTACCCTTATGCCAATCCATCACTGGCGCAGGATTTGACAATTAATTGTTTGGGAACTGCTGAGTTAGACTGAACTAAGCAAAGACTCCCTGACCTAGACCAATATGATGTGATAAGAATACCAGCAGAGGCAGAAAATGGGCTGGTTGGGAATCAGAGTCTGCCTATCTAGTCTTCAAATCTATGTAATTTTTCTTTTTGTCATTTACATATGCTTTATCCTTAATTTTAATGCACTTCTTGATTTTTGGAAGCCTTCATTATACTCTGAGGATATGGTAATATTACATCTTATGGTTTCATAGCTATCATTCAGGCCACTTGGAAGAATTGTTCATTAAGCATCATGGAGATAACTTCTGGAGATCTAAGTGGCAAGCTGTCATGTTGCAGTGAAAGTAGTTAAAAAAAGAACATTAACTAGGTCAGCCCCAGAAAATGAGTTGTATTACAGTGCTTGTTACAAACAGAAAAATGATTTTTTTGCAGTCTTTAATTGAATATGGAGCAATAGGAATTAACTCCATGATGAACATGACAAACTATGAATGTTTTTTTTGCACTATGGTTCAAATATACCTGCACTAAATATACTTCTGCTAAGATTTTCTGGTTTTCTGTTTTGAATCTGTCAGGACATCAAGGTATTTTGTACTTTCTAAGACTGGGGTATAGCTAAGTAGGATTTTTAGTCAGGAACTTCGACATTGGTTATCTACATAATGTAGATATTTTTTGAACAGTGCTGTGAATTGTAAGCCTTGCTAAACAGCCTGATTTTTTAAACAAAAATTACTCCCCAAATTGCAAGCTTTTGTTACATTTAAAAATCAAATTGGGTACATCCATCATCTAAATTAATGTAGTAACATTCTGGTATGATGCTCTCTAAACAACTATTTCCTGGCAGTTCCAGTACAGAAATACATTATGTAATACAAGTTGTATTTCACAAAAATCTTCTAAAATGGAAGCAGTGTGGAATAAGTTAGTGGCCAAATTAGGAAAAAAAAAAAATCACATTATTTAAATGTTATGCCTTTATGATATTCATTCCAATTCTGTTTAATATTCATCTAGTGGGATTCCTTTTACCCATCACTGGATATTTATGCTGCAGTTAGTTGTCTGAACTATCTTTTTAATGAGAGAGAAACACATTTTTATACTAAACATCTACCACAGGATGAGACAAATTTCCTAGAAATGCTGATTTCTCTCTGATGACTAAGAAGAGAATCCAGACGGTTAGCCCAGGTACTGCATTATCTACTTTATGGATATTCGAAAACTGGTGAAATGAATCCCACCACTGTGCTGACTTGTTCCCTGTGATCGATCCCGCATTGTCTCTCTCTTGCAATCAAACTCCTATTTATACTGAAAACTTTTCAAGAGCTTGACTAATTTTAAATTTGTTCATCATGTTTCTTCAGTACCTTGCACAATGAGACTGTAACTACACAAGTGAATTAGGCATACTTACCTGATTAGTGTTTCACATATGCGTGGGAATGTGCTCAGCTTTGTGCCAGAAAGATAAACTCATTGTGCTGTGGGGGAAAGAAGCTTAATAGCCTATATGGAAAGCTAATGTTCTTTCGATTGAAATGAACGAAAAATAATGCTGTGTATGTATGCAATTTTACCTATTAGAGCTGTTGCATAACCTCTCTGCTTCAGGAGTTTGGAAAAAGTTATTTCTTCAGAAGGAAGACCCCCAGAAGAGGCAGAAAATAAGAAGACACCAACTCGTGAGAAGGCAGCCATTCCTAAATACAATGAAAATGAATGAGACTTGGGTAATATAGTAAAATAATTTCTATTCATTCTTTCTGCATGCACTTTTTTGCTTTAGGTGGAATCACTTAAATGACATATTACCACCAGACACTAAATGTTGCAAGTGGCAGATACAATCATCTATTTAGCTAAGTGAGGTCACTTCTGTATCAACAATAGAAATTGAGAAGTGGAGAAAAAATTATCTGCTTATAACCTTGGGGCCAGCCATCACATAAACAGCTTCAGTCCATTCTGTAGATGTTCTAAGGTATAACATATCTGAAAGAAGTTGAGCTTGCATAGTTTATTTTTCTTGTACATGGGGACAGAATGGAGCTGAGGACTAAGCGAGAACTCCCAAGTTCTACTCTCAGAACTTCCACTCTCTTCATACGTGGTTTTCTACAAGCCTTTAAGGTTATTTGAGAGAAGGCAGTTGAAATAGGGCAGTCTTACAGCTGGGCATGTAAATATCATGAGGTCAAAAAAGAGCAACAGAGAGTCTGATTCTGGAAACAGAGTGGCTAGGGCACTCAGCTTTGATGGGAGAGGACCAGTGCTCCAGTGGCATGAAGACACATGATTCAATGCACACAGAGTGCATTAAAGCAACATCAGGTATCAGCTAACAAGACAACATCTAAATAAGGCACAGTAACTTCTATATACTCAGAGCCTGAGGAACACAAACGTGAGCTTATAAATTACTCTCAGGATGAGGAACTTGAGAGCTCAGGTTCATGAAAATTAGATTACTAGGATTCCAGATGAGAGCTGGCTCCAAGTATAGACAGACAGAACACAGAGTATCTATGCAAATCTGTGCAGATGTATCTTCAGGAAGACTGAATTACGCAACTGGATGATTGCAGTGCCAAAGTTACATGACTGATGTAGACAACCAGAATCTTCCCTCAGGTATCCCTTGTGGTTAGATGAGAAAAAGACTTGTTAAACTGGTTTATTAAAGAGAGCTCAACCTACCCTTCAAATGTTGACTTCAGTTTTTCACCCCAGCTAGTTTTATTGATCACACTTTAGGTAGTTTTAGTCATCTATACATACCTATACTTTATTTATTAAATATTTATTTATATTTATTTTTATGTACTTCAGTCTCTTGTAACTGAAATCAGTGTCATTCCCTTAAGCTACCAGAATGACAGTACAGAACCTTGATTTTTTTTTTTTATCATTACCTTTCTCTGAGTTTGTGTCTCATCAAATACTGCATTTTGGAATATTTTTCTTCAGCTTTATTAGCAGGAGTTTTAAATTTCTAAAATTTTTTCCACGTCATGATTCTAGTATCTTCTGTAACAATCCTTTACTAGTTCTTCAATGATGCTTGGAAGTAGTCCATATTTAGCAATTTTGTAACTTAATTAAGACAAAGTTCAATTTTTGCACCTATATGGAAATGATTAGGTATGACTGAGAGCAGATCAGTTAAGAAAAAAAATCAGTTCAAATGCTAATTTTTCAGAAATAAGAACAAGGATCGTAATGGAAAGTGACCTGTGGCTTCACCTACACTACATATTAATAGCAATATAGCTGTAACAGGTATATAAAATTTTCCTTTGCAGCTGAATGTAGTGGAAAATTTAGCAAGTTATATTAGCTGGCACTTTTGCAGAAGCTTGTTACTTGATTTGAATGAGCACGAACATATCAAGTAGGCTCCAGAGTCTTGCTTTGCTTTCATTCCCAGAAGCAAGGACAGGATGTTTTATCACTAATGAACAAGTGATCTGATTAATGTATAATGATCCTTGCTAAAAATGATGTTAAGGGAATGTTAAAGTTGCATGGCTAAGCACTAAGGGGTTCAGTCCCAGCACACTAAAATAAACAGACTGGATCTTCACTGACTCAAATGGGCTTTGGATCAGGTACTTTAAAAGAAAGACAAGTTATTAAATGCACGTATTCTTAGGATACTTAACACTGTGTATGGGTAGATATGGAACAAAAATACTTAGAAAGAAAGGAGACCTTTTGCTTTCTTCTTCCCAGTTTTAAGGGCTGCTGGCATAATTAATGAACAGTCCTTCCTGTCTGCCCTGCCCCCCCGCCATAAAAATAACAATTTGTCTAAACCAAAAGGTTTTGTAGAAACAGAAATGTCTAAGCAGAATGATTTGCACTGCATTCTTCCACTGTGTCTTTCTAGATGCATCTCTGTGATGTTCAACACTCAGGCTGCCCACCAACATCCTGGGAGCAGCCTGAATGCAACTGGGGAGGTAGGCAAAGAGCCCATGGTCATTTGGACAGTGGAGGAAGTTGATGGAATTTGTCTGCTCCTTACATTAAATAACCACAATCAGATTTTTTTCTCAGTATTTAAAAAAAAATCTTCTTCTCAATAAAAAAAGCTTTATTTTTGTGTTAACTCTTCTGAAATGTGAAAATTTCCCATATACAGGGAAAATTTCAAATGTTGATGAACTCTGCTGAGCTTGAGTAGTCACTGAAATGAGTACCTAACCCAGTAATGATAAAGATATCAAGAAAGGCCAGAGAAAAAAATGTATACAGTTTACTGCAAATAAAATACGATATTTATATATAAATAAAGTAATGGGATTTTACCTGATCTGATAGGATATCGCCCTGTCAGGAAAGCTGCCCTGCTTGGAGTACAAAGTGGGGATGCTGCTATATGCTGAGTAAGTGTCACTCCTTCCTCTGCTAGCCTGTCAATATTAGAGGTTCTAGAAAAACATAAGCAGGAAAAAAAAAAAAAAAAGAATACACAAAGATGATTATCTGGAAATGGGCAAGGTGAGATCAAGGCATCCGAGGCAAAAACTATCAGGAAAATCAAGTTAACACTTACTGTATGCAAATTATCAAAACCATGGTGGTGTTGCAATTCTAAATACTATCATGTCAAATATTTTTAATTAGGTGTCAACACTGAACTGAGACACTATGGCATTGTGCCAAAAATCTTTTTCCCCACTTTCATCTACTCTTCATGGCCAGTACTAAACTGTGACACCTGGATGTATTGTATTGCAACCCTTTTTAATGTATTCTTTGACCCAGAACTGTAATTTTGCTACTTACATGGCCTTTCTGCTTCAGCAATGGGGAGAGGAGAGACTGGATAAAGGTTGTACTTCCTTAATCCCTACTTGGTGTCACTTCTGTCTTTCCCCAGCAGAAGTTTTTTGGGGTAGGGGTAATGTTGTGTGGTGGTATCAGTTATTAGGGGAGATTCAAACACTTATGACTGCATTAGGCTCCATATTAACTATGCTTACATGTCTGATATGACTATGTCTGCAATATTAGACCCAGGAGCACATCCAAGTTTCCAAAGCTGCATGGGAAACTTGTCTGTGACGTGGCTCATCATGCAGATGAAAATTGGTTCCTGCAGGAAGAAGTCCTGTGCCCTTGGTTCTACAGAAAAAAATGAGGAATGCAGACTGACCAGGAGCTGCAGCATGCTCTAATAGGTCCCTGACCGGGGAGATTAATGACCATAACCTCAAGGCACACTAGTGCTCCCATCATCTAAGTCTGAATAGTCAGAAACATTAATTTTACAACAGACTTCTTTGCTATCTATAGCATCACCTACTGATAACAAGCAATATGATGAGATTTCTTCATACTCCAAAGGTCTAATTCTGAATTCTCACATCAGAGAACATACATCTTGGAGCAGTTCTGGTCCTTGTGAGGGGAATGATCCAAGCATCAGTGTTGTATATACTTTCTTCCTGTTTAAAATTAAGCTGTAACTTGAGTTCTTCTTTTTTTTTTTGAGTTTGAATTACAAGGAGTTTTTACTTCTAACTAACTTCAGCAGGAACAAGAATATTTAACACTTGACAGGATGGTGCTTTTAGTCTGAACGTTTTATTTAACTTGATCAAAGACTTTGCACCACTAAAACACAATGACTAGGTACAACTTGTGCTGTTTACACAACCATCATACCTCAGCTGGTAGTAAGGATCATACTGGGAACACTGCTGAATTACTCAGGTATATTAACATTTGTTTTAATGACTTTATTGACTACAGCATGAAGATAAATGAAGGAAAAAATCAGCACTTTCTTTCCAATTGGTTAGTGACAAGCTTATCTCCAATCATGAGTGCTTCAAAGTTGCGTCGTGTATTTTAAAAGAAAATTACTGATTATATTTTGCTTCTCTAGACCTACCCTTATTTGGTTGGTTGCACAATTCTCTGTTTATGATGCAGCTTTTCATCAGGATAAATACACCAGATAAGTCTTCTTTTCTTATTAAGAAAAGAAAACAAAGATTGAATATTCTGTTCTCTGGAAAGATTATTAACTTTGGTTACTTATGAAGAACCTAATCAAATCTCTGACTGTTTGGGGGTTTTTAACTTCACAAATCCATAGAAAAACTAAATATAAAGCTATGACTTCCCTGAATGTATCATCATACCTTAAGGTTCTGTTCCCATAACATCCCAGGTCTCCAATACCAAGATCATCAGCCATCAGTAAAATGACATTGGGATTGTGTGTTTTGACACTGTTTATGGCACACTGGCAAATTACTAGAAATAAAAGGAGTCTCATCTTCTTCCTGGTGTGTAAGAACAAGTGGAAAACGTAATAGACTTTTGTTAATTCAACTGCTAATCTAATTCCGTCCTATTATTGCCCTGGATTGCATAGTAGAAGAAAAAAAGAAAATGAGATGGTATATTTTTATTTGGCTTTTTTTTTCCTCAAGAGATTTTTTTAAACATTATTTTCTCTCCCATATTTCTTAAAAATAAAAATGCATCTTTAATATACAGCTAATTTTTCCTTCCATCCCTTTACACAGATAAAGCCTTTACGTAAAGACAAACAAGTAGTTAAAACCTCAGTGGCAATACTTTTGCATACACAGATACAGCAATAAACCATAAGAGCAAATAAGGCTTTTTTTTTTAGGTATAAATGTGATTTGAGGAACACAGAAACTGAAATCATTTAGGACCAAAATTTCCAAGGTTCATTGCAGAAAAAAACTTCATCATTCTCCTATTGAAGTAAATGACTGAATTTCTCTTCAACAAGGGAAAAAAAAAAAGCCAGTTTGAGTTTCTTGACAGGAATAAGCATTACAGAAAAGGGGGTGAAGAGATGCACTATGAAATTATTGAAAGGAATGTTTAAGAAAAAGCTCTTCACAAACATTCTAAATGTCAGGGCCTATAGAAAAATTATGTAAAAATATTTGATATAGTATCACAATGTTCAATAAACAATGCTCATGCTGTATCCAACTTAAAACAGGAAGAATGTATTATTGTACACAATACTACATACCATTACATGCTTTTTTGATAAAAGCACAGTCTATTTGCAGATGTGCATGCTATTTAACCCAAACAGCACCTTGTCATAGCTGTTTAAACTGCATTGACTATGCCCTGGATAAAATTGAGTGCCTCTAGGCTGTGATGGACGGTGCCAGTCATATACATAAAAAAAGAACAAAGACTGTCCCTCCTTTGCCCCCAGTAATACTCCCACCTTTCCTGGATGCAGGCAGCCTTTTTCAAATGCAGATGAGGCATGAGTCACACCCGCACTCTGGATTATGCCGGGACAAGAAGGAAAGTGGAGGAAACCAAGACTGAGGTAGAAATTTGAAAGTGAAAGAACTGGAAAAGGAACTAGAAACAAGAATTTGTTTCAGAGAGAATGGGGACAGCAGGTCAAGAAAGAAAAAACTTGTCAATCAGTGAGTTATGGTAGATAAAAGCAACTGGAGAGAAGATAAAGAAGCCAGAACTGGAAGAGCTGGTACAAAGAGACCAGACATCAAGAGAGACAGATTCATAAATCAGTGAGGTGTGGTGGGTAAAAGCATCTGTAGCAAAGATGAAGTAGTCAGAACTAGAGGAGCTTGCACCAACTTGAATAAAGAGCAAGAAGGGAAGCTTGAGACCCAGCTGGAATGAGAATTGCAGGCTGAAATGAGAAGAAATGGTAGAGGGTTTAAGAAACTGGAAGGGATAGCATGACAGTGGATAGGAAAACAAATTGAGGAAAAGAGGCGAGAGAACTGGGAGTGTCTGGGATGAAAGAGCTGAGGAGTTATGATTAAGACAGATGAAGAGAACTGATTGGAAATAGCCTGGGCAGATAAGACTTGGGACTGACACAAGTGAGAAGAGATCAGAATAGCAGGGATCAACAAACACGGACTGGGACTTCTGATTCCCAACCTTCATTATTGCCATTCTGTCAAAAAGTATAGGTGCAAAGAGGATTTTAACTCCTTTAGTGCTTGTTCACATACAGATAAAACACTAAGTATATTAGCTGATTTCTACTGCTTAACATACTCTTTATAACCCATTGACCTCACTTTGATGACAACAGTTCTGGTTTAGACTTCAGCCGGCAACATCTAAAGATCCCAGCCTTATCACTGTGGCAACAGACCATTCCCCGGTTTACTCCATGGGAAGCAATCTACTTCATTTCAGACATGGAAAACACATACGCAAACTTTTAAGACTAAAACACTAAATGCAGTTGTGCTTGGTGGGATGCATCTAACCAACGCTTCATCAAATTACCATACTAATGAAGCTGGGTAGCACCTGCCACAGTACAGACTTCTAATCTGCGCGAGAGATGTACCTTTATTCCCTGAAAGGAAAAACAAGCATGAATTGCTTCCCACCCTTGCAAGAGAACAACTAACATGCTGACCCCATAGGATGGGAACAACCTGCTGCCTTATCTCATGTTCCTATTCCACTGTTCAGACTGCGAGGGCCTCAAGGCCTATGGTAATAGGGATGTTGAAAAGGGTGACATATACGTTGGTGACATTATATAGAGTTGCATGGATGCTTGCAGGACCTGCACATTTATTTCATAGAATTACCGAGTGCCCTCAGTTTTGCTGTAGGCTTTGCATTGTCTGAATAAAACTTGGAAATATATATTCCTGCCACTAACAAACCCATCATTTTAAAGGTACAAAGTTAGCTGGTTTTGCAAGTTTTACAAACAGCAACTCCAAGGTTTAATTCAACTGGTACAAACAAAACATCCTGTGCTTTAATTAGAAGGTATGGAGCTATGGAGCGTAGTCTTTTTCAATGTGTATGGGGTCTTTAGCTGCTAATGAACAAAGCAAATTAATTTTCCTTTTACTGAGCAAAGTTACTGTGGGAAAACAGAGTAGTAGCTGTATTTTATTTTCCAGAAAGAAAGAAATCTAAAAAATGAGTGAAATATCTTAGAAATTAACTGACTACAATTTATCTGAATTTTAAAGCGATTTCAAGTCTGTGTAGAGATATCAGCAGGAAAACAACCTATTCACCAAAATACCTACGAAAATTAATCACCTTGGTCAAACTTTATAATCTTCTGCTGTATATGTTATACAGACTTTTCATATAATATTTTAAATAAATCTACACAGCAAAGTTAACAATAGCTGTGCTCAATATCAACTGGATCACTGTCATTTGGAAAGTGGCTGAAAATCTTACTGTCTGGATCTATTCCTGCAGAAGTTAGCCTCATTTAGTACCTCCGTTTCTCATTTTGCAAATCAACAAAAAAAATGTTATTGAAAGATGCCTCTGATATAATATTGTTGGATACTCCTCCACTCTGAAGGAGTATCTGTAGACACTCTCACGCATTGGGCTGTTTGCCTCCACCTGATAACACGTCCCTGAAGTGGAATCAACAAGGAAACAGGAAAATAAAATAATCCCAACAACTCTGATTTCTCTGGTGTACTCTCTCTGCAGCAGACTTTAATGCATCTGGAAGGGATGTGCTTGGAAAGCAAGAAAAATTGGATGGATGAAATTGAGTGGAACGGACAACAGCAAAGAAATTTGGAGGAGTAAAAAGGGAAGGACATGAGAACAATGAAGCTCTGAGAATGCTGAGGCTCGTCTGTGTCACACCAGGGTTTTTAATGGTGAAAAGACAGGCATGTGCAGACCTAACATGAAAATGATTACACCAAATCAGATGAAGCTTCCACTTAACCTAGTATTTGGGTTACAACAGCAGCCAATCCAAATGCTTAAGGAAAGAATGTAAGAAACTTGGCAAGTATATTCTTTTACTAGTGCACCCTTCTAGCTTTTGGCAGTCAGCATTTAGGGTATTTTGGACAGGAGAGCACTGTACTCAATAGCTCTCCATGGATCTTTTTACCTTCATGGATTTGTTTTAGTCCATTTTGAACGAATTAACTTTGGTTTTGGTTTTTGGCATTGAACAAATTTGATTTTTTTTTACTTCCACAAGATGCTTTAGATGTTCCTGCAGTAGGGTTCAGCTTTGACAGCTTATGTTTTAGATTCAGGTGGCAACATTTTTCCTTAATTGCATGTAGGGCACATAAGGGCAATTTTTAATCTCTGCTTCACTTTCGCTGTGACATAATAGGACTAATAGTACCTTCTTTCTTCCCAAGGTGGCTGCTAAGTTGAATAGATTTAAGAAGTACCTAATTTCCTACAACAAGAGCCATATAAGAATTTGGATTTCACACATGCTATTTCAAACTACAATACTTCAATCATTACATATGAACCTACAGACATGCATACATACGTAGATGTGTTGATACACACATCTGCACATGTATGTGAGTGCATATACACACATATCCTACTTTTTCTACATATCTTCAGATTACATTTTGGGGATTCTAATACATATTTTCTATTTGTATTAAAAAAATTAAGTATAAATGTGTAAGAACAAATGGATGAAAACAAATAATAGCTATAATCCTCTCCTTGTTGGTATTTCAATGGATTTACCAAACAGTTATTTTAAGTTTTAGTTTTCTGCATTAAAAAATGTTGGCAGATCATACAGAAGCCAAAGAGCTGTCTTTTTCTCCACCACCACCCCTCAGGATAATTGGCTCAAGATATGGCTAGTTGTTTCATCCTTACCCTGATTACTAGAGACACATGCATCTCTTACAAGAACAATGATATGAAACTCTTTCAAAACCCTCTTCCCAACTGAATTATCCCAGCATTTTTATTCAGTTTGATTAAGCAATTTATCTCTAAACTACTCTTTTAATGTAACAGAATCCTTTGAGGAAAAGCTTAATATACTTTATCCTTGAAGGTATAGTATTTTCTGATGAAATAAGCAACATTTAAAGATATTCACCTCATTAAAAATGCTGTACTAGCCTTAGGTGGTATGCGCAAAAAAAAAAAAAAAAAAAAAAATTACCATGCCAGAAGTCCAAAAATTTCCCTAAGTCACAAAAATCACACTGTAAACAAACTAGAAGACAACCCTGCCCTCCATAAGCTTCTGCAAAGAGAAAATACCTCAGCTTCATGAGAAACAAAAAAGTAAGTTTTTAAATTGTAACAAATGGTGAAGTAATATTATATACTATTAATAATTTTCTGATATCAGCTTAATATTTGTTCAAATCTCTCAATTAATTCCTCTCTTACAGTTAAGTCATATCTGTTGCATCTTTTATGTCATATGACTGAGAAAAGAGAAATAAAACCATACGCTTCTGGCCTGCTCTGATGCTAATTCATTTAGACAAACATTATTTTGCATTTGCACCAAGGTAAGACAATGCAAAAAGTCAGTTACAGCATCCTAATTAATCACTGGTATCTCAATCTCAGTAATATGATTGCTTCTAATATTTATTTTTTATAGTGTAAATTCACTGGGTTTTAATGCTGATTTTTCAATATTTTGTTATTTCTCCTCCACCCTGGTAAGATACCTTCTCAGAATCCTCTCCAGCCCTCAGAGCCAGACATGCTCCTCTGGTTTCCTCAGGTCCAGGCACAGTTGATGTGCTTATTAGTTTGGGGTTTTTTTTTCTGGAAAACCTTAAGTGACGCAGGAATCTTCCATCCTACCTATTGGTTAGGCACTTCAGATTTTCAGTGCCAGATTAGGATGACTATTTGTTTCCCAGGTTGGAACTGATTCGTGTTCAGCCGTCTCACGGTATGGGCAAAGAGGGATGGGTCTGTCTGTATCTGTAAACCGATTATCTGTGTCCGTAAAAAAGCCAGAATGCTTTTCTGAGAAGTGCCATTAGATTTCAATATGCATCTTCAGGTAACTATGTACATAAATGAAAATCTGGATTTAATTTATTAAAAGTTGTCTCACTCCAAGACAGAAATTTCACTTAACATGAGCTGGGAAAAACACCAGAACAAATAACCATATTTCTTGTTCAAGCATGATTAATTACTGGGTCTGAATCAAACAGTGATGAAGCCACACAGCTTCCATCAGATATAGGTTCAATTTAGGTATCTTTTTAAAATGGTCTCTCAAGATTTTGCTAGTTTTATCTCAAGTAAATTACAGAACTTAATGGCATTTGTAAGAAATAATAAACATTATTTCTGGTAGTAAATTATAACCTGAATGGAAGATAAGATCCTATTTTGTGATATAATGCCATTATTTTATTTGTAATAAAAAAACCTGTATAATTACATACCCATATTAGACTACACACTCTTTTCTATGATTACTGTTTCACAATATTCCTTCTGTGAGTGAAATGCTCATTTGAAACTTAATTTTGAATATGTGCTCCGGTCAGCAATATAATGAAAGAGAACCACAAGATAACCCAGGTAGTCATCCTATTTGCCAGTTATGCACCATCCTGAGACAGAAAAATCTTTTCATTTAAAAAACAAAAAGCAAGCTGATCACGAGTAACTACTAGTGACTGTGTCACATCATTTCCTGGAAACCAGAGACAAGTGTTCCAAACAATTAAAAGAAATCTTTCAGATTCAGTAATTGCACATTACTGAATTGTGTGAGCATGTATGAAGGATGCAACTCTGCTCTGTCTTCACAGTTCACCACTTCACAAGGATTTTAGGTCTGTATCTCTCTGCATACATTTTGTGTTTAGCATAAACATATAATAAATTACTGTTAGATGTTGATGGAACAGAATGATTAGAGAGATGAGAAAGCTTCGTTTCTGAAATCCGTACCAACTTCAGTAAATATTACATGATGCTGACTGACAACATGTGTAAAGCTGTTGACATGCAATTACTAAGTATGTTTTAATGTGTATGCCTATTAGAATAAGAACTTTATAATGCTATATTAACAATGTAACATGATGCTTACATACTTTGAGGGCTTAGCTAAACTCATCCATGATATCTAGCTTAATTAATAGTTTTGAAAGCTTTGAGTCAGGTTTTTTTTTTTTAATATACCAGAGCTAGATGATGTGTGAAATGACTATTTTTGACACTGCCTTTTTCAAGAGTGTCAAACAGACAGGAGGAAGAAGATCTTGTGTGACTAAAACTTTGTACTTCTGTTTTTATGATAAGCAAGCAGATAAAGACTGTACAGCTCTGCAGGACTGTGAGTCTTACACATGGAATTAACGGAAGAGTTTTGTTATGTCCATTTGAATTGCACCAACATATAGACCATAGCTTCATCTCGTTGACTGGTTACAGTCTCTTCACCTTCACCAAACTATAGCCAAACTGGTCTCTTCCAAGTTTCCAATCACATTCAAAGTAATGGTCCACAAAATGTTTAATAAAGGAAAAACAAAAAGTCTAATTACACATAACATCGGACTAAGACACTGAACTCCACCAATACATTGCCTTCACTGGGGTAGTGCACAGATGTGAAGGCTGGTATGTAAGTCCGGCTGTAAGTCTTTGGAGGGACAGTAAGACAAATGGCCAACCACTTAACACTAGATTTTAATTTCATTCAATTTGAAAGCAGTTTCTAAGCCTTTTTCACTGAAATGGTAGGTTTTAAATGCCTATCTGAGGAAAACATGAAACCTAACAGGAGAAAAAAAACACCTTAAAAACCCCCAAACCCCCATCTCCCTCCCCCGAGTTAAGCACTGGCATCCCCTGGAGCCTGTCAAGATCAAAGCTTTGGATTTTATAACACAGTATTATTGCATTTTCCTCTATCTACAACCACTTTGACTAGAAAAGTGGTTTACCAGAGAAATTGCAGTGAAATGGCCAGTTAGTTTTTCTTTGCTACATGAAGCTAGCAAGCAGCACATCAGTAAAATGATCCAGTATGTTATACTATTTCCAAAAGGATGTTTCATTTAAAGAGAGGTTGCATTTCCATTAATTTGTTCTCAAAGTGTGGGATTATTATTTTTAAAACAGCTCTATTGTTATTTATACTTGCATTATGGTAACACTCAAGGGCTCTCTGTAGAGTTGACTGTACCAGATATAAAAATTGAGAAAAGGCTGCATTCAGCCAATATTAATTTTACCCACGTAGAAGTTAAATGCCTAGATGGCCCATATCAACTAGGCACTCACGGTCCAAACAAATCCATCTGAATTTATTCACCTTAAAGTTATGCATTTAGCCTGAGCTAATTATCTAGGCTTCCTCCCTAATTAATAGGAAGAGACAGGCACCTTAAGAGGATGATTCATCTCTTCTTAAGATTGGTATAATGAAATGTTGAAAGTGATGCTCATGATCTTTTTCCACTAACTAGAAAGAGAACCTAAACATCTAGTTGAGACTAGATATATACAAAAGGATTAAAGTTACATGAAGTAAATCCCACCTTGATGGTGAATTGCCTGTGTGTGCTCAGCATAAACTATGGAAAAACAACTTTGTGTAATAAACCACCACTACGCTTTTTTCAGTTAGTATAACATACTCTACCAAACTTACTGGCCTAACAGTTCGTTACTCTCTAATTCCACTGAAATCTGAGAACGAGGGACAACTCTTCATGAGTTTTAGTTGCAAAATTTTGCTCCAAGGGATGCATGTTAAGTATTTTTCCTTTCCAGACTGTGTAGCAATCTTCTCTTTCATTACTCTCAAACAAAAGATATTTGATATAAGAGTAATTACATCCAACAGCAAGGATTACTTTATGGGCATATTGGTAATTCTCTGATTGAAGTCAGCTATAGCCAACCCTGTATTCAGGTTACGATCACCAGTCTGATCAGACAAATAAACTTTTTCTCTTACAGAGTTCTGACAGAATGGAAATTACATTCCCCACTGTTACTCAAGCCAGATGATATTGCAAGGAAGCTGTTGTGAGAGGTGACCAACCAAGAGACGGCGAGCTCAGCCTGACTGGTTCACAGCCTACTCCCTGCTGCCCTCTTCCCTAAGGGCTACACACACGCAAGGCAACCAAAACAGAAGCCATTACCTTCTTTCGTGAGCTCCCCGTCACAGGAGAAAAACCACTTTGGCTTCTGACGTATAACAAGAACAAGTCTGTTAACGTGCAGGGGCACTGTCCAGAAATTCACACCGGTAGCGTACATTTTGGTCATGTCACTGGAACACACCTACTCACATGCGCAAGTATCAGACATGTTCCCCTGACCCCCACCACACCGCGGGGATGCATTCATTCTCATCGTGGGACAGCGATGCACATGCTGGTCCTGTCACATAAAGGGCAGGAGAAGAGAAAGTAATAGTGTACTTATCACACGATATAGATACACTCAGATCATTTGACTGAGAAAGGGGTACTGCAAGCAGCCCTCTTGTTTGTCCACAAGGAGCTGTTCAATCTGTCCCATTGCAGAGACCGAGAATGGCTGTATTCGAAAGTACGTAAACTAATCGAGAAGAAATGGTTGTGTCTGGACTATTGCTTATGCCCAACCTTTGCGTTCTTTCCCAGAAACACTATTGGAAAGAACACGTATTAGAAAAAACATTAAAGTATAAGAAAAAACCACACCTCCCATGTTTCTCAAAACAAAATATCGCTTGTATCTGTATTCGGATTATCTGAGTTTGCCGAGCTACTGAAACCAACACCACTTTTTCACGGTCATGTCTTGGCTGCGGGTGTCAACGTGTCGGCGGGGGGGGCCTCTGTGAGAAGAGACCGGGGGCTGCCCTGTGTCAAACACAGTCACCTCCAGCCAGCTCTGCAATGGACCCGCCGCAGGACACAGCTAGACCCACGAGCCAAGATGGTGGCACCTCGGGGGAACACATTTACGGGCAAAAAACACCGGGGAGGAAGGACCAGAGAGAAGGGAGGCAGAGAGGCAGGAGGAGGAGAGAAGGAGGCCGGGGTGGTAGGAGGTGCTCCACACTGGAGCAGGTACGTGCCCGAGGGGCTGCAGCCCGAGCAGGGCCCACGCCAGAGGACAGGAAAAAAGGGAGCAGCAAGGGGCGGCGGAGGGAAACGGCGAAAGGCGGCCTCTGTCCTCCTGCGGCACCCGCCGCCTCGCCGAGGGCACCGGGGGCAGCCGGCGGCAGTGACGCGGCAGGAGGGGATGTCTGGAGTAAAGCGTGAAGGGCATACTAGGAGGGTGGAGGAGAGGAACCTGAAGTTGAGCTCGGAAAGTGGGGAGAAAGGTGTTTCTCTGGCATGTTTAAATGTTTGTCCTTTTTTGTTATTTCCCAATACCCCAATCAGTAATTAAATATTTATGCTACCTGGCCATAAATTAAATTAAACTCCCCAAGTCGTTCTGTCCACAACAGTACTTGGTGATTTCCCTGTCTATCTCAACCCATGAGTCTTCTCACTTTTGCTCCTCCTATTTTCTCCCCAACTCGAAGGGAAGGGAAGGGAAGGGAAGGGAAGGGAAGGGAAGGGAAGGGAAGGGAAGGGAAGGGAAGGGAAGGGAAGGGAAGGGAAGGGAAGGGAAGGGAAGGGAAGGGAAGGGAAGGGAAGGGAAGGGAAGGGAAGGGAAGGGAAGGGAAGGGAAGGGAAGGGAAGGGAAGGGAAGGGAGCGACTGTGTGGGTGCTTGGCTGTTAGCCAGGGCCAACCCACCACACTTAATATGAAAAGGGATGAATGGATCCACTTGCAAATTACTTTCATTGATTACCACTAACCCAAAGTTTCTTTGCTGTGATCCAATCCATCCAGATTCTAAATGTGAGCCTTCTACCAGGGATAGAAATGGAAAAGCTTTTTAAGTAAAAAACAATTCAGTTTGAGCTCAGCTGATTTACGGTGTTGCTGGTGTAAGCAGGAGGCTCACAAGACATAAAAGAATAGCTTCTCCTTCCTCTTCATTTGCACAAGTAAGAGACATTTAAAATAAGTAAGTGTAGCTGCTTATTGGAGACCAAATTCCTTCGCTACAGTTTTTAAAACAAAGGAAAAGGTTTTCTGTTACCTCTGTCATACAACTAATATTCAGGGAATGGTATGTCCTTAGTCTGCAAATAGTCATGAATATGTCTCATGAAAAATTGTTTGAAATTTCTTTGACAAAATCATTTCCAGTGGAAAAAAAAAAGAAATTTTAAAGCAAAAAAAGTTTTTTAAAATGTCACAATTTCAAAATGAAATTGTTCTCCTTTACCTTTACACCTAGAAAAATAGCCTATTTAGCATTTACAAGGTGAAAGCAAATGACTTCCGTTGTTCTTTTGGGCAGGGAGATATTTTTACTATGTTATTTTGAACAGGGTTAAAAGATTACCCCCCAAATACCTCATTTTTTTAAGACCTAATGCAAAATTAGAACAAAGATAATAGAATTATCCATTCATAATTTTTATTTTGCCCCAATTAACATGGTGAAAAAGAGCTTCAGAAATATATATATATATTTATAAAAACAGTAAGATGGTAAGCTATTTTCTAACCAGTGCTAATGCAGGGATACTCAACTAGCTTTAATCACTGTAAACCCTAAAAGTACAAAATAGCTTTAAAATCAAATACAATTATTGGAAAACAGACTTGGAAACAAAAGACATGTATCATGAAATAAGGAGGTCTGACAAACCAGGAAAATATTTATCCTGGAAAGAACACTTGTACAACCAGTAAAAGAAGGATTATGAGCTGTCTAGTGGTTATGTAGCTGCCTGACTGCAAACTACATAGATCAGAATCTGCTAAAAAACGTGCAAGCCAAAAGGCAAAGATATTTACAAAGTAAGGCATATACATTAGCCAACCTTTTATCCCAATTCCAAAGATTTAATAATTTACTAATTTCAGTAAGTATACAAAGGAATAGCTGACTTACTCCCCCATCAAGAAAAAAAGTAAAAATAAAAATTGTGAATATACTTAGCTTGGCAAAATATTCGACAGACAGAATGTAAACATCATAGGACTGGGCAACAATTAGAATGAGTCTTAAAACGAAGGGTATCTGAAACAGCAAATAATTCTAAGACTAAAAATATCTGCCTACAATACAAGAAGAGGCTAGGCGGGTCCTTAGAGTCTGACAGGAAAAAAGGTAACTTGAACAAAGTGTGTAGAAATGCATATACTGTATTACAGTGATACAGGAAAAACAACAATGTAACCCACAAAGTATCCAGGTTCCTTCTGCCCTGTGTGAGTAGAAAACTCTTGCTCCTTCCCTCCCCTTCCCCTTCTTTTGTCTAGTTCATTCTTTCTCTCTTTCATAGGGACTCTAGGAAACTTGTAAATTTTTGCTGTTAAATCAGAACATAATCCCTTCGCACATAGGAGCTAAGAGGCAAAATCCCAACACGAGAAAATGAATGAAAATTATCATTACCTCAAGACTATAGTAATTCACTTCATTTTCACCTTATTTTGTACAACATTTTGTCCTGGTTTCAGTTGGGATAGAGTTAATTGTCTTCCTAGTAGCTGGTATAGTGTTGTGTTTTGGGTTCAGTATGAGAAGAATGTTGATAACACACTGATGTTTTCAGTTGTTGCTAAGCAGTGTTTAGACCAAGTCAAGGATTTTTCAGCTTCTCATGCCCAGCCAGCAAGAAGGCTGGAGGGGCACAAGAAGTTGGGAGGGGACACAGCCAGGGCAGCTGACCCGAACTGGCCAAAGGGGTATTCCATACCATATGACATCATGCCCAGTATATAAACTGGGGGAGTAGGCTGGGGGTGGACCACTGCTCAGGAACTGACTGGGCATCGGTCAGCAAGTGGAGCAATTGCATTGTGCATCACTTGTTTTGTATATTCCAATTCTTTTATTATTATTATTATTGTCATTTTATTACTATTATTATTATTATTATCATTATTATTATTTTCTTCCTTTCTGTCCTATTAAACTGTTCTTATCTCAACCCACGTGTTTTACTTTTTTTTTTTTATTCTCTCCCCCATCCCTCTCAGTGGGGGGTAAGTGAGCAAGCAGCTGCATGGTGCTTAGTTGCTGGCTGGGGTTAAACCACGACACATTTCAAGAGCATAAATAAATATGAAAAGTATTCCAAAAAGGCATCTTGCTGTACACATTTTCTTGTGGTACACCCATATTAACCTCCTTTTAGCATTTGAACAGTTTCTCAATAATAGCTCTGGGGTCTCATTATCTTTTGGCCTGGACTGGAGCATGATGCAAGTACGTTTGAAACGACTAACATGCTTTTTCAATCATACCAGATTGTCTTTAAACAAGTTTTTAAGAAAGGGCATTTTCCTTCAGTCTGTGCCTTTAGCTATGACACAACCTTATGTTTTTAAAGGATGGATTCTGTTCATCAGTGAAAAAGAACATACCACTCCCTCTGTCCAACATGCATTTTTCAGGACTAATACTTTACTGCTGTTATTAGACAACATATCCAGTTGTCTATTATAATAACTTATATGAACTGGAGACGTGATGCTTCTTACAAAGCTAAGATTAACTTTTATAAATGACTAATCCATGTCAACAGCTTCTGATTTTCTTTATCATAGTTGCCAGTTCTGTCAGCAGTGCAGAATATAAACATTACCAAAAAAAAGACAAAAAAGAGGATAAAGAAGCCTTCTAGGTTATTGACTTCAACTTCTAATGAAATAAATTTTGCAACACTAGAGATTCCTGCAGAAAGCATGTTTGCATACAAAACCATACAACCACCAATCTGGCTAGTTTAAGACAATGTCAGAGGAAAACAGGTCTGCCTGAGCTCTGTGCCCTAAGATTTCCTTATGAGTATGGCTGATCAACTGATTCTTTAGCATAGTAGAAAAAAAGATGAGGCCATTTTTACACCATTACCTCTAAATTTAAAACTTTTGTCCAGGATATAAAAAAATCCAGTATCACTATCTTTGTGAACTTGAAGCAGTTCAAACTTTTATGTTCACAGCTCCGAGTGCCATAGCCACAATTCTTGCTAAGAACTTAACAATCCATCTCAAATGTCTTGTCTTCCTCCCACCCCTTTTCTCACCCTCAACTAATTTTATTTCATTCCTCCTCATCCCCAAATTTCCTCTCATTCAATCAAGAAGCCACCCCACAAACTCTTCTGCAATTCTAATCTTTCTAAACCATGTCCTACCCTATTCCAAACCCCTTCCTACTCAAAAATCCCATATTAATGTGCCATCGATCCAAACTCAGACTGAATACCTCTTTGATGCAGCTCCTCAACGCCTCCAATTCTGCGTGCCCAGGTACTCCTATTATGACTACCACTCTACCATTACTACTCTTGATGCTGCTGCGTCTCTTCTTGCCTCCTCCATGACTCCTCTCCCCACAACATACGTTCTTCCACCAGTAAGCAGTATACAGTGATCCCTATTGGCTACCGTGGCTCTCCTGGTATTAAGACAGCCCCAGCTGCTGGTCTGACAGGGATTTAACACCTAGATACAGGTCTGCACTTACTAAAATCCACCTAGAGAGAACCCTAAGGGCAGAAGAGAAAATTTGTTTATGAGTAAACAGGATGTATGGAATCCATATTATTAACGAGTCATTACAAAACGGCATAGCAAGCAGTATGTGGGGTCAGATTCTGTTCAACACTTGTTTTGGTTAAACAGGCTTCTCCTCTTTCATCTTCCTTCTTCTTGTCTCAGCGTGGTTGCCCAAATGTAGTCTTTCTGTATAAGCCTGGCAGATACAACCTATTCAGAAGTGACGATTTTTTCCTTATCTTTTCTCTTTCTCTATTATTCCTTGCCATACTATCTCAGTGACACCTCTTACAGATACTGGCCCTTCAGTAGCTGTGTTTACCCCCAGTTAGCAGGTTGGATGTGTATGAGATTACAAAGGAAGATATTAGATTTATTTAATACCACTTAAACAGTTACAGTTAAGTCTTGCAGGTTTCCACCTTTGAATCAAACAGATTTTGTCAGATTACATACACTGCACGTAAACCAGAGTCACTTCAAAACTACAAGCTTATTTCAGAACCTAACGCCCTCCAAAACTAAGAATTCATTTCCATTTGATTCTTGAAACAGAGTCCGTAATCAAAATTACATACACTTTTAACATTACTTTTTAAACAACCAGAGCTTAAGTGCTAAGAGAAAAACCACCATTGCACAGCTGGAAAATGTTCTAGTTCACAAACACCCTCCTTTCTTTTTTGTTCAAAATGCTTTCACAATTCAAGTAAAGCTTACACCTTTTTAACCCATTGCAGGCAGAGAATGTTCTACTCTACTGTAATACTTAATAATGAAGTGCATTTTGTTACAAAATAATTTGCCACTACAGCTGATAGTATCTTACAGACAAGAGTAGACAGCATTAGCATAATTTTTTTTCTTTCTTATATAAAATACATTGTATTAAGGTTAATGAGGAAAAGACAACACTGCATATGTTATTACTTCTCAAAATTGCTCATTTCCTGTTATGAAGAACTTGCTTTGAGCTGTGAAAGAATATGAACTCCAACTACATATAACCTCAATGTTTACAATGAAACTATATAAATGACAAACTTTGGGGCAGGAGGGGCATTTTACCTTGCAGCACGGAATTGTGTCAGTTTCTGCCTCTAGTTTTCAAACAAGATGGCTGCACACTTATTACTGGTAAATGGGTACAAAGTCCAGTCACGTGAACTGAAACAGAAAGGTATAGGGGAAGAGAGAAGGACAACATTGAAAAAGGCAACTTCTTTTTATACAACACCGACAATATTTCTTAATAAGACACTACCTTCACTAGTAGGAAATAATCTCAACATGTTTTCATAATGCATATATACACATGCCTAACCAAGACACTTGTTTTTGTTTGTTGCTGAAGTTCTGTTAGGCTTTTCAAATGCTAGTGACTTTGGATCATATTTTTGGAAAACAAGGGCAGTGCCAAAATCTCAGGTACATTTCTGCCTTCTGTACACATGGTAAGGGCTCCTGCAGAATATCTACATAGCAATTTCTGAGAAACTGCATTAAAACACCTTTTTAAGCATCATTTAAGATCAGCGTTTTTCAAACTTTTCCACTGGATGCACAGAACTATTTACAGATTCTCTCTATATAAACACTGTACACCATAGCCCATCCTGGTTTGCTCATTATGCATTCCCCTAGAAACTGTATGTGCTCCCAGAAAATCACTGCTCCCAGAAAGTCCAAGGACCCTAATATGAAAAATCATTTGTTAAACCTTGAAAAGTGCTAGCTAGTTTATGTATTATCCTCCTCCCTCCACCCCAATTTATGTATTTTTCACAAGGAAACTTGATCAGGAAGAGAAAGATGCATGTCCAAAGATGTGTGACAACTGATGCCAATGAAACTTAACAGAATCCAAGCCTTACATTTTAAATATAAAATTTTACTTTTTTCCCAGGCAAAATATTGAAGCTAACAATGACTGGGAGAAATCAAACTGAACCAATGTTTTTGAACAGCTGTCTAAATGCAAAGTTTAAATTACATTTTTTCTGTGGTTCAAGAAACTGATCAGTACAGCTTATTCAGAGCTTTTCTCCTGCATTTCTCCTCCTTCTACTTTAAAATAACATTGTACTGTAACAACTTTGAAACAATTTTAAATTGCCAACCTTTGCTCTGTCTCAAATACAAATAGGAAATGCTAGCTCTATCTTAAACCTTTGAAAAACTCTGCATCTATTGTCTTGCAGTTGTTGAAAGCATTAACAACTGAAAAAAAAGACAATTTTAAAAAATCTTGTCAACCTCCCTAAAATAAATAACCACTAGTTTTTAATCTCTTTATCATATTTTTAGATAAATCATATTTTAGAAGGTACTGAGAAAAAAATCCTTCATATAGGGATAAACAGTATGAGATACAACAGATGAGATGCAACATCCATTCACGAAACAAAAATATTTGTACTTCACCAAGTTTCTTATGTACATACACTGCAACTCTTCAGAAATGTAGAATATTTACTTACAATAAATTTTATTAAAACCAATTATTATTAACCAACATTAACTCAAAACCTTGTAATCATGTAAATTAGAAGAAAGTAGCGATAAAACAAGGATGCCAAAATATAGATGGATTAAAGGAAAAGAAGACTTGTCTGTGCTAATTAACATGATAATTCAAGGTGTTTCATATGGAAAACCAAAATGCAGTGTAAAAAAGAGCTATTCATTCTAACTAAAACACTATGCAAAAAACTATGATGAGTTAATGAGCAAAAAACCAAACATCCTCCCCCTCTCCTATCCAAATCTGAGCACTGAATGAAGAGTGAACTGAGGGTTTTTCTTTGTTTGGTTTTCTTCTCCACGTTTGATTAGAAATCACTAAAGGGTCCTAAAGTGACAATTACTCAGTGACTTCAAAGCATAAGTAGGACAGAAAACTGAAATGCTAACAGGGAGGCTGCATTTAGGCTATGGTATATAGGGTACTCTGTTACCTAGTAACGTATTCTCCAATGATGTGGAACAGATCTGTGTTGTTTAATGGATTGTATCATCTGCTTTGATCAATAGGTGTTTTGGTGGTTTGTTTTTTTCCCACATGGATATGAACACAGAGTCCAACTTTGTTTTTTTCTTTCATAATTTGTTAGAAACAGTCTTTTAGGATACTTTGGTCTTCTGGTCACCAAGTGGGAAACAGTAACTACTCATTTATATATGAACATTCATGTGTATACCAGAGTTCAATTCATCAAATTGGTAAAGGAAATTATTTTTTAAATAGTGTTTGGGAAGAAAAGGAGATAGAAGGATGCATGACTGGATTTACTGGAATCTACTGGGAGGGCAGAGCTGCAGTGAGGCAGACCTTTTGTCTCTGTTCATCAAAACATCTCTGCCAAAGCTTTAGAAGTTTAGGATCAAACTTAATCACACCACTAACTGTTCATCTACCAGGTACAGTACATACATCCTTGTAAAAACGAAACATGATACACTGCTGTGTTAGCCTGGCTGAATGCTGGGGCAGATCTAAATGCTTATGCTTCCACACAAATCTGCTAATACAAACTTGTATTTAACAGGGATTCAAATGAAATTCACCAGTTACAGAGCTAAAAATGGAACAAAAGATATTAACTTCTCTTATCATAGTAAAACCCAAGGAACTTAGCTAATTTCAGAACATGTTTTTGAAAGTCACACATATCCAGAATTAAAAGATACAGCCCTGCTGTTCCTAGGGACTTTGTACAAATTGGATTATTGGATGTTAGAGGATATTTATTCTGCAACAACTGAAGAAAAAAGACGTTCACTGAAAAAACTTCACTGAAAAAAGATGTTTAAACTTGATTCATTCTTTGGCTTAGTCCAAAATCACCAGTGACAAGTTTCACTCTAAAAATTTTGTAGCCGTGTAGTTATCCTGAAGGATGTAGGAGAATCATTGTATGAACTTGTGAAATCTGTGGATTGCAGAGGACTTTGTGCAGTTCTGAGGAAGTCACAATGGCTTTTATTTATGGAACTCAGTGACTAATGATTCTGATGATTTTGGGGTTTTTTTTTCATAGTTGTGCTTAACTTTAGTTAAGAGTTACATATAGGAGTTTAGCTGGAAGAACATACCGGCTATGCCATGTAAGACTAAAGATCCAGATTTTGTAGTTTTTATAGCCATAGTTTCTGATTATCAAATAATACTTGTCTAAGTTACCTCAAGACACAAACAGAACAGAATCTTTCTTTAAAGATGGGCTTGAACAGACAGGAAATATTTATTTCATTGGATCTACTAGATAATGTAGTTTATTATATTTCCTGGATGTGATGAAGACAGAAAAAGCAGATGAATATGCAGGTCCCCACCCTTTGTCAGATCCTTCAAAAAGCAACAATCATCCAGCTAAATATATTAAAAATTGCAAGTGGACAAGGGTTTACATATTTCCACCAACTTTAAAGAGCTTTAGTGCAGACACCACCCCAGAAGACACTGGTAGAGATTCAGTGACAAGAGTGACATATACTGAGTGAAGCTCTGTGCTTCCTGAAGCACGCAGGCTTTCCTCCGAGCTCTGCAACTCAAGAATACGGTCTAGCCCTAGCTCATTTCATGACTACAACTCAAGGTGGCTAGTCTCTGGATTGTACAACCTACTTAATTAGGATATACACCCATCTTAATATTAGAAGTCTTGCCAATTGCTTTTGGAAAATTGCATTAGTCTAATTTTTCTCGATGAGGGCATACTTGTTGGCCTGAAAAGGAAAAGTAAGTGAAAAACAGATTATGGAGCCAAATGTGGTCATTAATATAATACTCTTTCCCTATTGCTTGTAGCAGCCACTGGTCTAAATGACACATGCAACATTTCTGAAGCAGTGATACAACAATTCACTCTGTAATACAGCTTCTTGCAGATATCTGCCTCATCAGGCTTGCAAGACAATAATTCTTCATACTTAAAAATACAGAAAAATCTTTCAAACTGTATGAAGAGGTAGTAAGCTCTTCATGGGCTAGATATGTTGCCACTGATGTCTTTCAGTGAAGTATAACACTGACTATTCTTAATTAATGAGGATACAGCTAGAAGTGATCCATAAAGAAAATTTTAAATTGGACAAGTGGCAACAAAAGTTTTCAGCTTTTGGTTTGGTACAAAATGGGGAACAATGTGACTAGGCAACAGTAGTAAAAAATATTTGTAAGAATTACAAATCATTCATTAGTGACCAAAATAAAACTATGGCAAAAATGGTAATTCAGTTCTTATGTTAATTCAAAGGTATGCTGTATCTGGGACTAAGAAGACAGCCTATTAGTAAAAGATGGCCTTTCTATTTGCCACTTATAAAACCCACAGCTACAAGAACATACCTGAGTGCTGGACTTCTCTAAGGATACAGAAAAACTAGGATCCCAAAGAGCAATCAAAACACTAAAAGCTTCAGAAAGCATAACTTATGAGGAAAGGTTAAATGAATGAAATTTCTTAAATTAAAAAAAAAAGACAACTAGAGGAAGAACATGGGATATCCCAGTAGAGCAAAAGATTCACTGAAAGATTTAGAAAATTTTAGGCATAATGTCTGGACAGACATTTTAAGCAGATACAATTCTGTGTCAAAGAATTAATCTAGATCTTGAACGTCTCTTGTGGTCTTACCTATATGTAAGCACATGAAATGGAAGTCTAGGAATCTTTCAATCCTGCAGTGTCACTGTGAGCATCATTCACCTTACAGAACCCAAGATGAAATGTTCAAGATGCACTTAGTAGGTAGAGCTAGCTGGCTTAGGGGAAAAAAAAAAAAAAAAAAAAATCTCAGTCTCACTGGCTTGACAGCACTGGGACCACAATGCTTCCTTCCCCATATCCCTGATATCTAACTGTATCAGTATTTACAAGTGGTGTTTCTTGTTTTACAAACGTTTTATGAGAACAAGCATGTATAATTGATATTCTGCTAAGAAAATTTTAGTTCAAAGTATAAAATAAGAAATAAGGCTACATCATTTTCTCATCTATTTTGTTATAACACACTGAACCTAATTCCTCAAGGTATGTAAACATATGCTTAAGTTAAAGTAGGTGGACAACCTAATGAAGGGACTATTTCCTCACCCAAAACTTAGTCAGCGCCCTACATGCTAGTGCTCACAGAGCATATTTGACATTGGCTGTCCACAACAGCATGTTTGCGTGCCTGCCATGTAGGGAGGAAGACAGGACAGTAGCTTCAGGAGGGAAGAGAGGAATTCCAAAAATGGAATTATGACTTGGTTGGGAGGTACACTAACTCCTGCAGCCAAGAAAAAGTCCCAGCTCCCCTAGTCAAGAACAGCCTGTACATCTAATACAACTCAGCTGCAATGGGGACTCAAGCAGCAGCTGGCTAACTCCGCTTGGCACTGTCCCCTCTCCTCTCCCTTCCCACCATTTCTGCTTCCTGATCAGCGTTGCTACTTCATATGTTCCAGCATGGTGTTACAGCTTCTCTGCCTAGATAGATCTACACACTTGGACTGCTAAAATCACTGCAAAAAAAGGAAGGTTGTGGTACTGTACAGTAGCTGGCCTCCAACAGTCTCCCTGCACTACCTAGGCTTACAGCTTGTTTACTCTGATCATGTAGACATTCTGGGCTGTCAGCAGGGTCATTTATCTCTGCTCGACCCTTTGGACATGCAAAATTGTAAGGGCATGCACCCACAAAGCAGGCAGAATGAGCTCTGGAGATTCAACTGATTGTTGCATGCTGAGTGGGGAATACGCACATGAAACCTGAATGTGGAACATTACGGATCAGTGGCTTAGAGACCTTGTGACCCCGAGAATCACAATTCCTTCTCTCTTTTCCATCTGAAGATGTAATTACTGCAGCCTTTGAAGAAGTTGAGCTTAGGAACACAAGACTGAAAGGGACTACTGGAAGGGTGACTGCATTCAGTTCCACCCTTATTGCCGGCAACCAAGTGATAGGTGTTTTGTTCAGGAAGATTGACAGAACGTGTATTCCACAGGGCACTACAAACACAAAATTTTTCCTACAATCTGTAACAATCAAACTATAGTAAAATGAAAAAATATAGCCATAAAATTTACATGCAGACAAGAAAGAAAACCAAGAGCATAACTAATATTTTAGGCTCCTGCAACAATGGAAAGTTAGATAAATAAATAAAAGTTGCAAATGATCCTACAGAGGAAGCCCATATCACACAGGAAAAGTGAACCAAGATACAAGGCTTCAGATCTTATCTGGGGATGCAATCCCTTCTGTCCTAATCTTTCTGATAGTTTAAGGCTAAGCAGGACCCCACCCATTAAGCACTTCAGGATTTCAATTACAATGACACTGCTCATCACCTGAACACTTTGCCTGTGTGCAGCCAATATTTTACTGGAAGACCAAAAATGATGTCAAAAAGCTGATTCACAAGCCATAGAGGAGAGAAAATGATTCTCACTGACTTTAATGACAACAAAAAAAGGCCCTGAAGCATGGCATTAAGGCTTCGTTTCCCAGCTTCAGAAACCGTTCGTTCTGTTGTATAATCCCATCAACACAGCAATTGACATCTAAAAATATCTTAGATCCCCTGTTCCCTCTCGTGTACTTGGTTGGCTTTTCTAGAATTTCACCCCTCATTGCTGCTTAAGAACCTTTTTATAGTGCCTAATCTAAATTTATAGATGACCAACGTATATCATCTTCACTTTATTCTCCTGAAGCATAACACATCATCTTTCTTGCCTTTGTAACTAACCCACTTGTAATTGGTGGCAAGTATCAAAATCCAGAAACGGATGGCTCTCCTCCCCCTACTTGCTTGGCTGTAAGACCCATGATTGATTAAAGAGGATATACTCCCCTTTTGACTTATGAAATCAATAAAACATTACTTAGATCAGCAGGTGTATTGTATTATTTAATTGCCTTAAGACATATGCTCATTTTCCCTTTTGCAACCATAAAAACACGAACTGAAACAATAAAATTCACTTAATTCATATTCTTAGGGTGACAAGCTCTTGTTTGGTGACATCCAGAACTGGGAGGGATTTCCTTTTCTGAGGGCTTATAGGCTCAACTATAGCAACTGTTGTGAATCTCAGCTGATACATGAATTAAATTACATTTAACTCCAAGTCATTCCAAGTAATTTGTTACTAATAGCAGGTTTAACAGCTGATCATGTAAATCATTGTGAAAGCTTTTAAATTACTGGATTTATTCAAGTCTTTAGATTCTTTTTTAATATTCAAACCAAAATGGATTATAATCTGTTTATCCTCTTTGCCAAGGCGCCTGCAGAACAAGAAAATAAAGTCAGTCATTTCTGTGTGAAACACATAGTGCTTGATGCTCCTATCAATGGTATAAAAATATGTAAATGAATCCATGTTTCGAGCACAATATGAAGTAGTGAAATAGGAAACTGCAATTTTTGAGTCACATGTATTGCCTAAGAAAACACTTAAGCATATTCTGAAGTTTTTACTCTCCAGGAAAAGAGCTTAGTTTCAGTGATGTGGAAAACTTTTTAGCTTTGAGGTAAAGAAAACCCAAACACACAAAGATTAAAAAAAGTTATGAGGACTGTGTATGTAAACACTGTGCTGCATACTTAGTAACTCCATGGATACACACCTGAGTATTTTCACCTTATCACACATGTAAGAACAAAACCAAAGTGATTTTAACCCATTATTACAAAGCCAGAGAAAATAGACTTGTTTGGGGTAAGAAAGGCTACCCATAGGCAGCTAATATACATTAAAAAACCTGGACATCCAGCATGTATACATACCATGTAACACCAAAAAATTTAAAACTGAGCAAATATTTATTCATCTGCTTTGGTATATGCCCAGATAGCAAGTTAAATTCATTTAAAAATGTACATGAAGTTAACTGTGTTCTTCAGACTTTGCAGGATTCAAGTCTACCTGCACGATTACATCTCAGTAACCCAAGTTCGCCCTTCTCAATAAGCACACATCAGGTTCGTAGGCATGTAATTAACTATCAGTCTTCATGGTCACTGTACCTCCACCACAGTATGCTTCCCACAACTCAAAAGTTATTAAAGTCCTCATCACTTGGAACAGGCTTAAAATAAATAATTAAAAAAAAGTCATAAACAAAAAAATCAATTGCACATTTCTCAATGTTTCACTCCTTAAAAAAAAAAAAAAAACAACCAAATAGTACTGCTGAGATGTTTGAGACAAATATTTAAGACAGCTCAAATAAAACTTAAATCAGCATTTTCACTTATTTGAGCATCTAGAAAACTATGCTCCACCATGAATTAGAAGTTCTGCTTGGACTTTCACCCAATTTCATTCTGTTAGTAAGAAGACTTAGTCATGCTGAATAAACCTAAACAGTTTGTCTACAGTGGGAAGATTTTCCTGTGTTTGAATGCAGCTTTGAAGAATCAAGCTAACATAACACTGATTATCACCGATGAGCCAGAGTAAAGCAAAGCAAATTGAAGTCATCAGCCTGTCGGGTAACCTGACAAGTCTCAAAATTTGCAAAGTAAGATTTGTAACGCAGATCACTTAACACTAAACACTACAGGGTTCATCTTGTGTATTACACTTTAATTTTTTGGGCTTTTTTCATAAAGGTTGTCTTTAGGATTTATTTTCACTTTAAATAGGCAAAAGTTTTGCATAAGCCTTATGTTTTCTGAGATGAACTGGTGGTTTACTTGCTAATAATAGTAAACATCTCCCCTTTTGAAGAAGGTGGAGTTGTGATCAAAATACTTTTCTCTAATTAGAACAATGAATCAAGATACCTGAGTGATGTAGCTTTTTCTTGTTAACAAGTACAGGTGTTACTATGCCAGCAAATACAATTAAAGACAGGTTTTTTAGAATATTTGATAATTACAAAGTGAATGAATCCACCTCAGGTACAACTGCCATACAACCTCATTACTTACTGTCTTGAAATTTTTTGCCACAACAGCATGCACTCTTACAGTAGAAACACGCTCTTTCTTATAATAGCGGAATACTACCATTAGAAGTATTGAAATTACTATAATGATTTTTTTATTCCTTTTAACAGAGTCACACTTTTTTGGACATACTGTATTGAGGATTTTACCTTTCTATTGATTCTAGCTATGCTCCCACCTAAGTGAACTACCAAGGAAACTAACACATTTGCTGTCTGAAACAAGTTGGAATATTGACTTGTTGCACAGTGTTTACTGCAGAAACAAAACAGCTGTGTGCATTCTTAACACTCATATTGTAAGGTTACAATAAAGAATTTCATCTGGAAGCACAGGTCCCATTTTCTTAAATGTAGGCAAGAAATAACAGATGCATGTCATGACTACACATGACTTTTTTCAAAAGACATTTAAGGCACTGTGCTCTCTCTTTTTCCTAGCCTACATAGACAGGGCTTAAGCAGCATTATCAAACAATCATTACAAAATGAGGCAAGTTAAAAAAAAACCAACCCAAAAAACCCCCAGAAAACCAATCCAAAACTCAAAAAACTTTGTTTGAAAGTCAAGTTTTATTATTAAAAAGATACCAGTAAAGGCCAAGGATGTGTTATTTGTCTTCTTATTTCCAAGACAGAAGAAGGTATGAGGACTTCGTGTCTACGATATTTCTCACAAACATAGGGTGAGGATTCTTTAAAGGGATAGGTTTTGGGGGTAGGTAATATGTGTAAGGAGGATATATTAAAATTCAAATATGACTGTATGACACCTACAGTTAGGGCTTTAACAACCACCGCTAACTTGCTAAAATGGTGAAGTATTGCCAATTCAAATGAAAGCACTGTCAGAAAAAAAATGAATTGCTGAGAGGCCTACCTACAGACAAAAGAGACAGGACTTCCCTTACGCGAAGCTGCAACTAATCACTGCCTTCACACAGAACTGCAGAGCAGTACAAATCTTCAAGCCAGTATGTCACCTTGGGAGCCTGATACAGCTCTTTTCATGTCTGCTTCTGAAACTGGTATTTCAACGATCTTGATGCCCAATGGTTAGTTACCTGCAAGAAAAAATAAAAAAGGGAAGACTGAAGAGGAGAGTTACCTCTTTCCCTCACAAGTGCCCAGTCAAAATCAGATGATGTGTCCGTGCAGGAAGACTTGGTTCGTCTCAAGAACACTGGCTTGTTTCTTCAACTTCAGAACTTCTTGAACGTTTCAGAAAAAAACCCACCCAAAACAACCCACTATTAACTACTCTCACACTCAGCAACCCTGAGGAGACGGGTTTTCACGCCACTACTTTACTCTTTCCTCACAGTTGTACATAGATTTGTACGTTTTCGTTTATGGCTCCAACTGTGATCCAGTGGTACTATTATCCTCGTAAACCTCCACACAGGCAAAGAGAAGTTTTGTGAGGAAACACCGTCCCGAACGTCACAACGCCAGCAACTCCCCACTCCCTCCCCTAAGCAGTACCGAAGGGGATTTAAAAAGAACTGTCCTCCACCACACGAGGCCCCACGAAGAGAAACGGACTTTGTTTTAAGAAAAGAACAACAAAACAAGCAGAGAAGGCCCCGCCGCCAACACCCGCTCCCGACCGCCCCGCGGCTCCGCCGCCCGGCCCGGCCCGGCCTTGCCCCGCGGCTGCACCGCTCCCCTCGGCTCCTGCCGCCGCCACGACCGCGCTTGCGCCGCCGCTGCCAGGCGGGCTCCCGGCTGCTCTGGCCTCGCCATGTCCTCCGCCTCCTCCTCCGCGGCCGCGCTGCGGCCGGTCACTCACCTCATCTTTGACATGGACGGCCTCCTGCTGGGTGTGTAGCCTTCACCCCTCTCCCCTGCCGCGGCCTGGCCCCCTCCGACCCCGCGCTGCCCGGCCCCACTCCGCCGCCCGGCCCGGCCCGGCCGGGCAGCGAGGGGCCCCCTCCCCGCCGCCCCGCCTCTCTGCTGAGGCGCCTCCCGGGGCCGGGGGGCAGCGGGCCGGGGCGGGCTGCCCCTTCACGGCCGGCTCGCTCCGGGCGGGCGGCCAGGGCGCCCCGGGCGGCGTTGCTTAAAGCCGGCTGAGGGGATTAAAGCCACAGGAAGCTATTCGTTTTCCTTCTCCTCGTCCGCGCCAACCCGCTGCTTTCCGCGGGCAGATTTCGCCCGGATGAAAAAAAAATCCGGGGCCGAGATCGAACAGGGCGCTTACCCTTAATGGCGGCGGACTGAGCGAGGTGAGGGCGGCTGTGGGGAGAGAGGCGCGGGGTAGGTTGGGGTGAAAAGCCGGGGAAGGTGGGTGTGGAGGGCGCGTTTCCAGTTTTACGGAGCCGGGGGAGTCCAAGGGCCGCCTGGAGCTCCGCTGGAGGCGGCCGAGGCCGGCCGGCCCCGTACCCGGGGGGTTGCTTGTGCCGTGCAGGGTGCAGGAGAGCGTTTTTAAGCGTTTGGAGTTGCAGTCTCCAACTGAAAAGTCTGGAAACCACCGTGATAGCCGCCTCCCGATTTTTGTATCGGTAGACTTTCGGCTTTGCGGGGTTGTTCTGCAATCTCTCGCCTCCCGTGCTACAGCTACATTGGGTCTTGTCATAGTATGACTAGGGCAGTATTTAAGTCTGCTCTTAACTACTTTCGTGAATGAGGCCCTTCTGCAGCATGCTTCCTGGAGAATAACGGAGTATTTTTGTAGGTGACTTGGTTTTTGAAATAGTCCATGTGGTTTATCACACGGGAAGCAGCTTTGGATGTGGGCGGACTCTTAAAAAGTGTGAACTTGAGGTGTGCGCCTTCCTTCTGCAAAACCCAAATTGTTGCAGTTTCTGGAAAGACTGCTGTGAAGTCTGATGAATTACTCTGTTTCCGAGAAATGTGCACTTTTCCCTCCTTCACGCCTACAACAGGTGAAGGCAATTCAGTTATCGTGGTTTAAAACAAAAATGGCTTTACTCACACTATCACAAATTGTTTCAAGCATTTTGGAGCCTTTGGTTTCTGTTTGTTTAATCTGTACTCTCAATACGCTATGCAAAACAGCGATTGAATTTCTTCACTTTCATTTTCAGTTTCACCACTGGAGTCTCAAATAGCCTGAGGTTATGTTTTTCTTTTTTTTTAATCCAGGACCAATTATTTTAATTACATTCTTATTTAGAAGTTTTAGGAAAGCTTTTTTAGTTGCTGCCGCTTTTTAGCAGAATTTGAAAATGTGCTTCACACAGAATACTCACCTGAACAGGACAGTCTAGGTAAGCGGTATGAATATTTAGGCTTTGATATGGATACGTAAGATTTCTGTATCAGTTTTAAGTGAATTTATTATGCACAGGCATTTACAGGATAGGTGCTTCAGCTTTGGCCAATATTCTAGGAACTAAAGACATTTGTCTCAGATGTTATCCTGTCTATATTTAGAAATTGCCTTTCTGTAACATTCCAAACAAGCAAAACCAATACAAATTGAGGTTCTGAGTCGTGTTTTAGGTCTCCAAACTCCTGGGGTTCATACAGTGAAGAAGGATTAAAAATACTCTAGATTACAAACTGTATCTCATACTGGGAAAGTAATTATAATGGATCGATAATTCTTCGATACTTTGTCACTTTCTGGATTCAAATAAAATAGCAGACAAATTATGGCATTTTGGTTGCTTATATATAAAATAAATATATACAAAACCCCCCCCGTATATAAACATGAAGAGTTTATGCATGCTGGTATAATTTATTTTTATCCCTACATATGAGGCATCCTTTGCACTGATAAATGTTTGTTGTGTTGTGTTTCCATTCCCCTAGTTACTGTTATGCTACAATGTGGATGTGATTTCTTCTATTTCAAAAAGCTGCATAGAAAGAATGTGTTGTATTTCAGTGATCTTTCAGCTGTGATGAAAGCCATAATTATATGTAAAATTAAACTGAAAATACTCTTAAGTGTCTTCCACTACAGAGGCGTAAAAGGGACACCACCTTGATGATTTTCATAATGTACACTTCCTTTCAGAGGGCTTGTAGTATGTTTCAGCCTCTAAATACTTTGAGTGTCACAACTTTAACATAATTTTTGGTGAACCTGTTTGTTTCATGACGAGTTGTGACCCTTAGGAGGCAAAAAGGCAGTCAGGAGACTGCTTGGACTTCCCCAAGATTCCTAAATGTTTCAAGAAATTTGGAATAATTTTAGGGAAGGCATGAAATAAAGGGCACACAGGCTAGACGCTTTCTGCTGAATCTGTCTGCTGCAAGTCTTCTGAATGAGACAAATGGTTATATTGATGTAAACCTACATGAGAAATAAGATCCCCTTTAATTTTCATATGACATTTTTAATGTCACCTAGTGTTAATCAAAGATGATAAATGAATTACATACATATTTCTAGAAGCTATAGAAATCTGCATAAAATTACTTCCTTTGAAAGATCACAAACAAAATTTCAGTATTGGATATCTAAAACTACACTTTTGTAACTTTTTTAAGTACCTCCATAGCTGGTTGCATTTTTCAAAAACTGAAGCTTTAGGTTTTGCAATAATTTTCACCAACGAAGTAGTGCGTGAAAATGTATGTGAATGTTTTTGGAAGTTTTCACTTAAACCTTGCTGATTTTATAGAACAAATATGAATTGATCTATAAATGATGAAAAAGTGAACATTAAATTGATCTAATGTGTCCCATGAACTTGCTTCCTATAGCTGACATAGTTGCTTTTGATTAAGGAAGGTAAGATATCTTCTGATAGGAAGATTTCCAAACTATTTGTGAATACTTCATACCTGAGTGTAAAATCCTTAAATGAGGTCTGAGGCACTTACAAGGTTCTTGACTTTGGAAACAATCCAAGTGTTACCCTGTAGAACCTGCATCCATATACTTCAGTCGCTAAGGCTAGGCTATGTGAGTGTGTTGCTGAGTCTCATCTTCTGTGACTTTATCTCCCCCATCTCTTTAGCATAATTGAGACTGATTAAATTGTCCTTGAGTCCCACCTTGATATATCAGGTTACCTTCAATAGGGGAGTTCTTCCCCCTGAACTGCCAGTGGAAGTACTTCATCCCTTTCATTTGGAGTCCTTCTGTATCATTATTTGGAGTGTTATCTAATGCCATTTTTTCAGCACTTATAATCAATGCAGTTCACCCTTCTGAGGTTTTCTCCTTTTGGATTACTTTCCCTTTGAGCTGTTGGATGAAGTCTTAGGTTTTTTCTGGTTTGTTCCAGTTGCCAGGGAATTAGCACACTGGAAAGTAATGCTCTCATTTAGTAAGTAAAATATGTGAACAGCACCTCTAGACGGCTTGTTATTTAATAGGTAAAATTAATTGAAGGACTGTTTTTTGTAGGAAGCTCCAGCTGTAATAGAAAAAACAGCCTTTGTGCTAGCGTACAGCAGTTACATCCTGCTTTATTATACATATGCAGCAAGGTTTAGTTAACATAGTTTGTAAGTGGTGCTCACTTCACTGCGTGGTCTAAACCAGAGGAAAAGGAATAACAAAATTTTAATTTTTGGTGTACTGCTGTACTTTTTTTTTAACCCAACACTTTTGTAGTGTTAAATTTCTACTTGCTTTCCTACAGCAAATCCTAACAATAAATGCTCAGAACTTGTACTACTGTACATTTTCTTAAAATGCTTTAGTCTTTTCCTACAGAAGACTACTGTTATAACTGCTAGTATGTAGTATAATTAAAACTGTTAAACCTATTTATGTGTGCGCTTATCCAACACGCAGAGTACAGGGTTAGCTGGCTAAAATAAAAAAACAGAACAGAAGCTAGAGGCCTTTGATACCTAAATAAATACTTTTGTTATAGTTGTACTGTTTAATATCTGATCCTGTCATTTTAGCGTCTTGTAAAAACATACAAACGCTGAAGATACAGAAGGAAAAATCTACTGAATTTGTACAAAACATACAGCTAGAGTAATGCTCCTAAGATCTATCTTCTCAACTTACTTGTAGGTTGTATTTTGAGCTATGACAAGTGTTTTTGTTATGTAATTGTAGCCAATAGCTACCCTACCACCAGAACACAACAGGATTGAATGTTGCCTTTGTTGATCAGTGCTTAAACTTGTAGGGGGCCAAAAATATTTTAAATTAGAAATTATATTCTTTACAAGCTGCATGTATAATATTAACCTTTCCTAACTGACTAATGAACTTGGGAAAACTGCTGCAAAGATAAGATGTTTCTTAGCATTGTGCTTAAAGCTGAACTAAAGCTTAATTAACATGCAGAGAACATGACAGTTCAGTAGAGAAAGTTTAGTCATGTATTTATTTTTGTTTAATTTTTTGTTAGGAGTAGTGACCATTTTATGTAAATTATTATCCTTGCTGGTGTCCCTTAATGTTGTGAAACAACATCCTTACATAAGGTAAGTCAGCATATTCAAGCACATCTGAGAGAGATGGTTTCTAAAGCAGCTTAGTTTTGCAAGATACCTTCACCATAACTCAAAGTCGTGTTGGACTGTACAGGCACAGGTATGCCAGCTTGTTCTGACCATTCGCAGAGGGGCGAGAAGTAGTTTAGGCAACTGGGATCAGAAGTTGCTGCTCTTGCAGCTGCTGTCTTTGTGTGGAGAAGACCGCTGGATGCTTGTGTGCCACTTATAACCAGCTCCTGCATGGCTCGTCACACAGGTAATCTCTGTTCTATAATACAGAAGAAATTAACTTGCAGTTAAATTCATTGCAGTGTTGTGAGATTCACAAGAGTTTGGGCATGTTTTCTTTCTCCCCAGTGTTACCTACCCATTGTCACAAGGTCAGAAGTCAAAAATGTACTCTTACTTTCATTTCCTTGCACAAGTTGCCTAGGAGATTGCTGTTACAAGAAAACTGGTAAGAGTTCCATGCTGGAGTTTACTTATGTGCATGCTGTCTTTTATTTTACAGCGTGAATGGGAGGTTAAAACAGCTTCCTATTTCTTCTGCATCAGAGCAAATAGCACCAATTCAACTAAACATCAGTCCTCTCTAGATTGTCCTCTATTATGGCTTAAGTGCAGGAATTAATCTTCTTAGGCTATGAACTGGCAATTTTGTAAGCCTATTTTCTGCTTCTAGGTAGTGGAAACTTACTTTCTTGCCATTCTCCATTTCCATCTGATTTGGGGGAACAAAGAAGGAAACAAAAATACTGTCTTGCCCCTGTGTTCTGTACTTGTATTTTGTTCCAAAACCAAAGAGATTAAGGATATTATTAGATTAAAATACCTCATAGATGCTTCGTGAGCAAATTTTGGAGATAAGTAAAACAGCTCCTCATTGAGAATTAACTAACCATAAATAGAGTAAATAAGATTTGTCATATGCTTGAAAGCTAACATTTTAATTTAACAGCAAGGAAAATTTTGGCAAGGACGTAACAAACATACTAATGTAGAGTCTAACTTCTATTATTCCCATGATTGATTTGTAGATTGTCCATCCACATGATTGCCTGTTGTTTGCGGTTAGAGTAATCCAGAATTGGAGCATAGTTCAGCATCTGTAGAACAGGGATTTTTTTTCATTTCTGCAATGGTTAACACATTTCACAATGCCATGGGCAGCATTAGCAATGATCTTTTTTTCTCCCTGGGGAGTTAACGAAGGAATGCTCCCAAGCTGAAAGATCCATGATTTGATTTTAATATTGCACGTAAGTTACACACAAATGCAATGTATTTTTTGTGCTTATTTATTTCTTTATTAGTTGCACCAGACCCAAAGCATTTGGTTTTAAAAGAAAATAAAAAAACACATGCTAAATAAATTAATCCCAAGAGATTTCAGATTTCCACTGTTAATAATGTGGCTTTCATTTTCTGACTTTTACACACACTCAGTTGTATAGAGGACCTTTAGCAAGCGGAGAGGTATGTTTTGAAGGTGCTGGGAGTCTAAAGGTTCTGTTTAGTCATTTTAAAGATGCACACAGCAGTTTGACCATTTATAAAAATTAGTCTCTTTCTGTGCCTAAATGCAGATTTTCAAATCTGTTTTTAGATGATAAGGTTTTATATTTGTTGGCTGTGTACATGGTTTTGTGTATAAAGTTCCAATTATTTTGCTTTGAATGTAAATAATAAGGTGTCATAAATGGAATAGAATTTCATACAAAGAAAAGATGTATAGAATTTTCCCTTATAAGAACACTATTTCCAGCTGCTGCATTCCAATTTTCTTTTTACTTAAGAAGGAAAATAACATTAACAGCCCTGGATTTATTATTCTGCATACTGGCAGTAGTTACACTGTATGCCATCTTGGGCCCAACTCTGCAGCTCTTATTCTGAGTAGCTGTAATTCATTCATCTAGCCTTGTTGTGAGTTGGCTAATTGAACTCTTGAGAGTGGAATTTTTAAGGACACCTTAATTTGTCTGGGTAGGACAGTTTGCCAGCAACATTCTTCTCTGTGAGTTCTGCTGGTGTATTTTCTCTGTGAGACAATCTGATTCTTGAATACCGGCATTTATACTTCTGATGTTGGGGGGGGGGGGGATTGGTTGTTGTTACTATTTTTAACTAATTTTTTACTTTTTTTTTTTTTTCACTTGGCAAAAGACCTTAATGGTGATGATAATTTTCACAATATGAACATTGCTCTTTTAAAGAACAGGAACTATGTTAACTAACAACACAAAAACAATTAAGCTAAATATCTTTTTGCTTCAAACTTGATATCTATTGCTTTTGTTATGGACAACTGATTTTCTTTCACACAATGTAGAGACTGCTGGTGATTGTTGCTGCTGCTTTTATGTGTTACTGTACCTCTCCGTATTGATCCTCATTACTTTCACAAAACTAGAGAGAAGTATTTAACCAAGATCATTTTTGTATCTTACAGTGGTTCTGACAGAGACTCCTGACCTTGATTTATCCTTTTCCTCCCCCTTAATAATAATAATGATAATACAGTGTTCTGACCCAAAGCTCCTTAAGGTATTGCCAACCTTCATCAAGATTTTTCTTGGTACTTAGACCAGAGAAAACCATCCTGTTTTATTTATCTCACTTTGACTTCCTTTCCTTCAATAACCAGTGAGGATTGCTTGTCTCTTGTGGCTCTTTTTTTGATGGCTGACAACTTTTGTCTTTTTTTTTTCGGCAATATTTTGCGTCTTGAAGGGTTGCACACCTATTGACAGTATCAGTGTTTGCTGTCTCTATGTATGCTTTCTGTGCTTGTGCAGCTTTTAATAATTTTTAATTCCTTTTATAATAAATACCATTTTCCATAGTAGTTTGGCAATAAATCTGGTGCTGTAATTTGGAAAAAATTGCATCTAAGTGGACACTGCTCTTTCCCAAGTATGGTTTTGCTGTTGTTATATATAATAGCTGGTTTCTTTTTAAAATGTATTCTTACTTTTCTTCCTCCTTCCCTTTTGAGGTATATGAAGTATTTTTGTAAAAGTCATCAAATAAGTCCCACTTCTAGCAGACTGTGTGTCTCTGATGAAACAGGTTTATTTCTAGTTCTTGAAAGCTTTCCTTTGGGCACCAGTTATGTACAGCACTCCATATATTACTTTTTTCCTCTGCTGTTAGTTTTCACCTTTGCTGTACCTGTGTGTCGTTCTTTTGGGCAAGTTTCATGTGCAGTTTGTCTCAGGATAATGCAAGACAACTGAGAGGAAAGCCCAGTTTATTATTTGTCAGCCCAGTCTTTCTATCTAACATCCATAGGAATTTACTCATGACCTTTGTCGTTGTATAATATGTACGGCGTTATACAGTGTCTCATTCTCCCAGCTCATTAATACGCGTTCTCTGACCTGGTGTAATAGTTCCAGCAGCCCCTGTGTAACCTTTGCTCTCCAAAGAATAGGTACATGCTGGTCCTTTGCAGCAGTCCTGAGCTTGCGGGTGCTGAACTCATTGGGTTTGCTGCCAAGCAGCTCAGCCCTCTTGTTCACTCCTGGGCATTGATTGTCTGCTGTGCATAAATATTAGTTCACTCAGGTTCTCTTTCACAGCATCGCCATATACTGCAAATTGCCTGCTCGTGTTAGGGCATCTTTTTGAACATTATGTCTTTAAAATTGTGTTCTGCTTTAATCGGTCCATTTGGCTGTAATGTAAATGGTGTATTCAAACTAATAGACCCTCATTTGATTACTGACCAGCCATGAGGGAAGTGTCTTTGTTGGATTGGGATGTTTTATGAGTTTGATGCTGGTACTGTTTATTTGGGAACACTTCTACTGAAGAGGAAAAAATTTGCACTAGTACTGGAAGAAGAATGGAGTGAAAGATAATGTGTGTTTAATGAAAAAATTGGGATTATAGTGTATCAGAAGGTCTGAAGTGGGAGAAATTAATGGATTTAAGGTGGAGCATGCGTACCCTGAGACATAATGCCATTTGAATAAATTGTTCTATGGTAAAGATTTTTTTGTTTTGTTTTGTAATTTACATACAGAAAGCTTCTTTGACCTGTCTCTTCAGGGCAAAAGAGTAGACCCATGCATGCCTCTGAAGTGACATAACCTTGGATAATGTCATCATTCTGCTACAAGACCATTACTGCAAAAAATTAAACCATGTGAACTGGTGGATCTTTTTATGCTCAGACTGAATCCTCTCTATAGCATTATATTATTATTGGACTAACAACACGTTCTTTGCTTTGTTGCTCAGGGGAGATGGAGCCACAAAGAGCGTATCACAATGCAATAAATTTCTAGTCTTTAAAAATTAAAACCAGTGTTTCATGGGGAACATATGTCAGGAAAATGAAAATATTTGGGCCACTGAGGTATTGTAGTATATCTAATTGCTACTCCACTGCCTAATAACTTGCATTGTTATTATTGTTGTACATCATATTTTTATGATATTTATTCTTCTCCCGTATTTAATTTGAACATCTTCATTTTCTATGAATGAAATCTAAGAGTAAAGAGCAAGAAGTAGTGTTGCTATTCTGGTTTTGTGTGTTCTAGAACTTTAAACTTTTAATGTGGCAGTTGATTGCAAATTGTACAGTATTGTAAAATTTAGTTTCTTAAATTGTTTGACTCACCATTGACTTTGCAGTTTACTGTTTATCGTGGCTTTGTCTTTTTCAAAAAGGAAGTGAGTTATTCCCCTTCCCTCTTTTGGAACTTGTGACTTGTGACAGAGAACAGGTAATTAGTGTGTGCACATGGAAGCACTGTAGAATAACAAGATAAAATTGAAGTTCTAGGTTCTATGGGTTAGGTTAAAAAAAAAAGTTTTGCATCTTTATACTGTTTGTTATACTAATGCCAGTTCTACTATTTATTTTTAATTAAAAAACTCCAGAGTTCTCTCTTACAGATTAAAAAAAAAGGTTTTGGTTTTACCTGCTAATTGTATGCAAAGTTTTAAAGAACTTTTGGTGTGTTTTAGCTGCCTGTTACCTGGGTCTTCATACTATTAGAAACAGCTGCATGTCCTAAAAACCTCACACTTATACCACTGCAAAATTTCTGGGCGGCTGTGATCTGTCACATAGAACCTCCCCTGTCCAGGCTGGTCCCTGAAGTGCCCTGAGAGGAGAGCTTTCTGGAGTCTGCTGTAGCACCATTACTGCTGTCCAGACCATTCTTTTCCTATGGAAAGCAGGATGGGGGAGAGAGGAGGCAGTCTACACGTATGTTGGGACAAGATTTGAAATAACATGACCTGAGTGCTTCTAGGTCCCAGGGTTTAGAAATAGCCTATGATTTCCAAAATGTATACATCGGACCTACAGAAGTAACTGTACTTATTAATGGCAGTGTTAACAACATGTAAGAGTTTATGCCAGTACTTATGCGTAAATGCAAATATACTTTGTACAGCAGTCTTCATATGGCATCTTGGTCTCTGAGAAAACTTCTGAATTTTGATGGCATCTTGGGAAGTGTCATAGCATTAGGAATTCTCTTCTTTTATGTTTATTTTTGTTAAGGTTTTTCTAAGCCTATGCTCTAAATTCTGCAGTTATCGTTCCTTGGATATATTATCTTAGTATTGCTTTTATCTCAAAATATATTTCATAAATAGAAGAAAGTTTGTGAAGTGTTCATCATGGTATTAGGCTCTCTGTATATGCTAAATTTTTTATAGGTATCTGTTTGTTTTATGGACTTCAGAATCTTTCAAATAATATTCCTCCAGTTTGGAAATTTCCAGTGCTCTACAAAACCCTACAAATCCTGGATAAAGCTTTAGAGATACAGGGGATGTTTTTTCATGTGTGTACGTATACAAAGGAGAGGATTTCCTCCATTTAAAATAACTGTTAAGATAATGAGTGGCTTCTCAGTAACTCTGAAGTTGTCAAAGAAAAATGCCTTAAAAATATGTCAAAATTTTCTTGAAGAAGTCTCTTTGCATAAGAGAGAATTAACAATAAAACTGGATTATATGGTTTATAAACTAACTGGCCCTTGTTTTTCCCAAATCAAAGCTCTTGGCTTTAAGAGTTGGCATTTCGGGACCTGTAGCTGGTTTCTGTCTGCATTATACTGGTTAAGGCTGCTATCTACATAAATCTATGTTTCCCCCCGCCTCTCCTCCAGGCAATGATACAAGATGATTAAACTATGCATGGTTTTTCTCTCCTCATTGCCCTGGTTAATTGAGAAATGGCTATATGTTTGTAGAAGTTTCTACTAAGAGGGGAAAAAGAAAAGCCATATTCTAAGATTTATAGCAAAACCATGGAAGTTATTCCCTTCTTCACCCATTCCCTTTTCTAATACTGTAGTTCAACATGGAATAGATTCATGTTTTCTTTTTTTTTCCTTCTGTCATAATTGCAGCTTTCAGGGGACTAAAACAAATATTACCGTTTGACCCAAATGTTTCTGTGTTTGTATATAAAGAAAAGGAAGGCAGCGTACTTTTTTTCCTCAGTGTGCTCTTCTGAAGATATGTAGTTTACCTTTCTCTTCATAGCATCTTGCATGCTGAAATTGTGAGCTACAGTTCTCTGCTTTATATTCTAATTGTATGTACAAGGAATTACATTTCACTGATGTTCTAACATTATTCCTAAGTATATCTCAAAAGAGTTACAGTAGGAAAAATACTTCCAATACCCATTCATTCTTTCTGGGTTGGATCCTACATTTGTCTTTCTTCTCTTCTCCTTCTTTAAAGTAGCCTTCTTGTGCTGTTAATTAAAAACAGTCTTGCTTTTGAAAAAAAATACCCTGTAAGTTTAGGCCCAACTGAGATTTGATCTAATTTTCCTAGAAATTGTTCTCACTAAAGTCTTGAAATCCTCAACTTACCTGAGTCTTCTTGACTTGACAGCTGACTTGATAGTGTTTATCAATAATTTTTCCCCAAAACCTTGTTCTTTCATGCCATTCTTTTTTTAGAGGTGAGCACAGCATGGAAATACATCATTCAGAAAGATTGTATTTGTACTCATGAGTTGTTACAAGGTGCCCAATACATAGGTGGTGTACCATATCGGAGGTATAATAAGGTGTACCTTACAGATACCACTCTTTCCTTAGATAGAAGTAAAGGAGTTCATACAGGTGTTAAAAAATCCTACAGTTCTGTTTAAATAACAGTGCCTACTCCTCTCCTCCAAGCTGTGAAAGTTTTTATTGGTAATACAGGCCCAGAAGCATAAATCAAATACTCAACATAATAGTTTACAAAGGTCAATGATTACAGGTATTGTATAACTGTACTCAGTGGTAGCCGTAAGTTTGAAAAATGTACTACCCACTTGAATTGTCTATAATGGAGCCTTTGAGACAATTATAGACTACCAAGGAAATTACTTTTTCACAGAGTGATGATGATGATGTAATTTAATGGCTTCAGTACTGACAGTGTAGATGCTTCCCATTTGTAGTTCAAGACCTACTTAAGCTCCTCTGACAGTCCATGAGAGGGATTTAAATTCTCAGGAGACATGCTGCATTTTCTATAATTAACAATAATAATAGGGTAGAGGGTAGTCTCAGAAGATATCCCTTTCCTGAAGAAAACAGCTTTAATTCTTGTATAATTTCATTTTATTTATTTATTACTGGCAAAGCTTTAAAACTCTAGAAAATCAAGTTCGTAACAGAAGTGATGACAGGCCGACAGCCCTGTAGCAATACCACCATGAACCGTGTCAACCTAACACAAGAAAAAAACCCCTCCAACCTCTTTGCTTATGACAAGCTCAGTGACTAAAGCTGCCCTTAACATTTTAGAGGGTAGACCGTAGCCATGTTCAACAGTGTTCAGCTCTGTTTTCTTTGATTGCAACATTTCATATAATTGGATTCTTCTATTGATAGTTAATTTGCTCTTCAGACAACAGAAAAATCCAAAAGGCTTTTCAGCCTGTTAATGGAATACCAGATTTGCATTTTTGTGCAAAGTTTTCAATCTCTTTGAAAACTACTAGCCAGAGGCTGTTAGAAAGATGTGGCCTATACTGCGTTGGCCTCTTTTCAGAAGAGAAGGGCCTTTGGTGACCAACTGTTCCATTATTATTGCAACTTGTATACCTTCTAATTCTTTTTTCTTTACATTTAGGAAACACGTAAGTTACCCTGTTTAACTGGTTATGCAACTTTAACTGTATGTCTGGGACGAGTTATTCCTTCTAACAGTTTCAAAACATAATGTGTCAAAAGGTATAGCCTTAGGACTTCATCTTTTTATCTAAAAGTCATTTAAGTTCCAGTGGCTCGGTTCAGTGTATTCAGCAAATGAAGCAGACATTTTTTATTTTGCTGATTGTAAGCTTGATTTTAGATGAAGCAGAAGTAAATTACTGGAATGGGGTCAGGGATGCTATTTAGTGAACGGTGTCTGTTACAAATGGCGTTTTTCAGAGTTATTTCATATTCAGGTGTTAGTAACTTCTACTTCATTAGAGATTTTGTGTGTCAGTTCTGTTTGGATACTGCTAAATACAGCTGTTTATAATTGTTTTCATAGTTATTATATATAGTTGCATAAGCGATGCTTATAGTAATAATTTCTAGCTATTATTTTTGCCACACCTTGTCGGGTGTTAATCAGAAAGACTAATTTTTTTCCTAATTTCCTTAAAGTTCTTGCCTCTTTCTAATTATGAAGCTGCCTGCAATGCACCTTCAAAAACAATTTTCACATTTACAAGCAGAATGATAGCAAATTGTTGCTATGGAGCGAAGAAATTTTTTGTAAATCTAAGTTTGGGTTAGTTACTGTGGAATTGGAAATGTGTACCTTATCTAACATATTTATATTCAGAAACTGAGCTTGATTGTCTCTTGCTTGTACCATTGTGACTTAACTTATTTCAGAAGATTTGTACCTAATTCTGAGTAGTGAGAGAAAGGCTACTGGATTTTTTTTTTTTTTTTTTTGGATGGAGGGAAGGAAATTGGGGCTATTTTGGGAAATAAAGTAAAAAGTCTCCTCTTATCTGGTTATTGAGCATATGCTTTGCCATCCTGTCTTTTTCAAGCGCTGTTGCAGTAGAACTAAGCACATCCTAGCGAAGTAACTCCCGTGTCAGGCTTATTAAATTCCAACCACAGGGGAGTGAAGCTGCTTGTGTCTCAAAATGTAAACTTTGACCTCGGCTTGCAGAACTGAGGTAGGAGGGAAGAAAGATTAAGTGAAAGTGGAATGACTCCTAGTTCAGTTCACAATATCTATTTTTATTTTTAGCACATTAATCATATGGAAGAATGAAATGATGGACTAAAGTTTCTTGCACTCTCTGAGTCTCTGAACACATATTTTTTATTTCATTTAGTAGGATACACAGCAGTGTTCCTTGTAACTCTAAGCTGTCACACTCAAAACAGAGTCATAACATAACATTTCCATTATGCTCAGAACCACTCTCTAGCAAAATAAGATTCAGCCTCTCCCCTTTGAGAGAGCTGAAAATATAACCTTAATAGCTACTGTTGGAGAGTCTTCTTCCAGCTTTCTATTCCTCCTTTAGTCCTCATGTGAATTGGGTTCACTGACATGTTAGTGAGATTCTCTGTCTGAACCTTTTTGTAATCACTGTATTCTTCCAGGATTGTAGTGTGGGTAAGTTTTATGTCTTTTTATAAAACATCCCTGGTAGTGTTTTGTTACTTTTCCCCTGTTTTAAACAAGAGATAGTAGAGTTTAGGTTAAGTGGATTTTGATGTTTGAAGACTGACCTTATGCTAGTTCAGAATTGACATAATGGGCTAAAATAATACTAGGTGAGTTTGATCCAAGCGCAGGACTTAAGAGGCAGATCTGTTCTCAGTCACCTCCTCTCTGCCAGAAAAGCTTTAAAAGGTAAAGTATTTTACTTGAAAGCTGGGACTTGGTCCAGTACATCCACCTTTAGGTACCTGATGTGTGCCAAACGTTTGAGTGTTCTCTATAGCACTTCACTAACATAAAGTAATTTTTGTGTGCAGTTAAGAGATTGATACTTTTTTTCCCAGGTGGAGGTCCCTGGGGTGGTTTCAAACTGAGGTGATTTGAAACCCTTTCACAGGTATTTTGCATCAAATGTTTAATTTTGAAATGTCTCCTCCACGTCTTACAGGAACTGTAGTTGATGCCTTGTATTTGTATTTGGTTTTCAGGCTTCCTAATCAGTCTGCATCTGCCATATTAAGCAGAGACTTTGTATGATGGGAGGTAGAGTTCTTGGGCAGATCACACAACTTTGTACAAGAATTTTCACAACAGAAGCCTAACTCAAAATATGCTGATAAGATTTTTGAGTTAAAGGCTAACATAATCTCTGTTTTTAGTGTGATTGTGTATACTAGTATTACTAGGTAGACTAAATCATCTATGCAGAGAGGCTAAAGATTTTCAGCAAAATTTCAGTTATATACTGGGAGGAAAACTCTACAGCTCTTCAGCAGCAGGACTGAGAATTAGTGTGTAAATAATCATAGGGAAAATAAAAGGAATCCTATTAAACAACTGTTATTGTATACTGAACTCTGTTAGTGGCAGTTTATTGGGAATATTAATACAAAGATCTAGTACTGATACAGTCCGACTGCAGCTGAGTAGCAGACTGGCTTAATTTCCTGGGAATAGGAAAAGTTCCTTTTGCCCTGTGAGGTGTCCTCAGCGCACAGCATCTGCTGTTCAGGTGCTGGAGTGCAAATGGTGTTTGAGCCCAGAAACACAAAAGCATTGTGCGTTGGATGGTGCTTTGAGCAACCGCATCTAGTGAAAGATATCCCTGCCCGTGGCCAGGGGGTTGGACTAGGTGATCTTTAAAGGTCTCTTCCAACCCAAACCATTCTATGATTTAGGTACCTATCTCTCAGTGGGTTCAGTGGGGCTTGGTTAAAAGCTCCTACGGCCAAGTATAAGTTTTTATTTCACCATGCCAATTATAAGCAAGCTGATTATAGTCTAAAACAAATTACAGTCTTCCAGTAGTTCTGTGCTTCTGCCTATGGTGTTACAAAACAAAAAGAGCTCATGTACCATCAGTCGTGGCAGTCCACTAACTTCGAGGGGTCGCGCTCTGGGCTGCAGGCTGTATTTGACTTAGGGGTCAGTTTGGACCTGCCTCGAGCTCACTGCCGAGTCTGGAGGTAGGACAACTTCTGCTGTCACTGTGTGAGGTTTTTCAGCGCTCTGTGAGAACAGCCCTCTACTCTGATCCTCAGCGAGGGCTGTGGTCATGCGACTTCAGAGAAGCCTGTGGTGTTGGAAGTCCCTTTAATTGGTATCTATACCATGGTTTTGAGGATTCACTACAGTTTTCAAACAAACAGTGATTACAGCTCATAAAACATAATTTTCAGTTTGCTGTATCACACTTGCCTCATGAATCTCAAAGGTCTGATTCCTTTTTTGTATTTTAGATTCTAGTTAGGATTCGGAGTTCTTGGTATACAGCTATTAAAGAGATACTGTAATCAGGTCTTGCAGTATCTCTGACGCTTTCCTCTTGACTAGGCTGTCGGCCATGATGAAATGTCCTCTCTCGTGGAAAATCAAGCGCCTTGATGATGTTTGGTTTTCTTCTCGTAGTGTTATCACCACAGAGAAATTACTCCATCAACAGATTTACTTCAAAAATTTTAGGCACTCTTGAGTGGATGGAAGAGATTAGCTTTATTAATCTGTAGTTCTTTACACTTCTTTTCTAGTAGTATGTTTGATACATTGCTGCAATTAAGTTCAGAACATTGTCCAAGGCCACACTGGAAAAACAATGTTTTTCTTTTCTATTAAAGTCACTCTGTCTTTTGAAATGTTTCCACTGTTTAGGAAACTGACTTTTTGGACAGTATTACAGAAAGTGATTTAGAAACATGTAACACTGAAAGCCAAACAACTTGAATTCGCAACTCGCTTAAGTCTTAATAAATATAGTCTCTTGGGCAAGCAAAAGCTTTCTGAGAATAAGGAAATTGGTATTAGAAGAGAACTGTGGCATGCTGAAGAGAATTTCCTCTTTAGTCTCATTTTGTTGGGTGTTTTTTGAGGGAGGAATAAAGTTTTCTGACTCTTTTTTTCCCCTCTCTTGACTATTCTTTTTTCCATTGTTGCTGCTTTAGGTTGTGGGTTAAACAGAGCAGCTCTGGGATGTCTGTTCAGGGAAAGCTATGTTTGTTATAGCTCTTCCTGGAGAAATTATATCTTTGTATAGGGTTTGCGTGGCAAGGTTTTGCTAGCAGGGGGGCTGCAGGGGTGGCTTCTGTGAGAAGCTGCTAGAAGCTTCCCCCATGTCTGGCAGAGCCAGTGCCAGCCGGCTGCAAGACGGACCCGCTGCTGGTCACGGCCGAGCCCATCAGCGACGGTGGTGGTGCTTCTGGGAGAACGGATTTAAGAAGGGGAAAAAAAACTGTGCTAGGGCAACTGCAGCCAGAGAGAGGAGTGAGAATATGTGAGAGAAACAACTGCAGACCCCCAGGTCAGTGCAGAAGGAGGGGAGGAGATGCTCCAGGCGCCGGAGCAGAGATTCCCCTGCAGCCCGTGGGGAAGACCATGGTGAGGCAGGCTGTCCCCCTGCAGTCCATGGAGGTCCACGGTGGAGCAGATAGCCACCTGCAGCCCGGGGAGGACCCCACGCCGGAGCAGGGGGATGCCCGAAGGAGGCTGTGACCCTGTGGGAAGTCCGCGCTGGAGCAGGTTTGCTGGCAGGACTTGTGACCCCATGGGGGGCCCACACTGGAGCAGTCTGTGCCTGAAGGACTGCAGCCCGCGGGAAGGACTCGCCTTGGAGAAGTTGGTGGAGGACTGTCTCCCGCGGGAGACCCCCCACGGCGGAGCAGGGCCCAAGTGCGGAGTCCTCCTCCCCCTGAGGAGGAAGGAGCGGCAGAGACAAGGTGTGGCGAGCTGACCCCAGCCCCATTCCCCGTTCCCCTGCGCTGCTGTGGGGAGGGAGTAGAGAAAATTGGGAGTAAAGTTAAGCCCAGGAGAAGGGAGGGGTGGGGGGAAGATATTTTTTGTTTGTTTTAAGATTTAGTTTTATTTCTCATTACCCTACTCTGATTTGATTGGTAATAAATGAAACTAATTTCCCCAAGCCGAGTCTGTTTTGCTTGTCACGGTAATGGGTGAGTGATCGCTCCCTGTCCTTATCTCAACCCACGAGCCTTTCATTGTATTTTCTCCCCCCTGTCCAGCTGAGGAGGGGGAGTGATAGAGCGGCTTTGGCTGGCACCTGGCATCCAACCAGGGTCAACCCACCACAGTGTTAATTAAGAAGATGTATTTTTTTAATCTTATGCTGACTGATAACATAATGACCTTTTTGGTTTCATTTAACTTGTGTGGTAGTGTTATCCAAGTGCCTTCGAACATCCCATTTCAAAACAACTTTTAAAACCCTTATTTGCATTCCTCAAACTGCTGCCATGCGTTGTCGGCAATGTATCGAGAAGAAGAAATACCCCCTTGGTGAAAGGCAGACTTCCTTGTGAACATGCTATAGGCTGTTCTCCTAGAGCTTGTAGTTGCTCCTCTGAATGAGAGCAGTGCTCGTATAATGCTGTTGCCTTGTGATAGTAGCTCATATGCTAATAATGACAGTGTAACTGTTACCTGACTTGGGCCTTGTCATACACATTTTAAGAAGCTACATCTCTGTTAGCCATAGGTTTTAGCCCAACAAACAGGATTGTGTAGGTACCATATCAACTGCTGTTTGCATAGTTCTGTTTCTGATGTTTAAGGGCCTGCATGAATGCCTAAGAAAGCATATCAGGCAGTTTCTATGAATCAATAGCTTTTCTATTTTTAAACCAATGAGATGCTGTCACGTAGCTGATGTTTAATAAGTACAGTTTTAGAATGTTTTAAGTTAAATCATATATATTGCCTGTATTTCAAAGCTGGATTCCTTCATGCTCTGGAATTGAAATACAGATTTCTCTTTACTTTTTCATGTGCTATTTTCTATTGGTGATGGAGTATTTGTTTACAGGTCCACATCAGAAGAATGTTTGCATGGTTTATTCGTGAACTGTTTCTTTCACTTCCCTGTGGCATTAAAAAGAATGATAAAGTGCATATGTGAATACAAGATAGCGTTAAGATATGTCTGCTATATTAATGTAAACTAAAAGCCTTTTGAATTTGTTCAGAAGCTTCTTCCCCTCCCCATAGAAGTAAAATGTTTCTGTGCATATAAAATGAGAAATTGGCTTCCTCTGTAGCTGCCATTGAAGAATTCTCCCAGTAATAGAAGCCCAGAGGGGCAAATATGTGATACTCGTTTGGGAACAGTTCTATGCAGCTATTATTTTTTGGGCACCTAACTTTCTTTTTAAGCCTGTTAGCAATAACTTGCATTCATGGTAGGACGTCTCATATCAGGGAACGGCAAACAGACTGACAGCACTTTGAGTGAGTTAGCCAGTGGCAGTGTGTTTCTCTGGACTTAGTGAAGTAATCACTGTGTAGCATATTCATGTATCTTGGAGTGTACTTATATTAATATTCTCGTACAACAGAAAAAAAGAAACAGATTTGCAAAAATTAAAGCTCCAGAACAGACTTCTACCTGCTGCCTACTAAAATGAATAATGGATCATTTCAGTGAATTTTTCTAAGTGCTAATCAAAAATATAATTATTTGCAAATCATTACTCAATTAAATTGGAAGCAGTAATTTTAATTTTCAGCAATTATAGTAATTATTTTTTCTTTATCTTTGGAAGTAATGGTTTATCAATCATGTAAAATGGTTTACCAGATAATTTGCTCTTTATAACTAGCTTATGATTTTGAAGTAGCCATTATTTGGTGCTTGCTATTTATTTTAATAGAGGCTTTACCTTCCTTTAATTTCCAGGTAACAATAAGATGAACTTAAGTGATACTGGTTATGAGAGTAGATCAGTCAAAAGGTACAAGACGTGAATACTGCAGCAGCATTTCCTTTGGTTTGATGGGCCAGACTGCATTCAGGTTCAGCCTGCCTGGTTGGGTACATCAGCACCACATGCCTTGAAATTTAGGCATGGCTCAAGTATTTTGGTTCAGCATGCATGAAAGCAGTGCTTATTTCCTCCTATGACAGTGGCTGAAGTGGGTGTCTCTGTAAGGTGATAAATTTAGATTTCATTTTTCTTCATAAGCAAGTTCATCTGGAAGGAATGGGGGGAATACTACAGCAAAGAATAGAACATTGCTGTTCCTCATCTGCTCAGGAGGCCGCCTTTGCTAAGGGGTTTGAACCGACATCCCTTTAATGAGCCCTTAAGTCAACAGGCTCCAGGTTGATTTGTATTCACTGGCTAGCACTCATCTGAGTTTTATTCTTTAAAAGGCAGCTTTTGCCTTTAAAACACAGTACTATATACACACCCAAACAATGTATGTATATATTTAATAATATATGTCTATATGCTTTCATAAATATATACAAGCATATAAATGGCTTATATGTATATATGTGTATATATATATATAACATAGTAGCATAAAAAAATCTCATGGGGTATTAGAGAAGTAGGCTCGGGCCCTTAGGGTGGATTGAAAGGCTGAGTCTGATTTTCTGGACTAGTGCTGTAACACGTAGGCTATTGTGCAAAAAGTAATTTCTCTTGTTTGCCTTCCTTATCCCCACTCTTGCTAAGCTGCTGTAAGCGATTTTGAGGTCAGCTGTTAAACTGCTGTTTTTTTCTCCTCTTAGCCATTATGGGTAACCATAGTCATGCGCTCTTAAACTAGCTTTCACAGTAGTGAAAGTGTGAATGGAAGGATGTTGGGAGTGAACTGCAAGACTGAACTTTTGCCACAAATAGCAAGATAATTTTCTACTAAAGATCGTTTATTTAAAAAAAAAAATCCTTAAATTTTCCTTTCCTTTTTTTCTGATTGTTTTGCTAACTCAGGAGCCTTCAGCTCTAATTCTTCAGTGGTTCTGTGTGGTTTAAACTAAATTTTGCAATTTCAGACCTGTTCCAGTGACAGTTGTATAGTTGCTAGTCTTTTGCGTTGCTTATACTGGTTTTGTCTGTCTTGTTTGACTGCTGATAAGGGGAAAGTCTCAGATTCCCACTGAAAGAAATGGTAAAGATAGAAAAAGAATGGGGAATGAATTATGCTTTATTCAGTGGCATAGTCTGTTGTTCCCTCAGTGACCATTTTTTATAACGCTGTTGTATTTTTATGTTTCAGTAGTTTGTCATAATGTATTGTTCCTTCTTAATTTTTTTGAGATGGAGCTGTAATTGATAAACGGTGGATAGTAATATCTTGACTTATTCTTTGGGTTGAGAGGATGTTCCTTGTTCCATTCGAAGTTTGCTATTCAGATGCCATTGGTTTCCCACTCTTCGTTTTTCCTGCTTACCAAAACCACCAGCAGGATCTTGCAAGTTTTGTGGATAGTTATGTGGGTTTTATCTTGGCAGTGGTGGTTCCTAAACTCTGTGATAGTCCACATACCATTTGGAAACGTGGTGAACGTACCACTGTTTGAGGTTCATATCCTCAGTTATATGGATATTTCAGGAATTGTTTCACCTGCGTAATCCAACAAGCTAAGAGCATATTCTGCCTGTGAGGAGAAGGGTTGTAGAGCGGCAGGCTTGATGACGGATCTCTTTAAAGCACAGCGCCTTACTGAGAGACATCCATTCCCTGGCTTTCATGCAGTGCTGCAGCATTTGTTATACTCCTGAGTCTCAGACTTGACACAACTGGTCAGTGAGCTGATCAGCCGTGTCTCTTGTGTGCTGGGGGGAGAGGGAAGGGAACTGTGAGTTCATGATTTTGCTCTTGTTGAAGTAGGTGGGCATGAGGACCATTGACTGAGTTCTGCATGTGATATTCAAGACTCGAGAAAGTTAGTCTTTCTGATGGAAAATCTGTCACTATTTTGGCTTTGCCATTACTGTGTTTAAATCCTGTGTTCTTTAACACTGTTCAGTTGATATAGTGGGAGAATAAACACACAAAGGCCTGTGTTACATTTAAATCTAGAAATGAGAGAAACTGTAAATGTCATTGCTATTACTGTAGCTCCATGAGTAGAGGAAACCTCTAATACTCTCCGGAATGTTGATTACCCCACCATTTCAACAATTGTGTAGATTTGTTTGCAAGTTAACGCTTTATACTGTGCTAAATGCCACCAATTGAGTTGCAAAAAGCAAAGCAAAAATTTCCACTTCTGTAATTATGTTCTGGTTTATAATTATATTTATCTCTTGTACCCCAAATGAGCGTTTCAGTAATTTGTATGGCTTCTTATACTGTTGCATACCCTAAAGAGATTAAAGGAATATTGTGAAAGACTGATAGGAAAGCAAAATCATAGTCATCTGTGTGTTCATTCAGTATTGATGGTGACAATCTAATGAGATTTTCTCAATCTTGGGCCAAAATCTTGGTAAAAATGACTAATTGTGTTTGAATTTGGCTAAATTGAATATTAAAGATGGTTCTCTTCTACATATGGACAGAAATCTGCCTACCAGGTATGGACACAAGAAACCTATTGCTTGAATTAAAATTCTTCCTTTAACCATTTCTCTATCCCTATCAGAATAAAAATCTTGCAGAGTTTAGGTGTCCAGGATCTGATTTTGAATTACTGGAATATATTAAATGTGCAGAATTAAAGTTCTGTTTAGATTCCTAGCAGAAGGATAAATCGTAGGTGTATTTCATCTGGAAAGCTTGGTGCAAAGATGAGAAGGGTTATTTAAACAAAGAAGAACTCAGAACTAATGATTAAGATGAGCTATGTCTCAGATGAGCTTTCATGCCTACTAACCCTATCTCCTGATAAACTAGAGATTATTTTAGAATTATAATAACATAATTTTAATAAATTCAGAAGGTATATGACCTTCTGAAAAAATCAAGTTCCATATTCATTCATGAAGTCACAATCTTCTGTGTTAAGCTGTCTTCACTGCCTTGATGCTTGCTGTACCCCCAGCCTACGCAGATCTGCACTTCTTATTCTGACTCTGCAGTGATTTGAGCAGATCATACACTCCAGTTATGCACGGCGTCTGATGCCAAGTGACGTGTAGGTTTTTCTGAATATGCGTCAGCATATTTTTGTGCCAGATCACAAATTGAGTAATCCAGTGCCTCTGTCATTCTTGTCACTTTATTTGTATTTATTGTGACTGGCTTTTATACACTGTAAACAGCACCAGTGGAGTTGACTGTGCCTTTTATATAGAAGAAGGGTTGCTATAAAAATGATTAGAAGATGATATGTGGCCAGGGAATGGATATTACTCATTCCCAGTGAAATGTAGTGAGTGGATGGACAGCATGTCGTGCTGATAATGTCCATGTAAAAGATATATCAAGGGACGAGAGCTAGAAAGATGAGCATTTTGAAAGGCAGAAGAGAATGAAGCTGAGGTTATACATTTACTGCAAATTGCAGGAACTAAGAAGTCTTGCTTTTCCTTCCGCCTGTTAGAACAGGCCACTGTCACATGTGTCCTGTTGAGCGCTCAGCTTGTATTCCTGATGGGAGCTAGCAGCTGGGGCTGGATTCACTTGCTGAAATGTATGCATTTATTACCACTTGGGATGCTGTAGGGCTTCTGGCTGCTCACGCAGTAAGGTGTGAGTCTCACCCAGATGACTTTTTTTTAATGTCAGTTGTGTGTGGATGTCTTGGACATATTAGGGTGTCTGAGATACCAGTAGGTGCCTGTAATTAGGCACTTGAATTGAACTTCTGATTCCTCTTGTTTGTTTTATTTCATTGATGTGTTATATTCATGTGCGTGCATTAGATTTAATTTCTTATTGTATTGCAGATTTATAGTAGTTTGGAATTATGATTCGTTGCTATACTTAAGCTCTGATCAATCGGTTGTGCTGGGGTGCATTTCTTGTTACAATGGCAAAAAAACTAGCCTACCTCCTATCTGTTAAGCACTTCTTTTGAGATTCCTCCATTTCAATGGGAGTAAGAAATCTTGAAGTTGTATCATTATTTAGTATTTATTTACTGCTGTCTAATTATAAGGGGGACATACAGATTTTCCTTCGTCTTCAATCAAAAGAAAAATATGTCCTTATCTGTTATGCATGTATGTAGGAAGTGCAGCTTTTTCAGCCGTGGTCTCCTCAGATTCCGACTGAAGATTTTGCACTCTGTGTGTGTGCTCGTGTGTGTGTAAATTTTTTCCCTAGATTTCAGTTTTTATTCATGTGCTGTAGTGAAACATGTCTATTCGAGCAGGTAAAATGTCCACATCGAGGCTTTTGTCATCCAATCGTGAGAATTAAAGTCACATTGTTTCTCAAGAATTACAAATATGTGGAATCTTATAAGAGGTCATGAATCTTGAGACGATGATAATTTTCATTGCAACCGAGTTGATGTCCAGGGTCCAAATGCTATGACTTCAGGCAGTGTGAAAGTGATCTCTTTGAAAGAAAAGTTGGAAGTTTTGTAAGCCAGTTCTTTTAATGGATAATTAATGAGGAAAGGGAAGGAAAGAAGGCTTTCTGACATCCTACTTGTTTAAGCATTTATGTTGCTTTAAACACTTATGTGAGACTAACATACATTTAAATTAAATGTAGGCAGTGATCTGGTGTGTTGACCAGTTTTGGGGTTTTATTGTTTGTGTTGTGGTTTTTTTTTCCTCAGCACTGAGAAAACTAAGTTCTAACACAATAAAAATAGGATAACAATTAACTATTTTAATAGATTTGACTCAAACTTGTTCATGAGTGCTCTTCAGTTAGCAAACTGCAACATTGCATAACAGATTATTTTTAGGTCTGCAATCTGGACGTGATCAAGCATTTCTTTAAGAAGAAAAAGAAAATTTTTTTCACAAGTTTGGTATGTGATACTTAAAATGCAGGAGGCTATTAAATTGAGTATCTTTAGCTATACAGCTGAGTCTTAACTTTCAAATAGATTAACATGTAATTATCATAGATACCTTTAGGAAAATTTTCATGTTCTACAATTACACTTTTTGATTCCTTGTTTTGTTTTATTTCTGCTTAGTTTGCTATGTATTACTTAACAGGATGAGGATTAATTTTCAGTTTCAATTTTAAACTTAGGGTAAGAATTTTATGTCTTTCACCTGGTAAGTCTGAGATATAGAAGAAAAATCAGTGTATCAGAAAGAAGGAGAGAGAGAACTGTGAAATTTTAAACACCGTATTTTTAATTCACCTTCTCAGCTCAGAGAGTACCACCTGGCAGTATTAAGCAGACTGGGGGATTTTTTTGTTGTGTTTTTTTTTCCTTCCTGGTGTTAGCCAGCTTAACACTTTTCAAAGCCCAGTTGCTTGTGTTTCTGCTGTGTTACCTTTTCTGTGTGTTTTATGGGTCCCCAAGATTAGTCTTAACTTTTTTCCATAAGTGTCATTGTCTAAGAAGCATTTGCAAAGAGTAGTACAGGTGCTTTTTTTTTTTTTTCTTTCATTTTTAAGCTAAGAGGTTTTTGTGACCTGTTAAGCAGTCCAGACAGGTACGTTAGGTCTTTAGCTGATCTTTTGGCTCAATGTCCCTTCTAGTTACTGAAGGGGAACATGGAGAAGAGCGCTCTGGCAGGCAGCAGAGCGTGTCTTCTGCACTGCTGTGTGTTCACATGATGGTAGGTGCGATGATGGGAAACGGCCACTGCGTTTCTCATTTGATTTCAGATCGGAGTCGTCTGCTGGTCTCAGGACAAGCGGATTACTGTGGTTAAGCAGTAAACATTTGTCAGACTGCAGGGAAGATCTTTGTGTATCTTGTAGTCATGGGGTCTGCTCTTCTTTCTTCAGTCTTTCTTCATAGTATCTATGTTAAAGCTTAAACTCTGTTGCATACTTCTTATATATTCAGAAAGTGAGGCAATGTCCGCATTAATAATTTCACTATTTTATTATCCCTATAAAAAATATTTTTACATGGCAAAGGACATGTTGATAAGTGAAGTCCCTAATTTCTCTAAATATATCCCATAAGAGCAACTACTTTTTTTCCTTGCTTTTGCCTTTCTGAGCTAAGGAGGTGATAATAAACATACCTTTAGAGATAAAGAAAGCAGAGACATGCATGAGAAAGAAATTAAAGCATGGTTAAGAGCAGTAGCTGGCGTTTCAAAGGACACTACTTGAAAAGATAAACAGACTGGTAGAAAAGCCACTGTTCAAGATCTTTGCTGAAATTTCTGAAGCCAGGAGTTGAAAGGACTTTTCTTCCTTGTTTTAGTATTAAAATAAATGTTATTGACCTTCTTTTTCAAAGATTTGTATGCAGGGGAAAGACAGGAAGGATTGTTTGTTTGTTTGTATTTAAAAAAAAATTAGTTTGAAAACTAAAAACACCTTTGACATGGAAGCTGATAGTTTCATTGGCAAAATTGAGCCTGAAGTTTACTCTTGCCAGAAACCCCCTGGAAATACAAGTGGGTGTGTTCTGCTTGAGTAATCACATGTAAATGCAGAGGTGCCAGCAGCGCTATAATAATGACTGTAGTGTCTTTGAAGGCACTCTGAAGCTTCCGTTCAAAGACACTCTTAAATAATTAAATCTTTTTTTTTTTCAATTTACATGGAATATGTAATGACATCCCCCAAGTACCAGAATTCCTTCCCTTCTTTTCTTTCTCATGCAAAGAATAAATAGAGTATTTTAATTAAGACACTGCTTGCTAACCTGTATAGTAAAGAAAGGTGGTGAAAGGGCAGGTCTAGATAGTTCTTTGTTGTGACCCTCACTAACCTTTTCTTAACACAGAAGTGACAACTTGACATACCTAGGTACCTCTGAGGTGATCTTAGCAGTCTGGCTTCCCCTCTGCAAATAAAGGGAGGCAATTTTGTCCACTTTAATATGCTCTCTGGCTCTTGGCAGTTCATTCTGTAACCATTTATGGGGTCCTCCTTGTAAGACTGGCTGCTCAGCTGGCTATACATGGTTTTAATCTTCTTTTTTTTTATTATTTTTTTGGCAGATACGGAGCATCTCTATACAGTAGTATTCGAAGAGATCTGCGGGCGTTTTGGAAAGACTTATACCTGGGATGTGAAATCCTTGGTCATGGGTAAAAAAGCCCTAGAAGGGGCACAGATTATTCGAGATGTTCTGGATCTTCCAATAACCAAAGAAGAGTTATTACATGAAAGTAAAATAAAGCAGGAGAAGATATTCCCTACTGCTGAATTGATGCCAGGTATGTTTCTCTTCAATATTTATAAACTGTTTATGGAATTACTTAAATGCTAACCAAGGTAGAAGTTTTTAATCTGCCTTCCACAAAACAGTTCCCCTTACAGATTCAGTTTCATCACTCTTGTTTTAGCAAGTTTTACTCAAGTCTACATGTTATTTACCTGTTAAAGAGATATTTTACCTGTTAAAGGGTACTGAAAACTTTTTTTTTCTTGTTTACTTGGAGAACAGCTCAGCTATTTTTCTACATGTTTTAAAAGAAGAAAAAAACCTAGCTAGATGTGCATGAATTCTGTTTTGTAAACCAGACATTCTTTATAATTGTTGTTGGCAGCTGTGTAACTCAGCAAGTTTTCTGTGGCTATGAGGGTAGTACAACTTTAAGCACAAATACACTTTTAAAAGTGCAGGCAAACCTATGAGCCCATGGGTTCTTTCAGCTGGGATTAATCTCACCTAACCTGAACCTTGAAACTTATTCATGGTGTCTGAGCCAGCTGTGTGAATGGAGAGGGAGGGTTTCATAGAATCATGGAATCATTTAGGTTGGAAAAGACCTTTAAGATCATCGAGTCCAACCATCAACCCGACACCACCATGCCCACGAAACCATGTCCTGAAGTGCCTCGTCTACATGTTTTTTGAACACCTCCAGGGATGGTGACACCACCACTTCCCTGGGCAGCCTGTTCCAATGCCTGACAACCCTTTCAGGAAAGAAAATTTTTCTAATATCCAATCTAAACCTCCCCTGGTGCAACCTAAGGCCATTACCTCTCGTCCTATCTCCAGCCACCTGACAGAAGGGACCAGCACCCACCTGGCTACAACCCCCCTTTCAGGCAGTTGTAGAGAGCGATAAGGTCTCCCCTCAGCCTCCTTTTCTCCAGGCTAAACAACCCCAGCTCCCTCAGCCGCTCCTCATCAGACTTGTGCTCCAGGCCCCTCACCAGCTCGGTTGCCCTTCTCTGGACACGCTCCAGCCCCTCCATGTCTTTCCTGCAGTGAGGGGCCCAAAACTGAACACAGGACTCGAGGTGTCACCTCACCAGTGCCCAGTACAGGGGGACGATCACCTCCCTGCTCCTGCTGGCCACACTGTTTCTGATACAGGCCAGGATGCCGTTGGCCTTCTTGGCCACCTGGGCACACTGCTGGCTCATATTCAGCCGCTGTCGACCAGCACCCCCAGGTCTTTCTCTGCCGGGCAGCTTTCCAGCCCCTCTTCCCCAAGCCTGTAGCGCTGCGTGGGGTTGCTGTGACCCAAGTGCAGGACCCGGCACTTGGCCTTGCTGAACCTCATACGATTGGCCTCGGCCCATCGACCCAGCCTGTCCAGATCCCTCTGTAGAGCCTTCCGACCCTCCAGCAGATCAACCCTCCCTCCCAACTTGGCGTCATCTCCAAACTTGCTGAGGGTGCACTCGATCCCCTTGTCCAGATCATCGATAAAGATATTAAACACAACTGGCCCCAATACTGAGCCCTGGGGAACACCACCTGTGACCCGCTGCCAGCTGGATTTAACTCCATTCACCACGACCCTCTGGGCTCATCCATCCAGCCAGTTTTTTACCCAGCAAAGAGTACATGTCTCTAAGCCATGAGCCACCAGTTTCTCAAGGAGTCTGCCATGAGAGACAGTGTCAAAGGCCTTGCTGAAGTCGAGGTAGATAACATCGACAGCCTTTCCCTCATCTGCTAGGCAGGTCACCCAGTCATAGAAGGAGATCAGGTTGGTCAAGCAGGACCTGCCTTTCATGAACACATGCTGGCTGGGCCTGATCACCTGGTTGTCCTGCACATGGTGTGTGAGCGCACTCAAGATAAACCACTCCATAATCTTCCCCGGTACTGAGGTCAGGCTGACAGGCCTGTAGTTCCCTGTATCCTCCCTCCGACCCTTCTTGTAAATGGGCGTCACATTGGCAAGCCTCCAGTTGTCTGGGACCTCCCCTGTTGACCAGGACTGCTGATAAATGATGGAGAGTGGCTTGGCAAGCTCCTCTGCCTGCTCCCTCAGTACTCTTGGATGGATCCCATCTGGTCCCCTAGACTAGTTCATTAACTGCTTCCTCCTGGATTATGGGGGGTATATTCTGCTCTCCGTCCCTGTCTTCCAGCTCAGGGGACTGAGTACCCTGAGGTTAACTGGTCTCACTATTAAAGACTGAGGCAAAGAAGGCATTAAGTATGTCAGCCTTTTCCTCATCTTTAGTGGCAATGTTCCCCTCTGTATCCAATAAAGGATAGATATTCTCCTTGGCTCTCTTTTTGTTGTTAACATATTTGTAAAAACATTTTTTGTTGTCTCTTATGACAGTGGCCAGATTGAATTCTAGCTGAGCTTTTGCCTTTCTAATTTTCTCTTTCCATGACCTAACAAGATCCCTGTACTCTTCCTGAGTTGCCTGCCCTTTCTTCCAAAGATGGTAAAACTCTCCTTTTTTTCCTGAGTCCCAGCAAAAGCTCCCTGTTCAGCCAGGCCAGTTGTCTTCCTGGATGGATCATCTCGTGGCACATGGGAATAGCCTGCTCCTGAGCCTTTAAGACTTCCTTCTTGAAGAATGTCCAGCCTTCCTGGACCCCTTTGCCCTTCAGGACCGTCTCCCAAGGGACTCTCTCAACCAGTGTCCTGAACAGGTCAAAGTTTGCCCTCCAGAAGTCCGTAGTAGTGGTTTTGCTGACCCTCTTCCTTACCTCACCAAGAGTTGAGAATTCTATCATTTCATGGTCGCTAAGCCCGAGATGGCCTCTGACCATCACACCTCCCACCAGTCCTTCCCTGTTTCTAAACAGTAGATCTAGCAAGGCTCCTCCCCTGGTAGGCTCACCTACCAGCTGTGTCAGGCAGTTCTCTTCCACACACTCCAGGAACCTCCTAGACTGCTTGTTCTCTGCTGTGTTGTATTTCCAGCAGATGTCCGGAAAGTTGAAGTCCCCCACGAGAGCAAGGGCACGCGATTGTGAGACTACTGCCAGCCGCTTGTAGAATGTTTCATGTGTCTTCAACCTGGCCGGGTGGTCTATAACAGACTCCCAGCATGATATCTGCCTTGTTGGCCTTCACCCTCATACTTACCCATAAGCAGTCGACCTTACCATCACAGTCGTGGAGCTCTGTACATTCAAAATACTCCCTAACATAGTTTCTCAGGTTATCCTAAGCCAGGTAAGTTTCGTCATCTTCTGAAGATACATGTGTTTGTAGGAGTCGGTCAGAAAATCAGCATTGTCTCAACACTGTCATCAGGAACATGAACAGTACATTTCCTGACAATGGCCTGTTTGGAGCGCAGTGGCCGATCCCAAGAACGGAACGCGCGGTACAAGGCTCCTGGAAGGTACCTGGCTAGAGCCATTAGACTGTCAAAAAGGATGGATTGCAACTGTTGCCATAACATCGATGAAAAAATCACGAACTTTAGATGAACTTTGCTTCATTATAATACCAAAACACACCTCCTGGTCGAAGGCTACCCGCCTCCAAGACTTACCATGCCTCGGACACTGACCCTGCGCCTGCGTGATAGCCTCGCTCGAGAAGGGCAGAGACTCCTGAGGCAGAGGTGGAGCAAGGTGTGTTACTAAGCATAAAAGATGACTTCTGAACAACGGAAGTTTGGAGCTTCCCCACCAAGGGCCACGACGATCGACGACGCAGCATCAGCTGGACCCGGGACCATTAGGACGTCTTGAGATCAGCGGTGGTAGCTGTAACTTCTCTTTCTCCTCTCTCTAAACTTAACTTTACTCTTTTCTCCTTTCTTTCACCCATCCCTAACTATCGCGTGCCTCTTCACAGGCAATACAATAAAGTTTTACTGTGTGATTATTGCTATCCCCTTTGGTGTTGGTCACCTTAATTTTGCACTTTCGAGATCGTAGCAAACGAACCATCACGAGTCCACCGAGTGGACCGTGACAGTCTTTTACCAGGGATTATGCAGGAAGCCCACATGAGTAGCTTAAACCAAGATAAGCAAGAGAATGAATCTTACCTGTGGTGTGAACTTCTGGTTTTATATTCCATTACATTTACATCTGAAATGCTTCGAGAAGAATCCTCAGCCGTGCGAGACAAGCAATACCTAAAGCTAGTATTGCTATTAACTTTTTTTTTACAATGTTAAACTTCCTGGAGCAAATATCAATAATTTATGAAGGAAAAAAAAGGGAGGAGGGAGGAAAGGGGGAGGAATAAAAAAAAGTATTAGAAGTGAAATAACTACATGTCACTATAACAAGTCTAACTATTACAATTTTTTCTTTTTGAATGCATGCTTGTTTGTTCTGACAATCTCTACAGCGCATTAATGATGTTTTAATTTTTAGATGCTTTTTTATACCTGGTTTTATAATGCATTAAGAGGATGAAAGTTAAAAATATGCGATATGTTAGGAATAAATAACAGGCAGCAAAAAGAAAAGGTGTAATTCTTTTAGGCAGCTTAAAAAGTTGAGTATTTTGTGCAGCCAACTTTAGTTTAATCTCTCTGATGCCTTATATGCAAGATTTTTCAAATGGCATCTTTCTCACTTACAGATCCACCTAAAACTGTAAGCCTAGTTAAACTCTCCAGGAAAACAAGAAAGATGGAGGGATGTGTTTTTCATTTTTCATGTCAAACTTCTGGGACTAACTTTGCAGCTGTATCTTTTGCAAGACAAACAAAAAAACCCTAGTCTGGGCTTAGAAAATGCCAGATGGACAGACTGGGTGAAATGTTAGGAGACACAGAGAAGAGTTGCTGTAATATAACAGCACAGGTAATAGATGCCATTAAGAGGATATTCTGTGCCTGCTGAGGATTGTGATAATGTGGCTGAGCTGGCTTGAACAGAGTTGCAGAGAGGTGATGGAACAGATTAGCCGAAGGAAACACAAAGTTTTGTGCTGTTCCTGCCTTCAAAAAGTGAATTCTGGGCTTGCTGAAGCTGGGCTATTATAGGTGAAACAAGCAAAATTTTTACTGGGACAAGCAAGTAAACATTTTTATCATCACCAGAATTGTTCAAACGATTATCTTTTCAGTTCAACTAAATACATGTGATAACTTTCTTCAGACTATTTTCTAAAGCAGAATTGATGTGAACTTAAATACTTCATGTTCACTGGCCATTGTTGGGAGCAAAGGCAGCCTTGGTCACTGAAGTAATGGAATCTGTACTTTACTTGGTAGCAGCATATGAGATACAAGCTGAATTTGCCATGAATTTTGAGAAAACCAGGTTGATGTCAGCTAATAATCTAGAAAGAAGTGGCTCCAGCTAGTTACTATTTAGTTTCATTAAGGACTGACTTGTTCTTCAATCTGATTAACCAGATTTTTTAATCTGATACTTTTCTTCTGTCCTTTTGTATTTTCTGAGGATATTTATTAAGGTGATCCTTGTGGATTTATTCTACAGTCTCTTAATGTTCTTTAATCAAGAATGGACTTCATGCAGGTGTTGTTTAAGATGTAAGACTGTGGTGTCGTTTTGAATTTACAATGTTCTCGGGCTAAAATGATCTTTCAGATAGTTACAGGTAAATACAGGGAAGTGAAAGTTAATTGTCATATTTATTAATGGAATAAGATGACTGACATGCTGAGTCTCTGGCCATCTTTTGGCAGTTAATAGGCAGGTGAGGTTCTATTTTTCAATCAATTTCTACAGTTTTTCAAAAAAACGGGATTCAGATTTGGTTTGGTGGAGAGCAGTGAATGATGACCAGCTGTTTGAAAAAGTGACTCAAGCAAAGGAGCACTTGTTTCTGGACACAGAATGAGCTATACACATGTTTTGCCAGCAATGATAACTGTTAATTCCCACTCAAGTAATTGACAGGTATGTCAGTAATGGTTAAGGATGATGTGGAAGTTGTATGAATATACGATTGGCAAAGCAGCTCTTTGCTTGACAGGCTGTATCACAGCCATGCCACTTAATGTACAACAATTCTGAGACATTAGTGGTTGAAGATGGAATTTTGACTATTTCGGTATAGCTGAAGTGACTGACAAGCTTCAGTACATCAGGCTGTGGTCAAAATACAGATTTCATCTATGAAGACGGTATATCCATTTCTAATGTGGAATTTTCTGATAACTATTTGAGAGTTTTTTACAGTTAGTTTTATTTTTAGTTCTGAAAGAAACTTAGGGAAGACTGGTTTTGATTTCAGTGGAGAAAGGAATTAATCCAAGACAATGCTGACAAAATGACAGGGCTGCCACTTGTGCTGCTTTTCTAAATATTTATGTCAGAGTACAGACATTGTTATCTGCAAGAGTAACATAGTAGACTTTCTGTTTCTGCAAATGCAGTACTATATTGCATGGAAGTGAATTGTCAGAAGAATAAGGAGTGAAAAGTGGAGCAGAAGAAAACCATGCGTATGTACGTTTACCTATACATGTATTGGTGTGCTTTCGCTTAACATAAACCCAGAATATACAGAGTCAGAAAAACCTAACTCCAAGTTACGTAGCTGCCAACTGTTACTATAATCATGTCAGGGTTATGAAATTAATGCCATTCTTTCATAGCAGTCTCTGGTTTTTGGCTCATTAGCATCACAAAGCACAGATCCTTAAGGATTCTGTGGTTGTGTATACCTTTCAGACGTTTTCCATTCCTTGGTCATTTTCATGATAACTGGGATTTCTTTGTTGCAGCTCCTGTTCAGCCAGTGCAGAATGTGATGTGCAAACTATTTTCCAGTTCAAGTACCATTGACTGTCTCTTGCAGACATGAGGAGGTAATTTCATAGCTCAGTTTTAGTACCAAATGAAGCCAGTCAGAAATCATAAAAAGAGAAGAAAGAAAAACAGCTGCTCAATGGCAGCTCACTCTAAAAGTCATACATGTTTTTTTCTCCAGCAGTTCCATTCAACTAGCAGTCAAGTTTGCTTAGCTATTGTTTCCTTGATTCATGTTGTGCCCTTAACAGTTAAACAGACTTCCCACCATGTTATCTTTTCTTTTCCTTGCTATTATTGTTTTAATGGTAGGAAACTTTAGTGAGTCCGTGCTGGGCTCAGTGAGCCTGTAACTCCTAGAGATCAGTCAATTAGCTGCAAACTCAGAATGATGCTGTCTGTTTGGCTGATTTCAAGCATTGGCCTTTGCATTAAGTCCTAAAGGATTGCAACCCAAAAATGCTTTTACCAGGAAGTCAGCAACACAGCTGATAGAGGTTCTGAACTGTGTAAAGTTTAGTACTTATATTTTTTCCATGTCCATGCATGTGTCAGTATGTCCAGACTAAATGAGATTATCAGTTTGGTGAACAGGGAGTCTCTGCCACCAGAAAGGATCTCTGGTACTTTTTAGAGAGCAATAAGATGAGAAGGTAGAATTCTTTATTAATAGCCAATTACCTTCCAAATTGGTAAACAGATTATTAGTTTCCACCTCCGCTTTTGTAGCTCAGTGAAAAGGTAACATACCATTGCAGATAGCATTTTTAATATCTCAGAACAAAAAAGAAAGAGGTGGATCTGAGAGTAGCGTTTCCATAGTCTGATCAGATTCACGGCAATTACACCAAATGATGGATAGCCCCACCTCTGTCGCGCTGTCACCTTCACAGCAGCAATGCTGACTTCACTTCAGAATTGAGAGCAAGTGTAGATAATCAATAGCACTGTGCTGATGGGCTTGCAACTGTTGTAACACACCAGACTACATTAAAAACATTTTTTTAATCAGTTTGTGACTTAAGTGAACAAACAGCTGCTTCATCTACATGAGATTATTTTTGTTGTTGTTGTTGGGTGCTTTTAGTGTTCAGAGGCTGCTGAGGTTTTTTACCATAGGATCACTTCTATGAATTCTAAAGAATTATCTTCGAATTGGCTAGAAATCTAATAAACTTGACAAAGCTCTGAGTGGTAATGTTAGCTTTTCTTTGATTAAAGAGAGTGATGAAATCTTGAAGAGCTTTAAGTTTGGTCTGATACTACAGTCAATGTAGAAAGTGTAAATAATTTTGAAAAAGAGGAGCAGTCTTTTCATACAGAGGCTATATTTATCCTTAAGATTTCCATTTGTGCACAACTGGACATAAATCATACAAAACATGCACAATGCATGTACATAGTTAATTTAAACAATGCATGGAGCACTTTGGTTTCCTTTAGGTTCTTTCTCAGCAGTAAATCTTTTCCAAATACACACTGAATGCTCTCAGCTTGTTTTGTGTAACATTACAACAAAATGAAGTGGACTTGAATATGGGTTTCTAAAGAGCCTTGATTTTGGTGCCCCAGAGGGCAGGTGTCCTCTGTTCTCATGCTGTTAGTGTGAGTAGAAAGCTAACTGTTATCTACACTGGGGTGAAAGAGGAGCAACACTGTGATAGATGTGTATGAAGATCTCAGAGGGAGTGCTGAAAGTCTGCAAAAAGAGTGTGAAGTTGTATTTGGGCTCATAATTTGTGTGCGAGCTATGTGAAGAAAGCGCTTGGTGACCAGTGTAGTTCTTCCAACAGAAATTTCAGTGTACAGGGCAAAAATCTGTTGATCAAGAGAGTATTCTTTAAAAAGAATACTGTAGCCATATTGTTTCTTCTGCAGAATATGCTGCATCTCAGCTACAAGACTTAGCAAGTATAGTTATATTAGCACAGGCTACATAGTGTAGCTGAGCTCCAAAAAAAGAAAACAAAAATGGGTATTTTTTGGAAGAGAGTAAGTAGCTCAGATTAAAAAAAAGTCCAAGAAAACTCAAGCATATATAGATACAATAAAATATACATAGGAAAAGGTTTGGTTGCCCATGAAATACAGGGGAGTTTCTTGATTAAAAAGAACTTTGTACCATGTTTCAGTACCACACCCCATTTTTCAAAGAAGCACATTTCTTATCAAAAAGTTTAGGGAGATAATTGTTCCTTTGGCTTATAATTACAGTTGACAATAAAATAAATTTGACTAATAGTACTCATGAATAAATTGTCAAATCAGAGTGGCCAGTATAGCTTATTGAAGTAAGGAGAATGAGTATCTTTTCAACAATTAAAATTAACTGGAGACCAAATTACATATTGTGATTACAAAATACAGACAAAAAATAAGAATAGCACAGGAATTTAACTGGATAAATAATCAAATAACTAGTAAATAACTGGGGAGGGGGATAAGACAATTTAAAGTAAAATGTCCTAAATAACTCACTTTTTCTAAAGTATTTCTGTAGTCCGCAAAACTATGTCAAAGGATACACAGCAGTTGTAGATAACCGTAATGTTGTTACTATAATCACAATGACTTGAGGCTTGTGTGAGAGAAGGTTTTAAATGAGAAAATCTTTCATTAAAGTAACTGAACTGTGGAGAAGCTTTTGGGCATAGAAAGTCATCTTCATATCGGTTTTAAAATACCCATTTGCTATTTTGGGGCTTTTTCTTCACTATGAGGGTGGTGAGGCACTGGAACAGGTTGCCCAGAGAGGCTGTGGATGCCCCATCCCTGGCAGTGTTGAAGGCCAGGTTGGATGGGGCTTTGAGCAACCTGGTCTAGTGGAAGGTGTCCCTGCCCAGGGCAGGGGGGTTGGACTAGATGACCTTTAAGGTCCCTTCCAACCCAAACCATTCTATGATTCATTCTATGATTCTATGATATAAGAGTTCACATGTGTTTGCTTTCTAAAAAAGCAGCAGAGGAAGACACAAAATAATCATTTTAAGTCTTTCTGAAGCTTTTATCATTTCTGTACATGTAGCCTTTAGCTTTTTGTAATAGTTTAGCTTAAACTTTCACTTGAATCTGAAAATGAACAGGCAGAATCTATGGAAACTTCACAATATAACCTGGTATCATTGGCTACTTGATGCTTGCTTTTAATTAGTATAAGGAATGTGCTGTATTTATGGTGTTTTGTTTGGTTTGGTTGCTTTTTTTTTTCATTATTTACTGTCTCGAACCAAAGTAATCCTACGTTATACTATTTCTCCAATTATTAGATGTCTGACACTGTAATTGTTTGAATAAGGGCAACGCTCATTTGGAAGAATATAAGGTATTAATGTATATGATAGCTCTCTGTTCCAGCTTGCCCCAGATGTTCTTAAATTGGTTAACACCATAACTAAATTAGTTGAAAACTGTGAAGGAATATTATCTATGATGGTTGGTGCAGAACCGAAACCCCTGCAAGCTGTCTGGGTTTTGTTTGAGGGTGGGAAAAATTGGGATGTGTCTGCTAGATATCCTCTCTAGCAGAACATGTTAGCGTTCAAATAACAAATTTAAAAACATACACACGTGCACGCGCACACGCACTTCCACCCCCCCCCCCCATTGCCCACTGAGTTCCTGTTTCTCTTCCTGGGATTATATAATGGTTTAAATACTACTAATTAGAAATTAGATATAATTAGTACCTAGGTGGCACCCATGGAAGGACTAAAGAGATGCAAGAAAGGTATAGTACGCTGTGATGTTCATGAAAGGATTTGCCACAAAAAATGCCACTGTTTGCTTTTTTGAGGCCTTCTCAGCCAGGTAGGAGCTCCTGTAACGTGATTTTGAAGCTTAACTTTCATAAAAGTTACCTTGTAAATTGTAGGATACTAACTTCTTGTGGTCCTGTTTACAATGTATGCTTTTTCTTAAGATAAGGCCTTGGGGAGTTCCGTTCATTTTTTAAGGGCTTTTTCTTACGTAGCTTATGTTCATCTTTTTAGGATTGAAACAGACTTTAGAAAAGACCATGGGACGGTCTGTGTAGGCCTGGGCATTTATTTGACCTTGTTCCTGCGCTCTATGCTGGCAGCACGCAAGCCAGCTGTATTCCTGAAGCTGTAAGACTGTAGGACTTTGTGCTTTTAAGACCATCAAAGAGTGGATTTTCAGGTTAAGGTACTGGCAGAGCTTAGTGTGTGATTGTCTGCATGATGGTGTAGTTATGCCTTCAAATGAATCAACTGCAAGCAGAAATATGAACACCAGAAATCATTCAACTGGTGAAGAGAGGAAACTGAAATTATGGTTCAGTGCTGAAGCGGCATGAATAATCTTCTTCCCTGTCTCATATGTTTGCCCAGTTTATGATGGAGATCACTTTCTTTTCTATCTTGAAAAGCATTCTTATACTCTACTATAACATGTTCATAGAAACTTCACTTTAGGAAAAGAGAAAAATAAAAAAATGCTTTGTAAGACAAAAGTTTGATTGGAGACTTATATTAGAAAAAAATAGAAGAGCTTTACATTATCTCATTATTTGTCTGGAGGCATTTCACATGAAATAGGTCTGAATCTGGAGTTCCAGAAGTGGCATAAGTTAAGAACAGTGTTCTGTTCAGTGGTAGACAAACACAAGAAAAAGGATGATACAAAAATGTGAAAGCATGTCAAATAGAATGTAGCAAAAATGTATGTGTTATTCACTATTCTGAAGTATTCTATATGACACAGAGCTCATGTCTGTATAAAGCTAAAAGGAAAATAAAAATTCCCTTTGTTTTCCATCAATTTGAATTAGCTCTCAGGAGTTCTGTCTTGTTAATTTTCACTTCATAACGAATAATGCCATTTGATTATAAAATGTGATAACTGAAAAAAAAAATCATGTAGAAAACAGTGTTGTTATAGCATATAAATAATTAGATAGGGACTATCGTTAGATCATTTTAGCGTAGCATTATTTGGTTTCCTGAACTCCTGCTGTACATGTTTGTATTAGTCAATGAAAAGGAAAATGTGACAGCCCAAGGGTTTTGTTGTTCGGTATAAGTCTTAATTTTAGTTTGTCAGTTGATCCAATGTATTAGTCACCATGGTTTCAGCTGAATGTAAGAAGAACAAACACCACATTGGGAGTCTAATGAAGGAATAATATTTCCTTTTTTTTTAAAAAAAAAAAATATATAAAATACATGCTTTTCTGCAACTTTAAGAACAAAAGTGCTGATCTCTTCCTTTTAAATGCATCTGTGGTCTCAGAAGAAATCTCCTTTCTGTTGGTTTGGTTCGTTTTTCTTTTCCCAAAGTTGTTAACTTCATTGACATTTGTGATTAATCGGGTTTTAAAGATGCTGACATTTAAAGTTGATCCTTCTTCTTTTCAGCTTCTGTAACTAAATTCAGCTTAGAATTCTTTTCACCTTTTCTTTCCAATAGTCACTGGTGTTTAACTATTACATTTAGAGTATAGTAAACTTCTGTGTCTATTCCAAAACTTAATATTTAAAGAGATAGAGGAAAGAAGCAGTATTTACCTTTTTGATTATTTGAAATGAAAGGGTACATTTGGAAATAAAGCATAGCAATGTGGGATATTTATTCCTGGGGTTTTTTTATGACTACTTGAAGAATTTATGTTGTACTGCCTAACATTGTTAATTGCATGTGTACCGCATTAGGAGCATATCCTCATGCTGGAAAAACAGAGATCCTTATTTCTTTTGATCTTTCTTTATTTTTTGTTTTTAATCAAAGATGCTCAAAGAAAAAAGAAAAAGAAAAAAAAAAAGAACTTGCTGCATGTGGCTAAGCTTTCGGTAGGAGGGGTGAAGGATGGTCCCAGGAATCCTAGCAGATGGGTCCCTCTCTGATGGATGGGCATCAATCCCTTACATGGTAGCTACAAGTAAGTTAGAAGTTAGCGAGTTCGCAGGAATTTTCACCGTGCTTCTTCATAGCCATTTAGTTTTTAATTGGTTGTTTTTGATGTAACTGAAGTCTTCATTTGATTGAAAAAAATCTGTGTAGCTATAGGGGATATAATGATAAAGTATATGCCAGGGGAAGTTTCTTACAGATCTGTAAAGCAGTTCCCTACTTCCCATTCTGTTGATGTTTTCTGTAAAAAAAGCACAAGAAAGATACTAAGAAAGTTATTATCTTCCTAAGGAAGAATTATATGCTGAATTAGTACAATAATTGTGTCAGTAATTCGATGTGGTGGCAAAGTGTCTAGAGCTATACTGGTGGTAATTGACGCAAACAAAAATAGACTTTGTTGATCTATAGCTTTTACAAAGAAATAACAAACCTGGAATGAAAATATTTTTCAACTGCTACTGTCTTGAGCTTGTTAAGTTATGCTAGCTATTCTTCCATATGCGATTTAATTTTTTTTTTTCCATGCAGCTGATCTTCCCCTTGTATTTTTTTTCTAATCTGTCTTGCTATGTTCACACATATGCAAATAATCATTTTTTAAATAGCATATTTCTATTAAAGTGCACTTTCTGAATAATGTAAGTCTCTACTTTCTGGAGCTATTAGGGACAGCTGCATTTTAGCTCCCTTGTAGTGAGGGAAGTGAAAAAGAGAAAGTAAACACACACACACACATTTACACGCTGAAATCATGACTTGCTGGGGGTATATAAGAGAGAACCCTGAAGAAATAACCTTTCTGCAGCAGTGCTACCTCCAATAGAAACATAAAATAAACATACCCTGTGACAGATGAACTGAAGCTGTGATGCAGTGGGACTGAAGAAAATCAGCTGTTTGAAAAGAGCACAACTTTAGAGAAAACTAACAATATCGTAGCAAGGGCGTAGAAGATAGGAAAAGTCTTCTTGTGTAATCTTTAACCTTCTTTATATTACTACACACACAATATGCTAGCCTTGCTAAATGTTGCAGATTATTTAGAATAAATTCCTTTGAATTAATGCATTTTATTTTAAAAAAGACATTTAGGCTACTGCTTTACATTGAGAGATCTTAGTACTTCCATTAATTTAATATGGACTTAGTTCACATGTTTCAGAATGAAGACATAATCTGTATCTGGAATAAAAAGTTAACTTGTATTTAGCATCATATTTCAGTAAGAGGACAGAGTAGCATCATTTGGGAAAAAATGCACTTGCTTACTGTTAGTATAACCATTTAAGGGGGCATAGGAAGGCTTTTAAATGGGTGATGCATTGACATTAGAGGAGGAATAACACTTGTTGCTTCTGTCCAACTGGAAATCTAAAATCACAGAAGTGCATGTATTTATAGTTTAAAGGCTGTCTTCAAGTACAAGCATGGAGCTGGAAATGTCAGTTACTAATTGGTTGATTAGATTCTGGAGAATAGAGATCTGCAGAGGGCCACATCTACAGGTCATATTTCCAGATAGATGGGTTAGTTAATGCACCAATTTACTAATCTGCACACTTTATTATCAGTAGTAATTGTTAATTCTCAAAGTTGGGCATATGACTGTACTTGGGAAAAACGTACTGCAGATAAGATTGTTGTTTATAGAATTGTCAAAATGGAGCAGAAAGGCTGGATCGCATGGGATATGCAAATTAGAGATGACAGGGTGGCACAGGAAAGAATTAAATAAACATGAGGAGTAGGAATGCTTTGAGGGAGCAGGGACCAGGCATAAGTATGACAGTGAATCAAGAGGAAGGGAGTAAGATTACTGTAGTATAACCAGGCATGAAAAGTGGGGTAAAAATTCATGCAGTTGGAAGATGAAAACAAAGAATTGTTCTCAGGTTGGTTCAAAGAGACAGAAGTCAATCAGAGGCTTAGCTACCTGAAACTAATATCCAGTGTCCAACACAGTTTGGGTTCATGCCAAGAAGCAGAGCCCAAATGATTTTTCAGATTTGGCGGGATTTTCTCTTGTGAATTGGTAAAGACTGGATGTCCACTCTCGTTCTCCATTAGACACTGCTAGTTGTTTTGTCTGGGAGAGGTATCCAGCATTTAGAATGCTGCAGCGAAGAAGCATTGAAACCTCTGCATAGGAAACTCAAAACTTGCACCAAATAATGAAGTATGTTTCCCTCTTACACAGACTGCTGTGTTGTCACTGTTCCCTGCATTAACCTTCTCTAGAAGACTGGATCAGATTGAAGTTTCTACCCATTAGGCTTGAGGTGTTCATTACTCTGGGTTCACAGCATCAGATAAAGATAAATCAGATAAAGCTCTGGTATTAACAACTGTGACTGACAGCTCCCCTCCTCTGCCCAGTGTTACTTGCTTTAGTAATTGCAGAAGAGAGAAACTGAGCTCTCTTAGGGGCTGGTTTAAGCCAGCTGGATACCTGCTTCAGAAATTAAAACTATACAGTTCAGTGAGAAGAGTATATTTCTTTGACTTTGATTTTTTTTTTTTTTCACCTTTTCAGGAGTGTAACTGTGTATAAAAGAAAATGTTCCCCTGTGTGCTTTTCTTTTACTTACAGAGAGTTTGAAGTAATAAATATACGTAATTTGGGGGACATTGCTTAAGGAGCTTCTAGTGGGTGGTGGGTGTACCTAGGCAATTATGTTGAACCCATTTTTGGCATATTTTGAGAAAAACATCATTTGATGACAGAACAAGTATATACCTTGAGGAATGTTCCATGATTTTTGTGTGGAGAAGGAACGTTTCAGGTATTGCAAGAATTTTCTTCTACACTAACTGATTGAAATAGGTTGTTATAGCCAGTAAGACACCATTGTTGAAGTACTGCTAAATACATTGTCAGTAGGTACCTACATATATGCATATGTATAAAAATAAAATGTATATATTTGTCTTGCAGGGGTTGATAAGCTGATCCGTCATTTACACAAACACAACATACCCATAGCCGTTGCCACCAGCTCAGCTGAAGTGACATTTCAGATGAAAACAGCCAGACACAAAGACTTCTTTGGTCTTTTTCATCATATTGTGTTGGGAGATGACCCTGAGGTGAAGTGTGGCAAGCCAGAGCCTGATGCATTTCTAGTTTGTGCAAAGAGATTTCACCCTCCTGCACCTCCAGAGAAGGTAAGAAGGGGTGGGAGCAAATTAACTGAAAAGTTAGGAATACTCTCTTTGGGCTATATTTGGATATTTGGGGTTTTTAACATGATAAATACTTAGATTAAGATTTAATATAAATATTATAAAAATCAGCAGCCTCTGTTTTCAAAGGTGTTTATGCTGCTGAAGCAAGAGATTGTTGGAAAACATAATTTCCCCCCACTATGTATAATGTTTGTAATGCAGATTGCTCTGATTTACTACATGGTAGTGTGCAGTAATAGGAAAGTGTAATGATTTTCTTCTCTGTGCATAAATCTGCAAGCTTAACTTCACTACTCAAAGTTTGGAAACAGTTATTTAAACATAGATCAGTTTATTTTTCATACATTCATGGCTGATTTACCTCTTAAGTGTCTAAACATTAAAGATACTTCTTTGTAAAGAGGGCATATATTTTTCCTAAGCCATCTCTTTCCTGTTGCATTCTAAATCTCTGAGATCATAATTCTTGTTTTCTGATTTAAAACCGATCAGTTTGAGCAATCTTTCTCAAATAGTAGAGGTGTTTAGGTTCTCTCTCTTATATATAACTTCCCAAACTTGATTCTGAAATAGAAATCTGTAGGGAGAATATTTGAAAGATAAATTGAGAGTTAGTTAAAATAATGTCTTCACTTCTATTTTAAATTAAATTGCCTTTCTCCTTAAAATATTTTTCTCACTTCTTGTCTGTCCTGAGTGGAACATAAGTTTTGAAGTTTTGGAGTTTCATTACTGCAGAAAAATGCATGACATACTAATTTTTAAGAAACAACTTTAAGTGAATTAGACTGTGGTTACTGTTTTCTCAATAAGATTGTTGAAGAAAAAATGGTTACACAAATACATACAGAATGATTAGCTGAGATTCTTCAGCCTTTCATACTTCAAGGTCTCACCCAGAGTCTAAATGGTATTTGCATTGCCTGGGAATACAAAGTGAAGTAAGTTTGATGCAAGGTGGCATACTATGAACAGTGTTAACCAAACTGGTTTTGATTTGGGTTTCTTTTTTTCTGTTGGAAGTTCTCTTGACATTCTGTGTGCATCAACTTCATTTGGAAACTTAGATGTTCAGAAAAGATACAATAAAGGTATATGATCATGTTCATGCAGATGGCAGTTGTGTGGACATGTTAGGTACTTGTGTGAGTTGGCCTTGTATGTATGGTATGATCTAAATGTTGAAGAATCTGAACAGCAAGGCTGTAAATCTCACCTTAGAGTCAAGCAGTTACGAATTTTGAACATGTTAATACTCAATTGAGAGCAAATACTGGGAAGAAGCCCAAGATTTTGGAGGGAGTATGAGAGGAGTTGAAAACAAGCTTAAACCACAGCTTAATGTTGCTTTCTTATAAAATTATTCTTTCTTGCTTAACTGTTGTCTAGGGAACAAAAAATCAGGATATGTTCCTTTAATGTTGTATGGTGTGGTTTTTTGAAACAGGATAAGAGGTGTCTAATGCATGCTTTTCAATTGGATGGAGGTGTGGCTGTAAGCTGTTCTGTAATTCTGAAAGTAAAAGAGAAAAAAGTATTCAGAATTTATATAAAGCTGGGTTGTAACAGGTATCTGAAGGAGAGATAAGGAAATTGATTGTCAGCTGTGTTAATGACAAATTCAACTGTTATTTCATGTGAGGAGCCTAATGGTAATATCCAGAGGGAAAGCTTTCCCAAAGTTCTTAGTTTATTTGGCTCTATTTCAGAAAAGTCACAAGGTGGTAATAATCAAGAAGGACAAAAACATTTAAAAAACCAAACCAAAACCAAACAACAAAAACAGTGACACTGTGATGTAGATGTTTTTATTTATTCAGCAGTGAGTAGCCTTAGCTGTATTAATAATGAAAAAATATTTGAAGGTAATAGTAGCATCTGTATTACACTTCACAATTTTAAACTTTAAAGGTATGTTAGACAAACCAAATTTCAGAGTATTCCTGGTAGTTTTGTATAGTTATTTTCTTCAACCTTTCTTTGAAGAAGAGCATAAATGAACGCATGCTTTTCCTTTATTTGAAGTTTAACAGCATTCAGAGTTCCCTTAGTGCAGATAATTCAGCTGAACTTTTTTTTTTGTCATATCTACAAACGTCACAAATGTTGTAGTGTGGGAATTTAGCACAAGCACAGAACTCCCAAGAAGAAAATCAAAACAGTACATGTGAAACTATCTGAAACATTCATGACCAACTGCCGTATAGTGATGGCATCTGCTGTGTTTAGTCCCAGGCGGTGAACTAATAGAGCTACAGGTTTGGATTTCATGGTAAAAATCAGTAACGTGCAAGTTTGCAGCAAAATATCAGGAGGTGTAGGTAATGTCTGCATAAGCAAGTAATTGGACTCAAGAGAAACAAATTATTAGAGCAGTATATTTGGTGCTTAGGCCCGTACATCTATGCTATATGGGATTTGAATGTTTTTTGTTGGATTACATTTACTCTGATCCCTGGCTGAAAGCTATATAAGGTTCTTTGGAGCTTTATGTCTGGTTAAGCATTGGAGATTGCTTGATAGGCACCTGGAGAGGACTTCCACTTTAGCTTCCTGCTAAAGCAACCTAGTACACACCAAAACTACTTAGTGAAACAAACCATCACGTAGCAACTGAGGACTGTCAGATTTGCTTCAGAACTTCAGTGCTGCTCCAAGTGAAAAATACAGTGTAGCCATAGAAGGCCAAATCCAGAATTTAGCTGTAGTGGCATACCAGCCTGTGACTGTTGCTGTGGAGGCATACTTATACAAGTAGGCAGTTCTAAAATTATATAAAAATGGATATGATGTCTGCTTTACTATCATTGAAGGATGTCATAATTGTCCACCTGGTAGTTTCTTAAATGTTGACCTTCTGGTTTGCAGTCTTTGGTTAACTAGGAACTTAATAAGCACAACGATGAAACCACAGCACAGGAATTTCAAACAAGATACACCCTGCAAATTCAGCCTATGTCTTACTATCATGTAATGCATGAAGTTTCATATGAACTTCCTACACTAGTAACAATGCACTGTCATATTGAGTAATTAATTAAATCAGTCAGGTAATCAAAATGTGATCTGCAGATTAAATACTAGAAATTCTGTCTTTTATTAACATTCAATTTTTTTTTTTTAAATATATGCCAAATTCTGCTCTCAAATACACAGATGCAACTTGTATGAAAGCCAGCTGGAGCTGTACGCATGTAGAAACAATGTGTGCTTGAATATTGTAGAAATTTCAGGCCACAATGTTCAAAACACTATGTTCTTTTCCATACATTTTATTTAGACAATTGAAAAAAACTTACCAAAGTATTATTTTTGTTTGGGATTTTTTTATTATTTTCCTACCTTTGTATGATCATAATTTGGAAAATAAGTTGTTTCATATTTTTCTAGAATTTCTAGTTACTTAGTATTTTACTATGTTTCAGATTTTTACAACGGGCATTCCTTTTAAGCGAAACTTTAAAATGTGCTGCAGAGGCAAAATTGGAGTTTCATTGACGACACCACTGTGAAATTTGGTATATTCAGCTATATACGCCAAGGGACGTTAAAGACAACAAGAAGGGCTTCTATAAGTACATAAGAGACAAAAGGAAGACTAGGGAACATGTTGGCCTGTTGTTGAATGAGATGGGGGACTTGGTTACACAGGACATGAAAAAGGCTGAAGTAGTGAATGTAGCAGGTGAGGAATGCCAGGTCCCAGAGACCAGAGCGAAGGGCTGGAGCAAGGAAGATGTACCCTTGTTGGAAGAGGATCAGGTCAGGGAATACTTGAGCAAACTGGATGTGAATTAAGTCCATGGGCCCTGATGGGATGCACCCTCAAGTGCTGAGGGAGCTGGCAGATGTCATGGCAAAGCCACTCTTGATAATCTTTGATTAATTATGGTGATTGGGAGAAGTGCTCAAAGACTGCAGGAAAGCAAATGTCACTCCTATCTTGAAGAAGGGCAAGAAGGAGGACCCAGGGAACTACAGGCTGCTTAGCCTCACCTTGATCCTTGGAAAGGTGATGGAGCAACTGTGCCTGGAAATGGTTTTCAGGATTATTAAGGACAAGAAGTAATCAGGAGTAGGCAGCATAGCTTCACCAAAAAGGGAAGTCATGCTTAACCAACTTGATAAGCTGCTTTGATGAAGTGACTGGCCTGGCAGATGAGGGGAGAGCAGTGGTTGCTGTCTACCTGGACTACAGTGCGGCCGTTGACTCCCTCTCCCATAAGATCCTCATAGGGAAGCTGTTGATGTGTGGGCTAGATGAGCGGGCAGTGAGGTGGGTTGAAAACTCTCTGAACAGCTGAGCCCAGAGAGTGGTGGTCACCAGCACAAAGTCTAGTTGGATGCCAGTGACTAGTGGTGTGCCCCAGGGGTCAGTACTGGGTCCGGTCCTGCTTAACATCTTCATTAACGACCTGGTTGATGGGGCAGTTTGCTGAAGAAGAAAAGAGAATGCTCAGAGGGATCTTATTAAAGTATATGAATACCTGAAGAGAGAGGCTAAAGAGGACAGAGCCAGGCTCTTTTCAGCGCTGCCCAGTGACAGGACCAGAGGCAATGGGCACCAACTGAAACACAGGAGGTTCCCTCTGAGCATCAGAAAACGCTTTTTTACTGTGAGGGTGACCGAGCACTGGCACAGGTTGCCCAGAGAGGTGGTGGAGTCTCCCTCCTTGGAGATATTGAGCAGGAGGGCTGGACCAGATGACCTCCAGAGGTCCCTTCCAACGTCAGTCACCCTGTGATTCGGTGACAGATTTCACAGATTTGATCTGGAAAAAAAAAAGAAGGGAACAAAAGTGCTTTCGCTAAACAAAATTTTTCTGTTCCATTTTGAATTAAAGGGCTCAAATTGTTCAAAATCATGCCTTTGGAATTTATAAAAATTAGAATATTAATTTTTGCTTTGAAAGAGTTCATAACCTTGCTGATTGTGTGTTTCTGTGTGTATTTGTATATAAGATATATCAACTATAACTTTTCGATGTTATCTTGAACCAATTTTGTTTCATAGTAACAAAAATGTTATGCTACTAAATTTCTTTCAAATATGGCTCTAACTCAGTGGGTTTCAGACATTCCCATGCAAACATTTATACATACTTCCAATATACTCATGTCATTAAAAACACATGAATTAATTATTTATCTACTTGAGGATGTGGTGGGTCAAGGCTTTTCTTTCCAGTATTTTGGTTGGTTTGCCTATAGTTTTTCTGTTAAAATAAAGGACCTTACTAGTAGTGCAATTTAAAAACAAACAAATACCATTTATATCCGTTGTTTAAAAAGAGGAAAACATTATAGTAATACAAATGGTCATAACTCTCTTATGAAGAATCAATCTGTTCTATTGAAAAAGTTCCAAGTGATGTAAATCATCGCCTTAATTTAAAACACTATTTCTTTGTAGTTTCTTCCACTTCTAATTCATTAATTGATCCCATAGTTACAAATAATCTCTGTACCAAATCTAGTGAGAGCTCATTAAAATTTTTCAGACTGATTAAATGGCATTAGGATTTATGAGTCTCAGTGGACTTTTTATGTCATAGAAAAGAGAAGTTCAAAGAGAAATTTTCTGAGACTTTTTTGCTACAAAAGATGTAGTGAAAGAGTAATAGAGAGTCAGAACATTATGACCATTTTGTAATTTTAGTCTATATTGTACAAGGAAAACAGAGGGTAAAAAAGGCTGATTTAGCACTTAACGTGACTATTATTATTGTGATCTTGTGTTAAAGCATGCCAAAACCTATTTTTTATTTCTTATCCCCTCCTTTTTTTTCCTGTTTCTACTTCCCCCCCCCCCCCCAACTGCACCACTTTTAGTGCATGTGTGTAGTGTATGTATTTCACTTATTATGGTTTTCAGATAAGCAGTTATTTTATTAGTGATGTTTCTGTTATTCCTCGTGTATAGCTGGTGGATGAATTTATTAGGAGTACTTTAAATAAGGTACAGAAATTACAAAGGCATGAACAGCCATTCTAGGTGGTGTACTGAGCTGTAAACTGGAATCCCTGCTGTTGAATCGCATATTTTAGTCATCATAAATCTGCCCCTTTTCCATTTTAAAAATAAATTGACTTGCACTCTTTCCTGAATGTTTGCAATTCTCAAATCACGCATTTTATTTTAGAAATAACAAAAGCATTAAATGTAAAAATACACAGACATTTTTCAACTTAGTTCAAACCTACATCAATGGCTATCTCTTCAACCTTGGCTCTAGTCTGTCCTTTGAATAGGCCTATGTTACCAGTTTTTCCTCAGCTGAAACACTCTTCTAAACAGCTGTTCATGGTGTAAACCATTCTGATTCACCCAAGCTCTGCTCTCTTATCTCCTTGGACTCACAATTTTTACCAGTTATTTTAGCATATTGCTAGATACTTGCTTTTCCCAGTGGTATAGCCTGCGATCACAATGGTCATAATACGCCTGACTTTTAAAGCGTTAGGCTGCATTCAGTGGGGCAGCCGAAGAAGAGTTTGTGGCAGATGACTGTTGTTCACGTACGCTGCAGTCCGTACAGAAGCAGATACAGCACGTGCCAGCGGCTGCTGACTGCGTGAGGAGGGACCAGTGTTGCTCCACCACTCTTTCTAGCTGCCAGTGCGTTTTGAGGTAGAAAGCAGAAATTGGGCTTTTCTTTTCGGAAGCCAGTTGACTTTCTTGTCTGTACTGATGTAATTTTAGTTCATTAATTCAAATTAGGCAGTTGATGGGTTAGAGCCAGTAAAGAACTTTCTGTATGGTCTGATCTGTTGGTGCCAACTCCTGTGTAGCCAGGCGGTTAGTGCACTGACTGAAGGTCTGAGATGTTTGAGTGTTTCTGGTGTGTGTGTTTTCTTGTTGGGCTTTTTTGGAGAGAATTTCCTCACTACTTGCACAGTGCCCGTTTGGAGTCCCTTACCTGCGAGGCTGTGCTCCCTCCGCGTTCCCATGAGCCTCGCATCCTGTGCTGCGGAGCGGCCAGCTTCCGAACAGAGCAGAGCAGACTCCCCCTTGGCAGAGGTGTGTTTGGTGAGGATGATGCTCCCTGGGAGGTTGTGGGACTGCTGGGCAACTCGTTCAGTGCCACGAGAGCTTGAAACCGCTGCTCCTGTGTACACACGGCGTGCTTAAGTTTGCAGCAAAAGCAGAGTTCGGTCTCTTGACGAATTTAGGTGACATATGGCAGATTTTACTGTTACTGTACATGGGGTGATTGGGAGGTGAATGAAGCATTTTGCATCATTTGTGTGTACCCAGATTAGTTTGTTTCATGCAGACATACCGTGAAGTGTTGAGAGGTGATAGCAAGTGAAATCTGAAAGGGTTTATCTATTGGCTTGAGAACGGGACATTTCCACTTGTCTGCCTTCTAACCAAGATGAGGTGCCAGGTTCAGTAGGAACCTCCCTCTCTGACTTTATAGTTTTTTGAGAAACAAGTTCTTTTGCTTTCATGTGTGCGTCGAAAATTGCTAAAACTCAACAGCCTATGTCCATTTCTCAGGAATTAAACATCTCTTGCAGTTAATCTTCTGTAAAGCATAATTGGAAAAGTAGACCCAGCGTGCTCCTAAAGTGTCAGGAAAAATTGACTCCACAGAGAACATAGCAGCGATCTGGGACTTCTGTTTTCTTTTTAAAGCAGGTCAGAAGAGAGGGTTGTCCTTTATCTTGCCCACTGTGTGAAATACTTCCTCAAAGAATTGGGGAAAACAGATTTTTGAGCACTCTTCAACCTGAGGAGTTCAGCCTTCCAGTTTTGGGGTTTCCTTGGGGATTGCTCTAGTTACCACATGGTACACTAGCTGTTTATTCAGGAAGGTTCTTGACTAGAATGTTTTCCTGAATTCATAAAGCCTTTAGTTTTCTTGCTCTGCAGTGTGACTGAAGACTTATTTCTAGATGGCAAGTTGTGATTTGAGTATTTAGTATGTGTTGCTGGCCTAGCTCTTGAATTCCTGCTACTGTGGGGCACTGCAAAATAACAAACAGCAGAACGTTTTTTTTACCTCCCTCCCACCTCGCCCCGCTGGAGAAGCTATTGATTTCAGACAGACACTGGAGAAATTTAAAGGAATAAATTATTAATAAATTATACCTTTAAATTGCCTATTAGGCAATTTAAAGTAAGTAGGTATTGAACAATGTAGAGTTTTATGTGTTGGGACCTCCATCTTGAAATACTATGAGAAGCTTACAGTTTGGGGTGCGAAGATCACAGCACTCTAGTGGAGTGTACTTTTTATGTGATCTGCTGCTGGACAGTCTGTTGGCTGAATCCTGCACCTTCCTCAGCTTCTAAGTAGTCTAAGCCTGTAGCCCTTATTCGCGACTCCCAGGCGGGCTGACGAAGTCTGTGATTATGAAGCTCATCTTCCAGCTTCATAAGTGTAATGGACATGGCTGTAGAGAGGAGAATGTGAGCTATTTGACCACATCTAACAATCCAGGACTTCTGAAGATCTGCTATACACATGCACCTTTTCCCTAAATCCATAATAGGCCACTATTTTATATTTACAAGACAATGAAAGGAAGGAGACAGTTATAAAGTTGTTTGGTTTGTTTTGTTTTCAGTTATCATGCTCTCGGTTCACATGGTTGATTTTCTATCTCCCTCTTCTCCTGAGGCATGTGTGCTTGCGTGTGCACATCCCCCCCCCCCCTCCATGCTGGCAGTCTTTATTATATATTTGTGGAAGAAAAATGAGATGTTGCATGGCTTGAAAGTAATTTAGCTCTTAAGTGTTCCAGACGTTGCCCTTGTTACTGCAGTGCATGTTTATTTATGGATGTATTTGTCTTATGGAGATGAAAAAACTCATTGAAATTCCATGCGAAAAATAACCTGGTCAAGGTTTGCTTTCACTTAATGTATCTGTCTGGAAGAGGAAAGAAGGATTATAATTGGTTCTTAGTCTTTGGGGTACCCTACTTGGGGGGTGGGGAGGCAGGAATAATTTTTTTTTTCCTTGCATTTGTCTTGATAACGTATCAAGTAGCTGCTAAGGGACTTGATGAAATGTGATGCAGAATAAGAAATTATGTTCTGCAGCCTTCTTTGCTTCTACGTGAGGTGAGTGTGTAAGCACAAAGAGACTGGTACACCTCCAAATTCTAAAAGCATTATATTCAGATTAGCAGGTCACTGGAGATGCGTTGCTAATTGTTTTAGGGAACTCATTATGGGTATTATCACATATTAATTATGCATGGTAAGTAGTAAAAAAGAGGGGGGGAAAATCCTTCTTCTATGATAAATTGCTCACTGAGTTATCTTTTCTTTCTTTCAAGACCTTGAGCGTTTTTTGGAGATGCCAAACAGAGCAGTCATTGAATAATTAGATTTTAATTAACAAGAATTTAAAAAAAAATGTTTTTAATGTCTTTTGGGTTATAGCAAGCATGAATAAATCCTCTTTCAAAAAGATCTAGTGCACTGATCCTCTCTGTATCTCAAGTTACCTTTGTAATCACCCCAGAGCTTGTTGTAACAATGCTTTTCAACGGTTTCAGGACAAAGAATGAAGACTGAAACAAGGAATTGCAGCGTTAGCAGTATTTTTTGGTTGTTTCTTTGTAAATTATTGTCATGGAGAGACCTGGAAATCTCTGAAAGCCCAAGGTCAACTATGTGTTGCTTTAATGCAGTAGGGCTGGAGGAGGGAGAGTTCATTTGTTTGCTGCTTTTTTTAAGTTACTTGCTCTCTGTGGAGATGCTGTTGTAGGTGATGTTCAGAGAGCTGGTATTCGTGGTAGGGTTCTGCTTATTCTGTTGTGTGGTAAAGAATCTGTAAAAGCCTGTTTTTTTGGCACGGTTGCAGAAAACCTACATACAGGACCATCAATTAACACTGACAAATTATTTATAGTCTAGACAGGGCAAAGCATTTTGCTCAGGCTGATTGCTGTGTCACAAAATAAGTGCACTTACAAGATGATTACAAAGTGTACTCCATAAAGCAATGTTTGAGAATTTTTTTTTTATTATTATTGTGATAGACTGGTGGTATAAAGATAAAAGACCTTGTAGCGCACACAAGAGCTGAAGAAGTGACAGCTTTATCTGCTAAAAAAGGATGCTTAACATTTCCATTCCAGCATCTCTTTATCTTAGAATAATAGCGTGATTCAAAGCCAAGAAGGAAATGGTTCAAGTTAAGCTTCAGTAAGACTGAAGTGATTCTGATTTAAAGTAGAAAACAATTTCAGGCAGTGGTAGAAATGCTGTCTTCCTGTTCCATCAAAGCAAGCTTTTCATTTTTGTTTAAATAGTACTGAATATAGGAATTGCTCTTCATGCTCAGATTCAGTGTCCATCTTAATCAGTACCATCTCTGATGACAGCTAATACCAGAGGCTTAATAATCGCCTTTTAGCTAGAGGGGGTTTATTTATCCACTTAAATTCTGTTGCTCCCATATCAAGTAATTGAAGGCTCTTTTTTTTTTTTTTTTTTTTTTTTAAAGGGGGGCTTTAGTAACTGTTTCACAGTATTCAGGTTTTTTTCTTGATGCTGATGAGTACCTGGGGCAATGAATTCTGTAAATCTTTTGCATATGTTCTGAATTTCTCACCTTTTAACATCTTTGAATGTCAGCTTTTTTTTTTATGTTATGAGTGAGAAAGATAAGAAGTAATTGATCTGCCACTCAGTATTTTAAGTACTACTCATCACATCCCTTTTTATTTCTGTAAGTAAAACACTTTACAGTCTGTTCAGACTCTCACCATCTGAAAGGGTTGTGTTTGGGATTTTGGGGGGGAGGCTGGGTGGTGGTGATGGGGGCAGGGGTCGTTGGTTTTTTTTTCCCCTCATAAGCACTCCGATTGCATTTCTTCAGACCCTTCCTATCAAAAACATTTTAACATAGAATAATGTCTGTGGCATACAGTACTTATAGTATTCCAGATGAGACAGCATTATATACGTCTATGAATATATACAATATCACCCAAGATCTGAGTTTTCACTGAGCTGTCTACAGTGATGTCCAGTACTTAAACTGAATGTTACAAGATGTACATGTCATTTATTTTTTTCCAGGTAGTGTGTATTGCTTACATTTCTTGACCATTTTATTTCATTTGACACTTGACTGCCCGGTAGACTACCTTGTCACTCCAAGTTTCTTACAGATGTTTCTTATCCCAGCTAACCAACACAACTTTGTGCCATCAGCAGATTTTACCAAGTATAGAGGTAAGGATTACTAGTCAATAATTCCCTGAGTAACACCAGAATTCTTCTAAAATGCATCTACAACTACTTTCTAAAATAGTACCGTGGTAATGAGAAATGGTTTTTAATGTTAGTAACTCCTTCACTTCATAGTTTAGTTGCTTCAAAGCCTCAGGGTCTTGCTGCCTAGCAAAGACTAGCTGATGAGATTTCATCATTACTGAAAATATCTTCTGTTACAGAACATGTTTTCCTCCATTAGGAAATTGTCCTCTTTCTCCTGAACAGATACCTGGTCACAGTGATCCATTCAGTTGTCTTTGCCAGAGCACATTATTGCATCCTGCAGCTTCAGACTAAACAGTGGAAACATTAGGGGTTGCAGCCTATTGTCCCGAGCTTCAAAGCTATTACAGACTCAAAATACAACTGATTCAAAAAAAAGTGCCATGGGCAAAAAGCATAATAGTACGTAACTTATCTTACTGCTTTCCACTTTCAATAATGCACTTATCCCAAGAGAATGCCAACAGAACCTTTTATTTTACGAAGAATGATCATGTAGCTTAGGTAGAATGCATTTGCAGTTTTAAGGTTAGCTATGATATATCTTTTGAAAACTGCTTTTAGTTGTGAGTTTTTAACTTTTCAGGCTGAAAATTTTCATTGAGAGGGTTATTTTTTTTCTTAAACTTCAGCGAAAAGTGTTTGCAATTATTTTACTGTTTTCCTCAGAAGATAATAATATTTTTAATTATAGTAATAACTATTACAATGGTCATATGATAACTTCCATGAAGAGTTATATTGTGTAGAGCAGGTGTTTGAAGTTTGGGAAGCTGGGAGTCCTGCAGTCAGGTGCTCTAGGAGTCAGGAATAATGCTATGACTCTACCATACTATGACTGTTACTAGACTGGGGAATGCTCCTGAGTTTCCTGATGTTTGTGTGCCGTGCCTGCTCACTGTGTACATCATATTTACATTTACGTACACGTTAAACCCTGAAGGGAAAAAAAGCATCAGATCCATGTACACTGGATGATAGGCACGGAGCCTGCTCTGGACAGCTGTCAGAGCACTATGAAATATATATAAAACATCTAAGACTGTAAGAAGTACAGGTGTAGTTTGTAGAAACTAATCACTCCATGCACACGCACAATGATTGGCATTTATTTAATGAGTGTTGTGGCTTTTTTAGTGAATAAGGTTCCAAGTTTCTATTTTGGAGGACAAGCAAGTATTACCCCTCAATTTTCCTCAGAGTTAAAGAGTTAACAGAAGTAATTTCTGATGGAATTAAGTGAATCAGCCAGCTCTGCGTTAGCTTTTGACTGTATTCTCTGCTGCCTTGGTCCAGCAAGGAGCAAAAGTGGTTTAAGCAAGACAAATTTCAGTTAATAGCTCAGCAATAAGAAGGGGAGGAAGAAGAGAATGTACCAATGATTCCTGAAAGAGTGTGTTTTTAAAGATGCTGCTGAAGAAGGATGAAGGGTGTAGGCATGGAGATTGTACAAGGCACAGAGGTCAGCATGATATAAGACATTCAGCTGAAAGTGGGAGAAAGAGATAAAGAACGCAATTAAGTGAAAGGATAGATGATGTCTAGGGAGTAGAAGGAAATAAAAGCAAGACACACAGTAATTGTGGGTAAGATAATACAGTGCCATGAAGGTGAAAATGAAAACTTGAATTTGTGACTGCATTAAGTAATCTATATAGCTTCATTATAAATTATGAAGAGTTAATAGTGTGCAGTAGCCCATTTGTCCTTAACGCTTCCCCAAACATTTTTTAGGGAGTGTAGCTGAAGAGTGAGGAAACAGTAGATAAGTTAATGATGTATATACTGAAATAGTAAAAGCATTTACTTTTTTGAGGCTAAGCATTCTGTCTCAAGAGGATTGGTAGATGATGTGACAGGGCTAACATTACAGCAAAAACTCTTCAAACATTTAGGATGCTACATGTCTAAATTTAAAATCTCATGAAGTTAGTGGAAAGAAGTCAGCTGCAAATGTGTGCTTTGGCATGTCTCTCAAAGTAAAGAGGTTTTCTTTAGAAACACTGATGTCGGAGTTTCATCTTCTATTCTGTCTTGCATTAACTAGTAATTCTAAGGCATTTGGACAATTTATTACTGTCCCTTCCTCCTGTCACTTGATTTTTTTTCTTACCATCTTAGCAATCAGTTGAAGAGCAAGTATGCTTGAAAGATGATGGTTGACTTTGAGTAGGCTGGTGGAAGACTGTTTTACTGATATCTTACTATTTACAGATCTTCTTTACAGCTGTGGTGGGAGCACATGACAGCCTTAAATTTCTTTAAGATGATTAATATTCAGTGGAATAACTTTCTTCTGATGTTTTGGGGAACTGATTTTGTTTTAGTAAGACAGTGTTAATGAAGAATGAATAAAACGTTCGGTAAGTCGATTATTCAGAAAAGGCCTTCAGTGTAGTTTCTCTTAGAAATTTTGAAATGTATCCATTCTTTGCAGGAACAATTCAGTCTCACCAGCTTTCACACCATTTTTAAAAATCTGTGAATTGAGTCCTTAGCTTCTCTGTCTGAGTTGAGTATGTGATCTGGCTTTGTGTAAAGTGATTACTAGTAAGAGCTTCAGGCTCAATGTCAGTCCAAGGATGAAGAAATCCATCACAGAATGCTGTATTTTAATAAAAGGATTTCAGTTACTCAGCAGTATGAAGACATAATAATGCTTGTGACATGCTGTGCTGTATTGCTTTAGGATCAGACTGAACATTGGAATAATAGCAGCATCGAGAAGAAAGAAAAAAATAGGCTGTCTGATTTGAGCATCTCTTTTTCTCCTATTGATTTCTATATTTAGCGCAGCGTATGGTATACCAGGCCCTAGTTATAAAGACCTGTGAAAGAAACTTCTTGGATTCCTGGTCTTGCATGTTAGGAATCAAGCAGCATGTGATGCATAAACTTGCATAGAATTGGATAGAACCTAAGGAAGATCCACCGCAGGCAGCTGTTAGGTTGTGTGATAGAAGTTTGTCTGCACACCGGTGAAGGAGCTCAGAGAGGCGACAGCGGGGGGGGATCCCAAATCTCACCCTGCCCGGCGGCTCCCAGCCCCACCGCAGGAGCCGTGAGCCCACCAGAGGCCCGTCTCCACCAGGCCAGGGGAGCACCGAGTCCCGAAGGCGGGCGGGAGCCCGGGTGAAGGACTGGGAGAGAGGGACAGCCTGTCCCCGGAGAGCCCCAGCCCCACTGCCCGGCCGTGGGACCCGTCAAGGCGAATCGAAGCCAGATCCCCTTCTGGACGGAGGGGAGATGCTGCCTGGAGTATGGGACGCGACGCGGGCTGCAGGGGACGAGCATTTGGGGATTGCTCGGGGTTCGTGACGGGGGAATAGAGGGATGAGGGGATAAAAAGGGCTGGATGTGTGTAAATAGGCGACGCGCTTGTCTGGCCGTGCCCTGCTCCTGACCAGCGCAGTCTGTCCTATTTTATCAAATCCTGTTTCTAACTCTTTTCCTGGCTGAAGGGCATCCGTTCTGTGTGTGTGGGCAGCAACTGGAGCCAGACCCCAGGCAGAGACCCGTGTGTCCGCAGCGCCAGCAGCTGGAGCGAGCGAGGGTCTGGGTGCCAGCGACTGGGCAAAACCAAGGGGCCAGCAGCCCCCAGCGTGGGACCGCAGGTCACGGGGGCCTGGCCCGTGGGTCTGCAGTGCCAGTGGCCAGACTGAGCGCGGGCAAGTGCGTGAGCGCTAGCAAAGAGCCAGCTGAACGAGCCTGTGGGCTCGCGTGAGTGCCGAGTGTAACTGTGTTGATCTGTGCGGCTAGCCATGGAGAGATATATAGATAAATATATATATATATATATATATATGTGCTCTGTGTGCATGTGCCTGCTGGGGATACATGCTCAGCCTCCCTACTGTTTGGACCAGGGGGCATGGAGCTGCGGCTGCCTCCCCTCTGTCAGATGAGGCCCTTTTCCCAAACAGCAGTAACCTGTTCCCTAGGATCACGTTTCTCTTCATAAAGGGAGACTAGATAACCAGTTCAGGTGTAGATGTTCCAGGTGGGTATCTTAGTCCTTCTGTTTCAGTCTCCTAATAAAACCCCTCCTTTCTAAACATCTCTCAGAGCCGTTTGAGCTCTTCCACCCTAGTTTCTTAGTTTCTACTGTAGGATCTACTGTGTCGTATCTTCTCCCATACCTTCTGTTGCAGTTCTGCTGGGACAAGTCTTGCCCCATTTGTTCCCATCTGGGAACATCGCCTTATTCTACCTACTTTCTCCACTCCCTGACTCAGGAAATGGGACGTCCTCATAGTCTAGACATAGACTGAGAGATCAAAAAATGTCTAAAGTTAATATTGATTATATTATCATAGAATTATCTTAGTTTATGGTAGGAAAAATCTTTGAGTTGTTGATATATCTGTTGATTTTGCTTTGTATTGCAGAGATGCCAGGAAGTGGAGCGTGCAAGAAAAAATATTTTCCTCTGGCCTGGCAGGCAGGGCTTCTTTTAGGTAATAATTGCTCTAACATGCAGTAGGTACAAAAGGTCAATATGCAGTGTACTGGTAGTATTCTAGAAATTATTCTTAATGCTTTGAGGGATTGAAAACTGAAGCAGAATAATGCTTAATGATACTTAATAAGTTGTTTTAACTCTTCTGTAAAGTCATTCTGGTTGGAATGAACCTTGCAAAGTAACTAATCCAACCTTCTAAGAGCAGGTCAATACTGAATTCAGACCAAGTTGCTCCGCGCTTGTCCAGTCAGGTCTTAAAAGCCTCCAAAGGTGGAGACCATGCAGCTTCTCTGAGCAACATTTTCCAGTGCTTAATTCTTGCTGTGATTTTTTTTTTTTTTTTTTAACTCCTCTGCTTATATCTAGTCAGACAGAACCTCTCCAATTTCAATTTAGGACCATCATCTCATGTTCATACTATGCAGCTTGGTAAAGAGGCTGTCTCCATCTTTTCAGTAATGTCCTGAGAGATACTGGGCAGCTGCCGTTTGGCCCTTCTGAAGTCTTCTCTGGGCTGAACAAGCCAAGCTCTCTTTCAGCATTTCCTCATAGGGCAAGTAGCTACAACCCCAGCCACCTTGGTGACCCTCTGCTGGACTTCCTGAAGTTTGTCATCATCCTTCTGTTTTCTGCTTTCCTAATTTTAATAACTAATGAACTTTTCAAACATAGTCCTTGTGTATTTGAGAATTATGAGACTAAATAGTAACAGAAATTCATAGTCAAGCTTCTGCTCAACAGATACAATTAACTTACAAGCCAAATAGCTTTCCACAATTATTTAGATTTCCTTGGAGTTGTCATTTTGTTGCGTGTTTAAAGATTGGAAGAGCATACAGAAACCTGACATTTCTTTTAGCTTTAACTCATGGCTAGGGAGTTGCATAGCACAAAATATACAATGTAAACATGGAGCTGTGGCCCTGTTCTGTTTCCCCTTCCCCTCTCATCCGTATTGTCCAAATGTGGGGGATGTTCTACATCAGCTCCTGGGCAGAGGCCATCCTCCTTTCAGTATCGTGACCACCTTTAATTTAAACTGTTTCTCATTTCTGTGTCCCTATGTGATTTTGTTTGATGTAAGTTACTGGCACCAAAGATTTTTTCAATAGAGGTAGTCACTGTAAAAGTCTGTTATAATTTCTAACTTTATGCTTTTTGTATCTTTGTGGAAATAAGTTCATGAATATTTTTCTGTTTCACTTAAAATTTCTCTCTACCATGCTTTTCTTCTTGCTTCAAGAAGAAAAGGGACAGATTATTTAAGGAGAATCTGGATTTTCTGTTTACAGAGCAATAAATGTTCTGAAATGAACTGCAGTTGTCTATGTTGTAAAATTGCTTTTGTTTGACAAGTTAATAAATCTCAGTGGAAGGTCTGAATGACTAGAGATATTAAAAGCTTGTGTTGCCTGACAAAAACAAACCAACCAACCACCTTTTTGCATTCCCTTATAAATACAGCAAAGGCCTCAGTACTATTCCAGTTGACTGTGGCTCTCATTTTATTTGCAAATGCCTTTATTTATGGGTCTTCTGCACAGTTTGTAGGGTTTTTTTGTGGAGAGCATAAACAAAAAATCACCTTAATTGGCAAAAAGTTAAAAATGCCATGGTTCTTCAACAAGTACACGTGTTCATGGTGCAGACAATGCAGTGCCAAACCTTCTGTTGACTTTTGCTAGTTTCAATAACCTTATGAATTTGGAGCACTTAAATCTGTGTTTTCAAACCTAGACCTATATTGATCTTGTGGATTCATCCGTTTTGTCACTTTCGTGCACAGACATGCGAGACAAATCTGCCCTATATTTCAACTGGAGTAACGCTCGACTAGGATACCTTTTGATAAAAGGCTTGGGAAGCAGTATCGTATTTAGGGCTTGGATATTGATGTCAAGATTAATTTAAGAAGTGGAAAATTATTTGTTAGTTGTTGAGAAACAGATTTTCACTAGAATGCAGAAGGATGCTGGGATGGATAAAAACAAAAATCTGTCTTAATTTTTCCTGTGTGCCTTCTTCAGATTCAGCAACAGTTTCTGGAATGGAAGCAATTGGAGAAAACAATAGGAAACTGGGTACAAATATCAGTGGTACACTGTACTGTGTCTGATACATAAATTCAGTCATGTTGGAGATACTTTAATATTTATCAGCAATGTTACCTGGAAGTGTGGGATATGAATTACTGCTTATTTTGCTAAATCTGTTAGGAATTTTAGCAAGGACCTCACACACTGCATTTTTCCAATTAGATATTATTCAGACAGGCAAAGTGTCATTGCATATGTTTGAATTAGATTGAACATTTAATAACAATGAAATATGAGATAATGTAGAATTAAAGAGTACTAACTTTGGTTTATCAATGCCTTCCCAAAACATGTTTGATGCTGTGCTGGTGGTACTTTTATATCGAATTGAAGAACAGTTTTAGTTCCTGCCAAATCCCCATCATCCTGGGAGTTTGGTTCAGTCCTGACAAAGTATCGTGGAAGTCACCTTTTTCTCTCCAGCCCTTCCCGACTTACTGTTCTTGACATTTTACTGCGTTTGATGTTAGCTTTATAAATGCATGCGGGTTTATATCTGTATAGAGAGATAAATATATGTGTAGAGATATACTTTAAACTGTAAATAATACGTGTATGCATTTGTATATAATAAATGTGTTGAATCCAGGAGGCCGGTAGCAGCGAGGCCGCTGCAGCCCCCTGGCCCCAAGTCCAGCCCGTAGCGAGGCTGAGAACATATTTCCAGTCGTCACACGAGGATGCACAGCACGTACCAGATGCATATAAGCACGTAGACCTGCCAGCCCCGCAGAGCGGCACAGCAGAAATGCTCAGCACTCACCCAAGCACAGAGAGCACCACTGGCCTCATCCTGTTCATATACATCTGTGCAATGAGGGTCCTTCCAGCAGCTGGATTTAGGCACTCAGCTGGCCTTGGGTGCCAGCCTCCCCGGTTGTTGGCACCTGGAGGCGTGAGCCCCCAAGGCCACAGCCCCACTCCAGCGCTCGGCGCAGATCCTTCTCCCCTTCCCCTTCCTCCCACCCACACCCACGCAGCGGATGGCTTACACGGCCCATCCCATGGTCCTGGATCCTTGTTCTCCTCCCATCACCTCCCACAGCGAGTCTCGTGCACACGCGGACGGGTCTCTTGGACAGCCCCAGGTGCCACGGTCTCTACAGCAGCTGGCCAGGGCCACCCTATGCCTACCCTGTCCCTCCGAGAGCCGATGCTGCCGGTGCTCCTGCCCGGAGAGACGCGCCTGACTTCCAGGCCACTTCACCGACTTGCCAGCTAGCCCAGCGTGCTGTTCACGGGTGCTCGCACGCTCACTTGCACACCCACCCTCGCTGCAGGTGCTGCGCTGTGGGCACGCGGGACCCCGGTCCCGTGGCAGGGCCGGCACTGAGACCTCCACACAGATGTGCACGTACAGTAGTAAGCCCTTGCCAGGAAAACCGTCAGAAATGGACTTTAATTAGAAGTGTGCAAAGACAAGCTCTTCTACGGCATAAACTAACGTGTGTGTGTGCATATATATATATATGTATTTCCAGATATGAAAATGTACAGATCCCTCTCTGTAGAAGCATACTTGGCAATTTTAAGTGCTAATGCTCCATCGATGCTCTTTGGACTTATTAGTAATGTGATGTTTCATAGCCACAGAGGATTTGGAAGGAAAGATTCTTATTAGTTAAAAACTGTCTACCTAAGCTGTGCTTCTTTTCTCTAAGGAGGGTAGTTAGGAAGGCACCCATAGCAGGGAGAAGAACTTTTTTAGTTGATAGGGAAGTAGGAAAACACGTGGAAGTGAAGAACCTCGGCTGGCAGCCTGCAGCACTGCTACTCCTAAGCACAAGAACATCTGATTGAGAAAAGCATTTAGAGCATCCTTAGCAATGTCTTTGCTCTCCATCTAGGTGCAAGATGCTGGTAATCTGAAGAAGGTCAAAATGACAATTGTCACTTGATTTTGTAAGATTTTCTTCCTGTTTCTTTTGGTAACAAAGTTAGAACTTCATCTAGTTGAGATTATAATAACAGTAGTTCTAGACAGCGTAATTGTTTCTTTCTGGTTTTAACCCATTATCCCTTGATATTCCATAGAACTACTTGTTAAATTACTATGTTACTTGTCAGTGAGGAGACTGTTCTCTATGGCTTTGAAAGTATTCAAGTGTTTTATCTGCAGGTGCAGGGTCAGTGGAAAAAATGGAAGTTTTAGTGTCTTTTCTCACATTGTTTTCCTTGCTAAGACTAGAATTTACAAACCTTTGAAGAATACAGGACAGATGTCTTTAGCTACACCTTCAAGACATGCAAACCCTGAACATGCATCCCCAAGATAATCTTTATGTATGGATGAGAAATTTCAGTCTTCACTCTTTAGACATCTTTTCTGTCTGATTTATAAATTTTCTCATTATTGAATATAATGAATTTTACCTGTATCTCACTAGAAGTAGTTGAAATCAATTAGCAAAGTTTTTAATTGTAATAGAGAGGAAACACTACAATTTCTAATCAGAAAAAAATGGGGGATATTTCCTGTATACTGAATCATGGTGTTTGAGATTCTCTTTTGCTTCTTCACCTGACAGCCTGTCCTCCTTTTTTTTTTTTTTTTTTTATTTTCTGTAGTCACAGCATCTTTTACGTGGTAGCCAGAACATATCTTTCAGTGGAGATTGTGTGGCAGTGATACTTTGTCACCTTGACGTACCTGTTGCAGTCTGGTTTCCCCAGGGAATCCTTATATACGGTCTGGGAGCCGAAGCTTCCAAGTTATCAGCAAAATGCTGCTTGTAGCACTCTGCTGCCTGTCAATTTATCCAGATTCTTGGCAATACCTGTGGCAGCATCTATTTCTGAACTGATCGTGTTGCTGTGTTAGAGGTGGTTTCTTTCAGGTCATGTGTTGTGATGGTTAGAGCAATGTAAAATCACTGTTTGCGGTATGCCATGGTAGTCTTACTAATATATAGATACACATAATTTGATTTAAAAAGAAGAAAAGAGGGGTGGCCTGTGCTTAGGCAGACACGACTTAGGTTTTTTTCCCAAAATAAGTATGTGTTATAAGCACATTAACTCTTATTCAGGTGCTTGTTTGTAAGTTGACTGCAAGCATTTGTAGAGAAGGCAATTTGCCTTTGACTTAACTGTGAAGAAATGTGTTTGTGTCAGTATTGGGGTGACTGAGACACTTCCTAATGGAGTGTTTTCTATTCTCATCATAGTTTCTCTAATGGTCACTTAGCAATATGTTTTGTCTGGGTTTTTTGCACATTTGTCATTCAAACCTTTAAATTTAGAAGTTCCATTACAGTGCCATCTGTCTCTGCACCAGTGAGTGTGGCTGCACACTTTTGAAGAGGAGAGAAAAGCAAATTGATTTCATACTCTCAGAAGAAGAGATAATTATGATGGCTGGCGGACACCAAGTTGACCATGAGCCAGCAATGTGCCATTGTGGCCAAGGCAGCTGATGAGGAGGAGTGTTGCCAGCAGGTTGAGGGGGGAGATCCTGCCTTTCTACTCCGCACTGGTGAGGCCATACCTGGAGTACTGTGTCCAGTTCTGGGCTCCCCAGTACGAGAGGCATATGGAGCTACTGGAGGGAGTCCAGCAAAGGGCCACAGAGATGATTAAGGGACTGGAGCATCTCTTGTGTGAGGAAAGGCTAGGTGAGTTGGGACTATTTAGCTTGGAGAAGAGAAGGCTCAGGGGGGATCTTCCAGATGTATGTAAATACCTGAAGAGAGGATGCAAAGAAGACAGAGCCAGGCTCTTTTCAGTGGTACCCAGTGACAGGACCAGAGGCAGGGGGCACAAACTGAAATACAGGAGGTTCCCTCTGAGCATCAGGAAACACTTTTTTACCGTGCGGGTGACTGAGCCCGGGCACAGGTTGCCCAGAGAGGCGGTGGAGTCTCCTTCCTTGGAGATACTCAAACACTGTCTGGACATGGTCCTGGGCAACTGGCTGTAGGTGTCCCTGCTTGAGCAGGGGCATGAACCAGGTGACCTCCAGAGGTCCCTTCCAAGCTCAGTCATCCTGGGATCCTGTGATTCTGTGAGTCCATATAAGATTTATGGAGCATTTGCTTATTTTCTGTATGAGCGTGTATGTATATTATGTGTATATGTACATTATGTGTGGGCAATCCATAACATAGTAGCACAATAACAGGGCAGCAAGCTTTAGAGTAACAATTCCAACAGTCACAGAGAAATGGACACATTTAGTTTAAATGGGAAGTCAACCCTCATCCCTTTTCCAAAGACTCACTCAAACCATTGAAGGTCAGCAAAGGCAGGATACTTCAGATCAGTGGATTCGTTAGGTAAGTGGTGATTCTTACTTTTAATGTAAAATCATTATTGTGTTGGATGAGCAAGTAGTTTTCACTTAAGCATATGGCCTGTTGCAGTGTTTTGAGGACTTTGCCCATGAGAGGTCGATTTACAGGCAGATAGGTGGTAGTTTTCCTTTTAAATTAGTCTGCCATCTGTCAGCTTTATACCCTGTTGACATCTGGACATTATTTCTGATTGAAATACACAGATGAGAGGGTTTTTAAATAAAAATGGTATTAAGAAAGAGCTGATGAGAACCCAGATAATGATAAACTTGTTTCTTTGAAGAACTGAGTACCCAAAAGAAGCTACTCATGGCAGAAGTTGTGTGACAAGCATAGTTAGCAGTTGCTGATACCATGGCTGGTATTCCCAAGCTAATGTTAATGTTAAGCCAGTGTCATGGCTGTGTTCATTACTAATCTAATATATATTAAGCTGAATAAGCCTTAGGCTACAGAGAAAAAGACTATCTGTACAGACACCGTATATATATATACCATGTATTTATACACACGCATACATCACAGAGTTAAATAAGCATGTTTTTCTATTTTTGTTCATTGTTTACTCTGAAACATTCATTTACATCTTATGCCCTTTATTCCTTTCACTGAAAATGACCTGTTATTCTGCCTGTAAGCATGCTTGAGTCAAAAGAAGAACTGATAGCCTTTGGTTGAGGCAACTAGTACCATTCTCGTATGTGGTAGAGCTGGTCTAATAGAAAAATAGGTACAGCTTGAGAACTGTGGGTCATCAATGCATTTAAAAAAAAAGTGTTTCCATGCAGTATTTTAAATAGCTAGATGATATTATTAGGGTAATTTTGACAGAAGTGTTTTGAAATATATTGCAACAGGAGATTAAGACTTAAATAACTTTCTACATGTGAATTCATTTTAAGAGTGTATTAATTTTCATATTTATGGAAATATTTGAACCTGGAGTTTACAGTGGAAAGAAATTTTTTAGAGGAGTAGACTGTTTTAATGATTGATTACCATAAAACTGCTTGATATTCACTGGCTTTCCATCTTACAGTTTTCATAGCTTGAAATACCTGGATAATTATTGCTTCCCTAAAATAAATAAAGCAAGCTGATAAAAACAAGCTGGAGACTGTGAAAGAGATTATTTCTCTCTTGAACTCCGAAAAAAATAATTTTGACGTTTTCTTCTTAACTTTCCTCCTGTTCTTAATATATTTTTTTCACCAGTAATAATTGTATTAATCTAGTAGATCTTGCTGTGCACTTAAAGTTAATCCCTCATTCAGGGTTAGGAAAGTGCTCTCCATTGAATTAATTATTTCTCATAACAAATAGTTCAAAAGGGGTATATGATACATAGTATATGTAGGAATATGGTGTTTATTATTAATTCTGTTACTTTTGGTGGTAGATTTCGTGTTCTTTAGAAATACTATATTTAGCACAGAGAAATACTTTCTTAGGTAGAGAAAATGTAAGAAATTTTGAGTTCTGAGCTCTGTTTGCCTGCACAGTCAAAGCAGCTTTGCCAACTAAGAGGCTGAGAAATCATCTTTTGAAATCATGAGGGCGGTTACTTAAATAGATCTGATTATCGATGTAATGAGGCATTTCATTTCAGATGTGATATTTTTAGATTGCTATGGCAAAATAAATTTTGGAATTGCGATGTTTATAACTGTAATCCCATGCCCACAGTTGGGCTTGTGTTGAAAGAGCAGGTTTTGCAAAACTTTGTACAGCCATTTTGTGATTTTGCACTGACAGTCTGCTTTAGGCAAATGCAAGGCATGCCAGGAATAAGACTGTATTTTGAAGGGATGAACCCCTCTGTGATTTAAACACTGCCCAAAAAGGAGGTTTTATATTCTTCTCGAGTCTTCCAGTTCACTCCCAGCTGTTACGTGGTTGTTCTCCAGTTTATGAGCCTGATAGGAGAATAGTTTTCCATTAGGCTACAGAGTTGATTCACAGAAGGACACACAAACACAACACCCATCACTAGGAGACAGATGGAAACATACACGGGTTAACAGGAGGTTAAAGAAATAGAAGGAAGAAACACTTCTCCTTGGCAGCAAACCATTAGTTTGGCTCAGCTACTTTTGGAACTACCTCCTAGGAACAGGTTAGGAGCCTGATTAGGAGAAAATTGTCTAATCTGGTCACTTTGCTTTTGTCTAAAATATGTACATGGAATTTAATCTAATGGCATATGATGGAAATACATTAAATTGAAGCATGTATTATCCTTGCATAGATGTCACAGAGTAATTTTTTAATTACTGTTAATACTATTGCTATTTTACAAGTTCATATTTTAGTGGAAATAGTACTTTGAATATCAATGAGTTCAAAAGAAAATATTGAAGTAATTCTGTTTTAGAAAATGACCCCTGAGTTGACCCAGAGTCAAACCTTCATACTGTTGTGTTTCAGAATCTGAAGCTTTACAGGTTTGTATCTCTTTATGATGTTAATTTATTTCCTTTTTCAAAATAATGTGTTTATTTCAGATTCAATGGTTCTTCCTAGAGCTGATTATCTTAAGTGTGTTCCTCCTCTTTGGATCTTCCATTTCTTTAACCCTCTTATGGGGTGTGACACTCTCCAAGATATTACATTTTTTTAAAGATTTTAGGAGTCGTTCTTGGGTTTGGTTTCTGCTGGAGTAAAACCAGCTTTTAATTTCCTGCTTTCATTCTCTTGGGTTTTGTGAAGCCAGTACTATTAAGTTATTCTTGCAGATGTCATAAAAAATGGTTTATTTTTTTCTTTTAAAAGTTAAAAAAGCCAATTTCTAACAAAAGTTCTTTAAGATTCAGTTCAGGTGTTTACCCAAATTAGGAGTTAATATTTTTTCCAGCTTACTTTTGTACTTTGTTGTCCACCTTCCTCTTAGAAAATCTATACTGAGAACAGAGAATTGCCATTTTTAATATAAGTATTTGTTTTCTGTAGTTGAACTATGTAGAAAATTATAATTTTGTTAGTGTTTTGTTTGTTTTGCTGTAAGGTGCTAGTTTGTGGCTTCGCACTTGGAGTTTTATGCTATTAATCTTAAATATTCTCTAAAAGATAACTTTCAGCTGTTTGAAGTTTGAAAGAAAACCACTTTTCTTTCTGATCATGAAAAGTTAAAGTGTGACACAGCTACGTCTCACCAAGTCACTCCAGACCAGTGACACTGCGTCATGTATGGTTCAATGAGAAGCTTGTACTGAATAGAAAAAAAAAAGACCTTTTCCATGACTTTTTTTCACTCCCAATGAAAACCTGTTTAAAGGAGGAAATGACTTTATGTCTGAAGCATATGTGGATTGTTATTAACACTTCTGTCAAAGATTATATAATAATTAAGATTAGATCGGATTACGGTAAATTTCAGTATGCAAGCTGGTCTTTCTGTGTGGGAAAATAACACTGGTCAAGGAGACATTATAGAACAAAAAGAAACTATTGCCAAAAAATGATGCTGCTTGAAAAAATTTGATTGCTCCACGAGAATCAGCTGCCTTCTGCAGCACCTGCTGAGGTGGTTCGGGGCAAGCGGTGGCCTCCAGTTACACAGAACAGGCAGGTACCTGCCATCCTCAGCGTGCTGTGCTGCACCTGCAACTTCGTAGACATTCCCTGTGGCAAAAAGGTCATTGCATTTATTCAGGAAATACTTCTGATACCTACTTCCAGTTTCAGTTTGAGACTTAGAGTTTGGATTCATCAAAACAGTTCCTCCTTTGGATGTACCTGGTCTGTATCTCTGATGTGTTTGCTCATGAGATGGGGCCAGCCTCTTCTCCAGGGTGCAGAGCGATCGCGCAGTAGGCAACCGGCACAAGCTGGAACACAAAAAACTCCTGCTAGATGCTCGGAAAACCATCTTCACCATGGGAGTGCTGAAATATGGGAACAGGTTGCCCAGGAGGCATGTGGAGTCTGCATCCTTGAAGATGCTTGAAGCTCACCCGGTCGAGGTCCTAGGCAGCCTGCTCTGGCTGGACGTGCGTTGAGTAGGGCTGTTTCTAAATGGTCTCCAGGGATCCCTTCCAGTGTAAATTATCCTACGGCTCTGAGCTCTGCATGCAAGGTGCAGTTACTTGAATGTGTTGTGTATTACATGTCAAGAAAGTCAGTTGTTTTAGTAAAGGTACTTCTGTGTGGGAGGGAAGGCAGCACAAATTAACTATTTCGTTGCACAGGATTTCTTTTTAGGGCACTTTTAGAGGTAAGTGGCATAAAAACCCCCAGCATGTTATGCAGTATGAGTAGCCTCGGTAGAGAGCATCTTGAGTATTTGCCTTGTGTTCTCCGTAAAAGAACAATACTCTTCTATGGCTAATCCAAGCTGCAGTTGATTGAGTTAGATTTCTGCTGCCGAGATAATTGGACACTGTTTCAGAAACGCCTGGGAATTTCTTGAGGCCTGTAACACAAGTTGCCATACAAAGTTCCCAGTGTGCTGTCCTCTAAACACACAGTCCTCTGTGAAAAGAGTGCTCCAGCCATCCGGAATGATCAGAGTAACCCCGCATGTAAATGTGACCTTCTCCCTGCCTCACAGAGCCGCTGTGTCTGGGTCCAACTGTCACTCACAGAAGCACTTTCTTTCACTTGGTCGAGTCTTCAAAACAAGCAAGACATTTGAAATTTCTCCTCCTTCCCCATCCAAACTGTTTTACTCCTTCTGGCCCACCTTAAGATAACGTCCCATGAACTGGTTTGTGAGAGAGTAGCTACTGGTGGGGGCCAAAATGTAAAGCGGCATTTATGCAGAGAGCTGGAAATGCGGAGTGATCTAATTATGTGCATATGTAAGATACTTCCTTTTTTAAATTTTTTTTTTAATTATGGTAATTAAATTTGGTTTTATCTTACAAGCCTTCTGGTAAATAATTTGATTCTTGTACTGGTCTGCAACATACTCCTAGTAGCAAGTCTGTAAAAATCTGAATTAAAAAGCATATGTGCGTATAATTTCCAAACAGATCTTAATATGAATCATTGAATCCTGAAGAATGGTGGCTGGTAGTTAGTATTCTGGATACTTTGATGCTTAATTCATTTGATTGTAAGTTTCCAGCTTGTTTGTTCATTTGTTATAGCATTTAAAAACATCTTGGCTTACTCCTCATTTTTCTTAATGGAACTAAGTTGTGCGGCTGTAAGCTCTATGACTTTCTTAAACAGCATATTTAATATGATTCTGTTATCCGTGGCTAGTCATATTGGCATATGTCCTTAAAATAAAATGAAGTGTAATTCTTTATTGCTACTGAGATTTTTCCGAACTATTTCTGGAAAGATTAGGAGAGAAACATTATTTCATTACTGTTTTTTGTTAATTCTTCAGAGAGTTAACACAGTGGGAGGCCAAAATTGCAAATACTGTAGCTGCTTAAAATGCATTTATTCAATAATGTTTAAGTAACTCTGGTGGTAAATGGGTCACCCAGAAATACATTTTCCGCTTGTTCCTAGATACTTTGTATATCAAAGCATAGAAAAAAGAAAACACAAGTTACCTAAAAAATAGCCCAGCATCTGTGTTATGACATGTTGTTGAAGTTGTCGGTGTTTCCTCTCTCTTTTTGTGCATTTCCACCACCTCCCATAAATGATAAACAGTATTATATATCCATTGTAAGGGATATAGATGTGTCTGTGTTGTATTCTGAATTATATTATGGTTCTTGAAAATTCCTGGGTCACTCACACTAGTAACACAGTTGGTCAGCAGTAAAATTATTTTGAAAATCTGAAAAAAAAGAGTCAGCAAGTAAAAAGAGATGAAAGTTGTTGAACAAAACAAAACACGTGATTGCAGTAGTAGTATCTTTCAGACTGATAATTTATTTCTTGGATACTACCGAGTTTTGAATTATGACCACAGAGTATGGGCTAGTTTTTCACAATGAGGAAAGTAAAAATATTTTTGGAAGTGAATAGTCAACAAGTAACCTGTAGAAATGAAAGGCCTGACCATCTTCTGGTTCACAGAGATGAACAATGTCGTTCTGAAATCGACATGAGCTGGCTGTACTTGAATTTCTTCCTGCAGCCTGTTTTGGGGCTCACTTTGGTGCCCATTGAAATCAATGGGGATTTTTTTAGTGATAAGATGGAATTTGAATTAGCCCTTAAATGCTTATAGAAGACTGCGTTGTGCGTGTATACGTAAATTAATGTATAAGGTTACCAAATGTTTCCGGAGTGCAAATTTTACAAATAACACATCTCGCTTTTGACCAGTTGATTTGATCATGAAGGAGAAAAATCAATGGTAAGTAAAGAAGTTACAGACGTATAATATGCAGTCCATAAGAAGCCCCCCCCAAAATGTGTCACATTCTGATAGCAAATGTTTCTGTGTCATTTGAGGACAGAAGATACAATAATCTTCTACTGTCTCTTCTCGCCAAGTACAGAAGGAGACTGGTCCTGTTCAGAAGTTAGAGAATGAGCAGAGGGATAACCTCTCAGAGGTCTTACCAGCCCTTTTTGAACCTGTGATTTGAAACCTCAAAATTCCACCATTTTCCCATTTTGCTTTCATTCAGCAGGAGGGAAGAATAAAATTATTAGTCTTTATTTTTTTAACCGCTTTTGTCTCCAGAATGTGTTTTGATTTGGGGGTTTTTTGGTGGGTTTGTTTGTTTTTTTTTTTTAAGTCAGAGTGCATACATGCAGTGGTAGTGTTTAATTTGCAGATGTATTCTATGTGTATAAATTATGCCATCTTTAGTCTCATCCTTCATTCTGGTTTAGAGTTGATACAGTAGTGTCATACGTGGTTGAGGATATTTGTTCGATAAGCACTCCCTGTGCATATATATTATCTTCACAGGTTTTTCAAAATCTTAATTTCAAAACTGATTTTAATCTTTTATCCTTCCAGACTTCATGGTTATCACTAATAGCAGTAACACTTGTGGATATCCCTGTTAGTTATGTAAATATTCCATCCAGACATTTACAGTTTATAGGTTGGAGAGGCCCTGCTGTGCATACCAAGGGCCTAACTAGCGCTCTTTTCTTATATTCTTAAATTTCATGTAGGAAGATGAGGTAATGAGGTGCTGCAGTGATTTAATTATTTCTTCCTTTGGTTAAGTGATTAATTTTTCTTTTTCTAGGTTCATAGAGTGAAATATAAATTACTATGCTTTACTACTTTACTTTTTTAAGCATCTAGTTCATTCCAAAGTGAAAACTGTCCTATATTAGTATGACCTTTTGAGAGATCTCATACCGGTTGTATTGATCAATGACACAAGTTACAGAAATAATGCAGAGAAGCAGCCAGAATCTCAGCTGAAGTCTGTATAAATCTCATCTGTCTCTCTCAGTTGGAGTGATGCTGATGTTGCAATACTTATGCAAAATGGGGAAGAACTTGGCTGCTTTCATATCTCTAAATTTAGTATGTGGGTGGGCCAGGACAGTGAACAGTTTATAACATCTCTGTGCAGCAAAGTTAATAAATCCATTTTGTATGTGAACCTCTGCAATCTTTTCGTCATCCATTAAAAATGTTGCTGTGCTGTTGACAGTAAGTGTCAGTAGCAAGAAAGACTGGAGGAAGACCTAGTACACTTATTTCCTGTAACATTAAAGCCACTGTAATTATGGGTCATTTGCCTGGCTTCTTTGGTAATTAAGAGTTTTAATTGCTTCTAGTTCCAGGGAATTAGTTAAGCTTTTCATTATGCATATTGCCTTCCAAAATCATCTGCTCGTCTCGTACAGTAAGCTTAGTGACATCATGGAAGTCAATTAGGTCTTTCAAGGCAGAGCAGTGAAGTACATTTCTTTGTACGGGCTGCATTAGAAAAGGTTTCTGAAAGGCCTTGATAATGCTGTTCTGTGCAACATTTAAGCTTAGTCTTCAAAAGGCAAAGCCTGTCAGGGTTTCATTTACTCAGAGTGCTTAGGGTCACAAACTAAGGTATTGTTAAGAACAAAACCTATAGGCAGAACTGTGCTTCCGTTCTAACAGCAGTTGTTCCAAGCTTTGCAGGATCAACTGGTTACATATTTGTAGTTAATAATAGTGATAATGATCAACATTTGAAAATAGCACATTGTTCAAACTGGAATTCGGTGACTGTATAAAGGAAATTAGCACAAAAGAGATTGGTGTGATTCTCTTGGCTCACTAAAAATCATTAATTAAGTTTTACTTTATTACATGCAAGGTAGAAAGCAGCTCTTACTTTCTCTTGGCAGACTCCAAGTGGTTGCTGACATGTTGACAGGCAAGAATCAATATTTTCAAAAGAAAGGAAAGCAGAAAGAAAGAGATCATTCCCTCTTCCTCTTCCACAGTGTCTGATACAGATGGGTATATATAGTGCAGACATTTAATATATCTTGCAAAAATGTTTCCTTGAAGATAATAAAGTTTTTGCAGGCTGCAACTCGGTTCTTTTAGAGCACAGCCAGAACAGACAAACATTGTGCATCCCGAATCTTCCCTGGAGAAATAGTTGTGTATTAGAGAGCCTAAAAGATACAGTATGCTGTTGTATGTTCTCCCAGTGTGTCATGTCTGGATTCAGTCAAAAGTTAAACTAAATTTAGCAAATCATTACTCTTACCCATTCGATATTAGTTGCCACAGTCTATTGTGTTGTGAAGAAAAGGATAAGAAAATCCATCCCGGGTACGTAGGAAGGGATTTGGTAGATCGATAGTGACTGTAGAGAAGGGCTTAGTGCATGAGAGAGAAATTTGTGATAAGGCAGAGTTGCACTGTCTGAAGGGTGTGGGGAAAATTGCACTAACCATCCCAACATCTGTGCTAAATTACTTGTGGCGGTAATTTTGGTAGTAGTAGTAGCAGCAGTGCTAATAATATTGATAGTAAATGCAGTCTGAATTGCAGAAGTGTTAGAAACCGCTTGTCAGTGTAGATCAGAATTTTTTGGATGGTTGGATGCCAAAGGTTTCTTTGGATTGTCCATGACCAAAAATTCAGACTCAAGACTGGGTAACGTCAGGAAGAGGTGCTTCATTATATATACTCTGGAATGAACTCCAGAAGCATTATCTTTTATTATATGACAGTTCAGACTAGACGATTTGTTACATATTTATGTTATATATTTATTATTCAATCCACTGATGTTAAATTACAAAATTCACATAAATAATATATTGATTATTTTTAATAACTTTACTTCCAAACTGCAATCTTGAATGATTGTGACTGTTGTAAGACATGGAACTTTTACCTGACTTAACTGTCTCTTCTGTGAAAGTAACCTTCCAATATAACTGCTTGTTTTCTTTCTCACCATTGCTTTGGAAGAATTAAGCAAATAGAGCATGAATTCAACAGCACTCTTCTGACAAGTGACTTCTGTCTTAGTCTCCACTCATCCAAAGTCCTAACACTGACCTAGGTAGTACTCTTCGCCCTCTTGTGCATGTAGGCAATGCCACACCTGTAAGTGAAAGCACTGCTTTTGCTATTTTGCAGGTTGTAAAGTTGGTCTCAAAGAGTTAAATTGCCTGCTAATAAAGGTATTTAAGCACTTGCTTAACTTTACTTTAAGCTTGTGCTTAAACCCATCCCTAAAAAAAAACCACTTAGGAACATCTGGATAAACAGTTGCTGGGATTTAAGTATGCATGTTGATGTTTTTTTGAATTGAAATGAATTTAAGGTTAATTACCATGCAGATGTTTGAATTGAGAGGTTTGCCCTTGTTCTAATTAGGGGTGTCTAAGCCAGGAAATGAATTTAGCTTTCCTACCAAGTTTTATTTGGGATCATTCTCTCTTTTAAAACAAAAGATTAAAAGTTCATAGTAACATTATTCTTTAATTTTTTCCCCTCACCTCGTTTCTCAGTGTCTTGTGTTTGAAGATTCACCACTTGGAGTCAAAGGAGCCCTGGCAGCAGGAATGCAAGTGGTTATGATTCCAGATGAAAAATTAAATCCGGATCTTAAAAAGGAAGCGACACTACTGCTGAACTCCATGGAGGATTTCAAACCAGAGCTGTTTGGTTTACCAGCATATGATTAGTGCCCAATGTCTATGAACATATATACTTGACTGGAGATCGGGAAAATGGAATGAAATTTTGTGGTGGTTTTATGATTGTTTTGCATCTTTTCCACTCTTCCTCAAAACTAGAGCACAAAATTACTGTTAACACCAAGTCTTCCACACAGTACCTTTCAAATTTGACTGGAATGTTTATGATTTGTCCTCATGATAAATGCTAAATTAAAGCAGCATTTCATCTTGTGAAGTGAATCCAGCCTTGTTCTCTGCACATCATGAAGTCTTCTGGTATGGTGGGTTGACCCTGGTTGGATGCCAGGTGCCCACCAAAGCCGCTCTATCACTCCCCCTCCTCAGCTGGACAGGGGAGAGAAAATACAACGAAAGGCTCGTGGGTCGAGGTAAGGACAGGTAGCGATCACTCACCCATTACCGTCACAAGCAAAACAGACTCGGCTTGGGGAAATTAGTTTCATTTATTACCAATCAAATCAGAGTAGGGTAATGAGAAACAAAACTAAATCTTAAACAAAAAATATCTTCCCCCCACCCCTCCCTTCTCCTGGGCTTAACTTTACTCCCAATTTTCTCTACTCCCTCCCCACAGCAGCGCAGGGGAACGGGGAATGGGGCTGGGGTCAGCTCGCCACACCTTGTCTCTGCTGCTCCTTCCTCCTCAGGGGGAGGAGGACTCCGCACTCGGGCCCTGCTCCGCCGTCGGGTGTCTCCCGCGGGAGACAGTCCTCCACCAACTTCTCCAAGGTGAGTCCTTCCCGCGGGCTGCAGTCCTTCATGAACTGCTCCAGCGCGGGTCCCTCCCGCGGGCTGCAGTCCTTCAGGCACAGCCTGCTCCAGCGTGGGTCCTCTGCGGGGTCACAAGTGCTGCCAGCAAACCTGCTCCAGCGCAGGCTCCTCTCTCCACAGATCCATAGGTCATGCCGGGAGCCTGCTCCAGCGCGGGCTTTCCACAGGGTCACAGCCTCCTTCGGGCATCCCCCTGCTCCGGCGTGGGGTCCTCCCCGGGCTGCAGGTGGCTATCTGCTCCCCCGTGGACCTCCATGGGCTGCAGGGGGACAGCCTGCCTCACCATGGTCTTCCCCACGGGCTGCAGGGGAATCTCTGCTCCGGCGCCTGGAGCACCTCCTCCCCTCCTTCTGCACTGACCTGGGGGTCTGCAGGGCTGTTGCTCTCACATATTCTCACTCCTCTCTCTGGCTGCAGTTGCCCTAGCACAGTTTTTTTTTCCCCTTCTTAAATCCGTTCTCCCAGAAGCACCACCACCGTCGCTGATGGGCTCGGCCGTGACCAGCAGCGGGTCCGTCTTGCAGCCGGCTGGCACTGGCTCTGCCAGACATGGGGGAAGCTTCTAGCAGCTTCTCACAGAAGCCACCCCTGTAGCCCCCCCCCCCCAAACCTTGCCATGCAAACCCAATACATCTGGGAATATTATGAAACTATTTGGATAATTTATTGTAACTGCATTGGAAATTTCTTGTTCTGTTTCCCCTTGAATGACTTACTATTTAGATTTTAACCAGAAATCTGTTCTGGATTGACTTTTATCCCATTACATTGTTTTTTATACCATTATTGCTATCAACATGTTTATCCATTTCCTCATCCTGTAGTTGCCCGTCTATTCCCCTTTGTATTGTGTTGTCTTTTTTGTTTTTTTTCAGTTATTTGCAGGGTTTTTGTTGTACTTTCTGTGTTTTCTTATTTTGTTTTCTTCTTGAGGGTTGAATGAGACAACTTCCAGAGGACCCTTACAATCTCCATTACTCTATGATGCTGTCATTATCTTTTCTGGCATGGTGATCACCTGCTAGGATCTCTACAAGGTTATGCGATCCTACAGTTTAACAAAAATGCTTTGCATCTTCTTTTATTTCCTTATATTCTTCTCATTTTCCATGTTGCCATGTAGCCTTCCCTTTCATTCTTGTGAAATGAATCCATCCTGTCTCCGTGCTTCAATTCTGATAAAGTTAGGGCCTTAACTCCTTCATATCCAAATAGCTTTCTGTAGGCCGTCCTTACTTTCGTACCTCTTACCATTCTTACCACATTCTTGAACCCTTTTTTGGCCAAGTTCCCTACAGACGATTTTGCTATCTATTTTTAAAATACAGAAATTGTAGGTTTGGTTTGTTTAAGTACTTAAAATTTATTTTTCTGGCTACCATAATTTCCACAAAATGTTTATGTTGTTATCTGTCCCTCTTACTTCTGTCTGTTGCTGGCATTTCATCAGGACGAGGGTAAGGGTCTCTTCAGAAAATGCTAGAGATGTAGACAGGTTTTGGTGGAATGTACAAGTACATGTATGACATGGTGGAAGCAATGTCTTTTACTTTGTCTAAAAAAAGCTAGATCGTGTAGAGTTTATGACTGTTTTATAAAATGAATTATTGCATTCAGCATTTTAAAAAGTAAATTTCTAACTGAGTGTCCATGAGGCACTCCAAAATCTTGGTAAAATATCAAACTCCATGAAGACAAGGAGTGTGAAATATGTCAAATAAGAGAATTTCCATGTATTATGAGAAGACTTCTCTGACCTCATGTTTTTTTTAACATCATCTGTTTATCTGTTATCTTCCTCACAAAAATCTTTTCTAGGCATTTCTGGTGTTTAACTGTTATAGGTTTAAGGGGGTTTTTGTCAGGAATAAAAATTAATGAATCATAGACCCTTCAGCATTCAGGGTGAGTTTCCATACATTTTTTTTCCTCCTGGATTTAAAAAAATCCAAACTTTTACATCTTTTGTGTAGACTGTTACTATTTTCTGTTACTGTAGTCTGTTCATACCTCAAAAAATTAAGACAATTTTATTCCATATGGTCAGTCAAATATGACCCAGATGGTACGAGAAGATTTTTAGTACATATAGTGTAATGGTTTCCAGTTAAATAGTTTTCATCTAAGGATCGGGAAGCTTTTTCTTGAAAAAAGGGTAAATATTGTTTCAGTGTAGGTATTTTGCATATTATGTTATTTCTTTAGGCCCATGGATATTGCAGTCATTAGTGTTTGTACAGTGACAACAACCCGTCCCATCCAATATGAATTCAATTTCTGGTCTTTCCAGAGAAGATAAGAGAAATATTGCTGTATAATTCCTCCTTTGACTTATGTTACATAACACAAAGTGTTACTGTAGAGCAGTAATTCTGAGCTTTCAAGTGTAAAACAGGTGCCTGTTGGGATCCCCTTCGTTCATAATTACTGAATTCCAACAGGGAAGTTACTAGGTAGAACAAGCTTTAATAAGCTGTAATTAGTAACTTTTTTAAAGTTTTGCATATATTTAATTTAACTGGGGAGTTTTAAAAAAAATAAAAATTAAGCATGTCTCATTTACAGTTTACTTCGAAGTAACTGTCATCAAAGTCTTGAATATTTTTTTTAAAGATGTAGAGACATTAATAAATGTATCACTGACAAAATCAGAATTACTTCATCGTGACCACCATGATGAGATCAGCATATCCTGCAACTCTAATTTAATTCTCAGCAAAAGATAAGATTATTAATAGTCAGGGAACTATCACTTCTTAACCGAACAGTAAATCCTATCCCATACAATTATTCTTCCATGCATTTAGTATCCCACCTGACAGTTGTCAATGAGATTTTTGCCCCAAATTGAAATCTGTGAACCTGAGCTGTATGGTAGAATTTTCCCCTCCTTTTAGTAAAATTCCCTTCCATGTACTTGACTGCTTGCTGTTGGCCAACTTCCTGGTCCTGTGCTGAACCATTTGACTGTTAAAGTATCAGTGTTGTGGTTAGTTGTTCTCCTGACCGAAGGAGAAATCAAAAGAGTACACAAAATTAAATTCTTCATCTATAGTAATCTTAAAAATCCTGTCATCTCCATCATATGTGAGGAGGATATTCCTGTCAGCAGTAGGTGCCTGTAGCCTGCCTGATTAACTATACACCAAATATCAACATATGTTTGTATATATTTCTTTACCCACTTTTTGGTTGGATTTGTGGCTCTGTAGCTCGATCATCTCAACAACATCTGTTCAGAAAAGAAAAAAAAAAAGGACTAAAAACTTGGATCCCTTCCCTTCCTTCCATCTGCTGCTTTCCAGATGAAGTCTTGTTCTGACTGAACTAAAAAAATCCGTACCAGATCCTGGCTACAGATCATGAGGACATGTGAGCAATCAGGACATTTGAATGCTCCATCTGTGTTTGTATGAAGAGGACTGTTAAAAACTAATCCAAAAACTCTATCCTCTAACTCAGCAAGCAGACTTCAATCCCAACAAATACTTACACACATGCTTAGTTCATTTCTATTAGGCACAGAAAGTAAGCACCAGCTTAATTTTAAGGATACGTTTAGTTTTATTTGGCTTAATATAGATTATGGGGTTCAGGCACATCCTGAGAAGACTTACAGCCTCCACAAAATAAAGGCAAAACTTCATGACCAAGATTTTACCATTGGAAAATAGAATAAGTGCAGCAAAATGGAGATAAAGTCAGCCATGAAAATATATTAAAAAAAAAAAAAAAAAGGCAAGTTAGTGATGTATGAAGTGTTTTACTGGAACTTAAACTCCTTTCTGCCTCACAAGTGAATTAGGTTTTACATTTTACTGGAACTCCAATGGGATTACTCTCGGTAGAATTTCCAGGTTGCAAAGATACACATAAACAGGAGTTTCATCGAATATATTCAGGTGAAAATTCATTGCATTGGAACAGGATTAATTTCAAAATGCAGTCTGATTTCTGTGAAGCCTGGCATTTGCCTTCTACAAATAAAGATCAGAAAAAGCTGAGATGTTCATTCCTCATTTGGATTAGATGTCTATCTAAAGAATGCTATAGTTAAACCATAGAAACCTCTGCCCAGAATCAAGCTCATGGTGCATATATTCCAAAAAATGTCTTCAGCAGAAGCCAAACTAGATAAATTAGAAAAAAATCACAAGAAACTTCATAGTAAGAAGAAATGAAATAATTTTCCACTGCATTAAAATTCATCTGTATCTTTAACAACTAGAGAACAAAGCTTGACATTTTCTGCTTTATTACTAGCTCTAGATACTGGTTATCCATACAGAAATCCACAGAGTTTTTTTATCTTGATAAATCTAGACACCAAAACCACTAGCTAGGCACTAAATTCCACAATTCCATGGGCCACAGGAAAAATGTATTTGTTTCTAATATTTTAATATTAGAATAATATTAACCAAAAAATAACATAAATAAAAGGAAAAAATAGGAACCTTTTTTTTCTAATTAATTTATTTCCATTTATTTGTTTCTAATTTACCACTGTGTAACTTCACTGAACTTACTGCGTTTTGACATTGAGTGGGTGGAACTGTTTTTTTGCCAGATTAGTGGAAATAAATGGAAAGACTGGAGTGGAGGAACAGGAGCTCTCTCAGAACACTTCTCTGTCCCAAGAGAAACATGACTGTCGTCAACAATTTACGTTAACCTTCCCTTTGGCTGACGCTTCACAAATTGTGGGTCTAATCGCCTTATCAAAGTAGAGACCAGAAGGATGATAAGAACTCAAACTGAAGCCCGTACCAGAACTTCCAAGAGCTGAGGAGCGTACCCTGGCAGCAGGGCTCCCTGACTGTGCCAGTGGCTGTGTCCGCACCAGGTAGCTCAGTGCAACAAAAAACCCTAGATTTTAGAGGGCAGGGGGTAGCATGAGAAAGGCTGTTGGTCTCTTCTGTTCTTCAGCCCTTTGACCTATGGGCCCTAAGCCATCATATTCAAAATGTCAGGATTTGGCTCACTCTCGTGATTAAAACAAGCCTCAGCAGGTAAAAAGCATTTCAGCTCTCATCCCTCTCTGCAGCTCTTTCCCCAGAATATCTGCAATGTGAAACCGGAACATGAATCAAAATATTAACAGGATCATTGTCAATATCCAAGGTTCCTTTGATGCAAAAAAGAGCAGAGAGGACATTATTTAATGAAGAAAAACAAAATGGTAGAAGAAAGGAGCTGGAGCAAATGCAGCAACCTGTGGTATAAACCATCTAGGACCAAACGCTCCAATGAAATGAAGGAAAAGGAAACAGAAGAGTCAAGTCTTCCACTTGTCCTTAGCAAAAATGTAAAATCAGTAATTATGGAGGAAAATCTTTGCATTAACAGAAGCAAAACCCAGGTCAAAAACATATTCAAAGACATTGTGTTATGAGGCACTGAGATTTATAGAGATAAAAGTCAACCTCCTGAAGCACATTTCTTAAACCCAAGGTCTAAAGAAAATGAAGTAGTTGGAATCCAGAATCAAAGAAGATGCGTAAATCGCCTTTGACGAGCATCAGAGCACAACTAAATGTAGGAAATATATCAGTAGATGCCTCAGTTCAGATGCTGGTAAGATTGTGAAATCGTTCCAGTTTTGACTTCAAAAGTTTGGATTTGTTGAACTACTACAAAATGGAAGAGTATGTCATCAGCTTGAAGACAACTGAAAAAAACTGCTGCATACCATTTTTCTCCATCATCTTCAGCACAAACTGCATATTGACAGAGTGAATTCTTCATTTCTTTTAAGTCAACAACAGCCCTATGGCAATTACAGCAATTTGCTCATAGAAGGGGATATTAGAAATGGACTTTTAACTGTCTTTCATCCATTATAATCATGGTTACTTTAAAAAAGTGTATTGTGGTGGTGTCATTTAATCCTCATTTCACAGAAAGCAGTAACACTATATAGCCAGCAACTCCTCATTTAAAGAACTTTGGAAGCTGGAGAACAGAGGTTTAAAACTAAGTTCCTGTAGATTTGACAAAGGAGTTTCCACTGTATCATCTGGATTTCTTGCTATTAATTTGATGACTACTACCTACATACCTAGGGTGTGGGCAATGTGTCTAATAGTAACAGTATCCAACCCAAATCACTGTATGACTGCAGGTAAAACTGCTAACTTACACTGAAACATGATAAAGAATTAGGAACTTCAAACTAAAGGTTCATTGTCCAGATCATCCTCCTACTTTCTGTGAAAAGGAAATGTTTAGTAGGGGATCATGTAGATCTACAGCTGATAGAACAACACACTCCCCATGGGCTTCTCATAGAAAGATGCAGCTTGTTTGGGGAAGAATGTAAATATGATAGTTCCACAAAATAGTTTTATTCCTAATGACTTTTTCCAAAGGCAGTGTAGAAACATGCAGGGGCAAGAAGAAGATACACACAGATCAAACCATTCTCAGCCTCCTTTGATTCTCCCAGAGAAGGTGCCCGAGACCAAGAAAAGGAGAGGAGTTGTTCTAGCTGTTAACCGAAGTATTGCTTTGGCATAACAAATTCAGATACACAAATTTTATCTCTGTTCTCACAATTTTCTCTATTGCATATGAACTTTAGAGGTAAACAAAAATATGTGAAATGCGCTTAGGCTTCAGTTGTGGAAAATTCTCTGTATACATTGTCAGAAATGCAAACAAGCATCTCTGTGACATACCAGTACAACCGCTGTTCTCCGTGGTTGCCCCAGCTGCAGCTTTTCATGCTCTTTAGTCAGCTGAGACACTCAGCACCTGAAGCACTGAACCATGGTATGTAAGCTCAAGAAAGAGAAGGTAGGTGCTACACTGGGGGAAAAAAAAAAAGAGGGGGGGGGAATGTTTCCCTTTTCAGAAAATGCTGAAAATCATTCAATAGTGTTATACCTTGTGAAATGTCTTTTTGCTGTAGCAGAACATAATTTCGGCAAACAGCAGTTTTATCACATACAAATATTTCACACATTTAACCTGTTGCAGAATATTCATCCAGAGACAGCGATGTCATAAGTTTTAAGTAGGGAGAGTGCAGTTTTCCTTGCAGTGCCAAAACGGGAGGAATGGGTTACACAAGGTGGGGAAAACCAAGTGTTAATCTTTGCTAAAATACCATCTTGATTTAAACATTGTGAAGACTGTTCAAACTGTATCGAATCATTTTATTACTGTGTCTTCATTGCTTGGATATGATCCAGAAGTGCTATATTTTACCTGAAAAATTGGAAAGCTGATTAAGTCAAAATGGATTTCCTGGTGGCCTATGACTGCGGCCGTGTAAACTTATCGATTATGGCCCTCAACCTTGTTCTTATCGATGGCTGCATCTGAAACATTGGAAAACCCATGGCATTCACTTTCTTCAGACCAAACACATTAGGAAAGTGACTTTATGTTTTTCAGTAAAATATGAGGCAGGAAAGCACCATGGATTTTTTCCCCTCTCTAAAGCAAATCTTACTGTACGGAAATTTATTAATCATATAATTTCATCCTGTCATATTTCTTTAGCCTATGTTACATAACTCTGGTTAGTAATGATTTTATCAAAGTTACAGAGTACATAATGTAACTGAAGTTTGTGGCTGGAGATGAATTTATTTGTTTGGAGTGTACTAAACACATTCCATGGCTATCTTATCAAATTATTGTTAGGTTTTTGTGGGCATGGTTGAAGGAAGGTGGTTTGTGAAATTGTATATGGGGCATAGGTCCTTTCAGCTCTGATTTTCTAGTAAAGACTCAACTCTATTAGGAGCAGCTTGTAAACCTCTTCTGATACGAAGGACTTTGACATCTGGATGAAAGGAGCTGGTGCCCAGCTGTCATCTGCACTTCTTAAAACCATTGCTGTATGTGGTATGAAATTAGTACTCCTTATAAACTCAGCAGAGAGTGCTTTATCTTTAGTGAAGTTCACACCTGTGTGAAATTTTGCTGAAGGGAACAAGCCAAATCTAGCTCTAGGAAGGAAGGGAGGGAGCAAGGGAGGGGAAGCAGCAGACCACCACCCTGCCCCCTGAGTTGACTCCAAGCTTTCTCAGTCAAGTGAATCATTGGTTTGGACATGGAGGACATTTATGATTATGAGGTCTGTTTGGCTCTTCTCCTTCCCCTTCCAAGCTGAGACTCCATGGGCTTTAAAAATACAGGGTGTTTCTCAGTGACATTTACTTAGATTACCAACCTTCCCTGGGAAAGGGAAGTAAACCCTTATCACTATAAATTCTGCTTTAAAGAGAGAGACTGCTTAAAGGACTAAGCACTTGGTATGAGCACCCCACAGGGAGGTTTAGATTCCCTTTTCCAGTGATACTGAACCAGGTATAGACTACCTATCTGATGTTTAGCAAATAACAGCACCTAACATGAAGCAGCCTTCTTTTCAGAGCAAGCTAACTGCATTAATATTTACCTCACTTGTGCTCTTAAGATTTACAGCTGCTTCTACCTCTATGCTTCTATGGTAGTATTGATACCCAATCTAGCTATTCCATAGATAATCTGGATGCATATTATATCAGCTTTTAATTGCTATAACGACCACACCAAAGATTGCACATTTAGGAGAGTATACCTGTGAGTGATTACATACTGAGTATCTAAGATATCCTCTCACAAAGGTGACCGGGACCATCCATCGGGAACTATCATAGTTATTTGTTCTAGTCTGCCTATGATTTTTATACAACTCCCTGCATTCTTAGTTCAATGATTTACAAACCTTTCTGCTTAGACCCTTCCTTCCATTCTGAAGTTACTACCACAGTATTGGCCTTGTTGGTTGTTACCAAGATGTCTTTTTCACAAGAGTATTAGCTTTGTGGTTCGTTTGGTTGGGTTTGTTGGGTGTTTTTTTATAAGAGGTAAGTAACTGCAGAACAAAGTACTCACTTCAGAAAAGTGCCAGTAAAATGTATTTTCTCAGACATGCTGTTTCTAAGCCCTGGGTAGGGCAAGTGAACATCCCAGACTAGACAAACTTCTGACTCCACGAGGGCTGGGTTTTACTGGAAGACTTCCAACACTGCTTTGCACCGAATTTGTTCTGTAGCTAAATGTCCAATCCACCTTGTGCCATGACACTAGGCAAACTTCATCAACACTTAATTGATGTAAATTAACAAGTACTGTAGAATTGTTCATACAATTCTATAGAAAATTTAGAAACAATACTGCAGACTATGACAATTTATGACAAGTCATGATACCAACTTCCTACCTGGTTCAGTGGTAGTGATAAGACTAAAAGGGTGCAACACACATTTCTTGTTCGACTGTGATGGCTAGAATGAAAGAAAAAGATCTCTCATGAGAGGTACAGGTAATTGCAGCTCATAAAATCCTCTGTTAAATAGGCTATATATCACATAAGTATACGCAGGCAATTTCCTTTTAGCCCATCTCCCTCTCTCCCCTGTTACCTTCTTCTCCTCCCCCTGCCACATATAAACATTTGGGTTTAGCATGTGCTAAAAGTTAAATGCAAGGATTAAAATGGGTTCTAAATTCCTAACAGCAGGTCAATACTTTTGACATGATTGAACACTACAGCTCATATGAATTCATCTTTGAAGGTAAGAAGTTGTCAACATATATGTGACTCTAAAATTAGGGATTAAATGCCATCTTCACTTCTCGGTTCCACAGCTGAGGTGTCATTCTTGGTACAATATTTTTCAGTTCTGTTAGGTTTACATCAAAATTATTAAGATAAATGCTCTCTTCAAATGTATGGATGTTCATCGGATAAATATCCTACTTGCCTTGATAATTAAAAAACCTTCAATTATTCTTGCCAAACTATTATTATTTTTTAATATATGAGGTTTGTACCTGTATAAAAAGGAAAAATTTGTTATCTGTTTTATTCAGTAACTCATCTCTTTGTAAGTAAAATGTCTGAAGAAATGTCTGATAAAATTTTAGACAATCCATTCAAAACTAAAGATTCGACGAATTCCAGGTAACCACAGTTGTTTGCAGTTACACATTAGACAGGAGACCTTGTCTTTGATATCAGATTCTGACCTAAAAGGTATCCAGGGAAAACACAAGCCATTTCAAATGTGAAAAGGGAAAGGGGGCATTCTAGTAATTAAATGAAAAACAACCTGACATTTATTTGTCAAAAGGTAAAATTTGTCACCTTGACAAGGGGTCTTTTGGGGAAACGCCACCTAGATCTTTGTTTTACAGTGAATCTCATCCTCCAATTTCTTAGTTTACAGCCCAGCTGCTGGCACAGTTATCCCTAGTGATCTGAACACAAATCACTTTTGATGTTGAAGATTAAAACTAATACACTGGGACTCCTGGAAATAAAAAGCCAACCCATGGCGTGGGCCACACTTGCCATGTGCAGTCAGGGTGAATAACTAGACTATCATACGCTAGAAGAGCTTCTACATGGTAAAATAGCTGCCATTAGTCATGTTATGTGAAGGGAAAGACGCAAAAAAGGTATCAACAACTATGAGCAAAATCAGCATAAAAATCAGTGAGAGTGATCACTGCAGAGCAGCCAGATGGCAATTCAGACCTTGCTGAATCCCCTTTGGGATCAGTGGCCACCTTCAGTTTATCTTACGCCAGAAAAGCAGAACTTTCTGTGTATCCAAAATGCTTGCAGTAAGAATTGTCACCATTACAGAGTTACACCCCTTTCTTAAAGTCCAAAGCATAGCGGCGAAGTCTCTGATTATAGTTCACTAATGATAGCACAATACTTTTCCCCTCTTGTACTTGCAGGTTTTTTTCAAGCGCATGTAAACTAGTTGAGTTACTCAACTCCTTTAGTTGTCTGATTGCACAGCTGATTACGGACATAAACAATCAGCAGACATGAGCTTTGCAGATGCAGTTAATCACAAAACACACACAAAAAAATATAATTCTGCATCATAAAAGTTAAAAATTTGTAAGCCAGAATGCAAACAGGGATTTGAAATATCGGGAAAATATTAGTGAAGCATTTGGATTTTTTAAACAGGAAATTTGCTTTAATACTATTAATAATATTTTAAGTAAACACAGTTTTTAATTCATTTTTTATAAGATCATTGCTGGGAGGAATGTTGTAACTGTACCTGCAAAACTTAATGACCATTGAAAGGAAAATGTCAAATTTACACAAATGCTGTCTTTTACCCATATTCCAAATCATTTCATTTTTTAGTTATAGCTGTAAATTTTACGACAAACTTCTGATTAAGATTAAAAATTAATATAAAATAAAGTAAAACCTGTAATAGCAAACAAAAAATGGCTCCTAAATCTAGATACACAAATCCCTAGCTGTCCATTCTCTTCACAAAGAAGAGACAGATCTTTTATCCCTTTTTTTCTTTATCCCTCTTTCTTTTATCCCTTCAAATATGGAGCTTAATCACCCGGGATTAGTATGTGTACTCCCTCTGATCAACACAATAAGAAGTTAGCATCTCAGAATAATAAGTATTGAAGACTGAGGGGAACAAAAAAAAAAAAAAAATCACTTTGCCTACGTAAAGCCAGGGTAACTGGAAGCAAGGCAGTTGAGTTGTTTTTCTATATTGTAGGTAGGTGCAATGCATACTTCAGGTCTAGGGTGAATGGAGAAAAGTTAAGATACCCATCGAGTGGATTTCGTTTATGGTGTTGATTCAGCTTCTTTTTCAGTTTTGTTCCAGCGCAAATATGACCAACCACAATGTAAAAGTAAAGAAAAAGTGAAGTGAGCTGAATGTAATTGCAACTCTTCAGCTGCTTAGTGAAATTAATGTTTCTGTGCCTTCCCCTGCTATGTGTTGGCTGTGGGCTAATGTGACTGGGGAGCTTCAGGAGGTCTCCTGGGAATGCCTCCATCCGTGCCCATCATGGCTGTCGTGGTGTAAATCCAGCCGGCAACAAAGCACCACGAAGCCGCTCGCTCACTCCTCCCCCTCTGGCCCCAGTGGGATGGGGAGAAAATATAAATACAAAGAAATGTTTGTGGGTTGAGACAAGGACAGGCATGGGCACAAGACAGGGTCAACTTGGGGAAGAAACAACATCAATTTAATTTACTACCAATCAAATCAAAACAAAAGATAATGGGAAGTAAAATCAAATCTTAGAACGCCTTCCCCCCATCCCTCCCTCCTTCCCAGCTCAACCCCACTCCCGGTTCTCTCTCCCTCCTCCCCCCTCCAAGGCGAGTCCTTCCCGCGGGCTGCAGTTCCTCACAAACTCCCGTGGCGTGGGTCCCTTTCCCTGGGCTGCAGTCCTTCAGTCCCAGCCTGCTCCAGCACGGGCTTCCCCACGGAGCCCCGGCCATCTTGGGGGGCATCCATCCCCCTGCTCCGGCGTGGGCTCCTCTCTCCCCGGGCTGCATCTGCTCCCCTCCATGGCTGGGGGGGGGACAGGGGACGGCACAGGGGTTCCTCTCCCATCCCAATCCCCCACTCCCTGCAGGTTTCCCCTCTTAAATCTGCTCTCCCACAGGTGTTTCCACTCTCACTGAGGGGCTCGGCCTGGGCCAGCGGCGGGTCCGGCTTGGGGCCGGGGAAGCTTCCAGCAGCTTCTCACAGGAGCCGGCCCTGCGGACCCTCACCCCATACCAAAACCCCACCACACAAACCCAAAACAATGGCAAAGATGTTTCAACACGCTGTCCTAAGTCATGGACCTGAAGTTTCCAGGGTAGCAAATCAGCAAAGAAAATATGTAGCTAATTTTCTCATTTGGCCATGGCTTCTTTGTGTTTGAACACAGAATAAAATAAAATATAATGAATCCACAATGATTGTCGTTGGACAAAGTAAGAAGTTTACTTCAGTATTTCTGTTCTTTTTGGGGAAAAATCCAGATAATATAGTCCCATCATAGTCAATGATAAAAAAATTTCCATTACAAAAGTTACTCTGAAGGATGTTAAGCTCTTTCTCCCTCTCACTTGGATGTACCGTCGGCATGTCCATGTAATTTGCATCAAAGAATGATAACAGAAGTGTCAGAGGAGTTCTCTACGCTGTCAAGGTTGATTTTCAAAAGTAATGAAACATGGAGGACATGCAGGAATCATCTGGAAGTAAAATGAATGTTGTGCCAATATTTAAAAAAGAATAAATAGAATAACTTATTTAGTTACAAGCTTGTCATCATAAAATCAGTCTGAGGAAAAAAAAATTAGTCACCTAATATGGGACTCAGTTTATAAAGAATTAAAAGAGAGTAATTTAATTAATGCAAATCAACACAGGTTTCTGGAAAACAGATCTTGTCAAAGTAACCTGAGGGCTTTTTTTGACGTATACAAATTTGACTTGTAAAGATACTGTTGCTGTAATATTCTTGGATTTCTATTCTGACTTGATATGGCACAGTATCTTGATAAATAATGTGAAACAATAAAATTGCAAGCTATACATAAAGTCTATTAAAAGTTATCTAAATAATAGCTCGGTGTAATTATAAGCAGGACTCATTGTTAAGTGGCTATGGAGGTTGATTCACAGGGATCGGGTTTTGGCTCTAAGCTATTCAATGAGGTGATGAGTGTCTTGGGGGAAAATAATTACTGATACAGTCTTCAAATGATGCACAAACGACAGGAGGGAACAAGCAGGCGGAGGCAGAAGAATGACTGGATACTGGTCAAGAACGAGCTTCACGGGTTGCTAACTGCTCCTCAGCAAAGTGTTCATGAACGCAGTCCATTCCCACAGGATGGAGAACTCTGTCCTGGTAAGCCACGGCTCTGAGAACACTCAGGATCACGCTGGATGGGTCTGCAGGAGATAAGTCTCTGGTGCAGAAGCAGACACAGCGGTTAGCAATTGCCAAATCTTGCAGCGGGGAGGCAGCTGCAGCTCCGTGCCCCCGCGTCCAGCCAGCAGTGAGGCTGAGCCTGTGTTCCCAGCCGGCACGTGCCCACAGGGCGCACGTACACACCACGTACGTTGGTCAGTATAGTATAGCTCAGTAAATTGCCAGTCGCACAGGTAACACAGACAGACACACGGAGCGCTTGCACAAACGCAGGCAGCACCAAGGGACTCATCCTGTCCCCCTCTCTGCCCGAGCAGGGTGGAGGTTGGCTACTGAGAATATATATGTACACATTTGCAATGTAGATCCCTCCAGCAGCTGGGCTCAGACAGCCAGTCTGCCCAGAAAAGTTTGTATCACACAACCGAACAATATTTGCACCCAGCATAAGAGATTTAAAGCTGAATCTAGTTTGGAAAAGTGAGATTGTATTTTATAGTGAAAATTTTACAGTACAGTCATGTGTCTCTAATGCCCACAGAGAATGATGGTTGTCCAGGTAGCTATACTATTCTTTTTAAAAATTGCTGAATTGCTTTTGAGATTAATTCATATATCTGGTACTAAAAATGCATGAAGGATTATGTCTGGCTGGTTTTTGGTTAGTAAAAGTTAATTTTCAAGCCAGAACTGGCAACACACCACCTACCCCTCCATCTGCCCCCAATTCCAGCCGAGGCATCCCGGCCCCCAGGCTGGAAGGCACTTGCCATGCTGGCTTCTCCTGCCCAGGAGGGCACCCGTGCTCGCGGGGCTCCCTTCTGCACCCCTGCCTTGCAGGAGAGGCAGAGCCGCCGTGAGCAGAAAGGCTGAAGCCAGCCTTGCACAAGTGCCCGGAGAGATGTCAAGCGGGAGCGGAGAGCAGCCTCTGGGTTCGGCACTGGTGCCACTGCTATGAGAAAGGAAACTTTGAGAAGCTCTTCAGTCTAGCAGGGGTTTTGTAAGCTAGAAGTCTTAAATTTGAAGCTGGATAAATTAAGATTAGAAAGCAAGCGTGTTTAGAACAGGATGTTGTTGCTAGGGCAACTTGTCAATCGATGTATTGAATTCACTATTTCTTGAAATGTTGAAATCAGAACTAGAAAGTCTTTTGGGTTTTGTTTTCTTTTAAGTTTAAGCATAATTCATGCAAAACCTAATTCAGGGAAATATTTCATTCTCTGTCAAGGAGTAGGTCAGATCTGAAGATCATAATAATTTTACTTTGCCTTATAATGTACGAAATTAGGCTTTAGGAGCTGCTTAGTCCCTGCTGAAAAATGTTTCCAGTCTTTCATTCCATTGAAACATCGAGTTGAAACATCCTTTTAAATCATGTCCAGGTCTGCTAAGTGAAGTACTTTTACTAACCAAAAAACAGCCAGACATAATCCTTCATGCATTTTTAGTACCAGATATATGAATTAATCTCAAAAGCAATTCAGCAATTTTTAAAAAGAATAGTATAGCTACCTGGACAACCATCATTCTCTATGGGCATTAGAGACACATGACTGTATTGTAAAATTTTCACTATAAAATACAATCTCACTTTTCCAAATTAGATTCAGCTTTAAATCTCTTATGGTAGAAAGGTATAATATGTACAACATAGTATCTCAGGAAATGCTTTGACAATGAATTTGCATGCATTTGGGTTTTGTGGGGTTTCTTTGTCCAAACAGGAATTTCAGAAATGCCCCTGCTCACAAGAATGCTGAGAACAGTGGTGGCAATATAGCCATCAACTTTGCCTCCCTCAGGAAAAGAAAACCATCGTTTTTCCAGTAATAACAAGGTAATAACAATTAACAAAGAAATAACAAGGTAAATGAAAGGGTCGCCCCATTATGATCTCATTGCAAGCACTGACATAAAGGGTCTACAAAAATATTAATCCTTTTGCAGTTGCTTTTAATAGCATACTAACAAAACCTGAAAAGCATGACCAGGGGGAGGGGAAGCAAGGATTCCAGGGATAATTTTCTTATTTTACTTAAAAAAATCTCCCAAACCTTTTCTTTATTTCTATTAAAGTAGATATATTTTAAAAAATGCATTAGATGGTCATACCAGAGTTGATGAGAAGGGGAAAATATTTTGTCTACCTCATCTGTAATGATATTTAAAAGTTTGTTGGATGAGGACTACTGTTTCTAAACATTATCAAATTCACCATGTCATATTCAAATTAATCAGGTTAATATACCATTATTTGAAATAGTTCATAATTCAACATAAGAAATACTATGTATGTACTCAAGGAAAAAAAAAAGAGGGTTTATGACCTTTGGAAAAGGGGGCAGGTAACTCGGGAGGACTACAAGGATGTCGTGACACTATGCAAGGACAAAATTAGAAGGGCCAAAGCCCAGCCAGAACTTAAACTGGCTACTGCTATAAAAGACAATAAAAGATGTTTCCATAAATACATTAGCAATAAAAGGAGGGCTAAGGAGAATCTCTGTCCTTTATTGGATGCAGGGGGAAAACACAGTGACAAAGGATGAGGAGAAGGCTGAGGTACATAATGCCTTCTTTGCCTTGGTCTTTAATAGTAAGACCAATTGTTCTTGGGGTACCCAGCCCCCTGAGCTGGAAGACAGGGATGGGGAGAGAACGAAGCCCCCATAATCCAAGGGGAAATGGTTAGTGACCTGCTACACCACTTAGACAGACACACAGGTCTGTGGGACCAGATGGGATGCACCCAAGGGGACGGGAGGGTTGTAAGCTAAAGAATGAAAAAAAATTATGCAACATTCCAAAGTAAACATTTCCTTCCACCTCGTTTTGAGTGCTGAAGACATTGACTTGAAAGAATGGAAAAAATGTAGAGGGCAAAACAGATGGTCTAGCAGAATAGCTCTAGACTGCTAGACTAAAATGACCTTTTGATAGAAAAGACGCCTCCCTCCCCACCTCCCCTGGATCTGAAAGATTTTAAAAGAATCACCTCTACTAACTTCTTTGTGCTACCGTGACATTTCTCTTTTATTCCATCATGCATATATTATGTCCTTGAGTACATACCTGCCTCATGTATTTTAATCTGTATATTGTGCTAATAGTGTAGCACAGATCTCCATAGAAAATGTCATGCTCCTCCAAAGGGCTACAGACTCCAAAATATTCTGTTGAGGCATTTTTCTCCTAATTTTGATAACATAGGAAGTATTGTTTCTGCCCTCACCAGTAGAAACAGGAAGTGTAACCTTCTCTAGTGGATCGTCTAAGATCTACAGTTTTTCAGATGCTTGAATTTGCAGTTTGAATGTTCATAGATCCAAAACAGTCTTCATTGTTGGCAGCTCCCTAAGCTGAGAGATCTGAGATCTGAAGCTGTGTGTTGGGAATCATGTAAGTTCCTCTGCACAAGCATGAGGACCCAGGCCATACCTTTGCTTGGTAGGAGCTTTATCAACTCACTGCTCTGGGTTTATTTCATTCCCCGTGCTATAAAAAAAATGGCCACAGACTACTGACAAATATCTCTCGTTAGAGCCTTTTAATACTCATAATCACAGTGTTAATTTGGCAGCAAATCTCCTTACATTTCTCTTGTTTATTATTCCCTTTCCCTACAAACATTATTTTGCTTATGCTCTTAGAGCATTCTAGCGACACCGCCACCAGATTCACCCTTGCTGCTGAAGGCTATAGATCCTTATTTAAATAAACCTTCAGTTAAATCTCTACTAGTTAGACAGTGCTTCAGTGATTAAAGTAATTTTATCAGATCCTCATGTCGTATTTCCTAAGTAAATACACACCCCTTTATTGGAATACTATTCATTTTTTTTACAGGGAAGAAAGAGGAAAAAACAGATCAATGTTATCATTAAAAGATAGAGCACCTGGTATAGCTATCATAATTTTGTACTCTTTAAATGATTTGTGAAAGTTAGCCACCTAAATTTTGATTGTTTGGACAATTATATGGATGCTTTATGAAAGAAACAATGCAGATTTACAATCAAATATACTTTATTGTAATTATATGAGCTTGAGTTTATCGTTTCCTGCCCATTAAGCATTTAATTCTTCAATGTTTCCTTAGAAAAGAGACTATATGGCCAAATTTGGTTGAAGATGTAGGCATTTAAGAGGGAAAAAAAACTTGTTGTGAAACTTTTTTAACAATGTAAAAAAGATAATCTGGGGTTTGAGATTTTCTTAAGATAAAAATTTCTTTTAGAATTTACAGCAAAAACTTAACTAAGGCATGAAAACTTTAAAAAGTAATTTGACTGGAGGGTAAATGAAATTAGTTTTTCAATATGCCCAAGCTTAGGGAAGTAAAAAAATATAAAACTAAAATAACTTATAAGAGTATATTTGAGTTGGAAAAGATCTGGGAAAATATATTCTTCAATGTATAAAAGGGATGACTTTTGGTGGTGGTTCTTGCTGGAAGAATGTCTTGCTAGTGAGACAGATTAGGATACATGCTTTTGTAAACACACTACTTACCTTTAATGATAGTCTTTTAGTTTTCATGGTCCTTTTTCCCTTCATCACATGTCTGGAGCTAAAGTCAGGCATTGGGCTAATGTGCAGCTCCATAGATTTGCCCATAATATTTTGTATCCTTAACTTTGTACATTTTATGCATTTGTGAAGAGGGTAGTTACAAATCAGCTAACCATTGCTTGAGAAGACAAGAATCCTTCTCGATATATGCTTAAGTCTTTTTGACCTGAAAATGAATGCAACTGATTCACTTCAGAATCTCGTGCCTGCTAAAGGTTTTGTACCTGTAAGCTTCCAGGCACTACTTGGGCTTTTTTGCTGGGGTACTCTGTGGATGAGGAGGTACGGCTTCCTCTGAGGTTAGAACATGCCATTCCTAAGGGAGGTATTTTTAAGGTACGCTTTGGAAGTATCAGTCTTCCGTAAAGACAGATGTTCTCCCTGTCCCTTCTTAGCAAAAGCAACTCATCTCCATTTTTCTCTTTACTTTACAGGAACAATGATTCAAGAAGGCAGCAGGAGTGTAAATTATAATACATCCACAAATGTAGTTCTTGTAACTGAGCTGCTCTGTCTTGGCCTACATCAGCTGTGCATGAGATCTGCAACTTTTTCATGAAGTGATTAACAGTAACATTGTATCTAAGCTGACAAAAATTCTCCTATGTATTTGATTTTTAAGCAATGAGAAGAATTGAAGGAAATGAGCCAACACACTTTAGAAGTTCACAGCAATATCCTCTTCGTGTATCTTAGCATCGGGGCTCATTTTACTCTGCAAAATGTGTACAAGAAGTACATTCCATTACTGGGAATGAGACAACTGAGTATGCCATACAGGATGTACAAACTTTGAATTTAAACAATGCGCACTGAGGGAGTCAGGGCACTCTTATAAATTAGGCTTATAAAGTATTCATCAGATCACTTTTGTGCATTGAACTGATGCATATGCATTATACATTTGCTTTCCCTTCTACACCTCTCTCTCTTGATCCTTCCATATGCAATTCATGCAAGCTTAGCCTCTCAAGTTCAGTTAGAATCAGTGGACAAATCTGAGGATGATAAGAAGGCTGCAAGTTACATTTCGGTACATGCCTGTGACTCTGAAGGTTCAAAAATACAAACGTTTACAAACTTCATGCATCCACTATGGTGCTGTTGTGATTTACACTAGCTGAGGATAATGTCCTTGTGACTCTACCTCACAAAGAGCAGTGCAGGCAAACTGAAAGGACTAAAAGATTGCAAATTACACAAATTTAAAATAATTATAGTTTTGGTCTTATGACCATAAAGTTAAAAAAGTAAAATACAAACAGAAGTATGTGTATTTTTTCTGACATGTTTTTTGTTTCCCTCCTCATGTCCTCTTCGTATTTCCACATCCTCTCTGGAAAACGATTGACAGATTTCACAACAAAGGACAGAGAAACCTGAAGATGGTTCCTTCCACTCAGGTTTCAGAGACCTTCGTTCTTTGACAGAGAATTTAAGGAATCAAGGTAATTGCTTCCACTCAAGAGATTCTAATCCAATTTAAGAAGAAAAATTAAGTGAAGTGTGGGAGTTGAAAGTGGAACAAAAAGGTTATCTTACATGCTGTGACCAGGACTGAAATAAAAAAAATAGTAAGTTATGCTTACCATGGTTATGCTGATTTAATTATCCAAAGAAACCTACTTTCTAATTCCAGTCAATAGCTACAGTTTTAACATGAGGTTTTATCCATAAATATATCTCTAAAAAGAAAAGCAAAAATACTGATTGAGATAGTTACACATATTTGTAAAACAAGTTGTATTTCCAATACATTGTCTTTAGGAATTGCCGCTTTCCTGCCCGTTACATGTATGCATCACATGCGTGTGCATGTGTCAAGGAAGCAAAAGCACCACTGTCCTAAATGCAAGAGGTATTACAGTTATGATAACTGATAGCAATCACGCATACATTTCAGTTCAAGGGAAATAGACAGATGCAACTGAACGAAATATTACTGGCATACAAAACAAATGCACAATAGTACTAAAAACCTCAATGTTATTACAAAAATCATGAAAGATAAAATTCTCAATGGCGACATATAACATACTGTCTATAAAGCAATGTAAGGTCATGCACTGAGTATTAACATTTCCATCGGAGAAGCAGGGAAAAATTATGTAGGAATAAATAAGTACCTATTTTACTAAACAGTAAGGAACCCAACAGCTTTTGCATTAGCCCACAGGTCATAAAAGTGCGAATCTAGTAAGAATTGTCTCCATTGGGATTGAAAAGAAAACGAAACAAAACCAAACCAAAGCCACCTGTAAAGGAGTCAAAAGTAGCTCTTGTTCACTGTACACCTGTGATAAGAGCTCTATTAGATGAAATAAATTACATGCTATCAAGACAATATCTTCCTTCTCTGAAGACATAAGGGACATTTCAGTTCTGCTTGTGTGCTTGTATGGATGAGAGAAAGAGGCTGGGCATGACTCATCCTGACAAACAAAACCTATTCCCAGAATAAATGTGCAGGCCCTAAAAATATCAAGGCAAACAAACAAAATGTGTAAGAGAGAAAAAGGAGACAACATCTTACATAAAAAAAGGAGGTGAAAGAACAGATACCCATCTGAGATATCAGTTAAATATAAAATAATGCATTGGTATGCAAGCAGGGAAAAGCAATCCATCAGAGCTTAATGTCTTATGCCATTAATATCACGTATGCATAAGTTGTCTCTTACAATATTGCTTCTAAAAATATCACATTTTCGTCTTCCACAATTTACAAAGAGAGGTGCACTTCACAACCATTAGCGACGTCTCATTTTTGTGATAGATTCTCAGTTGATATAAACCATTGCGACTTCATCTGTGCCAATGGAGCTTTTTTACATTAATTTAAGCTCTTCATCTTTTCTTTAGATGTTCTGCGCAACGTGGAATTTTGTGCAATTAACAAAGTAATTGAACATAAAGTGTTTTTAGTATTCATTAAAATCCAAATAATATTAAAAAAAAAACAACTTCCACAATCACAGTATCTAAACGTCTCTATTTTACAGTTGTATGACCACCCGTAGAAGAGGTCCTCCCTCATTTCTCTCTCTGGCATAACTCCCTTCAGGCAATGTATTACAATATCTATTTTTCATCCAACAACATTCCTCAGTTCTTAAACTGGCCAGAGGATCATTAGTGGGGAGAAGAATTCATCTGTCACAGACATAATGTAGTATTTATGTCTCATAAATCCTTGATTAGTTTAGAAGACCCAAAATCCTCTAGGGACTGTAGCAAATTCAAAAGGTATTTCTAAAGGATAGAGTAGATGCTTGAGCTTCTGACCAGCCTAGCTACTAGGCAATAAAAAAAAAAAATACCGACAGACAACAGTTTGCTATATGGAACATATATTTGCCTACTCAGCATCAGGGCTAGCAGGCTAGTATGCTCCCAAACTTTGCACCAACAGTTTGCAAAATGTAATGAAGTAGATGTCGGTGCAAATTGGCATAATACTGCCAAATCAGCATCTAGAAAATCTAGCTTATTGCTCTTATAGGATTTTGTGTGAGGACTAAAGTCTTGAAATCACTGAAAAATAGTGATTTTTTTTTTTTTAAATTAAGATTGCGAGGGATCTTCGTCTGTCTCTTGTTCTTCAGCAGTGCTTCAGAATATTTGAAAATGGCTCTGACAGTAAGAGAGAATGGAAGTCATAAATAGGTACAGACAATATACTCACAGATCACAGCTTATGTTTTTTTGGTTTTGTTTTTTTTTTCCCTTGCATTATAGTGATGCTGATTTCTGCTTTTTGGAGGCAACTAGCATTTAGCAGCTCATTGGAATATGGCCAAGGAATATTTCATTTTGATTTATTGTTTTAGAAGCAATGCCTTGGAATACAAATCTGATTTGGCTCTCAGATTAGGAGAGTAGTACTAAGTGAAAATGTTAATTAGGCTCCTAGTGGCCACTTAACATAGCAGTCTTCAGTTTCAAAGAGCAGTCCTTGATGTCCCACAAGGAGATGCACCACCTCACTGGTACCATTCCTTTGAGATTTCCAGCAGCAAAACTGTATTAGAAGATGGCTAAAAATATGTTACTCTCCTAATATTAATTTTCCACGTAAGCAGTTGCTGTAGTTGCCATAGGAATGTTATATAATTGCATTTCGACGGTGGGGTGGCTTATGTGATTATTGAGTAGGAAGAAGTCAACATTATGAAGTATTCAGAGGGCCTTTGGCAGACTTAAAGGAATTTTTCAAGCATGATATGGAACTGCTTGGAACAGAATAGAAACGGTTAGTAATGGTTTCAAAATTTAGTTATTGCACAGATATATGTAATGCACAGTCTCTTTATCGTAACGCATAATCTTCTTTTCTCCTGAAAAGGAAATAGGCACGTCCCTATACTTGCATCTAATCATCACAAGCAACCTTGGGATTGCTGTTATGTTCACATTAAGGGGACTATACTGTGCCTTTTTGGCATGTAATTCATGCAGTCAAGCTGTCCTGGGTTGTTTGTGAAATGCTCTGAAAGTGGAAATGTGACTGATTTGACAGATTTCAGAATGCATTAAAGGATTTGGGATATGAATGCAACAGCACCTTTTTAACAAAATGCCATGAAGACAGGGTCAAGCAGTAAATGCTTGCTGGGTAGCGTAGAGGAGAGTCCCAAGATTCAGTTATTGGGATAGAATTCCAAAAATAGGGACCCAGCCTCAGGTCCTGCTGTGAACCTCCTTTTCATCTGGTCTGAGTACTGAAAATCCGTGACTGCTGAATTCTGTGATGCTAGAAATAAACGTTTGCAGATGGACAAGGATGTATCCCTGCTTCTGCAACAGGAAGCATGGAAATCTGAGCCAAAAGAGAGAAGTGATTGATCCCAGACCACCAAAGATGAGAAAAGTTGAAGGAAAATTAGATTTGTGGCTCATTTTCCTAGCGACTATAACTGTACTAATATAAAAAAAAAACCTGGCCACATCCTGTTCTGTGGCCCTGGTGCAGCACAGTTTATGTCTGTGCAACTAAACTCTCCTCTTTCCACAGGGTCTGCTGTTTGCACACTGGGAAGTGTCTCTGGCTTGTGCTCTCTCTTGAACAGGGTTCAGGCGGGGGTTATTTGGCACAACCCACAGCCGTGCCCGAAACCAAGCTAACCTCTGGATAGCAGAGATGCTCTCGTGCCTGTACTTCAGACTGAGTCTTAGCCAGATTTCATTTACAAGCGCAGACGTAACTAACAATGGACTGTGGTGACGGCGACTTTCACCGATATGCTGAGGGACTGGACTTCTCAAGAAAGATCAAAACATAGGAACAGCCGTTTATTACACCTTTATGTCTCAACTCTTCATATCAGAGCAGATGCTGACATGCTGGGCTGACTGCAGCTCAATATTGCCAACGTCAGCTCCACCTGTTGAATCCTCTCAGTGGACCCTGCCTTTGGGCCAGGGAACAGGCTAGATGACATCCAAATATCTTTATTTACATATTTTCTACAAATCTAAATAAACTACTGCTCCTGCCTAGGACAGCTTGAGTGGATCCTGAGCAACGCCTTAGTTCCCTGCGTAGTTGCATACGGTGTAACGGGACATGGAAACACTACAGCAACATGAAAAGTTTTGCTGCCAGAATCTCGGCCTCCTTGTTCTTTTGAGCATCCCTCCTCTCCACCTCAGGCAGTTTTCCATTGCCACTGCTTCTTAGTTCCCTCAGCAGGCTGGACCCGCAAGACCCCCCCGGTTAAAAGGAGATGGTAAGACTTAGCTGAAGGAAAACTTGGTTTTCGGGTTCGACAGTTCATTCACTGGCTGTATGCTGAAAAGTCCCCTTCCCCCCTCACATTCCCCAAGGAAGTTTGGATGGAAAGTTATTGAGAGATGATGAGTATGCTGCCACTTTCTCAGCTTGGCTTTTCTGAGCGGAACAACCAATTTTGACTGCAAACGGAGTTGCAATGCCAGAGTTAACATTGCCTGTGTCGCCAGCTTAATAAATTGAGCAAAGAAACCCTGGCACAATACACAGCACAGAACTGGAGCAAAGTCACTGCTGGCTAATGTCTCCAGTAATGGAAAATACACTAATAGTTTCCGGGTCTGTGGTTTTTTCCACTGGCTTTATTCCAGATGCTGGAATCCCAAGGATGATGCATGCAAGATCTCAATGGCTTTGTGATAAAAATTGTGTGGATTTTTATGATATTAGTTTCCAATAGATACCCTGTCTGACAATTTCTTATGGGTGATGCTTGTTTTAGATGGCATCTGTTGTATCTGTTCATCCATGCCTTGCATGTATTTTGAACTGTAGTACTTTGCAGGATCATCCATATAGAATAAGTGCTGTAGTCCAAGAAAGTCAATGTGGAAACAATGAAAGTAAAATCACCTTCAAAAGATAAAAATGTCAGGTTTTTAATACTTTGGGCAGTAAGACTGATGGTTACATGAGGTCTTAAATGTGTCTCCTGAGGCTTCTTAAAACAGTACCCATATTCTCATAGTATATATATTTTTTTAAATAAACCTCTCCAAAGATGCCAGAGAATAAAATATATCTGTTTTATTATTTCAGTGCTTTGAAATAATGTTCTTGAAGAACCAAAGGGGGGGGGGGGGGACACACAAACGACCCAAACCAACACCACCTCCACCACAGAGTTACATTGTACAGTTCTCTTATTTGAACATATGAACAATGAAGAAACCTTTAGTGTTTCATCTGATTTATAGCTGACACATTTTAATGTCTGCTTTCAGGTAAGAAGATGATTTGGAGCTTTGTCATTCTAGCAGCATCAATAAGATACAAGCAAGTATGGAATATACAATGTAAACAAAGAAGATTATGTCCTCTAAATATTTCTATTTATTTGTTTCTTTTGCTGTCTTCCAAGCTCTAAAGTTCACTGTTGACAAAGGGACTAAAATGTTGTAAATCAATAATTTCACTTGCATGCAAAATATGACTCTGCTACAGTAGTAGGACAGCACAGTGCAGTATGCCAGTACATTTTGCAGGCAGAAAACTGAGAATTACAAACCTGAGATTTTAGAAGGTTATAATTAGTTTTTAAACTCTCAGAATAAAATACATTCACAAATTGTTCACAATTTCAATTACTTGTATGGAAAAAAATTAATTGCAAAGTGACTTTTTTGTTGTTATTGAGATTTTCCTCTGCATTCAAATATAATTCAATATTTGCTACCAGCAAGTCTAAAAGTATCCCTACTGGAACTTTTTTTTTTAAATTAGTGAAGGCAAAATGTGTAAAGTTTCTGTGATGAATTAAACTTGAAAGCTGAATACGAAATTCTAAATTCACAGTATTGTTCGGGTATGCAATCTGATATTTTTCTACAATGGAGATGAATTTTTTATTTCCTTGGGAAAGACAGATAATTAGCAAGGAAAAAAAAAAAAATCCTAGAAAATGACCATAGCAATCTTCATACCCTGGAGACTCATTGCAGTACACAGAGACCTTCATCCTAAATTCAGTTATTTGAAATGCATAGAGATATTGATGAACCCAATTTATTAGTGATATCTGCTTTTTATCGGTCGTTTATGTAATATCATAGACATGTATTAGGGCTTTACAGAGAACTAACTGTGCTTGTTACCTCTTTGGTTGTCCAAAATATACCATGTATTTGTGATGTTAGGACAGCCCATAAAAGCTTATGAAGTACTTATGGGAAAAAACATCAGAGCAATTGGCAGCAATTAAACCTTTTGCTAACAAAGACATGAAGGAGGCTGAAATGGAGTCTGTTAAAAAAAAAAACCAAACCACTAAAAAAAGACAGAGTTTCTTTGCCAGGGAAGAAGCCTTCTGACAAATCAGTAAGAAGGAGTGTGCATAACTAATACTTACAGTATATTAGTCCATTGAATCAGTTTGCAATGTTCAGGCATACCCTTGCATCTGTGGGTGAATAAATATCAAATTATTACTCCATTTTGTTAAGTCCTCAACTATGTTTTTAAATCACATGTGGTAATAAGATTTTCCAAATGGCTGCATTCTTCTCTTAATCAACTCTGACTTTTGCTAGGATATTCTGTCTTCCCTCATGTGCCTAAAAACTTCAGAAGCCAGATTTGAATTACATTTTTAAGTAGTATCCCATACCATAAAGATTTCAAACCTCAAAGAAGGTGGTGGGAGAAAAGCTACCTCCTACTGGACTAAGATTCATGTTATTGAAAAATTTAATTGCATCTTCCCCATGTGGCTTTGAAGGATGTAAGACTGACATACAGGAATTGATATTTCTATTTAATGAAAATGCTTGTTTTGAAGCAAAATATTTGGTAGTATTTAGACTATTATCTTTGAATAGTCATAATTTCTCGGTTTTGTTTGTTTGTTTCAAAGTATTTAAATACAACTTCTCTAGTAGAATTTTAAAAAACTATATAACTTTATATACATATAGGGAAAAAATAATTCTTATTTCTCTCCCTTCTGCCAGAATATAGTTTAATTTTCCTCACTTGTTAGTTACTAATGGAATGAGAAAATAACAGATAAGATTTTCTCCAAGGAAATGAATAGATGTTATTCTTAAAAGTATTATGAAATTTTGCATTTCCATTGAAGAAGAAAATTAGTGTGAAAAATGATTAAAACAAAAAAGAAATGTTGCCACAGACTTCTAAAATAAAACAAACCAGTGAAAAATCACATTAAAATTCCAGTTAAAGACTGGCTAAGGGAAGAGAGAAATTCCAAGAAATGTTTGAGATCACAGTCTTCACCCTGCACAGTGTCTGAGAAAGGCACAGTGCTCAACTTGTGTGGTTTACAACATCACACTGGGGAACAGACAGGGTTATAATGGAAGATGACTTACTAATAATCTGTAATTGAGGTTCAGTCAACAGACAGTTACTCTCTTCTGTGAATACAGGCAACAAGTTGAATAAGAATGAATAGAGATTCATCATTAAATAATACTCCCCCTTTCACCATGACAATTTAAAAAAAAAAAAAACAAACATTGCAGCCACCTATTTTCTTCAGATTTGCTTATTTTATTTGGCCTTTATATCTTGTTACCTTCAAGTACTTTGGAACAGTATTTTCCCTTCCTGCTGCTTTTGCATTCATGGAATATTTCCAATAAAAGTTTTCTCTCCTACTCTCATGCTAATTAATACATGGTAGAGTACTATGCTGTGCAGTGTATATGCACATTACCGCTACTAACATTTTGCTACTTCCCTCAGTAATTAGCATGAGAGGATGAAAGGAGACATTTTTCACTAATGAATGCTCATACAGCACTTTGAACATGTAAGGCCCTATAGAAAGATGAAGTGCAATGTTTCTGGTTCTTTCCCTCAAGCTTTAAGTCCATGTTTGGCTGGCTTCGTCTTTTCTCCTGTGGCTAAAACCTTTCATTTACATATTGAATTTCAGTGCTGTTAAATGATAAAATTAAAAGATTGAGAATATGGAAAGATTACAACTCGTATTCACAGGATACACCTATATGAAAAAGCAACAGTGGGACTGATTTGCTATTACACATTTCCATTTTATACTAAAATAACTTGTGAGGGGAGCAACAGTGGTGATCTAATCCTAGTACTAGGTAGAATAAATAAAAACCACAAGTCTTTTAATTATAATAATAAAATTGGAAGTATTTTAAGTAGAAAAAAATAAAAAATGCAAGATTTTTGTTTGTTTTAATAGGTTTAAATTATTGCCTAGACCTCAGTGGTGTAATTTGATGATACTCTTTTGATATCAGGCTAAATTGATGAACTCTGTATAGATGAAATGCTGTGCTCTTTTGCAGATACCCATGTTGCCTCAAGCCTGATTAACAACTGAGAAGGAGGTGATAGCTTAAAGATAAAAAACTAAAACCTGAGAAGTGTGGTATGCTTGCTACTCAAGGTGTTGGTCTCTTCTGTCAGGTGGCTGGAGATAGGACAAGAGGAAATGGCCTCAAGTTAAGGCAAGGGAGATTTAGGTTAGATATTAGGAAAAATTTTTTTACTGAGAGGGTTGTCAAACATTGGAATGGGCTGCCCAGGGAAGTGGTTGATTCACCATCCCTGGAGGTATTCAAAAAGCGAGTGGACAGGGTACTCCAGGGCATGGTTTAGGGGGCATGGTTAATGGTTGGACTCGATGATCTTGAAGGTCTTTTCCAACCGAAATGATCCTATGATTCTATGATTCTATGTTTAGATGACGTGAACTCAAGGTAAAGCTTATCTAGTGTAAGAGTGCTTACAACAGAGGATGCTTACGTAGTGTTTGGATAATAGTCAAGGCACCAGATAACGGACATTTCAGAGTTACAGACTGCTAATTAAGGACAGGCAACCTCCCTGGGCAGGAGAAACAAAGCCCCTGGTGCGCTCAGCTGACGCATGCCCGCAGAAGGACAAAAGGAGGAGAGAGGGGTTCCCTTCCCCAAACGACCGCCAAAGACCCCCGTGCAGGCCTGGAAGACTCTGGGATGATTGCTCAAGAGAACAACACGTCATGCTTGCTCAACATAATGAATATGCAATAGTTAGGCGGAACATACATATTAGATAGACGCGGTGCTTTAACTGTAGTGTACAAGACTGGACGGAACAACCTCAGTAGGTGTGCTCAGTTGGTGGAAATCTTCCACCTTGCACCCTGCACAGAATAAAGCAATGTCTCCTCTCTAAACATACTTTGTCTGTTTTGGGAGTTACTTTCTGATCAGGTAACACCCATGTGCATTTTTATAAGACTTGTTTAAATGTGATGGGGAAAAGTGCAAGCTTTCCTGCAGAATTTTTTTTTTTTTTCAAAGTTCGAAAGCCATTAGGATTTCTTGCTGCTCAGCTGAACACATTTCATGTTCCAGAGAGTGATGAGCACTTTTCAGGTGTAAAAACGTACTCAATTTTTTTTCTCGATTTGGACACCCAAAAGTAGCTATACAATTTTTTTCTTGGTTTCCTTCTCTCCTGCAGTTTACAGCAGTTGTCTCAGAGGATCTTGTTTCTTTATTAAGTTTGTCCTAGCTTTTTTCTGCAGAACTGAACATTTAGGCTCTGTATAGTTTCTTTTCCAAAACAATAAAAGAATGATGGATGTTAAAACATAGGCTCAGTTCCTTAAAATGTAATAGTTGTGGCACAATAAAAGGAAAGTTGGATCTCTGGTAAGACAGAAACTTAAACAAGTTGTTTTTCTGTCTGAGAGGAAAACGTCATGGACTTTTTCAAGAAAATGTAGTTAAGAAAATCATTTCAATTTCTTTTGTTTTCATGCATTTTTATTGCAAAATATGAAATTTGAGCATTTCAGCAGTACGCACCTGTGGGAAAAAGATCAAAACAGATTAAAAAAAATTTATTCCCTGTTCCAGTACTGTGATCTACAAGAAATTATTAATTCAGAAGTTGATTTCGGTACAGGACAATCTACTTCCTTTTAGTTATAGTTGCCAATGTCATAGGGTCCGCAGGGCCGGCTCCTGTGAGAAGCTGCTGGAAGCTCCCCCGGCTCCAAGCCGGACCCGCCGCTGGCCCAGGCCGAGCCCCTCAGTGAGAGTGGAAACACCTGTGGGAGAGCAGATTTAAGAGGGGAAACCTGCAGGGAGTGGGGGAGGAACCCCTGTGCCGTCCCCTGTCCCCCCCAGCCATGGAGGGGAGCAGATGCCCACCTGCAGCCCGGGGAGAGAGGAGCCCACGCCGGAGCAGGGGGATGGATGCCCCCCAAGATGGCCGGGGCTCTGTGGGGAAGCCCGCGCTGGAGCAGGCTGGGACTGAAGGACTGCAGCCCGTGGGAAGGACCCACGCTGGAGAAGTTGGTGGAGGACTGTCTCCCGTGGGAGACCCCCCAGGGCAGAGCAGGGCCCGAGTGCGGAGTCCTCCTCCCCCTGAGGAGGAAGGAGCGGCAGAGACAAGGTGTGAGGAACCGACCCCAACCCCCATCCCCCGAAGGTGTTCTGAGGTTTGGTTTTACTTCTCAGCATCCTTGTTTTGATCTGATTGGTAGTAAATTAAATGGATTTTGCTTCTTCCCCAAGTTGAGCCTGTCTTTTGCCCGTGCCCATAAGTGGTGAGTGATCCCTCCCTGTCCTACACTCGACCCACGAGCATTTCTTTACATTTTCGCTTCATCCCACCGGGGCTGGGGGTGGGAGGAGTGAGCGAGCAGCTCCATGGTGCTTTGTTGCCAGCTGGGCTTAAACCATGACATGGGGTAAGACATTTAAATTACTCATAAATTATCATAACAATAATAATACCTGTCAGCCTACATTGTCTAGGTTCAGAGTTCTCTTGAACTCAAAATACTTGTGTGTGTGTATTTTCAGTATTGTTTCACTAACTTCTCTGGTGTTCTCAGCAGTGTTCCATGTGACATAAGCATTCTGCCAAATTTATTGACATCCTGACTTTACAAATACATAGTTTTCTATTCCTGATATAATATATAAACACTATTTTTTACCCTATAGCACATTTAGGTAATTTCTCAGTCTCACAGAATTCCATTCTACAGCTCCTCAGAACATTCAGCATGAGTAAGCTTGTAGAATATCCAGATCAATGGGGATGCTTTAACTGCAGAATATCCCCATAATTTTTAATGCAACAAAATGAAAATTGAATACAATATTCCACATAAGGTTTTAGTATTCTGTTGTAAGAGGAGAAAGGAGAATTGATGCTGACTTCAGTTTACGCAATGTATAGCTGAATAGTTTCAGTTACTTTCTCTGGTTTGGATAGTTTGCGGAAAATATCATAGTTCATCTACCCCTGGAAGACACTAACATTTTTCCCTGCGTTTGTGGTATTCTGCGGATCTGCTTATGTTTGAGATAATGTGTATTTTCTTTTCATTTTTTTTACCTTGCAATTTATTGTAATACTAACTTCCATAAGCCTCATACTTAGAAGTATCACCTCAGTAGTGTCTCTTTCTTTCATTACGTTGACTAGACTTCCTTTCCTGAATACTCATTCCTATCTGAAAACTGAGCTAGAAATATGGGATGATTCTAATCTCACCACTGTGGCATTCTTCTGAGAGCCATTTCCTACTCAGATTTTATAAAGTTTTTATTGTTTTCCCAGAATTTATAATTATTTCTTTCAGCTTTTACCTTCTGACAGTCATTCCACCTATCTTCTCATTCAGCAGCCTAGTTTTATGCAGTTAATACAACTAACATGAGTTGTAGTGTAGGTCTTCTGGAATAAGTCAGCCTTACATATATCGGAAGAGTAGACTGCAAACTTTTTCATTGCCCTTGTATTATAAATATATTGGAATCTGGCTAAAACAACATTGTGATCTCAATAGGAAATACTTTATAAGTACTGGTAAAGTAGCTGATAATTTTTTTTCTTTGATTCATAGAAACTTAGAGGCAGCACCGACATTTTCTTGGACAAAATAAAAACTCTTCTTCTGAGCTAGCAAGATCAGCTGAGTTCTCTTATTATATGACTAAGCTGATAGAGGGAAGTTTTATTGCTCAATTCCTATTCAGTTCAGTCTAAGCAATGCATTAATAAACTATTTCCAAGATTTACAGGTGGATATGACATGCTCTTTTTCTGTGGCCATGAAGCTCTGCTCTTCTGCTTTATCTTGGGGGATCTCTCTCAGTCATTGTGTTCTGCTGGATCCTTGCGCTTGTAAGAACCTCTGGTTTTTTTGCTGAAGCTGGATTGTTTTGGTTCTTTCATTATGGAAGACTCATAGCTTCTTCTCTATCTGCATTTTCTTCCTGTGTCTCTGATAGCTCTAGCATGACCCATAGTTTAAGTAAGAATTGCGTGCAGTTCTCAAGCTTCTTTGTTTCCTTCTTGGATATGTCCTTATGTTTTGTTGATACCCTTCTGGCTACATGATGTTCTGGCTATATAATTCCTCCTTGGGTAATGTTTCAAAGGCTGACATCTTTTGTTCTGTAGTTTTCATAGGTTTTTAAAATAGTTTTCTAAAGGCTTTTCACTCACATTCTTTACCTTAAGATTCACTTTAATGCTTCTAATATACTAGTAACTAGTAGTTTTTGCCTCCATTTCTACAATTTATCTTTACTGTCTGTATGCTTTATTTTAATATTTTTATTTAGAATCTTCCTATGTATTAGTGACTACCAGCAGCTGATCTAGCAGAAACCTGGTTTAACGTTTTGGCTTCATTATTGCTGCTGTATCAAGAATAGCTAAGCAAGATAGGAGGAATTTTCTGTAAGCCTGATAGCTGCCAGATTGCTTGATAAACTGGTTGTGATGTTTTGAACCTGAAAATTATGGGCTTGTGGGAAAAATGATGTTAGGCAGAAAAGTAAATTTTATCTGTTAAGTACAAACCTTCCTAAACAGGAAAAGCGTAGAAATTGAAAAAAAAAAAACCCAAACACAACCCTCACCTCAAAAGATCATTTATCTCCTTGTTTTGAGACAATTCAAGTACAGCTAGGCTGTCCCTCACAGAAGCTTGTATGACATCTTTTAAAGCTTGAAATTATATTCTTTCTGCAGCCTGTTGAACAGCCTGTTCTGACTTTTAACTATTCTTATAGTTAGAAGCATGTTTTCCTGATCTATCCAAAATTTTCTTTGCTGTAAAATGAAGCTGAATACTTAATGTACTGCACTCAGGGGACATGGAGAACAATTGATCATGCTTATTAATAGCAACCTTTTATATTGGAAAATTCAGTTGCAGTCTTTTCTAATCAGAGGCAAATTTCTTTAACCTGTCTTCACGTTCAAATTTTCTAAATTTTTTTGGTGATTTTGATGGTGTCATTTTGATTCTAAATCTTTCCTAAGTGCCATTGTGAAATTAGTATATAATACCCAGCAGAGGCCTTTCCATTGCCACTAATGCTCATAGCTATCTCAGTGCAGTCTTGCTCTCCTTTGCTTGTCTACCTAGTAAGTACTGTCTGTTTGGTATTATCATTAGTATCAGGACTTTACAACTGATGACCATGGCAAACTGCAGAGATCATTTTGAACTGTGAAGCTGTCTTCCAAAGGGCCTGAGTCCCCTTCCTGACCAATGGCATTTTAACATTTTCTCATTACTTTATTCCACTGTCCTGGTTATTAATGAAAATACTGAGCACTACCAGACCTAGAAAAAAAGTATATCCATAGTCCTGCAGTAGCTAGGTTCTGTTCTGCCACTTAGCTACTGACAATTACCACTTTTAGTAGATGCCATATTTATTCTTAATTTTTAATTTCATCTACTTTCCCCCTTGCTTATGAGAACACTATAATTGTAACAAAAAAAAAATACAACTTGAAGCTTTGCTGCTTCTTTGCTTCCCCATATCATAGAAGTGCATTGAATTGCTACACATTGCTTAGAAAATGACCTTTTAATAGGATATCAATGGGGATCCTCCCAAGGCACCTTGTACAGGCATCTGAGGTGTCACCTGGTCTGCCTGAATTCTCAAAGACAAGCTGTAACATCCAGTGCTTGCTTTAATTTTTTCTTACACCACATTTCATCGTGCAATATCCTCACTGCTATGAATAGCTAGTAAAAAACTTGGTCTGTACTCTTTTGCATTCTTCTGTAATACCTAAAAAGGAGGGGAAAAAAACCCCCAAACCCTTTCCAGCACTAACAAACACACTTGGAAACTGTTAGCATTATTACAATACTACGTCGATATTAACTTGCACAATGAGTATAGGGAAAAAACCCTATTGTTTGGAGGGAAGTGGTATCTTAGGCTAATTACTAAAGTAAGATGTTGTTGGATGGAGAGATGTTGTTCCCATCTTCCTTTCTGATTTTCCTGGGAAGGCCTATCTTCTGTATGATAGGCCTCTGCAACTAGCTTAACTTCCCTGCATCCTCCTTGATATGTAAGCAGAAACTGGATGCCACAGGTTCCTTAGGACCTTCCAGGTGTTAACCAGTGAAAGAAAAACAAGTCTATATGTCCCGAGGAATTCTATAATGATTTCTCCCAGGCTTCAGGCATATTCACACAAAATTTATGAACAGACATTGCCTGTAGGAACATAATAGGTACATAAAAGGACTTCTGAAGTAATTTCTGAGCTAGATCTTTCCTATGAAAACCTACCTATATTCCCACTCCAGTAAGCAGTTAGAGTAAGTTCGTATCACCAAGGTACCCTAAGGCACCCTCCTGATTTGAGTTTTGGGCTTGTTTTTAAAAAGTTGTTCTCATCATTGTGCTCTTCTTGAATGAGATACTGATTTTTTTTGGCAGATAGCTTTGACTTAGGTAGTGTCTTTTATCACAGTTTCTGACATACCAAACAACCCTATGAAAGTAAAACAGAAGCTGGCTTTCAAGTGATAGTACATAAATGTATTTTTATATCAGATCATGGCTAGAGGTAACATTTAAAGGTGTTCTTTTTCTCAGGTCTGCTCCAGGCAGTTTTCAAATACATTCTAAGAGGTACCTTGTTCTGGATAAACATTTTTTTACGGTTGCATTTAAATTAGTCACCTAGGTCAAACCCTTTTACAATAATAAATAAAGATATAGTTGCTGACTTTACAGGTAATAAGTGATTTACATGTCTTGGGGATACACTGATTTAAATGTTACTTAGCAAACCTAAAGAAAGGTAGAAAGTAAAACAATGTAGACCATAAAAACATATAAACCAAATGTCTACGGATCTATTCACTGCCACTGGAAAAAAGGATGCAAAATATGATCAGATTAGAGAAGGTACCTTTTTGCAGACACTGTGTGGGAGCATAAATAACCATGCAAAAATGCAGAGTAATGCTGAATCAGCATACCCATTGTTAGCAACCAAACATGGAAGAAAGGCTAGGATATGATGGGCTCTGGTATGTTATTCAGATTATATTCAAATCTGTTTATTTGTCACAATTTATGAAGGCTGCTGACTGGTCTGGTGCCTGGCTGAGCTCAGCACATAGCTGACGAGGACTTAATTGAAACTAAATTCAAGTAAGAAAGAGGTTATGCCTGCAGGCAGAAGAAAACCCCTAGGGAGCTTTCCATCATCTTCGCTTCTTCATTTGAAGACATGTCGCACAAATCATCAAAACAGCCTTTGGTTTCCAGCCTCCCCTCTGAACCTGAACTTATAAATAGCAACCTATACAGGAACACCAGCACTAAGAGACGACTTCTCACTTTTTGTTTGGTGATGAAATGACCTTAATCATGTATACCTTCCTTATCTCATGAATTAATTATCATGATGAAGCTTACTGAAGCCTGAACACAGTAAGTACCTACACCCACTGTTCTGCTATTGGCACTAGCTCCTTATAGAAAGAACACTGAGTCACATTTAATGTTTCATCTACTGTTTTCCAGTCTCTGACTTAGCAGGGCCAGGGTTACTCTGACCTTCAGAATCTAACTACCTAACTCTATGAGAAAGGAGGTAAGTCATCGTATTTTTGGAGATTAGAATAATGGACTTGACTGCTTGGAGAAACTGAGAAAAACCAAAAGATTCACCGCTTTCTAGTCCAAATGCAAAGCCCAGTACTTTGAGGTTTCCTATGATAGAACATGTTGAAGCTATATAAATACTTAAGTAAAATTGACTTAAAATACCAGATTTTATATGTGTTAGTTTTATACAGGAAAATAATGGATTTTTTTTCCCTCTGGAAAGTGAGAACAATGACTACTGGTGATACAAGTTAGGTTTGTGGTAAAAATTTTCAGGAAGACCTAAGAAGAATGAAAGAGAAAAACAGGCCAGTTCAGATTCACTCCAAACTTTGTTTCTTGATCATCAACTCATTTAAAAGCTAATGGTTTATGGCACTTCCCCCCTGCCCCCGGGCATTTCTAGGAAAAGCAAAAGTTTAGGTCCACATGGTTAAGTTTTAATGCTATAGACCCCATGCCACACCAGAAATATGGAGCTGATCTCCCTTCCCACTTCCAACCAAGTGGTTATCCTATTAGAATGGGATATTGGAGACCCAGTACAAAGCCTACATTTCTGTCTCATCTCTGAAGCTTTCCTCTTCCTTACAGCAACTACCAATTGGGCTGTAAGAGTTACTGAGTTGTTTCCATAGCTTATGTTGAAACTGATTTACTTCATAAAAAATTGTTTATAGACTAATATTAAAAGAAATCATTGAGACAGTGAGAAAAATTGGTCAAAGGACCTCTTTTGAATTAGGTAAGTGGAGAAGATGAAACTAGATTGCCTAATTAGGTTTCCTAGGGATACTTCTGTTCATCAAAGTAATTTCACTTCTACATGAAGGAAAAACAGTGTTTTGAAACTACCGGAATGAACTATTTCAATATTTCATTTTTTATGTTTTTAGTCATACAAAACTATTGCTTGAATTCCTCATTACCAGCAAAGTGTTATGGTTTGGTTTTTTAATGAATTTTCCAGTATAAACTCTGTCAACAAATAATTTGCTGATGACTATACTCAAGGGGCTTCTGAGTCTCAGCTCTAGTGTTCTTCAGAGAGATCTTCAATACTGCTGAGGTAAGGACTTCCAAAATGCTACCCCAGCCACTGTTTTCTACTGTGGAAGAGGTAAGTTGGCACCCCAGGTATTATGAAGTCAAGATCAGAAAAAGACAGCAAGATTTTGCTTCACTCATTTTCCAGCCATTTTTCTCCTCTGAAAAAAGTGAAGATTATAATAAGTAAATATCCAGTTTTACTTAAAAAACATTGTCCAGACTGTTATGTGTCTTGATTTAGAGACTCCAGGAACCTAAAATAGCTATAGGTAGATTTCAATTGTATTTATTGCCTGTCTTCCCCCAAAGCACAGTTAAGGAAGGAATATCTCCCAAGACCATCCACATACTTTCTCACATATCACGTGAGGCCATAAGGGAATGAGATGAGAGCTTGTGGTCATATTTTTACCAGCATCTTTTCAGAAACCTGGGGAAGTTAATGGACAAGGGAAGAAATGTAAATTTCCCAAGTGGAAAGGAAGCTTAACTTAAAAGGGGGCAAAAAGAAATGCTTTTAACTTTATCCTCACTGGAATCTGTAGAAGTCTTGGAAACACTTGTGAGTAAAACCCTGCTCTTGCCCCCAGAAACAGAAGAGAGCTGTGGGAAACATGCCTGGGACATGAAGGCCCCAGTGCTCACTTCAACCATAAATAGTCAATTAATATTCCTGGCAGCAATGTGGTGGTTGTTCCCTCTTGTTAGCCTTATAAACCAGCCTTTGGGCAGAAAAAAAGAAAAATTAAGAAATAGGTCTGAGCCATTGCTAGAGACCAGAATTCCAGCTTTTCAGGGAAGAAGAATGCCCTGGTATGGGGAAGGCACTGAATGCCATCAGCTTCAGGAAGCAGTGTTTTGTTAAAGCCATTTATAGTATATAGTAGTTAGTGTTGTAAAGGTTAACCAGCTCTGCTTTAACCTCTCTCTCTAGCTATTGCAAGAGTTAGTGTTCAGGTCACCTGTTTCAGTCTTGCTGAATCAGTGACCCACAAACCTAACACCTCCTCCAGGGTAAAAAATGCATGAGTTTGTTCTTTAATGCATATCCTTAGGGTACATGCTTATTTTAAGTCTCTCTGCTGCCTATTAACATTAGCAAAGATTGCTATAACTTCCCCATTAAAAAAAAAAAAAAAGAAAAATGGGACTAGATAGTAATGAAGACTTTATTATCCTGACACAGCAAAGTGTCCTTTTTGCTATTTTGCTTTAAAGAGTATAAACATGTGCAATTGAAAGCATACACATAATTAGTGCAGCTTTAATAATGTTTTAATTTATTGAGAAGGTAAAAACTCACTGGGTGCTCTGGGAATACCCACAACACACTCTGAGTTTGAAAGGTTTGGGGCAGTTCTTGTGTTGGAATAGTTTATGTTGATTTCATAATGTCAAGAATCCCAACCATTCTGTGATCATTTTGTTTTAAATTCACAATCTATTTTATGAATTACCCTGTTTTAATTTCTTTAATATCCTACATGAGTGTATGGTACTAGGAAGCATGCCAAATAACTTTCAAGTCAATTTTAGATGTTCTGCCTTGGAACTTACAATTTTCTGACATTATCAGTCTATTTAGTGAGTCTATTCTTCCATTCACCAAACCATTCTTTTGAGTCATCATATCAAGTATATAACTGCAGTGAACAATCATTAAAGAATCCTGTGCAGTGCTTGAAGATGACTGTGTGTCTTTAGAGACTTGTACGTCCCCAGGTCTTGTCATTTTCAGGAGACACTGCTGCTGTTTCAGTCACTGATTTGTACTTTCTGCCTGACTTAATTTGTATGGAGACACTCACACACACAATAAAACTTTTTCTGCGGACAAAACAAAAACAGGGAAACAAAGCTTATGTCCAAATGCCTTAAAATCCAAGTAGCTCACAAAGCTCATTTCATTTTGACACAAGGAAAAGCACCGTGCGAAGTCAACTGAAGTATAAGATTTACCGATGCCATTTTCTGCCAGCTCCAGGTAAATAGTACTGATCTACTTTTGAACTTAGGCCTTGTCCTGTTTATATTTGTTCACGTTAAAGATCACAGTTGACTTAAGGTAGGCTCTTTGGTTGCCAGAATTTAATAGCTGAGAGTGCTATTAAACATAGCATGAACAACCGAACCGTGCCTGGTCAACTTTGTTACTCCTCCACTCCCTCTTCTGATATTCTGTGTCTCTTTAAACCAATATATTTTCAGCCAGTTTTGAGGCAAAGTGTTTTTCAATTTGTTGCCGACATTGCAGATAATTTTAAAAGAGGAATTCATTGATCATATTATACACTGAAAATGAGATACAAAACCCTGAAATGGTGCTTGATCAGTTGAGATACAATTACCAGGTATTTAGTAAAATGAGGCCTTTCTACTCTGTAATTTAACCAGTTCCCAGTTGAAAAAACCTAGATTCCTTGAGGAGTTTTAAATACCCAGGATTCATGGAGGACATCTGGTAAGTTAAGACTATTTTAAGACTTGCTTGGAGAACAGCATTTTTTTCTGATCCAAATCTCTTCTGGAAACTTACACAACCTCTGACTTTATTAGCGTATAGCATTTCCTAAAATGTTTCCTGCTTGATATGATGTATCTATTGATTGACCAGCAGTTCCTGAGTTTCATCAAGGAGTGATGTATGAAAATGCAAGGTTTAAACAAAAAGAAAAATTTTAGTAACTTGCAAGGTTCTGCCATATCTGGATTCTTCATTGTGTGTGTTGGAACCAATAGCCAGAACAGAGTAGAAAAGATGTATGATTATAAATTCTTTTACAAAGGACAAACCTTTCTTTTAAACAAACAAACCCCCTAAAACTGCAGATCTGTGAGAAAATAAAGTTCATTGCTTTCTATATTGCCTGTAAAATGCCAGGAGACTTTCAAACAAACAGCAATAAATGTGAAAAAGGGCCACTTGGTTCTGTTCACCTAACTGGAGTGCCACAATAGCCTGCAGTACGTTTTACCACCAGAATATACAAGTTTTATATTTGAGTAGAGGGGGAGTACCTTTGAACCAAAAGATCTGTAGACCTACCTTAATTGCAAAAACAAGTAGAATGATAGAGACTTTTAAAACATTTCAAATAAATAGCTATTCCATTTGTCAGGCTGAGTGCAATTTATGACCATTGGAGGTCACAGAGCATATTTCTGAACCACATTTTAGAGCATATTGCAACAAAGGTCTTGGGCATCAGAAACTTCAATGGACATGGTAATTTCCTGTGCTCCCAGATGAAGCTCAGAAATCCACTGGAACACATCTGAAGAAAACAAGAAACATAGGGGAAATAATATTGTAGGTCCAGGTCCTTGAAGGCACTCTGGCTTTGCAGTGCCCAATTCCTAGGTGTCTTGCTGCCACAAGGTACGTGCCTTAGCCATGATTTTTCAGAAAGCAATTGCCTTAGGCAATTGAACTGCAGGGAAAAAAACAGGTCTGTTATTTGTCTAGCTCTGGTTAGGCAGGAATCCTCCCTTGTTTTCACAATTACAGTGGAAAACTATTATGGTTTAGATATTTAACTTTCCTGGGTTAATGCAATCAGATGTTTCGCAGTGCTTTAGGAAGATTCTATCTTTAGGTGTATTCGATACCTGCTATTGATTCAGGCCACTGGCAAGAATGATTTGGAGGATTGTCTAAGCTTCGGGTGGAGCTGAGCTCTGAGCAGCTTACTGACTTGAAGGCAGTACTGACTTTACATATGTCTAGCAGGAGAAACATGACTTTAAGCAGAAGTAGGTGGCAGTGATTATAGGGATTGTAGTAGAAACTTGGTATTTAGATAGGCATATACCTGAGTATGTCTGAGATTTTAGCCCACGGGGAGTATTCTTTCTAACTTCGTGCTTTTTGACACTTCCAGTGACTTGAGTGACATTGCTGCAGAGTTTGCAAGATTGTTGCCTTATTCAGTGAATATGTTGATTTAATTAATTTGTTCAGGGGACAACCAAATATTTTATAGAGGAGTGGGCTGCTTGTTTAACAGCCAGTTCTGCTGCTTTTATTTTAAAGGATGCACCTCTCATAGAATACATAATTAGCGGACCAAAATGGTCAAACCAATTTAGTATGCCAAAAGAATCCTTCTAATGCCACACATAGAAGGGAAGGAAAGGAAATGGAAAGAAAGGAAGGGGAAAGGAAAGGAAAGGAAAGAAAAGGGCTGTGTGAAGTAGCTATCATTGACTATCAACACCTGGGAGAAAAACAAGATGTTTTCAGAGATGGCTGCTAAGTTTCAGGGACAGCTATCCAAAGAAGAGAACCTCACTGTGGTTCTCGATGTTAGCACAGTGCTCATAACCCCTCAAGCCTAGGACATGATTAGCTGGCTACACATCCCAAATGAAGCTTAAGATGAATGTTTACACAAGTTTTGTGCCTAAGTGCTCTTTTCGGTCAAAAAGGACAGAAAAGAGACAATTGTGGGTTAAGTTGGTGATATCTTTAAAACACTTGGTTTCACGCTTAGATACCTAAGAAGTGAGGGGATATAGCAGACATTTCTATATACTCTGGAAAGAAGCCTATAGCTTTCTGCCTTTTAGAAATACGTTTCAGAAATATCCAAACAATTCCCATTAAATACCAAGCTTTTCTCTGTTACTTCAAGACTAGGGTGTTTTCTGTCTCATTTGTTCTCCAAGTGAGGGTTTGCTGACATACTCTATACAGGTGAATTGTTCCCCTAATCAAGAATCTCATTTGGAAATCAAACATCTGCTTCAGCTATTGTCTCTCACCAGGCCTGGGTTCACTTGGGTTTCTTTTGCCCTCTCTGAGGAACTTTGGACTTATTGTGAGCAAGCAGCTGGATCTATAATTCCACCAGGAATTCAGTCTAAGGTTAATAAGTACCACAATATCATGCTAATGTACTTAGTGCAATACACAACTCTCAATTAGGCTCATAGGATATACACGTAAGAGTGCAGCGAGGGCCAGCAGCTCCCGGAGTGGCAGGGAGCCAGGGGCTGAGGGTGACCCCATCACAGGCTGTGCCCTCTCCAAGGGGGGCAGACCCACAGGACCTGCCCGGGGTGGGCAGCACTGGGTGCTGCTAACAGGGTCATCAACAACCCCAGGCATGGCCAGCGATGAGCTGGGGCCAGCCAGGGGCACCAGTGAGGGGCAAAAGGAGATGGGCCACCTGAGGGTCCACCTGGGAGGTGGGCTACCTGCAGAGAAGAGCCAAGATACTTCCAGGAGACAGGGCCACAGAGCAGGCTGGAGACCGGCATTCCAGCCACGTGGCTGGGGCAGGGACTGGTGACGCTGGTGTGGGCTGAAACGGCTCCTGGGCGGTGAGGTGGGGAGCAGGTGGAGCCGGGCAGGGACAATAAGGCCTGGTAGGGCTCTCGGGGACCCGATGACATATGTATAAAGATATGTGTATGAGGTCCATAAATGTATAGGGGTACGTGCTTTACGATCAGAGGAGGAGACAGACACGTAGGTACAAGGCTCAGGTAAATCCATATGCTCACTAGGGAGTCCTCTAGGCTAACTACAAGGAAATACCATGGACAGAATCGAACTGATTAATCCGATAATTTGACATCTAACTTTTAGAGAGAAGTCTTTCTGGCTGTATAACAGTATTCCCACTTCGGATGCTGGACAGTCTTGCCAGATATTCCTCCTAATTAAAAATTTGGTTTCCCATATTCTATTAATTTTAATCTTCATTTCAGCTGTGTGAAACATGCTTTTATGCATGAGTTGAGTCTGTATGTCTCTTTGAGGTATATTATGGTGTGGCAAAGTCTCTCTTGTTAAACTTCTCTGCAGTGAGGAGGATGTTGATGAGGATCTGGAGCCCTGGTGATTGTGCTAATCATCTGTCCACAGAGTCATTGTTATTTTCTGGCAAAGCAAGTGTTTTAGCATGCATAAAGCAGACCAGAGTAAGAGTAAATAAGTTGCTGCCTGTGCTGCCTTACCTACAAAGAAGGAGGATGTGAGAAACTGAAGTACAAATTCATACTCGAGATCAAAGATTAAAGAAAGGAACTTCATCTGATCTTCCATATTTCATATAGAAACCCTAATTACTTATTAAGAAGTAGTTTCTTGGCATTATTTATGCAGAGTCAGAAGCTCTGAGCATGCCTACTGAATCAGAGTATGTAGGTAAGTGAAATAGTAAGAGTTGTTGTCTTGCAAATCAGTCTCAAACAACTGTAAATTAAGCATAAAATCTGTTCAATCATACACTGCACAAACAGAAATTTAGGATTGTAGGTGGCAAATAAGTTGGATTTTGTAATTGCCAGTGGCACCTAACAAGGCAAATACACACCCAAGTCCACTTTGCAAATCTTGCCCTTTGTGCCTTTCTAGTTCTTCAGCATTGCCAGTGAAACAGCAGCTACTGTCACCCATCCAATTTACGATCAACCTAGTGGTGTAGATTTGCTTGGATGAACAAGATGGTTAGTTTTAATCTAAAGTGAGACTAAAAATAGCAGCGTTAAGGTTGCTGCTAGCTTGCCTCTACAACTCCAATCAAATAAATGCAGTTAAAAAACCCCAACTTTTTAAAAAAAGGCATTTGGAACCAGTTGGAGTGCACAGATGTTGAAGTCATACAATGTTAATCAGCTAGAACTTAGGCATTGAGGTTTAAAAGTGTAAAAACCTTTCGCGCTGAGTGATTATTGAACAGCGCATCTGTCTCCTGAAAGAAAAGTTAAGTTTTATATAGTATAAATGACATAATGGATTGCTATTAATTAGCTGCATTATTATGGAAGAAGCTGTAGTTATAGACTACAGTTCCTCTGTGCACTCTTCCAGACACACTAAAAATACAGAGCAAATGCTACTGTCTCTTCCCAAATAACTCTCTGCATATATTGTAGCCAAAGCAACTTCCTCACCTTGTCTGAAATTAGGGACTGGTCCTATTTGACACATGGTTGAAAGGAAAACTGATAGGACTTTTCTATAAGTTTTCAAGGTCAACCACTGCAGCTCTGAGAGCAGACCTCTCAATCTGAAATGCACCATCAGGCACAGGAGGAGACAGAAAGGTGAATTCTTTTACATTTGTAATTTTTAAACTTCCTCCATCAGTCTCTGTTTTTCTGTGCCTTATGTATAGCTTTGCCTCCTTCCTATTCCTAACAGAGTTATTTTGGGGGTCATTCTCACTGATACTGATTTTATTAATTACACAAGTGGCAAAACTGTGTCTACCTGAGTTAAGTCTTGCAAAGATGGGGCACTTCTGGAGCTATTACTGTCACAGGAATAAACAGACCAGCAGGTACTCTTCATTTTCTGTGCAGTCCTAACCTATTAATTCTTGTACTTAGAAAAAAGGTTTTATGTGCTATTGGAATTATGTTATCTGCTGATAAAGCCAGAGTAGAATCCTGGTTTCTAACAGCCTCTAATGGCTCCTTCTTCTAAAAGTGCATTATTTAAAATTTATATACATTTTTCACATCCACATATTCCAATGGCTATGCACTGTATGCTTCTTGTGCCTTATAGGTATGCCCTACAGCTGTTTCTGTTTGTTACTGTTCCAAAGATTTTTGATATCTAATTAGGAAAACAAAACACACCCCCCCCCCGTCTTTTATTAATGAATCTTACCACTTCAGCCAGTGAGCTAATTAGAAACATTTGCAGAATACAGAATAGAATGCATAGTGGGGCTTAAGACATAATTTTATGGTTCTTTTAATCACAGACAGGAAAAAAATCTGCTTTTTTTCCCTGGCAAAGGGAAAAAGAAAAAAGCAATCTTGTAAGCATTAAAATGCAAGGAAGGAAGAAGGTTATAGCATGATGTAAAAACTGCTCACTCCTTCCGGGAAGTTTTTACTGAAGAAGTGAAAATGCTAATTGAAAACTATTTTCTATTTTTCAGGAAGGAGGTGTCAGCTTTTTTTGTAACTGTATTGGATGTAGGTGTCCAGGTGTTGGTAGTAGAGGGGCGACTGCAGGGCTGGCCTCTATTAATTTGAATTCATTTGAATATATTGAAATGAATATGAAATTAATTTAATATGAATTTTTATATGTAAAATTCTCAACCTGTTCAAATTTCTAATTGGAAGAGTGCTATTTCCACCACAGTGATCAAATCACAGGTACAGAATTTTTGAACATTAATATTTCCTGATGTAAATTTAAACTTGGATTCTGTGAGTATCCAGTTGTATTCATATATCCTTGTTCTACTCTCTACATCCTCTGTGATATGGAGATCTGCATGAAATGGCTGCTAACCCTGCCTAACCAAACTAATGAATTTGGTTAGTATGTGTTATCCTTTTGAGGACTTTCTAAGACTACTAGTGATGTTTAAGAGCTGTTTTTTTGGTAGCCACCCAAAAATATATCAGGAAGATGCACTTTTATTGAAGTTACATATTTTTTAAAAAAAGTTGTAGTCCTGCTCTGTGTTCTATGTTACTTATACTGCTTTTGCTGTGTAAAGTGTGAAATAGCACATGGCATATTTTATAGCTACCGAAATACCTGCCCTGACCAAAAAGTGACTCTTGTCATCTTTCTACTTTAAAAATCGTAAGTGCCTTCAGAAATGTCTTCCAATAATATTAGATGCTCACGTTTGTCAATATAGCCTCACTTCTTTTACAAGAAAGTCTATACAAAATATTTTTATCCTAAGTGTGAAACATAAGCAAAAGTGGTTTAATCAATGTTTCCACCAGGGTGGAGTGGAGGCTGTTTGTCATTATAATTCATGAGGGGGCAGGTTGTTTCCCAGTATTGAATGTCTGTCAATATTTTCCATGAGTAGTCAGTGAGTATTTAACACCATAAAGATGGTTATAATTATGGCTGGAATTAAAGAACTGTATAGAACGAAGGGCAAAATTAATTTGCGTGCAGTTCAGTTTGATTTGGTTTTCACTCACCTATGTAAAACGAAAAAAGACATTGTATTATTTGTTCTAAGTGAGGTTGCATAACAACCCATGTATGTGTCAGATGCTGTGTGTAAAAATACAGGTTTGGCCACCTGGAATCTATTTGTTAAATTGCCTTGTGAACCTTGGGACAAGGCTGGAATTCCCTCGACAGACCTGTGAAGCAAAAAGGCTGCAGAAACTCGCTCTTTCCCTGCCAGACTGGCCTTACTGCAGTTGCAGCACAAGCTGTTCAGAAAGCGGCTCCCCAGGGTGCTTCTCCAGGTGGTGAGACTGTAGTCCCCTGCAGGTACATTGGGAAGTAAATGATATCAGGTTTACTCCTGCTGAAACAGAAATAACTGGAAACTAAACTGTGATTTTGGTCGCAAACTCTCTGCAGTTTGTTACAACCTGAAAATTGAGCCCTAAGCATTTAAAGAGTCAAATACTGACTTTGAAGTTAAAATCCTCTTCAGATGAAAGACATCCACACCTCTGCAGGTGTTATGTTGTTCAGTCTGTCTTGACTGCAGAGAGAACAAGACAGAAATCTATTGATTTAGGGAATGAAGGCTATTTCTACAGCCAAAGGGTGTGAGAATTTATTTTTACATGAAAGCTTGCATTCTGAGGAAAACAGCAAAATCTGTAAAAAGATGTTTATGGAGTACTTTACTGTTGCCTTCAGTGAATATTGACTTGGTATTCAGTGCTTTAAAATACAGGGTTTGTATAGGCTGTTTCAAAGGGATCTGTGAAAGGTGATATTGAGAAAACTGACTTTATAAGCGTGATGCAATTTATGGACAGAACTTCTGAAATTGTCTAAAACTCCACTGAGGAGGAAAAAAAGGAGGGTGAACCAGAAATCGATAGGGTTGAAAAACAGTTAATGGATCTTGAAACTGTGTTTAATTGCCAGAATGAAGAGCAATACAGAAATTCCCTGTACTGCATTTTATATGCTTCTTACCTGAAGTCTAAGAGGTAAATTATGTTACTTCTTAACTAAGAGATAAACTTTACCTCTTTATTTAACTTCTCTCTTAACTAAGAGATAAAATATTTTGGTTGTGTCGGTTGTGGGGAGTCTGGAGAAGTTCACAAACTACATGTTAAAGAGAAATCCTGCTGTATGTGGCCCTTCACTTTGAGAAACTGGCACTTTCAAAGCCAAATCAAACACTCAGAAACTTTAGTCATGATAAACAATTGTGGTCCTACTACTGCTTGCTTGCAGTCTTAGTTTTTTCTTCTCTAGGCATAGTTCATCAGAGCATGGAACAATAGTTTCTTAAAGTCCAACACTTCTAATATTGGACAGTTGCATTTTCTGAACCAAAAGGAATTAAAAATATGGAATTCAATAGTGGCATTCTGGAAAATTGAAAACATTTCATTTGGCTTTATAAAAAGCTTCCACTTAGGTATATTTAAAATAGCTTTGTTTTGGTAAGGCTGAAGTGTTTTGTTTTGATTTTATTAACACAAGGATTGCATTATATTAATATAGAAGTCAAAATGGTCTAGTTTTTTGACCTTATTGAAATGAATCATTTATACAGTTCTTCAATAGAAGTGTCAGTGAAATGGATATTCTTGTGGAATTAGTTGATTTTGCTGAATTGGCATTTTCCAGTGGAAAATATTACAGCAGAAAAAATCAGCCATTTCTTACTTCTGACACATGGTATTTGTAAAATTGTGTCATGTCAATTCAATGCATTGGTATCTCAGTAGCAGTTTTATGTGTTTTTAGTGACTGCTTGTATCTCCCAACTGCCTAAACCCCACAATGCAATATAGATGTGATCTATCATATTAAAAACTCTCTCTGCTCAAAAAAACAACTACACTATCCTCATTACATTGAGGCTTTTGTCAAAATCTTGCATTGGCTGATGAGCTAAACGTCTTAATTTTAGATGTTTAGTATATTATGACTCCTTATATTAGCTGAACCTTAGTTTAGTCAGGTGTAAAAGTGTACTCCAGTAGTCTTCAGGTAATGTCCACAGTGACTTTTTACTTTAGATATCATTAAACTTCAGACATTATTAGACACTTCCTTTACTGTAGCTGGAATTAGGTAAATGTGACTTTTATATTGTTACTTTGAATAATAGTGTGCCTTTCATCAACTGTTTAAAAATGTCATTTTAAACTAGATTACTGTTATTGAAGTGTTACAGGCTAACTGAGAAAGGTTAGTTAAGACAATTAGTAATTTTTGGACCGCAAAATCAACCACATTCAAAAATAGCAATAAATTATTATTTCTATACATTCTATAAACTAAACACTACATAATGCAAATGTCCTCAAAGTTGTGTTGTGAAATTGTAGAATCACAGAATCATAGAATATCTTGAGTTGGAAGGGACCCATAAGGATCATCAAGTCCAACTCCCAATGTTTTCTCTGTGCTATGTTTTTGGGGAAACAAAAACAGATTTGGGATTTCAACTTTAACTTATATTTTAATTTGAGATGCAGTAGCTGTTAAACTCTTTGTATCCATCTTCATCTGTTCTTTTCTTTTTGGTTTTCAAATTAAAATTATTATTTTCTGAATAAAAAATTCCTGTTAACCAAAAAGAAAGAACTAGTTTGCTGAAAAATCTCTATAACTTTAGCTAGAAATGTTGGGATAATGATTTCCAAATAATTTATTCAAAGAATTAATTACTTTTTATTTAAAAACCCCAAATTATCATGCTATATTATGTATTTATTCCAAGTTCATCTACAGCACTGTAGAGTGAAACCCAGTTTTACCTATCTAGTAATCAGACATGATGATAGGATTTATTGATCAATGGCATTCATCCAGCATTTTGCTCTATACAAGCTGCCTTCTGTACGAGGAAGCACTCCGTGGGAAGCTCTCAGAGTCTTTCCAGCCCATTCAAGGCCCTCCAGACTCCTAGCTCAACGTCAGCACCAGCAAAGCAAAGCAGCACTGAGTGACGAATATTTTTGGAGCCACAGATCACCAAGAAAGCCTCAAACCCTTTGAACCCAGGCCCACAGGATTTACCGTAGTGAATTATCACCTTAGGATTATCACCTTAGTGACAAAAATTAAAAGCTCGAATAACCCTAATTCAGATCTGGGCTCTCACTGCTTCTACATTCCTTACTGAACATCCAGGAACTGATACCTTGAAAATGCCAGAAATAGCCAGGTCTGGCTTCATTCTAACCTCATGTTAAGATGAGTATATTGGGTTTGCTTGGCAGAGGTTCCCCTGCAGCCTCTGGTGAAGACCATGGTGAGGCAGGCTGTCCCCCCCCAGCCATGGAGGGGAGCGGGGGAGCAGATGCCCACCTGCAGCCCAGGGAGAGAGGAGCCCACGCCGGAGCAGGGGGATGGATGCCCCCCAAGATGGCCGGGGCTCCGTGGGGAAGCCTGCGCTGGAGCAGCCTTTGCCTGAAGGACCTGCAGCCCATGGAAGGGACCCACGCTAGGGAAGTTTGTGAGGAACTGCAGCCCGTGGAAGGGACCCACATTGGAGACGTTCGTGAAGGACTGTCTCCTGCGGGAGACCCCCACGGTGGAGCAGGGCCCGAGTGCGGAGTCCCCCTCCCCCTGAGGAGGAAGGAGTGGCAGAGACAAGGTGTGGCGAGCTGACCCCAACCCCCATTCCCCGTCCCCCTGCACCACCAGGGGGAGGAGGTGGAGAGAAAATTGTGAGTGGGGTTGAGCCAGGCAGGAGGGAGGGATGGGGGGAAGGTGTTCTAAGATGCAATTTTTATTTTCTCATTATCCTACTCTGATTTGATTGGTAATAAATGAAACTAATTTCCCCAAGTCGAGTCTGTTTTGCCCATGATGGTAATTGGTGAGTGATCTCTCCCTGTCCTTATGTCAACCCACGAGCCTTTCATTACATTTTCTCTCCCCTGTCCAGCTGAGGAGGGGAGTGACAGAGCAGCTTCAGTGGGCACCTGTCCTCCTTTATTTCTGTGATCTTACTTCCTCAGAAAATCTGCTCTGGACATGAGCTGCCACATTCTGGCTAGCCCTCAGCTCCAGAGGGCTGGAGGCATGCTCTGAAGAGACGCTTCCCCTGCATGTGTGCGAGGCACAGGCTCACCATTTCTAGACTATATCTGCTGACGACATGGAAATGGAGGCTGGAGCCAACACAGCAAGGGTTTTCCAGCTGCCAGGCTCGCAGCTGCACAGCCTTCGAAGGGCTCTGCACTGTGAAGCAAGCAGAATCACAGACCAGGTGGGTTTGCTACAGAAAAGGGGGACAGGGAATCAGTTTGAGCACACATAAACTGATTACCCCCACGGCTCTGCTGTTAATTTGTTCCCTGTTTCCACTCGGGCTTCCTCTGACTAGGTCTTGCTAATGCAATTCCTAAATGCGACCCGGTGGGGCTGAGCTCTGGGAACCTGCCATCAGGCAGCAGGGAGAGCCGGCTGCTCCGCAAGGGAAAGGGAATGGGGAGCTGAGGGTGACAGCAGGCGCGCGGGACAGCGGCCTCGGCAGCCAGAGCCTGCTCCTGCAGTGCCCGTCCCAGAAATGTAGGGCGATGGTAATTAGGGCCAGCTGCTGTCCAGTGATTGCTGGATAAGTCTGTAGCAACGAGGCAGGTCTAAGGCTAAAGGATGTCAAATCGGTGAGTCAGAGCAGGATTGGCAAGGTCTCCATCCCAGCCGTTTGATCCCAGGTTGCCCAGCCAGGCTGCCGCAGAGCCGGCCCGAGTGCCGGCTCGCAGCCGGAATGTGGGAAGAGGGGAAGGGTGGCAGGGCCGGGTGCTGCGCTCACGGCCCCGACACGGCTCTCAAATGCAGTACTGACAAAACACCAACAGCCTTGGCTTTTTCTCCCTTAGGGAGTCCTCCAGCTCTCTCTCAACAGCGTTTTATGCTCAGGCAACCCATAGAGCCTCACGCCTCACATTTCCAGAAAAAATACTAATTTTGTCAAATAGAGCACAAAGGACCCAGGGGAGATTGAAGGCGGAGTGCTTTTCACTACACACATGGCCAATTTGCTTTACACAAGACTAGCTTTAAATGAGCGCGGATGGGAATCGGTTCTTGTCACTTGATTTCAGGGTCGCAGATCAGTCCTCTTCTATTTAGCAGAATTGACTAGGTCCAGTTCTTTGTTGGTGTGGCGCATGAGCTGGCATGAAACCAGGAAAGACTTGGAATTAATTCTGCCTGTACTTTTTCAGAAGGTTTCCATAACTGTTGTTGTTTTGTTGAAATGTTTTAAACTCAAAAAAATCTGATTCATCAGAAAATTCAGACCAGCTGAAGTTTTTACGCTTTTAACAATTGCAGAACTTCAGTGAAATCTGAAATTAGTTGTCTATCTATCATTACATCTGCATGGTATAACTTCTCATAGAATGCACTTTCTTTAATTCATCTGCCTCTATGAGTTCACCAAGCTTCTTTTACATCCATCTCTTGACAAGAGCACATCTAAGCTGTTCTCCTTGTTGCAAGCCCAAAGACTTTATTGGTAATGGTATTGACAGTGCAATTCTATTCTTTTTGCCAGCTTATGTCAGTCAAAGATGTGGACCATAACGTAAAAACATGTGAATTACTTGATGTATATTACAAGGGCACTAGCCATTTTAATTACATTATTACTACAAGTCTGGAACAGAACTATTTTCCGAGTGATGGACACCCTTAAAACATAAATGGAAATTTCAGTTTTCCAGGCCAGAGAAACCTATTGCATTCCAGAATAGATTACCTTGAAGTGAATGGAATAAGGTCATGTTTCTTTTTCTTTTTTTCCTAATTCTGCAAGCAGCTTGTAATATTATGGGCACATAAAGTAGCAGTTCCTTCATAAATCTGACTGAGAGAACTCAAATTGTCTTTGATTCTCAGTTTGCAGTCTGTAAGAATATGGTTGAAAGTAATTTGAGTTACAATGATTAAGTGTTTTGAGTTGCCCAAACACACTAAAACAACAAAATAAATTTCTAAGATACATTCCTTCCTAAATGTATGATCAGTTTTAATGAAAAATTTTGTCATCTGAGAAAAGCATCAACTTCAGGTACACGTATTTATTTATTTTCAGAAACGTATGACAGCTGCATAAATCAGGCTGAAATTCCTTACTGCTCAGCTTCCTGTCTCCAACAATGGCCAATACTAAATACTGGGAGAATAGTGTAGTGAGTGATGTAAGATCAGGGCAATCAGACAATAGTATTTTACTGAGATATTCTCCCAGACTTCAGCAATTTGTAACAGGGATGAGTGCTTGAAGTGAGAGGTATTGTTTTTGTGTTTAATAGTCCTGATGGATTTTCTGCTGTGAGTTTGTCTGGTCATAAAGATTTTGCTTCCACAACATCCTGTAGTAAAAATATAACTTAACTATACATTTTGTGAAGAAATAATACTTTTTCTTGTTTTAAACCTGAAATAAAGCGGTTTAATTTGATGTTTATGGATCTTTGATTAGAAAAGACAGAGAAAAATTGTTTCCTGTTGACTGTTTTCTCTGTGCCACTCACCATGCTATCCTCTTAAGTGCTCAGTATTGGTTTATTTCTATTCCAATTGAGACTACCAACAAAGGATTTGATTGAGTTAGAGTTAGGTCAAAATCAGGAACTTCTGAAGTCTTAATTTTATTCTTAGTTCTTTTCCCTTCCGACTTTTGAAGGATGTATACCGTCAAACTTCTTTCTCATTCTGTCATCTTGCACACTAGCTCCCTTTCCCCTCTATGTTTTCTTCTTTAACGTTATGAATTATGTTATGCTGCATGCCATAAACATATATTGAAGTTTGGCAGATACAGCCAGGGACCTCTTCTTCCATTTCCCAAGAGAAAGTTGTACTGAGAACGTAATAACCATGACAATCAAAACTCTGCAGTCGCTCCTTCTTATAAAGAACTCCGTATGTTTGCCAGGTAACTTGGGACATATATAAAAGAAACACAGAAAGTTTGTCTTTGTATCTGCAGTGACCAATGATTTTCAAGGTGACAGAAATTGTTCATTTCTGTCTAGTAGCAAACAAAAGCAACAGGGGAATAAACTTTAAATTCCTGTTTCCTTTTCATAGTATTTTACAGATGTCAGGATGATCTCTTATTTAGTACATCAGACTGTCAGAAAAAATAAGGTATGTATTCAAAACAAAACTGAGAACAAAAAAGATTAATGAAATCCATTCTATAATGACCATTAAAGCAATTTATTTGCCCCTGAGATCATTCAATTTACTTTCTAGTGATTTGGCTTGCCTCCGGTTAAAAGTTTTTCCAATCATCCAAAATTTAATCTAACACTTCAGTGTTAGTTTAATCATTCATCAGTTAAAGATTATGAGCTACCTCCTCATTTAATGAATATCAAACACCACTTAGTCATTGAGTGATACTGCTTAAAGATTAGCATGTTTTTTTCCTCTTGAAACTCCTCTAGAATGACGCTTTTCATGTTATCACCATTAACTGTAAAATCTTCAGTAATTAGTTGTCCTTTTAACGAAGCTTGACTTAACTTTGACTCCACTGCTAACTTTTTCAGCTAGCTTTAAAAAACTTAGAGGAGACTTTTTGTTCTTGGGAGCAAATAATTTATAAAATAAAGAATTTAAAATTGTCTTTTAACATGCATCAACGATATATGTGAGAGCCATAAAAATCAGCACATAGAAAGGAGATAAAAATATGAACCAGTCCAATGATATGGTTAATGATGCTGTAGGGATAGACTATTCCTAGGTGCCTGCAGGAACATTTGGTTTTCTATTTCCTTTGCATATTGATGAATTAGTTAAGTATGCATGCAGCTATGATAAGCATATGGACCACCATTTTAACTAGCTGTGCGGGCAAAGCAAACAAGACTACATGCGTTTAACAGTTAATGTGGGAAAAGGGAAAGAGATTTGCTTATCGGTTAGGCTTTAGTACATTAAAAGGGAGATCTTTGGAGTGCAGATAGCAGACAGCTGTCAAAGTGAACCATTTACAAATGCTGACTTGTGTTTCAGCAGTGATGAGCAGCTCCTGCTCTCACTATTGCATTATAATTAGCACTCCCTGAAATAGTTGACCAGAGATTTGAAGACTGCCGAGCTCTATACTTCTTGCCCTGGCCTAGTTTAGAGAGCTTTTCAAGCCAATGATGGGGAAAGGTTAATGCAGAAGATTCTGCTCATTAGGAACGCTAGAAATATTAAGGGACTTCTTGTATTTTCTAGTACCCACTGTGTCTATGAAGCAATGCATTCAGGTGACGCTGTTTCAAAGAATGAACAATTTATGGTCTTAAAAGCAAAAAAAGGCTGAACTGAAAAAATCATTCTCCTATCAATTCTTTCATTGGCTCATGAGTTTTTTGGTTGTTTCGGGGTGGGAGGCTTGGTTCATATGGGAAGTCCCGGTCTTTCAATGTGATGAATAGAGTATATGTCCTTTCTCCAATACAGAGTCCCACTGGATTATGTAAAAAAAAAAAAAAAAATTGCATGATCCAAACAATCTGTGTACTTAAATAAAAACAAAGGACTGATTGCAACAAAAGATGTCAGATAAAATAAAAGAATAAACTTCTGGGATCTGCGAGGGACAAAATTAAAAACTAAGGAGGTCTACATTTGTCTTTTCTTTGGCATGTGGTTCTTTGGAGGGATGGAAGATTTTCTGGAGGTACCAGTTCTCTTTAAAAATATTGACAAAATATTTCCATCTATTCAGCTGGGAAGATTACTTGCAAAGGTGAGAAAATTATTTATTTTCCTCTTTGGATCATATGTAAAGAAGACCTGAAACGTCCTGCTAGTTTCTGTTGATTCATCCTACGCATTGGACATACCCAGAACAACCATCCCTCACTGCCAGGACCCCCTGGGGCTGGGGGCTCCATGGGGGCCAGGAGCGTTGGGGGCTCCCCACGGTGGGTCAGGGCAGGGCCTGGCAGCCCGGGCCCATCTCACCCCCCCAGGAGCCGGGGGCACCGGGGCAGCCCCAGCCCCGGGCATCGGGCACCTCCATGGGGACGGGGACGGGACGGGGACGGGATGGGACCTGCGGAGCTGAAGACCGGCCCTGCTGTGGTCTCGCTGGGGCAGGGGCTGACGGCCCCGGGGGGCTGGCATGGGGTCTGGGGTCCTGGGCAGGGTGGGGGGAGCCCTGAGGGTCCTGGGCAGGGACAGCCGGGGCTGGTGGTGCTCTCAGGGACACGACATGCACCTTGCAATATAAATGCAGGTTGAAGTCCGTTGAAAGAAGCGAAAATTTAGCATCATCGTTCAGAACCTACTATAGAGTGAAGCTGCGGTTTGATAAGTACCCATTTGATGCTGGGGCTGCGTGCCATAGGAGCGCACAAGAACCTTAAAGTCTAACTGCCTAGATGACAGTTTCTATTTGTTATAAACAATTAAGATTATACAGTAATGCAAGTTTTAGGTCTGTTTAAACTTACTAATAAATATTCAAAATTTTATATAACAGTGAACACAACCACGCATTTTTGCTGGGCAAAAAATTTTAACTAACTTTTTGTTACACGTTTATCACCGTTATCCTCAAAACAAAGAGTTGTGGGCTCCAAGACTTATAATCTTTCCCTCCCCCCCTGCACTGCCTTCTAAAGCAGTGATAAGTGCTAATTGGGAAGACTTTCTTATCAGTTCTCAGAGAAGCATATTAACGCTTGTCCTACTTAGGAAGAAGATTATACCCTTAAGAAGGGAAAGCTGGCGGGGGCCTTCCTCATAAAGCCTGAAGGGCAGACAGCTCTAGCTCGGGCACAGCCATGGGGTAAGGCTGCTGTTTGGCTGGAGGGGTGCAGATGGTTAGTCTCTGGGTAGCACTGGGCGGATGAATCGAATTGGTAAGCATTTTGCGTGAGGAGCTCTCTATCATGCTCCATTGCACGAAGTGTATTTCCCACAGTATGAAGGTTAAGTACTGTATGTTTCTATATTATCTTGAAAAGGTAGTTTGTATAAATGTTTGTAGGTGTTTGTACAAAAAGGCATTGGGGTTTAAGGTTGAGCACCGCTGTTTGACTGGAAAGAGAGTTCAGATTATTTAAGACTAATAAACCTCTGTTTTTAGATTCAGATTGTAAACTAGTATTAGTCTAGACCAACCCGACTTACAAAGATGGAAGAAAAAACAGAATTAATGCCATACAAATAATTTTAAAAACTCTTCATAAATCCCAGTGTTATAAACAGTTACATCACTTTGGGAGGGGCAGGCCAAATGAAAGGGTGTAGGAGTCTTTCATAATATTATACAGGGGCAACTCTAACACTTCTTGATAGTATCTGAGCATAATCAGTATTGCAAACAGGATGATAGTTTAACAGAGAAAAAAAAACCCTTGTACAGATTAATGCCAATCAATGCTCAAAGACACAATGCTACTTCAATCACAATTTGAGAAAGGCAGCTCCCTTCGTTTAGATATTTTCAAGTTCTTCTCTCTCCCCCTCCTTTTGTACTGTATCCCAAAGGAGAACAAACAAGCAAACCTTTAAAGTTTAAGTCATCTTTAAAACTCAGCTTTCTTTTCAGGAGTTTAGATAAAAGGGGTGGGGTCAGAAGTGATTTATCTCCTTTTCTATTTGTCTTCTGTGAAGTTCATGGAATTGACTTATCAACCATTAGCAACCAAGATAACAGTTTTACTCAATGGCAGCTATTCAGACAGTGATTGACAAAGGTGATCCATCTCCCCACCTCACCTCTTTGCTAAAGGGCTTCTGCTATTTATCTGAAAAAAAGAATAATTTCTGTTTAGTTCCCAGCTGATTCACTGAAAAAAAAAAAAATACTGCTTTTGTATGAGAGAACAGTAGGAAGCATTTTTCTTTCTCTCTGGAACGAGTTCACCTTTTTTATTTGCAGCAGCGTTAAATGCTGGGAAAAGGTCAGAAGCTACTTCTTTGGTGTTCCCCCCCTCCTTTCCTTCATACTGCTTGAATATTGTATATACAAGATGGTATTACCTGAAAACCTTCTGAAACAAAGATGTTGGGGGCAAAAAGCAAAACTAAAAAGGGGAAAAAAATGAATTCACCTACATTTTCATCACATCTCTTCCTGTGTTAGCTTCTTGTTTAATAGAGCCCTGATGGTTCTTCCAGCAAGTCCTTTTGACTCCACAGAGCCCCTGTGGCTTCACAGAGCTGCTCTTCGTGCATGTCCAGATTGACCCAGGTGTAGGTCTCAAAATCTTGGCATTATGTGGTAGGTAAGTGTGATTCCCAGTGGGAGCATTTTAATGCAGTCTCTAACCAAGTCCAATGGCAGTGATTATTTCTGACTTCTCCCAACGTCATTGCAGTCTAATACTTAAGTCTCCCTAGTTAGTAGAATCTAGTGCAGGCAGAACAGCTGCTGTACATTCGATATTTGCCTGATTTTGAGCTCTTTGACCAAAGGACCTGTCCTATTTATATTTCTGGAAAGTAGGATACAAGGCTGTATAAGTGACAGAGCTAGTAGAAGACATTTAATGAAACAATTAAATGATGTAAGTGTTCTTAATTCTGAAATCTTATCTCACTGAGAAACAGAAAAGTGAAACAGTCATGTATTCATTTCTGATTTGTTGATTTTAATTTTTCCTTCCTCTTTCTTTCTCACTATTTTTATACTTTCAATAATAAAATGGAGAGAAAACAAGAATAAGAAATACCGAGTATCTATATTGAAAACCAGTTTTCAGATAACATATACAGACTTCTCTGCAATGTTAAAAAATAGCTGCATAAGTTGCTTGTTGTTGTTTTCCCTAAACTCTTTAAATACAAAGTAACAGCTGCAACTGATCAAAGTAATGCCTAAGAAGGTAAAAAACTAGTTATAATTACCGATATACTTGCTCTCATGGTACAATTGTACAGCATTCAAAATATTTTAGCCATAAAGCAAATGGGTTTCTTTGCACTGAGTTTTCTCAGTATATACTGAGCTCCTGCGTTACGTGAAGCAGGAGCTTTAGCAGTCAGGATAAATCTTATCAACACTGGAAATATGGGTAAAAGTGTTGCACTGTGTATGCAGAATATTGCACCAAATGAGTATGTGGTATGTTTTCTGTCTAGCTACAACTTTTCTCTCCCGGACTGGTTTTGTTTTTTCTCTGGATTTCAAATTGTCCATTTAAAAACACTACAAAGAATATAGCAGAAATTGCAGTATTTTTTAAAAATCAGGTGCTGCCTGTACCTGCATGATTTCACGAGAAGTTGCAAAGGGAAAGAACAGAATCATACCAAGAACTGGGCAGAGGGTGTTATGATGGAGAGGTTGAATGCTGTAGTGATATCATGCAACTTGTGCGATTTGGACTTGACCTAGTTAATATCCTCTCTTGTGAATAATTAGAAAGTTCCCACTAGAATGTTAATGAGCCAGTGTTCTTCATCACCACTTAGTCAAAAATTAATCCCACTTCATTAAGATATAGTGAGGGGGGGGGTTGTTTGTTGTTGGCTTTTTTTTTTTTTTTTTTAAGACTTCAGATTTGCTAGCAAATATTCATCTTAACTTTTGACTGGTGCAAACTGCAGTTGTTTCAGGTCTCACCATAACTAGAATCACTGAAATTTACTGCTTTTACTTTTCTTGATGGAAATGTTAAGATATTTGTGGGTTATAACTCCATTCATGAATGGAAAGGCCATTACAAAATGATCTGCTCAATAAAATAATTGTTCTAATTATAGTTGGGGGGTGGCTAGGGGTGTTTTTTGCCTTTTTTTTTTCTTTTTTAAATAGAGCTCCCATATAGCAGCCATTTCTTGTGACCACAAAAAACCCAGACATTATCACAGAAAACAATGATTGCTTTTCAATTTTGTTTTCATCTGAAACCTCTTTGCTCTTGGTGAATCCTCACGTAATAGATCTGGTGGCTTCATGAATACATTGAATGAGTTGTAATGACTGCTTCAGTAATAAGTGCTGACGCAGCAGGCAGAATGTGTTGTAGGAATGAGATCTTGAGAAACTAGTATCTGTCTACAGTTGCAAGGTATTGACAAATGACCCAGAAATCCTTAATGTGAAGCCTGCCCTCTTCTGCAATCTTTTTTTAATGCTGTACCCTTAGGAAGTGTTAGAGGTAGTCATAAAGTACAGACATGCAAGGATATTCTTACCAATGCTGAAAAAGGTACCTGAATGAAAACACTTTTCCCCATTATCTGTTAGGTTGTATGAGTCGATAACTTAATAAAATACACAGGACAAAATCCACCTGTTAATTGACTTGGAATATTTTTTCTTGCTTTTTAATAGGAATCAGATGAAATATCTATGCATTAAGTGCTAATTCTAATTTTTTTAAAAAAATTAAGTATATATAAAAGAGAAAAAGAAATTCTTTAGAACTTTGTAAGGTGTTCTTACAAGTACTGTGGAAAGAGATATTTGCATAGATACGTGGAGTTGTGTTTTGTATGGTCAGCTCTTTTAAGCTTGACTGTAGTACAGCCTTTTGACCTCAGCATTGGATCTTGGTACACAGTGATAACCTGATATGGTTCTGTAAATTCTGTGCTACAATAGGTTAAGATATTTGTTTGTTCCATCAAGTTTTGGGAACTACTGTTCATTCTTTCAATCAAAAACTTTCCTTCATCTGTCTCCTCCTCATTTCACAGCAACATCACAATTTTGTTTGATAGTTTTGATATGTTGTGTTGCTGACATAATCTTTGGAGGAAAAAGCAAACAGTTATTGCCTATACCTTTAATGAGAAACTTCTTGTATAGTGTGAAGACTAATTTGGACGAACACTGCAGGTATCCACAAAGCACAAGCAATATCTTTTGCAAAGAACTACCATAAAAAAGTCTTTGGGGAAGATACAATCTGCCTTGTACAGAAATAAAGCCAATTCTATTTCCCACTCTCCCTTAAATGTAAGCCGCTTAGTGGGGTATCTCAAAAAAAGGATAAAATCTAGAGATTAAAAAGTCATATGACACATAAATCAAAAGAACAGAAGGGGTTGAGAATGAGTTTGTAAAGAAGTAATTTTTAGCATTCACTATAATTGGTCTGCTACAGTACTTATCCATTATCTGCTTTTTTTAGTTATCACCATTTTTCTGGAACATGATGGATAATTGTACTTAGGAATTTGAAAGTAAAATGTGGCATTTGCATAAAGAATTCATTTTTAACTCAATTTCACCTTTATGCTTTTTAGCCTCATCTTGTTAGAAAAAGGCACCTGAAAAGCAAAGTTAGTTTCCATAAGGGCATATCTTATATTGCTATAAATCCTGGGACCTTTTGACTTTTGAAAGATAGCTTCCTACTCTTTACAAGATTCCTGTCCTCTGTGTCACTATAACAGCAACCTCAATTTGATACTATAACGTAACTGACTAGAGAAGCTGGCACAGTATCTTGGAGGATTCAAAATAAAGGTAAAAAATATCACTTCAAGAATACGTTCAGTATTTCTAAAAGGAGTGAGAGAAGAAAGCAGAAAACGTACAAAGCTTCAGCCTTTAAATACTACAAACTGCTGAAATATGCACATCACACATTTAATCAACAATAGAGGCCCTTTTGGTGAGAGCAATTTATCATCAGATAGACATGGATTATGATGGATGATGGGACACAGGAGAGCCTGTTTCTCTGCATGAGTCTGAAGAGGTATCTGCTCATGTGAAACATTAAGGTTGCTATACCTGGGAGAGCTAATAAGGGATTTAGTAGGGCATATCCACTCCTGGATTATGCTTCCCTTTCAAACATTTACATAAACAAGCACTCACAAATGTGAGCCTGCTAAATGCTCTTGCCTCTACTCTTCCAACAAAGGTAGACAGCTTTCTGGGCTAGTCCAGTTTTCCCCCAGGCACCGTTCTGCTTTCCATTGTGCACCTTCCTGCGCGTTACTGTAGCATGTGCAGTTTCTTCTGAGTTGGTAAGAATTATTCAATTTCGATTTAACCTTTGAAAAGTAGTCCTTCCATGAAAATACCATAGCAACTCTGTATCGAATAAAAATAAAATTTAGATTTCCATGTAAATAGTTACCTTTCCATATCTCTCAGTTGATTCCCTTTTGTGTTGCTAGAATCATTTCTTTAAAATACATCACTATCATCCCTTTCCTATGGTGCTTTTATTATCAATATATTTTTGTTATGCTTGATCTTGCATTTGAATGTTGTCTTTTTTTTTCCTTACACATATTTGTTTTTTCCACCTGTGGTCCTTCCTCCTATTTTAGGGCTGTAGAGAGATCCTCAGCAGAATTGAGCTGGAATAGCTCTGCCGATCTTAGAAAAAGTAGGGCAGTGTACACACACAGAAAAAAAGCAAAACTTCATCTCCTTTTGCACCTGGACACAAGAATGGGGTTAATACATAACAAATCACATCTCAAATGTAAAAAAACCCTCCAAAACCACAGAAAGAAACTGCTATAAGCCTTACTTCATCAGTGAGAAATTTAACTAAAAATACATTTAGGCAAAATTTGCCATGTTTCAAGGAACTTCCTCTAAATTCACTGATTTCTTATTTGTATGTTCCTCCTACTATCTATCTCATTTCAGGTTTATGCCTTCAGCTTTGCCTCTCATTCGTGTTGTCATAGCTTTCAGCTTTTTTGTTGACCATTGCTGCAGTTATTGAGGTCTTGTTCTTCACATGAATTTAAAGATGCATGGTGGGATTCATCTTGCCTAGTCTGGCTGCCCCAAGCTGAGATGGGTAAGTCTTAGTTGGTGTCTCAGACTCTCTTTATCAACAATTCAAAAAATAACTAGCTACACAGGATTACATTCATTTTATTTTAAGAAAGGGCAAGTCATTTCCAATATCTAATTCTCACCACAAATTATCAAGGAAATCAAGACACGCTAACTTATACTCAGAGATCCAGCTTTTAGATGCTTCAGTGTCACCGATTTCACCTCTAATTTCCATATTTTTTTCATTGTTTATTTTTTATACAGCACTTTTAAAAATTTGTCTTGCAGGTAACTCTAAGAGGAGAGGTGAGGCATCAGTGTTGCAAACACTGTTCTGCCTATGGCTAGAAGTTCCTTAGAAAGGTGTATGTAAAGTAAATCAGACTGCAACCTGTCCTCCCTTTTTTTGGTAGGCTTTTTTCCATAAATGTTTCCTTTTTTTGTCCCTAACTTCATGTTCTTTTCTCTTGACTCCGGAATTTGTATTGTCCCAGAAGAGCACAGCTGCCAGTTTTCAAATCAAAACTCAGTCTTTAACATAGCTGTGGCTCAATCCATTAATATGCATAACACTAAGAAAAATGTGTTTCTCAATGAGAAGAACAGTAAGCAACAATGCTCAAGATGTGGAGTGAATATATATATATATATGCACATGTATCTATGTCTCCAGCAGTAAGAGGTTTGTAGGGGATTTTCAGCTGACTACTCTGACTTTCAGAAGAACTTGTCATGTAGATCCTCAGTCATCTGGAATACTTTTGAAAACACTTCATTCTTTTCCCCTGAAGCTTGCTCCCAAACTTTCATTCATCAGTGCCTTCTGGCACGAGCCTGTGTGGGAGCTGCGGTCCACTCAACCTACACAGCCATAAAGCTTAACACGCATCAGGAGCAGAACATTTTGGAAATTGCCTATTCTCATTTTCCCAGTAGAGTCAGTCTTTTACACATTTAGCTGCCACATTCAGAAGTCAAATGCCTTTATTATGATCGTTCATTGCCAACAATGTGCTCTGCACTATGCAATATATAACCCCGCAGGCAGGGTCTTCTCTAGGGACAGAGAATGTTGTTCTCTAGCTAGTGGCAGGCAGTGAGACTGTAGGGATTTTAAAGGCAAAATATCTTCTTGGGCTTTACAGCTACAACAAGAAAAAGATCAACGTCTTTTGAACCAGACAGTGCAATCCTCACAGCTCCCTATTACAGCAGGGTTTTTATTTGTTTTGGATGTGCTTATGTTGTGGACACAATTCTAGACACTTTCTCAAAATAAGTCAATACTTACATTACACTTTGCCATTGTTTGCTTGTTTACAGAGGAAGCCATTGTCTTTCTGTATATTTTAAGACAGGAAGTGCAGTCACAGAGGAGTAACACGTCCTTTATCATGCCGTATGCCAGTGTCAGAAACAGAACCTACACTTATAAACAGTACACTGTCTGTGTCCAGAAGCTACATCCTTTCAAATGACGGTGCTTTGGAAGCAATGTAAATGGAAGCAAGTTGTATAGTGGTGGTGTGTCATACTAAAGGTGTGCTGTACAGATATTAGTGCAACTGCATCATGCCAGTGAACTCAAAAAGTCTACTGTGCTAAAAGGCAGCAGATGTATTGTCCATCATCAACCTCTGCGGGTGACATTTGGAAGCATTTGCAAGAATCTGAGATTCCCAGTGCTACTTCTCCTTTTGGCTCTTCAATTAGTATAGATTGACACACCAACCACCTGTAAAATACTTTCTCCTGTTGTTCTTTATAGGTAATGTACTTGTACTGAACTTTCACACACTTGCTTCACATTAATTCTCAGTATTGTGGATTAGATCTTCTTCATTTAAGTGTAAGATATATGACAACATTCTGGAATAGCCACTGAAGAAGAGATGAAGGTTGAGTTTGACAAATGTAAGATAGCTACTGTAGTGTCAGCTGGCAGTAAACACACTTTTCATAGCAGATAAAAATAAGAATGTGTAAAGGTGCTATTTTCCAACACCGTGAATGAAAAGGAAACTTAGAAATAGCTATTATTAATCCATTTAGTGATGGATGGTACTATTTTTCAACAGTGTTAAATTATTCTATAAGGGGCCATGGCTTCATGACAGTGAATTGCTACTTACCTGAGCAGCCCTAGTCACTCCGCGGGGAAGAAACACACAGTAATTGCCATATTTGATAAGAATGAAATACTATCTAACACAGTGTATCATTTACAAATGCAGCCACGACCAGATACTGTTTATAAAGATTAGGGAAACCCTATGATCTTGGAACAGAAAGAGCCTCCCTAGGTATTTTACAGGAGGTTACTGTGAGCTTTGGTACGGGTTTAACAATCTAGTGGCCAAAGTATGAGAGGACAAAATTAAAAGTGTATTACAGTAATGCTAACACCAGTAAACATCATATTCATTTCATTTCATTAGAAATACTGTTGACTTTTGTATATGAGAGCATGAGGATAATACTAACCGAGGATAGTTGATTTTTTAAAAATTATTTGCCCTGAGTTGCTAAACTAGCAGCTCACTGATTTCGTTGTAACTATTATTAACACATTTTTTCCTATTACAATGAGATCACTCTATCCTGCTCAACAAAGAAGTGATAAGGTAAAAAGCATGGTGGGGGGTGGCGGGAAAACTGGAAAACAGTCTTAAAAGCATTTTGATCACCTCAGGGCAGGATCAGGACCAGAAACCAACATCCTAGGCTCTATGTCAGGGCCTAGACCATGGGCCACACTCTTCTCTGCAACAGCTGGTAATGATGTCAGAGAATAGTCAATCATGCACTTACTCTTTTCTGCTGCAATACAATCATATTCCTTTGCGTTTCAAAAAGAGCCCTATTGCTTTTTTCTTCTCTGGATCCAATTTTGGAGATGAGCCACTGTCACTGGCACTAATACTAGGCTTACTCAGAGCTTGTACTTTGTTTGTAGAGAGATCCTTTTATTAGAGGTGGAGGATTAAGCGTTAGTATCAGAAAAGAAAAAAAAAGACAAACCAAAAACCCACAGAGGAGGAAGATTAGGCTGCAAACAGTTTATTTCACCACTGACAAATTTAGAGTTAGGTGCTAAGAGCTACTAGTGCTGGATGGTGTTACATTATCTGATTTGTCTTGCAGCTCACAAAGTTTATGGAACTACCTTGCTAGAGCATCCCATTGCAATCCTTTTCTATTACTTTCTTTCCCATCTGAACCGACATCTCTCTAGATTATGCCACCTTCATTGGGGAAACTCACTAACTAGTAAAAATTCCGAGTGAGCTGTCAACAATGTTGATTTATATTAAAGGAATATGTGTGTTTTCCCCCTGTGTTTCTTTTTATAAATTCATTCTTCACATGTGCAAAATTTCAGCTATCAAGAATAGTCATTCAGTACTACTGTGATATGTCCCTGCTATAACCCTGCCAAGATATGATTGGTCTCAATAATGCAGTTTTCATGATGTTGCCCCGTCCATTTTTTTAAACAAATAGTAGCTTAATCCATAAATAAGGTTTCCTATATAACACATGAACACATTTCCTACCTTTAAGGCTGGTGAAACTTGTGAATGTAAGACCTAAGTTCTGAAAGAATTGGTACTCCTAGGGATGAAAATTGCTATGTAACTGCTTGTGGGGAGAGAGACAGGAAAATCTTTTTGATGAGGCCCTATGAATATTCTTTTGGTCTCTGATAGGTTAATTCCCTGTCAGCTTCCAAAAATCCTGTTGAACCTTAAAGCACAAGAGAGCTTTTCTGTGCTATTTTCACTCAGTGTCTGTCAAAAATTTATGAATGTTTGTGCATGGGTTTGAAATGCATATGTGCAGCTTGAGGAATGATTGGTTTTAACTATGTTTTAGGTTAAGTAGCCAAAGAGAGGAGTCTGGTTTTACACACTATCCCCAAATTTCTGCCTACTTTCTAAACCAAAATGATATAATTTCCAATCTATTCAATCAGACAGAACCTGCTCCAAACTGTAGAAACGTAAGGTGTTTTTCTCTCATTGATTACAGCTAAACTTTTATTTCAACAGTATTTTGACCACCACTGTTGTTTCAGGACCTTAATCTCATTAATTTTATTTCAATATTGTTGTTTTAGCTTTTTTTCTCTTCAAAAGAAAATCTCTGCAATTTGTCTTGAAAGCTCCAGCCATAGCCAGTTATTTGCATTTTCTACCCAGTGAGGCTTATCTTTCAGTTTAGGCAATTGCTTTGGGAATTTGCATTTTGGGGTAATCTTCAAACCTTTTCTTCTTTCAGTATGGAAAGGAGGGAGAAGAAATTCACAGTCAAAATTATTCAACTGCAGAAACTTACACAATTGCAGATTTTATGGTGAATTTAACCTACGCTACAAGCTGATTGCACAGCTGCTACATGTTTATACTAATGTGGGTTCCAGTTTTCCTTCAGACCCAAACCCCAGTCACCCATATTCTGATATGTCAGCTGACATTCAGATTCTACTCTTGAGTGAGCCAGCTGGCTTCCCTGGCAGGAAAAAGAGGGATTGCATTCAAGTCTTTTCCCTGCAGACTGCATGATGACCAGAACATCCTGATCAAAGCCAGTTCACAGTGCTCCTCTCATGTCTTCCCATACCCTCAAGCCTGAACCGCATTGTCCATACTGCCTTGATCTTGGCTTTTTACAGCAGAAGTTCATACAAGGTGGGCTGCAAGACAGCCCTCACATTTCTGGTAAGTTTTCTGCGTACCTCTTATGTAAGGAGAGTGATTCGTATCACAGAAAAAATAAAGTCCTCATCCATACTTTGCATGTGCCCACAGCTGAGTGCGCAGCATCTGGTGTGAATTCTGTGGCAGGAAAAGGAGGCAATCTCCTAGGAGCTCCTGTGCCTTAGCCAACAGGGGAGCCACACTGGTTTTCTTGTTTGTTTGTTTTGTTTTTAAAATAAATTCAGGAGTGTTTATTCTCTGCTGTGTTCTACTGAATCTGTGGTGACTTGCACAAAATACATAGCAGGGAAGCCACAACTGGGACATCTTGCAGCTCAGGCAGCTTTAACTAAGTTCTAGGACAAGTCCCAGCTGATGCCTCAGTGAATGGGAATCCCAGAAGCCAAAGAATGAAAAGAATTCCCCTATACACAGCTTGGCCTGAGGTCCAGTAGAGATAATTTTCAGGAGTCTAAGGCTCCAGAAGTAATTCCTTAAGAGATCCTTCAGGGACATGCTCATTTCTCCCATAGTCTACATAAATACATTGCTGTGTATAATCATTCTGACATTTGTAGAATAATAGATAGATGTATGGGCTCTGGCTAACAGAAATGTTCTCTAAGGTACTGACTGGTTTGTAGGACCTGACTGGTTTGTAGGACGTGGCCTCTAGGACATAAGAACCATTAAGATACATTATTCATAAGTCGTCAACATAACAACATCTTCATCGTTCACAAGGTATCATGGGAAGTTACTTCTAGTTTAAGTGAAGGAAACTACTCTGATTAGTAAAGCTGCACATATCCCAAATAAATTACTTTTTTTTTTTCTTACTCTGATGGTTATTTGTTGTTGTGTGATTTGGGGAAAACCTCTTAAACTTTTTTTTTCTTAGTTTACCATGCTCTAAAACCAGTACTCTGGCACTGTTTTTCCTTTCTGTGACACTGGCCATTGAATTAAATATTATTGAGTATTGAATTGTATATTATTGCATTAAAGAATGTTATTGGATTTAAATAATCTTTGTAACTCCTGTCAAGATCCTCAAGATCCTTTTGTATTGAAATAATATCAAAGATTTATTATTTTGTTGTTCCTGAATCTTCTTACATTTGCTGAATATACAGCATCTGTGATATACCAAGACTGCTGAATAGCTTCTACTGCCCACAGAAAGCTCAAAAAAATGTGTAAATTATGTTTTGTGTTAAACTGCTTATACTTCCAATCTGTGCAAGAACCTTTGTTTTTGGCTAAGGCCAGTGAAAGACTAAAGGAACATCTTTCCCTAAATTTTTGTTTCCAGGGTTTGAAAATTTTAGCATCAAGAGTTTACTCCAAAATGAATTTTATCCTTGTTTTTTCTTCTACACAGCTTTTTTGAGTGTCTTCCAGACAGAGAGCCTATCATAGAGTGCAGGTGATTCTAAGCATGAGGATGAAAATCCCCGTGTCCTGGTTTGACTTTGTAGCTCTGTTAGATCTGCCTAAATCTACCCAGAACAGGACTAAGCTTTTTATAGAAAGTTTTGACAGGTCAACATGATTTCTCTAAAATGGGACACCACTTACTGTCCATCGATAGATTAAATAAAAGGCTTTGACTCAGAAACTCATGTTATTCTTTGTCACCTATAAAGCAGAACATATTAAAAAATTCATAAAATATTTGTTTTCAAATATTCTTTTTCCCCAACACATTTCGCTTTAATCCATTCATAGCTGTAGTTCTGTAAAAGGGTTGGATGCAAGTACTATACTGGTGAGTGTGGATGCCTTACTGTTAAATGATCTGGGACACAACTCTTCTGCAGTGAATCTTCCTCTTTGGGAAATCTTTTTCTGCTTTGAATAAACTCGCTTTAGAAGAATTTCTATGACAATATCACCCATAGCAAAAAAATGTCTACTGTACCTGAAGATACAAAGGTAGTATCTTATCTGCTATAAAATTACTGTTCATATAATTCATTACTATCTTGTGGTCAATGCAAATAGTAATGCAAGAATCCAAAAAGCATATATAAATCATACTTTATGCTTCATATAGCTAAAAGAACAACACCATGAGATAATATTAGCAAAGCTAAAGCTTTTTATGTACCATCAAAAGATCCCCTATGAATCAGTTTCTTGATGTGTGTTTGTGTGTGGGGGTTGCATTACAGGTACAAATACATATTTGCAAATAATACATCATCTCCAGTTGTCCTTGACAGCAATTCACATTACATTTAGAAGACGGAGCCACATGTCTCTCAGAGGATTCTGGCAGTATTTCATGTAGCCGAGGAGATATCCAGAATTAGCCTTGCACTGTACATTGCTCCCTGTCCTTCACTTATTGAAGTACTAGCACCAAGTACCCCAGTAGGTGGAGATTTTCTCCTCCTCTAGATCTTTTTTCTTGTCAGTGTCTTTACTTAAAACCTTTTTTCAAGTGAGCATGCAAGCATACCTTAGGTAATGTATAAGAAAATAGCTGACAGAAAAGTGATCCTTAAAATAAGTATTCACAACACCATTGTGCATTAACGCTAACACTCTTTAGTAAATGACTGAGATTTATGAGAAATAAATTAAGCTGTTTTTAGAAAACCGAGCGTTATGGAGAAATGCACCTTGCAGGTGGAATTTGTTTTTTATTGTAGATACCATTTTGCTTTTACTTTATGTTAAAATAGTAGGAATATCAAGTTAAAGTATTCAGAATGACTTATTTTTAAAAAACACTAATAATGCTATAAGAAAATGGAAAATTAGTTTCTTGCTTCAATCTCAGTTGAAAGGTTTCTGGAAAAGGTTGGGAACTGAACTGAAAAACAAGTCCAACATAATTTTCATTTAAAAGTTACCTAAGTAACTTGGTCTGACCTCAAATTGACCTTACTTTGAGCAGAAGTTGGCACTAAATAACCTCCTGAGGTCATTCCAACCTGAATTATCCTACAATCCTATGATTTAGATATGATTTTCCACAGACTTTAAACAGAGTTAAGAGAGATCCTTTTATCTGTTGGACCACTTGTGAATAATGATTAAATTTCTATAAATATCCTATATGGCTGTCATCAGAGATATTATTTAGGATTAATGGTGTATCTAGTTGCAATACTGATTTCACACCTCTTTCCAGCATCTTTGCAAGGCCTAATTAAAATGTTTATGAATGTCTATGGATGTTCTATGGATTTGGGAAGCACTAAGACCAGAAACTCACAGTAATCCTAATAAGACAAAGGGTTTATTCCCTTCTACCTGGTACTGTTGAAGTTGCTTTTGGAACACGATCTTCTGTTTTGGATGCCCAGTAGACCCCTGGAGACTTTGTACCAGGAAGAGAAAATAGGTCAAAACAATCACCTCTCTGATAAATCTTCCTCTCTCTAACACCACAAAGATTTATGAGCAACCTCTATGCCAATCAATAAAGGGGTTAATATGGTTCCTGACACACACAGCCCAATTAGTCTAAGCACTGTCCATGCCTAAGCACCTCCTGAGAGGTTGCTAGATGGTCCAGGCCAAAAACGTCCTGGAAATGGTGCTAAAAAATTAATAATATGGATGCCCGTTTGACAGTATTTGGGGCTGCAAACTGTCCATATTTAGTTTACAAGTATAGATAAAACCAGAGTTCCAACTAATTCAATGATTAGGCATTAATATCCTTATACTGAGAGCAAACATACATCATGAGGAGTATCACAAACTTTTCTTTATAAATTTCTAAAAACAATTTAAAAGAAAAAGCTGGAGAGATAAAGATTCATCATTATAATAACAGTAAGCACTTAAAACCAACTCTGTGTAAGAGCTGTGAAACAGTAGTAATGTCAAAATAGGAAACTAGATTTATTAAATACTCCTCCAAAAAAGAAAGTAAATTATGATAGCGAGTCAGAAGTTATGTATGTAAAAATTGTTAAAATGTGATTAAAGTCTAAAAATACAACATAGCTGGCAGAAATTAAAAAGAACATCATTCAAACAATAATGCAGGAAACAGGAGGTGGAACAGCTGGGTGAAGCTGAGTTTTTGAATGTCTGTGATCAGTTACCTCCATTCTTAGTTACAACATTTGGGTTTAGATCCAAATGGCTCCAAAGCTCAGCCGTGTCAGTGTGTGAAAAGCTTTTCACTGAAATTCTGTTACCATTTATCTGTCAGAGAACTAGGTGTGGCAGCTTCAGTTTCATAAATAGCTGTTAGCAAAAGATGTGTTTAATTTGTGAGACTGAGATCAAATGCTAGGGACTTCAAGGTGACTGATAATTGCTAGAACTATGTTAAAGCTATCTCTGTTAGTATCAACTCAGCAGACTTTAATTATTGAGTCATCTTCTTAGACAAAAGAAGGAACTCCTTAGCAGTTTTAAGGGAAACAAAATAAAAGTTAGGATTTGGAGGTCTATTTCCTATGGCTGAGTGCTTCCTATTGACCTTGCTCCAAATGGGGATGAGGAGGAAAGAGGGACATGAGATCTCCATCAGGAAAAAAGGAAACCACAAAAAAGTAACCAACACTTTAGCATTTGGAATACATTTTAGCAAAGTATTTTAATGTCCGCTCATTCCAGTCACTTTCTTTACCTATTTGCATGAATGCCACGACCTTCTTACAGGTTCCAAATCTTCTGACTGCTTCGGTTGTTACTGTATCTTGATTTCCACTTTTAAAACTCAGCTTGTGTTATCTCACTACAAAAAGTTTCCGTTTTGTTAGGTTAATTTCCTATCAACTCCTTGCTTCTTTTTTTCCAGTCTTATGTTTGATTGACAAAGATTCCTTTTCCATGATTGCTGCTGAAAGAAAAAAAAAATCAGACAAACTCATCTGACAGAAAAATATTGCTTGGCAGTGAAGAGACTAGGTGTATGTTAAAGGCTTGACTTTAAACCACATTGCTTGATTGAAAGATTTCTCTAACTAACTGAATAAAATACTAAGGTACTGAGACTCAGATCAGATCTTCACACATCTTATGTCTAAGTAGTCTAAATTATGTTGAACAGCTGGGTATAAAAAAAATAAAGAATAAATACTAGAACATGGAAAACAAAGTTTATTTCAATAATCAGTTTTAACCCTTAAACAAGTATAAGTAAAAAGATATAATTTTAATTACTTCATATGCAAAAACTTGTTTTTGTCATTTTAATTGTTAATCTCAAAGAATAAAAGTTGTTTTACCTGGGAAATTAACATGCAATTTCTTTAACTGTTTAGCAATTTTAATATTTCTTTAGGTTGTTGTTGTACTGTATTATAACAAATGTACTATACAAACCAAAAATATTTTAATTGGGTGGTGGAATTCCAAAATATTATTTGAGTTTGGTTTTATTATTTTTTTACAATAAGGAGTGATACTCCCCTGAATCTAGAAACAGATTAAACATAGTATAAATAGAATTTTTGGCTCAGTGCAGGTGATTTTCAAGCCACTACATTTAGTCCACACTTACTATCAACTGTCTCTAACATGAAACTGAATTTTATGCGGTAGGTGTATAGGAACTACTGAAGTGCTGAAATGTATGAATTTCGTATTGATTTTGAGACTTAACTCATATTCCTTTGAGACTTCCTAACACAGTAAAATATTTTAGCTTTAGTCTGTTAGCTTCATGTTATCAATGCTTGTCACTACTTTTCTTCAGCTTTAAACCTCTTGTCATTTTGAAGTCAACAAGTTGCTTGATATATTTTTTTTCTTCAGAAAGAGAGATTCTGAAAAGGAAAATAAATAGCACAATTCAATATCTGAAATGAAAGACAAATTGTGTGTGGGGATCAGCCACTTGGCAAAATTTAGTAGAAATAAGTAGAAATATCTCTGGTGGCACAAATTATGGAAATGAATTCTCAATCTGTGTTAGTCCCTTGTTTCAAAAGTCCAAGAAATACTTTTTCTAAGTGAGCTGGGAATTTTGGAAAAGCAATCTCTTTCTGAATATTTTCATTTGATCTGCTTTCAGTCTCTCAGAAATTGGTAGAAAAGAATATGGGAATAACTTTGTTTAAGTTTATTTAGTCCTCTAAAATATTAAGGACAGATATATGAATTGTGACAGGAGTACATATCATGGGGATTCATTTGAACAACCAATTAAGACCATCAGGGTCTTGTTGTTAGCTAATTTAAGTTATTTTTCCATAGCCTGCCCCCGCCATTCTTACTTGAAGCCTACATGCAATTATAGCCTGCGAAAATATACTGCGATACTTGAAAAGACTGGTTTTGCAGAAACTATATGTTTCCCTTATAACAAGTGAAAGAACCAAACCAAACCAAACCAACCCAAACCAACCCAACCCAACCCAACCCAGCTGTAGTTGAATTCAGATGAAATCCACAAGTCACCTTTGCCGCACGCTCGTTTCCTTTTTCCCTCTTGCTCTCAAAGGTCAAGAGTGGGCAGGACGCTCCCAGCAGTGGGGCAGGAGGTGGCGGCCAGGGCCCACCTGGGCTTTTTTCCCTGTCACAGCATCACAGGATGGTTAAGGTTGAAAGGGACCTCTGGAAGTCATCTGGTCCAACCCCTTTGCTCAAGCAGGGCCACCTACAGTCAATTGCCCGGGACCGTGTCCAGATGGCTTTTGAGTATCTCCAAGGATGGAGACTCCACAGCCTCCCTGGGAAACCTGTGCCAGTGTTTGGTCACCCTCACAGTAAAAGCATGTTTCCTGATGTTCAGACAGAGCCGCCTCTGTTTCAGGTTGTGCCCATTGCCTCTGGTCCTGTCACTGGGCACCACTGAAGAGCCTCGCTCCATCTTCTTTACACCCTCCCTTCAGGTATTTATAGATACTGACGAAATCTCCCCTGAGCCTTCTCTTCTTCAGGTCAGACAGTCCCAGCTCTCTCAGCCTTTCCTCATAGAAGAGATGTCCAGTCCCTTAATCAGATACGTGGTCCTTTGTTGGAATCTGTCCAGTATGTCCGTGTGTCTCTTGTACTGGGGAGCTCAGAACTGGGCTGAACTTCTTCTGCCGTGGTGTCCTCGCAGCTGCTGTTCTCAGGTGCTAGGGAGGACGCTGTCTCCAAGGGTACGCCAAGTGTTGTATGGCCCCACTTCTGTCTGCCTTTTATTCTGATGATGGCTTCTTTCACTGTACTGCCTTGGAGAGGAAGGGAAAGTGGTGAGTGCGTGTCAAGAAGAAGAAAAGAAAATGTAAGGGAAAGATATTCAAGGCACAGTAAAAACAGGTTCCTTCTTCTCAATGTAGATGCCAGGACCTAAACTAGTGTTGCTGTCAAATAGCAATGAGCTGTAACTGATAAAAATTCATAGCAGGCTCCATTACCTAAATTTCTTTTTCAAAAATAAGGGGGCCTCTAAACCTCTGCAAACAGTTTAGAAAAAAAATTCAGGATAATATTTTCAGAATGGAGAAAATCACCCAGCCTTCATCTAAAAGACAGAACCATTTTAGCTGAGCTGTTAAAACATCATCCTGAGCATTGAAAATCCCATCAAAGTTAAGCAAAATTAAAAGAAAATGAAAACAGGCCATACGGTGTTAAAAACTGGCCAATTTTGACAGGCGTCATTAGCATCCCAGATTATAATGTTATGAACCTTGGTGTTTTGTGGATACTGTTTAGTATCTCTTTCCTTTAATGAACATTTTTCTGATAATTTAGATAATTGTTGGGTTACAGTGTCAGGAAAATCACAGCTGGAAAAGAGACAATTACAGATAATTTAGCCATGTCTGTGCCCTGAACTAGTATCAAGTACAGTTAGACCTTTCTGGAAGATATTTATCTAACCTTTTTTTCATAACCTTTTATGAAGGTATAACCTTTCTCATTAATATCTGGCACAGCCTAAAAAACCTTGTATTTTTCTAATATGTATTCTGAATTTTTCTTAAAAGGAAAAAGAAAAAGACAGTTTTCTTCTGGTCCAATCTCCATGAACATGGAAAAAATCTTTCACAGTTCTGCCTCTGTATATTTAGTTAGTGGAAAACTATTATTCTGTCCCTGCTCTTCAATCTTTGCATATTTAAACTTAACAAGCCCAGTTCTTTCAGCTTCTTTTCGAAGCTATTTTTTTGCTGTCCATGACTAGACATTACCTAGCTTGTCCAAAATCTTGAAATATGATGCCCAAAACTAGATGCAATATTTCTTTTCAGGCTCCATTAGCAATGTATCAGATGACATTACTGCCTTTTGTTTCTTTTATGTGAGATTTGTCATTTTTTTCCAGTAGAATCACAGCAGTGCCTTCAAATACAGCTTGTGATTTATTAACCGTTTACTGTGGTAATGTTTTGTAATTATATTCAGCTCTCCATCATCGAAGTCATTACTGAAAATATTGAATTATTCTGACTCTTTGGAGAGCCAGCTTTAATTACTTGTCCACTTAGATAGCAAACCAGCGAGTGCAGTGTGTTCAAGCAGTTGTGCATTTAATTTATGGTGGTTTTAGTCAGACCATACTTTTTAGAATTATTATGAAAACATCCTGTAAGTTAGCCGTTCCTAAATTCAAGGTATGTCAATCACATCTGGTATTTCCCTGTTTGCAGTTGGGTTAGTCATCTGATCAGAAGAAGCAAACCAGGTGTTTTATATGATTTCTTCAGAAGCATATGGTGGCTACTTTTAACACTATGTACCACAGGCAATTATAATTGTCTGATTGATTATATTGCAAGTATAACAATTTATTTAAATATTTCCACCTTTTCTACTTGTGTTCAGAAAAGAAAATCTGCCATCATTCATCTATACATCTGTAGACAAATTTGAGGTTGGTAGAAGTTGTGGGAAAATAGATTTTCGCTTTTATTTCAGGCAGTATGAATTCCTGAAAAGGAAAAGTTGAAACCTCGGTAGCTCATATTATGTTGAAATCTTCCTCATTAAAATTGTCTGAAGTACATCAATGTCAACACCTTAAAAAGGGATTTTTAAAAGAGAGAACTAGTTACTGGATTAAATGACTGACATATTGATGATAATCAAGAGACTGTGCTTTCATTTCTTTTAAATTCCAATGTAAAGGACAGGTTGAAATTCAAACTAAAAGGAAGGAAAAACATTTAAGATATAACTTTTCTCCCCATTTTTTTTAATAGCTTTATTAAATCTCAGTGAAGAATAGCCTCAGGGACATTTTTAGGACCTGGTAGGCTGACATTTTTTTAGCTTTAGTGAACCTTGTCACATAATTGTGAATAAGTGCATTTCCGTGAAACTATTGCCAGTTAGATTTTAATTTTCTCTTGATTTACTCCCAAAATGTATAAAATACATTTAATGAATGAATGTCAATTTAAATTTAAATTTTAAAATTACAGATTAACAGGACAGTGAAATCACAGATTCAATATTTTCTTTCAATTTAGCATGTATCCAAGACACATTATGAGAACAGCAAAGAAAAAGCAAACCAAAACATTTCAGAAGGCAAATTTAGGAAAAAATGGGAAAGTTAGAAGTGGAAAGAAATAATCTGGAAAAACTGTATGTATATATGTATACCATTATTTTGTTGGGTTTTTTTCTTGTAATACTATATTTTCTGACCCACTAGATTTTTCTCCACACATATTTTTTAAAAATTCTACTATTTGTTGATGCTTGAAATTTTAGGGCATGATTTTAGGTGAAGATAAGAATAAAAGAGTAGCAGAGATAAATTATAGGATTAATGTGTATTGCAACCATAGCTCTTCCTTTTAAATACTCTATTTTTGTAATTTTTATTGTTTTCTGTAGGTTAACTAGCAAGTCTTTTAAGCTCTTATACATGAGAGAGTAGAATAGATGAAGACTACTACTCTGTAGCAACAGACCATGTTGTAGTGCAACTGTATTAGTTCCTAGCTGTGTTCTCACTATGTTTCTTTAAGGTGCCATTATGCTAATTGATCGCTTGGCTATATTTTTCTCTTCTTATTTCTGGTTTTGGTTTGTTGTTTGTTGTGTGTTTTTTTTTTTTTTCTCCCATAACTATTACCTTGTATAAAAAACATTAAATGAAACAGCAGAAAAAAGTTAAGTGTAATGGAATACCAGTTAGTGAAGCAGAAGACGTAGAAAGGTGTTATTAGTCTGGATGATGTTTTCTTGTCTAAAGTGCATACTTAATTGTTTGGAATTGTTTTTGAGTTTTAAACTGCAACCAGGTTTTGGACTTAGTATAGTAAACAATATTTTTATTCCAGCTGCTCAGAAAAGTTGATGTTTCCGAAGTTCTTTTTGGTTACTGATCCCTAAAGACCATGAAATAGTAGAAAGGTAATAAGAAAAATCATGTCTTTCCTTTCTTCTTCCTACCCAGTTGGAAAGTCACACCAAGAAATTTAAGCTCCCATAAAATTGCTGAACTGTAATTGTAAAGTACTAGTTAAATAACTCATAACATTGTCTTGAGAATATGATCAAAAGTAACATAATTTTCTCAGGGTATCTTGTTTTTGAATAAACTTTATGTAATATAATAATTACGACTATAGTTTGCAAAGCTTACACTTCCACAATTACTACAGCATGAATCTCAAAAATTAGAGGCTGGTGCCTCAGGTGGTTCAAGTCAGATACCCCAATGGTATCTTTGCTGACTTAAGTGAGTCTCAGTAAATATGCTCCTCTTTAATACCTTTGTTGGCCTTCAGCGTAGTTTGAAGTTGAACTAAATCACAGAGATATTCTGAAGAGGGGAAGTTCATACATCGCCAGCTTAAAAAGACCAGCTACCAGCTGTTCCTTCAATGTGTGAACATTGCCTTTTTCTTGGAGCCCATGATATAGTGGTCTTATGAGAAAATATGAAACTGAAGTGTGTTCTATATATAAATAGATCCTAGGGTGGGATGTGAGACATGGGATATCAAGCCATGTTGGATAAGATGTTTTTATATAATAAGAGGAGAAAGAGTTTTCAACCTAAAATTGTTTAGGATAAAATGAGCATGGAAAGTTAAAGAGCTGCATTCTGACTTGCAATATGAGAGTCTCCCATGAAAAAAACTTAAAAATGAGATAAAATCTGCAACTCAAGCCACCTTCTTTTTTCTCCAGAGTTACACTGTCTTCTGATTGGGTTAACAGAAGCCAGATTTGGTCCAAATTATTTATTTCCACATGTATATCTTTCCTTGATATGACATTCTTAAATAAATCAACTTAGGTGCTAAATTATATTTATAAAATTTTCTAGTACATTATTGGGTCAGGGTGTGAACAGCAACTGCAGGCATAAGAGCTATGTAATTCATCACCCATTAAAGATCTGACAATCAACACCTTCCTGTTATTACAGTTAACTAGCTTAATGGTTGGTCAAATCTGCAAAGCTCATCTGGCTGTTTTCCAAAAGTCTGTTTTACCTAGAGTGGTGCAACAGAGTAAGCAGAAGCAGGTCTGTCATTCTTTGAGGAGGAACACATTACACCCTTCTGAACATACAGTGTATTGCAACAGTGACAACAATGGGTGATAGTAGTCTTTCATTGGGTTTCTTAGTTAGTTTAACAGTAATATATTATTTTTTTAACTCATAAATGTTTGTTACAGTGCTCAAACATGATAATTATGTTGCAAGATTAACACTTTATTCAAGGAATTGTACAGAGGATGTGTACAATGTACAGGCATTTAGATTCTGTCAAAACTAAAACCATCTTTGATGTGTTGGATTGGAAAACAAGTTTCTGAAATATCACTAGAAACAAGAAGAGTTCTTATTTCAGTCATCTTTTCAAGAACTGAAACAACTCAGAGAAATTGATATCAGAAGATGTACACAGGGGAGGAATTTGGCAGTTCTCTCCATCTTTGCTCATTAGGCTCTAATTTCCTTAGACATGCATGTTTAAGTGAGATGCTCAGTTACTCAGATAAGCAATACGTATGTCTCATCCTTAATCCTCTAGCAGGTATCTAGACCTCTTGATCCAATAAATACCATAATGATGGAAGTCTACCATGAAAACAAGCTCTTAACGTAGGCGTTGATTTTGAGGGGTCTAGTGAAGTGTCAGTGAGGCACCAAAAAGGCAGGAATCTGTCTCTGTGGCTGCTTCCCGAACCACGGCATTTCACGTCTTGCCCTACACAAAGTGACAACTACCCACCACCATTCTAAAGTAAAAAGGCTGCAGATCTACAGTTCCTCCTTCTCAGCACTTTTCCTTGAGAAGAAAACTTTTTGTAGTCAGTGAGCTTCTAGAGGAAAAGAAAAAAAGTCATTCTGTGATTATAGTAATAGATTTACAGCGTGACTTCTGACTGATTATTCCACCTGTCATCAGTGCTTTTCGAGATGGCGGGTCAGAGTGGCTGATGACATAGCGTTGGAAACTTATTTTCATGTAACTGCTCTTGTTCTTAAAACCAAGATGAGTTCAGTTTTGGTAAAACATTTCACTTAAAGCCTTTAAGTCTGCAAAGCACTTATGCAAATGTTTAATTTTAAACATGTGAATAGTACTATTAACTTTGATGGGACTTATTCACATACCTAAAGCTAAGGACATGCTTAAGTGCTTCACTAATAACAGTGAAGGAGGGGGAAAGAACACCCATGACCTCCATTTACGTTATTGCTTCATTATTTTTTTTTGTTTATAGGCTCCTTTGTGGCACTTATCATCCCAATATTGGAGCATGTCAAGAATATTAATGTTGCCATTCATTTGCCTTTGCTTGAAAATTGTTGTGCTTCACAAAAAAAAAGGAAAAGAGGATTCTGTGGAACACTGGATGGCTTCTGTAGGCAATCATGACAAGTTCTTAACGCAATTAGAAAAAAAGCTGTTAAATTTTCCCACAAACCCCTGAGACTCTTAAAATCATAGAGATCCTAACTTTAGTGTGCTCTAAGTTTTTCCACAATCCTAATTATATCTTTTTTTTTTTTTTTTAGAAACACCCCCAAAGCAAGGAAATTCTGGAAAACAGAAACCTTCTAATCTTCTCTATTTTATCAAAGTACATGAAAGGAAGCTGTCATGCTTTTAAAACATTTGCTTAGAATCTACTAATCACTGCATAATTTCTTCCTTTGCTATTCCACAGATGATATGTTATAGGTCCCACCCTGAGAACTCTCTTCAGTGTTAAGTGTAGGACCCATGCATCTAATTCAAGAAATTCATATGGACTAAAACATTAGCAAGATAACAGTCCTTCATACAAAATAATAGCCATGTCACAAGGGAATAAATTTTGAAATCTAGTTTTTTGTACTCCCTGTTTTTCTTCCATTTGCTCCTTTAGCTAACATTGGAAATGCAAATTTTAATGGCTGACGGTGCTACAGGCTGATGAATGTGAGAACCAGAGGGCTGAATAAAAAGTAATGCCTAGCCTCTCAGGTGGAACTGCTGATTCTCTTGGGTGCTCTCCCTGAGTCTGTCCCCAATTCATTACTGACAGAAAAGATTACTTAAATGTGCTTTTTACAAATGTTATGAACTATAATAAACAAAAATGAAATATGACATAATTAATCACTTAGGCAGGATGATTACAAATTCCATCAAGTTAATTGAAAACTAAGCTATATAGTTATCAAACTAATACTGTTTAGCAGAAATATTTGTGATAAATTTGGAATTATGGCCTATATTTCCTTGTAAGGGTGAGATTTAAGCTCTTGGCATTTTCTGCTGAGGGCAATATCCAGTCAGTTAGGCAGGCTTCACAGAATGAGTCCTATCCTTAGGTGGTTCGTTGACCAGCTGGTGTAGACAGATCTGTGTTTCACCTTTGCTCTGATATATAAACCAGCCGTGGTCAAAGAGTTGTACCACCATCCTGCTATAGCTTCGGGTGTGTTGAGGAGCAGTTGGTAGTTAGCTTTGGTAATTGTGATTACCATGTGTCAATGCTTTCTGAGCTGGAGCTGACTGATGGGCAGCCAGGCTGGACAGCACAGGCAGAATTAGCATGATATACCTGCGTGCATCCATGAGTACATGAAGCTCAAGTTGCCCAGCTCTTTCACTGTGAATTTTAATTTGGTTTATAACATGGCTAGCTAGATTTGAGTTTGAGATTCCACTACTGGAGAGCATCTAAAAGTTGCAATACTAAACCTTCATCAGCATTCATGGATTTAATGCTAAGTGTTTAGGAATTTTATTGTTAAATAGTCACAAACTGATTGTGTTACAGAAACCTTAATTATTTTACTGACTACTGGCTATATTAAATCATAAAGAGAATATTTTAGCTCATATATGTGAGCTTCACCTATAAGTAAATAGTCAAAACTTGTTCAATTCTATTTTATATTCTGCCTTATATATTTTCATACCATTTTTATGTATTTTAACAACCTTGACTTCAAAGAGCTTTTGTTGTATATAATGGTAAAATACATATGCTTTCTGAACTGGTTGCTAGGAGTAAGCAGTGGGTTTTTCCAATCTGGTCTACTTCTGAAGTTATGCAGCATCAGATTTCCAGGGTGATTCTGATGTGAGACTCCAGCAAATGGAACGCTTTGCATGTTACCCTATTAGAAAGTGTTATGGATTAATGCAAAAGGTCAGTCTTATCACAGTTTGTGCAATACAGCATGCTACAGCACATTAGGAGTTGGAATATATCAAGGGCTAATGTTCTAATACATTTTTTTCCTTAATAGAAAGACAAGAAACTAGAAGCTTTACATAATCAGGGTTAAAGGTTTCTGTAAAAGCTTAACACAATGCAAAAGTATTCTTTTTAAACATTTAAACCTGCAATTAGAGGTGTATCGAAGACAAAACTATGATCTTGAATCCCAAAGAGAAACTGGGCATGTTTTTAGATCAGAGATTTTGATAAGAGATTTTGATTTGTCTCAGCATGTTTTTGTATGAGGAGATGTTAGAAACAAAATTTAGAACTTGTACTAGTTCATCTTCTGGTTAGCCCTGAGGTTGAATATTTGAGTTAATGTTTTGTTGTAGATCCATTTCCAATTTTAATCTCATCCAGATAGTGGCCATAACTGTCTTTCAGTAGGTCTTTTTGTCATTGAATAAGCATACAAGAATATGTATCCAATTTATTTTCAGAGCAGTTTTAACAGTTTACATACATTATACAAGCTGAAATACTTTGGCACAAGGTCTTCCATTCCCAACACTTTCTGTTAATATTATGGCTACCACTGAGAAGGTGGTTCAGTAATATCAGAGAGTGCTGTCATGGAACTCTGGGACCCTACAGATGTTAGCTTATAATTTAAGTTTTTTTTATTGTTAGGATTTACTACAGGGAGCTTATTTGCTCAATCTGACTGTGCCATCCTCAGCTTTTGATGCATGACATGAGATTTAAGAAAATGGGATATATATAATCTCTTTTTTACCGCTATTAGGCTTTTTAAACAGTACTGTGTGGTGTTCTGCTGCACTGAATCCTATGACAAACAGTACTATTTATAACCTCTCAAAATTGATTTCAGAAATGGTGTACAATGTATAATGAACAAGATCTACATTATACTGGAAACATAAGTTCAGATAAATATCACCTAGTTTTATTAAAAATAAAATTCCTGCAAGAACAGAAACCTTAAGTAATGGTTTGCTCAGGAAAATCAGTTTAGTAAGTCATTATAATGCATCTTCTATCTATGTCAGGAGGAAGCTACTTCCAAAACCAAAGCCAATATTGTGACTTTCTGGAATGTTGTGCACAAAAATACGAGTTGCTGCTGCCAATTTTAGCTTCGTAGATAGTATGTAATAGTATCTAGTACATACTAATTGTTCAGAATGAATAGATTACACAGTTCTTTATTTTTATACTTTGCAGAGATAAAGTAATTAAAATACTAGGTCACAGCTATTCCAAACTACTAAAGGTCATCCTTTCTCAGATTAAACTCATTCAAGAGTTGAGTTCCCATGCTGAAACAGGTCTTGGCATTTTTTAGTTTTTCATTGTTTTTTTTTTCCTTTATGGACTCAAGATATACAATACTTAACACACACACACACAAAAGTGAAAAATTGCCGCATTTCCTAAAATGAAAAATAAGTATTCCTGAAATAAAACTTTTTGTTCTCCTCTCCCCAAACTTTCTCTATGTCATGGATAATCTACATTTCTATTTGAAGTAATCAGTATCCTGTATGAAGACCGCTGCAGTACAAACATTTAGTAATGAGATAGCACCAATTAAAGGATCTATAGGACAAAAGAGTTATCAGGCAAATTTCTAGTACTGTACAGTTAGAAATTATGCTACTGAAACTTCATATGCAAACTTCTGTATCAGTTATTTAAGTTTTATAGATCTATGAAGAACTGAAAGCAGTAAGTTTATTGTTGCAAGAATATAAGGAAAACCAATGTTGAGCATAGACAGTGATGGTTTAAGAATAGGCCTAAGCAGAGCAAGATTTGTAGGAATGCGTTATGGTTTTTATCTACCAACTAAAAAAGTGGGGAAAAAAAAAAAAGGGAAAAAAAGGAAGTAAATATACTGGCAGCAGTGATATTGAATTGACATACCTTCAAGGCTGTAAAACTATTTTTTAACACTGTTCTGATAATCTAGTCTGACCTTGTCTTTAATAGCATATCTGACTTATTCTCAAAAAAAATGCCTCACTCATATGAAAGATAACAAGCCTTGGATGATATATACCATTGTCAATCAAATGTATAATCTTCTTAAATAAGAATGCCAAGTATGTTTGGCAAGATTGTTTTTCCATGATGTCGTGCAGTTGACATTAATAATGCTTCTCATGTTTAATTCCAGAGAGATATGTAGACCATATCATCCTTCCTGTGATTTTGCTCAATATCCATGTCAAGTTGCCCAAGTTTGTCATTTTTCCAGTATCTGTTCTCTGGAGCTTGTGGTGTACTCTATATTTTCTTCTGTTGACTGTCACTGATTTCTAAGAATGACTTTCAAACCATTCTTTTAAAACAATGAAGAGCTACTAATCTAATTTAGCACATTTTGAAAGCTGTTGTTTTCTTAGTGTCCATGCTGATCTACTGTAGAAGTGGAAAACTTGCTATGATTTGTAAGCTCTGAGTACACCCTGAAGACTGGAAATAAAAAGAAGAAATATTCATCAAATACTATTTAACATTTGTATAGTTTTACCACTCTTCTTTACTAAAAAATGTGACTCAGTTTTAAGAATTCTTTTGTAGCTGATGTATACTTTCAAAAATGTTTAATGCCAATTTAAATGGTATTGAAATAAAAAGGTTGATAGAGTCTAGATTTCCATCTTTTATTCCAGTGGTGTGGTGTTCATCTGCTGTTGCTGTTCCTTTTTTCTCTTTTCTTTGGAACTGTGACTTCTTTTCCTAATTTTAACAACAAAGACGTTATGCAACATTACATGTTCAAGAGCATTGTATATTGAGATGTGTTTTAAATTTAAGCCCATAAATTTGTATCCAGTGACTACTGTTATGGCATGCTTAAGAAGAGAAAAAGTGTATTTTTCTTCTTGAACAGTTTCCTTTCTGTAGGGAAAGGTTTTGGCAATTTTGCGTAAGACCACATCTTCTTATCAGAATAAGTCGTTTTATAAACGACTTTTTCCAGGCACATTAGTAATGATAGTCTACGTTTATAACTACAGGGTTTGAAAGACCATGAAGTTTACAGATTCAGTACCGTTAATCAGTAAGACAATCTGTCAAGCACAAATTATATACTTTGCGTAAGAAAATACAGTACTGGTGTGACATTACAGAAAGGTTACCTGTGAGATATCATGTAGACATCTTAATTTATGGTAGCACATCAATTAAAGAAGAAATGGGAAGTGACACATCCTTGAGACTTGAATCCTAAAAGCATGATTATATGTTGCCTGCTATGGCGACCAAAGACTTGTGAGCCTAAAGCATGCTGCAGTCCTTGAGTTGAATTAAAAGTCAATCAGTGTGGGAACACCATTTGCTGTAGGAAAAGGTTGCCTGTGTTCAGAAGAGACAAGATGCTGTAGTCAGTGGTTCAGAATTTTGATATCTTTAGACAGAAAAATAGATGGAGGTGGGAACAGGAGCTTTTAATCTATGAAACTGGAACATAAACCAAGCTATGCTATACTAAAGCTAGGCAGTTTCCAGACAGGATCCTTCTGTTCTCCCCCTTAACAATGAAGATAATCGGAAGAACAGCTTAGCAAGATCATAGTACATTTTGTGTGACTGGGCATTTTGGTATGGTCAGCCTTAAAATAGGAATCAACATCTTGGTGTGTGTGCTGAGGCAAACGTGAGCATCACAATCACATGCATATAATTTATAATTTCTCCTGAAGCGGCTGTTTCCAAGAACATGAAGTAGTGCAGTTATGACATGAAAGATTGTTAAAAATGGGACTGAAAATTGCACTGGACCTGACCTATGTGTAAATACAGAAAAGGGCGTCAAAATTCCACAGCAATGCCAGCATTTAAAATATAGTCAGATGGCTACAAATGCCTCTCTTTATTTCAACTTAAAAAACCCCACCAAAACAAACAAAAAACAAAACAAACAAAGCACACCATACTTGAATATTCAACAACATGAAAAAACTCCATGAAATTACTGAGACCTTGATCCATGAACCATAATTTGTTAAGGATAAAGTTTGCCTGGCATTAGTCTGATGTGGTAAGTTTTCTTCTAATGTGAAGAGCTATAGATTACGAAAACCTACTTTTGATGAGTTCTGTCCAATCTTTTCCTTCTTTAAATAACGCGTGCAGCTAGCTGTAGCCATTTGTTTCAGTTGAATGCATTGGGTTTGACAGATCTTGTGCTAGGCATTTTACATGTTGTATATAAAAAAAGAACAAACTGTAAAAATTTTAAATCTTGGAAAGGTAAAAAAAAGCAGATTTTTTTTTTTAAATCAGTAAAATGAGATTTCATCAGACCTGTAAGGATATAATCTTAATGTTTTCACTGAAATCAGGATAAAGGGTGCAAGCCTACTGGTCAAATTAGGTTGTCTGTCATTGTCTTTTTGAAATACTAGTAATAGTAATTACACTAAACTGCTCAACCAAAGGAAAGTAACCAGTTTTTGTTTTTTTCTGTCTGGATATAGGACTCATACTTAATGAAGTATTATGCGGAAAAATAGGTCTGAGCTAGTTCAGAACTGAAAACTTATCAGACTTCATCAATGTAGCAATAATTTGATTTCCTCTTCTAAGACATAAGACAAAATAAAAATACACCTACTGATATTCCCTGTAAAAGTTTCCTTTTAGTCCTGGTCCCCTACAGGAAAACAGAAAGATGACAGACATGTTGTAAAATCCCTGTGAACGTTGCTAACTGTGTAGTAGTAACCGATAAATGATATTTTATTGCTGCTGAGCAACTGGCATTTGCCAGCTGCTGCTTTTGAACTAATTGCTGTGATAACAGATTGCTAAACTGAATTCAAAGGTTCAGGTGTAGAACAAGCTGTGTTCAGAGGTAGTGATGGTAAGGGAAAAAATTGTTCGAAAGCCTATCCTATCACTCAGCAAAATGTTAATTTTTGCTGCCTCTGCCTGTGCAAATGTGGACATTATTGCTAATTTTCAAGTATTTTCTATCTTCTAACTCTGTGGAGGCTTTGGGGTTTTTTAGTGCTTTAGTAGTTATTAGACAGCTTGTGAAGTGACAAATCAGGACTGACGCCATATTTTTATCACCAAGAAGAAAGAAAGTGGAGAAATATTGAAAGAAAATCAGCCTGAAACTTGAGGCCCCAGGCAGGAGGGAGCTGAAATAGAGTAGCCTTAGGTGAATCCACCCTAAAAGTACAAGGAGTTTTAGCATTATACTCGCACACCGCTGTCCCAGAGGGAGCAGTGGGCTTTGAAAGCAGAATTAGGAAAGCCAGTCTGACAGTTTAAATGCAAGATAAGTTAGGGCCTCAGTCATTGGTTCTGGCCTGCTCATAACAGTGTGACGATGCTCTAAGTTTGCATTTCTGTTCAAGGTCCGAGGTTATCGCTATACATACATACCGTCCTTTTACTGATTTTAACATGAAATTGAAATAACGGTGCATTAGTCCAACAGACGGACAGACTGGGTTAATTAATAGTTAAACGTATTTTTCTTCTTGGAGCAGGTATTTGTTTTGAATCATGAAAGAGCAGCTCCTAGAAGGAGCTACAAAATATCATATAGCTAAAGACACAGAGATAGGTTCTGAAGCAGCAACAAGACTAGAAAGTCTTTCAGGCCATTAAACAAAGTGTTTACAGTTTCTGTTTCAAGGTGGTTGAAAGAATAATAAATATTGAACAAAGAAAATGCATCTGTTTTTGCAGCTTAGCGAAACCCCAAAGCCTCCACAGAGTTAGAAGATAGAAAATACTTGAAAATTAGCAATAATGTCCACATTTGCACAGGCAGAGGCAGCAAAAATTAACATTTTGCTGAGTGATAGGATAGGTTTTCGAACAATTTTTTTCCCTTACCATCACTACCTCTGAACACAGCTTGTTCTACACCTGAACCTTTGAATTCAGTTTAGCAATCTGTTATCACAGCAATTAGTTCAAATGCAGCAGTTGGCAAATGCCAGTTGCTCAGCAGCAATAAAATATCATTTATCGGTTACTACTACACAGTTACTACTACACAGTTACAGTCTTAATCGAGGCACAAAAGTCTATAGCGGTACAGGATCAGTGCAGTAATCTGTTTTGGCTAATGAAAGAGAAGGAGATGGCAGCTATAGTCTCATGCATCAGTGAAGAAAAAGAGAAGAGAGATTACAGTGGTAGCACAGAAAATACTTGATATCTATCTGTCTGATACTTCAGGTTTTTGTCTAAAGCCACATCAATATCTTTGGAGAGAAGCTAAAATTGAATGTCATTCTTGTAGTACTCTTTGAGACATTTCAGCATTTAGTTCACTCAGAGTTATGCAACTAGAATGTTACATTTTCTTCCTTTTTTTTTTTGTAATTTTTTCTAGACTATTATTTTATAGCACCCTTTCATGAATAAAATTACAAGTAGCCCTCAGGTGGAATAATTAATGTTTACCCATATTTGTGAGAAGATAAGTGAAGACACTTTGCATTTTTAGATTAGCATTATTTCTTTACTTGTGGATTAGCACTATTTCTTTACTTGTGGATTAGCACTATTTCTTTACTTGTGGATCTCACAGTAAATTAAAAAAAAATGTTAGACAGTACAATCTCCAAACAATCATTGACTCCAACAAAGTCAAATATTTAAGCATGTCTTCAGCTTGAACTGTATTTTTAAGTGCTCTGCTGATATGTAGTCATGATGAATTAAATGTTTCTCCTCTTTTTTTAAAGACAGATGTGTAGATATTAACCAAATGGCTTTGACCACAAATAAAAATCACTCAGCTTCATGGTCATACATAACACATTTTTATACAAAGTGCAAACTCAGTAGCATTTACAATGTGCCCAAAGTCTTCCTAATAAATTAGGTCAGATTAATAGTTGATGTTATGCAGACTGACATCAGTGAAATTACATTAAAGATTAATTTGGCCCACTGCTTAAAATTCCGTTTTGAACCTCTAGGGTTAGACAATTTGCATTATGAAAAACTGATCCTGTATTAAGGTTACTTTTGAGTATGTATGTTCTGAAGTTTGATTCAAAGCTCAGATATATAATAGACGGTTTGATCAATTTTGAAAAGGAAAAATTATAATAATAATAACCACTGTGAAAAATGTCTCATATTCAAACTGGCTGTCATTCCTTTCTTGGACATTCTATAAAGGCACAACTTGTTACACACACACCTATAGTGTGAAGAAAACAATGGGTGAGGTTTGGTTTAAGATAGAGACTCTAAACTGAACACTAAGGTGATTGTGTATGAGCGGAGATCAGTGGATATCATCCATCCTGATGCTAGCATGATCTGTGAAAGCATCTTTGTATCTAAGTTGGGTTGTTATGGTCTAACTAGGTGGACTACTAGATGGATGAAAAGCTGATTGGGCTGTTGTGGTTCAAGTGGAGTGATTAATGGTTCATCTTCTAGCTGAAGGTCAGTTACAAGTGGAGTTCCTCAGGAGTACTTGGACCTGTCCTGTGTGATATCCTTACAAAGGACCTGGTGGGATATACCATGTAGACACCCTCATCAAGTTTGCAGATGACACTGATACGCTTGAGGGCAGGGCCACCATTCAAAGGGAACTCAACAAGCTGGAGGAATGGGCCAAGAGAAACCTTTTAAATTCAACAAAGATAAGTTCTGCACCTGGGATGGACTAAACTTCTACAGTAGTTGGGCTGGTAACTTGGGAGCGCATTTGTTGCAAAGTGCTTGTTTGTCCTAATGAACAACGAATTGAATGTGAGTAAACAGTGCATCCTCTCAGCAATAAAAGCTAACAGCCTAACAGGGAAGTGATTATTCTTCTCTACTAAGCAGAGACAATATGTGGAAAAACGTGCTCAGTTTTGGTCTCCCCAGTAGGGGAAAAATATTTACAAATATCTTTGAGTGAACTCAGAGGATGGCCACCAAAGTAGTGGAGGGCTGGAGCACTTGCCTTATGAGGAAAGGCTGAGAAGCTGGGAGAGTTGGACTTGTTCAGCCTGGAAATTACTTGGCTGACTAGATATGGAGTATATGAATCCGAAGACCATATGTAGGCGGTTAGTGCTATTTGAGGGTAGGGTATCTGAGACATCTGTGTAGTTAATGTGACATAGGATCTATAGAAAACCTCTGTCCTTCTGGAGCTGCAGGTAGAGGCCAGGCAGGATATTATTGGACATCTAAGATGGATCCAAAAGCTTATGTTTGAGCAACTGGTTGCTAAAGCAATGACTAATGGGAGTAATAGGACCCCTAGTGAGTGATTGGTGGTAATAAGTGCACATGAACGTAGCAAGGATGAGATAGGGTAAGTTGGTAGCTTAGCTGAGAGACAGTGTTAAGCTAACCAGTACTTATTACATTTTAATATGTGATGCTCAGTGCTGCCCAAAATGTATAACTGCAGTCATCTAGGAAAAATGTAAAAGGGAAATAAAAAGCACTAGGAGGATATGCAACTTACTAATAGTTCAATGTACTGTTAATAATAAATTGTTACCAAGAAAATCAAAGAACTGAAAAAGAACAAAAATTGAGGACAGGTTTAGCCCAAAGAGCTTTTATTTCACAAAGCTATAAACACCTGAAAAAGAAATCTAATAGGAAGGTTTCTCAGCTATAACTGTAAAGTTGTTAACTAAAAAATTAATTGTCCTTGCACTACCATAAAAAAAACTATAGTTGATTGTGAAGACAGGTTTCATATGTAACTTCTCATCATACACCTCAGATTTTCCTACCGTGACCTTTTCTTCAATGTGCCATAAGTATCTTTGAGGAATACTGGGCATGTGCAGAGAATTACTGAGGAGGTGATGGTTAACAGGTGTGAAACAAATGATAAACCATTAATTATAAATCAAATTTCCTGTGAAACTAGACTTTTCCTGCACTTTTGTGTCTTTGAAAAATTTGGGTACAAAATTAAACAAACACATTCATACTCTGAAAACAAGCACATTTTAATTCTGAAAACAAGCTCTGCGAGCACTGGTGCAGAAATTAGATGGTTTAGGAGTTTTGAATTTAGCTCTCTCGAGTTCTGGTTTATATACAGTCTCTCACCTGTCCATAAAGACTTTCACCTCTTTTGCTGATCTTGTTAGCTAATCTAGGACTTTTGCTTCTTGCTACCTCTCAGGTTTACCAGCTGTCAGCTCTGGAATAGTAGATCTCATTAGAAAAGTTGCCATTCAAGGGGAGTATTCGGGGACGTGTCACCTGAACTGCCTTAATTCTGAGAACCATGCTGTTTCTCAGTGACATGGTTCTAGTTAACTCTAAATCTCTTAGGAAATAAATCTCATCTTCCAGAAAATTTCCCAGATTCCTGTACAAAAGTGCATTATTTTACCATAGTGTTGGCAAACGGTTTAGATATTAGAAAATGGAGCCATGATTTTTAGCTCATGTAAAATAGTACTATAAGTGTTAATAGAAATTCATGCAGCAGTTCCTATAAGATATGTTAAATTTTTGAATCTTATGTATATTGGAAAGCAGAATTTGGAATACTAAGTAATTTTTAGCTTTGATAAATTTTGATAAATATTTACAGATAAAAATAATTCAAGAAAAGTAGAAAAACATTTATTACAATACCTATGAACTTTTAAATTTTATTTTGATTAATTTTAGCTAAATATTTGTTTCTTCTTTAAATAGAATACTAAAAAAACCCCAAATCTAAGATATAATGAGAATCATATTTAGTGAAATAGGAAAATAGTCAATGTGAAAAAATAATTTTTGGAGGGATGCAGTGCAAAAATATGCTTGAACTAAACAACTTTCCTTCATCAAATAGCTTAAAAAAATCAGGTTTTGCATAACACTATTGATTTTTCGGTCACATAGGCCTTCTATTATGTCTGTAAAAATATTAAAATTAAATTCAAATTAGGATGGCTATTGGGCCTTAAGTGTGTTTAAATAACAGGAATAGTTTGAAGAAAGGACACATGAACTGCGTACTACAAGAGGAAAAATATGTTAGTTTTCCACAGTGGGACAAAAGGATGCATAGATGGGCATACACTTATTAAACCATTTTTTTCTTCATTGATAGCCAAAACATTGGAAACCTCCTGCCTGATGATGAGGCCAGATGAAACCCTCGGAGTGAGGAGTCCAAAGCCAAAGATGAGGAAAGATAGAAAGTGGTTATGAGAGCAGCTCTGTGTCTCCGGAAGAGATGTGATGCAATTCTGTAAGACGTCTTTTAAGTACAACAAGACATTGAATCAGCTCAGCTATACTGATTGATTGGATCATCACAGCTTCCATGACCCTGTCCTCTCACCCCACTTCTGACCATGCAGTGCTACCCACAACTATCCCAGTAAAACAAAGGGGTTAAAGAAAGGAGGATAAAAAGCTGGGTCAGCTTCCCGAACAAGGCTATTTCAGAGTCACGTGAGTGACAATGTGAGTAGAAGTATGGCTTTTCAGAGTTAGATCCAGATGCAGTCACCTCAATTCATGTGTCTGCAGCATAGATTTCTACATGTAATTCTAGTGTCTTTATCTCTCATCACAGTCAATGGAGATCTCTGGTGGTCTTCACTGCCATTTTAGATGGTGTGAGCTATTTCACCTTCACCTCATAACAGCTTTCAGAAGAGCACAGGTTTCCCACATATTTTATGTCTGCCGGCCCTGGCTAAGTATCTCAAATACCTAAACACATCCTGAGTGGCACTACATAACTATGTTAAGCCCACTAAACTCAGCCTGTAGTCAAATTATAACTAGTACCTAGAAAAGCATTCATCTTCTAAAATACAGATATTTACTTCTGGATGACATAATAGCTTTCCATATTATTCTAATTAGATCTCCACTAGCTTAGACATAATGACTGCATATAGACACCTTTCGCTATTGACTTATGCACTTACAGTGTTGTTCTTAAACTGTCTTGATAAGGAGCTAATCTCACCCATGATGTTTTAGATGATCTAATAGATCTTTGTTGTCTGGAGGGGTTTGTCAAATTATCTACAAACTGAAAAATGAACTGAAAGAGGATGTAGCTCCTTCACAGAAAACCTTCTCTTTGATTCCTGCAGTAGTCAGAAAACCATCCATCTCAAGCAGAATTACATCAGTGAAACAGCTTCATGTACTACCAGTGTTTCGTCCTAATAAACCACAAGATCCAAAATGTAGCTAATTATGCAAGTAAAAAAAAAATCTTTATATATTAATTCTTCTAGTGCAAAATGAGTCAAAGAATCTAGCAAATGCTACAGCAACTTTTACATATAAAATGACTGCTCAGGTAGTATTACCTTCTAGTAAAGTAAGGAAGTATAATCATAGAATCATAGAACTACAGAATAGGTTGCAAGGGACCTTAAAGATCACCTAGTTGCAACCTCCCCTGCCATGGGCAGGGACACCTTCCACTAGACCAGGTTGCTCAAAGCCCCATCCAACCTGGCCTTGAACACTGCCAGGGATGGGGCATCCACAGCCTCTCTGGGCAACCTGTTCCAGTGCCTCACCACCCTCGCAGTGAAGAACTTCTTCCTTACACCTAATCTAAATCTACCCTCTTTCAGTTTAAAGCCATTACCCCTTGTCCTATCACTACATGCCCTTGTAAAAGTCCCTCTCCAGCTTTCCTGTAGGCCCCCTTTCTTGCAGGCCCCCTTTAGGGACTGGAAGGCTGCTATAAGGTCTCCCTGGAGCCTTCTGTTCCCCAGGCTGAACAACCCCAACTCTCCTAGCCTGTCTTCATAGGAGAGGTGTTCCAGCCCTCTGATCATCTTCTTGGCCCTCCTCTGGACTTGCTCCAACAGGTCCATGTCCTTCTTATGTTGGAGGCCCCGGAGCTGAATGCAGTACTCCAGGTGAGGTCTCATGAGAGTGGAGCAGAGAGGATGAATCACCTCCCTTGACCTGCTGGTCACGCTTCTTTTGATGCAACCCAGGATACAATTGGCTTTCTGGGCTGCAAGTGCACATCGCTGGGTCATGTTGAGCTTCTCACCAACCAACACCCCCAAGTCCTTCTCCTCAGGGCTGCTCTCAATCCACTCATCGCCCAGCTTGTATTTGTGCTTGGGATTGCCCTGACCCACATGCAGGACCTTGCACTTGGCCTTGCTGAACTTCATGAGGTTCGCGCAGGCCCACCTCTCAAGCCTGTCGAGGTCCCTCTGGATGGCATCCCTTCCCTCCAGCATGTTGGCCGCACCACAGCTTGGTGTCATCAGCAAAATTGCTGAGGGCACACTCAGTCCCACTGTCCATGTCACTGACAAAGACATTAAACAGTGCTGGTCCCAATACCGACCCCTGAGGTACGCCACTCGTCACCACTCTTCACTTGGACGTCGAGCCATTGACCGCAACTCTTTGAGTGCGACCATCCAGCCAATTCCTTATCCACCAAGTGGTCCATCCATCAGATTAATCTCTCACCAATTTAGAGACATGGATATCGTATGGGACAGTGTCAAATGCTTTACACAAGTCCAGGTGGATGATGTCAGTTGCTCTTCCCTTATCCACCAACACTGTAACCCTGTTGCAGAAGGCCACAAAATTTGTCAGGCACGATTTGCCCTTAGTGAAGCCATCTTGGCTGTCACCAATCACCTCCTTATTTTCCATGTGCCTTAGCATAGTTTTCAGGAGGATCTGCTCCATGATCTTGCCAGGCACAGAGGTGAGACTGACTGGCCTGTAGTTCCCTGGGTCTTCCTTTTTTCCCTTTTTAAAAATGGGGGTTGTGTTTCCCCTTTTCCAGCCAGTGGGAACTTCACCGAACTGCCACGACTTCTCAAATATGATGGATAGTGGCTTAGCCACTTCATCCACCAGTTCCCTCAGGACCCATGGATGCATCTCATCAGGTCGCATGGACTTGTGCACCTTCAGGTTCTTAGATGGTCTCAAACCTGATCTTCTCCCACGGTTGGCAGTTCTTCATTCTCCCAGTCCCTGCCTTTGCCTTCTGCTTCTTAGGCAGTGTGGCTGGAGCACTTAATGGTGAAGACTGAGGCAAAAAAGTTGCTGAGTACCTCAGCCTTCTCCATGTCCCGGGTAACCAGGTCTCCCGTTTCCTTCCAGAGAGAGTCCACATTTTCCCTAGTCTTCCTTTTACCACCGATGTACCTATAGAAGCTTTTCTTGTTGCCCTTCATGTCCCTGGTCAGATTTAATTCTATCAGGGCTTTAGCTTTCCTAACCTGATCCCTGGCCTCTCAGGTACAAAAGGGGTACAAAAAAAGCTGGCTTGTGTGTTCAAAGTCAATCCCATTCTGTTGAAGCCAGTTAGAAAATCTCGCCCCCTCCACCTTGATATCCACCAACCATTGCTACTGCATTTCAGTTGTTGTTACTGAAAACAATTCCTCATGTATATGTGGTGTGGTTAGTTTTCTGAATTCCAGTTATCCACGATACATTTGACACACAAACTGTTATCAGAAGTCATGTTGCTTCTGGAGGGGCATCATGTTTAGTTTTCTGGCCTACAGACCATACTACACCTTTGAGTGACTGACGAGGTTTAGCAGAAACTGAATTCAAACTCGAATGTGCAAGAACTTAATCTATTCAGTGCTACCTGATTTTATCACCTCAATTTTGCTAAAGGGATGACTTTATTCAAAGAAGTGAGGCACAGACATAAATGTCTGTGAGACAGAGGCTTTGGGGAGATTTGTAATAGAAAAACATTAAAACTGTAGTAAACACTAAGGCTAATATCAGCAAAAAAGTCAGAGACATAAGTAAAATGTTAATCCTGTTTTCTTGTCCTGGTTTCAGGACAAGCTATATACCCATATCCTAGCTGGGATAGAGTTAATTGTCTTCCTAGTAGCTGGTACGGTGCTATGTTTTTGAGTTAGGTATGAGAAGACTGTTGACAACACACTGATATTTTCAGTTGTTGCTAAGTAATGTTTAGTCTAAAGTCAGGGATTTTTCAGCTTCTCATGCCCAGCCAGCAAGAAGGCTGGAGGGGCACAACAAGTTGAGAGGGGACACAGCCAGGGCAGCTGACCCAAACTGGCCAAAGGGGTATTCCATACCATGTGATGCCATGCCCAGTATATAAACTGGGGGGAGTGGGGGGTGGGGGGATCACCGCTCGGGGACTAACAGGGTATCGATCAGCGGGTGATGAGCAATTGCACTGTGCATCACTCGTATATTCCAATCCTTTTAGTATTATTATTGTTATTTTATAGTGTTATCATTATTAATTTCTTCTTTTCTGTTCTATTAAATTGTTCTTATCTCAACCCACGAGTTTTACTTTTTTCCCTGATTCTCTCCTCCATCCCACTGGCTGGGGGGAAGTGAGTGAGCGGCTGCGTGGCGCTTAGTTGCTGGCTGGGGTTAAACCATGACATTTCTACACCGTATATTATTTATTCCTGTGTTTGTATGTATCAAAGAAATTTCACATCCCTTAAAAACCTTTTCTGCAATCAAAACTTTTTCCTAAAGTAACACCTGTAATATTTACAGGACAAATATTTCTGTAAACTCTGGTAATGAGATTTTGAAACAGGAGAGATGAATGATAAAGTATAATTGCTTTTTCGACTCCAGAGATTCTTGGATAAATTTTAACATCTGGTACCATACTATATCCTGAAAGACCTACAAGGTTTCATGGCAGAAGCACTGTCATGATTCTGTAAGCCCAGGTCACACTTTTGACATCTGGCTTATTTTTGATTACTTTTATTTCTGTAAAATGAGGTACTGTTTAACTTGGTTGCTTTAGATAAATTCCTGTGCTACCCTAAAAATAATTGCATTCAAAGGTAGATAAGCTTTTCTTGCTTCCTGTAAATAGAAAATATACAATTGGCCTTGCTGGAAAGATTAATGATTAAAAATTAATTTTTCATAATGCCTAGTAATCTGTCCTCAGAACGTACCATCCTGAGAGTGGTCTATTACTTTCGTGTAAGTGGTCTCTTATATTAAGTGCTTATTCTTATATAACTGTTATAGATACATTGGCTGGTTAAGTTAACCTTGGAAGATAATTCTTACTGGCACCTTGAAAGTTGTGTTATTTATCTTTTTCTCTTTTTAAGATTCAATCATCTGTGTCTAAGAGGTCATCAACTATTACATCTTCCCTTCATATTAAAGGATATCATATTAATATGTTAATATATGAAAAGTGTTATCTCTCTACAGTTATGAGTTGAATTCATTTTTGTTTGGTTTTATTGTCATTTAGCTATAAACTCACTGTTCTTAGTTATGCTCTGGTAATGTATTATCTTGGTATAAACCTCTGATTAATCTAAATTTCAGTCAATTACAAAAATTAACCTGTGATAGAAATGAGTTTTCTCTGAGTCATGCAGAACCAAATGGTTCTTCATTAGGGGACAGGTTTATTTTGCACCAGAATAAAATAAATATTTTAGGACTAATATTTCTGGATAGGAAAATGTGCTATATGTAGTCACTTATTTTTGGCTCCTGTGACTTTCCAAAGAAAATTGTCATCTTATTTCTTTTTCCTTTTTCATTCTGCTCTCACTCTCATATTCCCTGAACCCTTCTACCAATATGAGGACTCCTTGGTGACTGCTATGAGTTAATGCTTTGGAAAATGTAATACCAATGGACATATCTCAAGATCACAGATCTTGCCTGCTGAACATAACTATTTTGTTATGAGACAAAAATCATCTATTAAAGAGCAATGAAAAAAAAAAATTCAAATAAGTCTGGTGCCTGTCTTTCATATGCAGAAGGAATGACCCCCAAGCTCAAATGCTGTCATTCATGGATGAAAAGAGGATGTGGAGGCTGGTGTAATTTATATACTTTATTCCTTACATGTACTACCTGTTTCTCATGAACTGTGGCTAGTAAGTGGATAGGGACTATAAGGCTCCTTGGATAATGCTGTGATAGCTATGAATGTATTTTTTCAGAATTTGAGTCTATTTAATTCCTTGCAATGAGTTATAGGACAAAAAGTCCTGTAGAATTACCTGTACCTGTTGGCAACCTACATAATGAATAAAAAAGAAATAAATGCAGAACTAGTTGCTAAAAAAACCCCCAGTAGAGATCTACATGAATATCTGCAATGTTGTAACCGAACATTTCTTTCTGACTGTGAATGAATAAGGAATGCTATGGGAGTGATGAGGACATATAGAACTGTATATAGATTTCTGATAGTAAGATAGAAAAGAAGATATTGAAGGCTACAGAATTACATCAGATGTGTAGCAGTGAAGTTTTAAAGGACTCCCTCAAAGTAATTTTGAGATTTTTTTTAAACAAGCTTTATTTACTGTTATTTCTAGTATGGTACATTATAGTTTTGAAATTAATTGTAATTTTTACAGATTGCTTTTAGCAAGAACAGGTATAATTTTATCATTTTACAGTTACTGAAGAGTGTTAGATGGTGGTAATTACTGCTCTTGCTATTGTTATTCCACTCCAGTATTCATTAATAAAAAAGGCCAATAACAAAAACATTTAATGGTGTTTGTTATCAAATACAAAGGAGGCAGGCATTAACACTAGATCTCAGAGTCTCAAGTCTTCCTTTCAATTAAACAATGGAATTTTCAATATGGTAATTCACAGGGCATGAGATACAGTTTCTTCTTGATGAAAAAAAAAATATCCTGGGTGATTTCAGTGGCATTCACAGCCAATCAAAGGCAATTGAAAGAACTGGTAAATACTAGCCATTTGATCAGGTCATCAGTGAAGGTTCAGCTATACATGATGTTATTCGCAGTTGTTGGGGAAGACAGATTACTATGATAAAATATCAATTTCTGATGGCATATTTTGAGATAGTGTGGACTTATATGTGACATTATGTTGTGACCTGTTTTCTATTTAAATAGTAGAACTGAAGCCTTTATTTTTTCTGCTTAGCCTTTAAAATTGCTGCCTTTAAAATTAGCTAACTAGGTGTTCACATTTCTAAATGAATGTTAAAAAATTGATCAGTCCAAAGCCTTGCATATAAAATCCAAGTTATTAATGTCTAAGGACTTACATATCAAATACAAACTTTATATGTTTTTTGAAAGAATATTCCAGTTTTGTTCTCAATTGGAGTTCTTAAAAACAAGCAAACAAACAAATCTAAACCCACCCAGTATAATAAATTTCACCTGGCAGGTATATCTCCAAAACAGAGGCTTCAAATATGGATTTTTATATTTCTGAAAAAGATATGTATTAGAATTTTTTTTTGTTTGGTAACATGTCTCACAGGATTCCCTATCATTAGCAACTGGGTGTTGCTAAAAAGTAAGCATTAGAAAAAAAAATGGACTAGTTAAGTGATACTACAGTTATTGAAAATGTACTGCTAGAAGTTTGGTTCCTTTTATTTGTTTTTAGCCCTTGGGTCAGACAAACAGATTTATATTTTTTTCTGCTGATTAATCACTACAATTCAGATATTGAGAATGTAGTCATTATATATTAAAAACCCATTATATTTCATTAGAGCAGGCAATTTCAGCTACTGAAGAATGTCACATGCCCATGTTGAGCTAGCAGTGACACAAAAGATTTTTTTGAAAGTAACTAAATTGGTCTAGATGAACCAGATGATAGTTTTTTGAGAATCTGAGATTATGTCAAACTGAGATTTGAAAACATGAGCATGTGGGAATTCAAATTTCACACTTCTTTCACCCTACTTTCACTCATCTAAATCCTCATAATCATGGGAAATGATGACAAAAAAATCCCCAAAACATTAGGACAGAAGGAACATAAAAGAAATCCCACAAATCACAAAGTGCTAAATGTTTTCCTCCAGCCCATAAGAAATTTAAGAAATACGTTGCAAACAACAACAACAAATGCATGGTAGAGAACTGGAGGAATCAGGACCACTGTTGATGTCCTATGTCTCTGCATTAATGGGAAATTAATTTATATAAGTATGTAAATGATCCTGTGATAATATCACATATTATTCAGATAAGCAAGAAATTAAACCAAACTGACTATCAACATCAAACACATAAAATCTCAATAACCTTCTAAATAACCTCGTAGTTGTTCTTGGGCTAGGGAAGGATCTTTCTTGGTTTGACTTCATATTTGGGGTTGTTTAGTTATAAGCAAGAGATGTTGCAAGCAAATGGAGAACTTTTGGAGAATCAGAGCACTGTCAGTAACACTGCGTGTTTACACTTGGCCATTAAGGCAAAAAGTACCCCAGAAATGAATCTGCAAAACCCCTTCTGTTTCCTATGGTAATTATTAGAATTCTTGAAACAAGGAAATGACACAAAATCATTAAGACGAAACATATACAATCATTAAGATAAAAATATTTCTTGTGGCTACATTCAGGTTTGATATCAAAAGATGCTTATCTGAACTTTATAATTCCGGGATCATCAAAATCTCTTCCATAAATTTTCATAGAATCGTAAAATCATAGAATAGTTTGGGTTGGAATGGACCTTTAAAGGTCATCCAGCCCAACCCCCCTGCAGTGAGCAGGCACATCTTCAACTAGATCAGGTTGCTCAGAGCCTCATCCAACCTAACCTTGAATGTTTCCAGGGATGGGGCATCTACCACCTCTCTGGGCAACCTGTGCCAGTGTTTCACTACCCTCATTGTAAAAAATTTCTTCCTCATATCTAGTCTAAACTATCCTCTTTTAGTTTAAAACCATTACAGGCCCTCCTAAAAAGTTTGTCCCCATCTTTCTTATAAGCCCCCTTTAAGTACTGAAAGGCTGCAATAAGGTCTCCCCAGAGCCTTCTCTTCTCCAGGCTGAACAACCCCAACTCTCTCAGGCTTTCCTCACAGGAGAGGTGTTCTGTCCTCCTGACCATTTTCATGTCCCTCCTCTGGACCTGCTCCAACAGGTCCATGTCTTTCCTGTGCTGGGGACCCCAGAGCTGGACACAGTCCTGCAGGTGGGCTCTCACCAGAGCAGAGTAGAGGGGGAGAATCACCTCCCTCGACCTGCTGGCCACACTTCTTTTGATGCAGATAGTATTTTATCAAATGCTATCTTAGAACAATTAAATTAATCGTCCCCACTGTCCTGCATATAGGCTTATCTGAAAATTTATTTCATGATTGTACATATTTTTTCTTATTCTGTCTGGAAATATAGTCATAATCAATTTATAGCTGTTTGCTTTGCACCAGCATTATCTTCCAATTTAATTAGTTCTTTCTCACTTCTTCCACAGCCCCAAATGTTTAGCTTAACAAAATTAAATGACTTCTCATATAAACAAGTCAAGTCCTTTAACCTCTTTTCATAAGTTTGATTTTCCATTACTGTAATTATTTTGGCATTTCTTTGAACCTGTTTCAATTTAAGTTCATTAATGTAGGTATTCAAAACTGTACATTACATTCTATATGAGGCCTTAACTCTACTTTTTAGAGCCTTATGAATATAGAAGTGGGTTGTTTTTTCCAATCTTTTCTGTTGCTTCCTAGAAGTGTGATGCTTTTTTAAAAGGTTTGTTACACTGATAGCTCAAAATTGTCTTGTAGGATTTGAGATAGGAAAAGATGTGGTAGTCTTCAAGTGAAGCAAAGGAGACCTAGGTTCGCCTAAAGGAAAACACTCTAATACAACATCAGAGTAAATGGTTTAAGGGGCTGTGAAGAGAAGAATTTCAAGAACAGCTTAGACAAATATCTGTCCGGAATGCTTTAAGTTTAATTCTTCTCCCTCTTAGTTGGGGAATAGACTACATGATGTCTTAAAGACCCTTTCATTGTTACGACTCTGTAATAAAATACATTTCTATAGTATCTCAGTAACTGTTTATGAATCCTGTTAGAAGTATCTCGGTAGAGTACAATCCATTACCACCTGGGTCCAAACATCAAAATACTTCTTTGCTCATCTAATTTTTCCCTCATTCACTGTAATATCCTAATTTGTCCACAGGAATGTTATGGGAGAGAGTGTCAAAAACATTGCTGAAGTCAAGGTATTGGACATGCACTCCTCTCTCCTTATCTACATATCCAATAATTTTATCACAGAAGGCAGTCAAGTAGGTCAGGCACAACATACCTTTGGTAAATCCATGTTGACTGCTCCCAGTCACCTTCTTCTGCTTTGTGGGCTTCAAGGATACTCACTCCATGATTTTTGCAGGAATGAAAGTGGGACTGGCTGGCCTGTCGTTGCCAAGATTGACCTTTTGGCTTCTTTCGAAGTTGACTATGACATTTGCTTTGTTCTATTTGTAAGAAATCTCTTCCAATCTCCATAATTTTTCAAAGATAATGGAGGGTGGTCATGTAAGGACATTGGCCATCTATGACTCAGGTGCAGTTTGTCAGGTCCCTTGGACTTTCAATTAATCCATGACTTGATCCTCATTCACTGCTGCTGTCTTTCCTCCTTGAACCCTGCCTGCAGGCACAGATTTCAGATAATCATTCCAATTTTGTTAATTCTAAAATTAGATTTTTTCTACAGAATATTTGCAGTTATGAAGTGTACTTGTTACCGAAATACTCAATCCAGCACAGGACTCCTAGCTTGAAAGTTCCCCAGACTTTTAATTTTAGTCACCAAAGCATGCTCTGCGATACACTCTGAAGTGTCACAATTACAAGAGTAGAACGTTTTTCTCGCTCGTGAATCCCTCTGCTTCAGGAGGAAGATTTTTACTTGCAGCATTTCATAGCCTGGTGACCACGGTTATAAATTTGGTCCATTAGATTCTTACAGCCTTAGTCAAGTACCTGGGACCCCTAAATTCTATCTCAGTTTTCCAAGCCCCTAGCTATTTTTCAAAAAGTGTTCTGAGAGCAACTGAAGCTCCAAGTGGGTGATGATGAAGTAATTCTTGAGAGTTGTCTGTATTCTCAGTGAAAGAGAGGGACATGTGACATAAGAGGACTTAAGGGCACCAAAACCCCCTGAATGTAAGTTCCATAGGCTCGAGGAGAAAGGAAGAACATAACTTAAATGAATAGGATGTCTTTTGACTGGGAAATTATGAGATTATTTTAAGTGGATTTCTTCCTGTTGAGGCTGCAAATAAAATTTCATTGACACACTGCCAGGATTCGACATGTCTTGCTACCATTTGCTGTGTTCATTTCTCTTATGCCCTTGCTTTTACTTGTAATTTTTGGAGTATTGGCTCATGATATTCTTTTTGTTAGAGCTGAAGTCAAAAAGGCTTTGAACATTTAAATGTCTTCTGTCTCATTCAGTAGCTCACCTCATAAAGGAACACCTCAGTGTTTCCCATAATCTCTTTTTAACTTGTACTGTGCTTAGAGAACTTTTTATTGCTGTTAATATTTGCTGCTAGTTTTAACTCCTTAGGTTTTCTGAATTTGCACCTTACGTGCTTTTATTGTTCTTTCATAAGGCATTTTGTTGCTACTGTTTTCACTTTTTCTATGATTGGCTTTTGCTTTTCAGATTATTAAAGAATTTTTCATTCAACTACATTGGTTTCTGACCTCCTAATCTTACCTTTCCTTTGTATGTGTATAGTTTACCTCAGACCATTTAATAATGTCTTTTTTAGAAATATCACTTGTTCTACACTTTTTCCTTTAGATTACTTTCTTCACAAACACGTTCTCAGGCTTGTTTAAGTCCATTTTCTTGAAGTACAAGAAATGCTTTTTATTTACTTTCTTCAGAACTGTGAAGTCTACAGTTTTTTATCCCTTTTGCTTACTTGACTCCTGTCTTCAAATTTTAAATTATTATGCAGAATTAACTCTAAAAAAATTGTGAGCTGATTCTTGTACTTTTTACAATAAAAAATGTCATCCCCAATGTGTTCCAAGAACTCGCTTGATACTTTCAGTCCTGTGATAGTACTTTTTCAACATGTATCAGATAGTTAAAGTCTTCCAAACTGAATTGCTTTTCAATCAATGGTTGGTGCTTCTCTTCTGCTAAATTTGACTTCAAAATTTTCATTTGAACTTCAAAATTTTCCAAATGAACTTCCTGGTTTGTTCAAAACGAGAAAGTTAGAAAGCTTGGTTGGCATTTTTACCATTGAAATTTTCACTATAATTCTTGCTGTATTTCCTGTGTTTATATTTCCTTTACCTCCATGCTGGGCCAGTTTATACTAGACTTAATGTCTTGCCACAAACAGACAAAATAATATCAAATATAACAAAAATACATATAGCAACTACAAAACATTCCTCAACTTTCTAGAAAACATTCCTTATTACCATGCATAGAGTAAAACAGATTACCAAAAGACTTCAAGGTGTTACTCAAAAGCACTTTGAAGGAATTTGTAGTCATGTACAATTTTGGAGTGAGTGGCTTTACAAGCGCCAACACAGTTACTGCCTATTATGGTCACTAAGGCTTCCATATTTCTTTGCATTCTCTCTATTTAAAAATATATTACTCAGATATTTCATCTTTACGGGGAATGTCATATGTTCCAAATTTTTGCACTGTAGATTTATTGTTAGTGTTCCATTAAAGATGAAAGAGAACTGACTGATGCATCTAAACACATGACTCTTGTACCATTTAAAATATCTCTAGGCCATTAATTTCTTATGCTCTTCAGCTATCATTCCAGGATGGCACAGTTATTTACTGAGCTGTATCTGCCAGCTCAATAGAAGTATCTGAGATAGTCTAGTGCATCTAGAATGGCACTAGATGCCAACTCTTAAGCAACTGATTTGCTGTCATTTTTTTCAGGCTATCATCCAACTATTCTCCTTTTAGCTAACATGCATTGCTTATAGATCAAGCTTCATTTAAAACTCCTCCAGTTATCTTTCACACTTCTGGAAAATTGCTGTGTTTTCCCTTAGTTTCTTTCAGTTGTTCCATTCATCATTGAACAGTCATTCAGGAAATAAAAAAAGAAAAACAGTGTTTGCTAGGTTTTTTTCTATGTACTGAGTTTTAACTTCAGTATTGTGCCTTTATGCGTGTGAACACAAGAAGAGTCCCATGGATTTGAAAGAAGCAGAAGGAGGTGCCAATTCAGGGGAGCGTGTAAGTCTGGCCACTTTCCTTGGTTCACCTCCTTTTAACTCCCCCAGCATCTATAACTGTTGGATCAAGGATTCTAAAAGGTATGACCCTGCCTAATCCCTTTATCATCTGTTCATGGACTTCTTGTTAGTAAACCTGCTGATATCTCTACAGCCTCCTGTGGTGATAAATTCTGCAAGTTCACTATCTGCTGGGAAGAAAAAATTCTTTCTTGTGGTTGTTCTGAACTGGTCTCTCACAAGTTTCAGTAAGTGCAATAAGTTGCGGTATTGTGTGTTTTGATAAATTACTGTTCTTCATTCTTCCTATTCACCACCTTCATTTTTTTCTAAGTCTTGATCCCTCAGCCTTCTTCTTTCCAAATTAAAGAATATCAGATATTTTTTCTCTCTTGTAAAGTGGTACCTCCATCCCCTTGTTTGCTGCTCTCCTCTTTACCTTCTATAACTCTACTCTACTCCATTTCATCCCTCTTGAGATGCATACACCAAATCTGCACACAGTACCCAATAAACCAGTCCAACAAGCTTTTTCATGGTGGTAAAGTGAGGCCCTCTCTTTTGTTGTCTCTTTCTGATGATGCACAACATTTTGCTACCTTTCTTTGCTAGCATGTGCATTAAGACAATGACTTCAAATAACCTTAGGATCTCTTACCTGAGCTGTAACTACCAGGCATGATTGACATAGTCCTATGAGATACTTCAGAAATCATACTTTGTAGTAGGGATACATGCCAGGTTTGGATTGCAATAAAGAACAATGTGCAGGAAAAAAATCTTGATGTTAATTTATAAACAGAGTTTAAGTAATCTGTTTTAAACATTCTTAGTACTTGTGAAAAAATATTATTACTGGAGTTGCTGCTTTAGATTTATATTTCCTGGTGCTTTCCAGAGACTACATATGTTGACCTGTTTGCTTAAGCCTAATTTCAAGGGGCAGAAACATACAGACATATATAAGTCTAATGGTAAGAGAAGATGAGCACTGGGAAATATTTAAGTGTCTGAATACACACTCTTGTAAGTGTGTAAGTATGTGATGGTCATATAAGGATAATTAAAGGTTTACAAGGATCTTCTATTAAAACTTTAATGAAATGAGTCTGGAAAGATCATGCATCATTAAGGACATCTGTCATGTGGTGTGCATGCGAGATCCTTGCTGAGTGGCATGCTGGAAATGAAATAAATTAACAATGTGTTCCAGAAAGACAAATGGGAGAAAAGCAAAGTGAAATGTGGGGTAAAGCCAGAAAAGGACCCTTCTGCATTAATATCTTCAAAATAGCAGTGGAGGATTGGTACTTTGGCAAAGAAATGTATACTTCTGTTGTGAAGGAGTGTCATGGATGGAGTGACACACTTCACTTGTAAGGGAGAAGTAGCAATATGTTTATTAATATAAACCAGCGATTTAACAAAGTTTGGTAATAAATGTGACAGTGATTTAACAAGATTCAATGGCAAGGTTCACTTGATATTTACTGCATAGAGGGCAGGGTCAGACAAAACTGTCAGGGAGACACTCCCATTGAGTCATGAGGTTCAGAAAGGACCCCCTGGTGCTCTAAACTCCTTCTCAGATGGGAGTTTAGTTGCAGCTGGATCCAGACTTAGTCCCAGATTTGGTCAACCAATCTTTTAAAGTTTGGTCAACTTTAGACATAAACCAACCAAACTATAAAGGATTATATATGCGCAATCAATCCTTTACATCACTTAGCTAAGATTTCAAAGTTTAGCATGCTATTAATCACTTACTGAGAATCTGTTGTGGCAAGGAATCTCTCCTCGAGCAGTAACCTTGAGCGGTGTCCCTGCTCATGGGTAGATCCTGATGTGCAGCCTGCTGCTGTGCAGGAGAGCTCAACAGGCCCTGGGCTGTCCACTACTTATGGAGCAAGATAATTGACTCATAGTCATATTTGCATACTGACTACAGATGTTAGCTTCTTCCAAATTTGGCTTGAGTTGGACATGGACCAGCACTGTGGTTAGGTGGGGACATGGCTCAAATTAGCCCTTGGCTATTGTGTTGTTATCTGTCTCTCTTGAATCCAGTTTGAGCTGGATACAACCACCACTGGTGGTTATCACTTGAGCAGGGTTACGGGAAATTCAGGTCAGATTGGCAGGGGCGGGGGTGGGGAGCACACTGCCACAATGAGTGATTTAGATCACTTGAAGAATTACTAACAAAGGTATTAGCAAAAGTGATTTTTAACGTGAATTTGTAAAAGTGCGACTTAACAAAGTTCAATGGCAAGGTTCACTCTATTACTTACTACATGGAAGAAACATACAGAGGAAAATTGAGTTAGGATATATTTAGAATGATTTACACAAGGACAGGAGATGAAAAGGGTAAGGGACACCCTCCCATTGAGTCACGAGGTTCAGATTGGACCCCATTGCTTTCTAAACTCCTGATGGAGTTTATGTGCGGATAGATCCAATCTTAGTCCCAGACTCGGTCAATGGTTTGTGGCTAATGGAAGGGATACAACGGGTAAGGAAAACCTCCTTTTGAGTTGCTACATCAATTTGTCGGGGAATGAGTGATTATGGATCCTACACAACTTTGAAGTAGCAGCAATTTAAGATTTATTAGCCCTATTACGGTAAATCACAAGATTAGGTCATATGATTTTTAACAATACTTAATCATCAGCCAATTATCAGAGTGATTGAATAAAATTTGCTATAATCAACACTACAAAGTTTCCTAAATTGAATCGCGCACACACACACAGATATAGAGGTTAACCTATGATCAAGATTTTTCTCTTTGCCAATTGTAGTAAATTATTGGTACAAGTGATCTTTCAAACTTATGAAACCTAATCGTAGTGAATTACTCACTATTCTCCTTCGTCAGCAGATTATCTTTGACCCCTTCTTCTTTGTCAGCATCTATCAGAAGACTATCTTCAAAATCCTCATGAAACCTACCCTGAGAGGTGTCCCAATGCAGGGGAGATACTGGGTTACAACCTGCTGCGATCCCCGAGAGCACAAAGGGTCTCACTTAGGATCGCTATTTATAAGATTGCAAGATGATTGACTTTGGTCAGTATATTTCCATTCTGGCCACAATTCTTGTCAGGTAATCCTGGCACCTTCCAGGGTGGGCCATGATCCAGGCAGCAGAAGTTTCAGGTACAGTTAGGGAGTGCCTAATTGTCCTAACTCACTGTACAGTAACCAGGACAAGAAAGTACCAGGTTGTCCCAACTCACTGCACTTGTAGCCAAAACAAGAACACAGTGTTGACTGGTCCTGACACCACAACATAGCCCAGGGGCTCTGCACTACCACAACTTCCCATAGATTCATTCTCTGATAATCTCATGTTTTGAGGTTAAAAATAAATCTTTGCTTTTACTTATTCCTGTGATATGGGAGAATAATGACCAGTTCAGCTAAAAGAAAAAGTTATGGAATATCATTGTATCAGGTAATTATTTTTACTAATTTTTTCCCCAAAACAAATTAGCAATAAATATAGTAAAAATGTAATGTTTACTTTTATAGACATTCAGTACTTTTATAGACATTCAGAAAATGTTCATGAAAATTAAATCTTTACAGAGCATTTTTCTATCTGGAAAACCTTTTAATAAAACTTTTGATCAACAAAAATGCTGACTGTTTCTAGTATATCGGACATGAGCTGGCAATGTGCACTTGCAGCCCAGAAAGCCAGTTGTATCTTGGATTGCATCAAAAGAAGCATGGCCAGCAGGTTGAGGGAAGCTATTCTGCCCCTCTACTCCCCTCCCATGAGAGCCCACCTGGAGTATTGCATCAGCTCTGGGGTCTCCAGCACAAGAAAGACACGGACCTGTTGGAGCGGGTCCAGAGGAGGGCCATGAAGATGATCAGAGGGCTGGAACACCTCTCCTCTGAAGAAAGGCTGAGAGAGTTGAGGTTGTTCAGCCTGGAGAAGAGAAGGCTGCAGGGAGATCTTATTGTGAGCTTTCAATATATAAAGGAGGCTTACAAGAAAGACAGAGAGATATTGGGGCCTGTAGTGACAGGACAAGGGGCAACAGTTTTAAACTGAAAGAGAGTAGATTTAGTTTGGACATAAGGAAAAAATTATTTACAATTAGGTTGACGAGACACTAGAACTGGTTGCCCAGAGAAGTTGTGGAAGCCCCGTTAGAATTGTTCAAAGTCAGGCTGGGTGGGGCTTTGATCTAGTGAAAGATGCCTTTGCCCACAGCATGGGGGTTGGACTAGATGACCTTTAAAGGTCCCTTCCAACCCAAACCACTCTATAAGGCACACATTAGGAAGGGACTGACTACCAAATCCTGAGTAAAATCTTCGGGACAACTAGTGGAACTTTAAAACAATTCTAATTTGCAGAAGCAAAGATGAATGTGAAATTGTTAAAGATAATAATCTTAAAATAGTTCTAATGATCATATAGAACTGAAAATTATCTCTCATTTTGTGGGCTGCAATGATTACATATCCATGGTGAAGTAATGTGTAGTTCAGTGACATCCAGTGCTGGCAAAGTATTGATCTTACAAAGTCAGGAGATCTGACATATAAAATACAGAACTACTGAAGTTTGGGGATAAAAGATAGCCTTGTGATCAAACTTGATTAATAGATCCAACTTTTTTTAAAAAGTACAAAAGCAATTATGCTAATGAGTGTAGGCTTAATGAATTGATATCCTTTGACAGCATGCCAGCCGGAAGTGGAGAGACAAGTAAGCTCATGCCAAATTAATTGTCCTTTCCTTCTGAGACAGGGAATAAAAAGTAAGGAGTCGCTTTTAGTAAAATGAAAACTCAAGGTAACCAGCAGTTCTTTTGGATTTTTGTTTTGTTTTGTAAGATATTCAGACAGTTGTGGCTCTCCATTGCTGAAAGAAAAACTCTTGTATTCAAAATCAGAAAAAAATCCTTTATGTCAACAGAAGGAAAACAAGTGTTGTGCAAAAATTGCAACAGAATTTGAAGAACCTACAAATAAGAAATTAATTAATATATTATGGACAAACAGAACAACTGTCAAAACCAGAGCAAAATAAGTTGCTTATACTTTAAAATGTTCCACTATTCTCCACCATGGTTTTGACCAGTATAGAATGGATGGTGCATAAGAGAGCTTGTATGCTTTAATCAGCTATGGAGCCAGAATACAAACGGAGTGCACACCCACATCTACAACCATGAAACATTCCTTAAGTTATGTCTATTGTGTAAAATAAAAAGAACCAATATTAGTTCCTGGCTCTGAAATCAAGGAATATGGACTTGTTTACATCAACACTATGTTTCTTTAGTGGTAGACATAAAATTATTCTAGACATAACCCCTGGATTTTGACTGTCATTAAAGTCAAAAGTCTGGGTTGGTTGCAAAGTAAACTCCACCATTTTGCTTGTGTTTGTCTGTTTCTTTCTCCACACAATTTTAATTTGGAGGCACAAAACCAGTATCCTGACTGCTGTCAGACTTCCACTTGTCATGACAGATGGGAGGTGTCACTGAAGATGAAGACATTTGGAGAACAGCTTTGTGACCCAAGTATGACTCATAGTCACTTGCTGCCTATAGAGAAATGGCCACATACAATAGTTTTTTAAAAGTCTGGCCCTATCTCTTCACAAATGCTACATCGCTTACTGTCATCTTTTTCACCCTCACATTCCCTATTTTCTGCTGATGTCCAAAAAGCCATGATTAACACCAATGAGATTCAGCAAGGCTGGTTAAATAGAAGTGAGAGAAGAATTTGAGTTAATTTGTACTATTTGTGTTTGCAGTAGAGTGGTTTAAGAAAAAAAACAAGTGTTATTTTTCACTTTGTTCTCTGAGCTATTTTTCATGTACAAGTCAGGACAGAAGTAGTTACTGGCAAAAAATTCCAATCTGGATTCTTACATTCCTGATGCATTTATGAATATTAGCTGTTACACAGGAAACACTACTTCACTCTTTCAAACTTTATAGGTCTATTTTTCCTCTCAATCAGATTAAAATTTCTCAACACAATTGCAGAAGGGAATTTAGCTCATAATATTTACATTTGCACACCTCTTCTGCTTTCATTAGCAGAAAGTAATTTTAAGTATGGACTTGTATATTATATCATCTATTGATATATAGCAACCTGAAGCATAAAGAGGATAGGAAACTGGAAATTTAAGTATGTTCTGAGAATAATTTTCTGAGCAGCTGTCTGCAAAAAAACCCCAACAAAACCCACTTGATTACTTCAAAGAACATGGTGAAGATTATATTAACACCCAAGTATGGCATTTTTTTCAACAGAAGCAATAAATTATCTGCCACAAAGAAAAGTTAATCAACAGGGGAGAACACTCTTCCCTTATTGGAAAATAAAATTGCAGCTTTCTGATAAACTGATGAAATTAAATCAGAGAAAAATTTATATCCCTTGTGTATCACTTGCCTAAAATGCATTATGCTTTAATTAATTGCTAACATCTAAGGAGGAGCATTTCTGGTTTTGAATATACCACCAAAATAGAAAAAGGCACTTATTGCCTCTTCAACTATGCCTACACCAATGCAGCTACAACTTCTGCTCTGCTTCTCATGGTAAATTAATCTATGATCCTCTCCACTCCTACATCTAGACTGTTCCCAGTCCCTAAAATGGCACATCGCTAACAAGTTGAGTCTGCTTGTGCTGCACTGAAATGCTTTCTGCAGCGGGCATTGTCCTCCATGACAGAAGAGATCTGATCCAGATAAGAAGGTCTAAACCCAACTGAGAATGAATTAGCAGAAACCAGAGGAGAGGAACTGCAAACAGAATTCATAGCAGGAGGTTTAAATGTGTGTGGTAACATCAGGACCTCGTCTCCTATCTAGTCTTCTAACTACATTTGTGAGGGTTACACCCAAGACTTGCTGCCTTAGCCTGGATTCTGTCTGGATTTATAAGGACCGCAGCCTACATTTTCAAGCCAGCCAGTCCCTGAAAGAGTGGGTTAAAAAAGTCTGGCATACCTAGTCTTTGGTGATAGATTCTCTGAAGAAGTGGGCTGGAGCACAACCAGAGCAAGAAGCCAGTCTGAGAAGCATTGGGAAATATTAGTGCTTCATCGATACAAAGGAAATTTTGGAGCACTACGTACATAGCTAATTTAGGGGTCTATAGAAACATCCGCAACCAAAGATGATCTGATGCTGGTAGTAATGGCAAGGCAATCTGTGAGGCTACATGGAAATCTGTTTTTTATCAGCCACCTATACAGGTGTCCTTTTGCATTTTACAGACAACTGGCAACTGTTGTAGATTTTGCTGCTAGTAAATATGCAATTATTACACATGATGCTAGAACCATAATGGATCTAACACTATCTAACACCAATCTAACACTTGTCATTCCCTCTTTGTGCTGCACCATTCAGAAATGCAGATGAACCCAGTGAAGTGATAACAACAAATTATATGAGTTAAGGAAATACCAGAATAAAACCAACAGAAATCTGGACAAAGATCTAACAGCCAAGAGGAATAGTGATATTACTGTGCAGATGAGGAAGAGAAGGGATAGTCAGTAAATTTGCTGCCAACCTTAGCTCTTTATTTACCAATACAAAAGGCTGAGGAACGGTTGCAGGAAGAAGTAGAATCCTTAATACATAATCAATATCAGAACTTAGCTGGTATGATGAAGACTTATGGACAGATTTATCTCACTTAATTTTAGGAATGAATTAATTTCCCAAACTATCTGTATCTAGTCCCATTGAAGGCACCCTGCTATATCTGAGATAGCATCATTGAACTGGTAGACATGACATAGGAACTACCCTGCCCTTCTGAGGCAGCAGCTGAAGGTCAGCAGGCAAGGGCACCAGAAACAATACAAGATTGATTACTTATGTTTCTGCATCTGAATTGTGCATTGGGCCGCAATGGATGAGACTTATACGCTTAGGCATTTATAATGTAGTTATCAGCACATGATTAAGTATTAGATGAGCTAGGTCCCTGCAATCCCACTGTTGTTATTGGAGATCTAGTCAATGTAATGATATATTAATTCAGTCCCTTATAGATAAGCACCTCTTGCGATACAAAGTAGTGCCCAAGGGTGTCCAAGACACCTGTAAAGAAATGGCAAAAATAACAGGACAGCTAACTAAAGACCTGGTGGATTATGTGAGGACATCTTAAAGAGAAGCATCAATTCTTTCGTTTACACAAATAAGTTATGCTGAGTGGAGACTGAAGATCTATTCAGCTGAACAAATGCATCTTAGACATTTCTGGGAGTATTTCTGTGTACGTAGATATAACCAGACTCTGGGGCTCAAAATGCATGAATGACATTTTTATATACTGAAAGGAGAAATGGAGGCTAAAAATAAGTTTTTTATAGGCTTAACTGAAATCATTAGGGAGAAATTCTGGAAATTTGAAAGTAGGAGTAACCCGGATGAGAATAATTTTGAAATAAAAGAATTCCTGATCCTTGTAAAGGAAAGAAAGCAAAAGCAAACTAATGACAATAGACAATAGACTCTGTAGACTCAAAGGAGCTCTGGGAAGCAAGGTGTCATAGGAAGGAAGTCTAAGGAATAAGATGGTTTAGAGAACTGGTGATTCCTTAACAAAACAATATTAGGGACACAAAGACAAAGAATTGCTGTGAAGAAGAATTACAGGAAATGTAATGAGATTAAATGGAGTAAAATGTAGGATCTTGACCTTAAACTAAAAAAAAAGGGTACACAGAAATTACATAGTAGGCTAAATTACTAAAGGAATAGAATTGCTACATAAAAGTAATGAAAGGCTAAGAATTACTAATTGAGCAGTAGCAAAATATTAGCAAAATCAGAAAAGCTAAGGCACAAAATGAAATACCTCAAGCCAAGGACATTACAAGAGAACCAAAATGGTATTCTTAGTGTATTAGAAGAAAAAAAAATCAACAACAAAAGAGATAGTTCATTACACAGTGAAGAAGCAAAGCTATTGAAGATTATGCTGAATGGCTGAAATGTTGAATCAGTTTTTACTTTTCTTGAGACTACTTTCAACTGTGATCAGATAACTAAAACAGTGGGGGGATCTGAACTGTACATACAAAAAATTGTAATAAAGTGCTCTGGTAAGTTTAAAGACCTCAAATCATCTTAACATGATTAATTCACCCTTGGGTACTAAGAGAACTAAATAAAATAATAACAGTTATCAGGAAGAATTCAAAGAGAAAAAAAGGAATACAGAAGGATAAACTTAGTGCCTATTTTAGAAAAGATATAAAGGACAGATAACAAGAACCTGAGTAACATAAAACAATGTCAAACAATTTCCTTCTACAAAAACACAACAGGGTTTTCAGGAAAATACGAAGAAATACGTACTTTATATTTTGAATTTATTAGGATTTTGACAGTGTTTCTCATACATGTTGTAAGATATGAAATTTACAGAAACATATTTTAGATGAAACTTCTAAAAGGGTATAAAACTGGGTAACTCTCAGAGATGTTGCCGGGGTCTTTGTAATAGAAAATGAGATAGTGGTTATGGTAATTTGCAGCATTAGCAATATCATGCTGTTGTGAAGAAACAAATATTCAGCTGATATATACGTATACAAATATTACTGCAAAATATATACTGTATCAAGGTTGGACTGAATACCTGAAGAAGGATGAAGGCCAACAATTTAAAAATGTCTTTAGGAAAACAAAAGGCATGATCAATGGAAGCTTAGGAAACAAAAGACCAAAATAAGACCTAATAGGTTTTAAATAAACGAAAGAGCTGTTAAAATAGGAGGAATTAATTATTTTCCATGTTCAAAGAATATAGAAGTTGCCATTGAAATCGATCACTCCAAGAGGTATTTAATTTCAACATTTAAGTGAAACCTCCTAATCAAAACTGTAGTTAATGGGCAAATTAGCTTGCCCAGGGATGTTGTAGAGTTTCCTGCAAGAGACATATACATACATAATAAAATGGCATAGAAGAATACCTCTTTTGAATAGCTCAGATATAGTTGATAGTGAATTTAAAGGCAGGAATGCATCCTTGATCTCCTTCATGCGTTTTCCATTCTTTGTGTCTGCAAAGCAGATATTCTTATACGCCTCAGTTCACCTTATGTAATTGGGTGGAACAGGATTTACTGAAGCAATGTTACAGAGATGAATTGTATGGTGGTAAACTTCTTTGACACTTCAGATGAAAACTGCTGCATAAGGGCAAAATATTATATTGTATTACTAACTCCATGTATCACAGACATTTTGGGATGAAAGCAAACTGTAAACAAGGTCATCAGACCGATAATCTTTGCAGACCTTTCTCCACTCTGTCAACCTTATTTAGAATTTGCTCAGTGTGTGCATTTGGAACTGCTGAGTTTCAAGAACAGTTCAAAATAATCTTGCTCCTCCACAGTAGGTGTTTGTTGCACTGTAATGTTTCTTAAATATTATTGAAGAAAAGAACAAAGGTTTGTCTACTTGAGTGTCAGATTTTCCACTGAAGATTAGCAGCTTCCAAAAATGGATTAAAACAAAAAAGAATATAAAAAATTGCATCACTGAGAATAAAAATGTACAGTAAGTTTCCTTATAACTTCTGAGCTGATCAAAGCTATATGAGTGTAGAAAATAATCTTTATTCACAAGAAGTTTGTTGGATAACGTAGAATCATGAATAATATTGAAACAGAAATCTTACTTGAGGATATTCTATTGGAAAATATTCTCTTATATGTTCTTTCTACACAATCTTATAGAAGGAAATAAGACTGAATTTCAGTTATTCAAGTAGAATTAGCACATATTTGCAATGCTTTTGTTTTCAAATTGGACATTCAATAGTATGAATCCAATATAAACAGTGGCAGATGGAGGAAGAAGTTGCTATGACCTCAGAGAAGAAAGTAATGCAGTAAAGAAACAATGGCAGTAAGATGCTTTTCATGCAATCTGTCTTCATAGTTACAGACCAAAGTATATGATCCTATGATTATTTAGTAACAGCTCTGCAGATGACATTCTTTATCAGAGGACAAATGCTGCTAGTTGAGTTCTCAACCAAAAGTAAACAGTTCATTTTCTTTATACAAACATTATTGCTAAATCTTATCCAGTTTAACACAATTCATCAGCTACTCAGACCTCTAATGGTAATTTTCTTCTTTCCTTATATGTGATTCCATGAAAAATAATATCATCCCATAAAGAAGTTGCATTATACATAGGGGTATAATACTTTTATTTTTACTAAAATGCCTTAAAGTCTTTCTTTTTCTTGAAGTATAAAAATGAAAATCGCTAGTTTTCACTTCTTTTAAGTGACAGTAAAAGTGATGGCACATAACTGGATACCAGTTTAGTGTCATAATTAATCTTTCCAATATTTCCCTTTACAGACTTACTATCAAAACGTTAATAATAGCTGGAGTTCTGGGAATGCATCAGAAACTTTTTAGGGAAGGTTGGAATTTCCTGTTGCTTTTTTTTAAAGCCTGATATTTGCAAAAACATTAACCCCCTTCTCATTCAAGAATTAGATGGCAACTCACTTCTCTGGGGTTTTAAAAATCTCTTGTTGTGGTGGGACAGCTTCTAACTTTTAATCTTTGGTGGCTTATGTTTTGAAGTTTTTGGAAAATATGAAATAATTGATGAAATGATCAGGTTAATACAAGAAGCACAGTTGCTGGTATGCAGTCTCATATTATTTTGCACTGGCTTTTTTCTGGGAGACTATACTATTAAACTCAAAGTAGCCATTTAGCAACTATGACATAGAAATGTAGTTTTCTCCTCGTGAAAAAAAAACCCACAAATCCTTGAGTTTTTCATAACTTCAGTATTACAGATTATTCCACACCCCACCCCTGAAAACAAGGCCCATTTTCTACCAAACAAGATTTTGATGAGAACTGAATCTCTGTCCTGTTTCCACTCTTGCCAGCACCCTTACTCTCTCTCTGATTTGTCATACAAAGCGGTTTCCACACAGGCCATTCTGTTGAATGATGATTTGCTTTTTGAACCTTCAAACACTGCTTTCAAAGACAGGCAAACAATTGTGGCAGATTTTCATGTTCATTGAATTTTCTTTTTTGATGTCTTATTACAATGTTCATGGTTTTTAGATGTACTCGGTATAAACCTTTTTTGTGATTATCTGCTTTGCTCTGATGTAGTCATCTGTAAAAGCCATTTATTGCTTTATAAAATTTTTCATAATAAATAGTTCTTGGAATCCAGGGTAACTAAGTGTAGCTTAAAGGCCAAGAGTAGTACACAGGTTCTGGATCATACTGCTGAAACTTTATCTGTACTATTGATGCATTTAAAAAGTCAAACTCCTTTTAGAGAAAAATCTTGAATAGAGGACTGGGGTGCTGGGGTGAGCAATCTCTGCATGGCACATTTTATTTAGAAATTTTAAAAGCTATGATGTTCTGGCTCCTGAAATAATGCTCAGATCATCTCTGGAACCTGATTAAAATAATTACTACTCTACCATATTTGTACTGCCAAAATCTTGCTTTCAAATTATATCAAAACTCCTTCATTGTGTTTTATAGATATATTTATATATTCTACATTTATATATGTAATATCTATATTTAAGAATTTTGCCTTTTGAATTGAAGCAGCTGTCTTACAATTAAGCTTGTATTAGCTGTGGAGAGATGCAAACAATGTTCCTAAGTGCTAAATATTTCATAATTGTCCGGGGACGTTTCTTCAGTCATAATATGTGTGTTACCTCATACACAAAACTGAATGTCAAGGAATCAGATTTCCGCAACCACTATAAATTATTTGTGTTTTGCAATTTATTTTCTTCATATCCTGGTCTTAATATTCTTAAAACTGAAAAAAGGTTATATTGTTTCAAATTAGAATGCCTTTGAATGTTTTTTTTTTGCCTTTACCACACTGTGAACTTATAAGACATAAAGGCACATAATAGAAATATTTTTCACTTCTTTAATATATTAAGATTTTGTATTGGAGCAAACACCTGAAGCTTGCAAATGGTGCTTTTAATACAGCTAATTTGCATAACAACGGTACTGTACAATTGAATTTGTTTTAAAAGAGGAATTACTGAAACTTTTATTTTATTTCAGATGTGAAACATTTGACATTATTGTCAAAACCTCTGCTCATTATCATCATAAATAGCAGTCTTTATTTTTTACTTTTTTTTTTAGGATAGATTTTTATGCCAGCAGTGACTTGGCAAGGAATTTTTTAAATTTCTCAGGCGCTCAAGATCGTGTATTCTGTCTGGGTAAGTATTGTAAATAGTGTAATAGCTCTGTTTGCAATCATAATACTACATTGAAATTTAAGGTCAACTTGGATTTGAAAAATGTAATACAGGGTATAAGAAAGTAGTTGTTTGCTTAGAGTTTTTTGCAAGTACCTTTGAATATAGCATTTAATTGCTTTGGAAGGTTTTTTGAGAACTGTCCTTTTTTTTAAAGCTTTGGAAGGATGGGTTTGTGTTAACTTGCAGGAGTAAATGGAATTGTTAACACCTATAAAATAAGGAAAACATTGTTTTGATCCACCATAGGTGTTTGTGATATTCCATCATTGCGGAAGAGACAAAAAAATCCTTCTCTGAAGTTAGACATAGGTGAAACAGGAACATAACTTTTCATTTGGAAAAAACTGTATTTTTGAATGAGAGTCTCACAGCTATATATACTGTGAACAGCTTCTTTTTCTTCTTAAAACAAATGCTTTGATTAGAACTACCGGAACTACTAAGACATTAAATAACAGTCTCCAGTTTTCTTTTTTTTTTTTAATGTCTGAGGCCTAATACAGTGATGTCACAAGCTGTACCATGACATACATAGGTTAGACTGTCCAAAAGGCATAACAAAGATGATATATAACAAAAAATTGTGCAGATAGAACAGGTTGATCATTATTAAGGAGAAAATGGCTGAGAGAATTCTCAAAGAAAATGGGCTTGAGGGACATATCAGAGATAGATGATCATTCCAGTGGTAGGGGAAGGGTGACATCAGACTGGGAAAAAAGGCTAAAGTGACATGAATGAGAGATGAGCAGGCAGACAACAGGCAAGTGAAGGCTAATTATGAAAAACTGAGAAAAAATCATTTAGAGGAGCTACATGCTGAAACTTAAATATAGCTTACATTCAACACGTAAGATACACAAAATTTATGAAACTAGGGGTGTGGTGAGAGTAAGAAGTTTGAAATAAGTAGCTTTTGGATAAATTTAAGGAGGCAGGTGTGTAAAAAGTACCAGTAGTCCACTGTAACATTCATACCTTAGTGAAATGTGGAGTTCTGTATCTGAATTTGTGCGTTATGGGGATTAAAAATGGATGCACAGACTTGTACGTAGTTTTTATGCATTAGCAATTTCACAAATTTAAGCCCCCAAAATTCCTAAATTGCATAAATAATTAGCTTTTGCTGGACAGTTGGCCTGACGTTATCTTGAAAAATAGTGCATAACAGTCATGCTAATGTACAGTGGTCAAACGTACGGCGCTTCCTTTTAAAATTCTAACTTTCTTATAATTATTACCTGTCACCTCTTTCCTTTCTACACTACCTATTATATGTATCAACAATTTTCAGGTTGTTCTATAGTTTTAAAGTTGACTTTTCTCTAATTTCTCTGACACTTCTCAGGTTTGAGTTCTGATTTTCTTGCCAGCACCAACATGTTCCAGAATATCTACAGCTTCAATCCCTTTTAGATGTATAATTTCTGTTATTACTCTAACTGCCACTAGTATGACACACAGATATCAGAGCTATAACAGAGCTTCAGCAATTATATGATACAGAGCCTGAATAGCCCCAACATTACCAGTCAGTCATGGGAGGGAGGATCAGCATGAAGCCATGATAATGCCACATACACCAGTAGACGGAGACCACAGACACTACGGTAATGCACATAACTGCGTATTTTCCTGTCTCACTTTGAGAGGAATTCAGATCAACACTAAGATACCTAAATTCAGGTGTCACTTTTATATTAGGCATCTATGCTCCTATTACAATCAAGAGACCTAGGAAAAGATTAAATCTTTTTATATGTTGCAGGTGTTCTGCCTGGTCACCAGTTGCTGCTCAAAAGGGTGCATGACCTCCGTAAGTCTTGTGTCTTCCAGCCAGATACCTTAGATTTTTGTGCAGATGTCTTAGACTCCCCAGAGAGTTTCAAATGACGATATAAATATCAACTGAATCCCATCCCTAACCAATAAAGTCAATGGAGATGAGAGGATAATTCACCTTACTCTCAAGCAAACATCTTGGGTTCAATGCTATGACCCACAAACCTGTGTCCAGAGCTATGTCCTACAGTAGCCAGGACATCTACACAAGTCTGCCAGATGTGACACAAAACTGGTGGGAGACATGCTCTTCTCTGGCAGCAGCTGGGGGGTTGGCACGATACCTTAGGCATCCCAGATTTCTGTATTCAGACACTAACTTGCTACGCATGGGCAACTGTACTGAGTGTCTAATAGCTGAATTGTGCTCTAAACTCAATTAAGTGTATTGCTTAGGTATCCTTTGACTTTGCTAGGCACTTTGGCATGCTCACGTATAAACGTCCAAACGCAGGCGTGTTTATCTTCCACTGAATGTTTAGCCTTTCTCCTAATAACTCCATTTAGTATTGCAAGAGAACATATAATCTCTCACCTACAACTTAACAAGCAATGTTTTTCTGTATGCCCTTAAAAAGAGCTGTTTAGAGGAGGCTATAAAAGGGACTTGTAGGAAAAAAAGAAAATATCTTTCCACTGCTAATTCCACTTTGAAACATTGACCTTTCAGTGTAGAAGTGAAGAGTCAGTCTCTTTACAGTCTTGCACTTTGGTTTGTCACCAGTTTGTTTTGAAAATGTATGATGTGCATACATGTGTGTTCTAAATTCTCAGGACTCTCTTTTAAACAGAGAAACATTTTCCCACCCAGCTCTTTTAGAGTGATTAGCTGTTTATCATGTATTATAACAATTCAGCAATGGTTTAGAAAGTTGGGGTTTTTTAACCCTAAGTCCTCAATGACAAGAATGACAGCTTCATAATTCCCCCAGAGAAGAACAGGAGCTTATTGAAAAACAGGTTCTAGAAGGTGGAAAGGAATATTTTCAATCGCTGTAAGAGCCCAAAGTTCTAATTTATATACAAATGCATATGTATTTATGTAACCTCACTGAAATAAATGACCAGCAAATGCTAATGGCTGTGATCTGTTTTTCTCCCTACTCCCTCTTTATCTCTGAAGGATTGCAGGGTAGCATTGCGTTAAATTACTTTCCATATACTTATTCTTCTGGGACCTAATCAAACAGAGCCCATGTCTCTAGGCTTAAACAGTGAATCTCTGCTAGTGTTGTTGGAGTGTTGACTTCCCCATTAGTCAAGCTCACGGCTTTGGAAGCATAAAATGTTGCTAAACAGCACTGCTGGGCTGCAGAGGACTTCGCTGCAAATGAACCTGCCGCAGTGTTAGAAGGAGGAAATATAATTTGTATGCATCTGGTTGAACCTGATAGGAAGGTAGGCTGAGGGGCCTTGTGATTTTAAAAAGGTGTTGGGAGTTAACAAGGTGTTCTGGTCTCAGCTGGGATGGAGTTAATTTTCTTTCTAGTAGCTGGAATAGTGTTATGTTTTGGATTTAGTATGAAAAGAATGTTGATAACACACTGATGTTTTCAGTTGTTGCTAAGCAGTGTTTAGACTAAGTCAAGGATTTTTCAGCTTCTCCTGCCCAGCCAGCGAGAAGGCTGGAGGGGCACAACAAGTTGGGAGGGGACACAGCCAGGGCAGCTGACCCAGACTGGCCAAAGGGATATTCCATACCATGTGACGTCATGCCCAGTATATAAACTGGGGGGAGTGGTGGGTGGGGGGATCGCTGCTCAGGGACTAACTGTGTATCGATCGGCGGGTGATGAGCAATTGCATTGTCCATCACTTGTTTAGTATATTCCAATTATTTTTTTATTATTATTATTAATATTGCCATTTTATTATTATTATCATTATTATCTTCTTCCTTTCTGTCCTATTAAACTGTTCTTATTTCAACCCATGAGTTTTATTTTTTTTTTCCCGATTCTCTCCCCCATCCCACTGGGTGGGGGTGAAGTGAGTGAGTGGCTGCATGAATAGGACCCTTCTTCCTTCTCAGAAACACAAGTAATTGACTGCTAGAACTGCTTCTGTTGTGGGTATTGATCAGTGACAGTTAGAGATGTTCTTTACAATCACTCGTCCTGTGAGGCCTAATTAACAAAGGCTGGCTTGCTGAATTAGATAAAACTCAATGTCCACTGAAATTAATGTGATGCTGTCTAAGCGTCCTTCAACTATTAAGGGAAAATCAAGTTTAAGTGGAAGAAACGAGGGAAGTCCTGTTAAGGGCTAAAACAATTGTGGCTGGAAAAGTGGATTAAGATCACAGTTTTGCAAGGACAAGGCAGAAGCACAAAGACACTCTTATAAAAAAGTGCCTCTTTTTCTTCTTCTATTTTAGATGGTGTTTATGCTATTTACTACCAAAGAATTTTTTTTTTTTTTCTTTCTGGGAATCACCTAATTGCAGAAGAAGTAGAGACTGAGAAATTAGAGCTTTTAAAAATGAAATTATTTCTTGGTGATCCTTTACCACCCAGCATATCTCTGGATATTACCTTGCTGGGTGGTCAAGAAACTGAGGTTCAGTATTTTGCATTTTGCTGTAAAAGTAGAATGAGTAATTGTAAAAGAAGGAACATGACTAAAGAAAGGATTTTTCTGGAGCAAGAAAAATTAGTATCACGGAGACACGGAGAACAGTTTCCTTCACCCCTCCTGTCAGTTCATGGTATAGAGTCCTTTGCTTTAGGCTAGGACAAAACCAGTGACACAGGTTTTCCTGAAGCCACCAACTCTACAGCTTCCAAGCTCAGAGGCCTAGATTCACAGCAGAACCAGGAGACTAAGTCTGCGTTTAACCTGCAGGGCCAGGATGGGTTGTGAGCTCTGCAGTGTTAGTCCCCGTTATCATCTAACCAGGTGTTAGGTCCTGTGTTATACCCAGATTTATAAATCCGCTCTCAAAGGAGCCCAACCAGACCGATTAATCACAGCCAACAAAACCTTCAACTGCATACTTAAGAAATCCACTTAATAAAAAAATAATGCTTATGTCACAGTATAGTACAGGATCTCAAAATAGAAGAAAAGGGTCATATGCAAAATTAAGTGGGCTTTCTTACGCTCATATGTTTAGTTCAGAGCTGGTTCTACCCGAGCTATTAATTATCTTTCATGTGGGCTATTCAGCAGTGTATGTTTTCTTAGATAAACTGTTTATTTTGTATCTCACCCATTTTCACATAACCTCTTCATATGTGGACTGTTTATTTTCTCAGATAATTTTTCTATCTGTGAATGAAATCAAGGTATTTTTTTATCAGATACATATTTGCCTTCTTTTAAAACATGGGATCTTTGACATGTTTTTTTCAAGTGTGGTTTAAGATAGCTTCAGTGTGTATTTGCCAAGCATATATTCTTCTGCATTCCCAGATTTCCTATTTACCAGCTCCCAATTTCCTGGAAACTGATGTCACGTTACAACAGTTAAAGAATATGAATGCATGTACAGTGCCTTTCTAACTACTTCGTATTAAAATCTTAGCGTCTCTCAATTTATGGTACTTTTAAAGGTAGTTATCAAGCTTTTTCACTTAAATTTATTTGATTTTCATCAGGCTACACCACCTGGACTCCTGAGATTGGTAGGCTTCTTTTCCCATGGATGATGAGAGTCATTAGAGGTAGAGCATAGCTCTGGAAATGTCTGTTCAGAGCCATATGCCCTGAATCCCAGCTGCTGTCAGGGACAAATCCACAGATGTACTGCATAAGGGGAAGGGAAGCATACACTTCTATTTACACGCAAAAATCAGTAAGATTATTCATAGAAGTAACATTTAGGTCAGTGTAAATACTTGAGTCTGAAATAGAGAGACCTGTAAGCTAAGGATGAAGGAAGTGTTGCTTCAGGAAAACTCTGGCTCTGGAGAGACTTTGATATCCAGTGACAGCAGCTGAAGTTTTTATTGTACTCTGGGGAAGACTATTTGGCAGAATGCCCCAAAACCTCATGCTTTCAGAAGTCAGTATTTTTGAGGCATACACTGGGTAGACCCAAAGTCTACCAGCTATAAACTAGTCTCCTTTTCCTTTCTTTGATTTTGGTGACAGTTAATGAAATCTGAGATGTCTTAAATGATACTTCATCTGCTGGTTTACGGTAATTGCTTACCATCAGTGAGAAACTTTGAGAGAGGAAGGAGTGAATGTCTCATCATCTTCAGGATACAATAAATTAAAAGTAGTGCAACTTGGAAATTGAAAACTGTCATAATTACCCACTATCAACACCTTTTTTTCTGTCTGTAATTGTTGTCCATTCATGTGTAAAATCCTCAAAGCTTAATTTGGTGGAAAGTATCTGCCTTTTTGACAGGATACTGGAAATAGCAGAGCTGAGAGTTTCAGTTGCTTCGGCCTTCCTATAACTTTTTGAGAGAAAGATCTCAACATTGGTGACAGGATAAGCTTTGAATCTAAGAGATTGCCCATGAACTACAGCACAAGAATCACTTCAGTAGATCTCTGTTGCTCATAGGGTCAATGATATAAGCTATAAGGTTATGTACATCAATGCACATCGGTTTGCTTAATATCCACAAGCATTCAAACAGCAGTTAGTCTTTTAAACACTTTGAAAAATGATCTGCTCTGTTCTGTAAGTAGGGGAATAATAGAGATGCTAGCTGTCAAATGACAGCAATTTACACATCCTCTTCCGTTCATACTGTCATTTGTCAGAATCGGGTTTTTGTTGTATGTAAAGTGGTTTAGATCAATAGCTAGAAATCAGCTTGTATTGCATTGATTTGCTGAGCAGATTATGTATGAAGATGACAAGGAGTTATGGCTGTCACAGACCAATCTCTAATTGTCTAATGGATTTAACACTTTTCAATCAATTCTGTGAATGCAATAAAGTATCAAAAGTATTTTAAATATTTTTGCAGTGTGTTCAGTGACAATAAGAATACAATCTGAAGAGCTTAAACTAGAATCATTGGCATGAGAACATAGTTTTTATCTTTTAATCATCATTTAGTAAACAATTAGTAAGTCAAAGATGTACAGAAAGCAAACTTGTGACTTGGTATTACATTTTTAGAAGTGTGTGGCTAAACAACAGATACAGAAAGAAAAATCAGCAAAGAAATCAGCAACTAGAGAGTTCTATGGCAAACATAAGTTAAATAATGGAAACGTGGGAATATGTAGCATAACTGGTGCTTCATTTGTGATACAGTATCTAAGCTCCATTTGTTCACTTCGTTTTATTAACAAACCTGTACCCATTCTCAGCTCACAGCAGTTGAATAAAATGCTGCATCTAAAATGAAGACTGTGTTTCTTTTTCTTCTAATTTTTGTCTTTTCATTGCCAAGTGTTTCTTTTTTTTCTCCCCTTTGATATAAATGTACAAAAGGAATTACTTGAATTGAATCAACTGGAATATTCCTCATATTTTCCTGAAATATGATATGATCTTTGTGGTTTTAAACACTGGGTTAATTTTGTATGGCCTAGCCCATATAATGTAATATGTTGTAAGAGAATAAGGGAGTAGACACTGGAATGTCTTAGATGATGCCGGTCAGCCTTTTTATGCCACATCTAGAAGCACAAACTATTCAGAAAAGGGACTGCATCTTCCATCTCTTCAGGAAAGAAAAGAAAGACGCCATAAAACCTGATGAAATTTACTTGAAAGAAAAAGAATTTTTGAACATACCTGAATCAAAAGACCTCAAAAAACAAAGACATCAATTAATAGTAAAAATTTGTGACAATTTGAGTTTAATTGGCACATCTGTTCCTTATGTTAGTGAATATAAATAAGTATTCAGATTCTATGTTTTCAACCTGTTCTGCTATAGGAAGATATAAACCAAAAAGATGTGCAGTGGGAATTTTATTCATTGTGTAGGTAACAGTTTGCAGTGATGGAAGCCTGAGGGTGACATTACAGAGATGTGTCATAACATTACAGGAGAACATCAGACTTTATTAATTGGAGATAATGAACCATTACTATAAGAAGATTTCTTGTACCTTCTTCCTGATATGTATGAGATTGCAGTACTGGATCGTGAGGGAAAACAAGCCCAAATGACAGAATTGTATAGTCAACACACACTATTTTATAAACATATACATATATTTATAGTTATATTTAATCATATCCATATCTGTATCCATCTAATTGCTACAGAAGTTTTTTCTTTGTAACTATGTGACGAAGCGAGCTTCCCTCTGGGCAAGTCAGGTGATTAGGCCTGTCCTGGTCCTGGAGGGGAAGAAGACTGGGTTTGTGTGGATTGGCCTTGTCCCACTCTTCTGCCACGGGCATGTGTGTCAGTGGTGGGATGAGCCGTGGTAACCCTGCCTCACTTTCAGTGAATTTCATCTGATTCCACCTGATCGAAGCGAGCTCTTATTTCATAGCAGGATCAAGTACGGATCAGATAACTATCTATTGCATGGGGTTAAAAATAGGTCAAACATGGAGTAAAAAGCAGGTTTGCATGGGCTTATTATGCTATATTCTGAATTTGCAGCTTATATCCTCTTTTAGAGATAGCATGCTGCATTAAATCAGTGTGATGTAGGTTTGGCATTGCCTCTCAAATTAAATATTACCCTTACAGTGCTTCTAAGGCCTCATTTAGGTATTGAAAGATGTGTATTTTTAACTCACATTAAATAACAGTTAAATTTGTTTATATAAGAGTCCAAGTGAAAGCCAACAGAAGAATGTGGCATTGAGCTTAAATTGTAAGTCTGGATGAGAAAATAATCTGTCCTCATCACTTTTGTTTTATCTTTAGTTAGATAGCACAGGTTGACTATCTCAGTTATGATATATCTTTTAGAAAATATTTCTGATATATCTGTCCAATGTTTAACTAGTACAGCAGTGTTTCAGAATTCTTGATAAAGTCTCATAAATTCAGATAGTTAACTGGGACATTTGACCAAAACTAAACACAACTGTTAGAAGCCTCTAGACTCCAGTCAGAATTATCTCCCCTTCATTTTCATGCAGACAGCATTTTTCTTCAGAGTTGGTTAGTTATTTGTTTTGTTACACTATGACTGCAAGGTCCACACATAACCTGTAACTTCTCTCTAAACCAGTTTTGAAGAATCAAAGGGATATGAGTCATAATAAATGAAGGTTCAAGAGTATTTCTTTTTTCTTATATGTGGTTCTCACTTCTGTTACAAGTATTTTTGAAATATGAGTTCAGTGAGCAACACAATATGATGTATGCTATGTTTTAAAAATGCAAAAATATAGATGATTTCATGGGTATCTAATTTGAAATCTGGCATCCTTCTACTCAAAGGGAAAATTAGTGTCTGTCTGATTTTCTCTTTGGAAAAGTAACATATTGAAATATTTATCTTAAATTATTTTTGGAAGAAATGTTGGATTATAGGATTGTACCTAGATGATTTTTCCTGAATTTTAGCAGTATGGGCTGAAAAACTAAAAGTAAAATACATTTCTGTAAATAGACAAATACCTCTAAATATATGTTTCAAAGTTATGTTTTTGTCAAGGGCACTTGTAATACTTGATCTTCAGACTAGGAATGCTGCCTGGATCTATGTGTGTGTCAAAATTATTATCTTCAATATGCAAAACCAGAAAGACAATCTCTGTTTGAAACTTGAAATGACAAATTTCTACAGGTTCCCTCTTCCACCTATGTTCCAAGACTATTGCACTGCAGCTCCTATGAAAAGCAGTCATCTCATACCCAACATAGCTGAGGGGAAGTGTTGTACTAGATTTTTATCATATTTTTTTCTTTGGATTTTCTGCTAGAATACCTATTTTTATCTTCTGCCATAAAATAACTGAACAATATGAACTTATGTAAAAATATCTCACTAATGGTGCTCTTTGTAAGTTTCATAATTGCACTAAGAAGAACACATTTACAATGCTGAATAGTTCTTAAGACATTGCCATGCATGAAAATTATTCATATAGTAATACCTTTTCATTGCTTGTGGACAGGCCCTTAAAATCTTACTCATGAAAATAAAATAGAAACCAAGTAATAACATGTGAACTTTGTGACCATTAAGCATTTATTTTCTCTAATACTCTGGTTTTAACAAGTAGCTGTTAAATACATACATGCTGTCTGTTTTCTGCAATTAAAAAAAAAAAAAGAAACAAATGATCAATACATAGAAAACAATCATTGGTGTAAGTTAAATGATGTCATTATTAAGAGTTGTACAAAATTATAGTGCAAAATTATCAATAACATATAGCAAGAAGTATGTATGCAGTGAAACAATGGAAAGAGGATAGGGAGAAGGAAGTATGGCAAATGAGATAACAGAATAGGATAAACTATGAAGTTAGGAGGATAGAAAAGGAAACAAAACCTAAAAAAGATGGATTTTAAGGAGTGCAATCTATTACAGAGACTGTACAGGGGTTTTATTTTGAACAAAACAATCTTCTTCAAAAGCTTTCCCTAACAGGTTATTTTATTTATTTATTTATTTATTTATATACACATTTCATTCATTGAAACTGGCTAGTTATTGAATACCCTTGGAAAGCAGAACCTTTTAACACCTTTTAAAAGGACCTTGCATAGTTTTCTTTTCTAAGGACATGTCGGATCCTCTCTACTTCTATGCTGCTTAGATTCTTTACATAACTTTGGAATGAAGGAGAGACAACTTTAGCATCTCTAATAGGATCTTCTGACATATGCAAGATTATCTCTGCTATCCAGAGCCAAAACAACAGGGAACATATTCCAGTCTTTTGTGTCTGAATGATCATAGAAATCATAGGATAACTGAAGCAGGGAGGGACCTCAGGAGGTCTCTGTGAACCCCCCACCAAGTCAGGACCAGCTCTGGGGTCAGACCAGGCTGCTCACAGTTTGGTCCAGTCAGTGCCTTCTCCAAGGACAGAAATAGTACAAAATCTTGGGGCAACCTGCTCCACTGCCTCACTGTCCTCATGACAAAAATTTACTCCTTATACCAAGTCTGAATCTCTTTTGCTGCAACTTATGCTTGTTGTCTCTCAACAACCTCCCCTGCACCACTGTGAGGAGCCTGACTCTGGCTCCTCAATGACCCCTTGTAAGCACAGGGGGGCTGTTAGGTGCCTCTAAAGCCACCCCTTTTCCACGTTGAACCAACCCAGCTCCCCCAGCTTCTACTCATGTTGCAAGTGCTCCAGCCCCACCACCTTAGGGGCCCTCCACTGAGCTCCCTCCAGTATGTCCATGTCTTTCTTGTGTTAGGGCCCGCAACTGGATGCAGCATCTAGATGTGGTCTGACGAGTGCCCCATACAAAGGGATAATCCTTTCCTTTGCTCTACAGGCTGTGCCACTGTCCATACAGCTCCTGAGCTGTTGGACACCTTTGCTGCCATGGCACACCATGGGTTCATGTTCAACTCACTGTCTACCACCACCCCAAAGGCCCTCCTGCAGAGCTACTCCCCAGCCCTCCCTGTCCCCAACCAGTGTTTTTGCAGGAGCTCTTCCTCCCCTGGGGCAAGACTTGACATTTGCCCTTGTTGAACTTCATGGGGTTCCTGTTGGCCAGTTCCTCCACCCTCTCTGGGTCCCTGTGGGTGACAGGTCTGCCCCCTCTAACATATTAGCCAGTGCATCCCATTCCCACCCCGCAGTTCGGTGTCACTGTCACTATGTGATGAGTGTGTTCTTCACCACTGGCTCAACATCACTGGTAAAGGTGTTAAATGGGACAGGTCCCAGGACAGACATGTGTGTGGTCCTGTGCCACTGGACCATGGTTCTCTGGGCCCAACTATCTGATGAGATTATTATGTGTCTGGGTGCCCACCCATCCAGACTACAATGACCTAAGCTGGATGTGAGAACGCTGCAGAAGGCAATGTCAAAAACCTTGCTAAATTCAAGGTAGAGTGGACAACCACTGCTCCACCTTTGTCCACAAATCCAGTCATTTCACCACAGAAGTTAGTCAGAATTATTTATCCCCCCCAAATCTATGATGACTGCTCCAAGTACCCATAAATATGCCCCAAGAGGACTTGCTCCATGATATTCCCAGGGATTGAGTGATTCCTGGGTGGATCGTTGACCCTTTCTGGAGGTGGGTGCAACGGTTGCCTTTCTCCAAACTTCAGTCACTTCCCTCAATCTCCATCAACATGTGATAAATATTCTGAGAGTCATGTTAGAATTGCAACCCAACTTTTAGCATTTCTTTTAGTTTCTTCTCTAATTTTTATTTCTGATTACAGCTTGCAAATACTATCTTCATATCTGAGACTTCACACTTGGGAGTGTCCAGCTGCATCCCAACCCCTTTTCCAGCTTTGTGTCAGGGTAAGACATGTTCATCAATGCTTATGTTGCCAGTATCTGGGAAATCAGGCATGTGCCTGAATGGAGGCTGTGAAATGTCCCAAGAAGAAGAAATGGCATGATCAGAGGACCATGATTCTTAGGCTGTGTATTTATCAAGTGATTAATCTCCAAAATCCACTGTTTCTTGTTGCATTCATTTTCTGTTTGTGTCCATTCTTACTGGGAAAAACAAGAGCTCTCTAGACTGTATATATGCTTCCCAGCATAATGATATCTTTGTGTCTTGAGTCAAGTGCTAGTCATTTTTCAGACATAAATATTTGATGTTGTTATTATTCATTTACATATACAACTAAAGAAAAAGAAATCATGGACCAAAACCCCCCAAATTTAACAATCCTTTTGAGCAATTTTGAAGTGTTATGGAAAGTTATGTTTTTCTACCCACTTTTATAGGGCTGATTTTTTTTTTCTTTTTTTTTTTTTTAGGCTCTAAATATCTGGGCAATGTGGGTTTTTTTAATGATACACAACACATCTAGGTCAGTTAGGACAGCAGTATGGCTGGCCACAAACGCTTTCAGATTTTTCAACTTCTAAATCCTGTAGTAATGGACATCTAAATTCTTTAGATTTCATAAAATGTCACAGCATACAAGTATGACAATAAAAATTTTATTGAGGCTGTGTATTAAAAAAAATATAAATCAACCAATCAACAGCATTACAGCAGTTGGTCACACAAAAATGAAATAACTGTTTCTTAATATAATCAAATTATTATATAGTCTTTCAAATTTTATAGGGATTTATTCATACATTATGGGCACTGCATTTTTGTTCTCAGGAATCTCAGTTCATACACTCTTTTTACTTAGCTTGTGCTGACACTTCACACATTGAAGCCTTCACTCGTCTCCTATTTGTAGTACATTACTGCAGAACCATCTTACACATAGAATTGGGTGCTAGCACAAAACTGTGAAGGTTTTAACAAAACAAACATATCTGATTTCATTCCAGTCCCTTCTAATTGAAGACTGTAATTTCAGCACACCTAAGTGAACAGTATCTACTTTGGTCTGTCATCATGTCTGGCTTGGTGGACCCCTGCAGCTTTATTGTGCTGATAAGAAACTGATCTTAGTTGTGTTCTATTAATTTTCAAAAAACATTTACCTCTACTACCCAGCTACCCATAGGAAGTTTCACTCTGGTACCTACAAACATTGGCCACAGAGACCATCTAGATGGCTTTACAAAATATTTTCTCAAAGGACCACATCACACACAGCGAGGAGTTAAAGCACAAGAACAAGCGCAAATAAACTCATGTATTTATATCTTTGTATAAAGATTGCTATCTCCATCAGAGCTAAGGTCAATCTGTCTGCCTAAAAACTCTTCTTCAGGGTTTGTACCTCAATCCGTCTACTCTCCCTGGACTAGCACTGAGGACAGAACCTCGTTGCCACCTAGATGGAAAACTTCTAAGTATTCAGAAAGCTTTAATCTTGGGCCCTCAGTTTTGGCACTCTACCTATGCAACTTTACCTGATGAGTGCAAACAGCATCTTCCCAAATCATGCCCTAGCCATGTCTCTCAATCTTGTTCTAGTTATATTTTCGCTTGTAACTCACTACAGTCAAATGGAGGAATACGAAGAAAGTAAACCAAGGATATGCAGTGCAAAATTAGTGCTGATGCCTTCTATGCCTTTGTAGCCTTCAAGTGTGTTTAAAATAAAGGACGTGTGGGCACACAGTTGTCTACCAACTGTTCCCAGGACCGTGTAGAAACCCACCGGATTCTGCTCCATAAATACTAGGGCAAAACATTTTGCCTGATTATCAAATGAAGTGTGGAGCTTAGAGAGAAGTTCTACGTCTCCTACTTTGCAGGTGCACAAGAAGGACAGTCAGAAACTGGCCAAAATAATGTTTGATTCTGTCCTTTGCTACTGCAATATTAATAGTTACTATATTTTTTTGACAGATTTAAACAGTGTAGATAGTCCCTCCGAATGCCTAATTTCTCATTATACTGCCTCATTCTGTCCTGAACTTTACAACATAGAGTTAGTAGAGTTCAGACAGCTCCTGTCACCAAGATAACAGCTGTTTCACCATGTATTCATCAAGCAGTTCTACATAATGAAATCATTCATTAATCTGGTTAAATGTTCTTTTTTTTGGACATCCTCCACCTACACAGACTAGTTCCTGTGAAATGGTGGCTGAAAGTAGAAATAATGATAGCTACAAGGATGACTGACACATCAGCCACATCAAATTTTTTTCTTTCTCTTTGCACCGTGTAGTACTAAACTACAGGTAAGACACTTAGAATTAAATCATAAACCTAAAACTTTTCATAAAGACAATTTCTGGTACTATATGGCGTGTCCATGCGATCATCATCAGTCCTAAAATATAAATTTTGTGATAATAGATTTTAAAAGAGTTGAATACTAAACACTACGGTTTAGTTCCTTAGCATAAAAATCTGCTTTTTTTAAAGGGTGACTTTTAAATAGTTGATAAATATTTCATGCTAGTTCTACTTGTTCTGTAGTACTCCTCCTCTTCTAGTGCAGATGAGGTTTGTCAGTATAACACTTGGTCTGAGAAAAGATGGTGTAAAATGTAGCTCTTGTATGACAATCTTGCTCGTCAGAATGTGAGAAAGCATTTGTGAAAAACATATCTATATGCGTTTACATTTCCTCCTAGTTCTTAAAACATTTACCATATCTTGAATTAAACAAATTGAAACATAATATGTTAAAATTAGCAATAATTATTTTCAAGAAAAAAAATCCAATCATACAATGTATTTTCATATGAGTAGGTTCTAGAAAAAGTTTTCAAGAACTTATTAGAAAAGAAAATTTTTTTTCAGAACATCACATTGTTTCACTTTGATGGAATTTTTTTTTTTGTTTTGTGTCAATATTTCCATTTTAATTTGTTTTATAATTTTTCTTCCACAAAATTTTTACATAATTAAAATTTAAAATAGAAACTCAAATTTAAGTGTAGAACTATCTCATGAAATTATGCTTCTATTTTATGGCTGAGTATACAAAATATGCATTGAAGTCAATGAAATACAAAGATTTACATGTGAGGAACAGAAAAACCTTTTGAATATATTGTGTAATTTCTACTTGTGCAGTTGAATATCATATGGGGAGATTTTTTCAGTAGCTGATAGGTGAGAGCAGCAACATATAACTAGCTACATAGGGACCAAAGGACTAAAGTAATTTATTCGTGTTACGATTTCAGCTTCTTCTAGGCTATTGCTGTTACTATTATCAATAGTATTCATCAAAAAAACCCTGATTATTTTGGTTACAAATTATTAAAAAAACATGAATAGCTTTTCAATTTATTATCTGGGAGAATCTACTCACTTCCTATCTCCCATAACAAGGATTTTATTGGTCACTTTTTACACCCCTTCTGACCTGTGTATTTCCATCTGTAAACTAAATCACCACAGAATTGTATTGCTACAACCCTAACACTTCTTTGCTCTAATTTCCAGCTTATGTCTGTTTCTTCTACCACATCTATGACTATTTTATAGTCCTCTACCAAGAAATGTGCCTTTTGAATTTCTTTGTGTACTGTCTTAAGTACACATTATGATTCTATAACTATTAGATAAAATAATAATTAGAAATATAAGCTTTGATCTTCTCCAAGGTATTAGTCATTTTATTCTTAAGGAAAGGGCAAAAGGTAAACTGGACAAAAGTTGGTTCTTTTCAAATTCACTGTCATGTATTTTTTATGTTGGTGCACTTATTTTAGCACTATTATCTTTTAGGTTATAGGAGTAATTTAACTTAATGTAATTGCATTTAAGCCCAAGACTCAAAAAACAGAGTCTGCACGTTAGTTAAGGTGATTAAAAAAGGGGATTGTGTAGAGCACAGATCCATCTTGTTTGTTCTTTATTTTCTCTAGATAAAGCTGCTACAGCACAGAGTGATAATACACCAGAACAAAAAGGCAAGAGCTAGGAAATTATTCTGTTGTAGGAGATGATTCAAGAACTCAGATTCCTGAGACATTAGTATTAAGTGATCAGTTTACTCCTAGAGGTATTAATATAGGTATTTTGGATAAGTGAACATCAGTTATAGAAATACAGTTCAGTGATTAGATATTAAGCAAGGATGGGGGCACCTGATTTCTATTCCCTCATCCTACCTAGACTGTCTTTCTCATTTCAAGAAATTCACTAATTCAGCACACCTAATTCTAGGGAAGCAAACATAGGCATCTTATGCTATTTGTGATAATTCCAGAGGTACCTGAGACATTCACAGAGGGCTGGCAAATATGGCAGGGGACATCCTTGTCCTTCTGGAGGGGCAGCTTAATGCTGGAGAAGTTACTCAGAGGCCTTCAGACCAACAGTAGATGTCTTCATGCTTAGAGATTAAATACCTACTTCAAGCTAGTCATCTGGGGTTCAGTTCCGTTTCTCATACACCCAGTGCCACCTGAGATACCTTGCAATCCTGCTGCTTCCAAAGTCAATGCTGAGGTGATTTGAGGAGGGGGTATCCACACTCCACCACAGCAGCCTACACAGAAGGGCTGAACCACCGTCTAGCAGTGGCTCTGGTTTTCCCCGGCCATGCATGTCGCCTAAATTACTAACTGAAACTGACTGCTTAACTTCCTATATGAATAAAGGTGTATGAGATGAACGCCGTCATCCTTTTTCTTTCCTGGTGTTTCTGTTGGCTATCCTACCTCATGGGTGAGGCGAGAATAAATTCCCTAAAAATCCTGGAGCTGTGGCAGTGATGAATGCAGCATAAATACTTGTGTGAAGCTGTGCTCCTAAGTGAGAATGGGCGACAGATGCCAGATTAAAATGACTTTTCAAAAGAGAAAAAAGGAACAGTCAGATATATGGGTTTATGAAGTTTAGTGCTGAAGATGACTGGCTAAGCTAAAAAAAAAAATAAATTTTTTTTGTTCTGTTATTGTTTTTCCCATATAGATTTTCTCCTGGAATTTGGCTCAGAGGATCACTTAAATGATATCAATATGTGAAACCATTCACATTGCTCAAAGAAACTGGGGTATTTTATGAGTAAGTGGTACTTCATTATACCATTTGCATGTGCAAATGAGGGTATGGTTGTATTTACAGTGCAAATATGTGTTCTCCCTCCCTTTTTAAAAATTTGACCAACTCATTGCAACACAGCTATTAAGTGAGCCCCAAAGGTTAACTGACCATATCAGATATTTTTTGTTTGAAATCATCATTTCCCTTCTTCTAAAGTTTTATGTGTCAAAAGCAGAAAAGCACTCTAACTTTCAACTAATGTAAAGACATTTTAACAGCACTGATGGCAGAAAAGATAAGTACTGGTAATACTGAGGCAATAAGCAAGCCAAAGATGTGAACTCACTATTAAAGATATCAAAGGAAAACAGGATAGAAGAATAAAGTGTACAAATACCTGTGCAGTTGTTGAGGACTACTACATCTGACAATTTTATTAGTTGGTGAATGTGTCATCTCCTCTGTGATGTTTAGTAGCAGAAGACTGCTAGACGCAAACGGTGCAAGCTGAAATCAGTATTCCGTAACAATAAAAGTTGTTAGTGAAAGCATAACACATACCTAGCATGAAATGCAGACTTGGTTAGCTACCGAGAAACTGTGGTCCACTCTGCAAATGAGGACGTGATGATCAGATTTTCATGGTTATTAGGTGGGTTCCATCTCCTGTAACATTGAATATTTGCAATGTAGGTAGCTACATCTGAGCCTGTGATCAGTAATTTCACTGATAGTCTTGGGGACTACCAGACCATTCCAGAGAGTGATTAATGTCACTGTGTTGTAGATACTAAAAGTAAGCAAGATGAGGCACATCTTTGAATAGTTTGTTCCAGACGCCTGAAAAAGGGCATCTGACTAGGCAAGAGAAAAAATGCAAAAGGGTGTTGATGAAAGTGTCCTAGTCTCCTGGTAGTTGTCACACATGGACAAGGCATCAAACAGAAAACAGTTCTATCTGGGTGTATCTACATTAGTGCTTTCATCCAGGGAACCTCTCTGTTGCTCTCTCTTGTGGCACCACAGCATGCTTCTGGGAAATGACAGAGGACTCCCTTTCAGATTAAGCTAAACCAACAGATCTGCTCCAGGCACGTACCTAAAACCCACCAACTGCTAATGTGTACTAACTCTACAGGACTAGCCTAGGGACAGTCTAAGGTGAAACCACAGAAATGTATACAGTGCGTATGTCAAGTCTGTGACACCAACCATTTTGTTGTACAGATCTGCTGCCAATATGATGCCCTAATTGTTACACTATAAACATAACCCTTAAGATCTAGGTCATATAATAATGAGTAAGACAGCTGTTGTATAGTGCTTTAAGTCATACAAATAATTTTACATTTATTATATTCATTCAAGGAATTTTCTTTCTTCAATTTTTCTTCTCATAATTTTTCCATTTTGCTTTCTTGTTGCAGAAAAATGATCACACACAAAGCCACATACACATGTATTTATGTATTTATTTGACTCATTCATAGATGGTTCATTTCTCTCTCAATGCAAAACAATATTTTGATTCTCTATTATAAAAATACATGTTACTGAAAGGAATTCCTCTACAACTGAATGCTTGGAGTTCCACCAGGAATTGCTCATCAGCACATTGCTGCAGCTTGAAAGGGGAATGGGTGGTATGGTTAGTAGCAGACACATAATTTGTGGTGAAAAATAGTGGGAAAATAAAAATAATCCTCTTGACTGTTTCAGTGGGAACTTTTTCTCCATGTTTCCATTAGTTCTAATCTGTCCCTCTATTTTCTCCCTAAATCTCTCTTCCCAGTCGAGCACCTGTTGTATTACAGTGCCTGGAGATGGATAAGCAGTGAGATACAACAGCAGAGAGGGTGAATAATGCATCGCCACCATGCAAGTACCCTTAGCATTTATACAGCAGCTGCTTCAGACAGACTTTTTAAAATGGGATGTGGGAGAGGCATATTTGCTGAGGTGCAGATATCATTCTCAGATCCTACACATACAGTAAAATAAAAATTTTATCAGGCCTTGTGCTTGTTGTAAGTGTAGGATTTAATAACAGTTGTGAAATAAGCACTTATGGAAATAGCCCACCTGTGGTATTTCTGGGACAGCTGGAATTTGCTGGTTAGTTTATTCCAATATTTCCCATTTCAATTTTTGGTTGTTTGGAAGATTGCTTTGATTTGACTTTTTTTTTCTTTTTTTTTTTTTTCCCAGTGAAGGAGTGAATTCCTTTCATGCAGCAATACAAGTGAGTTAGATTTCATGAAAGGAAATTTTGCAAAATTAATGGGGCAATGAGAGGAAATTCGTTAGGTACTTCTAACAAGATCTTTCAGTCTGTCTCCAGTCTCGTAAGTTTTAACTTAACAGACTGAAAGATCTTGTTAGGAGTACCTAATGAAGCAAAGACAGAACAATCTACAAATCCCCCAAACAGAAAACTGTGGTGGACAAGAAAAGACAAGTTCTGCTAAACAAGAAACTGGGTACAGGGACGGCAGAGAGAGGGGAAATGGTAGAGATTTGTATATGGACCAGAAGCCTAAAGGAAATATTTTTACCTTGTATTTATGTCAACAAAAATAAGGATCGGGATTTTTATGATGTCAGTATATAAAAAAGATAGCAGAAATATTAAAATCTATGAAAAATGTCAATACAGTGTAATTATATTTTAGAACATTTAAAGATAAAGATCAAAGTCCTACATAGATTAATACTGTGGAGACCCATAGTAACAGTCTGAAAAGCAAAGACCTAAATATGCAAGAAAGGCAAACAAGAAGATATATTAAGAAAAGATAAATGAAAAAGGAAGGAGTAAGACCCTAAATGCCTCACTCAGTAGATTATTCTGACTCTTTCCAAGGCTAAAAATTCTAGAATGAATGAAAGCCAAGAATTCAATAATTGAGGAGGAAGAGGGAAAAAAACCCCAAACAAGCCATAACTACCAATGTAGACTACTGAATTTTTGTTTTTACCAAAGGTGAAGAATAATAGGAGGAACTTGCCAATGCCAATGTTTTTTCCAAAAATGATTTGGAAAATTTGGAGACAGAAGAATTTATTTCTAAGGCTGCAAATATGCTAGCTTTTGGGTAAAAAAAAAAAAAAAAAAAAAGGAAGAAAAATTATTTACAAAGTATTTTGTGAGACTCACTTTTAAGATTAGGCAAAACAACCCAAAGGAGTATCTCAGGAACATCAGTGGAAGCTCCACTATTACATGGTACAGGATTTGTAAGAAGTCTTTCTTGTACTGGATATGGGCTCAGTAGACTTTTATACTTATTTTCTGTTATTTCACACAGCTTTGGTTAGTGTCAAGACATGGGAATGTTTTTCCTTAAGACAAGGAAACCTGTTCCCTACTGTACAGGGATATTTTTCCCCCCAAAATGACATTGGCATAGCCTCCAGCATAATTTTTCTTTCAGTGACATATGCATTTATAGACAGTGTAACATTTAATTTCTGATTTAAGATACAGATAAGGAATATTGATAGTACTTATTCTTCTCTTTCAAACCCTCAGTCTGTCAAGAGAGAGATAACATAATTGAATATGAAGTCCTTTTTTTTAATAGTAGTGATAACTATCATGACTTTTTTAATCGTAGTGATAACTATCATGACTTCATTGCCTGTGGGTCTCAAGGCGCCTAACCAAATATAACTAAAACAACTACAAGACAAATGATGACATGGTTCAGTAAATTTCAGAGCCCTTAAGAAAAAATGTAGGAAAAAAGCACAACCACCACTCTGGAATGACAGAAACTAATTATTCAGTGAGGAAATCTTATTTTTTAATCATTAACGGTGTGTTATGACCAATGAACATGTTATGCTATAAATCCTTTTAGAAATGGAAAGAACACTGCATGGTTTCCCAAGATGGCGATACGATTTCATAGATCCTTTTAGTTAAAAGATGATTAAGATGAATCATTGTGTAATTTGCACAGTGTTGTAGAGAACAATGAACAAATGAAATGAAATGAACAACAATGAAATGGATTGCTTCACCTTTGAGAATTTTTTAGCAAGCGTTTTGCACCCAAGTGGATTGGTTATGAAATGTCCTTTTTTTTTTTTTTCCCTTTTTTTTTTTTTTGCTTAATCACAGTGTTTGTCATTGTATCATCTGGGGCAAATTCAACTTTTGATAACTACATTCTGCTTACAAAAATCACCAATAGCTTTAAGTTGGATAAAGTATCATTTTTGTATTACCCTGTGTTACTTCAAGTCACATAATCTACTGTTAACCAACTGATATGTTCCACTAAAGAAGTGGCTGGAGTGCTGTGACAAATAAGATGAGTATTAACTGCACAGAGGAAGTTCCATGGAGCTTGACGTTGCTCTTGTAACGTGTTTCAAAAAAGAGCAGGAAAAGACAGTTCATGCAAATCTAGCATTTACATTATATACTTATTTAATAATTTTATAGTACTATACAAACATTTAATTAACTGCAGAGTGTTACTTCACTAGCAAATGAACACTATTATTATTTTAGATAACAGTCTTTGAGGTCAGAAAGCTGCATAATGGTGATGACAATTCCCACTCCCACAGCTTGTTTTCATTCTTGAACATTAATCTTGAATGTATTCCATTCCAAACCTGAAGGTCTCCATTTCTCAAAAAGAACATAAACAAATAAACAGAACAAGAGATTCAGTTATAATTTACATTATCAAATATTCACTTTAAAACATACTAATCTGCAAAAATAATCAGCCATCAGCATCAACTATACAATAGTTTTTAACCATTTCTCTGCATCAGGTGTTTAGGCTATGATGTGTTTTCTGACATGTTTGGTTTTGCATATAAAGATTAAAACATCTTTTATTTCTAATTGGGATGGAAAGAACTCTCATAGGAGTTGGAAATATTGTGCTGCTTATTTGTTTTCCTTTCTAGGAGAACATAAATAATTCATCTAGAATCTGGATTTCTTCTGTACAACTTAGTTCAGGATTTTGTTCCTTAAGCTTCAATTTATGACTGCTTTAGGTACATGATACTATTCCTAAAACATACGAGTTTTTTATAGGTTCCTATTGCCTTTGGGTGCCCTTTCCCCCCCCTTTTGGATGTCGGGGAGTGTTGTGCTTGCAATGCCTCAGGGAATCGAGCCCAGAGTTTTTAGGAGATACAAAGGTAGCTGCTGCCTTCTGCTCTGACCTGAACACATCTTATTACAGGGCAAACCCTGAGCTCCCACTAAAATAGATATGAATGCAGTGCAAATCCACCAAAAAACTTGGCCAATTGAGCTATTTTTCCTCCTGGTTTTTCTTTTTTTTCTTTCTTTCTTTTTCTTCCTCCCTGCTGCCCTCCCCTTTAATTTTAAACATACAATCAGCCCTTTCTAGTTTACTGACCTGTGCAGAGCAGGTTATAGCTAATAGTAACAACCTATGATTCTGAGATTAATGTTGTTATTCTTGTGCCATAGGGACATCAAAAGCAGTATAAAAACATTCAGAGTGACAGGTGGCATTTGCTTTGTTACTCTGCTTTTGCACATGTCTGTGACATCTCTTCATAGACACAGTAGGGCTTTGATTCCTCGGTGTTTTGTATTCATGTACTTTCCACAGTGCTGCTATGGATCTACAGTATGCTAGGAATTGCAGAAATTCAAAGCATGCATGTAAAGGGATAAATGATAAATTGTTGATGGGAAAAAAATGGCTGTGGTCAAGCATGGGAAATAATCCATGAGGGATTTGTATTCCAGAAAGAGTATAAACTCCCATGGAAACATAAATGATCACTATTGTTCGTCCTACAATTTTCAACCATTCCAGAGAGGTTTCCTACTAATACTAATCTTAAAAATAGATGGTAGTTAGCAGAGGCCACAAATGAACCCTCTCATAGCTGGGTAGTATATTTTAATCCTGTAAGTGTCATTGTGCCACTCTCTGGTTCAACGTTGGTTTCCCAGTTTAGTATTCAGAGAGCTAATTCATTTTGTTGCTGGCAGCAGTGCATTAATGATCAAGCTACGACAATGAACACTGTCTGCATAACAAATGTGTCTTTCTCAAGCTGCAGTAAATACAAAGTGATTAACATGAAATAACTGCTCCAGCAAACTGCTTCTCTGCTTTTAAATAGATACTAGTGTTTTTATTTAACCCTGCATTTGTCAGATATGTCTTGAATGGGCTTGTTTGCATTTATTTTTTGGCTGAGTTAAAAGCAAGGCGGGGATTGCTACCTTGGAGCTTTATTTTACAGAGTGCGTTCTCTTGGAGATCTGCTGTTAGCATACTGGATGTAAATGATTATTAATACTCTGTTCCCTGCTTCTGACATTTACTAAGGCAGAAGCATCAAATAGAACTAAATCACATCATGCTCCTTCCAGCTAGCTTAATCCTGCCATCCTATCTAAGCTAATGAAAATAAGGTCTGAGCAGGTTAATGTTGCAGTTGTTAATAACCTTTAAATCTAAAAGAGCACAAGGTGGAGTTGGTTTGCCTCCTGAGTCAGATGAGAAAGTACAAAGAGGGAAGGTGGTGGAACGAGAAGAATCAAACTGAGGTTGCTCTCCCCTTGCAGCTCCACCCCCAGTTTTTCTTCTTAATCCTGGAATAATGAAAGATCCGAGCAATGTCACTATATTATGAAAAGATAGGATTATTCTATTCTTAGAAGGAGTAAGACAGAGACAGAGACGGAGACAGTTGATTTGACAACATCCCTTATCCTTGTTGCCACTCAATCCCTGTTGGGGGAGCCCCTACCTGAAATGTAACAGTGAAAAATGAAAAGTATAGCACCCTCCACGAAACACTTTGAAATGGTTCTCTTGTCATCCAGACAAACCTCTAAAGCCGTGTTGTTCATATTCCCACTGTCATCTCACTTCATCTCATTATAATGTGCCAACAGTGTAGGCTTTCAACTCCACAACAGTCTTTTAGAGACAGAGTTTTATTGGAAGATGCCGTATCAGAGGGCTCAAGTACTCTTTTTTTCTTTTTCTTTTTTTCTTCTTTTTTCTTTTTTTTTTTTTTTCTGCTAAGGCATTGCTGTAAGGATTTATGGTTTGCCTGTATTTTTAAAGAACTAGAAATTTTCCTCATTTAGATCATATATGAGGCACTTTTACAACTGGGTTATAGAACTTGAACGGTTATATCTATTGTGGAAATATGTCTTTTTACTGTTCTATGAAACTCATTTAAAGGTATATCTCAGTGAAAAATAAACAGCATCATGTCAATGTGAAGCATAATCAAAAGGAAGAGAAAAAGAAAATCAGAAGAGAAAATTTTGCTTTCCTCAAGGAGAATCACAAAAAGTATTAACAATATGGTTTTTTAACAGACATACTGACCCACTCATCAGAAGTATTAAGTAAAATTTAGAGAGTGGGGAAATAAAGAAGTATCTTCAGGCTCTGTTTAAAAATTTGGAACCAGTTCATTTTTCATTCATTAAGTACAAGTCAGGTTCATGGGAACCTTAAATCAAAGGAAGAAAATTCCCTCTATTCCTAAGAATACAAACTGTCTATAGATTATTAAGAAGAAAGAAAGATTTAGAAAACATCTTTGCTTGGAGGAGGATGCGTATGGACCTGTGACTAAAATATAACCTGCCAAAGACCATGAGTAGAGGAGGAGGGAACAGCTGGTAAACAGGCAAAACAAATTTCCTGAAGTATTCCCTTGACAATCGGAGCCTCAAATGTAATCACGTTTAAATACGATGAGATCAATAGAGCTGTGCTGATTCAGAGGCATAAAGATTCCCGTAACTACAGCCCCCATCTTCCATTTTGATAAGTTACGATAGTTCGAAGAAAGTGGCATCCAGACAGTGTGAGGATGAGGTGTGCCTGCTGTGCTCAACAGAGGAAGATCTGGAACACCTACAACCAAAAAGACTCACTGGCATTTAAGTAATCACAAAAGAGTTAACACCTTCCATCTCCTGTTTTTGTAGCACGTTAGGTGTGCAATGAACTGGCATAAGCACTTCCTCCCTGCTACTTTACTCCCTTTTTTCTCTACTTCTGTTAAAGCTCATGGTGTGGGACTATAGAGGCTCTCCTATGTAGCAAAGCTAGGTTCAGGAAGCCTGAGAACACACAGGCATCTGGCTCATGGGCAAATTTTACAGGCCCTGCTAGTCTCTGTCCCCGCTCTCTCAAAATTATGACTATTGATGTTGTAAAAAGATACTTAAGTTGGTTAAAACAGATTCACATCAGGGTCATTTAGCTAAGATTTTTTTTTTATGTTTCTTTTCTTAAACTAGGGATTATATGCCAAGCTTTAAATGACAGGCCACTAATGAAAATTCTGTAATTAATGAAAAAAATAAGCTTTTGATGAAAATTATGAAAAATAGCACCATATTATGAAAGCAAAGCAAGAACGCTGTCTCAAACTCACAGCTCTCAAGTCAGTTAAACCAATTTCAATTGATTTCTCAATTAAATAAAATAACTGACTCCCTGACAGACTGAATTAATAAATGAATGAACAATAAAAAAAGCATAAAAGAAGTTATGATTGTCATGCACTGATGGTAAGATGAAGGCATCAAGCCAACATCAATTTTTAGGGAAAGTTGTTTAACTAACAATGAATTGCTGTGGGGCCAACAATCACTGTTTCTGCTGGTTTTTATTGCAAGAGATCCAGAAATTCCCATCAAATCAAGGTACAGTTCTTGAGTACCATGGATGAAGCCATATAAAAGAAAATCTCTATTGCTTTACATAGTCCAGTTAAATTAAAATTGATAAGGTAACCCTTACTCTTTGCTTAAACTATTTGGACAGTTAGGTATGTGATCAGAAAATCAGTAGCCTGTGATGTCTCTCACACTGAGAAATAACTTTGGAAGTATTTGCAAACCTGCATCATATGGGTTCTTACAAGGTATCCTACAGCCTTATTTATGGTAAGATCATGAAAAAAATGACAATGATAGTGATGGGATTTTTTTAAGAGAACTTTTCTGTTAAGTATCCATTTTGAATCTTCTTTTCTCTGCTCTGGCTTTCACTGGATCAATGTTAAATCATAAAAGCTTTGCTTGTCACATGCTTTATGGCTACTCAAGCAGGAAAAACAGCTGTGCACTGGAGCTGAGGTAAAGACTTAACCATAATAAATTTTACTTCTAGATCCTGGTCTCCTTTTCTAACTTGCTTCATTCAGGCAGTTCTTTCTTTTCTCATTTTTTCCTTCTTTTTTACTTTTTACACAGAAGACTTTCAGTGCAAAGAGAAAACATCAACTAGGTCAGAGTTTAATAATATTAATGATAATATATAAGAGTTTAATAAATAATTTTGGCCTTGCGTTGGTAGTATTAGCATACTTTCTCCAACTGCTTAATCTTATACTGTTTAATGCAAACATCTTTCCAATCCAGGTTCTGCCTTTTTCAACAACCCTCCTACCTTATTTGTGTTATTGACTCCATTTTTCCACATTTTGGTCCAAAAATACATGTTATGTATTTTCTTCTTTCACCTTTATTGCCTGCTTGTTGTTAGTTAACCTATTGTTTGCATTATTTATCACTAAAACCCATTTTAATTAAAACTTAAATTGTACGCTGTATAAAATTGCATTGTGTCCTCTTAAAGACTTATGTTGACTGGATGCCAAATTGTGCTTTGCTTGTACAGTCTCCACTGGAGTTCTGCGGTGTATGGTAAGCTACATAATATTTGGGGATAACAGATTTTTGAACAGCTTTTGGCAACCACTCTGAAACATTGATAAGAAGCATTAAGGAAGAAAAGGAGTGGAACACCACATGGAGTTTGCATTAGTAGAGTTGTGATAAATTGACAGTTTACTATTTGCTCTTTTATTCATGCGCTACCACGGGGGAGCATCGGGCTGCGGAAGCAAACATCATGGATGGGAGAAACACACAGAGCACATTGCACTGCTACAACGAGGGAATGATTTGGGAATTTATCAGCATATTTTTAGTGATTTTGTCTTCCCTGGTGCCTGGCAACAATTTCTGTCCAAATACTGTTTCAGGTTCTTACTATCTTGCTTGTGTTTCTTCAGAGTTTCTACACTAAAAATAGGGAAATCCACAATAATACTATGTCTTTACTAGTATGACATTATAGTGTTAAGAATGGTTATCATACTGTATGATGTATCAGACCAGGAATATGGATCCCTATGGAACATCTTGTGCCAAAAGGCTAATTTAAACTATTAGTTCATGGAAATTTCAAGGGACAGAAGCTCTTCAGGTGAGAATGTATTATGATGATTGTGTTCTAAATGTCCACATTTTACCATATTCTTATAAGAAGAGGTATCTATTTACTTCAGTAGCCAGAGACACATTTATATTGAATTCTGAGCAGAAACAGTTTACAATAAGTCTATTAAGGAGGTCTTTGATCAGCAAAAAAGTGCTGAAATTATTGTATGGTCTTCCAGTTTTCTTCTAGATAAGAGTACAAATGTGGATCATATTACCAACAATCAGAATAAGAAAGAAAATAAAAAAGGTAACGCTTCCCTACCCCCAGTAAAATCTCCACTGGTTGTTTCTTGTTTTACTTTGCTGGATTTTTACTATTTCTACTTATTCACATAGGGTGGAAGGAAATAAGGCTCCTGACCAGCTGTTTTGATGCCGCTTGATACTGAAGTGATGAAGAGCTGTTGGATTCCTACTGGTTACCCCTGTGGATTAATGAAGGGTGAGACAGAAATTGCAGATCTGCCGTGCAGAATGACCTTACCTGATAAGACTGTTCTGCCTTCACTGCAGTAGGTGAGAAGGGCAGGCTGTATGCAGCAGGCTGTTTTTTCTGTACCTTAATGAGAAAAATTGACCTGTTTATCCACCAGCTGTCTTCTTTGTTTTTGATTCAAGCCATTTTTGGAAAACCTTTTCTGTTCTTAAATGTTGAATTCAGGCAGAATCCTCCAAAGAATGGTTTATTGTCAGCAAAATCTAGCAGATTGCCACAAACTATGGAAAAACACCTGCCAATAGATGCATTTGTAAGACAATGACATTCACAGACTACTTTAAGACACATAGTATTACTGACAATTTATATGTCATATGAACTAGTATATGAGTGAATATGGGCTCCTTTTTCCCACCTCCTAAACTGTTTTCTTTGTCTTCTATACAACTTTTCTACAGCTTAGCTTTGCTTTTTATTTTTCTATTGTATCTTTACGACATCTTTTGGTGAAAAAGTAAATTATGAAAATCTCCAAATTACAGCTTTTTTTTCATGTTGAAAATGAGCACTTCGATAACATCACTTTCCTTGGCTTTAATTTCATGCTAAAAGATAAGTATTTTCTAATACATGCAATAGAAACACAACCTGTGTGTGTCAGACTGTACAAAGAAAGAAAGTATTTTTTAAGGTTACTGAATCAAACATTGAAAAGGTAAGAAATGCAAAAATAAAGGTGGAATGAACAATTAAGTTAGAATTAAGGTAGAGTGAACAATTATCTGTTCCACTGCTCTTTTTCTGTTTTTTCCCAGTTCTTAAATCTAGTGTCTTTGTGCAGTTCAAATGTCTCCCCAGATGCTCATCTCAGCATCTGATTCCTCATTCAGCCATTAGACTCCTGCTGCTCCTTGATTTTCCTTATTTTTTCCAAATCATAGAAACATAGTAGCCCTTCTCTCCCCCAATTTGGTATCATACTCAAACTTTCACTGTCCCCATCATCCAGCCTGTCAAGAAATACATCAAAAAATACTTACACCAGTATTCATCCCTGAGGGATGTTACTGCTAACCATCCACCAGTGGGACTTCACACTGCTGATCACAATCCTTTGCTCCTGATGATCCAGCCAATTTTCAATCCACCTTTTAGCTGACTTGTCCAGTTCATATCTCAACAGTTTGGCTGTTAGAATACTATGGGAGACAATACTGAAGGCTTTACTGAAATCAGGGTAAACAACACACACCGCCCTCTCCCTTTGTCCACAGGGCCAGTCATCTAACCACAAAAGGTAATCAGTTTTGTCAGGCACTACCTCCTCTTGGTAAATCCATGTTGGCTGATCCCAGTCACCTCCTTGCCTTTCACAAGGCTGGCAACCACTTCCAGCGTTAGTTGCTCCATCATCTTCTCAGGTACTGAGGTCAGGCTGACCAGTCTGTTTCTCCCTAGACACTCCTTCCTGCCCTTCTTGAAGATGGGTGGGAGTTTTGCCTTTTTCTCATTTTCAGGAACCTCCCCCAATCACCATGATCTTTCAGATGATAGAGAGTGGCCTCACAGTGACATTGGCTGCATCCCTCAGCACCCTTGGATGCACCCATTTGATCCCGTGGACTTGTGTATGCCCAGCAGTCCAAAGTGCTCCTTCGCTCCGTCCTCTATGGCTCTGGGTAATACTTGCTCCCGCAGCCTGCCAATAGGCCTGCAGGCAAGCTTTTACCTTACCGATGAAAACTAAGGCAAAGCTGGCATTGAGAACCTCTGCCTTTTCCATGCCTCTTTTCATGACATCCCCTGTCCCACTGACCAATGGAGTCACAGTTTCTTAAGCCTTCTCTCGGCTGCCAATTTTTGTAAATAATTCTTTCTTTTTGCGTTTCATATTTCTTACTGTTTTCAACTACACCTGAGCTTTGGCTTTCCAAACTCCTGCCTTTCTGTAGAGATCACTTAACATTACAAGGTAACTTACAGCAGCGTATCAGGCTTTTTCCAGCACCCTACATTCTGAGACAAAAGTCAGTTTATTAAAGCCTTAATCTGCAGATGGCTGATTCAGCCCTCAACATCCACAGACCAACTATCTTTTACAGTATATACCAGCAGAAAGTAGACCGAGTTATTTGCTGTAGGCCATTTTGACAGCAAACTTAGCCTCTCTCCTACTCAAAACACAAAGATTTCACTTTGTACAAATTGTCTGAGATGTTTTTTCACTGAATGTTTTAAGTAACTGTATTTCTGTCCTTAGGTTGCTTATTAAGTGTGTGCCAAGGGTATTGCTTTTAGTAGTAGCTTGTGATTCACTGATCTTCATGTAGCAGCACGTAATTCCCATCTAGTATGATGTTCCAGACATCCTAGTGCTCAGCAGAAATCAGTCCTGACAGCTGCCTCAGACTCTGGGACTGTGCGTACCATCAGCATTCACAAGGCAGTTATGTTCAGTTAGCAGATACTGATATATGTCAGTATTACCATACTTGCACCACACAAGTAATAAGGATAGTCCAAGTCTCTCAGACCGATTCACTTACCGCTTTGTGATACCTACAGTATGCTTTTGCCACTTATGGAGCTGTTGTTATTTTAAGTTGTGGTAGATCCGCAAGTACCCCCGTCCCCAAGCATTTCTGGAGTGGAGTCCACAGGGCAGCAATAAGCTTCTGACAAAAACCTGAAAACAGCACTGCCAAACACATTTGGCTAGTCTCTAGGTTTAGCAAAACTCCATCAGACGAGAGCAAGGTGGGTATTCAAAGACAGCTTTTCATGGAAACGTTACAAAGCATTAACATATCACATAGTAAAGTTTGAACAGATAAGGATTGATGGGATATAATGTGTATTCAGTGTAGGTGTCCAGATGTTGGTAGCAGGATGCTGCAGGGTGGCCTCTGTGAGGAGATGCCAGGGGCTGCCCTGTGCAGGACACAGCAGGTTCCAGCTGGCTCCGATGGACCCAAGATGGTGGTGCCTCTGGAAAAATATACTTAAGAAAGAGCAAAATGCCACACAGTAGTAAGAAGCAAGGAGAAAAAAATGTGAAAGAACCCTCTGAACACCAAGGAGAGAGAAGAAGGAAGGGAGGAAGTGCTCCAGGGGCTGGAGCAGAGATTCCTCTGCAGCCCATGGAGAGGACCGCACCGGAGCAGATACCTACACTGCAGCCCATGGAGGACCCCATGCTGGCACAGGTCAATGTGTCCTGAAGAAACTGCAGCCCATGGGAAGGGCTGCAGACGTTAGCATCAAGTGCCTGAGGTTCACCAGTCAGCACTAACTGGACCTCATCTAACTCTGAAGCCGTTGGCTTCTTGGTAAGAATGCCCTAGATACTTGGGTGGTGAGAATAGTACACATGCCCATCCTGGTAAATCTCACAAAACAAGATGGGCCTCTATAGATGACATATACATGGCGTTTACAACTTGATCTACTTTGCTTATAGGCATGAGGCACTCTTATGCAAACCCTTCTTTTTTATCACCTCCTCATTTTCTTCTTTCCACAAAAGACCACATCCTTTCTCTCCAAACTCAGTCACGTCCTGACTCATTCAGAGACATATGCCAATGGATGTGGTCCATTAGAGAACAGGCCTTTGTCATCCTGAAAATCAGTGGCATTGCCTCCAGCAGTTTGGGGCAGCCTTGCAGCATCTCTGAAGACATTTAACATAATTTTTAGAGAAAGCTGTGTTCTGTATGCCAAGGGAAGGGCAGAAAGCTGCAGTAGGTTGTTGGAGATAAGTCCCAGCGCTGGCCCTAACTTCTTGGCTAGGAAGACATTTCTGGCTATGCCAAGACATAGACTTATGACTGCAAATCTATTCTAGGACAGGAACTCCTGCTGGACTGTTAATTCTGAGCGAGCCCTGTAGGGACACATTACTTTCTTGGCAGCATCACAGAGGCAATCTGGACGTGTTCTGTGAGAGATAGAAAGATAGATAAGGCAGAAAAATGGAATAGTTACTGCCTTACATTTTCAATAACATTTCTGGCCTGAACGAGAAGCCCACAATACTCAAGTTCATTGAGCTGCAGTCTGACCAAATGGAACAGTCGCTGGCACTTACAGGAGCTCAGCATCACCAATCACATCACAGCATCTTTCTCTTGCATAGACATGTTAGCAGGAAGTGTGGAGTTAAGCTGAATCATTATATGAGGTTTTGAGACAATTGTCCTGCTCCATCCCTTTGGTTGCTGTGCAATTCCATCTTTTTGCAAAGCCTGGGAATTTTTCTGTGATGTGTGAGCTGGAGTGGCCAGCGTTGGCTAATGCTATAAAGGGAAACCCAAGGACTTGTGTTCTAAAGAAGACTTACAGACAGTCGTGAGAATTCAGGTTAGAAATTGTTGGGAGTATATAGAGGCAAGCAGATTGGTAGGTTGTTACTTGGAGCAGTTTCTAAACAGTCCTGTTCACTGACTTCTTACCAGGTGTGAGAGACTGCAGCATGTCTTCTCATTCGCCTCTTCTGTCCTCTTCTTTCCCTCCACTCTGGGGTAAGTAGCTCTTAACAAAGGGGCATGTGGTTGTGATCTTAGCTACATTATTCGTAATAGCTTCATACACAGCCTTTCCCTACCTCTTCCCATGTTGCATAGATGAAATCCCTATCTTCATGTCTGAAGAATTGTACATACATTTTCTGTTTGTACTGTAGCTTGTTAACAAGTAGGAGGTTTTGTCTTATTTGATAGATGTTAATAATAAATTGCTATTCTTTCCCTCATCTTATGGATGTGAAACCTAGAAATGTGTGGCTCATTTTTGCAGAAATTGATGTAGAGATAATGACATCTAAATTTCCTACTATCAATCAGTTATTAGGTAGAGGTCCTTACTGAAATCAATAGGAATTTTACATAGAAGAAGATGTTTTACCACATTGTTTTATTATTGAAGTAGGGAAGATTTCTTTTTTTCCTTTTCTGCTCTCTCATTAGTATAAATTACAGTTCCATTTAAAGTTTTTTTCAAGACTGGCATTAGTGCTATGGAATTCCATATGAAAAGTTTTTTGTTATCTAAAATAATTTATATATGTTAAATCTTTCATAACACATTTGTAGGGTATTTAAATGTGGTCAAATGGAAGACAGTCATGTATTCACTTACTGTAGCTTAACACAGAGAGCATGTCGTGCTATCAACTACTACAATAAAAAGTACCACCTTCCATAGCTAATTTAATATTGTCCTGTGGCTTCATTAAGAAGAAGATATGCATACAAAAGTGTTCTGCTTTTCCAGCTGGCTTTATATGCAACATTCGTAGTGCTGCTAATGAAGTAAATAAAAGGAAAACAAATCCCTGCTGGATCCTAGTTTGTTCACTGATATGAAAGGTCTCATTAAAGGAGTGGCTATTGTGTAAAAGTATTCCACAACATTTTGGATATTAACATTGAAATAAGGAGTGCAGTTGGGAGCATATAACATTTTCTAGCCTTGTCCTACTACCAGAATTATCTTGCTCTGAAATAAAATTGGAAACATTTAATTATTAAATACAAAATTAACATTTCTGGCTTTCCATAGCAGATTTGTATTTAATAATTAAAGATTTGTTTCAAGTAAACAATGCAAACATTGTTATTTAATATCTGATCAGCAATATTGCTGTGGCATTATTTTGTGAGCATTTTATTTTTTTTCTCTGCAATTATGTATTCTGTGCCACTCACATGTCATCTAAAAGCTTCTGACAACATTTTCTGTATCTTAAAACTAAGAGGAACATAGATAACAGCTTCTCCTACTAAGTGTACATACACTGCAGAAATGTCCTTGTTATTAGATGGCTAAAAATATTTCTAAAATGTTTTTGATGGACGTTTATCAGCATAGAAGGGAAGCATTCTAACTTTTCCAGATTGCTTTGTTCAAGAAACTGTCTAATTGCTAGGAAGCAATCATAATACAGTAGTCACTGAGCATATTAACTCCTTAATTTAATTTTCAGAGAGAGAGAGAGGAAAAGAGAGTTAATATTTTGCTTTTAGATAATAATGGCAATTGGGCCTATATATAACCTTCATCCATAAAAGAATTATTCAGAAAGTTCTAAAATGACAAGGAAGTTGGATAGGGAGAGACAGCCCATGCAAGTAATTATCCCCAAGAAGCACTATAACTGCAACAGACCACTGTCTTTCCTAAAGCTATTGTCCTTCCTAAAGCTATTGTCCTTCCTAAAGCTAACATTCCCTCTAGCAGTGCACTCTATCAGAGTCTGAACATTCCTGGAAAAGCAGGACTGATAAATCTCAAATAAAAAATATAGATCTACTCCTATAAATGTACTAAATGCACCTCTACTGGGAGAGAGGGAATGAAATAGAGGATCAATGAAGTTTCAATTTGTCTTTACTACGGAACATATGTTGTTACACCCCATCATGTGGTCGTTCAGCCCTACCTCCCTTGTACAGAATGGGTTTTCTTCCTCCTCTGAAACAACCTTTAATCCAGGGGCCAATATTCTATGCAGACCAACTACATCCTCACTGTAGGGAAAAAGGACTTCAGACCGAGAAGTAAAAAATCATCCTTACCCTTATACTACTGCCTTGGGAGGCTGACAACACTTGGGCTGACAGATTTTCCAGTCTCGTGCTGTGCTGAGACCATAAAATGTTCCAACCTTCCTACCCATAATTTATGTAGTGCAAACCAGATTAATATCAAGATATTCAGGGACAGATTTAGTTTATCTATTTATTCTACTTCTGATCATGACCCTGTGATTTTTCTTTTTATTTCTTTGCAGGCATGGATTTACTTCAATAGTTTCAGTTTTTCAACGGAAACTGTAGTGAGTGTTTGGAGTTACATAGATTAAGCCTCAAGGGAACTCCTCAGAACAAAACTTCATACTCTGCGTCACTTTTACAGTTAATATTTTATGTAAAAATGGGAGCTTACTTTTTTCTGGCCACACCCTTCTCTTTCTAATACTTCTTTTTATTAAGATGTCACATTGGAAAGGATCGTTAGGTCACACAATTGAAAATGAATTGCATATAGTTACTTTGCCATTAAAATGAAACTCCAAAGTTCTTTCTGAGTCTGTTAAAAAAAGCTCCTCCTGCCAAAGGTTGTCTAGTCCAGACAATTTGTAACTGAATCTTAAGCTTACGCTTCATGGAGGAGGTGTACTCTCATCACTGCCATTTGCTGCATGGGCAAGGTAACATGCTTGAAATTCTGACTTCTGGCCAGGTTCTTGAGGAAGCTTGGAAAACTACCTGCACAAAAAGAAACAGTGGCTTCAGTTTAGTGTGAAGTCAAATTTTTTCAGGGAATTTTAATCAGCCAGGTAGATAGGACATATTGGCATTCTCATGCAAATTTCTTGTCTTAGCAACAAAGTTAAATATTGAGTATTGTGGAAATGGTGTGCAGACATTTGCACATTGCATTATTGTGGGGAAAAAAATCAGATATCTGACCCATCAAAGAATATTAAATGTAGATTAGACTGTGCAAGAAATCCCCTATTTAGGTACAAATCTGCCAAACTCTTTATGTCTGCTTAGTTATGTTTGCTTGCTTGCATAATGTCTGTACTAGTGAATATGCAGTGATCTTTCATTTGACATGTATGTGATATGAGACAAAGGAAGATGGAGGAAGGAAAAGTTTTACTCTTCTGCTAATGACTTGTGTTTGCATTAACCTTCCAAAGGGACACAAAGTCTTGTATCCATACTACAGAAAAAATTATTTTCAAGGCTTAATGGAATTTTTGCCACATGTTCTCCTCTATATAAAGATAGTTCAATTTTTTTTTTTGTTACTAAACTATTGATGAGCAGGCTGTTTTCTAAATAAATTCATAACTAATAGAAGACAGAGCTTGAGGAGGTAATTACAAAAACATGACTAGGGACAGAATTTTTTCTCAGTCCCCTACTACAATTATTCCTTTATTGGAAACCGGAGGCTTTGCAGAGGATTTTGCCAAGTGAATTATGTAGAAGAAGAAAAGAGTAAGATCTTAAAAAGTGGAAAGTAATACAAAGGGTTTCTGGTGACATTTGTTTTTTGGATGAATCAGTCTAGTTATGGTTGTGTTTAGAGCTAAGAAAGGCTAAAGGATGATTTTCCAAGAAATGCAGACTAAACCACCAAACCAGATATTGTATTTGAGAAGCAGGGAACATGCACTTTCAACAAGAATTGCAATACATACCACAATACTTTAAAATCCTATGATGGTATCCATAAAACTGTAAAATCCTCTAACAGTCAAGGATCTAAGCCTCAGGCAGTGCATGAACAGTAAACATTTAACAAAAACAACTGCCATCTCATTTTTCCTCCCCTTGCTCTATGCAGTTTAATTCATTTTATTGTTTCATATTTCAGTTGATCTCACACTACCTTTTCCCTCCCTACAATACTAGTCAAGAAAGTGTATGGTAATTAGATAGCATGCCTCTGGCACAAGTTGTTCACTGCAGTGGAGTCAGAAGGAATTTCTTCCAGTGCACAGTTTGGAGTTGCATTATGGGATAATTTAATTTCAAACGCCTATGTCTTTGCTGTGGTGAAAAATGCATTAAAGGAATGAGGCACAGGAAAAAAAGAAACTCAAGGTTTTTTCCTTGAAACAACAAGAATTAGGTGTGGCTGAAGGCACAGATGACCAAATGAGGCTTCCTCCTGCCTTTGCTGCTGGATTTAGAGTGAACCCTCCAGTTTCTTTTCCACTGCATACAGATTTTTTTCTGCCCACTTACATTCTTTCCAACTCTAGCACTTTTCCCAGCTGGATACATTTTTTTTCCAAGCAAACTCCCACAATTAATCTTCAGAGATTCTTCCCATTGGAGCAAATGTCTGGCTTTTCCCCTACACATTTTTTAAAATAGGCAGCAGACACAGCTTGGGAACCTTTGGGCAACAGTGCTAACTGTTCAGGACAGAGGTCTTAACAATACTTATCTTAAAGAAAGATTCTTCTGGAAGACTTCTAAATGTCTCCATATAGGAAAAGGCAGCAGGAATAAAAAAGAAGGGAGGGTAAATACTAACTCTGTGTCTATACAGAACAATCGCCTTCCAAAAAGAAAATGAAGTTCTATTTTACCTCCCTCAGGCCCCAAAAGTCAGTACACCAAAATCTTTACTCTGGCCTTACAAACTGCAGCTGTCCTCCAAGCACGTTCAGAAGGTATTTTTAGTGCTTGTGTTTCTGATTTCTCATGGTCTTTGCTAGAGTGGGTGCTGGTGATGGCTTATGGAAAACTATAAGCTTCATTTTTTCAGTCATGACTATGGTACATAAAGTAAATAGTCACTTTAGTGCACAGATATACCTAAACTAAGCTAACTACAGGGCAAAATGTGTTTGGGGGTATATTTTCCCCTAACACACTTTTAGAAATGTCAACAAAGTTTAGCTTTCTTCAGAATGTCCAGGTGAGGCTGGCAAGACTGTTATACGAGTATTTTGCAGATATCTTCCACACAGATGAAGAGAAGATGAGACAGGCAGTGGACACCTGTCTTAATAGCATTATTCTGCCAGAACTTCCCTGAGGGAGCCAGCAAAATTTTCCAGCTGGCCCAACACCTGACTTTCATTAATGATTATACAGTGGCAAAAGAGATACTCTTAGCATGCAGATAATGCCAGATCTGCTCCTGATTTGGCCGCATCCCTGAAAAAGGGATGCATCTCAGGAACCATAAAGAGGATGATAGCACTATTTTCAGTCTTCCTGGATGGTGGATTTTGTGTGTAAGCCAGGCTGCGTGTTGCTGGGCAGGACTGTGACAGAGATGGGGGAACTGAGTTGGCACATGGGCAGGCCCTGGCTAGGGATGAGTGAATTGACCTACAAGTGTCATGCGTTATCCACAGCATGTGTATGACATGTCCAGATTAGCTTTCTTATGTATACCCATAAATTTGCTAAAACTTGGCTTGGATATGAGACAGTTCCATGCGGGTTTCATCAATCTGTTCCTAGCCTTTTGCCTTGCTTCAAGATCATGCAACTATTTAGATTAGAAGGGACCTCTGGAAGTCAGTTAGTCAAAGCAGGGCTAAATTCAAAGTTAATTCAGGTTGCTCACAGCCAAATTCAGGTTGCTCAGAGACACATTCAGTCAAGTTTTAAGTATCTCTGAGGATGGAGATTCTACAACCTCTTGGGGCAACCTGTTCCAGCATTTAACAACTTTCTTGGTGATGTCCCCTACTGCCACCTTATCTCCAGTCAAAATTTCCATTTTTGCAACTTGTCACTATTGCCTCTTTTTTTTTTTTTTAATTTCTATCTGAAAATATTTCGGCCCTGTCTTCTCTGTAATCATCCATTAGATACTGGAAAAGAGCAATTAGATCCCTCTTTAGCCTTTTTTTCTTCAAGGCTAACCTTTCCACCAACTCTCTTCAGTTTATCAATATCTCTCTTGCATCAGAGAGCCCATAAGTGGCACAATATTCAAGACGAGGACTCACAAGTGGTAAGTAGGAAAGAAAAATCATTTCCTCCAACCTGCTGGCTGTAATCCTAATAGTGCAGTCCAGTATTCAATTAGCCTTCATCTCTGCAAGATGTACTGCTGATTCAGTCAGCAGAGTCTTTTTTTGCAGAGCTCCTTAGCTAGCCAGTCCCCAGCCTGCATAGATGCATGGAGTTATTCTGTAAGTAAACCTGTATCCAGCTGCATCCTGCTGTTTCTGAACTGTCATTTTGCTTTTCCAATGTGACCTTAGACCTGACTTACTACCTCAACTTATCTGATGATCACTGGAGCATTGAAAGACCCTCTTGCTATCATTATATCCCTTTAATCCTGACCCGTAGGCTCTCGGTTGGGTCCTCATCCATGCCCAGGCAGAGCTCCAGGCACTCCAGCTGGTCTCTGACATAGAGGGAGACACCCCATCCTCGACTTCCCTGCCTGTAGTTCCGAAATAGCCTGCACCCTTCCATGCCAACAATCCCGTCATAGGAACCGTCCCACCACGCCTCCGTGATGCCAATAAGATTATAGCCCTGCAGGTGTGCACACATCTCTAACTCCTCTTGTTTATACCCCATGATTTTTATAAATCTTTAAGACACTCATTAATGTTTTACATCTGAGACACTTCTTCCTCGCTTAGCAGATCATTTATTTTTTTCCTTCCCTTTTTATAACAAGACTTAAAAAATCAAACAGAACAAACCTTTCTAAGAAGTGTATTCAATCTGTTATAGATGAAGGCACTAACAAAATGGGAAGGAATCTATGGCTCAAAACATGAATCACAGTTCTCTTTGATATTAGAAAGGAGTGATACTTATATGTTTTTCCTAATTAATGTATTAGAAGCAGAGATATAATAGATAAAATTAACCAGACATTTAGATTTGTTCTAGTGAGATATTGCTTAAGAATGCTGACTTCATATTTATTAATATAATTCATAACCTTTCTAATAAGATTTCATGGAACAAAGCTATACTGACTTTATATGCTATGAGTGTTTTGAAAAGTTCTAGTTATTTCTACAACACAATATAATTATTAAATATTTAGCTGACCGATGATGGGTTCATAAGAGCTAGCCTGAGCCTAAGAAGTAGGAATTCATAAATCTAAACCCAAAGATTGCCCTTAGTGCTCATCAAGTCAGTTTGAGCTTTTCACTGACAGTAATGCATACATACTGTGTTATTAGACCAAATAAGAATTTTCTATCAAAATCTTTTGGATACTCATCATGACATTCCTCAATTCTAAAAAGTTAGGTCATTCATCTCAAACTCAGTGTTACCATTTTTTTCAGAAACTAAGAGTGAAACAAAATTTTTTACTCACTTTGTATATTTGTGTAAAGTGCAGCTGAGAACTTGCAGCTTGTGTAAAAATATTTTCAGTATAGTTACACACAGAGATTAAATTTGCCTCTCGGTCTTTAGAAGACATTCCAGTCAAAGCTAAACCCCAGCTTGTGACAGGGTTTCCTTTGCTACTTGTGAGACATGGCTCTGCCTGCCTATATCTGATGGGTATTGACATTTCCAGTTTGCAGTGACTAGTAAGTTACAGGTGTCCTTTTTCTGGGGTATGATTCGAAATACGTCTCTTTTGCCATGTTTTACCAACTATCACAATGCCCACCACTCCAAAACAAGATGCGAAAGAGGGAACACAATGCTTCCGCACTAACCTGCACAGCACTGTTAGCATATTGGTAAGGCAAATTCCAAATCTGCAAGGAAAATTCTAGGGGAAAGCATTAGCCCGAGTATTCCTATTCACAGAGAGGCACAAGAAATTAGGATGCCCAGTTCCCGAGAGTCTTCACTAAAGACTGAAGAGTATTGAAAATGTCTCCACAGCTATTCTTTGTACCTAGGAGAAGGCAATTAAGGGTTGCTTTCTTTTTGCATGCTCAGTTTCTTGGCTTTCTGTCCTGCACAAGGTTAATTGTAATACAGCTACACAATTAGATGCACACACAAGACCTTAGTAATACGCAAGACTCACAAAAGATTATTTCAGAAACTCATTGGAATAAAAATTGTCCTTCCAGAAATATTTCATCAGGATTTCCAGAGGAATGATATTTAATACAGCATGTTCAGCTCTTAATCATGGGGCAGCTGCTTTGGCATGTATTTATCTTATATTTCTTTTCTAACAATATTGTCCTTTGCAGAATTCTCGCCAATTTCATCATTTTGGATGCAAAACTTAATGAACTGTCTTCATATATTTCTCTATCTCTGCATGTCTGGCCACAGTGACAGTTTCTTTTTTTTTTTTTCCTTTTTTTTCTTTTTTTTTTCTTTTTTTTTCTTTTTTTTTTAAATATATTCCTTCAGAAGCTAGCAATGTGGATGCTACAAACTAGCTATATTTTTCTGTTTCTATGATTTTCCTTAATATCTTACTTTCTCATCATCTTGTTAAATATTCCTTGGCAACCTATTCATTAAAACAACACAGACTGTGTAGCGTCCTCACTAGAGAAACAAAGCTAATGAATTTTCCTATGAATGGTTTTTCTAGGGTCCTTTTTTATTTCTTAAAATTTTATCCCAAGGCCTAAATTATTTGGTTTTATCCCCTGGTTTTATCCTATGATGTAAAAGTCTTTTTTTTTTTTTTCCTCCTTTCTCAGTGCTCATTTTCAGTGTGAATAAAAGTTTCTAAAGAGTTTTGAATAGTCAACTGTCTATCATTAATTGCTATGACTTGTCAAAATTTCTTCTGATATCCCTACTGCAAAATGATGGTTAGAGTTTTCCATGACTTTTCAGGGTTAATAGTGGTGCTAATCCTTTTTCAGCACTAATAGAGATTCTGGAAAAGCAAGTTTTGTGCAGACTGTTGGCTGATCACAGTTCTTTAGTTTTCAGCTTAAATCTTTTTTTCTTCATTTTCTCAGTTTTTGTTCCCACTCATTCCCCAATTTTGAAAAAAAAAAAAAACTAAACAACCCACCCCACTCCTCACAAACCCACAGTGAAACTGTGGGTTTGCTTCTTTTACTCTACCAGTTCTTACTCTAAAATCTGAAAATACGTTTTGCATTTTTTTATATTTTTTTGTTCAGATGCACTAAGAGTACACTTGTAATACAAATGTTTTGTATTGCAACACAGTGATAATACCTATTACACTAAGTAGAAAAGTACCAAGAAATCTGAAAGGAAAATGTAAATGAGAGTGGTGGAAGGATGAAAAGTAGTCTGATAAGCTGAAAAGTAAATCATTTCATCTTAGCATCTGTCAGTTCATATATTGAATATAGCTTATAAATTCGCTTCTTGATATAAAACTTTAGCCAGTGAAATGTTTACAGGAGGGGAGGAAAGATATATTTTAAACTCCACTAGAAAGTTGCATTTTTCTTGATCCCCATCCATTACTTTATTGCACCTCAAGAGACAACAGTTGATAAAGGGACTATTGTTTAGCAGTAATACTGATGGTTATTACCTTCAGATAGAAATATTCTCTCTAAATGTAATTTCTGGGTAAGATCAGTTGTTTACATAGCATCTTTTTAACAGGAATTTTTTTGGTGACCATATCTTGATGAACAAATTTGGAACAGAGTGTTTCCTTCTCCCTAAGTTAAAATTAAGACCTGTTGCTACTGGAGCTAACACGAAAAATCTGCATAGCTGAGAGATTGCACCTTCATTTGTCATCACCACATGATTGTGCATTTGAAGATTGTGCTCAACATAGAGATTATAACCCAAAGACATTGGGGAATTGAAAACTTTTCCAGTTCAAAGAACATTCCCTGTGGGATTTTGAGATTAACAGCAATCCCTCAAAAGCCCCACTTCTATCATGGTTGCCATATTGCCCAGCAGCTGGAAACTCAGCTGGGGACCTTCAAGTTAAAGATACAGACTACCAGAGTTTGGCTTTTGGTGAGCTGATGTACTCCTAATTTTTTTAGAACAAGTTTGAGAAGACATGCAAACACCCTTGCATGTAACTGTCATACAGTTCACCTCATTAAATAAACCACATTTCATTCCTACACATTTTTCTCTGTGATTTAATTCTTTTTAGGTAAGTGGAAAAGTCTGTTTTCTGTGATCTTCCCAACAGTTTCCAGTGTTTCTGTGGAGTCTGACAAACCTGATCATTCTCTTCTAAGGAGGTAAATCAACAGTTACATCCACAGGGTCAACCAACCTAAACCCGTGATCTACTGATTCATCTGATTGAGACTGTACAGTATAGTATTTCTTTCTATGATAATTGGTATAGAACATCTACTTTTTCTTCCACAGAGTTTCTTTTTTTCCTGCCTTCTGACATATAATCCTGCATCATCACAAATCTTTGCAATTTATCAGAGGCTATCCTCAAAATTGTCTTAGCAAAGCCTTAAGCCTTTTCAGTTCTGGATTATAGAATTTACACATGATCCAAATTCTTCTTATCTTTCCAAGCAGTTTCATACAAGAGCCTAGCACATGTCCAAACATCTGTAGGGCTGGGTATCTTTCCTTCTCTCTTTTATTTCTGACTGAAAAGCTAGTATTCTGTATATACAGAATACAACCTTTAATACAGTCTAAAAAGGTTGATAAATGAATATGCAGCATTTGCTGGAACAGTTGCCTTGGAAAGTAGGCATAACAGGTGGCATGATTTTGTACTGATAAGGCTTATCTAATAATTAACTCTTTGGCTTTAATGAGTACCACTGAGCTAAAGTTAAAGAAAAAAATACTTCATTCTTGCAAAAACAATCGACACCAGTACTTTCCTCAATAGTCTTGCGTAGAGCTACAACTTCTATAAAGGGACATAAAGAACTAACTCCACTTTCATTGCAGTTCCTTTACGAGTCATGTAGAGCAAATACAACAGCTGTGTTTAGTTCACACTGTCTTCGGTCTCTCCTCTCCCAGGGTACAGTCCTTCAATAATGATGGCGAAAATACTTCCATAGTCACACCCCACCTCCGCTGATTTCATGACAGTACCATCTCTGCACTCTTATGCAGTGCACAATCTCGCCTTTCTCTTCCCTTCAGTCTTCTGTGTCCTTAAGGTACTTAAGTCAGCTGGCTGTGTTAAAGCAGTAAGTTGCATTTATGACATTGTGTGCTAATGATCAGCCTTTTGAGCGGAAAGTGCATTATGCATCACTGTTTCCAGAGGCAAAAGAGAACTTCCTTGTGGTGCTAGAGCTCTGGTCAATCCTTTGAAGGACTCTAAAAAATCTGATTTAGCTCTACACTATCTACAAGTTTATGCCTTTCTCTGGGAGCCTGAGAATTCTCTTGAGACAGTTCTATGTCTACAGCTTTATTCTTTTGTTATTCTTTTTATTTTGTCTTAGTCTTTATGGGACAACTTTGGATCATATGCAAAGATCTGTGTTAGTAAAGGTGACATGAAAAATGAAGAGGCTGTGTTAACACCTCTCTAGCAAAAATGGACGTGCAATCATTAATCTTAATTCTATGCTATTAAAATGTTGACTGAAAGTACGTTTAAAAATAATCTTACACTTTTTTGTACTACTTATTAATTTTAAAATAAATATGGTATACATGTATAATAGATCTAATCCAAAATGCCCTAAAAGTGGTAGGAAACTGCCTTCTGATTTTGATGGCCACTGCATAAAGCCCTATTTTCTTTTTTTATGTTACTTGTATTTTGCTATATGTTTCTAGTTGTCCATTGTTGTACTATTCTGTCTGCTAATAAGAGACTGAACTGCAGCAGGATGTTTTGGCAAGCTGGGCACTTCTAGTTCCCACATGAGTGCTCTTTCCTCCCCTGCTCAAGATCTCGCTCCAGCCTCCAGAGCTTTCTTCCTCTTAGCCCCATAGACTACACTGCCCTTTTGGGCTCCTTACATCTGCCACTGCCACAGACTACTTCTTATCTCACCAAGTCAGGAGCAGCTGCCATTAAAAATCTAAAACATATTTCCCATCTTGGCAAAACCCACTGTACTCTGAGGTGCCAAAGTTCTACACTGCATTCAGCTGTGATATTGCACTTTTGGCCATAGCTGCCTATTTTGACCTATTTCTGCGCAGAATAAGCCTTCCTGCTCCGTGAAAGGTCTTTAAATTATGAATTTTTTTTCCCCATCCTGAAATGGGATAGAAAATTGATATCTTAGGTTTTCATAAACACACTCCAAACAAGAAAAATTGATCAAGGTAGTTGAAGAATTTCAAGTTTGAAATATATATTCTTAACTTTTCTTAATATAACTTAATGTCATTCTCAGAAGGAAGATATTACAAACTGATGAATGAAACTTTTACTTTACAAAAGTTAGAATAGAATGTATTAGAAAAATCTTTACTTTTTCCTCTTCAATTTTCTTTTTCTTTTAATAGGACACTCTCTCAAATGAAGTCTTTTTCTCAGGGTGAACTGTTTTTTGATAAGTTAACAGTTTCTGTTAAAAAAGTTCAGTGGAATGTTTCCAACCTGTTTTACCTGTACAACCAATGATTCTTCATAGATATTTAACAGGAAGGAACGTACAAATGCTGAAGTGTAATCAGAAACTAGTACAGCATTTAGAATAAAATTCAAAAGAGAAAAAATATCATCATAATTGAAATGATGTATGAACAAAACTGTTGAAAATAAGCTGTAGAGAATACTAGGCATGCAACTAAGATGGCAAAACCCATCTATGCCATATTTTCCAGAACTGTAATTCTGAAATTTAAAGTATGACTCAGAAATCATATCTGAAAGTCATGCAACAGCTTCTAATGCCTGTGGAAAATAAAGGTTTTAGAACATTTAGAAAGACACAGGATTACAGGATAATAGTAAGTCTTCGCTTTAAATGTCAAGGGGAAAAAAAAAAAAGCAAAAAAGAAAAAGAACTAACAAAGTTGAGAAAATGTAAGAAAACTTGAGAGGGCAGCCTTGTAGAAAGCAGCGCAGGAGTAAATATGAAGTTAAGTAGATGCACAATTGCTACATGCATAGGAGTCAGAAACTAGGAAGATTGTGTTCCTTTACATGTTGATTGACCAGGAAGAAAAATAAAACAATTGACCTTAAAAAAAAGAAGGAATTAAAAATAATCTTTGGAATACAGAAGAAGATGGTATTGTTTCATTTAGTTCTATGGCATTTATTAGTAAAAGCTGTGGTCCTAATCGATCTCAGTTGCCATAAATTTCTGTTAGCAGATCTAAAAGGATGAAGAAATAACAAAGGGAAACAGATGTTAAGGGAAACTTAAGATAACTAATTTGCAGGAGAGTAACAAGGCATCTCTTTGATTTTTTAGTGTCTTTTTACAATTAGTTTGCCTATTTTAATACTACTTTTCCATGGGCTCCCAGTCAAAGCAGAGCCAACAACAAGTAAGCTGAAGATTCCTAAATGGTTTATCTGTATTTTCTATTTGAAATTTATATTTATCTTTCTCTGTTATGTCTATAAAGTTAGCTTAAAATTATTAAAGTGCATCTAGTAATCAGTTCCTCTATTGCCATGAGAATTTTACCTCACTACTTGTTCTTTCTGCTTTTAATTTTTCCTCTTCTATCTAAGTATTACAGGTTTGTCTGTTGGTGTTATTTCTAATTAAGACTTTTCTGATCCTAATATGTATTTAAAAGCACAAAAGTATTTGAAAACTGCATTTCAGATCTCATGATCTTCATACATTCTTCCAAATAGATGAAACTCTGGCTTTTTCCTGTGATTTCACTTGAAGAGAATGAATGAGTGTCTGAAGGAGAATCCACTGAATCCCTGTTTTGCTATCTCTGCCAATTCAATCTGCAAAGATACAGCTGTGCTTCCCCAGAGAGGTGGTCAAAATTTCCATGTGTGGAAATTTCTAACACTTTGAAAAAGCTTTCATTTCTGACTGTAATAAAAATAGAAACCTAAAATGTAGAAGGAAAAAACCCAAGCAAACTACAACCAAACCACCTAAAACATAACATAAATCTTTGATTTCAAGTGTGAAGAAAGTGTCTATATAAGGTATTCGCCCCCCCCCAAAAAAAATTTTTTTTTGAAACTCTATATGCTTTCTTTAACTCGAAGACTCTCTAGACAACCAAACCCATCAAGTGTCATAAAGACAGGTCTGAAAGAAACACTTTGGGCCATGTCATACCTGAGAGCACCCAGTCGCTCAGTGGAACTGAAGTCTCTAGCCCTCACACAGCAGAGACATCACCAATCACATCTCCCAGGGTAAGCTGCCAGCTCCCATACCCCAGGCTCTGTCTCAAATCAGTCATGTCTTTTAGTAGAATTTCTCCAAAATGTCTTTTTTGTTGTTGTTTTGCCAAGACTGGAATTTGCACCAAAAATGTGGTGGGTTTTTTTTGCTTGTTTGTTTGCTTTGTTTCCTTGACCCATTCTGTTTCGCAGGATATTTCTCCAGGAAATGCGTACTGAGAGGCATGGACTTGCCTGGGCCAACAGGCTCTGTCCTATTCTGAAAATTGTTCTGATCAGCATTCTGCCTCATGTGTAAGTAAGCAAATTAATGACAATAACTCCCTAACTCGTTAGCACAAACTAAAGCACAATCTCGCCTAAGTCAAGAACTGTTTCTTCATTGAAACAAGTCTTTCACAACATAAAAGGAGAGTCTAGTCATGATGGAAGTAATTTAAAGAGAAAACACTCTTGTGCTGATTACTGCAATAAATCCAACCCATCACACTCAAATAAAGCCACAGAATTACCGTGATACACTACGTTTCCTGCTTGATTAGTTCTAGCTGCGTAGATGTGGTGGACTTACAGTTATCCTCTCATTATCAGAGGGTGACAGAAAAGTCAGTAGTACTAAAAATAACTAATAGTAAGTGTTTCATGCTATCTTTATCTTTAAAGACTTCTGGATGCTTAGAAACAGAAGAGATCTTTCTTAAAGTCAGCGTAGCCTAAAAAATTTAATACTGACAGAGGGGAACCCTCCCACCACCTCTTCTCAATGTGAAGAAATGTGAAGTATTATTTTTCTAAAAATCTGTTACATATCTGGATCAATAGATGAACAAAACTTTAGGTGAGTAGAAGGATATATAGTATAGTCATCTACCCTTAGGGATGCTACTTACAGATGTAAGCATTCTGAGTGCTTGCCCCTGCTTCCTTACTTTCTTACACATTTTTCCCTGGTATTTTGCACAAATGAAATACATGAACAATCCTAAGATCAGCCAGTAAAGCTTTCTTCCCCTTTCCATGTGAATACTTAGTAAATCAGACAACAAAAAACTATTAATCCCTTGTGTTTCCTATCTCTGAATGACTCTTGTATTCTTCTCTGTGAAGTTTCAGCTGGAGCAATATTGATTGCTTCTAGTATTGAAAATCCCAAGAAACCCTGTAGCCTACTAATTAGCTGACCCACCAGGAAATAGGAGGAATCTGAATTTCCTCGGGCAGAAGAAAAACTTTGATCTCCCACATTCTCAAGGGATGCTCTGATCATTACACTAGACTATAAAAAGATCACATTGGAGAATCTGGTTGAAAGTCTGTTTGTGGATCAGTCCAAGGGCATTTTGCTCAAGGAACTGAAATAAAGGGCTATCCTGCTAACAAGGTTTCACTGTAGCAAGCGTAAGAAGAAGAAGAAGGACATCCAGGGCTTAAAAAAATACCATCACTAACACCTTCCTGTGTATCAGAAAGAAAGCAGCCAGTTACTCCAAAAGCATTTTTAGATCATCAGGAATTTCTCTCACAAGTAGAAAGTCACCAAAGACAGAAACTTGGGGCAATTAAAGACTATTTCTAAGTCAAGTGACTAACCGCATTTTAGCTTTCTCTTCAAAGAAATGTCTAAAACCTCCAGCCTTGCTGCGCAGTAGAAAGGAGGCAGACACAACAAATAACCATGAAAGACTGCTGAATTGTGCAAATTCACACTACCTACAGTGGTTGGCTTGCTGTGCACAAGGGGAAAACAATCAAAACCAGAGTTCCCAGTCAAAGAGCAATCAAGTGTTGACTATAAAATAATTGAACTAAATATCATGACATTTTTTAAATGCCTCCTTGCTGTTCTGTACCACAGCTCTGCTCAGGAAAACTGGCTAAAGAGCAATGCAACCAATATGCCATTCACGGTCTACTTCAGGGTGAACTGAGTAACTTTTTGACCACAATGACTACATTTGTATGAACTGTGAAAGAACCTTAGAGACTTAACTCACATGCGACCCCTACATGGATGACTTGGGAAGAGCTGAATCCTATTCACAGAAAAGATAAAGAAATGCAATGGCCTTGAGAAGGGGAATATGCAATATTTTTAACATATCAGGTAAGTGTATAAAGATAAGTGTAGCCCAAGGTCTTATGAAGGCTGGACTTACTGTTGAATGGATTTTGCTGTGAAATAGTAATTATTAGAATAGTTGGTATTATTCCTTTAAACTGAAATGCATAAATAAGACCAGCATAAAATAAATATATTATCCCTGGCATACCAGTGTCAGAAGCTCCATTCCAAAGCCTTTTGGTTAAAATAGGTTATGTATCTGCAGCAAAAAATACAGATGATAACATTTTTACTCAAATCTTTAAATGGTCTTCTCTTCCAGCATTCTTTACTTCTACTTTACCTGAGTCATAGTCATATTGCTATTATGAAGTACTCCAACAGAGGTGTCAAAGTAATTTTAAAATTAAGAATATTGCTTGAAGAGTCACCAACGCTTCTAAATTTTTCCCTTTATGGATTCTGTTATGTGAATCTATCATAAAACTTAATAAAACTTCATTCTCACTATCAAAAGGAAAGACACGTATGACAGTAAGAGCATGGTGCTAAATTTTACAGTGCTGGAGCATCAACAAAACAGTAAATCCATACAAATGCATCAGAGATTTCACCTGAGTAGCCCAGCCTCAAATTGAACACTTAGTGGCAAGATACCATTCATGTAATGTGCAATCTGAATATGGTAGAATTTCAGGTTGCTTGCTTTAGTTTCTGAAGAAACTAAGGTTCACCCATCCCATATTTCAGGTAAGCAAGAGATATTTTATATATGGGATTGCTGCAGGCACAACTCCATGCCATTAATATTTTTTGCAAAAAGTCTAATGTTTGTAGAATACAGAAACGATGGCTCATCTGCGCTATTCTCCGAACTCCATGAGCATGTAACTTGTTGACAATGTTCCTCAGAGAAAGTGAGTCTATTTACATATTTTTTTGAATTTCTGTGCTGAGTGGCTTTCAGTATCAGATTTCATTAAACTGTGAAGTTGGAAGAACATTTTGTTTTCTTCTCTTGGCTCTTCAGTCTCTTAAACTATTTATACAACTGTAGCATAGAAAAGCTGAAATAGAAAATATGACTATCTTTTAGCAACATTTTAAAAGCCAGAGTTCACTATGATTATCTTAGGCTTTTGTACATGATTCTTCACTCTTATCTCTCTGTTCTGCATATATTTTAATGATCTTCTGCTCTTGCTTTGGGAGTCTTCAGGAGATTTTCCTATTTTCTCGTCAAGATTTCTCCCTGAGAGAACTCATGTTTATAGTTTCAGGGTTTAGCTTTGGGGACTTGCAGATTTTCCCCATCACCACAGGTTTACCTCCATTAGTTCCTACTGACTCCCCCATAAATACCTTGTTCTAGTTGTCCATTTATGAATTCACTTAACATGGCCAAAACACAGCTATTTTATTTTCCAAGTTTTACATTTTTCTTCTTTATGATAATCTCCACAGTAACTTGTCATGTAGATCTTGTTAGCTAGGGTTTGGTTTGGCTTGATACAACCATAGTCCTCATTTCTGGGCACAAAGACTCCTACGTTAACCTTTTCCATATCATACAAACCATTTCTAAGCAAACAGATTTTCACAGTGATCAGTAAGAAATGCCGCTGATATTTTGACTGCCCCACACAATCCTTCCCTTTCAACATCATTATTTTAACATTATTCTATGAACAACAGTTTTTCCACATCACTTGTTCTTGTCCAAACATTTGTGTACAAAATTAATACAGCCTCCTACATATATAATTAACCATAAAATATCTATATGAGAAAAAGATGCAACTACAGTTATACCCAAATACTTTATCCTTTCCCAAGACCACATCATTTCCCAAGTGATTTCTTAGATTTTTTTTTTTTTTTAATCTTCTATACTGTTATGCTTTTGACCAGCTCGGAACTGAATGGACAAAAATATGGGGTGAAATAATTTAGCCCGTGAAATAAGGAATATGAATGTCAGTCACAATGTGTTTTTAAGACCTGACCTCTATGAATATTGACATAACATCATCTTTTTACCAAGAAGACATTTGTGTCATACAGAGATCTTGGATAATAACAGTTTAAAAGTCTCCAATAAGTGATTATAAGATTATTGTTTTCTCTCTTAATTAAAAAAGTGATAAAACTGAAATTACAAAAAAATGAGCAATACATTTTTTTAAACAATATCAACGAATGGGTAAATATAAAGTACAGAACTTTGGTTTCTGGTCCCATATAAGCAAATTGTTTCTGTTCTATTGATCTCACTATGAATATGTTTAAAGCAAAATCTTTTTTTTTTTTAAATAAAGACACCATTTGTTACCAGTTTGCAATAAATTACAACATAGTCTTAATAGCTATATTAATTACCAATAAAACCTGAAACATTAATAGACATTGAAGTCCATTGTAACTGCTTGATACATATTTGTGTTTGATATCCTTCTGTGTTCATATATACATTTGTATATTACTGATGAATTGTATTAATGTTAAATGCAAATTGACGAGTAGTTCATAACTGCCTCAGGTATGCCTTGCTAGAAAACATGCAAGTTATCCTAGCCTTTTTAAAAAGCTGAATATATTAATAACATGTTATTGAAATAGAATTTTAATGAGCTGTAAATGGAGTTGCTATGGAGAAATAATATGGTATGATGGTATTTAGAAATGTGTACAATATCATAATTGCCTGCAACAATTCCTTGTAGACACCACTTCTATACACTCAGATTTTTCTCTATCTACCAATTTATAAAGTCTGACAAATAGCAGGTCACACAGTCTCACTGATTACTGTGTGTGTAGTCTCACACACAAATCAACGCTTCCCCAAAAAGGACCAGTGAAAAGTCATAATGTTTCATTTTCTGGAGGACTGTGTTTTAGCATAGTGTCAAATCAGGAGGGCATATGGAAGTAGATGTAAAGAACTGGAGACTACAGAGATACTTTTATTATGTACTGCCATGTGCTGATGTGCCAAATGCCTCAAAATTACCTCTGTCCATCCCTTCTCTTAATACAACCAGCTATGGATGCAAAAAAATAGCTTCTCTCATCAGGCTTTATGAAAGTGCTTTTGCACTATATGTGCCAAGTAAATCATACATTTTTCATCCCCACCAATATAAACATCCCCTGTAGCAAGCATATAAACTTTCAGTGAGTGAAGGAATAGGTAAGATGAGTTCAGCAAGTGGAACAGAACTGAACCAGAATTGAAGAGGACAAGAGAGAAGGAGAGGGTAAGCTAATCATCTGAGGTACATCCAGATCCAGAATTGTCTCTCAGCCACCTCCTTCTTGGAGAGGAACAAGCAATGGTTTACACCTGCCACAGCAAATGCCTTCCCAGAAGTCAGCACAGTAAGGGGAACTTTAAACTCTCAAGTTTTCTTTGCAGCTTAGCAGAAAATATTTTTCAGCTCCTTTAATTCCCTAGGCACATGTGCAAGTGACTCCAGGATGCCAGCACACACTACTTTGCTTGGATTTGCCACTTCCATGCAGACAGCACAATATGGGCTTGTCAATCTCACCCTGACTCAACCTGGCCCTCTCAACAGAGAAGGCTTACAGTAAAACTAAGAAAAGATTCCTCAGAAGAAAAAATATTGGCTAGAAGACTGGAAATAAAAAGCAGCATGGAAAGCTAATAAAAAATGGTATTTTAATTGAAACTTCACAGGTACATCCTCCTTGAGTTGCTAAATCTCTCCTCCCTAGAATTTAACACATGGTCCAAAGAGCCAAGCTGGGGGTTCAGTGTTTAGAGTAATCCCCCATGTTTCTAAGTATTCTCTTTAGTTCTGAATGAGCTTCCTATTTCCCTAATTTGCATACTTTGGGAATTTTGTTAGGGATATAGATGTAATTGCCCTTGATAAAACATGGAGAAATGAGTCACACTGCTTGATCAACCATTGAACTGAATTATATAATATTTTATAAATTATTTTCACTTTTGTTCTGAGTCAAAAATCATTTGCAGACCAAATATGATCTTTAAGTTTCCCAAAGTTGCATTTTTAGCATGTGGACTGTATATTTATATAAATAATCACCAGTTTCAGTAAGAAAAAATATTCAGATTTGTCTTAGCTTAATCTTTTCCAGAGATAGTATGCAACCAATATAAACTCTACCAATTAGAAAAATACAACAATATATTTAAGCTGTTGAGATTCATTTCCCAGCATCAAGCATATTAAATCATACTTGAAAATGTTACAGCTAAAGATCTATCATTCTCCTCAACTGGCGACCCCCCTCACTTTATCAAAGTGCTCTTGAGGAATTCAGATGAAAAGTATACCCACTCAAGTGTTTGGACAGTTAACACTTTAAAAACAAGGCGACTGAAACTTTCACGTATATTTGATTTTCCTGAAGTTTTGTCGTAAATGCAGGTCGAGGTTTAGTGCTTTCTCTTTGTATATTTTCTCACACCATGTAGTCTTTTTCTCTTAAGAAGGACTCCTATGAACCAAGACAAACAGTAATGAAGCAAAACCAACTAAGCCCTGAGAATGAAGTACCGGCTGTAGAGAAAGTAAGTGCTGGGAGAAAATTCATATTGCTAGCAAAATTAAGCTTAGTACATGGTTTCTGTTTCAAGGTCATGATATTATGCACAGGATAGGATTTTAGTAGTAGCATGACCACAAACTGGACCAGTACAGAAGATTTGAGACTTTGGGCATTTTGTTTTCTTTTTTTTAAATTTTGGGGTTTTTTGTTCACAGTCCTGTGAACATTTCTTCACCTTAGCTTTAGTAAATGTTTAAAAAGAATCAAGCTAAGACAAGAAACTAATCCTTCAAAATAATTTGAAATATCTAAAGCCATCCCAAAATATTTGATCATTTCACTGAAAATTTTGACAAACCATTTATGTACCTGTACTTAAGGTAATCACATAGATTCTTATGTAACTTCCATGGTTTAAGCCCAGCCGGTAACAAAGCACCACACAGCCACTTGCTCACTCCCCGCTCCCTGGCCATGGTGGGATGAGGAGAAAATATAAAGAAATGGTCATGGATCGAGACAAGGACAGGGAGGGATCACTCACCACTTATGGGCACGGGCAAAAGACAGGCTCAACTTGGGGAAAGAAACATCAATTTAACTTAGTACCGATCAAACCAAAACAAGGATAATGAGAAGTAAACCCCAACCTCAGAACACCTTCCCCCCATCCCTCCCTCCTGCCCGGCTCAACCCCGGTTCTCTCTCCCTCCTCCCCCCGGCAATGGGGGCTGGGGTCAGCTCGCCACACCTGGTCTCTGCCGCTCCTTCCTCCTCAGGGGGAGGAGGACTCCGCACACTCTTCCTCCACCAACTTCTCCAAGGTGAGTCCTTCCCGCGGGCTGCGGTTCTTCCCAATCTTCCCTGGCATGGGTCCTTTCTGCGGGCTGCAGTCCTTCAGTCCCAGCCTGCTCCAGCGCGGGCTGTCCATGGAGTGGCGGCCATCTTGGGGGCCTCCGCTCCCCTCCATGGCTGGGGACACACAGCCTGCCGCCTCACCGCGGGCTGCGGGGGCATCCCCTCCTGCCCCGCTCCTCCTCCCCTCCTTCCTCCCTGACCTCGGTACCCGCAGAGGGGTTCCTCTCCCATCCCAATCCCCGACTCTCCGCAGGTTTCCCCTCTTCACTCCGCTCTCCCAGCGGCGCTACCGCCGTCGCTGAGGGGCTCGGCCTGGGCCAGCGGCGGGTCCGGCTTGGGGCCGGGGAAGCTTCCAGCAGCTTCTCACAGGAGCCGGCCCTGCGGACCCTCACCCCATACCAAAAAGAACCCGTGCCACACAAACCCGTAAGAGTAACCAAATGTGCACATTTAAATTTTAACATTTCTGTGTATTGACAATACCTTATACACTTATAGACTCTATCACATCTTTCCCTATAACATGATCTTATTAACATCACAGGTCTACCACCTATTTTTCACTAAATTAATTTTTGTATAATCCAGCATGTAATTCCTTACATGCTTTGCTTTTCTGAACAGTATGACCTTCTGTGAACAGTACGACCTTCTGTGAACAGTACAAACAATGTATATTTCCGATGGCTTTACTACAGCTACAGCAACATGAAAGTTGACTTAAGCTAATTTAGTCTCCTTCTCAGCGGCATTTGTAGCCCACTGTAAGCTCTGAAGAGTGTAGCTGTACTGCTACCGATGCCCAAGACCGATTATGGACAGCTCTGCCTACAATACACCGAAGGCAGCTTTCTTATTGTAGCTCTATGCTCTGAGCCTTATAGAATTGCACAAGGTCCAACAGAAATACTGCATTCAAGAAACTGCATCAGAACTTAATGCCTAGTTCTTCCATTAGGCCATTATTTTCCTGTATAGATGTATTTCTGACTGAACAATATTTCAAAGGAAGACATGCATCACATAAGTTTATTATTTTTTATTGATTTCAGTGATTAACACACAAAAACCCAAAACCAAACAAATAAACATAAATCAACTAGTTACAAATAGACAAAATAAGGTAATTTAAAATGTGGCAATCATTATGGTTAGCTCTTTGAAGCTGTGTAAGTCCTTAACAGTTCAGAACAAGAGTTTTATTAAAGAATTGTTTACAGTATGAAAAGTATTAAATACAAATTAATAGAGTTATTTGACTATGAACAACTGGTGATGAAATACAATCATCTTATTTTAAAAAATATATATATGTCTAATAGGGGAGTATAGAGGTGAATAAAAAAAAAAAGCAGCTACTTGTAAAATATTAAATGTGTGAAGATTATCCATATAAGATCCTGGCAATGCCACTGAATCAATTACCTTGCTATGTGACAAAATCCAAACACAAGCACAGGAGATACTGCACATCTGAGAAGAAACTCTCAGGCACTGGAAAAAGCAAAGTGGTAACATAATAACTCAGTCCCAGGGAGTCTGTAATTGTGTTTTCTCCATATTAGTTCTAGTTATCACTAAAATACCAGTATGGATACAGAATAAGGTAGTCTTCCGTGACTCATTGCCATTCAGAACTTTTCAGATTTCAGTTTCAGAATTAAGACAACCTTAACAGTTATATGTATTTGCAGAATTTTCTGAGGAATTTTCAGATATAGGTTCCCTAAGAAAAGTCCCCCAAAAAACATTTCAGCCAAGTTTCAGAAGACAAATTTTGCAAAATTTTCTGTCTGCTGCAGTGACAAAATGAAAAGGCAATTGAACTCGCTCAAATTACAGGAAGTACAAGTATGCCACAGTTAATGAGATCATCATCAGACGCTCTGCTGCTACTACGCATTCATTAGGAACTTCAGCAGAAGATTAGTTTTCGGGACCACAGTTCAGCAATGGTCTAGAACAATGGTCTAGTAAGTTATTGTCTGAGAGGAAAATTCCTTCTCTGTATCTGTTCTATGGGGCTATTCTCATATTCTGTTTTCACTATCTAAATGTATATAGTAGAATTCTGAGTTACAGTCAATGGAGAGAATAAAACGCTTCTAAAGCATGACTTATTTAATTTTAAAGAGATATTGGAACAGACTCTATAATACATTCTCTACAAGTGTCTGTTTTTTCTCCATTGTCTTTAAAGGAAGCCCAGGTTTATTAGCTCAGATGTGGATGTCTGCACTCTAGGTGTATATTTAAATTAATTTTAGTTATTACATTTCTAAAGCTTTCCATTTCCAATTTTCTTTTTCACAAAGTCCCACTTCACAAAGTCTTTTAAAAAAAACATGTTGCATTCCTGAAGATATTTCACTTGTCCTTTGTTTCTAAGGCTGCCTACCACACATGTACCAAACTACTACATTGCTAAATGTATAAGTTCCAGATCATCCTTGATCCTCCAGGCCCAAAAAGGAGCAGAGGAGCTCATGTTCTCACTGCTTACTGATAACTCCCTCTGGTGCAGCCTAGTGAGAGACACGTGCATAGCACTTGATACTGGGGCATCTCATGAATGCCTGGTGTGTTTACAAGCTACCATGCTTACATGCTCCCTTCTGCTTTCGATTTAGTGTCGAGATATTAGTAATAGAAACATTGGCGTGTACAGGTAGGAATACAAGATATTTACCTTGGGACTACTTTGGTTTAGAACAAGTCCTGACTCATTTAGATGTGCGCTGTCCTTCAGAGAGCATGTCATTCAGTCGCTGTCTGTGGAAGCAACATCCACAAGGACTCTCGTATCGCCTTTACCTACCACTATCCACTGCTCTTTCTAGCCTCATTTTGAGCTGATATCGGAAAGGTATAGATGTTTTCTTCATGATACCATCCTTTTCCTATTCAAAAACTGTGTTTGCTTACATCTAGAAGTTATTCCTCACCCTACGACATTTATCTCTAAACAGAAAATATTCAAAGAGTTTAAAATGCTTATATGCTTTGATCCTTCAGAGTCCAAGACATACATATTCCCATGACTGATTATACCCCTGCCAGTGTAAGGTCTCAGACTGTATCTGTGCAGTGTAAATATTTTTAAATTATACTCTAAATGAAGTTTTATGCAACATTCTGCTCTCTTTAGCTCATCTGGAGACATTTGTGCATAATTCTAAGCACTCAGTGTTTAGGAATGAATCATAGACCCACACGTTCTCATTCAACTCAGAAATTTCAAAATACTTGTTCCAGACATGGACTTGAGAGCAATATTAGGCAGGATTTTGATATTAGATGTCTCTGTAGCATCCTAGAAAAGCATGACAATAATTTCTTTATTTTCTCAGTGTCAACGCGTGCCTATGACAAGAAGATCTCCTTTTCTTCATTACATGAAGCAAATAGCTGAGTGCCTGAACCACAGTCCTAGTGCCTAAGAATTTAAAAACAGCCCACAGTTTCTGATGCAACATAGTCCAAAAGTCAGAGCCTGAAGCCCTGCTTAATTATTATTAAAGTTTGACTCACTCACTGAAAACAGTGTGCATAATGACATAATCATTTCACCTAAAACTATACTTTCTATGGCCAGAGCCTACTATCTGTATCATTAAAGGTATTCTTTCTTACACTAGTTGTTATCTAAAAAACCCCCATTATTCTAAGTTTTGTCTTCTCCCTACATTAACCATTCTAAAAAAAGTTTTGTCTACCAAACTCAGATGGCCAGTTCCTATTCATCATTCATAAATAACTGGACACGTTCTGTCTTATAGGTTGTTTGCATACCTGGAAGTCATTAACCTAGAAATGCAGTGTAATTGAAGATGCCTCATTTAGATTATTGCCCATTCTTTTTTTTTTTTTTTTCCCCAGACAAATGCTTTATGTAGCAGAGCACAAAAGTATAAATGGAAAACCCAGTGCTCATACATCTTTGTCTTTGGTTTCTATTTCTGACATACTAATCTTTGTAGTTTGAAAAAAAATGAAATAGCACATCTAGAAATATGTGTCTGGCTTCTGAGACTGTGTCCTCTGACTGTCAATTTTCTGTTTTATAAGGCATGTAATGCTCTTGCTCAGAAGGGTGCTCATGTCAGTCTAGGCTGACCTCTTTTTTCCATTTGTCAATAACTTGCCAATGGCTTAGCGTGCACCTGCTAAATGAGTTTCCTTTCAGAGAAGTTTGAAGAGGAGTGAAGTTGCCAGATGGCCATTTAACTTAAAAGCTGTCTCTGACTGAGGCCAAAAACAACTGGCAAAACAAAGAGAGGAATTGCCCATGCTGAATACACAAGCAGATGCAGGACAAGCACAACAAGAGCTCTTTCCAAAACGAAAACACACAGGTCAGATATGAGAAAAACAGGGGCTAGAACAATTAGTGCGATATAACAATGGGACCTATTATGCTGGCTCTATCAGAAGTGGCAGTTTCTACCTCCTGTCCTGCTTGACTATTGTATTATCTGCACTTCTCACCTAAATTATAGCTTACTGGAGACTGAGATTTGATACACATTTTTCTTCACCAGTTAGTGGGTATATGATATTAGAACAAACATGACTATAAACTTGGGTTGTTAGAGCTCTTGAACTGTACCAGTGCATGCGGTACTGGGAAGATGACACTCATGGCAGCATAGTACAGTTAGGCCTGATTATTCCCCAAATCAATTAACAGCCTTGTTTCAGTGAGGAATACACGGAGCGGTGTTCATAGTACTCTCAGTGCTAAGGGTCTTGTCAGTTCTTCTGTGTCCAGAAGTTGGGCAAGATGTAAATACTTGAGGTACTTTTTAAGACTGTATTTTAATTGAAATGAGGAAGCATTTTAAAACACAAAGTTCCAGTCTATTCAAGTATCTTATGAGCATTGAGGAACCTAACCTCCAAACTAATAAAGGGGTATTATTATTACTTCAAAGAGGTGTACGTTCTCTCCCTTCCTTTTCTGATTTTTTCATGACTTAAAAGGCTTAAAATCTTAAATTTCCATTAAGACAAGATTTCTTAGTTCAGGTTCCAGGGTCACAGCCTTGCCCTTCCCTAGCTGTTGGTAGCTGTTGTGAAGTTACACATTTTTCAAGATTCCAGAACGTGCTACAAGATTTCCATATAAATAACCTCTGGGTTATAAGTAAAAACAATTATCAAGAGCAGTGCAAGTTATATGCTTAGTTGATAGTATAAAGCAATGTTTAATAGGTTGCTCTAGTAACCATCCTTCCTCAAGAGCCATTGGCTTGCTTCTTGTTTTACAAAAACCTCCTCAGGTCTCATTTTATACATATTGTAAAAGATGGAGCTATACTCATGAAAACTTTATATCTTCCATAGATAGGAACTTATTTAGCTTTGCAATAATATAACCAGAGGCTTCTTCCTTCCCCAGAGTAGTTCATTACTGGAAGGAACAAAATTATCACAGCCACTAATACTCTTGGCTTTGGTGTGGGAGGGGGGACATTAATTTAGGTTATTTTCATTGACATAGAAAAATGATTGGAAGATAAAATAAGAAAACTGAAGACAGCTATATTTTTTCCTGGTTATTTTCTTTTCATTTCTGTCAAACTTTTTTAGTAAAACAGATATCAGTTTTATGAAGAAAATAAGATTGTTTCAAAGTAAGTAGCAGGTATGTTTATTTCTTTGTTAATTGTATAAAAAGACAGCTTATTAATCATACTGTGGTGTATCAGTAGTCATTTACAATTTTATGTCTTATGTAATGCTGCCACAGACCAGTTAAGAAATAGTGAAAATATAATTGGTTAAATAACTTAAAATAAAACAAACCTAACTTTTATTCAATTCAAAATTTTTCAGAACAGAAGATATTCCTTAATGTTACAAATTTCTTAAAGGAATTACTGTAAAGGTTATCTTTTGAAATGAGAACCACTGAATTTTTCTCACAGAATTCTGAGTTTTGACCAGCTTTGAATTTAATTCTCCAAGTTGAATCAAGAAGCATGGCAGCAACCCACAAAAGCTGTTGGAACGTGAAGAAATTCAAATAACATGGAGAACGACTCATCACATTGTGTCATCTCTTGCATCTTAGTTACATCAGTCTCATACCATACTGGAGAAAGGAGTGGGATAGCAGTGGCCACGAAGAGAGAGAATTAAGGGGATGAGTTATCTAGCTGTTAAAAACATGCAGTCCTCATAACTTCCCTAAAGACTTTCCTTAAAAAAGCCTTTGATCTTACTTCCCTCAAAGGCTTAGAAAGGGGGGAAAACTCTTACAAGAATACACAAAGAAATAATAGCGCTTAATTTGTACTTGGTGCTGAGTATCTCCAAAGCGCCCTACAAACATTGACTAATCATCACAAGATCATTTTTGAAGGAGCGATTTATGTTTCTATGCTAATAAAACAGTTAAAAAAATACTCCCTAATGTTAAATGTCTTGAGTAAAGGTGAAAGAATATAGTCAGAGAATTTGGAGGTTAAAGATTCACAGGTTTTATCCACATCCTGTGCTTCATCTAAACTAATTACATTGTTGATAAATTATATTGTCACAGAAACTTACAATTATACAGTTTGAAAACTTCCATATGATAAATTTATAAGAAATATATTCCTTTTTATTTATTTATTTATTTATTTATTTATTTATTTAAATTCAGGAGGGGTAAGGCTCCAGTTTTTCTCCGTGCAGAGCAGAAGAGTCTTTTCAGCAGCTAGAGAGTTTATATGTCCAGTTAATATGTTACCTCCTTTTCCTCTGGAGAATGCCAGGGAGTTACCACATGGAAGACCCCACATTAGGAAATTGGCTGTTCGGTACAGTTCAAAGAATCTGTGAAGTTGCTCTAAAACACTATGGGTGTTTTTATCTCCATTTATCTATACCCACTGCCTATGCTGGTTGTCAAAAGAATTTGATTTTTTATGTCAGGCTACCCTTTTGTTATGGAAATTGTTTCATCCAGACAAAGGAAGGAGGTGTCCTTAACACTGAGATACTCTGCCACCCATGTGGCATGACTGCTTGCCACAGAAATCAAAGGGAGACAAAGCAGACCTTGCACAACGTAAAAGAACCTTCAGCCAGATATTTTAGGAACCTCCATTGGTCCACAGGAGATTCCATGGAGACAATCTCTCACCTTTCCCTACAACAGAGACATCTCCTGCAGCTGCATGTAGATCTGCACTTTAAAGGATACAAGAGAAAAGGGGGGGGGGGGGGGGCAAAAAAGAAAAAAAGATATTTTAAAGAATTAGGATGTGTCTACCTGGAAGGGAAATCTTAGACTTTCTCTTTGTTTGTCAACTCCACAACTGAAGACTCAGAGAGGTGACAACTGTGCATTTTATATCTACAGGATATCTCATCTGTGAAGGGTGATTATTACTGCTTTTTGTGAGCTTTTGAGTTACTAAAGTCTTTCTCTGAAGTGAAAGAGAAATAATCATCACCCTTCACTGAAGATATTTTATTTGTTCTGCAAGAAACCGTGTCTTCATAAAAGCTCACATTTTAAGACTGAATTAGTAAGCACATCAGCTTCAGTCAGTCAGCTTTTATTTCTGCTTGCTAGCACTAAGGAGGAATGCTAGCCTTTACCTCTCCCACGGAAAGAGGCCAAACTCTCTGGCAGGAGGTATCCTATGGAACATCAGGAACGTACATGTCACAGGGAACAGCAACCCACAAGCTCTGTGGAGCTCAAACTTTTCCATTAGCTGAAAGTATTTGAAACTTTGAATGCTTCTTCAGATTAAAAATAGTAACCATTTTTTTGAGAATTTTTTGAAATACATTGGCCCTTCCCCCATGTCTTGGAGACTCAAGTTTCCATTTAAAATTTGCATATTAAAGTTATATGATTCCTGTGATGCTTCTGACAACTGTTTTTTCTAAAACAGATATAATTTTCAAGACTATGTGTACTTTTTGATAACTGACCTGGGAAAAAAACAGTGTGCAGCTATAATTTAACTTCTTGACATCCACTCAAGTACATACTAATTTTCTGGGCTACATTTCTAAGGAGTGTTACGTACATTGTTAAAGGTGCCTGGACTGCATAAGCATATAAAGTTCTGCACAGTATTATTTTGTACTTCTGAAGTACTACTGGTACTGAATGTTGTATTAATACATTAACACACTGAGTATCATATAGTCCCTGACTCAAAAGCGATTGCACTTATATGTTTGTAATTTGAAAATGGATGTAAGCTATAAAATTCAGAGTAGGCTTTCAAGACTCTAATCCCTCAAAGAAGGATGGTAACACTATGCCTCACAGAGTGCAAGTAGTATTTGCTTTGAGTATTTTACTCTTTATACATGAAATAGAATTGTATTAACTTCACTGACTTTAGGGTCTATCTTCTCCAACACTTCATTCTAGTGTCTTCACTCTGTAAGTCTTATCTGGATGATGACCCATTTCTATTCTTCTTTTAGTTAGCCATTTGCTCTGTTAAACATTTAACATTTCTAAATGCACTTAGGAGTATGGAGTTATATTTTCAGGCTCTTAAGCTTTTGCCATGCTGCCCACTGAAAATTCACTGATTCATAAGCTTTGTAATCTGGGCTTTCCTATAGGTTACACTTAGTGATTTGTCCTGAAATCTGCATACTGCAAAACACCATTTTATTGCACAAATTTCCATTAGTAGTCATTAGAACAATCTATCACATTCATGGCAAAGCTTCCCCCTCTTTGGCACTTAGAAAGCAGTGAAATGTATTGGATATATTCACAGGCAACTTCACTGCTACGGAGCTGCTCCTGAAAGCTGCCCACTGGAATTACCCCAGGTTGGATTGCCCTAATATTGCAGGCCCTAAAGTAAGCTCCAGAGACCCCCAGGGGCTTCCTTGCTGCACATAACAATATGTGTCTGGTCCCACCAGCTGCCCCAAAGCCTCTGAAGCCCCCAAGAAATGCCCTGACGGTCATCATTCACTCTGAGCTCATTTGCCCATATCCTCTAAACCCATCATGGAGCTCTGGGTGAAGGGCCCTTGAACTGCCACCCATGAGCCGCAAAATGACCCTATTGCAATGAGATCAAGTGAAACAATTTGTAGCTCATGAACTTGAGGGAGAATGAAAGAAGGAAGACAGAGCAGGAGAGACAGGTTTCATAAAGCCGTCACCCTTTCCAAGTCAGCACATAATGAACTCACTACTTACAGAAAGACTAGGAAAGATATTGACTTTCACCTATCTAAATGCAGCTTGAAAGGCTAATGAAAGTAAAGGGTAAGCCTTAATTTGTTCATATAAAAAATTTGAATCTCTCTGATCTCACTATTGCTTAGAACAAAGAAATAATCATAATAAAAAGCAATCTGAACCTCTCCATTCCAGCCATATCTAAAATGTCAAAGTATGGTTCCCATAATGCCATACCATATATACTATATATACCATGCTATGATCATAGAATCATAGAATCATAGAATCATTTTAGTTGGAAAAGACCTTCAAGATCATCAAGTCATGATGTGGTGGGCTGACCTTGACTGGCCACCAGGTACTCACCAAGCCACTCTCTCACTCCCCCTCCTCAGCAGGACAGGAGGATAAAATAAGATGAAAAGCTCACGGGTCATGATAAGGACTGGGGGATCACTCACTGATTACTATCTCAGGCAAAACACGCTCATCTTTGGGGAAATTAATTTAATTTATTGGCAATAAAAATAGAGTAGGATAGTGAGATACAAAAACAAAACTAAAAATACCTCCCCCTCCCCCCTGCTCCTTCTTCCAGGCTCAACTTCATTCCTGACTCTTCTACCTCCTCCCCGCCAAGTGGCACAGGGGGACAGGGAATGGGCGTTTCTGCCAGTTCATAACACTTTGTCTCTCACGCTCTTTCCTGCTCACACTTTTCCCCTGTTCCAGCGTGGGGTCCCTCCCATGGGAGACAGTCCTCCATGAACTGCTCCAGCATGGGTCCTTTCCTCTTGGTACAGTCCTTCAGGAGCGCACTCCTCTCCACGGGCTGCAGCTCCTGCCAGAAGCCTGCTCTGGCATGGGGTCTCCATGGGCTGCAGAGGACATCCACCCGCTCTGGTGTCCTCCACAGTCTGTAGCGTGGATATCTGCTCCACTATGGTCTTCTCTATGGGCTGCAGGTGACTCTGCTCCGGCGCCTGGAGCATCTCCTCCCCCTTCTTCTTCACTGACCTTGGGGTCTGCAGGGTTGGATCTCTCACATATACTTACTCCTCTCTCCCAGCTTCTGCACAGCATTTTTTACCCTTTCTTAAATATGTCATCACAGAGGCACCACCAGAGTTGCTGGTGGGCTCAGCTTTGGGCAGCAGCAGGTCCATTTTGGCGCCGGCTGAAACTGGCTTTGTCTGACATGAGGGCAGCTCCAGATCTTTTCTCACAGAAGCCACCTCTGCAGCCCCCCCCACTACCACAACCTTGTCAGATGAACCTAATACACACCAATAGAAGAAAAAAAAAGTCCCACGGTGATGGGGAGGATTCTCATATCTCTCGTGATTGCTAGGTGCCTGTTTCCAAGGAGATGCAAATTTACCAATCCTTAAATTTATCAGCTGAACAGATTAATATATGGCTAATCCAGCAATTCAGAGTTGTAACACACATGGGAAGAAACATTTTGTCTGGGAACAACAGTAAGTGTTGGAAAGGAAGAAAGAAAAGGAAAAGGAATATGAGCAGGGAAAAAAGCACCATACTAGCTTGTTACCTGTTTCCACTGGAAGTAGACTAGTGATAGAGTTCAAGTGAAAAGTGATAAACATATTTGCAAGAATTGCAATTGGTCATAAATCAACCTCCACCCTCTTAAAAAAATGCTCTACAGTCTTCAGAACTGAAACTAGGGCTTCCTTTTTGTTAGATAAGGATAAAAACAATAATATATTTTTATTATATAATTTATTGCATTATCTGTCCAGATCAGAAGAGCCTGAAAATTCATGCCTTTCAGATAATTAATAATGACTAATGACTAAAGAGGAATGACAACTGATACATCCATGGTTCACATTTTACCATTTTGCTACCTCTGCTAGCTAGTAAAATGTATTTTGTGCAAGGGGACTTAATTTGTTTGGCCTCTAAAAGAAATTACTACTTAACACATTTGCTAATTATTAAATATTGGTCAAGAGGTGTACATTACCAATGTCACATTGTGCAATTTTCACTGCAAACAAAAATGAAGAAAAATATGTTTATATTTAGAAATAAAAGACCTTTCTGTAAATAGGAGAATATACAATTCAATTTTATTCAAATGAAATGCACTGAAGAGTTGAAATATCTTAGCATATGCAGTATAAGATTTACATACAGAGAGGAACTTTCCATGGCCAAAATTCTGGCTTTGAAAAAATATCATGTCAGAACAATAAAGAGAAAATCCAGAGCTCTGGATTTTCTGTCAGACCTTTTCACTAAGGTAGTGCCACTCCAAAGGAGCAAAATGCCTTTCTCAAAAGCAGTATCTTTCTTTTTCAGTAATTTTCAGTAGCTGCTGCATAACATTTGGATCTTATTAGAAAATAAGTCAAAAATTGTCAGAGGTTTACAGTGGTTACCAGATTGTGTTCTAAAGGACAGAAAAAGAAAATGCTGCAGAAAATAAGTACAGCATATGAACAAAAATGACTTAGTTGAGAATTAAATGCACAAATGCCTATTTTAACTCTTCCTGTTTTTTTAACAGAATAAGAGAAGTAATCAGCTAGACATGAGTCAGAAGCAAAGGTAACTTGTTTCTCAGTATGTCAAGGAAAAACTTTATAAAGTACTTCAACAACAGAACAAGAAATCACTGTCTTTGGAGCTGCTTATGGCAAGACAAGACACCCCATCAGAGAAATCAATTCCCCAGCAAGTCAGAAGGATTCACTAAAAACCCAACCTACTATAAATCCTTTTTACCTTAATATTGTGTGACTCTAGAAAAATCTCAGAAGTTAAAATTATGTACTGAACAATAGGATCTATACACACAGTTGGACAAATCTGGTTTTCTAATTTTCTCAGTTTTGAAGTAAGTTCTGATTAAGGAAAGCTTAAGTTAATGGTAAACTCCCTTGACTTACTTCTTTCAGCCCTGCACAGAGTCCTGCACAGAGCCCTGTTCAGACAAAATACCCAAAAAGATATTTTGCCCTCATGATCTGGAAATAAATTGAACTTTAGTGAAGATGAAAATTACAGATTAATGGAATCTTTTACAAGTTCAGTTTCGTCCATATTTCCCATTTTATTTACATGAGACAAAAAGACAAAAATAGCACTAAAATGTATTTGGCTGTTACTAGTATTTTGGCTTAACTGAGCGATAAAATCTGACAGCTGTGAAAGAGGTGTGAATATTCTGGGTAAATATCTTAGCTTGTTTAAACTACATTACTTCTCTGTGCAGGTAAAAATTCCACTGACTTCAGCACAGTTACAAAAGTGCAGACATGGGCTAAAACAATTCTTCCATTGAAGGTTTGACTGTTCATGCAACCGGGCGATTGTACAGCTTTCCATTCACCAGTTACAGATGTGTTTAAGACCTAAATCTGCAGATATGAGTGGCTTTATTAACCCAAGTTTCCACTTCTGACTAAAGTAGCCACACAGAAAAATATGGCATCAGGACTTTGACTAATGTTTTCCAAACCTAATTTATTTCTACAAAATAGAAGCAGTGCTTCATTCCAAGGGAAACCACTTTGACCAGTGGTGTGGATTACGGAGGATGGACTAGGAAGGAGCTAGGAAAAAAGGGAGATGTCTCAGAATAGACCTTCCTGTTCCTCCTCAAGATGTCTGATTCACACTGACTAGTCAAAGCAATATGGTACTTGTGCATTTTCGGCTTCCATTTCATAGTCATTTCACTATTGAGAGCTGGAGGATGAGAAGAGGTACAGCTTATTCCTAGGCTGTGATCCCCCATCATGTTATAGGGCCATGACCTGAAGATACTGGAGGTGTGACTGACTTATCTATTTGGGTTAAGAAAGATATATTTTTTTCCTACTGGGATCAAACTAGTAAAACCTTACTAGTTTGTCTATCTTTGTTCACCTCCATTTCAGCAATATTTAGTCAGCTAGGGTTAGAACTAGATAGGCTTGTTAGTTCTTTATAATGTGTACTTAATGCCCAGTGTGGGCAAAGGCACCAGGTCATACAAATATGAGAGTCCTAAGTTATCAGCGAATGACATAGAAACAGTATGACTACAGCCTGATAACCTCTCATAATACACTTAAATGCCTTGCATGTGAAAGGGAGAAGAAGTAAGAGCAGATCATTCTCTTCTTTGTTGTTGAGTGCAAAACAATAATTTTATTAACTATCTCTCTTTGTCTATATTAATTTCCATACATGTCTTGATGCTTGCTTTTTAATTTCTGATTCTTGGAAATAGGTTATTGACTTCAGTAAAAAATGCACGAATAGAACACGAGGACCAAACCAGTAGAAACAAAAGTCGCTAGTGAGAATGTGCCACACTGCAACGCCCTTTCTGCCACAACATGACATGTTCTTAAGGTACCTCCAGGCCATCCCAGTCCCAGTCTTATTTCAGACTACACTTGCATGTGCACACTTTCCTCAGCTCTTCTACTTGTCCGCTTCATGCACTACTGCCTTCACCTTGTAGTTTAAAAATAACTCATAGCAGACGTGATGCTTATTGCATTTTTATGCTATAATGGACTTAAATCTTCTAAGTTTGGACGAAGGATGAATTAGCACACATTGTTTGAAATACAATTACAACACTCATGGAATAGACATTCCTGCTTACCTGAAGCAGCAAGGTTTATTCACCTAGAAAGTATTTTGATTACAAATACCCTCTCCTTCTGCCGCCTTTACTTACTGTGACCATGCACACTTACTGCAACTAGCTGAGAAACAGTGCACTTCTGACACACAATATTGAGAAATAGACCTGTTTTTCTTATGGGATCTTAATCCCCAGCTGTCACAATGACAGTGACAAATGCCATGGTTTAGTAGAATGGATTAAAAAAAAGCCTTTTTTGAGTTCTTCGCACAGAGATGTTTCACTATTGTGATATTTATAAAATGTCATTAAATAACTGAGTCTTTGCATGGACTGATCTTTTAAATTTAATAAACTGCACAAAGTATCATTGTTTCCTCATTATTTAGAGTTTTTATTTTACACTATATTTTCATGCTTTTGGAACCCCAAGACTGCAAAGAATCCAGTTGTTCAAAATTATTGCTCAGTTCACTAGATCTACTGTACTGCAAATATAACAATGTATAATACACATTCATATGTGTGTGATCTCTCTTCAATAAGAAATTGTTTAAACTGTTATGAATATAATCTTAATTTAACTAACAGTTATAAGGTAGTATTTTTTCATTCTTGTCCCCATCTCTCTAACTCAAACAATAAATTTGTCTGCTGTATTTATTTCAGAATACATTTCAGACAATTATTTTTGCAAGGTTTTCCTATTTTTCAGCTGAAGAATAACAATATGCTCTTGTGTTTCAAAACAGGACTAAGGCTCACAAAACTCTTTCTTGACTTTTCACTCTGACAACTTGATCAGAAACCTTAAGCTTCTCAGATCTTCAGTTCTGAAAGTTCATACAATACAAATTATATGCTCTGTTTTATAGTCTTTTTTTGAGCTTGTAACTTGTACTTCCTGAGACATGTATTGATGACATTTTTTTGTCAAAAAAAGAGAAAAATATTAATGTCAATAAAATAATAAACTAAAATAAAAAAATGAAAGTTCATCAGAAAATTTGAAGGTTTTACTAAAGCTGAAAAAAACATAGGAAAAAGCATACATTTTCAACATAAGAAATTACTTTTCCATCAAAATACTAATGAGAATGACTCTTGATCAAACCCACTTGTAGTACATAATTATAACACAAAAAAATAAGAAGTTCAAACAGCTAAATCAGATGCCATTCTTCTCATGTATGTAAATTCCCCAGTCTCCTACGTCATCCTTGCAGTATTTTAAATTAAGATGCTCTCTGATCTTTCGGATATTAAGGGTCCCAGGCTGCTGCTGTTCATAGTGTGTTTTCGAACACCTCTTCACCGTTTGATTCTTGTTTCATTCCCAGAGGTGGCTCCACTTCTGTGCTTTTGTAAATATTTGAGCTGAACGTTTCTACATAAATTTGTATAACTACAAAATGTGTTATTTTCCAAGTGAAAGTGACAGAATTGTGTGTGTTGAATGATGTACATGATGTAAATATAAGGCAGGTGAGTACAACCAGGAAAGGACATTTAGCTCCTGCTTTCAGCACAGCAATGACTACACTTTCTCTGAATCAAATGGTAGTTTTATAGTAAGACCTATTTGAACTGGTTTTAGCACCATGTATCTCAGAAATGAGTTCACTGTTAAACACAAAGGAGGTTTTGTAGTGAAGAACTTTTAATTACTTGAGTGGTATTGTTGATTGGTCATGTGAAGCAAATTTGTTTTCTGACTTGTGATAAAAGAATGTAGTGCTATTAGCTTAAACAAAGATTATATTAATATTTCCATGCTATTTGGCTTATTAACCCTAGGTCCATAAAATGCTATGACTTGTACAGCTCTTTTTTAACAGAAATTAGAATAATGATGTTTGAAACAAACACCAGCTCAAGAGCAAAAGAATAAATGATCCCATTCAAGTGCTGGGAAAACTGTTTCTTTAGAAAAGCAAAAAAAGTAGCCTTGCATTTAGGTGAAAGTAATACAAAATATATAAAATCATGTCTATTTCTGTGGAAGAGCATTTCCTTGCACACTGTGTTTATACCAAAACTAAGTTCATACTTAATTTTCATACTAAAGAAAAATATAGCCTCAAGTAGTTAAAATAATAATGTTACTATGAATCTCTGCATGCGTTCCATCTCACCTGAGTTCAGACGTTTATCAGGGAGCAGAGAGACACAATTATGCATACCCAGTTATCTAGCATCATGTTTGACTCATTAGCATACTCTACCTGGGCTCCAGACCATGCACCAAAAAGGCGCAGGTGTCCTGTAAATCCTGTTTTGTATCTGTCAGTCCCATCCTGAAGTCTTTGGTACCAACACTAGGGGCACAGGCTTAGGCTACAGAATCAATTCTTCAGATGCCTGCATCATAGGGACAGGCTTCAACTTGAGAATAGATGCCCTAATTTAGGCATGTGTAGGAAGGTATCAACAGGTGAGCCAAGCGTCTAAGCTCTGTATCAATGGAGGTATCGTTAAAACATGTAATCTAATAATATAGACACACATACAACATAATGTAATCTAGAGAGCTATCAGATAACCCTAAAACAGTTACCTACTACTCAATTTGATCTCCTAAACATAGGCTTTTAGTAATATTTGAAGTGACCTAATGTATCCTGTCTGACCTTGGTTTTTACTGGTCTCCCATAGATCCTGTGCTACTTCTGCTATACTGACATCCTGGATACAACACGGTAACACAAATATCATTAGATACTTCTGCTTAGTGAGTTGAACGAAACTTTGTAAGTTTAAGGTAATCTAACTAGATCGATAACATGATGCTCATGCCATTCAACCCGTGGATTCTTTACTCTTCCTCTTTTGAACAGTGAAGTAGTTAACCAAAGAAGGGATATGCTTCATAAGAAGATGAGTTATTACTTCAGGTGAGATACTTTGCAGTGCCCTCTTAATATACAAATATCATCTCTTACATGCTTGAGAATACTGAAGGACAGCTTACAGGAGCTTTGAGCTTGTATTTACTCTATGCATTACTGGTTGTTAATAAACTATCCAAAACATTATTCAGTCATCATTGAAATACTAAATTCACTGCTGTACAGAAAATATTTGATTCATTCCACACAAACTCTTTTTCCTATTTGTATAGACTATAGCTTCCATCTCACAATGGACCTTTTTAGAAATTGTTACCAGTAGTCACATTGTCTTAGATGTTGGTTTCTTTCAGCCAATCAAGTTGAAATTTCTGTTAATTAGCTTGCTGGGATTGACTATGGCTCTCAGTTTTATCTGTTTAAAAAATTAAGCTCACTGTCTTGCTCTCTCTAAAGACAAACATGGCATGCCAGAATGCAATTTATTCTACCTTATCTTAAAAAACCAGGATAAGTTAAACTAGGAGTAACACCATTCCCTATGTTTATCTTAAAATTGCAGAAATCAAGATACTATTTATTTCTGTAGTACCTGCCACATACTCTAGCTCTACTTGGTCTTAAAGTTCCAAAAATTTGCATCTAGGCAGCTCATAAATTAATTTTGCTTGAAAGGGAGCCAAGGGAATGGCCTAAGTTGTAAGCTACAGAGGAACTTTTTACAGAAGTTAAGAACTTAAGTTAGGTGAATAGGATTTTACTCTGGAGGTTCATACAGGCATTTATTCCCCTGTTGTGATAGTGAAGATTAATTAGGCATTTCATTTAAGAGGTTTACTTCTGCAGAGATCCAGAATTTGGGTTCAGATATCTGCATAATAAACATGTCCCATTACAAAATAAGCTAGATTAGACTGATAGAAATCACATTCTAAAAATACTGGAGGTTTCAGACCTAGTGCCTTTGTTGTAACTAACTAATTAAAATTAATAATTTTTGTTGGTTTCGTATTTGTTTGCCCAATACAGAATACTATTTCTGGTATTTTATACAGGTACATACCACAAATCATCAACTGATAATACAGATGGAAACAAGTGTTTCTTTTTCTCATGAAGAGCTAAGAAGCTTTACAGTGATATTCAGTAAAGTTTACAAAACCTTCAAATGACTCGCACAGATGCAAACCCTTCAGAAAACTCAAAAGACACGGTGAAACTCAAAATCTCCTGACTGTATCAGCTGTTTTTTAGAAAGTCTGAAAATTTCATTGCTGGAGACCACAGGGATCATAAGCTCCAAAAACTCTAGCTGTGGTTTAAGGAACTTAAATCTCAATAGGCAGTCTGGGCAAAGCAAAAAAACTTTGTAGTCTAAATATCTGCGATTTAAGGGACTTTAAAGTTTTAGCCACACTTGACTAAAAACCTCTGTAAGATACATAATTTAAATAGCTTAAAGCTTTAGGGGAAATTCCAGAGCCCAAACACATTTGTTTTTAAGGAGCTACAGGGGATGAAGGGGAACCATAGTTTCACCATTTGAAGCGTTCAGTGGTAACACTTTTGTCACAGTGCCTACCACTTGGCTTCTCACTCCCACGCTGTTGTGTGACACCTCCCAGTTGTGCCAAACCAACTGCTTCTGAGTTCAACCTGGAAGACAGTCAGGGGCTGATACATTTTTAAAAAGAGATTTTCCACTTCCACCTCTCTTTCAAAAAGGTGTTGTGGGTTTTTTTTACATAGATCAGTTGCTTCATCCCACAAATATTGGTGTGAGAATGACTAAGAAGCGGCGCCTCGTTACTGGCAGCAAGGAGCCAAGGACTGATGGGAGGGTGGGAACTCCTTGCACTGGGACTGCCACAGGCAACACTTGTTGTAGGTTCATGGTCTGAGACTGACAGTCCAAGGCCATGCTCCTCTGGGACTCAGACAAATTGACCTGAAGGCAAAACTAACAGTTTTTTCAAACCACGGACTGATCCACAAAAGCTTCTGAAAGTTGTCATTTAGACTTTCAGAGCACTCAGAAATAATACATCTTTTTCTCCAATACTTAATACTTTTTAAAGTAACCTTACAGTGGTGAAATCTAGTCATGAGAGGTTCCTAGGCTAGAATGGCAAAAAATTTACCACCACCTGACACTTGTAAGTGTACTTGACCTGCTGAGAAGCAAAACAAAGGAGATTCATGTTGATGCTCTTCAAGAGCTTCCCCTGGAGGAGTTGCTGTCTGCATCATTCTTTAGTGTGGAGACTTACTATCACAGTGTTGATCTTCTGTTTTTTCCACTGTCTCTATTTTACAAAGAACCTACCCGTGTCTTTAGTGTTGAGGAAAAGTGCTAAATAAACAATACTCAACTATTATTCTTAAGCAAAAAATTTTTAAAAATACAGTGAAGGACTAGTTATTTTGCTGTTACTCAAGGAAGTTATTGCATGATTGCCTTCCCATGGCTCTAATCCACCATTTATGTTAACTACTTGTGTTAACCACATTTGTTTGCAGTTCTCAGAGAAGCTGATCACGAACCCAGGTTAGAAAAAAACAAAATCAAAAACCTGGAGAACAGAAAAAATGGTGGTGCAAGATGAATCTGGAGGAAAGGAATTACAGAGTCTGCTTTAATGTTACAAAAAAGTCCATGGAGCCATTGCCTTAACTGACATATGCTTCATGAGTTTTTATAGAAGGGTAGTTAGGACAAAGCTGAAGATGAAATATTTTTGTGCTGACTAGTAGTCTGGATATACTCTCAGCTACCTACATATATGGAAGTGTATGTGTGTATTGCTTTATTGGTTGTACTCTTTCAAGAAAAGGAAAAATACATTATTAAGCAAATAACATAGTCTTTTTTATTAAAAAAGTATCAAGTTCATGCTATGCTCATACAATAGATGTGTCTCTCTTCTCTGTTGTTATTAAAACAAGACATGTTTTCAAGCCCAAAACACGGAATAGTTTTTTGGTTGTTGTTCTGGTTTTAATATAGATTTAAAGTAAATTATGCAATAAAACAATCTTGTATTATCTTTAGAATTAATTTTTCCTAAACTTTCATACCTGTTATCCCAACCAACATCTAAGTAATTACAGTTTCCAAGAAAAGTTCTGGCCTTCTAGAATGATACTGCTATCTTTGATAAGATTTTTTAATGCACTTTTGTTAACTGAAATCTTGTAGGAACAGAATCACTTGAATAGATTAATTTTCCTCTAATAGACAGTAAGTAGCTTAAATTCTTACTGTTGCTAACGAACTCTATTATTATAAACCCAGTGATTAAAAAGACAAATGTTACCACTTATTATATAGGTAAAATGTAAACTGGTTTTCAGAGCAGTTAAAATACAGAGAGAACAGGAAATCTGTTGGGAAAGAGAAAAAAAAACAAATGTACTTTTAGACTCATAAGAGGAAAATGGGAATCTAAACATCTTAAAAATTGGTTCTGACACTGAGTGTGCAAGATAATAATATCAGGTAACACATTTCCTATAATAATATACATTATTCTTTGTCATAGTGTACTAAGAAGTATGTCATTACTGCAGGTGACATTGTAGAATTTCAGGATGGTCCACTACATTGTTGAGATCCTCGAAGACTGGGGAAGCACTATAAGATAACGAATAATAAAAAAGTGCTGACTTTCAAAAGCATTGAAATTAATATATGTCCTACAACCACCTCTAACTGTCCTGGCAGTTGGACTAGATATTCATTGTAGATCTCTTCCAGCTGGAACTATTCTATTCTATTCTATTCTAACCACAATTTGTCCTTCCCTACAAGGAGTATTTGTCAGAAAAGCAAATTAGACTTTGTGACCAGGACACTGGCTTTAAGATAGTTTGCATACACTGGGCATTGTCTCTATCTCTCCCTCACTCTTCCTTGTATCTACATGCCCTCTACATGACTTTGCACAAATCTACTAGACTGTGCAGTAGCTACTAGACTATACGGTAGAGTATGAGAAAAGATAATGCCCTAAACACTGAAAAGCAGACGCGGAGACTTAGACCCACGCACAGAGGGGACTGCTTCCAGGTGGGCAGCAAACAGCCAGCAGCAGGGCTGAGGAACAGCACAGCATGCCCAAAGCGCACAGGTCTGGGTGCAGGAGAAACAAGACCAAATCTAGCTTAGGGGTAAACCTTTCATCTTGTAGAACCACATAGCAAACTCACAGCCTGTTTCCAATCCCCAGGTGTAAAAGAAAAAAAACACAAAACAGTGACTGTTTGGTCACTTTTGGTCAGTGAAGAGTAGCACCCTGAGAGCGCCAGGCAGAGCCGCCCATCGGGAGAGCGAATCGCTGCTGCCAGAGGCAGGCTGTCCTCAAGCAGCTGACAGGCTGAGAATTACAGAAATTTCTGAATGAATAAAGCTAATTAACAAATGCATGGGATAAAGCACCAAATGGCAGCCATCAGTTCAGGAAGATGGGAAGGATTGACTGCAGGAGGTAGTCATCACAAATTAGGCCCAAGGAAAACCTGTCAGCATAGCAACGTTTCAGAAAAACACCTGAATCACATTTCCACCCCTACTAAGCTCAGACTTTCAAGGCAAATATAATTCAGTGGAAAATGCAGCTGAGAAAAGGGATCAATAGCCAGCTAATATAGATTCACTTCCTGGTAAGGAAGTTATTGTTGGATGAAATTCAGAAATATCTTAGGGGGAGTGATTTGGCTAGAAATAGTCAACAAGAATTTATGAGAAAGTAGAGGGGCTGGGTTTCTTTTTCTTAGTATGTAGGATTTCTCAAAGAAATTACTGTTACAGTCAACACAGAAGATAAAATGTATGGCTAATTTTTAAATATTTTTAATGGCATTTCAGCTGTTTGTGTCGAGACGTGTACTGGGTCTGGCTGGGATGGAGTTAATTTTCTTCATAGCAGTTTGTATGGGCCTGTGTTTTAGATTGGTGACCAAAACCGCTGTTGATAACACGCCCATGTTTAGCTGCTGCTGAGCAGTGCCTGCACAGTGTCAAGGGCTTCTCTGTTTCTCATTCTGCCTCCCCAGTGAATAGATGGGGGGTAGGGGGTTGTGCACAAGAGACTGGGAGGGCACACATCCAGGCAGGTGACTCGAAGTAGCCAAAGTGGTATTCCCTGCCATATAACATCATGCTCAGCAATGAAAAGGGAAAAGAGGGGGTATTAGGGAGGTTAGCCATCTTTTGCTCGGGAACTGGCTGGGCATCAGTCTACCCGTGGGAGGTGATGAGTGATTGCCTTTACATTGCTTGTTTTGTCTTGTTTTCTTTCTTCTTCCACTTGTCCTTCGCTTATTAAACAATTTTTATCTCGACCCACAAGTTTTCTTGCTTTTACTCTTCCTTTCCTCTTCCCCCACCCCACTGGGGGTGGAGGGGAGCGAGTAAGTGGCTGTGTGGTGCTTAGCTGCCCACTGGGGCTAACCCACAGCAAGAGGGTAAGGAGACAAATAACTCGCTGCATAGATAAATGGCTAGAAAATAAAACTGTTGCGATATGCAAGGAATCACAGGAATCAATACTCCTTAAGCAGGAAGAAAGGTATGCCTGAGTCCCAGAGCAGGATTTATAGCTGTAGCATCCATTCATTTATCTTTAGACCTATTTAATTTCCTCTATGGATTAAAAAAAAATAAAAAAAATAGAAAACTAAATTGTGAACGTGATTTCAATGTAGTTAGTAAAATTATGCCTTCAATACTTATATATATCCCCAGAATTATAAGCTTGTATACACATCATGGCGATGATTTTTTTTTTTCTTTGCATTGCAGTGGCAGTATATGTTAGGTATTTGAAAAAAAACCACGAGAAGTACATACATCAGTAGCGCAATACAGTTAGCTCTAGATTGTACTAATTACAAAGCATTATTACACATTCTGCCTGCTTAACATATCTTCGTTTTCAATCTAATCCACTTCAGGAAAAAAAATAGAATATCTCAACATGTCTGATTAAACATTAAAGAGAAGAAGCAGCTAATGTTTTCAGAACTGAGGTTTTTTTCTTTTTAAAGATGAATATATTTAGTAGCACAGTAAAGAACAATGCCCTAGCTGTTAAAAAAGGTTAAGTACTTGCATAATGTTTCCATCCCTTCATTTTCTGAAAGAAGCCTAATAATAATAATTACACTTTATAATAGAATTTAGTGGCTGCCTAACTGTGTTTTGATTTCTTAGGATTAGCAGTTGGTGCTGTAATTGTTATGCCGTCTGATTGCAAGAGGCACAGCATTCAACCAGTCGGTTCTCATTTAGCATTTCACATGCTGCATCCTTTTTGAGACTGATTTACAGGTAATGAAGTAATCTATATTTAGATATTTTTCAGGGGATGATTCTTTTGGTATTTTTAGTTGGAAGTTAAATATACACTTTCCAGGTACTAAATGAATAATGTAGTTAATATGCATAAAGTTATGGGATTTTTTTTTAAGCTGGGATTTAAAGTATTAGTTATTTTTAATTGTGTTAGAACAGAGAACAGAAAATAGACTTACATCTCTGTGTTTTATTTAGTTGGAAAATTCACCCTTCCAACACACACAGTATGCAAGAGCAGATCAACTATTAGATTCATAATGGAATATTTGAATAGTGATTAGGTGCTGAATGGATACTTACTTATGTCAGACAAATCTACTAACTTGTATTTCTTAGATTATATAGCACCTGCCTCTGACATTTATCAAAGTATGACTGAGAAAGGGAAGATGGCCATTATTAAGGTTTCCAGTTTTCCTCTGAGTTTGTCTTTTCCATAACGTAAGTTAAAGCACAGTTCTGCTCTTCCTCGGTAACAAATAACATTGTCTCTCAGCCCCACAACAGTCAGGGACAAATTCCCACTGATCTCCTGAGGCCAGGATTTCATCATTAAGATTGACCACAAAATATAAATCTATAAATTTTATTTCAGTTCATCCAACATCAATATGTACTGTTTTAAACATCACAGACTTGTGGAAATATTTGCTGGAGGAGATCTCTGGACATCACTATCCCAGTGCTCTGATTGGAGCAGGACTATTGCCAAGAATAGATGAGTTCATTCAGCATGTCTTGGTCTAATCTAATCTTGAGGGTTTCCAAGAAGGGAGGTTTCATAGCCCCTCTGAGCAAGCCATTCCGGTGCTGCACCATGCACAGTGAATTTTCTTTCCTGATGTTCACCTGACCCTCTCAAGCTGCAATCTGCTGCCATTGCTCCTCCTATCAGTGCTCCTTGCACTAACCAGAAAGGTTTAACTCCATAACTTTGCAACTGCTCTTCAGATAACTGCAGGCCTGTGCTAGACCACAGTTTAGCCTCCTCTTTGCCAGACTAAACAAGCCCAGCTTTCTTGGCATCCCCTCCTAGGTGATGCCAGCTAGACTGTGAACGCCCCAGTAACTTCCTTGGGGCAATCTCCAATTTAACTATATCTTTCTTGAACAGGACAGCTCAAAACTGAACACAGTCCACCAGCGTTAGCCTCGCCAATGCCCAGTAGAGGGAGAAAACAACTCCTCTTGACCTAGTGGCCATGATCTTGTTATAGCAAAGTATGTGGTTTTCAATTTTATCAGCCAAACTCAGATATCCATAATGTAGGCAACCACATCTGAGCCCATGCTATGTTCTTTTTCTATAATCAATGGTAAAATGAGTTGCTTAAGATTCCATCCACCCTCCCTGCTGTAGTGTTTTCCCTTACAGAGAGGAATGCCCATTTTTATCGTTTGATGACAAAGGTTATCACACTGGGGTGATACCTAGTCCCTCGTTAGATATCCTGAGGTTTCTAAGTCATCTTCACAGGCTGGCACAGGACACATCAGATGTCTCTATATCTTAGAATCAACACTAAAATAGTGATCCTCGAAGAGATACTATGCAAGAGATGCTGGATCTACTGGAGATACACATCCTGTACACAAGCTGTATGTGGTCAGTATGTGGTGATCTTTTCTCGTGGATAGGTATGCTAAAGTTCTAGCTGTATTTAGATTGGGGTAAACACATTCTACATGTATAAATTCCCTGTATTATTCTTACCTTCATTTCCTGTCCTACTGGATTGCAGTGAAATAAATTTGATCTGTTACACTCTATTTACATTTCAGTGCTGGGCTAGTTGCATTTGATTTCCCTTAAGGCACTTCAAATAGTATGAGATATAGAGAGCAACAAAAGAAAAGCTTTTTGTTCTCTGGAATAAAAGTCAAAGGACTCCAGTATTAGTAATAATAAACGTGAAAGGGGTCAGATGGAGCTTTCATACCCTCTGCTTTTCTATTATGTCTCCAAGAATAAAGAATTATGGCTTTGAAGTACTTAAATTTCCAAATAATTATATCTACCAATTTTTTGATTCTGTATTACTTGCAGACAACTGCTAATGTCTGTGGAAATTGGCACAGTTACAAAGGTCCACCTAGACAGAACAAAATGTAGGCTGTGAGAATTACTTTTGCTGTAATCCCTGTGTATTTTAGGACGTGACACTTTCTAAGGGTATGGGAGCACCTAAAGCTACATGCACTGACATAAACAGTTTCGCAGTAACCTATAATGGATCAATGCTAGGAAAACTTCTGCTACGGCTATACAAACAGCTCACCCTGTGTAATGATTTCAGGAAGAATATCGTCTAATACTAGAGGGCTGTTTAATGGGCGTCTTTATTTTTCTTTGACAGTGAATTCATCCATTTCAAAGGGCAAGTACAAGGTCTATGGACATTTAGGCCCCATTTGAGTGCTCAGAGTAGAACCAAATGGGAAGTAAATGGTCTTGTTATGGACTCAAGGTAAATTCTACACTGATTAAATAAGCCATAGTGCCTTAGTGAGAGACAATGGTTAACAGCAGTAAGGGAGGAAAAAAGCTGTTCAAGTGATAATGTCTTCTTAAAAGTGCCCTCTTTGCCACTTCAGAAATGCAAAATTAAGCCTGATGAATTTAGGACCTTGATTATAGCCTCCACCTTGAAGAACTTGCAGAAATGCAAACTGCTATCAGGTAAATTGGTGTTTAAGTGCTATTACCTAATTTCACAGAGTACACATATTTACCCTAAGTCTTTCCAAACCTCTCCGCTGGTCTGTGTGTGTGTATGCCGTTGCTTTCTCTGCCATCTATTAATCCACTTGAGAGACTACTTTCTGTGTTGCCTCCCACAGAGCCTGAGTATCACACTCCTGAGAATTAACACTAACAGCTCTAATTCTTAGTGTTCTAATTGTAATTTTGAAATAAAAGGTAAAAATCTCATGTTAATAAAATATGAAATAAAATAACCTAGATAAACAAACCTTTCCCCCTCTGTTGACTCTTTTATTTTTAAAATATTTTCAGATTTAGAGGACTTCTGTTGCAAAATAACTGAAAGATCTGTATCACCTATATATAACAAAAGGTCAGAACATATTCATAATTTATCACATAAATTTTCTGGACATTTGAACAGGTGATGAATGAACTGTAGAAGAGAATTATCTGTGGATAATCCAAATGCTTCCTCTAAAAGACCTATCTCATAATCACCATTTTTATTTAACTGTAAATTGATTATCCATACTGCCTAGCTGAATGGGATGATCTTTACACATGGTCCTTTTTTGATATTTATATCATGAGATTGTTCTCAAGAGAAGGGACAAAAAGAAATTATAAGGACACATCTCTATGTTATCTGCAAATCAGAAGACCTGTGTGCTCAGCTTTCTTATTTCTTTTTGGCATCCTTTGTTTAAAGCAATGTGCATCAATATTTTTTTTTGCATAGTAAGTTATCACAGTTCTGTGCTCAAGAATTAGTATTATTCTGTGATTTTAATTAGTTTACCCACTGGGAAAATGAAATGCTTCAGCGTGTAGACAGAGAAGTAGTGAATGAAAATGGATTCCCATGGAGATTGCCTAGCAAAAAGTTTACATTTATTTTATGTAAACTTGGTGGCCAGTTTTTAATTCTTGCAGTATTTAGTTTATACTCATATTTATTTAGTGCAGATTTTCTTGAAACTGATAGCAGTGATAATCTAATGTTCAGAAAATGGTTGTCAGCATTAATGCTAAGTGTAGTTACTCCATCTTTCCATGCATCTGTACACAATGCCAGCTAACACTACTACACTAGTTATGAAATGGGAACAGACATTGATAAAGCCATCAATCTAAATGTGAATAGCTTGAACACTACTCTCTGGTATGTAAGCTACTGTCCTAGAACATAATAACGTGTCTGCATTGAGCAACATTTTAGAATAAGCCATTATTCATGGACCACTACTGTATCTCTTTTCTATCTGTTTCTATGATCTCTGCTCCATGAAACTATTGAAATTTTCATATTGGTTTTTCCATGTTACCTCAGATCCCTGTTCTCTACTATCATTTTCTTGATCCTCTCTGTTGATAGTGTTGACCAAACCCCTCTTCTGATGCCCACTGATGTCCTATATTACTTCCTTCAGTATTACTCATTTCCATTCAGTGAGTGTTTTCCACCTTGAGACTTGTGTTTTGCCACCTTATTATCCTCTCTGCTGATCAGCAGTGGGAAGCTCTTATGGTAAGCTTAGTTGTTATTACATCTTCAGTTACTAACTTTGTAAACATCTCCAAGAATGGTAACTCTTCCTCTTGTCTTTTCCCCTCCTTTCAGTTCATACCTTCTGTCCCTCTGCCATCTTTTCTGTTCTTAAACTAATCATGTTTAAGACAAATTTCTATCATCATCTCCTCACTTTTGCAACTTAAAATTTTTTGTTGCAAAATTTTTATGTTGCCTACAGGAACCTCTCATGTCTATGTCTCTTTCATACCTGATGTTCTCCAGAGTGTTCTGGGTAATATGCACACCCACGAACTTCTGCAGGAGTCTACCATGCTCAGTTAACTATTTGTATGCCCTAGGGGCCATGGCTTCATTCTTTAATCTGAGGTTTCATGACATAGCTGAATGATCCAAGAGCATACCACTGTGGGGAAGGTAGCCTCCGTTCCTGGCTACAGGGTGACATTTCTTTCTTGTGTTTCTTGTGGGCAGGCACATCTGACCCCTCAGTAAGCTAGGTCAGACTGGCAGAATCACAGGATGGCTGAGGCTGGAAGGCACTTCTAGAGATCATCTAGCCCAGCCCTATCTTCACAGCAGAGTCAGCTAGAGCAGGTTTCCCAGGACTGTGCCAAGTCAGGTTTTGAGTATCTCCAATGATGGAGACTCCACAATCCCTCTGCACTACCCAGTTCAATCACATTCATTGTTTGGTTAACCTCCCAGTAAAAAAAAGTGGGTTTTTTATGCTCAGACTGTGTTTCAGTTTGCACCCATTGTCTCTTGTCCTTTCACTGGGCACCACTGAAAAGAGCCTGGCTCTGTCTTCTTTGTTCCCCCCTTTGGATATGTCACTGAAACTCTGGGCAAGATGCTGAAGCCTGAGAGCTAACTGTTGCCTGTTTTATGTCCAATTCAGAGGTACTTATTTTCACCCCAAATATCCCACTGGGTCTTTCAGAAGTGGCAAGAACAATACATCTAATGCCACAGATAGGACTCTTGAATACTACAAACTGCTTCACTAGATAGGAGTGTGACAAATTGCAAATATTTTGTATAATATGAATAAGACCCATCAGCTAGCTTCAGCTGGCTTATTGCTTTTCAGAAAGTTTTTTCTCACAGACTAACTAGATAATTAAATAAGTGGGGTTTTTTTTCTTAAGCTTATAATTAAATTAATATTACTACTAAGTTTAGTTAAGTTAGGTATAAAAAAAATCAACATTGCTGATAGAGTATCAGGCATTTATGATTTATGAAGCAGAAGGCAAAGGCAGGGATTGGGAGAATGAAGAACTGCCAACCATGGGAGAAGATCAGGTTCGAGACCATCTAAGAACCTGAAGGTGCACAAGTCCATGCGACCTGATGAGATGCATCCATGGGTCCTGAGGGAACTGGTGGATGAAGTGGCTAAGCCACTATCCATCATATTTGAGAAGTCATGGCAGTTCGGTGAAGTTCCCACCGGCTGGAAAAGGGGAAACACAACCCACATTTTTAAAAAGGGAAAAAAGGAAGACCCAGGGAACTACAGGCCAGTCAGTGCCTAACTAACAAGTTAGTACAGTAGCTACCTGTCCATTTCAGTCACCATCTGAAAGGTTTCAGTTGTCAAAGTAAACTAATTAAACACATGCCTATTTCAGGTCAAGGAGCCAGCTCTTCCTAGACTTAGAAGGATTCAGGCACCTGAGTAGCCTTACAGTAATAAAAAAAGTACAGGAATATTAAGAAGATAAGTTTGTGTTGCTTAGAGGGTTTTTTTTGTTTGTTTGAGAAAAAAAATAATTAAAAAAAAAGCCTTGCTCATTGGGAAGTTCAGGAGTTGATTGAATTTGTGCTTCATTATGCAAAGTCCTTATTTAACAATAAAACAAAAATAGAAAAGTCGAATGGAACTTAACATTTTATTCATGAAATGTTAGATAAATAATTATGGTTACCAGACCAACATTAACACTGCCACATTGAGTTATATAATATTTTGTCTCACAGATTTTATAATAAACTTTATCATTTTCCTTGTATATAATCCACTAAAGTTATTAATGAATGCTAACAATGCTCCTCTATAACATAACTGGGAAAGATGGAAAGAATATATGCTTTTGCTAAAGGTAACAATATCTGTATTTAAAATTAAGAGGGCCAGGATGAGAACTCATTTATTATTTAGTATTTGGTGGAGCTCATACAGTCATTTAGACACTACCATAGGGTTTCTGTTTACTGGTTAGCAGAAAGCTGTCAGAATATTTTTTAAAGAATATCTTGTTTTTCATTTTGTTGTTATAAGATGTAGGTACAAATGCATCTGAACAGTTGCAGAATTATATTCGCTTGATAACATCTTAATCAGGATGCTTTCTCAGATCCAAGAGAGACAGGAGAGGCAGAATTACACTGGAGTGGGAAACTGCCTGGTAGTTATTGCCTTCACCTGAGAAAGTAGAGACACAGGCTTGGATTCTAGCTTTGGTTAACGAATCTGGACTATGGTCATAAGGACAGATACAATCTCTTTTCCACTAGCCTTCTCTCTCAAGAAATAAATTAGAAAGCACTTAATCCCCAGCCAGAGAGACAAGAGCCTACATATTGCATGCCAATTCTCTCCAGCCACTGGATTATAACTATTTTGGGTGAGATCCATTCTTTTTGGATTTTCTTGTCTATTTTTTCCAAATGAAAGAAGAAAAGAGATCATAATCTCATCCCAGTAAATTATTTAACCTAGGTCAGTAGAGAATATTTCATAACTGTTCTTATGTCTGCATAAGGCAATTAATTTAAAGTAACTGTAGAAGGTCTGAGTCTAATATAAGTGAGAACTAGCACACCAACAGTTGGGCTTCCTGACTTTTGGGCACTTAACTCATAACAATTAATTTTTTATTAATTGATTAGGATTCACTGCTACTGGGCGACATAGATTTGTTAACAGTGGAGGCACTGCTTTGTTGGAGGGCATGGCTGCAGGGGGTCCAGCAGCAATGTCTGGAGGGGCTCCTGCCCTGATGCTTAGTGCCGAGCAGAGGAGCTCTCTGGCTGGGTGCCCTGGAGGGTATAGTCTGAAACGGATGACAAGCAGAAGTAAAGCGTAAAGTCACTCCTGCAGAGTCAGGAAAAAATGCACTAATTATCTCTGTGGAGAGACCTGCTAGGGAGTCAGTTGGATAGTGCACCAGGAAAGGGGGGAGGAGGATTCAGGGCTGAGATGACTTGAACCTGGCTGGGGCAAAACAATCTGGGGACAGCGATTACAAAACGGCAACATATTTTAAGCAGAAAACCAGGATGGGATAGAACCTAGAAGAAAGATCTGGTGAGTACTGTGAGAGGTAAAGGTATTGAAGTGTCCTGGAAGGTGAATAAAGGATACCATTTTTGATGTCCATGAGCATTTGTTGTATGTTTTATTCTCAAATTCCTCAAAGTACACCTGAAGCACCTCTTATCACAATTTTTGTAGTGGGATTTAAATGGTTTTATTTCACTTTTCTAACTTCTTGGTTTCTTTCTTGTGACTCTCAGACTTTACAGGAGTTAAACATTTGCTGTTTCTTCATGGTCTGTGGTAATATTGTTTACTTGACAAGTCAGCACTGTTAGTACTAGAGTTGTGTTTTTAAATTTACACTGCGGTTCTGTTCCTGACTGAGCTACCTTATGATGTAAGGCATACACTCCATATCTCCTTTCACTACCCTTCAGAAAACCCATATAGGTAGAAGAAATGGTTACAATATCCTGGTAGGTACGCTATACTATTGTTGTTTGCAAAAATTAATTAAAGGGGTTTTTATGTATTACAATAAATACTATAGAGAAGGCACTTCTAGACCAAAAGGTTTGAGAACTGTTCTCAAGGCAAAAAATGCTGCAGCAGGTGGGAACCCTGGGCAATTGGTTCATGGAGGTTGGAGTTCGTTGCAGGACTGTCCTGTGAGGGAGCTAGAAAAATCTGTCAGAAAGTGGGAAACACATGTTCTTGTCATTAGGGAAAAAACCAAAGAAGGAAAAAAAATTTAGCACTTTTTTTTTCTTTTTTTCCCAAGGCTGAGTTTTTGACTTTTAACAAGCAACAAACCTAGAACATTTTGGCATTGGGAAAAGGGGCTAATTTTCTTCCAGTGAAAGATGAAATTAAAAAGAAAATCTGGTATTTATTGCTGGAGAAAAGATCGGAAATGAAGACATCAGTGCACTTATAAGTCTTTGATATAAAAAATATTTTTCAAAGGATATAGCGTTGGAAAATTGTTGACTAACAGAAAACATGGTGGTTGTCTGAGTGAAGGTAACTCAGGCGTTTGCTATCAGGGCACAACTAGTAGCATTCCATTTCGTCCCTATGCGCTGTTAACCTGGCATCCAGCACCAAATGAGAGCTCTCCTAGATCATGCTTCCTCCAACTGCTTTCCACAAAATGCTTGTCTGCCTTAAGATATAAACATGCACATTAAGTGGTTGCAAGCAGAATGAACAAATTGTTTCTTTTCTATTACTTTTTGCTCACATTGGCAGGAGTTTTGTTAAGATTGAGTTTTAAATTTGTGTTGATTTGTGTGATAAGATTGATAAGATTCAGTTATAAAAGTGTGCGAGTTGATTACTCAGCAATGTTCTTGAAAGTCTATGACATTCTTTACTTTTTCAGGTAAAAATTAAATAACACTTCTTTTTCCTTCCTTGACTTTTCTTTAAAGCTGGTTGAGAGTGAAACAGGTTATGAAGGAAGGATTGATTGAAAGATGTTCAGGATCTCCAGTGAGAATAATCCTGTAAACTTTTCTTTTAGAGTGTTTGTGTTACAGAAAAAAACTACATTTGAAAACATGTTTTTCTCTTACTCATGTTATTTCATGTTATTGTCTTTAATGTTATTCATGTTTCTAATTATGCTTTAACTGTTGTTTCGTTCCACTGTGTTTATGATCTTGAATCTGTTGCATATGAAAATTAGTAGAAATATTTTGGATCATTCCACAGAAACATCTGGGAAGTCACTGAAAATTTTTCATGCATTCTTATAAAAACCTAGCAGTTAGAAAATTACTTTTCTTTTTTTGATTATCAGAATATGAGTACCATGTCATTAGGCAAGACTAAGATGTTATCTGGAATACTATTTACAGATATGGTCATTCATTTTGATAGAAGTGGTTAAACATGACTAGATTCAGAAGAGTTTACTAGGACTGGTAGAGCCTATATTACAAGAGTACCTAAAAAAAGTTCCTCCTTTGGCTTGGTAAAAGAAAGCTTGAGGAAGAACATAATTGCTTTCCAGAAATATTACTGAGTTTACACCTAGCCTAAAGCTGGTTCTAAAAAGCGACTTTGTTGTATTTATGAAGGCATTACGTTATGCACAGGTCTATGAAAGTAGGAAAAGGGTCCAAGCTTCTTGCCTAATCCTTACATTGTGTCAGTTTAATTCACCTCTATATCAGCTATGCATTTACTTTTGCTGTTCTGTTCTGCACCTTACTGTTCCTTTCTGCCAGGAAGGAACTATTCTTGTTATAGCCTTCTCACACTTTGCATAGTCACTCTCCTACAACTTGAAACTAGCAAATATTCCTAGGATTTACTTTATTTGCATTGAATTTACTTCAACAAATCTTCCTTTTTACTGTTCCATGGAAGCTGAACAAAGCCTTCTATGATGCTAATATTGTGCCTTTTCCCAAGTATAAACTATAAGTATTTAAGTGGTGGTAAGTATGTAAGGGGTGTTCAGTAAATAAATCCTGTGAATCAATGTTCTTAGTAATATAAAAATTGCTAGCTGCCTGTCTTTAAAAATACATGGTATTATTGTTATTATTCTTCTATTTAGAAATAATCAGTTCCATAGTCCCTAAAAATGTGAGATAGTAAGGATCCATTTGCCTCACCTGCAGGTTTGTTTGTTCATTAACATGTGAACATCTGCTGCTCTGTAATTATTGAATGTAAATAAGGTGGAATACATATAACGTATGTATAGTACCATTTTACCTTGATGAGTCTTTTTTTTTAAGTTAAATATGTGGGTTTTAGAGTCAGGTTTTTTACCCTTGAAAATACACGTTAATTGTTTTTGTAGACTGCAGTTTAAAGACACCCAGGTTTGTTATGTGCAGTTATTGTAATTGAATTTTTATAGCTATTTTTATTAGATGATTTAGGGGGAAAAGTACAACTGAATAACCCTTCAACTTTATGATGGGAACAAACTAAACTGTACTCAGAGAGAAATGTAACGCTCAGATCATTTCTAAAATGTTGATACAGAACTTTGGGGAGGAATCAGAACCTAGTATCTCAGGTTAATATTGTGGTGTAGAGACATGTTTTCTATGATATTGAAGTCCCCCTCAATATAAAATTAATCTTCATTAATGCACTAAAAAGAGAGAGATTTTGTGCTGTATTACGTTATCAGTATAAATCAGAAAAGTTTGTGTACATCACAATGCAGATTTAACCACACTTTTAACTAGATATTGGCTTCATATTTGAAATTTCTATTTTGGGGGAGGGAAACAGCATTGCATTTTTTTATTAAAAATAAAATGTTGTATCAGCTTTGGTATTACTCAAGATAGACACTTTTTTATTCCAGTCTGAACTGAAGAGAGAAGGTCTGCCTTGAAGGCATCTGCTGTGAACAAAGGGTTGAGAGTTCAAGACAACTGCTCTGGCTCATTGGTGTTGGGATTTCAATTTGGACCTCCGCAGTAGTGCTAAAAAGAGAACAGTAACCCAAGAGAGCTGCTGACTCTGGCAAAGTAAATTCCTCTTACAGTCATCTTATATTTTTCAAGTCGCTTTAGAGAAAGCAAGTAAGAACCAATGAAAATGTAAGGTAACAACAGTTACGACTTTTTTTGTGTCAGTATCAGTGTTAAGTAGTTTATAAATTGAGGTCCTACTTAACACTAAGTTATTTGTGGTGCATCTGCTGCCAATGAACATTTCTTTTCTAAAGGAGCAAGAAGAACAGGTTAAAGGCCAAAATTAGATGCTATAATCTTTATATGCTTATTCAATTTTGCATGGGGTAAAACTACCTGAGCTGGATCAGAAAGAGAACTCTGGAATCTTAGAACTAAAAAATAACCCCAACATATATAGCTATTTTTTTTTTTTTTTTTTTTTTAAGGGGAGCTTACCAGGCCACCAAATCTAGCAATCTGATACATAAAAAAGTGCCAAGAATGAGGATTTAGCCCTGTTTATAAGAAGAAATTCATTTTGGGACAAGAAAGTAGATGAAAGATAGTTTCAATGAATTTCTAGAACTGAATGAATTCGCCTGTCTTACAGGGCACTGAATGCCTTCCTGAAGTTTATGTTTGAGTAATCCATGAGGAACAAAACCAGTTCATGGAACTACTCCTGTTATACAGACAGGAATGAAAGAAGAATTAAAACACTTGAAAAGCTTAGGTTTTTAATAAAGTCAGAAAGGAAACTTAAGGTCAAAGGTAAAAGTCACACTTAAAATATCACACCACAAAACTAGGTACAAGAGATTAATTTATTTTTGCCATCATCTACTACAGGAAAGAGAACAGGACCACCAAAGGGTTTGACTCTGCTACACAGCTCCCATCATATAAGTATATTTTGCTATGGTTTTCTGTGTTTTTACATCCATTAACGATGCCAGAAATCAGGTGATGAGAACACAAAATTGCTGGGAACTGCTGTAAAAAAGTGGGTGCATGTTGGTGGGGGTGGGAAACTTGTAAACTCACAGTATGCTCCAGAATGCCAGCATCCTGATTCATGATAATTTTATATAATGGCCTGCAAAGGTGATTTTTCAGTTCCTGTTCTGAACTCTTTGCATCTCAAACTATTTACAGTGACATTTCTTTTCCTCCCTGTTTGAACATACACATTCTCTATCCTGTTCACACATTCACAGGAACTCTCCTATGGAGAAGTAATGACAGAATGACCTTTCATTAATGCATAGATCATTCTTTCTTCCTGGCTTCTGTGTCATGATTACCCTGACCTGTTCCATGCTGTTATATAGACAGGACTTCTAAATCACAGTTTTCTTCTCAAAGTGGTGGGGGTTTCTGATCACTTTTATTACTCGCTCTTTCTCTCTCACTTAGCACAAAGCAACCCTGCTGCTCTAGGCTCTCCAAAGGCATAACTCCAATCCTTAGGTAAGGTTTATCTGCTAAAATATCTATTTAGTGCTAGTCTAAATACCAGTTGCTCTGTATTGACTGTAAAGGTATGCCTAGACAAGTAGGCTTGGTGTGAAAATTTGATATGTAGATAACTGTATTTAGCTCTTCTTTCTAAATCTCAACAGACCTGAGGTTGCAGCTAAGTTGGGAGGGCAAAGATACATATGTATACATAAATACATGTATGCATAAAATCTCTTTTGTATTTCTTTGTTACAAGAAATCTACTGAATTCCTGCATGGCTCCTGGACCATGGCTTAGCAGTCTCCAAAAGACATTGATTTAGATGACTTGCTAATATCACAAGGATTATGCCTCTCTGGAGCTCAGTACCAAAGCTCTTATTCATGTCAATAGGACTGAGGGGCAGGCATGATTTTTTAGAATAGGTATCTTTTATTTACAATGGGTTTTTTTGTTTCTGCTACTGCATTTGCTCAAGGGCTGTAGAGTGTTTTTGTTGTTCTCACTTAAGGCCACTGACATGGTGCTTAGTCTTTTACTTCATCTCTGACCCAAATCGATGGACAATCGTCACTATTCATGAGTGGTTCCAGCAGCTTTTTTATGGGAAAAGAGAAGTAGCATTGTTGGTGTGGTATCATCCTTGAGCTTAAACAAAAAGGCTCTATTTCAACAAATATCAGCTAGAAACTTGCTTGGATTTACAAGTTCCAAACGCAAAAGCCAGAACACAATTTAAGTCTTAAATTTAAGTTCTATGGTGTAAGAATAATAATCCAAATCTAGAAACATCTTCTTGAGAGTCCTAGTTATAGTCACTTCAGGACAACTATATCTACATAGACATTGGCATCTACTGTGACCTCATTGCAGTCTACAACTTCATCAAGGGGAGCAGTGGAGGGGCAGGTGCTGATCTCATCTCTCTGGTGACCAGGGATAGACACAAGGAAATGGAATGAAGCCGCGTCACGGGAGGTTCAGATAGGACATTAGGAAAATGTTCTTCACTGAGAGGGTGGTCGGTCACTGGAACAGGCTCCCCAGTGAAGCGGTCACAGCACCAAGGCTGTCAGAGTTCAAGGAGCATCTGGGTGATGCTCTTAGTCATATGGTTTATTTTTAGGTAGTCCTACAAGGAGCAGGGAGTTGGACCTGATGATCCTTATGGGTCCCTTCCAACTTGAGATATTGTTCGATTCTATGATTGTATGATACTGTCATTTTTCATTCTCCAGGTGTCCTTCCAGTAGGCTGCTAGTCTGTTGTTCCTGTGTCATATGTATCTGCCACACACAGAGGTGTGGGATATCCTGTGGCTTTTCAGATGACACTCAACATCTGTAGACGTGGCAACTATTTCCAGCCCAGTAGTTTCAAACTTCATTTTTTCTTCTGATTCCCTAATGCTTGTGGTATTGGCAACCCAGCTGGAAGGAAGGAAGGAAGTGACACTTTGTATCCTAAAACTGGAAAGGAAAATAAATGCAGCTGAGTGCTCTATCTACTTGTCTGTTATAAAAATAATTTTTTTCTCCTGTTCTTATTTTGTCTTTTTTTTTTCTTTTTTTCCTTTTTTTTCTTTTTTTTTTTTTCCCAGAAGTACCCATACTATATCTAGTGCTGAACACATGCAGAGTTTTCTATTTGCATCCATTGTGTGCAGAGCTAGCCTACTGTTCTGGGATATCTAGGGACATAGACAGAATGTGAGCTAGTGAGACAGCGAGATTCATCTGCTGTTTCACTCTAGATCCCAATTGTTCTTTATTGATAATAAAGAAGAATCTAGACAAATAGATTTGATGTTTAAGTCCATAGTATAGATGTATGAACTTAGTTCTTTCTAAATACTGGGAGAGTTCAGGATAGAACTCAGTGCCTGAATAGGCAATGGGGAGTTCTGCTGCATGGAGGCTGCACTTCACTTAGAAGCTGATACTCAGGTCAAGAAGCTGCTGATTTAGGCATCTCTAGCATGAGAGTGTTGTTGAAGGGATCTTTCTAGATCACTTTCCTGAACCTGGAACTTAATTTTTACCTAAATCTCATTTTCAGTGTGAAAGTATATAGTCTTGCACTTGTTGAAATTCTTATTCTATTTCATGTTAAGATCATAATAAATGCCCTGTATACTGGAAATCATACCTATGGCCTTGTCATCCACTGCTGTAAACTGGTGTTTAAATTGTACTGGACAGAAGTACTGTCACTTAAACCAGTTATAAGTCAGTGCAGCTGTACTTAAATTGACCAAATGTTTCCTGATTTCCATCAGCAAAAGATCTATCATGCTGAACTTATTTAGAGAGTTCTATTGAATTGGTAACTGTAAAGTGGTAATTGCTGTGATTTGTGTGATATGTAGAAGATTTCAGTATACTTAACGCCAATTAAAATGCAGTGTAATCCTAGATACTTGCAAATGCACAAGAGATGCTGCATTTTTGTTTGTTTGCTTTTTTAAGAAAACAAAGTATTTATCACTGGTTCTGGAATGTAAGCTAGTTGTTATTGGTTTATATCTGCTGAAGAAAATCAAAGTTTCATTTCATACATTAAGCAGGGTGAATCAGATTGCATATGACACCTCTCCTGTGTGACAAATGGGTTTGTAAAGTATTACTTGCACAGCATAATGGTAATTTGTCTACTCAGTGGCTGTAACAAACGCATTACATTTTTGTTTAACGGTTATAATTCATCATTTCAATACACAAAATACTTTATTTCTCAACAGGGGATAAATAGGATGTCAACATTAAAGTTACATTTGTTTCCCAAAAGCAGTACTACTAATTCATTCTTGTGTCTCCCATAAGTAGGAGCCAGGCTGTGACTGTGGGTCTGCATTTTTAAGAACAGTCAAAAAAGAACCATGTTGCATGAATACTCCATGTTCATTTCAGCAAGTGTAATACTATGTGAAGATGTCATAGGACACATTTATTTTTAAGTTTATTTGAGACAGAAATGGTGACTGCTTTGTCTACGTTTGTTGATATTGGCTTAAAGAATATCTAAATATCTAAGTAAATCTAAATGATTAAATATCTTTTTCTCTGCACAACGCTTTAGGAAGTTTTGCTTACCCATGTCAGCTTAAAAAAAAATAATCTCTAGCTTTGATAGACCTTTTACAATATAATAGTGCAACCAGAGAGAAAAATATTCTCATATTGTGTGAAATATCTTCAATGGAAAGTCTCAGTAAGAATATTTAAGATAAATAGATATATACATATTCATTGTGGCTTTTCTGTGATGGCATGTAAGAAAGGTTTTCAATCTAATCTATTATATAAAACAAATGTACGATAATCATTATTAATCTCACTTAATGTTACTCTGGGATGATCTCAGCTGGATTTTAAGATCTCAACAGGTTTAGCACAGCTGTGGTCATTTTTATATGAGTGAATGGGTAATTAAGAGTTGTAGAATTCTGAAGAGGATTTCTTCTAGATTAGAAAATGAGTAGGTTTAGTATTTCTTCAGATGCAGTTTATGTCTAATCTTAAAGGCAGAAATTTAGATTTTCCTCATGTGTTTGGTATAGCATAGAATAGAATAGAATAGAATAGAATAGAATAGAATAGAATAGAATAGAATAGAATATTTCAGTTGGAAGGGACCTACAATGATCACCTAGTCCAACTGCCTGACCAGTTCAGGGCTGACCAAAAGTTAAAGCATGTTCTTAAGGGCATTGTCCAAATGCCTCTTAAACACTGACAGGCTTGGGGCATCAACCGCCTCTCTAGGAAGCTTGTTCCAGGGTTTGACCACTCTCTTGGTAGAGAAATGCTTCCTAATATCCAGTGTAAACCTCCTCTGGCTCAGCTTTGAGCCATTCCCATGAGTCCTATCACTGGATCCCAGGGAGAAGAGCTCAGCACCTCCCTCTCCATGTCCCCTCCTCAGGAAGCTGTACAGAGCCATGAGGTCACCCCTCAGCCTCCTTTTCTCCAAACTAGACAAACCCAAAGTTCTCAGCTGCTCCTCACAGGACATTCCTTCCAGCCCTTTCACCACCTTTGTTGCCTCCTCTGGATGCATTCAAGGACCTTCACATCCTTCTGAAATTGTGGGGCCCAGAACTGCACACAGTACTCGGGGTGAGGCCTCACCAATGCTGAATCCAGTGGGATAATCCCCTCTTTTGACTGTCAGGTGACCTTCTTCATCAAGCATTGGCCCAATGTTTTCCTTAGACCTCTTCTTGCTATCAATTTACTTTAAAAAGCCTTTCTTGTTGCCTGACACAACACTGGCCAGTTTTAACTCTAGTTCAGCTTTGGCTTTATGTGTCTTCTCCCTGCATATGTGAACCACAGCTCTGTAATCATCCTGCAAAGTCTGACCTTGCTTCCAGAGATAATACAATTTCTTCTTCCGCCTGAGTTCCAAAAGGAGTTCCCTGTTCAGCCAAATCCATCTTCTAACCTGCTTGCTTGACTTTCAACATCATGGGATTGCCTTCTCCTGTGCTTTTAAAAGACGGTTCTTAAAAACTGACCAGCACTCATCAACTCCTAAACCCTCAAAAGCAGAATCCCAGGGGACGCTGCTAAATAGCTCCCTGAATAGCTTAAAGTTTATTCTCTTGAAATCCAAGGTAGCAACTCTGCTGACCTTTTTTCTCATTACAACAAAAAATTTAAAAAACTCAACCGTTTCATGATCACTATGGCCAAGACAGCCACCTACAATCACATCTCCCATGATTCCTTCCCTATTCACAAATAACAAGTCTAGGACGGCATCTTTCCTAGTTGACTCACTGAGTACTTGTGGCGAGAAATTATCTTCAACAAACTTCACGAATTTCCCAGACTCGCTCATCACAGCAGTATGGTATTCCCAGCTGATGTCTGGGAAGTTGAAATCTCCTGTAAGGACAAGGGCTACTGATTCAGAGATTTCTCCTAATTGCCCAGAGAATAAATAAGTCATCCTGGCTGGGTGATCGGTAGTAAACACCCACAATGACATCTGCTTTGTCTTCCATCCCTCTAATCCTCGCCCAGAGGTTCTCAACCACATCATCCCTGACTGTAAGGGCTGTACAGTCAAACATCTCCCTTACATAGAGTGCAACTCCTCCACCTCACCTGCCCTGCCTATTGTGTAACAATAATCAACTGTATAAAAGTGCTCTACTATATAAAAAATGAATAAAATGACTTTTTTTTCTCTTTTCACATTGGGAAGATTTTTTCATACATCTAAAATTATTAGTTCTCCACAGGTGGCTTTTTATAGTAGTAACATTTGGTTTATTTGTAAAGAAAAGGAAGTTTTTTTAAAGGAGTAAGTTTTCTGGTCTGATTCTCTGATTCTCTCTTATGCTGGGCCCTCATAATTTTTACTCCTTGTTCCCATAAAGCAAACAAAAGAAACTTATTAGCTGTTTATTAGCTGTTTAGTAAAGTTATTTATAGATGTTTATAAAAATAATATGTAAAATAACTTGATTCTGAAAATAAATATGAGCTTAACTTCATGAGCAGGAAGGTCATGATTCAGTCTTAAAATAAATTTTTTTTAGAGTTTCCAGTACTGTATCAAAAGTGTCATAACAGCATGATACAAAATGCTAATCTGATATAAATGCACTCTTCTAGTTCAAATCCTTTCAGAAATTTATGGTCTGTTATCATTGTACTGTCAGGCTTTATGCAAGATCAAATATTGTTTGCTCCTGACTTTTTAACTTTATGCTAAATCAGGTATAGTCTGTCCTCCTGCAGTTGACATAAAGAGAACAAAAATTTTGTATTGTATAAGCTCTGGCTATTTCAACAGAAACACAGTATGGATCAAAGGTGTTTATATGATGTATGCTGTTTGATGTAGTGGTTCAACAGATGTAGAATTAACAATCATGAAACAAATTTGAGACAACCCCTGCTCTGTGAAATCAGTAAAACTACCCCCAATCTATTATGTTATATTACCATATGTTCCTGCAGAATTAAAGTTTAATACACAGCTGTCAGTGTCAAGGGCAGTATAATTTCACATAGCAACTAATCTGAGGTTGGCAATGGCCTTATATAAAACTGCTGAATATACTGAACAAGAAAATGTCTAACAGTTTGATGTATATTTCTTCATTCCTTCATGTTTCTTGAGGAACAAAAAATAAATCTATTGTGCATGGTCAAGGAAGATGGGAAAAGGTCTTTAAGGAAAATAAGCAACAATTTTGTCCTAATAGTGCCTATGACCCCAGCTAAAGCAGAGAGACTTTCCAAAGAGAGTTCCTCTACTGTGTGACTTAGTTTAAAAATTAGAACTGTTAGGTTTATGATTAAAAAATAAGAAACCATTTGATTAAATTGAAATGAATCTGAGTGATGGAGAAAAATAATCATTTTATAGCATCAAAGTAACTGATTTGTCAGAGAACAGAGCAGTCAGAAACCCCACTGATTTTTCTACGTAGAAAATAGGCTAAAGAATTTAATATTGGATCTGAAATTCTGCTTTGTTATGATGAAAATAACATGAAATTTATCAGGAAAAAAAGGGATTGCAATGGAGGGTGACTGAACACATATAGCTCCCTAGACAGGTAAAACTAGAGAGCACTGATATGCTGCTAGCTGTAAATATGAGCTAAGATGCTGAGTGCTTAGTTAAAAAGTATTGAAAAATTCCAAATTAAAAAAAGGGTATTTGGGGCAGGGTGGGGAGGAATAAGTGGAATGTAAATGTGTAAAACAAGACAGATGCTATTTGTTGTTTAACAGAAGTGCTTACCAGACTTAAATTAACAGAAAACAACTAGTATTCAAAATTTCCTCCTGACCAACTATGTATCTTTTTAATTAAAGGCAATACTAGATATACTACTTAATATGTTTCCTTGAAGCAGATAGTTTGCCATGTCTTTGTGAACAACAGTTTGGAAAACTCTGATTTATGCTGATGAATTTCTGGGAGTTGAATAGGGAAATATGTTCTTATGCCATATACATTAAGTAGAGATCTCTTAGGATAGCAAAATTGGGATTTTATATAGCACTTGTTATGATGTTTCTTTTGCAGGAGAAGAAGTGGGATTTGGATTTGGGAAATAAAAATGTTTTTCTTTATTCTTCTCTAGGTGTCTGAATTCTCTCAGCTCGTTAATTCACAAGGGCTACAAATACAGTTTTCTTTCAGATGGCTCTGCAGAATTATGTAGGGAGGTAGCCCCAGTAGGCAAGGTCTTGTCAGCATCTATGTTGCAGCTCCTTAGGGGCATCACAATGCATAATGTAAAATGAAAAATTGGAAAGGGAGACCAGTTTTTAAATCTGAACATATCTTACAGTTTTCCATGGTAAAAATTAATTTTCGTGTCTCTGAAAAATCAGAGGATGCATTATGTTTCTATGTTACCAGTATAGAAAGGTGGTGTTACTGATACTTATATTTGATTACACAGAGAAAATGAGAAGACATGAACACACAGAGGACATATGTAACTTTTATTCTTTTTAGATATGCAATACTATACTATAATATTTAGTCCTCAGGCATGAAAAAAGCCATCTATGAGATATATAGGTCAATCCACATGAATGGCAACATTTTTACAACATAACTATACCAGGTTCACTTTTGCATGGGACTGTTGCCAATTAGTTCTCTTGCATGTGCAATATAACCTTTGAAAATACTTAGGGGTTATTTTACTTGTGTACACAGTCTGGAACTTTAATTATAATGAGCTCAAATGCAGAATATTCAAAGAAGTTATACAAAGCTCCAAAATATAAACAAATTCTACAAATTACTTTTTAGTAAATAAAAATCTGACATCTCAGAATTTCTTGAGAGTTGAAGTAAATCTCCTCAGTCACGTATTCTACATTTGAAAGCTAATGGGATCATATGCCTTAAGAGTGTACCATGTTGCTAAATACAGAAAAGTTATCACGGAACTGTACATCAGTGACCTGAGGCAGCACAGCATTATATTTAGGGTAAATTGTGTCACTTAGAGGAGGAGGAAAGGTGTCTAGCAGACTCAGAAGAACAGAAAACTCTTATCTGTAGCGCTTCTGGATCCTAAATCAGCTAATGAAAAGTGAACAGGAATTTGATAAATATGCTTATCTGTAGCACTGTTATTCCTATGCATGGAGTACAAACAACGTTTACACAGGTTATTGAATATCCATCCATACAAGTAAAGCCATTAGGAGGAAGTCTTTCTCCACCACCTTCTTTCTTCTCCTGGGATTTGCCAGCCTATGTGGAAAGGAGATTAGTACCTTCACTAGTTGTCTGCCGCCTTTGTTCTCACCCCTCTTCATTTCCTCTATATTTGGCTTATGTTTATGAAAATTTACTTTTATTTACTTGAAATACACAATCTGCAATCCCTCTTTTTGTATAGACTTCACTGACAGTATTTTTTCAAAGACTGGATATTTGTGCTGTGATAGACACAGAGGTGTTCATGCTGCCATCCCTATCTGAGAAACAGAAGACCCCAGGTGAAGTTCCTGTTCAGGCTTAATAGATTGGAAGTCAGTATCTTGCTTCCTGTGCTAATTTGGATGAGGGAATTGGGAATTACTTCCTCCTTTTGAAACTGTGTCATTATACACACACACACACATATAATCTATATAAAAACATGATTAACAGGGGCAAAGAGAAAGTATATAAATAAAAATACATTCTTCAGGAATAGGTTGGTTTGAGTTCTGCCCAATAGTTGATATCACATTTATATTTAATAACTCAGCACTTAAAGATGTACCATGGAGATAAAGAGTTTCTTTTGAATATTAGGAAGCTAATGAATAATTCTGGTGGTGGAAATACAAGGCAATGAAATATTGCTTGGGGAATCTAAGGAGCCTTAATAGACAAAATTAGAGAAATAAGACACTTGGTAGTTTGAAAAGGTGAAAATCGTTTAGGGTGACCCATTCTGAAAATAAAGTGAAGGGGGTTTTGACTGTTTCTTTCTTGCTTCAGACAACAGCAAAAAATTATCTTCTTTGTATCCAGGTTGAATCCAATTAATTTGGGTTTGTGTGGCGCGGGTTTTGGTAGTGGGTGAGGGTCCGCAGGGCCGGCTCCTGTGAGAAGCTGCTGGAAGCTTCCTTGGCTCCAAGCCGGACCCGCTGCTGGCCCAGGCCGAGCCCCTCAGCGACGGGAGAGCAGATTTAAGAGGGGAAACCTGCGGTGAGTCGGGGATTGGGATGGGAGAGGAACCCCTCTGCGGGTACCGAGGTCAGGGAGGAAGGAGGGGAGGAGGAGCGGGGCAGGAGGGGATGCCCCCGCAGCCCGCGGTGAGGCGGCAGGCTGTGTGTCCCCAGCCATGGAGGGGAGCGGGGGAGCGGAGGCCCCCAAGATGGCCGCCACTCCATGGAAAGCCCGCGCTGGAGCAGGCTGGGACTGAAGATTGGCCCACAGAAAGGACCCAGGCCAGGGAAGATTGGGAAGAACTGCAGCCCGCGGGAAGGACTCACCTTGGAGAAGTTGGTGGAGGACTGTCTCCCGTGGGAGACCCCCCACGGCGGAGCAGGGCCCGAGTGCGGAGTCCTCCTCCCCCTGAGGAGGAAGGAGCGGCAGAGACAAGGTGTGGCGAGCTGACCCCAGCCCCCATTGCCGGGGGGAGGAGGGAGAGAGAACCGGGAGTGGGGTTGAGCCGGGCAGGAGGGAGGGATGGGGGGAAGGTGTTCTAAGATCTGGTTTTACTTCTCAGTATCCTTGTTTTGATCTGATTGGTAGTAAATGAAATTGATGTTGTTTCTTCCCCAAGTTGAGCCTGTCTTTTGCCCGTGCCCATAAGTGGTGAGTGATCCCTCCCTGTCCTTGTCTCGACCCAGGAGCCTGCCTTTATATTTTCTCTCCTCATCTCACTGGGCCTGGGGGGGAGGAGTGAGCGAGCAGCTTCGTGGTGCTTTGTTACCGGCTGGGCCTAAACCACAATGTCAATTTAAATAGCTACATCTCCAAGTGGATGTGGGGACAAATTTATGCTAGATGGGCTTCTTTACAATGGATATATGCTTATGATTAGTGTTCCAATAGAACAAATGGAAACCCTTTCAGTGATAAAACATTAATTAGAAGCTCTGTGTAAGAGCCATGTCAAGACAGAAGCACAGAACGATGGGAATATGAATGCAATTTCTACAAGAAATTCTAGCTAAATTTAACAGTTAAACTTGAAATAGAAGGATAATTATCTTTCTAGGGGCTCTTTCCAGCCTATCTGTTCTACTGTAGCATGTGTAATATAAGGACCTCTATTTGAGGGAGAGGAGCACCTGTTACCGGGTGAACTTGGTATTTTTATACCTGTGATACTTCAATCTGAGTGAGAATGAGAACATGTGATACATGACAGATATTTTTGTTAGCATTTAGGAAAAACTTATCTTGGATTCTTTAATACCTTTTATCTGACTTGCCAAAAAATGGTGGGGAATAAACAGAGGATTTATTTTCCTAATTCTATTTCAACAATAATAAAGAAACTTAGTATTCTTTCTTCCCTTGTAATAAAATATACATATTTGGACCCTGTTACACCAAACTCATAGAAGTACCACACAGGTTATGCAAATAGCTTTGAAATAGCTTCTGTAAAATACAAGCAAAGAAATTACAAATCAGAATGAGTACAACAAATACATGTTTAAAATTGAGGTATTTTTGAGAAAACATACACCTCATGTAAATGTTATATGGAATATTGATGAAGAAACTGAACAATGTTTGTATAATTTCAAAACCACTTGGAATATTTTTGCAAGGGTAATTTTCTTTATTATGCGTTTCTTATGTTAATACAGATATTTATGTACCACCAGTTCTAGTTTAGATGAGAAAGGTTTAAATCCCTCAGGCAGAGAAGGATCTTCAGTCCTCTAGATGAATACACTAAGCATGAGAGAAGACTGGTGTTAGAGGAACCAGATAACCAAAGTTCTAGCTGACAAAAAACAAAACTGTTTTACCTTTTCAAATGTGGTGTTTCTGCTATCAAGGAATAGCTACTGCATGTTTCTCGTGAAACCTAATATCCTAGTTACTATCAGCAATCTGTAAATGGGAAAATGCAAGTGAGAGTAAGTGAGAGTATTTTAGCAAAAAATGAGAAAATACTATAATTTGTTTCTTTTTTTTTTTTCTTTTTTTCCCCCCATTTCTGAATATAGAGGGCATTCTAATTAGTTGTATGTAAGACATTAATAATTTAACATTTCTTTCTTTAACAACTAGATAAATCCAAATATCTCTCTGGGTTTTTTATCCCTGAGTGTTGCTGAAGGGGACTTAATCTCCCTGAATTAACAAAAATCAAAGCTAATTTAAAAAGCTTGACAAGATAAACGAGATTTGATTAAGAGATAAAGCAGCCTTATATTAAATGGTTTTTCAGTTGATATTTGTGAGATCTATAAATTATGTATCAATGCTTTCAAAGTCTGTATAGAAATTCAAGTGAGAGGTCATTTCCTTGTGGACAGAAGATAGCCTTTAAGGTATTTGGAAATGGGATAAAGAGAAAAGAGGATAAAGAAGGAAAGACCTGAAGGGAATTTAGGTTTATTTCACATAAAACTTGATGTAGTAAGTATTCGCAAGCTTTTTTCTGGTTTGTTTTTTTTTTTTCTTTTTCATTTCTTTGTCAAATTTAAGATCTGGAGGTACAGCAACCCAAAATGGGATTTTTAAGATGTTGGAAGTCAGGTATTGAAGCAAAAATTAAGTACTCTGAATGCTGTGATGTCAGATATGGGGGTGGTATTTCTTTATTCCCTTCCTAATCTGTTGTGAAAACTAGTTATGTTAGTGGCAAAAGCCTGCCAGTTTGGGTCACCAGCGAAGTGAGTGGGAGAATGCTTAATTTTGAGCTCTCTTGGGGTTGTTTTCTTAGAGTGAAGGCAGAAATATATTGACTTTGCCAATGAAAATTGTGATTCTATAAGCACATATCAGGAGGTAAATGGTAGTTAAAATATATTTGTGGAGCAGGGACAGAATTAAAGAACCTAATAGTTTCTTAAACTATAAATATGTTTTGGAAAAATATCCCAATTCATTAATATTTGAGCAAGGGAACCAGGGAATCTGCATGAGAGAATTTGTGTCTGCAAGCAGTTTCATAATTTCAGATTCCTACTTAAGGATTGTAGATGTTCTAATGTAAATTCTCCATACCTTAAAAAGATATAATTCAATAAACCTTTGGCAAATAACAATTGTTAAATGATAAATCCATTTTTTTATCTCAAATGTTTGTTTTCATATATACAGACAAAATTAAGCTCTACTTCTTGACAGATCAGCATTTGCTATACTTCTCTTTACTCTTAACATTGTACCTGTATGCTCTTAACTATATCACAATTAGTTCCAAATTCAATAACTAAAAATATTGCTCTTCATTCACATTGACATACTTAATATGAAGTAGTAAAATCCTTAGTTTCTGATGGATTGAGGAGCAGCCCTATATTCCTATTTGTGTTCAAGCAAAGTCTTGATTTTGAAGGCTTTTTTGTTGCTTGTTTTTAATTCCTTTGGTATTTCTGTAATTAGGAATTACAGAATTTGGTTTAAGAGTTACTAATATACTTTAGGAAAATATAAAATCCTTTGACTGGACTTACAGTTATGGTCAAAATCCATACTTGACTCTGTAACCCAAGTTGTATTATAATTGGAGGACAGACCCTTCCCATGTAAAAATTGACAGTCCTGCATTACAGCCATTTAAAAGAGACTGGCTCATGAGAAGTCAGCTGAGGAACTAGTGTCATCGCAGTATTCAAAGCAATTCTTGAACAGCCAAGAACAGAAAGTTTCCTTACAGAGTCTCAGACTATTGCAGGTTTTTTTCTATTCTATGTGGAAATGTTTTCATACCTGGACACAAATAGTCATGCTATACTCTATGAAAAGAGCATGTTACTTTTGAAAGCATCCTTCATCTGTTTTAAGTGAACTTGTTTCTGTTTGGCATCCATTTGCTGTCCTCTTTTCAGAATAAAAAGCAAGAACACCCAACACATTGCATTCAGGCTCTGACACACATGTAAACTGCTGCTAAGCAAACTTTCACATAGCACAGTTACTTTCCTTTCTGGAGAAATATCTAGTTGAGAGAGTCCTTCTGGAAACTCTTAATCGTTACAAGTCTCTGCTTGAATATTAAATAATTTTTGTAGTCTTGAATTGCCTTTGTAACTGTTCACACATTATTTCTCTATCTTGTTGGTACTACATTGTCTTTATTAATTTAATGACCTGTGTACCTATTTGATTTGATAACTTTGTGAGACGGTTACTGTAATTTTACTCTAGTTAAGAAGACATACTGTGTTCTTCCCATGAGAAATACAGATAAAATGAATACCATGTGATATTTTATCATTCTGTTTTTCTGTTCATTTTCTGTTTGTGATTCAGCATTTATATTTTAAGTTTGCACAAGAAGTAACCAAAGTTTGAAAGATTCCTCCCCCCCTGCTCCGCATGTGGTTAAGAAACTTAAGGAAAGCTGCCAAGGATGATTTTTCTCCCCCCACCTAATAAGTCTACTGAAGCCACCAAAAAAATGAAAGAATGTACAGACAAGAAGTTAATAATAATAATAATAATAATAATAATAATAATAATTGTTTCTTGGAGTGCAAATAGCACAACATTGCAATCGTATCCAGTTAGGAGATCTTCTGTGGAGCTTTTGGAGAGTGTGTCAATTGCCGCCTTCTATTGTAAACCCTCTTGCTTCAATATAGCAAAAAGGTAAAAGTATTTATTGTCAGTCCACAGTGCTTGAAACTCCATGAGAAAATTTGCAGCTCTTAATAGGGTTCAGGATCTCTATCCCTTAGCCTTGTTCACCACATGTGGTATGTTTACACATGTAGTCTGTCTACCACTGGCACAGTCCATTTGCTCTGTGTTACAGTTGTTTTTTTAGACTCAGTTGCAGGAAACTAAACTGAACATTACAGACAGAAGTAATTTGCTATAAAATATAAATCTTGTTTCTTAAAACACAGATAAAGTAGAACCTACTGTGGAGTTATATATTATTTCAGCCTACTGCCAAATCGGACTGCATAGTGGTTATAAAAGGAGTATGTTACAAACAGGTCACAGTGATATGCCGATCGACTGAAATGTATCATGTGCATGGGGGTTTCTATTCCTCCCCAAATTGTAAGCCTGAAAGCACAATGTACTGCTCCATTTCTATCAGTTTTATCCCACACAGTACTTCTTCAGGCACAGCCAGTTACATGAAGTCACTCAAAGAAAATGCTTTTCTAGAATGACTTACAAGACAACTTCAATTTTAGTAGTGATTTTTTTCATAGACTTTGTATTTTTCAAACGTTTAAGACATAATGCACTAGCTGGTAAAGACAGTGCTGAAATGCTTCATGCTGTGACTTGTTCCATTTACCACTAGCTTCCTTCGTGCTACCCCTAGGATATTCAGGCACTTTCTCCTTGTCTTTGTAAAGTCCTATAGGGTCATTACAAACAAATTTTAAGCCTTCACAGCTTTCATCCTCTTGTGGGAATGGTTTCACTGAGACATACCAAACGTCCACCTAGGTCATAATTCTTTCACTGCCAGCGCAGATTTGTGATGTCTAGACAATGTATAGGACAAAGAGCTTGTATACAGTGATGGACCCATCAGTATATTCTCGCAGCATCTCAGAATCCAATTTTTATGGATTTTATGGGTAGGGGCAGCATGATTGTGCTTATTAAACACTGATATATTTCTCATTCATGAATCTTGATTGATAGCATGTCTGTTCTCAGACAACATGACAACTTTTGGCATGGTGCCTATAAGCTGCAAGTCTTGATACAAAGCCACAAGAAGAATCAGGCTGGATACTGATCATTATCTAGAGCTTTTGAATTAGCCAGTGAAATGCTTACATTTCAGCTGATGCTTTCCTATGGTGTTAGAAGACTCTGTTTTGGAGATACTGTCTTCCAAATGAGGCTGGGTGAACCTGGTCCTGAGATAGGTGGGGTAGAAACTCTTCGCTTGTCCAAATTCTCTAGAAAATCTCCCACGTTGACTAGTTAAAAATTATTTAGCTAACATTCAGTAGACAGCTAGGCCCTTTAGAATGACCTGATCTCAGGTGTCGTAAGGCAGCAGGAGGATTACAGATGTTTGTAATGTGCCAAAAAAAGTGCATAGTACTCTGACAGGTTGAAGACTAAGAGGTAGATCATTCTTATTGCCATTTTCTGTATTTTCTCTAATCAATATGACTAGTAAGCAATATGGAAGTCTTTCCTTGCTTAGAGATAATATGTAAAAGTACTGCAAATTATAGAGCAGTTTTCACCTCTAGTCCATTATTTGATTTTTCAGGATAATATTTTAAACATTTTACAGTATTTTTATACTTTTATAATCACTGTAATTATGCCTTTTATACAGTTATGTTTATTCTGTTTACCGTGTAGGTGTAGAAAAAAGCAAGATAAGTACAAAGAAAGTAGATGGACTTTGAAACTGGTGAGGTACTCAAAACTACTTTTTTTTTTTTTTAAGCTGGGCAAATTGAGTCATATATCTAATAATGGACTTTCATGCTGAAAGTCTCATATAAATGGTTATTTTGAGGCAGAGAGATTTTGTGAAGAGGATTGGGACTATTTCAAAAAAAGGTGAAAGACATATATATTCATGGGTACAATAAAAAGGCAGTTTTAGCCACTAAAACTATTTAAAAAAAAGCTAAACAAAGGGATCTGGGGTTTTTTTCAGTTGTTCTGATCTATACTGATTTTCATACCTAAAATAAAAATCAATAATGTGACTTCATACCTCAGACTTTGCTTGCTGAAATGTAATGCTCCAGGCCTCATTTTAAGCGCTCAGCAACCTGGTAATGAAATGCTGAACAAAGAACAAAATACATGGAATGTGACAACTAAGTAGCAAATGCTTGCCACATATGGGGACTAGTATGTTTTATTCCAACTACACTTTCACTGCAAGTTCAGTAAAACATGAATGGAAAGCATTTGAAATGCTTTATCAAATATGCACTTTCTAGAATTATTTTAATACTTTAAGGTAAGCTGAAATTGGATGAAAATTTCTTTAAACAGGAGAGGACCCATACTTTAAAGAGCTCTGACAGGACTGGAGAAGCCCAGATGACTGTAAGAAAAATGCCTCAGAACCGTACAGTAGAACTGAACAAAGAAACTGCCTTCTTTTGAGATTAGGGTTTAGGAAAGTCAAAGATTCTCCAAACCTGAAAGGGAAATTATCCAGCATTCTTCTTCAGACAATATGTGTTGTTCAGCATCTGGATAGAGTGAGACAAGGAACTAGGAACAAATGAGTGAAATATTACAGGTAGTCCTTCCTCTCACATTTTTCTGAATGACTAAATCTGGACCTGTGTTACATGGAAAGATATTTCATTTTCCAAAACCACCTTTTTTGAGGCAAACTCCTGTATGTATGATCACAAACCTCTATGGCTCACATCTGTGTAATGCATTTAATGAATCTTTGAATTTAAAAAATCTGTATAGAAATTGCTTCACCATTGGACTACAAGAAAGAAACTGAAATACATTTTGAGAATAGTAATAGATTATAAAAAATGACTGAAGATCAGATTACCTTCTGTTCCCAAGCCTTACATTCTGAGGATGATTTTTTTATCCCATATAGTTATGTTAGAAAAAATATATGGTATTGAATAAGATATAAAATTTGCCTAAGAAAACTCAACTTTATGAAGAGAAATTTCACAATCTATTTTCTGTTTGTTGCAGGTCTGTAGCTACTTATGCCCAAAGCCATTAAAATATCAAAATATTCTGATAGTTTCTCATTCCTTTGTAAATGAAAGGTGAACCATCTATTGACTTTTCAAGGCAGTAATGAAATTTCATTATGAATATTTGGAAAAGTGTTAAAGTATAGGAAAGTGTAGTAAAATCAAATGTTTTGAACTTTGACACTGTGTCCTTGTTTGTAGTTATCAGGGCTAATACTAACCTTAGGAAACATTGTTCTGTGTTCACAATACCCACAGTAAAATGAAAATTATTATTTGCCTTTTGGTAGTTGCCCAGATCATTTATCACATGATAGAACAGACAATCTATAATTACTTACTCAGTCTTGAAGTCTGTGTAATAAAAGTTGTACGCTATTTTTCTGTATCTTTCAAAAAGAGACTTGGAATCAGAGAACACCTTTGAATATTTAGAAAAGTTAAGGTATTGTGACTCTAATTAATTTTTGGCTCCATGTGCTTATATTGAAAAGAAGTTTAAAATGCTCTGTGTATTGCAAGGTGTTGTCTTTCACACTAGGTGTCTCATAATTGCATTTGTAAGTTTATCAGAAAGGATGAATAAGAGATATTTTCAGTGACTTTTACTTATGTATTTCTTATACTGTACTCAAAGTTTGACCTTCTGCACAGAGTGCTAGCTTTATTACCCAATGTGTTCCCTTTTATGACAAATCATTGGAAGTAATTTGTCATATGCTATTTGATCAAAAATGTGGTTCTTCTTACATAAAAATACATATGGTAAAGCAAAAGCCTTTCAGAAAGAATTCACCTACATTACATTTTAATTATCATACCCAACAACATAATTCTAGCAAACAAAATTTGTCTGAACATGAATTATCTGCTTTATTTGTAAACAAATGCTAACTCTTCAAAAAATCATATTATTTATTATAGGAATAAAATGTGACAAAACATATGACAAAAACTGTGAAATAAATTATTTGGTACAGCTTTTTTGCATGCATCAGGAATCCTGTCTTAGAAAATGATCAAGTGTTCTATCTTCAGATCATGTGTGTCTCCATTTAAAAATGCTCAAGAAATTATTCCTATCTTAGGTGCAGTAACAGAAATAATAATTTTCTTACTTGAACAGGAAATTTGCATGCTAGATATTGATTCTGTTAAGCTGGAGCTTCAAATGGAAGTTTATTTTAGCTATATATATAAATATTATTCTATTGAAATTTATATTGAAAACTATAAAAAAAAGATATGATTATAAATATTCCCCCTTGATTTAGCCAACACTGGCTTATTCTGGTTTATACTCTTTTAATAGCTAGTGATAACATAGTCATTGGTTATGGAAAAGTTACACAGTTGTGCAGTCAAGGATCACACTTCATATCAGATGTATTAATGGTAGGCAAGTGGATGCAGTTGTCTTTTCTTCCATCCAGCCACTGAATTTGTACTTTATTTGCTTTCCCAAATATCTGGGCATATCCTTCTTTAGTCAACCAAGGGCTGTAGTTCTGTGGTGCTTTTTGCTGAAAGCAAAAAAAAAAGGGGGTTCTCAAAAAAGGAGTATTTTGAAAAACATAAAGCAATGCAACCATAAGACTAGCAGTCACTTGATTCACTCTTCCTCCCCAAAGCAAGATTAAGCATACTTTTATCATTCTCAACAAACTTTATCTAGCTCATGGGTAAAGATAGCCAGAGATGAAGGTTAGGTAACTTACCTTAGTAATAGATTCAGGCAATTTAGTATAATGAATAGTTTGATAGTGTCTAACCTGTGTGTTGTGACAATCAAAAGCAGCATAGTATTTTCTTTGTAGAGAAGTTTGGTTGTTATTTATTGCATGACTGAAATTTTATACCTAAGGTTTGTACGTCAATACACTGTCCTTTGCTTGCCTACCTTTCTAGCCCCTGTCCATGTCCTTCATTTCATGTCTGTTTCACTTCAGTCTCCTTGTCCCCATCGTAGCATGTTAACAGATGGGGTTTCAGGATCTAATACTGAGCTGCCACCCTCTGATTTCTAGAAGTCATCTCTATGGTGAGCTGAATCAGTTCACTGATTCAGCTAAAAACTAATAATCTTATTTTAACTTTTCAGTGTTCATTTTCAGCTGGAACAGTAATGACATTTCTGTTGTTGGTGCAAGAGATATTGCCAAATAAAACACCAGACTGAATGCTGCTTACATACCTCTTGGTAATCAGTTCTTTAACAAAAAAGAAAAATAAAATCTGTGGCCTTCAGTGGAAGTCCTATGTTATATTGTTTTTTAATTAAGAAAAAAAGGATAATTTATCTCAAATCGATAGCTTATTTGAAATTTGATAAACTTTCCATTAGAAATAAAAGAAATACGCAGTTTGTTGTTTAAGAGTATTAAATACTATACCTGTAGGTACCAGAAGAAGAAATCTTATTAATAAATGCTAAAAAATGAATAGTAGAGCAGGAAATATTACTAAGGTGTTGAAACACAGATGACTACAAAAATCTGTAGGTGTACCTTTAAATCTTTTCCCATTTTCCCCTTTAAATTATTTGAACCCTATGTTTTGTTATTTTATTTTTAGTTTGCTTTTTCTCTGAATCTTTTTCTTCATCACAGCTAGACAATATTATTAGATAACCTTGCTCAAACAGTATAGCCTCTTGAAAGCCCAAAAGACAATCAGGCAGAAGGTATCGCAGTGCTGCAAAGATTCTTTCGTTCAGTTCTACGTTACTGCTTTTTGTTTGATTTTTCTTTTCTGTAACTTTAGGGGAGTGAGTGTTGGGATTTTTTTGGGGGGGTGCCTTTCCCCCCGCCCCATCCCCTGCCAGGATCTGGGAAACCTACTGTAAGTACTAGAGTGCCTGGTATTATGTGAAGCTCTAAAACAGTTTCATTAATACCAACAATACCAGTCTCCCTTTGGTGCCTGGTGAAATGACAGAGAAGATTATTCTAGGAGTTATTGAAAAACACTTAAAAGACAATGCAGTCATCGGTCAAAGCTAACATGGATTCATGAAAGGAACATCATGCCTTACTAACTTAATATTCTTTTATTACAAGGTTACGTACCTAGTGCATGAAGGGAAGGCGGTAGGTGTGGGGTTTGGGGATTTTAGCAAAGGTTTTGATACTGTCTGTCATAGTATCTTTCTGGATAAAATGTCCAGCATACAGATAGACATGTACACAATTCAATGGTGAACAATTGGCTGAAGAATCGAGTTCAAAGAGTTGTAGTAAATGGGGTAACATCTGGCTGGTCACTAGTGGTGTTCTCCAGGTCTCAATTTTAGGAACAGTTCTCTTCAATGTTTCTATTAATGACCTAGACACAGGAGTTCAGTGCACACTAAGTAATTTTGCCTATGATACTAAATTAGGAAGAGCCATTGATTCCCTCAAGGGTGGAGAGGCCTTACAGAGAGATCCTGATAGATAAGAGGTCTAGGCAATCACCAACCATCTGAAATTTGACAAAGACAAATGCTGGATTCTTCACCTGTGAGGGTATAAACCTGGATGTAGGTATAGATTGGAGGACAAGATGTTGGAGAGCAGCCCTGCAGAAAGGAATCTGGGGTTTAGGTTGATGGTAGGATCAAGATGAGTCAACAATGCGCCCTGCTGGCCAAAATGGCCAACCATACCCTGGAGTGCATTAAGCACGGTATAGTTAATTGGTTGAAAGAAGTGGTTGTCCTATACTCAGCATTGGTGCAGACTCGTCTCGAGTACTGTCTGCAGTTCTGGGCTCCACAATATAAGAACAATATGAAAATGTTAGCATGTGTCCAAAGGAGGGCAACAAAGATGGTGAAAGGACTATAGGGTGTGACTTATGAGGAGCAGCTGAGGATACTAGGACCTCACCAGTGTCTACAACTTCCTCATGAAGGGGAGCAGAGAGGGAGGTGCTGATCGCTTCTGTCTGGTGTGCTGTGACAGGACACAAAGGAATGGCTTAAAGCTACATCAGGAGAGGTTCAAATTGGATATTGGGAAAAGATTCTTCACTGAGAGGGTGGTCAAGCACTGGAACAAGCTCCCCAGGGAAGTGGTCATGGCCCCAAGCCTGTCAGTATTCAAGAAGAGTTTGGACAACGCTCTTAGATATATGGTTCAACTTTTAGGTTGTCCTGTGTGGAGTCAGGAGTTGGACTCGATGATCCTTGTGGGTCCCTTCCAACTCAGGATATTCTATGATTCTATGAAAAAAACTTTCAAAAGGATGCAATTAAAGCTACTAGAACTGGTTTTGGAAATGCATGCTCTTCCACTTCTGTAGTTCAAGGAAGGATTTCCTTGTGTTTCATTTGTATAGAAACTTTTGTGATAAGAACTGTAGTGCACTGCTAGGTTTAAACAGCAGTCCACCTAGGCCAATAGTCTACCTGAAGCAATGTCATTTAGAAGGACCTATTTAGGAACACCAAAATTTTCTAGCCATGTTTTCAACTACCCTGGGCTTATTATCAATAGTGTAGATAGAATAGACAATATGTCCCTACATTTTCCCTTTACTGTGTATTTACAATTTCCTATTCAGAAATTTAATACCTTTTGAACCTTCTCTTCCTGCCTCCACAATCTGCTGTAACAGTAAATTTGAACAGTTTAACACACACTGTATTAAAAATGTACTTTTTAAACAAAAAAATCTATTTTAGATAGATCTCCTGCTAGGTTCAATGCATCTCCTCTACTTCTAGTTCTGTGGTATTTGATGAATAGCAGATCTGCATTAACTTTACCCACTGACTTTTTGGGTTTGTAAGCCTCAGTCATACTCTCTCTCATCCTTCTCTCTCTACAGAGAGTCACAGCCTTTTTATTTCCTTCTTGAAAGGTAAATTCTTCATCTCCTTATTCATTTTAGTTGCTCTTTTCTGTACCTTCTCTACTTCCACCATGTCTTTCTTGAGAGAGGAAGACCAGAGCTCTACATATCAGAGACCAGGACAGATACTGGTGAACCAAAATTTTGCATAAACCTCTACCTTGTTCTCAATCCCATTTCTGTTAATACCTGAGATTTTTTTTAGTTATTGTGTTACTACTATATATTCAGCTGGTGATTTCAAAGAACTGCCAGTGACAGCTACAAACTCTTTTTGGAGATATAACTGCCATAATAGTTTTCCCTCTCCAGTAGCAGAACCTTGATCTTTGCATATGATAAACAGAATATTATTGTCTTTGAGAGTGACATTTTTGTGTTTTTACTTTCTGGTGGAGAATCTGTCAGTTCAGGTAAAAGATACAGATATATTAATATACAAATGATTACAGATATTGTTGATTTTGTAAATTAGAAAACTTCGGCTGAAGAGCTAGAAAAACTCAAAATTCTGTAGAAAATTCTGATATTTCACCAAAGATTTTACAACTATTTCTGATCTGGAATGAAAAATATGAATATTTAAATGTTCCGTGATTTTTTTCTTTTAACAGAAATATTTATAATGGACTTTTTTATTCCATTTGGAGTTACAGAGGCCTCCAACATATTACAAAAACCTTGAGGGCTATTCTGTTTACTAGTTTGCCCTGAAACACAATCACTGTACATGTGGTTGGTGTGTCCACTCTTCTTCTGGCAGCTTTAAGAGTGCAAGCTCCCTGTTGAGCCTATGGTACAAGTTAGTAGGAATATCACAGGTACTTGATACATGCTGTGTAAGTAGAATTTGCTCAGAAGTTTGTCAAACGGATAAGTTTCCACAAAATGTAATATTGTGGTTAATCAGTATTTGAAAATCTGATATCCACAACTCAGGTTGACAATTACCCAAATGAAAATCTACTTTCCAGTTAAATGATTTTCATAGCCCGGTTGTAAAATCTACAGGGACACATTCCAGTTCCTAACTTCTTACACTTTCTCAGGTTTTCTGATTTTTTTGCTTTGATTTATTTTGTTTTCCCTTTGCTTGATCTAGCATAAAGCCCTCAAAACAATGTAAACAATGCTTTAATGTTGCACACAAGATTTTTGTAATTTTTCAGTGACAATACTGGTATGTCATTGTAGAATTTGATCACAAATGAACACAGATTAGACATCACCACTGCAGGTTGTCAGTTAGCTTTTCTTTTTACTGATGCCTGATTAGCACTTAAATTGTTTCACACCATTAGTTGCCTAGGATTTAGTGATCATTAGTGGGTCTGAAAATGAACAAGATAAAAAGAAGCGTTGTTTTCAATTCAGGGGATGGTTTACTTTTTCCATGCAGGGTCATTTACCACTAAAGAGGTGTGTGGTGTTGATTAAAGTTTAGTTTTATGCATTGTTGTATTCTGTTATATTAATGGCATTTTCAAGTTAGGCAGGGTATTCTTCACTTTCTCTTCCAAACGTTGTGCGTTTAGTGGTGTTGTGCATCCGTGTAAGTTGGATGTTGCTTGCTTTAGTGATACTGTTCACGTTCCTTTCCATCATCAGCTGCATTTCAGTACTGTGCTCTGGGTATATTTATGCCTACGCAGAACATGTGTCAACATACACCTGCACAAAATGGATGGTGCAGTTTCACACTGGCTTGTATTACTGGTACTACTGCCTCTGAGCTACGGTGTCCTGTTCCCTGTATGCTGTATGGGACTGGATAATTGTGAGGTTGGATACTACTGATGTGAGGGTTATACTTAACTGTAATTAATATTTAGGTCTTCAATGTCAGAATGAAAGTGTAATGATCCTGTAAAATGATAATTAATATGTTAGTTTTTAATGCAAAAGCATGATACAGAGGTTAAATTACTGAAGGATGTTGTGACAAAAAGACAGATAAAGGTATCTTGTCTTAAGTCTTGAGTTGGTGGGTTAGTCCATTAGCTTCTGTTGCCTCCTTACTCTTATATGAACTGTATGACTAGCATGTATTGTTTTTAACGGTTTTCATTTCTCTTGTTCTGAAAGTAACAACAAGCAAACAAACAAAAGAAAAATATGTGATTATTTGTTTCTTACAAGGCATCCAAAAAGAAAGGAAAATGTTGGGGTTTTTCTCCTGAATCTGTAATAGAAATCTTCTTGCTGTTTCCACTGCATAATGTTTCTAAAGAGAAAATCCAGACCTTGAAAGTTACAGGCTTTTCATTTATTCCTAGATGTAATATATTGACTATTGTATTTGCTATTAGTTGGTGGTATGGTGGTGATGTAGAGGAGAGAGAGAATTTGTGATTTTTGTCACAGCAGTTTGATCCAAGGGCTATGAAACACTGCAACTGGAAAATTAGATAGGCATTTAAAACTTGCTCTAAGTAACAATCTATTTGTGTTAACGTTTTTTTTTTTTTAAGGAAATTTAGGAAGTGATTGTTCAGTAATTGGAAGAAATTGAAGAATCTGATAACAAGTAAAGTCTACTGCAGGCTGCTTAGCTCATGATGTTTTGGTTCAGTGGCTCTAGTAATGTGCTACGTTAAACAAAAAATACACCTTGTAGTTTATGATATTGCTGGCACTGTGAGAAGCAGTGGCACATAGGGACAGTTCACATGTAACAGAACATGAATTGACTTTTCTTTGTTGCTTGAAGAAAGGTTCCCTGAGATGCTGACTCTCTGATGATATTTTGGAGTTATGCAATAAAAGAAATGTTCCACATTCTTCCTCTTCACCACCATCATACAAAAAAGACATACTTTTGAACTTCAGCTGAGATAATCTGTTTGGTAGTCCTTAGTGTATAAACCCTGTAGGCACAGGAACCCTTTCTTATTGCTTCAGAGTACGATAGAATGTAAAGGTTAATTCAGATGTTGATAAAACACAGAAGCATGCAATTTTACCGTATGATTGATATGTGCCTTGTTGAGAGGTTAAGTCTTAAAAGTTCTTGAGTTGTACAGCAGCAACTAAAGCTAAGAGACTTTACTAAAGAACTCTGAATATTTTTAAAGAATGAGTCATAGAATCATAGAATGGTTTGGGTTGCAAGGGACCTTAAAGATTATCTAGTTCCAACCCCCCTGCCATGGGCAGGGACACCTTCCACTAGACCAGGTTGCTCAAAGCCCCATCCAACCTGGCCTTGAACACTGCCAGGGATGGGGCATCCACAGCCTCTCTGGGCAACCTGTTCAGTGCCTCACCATCCTCACAGTGAAGAACTTCTTCCTTACATCTGATCTAAATCTACCCTCTTTCAGTTTAAAGCCATTACCCCTTGTCCTATCACTACATGCCCTTGTAAAAGTCCCTCTCCAGCCTTCTTGTAGGCCCCCTTTAGGTACTGGAAGGCTGCTATAAGGTCTCCCTGGAGCCTTCCCTTCTCTAGGCTGAACAACCCCAACTCTCTCAGCCTGTCTTCATAGGAGAGGTGTTCCAGCCCTCTGATCATCTTCATGGCTCTCCTCTGGACTTGCTCTGACAGGTCCATGTCCTTCTTATGTTGGGGGCCCTAGAGCTGGATGCAGTACTCCAGGTGGGGTCTCACAAGAACAGAGTAGAGGGAGAGAATCACGTCCTTCAAACTGCTGGTCACAATTCTTTTGATGCAACCCAGGATGTGGCTGGCTTTCTGGGCTTCAAGTGCACATCGCTGGGTCATGTTGAGCTTCTCGTCAGCCAACACCCCCAAGTCCTTCTGCTCAGGGCTGCTCTCAAAGTAAACATGAGAGTTTGTTGACATTGCATAGGTGGGTATATGGATGTAGATAGCTGATATTTGAATTGTACTTGGTTCTGGGTTTGAAACTCTGACAGACTTCAATGTATAGAAAAAACCGAGACTCTTACTGGGCATTTCCAGGAGAAGTTACTGCAGTTCTCAGTGGAAGCATTGTGATATTAGTGTAACAATCTCAAACTGAAACCACAGTGGTGATTATATATAACCATTCTCTTCCTGAAACAGAGCTTAAGAGAAGCGTCTTCCAACAAGTAAATGTAGTGCGCATATATAACAGTTACTGTCCAACATGAAAAGGATGTGTAATTTTGCCATTATGCCTTCACTTTTTCTTATCTGGGGTGATCATGAAACTATCCCAGAGCCATTAAAGTTGCCTGTTGGTGGTTCTAATTTCAAAGCTTTCAGAGCAGAATATGGTTGTCAACGCACTTATCTCCACAGGCATAAAACATCTGCGATGGAAAAGAAGCCTGTGTATAAACTAGTCTTAAGATTGTCTTATTATGCACCACAGTACCGCTGCTAGGTTTCATATCCATAAAAACATAGTGCTATAATTAATTTTCTAGTTGCATAAAGATTTGATTTGATTTAAGAAGCTGCAAGTTGTCTGTGCTAAAGGTTAGGCACCTCTATTTAAAGACAATTTTCACTTCCTACTATTGCTTTGATCAGCATCATTATAAGAAAGAATTAGGAGCAAAAATACTATTGTAAAATGCATGTTTAATTGTGATATACACCATAGTATCTCTTTTTCAATTCCCTTTTAATTGCTGAACAAGGTGCAATAATTAAGTCTTGAACTTCAAACCCTTCATTTAGATTGTACTGTTTGTTAAAGGAAAGAGGTCATAGCACTATAGTGAGTGTGAGATTTTCCGCAGTCATGAACATTATTTTGACTTCAATGACAATTTTGAAGAAGCACTAAATTTTCCCTGTTTTTCTCTCTTGGTAAGACATGGAGAATTACTTTCATTTAACAGTGAATCCATCTCAGAGTAATCCTAATTTCTGCAGGCTAAACAAATAATGGAGGAAAAAGAGAACTCAGATATAGTAAAACATTTTGAAAGTCATAAGTAGAGGGCAGGTCTCAATTCCTTCCACTCAACCTTAGTCACGAAATCCAGGAGCTGCATGTGGTAGTCTTGCTCTGTAAGGAAAGAGACAGGATCATTCAGAGGTGGTTGAGATCGCCTGAGATCTGAATCATTATGTAGAAGTTTGCCTCTTTTTAATCCATACTGGAGGGGTACTAATTTTCCAACTAGGACTTCAGTCTATTGTGATTTGCCACAGAGCTGTGCCGATCCAACAGCAAGTAATTGCTGAATGATTCAATCCCTCTGGCTCTTCTCTGGACTCCTGGATAACCTTTCTTACCACTTTCCACCCGCTGACACTGGCAGTGGTTTGATTCTGAAGTGGTTTAGGGCACCAAATATTCAAGAAACTATTGACTATTTTAATATTATCTTTTGATGCCTTATGTCTTTGAATGGCTTCAGTGCATAGTCAGATGAGCATCAAGGGCCTCTTCTGGCACTATCCAGTTGGTCAACAAGCCTAGCATTTTCATAAAGCGTTACTCTTAGATAAAAGGTGAAGAGGATGGCACAGGAACAAAATATTAGTTCATACGAGAAGAATTTCAGGTTTGAAACATTTACATTTAAATATGCAGAAGCTAAGATAAATTAATATTGCATATCAAAGAACTACTGAGGTATGGGAAGAGATAACATTTTAATAACTAGGTCTTAGTGTCTCAGGTTAAAACTGACAGACATCATTCTCTGGTTATTCTTAATTCATATTTGTTCAGAATGTCTTTTGCAACTATAAAGATGAGAAAATGGCTTCTTACTTTTAGATGAAGATACAACTGCGAACTCCAACTTGTCATTTTCATAAAGAAGTGCCAGTCAGTAGACTGACACAGGCAAATTAATGTGCCACCTAATTGAAACAAGAGTTTCACATAGGTCATGCAATTTCCTACATGTTCTGTCACTTTACTAAGTGAACTGGCAATCTATATTCAATGAAATTTTTTTTGTCTACCATGGCCTTAAATAACAAAGTCAGGGGTTACACATTTGCAACAAAGTTTACCATAAAACCCCTATTCTTGCAAACAATCAAGAATTACAGGAGCAGAGTACATACAGAAAACTGTCAATTTGATATGTCGTGTTGACATCTCTAACTCATATTTCCCCTGTGATTCCACCTTCAAGAACAACTTCCAAACAAATTTGAATTAAAAGGAATATAATTCAAACTTTCAATTACATTTAAAATTAAAGACACCCTTTGCAATATTCACGTAAGTTAGGATAGTATATTTAAAAAGTACAGAGGCTTTTGACAGAATATACCATAGAAGAACCAGAGGTGCTTTTCTGAGTTTATGAAAAGGTTGAAAATACTGCCTGTCTCACAAAGAACTCTTTAGTTTACAATATTTCCAGGCCAAAGTTGTAAACTCATCACATTTGTATGGCTTGCATTGAGAAACTGAAATTGTGATAGAATTGAATCTCAGCCTTTGGTATTGATATTGCTCTTCTTCCCCACATCAAACTCATTAAAATATTGATAGATTTCTCAATTGCATTAGTGACTACAAAGCTTTAAAATGAAAGGTAAGAGCTCACTGAATGTTATTTTACTCTGGAGAAGCTTTCTTTGTTATATTTATTATTGGGTTTTGTTGTTAGGACTTCAGAAAATCATCAGGAAGAAATATTTTGCTGTTAGTGCATCAGACTGAGCCAAGCAATACTAATGCTTAAAAAACAAAAAAAAAAAATTGCATTTGTACTTTAGAAAAGATGCTGCTTCTGACAGCATGTCTGAGTTCTTCAGTGTTAATGAACTATTGATGGTCTTATTATGTTACATCACCATGAAAAATCACAATAAAATCCACTTGGTGTCTGGTATCCAAAGATTATTTTATTTTCTCCTGTGTTTACAATTAAAAGTTGCAGTCCACAGAGACATTTTTAATACAGATTTATCAGAATAATCATGGCATAGTCCCTGCCATGATATACTCAGCAGAGGGGTGTTTGTGAGGATTGAAAGCTGACCAATTTTGCTTTTGAATATGGGCTATGAGAAGCCTGCTAAGGAATGTATAGTCTAAAATAAGTAAAATCTGGTGCATAACGGAAAGGTATTTAAATTAGGACAGACTATTCGTAGTAAACAGTATGTGCGAGGATTATTGATTTTCGCTATTGGAATTACTTTCAAAAGAATGCAAGGGATTTGTGGTTTTCTTTAATATCTCAAGTATTCTCAGGAAAATTTATCCGACACCTTTTGGCTTGAGAAGAGTTGGGCTGGTTTTGAAATTGAGAATGTAATTTAATAAAATGTCAAGATCTTTGAATCTCTCTCATGAGCTCTGCTCTGCTTAGTTGAACTACATAAATGATAGACCTGTGGCTTAAACCTTGGGGTGAAGAAGGAACAAGCCATTAGTTGTGTTGAATTTTTCATTTTTAAAAGGGTTTCTGTTTTAAGAACAGCATCCCATTCCAACTGCACGTAGCTTCAAAAAGTTCATACAGTAGTAATTCCCACCTGACATTATTATACATATATATTCCAGAATGAGAAACCGCAGTAATGATTGTTCCTCCCCACCAACTGCCTTTGAACATCTTATCTCTTTCCTGTTCCACTTCTGACCTCTGAAGGATTCTTCTGTTTTATCTCCCCTCCCACATCACCTGTATAAAATGGTGACAGTTATTTTTATGAAAAACACAAACTGCATTGTCAGAAATGGATGATAATCTAGGAAATCAGAAGTTATTTTAATTAATCAGAAATAAATATTTGCATCCAAGAATGCAGAAGTTGAGCTCCAAGTGACAGGAATTGAAACAATTTGTATACTTCTTAATTTTCTTATTCCTCCAGCCTAGTTGTGAGACACTGGCTTGGGCAAAAATTCCGGACTACAGCAAGAGAAAACAGAATACTTGTGTGGGGTGTTGTTTTTTTCCCCATATATAAAAATATAATTATTTTGTGTATATCTATGTATGCCCTAAATGAAGTGCTTTAGCTGAAGTGATTGTAGTAAGAAGAGAAAAATTTCTTGACACAGTCACTGAACTCTGTTTTGTTAACATGGTCCAAGACAAGTGTATATAGCTCACATTTAGGTCAATGGTTTTCACAGCTTACTTAATGAAAGGGTGTGAAACAGATGTCACAGATGCCAAAAGGATTAAAAACACTGGGGGCTTCCTTTCAGTCACACTTGTAGGATGATATCTTTCTAAGATTTTCCTGGGAGACTGAAGAAGAGGTTGTGTGCTGAAGAAAGAACAAGTGTGGGAGAACAATCCAAATAGTTATAATGAAGAAATAAACTCTTTGCTATGGAATGCTTATCTTGAATTCTGCTTTACTAGCAAAACAATGTAATTTGTATCACTAGCTTCATAGCCTTCTTTCATGGATTATTAGATTAAAAAATGTAAGTGTGAATTTTATTTTACTTTAGCATGAACTCTTGTTTATTAGCAATCTCTTACCAAGTGAATGTTATTTCAAGCTCATGACATCTGGTGAATCAAAACCACATTTTTAGAAACATACCCTACATTTCTAAACCCAATAGGGAGGTGTTACCTAATAGGGAGGTGTGAGATACTGAAGGCAGTTGTAATGGTTTATTACTGCACCACACTTATTCAGGAATGCTACAGTTTCCTAATGGACATTTCCTATTTCAGTGGCTGGCTCTAGGTTTAGCAAATAGTGAATTGGCAACATACACAGCAAAGTTTTCTACACAGCTCCTTCTAATGCCTTCTCTTCATTCTCTCAGCAGTCTGCATCACTTTGCTAAGGCACATGCATTTTAGTAATTTCAAAATCTAATTACAGACTAAATTAAATTGTTTTATTATGGTCCCATCCTCCTCATCTCACTTACCAAAATCACCATGTCTTTCCTGCTGATACCTGAAATGCAGTTCCACTTTCTACAGGTGAGACCTGTATTTTTAGTTCCCAGATGTATGCCTTTTCATTTAAATGTATTGAAACACATGCATGAATGTGTCTTAGCCAAAGGAAATAATCTGCCTTTTTTAGTTACGACTCCAGCAATGTCTGCAAACTTTACATGTTTTGCCAGTGTTCCTGTTTTCTTTCAGGTTGTTAATAAGGTTTTCAGTAGACACAGTCAAAAGCAGCTTTCTATATATTACTACAGGCGGAAGTTCTGTTTATGGTTATTTCTTTAGATGTAACATGTAGCTAGAGTTTAAGATATTGAAATTCTATTTTGATTTGCACTCTGGCAATTGTTTTAATAAAAAGTCTGGCTTGTCTCTTCTACACCTTTAATAAGTTTTGTGATATCTGAATAGTGAAACAGATCTGCTGAAAATCCCCAAATCCTTATTCTAAGAGGTTGCAAAGCAATGTAAATTTCTGAAGAGCTCTGAACAGAAAGTACTGCCAAGAAAAGTTACAGACAGGAACAAAGAAAAATTAATTTGCCACTTGTAGTCTTAGTGCAGTAACTTCATTTCTTAACTTATTAAGTAAGGTCATTTTAAAATGGTAAAACTCAAATGTTTTGTGACAAAAGTGCCTATTATAAACAAAAAAAAAAGGTTACTGTGCAACTTAAAATTCTTTAAACCACACTGCCTGGTGTAACTTTCTAAACTTAATCACTTTCACAAATAAAAATAGTTTAAGTAATAATTTCCGACAATCAATCCATGTGCTTCTGGAAAAAAAACGCTTTTTAGGATTGGACTGAAAATATTTCTCCAAATGACTTACAGCTGATGTGAGTGGACATTCACACAAACAGTCATTCAGTTAAGCATCTGTGTACTTCTACTAGTGCAGCTAACACAAAACTATTTAGAGTTTCATTTTCCAGAAAAGAAGCCTTGTATTGGAAGGAGCTACGGGGCTTTTTTGTTTGGTTGTGTTTTTTCTCACTGTTATTGGAGAGAAAGCACAGATCTATATTGACAATAAGAGGAAAAATTCTGAAGCTGAGCTTCTTCCTAGGGACAGTTCCCAAACTTAATCATTTTTACACATTTCCTGTAAGACATTTTTTTACATCCATATTGACAGTCTCTACAGCAAGGGACTGTGATTTTTGTTTGAATTTGCAGACAGGAAGGAATTTATTTGGAAGATTTAAGAAAAAAAAAATCTCATAAAAAAATTTCTAATGCAGCTCCCAGTGTTATCTGACAGTGACTGTAGATGCTGTCATCAGACAAAGGCACTCTACATAAAAAATAATATTTTACTGAACTTCTGTAGGTTCTAACAGAGACACTGATTGAAATCAACAAAAACACGAGGTCATTTCCATGGAAAATTCTAAATGTAAACCTCTTAGAAAAAAAAAATCTAGTATGATTGCAAACCTCCCATAAGGTTCTGATAACTGAATTTGGTTTTGCATGCCTTTTATCCTTGTTATGGTTGTCACTGTTAATAAACCTGGCTCAATCTAGTAGATAATACTGTGACTGTACCATAATGCCTTATACATTTTCCAGGCTGGCACATTAAGCTAATAATGTTATACTTCATGCTCTCACACAATGGAGAATTACCAAGAATTTTTTTGCGAAGCTCGCAGTTACCTAAAAGACTAACTGGATTACCTTTTCTTTGCTTGATTGGTTTGTCCATCTAAGTATTTACAACAGGAAATTCCTGCAGCTGCAAGCATGAGTTTACCGCTGTGTGAGAGAAAGAGAGAAGCTTGGGTAGCCAATTAAGAGATGCAGTGTAGAGATTGCTCCAGGCTGGAAAAATGTCAACATCAATTTCAGGTTCCTCACATTAAACCAATCAGCAATAGACTTTGTTTCAGCTTCTGCTCTCTTGCAGGTTTTTGGTTAAATTAAATTTTATAAACAGGTAAATTGAACTGAGCCCTTCACCATTTTGAAGAAGGTCTTCTGTTTGTACAGCTGAAGGTTAATAGAAATGCAAATATCATATGCATACCAATTATTCTTTTAAAATGTTTCACCTTCTGCACCCCCCTTCAAGTACATTTCCTTCCACGTAGAACTGCTTCACACTGAGTTCCTTAGAGTTTAGCCATTTGAAAATATATAGGCATCATGAATATAAATTTTATTAAATATTCCTGGTTTTTAAGTGATGCCCAAACAAGACGTGTTGTCCATTTTCATTGAGCTACAGCAATTTGATGGTTTCTGTAACTTAATCTTGTTTCAGAGCACTTCCCCTCCAATAGAGAGAAGTAACACTTTCCAGCTCTTCTATTAAATTAATGGCTGCTGTAGTAAACCATCTGAGGAAGTGTCCTGCTCAGAAAGTGGCATAGACATTCCCCTTCTCCCAACATGTATGTATAGGGTATAGATATGGGCTTCAAGGGCAACTTTCATTTTTTTCAGATGAATATTAACTCCCAAATACATCTGTTTCAAATGCCTCATGTGTTTTTTTAGCCCTAATGGTGGTTTCCTGAGGAAGCTGTCAGATTCTGGTCCTTCCTGGCTCAGACTTCTCCCATGGTATCCTGCAAGTGTGACTCTAACTTCCCAGCATGACAAAGCTCAGGGGAAGATAGTACATTCTTCCCACAATTGAGCCCTCAGATAAAATTTTTCTTCCCTACTAAACAGACAAGCCTTTCAGGCTGATCTAAAGAATAAATCATTCTGATTAATCTGATCCAGCCATGCAGCAAGGCTGTTCTATCCTTGTAAAAAAAAGGAAAGACGACTTACCTGTTATATATTATGACAGTTTCAGGTCTCTGGACTATAATCATCACAGCTGCTCTGACCAACCCATGGAAGGGTGTCCTCATGAGTTGTACCACTAGAATTATGAATGTGATTTATGAGTACTTTTGCATGCTATGGATGCGTCAGAGAAGTTGTCTGTATAAACATGGACAGCACCTTCCTCGTCAGATAGTCCTTAAAAACTGTCCAAACTTCCTGATGCTATTGCAGATATCATAGGGGTAAAGTGCTTATTTGAAAAAGGCTGGCCATAGAGGACTTTGCTTTATACACTTCTTTGTCATGGACATTTAAAAGCAATTGATACAAAATTTCTTCTTCTACAATCATTTTTTTTCCTGAAAACATTTTAGTACCTAGTCTTATCCTTTCATTCTTCCTACATCTTAGTTGTAGACCTTCTGGCTGGATACAGATATCCTCTGCAAACAGATGATTATGAGATCCTTTCAAAATCACAACTTTTAAAGATTTATTTAGATTCTTCACCGAGATATGATCAAACATGCCATTTGATCACAAGATCATTTCTAGAAGAGACCCTGGAGACTAGACATGTATGTTCTTCAGCTCTTAAGGGTTGGACTGCTTAAGATTGTCTGAAATTTACGTCAGCAAAGTATTCTCAAATTAATGATCACCTAATTTGTGTATGAATATAGGTCAATTTCTCAGTTTGCTGCTGCTTCTCATGAAGTTTCTGGTGCTATGGCAGTCTGTAACAGCTTAATGCAAGCTTAATGCAAGCCTTTGTTACCATTGTTAGTGATATCGTGCTTTATGTTATACAGTTGCTACCAAATTAAGTAAGTAAATCCAACGAGATCACACATGCGCTTGAGAGAAAATGGCCTTTCATGACTGTTTTGTTTTCTTGCTTGCAATATGAAAGTAAATGAAAAAATTCCAATTAAAATTACATTTGTGATCAATGGTATGCTTTCACATAAAGCAATACACCTTCTGCACTCTAAGGAGCCTTGCCAGGTAGTTACCTGATTTTTTTCCAATACTCGGGAATGTGCAATCTGTCTCCTCCATTTGTATTTTAACATCTTGGTATGAAGGCAATGCAAAGGTTGCTCTCCTTTGGCTTTCTTAACCATTTCTGCAGCCTAAAGATGTTTTATTGCTCCATGTGTATTAGCTGCTGTTTGCAATGACTGAATGCTTTGCCAATTGAAATTACCTTTCTACCAGCAGGATATATGAAGACTTAGAGATACATATTGGAAAGAGAGTTACCTACTTCTGAATATAGCGAAGGTATTCTATTAGAAGATACAGACACACCTACTTCAGGAAGAAATTCTTGCGTCTTACTTTGTTTTTCTTTTTTGAGTTAAATACTTTTACAATTTCTTAAGAAAAAAAAGTACAGGAGGCTTTAAAGAACTTTTCTCATCAGTTCAGGGTTATCTCATTCTGAGTTTCTTTTCTAGGGAAAGGAGCTACAAGTATTCTAACTAGTCTGAGCTGCCCAAGTTCATGACAAATGGAATAAGTAGAAATTCAGACCAAATTAAGATAATGAAACATTTTGTCATGAATATTTAACAGTATCTTGATTGGTCTGACAATAAGACCACCGCATCTGGAATGATGATTCTGAGTGTAAGCAGTATGAGATGCTCATGGTTTAGTTAAGAAAAAGTAATCTTATTATATTACTCAGCTTCTGGGAATAAACAGTTCAAAGGCTTTTAAGTTGAAGGCTGCATCTAGACTATTGTGTTTAAATATGATGTCCAGCAATAAATATTCTCCTTCAATATCTGACATTTTTCATTGTCTTTGGTATACTTCAGCAATGCATTGCACAATGCAGTCATCCTCTGTATAGAAAAAAAAAAATTGCTTTTTTGCTGTCTTGAGATTTGCTACATTTAAGATATCTTCTCAGTTCTGTTCTGAGAATAAATATTTCCTTTCATTCTCTGTGTATCCTTGGGATATGTAGACTTCTTTGGCTCTGGGGCTCTTCAGGTAGGACATTTGATTTCTAGAATATTTAGTCTGTCTACTGAATCTAAAATAATTCACTTGCACAGAATGCCTTGTCATCCCTGATGACTTCTCTGTACCTTTTTAGGTAAAGGATTTTCTTTTTGAGATGGAGTAGCCAGAGCTGCGCATAATATTCAAGATGGGGACTCACCAGCTACTGTTAACATCACAAAGTTGTTTTCTGTTTTATTCTCAGTTCCTTTCCCAATGATTTTTCATGCTGTGTTGTTTCTTTGACTGCTGGGGAAAACTGAGCTGACATTTTGAGAGATAAGCAACTGTGGCTTTGAATTCTCTTTTATAAGTGGTATCTAATCTAGAGTCCATTGCTGTCTATAGGTACAGTGATGACTAACCAGGTTTTTAAGGCTGACCCCTTTTAGTGAAAAATAAGAACGCCCCCCCAAATAAAGTTTCTCTCCACACCATCAAATGATGTCTTACCTTACACAGAAACATACAATATGTTTTGTTTGGCATTTCTAAACTGAACTAATCTTAAATACTGTTTATGCTTTTTCAAAGGTATAGAACATAAACTGCTGATCTTTACTGCTTCAAAGTTTCACAATTTCATCTTACTTACATTCCCTGAATTATAACATGGCAATAGAAACATTGTGTATTCAACACTTTTTTTAGTAATTTACAGAGAAGAAATATTAGGAATTATTTTGCCATTATCAATCAAAAAGAAATTAATTTTCATTTTATAATTTAGTACAATTGAAGACTGATGTCTGAAATAACTGTCTTCTTTGATCTGTTTAATTAAGACAACAGACAATTTCAGGAAATGGAAATGAACTGTATAGACTCACTGCACAATGAAGAAGGGTATTTTTTTCAAGCTGTACATACCTAAATATCTAGGAGTACTGAATCATTAGCCAATGCTGAGAAATATATTTGCAAAAAAGCCAACTTATAAGAACCTGTGGGAGGAGGAATTTCTGCACTATAGGAAATAACTTTTAACCAATGTTTAACTCAGATCAGATGAATCTCGTAACCTCAGAAATGTTTTGGCCAAAGCTGAAAAGTAGTCTTCACACAAAGTATAGTATGCATGCAAGCTTCAACTGAGTTTAGACTGTCTTATTCCCTGCTATTAAATTAAAGGTAAGAGCTTGAATACTCAGGCAGAAAAGATATATAAAGCACAAGTCTGTGATAATGAACCTGATTAACTTACCCAATAGGATTTCAAAGAGAAGAACAATTGCAAAGCCACTTGTGCTATGTTTTAAAGAAAATAAACAACCTTAGCTGCCCTGGAAGGAACAGGAGAATGTCAGCCAGGAGAAGGACACTTTTGAACACAGACATGAAGTTCAGGGTTTGACAGGTAACTGAGTGTTGCTGATAGGCAGTAGCAATGTGGACATTACTCCCATTGCGCAGTTCATAGAGGAATTCAGGAACCTGTGGAGGGAGCTGAAGGTGAGCAATGCCTCTTGAATGTTCTCGCAAATACAAAGAGCAGAGCCCTCAGTTAAGTGGTAGAGGGGTAAAAGCCTGAATTTAACAAACACAGGGTATCCATTACAGAATACTTGATGGTTCTAATGGATTTGTCTTGTCTCTAACAGCATTTTCCCATCTGATAGTTTAGTAAAGAAATTGAAAGGCTTTAATTAATCAGAAGGAGGAAGATTGGGGCCAGGGTAGTCATGGTTCTGTAACTTCAGTATGCAAAATCTTCATGTTGTCATACTTGAAAAAACCCAAGCAAAACCAGACATGCAGATATTTAGTAATTCCTTATGTCAATGGTAAAGAAAAAGCTGGAGATGCATGTGGGTTCAAAGAAATATGCCATGCTTGATATAACCGAATTGTGGCAGAATTTTTGTTACAGATAGTAGATTTGCTAGTTACAGCTGGTACACTTTTGGGATATAACAGGAAAGACGGAAGTGTATATTTACATTAAAGATATCATTACTTCACAGATGATTAAGGATCACGAAAACATAAAATTAAACATGTAACTTTTAAAACAGTTAGTGCTAAAGTTCTCTGAGAAATGCTGGTATCTAAAGATAAACTGCTCCTTAAGAATCCGTCCACCCATTCTGTATATAATAACTGTATATGCTATTCTACATGAGTTACTGAGGGTACTGTATTTCTTTACAGGTATAAAAGGAATAATTTCTTACAGTAAGTCTTGCATTCAGCAAGGCCAATTCAGTAGTGAACTACATTTTGGCAGGCATCAAAGTGTTAACCACCAATATAAATTTTGCAGTTGCTTAGTTCAAATTGATTAGGATCTTGATCCATATACTTGATGTAAATACATCATGGTGGTTGATAACTGTGTATGCATTTAGACATATGTAGACTGATTATTTAATTCTAATTGTTTTAACAGGTTGCTATAAAATATGAGTTTTCATATTTTATACCACAAAATTACCAGTTAGCTTAGACCAACTGAACTTTAGTTAGGCTAAATAAGCTATAAGATCAGCAGATATTGAAGGTATGAGACAGATATTAACTTGGGCCTCCCAAGGGGCCAAAATTTAGCAGGAACAGCTTGAGTGCTAAGTAGCAGATCAATTTAACATTTGCTTTGTTTAGATTGAAATAAGATTATCATATCTCACTCTTTTATATAAATAAGATATACTCCTAGGATTAAAAAAGAAGTTGCCAAAATTCTCACTGAATTCCTCTGTATTTAAAATTATACTTGCATTGAGGCTTCCCTCGGCAGATCTCAAAATCCTTCTTAAAAGACAATAAAATATTTGATCCAGTAAACAATTTTTCTATAAATCTTTAAGATGATCGGTACTTTTGACTTTTGCTTATCTACTTTTCCTCTCTTAAACTTGTTCTTTCTTTTCTTCTGTTTGTCCACATTTTGTATCACTGTACCAAATGACTTTGCCATGTTGTATCCATATTTCTTTAGTCTTTATTTGCTCACCATGCTATGTGATGAAGTTGTTGAACAACACTCTTTTCATCTGTTACTGTGAAAGTCTTTCCCTTTATAAAGAAATTGCTTGAGCTCTAGTGATTTGCAAGGTCAAGGTCAACAGAAATGGAGATCTGTAAGAATCTGATGTTGAGGCACTAGATAAGATTACCATATGTGCATATTGTTTATGTTTGTGAACATATTTTATATATACATATATATTTAAATATACAGACAATCTCACTTTTGTGTATATATGCTTTACAGGATAATTAGTGCTGATATACTTGACTGGGAATAATTAAAATGAAAAATTATTTAATAAAAATGATATATATATTTATAAATTCTATGTTTAAAATGTACATAATTGTTTGGGGAAACAGTTAACAAAGCTAAGAATTTTAAATATGTATTAAGAACAAGAAAAATCACAGGTCACGTGTATTCATTGCTAGATATGGAAGCATTTCAGAAAACTGATAAATGCTTCTATACTGCATCTGAATTAAACACAGGCATGTACAGATTCTATATGATACTGTAGCAAAAAAGTAAGAGACATCATGGCTAATATTACACATTCACAAACTAACTTGTCCATATGTATGCTAAAGAATCTTAAAAGAGCATCTGAGAATTCTCTGAACCACTAATGTGAGTTATTAACACAATGTGGAAATGTTAGGAAATGCTAAAGAATAAGGCACAGGGGATGGCCCTGGGAATTATATACCAGTTGGAACGTCACGTTTGTCCTTAAAATATACTAACAACTGCCTTGTGTTTCAAGTAGAGTAACAGATTTTTTACTTTTGCAGCATTGCATTTCAATTAGCCATTGGAACAAGTTGCCCAGACACCCTGTGGAAACCATCCTTGGAGGCTTTCATGACCTGACTTGGCAAAGATCTAAGCAACTGGTCTGAATTCAGCACTGACCATGTTTTAAGCAGAAGGTTAGTCTCAGTGACTAGCTTGAGGATTGCTCACCCTTCCTCTATAGTTTCTTGCTATTTTGTAGGCTGTGCTGGGGCAGAAGGACATTTGGCAAGGTACTCTTCTGGTGAGGAATGACTCATCTTACGTTAGGTTTAGATGAAATTTGGATAAAAGCATTTATTCACAATATTGAAAACCAACACCACAGCTAAAACTGTGACACTGATAAAGAAACATAAAACGAATGCTTAACCTGTTCACATGAATTCTTTGGTTTTGTACTAAATGAGTACATAAGTGAAACAGGAGATGGGTGTATACAGTATCTACCTCTTACAGTAACAGTGCTAATCATTGTGGAGCTCTACTTTAATCTTAAAATCAGAAAGCTCTCCTGCTTAATTTTCCAAAAGACCTATTGTAATCTTTCTTAATACATGCCTCTTTGGGGTCCTGCCCCCTCTGTCTCCCTACACTACACCTGAGATTCGGTACCGCTTGGAAGAGCTAGATATAGCCCATCTTGCCTTTGAATCCTTCCAGGAAGATTTTAATCTTCCACCCCAGGTTTAGTTTAACACTTTGATATCCAAGACGTCTTCTGTTTATTCATCTTTACTTATATGGCTCAAATGCCTCTTTGTGTCATCACATACTTAACTACCAACATATCTCTCCTTATCTCAGTGGGGTGTAAAACACTCTCTTCCTTCCCCTATTGCTGCTAGAAAAGTCGTGCGCACGTGTGTGTGTTTTTCAAGGTGAACACTTTCAGCACATTCTCTCTGAATCGGCCTGCTCTGTAACAGTCATACTTAATGCTATCATCTCGATAGAACAAATGCACTGATTTAGATGAGGCATGATCATCACATCTGTACACCTTCAGTGAAACGGGGGGTTTGTGTGACTGAGCTTCAGCATCTCTTTCTGAGATACTGTACAGCAGGAAATCCGATTAGATAGACAGTTTCCTTGTGCGCATCAGGTTTTAAGTGTAAGAAACTTATCTCCTGCAGATAGTGTTTTGTGTGCCTGTGCACAGATACCTTTCACATTCTGGGAAGTGTCTTCAGAGGGCCGTAACCATAACTTGTTTTGCTATTTGGATTGCTTATGTAATGCAGTCTCTCATTTGCATGTAAAAGTTATATAGCAACATCTCTTTATGCGTTGTTATCATTACTGGACTGCTTTGGTTTGGAGCATGACAAATAGAACGAGTTTGCTTAGACTTGAGCCAATGGTTTGGTAAAAGACATTGTCTAAATCCCCATTAAGAAGAATAAGTGAACACCATGAGGAAGTGTAAGTGTTCAAGGCAGTGAGATAAATCTTCTACTTTTCCTCAGTAACAAAAAAATATTTGCTACAATTCTCCATTAACTCAAGGCAGAGATGATATTGGCTTATTAATACACACTGGGAATTCATGCAGATGACACAGTTTTTCTTTTCACGTTAAAAATGTTTTCTTTAATTTCAATAGCACTTGCTGTGCCAAAAGGATTAGATTTCTAAGATATGCATATCTGTAAATCTTATATATTATTTATGCTGTTATTATCATAAAATCTGGTTTGGTATGAATGTATATTCAGTTAAAATATCTTTATTTTCATCTCAAAACAGAGTTATGTAAATTTAATTGCATTCATGTTGTCTTTGGTAAGATCAATAGCAGTCTTAATTTACTAACAGAAAACATTAAAAGAGTTTCCATGAATATTAAGTAATACAAATCAATATGAATTTGTAATTAATTACTTGTTCTAGACAAAAGTAACCATGGCTTTAATTTCTTGAAATGTCTTTCAAGTTCATGAAAATGGAATAGTTCTGTTGTGTTTATATTATTGTTTATACATAATGCTAGTTATAGGAGGAGGGCTACTGAAACCCATCCTCTACCAGAAATCTTGTATTTTTATCTGCTTAAGGATATGAGACAGATTTAGTTAAATAAAATTATAGCCTTCCTTTCCCTCTATCAGTGAGAGATAATTCACATAAATAATAGAAAATGACAGAAGGAATTAACGTAGTTCAAGAATTTTGTTTGTAAGAAATAAGTTTCTGGAGGAAACTATTGTATAGTTGGCCTATATACAGGAGGCAATAAAGGTAGTGTTTATCGTATTTTCTCAGTTTCCATCTAAATAGAAGTTAGTATTGAATCTTGCCTCAAACTAAGAGCTTTTCAGGAAAGGAGTCATTACACAGATTCCAATCAGTCATCCCATTGTAAATCTGGATTGCCTCTATTGAACTCACCAGCGTAACTCTGGAATTACTGCAGTGTAATTTGGCACATGCAGTATAATAAGATAAACACCCCAGTGGCGTGATACAAAAAATATATATATGCACATAAAAATCATAATTCTTTCTGCAATGCATTTAGCAGGTCTGTGTAAAGTTCTCTGCAAAGGAGTGTGTCAGAGCAGCAGGTTAAATGATATGCTGAATGTTCCAAGCTACAACTGCAGGAGCTGATTTTTCTGCAGCTGGTATCTGCTCACTGCACAGTAGGCAGGAGTATAGACAGTCTGAGAATCACTTCAGGAACTGCAGGGTATAATGGAAAAGATCCTCCTGTGCAAACATTCTGTAAATCATTTAAAATGGTTTAATTAGGTAAAATCACCCAAAAGGTGCTTTTTAATTTTTTTCATAAATCTCTTTCTGAACATGAAATATTTGTTTTTACTATCACTGAAGCTGAAAAAATACTGAGATAAAACCCAAAGATTTCATAGATTACATTTGTTTTTCAAGAAATGAACTTTTCCTCATTGATTCTTGTGTGTGTATATTCAAAATATATATAGTTGTGTGATAGGATATAAAATATGATTGACATGAATTAGGATGGTTGCAATTCACAGGAGAGGCAAAATGGCAAATGGTTTATACAGCTTACCCTTGGATTGTGCTTCTATAAAGCTTTTCATAGCACATCGCATCCAACTTCAGTGTATGAATATCATGACTCAAAAGATCACATTGTTATAATAGTTTCTCTAAGTAAAAAGGTAAAAAGGTCCATTAACCCAGGTGCTCTAGTTCCTGTTAATCACTTTTGTAAATGAAATAAAGCTAAATGAAAAGCAACCTCAATTCAGAGCTTAAGATAGGCCTTACAAATGTAAAGGTGACACCCAAGAAATATATGAGGTTTTGTAAACACCATTTATTTTAGAAAACTATTATGGGCTCTTCATGTCTGGGAGAGGTCACTGACAAGTGAGACGAAAAGACTCACTTCCTTATGCAATTTGCCAGGACAGTATTTCCTCCTAGCTTTGGGAATCCTGCCTTGAAATCGAGGGAGAAAGGATACCATATATGTATGTACATGAACATTATGGGAAAAAAAATGCCCAACTCTGATGAAATTAACTCTATCTACAGTGATATAAAGGTTTTTACTAATTCTCTAACTATAAAAACACATGAACCCCACTAGCCAAACTAAACCCACTCCACCAATAATAAATAAATTCTAGAACATTTACAAACCATTAAATATTAAAAACTATTCTCACAGTCTTGAAATCTGCTGTTCATTACCTCCTGCCCCTGTGCCAAATGCAAATATGCCCAATGTTCACTGGCTAGTTGCCAGTATCCCAAACAACTACCCACTTGTTAAATTATATGTGGCATTTTGAAACACAGCCTTGTCTCTCCAGTCTGCTTCTAGGAATCTGTCCAATAAAATATGTATTAAATAAGAAAATATTGTATATTGTGTTCTAAACACAGTGCTCTTCATAACAGCGGAGGGAATATAAATGAAAGAAGTGGAAAAAAATAAGCTGCTGTGTTGTTCATGAAGCTGGTGGTACATTCCAAGTGAGGGAGAAATAAGCAGCACCTTATTTCATGAGCTTTGTTTAAAAGGAAAGATGTCTATTCACTCGATTTACAGTGCATTTTTCCATCCTCATTTGCACACATATCATTCTCCTATCTTCGGTAAATACTTTATATAAGCATTTAGGGATAAAATCTATGTTTATTACAAGGGTATAGGGCTTTGCCTTTAGTTAATATTTACATCAAACAGTGTACTGATTAACAGAAACTGATGGAATCACTCTTGCATTTTGAAGAGGTTTATTTGGGGGGAAAAAAAAAATATTATATACTAAGATTTCTGATACCCCTGACCGGTTTCCCAGTTTCATCCTATTTGAAATTATTGGAATTTCCATGGCAAGAAACAGAATGTATAATTTTTAAAAAGTTTTAGGGTAGGGGTTTTTTTCCCCACACTGGGAATAATTAAGATTTTGGGGCTGCTTAACAGTTTAAGACATTATGAGTAAATTACTTTTTTAATTTACATCACACTTTTGAGCAAAATGTGATATTTTCAATAAATCAAATAGATCAAGAATAATTGGTTTGCTCAAGCATTCTGTCTCTGATCATCATTATGGCCTAGAAAAACAAACTAATGAGAGAGACAAAAACCTTTACTCCAGTCACTGACAGACGTTGGAGAAGTTTGTATCTGAACTTTTTGGATCATGCTGCTTTTTCCTTAATGAGCTTAAGCTTTGTTAGCCTATCTGTAGTAAAATAGAAGGATCTTTAAATGCATTGCATGCATACCAAGGCTGTGGAAAAACTTTGCAGCTCCTGAAGTTAAATGCAATGTGATTGAGGCATCATTAGAAATAAAAAGTTGGAAGTTAAATTAGTTATTGAACTACCTGCAGGCTGATACCATCTATTTAATTGTGACTGGACAGTAAGACTGACAATCACATAAATCCTCATATCACACCAGAACTAGTTCAATATCTCAAGCATATAGATACTGTTGTCCTTGAAAACACTGTTAAGACTGGTTTGGGTGGGGAGAGCTTTTTTTTTTTTCTTCCCTTCTTTTTTTCTGAATGACAAATAATCTCAGCTGCAGAAAGATGGTTGTACTGGCTTTGAAGTATAAAGGGTGCATGCGTCCCATGTCAGGCAATCACAAGAAAAGTTGTGTCTTATAATCGTGATGGTCCAGGTGGTCCATGTAAACATGTTACTAAGCTGTCTCATGAATATACACACACAGTCCCACAGTGAACCAACAACTTTCAAGTTAAAAATTTTGCTGGCTTTGCTTCCTTGTTTTGTGTGATTGCATTGTTGATATATTTTCCTTTTTTTTTTTCAATGGCATGGCTATACAAACAAGATAGAGGATAACCTAAAACTGGCCTAAGTCTTGCCCCAGTCCACACCTGTATCCTAAGACAAAAGTGACGTGGCTTATCCCTGTTCCACTCATAATGCTGAGAAGATGACCCTGCATATGGGCAATAACACAGTGAATAGTTAATGATGTACTGCAGATCCACTTCGTAGCTTGTCACTTCAAACTTGTTCATGTTAGTAAACTTGGGATAATGTTGAAACTGGTAAGACAGTATGGTTTAATAATGCATTCCAAATTAGTTGTTGGCCATGTTTCCTATGACAGATTCAATGGCTCAATTGCAGGCACTTTTAATAATGCATTCCAACACAGTTCCCAGCCATGTTTTCTGTCACAGATACAATGGTTTAATTACAGTCACTTTTTTAAGCAACATTTTGTCTACATATTGCAGTCTGTGTACCGTAAAGGAGAGGGTAGTATCCTACTCTTCATCTTCAGGAAAAGAAAGCCCACTTACTGCATAAGTTCATGGATAATACAGGAGTTACTACCATTCTTTCTCAAGCAGCTGCATTTTCATACTGCTTTTGTATCAGTAGGTTACAGATTTTTTTACACTTCTTTAAAAGATACTGATAAACATAAGCTTCCTTAACATGCAGAACCAAGACAAACATCGTTCTGAAAATGCTGTGTCATGATGTGCTATTTCTTGCTGAAAGCAATTTTTGAATTACAATGAATGATACTTGGGAGATAGCTTTATTACCGTGTGGAAGTTGTTTTATTTCAAATAAATTCCTTTGTGACAAAACAAACATATTTCAAGATCTTTCACCAAATAAAAGACTATGTCTGGAAGCTAGCTCAGACAGATTCCAACCAGGAACCACCACAAATTACTACCATGACCACTGGGGTATAGTGAAATGAATCTCTGGCTTCAAATAGAAATTCTAACTTTTTCACATGTGAGTTTTCTTGGAACACAGCTATCTGAAAAAAAGAAAAAATTGGCTTTGACAAGTCTGATCTTTTACTACTATTTTAATCCATATAATTCTCAAGAGAAGTACAGATGGTTCTGACTGGTTGAAAAATTGGGCCGGCAAACTAAAGAATATCAAGTATAAAGCATAATATTTTTGCTAGTGACCAATGGAGCGTGAGCTGGTGATTTTCTGCAAACAGCTGTGCTTGTAAAGAGACACACCATCATGGAGCTCTCTCTTCATCCTCCTCTTTGTTGAAAGGAGAACCCAAGGGAAGGCAGGGAAGAGTGTCCCCCTTTTCTGTGCCTTTCTGTACTCTAGTGACTGCTGTCTGCCATAACAGCATAAGTAACATTTTAGTGAAAGAATATGCATGTAGTTAGCTGCTGCTCAGAGAAACATGTTCATTTTAAATGACATTATTACAACAAAATAGTCCAGCTATATGGCAGCCTGAAGCTCCACACTCAGATTTTCTTTGTTCTTAGCAGAGGTTGAATGTCATGAGTTGAATGTTTTTGCTGTATAAGCTAGCATTCAGTTCATTCAAACAGCTCCATGTAGATGATACTCTGGACATAACCATAACAGGACAATGAACTTGCACAAATTTAAAGATCAGCCAAGTCAAAGATCAAGTAGAGATAAGAATTTGGAGAGCTGTGAAGCCTTCTGAATGGTAGTTAGAAACATTAGTATATAGAATTTTTTTCTTAAAAAAACTTTTCTATAAGCTTCTATTTTTTAATTGTTCATTGTTTGTATCAGTAATTTACTGAACAAGCAAGATTAAATACAAACAAGAGTAGAATTTTCATAGCTTCATTTTAGGATACAGTTTGTGTTTGACAAACTGTGTACGTGTATGTGAGTGTGTGGTGAAAGGGATAAACTAAAAATGCTAATATTCCAACTATAACTCACATATTCTTTTCTTTCTCCTCATTAAGTATATAAATAAAAATTGTTCCATTCCAGTTCCAGTACAGAGTAGATATTTTTAATGATAAATTAATTAATTTATGAAAAATAATGTAAAAGCGAGATTTGTCTTTCATAAAATGGTGTTATTTCACTCATCTTTTTTTTTTCCCCTGAAATGTTGTAAAAATTCATGGTTGCTAAATGTTGTAAGTGAAATTATTTTTTTCTGACAAGTTTTGTGTGTCATTTAAACTACAGCACTAAATAATTACATTAGCTTATTTGCTACATGCGGTGTAAAGTATGAGTAAAAAGAAACACAGTGACAAATCTTTGTTTGGGTGGTGTTTTCTTTTTTCTTATTGATGAGCTTTTTTTCCATTGGGCATCTTCTTTTCCCTGATAAAATAATATCTGGTTTAATGAATGCTTGGTCTCTCTCTGCTAAAAATCTGCATTTTTGGGCCTGATCCAAAAAGTAGTGAAATCAATTAAAATCTTTCCATTTGTTTCAGAGGGCTTTGAGTCAAGCTTTTAGCTAAGCAGCTGTTTGGTACTTCTAAGCAGTATAAATCGCTCTTTTGGATGATATGCATTTTTCTGTACTGTACAGCTACTCTATGAAAATTTTGAGTTTAATAACAACATGTCTCTTTACAGGTGACATTCTCCAATTTCATCATGCGTACCTGGTCTGAATATAACTTGTAATGGGGATAATTGTTAAATGTGATAACTAATTTGACTGAAGAGAAAAACAAGGCTGTCAAACCAGAAATGCTAAATAATACTGTTTCCAGGAAGCAACTAACACTGGTGACATTGTCATCTATTCCTGTAAAAAGCTATGATGAAAATGAAATCTCTCAAATACAAATTCAGATGATTCATGTCAAATGCAGCCTTTAAAATACTGTCAGGATAAATGAAAAATGTAATGTCATTTGCAGCCAACTCCACATAGTTCTGCCATTAGAAACACAGTTGAGGTTATAAATAGCTATTTTTACACAAAGCCAATACTATATGTGAAACAGACAATTTACGTTTTCTCCCATCAAAAATAGTCCTTACATACAGTACATCAGGCAGAAATTTTAAAATGCAACAGGAATACACTTGAAAGTGTAACAATACCTCCATTCTTGAAAAGGTATTGTAGCAGGAGAAGATTGTGTTATCATGTTGCTAATAACACTATTGTTCTTAAAATGATGTGCTATCCTGCGTGATCCTAAATGAGACAGACTATTGGTCTAATGCTCCATGGGGTAATAGTATATAGTAGTACATTGGCTAGCACAAAAGTTTTGTCACATTACCATAGTACTACTCTCCAGAAACGGGGAAATGCTTGAGTCACAGATGGTACATATGGCCTCATTCTGCTGTAGTTCGGTACAGACACTGTATTTCTTTCCTTCTGCTCTTGAATGTGGGTTGCTTTTCTCTTCCCATGCCCCATTTCTTTACTATCTTCTCCAAACTTTTGGCATGAAATTGCGTAGCTCTTAGAAAATACAGTGCCTATATTGCAAGTTTTAGTCTTTTTCCTGATCAAAATACTTCAGATATTATATACTATGCTGAGTATTAATCTCTTGCACCCACTGAAATAAAATACTGTGATATTCTTAGCCAATGTTTGCAATTAAGAGGGCATGCAGAACATTGTTCTGTCCAGCACATTATGGTCCAGGAAATAAACTTTTCCCTTAATTGCCGAATAGAGTTAAATAGTCATTTTCTGTTAAAACTCAATGACCAATGTAATTTTAACTTATAAGGGTGCTTCTGAGATTCTGAAAGACCTTGCAGGACCTCCATGCTTATTTTTAACCTACCCAGTGGGAAATAATTTAATTAATCTGATTTTTTTCAGTGATTGTTGTTGTTTTACAGTTACTGGATGTTAATAAAATGACTGTTTAAGCCCATCCTGCAAAAGACGGTTGAATTGTCAGTTTGGCTTACAGCTAGGATAAGTTTCCCTTCTCTATCTTATACCCTGAATGCAGAATCGCGCACAGGATCAGAGGATGGCTGAGGCTAGAGGCACCTCTCGAGATCTTCTAGTCTAACTCTATGCTCAGAGCAGGGTCAGATAGGGAAGGTTGCTCAGGGCTGTGTCCAGTCAAGTTTTGACTGTCAGCAAGGATGGAGGAGCCACATCTCTGGGCAGCCTGTTCCAGTGCTGGCCCATATTAGAAAAGTGTTTTCTTACACTCAGACAGAATTTCCTGTGTTTTGGTTTGTGCCCATTGCCACTTGTCCTGTCGCTGATGAGAAGAGCCTGACTCTGTCTTCCTTACTCTCCCAATGGGGTATTTATACACATGGATAAGATCCTCCTGAGCCTTCTCTTCTCCATGCTGAGCAGTCCCAGCTTTCTCAGCTTCTCCTTATATGCCAGATGCTCCAGTCCCTTAGTCATCAACACACTACAGGAAGGGCTGTTTCTTATGGTTTTTCTATATAGTATCGCCACAAATGTCGGCATGCAAACGAGAAAGGGTCGGTCAATGAAACAATATTTCAGCAATGTCAAAACCAGTCCTGGCATGACAGAAGTATCACTTTAAGTCTCTTGTTCAAAAACAACGTATTTCCAGACCCATATTAATTCCTGTATGACCTACTTTCAGCAGCAGCTCTTATTTCAGCAACAGAAGATTCAGATCTGTGAGTTGCTCGTACTGCAACTTAGTTAAGTGCCAGCTTCTCGTAATCATACGGAACACAAGCAGCAAAATTAAATGTGATTGTTGTGGTATTCTAGTGTATTCATATCAACACACATTTTTTCTTCTTGTCCATAGCTAAGACTTTGCCCTTTCTGAGTCACTAGGAAAACTGAACCTGATAAACATAATTATTGAAATATCCCCTAACAAAAAAGGAGAAAGTGGAGTGGAAATCTGTGGCCATGAAAAAGTTGAAAACAACTGAAATCTCAAGAACTGCAGCCTGTGTAACATGGATTGGGAAGCACTCACAATAACAAATTTGGTTTTGGTTAGATGAAAATGACTGACTTATTTGGTGGCACTTTTCAAACTCAGCTTTGTGAGGGCTTTTTGGTTTTGATTTTCTGTTCTGTTCCCTGTTTGTTATAACAAGGTAAAAGAACTAAGGGCAGATGGGAACCCTCTAGAAACTGGATAAATGGTTTCTGAAAGTATTCTTCCATCTGTTTCTATTTTCTTCTATACAGTGACTTTGTTCACTCTCTTTAAAGGGTAGCCAAACAAGAAGGAACAAATTTTTGGATCTGTTCTTAGGAGGAGGTTTTTTTTTCCTTTGGTCCAAATCCAAAATCTGCAGATCCCTTCCTCAACAGCTGCAAGAAATGACATAATTTGGGCATCAGTATTTTCACTTTTTAAAAACAAAAAATCTTTTCTGAAATCTTTTCTATTACTTCTTTCCTACAATGATAAAATATATATTGAGAAAAATATTGATCATGCTGCTGAAACATATTGTACTTATAGAAGGCACATGGAGCACATTTGTCCTATGAACGTTTTTCTTGAACTTTTGTTTTCATGCTGTGTAGATGGATATGGCTGCTGATACTTCTAATATTAATTAAAATTTGTTAAAATGGCTAAAGAACTTACCATACCACTTCAGTACAGATTGTAGGAAAGTGCAACAGTACATTGTAGTTTGCATATACAGAGACTAATTACTCAACACTTTCCTAATAGTAGTAAAGACAGTAACTGTTATAATGGTTTAAAACTACTCTCCTCTTGTATTTAATGGAAATTTCCAAAATGAAGCTAAAAAAATCCATTAAATAAATCAGAATTTTGTTCTTCAGAGCCTTTGGGTACTTCTGGAAAGATTCTCTTACTATAGATTGCTTTCATAAATTAACATTAGCTCAAATAAGTTACATGAAATGATCCAATACTATCAGATAAAAAAAAATAGGTAACTTTCCAATTTCCTACTGCTGTGACTTCATAGTGTGTGTGTATATATATATATATATATGGTATTATGTCTCTTTCTGGTATTATGAACTGGTGCTATTCTGTTCTCACAATTTTGTCACTACGTAGAGAAAAACCTGATTTATACGAACAATCAAACACTGCAAATGTGAATGTTGGGGATTTTTTTCAATGCAACTGATATATTTGCTGCTATTTTAAAGGCTGAGTGCATAGGACAGTCTAAAAAGTTAGAATCCATTATACTTGATGAAGCCTGTGAATTCATAGGTTTTCTGTAAAGTCAGTCAGGGGCAGTGAAGGTAATACAATATAATATCCTAACAAATATTCTAGATTGACCCCTTTTTGTGGCTTAATGTGATATGTAGCAGTACAATCTATTAAGAATACTAAAAAAAACCCAAAAGCTTTTAAATAAAAGGTGGGAAAAGTCTCTGAAAATTCAATATATTCTGTAAACTGTTGGAAGAGCAAGAGACATTATTTTTTTCTGTAGAAGTACATCATCTGGCACAGTGTATGATTACGTGGGCCATTTTACCCTTTCATTATGAGAATATTTAAATGTACCATGTCCTTTAATACACAGAAGTCAACATCTGTATTTTGTGAGGGAGTAGTTACTGAACACTAGAGTTATAATGGCATAACCTTGGTGTAGCATTGAGGGATGTTTAGTTACACACAGACTTACTGAGTTATTCTTTGTTTAGATAGTGTTATGGTAGGCTAGAAAAACTGTAAGTATGACTATTAAACAGATTTTTTTTTTTTTAAATAAATGTATTATCAGAAACTGGTGTATTGGGTTTGCATGGCAAGGTTTTGGTAGCAGGGGGGCTGCAGGGGTGGCTTCTGTGAGAAGCTGCTAGAAGCTTCCCCTGTGTCCAACAGAGCCAGTGCCAGCCGGCTCCAAGACGGACCTGCCGCTGGCCAAGGCCAAGCCCATGAGTGATGGTGGTAGTGCCTCTGGGAGAACGGATTTAAGAAGAGGGGAAAAAATGGTGCAATGGCGTGAGAATGGAGTGAGAATATGTGAGAAAAACAACTCTGCAGACCCCAAGGTCAGCAAAGAAGGAGGGGAGGAGGTGCTCCAGGTGCCGGAGCAGAGATTCCCCTGCAGCCCGTGAGGAAGACCATGGTGAGGCAGGCTGTCCCCCTGCAGCCCATGGAGGTCCACGGGGGAGCAGATCTCCACCTGCAGCCCGGGGAGGACCCCACGCCGGAGCAGGTAGATGCCCAAAGGAGGCTGTGACCCTGCGGGAAGCCCGCGCTGGAGCAGGCTCCTGGCAGGACCTGTGGCCCCATGAAGAGAGAGGAGCCCACGCTGGAGCAGGTTTCCTGGCCTCACTCGTGACCCCACAGGGGACCAACACTGGAGCAGTCTGTGCCTGAAGGACTGCAGCCTGTGGAAAGGACCCACGCTGGAGCAGTTCGTGAAGAACATTGGAGAAGTTCACGGAGGACTGTCACCCGTGGGTGGAACCCCACACCGGAGCAAGGGAAGAGATGAGGAGGAAGGAGCGGCAGAGACAACATGTGATGACCTGACCCCAACCCCCATTCCTCGTCCCCCTGCACCACTGTGGGGAGGAGGTAGAGAAGCAAAGAGTGAAGTTGAGCCTGGAAAGAAGGGAGAGGTGAGGGGAAGGCGTTTTAAGATTTGGTTTTATTTCTCATTATCATGGAACAATCACCACCCTCAGCCAAAATTTGCCTTTTGTAGTGCTACATAGAATGCAATAATTAGTCTTTGTGCCTTCGTTGTGGAGCTCCATCATAGCGAAGTTAATTCACATGCAGCATGATAGCTATACTACCTTAAATGATAATTAAGACATCATAATAAGAGTTGAGTGGGATTTCAGAACATACTGGAATTGGTGCAGTTCCTGGTCTGCATATACAATTTCATCTTCTGAATTCTGTCTGTCCTGTTTTTGTCAAAAGGTGCCTTTAGTAATGAGGCCTTTACATTCTGGATGTAGTGAAAATGTGGGTGTGATTACAGCGCCAAGTGTTTTGTTAGCAATGGACATATATGTCCATTGTCCATATATATGTATGTAGATAATACAACATCTATTCTGAACACCAGTTCACAAATTTGACACCTGTCCGGCATACCATTCCAACTCTCCCTAGCAACACACCAACTCTTTGCAGTAACAATCCATCTGTCTGTGTTACCAATCCAACTGTTCACAAGAAAACCCAAAATCTTTCCAGGATCAATCAATCTCGCTATCCTGCCAAGCTATTTTCCCCTCCATGTTAAAATGACACAGGTTCTTATGCAATAAACTACTGTTTTTTTAAAGGGCCAAATCTGTTGTGGTCCACTGGTCTTCAGACAGTCATGTAGCTCAAATTGCAGTTACAAAAATTAGATAACTAAAAAGAACAGAGGAAAACCAATTAACGTTCAGCACCTGTGCCAGATAAAAGAGAATAATATTTTTTAGAAATCATATACTCTTACAACGCCTTCAACACTGGGCACATCTCCATATGGGAGTACAATGCATAACTTTGAACTGAAATTGAAAGGAAGATAATTTTCTGCAATCACAGAGCACATTTTACGCTGGAAAATATGCAGTATTTCTTTGGGTGAGTGCTGAGTACTTCATATATATTGCAAAATTCTAAATGTAATTATCTGTATTCATTTCTCTCTCTCTCTCTAATGCTATGAAAATAACCATTTACGCATGTCATTTACCCTATTTCCAGTCTTATTTATTCTGTCTTTAAGCTCCAGTGACTCTGTGGTTCCCCATGTCATTTTTCTTTATCTCATAACACAGGATCACAGAAGAATTCCAAAGCATATCTTTGTTTTCTATGGTCCCAAAGGATAAATGAGGCTGACAGGGACCTCAGGAGATCTCTAGGCCACCCCACAGCCCCAGGCAGAGCCAGCTATGGGGTGAGACCAAGCTGTTCATGCCTTGGTCCAGTTGTGACTTCAAATCCTCCAAGGACAGAGATAGCACAGCTTTCAGAGCAACCTGCTCCACTACCTCACTGTCCTCACGAGGAAAAAGTTTCCCCTTATATCCAGTCTGAAACTCTCTTGTCTAAACATATACCTGTTGTTTCTTGCCCTCCCTCCCCAAACTTCTGTGAGGAGCCTGGCTCCATCTCCTCGATGACCCTTGTGCCAGCTGTGGGGTCTGTTAGGTGCACTGAAGCCGTCCCTTCTCCAGGCTGACCCAGCCCGGCTCCCCCAGTCTCTTCTCACAGGGCAAGTGCTCCAGCCCTCCGGTTTGTCGGTGTCTTTCCTGTCAGAAAAAAATGGGAGAAATCAGGTGCCGCATCTAGATGTCATCTGACGAGTGCCATGTAGAGGGAGTCAAGCCAATCCCTTGATCTACAGGCTATGCCACTGTTCATACAGGCCAGAAGGTTGTTGGTTGCCTTTGCTGCCAGCACACACCGTGGGCTCACGTTCATCTTGCTGCCCACCTTCCACCCCAGAGCCTTTCCCGCAGAGCTGCTTCATGGCCTCTCCATCCCCAGACAGTGTTGTTGCAGGGGCTGGTTTTCCCCTGTAATGGGAAAAGTTTCTAGGGATTTGGAGAGCTTGGCATTTGTCCCTGTTGAATTTCATAATGTTCCTGGTGGCCCATTTCTTCAGCCTGTTTGGAGCCCTGTCCTTGAGTGTATTGACTGGTACCCCTAATTTGGCATCATCTGCAAAGTTGATGATAGTGTGCTCTGTAACCTACTCACCATTGATAAAGATGTTAAAGAGGAAAGGTCCTGATGCAGACCCCTGTGGTAGTCCACTTGCCACAGTCATCCAGGTGAAGTATGACCCATTAACCACCTTCTGAGCCCCATCATCCAAGCATATTTGATCCATCCGGTTGTCTAGCCACGTAGACTGTAACATCCCAACTTAAATATCATGGCCGACAGTGTCAAAATCTTGCTAAAGTCTATGCAAATAACATCCACAACTGTCCCCTGTATCCACAAATCTAGTCATTTTATCATAGAAGACAACCAGGTTGGTTAAGCACAATTTACTCTTGGTAAACCCATGCTGGTGACTTCCAATCACCTGTTTAACTTAATGTGCCCAGAAATGTGCTCCACGAGGACTCATGCCATGATTTTCCCAGGAACTGAAATGAGGGTGTCCCTTCCTGCAGTACCCAGGGTTGACCTTTTGGCCTTTTTTGAAGAAGGCTCTGACATTTGCCTTTCTCCAGTCAACAGAGACCTCCCTTTTCCTTCTCAAAGAGTATGAAAAGAAACTAAAACCAAATTGCTATTTTTAAATCTTTTCAAAGCTTGCACATTTGTCACTTAGTACATATTTTATTTTGTTGAATAACAATAGAAACATCGAAATTACACATCTCTTCTGCAGATGGCTTAACATTTGATTTCAGCTGAAGTTGTATTCATTTTCATGGTACGTAGATTCTTCTAGGTACGAATTACTGATATAAAAATTCTGGCTACAGAATATATCTTGAAAATCTTCAGGAGGGTTATTGTGTTGGCTCACTGTCAAGTGTACTGTCGCTTGTAAGATGTCAGTGGAAATTAGAGATGTATGGACATTAAAATATGAACAACCAACTTAGTCAGCTGAGGAATTAATGAATGATTATAAATTAACCTACTCTTCACTCAAAGGAAATTCAGGCAGTGTTTCAAGCTAACAGTCTAAAGATAATTCATATGAATTAATAGTGTAGGCCTGAGTACACAAATTTGCTAATTGCAATTAGAAAACTAGTAATTAAATACTACTTTTAGAAACTGTTTTTAAATGATTTCTATCGCTCTCATTACTGCAATTCATCTAAAGTTCAGTTTATTCATGTTCTTTAGGTTATAGGTCTTTTAAAAAAGGTTGACACCTTATTTATTTAAAATAATTAAAATTAAGGAAAAAAAGCCAAGACGACATGCGCTAATAAGTTACTTTCCTGCCTAGTCCATTCTACATAATTTGTCTTTTAGATCAGTTCTCAAATAGGTATGTCTGGATGCCTTTTAAATCCTATTCACCTGCTCAAGTAGATGGCTTTGCCCTATTTTTTTGTAAGCAGACTTTATTTATTCTCTCTTCTGCTGGTACTGTCAGCATTCAGTGACTAGAGTTCCTACCTTATGGTCTCAGGCTCAAAAACCTCAGTAGCTGGGAAACTAAGGTGGGAGTAGGTTCATTTCTCGTGCATGAATTTTTTTGAGGTGCCTGTGGAGAACACTGGCAACACAGAAAAACTCTAATAACAAGATTTTCCACTCCTGCTGCTGAACAGTGTTAATAAGTGAGGTTTGTGCTTTATTTTGCTTTATTGATGTGTGAAAAACAGTTTTATTTATGCTTATAGCACAAGTAGCACATCTTATTGGTCCTCTGGCTTTTAAAAATAGCCATCTCCTTGTAAAATCTGTGAAAATCAGGTCAACTTTATTTTTGATGTCCAAATTAGCACTGAGATGCTGGGGGTAATATGCTTCTTGTCCTTTATGCAAGTTGTTCCATATATGCGCAAGTGCTTACTATTATTTTTATTTCTTTACTTTTTTCTAGTGTCCAACATGTCCTTAAGAGGAATTAGCATGTTATAAAAAATGGATCATATAGAATATGTAGTGGGTCAAAATATAATTTGAATGCAAAAAAGAGCAATGCTAAAGCTGACTACGCTAATAAAATGATTACTGATATTATAAGTAGGTCCCTAGATATTCTTGGCATTTTATTAGTTAGAGAGATTTCAGTCTGGAGAGGTAATCTAATAGTCCTGGTCAGTAAAATCCAGCTCTCAACAGATGTCCTTATTCAGATGAGTTGCCCTGTACATCCTGAATAATTAGATTGTACATGGGTGGCTTGAACTTCATTGCTTGGTGCAAAGAGCTGACTCGCATCTCTCCAGGTCATGTGAACTTAATTTGGGATCTGTAATGTAATGGAGGGTAGGCTTTGTGCACAATTCACATGCCAGACTAACAACAGGGGATTCGTAGGGGTGAGAGGGTTGAACGGATGAAAGCACTGCAGTATTATAGACTCACACTTTAAACCTAATTTGGAGATAGAATTTCACCTTTTCAACTCTTCTCTACATTCAGTCGCAAAGCACAATTGTTCAGGCTCTATACATGCCATGACTTTGGCCCTGCAGTCACAAGCAAAGATGTCGCAGTTAGTTGATCTAAAATGTGTAGCAGCACTAGGCACCACTTAGGAAAATGTTTAAAAACAAGTAAAACTAAGCGCTGAGTATTCAGAAGTTGGCTACCGTGTTAAATTGATGAGACAAAATGTGTTACAGAGTCTCGTGGGAAGCAAATGGAGGAAACAGCTGTAGATCTAATGCTGCAGACCTATTCCCCTCTCCAGAAGACTACAGAAGGAAATAAAAACCAGGGATGTTTAATTTTCCATGTTCAGTTTTACAGGTGTTGATATTTATTCCTTTTTTTATTTTTTACAGTAATCAAAGAAGGAAAATGATACCATAGTTATATTTCCCTTTTCTTGCTTGCTTGCTTGCTTGCTTGCTTCTACAATGACAGAGGATGTTTTTAGTGTTTCATATGCCATTCTCAATTATTGAAGGGTAAAGAATCATGTGGTTTTAAAAGCTAGATAGTGGCAGAGAAGGAAAGGTGATGTAAGAAGGAAAAGAAAGGTAGATTGAGGAAAAAGAAGAGAGCCAGTGACCCAGAAATATAGCCTGATTTTATACATTGAAGAAAACACAGGCAGAATAGATTTCCTACCACAGACAAATTCTAAGTGGGAAAGTATTAAAAAAAATAAAGACCCCGTGTTATACTACATATTCTGTATGTGATCAGGCTGTTTTCTACCTTTCTGATTAAATTACAAATAAATGCTATAATAGTAGTGTTTTCTGTTAAAGAACACACATGATATTTAGTTAGTTAGTTTTACATTAGAAAAGGGTCTGGATGAAGAAAGGTTTCCTATTTGAGATCCATTTCACATCTCATCTTTATAATCAAACTGACTTGTCTTGTGGCGTTAGGTGGAACACAAATGGGTACTAGAGGACAGAGAAAGAGGAGCAAATCGGGACAAAATTTCACAGGAAAGTCATGAAATTAAGTAAAAGAGTTTGAGTGCTTTATCTGAAAAAAGCCAATAAATCTTTTTTTTTTTTTTTTGAATCTTCTATTTCTGCTTGTCCTAATTAGATATATCTTGTGAAAAGTTCAGCAAAATAAATGTTTAGTATATTTTTTAAATTACAAAAACATTCCTTATTATAAATGAAAAGGAAGCATTTTGAGCTTGAAAATATGATGCAAATTACTACGCTTAGCCTATAGCAAAACATTCTGCATCAAAGAGCTGTGCTAGCTGAGGCAATAGTCAATGTTTAAAAAGACATAATGAATGCAGAAAATAAAGCTTGAATTTTAATTCTCACAGCATGTGGAAACAGATAGTTTTATCTGTGGAGTTACAGTTTTGTCCTTAAATCCAGGCCAAACTTTAGTCTTTGATCATGATATAGTTCATAAACCTATAGTCCACAACTCTGGCAGATCTGGAAAAGCAAAGCAGAAACAATCAGATGTTGTCATTTTAATACGTTCAAATGGATGTAGTGGGCTCACTTCTGAAATGATACATTTGTATAAAAATTAGAAAGTTTCCTAAAAGAACCAGAAAATCATAGAGTGGTTGAGGTTGGAAGGGACCTCTAGAGGTCATCTGGTCCAACCTGGCTGCACAAGCAGCGCCACCTAAAGCTGATTGCCCAGGACTGTGCACAGAAAGCTTTTGAGTATCTCCAAGGAGGGAGACTTCACAACCTCTCAGGGCAACCTGCACCAGTGCTCAGTCACCATCACAGCAAAAAAAGTATTTTCTTATGTTCAGATGAAATGTCCTGTGTTTCAGTTTGTGCCCGTTGCCTCTGGTCCTGCCACTGGGCACCACTGAGAAGAGGCTGGCTCTGTCCTCTTCGCACTCTCCCTTGAGGTATGTATATGTTGATGAGTCCCCCCCTGAGCTTTCTCTTCTCCAGGCTGAACAGTTCCAGCTCACTGAGCCTTTTCTCGTAGGAGAGACACTCCAGTCCCTTAATCACCTCTGTGGCCCTCTGTTGGACTTTATCCAGTATGTCCATGTCTCTCTTGTACTGAGGAGCCCAGCACTGGACACAATACTCCAGGTGTGGCATCACCCGCGCTGTGTATAGGGGAAGAATCACCTTCCTTGACCTGCTGGCAGTACTTTGTCTAATGCAGCCCAGGATACCATTTACCTTCTTTGCAGCAAGGGCACATTTCTGGCTCATGTTCAACTTGGTGTCCACCAAGACCCCCATGTCCTTTTCCGCCAAACTGCTTTCCAGCTGGGTGGCCCCCAACATACATTGGTACATGGGGGTGTTCCTCCCCAGGTGTAGGACTTTGCACTTCCCCTTGTTGACCTTCATGATGTTCATGTCAACCCATTTCTCTTCCCGAAGGAGAACCCAGAGACTGCTGCAAAAACTCCTGCCTTGGCTGGCTGCCTCTGTTACCTGTGCTATTACAGGGATACTGCTGAATAACCTGCTACAGAAGCAGGACAGTTGAATTGTTGCAGTACCCTCCACAGGTTAATTAGTTCTGATTAGAAATAGACTCTGTTAGCTTTGCTGCATGTTCTTGCTAATGTGGCCATCCTGCTTTAGAGTGCACTGTGTAGACATATAAGATTTCTCGGTGCTAGGTTATATTTCTGCACAATAACTCTATCAAAGTAGAACAATATTATATGCAGATTACGTAAAAGATCAGCACCTGCCTCCCATGTTCATTTAGCATTCATTCAGCTTTTTAACAATCACTTAGAATAACCAGTTACTAATTGTAGGGAGCAGTTCGATTCTGGGGGGGGGTTTCTCTTCTTCTTTCTTTAGGGAAGGAACAAATAACTATTGTAATTTTCATGTTTTTCTTATGGTCATGTATTTTGCATTTAGAAACAACTAGAAGAAACATTATCCGTAATGCACACAAGGGTATGAAAATAAGCAGCTCTTTAGATTTAAGACTTGTAACAATTGTTTGGAGTAAGGCAACCTGATTCTTAACGGTATGAGAAAGGCTTTTGAAAGATTTGGTTCCTTATTTGTATACCTAGCTTTATCTAGTAAACATAAGCATCTAATTATAAAAATCGGCATCAGAAAATCTTAAAGGTCTTTAGTCCATTCTAAAACGTTTCCTTTCATTATTATTTCCACAGTAACAAGAAAACCTTTTACTTATATAACATCCCCACTTAGATCAACCAATATATTTCATAGTTTTATTTACATGACTTGGCCAGTAGTTCTTGTTCACACTTCCTGTTTCCAACTTTCTGTAACTGTTGTCTCAACTCAGGTCTTTCCTGAGAACTTAGATAACATCAATGACTTCAACGGAACCAGAAATTACATGCAGGTTTAACTCTAAACACAAATATGTGCAGGCCTGTAACATCTTTGTCTTTTTAAAAAAAAGAGAATGGTTTCTTTATTTATTTCAGAAAAATTAGGAAGTCTGTGCCATTACTTTTTTATTCCAAACTTCTGAATTCTTTTTTTTTAACCTTTTTAAAATTGGTGAGGGTTGATAGTCAAAATCTTTCATGGAAACAGGCCCCACTAAGAAGTGTGTGTTTTAAGGTTATTTTTGTAAGGTGGAAAAAAGAAGACAGAGAATTTATTTGATCTAATCTTCCAAATTATGCAAGTAGTAAAGATTCCTGACCCATGGCTGCAGTGAAAACTGTAAGGAATAATGTTGCTGAAAAGTAATCAGGGCATCTGGGGGCTGGAAAGACTTATAAAATGAAATGTGTTGTGAACGAGCTCCTAGACACTGTCAAATGGTTGGAAGGAGCTTTGCTTCAGCATTTCTCCTAAAACCCTGCAAAGATGACCAGCAAAAAAAAGTGTCTCTCCTTCACACCATATGAGCTGTTTAGGAGATAGCATTCAGGCAAAAGTACTTCTTGGTTATAGAATCATCCAGTTGCAAGCCTGAATGGGTTTTATATTCCTAATGAATTATAACTCACTGTCCTTCTCTTACAGCATTTATCATAAACTGACTCTTTCTATCTCCTTGCTTCTCAAATATGGAAGGGAAAAATTCTTTACTAAAAAAAAAAAATCCCACAAAATTGTGGAGCCAGATGTTAATGGTGTCCTAACCCTTTTTTCATATAAGAACTGTAATATGCTCTTCACTTACATAATCAAATGCTCCTTCTCAAGTAATTTATTCTTTCTTAAAACCTTAAAAGCTCTTGGCTTTGATATGTTTCATCCTTTTTTTCACATAGAAGAGTTAGTGCTTTTAAACAAGTAAGCACTGGCTGTATTCTGATATAGCTGATATTTTTTTCTTTGCTCTTCTTTGTATTAGAACTCCATGTTGTTTTGTATTCAACATCATAGGTAACTCCACCCTTTTAAAAGTACTCTTCCTTGAAAAGAGATGTTCAGATAAGCACTGTTTTAAGATAGCCCCTATGAAAACAGGGGGAGAGTAGCCATTACCTAAGTGAACTTTTTGTTTTATTACCATACACGGAGTCTTATGACTGATGAATTGTAGATGCTTTTAAAGATAACTTAGATGTCATAGATATGAAATATACAGCAGTAAATTATTTAACTACACTGCTGGTAAAATAGTTGTCTAGCTAATGAACGATATTTTTTCCTTTTTAGGCAAGCAGAAGATCCATACTTTTATTCAGGTACCAGCTTTCCAAGTCAAATTTTGGGACTTGTTAATTACAAGATATTGCATATCCTCCAAAGTGTGAGCCTGAATTTAAGATCAGTAAATGAGTAATTTACTTTTTTTAAAAATTTCCTTCAATTAATATTCCTTCAGAAAAAAAATAAGTAAAGAAGGAAGTTCATTTTAGAGGCAAAGTGAATCTTTTGTTGGATCAAAATAAATAACTCTCTCTCATTCTTCACTCCTTAAGAAGGCAAAGATCTCTTTAAGGTTATGAGTAAAGGCTACAAAACTGTGTCAAAGAGTCTTTGAAGGGAAAATAGTTAATCCATTCCTGTGATGGACTGTGTGTTCTTTACTAACACTATTTGTAAAAATTTAGTCCAGAGTTGCCTATAGTCTCAGGCTGATATACACTGATCTGGTGATGCAAAATAAATGTAAACCTGCACGGAAAGAAACGTGAAGTCAGTGAACTACATTTTGACACCTTTCGCCATAGCCAATGGTTGCTTATTCCAGGAGTGGTTTCACGCAATTCGATAGACCTCATACTGGTAATATATGCCTGCTTTCTGCTGGTGTGCCTCTTGTGCAAAGTACTTCCTAGTCAGAGTGATAGCAGTTGATACATGCTTCACACAGGTGGAAACAACTACACAAGAGAATCAAGTCCTTAACAGACATGTATAAACCAAAATGTCCAAAGCAGTTACCTGCAACAACATATACCAGAGGCATTGTTTTCCCTCCTGTGAATTTTGGTAGAAATTTTAACAAAGAATCGGTAAAACTGAATAAAGTATATCTAAGTATACTTTGAAGACTGTATAGTTTAAGCGTTTTTTATTACAAATTTCAAAAACCAGTATTGTGCGTATCAGATACTTGGGTCACACTTCTATTTGTATTCTCTAAGTAACATGATAAAGGCTACAGACTGGTAAATATTCCAAAAACTAGTAGAAAGCAGATAACTGAAGCTACCAGAAAACTTTGATTGAAATACAGGACTACTTGTTAGAAGATTTCTCTCAAACTTCTTCTCGTGGGAAAACCTTAAAAAATCACCGTAAGCAGAACTCGGTGATACTTCTATCTACTTAATGTGTAAGTTTCATGTGGCATAAAAGTTTTAATAGTTTTTCTTCTCTGTTTCTTACTTTATATAATTTATTAATAATATAGTGCAAGTTTTACAAAACTAAATGTACCAAGGAACAGGAACAGAAGAGTCTGGCACAGCATCCCAAGGGAATCTTGTATTAAATGCTGGTGGGCCTTCTAAGACTCCCACATTCCCCTCCAGGAAGAAGATTTCTAAAGCAGTAGATTCAAAATGCATTATACTTTTATTTTAAAACATGGCCCTACAGTATTCATTTTAACAGAATTTCTTGTCTTTCCAACCCTGGCAACCCTATCAAATTACACTGAAAACAGCTGTGTTGTACCAACAGTCTTAAAAGGAAATCCTGTTTCTTGTCCCTTATGAACAATTCTATGAACAGTATTTTTCTGTTCTTGTTTCGTTTCTGGAATGCAGTATGACAGCGCGTTAGAGACAATTACAAGTCATGATTAAGAGTATTCTGCATGATTCCCTCAGAACTGCTTCAGATTATTACTGAACACAAATGAATGGTGCTATGGAGAAGATGAAGGGTATTTTAATCCTTCATTCCAAAGCAATGAAATAACTGTGAAGCCTGTAAGGAGCATAAACCAATCTTTTAGCAGTGATGTATAACAAACATATACTAAAGTCCTTACAGTTTACTAATATTGACATTTCAACGTCACAGTTCTTTCTAGTAGGGACAGATCTTGCAAAACACAAACACGTGAATGGACATAAAAATTTGAAGTGCAAACCTAAGAGCAGATTTCCAGCACAGCGTACAGAAAATACACATGCAGTTACAATAAATAGTGAGAATTTCTGTTTCAGTTTTCTGAGTATTTTAAGAGTTGACTCCACATCTGATTTTCTTAATGAATTGTCAAAAAATATTATTTTCATTCTATTTCAAGAATATCTGCATTTTTACCATGTTAAAGGATATTTTTATGAGTTTAATGAAACTTGATGAAGCCTTACAAGTTCCCTCAAAATGACACATGAAGGCTAGGAATACCTAAATGGTATATCTAGTTCCAACCAACAGTTAGATCTTGTATCAGCTGCAATAAGTACTACCTTTCACATTACATCTTGGCGTTCATTTCTCTGACCTTTTCATCAAATATCATGTAAAAATTACTTCTCTGGTCAGTGGAAATGAGCAATTGAGGTGTAAATCTGAAAGTGTCAAATCTCTTGAGAGGTGCCTCTCTCTCTCCAGTGCCTATAGAGGGAGCCTGGCTGCCGATTTTTTTTAATTCTGTAATTAAGTGAGATGAATCCCCCATCCTTCATATGATAGTATGATATATGACCAGTGAAACATTCCAAACAGTTAAGCAAGTAACTTCAGATCTCTGCATCTTCACATAGTATGTGTTATATAACACAAAAATAAGGAGCTTTTCCTAAGAAATACTGCATGTTATTGGGAAAACAGTAACACAAAAGGTGTATCTAAGATTGTTATAAGGTGATGATAAATGGTCCATGAGTTGAGCACCGATTTTACTTATGCTTTACTTTGTATCTGTCATTAGTGGTGATTAATGTAAAACAACAAAGCAATGAGAAAATTGTAGAGTAACAAGGTTTGGGGACAACAGCCATAGACCATTACACTAGAAAGTTCAGATAAAAAGACTTTTCAGACAGCTGGGAAAATAGTTTTTAATATATAGCAATAACAAGGAGATAAGTAATATCAACATGGTTTGTCAAGAGCAAATTATGCCAAGTTAATTTAATTTCCTTTCATGACAAGGCAACAAATCTTTTAGGCAGAGAAGAAACAGTTGTCACGTATTTTGAATTTCAGATCTATTCTGTGTTAAGCCTTGTAAGCAAGTGAGGGAAACAGAGAAGAGTTACTAATCACTCACTGTAAAACTGAAAGGATGTACTGAGTGATGCTACTCAAGGTTCTGTCTTGGATCTCATTTTGCTGGCTTTATCTCTGACTTGCTTTCTGTTGCACTAAATTTCTAGGTAAAGGCAGACTAGGAAGGACAGTAGCAATGCTGGAGGACAGGATTGCAATGCAAAGAGGCCTTGACAGATGTAAGAAAAAGACTGGAAACAAAGATTAAGAGGCAATTCAGTAAAAATATATGCAAAATTCCACACTTTTGTTCCCTGTAAATGCAGCTGAATGAACAACAGGCTGGATATCAGTTGCAGGACATTTGAACAGATGAGGAACAATTGATGGCAATGGTATTATTTAGCCTAAAGAAGAAAAGCATGAAGGGAAACATAACATTTTTGGGGTATTCACAAAGTAACTACTTATTCTTGATGACTACTGCTGCTGTGACAAAAAAGTATGGATCAATTTGCAGTGAGAGAAACTCAAATTACAAAAAAGAAGAAGAAGAAGAAGAAGAAGAAGAAGAAGAAGAAGATGATGACGATGACAACGACAAAGGAATAACTTTCCAATTCTAAGGATAGTGATACCTGTGAATTTCATGGGAACTTGTTGATCAGGGAGGAGTGGACAAGATCTCATCTTAATTTTTTTCCTAAGCTTATGTGATACCATGACTCTCTAGTTTGGAAGTAGAACTTTGTGAGTCATTTTTCTTACTTGTTTCTTACGATGGAAATGGAGTTGTGCATCTTCCCAAAATATAAATTGACTGGTGAAAGAAAGTCTTTAAAATTTGAACTATGCTAATGAGGTGATCTGCCCTCCTGTTATCTTTTGTGTTGGTTAAAGCTGGATCATTAAACCCAGAGGAGATAGACCTTTTGTACCTCTTTGTATTACTATTTCTATGGAGAGTCATGCTTTCCTTGCACTATAAAGGAATATGTGATGACCTATAGCACCTCCTCTTTAATGTTGATCTGGGAGGAAAAGGACTGCCTTTTTTAGCTCTATTTTAGAAAATACTATTTCTAAATTAAACACAAACACATTTTAAAAAAGAGAAAAGCCAGGAAAGCTTCTTCCTTTTTTGGACTTAATCCTACCCATAATTATGTTGGTAATGATTTAATGTTGACTTTGACAGCAGTACGATTAGGCCTATTATTTGTTATTTCTGAAGACAATTTAATAGGGGTAATGTGCAACTGACAACAACTCATGCTGTGGCACTACCACCTCTAACAAATGCAAAATCAAATCCATAGTCTCAAATCTGGCATAAGGTTGGCTCTTACAAGCACATGCAATGCTTCTACTCATTTAAAAGGAATCATATAAACATAGCTAAGATTAGATTTTGTTGCAGACAGCAAAGAAATTTCTTGTCTTTTAGGAAGCAAAATCTTTATTATGGATGGTTTTTTTCATGCATTCTCTGTGGATAAGCACAGTGACTCCAGAACTATATGGAAATATGACACATTTCAGAAATGGCATTATAATGATTGCTATCCAGTGGTTTAAAATGTCTGTTAAGATACTGTTGCTTCTTCTTATAATTGTGAAAAAGTCACTGCAAATTTTAGTTCTGATACATAGCTGTGTCAAGTGTTCACAACACTTTCTTAATTATAGTATTGTATTTCAGTAAATACTTAGAATATAGAAAACTCATAGAATTGTCTATTTTATACTCTTTCCAGTACACCTCCCTAATTCCACAGAATCTGCATTGTGCTTCCCTGTGTTTGAGGTGACTAACTAATGTGATTGACTAATGAGTATAAAATGTTGGACTGAAATGTTTTGTGTGACCAAGCTGAAGTGGCAAAGACGGTTAATATTTCTTCCTTGCTGTGTCACAATAAAACTCTAGGAAGCACATTTCAAGGCACGGCCAGTTAGTTGGCAACCACGCAAATAAGCACCTAAGATACAGGCAGGTACTACAAAGAGTCAATCTCTTCTGTGATTTTATTTATTCATCTGTGCAAAATCTACATCTTTAAATAAATAGTTCAAGTTCATTGATCGTGACCAATGACTTCAATACAAAATGATGTTCAGAAAATGTCAGAAAATTTAATCTTTAATTATTAAATTTAATAAGTTTAGTGACTTATTTGGAAAGGAGTACAATTTTTTTTTTTTTGTCCTAAATCTGACAAGGGTGAGAAATTGAGGACCTGTCAATAGCTTATTTTGCTATTGCACTTACATTACTATACCTTAGTAATCATTAATGCTCATCTCCTGAAACAGTTCATTTCAAGTTGTATGACTGTAATCCAGTAACCACAATACTGATTTCTGCTGAATAAATAATGACAAATATATATACGAATATATGAACATGTATACACATATATGCTCTCCTACTAAAGGAAAGTAAACTTCTCCATTAATTACAAACAGCAAACATGTTTGGTGCTATATCATGTTGCTGAGCATTTGGAACCTGGCCATGTGTAATCTAGTGGCTGTTTAAAAAGAAAATGGAATAAATTAGTTTTATTCTGTCACTTCTTTGCCTTACATCAAAAGTTTAAAATCTCAGAGTCAAAAACTCTCTCTGTGGTATGTATTTATGCTGTTGCTTTCTTAGACTTTGTGTTCTCTTTGTGTCACTGAGAATAAAGAAGATTCCAAGAAATAGAAAAGTATAGAAGAAATATAGAGATGTGTAAAAGCAGATTATTTATTGGTAACTTAGCAGTAGAAAAGTTCTATGTACAGCAAATTTTGAGAGAAAGAAAACCTTCAAGACAACCAAGTCTTAGGTATAAGCAGAGCTCAAAAGCTACAGCAGTGTTGAAAGCTGATTGAAACAATGCAAAGTACTATCCTGGAGGTTGATCTTGTGTGTTTAATTGTATGCATTCTAAGTACTCCCAGCAAAGTCATTGAGACTACTTGGAGTGCTTGAAGCATGTGCATAAATCTTTACAATAGCAGGGCTCAAAAATCAATATGGTATGTACCTAATCATTTTATATTAAGAAAATACTGGTGTAAAAATATAAAAGTGCCTCATCTGTCAAAATATGAGGCATCTATTTTCTTGATTAAAAATGACTACTTATAGGGCACGACTCTCCAGCCGAAGCAAGCCATCTCCTTGATCACTAAGTAGGTGATAGAGAACAGATTTTAAAGCTTCTTTTGCTGTTTTTGTTTTGGTTAGTTTCCTCTACTATTTTGGAAAGTAGGAGAAAACAACATGTCTTTCTTCTCTGTGAAAATAGTGACAGCTTCAACATTTTGCAGAAACTGAGGGGATAGAGCAATGCTCTCCTTTGGCTATGACAAGCTCAGCAACCTGTTCATTTTCTGAGGAAAGAAAATATGAAAGAATGTCAGAAAAACTTGCTAATGATAATCATTGAATATCACCTGTATGTCTTTTAAAAAGGAACTTTTAAGTATCATTTAGAAAAATATCCTGGTTTGGTTTTATTTTTATTTTTGTTTAAATCAGCAAGGATGAGATTATATTTCAGTTTTAAAACAGTTAATGGCACTGGCCTGAACTTGCCACAGTTTGTTGCAATGGTTTAAGTATACAAAACTCTGAATATGCTGAATGGCGAATGATCTTCAGAGGTGTGGGGGGGGCGTTATGTATCTCTAGGGATCAAACACCTCTAATTATTGAGTTCAAGCTCTGAAATGCTGTGTATTTCTACAAGAAAATTACAGTAAAATATCAGCATTTCTACAGTTGAGCATGAAACCACCTCTCTGTATCAAGGTCAAGTCTTCTATCTAATCAGATATTAGCATATTCATTCAGATTGTCTTGAAATCCGTTGTCCCTCAGGGACTGTAGGATAGGCTTAGTGACCCTTAATTATTGTCACAAAGAAAGAAAGTCATTAATGAGATAGTGCCCTATGGCTCACATACACAGAGCAAAAAGAAAAAAAAAAACAAAACCAAGAACAAAACAGCAACAACAACAAAACAAAAAAAAAAATGCCTCCAAGCTGCTCCAGATGCAATGAATTTGAACCCAACATTTACAACATTTGGGAGTATATTTATCAGTCTAATAAGGCAGTTGTCCCTCCCAAGTTCTATTTTGTTCTGATTTTGGATTTTTGAAAATCAAGGAAATTGTGTGATTTAAAGCAGCAGGGAAAAAGACACATTGTGAGGACCCCAGAGAAATGCCGGGAAGTAAGACAAGAAACATACTGGGGCCATAAATTTCTGCTACATTCTAACAGAAACTGGGAAACCATTGGGTAGCCTATGGACTAATGATGAATAAAAGAATTTATAGTGTTAAATATTATCCTCAGTGTAAGGGAAAAGGGGATGAAAAATATAACACTCATGGTACTGTCCCTATAAAATAGCCAAGTGTTTGAGTTTGGGGCTTACACAGGTTGCTCATGGTTAAAAGTGCTCACAAGGTTTGCATTAGTAACCAGAAGACACCATAGTCTGTCCATAAGTGGCCATTTGCCATATTTCCAGAGTGTTCTGCATCGTCAGGTGATGAAAGGACAGAATTCAATTTGGACTGATATATATATATTAACCCTGTTATTGTCTGATTTCAAGTGGTAGGTTGAAGAGGCAATTATGACATGTTAACGAAGGTGTATTTTATACCTTACATATGTATTTATATATATTTGTATACATATGCACACACATATGAGGACACGTATGAGGACACTTGTGTGTGCATATATATATGTGTACAAAAAGAATAGAGTGGGACTAATTTAGAAGCTTAATGTGTACTGTCACCCTGAAATATAATTGTTAAAACAAAAAGTGCAGTTCAGTTTATCAGCCATAGCTTCCTAAACTGAATGAGAGAGAAGTAGGCATCCCTGAAAACCTACCAAGACAGATCAAGTTGCAGACCTCCTTCTCTAAGTTGACTAGTGATTGTGGAAAGAAGGTCAACTAATTTACTGTAAAGACCATAACTTGATTTAAAACAGGCCTGGAAGTGGGTTCCATTCTGGTTTTATCATAAGTATCATTACCCTTAATCTTTGTAATAGCTGTTGAAATCTTCTGACGCACATCCCAAATTTAGGTTATCTACAGAGATGGTGGCTTTATCCCAGTTAAGTGTCCAAACTCCCATTAAAGTAAATCAATGTCCAGGGTTCAATTCAGATTGTCCACACACAGGTATCGAGTGGCCTCTGAGGATATGACACACAACTGGAAGGTAACCTATACCTTTCTGTAAGTGAACCTGACCCCCAAATAGGGCAATCAAAGTCATCCCAAACTGCACTAAATGTTTAGATGTGGGCAAGGAAATTAAACCTCCCCCCAGGTCTGTATAGTTATATGCAGTCCAGAAAATGGTTCCATTGACCATGAAAGGATCTGGAACACATATCTCATATATAAGTATCCCCATATAGACTTCTAAATGTAAGCATTTGAATTTGAAGTAAATCTCACTGCTAGTGTCATCTTAAGTATTTTCTAAATGTCAGTATTTTTCACCCTCATATTACAGAAGAGGTATATTTGCAATTACTCCTGCTTTACTCCAGCAGAGATCTGTTTTATTCTAGCAATGTATTCATCAGTCATTTAACATTCTTTCAAGTTTTGCGTTTAGTAAGTTATTACAGCTAGCTATGATATGATATTTCTTTAGCACAAATTCAATGGATTTTTTTCAGCATTTTCTACACTGAATTTTAATGTCTGTATAAGCACTGCTTGACATATATAGTATGCCAATTAATATCATTTAGTTTATTCTAATATAATGAAAACCTAAAGAAAATAAGAATCTTGTTTAAACACCCAGCTGCTGTTGACTGATGGGCACAGTACTGAGAGGGTAATATACTGCAGGCAATGTCGCACTTGGTTCTTTTTGATGGCTTCAGTTTTAACCGATGTTAAAGTTCAAGTTAAGCAGTTTTACCTTCTCTTGCTTGTAAGCAATTTTTTCTCATAGGACAGCATGTTGCCTGTGGCCATTAAGTGAGGTCACTGATTGATGAAGGCAGACCTTTTGATTAGCAAAATGGAAAACTACAATTATCAAAAAGAAAACAGAGAATTGTAAAACTCTCAGTCAATGTTGTAATGATTACATAAAGAAAGAAACAGGCTTTGAGGAATACAGGAATTCATATAAATAATTTATCAAGAGGATTTTCCTCACCAGTGATAATTTTACTTTTGCTGGGACAAGTGTTCAAGCTGATGTGAAGGTTTCACTCACCTTTGGTGAGCAATTCTCAGTGATTCAGTGTCAAGAACGGGAATTAAAATCCTTGTCCTTGCAAGATGCTTGAGGTGGATGATGGCATAAGCACCCATTGGGGTACACAATATTTTTTTGCTTACATTTGCTTATACAAACAGGCCATAAGGAAGAACCTTAGTATTGGTTAGATAACTATGTAAGGAGAGAATAAAACTGTAAAACTCCTGAAAGAGACAGAGGGTAGGAAATTTTTTCGTACCAGATGATACATTTTTTGTGAAAATTGTATGCTATATAAAACATAGTATAGATTTGAAATATGTCTCTACAGACCATCCAAGAACTATTGATTTTCAGCGATTACAACATATGTAATAAATCAATAATAAAAAGATACAATCATCTAGATTGAATAAGTATTAATTCCATCACAGTGAAGAAAATGGCATAGGGGCAGAGTTTTATACAAGATACGGGCATTCAAAATTTGTCTAAATGTATATCTTCATGTATTGTACACATGCACTGGATCTGGTTAAGAATTCTCTTGAAGGACTAAAGAATCTCTGATATCTGAACACTTCCAGAAATTTAGCCTGTCGAGAATGATCTTGACTGTGTATTTGCAATTGAAGCAACATGTACTTTTGAATGATGATTTTGCCTTTCTCTTATCCTAGTAAAAAGTTTTTATAAACTGTAATAGGAACTATGCTTGTCTAACCAGGAGTAGAGTTTGCCTCTACACTTAAAATAATCATTCTATCACCTCATAAATGTTTGAACAAATCAGTTCTGAGAGGAGTAGGAAAAGTAGACATCTAAGGCAACTGAACTATACAGCCTTCTTCTTCTAGGATTGGTATTTTCATGCTCATGTTCCGAGCTTTAATATCAATGCACAACAAACCAAAATCCTCTTACACAGTAAAACTGAAAATGCTATTTCAAAAGAAAGTAGAGGAGAATATCAAGTATTTTAAATGTTACAGGGCTTGCTCATGAGTCTTGAATATCAATAAATCGGATCCTGTAAAACAATCTTGACTGTTTTTCTAATTTTCAGCAGAAGTTGATAGAATAATGCTTCGGTAGTTTTTCTGTTCTTTCTAATTAAACAAACAAACAAAAACACTCCCAAGATTAAAATGCATACAGAGCTCAAGAGAAATTTAATTTAAAACAACTTTACAGGAGTGACATAAAAGTAGTTTACTATCTCAGCTTAAATAAAATTGTATACAATGAAGAATATTACCAAGAGTAGGAGAAAAGAAAATTGCATCTACAAGAAATGAGTGTGTGCCTTGCTGTGGTTCTCTCAGAAGCTAGGGGAGTGAGTATGGTTGGGGAATGTGAGAAGGATGACAACAAACTCCCTTCCTAATTTCAAGAATCCTCACAATGACATCCAGAAAATTTCCCTGCAAGTAGACCTTTATCCTTTCTCTTCTCATGTGCAAGTGTAAAATAATCTTTCCATAAAAGATAATCTCAGCAAAGTTTTCCACTTCTGAAAGTATATACTGGGTGTGCATGACAAGGGGACGTTTCATGAGTGGTTTTGAATAAACACTGGGAGAAAACCATGTCAGATGAGCAACAGACAAAGGCATAGATATACCATTAAGGGCTAAATAAATGAACGACCTGGGCTGCTACACAAATGTTTCTTCAAGTGGTCCTATTTCTTTGCAGAAAATTAATCAACATGTAATAGTGAAAGGTTTTCCATATGATATTTTCCTTTCTGTTGAGTACCAATTTAAAAGCTACTACAGGAATAATCTGCAAGACATGGTCTACGCTCCATAGGGTGGTAGCATACCTTTTTAACATAACAGGATCTTGTAAGAAAGGATGAGATGAGAATTAAAATGCTGGTGAGGAATTTTTTAGATTGTTTTTTTTGGTAACACAGGGCATCACATCAAAACCTAGAACTCTACACAACATATGTTCAAATTGCAACACAATTTTTCTCTAAAATATTTTCCTGTTCAAAATGAAATTTTGGATAGAAAGAGGTGGGCAACAAGAGCTAACCTAACCTGTCACTAACCCAAAGGTGTGAATGTGACTCACCTAGAACACTGATGACCTAAGTTTCTCTTCCTGCTCTGTCTGATTTCAAACAGTAACTTTGAACCTGTATCTTTTATATTCAAGGTGAGTGCCATTACCAGTAAGCTAAGAAGTTAGTCTCTTTCTCTGACCTAATGAATATTCATTTGTATAAACAAAACGGAACAGTCTCAGTAAGAATGAATGAAAGAGAGAGCAATTTTGATTATTCATATGTATTATACTGATTACAGAGGCCAGAAATTCAAAATGAAAGCTAACATTCACTCATTCTGCCAAAAGGGAATCACAAAAAGCATGCTAAACGCAAATAGGCAAACAAAAATGGTAAATACTGATAAAATTACATGTTTTAAAGACTGTAGATGCCTGTAAGAATGTCTTGTTTCAGTAATAGCTTGAGCAGATAGAATTTGTAATTTCCAGCAAATGGATTCTTCTGTAGTCCTTATGCCCCCTCCCACACCCTTCCTGTTAATTTAAACGTTGCTTGTGCTGCTACTGTCAGCTCATCACAGCTGCAAGATCAGCCCTTAAGAGACCCAGGCAAACTGGATGTACCTTTTCCAGGATGTATGTTATATCCAGTCATTTGCCTTATATTATTTATTTAGGAAAAAAAAAATTTACAGCCTTTGTAAGTCTCACAAATGTAACTTCTTGTGCCACCCAGGACATCAATCCCTAATGCTTTACAAGCTGCTTTTGCATGTCTCTGTTTCTGTTTTGGATGTTTGAATCTAAATAACTCTCATTACTATTCAGATTGATTAACCTTTCTTCAAAAGCTATCATATTCATTTTAAAGAGGAAAAACTGTGATCCATATATACCAGAGTTATGATGAAGAACTGCCAAAATGAAAAAATAGTGGCATAAGTGAAAGTTTCAATGTTTCATATTGCTAAAAGTCATAAGATTAAAAAAAGTTTAAAAAAAGTAAAAAAAAAAGTATTCAATTTAGATATGAGTTTGTTAGTGAAATGTCTACTCATTTTTGTAGAAACTTCAAAGTAATGAGGAGGGGAAAACCACTTCACTGAAGAACTTTTAATATATACTTGCAAAGCATACTCATATACTGATGTCATAACCTGGCAAGAAAGAAATATTCTTAATGTTTATCCCTAGAAAATACATTGAAGTGCATAATTTTAGGTTTTGAAAATCAATATCTGACTTTAAAAGCTCCCATATTCTATTATTTCATGTCTCAACTGAAGGTCTGCTCCTTTTCTGTGTTAGTTCCTAGCATTTAGAAGCATAATCTTGCTCTTATTGTACCCAGTTGAAAAAAAATTAGTGGCTTTCCATTACAATGTCACATTCATATTCACTTAGCAATACTCATTACCCCTAACCTTTCACCTTAATGGTTCTTACATGTTAAATCTACATTTGTATTATCTGATGTAATAATACGTAGCCATTAATGCAGTTCTGCTTTAAGGGCCAACCAAAGAAAGTACGTAAGCTAAAAGGAGAGGGTATAGGACTATAAACTGTTCTATGTTACTTGTCAGTTTTCAAGTCAGAATACTTTAGACACATTTGTAGTCCTTTCCATCACAGTAAATGAGTTTTAAGAAGGTCAGATGGGTTCTCAGTATAAGGGAGTCTGTCTCTGTGTAATGTGGTTCAACTGGCTGTAGGGGGGCGTGATTCATTGTACATTCCACATCGCTTCCAAATATAACCCTGCATTTTTTGTGGGCAAATCACTGTATAAAGAAGTTATTTAAAGAAGATTTAATAATAGTGATGCCATATATTTTTCTGCATTGTGTTATATCAATTTCTCCATATTAAAGAATGATCACTGTTTATTACAATGATGTATTTTTTTATAGATTGAATTTATCACTCATTATTATAAACACATAAAATAAATAGATTACTTAAAATCACATCAAAATACTATAACTATAACATTTAGAATGCATGATACATATATGTGTGCTTGTGTGTATGAAAGAGATATGTGTGCTTGTGTGTATGAAAGAGACATAAACAACGAGATACCAGGCATGTGGGGAAATCAGCTATTGTGTTTACACATGCCTGAACAGCAACAAATTTTCTAAGCTAATTGGCAATGTGTGGTGCATTTCAAGGGCAGGAATGAACATTATTAATAAGCTGAGAAGAGACACAGATATTTCAATATAATAAATTTATTTAGTTAAGCAGATGTTTGATATTAAGATTATCCACAATATGAAGGTATTAGTGTAATTGATAATGGGCGGGAGGGTTAAGTAATTATTATGTCAGTGGTACTAAACATTTAAATTGATAACACTAATTTTTAATTTTTTTTAATGGAATTTTTGCAAGGGAAGTGAGACTATTCTTAGGGGAATGTGAAGAACTACCTGCCCAGCTGGGAAGGAGAGGCGGATGTCATCTTTGTGGGCAATTTCACACAGAATTAGATAGCTGAAGAAGGAAAAAATGCATCTGGGGATAGCTGTACATGGGGGATGAGTGCATGATTATTGTGTTTGGCTTTTAAACAGTTTTTACTCAATAACTGGTTGTGTCTCAAATGGCTGTGGACTTCATGTTGAAAATGTTAACTCAAGAAGGGCACCCAAAGTTCCCCTGGCCTAGGGCTCTATCTCCAAAAGCAGTCAACAACCATTGCCTAGGCAGAGGAACATAGAGCAGGCACAGTGTGATTCTCCTCTTGTACATTCTTCCCATGACCTGTCAATCAAACATCTAAGCAATTCCTAAGCCAGTGTAGACATCCAGACAGTTGCGGTCTTTCAGGACTTCTTGTAGTCTTCAGCCCCTTAACGATTTTTTATCACAAGTCACAGTGAGTTTGTAGTTTATAAAAGTGTCATGAGTTTTTTGCTTAAGTTAAGCTTGATAGATTGGTTCTTACGCTGGAGAGAATGCTTATAACTTACAGGCTTAATGTTATTGCACGTAGAGTTAATACATAGCTCTTGCATCTCTGTAAAGAAGGAGTAACTTCATTGTAATCAATGTTAGGAATTTAAAGAGTTTCTATATTTTTATTTAAATATAATCTAACTCACTACTGGGATCAATATGCCTGTGAAAGTTTGAAATGTGTAACAAAACTATACAACTGAAGAATATTAGTTTTTTGATCATTTACAGAAAAGTTCTGGGATGTCAAACCATGTGGTAAGTCAAAATGAATGTTAGGGCTGCAGGTGAATGACGAGGTCAGTACTAGGCTCTGGCCTGAGTTAAACTGTAACTGAACGGGACATTGAACGGGACATAGAAAATGACAAGGAGAGGAGAGGAGAGGAGAGGAGAGGAGAGGAGAGGAGAGGAGAGGAGAGGAGAGGAGAGGAGAGGGGATAAGAAGTAATGCAAATCAAGTGATGGGTGATGTCCTGGGGTACCCACTGAGCACTATTGCTCTTGCAATGGAAATCACGGCAACAAAGTCAACCTGTTGGTCTGACCATACTATAGATGTCAAGCACACTTTTCCAGTCAGGAGGACCAGAGGGGAGCGGGTGCTTTCTCTGAGTGGGAAAGGACCGCCTGGTGTGACCAGTGTTGGCAGCCATGTCCAGCCTGATGGCAGTGGCTTCTTCTCAATCTCTTCCTAACAACAATGCAGGTGAGTTTTCTACAATGCTCTGCTGGTTTTGGCTGGGATAGAGTTAATTTTCTTCATAGTAGCTAGTATTGGGTTGTGTTTTGGATTGGTGCTGAAACCAGTGTTGATAACCCAGGGATGTTTTCGTTCCTGCCGAGCAGTGCTCACACAGAGCCAAGGGCTTTTCTGCTTCTCCCCCCACCCCACCAGCGAGCAGGCTGGGGGGCACAAGGGGTTGGGAGGGGACACAGCCGGGACAGCTGACCCCAACTGACCCAAGGGATAGTCCAGACCATAGGGCGTCATGATCAGCAGATAAAGCTGGGGGAAAAGAAAGGAAGGGGGGGGGACGTTCGGAGTGATGGCGTTTGTCTTCCCAAGGGACCGTCAGGTGTGCTGGAGCCCTGCTGTCCTGGAGATGGCTGAACACCTGCCTGCCCATGGGAAGCGAGGAATGAATTCCTTGTTTTGCTTTGCTTGCATGTGTGGCTATTGCTTTGCTTATTAAACTGTCTTCATCTCAACCCACAAATTTTATTTTTTTTCCCAATTCTCTCCCCCATCCCACTGCGGGGGGGAGTAAGTGAGCAGCTGTGTGGTGCTTAGTTGCCGGCTGGGATTAAATCACAACAAATGCACAAGCTAACATCTGCGGGTGGGTCTCAGCTTGTTATTGATGACATTTGTGCAAAGAGATGGATGTCCAGAAAATGAAAAACAGTTCTGTGCAGCCAAAGCATCTCAGCAGTAATTCAACTTTTTGTCCTTTAAAGTTGTATGGAGATCTCCTTCAGTGCTTTTGAAACTCCCACCTTTTTCAGAGATCTTTTTTGTTTAGGTTTTTTACATTGCAGAAATGACATCATGAAATCTGAGAAGTCTGAACATCTTGTCTTGGGCTCCTGTTGTTTCTATAATCATTTACAAATGGTCATTGGACTTGAGTTGTGACTTTGCTAATTCACATTACATAAGTGACATTGCACAACTGCAGAAGGGCAATGGCCAGTTAGTCCCCTTAGATATAAAGCTAATGACAAAGTGAAGATTTTCACATAAGATGGGGGGGGGGGGGGGGGGAAGAAACTTGATTTAAGTTATGAAATGCAAGTGAGTGAAGCTAGGAAGACATTTTCTGGAGCTTTGCTGTAGATGATCAATATTAACATTTGTACTAGGTTCTTGGGTAGTGTGCATGAATAAAAATCTCCTCTTGACTTAATTCCTATCCCATTCTACCATTCACCATGCCAAGTATCTTCTGTGAAAAAGGGATCTTCAGCCGCCTTTGGTGAAAAGCATGTTTATAGTTCTACTGTACCCTAATAATTTCCAGTTAATAGATGGCTCTTCATGATAATAGTTGCATGATATTCACATCCTGACTGCTTAGTGTACTCTTATCTTCCAGCTGCAAGTAGCAGCAGTAAATTACCTATCTAGCCCACTGCTTCCCTGAAGTATAACTGCTGTCAAGCCTCAATTTTTAAGAAAAAATCAGTGCATGTTTTGCCCCCCAAATTCAGTTTTCACATGCAATGCTGTGATTGAAACAAAGTTTTTTTTTTTTAATTTATTCATTGTTTAATAGATTTTAAGTTATTTGTAAGAATGTGTTCACTTTATATTTTCCTTGCTTCTCTGTACTGCCTTTGTATGCTTTTACGGTTTTGCTGTTATTCTTGGTTTTAATACTCTGTAATATGAACCAGTTTGTTTAACTTTTTAAAAAGTCAGTAGAGACATAGCTGGATGGACAGAATCCTCACCAATCTCCCTGATACTGCAGGTTTTGTAACCAAACGTATTTTATCTTTTAATTTCTGCGTAGAGAAGGTAGCTCCACAGCGGAATGCACTCACTCATCATCTTTTACTACATACATACTCACACAGGTTCTCCATTATAGGTCAAAATGTAGTGCTAAGTGTTACATTGTAAGTGGTGCTCTACCATAACTGGGAGTATTTTATACTCTCCAAGCATTTTCAGGTGAAGAAAGAATATGCTGTGTCTCAGGGCTTCATACTCCATTGATTTAGTCTACCTGCTAGAACAAGTTATAACAATCCTACCAAGATCAAGAATTATCATGCAATATCTCAATCTTAGCTTGGGTGGGTAACTTTTGTTTTGTTTTGCTTTGTTTTGTTTTAAGTGAGGCTGAAACACTATATTTCCATGGTATATCATGCATTCATTTTTCCGTATTTTGTTGGAAAGGTTAGAGCCTTAAAGTCATAATGCAATCTTAGATGTCTAATGCACTTGTATGGACAGATATACTGTAATTCGATGTTCTTCATAACTATGCTTTATTATAATTAATAAGAAAGTCAAGGATTCAAAAAAATGTTTAGAGAGGGACAGATTCAATATCCTTTATTAAACATGTTTCCAATGCAATTTTTGCTCTTTCCTCAGTTTCGTTAAGGCAGAAATAACTCCTTTAACTTAAGTGAATCACATACTATTTTGACCTTCCCAGCAGTCCATTTTTGGTGGATTTATTATTTGTTAAAAATAATTTAGCCGGTTGTAGCGATAAGGGTTTTCAGTACTTTTACACATCTTGTCTCAAAAAGTGTGTTGCAGAATCCGGCTCATCTGTATGTAAAATGCCATTAGCAAACTGTATGCTGGTTTTGGTTTGGTTTCCTTTTTTCTTTTTTTTTTTTTTTAATTTGGGGCTCTGTGTTTTTTTCTTTTTTGGTTTTATTTTGCAATTCAGTGTATCTTTGAATTGTAGTGTACACTAGCTGAGAAGTAATTTAGGTGTTAATTAAAAAGTTCCCTATTTAATATTATAATACTGCAATGAATATTTAATTGAAGTGATTCATAGAAAGATTAAAAAAAAAGTTATTTTGAAAAGGTATCTATAGCTGAGGGAAGAGCTGATGTTTCCCAGCCTTAAAAAAAAAAACAAAATTGAAGCTGAGACAAATTAGAGAAATATCTAGCTCACCTGAGGTTCCTTACAGGCCTACCCTCAAACTATGGCCTTCCATTTCCCATGATCCTGCCCTCTTAAAAGCTGTTACAGATTTTCAAAGTAAAGTGAGAGGTTGCAGAGTTGTTACTGCAGGTTATGCATAAAACTAGAAAGGTATTAACTACGCTTAGGCTGCCTCTCCAAGACATCTTGTTTTTCCAAGAATGACACTTAGGGTTAAATAAAAATGAGATCGTGATTTCCTGCAATGTTAGTAAGAAGAAGAATCATATTGTCTGATGAATAACTAAGGTGATATTACAATTATGGTAATAAAGTATTTCTGAAACAAATCTTCACACCCTATATGCTTCCACATCTCTTGTTCTTCCAGGAAATTGCCACAGTATTACCTGCACATGGTTTCCCCTGCCTCTAGGGAGTAGAGAAAAGGTCTGGGACTGGGTATCTTCTCCAGCAAGGTGCCAAAAGGAAAAGAGCTGCTGAATGTGAACTGTCAGTGTGGAACTGGAGGAGGTGGCTGGAAGGAGATCAGGTGAGGACTTCGTCTGTGATAAAGGATTTTGTGGCTTAGAGCAATACCACCCCAGAATGGGGTCATAATTCTTCGATTTCATATTGCGCGGCAGCTTCCACTAGAGAGGAAGGTCTCTAGTGACATTAAATCAGTTGAAGAGTAGGAAAGGAAAGATATCTACATCCTTCACCCACAGCTTTTCAGGCCTTACTGATTGCCTGTTCAAAGGTTTAGTGATAATGCTTACCGAGATCAGAGGAGGACAGTTTTTGGTCTCAGTACTGTGAAATGTTCAGATGTCATCACCTACTGTAGTGCCTGTCTGTGCCTCAGAAAGATTCTGGTTGCAACCTAACTTCAGTGATGCTTTGTGATCACAGTTCACCTCCTGGGGGAGAGCATATATATCACAGAAAGACTTGTCCCTGTATCACAGTACGTTCAAAACGAGACTCAGACTGAAGTCAGTCTGTTAACTACAGCCAAATTACAACATTGGGGGAAGAAGAAATTAAGCAGTAAAGCAACTTGGTAAAGACCTCTCAAGGTGGTCATGAAATTACATTTTAAAATCAATTGTGGTAGTAGGTCAAAAAGGAAAAGAAACGCCTGGGTCACTTTGGCACAATATGAGTAAATAGATACTTGTACATTTTACAAAGGTGACTAAGCAACCTCCAAATCTTTCTGAATATCATTTAGCAGAAAACAGGCAAAAAGATGGAACAGAAGCTGGACAGCAATTTTCTCTTTCTAAATTTCTTTAAAAAGAATTAAAAAAAGCATGAATAAAACATCTTGGATAGCAGTCTTCATGTACAGCTGAGAAAAGCATTAATTATGAGATCTGAACAACAGTTTGCAATCATGGAGATGTCCATCTGAAGCCTTTGTAAGCTCAAGCCCACAGTGTTTTTATCACCCTTAAATGTTGAATAAATCCCAAACATGAAAGGAGTTGGATGCATTTTGTTGGCCGTTTCTGCACTTCCATTCATTAAACACCAGTTTGCTTACTGCTTTTGAGACAGAAACATAAGAGTATGAAAAAAAGAAGCAGCTCTCATGCTACATATGACCATATGACTTCATCAACTACTTCTGCTTGTGGGTTTTCCTACCTTGTCAGCTTGGACCTTATTTTTCTTGTCCACTCACTCCATTACCTACAGTGCTTTTATGCTAGATGACTGTCAGGATCCCTTCTGGAATGGGATAACTCCATCTCTGAGAAAACCAAGCAATTGGTCCTGCAGGCAATAAGAACCAGACGATGCCAGGTCTCAGTCCCTCTACCTAACACAGTCCTCAGGCTTTCTTCCAGCATTTCTTACGCCCTAACATATGGCATGCATCGTGTGCTGGGAGCATAATGTAAGTAGCCACAAAGACCTCCAGTCATTTACCCAGCTAGAAACTGTTCCAACCGCTTTGCAGTGTGGGCACAAGTCAATGCCCAGGAAACTGCACAAGCCACAGACTTTTCTCAAAAGGAGTTTGAACCCTGACACCCTGCTCCAAGAGAGAAGAAACCTTAGCCATATGGACACAAGCTGGATCATGCCACCTAGTCTTGGCAGCGCAGGAAAGTCCCTGGACTGTTTTATTTACTTGTATTTATTATGCAGACATAGCATTAGTGACAACTTAACAGGGATGATGATAATCAAATTATTCTTTTTTAACATATTTTTGTCGTTATTATCCTTATTAACATTCTGATATGATCTGGCAACAAATAACAAATGAAAAAGACTACAGTGAAAGAGTAAAACCGTTCCAACTGCTGTAGGTAATGCAGGAAATAATGATGTAGACTTGAAAATAGATCACTTCTTTAGCAAAGGGGAGGGTAATTACCCTGCAGAGATGTCATTCTCCTCTGCTACTCACCTTCACCTACCACCTTTACAAAGGTATCATGAGCAGAAAGATGATATCTAATTTTTTTCCACAATGACATTAAGTTTGATTTGTTAGTTACTGGCATACATGTGAGGAAAGGAATGGGTCATGAGCTGCTTTCAAGTTATGCTGTTTAATGCAAGACCAGGGGGCTAATTATTTTAGTATTATCTTCCATTATTCAGGCATGGCTAAGGCTCTGAACTTGGTGTATAGATATTGCTAAGGGATAATACAAGGCAATTATGGCTCTAGCTTTCTGTCTCATAAACATAGCACAAGATTGTATTCAAGAGCATGCTAATTATGCAGACTTAAAGCCCATAATCACAGCAACAGGACTATCTGGAGCATATGCTTTCAGACTCACAGGACCTTGTATAGCCCTACATACTCAACACGGCAACTAGCAAGCACTTTCAGACAGGAATCTGCAAGTAATCCACCCTCTATGACTACCTAGGCCTTCCTAGCTCATAGGAAGAGAGCTGGAGCTGACGCATGTTATGTTACCAACGTGCTATGGGAGTGTCTGTATATAAATATCTTCTCACACGTGATCTTAAGAAGGTTTAGCAGGAGCTGTGACTGTGTTTTGTCTATATTTAGATGAAGTTATTCTTTTGTTCTGGAAAAAAAGAAAGTGGAAAAGGATTTATGTCTGTCTTACACTTGAATGGAAGATGTGATTAAATACACTTTCTGTATACATAAGAGCTACTCTGCAAAGTTTCTCAGCCAGTATTTTCCTAGCTGCCTGCTAACACAATTATCTGTACAAGCATTCTTCTACGCCAGTTCCAATGACCTCTTCTCAGTCAGCATTAAATCATGGTATTGGTGGTGATGCTATTCCATATTTTTAATATGTATTATGGCGAAACTCATGTCTCAGCATAGTCAGTGTACTGGGAGGCTAAATGAGAGCTTAACAACTTGTCCTTGTAATGCAATGCAAAGCACATCAAAATCATATACTTAAAGTGCAGGTATTCCTGCTAAATTAGAAGTTCACAGTCATAATGGGATGTGCAGCAACAATAATGAACAATGGTTCATTACCATTACCATATGAACAAGTAGAGATCTGGCTTCATGTTCGTCAGGTGACCTCAAATGCTGCATGGAGGCCGCAGGGATGCTGAGAAGTAGAAGCTGTCTATCGCAGCCAGAACCATTTTTGGGCCCGCATTGTGCTGCCCTCTGTTTGAGGGTCCTGACAAAAGTCTTTTTGTTACATCTCTGCAAAAACATTTTCATATGTAATTTTTTTTTAATGCAAGTTACCCACCGCAAATGATGTATTTTAGACTTACATTTAAAAAAAAATTAAAAATGTCTTGGACAGATTGCAGTGCAGATGCAATGCTATAGCTCAAGTTGTTTAAATAACCTGTTTGTTTTTTCCATTGGCAGAATGAAATAAACTATCTGGGGATTGCTTCATTTTAAACAAAATATATTACTTTATGCACAGAGGGGTTTAATTAATTCTTGAAATTTTATGTTTTTGTTAGGTTTCCTTTAGTTTTAAGTAAATTTCAGAATGCCATTTACTCCATTACATTTGAAAAAAGTAAAACATGTCATCTTTTATTTTTACTTTTCCAGATTTCCTATCCCTCCAGGCCTTTTCATTATATTCAGGAATAATTCAGGAAGTCATCATGTGGTTAATGTAATGCTACACTACTTGACGAATAAACCACATAAATTTCATCCACCTGTAGTCATAACCTAAGGAAAACCAAAAAACTAGAGTGGTTTGGTTCTGTTACAGTATGTAGGGGAGTGTGGTACACAGACTCCAATGATTCATAGACAAACAGATTATTTGTACCTGGATACAAAATTTCAAACTTTTTACTTCACTGGGCTATATGATATCTGCCTTGTACAGCGATGTGGTTGGATGCAGTACTGACCACAAGGTGACCACTTTTAGGGAACTGCATCTGTGAGAATTTTGGATCTTTAAGCTGCAATTATTTTTTTCATTCCCATCACCTCCTTTTTTTGTTGTTATCTATTGAATTCCAGCAGGTCAGTAACAGACTGTGATTTCTTTTGCTAAATCTCAAATAGCACAACAAAGCTGCGCTAAAGGAACCTCTTGATCCTTATGGTGCTACTTTGCAACTTGGAACTATCCATGAAAGAAAAATGTATAGAATAACTGTTAGCTCCAGGCAGTTCTTATTTTTCCACCCCTAGCCACTCTTTTTTGCCATTCTATTCTCATTCAAAAAGAATTATACATCATATCTGAATTGTAGATAAAAACTGGAAAGTTGTAGATAACAGAACTGCAAAGATGCTGATTTCCTGCCATTACTGTGGCCAGGCTTTGAATGGCTTTTATTCTGACTGCCCATCCACATTTTGCCTTCTAAAATATAAAATTGTAATTTCCTTTTCACTGTAAATTGTCCTGGTGCTGCACAAGTTATTTTGCCTATTCTATTTAAAAACTGAGCCTTTTGACTTTTTTCTAAACCAAACTTTTTTGATGATGCAGATGTTTGTTAATACTAGGTATAGATGCTAAATAAAGTTCCCTAGGAGGAATTAAACTAGGTAGCTGATATTTTATTGTGCTTGGAATATTTACAGGCAGTCATGTTTGTATTTGAAAATATCACTTTTACTTGTCATATTATTTTCAGCATACAGGAATCAATTAATATGCAAAGTTATTTGCTGGATATGATGGGGGAAAGCTTGTAAAGAATATCTGCTTTGTTTTTTTAGACACAAAAAGACATGAACAATAAATCCTAAGTCTTTTATTATCATATAATTTAAGTGTTTCTGACACAGATGTTTGTATTTATAATTGAAAATTTAATTTGGCTTCAGATTTCCCAGGAGAATGTACACAATGCTCAGACACTTGGAAAAAGAGAAATTATGTTTGAAAGCGATTATAAAAGAGAAGCACAAGCAATTAAAATATCCAAAACTTTGTTAAATTGTTTATGATTCTTTTAGACCTCTAATTGATTGCTGCCTCTCATTTAGTGGTGCAACTTACTTATTAAGCAGAGGATTTCTTCTTTCATGTTGAATAAAGATTCTAAAATGATATAGCAAATATAATTTGACTACGGTGGATTCAATTGCTCGTATTGTGCTTTTACTTTATTTAATTTAACATCTTAATCCTGTTAGAGATTTCTAATCAATTCTGTTTCCTTTTGTATGACATAAGCTTCTTTCACTTTATGGTGAGGCCAGTAACATCAACATTAAGCCCTTCTGAAGTGAAAGCTACCCAGTCTAACTCTTCCCATCAAGATCTTTAGTTCTTAAATAGGACCATAGCAGAAGAAGTGTGGCCAGCAGGTCGAGGGAGGTGATTCTGCCCCTCTACTCCACTCTCGTGAGAGCCCACCTGCAGTACTGCATCCAGCTCTGGGGCCCCCAGCACAAGAAAGACATGGACCTGTTGGAGCGGGTCCAAAGGAGGGCCACAAAAATGGTCAGAGGGCTGGAACACCTCTCCTCTGAAGAAAGGCTGAAGAGAGTTGGAGTTGTTCAGTCTGGGGTACAGAAGGCTCCAGGGAGACCTTATAGCAGCCTTTCAGTATATAAAGGGGGCTTATAAGAAAGATGGGGACAGACTTTTTAGCAGGACCTGTAGTGACAGGACAAGGGGCAATGGTTTTAAACTGAAAGAAGGTAGATTTAGATCGGATATAAGGAAGAAATTTGTTTACGATTAGGGTGGTGAGGCACTGGATTAGGTTGCCTGGAGAAGTTGTGGATGCCCCATCCCTGGTAGTGTTCAAGGCCAGGCTGGATGGGACTTTGAGCAACCTGATGTAGTGAAAGATGTTCCTGCCCATGGCAGGGGGGGTTCAGCTAGATGATCTTTATTTTTCTGTGCATGAAATGGCACCGAACTTTTTTCACTTTGGCCTAATTGGTGAATTACAAACAGCTGAAGTCATCTTCCACCTCTGCCACAAATGTTCTGTTGACTTGCAGCAAGCCCATTAGACCTGAATCCTCAAAATGATGAACGTGTTGCAATACTTATTAAATAAATATCTTTGTGGCCTACTGCCTTGCGGTTTCCTCAGTTGAACAGTTACACAATGCCAATGGAGAATTAGATATCTAAGTATGAAATTCACAAATGCTGCAAGTTAGGAAGACAACCTCTCATAGAAAATTCTGCCATAAGTTACTGAGACAAGGGGATTCAAAAGAATCTCAGTAGACATAATAAAGGGGGATGAGAGATGATGTTTAGCACTTACATTGTTGAAATTAGCTGAGGCAGAGACAGTCTTTGATAAGAAGAGCTGGTCCCAAGGACCAGCCAATGAGGCAGAGACAGCTCCTGATAAGAAGCAGGAGCAGGCCCCAAGAGCCAGCTAAGACTGGTCTTGCAGCTTGGGTGAATACCAAGAAATCACTGAGCCTGCGCAAGAAAAAAGGTTACCAGCGGTGACGAAGAGGAGTCATCTATCTTCATCTCTGCGACCACCAGACGACCACCATAAGGAGGCACTGTGCAAGTGCAGTTGAGAGGAGACTATGGAAATGACCTCTCGGAGCTAATTTTAATGTGAAGGGGGGATAGGTCATGCATATGTATAGGCGTATTGTGAATATGTAACACTTGACTGTATAAACTTGAGACAAACTGCCGAGCCGGGTGCGCACGACTTTGGTGGGACTACCCACTGTGCTGCCCAGCGTTGAATGAACATACCTACTTTACAATCTCACTGATTGTGGAGTCTGTTTTCCGCACGTCATTACCAATTAGAGACAGAGGAGGAGGAGGAAGAAGAGTTTAGTTCTGTTCATAATTCCCAGCAATTCTTTCCAACTGCTGGACCAGGAATAAAGTTGGCCTATTTACCTCTATTTGGTCTCCACATGTACCATGTTCTTTTTCTAATTTTTCAGTAATTGTTATGATAACATTATAGAGAGGAAAATGAAAGGTGTTCTTTTGTTGTTCTTGGTTTTTATAATTCACAACCATTTTACAATTTAAGAAGTTATGAACTCCAGTTCTGTTTAGGTAATATTCACTCAGCTTGTTTCCTTTTTTTCCATTTCACATATTTCTAAAGCCGTCTTTAATAAAGCATGGACACAGCCTTGAAATGTAAGCAGCATTCACCACTTACAATTCAAGATCTACTTAATTTATTATACAGAAAAGCCTATCTTCCATTATAGTCTGAAGATATTCTGTCTCAAGTTTTTCTTTTGAAGGAAAGATCTGATAATAAGACATGTTGGATATTTCCCTATACTCAGATTTTGGTTGAATTTTGGTCTGAACCCCATTACCACAATGTCTCTTGGCAGTATGGGCCATAGACTGAGAGACTGAGAAATGGTCTCACATGTAATAAGCACTGAAGTTAGTCAAGGGTTTGGAAGATTAATATCAAGATCATAAAGCAGTTCTACAATCAAATAAATCATCAGGAACTGAACAAAGCGTTTTTGTGAAATGTTCCCATAAGCCATTTTTGTTTAACTACAGATTACTATGTGCAGTAAACCAAAGACATACTTATTTATACTATTTATACAAATGTTAAACTAAAGATAAGTACTTCATTTTAGAGTGAAATAAGTTGCAATCATTTTGGAGGAGGGGGCTGATATGTTATTAAGCAGTGGATCACTCACTTCCAAGCAAAATAGGTAAATTATCTGGGATTATCAAAAAGGGGAAAGGAAATCTTTGTTACCATTATTATTTCTATTCTAAAGAACGTCACTATCCCAGAATCTTTTATTCAGTTGACAATCAGAGGAGGTAAGATATTTGAAGATAATGCTCTTTTATTACTGATACACAGTTAATGTTTAATTATGAAGACTTTTATCTCAAAGATTCTTTCAATTCTTTCACAGATGCTTTCTTTCAAAGATTTTTCAGTTTATGCTTTGAATGATGAGGTTTTTGAAGGTTTATAGATGATATATTGATTGAAATAAAATGCAGACTAGAGTTTCTACTTTAGTTACTTCCTAAACATTATAATGTACAAAATTAAATATATATATATCTCTCTCTATATATATATCTCTTGAGAAAATACAGGTCCAAAGACCTAAGGAGGTTCTTGCAGGCCAAAAAGCTAGCCTGTTTTTCCAGGTACCTCAGGTGGTCTATTAATTGTCACCCCAAACCTTGCATTGCTAATTAATTTTTTTGAATTACAGGCAGTAAGAGTTTAGCAATCTAGATAAACTCATGAAGACTGGATGGAGTTAGGTTCTCCTGAGAAAATTCAGTGAAACTGTAAGGACATTGAGGAAGATTCTGAAGATTTGAAGAGGATTTCAGTGGACAAAACTTAGGAAAAAAGTAGCATAACAGTGATGGTATTTTTCAGCATCTGGAAAATAACTGTGTTACACACTTGATGGTGTGAGGGCTACTAGACATTTAAACCAGAAGAAAAAACTATAGTGCCTTCCCTTCCTGTGATAAATTTAAGACACTACATTTTTTCATTTATGACATTAGCAATCTTTCTCATTTTCCTCTGATAAACCCGTGACTGGATAGACTGATCTGCCAGGGCAAGAAATTTTAGGTGACATGAATATTTCTGTAAGTTTTATTTAATACTCTTTAGTCTTTCTATGATGGTGCTAATGAGTCAGAGAGCATTCCTTTTAGCTGCCCGTGAGGTCTTCATTACAGGTTTCTGAGAGGAAAAAAATGTCATTTTTAGTTTAAGATACCACTTCGAATAAAGTTGGACTTGAAATGGAGAAGAAATCCCATCTTCTGTTTGCCAAGGGCAATATTTTAGCAATCTAGATGGCTGCTGCCAGTCATGCAGCTGTATGGGAACAAAATGACAGCCTAATCACACATTTGACTGCATGCTGAACTTTTTTTCTGCCAGGACTTTAATCTCTGAACCAGGAGCAAGGTGGAAAATGTACTACTGATGCCAATCCCCTAAATGCATTTATATCTAATTTGTTGCAAAGATATATTTCTGATTATGTCTTTAATCCATCAACTGCATTTGTACTTTTTGGTGCTTGCCTTCACTAATTAAGTTAGAATTCTTTTAAATTTAATAAAATATCTTCCAAGCTAGCAATTAACATATAGTTCCAATCTGGAAGTAGTACGAGATATGCTTCTTGAGTGTGTGCATAGTAATGCATAATAGTGCATCCCCTAAAATATCTGTGTGTGTATATATATGACATATTGGTAATCAAACATTTTTTTAGGGAAGGGGAAGCTTTTTTATAGAAAATTTCTCTGTCTTTGTTAGAATCCAAAAAGACAAATTTAATGCTAATATCAAGCATAATGACAGATTAATAAATGTCAGCATCCACAATGTTAGAAGCTTTTGGAGCCCTAAACCAACCCTCTGCTCACTTTCATAATCCTTCTGAGAACCTCTTTGTATTTTGAACTTTCACAATGTCCAGTAAAAATTGTCGTGAGTTAGATATGCCTTAGATGAAGTAGTACCTTTGTTTCTTTAAAAAAAAAAATACTGTATTTCCTTCTACTTCATGTATTTTATAATTAGCAAATGAGTATTTTCTGTCAACTTTTTACACATGTGATTTTAGAAATACTTACCATATTTCCCCAACTCCCCACTTCCAAGCAGCAAACACCTCATCATATCTTGTCTACCTTTATAAGACCATCAGTTCCACTCTGCTTCCTCCTGGGACACAGCAATCCAAGTGAAAAGCATGGAAACAGGATGAATGGCAAGTGACATGATTATATTTTCTTTTTGTTCTCTATTCCATTCTTATAGCTTTTTTTTTTCTCCCCCCCCCCCCCTTATTGAGCATCCAACTGTTGTAGTCAGTGCTCTGTCTGCAATGGCTCCTGGATCCCTCTCCCAAGTAGTAAAAGCTGATTTACAGTCTGTCACTATGTGTGAATAGTCAGAGTTGCATTATTTTATACTTACCTAACACTGAATTTTATCTGCTAATCATCTTTAGATATGGCTATCCTAAACAAGTTTGTGACATTTGCTCTGTTGTTTCATTTTTATCCTTCTTTTCCAGATAAAATAGGGCTATGTTGAACTGCAAAAGTTGCAGTCCAAACATTCAGGTGATCCCTGTAGTACCTGCCTTCCACTGTTGTTAACAGATCACTTACTTCTATACTTTTTTTCCTGTCTTAACCAGTTGCTACTCTAAAAGAAAACCATATCTCTTACTGCAGGGATTCATTGTTGCTTTAATACATCTGGTAATAAATACATAAAGGCTTGTCAATTCAAATATGTCATACCAAGTATGTTATCTTCGCCCACAACAATCTTGGCCACTTCAAATGCTCTTCTGTTAGGTCAGTCTATAGAAACATTTTTATGTGTGATATTTGACCATCTGTTTAATAATTATGTTTATCATATTTTATATTAATTTTCTTGGTACAAATGACAGATATAATTCCTAGAGTTATTCTAGGAGACATCTTAAAGCTAGATGCTACATTTCTCATCATTTATTCTTCTGGGACCAACACTGTGTTGAGCCCTGGCTTATCCCACAGATGTGTTTAGGGGATGTTATGTGACCTTCCTTTGGAGCTACTTGTTCTGTGTTCCTGCTCCTGCCAATCCATTAGCACCCAGTTTTTCAATGGGGTTTTAAATCTCTTTCTGCGTTGGCACATTATTCCCTATTTACTGGAATACTGCTAAAAGTGCTCCTAATGGGCACTTTGTATTTCTGTTTAATTTCATACTTTAAAAATATTACGTAATAAGGTATTTAGAGATCATGATATGTTAAGATTGAAGGTGAATGAAGAGGCTACTGGCTGGGCTCTAAGGCAAAGTAACTGAATGGGACAGAACCAGCAGGGACCAGTTTAACCTTGTCAGCGAAACCACACAAGGCCAAGACTGCCTAGGTAGCAGTGTCAGGCTTAACACATGGGTGTGTTAGCACATGGGGATGGCCTGCTCCTGTGCCTTTAAGGTTTTCTTCTTGAAGAATGTCCAGCCTTCCCGGACTCCTTTGCCCTTCAGGACTGCCTCCCAGGGGACTCTGTCAACCGGGGTCCTAAACAGGCCAAAGTCTGCCCTCTGGAAGTCCAAGGTTGCAGTTCTGCTGACCCTCATCCTTACTTTTCTGAGAATGAAAACTCTATCATTTCATGATCACTATGCCCAAGATTGCTCTGGCCTCCAACCATCATATCACCCACAAGTCCTTTTCTGTTCACAGACAGCAGGTCCAGCAGGGTGCCTTCCCTCGTTGGCTCACTCACCAACTGTGTCAAGAAGTTCTCTTCCACACACTCCAGGAACCTCCCAGACTATTTTCTCTCTGCTCTATTGTATTACCAGTAGACATCTGTAAGTTGAAGTCCCCCATGAGAACAAGGAGTAGCAATTGTGAGACTTCTCCCAGCTGTTTATAGAATATTTCATCTGTCTCTTCATCCTAGTTTGGTGGTCTATAACAGACTCCCACCATGATATCTGCTTTGTTGGCCTTTTCTCTGATTCTTACCTATAAATACTAGAACGTTTCATTATCATCAAGCTCTAGAGAGTCAAAACATTCCCTAACATACAGGGTTACCCCACTGCATCTCCTTCTTTGCCTATCCCTTCTGAAGAGTTTACACCCATCCATTGCAGCACTCCAGTTGTGAGAGTCATCCCACCGTGTTTCTTCTGGGGAGGAAGCGCTAATTCTTATGTGACTGTTCTCAGGTGCTTCCATGGTTTCTAACACATTAATAACCCTTGTGTCTTTGCTGCCGTGTGAATTTCCATCCCCTACCTCCACTGAGATGGCAGACCGAAGGACCTCACTAGCATGCTGTCCCTCAAACATTGGTGTGCCGCCCCCAGGCTTATCTCTAGCAAGCCTGGTTTTATCACTTTCCCGCTTTGAATCTAGTTTAAAGCTCTTTCAATGATCCCTGCTAACTCCTGCACAAAGATCCTTTTCCCCCTTTGAGACAGGTGTACCCCATCTGCTGCCAGCAGGCTTGGTGTCTGGTAGACCAACCCATGATCAAAATACCCAAAATTCTGCTGGTGACACCAGGTTCAGAGCCAGATACTGATCTGCTGGCTCTTTCTCTTTCTTTCCTCATCATTCCCTGCAACTGGAAGGATAGAGGAGAACACTACCTGTGCTCCTGATTTTGAGCCTTTCTATCCTGTATACCATTTGCATGTCAGATCTAAGCATAGAAATACATTGCTACTGATTTCAAAAACATTCTCTAGCCTTCAGATTAAGGTGATGTGACGGTTTTGGCTGGGATAGAGTTAATTTTCTTCATAGTAGCTAATATGAGGCTGTGTTTTGGATTGGTGCTGAAACCAGTGTTGATAACCCAGGGATGTTTTCGTTCCTGCTGAGCAGTGCTCACACAGAGCCAAGGGCTTTTCTGCTTCTCCCCCCACCCCACCAGCGAGCAGGCTGGGGGGGCACAAGGAGCTGGGGGGGGACACAGCCGGGACAGCTGAGCCCAACTGACCCAAGGGATATCCCAGACCATATGACGTCATGATCAGCAGATAAAAAAGGGGGAAGAAGAAGGAAGGGGGGACGTTCGGAGTGATGGCGTTTGTCTTCCCAAGGGACCGTCAGGTGTGCTGGAGCCCTGCTGTCCTGGAGATGGCTGAACACCTGCCTGCCCAAGGGAAGTGGGGAATGAATTCCTTGGTTTGCTTTGCTTGTGTGCATGGCTTTTGCTTTACCTATTAAACTGTCTTTATCTCAACCCATGAGTTTTCTCACTTTTACCCTTCTGATTCTCTCCCCCATCCTACTGCGGGGGGGGTGAGCAAGTGGCTGTGTGGGGCTTAGCTGTCGGCTGGGGTTAAACCACAACAGGTGATAAGAACTCTTCATAAATGATGAGTATGTTTGGGATATAACAACTAGTACAGACCAGCTTGGTGGAGAAAACCAACAGTACAAGAGCCACATTTCCTATCAGATTGCTAATACTTGCTGTTTATATTTTATTGGTTACAATTTGAATTGTTTACACATGGTAACTTTTTCCCCCCTTTTTAAAATGGTGTGCCACTGGTGTATATTTTAGTCATGAGCCACTTCTGACTTTGGGAAAAGGATTCAGCTTTCAGATTAAGACATGTAAATCTCTACACTTGTAAGAAAACTGTAAAATCCATGCTCCTGTAAGTCAATGGAGGGGATGGTCCTGTCAGTGAGCTCTTGAAGGGGGAAGATTTGTCAGGTGGGTAATAAAACTAAATATTTTGCTTTCTTTTTCTTTGTCTTCCTCCTGCCCACCTGCACCCCCCTCCCCACCCCTTTATGCTTTACATATTTGTTTGGTTACATTTTGTCCTCAAATTTTGAACTTGATAGTTTTGATTTTTCAGGTCCTGACCATCATCAGTCCAAAAATATCACTGCAGTCTCTGCAACCCTGGAAGAACAACTGGCAGCTAAAAAGCAAAAATGGCATGGGCTAATTTAGCACTGCAGAGAAGAAGAAGGTTGGCAGCACAGTTAAGAGAGACCAAAGGAAGCTTTAGAAATCTATCAATATTAATTTTAGCATGTGGCTGAAAGTTTATTTAAGAATAAAAGAAAAAAGCATGGAGGAAGATTAAAATAATTTGTCACATTAGTGGCCCAAAAAAGTGTGTGTACAAGTTTCTGTGCTCTGCCCCAGTCTTGCTACTGTTGTTGAGAGTGTTTAAGCCCTCACACTCTGAAGAACCTGAAGTAAACCCAAGCTTTTAAAATGTTGTTACGATATTTCTTGACTGCAGAAAGAGGGGAAAATATGTTGTTTTATTCATGCTTTCAGACATCACAAGCCTCACTTTCCATTTGCTGAAACTTGTTTGGTAGTCCCTTCTAGATAAACAAAACAGTTGGTGTTATATATTGCTGCATGCCAGAAACTCCATTAGCAACAGGCTTAATGTTGAAATAATGATTGGTCCATTACAGTACTTCTGGGTTGTAATACAGCAGTTTTGTGCTGTCATTCAAACACATGCATAGGAAAAAAGAAGTTCTACCCTATACTACTATGTTCTGCTTTCACTGCTTAGACTGATACGATTCTCTGGAAAACAGTTTTATTTTGTGTAAGCTTCAAAATACCACCTAATGCTTCAGACTAGTGGGCAACATTTTCAAAGTATCCTGGAGACTTCCATGCTTCATGAGGACTCCTGAAAATATCAAATGCCTTGGTTAGGGGATCTGACAAAACACTAAACACATTAAAACCAGATACTACACAAGCATCAGAGAAGCAACAACAGGCAGGTGAACCCTAATAACTTCATTAGTTAAAACTTTGTCAGTGAAAATTAGGGTACACTGACTTGGCTGCTCCTAAGACTGTCAAAGGGAACCAATTACCTCTAAGTAACCCTCCAAGTCAAGCAAAAAAACCTCCCCAGAACACATGTCAGACTGAAGGGGGTTAACACCTAAAGAGATTTAGGACTTATTATGGGATGCAGGAGGGAAGTGCATTTGGAGATTGAGTAAATCTTATTATGGGATGTTTAGGGGAAGGACCAAAGGCAAGGAAAGGGAGGTAACAAGGTGGATCAGGGAGGAACAAGTGGGGAAAAACAGAGGGAAAAGGGGATACTTTTATGTAAACATGTGCTGGTCAGGACACTTGAGTGAGAGCCCTGCATCTGGTCAGTGCAGTGTGTCCCACTTTCTTACCAAATCTTAGTCCCACCTCTCTTCTGTGTGGGTCCTGTCACTCCTGCACCTCCAGATGGACAAGCCAGCAAGTAGGAAAGGAGGTCTGAGTACCGGCTGCTGGAGTAGGACCATGAAATACCCACAGCTTGAAGGTCCAGGCGCCAGCAACTGGAAGAGAGAGGTACCTGGGGTCGGGTACTTGACAGACTGCATGTCGAAGACCATTTCTCCTGGAGAAAGGTGTGCGTGTGTTAGAGTGGACTTCAGTTCTGACCATCTGGAGAGGAAAAACAGGGCTAGAGCATCTGTGCTGTGCAGAAGCTTGTAAAGGTGGTTCCCTGCCTGTATTAACTGGCTGTGCTATTGCAGTGCATGTGTGAGTGTGTGTGTGGAGACTGCGCTCCCCCTCGCTGCTGGGTGGACCTGGGGACATGGAACTGCAGCAGATGCAACACTTGGCCAGGGACAGGTGAGCTTACCTTTGCCCCCAGCCCCATAACAGTTGGCAACCCCTAAGACTTTCCAACTGTATTACATTACTTATTATAATGATTATACACACAATATAAGGCTTCACTAAAAAAAGTGAATTAAAAGATAAATTGCTGTTTTGCAAGGCTAAATGCTTGCATAGTGTTATTTAATATGTTGATTAAAGAAGAGGAAGAAATAGTAAAAATCATAAAATCATTTCAATTTTCAGTGCTGTTTCAGTATTACTTTGGTCAAACTGCAAAAATAGAGGTGACTGGTTACACTAACAATATGGTTACCTGTGGAGACTGGAAGATATGCAGATTACAAAATGAGAGTTAGCCAGGAAAATGCAAAACAGTCGAAAAGAGATAACAAAAAGAGATATGCGAAAGGTAAGAGAGTCTAGAAAATTGTCTAGCGATAGTGAAAAACACTGTAGCATACATATTCAAGCAGCTGCAGCAGAGTACAAGACATCAGCCAAAAAAGCCTATGGAATTTTGGGTTGCAAATGAGGAATCACACAACAGTTGAAGCCCCACAAAGAAAAGAGGGTTTCTCTCTTTACTGAGCAAAACATGTAACGTACAAGATTAGGCAGCTCAATATACAAAATATTCCCAAGAAATTGAATTAAGTTCAGAGGGCAGCAACTGAGAAACAAAAAGACATCTATGATATTAGCCTAATATGATCTTTCAGTTATCAGTTACTCAGAACAGAAAATTTTCCGTAACTGTATTGTCTAGGATCTATTTCCCATATACCTTCTTCTTCCCAAGACAATGTTTTCATCACACATGAGGAAAGAAAGGGATTATTACAAAGTTAAATCATTTTGACTGCAAAATGTATTCTCTTCTTTATAGGTCACTCTAGACATAAAGAGGTAGTCTTCATGTCTCATCATATTTCTAAACTACTCTGATACAAATATACCAACTATATTTTCTGCTATTATGATTGCTATATGCTTCTATATGTGTAATAATTTTACAGTATACATAAGGGACAGAAAAGAAGGCAAATATTTTTCCATTCCAAAGTTTCATAAGCAATTCCTACGGACTATGTGTTTTTACCTAATCCTTTTAATTTAAATGCATAAAAATTAAGTTCTTCTGTTCCACAAGAGCATTAATTTTTGAATGGCAAGATTGGAAAAATCACCAAAGTATTTATAAAAATTATAACATGTTATAATATATGTTTATTACCATGTTTTGTATGCATTTGGGTAGTGGCTAAAGGCCACATCCAAATCATAATGCCACTATGAAAAGTATTATACAGGCAACTAGTATGGTATCCCTATTTTAATCAAAATCCTGAACTCTCATCTGTGAGAGTTCCTTAAGGAGCGATTATTAAGAAGTTCAGAAAAATAGCTATGCCCCAGTTAAATTCTGCTAGCATCTTCAATATGATTCAAAAGTATTTGAGTAAGATTTTGCAGAGGAAAAGGATGGAACTTAATTTTTAGACTTTTGAAATTACTATGTCAATAGAACAGACTTTTTGGGGGAAGGAGGTGGAAACTCAAGACATAAAGAACAGATTCTCATCTTATCACATAAAATTTATTTGCTTACGGTCTTTGGATTTTTTTTTTACAATCTACAATAATTCATAACGAGCAGTTTGCTAGTCTTGAACGTATGTGACATCTTGCATACTCTAGGCTATTAAAGATGTCTTGGATATCTGGATGCAACTGATAGAAAAAGTTATACTTCTTCTGTGGTTTGTTAGCCATATATAATAAACGGTGAATTCCAAAATCTATTAATTTTTTTATTTGCCTATTTATCAAAATTCAAAATATTCCATAAAATCATATGTCTGGAAAAAAAATTGTAAACATATGTGGAAGGTGAGAACATCTGCTTCATGGAGGTGACCCCATCAAGGACCTCATCAGTGCAAAAGGGATAATAAGCAAAGGGGGAACTGCTAAACAAGAAGACACACAGACATGAAGCCGATGATGGACGAGGGACAGCAGAGACAGCGCCAAGGGTGAAAAGTCTCCAGTCACCAACCGATGGGCCATTGAGAAACTGCGGGCACAGCTTTGGAGAGGAACGGCCTGGGCTTTGTCACTCGTTAGAAGGGGGAAGCAAGAACATGGGGATTTGGGATACAGAGGCGAGTGTCGGAGGGAGCATATAGAGGAAGAGGAAGGGGAGGAGCGAAGGGAGAACAGGCGGGCAGGGTTGTCTATAAGTGTCGGCTGCATGCAGGCCGTGGCCGGTCTGTCCCAGCCCTGCGCCTCATGTCCCCAGCCCGGCCTGTCTTCTCCTTCAGTCCTGCGTCTGGGCAGGGGCACCAGGCAAGCAGAGGAGCAACTGCTCACAACACCCCTTAGCAGAAAATGTGCCCATAGCCGTCTTTTTATTATTAGTTGTATCTATTATTATTACCTTTGAAAATGATCATTTGGAGGAGTGGGAGCAAAAAACCTAGTCCATGTAAAATATTAATATTAAGCCCTTTAATTCTAGCACTTTAAGGGAATTCATTCAGCCTTTTGTGTTTTTGAAGTCATGTATTATAAGATTTATTAGATTATATTCCAAATATTTTGAACAGTAGTTGATTTCACAAGCTCAAATGCATTACTAATTTTAGTTTTTAATTTCCTCGGGTAATTTTAGATATTTCAAAGTCAGTAACCAGCTTCATTTATTCCAAAAGTCCCATCACCCAGAATATTTTTCTAATATTATTTTACTCATATACTAGCCTTTTACAGAGGAATTAATTTCATTTTCTAGCCATAAAAAATCAAAGCAGGAGCCCAGGGACCATTTAAGTTTATTCTAGAACAACTAGCATGAATTCACCACATTTGCCAAATGTTCTAGCAGCAATTATATCCTAATCTTGCATTGTTTGAGTAGATCACTCAAATTCTCTGACTGAGCCTTTCCTCACATGAATCTGTTCAATACCCATAGGCACTGAAGGGCAGATGGTTTGCTGGTAATTTTATATTGTTTCATAAGGAATTACGAAGTTATAATAATTTGCACTGCTGTAGTGTCAAGGGATCTTAGTCTCGAATGATAAATTATTCCTGCTAAATGCTACACAAATGTAACAGGTAAAGACAGTCCTTGTCTCAGAGACTAGAGTATTGGCATAAACTGAAGATGCAATGAATTGATGCACACTGATCAAGAAAAGCAAGGAAACATTAAGATCATTGGCGTAATTTTATTACACTGGTAGTCAGCTAGTTATCAAGTTTAAGGGGCATCATAGCAACATAAAACCATTACATTTAAGTAAATTATAGGATGAACAATCCAGTGAATGTTTCTTAATGAGAATTATAGCTTAGTACACTCTTCAGGGCCTCCCCGTCTCAAGTAACACTAAATAAAGCTTTGAGTGATCGAGTGAATTATTCCTCACTGAAGTCTTACCATTTCAGCAAAGCAGCATGTCCAAAGCCGTATCGGTTTTCATCCTGGCACAGACTCCAAGACCAGAACTCCACAGATGTAATTCCTTCTAACATTTCCTATTCTGACATTTGTTTCTATATGGAACCGTAACAGGAAACCAGAACATACACATATCCCTGTATGACCTATTTTATTTACTAGATCAAACAGACTCGCGTTCTTTTTATCTGTCTCTTATTTCTCCTCAATCTATTCTTTCTGCAAAGGTCCACAGATGTCTTGATTCCCACAACATGCATACATACAAATAACTGTAAGTATATAAGTATAAATAAAGATCTTGTGCTTAATTATTATTTTTGTTTTCAAGGTACTTATCTTTTGGGGGAAAAAATGGAAGGCTTAGAATGCAAGTTTTTGATCCAGATATGCATGAGATCTGAGATACAGGCAAGATTGCTATGTGCACTGATTGAATTTTTTTGTCAAAAGTAGGTTTCTCCCTTGCAGCTGGATTGAAAAATCCAAAGATTTATCTGTGCTTTCTGAATTTATCTCAGAAATGAATCAAGATGAATACATAGTTATCTTGAATCTGGAACAGGAGAGATAAACCAACTTTTTTTGAGAGGCTTATGTGTCAATAAATTATTAAAAACACCTGAAATATTAGTGTTTTACTGAAGAACAAGGAGAACTGGGTTATTTCATTCATGTAGCTATCTTTAAAGAACTGTTTTATAGGTTTCGTTGGGGTTTTTTTTTAAATTTGTGCCTCTATCTGTCTTTAGATTTCTAAAAATTAGATGCTCGCCTTAGACTGCCTTTAAAGTCAGCATGAGGAACTAAAAAATTATTAAGGGAATTAATCTCCACAATTATATGCACATATTTTAGGATGAGAAGAATGTCTTCCTGGAAGTGGTCATATTCTTCTACTAACTATTAAGGGAGTCTATAATGATTAACATACATACGTCATGTTTAGCCTCCCAGGTTAGGGGTAATGAATCCCATCATTATTTTTCTGTATATTTTCTAAGGAATTTATAAGAGTTTTAGCCTTTAGTGTATTACCTTAAATTATTAATTATAATTTCTGTATTCTCTGGTGTTCACATTCTTTATTGCCATCAACTCTATAATTTTTTTCATGGTTCTCTTGTTCGAAAACCTTAAGTAGGCAAAGGATGTATTTTTCATTGTTTGAAAAGATATTTAGTATAAAATATATAGAGAAAATGTTATATTTAGTAGACTTTCCTTCAGTAGACTTCTCTAAATAACATTTGTTCATCCACCATCTCAAGGAATTAATTGCTTCTTTCCTTTCCGGTCTCAAAAAGAACATCTGTAAAACTACTTCACTTCTTATGAACACAAAGGTATGTAAAGCTCACAATATATTTACATTTTATTCTGTTAATGTAATTAAAATGTTAATAAAATCTAACTCAAAACAATCTGTCAGAGAAAGAACCCCCAATTTAATTTTCATTGAGCACTCTGTAGGCTGCTAATATTCCACTTTAGCAATAAACTAAAGGATATACATTAGGACGCTGAAATGTTGGATTAATCCACCCACAAAAACCTCAAACACCTCCTGATGTGCATTTTAATATGCTTTTCTGTATGCCCTTTTATTTTGCTTCTTTTATTATAATATCACATTTTTGAGGTACAGCCAAATATGTTACATAGTAGCAATGTTACTGATAACAGAAATATGGAGAGACAATACATACTGAGCATGAGGCATTATGATTTGATACTTTTTCCCTAACAATACAGTAGAATGAAGAATTTACCAGGCTTCTCATGGTTTTTCTGGTTGGTTGGTTGGTTGGTTTTGGGGTGGGTTTTTTGGTTTTGTTTTGGGTCTTTATTGTCTCCTGGATTCAAGGTGACTAGTAACTAAGTTCTTGATCTCCTGATGTGGGATTTTTATCTCCTAGGGGCTTTAAAGCTGACCACATGGCCACATGGAAAAGGACAGGAAGTTAAAAAAGAAACAGGGTTTGCTTTTAATAAGAAGCTTACCAGGCAAAACAGAGGATAATGATGTGGAAGAAGGAAAGAAAAGAGACAAGGTCATCAGACATAAAGAGTGACTTTGTAACTCTTTCAGCAGTTTCTACTCTTAAAGTGACGAAAGTTAAGAGTCAGGTTAACACTACAGCCTCATGAAAAATAAACAATTCACTGAAGGAAGAAAAATTTAAGTGTCTTGAACAAAGTAAGGCAATTGTTTTTCCATGCAGTTGTGTACTTCTTGGGTTTAATCTGTATATAGTCACACCAAGAATAAAGAATGTTTTGATAGGGCGCCTATTCTTGGTATAGACATCCTCCAGTTTCTTATTTGATTAAACTGTCTGACATCTGCAGAAGGCATATTGTAATCACTAATACCTAAATGTGGGAAGTTGTTAGCCTAATGATTGGGCTGGAGACCTCAGGATAGTTTGTGTCTAGAAGTAATACCAAATAAGGATTCTAGAGCTAGTAGCTGGATACTGTTCAGAATCAATACTGGGGTTTTGTTTTGCTTTGCTCTTTGAATCAACATTTAGGATCAAGTGGTTTAAGCCAAGCAAAGTAACCCAGTATGCATCCAGCAAAAGGCTGTGGCAAGTAGGGAATTCTTTAATGCCCTCCAAAAAGGAAAGGTCAGATACCAATTTAACTGACACATTCTTTTTCCACCAATTTTTTTTTTTTTTAGTTTTCCTGAAAACACTCTATCTCTTTTCTTTTCCTTTTTTTTTTTTTTTTTAGTATCATTGCCCATCTCTCTTGTGCACAAGTGTCTTCAAAGAAAATCAATATCCTTATCTGTGTTTGTGGCATCTATTACATTTTTCTTCTCCAGGTGAAAATTTGTGTGGAATTTTTTGGCTGCCTGGGTTCAGAGATGGGAATATCATCATTGCTAGGATTGTCTTTCAACATTTCTAGGAACCATACTGAAAAAAATAAGATCTTTCCTTATATGGTTTGCTTTACTGATAGCTTTAGCCCATCACAGCTGAAAAAAAAAACAAAACAAAACAAACCAGCACAGATTGGAGGACTCTTATGACAGAAATACGTATTTTACAGAATGTTTTTTTAATGTAATTTCTGAAAGGAAGTCAGATTTCTGTCTGCTGATTCTGGTGTTTGAGCAGTTAATCTCTGCAGCAATAATAAAATAATTTAGACTATCTATAAAAAGATGGTCACTTGACCCTGTACCATGCATTCTAGTTGAACTTTGTGATTCAGTGCCTACTCATATTTCATTGTAAAACTTGGGTAGATAAAAGAAAACAAATACTGTCTTTGTAAGCACACATAATCTTTTCTATGTGAATGTTATGCAGTACTCCTGCTATTCTTAGCTTATTTTTTCAGGGAAGTGTGGTAAAACCTAAGGTGTGGACTGCTTTAGCAGCATGGATTTGAAAAGCTTCACATTTCTGACTCTCTAGGTATACCTGAGATGGCACTTAAGAAAAAAAAAACCCCCACACCTAGAGTTTTTTATTTTTCTATATCACCATTGTCTTCATACATGTATTCCAGCATTCTACAATTTTTTCTTCATCTTGAAACTGGCAAAAAACAAAGCAAAGGTTTTTCCACCAATGATTGTCATCAGAAATTTCCCAGAGGAGTCTAAGTGAGAAATTTTTTTACAGGCATACCACCCAAATTTGCAAGGGAGTCCTGTACAAGACTTTTCTGTAAGTTTAGAAGGAAGAACAAACCTGGTATATTTTAGATCTCTTGGCAAGTTACATGCTGGGTCCAGCATCTCAATATTTGCTGTTCCTTCAGTTCTGCAAGACATCTTGCCACACCCAAAATAAATTATCCTTAAAGACATGACAAAGAGTTAATTTATTGACTACTTGCTTTTTTGCTTTTTCCTTTAAGCCTTTTTTACAGAAATTTGCTAGTACCTGCCATCCTTATTCATAACTTATTTAGTACCTCTTTCTGTACAATAGAGATGGTTAGAAAATACTTAGCCCCCCATCCAATGGAAAATGGAAATGGAAAACCCCCTATTCACATTAAAAAAAAAAAAGAATCTGGGGAAACCCGTCACATTCTATTTTCCTTTCCAGTGACTGAAGACTGAAATTCCTTGGCCAAGAATGCCTGAACTCCAAATCACAGAATAAGGTAGGTTGGAAGGGACTAGTCACCAAGTACCTTCCTTGATTGGCGTGATGGCCGACCTTCAAAGATGATAGATGGTAGCTTTTCAATGTCATTATCCAGACTTCCCAGCACCTTGAGTGTCCCACTTCAGGTCCCATGAACTTGTATATGGCTTATGGATTGTGAGGTATGCCTTATAATTGCTTTAGTCCTTATCCATGTCTTCCTCCACAGTGGATTGTTATATTTTTATTTGCTTCATTAAAGTCCTTCTTCTACATATACAAATATAGCTCATATATCCATATGGGAGGAAAGAAATTTCTGTGACTGACTACAACTTATTTTTTTCAGTGTCATGTTTGCTGAATCAGGTATCATTAACTCTTTTCGATTAAGCTGACAGAAGACTGAATATTCTTAATAACCTGGTATGCTAAACCATTTGATAGAAGATCATTAATTTTAAGGTTTGCTTGCTGCAGCAGTGAGGACATCATGTTCTATCTGGAAATCCAGATTTTGGTCTTCTTGCACTTCTTTATGTGTTTTAGACTCTTATGAAGACTTTGTGACTAACTATTTATAAAGTGACAGGTGCTCATTCTCTAATATTGGATGCTTTTGTTTTAGGAAATTATACCTTCATTATTAAATCTTAATATATTGCTTACCCTTATTATATTCAGCAGGTTCTGAGTCTTAAAAAATGTTATTTCACACTATTAACATATTTTTACAACAAAATACTTAGTTATTAATGTAATAAATGGAGAATGCCAAAATACATGAGAGGATAATTAAACTGATTTGCTCATATTGCTCTATTTATTTTGAGCAAAATAATGGTGGGTTTGGTCATATTTTCAGTTCAGAAAAATCAGAAGATTTAGCTGCTTATAGACAAAGTGATTTGGACCCTCAATTAGGAAATTGAAAGGAATTTTTATTTGCTACAGGATATTTTTATTAATTAAACATGTCCAGTAATTAATGATTAGTCTCTAAAGGGATAACCTTTGAGAATATTCATTATCCATTGCTACCAATCTTTGCTTTTAGCTGTCCTAGCTTTTGCGATCACATGTCCTTCAACTTTAGCTTCTCTATATTTTCCCCAAGAGCACTTCTGTGGTTACGTGTTCCTTTTCTTCAGCTCTTTATGTCACCTAGCATCTATCCTTTACTTTTTTTCCTTGAGGAAATGATGGCTCTATAACAAAGTGCTGGATTCTCTGGGTAACGAGCTACACAGCTGTTTCTCTATAAATACATAGTATAAAAGGTGGGAGGTTTTTTGATTGTGTTTTGGGGAGCTTGGGGGGGGGGGGGTGGTTTGGTTTTTTCCCTCAGAATTAAACCTGTACTGGATTTGTGTTGTTTTTTGAAAAATGTTCTTTCACCGAGTATCTAATGCTGGCAGCAACCTTGTTTGTTTGAAGGGGTTTTTTTTAAAATCTTTACTAGCCTTGGAAATGAGCCTCAAATATGTTGATCTTAAACTGTTTAAATTGCTTTTGAATCTCTTTGTGCTTACAGTACTTATTTTCTCTTGTCCTTGGTTATTACTCACAGATTTATTATTTAACTGGGCTTTGAAATCATTTGCTTAGGAAGATATCATTTTACTTTTCCGTTATGTGGTTTACCACACACATGATTTATACTTCACTTGCTCTGATGATAGAAAGAAAGCCTTCAAATTACCAGTATTGCACTGTTTTTCTTGGAAAAAGAGATATCATGACTGCCTATCAGCACACCTCCAGGAAACAGACTAACTTTTATGCCTCTCTTAAGGTCAGCAAAACTGTGGATCTGCAAGGATTATTAATAAACTTACAGTTGGCTTTAAACATACAAAGTGCTATATATACCATAGCTCACTGTCACTGTACCCATGGGAACAGGTTGATGATCTGGAGAAAATGGCTACTCATCTCAAAAAAATAATAATGAGGGAAAAAAGAAAAGCCTTCCAGTCAAAATTCATGAAGTTAGTTTTCTGAAACTAATTTCTTTTGTCTACAGCGCATTTCTATAGCAAGTGTTTATTTAAAATCCAAAAAGAACTAGCAAAACTTTGGAGGTAATGGTTTGCAAATAGTATGAATGTATTTTTCACTCTTCCAGCTATCAGATCATCTTGGGTGAGTTGGACTGAAGCTGGGTGATGTACATTGATCGCAGGCTGGGAAATCACTGTCTGGAAAGAACCTGAGCTCAGGAGACATTTTTATTTAGTAAAACACTGGGACCCATGCTTAAGAATTCATGTGCTAAACTGAAATGGCCTAAGAATTTGCCCAGTGGTTTCCCTAATCTGTGTTCCAGTAAATTTCACCTTCCAAATGCTAATAAACTGCAGCCTCCTGGTATCATATGTTAGTTAAGGTGCTCAGGTGCCTTGGTATAAAGGAATCTACAGAAAGATCATTAGTCTGCTTACGTTCAGGAAATAAGTACTGGTGTGCAACTCTCTAGATTCATGCCTGAACATGTCTTGTGTGACAAAGCCTAAATATTCCATGCAACTAAGAGAAGAAAAGAAAAAAGAAGAAAAAGGCTGCCCTCCACCCCCAAAAACCTGAGATTTAGAAATGTTGCTGACATGTAACTCTTCATACAGTGCAAAGATATCTAAAGCCATAAGCATGCTATTTTTTTCTTGCACCTCTATAAAGCATTGTACAATGCCATCAACTTTTTTACAGACTCCTAGAAGCAAATTTTGTGTTTTTTCTATAATATATATATAAAAGAACAAATCAATTTAAATACAACCTTCAACAATTACATCCTGGCAGAGCTATTTTGTGAAGATCAATATGTTGCTCTTCCTTGATAATTTTGAAACAAGACAGATTCAGACTTGAAATACAGTGAAGATTTTTAAAAATGACAGTTATTAACTATGGCAGGTATATATTGCCAATGTTGCATTATCAGATTTTGTGGTGCATCCTCTATCAATGGTCAATTTAATATCATGAATAAATAGTTTTCTGACATAGTCTCACTGAAGGGTGATTTAATTCAGGGAAGTCTTTTTGCTTCTATTATATAGATCAGACGATCACAGTAAACACAGGTGAATTACATAGCAACAGATAAGAAAATGCATGCAGTTGTACCTCAGAATACAGTGCATTTTCCGTTGTTAGAGTTAATGAAATGCTTGTTCCAAGACATATATACATATATAGTAAATAGATTTTTATTTTTTAAGAGGTTTTGGTTGTAATTATCACACTGATTTAGGTGAGTCAAAAGATACGTGAATGAAAAAGAAAAATGCACAAACCTCATTGTTAGGTAAAAATAAATTCCCTATCTCCAACCTTTTATAAAAATATCTGTGTGTTATATCTAGTGGAAGGTGGCATTAAATAAAAGAAAAACAATGATAAAAATGGGGTCAGGTCACCCATATCAAAGTGCAAATCTTCACATAATGACTAATGCAACACATCGTTATCATTTTAGGCATAGAGTATTCAGAGTTCCCCAAAGTAATTAGAAATTATGGTGTAATTGACTATTCCATATCTTTAGAAAGATATTAGTCTGACTCTTTAATAAAATCTGCATAAATTATATTGCAAGAACATCCTAAACTGCATGTTGTGACTTTAAAAATTTAATTTATATAACAAAACGTATGACCACTAATTATTCTTGTAAGAAATTATCAGTACAGTGAAATTGTGTATTGTTTGAACTAGAAAAGAAATAATTCTGTATCTGAAAGAGCTGTGTTATTCAGGTGTTTGTTCTCCTGTTTTAAATGCAAGCAATCAGTGGGATTTGCCCTTTTTCAGAACTCCTTAAAGAATTAATTTTATAAATGACCTGTGACAAAGAGGATAATGTAAGAACCTATTGCTTGCCACAGTTCACTGGCAGATATTCTGCTGCCAAGCCATAATTTAAGAGTACAAAAAGAAATCATAGGAAGGTTTTTATAAGACACTAGTGGTAGTAGCTAGCTCCCGCTTGGGCATTTGAAAATTTTCTTCCAATCCATTTTCCACTTAAGTCATTGATGCATCTATATTTTTACTATTTCTGATACTAAGTATAAAATTTCATGTGAGACAGACATGTGCCCTAATGGCCCTAATCACACAGCCACTCATCAGTGACTGATGTAAGGATCCATCGCACTGTGGTTGTGTCTGATTCAGAACTAGAAGGAGGATTTGGTTCCGGCTGCAGCTCAGAAATGTCACAGAACAGCTGTTTTTCTGAGATTTTTTTTTGCGTGTTGGGCTCAAAATTTTTGTGAATACTGCTTATGAGTTTTGGGCCCGTATAATTATCTACAAGATCTGGCTAATGAGATGTTATGACTGAAAGGGAAATTTGACTCCGTGCATTATGAACATATATCATAAATTCTGGATTTGTTCCAAAGCTTGCTGTAGTTGGTGGAAGATTTTCAGTTTATTACAGTCAGCCTTGGACTAGGCCTTCTCCTCTGCTGATAGTCCTGCTGAAGAAAGCAATGGAACTCAGAAACTTCAAAAACTGTTCTAAACTAAAATACTTTTTGGAAGCATGGTCTGAGATCTGTTGTCACCGACTAATCTCATTTTTCTTCTTTTCTGTTGCCTGAGAAGATTTCTACCTCCCTTTCCATTCATCTGATAAACATCAGCGTTGTTCACTAAGAATTGGGTTGTATTTCCTGTATTTCTATTTTCTTGCCTTACACGGTAAGTTGGTCCCCCTCTGGACAATATATACAGTACTAGTTAGGATACAGAAAAAAGAAGTCATCCCTACCTGGTTGTGACCAGAATCTTTATCTTATCTGTCTCAATGGGGAACAGTAGATGGGCAGTAAGAAGACACATTTTAAATGGACTTCTTACAGGCATTTCTTTTCACAAGTACCCCAAATCCTACCAACTTGCATGGGTAAGAGAATTGGACATGTAAATCACATCAAATAAATATATAGTGTAATGTAGTGTGGTATGCTATGCTTTCCTATGCTATGCTATGCTATAGTGTTATTTATGCAAATCCTGACTGTCACTACACTCCTAAACTGCTCGGAGCCTTTGGTAACTTGTAGCAAGTCAAGGGGTAAACAAGGAAATTTGAGATGATGAGGAAAATTAAAGACCATATCAGACACAGATGACTAGAATTTCACCTCAGCCTATTCCAATACAATGCCTGGTTCAGAGAGAGAGTTATCCTCAAATAATATAGTTACTGAACTATGACCAGCACAACTCTGATCTAGAATTGAAGTGTGCTATCAACATAGGTAAATCATATCAACTCCAAATACTTGTGCACTGATCTAAAATCAGTACCTCAGATTGTTAGAAACTATCTGCCTGCTTCTTGGAGAAAATTGTACAAATCTGAGTTAATCTTTTTGGAAACCAGTCACCAAATATCATTCTGTGAGGAATAAGTCTTAAGTTTTCCAGCACAAAAGGCCATTAAAATGACAAAGCAACAGAAACCATGTGTTATTCAGAAACATATTCCTTATGGTTAGTAGAAGAAATCTGTGACATATCTGACTTTTTCCAACAGAAACTGTGAAGGCATTTTTTAGAATAGCATGTAGTAAATTACAGTGGTTTGAAAATCACTTAGCAAACTGTCTAGAACCTCTAAAATTAGTGAATATCCAACCTTTTTTCAAGAAAAGAAATAATAGAAAGTAATTGTTAAGCTATCTGTTTTTCTTCCTTCCCTCATGTGCTGTACAACTCCTAAGGAAGCATCAGTTTATAACAGAGAAAGTAAAGAGTATTGGTAAAGACATTGGACAATGATCTTGTTTAAATGACCAACAGGAAGAGGACATTTGTATGTCTGAAGTAGTCAACAGTAGACAGTGTCATGAACAAATTACTTCATAAAAGTGGTAAGGGCTACTGTTTAATTAATATGTTGAATGAATATCTCATCAGATTACTTCTTTTGCAATGACAGTAGGGATGAGTTGCTTCCCCTCCAAAGTAATTTCTTCTCCTTACAGTGAAGACTGTCCAGTTTCTGCTGTAACATACTCTCTTCACAAGCAAGCAACGGGCACCAGGTTATTCTGTAGCCAGGATATCACTATCAGCTACTAATCTTCACTGGAGGCTGAAATCACCAAACAGAAGACAAGCAATGAGAAAGTTTTAATCCAAAGAAGGGGACAACAGTGATTGATTCTTGTGGTACGACAAACCTTGAAATCTGTTGTTAATGACTAATCTGCAGTACTTTTTGAGGAATACTGGTAATCAAAGAAAGTTTCTGAAGTTCTCTGCTTTTGGACAGCATGGGCTATCAAAATTACCTTTTCACTGGTGCTTGCTGGAAACACTATTTATCTTTTTGTTGTTTAATGACTGGGTGTCTGCTTCTTAATGATTTCCTTACTGAGCTATTGCAAGTCTTTGTACTTAATGTATGAGTACAAAGTTACTTAAAAGTCTCTATTGATTAGTGGCCCTGATTTCCTTCAAGAGTTGCATTTTACAAAAATGAAAAAATTAACTGTAACATTTTAGTGAAAACAGGACAAGTCCCAGACGTCATGATCATTAGAACAGAATCTAAAATATACTTATTTATTCTTCCCAGAATACAGAAACAGCAGCAAAAGAAGAAGCTCAAAACGGAAATACACATTAAATGAAAAAAAAAGGAAAAAAACAAAGAAGAAAAAATGCGTCTTAATAACATTTTGGAGAGTAGGGATAAATACAGCTCACTTGTTCAGCCATATCTTAAATTAAAGTTCCTTTTTATAAGGCACTCAAATATGATAGTGATGTTCGCTTGAACAGAACTCACGTAGACAGATTTGAACTGTTCTTGAAGTGGAAATGATTGATGATGTCTGCTATTACATGAAGGATGGGTAAGTGGCTGTGAATGCCGTTTTATTGACAGCGCTTGAACCTTGACTGATCTCAGAAGAAAAACAATGGATATATAATGTCACTTCATCACACAAGGAGCTTTCAAGACACTTCATAAATGATTTGTAACAATGTTTTACCACATGAATTTCAGATGCTGCTTTACTATTATTTATTTCTTGTATTCAAATGCAGATAAATGCAATTAAGCATTGATTAACTATTCATGTTTATTGCTTAGAAAACTAATGCCTTTTGAGAACAAATACCATATATTATTATTTTAATATGTACTTCAGAGACTAAACTTTTGATGTGTGCTTTCCAGCAATGACCACTACCAGCACTCAATTGCTTTTTACACAAAAGCCCTTTGATACAATTCTGACAACATAAAAAAAGGATTAAAGTGAAAATTACGTTAACTTCTTCTCAAATGAATATATCAGCGCACCAGTGCTACAAATGTTACTACAATCAAAAAGAAGACAATTGTTTCATTAAGGTGGCCATGTTGGTTTTTGCAGTATTATTTCAGCTATTAGTCATGACTGAAAAAACTGATTAGAAAGTTACAGGAGCCCTTTTTTAGGTAAGAACTAGGCTATACAAAATTAAGTAGCATAACTTGGGGCATCTAAAAAAGTCATGCCCTAAGTTAACACCCTCCATCCATGCTAAGCTTCATTTGAATCAAATGCTAAGCTGTTTAAATTTCTCTTACAACCTTTCAAAGCTCAGTTAGATTTTGCTTTGTCTTAATTTGTCTTTAGTCCATGCAATGGACTCTAGTTGTCAGAAGCTTATTACAACCAAGTCAGCTGGCCATGACCCAGAGGATGAAGCAGATGACTGGTAGAGAAGGTAACCTTCTCAATGCACTCGAGCTAAATTATCTTCGGTCCCCAGCCAGACTCTTAACTGCATGTACAAATACTGGACATACAATGTCAGCTCCTGCTCCATATCATAAACGCAGTATCTTGCACTTCTGAACTAGTAAAGCACTATTCCTAATGTAGTCACAGCGCCTAAAGGTTCATCCACAGAAGAAAAACTTGTTTCAGTTAGTTATCTTAAATTTTTTAATGTTATTGGTTAGGATTTTTACTTTAGCCAGTCAGAGTTAATTTGGATGAGAAAATGCTTAGTATTTTGTCAGAAAGTCTTTCTTTTTCCTTGCTTCCTAATTCCTTTCCCTGAGGGACATTGATTCCAAATTATTTCAGGTATCTGGTGGAGTTTTTATTGAATAAGAGCTTTTGCTTCAATTTTAAATAAAGTTTTCAGAAGATTTTAATCTTTTTATGTCACTGAGATTTAATCTGCACACAAAAATGCTTCAGTTTAATTTAATTTAACATTTGTTAAAGCTGTAGATATAGATCCCTACCTCTGTCCTCCCCATCTAATCTCTGGCACAGTTCTGGCTCATGCCAATGAGCTCCCTCCCAGACACTACCTGAGCATAGTTTGGAGGTTATTATGGGCTAAATGCCATTCTTACTAGGTAGTACAGGTGACACCACCTTTTCTTCCCAGTTAGGAAGCATGGTGAGAGGGAAAATGTAGTGCATTTTATGAAAACAGGTGACTGGCTCATTTCTAGTAATGTAGATGTAACCTATAGGAGAAATTAGAGATTTAACATTGGAGAATTTAGATAAAACTTTCTTAACCTTATATTGATGTTGAAACGAGACTGTGTTCTAGAGAGTGACTGTTTTTACAGTATGTGAGAATGCAGGGTTCTTTCCTGACTCTCACTCAGCCTTTACTATTGAAGTTTGCTCAGTATCAAAGTGATCAGGTTTTAGGTTTTTTGGTTTGGGTTGGGTTTTTTACTTCTTGTCAGAGCTATGAATTCAGTCTCAGATTAGAAAATTGGTCTATTCTGTCTCCTTTTTCCTGGACTCTCATCATCTGTAATAAGGATTCTTGAATCAGAATCAAATATAACAAACAAAAATAACATCTACATGAAATGGAGTAAAATCCAACATCTTCTATAGCTGAATTAGTACTCTAGTGTTAGCTATTGTAAAAGCCTACTTTAGGCAGGAGAGTAGTCATGATTTACACAAAGAATAGCCAATATCTTAAATAACAAGCTCCACGTTGACAGCCACTTTTCTGACTGTAATCACAGTTTTCAGCAGTCCATTCTAACACTTCTGACAGAAAATTCACCTAGCAGATTGAATTTAATAAGGCAAGAACATTCATCTTATTCTGAAAATATCACTTGCAGTGCCATCAGCATTCATGTTAAAGTGATAACAAAATTCTGCCTCTGATAGCATTTCATTGTATTTCATAGTACATAAAATACACCAGAGGCAGGAAAGATTCTGCAAGGTTCACAGACATAGGTATAGTGATCAATAAAAATCAACACATTCATGAACACCTGTATGAAAAGGACACAGGTTTTACCATTGTACTTTCCTGTCCCTGCTGTAGTCCCTGGATAGTGCTGGTACCTGAGACTGAAACAGGTGAGCAGCTACTCTCAGTGACCCAGAAAGGATGATGAGAAAGAAATTGGGTGGCTATCTAACTACAGAAGTTTTGGTTTATAACCCCTTCGGTGTTTATTACCTGACAGGGATAGCACCTGACGCAGCCTTTCCCCCTCAGTATGAATGATCCTAAAGTGATGCAGTTTTGGCATCCTCGATCTATTAACCCAGATTTAGAGTGAAGAGAATGGAAGAAATGCAGAACCATATTATATAATTTGAGGCAGGGTACATGATGGTTGCCACAGTTGGATTGTTCAACAGACAGTTCCTGTACCTGAGCAACAGCTAGAATCACAGCTTCTCCATTGTGCCCTATATTCTATGAAACCTATTTCTTTTCCAGCTTGAATATCCACTGAGGGTTAGGAGAGTGCTGTTTAAAATTCATTGTATACTAAGAAGTTTTCCATGCTCTCAGCTTTCTAAAACACTACAGGTTTGAAAGGAAATAATTCAGTGTGATAAGTGGTTTTATGCCTCATTTTATGTATACAGAGTGTTGTTAGAGCGCTCACCTGAAATACAGGTGCTTTTTTAAAGTGTCTGTTTTAAAGTGTCTTGCTGTGTGAGTCCTGATACATAGTACTGAAGAGATACTTTTTTTGGAACATCAACCTCAAATTAGGTAAGAGTTTATAACGCTGATCTTAACTGAACAGCTTTCAAGTCCCGATTTATAAATTTGTCATTGGTATCCCAAGTGCAAGGAAGATTTGTAAATCAAAACTTTGCGTTTAGGATTTATTAGCATGATCAAAAATGTGTAGACAAAAATGCATTTTACTGACTTACAGAGCTAGGTTTTAACTAGAGACTATGTTTAAAATAATAATTTCTAGATCAAATTCTTCTGTGGGTTTTACCATGAGGTTTTTATAAAACCTAGGGAAAATATATTATTCAAACTTTTAAAAGTGTCCATTTTGGGTATACAAACAAAACATCAACAGGAAAAAAATTCAAGCATCTATGATGTCCATTTTGCCCTTTATCTGGCCAATTTATGGGAATATTTTTTCATATCTTTTAAAATCTTTATATAGTTGTTAAATCTCAGTAGTATTAGAATGATATTATGAAATATATATTGTCTCTTATTAAAAAAAAAAATCATTGTTGTAGTCAATGACTAAATATTCCCAGATCAAATCAGTAGTCCTTGCCTTCTGTATACTACCTGAATATCAGCATTAAAAGAGGTTTTTTTCCTGATTGTAGAACTACAACTGATATATAGCAAAATTAGGAACTTTAGCAAAAGGAGTCTTTAACTACTTCAGCACTTGTTTGTTCTTAGGATTTCTACCTATCTTGCACTGTGATTTTGTCTTTCTACAAAGTTTTCTGGATTCCTATGAGTAGCACAGTAACTTCCACTTATTCCAAATAGTAAGTCATAGTATCATAGAATGGTTTGGGTTGGAAGGGACCTTCAAAGATCATCTAGTCCAACCCCCGTGCCATGGGCAAAGGCATCTTTCACTAGATCAGGTTGCTCAAAGCTCTGTCCAACATGACTTTGGACACTTCCAGGGATGGAGCACCATATCATTTCTGAGCAACCTGTACTGCTATCTCACAACACTCATTGTAAACACTTTCTTCCTTCTATCCAGTCTAAATCTACCCTCTTTCAGTTTAAAACCACTGACCCAGCATGCATTGCTGGCTCATATCCAATTTTTCATCCACCAGTATGGTGGACATCAAATCCTTCTCCACAGGGCTGCTCTCAATCCATTCATTCCCCAGTCTGTACTGATATTGGGGATTGCCACAACCCATGTGCAGGACCTTGCACGTGGCGTTGTTGAACTTCATGAGGTTCACATGGTCCCACTCCTCAAGCCTGTCAAGATCTCTCTGGATGGCATCCCTTCCCTCTAGTGTATCGACTGTACCACTCATCTTGGTGTCACCCACAAGCTTGCTGAGGGTGCACTCAATCCCACTGTGTCTGTGTATTGGTTTTGTGTGGCAAGGTTTTGGTAGCGGGTGGGGTTACAGGGGTGGCTTCTGTAAGAAGCTGCTGGAAGCTTCCCCTGTGTTCGACAGAGCCCATACCAGCCGGCTCTAAGACGGACCCGCCGCCGGCCAAGGCCGAGCCAATCAGCGATAGTGGTAACGCCTCTGTGATAACATTTTTAAGAAGGAAAAAAGTTGGGACGGCGGTATTCGGCAGCCGGAGAGAGGAGTGAGAACATGTAAGAGAAACAACCCTGCAGACCCCCAGGTCAGTGAAGGAGGAGGGGGAGGAGATGCTCCAGGCGCCGGAGCAGAGATTCCCCTGCAGCCCGTGGGGAAGACCACGGTGAGGGAGGCTGTCCCCCTGCAGTCCATGGAGGTCCACGGTGGAGCAGATATCCACCTGCAGCCCGGGGAGGACCCCACGCCGGAGCAGGTGGGTTCCCGAAGGAGGCTGTGACCCCGTGGGAACCCCGCGCTGGAGCAGGCTCCTGGCAGGACCTGCGGATCTGTGGAGAGAGGAGCCCACGGAGCAGGTTTTCTGGCAGGACTTGTGACCCCGTGGGGGGCCCACGCTGGAGCAGTCTGTGCCTGAAGGACTGCACACCGTGGAAAGGACCCATGCTGGAGCAGTTCGTGAAGAACTGCAGCCCGTGGGAAGGACCCACGTTGGAGAAGTTCGTGGAGGACTGTCTCCCGTGGGTGGGACCCCACGCTGGAGCAGGGGTAGAGTGTGATGAGTCCTCCCCCTGAGGAGGATGAAGTGGCAGAAAATAACGTGTGATGAACTGACCGTAAACCCCATCCCCGTCCCCCTGTGCCGCTGGGGGGGTGGTAGAGAATCCGGGAGTGAAGTTGTGCCCGGGAAGAAGGGAGGGGTGGAGGGAAGGTGTTCTGAGATTTGGTTTTATTTCTCATTACCCTACTCCGGTTGATTTGTAATAAATCAAGTTAATTTTTCCCCAAACTGAGTCTGTTTTGCCCGTGACGGTAATTGGTGAGTGATCTCTCCTATCCTTATCTCGACCCACAAGCTCTTTGTTATATTTTCTCTCCCCTGTCCAGTTGAGAAGGAGGCGGAGTGATAGAACAGCTCTGGTGGGCACCTGGCATCCAGCCAGGGTTAACCCATCACAGTCTGTCATTGATGAAGATATTAAATAGTTTTGGTCTCAGTATAAACCCTTGAGGGACACCACTGGTTACTGGTATCCACTTGGACATTGAGACATTGACTCTTTGAATGTGGCCATCCAGCCAGTTCCTTATCCATCTAACAGTCCATCCATCAAAACTATATCTCTCCAGTTTAACAGCAAGAATGTTATGGGACATCATACCAAAGGCCTTAAAAATATCCAGGTAGATAACATCAGTTGCTCCTTCCTTGTTGTGCTGGTTTTGGCTGGGATTGAGTTAATTTTCTTCATAGGACCTAGTATGGGGATATGTTTTGAATTTGTGCTGAAAACAGTGTTGAAAATACAGAGATGTTTTCATTACTGCTGAGCAGTGCTCACACAGAGCCAAGGCCTTTTTGCTCCTCACACCGCCTCACCAGCGAGCAGGCTGGGGGGGCACAAGGAGCTGGGAGGGGACACAGCCGGGACAGCTGACCCCAACTGACCAAAGGGATAGTCCAGACCATAGGATGTCATGATCAGCAGATAAAGCTGGGGGAAAAGAAAGAAGTGGGGGAATGTTCGGAGTGATGGTGTTTGTCTTCCCAAGTAACCGCTACTTAGCACGCTGGAGCCCTGCTGTCCTGGAGATGGCTGAACTCCTGCCTGCCCATGGGAAGTGGGGAATGGATTCCTTGTTTTGCTTTGCTTGCAGGTGCAGCCTTTGCTTTACCTATTAAACTGTCTTTATCACAACCTACAAATTTTCTCACTTTTACCCTTCCCATTCTCTCCCCCATCCCACTGCGGGGGGGAGCGAGTGAGCAGCTGTGCAGGGCTTAGTTGCCAGCTGGGGTTGAACCACGGCACTTGTCTACTGATGCAGTCACTTCATCGTAGAAGGCCACCAGATTAGCCAGGCATGATTTGCCCTTGGTGAAGCTGTGTTGCTGTCTCTAATCACATCTCTGTCTTCCATATGCTTCAATATAACTTCCATGAGGATCTGTTCCATGATCTTACCGGGTACTGAGGTGAGGCTGACTGGTCAGTAGTTCCTAGGGTCCTCCTTTTTACCCTTTCTAAAAATTGATGTGATATTCCCTTTTCTTCAGTCACAGGGGACTTTGCCTGACTGCCATGACTTTTCAAATATGAAGGAGAGTGGCTTAGCAACTGCGTCAGCCAATTCCCTCAGGACCCTGGGATGCATCTCATCAGGTCCCATGGACTTGTGTATGTTCAGGCTTCTTAGGTGGTCTTGAACTTGATCTTCTCCTGCTCCTAGTAAGGGCCCTCTATCCCTGCTGTTGTATTATTTGCAAACTAGAACAGATTATGATTCTGCAGAAAAAAAATTTAAAATGCCAAAGTACTTGCAGTATTCCATGCATTCAGTGATCATTTCTTTGGTTCCTTTTTTTTTCCCCGCCTTGTATATTTCCACTACTGGCAAAGATGACAGCAATTTAGAAATATGAAACATTATTAATTTCTAATTGTATTTATCACACTAACTAGATCCTAAATACCAACAAAGAATGAGTATACATTATGGTAGAAACTGTACAAATACTTCAGTAGTTTCGAAGAGATGACATGTTGAATAGGCAGAACAGACTGAAATACGGGAGAGGTATAATACTCAAGTAGGAACTGTAGTGTTTGACGGCAGCAATGTTGTGGTTAGGCCATTTATTTTTGTTTCATTATTTATGGAGTGTAGTGAATTAGTTAGGAGGGGAGTAGTTCTATAGAAAGGAAAGGGGAAAAGACATTCTAGGGCAGAGGAATATGCCAAAGAATTACACCTTGGCATGAAGCAAAAATTCTTTTAGAAATACAATATTAGAAAGGCACTGGGTTGAAAGCAAAACCAGAATTCTCAAACTTCTGTGTTTCTACTGATTGGAATACCTTTTTGACCCTTTTAAATCTCCTTGAAAGACCATGTGATATGATAAGGGGAAGTTGTTATTTGTGGAGTTCTAGAGTTAGAGAAGCCTTGGTAGAGAAGGTGATAGATAGATAAAGTAATGATAGTTTGTTCTTAAGGTACGCTGTGAATATAGACAACTCTGGACATTTAACTAGCAAAGAATACTGAATTTAATTTACTCCTGTAATAATAGCCAGAGAATTAGAGACAGAATTCCATTTTAGCACCCATGTATAGTAACCATGAATATCCGGAGCAGACAATGTATGGTGAGGTTTATGTCACAGTGGAAAGAATAGGTGTAAAAGTGAGCCAAGAAAATTTCTTCAGCTTTACTTCAGTTCCAACAGGAATACTGGATTTATAACCAACTGATTTGTAACCACAGCAATACAACCAATGAAAACCAACATGGATTTATTAGGTCCTCTAACAAATCTTTTGAATAAAGGAGAAACAGTAAATCTAGAGTTCATCTGACAAAGGACAGCTGATTCTAGGTTGATTACACAGTTAATATAGAGAACTAGGAATTTGGAGGCAAAGTTTACAACATCCTAAGTGTCCAGTTCTGGGCATCAAACTTCACAAAAGATAAAGATGGTGCTGATTTGTGGTCCAGAGTACAGCAGGGAGAATGATCATAAGTTTATAAATGATTGCCTGTGAAAAGAAAATGAAAGACTTATGTCTCTCTAGTTTACAGATGGACACAGAAGGAGAGAAAAAATGAGACGACTATGCAAATGTGTAAAAGGCTACTGTCATAAGGAAGAGAATAATCAAAGGTAATGAGAACAAAGACTGAGAGGTTTAATTCACAGTCAGGGAGATTGATTTAATTTGAGAAAATCTTTCTAGTAAGAAGAACAGTGGATTATCAGAGTGGATTGCCTGAAGAAGTTGTGGAAAGATTCTCATCATTTATGAAGAGGCTGCATAAACTTTTGTCAGGTGTCACATAGATATGTAAGTCATGTCCGGAAGCAGAAGACCAAAGTGGATGATCTTCTGATGTCAGCTCTACTATTCCATATTTCTACATTTTTCTATTAGCTAATAATAAAGCCAAATGTTCTGATAAAATTATATATTGAATTAGATATACTCCAATACATATTGAATTAGGGATGTATATCTATAGAATGCTTCCAATAGTGAGATAGTGAGTTATTTACATTAAGATATGCAAGCTGGGACGCTTAGGTATATCTAAGCCAAACTGAACTGAATCTCCTATAGCCCACATTGATCTGGTCAAGAAGTCTGTTGTCTGCATTTTTCTCCCCCTCCCCCCCCATCTCTTTTTATTCTATCAATTTATCCTTCAGTGGAAGAAAATACTCCTGATTAAATTTCTGTGAGAGAAGTTTTGATTTGGGCTGATCCATACTTCCTTTTTAAAAATCTTATGTTGGAAAATTTCTAGCTGTTTCTGTCTACAGGTTAATGTGATCAGCTTCTTCTGTTTGATTTTTGTAGGAACATTTTTGTTGTGCACTTTCCTGGAGGAAAAAATACATAGAAGAGGAAAGAAAAATACCCTATTACAAATGTCTACAAACATTTTTTCATATTTCAAGATCTCTGAATTATTTAAAAAACGTGTCTCTGGTCTTGAAATTATTAATGTATTTCCTAAGCCTTGTACTCTTTGTGCTTAATGAGGCTGACCATACATGTAATGCTAAAGCTGTGTAAAGATTTATGGAACTGAGATCTACCTGTACAGTTTTATCTCTAGAGCTAGAACACTGAAAGTTGCTTAAGATTGCTTACTTACATGACACTGTAATTTCAGTGGAGAACTTGAATTTCTTATCACTGCTTCTCCCAGGGTTTTTTTTAAGTCTATTTGGAGAACAAAATGTAGACTACAAACAGACATCACAGATTTTTTTTTTTCTTTTTTTTCCCTCCTATAAAACATCTTACATAATTTAACGGATAGAGTGCCAGTACTGCAGATGATAATATGGTTATAACACTGCAAAGGTTAAAAAGGCAAATATTCTCTCTTAAAAATGGTCAAAGGAAAAATATAATCATATTGCCTGCTTGGGGTAAGATGTTTCCATGATGAAGTGCAACAAGTGTCAAATTTCTGCCCTGAATTATCTGTAGAGAAGATGCTTTTTGTTACAGCTGTGATTTCTGTTAGTTAAAAAAAAAAAAAAAAAGCTTCAAGATCTCTAAGACTGAAAAATCTGTTTTTCAATCTGGTAAATAACAAAAATTATTTCTAATTTGTGAAAATGAACATATAAATTTAACAATGTTTTGTATCAACACTAGTTATAATTTCATAGGCAAATGCCAGAATTTGCAGTTACCAAAACAGTGTAAACCAAATGATAGCTGCAATATTGGTTTACTTTGAAAACTGCTTACTTGGTCTGCTCTGATCCTTTTGCACATTTTATACCACTGCCAAAGTAGGGTGACTAGTTGCTCTTTCCCTGCAGATATTTTTAGTATATTTTTAAAGTTTCCCTTTGCAATACATTATCTACCCAGAAGGTGATAAGAAAATACAATTTTCTTCTATCAATCTGCAAACCAAATGCTTCTAGTTAAGTTGCAGTATTATGAGAAAAAAACACAGCTTGCACCTACCCACTTAGTTCTTGGATACTGGAATGATGAACTGTAGAACCATAAGGGCATATAAAATTTTAAGTTGCCTCAAAACCTTTAACTTCTCAGCAATGACCTAAGAAAAGTTTTCTGACTTTGTTTTAAGGCAAAAGATATTATTAACCTTTCAGAAAACAAATAGTATTACTTTCATTTCCTCTGTAGGAAATAAGTTTAGCCATTAATAAGACTTTCCTGAAAGGAAAAGACGTTAAGAGTTGAAAAATCTTTAGATTTTAACTGATAGGAGTTTCTCTTGAGGAAAAAAGAAAAAAAGAAAAATTAAAAAAGACAGTATTTTGTTACTGACTAAAAATCTTATTAATCAATACCAGCCTCCAGGTAGGAGAATTGCAATTAATTTATATTTACAATTATAATAATTGAATATGTAAATTAATTTATCACTTCAATTAACAAAGTAGGGAAGTTCACAAACTGGTATTGCATTTACATCTCATTACGTTGAGGATTATATATGATTTTAGGAAACTCAGGTTAAGGCAGCAATTATAAAATATTCAGGAGATTCTAACAACATACATAGAACCAATTTAGTTCCTTTTTTTCAACTGTAGTTGTAATTCAGTTGTACTTTTCTTTCAAAAAAAGCAGATATATCTACCATTCATCATAATTTCTTAACAGGTATTCTGATTTTATGCCCCAAACAGGTAAGACTTGTCAGTGTTCACCTTGTGATTGCAGGAACCTTTGTTACTGTCCATACAAACTGAATTTTGAACATCATAGCATTCAGCTGACACAGCACAACTTCAGGAAGGTTTTATTCCAAACATTGCAAAAGTCATCTAGCACAATTTAAGGTGTTTGCACCGATTCATGAATGCAGCAAGACCATGGTCGAAGCAGGCCAGCCAATACCGTTTCCCCCAATTGAAGATATCACATAGTATGTTCAGAAACTAACAAGGTAAAAGCCCATCTCAAAATAGCCGTTGACTAGAAGTGTACCTTTAGCCAAAATGGATATGGCCAGGCTTTTCACAAAGTTTACTTTCTTATCCACCCTTCTGAAACAGAGAAGTCTCTCTATTAACAAACTGATTTTGAAATTTAAATAACAGGGGCACGGAAAGTTCAAAGGACTTGTCCCAGATTACTTCAGGATTCTCTGTTAAATCCAGGAATTAAATCAGAACCTGGCATCAAAGTTTACTTCCGTAACTGCAATCTAGTCTTCTGGTTTTGCTCTTAAGAAGGAAAGATATTTCTCCCTTATCCTATTGTTATCTTCTATGAATGCCTTGTCAACATTTCCATAGAGGATTTTTTTTTTGCTATATTTTTATTACCTATTCTTTTACATCTAGGAGAAAAGCTGCTGCTGTGACCCTAAGGGCCATTTTGTCTTTAGGAGTCACAGGTAGAATTGTCTCTCTCTCTCCTCTTGCTGGTGAATATTTTAGCTGTTGCTGAATTTTCTGTTTCTTCTCTTCCAGAAGAAAAGTAGCATATCCTTAGCAAGGCATTCTTGAAATAATGTGAACACATTATTCACAGCTTTAATTTTCTACAGATAGTAAATGCATCATTTTGGAAATAACCTAACGGCACAGTAAAAATGCTTAATTTTAATGGCTATCTGTAGGTATCTGATTACCCTCTGTAAAGTATAGGGTAAAACACACAGAGCACATGACAGTTATAAACCCTCAGTAATTGCTGCATATGAATTTTCTCTATTTTAAGGGTTAGGAATTTTATTAAATATGGCTTAGGTAAGCCTCAGCAAATTATTTATTGGGCAATAATCCTTAAAACGAATTTACTTTTGCTGGTGGTTGACCAGTTATAGCTGTTTAACAAACCATTCATAATAAAATAAGTACAGGCATAAATGCTGCATAAACATCAACCAAGCCATTTTAAATTAACGTAATCATCTGTTTATAATACTTGGTTTGATTCAGTGATTATAGCAGTCCTTTACAAGAAAAGAAAACCAGCCAGGGTTTTTTTGTTTAGTTTTATTTTGTATATGTACTTCTCGTAGGTTTGTGGGGAATATACTGAGATAAGGTCACACAATGAACTTGTAAGTCACAGATTTGATGGATGCATATTTTTGCCCAAGATAGGTATATGTTACAGCTGTTATCGGCTACTCTTTTGAAAAATGTCTTTGCAAGGAGGACCTTTTCTTGGCTTCTAAGACTTAGCTCTTCTCAACTTTCACATGATCACTGTGGACAGTGAATCCCCAGCAGCTGTGGTGATTCACTTACCTAATACAAATCTTAAAAGGTAGAGTACTACTGTATTAACTATTTTTAGTTCAGTCTATGAGAAGATCTGCTGAATTTTTAATTTGTTAGAAGATGTCAGATGATGAAATAAAGTTCCATGACACCCTTTGAAATCCTGAATTTTAACCATTTTGATGGATATTTTCCATGGCAAACCTCCACCTCAGGATGACATTTTCTTTTGAAAAGTTCTGATAAAAATAATTAGTTTGTGGAGCTATTGCCGTTGTTAACTGTTTTTTCTAAATTACTCTTGAATTTTGGAGCAGGGATTTGGATTTTTTCAATGGATTTTTCCCTTTAGCAATTTGGGGTGTTTCGTCTGTTAATATCTCTCACAAAATTCTCTAAAACTTTGTGCTTGCTCACATAATTACCTTTTGTGTTCAGGAAAGACAAACTGGAGCAACAGCCTTCCAGATGAGAGCAGGATAGAAGGGAGGAACAGAGCTTTGATATAAGAAAGGTTGATCTTGACTAAAAGACGGAATAAAATTACAAGTTTTAACATCTCCATCATTTCATGTTTCTTTGATTTTCTTCAGCCATCACTGTGAGAAGACTCACTGGGAAAGACAGGCAGGTATCATTCATCCATTTTTACAAACAGGAGAACTAAGAGATTACAAAAGTGCATTTAATTTTAAAAATAAACACACAAACAAACAAACAAACAAAACCCAAAACAAAAAAAATCCACAGACTTCTAATATGATGACTTCTGAATGAAGCTCAAGTTACATGTTCTCCTTTTCTGCAAAGACCAGCTCATGCTTTCTCAGGGACAAGGTGCTCTGGTATACAACAAATACTTTTGCTTGTGACAAGGACAAGGTGCTCTTGACATACAACAAATACTTAAAAACCACTGACTACATCAGTCAGGGTCAGATGGAAAATAATAGTCCAGTCAGTCTTCCACAGTATATAGAAGATACTAATTTTGTAATGGTGAGCTGCCAAAATATGTGAGTATTTGTTTCCTCTGGTGCTTTAGTTTTCCCAAAGTCTTCCCACTACATGTTTAAAAAAGTAATTGTTCTATAGGTATTGAAGTTCATTTAATGCATAAGACTGTAATGCAGAGAGGAGACAAAAAGACAGTTTAAAGTCTGATGGCTTTCAAACTGAATAAAAATAATTAGTAATAAGCTCTTCAGCCATTTAGGTAAAAAGAAGAATGAGCATGGCATTATGAAATGAGAAAGATAATCTAGGTATATTAAAAAATAAAATTGAACAGTGTTGTCACCTTTGAGGATAGAAGCACTGCGGATAATGTGAAAAAAATGCAGGGAAAAAAAAGACCGATGGTTATGTGTGAAGTAGAATGAAAAGAATGCCATGTGCTCGAATTAGATTAAATGGTCAATGTCTTCTCAGGATTTTGAAAGAGCTGGTACTTGAATATTCGGGTTATTCTGAGCTTGATAACATGAGTGACTTTGGAACATTTTTTTTCAGAAAGAATTACAGATGTAAATGGACACATGCAAACATTTTACCCATTCAAATGTTTTATCAATGGCAAACTACATTGCTCTAACATGGTATCTTTCTTTAAAATGACTGGTTTTCTACATGAAGTTAACACAGAGACACTAATCCTGAACCTAGACTTCAGCATATTTTATATAGAGGCACACAGAATTTACTAGTTCATCTTGAAAAGAGTAGCTGATTAACTAGTAGGAAATTTTTGTTCATGCATTCATTGACTAGAGGTGAAGATTCACACAGGTTTTGATAAAGAGAGTGTTTAGAGTGATAAAGGCTTGTGATTAATCTTGTGTTGGAAAGACGTTCCTCAAAGATCACTTTAGAGTCAACCATGTTTAATTTTTTTACCTAACCCAATAGCTAGGAGCATGTTGGTGAAATTTGCTAACGGCTCGCAGTTGGGAAGGCATCAACAGGTAATATAATCTAGATAACTGTGAGGGAAGAAGAAATCTGCTTTGTGAAAGCAAACAAGTTTGGCTTCTGTAGCTTAATAAAATGGAGGCTGAAAGAGAATATCTTCATTTTCTGTGATGATAGTGAATCAGGAAACTTTGGTGGTAGAATGCATGAGTTCAGAGGGAGGCAGGTCAGACTTCCCCCTTGTTATTGCTGATTTGTAAAGATGTTGGGAAGCTGGAAGAAAAAATAGGGACTTATCAAAGAAATTAACAGAGATTTTGCTTTTTGCTGACCCCCAACACTCATGTCTTTGTTGTAATAAGTATTACATAGTCTTGTCTTGTCTTGTTTGTTCCTATGAGTTATGCTGAAATTCAAAAGAGCTTCACAATACCTTTAGCATTGTCTCACACATCCCAGGTGATGTAGGAAGGAACTGAAATCAGGGTGACTGAGCATTGTTATCAGTGGTGGCTGCTCTCACAGCAGGGGTAGCAGTCACACCACACCTCATGGTTAGATGCATCCCATTAAAACACCTCATCTGCCCCTCCTCCTCCTCACCTGCTGACACTCCCCTTTTGAGAATACAAGGCTCTGTAGTTTCCAATTACACGCCCATTTATGAACCAGCATATATTATTAAATTGCAGGAATCACATGTCACTTGATTAATGTTAGGTCAATTATTAATTTTACTTGCACCTTCTGGCATATGTCAGAGGAGATCTCTAGTTTGGTCCTGTGATTCTGTCCCTATTAGTTGTACTACTGGTTGCAGCATACTGCTGTTACCAGCTTCCAAAAGACATTTTTGCCCCATGTTTTCAGTTTCAAAATGACTTAGTATTTTTCTTTCTACAGCTTGCATTTACAGTAAAAATAAATGCAAACACAGACTACAAGTTAAAAAGTACATAATCACAGATCTAGCTTTACTTCAGTTTCATGGGGTTTTCTCACATCCTTACATACATATTTAAAAACTTTCTGAATCGGAACTCTTTAGGAGGATTGTCTAGAAATGCTTATATCATTCTTCAGTTTCAAGAGCAATGTTTTAGCAAGTCTGTTCATCTGGGAGTTAAGTGCCCTTTGGACTATATATTTTTACAAAAGAATACTTCAGGAAAAAAGTATACTTTGACAGCAGAAAAAGGGGTCTTTCGTTTGCTATTGGATGAAGTGAAAGGTATTAGAACTAGAAGAATTAGAGGGTATTGACAAAGTTAACGTGGCATCTCTATCATGAAAATCAATAGAAACATTTGCACTTCAATACCAAGTGGCACTTCAAAGACTTGACTCAGGTAAAGACTTAAAACAACAAGGCAGCATTAAGTGAATTTATCCAAATGGCAGTGTGAATAGTCAGATCTCTCTTACAGATCTAACTTGTTAAAATGACATTCCTGAAGCACCTTCAGGACTCACTGTATTCACTGCTTTCTTATGTTTATCCCAAATATTTTTCAGTGTTTTCACATTGGCTTAAAGAAATGCTTATGGTCATACTGTGTATTGTTTTCTCCTAGAAAGCTGTCCAGAGGGGAAACATATGATTCCTCTTTGGCTTCTATCTTGAGTAATCATTTGTGTCTCTAATAAAGTTATGTAATACGAGGAGATTAAAAAAAGTCTGCTCTTATCAACTTTACAATGTTTTCTGTGCATGTATTTATTTTAAAGCAAGTAATTATGTCTTTGTATGAATACAGTCTGTGAGTATATTATTAGGAAAAACCCTGGAATGCTGTAGAATTGAACATCTAAATCTTATGGTGTCCTGGTTTCAGCTGGGATAGAGTTAACTGTCTTCCTAGTAGCTGGTACAGTGCTATGTTTTGAGTTCAGTATGCGAAGAATGTTGATAACACACTGATGTTTTCAGGTGTTGCTCAGCAGTGTTTAGACTAAAATCAAGGATTTTTCAGCTTCTCATGCCCAGCCAGCGAGAAAGCTGGAGGGGCACAAGAAGTTGGCACAGGACACAGCCAGGACACCTGACCCAAACTGGCCAACGGTGTATTCCATACCATGGGACGTCCCATCCAGTATAGGAACTGGGAAGTGGGGGCAGGGAATCGCCGCTCGGGGACTGGCTGGGTGTCGGTCGGCGGGTGGTGAGCAATTGCACTGCGCATCATTTGTACATTCCAATCCTTTCGTTATTACTGTTGTCATTTTATTAGTGTTATCATTATCATTATTAGTTTCTTTTCTGCTCTATTAAACCGTTCTTATCTCAACCCACGGGTTTTGCTTCTTTTCCCGATTTTCTCCCCCATCCCACTGGGTGGGGGGGACTGAGTGAGCGGCTGCGTGGTGTTTAGTTGCTGGCTGGGGTTAAACCATGACATATGGTTATTTTCATTTAATTAATTTATTTATATACTGTGTGTAGAGTGCAGAGTACAGTATACCGTTTGTGTCACTCTCAGACAAGTTGTCCATGAAGCATACAGAAATCCTGGAGCAGAGCATGATCTCTAGTAGAGCCATCTCTAGTAACAAGCGAGGAGACTCCCACCCATCCTTTTTTCACCCCATTTTCTTATTCTTAACAAGCTGAACTTCTTGGCAGAGCACGCTTCCCTCTTCCCACTTGCTCATGCAGCTTCTGGGTCCAAGGAAGGAAAACTTTAGTTCATCATCTTTATAATAAACTTTGAAGTTAAAAAGGAAACTGTTGCAGTAATGTAAAACTATAATATATTGCCTTCACTTTTTTAAAAAAAGATATGGTTAATTTATTTTAATATTGACTTACTATAATTTATATTTACTATAATTTTATTTATAAATTTATATTGATACAGTATATATAAAATTTGTTACATACTACATTTTAAACCAAAGGAGATGCCATAAAAATATGTATCAAAAGATGAAATTTAAAGTTGAATTTCCTAAATTAATACTATAGTTCTTCTGATACTAATGAATATACTCTGTTACTTACATGGAAGCTTTGGAAATCTTCTAGCCTACCTACCCTGTTGATGCAAAGTTGCCAAAATCTCATGCTCCTCCTAGAACTGCAAGATGGGAAGATGGTGCAGACATCTGAGCTAGCCCTGTGTTACATCTGGAAACAGAATGGGCACATTCAGACAGTGCTTGACCTGATCTAATAAATGCTACCTAGAGAGACTATGAAGAGGCTTATAATAAATAAGTGGAATTATGGGTATATTGGATTAGGTCAGTAAAAGCTCACAGACACTTACAAGTATGATCCAAAGTGTTAACAAATCCATATGTATATGTGTAAGTGTATATTCATTCCTAAATAAAAAGGTGTCAGTAGTAATACTAGAAGTACGTTGTTTACAAAGTTCTAAGAGCAATCCTGCTGGCACTAGAAGTAATGAGCTTTTTCATTGAATCAAGTACAATCATGTTTAGAAACTTTATACAAAAATTGCACAGAAGTTAACTTACATGCTCAACATTAACAGACCATCAAATTTAAGAGTGTGGGGGAAGCCCAGTGGGAAAACAGAAAAAGATTAAATTTCTTGTGGTGTGGAACTGGATGAATGTAAATAATTTAGAAAAAATATTGATATTTCAAGAGGAAAAAAATAAAGAAGATGTCCTAGTTATTATAAATGTAAGTAATTTATAATGGCTATACTCTGGACATGCTTCAAACACTAATCAGAGACTAAAGGTGTATAAATATAGCAGAAGTCTTCCTTGACTGACTTCCAGTGGCAACCACCCGGAGGGAATATTTGATGAAATGATAAAGGAGTTACACAGTTTGAGTTTTGTAATGTTTTATTAAATATGGTTAATTCAGAGTCCTGTATGTTAGCATGCAAGATTAATTATGCAATGGCGACTGGACAAAAAAAAAGAAAAAAAAGGAAAAGAAGCAATTTTTCTGTGAGATCAGTCTTTGCAGAAAATTACAATGAACAATTACTGTAATGCAGATTTCTTGCAAATTCCTCACAGCAGGGAGTTAGTTTCTGAAAGGATACCAAAGTGGATAATGGAATCAAGACTGTGGAGAAAGAACTGCATTGTGTATTTTTACAGTTATCCCTTTTTATTTTGGCTTTTTTTCTAGCACCTAACTAAATATAGACACGTTTAGCTTGTGACAAACTTTTTCTCTACAGTGACTGCTCTAGCTGATCACAATATTCCACTTTCTTTCCTGAAGAGAAATTTGTCATCTATTTGAGGCAAGAACTTTAACATGAAATGTATCCTGCCGTAGAAATTTCCCTTCTATATTTCTATTTGACATCTAACATCCTCACTAGATAAGTGTGAAATCAATCCATCCTTCACTGTGGTTAGTATACCCCTCTTCCATCCACTAAAAGTTTTCCCTGATGTTAATGATTGTTTCAGCTTGTGATCATTTGCTTGATGGTGAACAGAGATGTATCTCCATTACTGTTATTTTTGCAGAGTAATTAAACTGTTGTCATGGTTTAACCCCAGCCAGCAACTAAGCACCACGCAGCCACTCACTCACTTACCCCCCACCCAGTAAGGAAGGGGGAGAGAATCGGGAAAAAAAAGTAAACTCGTGGTAAACTCGTGCGTTGAAATAAGAACAGTTTAATGGAACAGAAAGGAAGAAAATAATAATGATAAAAATAACAATAATAAAATGACAATAGTAATAAAAGAATTGGAATATACAAAACAAGTGATGCACAATGCAATTGCTCACCACTCACTGACCGATGCCCAGTTAGTTCCCGAGCAGCAATCCACCCCTAGGCCAACTCCCCCCAGTTTCTATACTGGACATGACGTCACATGGTATGGAATATCTCTTTGGCCAGTTTGGGTCAGCTGCCCTGGCTGTGTCCCCTCCCAACTTGTTGTGCCCCTCCAGCCTTCTTGCTGGCTGGGCAGGAGAAGCTGAAAAGTCCTTGACTTAGTCTAAACACTGCTTAGCAACACCTGAAAACATCAGTGTGTTATCAGCATTCTTCTCATACTAAATCCAAAACATAACACTATACCAGCTACTAGGAAGAAAATTCTCTCTATCCCAGCCAAAACCAGGACAACTGTCCACATTGGAAGGGAAAATCACACTAAACTGATGTCTTCACTATAAATCATCCCCATGCAGTCAAAAGAGCAGGAATATGCTCTTAAAATTCAGTGGGGTGGAGGGGGGGAATAGGGAGGAAGAGCCCTTCAATTTACCTATGATTTACAGTAAAACCTAATTCTATTTATAGAATCACGTTCTGGAAGTTAGAAGGGCTTACAATATTTTTTTTTGCTTTCCTATACAAGCCATCAGCCTCTGCCACCCAGTACACTAAAGAAAAGTACTAAAACCTGCTTGTAACATTCCTAGTGTTTCTTCAAATTCTGTCAAAAAGTCTAGGACTGCTTTTGCAGTTTCTACCAACGCTATTCACACCCCCCTAAAAATTTGTGGGTTGGTGTTTTATTTTCTTGAAGAGTGAGTTTTCAATGAGATTAACTATCAGGAACCTCTAAAGAGATTTTTGAAAGCTCTTGTTATGAGGACAGAATTCTGTTCACCTGTGATCCCTGATTGTGTCACTCACATTTTGCTTTTCTAGCTCAGATTTCTCAGGAAGGTGACTATAGGTGGTGAACAGAAGTTGGCTTCCCTCCCCCTATATTGTATAGTAACTTTGGTGTGCATATTTATGTGCATAAAAAATAAACCAAAATATATATTATACTAATATACACTTCTCAATTTTCTTGCTGTATACACATAGGTATAAAAAGAAAGAAGATATAGGGTTATTCACTTTTATGACACTGTTGTCTGTAATTGCTTATCTTGGTTCTCTGCCACGGTTTAATTGCATTATTGGTTTAACATCCCAAAAGAGAATATTCCCTAGTTGCTTGACATCAAATTTGTGTTTGCATAACATTTCAATTTAAGTTACTGTTTAAGCACATAATGAGCTCTGCATGTTTTAAGATATAAAACAATAAGATAAAAAAATATAACAATGTGCCTGTTTTGAATACTTTGCATAAGGAAGGAGGGTATGTACTTTGAGTTAATTTCCACAAGGTATACAGAGTATAAGACATACTAAAATGACCCTTTTGGTCTATATGAAAAAGCCACTGTTTTCTTGAAAGTGCCATAACCTCAAGCACATCTACAAACCTTTGAAAGGTCTCTTGTGGAATATAGGCATGAAGAAATTGTATTTATGTTGCATCTTCAAAGTTATCTTTGCTACAGAGACAATTGCAAATGGGTGAGTTGTTTTATTTCTAAATTGAAAGAGTAATTTTAGCTCCTTTTATGTATTGAAACAGCTGGAGACAATAACAAACAAAAATAGCAGAGGCTAACACCCATAGCTTTGCACTGCCCAGCAAGGCCTGATCAGAAGAGAAATCGTGAGGGCTGTGAGGTCTGCTCTTTGCAAAAACCAGGAGTTTGGAGCTGTTTGGTAAACTGCGTGAAGAAGATGTGCAGCAGAATTGCTTAGGTACAGAATATTTTGGAGAAATAGACTCAAAAATACAAATGAGGGAAGTGCCTGCTTTTGATAATTGTATATCTAGGGAAGCAGGGTTTATGTGTATGTTTTTTGCATGAGGTACTTTATCAGTTTCCCCTATTAGAACAATCCTGCTAGATGCCAAATACTGCTAATCATTATGGACAAAGGAACAGTCACGTGCAAAGGGTAAGTTAAAAAGGGCATTGGTAGTGGATGCCTTTTACTGCCCACTTTGCCATGCTAGCAGTGACATTAAACTGTTACAATAACAAACATGATACATTTGTATTGTAATCTGCCATTAGACGGTGATTGATTTCCTTATCCCTCTATGTATATGGCTTCTAGTGCAGTAGAGTCCTTACAAGCACTAGTAAGAACCTCTGTGAAAAGAATAACTATTGTCAATCTGTAGCTGACCTGAATGGCCGTTCATGAGCCTGATCCAGAACTCTTGTATATGATGGAGGCCGCCAGCTTCTCCTGTACCCATGTGATTAAGGACTCCAAGGTTCTTCTTGCATTTTCAACCTTTGATACAGGTAAAAGTTTGATCTCAGATATTGGCTTTATCTATTTCATGTACTATTTAGGAAAGAAAGGAAAATATTTAAAACTTTGTAAGTATATTTTAGAACATGTATGTTGAGAAACAGGCAGATTTAAAGCCTCCTGGGTACGCCTGGGGGCATAGCTGGAGCACTGTCTTCATGTTTTCCTTTTAGTAGCCTTTAAAACTAGGGCTGCTGACACATCATAAGACATTCATTCAGAGCAAACCCTCTTTATGTGTGGCTGATCAAGAATACACTATATGACATTAATAATAAGCTTGTGTAGGAATACTGTTCCTGGGCTTGTGAATCTGGTTATCCCAGCAAAAATTAGGGGAAAATAAATTATGACTTTCTTTAAGCACAGTTTTCATCTGACACTTAGGTCAGATAAACTAGCTGATTTTTGCTGGAGAAAATCTAGTGGTTTATTTACTTTTTCTTCAAGGATTTTATATGATTTAATATAGCTCTTAGGACAAAAAGAAACTGGCATGCTGTGTCACAGAGTGGCAAACTCTTTGAGCAATGCTTGGTAACTCACCAAATGCTTCATAATAAGTCATAAACCTCATCCCAAAATAGTAGTAGAGAAAGAATTAATAACTCTCTGCCTATCTCACTTTTCAATGAAAAAGAAGAAAAAAGATTGTAGGTCACTGCAGAACGTTTAATGTATGTGGCATTATTAACAAGTATTCTGTTAGGTTCAGAATTTATGGGGCAGGGGGGAGGGGGAGTAAAGCTGTGGAGCAAATACCTGCAAAAAGCATGAAGAGCAGGAATGAACTTTCAGAATGGGAATGAACTTTCAGGAGAAGCTGACTTGTATGCAGACTTCCCTTTGGCAGGATTTACGGATGAGCACTGAACAGGAGGACAAAATCAATCTGATTCCCAAAGAAAGCTCTACATAAAAAAATATCAGTTGCTCAATAAAGAAAAGGGAGAGAGTGATGGGGAGGAGTGGGGAGGGAAGCACTCTGCTATTCCTGTCAGTATCTCAAAAATCAGCTTTTATTTCTTCATTGTACCTTACGCTGACATGGGTAAAGGAAGCAAAAATCATCACGGCAAAGATTTCAAGAAACAGTCTACATCATTCAGCCTTCCTGTGAACAGGAACATGGACAGAATATTAAGAAGAAAAAATGCTGTCATTAATAAGCTACAAGGAAGTACATGCATACAGAGTACTTCTACATTCACTCTCCGACCATGAGGATGTAAAGACTTAAGTTACAATATTAAGGACGAAAGAATCTGTCCATAGAAGCTGCTCAGGAAGCATGAGACTCAACGGGGGAGGGAAGAGAGGAGAGGGTGATTTCTCTTGGGCGGGGGGTGGTGGTGGTGGTGGTGATAGTGTTAAGTTTTCAAGGCTGTTACAGCTTCATAACTGTGATCGGCGCTTTGAAAATATACCTGCTAATAACACAGTGTAATACTCAGGTGGATCTGTGGTGTCCCTAAGCTAATTGGTATGAAAAATAATACACATTTTGAGCCTGGAAGAATGAAGAAGTAGTGTAATGGCATAAATCATGTCACAGCAAGCCACCAAAATCATCTACTGTGAGCACAACTTAGAGTTTATTAACTTGAATACGAGTTTCATTTGGTTCCTGTGTCTGACTCCTAATACTAAGAAAAAATAGTCTTAAAAAAGAAAAAAACCCAAACCGCTTTTGGGCAGAGTTTGTCTGGAATTACTCAATTTGACAAGCTTAGCACCAGGTGACAACAGAGGAGCTACCTTGTAGCCATATGAACACCTAAACAAAGCTTACAGTAGCATGCCCCTGAGAGGAAGAAAATGGAGTTGCCTTGTTTTTTCTCCTGATTTTTTTTTCCCCTGTTTTGCTACATCTAGCTAAAAGATTAAATAAAAGAATTTTTAATATAATAAGGCCAATCATTGCAGTTTTAACAACATGGTCATGTGGAGAAAGATCTTTGAAGACATTTTTGTGATGAGTTTCAGAAATCTGTTCTTACTTTCTGAAGAAACAACACTAGTGTTAAGCATCCTGAACACTTTAGATTTTGTAGTAAAAATTATGTGACCTTAAATGGGTTCCCTCGTTGTATTAAAAAAGTGATAGCCTTTTCCCCTGGGGAGACTCTTTTAATTCACATGCAATTACTCTTATACCTGTTTATGTTACAGACTTAAAATGTTCACTGTGAAATCTGTATCAGCAAGGAAACCATTCTGGATTTACTGAACAGACACTAGTAATCCCACACTGCTTGTAAAATTGCTGTATCTGGCCAAAACCATTACAGCTGGCAAGATCAATGAATAGCATTTAGGCCAGACATAACTTAAGACTTTTTAAAGTAATAAATTCCTATTGTGTTTTCTAGCAGAGAAATTCAGGCCTATTGTTAAAGAAAAATCTGATGTATTTCTTATGTTTCTTCAATAGAGACATTGGTCTACGTGTTTAAGTGTTTGTCAGCACTATTCCCTGCTCTGTTGTGGTATGTCACTTAATTTTCTTTACACTCTTTTGCTTCAGTTCTCATAAGAGGCAATTCTCCTAAAAGAGCTGAATGAAATCCCTTGGTATGGCTCCCTGCTGATATTGATACTCTAATAGTCTAAAAGATGCTCTTCCCACATTACCACAGCTGGTGACAGGTCAGGGACTTGCCTTGCTTTTTACTGCTTTCAACAGAAGTCTAAGGCTGTCTCCAACCTGTCTCTTCCATTTTCTTATATTTCTTACATTCCAGTAAGAATGTGATTTATTTATTTACCTACTTAGTGAGTGGGGGAGGGAGGGAAAACGAGCATTCCTTGTGGAAAGAAAAAAAGTTTGGCCTTGAAGAAGATCTGTCTGTTTCACACTTTTCTCATGAACACTCCTTGAATGAAAGGCAATAGATCCACAAAACATTAATGGCCATTCTGGGGGCTTTGTTTCATCCCAGCCAAGCTGCCATGGAAAGACCTGAAGAGGAAATAACTCAGAGTTGTTATTTAGATGTATTTGTTGGGTTTTCACATGTAAGGGAAATGAGAAGAGATACTGCGGTAGGAGCTTAATGATATCTCATGTACCTGTTGATGAATACAACTCTCATGGGAAAATATTTTATCTTCTCTCTTCCTAGTGGAAAAAAAGAAAAAAGTTCAGGTTTTGTGGCTGCTAAAGAGGAAGTTTAGATACACATTTTGAACTGAATGAGACAGGAGAAGTATATATAAAATGTTGTCTTGTATGGGCATATTTTTAAACTTCATTTTCTCAGCCTAAGCAAGAGTAGGAAAGCAAAAAGGTGTGGTAGATAATATTTATGTTATTCATTTCACACATTTAGGGGATAACCTTTACTTGAAACCAAGGAAGCGGTAGGGTATGGTAAAACCTGTATTGATTTCCTTTGGCACTATTATATTGATATCTGATATGTCTGTTTAAATAGCCACACTCCTTGTACCCATACATTTGTTGTAAAGAAATCCAATAATGAAATTTTTTAATCAGTGCTTAGCATATCTTATGAAACAAAATGTGCTTTAATGCAAATTAATTTTATGTTCCACATAATGAGTTTCAAAGATAATAAGATATTAACATGGTTAGAGGACTTCAATGAGATTTACTTGTCAGTTAGAGTTTTCTGAATTTGCCTTATCATGGTATGGACCGGCTCTAGAAACGGTTTAGAAAACCCTGCCTGGATAACATTGGGTTGTTTCCGGATTTTCTTTCTATTAACAGTCTGTGAATAGGAAACATGACTCTAAAGTAAAACAAAGTACTGTGAGAATCTCAGAGCATCCATTGTCACTACAAACTCTAACTTTTAGGGTCTAGCACTGGGTTGGAGGAAAGGTCTGGATTTAAACAGCATTTTAGTCATAAAAATGTACTTTTCCAGATGTTTATTATCATCTCAGGACAATGAAATGAAGTAGCAGATGCTCTGCAAAGTCTCGTTTTGTGTCTGTTTAGATGAGGAAGCTGATGGTCTCAACTGGGAGACAGAGTTAATTCATTTTGCTAACTATAGCCTATGTAGCAGACAAAGTGCTGTAAACCTAGAAGAAACAAGGAAAGAAAAAAGAATGCATATCAGAGGTAACTTTTGTTGTTTATATATAGAAAATATCTCTATGAACATAACTGATGTTTATACTGTGATTTGTCTCTGCTGCTGATAAGAGCAGAGAAGCGACACAATATAAGGGAACCTCCAAATTTTTTTCTGTTTTTTTCTTCAGTTGCATTTGAAAGATTCATTACACAATCCTAGGTAAGCTGTAACAGAAGTGAGTATCTTCTTTCTTAATGCTGCAAATAACAAAACGGTGTGTTATGTGCGTCATCATCCTTTTAGAACTAAATACGCAGAAGAAACTGTTGAGTATATAAAGGCAGCATCAGAAAATGAAATATAATTGTATCGCAAATTGTTTGAAAGGAGGAAGAGTGAGTGGTGAATAGCTTCATCCTGAAAGTCTGTTACTTAGACTAAAACAAATAAAAAAGAAACCCTCACTTCCCAAAACAACCAAACACAAATTGACACATCTTTTATTTTGCTATGCCTGAAATTGCTGACCAGGAGGCAGTGTGGTGACCTCTGCTCTCAGCCGTGATCATGGCATTGAAAAGTGTCATTGTGAGAAATTGGAAAAGCACAGAAATTCCATCAATGACTGAGTGGACACACACAATACAGGATGTGCCTGTTATGGAAAAAATTGACATATTACTTATAAGATAAATGCAACAACAAGGCTGCCACCTGGTACCCTGCTTTTTTAGTTATAACTTTTTTTCTTTTTTTCTTCTGTTCAGATGTTGTATAACTTCTAGTCACCAAAATTTGAACAGTTTTAAACACTGAAAAGAATATATATATATATAAGCTAACACATATGAAGAAGCTAGCTGTATGTGCACTGCTAAGACAATGGCTTGTGGGCTGCACTGGGGTTGTGTAGCACTGTTGTTCATTTATTATTGGATAGTGTGCTGTAACAACAACTTAATTTACAAAGAATAACATATCAGGGACAGCCAGTGGTGGTACTGATAGTGGTGCACAAAGATTTCATTTACAACATTAAGACACAGTATAAATTGTTCATGTATTCCAGGAAAAAGGGTTGGACACATTCTTGTTTAGAACTACCTAAGAAAACCCAAGGGTTTTGAAATGGCATTTTTCAGTCCACATTAAGCTAATATTTGTCTTTTATTTCTGTTATACAACCACAACATTTTTAGATGATATCTAAATAAGAATAAGAATATCCTATTCTTTTTATCATTCATGTCTTGAATATTCTCTCTCAAAATGATAAATATGTTTGCGGTAGTGGTCTTTAATGATAATTACAGAAGACAGATGTTAAGTTTTTGAGATAGGATTATAAAATATGCTTTTCTTAAGAATGAAAGTATAACAAAAACACTTAAAGTACTCTAATCCCTATTAGAAGTAGTTTTCACTGCATCTCTACCTCTTATGGTCTGACACCACTTTTCTTAAGCCTTATAAGAAGTATAAGCTGACTTACTTTTTTACTAGTAGTGCATTTGAGGTGTGTAAGTACATTAAAAGCATGTGTATCTCAGAAGAGTGCTAGATGAGCTCACTTGTCACTCGCTGGTGAAACTCTTGTTCTGCAGCTTAAACCAGTGCTTAAGCAGCACTGCCAAGACTGAACCTCTCCAGTCACATATAATACAGGACAAGAAAATACTGAGGTCTACTTTTTGCAGATGTACCTCAGGCCGCTATCGCTCTGGTTAACTAGTAAAACCAAAGTGATTATAGCCGATTGAATAAAAACCTGACAGTTGTTCAGAACATCTTTCAGTTTATAAAAAGGTAGGAAAATACATGTTCCAGTGTATGGGAAGTCCTTAAAGAAAGGATCAGAGGTACTGATATCATGAATACTCTTTATCTGCCTTATTTTATAGAACTATATTACATGGTGTTTTGGGTTTCTGTGGCGGGGTTTTGGTATGGGGTGAGGGTCCGCAGGGCCGGCTCCTGTGAGAAGCTGCTGGAAGCTTCCCCGGCTCCAAGCCGGACCCGCCGCTGGCCCAGGCTGAGCCCCTCAGAGAACGGAGTTCAGAGGGGAAACCTGCGGTGAGCCTGGTGAGGCAGCAGGCTGTGTCCCCCCAGCCACGGAGGGGAGCGGGGGAGCAGAGGCCCCCAAGATGGCCGCCACTCCATGGAAAGCCCGCGCTGGAGCAGGCTGGGACTGAAGGACTGCAGCCCGCGGAAAGGACCCACGCCAGGGAAGATTGGGAAGAACTGCAGCCCGCGGGAAGGACCCACGTTGGAGAAGTTGGTGGAGGAAGAGTGTGCGGAGTCCTCCTCCCCCTGAGGAGGAAGGAGCGGCAGAGACAAGGTGTGGCGAGCTGACCCCAGCCCCCATTGCCGGGGGGAGGAGGGAGAGAGAACCGGGAGTGGGGCTGAGCCGGGCAGGAGGGAGGGATGGGGGGAAGGTGTTCTAAGATCTGGTTTTACTTCTCAGTATCCTTGTTTTGGTCTGATTGGTAGTAAGTTAAATTGATTATTTTTTCCCCAAGTTGAGTCAGTTTTTTGCTTGTGCCCGTAATTGGTGAGTGATCCCTCCCTGTCCTTGTCTTGACCCACAAGCATTTCTTTATATTTTCTCCTCATCCCACTGTGGCCGCGGGCAAGGAGTGAGCGAGCGGCTGCGTGGTGCTTTGTTACCGGCTGGGCTTAAACCATGATACATGGAGATACTTGGGAGAGCAGCATACCACACCACATACATGAGACAGATTTGGACCTTCAGTCATATTTGCAGGTCATCTCAATACAAGTGTACACAAATACGGTGTAGAAATGGCTTCAGTTCACAACATTGTGTTACTGTAGTCACTGTGCTCAGTTTCTGGAAAATTAATTGGACAGGGTTTGCTGTTATTTGATATGTTTAGTAGTATGAGAGAAATTGGAATACTTACCAAGGGAGGCACCATCCAGTCTGATGTAACATACATCCAGTGTATCATAACATATCATTTGCATTTGGATTCAAGATATCCTGTCTGTAATAACTTCAACTATCAGCTTCATGTTCCTATTCAATTTACTTGTCCTTTCTATTGTCCTACACACGTGGGAAGGTGATGAAAGTCTCTTGATGGAGAAGATACAGTTTAACTTGTCAGATTTCTGATAGGACATTAGTTGGAGGGGCATCACCAAGGAATTTTCCGATCTTGGTAACTCCGATATTGCAGAAATATTATTCCATCTAAAGAGAGGGAAAGCTTCCGACTGACTTGACGGATAATTTATTTCCAAATTGTTCCATTCAAGAGAATATGATTTCTAAAGATTACTTTCAGAGTGAAATATTACTCATTGTAGATTACAGCATGGGAATTTGGCCTATATTCTTAATATTTCTCCATTTTGAAGGGAGGGCGGGAAAGGCTGTAAAAATGGTAAACCTGACCACACCACTGTGATATGTCTCCCAGGAAATACTTTCTACAGACATGAATGTCTAAATGGTGAATCTAAAAAATTTCATTTTTCCTACCCAAACTTTTCAGCATTTGAGTGAGATACGATGCTGTTTGTCATATTTTGATGTATAATGTGACTTATTACACACTTAAATAGCTACATAGTCTGCCTTCAGGGCTCTATTTCACTCACATCAGGTGTTATGTCAAGTGATTCCAGAAGCAGTGAAATAAAAAGTACTAGAAAAAAAGCAGAAAGCTAGTCTGTTCCTCTGTTTTTTTTATAATCACGCACTAAATCTTTTTTGTAGTCAGATATACAAGAGAGCTATTGCTTCCATAGAAAAGCAGTGGAAGCTGAAGTACACACTGGGACAAGTGAGTGCTAGTCATCCACTTATCACTCTCTTGCTCTGTGACCTGAGGAACCCCCGTTCTGTACTTTTAATCTGCTGAATGAAAACCGTTTAACAGCTGATGACAGCTGTTCTGTGCTTCATCCTTGCACTTAAACAGTGAGAAATGCAACACTTCTGTTGTGGTTGCATGTTCTGGATATGAGTGTATAAAACCAAAACAAAGCAAAACAAAACAAAAAGTTTAAAAAGCCTCTGAGTGAACTGGCAAGAACTGATTATATTGTAAAACTGAAGTTTTCCTGCAAAACAAATTTAACTGTACTGGGAACTTCCATCAGAAGATTAAGTGATCCCTGAAAAGATAAAACTGGAATTAATCTGGGGTGAGCTAGTCAGATGGTTAGGCAGTAGCTTATTAAAGTTGTCAGATGACTAGAGATCAACATGTTGTGATGTCACACTCGGAAATACAGAAGAACATGCAGTGTTGGAAGTAACAATTTATTCCCAAATTTGTTGATATTTGCCTTTAAATAACATTGGTTTTGAAGTGGGATAGTTGTTTCAGGACAGATGTAATTTATCATTCCCCTCAGAGCTTCATATGCATAAATACTACCCCGCATGCCAGCCCAAATGGAGGTTCGTTTTTTTAATAACACTGATGTTTTGCAAAGGCAAGTTTCTGGAGAGACTTGGATTGAAACTCCGCAAAATTGAGGATAAGGATATTCCCATTAGTGAGCAAAGAAATTCAGATATTGAAGTTTCTGGACTCATGATGTTGACAATTGCTAGAATTGCCAGTGTAGTTTGTCAGGCATTATCTTGTGTTACAGGTGTGTCAAATATCTGACTAACAGATCTTAGTAGCAAACAGACTAGGAAGCTTCTAAACAGGAAAGTACAGGCATCTGGGATAGGATAGGTCACCAGCACCCTTATAAGTGTGCGACTGCAATTCTCAACCTTTTCAAACTATATTAGTCATCTAATTGTGTGTCCAAATTTAGTTGGTGCATTTTGCATGCATAATTAATTGATTTCCTGAAGATCTCTCCTAATTTTTAATTACTGCTGAAGCTAGCGTTAAATATGGAGCGAGCCAGTCTGCACACCAATTTCCTTTAGAAACTGGATGCAGACAGCTTGTGACAAGCATGAGTATTCGTGGAATACAGAAACTGGCTGCTGTCTAGGCTGGGATGTGTGAACTTGACCACGGGTTCAGGTTAATTCACTTACTGTCTGACTGAAGTGAAGTCATTCGGTCTTAATTGGTTCCTGAGGCATTGCTCAAATATTGGCATAGGAAGGTAACTTTTTACATTTGAAGAAACTCTTCTGAAGCTCTTGCCGTTTATACCTGTAATTATACGAAAATGAAAAAGGATAATACAGAGTGACAGAAACTCTTATCTAATCTGATTTTTGGTGCTGAAATCAGAAACTGGATGACAGTGTATATGCCTTGTTCTGGTGTATATTTCCGTACCTTGTTAATCAGATGAAAATCTTTGCATGCAACAATTATCTGAGCAGCAATACCACTGAGACAAACAGGAGCTTTGCCCAAGTAAGGACTTAGTGATTTGGCCCACCTCTTCCCTTTAATCCATGCTGCTTTGTGAATATGAGGAATTTTTCCTTTAGGTGTACATCCCAAAGCTCCACAGTTCAGTCAACACGCACTGAAAACATTAGTAGCACTAAACTGATGCTCTTTGTGAAAGAGCTTTGCATTTTGCTAACAAAAAGGTCACAAATTTGCTGAATATGTCCCTATTAGCAACACTCTATTTCATACCCCTTTCTCCATTGTCTAACAACAAATGGCTTTAATAATAGCTTTGCTGCTGTGTTCCAATTTTCATCTCAGTCTCTGTTCTTCTGTAGAGCAAATCTTAACAAACCAAAAATGGAGGTCCTACCTCTTTTGTTCTTTTTTGCCTTGTTAAGTTAAACTCTTAGTGCGTAAATTAACTTGAATACCTTCCACTAGCCTTTTCCAAAGCAAAGGAGTAGTGTTGGTCAAACAGGAGACCACAGGAAATAATATTTTTCACTTGTATGGCTGCTGCTTCTTTAACATCCCAAAGCGCTTCACAAAGTTTGACTGCTTTAAAGCTCCTGCATTGTAGGGGGTGAATGTTCAAATCCCAAGGAAGTAAAAATATGGAAAAGGAATAACTGATCTCATCATCTGCAGGAGAGCTGTAGGTAAGGTTTAGTCCATATAATTACCAAATTATTTACATATATTGTATATTCCCAAGACTGAGATTTCTGTACTGGGATGTACTTAAAACAGGCTTTTCTGTTATGCATTTTCTCACTATAATCAAACATGCATTTTGTTTTTCACCACTGTGGTGGTAGATGTTATCAGCAGGGTCATAAAGGGGCTAGACAAATTTGTGTGTAACAGATCAATAAATGGACATTGAAAGGACCAGTCTGGGGTGTCCTGTCTAGCTTTTCTAATATAACAGGTACAGATATTGGGTGAGTACAAAGGGAACGAAACACAGAAAGTGACCAAGCTCATGTGTTTAAATATGGTTTCCTATTGCTACTGCCAGACACAAATATTTGGCCACAGAGACTATTGGGCTGACCCAGTAAGGCATTTCCTCTGTTTTTATGGATAGTTTCTTCCTGATGATATGCCCAGCACCAATCCTTCTCTTCTAAGTAAAAAATCTGACTTAGGTATTACAAAAAGTATTAAAGGAATTTTCTTTCCATCTTCTTTCATGAATGTACCACATATGCTTGTCCTTTAAACTTATCAAATGTTCTAATTTGAACTTTGTTTTTAAAGAAACCATGAAAAGTGTTGAAACAAAAAGTTCAGTAAAGGCTTACACATTTTGTTTTGTTGTGGTTTTGTTTTTTAAACTACATCAGGTCTTCAACTGAAAGAAAATCCCAAGCTTTAAACTGAAAACTGATTCTGTTTTTTAGATGAATGCCTCATCATGGCTTAAAATGATTTTCTGTTCATACAGATGTGGCTAGTAAGTCTTTCCTTCCACTGATCTCTTGTGCTGGTCTGTTGTTTTCACTCTGCACCTCACTTGTACACTCTCCTGTCTTTAAAGAAAATCATATCCATTCACAGTTAATTATATTCTTCTAATAGAAGCCAACCTTTAAAACAATGGAGACTTCCTTTGAGCCACTTTTAACTTGTTCTTCAAACTGTTAAATCTCCTTTGTCCTCCCATGGAGTTTCAAAATTGCAGTAACAATTATTAACATACTCTTCTATAATTCAACCCTTACTCATGTGCACATTATCACATCTTTCTTTTTGATCTTCATTTTGTCGATTATTTACTATATTCAGCTACCATATCTATGCATTTGTTAATAATTTAGCAGAAAACACGTACAGGGTGTTATGTGCCCTTCTATGTTGTACCGATATTCCTCAGTTTTCCAGTACGACCAAGAATATTTACTATGCTATTAAGACCTGCAGTGTCAATTCTAACTGACATAAGAGTAAGACTGTTAATATATCTAGAGGATAGCATAGCAGTAGCTCCATTAGAAGAAGCTCAGTTAGTTCAATGTTAATAGTTTATTTAATAAATGCCTTAAGTAACGAAGTGTAAAAAGTCAGTTTCCTTGTGTCAAAAACCAATAGTATGACATGATTTTGATTGAACTTTCCAAATATTGTAGTAGAACTAACTTGAGAAAAGTTCATGAAGTCAAACTTTGCCTGCAAGGGTTGAAAGACTTTCCACATGTATAATAGATACAGCCATACTAATTTCATCATTGGCTTTAGATATTTGACTTTAACTGTGTAAGAATAGGGACTTGTCCAGGTGTTTTATGTGACTGTGGGGTTGTATGCTACAGACAATAAAGTTTGTCTTGCTGTCTTGTCTGACTTGCTCTCTTAAATTCCAGACAAATTCTAGTGCCATTTTTCACACGAAATACAATTTTACACCCAGCAGCATGTGAAATTTAAGTTGATGGGTCCATTTGGGCTTCCGCTCAGTGCAGTGATGAGATTTGGGATGTAGATCTCTATGATGACCAAAGAAAGGATACTGCATAAGAACCACCATTCTTCCGCATAACTATCTGTTACAATTTTCAAATATACAACCCTTGTTCCGAGTTTGCAGAGAATCCTTCTGGAATGAGATCATGTCTGACTGTTTCTGCTGCAATAAATACCATGCAATGTAAAAAGTAGGGAAATGTGATCGTTTTTAAACAGTTTTCAGTTATAATTTTTCTTTTTGTCTTCTAATTTCTGTTTCTAGCATATAAATCCATTAGTGTAGCATCATGGAAATGTTACTGAAGCGAAGTTTCAGAAACTAATTGCAAGATTTTCTTAACAGCTGCTGCTGGTTACACAACTCTGATTCTGCCAAATTAGGAGACAATTATATGTCCTGCTAATAATGCATCCCCAACCAGCTCTTTCCACATAGATTGGACCACCAGTTGCACACTGTGGTTGTGACAGGGTAAGGCATGAGGAGAGACTTACTTGGATACATTCCATGTCGTATTGGAATCTATAATATATGACAAAGATTTCTGAAATCAGATTCTGAAATCCTACTTAAAGTTTCTGAAAGCAGATTACTCTTCCTCCTCACTCAAGCACATCCATGAACAGAGGTTTCATGTCCTTAAGAAAAAATGCTGTATTGTACAACTGGGATGGCACATTTTGGACCCCCTGAAATTCCTTACTAGATATAAAATATAATTTCAGAATGAAAACCAATAGACATCATGTGCAAAATCAGTATTCAAAAGAACAGCTATTTAAAGACTGGAAGAAACATACTGCCCTTGCTATAGCTACGCTTTGTTCTTTTTTTGTGTGTGTGAAAAATATAAACTTAAGTGATCAATGGCAAACATATACCCACTGTTCAGGGTGAAATTACTACTCCACCTCCTAGACCCTCTCTCTCCTCAGCCAATAAGCATTAATTGTTTTTTTGTCTGGTTGATTTTCTGCAGCCATTTCTAATCCTTGAACACCAGGTAATCGAATTAAGTGACACAGACACAGCACTGTAAGAACTGATTCAGAATAGTTAGATTATCTTACAATCAAAAATTTAAACAAAATTTGGTGTGATTGTGAGTTCGTGTACATGTCCACACACACTCCTGCATATCTGTAACATGTATATAATTCCTTTTAATTATAGGACAATAGGTCACAAAGAAAAACTTTAAAATATTATTTTCATTTGAATTTCCTATCTTAATACTACTAAAATGTTAGATCTGTTCTTCGTATGAGATATAGAACAGTAAGAACAGGGACTACAAGTGTCCGTAATATTACTGGCACATAAGATTCATCAACAAGTATATGTGTATGTGTATATACACGCATATTTGTCTACACTTTTGCTTGTTCAATGCAGTAATAGAACATCTTTATGGGCAGAATCTGCTTGTTCTTAACCTAGCATGTTAAGGACTTCATTTTTGAGCTGGGTCCTCCTTGTGATAATGCAATATAACTAGGTGCAGTCTTGTCCCAAATAATGTTTTTCTTTACTTTCCACAATATTCTATCCATTATTTTGAGGGCTGGGCAGTATCAAGCCAACCTGTGCTGAACAAATGTGACTAAGAGAGAAGCCTCTGCTCTAAAGAGCTAGCTTATAATGTACATAGAGAAACAAAGAATATGTTCTGTTACCAAATAATGCAATGACTCACAAACATAGTATTTATTTCAGATGCATGACCTTAAAGAAGTCATTTGACTTCACAAAGATGTTTCCACGTACTTAAGCTGATGTGTCGGAGTGGAGGATTCACACTGACAGGAGGTTGCTGGCAACTTTAGGTTGATATTTCTGAATTAGGAATCAGAAACATGTTACGGATTCTCTAATCCATTTGGCAAATTGAAAAGTCAGCATTTTATCTTCTGATACACCTGTAAAAGAGAGAGAATGGAAACTGTCTTGTGTTTGCTTTTAATTTCTGCACATTCTAAACATTAACAATGTCCTGTACACTCTATGTAATAGGGAAGTATTGCAGTAAATGAGATTCTTTCATCGGTGAAAAACATCTATATTTGTCAAACAACTTCTGAAAGCTTCTAAGTGTTATGATTAGAAATGCAAATATTTCAGAGGATTTTATTTTTAATACAGTGTAAATATTTTTACACACACACAATTGTATACATATATATGATGCTGGATGATCATACACAAACAGTGCAACATTTTAATTTTAAGAAGAAATGTAGTACAGCCCTCTGATAATAAGCAGGCCAAATAACTGGAATTTTATTTTGTCTCAGTGTTTTAGAGACATGCACTGTGCTTTCGTCTGGAATGCCAGGGGTACTACAGAGATCAAAATTCTCAGTATCTAGTCAGCTAAAAAGGTCATTTGTATTTGCTTCAAGACTAAGATTAGGTGATGAAATATGTTTATTGGTTAAATCTGGACTCCAGAAGCATTTAGAGAAGGACATCACAAAATTCCCCATGGGTATATTTTGGCAATGAAAGCCTGCAGTATCGGAAACATATGTTGAATACTAGTAACAGTCATGAACCTTTCTCTATAATTTCCTCAATTTTAAGTATGTTGGCCAATTAGCAGAGACCAATCGCCAAAATTAAAGAAAGAAAAAAAAAAAGTATGTTTCTACAGCAGAAGGCAGTGGAAGACAGTACCTTGGTGATTTTTGATATTAAATTCGTGACAATCATTGGCCACAGCTGGGACCTACTGAATAGATCTGACCATGCTACTGTTTGTCTTCCTTTGTCAATACTTTATCTGAGCTTTTGGAAACTTCTCAGGAAAAGAGTACACCTGAAAACTAAAAGACTAAACTTGCTTTATATGAACAATAATTATAGAATTACCTTAGACTGATTAGAGGAACATCCCACAGAAAAGACCTATGGATCTGGGGACATATTTAGTTTCAGTATCACTGAATCCCAATTATGAATATTAGTTGATCATTATTGCTTTCAATTTTTATAAAATGAGTGATTCCCAAAATAAAAGGTTTTTTCAAAAGGTACGGAAATATGCCTGGTGGAAAATCATTTATTACATCCAGAATGAATGATAGTGCATTACAGATACTCATTTGTATATTGTTCCCCCCCCCCTTTTTTTTTGTGTAAAGAACTATTATATTTTTTGACAGTCACAACAAAAGAACAAGTGACAATATTTGAAGTGTTATAATTATTCATGACTTAGGAAGAAGAAAGCCCTCTTTCTCCCTCCATGTTCACAGGCCCTCCAAAGCATGCACGTTAAATGATCAAACATTCCAGTCATACTTAGGGAACAACTTAATGCGTTCTAAAGTCAATGGGAATCTTTCCACTACTCTTTGCATTAGCTTGTTAGATCATAGAGTTTTTAGGATAGGGATTGTCTTTTCATTAGGCACAAACCATGCAAAGCAAATATGATCTCAGTCTTGATTACTTAGTACAGATACAATTATCATACAAAATAGTAGCGGTTTTTCAATCCAATGTGTCAATGTGAGGCCTATGTAAGGGAAAAAAAAAAGAAATAGTAATCCTTTAAAATATTTCTTTTTTTTCTTCCTCTTTTCTGTGCTAGGTGAAATCCCAGCCTCCTTTACACTAACTTGCCTTTGGTACTGGCTTTAATAGTGCCAAGATTTTTCCCAAAATACCAGTTTAACAGATAATCCTACATGATTTTAAGGTAATTTCATACTATAACATATGACTATATATAACTATAACATATAGTTATATCTATATAACATGTAACTATAACTATAAACAGTCTTTGCTAATTGATTCCCAATGGCTGCTTCCTAACAAATATCTGACTAAAACACAATAATATAAATGTTAAATATTGAAACATAGATGAAATTAGATAAAGTCTTTTACAATACTTCAGACTTGCAAATAATCCATAGGATTCCTATAGGCTGGAGCTTGTTTACTGGCTAGCACCAAATGTTTACCATAAGGTATATTGTTAGTTTTCTTTTTTTTCCATACTCAGAAGAAGTATAACCTATCAAAAGAATATGCCTTTTGCCTGTAAGTCTAAATATTTTAGGTCAATTGATTCACACCTATTGCTTACTGTGTGTTATTAGGTTAGTCAGCTACTGACAAATGTAACACAGATTCCAAATAAGATTATTTTTATATCACTGTTTACAAATCTGAGTTCTCAGCTGGGATTAGGGAGATTAGAAAGCACAAACCATTAAAAAAAAATCATGAAGATGTGTTAGCTTGTGGCAAACCAGCAAATCTGTTATCATCTTTGGTTATCTTGTCTGTGTTTTGAACAGAAAAGTTGCCTATGGCTGAAATTACTCAGTGGAGACAAACAGTAGAGACACATGGCACGTCCATACCATGCACAATGTTCAACATACATAAAAATTGGATTTTGGGTGCTAGCTGGATCCAGCTGGCCTCTAGCACAGCCTTAGGACTTATGTCATCTGCACTGACAGACAGAAATGCCCAAGGAGCTGCTCTGCCAGAAAGAATCACTCAGTGCCCACTGCTCAAGTCCCTTCCGCCTCTGACATACCATCATGATGCCTGGAGTTGGCAAAAAGTCAATGTTTGCTTGCATCAGGGTACTCGTGCCTGAAGATATCGTTTAATTCCTTTATGTTGCCAGACTGATGCAAGTTGCATTTGTGAGGGGCAAAGCCTGGATTCCAAATGATTTAAAACATATCTACAATAAGAATGTAATGCTCCCCCAGCTAACTGAGTCAAGTCCAAAGGGATCCATAAATGGGACGTTTTTGCCTTATTCACTCACAGCCCGATGTATAAAGGTAAACTGTTGTTATAACAAAATTTGCCACTTATAATAGTGAATGCTAGTCTCAGTTAACAGAAAAATGGCAAACTCGGAAAATGGAGGAGCAGACGTGCTACCCATTCTGTTGACCTTTCTATGATACGGCAGCACCTCACAGAGTGGCAGGACAGACAGCTGTATGTAATAACCTCCTGAATAATCAGATCTTGTAAGCCAGAACACTTTGGAACCACCTTCTGAAGAGACCTAAACAGCTGCTTGTATTGTTCAAACGTATATCAGCTGCTATTTGAAAACTTTCTTCCTCCAAACCAAACTTGCAAGGAAACGCACATTCTTTTCAGTTTTCTGTGACCTTATCAAGTCACACCTCACTTCATGTAACCTCAGGGCTTCAACTTGACTGGGTTTGCTTATTTATTTATTTATTACCCCTATAGATACCTAAAAACTCAGCTACGCTGACTTCACTGCAGGTTAAGTAGGAGTAACAATGCAGTCCACTGAGAGCTAAGCCAGGGCTTTCTGTGGAGTCCTCTCAAATTATTTGATGATAATACCTATGCTAATGTAGAGTGCCACTACAGTATTACCGTATTCACTATGATCTCCCAAACTGCAAAGGTCAACCCATGTGCAGCCACAGCAGCAACAGTGTCAATGCTAGCTGTTATTTTACATTTCAAGGAATCCAAGTTTAAGAAAATATTTAGCTAAGTTACCATCTTTAAAAACAGCCATCCAAAAAAGCAGGAGACAAGCTTTTTAAAGTATTGAACCAACAATTATTCAAAATGTGTAGGAAAATTACATGCGCATTCTGTTAACTTTTGCCAGAATACAGCATTTCTTTCCCAGCCTGCTAGCTTAACTGAGTTGAAGTAAAGAGGCAAACTGCAATTTTTTCCACCTTTGTTCTTGATGAGTGCACTTTTAGAGGCAGGTTATAAAGTGTTTTGTGAGTCATGTCAAATAGCGATAAAAATCCACCACCTTCACCTTCCTTTTTTGAGTCAAGTGAGTGATCAAGGGGTGCTGAGAGACAGTAACTGCATTTGATCATAGCAGATTGTTTTCACTCACCCTGCCGGCTGCATGGAATTACTGACAACCACACGAGGAAATAATAAGTGCTAAAAGGGGCAATGGTATGTTGGGAGAAAGGAAAAGAGAGCGCCATAAATCACTCTTTCGTTAAAAATAAATTTGTAGGTGATGGTTGTGATAGTTGCTTACCACTTCTCAAAAGTGTTTTTACTGTAATCTTATGCAACTCTGCTTCTGCACCCGCCTGTTGCATCCTATACGAAATACATGTAATAAGGGCTTCAGGGTAGACATTGCCTGTTTTATGTAATTGTACTAAGCCTCATGGGATGAAACTGCAATAAATATAATTGTTAATGCAAATAAGATATCAATTAGTATTCAATTTTATTAACAGTATGAGGTCAGGAAGGGCAGGTCATGACCAGTTAAGCCTGTCATTAGGGATGGCATTTTTGACAGGTCACCTTTTTTAACAACATAATACAATGCATCTTTTTTTACAGTCCTGTAGAGCACACTGTCTGTGTTGCTGTTTGACAAAGAATTTGGAGACTTTTTTAGATTGTCTAGTCTTAGATGTATCCTTCCCCTTCCCTTTCCAGGGTGTCACATGTGTGTAGACATGTAAGACAAAGAAACTAAGAAGCCTGACTTTTCATTACTTGTCATGAATTCAACACAGCTTTAAGTCAAAGCAAGCAGCAGAGCCATAAATCTAATGCAACATATGGTTAAATAAGTGTGCTTAGTTCCATTTATTGCATATAGCCATATTAGTTTTAAACGTGTACTGTGTCCGAGGACCCCTTTCAAAGTTAGGACCTGAGTGGTGATAAGAAAATATCTCTCCCAGAGAGTTTATATTCTAAATGTCACACAAGATGAAGGCTGAAAAGGATATGACCTATAAATAAATGAACATGATGATGACTGACACAGTTTTATTTATTAAATATGTTTGTTGTTGCTGCTTTTCCCTAGACAACTCATCCTGAGGAATTATCTTACAAACTTGCTGAAAATAATTAGCAGAAAAAATACCCATGGCAGATGAGGCTTTGAAAGCTTTTGATAGATCCTGTCTAGGTCAGTGGAATATTTTGCCAATGAGGACTTTGATAGCGCTAATGGAAGTCCACCTGAGCCCCTACTGATGATAATACTACCAGCAGACACACTGATAAATTATAATGGGCACAGAAGCAGCAGCAGCCATTCCAGAAACATCCTTAAAGTGAATTTCCTTTAATGGCTGGGAAGACAAATGGCTCACATTTTATCATTGGATTCCTCCTCTTTCAGAAAATTGCCAATAAACTTCCTGTTCTTAGCTGAAGATTTGGCAGCAACTTGGACATAACAAATTTAACCCATTCAGTGGCTTTCATCTGTTTATTTATGTCAGTTGTTTGTTCAAACTGTTCTTCTTAAGCCAACCGATCTTCAGTCTTTTCATATCTGAAATTAAGATAATTTGTTTTTTAAATGGCTCACAAATGGACGTAGTGTTTCTGAGGTCAGACTCCTGTAAAGTTGTTATTCAGAAGTGATTGCCTGTACTGTAAGTACCTAAATTCATGAGGTACTTCCCATTTAGGTTTGGGAGTTTCTTCCTGGTCTTCCCAGACCCGCTTAGCATGAACAGCTTGTACCTGACTCTTCCTAAACCCAGCCAGAACCCCAGCGCATTAACTGTGGGCACACAAACAAATGTCACCAAATTTCCGTGGCTTAATGAGCTACCCCGCATTGGCTGCGCTTGTGTGCTCTGTTAGCACTCCGATTTTCTTTCACTTAGCAAACAGTTGCAACAGCCACAGTTTGAGACGTTCCCCCATCCCAAGTTGTTTGCCCTTGTTCTGCTGCTGAAGACTGTCCTTGCAGAACAAATATTCCTTTTCTTTTACAGGCTAAACTCCTATTCACTGCTCATTTAATCTAGTCTGTTGCCTTACACTAAGTGGTTAACACATATGCAAACTTTTCGTCTGATGATTTAATTTCAGGGAATGATGATCTCTGGCAGAGGTATGGTGCTAAAGCTGGAGCTAGTTTCACTAGTGCTTCACTATAAATGCCTTTAGCTCTTTTAATTACAAAGTAAAACACGTTACTTGGAATCTGTGTGAAGGAAATTGCCCCACATTTGGGATGGTCTGACAACGTGCTGATGAATAACTGGCTCAGCTGACAGGCAGAACTTGACAGTGTTCTCATAGCTTGGGGATCTCACACCCAGGTCTGGTAAGTGACTTGATACTTGAGGCATTTCAAAAAATATTTATGCATACCCAGATCTTCTTATGCAAGTCACTGTCACAGACACTAATGCGTCCGGAATTGCCTGGTCACTATATAACAGCTCTTTTTGCTCAAGCATTCAGTGAGAGAAGTTAGGAGACTTGGATTCAATGCCTTCATCAGTCTGCAGAGTTTCAAAAATATATTCTCAAAAGACTGCAGTACAATAAAGGTTAGTTTAGGTAGAAAGCACTCTCCACATTCAAGTTGAAACTGTATTTTGGGTAGCAAAAGAAACAGGATTATTTTGGCCAGGAAAGCATGAATGATATAATCCAGTGAGAAGGGCATTTGGAAATAGATATCGCTACCTACTACCGAGACCGTCTTTTATGTAATTATTTTGCAAAGAGGAAAATAATTCCAACACTTCTCATCTTCTAATTGTCTCTCTTTGTAGTCCAAAAGCAGGAGATTTTCTAACAACTTCCAGGAATGATTTTTGCAGAAAACTTGCTTGCCATTTGAAGCTTGCAGCTATAGTGTTCTTTTGAAGTCCACAGGTCTGTGAGCAACATCTTACAGACCACCAGTTGTCAAAAGAGTTACCTGCAGAGCTATTATGTTTGGTTTTGAACATCCAGACCCTTAACATTGTAGCTGTAGATGAAACCTGAGTTGCTGAAGAGAGCTGACTTGCGAATGAATGCGAGCTGTGACATTAGCATTAGGTATTTAGGGACTGCATTTCATTTCTCTTTGCTTTCATTTAATGATACCTCTGCTCTCCTTCCTGTGCTATTCAAGTGCAGTTAAAGATGCACATACATACTGGTAAACTGGTTTTTGTTTCTTGTGCGGTGTTAGGCATATGCTTTTCTGTAGTCCTTAAATTATGCTATAAATAATTCTTTCTAATATTAACAACTTACCAGCCTGCATAGCACTTTAAAATTTTACACAGAGCTTGTAAGATCTGACTCCAAGGCACTTTGTGTCTTTCTAATCTGAAAGAGAATGGAAGCAGGGGTGGATAACTAGCTTCTGGTTAGCTCAATCTTTCATATCAATGAAAGTTACAGACCACATTTGTCCAGATCAAATCAAGATTTCTATAGGTATGTAGGGCAAATTGCACTTTCAGCTTTTATGTGAATGGTACATGGATTTTCCCCAAAAGTATTAATCTGAATCAAAATCTAACCATATAAACCCTTAAAAATGGGCTGACCATATAGCACAGGGAATAATTAGGCCTGTTATTGAAGAAGACACAGTTTTGTCTGTTTGCCTGCGGTAGGAGCTTTTTTAATGCTATTAATCATATTAACTACTGTAGCACTCAAGGAGCCTGACTGCACTGTACCTGTATAGTGCCTAATACAGAAGATATAAGGGTCCATTCTCCAAAGATACAAGACCTAAATGGCAATAGGGACGTAGGCTGTGAGTATGCATAGGGATTGTCTTGACTCACTGTACTTATAAATATCACCTCAGGCCTTGTGCTGTGTTGATTAGATGCTGCAGTCTCTGGGCAAAACTGCACGGGTAGAGCAAGCTTTCAACTGTCCAGAATATATTGCACAGAAATACACTGTATATCCTTTTTGCATGTTTCCAAACATGCAAAATGAAAATAACCATTAAATTAATCTCATGATTAACTCATTTGTGTCTGAGTGATACTTTGAAGATTAAAGACACTATGCTACAGAAATGCTGGTGTTGTGGTGTTGTCAGATACTGATCAGGAGTTTGACTCCTTAATTAGGTCTAGTTTCAGATAAAAGGAAGAACCTTGTTTTGAATGATCATGAACGCAAAGAGAGGGTATGCAAGAACAGGAGTCAGTTTCCAGTTCAGACGAGCACATTGATAACCGAGGGAGGGTCTTCACACAACAAGCATTAGCTTTTTTCATTGTTATTCTCTTGTGGAAAAAATCAGCAAAGGCTAAGCATATAAGATCTTAGTAAGGATCTCAGTGAAAACATCAAATAATTGCAGGAAAAGTTTGCAAATGCTATCTGTAATGAAAAATATTGATAACAACCAAACAGTTTTCCATAGTTGTTAGGACATTTCTATGCATTGTAAATTGATGGCTTTATAGAATGATATCTGTATTAAAACTGAGAACATAGGCCACACTTTAAGATGAGAGAACGCATTTTTGTAAATCAGGGAAAAAAACGTTGAAATCATGATTAGTAACCAGGAAGACAAGTTCCCAGCTCACACTGAGGCCAAGACCAAATGTGATCCTTATAAAAATAAAAATGAGAGTTCGGAGTAAAATACTGCATTAGTATGACTCCAGTGACAATTCCATATCCTATTCCAGAGTTTACACTTTTAAAAGGATATTGATAAATGGTGAAGGTTGAGAAAAGCCTTGCAAGGATGAATCATAGTCTGGAAAGCCTGCCTTGTAGTAAGAGACTAATGAAACAGAATCTAATTATCTCAACAATAAGAAGGTTAGAAGGTTGACTAATCATGATCTGTAAAGTATGTAAGTTGAAAAGAGAAGTTAATACTAAAAGGCTTTTTAATTTAATAGACAAAGCCAAAGTGAAGTTCAATTTTGTAAGACTACAAGACAGGAATGTGATTTTGACAGTGAGAGTAATTATGTACCGGTAAAATTTACTCAGATGTTGTAGTATCTGCACAAGGTGAGATACTTACCTTTCTTTTTTTTAAAGAAAAACTCACTTTAGTTCAAGACTAACTAGATGGCTTTATGAAAAAAAAAAAAAAGCAACCAAAAAACCAAACCCACAAAACCCCAAACTTCTGAAGCACTTAGCCTAAGTGATATGAAAGATCTGCGTAGATAATTATTAATGGTTTCTTCTAGCTCTGACTTTACACAAGAAGTCCGGAGCCCAGCAACTGCTTCCACTCTTCCAGGATTGAAACATTGGCTCTGTTAAAGCCAATGTCTATACTCCCCGTAGGAAGTTTAAGGTTGCATCTCAGAAGTTGTATTAACTACAGATTCCTGTATTTTGCTCTCCAAAAAAGACCTAAATAGGTGAAGTGACCTTTCTGTGCTATTATCTATGTCTACAATATTTTGGGTTTGGACCTTTCTCAGGAGAAAACAACGCTGAAAGTTTTAGTAAAAAATGCTAAGGAGAATTCAGTTAGAATGTAACTAAAAAGTCAGGCACAGACCATCACAAACATCGTATCTTTGGGAAGCTCTAGTGAGCATTAGTTCTCACAGTACACTACTCTGAAATTATCAGATTGGCAATGCAGGTGGGACTCTACAGTATATTTCTGATTTATCTGGCATGTAGCATACACAGCAGTACAGTGAGCATTTCATTTCACTATAAATGAAAGATTTTGAATTTGAAAATATATATGTGATTTTTCTGGGTGGTATTTTTGTTAACCTGTGTAATTTTCTGTGAAAATAGTTACAGGTCAACTTTTTCTTTTATCAGCAAACCATAAGAAGATAAGCCACACAGGAAACAAATTTCTTTCTTGAAACTTAGTAAACAGCATTTGGGGGCTACTCAACTAGGAAAAATTTACTATTTCTCCCAAATCTTAATCTTCCACATGTCCATTTCAAAATCATCTCTGGATTTTTCCTGTTTACTTGGTGGACCTGGGGGACTCATTCTATTTCCTTTTAATTCCTTTCTGTTCTGCAGTTTGGCAGATTTGGCAGTTTCTTCTGCAGTTCTCATTTACTTGAAGTCTTACGAAGGACTATGCCTGCTATGTATCATCACCCTGGTACCCAGCAAGTGAGCTCATCCAGTGACCTGAAGCAGGAGATTCACCGTGGATTTCAGTCCACTGCAGATGAGCCTTTTGCACCATGAAACTAGTGAAATATCCCATTCCAACCGCATAAAGGGTATTAGGACCATACTGGCTCATCCTTGCACAAAAGGGAATGGAAGTCCTTTGGCATAATGCATATTTGATTAAGAAGACCAAGCAGACAGCAGGTAGGGGTAAAGACTCCGTTGCTGTTCATGCAATTTTAGAAAGCCCCTCTTGTCCTGCTTCAAGTTCACATTTTGAATATGAATTGTTTGGAATGAATAACTCACCAAACAAACAAAATTTGAGAAGCACTTTTTCTTTTTTCTTTTTTTTTTTTTTTAAAACAGTTATACTTTCTCGCTATTAATTTGAGCATCAGTATGCAACACACTCTATCTGATTTAGAAATGAACTCGTGGAAAATTTTACAGTGATTGGACATGGGAAACCAAATCATGCCTCAGTTTGACTGACACAAAAAGAGGTTGCATGAGATGGAACCCAGCAGAGTTTGGCCTGTCTTCAGTCAGACTGTCATGTACTGTGATTTCGTTACATTTCACTGTTTACAAGTAGAGTCAAGTTGGGTTAATACTAGAATACAATGCCTCCTTGTAAGAAGCGATGGTGTTACTTAGCAAGTGGCATTCTTCCCTCTGAATGATTGCTCCTGGACTCCTGCATAATTATGCAGTGGATTGCTGCAGATACGCTCCCAAATAAGCCACAGCTTCTAACTGTATCTTTAGCTTTTTGAAAGTTGTAAGGGGAGAAAAGTGCATTCCACTGTTCTGACCGAACACCTTTTACTTAAATCCTTTGATCATGTACTTGTGTAGAGTCTACGGAAAGTTTAGCTTTATTGCTGTGTTTGAGAATATTTGGGTCATAGTTGTAAACATTATTTGCAAACATTAGAGATGATCCTTTGGTAACCTGTAATAAATTGCCTCCTGGTATTACAACACAGGTGGGAGATCATTATTCAGATTAACTAGTGCATACTTTAATATCCTCCAAATTTATCTTGGAAAATGCATGACATACTCATCAAAATAAAGACTGTCCTGCAAAATTTGGGACAGATGGCAGTGCAAGATGACATCTTTTCTAAATGTGTCAAAATGTTCACTCAGTCAAGCAATATGATTGGTTGCACATTCTGGGTGCTTTATTAAAATAACAAAAGCAGTAAAATTCACTTGCATGAACACCTGCTACTAGAGTCACTTTAAGTAAGGCAAAACATATAATTAAGTAATAGAAAAATAATTATTTCACTGACAAATAAGTTAACAGTTTAATGTAGCTATTGCATTGCTTAAAGAGCTAGTCAGTGAATTACACCTGTACTTAGATTTGCAACATTCAAAACCAAAACATGCCTTCCTAAGTGATATTGAAGGAAGTATCCTTCATACCATGTAACAAAACACTATATAAGAACAGACACCCAACAGGCCTACTGTTGTCTGCTAGGTGGTATCTTTAAATAAGATAGCATATATTCCTTTACCGCTTGAAACAGGAGAGCATAGAAGTGATTGATAAGCCCAATATCACAGCCAGAATTCAGATTTGAGAAAACAAAGCACTATCTGCTCTCTTCTGAGGATCCAATGTGGTGGTAGAAACAAAACATCTAGAAAAGAAGAGCTGCTAATTTATTTTTTTCTTTTTTTTTTTCAGCATTTGAAAATGTCAAAGACTCAGCTTGTGAAGTCTAAGTCTTGTGGCAGGAAGTCTCATCAAGGCACGAGCACGATTTTTGTCTCAAATTATGGAAAGACCTTCGAGACTCCTTTATTTTGTTCTCTGCTTTGGCCTCGGAGAACTCGGGCAATCCTCACCCGCTGTCAGTACAGGGTCTCGCACTCTGGGTAACGTTAAGTGCTGTTATTAAACCCATCAAAGGAACAGGCTGTGGAGTGAAACCAGGCGTATCTGTTGGGGGCCCGAGCACGTATGTGCCGTACCACCCTCAGTCCGAAATTCCACCGAGGAAGCGACCCGGAGCCCCTGTGTTGTAGTACTTGGCAATAACCGCAGGGCCCCCAGTTCAGCCCTTACACCTGACCTTCACAGCAGCGGTTAGCTCACGGAGATATGGCCATTAAATAGCTGGTCTGCTTATGAAAAACAAATAAAACGAAATCTGGTTAAAACCATCGGGCACCGGCCAAATGTCTGCTCTGCTATTTTTGCACGGGAGGAAGGGGAACGGGAACAGAACGCTCCCGTGGTTGGTACGCAGTTCTCCCGTTCGCTCCATGGAAATGCATATGGGCGAATACGGTAACCACAGCCTGCCGGCGAAGGAACGGCGGCTTCCAAGGGTTAACGACGACTGCGCTTGCTGGGTGCGACCCTGGAGCCGGGAGAGCGGCGGCCAGAACTGCGCGATCCCCCCGACACACACACACAGACCCAGGACCCCCCCCCGTTCAAACGCCCACCTGTTCCGCCCCCCCCGGGCCGGCTCCTCGCAAGAGGCCGAGGCTGGAGCTGGGCTTGCGGTAGCGCTGGGGCTGACTGCGGAGAGCTATTGGCTGCCGGCTTGGGAAATTTCATTCAGTTTGCTCCAATAGCAGGAGGAGAGCGCCTGGTACAGCCTGGACCTCTCCCCCCCCCTCTCCCGCTGTCCCCCCCCCTCTCCCAGCTCCCCTTGCCTTGCAGAGCAGTCTCTCCCCGGCTCGCTCTCTCTGCATAGGCAATCACAGCTCCTACTCGCAGACCCAACTCTCCCTCGCACACCGATCGCAATGCTTTTTCTGCCTGAATGTAGGTCGCTTACAACCGAGAACACGAGTTTCCTTCAAATCCAGTCTTGTTGTCTTTCTTCTTGTTATTTTTAATTTTTTTTTTAATTTTTTTTTCCCACCCCTTCGTGGTCGTTGCATTCCTTTGGAGAAGCGAATCGCGTTGGATTCCAAAAAGGAGAGCAGGAGCCCTGTGTGAATAACCCCGGCTGCATGATAGCCCGAGAGGATTTCCTGAAAGAATCTGGCTGTGTAAAAAAGACCCCTATGCTTCTGCAGCTATTCCAGTGTTAAGGTAGGAGTACTGGATTTGCCGTTTGAGTGTTCATTTTCATTTTTTCTGTTGCTTTTTTTTTTTTCCCCCCACCTTTTTTTTTTTTTTCGGCGAGGGTGGGGGAGAGAGGGAGAGGTGTTGCAGTTGGTACTCTGGCAAAGGGCGAGCAGTTTGCTGCAGTCGTCTGTGCTTCTACTTTTCCCATCGTGATAAAGCGATACTTTCTTTCTGCCATCTCCACCATCATATGCGATCCCGTTGTCACATATGCATATTTATGCAAATTTATTTCTTTTCTCTCCGCTTCGGTCTCGTCCCCTCTATCCCCCTTGCACCATAATTTGTTTGGAGGCATTTTGCTGCAATCAGCTATTTGGAAAGGCTCTGGGGTTCTGTGTGAGATGTTTACAAAGTAGCTCTGCCTTACAGCCAAATAAACACAAGAGTGTGGAGCAGAGGAGGGAAAAATATCTGCAGTACAGGCGGAGAGAGAAAGAGCGAAGCCACAGTTTCCTGCAAGCGAGGAGAGGGGCAGGAGCGGTACCTCATGCTCTGTGTGCGCCTGTGGTTTTCAGGGAAACACAAACCCAACACGTAGGTTTTTGGTTAACCACTTCCCTCGCCGCCACCACAGCCACGAAAAAGCAAAAGGGGACGGGGACGGGGCGGGGGGGAGAACAAGGGAGGCGGCTGTTCAGAGCGAATCTGGGCTCTTCTTGGATGAAGCGGTTCACCCTCTTTGGCTTTAGCTATTCCGTGGTGGGTTTTTCGTCTTCCTTCCCCCCCCCCTTTTTCTTCTTTTTCTTTCTTTCTTCTTTTTCTTTCTTTCTTCTTTTTCTTTCTTTCTTCTTTTTCTTTCTTTCTTTCTTTCTTCTTTTTCTTTCTTTCTTTCTTTCTTTTCTTCTCTGGGCTTGGGTAAAATGCCCGCTTTTGTGATGGGCATGGGTTTCCGCACGTGATGGAGCGGGGACTGGCACTGGGGAGAGCCAGCGTGCGCGGAGCGGAGGCGGGGGGGGGGGCAAGAAAAGAAAAGAAAGAGAAAAAAAAAAAAAGACACGCACCACCACCACTCCCCCCCCCCCCCAAGCTCGGCAGTAAATCGGCTTCTCCGCAAAGCTGGGGCGGGGGCGGGCGAGGCGGGCGTGAGCCGCCTCCGCGGCTTTGCCCCCTTCCCGGGGGGGGGGGGGTGGGAACGGCGGCCGGCAGCCCCCCACCGCCCCGGGGAGCGGGGCCGGCTCCCCCCCCCGCAGCCGCTCTGATGGCCGCCCGTCAGACCGGGGGCGGGGGGGGGCGAGCGGGGACGCCCGCAGCCGCCGTTCGAACCCGCCCACCCTCACAGACGTTTCCGCCGGCGCGCAGGGTCGGGGCGGGCAGGGCGCGCAGCCGCTGCGGAGGGGCGCGGGAGTGGGTCGGAGGGGGGGTGGTGGTGGTGGTGGGGGGGGGGTGTGGGGGGGGGTGTGGGGGGGTGTCCCGCCGTGGTCCGGTTTGGGCGCTGGGCGCGGAGCCGGTGGCGGCGGCGGGGGGGGGGGGGGGGGCGAGAAGTTTGCGGGCGCGGCGGTGGCGCGGCGCGGCCGCCAGGTGGCGCTGCCGGCCCTTCCAGCCGCGCCGCAGCGCCGCGCGCCTCGCCGCGGGGCCGTCCCGCGCCCGCCGGCCCTCGGCGGCCGTGAGGGGCCGTGAGGGGCCGTGAGGGGCCGTGAGGGGAGCGCGGCCCGCCTCAGAGCGCTGCGGGAGCCCGGCGGGGCTGGAGAGGGAAGTTTGTCGTTACCGGTTTTTTGGTTTGAATCCGGATTGGGGGGGGGGGGGGGGGGAACGCGCGGGGTTGGAGGGAGGGGCGCAGAACTCCGTCAGGGGCGGACTGAGGGGGGCGAAGGAGCGCCTCAGTGGGCGGTGGGGCGGGCGAGTGTGCCGGTGCGGGCTGCGATGACCTCGGTAAGGCGGCCCGCAGAGGCGGGGGTGGCCGTTTAAACTGTGCTACCGGCTGCCCGTGTTCGGCTCTCTGCATCGGTAGGGTTTGTGGAGGTGCTGCTTGGCGTAGGGAGGGCAGAAAGGCGTATGCAAGTTCGGATGGTTCGTCGTTAAAAACGAGCCACCACCAAAACGAAAAAAAGGAGAAGGAAGAGCGAGCTCTGTAGCCGCGTTTGATCAGTGTTGAAACAAACGCCTGTAAAATTCTAGACTGATGGTTGCGTTGAAATGATTAATAATGTTAAGGGTCTATAGGCACATGTTTAGAAGTAGGTGATCAGAAAGCAAAGCTTAATTGGGTGAGTTTACAAGCAGTTATGCCAAAATGGAAATCTCTTGATATTTTTCTCCTCCTAAAACATAACTGCTGATTTAGGTACCTCATAAATGGAAGGGCAATAGTCTACATCCCACGGGACACAAATTAAGTTTATTAATTATTAGATGTATCAATCCTCTGTTAGCACTGAAGACATAAACTACTTTTCTGTCACCCTAAGAAAAGAAGTAATTATTTCCACTGATTTTAATTCCTAGATAAGAACACAAGTTTGCTTTGTAAAAAAGTGAGCTGATTTCGTATGACAAATGAACCCCGCATTTTATTATCATTTTACTTACAAAATGAGCATTTGATATCCTATCTATTAATACCACCTAGGTAGGCTTCTATATAGGTAGCCCCTATATAGTTGTGCGTTAAGGCAGGACATTCCAAATATTTTTTGCTTATACTACTGAGTAGAGGGCTGCATGCATTGTCTTATGAATCATATTCCAATGAATCATTAAAGGCTGAGAACATGAAAACATGCCGTGCAGTTTCTGGTAACTCAGAACAGCAAGATCTATGATGGCATGTAATTTTCTAAGAATAATAGAAAATGAAATTTAATTTTGACCTACTCATTTTTTTATCATCTTGAAATTATTACCCCTTTGTGTATAAATACAGCTGTTATTGCTCTCTCCTCTATTCATATGCCTGTATGTCATAGAGATGCAATTATTGTTGGTATGCTGTGTGCAAGTACAACCTATTAAGTTGTAGCAGATACTAAAACTGAAATTCAGTTTGGCATCCAAAACCCCTTGGTCCTCAAGAGGATTCTAATTCAAAGATACTTTAAATCCTCCCCCCCCCCCCCCCCCCCCTTTTTTTTTTCTTTTTCCATTGCATTTAATGTCCCCTAGGTCTGGTCTCTCCTGGAAAACATTCATGTAGACAAAATACATTTTCTTCCTTCTGCATTTCTGGAGGGAGTGATTACCTGCCTAGTATTGTTTTAAAATGCAGTGCTGTATCACAAACATGTAGACTGTAAATTCAAAGACTCCCGATGTTTTTTCTTGATCAGCAAAGTGCAGTGGTCAGTGATGAAGTGTCATTTCTTTTAAAGGCATCACAATGCAAGCAAACAAAAGCAAGCCTCATAGCATGAATGAAACAGGCCAACTGGATTAAATTAGGACAAGTGACAAAACCAGTAGGTTAACTGGAGACGCCGTGCTGTCCTATATATTCTTTATTCTTACAAAGACTTTATCTTTTTAGCTGATCCCGTGTTCTTGGACAGATCATTCACCTGACAATTTTTACATTTGATAAGAATGTCAATCTTAATAGGCATCCTTCAGCTGAAGACCTGTCATGTAGAGACGAAGGCAAGAGGCAGAAAGAAAAGCTGTTTAACTGAAGCTTTGCATTAAAGATATCGTATAGAAACAAGGATTTGTTTGGCTTTTTTTAAACAAAAGAGTGATTCAAGGAACATTTACTGACTGCTGCATAGAGGTTTGCACATTTGTTTTTGACAGGTTCTCAGTACAGCCTCCTCTTGGCCTTTCAGGCACGCACGCTGCTATTTGATGGCTGAATCACATAGCTCCACCTGGGTAGGACAGGAATAAGGATCATGCTATAACCAGCATATAATTTAGTCATTCTGTCACTTGAAGACCTGTCATCGAGATTCAAGATCTCTTCTGCATGAGTAAGATTGGTTAGTTATGTGCACTGAATTATAAGGCTGTGAGTCTTTAAAAAAGATAAAAAAATCTAATAAAACCAAAACATAAACATGAGCTGCGCAAATCAATATAAGTCTCTCATGTCCAACTGCGGCTATCCTCTGTCACAGTTCAACTCAGGTGCTCTCAAGCAATGTTTGTAAAGCATTTATGCTGTGAGCCATTTCGATCCTCACACCTGATAGGATTATGTACTCAACTCTGTCACCTTTTAATAGTTCTCTACTTCTCATTGTATTTGTTTTAGTAGTCCCCAGATTGGATTTGAAAGAAAGAAGGAAAAAAAAAGCACCAATAAAAGAACCCCAAACACCAAAGAAAAAAACCCACCTTGCTCTCTAGTGGAGGAAAACCAAGTTTTATTGACAATACTCTTGGAAATTTATTTGCAGTGAGATAGGGCACAATGCTCATCAACTTTTCACAACTTGAAAATGGATATAAGGGTAGAGAAAATTGGAAAATATAGACAATTTGCAGTGATTAAATTTAAAAGGTAGGAGATTATTCTGGAGATGTTACAGGCAAACTCATCCCTCTTTAACCCATGTAAACTAACGGGAATGAATTTTGACATTAAAAATAAACTGTATATGAAATAGGGTTACTTTACGGCTTGCATGCATAGTTTGCATGAGGATCTGAATAGAAGCAGCCTTCGTGGAACAGTGGCTTTTCCTGTGAGATCTGCAGTGGGGCTTTACCAGTGGCATGGCTAATTCAAACCGAATGCACGACCACATGCTGGAACGATCCCTAGCTAGGAATGCTCAGATTTGTACAGTAATAATCTAAAAATAAATTGTAGTCACTGATGTCACAATGTATGATTCTTTCTTTCGGCTGTCTTCTGTGCTGAGCCCACACACCACTCAGTGTCATAGGACGTGTTTCGGTAAGTGTATGCCAACTGACTAGCTTCAGTAGAGAGTTAGGATTTTCCATGCTTGTCTTTCTTCTGTTATTTATGTGCTCACTGAGATTTGCAACTTGATGGGGAGGCTGAGCCTTTCAAGAGAGGTAAGCTTTGAAAATGAATGGCACTCTTATTAGAAAAAAATATTTGAGACAGTATCACAGAGGACTGATTCAGTTCGCTCTGAAAACTAGAGGAGTGCATAGCTGTCATAATTTACTGTTATTCAAGTAACTTCCTTTAAAAGAATTCTTCATCATTGCTTATAGAGGGACTATTTTTAAATATTGTACAAATTGAGACAGAATCATACTAAAGAATTATTTTTTTGTTAGATAAAATGTAATATTTTCATAATAATGTAACTACAGAAGAGATTTGTAGAATAAAATTTTTGGTTTTCTTCCTAGATTAGCCAGCAGCCGATTATAGCTAATTCTGCAGTGGCTGTTATGATTTCATGTATAGAACAAATTAGCTTATTTTTATTTACTTGTATATGAATTTATTTTTAAATAAATAAAAAAATAATTTTGAGATTTAGTTACACAAATCATTGAGACTGAGCCAGTTCAGCATTTCACCATAATAGATGACAGATGAAATAGTAGTGGCATGATTTGATGGTCTCAAACTTCCATCTAACAGTATCTTTCAGATTTGCATCTATTGAATGCAGTAGACAAAAATACAGAGCCTACTGGTTCTCAGTGCAAATGAGTCCAGAGGTAAGACCTTTCCTTTGTCCTCCAAGTGGAGGCAGTCACTGTCATTTAGGAGAGGTCTAGTACAGCCAGAAATGGAAGAGGACGATCATGAATAAGATTTCTGTCCCAAAGTGTTGCTTGAAGTGGTCTAATGGCTTGATTATTTTGAAAATGCCTATTGCTGTAGTGTCTGGGTCGGTTACAGGTCCAGTACAGACCTGGAAGGAACAGATTTTTCAAACTCTTGCAACTGTGCTCTGTAGCGTTGCTGTCAAGTTAATGGTCTTGCCAAGTAAGACTGCCCAGCCATGTTGATCAGTGCCATCATGTGGTGATCTTGTGATATTGTTGCCAGACATCTCTGGGTTGGTGATCAAGCCTCTTTACGTTTTACAGTCGGTTTGGACCCTTAGTGAAAAAATAGTTTAATGGCAGCAAGTCTTCTTTCAAAAAAACTGTTTAGAAATACTATGGAGAGGGCTCAAATAAATCAGTTATATTTTCTGTAACAGGATTTCTTTTATGCTTTTGAGCTCTGGTGGAAAGTAAGCGAACGAACCTCAATAACTCTTCTGTTTGGTGTTTTTTTATTCCAAAACAGACTGTGCAGTAATCAGCTCCAAACACCTATTTGTTCTATTCCAATAAACAAATAGTACATTGTATGTCATACTTTTGACTTCTGATACATAAAAGCCCTACTTCCTATCCATCCAAATGTAATAAAACAAGGACAAAGCTGATAGCCTCATTTTGAAATCAAGAATTTGGAATGGAACGAGATTCTTAGTGTTTAATTCTGTATCTTCATTTTGTACGGACTTTTGCAGTCCTGATTTTAGACTTGATTTTTAAGATTTCCATAAATCTTAAGCTTGCAAAGTAGATGTGCTAGCCAGTTTTTCTTCTGTTAAATAAAGTTGTTTGCAGGCACTGCACAGAACTCCACTATTAAATAGAGCAGCATATTACTCAAAAATTATCAATAGTGTAATTATACATCTAAAAATTCTTCTGAAAACAAATAAAACTTTTTTTTCCTTTCTCTCTACTACTTTACTTACTTTACTCGCCAATCTATATCACTTAGCCATGAAATATCTCTTTTGAGCACTTGGGCGTATACAGAACAAATTACCTGAAAATTATACAGGGAATATATTTATGCTTTGAGATATGATTCTATCTCTTCTGATCTGCTGTGAATGGTTTCCAGATCTGTCTTTTCAAATAAACAAAATCAGTATGTTATTCATATGGGACCATATAAGACATAAGACATATGCTGTCTAAGGTACAATAAATTTTTACTCATTTTCTTATTGGATGTAGCATAAACCATTAATATTAACAGACTTATGTAATAGGACCGAGATTAACAGACTATTGGCAGATGAGTGTCATGGGACCAGGTCTTGTTGGATTCAGTGCAAAGATTCCTGTTAATTTCAAAGGGCTTTTGGTCAGGTCCTATAATTAAGTAGCATTTGAACAGAACTATATGGAGTATTTGCATAGAAGTGGCAATGTCATACAGCTTAAAAGTTTTCTCCCAACTTCATGTTAAGTTCTGCTAATGAAATTGCCTTCAAACCTTTGTTTGAAAAGTAAAAAAGAAAGCAGTAGGCTCTGAAAAATAATGCATCTCCGTCCCTTCCTTGAAGAGCTTGTTATAGGTGTGAATGATTATGCACACTAGAGTAGTATCCTAGATGATAGAGGAGCGTCTACTGTCTCAACTCATGTTCTGTTGGTGACTGTGTTTATAAAGACAAATGATTGTGCAGACTTGTTAATATCTGTGGTTTCTTCCTCAAGTTTCTTGGATTTGCTTTTCAACAGAAGCTGGGTACGTGTTAATAACCAAACTGATGGAGAACACACATCCAGTTTGTACACCTTTCCGTGCAGTCGTCTCGTTAGCTGTGGTTGTGCTGAAGAGACAGTTTTTGCCTTATCTCCACAGTAGCATTGTAATACTGTTATGTTATCCCCCTGGATGTTCAGCTGTACTGTTTTTAGATCATAGATGTAAATATTATTTTATAGGCAATTGTGACGAAAAAGGGCAAAAATCCTCTCCTGGATTCCAGAAGAGTTGTGGAAGAAGAGGTGAAGCCCATGTGAATCTTTGGTACATCTGCCATTACCAAAACTCTCTGAAGTTTGTAAAGGAGTAGGACTGTATCTGGATTTCATGGGATGTCTCAGACAAATGAGGAAAAAAGATTCCAGCAACAACCAGAGGAAGCAGCTAGTGAGTTATTGCTGTATGAAATGTACCCTTCACCCAAACTTTAGAGCAGATGGTTCAATGCAGTGCTTCAAGACAACATTCATCAGAGTGTTGCTTCTCAGTCAGGTACATAGTCACTGATTTGTTGGCGGGCGTCTCCCGAGCCAAATATATCTCTATCACTAATGTAGTTATTATAATGTCTGCCTACTGCATTTTACATCATCTACATGAAAGCAAAGATAAGTTCTCAGTACACGATGGTGTGAGGGGAAGTAGAACTTTTTGCAAATTATGCACAGCTGGACAGATGAGCTGTGGTGCCCGAGGCTGTGAATTTGTATTAACACAGCCAGCAGTAGGTCTGCTGCCTGAATTAGAAATGTTCAGTGTGTGTAGCTTCCAACATGCAGGTGGTGAATTGGGGGACAGATGATGGAGATCCACTGGTTTTGACAGATTAAATAATAGCAATTGGCATAACTGGAAATTAATCGTGGAGCTGGAGGAGATCTCCTTAGGGAAGAGCTAGCATATTAATTTCATGCTCATTGTGATAATACTTTGCTTTAGTTCAGGTGCACAAGCTATATCGCAGGATAGGTGGACTTATTGCTTCAATCTAAACAGTTTAACAATTATTAAGGAAATACATTACTTTGTTTAATCTTACATTTGTTATGTCTTTCTTTTTCTCAAGATCCTGTAGCTGAACTGTGTTTGAATTATGGTTTTTGAAGATAAGTGCTTAGTGTGTATATTGGTTTGATGTCATCTTTACATATAGATAATGTTTCAGATACAGTGCCTTAGCAATTTGATAATGCAGACCAGCTGGCACTTATATTTAAAGAAAAGAGTAAATTAGAAGGTCCAGAAAGATTTTTATACTACTGGGCTGTGAAAGGCATGCTGCATTGATTTGTCTGCCCTAATCTTGTACAAAGGTGAAGATGTTACTGAAATGCAGTGGGTTAATGGTGCAGGTAGGATGTGCCATTATTTTACATTGAGTTGTTAGGGTCATGGAATGGCATGTAAGCACAAGCAAAAGTAGTTCCCGGCTAGAAGAGCTGGCCCATCTTCATTTGCGTTGTAGTGTCGCAAATATTTATTTCTCCTTGGAATTGTCAGTCTGTATTTTCCTTTCCCTGTTTGCTCTGGAAATAAGATGATCTAGTGAACTGTTCTGCCCAAATCTGTCTTGTCCAAGTTTTGGCTTCAGAAAACTGAAATTAGAACATGTAGTTAGGATCTTTCATCTTCTCCATTTCTGCCTTTCCTGCAAGTTTTGTTTGTTTGTTGTTTGTCTGTTTGTAACTTCGTCATTTGTCTTAGCAACCCAGATCCTGTGAAATGCTTTCTTCCATTCATGACTTATTAAAGGTGTAATACTGGTCAGTATGATGATGATGGCTTCAATAGCTAAAGCAAGATGAGGTGGTCCAGTTCCATTCTGGAAGAACATTCATGAGTTTCTTAACAGCAATGATAGCATTTGTAACACCATTTCTCTTCAGCCCTGAGAGCTAAGCACTGCGCATAATTATGTCTAAGATGAGGAGACTGCATATTCCAGTCCTTACCTTTTCCTCTGTGCAAGATGAGGATGCTTCTTAAATGACCCAACCCCTCCTTCTCTTACTCATCATTCCTAACTTGGTGTGTGGTGTTTTCCTTCTCTTACTTCTCATTGCTGCAGGATGCCCATCCTAGTCAGAGACTGTAAACAGGCAGTGAGTTGCAGACAGATCACCAGTTTCAAAGGAAGGTTAACATGATTAACTTTCACAGAAAAAGAATAATAATGGAGAAGAGTGAGTGAGATGAGGTGGGAAGTCAGTTGCAGTTTTGGTAGAGTCTCAAAACAAATACAGGGTGCTCACTAAAGAAACAATATGAGAATGTAAGAAAATGATAGGAATGCGGGGATGACACATAGGGACAGTAGACATACTAGAGCATAGGGAGCAGAGTAATAAGAGGAGTGGCAGTTCAAATACTGGATTCTGGAGAGCTTATAATAGCGACATATGAGGCAAGGCACACTTACAAGAGGAGGTGATGCTTTTGGACATGAGAATTTGGTTGAGTCTGAGGGGGTGCAGTATATTAGAAGTAAGTTCAGTATATGGCTCAAGGTAAAAATATGATTCTTAGTATCATCATCACCCTGTAGGGATCTAGATTGTACTCTTTGAAATTGACTTGCTTTTCTTCTGAATAATCTTTAAAAATATTTTTTATCCAAATGAAGCTTTTATTAAAATATCACCATTGCTTTTTAAGGAAACCATATCCGGTGGTATCGTTGCTGAATGTATTTCTGTTTAGGATTGTTTGTTGGGGTTTTTTAATCCCATTTTTCCCCAGAATTATAATAAATCATCTTTTCTGTTTCATTTCAAATACATGGCTTTTTTGGGTGTTGTTTTTTTTTCTTTTTTAGTTTGTTGGTTTGGGGTTTTTTTTCCCCCAATATGGTAAATTTTACTATTAACCTGCAGTTCCTCAGAGAAATTAGTCTCACAGAGAAGTGCATGCAGAATGTGGAGAAATTTACCTGGGATTATATAAAGGCAGGCTTAACAAACTATGTGGGTTTTGATGGTTCTGTCACTGGTACATGGGGGGTGGGGGAGAAATTAGAGTAAAATGTATTTTCATCCTACTCATATACATCACTCAAAGATGTTAATGTAATAGTTGTTGAAGAGTCTGTGCAGGGGCTGCTATACCATTACTTCACATCTAAGTTATATTCCATAGTTACAAATTTTTTCTCTGATCACTTTTTAAGACAAAATAGAATTGATGTACCTCTGCCTAGCCCAAAATGTCATCTTTTAAAATAGTAGATCTTTGTTGAGAAATAAAGCAGCCAGAAGAAACCAGTTTTTCCTCAGAGTATGCAGAGTACTAGCCTTCCTTTCACATCTTTAACGAACAAGCTTCCCCTGTACACATAAATGGACATAATGCATACATCATCACTTTTAAGAGCCATTTTGCTTCACTCGTGTCTTTAAAAGATTACAATAATGACTAAGATCTCATTAACGCTGTTTTTATGTTGGTTCATATCATTGTCTTCAGTGGCACTGTGCCTAATATTTGAGTGTAGAAGTATTAATTTAGTGCTTAAAAATAGATAGTCAGGTTCCAGGACTTTTCTCCTCCTTTTGCAGCTAACATCATTTAATGTATTAATTTGGCAGAGGTCTCTTTTCAGCTAAGAAGAACTTGTTCTCTGTGGAGTAAATTGTTTACCAGCCAGCCATATATATTTGCCCTAGTGAATGTGAGCGAAATGGTCCATCACAAATTCATGTAACTGCATTAACCTTCTTGACACTGCGACTCTGAAAAGTTAAGACAAGGATAGAGGTGAATGACAGGAGGTGGTGAAAACAAGATTCTTGAACATGATACACATTTTACTATGTGTAAATAGGCTCAGAACTTAAGCAAGTGGTTTTTAGAGATAAAACTATCTTTTAAATTTATTTGGCCCCTTTAGATGATTCTTGTTAAACAGGAGGATTTTGTTTTATCAGAATTTAAAGTCAAGTGGAAATGTTTTAAATTCTGAATCCATGTGAATTTCTAGTATGTGCTCAGTTTTTGTGTTTAGACAGGTAGAAGTTTCATGTACAGAAGGATGAAAAATCAAATGGAAAAAGAAAAAAAAATCCACTACAACCTACTTTATTACCTTATACCAATTTCTTTTTCTGCTCTGACATGCACCAGGATTGATTATTTATAGTACATACTTTCTATGAATAAATAAGCACTGAATTTTATGTAAGGAGATATCTCAGCCCAGAAGTAGTTTTCTAGAGGAGATTGATAAAAAGTTTGGCCAAAGAACTCAGGTTTTTGTACAACAATATTTTGTCTTTATTTGCAAAAACATAAGCATTTTTCCACAAGAAATAAATGGAATATATTAGGAAAAGATAAAGAATCTAGACTTTGTCTGCACTGTTACATGCTTTCCAGAGTCTTTCATATATGTTTGAGAATAGTTTTTCTGGGGGGGGGAGAAAAGAGCAAAGGAATTAATTTATTGTTGTTTGGGGGGGAGGGGGGTGTTTGTTTAGTTTTGATTTGGCTTATGTTCTGGTGGGGGGGAAATGGTTTTCAGGTTTCTAGACTGAGAAAACCCCAAACGTGCAACACCACTCAATCCTGCTTCTGAAATGCACAAGATAGCCGCTTTGGGAAGAGAGGAGGAGGTGAAAATGTGAGCCTTGCCCAAAACAGAATCAGGATATAGCTCCAGCACTCAGACTGGGAAATGCTTTGGGGTGCTCTGATCTGGATGTAATTAAAGTCATGCCAGGAGTCGCTCTGGCCTATCCACCATGATTTTGAAAGTAGTACATTGACTTCAGCTCTTTTCTTTTTCCTGGGCTGGCAGCCTAGAGACATAGGAAATTCCTAAGTCTCATTCTGGATTTTCATAAGTATTGTTACAAAAAGGGTGTTGGGACAGACTTACATACACAGAGTTTTATTAGTGTGGTCTAATGATGGATGTTACTTTAGGCAGAAAATACAAGAAAAATAGGAACTGAATGGGACAGAGGAAAGAAAAGGGCAGACTCTCCCCAGCAGCAGGCCAGGAAAAGCAGTGGCAATGGTGGGGAGTCCCTGATGAGCACTTTTCCCTACGGTATTTCTCTGGTGCAGCAGGTGAAAGCAATGAAGATGACAAGGCTGATGGTTTTTTTTGCCATGCTTCTCCCCTCACACTGTATACTGAAGACCATGTGAAAATTCCCACTGGTTGTTTCACTTCTTGATGCTATTAGGCCTGATTGGAGTACCGTAATTCTTAGGTTCAAGTGTTGCATACTGGTTATTAAGATTTATTCTTGGACAATATTTATTAAGTATTTAAATGGCTATTATCTATTTTGCTGTACACTATATTTTGGTTTTCTCTATTATAAACTAGAATCTACAAAACAAAAGTTAAGGAAAGCTGATGGGGGAGGGTAGGCAAAAGAGGGACCATTCTCACTGTAGTGGTAGTTGTTTCCACGAGTGCCTAACATAGCAAAACTATTGGGATTTGCAGTTGCAAGACTGTAAGAATAACAACACAAGGCCTAGAGTTTGAGAACATCAAGGGAAAAAGAAAAATACTGCTAGGGAGGCTCTGGAAAACACTGCTTCGGTGGCTTAGGGAAAAGCTTACAGAGCTGTGAATTGCAGACCCTTGGCATTACTAAGGCTGAGGTGCTAGCATACTCAAGGCAAAACATGCCTTACCAGCAGTCAGGAATCAAAAATTCCTATTAGATCATTTACGCTTAACATCAGAGATACGAAAATCGGGATCATGTAGGCAGAGCTTACAATTTTTTCCTGAATATTGCCTTTTCCTCAAAAAGGGAGAGTAGAGAGAATTCCAAGAGTCTTTTTGCTTGTTTAGCTTGCTCTAGGCAAAGGAATAGCATAACAGTATAATACTTTAATTTGTAAGCTATTTCATGATCTTTTAAGGCAAAAAAAGTGAATTTACTTTATGTTTTGCTATACTTACATAAGTAGAACCAGGACTTGTTTGTACACTGTTTCAAAGTGTGAGGTGACTTTGTATCCCCTTGTAACTTCTAGTATTTGGTAATGCATCCTTTGGAAGGAAGGGTGTCCTCTCTTCCTCAGACTACATCATTTATCAAACAATAATTGTGATGGTACATTTAGATGCACTATGACTTTGTAAATCACCACAAGAATTGCCTGATATCCACATTACCCGATGCCTCAAGGTATTCCAAAATACAAAATCTAGCCACAGGCATTAACAACACATACAGTGATTGCTGTCATATCTTGGTGCTATTCCCAGAAATGTCACTTTCAGAAGGCTGTACTTTGAGGAATGATGTTGCAGGATCAGATGGCTAAATTCATTAGAAGCTGAGGTACTACAACAGGGAGTACAGAGTTCCCCTTGATGATCTTGGCTTTTATTGTGGCAAACAGCAATGCCCACGGAATTTCTTGAGCTGGATACCAACTGATTCAGTCTTCCAAACTAATCCCACCAGTGGCAGATTTTTTTCATCACATCTTTAAGCCTAGCTGCAGTTTTCTTTCCTGAAAAAGCTATGCATTGAAGGAATGCAAAAGTTTCTTAATAATCTAAGTAATTACTTCAGATCATGAGATCAGTTGGCCAGTGCCTGGATGTCTCAGACTAATTATTCTTAGAGGTTGGCTGATGCAAACTGAAGAAGCTGAGAATTTGTGACTGTGTAGATTCTGGGCTGTTCTGATACAACAACTGGGGAACACCTCACCTCCCAAAACAAAACAAAACACCCCTCCCCCCCAAAAAAAATCCAATAAAAACCCCCCTTTATTTTATCATATGCCTCACACACTTATTAGCAGCTGATGAAAGATCCTTGCAGGGCTGCTACTCTGTTTCCCACTGTGAACTGTGTATGTGTTCAGTAAGGCTGTGTTTAAAAATTTTTATCAAATACATATTGAATATATTACACAAACTAGGAGAGCTAGGAAGGGATGCATTATATTTTTAGATCCATGTATTTTAGTCAGTCAATTCATTCTAACATGTGCTGAGCTGTATGACAAAAATTTCATGCTGACTTTTTTTTTCTACACTTGATTCCATGAAGATGACTGGTGTGAGACACCAACAACCTCTGGATTTCAGTGATTTCCCTACTCTTGAATGAACATCTCTCTCTCCAAGATGTCTCTGTCAGATCAGTGAGAGCTCTATCTGTCTGACAGTGCTCTTTATTTCCTAAATCAGGCTTTTATACCAGTAGTTTAACTTAGATGCCACTGAAAACCAGTACCATAGTTCTGAATCTCTTGGAAGTGCGGTGGGTTTTGGTTGTAACTTAGAAAAGCTGTAACTAAACTTAACATTTGGTACTCTTCCTTCAGTCTAGGTACGATCAGGTGCTGACTAGATTAACTGTCTAGTAGGATCATTAAAAGTGTATGCAGACGATTGGTAAGATTTTTGTAAATTTTTTAAGGAAGGACCTTGCTTAAGTCCCCTGTGTGATGGTTCATCTTGCATTCCACAGAGGTCTACTTTCAAACTGTAGACAGTTGTGTGCAAACTAGTTATTCTGGGCTCTCATTGCAATTTCTGGGAAGAAACAAGAACTTTGGGATGCAATTAACCGTTTTTAAGGTCTTCTTTAGAATGAGATTAAGCACTTGTGATTAATGTTTGTAAGTAATAAATTCGTTCGATCAGGTGAAACCTGATCAATGAATGTAAATGTGAACTTGGTCAGCTTACATTGTTCCACAGACTATATGCTGTTGGCTTTCCTGTTCTAAGGCCTTGTTTGAGACACCCGTGTTATTTCTGGAGCAAAGGTCCCTTACAATTGTGCTTTATTGTTATTTCTGTTATATAAAGTTATGGGTCTCCTTTTAACATAAAGGACTGCTCTTTTCGTGGGAATATAGTTCTTGACGTTTGACCATTTGTATCATTTTCAAAAAAAATTTCCTTATGAAGATGTGGGATTGTTGGATGTCTGATATGGTTGAATGACACTGATAGTCTAGGCTCTAGCCTTAATTTGAGGTTATTACTGCACATACTACAGGTCTGAATGATCAGACTATTGTCCTTTTTGAACTTTTGCATGCCAGCAGGTTTTTCACAGTTTGTTGTGGGTTATTGGTGTCAAGAAACTTCATTCTTCCATCCAACATTGTCATTCAGTGGTTTTAGTCATATGTGAAAACCAGAAGTTACTCAGTTATGATGGATGCAGATCGTTATGGATGAAAGAAAGAATTTTATATGCTGGTTATCTACAAGTGCATTCTGTGTGAGACATATTCTTGAAAACATGTGGAGGCGTTTCACAGGGTTTTCAATTATTCTGAATTTAAAAGGGGTGAAAAAAATCTATAGTAGGCATAACTTCTATTGGAAATAACTATAATGGATGTATTTTACTGTGGCTGAGGTTTAAGGACTCAGACTACCATCTCTTAGTCCTTTGTGAGTTTTGCTAAGCAGAAAACAGTGGAGATATAGCTGAATTTTTGGGGGGTGGCAAAGTGCAATGTAGAACACTTACATTTAGAGGACTAAGTTCACAGTATAGTCACTAGCAATTTCATAGGTATTTCAGAAGGAAAATCTCCATGTGAGTTGCCTGCCTAAATGTACTTAACTCAAGACATAAAATTTAAACTTCCAAAAGCAGGAGTAAAAACAGCAGTTTCCATTTCGAGCCAATCCTGAATGTTTTAAACCCCAAACTGTTTTTGGCATTGTGAATTAATTGCAATATGAAAATTTGGAATCAGAAGACTAGCTTCATTATTTATAATCATGGTTCAGGACATTATATAACTCTAATTAATGACAAATACTTCAATTCTATTTTAAAATTTTACCAAAGGGTACCAATCAAGGGAATAGCTAATACTGTGGTTGTTGCAGCACAGGTCTCTCAATTCAGCAGCAACAGATAATATTTCTCACATGAAAAGGGCTAAAGGATTAGACATGTTTGGATTTTTTTAAACTGAAACTCATGTTAAAAAGTTACTTTTCAAATAAAAAATTTTCAAGTTCTAATGAAAAAATAGTATGTATATGTATACGTATATGTATTCTTCAGCTCTTTTAAATGTTTGGTGGTTTTTATTGCCAAACAAAAGATTGCATGTATCCACTTGATAATCTTGAATGGGTTTTGTGAATAGCTTTTTTTTTTAAATGAGTGATTTAAAAAATAAAAATTGAAACAAATGCAAACTCAAATTCTAAAAAAAAAAATGGCCATCTGTAGTGGTTCGTTTACTGTGAACATCTGTGTCTTGAATACCAGCTAGGGAGGTTTGTTTTGTGAGGGCATACGTTCTAGTCGGATTCTTGAATGAAGCAGTAGCTTTTCTTTGTGCATAGATAATCAGATAGTGACAATTTCTGTTTACTTGTTTGCAAGTGATTACATAACAAGAACTTAATTTCAAAAGAATATGATCTGTGTTTTCTATAGATAGGATTTTTTCTCAATATCTCAAGTTCAGTTTCAACTTCTGAGAATATTAGTAAAAAAATTTAAGGTCTTCCCTAAAATGATGCAAAGTTAAGAGCTCTACTGAAAAACAACAACAAGCTTTTGTCATGATGTCCTATTGTTTCCTGAGGAGATTTAATAATTGAATTAACTAAAACCAGCTGATGACTACAACAAAATCATTTATCACTTGTCCATCTGTGAGTCTCAATTGTATCTTAGACAGGTTAATAGAAAAGAAAGAATGAAAAAGAACTGCAAACTGCAGTACTTTTATGTGTTTGTAATATAGGTTATGTATTAGTGGAAGACCTAGTGTATTTGTAAAAACTTCAAAGGATTACTTGCATGCAGAATATCTTTGTTAGCATAGTTACCTATGGTGAGAACATTTTCTACAAATAGGCAATTACTTTTTGAAAAATAACATACACAACATTTGGAGTTTGCAGTGCTCAAGACAGAGAAGGATTTTATTGCTGCAGTGGTTTGACACCAGAGGGGTCTTTTGAGGTATTAGTTTTTCAAAGCTTTTGAAAATCAGGCCACTTAGCTGCCTTACGTGAGCTTACACTTTATCATTATCCTCCATAATATTGACCTCACATGCATGTTTCTGGAGTCTGTGTGTACTCAGAGTAGTACTTCAGCAAATATTTTGCAGCACTGTGCAACGTGTAAGTCCAAGTTACTTGGAGAACTGGACTCAGTACACATATCAGCGCAGTGACATGGCAGTGCTGTTCACCCCTCCAGATGCTGGGTGCTTTGCTCGGGCAGAAGGTCCTCTGACATTCAGCTTCTGGCACCTGTTGGCTTTGCACAGCACTATGATGTATTATGTGATAAACCAGTTTGGTCAGTTAGCTTTGTTTCAGTATATAACTCAGGGTATATCATCAGTTCTTACAGTTTTTTGAGGTAAAGTTTTTCTTGTGGTTTGCAAAATGGCAGTGATTTTGCTTTTGTGCAAGAGACTTCTAAAATATGTTTCTCTTTAATGCTGTACTTGAGACCTTGTGATAGTTATTGCTGTCACAACCATGCTCTTAGGTGTGATTTATAGTTTTCCAGTAGCAGCTACCCCTGAGTATAGTTATCTATGTCCTGTCAGAATTTCCTCCCAAAATTATGTGTCCAATAGGCTGCAGCCAAGTATGAGACAGCAAATATGAGACATGGATACTTGGACTGACTTCTGCAGTCTGCTGATCTCATGAGGACTTTTATTGACTTCAGAGGGCTCTGGATCAATCTCTTAGTTTCTGCTCAAAGCAACTGTAGCCTTTCTTCAATTTTGGGAACTAAACCACTAAAAGGCCAACATATTCATAACTCATGCGCTCCTGAATATCTCTATTCTTCCAAGTAACAGCAGGGCAGAGAAAAGCAATTGGCTTCTCAACCAGATAAATGGAAAGACAGTGGAGGTATTGGACTCATGACGATCATAAATTTGTTTTTGTTATGACCTGTAATCAACAGCATATGATATAACCTATTGCTATTGCAGGCAGGAGATCTAAAGATGACTGACAGCCTTGAGCAACCAAGGTCTAGCCGAAAACAGAATGTTCTAAATACAGAACAATGACTTTATATATAGCCCTACAGTGAGAGAAATCTTTTCATTTCTCGCTCTGATGGGAGACAAGAGAGGATTTATTAGACTTTTGGGAAGCTTTAGAATCTTCAGTAAATATTCCAAGACATGGGAAACATTTTAGGCAACTTACTTGGTTCATGTAATGGAGTTTAAATAAATTTACCAACATATTGATTTCCTGCCCTGAGGAAATTTAAGGGCTTTTATTATTACTGTGTTTGTTATTAGCTTGTTCAATTAATTATTCTGCACTGTCTGGTGCTAATTTTGGAGAATTCTAAATCTAATAGGTTCAGTTAGTACATGGAGTGGTTGATTAGCTGAGGATCAAGCTAATCCAATGTCAGGGGCTCATGCTTCTCTTGTGGGTGTTCCAGGAATCTATCATCACTCTTAACCTTTATCTTACATTTGCTGCATGGTTCATTCAACACAATAAAATTATAATGAATGATTAAGTTATAATTAATGAATTTAACTTTCTCCTTTTGACTTAATTCTTAGTAGAAACATTAAACAAAATGCGTTTATTGCACAAATATCTTTTGAATATGTCAGACTTACCAAAAAGATTTAGGGCCACATTCTCACCTGTTATATATGGTCTGAAGACAGCATCAAGTCACCAAGTAAAAGGAAGACACATAAAGTTCTCTACTAAATTCTTGCCTCAGTGGTTACTTGTCTAAGATTTGTTGAAGGAACTTGTAAATCAGTTTGCTACAATAAGAATATATAAGTGGGTATACATAAGTATAGATAGGGAGATATTAGTTTTAAAAGAGAAGATAATACTCAAAACCAGGAGAGGGCTATTACACCATTGCATACGTTCAGAAGGTTGATAGGCATATAGTAAACTTTTTTTTTTCCTCTTAACAAATCCAGCAAGTTAAGAAGATAAGGTGAGAGAGAAATAATCAAAAGAATTTGCACTGTAGAGGATGTATTGCAAATGGCAATAACGAGTTGAATGGTGATATGCTTTGTTTTTCATGTTATATTAGTCTGCAAGTATAATTCAGATGAAAAAGATAAAACACTCAGAAGTTTAAAAATAGCATGTTTAAGGTTGCTTGGGAAAAACACAAATTTGTCCAGTTTGTGCATCCAGAATGTTGTTAAAAAACCCAGGTAATTTAATTTCAAATTATATCCTTTAATAATGTCACATCATAAGGGGGTCAAATTAAGATTGCTTTGGTAAATACAGTTCAGCTTTTGAATTCAAAACTTTGCAAAAATGAATAATGTTCTTTCAACTTTATGACTGTTTTTCTGTTGATTTTTTGTATGGTCTTCACAGAATATTGTCAGTTACAGGAAAAGAAAAGAAAAACAAAACCCATATGATGCTAAATACAACATTTACCACACCTGCAAAACACCTTAAAGTCAAATGTTCAACCTCAACAGGATCCCTTCTCTTTTAGTCTCCTCATGCACTCCCAATACAATAGTAATGCTGGTAGCAGCTACCATCGTTGATGTTATGTCACATTTTGGCTGGAAAAAAGGATATGCATTTTAAAATATTTGCTTTTTTATATACTATGATTTTGGTAAACTGCCAAAACTTTCCTGAAAGCAGATAGCGAGAGAAGGGAAAACTGATAGTTTCAAGTACAGCCCAGATAAGCCAGAATGGAATTTAATTAGAGGAAGAAAGTTTCCAGCAAAAGACTTTTCTCCTCATTGAATTTGAGGGAAGAGAAATGGGAACCTTAGATATAAATTCTCCATAATTTGCTGTTGTTGCTCTTTGTTACTCAAGTAAATTCTGGCTCTATTCAGACTGCAAGCTGGGGTAGGATTTGGAACAGTTGGGGCAGACTGGGCTATGGGCAGGTTGAGCCATGATCTGGAACTGCTCTGTAGTCCCTTTTACTCCTTTCTTCCTGTTTACTCCTGCTTACAGTTATTTTATCTGTTGGAAGGAAGCCCCACGTACGTAAAAAGGAAAGGAATTGTGATTTTACTAGGAGGCCTTGTAATGTAGACAACTGTGGGAATGAAGCCTAGGGGAAGGCAGTAGAAACAGATCCATTAAGCTGCAAACATAGACGGGCTCTCATAAGTCACATGAACCACGGTCTTGTGGCTTTCAAATGTGTTTGTGTTTGCTCACAAGGCTGTCGTTGCCAGATAGAGACTTAAGTGCTTTTCTCTTCTTGGCAAGGAGGCTAAAGGAGTTGTAAGGGTGCCTGCATCCTGTTTCATGTCAGAGTTCTCTGTAGGGCTGGAAGAAGATGGAGCTGTTTCTTTCCCCTTGTTCTGACTCTGTGACTTTCCATTGGTAGGCAGGTGATTCTCTATCATGATTTAAATCAAATGGGAAAGAGTTAAAATATGTTTCTTCCCTTGTCTCTTTTGAGGACAGAACAACCCCTGGAGATACAGGACTATAGCAATTCCTGTTTGACTTGACTTGAGTCATGCTTTTGCTCAGTTTTACACAAAGATGCTCACTTGAGATGTGGGAGATTATAGTTCAAGCTGGTCTTCAGTTGCTAATACCAAATGACACTACTCCATAAGGAGAAATAATGATCTGAGTAATTGATGAAATGATTCACTGGCATGAATTAGACATAACCAAACACTGAACATCTGCTATAACCTTTGCAACAAGAATCTGGCTTCTTTGAGTCAGGCAAGACTCTCATTTTGATGGCATATTCTGTCTGTCTTGAAAAAGGTACATATATTTATGGATCACAGAAGCACAGAATGACTGACCGGTTGAGATTGGAAGGGACCTCTGGAGATCATCTTGTCCAATGCCTCTGCTCAAGCAGGGAAACCTACAGCTGGTTGCCCAGGGCTATGTCCAGACAACGTTTGAATATCTCAAAGGAGGGAAACTCTACAACCTCTCAGAGCAACCTGTGCCGGTGCTCAGTCACTCTCACAGTAAAAAAGTGGTTCCTGATGTTCAGAGGGAACATGTTTCAGTTTGTGCCCATTGCCTCTGGTCCTGTCACTGGGTATCGGTGAAAAGAGCCTGGCCCTGCTCTCTTTGCACCCTCCCTTCAGGTATTTATAAACATGAATCGGATCCCCCAGAGCCTTTGTCTCCTCATCCAGCCCAGATGCCATCAGCTTCTCTATGAGGATCTTACAGGAAACAGTGTGGAAAGCCTTACTGAAGTCCAGGTGGACAATAGCCACTGCTCTGCCCTCATCTACCAAGCCAGTTACTTCATTGTAGTTTGTCAAGTTGATCATGCATGACCTGCTCTTGATGAATCCATGCTGACGTCTCTTAATGATTACCTTGTCCTCCACGTGCCTGGAAATGGATTTCGGATTAGTTGTTTCATCACCCAAAGTTTTGAATTAAGAAAAGATGTCTAGAGAAATCTATTTAGTCAATACTTGAGTGTTTCCAGCCACACTGGTTGTTTTTAAAGACTGCTAATGTGATCCTGTCAGATTGCTGTTGTACCTTGGGTTTGTTGCTCTCTACTCCCCAACCCCCTCACAAGTTATTTTTGTGATAATATTGTTCATTCTTCTTCAACAATCATTTTGAGACAAGTAAGGAGGCGGGAAAAACCAATTCCTTGCAGTTTAGATTGTGTGGGTTTTAGTCTGTAGGTCTATGTGGGATGTGATTATGTCTGCCCCTAGGTTGTGATGATAATCTCTACACAGGTAAAAACTACTTAGAAGAAATAAATTATTAAATACCTTTTGGAAGGAGAAGGGGCAAGTGATAGGGAAGGAGATAAAATGTCAAGGTAAAGGAAAGGGAATTATGTCTAAATGGTATGAGGCTGTAGTCCAGTGATGACCACCTCTGTATATTTATTCCATTTTGAGACATTTATTTTTCACTTGATGATTTAATGCAAAATGCAGAGATGGAACCAGTAACCTCATTGCCCCTTCTTTATATAATGCTTTTTACTAGGATGAAAGCCGCTCTTCTTTTATTTCAGTTTTGATTGCTCAATTTTAAGACAAGTTCTTGTGTTAAAATTTCAGTTAGGTAATCTCAAAGTTTAGCAAGGTTAGTAAAGAGAGTTAGCATCACTCATTTTACTAACAGATATACTCGGAAAAAATGATGAGGTTTTGGATGCAGAAGACCATCTCCTAAGGGGCTGAAACCAAAGCAGCAAACTTCACACTGAACACTTGCCAGCAACAAATGTTCTGAGCATTACCTCCTAAGAAGGTAATGTAGATACAACCTTTTTCACAACATAATTATCGATTAGACAATTTGAGAGGCAGCACCTCTGTAGAAGGTATAGGTGCAAAGTAGGTGGCTCAGTCATGTAAAAAACCATGAAGATAGGCTATAACAAAAAATGAGGGCTACTCTAGAGAAGAGACGTAGAGACAATAGTAAGATTCATGTCTCTGTGGAGCCTGTAATTCTGAGTACTCATTGGAATTAAGGAATTTAGTGCTTAGGTTTATCTTGGAGGTTTTAGTCTGGGTGGAGAAATAGGAAAAGTTTCAGTTATAGAGGAATACTATAAAAAAATTACGTGGTAACTAGTTGTTTCTGTTCTTGACTGATTGTGTGAGTTCATTCTGCTACAGTGTGTGGTGTGGGTTTTTGTTTGTGTGTTTGTTTGCTTTTTTTCCACATAGTTTCCATGGAGGTGGCTGGGGAAAAATATATCACGGGCTTAGGAGGTGCGGATTTTGGTGATTCTGTTATGGGTGGAATGACAGCTGCCGCAAGAAGGATGTGCTCCTCGTTTGTCTCTCATTGTGGGTCTGGTTAAAGTAGGATTTTTTTGCTGCGTGAACATTGCCCTTGCAGTTCTGATCTTGGTAATGTTGCGTCATGGCATCACAAGGGCCAGGAGCCTCCAGGGCTCCCCGGGGCTGGGGGCTGAGGGCAGGGCCCGGCAGCCAGGGCCCGTCCCACCCCCCCAGGAGCCGGGGGCACCGGGGCAGCCCCAGCCCCGGGCATCGGGCACCTCCATGGGGACGGGGACGGGACGGGGACGGAATGGGACATGGGCCCGGCTCGGAGGGGCCCATGGCCGGGCCGGGCAGGGCTGGGGGGAGCCGGAGTGTTGCTGGGGCAGGGGCTGATGGCCCCTGACATGGGGTCCTGGGCCCTGGGTGGGGTGGGGGGAGCCCCGGGGGTCCTGGGCAGGGACAGCCGGGGTTGGTGGTGCTCTCAGGGACGTGCTATGCTGAAAAGTTTTCTGTGAATATTTGTTTTGGAGATGCAGTATAGGTGGGTCGCATTCTATGATTTGGTTTACTAACATTTTAATTTCATTCTGGAGAACCGGGAAACTCCATGAAGGTGAAAATGAGTAAAAGCTCCGTTTTCAAGAGACAGAAGTCTCAGAAATTCTGGTGATGTTGCTGTCAGTCGGGGCCCTCTGCCTTGTATCCCTGGCAACTTCTCAGTTATATTGACACTGAACTGCAATAGCCTCCCTGTGCATGTCCTATCCATCGGAAAGATGTTTAGATAGTATAGGAATGGAAATTTATGCAGCTAGATAGGCAAAGGCCTAAGTGCAGGCAGATTTTGATGCGCCGATTTCAGTTTGATGGCTGGGATTGCAATTTCTCTCACCTTACACTGCATTTTCGGGGGGAGGGTGTGTGAAAAACAGCTCAGTGGCTTATATTTTGACTGTGCCTTAACCAACAGTGGTAGTATCTGACACATCATTTGTGTGAAGTAAAGATAAAAACTTTTTTACTTATGTGAGGGTTTTCATGTATGAATTTTCACTGAATGAATTTTCAGTCATTCCAGTCTTTCTGGCTATGAAAATTTTAAGGTAATTTCTTCCTGAATTACCTAGGCTCTTAAAAAAAATCATATGGGAGAAAGGCAGATGTATTTATCAGAGCTTCCTCATGCACAAAGAGGCATACATGATTTCATCAAGGGTAATTGCTTTACTAGTAATAACTTGGAAGTGACACAGATAGTCAACATTACCTCGAGCATAGCTAGAGCCTTGCTGTAATGGCTGCTTAAGTGCCTTTTGGTACATTTCTTGCTGTTAGTTTCAGAAACACAGAAATAATAGTAGAAGGCCCAAGGAGACTTAACTATATACTTGAAGTGAGGACTGAATAGATGATTTGAACTTCATGCCACTGGGTGGATTATTCTGTCTTCTATTCATCTGATTCCTTACCTACTGTCTCTGAAAGCTGTACCTTGACAGGCTTGAGGGTTATTATGTGGAACTCTTGCTGTTCCAACTGATCTTTAATTTCAGTATGTCTCAGCATGGTCTTGAAGCTGTCTGGATTCTGTTCCTTTGACTTCGGGTTTGTCCTTAATCTTTTTTTTTTTTTTTTTCCCCCCCGATTGGTCTTTTCCCCTCCCCTTTCTGCCGTCTTTCTCCTTTAGCTGTGTCTTGTCCTCCTTTTCCTCCTCCTCCTTAATCTGAGGCTTGGCCTTTCTCTTATCCCTGACTTGAGAATCAACCTTTTCTTTTGACACAGGACTGGCACTCTCTCCCCTTCTCTTTGACCTTAGACTTAGCCTTTCTTTTGCCCTTCATTTTTACTATGTCTTATTCTACATGATTTCTTGGCATTGCTACTTTCTGGCCTGGAGTTCCCCTAAGGGGATTTATCGTTCCATTTACCATTCAGAATTTCTTAACACAGCAAATCACTCTCTTCTGCATCATCAGCATTTCTCTTGTGTGTGTTGCTGTTTTGGGCTCAGGCTTCATGAGTTTAATTCTTCTTGACTTCTCAGAGGAGTTTGCAAATTCTTCAGAAGATTTCTTTTGTTTTGTTTTGTTTTGATTCAAACTGAGTCTAACATCTTTGTTTCCAGCCTGCTTGTTGTGTTTGGGGTTTTTTTTGCTTTGGTTTTGGTTTTCAGGTGGGTTTTTTTCCCCATTTTTTTTTCTGGAGCTTTCAGGTTTTTGGCCTGTAGTATTAATTATTAGGTTTTTTTTGGAACCTCATTGTACTGATATCATCATCTTTTCATCCTTCAGATATCCATTTGTTGCTGTTGCAAAAACCTTCAAATTTTCTAATGAAATGTGTATTATATGCTATTCAAATATTTACCCTCATTCATTCTTCTGATGAGGAGTTTTTAATCTGTCTTATCTGCTGTAACACACATGATATCTTTGTTTTGATAGGTAGTTCATGGTGATTCTGATGTAGCCCACATGAGAAATGAACCTGTGTTTTGCCAGTCTTATTAGCAAAGATTCATATCTAAATAGTTTTGAAGGCAAGAAGATTTTTCAGGAGATGTTGGTATTTTTTGAAAAAAATAGGGACCTCTGCAAATTCACATCACTTGTTCCTAGCTGCCATCATGCCTTACAAACTGCTTCGTTCCTCCTCCCCACTGTGCATCCTGTGGAGGTGACCTCAGCCTTTCTGTTTCTGTGTTACCGTTCCTCTGCTGCTGCAGTTGTATGTTTGGTAGCGCTGTATTTTCTCTGAAGAGCAGTCTCTGGTTGTCATAGAATCATAGAATCATTTCGGTTGGAAAAGACCTTCAAGATCATCAAGTCCAACCATTAACCATGCCCCCTAAGCCATGCCCTGGAGTACCCTGTCCACTCGCTTTCGTTTATGTTAGGCTGTTCTGCCTGCTTTCTCTGTTCATCTCTGGTCTCTGCTAGGGTTTTTCCTGACCTTGTAGACCTTGCTGCAGATTCATACATTCCTGTTCTTTATTTTTCTTGTAGTTTCTCTCTGAAGCCTCCTACCTGTTCTGTAGGATATTCTAGTTGCTTGTGGCTGAGGATACAGTCCCTCACCTCTGACTTCAGAGGAGTGTCAGTCTCTTTTTTGTGCTTTCTCTGAGTATGCTACCACAAGGGGATCCTTATGGGACAGGCAGGAATCAAGACCAGAAGCACAGGTAGGTTCATAGGTTTAACTATGTAAAGCGGAAAGAGATGAGCAGAGAATTGTGAGGAAACTACTATGTCAGAGGGAGAAAGAAGCAACACAGGTTCCACCATATCATTCTGATCTGCTTGAAGACAAGGAATACAACTCGGTAGATGTTCATTTAGAGGGAGTGTGTGGATGAGAAGCTTCCTGTCTTCTTCTGGTGTGCTGCTTTTGATTAAAGTTGAAAAATGGGTCCCCAGAATGGGAGTTTCTTCTTGGTGAATTTCCTTTCTCTATGCAAAGAGAGAATTACTGCACATTTAGCAAAGGAGAAGTTACATTTCACTGCCTTTGCATTGTTTGATACTTACTTAGATTTGTTATAAGTGAAGAAGATAAGATACCACCAGTCATTTCTTAGATATCTGTAAGTCAACAATACCTCAGTTGGTATATGTGAAGAGTGAGTTGGTTGGTTGTTTTCTTACTTAAAGCCCACACTCTTTGACTTATGGAGGCAAATAAGTCTTCTACCATTCAGGATGCCTATTTTTTCCCACTAAATACAAAGGAAGCCTGAGGTCAGATTTAGTTATTTAGCTTTCAAATACCTAAATTAGGGAAAAAGTTGATTTCATTTGCATATCTCTGATACTCCTCCAGCTGGTCTGTGTCCATTTCCTGGTGTGAGATCTACCTCTAGCTAGCTTTCTTCTTCTGAACACCTCCCTCCTCCCAAACTGCCCAGGCTATAAACAGTTGAAAAAGCATCATCTGCGCATCTGATATTCTGACTTCTGGGCTACTGATGCTGAGGGAACATCGCAGAACTGCCCACATGCATTTACCCATTGTTTAGTCAGTGATTTTCTATTTATAGTTCAAATAATTTGAAAATTTAATTGCTATGGAATGTGTTGCTATGTATGAAATTCTTGAATTTAGCAGTGGGGAGAGCTTGTTATTGAAATGTTCAAAAGAAAGAACTTGATATAAAACTGAATCAATGGGGAAAAATATGTAAACACTGTAAAAGATGCAGATTTAAAGATGTATTTAAAGGTGCTAAGATTGCATTTAAAGTGGTACATTTTCTCAGAGAGACTTCATGAACCTGTCTGCTCAAACTGAAGTTAATAACAATAGTCCAGTCATTGTGATGAATAAAATTGAGCATCAAAGAATAAACGAATACTTTTAGCCTATATCTGGGTATTGCCAAGAGCTGTCAAAGGTTTTGGGGATAGCTGGAGAGAGTGGGTCATCACATTCAAAACAAAACAAAACAAAATTGTTATGAGACAAGAGATTTTATTTCTCAGGTAAAGACTAAGATAACTGTGTAAATATAATGACAGAGCATCAGTCGTAGTTGCTTGTTGTTATATCACCTATAAAATCAGAGACTGTTGTGATAATTCTGAGAAACGAGCCAATTAACTAAGCTTAAACTGAGTAACATTAAAACTAGGGTCATTGTAGTACCATTAGATTTAAGTTACCTGTGAGTCTGTGGACTGTTTTAGACTTCAGGAAAATATTCTTAGAAGGACTGCCAGATTCCCCTAATATTTTTTTTTAAATTTTATATTTATGGGGAAATAGTTGTCACAAATATGGAGATAAAATGACACTTTAAAAAAGAAAAATATATGTAGATAATGTCTATATTTTATCTTAGAATTTGACTACTAGTTTTTTAACATGTGTGCCCATGCTTCCTGATGCAAAGGAAGTGCAGTATTTTCAGTTGTTTTTTTGAGAGCAATTGCCTATTACAGAGATAGTCTAAACATGATCTGTAAATGGACAAGGGAGGACAGTGTGGTTTACTAGAATATATAAAGTCTAAACTATAATCTAGTCATCTACAATTAAAATCAGTCTGGCAATGACAATTAGAAGATCTGTAAGACAAACTAAAGGAGAAAAGGATAAACACATAGGTACCAAGATAAACTTGGGAAACCTCGTTCACAAATAGCACTTTCTTCATTCATTTTTATGCTTTAAAGCTGAAGGCTATTTTGGTGCTATGGAGAGAGAGTAAATGTAATCCTGGTGTTTACCAGTAAGCCGAGGTGAGTTTTGTCTCTTCCTGTAGCAGGAATTAAGCTATAAAGGCTGCCAAAATAAAGAAATGCAAGTTTAAAATAACTGAGAAGGGAAGCTGTGTTAGCCTTAGTGGATTTTCACTGTCCAGCCATTCTTTAAATCCTTCCTTATTTCTTATATCCTAGGTTTAATCACCTACTACTGTTGCAGAATTGGAATGGCTGTCAAAGTCTACGTGAGCAGTGAAATCTCCAGTAAAAGTGCCACTGTCATGTGGAGAGATTTAAGACATTACCGTAGCTTGGAATAAAGATTACCCTAAACTTCAACATCTGATTCCTCAACGGGTGTGTATGAAAAGTTGCAGTATTGCCAGGTTTCCCCTGCAGCAAGTGTCCAGATGGAGACTTTCACAGTTTAGCTGGAGTGTTTCACATGTTCCTTATTCATAAGGAATTTTCCTTTGCTTCCATATTCCTGAATTTCTCCTTTTCAGACATATATTCAGATAGCCATCCACTGGTATTTATTTCCAATTTATAGAAATAATCACTGTATTTACACAGAATTGAGGCCTGTGTTTGCAGCTGTTATCATGAATTGCACTTACAGGGAGTGGTTGGGCTGTAGTGAGTCAGAGCATTAATGAGAAAGAGTTATTCGGTATGATTAAGATTGCAGAATCTGCCGGTAGCAAGTAAGTGTTAAAGCCTGATTTCATTTACACCATTGATTTTGGTCAAAAGTGAAGTCTAAAATCTGATGGTTTTTTCTTTAAATGGTATGAGAAGATTTTCTGAAATACGAGATGGAAACTCAGTGCCATGATCCTCAGGATCTTTATTGCTAAAAGCTAATTTATTTCTGAAAATACAGTATAAATACATGCACATACTTAGAGAGAATGTGTTCGTATGCATGTGTATAGATACATTGTTTGTGATGATAGTCCATACTTTATCAGTTATCTGGAACTTACGAATAACATGCAGATGGACCCTGAAAACCATATAAGTTTGTGGAACATATTTGTCAGCTTATTGCAGAAGTGTTTCTACAGTGTTAATAGGCACTATACTGTGGCCAAATGCATAGTGTGATTTTTCAGAAATGATAGGTTTGCTTGATGTATTAGCAAGCTAATAGGAATACTCGATGGCCTCACCCTTGCTCCTGTAATTTGTTTTGAAATGGTATTTTTCACACAAAGTGCTTCTCTGTGTTGATCAACTTAATGAAAATAAGAATAAATCATATGAAGTGCCTTGGTACTTTAAGAGAGATACAGAAACAAATACACAAGCAGTGAATTAATTACCCCCGCAAAATGAGTGCAGCTATAAATGCCATAAAATCAACTCTGCTGGCCTTTGAGGGAAGAGAAGTATTTCAGCTAATACAGCCTTGGAACCTATGCAAATCACCTGAAATAACTTTCTTAACACTATTCAGGTTTGAGTTTTAAATTGCAGTGCCTGAATATAGTCCTGACAGAAGAGACTGTTGGTAAATATTGGTATTTAGTCTATCTAAAATGGATAGACTGTTGGTAAATAGTCTATCCATTGAATTGTTATTTGAAGTATAAGCTACAGTTTTGAATTACCCATAGGAAAGAATAAATAATAGTCAAATGGCTTTTAAAAAATATTTGAATGTTTATATTTTAACATATTGGCATATTTGAATTTTTATATTTTAATATGTGTAATATGTGTTTACAGAAATATTTAAAACCCAAGGGCTTTGTGGTGATTTTTTTTTTTCTTCTTTTATTCTGAAGTACTTGCCTTAGCTTTTTTCCCCAAAATGTATACTTTAGTGGTATATAGGTTTAAAGACAATTCTATTTTTGTAGCAGTGATCTGCAAAGAAAAAATATTGCTAATAATTTTTATGACAGAAATCAATACACTATGATCAAGGTATTTATTCTCTGGGTAACAATATTATGATTTTTCTTTTTTTCTAATCTTGAAAAACAGCATTACAGGTGATTTAATAAGTAACTTTTTTCCACCATTTGTGATTCATAAGCATGCTTTTGTTTTCTTCATTTACTGAAGAGCACTATATATTTTTCCTAACAGGAAAAACTTCTGCTGTAACTAAAATGACATCATGCTGCCTCCTGTGGGGGAATTCTGAAGCCTTCTCAAAGATACGACACAGTGGTAAGTACTAAAAGTATGTTCAGAACAGCTCTGTTTCCTGTAAAAATATATAAAAGAAATGAGAGCAAGTCTGTTGCTGGTGTTCTTAAATGTGTTTGAAATATATCTTTGCAATATATACATCCAGTTGAAATGCTTGTTTGCCTTGTGTTCATACAATGAGACATAGAATACAATCCATTGTAAACATTACTGCTGTTTACATGCTTGTTCATGATAAGCATGAATTTTTGTTATTTTCCAGTTCTGTAAATATTAACTGACAGCAGTAAGTTTGTAGTTAAAAGACATGGGATTAAACCTGGCTATCATGACACTGCTACTCAGTAAGGTTTGGGGCTTCCAGGCTACACTGTACCAGATAAAGCTGACAGTCTTCGGTTTGCAAAACAAGGTTGGGTTCCAAAGTTCTTATGGGGCCATATAAATAAAGGGGCTTGGTTGCTGTTTCATATTGTTGCATAAAGACCTATCTTTTCTTCTCATTTTATTAGCAAAATATGAGATAACATACTTTAATACACAGTGTACATACAGACACACACACAGATAGATACGTGTATATGTATATCTATACACACATATATAAACACTTATGATATCAATATGAAACGTGACAAGGGTTTAGTTTATAAATCTATGCATAGAATATATCCTATTTATAAAACACCTTAGATTAATCTAATTACCATTCTTTCATACTGTGCCTGACACACTGATGAATGAGAAGGGAAAGACATGTACAAATGACCAGAAAAGTTTCTCTGATGCATAGTTCTTTCTTCTCACTTTATATGATCTATGAACTTTGAAGCAGAAGTGACTTTTTCTGTAATCATTGCGCTAGCTGCAGTACAATGACGTTTCAATTTAGTGTTATCATTGGGTCCTAAATTCAAGGAGAAGGAATAGTAATATATCTGATGTGATAATAAAGCTGTGAATAAGCAATAATTCAAAGTATGACAGGTTAGTTATGAGATCCGAGGGTACCATTATGTGAAGTGTAAAAATCAGACAAAGAAAATAACAGCTTTGAAAACTCCTGTGATTTTTGCATCACTGAACCATGTTTATTCTAATTTGTAGCAATTTAAATGTAATTGAATAAAACCCACTTTATGAACAGGAGCCTGTTTAATACTTTAGCATCCGTGCCGATCATGGTCATAGCTGAACTCTTACTGGTTACTATAGTGAGTAGTACACATATGCATGAATACCATACATAGGATTCAATTCTTACTCTCCTTAGAGAACTCATGACATTTTTTCAGGAAAGAGGCAAGTAACTGATATAAAGGATACAAGGCTGATATAAAGAATACAAAGCTGAAGTCAAAGTCAAAATAATCACTTAATTTCTTTGGAACTAACAATTTGTGGTAGCTTTACATTGTCTTGCACTAGAATTAGCCACAGCCATGTTCCAAAAAGGGAGAGACAGTCTCAAGATCTATCGCAGCACTGAGATAAACCACAGAAGCTGGGGAGAGGAGTCTGAAGGGAAAACTGAGGGATGGTGCAATTTTAGTTTTCGCTGTTTTCTCAGCATTTTGTTTGTTCTTATTCATAATGCACAGAGGGAAAGTCAGGGAGAAGGAGAAGAAAGGAAAGCAAACAACATTAAAACAGAAAAGTGAGATAGAGCCGATTGATGTCTGGCTTTTAACTCCCACTGCAAGTTAGTGGACATCAGAAGCCAGCTGTGCCTTTTGAAAATTTCCTTGTTCATGTGAAGTGATAATTGGACTATACTTAAAAAACACCAGGAGAGTAGAAAATGAATTTGTAAATCTACGTCAAATTTATTTCAGCTTCTCTGCTTGCTAATTTCCTGAAGTATATGTAGCCACAAACATGCATGTTCAACTGCCAACCCCAAGGTTTTCAGAAAATACACAACAGAAACATGGCAATGTATGTTAAGGCATTTGTTATTTTGTCTGGAAAAATGTTACATTCTTATGAGAAGTTTTTCAAGACACAAACTGAAATGGATCTGAAGGCTTTCAGTAAAATGTACAACTCAAGCCAAATTAACTTTGAAGATATATTTGCAGCGGACCATAGGGATCCATTTGGATGAACAGAACTCTGAGAGTGGTGTGTATATCAGTGTTGGTTCAAAAAATAACTAGATATGGTAGCTCGGGCAGATGGTAACTGTGACTTTTGCTATATTGTACTCTTACATTTAAGAGAAATACAGAAAGAAATCCCCACGCCTTGATCACTTTTACTTTTTCCTTGCTATCATTCTCATCTAGAACTCCAGCTAAAATTCTTTAACATAAACCAATGATATTTCTCAAGAAGAGAAAAATGCAATTTATGTTTAAAGCATGTAAAAAGTGCTTGCTGGCAATGCACAATATAGTAATAAAAATGAAAGCACACAAATGGCCCATGCTTTGTCCTCAGATTTTGATAGTACATCACAGGTGTAAGCTAGTTTAAATGGTGGGATTTCATTCTAAAATCCCCACCTGACAGCTGAGTGTGCAGATGGAGCCCTGTGGTAGTTTGTGGGGTGCTGTGTAGTTTCTTTGATGTAGCCACATACTGTCAGATTCTTGATCATGTTCTCAGACTCTGATCAAGCCTTCTGTCTTGTATCATTTATGATAACAAATGTGAAGGAATAATAAAGCCTTCATATTAGAAGGCAGGAATAAATAGTTCCAGCTCTAGTCTTGGGAGTTTTGGGAAATGGATCAGCTCTTAATTCTCTGAGGAAAATCAGGGCACAATATAGCTCTCATTCTTAGAGCTGTCAGCCCTCCTCAGCCTACTTTTCAGCTCTTGGGATTCGGTGTTGTTGATCACAATCTTTGCTTTGGCTCCTCTTGTCAGGGTTTAAGGCTGTAAATGGAAGTGCGTTCAGCTGAGTGGTCCAACCTCTGGTTAAGCAGTGCCTTCAACTCTTGTTTCTAGTTTTCTTTTCGGGTTCTCGCTTTATTTTACACTCTTGGAAGAAAAATACTCCCCACATTTTTTCTCTCTTGGTGAAGTATTAACATAATTATAGCATGGAAATCCATCATTTAAGTAGGCTCCTAAGACCTGTACTATGATATAGAGGCTGCGCTGGCATTGTCTATAGTGTACACTCTTCCCACCAATTCTCTTAATTTTGAAACAGAAAGAAGGAAAGAACTGAATTTTAAGTTCTTCCGTTTATAAAGATAGCAGGTGTGTTTTCCATACTGAAACATAATTGATAAGCAGGAGCAGCTAATGAAGTTATCAGCTGAACATCGCAGAACTGATGAACACGTTAATTAATTGAGGCTGATACTCAACATTTCAGTAGGTTTCCAAATTGGAAACTGCATCTTCTTCAAGAAATTCAGGTAGTGTAAATTGCGTTGATCACCTACTGTCTGGGAATTTAACCAGGATTTAACCAGAGTATGTCTAGATGTGGTTGCAGGATGTTCCACATCTTTCTATGCATCTATAAATTTCTGTCCAGGGAGAGTATTCTGAAATCCTAAATCCAGTGCAGTTAGCTGTGACTCCGTTGATCTAGAAAAAATAAATTAAGTTGCATCAGCTGCTTTGCTCTGAGATGTTACTGGTAAATCTAACCTTAGCAAATTCGTTACATCGCTGATGTTGTGGTGTGTTTGCCAGTAAAGGTAGAGACACGCAGCATTAGACCTTCTGTGAGTACTGGAATCAAAACATTCAGATTCTTTTATGAATATAAAAGATTTCTTAACCTCCATTTGAATTAGAAGTGATGTATCCATTCATTTTTTATTGCAATATTTAGTTATATGTTTCCGTATGACTGACCTAAAGTACTTAAGTGGAGGTAAGTACTTAAGTGGAGGTAAACTCTAATGATCTCCATCAATATGTGGATTTCTGAAGAACCCAAGTGAGAAATGGAAATATGATGCATTTTCAAATATTACTCAAATATGAAAAAACAAACACCAAAACTTCCCAGGTTGTTAAATTTACTTTCAGGTGGCAATGTAATTGAATAATTTTAACACTTTTACCTAAAATCATTAGATTTACTAAAAGTTTTTGGGAGATAGTTTAACAGTTTTTTAGTTATTTTTTTTTGTTAAAGTACAATTTCAGTGGTGAGGGCCATTGGAAAATAAAAGTATGAGTCATGATTGCCTTAAATTGTTAAGAAGCATAAACTATTCTTATCTAAGTAACAATTCCATGAATACAATTGATTTTGCAGAAAATTAATTTGAAAGTTGCATTACGTAAAGCATTGTACAACAATAACAAAGAACTGTTAAAATTGTGTGATTTCAATGTTGTGCAGACTGGTTGGCTAACTGAATCATAACACTGTGAGTAAGCAAGTGAAAGCGAAATAGGAAATAATCACACTGGGTTTTGCATAGGCAGCTCATTTGATTGATTAAAGGTGTTTTTTAAAGTTGAGTCACGTTCAAATTCAAAGAACTGGAGTGCAAATTTTACTACTATCTGCAATGCTTGAACTTGAAAATGTTTTATCACTGTGATTCATATAATTTAAATCTACTGTACTGAACAAGTAGCAGTGTTATATCAGTTTCTACAGGGAACTTTTAACTCCTAAAAAAAAAAAGAGTTCAAAAAACCTTAGTGTTGTTTTTTTCTTAGAGCAACAGTAAAGCTTTTGAACATAAGGTTCCAGTGTAAGTGAATGACATGTAAGCAGTTGTCCTCATCCTGTCAAGGTTCAAAATACATTGCGTCTTCATTATTAACCACAAGACTGAGATATGTTATGTTCGTTTTGTTTGGACAGCTCAGTAGTATGGCAAGGGAAGAGCATCGTTTAGTAAATTGCCCTTTACCATATCTTTTAGTAAATATACCTTTGCCTTCCCATTAGCCATTCAGCAGCTACCTTCCTCAGTATTTATATAAAAGGAATAGCTCTGTGTAAGAGCAAAATCTTGTGTCCCCCTGGAGTCCCCATGACTTAATTTGAGCTCTGCACACTGCAGTTTTCAGTTTCTTTTAGAAACAACTGACAGAAGATGATACCAGGGGTCATCAACTCCAGTTTCTAGAACAGGAGATAACCATATCACGTAATCCTTTTTATACAGCTTATAATGTAGGTTATGAAACCAAGGGCTACATTGGTTACTGGTGGAAACCAGTAATGAGTGGTGTCCCTCAAGGGTCCATACTGGAACAATACTATTTAATATGTTAATCAATGACATAGTGGGAATGAGTACACCCTCAGCAAGTCTGTGGCAGACACCAAGATGAGTGATGCAATTGATTCACTTGAGAGAAGGGATGCCATCCAGGGGGACCTTGACGGGCTTGAGAAGTGGGTCCATGAGAATGTCATGAAGTTCAACAAGGCCAAGTGCAAGGTCCTGCACCTGGGTCACGGCATACCCCAATATCAGTACAGGCTGCGTGATGAATGGATTGAGAGCAGCTTTGCAAAGAAGGACTTGGGACCACTGGTGGATGAAAAAGTGATTATGGGCCAGCAATGTGCACTTGCAGCCCAGAAAGTGAATCGTATCCCAGGCTGCATAAAAAGAAGCGTGTCCAGCAGGTTGAGGAAGGTGGTTCTCCTCCTCTACTCTGCTCTTGTGAGACTCCACCTGGAGTATTGTGTCCAGCTCTGGGGTCCCCAGCACAAGAAGGACATGGACCTGCTTGAGCAGGTCCAGAGGAGGGCCACGAAGATGATCAGGGGGCTGGAACACCTGCCCTGTAAAGAAAGGCTGAGAGAGTTGGGGTTGTTCAGCCTAGAGAAGAGAAGGCTCCAGGGAGACCTTACTGCAGCCTTTCAATGTATAAAGGGGGCTTGTAAGAAATGTGGAGAGTGCCTTTTTACCAGGGCCTGTAATGACAGGACAAGGGGCAATGGTTTTAAACTGAAAGAGGGTAGATTTAAGAGTGGATATAAGGAAGAATTTTTTTACGATGAGGGTGGTGAGGCACTGAAACAGGTTACCCAGAGAGGTTGCCCAGGATGCCCCATCCTTGGCAGTGTTCAAGGCCAGGTTGGATGGGGCTTTGAGCAACCTGGTCTAGTGGAAGGCGTCCCTGCCCATGGCAGGGGGGTTGGAACTAGATGATCTTTAAGGTCCCTTCCCACCCAAACTATTCTATGATTCTATGATTCGTCTGTCTAATATCATGCAGTGATTATCTATGCATGCTTATAAAACATGCAAGATCATTGAAGGAAATGGCCTAGTACATACATAACTGATTACTTTTAACACATCTGTAGCACTATAGGTAGCACTACAGGCAACTCAGCATTGGAATTGGAATCTGGGGATAAAACAGGTGGAAAATCAGTAATGATAGAATCACAAAGTTATTTTTATTTTTTTCTGAATTTTTAAGAAATTATATAAAGCTGAAACCCTTTTGAATAATGCTCTTGTACCTATTTTCAGCTAATTTTATGGATGTGTGCACTAGCTATGGTGTGAGGTTGTTTATCAAACAGCAAATCAGAATTAAGGTTTTTGGTTCTTTGAGAGAGATTTGGGTTCTTAAAAACAGGCTTCTAGTACAGTTTTAGGAATAAAACTTCCAGCACCACTCCAGAGGGCCTGGATACCCTGTAAGTCCTATGTCATATCTGCTAGCTCTATGTAGAAGGGTTGCATACTTAGACTTATGCGCCTGTATTTCCATGTTCTGGGTATGTTTCTGGATTGCATTAACTAAAATGTCTAGATCCCTATTGATTTGCTAGACACCTAGCTCACAGGTAGACTACTTCATTTATCAAAAAAATATGCGTCTAGTATCTACAACTGAAAGTTGCCCTGAGTTTTTGTTCTGAGAACAAATGTGTGAGATGCTGGACATCTGGGCAGGTACAGAAGTGTATTTTTGTGTGTCTAGAGAAAACTGTGGTTTCAGTGAGCTTTACAGGTGCCTAGAATATTTACTGGGATTTTGAGTGTTACATCTAAAAGTTTACCTGGAAATTACTGTGGCTCTGGACCCCAGAGAGCATTAGAATTCAAAAGAGAGGGACTCTGTGAGTTTATGCACTTCTGAGGCTAACTAGTATGTCATATGCAGGCTATTTGGATAGCATTCTGAATATAAATCTTGCATTCAATACCCAGGATTTTTTGGATTTAACCTCAACCCTCTGGAGGTGCATCTCATGGGAAGCAGAGGGCTGAAGAGGTCTTCAGAGGTCTTTTAGTCTTCTAAGTGAAGCGAATGCTGACAATATGAGACACAGTTTTTCCGTAGTGCTGAGAATGAATTGGGAATGCCAGTGTTGCAGAGAAGGCTGCAGGAGAGTAAAATAGTCTGGGTTTTGTTTTTGAGAAGCTGACTGTGTGCTTCATTTGATTTAAGTACCTTTAAAAATCCTAGTATTGCATAGCTTGGGGAAACAATGCAGCACAGTGTCCAAAGAAGAGCAATGAAGCTGGTGAGGGGCCTGGAGCACAAGTCTGATGAGGAGCGGCTGAGGGAGCTGGGGTTGTTTGGTCTGGAGAAAAGGAGGCTGAGGGGAGACCTCATCGCTCTCTACAACTACCTGAAAGGAGGTTGTAGCGAGGTGAGTGTTAGGTTTACAGTTGGACTTGATAATCTTAAAGGTCTTTTCCAACCTAAATGATTTTATGATTCTATAGTTCTTTAGTGATGAAAAATACTGAATTATTTCTGTTCTGTGCCAAATGCAAGTAATCCACCACAATTATGCTAATCACTGCCCTGAAAACAAATTGATACAGCTGTTGAGTGACTAGGGAAGATGATGGCATATTTCTTTCTTTTTTAAAAGAAAAAAATAAAGTGCTTTTGCCAGCATGAAGCCAAACTGCTTGTAAAAATGTCTTGGAATTGAAAATCACTGTTTGTTTCAGAAGGTAAATGTGCTTGTTTGTATATGTGAATATAAAATACATTTAGCTTTAACTGCATGCCAATTTAGACCCAGATACTTGGTATTGCACATTTTAGAGCAGCACTTTGTTTTGATTTTCTATTGACATTGTGCACAAAATACATATATACAGCATTTTTCTATTGAATCTTAAATACGGAAGCTGAAAGTATCTAAAATACTCTTTCTACAAGGTTCATTATCAAAAAAAATACATTTCCTTTCATATATACTGCTTTGCATGCTGTTGTTCTTTCCCAAGGAAAAAGCCAAAGAAAGGGAACACAACACAAATATGGTAATTTTGTTATCCAGTACTTGAAAAAAAGTTCAGAATTATTTGTGTGTAGGTGAAAATACTCAGGTCAAGTAAAATGCAGATTCTGTCTGTTTTCAGGCATTATAGTCTCTACTTCTCCTGAACAGGTATGAACTAAGACTATTCTCTTTTTCACCTGGTTGCAGCTGCATTGATAGTGATGGAGATTTGCCCATCTGCGCTCACAGCATGAACATGGATTTAAAGCTTACACAACTATTCACAGAATGTTAGCAAAACCAGCTTAAATTTTTATGTTTTAATATGACTTTAGCAAATAACTGTTAAAATGCTTAGTTACAATCTTAAAAATCTGCAATTTTTGTTGGTGTAAGAAATTAATAATCTGCAACCAAATATCTATTAAAATTGTGTTCTAGCTCTCCATGCTGGAAGCAAAACTCTTTTATCTGGAACTAAATCATGCATTTAATTCTAATCTAGTTTGCAGTCAGTGGAGTTAATTGTACTGAAAAATTGTGTCGCTTCTATCATTTGAGGCTTTGTGCTTTGCTTTAAAGGTACGTAGGTGGTATTTCCTATGCTATGTCATATCACTATGACTAATCTTATGGGTAGACATATGTCATGAATTTGGTTCATAAAAATAAGGTGCAAATCCTTGAAAATTATTTATGAATAATGAGCAATCTAACTGTTACGCTGATTTGCAGTCTACGCTTACTTAAATAACGTTACTAAAATAGGATGTTAGACTGAAAGACATATATTTGGACTGCTTGTAGATAGCCTTTAAGATTAATATCTTTTGCATGTAAAAGTATAGTGCAAGAGTCCTTGCAAAGAGCATAACTGTCTTAATTATGAAATATTACTAAAGTGTTTCAGTAATCTGAATTCCCTTCTTTCATTGTAGCAATTTCTAATTTAATAATTTTTTTTAATATAAAATACACAAAGCTCTGTGTAAAGCTCTAAAAACTCTTTTTCCATTTGTCATGCATCCCTCCAAAAAAGATACAGATATACATAGAATGACCTGAAATGTAAACCCAAGAAAAGGATGGAAAGAGCTCCCAGATATAACACATTAGTAGGCAAATGAAGCACACCTACTTTTAACGAGTGGCATAACAAAAAAATAACTTTTACTGTAACTAATTTCCAATTAAAGTTACCAGTAAGTTTTCACTGCGTAGAAAAACACGTGCACCATATTTATAGATTATTAATTCAAGGAGTAAAAAAGAGGGGTTTTTTAAAAGTAAAAGTTCTCTCCATGTCCAGGTTTTCTTTCTGAAGCTGATCTTAATGCTATCCAAACTCATGTAATGGCATTTCTGTCCTTTTACACTGAGATGCTTTTGTCAAGGTGAGTGGATGCACATTGCAAAAATTCTTTGGGGAAATTAAGTTGCGTGTACATACGAAATTCATGTTATTCTGATCCAACTACTTTGGTTCTGTTGATTTTAGAGAATTAAAAAACCCCCAAACCTCAGATTCAAGACTTCTGACAGAATTACGAAGAACTATTAGGATAATTATTAAAATTGGGAAAGCTATAAATATAACAAAACTTATAAAGAAATTTTTCTATTCTGCAATGCATGCTAATTAAAATCACATCACAGCACAAACTGATCATAAACTAACTTTAATTTAGCTATAATTCGGTTTTCAAAAGATTTATTTCAAATGCTGTATTTCTATGTCATTTTGTTTTAAAAATGCAAGCTATCCTTGGGGAATTATAATTCTTTTATTTTTCATTTGAATGATATTTGATTGGCTTGTTTCAATGACATTTTATTTTAAGAACTGTCTGATATTGTATTCTTGTAAGAAGATAACATATGTATTCAACAAATTGATTGGAAGGCTATTGTTTGTTAGCAAAAATATTCATGTGAATGTTGTGTCTAGTGATTATGGTACACTAATTGTGAGTGAAAAATACTATTTATTGCATATGTCCCAATCTTTTCAATATATTTACGTTTAAAGGAAGTAGTAGTTTATCTGGGTAACTGTGTTACATATTGATTTTTTTTTTTTTGTCTTGACATCAGAAGCTACTTTTTTACTGTGAGGGTGACTGAGCACTGGCACAGGTTGCCCAGAGATGTTGTGGAGTCTCCCTCCTTGGAGATACTCAAAAAAGGTCTAGACGTGGTCCTGGGCAACAATTTTTAGACGTCCCTGCTTGAGCAGAGGGGTTGGACCAGATGACCTCCAGAGGTCCCTTCCAACCTCAACCAATCTATGATCCTGTGATCTTAATTTAAGAGCAATTCAATTTTTCTTCCCATGGATTTAAAGTAACAGTATGTCCCTTTCACTTTCGTTACCTGGAAGTATCAAAAAGGAGGGAAAAACAAACAAACAAAAGGTTATATTAAGTTCATATAATGATGATTAGTCACTTGAAAAGTTAGGGGATAGATAATTAAAGACCGAGAGCCTCTATTGTTACTACAGTTCTGTTTAAAGGAAGGTGGTTGCAAGAAAAATACTTTATTTGGCCAAATGAAATGGAAATAAATATTTTACAGGCTACTGAAATAATTTTTATTTCAGATTTTTTATTAAGTGAAGTAGAACTGATTGAGTGCAATGGTGTGAGGCTACAATACAAAGCTCAACCAATGCCAGAACTAGAATCTGTTTTCCGTACACTTAGAAGCCATCACAACTGAAAACAAAAGTGTAAACAGTGAGGTAATAAGCTACATTAGGGTACAAGAAATTCAGCTCTGCTATTTTCAGCGTAAACTGTAAATTAATTTGAAAGTAGAATTAATTAAAGAACACGTATCTGAAAGACAAAGCTTTGATTCTTGATAGTGCAGAAACCAAGTAATCCGAGTTTATTAGTTTACAAAGGAAGAGTTTTCAATAGATGAGGTTGACAAAGAAAATGAATGTCTTAGAATTTCCACTATGGAAATTGGAGCTGGGACAGAGCAATCACAGCAATAACACTAAAAGATCACTGTCTTGGCAGCTTCATTGTCTTTTAGAGTGTGGACTTTTCAGTGCTTTTAAATATTAGCAAAGTATTAGTGAAACAGTGTTCTGAGCTTGTTAACTTTGAAATATTACCACAATATGTTATGAGTTAATTTTAAAAAAAGGAGTTAAAGAATTATCAAAACTTTTGTGCTTCTTCTGATTATGATGTTCTGGACTAAAACATCAGACTTTTTTTTTTTTTTTTCAAATGACCTGCAGTTAAAAACAAATTGGGGTTAATTTGGTGCAGAGTTTTTTTGTGAAAAATTATCTCATGGAGAATTTACTTTAAATCCTTAGCTGAACAATTTTTACCTATGGTTGTTCATGGTTTAGCATTTGAAATGTATTGGCAGGAAATCAGCAAAATCAGGAAAAAAAAAGAAGTAACTCAGAGTTTCTGGTAGTGCACAGCTTTTTGTTTGAAATATGAAATATGTAATCAATATTGCCAGAATATGACAAGGGCACTTAGAGTTTTTAGTATCAGCAGTGTAAATCTGATGTCCAGAAATACAACTATCTTGGTGCAAGAATTTAGGAAAGGTAATTGTTACAAATATGCTGAAATTGTTACAAGATTTCAATATGCCAGGAAATCAGAGGCAGAGAAATAATGAATCAGAACTCCTGGATGGTTATCTCCTGTGCACGTGGGAAACAATATTAAATTCTGAAAAGAAAGTGGTTAGCAACTTGCCAAGGTGATACTTATATCATCCTTTTGGGGGGCAGACTTCAAGGAGAGTAGCAGCTGTCTAAACAAAAGCAAAAAGGGTATTTGATTTTCTTGTTCTAGGAATCAGTAAAAATACTCCTGATAAAATATATGTGCACTTTCCCACCACTTTAAAAATAAATAATTATATACAGCAGCAAGCAAGACCTTTAGATGATGGATCTTTCTCTTTCATGCCAAAGAAGGCATTATGGAAGGAATTATTTTGAAGAATAAAAGTGTAAGTCAGATCAGACAGGAATTACTGACATATCTCCAATATGAGGTAGAATAATCTTCTCCTCTGTCAAAGGGATTTAATTGTCTGCCCTGACCTCCATCTGTTCTATTAATTGACTGCATTAGTTTGTGGTAGATATTTTTGGTTGGTATTATGTTTTATTAGTAAGATTTCTTAAGATGATACAATAGAAGCACACAGGAAGCCGTTACTCCTGCCATGTGACAAGGTGTATTTTTTTCAATCCTGACCTAAATCAGTTGACCGAGGGCAGGAAAAAATAGATCAGTTCTTCCCAGTTAATGTGGCAGCTGCAAATTGTCTTCTATTCTAATTTTTCTGCAATATCATCCCATATGGATATGATAAAAGGAAAAAAAAAAACCAAACAAAAAACCAGAAATCCTTTAAAAAATAAATAAATTCCCTTTACAAAATAAAAATCAATTTGACATTGATTGAATTGATGGGCATATATCTTTCTCTAAATATCTTACATAGATGTATAAAGAGACAAGGGAAGCTAGAAAGAAATGACCAGGGAGAAGAAAAGATTGTAAGAAAGAACTATGATTTGGAAAAAAGAACAAGCTAGTGGTGTGCACTCTGTGAGAAAGATTTCAGAATTAGACAGGATTGAGAAGGCCATGTGCAAAAGAGGAAGAGGATGGAAGATAGAGGACACCTTTTCAAGCAGGGGAGAACAAGAATAAGACAGGTCTTGGAAAGGTACTGAGGCATAATGTTTTTTCACGAAATCATATTGGTAAAAGTCGTTTCTCCTCATTATGAGAGGTGCTACTGTATTTGCTTACCTTCTCCTGTTCTTTTTTCAACTTTGATCAGAAATTTATACCATGTATGAATCCATAGTGCAGTTAGTGTGAGTATTGCTGTATGTATGTGTTACACAGTGAAAGAAATTTGTGAAAAATCGTATGATTCATTTCTCTATCTGTTTGCAATTTTGAAAGTGCCCATGTAGTTTTGCAGTCCTGTGAAAACAGGTAGAGTGTGCTAAATTATATGATAATAATAGTGTTGCATGCGTCCTGTTAGAAAGTCATTCATGAACTGCATTCATTGCATCAAAACAGTCATGGGAAACGTGTTTTCTGTCAAGTTGAGATACAGAAGCAAAATAGCCGTACATTTCTAACATAATACTGTTTCTCCACAAACCTATCAGTTCTATGTTAGTAAAGACTAATGTTAGGTGTAGATGGTGAAAATGGATAAACTTGTTCACTGAGATACGATTTTGCTTCAAGGAAGATACCATGCAGCAGAGTTTTCAAAATAACACAGAGATGGCTATGGGAATAATAATAATAAATTGGAGGATAAAAAGAATAGAATGGTAAGTAAGCAAATACCTGAAGTTTAGTCTAAACTCTGTATACTGAATTTCTTACCAATGGGTGCTGCATCATCTTTAATCAACCATCAGCAGAACTAATGAAGAACAGACAAAAAATATTAGAAACTTATAGCAGAATATGCTCTTCCTGATTTTAGTCATGAGGACCGGGTTCATGTATGAAACTAACAGGAAGATGACAAGTTTCTTAACTTTGTGTATCATGGTTATAGAGATAATTCTGTATATATTGGTAAGAGGTGAGAGAAGGAATCATCTTGCTGTACTTCAGCTATTGGACAGTTAGCTGTCTAATCTATGCTAATGACGTGGGCTCCTTAAACATAATCTTCAGGATGTTTTCATGGTGGCTGGCTTCAACTTACAATGTCAAATACCTATGTTACAGTGGGAAGAATTGCTGCCTGAAGTGTATGCTTCTGGTTTAGACAGAATATCTAACTTTTTCACACAAAGTTAGTGCGACAAACATGAGCTTTAGTGATGGGTCCAAAGTGGAGAAGGTACCTTTTCATTATGCTAGGCAAAGATAGAAACTTTCCAAAAATGGGAGTGGAAGGGTGAGCAGGAGGAGAAATGACAATTTCTACATTTGTTATTGACTTTCCTTTTCTAATTGGTTACCAGTTCTATACACTACAAAGCAAATACGACGTACTACGTTAGAGTCCTGAAAAGCCTTTGATGCAAGAAAATACGGTTAAGTAAGTGTGAGATGGCTTTGAAGTTATGCATGTAGTAGAATGATAGGGGCTGTCATGCAGATCATTTTTAGGAATTTATTTTATTTTTTTCACCCAAGAGAAAAGCGTTCACTTAGTAATTCTGAGATTTCTTTTGGAATTGTTAAAAAAACATGAAAGATGATCTGATTTTTATCACTTGGGGAGGGTGTGGTTGGAAATGGAGGACCCTTTTAACTGAATAGAAAATTACCTACAAAACATTTGATTTTTATACCCTTTTCTTTTCCCATCCCACTCTAGTTTTCTGTTCTTTTCCTGCTGCCCTTTTTGGCAACAAATAGATTAATCTGTAACAACAGTGATTAAAAAAAACAACCCAAAACTCAAGTAACTGATAGTGAGACATCTTTTTCAAGCTTGTGTGTGTATGGAATTATTCTTTGTAGTATATCTTCTTGCTACTTTGTGTAACAATTCTAGAATTTGCATTTCCAAAGGAATGGAAATTCAGAAGTCTGTTTCTTACATTTCTAGATCATGTTGTTGGATTCTGCTTAATATTTACTCAGCTTTTATTGTTGTTTTACAGATTAATCCCACTTTTGCTGTTGTTCTTGTTGTGTACATCCTAACATATATCTGATGTAAGATGACAGCCATATTTCATTAATTTTGGGGGGGAAACATAACCTCATTTTCTGTATTTAAGCAAAAAATGTACACTATGTAAAAGCAGGCACAGTTAACCTTGGACTTCAGGCATCCATCAGTGGGGAGGAAAGACGTGTCTGGTTCTGCCCATGAGGGTATGTCTCTTAGTAAATAAAATGGTCCAGGTCCTGTTCTCTGCCCCTGTGGCCACATAGTATAGCACAGCTTGCATCTCTCTAGTGATAATCTTTGTTATGAAAAAAAAAAAGAAAAGAAAAGAAAAATAAGAAAAATATTTGCCTTGTTTGTACTGTCTGTGGAGGAAAACCTCCGGCTTGTCCTATTCCCTGGTCATGACTGTGCCTTGGCTAGAAGGTATGAATACTGTGACAGCTCAGTGCTGGAGCCCATGCTCTAGCCCTACTCAGTTTACTGCTTAGACCCAACTTCCAGTGCTTACTGCACTGGCCTAAAAACAGACTAAGATCTGGATCCATAATGGGACTTCTCGTCATGGTTTAGGCCCAGCTGGTAACAAAGCGCCACGAATCCGCTCGCTCCCTCCCCCCTGCCCCTGGCCACGTTGGGATGAGGAGGAGGAAATGTAAAGAAACGCTCATGGGTTGACACAAAGATAGGGATTGTGGTCACGGGCAAAAACCAGACTCAACTTCAGGAAAAACCAAAATCAATTTAATTTACTACCAACCAAACCAAAACAAGGATAATGAGAAGTAAACCCCAACCTTAGAACACCTTCCCCCCATCCCTCCCTCCCGCCCGGCTCAGCCCCACTCCCGGTTCTCTCTCCCTCCTCCCCCCGGCAATGGGGGCTGGGGTCAGCTCGCCACACCTTGTCTCTGCCGCTCCTTCCTCCTCAGGGGGAGGAGGACTCCGCACACTCTTCCTCCACCAACTTCTCCAAGGTGAGTCCTTCCCGCGGGCTGCAGTTCCTCACAAACTGCTCCAGCGCAGGTCCCTCCCACAGGCTGCAGTCCTTCAGTCCCAGCCTGCTCCAGCGCGGGCTTTCCCACGGAGTGGCGGCCATCTTGGGGGCCTCCGCTCCCCGCTCCCCTCCATGGCTGGGGACACACAGCCTGCCGCCTCACCGCGGGCTGCGGGGGCATCCCCTCCTGCCCCGCTCCTCCTCCCCTCCTTCCTCCCTGACCTCGGTACCCGCAGAGGGGTTCCTCTCCCATCCCAATCCCCGACTCTCCGCAGGTTTCCCCTCTTCACTCCGCTCTCCCAGCGGCGCTACCGCCGTCGCTGAGGGGCTCGGCCTGGGCCAGCGGCGGGTCCGGCTTGGAGCCGGCTGGCACTGGCTCTGTCGGACATAGGGGAAGCTTCTAGAACCTTCTCACAGAAGCCACCTCTGTAGCCCCCCCCGCTACCAAAACCTTGCCATGCAAACCCAATATGGTTGCTGTATGGTAATATTCTGCTTAGCTTTTTGGGGTCCACAGTATATAATGTAATTCACAGCTCCCAGTACTTATGTCAACTAGAAGGTTAAGAATTTCACACTTCATTATGAATTCAGCATGACAGTAAGCAGAGTATATGACACAGACTCTCTTCTAGGCAGGCTTTTAAGCTCAGTGTTTGGTGGGGAGAGGGGAAGGCAGTAGGCAGCGTAAGAATGCCTGCCTTGTTATTGTCTCCTAAGATCTAGTGAGTGATTCAGGTGATCCTACCCTTCATAACATTTTGTGGAGACTTGTCTTGCTGAGACAAGCTCGCTCTCCTCTCAAATGTAAGGGGTTCAAGCCAATATTTAGCAGGAGAAAACCCACTAAGTTAGAAGGAGAGCAGCACAGGAACAGAAGTTGGAGGACATTCTTCCCTTCTGCTGGTGAAGCTGTCCACTTTCTAGCAAAGAAAGAAAACTTAAGGGGAAGAGTAAGTTGGAAAAAGTTCGATGATGTGATAGCATAGTAAAGATAATCCCCAGTCCCAGTTTGTATTTCGTGAAGTGATTCTCCTACAAACTGCATAAGGCTGGCTTGAAAATAAGACTACCTGTCCATGGGAGTTTCAGCTTTATGGGGCTGCAAAGCTACAGTTTTTTCGTAGTCCAAAAGTGAGAATCTTGGAGCAAAAGTCTTTCGGTTTACGATTGACGGTGCTGCACACAGTCCTTATAGCCATCCCAACCTTATTTGAAATCTAATGTTTGTAACTTGAAAGAGGGTAAGTGTGGGTTTACACTTATTCAGGTTAATGAGGGTAGTCACTCAACTCTCTGATTTCCAGGATGAGTGCATACTTGTGACATTATCATATGAATGAAGGCGGTATCACCATCTTGTAACTGAACTAGGTAATGCAATGAAAATGTCATGCCTGTGTCTCATTTGTAATTTGGTTCTTGGAATTTGTGTAATAGAGCAGCAATTGGGTTTTTTGGCCATATAATATGTTGGGGTGGGGGGGCTACATGCCCGGCTGGTTTAAATTGCTTTTCCCACCCTGTTTTTTGTTATTATAACATTTGTAATGTTTCCTCTTCTTAGACTGGAATGCCAACAGGAAGATTTCAAATTCTTATCATTAAATAGCCTCAAGAGATCAAATTGCCTAACAATCAGTCCCTCAGACAGTTTCTCAGTTGGTACAGACAAGACTTCTAGTTTCTTCCATCCTTGAGGAGGGCTTAATGGTGAAGAGAGAAAGAGAGGAATGAGATCTGTGAGTTTCCCTGTTTAATATTTAGACAAAACCTAATAGATTCCCTGAAGAATCTCCCTTTTCAGTCATTTGACCTTTCTTACTGGAGAGAAGTTAGACCCATTCCATGTTGAAATGTTTATTTTTTATGTCTTGCAGTGGTAATAGATAATGAACTTTGATATTTTTGAAGGTTTGTTCAAAGTATAAAGGTCTACTCTGCAAACCTAAAAAAATTTATAAAGTAGTGATTTTTGTTTGTGTGTTTTAATTTTTTTAATATCCATAAATTATTTTTTTACTCCAGGCATAATATAATTTTTACTATACAGGAGCTTTTGCCTTACAGAAACTCAGGGCTGAACATCCTTTTTCAGATCATAACCTCTTTTGGAGTAACACATCTGAATTTAAGAAAACAGAGATGTAGAAAAGAAATAGAGAGAGACCCAGAGAGTGTTACATTTCTTTTACAAGGTCATATCAGAAGTAAAAGCTGGAAATGAAGTCAGCAGTTGTGCTAGACTGTACTGATGCTATTTTTTGTACATTTCTCTAAAATATGTACTTGAAGAGTAGTATTTTCTTAAGACTTGGCAGGCACAGTTAAACAAAGACTATCAAATAAATGTACCTTGTGATCATTGTCCTTTTTAGGCTTTGGACTCTTTCTGAACAAAGAAGACTTAGTACCCTGTCACACTGCCTTGCCATCAAAGTTAATTGCTGCTTTATTATTTGAGAGTGTGTCATGACCACTCTTGTATTCTAGCTTCAGACATTTGAATGGCTACAGTGTCCATTCAGTCATAAGAAGATATCATGAATGGTCAAATTTTGATCTGAGTGGAACACAGCTGGCATTTTGGGATAATCAGTAATTTAAAGTTTACGTTTGTAAACAGCTTATGCCATGTTTTTCCCTCCTAATATTGACACCTCATATTTATTTGCAATCTTCATCAATTTATCTCAGGAAGCAAAAAGTATCATGAAAATTGTCTAACCACTGAAATTTTTCCATGCTTCTTATGTGCAATATCCGTTGAAATTAGAGTTCAAAGTCAGTGAGATAAGTGCAAATGTCTTAACAGAGCATTTCCAGTTAGACTTGGGTCCTCCTGGCCATAATTTCTTTTAGCATTTTAAATACAGGAAAAAAATAATGGAAACTATATCTGTGATTGTTCAACAACAGCTTTTTACAATTAGAGCCAAACACCTGATTTGTTACAGAATTCTTAAGAAGTATATTCCTTTGTTTTTTTCTTGAAAAGGAGTGATGATCACACTTTTTCTTTCCCTCCACTTGCTTTTCAAATTGTTTTCATTATTGAGAGAACTGCAGCTTTCAAAAACAATGTAGGGACCACACAGCTTTTTCTTATAATCCCATTGTTCTTTTTGATAGTGTATGAGACTGAGAAATTCAGAATAAGCGTGGTAGCTGCAGGCAAGAAGCAATGATAGGAAATAAATGTGTGTCCATTTTCTGAAAAGTAAGTGGTGATTGTAGTTTCTAACCTGAGGGACCTACTGACATTGTCCGAGCCTATCTGAGAGACTCACTGGAGAAATTTATAGGAGGGTAAATGCAGCATGTTATTTGAAAGAAAATAAAGCTGGTTAATTTAATGTTATCATATAATTTGTGTTGCTTTTCAGGCTTTATTTCCATATTTTAAAAAAAATTATATAAATTATCTACTTTTGTCCTGTTGTTTTTAACCATCTATCTTAAGACCAACTTCAAGATTCATAGGAGCATAGTGATGTTTGTGTAGTTGGCATTTATTTTCGCTTTAAGAAAGGATACATCATAGTTATTAAATTTGTGTCACTGATATTTTACTTTTCATTTCTATTTTTTAAATCTTCAAGAGGTTATTAACTGTGAATTAATGAGATACATTAGAATGTGATGTAAAAAACAAATGACAGTATTCTGAATCACTAAAAGCCCCTCCAGTCCCTATTACCTGCTGAGCTGCTGTGACTGAACAGCAGTGTACTACCACAGAAATCATACTTATGACATATATGACATGTAACTTGGTTAATCCATTAATAATGTAGATATGTAGTTCAGCTACTTATCCCTAGTGAAGTTTATAATGCTAAGTTAGGGTTATTGTACGTCTATCTGGATTTGGGTTTTGTTTGTTTGGGTTTGGGGATTTTTGTTGGTTTTGTTTCTTTTTTTAATAATTATTTAATAATACATTGTTGAAATCTATTCTTACTGGGAAAATGCTTACAAAAATCCAACAAAATAAACATACAGCTTCTATCAGGAAAAAGAGTTTCTCATAAGACTCTACTGCGTGTTAGTTTGAAGCCAGGCATTGCTATAGTTACAGTTTTGAGATTTAAAAATATCTGTGATTGGCCAATTTCAGTTAATAACCTTCCCACCAACCTTCTAAGTAATCCAGTCCAGAAGCTGCACATTAGTTCAAGATTGATGTTCCTTTGTGTTGTTCACTATGACTTTGTCTGACTTTTCTGAATGACTTTATGTAGCATTGAGGAAGAATGAAGCTTAGCTCATTTCAATGTATCAAGAAAATAGCCCTAGAAACTGGGAAAAAAATCCTAAAGAAATTATAACTGTTTTTTTATTTGAAAGATGGTAGACAAAAATAGTATGCATTTACTGATATTTGGAAGAAGTGTTCTTTTGTTATTGAGCAAACATTTTGAATACAGTGATGATTAAGAGATTGCAGTGCTGAATTTGAGGTAGAGGAGCATTTAAACCTGCTTTGGGAAGAGCTGTTACAGAAAACAACTGCATGATTAGTTTTCTGCTAAAGTCCCAAATGATATATATGTATTGCTAAAATTAATACTGTAGGCATATTCACAAATTACTATGCCTTGGGTAGTTCTCATTTACAGTCTCCTGCCACTACATTAATTTATTATAGTTTTATGTATGTTTAAAACAAGATAATATTTTTTAATTACTTCTATTAAAAAACCCTCAACAAACAACCCCCCCCCCAAAAAAACCAAACCGAAAAAACAAACCACTGTAAAACCACTTTACTTCGTAATTTTCAAAATTATATCTTTCAAGGGGAGGAAGTGAAGGGAAAGAAGAAAAGCCACAATGCATATTCTTGGTAAATGAAATATTTTTGAAATCCGCATATTCTGTGAAATGCATTAAAGGCTGTACAAAATATCACTATGAAGAGAATCTGAAGTTTTATTGATTACATTATTTGTTATTTTTGTTCTGGTGACTAGCCAGTGTCTCTTAGGGTTCAGCTAATCAAGCTGACTGTATGCTCTCAGAGCGTATGTCTGAAGAGGGGGATGTGGGTGTTTAATCCTGATTCTGTATTGAGATGAGACCTATGTACACATCAAAACCCTTGGGCCAGGGCATTTGAGCAGAAGGGAGGGATGGAGACTGAAGGTGGTCAGCGAGTGAAAGCAGAGGTGCACAGTAGTGCACTAGTTGGTTTAGATAAAGCCTGAGAAACCCTAGGAAATCTGTGCAGTCCTGAGTCTCGTGTGCTCATATAATTTAGATTTGTGTTTGGTTTTCTTGTGACCGTCCATGACCTGAACAAGCAGGTCCAAAAAACTGGATATCACTTTAGAGTTTGCTTTTCTACCCTGGAGCAAAGAGGACTTTTAAGCCATGTCTCATGTTTCCCCAGCAGGTACAGAATTAGCATAGAGCTACTGACATACTCATCTGCTCAAGTTGAAAAAGTGCTAACTGCAGATCCTGGAAACCATCAGGTTAGTCCTGAAGGCCTCATTCATAGACTATTTGAGCATCTCGAAGTGTGGCTCAGGGCATAGATTTATAATAGAGTACAAGTGGTGGTTCTAGTAGATGCACATCTGTGTTAACTTCAATCTGCATTTACTTCAAAGGCCATTAATGTCCCATTAGCCTCAAATTATACTCCTCTGCCAATAAAGAAGTCATGTATGAATGTATGTGATTTCAGATCTTCTTTGACTTCTCTTTGTGTGTTGTGTTGCCAGAAGTTGCCATTTTAATCTGAATATTTTGATTTGGATTGATTGTTTTTGATTGTTTGAGTGGGTGGTGCTGCCAACTAGCAAGTTTTTGCAAGAAAGTTTGTACACATTTTTCTAAAACTTAAGCAGTTAAAAAAAAAGTCGTGGAAAAAATATAACACTATTAGTGATAATAAATACACATGGCAAGTACATTTCTTCCTGTAGACTCAAGTATGGAAAGGTGTATTAAATGGCTGACTGGATACATATAGATGTGCATCAAACTGCACATTGTTTTGGTATAATATCTAAAAACATTCTAAAATGCATACAGTTTTCTGTATAAGATTAATCTCTCATTGCAATCTGTGACTCTCTGTTTACATCTTCCAGCCTTTTTAACGATGCACATAGCAAAATCAGCTAGTTCGTGAACATATAGCTAGCATGCCTTCTTCCTTATCTCTTGATACTCTTACTGAAAATTATTCCATGTATCTTTGTGTATGAATGTGTATGTATTTCATGTGTGAAGCTAACCTTATGAAAATGGTAATTTCTCTAGTAATGAATCAATAAACTGAAAAGTGGGATATTTTCTGCCTAATACTGCTTGCAAAATAATTTTCTTCATGAGACTTCTGTTTAAAGACTTACTGTATACAGTGGTCATACATGATTTATTACTTATGTAAACTTTTTGAAAAGACCTGTTTAATAAGAAATTATTAAAAACTTTGCTTCTGGTGGCACTTAACTAACAGTAAGTTTTAATAACTAGAACATATTACAATAAATAGTGGTTTTATTCTGACTTATCATCATAGAATTGCTCTTTTATGGTATATACCTTGCCTGTGTTAATGCACTTGTCACTCTCTGCTGTTTGTTTATGCCTTTGCACTGGTTGGCAAAGGTTGCAGGTCTGTTATAGGTCAGGTAGTGGGGCTGAGAGAGCTGGCTATATTCTGTGTGTTAGCCAACGGTTTGTTTCCTTATGGATTCAAGATCCTTAAAATATAAATGTCTATATGTGCATGAATCAGAAATGCAAACTTTGTGTATACTCCTGTTAAGATACAGGGGAAAATAAAACTCATTGTATAAGTGGATTTAATACCCACAAAACTAACTTTTGTTGGTCTTACTTCCTTGATAAGGAATCAGATAGCAAATTCAGTTCCAGGTCTATAATGAATGTTTCCCTTTTCCTGTCCTTTCACCTTATTCAAAATAACGGCATATAATCAGATATTTGATCCAAAGACACCCTGTAATTAGTATGGGTAAATATTATTCAAGTCACATTTTTGACAGTTGTATAGTATCTCCAGTGTGTGTATCAACTGAGGATTTCCACTTTCCTTCATGGTGTCATTTTTCATTCTCTCCATGCTGGTAATGTGTTTACTGTTGTTTATTTGTCATTCCCATTTTGTTTTCTTGTTCTGTTTCCTCATTTTTTCATTTGCTGTTTGCCCAGACATCTTTCCATTTTTCGTCATATGGATCACTGTCTTTCCTTCCACCTTGTCAATTTTCTCAATGCTTTATTCCACATTTCTTTTTCTTATAATGTTATTACAAACTTTGGCAGTGTGGGTATCAGGGGAATGGGATCTGTTGCTCTTCCCTGAGCACAGAGTAAATCCTCAGTTGGCTACGACTAGAAAATCTGCTTTGTGCTTCATGGTAAGAAAAGGGTACCAAAGTCAGGATGGGAGAGAGCATGAGGGAACACTACCCAAAATGAACTGCCTGCTGCTGACTTCTGTTGTTAAAGACGGTAGCAGAAATCAGAAGGGAAGGCGGTACTTGAGGAGGAATTTTGCATGGCTGGTAGCCGGCTGACCACTCTGAGTGCCCGGGAGCAGCCGGACTCTGTCTGCCCCAGGGGGGAGGATGAGCCAGGAGCTGCGGGCACTGCAGAGCTGGCAGGGCAACACTCACTGACGGGGCATCCTCCTAAAGCACCCCACCGAGGCTGGGCTGGGGACAGGGACAGGACCCTGCCACTGCCCAATGATCGTCAGGCCAGGCAGGGTGAGGAGACAGGTCCAGAGTCAGCCTGGGGACCCAGTCGGGGCAAGATCCAGGCTGGGCATGGGGCTGGGCATGGGGCTGGGCATGGGGCTTCCTGCAGCATAGCTCAGGCAGGGTCCGATGGCCCTGGTGGGGTCCCTGGGGACATGACACTTGGAGCTGTTACTGATTTGTCCTTCAGAAATTGCGCTTAAATTGCAAGTCGTTTGGAGGCAGCATCTAAGCCTATTATCTACCAGTGAAAATATCATTAGAAATTTTTGCTCACCATAAATAATATGTATCTGATATTTTTCTGGCCTCTGGTGTTCAGGTGTTTCAATATTTTTGCGGTAGGAGTGCTAAAATGAAGTCATTGAAGAATTGCAGGGGTTTTGAGAGAATGAAATATCTTTCTTTAAATGCCTTTCCTTGTCTCAAAGAATCAGCATAGATGTCTCCTGTGGTTATTTTTGGGTTGTTTGGGGGGGGGGTTGTGGGTTTTGTTTTGGGGGTTTTTTTGTAATTTGAAATCACTGTCAATAGCTACTTAACTTGGTTTTTTCTGCTCTTGAAAACTGACTTTATATCTTCATGAGATAGAGTCCTGACTGAAAACGGGACCTGGTAGTCCACTTATACAAGTTTTATATATAATTTTGTGTTCTTCCTATCAAATGTAAAGTATCAGGATCAGTTTCATATAACAAGGATTTTTTAGCTGCGGAATTGCTATCTGTGGTTTTGAGTTGAATAGTGGGTAAAAAGGAACTCCTTTGTTTCTTTGGGCAGGGAGAAGAATGTAAGTATTAACAAGTGCTATGTGTTTGTTTGTACTACTTGTAATGGTTAGTGTATATATATGTGACTTGTATTTCATTAAAAACTAACAATTATTGTATGAATTGCCTTCTGTCTAAAAATTAAGAGTAGGAGCATGCAAGAAGGTAATGTTACATAGTTATAACACTATGTAGGTCAAAATCTGACTTCTGAGAGATTGTATCACTTTTTTTTCTTTTCAGTTTCCATTGTTCCTGTTTGTCAGACATAGAGCAAAGAAAACAGATATGAAAACCAATAACTTTGTATCTAATTTTGATTAACCGTTCTCACACTGGATTTGAACTAATCTAATGCTATTACATTAATTGGAATTTCTGAATTAAATGGCGGTAAATTAGGTTGTCATACAGAAGAGTGGGCATACCTGTGAAAAATACTATATAGAAGACATATCATAACAAAGATTATCCAATGCAGCAAAAGCTTTAATGAATGTTTCCTGTGGGAGTGCAAATATGCTTAAAAAGGAGAAGCTGTTTATTTAGGGCAGAAAATACCCTGGAGGTAGCACTTAAATGTGATACCCTCCTGAAAGCAGCGATGTTTGGGCTGTGGTTTGGTTTGGAAGCATATACAGAAGCAGAAATGTTTGGTTTGCGGCATAACCTCTGACAAGCTTGTGGCTTCAGTTTTCAGCTCTCTTACCTTATGTATCTTTGGAAACACATAACTAACCATGGTGCCTAAAGTTCATAAACCATTTGTGGGCCTTGGCATGGAAGTAGTGTGTGAATTTAATTAGAGTGTTTTTAATTTTTTTTTTTATTTATGCCAATATGAATGTGTCTGTTGATTTGAATTGCTTGTTTTTTCTTGGTCACAGGCTGACTGAGTGGGCTGAACTTCACTGGAAGGAACCATTTCGCTGGGGAAGTGGAATAACTGCAGATCTCTCCCCACACTACTTGCTGGGAAGTGCTGTGTGTTGCTAGGATTAAGCCAACGCTGAAATCTGGGATGGGCCTTAGGGGCAAACACTCCCTTGTTTCTTCTGACGTTGGGATTTGTCTACGGCCAGTCAGCTGAGGTACCTACCACACATCAGCTTTTGGTTTTTTGCTGCCTGAACAAGGTTACGTTTTCCCTCACTTCATTTCCTTTTGACTACTTTTTTATTTTATTAGTTTTCATCTTCCTTGACTGATTAATTTTCTCCTGGCTGTGGAAAAAAGAGCCCTGCTGATGTTGATTTAAATAATGTCGAAACCAATGGGACTTCTATGGCTGCCTTTGATCTTCACCCCAGTGTGTGTCATGTTGAATTCTAACTTCCTCCTGTGGATAACTGCACTGGCTATAAGATTTACTCTCATTGATGGCCAAGCACAATACCCAGTTGTTACCACGAATTATGGCAAAATACGTGGTTTAAGAACACCTTTGCCTAATGAGATCCTTGGTCCAGTGGAGCAGTACCTGGGTGTACCTTATGCCTCTCCTCCGACTGGAGAAAGGCGATTTCAGCCCCCGGAGCCACCGTCGTCTTGGACGGGTGTCCGCAATGCCACACAGTTTGCTGCCGTCTGCCCGCAGTACCTGGATGAGAGGTCACTGCTCAACGACATGCTGCCAGTCTGGTTTACAGCCAATCTGGATACTGTGGTGACATATGTTCAAGATCAAAATGAAGATTGTCTGTATTTGAATATCTATGTGCCCACAGAGGATGGTAAGTACTCTTAAGGACCACACTGCAGTGCACTCACCAGTTCTGCATATGAGTAGTAGCCAGGTCTTTAAAGCATCTTGCTCAGTTTCCTCCATATTTTATCTGTGGAAATAGCTCATGCCTCTGAACACGCATTATAAGTAATACTTGGTAGATTAAACATGCTTGCATGATTTCTGTCTCATGTTTCAGTGTAACACCAAACCGCAATTTCATTTGCAGGCAGTGGCCAAGGTGCGTAAGCCAGCCTTATATTTACATCTGAACTACAGCTGAGCATCATTCACAAAAGAGGAAAGGGGAAATAAACATTAACCCGAAGTAACATATTTTCGCATGCATGAATGGTAGAAATACTGCCACATACTAATTTTTAAAGGAGAATTTCCCTAATTATTTTTTCTTTAGTTTTATTATAATATCTCTGAGCCTACTGTTAACTCTGCTTGGTTTTAATAGATAACAGAAAATGGTTATAGTAGTTCAGTCTGCAGTTTTTTTCCAAGTTTTTTACCTATAAAACTTTTCAGTCCAACTTATTTTTCTTCATTCACTAAATTTAACATGAAGTAAACATGATTTTATTATGCAGAGCTGAACAGGTGGCCTTAAACTTTCATCTGTTTTCTGCAATCCTTCTTTCTCAGGAGGGCTACTTAAAACCACCTTCTGTAGACAAAAAGGATGAACACAATTGGTAACACACAACTCTTTGAACGTTTTCGTGATCTCAATCTTAAAAATTCCAGCTTTATGGCATGCTGAATGTATCTTTTGTCGTTCTGAATGGTATTGCTTCCTACAGACAAGAAGACCTGTTTTCATCAGGCCCCAAATGAGTTAAGTTTATTGTGTATCACAAGGAAATAAAAAATTGTGCTGGCAATTATATTTAACATTCTGCTAAAAGCCAGTCCTTTCAGCCACTTAGAAAGTAGTTACCGATGCATAACGTGACAGATTTCTCCCAGATATGCAAATCCCTTCATTTTAGCTGAGGGTTTGATTTGCATAACCAAGGCATTGTTATTTCTCAGTAACCATACTCTAAATATGCAAATTTTGTACTTTGATTATTATAATCCTTCTGCCTTGATTGGCTTCTTTACTCAGAATTTCCAAGCTGTTTGCCAGCAATAAACATACCACCTTCTTTTCCTGTTCCTTCGGCTGCAGCAAAAACTTGAAAGCTAAAAATAAAGGAGTAAGGGTTGGGAATACTGGGAGCTCTGCAAACATAAATACTACCAAACTGCTTAAATGAAAAGTGCTCTGAAATAAAAGCCGTGTTTATGGGGGCTGCTCTGTGTGCATGTGTGTGTGTGCGCACGCGCGCATCCCTGTAGATGAAGGAGCAGATCTTTCCACTCAGTTCTTTCCCTCTTCCAGTCTCATTGCACTGCATCTCACTCCTTGGATAATAACGTAGATAATTCTTTCCCAAATTTGTTTATGTTCTGGATTTTATCCTGCAGCTTTTAATTAGTCACTAGGGTAAGCTTGCCCTAAGAAAGCATTTCAGGTTAAGATTTTATTTGTTCTCACTGAAGGAATATCAGCTCTGCTAACTCAGTCTTATTTTAAAGCCCAGTGTTAATAAATTCATATATTCCTTCAATCTAGTAATAGTAAGTTTTGTCCATTAATTAAGGAAGACAGGAAATTAGACATGGAAAAATATATACAAATGTCTAGGGAAAGAATAGTTGATATCAAATGGGTAATAATAAAATACCGTGTGCTGAATGGCTAACAACCTATAGAATTCCTCATCTTGCATGCAATAGCTAATGGCATTTGCCATTAGATTTCGAATAGAAAGGACTGATAAATTTAATTTTACTTGTTGTAGACCTTTTTGTCCACTTAATTCTGCAAAAAGTGTATCTTACTCTTCCTCCTGGTTTTAGATTATTATTTTTACACTAAATAGCATGTAAATGGAATCTATTTTGTTTTGATATATCCTCTTCAGAATATAAACCCATGCATAAAAGAATATGAATAATGAGAGACAAGGTATGGTGTCAGTGATGGGCTGAAGGCAAGATTGTTCCTGTACAATATGACAAGCATTTTTAACAGGTTCTAATGGGGAACAAGAAACTTAAAAATGAATAAATGGAGTACATGGTGTTTTAATTGTATGCTGTATATCTTATCACTAGTTAAATATAACTCAGTGTGGATTTTTTGGTGAGGAAAATATGCAACCTTCTGCTCATAAAGATGATAAAGGAGAACTGACCTACAAATCACATGTCCTAAGTTAGTGTGTCTCCAAATCAGACTGAACATAAATAGCCTTAAATTGTAGTCCATACAATCTGATTAAACACATTATGCTTCATTATATGAGTCTTAGTTGGCAAAAATAAGCTATGTTGTTATGGAGACAGACCGTGAAATTAGTTTTTGAAGCAAGATCTCAAAGCGAGTGACTTTGAGTTAAATTCACATTTTCAATTCTTTCTCCAGTACAGATTTATTTAAAAGAGCTTTGAAACTGTTTTGTGTCTGGAAGAAAAGGTAGATGGAATCATCTAAACCTAATTAATGTTCTGACTGTGAAAGTTAATCTGAATAATTTTATATTATCTTTTTTTTTTTTTAAACTTTGGTGGAGAGCATTGATGAGCAACTCTAATGAATTAACTGTGGTCACATGCAGTGCTTACTTCAAATCAATTCTAGTGAATAACTAATCAAAATGCAGCTCAGGTTTGGTGGTTTTTTTCATTTTGTTTTGTTGGGGGTTTTTTTTGCACTATGTAGCATGACCTGTTTCTTATCACTTGTGTGGTTTGATCAAAGGGAACCAAATTTTGATCATGTACTTTGAATAAAGAATTGAAGAATATATGTACAGATGCATTCATCTGATTTCAGAATTGCTTCACTGGAATTCTGCCAGTATAAACTAATGGAAATAAGAGTAGAATACAGTCCCTTTAACTGGGTAGACAAGATTAGTTATTTAAAATAAAATAGTTTGACATGTTGCTGCTTCTGTCTGAAGAAGTACATTGAAATTAAATGACATAAAATTCTATAGTTCCCTAAAATAGTTGGAGCATCTAGGTAAAGAAATTAATATGCCCTGTTACACAGTTTATATCTGTATTAATCATAGCCTTTCTTTTGACCAATAAGATTCTGGATTTCAAATGTCAAATAGCAGCAGTATCCTGTCAGAATTGTCCATGTTAAAATGTTCTTGTAAAGCAAAAAGTATGTTTGGTTTTAGGGCTTTGTTTTTTCATTTCAGGTGAAAATATTATTTATGATAGAAATCAAACCACATATCTAAACGAATATTTCTGCAATTCTGTCCATGTGGATTTTTATTCTTTTGCTGTTGTTCATTGGACAAATGGTTTGTACTGACACTTTCCTTAGAGTAACACTTATATTTCAGACAATCTAGGGTAGCTGGAGATTTACAATGTTTGTTTTCCTTTGCCTTTGGAAGGGAAAGAATTGCAACCACTATAAACCATCAAGAATTTTCTTTTTGGTCATAATAAGTATAAATAATAATGCAGTTATTTTAAAGATACACAGTACAAGCAATAAGGATAAAATTTAGCAAACTGCTCTTATTATAAGTCAAATCTATAATCATAAGAAATTACTCAGAACTGAAGCAAATAAAATATTTATAGTAAAATTACAATTTTATCCAAATTGGTTTCTAAACATTTGGCTTGATCTTCAGAATCATTTGTGTGGGTATATGTTGTCTTGTCTGCTTCTCCAGTTACTATCAACTGTAATTTTCCACAAGAATAGTTGAATGTCAGTTTTGAGGAGGTCATCTAGGGAAATGATATTGAGGACAGTCTGTTTATTATAACTTTGGTCTGAATATGGGTTTATCTACAGTGGAAATGCTAGATTGAAGAGGACACAGACTGTTAATCGGCTGTGCTTAATCCCTGGCCTTTATCATTTGAATCTGTGGATGCTGAAGGAGATTGCTAACTCCTATCATAACTGGGGGAAAAAATATAACAAAAAACAAAGAGAAAAGACCCTTAATCTGGATTTCTTTCATGATAAACTTCAAAACTGTGTTAATAGCAAGGCAAGATAAAAAAAAAAGAAAAAACAAACCAAAAAACAACACGAACAAATCTTTTTTTTTTCTTTGTTTAAAACCTGCTCTGTTCAGATCTAAACAGAAAATAAAATGAAAAAGATGACTTTTTGTTGTCTTTGCATGATCAATAGTAAGCGTATATACTTTACTTATTTTGGTATATGGATAGAGGGTACATTTTACACAAGTGGGTAGCTACTCAATGACTATATCTCTGTTAGGGATTAACTAATGAAGTATTTAGCAACTTCAGAGGTTTGCTCACTAAAAATGCTCTGTGAGCTCGTCTCATTTGCATCACAATAAATACAGCTGAATTAACGACAAAAAGTGGTAGGCCATGATACTCATTAAGGCTGAATGGGTAGGTCATAATTTGTTCATTAGATTAGGGAAACTGAGAATATTGTCCAGGATTAGTGGTATATTTACCTGTGGGCTACCAGCAAGAAAAAAGTCTTGGGCAAGAGCAAAGAGATCAACCATGTTCCTTCTCTGGGCAGTGACATCAAGGAAAAGTATCTGCATCTTCAGACTCTGTGTCTATTTGACTAAGAAATAAAGAAATGAAAAACTTGAACAAAGCTGATAAACAAGATATGCCGTAGGTGATTTCTATAGCTTGTATACCATACCACTTTTTCATATTAGTCAAATGTCTGCTTACTATGTAACTGAGCATTTGCAGCCTTCTCCTTGTCATTGCTGTTGAATTGCAGTGTCTGTTCAACTTGGAAAAAGTCTTTTAATCAAAATTACACTGATAATTGATAAAAAATTGGGTTTTTTCCCTTTTTTTGGGGGGGGGGGGAGAAAAAGATGGTAGAAAGATGAGTCCCATCTTTACAATTATTTGATGGCATGGAATTAAAAAAGGTAAGCTATTCAATGGCTTCTTTATTAATATGAGAAATCAGGGTCTGTACATAAAAAAAGTAACAGTGCACAAGATAGGTACAATATGGTACAACATTATTTTTGTTGAATTGTTAGTAGGAGATATTAGTAATAGTAACTTTTATTTTCCAAATAAACCTGAATTTCTATACAATAGATGTTTCTAAACTGTATGTAGTTTCAATTCTCAGTATATGCATATCTGACATTTATCAGGTAATCTCAAAATTGCAATTGTTCTATTATTTCTTCACTACTTCTGTAAATTTAAGTAGCTACTTAAGAAATCAAATCCAGGACTTAAGTATATAGCTTCAAGAAATTAAGAATCCAATATCTCTTGTTTACATGTTTATAGTTTTGATTTTTCCTCAAAATCTTTATTATGTGTTTTTTAAAGTCAGTTATGATTTCTGTAAATGGTATAGCAACATAGAGTTTTACTTCTATTTTATGAGGTATTTTTAAAAGCAAACTAATTAAATTCAGTTATATTTTTAAAAAATATTTTAAAACTGTTTTAAAACATATTTAGGCATTTTTTTAATAGATGATAATGTTTGAACAGTTTCGTATTAAAAATAATGTTTGTCTGAGACACAAAAGAATGTAACAAGAGTTTGTTCTCAGTTTCAAGATTGTCACAGGTTTTGTCAATGACTGGTTTATGTTTAACCTCTACCCTCTCAGTCAATTCTTTGTCATCTTTGAAAAAATACAAATTCATTATTAAAATTCCCTTGTTATTTAAATGCATTTCAGTTTATACTGTACAAAAATTATACACAATAAGACATATCCTTTTGTAAAATGCTTGCATTGCTTTCGAAATTGAGAGGGAGTATTAATAGATAACAATTACAATACGAAATGATAGCATTGGAATTATTGCATATAATCCCAGTTGAACATAAACTTTTTAGCGTCAGAGAGAAAATCGCTCTCCATTGTGAAAGATAAACTCCCCATTGTGTCAGAGCGCCTCAAGCCAATTCTTTCACTCTTAGGGTCCGATATATCCCCTCCTCCTAATCCAGAAATATTGCAGCATCTGTGAGAAAGAAGAAGGCATATGTCTGACTATCCTCTGCCTACCAGGATAAAGCTGTGGGTAATCCAGGCCCTTATTTTACATTCTTGCTTTTAACAGTCACAAATACCTTCTGACACCAAAGAACAGGACTCTAATCTAGATGAAATAAAGTTCTTAAATCCTTAGAGCTAAATTCAGATTTAGTTGCTGATTTCAAAATGCTGTCCTTCCCTCCAGGAGTTGCCCATTCCACAGGCACTTTACAGGATTGCACCCAAATGGCCTTTTCAGGAATTGATGTGCAGTGAAGCCTAGCGAGAAGACTCGTCATTCGATATGACATTATCTAATCTGAACAGGATTTTTGGCATGGTGACCTAGAGTCTCATCATTGCCTCATATTGAAAAACCTGCTAGGATGGGGGGAATGTTCTTTAAAACATGATGAATTAATGTTTCTTCCGCAAAGACAAATTAATGTTATCATCCTTTTAGTCAAAGAACAGTGCCTTTGGAGTTGCAGAGGCTGTGCCATTTGGCTCAGTGACGCAAAAGAAACAGTCCTTAGTCCTGTGGGTCGTGAGACAGATCAGATAGATAGGCAATTTTACTTTATTCTGCCCATTGACTCCCACTTGTCTCTTCAGGGTGTTTTGGGGGTTTTTTAGGTGTGTTTTGGTTTTTGTTGGTTTTTTTTTTAAATGTAGTTTTCCTCTGCGCTCCTGCAAAACATGTCTTTGTACGCTGCTGCTTTTCACTATGCGTTGTCTTGTTTTCTGACAAAACACAAATCAACAGGACACCTACTAACAGGGAGGCAGTGCCTCTCCTCTGTCCTAGGGCAGCGCAGTGGGTCCTCGGCAGACTTCTGAGTAGTGGATAGTGTGGAATATGGTTGGATCTTAGCAGTGTCATGGCTATACCATTTGTATTAGCTTTGATTTCCTGTTAAGGCTTTGTGATCTCACTGATCTTCCTTCAGGGTTTTTTTACATAGGTCAGAAGGTTTTGAAAGTTATTTGTATCTTTTTGTTCAAATTTGGTTCAGTTTCCCTTCCTTAGCACATTAATTGCAGCTTCAGACAAAATCGACACTGAGTAGCTCAACTAACTCACAAGGCTCATGAATCAGTCCGCATCTGTGGAAACACTTAAAGGAATTGTCCCCACATCAATGTCATAGTCATAGGTAGTATGTGAACCAGGCAAATTTGCCATTCTGTTCTAGAAATGTTTAGGTATTTAAAAAATAAAGGTACACAAATTTGAAATAAGGCAAATGCTCATCATTTGCTCCTCAGAATTCCTGACAAAATTGTTGACAACTGAAATGAAGACAAAAATTTCTCCTGAACATAATAGCTTTTTGCACAGCACTTTGGTTTGTCATCCTTTTTAAAGTACAAGAATATCTCCAGCATTTAAGTCTTTACGTCAGTGCTTCTTGCTTATGATACCAGATAAAATTCTCAGAATGGCATATAATCAATTACATATGCTCACATTTTGTGATAGTATTAGTTGAATATATTAGTTGTTATCCAAATAGAAAAAAGAATGTTAAAGATAGCATATTTAATTTGTGTTGGTGATATTGTCATCACCTGAGGGAATATGGATGAACGATGAACTTATATTCTTAGGGTTTAGGGCTTTTTTAATCTGGACGTGGCTCCTGGTACCCAAAGAGACAAACAATAAGAAATAATTATTATAAAACCATGAAAATGAACTAATGCTTACAGCTATCTGGTGCTGATGTGTTAAAAATGCATTACAGAAGTGTTATAATAAAAGGGAAATTTGTCTTTTACAGTTCTTGCTGTAGGCAAACTTATAGTGAAGAATAAATTTACTTGCAATGCTAAGCCAAATTCCTACACTATATATAGGGAATTTTAGTCACAAATAGAATTTCTGGTGCCTCGTTCCAAAATGCTTATTATTGCTGGGTTGGTGTTAAATGGATTTTTAATTGACAGGGTGTGACATATTTAATCTAATGGAGAGAAATTACTTTGTGCTGACTCAAATGACTATCCGGTTAATCACTGGTAATGTTTACAAGCCATCATAGCTGGGAATCATGGATACATTGTTTGATTTATTAAATATGCAGTAGGGCAAATGAAAATCCAATCCAAATATATACATTTCATCCTCTTGCAAATAAATTAGAATCAAATTACCTTTTATGTGGTATTTTTAGTGTAGCTGGGAAATTTCAAAGAATAATTCTGCATTTGTAATACTACCCCAATGGTTATGCTTTCGCTTGCTCTTCATGCTTTATTCAGCCAGAAGAGGGAGCACAAGTTACCAGCAAACTAATTTTTTCTGTCTCGACATCGAGAGCGCCGCAAATGATGCTGGTGAATAGAGTAGTAATACATGCCAACAGGTGCTGGTTTATGCCCTTTAAACAGGTAGGAAGGGATCCCATCCACCTTTCCCAAGCTGAAAATTAATAACGTTGTAAGTGTTGGTTCTGGTTTGGTGGATTGAGGAATTTTTATATGGAATAAAACCTATCCAAGCAAAACATGCACTCACACTGACAAATTTACAGAAAACTGATTTATTATTATAAAATAATAAAGGTTCAGATGAGAAGCACACTGAGAATGCACCAGTTTGTAATTGAATAGCAAATAATAATGCTTGCTTTGAACTTCTTACAAGGCATTTGATGGCAGAATTGATTCTAAAGTAGAGAATTTGATCTGTTTGGCTATGGTGAGTTAGTAGAAACATTCCTCTGTAAAAAGGAATAATTTTGTCCTTCTAATTTATAACCTCAACTTAAGACAGAGGCAGATTTTTTTTTTGGTGAATGCCATTGACTCTCCATTTTCTGTATTACAGAGCTGAATCATGCAAAATGCCAAATACGTTTTGCATCCTCTTCTTTCACGGAGACAAGAATGTTAAGCATGCTGAAATTTCATCCTCGCTGACAGTACAGAGTGTTTAAAGTTTTTGTTATCATCATGTTGGAGTAACAGTATAACTAAGTTGTATTAAGTCATCCAAAGTGCCAAATTACAAAAATTTTGGAGGGCTTCTCCTCCAAAATAGCTTGCTTCCAGTCATAATGTGTCTCATTCAAAAGGACTGGTACGTTTATGGTCTTGCTGATTTGAGATGCTTTTATCATCAGGACTCCCTCTACCTAAACAGTAGGTCTTGTGCTGCCTTCAGGGAATAGGTGCAATAGGCTGAGTTGCAGTTGATGACTAGGGTGTGTCCTTGGGACTTGTATCAAATCAGACGTTTACTGATGATGGGTAAACCCACCCATATGGAATAATTGCTCTGCTTTGTCACTAACTTTTACCTTTACATTTAGTCAAAGAACATGACACAAACTTTGTACAGAAAAAACCAGCTTAGTATGACAGTCAGTGGGAATATTTTAATGAAAACAGATCGAAGGACTGAATACAAGTAAATGCAGTAATGTGAACTTAAAAAACAGGATAAGTTTCTAAAAAGCATGCTGGATGGTTTATTCTTTATTTTTATTATCAAGGGTTTATCTATAATACCTTCAGTCTTATTCCTGGAACTAAAACATGGTAGATGGATTGAATAGGTAAACTTTTATTCTTAACGGTAGCCATTTTCACAATAAACTGCTAAGGGATGTTCAAGCCATATTTCTTTTCTATTTATTCAGGTTCACTATTCATTGCAACCACTTGTAGTTACTGAGTTTTGCCACCGTCTCTGCTCATGTTGTAAGTGAATACCTTTGCTCACCTTACAAGTGAATATCATAAAATAGATGTAGCCTCGGTTTCCATCTCCACAGAAGGTATTATCCAGATATTTTTCATTATCTCTTGTTTTACCAGAGTTACACACAAGAAACAGAAAAAGGTGAGGAAACAGTAGCTATGGCTCTTAAATAATTTTTGGAAGGGAGACAGCTAAGGAATAGCCGGACCAGAAAATTAGCTATGCAGTGGGTGTGAATGGATCGGATGAAGAGAGAAAGCCTGATTCTCTCTCATGTCTGAGTCCTTCTGTACTGGATTCGTTCAGTGGGCCACTCAGCCTGGCAAGCTGCATTTGGCCTCTAGGGTGGTACATGAACATCTTATGAAGTCTACAGTGCTGCGTTAGAGTTTTCTTTAATTTAGTTTTTGTTGTTGTTTTCATTTTTCGCTGAACAGCTCTTGCTTGCATTTTTGTTGTCATTGTGAAATGCTTGTCCCACACCCCATTGTATAAATACACTCAGCAGGTATTTGGGATATTGCAAGACTCGGGGGGGGATAAAGTTCAGATATTGAAAGTGTCAGTTTTCTAAATGCATACAGTGACCTGCAAAAATGCCTGAGCATCTAGGAAGACAGTGAAAGATCTTCATCATGTAACACTTCTCTTGCTTTAGTTCAACCAGTCATTTTTATCTTTTAGCACCTTTGAAAATGTGGCCTGTAATAATAAAGATAATTTTCTATTATTCTTAAATAATTGAAGAAGTTAGTGAGTGATGGTAAGTTTAGAAGGTACTAGCATGTATCAGGTTTTAAAAATGTTATGAAATTAATAGTTTATGCCATTTGTGAGTGCTGCTTCCAGATGTGTTATTTCTTAATATTGTATCAAGCTTCTAAATGCATGCTATTTTACCATGCTTGTTTTGCATAATATCTAACACAGTAAATAAGGATGGTGTAGTGTTGGGATTAACTGACTTCTTTCAAAATACAAATAAATAGGTTTTGGATTTGCTTGTCTGTATTAGTTTTTTTCTCTTGTGATCTTTTTCCCGCTTTGCCTCAATAGAAATGATAAGATAGTCACTGTTAGCTCCTAAAACCAGATGATGAAACAGTTATTTCTGTATTATAAGTGGAGCTAGTTTAACAGATGTTTTTCTTCATGGGGTACTTAGTGAATGTGTTATTTTACCACAAGTAGCCTTTTTTATTTTCTGTTTTGTAACTGTTTCTTTTATAAGCATTACTTGACACCACAAGCACCTACTAAATTACCTTCCAATTTCTCCATTTCATGTACAGGTTTACTACAGATTTCTTGTTTAATACAGAGATGTGAAGCAAAATTGCCTGGGTTTTTGTTCCTTTTATTATCTACCAAAAGTATTTTATTGATAAGGTACGTGGTGGTCTGAGGGCATTTCTTAACAGAAAGATATGTGAGAGAGACTATCTGCTGCCTTTGTGCCTTGGTTGTCCATTTAGAAAATGAGGATCATATTGATCTTCTCTGATAGGGTTAGAAACAACCGCAAGAAGGAAATGCCTCTGTGTGGTAAAAGGCTCAAGTTACTTCCTATATAGTTACAACCTAAAAGACTATATTCTTACCTTTATTTGTATGCATAGTTTTTTCTAGGCTCTATCTTCCTCACCTCTGTGACCCATTTACTGGCAACACTTTGCATGTTATTGCATTGTATTGTAACCTCTAAGCAAAACTCTGGAAGGTCTAAAGGGCAATAGATTTGGGAGCCATTGTACCAGGATCATTTTAAGGGATTCAGTACAGAAGTTTAAAACTAGGGCATCTAAAAGATGACCTGACTAATTTGCTGATAGAACAGTGAAGCCTTGCTATCAAAATTTACATTCAATTCTTTACTCTCATTTTTCACAAAGTAGTCAGAAATGAGATGGCAGATAGAATTTTTCCAAGAGATAAAAGACATATAGAAAATAAGACTTATGCCAGAAGAGGATCCTGAGGCATTCAAATACTGAAAGATGGGAAAAAATTCGTGTTTGGATAAGGCATATAAGCTGCCAATGTAAAGTATTTAAACTCAGAAGGGATCAGATAAATTACTGATGAATGAAAAAAAGCTGTTACTAATATGTGATGCATAGTTAATAGGTTTCTCTCATAAAGCTTACCAAAAGCATGAAGTCAGAAATGGATTTTGGAAGAAAGTACGCTGTTTGCAGATGCAACATAATGGCCTGGAATGTTTCTGTGAGTCCTTTAATTTTCTTCATTACCACTCAACTAATAAGGAAATTACTCCTGAGTACAGTATAAAGTGTTTGCTCTAGCAGATCTGCCAGCTGGCTGTGACCTAGTTGGCATAACCCTTGTAGATCATTCTGAAATGAATACTTTGCATGACCTATAAACACCCTTCTGAGACTGGACCTGATGGGATATGTACTTGTACGCTGGGTCCAGCACTTCAGGACTGCCAGATGCATTCTTTATGCACAGAACTTGTTTAGTGCCCACAGTCAGCGAAGACTGTGTAGCCCAAAGACCCTAACCTGTGCTGACTATTTTCACTTTCTTGTGGCTGTTAAACAACCCTTACAGGGAGCAACCAACTACTTTTGTTTTCAGAGCTTAATTCATCAAAGGCATTGTATTCTTTTTGCAGGCAGCACACTTACTTTGTGTAGAACTAGAAAATGTTGGTTTTTACATAATCCAAGAGGTGTTTATTGCTAGAAAATACCATACCTTTCCCAGGTTCCCATTCCCTTAGTACAGCATTTGGGCATGTATTCCCTAGCTTGCTTTCTCTGACCAGTTAGATCTAACCTTGTCTGTAACCTTGATTTAATTTCAAAGTCTAAATGGTTCCATGGCGCACATGTTCCTTCTCTACTGACAGGCGCATTGCTCTGTCTTCCCCACAACTAAGAATGACTGAAAAGAGTTCAGACACAACTGGGCTATTGCAGTATAAGACATAGCTACTTGAGTTAACTATGCTCACATTCTTAGTCTACTACAAATGCTCTGACTTTTAACCTAGATGAAAAAAGAGTTAATGAAGGATGCTTAAGCTAATGCATTTTTTCCTATGTTTGTTGTGAGTTTAAGGGCACATGCTATGAACAGCCACAGTTTATCTAATGTGTTGTAATGGTAATGATTCACACCCTGAGAATTTAAACACGTCAGTTCCAATAATCAAGATGACATATGAATACGTAATTGGTAATTTTATCCTAGTTGTATCTGAAGGTAATGTGAACTTCAGCTGAAAAATAATAAAATAGCAAGGGCTAGCACCCTGTAAGTTCATCAGCATAAAACAAGGGTGATTCCTCCCGCTCTCACATGACATATTATAGATCAAGTGAATTAACAAATTTTTCTATTTTTTTATCAATAATGTGAATTTGGTCGTTTGGAAATCACAGATAGATTGTAACTGTGATTTGCTATGTGTTTTTTGGTGGGAATTTTGAGACCAGAATTTATTAGCACATTTTTAGTAACACAAAGAGTGACATACTCCTGCAGTCTTGATGTCATTCACATATAGCCTGCTATAGTTCCTGCAGCTTATGAAGAAAGATTTTTAGGAGCCTTTTGTATTGTTTTCCAACAGTTGTTTCAAAAGTTGTTGGCTTGCCTATAGCCCAGGAAGTATGTACACTCTTGTGAATTTTTCATAAACAATGAAAAAGCACTAACCTATTTGCCTGATAATTGCTTGGAAAATTACTTTCATTTTTGATTGGTATTTCCTGCAAAATTACCTGTATACTCTGATAATTTGCATTACACTTCAGTACTCCCTATTGTGCAATTGAATTGGGTAAAGGAGCTAAGGACAAACTACATTTTTGCTGAAATTTACATTTCATAGATATAGTTGCTGGCCACAGAAATGAGTAAAGAAATATAAAGTGTTCCTTTATTCTCTGAACAGAGCTGTCAGTGCTGTAGGTTGGATGAAATTAGTTTTAGGAAGCTGGTAGACCTCTCGATTTTCCCCTGAAACTAAAACTATTGAGCACAACCTTATCATTTTAGGGAGGAGTTGTATGCTCTGTTAGATATGATAGAAGCACTGTATTTGTTTTCTTAAGTTCAGCAGGCAGTAGGTTGGATCTTGCCCAGTCTGCTGTCAGAACACCCATTAAAGGAATATCTGATAGCAGCCAAGTCACACAGTGTGCTCAAGTTAAATACTTGGGCTTAACTATGGAGAAAGCTGAGTACCTTTGGGGAGCAATCCAGAGCTCTATCAAAGTGGGGAACTGCCAACAGTTAGCAAATGGCCATGACAGTACATTTCTCTAGTTTGGACCTCCCTGAGCAGGACTGACTTGCTAGACATGGTTGCTGAAGGAGGAAGCAGCAGCTGCTGCCAAAAAAGTCACTAATTTTTACAGTCACTGGGATGCCTGGCCTGAATTCCTACCAGACCAAAGAGTGCACAGAGATCATTGTTCATCCTCTCTGGTGAGACTGGGCCGTGGCAAAGTAGATCTAAGCTGGTATAGACAACCTACATTTTCCCAGAAATAACAGTACAGATACCAAAGGATAAATGGTTAAAAAAAGTTGTGATGCGATACAGACATTTCATTGTGATCTTTCCTACTTTCTTTTTTTTCCTAAATAGCACAGCATCTTCACTATTTCTTAGCTATGCTCCCTTTAATATATCTATCTTCTGCTTTCTCTGCAAAGAAGGTACTTTTCTATATCAACCTTTAGATTTTTATTTTCTCCTTTTGGACTTTTATTCACAGGTCTGAATAGGCTTATTTGGTAGTTCTTTTTTCATCTTTTAGTGTAGGCCAAAAGCAGTCCTTTGTTTAGTCATAAGTGTATTCGTCTTTTCTAGAAAACTCCTAATCTGTACTATGATTATGTTGAGATGTCTTCTCAGGGTTTTATGAGCACAGAGACTGGTTTTGGAGCAAGCTGTGCCACAGGCCAACATAGACTTGTAAAGAATTTGCATCATACTTTAGAAGTTTAATTATACTGCAATAACTGGAAATGAGGTCCAAGCAGTTTTTTCTATTAGGTTAAATGTATTAATTTCAAGAGCAGTTAAAATGAAAATAATACTGCTGTACTTTGTTGCACACAATGGCTGCCTGCCTATCAGTTGCACATCAGCAGCCACCTATTCATCCTTTTCTCTACTGTTTCTAACTATCCAGATGGATGTTCCTGTTTAAAAAAAGAAAAAAAAAAACAAGAAAGACTTATCAAGTTTTTTTCATTATCACTTCTAATTGCCTACTTACCTATTGCACAATTACAGCACTGCCTTCACTGGAGGTTTTGATACGAGCCTGTATGCCTGAGCCTTCACTGGACTGCTAAAGAAACACAAACTTACGCCCTTACAAAACTGATAAATTCCTTAGTTAACATCAGTTAGCTTAGTAATTCTTTGTTTATTTCTTTTACCTCCATTTCTTCAAGCACAGGCATGTAAGTAACTGGAAATAAGTATTTGGAAATAAAATGCACGTGTCATTTTATTGTTTCAAGTATCTTCACTATAAGAAAGAAATTCCACTCTTTGATCTGACTCAGTACAGTCATACTTATGTTCTTTTGCTGTACCCATCCTGTGGATAAATAGAATATTTCTGTCTTTAGAGCTGTCAGCATAGCACATTCATTAAATAAATAGGTTTAAGCCTTTTAAATTAGCAGACTAACAGCCTCAAAGCCTGCAGAGCGGCATCCAAGTTGTATGGCAATTTAGCTGGCTTTTAGGAAGACTTTTCTATAATTTAATTTATTCTGTCATTTTTTAATGAATTCTTCAATTTGCTGTGTTTGGATATAAATAAAATTTCTCTTTTTAACCCCCCCGACCCCGATTATTTGCTGCTTAACCAACCACAGAGCATACAATGCTGGTACTGATCTTTTTTGTTGACAACGGTAGGTCTAAATTTAGCTTCACAATAAGCAGAATAAACTCCAGGTAGGAAGTCCTTGTTTTAAGTATACATACTGACAATAATTAGTATGTTCCAATAATTAGTAAATTAGTAGCCATGTGACTTGTCAGATATATGTTCCAATTTGCTATACTTGGAAGCTATTGCATTTATTTAAAAATTATTCTTTTATTTTCTAGTCATCATTATTTTAGTATTTTATTATTGTGAAATACAATAACAATTGTTTCAGTTGGTATTTTCAATCTCAATATTTTTTAGGACACTGACAGAGCTCACATTTTTAAAAATTATGTAAGACTGAAGAATGCAGAAAAGGGCTACTTAAGAGCCAGAGACAATGCCTCACAGCAAAAGATTTAAAGTACTCAATCTGTTTAGGTTATCAAAAAGAAGATTGCTAGTGACTTGATTACAGTGTTTAAGTACCTTCATGGGGAGAAAATAGCAAGTACTAAGAGACTCTTTAATGTAACAGAAAAGGCATAACAAGAACCAAGGGCTGAGATTTTGAAGTAAGACTACTTCAAATATTTCAAGCATCTCAATTTTATATTATATTATATTATATTATATTATATTATATTATATTATATTTTTTATCAGTAAGGGCAATTCAATCTTGCAAAAAAATCCTAATGAAAGTCAAAAGTTGTTATTCATATCAGGAATGTATCTGTCTATGGTGTGCATTAGTGTAATGCAAGTCATTGGGTTCACAGGGTTTCGTAATGTAAAATATAAAAGTAAAGACTTCATGAATATGTTGAGTTAGATTTTTTGTTAAAAATGTGAAGAAGCTTTAGAAGCACGTTTTTAGTATCCTTTTTTCTATGATTTGGAAAATGTTTGTTAGATGGCTAACATCACCTTCCTGTTACCAGTCTGGCTAGACAATTTATTCCTACCAGAAGGTTTTCAGTCGGGCTGTGAGAAGTGTGTGTGGGACTGCACAGTTGGCATTTGGCAGGCTCAGAGGGGAAATCTACCTGTGACCATACATTATTGTTGTTGCTGTTGCTTTGTCCACTCAGCTTCATTTCTTGGAAATACATGCAATGTATTTCTTTTACTGACAGGGTCAAAGCAGCATGTGTGGAATTAATTGAAATTAATAATATCAGAGTAGAAGAAAAGGCAGTGTTGTACAGAGTGAAGTTTTATTCTATGCTAAGACCATATTGTTTCAAAGTATATCAAATAAATCCTAAGTCTAATGGATCCTAGAAATGGTGATTTAATTGTGTTATTATTGATGCATATGCAGATTCCAGAGGTATTTTGCCAATGGTGTGGGTTTGCCTAAGGAAACCTGTTTTTTAGAAGTTAAATAGTAGACTTGTAAAACGGGAGAAATAATTTTTGGTTTGTATTTTATTTACAGCTTTGCCACCAAGGGGCAAAGTCCCTTTGTTGCATTGTGCACATTTATAATATGAACTATGTTGTAGCCTTTAGGCTAATAGGAAGTTTAAAAGCAAATACTCTCAGACTTTTAACATTTTTTCTGGGGTGGATTCAGGTAAGAGGAGAACAGAAGTGGATTCTCTTTCATTCACTATCAACATTTAAGGTGTTTATCTAGAGTATGGCAGGCAATCCATCTGTTTTCTCTGCTAAGGGAACATGAAGCCACATGTTCCTCTCAAGAGGAATGTGCTTCAGCCACCATACAATGGGGTATTCTAGAGTGGCTTTTCTTAGCCATTTCCATCTTGAGGGCATCAGATTGTTGAATGTTTGTTGGTCTAGACAGTATCATAGAAAGGGTTGTTCAGGTGCTGTTGAGGGAGGAAGACATCTGGTTTCTAATTCTTTCTTCTGTAATACTTGACCTATTGTTAGCTCTAGGTGTGGGAAATGAATCTACCTCAACCAGAAAGTTTGAAGTTTTGAAGAAATAGAGTAAATACTTCAATATAAAGCATATTGGTCACAAAAGCAGCTAAAATCAATTTCTCTTTCTTTTAAACTTCTTTTGACACTGTCAAATTCTTCCTCAAGTCCTCTATTTTTTTCTGTCTTGTGACTTTTAAGATTGAATCTCTTTCTTGACACCTTTGTTGGAATGCAAGTAAATTTCACTGCATTCAGTTTCACTGGATTTCTCATTAAATCTTGGTTCCTTTTTTTTTTTTTTAATAATAAGTAATACTTCCTTTCTTCCCTGGCAATTTTCATTGTGCAAGTTTTATGCTTTACTCCAGCCTAATACAAATATTTAATGCATTTTCACCCCTCCATTTTGTGGACAGTATTGTTTCTTTGCTGCCAACAGCTTTCGTGTGGGCCACCAATGCTGAACTGTGTGACCAAAACACTACTACCACTGTGTATAATAAGAAAAACATAAACCCAAAAGAAAATCACAAGAAGGTTTTCATAATATAAGTTAGAACTAGCTTTTAATTTGGTCCTGTGGAATCACCATATCTTAATTTGTATATATTACAGATGAAATTCATAAGAACAGAGAACTGGACCCTTTTCCCTGCCTCTGCCCTGCCTTCTCTGGTATTTAGTGATGAAAGAGCTCTCACGTAGTAATAATAAATAATAATCATTTGGACGCAAAAAAATTAATACTTGTTTCTTAAGCGTTTGTACCTTTGGTCTCCTATTAAATCCCTCTGACTCCCTGCCTTTCACAATATTCCCAGATCTTTCCATGTCCCGTGTGGCAATTCAAGGCAGCAAGAGTTGGCATCATTTTGGGTAGTCCTGCCTTAGACGCCAGCGGGGCTGGACTGGTTAATATGGTCATGCTGGTTGGGCTGCTAGTTGTTGCAGTAGACAAGGTATAGTTCCTGAGTCAAGCCTTGCTTTTCTCAGAGGCAACGTTAGTTTGGATCTCTGCTATTGAGACTGCAGATGTTTTTTGCAAAACTTTTAGCAACATAAGGCATTGAAATTAAAGCTGAAATTAATTAACAGTGTAATTATTTGTAGAGAAGGAGAGACATAATTCCAGGAGGCTCATTGGCCTACGAAACCAAGTGAAAAATGTAATTGCAAAATAAATCTTACAGTCTTTCTCAGAAAAATTCTAGGTCAGCTATGCATATGGCAGTCACAAAAACGAAGACCTTCCATCCTGGTTGTCATGGGATGTTTCAAACCAATTTGTGTAATTAATAAGCTTGATAAAAGAGTTGTTATTTGTAAATAACATATGTACTCTATTATAAAAAAAATACCAGGAAATTGTCAATATGCATGGAATACAGGGTAGTATAGGTTAGCACTAATAACGTAACAGAGAGCAGCAAAACTCCCATAAGACCAAATTTACTGTTTGACTGTGAAGTAAGAACAGCAGTATCATATGAATAACAACATGAGATAAGGGAAGAGAGCCAAAGGGACCCTTGCTTTCTCTTCTAGAACCTTAATTAAAGCAGCAGAGTAAAATATTTTGCATAGAAAGGAGATTTAATGGTGTAATTAGAATAAGAAAATAGTTCATGACTTACTTTCTGTATGAGAAATCTACTCTGATCTAAGGATAAATCCTTGTTAAATTTTGGACTGAAATTTTGTTTACCATTACCTATTTCAGTACAAAGGTATGACATAACCAGTGTTTTCTTATTATTATGTTGTTCTTGACCAAACTGAGCACAGCGATAGTCCTAATGATGTAACTATATGTCAGATGCTTTGGAAAATTCATTTTAGCTATATTGCATTTTCAGAGATCTTTTTGTAGCAAGTACCCAGCATTACCAAAAGAAAAAAAAACGAAAAACATTGTGGGGATACCAACTTCCTTTAAAGCTTGTCAGGATGGTAACTGTACAAATGTTCATCTCAATTGTTGCAGGTGTTTCCACAGAAATCAATGCTGGTCAAAGTTGGATGAAGCAGGACACTCTGGATTTATAGGAGGGTATACTGAAGGTGTGTCCTTCATGCCTGTGTGGCACTCTTCCCTGTTCTTTAATTGTATCTCTCTAACTGGATGTAGAATTCGCTTTTTTGTTGTTACCCAAGAATATATATCAGAAAGTCTGCAATTTCCTCAGACTTCGCAACATTAGAAATTAAGAACCTGTGAGACCCCACATGAAGCCTGCACGTGAAGTCCTAAAGACAAGTCAGCTGTGGTGGAAAGCTTCACGACAGCAGACGTGGTCGTTGCAAAGTGTGGACGTGTAGTTCAGGGCAGGAGGCAGTGGACGTGCACCCCGGGTGGGAGCCTTTCACCACAGACCACCTTGCAGATTCATTTCCTAGGTACAGCTCGGTGCCGGTGGTGTGTGAGGTTATAATTACAGCAAGGGATTGTGAGGCCAGGATGATTGTCACCGACAGTTATCGGAAGGGCACGGCATTTGGGACTTCACTGGGCTGGAGCTGTCTGAAAATAATACAGATAAATAAATGGTATGTTTACTCTGAGGATCAGGAGTAGAACAGTACAGATGAGGAGAATTCAAATGCATTAGCTGATATTTTAGTAGGGCCTTTTCAGTCACGTTGAATTATTTTAGCTGAGTTTGCACAACTATATATTTTTTTTTTTTTTACCTTTGAAGACAATTCAAGTAAAAGGTACCTAAAGTAGAGTTTATCAATTTTTATTTGGAAATCTAAATTGTAGTGCAAGTTTAGGCTTCTGAACTATATTTGTCTATGACTAAATTTTTGTAATAATGCAGCTTGTTTTTACAAGGGAAAGAGAGGAACTAACCTGCTTTAATTTGGATTTTTCTTCTTCATAATAATTAGAAAAAATAATATTTCATTTAATGAAATAAACCAAATGATAGCTTAATTTCTTGTAAATAGTAGTCATTAACTTGGGCAGTATTGGAGAGTCATTAGAAACAGATTACTCTGTGTGCAGGTATTCATTTAAACTAATACTACATTTACCTCAGTTGTACCTGACAAAGAAAGCCATTATTGCACCACTGTATTGTTTCATTAAACTGTAAAAAAAATTGTACATTTTTAATGCTGTGATAAAAAGGGGTTTTTCTCCCACAATTTTTTTTTTTGCCTATGTAAACATTGCTATTGCTAGTACCAAATTCCTGATAAATGTTCAAAGCAGATGCCATCAAAAAGAAAAGGATCTGTTTGTAAGTTGGAGAATTTAAATGTCTTAATTTTGTTTAAAGAGGCTACTTTAATAATCAAGTGAAATTATATATATATATGTAAAAAGCAGCCCTTAGACATACAAGGTGTTTCAGAGAGTGAATATAATACAGATGAGGTTCAGCTACTAGAGGCAAAACCTTGAGAGAATATTGTCACTATAAAATTCAATACTGTTTTACATATTCCTATGCTTACCCTAAGCTTACCCCAAGCTTACCCCAAATAAACTCATATATATCTACAGTGTGTAGTGCTGTGTGGGGAACGTACTGAGTTGCTCCACCTAAACTAAGTGTTCTTGCCACTTACCAGAGCTAATTAGCTTGAGTAGGAAGAATGTGATACAGTTTTTCTGCTTCTAGTTGCCAGTAAGCCTGTTTGGTGCTAGCTCAGGGATCTCTCTACACTGCTACTTCACACACTGCAGACAATCTCTTAGGGACTCATTAAAGCCATTTTATTTTTCCCCGTATTTGAAACTTCTGTGTGTTGCCTGGATTATGTATTTATTAATGGAAACTTCTTTATTTTACATGTACGTTACTCTTCTGAAAGCTGCATTTTAGTATTACATTTCAAAGTTTTTTTCAGTTTTCTATCTAATCAATGCTTTACCACTTGGTGATGTAATCTGTAGGGTTGGGTTTTTTTCTTTAAGCAATATGCTGGACAGTAGAAACTGTGTTTACAAGAGAATTGTAGACACACATTTTAGAACCAAACTACTTTGTGAGGGCTCATAAATCCTGCCTATCACTGGTGGCATAAATTGTTTCCTGGAGAGGCATGCTTCTTCTCTCTAGTACCCACTGAGGCTCAGTTTTGGGTTTTTTTAGGGGCCTAATTTAGGTTTTGAATGTCAAATTTTTTACAGCCTCTAAGTATATGTAGATAACTAGGGCTTAGTTCTCTGCTCCCTAGTTCTCTGTTCTTTTTCTAGTATTGCACAATAAGTATTTACTTCTGTGAGCATTACATTGATTTCAGGCTATTCCTAGTAATTTAACATGTAGTGCATGGAAGGACAGCAGAAATCTCACTTTGAGTTTAATTAGGGATTAAACCATCTTCACAGAGTCATTGATGCGTGCAGGAAAAAAACTACAAAAGAGTTGAGGATGTGAAATCTGGAGCCTGGGCTTGGAGCTGCTCCTGGTTGTCACATTTGTTACATTAGCTATAAACGGGAGAAGGCAAACACAATTTCCTTAACTGGGGATTGACATGCATCACAGGATCTACAAGATCTAACGATATGCAGTTTACTTTCTCTGAGCAAATTTAAACCTCACATCTGGATTTTGGTCAGAAGCTGTATAGCTGTTCAGGATGCTTTGAAAAAATGATGAAAGTGTCATTATGTATGCTCTGCTTGTTATTTTAATTAATCTGTTTCTTTGCTGATATTCTTCATTTCTTCTCGTGAAATTAGTATTTTGCAGGTTTCCCGTTCATTTAAATGAGTAGTTCATGTACTTGTGCGTGGATTTCTGACTTTTGTTGCTCTCTGACTCTTTCTGATGCCTTTGAACATAGTATAAAGCACCTAAAATATTCCACTATGACCATTTATTCTGAAGTTTACTTGAATGGTTACCTTTCTTGTTCCTCTAGTGTTTCTGATAGGCTATTGGATTCCTGTTCAATTCCTGCCCCCCAGGCAATACAACTACGTTATATGATATTAGATGTAGCCAGGTTATTCAATCGTGTGTGCCACATGTGGACTTTGATTAAGTTGTCCTGGATTTTCGAAAGTAAACTTGACAGCAGCTTCTGGCCCGTAGCCACCACACTGTTTCCAGAATGACTTCCCAAGGGAACAGGATTGAAGCTAGTGTCTTGCAGTGTGGTCTGAGCTCACTAGGCAATAAAGGAAGGTAGTTAAGAACAAGCATTTCTTTCTTTGTACACCACATCAGGGAGTAATAAAGGCCTCATCGGAAGTTTTATGTAAACATGGTTCTTTTTTTTATTACCTGAACTGTTAATTAAGCTCCTGTTGGTAGGACTTGCTGTCTGCTTTCTGCACATTCTCTTCCAGTCATGTATGGCAACTTTGGAAAGGGACTTTAATGCTGGAACTGTTACATGAGCAACATGGTATAGCTTGTCATGGATTTTTGGGAATATGTTTTGCTGTTAAAACAGCTTCTTCAAAATTCAGTCCCGAGAAAATAATTTCTATTTATCTATAGGTATCCCATTTATTTGGATGGACTACCAGAAGTAGTGAGTTAGCAGCACAAGTTGTTCAGTTTCTTCTTGTAGAAATTTAATATTTTTATTTCTCTTTTAAATTGCAGGTGGACTTGAGATTATAGTTCTCTGTTAAACTCATGCTTTCCTTTGTATCGTTTCCAGGTTTCCATTTGCAATATGTGTATAAGCAATGGAACAAGCAATACCTGGATACATACTTATGGTTTGTCATTCTAGCAATGTTTTTAGAATAAATGTGACAGTCACCCTAACAGATCTTATGGAAAAGCTCACGTTATGCTTGGTTGTACTGAGGGTAAAGCAAGGACCAAAAACTAAATAACTTATTTGCCTCTCTGCTACCTGTTGACCCTTTCAGAACTTTTAGGATCCACAAACACACACTCCTGTGCACATAAAATAGAATCCATTTCAGAAAAGAGAAGATGCTAAATTTAATGAGGGCTGAGGAGGCAGGATTTTAATGTACTAACTTCGTCATTTTCTAGTTCATTTTTCCTAAGCTGCTGAAGGCCTACTTTTCCCCCGATACTGTCTTATTACAGCAAATAGATATGATAAAATAATCTTCATCTCACTCCATCTACACAAAATAATAATGGAATTTTATATGGAAACAGACATATTGTTTCATAATGTTAATGAATGTAATCTGTGCCTATCCTAAAGTCAGTAGTTGTTTTTGCCGCTTATATGAAGATGCATTTCTACAAGTGCAGTAAACAGTAAGATTGTCATGTTTAAAATAGGGATTAGGACTTCAGTATTACAGCAGTAAAAATACTGACAATGTAATGACTTAGGATAAATAATTTTCAGTGTTCTATTCAGAGTACGAAGTGAAAAGAGTATATCTACAGCATTCAAGATAGTAAATCATGTTACGCAAAAAAATTTGGGGTCAAAACTCCATGAGACTGGAACTTTTAAAGGCATTATGAGGTTCCACACGGCCCTGCTGTATCTCAACAAGTTATTTGAAATTTAAAATGAAGTACATAAATTTGACATTGTGGTTAGTTTGCAAATATGTGAATGTGAGTATTATCTCTGAAGCTGTACATCAGTAAAAAAAAAAATACACTTATCTACTCAGAATTTATTTTCTTATGCCAAGGTGCATTTTTGCAACTTCTGCATCAGAGTCTAGTCTCAGACTGTATATTCCACCTGTTTTTTTCCATTGCAAATGTGAAATACAATGCCACGAACTTCATAAACCAAGACTTCATTTTGCCAATGACTTCCCTTGTGGGTGACAAACTGCTGAAGTTTTCATTCTGCTAGACCCTACTTATTCCTCATTAGCAGAAGCCTGATTATTATAACTGAGCTTGTCATGTTACGAATTCTTGCTGCTTGGGTGCAGGAAGGACATAGTACTTTTCACTAAGGTGATAGAAGATTCCAGAATAAATCTTCCTACTAATTATAAGGAAATGCAGATGTTTTAGCGTAAGCCTTAGAGCAGGTTCATCCATAAACCTAAATTTTTCCTTTAAAGGCTTTACATAATCTACAAAGGAAGACTTTTCAGCTTATTTAATGTTTATGGGATTCTGACTTGATTCAGAGTTTAACATTCTTACTTTAGAAAAAATGAGTCTTTGCTGGAGTCAATGATATGAATAATTATTTATGGCCAGATTGTGCCTTTAGGCAAAGTCTTGAGTGAAAGCTGATGCATAATTAGCATCGTTCCAGAAGGAGCCCCGGAAGGTATAGTGCCTTAGGGACAACCTTCAAGCTCAGTTCCCTTTTTCTTCCCTTCTTGCTTCAGGGCTTCAGTTATTTTAACACAGCAGAGTTAAAAACTGATTGCTGTTCAAACACAGCATCTAAAGATTGTATCCTCCATGTAGACCTACCCATATTAATACAATTACTCTGCCTGCACCACTGTATTTACATTACTTTTTTTTTTCCTTTAGAATGGGTCATTTGAGATGTAACCCTTTACTCTTTCAGTAAAACTGACTCCAGATTGACCTGATGTCAGAGGGGCTATATGCTTGATACATATATAGACTTTTCCAGAGTACCAGAATCAAGACCCCATTCCAGAAATGTGTTTGTCTTTCTTTTGGCAATCATAGTCACTTTGACTGTGTCGTGATCTGATTCCAGGCATTTCATTAGTACTTTTTTAAGATGGGGCTATTAGATTTATGTATAGCATGTCTTGTCATTTAAGGAGAAGGACTAGGAAGAATATGAACAGAAATCAGATGAAATATTTCTTTTGTAACTTGGAGTCACATATTTCTGAGAATCAGCTGCGTTGAGTGTCTTGAGGCTTGTCATTTGTTGGCGTCTACTCTTTTATCAATTGTAGCTCCTGCTTCCTGATGACATAATACCACTCTGCTTTCTGACTCCATTCTTAAAGATTGAATTAGTGTTTTATCTTTCTCCAGCAAATTCGTAATCCTTCCTTCTCTGCTAATGACTTCTCACCTACTTAAATATTTCGGAGAAGCGGATACATCCTTTTCCTATTGCAGCTGTACCAGCAAACAAAGTCACTGCTTGTCACTCTTCAAGATAGCAATTGCTGCCTTTGCTAGTGAAGCTACTCAGATGATTGTCTCGTAACCCATTTCAGTCAGAGTGTTTTAGCTTAATCAGTTTAAAGAGTCGTTCTTTGTTAACTTGACACATTTTTGTCTGAGATGAGCTCTGAAGAAATCACATATGCGGTTGAGTTAGTTAGCTTCTAGCAACAAGACAGTAACAAGCAGATGACAGAAGGTTCAGAAACGGTGGGATTTAGTCAGGAAATGGTAAATGCTTTCATGACTATAACTGCCAATGGAAGAGGATGCATATTCATGTTTAAATTGAAGACCAACCTTAAAAAATACTCCATTTACAATCAGTTCTTCAAGAGAAAGTGATATTATCCATTTGTGTGTGTGTGTTTGTGCAAGCTATGAGCAAAGTGTGCAAGGTGGACAGCAGAGCAGAAAATTGGCAAGACTCTATACACCCTCTGTGTATACCTTTTGCAAAGATGGGCAGAATGGGAGAAACATTAACTGAACATAAACAAAAACAACAGTGAAAATGCAGTGTGTTCAGTAGATTAGACATAATTTATGCTCACATCTGGGAGCAGAAAAAGCAAAAGCATACTGGCATATGACATCAGACTCCTTGCCAGTTTTTTTGCATCCTATGCTAATGGCCATTCCGCCATCTAAACTTTAGTATTAAGGAGTATGGGATTAATAAAAAAGTTAATGGTTTTGTGAATATGCCATTCATCTCTTCTATGTTTAAACATTTAGAAAAAACAGTGCTTCCCAAGGGACAGTATGGAAAACAAAGTGGGAAATAACAAACTTACTGTGGTCTATGACAGGGAAAATTTACAACCGTGCATTCAGATATCACATTGTCAAATAGAAGATACCTGGAAAAATTGCCCATAGCTAAATTCAAATGCTTCTGCTCAAGCACTAGGGACTGGCATCAAGGCTAGACTAAGGAAAGGAAAGAAAAGAAGGGTCAAGGTGAGACAACAATTAGGCTTGCTTGGGTTTAGTCTTATCAATTAGGCAAATGATTACAGTTGGTGTGCAATATTAGGCTCTAATCACAGTTGCTGCCGCTTCCCCAGCTATCTGAATATCCAGCTGGGCACCACCTCCACCATCAACCACAGTTTAGCTGCTGCAGACTCCAGCATGTGCATTGGAGACACTGGCGATGGGGCTGTTTTGATACCTTCAGCAGCCTGCTGCTGCATGGAAATCATTTCTTCACCTGGAGCCGAAGCCTGGTTTGGTAGTACAAGAGCATTACACACATGACACATAGGAAAAGCTTACCCTAAAACCCTACCTTAAAGTTCTGTTCAACACATTCCATAAAAAAAAAACCAAACAAACCTCTGACTGAACAGAAAGATGTGTTTTATCCTTAAAGAGGAAACATGCTTATAGTGACAGTGAAGCATCTGATACTTCTCCCCTGATTTACTTGCTTCTGAGTTTACTATATAATATATTCACATGGGTGGCTTTTCATATTGTCATTAGATCAAGCTATCTGCATGTTCTACACATTTGTTTTACATATTTAGAACACATTTTAGTTCTATTTGCCTGCCTTATTTTTCTTAAAACAAGGACATTTCTATTCATGAACAACCAGAAATACCATAGAAATACAGTAATTTTAATTAACACAACCAAACCTCTCTTGGCCACGGTGATCATGTGGACAAGCTGAAAAAGTGCTGACTGAATGCGATGTGTGCATTGCATTGCGACGGGTTACATCACTAGTCGTAACATGATGTAACCCAACGCAGCATGATGTAAGCGTCGTGATACATTGGAGATTTAAAGAAACATCAGCATTCCCTTGTGTCCCTCTGCTCCTTTCCAGGAATGTGCTCTCATTCTTCGTCTAGTAATTAATAACCCATACCCGTTGCCAGTCTGTGAATGCTCATGTCTTATTCTTACTTACATTAGTAGTCTCCCTTCTAATTACGGGCAATGCAGCCTTAATCCTTAAAAGGCAGATTTTTATTTTTTTCTATGTACATATAGGTACAGTTGCTCTCTGTCAGTTGTCGTAGATTTCTGATGAAAATTTAAAAAAAATAATCATGCTATGTTTAAAAATGTTTCACAGATATGAAGGGTACAAATAAATTATTCCAATTTTTTAATTGTGTAGCTAAGTGCACAGAGTTGAAATACTTTTGATTTGCGTTGCCAGTTACATGTGGGAAGAAGTGCCAGGCTCACAGCTTTTCTTTTTTTTTTTTAATGCAACTTGATGCGTTTTTTACAATGCCATTGCAACTCTGAATCAGTTCAGTCTGTCTTCTGTGTGGATGTTAGGGTGATTTGCCTTATGCTTCTTATTGCCATTGCTTCTTTCAGGACAGATCCTTGTGTATTCCTTTTATACTGTGTCCATTCTGAAAGTAAGTTAGCAGGCACATACACTGCAAATTTGAATTAATCTTAGAAGCTAAGATGCACTTCTTTTGTGTACTTGTGTACAAGTAATTGTGTGCTTGGCTTTTATATTTTGAGAAAGTCTATTTTAAGACAACTGTGAAGCACACATAATTTTCTAAAGATGAACAGAGGCCCACATTTTATCCCCTAACAAAACAGTATTTCTTTTATGATGCTAAAGGTGGAAGAGAATATGATCAAATAGCACAGTAAGTTTTAAAGGCAGAATAAAAACAAAACAACAACAACAAAAAATCAGGAAACTTTATTCTGTGATTCTGTATGATTCCAGGTAAGGACTAGGGACAGTAACAAGTCCTGTCTTCAATCTTAATATCACTCTAGCACCTGCTTTTGATTTCACTACTGTCACATCTTGAATAACTACATTGCTATAAAAGCCATTTTACTCCATGACACCATTAAAAACTGAAGTTGAAAGTGTTGTATGAGACCACACCAAAAATTTTTACCCTTTTCCTTTCTCTCAAACTGGCAGCTCTCTCATCCAAGGAATCCTGATAGTGCAAGAGACTCTGTTTCATCTAAACTTCACTGGCATTTTCTTCCCAGATAGTTTGGTGGCTGATCTATGCTGTGAAACACACAATTCATGATCTCTGCCCCATAAGCTTAATTTTGAATATAAAGCAGTCCCGCTTACTTCAAGAAAATTAGACATAACTGTCTGTTTTGTCTTTGGTGAGTTATTGGTGTCAGTTATATGGTGTAACATGCTTAAAAGTGAGTATAAAATGTTAATAAATGTTTGGTATTTCTGTGCATTATGACTTCATTGCTTTTTTTAAGCATCTACCATTGTTGTTGGGCTACTGAAGATTAATAGCTTTTAAATATATTCAATTATTTAGAGGAATTCAACACTCCCTGTATTCACAGAAAAGTTAGTCTCAATTGATACATGCTATAAGTGAACAATACAATAATGGTATCCCTTTCATTTTTCTGTTCTCTAGTTCTAATTGAGGGCTTTAATTGAATCTCTTTTCATACAAAACCATTTTTGTCTTCTGGCAATACATAGTACTGATGGAAGACTTTCTATTTTTGCTATGTTCTGTGTGAAAATGAAAATGGATGTGAATGTATTATTCCTGATAAGACCTGCCATACCTGGTTATTATACACTGATGTACAAAATTAGTGTATTTTCAGAATTACTTCATGACACGCTTTTACATTGAGTGTTGTATTTGGCTATTTTTTTACGGTTGTCATTGCTATGACTGGAGTAATGCCCAAGCCTTTTTCTATGGAAGTTATGGATAATTTGGAATCTAACAATTGTGTATCTGCTCAAGTTATTGTTTCCACTGTGCATGACTATTAGGTTTTAAACATACTACCGTATAGGTACCTCCATCTCTGTGCTAGGCTTACTTTTTATTCAGAGAGAAAAAAGAGAAAAAAGCACACCTTGTTTGCAGTGCATCTTAACCTGGGGCAGACATTCTTTATCTCTGTTGACTGCGGAGTGAATAGGTCATATTTCGTAGGCATTTAGATGTATGTTTGTCTTCAGTTCAAAAAGTAGCACCTTAAGTGTCATCCATAATTTATGTAGCTTTATAAACTCTCTTTGAAGATATTCATATTCTCTCTAGCCTTGGCTCATGTAGTTTGTGTTACTTGAAAATTGTACAATATCATAATTCATCCCTTTTTCCAGATCATTAACAGAATGTTAAACAACATCAGATTAATATAGAGAATATTTCACTACACCATTAATCTTTTGCGATGTTGAAAATTGACCTCTGGTTACAACTTAACATACTCTGTGTAGCTTGTTTTTAATCCATGACATTACTTCACCTCTTTCTCTGTGAATAATTACGTTCTCAACATCTTACCACGGAAAAGGGTTTATCAAAGGCTTTTTGAAAACCCAAATAAATTTTATTGACAAGTTTCTTTCGTCAAGTATTCTATGGAGTGGCCTAAAGATTTCTAGCAGATCAAAGAGTGATGCTTTTTCTTTAAAGACAGCTGTGGGTTATTTTCTATCTATGTATCTAAATGCTTTATGATGCTTTTAATTGCTCTTTTCCTTAGGCTATAGTAATGTTATTTTTCTTGATTTTAATATGCACATTATCTGTTCCTACTGATCTTCTATTATAGTAGCCTATTTTAATTAGACACTGAAGTATTTCACTGGCAGTTCAATAATTTTATCCTCAAATCCTTTTTGAGGATAAAATACTGGTTTATCCTTAATGGATCTAGGGATATAGGTGCTAGTGTTCACTCTTCTGACACTTCAGTTTATCAAAATATGGCTTGTTGTAACTCTCTTTTGCGTATCTTTAATTCCTGGGTACTCTTAAGAGAAGTGCATATTATCTTGTTGCCTCTTGTAAAACTAGATATCTAGAGAGGAAAAAGAGTAAATGTAGAACAAAGGAAGATTAACAAACATGAAATCAGAGAAACAGAAATAGCTTTCAGTTATTACTGAATGCTGAAGATGAGCAATAACTGAAGACAGCATGGGGTTGAATTAATTTCAATAGTCTAGGGTAGCAGAGTATGTATTATGGGTATTTATGCATGACCCTCGGGTAAAGTTAACTGAAAAAATAGAACATCATGAAATCAAAGAATGAGGGAAAAGAAGGATCAAAGTCTTGTAAGGAAGAAGTAAGAGCATCATTTCAGAAAGCTAACCAGTGTGAAGAAAAGAATGGTGCTAGAGGATGCAGTAACATGTAAAGGAATGAAGAAAGAGTTGGAAGAAAATAATTTGTCAGATGATGTCATTTTCTTGGTGTGGAAATCTGTGAGCTACTCTTGAGAGAGGGAAGATTATCAATTATTTTAATGGTCTGTTTTGCACCATACTGCTGATATTAATGGATTTGGAACCTATTTTCGAAGTCAAGAGTCTGAATCACAAATTAAGGGTTGTTACTGGAATTGCTGCTTTTTACAACAGAAATTCATAATAAAGGGAAGAGGGAAGCCATGTAGAGACCTGTGAAATGAGATACTAAAATGAAATGTGGTAAAGCCAATATGGGACAGAGAAGGGCAATGCACTTTGATCGCTAGGAAAATTATATCATCAGAGTTAAAATGTGGGTGACAGCAAAGGTTTATTTAAATGCTAAAATGTAGAAAGATGTTTGCACTGAACTCTAGATGCAAATTTTGCAGAATGTCCCATTATAATTTTGTTACAGGAATTATTAAACGTAGCCAAAACTAATGTGTCACAGATTTTAGAAAACATGCAAAATAAGAACACACCCCTCAGTAATGCTGGCCACGCTTCTTTTTATGCAGCCAAGGCTACAATGGGCTTTCTGGGCTGCAAGCGCACATTGCCATCTCATGTTCAGTATTTTCATACACCAGTATCCCCCAGTCCTTCTCTGTAGGGCTGTTCCCAATCCATTCATCCCCAGTCTGTATTGATACTCGGAGTTGCCCAGACCCAGGTGCAGGACCTTGCACTTGGTCTTGTTGAATGTCATGAGGTTCACGTGGGCCCACTTTTCAAGGCTGCCAATGTCCCTCTGGATGGAATCCCTTCCCTCAAGCGTATCAACTGCACCACTCAGCTTGATGTCATCTGCAAACTTGCTGAGGGTGCACTGAATCCTGCTGTGTTGTTGATGAAGATATTAAATAGTATTGGTCCCAGTATGGACCCTTGAGGAACACCACTGGTTACTGGTTTCCACTTGGACATTGAGCTGTTGACTGTAACCCTTTGGATAGCAGCCATGCAGCCAGTTCCTTATCCATCTAATAGTCCATCCATCATATGCATATCTCTCCAATTTAGCAGCAAGAATGTTGTGGGGAACCATACCAAAGACTTTACAGAAGTCTAGGTAGATGACATCCATAGCTTTTCCCTTATCCAATGATGCAGTTACTCCATAACAGAGGGCCACTGGATTAGTCAGGCATGATTTGCCTCATTTGATTTTCTTTCTTTTCCTTCCTCCACTTTCTATGGCCAATTTTATCGGGGTTTGCGGGTAAGAAGTATGAAGTTACCCACTGTGGTGCCTGAAAAGCAAAACACAACACAATGGACATTGTCAGCCTTTTCAGGCATGGAAGGTTAAAAAGAGTGTGAGAACATGACAAATGTTCCACAGACAACACACATGTACAACCACATACACACACAGTGAAACTAATGAAATTTGCCTTTTGGCAGTTTCCCAGCTGAGCAACTACTACTACAAAAATCACCATTTACCTGGTGCTTTTTTTTTTTCAGATTTTGCTTCAGGTGAGAAACAGTTGGCAGAAATTGGGTATTCTTTAGAGTGGAGGGGAGAGTTCAAGGGCACAGTGTAAGTTCGTTCTGCTACACCACATAGTCTTTGTTAGAAGGCTTTGAGCTTGGACAGGAGCTGTCATCAATGCCAGGAGAAAAGTGAAGTATCACCCTGAGAGATTTGATCACAGCAATCTTTTTTGCTGTGCTTTTAAGTCTGATACCTTCTTCTTGCTGCTGTCAGTGGTAGAGAAGTTGGCTGTGGTGCCAGTATTTCCGTTTTGTTCCTGTAAGTGAAGTACATAGGACAACAGATAACATCAGCACACATAAAATAATATTGCTTAAAAAAAACAAAAGGAAAAAAGCTTGACTTGTTCCTTTTCACAAGAACTGTTCATATTTAGCCAAAGATGACTGGAATTTGATTTCTTAGAAGTAATTGCATACATAAGCTGTATTATTTCCCATACGATTCTATATAGTTCATATACGATTCCCTTTAAATGCAAAATTCAACTTGTCTTTCTTCAGGTGGAATAGGAAAATCATATTATATTATATTGATATTATATCATTATATAATATTGTATGGTACCAAATGGCACATGCCATGTAGTAACTATATCATACAGAACTTTTTATTTGCTTCTCATTTCCTACTTCTGTCCCATAATGGCAATTTACAAGCTACTGTTGTTCCTTTCTAAATTTTGAGTAAAGCATGAACCCCAAAATTGAAAGTGCTAAGCTTAGATTATGCTTGGAACACTGCAAAATGGAAAACCAAAATAAGACATGAATTCTCCTTATCTTTGGTCAATAGAGAAAACATTATTCTACCAGAACAGATATATATAACCACAAACATAGTATGCAGCAAAACTAGCTAACTGATATTATCAAGTAATGGCGATTACGTGGATCAGATACTACTGAGATCAGTGCTGTGGTGTTGAAGTCTGTAAGTTCAAATCATGATTCTGACTAGCTGTTTTGATGCTAGCTTAATATAATTAATAATTATATAGAATGTAAGAATCAAAAGGATCCTTGTTCAGCTTTAACATTTGTAGATAAAATTTCACAGTTTCATAATATGCTCAGAACTTACACTTTGAAGCAGTTAGAATGTAAATAATATGGAATGCTGCAATATTGGTCTGTGCTTTCCCCCCTCTTCAACCCTCTTCCCTAATATTTTTCTGTGAAAACATCTAAAAATCTTGACAAGTTGAGGACAGAAAAGTACTGCCAGAAAATTGTGTTTTCAAGCTCCAACTATACAGACTTGTCACAACCCGGGCTGGACAGACCAGGGAGTTGTGCTGAGTTCAGAATTCCCTTGGGCTAAATTAAGGTGAAATGACACCAAATGATCAGTTAAACATTTTCTTCATGACAGACGCAAACTGAACTGGGGAGGCATAACAGCATGTGGTGGGGTTTCTTACAACAGGAGTTGGCATGAAACTACCTCAGTAACCCGTGTAATCCATGGTAACCATATACATCAATTCAGGGAAGAAAATAAGGAGAGCCCTCCCGTTGGGTCAGGGGGTTCAGAGCGGACCCCCTTGCTTTCCAGACACCTTCTCACAGAGGAGCCGAGGGGCGGCTGGATCCGCTCTTAGTCCCAGACTTGGTCAACGGTTTTATGTCTAAAGGGATGAGTTGTAGGGATTATGGAAAAGGAGAGAGAATGAGAGAGCGAGACAGAAAGAAGAAAAGAGAAAGATTTCACTGGTTCTGGGTCCAGCGTTGGTCCAGTCAGCCGAGGGGTCCGGTTCCAGTGGGCGCGCGCGCACGTGGGGCTTCAGTTTGTGTCCTTTTATCATCCTTGCCCCTCCTTCGGGCGGGTGCTCGACCTCATTAGGCTAATTAGGTGTCATGCACGGTTTGTGCTTTCAGAACCTTCTGGGAAATGGGTCGGTGGGCTTGGGGGTCGTCTGGGGAGTCGCTTCTCCTTCCCTGCAGACACGACCCTTGTTTGATCTTTGGCCATGCACGGCGAGCTGCCCTGCTCAGCATATCAGAACAGCATATCCCAACACGGAGCTGCGCACCCTGCAGGATGGCCTCCCTGTCCCGTTGCTGATGTCCTGGGCTGATCTGGGCTCATCAGCTTCTTTTCACCTGTGGTTCCTTCCTATGCAGGGCTCGTTGTTATGTAGAGTTCGTCGTTAGGCAGAACTTGCCCCACCACAATGTTTGAGACATGAACTCTTTCGGTCTCTCACAGGACTGAATGTTTTTTTTAAAGTTGTGGCTAGTGTAGATTAATGAAAATCAAAATCCTATGATGACTTTATGCATAAAGTCCTACAACCTCATTAATGCTGCATGCACTAACGTTGCGTGCCACAAGCTAAAACCTCACAAACAATAATGTGAACATAAAAGAAATTTCTGTTCTCTTTCTAGGTTTTTTTTTCTAAGTCTAGGTCTGCTCCATTTAATTTCTGGGATCTTAGTGAGACTGGGAAGTGGTCTGCTCATGAAGTCCTTGCTTGTTACCCTCTAAATCGATCTCCTGACATTTGGATAGAGTTGCACTTTCTTTAAGTAGCCTGATTCTGATACCTTGTCGTCTTCAACTATCCTTCTGTGGAAATAATGAAAAATAGAATGCGAGATTTTCTTCTTTAAAAGTATGGTTTCTCTGTGTTTTATTTAGAAGTGCTGGCAGTCAGTATTTCCCTTGGTATCTTATCACAGTGTAAGTTTTTTGCAATAAAGACATTAATTTTTGTTTGGCAAAGTCATGTATGTTTTCAGTACTGAGTAATAATGAATAAAATGTGTAAATGAACTTTTCTTTCCAGTTTCTATCTTATTTCCTAGGCATCTGCTATGCAATCCTAGGGAGAATCTTTTCTGTACATGTACTATTTTGGAAGTATTAGAATAATTAAATATTCATATTTCAGATTATAAAGCTCTTCATCATATCCACCTTACATCTGGTTTTCCATGAAACAGCTATAGTATATTCTATCCCATCTTTTCTTTTAATTTTTAATTTTTAACTCCTTTTTATTAACATTTTAGGTTTTGATAGTCTAATTGTTTAGTTGGTTTGATGTTGCTAATTCCAGTAGGAGCTACTACATTGTTGTGTGTAGATGAAGATGCCATTGAAATCTAGTAGAGAAAAAATGGAAAACACTAGGGTATGTGCTAAAAAAACCTAAAAAACCCCACTGAATGGTGTTTTGCATGTACCTCCTTTGGATGTCTTATAACTGTAACTAACACTTCCATGATTCCCAAGTAAAAACTAAGATGTCAGAGATCCAGTAAACATCAAAATTAGAATTGAATGTGGTGCCAAAATATTATATTATCTATTACAACAGAATAAAATTACATTCTCACAGGATCCACTGAAATAACAAACACAATTATTTCCTGAATTCTCCAAAGGCAACTGCAAATTGAGCTTGTGTTCAAAATGAAGAATTAAAATAGCTGCATCAAATAATTAGAGGTATTCTTAAGAGTTGATTATTCAGCTCACAGCTTCCAGTGGTGCCTACAAATACCCAAAGGGAGGGTTTGCACAAACAACTTCACCAGCAGTTGTTAAATGCAGAATATGTGCTTGCGTTGTTCAGCTGTCTGCAGAGAGGGTGTAACAGTTACCTTTAGTTATTAAAACTGGATGTTAATTCATGGGGTTTTTTACACATTCATTCACATTCATTTTAAATGGGACATAGGTACTTATGTCTCTTAAGCTTATTTGAAAGTACTCACCCTTTAGTTATAGGTAGTGTTAGGTCAACATTAGTCAATTCTTTCTGCAGTCTGGTTACCTAGATTACCTAGAGGGTAGTTACATCCAGGCTTGGGAATAACAAATGTTGATTTGTGCCTTCTAATTCAGAAGTCCTATACATTCTTGGAAACTTAATTGTAGTATAATCATCATGTTAACAACCTTATGCCCCTCTGCAGCTAATTGTACTCTACCCATATCTTACACCTGCTGACTTGCCAGTGCAGTGTATTACATATGCTTCTGGACAAACTTTGCAGTGGGATTTATATATCCTACAGGGGCTCTCATGTTCTTGGATCTTTACTGTGGTATTTACTGTAGACTTACTCATGTTCTCAGTCCTCAGACAGGACTGAAGCCAGCTCCATCACAGTGCTGAAGCTTATGCATACTGGTATTTTATTTGAAGTCAACAGGACTTCTCATATGCTTAAAACTGTGCGTGCGCCTAAGAGCTTTGCCAGCACTGAGCCAGCATAAGTAACACAGAGGAAAAGAGTGTGTTTTTAAACATTTCAGTATATCAAACTGATTGTTGTGTTTTGGACGTTGTAATTCAAGAAAGTAGCATGTAGGTGTCTTTTCCAAATTTCAAAATGGTTTCGCTGATGAGAGAGGTGAGATGGGTGAAAGCAACTGCTGTGCTTCTACGTAGCAGTACTGTGCACTCAGACATGTTAGCATTTTTACATTCACACCTCATCAAGTGCACCAATTTAGCAGAGAAATGTAAGCTATTTGAGGTCACTGCCACACTTTCATACTGACAGTGTTCCTCCTGATGCTTGTACAGAAAAATATGTGCTTCCCTCTGAATTATTTTAAATAACTATGTGGTAGATTTATGCTTTTTAATGAGTCTTTCATTATTCAATCAATAAGCATTGCAGGCTCAGTCCAGTCCTCCATCAAATAGAGTAGATTCAGTTACACTCAAAGTACAAGAAACACTCCCCGTATCTGTTGGAGGTCACTGAAAGGATAGGCTGCACAATGCCTTCTTTCTTTTGAGCCATTATAGATGGTTATGTCAAAGCAATGTACTGTATTTAGAAGACTTTAAGTTCTAGATGTGGCGTAACTTGCATAACAAAAATCCTTATAAAAAAAAAATTACTGAATTTATGTAGCTACCTCATTTCTATATTAGTTATTAATCCTCAAAAATAATAATGATTTATCTATTAATAATTATCAATAAAAGCAATCCGTTAAACCTTAATTTAATATTTTTAAAAATTATTATTCTCAGTAATTTTTATTCAAACCAATTTTTAGGGGGGTAAAAAATGTACCAAAATGGATTAACACAGGATGAAAGATAAAACATATTAGGCTTATAATTTTTTCCAGGATGAATAAACACAATCTAAATAAGAATTTCAGAATAAGAAATATTTTTCAGGTGTGTTTCTTTTAGTAACTATGACAAGCGACCAGTGTCAATGCCAGTGTTTATCTTCTTCATAGACCTATATTTAACAATCTTCTTAAAACGAATGGCTCACTTTCCAAAAATTAGATATATAGGAAGCTTTGAAAACTTTGACAAAAGGGAAGAGATACCCCATTTGCCCAAAGTTACATAAGTTAAGGTTTTATCTTTTGCATCTTACTTGGAATAAGAGTCAATAGCATTTAGCTGCTGAATACAGAATATTATAATCAGAATGTAGACAGGCCAAAACTTCATGTAACAACATAGCTCCTAAGTGATAACTGTTGTTGCTATTTTCTATAACCTCTTCTTGGTCCTAATCAGTGATCAGGATCACATATCATCTATACAGATAGTTTGAAGATTTTCCCTGCCCTGGAATCTGTGTGAATATTATGTTTTCTTCGTTGAGATGAATCTCTGTCAACATACTGGTGTGGAATAAACTTGTAAGGAAAGGAACTCCCGTATCAGTCACAGAACTAATAACTCTTATTAAATGGTAGTAAATAATTATTTCCACAACATCCCTTGTAGTGCTTGTATCCTTCTGTGGAACTATATAGGACAGCACAGTCACACTGTGTGACAATTAATATATTCCATTGCCCTGTATTAACTTGTTGGAAGATATAACCTCATTTAAAGCATGTGAAATTGAGTGACGGACTGATTTAATGCACTTCTTGTTGTCCGGGAAAACAGCTTGTGGGAAGCATACAATTTAGGGCATGGAGTAGTCATTATTTCTGTCTTTATTTGGGAGGAACAGTATACAGAATACTACCATTTGTAAAATGTTAAGAATTTCATCCTGCTTTCATTCTCTGTACACGGAACAGTTAATGCACAGAGATGCGAGCAATTTTTCTGAAAACAAAGGTATGTGTAATCAAGTAATCGAAAACTATAGGCAACGTAGAGTGCAGAGCTGAGGTAATTTTAGAATTTCATATTTTTTATGCAACCCCTTTTTCAACCTTAGAATTTTTCGTTTGCAATAGAAGTGTCTATGTAGATTTTTAAATTAGTTTTCTAAAACTAAAAAAGCCTGTGAAATAGCATTTTCTTTTTGTTTTAAACCTTACTAATGCATGGAACAAAAAACTCTGTAGGGATTTTTGCTGCATTTTCTTACAGTCCATCCAATTTGAAATATGACACAAAATTGTCATTTAATTATCTTTTCTTGAAAATAAACATTTCCTGGTGATATAGCAGCATCTACACATTTACTGTGGTCTGGAATTCTAGCGATTTTGTGTGTGTGTGTGTGTGTGTTGCAGCTGGAGTCATTAAAAACACAAATTCAATTATGTTACACGTTCCTTAGTTAAATGCTGTTCCTATACAGAGATAGCAGTTACAACTCAAATGTTTTTTTTTGTTGTTGTTGTTAATGGTATTCGAATAATGGCCACTGTAATTGTGTGTCTTCTGCTATTCAGTGATAATATAGGAATTAAAAAAAAAAAAAAGCAAAAAACCCCCAAATCTAATTCAGGCAAATTTAAGTGAAATTCTGAGCTTTCATTGGCTTCCGTGTTAAAAACTACCTAGAACAGTAGGAATCTAACTCTTCATATTATTTAGGAGAGAGATGGAAAGCATCTAATTTATGGCTAAGGACTGCTTTGAAATTGAATGTGACTGTTTGCTGGAGTTATGCACACTGTTGACAGATTATAATTTCATTTTAACACCATTACGGGAAGGGAGTGCCAGAGAATAAACCTGTGTTCTTTCTGGACAAGTATTGACTGTATAGAGCATTTTCATGTACATATATGTGTATATGCACATATGTATACACCCACACACAATTCCACACACATGTTGCCAGTATTCAGTAAATAATTAAGAAATAATGGTTATTTAAATCTAGACAATATGCATATATTTCTCTTTCTCCAATTCAAAGCAACAGGCTTCTAAAAATACAGATATATGGATAGATACGTTGACTTTCTTTGTGATCTCTCCTAACGTAGATGATCCGCGGCCAACTTCTAAGACACTCTGACAAGCTATAATTCTCAATAATCATTTTCCTCCACTTTTGTTTGAAATGCCAAATGCCTCTTTTGATCTTTCTTCAAGCTGCTGGATGAGAACTTCTTGGTACAGCTATAAAGGTAGCTGGAGAGCCTTGGCCATAGCCGTGAGCCAGGGACAGTGTTATGACAGCCAAACTCCCCCACTGATAGACCCATCTTTCTGGACATAAAATGACATAAGACTTGTGCACTAAATGAGACTCAAAGTAAAGCTAACCCACCAGTCTTGGGAGAAATGCAGAAAGTACAGTACAGTTCTGCTTTCCCTAATACTCCCTTGAGACTGTAATGAACTGTTGACTTGAGCTGATTGTAAAATTGTAATAGTTCTCATGGGATGGGAAACCAAGAGCTTTAGAGATCTATTGAAATGGCTGTATAAATAAGACATATCACTGAGAAAATGACTATTAAATCCTGTATTAATCTGGTTTGAGCTGGAAGTTTCCAGAAGGTTGAGCATGCTCTATGTGAAACTCGGAGGTCATACAACTAATAATGTGCTCTGTGATTTCTGAAAACTGAGCGCTTTCCCAAAATTAAATGGGGTCAAAAGGTACACTGTGTGACAGATGGAGCAATTACATATAAAATGCAAAGAAATGGCATCAGCTTAAGCAGTAGTTGATAATTTTTTGCTGCCGTTAGAGGCTTCAGAATGGATACCTAAAGTGCAAGCACTGGTAAACTGCATGCATGGGAGCTGACTACATTGCATATATACGATACGTATTATCTGAATAGAGGAAGATGTAGCATAAATTGTGAATACATCTGGCAAGACTTGCAACCACAGAAAATCTGTTTCTGAATGAGATTTTTATTCATTATCAAAGGAGATGTGAGCCAGAGGATGTGCGTACAGTGGGTCTAGAGCACAAGTCCTATGAGGAGCAGCTGAGGGAACTGGGGCTGTTTAGCCTGGAGAAAAGGAGGCTGAGGGGAGACCTGATCGCTCTCTACAACTGCCTGAAGGGGGGTTGTAGTGAGGTGGGTGCTGGTCTCTTCTGTCAGGTGGCTGGAGATAGGACGAGAGGAAATGGCCTCAAGTTGCGCCAGGGGAGGTTTAGGTTGGATATTAGGAAAAATTTCTTTACCGGAAGGGTTGTCGAGCATTGGAACAGGCTGCCCAGGGAAGTGGTGGTGTCACCATCCCTGGAGGTGTTAAAAAAACATGTAGAGGTGGCACTTAGTGACATGGTTTAGTGGTGGACTTGGCAGTCCAACTGTGCGTTAACAGTTGGACTCGATGATCTTAAAGGTCTTTTCCAACCTAAGTGATTTTATGATTCTATGATTATATGGCTAGTACCCACAGTATGAAAAAAATCCAATGTGGCAGGAACACAGAAACCCCGTTTGAGAACTCATTGATGTAATCCATTTTATCAGATCTCAAAATGAATTTAAAACCCCCTTAAACCGAAGAACTTAGTTATAAAAATGTATTTCAGTTACCAATAGAAAAATGAAAAATTTTTCCACAGCACGTAGGAGAAACAGCATTCCCACTCACATTGTAATTAAATACACTTTAGAATTCTATTAAGTTGTTCTGAAAATTGGTTACTCCATGATTTCTTCAAGCTGTGAAGAATTAAAAAAGAAATAAAGAATGTTTCAAATATTGCAGATAACCTTATGTCACATACCTGTGTTACGTGTTATCTGTGTCTCATCACATCTAGTACCAAGGTGCGGTGACAGTTTCTAAATTCTCATTACACTTGTGGTGTTCTTTCCGAAGCACACTGAACCAGAGTCACTTCAGGAAGCATATTAGAGAGAAAATCCTTGCAATATGTTACTGATATATATATTGATGATTTTGGGAGGGGTGGTAGCTGAACTAAAATGCTTTGGGACACATCTACTTCTTTCACTCAAATTACTTTAAATATGGATTACAGTCTAAATAATTGCACATACAGTTTTTGTCTACAGGCACTATATATATAGGGTCACACTGATTTTGTTATTTTTTAATTCATAGGAATATTATGTGGTAGTTGATTTTATATTTCACATATGATTATCATATCTTTTTAATTAAACAATTAGAAAACTACCTCACTGGGTAAAATAAGATCAAAATTTCTTCTGTTATGTGCTTTCAAACTTGTGTCTAGGTGTATTTATTATCTATGAATAATTACTTCTCATTAGTTTTTTACATGAATCCAAAACAGTTTAAGGGCAATTTATAGGTGGAGTACTTGGTTTATCTAAATACAAAACTAATTTTATTTGGGTAGCACTTGAGAAAGGATTCAACCTTTATTGGGCTACAGCTAATTCGGAAAAGTATTTTAAAAAAAGGGCAAAACTTGGATGGTGATTGAGACTTAGAGCCTGTATCTAACATTTCTCAAAGAAATTGATAGATTAGAGAGCATCTGTATTTCACTGACAGTGATATTTTACCTAGTTAATTATGTACTGAATGCATATAATTGTATAACTGAAGGCACTCGTGTACCACATAACACAATAATTTGTGTACAACTGCATTGAAGATGCAGGCTTTGTGTGGAGGTGGAGTCTCAGCCACTGCTTTTCACATTTTGACTCACTAATCACTGTCACTACATATAAAATGGTGATGTTTCCAGAAAATTTCTATAGAAAATCTGTATTCTGTCTGTATCAAGAAGACAAGCAAACCAATGCACAGAACCCTAAACTGTATTAACAAATCTTAAGCACTTTAGTAACAATTAACCACATTCTGTCTTACAATCATGGACTGAGGTTTACTTGAAACCTTAAATTTTGGGAGATAGAGGGACATTTTAAATAGTAGAATAAAAGAAAGTAATAAAATAATTATTTTATTTTAGCTAAATATGATGTCTCTGTGACATATTCAGACTTCATATACAAACTCATACATAAACAAGTTAAAACAAGTATAGTGTTCTTTTTCAGTATGTCTTACAAAGACACTTCCAAATAAAGACAATTCAGGAAAAAAATTGTTACGTCTGGTGACTTAGACCATTTTATTTGTTTAGCAGCCATATTTCATTTCTGAACTAAATTAGAAATTGAGTTTCCTATTCATGTTTCACTCTTTTATCAAGTAACCTTTTACATTACAGAGGGCTACTCGCTACAGGAGCAAGCACAGTATAATGAAATGTTGGTTGCAAGGATAACTTGGTGTCATTTTTTTTTTCAGTCGGAAAACAAGTATTGCCCAAGGAGAGGGGTGGGGAAAACTATGTTTATTTCCTCTTGCTCCCATAAGCACAGGCTATGGCATGTATGGACATGTGCGTGTATGTGTGTGTGTCTGCGCATGTGTACACCTCAAAAGTATTTTGAGAAAGCATACTGAATACAAATTAAAATATATTCTTTACTAAATCTTCTAATAAATAAGTGCAAGTTCTTTATCATGGTAAGTAACTGTTTTCAGTAAATTTCTAGGTTTTTCTAAAGAGCGTGAAATGTGGTATAATAGGAACCAAGGCTACTTTTGGACCAATTTCATGTCTGCGATTGACTCAACTCTGTTTCACCTTTGTTTACAGTCTGTTATTTTACATATCTTTTTGCTCATATTGGAAGCAAGTTTAAATTTTAAGGAGGTCTTTATGGTTTGTCTTGGTCCATTCAAGTTGTGTAAGACTCAAAGATAATTTTATTTGCATTGGTTCCATTTAAAATTCAGGTTGTGGCTAATTCTTAATAAATCCTAATGAGGATGAATAAAATGTTAAGTCATTGAAAATAGTGACTGAAGGCATTAGTTCTTCAAGGTTGCAGAACAGAATGAAATAAATTGCATTTCTTGTGTAGAAACATAATTTGGTAAATTTTTTAATATACTTTTTTGGTTTATATTATTCTTTTTTAATAGCACATTAATTTTGTTTTTGCAGAAATCACTTTTAACTGAAGTAACTGCATTGTCACAGAATACGATACATTTTTTCAAATATTTTCAATTTGTTCTTCTTGACATTTTATGTTTATGTGCAGTTTGCATCTTTTTTGTTTTTCAATTTCCAATGTAACAGATTTTGACATTTTTGTTACATTTTTTTTGTACTAGTGTTTTTTTTTTATTTTTGAGAACCTGCTGTTTTTGAATTCTCTTTTTTCCCTTTATTCTCCTCCTCACTATGATCCCAGGAGCCAACACAAAGAAAAGCGCAGATGATATAACCAGTAATGATCGTGGTGAAGATGAAGGTATTTTTTGTTTTTTCAAAGCTCAACCCTGATGCATGAACATAAACTTTTTAATTTTTATTATAATAATAATTGTTATTGTTATTGCTATTATTTCAACATGATTTTTAGTCCCTTATTTGCAGAAGCACACTTCAGTGTGCTGCTTCATTTTCTTCTTTAGAAATTACTCTCATTGTTTTTCTTTTTAAAATCCAAATTAGCATATAGATGACTGCAGTTCCTCTGTGACATAGTTGTAAAGGTTATTCCTAAATGTGTGTGAAGTGAGTAACATAAATATTATTTGAAACCACATACTTTTTCCCCCTATTCTTTCTTAGGTTGAGAAAACGGAATTTAAAAACATGCATGTGCTCTTTTCCATCCTACACATTTTGTAAATTCACCTGTTTGAAATTCATGAAAAAACTCACATATATCCTTCCTTTCATTTCCACTGTTTCCCCAGTGCACATGCTGTACATTGATGCAGTTGAATTGTGCTTTGTCTTTGCTATTTTTATTTACTTATTTATTTTTTTCTCACAGGATGTGGTTTATTTCAGGACACAAAAATAAAGGAAGCTGTTGATGTTGCTTTATTTTTTTTTTCCTGTAATCAGCTAGCCTCTGAGATACATTCGTTCTGACTCTGACCACATTCCCACTGAAATCAATGACAATCATTTTCATTGACTTCTTTCAGAGTTGGACTGGATTCCCTGAAAGGAAATGTTAAAGTTCACAGTGAAGTACCCCAAAAAATTTTTACAAGGAAATAATACTTTTTTCTTGCCTTGGCACAGCAAAGCTATTTAGGATGCACTGAAATAGAAAGAAGTCATGAAATCTTCCTCTATTCTCACCCTTCCTTTTCATTAAAGTGACACTGACAGTTTATTTTACTTTAAATATTTACCAAATTAAGAAAAATATTTTCAAATTAATTGAGAAGATAACAACCTTGGGTAGTTTATTGGTCTGTTTTTGAAGCAATGTGTTTCTTAATCCTCTCATGCTTGGCCAATCTGAAGTGCTATTCCATGTCTTTTTTCCTGTTTCCTTCTATCCGACATCAGTTCAAATAACTTTGAAAAATTCGTCCTCTCTGTTCCCCTTAGAATCACGTATACTGCAGCGAGGACACTGTCTCCTCTTTTCCTAGGAGTTCAGCTCAATTGTAGCTACTCTATCTAAATATAAAATACCGTAATAAAAATCTCTGGTCTTTGATTCACACTGGTTGCCCTCTACTGTACCACATTCATTGCTGAATTACACTATTTCTTATAACACAAAAATGCTGTGCGGAATACTCCAAAATTACTCTGTTATTTTCTGAATGTCACCTTCCTATTTCTGTGCAATATATGCTTTTTTTAAAATGATGGCATCATCATTTTCTATACCAAATTCTGTAGTTAATTTTAAAGCAAAAGATAAGTAACAAGCAAAACCAAAATTGCTTTAAAAATTTAAGATAGATATTGAATACATTATTATTCAGGCTTCTTAAAAAGTTGTAAAATGTTAGGGTTTCATGATTAACAAGGGCATCCATTTTAGATGTACGCACATAAAGCATGGAGCTCATTTCCTTTATGTTGAAGCTAATCATGTTCCCATTGAAGGGGAAGAGGAAACCTCCCATTGACTTCAGCAGTGAAAGATTCAACCCTGAGGTAGAACTATGTAATAAGGAAAGATTAAATACAACAAATCATGCCATGTGACTTTGGAGAGAGAAGGGAAAGGTAATTCAGTAACACAAATAATTGTGTTAAATAATTGTTGCTTTCATTTTTTGAGGGCTTAGCGGTGCCTTCACAGAAGAAACACTTTCATGTACTTTGCTGAAAATGCTGAGAATAAAAAAAAAATACATCCACTAGAATGCACCTCATTGCTTTATATGATGTTTAATGGCTGCATTACTCTTATAGTCACAACAATTAAAAAGATCTTATCACAAAAACGTTTGTTCTGCTGCTCAAGTAAAACACATAAAATACAATATGTAAAGTATATATCTTTTTATGTAAATAAGGCAGATTCTATGACAAGCCTTAAACTCTGACAACGAAACAGGTGTACATTGGAGCCTGGACATACATTCCTTGCACTTCCCTGACAATTTTTGATATTTAGGGTAGTGCATACACATGAGTAAAGTAAAAGTAGGCCATACGAATATAACCAGTCAAAATCTACCTTTAAATATGCTGAGATTAGTTCCACATATACAAGATAATATTATATATGTGGTACCTGATTGCTGATCATGTTTTGGGTATCTTTGAGTATTTCCTAACGAACCTGAGAAGGAAGAGTTTTGGAAGGCTTTCAAACCCAGGTGCCCTACTTCTAGGTATTTAGCTCAGATTTTTCTTCCTCCAGTTCCCTTTTCCACTGTTCAATATATGCCTATCCTACCCAAAAGAGAACATTGCTTTTTGTTTGTTTGTTTAATCCTGATTGAATAGTCAGAGATTCTGCTCTCCCTTGGGTGTTGTACTATATGATTGAAAGAAGTGCTCCTATTCCACATGCAGATACACTGAATTATTTTTAAAAGGTGTGTATATCTAACGGCAGCTTGCTGAATTGCCCTCTGCTTTTTAAAGGAGCTTAGCCCCTGTTCCCACTGTTTCTGTAGAGAACATAAGTTCCTAACTGAGGTAGTCTGAACCATCTCTGGGATCAGGAGCCTAACTTTTTGGTTATTAGAGGAAGAGAGATTAATCCGGTCCTAAATATACCCCAAATCATTGATTAATGCATCTTATAACTCACTCTGAAGTATGAAAATATTACTGTCAACTTCATTTAACTTTCTTTTAGAAATAAAGACCCAACTATTTACCTGTTTGAAAGTAGTCAAGAGCTTTTCTGTGTATACAAAAGATCAGCCATACCATTACGAAGCATTAATTCATGGCTGTTCTTTAAGCCTTAGCTACCATGACAAGGAAAAGTACAACACAAAAGACATCATTTGATTTAAATACAAAAAATCTGGGCCATGAGTTCACATAAATTCTCTTTGTTTGTTAATTCCTAAGCTCTTTGAAAGAAGGGACAGTTTACTATGTTTACTTCTATCAGAACAATTTGATTTTGTGATATTATCTCTTACTGAACTATTGGGAATATAATTTCAACAATTATGTCTCAGTGAGGAATGGGAAAGTATGGATCATTATTGTAATTTTATTATTAGATGTACAGATATTTCTAAATTGGCCTATACTTGAATCAGAATATTCTAAAAAAAGGCAAGATTATTCCATAATTGGATTTTTCTCTTCAGGCTTTTAGATGTTTATATTCAAATTAAATTCCTTGTAATATTGAAAGCATTTCAAGTGTTCTGAGAATATTTCAGAGGAAATAGTATTTGAAGTAACCAAAAGAAATATTCAAACTATAAATATTAGCCTTGTAGGATCATCCTGAAATGTGTAAGCTAGCTGATTAAAGTGGTGGTGATGACATTGAAAACATAGGAAATAATTAAGAATATTTTTAGCACTGTTATAAATTGCCATATTTCCTTATTTTTTATTACTTTATTATGTTTTCCTTACTTGACTTTTTTCAGACATTCATGATCAGAACAGCAAGAAACCCGTTATGGTCTACATCCATGGTGGATCTTACATGGAGGGTACTGGCAATATGATTGATGGCAGCATTCTCGCAAGTTATGGAAATGTCATTGTTGTCACTCTCAATTACAGGCTGGGGGTTTTAGGTAAGTGACTCTTTCCTTCATCACCAATTGCATAGAAACATTTGATTGCTTAATTTATCTACTGATCGATCATAGGTCCTTGGACCAGTTTTGTTTCTAAACCAGAACATTCTTGCTGGTGGATTTTGAATTCTGTTCAATGTTTTATGGAAACTGGGCTAGGCTACATTCTTTTTGACAGCTGTCTTCACCTTAGACAAAAAAGACTGGATATTTATAATGATGTTAGTGCTGGTTTATGTTAAATTTGTCATCAGCTCATATTTTCTTTTGGCTCAGTGATATAATAAGTTTAGAGAACTTGTATTTTTTCTTATGAAAATTTTCTCGATTCCATGTGAAAAAAAAAAAAAGAAAATTAATCAAGAAGTGAGTACTCACCAGTTTCTAAACAGTTGGTAATGGTAAAAAGAGGGAAAATGTTACTATTTATCTGTATTTATTATTTCTGTGTGCAAATTGTTTTTTAGGGCAGAAGATGTAGAGGTAATATAGACAAAACAGGCTATATACACTGATGGAATTTATGTTGCAGGTAATACGGAGTCAAGGGGTTTCAAGGAGTAATGTAAAATTATCTTCCTAAATACAAGGAACTAATCCGTAATCATGAATTATAATATTGAGAGAAATTAATACTTCCGTCTTTCAAACAGAACAAGAGCTGCATCTTCTTAACATTATAAATATTCCTCTGTCAACATTAGATTGAATAAAAAATGTCAGGGGGATTGAAACCCCAAACCAGGACCAGAGCCTGCGAGTGTGATGCTTCCCGTAGCTGAAGTAAGAACGCTTCATCGACATCTTCCCCTTGGTTGGGCGGCCTGTAGTGAACACCAACCACAAGGTTTCTGTGTTGGCTTGGCCTCTAATTTTCATCCGTAAGCTCTCAACCTGTTCATCGCTGTTTTTCAAAGATGGCTGTGTACAGTCAATCCATTTTTTTATATAGAAGGCAACCCCTCACCGCTGCCTCTCCTTCCTTGCATGTCTCTTCTGAACAGTTTACAGCCATTGATTACAGTGCTCCAGCCGTGTGATTTGTCCCACCACATTTCAGTGACAGTGATTAGTTCGTAGCTTTCTAGCTGCACAGTGCCTTCTAGCTCCTTTTGTTTGTTACCCATGCTGCATGCATTGGTATAGAGACACTTCAGTTGGGCTATCGACCATGTCACCTTTTTAGAGGAAAATGCCCTAATTCCTTTGGGGCATTTCATGGGTGTTTCCCTGTTGGTTCCTAATATATCAGCAGCCCCCGGCTCTTCTCTGGTACCCCAAACTCCATCCCCTTCCCCTGCTAAATCTAGTTTAAAGCTCTCCCTGTAAATCTGGCCAGCTTGTTGGCAGAGAGGCTGTTGCCTCACTTGGTCGGATGGATCCCGGCAGAGCAGGCAGCAGCCCCATCACTGGCAGAGCGGGCAGTACTACCCGTGCGCCCTGCCTTCGCCGCATGAACTGCCACACAAACTGCCGATGCTGCTCCCAACCCACACCGTCCCTGTTCGCAGAGCCTGTTGGCAGCGCTCCTGGTAGCTGGCGTTCCCCAAAGGCCGGTTTTATGCAGCTTCCCGTGGTTTGAACCGGCCCCAGGGACCACCAGCACTGTCCCACTCTCTCCTGACCATCTCGCAAGACCAGTCTCCTACTGGCTGGTACCTCCCCCACCAGCAGCCCAAGGGTGCTGGGGGCCCAGAGACCCCCTCAGACATCTCCTGGGGACCTGGCAACCCTCACACCGCTCTCGGCAGGAGGTAACTGCTGCTCCTGCCACTGCTAGCAGCAGCTTCCCAAGGTTTAACTGTGGGAACAAATCCCAGTTTGAGATCCTGGGAACAAATCGATAATGGAGGTTACATATGTTTAAGAAAGCCTGGATTTTGGAAATGCATCTTCATAGATGAGGGAAAATGAAAATTGTTAGGGACCACTTATTTACCTGACTATCCTTTACTGAGTTCGGCCTCAAGAAATATCTATACGGCCATGCCAGATTGTCAAGGTAGTAGAACATAAACTATATGGGTTTCTTTTACTGCCTTGTGATATAATTTTAATTATGTTTAATGGAATCTGTGATCATCCTATAACTTAGTAAAAGTCTTATGATTTGAAAAGACCTGGTTTTAACACACAACACTGCACCCTTTGAATTTTAAAACCAGGTTTTAGCAGGCACCATAAAGACAAGGTTTCTCCATCTTTTATAGGCTGAAGTCTGGTTGCCTGTTGGCTATAACTGAGATGATAACTGAAAATTCTAGTCTCATGTTAACCAGAAAACAGGCATCCTACACAGAAGAAAGGCTTTACTTGCAGTAGCTGTAACATGGTGATCTTCAGGGCTATAAAACATTTTAACTGGGTGATAGAGACAAATATCTTCATCGCTATCTTTTCTTCTTGCATCTGGCTAAAACATAAGCCTTTAGATTGTGCACTGAACAATTGATATTTATCTCTAACTCCAGAATACAGAAGAACCACGTTTGGTCTCCGTCTTGGAGGACTGTGGAGCTGCTCTGGGAATAAGTACCTCATCTCTCTCTCTCTCTGTGTTCAAGTAGCATGGTGGCAAAATAGCAGACAGCTGGTCCCAAGACTTTCAAACTTTTTAGTTGTCCCTCTCTATACTTTGAATAAAAGTATTTCTGGAATTACTCTTCCTGAGATTTCTAGACCCCCAAGAATGCATGCAGCAATAATATGGGTTGTTGATGTTATTTAGAAGGCCATATTTTCCCTGTGAGTATAAGTTTGCATTTATCAAAATATATTCCATGGATAGGATGCTTTTGGGACAATAAAAGAGAAAGATTTAGCTTTTCCTTTTAATTATTGTAGTGGGTGCTCTTCAAAAAGTGGAGTGCTGCGGTGCTGTGTTTAGTTTCTTGTGCACTTTAGGGTTTGGGAGGATCATGCCTCTGCCCAGCTCAGCAGTTTCTGTTCCTACTCATGTGTCACCCTGGTGATGACTGAAGACACTGCTGGAGCTAGAGAAAATTGCTAACTTGTCCCAGTGCAAGGCAGTGCTCCCATACCTTGATAAATTCAATATAGTGACACACTGAAATACTAAATTCTGCTGCCTCCCCACCCCATGGTTTGAGCACTGTGTAGAATGATAGTATTTTTTATAAGAAGTTGAAATTATTCAACAGTTGAGTTGAATTTTCAAAATTCCCAAACTATTTATGGAATTATTTACCTGAAATAATGAAAATTCAGCAGAATGGGAGGATTAGGCAAAATAGGTACCCTAATTCAAAGACTGTTCTAGTATTACAAAAAATGGGATGGTTTGAATGACATGACTCACTCAGTCTAGATACTGCTCAATTCTTCTTCATTATCTATGTTCTTAGTCTTCATAGATATGCTTTAAGAAGAAGTAACATCTTTCCAACCTAGCTATAAACACTGTTTTAGTGCCTTTTTCAGGATTATGTTGGCAGGAAAAATACAGAAGAGGGATTTATGTTTATTGTTGTTTTACAGTGACATGACCTGAATTGTCTGTCTCATGGTGAGACTTTGATATGCTGAATCCCTGTTTAGTTTGTGTAACAGTAAAAATTAAATCTGACAAATCACCTTCCCTGCAAAAAAAAAACCCCAAACCAAAACAATAAAACCAAAGTCCCAAAGCACTAGCACAATGGTTTTTATGCAGTTAAAATCAGTCATGGTGTTATACACTTTGAAGAAAAAAATCTTAAGCAATCTTCAAAAATCATATTTTATATGATTATCATATTCAAATATGAACTTGGTGTTCTTGTGTGAGCTGTTAAAGGCAAAACCAGAGTTGAATTCCAGAAACATGAATCAGGCATTTTGGAAACCAGGGCATTATTACAGAAAAAAAGGAAAAGGCAAAACCTGAGATGAATTCTGGAAATATAAATCAGTTATTTTGAAAGCCAGATTTAAATGAAACATGTACTGCAGTAAATGAGACGCACTCGGAGTTCAAAACTGTAAAATTGACTTAGCATTTCCGAGACCACTTGCAATTTAACATTTTCTTCCTCTTAGAATTTCAAATCATGCAGATAAGAATAGTCTATCTCTTATCTATCTCCCTTTTTGGCAATAAGCATCCATTTTAAGTACTCTATCTGAAAAGGCTGGACTTCCTTTTAGTAGAAATTATATCCACATGCAATTATAGCTCTGTATAAGTGATCATATTAGGCACTAATATAAATCAGAGTTCGGTTTACAAGGAGTCTCAGTACTTCTGGAAGTTACTGAGAACCTTAGCTTTCTCTACTTCACCGAGTGCCTGGTTTGCAAGTTAAACATCACCGCACTGAAACAGTGTATGTTGTAAATGAACTGCTTAGGATTTGACTGACCATTGTAGGTCCCTTCCGACTGAACTATATTCTGTTCTATTCTATTCTATGCAGCAGTAATAGAAGCAAGCAAGTAGTATATGACCTCGTGAGCCAGATTCTTTCATATTGGCAGTGTACAATAGTCTACAATATGTTAACTTTTATCTTTACTAGTGTACTTGAATGACTCTGTATTTTAAATTCAGACATGCAGATACCTGTTCCCTTTGTGCCTCCAGACAGCCCTCCTCTACCTCCAGTGCGTGTGATTCCACTAGTACAGAAAACTTAAAGATGATCTCCTGGTAGAAAAGGCCAGAGGTAGATTAGTACACATGGGAGTGACCCAGGAGCTGGAGTGTGCTAAGTAAATCACAGTTTCATGCTTACACAAGAAAGGAGTTTTATTTAAGCTCAATTTAGCTTATAGTGACTGCATGGCTGAAGCCAATGCAAACTTCACTACATTGCCCCACCTACATCTCTAAGCTTCATGCAGAAGATTTCCTGGCCAGTTTGGTCCCTGGCCTGTCTTCTTAGTTAGCCAATAATTGTGTCAGCTAATGTCAGTTGTCATAGCTGATTTTCTATGTCAGTGGAACTAAATTCCCAGCAATGACACAGAAGTGTTAATTCCATTGCTATCAACACATTTTTGTAGACATCAGAATTACGCTCTTCATTATTTATTTTTTGTAAATCTTATCTTTTTCTCTTATTTTAAATCTATTGTTAAGTCACAGAAATTGTGTTTGTGCAAATGCAGCTGATAAACTCCATCCATATCCCATTGGTTTTGGATGTCATGCCACTACATCTTCTGTTTCAAACATCAGAAGCAACAAGTACGTAAGTTACAGTGTCATCAGAAGCTATTTGTACATTCATAGTGTTCCTAACATTAGGTTTGTTCCCTTCATAGAGTGAGTACACGGTCCACTGTGATTGTGTCTTACAATCACATATGCACTTAATAGCTTGTTCTGCTCTCTTATGGCTTGCTTTTATAGCATCTGAACTCCCAATAAGCTTAGATAACTTTAATATAATTCTGTAGTCAAGGGGCAAGAATGGACTTTCTTGAAATGTGATTGTCAAAACTGGAATTTAGCAAGAACCTTTTGAAAGAGAGTTCCTCTTACCTAAATGCAACAAATTCTGCTTCCTCCAGGCTTGATGGCTTGACCCAGCTGACGAAGCTAGTAAAGCATGCTGTCAGAAAATAATTTTTATCATAGCCTATATAGTCAAACAGAACAAAAAGCTACAAGACAATGTAAGAGAAGTAAAAGAGATACGATTTTTAGGTAATTCACTGAGTTTTGGTAATTCACTGAGTAAGCTGATGCTTGTTCATCACTCTGAGCATATCTTTAATAACATTTTGTGTTAACTAAGATTTCTAATATATTCTTTTAACAAGTGTGTCCCTACTGTGTGTGAAAGAATTAGAGGTTTGGTTTTTGAAATTATATACTTATGCTGGTATTTGGGCAGTGCAAGAAGAGGAGTGTCCTGATTTGATAAACATCTTCAGAAATTATGAGTAACCGTTAGGTGTTCTGTCTCTATTTGAGACAACTTTTTCTATTGATGTTCAAATATGGATGGAGTACCTGAACTTTAGATGGACAACAGTGAGGACTTCTATATCTTTATAATAAATATGTGAAGGAAACCCAGTCAAATGTTGATACTTTAAAAAACCAGTCTGATCTCATGCATTAGCTACTTCCAAAGGAAGAATCAAATGCACAAAATGCTGCATGTATTGATATAAGCGTGCGTTACCTGCAATTTAGAAAATGAGAAAGTAATTTAGGGTCTTCCAAACTAAAAAGCTATCTTTTGAAAACATTCTATGAGGGTGCCTGTGCACATAAACTACAGTGAAAACATTAAACATGCTTGTAGAGTAAATATAACTCATTCAAATCTCTATAACTCATTTGAAACTCACAAACATTTAGACACATTTTTGTGAGGTATATTTTTATGTAATTGAAAGCTTATTTGATAAGATTTCTGAACATGATAAAATGTATATGTATAGTGAATTGTTGTCACATTGATGGTCAAGATTCTGTTTTCATGATATATTTTAGTATTAAAGTGTTTTTTTTATATAATCCATGTAAATTTTGTGGAGATTCCATAGTTAATCAGTTTATACAAAAGACATGTTTTTATAAAATGTAAAGGACATTTTTTCTGAATCTTATGTAAGGAAATGTTGAATCTGTATTCCCTATTTTTTCCTTTGATATTTTGAATTCCTAATATCATTATTGATACTCTAAAATATTTATATTAATCAGTGACCTATTGGCACTAAACGTTAACATACTATGAGGTAGTTCTAGTTTACTTTAAATTTCCTGGTATTGCATACATGTGGAAGCACGTCAGTCATCACTTGAACGTTTCTGGCAACATCAAGGTAAGTGTGACTCTATCTAGATTAATGTAAAACAATATTATGAGTTGACATGTGACTATGAAAATGTGACAATTTTTTCATAGTATTTATTAATTTAGTTATTAATTCAGTAATTTCCTTTTTTTTCTCTGTAATAACACTGACAAGTAAGAATTTCCTGCAGAGCGTCATTTATTTTTCAAGTATCATGCTTTTAGATGATTCATCTATATTTTTCTATGAATTCCTAATTCCTTCCTTGAAACTGTGTGGTTTTGTACTTATTTGGGCAGTAATCATTCCATATTAGCAATATGCCTTTTAAAAAAGATTTGAAGAAAAACAAACAGGAATTATTATTTCAGAATTTGCAGAAAGGCAATAATGAAAATTTGTACTTTAAAAGTAGCAAGTCTTGACCATATTAGTACTTTTTTTTTTTTTTTTTTCAGACTGGAACCATATTTCAGTGTAGTTGCAACTCATTAGTACTGAGTGGAGCTTTTGCCTGAAAGTTTGCAAGAAGAGATCAAAGTTAGGGTCAGATTCCATCCTCACGTATACCTATAAAGTAGGCTGAGTGAATTAAAAGCTTGGAGTATAGCCTGGCACCTATTGTTCATTTTTTTGTATTTAACTCGTGGATTTTATGTTACTATGACAAAATGCAGAAATTAACTCAATGACAGTGATAACCTGGTATAAAACTGAAAGTAATGCCTTACTGTTATTGTCCTAATTAGTGATAAAAGAAGGGTAAAAAGCTATTGAAATAACCTGAGATTAAGCAACTGTCACTATAAAATAATAGTAAAAAAAGAAAGTGATTTTAAAGTTCAAGTGAAGTTCAAATTTCCTTCAACAACTAATACAGTATGTAGTGATCCAGGAAAAAAACTCCTCTTGCTATAAAACCTTCCATTTCATCTTTGTTATTGGCAAATTGTTTAAATCTGGAGTTACAGTTCTTCTCACAACTGCAGAATTTCAGTATAAATTCTAAGGGGAGAAAATGAAAGTTACTGATTGCTCATGCTTCCAAGCATCTGCTGGCCTGCTCTGCAGTTTCTCTCAAAAATATAATCTTGCAGAAATGAATGACTTAATAAATTATCTAGTTGATTTTTCTTTCACGATTATCTAAGCCTGTGATGGCCAGCAGGCAGTTGTGCAGGACAATTTGTGGTAAGGGCATAGAACTTACTGACCACGCTGTTGTTCTTTTTCTTCCCTATGCAACTATACTCCTTTTTGCAGGAGTTAATCTGATTAAAGTTTGCAGTTTTGGGAACTCCAAAAGGAGTTGGAAGCCGCAACACAGCACAGACTGGAGTGCATACCATAAGGCATGTAGAGCTGAGCTTGCATTTGAAAGTGATAAGTTGCTCTTAGCAACTTGCATGAAAGCCCATTTCCAGCTACAGTTTGTAAAGGCTTACTGGCAGCTGTCATTCTTCTTATTGAGGCTCTTACTGAAATCAGATGCTGCTTAGGTTTGCTTGGTATTTTCATTTGTTTATACCTTGTGAACAGTGATAAAAACTCTTACAAAAAAGCACAAATTATATCAATCTTCTAGCAGTTAAGGAATTATAATGTCCACCAGAGAAATGAAAAAATGGTGGAAAGAGACTGTGGGAAATCTGAAACACTCTTGAATCTGTGCAAGAAACCTTTGAGTGGAAAGGCAGGACTTCTTCATTGTTTTCTTTTCTTTTCCTTCATATTCTGGCAAACCAGGCCAGTCAGAACGTTGGACTTCCTTTATAACGCTGTTCACATCTATGGGCTAGATTCTGTGGTGGGATAAAGCGTAAGAACTCTACTGGATATTGCTCATAATGCCCATTTCTCACTTTTTTTCTTTTTAAAATTTGTTATGCAATATACGTAAGTTCTCTTGTCAGCTTGGATCATAAGGATTTTATTCATTGAAATCTGAAACTTTACACTTGACTTCGTGTCAGTCAAAATAAGGTGAAAAGTTTGGAATGCTTTTATATGATAGAACAAACATAGGGGAGAGGAAGAGTCCACCTGTAATTTAAAACATTGTCTTAATATGGATGTAAAATATTTTCACAATATTTTTTAGATTCTGAGACTTTAACAACTCTAATTTAGAGCATCAGGCTGAAATGCAATGATGATATATTGATAATACATACATTGCTTGTATTGTAGCTTACTATAGAAAAAAACTGTGGATGAAGTTTTAAGTGCATTTAAGTCAATAAGAAATTTACTAGTCAACTCAAATGGGTTAAGATTTCATTGTATTTAATCCCTTTATTTCATAAGAAGCCAACAACATGATAGTCTGTGTTTTTAAACAGAGTTTTGTATAGTTTCCTCAAAAGTGTAAATGCATGGGTTTAATACTATTGTAAAGATTCTGGCCGACTAAAAGAAATACATGTTAAATCTTTCATTTTGTGTGAAATCTTCCATAACTGCAGGGGCTTGCAATGTTTTATACAGAAATCAGAAGGAAAAAAATGTAAAGTGTAACTCAGTCTAACCATCCCTTGGAAATGAGCCTGATAAGAAAAGCGGAATGGCAAAAATGCACGTGAGATACCTGGTAATGTCAGTATGCGGCTCATGAGGAGGCAGGGGAGCATTGCGCAATGGTTTGTAGAGTTAAAGTTGCCTGATTGCACCAGCCAATGAGACGTACTCTTGGAAGGATAGCACAAAACAAATGCATTTTTTCCTGAATTATTTCAGACCTCCATATCATTCCTTGCAATCACAGACTGACTGGCACTGAAGGCTCAAAATATGTTTGCTGCTTTACAATACCCTATCAAGTCTCAGCTCTGTTGTACTAGCCACTATATGAATTTAGGGTATACAGAGCTAAAAATATGTTCCCAGTGTGTTTTGGGGGCTTCCATGTCAGAACAGAAAATTTTTTGCTTTAATAGCTCTGAAAGCCTGTATCAGGTATCTGAGAATATTCAATGAATTAAGCTTTTCCTGGTGATGGATGTTAAGTGTGTTCTTCAACAGATATCTGCAGGTTAAGGTTAGCAGCTGAGACAGGCCATCAATTTTCATCTTTTCACTTCTGCTTTCTAATTGAAAATGATGACTTCCATTTAGGGGATCAAAATAATGTGTTCTTTTGGCATTCATTAGTGCCAGGTCTCCTGCAATAGCACTGGTTCATTTAGAGCTTCCATTGATTAGGAGAATTTATAGCAATGTGAGTTGTAATAAAATTACTGGTGGAAAAGTGGGAAGGCTTATAACAGGCAAAAAAATGGTTTCATAATTTTCCATTTTTATTTTTTTCCCCATTCCCCACACCATATGTAGATTGTATTATGTATTTTGCCTAAAACTAAGTAACCCCTTTGGGATCTTGGAAAGGGTAAAATAAATACTTATACTTTGGCAGAACTTAAGAGAAGAGAATAAAACCGGAAGGAACATAGGTTTCTTCACTGATACAATCTTCATTTGCATAAAATCAGATCTTAGACATGTAAAGAAAATCAAAACCAGTCTCTGTAAGTATGCTGCATAAGTTTGTCTTTTCATTTCTGCTAGAAATGTTAAACCAATGTTTAACATTTACTCAGGTATGTGACTCTATTTTTGAAATAGTATCATAAGTATGCTTTTTCACATTTCATTTGTGTTCCATGTATAACAAATATGTCTGATTGTAAATATTTGTACTCTGTGAAAATATTTTTACGTTTGAATAGCAAGTAGCTGCCTAACTCCCTCATGTCTCTGTTATAATCTCATCCATAACTAATTGAGTTTCTATCAGAATGTATTTCAAACCAGTAGAAAGGTATCAAATAATACATGGATTTGCACAGAAGATTGTCTAGCCCACAACCAGTACCAGTTTGAGACTAATTAATCATGACAAAAATTTCATGCCCTTATACTTTCAGTGGGATTGTGATTGTCTTAGCAAGACTTAATCAGTGAAACTTCTGTTCTGCTGAGGATCTTTTAGGGAGAAATATTGCCATTAAAGCTTTATGTCTTTGGTACAGATGACTTAGTTGCTGTAAACTTTTAGGAGATTTGACTGTGAAGCTTCTTAACTTCTGTATCATTTTCCTTTTACCAAAGAAATACCACTTGAATTCCTGTTTCTTGGACAGAGGGGAAAAAAACCAAAACCAACCAACCGAAAAACCCCCACGCTCTCTACCTATCATTTTTATTTTACTGTGGGAAATAGGAGGAATCAAAAACACATTCTGCCCTAGACTCGCAATTGTTTTATATCAAGGACTTGGATTAGTCCTTGATAAAAATACAAGGAATTCAATTGTGAATATCCTTGAATAAAGGGTAGCTTACAGATGTTGTGCTCCCAAAATAGGAGAGAGAACAAGCTATGACTCATAAGGTCCTAATTTCGTCTCTACTTTTCCCTTGCTCTTGGGAGGAATTACATTGCTTCCTTTGATGACTTCTCAAAGAGGCGCAAGATTTCTCTTTTCCTCTAACCTGGATTACAGGTTGATAAATGGAGCAAAGCTGTTTGTTCAATAGTAGTAGAGTGGTAGGAGGATAATTGCTTTTCTCCATACAACCATAACCAGGATCTCTGAGCGTGATTATCCAATTTACATCATAAAGTCTCTGAGGAAGGAACCGTCTTCCTGATGGTTGGTTTATCCAAGGCAGCGACTGTCCTTGTCTGTGACTGCAGCTCCTACCTGTTAATGGCACAGAAATTATTAAAGTAGGATGAAAAAAGAGCTTCCCTTCTGTTGTACATGAGACTAAGAGCTGTCAGAGTATCATCAGTCAGATTGGCACCGACAGATCCAGGGACTTCTGAATGGCTTTACTCTCACACCTCATAATGAAGGTACAGTACAGCTTCCAGTTTGCAATCTTCCTGCTCAGAGCTCGTGACTGTTTGCATCTGTTTATGTAGATGCAGTCTCTGTGATGCCAGGCTCACCATTTTTTTTCTTTCAGAAATGGTCTCATCTTCATTTGCAAAAGCTAAAAATCTGTTTTTAAAGGACAGACATTTTGATCACTTATCCTGGTGCGTGGAACTTTCTGCTGCTTGTCAGAAGTGCAGAGTTTAAATCGCCTGGTTATTTTATCAGGAAAGAAAAATGGGGCTTTTGTGAAAAACCTGTGGACTCTCATTTATTTGGTAGAATAGAATAGAATAGAATAGAATAGAATAGAATAGAATAGAATAGAATAGAATAGAATAGAATATTTCAGTTGGCAGGGACCTACAACGATCATCTAGTCCAACTGCCTGACCAATTCAGGGCTGACCAAAAGTTAAAGCATACTGTTAAGGGCCTCTTAAAACACTGACAGGCTTGGGACATCGATCACCTCTCTAGCAATCCTGTTCCAGTGTTTGACCACTGTCTCAGTAAAGAAATGCTTCCTGATGTCCAGTCTAAACCTCCCCTGGCTCAGCTTTGAACCATTCCCATGAGTCCTCTCACTGGATCCCAGGGAGCAGAGCTCAGCACCTCCCTCTCCACGTCCCCTCCTCAGGAAGCTGTACAGAGCCATGAGGTCGCCCCTCAGCCTCCTTCTCTCCAAACTAGACAACCCCAGAGTCCTCAGCTGCTCCTCACAGGACATTCCTTCTAGCCCTTCCACCAACTTTGGTCCCTCCTCTGGACGCATTCAAGGACCTTCCCATCCTTCTGAAATTGTGGGGCCCAGAACCGCACACAGTACTCGGGGTGAGGCCGCACCAGTGCTGAATACAGCGGGATAATCCCCTCTTTTGACTGACTGGTCATGCTGGGTTTGATGCCCCCCAGGGTGCGGGTTGCCCTCTTGGCTGCCCCGGCACACGGCTGACTGGTACTGAGCCTGCTGCCGACCAGCACCCCCAGATCCCTTTCTGCAGGGCTGCTCTCCAGCCACTCGTCTCCCCATTTGTACTTGTGATTTTTCTTGTGATTTTAGTCAAGGCTTAGTTGAAATGCAAGCTAATTTTACTGACATCTTTATAGTGTGTACTGAAGCCAGCTAGTCATGCCTATGTCTGGGAAGAGAGACTCAAACCTAGCTAACCTTCTACTTTTCAATGAGTGTTGCTGATTTCTTTTATCTCTTAGGCCCCTTTTTGAAGTTATTTAATAAAAATCTATCTTCATAAGGGATATTTTTATTAAAACTCAGTAGTTTACCTCCCTCTTATGACCTTCATAGAGGATAGGTACATGGACAACATCTATGAGAAAATATTCTAGAGATTTACTTCAAATACAGTCTTCTGAAAAAGAAAATTTATAGAGAAGATCCATTGTGCATGCCTGCTAAAATAACAGAGAGCTTGAATTATTATTTCTTCTTCATAACTGCATGCAATATATTCAATAACCTGTGGGACAAATTTTTCTCACATTCATGATGAAATCCTCCTGCTGTTTAAATCAATAGGACTTTCACCTTTCAATTTAAGGCATCCAGTTGTCACCTTCAGATTCCTTTCCTTAAAAGGCAACATCTTCTCTTACTGCAGAGAAAGTCTTCCTTTCATTTTAATAACTTAACTCTGTCATTTGCAAAGATAATAACAGGAAGCAAATCACTCAGACAAAGAAGTATCTCAGTCTGGTAATCAGCTACCTATACAGCTGACTCATCAAGGACAAATTGCCTGCATCTTGGTATCTGTCAAAAGATGGTACCTATAAGAAGAATATATTAAAATTCCCATATCTGGAAACATCTTCTATGTCATCTCAATGAGGAGAATTTACATTTAGAAACCTAAAATGACAAGTTACTACAGAAGTTCTAAATTAGCGACATTTTAGCCTCTCCACTTTTTTTTTTCTGAAGGCAGTACTCAGTGTGCATGACTTTGATATACCCTGCCTAAGGGAAATTAAATTGATGGCTTAGGGAAATGATATATAGAGAGATACTACTTTAGAAATTCTAATGAATCATCTATGCAATTTTCTGTTTATAAGAAGTAAATAGAAAACAGGATCAGAAAAATGAGAAATAGCAATGTTGGTCAGATATTAATATAGTTAATATGTATACAATATCATATATTTTACTTAGGAAACAACTGAGCATCTTCCCTTCATAGGTAAAATGAAACATGCTCACTGTTGTTTACAGGAAAAGCAAGACTGCATAAAAAATTTCTGAACAGGGTCTTTGGTTAGTCTAACCGATCACTACCACATGGCATTGGTTAACAATGTAAGTAAGTGAAGCAGGCTGGTTCAGCAGAAAGTTTCTGTACTCAAGAGTACGATAATAGAAGTTAGACTCTACTCAGCACGCTGGTAAGCAAGTTGGGATTTTCTAACTTTCTGGTTTTTTAATTTGTAAGGACAACTGCAGGATCATCTTGAACTATACCAATATTCAAAGAACTACATCCAATTCAGTGTGCTGTAAGTTTGTATTCTAAGTAATTGTTTTCTATGTTTCCTGTTTTTTTTTTCTTGATACTTTCCAGAAATAGAATAATCAATCAAAAATAGTTGACAAGAATGACATCCTACAAGTGGCAAGGCTGACCTGCAGATGTTAAATAAACTCAGTTAAGTTGTCTGTAAGCAACTACTTGTACTTTAGTTGTTGGGACATTTCACAAAATCTTACAAAATACCCAAAAATATATTGGTTTAAGGTAGGGCTTTTGTCCGTGTAACTTGACTCCTGAATACATAGATTCTTTTAAAGGATAGGGAATAGCTCAGTTCCCTTCATGTCTAGGCATGCAAGAAAACAGTCCATAATATTTACAAAATGTATGGGAGATGTACTGGAAGGGCTATCAGAACTTCAACTTAAAAAAAAATTGATCAGGGAAGCAGTGCTTGCAGATAAAAATTACTTTTTAGTTTTTTTGAATGCCTTGTGAGCTACAGTTTAGAGGGTAACCATAACCCAGAACTCTGAACATTAGACACTCCAAAAGTTATCCCATAGTTACTTCTATTGCTTTATAGTGATTGTGAGGTGGAATATTATTAAATAGCGTCAAATAAAATTTACTCTTCAAGACAAAAAAGTGTTTAAAGAAGTTTATTTAAGCCAAACTCTGTGAACTTTGTACTTAACTCAGGAGATTAGAAATCAGAGTACATCATCTTAGATAAAACTGTTCATTTACTGACCTTCCTCACAAAGAAATATATATACTCACGTTGAAAGTAAGCAGAAGTAGTGAATACGTAGCAAGAGGCAGTAACTTCATAAAGACATTCAGAAGATCAATGGTGAATTCAAGAATATAAGTCCCATTCTTTGAATCCTAGGCTAGTACATTCTGTAACAGGCAATGACTATTTAGAAACAGCTGCTATAGAAACCTTCAACATGATCAGCACGTATGGACAGAGTCAATTTGACCAAAAAAAACCATTTCAGTATATTTATTTTGCGTTTATTGAAAGGATCTCTAGGTGACCTTTTCTGTCATATGGCAATATTTAATTCAACAGGAAACTAGTTTAAGAGGGTTCTAATTTTTCTCAAGAAAAGAAAATATACTCTTTTAATTTAATACAAATGGAAATTTTTTTAATCTTTCTCTACCTTTTCCCCTTACTGTTTGGTTACTGAATAGAAAATGAAGTATTTGCTTGAACCTACCCAGTTTATTTTTCAGTGTTATGCATAAGACTGGTGCTTATCTGAATCTGAGAAATTTGTTTACAAAAGTAATAAAAAATGTGTAAATATTGCCACACTTTTAAATAATAAACCTTCATTACTTTGAAAAATCAAACTTTTCTTAATTAAGAAAATCCACAGTTTTGGAGAAATTGCAGGTGTGACCATTATGTAATTTTTTAATAAATATCCTCTAATACATATAAAGAGCACATTGCTTCTGGAAAATATGGACTAGTTAAAAAAAACCCAGCATTTGGCATATTACTTCTGGGCCTAAGTTGTAACATCTTTTACATTTTTATCTTTCAGAATAGGATAATGTTGCCAAACAGAATGTATGGTTTGCAGATACAGTGATTATTAAAATATGATGATCTTGATAGCCAAAATAACAGAGAAGTAGTGAAGAACCTATTGACTGGAATGTTAATTTCTGCCTATAGTCCTTTTACACTTTTTTTTTTTTTTTCAGTTTTACACAGTTCCCTAATTTTGGCTACAGTCAGAATAAGGTCAAACACTTGTAATAGCAGCTGTTACAAGAAATTTCTTCTTACATGGACATTTCCCTAGGGCACTGACTCTTTTCTGTGTCCTATAAAATAGGAGATCTCCTGATTAAAGTAACACTTTAAATATTGAAGCATCTGGCACTAGTGCTGAAGATAACAATTTGTTATATTGTAAGGCCAAGAAATTACTGAATGCCAAAAAGTATTTCCTATTTGGAATCAAAAATATGAGTACTCAAACTTAACACTATTTACTGTTTAGCTTAGGGAAAAAAAAATCTGGTTCCCCCACCCTCAAGTGTGAGATTTTGTGTAAAGCCATAACTCCTGATTCCTGATTCTTTCAACATACAGTAATTGCTGTTATTCTGTATTTTATTTTTTGTTATATGCAGCTTTAGTTAAAAGTTGTAGCTTGGTCATGATTTTGTCTGAAAATTTCAGACCATATGAAGTGCTTGCTGCCTTGAAACCCCTGTAACAGTCTTTGAACACTGTGTTTTTTCCTGCTCCCATTTCCCTTTTAATGATAGATTAGGACACAGGATGGGGATCTGGGAGGACTTGCCTTGAACTGTATAACGAGTAAATCAGAGGTAAAGTTCCTTCGTTTAACCTGTTCTAGCAAACATGCAGTTGTGGGCTGAGAGACAGCATTTCACAGGTCTGATTGAAAACAGTTTCTGCAAATGATACTTGCAGATTTCAGCAAACTCATCCATTTTACCTATGGCCACATAAGCATTAGAGCTGGCATAAGCAAGAGAACAGGAACGTGAGCTGGTGTATTGCAGCCTGAAGTTGAAAACAGTCATGAAAGTAGTAGATCAGAGTTCAATTCTCAGATGTTTTCAGTACAATAAATATAAATTCACAGTATCTCTAAAAATAATGATGACTGTATCAGAAACTGCAACCCAGGTGTGTGAAACAGTAGCCCTTTGATACAGAACTGGGCTTAAATGCGTTCATCAGACTCTTTCATCACCTGCTTCTTTTCTTCTGAAAGATACTGCTTTAACTTTGTCATATTCCTTATAATGCTCTCTGTCTTCTCATGGTGCCAAGTGGGTTGTACATAACATCCCTGAAAAGGCAGTTACTCAACTGCAGTCAAAGTGATCATGAATATAAAGCTTGCAAAAAATTAAAAGACACCTTTGAAACAGTAGGCTTTTTTTTTTTTTCTGTAGACTTGGCCATGCTTGGGTCTGTCTTATTACATATTTTTGTTGTGTGTAGTGGTTTTTGGGTAGTACTCAGACCATGTAAAAGGGTGCATATACCAGTTGCAATGCAAAAAAGAAAACAAAATTTAAAAAGCCTTTCTGGTTCAAGCCACTGATATTTTTATTCTTTAACTCTACAGGGTGTATTCTATCACCTATGCCACATAAAGCAGTAATCTTTGACCCATTGATGCAGGGACATAAAATGTCATATTTCCTTAAGTTGATTGCTTTCATGTATTCCTCCTATTTATACTGTGTATTTTTGTTCTTCCTGGTAACCTAGGAATCACATTCAAATCCTCTTAGTGAGAGCTGACTCTTTTTCGTATGTATGAGCATCAGACGTTTCTTGAATACTGCCTAAGGACGATAAGGCTGAAGGTTACCTTTGACATGGTTTCAAGGTCTGATTGCACATTGTGCCATAATCATTTTCTGAAGCATGCTGTGTATTTTGCACATGGACTGCCTGGACAGTTATGTTCAAGGGGATGATTGGCTTCTAAAAAAAGAAAAATTAAAAATCAAAAGGGAAAGGGCAAAACTGAATGCCAGAAGCAGGGAAAATACTCAGATGCCAGGTGAAAGAAAAGGCAGATACAACCAAATCAGAACTAGATAATTATTCTGTTGAATTCAGGCTGGATTTGGTGATGAGGCTTAAGACAAAAAGACCTCCAATTGTTAGAGCAGTTATTAAGTATTTATAATTTTTTAAATGTATTGTTTTAGTATCATGCCCTTTTAGTTACTATGCAGATTGCCTCCTACTGCATTTTTTGTAACTGATTATCTAAAGCTTCAATGCTTTTATATGACAGAGGCCGAGCAGCAAGAATAACTGAATGAATGCTGTAAGTGTACGCTGAAGGGAGGGCTTATCATCTGTGACAGAAGTATTGTGTTCTGTGGCTATCACTAAGTAGTATGATTGACAGGCTCATGTATTTAGAAAATAGTCTGATCTGGAAAACCTAGCTTAAGCCAAGAACAAAGAACCAATTAAAAATATATAAATACTATTTACTTTCAAAAACAGCTTTCTTAAAGGAAGGCATAAATAAATAACACATTATACATGCATATATTTTCATCTGTATTAACTTTTCTGAAGTCATGCCTGTACTAGTGCTCAATTATGTTTGAGAGCTTTGCTTATTTTTCATATTCTAATTACATTGTGTTATAAATTGTAATTATCTTTTTCTATAAATGATCTGTTTTGAGATCCTCTGAATTTGAGTAAGGATATTCATACTTAATTTGTGATAGTGGAAATCTAGGTTTCATGTAAGCAAGTTCTAGACTTTGTATGAATGCGGAAAATAGAACAGGTGTATTTTTATGTAGACTTTTCAGCAGTAACATCTTCTTTTCTTAAGTGATTCTAATCCTCATCTACCCAATTTGTTGGGCTCAAATTTCACTTGTTTATTTCTCTGCCTATCTTCCGTTCATAGATAGGTATGTGACTTTTTACAAATGCCATGATCATTATTGTGGAATAGGTTGAAATAACATACACTTATTTCCTCATGGAGAGAAAAATCTTATCAAAGACCTTGACAGAAATAGAAGAAAAACAATTACCTGTTTCTGAAGAGCAGTGTCTGGTGCAGTGGGAATCATGACATTCCCTACTGGTATTAACAAGTAGCCTTTTTGATGAAAAACAGTTCTATATATTGGTTCTTGCATGGTGTACAAAAGATCAGTGCACTAATACGTTGTAGTCATTCTAAAATGCATTCTAAGCACATTCTGAATTGTTCTGTGTTTTTTGCCATAAACTACTTTCTCTTCTGACTTCTGTTTTCTCCCACTTAAATGTTAACACAAAGTTGAAGGATCAAAATCTGCAATTTAAGTTTTCCCATGTAAGATTTTCAGTGAAAAAGTAGGGATTTCAGTGGTAGCTTTAGAAGACAGAACTTTTTTATGGTCATGGAACAGACAAACAAAAACTATTGCAGCCATGTCTATACCAAGCTCTGGCTATTCAAAGTAATGGCTCCTTAAGCATGAATAAGAACTTGAATATATGTTTGTTTGTTCACGAATGTCTTCGTGATCAAATTAAAGTGAATTGCATTTGAGTATCTTGAAGAAATGCCCTTTTCACAATCAATATATACTTAATTTATGTGTTGAATTTTCTTATTAAATTCTTGTCTAATGTTTATTGATCATTACTTACTTAGTGGAGATTATGTCCTAATATCTAATCCCAGCCTTCAAATAGAGCAGAAAAGACTACACTAAATAATTACCAGTGAGAACACATGCTGTATAAACACAAAGGGGAAAGCTGGTTATTTGAGTCCTCTTCAGTGCTATGAATACCAGCTGTGTTTGTTAGTATATTATAGCTTAATAACAAAAAGTGCTATGACATATGTTTCTTATAATTTCCATTCATTTAGTTAGGACATAAAATTTATCCTTTTATCTTGCCCGGAAGAATGTACTCAGTTGTGTATATGAGATGATGTGTTCACATAGATAAAATCATGAGCCGATCTGCACACTAACCAAGAATAGGGAAGGACTGGTCATGTACTGGGTGGAACTAACCACAGAAGAGTAATCTAACTGAATCTGTAGAGAATTGCCATGCTAAAGATACTTAATGGCACCTTTAAAATAAAGGAGACTATAGGTGTGAATGAAGTTTGGCTGAGGCCTGAGGTCTCACAACTTAAGTCAGGAACAAGACTACATGGAAGGGGTTCTGCATAAAAGGGAGACCTTGCTGCCAGGACAAAGTACATGTGGGTTATATGTGGGTCCTGGGCCCTCAGATGGATGCTGAGTATATAGAAAAGCTCTGAAACACATGTTTTTATTTTTACTTTCTCTGTGGATATATCAAAGGTTCCTCTGGAAAGTATTTATTTTCTTTATGGTTCCCAAACTGTTAAACAATAGTAGCGCCATAAAATTAGACATCTTGGTCTTTCCATTAACATATTTGTACTGCTAGCATGACTGATGGACCATCATGATTCATATTGAAATCCCCCTTTACGGCTTTCAGCAACTTTATATCCAGGGGCTGACTGGAAAACAGTGAGGGTGTGAAGTAAGCAGAAGCCTAGTCTCAGCAGGGTCTGTACACACTCAGCAAGGGAAAGAGGCTCCTGCAAGGGAGTGCTCCAGAGCAGGAGCCTGGTACAGCTGAATCACCCTCTAGGACAGCCCTCAAATCTCACTATGTTCCTTATATAAAGTACTTAAATTCAGTTGCTTCACTTAAAAGAAATCAAACACCTTCCTTTTGAAAAGATTTTTTTTCCTCCCTTCTGCTTTTAATAATTGCTGTAAAAGAAATCTTCATTTGTGATTGTGGTTTTTGGGGGTTTTTTTTTTTTTTGGTAAGAGCTAAAAGAACTCTTAAAAGAGACCGGGGAACAAAGTTTATAGGACATAATGCAGGGAGAGATACTGACAACATTTATATAGGCTTATTTATTTTTCTTGCAGCTATGGCGGACACAAACCACAAAAAAAGGAAATGAAGAAAACAGGGAGAATACAGTGAGATGATTACAGAAAAATATTTTAAGTTAGTACCTGAAAGGAAAACTCCTGTCCAAACAATAATGACTTGGTCTAAAATACACTGAACTTTTAAGGTTGTATTAAGATTTTGATTTATTTCTTTTAAATCCTGAAAAGTGTCAACAACTCTGTAAGAATTTAATTGAATGGGGAAAAATCAACACTATCAATTAAAGATTGGTGTCACACAGAAATTGGAAGTGGCTGTCGGGCTTGGCGGGGCCCAAGAAATGTGTGGTATTGTAGATACAAAACTAGACATAAGGAGAACTGATGGAAAATGTTGTCTGGAGGCCGCAGGGTCCGGGAGCGTTGGGGGCTCCCCACGGTGGGTCAGGGCAGGGCCTGGCAGCCAGGGCCCATCTCACCCCCCCAGGAGCCGGGGGCACCGGGGCAGCCCCAGCCCCGGGCATCGGGCACCTCCATGGGGACGGGGACGGGACGGGGACGGAATGGGACATGGGCCCGGCTCGGAGGGGCCCATGGCCAGGCCGGGCAGGGCTGGGGGGAGCCGGAGTGTTGCTGGGGCAGGGGCTGACGGCCCCTGACATGGGGTCCTGTGTTGACGCGGAAGTCCCGGACACTGCACACAATCAATATGATCAAGCAGATGCCACTTTATTGCCAAGATAGCTCGGTTTATATGTTCATTCTAATTACTGTTCACGCATAAGCAAATTAGAGATTGGTTAGCATGAGCTGTCCACGCGCCTAGTTACACCTAGTGATTGGTTATATCAACACTGTACACACGCATAAACATAAGGCATAATTGGTTGTATTAACTAAAACATACGAAACTTGTCTCAGTCTAATTGGTCAAGATAAGCTGTGGAATTGAGGTTCTTTGCCAAGTTCCCTTTATCGTGGAATGCGCACCTGTGTTCTTCTAATTGGCATCTTTCTTTTTTTGTCTTCTTGTTTATTCTGTTCAAGGCCTTCTAAAGGCGTCTGAAATGCTCTTACTACCGTTAGCTAAATATGTGTCCACAAGCAAAGCATCCTTGAAGTCTGCTGCCTACAAAACATCCTTGGCTCACAAATTGATCAATTCTATCGAGTCTGGATTGTTCACTGTGTGCCCATTACTTTCCAAGTATCCCACAGTCCTGGGCCCTGGGCAGGGTGGGGGGAGCCCCGGGGGTCCTGGGCAGGGACAGCCGGGGCTGTTGGTGCCCTCATGGGCCTGACAGGCAAATTTCAATGTAAAACAGCAGAGTGGCAAATAGAGAAAAATTATGGAAATAGTAAGATTACTTTAGTCCTCTTGTTCCCTCCAAGGCTGTTTCATAGTCAGCTGTGTCAGAGAATATTACCAGATAATCTGCACATAAAGATATATACAAAGTTTTTCTTTTCAAAATGACAGGCTCAGTCGCCAAATAAATTAACTTGACACTTGATTCTGTAAGGTGCTGAGCGGTTGGCTCTGATCCAGCACAATGTTTCACATCTACTTCAATCTCATAAATACTTCTGTTCATCTAAAATGCACTGGAAATTCATTGTTAGAAAAAAGGAAAAAAAAAACGAAACAACCTGTAAACCCAACGACGCAATTGTAGCAGATTGATTCATCCAGTGAGGCATTTTAGTGTTTTGTAAAGATCTGCTTTTAAACCTGCACAGGATTGCTGAAAATTTGATTTGAAATATTATGTTTATTGTGAAAGCATTATTATTTCTTTCCCAGAGTAATTTTTTTTTTTGTTTTGGTAGAGTAGGTAGGAAGGTATTTTCTCTTCTTGCATGCTTTTTCTTTTATTTTAATTGGTGTTATCGGGAATAGGCTTGGTCTTACCTAATATTTTTTAAAGATCACAAGAGGATCACTCTGTTAAAAAGATACACAGCATATCTGTATTATCATCATTATTTTATTGAAACACGTTAATGTGAAACATAAAATATTTAATGAAGTATTCTCTGGTTTAGAATATTTGGCTGGTTTGAGTCTATCTAGACTCAAGGTAGGAAAGGGTCAGAAAAGGAAGGACTAAGTCTCTAAAGGTCAAGTAGCCCTAAATAGAACAGTATTTTTATATTTTCAGTGCTTGGGAAGATGAGAGGTTATATGAAAAACAGAAGCTGAAAAATAAACCAAACAAGCAAAACATTAAATAATAATTAACCACCAGCCCTGAGCGAGCTTGAACTCACAGCAGCTGTTTTTCTGACTGTAAAAAAGACAGCTTTTGAGAAAAAACAGAAAGAAAGAACCACCACAAAACCTAAGATTAATTGGGGGTTGAGGGGGTGGGGGGGATGTCACCTCCTTACCTACCTGCTGCACTTAGATCCAATACAGGCAGGTTTTGGATAAGGACCTGAGGATCTAAATCTCTTTGGGAAACCTTAGAAGCTAGACAATGTCAGGACTATAACTATCTTCTTTTGACCTGGTGTTTGTGGTGGATAATAGTCTGGTGGTTACAGTACTCACTTCAGTATAGCGAAACCGGACATAAAAAAATTATTTCAGGATATTTTAGTATGAGGAAAAGTTTAAGACTTCTGTTGATGGTGGGAACCATTCACAAAATGTTCTGCTGGGTAATCTAGTGTCCACTTACAACAGTTGTGGGTTTTTGAAGTTACTTTCACTTTTTTTGTGTGCATGCTTTTTAATAATTGAAACTTTAATAATAATAGTGTACCACAAGATTGTTTATTCCTTCGCAGGCCTGTCATTTCTACATGAATTAATGTTAACAATATAATTATTTTAATTGCTTTAGTACAGTCAAATACATTCTATAAAGCAGTTTGTTGTTCCATTTTATGTATGTTATTTTAAAGAGACATTTAAGTATAGCTTACATGAAATCAGCAGTAGAAGGTGAGGTGTGCATAGCATTATAAAATTTGTAGTGAAAAAGATATGCCTTTACTGTTGGTTGTAAAAAAATACTTAGAATGCTTTAGAACCAATGAGATTTCTAAAATAATGTTCTCTATACTCCTGCCACATGTACAAATGTCTTCCTAGAGTAACTCTACCATCTGCAGGGTGTAAGAGAAAAAAACAAAACAAACAAACAAAACCGAAGCAGTCCTCCAGGTTTCTGGCTATCTTTTTGATAGGAGACAGTGATCTAAAAAGTGACCTTTCACAACGAGATAATAGCTTAAGAAAAATATTTGAAGCTTTTCTGTCATTAATTCAAAACATGGTCTCAGTTCTAATAAGGTTTTGTTTCCTGAAGGGTTTTAAAAAAATTAATAGGAATGAAAAGAGTACCATTTAAAAAACAAAAACAAAACCAAACCCCCTGACCTTTTTAATCTGAAGGAATTCAAAAGCAGTTAAAATTATATCAACTGACTTCTAAGGGGAATAATGTTCTTACAGAAACTTATTAAGAAATTGATAATTACAGTAAAGCTGGTTATATTGAGAGAGTAGTCAGAAAGGCTATTTAAAAAAAGAGGATTTTTTTCATGTGCTAAATGGAGTACAAAAATAATAACAAGCTTGCAAGCTACAGCTGTTGAAAAAGAGTAAAAAATTCCTTTTTTCAGCACTGTCACTTCCAAGTAATGGCAAGCAACAATTTCACTCAACATTCAAGTAAGGGTAACAACTATTTGCAGTATGAAAAACCTTACTCTGTAGAACTCCAAAAGACCTGAAATGTTTAGAGGATTACAGTTTGTGTGTAATGGGATTCAAAACACCGTCTTGTCACTGGAGACGATAGCTCTTTTCAGTTTCTTTGTACGGGGTAGCCAGCAAGACAAGGGTAAGGACTGCAGATGATTCAGAATCACCTGTCAAGGTGATGATTTTGAAAAGAAATAGTTTCTTCGGGATACAGGATGGAGGTGAGATTTCTTGCACTATTTCCTGCACTATTAAAATAATATTTCAGACTGAAGTTATCTGTTGTTTGGGGGATTTCGGCAACCTGTTGGTTTTAGTTGTGCTTTTTTTCCCCCTGTAACAGTCGTGTTTTGCTGGATTTTAGAATATGAAAACTTTGAGAAAAAAACATAATTTGCCTCGTGGAATATTTGTTTTGTCTATGATGTGAAGTGAGCCATGTCACTACTTGACACTGCAGTGTATGTACAGACACATTTCTTCTGTTAGATTTTTGTTATGAGGTAATCTTATAACTCAGAGAATACCTTTTGCATTCTTTCTTTATACTGTGTGTTTATTTTCTGTGGGGAACTGTTTAGAGAATTCCTTGAATAAGAAACCTGGAAATGTAGTCTTTCTTAACATTTGGAGCTCTGTAAAGGATTTGGTTTCATCTTCTTAATCAGATAATGGCTCAGCAACAAAGGTAGAATCAAAACTTACATTTATTTCTCATGCATGTGGAGGCAGTCTCTGGAATGAGTTGTTGTTCATTATCATAGTAAGTAATTTTGTTCCTGCAAAATAATTTGTCATTTTCAAATAGAAGACAAACCAAAACAGCAAAATATGCAAATATATTAAACAAACTTTGTAAGTTATATTGGAGCAAAGTTATCCTTTCCATGCTTGGCAATCTAGTAAGCACTAATTAAACGGGATTCCCAGGAATATGGAATCTTATTATATGACACTTATCCAATATCCTTAGCCAGTCTTCTCAACTATGTATTCTTCCCTGAATTGGTTGAATGAATAGTGTTAACAAGTTGTGTAAACTTTGGAGATAAATTGACATTATATGTGTGAAACACCAAATAGAAGTGTCATAACAACACACACACTGGTGTTGCTTACAATGCAAGACATGCTGAATGAAAGGAAGCCTGACACAATTTCCAGAGGGGACAATGTACACAGTATATAATGGGAACACTGCACCTCAGTTCAGAAACATGGAGAAGACCTGACAGCACTAACAGCTTTGACAGCGGAAGATGTAGCTCCAGTGTATGGCATCTGACCTTTAAGAAAAAATCTGTCTCCCTAGTTATTAAATGCAAAGGATAAAAAGGATTTGTCAGAATGGGGTGACTGAGTCACCATTTCCTTCAGCATGACTAAATCCAGGACAGAACAGGACACAAATATGTGCATATACTGGGTTTTCATTTTCTTCTGTCCAAAGTTGGCAATTGACATTATTACATGACAAATAAACATTATACCAGAGGAACAGAATATTGAAAAATATCGTAATATTTCATATACTTTGAAAACAACAAATTGAAATGAGTTTATTTTTTACATGACCCCACAAGCAGCTATGTCTTATTCACATAATGGTCTTGTAGACAGTTGGATTCATGGCAATAAAACCAATGAATAGGAGAGCTCTTTCTATGGCAGAGGAGAGTATCTTCATTGTAACCGAAAGGTCCTGAAAAGATATCTAAGGGCAATAAGACAAATTAATAGAATTATGTATGTAAGGCATAATTTTCCTATTTTGTCATTGTGTAGCAATTTTCAGTTTGTAATTGAGATGTTACATGCATGAATTTCAGATGACATTAGATATTCTAGTGTAAGCCACCTCAAAAATGTTTTTATGTAAAAAGTAGTTCAAGTATTACATTCAGTTGGTGCATAAGATATTGGAGCAGCTCAAGAAACGAGAAAGGAGCAGACAATCAAAGTGAAAAATGAAACATGGACTAAAAAGGAATCAGAACATTTATTTCTGTCTCATGGCTTGTTCAACAACCTGCATTCTACATACAGCAGGTTGTACTTGCTGCTGTTGTTTCATTCATATAATGAATAATGATCTTCCCTAGAGAAACAAAGTCTTCTAGCTCATCATGTGCTTTGTAATAATGATGTGAAGTTACATTGAGCACCTATGTCCAGTTTTTAATTACTGAAGTTACTAAAACTCATACATCTTCTAATGGCCCAGTGGGGAAAAAGATGGAGTTACTGGTGAAAATAACAATTTACAGTCATGAAAAGGAGACAACATTTTGCCATCCCTTTTGTTCTTCAAATGCAAGGCAGTATTTCAAATAAATAAAAGTAGAATCTATGGTAAATAACAGTGCTGAAATAATGTGAAATTTCTCTAACAGACGTAATTTTAGTTTTCACAGAAATTTTTGATTGTTTCAGTTATCAAATACCTAGATATTTAAAATAGTTTCTTCAAGAAAAGCTACTGTGATACTGTCATGAGATTTAATATGCTTGACTTTTGATCCCGTTCTCCTCAGTTCTTCTAATAGACTTCATCTACTATAGACTGAACTCAAACTCTACCCATACACTGTCTCCTTTCTCCAAGTGGGAGTTTATTTTGAATTCTAGCACACACGCAGACCAAGGCAACTGGCCTTAAAAAGGGAAGGAAGCTATGGACAACAATCACAACAATTTGCTTTCCAAAAAACCCACCCCATAAATATAGTTTTGGCTGAAATTAACAACTAACATAGAATTTGGATTGATAAACCTCTGTGTGTTTTTCTGTATAAAGATGGATAATCAGCTAGATTTATTGAAATGTATACACAGTTGTAAGACAATTATTTTTTACCCGCAAGATTCCTGGAGGAAAGATATGTAAGTGCATGATACTCATGGAGAAAACAGGGGGTGTTCTGCATTTCCAGAACAATGAGATTTACAGCTTCACTGCCACTTAATTTGCTCAAACTAGAAACAGCGTTGCTATGCAAAGTATTTAATGCAGAGATACTCTTGAGACAGTCAACAAATGGGAAAGAAATGAAAAAAAGCTTCAGTGTACCCATCAGCTACTTATGTAAAGGGCATGTTAATGAGTTTTTGAATTTTCCTGATTTTGAAGACATCCTCATCTTTGTCTACAAGTACAGGACATATGGCAGAGGCAACCATCTGCACCATCAGTCCTTGTCTGCAGGAATGACTTTTTTCAACATTGTAAGCAGCCAACGTGATTTACAGGAGTTCAACAACTGCTTATACAGGGTATGAGCGTGCTGAATGCGATATCTCCATGAACAAGCCTTTAAAGACTGAATTCAAGCTCTACTTTGCATCATTATTACGTTTCTTTGTATCTTCTACCTGATTATGCATGTGGCCTGCCCAGTTTGTAGCAATACTCTGACAATGCACCTCACTTACCTCCTTTGTTTTCATACCAAAACACCAGCAGGCCGCCTTACTGTCCTTCAGGTTTTCAGTCAATGCCTGTACAAGAAATGTCCTATACTGGTATTAGCTTGGACTAGGGAAAAGAATGTATATAATTTGCAACTATTTATACTCTTGCCTCTCTCTGCAATCTCCTTATCCCCTTGTTTTGCCTATGTACAGTTGGCATGTTCACCTGTCTTTCACATAGGATCAACAAGATCAGGGGATAGTCCTGCTCTGGGCTCAAGCCCACCATACGTTGTATAGGGCTACAGTCCTCTCCCTGAACACTAGCCCAGCAGTAATCCTGGAGGGTCAGAGCTTGACGACTGGATAATTTTTAATAAGTGAACCTGTAATTGCAAGGACAAGCCATTTTAAGGTGCTTTGGGAATTTTGACTATGGCTTAAGTTGTCTCTATATATGTAGCCACTGTTTATATAGCACAATACTCAAAGAAATACATGTGATTTAAAGCTACGGTTTTTTATGCAACTATTGTCTGATGAGGGTACCTTCATAATATGGGTGGAGTGTACAGAGTTTGCTATGTATGTTTTCAAGGTAGTTTAGTTGGACAGTTTTTGAAATTTTCATCTGTGTTTAAAGATAAAAGGTTATAAGGTGAAAGGTGTCATCTTCTGGGCTGTATAAAACTATACAGTAATGTACTACAGAAAGGACAACGTGTCTATATGTATTTCTGATATGCACAAGTTAGTCTGTTGATATAAATAGTTGTGAACTGTGTTCTGTGCCTTTTCCATTACATATTATAAGTGGGAATTGGCTAATGTTTCAGATTTCCATTTGAAATTTGTATTCAAATTAGAAAGGAAAGAAGGACTGTGAAAGAAAAGAGAACAAAAATATGATATAGCTTCTTCATGTCTTGGCTGAGCTTTTGTTTTAGGCAATGATATATATAACTTCTTAAGTTGAATTATTTTACCACCTTTGAATTAATTAATATTTCACACACAGTGAAACTTCTTTTACATGAACAAATTGCATATAAAGAAATAAAAATATTGAATAGTCTTTAATTATGGAAAAACTAAAAATCATTGTAGCAGACAGCCTAGTGTTACTGGGAGAAGGGGGAATTCAGGGCTTGATTCAAGTAGCGAAATTAGATGTCTTCAGTGTGCATTTTTGAATGTGAGTTAGGTCCAATCAGTGAAATCAAGGGAGCCGTTCAGTCCTCACTAATGTAGATGTCTACATTTGGCCAACCGATAACACTTAATTCTATTGGCTGCATTGTTTAGAGCTCTGTTGCTTTCAATGGGAGTGTAGACATCTTAGATGTTAACCTCTACCCTGAAGACATCTGAATTTAGATTTTTTTTATATGAAATGAATGAAGTACTGAAAATGTAAATACTCCGTGATATTACTGGAGTGAACATATTAATGGGATTATTATTAATATCCAGGGATAGGATACTGACTGTTCTAAAGATGGCATCAAGTTAAATAACTGATTTGGTCCTTGCAATAACAGAGTGAAATAAATGGAAAGAGAATCACTGTGTGGTAAAGAAATTCACTGCTGAGCCTTTTTCTTACTCTCTGACCAGATCATCATTTTCCCGCCAAAATGCAAAGATGCAGTCTAGACAGAAAAGGATTCAGATATAATAAAGATTCAGATAGCCTTCATAAACATTATAGATTGACAGGATCTTAAATAATAGCTGATTTCAAAATCATGTAGCAATAACCTTCAAAAATTTTCAAACTTGGCCTCTGCTGATAGCACTGGGGGTGATGTTTTTATTTTCTTTTTGATCCTATGTGATTATTTTTTAGGAATAAATTTGAGACTTCTGTTGATTGGTCTACTTAGAATCCAAATCTTATTTGTGGGAAAATGTACCAGCCACAGTGATGTGAACAAATCTTTCTGTTTCGCAGCTAAAAATGTTCATCAGTGGGTTTTAAGTACTTTAATTCCTAGATAGAAATATAATCCGATGGTTTAGACACCTCAGCTCCTTAGAACATTTTTTGTTTATTGCCTTCTCTGGCTCTAGTTAGTCTCCTTTGCTGCCTCATGCCTCTTGAATTCCTGTTTGCTCAGCTTGGTGTCAGTAGGAAAACGAATTCTGTAAGAAGGATTTTGCGTGGAATACTCTGTTGCCTAATGTTTGGAACACTCTTCTGGGGTGTAGGAAATGTGATTTCAGTTCCTGTGTGGTTGAGCAGAACCAAGAATTGGAGAGAGAGAGAGATTATCTTAATTTTCTGACATCCATCTCAGCTTCCACTGATAACCTAAAGATGACTAAAGAGGTTCATCCACTAGATTATAGAGGATGGATTAGAAGGATGGAATACAGACTATGTGGTAGAGGTATTGGGTTTGTTAAATTTTGCATGGCTTGTCCCAAAAAGGCAATCTAGTTAAATGACTGGCATTTTCTTGGAAATACCAGGAAAATACAGAAATCCAATCCTTCACTTTGTATGCTAGAGACGTGGCTCTCTATCTCCTGGGTTTTGCTGTTTGGGATTTTTGGTTTTGGTTTTTTTGGTAGAAGATTATTTTTGACTCCCCTTTATGTGAATATAGAGGTCCCATTATGTCATTTCACAGTCCACATATTATTTACTTTGCTTTGAAAAGATCTCTGACTCAAATATTGCTACCAGGTTCTAGCCCAATTAACCCCTACACACTAGCCTTATTTTCTGCATTAGTACTACATTACGTTGGCACTGGTATACTGGGCTTGTCTTTGGATTTTGCCTTACGATATTGCAAAAAGAGCAACATTCTCTGCCAATGTAAAATAAAACAGCTACACTGATGTAGCTGAAATGTTGCCTATTTACATCAGCAGACAATTTGGGCAAATTTTTAGCCATTTATATCAGAAGATTTATTAAGGAATGCAAGGTTATTGCCTCTTTTGCTTTATCAGAATGCAGAATTAAAGCCCCAATATACTTAATAATTACATTAGTCACTAATTTACCTACACAGAGTGTTGGTCTGATCCCTTGAATCCATGAAGAATACCTGCTGGCAATATTCATCAAAATGGTATTTCCTAATAGAGGGATTTCCCACCAGAGTAGTTTCTCAGTGCTACTGTTCATCATTATGTACAGTCAGCTACTCTATTGCCACCATCTTTCACATAAAAGGAAATGTATATTTCTCCCCCTCAGAGACAGCACTGCACATCAACAAAGTCTTTACACCTTCTAGAAATTCTTTATGAACATGTGAATCATTGTTAAGGATTTCTCTTTTATTAAAAAAATACTAGGAATTTTCTTATATAAAATCATATGAAATATACCCATTGCAATAAGTCAGCATATGAACTTTAAACTCTGCTTAAACTTAAAGTGGATGTGTATTTGGTTGTAGAAAAATTGTTTCTTCTCCTTCCTTAAAATAAAGACATTAAGCACTATGAAGAAGAAATGCTCAACTTACACCTCATTTTTGCACTTATATTCCATTTTTATTGCACAAAATTGTTGAACTTTTAAGTATGGCTTTGGAATTTGACTCATAAGTATTTATTATTCTGCTCAGCTTTTGGACAATATACCTACTCACAACAGTTTTGAATATTTTACTTTTGTGATTCATTGAGAAGAAATGACACAATATATTAAGATGATCAAATAATTAATTTGGAAACTGAAAATGGGCTCTTTCAATCTAAAGGACTGTCTGTGCTGTGACATGAAAGAATTGCAGGATTAGAGTAATACCTAATACTGATACTGCATTTTTTTAAATTTTTATTTTTCACTTCTGGAAGATTTCACATAAACAGATCTTCCTTTGAGTGGTAGAGTGCATAAAATGCCTTCCTAATCTTATAAAAATATTCTGAATGTCTAAGTCAAACAGATTGCGTGTATTTTGTATAAACATTGTGGGTAAAATCCTGACCTAACGGAAAAGAGTAACAAAATGTTTTCCTGAATAAAAGAAAGCCTACTTAAAATCTATTGAAGTTTACTATTGCTATTGCTATTACTATTGCTACTAATACTAATGCTATTAGTATTATTTGCCAGGCAATATTTTGGTGCTAGGTACACAGATTTCCACTCATAATCTCTGAAAATCGAGTCTGATTTTATATAGATGCAAGATGCATGCACAATACGTTCTAGCCATAGGCAGGAATACATCTTGCTGTTTCTCACAGACACTAAACATCATGAAACTCTGCTGATTTTCAAGGATTGTCCCTTGCTGTAAATGCTATTTTTACATATTTTTAAATAAAATTTGGAAGTGCAATTCTGTCCTTTGTGTTTGCTTATGAACTTGATAAAGATAAACTTTTCCGTATGTATTAATTGCCCTAATAATCCTGTGAGAGATTCGTCCTTTATATGATTTATTTTCCAAAGACTGAAACTACTATTTTCTTGTTCTGCTTTGTGTTTGTTTCTTTCTATATAAGCCTTTGACCCACAATATTTTTAGGGATGACTGCCAGTATCATGTTTCATAGCTACTACAGAACTGATTTGGGAATCTTTTGGAAGAATGGCAAGGGACTGATTTTTCCCTCTTTAATTTCACTACGAAAGGATTGTTGTTGGGTTTTGGCTTTGGGTTTGGTTGGGGGGGGGCGTAATCCTAGTATGTAGGCTGAATATATGCTATGAAATATGAGTAACCTTTGGTGGTGTCAGGGGAGATATTTGTGCTCCCTTTAGGCAGCACTTGCCCTTAGGATTAATCATGTTTTTTTCCTGTGGGACTTACAAGAATGATACCTGTCCCAGTTAAAGAATGCACAGACACAGAGCAGTAGGCAGTCTCTCTCCTAAATTCTTATTTTAGACAGGCAGTCACAGGCTAATGAAAGGAGGATAACAGAGGCACATAGAGAATATGGTGGTGGGAGAAGTAATGGATGATAATTTATTTGAAGAGAAGGCATTCTTAGGAGGATAATCTAATGGAAAGAAACAGGAAATAGGCAGAGACGAAGGAAGATAAGCTGAGGTGAATATGCTAAAGAAAGGACAGCTAAGAAAAATGAAAATGGGGTAGAAAATTTAGAAAAATGTAGACAAATCTCATGCAAAAACTGCTTATTATTTACATGTCCAAATTAGGCTTCTACATAGCTGCTTCTACTAGTCTGATTTCATTGTTGGCTTGTCTCTGCTGTCTTGTACCAAGTGTAGGACTGAGGAGAAATGTTCCATTTAATATCTTTGCTTCTGGCGACAGCTTCCTCCAGTAGTTTGCATCAAGAGAATGTCAAATGGGAGGAGAGTCTCTAGGCAGTGCAGCCTTTGGTTTGGTTGCTTGTGCTCTTACCAGTTTCAACTAGTTCTTGTCTGCAGTCTTTTTCTATGTCTGCTTTGACTTATTTGTTGACATACCCAATGATTATCATTCCTAAATAGCATAGGAATGTAGTGGAATAATGTAACATGGAAAGGTGAGCCAGCTACTGTATGTTACCAAAACAAACAAACCAAAAAATTCTGATTTTCAAGGATTTTCTGGTTTGATTTTCTGATTTGCTGTTTTGATTCAAATGATTTATCAATTTATTTACAGTGTTATAATAAATTTTTGCTATTCAGTTGTTTTCAAAACATTGCTTCCAGTGAAACTGACTCAGTGCTGCTTGCACATAATAGTACTTGAAAAAGTAAAAGTAACAAAGAACAAGGAGATACTGTTTTGAAAACACACCACAAAAAACCAAGAGGTAAAGAAAGATAAATCAGATGACAAAGATTACAAAGGCAAAGATACTATTTGTTTATCTGTACTTATAACAGTAAGAGCTGTACTTTTTTTTTTTTTCACTTATGAATGATTTAATCACATTTAAGTTTTTCTCATTTGGTAATTTTTCTTCTCTGTTGAAAAGATACTCTTCTTTTCCTTGTAGAGTTCCAAGTAATTCATTTTTGACAAGAAGTCCACAGTGAAAGAGGCTGAAAGACTTTGCTATTTCTCTCATTTGCACACATTTATTCAGACAAGTATTCATAAATTCTGTACTCTACAGAACTAAAACTGGAAGGAAAGCCATAAAGCAAATACAGTTTATTTTATGCAATGAAACATGTAAGAGTAGGATCTGAAGAACTGATTTTCTGACCAAAATCTCTCTCACTACCAAGTCTGATGGTATAGTTTTCTTATTCACTTATAATTCAGTTGGTACCTGTACGAAGGTTGGGTCCTAGCAAAGAATACAAATAAGGCAAATAAGTTACATTGAACTGATCACATATTACTCTGTCTAATCTCTTCTTCTCATAACAAAATGGTGTCATTCTGTCAATTGCAGTCTTTCATAACCTACTATCAAACAGCACACTGAATTTTATCCTTGATTTGGTAGGGATTTTTTAACTCATCCTTTCCTATCAGAACATTGTATTGAGGGAACTGATCTGATCTCTTGCTGTTCTTATGTCTGTTGAAAAATTTACAGTAAAGTTTCATTTTATGGAAGTAGTAAAAATGGGAATGATGTTTTCACTTGTAATCTGCAATGAATATTTTATTATAAGTTAGCATTTTCTTTCAATGTTTGGGTATCCAGCCACTGTAACATCCATTGGTAATACTTAACTGTCAGAAAGACTGATTTACCAAAGCAGGTTTTGGTGGTGGTTCTGGGAATTTGGAAGAGTTATTGAACAACAGGAGACAAAGCCTGTAGTTTACCAGAGGCTTTTAAGAGTCTTCTGTGGAAAAGATGTTTTAGAAAGATACTGTAAGAATAAAACAATTATCTGTTCCACCACATGTTGTTTTTTAAAAGTCATGCCCATTTTATGTTTATTTAATCATTGAAATAATCTAGGTTTGCGTAACGGCTTCACTGTGAGAGCCACAATATTAAAATTCATCAGAGGGCATTGGTATTATTTTCTGTGAAGTAGTAAGTGAAATATAGAAATAAACTGACCATAAGTGTTTATGAGGGATTAAGTAGCAAATAAAGTGGGAATTGAAATAAGTATTTTTACCCAAGAAAATAAGTTGAGCAAGAACAAAATGACTTCTGAGCTTAAAGACCACCAGTAGTGGAAATGGAATAGACATCTGAATATGTCATCATTGTTAAGTGTATATGTTATTCTTCTGTAGTGTCGGTTTAGACTTGAACTAGAAATGTGGCTGATAATGATCTGGGTACATAGTATAAATATTTGTCTAGCCTTGAGCACAGCAGATTTATTGGCAATCTCACAAAATCGTCTTTTTCTTGCAGTAAAATTTATTTCCAGGTTTAAAAGGCATGAACGATTTTTTTGACAAGTTTATATTCCCATCTTCATAAATGAGACAGCTTATGTTGATTTGAGAAGAGTAAATCTAAAGTGAAGTAAAAAAGACCCCACAACTAGAAAGACATAGCCCCACTCCCATCTCAGGGTAAATGTGTCTGCAGAGGGAGCTATTTTGAAAGAGATACTGAAGAATACTTTATAACTAGCATCCAGTCGATCTTTGTGCAGGGATACTTGGCTTCTTGCTTCTTAGCTATTTAGATGATACAAAGAACCTCAATTGTCCTCAAGATTTTTATGGTTTTTTTGCTTGTGCTTGCATTTGTTCTTTTCTCCTTTTCCCAGACACCTTATGGACACTCTGGAATTCCTAGGTACACAGTCATGATGATAAGAACATGTTATCTTTTTATAGCACTGATTATACTGCATGCCACTCTACCACTGAGTTGCTTGAGTAATAGGACAAGAATATGAAAGGTAGATTATTCAGAACATATTGATATCAATTACAAATGCCAATCCTTTGGCTGTACTGTCCAGTGCAGGATTATGTGAGAGCTCTGCAGATCCTATATAAAACCTGTCATAAAAATTCTGCATTTATAACCGTGTAGGTGCTCATACAGCATTCATGTGTATGTAGCGACTGTAGAATTTAGCATAAAATAAGTGATTATATTTTACTTAACTATCCATTTCAGAAATTCTGAGTGTGATAGTAATCCCTTACTATTAACTGCAGCACAGGAGGACTAAAACAAAGGCTTTTAACTCTTAGCCTATGTAAAAAATGGGCAGAGTTGCCATTAGGCATTTCTGTTGTCTGAAAGAACCCTGATGATAAGATTCAGCAAGGTCCTTAACCGTTGTAAAGTTAGCTGAAGAGGAAGCCTACTCTTAAATGCTTCCCTGAAGTCTCTAAGTTTGGTTAAGCTTCTTTAATACCTTAATACGTTCAGTTGAGCTTAGGTAGACATGTCATTTTCATCACTACCTAAGTGAGTATTTTGAGGCCCACTGTAGAGAATAAAATTCAGCTCTGTATTCCCTTTGCTCTCTGCTGTGTATGTGTTCAGACTGTATGCATAAAAGAAGTCTTACAAGGAGAGCGGTATGGTAGAAATCTGAAAGGAAGACAACAATCTAAGACTTAATGTTTCCAATTTGATTTTCACTTGCTATGTTAAAAAATACTTGAATTAAAACAAAAAAGACTTCCCCAAATGACTGAGAACACATCAAAAATGTATTGAAAGTTTGAACTGACTGATGTTTTCCAGTAGTCAAGGCAAAAAAATGACTTTTCCTGTGCTAATGGGGCTTCAAACTGACATTGACATTTTAATGTATAAAGTGTAGCTTTTTTCACTCCTGTGTCTTCTGTCGATGGCTGAACAGACATTTAACATATTTAATGCTCTACATAATGCCACAGAACAGAGTCTGTTAAAGCTCTAATTTCATATTTTTAAAGATTACTGTTGTGCTAATTGTATGGTAACTCTTTATAGATAGATAACTCCTGTAGTCCCTGTGCATAGTTCAGATTACTAGTACTTAATGGTCCTTAATTATTTATTCAGAGTTTTAAATGAAACTCTCATTGATTTTAAGGAGGTTTATCCTGAATGAAAACTGCTGCATCTCTTATTATGGTTTTTTTTCCAAACCTGATTTAGTCAATGGGCATCTTCATATGGAGTTGCATGGATTTGGGACTTACACTGTTGAAAAGGAAGGGTGCTCTTTCAGTTGAGCTTGAGAGAATGGGACTCACTTCCAAAGATTTGCAGACTCCATACCTGATCTTGGATTTATTCTCAAAAGAATTTAAGCACCCAACATTCAGTTTTGTTGTGTTAAACAATTCTGCCTCATTGCCCTTTCTGTAATAGAGGGATGATAACACATTCTCTCACCAATTGTTTGACTTACCTGTCTGAAGCTTAGGGATGCAATTTAAAGCAGGTGAGTACAGATGTTAACGGCTAACTGGTATTTTTGAAACCCCTATTCAGATACTGCCTAATCCTTTAAGAAGTAAGATCTCTATGTTCTCAATCTAAAGTTATTCACAGAAAGGGTTTCCTAGATCTTAGTAATACTCAGAAAATTTTTCTTCATTTTTTCCCCCTTTCATCCTTTTTCTCAAACCTTTCTTTAAGCAGTCTTAAAAGACAGTGAGGATAGTGGCATAAACAAGTATTTTACTTCATTAATTTAGCCTGCTTATTGCAAAATTTATTATTGAAATAACAAGCCTTTTTTTTTTAATAACTATCAAGCTGACTTTATGCTGACCATATAATAGTAAAGAAATATTCTTAAAATAGCTATGGTCTGATTCTCATCTCTACCACAGTACATTACAGTGTCAGAACTAGCAAAACATGGCTTCAAAAGCCGAGTAAAACATGCAAACATGGATATGGAACCTGTTTTGAGATGTGAAAAGAAATAAAAAATATTTAAGCATAAGAATTGAAATTATTCAAAGCCCTCAGTTATACATAAACACATAACCTGCAGTATTCCAATCTGTCATAAATGCTATCATTTTAAAGCAGTAACATGAAATTCTTTAGCTGATGTTCATAAATCCATCTATATCTGATCATACACTAGAAAGATCCAAACCTGATCTTCGTGCGTGTTTCACTTGACCATAAATCAGGAATTATCTTTTGTTTGGGCTGTTACACCATTCATTTTCTGTGTTTGTTATTTCATTGAAAGAAGCAAAATTTTTTATATGCTATCGGAAAGAATATGAAGACAAACATAAAATGCAAAAGTATAGATGAGGTGAGTGGGAAAGAAAATCAAAAGCAGAACTCAATATATCATAAATATTTCTTGTTATCTTGTTTCCTGATTTGCAAACAGCCAGCTTTATCTTGTTGGAAAGTTCTGGTCTGTCAAAAGCAAATGTTTCCATTAAAATCCATTTATTTAGAATACAGTTTGCTAGCAAATCAAGGACAGAATGACTGTTCGGGAGAGAGTCACTCAACAGTGCAGCTGAAACACACATAGCAAGGTATCATTTTTCTTGGGGGTGGAAGAAGTGGGAAGATTACATAAGGGAGCCAGTTTGAAATCCCTGCTCAGCCTAATTTGGAGAAGAGAGGTAAACTTGGGACTACCCTTTCCCAGAGGAGTACTCCTAACTATCAGTCCTAACATAAAATGACATGAAAGAAATCCTGTGTCCAGGGACTAAATTGTATTCAAAAGTGTCTAGAGAAACATCTGAAGCAGCAATGGTCATTCTAGCTTGAGGAGAAAACTGTTTCTCAGTTGATTGTATGGCTTCCCTAACAGAAGTTAGGCAGCACTGTTTATATTGAAGTCTATAAGGACAGAGGGAAAAGCTCTCCCTAATATTTTTAATTCCTTTGTCACTGTTGACAATTGGGAAAATAGGTATTTTTCAATTGCCATCCAGTTCTTACTAATCACCAGTGTTTCATGGGAATAACAAGGAGGAGAGGTATGTGAAAAAGGACACATGAAAGGCCACTAAAAGCTGTCCAATGACAGGGCATGTTGCCTCAAAGCCCAGTATGTAGTATTCCACCTATTCTTTCCTGCTGCGTTGTTTTGAGAGCAACATCGAGGACTAAAATGAAATCATAATAGTTAAAATTACAAATTATGTGTACTAAGTGATATTTTACTACTGCTGTGGACAAGAGGAAGTTCTTACAGGTTCTAACCTTTGTCTGTAACACTTAGATCTGAAATGTTCATAATTTATTGCTGTTTCACATTAATATGTAGTAGTTTTGCGAGGGTATTTTGCAAGTATTTTGAGGGATACAGTCCTTATCTGTAATGGGATCTGCACAACCCCTCAATGTGGTGTTAATAATATTTCTGCATGATTTATTTATACTATTATTTCTCTGTCTCAGACTTCTCTTTCAAATTGTTGCTTTTATATTAACCTTTCCCATTGACTCTCCTCTATCTAGGGCGTCTTCCTTCATGCTATTACAACTTAATATTGCAAATATCTTCATATCGAATGTAAAATACATCCTATATAAGAGATAATAATATATCTTACTATATTCTGTGTCATTGTATCATGTTTCCAATATTTCTTTAGAATTTTCATCTAATACTAACTTATTCTTTTTTATAAAGTTTCAAGTTTGGGTCATTTTCTTAGCAATATTTTTCATTCTTTAACTCCTATGATCTCATTTACTTACCCGTGAAACTTCTTATACTGGCAAAGTTTACTGTGAAAGGGATGTTGTGCTATGGTGCTTCTCCTGAGGTCTGATAGATTTGGTTACTGCTGGAGGAGCCATGCTTCTTAACTTTGCCTTTTGGTTTGATAAACAGGCTGCCATTTGGTGGAGTTGTTCCTCCTGTAATAAGAGGTGATTGCAACTGGAGAAGACAGTTTCACATAATTTAGCTTTAGATTAATCAGGGAAATAAGTAATAGAAAAAACTCTTCTCTAGTGGAAAGTGCATCACAGTCTGGTATTTTTAGATAAAACCTAGTTTGCTGGCAGATGGTAAACATTAAATTTACAGCTACTGGGTTTTGCATTTGGGAAATGGTTCCTACAGGACATACAGTCTGATTTTGCAAACAGTTGAGAATGTGAGTGGGTCCATTGATTTCAGAAGACCTAATCATGTGTGCAAAGCTATCCTTGTCCATAAGTATTTGTAAGACTGGGATTTAAGCAGGTTTTCTGCCTTAAAACAAAAATAAATTAAAAAAAAACAAAACCAAAACCATGTTATCATGGCCGTGTTAGGCTAGAAAGTTTAGGGTAATTCTTCATTTCAGCATTTTATTTTGCTTTACACAGGAGGCCTCTTGAGTCACCAGTGAATCTGTTGTTTGTTTTGGGCTCTGTTTTAATTTAATTTCTTTGCATTCTCACGGCAATGTCCCTTTTACAAACATTGTAAGGCATTTAATAAGTAGGCAAATGTGTGTAAGTTCCACTATGAACTGCTCAGCTTAAAAGATACAATAAATTAGTCTGTGCTGTTGTGTTAAAATTAAATAACTAGATACTGAAAATGCTGGTTACAAATTCATTCTTTTTTCTCTGTTGTTCTTTCCGTGACATTTCTCCACATCCCTTGGTTCCTTGTAACCGATTAGTTAAAATCCAATTTAAGATGCAGATTTGAACCATATTTTTTCAGTGATTTACACTTGTGGTCTAACCAGTTACTGTCTTCATAATTGTGTCTTACATTTAAATGTAATGATTATTTTTATTTTTCCAGTTCTCTTTCTCAAATAATCTTCTAGGAAAGGGCCAATTTCTGTGTAAAATCTTTTTATCTTTTTTTGTGTAATTCATTGACAGGAAGAACATATAAATGTGAACATTTATGGCATAGCAACAACATAATTATGTAGTCTTATATTCATGGCACAGTAGTAATATAGTGAGATTGTGTTACATTGTTTCTATTATTAAAACCTATTAATTTTAAAGGAATATGGGTCTCTTTACTAGGCATCAGTTTAAACCCTGAATTCCTCCCCCTGAATCCTCCTGAAATATGTTACAAACTTAGTCTATTAATTTTTCTCTTTATTTCCCAGAACATTGACTCATTTTATATAAAAAATTGACTCACCATTAGAAGAAAATAATCCTCAGCTACAGTTGTAATAAGTTCACACAGGATCCCCATAAAAGACACCAGGAAAACTGGGTTATCTGTAGCATGTATTCAGAGGAAATCATAGGCAAAGCTAATATCCACTTTGTTATGCAACTTAACACCTTTCATTTTAAATGGAATTACCAGTTTGTGTTGCTGTAATGAAAGGCAACATCTCTCAGAGATTCTGAGAGAAGCACAATTTCTTATAGAACTGTTGATTTAATGCCATGGTGGAAAGCAGCTGAACTGCCATCCTAAACAAACTGTGCAGGACAAGATGAAGGGACAAATTGTTCCCTGATTGTTATATAGGTGATCAGAAGTTACCACATGAAAATCACTTATCACAGAGTGACAGCGATACACATTCACAACATTGTGATTACCTCCCTCTGTTTAGGACATTGTCCTGGTTTCGGCTGGGATAGAGTTAATTTTCTTCCTAGTAGCTGGTATAGTGTTGTTTTGGATTTAGTATGAGAAGAATGTCGATAACACACTGATGTTTTCAGTTGTTGCTAAGCAGTGTTTAGACTAAGTCAAGGATTTTTCAGCTTCTCCTGCCCAGCCAGCGAGAAGGCTGGAGGGGCACAAGAAGTTGGGAGGGGACACAGCCAGGGCAGCTGACCCAAACTGGCCAAAGGGGTATTCCATACCATGTGATGTCATGTCCGGTATGTAAACTGGGGGGAGTTGGCCTGGGAGGGGATTGCTGCTCGGGAACTAACTGGGCATCGGTCAGCGAGTGGTGAGAAATTGCACTGTGCATCACTTGTTTTGTATATTCCAATTCTTTTATTATTATTATTGTCATTTTATTACTGTTATTATTATCATTATTAGTTTCTTCCTTTCTGTTCCATTAAACTGTTCTTATCTCAACCCACAAGTTTTACCTTTTTCCTTCCAATTCTCTCCCCCTTCCCACTGGGTGGGGGGAACTGAGCGAGCGGCTGCATGGTGCTTAATTGCTGGCTGGAGTTAAACCATGACAGACATGCAATTCAGGGAGCTGAACTGAATACATCCCAGTGCCTGGCCTCCAGCATAATTAATAGTGTAAGGGAAGGAAAATTTTGTCAGGAAAAACTTAGCTACAAAATAAAGTAATTGCATACTAAAAGAAAAGGAGCTTCCACCCATCTATGAAATTGAAATACTTAATGAAAAGGTCAAATCTGATCTGTGGTTTCTTATGCTAGTACTTTGCTTAGTGCTGCCAGTTTAGTTCTCAGTCTATAAGGATATTATATTCCCCAGTAACTGCTACTCATGGGTTCATAGTTAGCTATACCATTCACTTGTACATAGGAGCTTATATGTAATTTTTAATGGGTATGCAGAAATTTAAAATGAGTCATCTCTTGGTCCTAGACTGGAACATAAACTTCAGTTCCTTTCTCTATTGACAGACTGAAATTTAATCTGTGTCCATTGAAATTGTAATAATATAGCTACACAGCATCTTCAGAGTTGCCTTTCAGTAGGCAAAGGTGTGTTTTGTGAAATAAAATAATCTACTTCTCAGTGGGGCTGTATCAACATCATGCACTAATCATTAGATTAAAGCGTCATCATTACTTGCTCATTTTAAAAAAACCGGCATGATTTATCTCTCATTTGAATTTGTCTCACTTTAGCTTATAGCCTTTTTGTTGTTGTTGTTTCTATGACTCCTCCTTGCTAAATAAGTGAGGTTTTGTGATCTGAGGGGTATTTTACATTGCAGTTAAGTCATGTCTCAATCTTCTTTTTGCAAAACCACAGTAGACTTGGGCTCCAAAGTCTAAAGAATAGGATTACTTCATTAAATGTGTATGCCTAAAACGTAGTGGATATTTATTACCATTGACATTAAAGGGAGACCTGGGGGACTAATTCAGCTGTCTACACCGACAACATTTGAAAGTAGGAGAGATGAATCCTATTGTTTTTTCTCTGTCATTTTCCTGAGTTGCTACATTTTTTGGCTTATCCCTCATTCACACTGATAATCGTGTAAAATAAAAACCTTAGAATGGATTGCAGTGTTCTTAATAGGGGTGAAGTCATCCCCCTTTTCTTACAAACTGCTTCCTCCTTATTTATCCAAAGATAGCATCAGTCTGTCACACTGGAGTCTTCTCTTCAGTTGCTCTAAAAAAACCCCAAACCCCTAGGGCTTTTTTAGTCATTGATTTGTAGGGTACTGCCCATTGCTCTGCTCACATTCACAAGCATTCTGTAGCTATGGCTTCCATTCCTTGTTCCTGTATAAATCTGTGCTTTGCTTTGGATAAAGAATTTCTGTTTGAAGAAAAAAAGAACAGAATACTAAGTGGATTTGTATCGTGCTGCCTGGGTGTTTTATCCTCCTTGGATCAGTCATCTGTAAGATTTATTATCAGTGATTTTCTATTTACTCTCAGATCGTTGATGAAAACATTCACTTTACAGCATGCTGAGCTTAGGACTGGAAGCTATGTACTTCTTTATTCTATTATTAATTCTAAAAGTGGTCTTCTCTGTGTCTTGGGTTTTCAGTTTCTCTGCTCCAGTTTCTTCATTTGTAAAATAACGATAATTCTACTTTCTAACTCTCAAAGGCATGGTACCAGTAAAGTACCATGAGCTGGCACCAAAAAAAAAAAAGCCATTGGAAAGAGAGAAGAGCTGAAGAGAAGGCAGGAGGGAGTGAGATAAAAGTAATTCTACCACAGAAATTACTATGTAGGCCTATATTCAACAGAGGGTAGTTATGGTGTGGCTAGAGAGCATTTATATATGCTTGTATGTCTCTCCCATAGCCACCTTTTCCATCAGTCCCTTTTCCAGAATAGCAAAGCAGTAGGGGTTCATGCACTTACTGTACTTACTGCAATATTAATTATCTGTGTGATACCAGAAGAAACACTGACATAGACTTGTAGTAATCTCAGATAGAGTCCCTTGGTATTAAACTGTCAAAAAAAGATCTGGGTTTTTTTAACCCAAATTCACACCACTTATTTCACTGAATTTGAATAGAGTCTTAGGTTCTTCAAAATTCTGTGTAAACAGGTTTTCTTTTAAATCCAGATTATGAAGTGAGAGAGTTGGGAACCTGGAAGTACAAGAGAACTTGGAACCTGACACTTTCAGGTTTTCATCTCTCTGTGTAGCTGAAAATTTCTGCCAAATGGCATGGATATGACCTAAAGTTTAAGACCCTGGAAGCAATAGATACAGTGCACTAACAAGGAACTAAAAAGTCTCAAATCAGTCTATGAAAATTAAAATCCTTTTATGCCTCTGTCTTTTCACTGGAAAGGAGATTACGTATATTTAGATTTATGCTTTTTTGTGTGTGTGTGTGTGTGTCTGTGTGTGTCTGTGTATTTAAATACTTCAGGTGAAGCAAACTTATTAAAAATACACCGAGCTTCTGTCCAGGAGGTTGGGTATTTTCGTATTGTAATTTTCATTCTCAGACACTGTGCTCTGGTTTTAGACAACACAGATAAATATATCCATGCAGTGATGATAGGTGTCTGCAGCTCTTTCTCAGGAGGCTATTAATGCGATGAAAAATCTTGGATAAAAATAAGGAAAAAAAGAAAAACTGTGAATGGGCTCAATGACCCACTTACAAAAATATTTGGTGACCTGCCATGAAATAGTTAGAGAATGAAAAAAGCACCATAAAAATTCTGCATCCTGTTGGGAGCTCTGATATCTTCAGTAAGAATATTGGTACAAAGACTTGTTGTCACAAACAGACAAATAGTGCTTGTGAGTCATTGCTTTGATCCCAAAGTAGCATGCAAGCAAAAATTGTCTCTTTACATAATGCAACAAATTCAGCAAATGATGACAAACAACTCACCAACTCACATAAAAGAACACTTACAATATCCAGGCTGCTTTAAAAGTTCCACTAATTGTTAGACAAATACTAATTACCACTAGCTGTTTTACCACTACTCATGTATTCTGTATATATTTGCAATGCAAAAGCAAAGCCCTCTCTGTCTTACAGATGTGAGGATCTAAAATGGGGAGCTTTCTAAAAGCACTCAGTAAGTTCGGGTTTTTTTTAAATGTTTAGTAAGCAGTGCTGGAAATTATTTCTGGAGAGATTATTTTATATGTTTGTAGAGATGTTGAGATGTTTCTTTGCAGCCCTGCCTTTTAGCTACTTGTACTTGATTAGGTGCTCAATCCAGACACTATCTCCATGGACCTTGCAGATGCCTGCCTCCACAGTTAGGGGCTATTCTACAAAAATTAAATGTTTAAGTTAGTGCAGTCAATAGAGAAAGATAGGCCTCTCTGAAGACCTTAGGAAAGACTTTTTCTAATACAGGTTTCTTCTAAGTTAAGACAAAGCAACCGTCCTACAGAAAGGGGAGTCTTCCCCTTAGGAACCAGTCTGACTTGCATTCAGGAGCAGGCAGTGTATAGAACCAGCTATTTCGCATCTTACCCTGGTAGTATTCACTCAAGATGTGGGAAACCTATTTTACAGACTTACTCAGCCCCAAAAGAGATATTCTCAGTGACGATAGACTCTAATCTTTCTGGTAAACTGGGTAACTATTTCAGGCTAGAAAAATCATGGGGCCATAAAATGGAAGAGGCAAAAGGAAGCTGTGTGCATGAATGATGAAAACATTTAGAGAAGGGAAAATGGTGGGATCTGAGTAAATTTTTTTATTTTTTTTTTTAGATTTCATTTGTATTACTGTTTAAATTCCCATGGGAAAAAAAACAACAAACAAAACCAAAACAAAGTAACCACAGTCCAGAGAGTAGGTTCTGCAACCTTCTCCCAGTTTAGCAATTTGTTTTTCTTACATTTCCTTTTCTAGCAATAAATACCACTCAATGGGTTGAAGTGTTTGACAGAAGACAGATTTTTTTTTTTTTGTTACTTATGAATACTAAGTACACACACACACATACCTATTATACATATATATACATATATATGTATATAAAAATTCCACTGGAGACCAATATGTACAGAAAACATACGTAGGGCAAAAAAGTACAGTTCCAATTAAAAACAAGAAAGGGAATTACAATTTCTGCATAATAACAGTAAGAAGTTATGCAGTTCTGCAAACACATATTTGAAATAACGTATTCTTCTATTCTTTTTCATTTCATGATGACCATTTTGAATGAGAATAGACTTAGAGAAACAGTACTACTTTAAAATTGTCCCATGATGTAAGTTGGAAAATACAATTTAAGATAATCTTACGGGTTTTTCAAGAAAGACACTTCGCATCATATTTACATCCAAATAAAACTAGAGCAGTAAGTAAAGCTAGGAATGTTGAATGCCATAGCTTATCTTCCTCTTTGTGCCAGCAATCTAGTGAACGGGTGCAATAATCCATTTACAAAATTAGCTGGTGAAATGCTTTGAATGTGAAAGAAAGACCATAAAATCGTGCTAGAGTTCGTAGGTATCTTCAGTAAGAATGTTTTTATTGTCACAATATATGAAACGATGGTAACAAAAAAGGGCAAAGAAAATAGTAGAATAATTTTTATCTGTGATTGCTTTGTTTGTTCATGTGTGTTAGTTATATAAAGTAGCCTTCTGTTCTGTATCTAGGCAACACAATATTGTTCCATTTTAATAGTAAAGTATGGGAGTAAATAATCATTTTAATAGGCACATACTGCAAAAGAAATAAATGACTGGTTTACCCTTCTGTTAAGGGTAAAGAGAAGCAAAAAATGTGTTTTTTGAATAAAAGATCAAAAATAATTAGATTTACTAAAAACTTTCAACAAAGTACAAGCATAAATATGAAAATGTCCTTTAATATTGTCTCTAATAGCATATCATGAAGAGACTTTTGTACAGTTACCCTCACTTTTGCTTCTCTTCATTGGGAAGAATAATTTCATTTCTGAATGCTATATGTAGACAGATCAGAAATAACTACTTCTGGGGATCCAAATACGAAAACGAATTCACAACTTTTTTTTCCCCAGATTATTTAATACTTAACACTTTATCGTCAGTATCCTTTCCAAGCAGGGTAGAGTGGAGTAAAAAAAAAAAATGTTCTGTCTAGTCATTCCTAGATACTCTTCCTTCTGCTGAGCAACGATCTAGGGACCGATAACATGCAGTGAAAGTGCTTTTAGTGTGGTTAATGGTAACTTTTTTTGTTAAATTTCAGAGGACTGACAGTCTCTCAATTTTAGGATTATGTTCTTGAATACATACATGATAGTAGGGAGAAATACGAAGTATGACGATGGTTTAATTTTGTGCAAGCACTTTTCCTCTCTTTTCTTTAAGCATATGAATTCCTGGAATCAAAGGATAGGAGCAACCAATCATCTTTGGCTTTCTGTAGAAACCAGCACAAATTGATTAGCCCAAACTGCGGAATGTGAACTCCTAGTCTTCAGAACTGGTTTCTAAAGAACAATTATTTCTGTTACATACTTTGCTTGACAATAACAAATAGAAAATTATCAGGTTTATATTACTATTTTGAAACATTCAAAACATGCATATTGAACAGTTTCTAACCCTTTTTTTCCTCTCCAAAATAATATCTGTTTCATAACCAGAAGAATACAGGACAGAAACAACAAAGTCCATGTACTCAACATTTACATTTCATAAAATAAGATGTATATGTGCAAATCCAGAAGCAATTTCAGCTTTTCTGTATATTTAGTACATCTTCTAGGTCTCTCTGTCTTAATCTTTAACTATCTTAAAGAATCTGAAAGCATCAGAATGGTTCCAGGAAATAAATATTTTTGTTTTTATAACCAAATTTAATCAAAGTTTCTCAGGCTTCTCAGATACATTTTCTGCTATGGAGAATCATTTCAGAAGATCTGACTTTATCATACATCATAAAATACTTCCTTATTTTCTTTTGCTGCAGATAGATTTCTTTCTTCATTTATGCATGGTACTGTTGGGTCATAATTATGATATTCTCACAACTATTTTGCTAAATTTTGAGCCCTACAACCTCTTAGCTTTGCTTGTTTTGTAGAGGATCTGAGTTAACTTCAACACACTGAGGATCATTTGGAGTAGAAATTAGCACAGGCTCTCATCTTTTACTAGTGATACATCGAGTGTGGGTGTATCAAGAGCATTTGCTGCTTTAATGCATGCCAGTTAATGCCAGAAGGAGAGCTGGATCGATTCTGCAGGAATAACATTCATGTGGGAGATTCTGATAGCATGTTTCATTTTTTGTAAAAGAAGTGGTAGTACAAATTAGAATGTGAAACACCATAGATTTGAGAAGCACGTTAACTGCTGTCACAACCTTGCCTGGCCCCAACAGGCGGCAGAAGTCGTTCCAGCCATCCCTCTGACCTGCGCTGCTTCCCAAGAGGAATCTCTGTAATTTCCATCTTCCTCCAAGTTTCTTTAGAGAGCAGTAAGTGATCACCTCCTTCCCTGCTCTTTCAACACCACTTTGCTGGATTGGAAGATGAGTCCCGTCTGATCCCACCTGATACACTTCTGTGGGTGCTTCGCTTGCTTGCCCCTGGTGGCACGTATCAGGAGGTGCTGAGGTTGTGCTTGCTGTGCCCTTAGACATTAGTCCCATTGAACTCCTCTTGTCGGTGTGAAGAGTAATTACTTCAGGGCAGTTCAGAGCAGGAGTGCAATTCAGTGTTTTAATTTGCCCTTTAGAAAAGGTAAGGATTTTTTCTCGCTCTCCACCCAATAACTATAGATGATTTTATGAAGATTAATCTTCTTTTGCAAAAATTTGCCCCTGTGAGTAGGATCCTCCTACTATTCCTATCTCTGTCTGAGAAGCCAAATTCTCGATACTGTTGTGAGTATTTTCTAGCAACTGATCAAGGATTTGTGCTATTTTTTTTTTTTAAATGTGTTGTTTTAACAGCAGTATGCCTTGGGGGGAAGAGGGGGAGGGTATCCCCAAAAATCACCTCTGGGAGTAGGGGATTGTCACTGCACAGATTTCCAGGGGTCTCTCAGAAATCAGCAAAACAGAATCCATCCGGAAGAAAAAATGAAGAGCTAGAGCATAATTTGGAGATATTTAGATACCCCAGAATGTGTTCTAAAGCCAATTCTAGTTCAATTTCTTTATTCCAGTATTTCTAGCTTTCTCACGTGGGACTGAAATCACTACATGGATATGTAAACATAAACAGTGTAATAACTAAAACCGTCAGGCTGAACAAAGTAAGTTTATCCTGAGATTCATAAAAAAAAAAGATTTTTTTAAAGCTAGAGAATAATAATTCATTATTGTTAGGCTTTATAATGATTTAGTGCTATAAAACATCTATTATTAATTACAGAAGTAAGCACAGAAAAAAGCACCCAAACTCAAGTACAAATATACATATACTAGTGGGGAAAATCCCACATTACCTGGAAGATTAAATTAAACAAATCTAATTGTCATTTCCTTTTCTAAATTATGAATGTAATAATTGAAAATCTAATTTCTCCCTAAGGCCCAGAGTAATTCTATTAGGAAGCCATTATATACCACTTAAGAGGAGGAAGTTTATGTGATGCCGATGAAATGATGGCTATTGTAGCATGAACTCAGCTACCAACAGGTAACTTTTATATTAAAATCTCCAGAATTTACATGTTGGTTCTTTCATCTGATTTTTTATAATAAGCTTTACCTTACCTGTTATTACAACTTTAATAAGGACAAAAAAATCAAAGAAAAGCACCAAAGACATGAATAATTAGATGTGAAGACAAAAATACTGCTGGATAAGTAAAAAGTGAACAATGAGTAGGACAATCTCCCATCACGACCACGTGTCATAGAATAGTTGACTTAACAAGTTCCTTCCTCCCTCTAATTTATTTTTATGGTATGTTGTTATTTATATATTATGTTTTTATGATCATATATTTGTGATTTGTGCTTATATATAGTATGATTGAGAGTAAGCCTAACTGAATGCCATGTAAAATCTTCAAAGGGATACTTAATTTAAAACTAAGAACTGCAAAGTTGAATGAGGAGTATATATATCTTCCAAATCATCAGTTATTGGTCAAGACTGGTGGAAAACAACAAAAATATTTCACCTGTTATGATCATGTGGTAGGGCAAGACTGATCATGACCTTCCAAAGTTATTCAGAGCTTTATGAAATAATGTGTTAAAACAAAGAAGCAACTCCATATTTTCATTGATTTGAGCATATTATTATCTTAAAATCTCTTTTTTTTTCAAGTTGAAGAAATGCCTCAGATTACCAAAAAAGCCCACCTAATTTATGACTCCACTTTATGAAAGTTGTTTGGCAAACATCATAGTTACAGATCGTTAGCCTGATGTTTCTCTAGGAATGCTCTAACTTAGAATTGTCAAAGTATACTTTAAAATATTTAGGATCTCTGTGTGTCTAGATGATTGGATTACTGAGGCTGTGGCAGTGATAAAAGGGGTTTATACTTGCTTTTTTCTTTTTAAGAAGAGTAATTGTGGCACATAATAGTTCTACTGTCATGGTAAACTCCTCCTTAGAAACACTAATTCAGAATATTCCGTGTGTTTGAATGTGCAGCAGGATTGATTTGGTTCACTTTGTTAGGACTGTGAATGCTGAGGCACATTATTTAAATCCATTTATTTCTCACAGGGGATTCATGATGTGCAAAACCAATCTGAGACAATCTATTTTAATACATTCTGTGGACTTCAATGTCAAAGACTTAGGAAAGGTATTTTTTTCAAAAACTTCTTTTTTAAAAAAAAAGAAAGTAAATTCAAGTATAGGACTGTTTCCTATCAGCAGAAGTCACCAAAAAAAAAAAGTGTATTATTACTAGGAGTTCTATAAATCTGTTCATGTGGTTCCTGAAATATTACCTTATCTTATTCAAGTCTTCTAAAGCTCTGCATTGAATAGTAGATGGAGGCAGAAGTGCATGAACACTTTTATCTTTCTAAAAATTTCATTTTAGCCCTTTCTGAAGCTGCTTAGTAGGCTACTCGGCACAAGCAACACGCACGAGATGTGAGGGATGGGAGACGCAGTGGCAATGTTGCTCTCATCTGTGGCTTCTGGCATTGGGATGGTTCCCGAGGGCCCTGTAAATGAGCAAAATAATGAAGTTTAAACTTTATCACAGCCTAGTTAGCTCACCTATAGCTGCAGGGTCGTAGGGTCTAACTTTGGATGCTAACCAGACTTGTGGTGAAAAAGATTAAAGTACACCCACATGTGATCCTCCTGAACACTGCTGTTTTGGTAAATTCAGCAACAAAACTCACAACCTTTGCAGTCTTGTTTACCAATTGTCTTTGATTAAACACAAAATAAGTTTAACTATTTATCAAACATTAAGAAGGAACAAAAACTAGAACACCAGAAGATACTGTATTTTTCTTCAAGCCTTTCTTAAAAACTGATGCCAGAGGAAATTTGATATTGGCATATGCCAATATTCTCCAATGTACAAAAATGATACATGTTCTATGCAATCTGCTGCTTTAATACATCATGATTTTTTTTAAGAAGTGAGATACTTTGCCTGCATCCACTGACAGGGTTCTTCAGCAGGCATTTTAGATGTTGCATAGGAAATTTCATTTTAAGGGAGCACTTAGAACAAAACCCCTAGTGGATCAAGATAAAGAATTATGAAACATTTACTCTGATTGAAAACAATTTCTGCTATGCCTTTCTCAAAGGGGTCTGTATAATATAATTATTAATCATTTTTAGAAGAAATATACAGAGTATGTAGTGTTAAAAGACTTTTAATAATAGTCTCACTTTTTGACTTTATTTTTGGCTCCCAGGAATTTTATTAAAGGTTCTGTCAGTGATTAGTCACTGTCAGACTAGCGAGTGGTAAGGTTCATTTCTCCCCAGTCCCCTTCCTTAGTGCTTTGTCAAGGAGCTGAGCAGTTTTCAGATTATTAAGGATATTATCAGCAGAGCTGATTTGTCTAATTTCTCAGAAAATCCTACTGCATGTTACATGAGCTTTCAGAACAGCATGCTACTTAGTTTATAGGTTATTGACACCATACTCCATAATGGTATGCACCACAAATAAATAAGGCAAGGGCATTATCAGCTTTTTTCAATAAAGAAGTCAGAATGTAATTAGCTTCTCAGAACAACCATTTGTTAAGATTAAAATAATGCAAAATTCCTGCTCATTTACAGTCTGATGATTTAAAAATCCACTGCTCTCCACATCATGAACAGCTCAACTCTTACAGGAGCCTAAACATAGTATTATTTATGATGCAAAATAAATGGTTTTGATTTTTGTTTCACTTACTAGTAGAAATTTTTTGGAAATTAAAATCATAATGGAAGGTAGAGAAATTGTGCAAGTGCTTTATTTGGGCAGAGTCAGTTTAGCTTTTCTCTCAGTACCATATGTGCTTGTTTTCTGTGCTTATCAACAACGAGCATTTTGCTTCACCAGTGTTCAAAGTACGTTTTTGGAGGCAATGTCTAGAATTGATCCATAACCAACTGATGGCTCCCACACAGGGCGCTGATGAGCGTCCAGGCTTCAATCCAGCCGAGTATTACCAACACAAAATCTCTTTCCTGAAAGAAGAAGGGTCAACTTGGATGCTTTTTTCATCATAGATTAGGTGGCACTGATGCAGTAGCTTCTGGCTTTCAGATGCTGCAGAGTGAATAATAGCTGGTGCGTTGGGCCAGGTGCAGTGACTGTATTCCAGTTCTGTGCCTGTAAGCATGCTCTTCTTCTGTAAGCATAAGAAAGGAAGCAGCAGCAGCCACAAATAACTGAACTGAAGTTTGTGGACATACAATGAGGTGCTCTGTTTGTGACCAATGTCTTTCTCTCAAGTTAATGGTTAAAAAGAACTCGCTCTTTAAGTGTATATATTTGCTGTTGTTATAGATGGCAATACAGTTGTTCCCCCTTAAAGCCCTAAACTCTGGAACATGACATTATGAAAAAAAAAATTTCTAACTGGAAAATGAGGAGTTTGTTCTTTTCATCTGCTTAGTTACATAGTTATTTCCATTCTAACTAAAAAAGGATCACTTTAATTTTAAATTTTAATAGGCTTTTAATTCTGAAGCTAGTATTCTGTATTCCAGATGCGTGATATTTTGCTTTTAATATTTGTAGCTTAAAAAAAAAGAAAAAAACCACAGTTGATTTTCAGTTTTATAGTCTAAGCTGTCTAAATGTTATGTACTGTTTGCTAGTTTAGGGGAATGGAGTTTATACCTGAGAACAGGAAGCAACACAACCCAATAAGGTAACTCAGTATGTCTGCTTCTTGCAACAGAGAATAGTACTTAAGAGGATAAGACAGTTGTCCATGGAGCAGAAGACAAGTGAGACCATTGCTAATGATCACTTGTTAACCACTGCTCTCTTCAAAGTGGTCAGTCCTCATAAGAAGTCTGCCATTTGAAATCACACAGCCTTTTATAATAGATTAATGATGTCTGGCTACCTAGTAGGAAAATAACTTTTATTAGATGCTGCATTCTCTTCCTTGCATTGTCCTACTTTTTGCATTTAAAAGTGCTTACCTCTTCAAGTAGTCCATTCAAAATAAACAAATATTTTCTTTTTTTTTTTTCTTTATGATGTTTCTTATGTGCTATATTAGTTGTTCAATATGTGGTACTCCACTGCTTTCTGATATTTTGCTGCATTCATTCTTCCAACTATGCATGCAGTCTTAAGCTCGAAATGAGACACACAAGAAAAATGTGAACAGAGGCACAAAAATTCAGCTTCCTTTGAGGGACATGCATTGCAGCTTGGGGACGAGATCATGACTGACCTGTTTTCCTGTTTTCCTGATTTCCTATCAGACCAGCTCACTAGAAGTCACAATTTGTGCAAGCTACCTGCATGTCACTGAGACATTTCTGAGGCTTTTTTGATCACTGAAGATTTTTCTTAGATCATCTGTTCTGCACCTTCCAAGGACGATGAATGGTGCTGATCTGTAAATGCCTAGGACAGTGTTACTGGTGTTACAGACCCAGCTGCAAGAGGCCATAATCAATCCCAAACTGGAGTGAGCCTTGCCACAGTTTTTTGTTCTTCATGACTCTTCTCCCACTATAGGGCCAATGCAGAGAATGAGCATTAACCTACTTCCATTTCTTTGCAATCCATTGAACCCTTACACTTAGCTCATCTCCCTTGCAAGAAGCTCTATGAGCTGGATGTTACCTGTAGGGTATCTGTTGAACCAGTATGCATCTGTCTTGACTTCACTGAATTCCCAGAATCAAGGTCACTCTGCTGTGTTTATTAGATAACATAACAGTGCTATTCTATTTTTTCAGTTATTTAGTTTGTTTTTTTACAGAAACATACAATTCTAAGCGTCTTTCCATTGGAGGTAGTGGGTGTGTATCTAATTCATGTTTCAGGTCAAAAAAAGTTGAGTCAAAAGGATTGTAAGCAATGGGAATAATGCACTCCGATTGGCATGCTAATGGCCCTTATCTAATGTGTACAAAACGCTAATTCTATGCAAAACCTCATTTTCTAATAATTTCATTCATTGAAGACAAAGTGATTAGTTTTGGTGCTGCTTGTTGCCATCCAGTTCTTACATAAGACAGCAAAGAGCAGTATTCTTACTGGAGAAGAGGTGGTTATGGCATAAGAAGATAATACGGGAAGTCAGAAGATGTATGTCGGTGCTGGTGATGACTTCCTAAACTGCCAACAGGATTCACTGGAAGGCCACTTGGGGTGACTTGTAATTTGGGTGAATACTAAACTGAATATTTGGCTTAAGAGGACACCTGCCTTTTTTCAGAGGTAATAGTACCATTATACTAACAGCCTATTGACCAGTAGAGAAATTTATGTTTCGGTGAGCTTCTTTACAGTTCAATGGAAACTTATGGGTTTACAGTGCAATTGTATTTCTCTTAAAAATAACATTATATAAAACCACCAAAAACTGTTGGGTAACTTTGTTTTAAATACTAAGCAAAAAATAACCCAAAGAAGTACTTAACGTTGTGAGTTCTTATTTATCATTTTCACAGCAACTTGCAAGCACTTGGTTTTTGACACCAGTATATTAATGTAATAATATTGTCTGCTTGGTCATTTGGTGTTTTTCCTAGCAAGAAAAAATTACGCCTAATCTTCAATAACCCTTTTATTCAAAAGATTCCAATCTTTTGAAGCTGATAATTAAAGATAAAAATCCACTTCTTGTTTTTACAGCTGGTTGCCATTTATGTCATGCAGGTTAACTTTCTTGTCATTTGTAGGGGTAAACCTAATGTCTTTGCTTGTATTTAAAATATGTAACTTTTTTCTGTGTCCTATTAGGTTTTCTCTATTATGGAGACCAGCTAAAGATGTTGTCTCTTCATCATAATATTGATCATTTAGTTGAAAAAATCAAAAGTATATTGATTTCATCTTAGTTTCATGTAGGTTTCATCTATATTTTATAATAATAATAAAAATTATTTCCAGCTTTCATAGACCCACAGCACACCTCTTCTTGATGAAATAGGCACTTCTAAAAAGCGGAAATTGTGCCATAGCTGTGGAATAATGTACTGGGTCTGGCTGGATTGGAGTTAAATTTCTTCAGAGCAGCCCATATGGTGCTGTGTTTTGGGTTTATGGCTAAATCGGTGTTGGTAACGCACCAATGTTTTGGCCGTTGCTGAACAGTGCTTGCGCAGGGCCAAAGCTTTTTAGTTTTCCCACTCTACCCCAGAGCCAGTAGGCTGGAGGTGGGCAAGAGGTTGGGAGGGTGAGCAGGAGTCAGGATGGCTGACCCAGATTGGCCAAGGGGATATCCCGTGCCACGTAACATCACGCTCAGAGGACGTAACATCAGCGGAAGAGGTGGGTGGGTTTGGCTTCCAAGTAGCTGCTGTTCAGAGACTGGCTAGGCATCGGTCTGCCTGTGGGAGGTGGCGAGTGAGGTCCTTTCTTTTTCTTTCACCTGTTATACCGTATCTCAACCCACCAGTTTTCTTGTGTTTGTTCTTCGCATTTTCTCCTCGTGTATTTCTGGTGGGGCGGGTGACTGCATTGCAGCTTTCTGGGTGCTTGGCTGCTGGCCAGGGTCAGCGTACCACCAAAACGTAGTGGCTCATTCAGTTGTTTTTCTATACTCATAGTGCATTTCTCCTGTTAAATGCCTTTGGATTTGACCATCTAGGTGAGTGATATCAGAGAATATTTTCAAAGCATGGGCTGATTGAGTACACCAGGTATTTGTCAGTCTCTTCTCCAACACACACAACTTTTTTTTTTTTTCCCCCTTTTTTTTCCTGGCGATGACCTTAGAGCAATTGATTGATTTTAGCTTGTTTTGGTTTGGTTTTAATCAGGCTGTTTATAATGCATTCAACAGCAATCTTTTTATTGGACCTGCTGTTTATTGATTGCATTTTGTGTAATGGCAGGTTTAACCTGTGAATATTTGGATAAATAGTAAGAAGACAATAGATCAATGAATGTGTTCTGCAGTGTTTGTTGCTGTCATCTTTCTTCACTATTTTTAAAAAAATCTACATTCATAACAATTGGCAAAAGCTTCTTCAGTGACACTTCATATAGTGTTATGTGCTACTCATCATGAGTAATGATGATAGAATTGAATGTTGAGAATGTCTTCAACCTCTAATGTGTTAGATAACATTCATTGGCCTAACCTCATTACACAACGGTTTCAGAGCATTTTACAATGGACAAGGCAAATTTAAAAGCAGTTAAGGTGTCATGTACAAATTTCAGTTGGATTCATTAAAACTATTTCGTTGTAGAAATACCATAATGGCTTAACTGAAGGAAACTTGTTGACGTTCCTAGAGCTCTGATAAATTTATGCTCTCTAAGAAGCTTTTCACTGTTTAGAAATGTGTACGAAAAGAGGTTTTGAATCTTGTTAAAATGTATCCTATTGTCTTTTCTCATTCTTTTCCCCCTAAGTGTTCTTATAAACATATGCTATCCAGGACATTTTCAAAAGGCTTTTATGTATTTAAGACTAGGTATTCTCCTGAATTGTAAAGAACACACTTTATATTTCAGTACTGAAGCAATATAGAAACAAATAAAAATACTCTCACTTCACCCTCTCTCTGACCTATTCTTTTGTACTGCATGTGGTAATGAGATGTTCGTTCTAGACAAGCAGATTCAGGTTTTGTCTTCACAATAGAAGTAATTTGAAATAATCCATTAAGGTAGAATCATAAGAGACTGTTTTCTTGCGTAAGTCTGAGTTAGAAAATTGGATTAAAGGCATCACTACCCTTTATATTTTAAGGTAATCTATTAACTCATATGAAAATGGTAAGCTGAGTTGTCTTCACTACATTTTTCTCTTCACTTACTATATCTTGAGTTAAAATTTAAATGAGTGTTATCTGGAGCTGGATAGGGTAAGTAGCCACAGCAGGCAGAAATTTCTTTTTGTGACCACTACTTTAGAATACCAAGCCATACCACTGCTTGAGGTGCTGAATATTAAAAAATTTGCTTTGACAGTAACACCTGCAAATTTCAAACGATTTTGCAGCTGAAACAAAAGCATTATTGTTTTGTTTTCAGGATGAAGAAGTATCTGTGTAACATTATTTCTGCACAGACCTGTACATGGCCACTCCAGTCCTCCCATTTGTCTTAGTTACTAGATAGCTGTCTCAGACTCTCTCTGTGCAGAGCGAGTCTGTGCAGCAGTGATGCTTACTCAGCTTTGAGTGGGCCATTCATGTGGCAGGAAAAATTCAGCAATGTTTTTCTTTCTGCTAAACATGTGCCAAGGACACCATCACTCCATCTTGCATCCCACCATCTTTGCAGTAAACGGTACTGTTAAAGTTACGCATAGAGTCAGACCAAAAAGGAATATATAGTTATATTGATTCCAACCAAAATTTCATCTAGCCAAGCATCCAGTCTCCAAACACTGTGGGGGATGTTTGGAGACGGTTAGGGAAGGGTGAGCATAGGACAAACTTACATAATAATTCCCTCTAATACTCCTCTATCCTCCAACTATTTATATCTCAGGGACTTCCTGAACCAACTGTGGTCTTTATGTACTCAGTAATCCCCAATGGATTTCATTGCACATTTGAGTACTTTAACATTTGAGTTCAGCAGGTACACTTTTACAGTGGTAAATGTGGTATGTACAGACAAAAGCTATTAGAAAATATGAAGACTCTGCTGTATGCTTGCTGTTTGCTCTTTGCTTTAAAAAGGCCCTACTTTGGCATTTCACAAATGAAAATAGAAAAGACGTGATTATGCTTCGAAGCATAGTCTCTTGTATCTTATTTATATTGCTTATGTCATATTTCTGATCAGATGCTGTACAAATCAATCTTATTTGTGAGAATTTTGCCTGACAAACAAATTGCAGCAGGCTATACAGGTCTGGGCAGCAGTCGTGAAGAGGCATGAAGACAAAAGAAATGTGAAGCCAGACAATGCAGCAGAAGCTTAAAAAGGAGGAGCCAAATAGATCAACATGCACTAGCTTGTTGATTTTGTACAGATTCCCTGATGATTAATTTCTCATGATATCTTGGCTATTCAATGTGTCTTACTAAGTTTGGCATTAGTTTTTACGTAAGGGCTATGTCTCAGAAATTAAATATTTTGGTTTTAAGAAAACCTGTGAAGGGCAAAAGAGGAAGCAAAAGTACTTCATGTGCAGTGAAGAGTGTACCTCATCTCAAGATGCACTTTTAAAATTGATTGTAGTAGCTACTAAAATGTATGATAGAATGAGGTTTAATCTTTTATTATTTACATTTTCCCCTTTAAATGGGGGGGGGGGGGGAATCAAATGTAACTGGTTAACTTTCTGCTTTGTGGTTTTATTTAAATCTCAAAGTCAGTGCAATTTACCAGTACCAAATTGTGTTTGTAATTCTGATACTGTTTTGAACCAGTAAGAAAATACTGGCTTTCACACACCAGATCAACCTTGTCTGTTTCAACTGGGAGATTTTATACTATCTACTGCAGTATAAACTTTTAGAACAAAACCCCCCTGTCCTAAGAGTTATTAGAGTAGTGAAAAATACTCTTCCTTGAGAAAAGGAAATACTTTTTTATTTGTTTGTTTGTTACTATTGAAAAAAATTACTGAAGTACCCCACCTGCAAAAAATCACAACATGGGAATCTTTTGCATTTTTAGCTTTCCTAACTTCCCCTTAAGGTTCCAATAACATAATCTATTACAGCCTGGCATGGACTACAGAGAATGATGTTTGCACCCATGTGACTCTACATATCAAATGGCAAATTTTAAGATTAGAATTAAATAAGCATACAGTAGCTCATATTTAAACTGAGAAAGTAAAAGAAATTAAGTAAATATTTTTTAAAAATATAATGTAGTACAAGTGGTTTTGATCATTGTTACCGCTGTTCCACTCTTCACCTAGAGGAGGCAACTTACTTCCATCACACATGTCTTTGTTACACAAGCTTTCCTTTACACATGGTGTTGATACAGGAGTTCAGATGTTGTTGCTAACCAATGTGGAAGGGATAAGTAAGGAAGCAGTAGAACAAAATCTGAAGGCAGAAGTGTAGCTCAGTGTCTAGTCTCCTGCTTCCACTGCTTTGGGAGCAAACAAACACAAAAAAAGAAAGAAAGGAAGAGGGGGGGAAGAGAGAGAAGGAGAGAGGAAAGAAAGAATAGGAAAAGAAAAGAAAGGCACAAAGCAATGGAGGAACACTCACAGTTGAAATCTAGGCTTTCAGCCAGCCATCAAATTGATTTGATAAGGATTAGGCCCAGGGGCCAAAATATGAAGATAAAGAATGGGCTTTTCCTGCAGTGATGTAATACTGGGTATTACTGTGTGTGAAATGGCAAAGGAAAGTTGTCACAGTATTTTATTTTTTGAATAATTTAAAAAGAATGAGAAATCAGTACATAGGAGTAAAATAAATGCAAATTGCTACAAGATTGCAGTTATCTTGGTGATTGTATTTATCTCTAAGGCTGAAGCCGCAGTTCTCAGGTCATAATTTACTGTATTTAACTTAATGGTGTTGGTTTTTTTTAAATTTGTTTTTGTTTTTTTCCTGAGTGTATGTATTTTAATTATTTTTTCTGTTCTTTTTAAAGTGAATTTAGTATTCATGCCAATAGCTAAGTTAGTAATTCCTGAAAGATAGAACCTCCCTTTTTCTGCACAGCTACTTCAGAGCAAAAAAGAGCAATGAAACATGTTCTCAAATGGAAAAAAATTCCTCTTCGCTTTCTACTGGTTAAATACAGGAAAACTGGAGTGAAGTTAGGGGAGTCATTCAGTTTTTTCATCTCAATAGCAGACAGAGTAGAGTCTGCCCTTTTGCCAGTCTTATCTGTCCTGAGCAACAGGGCCACAAGTGCCTAGAGATGACTTTATTCTCTAGATAGGGACTGATTTCACCTAAACTTGCCAAAAAGGTAGGTGTCGGGTCTAAGCTGGTCATCTACATTTGTCTATTTTCTGCAGAGAAAGAAAATTACTTTGATGGGAATTCAACTAATCCAAAGCTAGATGTCTAAAAAGCTGAAACTACTTTTGGAGGGGGTTTTTGTCTCTCCAGAGCAGTTGTCAGGTTAGTACAAAAAATGTTAGACAAGACACAGTTTTTAGGTGGCTAAAGTTAACAGTGATCCATACATCCTTCCATACGTCCTCTGATCTGGAGCTCTACGTGACACAAAGATGTCAATTATGATTGATGTTGCTTCTTGACAAACTCATGCTATTCTCCTCAAACTATCTATTCAGTGCCCATAAATCACTGCATAACTTTCAGTTGAAAGTGAGACAAGGGGAGAAAGTACCTTTTTCTAAGTATTAGCATAGATTATATTTCAATATCATATTTAGTATAAGTGAAACGCTTTATAGTTGTTAAGCAGCGTACTGAGTTATTCGGATATCTGCACAAAGTCCACAGCTGAAATGTGGCTGCACCTGAGCCTGCTCCTTGCAAATTGAAATTCCATGGTTGGAAGAATATAATTTTGATCCTGAGCATGTCCACACTAGCGTTTTAATTCAGATCAAGAGTGCATTTCCACAGAAAACCTCAGTATTGTCACCACCTCCTTGCACATTGTTTCACATTGCAGAGGGGTTCTGTAAAGTACAGCCTGGACCCTTCCAGGTGAACCTCAGCTGGAAGATGCACGATGTCCACCAGTGCTCATTCACGCAGCCCATGGCACTGGACAAGAGTTAGGCTGTAGTAAAAAACAGCATGTGAAATGGGTACAGTGTGGACTTGAGGTCCAGCTGTTCTGTTCCAGACTCACTCTTGCAGGTCTGCACGGCATGCTAATGTAGGGATGGCCTTCAGCCACAAGACAAGGCTGGAGCTGGACAGAAGTAAACTGTCTGGGTGGATTTTGTAGATATTGGCCCCTGCTATTTGTCACTGTGGGTCCCCACATAAGTTTTTAGTAGTAAAGGGGAAATACCACCACTGGTTTGTTGGGGTTTGTTTAGTCTCTCAGTAAGATTTCTGTGGCATAGTGGGAAAACCAACTCTAAAGATAGACCTAGGGATTTCCTCTTGAGTAAGTGGGATCTAAAGAAGCTCTGTGTGTAGCTTTGTGTCTTCAGTACATTATCAAAACAGTGGAAGTGACAGCATGTAGCTTACGAGTCCATTCATTTTTAAAGGCTGTGGAAAAGGACAATTCCCAGTAATTTCCATTTGTAGCCTTCTTCCTCCTTGACTGTAGCTGATCTAGTAGGTTAAAACTAAAGCATTCATCTAGAATGCTTCCATTAATAGAATCGGAGAAGAATAAATAAAACTGTTATTTCAGAAACCTCAATTTAAAGAAGTACTATTTTTCTCTACATGAAAGAATGTAGAAAAAATGAGGTGCAAGATTAATTACAAGTAATACAGCAAAACAAATTAAGAATGCTTTGTGTTTCCTCTTATAAAACTATGCATTTTAATTTATTTTTAAAGAACATACTGTCATAGGGAAAAGCTGGTCAATTCATGTGTTTTAAATGAAATCAGTATTAAAGCAGTTTATTAATTTATTAATTACATATAACTAGCCAGCAGTCGGTGAGCTATACTTTCAGGATCAATATCAGCAATACAAAAGATAAACTACAACACTACCCACTTAAGAAAGGTTAGTAAACAGTTGCAAATTTCTAAACACCCTTCTATAACTAATCCCCCAAAGTTCTAATCACATACACAAACGCACAGAGCTAGGTGTGCACCAAACCACCCCCAGGCTGCGTGGGTCACCAGCAGCCCCATCGGGGGGAGTGGAAGTTCCCCCATTTTCTGTGTGGGACATACGGTTGTTCCAGCATCAGGTGAGCTCCTGCCACTCCCGACCACCCACTGACCCACATCGGGAAATAAAACACCCCACAAGGCCCCACACACGCCAAGAGGATCCCTGTGTACGAGCCCACGTGGACAGCCCCTGGCTGGGTGCAGGCACCCCACAGGAGGGTGCTCTGTCCAGGCTGGAGGGAGTCTGCGATGTCAGTGGCCACTTCTCGCAATGTCAAACCATGTCCAGCTGCTGCCCTCTTCCCACCTCCCTCTCTCTACTTTTACAAATTGTCATGCGTCTTTTGCCCTTCTTTTCAAGCTGACCTTTGCTTCTGAAGACTCTGATTCCCTGGTTACTACTGAGTCCAGCTGGCGGTTATCTTTTCGTCTGGCACAATAAGTTTGGAGCAAATGTCCCCTAAGACAATTTGGGGTATTTCACTCAACACAGATGGGATGCACTCACATTCCAAATAGCTTTTTCAGCTGTTGCTGTCCATGGCATTTTGCAGTGGGAGAGCCATGTGGTCAACCTTCCAAATCATTATTTAAGGGAAGGCAGATTTGTGAAGTCATGAACTGAATATTACTGTTAATGCATTTCTGTATCATTATGTGGAAAAAAACCCCCACAAACCTCTTTGTTTTCCATATTCAACTATTGCCATTCCTTCTTCTGTTGCATTAGGCTAGTGAGAACTTCCAGGTTCTATCAAAACCCCAACCCAAGAATTTTCAGGTTACAGAATGCCCTTCAAATCGCGCCAAACCGTAAAATGGGAAATACTCTTAACTGCACTTAGGAACATAGGTAAAAGGCACAGAGTATAAATCTCTATCTCAGAAAAAAAGCTGCATTCCTCTTTGTTCGAGATTTTAGAGTGATACATGAAGATACTGTTTTGAAATCTTCACAGTGGTCACAGAAGAAAAAAAAAAATCTCTTAGTGTTGTGTATTTCTGGACAAATAGTTACCCTTGCCTGAATTTCTTGAAATGGCTTTGAACAAATATTTTGATCTGGTATTCAGAGCATGAAAGAAAATATATTCTCATCAAGAAAAGACAGACTTATGAATTCAGTTTGTGTCACGTAGGGCTGACACTTTGCCATGATGATTAGTTTTTAAATTAAGAAAATTTGTTCTTGCAATTAATGAGAATCAGCAGAGAACTGTGGAAACAAAAAATCTTCATTTGTCTAACATCAGATATTCATTGACTGCAGTTTTACTCAGTCACCTTTTAGTAAATTTGGAAAGAATTCAAAATCACAAAGATCAACCAGCTTTAGCTTGATGCTGCTAGAAGAGCTAAAACGTGTTTAGGCTCTGAATATTAATTACCATGCTGCTTTAAAGGTTACAACAGTCACTTTCTCCCAGGGAGGTCATAGTTCTGATTGAATAAAGGCTTAATTATAGAATATTGTAGAATATTGCAGTGAGCTGCAGCAACAAAGCCAGCAAGTGGGTTATTCTTTCTTTGACAGTCCTAAAAAGATAATAAAGGCATGTGAAAAAGAGAAAAACACATCTCTTAAAAAAATTGAGGCAATTATATATTAATAGTGTGTTTGTTTCTTCCCCATTGATACAGAAGAGAAAAAAAGATGTTACTACTGTGCTTGCCATTATTAGAGACTTTTTTATGAGAAAACTGTATCAAATGCTATTTAGCAATAAGGATATGATTCGTATTACTGCAACTGAAGCAACTGTTTTGTGAAAAATACAAGGACTCATCAGACACTTGCTGTCATTAAATACCTATTAATAATTACTAATTAAACATGAAAAAGATTCTTTGAGGTGCAAGGTAATACATTCCATTCAATCATGCCTAACCTTGCATGCAGAAATTTATGCCATCATAACGTAGGCCATATAGCATTCCATATTTAGTTTAGTCCTTCTGTGATCTTGCTTTTAAACCTTGAGGCTGGATTTTGCATCTCATTGTAGGAATTTTACCACAGAAAACAGTACGGTGAAAGTCCAACAGGTGTGAATGTCCAACACATCTGATTTCTTTTTCTTTTCTCTTGCCTTTCCTTCTCTTCCGCTTCCACCATGTTGTGAATCCTTTCCACCTTGTGAATTTTCATTCTTCCTATCACTAAAAAAATAACTACAGCCAGTGCAAAGAGATCTGTTCCCCTCTGCTAAAGCAGGTAAAATGTACTGCAAGGCCTTTTTTTCCCTAGGGACGTCGGGCTTCCCTTGCAGTCCTTCCTAGGAACATGAAGGTCTTGTCACACCAGACTAAGGTGGCTCAAGATTACAGACTGACTCATCTCAAACTGCTCCAGGACTGCAGATCTCCTGAGTCCTGGGGCCCTCTTCTGGCAAGTTTGTCTGAACTGATAATTAGCTTGGAAACACCAGCCAAGTGATTGCCTTGTTTTGTCTTGATAAGCAGCTGTCAGCAGTGCCTAAATCAGTAATGTCCATCTGAAAACTTCCATATGCTGTAAGGTATTTCTAATAGACTTCTGACTTCCATTCATCTGACAGCAAAAGGTCTGTGGGAGTTAAAAAGAGGAGTGTTGAGTACATGGCTCGATGTGGTAATTTGGATGTAGCACAAGGTCTTAACTGTGAATGATAGGCAGCGCAGCTAACTGCAATGTTTCACCTTAGCTGGTTTCAGAAAAACAAAATTAATCTCAGTCCTAGTCTTTCGGTCATTTTGTTCTCAGTTGCAAGACAAGCAGCAAACGTGTCATGCTTTGTTTCTAAAATCTGATAACCACAGTACAGGAACAAAAAATAGCAGCGCAGCTTTCCCTGCAATTTCCAAGGAAAGAGACAAAACCTGATTTGTTCAGATAAAATCTCCCTACCAAAGGCTGAATTGCTGAGGATTTACCTGCTATCTTCCTAACAAATATCCTCTGTGAAATTGGAGTGTAATTTTTTTCCTAGGCTTTTTCCTGTTCCTTTTACTATTTTCTTCATCCTTCTTTTTCTATTTCTGAGTATGTCTATCCATATCACAAGTACAATAATTTAAAGAGCTGTGTACTTCAGGACAATTTTTGTCCATGGCAAGAAGCATTTAAATGAATGTGTTGGGGAGCCTTGTTCTCAGTGGAAGACTGGATATCTCACTTCTTCATTGCACAAAAATGATTTCCTAGGTTTTTGTACCTTACTCACATACAGTTATCAAATGTTTAAAATCTTCAGTCTGTATTGTTGCATTGATATAGAATTATTTCAAAAAGAAAATAATAATTTTTCACAAACGTGACCTCTGCAGTAGGGAAAAACAAACCAAAGCCAAACAGCATACAGAATGAGTTCCACTGCCTGCACTGGAGACATTTAACTAGGACTGTGACCTTTAAAAAAAGAAGAAAAAAAAACCCCAGCAGATGAAAAGATGGGAAGATGTATTGTGAATATGTGGATACCCTGTAGCTAACTCTGTATCTGGTGAACTAAAATTATCTTTTTTTGCCTTATAGGTTTTTTAAGTACTGGGGACCAAGCTGCAAAAGGCAATTATGGATTGCTTGACCAAATCCAAGCTTTACGTTGGATTGAAGAAAATATTGGATCTTTCGGAGGAGACCCAAAAAGAGTTACTATTTTTGGATCTGGGGCAGGAGCTTCCTGTGTCAGTCTCCTGACACTCTCTCACTATTCAGAAGGTAACAATCTTCTGAGCAAAGCACTTTTTTTTTAGACATTATAGTGTAACGAAAATGGCCATATTGAGTAGGCTGAATTAGAATTACATGAGGTCTATAATTTTTGTAAAATACCTACTAGCTAGTGTTCTGGGTTTGTATTAGTCAAAATAAATATTTTTATATGAAGAATTAAATGCTATTATAGCAGAAATTTCATGCAACAAATGCCATAGGCAATATACTTTTTCTAGCTGTATCAACAGTCGCCACTGGCTCTTCTATCAAAGAATTTGCCGTAATTAAAATAGAGAAGGGCAGTGACCTTCATTTCTTACAAACTCTTGTCTGCACTTCCAACATGCATTTAGATACTTTCCTTGCTTAATAATAACATAACTCAACCTTATTAAAAAATGTATTTAACTCCCATAAGTACTCTGTGATCCCACACAGAGTTTTTAAGATTTTGGTAACTGTTTGAGCTGTGGGATTTCTACCCTCAACACCTCACCCCCCACTCCCCACCTGCCCCCCCCTCAAAAAGAAAACCCAACAAGAATCTACAGCACCAGTACTGAACCATAGATATTCCTGGTGATAAGACCAAATCTACAAAGAATTTATAAAAGAAGACAAGACTAAAATATCTATTGTATTTATAACTGCATGCTACTTCTACCCCATTAAAATAGACAGAAATCTCTGACAGAAGGCTAAGCCCTAGCAAGCAGTTGCAGTAGGGTGGCTGGTAAATACACCCTACTTGGAAATACATAGAATTATGCCTGACAATTCAGTCTATTGATACAAATAGGGTGCAGTGAGTAACTGTTGAGTAAGCCATGCCAAAATCAAGCAGATGGAACCATGAAAAACTTAAGTAATCGCATCATTGAAATTTTGTAGTGTGTGCGGTAGGTAATCATCACAAAGGTGTATCAGCCACAGCCAGTTTTCCCATAAATGCTTCAAGGTCTTTAACTGGTTTTGGAGCTGTTGCTGTCTTTGACATTTCAAGAGCTTGACAGTAGAAGCCATGTGCAGAAGAGGCCCAGGCATTTTAGTTTAAGTAGAAACCAGGCCATTTTAGTGATCTTACCAGGAAAAAACAGATGGGGCAGATTCACCAGTAAGCTCCAGTTGCTTTTCAGTGCTCTGACACAAAGAAGCTCTTCAGACTGGGTCTTTCATCTCTCTTTATATTAGTACATAGAAAACAACCAGAAAGCACTATTGAATCTCTTACTCTCTTCCGAAAAACATAAATATATTTTAATTCAACATATAGGCAGTGCTAACACACACGCACACAAAAAATAATAATAATAATTAAAAAAAAAAAAGGTAGAGAAAAAATTATGTCAGAGTAGAAGACTCAACCTATTAAATTGATTTTAGCAGGGCAGATTTTTTCAAATTATATGATGCATGGCTTCTGTGACGGAAATGAGAGTGTGTAATTTTCATTTGACCTTTAAACTACTGAAGAGCACATTTATGAGACTCATTTACATGGTGAAGAGGATATGATTGCTTGTAGCTGCCACTCCTTTAAAGAAATTTTTACAGGACTACCACTGTGCTAAAGCCAAGGGACTTCCATTAAAGATGCAAGAAAACTGCAGTACAAGCATGAGTTTTGTTCTTGAAACAGTAACCTGAAACCTTCATGCTTTTTGTGTGTAAGCATCAAGAACAAGAGAGGTTTCAATTAGTAGCCTATTAGAGATACTATAAAAAGGGAGGAGTGAGTAGATTATATGGAAATTGAATTGAAATTTATTTGAAATTTAGGTATATGCATCCTTTAGTTATTGTATAATCAAAGCTTTCTTCACTTAGTGAAAGCTGCTTTTAATTTTTTTTTTATTTTTTTGAAATATATAATTGGATTTGCATTTAAAAAATTTGCACCTGCAGGTTTGTTCCAAAAGGCAATCATACAGAGTGGAACAGCCCTGTCCAGCTGGGCAGTGAACTATCAGCCTGCCAAGTACACTCGGATATTGGCAGATAAAGTGGGCTGCGACATGCTGGATACCACTGATTTGGTTGAATGTCTTCGAAATAAGAATTACAAAGAACTCATTCAACAGACCATCACTCCAGCCACGTACCACATTGCCTTTGGGCCTGTGATAGATGGAGATGTGATTCCAGATGACCCTCAGATTCTCATGGAGCAAGGGGAATTCCTTAACTATGATATAATGCTGGGCGTGAATCAAGGGGAAGGTTTAAAATTTGTGGACGGCATTGTAGACAATGAAGATGGTGTTTCCCCCAATGATTTTGACTTCTCCGTCTCCAATTTTGTGGACAATCTGTATGGTTATCCAGAAGGGAAAGATACACTGAGAGAGACCATTAAATTCATGTACACCGATTGGGCAGACAAAGAAAACCCTGAAACAAGACGGAAGACCCTGGTTGCTCTTTTTACAGACCACCAGTGGGTTGCTCCAGCTGTTGCTACCGCTGATCTGCATGCCCAGTATGGATCTCCAACATATTTCTATGCATTTTATCACCATTGCCAAAGTGAAATGAAACCCAGCTGGGCTGATTCAGCTCATGGTGATGAAGTCCCTTATGTGTTTGGGATTCCTATGATTGGCCCCACAGAACTGTTCAACTGCAACTTTTCCAAGAATGATGTCATGCTCAGTGCGGTAGTTATGACGTACTGGACTAACTTTGCCAAAACTGGGTAAGTTTGACCCCCAGCATTCCTTTTTGTTGATAGCATACTTCTAAAATAGTCAGTATCCCATTGCAGTGGCTTCAAACCCTGATCTTGCAGTAGTATTACAGCACTATTTGCGTAAGACAGAGGGTAACTGGGGCTTATTCATATTTAATAGATTTTCAATTAGTGTGTTCCCTCAAACTATTTTCTTTCAGTAGCTCAGTGAGAATAATAATGCACTGTATTTTTGATTCAAAAAATAGGGCAATTATTAAGACAAAGCATGTCTCAGAGAAAAGGCAGCTCACTAAGATACTGAAAAATCAGAAGCAACATGTCTGCTACTCGAGGAAGGAACTGTCAGGCAGATAGCACTTATCTGCTACAAAAGAAAGGAAGTTCTTGTTTTTAGCGACCTTCACAGGGATGGGGACTCAGGGAGGAATTGGAACAGAAAGGCAGACACTGGAAAGATTTTTCCCTCTGAGTGCTATAATAGCAATAATAAGTACTTGACTGGAATGAAGAAGAGACTCAGATACAAATTTTCCTTTGAGAAGGTTAAAAATTTAAATTAATTCTGCTTACGAAACAAAGACATCAATGTTTTGCTGAAATAGAGTGGTAAACATCAAGGAAAGAACCCTCAAAGCAGCTTAATCTGTGAGTGCTATTAATAATTTCTGTCCTCTTCCTATAGCATTCCTTTAAAGAGTATTGCAGTGTTTTACTTGAGCAGCAAGGGCTTTTTTGTTAACCTTGAGTCTCCAGTACTGAATTAAAACAAAGATACTTGTGGCACAAAAGAGCTGTAAATCTTTCCAATGAATGTTTAATGGCAGGATTGGGCTCTGGAAACTGCAGCTTTACTGCACTGCAGTGAATGGTATGCAGCTATATAAGAAAAATTCAGAGATGCCTAGTGCGAAACACTCAGAGGCTTCAGCAGCTCTTGCAGTCTTTAATGAATCCAAATGACGTTCAACGGAGGGAGATTTTGCAGTCTTAACAAAAACCTCAAGCATGAATTGAGTAAAAAACAATCAAATGCTTCAGGATAATTTACAGAAAAGAAAGCTTTTGTTGCACTGCACTTTAGGCAAACAGGTACTTTTGCATGCAGAAATCCCACAGTACTGCAATAATAGTGAATGAACTGTGGAATATTTAGATGTATTTGGCAACAAGAAGTCATCAGTACTAGGGTGGGCAAACTTTGGGATTAAAGCTTGGTTTATGGACAGAGAATGCCACATGCTGGCTGTACCGCACACTCAGAGAGTGTTTATACCATCAGTCTGTCTTTATTTTTATAGATGAAGTACCACATATACATAGAGGACTCCAGATCCTCACAAATATACATCATTGGAATTATTATGGAGATGCAAGTTCTCTACAGTCTCACTAGTATTTACAATTACTTTATGACTATTCCCTGTAGACTAAGAAGTCATATTTAAGAAATTTTTTAAGGCTGACAGGAGCATGTCCCAGTCCCAGCTGCCACCATTACTCAGAATTGCAAGCACTTTCCAGCTGTTGCTACTTGAAAGCTAATTTCAGCAGGCTATACATGCCATCACCCAGTTCTCTGGTTATAAACCCATTGTTATACTACACCTAAAGACACAACAGGTGCTTTGGGAGAGCCATTAGTCATTTCTGAAACTTCAGCATTGCTGATGAGACAGGAATGGGCTATATCTTCTATTACAAACTTGCCCCTTTATAGACTGTCTGAAAGGTATGTCATTAAAAATAACCTCTAGCTGTAAAATTTCAGTTTTTACAATGAAGGGAAAAGAACAACACAAGATGCATTACCTTGCTGTTTTTTTTCTTTGTTTATATAAACAATGATTAATTGTTCTGGATAGTACAAGAGAATATTTGGAGGAAAATAATATTTTAAGATTACATTTGCTCTGCATGTCTGATGTCCCCAGTGGAAAAGGGAAGGTTGTAGCACCTCAAGCCCAAAGAAACAGGGGATGTATCTGGGGTGACTATTCTCCTCTCTACCCTCCCACATGCAATCTGGAATCCATGTGTCCACTCAGGTCCTCCAACTCTCAAAAAATTGATAAGGTTCAAGACTGCATTGTTGGGTGCTTTGTTTGGGGTTTTTTTTTTCCCCACCCTTTTTTAAATTGATCATTTCCCATCCTTATTCTGATAGAACTTGGTTTGCTTTGTGTTTGTACCCATGGCAACACATATGAAAAACCTGTTAACTGAAAGATTTTATTATTCCATGTTTCCCTGTAGGTGATCCTCAAACATTAAAACTGCAGATTTATTTATTTAATTTTAATGTCTCTGAGACTTTTCCAGTCTTGATGACTCTCCCACAGAGGCTGCATCCAGGTACTTATTGTGTAATTACAGCTCAGGTGGTGCATCGTTCTGATGGACTGTGCTGGGCTTTTGACCCACAGGCCACCCGCTGCTAAAAACCACCCATTGTTTAATGGGCCTACTGCCAAGGCTGGGTTGGGAGGGCAGGTCAATCTTGTAAAATCACTAAGTGTCAAAGACACAGTACAAGGCACAGTGCTTTTATTGTGTTTTACTTCGAAGTCAGTTACTGAAGCTAGCAAATAGGAGGTGACAATTAAAGTGTTTAATGACAGATGAATCGTGCTTGAAATGAATACCTGGAAGTTGCGTTTTGCTAATCCTCCATTTTCTACCTTGCTATGATTTTTTTTTTTTTTTATTGCATTAACAGTCATTTTGGCCTTTTCAAAACTATGTTTCTAACGTGCCTTAGAAATAGGAAAGCAATTTGTTACAGAGTAGGTGTGAGAAACTACATTTGGGATACAAAAATGACATGAAAATACAGCTTCTGATTCCACTATGTGCAAAATTATATGTGAGAGCTTCATTAAGAGGTGCATTTAAAGCTTCAGTCTGCTGCCAGTAGTACTATCCTAACTGTAATGGTAATTTTATGTGCTCAAATGTTCTGTTAGTTAGGGCCATGTCACATCCTTTGCAGATACATTAACAGGAGGAGAGTGAACGACATGAGGGGACGTGTGCCAGTCCTTCACAGATACTCTGACAGCTACACTCTTGTGAAGAAGGATTTGAAGTTTCATAGAGTAGATACGAAGCCATACTTTCATAAGAGGCATCTATTGGGTTTCTAAAAATTACCCTCTTTTGAGGAGTTACAATACTCTATTTTTGCTCCCATTCATCCAGCTCTACCTAAGTCGGTGATGGGAAAGATAAAGGCCTAAAGGATATATCCTTGTTTTCTTTGTAATTCAGATAAATACTCCTGAATTATTTTACTACCATTGATTCTGAAGCAAAAACCTAAATGAGTTATGAAGGATATCTATGTTTTATATTCAGTTTGGCTTTCCAATAGAAGACACAATTAAACTTACAGTGATTAAAGTGTATTTTCAAATCAATTCTCTGTGAACTCCTTTATGAGGCTGTTGCATTTCTTTTTGATATTTTTGTCTGAAGAAATAACTGTCTCCAATGGCCAATCTGTGTTAGTCAAACATAACAGTGTACTTATGGTTTGCTTTCCTTAGTAGTTATAATAGCTGACTGGGAGCATGGCAACAGTGGGACCTGGTGATAATTGAGGAAAGGAGGTAAGGGAAAATATGCTTGTGTACCAGTGCTTCAGGCAGGAACGGCTATACCATTGTTAATGTTGTGACACCATGAAAAATCAGTGGAAGCATGAAGAAATGCCACACAGTTTTTCTCTCTCTTTTTTTTTCCATATGGAAAAAAGAGGACTGCTGAAACAAAATAAATGATCAAGGGGCCTTTCAGTGTCTTGGAGACAGATTCAATATGTAACTGTTAAGACATTTTGCTTTCCAATGAAGTTAGAGAATGACACAGAAGAATAAAACACTTTAAGTGCGTTAACATAACAGTTCCATTGTCCTGAGTGATAGTTAATGCTGTTGCAGAAATAGTTAAAAAATGAATGGTATTTCAACATGTTATATGGAATTCAGGATAAGAGAAAACTTCTTAAGATTCCCCATCATTCTTCCCATGCCAGTATCACCAAATATGAAATACTCATATGCCCTCCAGGTCAGCTACTGATTCACCTTGTGAACAGGAATGTGTGTTGCTCTGCAGTCAGCATCCATCGCAGACACATTTACTTTATATTACCTGAGAAAAAAAATCAATGCTTTGAATGTACATTTGTAGCCCATGAGGTGTGAATTAAATGACAATAAACAGCAACATGATAAATTGAGCAAAATCAGTGCAGACTGAAAGTGGGGAAAAAAAGTGATAGGTGAAATCAGATGATTCTGCACATTAATAAAAAAATACCTTAGTTAAGACAAGACAGACCATCATATGACCTTCTGTCATATGGAAGACAAGTTCAGGCATTTCATGATGGGGCTATTTTTTGATGGAGACGCTGTTTAAATTGAATTCTAGAGGTGGTGAAAATAAATAATCAGAGCAAAATGAACAACAATAATCATCAATTTTGTTCTAGCAATAGAATGAAGCAAAAAAGGTCTCCCTCCCGACTAGTAGGTTTGGGAAACAAGTTATCTAGTACCTATGAGAGCCATTACTGGAAGAAGTACAGAACCGAAAATACATTATTCAGATGACATTTTTATCATCATGATTGCAGTGTGTGTTTAAAGGAAGGTTTTCTAGCGGCCTTTTGTTCCATAATTACACACTTGAGCCTCAAGAATGTCCACAAACATAAAGGTGATATGAGAGGCTAAAAAAAGCAAAAGGAAATTTGAAGGTAAAGTAACAGATCAAAACATTTGTCAAACAGCTGATTCGACAGAAGAAATGATTGTATGTATATCTATATTTTATGCCTATCTGTAATACTGGAAAAGTGTTCATAATAGGATAAACTGCCCAACTACCCAAGAAAAAGACTTAACGTCATAAGTTTTGTAACCTTACGATACTATGAATTGTCTCCAATGTACATAGGAGGAGGGCCAAGGAAAGTAAAAATCCTCTTATTTATATCCACTGAATATTTTTGGTAAATTATCATTAGTCTGTAAAACCTAGATCCATGCATTAATAGATCCTCTATTTAGGACTGGACTTAGTTATTCCATTTTTTGGTGAAAAAAGAATCATTTAGATACCTAACCTCCAAATTCAGAGAGAATATTCAGACCGTGTATTCAGTTATTAAGTGATCAACCCTGGAGTAGATGCCAATGGTAGCGTTCTGATACCCTCAGCAAAAAAAATGACTTGTCTGTAGGACTGGCTGATTTTTTTTTCTGTTCCTTGTTTCAATGGACAGCTTCGTGCCCACACACAGCCATGTAAACAAATCCTGAAATACAAGACTAGCCTCATGTATTGTAATTTTCTCTCTTGTGTTTGGAGGAGGTGGCAGCATAATTGCCTATTCTTAATAGGTATAGTTAAAAAGGAGAGATGGAGGTAGAGAATGGAATAAGGGGAAAGGAAAGGGAGGTTGATATGTACTTGTTTTGTAGGCTGTTTGTAGGGGAAGGGAATGCTAATTTAAAAAATGTTTAGTTGCTAAAATCATCATCTGCTGTCATTTTTATAGGGCCAATAAAAAAAAAAAAGAATTTTAAAATAGTGCATGTCCAGCTTGGCTCATTGAAATGAGTGCTCAGCTTCTTCATCTCCTGTACTGTGTATCAAGCGCAACTCGTTTACATGAGCTAGCTTAATTTATACATTTTCTGTAGGACCCTCTCCAGAGTCTTTTGTGCTGTGAATCAGAACAGCAAGTGGAGAGAACACAAGATGGATTTTGTGCTGTAACTCTTGCAGGATTTTGAGCTTCTGACAAGAAAAATGCTTTGCATTTTGATAATCTTGCTGATTTTTAATTTGCTTTAGAATTTATGTATTGAACCCTAAAGTACTGTAGTAGCAGATATATTGAATTGGGCCAATATCTTCTTGTCTGGATTTGCCAAATCTTTCAGTCTGTTCTTTAAAAACAAAAGAAATACTTATTTCCTTCTTGAACGCATGTTAGAATCCTTCAAAGTAACAGCATACTTCTGCTGCTGTACTACCTGGAAGTGGATATTACTCCTCTAGCTTCAACTAGGATGAACAATTACTAAGCAATTATCTTTTTGTTCAGAATTAATACAATTTGGCTAGCTATTACTACATAAAATGAAAAATAAATTGATAAATAGATAGATAGATAGATAAATGAAATAGCCACAGTTCTGGAACCCCTAGTTTATATCTGATTGAGATGGGAAAGATTTGATACAGTATAATATAAAAAAAACCCCAAAACCAAAGCACCCAAAAAACCCACAAACAGATAAAACCACAAGCATAAGTAAACCAAAGTACCAGAATTATATAGAAAAAGAATTCTTCCTTTCACTCAAAAAAAGGTAAGATAAATTGTTTCAGGTAAACAGATGAATAAAGGAATCATAAGATTATTAAAGTCAAATTACCAGTCTGGTTTAAGAACTAAGGACTAGCTCTTTATGAACAGCAAAGGAATGCTAAACTAGGCAATCATGTTCTTGAGCTTTTGAAAATGGAAAAAGAAAACAACTAAGATGCTTTAAAATCTGTAGTGGTGGGTCTTGGTATTCCCGTAACATACATAACAGTACATTGGAAGAAAAGGAAAACATTAGAATAATTTTCTCAGGAAATAAACTAATGCATATGGGAATGGAAAGCAGAATGGAAAGTTCTCAGGGTAATGCATAGAAAATGAATCACGTACTCTCAGTATAATATATCACAGAGTCCCAGGAAATATTCTTTGCTGCAAAAGAGGATTCAAACTTATGCACAGCAAAATATTAAGTTCAGTATTAGTAATTTTAAATTTCTGTGTTTTTTCATGCCAAAAGGAAGTCATATTTATGTAAAGTTTACCAAAATTATAAGGATACATAGATATTAACCACATTTAAATGCATTTTGTGCCATTGGTTTGTCTTTATTCTGAACCTATAAGAAGAAAAGAAAAAAGAAAATATGGGAAAAGCATAATATCATTAAATATTTGGGTTACCAGTTTTGAAATTATCTCTCATTAGTGTACTGCTCTTATCTCTACTACTACTTAACTACTATAAGACTTGTTGATCTCAGCTAATATATTTCTCATCCCTACAAACTGGGACAGAATTAAGGCTCACTGTCCTACGGACATTAAAAGTAGTTATTTAGTAGCAATGAGCACATGGAACTTTCAAGTAGTAATCTGCTAATGCAAACGATGGAAAGATTTGCGACATACAAATACTTCAAAGGCTTTTCCCTAAAGCAGATATTTGAACAAAGAGGGACTAATAGCTCAGTAAAGGAACACATAGAGGAATAGTTCCTGGTTACATGTATTAGCCCTGCTGCTTCATGTTTTGAAGTTTTTTATGTAATATACACAGCTGGTGTAAAGTCTTATGGTCACTCGGACTTCCAACGTTGCCATGGGGATTAGATGCCCATAGTTACTACTTAGAGCAGTGGAAATAGTAGCAGCTTAAATGAGAAAGTTAATGTCAAACCTTGAGAAGAGCTGAACCTACAATTTCCTATGGGGAAAGGTAGGTAGTACCTCTCTTACGACAGCTTTGGAGTATGATGCTGAATCACAGAACTTTAGATGAGCTTTTGGGAGCCGAAACACAACCCTTTCTCCGATTTCATGTAAAAAAACATTACAATGTCTGAGATGCACTGTACAGTAAGTAATTTTTCTTTTGTTTATTTATTAACATCTGTTTTTAAGTTACGGAGGTTTTCTTAGCTTCTGTTTTTAGGTTATGTTAATTATCAGATAAACCGTTAACTAAAGGATGGGGGGGGTGTGTTTTTTGCTTTTGTTTGTTTTTTTTTTAATGACTATAATACTGCCTGTTTTTATTTTTGTAGAGATCCAAACCAGCCTGTTCCACAGGACACAAAGTTTATCCACACAAAACCCAACCGCTTTGAAGAAGTTGCCTGGTCCAAATACAATCCTAAAGACCAGCTTTATCTGCATATTGGCCTGAAACCCCGAGTTCGTGATCACTACCGAGCAACAAAAGTTGCTTTCTGGTTGGAGCTCGTACCGCACCTTCATAACCTGAATGAAATATTTCAGTATGTTTCCACAACAACTAAAGTCCCCCCTCCTGACATGACATCATTTCCCTACGTGACGCGTCGTTCTCCTGGTAAATTGTGGCCGGCCACCAAACGCCCAGCAATGACACCTGCCAACAATCCCAAACATTCAAAAGACACCCATAAAACGGCTCCGGAGGATACGACAGTTCTGATAGAAAACAAGCGAGATTACTCCACAGAGCTGAGCGTCACCATTGCTGTGGGGGCATCCTTGCTGTTCCTCAATATTTTAGCTTTTGCTGCGTTATATTACAAGAAGGACAAGCGGCGTCATGAGACTCACAGGCGCCCTAGTCCCCAGAGGAACACAACCAATGATATCGCGCACATACAAAATGAAGAGATTATGTCGTTGCAGATGAAACAGCTAGAACATGACCACGAGTGTGAATCACTGCAGGCCCATGACACACTGAGACTAACCTGTCCGCCTGACTACACGCTTACGTTGAGAAGGTCCCCAGACGACATCCCGCTAATGACACCCAACACCATAACCATGATTCCAAATACATTAACAGGAATGCAGCCTTTGCATACTTTCAACACCTTCAGTGGAGGACAAAACAGTACAAATTTGCCCCATGGACATTCGACCACTAGGGTATAGCTCAGCCCTTCCCCCTCTACCCTCACAAGCCACTTGGAAGAAAGAAAAAACAAAAAACAAAAAAAGAAGAGGAAAAAGTTATAATACCATCCATTGAACACCTTGTCAAAATCTAAAGTAAAAACAAGTAAAAGAGAAGGACAGTCATTATTTTCTTACTGATCCTTCCTACAGAAACTCTGATGTTAAAGATCAACTACAAACCCTGTGAAATGTGAAAAGTGTACATTGCTGTTACGATACTGCTTTAAGATCTCAGCCACTTTGATTGAAAGTTGAGGCCAGAAGAAGTCACTTAAAATGGTGTTTTGAGTGTAACAAGCAAAGCAGAGTCTTCTGGAACACAGAGCCAGTGACTGTACAGGTGTTTTGTTTTTTTTTTTAATAAATAAAATAATAAAAAAAATTCTTTATGTGCCATACCATGAATGGCCCTTGTTAAAACAAAGACATCACCATGGGCTTTTACCCAGCATATGAAGCTGTAATCCAGATGGGGGAAATAGAATTTTATTATTAAAAACAAAAATGAAAAAAAAGAGGAGGACTGACTATGCAGTAAAATACGTATAGTTCTGTGCAAAGAGATGACTTGCCAGCCTGAACTATATTTAAAGGAACTTTGTAAAAATGTACATAGCTGTGAGTTTAAAAACAAACAAACAAAAAAAGAAGCTTTTATTGATGTTTTCAGTTTGAAAAGAGCTTTTAGAAAGATTGTGCATTCGGTTGTGACCTATGTGTATATACATTAGTCATATCACCTCTGTTTCCTCCAAGCCCAAAGGAGGAATTTCTTCTTAATTACTAGTGGTAAACAAAAACCATGAGTTTTTTCTAACATGTTTCATTTATATGAGGCCATGGTGTCATGCAGAGGATACAGTTGTCTGTGTGACCTGCGTATTTTCTCTTACAGGTTACACTAGTGCATGTTAAAGTATTCATAGGAGATTGTTGTTCTTTTCTGAAACTTTTTTTTTCTATAATTTAATTTTGTGTTAGCCTTTGTTAAATTGCAACACAGCAATGGATTGGAAAATGGAGAAAAAAGAAAAACACAAAAGAAAATAACTACTATTTTAAGCTTGTTGAACTGAACCAAGAAACATCCAATAATATATATTCAGAGTCCAGTTTGTAGTTCTTGGTTATTGTGATACATTAGGAAGAGTTTTGTGCCCTGACAAAGCAAAGAAAGCCTGTGTTTTGGTCAGCCTTTTCTGAGGAAAACTAGCTCTGTATTCACCAGCAGTTGCAGTGGAATCTCAGCTGAGAAAGCACCTTCTTAGCTTTGCTAAACAAAATAAAACTACAATTTGAAAGTGGGGAAATGGTGGGTTGGTTGGCTGGCTGTTCTTCAAAGTGTTCAGAAATGATCAGTGTGTAAAGAACTTCTCTGCCCAGTGTCCTGTTTTGTGCTTGAGAGCATACCTGTCAGAAAATACTTTTTTTGCTGATTTTTTACACAGCAGTCCCATAGTCTGTGAACATTATGGAGAGAGACACAGAGATGTCATGAGCTGTTCTGCATCTGAATAATACTGAAAATCCCAGAGTGCATCACTCTCAGGAAGGGCAAAATTCTTAGCCGATTATTCCCTTCTTCCCTTCCTTCAGTAGGAAACCAGGGGCCAGGCAGAGCTATCAAACAAAGGAACTTAGCAGTTTGATTCAAACAACTGATTTGAATGTGAAAAGCTAGGAATAAGTTATCGCAGATGAAGATTGCTTTATATTTTGTCTTTGAAAGTTACTCCATCATTGAGAGATAGTAACCAAAGATATTTGAACAAATTCATCTGCACTTGAACGTGATTATCCCAGATGTATTTTTTATTGTTAATTCACAACTAAGCTACATCAATATCATATGTCCCATAAGTATCTAACACAAGATGCCTTGTACTTCTTCTTGTTTTCTATGCTTTTTGTTTTCTAATAAAATGTCTCGGAATAGTCACCCCTACAAATAAAATCAAAGACAAGGTGATTCCCTGAGGTCTATTCAACTGCACAACTCCTTGTTGTAGCAGGCAGTAAAAAAGATTCTGAAGGAAAGAAATAAAAAGAAAGTTAATGACGTGATAAAAATGCAACATGTGGCTGATATAATCCTTTATCTGTAATAAATGTGCTATAAACCTGACCTGGATGCTCAGGTTGGAATGTGACAAAGCAACAACCCCAAAGTACAGCTAGTAGCAAATGGAAAACTGGTTTTTTTTTCACTGATCCATCACATAATGTTGATTAATGCTGACTCTATACCAGGCCATTTCCACCACCTATGTAATGCCTCAGCTGAGATGCAGCAGTTCATAACTCTTAAAAAAAGGTTTAAAAAAGAAAAAAAAAAAGAAAAAAAAAGAAAAAAGTAAAAAAAGGTAATGATGCTTGGCATCCTAATCAGTTGGGTATGTTTGTAATGTGAATTACAGTATTTGTTTAGTACTTCCAATTGTCTTCTGCTAGCAATATGTACAGTACTGTGTCAGGCTTGTGACATTTGGGTAAAAAAAAAGTTCCTGTAAGTGAATGATTTTAGCTTTTAAAAGGAATTACAATCAAGTTGATTTAATAATTTGATACATCTGGACTGATGTATGATTTATAGAGGGAACAGATTTATAGGGTCTTCATAGAATTCTATAACAATGATATCAAAATATACTTTGCAAACTGTAAAAGAAAAACAAAAGTACTTTCCCAGGCTTATATTCTTGACCTTAAGAGGCACACAGGGTTTAATGGTTTCTTCTGTTATTGTTTTGCAATTTTTTGTTTTTTGCCTTAAGTAATGATAGAAGATATATATGGCTGGACACATATGTATAAACTTTTCAGCAGCATTTTTAATAATAAAATATCACAGTATTTTCTAATGCTTTGTGCAAAGAACTACGTGTTCATCCTTTTGTGTAGAAAGTCTTTCAGAGGTGTGTTTTCTGCCCCATCTCCATTTCATTATGTAATGTAAACAATGCCTTGATACACAGTACAAAAATATTAAAGTAACAGAGGTTGCACTTTTAAGTTAGCATTGAGTTTTCATGGCTTTTGTAGTTCTATAAGCCTGCCAGTAAAAGGAAAAAAACTCAGACAATGAAGATATAAGAGAATAAGCTCCATATATTTATTACCCGTACGCGCTGCAACTCCCATTGAAGCAATGGTTTAATTGTTCTGTTGATATTTTCTGTGGCACTGGAAAAAAGCTTAGGTAAGCAGCTTCCCATATTAAGTGTATAGCTTAGCAGTTGAAAAATGTATCTTCCAAATTAAGGATCAGAATAATTCAGATAAATCTAATACATCCAGCCTCTACAAGTAAATATAGTTTCATTTTATATTTAAAATTCAGATAAACAATGAGTTTTGTTAGAAAAAAATATGTAAGAGTAGCCATATAAGTTACTCATATATATTTAAGGGATTTACATATATTGCAGGTATGTTAATATCATTCTTCCTTCAAAAGCTGAGTAAGTAAATAAGTTTGTTCTTTTATGCTGTTAAATTCCATTTATCAACCAGGTTTCCTTTCACTGGAAAGGTACATAGACATTTTAGTAATTTGAGCTGGGTATTGTTTGCTTTCTGTAACTATTCTGCTGAATAGAGGTACTAACAATAATGTTTGATGAATTTTGAGCATATTATTGAAGAGTATTTGCAAAAAGCAAATTCTGAATGATTCGTATCAGATTTCTGATACGAAGAATCAAGATTCTGAGATAGAAACATATTATGTGCCTACTGACCTAATCAAGCATCTTGAATTTTGAATATTGAATTTGTATATAAAGCTTTTGCAAATAAACTGCAGATTTAGAATTGTTCAGCAAATATGTTTTAATTACAGGTACACATTGAAATTCCACAGCTTGCTCTGAGATAATTCATACACAAGAAAGGGGTTACAGTTGTGTCATTTCTGTGAATTGTTCACCTTAAATTGCTGGGTGAACTCAATAAATTACCACCTTTTCAGTTAATCAATTTCACATTAAAAAAAAAGAAAAGCTTCAGAAGTTTGTTCATGCCAACTAAATATTGTGTTGTTTTATTTCTTTACTGTCTGAAATATAAATCTGCAGATTAGTATGTTCCTATTTTGACTTTGCTAAGAGTATGACAATTTAATGGTATTTAATATCACATAAAAATCATATGAAATAATACCATGACAATTACGTGCTTGTCTCAGATTTGTAGTTTTACATTTGTATTATTTAATTATTGTCAACTGTTTCTCGTATTTTCATCTACAGCTGTTTGACATCACAAACCTCATCAGCCTGAATCTCTCCAGAGGCCATTAGCAGCTGGTAAAAACTGGGATTTTCATCCCACTAAAAATTATGATATTATGTATTTAATATCATAATATGTTAAAATGCTTCTCAGCACCTCAAATGAGCCTGAAAAGCAACATATTAACCTTTTATTAATGCAAATGAAAAATAAGGAAGGGGTTTGGAAATGTCTAAACATCTTGTTTGAGCTGTAGCATAATAAATAACATTTCACTTTGGGGTGAAGTTTTGATTCAAACCATTTTGTTTGGTGTTCCACTGTGGCCACCAAGGTCCTCACTGTGTCTTCTAAAAGTTATGTTTTAAGGAAGTTATGCTTTCTCCGTCTTTTATAGCCCATCCAGACTACGTTATCCAAATTTTACTGTGGTAAAGAAACCCAGATCACTCAGGCATGATGTAGACACAATCCAGTCACAAAGTCCAGAGCAGAGAAAGAATTTTTTGTAAACCAAGTGAACTGCAGCTCCCCTGAGACATAGTGGTAATTAAGGAGAATATGCATTAATATTCCAACAATCCAAATGTAAACTAGGCATGTAATAAATCAGGTCTATTCTATTTTTTTCAATGGAAATTTGACAAATTTTTGCAATACCTACATTTTCCTAACTTCATTTTCCACCTGTTCCCCACAAAGAACAGCAAAACATTTTCAGCCAGTTCTAGTCATTTCTGCAATATCCACTTATGTAAATGAGAAATGAAATAGATGACATCTTTTTGTTTTCCCTCCTACATGAAGACCCTCAAGTACTGAAACCATAAGAAGTTCTTCCTCTACTGCCTTTTATCGGATATTGTAGGTTATCCAGATGCTTCAGAGTCGTCCCATTCTCGAGAGCCCAGATTTAAATAAAAGGGAAAAGCCAAACACAGAACTGGCATATACTAACTTGGACTCAGACTGGACAGCAGAGTTATGTTTCTCTGCAACAGCCAAAGATACGGCACAAAAATGTAGTGAACTTTATCTACATTTTATTTAAAAAATGCTGTATTTCTAGAGAACGCTTTCTCTTTCTTCAGCTTTTGATGTCTGATGTCATGCTTTCTGCTGTACCTAACTCACAGCCCTCACTCATTTCATGTCATCTCGTATCTTTTATCGCTGGTTCATCAGATACTTCCTCGAGAGGTACAGATGTGTTTTCATGTGGGTTTTTTTTCTGTCATAACAGTTAAGTTTGGCCCCAGATTTGTTCCATTCCGTGCTGTATGACTGTGAGAGTGTATTCTTCATCTGACATTTTCCTTGCTGCTTTTAGTGTTAAAAAAGTTCCACTGAAGTAGTATTTACATGACAGTATTCATCATCCTTGAAATGCATCAATCTCTATGGCTGTCGGCACTTTGTGCCAGCCCAACAGCTTTGGTTTGATGTAGTGTATGTCTTAGTGGGAAGTGTCAGCTTGGAGCCAGGTTCTCCTGTTACTCTGCAGTTTATATTATTGTTATTACTCACTGTTGGCATTTGTTTCTTTTCTATATTGATCTTTAATCAAGGATAAATTAAATTAGTCATTCTATTCCACAGCAAGATTTCTCAAACTCTAAAAGGTCATTGTTCTTAATTCTTGTTTTGATACAGCTAATTACACTGTACCATCAAAACATAAAACCCTTTTAAGCCATTCATATTTCCTGATTCTCCCATCAGTGCAAACTAATAGTGGGCTGGCAGTTAGCCTTGTATGACAAGAATTCATGGTATACTGCCTTCCATTTGGTGGGGACTTGTTTCACATATCTGGGGAAAAAAGGACAAATACCGTTTTCATGCATCAAAAATTCATTACATCATGTGAAAGGTAAGCAGGACCTAAGGTAAAATTCATAGAAGCTGCCAATAGTGAGGAGCACGTTGTAGTATCCTGCACTGGTGGTTATTTTGTAAAGGCAACAATTTGCAGGTCGATAGAGAGCAGCTGCGTGAGTGCTTAGTACACTTCAGTCACTGGATATCTGACTTCAGAAGCTAGAGTGGAATTTGTGGGTTTCAGGAAATGAAGATGATATTGCAAAAGTATTTTTAATGGAGTTTGTGCTTTCAAGAATGCCTATAAGCAGCAGCAAAGAAACTGCAGAAGAATGGTTTAAAATAAATAGGGGTCAAGTGCAAATTGTTTCTAAATGAATTCGACAGAAGAAATATGATACAGTGTGATATGATACGACCTTAAAATAATGTGATGGATTTCTTCTGTGTGAAGGGCCAACAGAAAAAAGGACAAGTATCTCAAAGGATACATTTTTACAGGGACTAGTCAAATGAAATCACTGCAGATAATGAGATTATAATAGGACTTTGAACAGAAATGTTGTGTCATAATGCTATACCATATGGATTTAGATATGTTGAACATAATCTACAGTGCTCATCTGGGTATTGAGAAGTATAAAATTAGATCCCAAGATGCCCTACTTTAGCCAGACAACAGTGCTGCCATGGTAGATAATACAGCAAAGTGAAATGTGCATTTGTGTCAGGGAATGACAAAAGAAACATTCAACTCATTTTATTCCAAGAAAGGCAAAGTGCCAGACTCAATAAATAGGGAATAATGACAGTACAAGCCAGGCACAGGGCCTGCCTGGAGAACCATCTTGCATGTTTTGGCCAACAGAGGGATTGTGCTCTAAATCTGTTTTTTTCCTCACTTTCCTGGTGGGGGGGGACATGGAAAGGGAAGGTCCCTGGAATATACCGTGTTCCAGTAACCACTGGCCCTTGAGCTCTCAAACATCACTGACAACTGATCCATGTTAGAAGTCCCTCTAAGCTGGAGCTGGGACCAACAAACAAAGAATAGGAACTGTTTGCTTATTACTAGCTTTTTTTTCTCTTCTCAGTGAAGGACAGTCAGGAAGAAGTAAGGTAAGAAGAGCATGTGCTGCCAGCTTTCCCCAGTACTCGGGGAGAGCCAGCCGAGCTCCTTACTCAGTTTTCAGTAGGGCTGCCAGCTGCAAACAAGGCACTGGAGGCACTGGAGGAGCAGTGGTCAGTGAGAGAATTGCTGAAGATGGGACAACAGTCGCTTGCTGAGTTGATTTGTGAGGCTTGAATGCCTCTCTCTGCCCCATTATAATGGGCTTATTAAAAAATTTCTATGCCGCTCCCCAGACTGTAGATTCTGTACCATTAATTTAGCAGAAAGTAAGAACGTGATTAAAAATTAATCAAATAAAAATTTCATTACCAAGAATTAAATCTCCAGCATGTGTAAGAGAAGTAATAATCAGTGTTGCTTGAATCTTGTGATCTAACTGCAGATGTGTCGTTATATCTGCAAATCAGACTTACAATACGAGAGTTTTGATGGAGGCACTAGGATAAATCATCAAGTGTATATGCACATAGTTAGGATGTGGTGTTTCGTTTGCAACAGCTCTATAAATTGCTGCTTCAATAAATAATATGTTTGAAGTTACTTACCTTTTCTTGCTGAATCTATGGGATGTGAAATAATAAATGCCAAGGACACATGGAACAACTGTCAGCAGCTCTCAGACCTGCAGCACACAGCTAAAGAAAAATGAAGACATAAGTTGCTGGAACTTCGGACAGCTGAGACCTATATTAGGAACCTGATCTTCTTCAGCTCCTGCTACCAGCACACCATCCAGATCTTACGTGTAATGAATTTTCCTGTGGCAAAGTGTTTCTTCCTCCAGAAGGCTGCCATGTAACTAGGGACTAACATGGATTGAAAACAAAAAATATTTCCTCAGGGTGGTGATAACATCTCGGTGACTGCCCTGACCTTTACAGAGCAGGTTTACAAACTTCCTTGGCACTCAGCAGTTTACCAATAAGAAATGTAAAAATTTATTCAGTCAGTACCATGTGAGAGAGAATACCAATCACAAAACAGAAATGCAGATAACTTCTGCTAGTAAGATCACTGCAGTTTAGAAGCACTTCAGCAATTCCCCAAAATCCTTATGAATCTGGCATATCACAATAACCTGGAGACCGCAGGTAATCCTGGAGGAATAGGTTAACGCTAAAAGCCACACATGTGTGCATTTGTGCTAAACTGACCGTAATTCTCCATTTTAAACTCAAGATCTGATCTCATCTTTATTTGTCACTTGGAATTATGTGGGTTTATGCCTTTTTGCGTAGTTGGGGAGTTTACATATTCTGAATTTGTAGAGTTTTACTGTCATCTTTGCTTTCCTTAAAAATAGAGTAATTAACAATGGGAAAATTAACACATTTTAGTCATCTCAATGACTGACTGAAGGACACAGTAAAGTTGTTGGAGAAACAACATGTTTGAACACACAGCTTTTAACAACTGTCAAATTCTTACTGATCTTTATCACTGTAAGTCAATTATTTCACATTTTCCAAATGATACCTTTATGAGGAAGTAAGATGGCAATGTCCCATTCAATTTCATGGGAACCGTTGCTTTAAGACTGAAGCAGGTGACTAATTATTACTTTCTGTATAGTTTTCTTTTCCAGCTGTTAAGAAAACAAAGTTAAGGTAGAATAGCATTTTTCTCCTTCTTGATGGGGTGGAGTCTCATCCAACTTGACATTTCTTAAGACTCTATTTTTTTTCCTCAGGAAGAATTTAGGAACTTATATGCAAACTGACTGAAAGAGGTAAACAAGAACATTTATCTTTTTTTTTAAAAAGTAGAAAATTTTAATTTATTAAAAAAACCCCAAACTAAACTGTATTGCTTTTACTTCTGGGATTATTATATGCCTCCACAACTTCAGCATTTGATTTCAGAGCAGTTTCTGCATTGCAAGCTTTGAAATGTTGTGAAAATATGAAAACAATATGATTTTATATGATATTTAGTTTGGGCAAAGAAGGTTTTTTGTAGATAGACCATTTCAGTTATTTTCATAGGCAATATGATGATTTATGTGCAAACATAGAAACTTTGTAGGAACTCTTGCTAACTGAGGGGTTTTTTTGGGTCTAGAAGTCTACATATTTAGATATCTGGGGTGTATTTCCACATCTATCTATATGTGCAGATATAATTATGAGATATATATATGTGGTTATTATCTGCTTCCTCGCTGCCAGTTTTCAGTGTCAGAAGATAAAAGCTATTTTCAATTAGTTACAAGTCACAGAATATGAAAAATACCAATGCATTTCACAGGTATTTTGGAACTGGTCCTTTTAAACACATTTTTTTTCCAGAGATAACACAAGCTTTTGCACAGAAGATGCACACACAAATGTAACTGAGGGAAAGGTGAGAAGATAACTTATCTTGTCTATTTTCACTCACTTGGTGAAAATAACTCTTCAGCTGCAATAGTTTTGTTGCAGAATCTAGTCCTCAGTTGTTTCTCAGAGAAAAAGAATGAATCCCATTCATCTGTGAAAAATGAGGTTAAGGAAATGTGGGTAAAAGTGAGTGATGCAGAATGGACAAAGCCGAGTCAGGAGGATGGCAGAAGCTGCAGAAGAAATGTGGCTGTTAACCAAGGACGCGTCAGGAGGAGCTGGGAAGTGATCGGAGCCTGGATCGACTGAACTCAGAGGGAGTTCAGAAGAAGAAAAGTATAAATCAGGAACCACGAAGAGAAAAGAATCAGAAAGCACATAATACTGAGAATAAAAGTTCAGAAAGTAGTGCACTGGACAAAGAAGTAATACTGGACTGCCAAGGTGTGTTTGCATTAATATATTTGTTTGGATCAGGAATATACTGTTAAAGGAAATCTCCTGATCCCCATTTATCAAACTTTCCTCACAAATTGCACTTTGGTGTGCATTACAAGCTATCTTGGAGCAGATGAGCTGGATTCCTTTTGCAGGTATATGCTGAAAGATATGATCTAGGAGTGCACCCCACGCCTCCAAGCAAACCACTGAGGTTTGTGGATGCGAACCCTTCTCTGACTCTTCCCCACAGCCCTGGCACCAGTCCTTGTCCCTCTTGTATTTAACAGGCTAGCAATTTAGCAATATGGCCTGGGGGTATAAAATGATAGACTTTTCCCACTGCATCAAGGCTAATTCATCCATTTACAAAACACTAATTTTTAAATTCTGCTCAACACTATGAAAAAAGAAGACAGCAGGTCCCACCATTGACTTTGCATAGCAGATTCTACTGACAAAACGGGTTTTTTTTTTCTCTTTTCCTTTAAATAAAGCAGGCACACATTTAATGCTAAATCTAACTCTGCTCCTGGTGGTTTAAGGATTCAGCAGTGCACTGAAATTTACTTGTTGTCCACTTTAGAACCTGAAATCTTTTGTTAAATGTGGGAAAATATGCACCCTTTGTATTACAGAGTACGTTCCTAACACTGACCTAAGATGCCAGCCACCTGCAGATGTTGGGAGCGGATGTATGCAACAAAATGTAAAAAAAAAAAAGTTTCACAACTTTAAAGGGCTTTTATTTTTTTGAATGCCTCATTTTATTGTAATCATTTTGCATTATCAAATCTAGGCACTGCCTAGCATAATTTTTTTATAAGCATTATTTTACTCACTTTGGTAGTTATTTCCATTACAAGATCTGGGAGGGAATGAATTATGAATTTCAGTGTTAGATTGCATGGTTCTTCCCTGCTTACATCTAAGTAAATATTACAGCCATTTATCACTCCACTCTGCAAAAAGAACAGATAAGTATGTTTTCTGGTCTCTTTTCTGTACCAGACATAGTGAGGATTTTCATGTCAGAGCTGGGCTTTTTATTATTTTAGTCATGGATATTCCAGTTACAAGCCGCTGTGTTAACTAAGAAGGGGACAGAGAAGAACACATGCTTTCCATACTTCCATGACAATTCTCATATCAGATCAAATGAGAGAACTCCTAGGATATCTCATCATGGACTGCAAAGGCTAAACTTTGAGATTTTCTCAATTTAAAGATATGCAGAAACATACCTTTTTCAATCCATAATTAACTTGCAACAGTCTCTTTCTGCAAGAACAAACGAAACAAAAAAACCCAACCCCAAATATGTACATATTTATGAAGGACAAAGCTATAGACAGCATCTTATATACTTGCACCTAATACTGAATCTGATCCACATCACGTGGTAGTCACTAGCCTAAAGACAGGTCTTCTGTGGTCTTCAGAAGTAAAACTTAACAGAACCATGTTTAAAATAGATTCTCCATGTTGAGTAAGATATAGATTAAGTTTGATTAAATTCAAAGTTTTTAAAGATGGTACTTTAAAATCTCATTTAATTTCTATTTTCCTCTTTGTTATCTATTGAATAATCATTAGCTTAAACTTTTAAAGGCTTTCAAGATTTCGTATACATGTGAAATCTTTAAAGACAGAATTTATGTAAAATCACCCATCAGTCTAAAGAATCAAAGTAAAACAGCTGTTTACATAGAGTTATCATGTTTTATATTCTTGGTGAAATTGCATGAATTAAAAAAAAAAAAACAAATCTATTGGCATTTGATAGAAAAGGGAATTTTAACCTAAAGTAATCGAGCTGCATTGAGGTTTTAATGCATTGTGAATGAGGGAGTCAGAACATCAAATTGTCTTGATTAAGGAAAGTGTTCTTTGTTTCATTTTAGCAAATCTATCTCTCCAGGCAAAATTTTAGGATTAAAGGGGCTAAAAGTGCAATTTGTATAGAGTAATTTCAAATCAAGCAACAAAATTAAACAGGAATATCCTCAAAACTGAGGAAAATATTTTCTTTATTGAACAGTTGAGTTATGTCGACTTGATCATTATTTCATTCTGAATATCTGAATCTCCCATGCATGCATAAAATTGTTTACTGCAATGCTTTGATCAGACTAATTTTCTCAAAACTGATTTTGAGGTATATTTAATAAAATAATTAGAAATGGTAATCAAATCAAAATAAGAACTGAGCAAGGTGGTTAGCAAAAATAAGAAATACTTGATGGTTTTTATCATGGGTATATGTGAAAAGTGTGAAGTATTGTAATACCTCACATAAAAGCTGAAATCATGAAAATTATTGTATGTTGGTAAAGAAGATTTGACCCTCAAACAGCAAAGTTTCTGCTGTGGAGATATTTTATTTTCTGAAGTTCTTTAAACATATCTGAGATATCTTATTTGTAGCCCCTGCGAACATATTAGCCATAGTAGAATAAGAATCAAAAGTATTTATATTGCATCTACATGTATAAAAAAACCCCCTCTAATAAAAAGGTAATATTTAGTTAACTAGAAGAAAAGCAAACCTATTTAGTTATTATACAACCTTCCAAGAAAATCAGAACTTCTGTATCTGGATGTCAACATAGTTGTTAGGTCTGCTTTTCATAACCCAATGCCCTATCACAATAAGATAATCTGAAATGATTAAAGCTCCTTATCTTTTAATCATTATGAATGGGAAGCAGATAATAACATTGTTTTAAAGAAGGCAGTGAAAAGAGTCTTTGTAAACTGAAAGTGGAGTTTGCAAACATGAAATGCAAAAGCATTCTCAACAGATGTTCAGAAATGTATGGTCCCATAAAGAAAATGCTTTTATTGCTGTTGAAGCATTTGGAAAACAGCTATTCTTTAATTCTCTCTATTCATAGCTTTTTCCATAGCACTTAATACCAACAAATCAGATGATCTGCACACTCAAATAGCTGATACTTAAATACTTCAGAGCACAGTGATTTGCAGAATTAGGAAACATAGATATTAGTATGACAGTCTTAGTGGTTTAGGAAATTGCCCCTTACTGACTGCTTCCTCGTTTAAAAATGAGCAAGATTATTGCACCAGGCAAGTGGAGTCCCTTCTTCCTGTTCCGCTGCTCAGGCTGGGAATAAGGAGGAAGACTAGAAAGCATTCAGCAGCTCAGGACTGCTCCATTCTGGTTCAACTGCAACCATCCTTCAAGCTATCTACACCTGTGAATAAAGAAATAGTTTTCCGATTTGTGCTCTATGTACCTTACTAACACCTAGCCTAAGAATCTAGAGTAATGGCAGAGAGAATGGAGAGTGTCACTGCAGGTCTGTCACTCTGCAGTCATTCAGCTGTCAGGAAGAAAAGGAAGAATGGAAAGACGTAAAAGGAGAGGGAACCCCAGGGAGAAGGAGCACCTATGGAGGAGGTAGGAGCAGAACACATATGGCACTGTGCTTGGAGAAAGAGATGCTGGAGCAGAAAAGATGAAGGGCTGTGGTCTAGATTTTGTAGAGCCAGAGATAAAACTGATGGAGAAATTGAGAAATGATTGACTTGGTGCTTAGGTAAAGAATTAATTTTCAATAATGAAAATTGAATTGTTAATGTAGATGTCCAATATTTTTTTCAGACTACTGTAAGCACAAAAATTTATGTACTTGCAGAAGGTTAAAAAAATCATATTTATGCCCAGCTCTGATTAAAACAGTGTGTTGCATCATTAAAGTCTGGAGGCTTTAAGACATAAGTGTATGCAGAGTGGGGCAAGAACCGCACCAACACCTGGACAGTTCCATGGCATTACAGCTCTAGTGGTTTTCCCCAGCATCAAGCAAAAAGAGTGATCCAGCAATGCACAGACTTCATCTGTCAGACCAGTCTGAGTGTGCACGGTCTTCAGCAGAGCAGGCTAGGCAGGCCAGTAGCCTTTCTCTATGATTTTCATACTCGGTAAATCAGTTTTCTAGTGGCCCATTCCACCAACAGTAACTAAAATAACCACAAGCACTTTTGGGAGAGGAATTGAAACTGGAAGTTACAGTCATGGACTGCCTGTATCAAGTATCTCTGAAGCAGCGTTGGGTGAGCTCAGTATTTGTGCTGAGATTTCACAATGAAAAAGAAACTGCTGTTGGGACAAGGGGTGAAGATACAAAAGAGCTATGACATAAAAACTCAGAATAGGTGAAAGCAGGGTTTATATTTACAGGGGTGCGATGATGGCCATGCATAACAAAGCAGAAGAATGAAATATAGTGTATGAGAGAGATCATGAGGGACATAAGTTAGAAAATATATACAACAAGATGACAAGACTAGAAATAAATAAAATAGCAACAGATAAACAATGGGGCTGAAAAAAGTTCTGCATTCTTTCTCTTATGTTTAGGTACTTGTAGAAATATTATGCAGAGGTGTGTAATCTCTGTGTTGTAAATCTGTATAATGTGTACATAATAGCTATAGCAGTAATGGGCAACAGAGGCTGGTGAAATGTAGATATTGTGAGAAGGTGCAAATGTAATAATATTGTGCAAAATGCATGCATTCTCACATTATAAATGATATAGTCATGTCAGTTCTGGCATTTTCTAGAACATACAGACTGTTTTGATTCTTTCTTCTTATATCTTCTGGTAGCATGTGGGCTGTAGTGGCATATGGGTAAGGTTGGTGAGTCCACAACTGCACAGTCTGAGTTTTCCATGGAAAAGGTGAGTGACTGCAACTAGAAGATGAGAAAGTAATTTTTTGTTCATTCTAGAAAATAAGGTACTGTGTTCTGCTCAGAGTTTTTCTTCTAAACATACAGAAGAATACCTTAATGTGTCTTCATCATCACAGTCCATTCTTTACTCAAGCTGTAGAACATTATAGTGTCTTCTACATTATCCACTACTGAAAGCCAGCTATTCCAGCACAGACTTTGTGAATAATAAAATTAGCATTCCCATTTCAAATATTTTTTTTTCCTTTCTAATACTTAGTTGTGGACTGTTTAGGTGGAAGAGGAAATACCCGGTTCCTGTTTCCTGTACTATATTTCATTTTGTCACTCTTCCGAGATCAAAAAAACCCCAAGATGCCAGATTCCTATCTTGCAAAGTGCTTCACCCACTAAGCTGTGCTATGTAACTAGTATTTAACTGTTCTGCCCTTCTTCCTCCTCTGCCATGCACACACATAGAGTTACGCATTTCACCTGAGCCTCGGGGGAGCCAGATAGAGATGTTGATAGATGTAGACTTAGGAATACATCCAGTGGCAGTTTGGACATAATGTACGTGACCTGGTTTGTCCTGGCTTGCTCGCTGTCTTCCCACCACTACTTCAAGGGACCTACTGGATGGGTCCTCAGGTGCTCCTTGGCCCAGTGCCAGGCCATGACCTGTGAGGTGCAAAAGCAACCCTTCCCTCTCACAACCATTTCTGGGAGAATTCATTGCCCTGCAATCACAGCTCTCATTTCAGTCACCTGGACGAGCATTCTCAAGCAGTCGAAGGTCTAACAGCCAGTGGAACAGTGAAACACTACCAGAGAGAAAGGACTGAATAAAGAATAACAGCCTCAAGTATGAAGAGGCACCTTTTGCTATGAAGACATGCCAATAACCCTGTGGTGGGCTGTCAGGTGTTCTCCTGGCCACAGTCTGTAGTTGAGAAAATTCCCCCCTAGCTCCCTAAGAGGATGAAAGCCATAATTCTTTAAATTGGGCTACTTTGAAAGTACCTTATTCTTCTCAGCCCCCCTCTTTTTATATTACATTTAAATATGTAATTCAGAATTAGAGTTAATTAGAGTTAACATGAAAAGACTGCAAGCATTCACATCAAAATTCACTCTTGAAGACAACTGATGTGGAAAGCGTTTCCCTTTGTTCACTCAGCTATCGTAACAGGTTTTCTCATACAAGGTCAAATGAGCACATAACATTTAGATATAAAGCCTGCAAGAGCTAGGTGCCCATCTGTGACTTTGGAAAGCACTATGCAATCTTCTGCAAAATTTTAATTCCACTAGTTCTTTAATCACACGTGTGCATATTGGTCTAAATCTCTTCCCTCTGAAACCAATAGCAACATTTCCACTGAATTCAACACTGCTGAACCAAGAATAATACTCATGCTTTCTTAAAAATAAGACAAATGCGTAGCAGTTGCTTTTTCATTTGTACACTGAGATCTTTTCTGTGTGTTTTTCCTCTCTGTTAGAAGCTGAAAAAAAAATTGCTGGTGTCATATTCTTAATACATTTGAACTTTACATTATCCATAGCAAGAAATTTACAGTTAAGATAGTATTTATCATGTATTTGCAGGATTTAGCTGCATGTGTCTAAAAAACATTCAGCAGTCAAGTTGTTTATTAAAAATATCACTAGAAGTGGTACTCACATACTAAGTCTCCAATTTTAAGTCATGTAATAGTTTGGGTCATAATTCATCACTGAAGATTGGGAGCAATGTTAATTATTACAAAACAACACCCAGTTTTACGAGCACCTCGCTAGATAAAGTACTAAAGGAATACCACATTCAGAAAAGGAAATGAAGCCCCAGGAAAAATTTTCTTTCTCAACGAGCTGTTCAGATTATTTCACTGACATCAAAGAATAATTTATTCCAGTGATAGCAAAATATTTTTTGTTGTTGTTAATTCATCAAAGTTTTTCTATTTATATAAGAAAGACTTCCTATTTAAACAGAACAGTTTTCCTATTTATACAGGAAGTCTCTTAGTTGGGTACCTATTCATAATTCTGACTTTTTCTAATTCATGGTAAAATGGGGTGACTGACGTAAGGGAAATAACAAAAATCACAACATTAGACAAAATACAAATCAAATGTCACTTTAGATTTTAAAATATACCTGCTTCTGTCAGTGTGTACATTTCACCATTTAGATTCAATTCACATATAAATAACATATAATTGTCTGTAAGAATTTCCTACTCTATTTTTTAAAAAAATTGATGGAAGGGGGAATGATAACATGATTGAATTTTTATTATACTAGAAAATTTTCACTGAATTGTATTCATATTGAAATTTTTAGTATATTTTTCCAGAAATAAAACAATAAAACTTGGTTATCTTTGAAAAATATGAAATCAGAGTGACTTTGATTTTTTATATTTTGTAAAATCAGCTTTCTATTTTTTAAACAACATAAGACATAAAGAAGGCCAAGATAAATGAACTAGCAATTTACTCAATTTACCCTGGGGATTGTACACAATCAGTAAATCATGCTCATTTGGCCCAAAGAGTTAAGCAACATAAATAAAAGAGTAGAATGTTGTACCAAAGAAACACAATTACACTCATAACAAGATTATTAACAAACCCACATTGTACCATGACTTACACACAAGTGCATTCTTAAAAGCTTCAATACAACTCACAAAAGAATAAAGGGGAAAAGACATGCAGCAGTTGGTGTATCACATCAAATTGTAGTTGAAAAATAAATTAGTTTAAGCCTCAAAATGGAAAAAAGAAAAATCATATATGAGATTATATTAATCTGAGAGTTGTATGTTTGCTTCAAAGTGAGCAAGGTGAGATTTTATTATTATTACTATTATTATTATTTAAATCTGCAATAAATAAATAATTGTCAGCGAAACAAGAATTTGAGTGTTTCCTATGTGACACTGGTGACACGTCTAGAAAAGTAATTGTCCTCATTAACTCGAGTACATTTTCACTTTATGCTTCTTATTTCACAGAAGAGGTTAAAAGGTGGGTTTGTTTTGATATGGACATTTATGCTGCAATATCATTTAATATACAAGCAGACAAAAGGAGCAAAGTAAAACCAGTTTGTGCAAGCAAGAGCACTATATCTTTTCTGATAGTGATATTGAAATGAATAAATCACTTCATTGAATTGAATGGAGCTTTGTCTAGTTATGGCAGATGAAGGTTTGTCACAGCAAGTCTTCCTTGCATGTTTTTATTACAGGTATCTTTTTCATTGTTGTTGTTATCTACTTACTGTTAATGAAGATAATAAAATTGCTTGTACTCTACTCAGTGCTTTGAAAGCAGTATAAACAAATGATTGAAAATGCTAGTTCCCATAGTACTGCAATTCTCAGATCAGTTTTTGCCCCTGTGTCATCACTGCCACCACATTTGTCTTAATTTAAAGATAATTTGGGATACTTGAGACAATTTTAGCTAGGCTACTTTCTCAGAAATGTATAGTTTACTGAAGCATAATAATCCATAAAAGTAACATGAAACTCAATTGACAGCTTGCATAGCTTTCAACAAGGATTTTTTTTTTCTTCCTTTTTTTTTTCCCTTCCTTTTTCATGGTACAAAGTCAGCCTGACCAGACATAAGGGCTACATTTGCCACATGTTTTTCTCTTCAGTTCAGCAGCAGTGCTGATATTATTTTGTATTTCTGGGGGTTTTTTACCTTTTCACTGTTACATAGCTATTCCTCTGTACTGTAATTGGCACCATGCATGATATAGTATTGTTTTGTGGGGTTTTTTTGTTTGGGCTTTGTTGGGGTTTTGTTTGCCCCCCCCCCTTTTCCTTAAGGGGGCTGTTTCCCGTTTTGTTATTTTAGTGTTATTTCAGCAAGTTTTCAGTGAATTTTCACCCTTTAAAGTCAGCTTCTCTCAGGAGTAAAACACATCATCTCTTCCCTGAGCCCTTCAATTGCCTTGATGTTTGCCTTCAAATTAAGTTGCCAGCAAGATATAAAATCACAGCAGGGAACAAACAAATGGTCATGACTTTTATCATATCAAGCTATAGGAAAAAGTGGCAAACACTGCTAAATAACCATCCATTCCCCAAGCAACCTGTTTTGAGGGTGTAAGGAGATGAAATATTTGTATCTGGATGGAAGTAATTGCTCTGCTTGTTCTCCAGTCCTTCTCCACATCTAAGTTTCAGGTCTTGAACCTAATCTTAGGGACAATCCCCAAAGCAGAACACTGTTTCTTAATAAAATACTCATACTCCGCATTTTGGGGGAAGAGTATACTCTATTCTTTGCTACAAACTCTTGCTGTGGACTTCACGGAATCACAGGATCATAGAATGGTTGAGGTTAACGACTTGGTTAACCTGGCAACTTCATTTTTTTATAAAAGCCAAAGCTTCACAGGAACATTTCCCCTTTCCCATCTCTACTGAGAAGTTTTTCTTCAGAGACAAAACAGAATAAATTCCCATATGGGACCTACAGGGTGTTTTGAAAGTTATCAGCTCTCCTGGATTTCTTGATCCTTTTGAAAGGAGAAAGAAGACTTCCTGGCTTGCCTTTGGGATCTTTATGTTTTGTAGCAGAATACAGAGAAAATGTATGAATGAACAACAGGTAGAAAAATTTGTTTGTTTCTATAGAAATCTCTTTCAGTTTTCTTCACCCAGACTTTTAATTCATCTTCCCCAGAAGGGAAGAGACCAAACTACTTTACCTCCTACTGCTAAATAACTGAGTTACTATACTGTACTTTGATCCTATGGCTGAGCAAAAAGAACAGCAAAAAGAGTGAAAAAAAGAACATAAGGAAGAACGTGAATTTCAGTGTATCCTCCTTGATTTGTGTCCATCATGTTCCTCTGTCCTGTACTACAGGATTTTGTCCATTACTTATAAAGGATATATCCCTTTCCTCTCCAGAGCTTGTTTTGCAGTCTCTGAAGAAAAGTGACGACCTTTCATTCTCTCAAAGGGCTTTTCAAGAACCTGAACAAATAAAGTCTGTACTACGTTACAGTGCTGCTAATTTTTACTAAGGCCAGGTTCATTGGCAGACAGAATTTGGGAAAGGAATGCCTTAACCCATAGTTCTCAAGCTTTGTCCTGTGCTTTTTCCTTAAGAATTTGCAGTGACTTCTTTTTATGTTATTACTAGAGCCTACTACAAGTTAGAGATCTCTTAGCTCTAATTCCTAGCAGGGAATTGAGTTTTCTTGGACCATTAAAACTTTTAACTTAAGATAAGGCCATGAATCAAGTAAAGCCATGCAATCTAACCTGAGCATCATTATATTAAACTGTATAATTTTGTAATCCCCCCCAAAAAAACATTGTTAGTTGTCCTTATTAAAGGACAAAAATAAAGTTATGATAATTGGGAAGGAAGCAAATAAAAGGATTACTATATTTACTGCATTCTTTTTAATTTTTTTTTTCCTCAAATAATTCAAATTAACATTACCATCATCTACATGCTTCTAGCCTCACATGCCATGTTACATTAATGAAATTTGCTAAACTGATGCAATGCCCTGACAATAACAGCTTGGCAGATCAGTTGTGATGGCAATAATAACAGCAAAACCAGCTTCCTGCCTTCAACTGACTAATGCTGTTAATTCTGTGACTCAACATTCCTCATATTTGAACAGGACAGAAAATCTTCACAACCTTAATGTCATCATTTACTGATAGATGAAAAACAGTCATTTAGATAATGGGAAACTGTTTTCTTTTTCTTCCCCATCACCATGTCCCTCAGCTCCTTAACTTTCTCTAAAGACTTTAAGTCAACCTTTTCTATATGACTTCCATGTCTACAAGTGATGTTGGGTTACTTCGATGAAAATAATGCCTGAATCGTCTCAACGAGATCTCTAAAGTCATCTATCACTTGTCAGTATTGCTGAAAAGCTAAAATATGTAAAAAGCAAGTAGCACTTCTGGAAGTATATTGATGTTACAGGTCTGTAACTGAAACATTTGATGAATTTTACAGGTATTATAAACTCATCTATGCATCTATCTCAGAAACCCTTACTTTTTTGTCTTCATATTTGTTCTCTAAAATAATGTCAGAGGTTAAAACAAATGGCTTTCCTGATTTGAAAATGCAAACTGTATCTTTGTTTTACAGTAATACAAGATATTCCATATAATGTGAATTGAGGTTTTGAATTTAAATAGACTGGACATGAACCTTGCTTCTGTGGAACTAGCTAGTGATAGCCCTAGAATTTTAATATACATTTACAGAGTATCTTTCAACTACACAGACATACAAGATGATATTATTAAGAAATTGTGTGTAAACTGAGCAATTAGAAGGATTTTCCTCTCTTGCTGTTTATTGTGTTCTTCAAATGAAAAGAAAAGAAGCAAGCAATCCCAATGTTTTAGCTTTTGCAGAAACCAAAAATATTCTGATTGTTTCTCCCTCTGATTTTATCTGTTTTAAGGATTTGATAGGCAAAAGCAACACAAAGATAAGGAAAATTCTCAGTGATATTGCCAAACTTGTCATTTCTGTTTCTGTCTTTTGCATGAGGAAGAACCATTTTAAAAGTAGAGGAACCTTCATAGATTGTAAGGAGAAAATGTTCTCCCATTATTCTGCTAGCCAAATAATTTATAATGAGTGTCCCATATGCAAAACATCAAAGTATTCAAGAGAAAACAAAACCAAAAATCACCTTATCAGATCCTCTAAGGAATCCATCCTGCATTATTTCTCATAGAGTATTTACTAGTGTACTGTCAAATTGAACATCATGTGGCTTGATCAATGAGACTGTAGTCACTTCCCTCAGGAATTCAAAGATTAACAATAGATCTTATCAGTAGGGTGTCTTTCTTCGTCATTTCCCTTGCACATAATTATATTTCATCATTTTACTTGTCAGTGCAGTTTCTCATAATTTGTCCTTATTCAGTGATGAATACCTCTGTTGCTTCTGCAAAAGCAATCCAAAACTGTGTTGGGTTTCTGCTGCTGAATTGTGCCACTTTACATTGCAAGCTACTACCATTATATAATATAAGCTTCACTACTGTTGCTCAGGGTAAAGAAATCAGAAGAAACTTTACTGAAACAAATAAAGTAGACACCTTCTACTGAGTAAAGATACAAATCAGTCAACCTATTGCTTTCTATGAAAAGTTGTCTTTGGGACTGAGTCTGTAATAATTAAAAATTTTAGAAGTGTTCTGAATGAAATGGATGAACACCTTCCCCCTCATCTTCTCCCTCATCTCATTCCAGACTGACTGATTTTTTTCTGAGTGTTAAGATGGAAAGATAAAAAGTAGCAAACAAAAGTTTCGAAGTACAGGATTTCTTTTTTTTTTTTTTTGGTTTGCTATTTTGAAATCGACATATAGCAATTGTTAACATAATGTACTTCTGATTAAAAAAGAAAGACCTTCCAAGTAAAAGACACTATCTTGTACTGCTTCAGAAAGAGCATTCAATAGAGCTTTACTAATATTCCTGGGTAAATCAAAAGTATTTTAATATATTTTTGTTCAGCAGAAGTACCAAAAAATATTAACTGCTCATACAGCATTGATTCAGTGCTATGTGGCATACTTATATAACGCCCCAATGTCATATTTTTTTTAGTTGCTTTCCTTTTTTTTTGGGGGGGTGTCCTATTAAATATATACTTCCCTGACACAGCAGCTTAGTTTTTGTTTAATACTTAATCATGTTATCCTTGTTACTAATCTTTGTGTAAGAAAAATATTGCTAGGATATCAGCTGCATGTTGAAAACATGCAACTCTCCTAGTGAAGTACTACTCTTAAATTGTATTTACCTGACATTCACTTTTCTTATTTTTACCTTTCAGACTGTCATGTATGTTAGGGATCAGTCTGTCACTTACCCCCAAAATATGTCCAAACCCAGGTCTCCCATTCAGACATGATTCATACTTGCTACTTTTTCATGATGTAAGGTGATCAGGCATTGCATGAGCAATGCAAGGAAAGGACTGCCAATTTTTCCAACCTGTTTCCACTCCAGCAAACCCTTCCTACTACATTTGGCTAGTCATGCTTGCAGGAACATTAATTTCTGTGCAACATTCTTTATCTCCCAGCAGACAGGTAGTAAGATGAAGTCATCACCTGAGAGTCAATAGCAACAGGACTATTAACCTTGAGAGAAAAGCACAGGGAAAACCTATGCTTTTAATAAAAATTCTAAAAAACATGCAGAAAACTGCTCTGTATGGATGAGATGAGCATTTGGATGTACTATAGGCAAGGATGATAACAAGCTGTTTTAAAGCACTGCTTTTTATAAATTCAGGAAATGGAGCCTTGGGATGGAGCTGTGACTTTTTGAATGTATTTTTGCCAAACTGCAACTATCTGAAAACAGACATTTTCCTGGCAAAATTTTCCTCGTGCTTGTCTTACACTGATTTATTCTCATTCATCTTTCTGTTCCCACAAACAGGTTCCCCTTTATATTTTAAGTTTCTCACACGGAAACGAGTCTAAGCTTCCATATTGCTTTGTGATTATTGCAGGTCATATACCTACAGTGGGAACAGGGACAAAATGCAAAAAAAGCCTGTATGAGGGAAGAAAAATGAATTTTGCTATGGTTTGGAGGAGAAAATGGAAACAACATTAGGTGGACTGGTTAAAGATGGAAGGGACAGCTAGGATTCAAACAAGGGGAAAATCATGTCCAAACCGCAGCAGAACATGTTCTCTCCAGATCCCACTGAAGAGCCCTAGAAAGCTGAGTTACGTGCTCCTCTGGGGAAAGCGGACAGCAAAGAGCTGTGCCTTCTTTTCTGCCATTAAAAAGGGTTTCAGCAAAAAGCCAGTGTATTTTTTTAACCATGTGGGATGTTCTCCATTCTGGAGGTGTGAAGGTTTCCAATAGATCTTGTCTTATGTACACCAGCCTCATGGACACAGAGATATATTAAGTATCAAAAGGCATTAAGCAGGAATGTTAAGGAAATAGAATCCAGTCATGTGTTTTTGTGATCTGCTACATCAAGGCTACTGTTAACAGTATTGCATGTTCTTCTGCACGTCTACTGAGAACAAGTGGTAAATGGGAGAGAAATTCCCCTTCAGATTCAGATGCTTAAATGTAGGTGCTTGTAATATCGGGGTCTACAGAACACTTTAGATTGTGCGTCTACGCTATTGTCTAGTCCATAGTCAGCTGAATTTACAGAACTAGTGCATTCACCCTAAAATAGAAGCTTGCTGGTCAGCTGAAGAGCTTTTTAGCCTTTGGTGATAGTGTTGCCTAGACCTTTGATTATAACGACACTTTACAGAGCCATCTTACCTGTAAATTTGGATTCCAACAGCTCTGAGTCTCATCCCTGGTGTCCATAATGATGCGGAGCCAGACTCCCAGCAGCTCAGAACATCCCAAGTATTTCCAACATTTATAGTAAATAGGAAGCCATAGTGCTATCTCAGCAACGTACCTTAAAATGAGATCTTACATTCTACTGTATCATGGGGGCAATCAATTTATATATTGTTATTTTGTCTCTATTTAATTTATCTTTTCTTTTTAATTCCCAACTGAAATATTTATTTATTCTTGTTTAATCCCTATTTCACGTTGCTTCTCCTTTTAGTTCTCTTTCTTCATCTAATTAACATTTCACATCTCTTAATTTCTTTCCTGGATTTGAGCAATTTAGTCATATTAGCACTTCAAAAATCAGAGTGAGAACTTTGAGCAGATTGCTTAATTATGTGAGTAGTTAATTTGCCATTACGTAGAAATTCATACATAGTAAGCGGTCTTTAACCTTTTAAAATTTCATATGAAGATTACAGTATCAAAGAATCAAAAATCTTTTTTTTACTGATTGTTCTTACGCTGTTTTGAAATGAGTTATAAGAAGGAGTTAAATAATGTATTTCAGTACTTGTTTTTATCAAAGCTTTGTGTAAAACTAGTAATACACCACAGGTCCCTTAACACTTTATCTCTTCATCTAATACACTCTGAAATCATAGCTATCTATCAGAGTCTTAGCTTGAAAAGAGAGAATCTCTGTAAGGATGTTCCAAGTCAATTCATAAACTTGGCAGTATCTTTTTTTATACCCCCTGGGAAAAGCCTTGTCAAATGTCTAACCTAAATCTGTATAACAAATTACAGATAGTGTTTTGTCGTCTTCTTTTAGAGTTTTTACTTCGTAGTTGACTGATTTTAATTTTACAAGGAGACTGCGATAAGGTCCTGGGCATCCAGATACAAGCTCTCTCTTCTTTCATCTTTCAAAGGAGTAATATATGAGTGCAGCTACCAAGCAAGAAGTGGCAGAGGTGACTTTAAGTCATAAAAAGGCTTTACTCCTGTAAATTAACCCATCCAGTCTGGCGAAGAGTTGCAAGCTCTGATTTTTTCCTACACAAGCAACTAGGAGAGGGAGGAGAGGCAGACAATTCTAAGCTAGAACAAAATACTTAGTTCAACTACAGTCCAAAATTTTTAAGGTATTTATTTAAAGTACAAGACTGCTTAGACTTGTGCTGTCTGAAGACCAGACTGTGGATGGATGTAGGTACATCCCACTGTAATCAATGGGAATAATTCATTAAATATCTTTAAAATGCCTGTCCAATGGCTCTGACTCACAAAAAAAGTGCTGTTCAAAATCCAGCCGGAGTACAAGTCACTGTGTCTCCAGTTCGTCCTCTCTTCTCCTGGGTTCTTCCACCTCTCATTTGCTGTATAGCCTGTTCAGTTTTCTCTGAAACAGATCCTGAATGAGCACAGTTTACAGCCTGATGTATTAATTAAGACAAAGTTTGTGCATGTTTCTTTTTAAAAAGGCAGGATGATTCAGTAAGGTCTTCAGAAGTCAGCTATGTGGTAAGGATAGGAATCTCTGAGGGAAGAGACTACACTGGAAGAAGAACAAAATCCTTCCTCAAAGCAAGTCATCTCCACTAAGGAAACAAAACTGCACATCCCAACTTGATAATCTAGTATGAAGCGTTTGAGTAATACATTTTTCTGTAAATTATTTATTTTAAAAAGATGAAATCTGGAAAGACTGAAACTATTTGTGAACAGACTCAGTGAAAAAAGACATTTTATTTTAACTGAAGGTTTCATATCAATGTTTTCAAAGTGAAATATTTATATTGTTTTTTTTCTGAAACATCTTTTTCCATTTTGAAACTTTTTTAAAATAATAAAAACATAACATTTTCCTTTCCCCCTATAAAAGGAGAATTTTATCTAGGGCAAATTCAATGCTTTGTTTGACCTTTGATAGTTCTGCAAAAATTAACACAGATATGTTTCTAATCATCCCACTTTTTTCTCTTTCAAACCTAATTAAAAAATTCAGTGCCACAGCCAAAGAATCAGTTTCTTGTACAGCTCTGCTTAGGATTCTAAGTCCTGTTGATTTTCAATGAGTCTTTGTGTTTGATACTGTCCCACTGAAGTCAATGGGTGCAGGATGAATCCCTTTATCCCTCATACACTTTGTAAATGCATGAGTCACAGACCATGCAGCTAGGGAAGTGAGGCTATCAGCCAGAATTGTCAGGACTGAAGCCAACACTGCTTTGTTGATCTGCTCGTAGGAAGAGCCATAGAAGAATGCAAATTAGTCCTTGCCCTTTGCTGAAACGAAAAGCACTACTTAATATTTCTAGATGCCTCAGTTCCAAACATCCCCAAAATGCTGCTACATTCTAATTTCCCAGACTATGTTTTATAATAACTGTAAAACCACTTCAGTGGGAGTTCTGCTTTATTTTTATTAGCATCTTTAGCAGCTAATAAAAATATTTCTCATTCTATATATATACTGCAGCTTTGATATACATATTTATATGACGCCTTCATTGGTTCCCCACTAGTTTAGAGATAAAATTTAATAATTCTTGATAAATAAAACACACAGACAAAAAACATCACCTATCAATGTATTAGGATTGAAATTTATGATAGTACTTGACAGAAGCTAATTATACTGACAGGTGCTATTACAGTGCTTTTTGAAGTATTACTGAAAACAAGTGGAATCGCATCACAGCTGCTCATCTACTTCAAGATATATTCATCCTCTCCTTGTGCAGACAGAATACATAGAGGACCTTTGAAAACAAAAAACTTGACTAAAAATTATAGTGCTGCAGATAGTGCTATTGTAGAAGTATTTATCAATAAAAAAAAGCAGCAATAAAAAATTATGAGATCAAACCTGTGCAATCAAAAGGAATAATTTAAGAAGAGCATGGCCTGTTTGTACAAGGTTCAGTTTCCATGTACCATGTTTCAGCAAACCAAGAAGGGAGGAACACTTCCTTATAATGAGCATCTCCATTGCCATGGAGCATTTTCCTCAACTCTGTTGGATCAAAAATGAGCCTTTTAGTGACAGAGGAGTATTATGTTCAGTGTTTAGAATTAATCCAGCTCTGAGCTGGATTAACTGGTCTACAGATTCTTTGGGCAGACCACCAGAGCGCAGAGGACAATGTATATAATGGAACTTTCTAAAATTATTTCCGGTCCAGATATATTCTCTTGTCTCTTCACACTTATGAACTACAAAAGGGAGGGCTTGAAGCCTGCTGGCAAGTTAGCAAGTTCTTTGCCAAGAGTCATGAGTGCCAAATAATGACGAAGTTACATGGGCATCTTGCTTTTGCATTTAGAATTACCTGTTTCTCAAAGCTAATCATTTATCCCTTCCAGCTCTATAAAACTGCCAGATCACGAACTCCTGTAACCAAATACTTCATTAATCCCTTTAAGCCAATTAAAGACAGAAAACTAAATGACAAGTAAATAAAGAGGCTGGAGGAAATTCCTTTTTTCCTACATTTTCAGTCCAATTTTATACTTCAGATAGTGGCATGCACTAGGACACTTGATCAGCATTTTACAGGTAGACAAGAGGGTGATGCCATCGCGACCTTACCTTTTTAGTGCCAGCCTTCTACTCTGCCTTCACAGAATAAGGAAGGTAGCATTAAATGAATTCTGTCTTGCAAATTGGCAAAGACAGCACTTCATTCTTTACCATCCTCTTCTTAGACCCACTGAATCCCCCAAGGGGCTGAGAGGAGGATCACCATGCCTGACACTAGTGAGACAGCTAAAGACACTGCATGACAACCCTCCCGTGGGGTAGGTAGATTAATACTGTCAGTGCATATTTACATTCATTTCCCCCTGCTATTTGAAAACTTCTTTTTAAGTAAGAGACATGTAGAAAAACAGTTTTAAAGATGCTTCTGACAGCCTGGTTCCCACTAGAGAGATACTGAAAGAAACCAGAGTCGTATGCAGGCCCTGAAATAGTCAACCCCATTTTGTCATGAACCCTTGTGGCAGAGTGGGTGATTCCTTGCATGGGACATTTTGACATCTGATGTAGTGCCAAAATTAGAGGTCCTGTATATTGGTGTAGAAGCCAGCTGCAAAAACCAGTGCAACATTAATCTATTACTGAATAAAAAAACCACACCAGTGCTAAGTGGTAGTTTTTGCACAGAACTCTAGCTTGCTAGTGGTTTGGTTTCAGTGGAAGACAGGAATAAAGGAAAAATTTTTCTTATTCACTCTTCTAGGCTTCATGCAAGTGGATTAAAACTTTTAAAATGGTGCACAAAAAAGGGTTCAAAATGAGTTAACTGAGGAAAAGCAGCACTTACTAAACTGTAACACCATTTTCTGGTTGGTAAATGGGTTGATGGAGTAGGTTCTGTTAACTCCAATAGAAGACATCTGATTGATAGATGGAAGAAATAATGGAAAGCATCCCCAGTCAGTCTGAATTCTTTAGTATTTCTTGGCACCATAGTAATAAATGACCCTGTTCAAATAGAGGGGGGTTGTATGCATTGTCCTGACTGCACTCCAAATTCATATGCACAGATTTTTTTTTTTCTACTGCTCTTTCATTAAGATTTCCTGACAACAGGGAAAAACAAATCTTGAACTAGAAGCTGAGTTATGTCAGCACCTAAATTTTTTGCTTGCACCAACACAATGTATAACATGTGTGTTATTTATTCTAACCACTTACTTTGCTTGTCCACTTTAGCCCAGTGTAATTTTAGAACTGTAAGTAAAACCATGTCAGTCAGGCTTATTCAGGTATATATTAAAGAGAAATCATCTGAGAAAAGAACAAAAAAATAAATAAATGAAACCTTAAATGATTAGCATTAGTTTTTTGATTTCCAGCTGTATCAAAGACTGCAAGTGGCGACACTATTAATGTTGAAGTCTGTTTCTGAGCTACAATTAATTGTACAAAATGCAAATGCTACTTGACAGACCAGTGCAATAGAAAAGTTGTTTCTCAATCTTCCACTGAAATCTGTTTTCTTTTTAAGACACCTTTATGTCTAGAGAACAAGTACAAACATACAATATACTTGTAATAAATATCAGATTTATCTGGTTTTCCAATGAAATATCTATTTTAAAATCAAAATAAAGTTATTAAATCCAAACTACAGCTTATGAATAAAAAGTGGCCATGCAGGAGGAAGGAGCACTGACAGAGAATTCTAGTGCTTTCATTACCAAAAGTTCTAATGCATTTCTGAGATAAGAGTTTAGCTTGAGAGCTTCATACAGTTCTGATCATTAAATAGTAAGCAGAAGGAAGCTATTTTCATAATAACAACTTGATGAACCTTCCTGCTTTTGAGAAAAAGAACATTAGATGATGTCTCCAGTAATCAAATCCAACCAAAAATTTCTTAAAAGGGCATGCATAAACTGATCTAAATTGAAAACACGCTATGTTATATCCCAGAGTCCTTGTTGTACTGATTTCCTAGATTCAGGTCTTGGTTCACAGGCACTTTTTAATCTTCCTAGTTGCATACACAAATTCCATGCATACCCAGCAACCATGTGGTAAAGGCTATGTAGAGACCAGGGGCCTGGAGGTGGCTGTGGTATTTACCTGGAGTTACAGCCCCTGTCCCTAGTATTTCTTTGAAACTTACAAAAAACAAAAACAAACCAAAACAACAAAATCTATCACAAGTCATCCTGTATAAAAAGGAAATCATAAAAACACTAAAAAGGAAAGAAATTGAAGAAAAACATAAGCATTTAAAATAATGCAAGAAATAATTGAGAGTTGCAATCAAACTTTCGACACATTTTAAACATAAGGTTTTGAGACAATTAGATTAATTTTAGGCTACTATACAAAGTATTTTGCAAGAACCATCAGAAGAGAAATGAAAGATTAAACTGTGTAACAGATTTGTAACACGCCTAGATATAAACAGAAGAAATAAAGGAGAAAAAAAACCAACCCCCCCCCCCCCAAATTTAGGAAGAAATCTTAATGGATTTAGCACTTGTGAAATGTAATTTAACAAGCCTCTATCATAAAAAGGCAAAGCACTATGGATCTAAAATCAGTAAACAGTGTAATGCATTTGTTACTAAATGAAGATGGGAATAAATTCATTAGAGAAAAATGAAACTCTAAGAAAAACAGTGTAGCAAGAGTACAGTCCTTCCTCTGAGTTGGGAAGAAAGAGATATACAATATATTTTCCTTATCTGATCCCCTTCTGTGTTAAGAAACATGAAAAAACCAGAAATAAGCCATATAAAACTGCTCTTTCAGGCAGTCCATAGGTCCGTGTAATGTCTTGCAGTTGAATTATTTGCAGTGAAACAATGATGGCTGATAGCTAGCCAACTGGCACAAAGAAACACCACTCTCTCACTTTATCAAAAGCTGGTAGGCAAAGCAAAGTCTCATGTATTGTTTTGCACATCTAAAGAGGGAATACTTGAGCATCCATTCATTGTCAAAAGTTTCAATCACTTTCTCTGCTCCAAGTGGCATCACAGGTTAAACACATCTAAAAAAATCTTTCCCTCCTTTCCTTCTTTCTTTCCTTCCTTCCTTCCTCTCTCTGTCTCCCTCTCTTTTTCAGGTTCTACATCTTTTTTCCTATTACTTATAATTACTTATTAATTAACAATGATTAATTACTTATAATAACTTATTAGTAATATTTCAGTGGAGTGTGTGTGCTGAGAGGGGAAAAAAACAACCCTGAAACTTATTAATACATACAGCATTCAGTGCATGTAAATACCATAATTATATTGTCCATAGGCCAAAAAAAAAGAAAAGATATGCAACTTCTGCATTAACAAAACAGCAAATGTTTAGTCTGTGTATTGGGACTCAACTACATCCACAAACCCACTATGTATATTCATGTTGCTAAATATAAAAGCTAAAGGATGCCCAGCTGGGAGGCCAAGCAGCACTAGCGAATTCATGCTGATGCTGCATTGACCTTGTACTTCCAATACCAGACCTGGTTTGGAGAAACTAAGTTTCGCAGCAAAGCTGAGGAGTGGTCTAAGAATTGCACAGCATGGTCAGCTTGGGACCGAAGGTTTGAGTTTGGTCCTCATATTCTTAGCAGCACACATACTCCTACCGTACTGCTAGTTAAAGGGCTGGCCATCACTTGAGGGGCACCTGAGGACAGCTTTGAGCACATAAGTAAAGCACAATCCTTCATATAGGGGAAGGAATAGATCCCTGTGGATAAAATCCTACCGATATGAAGGAAAGAGACTTGTATTAGTTGAAAGGGCAACAGAGTCCTTAATGACGAGAAAGCACTCTTCTAAGAAGAAAGCTATTATTTAACAGAAGCAATTGGCATAAGGCTGTTTAATTATGAGTGCACAATATGTTGCTTCCACTTACTTTGTGCAGCTATGAACCAAAAAATGCTCAGCAGTAGAGCAAGACAGTTTAGCTGATTATTATCCATGTGCCTGCAAGTAAACCATAGTATCTCTTAATAAACTCATTATTTACATTTTAGTAATAGAACAAAAATTGTCATAAATATTTAAAAACTTATCTGAGACACTAATCAATCCATGTTATTTTAAACAGATTGAAAGGGCATCCTCTTTTCGAGAAGTACTTAAGCAATTTGTGATGGTATGTAATTGTGCTCCCTCTCAGTGTTGCGGCGCTGATGAACTGAATGGGTGAATTAGTGCTCCAAGGGGAAAAGCACATAATAAGCCCCTTTGAAACAACTTGAGAACTGAATAAATTTTAGTTAACTGAATAAGTTTTAGTTATGTTAATGAGACTTTGAGGGGACAGTGCAGCTAGGAATCACAAAGATCCTACAACAATGCTGGTTTGCAGTAGCTAGTTGGAAATCCCTTTCATAACTCTCAAAGGCATGGCATCATTTTCTTATGATCGAGAGTGCCAAGACCTATCATTTTGTTTCAAAGGCAGAGTATTGTTTGCCTTATGGCAACAGGGGGCATGACTTTATCTGGCACAGAAAAAAACCAAACCAAAACAAAGCAAACTGAAAAAAAAAAAAATAGTAATTCTCTAACACAGTTACCTTGAACATGAGAGTTTTATTCTGGTCATATGGCAAAACAAAATATTCTGCCATGGAAGCCTATTGTCTCTCTATTAGCCTGTCTGTGTAAGTCAAGTTCATAAGATACGATTTCTCCTGTGAAAGCTTCTTCATTTGCCATTTGTTCCAGTAACTCTTCTTTGTGCTTATTCAATTTCGAGCTTTATTTTCTTTAATATGTCTGCTGGGAGTTGTGCACAGAATGGTATTAATAGATGAATTCCTGACAGTAGCAGTTACATTTAAAACCACCCATTCACTATTACATGATATGTCCTGAGTTTCATAAGATTTCCCAACTCCACTCCACCCCCAGTGTTGCACTGTACAGGAGGTTCAGTAATCTGTAGTTCTGTCCCCTCTTCCATCTTGCTTTTATTTTGGGACTACTTTCACTGCAACACCCACCCCCATCAGCTGAATGAAACCACCAGTCTTAGGACCCAGAGGAGCACAAAAAGCAAAAACATAACACCAGGAAAAGAGGTAGAAACTAAGCATGTATATAATAATTTTAACTGCATTATTATTTTTTTCTTTTTTTTAAATAACAATTAGATATAGACTAATAATGATACTTGGATTAGACTATTTCAGTTATAGTAACAATAAATTCTTGGCTAGATACAGGGTGTACTTCTTTGCCCATAAACAAGATTTTGAGCTCAGCCTACACATCTTTTGGGATCCCAACTATGAATTGTGCTGCAGTAAAATATATGGTTGCAAGAGTCTGGGAAGGATATAACTTGGCTGTTCTTGCGTACTTGTCTGAAGTATGGTATAGACATTTCTTAACTGTCCTAAGTTATGTTAGGTGTCTTCTGTGAAAAAAAACCCCAATCCAACAACCCACACCAACCTCCCCCCCCCCAAAGAAACAAAACAACCCTCCCCCAACTTCCTTCTTCCCAAGAGAAAAATTCTTGTGTCTAGAAAACTGATGGCTATCTGATCCCTCATGTCTTGAAAGCTGATGGTCTGATTCCTTTTTGATTTATGTCAAGTTACTGCCTGAATGACATCTAAGAGCAAGCAGAATTCTACAAACCATTTCTGGAATAGACAAAAAGTATGTCCTTTCCCCATTTTAAAGTGTGCTGCCTTCTCAAATATATTGGATATTCTTCATTTAAAACAGTGTAATTAGAACTGCTCAAGTCCCTTTTAATCTTTGTCTTTTTAAACTTAATTTTTTGCGGTTTGATTTGGTCCCTGCTGAGAGAAAAGTTCTAACCACATCGTCATTTTTGTCACGCAATTTTTACTTCTTGTCAAAGAAGCCCATATTATAATTCTTTGTGTTCTCTTACAGTTTGACGTGTATGAATACAAATTTGACTGTATAATCCTTTTACTGGAGGATGTGATGCCTTTAACACTATTTAGTTCTATTTTAAATGCCACTTCTCTGACAAGATGTATCTGTAGTGAGTAGATTATACCTGGTAAAGCTAGTTACTACTATCTTACTGATGTATCATTTATCATGTATCAGAAATAGATTTTCTAACAAGATATAATTTGCTAGGCATTCTAGTAGCAGTAAACATTTTTATTCACACTGCTCCCACAGTCGCACAGGTTTTCAATAGCAAAGGGTAATAGCGGCACAACTGGGACACTGCTTGTTTATTTTATTGGTGTTTGCTTTTATTTTGGTCTTCTCTGTTATTATAACGATATCTGAAAGATTAATATTTGGATGTCTCCCTAGTGTTGCATAATTCCCTGATGCATATTCAGATTTTACCTTAAAGATCTCAGCTCATTCCTCCTCCAGTTTAACTGTCCCATTCTTCAAAAGACATTTTCAGGTGCTAAAAATGTAAAACCAATTTCAATAAGCATGTGCTTCTCTGTATCCAAGGAATTTTTTGACATGGACATACCCTCTTTATAGAAAAAGGACATAAAATTATTCAGAGAAAAGCTTGTGATAAAGTTTTGAGTTTGTGTGGTGGGGTTTTGGGTATGGGGTGAGGGTCCGCAGGGCCGGCTCCTGTGAGAAGCTGCTGGAAGCTTCCCCGGCCCCAAGCCGGACCCGCCGCTGGCCCAGGCCGAGCCCCTCAGCGACGGCGGTAGCGCCGCTGGGAGAGCGGAGTGAAGAGGGGAAACCTGCGGAGAGTCGGGGATTGGGATGGGAGAGGAACCCCTCTGCGGGTACCGAGGTCAGGGAGGAAGGAGGGGAGGAGGAGCGGGGCAGGAGGGGATGCCCCCGCAGCCCGCGGTGAGGCGGCAGGCTGTGTGTCCCCAGCCATGGAGGGGAGCGGGGGAGCGGAGGCCCCCAAGATGGCCGCCACTCCATGGACAGCCTGTGCTGGAGCAGGCTGGGACTGAAGGACTGCAGCCCGTGGGAAGGGCCCACCCCAGGGGAGTTTGTGAGGAACTGCAGCCCGCGGGAAGGACTCACCTTGGAGAAGTTGGTGGAGGAAGAGTGTGCGGAGTCCTCCTCCCCCTGAGGAGGAAGGAGCGGCAGAGACAAGGTGTGGCGAGCTGACCCCAGCCCCCATTGCCGGGGGGAGGAGGGAGAGAGAACCGGGAGTGGGGCTGAGCCGGGCGGGAGGGAGGGATGGGGGGAAGGTGTTCTAAGATCTGGTTTTACTTCTCAGTATCCTTGTTTTGATCTGATTGGTAGTAAATGAAATTGATTTTGTTTCTACCTCAAGTCAAGCCTGTCTTTTGCCAGTGACCATAAGTGGTGAGTGATCCCTCCCTGTCCTTGTCTCAACCCACAAGCCTGCCTTTATATTTTCTCCTCATCCCGCCGGGGCCGGGGGGGAGGAGTGAGCGAGCAGCAACCACAACAAGTAATTACTAATAAAAAAACCCTGCCCAGATACATTTTTCAAAGTGTTTAGAAATCTAGAGCAAGACCATAAAACCCTCACACAAACAGCTACCTAAAAACCCCAGAACTCAACCATTTTGTAAACATTTTCTACTCCATGTGAAGCATGTAAACATTTTGTACTTTACACATCTGACAACATTAATGAACAGAAAAATCATTCTGGTGTCAATGCTCTCAAAATCAGAATACTTAAAGCCCACAAGTCACTCCAGTAAACAGGAAAACAAGAGTTTCTCAGTGCAGAACAAATAGTCGTAGACTGGAAAGAGTACAATTGCAGAGTTTTTTTGGTTTTAGTGGGTTTTAGGTGTTTTTATTAGGTAACTGATCCCTACAGGTTCTATTTTGCTGTTTCCTCTAAGTGACAGTTGTGCCATGTCTAGCCATGAAGTACAAACCAAAAAATTCAAGTAGCTTTGAAGCAAGAAATTGCCTTTTTAGGTTATTGCTGGTGTCTCAGAAATTTTTAAAACAGATAGGTGAGAAATGCCAAAAGTGAAAGTGAAAGGTATGTTTAAGGCTAGTATTTGCACAGTTAAATTAAATGTTAGTTTCTAGCTCAGCTTGATGAAAGATATTACTAAGCCCTGTGTAGCAGCTCTTGAAATAAGACTTCGAATAGCTGTGGATAAAAGCTTAATTATAACAACAAGTTATACAGCTTAGCTTAAAAAGGATTTGAAGGAAGAATATTAGGTCAGTTTAAGATGAATTTGGGAGACAAGTTCTTAAGGAAGTTAAGGATCTCACTAACAAGATCAAATTCATTAAATTTAATTATGTGAAGCAGTATAAATACAGCAGAAGTAGAAAAGAAGTAGAAAAATGTAAACAATTCACAAAGCTGAAGATCTTAGAATTTATAAAGCTTGACATAGCGTCCATTTTGTGCAGACAGAATGGAAAAGGAATATAATTGATGTCATCAAACAAGAATGCAATGCTATTCTTAAAAAGCAGTGCAAAAGAACACTAGGCCTGATTTTTGGATGAGAAAAATTTCCTCCAGCATTGATACAGAGGATATCCAGCCAGAAAGCTACCTCTTGAATTTCTCTACAGTGTCTCTATGACCTCACCCTCCATTTCTTTTCTGTGGCTTTTCGGTCCTATTAACTTTGCCAGATCTGACCCCCTTTTCTAACTCTGTTCTTCTAAATTAAATACGTGGTGTTCCTTTTTGTCTCCCACTCCTACTCCTAGTTTCTATATTAGTGCCCTGGCTCCTGCAGACACCCTTCATCTCTTAATGATTAATACAAAAAGGGTTCTTGTAGTCCTAGAATAGATTATGTTCAATGAGACAGAGCCTCAGGGCATTTTTTGTTGCAGTTCAGCGAGTCTCTGCTGAGACATTTTTGGAAGCATATCATCTAGCCAGATTTTTCTGTTTTCATTTGCAACAGACCTTCCGTACATCTTTGCTGAATTTCATGCCACTACGTTGAGGGAATGGAAAAACTTCATAACATAATGCCCCTTATCTGTGCTGCTACTGATCCTGCAAATCAAGATCTGGAGTCAGCACCATACATCCTGAATATCATAACGTGTAAAGAAGGTGTAGTTCCTTCCTGAGTTTTTCTGTGAGAAATAAAACCTTGCCCCAACATGCTATTACCTTCTGGTGAGAAATTCTCTTCTAGAAGGCATTTTTGCTTTGTCAGATAGTTTGTACTGGTTGAGTTGAAAGATTTCATAGAAATGCAACAGTTTTAATTAAATTCTGCTGGAACTTCAGAAGTGGCAATGTTGCTGTAAGAAGAAAAGACAAATATATCTCTGTTTTCTTTTAAGTCAGAGGCTCCCGATTCCTCTCCAAGACAAAGCATGGATGGCAGAGAAGGAGCAAATGAGGAGTCTCAGAACAGGTAAAAAAGGTTATTATAAAAAGAACAAGGAATGGAACTGGGTTAGTATCAGGAAGGAGGCATTTGGGTCTGGTACGAGCAAGAAAAGAGGGGAGCTGATTCCTACAAATACTTCAGAAATACCAGTCTCAGTTCTCTGCCTTGGGCAGATCTTACCAATGTATAGAAACACCTGGAGGGAGGGTGCAAAGAGGACAGAGCCAGGCTTTTTTCAGTGGAGCCCAGTAACAGGACAAGAGGCAGTGGGCACAAACCGAAACAGGGGAAGTTACCTTGAACATCTGGAAACATTTTTTTTGCTGTGAGGGTGACTGAGCACTGGCACAGGCTGCCCAGAGAGGTTGTGGAATCTCCCTCCTTGGAGACACTCAAAAGCTGTCTGGACATTCTCCTGTGTAATGGTCTAGGTGGCCTTGCTTGAGCCAGGGGGGTTAGACCACATGTGCTCCAGAGGTCCCTTCCAACCTCAATCATTCTGTGATTCTGTGATTTAGCTGCTTACAAATAGGTGTCCAGTGCAGGCTGAGGTGTCCCAGAATATCCCACTGTAGAGCCTTGTAAAACAAATATTAAGATTGCTCTGAATTACCTATGAATTAACCATGTGTATGTAAAAGTGTGCATATCTATAGTGAAGCACCAGAAGAAAAAACAAAACAAGGACCAGAAGATATATGTTAGCATTCTATGTGTGATTTCATTCAAATGAAGAGGACAAGAAAACTGTCATAAAAAATGAGGTATAAATATGATGAAGAATGGGACTGAAGTGGCAAAAAGCCAGAATCAGCCACGGCACGGGAGTTGGACTAGATAATCTTTAAAGCACTCTTCTGACCCAAACTATTTTGTGATTCTATGATTCTCTAAGGGAATTAAGAATTGTGAAGCTCAGGAATTTTGCATGAAACCTAGGAAGAGTGAAACAAAATAATGATGCAAAAGATCCCAAGCAGCATCCACTCAAACAATATTGAAGAAGTTGAAAATCAGTTTGTTGTCACCAAGGAAGAAGGACTCCAGAGATGTAGTGAGGTCTTAACAGGTAGCTTGCCTCATCCTGTTTTGCATATAAACAAGAGGGTGCACACAGCATCTTCTGCATTGATCCTGGCCAGACCACTTTCACACACACATCTCGATGCTTTCCGTATGTGGATGTGAGAGCACGAAGAGGTAAAATTAAATTAAAGGTAAAAAAAAAACAAACAAAAAACCAACCTACCTTTCCTTCCATAAGAAGTCTCATTGAATTTTTTTATACTACTTTTCAAATGCCATCCCTAATTCAGAACCGGTTTTTTCTTGTGTGGCGTGTCTGCATAGCCCAACCTTTGTAAAATGGTGTGGATAACAACAGCTGCTAAATAGGAATGTGAGTGCAACCAGTGTGTGAATGAAATACCTAAAGATATCTGAGAGTATGTTTGCCTCAGACTGACAGGTTAGTGCTAGAGATGAAGATGATAACCATTTTTATTGAACAGGAACCAGGGAATTACAAAAAGACTTTTGAAATAAAGGAATCAGCTTGCAAAAAAATATTTAACAAAGCATGAACATTTGTAACAGGAGGACAGACATTGGAGTGGGAAGAAGGCAGCAGCCAAACAGGGTTTGACACGGTGGGAAGTCCAGCCTGGACGGAGCTGGACAATGTGGGGTACCTGCGCCCAGCCAGGGGCTGCTCACACAGGGCAGCATGTGGGGACCCCTTCAGGGTGTGTGGGGCTTTAAGGGATGTTTCCCCCCTCTGCAGGTCAGTGGTGAGTGGTGGGGGCTCACCTGACACTGGAGCAACCACCTCTCCCACAGGGAGAATGGGGGAACCCCTTGGGGGGAGGGTGGTGCACACCTACCTCTGTGTGTGTGTGTCTGTATGTGATTAGAACTGCTTGGGATTAATTATAGAAGGGTGGTTTGAAATTTGTAGCCGTTTCTGGGTCAGTAGTTTAGGAGAAAAGGGGTTGTGTGGCTTTAAAGACTTCTTGTGCTCAACCAGAAGGATAGTGGGGACAGGAAGGAGGTGGATGCCCCTGACGCCCAAAATGCCTTTGTGGTACCCAGCTGGTCCAGACCATGGAAAGAATTGGCTGTGAAAATCCATAGTCCTCTTGCTGGGGATGAAGATCTGATAGGTCTGATATCATATCGCTGTGGAAGATGTCTCATAAAATAAGAGTGGAATAGTATGAGGAAAACAGATGATCAGTGTATCCATTTGTGTTGCCTATTAATGACTGCACTTCAAAAAGGACAGGAGGCTGATCTTCAGAAGTTGAAAGAATGTTTAGATGGTTACAAACAGAGGAAAACCTATTTGCTGCTGAGAGTGCTGCCAGGAGGGACGCTCAGCAGGCTCCAGGGTTAATGGAGATTGCAGGGATGATGGCTCCACAAAGGACTGAGCACACTGAGGGGTGAAAGCACAAAGGGAAACAGGACTGGGAAGCCTTAATGGCAGTCCTGAGTGAGGACTGGGATCTGGAAACAGGACGTGGAGGTACTTGGGCATCAAGCGGAGATGAAATGAGACACAAGCCCCATCACCATGCCCTGTGGTGGGGTGGGGGTGCTCTTGGGGCATGACATCTCCCACTTCAGAAAGTTGTTCTTGCTTTAATTCTGCTGTTGTTGCAGTATTCCAATTAGGTGATACCAGACAGTAGTGCTTTCATATCCAATAAAATGCAGAGGAGCCTATGAGATTTTTCTTGGGAATAGTTTTATACCCTTGGATTTTCATGTAGGGTTTTTTTTCCCATTAGCCCTTTTTTCATCTTCACTACTATTTTGGAATTTCAGTGACTTTTTTTCATGGTACAGCCTTGTTATTTTTTGAGTGGGTGCTTAGAAAATAGATGTTCCATATGACTTCTTCCATCTGTACATGCTTTTTCTAAAAAAACAACAGATTGCATTGATGGTGATATTCAGGGAAAAAAAATCATCCACTAATGACATTGTTTTTCTTTGCATGTTCTCCGATATGATTTTCTTTTATCTGTTCATACTTACCCAACAACTTTCATGCATGATGCTTTATATTTTTGCACTTTCAAAAATATATAGAATCTCATTTGGTTAAAAAAAAAGGAACCTTTATAGCAACCTTTTTAAGATTTTCCCTTCAAATGATTAAATAATGCCACAGGCCTATTTCATGATGATAGCTAAGTATTTACATCTTTTTGAGAGAATTCTTAGAAAAAAATATAATTGGAGAAGTGCAAAGTATTCCAAAAGAATCTGAATAATCAACAAATTGGTTTTCAATGGTCCATGAAATAAATGAATTATTCAGTCTTCACAGCAAATCTAAAATCTTCAGATTTAGATAAGACAAATGCTCTCCAAAAGTACAGGACCAAATCTTCTTGAATTAGAAGTATATTCTACTTCAGATGAGCGGGGATTGTGGAATGTATCTTGAATTTTCATTGCATGGTAAGATGTCAAAAATGCAAATGTTGAAAAATACTTAAAAAAAACCCAACTTTTTTCCTCTCTTCTTTCAGATCTGGAAGCTGATAACTGAGTTGTTATTCTGTTGGGGATTTTGCAAATCAACTGTGTAAAAAATGGGATGAGGACTTGCATATCTATTAGCTAAAACAAAACTTTCTTTCACAGAACCTTAGTGAAGAAAGTGAAAATATTTTCATTTCACTGTTTAGTCATTTAGTGTAAAAGGGCCTGTTAGCAAAAAGAGAATGTATGGCCACGTTTATTCCACTGCATTTTGATATTGCAGTATTGAAATCTAAGCACCTGATCCCAGCAAGGCAGAGACCTTAAATTGAATATAGAGGCTTTCTATCCAGTAAGCAGATAATTTCTTCTGGAGAGAGATCCAGATGGCTCAAACAAGAAACCTCAATTTTGTGTAGAGAAACCCTCTATCTTATGGGCTTGTTTTTGAGTCCTGTGGGGTTTTCACAGCTTGTATATATATTGAATGAGACACAATCAAAATATAGCCAATATAATTGTACAGAAGATCAGTCACAGCAGTATGTCTGAAGGAATGCCTGTCTTCCTTGTGGAGTTCCCTTCTGAAAGTGTATGCCTAACAGAGGAGGAAGAGCACACCTTTGGATAAAAACCTATTGATGGCAGAATCATGGAAGAAATACCTGGGTTGCCCATAATTCTCAGTGAGAATTTCTGCAGAATTTCTACTCCTCAGGCTCTAACCACAGGCAGGATGCAAGACTGGACTCTTCTCCACTTGTCCTTTTGGAAGACTAAAACAAATGGGAACCTGACTTGGTAATGTGATGACAAGGACAACTCCAATGCAATCTGTTCTTTCACGCTAGTGTGGATCACACTAAATCCAGCGACCCTTAAAGCAAAAACACAAGAGCTTTACTTGTAGAAAAAGTAATGGAAGATGCAACATTTATCAATGACTATTACCTGGCTTAGACATATCTTCATGTATAAATATCTCACAAAACTTTATAGCCATATTTGAAGGGTTTCATCTCACATTTACATTCAGACCCCTACAGTGAAACTGTGTCAGTGTTTTCAGACTCTCTGAAGGAAGGCATTTTAAAAGCAGTTTCTCTTAGATGCTCACATTACAGTAGATCAATCTTTGGGATCCTCTCCAAAAGCAACTTTACTACATCTAAATAGGCATCTCAAGGAAAACACTGACACTGGGTATGGTTACGCTTGGTCCTACAATTTCGAAGTATTGCCACTGAAGTTAGTGCTTCACTTTCCTTATTTTCTTATTTTTTTAATGTATTTTTGAATGCTATAAGTTTGTCGGTGTCTTGGAGAACACTCATCCAATTTTAAAGCTAGGAAATAAAATTGATCTGTTAGCACTTTTAGCTTGTCTTTCTGCCAAATGACAAATTGTTTCCTACCTGACTTGAGGCCATCTTCATCCTGCTGCACTTTTAAAAATCTCAAATAATTAGGTGTCTTACCACTACCTTCTGTGACAAGTTCAATGCTTGGCATATTTGATTTGTCCATTTTGCCATCTACACTCATTTCTAATAATGTTCTTTATAGTAAAAAAATAAATCCTTTCATTCTTTGATATTTATGTTCTTTAAATAACTGTAGATTCATTATCTACATAATAATTTCTGCATGATCTTTGCTCATCCATAGTGCTATTTAATATTATTACTATTAAAATATGGACATTTTCCAACAGTTGCTTAAGAGATCCAATTCACACAAGGTCATTTTGAGGGAAAACAACTTACTTTAACATGTATGATGAAGTCATTCCTAGCTGCGTTAAAAAATAGCAGTCCTGTTCCAGACTTGCCATAATGGCAAATATGTCAAGTCTGTTAACATGGATTGACAGAGTAGCACCGAAATCTAGATACTTTGCTGCTTTGGCATTGTGCTGTCTCTGACCAAGAGTCTCACAGAGCACAGCAAATGTTAATGAAGATTCTGTGTAATTGTCAATATTTCTCTGAAATATTTCATCTAGCTTGAAACAAAATTAAATGTGCAAGCACAGTCTTCAACACTGTTCAGGCTTTGATATTCAACAAGTTAAAATAACTGTATCTAATATCTTAGTTCTATATGCACTATCTCTCTTCTCTTCTTAGGCTGACAGGCTAAAAGCACAAACCACACTGGTAATTCACAGCACAGATGGTACTGAAGACTGTGCTGGAACTACAACAAACTATACATATAGTTTGGGGATTATGTAAAAACTGGGACAAATTATCTTGAAAGTTGCAACCAAAGCTGGGTTCTCTCGTGTTGAATTGGTGGGAATTGCCAGCATTATTTGCATCTTGGAGTGACATAAGATGCTGAGACGTAATTAATCAAATGGAACAAGTTTGAATTTGCCTGCAGGTATTTAAGTAGATCCTCTATAGACAATGGCCAGATATTGGATCACATTCAGGAGGCATGTGTTGTGACTATTTTAATATTCTTTAGGAGAACATAAAATGAATAAAAAAGCAAAAGTGTATTTGAAAAGGATTCTGAGACACCTAGGTTGGTCAGGCAAAGATATTATTGCTTAGAAACTTGGACTTACATTTTTACTCATCTAAAGAGAAAAATGAAAATATAACATGGACTTAGGGATTTTTTTCTGATTATCAAAGAAAAGTAAGTTGTGGAGGCTGGGTTAGGACAATATTCATTTTCTCCAGCAGGAGAATGGAAGGAGGCATTGCAAGGCAAATTTTTTTCTGCATTCCACATGCTGATGTACTTAGGAAAAGGTAAAAATTTAAGGCTACTGGACATAGTAGCTTTCTGTTGTAGAATAGAGTACAACAGATTCTTTCATCAGTCATAATTTCAATCAAAGATCTTTTAAAGATAGGAACCAACTTTAACAAACTACAATAAATTCCTAAAAAAATATGTACACATATAGACAGGATTTATTTCTGACATAAAACCAAAGCATAAGTTGAAACTAATCCATTTAATTTTTTTGTTTAGGCTATAGCATGATCTTTGTCTATATATGGCTCTCTATACCTATTCCTGCAGCTATTAAAAAAGTTTGTGGCTAGCTTTATGTTTCAAATACTGCTTAATTGGGGTGGGGCTTACTATTTTAATCAAAGCAATCACGCTTTTATCAGCAAAAGGAAACTTGTCTTAATTAACATTCTAACATAAAACCCCATGTATTTCCTTTCACTTCAGGTATAATTTTTTGAAATTTTGTAAACATGTAATTAAACACATTCATGATACTTAGTAAAGAACAGTCTTCCAGGTAGGTTATTTACATATCATATATGCTTATTATTTTCTGTACCTGTTTGAAAAAAAAAAAAGTTTTATGTTTGAAAAAAAGAAAAGTTTTATTTTGTTATTTATGACCTACTTTCAAAAGCATTCTTTAGAAACTGTTGCTTTACCCTCATTCTCGATTGTAGCTGAATTGAACATACTTCAATGCATTTAAGTAGGACTTGCACAAAAGGACAGAAAATAGTCACACAATCTTTAAATTCAGCCAATTTTAGTCAATGGTTTTCTTAAGTTAATACATCAGACAAATACTAGTTTTAGTGCCCTGGCTAAAAATCAGAATGGTTTTAAAGGATACTTTAATTTTTATTTTAAAAATATAGATGAGATTTTTGTAATCTAGAGAGATCACAAAATACTTCACATTTCATCAGTGGTCAGGGAGGACATTCAAAAGAGACTTACACCTTTCGTGTTAGTGCCTTAATCAATGGGTTGTCTCTTGCTTTCATTTGTGTATAAAGATATTAATTAGCTACCAAATATTATGTAGAATTATGTATAATGCATTGATATTCACAACAGTATTAAAAAGATTGGTGTTCTTATATGTAATTTTGTGTTCTTTATGTAATTTTATTTGCTCAGCAATCATTTGGCTCAGTTTTGTTCCTTGGCCTGGTGAGAAAATTGAGTTATAGCAGAATTGCAGTTACATCTCTAGACTAGAATCCTACCTGAAAGAGAATCCAAATATCAACTAATATGAATTGTTAAAATTTTTGCAATTCTAAATTGAAGTGTTAGAACAGCTAGGCATGAATGTTGTATTTTTTGGTGCATATAGCCACTGTTGAAAAAACATGCTAAGATTGAATGAAATATGTTTTATAATTAAATTCATTGCTCTGCACTGAAAGAGGTCACTTATAATAACATGAGCCAGCAGTCTATGCACATTGGCACTAACAAGTTAAATCATTCAGACATAATGATGGGATTGTATCCTTCCTAGAGAAAATGGAGGCACCACAATAGTCCATTTAAAAACCCTATTCAGTGAACAAGACTGATTGAAAGCATGAACAGGATGTTGACACTGTTAAAAAAGAGACAAACGTCATACAGTAATAAGAAAAATGTTACAGTTTCATTATTATGTCAGTAATTCATCCATACGTTAAATGCTGCATCTAATGTTTTAAAGTGCTATTTCAGAACAAGACAAAATTTAGATAATAAATCAAATTTTCACTGGTGAGGAGGATGAGGTAAAGGGCTTTATTCAGTGAAATGATGGAAAGACTTAGATTATTTGATTTGGAGAAGGAAGGATGGAGAGTAAATGTGATAGTATAACATTAAAGTAAGGCTAATAGAACTGAAGGATCAATTGTGTCAAATCTCTTTATCTGATGTTAACGTAATAATGCTTTATTTGATTTCAATAGTGGTTCATATAACATTTATAGCACTGAATGGTTGAAAAGAAAATAAAATCTGGTTCTGCCATTCTCTAGAAAAAAAGGAACATAAGAATGTATATAAGGGGGAATGAAGATAAACATATATCTTGCCTGGATTCTTGTCAGCATAGATAGCTACACAGAAAAAAGTGATGATTGGCATAATTTCTGTTATTTTGTAAGAAATGTATATTAATAAATTGATACAACCAAGAATCTTCATAATAAATTCCTCTTATCATGTGAGCTAATGTAAAATCAGGTAAAGACTTGATAAAACCCCCTCCCTCTTAAATTAAAGATAACCAAACTGCCAACTGACCTTGGTTCTTGCCTTTCCCAATTGCGAAACCATTTCCAAAGGAAAAAGAGCACTTGAAATTGTTATATTGCAAGAAAGAAAAACAATTTATTGAATATGTTTCTACTCATGATCTTTACTAAAGGAAGCTTTTTCCTTCAGCTTCATGACATGTGGCATCTAGTAGATTTGCTTCCTTAAGGCAGGCTTTATTAAATCATGTTGATGACGAATCCAAAAGTGAACTGCAGATTATCTAATTTGTAACACCTCAGGGATGTGGGCTAGCCAATGGATGTATTCTGTTTTGTTATATTCCATGAGTAATTTTTTCACATGTTGAAATAGCAGTAGTCCTTCTTCAATACAATTACATCTAGGAATAATGTAATGAAAGTGACTACATTTCTTAAACCAAGAGAGTTACACAATAGGGTATAAATTAATAGTGCGCTGCCTTCTGTCCACTGTGTGTCTGAGTGAATAGATAAGCTACATAATGTCTACTATACAGTAAAACATGCACCCAGGTATTTAGGCGTAAATTCATACTTAAGGATTTTGTAGACGAAGTTACTGATGCATGCTGTAAGGGTATGTGGAAGGACACTGACTGCTCCTTTAAGGGTATCTGGTCAAAGTCTTTCTCAATGGCCAAGGGTCTTTTCAATACAAAAAGCTGTGATAAGAAATGGAGGAAGCTGTAAACAAGACCGTACAGAAGCACAAACCTGACCAAGAGATGGTAAGAGTAATGATGAGAACATACCTGGTCAAACGCACTAATTGGTAAGGATATGTGGAGTGTGGAAATGTTTATTTTTTTCAATAAGGTTATCTGACTAAGGACCTTGTCAAATTGTGATGATGAGGAAAGGGAGGGGGACAAACACCCAGAGACATAAAACGGGACCATGCCAGTACTTGGGGCATGCACAAGTGTGTGTGTGCTTGTGACCGGAGAGCACGCATGTGTGTATGTGCGCGCGTGCGTGCATGTGTACATGTGTGTGCCTGCACTAGTGACCTCCTGTCTCTATCAGCCAAAGAGAAGGAGATGGGAGGTGGCTGGCTGTGCTTGTGTCTGGTGTGAGTCCTATCTGTAGCGGCGGTTTGTGTGACTGGCTGTGTCAATGTCCTTGGTGTGTCTCTGTGTGTGTGTGTGTGTGTGTCCATGCCAGTGTGCGTGTCTCTGGGTTATGTGCTCAACTTTGTTACCGGTTGAAACTGCAAAGGGGAAAGTGGCAGCCACGTCCCCCAGCCTGGGCAGAGACCCTGGGCTCCAGCAGCCAGGCAGGAGGGGTCCCGGGCTGCTGGAGAAGGATATGTGACTTCAGAACATATCTTCAGAAGAACATGAGCCATGCTGTTCAATCACTTAACAGATGCCATAGAGAAAAATGTTCAGAAAATTAGTATTTCTTAGCTTTTATCAAAATAAATTTGTTTGATTTGTGCTTCTATGGTTTATGTTTCCACTGTAAAGTTATGAGGTAAATGCCTCTTCTATAATAATGAAAACACTGTTGTCTTTAATTTGTTTGCATTTGGTTTCATCTGAGTGGCATTTAGCACCTGCAGAATAGATGGTTGGTGACATGTTTTCTAATTGCTCTCTTTTCCTATACAGTTTGCTAGATTTTGTAGTTATTTTCACGTATTTTCACCAGCTGATCCACAAAGTTAAAAGACTGGCTCTGCATCAGAAGTGCCCATTAAGTATGTTCCAGGTTTGCAGGGTGCCCTCTAAATAAAATTGTAGGCATCAATAGATATGCTGCATCTGAGTTTACAACATTTTTCAGTAGATTGCAATTAAGAAAAAGAATAGGTTTATCTCTACTTGATAGAAAGTTACCAAAGCTGAATATTTCTGTTTGTTTGTTTGTTTATTTCGTTGCTCATGTGAAAATTTAATTTCAAGGTGCTTTTTGTGTGAGAGGTTAGAACGCCCGCATGATAGTGCACCAAATAAATACCTAGCCTTATTTCAGAGAGGACATTTCATCTTTCCCCCTCAGGTCTTATATCCATTTCTGTGGCAAGAACATTTCATCATGACATTTTGAGGACTAAATTTATTTCTCAAAGTGCACCAGCAAAGCTCAACTGATTGTCTCCTATTGAGGACTATATGTTCCTTCTAGAGGATATTAGAAAAAGTACACTATAGGTTTCCTATGAAGGAAAAAGCCTTAGAGTTGCTGGAGTGGTTTGTCAAGGACTGACCGCATGGTGAGAACACCTTTCTCCATCTAGCTAAACATCTGTTTTTCTCTGATAAGACTAGGCATCTGGACAGGCCAGCCAACTCACTCTGAGTGAAAACAGTGCACTACAGTTCATCCCTTTGCTGTAGGGCTGCTTTTAGAAGCATTTTGGGAGGCATTTTTCTGACTGGAATATCAATTCTTAACATGGATCGCTTAGTCTGGAGCTCCAGGCTGGATCACCTTTTCCCAGGATCAAACCAAAATGGTCACTAACCAAATCTGTTCTAAAGTCACACCTTTTCCTTTTAAAAGAAATGGGATTATCACTGATCTCTTACCTTTGCTTTGCAGTAATATTCATTTATCCTGTTGGAATTGTATTGCATGCTGTTAGTCAAACTCTATGTCCTGCTGTGCTCCAAAAAAGGAGGTGGGCAGGACCACAAAGCTATGGAGTGATGTTCTTGTGGCTCTTACAGTCAGAGCTTCCTCGGAAAGGGGAAGAAAAATCACAGAATTAACATAGTAAATGTTAGTCGACCATCCAGTTCATCTCACATTCCAGTCATTATGATATTTCTTTTCTTCTTTTTTTTTTTAATTATGCTTTAAACACCTTTAGAAACTGTGGATTCACCACTAAATTAATTTTTAAAAATAAGCTAAAAGAAGACCGTGTAGAATATTTGCTCACAAGGGAAACATAAATGTCTGTTTTCCTTAAGCATCTTCATAAAAAATTCTTATATATATTGAAGAGAACTAATTAGAGCCATTCTGTTAAAAGAAAACTCTCCATGAAAACAACCCTAGGCACTGATTGCCAGCATGGATATACCTTTAATTATTATTCCCTAAGTGCAAATATTTTTACTGGAATTTTCCAATTTACTGGCTACAGCAAGAAATTAAAAAGAAGCTGTTTTGTGGAATGGGGGGGGGGGATCAGGCGATGCAAATGTGTCACCAGTTAAAACCAGACTGAAATTAATCCTACATTATCTAGAGTTACACCCTAGGAAATCTAGCTCTGAATTGTTTCTTTGTTCGTTTTGTTGCACCTTTTAAATGATCTAAGAAAAAATAGTTTTGTGTACGTGTTTTATGAGAAATGGATTAACATAACCTGCCAATTAAGGATGCCATCTTTTCAGAAGGTAAGTGGGTAATTAGAACTGGTCATTTTTGTCATTTGATGCCAAAGCATAAAATTCAACAATTCATTCCACCAAGGGGATTTACCATTCTGCACAGATAGTTATGTCTTTGAAGAAGATGAGGGCAAAGATTCTCTGAAGGAAATTTATGAATCACTCAATATCTTTTAGAGAGACAGCATAAGCTGTATAATATGTGCACTCACACGGCAGCTCCAGGATAAGAGGGGGATCAGGCCCAGTCAGCATGGGTTTACGAAAGGCAGGTCCTGCTTGACCAACCTGATCTCCTTCTATGACCGGGTGACCCGCCTAGTGGATGAGGGAAAGGCTGTCGATGTTATTTTCCTAGACTTCAGCAAGGCCTTTGATACTGTCTCTCATGGCATACTCCTGGAGAAGCTGGCATCTTGTGGCCTGGATAAGTGCACTATTCACTGGGTGAAAAACTGGCTGGATGGACGAGCCCAGAGGGTCGTGGTGAATGGGGTGAAATCCAGCTGGCGGCGGGTCACGAGTGGTGTTCCCCAGGGCTCGGTGTTGGGCCCTGTTCTGTTTAATATCTTTATTGATGATTTGGATGAGGGGATCGAGTGCACCCTCAGCAAGTTTGCAGACGACACCAAGTTGGGAGGCAGGGTCGATCTGCTTGAGGGTAGGGAGGCTCTACAAAGAGATCTGGACAGGCTGGATCGATGGGCTGAGGCCAATTGTATGAAGTTTAACACGGCCAAGTGCCGGGTCCTGCACTTCGGTCACGGCAACCCCACGCAGCGCTACAGGCTTGGGGAAGAGTGGCTGGAAAGCTGCCCGGCAGAGAAAGACCTGGGGGTGCTGGTTGACAGCCGGCTGAATATGAGCCAGCAGTGTGCCCAGGTGGCCAAGAAGGCCAACGGCATCCTGGCCTGTATCAGGAACAGTGTGGCCAGCAGGAACAGGGAGGTGGTTGTTCCCCTGTACTCGGCACTGGTGAGGCCGCACCTCGAGTCCTGTGTTCAGTTTTGGGCCCCTCACTACAGGAAAGACATTGAGCTGCTTGAGCGTGTCCAGAGAAGGGCAACCAAGTTGGTGAGGGGCCTTGAGCACAAGTCTGATGAGGAGCGGCTGAGGGATCTGGGGTTGTTCAGTCTAGAAAAGAGGAGGCTGAGGGGAGACCTTATCGCTCTCTACAACTACCTGAAAGGGGGTTGTAGTGAGGTGGGTGTTGGTCTCTTCTGTCAGGTGTCTGGAGATAGGACAAGAGGAAATGGCCTCAAGTTGAGGCAAGGGAGATTTAGGTTAGATATTAGGAAAAATTTTTTTACTGAGAGGGTTGTCAAACATTGGAATGGGCTGCCCAGGGAAGTGGTTGAGTCACCATCCCTGGAGGTATTGAAAAAGCGAGTGGACAGGGTACTCCAGGGCATGGTTTAGGGGGCATGGTTAATGGTTGGACTTGATGATCTTGAAGGTCTTTTCCAACCGAAATGATTCTATGATTCTATGATTCTAATATAGGTCAACAACAAAAGACATATAAAGCCCAAGCTTGTCTAAAACAAATTCTCTGGCTCTCCATGTTAGGATTTATACTCGGGTTGGTCTTCAATTCAATTTAAGAAGGGAAGAATTTCTACTAATGTAGAAAGCCAGCTCAAGTACTGTCCCCTGTTGATGTCCTGTATTAGCCCAAATTTGAAGGCTTAATATAAAGCCTGTCTCCTTAACTGATTCTGTGCATAAAAATAGACTTCCTCCAGGGAAACAAATACAGTATTTTCTTTTGTCAGTCCCTTGGAGGAGAAAAAACCCAAACAGATGATCACCCCATTCCAAAAAGGATAAGCTTGTCTATCCCTTATGTTTTAAGACCATGAGAACAGATAAAAAGTTACCCACGTACTCAGATTTTGTTCTGTTTTCTGCCTGTCAAGAATTTGTGTTCCTCTTAGAACACATTGCATAGGACACTCAAAGCTTCCTATAGGAGACGACCAATTCACTGTTACATGTAAGTGCATTTAACCCTATAGAATCAGGACTGTGTGTTCCCTTATCTGTATTGTTCTGCTCTTAGCTATGAATTCATGATTCACGATTAACAACACTGAGAAAGCTTTCAGGACTGGGAGGAAATAGAAATATCAAGGGGTGATCTAACCCATTTCACAAAGACAATGTAAAAATGTTAGGGTTTTTTGAAGATCTTCAGCCTGCTGCAAAGTCTGATAATATAAATTAAAATTCTTTTCCTTTTGAGTTCCATGCAACGTGTAAGACAGACTATACAGTAAAGAGGAAGGCCAAACTTAATTGTATTCAATGCCCTAACATAATGGTAATTTCTCAAGGTACAAAATTTATGGGAAAAATCACTTGAAAAAGTGTGTATGAATATGGAGTCTAAACACAAGATTGTGTGTTTATATGCTATCATATTGGGGGTTTATATCCCCCAATATGTCAGGGGATTGATTTTGCTTATATGAAATTGAAATGACTATTAGTTATTTTCTTCCTTCTTCTGAGTGGCCAGCCCACATTACAGTAGTGCCAAGTTTTTTTCCTATTCATAAACTGAGCTATATTCAGTTCCTGCTTATGGATACATTTGCAAAGGTCATTATTCAGCAACAGTCTTAACTGTGCATTAAAGCACTTAAGTAGTCCATTAAAGCATTCTTCTGAGACTCTCTGTTTTTATTTTGAAGCGTGTTTTCTCTACATATTTTTCACATGCTCTCTCTAGAGGGCACAACCTATCAATATGTCATACTGCTGCTGGATTTCATGAGTTGACCCCGGCCGAATACTTCTGAGCTATTTGGTAGGAAGCACTCTGTTGCATTGAGAGCACTGCATTCCCATGGATTTGATAGGGACTCCAGTCCAACTTCTGTTCTTTCGTTGCACAAAACTGCTTTTCATGCCTCTCAGGCAGAATCACTCCTTCCTACTAGAAGTGCTTTCACCACTTGATGTTAACAAACTCAGTGCTTCCCGCTGCAATGACTGTAGGAATGTAATGAGCTCCTGGCATTGTACGGTGCCACCATGCACTCTGTTAAGGGAGTTACAGCTAGTTGCTCAAGACGACAACATTATTATGCCTGAGATTTTGTTTCCCTGTTAAATAATCTAATTAGGTTCATGAAGGAAACAAGTCTGCTTTGCAATGGAACATTGGCTAAATGAATGTCTGAACAAAGATATATCCTTCATAAATACTATTTAGTATTATTAAATAAGCCCTTGACCAATCTGCTCTGAGCAGAACATCTTACTTTCAAGTAATGCATATGCAGAAATCATTAGTACTTTGAGCATTCATAATACTATAATACACATAATGAAATGAAAAATTACTCAAAATTCAACATTACTTCCTCTCATTCTTATCTTATAAAAATAAAATAGAAGCCAATTTCATAGAAATCTTTGCTCACAGTTGCAAATAATCTGATAAATGATCTTTTTTCTTTAAGTGCAGATGAGTTTTACAAAGGGATATGCACAAATTCAAGATTTACAAGATGGTTTTAAAGTAATTCCTCACAGAAAATGAGGCCCAGACAGTTTTGATTGGCGGAGTTAAAATGATTAAACCATGAAAGCACTAAGCAGCATAATAGTCTAGGTGTTTCTCAGAAAATGTATGAAAATGTGATTTTTATGCAGCTCTGGAGATACAGGAAGAAAATGTAGAAAGAAAGAGAGGTTTGATATTTTTAATACTTCACTTGCCATCATTCTATTCCAAATTTGTCCTTTTTTTCACATTTTGCTACAGCTCTTTTTCAGACACCTGAATTTTTTCTGACTCCTAACTATTTTACAGAAATCTTTCTCTGAGTCCTGAAATCCACTGAAGGCTAAGCTTGTCTTCTTATAATTCATATGGAAGGTGACAGAAATACTGCTACACCACTGTCTTATGAAGCTCAGGTCTGAAGTAAATAGATATGAAGTAGATATTCTTCCTCAGCAGGGGAATGAAAAAATACGTTTAAAATATTGGAAAGCAGATTCAATCTCTAACATCAGAGAATGAATCCCATTATAACCTGACATTATTTTGTGGGGTTTCTCATTAGGGAAAGCTTATATCATGTAAGAATATACACGAATCAGCACAATGCTAAACAGTCAGGATCAGATTCACTAGTTAGATAAGGTCCCTACATATTTCTCTGAAGTACACAGGGATAGGAAACTGGATTAAAATTATCATCAGAGTATTCTCTTTATATTAGATAATTCCCTCTGATTTCACATGTGGCAGATTGAGGCCATCCACCTGCTGTCTAGGAAAACATCCAAGTTTAAAACAAAAAAAAAAAAAAGAGGAGTTTCAGATTGCTCTGCTTTGTATTTCCACAGCTAAGAAGAACATTTCATCACTGGTAGAGTAGAATTTCCATGAAGGCTATCTGTTTCCGTGGGTTCTTAGTGACCATTCCAAAGAGCTCATGGAGAAGCACGAAGGCACTCTTGCCTGTTGTTTGGAAAGAAGGGAACCACCATCAAGACAGGAACATTTTATTTTAAGGATTATGTACTACCTCTCTGTGGTTACTAACAAGAATTTTCACACAAGATTTTTAACATATTGAAAAGAGAGGAAAAAAGAAAGAATTCCATGCATATTTTAAAAATTAAGAAATACTTCAAGTTTTAATATTAATGTTAAAGACTTTTTTATGTATATACCATGTTATTAGACCAAGGAGCTAAGACTGAGAAAATTAACCCTTGTCACTCTGATCATAGTTGGACCTAAACTGAACCATAATTTGGAGTCTTTCCTGATTTGGTAGTACTTGATTTGGGCATTATTACAACATCCTCATTAAAGTTTTTCTATAAAATTAGTAATGTGCACTCAGCTTTGAAGAAAGCTTTTGCTAGGAACTATTAATAAGATATATGCTGTTCTGCATCTCCTGCCACATTTATCTTTTCCTCAGCCCTCTCTTTATGTCTTAATAGTTGCTTAGGAGAGGGAATATGTGTTCTCTTATCCCTTTCATTTTTATCTTTCATTCACATTTCGACTTTCCTCTTATTTATTCTAAATCCTTGTATTCAGTAAATATTTAAAAATTCGTTGACGTAGTAGTGAGGGGAGACTAACTTTCTAGTGTTGCTATTTGTGAAATGTACAGTTACTCTGTAGGCTGAAATCTGATAGTCATAGAAGAGCTATTTCCTACCATACTGTACTAGTAAGTCTCCTTCACAACATGAGAAAGTAATTAGCTGGCAGCATAAAGCACGAGCACTGCTGAAGGCGTAGCTTTGTGATATGGGATTTTTTTTTTGTATTGCTTCTTCCTTGTAATTAAGTTAAAGGTGATAGACATTTCTATAAATATGAAATAGTAAATCTTTTTCTACTATAGATGAACAAAAATGCTGGACTACTGAGTCAAAGATAAAATACAAAAGTTTTGTACTTAGTACTATAAAGCATTTACAGACCTAAAATGACTACTGTGAGTAGCAATTCAAGATATTCAAAAAGGTCTTGCTTCATTCCTGCAGTTGCTTTTGTGCTTGCTTTCTTTATCGCTTGATAATATTGCATCCAGCTGCCTGTAGTTTCTTTGTTAACTCATTTGGAGCTGCTTCTAAGACCAAAGACACATTAAGAAATGAAAGGGGATACAGCACTTCTCTTTCTGTTTTTACCTCCTCAGAGCTGTCCTCTTTAGTCAGCTTAGGCTGAGAAAAGCTTCATTTTTTTCAGGGTGTGTACCTCAGGTAAAATTTTGTTCCTACCCATCATACTTATTTGCTGTCAGCCTTGCAAAAATATCTTCCAATTATCTGAACTAACTCCTGTTGGTTATGCTCTTATATTTCATACCTTCACCGTATAGGCACAGATGTGAAATGACTGCTTCCAAAGCATTTATTCTTCCCTCTCCTCTTTTTCTAAGCATTTTGGTGAAACAAAGCAAATGAGTGGTGAGATTCTAGCATTAAGAGTAGCATTCAGGCTGAATTTCCCAATCTAATCTTTATCATGTCAGAATAGAGGTTAAACTTTTCATCATTTCCTGAGCTATTTATGTTATTTATAGAAGATCCAAACTGATACATCTCATGTGTATTTTATTCAGAATCAGGTTTCTTTTCAAATGCTTGGAGTATTTTTTTTTCCTTGAAATGGTTTGGATTTTCTTTTGAATATCCTTTTATCTCTTACTTCATATCTTACATGGAAAATCTCTTGATCTATTTTCAAGGGCATTCTAGGACAATAGCACTGCTCAGAGAGAAGAATGAGTTTCTAAGGAGCTCATTCAGTTTTGTATATATGGTACATATATCAAATGCATGTGTACGTAGTATATATGCTCATGTGTACATTTAAGTGCATCTGTGTACACCTGTATACATATGTACGTGTGCAACACATATATATTAAGTTATATGGTTTGTATTTTAGACATATTTAAAAATAAAACTGAATCCATTTTTTTATAGATTTCTTGTATGCTCCTAGAAACAGACCCAAGCATGCATGTATGCATGAATATTTATGAATAGAAACTCTGGGTTGAAAATACTGCATGTTATGTGAAATACATACAGTAACATCTACTCATGTATTTTCTTCATCTGCTTGAGATTTAGATAACTGTTTCTTAGAGTATAATTATTTTTCCTCTCTTTCAAAGAAACATACAACTGATTAGTCTAATGCCCTGTTGAAGTCCACTTCAACCCTTCAGTTAAGCTGGCTGATGTAACCTGAAATACAGTCTCAACAGTTAAGTACATAGCTCAAAAATGATATTTGGGTAACTGCAAATCCATTGAAGAAGTTATTAAAAGAAAATATGGTGACACAGGCTATAAATTCAGGAACCAAAAGGATATATCACGGGCAGTTGGTATTTGAGCTAAGGTACGTGCTGAAATCCATTCTAATAACAATGGTAGTCTTCATCCATTACACATGAGTAAACAGAAGAAGGTCAAGTACAGCTTGGAGGAACACTTCAAATGTATCCAGCTCCAAATTATTCTCTTTTATCTTTTTGATCCAAATTCCTTTGCTAAATTACAAATAATACTTCTTCTAGCTAAAAAAATAATAATAAACCAATCTATAGTATTGTTCAATACAAGAAAATTCCTGCCTCTCCCTCAAAAAATTAAACTTAACAAAATGTAAGGAAAAGACTGAATATTCTTCTGTGTGTATTCTGTGTAGTCAGCAAAGTACTTCCTAACACAAAATATATAATGGCCAGACATTCTTATTTGGAGTATATGCTGATTCAAAAGCAGCCAGAGAAGTGGTCCTAGAATGACCCGTGTATTGTGCCCACCCTTGAGGAGTAGACCCGTGAGAACTTCATGAAGTTCAATAAGGCCAAGTGCAAGGTCCTGCACCTGGGTCGGGGCAATCCCCATATCAATACAGGCTGGGGATGAAGGGATTGAGAGCAGCCCTACAGAGAAGGACTGGGGGATAGTGGGGGGTGAAAACTTGGACATGAGACAGTAATGTGTGCTTGCAGCCCAGAAAGCCAATCGTACCCTGGGCTGCATCAAAAGAAGCGTGGCCAGCAGGTCGGGGGAGGTGATTCTCCCCCTCTACTCCCCTCTCATGAGAGCCCACCTGCAGTACTGCGTCCAGCTCTGGGGCCCCCAGTACAAGAAAGACATGGACCTGTTGGAGCAGGTCCAGAGGAGGGCCATAGGAATGGTCAGAAGGCTGGAACACCTTTCCTCCGCAGAAAGGCTGAGTGAGTTGGAGCTTTTCAGCCTGGGGAAGACCTTATTGGGGCCTTTCAATACATAAAGGGGGCTTATAAGAAAGCTGGGGACAGACATTTTACCAGGGCCTGTAGTGACAGGACAAGGAGCAGTGGTTTTAAACTGAAAGAAGGTAGGTTTAGATTGGATATAAGGATGACCTTTTTTATGACGAGGGTGGTGAGAAACTGGAACAGATTGTCCAGAGAAGTAATAGAAGGCCCAACACTGGAAGTGTCCAAGGTCAGGTTGTATGGGTCTTTGAGCAACCTGTTCTTGTGAAAGATGTCCTTGGCCATGGCAGGTGGGTTGGACTAGATGATCTCTGAATGTCCCTTCTGACCCAAACCATTCTGTAATTATATGATTCTATGATTCTTTAACAAACTAATTAGCTAATAATAGAAAGTCTATTTAAGATAATGTTTCTATAATTACTCCAAAGGTCTTTTACCCTGTATTGCCATTTAAGAGTGCCCATGGAATTTTTCATAATCTTTGTACTAGGAAATTATTTTTAAAAGTTTTTTTATTAGTTTACCAAACTCAATAATAGGAGGGATTTGTGTCACACAATGCTAATATAATGAATACTGCTGACTGTATTACAGCTGAACATCATAAGTTTTTTATTATAGATTAATGGATAATAAAGCTAGCTACCAGATTCCAGAAGAGGCTGGGTTTTCAAACATATGAAAACTCATATATTGTATTGGCATACAATAAACTATAAATAAATAACCTTACACTTAAGTAAAAATAATGTGATGGTGGAGAAAAGTTTGATGGTACTGTTACAGGAAAAATATCTTTATATCAAGCTAAAACTGGCATATTTACTTTTGATGCATTGAGAAATGGAAAAGCTTTGCTGGTTTGTTATTTCATGTTTTTTAATTGCATAGCCAATAAAAATTACCTCAATAGGAATTTACTTTCACATATTAGAAGAAAATGAGTGTAGTGATCATTCAATAGACACATTTTTTAAATCTTTTTATTTTGGGGGACAACTGATGTCTGCAAAGAGTGAAACTTTATATTTTTCTTTTTCTCCTCAAAGTAGTAATATTTCAAAAGTAGAAAAAGATTTCCTTGTGTCAAGTTCTTTTGCTTAACCTAGGCTATATGGAGAAGTACTTCAACATTTTTTTGTCACTTTCTCTTCTTTTAAAAATACTTTTCCCTGATGAAGACTCCAGAGATTAGAATGGAGAGTCACAAACTAAAACCCAATTAACTTACTTGAACAGAATTAACAAAAATATACTGATAATATACCTAGTAAAGAATAGGTGGTACATGATGACCTAAACTGTTCTTAGTTATTACTAACACTTGTGATTCAATCCCTGTTCTCTTTTTTCTGTTCACACACATCAACGTTCAGAGTTTCCCTAGTCATTACGGTTTTATCCCGATTCTTGAGACACAGCAGGTCAGTGTTCTTAGGCTGCTATTTAGTAGCTTTTTTTTTAATAAAAATCGGTTAAGTTTTCAATGTTTTATAAAATACTTAAGTATTTTGGAGTGTTGTATTTGTTGGGCCGCAACTGCCACTGAACACCAGTCAGAGAATCAGTTTCTCACTGTTTCCCATTCTGGGCAAGAGAGCACTTGAGCATGTAATACAAACTAGTGCAGCTTTAGCAGCAAATATTAAGTGATACAGAGTCACTGCTCACTATCTGATCAATGGCAAGAACACTCCCCTTTGAAAGAACAAATTCATAGGAAACTCAAGTCCTTGTTTTTAATCATTTAAAGAAGAATTTTACCCGTATCTTCCACTTCCCTGTGGGAGCTGTTTCACCATTAAGATATGAGCAAACTGAGTATCTACTGCACAGTCCTGAAAGATCTTCTCTTATACTTAGGTGCCTTTGGAAATTCTTACACCTAAAGCAAGTCTCCTAAAGTTAGAATGTGGCATCAAAGGCAGTTCAGATATCCCTTCAACTGTCATTCCTCCATCCAAAAATAATGTGAAGCAAATGTTGACTTTAGTAATGAAAAGCAAAATACATAGAATATCCTAAAAACAAAAGGGAAGTCATAAAAGGAAAAAAAATCTTATGTAATCAAATTGAAGATTGGAAAATGAAGAAAGGTCATTCAATTTCTCTCTTAATTTTGTATCTGAATGTTGTATCATGGTACATTAGAAATGCCAAAGAGAAAGAAATAATTCCTTTCCTTGCAGCACTGCCATCGGAGTGGAACGGATTAAGATTTTTGTGTGGTAAACTTGCTAAATGTAACATTTGATCTTTGAACCTTTTAGGATTAAGCAAAAGATACCAACAATGAAAAACCTGCAAAAAAGTCTGGTAAGAGATATCCATTGGTCTGATACAAGAAGAAGAGTTCCACAGTCTTTTACTTCAGAGCCTTAAAGGGTTTAAAACAGAGATAAATACTGTTAGATTCCTATTATGTGCTAGCTATTTACTGATTAAATATAGTGAAGATAAAGTGCTTGTGTAGATCAGTGCTCTTCAAATATGGTTTAAAGACTTACCCAGATAGAGCATGCCTAGAGGCCTTCAGATGTTCACCATGTAATCCATTATCTTCCATAGTACACACTCACCTGAATTCAAAGACAGAATCTGTTGTAATGTTTTTAATGACAACAGTACTATTATACAGCATGATGAAAGGGGGTTGGAATTAAAAACGATATCTAAGATGACCTGCAGAATTGGAAGGAATTAATGAAGAGGCAATGTCCACATTTTAAAAGGTCATGTTCACTCATTCATCAACAAATAGTTCCAGAACTACGCCCACACTGAATTTCGCTCTCTGCTCATCTAAATAGTATGTCCCAGCTTTTGTTCTGTGTGGACAGCTGGCTGCCTCTTCTTCACCAATACATTGTCTAATATATAGCATTAAGATTCTTAAATACATTCCAGATAAATTAAGATGTGATCACTATAACAATACTTACTCATATGAAATCTAATCTTGAGTTCAATTATTTATATTGTTTGTGTGTAGATATCTAAATACATATGTGTAAATACATATGCACATGGGTATAAAGAAGTAGACATTTTTTTGTTTGTTTCTTCTATTTTTTCTGTTGTCAGGCTGTTGTATCTAGCATATCTCAAGATGAACAGGTTTTATTTGCCAGGATGCTATCAACTATGTATTTTTTATGAACACTTTTCTCTCTATAGAGCAACAAAAGTAACCACAGTTAAATCACATCAAGGTGTGTAAAAACTGAAAATATTTTCTGGATCTTTAGGTTCACATTCATGTGTTTCTCTGAAAAATATGGGGATAGTATCAGTAATGTCGCACTGCTATGCCTTGTTATCCTTGTTATCTTCCTCTGTGAAGCAGAAATATTTAAAGAGGTGAAAAATTGATGTTAATGTTCTGCATCTGCTTAATTATAGAAAAAAAAAGTGCCTTTTGACATTTTATCCTCATAGAATCAAGGCTATATTTGAGGGGTTCACTATTCATAAATATATGTAGTTTTTACTTCTACTAAGTGGAAAAAACCAGTAACAATGCCCACTATGTAAGGAGATTTGGGTGAAAGCACTAAGGATGATATGAATATAGCAGCACAACAAGCTGTAAGCAGTCCAGGAGTGCATCGAGGATAATTTCTTAATCCAGGTGATAGACAGCCCAACTAGAGAAGAAGCATTACTAGAGCTCTTGATTACCAACACAGATGAACTAATTAGAAAGGTCAAGATCGGTGGCAGCCTGTGCTGCAGTGATCATGTCCTGGTGGAATTCGCAAAACTGAGGAATATGGGCCAAGTGAAGAGTAGGGTCAGGATGCTAAATTTTAGGAAAAGGAGCTTTCAGGTTTTTAAGAAATTAGTGGCTGGGACCCCCTGGGAAACTGCCCTCAGGGATAAAAGAGCAGAACAGAGCTGGCAGCTCTTGAAGGACATCTTTTTTAGAGCCTGGGAACTCTCGATTCCCACATGTAAGAAATCAAGCAGAGAAGGCAGGAGATCAGCGTGGTTGAGTAAGGACCTTCTGGCCAAACTAAAGTGTAAGAATGAAATGCACAGGCAGTGGAACCAGGGACATGTATCCTAGGAAGGATACTGGAACACTGCCTAGATGTGTAGGGATGGGATCAGGAAAGCTAAGGCAAAGTTGGAGCTGAATTTGGCAAGGAACATGAAGAATGGTAAAGTGGGTTTCTACAGGTACGTTGCTCAGAAAAGGAAGCTGTACCCCCCAATAAATAAGACAGTCAAACTAGCAAAAACTAGCATGGAGAAGGCTGAGGTACTCAACAATTTTTTTTGCGTCAGTTTTCACTGGTACTCTCTCTTCCCACATCTGTCAAATCCCTGAATGTCAAGGCAGAGATTAGGGGGATGAAGTCCCTCCCACTGTAGGAGAAGATCAGGTTTGAGACCACCTGAGGAGCCTGAACATATACAAGTCCATGGGACCCAATAAGACACATCCCAGGGTCCTGAGGGAATGATGTAGTCACTAAGACACTTGCCAGCATGTTTGAAAAATCATGGCAGTCAGGGGAAATCCCCAGTGACTGAAGAAAAGGGAATATCACACCCATTTTTAAAAAGGGTAATAAGGAGGACTCTGTTGACCAGTCAGCCTCACCTCCATGCTTGGTAAGATCATGGAACAGATCCTTCTGGAAGACATGTCAAAACGTATGGGAGACAAGGAGGAGATGACAGCATGGCTTCACCAAGGGCAAGTCATGCCTAACTAATAAAGTGGCCTTCTATATTGAAGTGATTGCGTCAGTGGACAAGGGAACAGCAACTGATGCCATCTACCTGGAATTCTGTAAGGCCTTTGATATGGTCCCCCACAACATTTTTACCTCTAAATTGGAGAGGTATGTGTTTGATGGATGGACTGTTAGATGGTTAAGAAATTGGCTGCATGGCTGCATCCAAAGGCTTACTGCCAATGGCTCAATGTCCAAGTGAAAACCAGTAACCAGTGGTGTCCCTCAAGGGTCCATACTGGGACCAAAACTGTTTAATATCTTAATCAGCGACATAGTGGGATTGAGCGCACCCTCAGCTAGTTTGCAGACAAAAACCAAGATGATTGGTGCAGCTGATATGCTAGAGGGAAGGGATGCCACCCAGAAGGACCTTGACAGCCTTGAGGAGTGGGCATGTAAGAACCTCATGAAGTTCAATAAGGCCAAGTGCAAGGTCCTGCACCTGGGTCGGGGCAATCCCCATATCAATACAGGCTGGGGGATGAAGGGATTGAGAGCAGCCCTACAGAGAAGGACTGGGGGATAGTGGGGGGTGAAAACTTGGACATGAGACAGTAATGTGTGCTTGCAGCCCAGAAAGCCAATCGTACCCTGGGCTGCATCAAAAGAAGCGTGGCCAGCAGGTCGGGGGAGGTGATTCTCCCCCTCTACTCCCCTCTCATGAGAGCCCACCTGCAGTACTGCGTCCAGCTCTGGGGCCCCCAGTACAAGAAAGACATGGACCTGTTGGAGCAGGTCCAGAGGAGGGCCATAGGAATGGTCAGAAGGCTGGAACACCTTTCCTCCGCAGAAAGGCTGAGTGAGTTGGAGCTTTTCAGCCTGGGGAAGACCTTATTGGGGCCTTTCAATATATAAAGGGGGCTTATAAGAAAGCTGGGGACAGACATTTTACCAGGGCCTGTAGTGACAGGACAAGGAGCAGTGGTTTTAAACTGAAAGAAGGTAGGTTTAGATTGGATATAAGGATGACCTTTTTTATGACGAGGGTGGTGAGAAACTGGAACAGATTGTCCAGAGAAGTAATAGAAGGCCCAACACTGGAAGTGTCCAAGGTCAGGTTGTATGGGTCTTTGAGCAACCTGTTCTTGTAAAAGATGTCCTTGGCCATGGCAGGTGGTTTGTACTAGATGATCTCTGAATGACCCTTCCAACCCAAACCATTCTATGATTCTATGAATATTGCATTTGATTGTGCCTATTTGCCATCATAATCTATTACTGCAGAATCCGAGAATGGGAGTGGTAATCAGATACTGTGAAAGCAGAAGAGTGTGTTGTGCATCTTGTTAGTGACATCAAAGATTATAAAGATTGAAATATTACGGGACAAACATATAGAAATATATACAGATAGTTTTATGCAGCAAAGCAATGGTATGTATTTCAGCTAAAGTTAACAAATTATGTTTATCTCCTAACTAAGTGTAGCTATCTGGGTAACATTTTACATTAGGCTTTTAATCTTAGTCTATTCTTTCTCCGTAGTCAATAAGGACCACTCATCTTTCTAAAATAGGTGCTCAGTGTAGGCTGGATGAATAACTCTTTCCATGAACCAAAGAGAAAACCTAGGTGATAACAGTAGTCACTTTAACTTTTTCACAAGCTACGGAGAAGTTGAATGAATCCAACACGAGAGAAATATTTTGCTGAAGTGGGGATTTAGATGAAGTATTATTTATTACTATCTCATAAAGCTGTTAAACAACCTAAATAAATACACTTCATTGATTCAGCATATGGTCAAACTAAGCAAGTTAAGGTAAATCACGGAAAAGTGAGTGTGGCACCAACTTTATTTTTTCAAAGCATTGTGAAGAGAAAGAGAAAGGAAAAGCTTTCTCATGCACCAGATGCATTTTCTTAATTCCTCTCTCTAGATATTAATGCCTCCATCAGCCTAAGTAAGATGAAATATTTAAAGCAGTCAGTGCCTCTAAACTGATGAAGAAATTATTCAGCTACTTTACTGATAAATATTTCTGCACTATTTCAGTGGTAGAAGTTAGCTTCTAGCACTTTCAGAAGTCTTTGTAAAATAGCATATATTTTATTTCTCTGGCATGTAGTTTCCTAGGAATTTCACGGAATACCTCTTTAAAAGCACACGGGAAATAATCCTGAATAAAATGAAAAGTTATGATTCACCACTCGCTGTATTGTTTGTCCATTATTCATCTTTGTAGTAACAGAGATGAAACAAAGTCTTCTTTCAACATCCTCTTATCTCAAAAGTCCTTTTGAAGGAAGTCTTACATATATAAGTTGGCAATAATTTTGCCAAAAAACCAAGTGATGATAACATCCCTGTTTATAAAAGTTTCAGAGCACCAGGATGGTTGGCATTCTTTAGAATTCTGCTCCAGGACAGATTTCCTCAGCTCCCATGTTTTTAATATCTTTTTGATCTCTTCAGAAGCTAACCTTATCATATAGATCACATAACTGTTCTTTGAATTAAGAGTTCCTGTTTGATTACCTACCATCGCATCATCTAGTCAGACTGCCATGACTTGGGAGTTAGTGCTTGAAATCCTTTGGTGTGATCGAGATCACTGAAACCAGTGAGGCAAAGCACGTCACTTGTATGGTCCTATCTGTCATTTGTTTCTGAGACACATTCTCTCTGTGATTTCAACTTTCAGTGCTTACTGTAGTGACTTACCTAATTGCATATTTTATTCTAGCTTTCCTAGGGCACTTGCTGATACCTCTGCATTAACTGAGTCTTTGATGTCTATTTTAAGTTATTAAGATTTGCTTATAGAAAACAAATCATGTTCTTGACAGTTGCTTCCCCCTTCCTTCCTTAATATAGTGCCATCTGTATTTATGCACGTACTCAGAGCACTTATTCATTTTAAGTATAGAAAAGCCATAGCATAATTATATTTGCAAATTAACTAGAGTATTTTCTGTTACTATTTCTTTTCTGTTCAAGATGATACAATAACAGAATAGACCAAAGGTAGAATACAGACATTTTTCTGCTAATTAGAGTCCTTTTTTTTTTCTATTGTGCCTTTCAATATTTAGACCTGTGGGTTTTTATATTATTCAAATTTTTTTGAACCAATAACTGAGTTAGTACAAATAATAAAATATATAGATACATATGTACAAAGTAAAATTCAGTATTTCCCAAACCTTTAATTACAGAGAAATCTATGTTAGAAATTCACTCATTTTCAAAGTAGCTGAAATTAGGTATAATCTTGATAATATATCCTTTCATTCCTTAAATTTACATGAACATTTGATTTACTCAGTATCCAAAGAAAATTTAGGGACTTGTTCATGTCATAGCTTTTGCTTGCTGGATTTCTTTTAAGGTTATCTGTTAATCATAATTTAATTTTTTAAAAAGAAAATATATTCGGAGATAATATATTACTACTATATACACTACTATATACTATATATATACTACTATTCAGAGTAATATATTACTACTATAAAAGAGTTAACTTTCCAAAAATAATGGTAGCAAATGAACTTCTTATAAAACTTCTTAGTGCTATCACAATGCACAAAATGCTGATGAATAGCACACATTTTGAAATGCCCACTGTAGTTTATAACATCATCACACTTATATCTGTGATTTTCAAATTAACCTGTACCATAAGATTTTAAAGGCATATAAATGAGTAGTAGAAAGCAGCCTATTCACATTGTTTATACTGTATGATCAGTGGGTGTCATAAATCATGAACAAAATGTGATTCTGTTATTTGCAAGAATAGTTTTTTGCGGGAATAGGGTGGGAGATTCATTTAAAGCAAATACAGAAAGGGAAATATAGAAACTTAATTTTAAAGGAAGTTTATCCATGTTAAACATTGCACCTCTGCTCCCTAAATATTTATTCACATAAAAATCAAGTAATTCAGGCTAAAAATACTTTTAAAAGAGAATTTTTAACAGATGACACAAACCAAATAGAACTTTCTGTCTTTAAATATTTTTGGAAGAGTGGAGAAGAGAAAATATTATAAACAAGGATGCTGGGTAAATTATATGTATAAAAAGCAATAGCAAAAGACGTACATTTAAATACATTTTTTTCAGTAGATTTCAAACACAAATTCATCTGTAGACATAAGGTCCATTCATAATGTCACAGTGTCATGGGGTGAAGCTTACCCAAAATCACTTTCCCGATGAAGACGACCTTAACTACATCTGACCAGCTCTAATGGACTAGATTAATCTAGATGATCTGAAAAACAAAGATGCATCAGACAAATTGTGCAATGCATAACCTCACACTTTTGTAGGAAATTTGGGAAGGGAAACCAGAGAGGTGACAGAAAGCCTGGTGATAATTGCTCTTTGGCTTTAGATACAGAGAAAGTAAAAGAGGTTAGCCTGGGGCTACATGATTGGAAAAGCCATTGGAGGCTAATATAGAAAGTGAAAAATAGTTTAAAAACCCAGTCCCTTGGTGTAGGGCAGAAACACATCCCCGTACGTCAGACACAGTGCAGCGGGCTGAGTCTGCAGTGGAGTCATTACACAAAGGTGCTGGACCCCCAGCTGGGCTCGGCACATCAAGCAGTCGGAGCCCATGGGTGGCAGAGGGGCAGGGGCCATCACTGGGGTATGTGGGAGTGAGCACGTGTGTGTTGTACAGTAGAAATCCTGATGTGTGGATATAAATCCCTATAGAAAACAAATAACTCCATAAAGAAAGACAAGACCAGTGAATAATGAAAGAAATGATGGGAATATGCTTTTAAATTTTTTTTGACATCCATTATTTTTGTATACAATCACTTACCTACAATTCAAAATTCATTGTTCTTTTCTTCCTTGAATGTCTTTTCCCTCCACTATACCATTTCATGTGAACCATTAACATCTGGACTATAATTATTGTGTTCATAGTTTTACCCCAGAGAAATTCCATTGACTCCATGCAGTTTCTTCTGATTTATATCAGGATGAGGAAGATGAAATTCAAACTGTTTGTTTTCCATTGTAACAGAATGAGGAAAACTACGTTATAGCCTTTTGACATAGTCTATTGTGTTATAGCTTCAGGAAATGAATGCTGTAAAAAACCCCTCTCTGTTCCATTTTTTAATGTCTGTTTTAACCTTTCCAGCCACATTAACCTTTGTATTACTATTAGTGGTTCAATTATTCATAAATTCCTTATTCCAAAAATGTTTGATATTAGGCATATTTTACAGCTTCCATGACTTGAAATTTCTTATTAATTTACTTTTCCAAATTCTTGATCCTAATAGAAAAGGTGATTTCCATCAGTGGGACTGTGCTTATGTCACTCAGTATTGACATGCAGAATTGCATTTTGTCTACTTGTTTGCCAGGATTAACAGGCTAACTGATTTGGAGCTCTCTATACTAGTGATAGCTACTACCATGGTAGGCCGAATATATCCCATGATGGAAAATAGTTCCAGTACGGTGGTTGGATGGTTTCTTTGTTTCTGTTGGACAGTTAGTAAACCTTAGCTATTCCATGGTCAGTGAGTAATAATTCAACAATTTAAAAGTATCTTTTTCTAATAAGAGAAGAATAAAATGCAACAAAACCAGCAAACATAAAGAACCATGTATTGCTTTGACTATAGTATAAACCAAATGCACTACTAAACATATTACAGATTTCTATGATCCACAAATGTTTTTATCTGGATAACATTTTCCAGCACTTACACAGAGCAGGACAGAGATATGGGCACTGGAGTCACCTGGTATATATACAAGGCACAATATGCCACTGGTAGTTTTATGGCTTTCTAGTGGGAATAGGAGAAAAAAAAAAGTAGAGGTGAGTGGGAACTGAAGAAGAGAGAAGCTTTCTCCTTTGATGTCTTGTCCTATCACAGTACTATTGGAGGAATGGGAGGTAGGACAACTTTTTTCTCTGTCACTTCTTCTACTGGCCTTATTATGGTAATTTCAGGCACTGTCGATGAAGGACTATTTGCTTGGCTCTGACTGCAATGACTAATTTGCTGGCCACTGCTACCTTGGGTGGGGTGATTAAAAGGAAGGAGAGACCATGGGATGTGAATGGACTACTGCCTCCTACTTCTTTCTGCAATTCTGTTCTTTATCCAGTGAGCTGGGCAGATGAGAAAGCACTTTACTAGGGACTCTGAAATGTCAGGGCAGATGAAATCAAGCTGTTTGCGACAAGTATTTCTCATACACAAAACCAGAATATGCTTTGGTTGAGTGAAAGCCTATAATTTTATTGATCTATGATTTCCTTGAGTAATAGCTTGTGATTGGCTTGTTGTTATTTTCTTTCCCACATTCTTCTTTCTCATTTTCCAGCTCTTTCTAGTTATTAATATTTCACCTCTAGAAAGACTGAAAGAAGTTTCTGTCATTGTTTGCACTGAAAGGGAGACATAGAAGCTGGACAAATCATGGAAGATGTGTTGTAAAGATGCATAATAACAGATATATATAATAGGGAATACATATGAAAACTTTTTTATCCCATACACAATGGTAAGAGATGCTTCAAGATAGGAAATTCAAAATCACTAGAAATAAATTCATGTTCCATTCATATAATTTAACCCAGGGAGTGCACAAGAAACTGGGAAGGGACACAGTCAGGACAGCTGATCCAAACGAGCCAAAGGGATATTCCATACCATATTATGTCATGCCCAGTATATAAACTGGGGGGAGTTGGCCTGGGGGCACCGTGGCTCAAGGATTGGCTGAGCATCGGTCAGCAGGTGGTGAGCAATTCTATTGTGCATCACTTGTTTTGTATATTATTATTATTGTTATTATTATTATTATTATTAATTTCCCCTTCCTTTTTGTCCTATTAAACTGCCTTTATCTCAACCCACAAGTTTTCCTTTTTTTTCAGTTCTCTTCCACGTCCCACTGGGGGGGAGTGAGCGAGCAAGCGGCTGCGTGGTGCTTAATTGCCAGCTGGGGTTAAACCACGATGAATAGACAGGGTAGCACAGTGCAAATCTTCACTTTGTGGAATAGGTTTCCTGTGCTAAGTGCAAAAAGGTATTTGTATGACCGCGTTAAGACTTAAGAATGATAACGTTCTTGCAGGCACAATGTACACAGTGAATTTTATCTGTTGTACATCATATGACAAATACGTTACATGATTATACATGATTATTTCATTGCTACTCCTTTAGTCATAAGAGATAAGATTTAGTTTCCTTTGGGATTTTGTTACTTGGTGTTGTATTAATACTGTACCAGAATTCTAGCTTATTATAGCAATTTGTGGGCTTAGGAAGAAAGCCCCAAGATAGATGTAGAAGCAATTCATTTCTTAAATACAAACAATAATTATTTCAAAGCAAAATAAAAAACAAAACAGGGCTTGTCTTTGTGTAAATTTTAAATAAATATATATTTAATATTTTTAATAAGAAGAAAATCAACAGTTTTTGTTTCCAAAAATTAGTTTTTCAATTAATTCAACTATAGTCCTATAGGGTCAATATCTTATTATCTATTTGACACTTATGCTTATAAAATTAGCATTTAAATGCTTGATTGCTAGTTCACATCCCACATTTCAAAATACAGATATTTAAAAACAAGTCGCTCAACATACATTCCAGTTCTTACATAGTTTAGAGTTGTTAGACATGGATAAGAACAGGTACACTACCTTTCAGAACTACGAGTTTTAAATATAAGGCATGAAAAAACATCCTGCTTTTTTTGTTTATAAAACTGTTTTTTATATTTTAAAAATAATTTCTTTAGGGTTTTTGTTTTAATCTCCTTGATAGCATTAATCTATTCCAACATATCAACAAAAAATACACGTTAAAAGAGCAACTTCAGATATGAACACCTCTTGTGATAGTGCACTTGGCATGTCAAAGCTAAAGACACGTTTTCTGCCTATGAGCCAGTAACCTTTTAATATAACCAAGTAACTACTGAATTTTCTACCCCATATGTCTTGAGACTTCATTTGAATCTTACAAAATACTCTGACTCTGACCTTTTCATGCAAGATAAATCAAATGTGGTGACATTATCAAAATCTGTATTTTATTATTTTTATATTCATCAATTCTTAACACTGTATGGTAAATTATGTCATCTTTTTTCTTCAACTGCAATAAAATGTTGTTATATAAGACTCTTCAAACATTTATTAAGACTCTACAAGGCATGTCAGTGTAGAAAAGAATGTTTTAAATATTTTTTCAACTGTTCTGTATTTCTACTTCACTAATACAAACCTAGTTCCCAAGTAACTGAGGTTACTGCAGATTTTTATCTGAATTTCATGTACTGAATTTCAGAGTTACTAAAACTAGGCGAATCCTACTAATTTAAGATTTTCCCATATAAATATTGTATCAGACATGCATTTTTTAAAATTGAATTGAAGTTGAATCTATGTAATTTCCTGACTGATAACATTTTCAGATGAAGTGATTTGGCAGAAGAAAGACCATATGAAAAGAGATTCCTAGACTGACATAAGGTAATTAGGAAATTTAAAAGCCTGAAAAAACTTAGAACAGAAATATTTAGATGCAAGTACATGTAATAGTGATTTCCAAGAGATTTCTAAGATCATCTGCAATGCAGTAAAAAAAGAAATATATTAATAAAATTCCTTTGCTTTCAGTTAGGCTATGATGTTTTTTCCTTTGTTCTCCTTTAACATGTACATACTCTGTCCACTGTGGATGAAGGTCACAAGGTAGTTGTTCTTGTATTTCAAAGAAATAGAGTGAAAAATAATCCTATTAACTGAATTATAAATCAATATCCTTGTACTGTGATTTTACTTTCTTGTCTGGTCCAGTCCTGTTCTGCTCTCCCCCTTCGCATGTATACAGAAATAAATACCAGGAAGTAACAGGGATTAATTAATTTAGTTGTTTAATATCAAGATTAGACAGTCTATGTGTCATAATCTAATTTCATTTGCAATGTTGACTATGAAATTTTGTATAAAAGAACATGAATGAGAGATCTTTGGAATATTTCAGTGAAGTTAGAACAGAACATAAACACTACCATAATCATTATATTGTTGTTTCAGTCTTACTTTTGCTTTTTCATTCACTCTCACTCTTATTTAGTCAAATTCAAGTTTAACTTGAATTGTAGAGAGTATTCTTCATAGACAACACATTTTTTAGTTTTTTTCTAAATTTGAGGGGTTTTTGTAAACCAGTTATATAAGAGATTAAAAAAAAATTCAAAGTAATTTAGCTAAGAAATAGCAAAAATTCCTATTTGTATAAAAAGTACACAAAATTGTCTTATAATTATTACACTGTTTTTCAATTCTGTATAGTTTTTAGGCTCATAGATCATTAATGTGGTCAATGACATTGATAGGTGACGCTTGTATAGTTATTTTAGAGGTCTGACCCAGTGATTGCAGCTACGTCAGTCTTTTGAACATTAAAATTCTCGAGATATTTCTTATTTTGTGAAACCTGTATCTACATACCAGTTAGGTCTATTTATTCATCTCACTGTATTCCTTAGAGAAATACCAGTGTTTGGTATAGAGAACTCATTCATTTAATTGTTCTAGAACATTGCAAAAATATCTTGCCATCTAAAGTATTTTCTTATTTCTAACATTCTTATTTCTCATATTTCTCTTTCTACTTTCTAAAGGTACAGCTGTTACTTTCCTTTGTGGGGTGAGATGATCTGAAAAGAAAAATTTTAAGCTAAAAATTGCAATTAATACAAACATTAGCGAAGTAACAGGCTTTGACCTTTGGAATATATGTTGGTTTGAGGCGATAAAGAATGTGATGACTAGAATTGTAAACAGCTAAACATTTAAATTTTGAATAGAAATTTTTATGCAGTATACTTGCATCTTTTCTTTTGGATTAAAATCTCTCTCTGCTTTTGGAAAGCTACACCATGCCATGAACACATATTGGGAGTGTGCATAGAGGAAATTCAAATCTCAGAGTTTCCATATTCTAGCCAGTCTGTAAAATACTGAAAGTTTGGGGGTTTGGTTCAGGTTTGGTTTTTTGGTTATTTTTTTTTTAATAGGGGGATTGTTTTTAATTCAGGGGCTTGCTATAATCTGCTTACTACATTCCCATCATTGGTTGCCCATCGAGCTTGTGTAGGAAGCTTTTGTTCTAATCGTGACTCACCAAATTTACCTTTTACCTCTGTGCATGTCTATTTCTAAATTCAGTATTTGTTTCAAAGAATGTGAGGAATTAAAATTTTCCCTAAATCTTGATTTTGATGGAAAAAAGTACAATTAAACAGTTTTTCATGCTACCATACCACAAACCCCACTACTTTCAAATATTTATCTTATAGAATTCTATTTGTGACAAAGACAAGGTTATAGTGTAGGTTTGTCTTTGGAAGCAGCCTGATGCTGGATCAAGAGGCATGATTATGAGACAGTATTAACCCATATCTGTGTGGTTAGCTGAGCCCAAAAGATCAGGAAGATGCAGATCTGAAAAAGGGCAAGTATTTTTTACACTTCTTGCCCTTTAAGAAGTATATTGTGGAGAGAGTGATGGTTTTTACTGTAACTTAACTTGGTGGAATATGTTGTGAAAATACACATCTCAAGGTCTTTGATCACACGTCTTTTCTGGGTTGATACCACATTTCTGACAATGCATTTGACAACCATCCCTTCAGGCAGCAGAGTTATAGGCATTTTCCACTGTTGGCAATCCTCCTCTTCGGGCTGATCTCCTACGATCAGCTTCTTCTGTGATACTTTAAGGTTACGTCACTAAGGGCTAATCACAGCACACACAGAGACCCAGGGGGACTGAAGGAGCAGCGACCGGCAGAGGAAACCCTGTAATCTGGTGAGGGCATGCGGGGCACCCAAATCTGCGACTCTTCAGATGGTCAAAGACTGAGCAGCTCCTTGCCCTGATGTGGAACCCACTGCGGGGAGCCAACCAACTCTCCAGAAAGCCTTGCAGGCTGAAGGGGGCTACTGACAAAAGGGGGATAGGGCTTCTTATGGGATGCAGGGGAAAAGCATTTGGGGACTGTGCAAAGGTTATTATGTGCGTGGAGTGCTTGGAGGAAAAGCCAAAAGGAGGGAAAAGGAGGGATCAAGGTGGATCAGGGAGGAACAAGTGTGGGAAAATAGAGAGAAAAGTGGATAAAAGTAGCTGACTGTATGTAAAAAGGGGTGTCAGTAGACTTTAATTAACTGTCCCTAAACTCAGGATGGCTTTGCAGAAGTAGTTTCAGAAAATAATCCCATCTCTTGTATTTCTGCTTATGAAATGTTTGATACACTTCCGGTAAAATTTTTTATCAACTACAAAATTAGCAGGTTTTCTATTGAGTTTGAACTAAACAGACCTTTCCTGGGAATAAGAAATGGAATGAGGGAAACTAAGGTCTTCCCATAACACTTCTTGGCTTGGAAAGTTTTATACTCTGGAAAAAATCTGGTACGAAATTACATTGGTTTATGTTGTTATAGTGTTAACTCCAGCAGTGTTTTTACCTTATAGACTCAGGTTGCGTGTCAAAAGAAAGTTTGATGCTATCAAGTACTATGTATTCTTTCTAGCTATTTCATCAATAATTCTTTTTTTGCTGCCCATCAGTAATTTTTCAATTTTTTGTTTCCTTTCTACATGTTAAAGATCACAACCCTTTCACAGCAATCACTAGCAGGAAACCTTACAGAAAATGTCCCTTTGAAGTCAGTAAGGCTCAAAGAGGATCGTCAGTGTATGTGTACATATATTTGCAAGTCTTGCTTCAAACTACTTCATATGCTTGGTATGTATGATTGAAGCCAGAAAATATTTTCTAGACATTGATCTTAATTATTAGCCACCTAAGTGTGGGAAAAAAACCAACCAACCAAACGCTCATTTGGAGGACATATTCTTTGCTTCCCTGCCTAATCTGAATTTACATGTTGCCTGTGTATTTTCTTGAACATTGGTTCCTTTCCTCCTTGCATTGCCTTGTAATCCTAAGATGTACTTGCAAGAAACTTACATCATGTTCTGTCATTCAGAAACATACTAGAAATGGAAAGTGTAATAGATAATAATCATTATAATGATTATAATAATTTTATACTTTATTGCATAAAAGGTACTCCTAGTACCTTAAAACTGCTGGTGTTTAGTGCTCTATCCATAGAAAGCATAGTTTACATTCTGTGAAATAACTGGCAAAAGAAGAGACTTAAGGAACTCCAACCCTTTTGACTAGCTCCAAACTCCCTGATCCCTCAGGCAAGCTTTGAGGAGCCAGAAGAAATCTGTGAAATGCTTCAGGATCTTTTTTCTCATCTGTGTTTTCCATTTGATTTACTCTGTTGCCTACTAAAAAGAAAAGATGCGATATGCAGTGTTCTACCATTAAATGTTCAGTACTGAAGAAGAGAAGGAACACATTCCCTTGTTCCTAGTGTGTATATGTGTGCTCGTTGAACATAGTTATTAAAGAAGGTCACATGATTTTAAAGAATGTTAAAAGTATTATTAGAGGTATTAGACAGTGAGAAATGTTGACTACTTCTGGGGAAAAACTGCATTAAGTCTGAGGCTTTTGAAGGTTTTCCTTCACACTGGAAACACAGACTATAGACTTTTACCATATAAATTACTTCAGTAGCTTTATTTTTCTTCCCAGGTGTATGAAACTCTCAGGACTCATGCCAAAACTAACATTAACAAAATACAAGCAGTGTGCTAAATTATTGACACAGTTGACTCCATCTGTAGTAGACTCAAAAGCTGTGTAAAAGCTGGATGAACAAGATTTCATATTTTGAAAGTGAAAGCTATAAATTAACTATGATACTTCCTTCCAGGAATGAGAGGACACTGTATAATATTTTCCCACTGAGGGTATCTTTCAGCTGATAAAACAAACTTTTTTTTTTCTAGTACTGGTTGTGAAAATTGGATACTTCATCATTATTTATATTTTGTAACTAAAAGGTAAAGAAATCTTTCTAGGAAATTAATGAGTTCTTTTTTTCTCTCAAAAATGTTCAGCCTATTAAACTTTAAACTTAAGCTTCATTCATATTGATATTTATTATAACCCCAATGAGTATCCTTCAGTTATGAGGAAGATTATGTCAACTTCTCAGACATTAACAGTATTTAATATCTATGGAAATCAGTAAATCTGGTACAAATGTTCTAAGAAGATCATTTTTTTCCATATATACAAAACCTGAATATGGGGGTTTTTGGGGGGGGGGGTGAAGGAGGGAAGGGAACAAGGTAAAATTTTTATTTTATTGTCTATTACCTATCACTCCAATTTGAGTCAACAGAGCAAAAGAAGCATTATTAAAATACTTTAGAAGATGTGATTGAGTTATTTAACCAGGAATTGTCAGCAACATGCGTATAAGGTTAGATAAGATTAATTTCATTAACATAAATTTAAAATATCTCATCTTGAAAACCTTATGTGTCATAAACTGTTCTAAATCTTATCTGAGGATTTATGTAGAAATGTCTTCCAATCAATATATTTGTTTTAAAATTTGAGATAGTTCCTGTTAATTAAATGAACTATAGCTAAAAGTAAATACTTTATCACATTGCTGAATCTGACAAAATGATTTATACCTCTCTGAGTGTTAACAAAGTGCTAGCACCCAGGAACAACTGCTTTGGATACTCAGTCCATTAACGTTCTTTATGGTGGTGGATGGATAGCATTTCCTGGCCCTTAGCCACCGTTCTCATGCCAGGAGGTGTTTCACAGAATCACAGGATGGCTGAGGCTGGAAGGGACCTCTTGAGATCATCTAGTCCAACTCCCTGCTCAAGCAGTGTCAGCTAGAGAAGGTTGCTCAGGATTGTGCCCAGCTGGAGTTTGATTACCCCCAAGGAGGGAGACTCCATCGCCTCTCTGGGCAACCTCTGCCAGGGCTGACTCACCCTCACGGTAAAAAAGTGTTTCCTGATGTTCAGAGGGAACCTCCTGTGTTTCAATTTGTGCCCCCTGCCTCTGGTTCTGTCACTGGGCACCACTGAGAAGAGCCCGGCTTCCTCTTCTTCACCCCCCACACCTGCTATACTGGGAATTGATATACATTGATAAGACCCCTCCCCCATCAAGTCTTCTCCTCTCCAGACTAGACAATCCCAGTTCTTGCAGCCTCTCCTCATGTGAAAGATGCTCCAGACCTTAATCATCTTCGGGGCCTGTTTTGGGTTCGTGTGGCAGGGTTTTGGTAGCAGGGGAGGGTCCGCAGGGCCGGCTCCTGTGAGAAGCTGCTGGAAGCTTCCCCGGCCCCAAGCCGGACCCGCCGCTGGCCCAGGCCGAGCCCCTCAGCGACGGCGGTAGCGCCGCTGGGAGAGCGGAGTGAAGAGGGGAAACCTGCGGAGAGTCGGGGATTGGGATGGGAGAGGAACCCCTCTGCGGGTACCGAGGTCAGGGAGGAAGGAGGGGAGGAGGAGCGGGGCAGGAGGGGATGCCCCCGCAGCCCGCGGTGAGGCGGCAGGCTGTGTGTCCCCAGCCATGGAGGGGAGCGGGGGAGCGGAGGCCCACCTGCAGCCTGGGGAGAGAGGAGCCCACGCCGGAGCAGGAGGATGGATGCCCCCCAAGATGGCCGCTGCTCCCTGGGGAAGCCCGTGGAGGACCAGGACTGAAGGACTGCCGCCTGCGGGAGGGACAGTTTGTGAGGAACTGCAGCCCGCGGGAAGGACTCGCCTTGGAGGGGGGAGGAGGGAGAGAGAACCGGGAGTGGGGTTGAGCCAGGCAGGAGGGAGGGATGGGGGGAAGGCCTTCTAAGATTCGGTTTTACTTCTCAGTGTCCTTGTTTTGATTTGATTGGTAGTAAATGAAATTGATTTTGTTCCTTCCCCAAGTTGAGCCTGTCTTTTGCCCGTGCCCATAAGTGGTGAGTGATCCCTCCCAGTCCTTGTCTTGACCCACGAGCTTTTTTTTATATTTTCTCCTCATCCTACTGGAGCTGGGGGGGAGGAGTGAGCGACCGGCTGCGTGGTGCTTTGTTACCAGCTGGGCTTAAACCACAACCGGGCCCTAATTTCACCAACTTCCTGTGGACTCATTCTAGCAATATACTACAATAGATTTTTTTACCCATTTCTTCTGTTGTTATAGTGGGTCTTCAATTAATTTCTGCAGTGCTTAGTCCTTTCAGTTTTTTTCAATAGTGGACTATGTGTTTTTTTACCTGAACTTTGATCAGTTACCCAGCTTGGAATACAAAGGAATAGATGTCAGTCAATAGTTTCTGAAATCTGACCAAGCTCAAAATGCTTATATTTTTAAAACAGGTTTTAAAGATACAATAAGAAGGAGATTAAAGTAAAAAAGCGTAGAAGACAACTAAATAAATACAAAGAAAGAGTTAATCCTGAAATTTTTTTAATCTTTTTTTTCAGCTATGAAGAAGTAACATCAATTTTTTTCAAAAGGATGGTTTTTTATTAACATTTCTCAAGACCAGAATGTCTTTCAAAGAAAGCTTCCTAACATCCCTGGGAACCTGAAGCCTTTAAGCACTATATTTTTTATACACTAAACAAGTTATTCTAAATTGTTCCATTAAAAAAAAAAAAAGAATCTCTGCTGTTAATCCAGATTCATATGAGAAAGTCTGTCTACCACCAAAATAAATGCTTTTCCTTGCAAAGTGTCACTATATAATATTTCATGAAACATGGAGGTAAGAGTGAGTGGGTTTTTGCTATGGAAAATTTAGGAACTAATTCCTAACAAGATAAATCAAAAGATTTAGTTCATGTACTTGGATAGTCTCATTGGATAGTCAATTGGATAGTAACTTCAGGGTGTTTCAGCCTTTCAGCTTCACTCTGATAGGAAGGCAGCAGCAGTGCTTTAAAGACAACTGTGAGGACAGGTATCAGTGATTTATAACATACAAGATGTTGTTATTCCTGAATTCATATCATACTGAATTTTAGGTGCCTGTTGCTGCAGTTAGGAGAAATTATGACCTAAACTAGTTCGTTACATGAGTTATGACTAGGCAATATTTTTTGTTTTACTTCCTTTTCCCCCTGTGTATGTTAGTGACTCTTACTTTAAGTTGCGCTAGGTTTGAAATTTTCATTGTATTTTTCCCTTCTTATAGGTATAACAGCACACATCGCGTTAAACTTTCCTTTGCATTGACTTACTCAAAATCATGCACAAAGCTATTCAGCATTATATATAATGGCACTTTCATACAGAGAGGACTATGATAATTCAGAAAATGGTAAAGCCTGCTGACCATAAGTTTCCTTTGATTTTTCCTCTCTTTCCCTAGTAGGAATATGGTCTCTGTTTTTATTGCTATGCCTTCAGCAATATTTCCGGCAATCCCATGGTGTCTGAAAGTCCTTATAAACTTCATGCAAATATCTACGTGGGCAGTTCTTGAAAGCCAAACTACTTAACAAAGTGAGCTTTTATCAAAGCATTAAGCTGTTAATAAATGAAGAATGTTTATCCTCAGAAGAGCTTCAAAGAGTGTTTTGATGAAGATGAGCTTTCTTTCCCTCTTGCAGCTGTCCTTGCTTGCGGAGGGGAGCTGGCAGGCCAGATCAGGCTTGCTGCCAAAGAAGAATAAGTAGGAGGAGGTGGGCAAGGTTTCAGTGCAGGTGTTCCTTTAGAACTTGCTGTTTGATTACATCCTAAACTGTATCTGTGAAAGTGAGGCTGCTTTGTCCTTTTATGTATGCCCTGTGCTATTTTTAAATATAAAACCCCCAGCAAACATTTGCACTTTTTTAGATCACTAATTAGAAAACAAAAATCAAAGTGAACAAAGAGAGTGACCAGCAATAACCTATAATAGAATCATATTAACTTTCTATCTTTTCAGTCATGCTGCTGAGGTCATTCTCTTCTATAATTCATAAATAACAGCGAATGAGGAGATTTCATCTGTAACCACAACTAAATAAAGATGGACAGAAAGACATTAAGTATAAAAAAAGAATTTACCATAGAAGTGCAGCTTAATTAGCTTAATAGTTATATGTTGGTAGAAGGAGCTTTTCAACACTTGGGTTTTCACCTTCAAACAGAAGTTGAATTGCTATGCTGCTTTCAGTGTCTGCTCTTTCAGATTTTATGAATATAGGTCTTGAACTGAAAGAGAACCTTCCCTCTCTCTTTTCTTCTTTTTTCTCTTTTTTGGGGGGATGGCAGTGTTGGTTTTTTTTTCTGTTGATAAATGTTTTTGCCCTTTGTTCCACCTACTGCATACACTTATTTCAATCTGGCTGAAATTCCAAGGCAAGCCCTTGGGAAAAAATCTTTCAAGCTTGAATATTGATCATTGCCTTCATTATTAGATAGATTTGATAGACACAAGACAAAGACAGCATGGCCTGAATATACCACACATAAGGACTTAGATCTATAATAAATCCAATTTCCAATAAAGTCTCATGGTCAATTAACCAGATAAACCAGATCACAATATCCACATAAAATAATGTTTTAATATTAGATATTTCATATCTGAATGTTTAGAAGTACAGAACATCATCACAAAAAGTACAAAATACAATCCAAAATACAGTGCCAAGAGGATTACAACCATTTCAGTAAGCATCTGGAGGTGCAATTTTCTAGCTCTGCTTTCTCATTGCAGTGCCAAACTAGTTGAAAGGAAGCAGAAACTGGTCATGCCCCTTTAGCTGCATATTGCTCTGCTATGATGAGATACCTGGGAGGCATAAAATAGGTATTGGCCCTTCTTCTAGCTTGTTTTTTCTTCTGAGCAGTGGCAGAAGTAACACAGTGGTAATACAGAAAAGGGATTTGAGTATTTATGCTACTTGAAAGTAACTCGTTTTTCAGTTTATTGCAAAATCATAAAACTAAGGAGAAAATCATGTAGGATAACATATGTCTCTTTTTTTTCCCTTGAAAAAAATCTTTTGTCTAACATGGTTCGTTCCATTCTTCCTGGCAATACATATTGAACTTAAAATACTTGGAATAAAAGCAAAGGGCATGAAAAATAAGATCCACAAAGTTGAAAGCAAAAGCTCTCATTTTTCAGGCAGCAGACAGACACAAGGGGAACAAGTTCAGTACCTAACTCAGCATGAAGAGACTTAATACTGCATTTCCCAATGTCTAAGAGTATATCCTAACTTTAGGCTGTCTGGAAGTAAGGTTTTTTTACTCTGTTGCTTTGTGTAGATGAGCAAGCAGTCTTTAAGTAGGGACTGAAAGCCAAATGTCGCAGCCTTAGGGCAGTACCCTGACAACTAAGGCTCTAATTCCATATTCTGGAAGCTAGGGGAAGGTGCATGTTATGATGCCTTGTAAACTTCTCCACATTTTATTAATAGACACCAGAGAACAAAAAAGAGCCCTTTTGTTATACCTCATATGACCTATGCATTACACTAAAGAACAGTTTTCTTTCTTAGTGACCACTTAAGTACTCCAAAAAAAGTAAAGCTGTTGTGACAGAAGACACTGGAAGAAACCTTCTTTAAAATATTCTATGTTCTCCTAGAAAAGACATACAGTGGGACTTCATTTGTGGTCTCTCTCCAATGAATCTTTAACTATAGTAAAATGTCGATAGGAATGATTTCATCAATTCAGCTTATTTCAGTCAGGCATCTGATTACTTGTAAAAGTCCTCTTTTCCATTTGCCTTCACTATGAACAGGCAATCCTTTTAATCCTGAGTCCCTCTCCCCAAAACCACTTTCCACTCACACTGGGGTTTTTTCCCCCCTTTCTTTTTAGGGCAGTTTTAATTTCTTTCATCTTTTATTCTCAAAACCAATTCCCTCATTATATTATAATAGTCAAAAGACAGACTGAATCTATTGTCTCTAACACATGCAACCAAAACTAGTAAAGGCAAAAAGAACCATCACTTTGGTGATATTTCTATACCATTCTTTTGTGTCTTTACAGGAAAACGTGATCTCTAAGTTAATATGTCAAAAAGATGTCTCCCTTTAAAAGATACTGATGTCTTCTCTAGCTCTTGGAGAAAAAGAGAAAAAATAAATGGGAGGGCATTACAACAAAAATTTATTTTCTGCCTTTTTCAGCAGAACAATTAAGCACAGAAGACTAAAAAAATTTTCTTCTGAGATTTGTTTGTTTGTCAGAAAGGATATAGTTCAAATATATTTTGTTATATTCCATGTCTTTTGCATCTATCAGCTTCAGTGATAGAGCTAAACAAGTTGATACTCTTTTTTGAAAACTGACAAAAGGCAGCAGACCAAGATTATGTGTTGCCATGGTCATAGATTATAACTGTTTCAGAAGACAGGATTAAAGTAATGGAAGGATATTCAATGCAGCAAACAAATTCCACTGGCTCCAGATTGAAACTAGACAATTTCACATAGGAACTGAGCACACATTACTTAATAAGGAAGAAAACTGTTAGACAAACCTATTATTTTCTTGCAGTGAATACTACACTACATTAAAATTTTAAATTAAGAACTGATACAGAAGTTAGAGGCACTTTCTTTCCATTATCAGAATTGTGTGAATAACAATATTTTCAGTGTGATAAAAATCCACTTGATCTGAAAATTTTCCATTTGGTTGCCTAAAGAGAAAGATAAACATGGTTTTTTCCCTTTGTTTCTGTTTTCAATAAAAGTACAGCAAGGGGTAAAACAAATGGTGAGATTTAACTACTTGTCATGGATTTGACCAGGAATAGTTGATCTTGTTTTAAGCCAGAAATCCAGGAGTTACAACCATTGGCTGGACGTTGGAAGACCTAATCAGTTAGGAAGTGGCTTTGAAACTGGGTCTTCTCAGTCAGAGATGTGCTGTTGAGTATTCTGAGGTGAGTTTCTCATTGTCGAATTTCATTGACAAACAGATAGAAAAATTTCAGTTGAAATAAGGTAAGGGAAAATGTTAGGCCAGCTGTTGTCCTGCCTTTACAGAGTTCAAGACCCCCTATTATGATTTGTTCTCTTAATGAAACAAAACATGAATCTGTGGGAGAAAATAAGATAAAAAACCCTTTCATTAGTGTTTAAATTCACTTGGAAGGCTAGGCTGAACTGCAGTGAAATGAGGGAGGAGAGTGAGTTGATGGTACAATAATCCCACTACTCACCAGCAGGTTTGCAGACAGAACAGGGAGAAATAGGGAAGAGAGGAGCGACCTCTGTTCAGACTCCTTAAAATCCATGGGCTTGCCTACATTTTATGAGCACCAGGAAGAGAGAAATACATTAAAAAAAACAGCCACCCAAGAATGTATATGATTCCCAAGTTTCCTCTCACTCATGAGATGTAAAAAATGCCATTTATATTTTATTGACTCTTTGGGATGTGCAATGTACATATTTACCATCTTTTGTTTAAGCATTACAACAGCCTTTTAAAGGAGATGAATGAATAACAGCTTAGTTCCACATTCCACTTTTCCTGCTTTGACTCTCCACCTCAAACCTGGCCAATTAAAGAGCCCCATGGGTAGCTTTTTAGGGAGTCTTTCAGCATGTAAGTAATATGTCTTAGGGAAAAGTCAGCAGGAGGTGAATAAGGTTCAGAAGCAAGGAAGCAGAGTGGCAGTAATAATGGGATGGTGGATACCCCTTTAATAATAGATCTTATTTAAAACTTTAAATTCGGATGTTATGTGTTGAAGAAGTCATGTTTTATCCCTAGCTTTTTTGACAGAAAACCTATCTATCTAGGTATTTTTTTCAGAAGTGTAGTGAGTAATGAAAGGAAGCTTAAAAATACAGAATTCCACTTCCAGGTTGTATAATCACAACAGGACTACTAAGTTATTTCTTCTCTCCTCATCTTGCCTCTCTCAATGCCTTTGAACACACAGTTCTTTAAAGTCTTAAAAAAATTTATATATAGATAAAAGGAAAAATTTCTGTATACTCATTAGTGCCCTGAAGAAGAAGATATGACTTCCTCTGCTCTATCCCTTACAACCTGGCTGACAATTAGCTGTGTCCATTTTGGTTTTGAGTGCGCCACAGCACAGTGGATGGTTTTGCAGTGACCAGTGCAGTGTAGAGATAGCAGTAAGGACTCCATGTAGTGAAATAAAGCGCTCTACTTGAGGGAAGTTCACAAGCGTTTATATCCAAGCAATGTCTCTACATCTTTGCTTTTTTATTTTTATACTGAACAACTGACATCATAGGTGCAAATGCTAATATTTTACAAAACGCAGTCCTAACTGATCTGAATTACAGCTAACAAACCAATCTAAAAAACCCCACAAGGTTCTAAAACAAGATCATTTGTATGTTCATGCCTTGTGGGCTGACATCCTGACTAATTTATCATTCCCATCATTCCCTTGTCCATTGCACAATTTTCAATTTCCAGTATAAAACCTTGGAATACAACAGAAGACTGCATAGGATCTACAGAAGTTATAGATACTGTAGGAAATGCATTGCTACATTTTAAATTATTAGTTCAAACTATTTTATTTGTACAAATATCAGCAAAGAGAACAAATGCCATAGAAGCAAGCTGCACAGCTGGATGATTAGTGGCTAGCAGTAAAAGTCGGTTAATCTTGAAATAATTAAATAGCAGGATAAACTCTAAGCTCACTGAGTAAAATTGCCTCCCTTTTCCCTCCCTCTGTGCAGTGGGGCTGCATAAGAGCTGGAAATCAGTGCCATTTAAACCCTAATTTAACAGTTTAGATAGCACCTCAGTGGTGCTTAGACTTTATGTTAGTTGCATGTTGGGATGTAGGATGACTTACTTAATACAGGTAAAGAAGATAAAAACATGCTATTCTTTTAATTACTAAGTGGAAAGAGGTAACATAAATCCAAAAAATTCCAAAAATGACCCAGTAATTCTGGTGTATTTTCAGTTAAGATCTTCTTTCACCATGCAAAATAAAGGAAAGCAACAGCTAAACTTCAATTAGCAGAAGTGATCTTCTGCTACAATATAGTAATACATTTCTTATTTCATCTCTGAGACATGGGAAGAATTATACACAATCCATTCGTAATGAACAACAAGTTCAATAAGCTGCTTTTGCATGTTTGCTAACTATTCATGGACAGATTCATTTTTTTATTAATATCAACTAAAAATATGCAATTTTATTTTGATATTAATGTACGTTCCTGATTGTTTCTGCATCTGAGAGTCCTTCTGACTTTTGATTAGAAGTCTGTATCCTTACTGAAGTTGAAAGTTTGATTCTCTCCAGAAAATAGGAAATCAAGCAGAAATATATATACCTTTCTCTTTGGTGAGACAAATAAATTAAAATGTGAACAGTTAGCATTGCCATTTGAATGCAACCCTCAGCAATGCAATCTGCTGAAGAAGTAAGAGAAAGAGAGACATTATGTATCATTGATTAATTCAGGATGTTACCAATATTTTAAGCGGACATAATGGATGTACTTCCCCATAAAAAGACCACAAAACACTTCCAAATCCTGTATTTATGTGTTTTGGTACATATTTCTAAGTGTCACAAGTTTAGCAAAAAGCATAAACAATCTCATGTGCTTTGTTTCTATCTTCCCTATTGAAAAGAAGGAGCTAGTCTTTCTATTATTGAACTGAAATAAATTTCTATGCTTAGTTTCTGAATGATCTGAATACATGACCTGGCTTGGTCCCCTTAAATGTAATTTTAATTGGTTCCCTTAAATTTTTCACACCTGAAACTTTTAAAGCAAAAATGCATTGAAATATATATTTGGTTTGTTCTACCTAGGTCAGCTGTGTTAGTGTCTAGGCTGATATCCCTCACTCCTGACTTGGAAACTAATGTAATGGGACAGAATCGATGGTTTCTTTTCTGATGGATTTTTAGTGTTGCCCACATGCTATATTTGGGGGGACACAGATAACGAAGGAGCTTTTAGTGGAGAACCAAAACCAAGAGGCTTCACCTGATTTCACCTGGCTTGCGTGAGTCTTCATCTCAGCTCACTGATACCCAACAGTGAACTCTGTGTTGGATACCTGGTTTCAGATGGTTCAGGATAAGCTGGGAGACAGTTTTGCCTTGTCCAGTGCCTTCCCTGGCCTCTGGCAGTGAATGGCTCGTTATCTTCCTGGGATTATAATTATTCTGGGGACCAGTTCTTTGCTCACAGCTTTATGTAGAGAGCAAAATGTTTCATCCCAGACAACAATTGGTCTTGATTCTTGCTGAAAGTAAAGTGTATGCCATTTGATGCAACTCTTTTTTCTGTCGTGATTCAGAGACCCAAAGAAATGTCTTCATGCAAATATTATCCCCTCCCCATTACTCCTGACACGGAAACAACATGATCAAGAAAAGTCTTATTTCCTTCCAGTCTGTATTGCATCTCTGAGCATAGGTACTACCGGGGTCAGACTGTAGTAAGCACCTCTGAGTGTTGGCTGAGGAGCAGCGAGTGGTCTAGGAGCTGATCCTAGGAATCTACAGAGAAAATCAGCAGGCGTTGGAAGAGAAAATGGGAGGGAGCCAGCTCTTCCTACTGATATTCAAGGGATGGAGCTGGTGGGATCAGGTGTTGAGGAGGCATGTATCTTATCTGGCAAGGCAGAATAAGGTGAACTGTTGTCAGCAATAGGAAAGAATGCTAGTCCAGAAGTTTCATCCTTCTTTTAGTCATATCCTTTTTGTTGTGAGGTGATAGTGAACAATAGAGGCTATTGAATAATTTACAAGTGGATGTCCCTGGGGTGCGTGTGCAAGGCAGTTCAGGATAGGTGAAGTACTCTTGTAACCTTAAGCTATGACCTAACAGTGCAGCATATATGAGACAATATTTAAGCAGAAAACAGTGAAGAGAATGTGCAGAATCTTGTATTGCACTCAGAGATACAGAGAAAACAAGTGTAGACTGATTGTGTGCAACACATTAGCTTGAGAAATGCTGCTGCATAAACAGCTGGGCAAGCAGGCTAGATTTGGAGGCTCCAGTGCCACTTGGGAGACCTTGAATATCCAAAGTGCCCATATGGAACGGAAAGAAAAGACATAGCACCCATGGGAGACACATGTTCTTCTGAAATGAAAGTGCATGCCTATGTGTAAGGTAACTGAATCCTGCCTTACATTCTGAAGTGAAAACTATCCACAGGCCAAAACAGAAGTCAAACCCCTTCCTTAGATTAATTTGGAGTTAGGTTTACCTAACAACAGTTTGTTATGCTGACTTAAGTGTTGGTTTTTGTTGTTTTTTGGTGGTTTGTTTCTTTCCTTTTGTAAACTGCTTCCAGAAAACCCTCAAACCCAAACAGAAAGATGTTTCCAGTGCTGGACTATGAACGATTGTTCAGGTTGTGCCTGGGTTCACAGTCACACAAGCCCCTTTCTGTGGCAGGTGAAAGGGCAACCTGCACATCCTCTGAGCTACTCTCATCCTCTCACAGAAAAGGGAGGCCTTATCTACTTTGCCCAGGGTGAGTAACCGCTGGTATGTGCTGTTCTTCACCCTGCACTCACCCTGCATTGTGTGGGAGAGAGCTGCTGAGCACAGTCAGAGACAGCGAGAAGCTTTCTGACAAATAAGCAGTAGGGCTAATTGGGTTCCAGTGCCTGAGGCTGTGCCCCAGCCTCCTTCAGCGGTCTCAAAGTATAATACTGCAGTATTAGTTTGGTTTCCTCCACTCCCACCTCTGTGGGTTTTAGTCATGAAGCATTCTGTCCTAAAATCTGCTCTGGAGTTAAAGTAGGTTTGTGAGGTTATCCACATATATGCCCTTTTTTGTGCTTTCATAGAGGAGCTCAACTTTTTCTGATGTACTTTTTGTCCAAGTTCAGCAGCCTCTAGGTACGCAACCTAAAGTTTGGTCACTTTCTTATATGTTGAAACATGAAGTTAGAGCCAAAATAAACAAACCAACCTTGCCTTCCCAAGTGGGTTTTGTTCCATGTTTGAACAAAACGAAACCCCAAAAGAGCAAATTATCTGATTCAGCAGTGACTCTCTACATTTTTGTTAATTTCTTCTCTGCAGTTGCTACCCTCATTATACCGGGTGTCACGGGACTGTCACAGCCTTGCCTTGATCGGGACGTGAGTGACGGAGTACGACGAGCTGTGGCCAGCAGCGATACAAGGGAGACCTGAGTGCCATGGGCCTGTGGATGGGTGAGAGGTCAACAAGTGATGGGACAGCAACACCTGACGCTGCCAGGAAGCCACGGTATGACCAGTCATGGCAGCATCTGCCAACGTTTGGCTAATAAACCCCCACTAAGGGAGATGGGGGGACATCGCTATGTGGCTGTTTGATAGCATGTGGAGGAAGAGGAACAGGGAGAAGGGCTACGCATTGGTACCCAAGTGATGCTCAGAGGCTGACCCTGAGGCTGGTGAGAGCGAGAGTTGTTCCCCCCGGCTGGCTCCGCTGTGCCTGCTTGCTGTGCTGGGCATAGGAGAAGGTCTCAGGGAACTATAGCTGTGTGTGCGCGTGTGTGTCCGAGCTCACAGAGCTTTTCCTGACACAGCCTGTTCCTTACTTGGTCCTGTTGGTAAATTAAGCTTAGCAGTGTCCTGTTACCTCCTGTTCTGTTTCCCCTGTGACATTATAACTCATATATAATTTCTTGAACAGCTGTATTAAAGGAAGACCAGGGTTTTCATAAGCTTTTTTTGCACGCTGACTCAAGAACACTGTTGGTCAAATGCATGATCTATAGCTTCTGCAGTGATTACTGGAAATGCTCTTATCTATATATATATTAATGCTTGTTTTCAATGGTAGTTGTTATACCATTAGCTGCCCAGGTAACCTGTGCCCATATTTCCCATCAGCAACTATATAATTTGCCATTTTCTCATTTTATAGAATGATAATGTTACTTATTTTCAAATAATGGTTAAGCTGTTTCCCTCAGCCATAGAAGAGAAAAAACTTGGTAGTCTTAAAATCTTTTATTATGAGCAACTTTGTCATATCTGCATTTTTATAACCATACTATTTTCAAGGCATGTAATTTGATTCCACTAAATACAATGAACTTTTTCTCTAGATGGAATAGCTATAGCTGAAAATAAAGCATAAATATCAACATGAATATATATTTGAAAAATCCCAAGCAGTGTGAATTTATGTGGTTTAAAATTTAAGGGAAGTAAACTTTCTGGTTCACTATAAGGGCATAAAGAATATTTTCTCTTTCCTTTTTTAGATATTCTTACGCTGAAAACAATAATGCCTAAAATTACTTATGCTATTGTTCAATTCCGAAACAGTGCATTTTATCATTTTCAGTTTTAATTAAAATTCCTGCTCAAAATTAATCATTTAACACATTAATTTTTTTTAAAAACTGCTGACCCACATGCTGAGTTTAATAGAAACTTTCGAATTCTTGTGAAACTTAAAAAAAATTATTTTTCAAAATTAAAACGCAGCAGATCATTAAAGCCTCCCAGCACATGGACACACACACACACACACACACGCTGAAAACCTTGGGCTCTTTATTCTCTTATTGTATCATTATTAATACCTGGTCATATTAAGTAAATAAATAAATGCAAAATGAAATGTTTAACATTTCATCCTTGTTTTTGTATTGAACATACACTGCCTATTTTTCTGGAGCATCTGCTTACTAGTTATTTAAATAACATGCTGTGTATTTTGAGTCTTAACCATAAGAAATCCTAGAGGGTTTTTTTATTTATAAAATTAACAGAAGCTATGAGCCATAATCCTTTGTTTGTTGTATTTAAACTTCCTTTTATTCCTAATTAAATCCTATCTGAGCATGTAATGATTTTTCACTTTTTAAAACTTTTTTTAAACAAAAAAAAAGGTCATAACTCAAAACATAGAGATAGGTCATAGAGCAACCTAAAGCCAAAATACATCAGAAGGACTTCCACCCCAGGTAGGCTTCTCTCCTTCCTCAACACAACCTGAACTTCAGTTCTTTTCAAAAGGCCAGTAAATATCCAGTCCCTGTAAAATATTCAGTTCCTTTTATTGTGCATTGCTGATGGGAAAGTTGAATGTAGATTATTTAGTCAGCTAATGTGGCCTTGAGGTCTGGGCAGCTACTGTGGCCCTGAGGCCAAGGACTAGGATTCCTAACTGAAAGAGTTCCTATTTTAAAATAGGCACATGAGGTTGAGCACCCAAATTAAATTCCTGCATTCAACATCTGACTGTCTTGAGAAGTATTGTATCCTGGTATTCTGACGATCTCCATTTTAGTTTCCTCATTCTTATTAAGAGGCATGAAGAAATGTGTAAAGGTTAAAAAGTACGTCTGCCCACTTTGTTTTGTTTTGGTTTGGTTTGGTTTCCTTTTTTTACAAACCCTATCACCTGATCTAATAAAAGATGCCAGTTCTCATCACAAGCCGGTGTTGTCAGATATCACAGCTGAAGTATATATACTATCTCTGTGCATTTTCAAGTAAGACTGTGTGTCTCACCAGTTCAGGTTCTCTTGAAGCAATGAAATCCCGATTTCTATGGGAAGGCAGACACACCTCTCCAACCATTCTCCAAGCGTGAATGTTGCTGTCCTTCCCCAGCTATTTGACTAGACCCTCCATGCTTACCAGCAGTAAGAACTCTATACCTGACTAGTGTCAAATTTACCTTAGAGATGTAGGGACACCACTGCTCATATACAGAAAATCACTCTGGAAACCTGATTGTCACTGTCACTAACAGACTGATTGACCAGCCCAGTCTTGTCCTCCCAGGCACTCCTCAGAAACAGACAGGACACGGACAGTGCAAATTGCTGCTGGCTGTCATTTTGGGGGGCGGTTCTCAGTCCTTTTCTACATTTCAAGTGAGGCTATATGCAAGGGAATGGAAGTAGGGTACTTGATACTAGAACCATCTACCTCTCCCAAGGAAAGAAATTCCCTGGGAGAAAATTATTATTATTTCATCAGGCTGCAGACATCCTCTGGGTTACTGGTTCAATACCTCTGCACTGGATATTAAAGTGTAGTTGGATGTTGTAGTACCCAAGTATCCTTAAGAATTGAGTTCTAAGTAGTTGTTTAAGGCCATATAATAAATTTACAGGGCATGACTTCCAATCCCTCCCCATCTTTCCCATGTCCTAAATGCTGTGTTCCATCTCTATTGCTATCCTCCAACCAGAGATAGTGACATGTTCTAGAAAAAGGGTTACAGGGTTAGACTCACAATCAAAAATAATACCTTCAATTTGAGCTATACCTATAAAGATTTATATAGTATGGCCTTGATATGTTTTCTGCTTTGTTTTATAATCCAACAATGCTTTCTGCATTTCAGGTGGTTTATCACCCAAGTGGGAGTGTCTTGCAGTATCTAAATGCAGTGCTAAATGGTTACATCCCTTTCTGATTGGGATTTTCCAGCATGCCAAGCTCCCCTTGGAAAGCATTTGGACCAAAAGAGAAAACTAAACCAGAAACCTGCCGAGTTATGGACATGTCCTGGCTTTCTTCTGAACAAAGAGATTGGGAATTTCATATTAAATTTTTTTGACCTTTCAAGACCCAACCAATTGCTACTTCTGATTAGTGATGCAGCAATTTCAAAACAACCCACATACAGACTGTGGCCCCAGTTATGTAGAATTTACAGGTACACAATTGTGCTATGGTCTCACATCAATAGAGTGTGTTTCCACTTACTGCTGAAAGAGCAGCTAAATGTCACAGTCTGGCTTTAAACAGATTTTCCTGACAGATTAGTCAATTATTTCCACTTTCAAGACAGAGTACATTCATACAAAGTTTAAGTAACAAATCCATCTAAATCACCCACTGTCCCAATATTTTGCGGTAAGGATTAAATGTAAACATACTAGTTACGTTTGTTTCAAAATTTCAGATAATATGTGCATAGCATGCTCTCAATGTGCCATTTCCAGCAGAAATCATTAACGCTTGTTTCTTCAAGCCTCCTGCTCTCACAATTATTGAGTCTTTTTACCTACATTCAGGTTGAAGCTTCTTAACAATCAATTATGGTTTAATTTATCCTTCTTTTTTTTTTTTCTGCTGAAATCCCTATTAGTAGAAGTTTGAGCTTTTACTATCTCGACAGCTCAGCTTTTTTTACCAACATTTTCTGAATCAAATGAGCTTCAGTGTGCCTATAGATTTTTGCTTGTAGCTTAGACTGTCTTTCTTATAATGCTATATGAATTCATCAGTGAAGATGTAGGAATAGAATAATCAAAATCAGACTCTTACACAATGTAGATGTATGCTAAAAATAAGTTATTCTGTAAGTGTCTAAAAATCAAGGCCAAGTTTCCATGAAAACTACTGCCATTTTCTTAGTAAAGTATCTTAGGACACACATTCTGAGGTACCTGCAGCTATGCAATGTTAATATTCCAACGCATGTATATAATATATCTCTTTACAGGAAGCTTTTGAGAAGGTAAGGTAATTAATTAATAATGGGCTTGCATAGAAAAAGGAAAATAATTTTACTGAGAAACATTTTCACATTGTCTGTTTCACTCTTTTACCCTTTACTACTTGGAGTAGGAGAAGCAACATGAAATTCTCTTTTGCATTTTCTTTTTTCCACTGATTCTTCTTACCTGAAGAAGCACACTGCTTCTTCATCTCTGAGCACAGTGAGGGGCTACCTGATTAGTTAATGCTTAAATCATCAGCCATGCTTCTCAGTTTTTTCGGAGCTGAGGTTTAAAGATGAGCTCCCCAACACAGACACACACACAAAGACATCCCTTTTCTAGCATCAGTAATAATCATTTGGTAATAAAGAATAAGAATATAAGCTGTCAAGAAAATATGGGGTTTTTTACATGCACACAGGCTGTGTATTTCAAAGGAACTAAAAGGATGCACAGCAACCTTGGTGGCCTGGTTTCTAAGAGTTGTGATTTTTAATGTTTATCTGTTTTTTATTTTATTTTACTGAGACTTCCTACACAGTCATTGATTCAGAGAATCAGTCCATAAATACTGCATCTTCATGGACATAGGTCTGTGAGGCTGTAATCAATTTTTTCTGAATTTTTTCATTCTATTTTCTCTGGATGTAGTTCTAATATCACAAAAAGAGGAATTTTACAGAAAGAATTGTCAATGGTAACAGACAAACAATTCTGTTTTGCTGTAAATTTTGCAGGCAAGAAAGACTGGAAAGCAAAAAAGAAAACAGCTGAAGTCTTTGATTTCCAACTATTGGAAATAGGTTTTTTCATGTTTTTTTTCTTCCCCCCCACCCCCAAAACCAGTTAATTTTACTTGGGAAAGAGATGTTCTATGGAGAATCATGTGCAAAGCTGACTAAAATCATTGCTGTGAGCAATGTGACGATATGTCAAGGAATAAAAGCATTTGCCATCATGCTGGTGTTGGAGTGTGACTGATGTGGTTGCACTAGATTTTGCCTGATGAATGTTTAACTGTCTGAAGAAAAAATAAACACTCTCACAGACCAGTGAAGAAATGTTGCCTTTCCCGTCACAAAAATATTTAGGGATAAATGTTTATTTTACAAAGCAAAACTATTTTTTTTTTTAATGAAAGTAGATGTGTACCAGAACACTACTACTAGTGGTATTGAACTGTTGAAGTCTCATAAAGAAAAGAAACGAGTTACAATCTGATCAGCTAAATTAGTCTAGTTTGGGGTTTTTTTTGTTCGTTCGTTTGTTATGGGTTTGTGTGGCAGGTTTTTTTGGTATGGGGTGAGGGTCCGCAGGGCCGGCTCCTGTGAGAAGCTGCTGGAAGCTTCCCCGGCTCCAAGCCGGACCCGCCGCTGGCCCAGGCCGAGCCCCTCAGCGACGGCGGTAGCGCCGCTGGGAGAGCGGAGTGAAGAGGGGAAACCTGCGGAGAGTCGGGGATTGGGATGGGAGAGGAACCCCTCTGCGGGTACCGAGGTCAGGGAGGAAGGAGGGGAGGAGGAGCGGGGCAGGAGGGGATGCCCCCGCAGCCCGCGGTGAGGCGGCAGGCTGTGTGTCCCCAGCCATGGAGGGGAGCGGGGGAGCGGAGGCCCCCAAGATGGCCGCCACTCCATGGAAAGCCTGTGCTGGAGCAGGCTGGGACTGAAGGACTGCAGCCCGCGGAAAGGACCCACGCTGGAGAAGTTGGTGGAGGACTGTCTCCCACAGGAGACCCCCCATGGCAGAGCAGGGCCCGAGTGCGGAGTCCTCCTCCCCCTGAGGAGGAAGGAGCGGCAGAGACAAGGTGTGGCGAGCTGACCCCAACCCCCATTGCCGGGGGGAGGAGGGAGAGAGAACCGGGAGTGGGGCTGAGCCGGGCGGGAGGGAGGGATGGGGGGAAGGTGTTCTAAGATCTGGTTTTACTTCTTATTATCCTGTTCTGATTTGATTGGTAACATATTAAATTGATTTTGTTTCTTCCCCAAGTTGAGCCTGTCTTTTGCCCATGCCCATAAGTGGTGAGTGATCCCTCCCCGTCCTTGTCTCGACCCACGAGCATTTCTTTATATTTTCTCCTCATCCCACCAGGGCTGGGGGGGAGGAGTGAGCAAGCAGCTGTGTGGTGCTTTGTTACTGGCTGGGTTTAAACCATGACATGTTTGTTTTTAACTTAAACTGTGAAATGTTTTAATCAGAAAAGGCTTGTTTCAAGAAAGAATGGAATTTTCCTGCTTAATGTCAGTGAGTTTTGGATCAAGACAAAATACGGCAACATCAAATTTTGAACTGTGTGTATTTTTTTTTAATCCATTGTTTTCTTACAGAGATATCAACAACAGTTTTATTACATTGCTGTCAGCAATAGAGAAGCTAGAGGACTTTTTGTCTTATGGACATGTTCATGTTAAGTTTTGATTGTAAGCAGATATTGAATATAATATATATAAACCTAAGACTAGATCGTATGTTTCAGGGTTAAATCCTTACCCAAGCACAAGTTCCATTAGGTAGAACCAATGGAAAAGATTATTAAACACTTTTTTTGATGTGCTGATCAGATAGTTTTCTTGGACTCACTCAGAATAGATAACTTCAGTGTTGTAGGGTAGCAGCAACAATATATATCCCTACCAAGCTTTACTGGATTTGAAGAACATGAGAAGAAAGCTTTAGGTGAACCCTAACCTTTGTCTCACAACTACAATAGGAATCACTGAGCCTATTATCTTGAGAAGAAAAAAGACCCTACATCTGTGCTGGGCACCTGTAGCCCTGTCTTCAACTACCACACATTGTTGTTCCGTGCCCCTGCCACTGTCAAGGCCATCTGTGACCACAGCACCAGATGGGATCCACACCGATTGCTGGGTTAGAAAAATGAAGTTCATAAATTATGAAGATCTTGAAGATTAAAATCTTGAAATGGCAATCTTCTACTTATTAATGGCTGGGGAACAAGACATTTCTGCCTTATACATAGATGCATGAAGAGATTTTCTGAGGAATATGGTGGTCTGTCATATGGGGATATAAGGCCACTTCTGCTCACTGCAGTTTGATTACAAGCAGTAAAAGGTGGCACATTGTGTCTAAAACTTTGCATGCATTTTTAAACATGTTTTGCAAAATACTGTACCATTTGAAACTGCTAGCTTAGTTTGGCATGGCTGGTGGCTATCTTGTCACATTGCATTACTCCAAAACAAAGGCAGAGAGTTCACAAAGATGTAGAAAACTGAAAGGGAGATACAGTTCAGATAAAATACAAAACAATTCTTGTTATCTCTCATTATGTAGAGAGTATTTTAATGATTTTCAGGCAAATACTTAAAGATAAACATGAAAATGTACTACTTGTTTCTTCCTTTTTGCTTTGAGAATGTAGTTCTGGTGAGGTATGGATAAAGTAAGGCATAACATCATTTAAAATATAATCATTTGTCCCAGCAAGAAAATCCATGTCAGCTCAGATAAATGCCTAAGCTTTTATGTGGTAAAGGGAAATAAGCCCAAATCCTAGGCAACAGAAAATGTAATATATGCATGTTTGTCTGAGTGCCTCTCTTCTCTCTGTACTTTGTGTCTGGCTTGGAAAGAAAATTAAATGTTTCCATCTATTGTGAATGGAAGCTTAGTATATTTTAATATAAAATACATAAAATATATTTAAATCAGGATCCCATCATTCCATCCCCCAACACCTAGGTGAGATCTAGAATTTTGTAAGCCTGCACTCCCTTGCTTCTGTGACTTATATTCCTGACTGCATGTTGGCTGAACAACAGGAATGAGAGAGAGCGTAGCCCAGTTATCTGGGATAGGATTTAACCCCAGAGGCAGCCAGCTGATAAAAGCTATTTTGAAGAAAGAGGTGGAAGACATGTCAGTGGAGGCTCCCCTTGAACTCTGACAAGAAGCCCCAATGGGTCTCCCTTATTTTGATTTGGAGTAGCTTTTAAGTTGAGTCTGTTGTGCTTAATCTCCATCTGAGCTGTTATAGCTACCTACCTCGCTCTGGTCATGGGTCCTGTTGATCTTGGTTCCAGTCCATGGACATGACTTTTTGCCTGAACCTTGGCACTGCCCTGTCACCACGGTCTTGCCAAGAAGTCACTGGACTCTGGACTGGCCCTGGTCAGCACCCCCAGCCCAGTCCAGCCCTGCTCCCTTGCTGGGTGCTGTGGGATAGGGCCCTGGATGGGGAAGACCTACCATGGCTGCCCTTGGTGTACTGCCCTGGAGCGCAGCAGGCCCTCACAGTGCCCTGACATAGATATCCCCAGGTGTGTCTACGTGAGATGGTAGTCTACATTCCCAGCCCAAGGAGATGGCAGTCTATGTTCCCAGCCCAGGGAATTCAGAGAGCTTTTCAGTTCAGATGTTCTGGGGGTTTTTTTGGTCCTCTGACTAGCTCTGCTAACATCTCCAACTGCTCCACATTGACTTTAACATCGGCTTAGACACCGTCTTACCAGTAGAAACCCACACTTACGTGTCTTTATTACTGAGCTGAATCCCAGTCCTCTATTGCAGACAACTGAAATTGAGTGTCTGAATCTGGAACTGATGTAACCTCTGAAGGCAGTGGCAGGGGACAGGATTTAAAGCTCCTTCTTTCTGAGGAAGATACAGGGTCAAGGAGTTTCCTAATTTTTTGGGGCAAATTCTCCTTGTGAACCTTATAACCACAGTATTGCTCAAACACTAAGGAATACCAACCATGATTTTAGAGCGCTGACTTGCAGTTTTCAAATAAGCTCAATTCAGTTACTGCTAAGTAGACATCTAGGGTCACTTAAGATCTCCAGGGCAGTGTGCACATGTATATGGTGACAGTTCAACAGGAATGTCTAAGGTAACCTCTAACATCCCAAATGGCAACAGGTGTTTACATGTGGGAAACTGTTCCTCTGTAAACAGGTAATGTGCCATCCTCAGCAGATGCCGCTTCTGAAGAACCAAGAGGATAATTATCATTTTGTGGGTCACTGAGCTCCCATATTTCCCCAAGTGCCAATTATTTACAGTTTCCATGATTCAAAAATACTGGGAGGATACATTTTCTTGCTAGACTGCTAGACCCCAAGCAATGGAAAGAATGTGCTTTTTAGTCTGAGAAAAGAGGAAAATTGTTTCTAACATGAAATTGCAGGCATGATAATTAACTACCTAATTTGTCTGAGTGAGGTGAACATCGTCTGTAGAAAACTGAAATACTGTAAGCTGAAGTCAGAAATGTGCTACAGAAGTGCTAACAAAACATCTAATAGTCTTTAGTACAATTTTCAAACTATAAAGAAGTTTCCAACCATAAAGATAACTAAAAAATCATACGCTTAGGCTGATATTACTAAACTGTGGTTCACTGCGTTCTTAGGTAGTTTCTACTTACATTGCAATAGCTTGCTCATTGCTTGATCCTACTTTAGCTTCTACGACAGCTACAACATCAGTAGTATTTTCTTGTAACTTAATTGATCTCTGTATATAGGGACATTCGGATGACTTCTTTTAGTGGCTTTGAAATAATACCCACTTTTTAAATGACTTTTCAAGAGAGCAAAAGGGGAACTTAAGGAATGTGTGTCAGTAAGATCTTAAGCTAAGAGTGTCTTAAACAGCTTGACATTCTCTGGATTGTTGATTACAGTTCTACCTCTGGTTACTTCAGAGTGGCTGGTTTCCTTCAAAGAAAACAATACAAAGCAAAAGAGGCACAGGACTGCAACGTCAGTTTATTCCAATCAATAACGTTCTGAGGTGTATACTATGATAAGGGGAAAAACAAGTCAACCCTGATTTTTAGCAAGAGGACTATAAAATGAATCATTGCACATTTCCAGATCTGCCTGCTTTGCAATGGATTTAGCTTTGGGGATGCCTGAAGGTCTCTTACCTTTCACAGAATATACTTCTTCCAGGGTTATACATGGAAATGAAATGAATTTACTGAAGTGGAAAAAATGGCAGGAAATTGTGTCAAACCAGCTTTGCTTAAAATGTATAAATACTGAAGTTTTGACACACTTGCTTTCATCTGAAGGACAGGGTATCTGTAACTTAAGACATAAGAATAATAATTTTTAGGTAGTTTAATCAAATCTGTTATAGAGTTTAGTCTAATATATAAGTTCTCTCTTACACAGTTTAGATACATCTTCTAAAAATAATTGTAACTAAATAATTCATTGAACTCAACCTATTTAACTTTAATTCACACGGAGGTTTAGCAATAATAAATATTTGGAATACAGAAAAGGTCTTTTATTTTGTATATGTGTGTGTATATATATATACACACAAAAAAATATGTATGTAAAGTTGAGTGGACTGTAAACTATGTGGATTATGTGCCAACCGCCATCTAATAAAGGCAGCAGAAAGCTCAGCAGAGGTTAATTTACTGTCTTCACAGGTTTTCTAGTCAATGATAACCTCATCATGCTGAGGGTAGATTTCCACTGGAATCAGAAATAGGCAGTGTAATGCTAGCCTAGCTTAGTTTACTCTGTATTTACTATTGTAGCACTTACCTGTTCTGTTTTCCACTTTTGAAGGACAATTCTTCAGAATTTTGTAAAAGCTCCTTGGGTGAGTGTTCTAAAATTGTATGGGACTATTGAAGTCAATGAAAGTAGATTGATGGACACTGTGAGATCCTGTCTTTATGGGCAGAGTCTAAAACACCATTTGAAAATAGATCCTTTTCAAAGATTATTTTTCTTTTTTGGTTAGTATCAATGCTGGGCTTTTTTTTTTCCCTTGTGGTGAGTTAGCCTTGGCCAACAGCCCAACCCCCACCCAGCTGCTCACTCACTCCCCCTCCTCAGTGGGAGGAAGGGAGAAAATAAGATGAGAAAACTCATGGGTTGAGATAAAGATAGGGAGATTGCTTACAAATTATTATTGCGGGCAAAACAAACTTGACTTGGGGAAAATTAATTTGGTTTTTTACTGACTAAAATAGATTTAGGTAGTGAGAAACAAAGACAAATATTAAAACAACAGCTTTCATCCCCCCTCTCCCAGGCTCAACTTCACTCCTTTATTCCAGACACCTCTGCCCCCACCCAGAGGTGCAGGGAGGACTGGGGGGTTGCAGTCAGCACACAGCAGTTTCTCTCTGCTGCTTCTTCCATCACTTTTCCCCTGCTCTGGCATGGGTTTTCCATGGGCCACAGGTCCTTTAGGAATCTCCACCTGCTCTGCTGTGGCATCCTCCATGGGCTGCAGTGTAGGTATCTGCTTTGCCATGGTCCTCTGTGGGCTGCAGGGGGACAACCTGCTCCACTGTAGTCTTCTCCATGGGGTGCAGGGAATATCTTCTCCAGTGCCTGGAGCACCTCCTCCTCCTATGACTTTGATGTTTCCTCTGTTGTTTCTCACTCTTTCTGTTTGTTCTTCCTCTATCTATCCAGCATTGCTCAAATGCATTTTCCCAGAGGTGCCACCAGCTTGGCTGAGGGGCTCAGCTGTGCGGTGGGCTTCTTCGAGCCGTCTGGAAGCATCTGTGTCCAGCACAGGGCAGCCCTGGCCTCTCCTCATAGAGGCCACCCTGTAGCCCCCAACTGCCAGCACCCAGGCACATAAACCCAATACATTTTTTTAAGGTGATGTATTCTGATGAATGTTAGTGAATTTCTAAAAGTTCTTATCTTCCAATTCAGTTGAAATATAAATTTCTTGAACACTGTCAAGAAAGATGTAAACCAGTCATTTATTTTGATGAAAATAAACCAAAAATACTGTCAGTGTGTCTAACCACCTAAGCATAAATTGCCACTATTCTGAGATGCAGTTTACATTTTACCCTCCTCCGCAGGAGCCTCCCAGCTCAGGAGCAGGACACAGAAGCTTATCTGTGTGTTTTCCCCAGTGCCCTTGTTACTGCTCTTACAAACTGCTTACAGGGAAGAGTCAGTCAATGTCTCTTGGACTTGACATGAAGTAATATGATATGTAATAAAATTAATTTTGAAAAACTCTTTGACCAGGACAAACTGCTGAAATGTTCCAGAATCCATTACAAACCAGCCACTATGATACAACCATACTTTTACAAAATTTTCAGGGAGTTAAAAAGTGAATGGAAACAAGAGTTTAAAAGAAATGCTTGAATGTTTTGAAATACTTGGAGCATAACATAGGTGGGAAAAGCACAGCTAATTAACATAATCATAAATGGAAATAACAGAGGATGTGATCCATAAATTAGAAACCTGATTGTGTGAATCACTCTTATTAGCTACTTGCAAATCAATACTTCCCTAGAAAGCGTACTGGCGAAAGCAACAGTTCTGGTGTAACATGACTGGAAGCTTCACGAAGCTCCAGAGATTTTTGTACTGCAGAAGAGGTATGATAATGAGTTATGCAGTGTTGCTATGTGGGGATTCAGATAACATTTTTAAGCACTTTTGCTGCTTGGATACCTATCTATTTCTGACACTTTAACAAAGAGATTGACACATGGGTTGGGTGGTATAATGCAGTTGAGATCACATTGTTCGTCTTGCATTCCATTTGGTGTGTGAGTGTAAGAGTAGTCCCGTCTTTGTAACTTTCTTATGTCAGGCAGAATTCAGCCTTTAGCAACCAGGAGCACATCTGATGCAAGAGTAATCACTTAAGATCAAAATTTGAAGTCCATATTGAGAGCAAATAGTCCTTTCCATGTTTAGTTGCAGTGTAAAGATCCTGTTTATATATTCATTTATATCCATATATGTATTTAGGTATCATATGTATCTACATTGACTACCATGAAACCCCCCAAACTGGCCATATTTTAATTATTACCTACTTTGTTTTAGCTTTTGCTTAACTTTTTGTACAATTGTGCAGTGTAAGACATAATGCAAGATAAATTTCCTTAACCAAAACAGGTGATAGGAATAACAAATAGCTATTCTGTATGGAACAAATTATCCCTGGCCACAGAATAAAGTGTAGCACACTTCATCTTTTTTTCTTTTTCTTTTTTTTTTTTTTCCTTTTGACAAATTGGCATTTTTTGAACAGGAAAACATTTCTTCAGTAAAATGTCTAAACAGTTCTTCTGATACTTAGTGTGTATTCTAAAAGCAATGTCATTGTAGGAGTAACTGCTGACCTTGTTATGCTGTACTACACACCATGCAGCACAGTCTACAACATGATTCCTCACCTTGTATTTCCTTTGAAAATTCAGCAAACTCTGAACTGGTCAAGTTGCCATAAATTCCTGTATTTTATCTGACAGCGACTGCACCAAAGGTGAGGAAATGAGACGACATCCTCCTGATTAGCCTGGAGACATCTGGAGAGTAGACAGCACATGAAAAGTAATAAATAATTAAGTCTGCAATTCTGTTTCTGTTTCTCTGTTCTGTACTTCTTGCAAGAGTCTTTAATACTGTTTTGCTATAATTTACTCCGACTTCCACACCACAATATTATCTCTTGGGCCCATATGTTCTCCTATTTCAAACTCCATCCATGTCCATGGCCAGCTAAAAACCTCCATATTGAAAACCACCTGTGTTGCCAACTTCCTTTTGTTTATATGCATATGACTAAAACTATATTTATTTTGCGTGTTATTCTAAACTATCAGGGGCCTTATTAACTGTGACTTCAGGAGCTAGAAAAACAGGAAAGAAGCCAGCAACTGAAAGCCAGTGCAGTTGCTTGTATCACTGCTTTGCTACTGGTTCCAGCTTCTCCTTCTGTTGCCTTGGAAACAGATACTGGGCAAGTGAAAACAAGGTAAGGGTTTTAAAATATTGACTTTAAAAACTGCTGCTTATTCGGTTTTCACTGGATCCTGTCCTAAGGAACAAGAATAGAAATACTTAGCAAATTACCATGGTATGGTAACTTAATGCAGCATGGGTACCAGAGAGATCTTTGGTGCCTCCTTTTGCCTTGTTTGCTTATATCTTTCCAAAATACAACTGTATGATTAAAAAGAGAGAAAGAAAAGTGGATGGGAAAACAGCCAAAGCCAACAGGAGAGAGCAAGACCTCTCTGTCACATTCAGCTGCTGTATGAGCAATACAGTTGCCACTGTAGAAGGATTGCCCACAGGCACTTGGAAGTGCTAATTTCTGACACACTAAATTGAACAACATTTCAGTTGTATCTTTACCAGAAACAGCATAACAATGTAAAAATTTCTATTTTTTTCCTAATACAAGAAATAGGACCATTAAAATATGATTTTTAAAAAATCAGATACATTTCTTTCACCTGAGTGATGTGGTTGGGGAATGATCCACGCTTTAGTGTTTCAGTTCTGTTATTGAAATCTGAATGCTTAACTGAAATGTATCTGAACCTTGATTCAACAGTTCTAGCTGGAAAGCTTGCAAGAACAAAATTTTTTAGCATTTTTGGTTTTGATTCCTGTCAGAAATACTGGGACAGGATTACTTTTGACAGTAGGTTTAGTCCTGGCCAGAACTAAAAACACATCCTGCAAAAAAGGGGGTAAATCTCATTTAAATATTATTAACATTTTAAATATGTTTCTACAATAAAACATGAACAAGTTGAAGGTAAATGCTTGGGGAAACTGATTTTTCTTTTGGTAGTGTAGACTTGTATGTGCCATTTATAAGTTGAGAGATACCCATTTTGTTGACCTCTCATTTAAGAATGATTTTGTTAGAAAGATGTGGAAGAGAATCACCTGGTGATCTGTAGCAGAGATGGTTGAAATCTCGAGGGCAATGCTTAGCAGTGCAGGACAGCCTTTTTCATTTAAGCTGTCTTAATGGCAAGTGCAAACTCTGGTAAGTACTGTTGTTTACACACAGTGTAAGTTGCTGCTACATAAGTGTTGTGATGACTGCACAACTCAAACCAAAATCCATTGTGTATTCAAGATTTTTAAGCCAGCAGACAGCCAGTTTCTTAATTGCAAGCTTTCATTCTGTAATGTCTGCTTTTCCTTTCTATTTTTTTAGACCCTGGCAAAATACGTTGTTTAGTTTTAGATAATACTGGGGAACTAGTGAAAGAAACAACAAAAGGTTGAGTTAAAAGATATGAATGCAGAAATATGAACTACAGACATTTGGTACAGCATGTTTACATTCCAGAGAGAATTGCTCAGGCTGTCAATAATGAAAAAAGGAGATCTCTTCTGCTCTGAGTTCTGTGCTGACACTTAAGTTGTCGCTAGATGACTCTTATCATGCTGGATTCATTTGGATTTTTTTTAATATAGATTTGTCTGTATTATTTTTTCAAGTTGTTTTTTTTTTATCTTTCTTTACAATGACTTCACAGTGCTAAAAAGTGCTAGGTGCTTAGTAAGTCAGCTCAACATACCCATTTCAATGTTCCTTAGGAAACGAGGCAGGACTCTATTGCTTTAGGGGGGCTGCTGGTCAAAACAGGCAACACAGTAGAAGATCCTACATGAAAACAAATGATGGTGTAAGAGGTGTATGAGACTGTGAAACATAAATGCATTTATGACGTGCAAGTTGAAAAGCTTATCTGGCTGTCCTTAGAGCCTTTCCTATCTCACTGTGATACCCAACACTAGTGCTCGAGCAATTCAACCCTGAGGTAAGTGGCGTTGAACATCGTTCTTTGGAGAAACTGTACAAGCAATTAGAAAAGTATGCTACATTCCTCAGCTCTGTGTGTGTGTGTTATTTTGGGATTTTTACATGCAATACAGTAAAGTACAATCCTGGAAGATCAGCATGTTTCATTTCTTTTATCTCTATCATTTCCCCCTTCTTCTGATTGTCTGAGTATCTGTGTTAAAAAGAAATAGGTGAGCCTGAGTTTTCTAGTCCCAAACTGGTCATTTGATCATGAATATTAGCCCCTTAGTCATCTATGTCACCAGTAATAGAGCTTCACAAACATCACTTTAAAATAATCAGAATAAAGAAACGGAAAAAAAAGAAAAAATAAAAAGGAACCTGCATAGAAGGAAATGCTGTCAGAAAATCTTAGAAATACTTCTGACAGCATTATTAGTAAACATACAAAAAACTCCTTTTGGGGGCAAAACGCCAAAGTGCCTAGAACTCTTCTGACAAAGGTTAGATTAAGAGATTACCCCCTGTATTCTCACTGTCTTCTGTTTCAGAAATAATGCTGCATTCTTAAGGACAGTTTCTCCTTACTTCAGATTTTAACCTCCATATCCAGAAGGAACATAAAAATCATGTTCTAGGCTGACCACAATGTTCTGGAGGTTAACTTTACCTTGTGCATAGATTCACTTGTCTTCTTGAATCCACGTGCTCGTTTCCAGTGTTCAGCTTCTCTGTTCCTCTTCTGAAAAATGCTTCTATATTCTTTAGGCCAAAAAGTTAAATGACCTGGAATCACCTTCCCTGTTCTTCTTGGTTGACTCTTGGTGGTTAAATACACTGCTTCACAGTATTTCGATCCACAGACCCAGCTAAACATATTTTCAGTACTACTAAAATAGAATTTGCTCCAGGAAAGCAGGATTTGAGTTTGATCTCCTTTTTTTTTTTTTTTTTTTCCTGCCAAAGCAGGCCACTGAGCTAGAAATTGTATTTGTATAATGACAAAAAAGCATGTTTTGAATTTCATACCAGAGTCTAATAGCACCTAAGACCGTAAAAGCCTCAAATGGGAAACAACAGCATGCAGAAGTAATGGAGAGAGCTACAATAGCCAAATAGAAGGGCAATGATACAATTCTCCTCAAATGAGTGAATTTGTAGCATGAAACCAAAATCTTCCATTTCTGTTATTCTCATGGATGTAAAAGCATTAATCAAGTGTTTGATAGCTTCAGGCACAACCACTGTGTTAATGTTCTGCCTAAGACCTAAAACCTCTATTGATATCACACAAGCTGCAGATCTGGGCATGTTTATCTGAACTAGAATTAACTTCAAAAGTAAAGGATGATTGATTAAATAGCACTGAGGCATAATAGCTTAAAGTACACTTGTCATATTCAATGCAAATTCTGGAAACAACAAATAGATACTTGTCAAAACTTGTCATTTGTATGCTGTTCCATGATGATAAAACGCAGGGTGGTTTAGGTGTCTCTTGTCAACAGGATGTAATTAACTGTGGCTACATTTAGGTAGTGTTTTTGCTGAGAAGATCAACAGCTCCGATTCTCTCTGCAGGGAGTGTGTTTGTTTAGAAAGGTTCTTAGCTTTTCTGAAACTCTGTCATCTGGTTCTCTCCAGGGGTTTCAAAGCAATCATCCCCCCACTCCAAGGAACTAGTAACAAAACCAAAACATAACATACCAAAAACTAACACCTGCACAAACTTACTGAAACATATTAGGGGTGTTGAGCTTGTAAAAAAATCTTCTCTTAAAAGCAGTTTAATCCCAGGCTTTGTTTATGAATTACCACTCTCTATTTTATGCTGTAGCAAAATGAATAATGTTGTGCAAGAATATATGATGATTAGGTGAAACCTAACCAATCTGGAGCAAGCTGGGTTTTTTTCTTTGATCTGTCTGTACTGATAATATGCCTAGTCGATAATAAAATCCTCATATGCCTCTTTACAGTACATCTAATGATTTTTAAGAAATCTGTCAAATAAAAGTGAAACCTAGATATGAGTCTTAGCAGGTTTTTAATGATAAAACAAAGCTTAGTGAGTATAACACTGCTTCAGACACTGCATCTCACTCTCTGTCTTTTAAGGTCTCTTTTTTTTCTGGAACTCAAGGGGACACATTTTATGAAGTGCTCAGTACTTAACACATCCCACTGTTGTCAACAGCCCAAAAGTTGGCCTCAAAGTGAAATTAGTGTGTGTTGTAGCTGCATTGTTTTACTCGTATAAAATCCTCTCTTTCCAGGTTTTCTGTCAGTGAATGAGAAGTTCCCTTGGGAGAAGTGTAAAGGAGTTCAGTATTTAGAAAGGCTAACTTTAAATACATAAGGTTTGGTTCCCTATGCTGCCATGATAGTTGTGGAGCAAAATAGGCTTCTGTAGAGAGTAATTTAGAACATTCATTTAATGTAGGGTAGTCTGAACAGCCCCCTCCAAATATTATATCTCTGCATTATCTCTAAAGCAGAACTTTTTAAAGCTACATGCCGCCATGTTGATTACATCCCTAACTTCCCTCAATCATTTTGCTATATCAACCTGAGAAAAAAAACCCAGAAAGAAAGCACCCAATATTTTAGATAATGAATATTATTTTTTATATTTTTAAGTAATGAGCAAAACATTTGTGAAATCCAATTAGATCCCATATTCTCCACTGACTTGTTTGTAAAAAGCGTATGAACATGTTTTATGAAATTATTCTGCACATTAATTTCTTTAAATCACTGCTTTCCAAATATTTGTATTTTTTTCCTATTGTTATTATTATGTAGCATTAGAATTCAAAGCACTTTTTTTCAATACTTAAAAATGAATCACCTTGGCTACTTTCCTAAGAGACTCTGTAAATGTTGCAATCATCCTCCTCAGCATCTTCTCGTCAGGAATCTTCAAAAGAACAGACTTTCATTTAACCGTAGGAGCCAAAGGCACATACAATAGGCTTTTGGAGAACTATTTCTGATTCTTGTAAGATTATAATAGCTTCCCAGCAGAAATGTTATTTATTAATAGAGAATGTAGTCAACTGCAATTTGCAAGTCACTATCAGTCACAGCAACTTGCTCTCAAGAGAATGTAGTTTTCACCACAAGTTACAGAGAATAGCTACATGTGTCTCCAGATTTATATTTTCATTGTACTCTATATGAATGCTAAGGAGCTAACAATGAGTTTGATCAGTTTCCAGCATTTTGCTATTGTTAATTATTTTTTCTGAAGGAGTTGCATTTTTATCTTACAACTATCTTAATGTCATATAATAACACTTCTTTTTTCTTAAAAAGTGCTATATTCATATTAAGAAACAGAAGAAATCAAGACTTGTGTTCAGTACTTTTGCAGTTTTGATCAAAATTATTAAAATTGTTTCTTTGCCTTTATATGTATTTATTTCTTTGCTTTCCTAATTCAGCATGGCAGTGATAAAAAATGGCAGAACTAAATTATGCCATCTTTCCATCAGCATCTCATGCATCAGTGTTTAATAACTCAAAGTTCTTACCTCTTCCAGCACATCATACTAACCTGCCTATTTTGTCTCTAAAACATGAAGAAAGAAACAAAAGGGAATTGCAGGACGTTGATATTTAACAAGAGAAGGTCAAACTAGATGGCCTCAATAAGTCAGTGTTGCTCACAATTTATTTTTGCAAGGCCATGAATTTTGGTCTAAAAAATATTGCTTTGATCATCATACTTAAAACACCAACATCCTGAGTGTGATCTTGGGCTGCTATTTTAATACTCTGAAAGTCTGCTTTTCTGGATTGACTTGATTTTTCTGGTTAAGTCTATTATTATGAAAATTTGAATGCTGCTTGTTTTTATTGTGTTAGAACAAAAGAATGACTCATCAAAGCAATACATTATTAGAGCAGAAATTTATAGGCAAACTGATGTTACTTAAAGAAATTGTGTACTTACTAAATGTAGTTCTATAGCATTTATCTTATTCCATATCTAATTTGTTTGCATGTTCTATATACATATATACATACTCCATTTCGTATATCAGTTTGCATATCGGCAGAACCTGTGCCTGTTTTTCTGTAGATCCCAGTCTGGAACATTTATTAAAATAGGTTTAGATGCAGTGCTAATGAGGTAGGGATGACAAAATGTAAAAGGAAGAAATTATGGCATTTTCTTTTTTGTGGCTGAGAGAATACTCTTCAGTGAGCACTGCTGATGAAAAGGAGAAACTTGAGCTGCCTTAGCTTCCCAGCAACCAAGAAGTCTCTCTTTCAATATAAGTTTACTTTCTGTAGTGTTTGTGCATGCAGTCTTTAATTAAAAAGAATAATAAAATAAAAGAAAAAAAAAATTAAACTCTAATCGTGACAGGTAGACTTTCAGAATTGGTCATCTTTCCTTGAATGTATAAAAAAACAACTGAAATGCTATTATGATGAATACTAAAACATCTAATACGCTTAAGCATTTTCTAGAGATGCACACAGTCTTTTAACTTCTCTAATATAATAAACTATACCATCTTTGATACTTTATAGGACAACTGAAAAATTACATTGCAAATGTAATTGCACTGTAGTTACAAATAGTTTCATGGCTGCTCTCACAATATTTTGTGGACTACTGCTTAGAGTCCAAGACTAATTTCCTCTCAAATATCTTAAACTATCTCCAGAAATCAATGTCAACGTTAAGCGCAACAATGTCAAAAACATTTAACAGACTTCCTTAATAGAAGAACTAAACAGATGGAGACATGACAGCATTTTGTCATAATTTAATTTTTTCTAACATATTTGCAGAAAAAATGTGAATAATTGTTGGTTGCTTTTGTTTGTTGGGGTATTTTTTGTGAAGTACTCGTTCTCTACTTTTGTGTTGAAGTAAGTTTAAATCTGTCGCCAGAACATACAGAAGGAAAAATGAAAATAATACTCTGTTTTCAAGCTTGATAGACAGAAACAGATACTGTAAGCCGAGTACTGTACTGCAGCTCAGACGTGATCCCTGCTTTTTAAATTTTCCATCAGTAATGTTTTGTGACATTTTTCAAAAAGAAGTAGTCCTGCCACAACCATGCTCATTTCTTGTCAAGCACCTGCAGATCACAAATGAACAGGAAAGACAGCAATCCACCTGGAGGAGTTTTTCACCTTGAAATAGACTTTCCCTAGTGTCATATTACTGAAAGATCACAAATTCCTGTGATTGCTGGGAACTGAACCAAAGTCACTGATCGTAGAAACAAATCAGACTTATGCCCGTGAACAAAGCTAACTGACACCACTTGGGCTATGTGGGAGTATTTTATTTTATTCAGAAATTGCATCATTTCATTAACAGGAAAAGAGGGCACTCGTCGTCTTAACATGGCTACTTCTTGTTTTAGGCATGACAGACAGAAGAGCTATTGCTACAGCTGCACCCTGGGGTTGCAGATTAGCACTTTCTTAGATTTTACAGTAGGGCTACTGATACAACTGCTTTTGAATTCATTTTAGTTGGAATCAGTCAGGGTAGCTACGTTTAAATTATTTAAGCTAGCCCATTTCTTTTTGACTGAAATATATTAGAGGACAATTGCATACGCACCTCGTATAATATTTGAGGACATGGGCAATAACTTTTTCATTTAGAAAAGCTAGAACCAGAGGAGAATTTGGGTACACACAGGCTCAGGCTGTGACAAAAACTAAAAAGGCAGTGTATTCTTCATCTCCATAGTCATCTGTTCTTTTGTGGGATGGAGGCTTAACAGGAAAGGGAAAGGAGCAGAGGAGCTCTAAAACTATGAAATAAATTTGCATGGATATGTAAAACAGAATGAACATTGTATATTCATTTAATTTGCCAATGCATGTGTCATGCTTTGGCAAATATTCATGTGTTTCTGCTTACTGAACTAATCACGTTCAGGTTTAATATGATCTACATGTGTGTCACATGGAAATTGAGTGCTCAACTACCTGAACAGAAATACCAAATAAGTAAAAAAGGCAGGTCCCATGGGTTAGCAAACCTGCTCTAGATTTAAAAAAAACAGAAAACACCACCAAACACACTAAACGGTGCTGAATGGTGATTTTGTAGTTATGACTAAAGAATACACCAATGTATACATTCTGGAGAATGAGATCTTTCTACAGAAGAAGCAGGGCTACTCATACAATTGCTACTGAATTCATTTCAGTCAAAATCTGCCAGACTAGCTAAATTATTTAGGCTAGATCATTTCATTTTTGTCCATTAGCTCATTCATATTAGAGCATCTGATTAAAAAGAAAATGCTGTGTCTCATTTGACAGTCATAGTAATGCTAGCTTCCACCACAAATCTTGCTTCCATGGTTTTCTTCATATTACAGCTCTGTATGATAATAATAAAGGTCGAACTGTTTTGTGTATCCATGCATCCTAGAGCAGGAAACACTGCAAGCTCTCAGCTTTAGTAAATTGCTAAAAGTAGATTTAGTGAAAAAATCCAGTTAGACATGCAGGATAGTCTGCCGTTGTGGCTACTGTTAGACTTTCTAGCAACAGAGTACATATTAGTGTGTGTGGTTTGTTTTTTTGTTGTTTTTTTGTTTTAATAGTCAAATAGTAGCATTTAAAAGAGGTCTGGCTTTCTGGCAAGTCTCAGATACACTTCCTTATATTCATGTACTTAATTTTCTTACTCTCTTGACTTTATGGAACCAGTTTCTGACTGACTGAAACACTAGTTAACACAGAAGTCGCTCCTTTCCTAACCATTGCTGTAAGACCCTTTCTTACACTAGGTCAATTAATCTCCTGTTTTTTTCCTTGCAATAAAATATACCCTGCAATAAAATTATCATAAATGTACTTACTTCTTTCTACAGTGCAATTAGGTAGCAAATGATACTTACAATACTAAATATAACAGACAACAATTAAAATGAAAACAATTTCTCTAAAGAATGAAAATAACTATCTGCATTTTCTACTTATTTATTACCTGAAAGATATTTATTTCTAATAATGTTATTCAGGTTTTTTTTCCAGTGATCATAGAATAGGCTTTCTTATTCTGCTGGCCATTATAAATGGGATCACTACCAATCCCCCAGACAATGTCTTTGTGTTTTGCATATATGTCACTGTGGATGCAAGCTGCATTTGTGTGACCTTAGCACCTGTTTCGGTAGTGCTCCAGTTTTGATTTTTTCAGGTTACACAATGACATTTCTTTTCCCCTATACATTTGCATCACTCTTTATAGCAAAAAGCAGCTTATCACATAATTTCTTCATCTTCTTCAAAAACTTTTAAGAAGTACAGCATTTTATTTGACCATATATTGACTTCCTGTGTGGAGAGAGATATATATATTTCTTTTCTTTTTTTTTTTCTTCCACAGAAGATGTGATAAAGTATGTCTCTTAATAGTTGATATTATCAGTTGCAGTTTTAGGGTAACAGTCCAGAATATTTATTTTGGAGAACCCCTGAGAGCCAATGAAAATAAGATGTAATCAGACGTATATAAATATTGTAGAAAAGACCAGGAGTTATCTATTACAGTATTGAAAGATATTTTATAACGAAGGTTTCTTTTTTAAAGGATTCCCATAATTTTCTGCATTTCTGTATTTTCTCCTTTCTTAGATGTCTGTCATTGTCTTTGGTAGAATCTCATCCACAAGGCGTCTCAGAATGGTTGCTCAGAATGTCTCTTCTGTGGGAGTAGTGTTGCGGCCTAAATGTTTTACATACAAACATAAGCAAGGAAATTTCTTGTACCTTCTTGTATCTTCTATTACCTGTAAAAAACAGAGGAGCTTCAGGAAGCCTTGCGTCTTGTCTTTTATATGCACACCCAGTAGTTCATAATCCCATTCTTTTCTTTTCCCTACAGTTGTTTGAAACACTATCCTGTTTGTTTTATTCTTTTTTCCTGAGATGAAATTTGTCCTACTGTCTTATAGAGGGGGGCTGACCGTGGCCAACAGCCAAACACCCCCATGGCCCCTCACACAGCTCACTCCACTCTCCCATGCGATGGGAATATAATAGAAAGCAGGTGAAAAGACTTGTGGAATGAGATAAAACCAGTTAAACAGGTGAGGAAAAAGCTGTGCACAGAAGCAAAGCAAAATGGAATTGGTTCACTACTTCCCATTGGCAGGGAGGTGCTTAGCCAATTCCTGGCAAGCAGGGCCTCAGCACATGAAATGGTTACTTGGGAAGACAAACACCATAACTACAAATGTCTCCTCTTCCTCCTCTTTTCCTTTTATTGCTAAGGATGATGCCATATGGTATGGAATATCCCTTTGGTCAGTTCAGGTCAGCTGTCCTGGCTGTGTCCCCTCCCAGTTTCTTGCCCACCCCCAGCCTACTTACTCACTGGGGAGGAGAAGAGTGGAGAGAAAGCCATGATGCTGTACAAGCACTGTACAAACGCTGGTGTGTTATCAACACTGTTTTAGCCACAAATCCAAACCACAGCACCATACGTACTGCTGTGAAGACAATTAACTCCATCCCAGTCAGACCCAGTAACGTGTGTAAATGCATTATTGGAGCTCTGTTGAAGATGGGAAAGATAAACAATGTTACAGCCTACAATCATATTTAAGTCATCATCTGAGGTAGCCCTCCAAATCGAAAGAACACACAAGCGGAACTCAGTAGAGAAAAAGAAACTTCACCACTGGATGCATTCTCATTTCTTTTGTATTTAAATACGATATATATCTTGTTTAGTTACAATTTCCATTAAAAATAAAAAATACTTTCATCCAGTAAAATAGACAATGTGGTATTTTCACATTGCTGTTAGGAATTCTGGATTCCAAAAGAATAGAAAAGCAATCAGTGGAAAAGCTACACTGAGAAATTAGGAGAAACTCTACAACTACTGTATTTTCAATGAGATGCACTCGACTTACTCTCTGCAGGTTTTCCCGTTCATCTAATGAGCTTAGAAGTTTACTGATAGCAGAGCACTACAATGGCATGCAAAACTTTGTTTTGCTCTTCTGCAGGTATCAAGGGAAGCACTGCAAAATAGAAACAAGAATTATGAGTTTTAGATGCGGCCCACTTTAGCAAACTAATTTGCCAACATACTAATTTAACTGTTTACAAGAAACTGTTTCTCTGAAAAGAGCATGGCAAACAATTCCAAATAATTTCTACTTAAAATTCTGCCTTGGCAGAATTCCACTCCACAGATCATCACACATGACTGGAGTTGCAAAGTCCTGTTTCTTCCTCTCTGGAATCCTTGTCAAGGAACTCAAAGTGGTAAAAAGTAAGGATGAAGTAAACCAGGAATGAAACAGGAAATAAGAATGATTGTCAACAAGGGGAAAAATGTATTAATGGATAATTTATGGCAGTTGATCTTGTGTCAACATTGTCTTCTAGCTCAAACAGCTTTTTCTCTCTGTGATATATATTCCAAATATCAACTTTATTTATACTGAACAGTCATATCCTCTCCGAGTTTTCATTTTGCTGGACTGAACAAGCCAAACGTTTAAAACCACCTCTCATAAAGAAGGCTGCTCATGCTCTTGATCACGCTAGTAGCCTTTCTCTGCATTTGTTTGAGTCTGGATTAATCTTCCTTTATCGGAAACAATCAAAACTGCACATAGTGTTCCAGATAAGGTCTCACTAAGTCCTTATGCAACAATGTTAGTTTTTAACCGTCTCTACTGGACATATTTTATGGCTTAGATGTCTGACAGTCATTTGGCTCTTTTTCATAATCACACCAAACTGTCATCTTCTGCTCAGTCACAATAGACACGGGACTTTCTTTTTGCTGTTTATCTCTGTGAAGATCTGTCCTGGTTTCAGCTGGGACAGGGTTACTTTTCTTCCTAGTAGCTGGTATAGTGTTGTGTTTTGGATTCAGTATGAGAAGAATGCTGATAACACACTGATGTTTTCAGTTGTTGCTAAGCAGTGTTTAGACTAAGTCAAGGATTTTTCAGCTTCTCCTGCCCAGCCAACAAGAAGGCTGGAGGGGCACAAGAAGTTGGGAGGGGACACAGCCAGGGCAGCTGACCCAAACTGGCCAGAGGGGTATTCCATACCATGTGACGTCATGTCCAGTATATAAACTGGGGGGACTTGGCCTGGGGGGATTGCTGCTTGGGAGCTAACTGGGCATCGGTCAGCGAGTGGTGAGCAATTGCATTGTGCGCCACTTGTTTTGTATATTCCAATTCTTTTATTATTATTATTGTCATTTTATTACTGTTATTATTAACATTATTAATTTCTTCCTTTCTGTCCTATTAAACTGTTCTTATCTCAACCCACAAGTTTTACTTTTTTTCCCCGATTCCCTCCCCCATCCCACTGGGTTGAGTGAGTTAGCAGCTGCGTGGTGCTTAGTTGCTGACTGGGGTTAAACCACGACAAGATCCAAGAAGTCTGCATCCTTGTTCACTTGAGTTTTGAGTTACCAAAGGTTGTTCTATTTCTATTAGTCCAACGATCAGGTCCAACCAAATTTTCTGCATACTATACTGAATCTGAACTATACTTGAATATACTTTTTTACTATGTGTTACTGTCTTAACTTTAATAAAGGGATGAGGGCAAGGAAAAATTCAGAAAAATAATTAACTTCCTATAAAATCTCAGTAAGCAAGGAATCCTACAATCTTATCTCTATACAAGCTTTTTTTTTTTTTTTTAAATAGAATCACAGCCTATGGGCTATGAATCTATATACCCATGACAATGAGTGATATCAGGAAGTACTTGCAAAGGAGGTTTCATGAGTCTGTTTTTGTCAAAGAAAAAAGAATGGGATGTAAAGTATTTTTGTTGTTTAAAAAATCATATATACATATTTCGTATTTAGAACTTTATTATCATACACACGAATTGTATACTATGTGTTTTGTATATATGTCTATGTATACAGCTGTTTGTACTCATGTGCATCTTTACTTCTAACCGTTCTTTCATTTAACATTAAAAATACATTTTTCTCCACACAAATACCAAAAAAATGAAATCCCCTTTTACATACCTTCTCTCTAAAAATAGGCTGAGAAACAGAAATGCAGGATTGTAGGAAACGTAATAACATTTACTAGCTAAAAATACAAGGGACTAAAGGCAAGACATGTATAAACTTGGAGCTTAGTAGTAGGAAAGAACAGAAGGGAGAGAAACCACCCTACCTTTAATTTGCCTTCTTCATTACCAGCGAGAGATATTTATAAAACATAGGAACACAGGTATTGCTGTACTGATCAGTCGTACAGCAGACAGGTATGCAGTGATTTTTTGGTTTTATCCCTTCAGGTTTCATTTCAGTCTTTTAATAATTATTGGTTTAAACCCTAAAACCTGGTGTTTAATTTTAAAGCATAATATTGAGCCATTAAGTTTAACTACTTAACTTGCTATCTTGTTTTTCATTATTAACCCAAATAGCAAGCAGTTGAAAAGTCAACTGTTTTAAATCTGTGTACTAGTCCTTCATGGCTATGACATTGGACGAATTTCCAGTATTGCTAAGACCCTGTTGACTATCTGCAGCGTAAGCATTATTTTCTGTACTCAGTGAAAAGAATAGTCCCAGGAGCTGGAGGGATTCCAAAACAGTAAGTTGAAAGGGATATAACTTTTTTTATGGCTTTATCCAGAAGAACAGAGAGGCAATCTGCATTCCTGCTGTAGCTGTGCTGTAAGTAGGCCACAAAGCCAGCTGAGATTGTGTTATTTCTGCCTCATCAGTTAGCACCTTTGGATGAGAAGGCAGATATGATTTATGGTGGAACAGAGGCTGACAGAGCCCAGCTGGAAATGTTCATACTACGGGATCTGAAATGCAAAAAACTGGGTTAGTGTTGAAATGCAAAATGTAATCTAGGTCATATAAATGGAGATAAGTAATTCATTCTCATAAAACTGCCAGACAAGGGCCCTAAAATAACAATGTTTGTATCTTCTGTCTTTGATTAGAGATGCCAGTAATACATTTTCACTGTAAGGGTATTCTCCCTTCCTCCTCCTATCATACAGACTAAACTCAACTGCAAACAAAAAGCTGTTGCTGCCTGAAGGTGGTTTGATGACCTATGATAAACAAGTTAGCAGTCTATTCCAGGTGAGGGTGGACAGGTGTCTGCACACATAACCTTCACAGTTGGTATTTATTGTCAAGCTTGTTGGCTAGATCAGCAAACAGCGCATTTATATAATTCTAAAATTTAGTACACAGCATTTCTACAAAAACAATAGCATTTTGATTTAATGTAGAAAAAATACTTGAAAAAAAATCCTACTGTTTTTCCACAGACATTAAAAGTTGTCATGATGATTGTATGGATTTATGTATGATTTTCTGTAAGAAATTAATTTGTAGGCTTTTTTTGTGTTATTCAGTTTCTTTTAAGGGGTAAAATGAAACTAATGAACTTCTGCATATATTTACAATGCATCTTTATATGAGGTCTGAGCACATTTTGGGCCCTAATCTACTATTTACCCAGTTACGGTCTTGCATGTATGTTCTAACACCTTCTGCCTTGGTTGACCACCCTCTTGTGAATGTCCAGGGTATACAAAAGTTCCCGTATGTTAACCTCAGTCTCCCTAGTGAGCCTATATGAAGCTTCTCCCCTCCTTCATTCTGTTACAATACTGACAAAAAAAGACTTGGGATGAAGAGCAAATACTGATGTTACTGATGCAGTGACTGTTTAAAACCAAGTCTCTGGCCATGGCACTAGATCAAGCAACTTAAATCAAGCAGAAATTATAAGAGTGTATGTCCCAAAAGGCTCCAGCAGCTAAAAAGGTGTGATGGCAGCCATTGCAGTACCAGTTACCCTTGGCTGACACAGGTTCTTGCAATCCTGAATACACCATAACCCAGTTTTGATGGGTGAAGAGAAGGAGAACACTTGTACTAAGAACACTCTCTTGCCTAGTGCTTCTGGATATATCTTGGAAGATTGGACTTGTGAATTCTCATTTTTTCCAGCTAAGGAAAATGTATCTCTTCAGCTTCCAAATGTGTGCTGCATGGTAGGGAAAAAAAATAGAAAAAGTTACAATTTCCACTCTTGTTTTTTTTTTATTTTATTTTTCCCCAGGAAAGGGTTGTAAAACCATACTGGCGAAAAGTTACAGCCCTGAACAACTGAAGATCATTACAGTAAAAATATTACTGACTGAGAAATAAAAAACCTGATTGGAGAGGGAGGGGACAGTGAGATTTGGTTTAAAAACATATAATTCTGTTTCATAAACCATATGCTACACTGGATTTATCCTTTTTCTTTGAACACACAAGAAATCCACGCGGTTCCAATTTCAGAACTGTCATTTCAAGTTTAAAACTGAATTTTAAATGTGTATGCCAAAGTCTCCTGTAGATGCTGGGGAAAGACACCACTCACTCTTTTTGATCTCCTGCAGCATAGAAAGCCATCAGCATAGCCTTTGCATAGCATTACCATATCACTACCCTGCCTGTCTTCCTTTTTGCTTCTTCCTGATCTGCTGATATCCTATGCTATTTGTGCTCTATTTTTATAACCTTTATCAGTTTTTCATGGTACCTATATTTACTTACAAATGCTTTGGTTTTTTTCTTTTTCATTTCCTCATAAGATCTCCTACTTTTAAAGTTTTTTGTCTAATTTTATTTACTCCTCTGCACTTTTCTGAAACTTGTGTCTCTTTCTTGCACACTGATTTCCTCCCTTACCTTAGTTTCTTCCTCAGTGTTCCTCTGTTCCCTCCAGCAAGTTTTTTTCTGCTAATCATGTCCTCATGAACCTCTTTGCTATCTGAAGTATGCTCATTATTTTTCTTATATTCTTCTTATATTTGTCTCTGTCCTTCTAATTTCCTAGTTAGAGGAAGGTATGGTGAGGATATTTCAATATGCCCAACTTTTTAATTAAAAAAAGTGAGGAAGGGTTTTTTCTATATGTAAAATTTATAAATCCCATCTTGCAAAAGTTACCGTATGGCAAAGGGAGCTTCCTTTAAACAATGAAAAATAAGTGATACTTCATATAAAGTTGAAATACAGTCCAGATTTTCATTTTTCAGGTAATACTTCTGTACAAATTTTTGTGTGTGTTCTCTATTAGGCCCGTAATATAGCTGAAACTTACAGATTTTCCATCAATTGTATTTGTCACTTTTATACTGTATAGTAATTACACTAAAAATACTCTGTTAAAATATAATCTACTAATTTTAATACTTAGTATTAAAGACACAAAATGTACCCTAAATGTGGTAGTGTTAGGTTATTGCATGCTAATAATTTAGTATCTGAACTTTGTTTAAGAGGACATATGTATTATTTTATAAATTCCACATGAATTTGGCATTAAAATGTAGGAAAATCATATCTGTTAGTGTATTTCTTTAGGTTTTGTTTGTATTTTTGAAACATTTGAAAAAATTTGAGAGAATTTTTCTAGCTATTTTTTAATGAAGATCCACTAAAAAGATTTAAGAAGTTCCTCTTAAAATGTTGGTTTAGGTATTCTGTCTCAAAAGCTGTTATACTGAAAATACATTACTGAAATCAGTGGAAGACTTCCTTTTGCTAGAATGCATTCAGAATCTCCTTATGGCAGCTTCCAATTAGAGATTAGCAGCCAAGTCATCAGAATCACCAGTGCTTTGAAAACTCACTGATAGTATTGGAAACCTGTAACCTCCTCACCGATAGTAGTTTTTAGGACTCTTATTTGCTGATTTTTTAAGGAAAAAGAATAGTGAAGGACATAAGAGTTAGAACTTGTAAACCATAGCAGCAGTAAACATGCAGCATGTCACTTCTAATCTATGAAGGGAAGACATGCTCTGCGTATTTTGAAGAACTGTAAAAATGGGAATTGCAATGGGAAATAGAAAAGAGAAATGGGAAACACATACTTCAACAACTACTTACCTTAGGCTGTCATTTCTTTATAGAGGAAACCAGCAGTAGGTCAAGATTTAATCTGAAAGTTTACAGTGATGTTTCGTAAAATGGACCTTTCCCTCCTCAAAGTGTACCTCAGAGTATTTCTCACTTTATTTCTGTGAAATCTTTGAAGTAACAGAGAGATCAGACATGTAGGTACCTAACAAGGTTTCATTCTCTTGGAATCATTTTCATGAAACTTTACCATGCTGCTCGTTGCTTACCTTTGAGCCTGTGTTATTTACTTCTAAATCCTGCCAACATCAAGGCTCCAGAACCTTTTCTTCACCCCCTTAAACTAAGAGCTGTTCAGGTATCAGTACAAAATGAAGAGTTAAGAAAAGCAGAAACTGATGTAGCTTGTGTAAAGGCAAACTTGATTTCAAAGCAAAACCTGAGAAAATGTAACAACTCAAGTAGGAGTGATGTATGACACATAACCATAAGGGACAGACAGATGCCACTTTGGCAACAGAAAGATTATTGTCATAGCAGCAATTGGATTAAGATGGCATGTATGTTTAGAAGCTCTGCTTTTTTTCCCTGACCCCCCCTCCCAATCCTGCCATAGTGTGCATGGAGCAATAAATATAAAAATTAGCAAACATAATTACATTTCTTGTCTTTCATAGCTCTCTGTATGCTTTGACTTTAACTCTGAATAATATGTTGATGAAACTGTAACTATTTTTTTATAAACAAGCTTTTTCATGCCAGTGATTTTCAGTATTTGTGTGTGTGACTTTCCATGTCCACCATTAGTTAAAGTATCCAATAGGCCTGAAGTCTGGCACCCTTGGTGAATATGATCAAAAATGCAACGCTAATCACACAGACCTTTGAAATTTTAATTATGACAGGGTCAATATTATTGAAAAATGTTAAGCTCTCTAGCTACAATACAGCAAGCATTTTCAGGCAATAGTCTTTGCACTTGTAATCCTGGGATCCTAACACAGAGTTACAGCGCTTGCAACTCTACAATTTTTTTGTGAGTAAAATGTAATTATTATTTACTTTCTTAATAAAAGGTCAGATGCATTCTGCATAAATCCCTCCTAAAAAGCCAGTTTTTCAGACAACAATTCAAATCACTCACTTTCCTTCACTGACTGATCTGTATTTGTGCCAACTCACAAATTTTCCTGCTCACATAGATATCCAGATGTAGTAAGATATCCTGGATAGATAGGCTTGCTTTTCACATTATATCCCAACATCAGACAGCACTGCCTGAACTATTTCAAAATTCAGTAATTCTGATCATAAATAACCTCAGCTACTTGCTGTTATGGCCCTATGGAAAATCTTTATGCAGTAGTCTAATAAACAACCCGCTTGCTCTGGGTTTTGAAAGCTTGGGGTTTATGTTCTCATCCTGGGAGGGATTGGACCCAGAACTCTCATCTGCAGAGTGCCTCAGTAACGAAGGTATTAATTCCAGGTGATGTCATACTCTTATCTTTAAGTAATGGAGTCATAAAAAGAAGCCTTATGGGTTATGTGCCTCACTGTCTGAGCTTTGATACATCGGAGTTTGAAAGTGTAGAGTAACTAACCATGATCCACATTCATGTTAACTGTTTCTAGGAAAAAGTGAGACTTACTGGCTTGGCCAAATCCTTCTGCAGTTTAGCATAACCAGATTGCTTCCCAGGCAGACCTTGGTAGTCCATATATGTTGTGTACCAAACTACAGAAACTGGTTGGTTTGGATTTCTGAGCTCTATTGTCTATGAATCCTGTTCCATATCATTGTATAGGTAGATCCAGAAGTTATTTTAACAATCATTTACTGTTTTTTAAATTATTTTCATTGGTAAACTAGATCTGCTTGGTATGCAATCCACACATTCATTTCAAGATATTTCATAGCAAATCAGAGTGATTTGCTTCTTATAAGCATAATTGAATTTCAAAAGTAATAACCCATTTCACATATCTTTCATAATTTTATATCACTATTCCTATATTCTCTCAATTGTCTAGTTAAATAAAGGATATAAATAAAGGAGGATTATTTTGTTTGAAGACCAAAGTTTCTTAGATTCTCTACTTTCTTCTCCTTTCAGCCCGAAATTGTTTACCTTTGAATAATCCTCTTGGGACTATTAATTCATAACAAATTAAAGAGTATACCCGGATATCTGATATGTCAGTACAGAAACTTAAGAAAGTCACCATCAGTTTTCTGATGAAGTTCTTTAACTTAAATCTTCATTTTCTTAATTATATTTTCATTATATACTTAACAGGTAGTATCAACAGAGTATTGCTGCCAGGTCCACCTACCTAGTCTCAAGAATTGGAAATGGGAGCAATTTTTTGAGCCATTTTTAAACTTTACTTATCTTATCTAACACTTGATTATTTCTGAAGTCCCTAGGAATATTTGCTAGTAAATTTATCTTTAAGTCTTTCTAAATACATGTTTAGGATAGGTTTATAATAGCCTAAGTCCAACAGCGTTGAGTAACTCTTTTTCACACATATCTATGCCTTCATTAAAAAAATAATTTTTTTTTTTAAATGTCTAGTTCTTGCACCTACCTTTTGGCACTGCCTTAGCTCTACTTTTGCAGAGAAGCAGGTCTGACCTTACTCCAAACAAGGCACAACAATGCTGACTCTTTAATACCAGAAGTTTATTGGAACATTTGACTAAGCATCTCTCTGCTAAAAACATGCCCTACCACCTAAGCTACAGCATCATATTTCTTCTGTTTTTCTTTTTTCCCTAAAGTATGCCTAGCTCCTAAATAAATTGACTAACCTATAGCTGAGTGAATAGCAACAAATGGGTTTGACCAGAAGCTGCAAAGTGAATTGAATCACTTCCCCCTACTGACCTACTGTCAAAAAAATGGGAGACAAAACCACTTTATCTACATTTATCTTAATAAAAAATAGCATCTACAAATATTTTCTCTCCAGAACTCAATCCTGTCAGTGTATTCAGTATGTGTCTGAAGCAGAAGGACACTTGTGAAGTCATTTTGCTTCATGCTAGAAATCAGGGATTTAGTTGTCTGTGTTTGAGTTTCTCATCTTAATCTTCTTTATAGTCAAAGGAGAAAACAGACATTTTGAGGTGTGGTTCATCAGACCTTTTTAAATATCTACCTGAGGATGAGGTGACTCATACCCTAAAAGTACCCATTTCCTTCAGTTGATTAAAAAGAAGGTTGAGATGTCCATCTAAATTTGTTGTAAGGAATTGTGCCCAATGTTTCCTACTCTTCATATAGTATGGAAGATAATTGCTAATCTACTCTAAAAAGCACAATTGGGTTTCTTGAAGCTCCGTTCTGGAATTCTACAGAAGACTCCACAGAGTCATAAATAAAGTAAGAGGTCACCACTAAAGCTCATTTCAAATACTCAATTTTTGTTTGGCTTCAGGTTCTGCCTCTAACAACACTAAGTATTTGACCAATACTTGACTGATTTTTCTGTTTTAGCTATGATTGATCTCCATTGGTACCTTATTTAGTCATTCATGTTGGATGCTTATCAATGATGTTTTGATTTGGAAACTTTGAATATAGAACTGACAGGAACCTTTAAGTGTTTACCACCTATTTAGGCAACTGTTTCATTTAGTCCATTTTATAAGTAGGCTTTGATCCCAATGATTCTCCTTAGATAACTCCCAGAGAGAATGGTCTTCCCTATATTTTTAATGCTCATTAATTTTTTTCTTCTAACATAGGAAGTAAATAGACTAGTTGCACAGAGGAATACTTTCCTCATTATGGATCATTACGAATACAGATACTCTTGAAAAAAAAAAAAGTAATTTCCAGGTTTTCTTCAGTAAGCCTGTTATTTAATATAACCTTTTACTTCCATTTTCATTCTACATTACTGACACAGATACTGTCTCTCTCAACTTGCCAGCTTTTAATTTGCTTGTTGTTTACTAGAAGCTGTTTATATTCTTTAATAGAAAAAATACGGTTTCTTTTAAACAAGGACTTTAGTAAATATTACATAATGAGAAACTAAAATTTCCATTTGGGAAAAGATCTTTTAAAAAACCTTAAAAGAATAGGCTTTAGATTGTCTAATCTAGTGCCATTTCATACTAGAGTTTGAGATGTGTTTTTCATTGCTAACTTTATAGTTTAGTACAATGGCTTTTGTACTAAAAATGTAGTGTTCATTATGACCATGCCAATGCATGCGTCATTTTCTTTAACGCATAAACACCAAGCATACATTACCTGCAGAACAGAGGTCATTAAAAAGGTAAGAATTAGGATAAAATAAAGGAAGTATGGTACTCAGATAAATCATTCATTTTCATATTTAACTGTTCATTGCACCTCTTGCAATATGCCTTTAGTATGTACGAATTGCTATTTCAAAATTACTTAAATTTTTCCCTTTATCAACTGTGATTTCTGACGATACATATTTTCCACTGGCAAATGTGAACAAAGCTGAGATTTACATTTTTAGCACAGTCAGCTTTTTGGTGTTTCCCTTATGTTCTGACACCCTCTACGCAGAATTTAAGAAAAATTTTCAAATTTGATTCCTTCATTTCTCCATGAAGGTTCTTTGGTGTTCACATACATTGATAATATGTGATTATTTTGAGTGTTACAAGCTAGATTCTCACCCATAATGCTCCTTCTGATTGTAACATTGGACAATAAGACTAATTTATGACTTGGAGAGCCTGCTTTAACTTGCATGAGGTAGGCCCCAAATAACTCGCCCTGTCTCCTGAGGCTGGATTCACAAATGAACAGTGGCAGAGCTCAGGTGTCGGTCACCATCGGTATTGAATACAAAAGGTCTCTCAGTCCTGCTTATTCTCTGTCCAGACCACCCGTATTTCCAATATAAAATTTCTATCAGTATTAAGAATTACTGCTCTATGCATGGTCAGAGATATATCAGTTTTGCAATAATAAGAAAGATGATGTCTTTCATGTGCTGAAGTTCTATCTGCTCAGCAAAACACCACTTGCTGGTTGTTCTCTGCTGCCTCCTGCATCACAACATGCACTACAGAAAGACAAAACTCCACCAACCTTCTAAAAATTACTTGTACAATCTCAGCTCTGTATCACAGATTAAGATGACTGAAGGATGGGACCCTCTTTTCTTTTGCTGCCAAAAAGTGTTATCTTTCTCGTTACAGTCTTCAGCCTCCCAGCCAGTTCTCATCAACTGAGTATTACCAGTTCAACCTGTCAATTAGTTTGCAAGAAATGTTTCCATTGCTTTTCAGTACAGAAGCCACAGTTCATAGCTGAATTAACCACCGCAAGTCTGCAGTTTAACCATGTTAAAGAGGAGATAGATATGATAGGGATATGTATGATATCCATATATATGATATGTGGCTTTAAAGGAGTAATGGATTGCTTAAAAACACAAATTAAAAATGCAAGCCCAATCCAAGCCCAGCTGACCAGAAGCCTCTTTGTTTGCCCAGTTATCAGCCTCTGTCACAGCTCTTTCTACATTCAATGTTTTCCTTTAAGGTATGTATAATTGACAGGTTGATACCTATTTCTGTTGCTTTATTAAGTACCCCTAAAACCTGAGGTTTTACTAGTTGGCAATCAGCTGGAGAGAACAACTACAAAAATTCAGTGGTTAAAAACCAGATTCATGCTTTGGTGTTATAAAATGGGAAAATGTTTATTGCTAATGAGATAAAGTAGAATAAACAGTGAACTAAAAAAAAAGAAGCCAAAATGCTTAAATTCTGTGGAAGAAGAGAATCGATATATAGTATTGCTGTGGAAGATCCTATTTTTTTACTTTACTAAGCAGTTTAGTCCTGAAATTATAATATTGTTGTAAAGCTAGATTTTTGTTTTCAGTGAGACATTGAGTCAAAAATGTATCCATAAAAATGATGAGTAATAATTTATATTTAATTTTGCTTTCAAAGAAACTCACGGGTGTAGGAAGTATAATGATACTTCTTTATTCAATGCTTTAGTTCATTAGAAATATTATATAATGTACATTGTAAGTCAAACCCCCATTATTCTAGTATGAAAGAAAATTTCTTCAAGGTAATGTTTTTGTTGTGACTGAAATTTATGAACAAGGTCGTTCGAAGTATCAGGTGACCAGAAAAGACTTTAGCACAACAGTGCATTAATATTTTCTTAATTACCTGTACCCCAAATCTGGACTACCTCTCTTAAAAGAATCCACAAATACTCTCATTGCTCCAGCACAGTCTTTTTATACCAATTTCAGAGGAGTGGCATATCCATGTAATTTGAAATTTCCTTCACAGTGATGCACCAATGGACACAGATTGCTAATTACCCAGTTCGAGAAACAGCAATGGTGTCCAGCATTTCTTTAAAAGTGCTGATGTTACTGTCCACAATGTCGGGAAATATTGCTGCTGATCAGCATAAACTATTGCTAAGTCTCTGAAATTTGGTTTTGCATAAACTTTCTAGCAAGAATCATAGAATCATAGAATCATTTCGGTTGGAAAAGACCTTCAAGATCATGGAGTCCAACCATTAACCATGCCCCCTAAACCATGCCCTGGAGTACCCTGTCCACTCGCTTTTTGAATACCTCCAGGGATGGTGAATCAACCACTTCCCTGGGCAGCCCATTCCAATGTTTGACAACCCTCTCAGTAAAAAAATTTTTCCTAATATCTAACCTAAATCTCCCTTGCCTTAACTTGAGGCCATTTCCTCTTGTCCTATCTCCAGACACCTGACAGAAGAGACCAGCACCCACCTCACTACAACCCCCTTTCAGGCAGTTGTAGAGAGTGATAAGGTCTCCCCTCAGCCTCCTTTTCTCCAGACTAAACAACCCCAGCTCCCTCAGCCGCTCCTCATCAGACTTGTGCTCCAGGCCCCTCACCAGCTCGGTTGCCCTTCTCTGGACACGCTCCAACCCCTCCATGTCTTTCCTGCAGTGAGGGGCCCAAAACTGAACACAGGACTCGAGGTGTCACCTCACCAGTGCCCAGTACAGGGGGACGATCACCTCCCTGCTCCTGCTGGCCACGCTGTTCCTGATACAGGCTATAGGAGTATGCTCCACTGATCTGTGCAATGATTTCACATAGCAAGGAAAATCTGGAAACAGACCAAATGACTTTTTTTTTTTTTTTTTTTTACAGGTTCACATAAGATAATTTAGTATTGATTCACTGGAAATCAATTCTTCCATATGTTTATTCTCTAGATTTTCACTGTTGTCTTCTACTGCCATCCCATCTAGAAGTGGACATACCCTGACCATGAGGGCAGGTTGGCCTTGCGTTGTGTGCTATTTGTGGTGCTGAGGTTTTTGGGATGTGGCTATGGTTGCCAAAACAGAAAGAGGAGATAAATTCTCTTTATCCCACAGACTCTTGCCCCCAGCTTCAATATGTAATGAAGTGACTAGGACACAGACACAGAGAGTGAAATGAGCTTGATGAATTAGCCACTGAGTTAATCTAGAAAAAAACATGTTGACTGCCCTGCTGGCTCCTCTCTTCTTGGTGTAGTGGAATAAAAGAAGAATGGGAACACAATATGACAAAAAGGATTCTCTATATGGAGTAAAGGGGTACTGAACTGAGCAGATCAGGCAGATGAGGGCATGTTGCAGTAGCTTAGGATTCTAAGAGGCAGAAAAGCAGTGCCATGTAGGGTTGAATTTAAGACTGAGTGCAAACACTAGGCTAACATTTATGTATTCATGTGACTGGCCTTTTAAACAAAAGACAGCTTTTGATTATCTGTCACATATCATTCTGATCCATATCATGTCATCTATGACTTAATAGGCTTGTCTTTGCTACTTCCGGCAAATTATTCTTCCACAGGAAATTGTATTGGTCTTTTGGATTCTGCTAAGTGATCTAAAAAATATTTGCAGATGTTCTAAAAAGAAGCATTCAAAACATTCAGAATGAGGAAAAAAAGCCCCAACAAAAAAAACCCCCAACCAACCAAAAAAAAAAAAGCCACCGTCCCCTCCTTCAGATAATATTAAAATCAACAAAATGGCAGACAGTTCACAAAACTAAAATGTTCAAAAGGGCCATTGAACTGTGGAAAGATTAATCTTGTACTGTAGGTTTTAGAAGAAAAACGAGGCATTTTTAAGAAAGACCATGTTGGAGGTGAAAGAAAAAACCTGTAAATCCTCTGAAACCAGGGATTTTTATTAACATTTTACCGATGTTAAGTAAATTTCAAGGTTTATAAAGATGTTCTGGGTCAGTTGTGAACTGTATTGGGAAACTAGATTTTAGGTTTGAACTACCCTGCATTTTATATCTTGATTTTACTCATGGAAATGTCTTGTAACTATAAATGTTATATTGATCTTTTCATTACTGTGCATCTTGTGGGTTTTTATCATGAAGTTAATTTTAATTGTGGATTTTATGTTTTCAGGTTGAAAGCCCAATCAGAATTAAAATGGGATTAGATTGAATGTAGAATAGGATTGAATGCAGCTGTTCTGCTTGAAAGCTTTTAAAATGGAAATTTATGTATCTAAATAACATCAGGTCTTCCGCAATTATGTTGACTTGTTCAATGGTCAGAAAGACTCACAGACTTTTGGAAGGACAGGCAATTCATTTCAGTTCAATGTATCCTATTAAAGGATTTAATGTCTTTATGCAGGTGTTATTTAAAGAACATCATCTTTTTCCTCAGAAGGAAGCCATGTTAACAGGTGGAAAAGTGGTATCAAGTTTTATTACAGAACAGTTAGTATATGTCATTGATGTCGTATATAAATGTGTTTCACTATTCAACGTCTATTACTAACCCTTTAAGGGCACAAAAAAAAAAAACCCCAACTGTCTTACAGTCTTACAGTTTTAAGCCCAACATACAGAGCAGTAATTCAGAGCTTCACAGAACCACAGTGAAGTGACTAATGCATTTGTGAAATGTGAAAACTTCTGGCTTGGAGCAACTCAGATGGCTTGTCAACTGCAGCTTTTTTAGTCTGGATCTGAACAGCAGCCACAGCTATGAACGGCCAATGGTTTTTAAAGAAGGATGCACTCACACATAATGAACTTTTTGCTTAGCTTTTTTTAATGTTTACTTGTTGTATAGGCCAATATTAACATGCAGAAAGATGTGATTACCTGATTTGACTTTGAGAGATAAAAAGAATCTGTACATAAAGTCAAGGTTTATAGCTAGGACAGTGGAATAAGTTCTAAAAATGTACCATTGGAAGGAATTCAGTACAACACACAGCTTTGTTCCTTAGTGTCTTCAGAGAATACATCAGCTACGTCCTTATTTTCTTAAGGCTAAAGCCTCCGAGTTTTGTAGAACAGTTTGTGTGGAAAGGAACCACTCCAGCCTGTCGGGAATGTAAGATGTTCAGTTTGAAATGTGTCAATACAGTCCTGTTTGTGAGTGAAATCAATGTCTATCTTTTTCTTTCTTTTAGATTGCTTTAGCAAGGTGTTGATTAAACTATGATGAGGACTGCTGTTGCAATTAACGCTAAATGAGATTTGTTAATTGGCTTCTTTTGAAGCAAACTAGGCATTTTCTTTTGCTACCCTCTGTGGTCCTTGTGAATTGATATATGGAGTAAGGATAGTGAAAATTGACTGTGGAGGGAGTCACACTTCAAAATTCAATCTCATTACTACAGCTACAACTGACATTAGAATTTAAATAAACGAAAGTGAAAAGATATTATAAATGGTACTTAAGCTAATGATTAGCCAAAACATCATTCAATATGTTCATTTGTTTATTATTTAGATTTATTAAAATTGGTATATGTCTTAAAGAAAAACAAACAGACAAACAAAGAACCTCCTAACACCCCAGACAACAACAAAGCACCAACCCAATAATATCGTCAAAAGACATATTATCACCCCAGAAGATGAATTCAGAATGCAGTTCCCCCATGCAGAAAGGCAGGTTCTTTTTGCTTTTGTGTTTGGTATTTCAATAGCGTGCTGAAAATTAGAGAATTGCACAAACTGTAGGAGGGAAAGAAAAGTCAGATTTTTTTTTTTTAATTTGTTAGAAAAATAGCCCACTTTCATATGGAAAAATAAGAAAAAGCTGTTCTCAGAATGTGATATCTGCAGAACTTCTGGTACCCTGTCTTGCAAAGAATTTGTTAAAGTTTGTATGATGCTGTCTTCTCTTTGAGGGACCATGGACTCAAAGGTTAAACATTGTTTAAGACTTAAGTGGTATGAAGCATAATGTTTTAGCAATTGACCTGGAGACTTGAATTGTTAACCCTGTGTGAGGTTCTAGGCTTTTTATCTTTTATTGAGTATGTAAAGAGTGTTAGATGGCTGATCAAAAAAAAAAAAAAATCACTCTCAAAGAAATAAACAAAGGCAAGATAACTGGGGAGCAGTGTGTTTAGGACAACTGGATGTAAAATGGTCCTGTTCAAGTTATGTCACTTGGCAGCACTGTGGTCAACAATGAAAATGTTTTTGGCCAGAAATGGAACCAAAATGGTGAGAATTTTACTTTGCAGTCTAATTATGAAGGTGCTTACCTAATATAGTGGAGTTCTGTATTCAGATTGCTTTTCCACATTTTACTCTTTTTTGTTTATTTTATTTTCTGTGTTTCATCTTAGCCATATTAATCAAATATATTCCATTTGCAAAGCAACCAGTCAATTGGATTGGATTCATTTAGTCTCCAAACAGCATGCTATACTACAACAGAGAAAATTTTTCTATGCCATGAAGAGGATTGGACAAGATGACCCCTCAGGGGTCCCTTCCAACCCCAACCATTCTGGGATTCTGGGATTCTGGGAAGAGGATTCCATGCCTTCAGCTACAGATAAGGAACAAAGACACCCTGAAAACTGTGTCTTATGTATGCAGTGAGGAAATACTACTACTACTACTACTACTACTACTACTACTACTACTAAATCTCTAGGGACTTGATGCATCGCTAAGGACTTTACATTTTGAACTCCTTTAAATGAGTCTAAGAATTTTTAAGCTAAAATCACTCATGAAGGTATTGTCATCCCAGGTAATAGAATCCACACTTTTTAAAATAAAGGATCTGATACCCTAGAAAGGTCTGAAGTATTGGGTAAAGGCCAATTTGGGGTCTTGAATTTGACTGCAATACTGGGAAATAACTTCAGATCCAATAAACACTCCTACAGTAGTAAACTGTAGAATCTGATTATGATGATCCAATTCTGTATGGGACACAAAGTATCTGAAAACATCTGAATATTTAACTACCATTAGAGGGAAATAATAGTTAGGTGCTAATGTCCTTTCAAAAATTTCGGCATCATCTTTTTTTACCTCTCTTGCTAATTGATGCCTTAACTATTCAGCGGTTTGGAAATTTCAACTTTAATTGTAGTTAATTCCAATGATACTACAGGAAAGGACCTTCAGGAGACTTTTTACTTTTGAAGGATGGCACAAAAAAATTTCTTGATCTCAAAGATTCAGTGTTCTTGCATAAAATGGCTAATTCTTTGTCTGTTATTAACAACAGGCAATCTAATAATAATAATAGGGGTAGAAATAATAACACATGTAAGCTTTGAAAGATATCTAGTATTAGTACTATATTTATTAGCATGGTCCACTTACCAAATTAAATGTTTTTTTTCCTTACAACTCTCATATGGAAAAGCAATCTCCACAATTTCTTTTCTCTCTTTTTTTAGAGTCTCTGTATGTAATAAGGTTTCTTTGTTCATCATATATTAGAAATCAGTACAGTAAGAGATGTATAAGCATTATAAAGATAATTCCATTCTTTTGCAGTCTTTCTATCTTAGATGAACTTGCTTCGTATTTTTCTCAGTGTAAAAGAGCTCTGTACAGTTTGTAGGGAGGATCCAGAAGAACTTGGTAAGTTTGTGAAAGTAGGATCTGTTGGGGCTGACAATAACATTACCAGAGATGTACAGGCAAAATTATACAGAGTGATATAGCACTGGTTTTACATAAGAATATGGAGACCAAGGTTAAGACTTCTACATTGAGCTGTGTAAAATCATAACATCTAGCAACCATTTTTCTGAATGCACAAACTTAATATGTGGGATTCAAAAATAATAGGCACTTCTGTGGTCATTAATCATTAATCATTAAGAGCTTTAGTTTATCCTAATAAGAGAAATCTTCTCTAATTGTAAAGCAAATGTAAAGTGGTCCTTTAATATGTGGAAGACAATAGTTGGTGAGATGGATCCCACACAACATATTTCCTCTAAATATATTTGGAGGACTAATATGGGAAAAATAGGATATGAAGCACAGAAAACTTGATCAGTGTTTATTTTTACTAAAGGAAACAATAAAAAAAAAGGGATCACAACCAATCTTTCTGACAAAAATGATTAGATAGGATGATTGAAGTTGTTTAAAAAGAGAGATTTGAGAAACTAATAAATTGTAATCTGCCATAGACTGAACCTAGGTTCTCTCTCTTAAAGAGACATAATTGAAAAAATGAAGATATTGTTAGCACACGTTTGTACACGTTCCTGATTTTCTCCTTAAAATTTAAGATTTATATGAAAGCAAAAAAGCTCATAATCATTACTTATACGTTTGATATGCCTTATACAAACCCTAAAAATACAAAAAAGAAAAGCCAATAAAAGCATACAAATGACTATAGACAACAAGAAAAATCAGTCCTGTCATTACTGAACTGCATTCAATTTGTTTCTGAAAAATAAGTCAACTGTAATTTCTCAGCTAAAGAATAGGGTCAAAAACTGTTAAGATATCAAAGAAAGATGTTCTGTAGGTAAAGCATTCTCTAGTTAAATAATCTAAAAGATATACTAAAGTTAAACCAAAGAATAGCTTGTTATGAAATGAGGTAACTTTGAGTATGTTTCCCCATTCTAGGGATGGTTAAGGGAACTGACTTTTAAAAAATGTTTTTTTTCAGATGGAATGGGTTTTTAAAATTGATTTTCAGACAGAATGAAACTAAACAAACAGGAAAGATTTCTCAGCTTAACAGTGGTTTTGAGAATTATGGTTTAGCTCACTGCAAATCCTGCAGGTAACTATATTTCACAATTTCCTATGAAAAAAAAGTGTCATAGGAGCCTTCAAGTTCTGCCCTGGCCAGAAGCACTGCCTGTTCCCTGGGCACGACAACCTTGCCCCTACCTTCCCTCTCTGACTCAGACAGTGCGGTCCAGGCCCAGAAACCAGAAAATGCTCTTCTACTCCACCTTGAAGGATGTGATATGATGGTCTTTCTTCAAGAATGTTTGTTGATTTTGTTGGTATGGACTGAGGAAGAGAAGGAGATACTGTGTTAGTGATCTGTGCACTCCTTTAGTTTAATTTTTCTCTGATTCTGGAGAGAAATGTTATTCTCAGGAGACCACCAAGTTAGTTCAGGTAAAATAGTTTCCTATTCCTACCCCATTGTTTCCAGGAGTAAAGGGAAAGGTGGCAGAGAGGACTGAGAAGACAACTCCATCCTGGTGGCTGGAACAGTGGTCTAAAAGGTCTCATGAGCATTGATACTGGTCTCAGCTTTCAGGACTTGTGTATGCTTACTGTAACAGCTGTGTGTTACAACACGCAGTGAAGTTACTGGTAACAGGCATAGAAGAGTCACGGTATCCTTACTGTACGTTTTTTCTAGACCAGTCTATTTTACCATTGAAATAGTAGGTCAGGGACAAAAGAGGACTGTGAAACAACAATGTATAAGGAGAAAGGACAACAATATAATTTTTTTCTTCCCACAATAATGTTAATTCAGTATGAAGTAGGACAACAATGCCATTCAGACTGCTATAGCAACAGCAGCAGCTGCACAGCAATGATCTCAAGTTAATATTTAAGAATTTTATTTTTTAACAAAAGTTGGTATGCAATGGAACAACGTCAACAGATTAAAAAAATAATTATACCGAAAAATTGCTAACAATTTCTCTAAGATCATTACTGTTATCACATTGTGTTCCTCTTCTCCCATACTTATCTTAGCACTTTTCCCAGAGTCTTCAACTTGTTTTGCCTGGGTGTCAGCAAAGGAAAATATTATTAGCCAAAATGGGGATAATTTGAATTACATATCAGATTTTGTTATCCTTTAGCTTTTGACTTTCAAGCTAATAAAATAAGGATGGAGGGGAAAAAGAGAAGAAAAAATAGCAACGTAAATCTACAGTACTGTAAGAAATACAGGGTAGGTGAGGAAAATGCAGGAGGTAAATTGAAAGCTGCATTTCATTTTTCTCACATCTGACACTTATTTATTCTATACTAGAGCTACAGAAAATGAAAATACATAACTTTAAAATTAACAACACCCTTACCCCCTAAAATTCAGATATTCTCATGGTGTACATATTTATAAGGAAGGTCAACTACTTGCTATAGGGTTTTTAGAAGTTATATTAATGAAATATAGGCAGTACAGTTTCCGTATAAGCTTCTTGATTTGCATGTCTACAGTATTTTTCTTATTCTCTATTTTTTGTTACAGAAGTGGCTACCATGTGAGCTGACTACTTATTTTAATTCAGTGAGATCAGAAGAGATTGGAAGGTGACTAGTACAAGAGTACTAGAATAAAATGTCATTGATTTAGACAGGAAGATGGTCCTATCAGCTACACTATCAACTGGGAGCAGTGTATGCTACTGTCAGTGATTAGGAAACTAAGTACTCCTCTTACTTCAGTGAAACTGTGCTTTTTGGTTTTCTCCCTGATGAGATTTTTGCCTATTATGTTCAGGGGAATTAGCCAGGGAGTTTGTGGGTTAGGAATATGAAAGATCTGTAATAATTAAAAGATGAAATAGGAGCAGCAGTTCCTCAGCACAGAACAAATCAGCAGTCATTAACTTGAGCCATTTTAAATACAGATAAACAAATAATAAGGTTATTCTGTGTAATTATAGAAGTCAGATTTATTTTCAGATTTTCACTATAGAACAGTCCTTTGCAAGTAGGTTGTATTATCAGAACAACATGACTGAACATTGCAGTTGTTTTTGAGACTGAGATTTCCGTAAGTTCTGAAATAAAGTGATATCTTCTGTGATTAACGAAAAGCAGTATTTCTGTTTTTTTAAAAAAAAGATATTTTTTATTATGTTAACATGAAAGACATCCTGAGCTGTGTTTTAAATAGATTAGTGTCATTTCCAATTTGTAGATATCAGATAATTATTTTATAAATTTTATAAAGTTCAGGTTTCATTTTTAAAGTGTGAGTTTCTGAAGCAAGCCATACAGTTGTTTCAGCAAGGAAGCGAATAATGGCAATTGTTAACACTGGTGGTAATCACTGTTCACTAACTCTTCTTCCCTTAAGATCATTGAACCATCTGAGTCTGATTCCTTTAGTGATCCTTCACTACTAGTGAGTTGTACTTGATTTATGCAATGCTATAGAGTGAGAGCATGATCAAATACTCCAACTATGTATATATTAGAGACACAGTCACACTGGACTGTATCATTAATCTACTTTGTTCGGTATTCTGTATCAGACTAATCCCTCATGTTGTCTAGGAAGGTGAGAAATGTTTTCACAATCTGAGAATTATGTGTAATCTGCCCAAACAGGGAGGCTTTTTTTTTTAACCAGGGCAGTAAATGGTTATCCTGAAACACAGGGGATTCAGACTGAATCCTGTCTACAGAAGTGTAGATATTGTAGTTGTAAATGGTGTTCTTTTATTTTCTTTACTTTTTTTAAAATTAATTTATTTTTTCTCGTATTCAGTGAAGTATCAAAACAAGAATTTGCACAATGCTATATTACATTTTTAAAAGGTGCTGCTGTCTTCCTGTTCACATCTGTGATGCAGTAGGTATGTGTCTCTGTTCCTTCCTATTCTCTTCCATGCAATTTTATTTTCTTCTTATTTAATGTTCTCTACAGGTCGTTAATTTTTCCTTCTAACTGTTATTTGTATCTCTAACCTTCTTTTTTTTCTCTCAGTTTTTCTCTGTTTTTTGGTATGTCATCACTGAAGAACCTTTGTCCCATTCCTTTCAAATTACTACTGTTTTGGTGATTTTTTGACCAGTATGGTATTATTTTTATTTTTAGGTGCAGCTGTTATTATTCCTGAGATTACACATGGTGGAGTCCTCAAAGGAGAAAGATTTCAAAGCCTGTTTATATATGGTGACTGAAGTAACTATGTAGAAACCAGCAAGCAGAATTTTTAAGGTAAATAACATATACTGATATTAACCATATGCCTTTAAAAGGCCTATAAAGTTTGCATATAGCCTAACTGTTTCTCTTGGAATTCTAACAGCCACAGCTCAGAGAGAAACTTCCTGTTTCATAATAGATTTTTTTTTTCATACTTATGCTGTATCTCTTTTCTCAAAGACAGTTGGGTTTTTTTTATATGATGCTTAGAGGACTGTGCAGTCTGAGTAATGAGTACAGAATCCATACTCTTGTCTCACCTATATCCTCCAAGCACTCTCTATCTAATGCATTGATAGCCATCCTCCTTCTCTGTCCCAGAATAATAATAGATTTCATTTGTGATCCAAGCAGGAGGAGGGATGAAGAGAAGATTTCTTCAACTTTTTATGTCTTTTGGGAATCCACTGAAGCAACTCCTTTGAATGTCAACAAAGTGCCCTATGATCTATTGCAAATCTAAAATACTATTCAGTCTCTGCATTAGACTGCCAGAAGTCCCATTAGGCACAGAGTAGACATTCACTACATTATAGCTGCATTTGCAATATATAAAGAACATTGTTTGAAAATCGTTAAAGACACGATAAAACATATCTATATAGTTTCTTACAAATCTGCACTGAAAACTCATTTAAAAATACATGTTAATATGTTGAAGTCAGCTTCATCTTTTTATAATTTTATTCGTTAGCTAGTGTTTATTAAGCACTGACAGAAACATATTGAAAAGTAATTGGATTGTCTATGCTTTATGAAAGCTGACTGTACTTAAACAGACCTGCCATTTGAAGAACAAAGAAGAAAGCATTAAATACTATAAACTCTTTGAAACAGACTGAGTTAGAATATTGCATTTTTGCTGGGACATAGGTTAACACATTGATACTACTCTATCATATTTTATCCACACAATTTATGTATGTGTGGATGAAAGCAAAAATGGTTGTGGGAAGAAATATGATTCAGCTTTACAAAATATCACATAGAATTTATAGTATGAAAAAGAATTGAGAGAAAGGAGCTGTAATCTTGATGAAGAAAGGCACAGCTGTCAGGTGTAACTGAGAGGTTGGGATGAGACACCAGCTTCTGGGAGGTAGTATACTATATGCACGGAATGAAGAGATTTAAATTTGATGAAAAGCAATGAATGGAAGAATATTCTGTTCAAATGACTGCTACTAAGAAATTAGAGATGTCATCAATGATTCTCTTGTCCCTGAAAAAAAATATTATACTATGTCATAATTTTTATTGTCTGTTATCATGACTGAAACACAGAACTTCTGAAATCAGTCAGGAGACTGGTGTACAGAAGTTGTATTTTAGATACCTTCATTTGAGGTGGAAGATTCATCATCAAGTTTTCCATTTGAATTAATACCAGCACGGTCTTGAATCTGTCTTTTGCACATTCATAGAGGATATCCTAAACACTGACTTATCTTTAATGAGGAATTACATCTTGGAATTGCGACTACTACTCTGAGAAATTAGGTTAATACCCAAGTATTTAGTCTGTACTGAATTCTTTCCATGCTTTCTACACTGCGACCTTGTTTAAATGGATGCATGTGTGAGCTTCATATCCTAACTGTGAACATGAAGCAAAGGGAAGGTCATGGCTCAGTCACACGTCAAAGAGAGTCCTTAAGAAGCCTTATTATTCCCAGTAGAAAACCTTTTCTCTGATGAAGTAGTTCTTCAGAAAGTTCCTGGTAAGCCAAAACTAACTTTAATTGTAGCAGTAGGCCTCTATAGGTCTTCCAATTAAAAAAATGGGGTACAATGCAGCTACAGTGAAACCCTGCTGACCAACCAACCAACCAACCAAGAGTTGTGTAAAAACAGAAAGCCCCAAATCCTTCGTGTATAGTGTAATGCTCCATTTAATAGTCAGACTATCGGTTGCACTAAACCAGAGTCAGGTTAGGACTCTATCTTCCTGAAATGGTGAATTCATCTGCTGGGTGGTGTTGAAAGAGTGGCAGAGGAATATGCCTTGAGGTGTTTTGGCTTCCTTCAGAGTGATAAAATCCAAATGCAGGCCCTCTTTGGTAACCAAATATATTGATAAAATGTATTACAGGGAATCAGACAGAAAAACTGAAACAAAATAATAGATATGGATTTCTCAGGAAAGCTGAAGAAGGCTGGTGTTATTCTAAATACTAGTTAAAGTTATTCTACCTATCAGTTAAACGCTTTGATTCCATAAGGTATCCAGCTATCTAATAATGAAAAGTAAATAGATTATACCTGAATTATACTGAAGCCAAATGTGAATGGAGTCCATGGAGAGACTGCCACTGACTTCAGTGGGATCTTGATCAGATCCGAGAATTCGCTCTAAGTGCTCTAAGTCACCTGATGCTGAGCACAGAGTACTCCACAGCCTGCAGAATTTAGTCATTCTGTAGTAGCTTCATAGGCAAAATTTTGTATTACTTTCATCTGCATGTATTTTGAACAATTAACTCAGCTTGTGTTTCATAATTAAAGTTATTTTAATTAAGGTCTCAAAGTGTCAATAGAAAATAGTCTGTGATTTGAGAAAACTGAATATACATGTTATGGCTCTGAATGTATGACATACTTTGTCATCTGAACTTGACTGACAATTCATCTTTGAAATGAAGAAAACATATCAGTGTTTTTACATGCTTAATGATTAACATGAACGTTTTACAAAGGTCCTGCTTTAAAAATAGGTTTGTTTTTTTTCTGAGCACCTCAATGGTAAATTTGCATATTTAATTACATAACAAATCTAAATAAGAAAGACATTTTTTCCTCTTAAAGAATGGACATGTCATTGTCTTCATCTGTTTAGTGAATAGTTCAAAATATATTAGCAATGACTCATGGTTGTTTTGTACTATATTGGGAGAAAACACAGAATTGCAGCCTAAATATTTATGCTCATAGGTCGTGGTGTTTTTTTTATTTTCTGCACTTTCACATCAGCAACTACAATATGGTGCCTCTTTAAGGCATGAGCTCATTGGGGAAGAGACTAGTTGGTTTATTAGGTCTTAGTATAACTGAAGATGATACACAATACTTTCCTAGAGAGAAACTGACACTGATAACATTCTCATTTCTGAATCCATTGCTTTATGTGCCTTTGAATTTTTATATGTGGATAGCATGCAACATGATGCATAACAGAGCTCCCAATGGAGCCTACGACCTGGACTGAGATCATACGGCTGAATATTTATTCTCATGTCATGTTCTTATGCTCTTCTGAGAGGTCTTCTGTTATGCCTGCATTGCCCTTGACTTCTCATTTGAAATGAAATAAATAAATAAGCAAGCTGCAAAATAGGAGATGCATTTGTAATATATTCATCTAACATTAAGAAAAAAAGTCATTAAGTAGAAGATGAATGCAACATTGAAAATCAATCACTAATTTGAGTTTCAAGCACCTAAGACCTACATATTGATAAAAACTATAGGTATTAATCACTTCTGTATGTAAAATAAATTATTTGTGAAATACTAAACTCTGTGTGTATCCAAATTAAATACTATGAGTGAGACTTTCTGGGTGCTGAGAGTGCACCTGAATCTATTGTCTAGGTCATTAATAAAAAAACTAAACATTATCAGCCTTCTCCTGTCAAGAAAAGGAACAGCAGGCAACATGATGCTTCTAAGGTCAATTTATTAATTAGACGGAGAGAGGGATAGGCTTTTTCAGGGCAAGCTTTACGCACACACATGCATACACACACACACACATATCTACAGTTCCCTGAGACGTGCCCCTATCTCCACTCAGTTGAGCTGAGGTGAAGGTAATTCTTGCTCCCACCAGCCTTCTGCTGGGCACCGATACGTGACCCTTCCCCACTTTCCTTTGCCTCTAGGTGGTGTCAAGCCGCTGCCTGACAATTCTTTCCCCCATCTCCACTACTGAGGAGTAGCCGGTGTTTATAGCCACGTGTTGGCTCCTGACACCCTTCAAATCAGTTCATGACCAGTCACGCTGTGCCTTTCCAGCAGTTTCAGGTGTTGCTCTCCGTTCTATGCCCACGCTAAGGCTCCTCACACTCAGGTTTCCCTTGCGTTGTCGTTGGCTATAGCTCTTCATACTCAGTCACTCACCTCTTGATGAAGGCAAGGTCATGATGCTCCCGTTACAGGCCTTTTGAGGACGAAGAGTATTGACACTTGAGGAATACCAGGAGCATTCAACTGTTAATTGCACTAAGAGCAAGGACTGAAGGCCTTGCTAAGGTCAAAGCACACAAGGTAAACAACAGCCTCCATTTATTCACAGAGCCAGTCATTTCACTGTAGGATGCAATCAAGTTGGTTACCTGCAATTAGCCCTTGGTAAATCATCTTGGCTGTTCCTAATCACATTTAGCGTAACTCAGCCAGAGAAGAAAATTATTGGCATTCAGTCCTGAATTCATTCTGTTAGGCTTTCAAGCTTCCAAAATTTTGGCAAAATTGAAACTTTATCAAGTATCAATGTAAATCAAACCCTATGTCATATAGGAGAGAATGCAATTGCTTGTCAGAACTAATAAAGTGTATGTACATATTATCTGTCTATGAGTAGTAGATATTTCACATAAAGTTGATTACTCACAATAGTATTTTTTTCCAGAAATGAAAGAAACAAGTTTTTCATTGTGTTTTTACTTTTCCTTGGTTTTATCCCTATGGTGTTTTGTGAATTCATGTGAAAAAAATTATTAACAGTAAGTGATGTAGTATATAAAAATGAGTTGTTGAAAATACTATCGTGTTCATTTGCCATACCTACTAAAGCACAGTTTTATTTAAATGATATTTGACACTTAAACAACTAGATTGTGATAGCACAGCTTGGTTTTGAGCTAAACCTGCTCAAGAAAAGGTCAGTCACAAGCCAATATATGAACTAACAACTATTTAGGGTAGAGAGGGTGTTAAAGAAATGCTAATGACTACTTCCAACTGGTTTAGTCCTGGTTTTGCTGTCTGGACTTATTTTAAATTATGGCCTGTTTTAAATTATATTTTAAATTATTTTAAATTATCTGTATTTTATAATCCTGAGCAAATGTCATAAAAATAATTTTACTGAATCCATTTGGAAGATACTATTCTATGTAATACTCTTGGTCTTCTCCAATCCAGATATTCAGTTGAATTTCACTGAATTAAGCCCTTCTTGATAAAATTTTCTATTTTCTGGTATGAACTTTAGAAAAATGTATTATTAGAAAAGACTTTTAATATCAGGATTGAAACAAGAGGTGGTTCAAAGATGTTATATACTCAAAATATTAAAAAGATGTACAAACATAAGTAAGGAAAGCTAAATAAATGAAAGGGATTAATCAAATGTTTTTTTTTTTACTGTAATAAATCAGGTGAATTGTATATACTTTCAGTAGAAATAGGCACCACTGAATTTTAGAACTGGATGATATCTGTCCTAATGGTACTTGTTTCTTGCCATTGACTGTCCTAGATATCTATGTTGACTAAATCAGATATCTGTGCTACAGGTGTTTAAAGTTAGGCAAGATGAAATTGTGTGTCTATTACAGGTATTAACTTTACTAAAACTATAATAAACCTTTTACTTCCAACTCCAGCAGATGTGAAAAAGTAATATTTTGCCTAGCTACAAACATCTGCTTTCATGCATTATTGCAAACAATGACATCAACAATGTTATGAAGCATAATTCTCAAAGCAAAACTCTGTTACATCATGGGCATGTATATTAATATTACATAAAAGTAGACAAGGCAAGGTTAATACTTGTCAAATTTTTGAAATAAGTTGTTCTATATTTTGAACTGTATGTATTAATACAATTTGACAACAAGAACTGTAAGGAATATTTAATTTAATTTGTTATTCCTATGTTTTAAGAATGATTAAGTTAATCACCAATTAATTTCATTTTTAATAAATGCAGATGTTATTTTTTAAATTCCTTTTTTATTAGTCCATCTTACTAGAGAGGTATTATTATGCTAAATACCATCTAATGATATTTTTGAAACAAATTGGTCCCGGTTCAACAGAAGGAAATGTAGCCTCATGTAATTTCAGAAAGTTTATATTCCTAATTATTGCAGATAAGTAGTAGATGTCCAAAAGTTTTCTTCAGCCATATGCAAAAGAGAAGATTAGAAAGTTTGTTACTTTCCTACTCACAGAAAAGCGCAAGTTTTTTCTTTAATCTACCCTCAGTCTAACATCAATACGACTAACATAAACCTGCCTAATATATTAAAATATGCCTGCTTTCTGTGAATCATTTTTTCTGTACTAATGAGACTTGTTAACTTTTCTCTTAAGGATCATCTGCTAATCTATATAAAATCTCTACTAGATGCCAAGAATGTAACTTGGTTGCCCCAGATATTTTTTTCCCCATTTCTGAAATCCTGCTGTAATTCAAAAGAGATGATGAATCTTTCAGGAAATACTATTTCCTGACCTTGTAACTTGAGCTTGTAACTCCCTTGTAATTGAGTTGCCTTCCTGGTAAGACAAAGAGATTGTGGGAGAACCAAGTAGGATTTACTTTACTACTGACTCTTAGCAGTGCGGCTCTAGGACCGATCCCGAGACAGATGACACACTCCCACAACATAAGCATGGGACTACTGCAATAAAGTAAAAGAGCGCTGTCAGAAAACAAGGCAACGGAAATGTAGCTTTATGGTTGACAAAATATCAGAAGCACTAACCCGAAAATAAACAGAGGATACACATCCAACATGCCTTAGCTAACTGGGGCCCACCCTGCAGCACCCACTGGGAGAACAGGGTCGGGCTGGTGATGCTGACTGGGGCCAGCTCAGAGCCCCACAACTGCCTGGCAAGGCTGTAGTGATGGAGAGGACGAGGTCTGGCTGGGAGACAAGAAGTAGAACTTCTTGAGAATTCAGTGGAATGCAAAGAGCTGTTCAGTTCACTGTGCAGGACAGACATATAAATTTGGGGCATTTGTGATAAGCCTTGTTCACCGACATAGTAACAAGTTTTTTTTCTAGATAGCTTTACTCCCTGTAAAATGAACATGTTTATGCTTTTTTCTCCTTGTTCTCTCTAATATACTGAGTTGATAATTATCTTTTTGCACACGTTGTAGTGAAGAATATACAATAGAACAGCAAGAAATACTTTTTTTTTTTTTGGTGGGGGGAGAGCGTTATTAACATACTTGTCTTCTTTAGGCAAAAGGCAGAGTAGTAGGGAAGAAATCATTAAAATGAGGCATAGAGGTTAATGTCCTATATTGATTTCATTGCTACAAATGAGAGATTTCAGTGAAGAAGTTAAAAATAAAGCACTAATCCAAAGTCTTTCTGGTAATAATCACGAGTAATTCCATATCAGATTGTGGTACAAATTATGATGCACACAATATTACTTTGAAAGGATCAATTAAAGCAATTATACAATCACTCCATTGTAACTTCCCTGCTGGTCAGTTGATAATGTAATGAATGTTTTCAATATTCCATTTACACTAAGGGAATTAAAGTGATTGGAATATAAGGTTGATTATACAGTTATAATAAAACCCCATAAAGCTGCATTGTAGCACATTTACTTACACATAATTTCTTTTAACTATGTGCTGTAGCCCTAATAATTTTTTCTTCTAGCACAGCCTTAAGAGTCTCTCTGAGATGGATATAGACCAGATTTTTCAACAAAAATAGATTTCTCTTAAGTGCCAGAAAAATAAAATACAATTGGCCTTGGTTTTCAATGTTAGTTTTGAGTAATCTAAACAGTTATTATTAGCAGTTTGGAATCAGTGGATCCTATCTGTGTGAAATCCAGTTTAACAAACATGCAATATCTATTTAATCTCAAATAAACTGGTATGAAAAGTTACCCTTTATTACTGAGTAAAACACAGAGTTCCACTTCAAAACAAATAAAACTTGCATTTTAAAATCAGTCATTACAGAAACTATTCTAACCAAAGAAATATTTTCCCTCTGAAATGAAATACAATGAATCCTACAATTTTAATAGGGAAAAGCCAGCTTATTTCCTATTACTTCTTATATTCTAAAACTGAACAAAATATTCATTTTTAGCAATTATCTCTAGGAAAATAAAAATCATTTCAGCTTAATGTTAATTATTCTAAATTTAAATGTGAGCACTCCAATCTCTTTACAAAGGCTGGACTATAAAGTCATTTGAAATCTCCCAGTTAAAAATAGTTTAACAAAGAACTCTTAATACAGGGACTATTCCAAATGTTTTCTTCTATGCTCCTACCTCCCCCAGAATGTTTGCAATCAAGTGATGTCCAGAGATTTCCTGGACTGGGTTGTAACTTTTGTTAGACCTAGAGAGAAATTTCATAGAGAAAACAATATGAAGGTTTAGTGTCTGAAGAAGCTAGACACTTTTCAAGTATGGTTGCCATATTTCCAACAATAAAAATTTTGCATAATTATAGTAGGGGGCTGAAAGTTGAGAAATATTTATCAATTCATTTTGAAACATTTTTTAAGCCTCTTTGTTTCTTTCAAAGTGGTAGACTTTGATGCTTTAACAAAAGTTCCCCCCTTGTTAGATCTGTGGTTGCAGGTACTTTACTTCTGAAGTCCACCATATTGAAAACATATGTGTTTTGCCAACGGGAAAAAGGAAAGGGTTATCCTCAATCCTGTCATCTTTCTTTGTGTTTCTGGTTATGGAAAGGGGATATAATGACCTGAAAGTGAGGTAATGTTACATTCCATGTCTCTCCAGTCAAGAATTATTATAGTCAGAGCGCTAATGTTCACAGGTATTATTCAGAGAACTAGCAACAACTCTTCCATTCAAGTTCTATAAGATGTCTCTGGAGTGAAATAATTCAACACCATCCCTTTCCCTTCCCTTCCCTTCCCTTCCCTTCCCTTCCCTTCCCTTCCCTTCCCTTCCCTTCCCTTCCCTTCCCTTCCCTTCCCTTCCCTTCCCTTCCCTTCCCTCCCCTTCCCTTCCCTTCCCTTCCCTTCCCAGACATATTTTCCTTTGTACTGAAAATTGCCTAAATGTGTTAGATTAGATGCAAACAGTTTTGTAAATATTTAAGTAATTTGCACTTAATAAGGAATGTGTCATATGATTTGCCCCATTTGGTTTTTGATATTATACTTGGTGTCTTGTTGCAATGTAGATTGAAAAAAATCTAAAACTGAAATGGGCTTTTACGAACTGCTGAAGCATAGAAATGTTTCCTCCCGCCCCCATTACATTTAGTTTTGTTCAAGTCCATACAGTTGTCAGCTTGAAAACCAATATAGCAAGGACAACGGGAGATGAAGGTGGGAGAAATAGTTTACTGAGCTTCCTTGAAGTTAGATAATCTCTCAAATAAGTGGCAAATGTCCACCACAAACAGCTTTTCAGTAGTGTGGGTGACAAAGTACATCATACTTTGATATGGAATCGCAACTGCACATTTAGGTACAATTCTATGGAGACTTACAAACGAGCTTTAAACATACAGATTTCTCAGGGAATTCATGGAGAGTAACTATGTAGTTACAGTTAAGGTGTCTGCCAGATGAATACCTAAGTGCCCATTAAAATGGATATTATATTAAACAAAAGAATTACACATCGTATTATTTGGGGGAGAAGTAAATCAGCTTTCTCAAGAGATACAAGATCTTGTTAGGTCATGGATCATTCATTTCTATAGTCATCTTTTAAACTATTTGCAATCACTGCAGGCAGAAATCATGGACGTGGTATCAAAGAATCAATAAAGATAATGGCCTAAGATGACATGGGCATATTTTGGTTTGTTGGCTGTCATCTGTGGTCTCCTTGGGGTCTCATAATTTCTTCTAGAAAAGAGGACATTTTTCCAAGATCACTGTTTCTCCTAAAAAGAAGAAGGGGAGGAACAAAACAGTTTTATTCAAACATTTTAGAAAGACAAACACGGCAAAAGCAAAGTGCCTGGGACAGCAGAGCCTCTGCACTGGGAAGCTGTGGTGCAGAGGGGCTGGGGAGCAGCTCTGCGGGAAGGGCCCTGGGGCGCTGGTGGGCTTCAAGCTGAACATGAGCCCCTGGTTTGTGCTGGTAGCAAAGGTGCCCAACAGCTCCTGGGGTGTATGGACAGTGGCACAGCCTGTAGATCGAAGGAAGGGATTATACCCTGATAAGTGGTTGTCGTGGTTTAACCCCAGCCAGCAACTAAACACCACGCAGCCGCTCACTCACTCCCCCCCCACCCAGTGGGATGGGGGAGAAAATCGGGAAAAGAAGCAAAACCCGTGGGTTGAGATAAGAACGGTTTAATAGAACAGAAAAGAAGAAACTAATAATGATAATGATAACACTAATAAAATGACAACAGCAATAATGAAAGGATTGGAATGTACAAATGATACGCAGTGCAATTGCTCACCACCCGCCGACCGACACCCAGCCAGTCCCCGAGCGGCGAATCCCTGCCCCCCCACTTCCCCGTTCCTATACTGGATGGGACGTCCCATGGTATGGAATACACCGTTGGCCAGTTTGGGTCAGGTGCCCTGGCTGTGTCCTGTGCCAACTTCTTGTGCCCCTCCAGCTTTCTCACTGGCTGGGCATGAGAAGCTGAAAAATCCTTGACATTAGTCTAAACACTACTGAGCAACAACTGAAAACATCAGTGTTATCAACATTCTTCGCTCTGAACTCAAAACATAGCACTGTACCAGCTACTAGGAAGACAGTTAACTCTATCCCAGCTGAAACCAGGACAGTGGTGCTTGTCAGACCACATCTAGATACGGCATCGAGTTTGGGGCTCCAACACAGGAAAGACACAGACAAACTGGAAGGACCTCAGGGGAGGGCCCCCAAAGCGCTGGGGCTGGAGCACTTGCCCCATGAGGAGATGCTGGGGGAGCTGGGCTGGGTCAGGCTGGAAAACAGATGGCTTTGAGGGCACCTAACAGACCACCAGCACCTACAAGGGGTCATCAAAGAGATGGATATGGGTTCCTCACAGCGGTGCAGGATGGGAGGGTGAGTGTCATCCGGTTCAAGTTGAAACAAGAGGTGTTCAGGCTGCATATAAGGGAAAAAACTTTTCAATGTGAGGATCATCAAGCATTAGAGCAGATTGCCCTGATTGATAGGTTGTAGAATCTCCAAATTTCAGACAATGCCTTTTTATCTAAAATATGTATTTTCCTCTGTAGACGATGAGTTCTGTATACATTCTGGCTATTAGGGTATCAATTTATAAAATCAAATAAAATTAAAATATTTACAGTATGTTGTATACCAAGTCTGGCAAGATTTGTGAAGAGAAATTTCCCTTGGACCAACAACTTAAGTCCATCCACTAAAAGTTTAATTTGTCCTTGTAGCTATTCTCAAATTATTTTGTGGTGGCATGAACTAGTGTTACAGAAATTAAATTAAGCTATGTACAAAAGGTAGTGTTAGTTCAAAGGTACTAGATTTTAGTTTATTTGTACTCTGCCAAAGCACTTTGTGAGGTAATGGAGTACAACTTTGCCATAGCACTTGGAAAGATTTACTCACCCAAAGATTTGGCTCTTTAAATCCAAAATGTTTAAAAGACTCAGATGCAGAGTAGGTATTCATAGCCAGAACATGTAATAATTGTCAAAGGAATATCAATCTGTTCCACAATAGAATTTCCTTTCCAGTTTAATCTCATGATATCTTCTGTTGCGTACGTTTTCTACCTTGATGTGTAAAATTGTCCACTGGTTTACAAACTTAAGTTGCAAAGTTCTATTTCATATTCAAATGATGACTATGCAGCTGAATTTCAGCTGTAAGTGTAAAAGCATGTTTATATTCTGAACTTCACGCAATTTTCTATTGGGTGATGCATTTCATTTTACAGCTCTGAGCTTTCTGAGGTCCTTGTGACTAATACTTTGCCTTACAAGCACACGTTTAAACATTCAGAGTGTTTTTAAAATGATGAATTAGGGACACTCTCTGGTAAGTGCCTTTTTACCATCTAATTCTATGCATTGCTAAGTTTCTTCTTCTTGTGCCTAGTGTCAATATCAACACATGAAGACCAGTGAAGTTCTGGCAGTCATCCTGGATTCTGAAATGGACAGATGCTGCCAACCGAGGCAGATGTCAACACTTCTTTGACGTGGTGTATTTTTTCCCATACCCTGTGGCATATCATTTTAGTTGTGTTAATTTACATGAAAATACAACACAAATAGTTCAGCACATAAAATAAATGTCCAGCACAAGATGGTAACTGACAAATATTTGGACATTAAAGAACTATCCCTGAAGGGAAAAGAATCCGTTTGATCCATTAATAATGACAACCTGCTCTTTGATCCTTTCTGTTCCCGTTACATCAGAGAAAACCATGAGAAACAACATCTTGTTGTTAAATGTGTCAGGTGTTGCCAAAACAGCAAGCAAAGCACTTATAAACATAACCTTGAAAACAAAAATGTTAGGCAAAATCTAAAATAGATTCAGTATCAAAATTCCACAGCTCAAAACAACAGTTCTCAGTGCCTTCTGTCTCCCATGCTTTAAATCACATAGATGAAATGTTCATGAAAGCTGAAAATACTCCCATATAAAAAAAAAAATACATGCTAGGTCTTTCATATTCATACTAAAAATAATATTTTGTTCATTATGAAAGGAAAATAATTCGGTATTCACCAAGCAGTATGATATTTTATGAACTGTAGGGAACTTGTGTGGCAAAATTGGTAAAAACTTTTCATGAACATTTCTTGAGATAGCACATGAAGACTTCACATGGGCTGGCATGTTTTGATTTTTCATCAGACTGACCAGGCACACACATCTGTCCTCTGGACTAATGGAAACTGACTATTGATCTTGCAGCCATGGGTCGTCAGTACATTAAGCCAATACACCTGAAGTGCAGGTCCAAGATCAGCTCCAGAAAAGAAGGGCTCCAGAGAAGCTAAGGGCAACACAGCTGTAATTCCATTGAGGGTTGTGAGACAGACTGATTGGATACAGGTAAAGAATAACATCATTACTTAACTGGAAATTTTAATGTAATAATGTTCATATATTAAAATTTTATATGAAATGTCAAAATCACAACTTTATTGGTTTGTATTATTTTTAAGTTGTCAGTTGCTACAAAAATAGCATATTTTCATTATTTTTGTGCTAATGTGAAATAAAGGCAAAATGTCAAGCTACTGCATTATTTTCCTGGATGGAAGGTCTGGTCATTGACCATTTTTGCTCATATGGTAACATCTCTCTCACTAGTAAGACACATAAGAGAATTATTTTGATTAAATCTATACTGCCCCAGTGACATATATACACAAACTTATTGTTACATGGAACATTTTTATGTGTACTTCACTGGTCTTAAACTCCCTTAGGATATGGCTATATTGGGTGCAATGGAGAACAGCTTAATGAGCACAGCTGCCTTAAATGATTTTGGCATAAGGAACTGTATGACTGCATCAGCATAACAAGTGCAAACTTGGAGATTTCTAGAACACAGTATTATCATATTGGCCTGCCCTTTGTCGTTTATCTATATACCAGGCTGATGTGTAAGAAAGATTTATACCAAAGAAAACAGAATAGATAAAAAAATTAACTCCATAACAATTTTACAATTGTAAATTAAACTTACTGTGTACTGAAGCAGATTAGATGTGCTCACATGGTCTGTTTTGTTCTGTTGACTCAGTTCTCCATGTCACTGACGTCTAGCCAAGCAGCTATAAACAGCTATGGACAAGGAGGAAGAGTCTGGTAGCAGCTTAAAACACCACCACATATCTGAACACAGTACCATAGTCTTTTTCCATCAGCAAAAACTAGCATCAGAACTGGTTTCTGTTAAATTACAAAAGAGGTCACTGTACTTCATGCGAGAAACATGCATGTTTATGAGCTGTCTTCTCTTTACCAGACAATGTCACCAAGATCTCTTGCATCTATTTCATTAAAGCTAAAGTTTTAAAATGCCCAGTGGGTGTGAGATTAGTGTAACACAATTTCTCTCTGCAACACCAATGTGGTTGTTTTCATGCTCCAATTCTCTGTCAGATTTACCTTAAGACTGATTAGAAAAATGTCTGTCAAAACTTGGATATTCCTCAAAGGAGAGGATCCACATAAAAAATTGAATGATAATCAAGAGAATAGATAGTGTGAATAACTGTTGACACAGAAGTCCCGGACACTGCACACAATCAATATGATCAAGCAGATGCCACTTTATTGCCAAGATAGCTCATTTTATATATTCATTTTAGTTACTGTTCACGCATAAGCAAATTAGAGATTGGTTAGCATGAGCTGTCCACGCGCCTAGTTACACCTAGTGATTGGTTATAACAACACTGCACACGCGTATAAACATAAGGCATAATTGGTTGTATTAACTAAAACATACGAAACTTGTCTCAGTCTAATTGGTCAAGATAAGCTGTGGAATTGAGGTTCTTTGCCAAGTTCCCTTTATCGTGGAATGCGCACCTGTGTTCTTCTAATTGGCATCTTTCTTTTTTTGTCTTCTTGTTTATTCTGTTCAAGGCCTTCTAAAGGCGTCTGAAATGCTCTTACTACCGTTAGCTAAATATGTGTCCACAAGCAAAGCGTCCTTGAAGCCTGCCGCCTACAAAACATCCTTGGCTCACAAATTGATCAATTCTATCGAGTCTGGATTGTTCACTATGTGCCCATTACTTTCCAAGTATCCCACAAATAACAACACTGAAAAATGAAAGCAAAATGTGAATATCCCTCAAAAGGAAACTAAAGGGGGGGAAAAATGCATTGCACAAGTTAGTTCATCTGAAATTGCTAACTAACCCCACAAATCCTATGAGATACTCAGAAGCTGTAAATACAGTATTGGAAGTCCTCCAGTTAGGGATATATAAATAATAATATCTGTTCTCCTTTATATGTCTTTCCAGTAATATCTAAAAATAATTCAACTCACTGCATTTTAAGTAGCCTTTAAACAAACAGCTCTATGTTATGGAGGGGTAAATTAAGGACAAATAAGAGCCCAAGGCTTAAGATGCCTTATGCATAAGAACATAATTCAGCTAAAAATTTTATTTATTTATTTTTAGGAAGTTATCATTATACCTTGAACAAAGGTCCATATTCCTTACATTTATTGTTATATTCTACAGAAAGACAGTGGCAGAAAGCAGAGGACCGGTCAAGTTTCTGTGATAGCGTACACTGCTGAAGAGACATATGCCTTCATTCTGCACTAAGTGGTGTTTCCTAGAAGTGAAATTTTCTTCCTCATAGAGATTAATTTCCTGTAGTTGGCTGGGAACTTTCAGATATCATCATCTAAAAGTCAGAGATACCAAGCCATAGAAGGCTCTTAAGAAGAATTTGGGATCATGACTGGAAGTTTGCCCTCACGTGGTTGTAAACCTGTAATCAACATCTTCATGGTGGCTGCAAAGTTTTCAAATGATAACTAGTATCAGTTTTGACCAGCCATTCTTTATTCAAGTTGGTCATGGCTGAATCCTTTGAATTCTTGGTAGTGATACTAAGTACTGATACCAAGGAGTAGGCTTGTGGGGTTTGGTTTTGTTTTGTTCTCTTCTGTTTGGAAATTTTAAGGAAATTTTAAATAGACCATAGGAATGAAGCAACCTTTTGTCAGTAAAGAGTATATAATAACTGTTCAATAAAAAATTATGCATTGTTTGAACTGAACTGTAACCAAAATGCTAAGTAGATATTTGGTAATGTAGGAGCCCATCTAGTTTGAATGAACAATGTTACTTGCCAGAATTAGAAGCTTACATTTTCCTTAGGTATGGTGTTAAACCTAGGATTAGGGTAGGATTCAGGAATGAGACTTTGGCAATAGCAGATTCTAAGAGCAAGATTTACAGCTGAAAGCTTTTGAGCAAGTTTACAACATTCTGCAGGTTTAGACTATAATCTTAGTTTTGGGGGAGTGTAGACGTTGTTTGGCAGTGTGGGCAACTTATTTTATGGGCAATGAATTGCTGCTAATCCTGCAGTTTGGATTAGAGGTAGGAACGGGAAGCCAACACTTGAAGAATTTCATTCATTTCTACCATGTAGATGAACACTGATGCGAGCAAGAAAAGTAACTTCTGGCTCATTCTCAATTAAATACAGGGTTCTAAAATAAGATTAGATGCATCTGGTGTCCTGAGGATAAAAAACTGGATTTGTAGAATTTTTCAGACCGCATGGAGTACTGCACTTCTCTGGTTTTGCTTTTAGTGTAATATCCACTCAGGTATCCACATATGTCCACAGCCTATTCTGAACTGGAGAAACCTTCCTGACAGCTGAAGTGAGTTCTATGGTCCACAGCCGTTAGTAGCCATTATTGCCTCACCTCAAGCCCATCACACTTTCACTAGACAGAATTCTGGCATCAAAATTCTTCTAGTCATATGTTTGTAAAGAGAGAATAAGTTGCCACGGAGAAAATATTGAGATGGAAGTCTCACCTTGACAGGTACAATCAGAATCTGAACATGAGGTTACTTCTAAGATACCTACTGCCAAATAGTTACACTCAAAAAAGAACATTTTAAAATGTTGATTTATACACATAAATAAATAAACTATATTCCATTTCTGAGAGAAATGAATAAAATAATTATAAGGTAGGTGATAGTGTAAAATGCTTCAACACCAACAGGTTGGTAGCTGTACAGGAAGGGAGGGAAGATATTCACAGGAGGTAAAGTTACTGTCTTAATGTTTCAGAAGACTTAGCCTGACAGCTATATTCCAAAGATAGCATCACATTTTTAATCTTCCAAATCTGAATACGAGTGTAGATAGTGAAGTGCTGAGCAAAACACTTAGCTGTTACTCAGCTTGTCTGCATTCATACTTTTAAATAAAATGGGCCAAGACTGTTCTCTGATCTTAAGTCCAACTGCTATATTATGGCCCATGTCTGTAAGGCTAAACTTGCTTCCTCCATAATAGCCTGGTTTCATCTCTACTGCCAACTGAGAAGAGCAGCTGGTGTGTGCTGCCCTTCAAATCATTCCTGGGTATTGTTTGGAAGAGGACAAGTTGCTCGGGCAACAGGAATGCTAAGGAACATGCTAAGCATGCAGGAGAAAGCCCTATTTAGTTTAGCATAAGACATCAGCTAATACAGACTCTTTTTTCAGCTTACGTATGTTAAACCGAATTAGATAGATTCTCCTTCAAAAGTGAGTGGTGGGCTTCAAAACACAGTAAAAAAGGTGTAAAGCATGCCTGCAATCTGCAATGAGATGCTTTCAAATATCTTGACTTCACTATTTTTCCACTAGTCATCTAAATTGGCTGCCTGTTCAGCACAGATCAATGTGATGAATTATATCAAATGGAGCAGCAATTCTGTCACAAGAAAGCAGCCACTGCTCGCATATTGTATGACACGTTTTATGGATGTGTTTAGCAAGCTCTGGGAATTCATACTGGATGGATGCAGGAAGGGTACAGAAAACAGCTCCAGGAATCTGTGGAATAAATGTTCAAAAACTGAAATACATGACAGCATGAAAGGCAACCCAAGAACGAAACCAGCCTTAAATTGCTGGAGGTGGCTGTTCTGTTCTTCCCACAATTATGGATTTTATATTCCCACTGTTATCCTCACACTTCAAACTGCAGCCTTCAAGAGATTTGGAGTTCCTCTGTTCTTAGTGTCTGAATAGTATCACAACTTTGCATTTAGATGTGATTTAAGCAAATATGTTTTCAGGGAGTTGGCGAAGCGTTCCTAATCTGCTCTCAGGGAAGCTATGCGGTGACTGCACAGGAAAACTAAAATTTATTCCCTTACCCTTGTAGCTGGTTCTTTTACTGTCTGAGAATGAGCAACTGGATGATTTTTTGGATACTGTTGTTCATATTTTACTTGTCCTACTGAGAATTATGAGGTCCTAAGCAATGTAAAACATGGTATCCTTTACTAACAAGGTGCATTCAGGGAAAATAAATTAGAGGCCTGGCTTGGCAATAGCTAAGCAAATAATTTGCTGTTCATACTGGTCAGTTAACTATCTTCCCAAATTGCTAGTCAAGCCAGAATCTGTGGCTGGCTAGAATTAAGGGCATTGCTTGCCACTCTGCAACCATTCTTCTCTTACACATATGAGCCATTGACTTATGATTTAAGATAGAGAAACAACGCTGACTAGCCAATGGCAGTGATGTACCACAACACAAACCCAAAACATTGGAGTCTTTCTCTAGCTGATGTTATTATTCTATGGACTCCAATCAATAGTTAATAAAACAGTTTCAAAAAGTGTGGTAACTATAACCATTAGCTACACACAGCCACTGTAACAGCTCTTTTAAAACTTCTCATTTTTCAATCCAGAAAAATTGCTAGAGGCCAAAAAAACTCTCTTTACTTTCATGAGTAAAATTAATATAAAAATAATCAGAAAATGTCTTCAAAGACACTTTAAAAATCAGCTGGCAATTCTGACTGTTATACTTTAAACAAGTACATGCCCCTCTTTTACCATCTCCTCTTTGGCTTTAGCCTTATTTGTTAAATCTATTATATTCCCACATATTTTGTGATGGAACATACTGCTACATTTCCCACATCTTCGTTATCATAGAATCTGTATTCTGAATCAACTTTTAGAATATTAGCAAAATACACTCAAGGTTAAAAGTAGGCTATGGGCTGTCTGATTGAGTTTTCTCACATTTCCAATAAAACTGAGGAACAAAGATTTAATAGATCTTTATTAGCCATTAGGCTGTAGCTTAAGTTATTCTTTAGTTAACAAGAAACAAACAAACAACTGTCCAAAGAATGAAAAAAAATGTCAAGAGCATTATTTGGCTACACTTAGATGTTGATTAATTTAAACTGCAAAGCACTGATATCATACAGAGTTATCACTTTTAATCATGTTCCTATTTTACTAGCTTCTATGAAAATAGAAAGTGTTTAAAAATAATCATGTGCATTATGTAAGACTGGGATCTTGGTATGTTGAATATTCTGTACTGTGGCTAACTATGACAATCCAGTTCACAACAATTTTGTATCACTGAAAAATGTTTAAATATAAAAAATCAGTAACGAAAACTTAGATGCACTAATTGTATTTATTTATTTATATTACATTAGCATCTCAGGGTCCCAGTTAAAGATCTGAGCTGTAATGCAGTAAGTTCTATATGAACAAATCAAGGCAACAGGACCTGTCCCAGAGACCTTTTCACCCTTGTACACTAGTTGACTGCTGCCTCTGTAAGAAACCTCCCAAAAAAATGAAAATAAAAAAATCTTCAGAGATTTTACTTTACCACAGCAATTTAATCTGCAGCACTTATATGTGGTTATTACTGCTACTAATCATATTTTTTCAACCTCTAAAATCTTCGACATCTCATAATGCTGAGAAGGAACAGTCTGTGCACAAATGAAGCCAGGACTGGATTATGGTCCAGCTTTGAAAATTACCGGGCCTGAAACCTTCATTTACACAGAACCACTCTGGGCATGTGGAGTCAGGCATCAGTTCACATCATTCTCATTGCAGGATCAGAATCTTATTACAGGCATGATTAGATACAATTGATGCTCTTTTTTCCTCTCTTGTCTACTTTAACTGCTATTTCTTCACTAAAGAATTGAGCAGAAGTCTCATTTTGGCAAACAGCTGATGGGTCAACATTAAGAGCAAAACAAACAGTCATCAAAGTCAAAGCCTTATTCTTGTAAAAGAAAAAATCTAGTTTTATTAACATAAATTAACTTTGTGGGCAATGGCTAAAAATGTTATTTAAATGTCCTCATTTTTAAAAGTTTGTAAAACTGGAATTTAAAATAAAATTTTTAAAGCACTGAACCTCTCAGGTTTGGGTTTTTAAGTTTTTAACTTAACTACAAAAATTGTGACTATAAAGGAAAAATTTTGATACTATATCTGGGATTAAAAAAAAAAAAAACAAACCACCTTCTAGAAAAATTACATTAAAAATCCACACCTTCAGTCTTTTATAAAAAGCTGGTAAAAAGCTAAACCAACATGACTATATAATTAATCATTCTGGGCTATAGTTGAAGATATTTCTAAATTTATAAAATTAATCAATTTCCTTCAAATATCTTAGCAAAAATTCTTGAAAGTCTCTTGTGCTGTGATATAACACTTCAACTAGAAGTATAAGGAAGAGATTGTCATTTCAAGTACTAGATATAAAACGTGCATAAATCAAAAGGAAATATTTTATTACTCTAAGTGAAACTCACATGTACTAAAGATATGCATTATTGACATGCCTTCTACAGTTCTTTCATGCATTTTCTCTATATCAGAAGCAGAACTATAAATATTTAAAGTATAAAAAGTGTGAGAAAACATATATGTTTGTTTTAAAATACATTGGAAAAGGCAACAACATACAGCCTTTATACAAAATTCACCAGCAGCCCAAGACCTGATGAGGATCACATGATGTTACAGCATGCAGTGACCCATTTTCCATAGAGATTGGTATTTGGTGTTGAAAAATGTACTGTAATGATTTGCCAAATCACCTAATGACAAGTAACTTGCTCACTACACATCCCTTAAGACAACAATCGTCCAAATCAAACGACACAGAAAAGACCTTAGGCTGGCCTAACCATAGAAGGTAGCCATCTGATATTAGAAAACAAGGGGTTTTCTAACCATTAGAAGTCAAATAAGTAAAAAAAAATTGCAAAGTGTAATGTAAAACAAGTGCTACCAGGCTGCATGTTTAACAAGGTGTATCTTAGCATGACTCAAAGCTGACTACACAATTAAATTCACCTTCCATACCACCCAGTCACAAAAATAAAGTACATTCACTGCTTGAATAGTGTATTGGTAAACACCAGTCATGAATTTCCCGTGAAAGCTTTATACATTAAATCACCCCAAAAGTGTTTAATGGCATCTGATGCATTTATTAAACCATTAACAGTGATTTTGATTTTCATAAAATAGAGGAATATGCATATGGTTTCTACAATCAGTATAAGTTATACTGAGGTGTTCTGAATAACAAGTTCAGGTTTTGAATGACTTATACAATATATTTTCTTAGCTGTTCGTTACTTGTTATATCTGAACCACCTTTCAAGATCTTCCCAAGATTGACTGATGATCAACAATTTATAGTGGTCTAGCTGGCAAGATGAAAAAATATAATAAAGCCTGCATGCAAGCAGAAGCATATAACTACTACTCCAACCAGATCTGAAAAAAATGAACTTGCTACTGAAAGGTACTGAGCAAGTGTTCTCAGAGAAAGTACCGTGTCCCTGCATATCTGCAGAATGGTCAGTCCATTAAAATACAAACCCAGGATCAGCTGTCTCCCTTACTTTTTTTAACAACTGCTATACATACCAGTTATACAAGTAGAAAACAGATTTTCTGGAAACCTGTGAAAAGACACAATAGATATGATTTTGTGTATCCTTTCCATCTAACATTTCTCTATGGGGAACTGAAAGAAAGAAATGAAACTGTGTTGACTGTGTTTCCCCACACAGCCTTCACAGCAAACAATGAAACCTCATGACTGATGATAACAAAAGCTTCCATTTGAAACATTACCATAAATTCCGCAGGACCATCAAACCATTAAATCATTAACCATTAAAACCAATTTAATCTTCATAATTTGCCCAGATTGTAAGGGTGATTTGGAACAGAAAAAAAATGAGGGTACCAGATAATAAATTATCTTAATACTTCTTTCTCAATAATTGGGGGGTGGGTGGGGTGGAGGGGTGAGGCAGGGGACGGAGAGAGAGAGAGGAATAAAAAAAAAATGTCACAGTAGTGAAATAACCCAATAATGAGACATTTTCAAATGCAAAAGCTTAACAGGACATCAATGATCAACCTACAGGCTTAATTGTCCCCTTTTGGCTTTACTTGTCATCTTGGATTTACTTTACAAAGGCTGTCTCAGAAGTAACAGCCTGAAAAGATGGTCTCAGCTCATCGCTCACAATTCAGCTTACGGTACAGTCCACCCAGAAACTAATAGAAATAAGTGGATCAAGACTCAACTCTTTTAGTGTATCAAACATACATGTCAAAGGGTGGACTTCAACGTCAGTAAATTTAAGCTGCTTTAAAAGATGGCAAAGACTACACACCAAAAGTTCTTTGCCTTTTAAGGCATAGTTGTTTGAATTCACCATCTATTGTGGGTCACATTTCCTCTGTATGAAACTTTATCAAAAGAAGCGTTTAAAACTATTACTTGAAAAAGTTTAAATATTTTTTAACAGGGTTAAACAATGTTAAATAACTGAAATGCAATTGACTTGACATATGCATCAAAACCTTTTACACAGTTGTAACCTGTAGCTTTTACTCATTGGGCTCAGGTTATCAAGTAAATAGTTCAACAAAACAGAACATAAGAAGAGAGAGTCTGAGAGAGCTGGGACTGTTCAGATTGGGGAAGAGAAGTTTCAGGGGGATCTTATCCATTTGTATAAATACCTGATGGGGTGAATGAAGAAAAAGGAGCCAGTGGTGCCCAGTGACAGGATGAGAGGCAATAAAGAAAAACTGAGATGCAGGAAATTCAATTTAAACATAAGACTTTTTTTTTTTTTTTTACTGCAAGGATGGTCAAACACTGGCACAGGTTGCCCAGGGAGGTTGTGGAGTCTCCATCCTTGGAGATAATCAAAACCTAACTGGGCAAGGCCCTGGGCAACTGGCTCTAGGTGGTCCTGGGCAACCTGCTCTGGTTTACCCTGCTCTGGGCAAGGGGTTGGACTTGACCATCTCAGAAGTGCCTTCTAGCCGCAGCCATTCTGTGTGACTTTTTAAAAACCATCCATCAGTCCATCACTGTTCCTGACACCAAAGCAGAATCCTGGGATGGAAGCCACACAGTGATGTTACTGAGAAAGAAGGGACTGCTAGATGGAAAAGCAGGTTTGCTGAAGGTGGGGGTTGTAGGTGCTTAGAGATGTTTAACTGCCTTTGTTAGGGAACTCATCGCCCTCTTGTATCTTTGTGATTTTGTTCTTTTATGCAGAGTTAGCAAAGGCACCCTAATATTGGAATAAAATTAATTATTCAGGTCAAGTGTTTTATACTACAACATAATAGTGCTTTTAAATGTAAAATAAATATTTTGCATTCACTCACTTGTATGAATTTTAAAAAAAGATATGGACACAATTTTATTGTAGTTTTCCTTCTAATATTAACATACAGTTTTTTCAAATACCATTTATCCTTCTCTTCCCCTTCTTCAGAGGTCAGCTAGGGTTTTTTTGGTTTGGTTTGTTTTTTACAAGATAGTCTAGAAGAGTAATTTTTTTTAGAATCTAGAAGAGTCACATCCTTTAAAGGAAGCGTTCAAATTAGCTGCAAAATTGGGGCAATTATATGCTTTGTTACTTACTGATTTGAATAACTAAAGATAGGGTAATTTTTACACTGTGACTGAAAATACTAAAGATCCAACCTATTTCTGCTACTTCATTTAATAGTAATGAATTTTCACAACCAGAATAATTCATTCTTATAAATGTCATACTATTAATTAAGAAAAATTGTGATTTTCAATGTCAGAACAAAGAAAATACCACAAATTAATCAAAGACTACTAATAAATCTTTCATTGTTGCATAGTGGAAATAACGCACTGATATTTAATGCACGTACACACACAGACCTTTTTTATTCATTTCTTACAGGAGAACTAAGGAGACACTTCACTAAAGCTTTCCTTGAGATTTCAAAGAATACTCCTCTCCATTCCTCTTCCTTTTTTTCAAGAGTAGTGATACTTCTATTTTCTTTTTTTAGACTTAAAGGATAGCTGGAGGGTTTAGAGGTGGCAGTGTACTACATCACAGACCATTGTGTTCAAATACAGTAGAGTCTAAATTCTGCTTGTTTCATTTTGCACAAATGGCCATGCATCATTAAAACAAAAAAGGTATAATTTATAAACACATACAAGTCTTTTAAATCTGAAAGCAAAATGGATACAAGACAAACATATGTGTGGATATAAAAAAAAAAAAATTCAAAAGAAACATTTTGTCTATTGTCTGCTGCAAATTTTGAACCTGTTCCTGCAATTGCTTATGAATGAAAAGAAGTTACATGAGCAGATTCTCAGTAAGTCTTCTTCAGTAAATGATATCATTTGTGTGGTTTCTGAGATCGAGTCCTTATTAGTAGAAAGTTTTTAACTTTGCAAGGTGTCAAATTATTTTGTGGTTTAAAGTATGAAGTGCATCATTCTTGATTGTTTTGTTGGTTCTTTCTGACTGCTAAAAAGCAAAATGTCATAAGTCTTTGAGTTTTTATAAACAACAGTAACTGTAACTCTCTGTAACTTGGATGTGAAAACTTAATTTTTCCAACTCAATATTCCATTTAAAATACAGTTATTATATCCCACCATTACACTTCCAAAAAAGTGATTTCTATTGCTTGCAGTACTCTGCATGAAGACTTATGTTTACCCCAAACCACACAGAAGAGAGAGTTCATTATCATATCATTGAAAGAAAGCTGGCCAGGCATTTGGCAGTTCATTATCTGATCAATTTCTTCATACTTTCCTTAAAATAACTAAACAAGGATACCTCTGCTCAAGTCTGCAGAGTTATGGAAATATCTATTCAATCCATTATACTTATTTCAGACAGAGACAGACTTTTCTCAGTGGTGCCCAGTGACAGGATGAGAGGCAACAGGCACAAGCTGAAATGCAGGGAATTCCAGATAAACATAAGAAAAAGCTCTTTTATTGTGAGAGTGGTCAAACACAGGAACAGGTTGCCCAGGGAGGTTGTGGAGTCTCCATCCTTGGAGATACTCAAAACACAACTGAACGAGGTCCTGGGCAACCTGCTCTAGCCGACCCTGCTCTTGGACTTGCCCATCCTAGAGGTGCCTTCCAGCCTCGCTCATTCTGTAAGATTGTGGTTCTGTGTTAAAATATTTCCATTTCGGAAAACTGTATGCAATGGAGGTCTTCTAAGGTAATGAACGTATATGATATTATTATTTCCCCTGGCTTCAGATGTCTAAAATTAAGCTGAATTTGAGATAACTTCTCCCATTATTGATAAAAAGAAGTGGGTACCTCTAGAGGCATGTAAGACAGGTTACATAAATTGTAACCTGGCAGTGAAGTCCTACCAATGCAACATCCTAAATTCACAAGTTAGTTTCACCCAAAGATAGAGAAAACACATGTCAAGAAAATTCACATAAGGAAAAAATTAGATAAATAGGTGATATCAGAATATACAGCTCATTAATATAAAATGCTTGCTTTGAAAGGATGTTAGGAGTTTGCTTCCAATTTCAGTTTTGCAGTGCAATGTTCCAGTTTTGAAAGCGCTGAAAAGAGAATTCATGGTATACATTGCTTCTTCACTTGCAGAAATTGATGTCATCACTTATTCTCTGTTTATGCTGGAATTATAAACATGATGTTTGTGATGAATAACATTTATGAACACTGCTGGAACATTACTTGTATTTTATCAGAGGAATGCTTTAATTTCAGTAATCAAAGTGATTTTTAATGCTTATTGAAAACAACTTTTTAAAGCAGTATGAATTATTGGGGTTAAAAGTACAGCTGACATGCAGTTGAATAGTCTCTAAATGAACACCTTCTATTAAATACTAGGCTTTGACAGAACATAAAGGTTTAGATTTCCTATGCTGATTCTTGACATTCTTTCTTTCAAGTAGTCTTACTAATGTGATCACAATTTTTATCCTAATTGTTTCTGACTCTGATATCATTATAAAGATGTATTTTGAGTCATAAAGTTTGGGATTTACTTAAGGGTTCAGTTTGTTTGCCTGCACATGGGTGCCTGAAGTCATCCAAGCCACCTTGTATGGGATACGTTCAGGGTTGGTGGGAGACATCTTCTCTTCTGGAGCAGGACAGCCAGTGTCCGTGTTTGGGAGAGAGATTCCTACCAATGGAGCCTGAAGAGCAATTGAGCTGACCAAATGTAAATGCTTATTTCAGGAAGAAATATAGACTCTCATAACTACACTGTCATGGTGCTTGGGTCCCTAGCTAATGTGTAAACACCTGTTTGATTAAAACTAATATTTGAGTGACTGAATCCAGAGCTGAATGTGATCCATGTTTTCCAACAAAACACAGGGAAACATTTACCAGATAAGTCAGATGGTACCTGGAAGTATTTGTAGGAATAAAAGTTCAGTGTACATTTTTTTTTGTTATTTGTGCTTCATGGAAACATGTTCTTATTTATAAATTTTATTAAATTATTTAACACCCCCCCCCCCCCCCAAACTAAAAAAGTAGTTAAAGACTTTGAAGTTTTCAGGCATTATCACACAATTGGTATAAAGTCTAGATAAATGATAGGATGAATACAACTTCTTGATAATTCGGCATAGGTTTTTTTCAGATAATTACATTACAATATACAAATATTACTCCCAGCAGGAATTCATGCATTGTCTGTGTACACAGAGCACACAGAATACAGGCATGATGAAAAGTTTTCTTTCTCTTTTTCTACAGAACAGATTGAACTTTTACAAGTGTCATAGCTCAAAATTAGATGGCTTTCCTACTTCAACTCTTTTTGTTGTGTTTCCTCAGGAGTGGTAAATCATGGCATAAAAATATGTGTTGGAATTCATGGAGATTCCAGATCCTGCTTTGCCCTACCTTATTTTCACTGCTTTAAACAGACATTTAAAGACATCACAGTTATCTTTCTTCATCGTTTTCATGCGTGAAGGTACAAAATAGCAAGACATATACTACCGTTGCTACCCAATTCCAGGTCTCATTTTCTTCTTGCATAAGCTTTTTTCCCTCTGCAAAGAGAAAACAAAACACTGTTCTTCATGTGCTATCACAAAGCACTCTAAGCAGGTAGAAACAATTTTTAAAAAGCATGAAACAAGAGTATCTTTTCCTGAGACATTTAGAGGAATTTAATCTTCAATGAAAGAAGTAATGCATTAATACTGCAAACATGATAGTGACTGAGGTCCAGTCCCTGTTTTTCTGTAATAAGCTTAAGCAGGGCATCTAAAAACTTATAGATGTTAAAAGTGACCTATGCATGCTGTGGTTGATTGAGTTCTCAGTCCTAAATTAAATGCTCAAGATGCCCCTTGAAGTATGTGAGAGAATTAGAGGTCTAAGGAAATCTCAAAAAGATTCCAGTAAGGAAGTGCCTTTGCAAGGTTTTGCACAGAAGATGTTGAGGTAGGCTTACATGCACAAATATTTCTTCATCGGGTCCATAGATGATGGCACACATTGACAGTAATGGTAATTGTTACTTTGAGGGAATAAAAAAAAAATACAAATTGGGGAAAGAGAGATAGGGGAAAGAAAAGAACAGTGAAGAAAAGAGTAGACAAAATTCGAAGGGGAAGAGAAAGGAAAGCTTTTGCCAGCAGCAGTGAGGAAGAGATGCAACAGGGTTCCTAGGCAAGCATTCCTTGTTGGACCACTCTCGTCTCTAGTAAGTGGTAGCCCATAAAGCTTCTTCTATAATAACTTCAAGGTTTTCATCAGGATCTGCCTAAACTCCCTAATGGTTGTTCCTGCTTATTAGCGTTGATTGGAGCATGCTATGACAGAGGCTGGGAGGGGCAAGGTTTTGCATGCTGACTGGTCAATAAGCTTTGTGCATGCATATTGTTGAATAAACCTGCAAAACAAGGGATAGGAAAAAATGGAGGGGAAAGATGATGTGATTCTCAAGCCAGTGGCAATCACTTCAGCCAATGGCAACCTGACATAACTATACCAGGGTTTGCAGATGCAGGGCAATAACAATATTGCCACAAGACCAAGAGTATGAGAAAATGGGAAAACTACAGAGGCTTTGGAAAAGCCACACCAACTTGCATGAGAGGTTACAAAGCTTAGAGGAGGCACTCTGGGAAGACAAAAAAAAAAAAGGATGGACCATAGCTGCCTGGACTTGAAAACCTGACCAAGGAAATGCACTCACCTCTGATGAGTGAGATGATACCTCTCTTTTCTTCCATCCTAAGATGTGATTCTTAGGTTTTCATAAATTCAGTTTCATGAGTTGAAGTTCAACTGAGATTTTCCTAAGTCCATAGCAAAGGCAGACCTTTCCTGCTCTTTGATTTGGAGCAAAAAGAAAGATGAAAGACATCCCATTAATAGTAATGGTAATTGCCAGGTCTTATAAATTTTTTCGTACGCTGACTGCAAGAAGCTTAGAAGCATAAGTAATTTATTTGCTTAAAGGGGTAGGCAGCAGTTGAACAGGGCTTGTCAATAGCTCAGTAATATCTAAACAATTGAGGTTAAGTGTCCAATAATATATTTATATATTAATATACATATAAAAGTACACATATGTATTGATATAGATCTCCAAAGGGAGTGGGTTGGTTTGGTTGTTTTTTTTCAGGAAAATTCTAACATTCTGAAAAGTTTTGAAATCATCATTCAGAAACATTTTTGCATAAAGAAAATGAGAGAGAAGTAAAATACTTAATTAGACAGAGAAACAGATATACCAGCTGTGTGCCAATTCCTTACTATCTGTTGGAGTACAGATAAAAAAGAAGATAATTATGGGATATATATACTGAGGGGTACTGAATTTGTCTTTTTTTCTTAAAATTTAAGGAATAATTTTTATGCATTCTGTTAATCCCTAGCTATTGCCCAACTTCTTGAAATAGAGAATTTTTTGTTCCATTGACCTCAGATGAACTTTTGAAAAAACAAGGTCAGTAATGAGTAGATGCAACAGTCAACATATAAATTGCTAGCTAAAAAAAGTATCTGACTCTTCCTGTTTTTCATACAGAGATGAATAGGGTATTTACCACATTAGTACAGTGTGCTAGGAACATACCTTCCACAATTCTCCCCAGAAGAAAATGAGCAGTCTCACACAGCTGATGTGTAACTTGGGGAAGGAAGCAAAGCATTTCAGCACAAAGAACTGAGAGTACGCTACTAGACTCAGCCCTGGATCCATGTATGGAGACACGATAATGGAAGGCAGGCCCTCTCCCAGTTTCAGGTATGCATGTATGATATAAAATGCTTCTCTGAGCATTTGTGAGTCCTATTTTTTCACATTCCACCTCGGTCAGCTGGTGATCAGGTTCTGGTGCCAGTACCGTGTAGGCAGGGACTCAAAATGAGTACAAATATTAGCAGGTGAGAAGGCTGCTAGAAAAGGATAAAGCAGAGTTTTACTTTTGAGGATAGTTAGTAAGACACTTGGATGACATAATTTTGCATGGAAAGGAAAAACCCATTACAATCAACCACTGAGTTAAGCGACATTGTCACTTCAGTATCTTTGTTGACTCAAAAATCTTGCCTACATTATCAGACACGAGGAATAGACTAACTATTTGGCAACAGAATTAGCCAAATCCATAAATAGCATTTTTTTTTTTTAAAGTGTATATGGGGCACAGGTATCCTTACCATCATTTGAAACAAACTTTCACTACACAAAAAACTTAGAGAACAGCTTGAATATGCTTTTGCAACATCACCAGTTTGGGAGTCATTCTTACCACAGTTTCTAAAACAGATTCATTTCACTACTATGAATCCCCTACAAAGCAATCAGAAAATTAAGGAGCATGGAAAAAAGCTGTTTGTGTGTCAGCAAAGACATACAGTTACTTTTAGAAGCATCAAAATTGCAGGGAGATATAAATTCTTATTATGTATACATACAAGACGTATGGGTTTCTTTGGTCAGATTACAAGGATCATTCTCTTGGAAGGAAATGAGAGCTAAAAATATTTCATGCTAGCTGTATCTTCTATTAAACGGTGTGCTGTTTCTGTCTATAACATCTCAAAAAGGACTGTATTGTTTATCAGCAGTTATAGTCTGCTTATGAACTGAAAGCATAAACATGTTAAAGTTTAAATTATAAGGACAAGTTTGGATGAGCTCAGCTGTATAGAGCACTATATTTTTTAAATCAGCTCAGGTGTACTGATTTACACCTCAAAATTTGACCTTCTGTCTTTGCAACAGAGGTGACACAAAGTATAACCCCTGAAGAGGAGAAGCATGATTTCCTGATAAAATAATCTTCTGATAACATATAGGCTGAAAAAGAAATATGCTGTAGTTCTGTCTCTGTTACAAAAAGTCGCTTAATCTCCTTGGTTGAGATTCACTTCCATGCTGCAATTTATGCACCCTCTGAGACTGAGCTTGAGGAAGTTAGTGATGCACAGACCTGAGTGAATTTACTCTTACTTAGTTCTTTGTCTGAAAATCCAGAATAACAGTTTCTCTACCTGCAAGAGGTAGATGTATTTTAATAATATTCTTGATCCTTCACACATTGCAGATGTGGAGACTGTATTCGTAACATTCTTTGTGTAAGGTTTGTAGCAGTTCTGCTCCAAAACCATGTGAATAATTTTATACTACTGATCCATTTATTCCAATGCAAATTGTAGCATAAAATACCTCTTAATTAAAGTTGTTGAGCCTGTCTTGAGCCTGAACATCTCTAAGCTTTGGCTATGCATACAAACGTGCTTCTCAGAGCATTTTTTAGTACCATGTTTTTCATACGTGAAATCTTCAGCATTGTGCAGCTAACAAAATGCAATAGCTCTCATGCACACTTTTCAGGCTGAAGTGATACAATTCAGTGTGTTTCAATGTTCAGGCTGAAGCATTGCTTGAACTGTTGTGACTCATCGAACTTTAAATATTCCTTGTCTTCTCTGAGAACAATTCAAGGCCATCAGATAATGTGGCAGCCATTCATTTTGCAACAAAGCCTGTGGCTCAGTAGCAGAGATGGAAGATTTAACACAAAAAACACTCCTAACATTCTTTAGAAGTACTAGCAGCCCACTGCTGCTATTTCCCTGAAATGAATGTGCTGTCTTTATTCATTATTCACTCCTTTTCCTTTTAACTGAAATCAGTTTGGGGTGGGGGGTGTGGGGGGAATAATAAAAAAAAAAGACAGTCTTCCCTTGGTAGGTCTTATTTCATCACTGACAGACTTTGACTCAAGTCTTTGTGTTACAAAGTCTGATATTTTTCATTTGATATTAACAGGATTTTTGCTGTATCCTTATTAAGAATCCTTCTTAATTCTAAACTCTTAACACTTCCCATGGAAATGAATTCTGTAATCTGATATTTCAGACAACAAACATATTTGTTCTGTATTTGCTGTTTTTCAATATATTAAGTTATTCCTTTGCTTTCATATTTCAGAAAATTTCGCCATCTACTAAATCTAGAAGCCCCATGTCCAGTCTTTATTGTATTATTTTACTGAATTCATAGACTCAGAGCGAAATTTAAGTTCCACTTTTGCCCCTTCTGGGAAACCTGTTCCTGTGCTTAACTATTCCTACCCTGAAGAATTTTTTTCGTATGTCAAATCAAAATTTCCCTATTTGCAAGTTGTGTCCATTGCCCTCTGTCCTTTTGTTGTGCACCTTTGAGTAGAGTCTGGCACTGTATTTTCTAGAACCATCCATATAGGTAAATGAAAACTACAGTTAGATTCCCCTTCTCTTCCCCACACTAAACAAACTCATTTCCCTCAGTCTCTCATTGTACTGTTGTATCCTGAACAGAATAAAAATAATTTATGCAAATAATTTTGATCTCATAACAGTAACACTGCCATGGATAGATGTGTATAATTGAAAAGTAGTTGCAAAACCATATTCTATAATGTATGCATGCACACATGTGCACATGCACACAAACACTTTAGTGAACCACTGCTCTGTAGAATGAATTTTCAATGACCATAAAACAAGAATGTATGTGTGATCGGGTCATTGAACAAGAATATATTGGAATACACTGGAACTACCAGAAAGTCTCTTCTGGAAAACCCTACCAAGATAAAGTATCTTAAAAAAATGTTAAGACACATCTGAGAAATGCGAGTTGTGCTATCAAGGAATTACATCTTGATGGATACTAAAGTCATGGAGCCACATACAGAAATAATATCAGAAAACTGTATCTTGAAGCGTGCAGAGTAAAAACAGGAAACTAGTTTGGGAAAATCTCTCAACTATTATATTGGGATTGCTTAACATGACCAAGTATATAATATTTTGAAGTCTCCCACAACTGATAGTATAGATCAAATTGTCTTTAGATTGTTTATATGAGATTGCAGCATAAATCAGTAGCTGTCTGGGCTCTGCTGCTTCAAGACAGGGTAGGCAGAACTGATCATTATTGTTTCCTGCAATTTTGCCTGTATAAGAGTTATCTCAAAGGAAATAAATAAATACATCTCTGTTACAAGCTTTCTATCTAGTATCACACCATTGGCACATGGCTGTAAGTTTTGTGCAACTGTCATGTAGTTCAGTTTCTTTTATTCTGTGTCTACCCCCTGCAATGGCTCCAGTCTGTCAATCTCTCTCTTGTAATGTGGGGCCCAAAAGTGAACACAGTATTCAGGAAGTGGTCTAACAAGTGCTAAGTAGAGGGAAATAATAATTTCCTTTGACCTTCTGGCTACGCTCTTGCTAATGCAGCCCAGCACACAGTTAGCTTTCACCGTAGCAAGAGTGCAACGTTGACTCATGTTGAACTTGTCATTCACCAGGACCCTGAATTTCTCTTCAGCAAAGCTTCAGCCCGTGAGGTCATTGCCCAGCCTGTATCGATGCATGGTGGTGTTCCATCCCCAGTGCAGAACCCGGCATTCACTTTTATGGGACTTCATGAGGCTCCTGTTGGTTCATTCCTCCAGCTTGGAGGGGTCCCTCTGAATGGCAGTCCTGGTACCCAGCATACTGATCCTTTGTACCAGTGTGCCCAGTTTAATTCATCTTTATGCTATTCAATTCAAAGAGTTAACATATAATATTATAGCCATTGCTTCCTAGACTACAGGACAATTTAAAACATTAACTAGATCTTCACTTTACCTTGACTATAGCTAGGAGTGAGGACTAGTTGTAGGTAGTTCATGCTATTTTATTTTCCTGATAAGATTTTCTAGATATAAAATTACATTAAAATATTTATTGTGTGTATATTGCTCGGTCCAAAGGAGAGTAACCCAAATAACGACAGAACAAGAGATAAAATATTGGCTTACCGGAAAAAAAGAACAAACAACCCACCAAACTTAAAAGCCAGATGTTGAGAAAACCTGACTGAAATGGTGCTAAATAATGACTGAGTAACAGAACAGAGATATGTGATTTGGTATGACATACATAAAAAATAAATTATTTAATTTGGAAAAGTAGTCATATTTTATAGTAGAACTTGAGCTGAGGTAAAAGTATAGGCATGTCTGATGTTTGGGGTTTTTTTTTCTTCTAAAAGAGGAAACATAATGAACATTTTTTGACTGAAAACCTCAAGCCTGGGGTCCAAAGAAAGACCTATATCCACCCTTGCTTTTTATCTTTTCTTATAAGTTCCTGATGAACTACCATTCAAAAAAGTTACAATAATCTGCTTTTTTTAAAATGAAAATGAAAAGATGCCATAGGCAAAGCTTCCATACTTAAATGAGTTAGTTTTCCTCAACAATAAAATGCCTTATGTTCAAAACCAGTATTCTACTGAAATCCCCTTTATATGAAAAGGAATTTGAGATTCTAGGATCAGAATTCAAAGGAAATTAGGCTCTATCTATCTCATTTATTTACACAAGAGCCAAATTTTCCACTGGAGCTGACAGTGAAGTATTTCACTGAAATCATACAGATTTTGTATGAAAGGGAAGTGATCTCAGTTTTTATTTTTTGTTTCCGAATAAGCACAATCACTCAAACCTAGATTTTTCTAAGTGCAACTGCCTCTTACCAAGCTAAAAGAATTCCCTTTGAAAATTTCTTTTGTTGAAAAGAAACCTAAAAAAGGTCTAACTGCTGGGCAGTCACCACTCTGCTAGAAGATAACTAGCTCATTTACTGATTTCCATCCATGTATCTGCAAGCCTGCTGCTTCAGAACAGAGTACAGAAACTGCCCTTGATTTAGAATATCTACACATGCTCTTCCCCAGTAGGAAATTTGTTTCATAACTCAAAGAGGTTTGATATACAAGTTTTCCTAGTGTAACGCCAGAAGTGTAAGTAAACACTTTTACAATTAAGGTACTAGTCATCCTTTTTACACGACTTTTTTTCAGGGTAATATTATTAAGCAAATAAATATTATTAAGCAGTCAAATTTTACATAATTTGTACACCTCCAAGAGCAAGTGCAAGCAAACACTCAATAATCAGTAATAAAATGCTACATACATTTCCTATACCTCCAGCTCAGTCTTTCCTCGCCTGTTGAAAGGGATCAATTTACATTTCAGATAGTAGGCTTTCCTTGCTTCCCGCAGCTTCTGGCAGAGGCAGCAAATTTTCAGTCTGAATTAATGGAAGTGACAAAGAACCAAATGCCGTTTTATCACTTTCTAATCCAGTGAGTCAAGGGTCGTCCCTACCATGTGAAACTTTTGCAGAGAACTTTATTGCTAAGGTATGTTCCACTATAAAATAGTTTACTTTGAAAGGAAACAGCTAATTTTGGATACCAGATGCTAGAGTCTTCTCTAATTCCTGCAGGTTTTGTGCTACAGTTTTAAACCAAAAGGCAAGCAAACAGACAACAGAAAATGGCTGAGGCTCTGTATTCAAAATGAACCTGGCACCTTCCTTAAGATACACACACAGAGTTCAGAGCCTTGCACCAGCTTTAGGACTTGGACAGACCGATTCCCCAAACTGTCATCCTTCCTAACATTTGTTCAGCTTTATTGACATCAGTGACCTTGGATGGATTCTTAATTAGGCATTAATTAGATCTGCTCTGAGCAGAATAAAATGATACCATATTAAAATCGTAAGCAACAGCCTCCCTGTGCTAAGGCTCCAAACGCTGGCAACACTAGTTAAGGGGAACAGATGTTAGGAGCAGAAGAATCAGGGACGGGGGGAAAAGCATCCAGTGAAAGCAGGCCACAGGTTTGTTGTGTTTTTAAAAATATCTTGTCACCTCATGTGTCACTTTAATGGTGCCTTTCTAAAAGAAGATCTTTCAAACACTTTTTTTTAAGCCAGCTATTCACTTTCTTGTGACCCTAATGTACATTTGAGTTTCAGTGTGGTGCTGCTTTCTGCAACTGGGGTGCAGGAGGATAACAGTCTTGAGCGATACTCTTCTTTAGCAACATTGAATTCAAGATCTCTCAACCTCCTTTTCACTGTGCACAAACCACACATAGACAGTGTCTGTGTGATACTATTATGTTTCTCTCTGATTTTACATGGGTGCAGCAAGTATTAGATAATGCAAAAGTAATGTAGGGAATATATTTTGTGATGTTGAAGAAGCCTTCATTTTATGTAGTCAGAATAATCTCTTCTGCCACTGTATTTTATGAATCCCGATGAATGGCACAAATATATGTAAAAGATAAAATACACAGTATACAACATGATGTAATATATAACATAATGATACATAATTAATAACATATAATGTATAATATATAATATTCAATATACAACATAGTTTTAATATAACACATATAATGTGATATAATTCATATGATATTTTAAATAATAATATTGGAACTCTGTTTTTTTCAGACATTTCTGTCTTTTTCCATGTGTTTATATTGCTTTTAATGAAGGAGAAAGGAAATTTTCTTTAGCGTTTCAAGGTACCACTCAGTCTTATTGTCATCGCTGACCTAACTGTATTGTGCAGTTCACAGAAAAAAGAAAATGTTTTTGTATTTTTGTTGACCTCATGCTTTCACAAACTTCATTGCCACTTATCTCTCACACAAACAGGATATATTCTGTCCACTGAAGGCAAAGGAGAAGTGATCACAGCACTGTGAACAACCCAAACTAAATAAAATATTAAGGCAGAAGCCACAGAATCCTTAATCACTCTGTACTGCAAGTATACAAATATACCTGCCTTCCACCTTCACACAGTTAACTAGCCAAGATAAGAAGAACAAACTGCTGAGTCCACAGTAAAACTGGTATCAGAGGAAAATGTATCCTCCACGCCACCTCAAGAGGTCTTCAATAATGAAAATTTTGAGGACTTTTGAAGTGTGTTGAATACCGTTATCCACTGTGACTTGCCTTTTCATAAATACGAAGACAGAACTATCCCTTTGTACAATTTAATTTCTCTTCATGGTTATAATTGTAAAAGCTTGAGCTAGAATTTAATTGGAATCACTGGAACTCAGTAATGCCACTGGTATCTGAACGAAGTATTTTATTACATAAAAGGATGATATATTTTATTATAAAATAATTTTAAATTTAAATATTGCTTACATTCAGTCTCCACTGATTTGGACTTTAAATGCATTTTCTGCAGGGCTTTCTTAAGAACCTAGGAAATGCTGTGTTATTTAACTAGATGTCTGTCTAAAGCCATATTTTAAAAGCAGAGTATGGTTTCAATAGTAATCAGTATGACACAAACCATACCAGGGTTAGAAAGCCCCTTTACAGGCGGGTAATTTACCCTCATAAGGAATTTCCTCTTTGACCACTCAAATGGCTGGCTTGTGCTTTAAAGAACAGTTTCATATTTCTTAAAAAACTATATAAAATATTACTTTGCTCTCAAAAAAAGTTTAATAATCTTTAAAACCTTCTAACTTCTTTGCCTCAGTGGTGCCTTCTGGCAATAAAAATTGCTGATTAATTATGCATTTAGAAAAAAGACCCACTTCTTTTATCTATTTCTGACCAAGGCTCTCCTTAAGTAAATTGCACCACAGGAATCAAGATCTGAGTCTCCTTTCTCTTCTAACTTCTTCATATTGTGCATTGCATTTTCACTGAACACAAAAGATGTAATGCAGTGGGAAAGTAAGCCCCAGTCCAACGATGACAAAAGCATAAATTACAGCCTCAGTCAGAAATGGAAACAAAGATAAAAGAAGTCTTTGCAGGACAAAATCCAGAGACAGCAGCACCATTTATTATTATCTCTAACAATCTAAATGCAGCAGGGAATCCTTTGGGCATGTTACACTACACATCTTACTAACAAGACTCCCCTTTGATACCAACCCCATTTTCAAATATATTTCCTGTGGCCTAACAGCATTATCTTTACCTTGCGTGAAAGTGATATCACTGACCTCATTTTGCTCAGAGAAAATGTAGGACACCCTGATATCTACCCTCCCAAACTTCCTTCAATATAAAAGAGCACTGACAGACAGTAGCCTCATGTCATAGACACACTGTAGCTCCTGAGTCACAGAGGCTGCAGAAGGGCAATCTCTAATTTACCTTCCAGGTCTCTCCATGTAGGAAAAAAAAAAAGGAAAAAAAAAAAAAAGGAGTCATTCCTACACAGTAGTCTTTCCAATTAATTTTCTGATGGGACATTAGTGTAAGAAAACCACAAGATATATGGAAATGAAAATTTCTGTTTAAATGGTCCAGAAATAAAACTAAGTTAATCATTAAAAAGCATAATATATTATGAAAATACATGAATACTTTGAATATCACAAAGTGTAAGGAGAGAAGGAATAGGAAGATTTGAAGTAGGCTGAAACAACCTGTCAGCCCATCAAGGCATAGCTGTTTATATTAATTTTTTTTCTGTTTTCCCCAAGCCCAGAAGCATTTAATTAACACCCCATGTAAAAGACATTGTTTGAAGTCATAGCACTAATAAAATCAATGGCAAAGCTGTCAGCAACTTTGTGAGACACAGGGTTTCACTAGTGGCTCCTCTAGAAGTTGTTCTGAATTAGATTTTTCTTCAATTTCCTATCATTGTTGTTGTTATTGTCATTATTATTATTGCCATAATAATGATAATAATGATAATGATAATAATAATAACAACAACAATTTTTTTCCTGACCAAGACTTGAAAGAATATCTTTTTGTTTTCATTAGGCATGAAAGAAAAGAAATCCAGCGGGGCAGCCCATAAGCATATGTGGAAGGTAAGAACATCTCCTTCATGGAGGTGACCCCATCAAGGACCTCATCAGTGCAAAAGGGATAATAAGCAAAGGGGGAACTGCTAAACAAGAAGACACACAGACATGAAGCCGATGATGGACGAGGGACAGCAGAGACAGCGCCAAGGGTGAAAAGTCTCCAGTCACCAACCGATGGGCCATTGAGAAACTGCGGGCACAGCTTTGGAGAGGAACGGCCTGGGCTTTGTCACTCGTTAGAAGGGGGAAGCAAGAACATGGGGATTTGGGATACAGAGGCGAGTGTCGGAGGGAGCATATAGAGGAAGAGGAAGGGGAGGAGCGAAGGGAGAACAGGCGGGCAGGGTTGTCTATAAGTGTCGGCTGCGTGCAGGCCGTGGCTGGTCTGTCCCAGCCCTGCGCCTCATGTCCCCAGCCCGGCCTGTCTTCTCCTTCAGTCCTGTGGTAGTGTGAGGGACTGAAAGAGTTCATGTCTCAAACCTTGTGGTGGGGCAAGTTCTGCTTAATGACTAACTCCGTGTAACAACGAACTCTGCCTAGCAAGGAAGCCCAGGTGAAAAGCTGCTGATCGGCACCCATCAGCGACGGGAAGGGGAGGGCAGGCCGGAGGGTGCACAGCTCCCTGGTCTGAGGTGCTGTTCTGATGCACTGAGCAGGACAGCTCACCGTGCAGGGAAGGGGAAGTTACTTCCCAAACGACCCCCAAGTCCCAAAGGCTCACAAACAGCTCATGACACCTAATTAGCCTAATGAGTTCGAGTGCCCGCGTGAAGGAGGGGCAAGGACGATAAAAGGACACAAACCAAAACCCCACATGCGCGCGCCCACCGAACCAGACCCCTCGGCTGACTGCACCTATGCTGGACCCAGGACCAGTGAAATCTTTCTCTTTCCCCTTTTGTCTCTCTGTTTTGTTCTCTCTTTCTTTTTCCTTTTCCATAATCCCTCCACCTCATCCCTTTAGACATAAAACTGTTGACCAAGTCTGGGACTAAGAGCGGATCCAGCCGCCCCTGGGCTCCTCTCTGAGAAGGAGTCTGGAAAGCAAGGGGGTCTCCTCTGAACCTCGGGACTCAACAGGAGAGATCTCCTTATTCCCTGAATTGATGTACATGGTTACCATGGGTTACACGGTTCACTGAGGTAATTTCATGCCAACTCCTGTTGTAAGAAACCTGGCCACCTGCTGTTATGCCTCCCCAGTTGAGTTTGCTTCTGCCATGGGTAAAATGTTTAACTGATCGTTTGGTGTCGTTTCACCTTAATTTAGCCGGAGGGAATTCCGAATTTCACACAACTCCCTGGTCTGTCCAGCCCTGGTCGTGACAGGTAGGTCTCCCTGCGCCACCCCATTTCTTATCCTGTGTGGGTGCTGTAGGGATGAGGTGCCAGTTGCTGGGGGTGTGAGTGCATTTGGGGCCAGGCACCACAGTCAGATGAGGGTGGGTGCCCTGGGATGGTGGTGGCAGCAGCTGGAGCCACTGGGGTCTCAGGGACACCAACCAGAGCAGGTAGGGGACTCGGCCTCAGCTGCACGGGGGGACCAGCTGAGTGGGGCGAGTAGAGGGGCTGAGTGCCAGGTGCCTGGTGCTGGTGGCTGGGATGGGAGGCAAGTGTCTGTATTTCCCCTAAACCTGGTACTGGGCAGCGGCACCAGGCAGGCGGTGGGGCTGTGCCAGTATTTGGGAGGACCCATGAGCTTGGGGTGGCTGTGAGACAAACATGTTTGTTGGTGAGCACCAGGAGGGACTTGAATGTGAGTCAGGGACCTGTGGGGCAGGTAGGGGGTCCCAGGATTTGGGCACGGGTACCAGACGGACAGAGGGGCAGTACCAGAACTAAGAGACAGTTGACAGTTGACTGACACAGTGTTTGTGTGAGCGCTGCATCTGTGTGCTGCTGAAGGCAGCACCTTGTCTGTGGCAGTATGTGTAATATCGGATGTGTGTGTTTGCGAGCGTGTGCGTGTCTGTGTATGTGTCTTTGGGATACATGCTCAACTTTGCTACGGTTGAACCTACAAACAGGAAAGTGGCAGCTGTGTCCCCTAGCCTGGGCAGAGACCCTGGGTCTCTGGGCAGGAGGAAACCCTGGTCCTGGAGCTGCTGGAGGCTGCATCTGCTTACAGCATCCCTTAGCACAGGGAAAGGACAAAAAAGATATTGGCTAAAATTATGTTTTTGCTGTTCTTTGAAGAATTTCAACATAAGAAGTATCTATAACAAATTATCTGATAAGCGGAGGAGTTAATAAACATTAATGTGCCATTGCTGTAACCCCTGCTTACCTCTCATTTAATACCTGTCTTGGATACATCATAGCTGCATTGAATTCACAGGTTTCTTCTAACGGCTTTATACCTTAATTTTCCCCCAGAATATTCTAAGCTCTTCCACAGTACTTGTCTTTACCTACTGTGGCTTATGTGGTCTCTGCAGTACTTCAGTTATTTTTACCTTCCTTTGTGTTTCTTAGGTTTTTTTTTTTGGCCTGCCTGCACCATAACAGGGAACACATAATATCCTTCTTTAGAAAGTAAAAAAGTGAAGGCAGACCCCCATACTTTCACTTTGAAGTTTTTATGTATTCATATTTGAATTGTGTTGTAACTGAAAAAGTTGTTAGAACTCAAGAACAAAATCACATGCAGTATGCTTTTCTGTATCTTGAATAAATGTCCTCAATTCAAGGCTGTTTTGTAGATAGTTGAAAAATCACTGTGTTGTGTCCTTTCCACAACATTTAGGCAGACTTAAAATACATAGTAGAAATGTAAGTGACTCATCTGAAGGATATGACTATAAACAAGTAGAGACAATACATGCAGACCATGGTACAAGATGTACCTGTTAGTATTTTCTCTAGGTGATGCTTTAAAAAGCTAGCTATTCACCAGCATGGCCTTGTCTCGATTGAATAACAGAAAAATATCAGGTATCTTACATTAAGATCTCAATCAAGAAACATGACAGGTTTGACATTTAAAATGTGAGTGATGTGACAGTCACAACAAGATACATCTTACAGCTACATCAGTGGATTTATACATTTGCAAGAAGTCTGAATTATGTCTTCATGAGCAGGTGGTGTTTTCAATGTGAAACTCTTCCAAAGCTATCACTCACACGACAAAAAATATATCCTTTCATAGCTGACAGGTTTTATATCAAGTAGTGCTTGAAAGCAGGCAAAGATCTGATAAAACAACATGCAACAGGTCATATCTAGGTAAACATACCTCCAGATGTTTACCATGGTAAACTGTGAAGACTGTGTTTTATCAGTAGACAAAGTGAGGGAGGGTTTTGGTTACTGTTATTTTTATGTCAGCAATATACTTTTCATTTAAGGAAACAAGAAACAAGATATCACTAACTTATGTTTCAGGAGGTTTTTTTTATTTGTCACTAATGGTATACATAGTCTGTGTTCTTATAAATTTTAACCAAATAAAAATGAGCATTTTCTCATGATCAATGAGAAATAAGTAAGGATGTAAGGCCAACTAGTATGAGATGTCTAATTCCAGTAATGCACAGAAGCACCTAAAATGGAACTTGGACATAAATTAAAAATCTAAATACAAAATTTTCACCCAAAAACATGCTCAGCCATTGACTAAGTCCAGAAGTACTTACACACCATATGCACTGTACCACCAATGAGTAGTATATTTCAGCATGCTGTAGTTATTCTATCCTACTGTCAGCTTGGTATATAATTATTGTTCAAAATAAACAGATGATACTCTAAGGACTTCCCAAACACATATTAACTGAAATGTTACATATTCTTACTTTCTCTTGTGTGTGCTCTCAATGTAAAACTGAGTGAGCTAGAGAATTTGAGGAGCTGAAGCAAAAGAGACCTAGAATTTATTTTGATTAAAAATCTATTAAAATCTCTCCAAAACTACAGAGAAGAAGCAGAAGAAGGGACTGAAAATCTACCTAAATGTGTATTATATTGAGAAGGAGATCACTTAAGAAGGGAACCTGTAAATATTGGGAAAGCGTTTTTTTGAGGAATATAAATTAAATACTTTAGAAAGATATAGGGAAAGTCTAAGATGTTTAAGGCCTGGCAAAATGCTTTAAAATGGATAAGGCAAGACTGACAATGTGAATGGGAGAACAGTAATGGAAGTTATATGAGGGTTACTGTATTATAACAGCATCCAAACGGACACCGCAGTTATGTTGTGGAAGAAGTAATCAGATAATATCTTCTGAAAGAAGTGCCACATGACGTAGCAGTTCAGCAACAATTAATTATAACAAACAATTGTCAAGCTGAAGATGACACCATGACAGGAGGATATATATTAAAAAAAAAGAGATATCTGAGAACTCACACAGGTCTTGAAAAAAGGCATGAACAGAGAAGGGCAGATGTATATGGGAAGGAGTCACCTAAGTGCAGGTCTATTAGTCCAGCTGAAATATTATGAGATGCTTTGAAAATAGTTTTGAAAGAATGACACAGACAGAGATAAGTGGGGAAAAAACACCATAAAATTCTGTGTGGCTTTCAAAAATAAAGCTCATGCTAGACTGTAAAAGTTAGTTTATTTTCTAGACAAGAATGAAGTAGTATTAGTCAAACATTTAAGGTGGCTTTTCATGAGAAATTTTAAGTGAAGGCTGTGAATATTGGGATTGGCGCAGGAATGTAAAATGCATAAGACACTATTGAAACTGAGAAACTCGAAACGACTGAGATTTATGTTGGAACACTATCAGGCTAGAAGAAAATATGGAAGTTTTCAAGTATCTATTTTAGGACACAAGTTGCTTAATATTTTCGTGTTACTGACTTAAGATTAACTGTGAGAAGTTAATTTTCTTGATCACATAAGTTTGGGAGATATTATCAAAACAGAGGAAGACTGAAATGTTAAGCAGGAATGCTACAATGAACTTAAAAACTGGAATCATATACTACAGTTTATATACACTAAAGTGTTGTGTGAAAGCATGCAGCTGTGGACTTAAAGCAGTTACTTGGAGATTGTTACGCTGGGTTAACTTTTAGTGCAGAATCTCTCAAACTGGCCTACAAAGAAAGAGGAGAAATAATTGGGTCATATATAAACCTAACATCAGAAATATTTTTTTCATACTTAAGGCATCTATTAACTGATTGGTACTCTGAAGAGTAAAATTTCACGTGCCTGATGCATACATACCTGCCAACATCAAGTGTTCATGTTTACATCATTCACCTAACTATCTAAAACTTCTTTGAATTATAGTCAATTGAAGCTGGGTTATGTCCCAGTGCTGATGTGAATGCTGCACTTTGCAACAATATTCTAGTGCCTGCAAAGTGGAGGGGAAAATAGAGAAAGAGCAGATGTGTGCACCTGTCTCTCTGTGAGTATTATGTTTGATGGACAGTGACTTATCAGCACACCTCCCTGACACTCAGCGTTGCAGTGAATGAACGGACTTTGCTCCTTTCCCTGCTGCAGAAGACTCAGTGGCAGATGAGAAGCCTCCTAAAATGGCATATCCCTTAAGCACTGCTTATTTACCAAGTGCATTTGTTTATTCAGCAGATCTTTCTCCCCCTCTGAAATCATCTTGTGAATATAGTGATGCTGAGGGTAATTAAGAAAAGATACAGATCGATTTCATAGTAGACAAACATATCTTCCAGTGGCTTTCTTGGCACTTTTCTAGGCAATAGGTTAAGGCCTATGAACTCTATCAGTAAGAAGTTTTTATTGATCATGCCAGTCATTTGGAGGTTACTTTGCGCATTTATGGCACATCAATGATATGTTCAGCAGCGGATCTGCAAAGTTACCTCTAGTTTTCCAGAATTAACAGGCTGTGGGTATTATTCTACTTTTCTATTATAAACTCAGATTTCTATAAGGATCATGAGCAGATATATTTATTTTTCTAAAATATTATATGATAGGCATATTATCTAAAATAGGTCATACAATATTATCTCTATTCTACAATTTTCATTATTATAAAGTCAAGTCTATTGATTCTATTAAAGTGAGAATATGATTTTTAGAATTGTGCCCCAACCTAATTATAGTTCTAAAAGGTTTTGTGGATTAAATATATGATTGAATTACCTGAGGGGCCGGGGATGGTGGTCGTGGCGGAAGTATCTATCCAGAGCGACTTAATACAAGGAGACAGAATACAGGGCTAGATGAACCTTTGGTCTGTCTCGTTCCTATGTTTTCATATTCTCATCAACTATGTTTTCTTCTGAATTTAAACACATTATTTCAGAAAACTTCAGCTATGCTTTAATGTAAGTGTTGTATGTCTTTGTACACAATACCAACTTACTAGAGAGTACAGACCAATGTGCCCCCAAAATTCACTACCTACTTAAAAAGATGATCAGGTAATGATGCTGATGAATAAAAGCTGTTCAGTTTGAAATACATGGGCTGCCACATTAGCTGTTCAATCAAAGACAAGAAAATGAAATAACAGCTTGAGTCAATCTCACACTTCACATGATTTTAAATTTTGCATTGAAACTTTTTTTACTGGGAACTTCAGTGGACCTGTCTCCTAAAATTTTCTCTCACTCGCCTCAAAAAAAGAATCCAGAAAAAAATATCATAGACACTTACTGTATTTTTTTTTCCTGTTACAGAAGAGAAAGATCTTTCATATTGTGCTTTTTCATGGCCTTGAGAAAACTTGAGTTAAAAAAAAAGTAGAAGAATCAAAAAGATGTAGCTTTCATTGAAACTCACAAGTAGTTTTGAAATCTTAAGTCAAGTAAACCTCAGTCAATAGCAATTTTCATTACCAATCTGGAGGTCTGCTGCATTTTTCAAAAAGGTTCCTTGACATTCATAAACCTTTTAATATCCTTGACCCCACCATAGAGTATTCTTTTTTGCTAAGAAATGTGTTTACTTTTGAAATATTAAAGAAAGAAGGCCTATCAACCCCTGCTCCCAAACATTTTAATAGATTTCTGTCTTCCATCTTTATTCTGTCCATTGGGAATGGGAAGATACATAGCATTTAACATCCTACCAACACTGACAACTGATGTAAAACGCTAGAAGGATTCAGTGCAAATCAATGGGCACAAGCAGCGTTTCAGGCCTACATACCATGCTGAGATGTAAGCCAAGCCAGAAGTATAGATGTGTGTTTCGTGGTTATTTCCTTTAACATGTGTGAATATGTATGTGTATACATGAGAGAGATAAAGCAAAGGGAATGTGTACTCTGAAAATATTTTATTAACTGGGAACTCTTTTTCAGTACTGAAGAAATAACTTCATATATAAATGCACTTTTTTCCATGATGCAGTTTTTTCGATCTTCTAAAAACCTGTTAATAATAATTATCATTTATATTAGAATAACATTTCCTTCCTTCCTTTATTTCCTTATAATTTTAGAACACTCATCATGTCCAACCCTTCCTACTGATGTATAATTTTTGTAAAAACCAAGATAGCAATAAAACTGCGATTACATAGCTAAATGATTTGTCTCTAGCACCCAAAAGACATACTTTTTAATGACTGACTGCTTCACTGGTTTCTATTTGAGGAGTGCAGGTAGAACTCTGTGGTTCAGAAGAAAATCTCTGCCTAAGAAAAATGCATAATCTGATTTACTGAAGAAATTCCTCAAAAAAAGGGCATTTTCAAAAGGACATATATATTTTTCCATATTTGAGGTATCAGATGCTGTCAGTAACAAAAATGGGGTTGAGTAGATCGTGTGTGCAAAATAACCTAAAGGTACATTATTGCATTGCTGTCATCAACACCATCTACTTTCATCCTAGATGTTCATTAACCTGGCAGCAGACCAGCTAACTTGTTATAGCTGCTGTGAAGATACAGTGTCCGATATAATTAATTACATCTCTCCCCTTTTCTTTCATACTCACAGCAAAAAGACTAATGATGTCCTGTTTTCCCAGAGTTATCATCTACAGTTTTGTCAATGATAGATTGCATATAAGTGCTATTGTCAAACAGCCCAGGAATGAATTACAAGTTAATTGCAGAGATATCATATCCAAAAGCTACATATTTGTTAAAAAGGTGGGGGTAGGTATGCCTTTTGAGACCTGGCTCTTTAATTAAAAGAAGACCCTAATAAACAAAGGAGCCAAGTCTGCATCAGTTATTCTGACAGGAATGAAAGTTTGGGAACACAGCAAGCAGAGACTATTTCTCCATACCAAGGAGCTAATGTGAGGATCAAAATCTCATCTAATGGAACGATTTTCATTGTGGAAGTGTTAGTCTTTTTAATAAAAGCAAACTTCAGACTCTCCTTTCTAAGGCATGTACAAATTGCCTGTTTAAAATAACACGCTAAAATATGTTATTAAACGTCTCACCTGAATCTGACTGTTTACCTGTTATACAGCCAATATTAAAACAAATCTTATCCTTTAAAATTTTTTTGCTATGCTCATATGAGGTTCCTGGTCTTTTCATTTCCCACACGCTCCCCCTGAATAGACTCCTCAAACAGAGTTTTGTGTTTTTGTGAGACAGACATAAGTAACTCTTGCTCTCCTCTTCTAATGAAACACTTCTTGGTATCAGGTAGGAAGCTAGGACATGAATGAAAGATGGTTCTTTTGCCTTTAATTAGCTTGTTAATACAATAGTAGATAGTGAATGCATCTGTTGATATATTTAAAAATATTCATTTTAGAAGTTTTTCTGGACTCCTAAATAGCAATCATCCTCATTTTTAAGTATTACCCACAGTTTCCACCCATATTGCAGTAGAATATTGTGCTGAAGCTTGGATATGAGTGTGAGGAACTCCCTAGTGAATATTAATCTTGAAATCAAAATTCTTAGCCAAATGATACAAAATCATTAGTAGTATTAGCATAATAAATAGTCAAGGTTATGGAATTTGACACCCGGAATAGAGTCAATTTAATGTTTAATTATTCATTCAAATGACTTTCATTTATTTATGCTAAATGCATTTTTGGATTAAAAATATATGAGATTTTTATGAAAGGAATCAAATTTTATCCCAGTTTTTAAGTGTTTCTGTAGTTTAAACTAGAACATAATTAGCTATGAGCAGGGGGGAAAGGGAGCCTGTTTTGCTGCATAATAGTTTAAGAATTAATGGATGGAAAATATGTGGAATGTTCAAAAAAAAGAACCCCAAAACACTTGCAAAAGAATATTACTTGAAGCTAATTTAAGTCTAATCTAACTGAAGTTAATGATTACTTAATTCTTGAGAAACATTTAAGTGGGCATCGGGTTCAGAGGATTTTGGCCTGAGTTTTCCAGTACACAACAGTTGAATGCTAGACCAGAAATACTGTGGTTGGCTTGAGTATCTACTAGATCTGGGCCTTGATGAACATCCATTTCTTATTTGATGATGAGGTAAGATTCAAGAATGCCTCTGTCTCCCTTCCTCCTGCATGTCCTCTTCTTCTCTTTAAAGGAAATGGGGTAGGGCACTACAGGGCCTTGGGTAACACCATATAGACCATTGCAACCCTGGGACTACACACCACCTTTTCATCTTTCAGTGAGAGCAGTAGGAGCCCACATTGTCTTCTGCTGAAAGTTTAAAACCACTTCTTTACAGCAGGGCTTTCTCCTCATGGCACTAATTTCCATGGCATGAGGTCAGTCCCCAAAATAATAAAGCTCAGCCATTGCCAAAGTAAAGGGTTCAGTATCCAAGGAAAACTCCTTCATCGTTTCAGTCAGAAGACTGTAACTCCCCGCACTTCAGCCCCTCTGAATCTTCTCTCAGGATGACCACAGAACCCCTCAGGGAAAAGAAAAATTTGCCCAAATACCACTGAAGGACACTTCAGACATCTTTGAACAATCTTTCTGACTCTCTGCAAGCTCAGGCCCATCTTAGTACACTGGATGTCCTTCAGACTTTCTTTTTTGAGGATATACATGGCCATTAAAACTGTTAGAAATATTTGAACATTACATGCTTGCAGGATTTCAGATGCTGTAGCCCAAAGGGCTTACCTGTAATGGCTGCAGCTAAAGCCATCTTTTCTCATGACATCGTACCTATTTAAAAGATGATTCCTACTACATTTTTCTACCTTTGACTAAGAGTATCAGGATCTAGAAAGTATGCTTCTCTTTTTAGCCATATATCATACCTCTCTCTGCTAGAGGAGTCCTTTCTATTGCAATGTCTCAACTACATATATTTTTCTTTCCTGCTCCATCCAACGTGGAGGAGCCTTCCTATGTATCTCACAGCTGCATCAATCCACAGTTGATAATTTTTCACATATTTAGTATGCTAAAAAGTACCACACCCTTTACCTAATCTTCAACATTCCAATGTTACTTCTACATATCATTTGTCTACAAGGTGTTACAGACTTTAATGTCTTTCATTTTAAAAACCAAACAAAGAAAACCCGAGGAATATGTCTAGTGTTTCAGTTATTTGAAAGATGCCATATACTAAAGAGAGAAAAGTTTAGGATTTAACTTACTGCTCTAATATGTGGTGGGGTTTTTTCGAACTAGCATTTCTCATATGCTTAGATCATCATAGCAACTATAATATTATCAACGTACTGAGAAATGCATTCAGAAAACTTTCAAGCAGTAAACAACTGTTTCACATTTATCAACAAATTGATTCAATTTATTCAACATTTATTAAAACAAAGAAAATATTATTTTACCATGATCACCCTCATTTTAGAAGGTACTATGGTTGTGTACAACGGCGGTTTGAGAAACTTCACAGTCAAAGTATGTACGTATTCATAGTCATGTATTCAGAGCATATGGTAAGTCCTGAAAAAGACAAGTTTAGTCGATACCACTCGAAAAAACATATGGAACTCGTCACAATCCCTCACCTGCCATAATTTATTGCACCAGTAAGTAATCATACTAAGCCACTGAGAAATCAGTTAATTATTAGATGGGTACTTTTAAAATTTTGTATCATAAAGACATTTAACAACAAAATCTAGTTTTCTAATGAAATGTCCTTAATTAAATAATGTAGTATTTTATTTGTCTTTTTTTTACAAGGAAGGTGATTTTTTTTGTAGTTTATTACTTCTTTTGTAAAAATGTAAAATTTTTCTTTTTCTGAACAAATAAGTTCATAGGATTTTTTTATGTTTTCTTCTTTTTCAGTAGGCAATGGAAATTATTTTTGTTATATTTTGCTATCTAGAAACAAACAATTCTGTTGAATTGTTTTATAAGTCTTTAAAGAAGCAAAAAGTATATTTTACCAGAGCCTTGCCTGGAGAATTGTTTTTTTTTTTCTCATCAGTTCCTGAGTTACTACACATGAGATTTACAATTTCAATATAGTTATGCAACAGCAGAGTGTGTCTGCTAAACAAGACAAGCCACATTAGTAAAGTCCATAGTAGGCACCACTAAATACTATAGCATAACGAGATAATCAACATCTAGCTGTTTTCACAATAACTTTATACAGTAATTGCACAATAAAGTAATGTTTACCTTTCAGAATCTGATACTTGTTTTAAAGCAGCTATTCAGTAAGTCTTTCTGTTGTTGCACCACATGCACTTAATATATTCAGTCTTTCAGGTCAAGCAGTAAAGGCTCTTCTTTTCAACCAAAGTGAAAGACAAATGCATGCTTACTGCTTCCATATCCCTATGTATGTATTGCATATAAACCAATGTTTTACATTAAGTCCAGAAATCAAAAGTATGGCTTTTTCCATTCTAAGGCAGTCTTTCTCTATTTCTATGGTCCTCGCATGGTGTCCTTCTGATTTCAGATTCTTTGTGGTGCTGACTATGCATTACTTTTCTGTGGATCCAGGAGAAAATTCTGAATTATTACACAGACCTTCTTTACAGCGTTATGAAAATTTTACATCTTTTTCTAGCCTTTAGGAAATGGTACAGTCACTTACCAATTCAGACTGACAAATCCTTGTCAGCATTTCCTGTATATGCAATGGCTAAATTCACCTAGAAAGTTATCTTGTCACACTATGTTCTCATAGCTGATGAAAGAAATTACAGCCTGCTGAAAGCCCAGGAGAAAGGACGTAAAATTGGCAGCACAAAATCATCTCTCTGCCTTTTTCTGTGTGATAACCAAACCATATATAGTTGAGCATAGGATGCTCAGTTAATTTCAGATATGTTGAAGTGACATGGCAACACTTAAACACTTTAAGATACCAGAAGTGAAAGTCCTGACATTAGCAATAAGGCAGGTAGAGAGGCAACAATAGCTAAAGTGTAGCTGAGGGAGGCTGACCACCACCTAGTTCAATTTTCTGATGCCAGAGTCACCTTAGGGACATTTATTAATGTTAATGAAGTTAACATGGCTAGTAAATTCTTCTGTGGTTGACAAAGTAAATGTTTAAAGACCATTGGAAGTCTAACTTATAAGTGGTAGAATTCCTATTTACTCGCACATGTGTATGAGCATGGCGGAAGAAATAAAATACAGAAGCCGAATGTATGATGTTGTCCTGGGTTTGGCTGGGATAGAGTTAATTTTCACGGGAAACTAGGAGGGGGCACAGCCAGGACAGATGACCCGAACCAGCCAAGGGGATATTCCATACCATGTGATGTCATGCTCAGTATATAAGTGGGGAGCGGGCTGGGGGAGCGGAGTGGTATCGCAGCAGGGGAAGTGGCGGAGCATCAGGTTTTGGGTGGTGAGCGATTGCATTGTGCGGCTCTCACTTTGTATTTTTTTTTTATTAGTACTATTGTTATTATTGTAACTTCTCTCCTTGTGTTGTCCCAGTACATTGTCCTTATTGAGGTTCTGCCTTCTTTTTTTTCCTCCTTTCTGATTCTCCTCCCTATCCCACCCAGGGGGAAGAGTGAGCGAGCAAGCAGCCTCCTGCTGTTTTGTTGCCAGCTGGGCTTAAACCAGGACAGATGTCACAGCCATTTTTGAAACAATTGTAACTAGCTAACTGAAGAAAATAAAATTTAAAAGTAATTTAGGGAAGAATAATTCTTAGTCTATGATCAGCAACAGCGAGCCATTACTATAGACCCATAGTGCCTCTTCTCCTCCCCTCACCCAACACCTACTTCAGCAATTAATAATTTGCACAGCTTCTTCCACATTCAGTTAGCTGCTTTTATTCAGAGTCCCAGTGATAAGATCTTACTCTACATCCATCTGTCTTTCTTAGTTGTATGCCAGGGCATCAATAGAATAATACTGAGAAAAAGAGAGCAACAATGTCCTGCCTTTCAGTCCTGGTAACCGTTCTGGTGATCTTTTGGTTGCCAGATAAACATCCTTTAGGCAAAGTCCAATTCACGCTCTTCAACTCTATACTTGAACAGTGCTGATGAAGTTTCTGCGTGAATAATCTTCTAAAATTCAATGAATTTTCTCCTGCAGATTTGAAAATTGAGATTTTATTTAGAGTTTCATATCTTGGTTAAATGAGGGCAGACTTCCTGAAGAACAGTAAAAATGATATCATGCTACCTTGACAGCATGATGACCATCTGTCATTAAACCATAAATTTTGCTCTTGTTGAACTTTGTAGTGAAAAAATTCAAATATTTTTTTCAAATGTACAAACCATTTATTTTCCACAATTTCAGGCTGCATTATTCTAATAAAAACTTAAAAGACAAAGTTCATGTGGTAGCAGTTCAGTTTAAGACTGATTCCTGGCATTAAACATTTTTCAATTTTTAAAGATTAGCTGAAATATAAAGAATGAAAATTTGGTCTTTTTATAGGAAATTTCAGGAATCATTAATAGCAGAGAGTATTACCACCTAAAATGTATATTCCTCCAGCTAAGTTACAAAAATACTGCTTTGTGTTTATTCCAGCCATTTGGTGTCCTGGGTTGATTTCACTCATTTCTGAAGAAAAGAGAGAGAGAGGGGAACCGAGTATGGAAATTGTGTGAGGATTAATGGGAAGAATTGGTGATACAAGATGCATTAGAAAAGAAGGAAAATAAGAGAAGTAAGGAAGAAATATAATGATGCTAAGATGAAGTGGCAAAACAAAGTGGGGACTGAAAAAGGCAACATTTGCAGAAATAAAATTACATAGGGCATAATTTCATTATCTAACTTTTTTTTTCCTTTGGCAGTTGACAAAAAACCCTGCCAGATTAGAAATAAATAAACCTCAGGGTATGATAGAAAATCAAAAGCAAGATGAACAAGAGATGAACTGTGATAGGTATTTGTCTAAAATTATCATGCAGTTATCGTCTGCTTTGTCTTCCAGATTTGTCTCTAATGACAGTTCTCAGTTTCCACACTATATAACTAGCTTGTGCCCCAGGCATGAAATTCTTACTGGCTTTTATTTGGTGAATTTGCCTTTCTTTGATATGTGTGATTCTTTCAGGTCTTCTGAAACCAATATTCTACTTTACTAATAGTTTGAATGCAATGTACTCATAAAATACTACAATATGCATTCTTATTTTTCTGTTTTTCTCCAGAGGTCTCAGTATAACAGATGAACCATTGTGTACCAACAAGAATATTCAATTAGTAATACAAATAATATGGTGACATTAAAACTTTACTTCATTGTTTGGATTTTTTAATCTTAAAACAGGTAATACTTGGGTTGCACTAGGCAGCATTAACTTAGAACTTGTATAGAAGCATTACAGATAATTTTCAGAAGAGCAATTCTTTCCAACAAGATGGGGACAGGCTCACAGAATATGAGACATAAGGGTGTTACTAATTGTAGTGTAATTACCATTGAATTGATGAACCTTTCCTCTCTGCTGTATTGTAGGACCCAATTGTCCCTTCAGCACATGCACGTCTAGAAGGGAAGAGACAGAAAAGAAGTATCTGTGAAGGTTTCATCAGAGAGGTCTCCTGATCATTATTCTGTTTTTTCTCATAGTAAATAGAAGCTAAAAGAAACTTTTCACCCACAGGGTCCCTTGAAGCATTATAAAGATGCCAGAGAAGTTTTGTGAAAGCCTTTACTTTCATTGGGTCTGGAAGCCATCAATCTTTCTCCAATGGTGTGGTTTGAATAAATTTATAATGCAAAGGCGTTGATGTCTGTACTTATATCTGTACTTATATATTTTCCTTCAAAGAAAAGATCTAGGTTCCTGTAATCTCAGCATGATACTATAAGACAGGAGAAAGGCAAAGAACAGGGCATATCGTCATCCCAGCATTCTTTCTGTTAAATCAGTCTTCCTGGCTACTAAAGGCTCAACAGAAGTGCATCTTGGGCTAAAATCAAGGCTGTGCACGCAACTCCTTCATTAACTTTAACAGCCTGAGATGATTACAAATTGCCCATCTCTGATGTTAGTAGCTCAAAACCTGTAACCTGCAAAATTGATGCCACACAAGTATTTGGGAAGATACTAACATTTTCCAATGTAGACTCATGTGAAGGAAACCAGAATGACTTGGGCTGAGGCAGGGTTAATTAAACACAAAGCCATCTAACATCTCAAATGCTGTATAAAGGCAAACTACAGAAGCGAAATGGATTTCTCTGGTTTGATATGACTAGCACCCTATCTGCAAGGACATTAAGGAATCAGAAAAATATGTTTTAGCATGCATCCCGGTGAGACATCTGTTTCAGTGTCTCTATGTCAATGCAACGATGTGAAATTTTTTTACTTCTTGTGTTTATTACCTCACCATCTAGACCATCGTCTAGACTAAAGGACTTTTACTTCTAGTCTTTCACATCTTGAAGATGAAAATAAAAAAAATAAATCGTATTTAAGCAGCAAGTACATAGACATTTCTTCTGGGACAATAACTATGTAACTTTCAGGCAGGAAAGAAGGAAGTTAGGCTGCTGCTAGATGCATAAAGTACTTTTCTGAGCTTCTAAATTGTTCTTTTTTAACGTTGTTCTTGGAGCACAGAGAGAAGTTAATGTTGGTCAAAAAACAAGGAGAGAGAATGCACATTTTTTATGTGTAGAGAGAGTCCACAGTCACTACCTAAAGTCTGGTTCTGATAGGTCCTGTGAGAAAAAAGAAACAAGTGCATTTCTGCCATATATTTACATATAAAAGGAATTAAATTTCTATTCACTGATTTTATGGTTGCAATAAAATCTTTTTCTTATAAGAAGCAGAATACAAAACAATAGTAAAAATAAATACTCTGAAAGGAAACATGTTTGAAGTTTTTATGAAGTGAAACAGAAAACAAATGTTGTCTGATTTAAATGTTAATCACAGTTACTTCCCAAACATAAAAGTCATCGCTATCAAAAAGCACAACATAAAAGCCCGGAAATAATCTCTCAAAACACAACAGCCAAGTCTCTAAACTACTAATAAATAAGGTTTTCCATGCTTCATATGTAGTCTTACATGATGATACACTTACATAAATGTGTTGCTTTTTAAACACATAGCGTATGACTAGATATTGACCAACTCAATTCAAATTCCTAAATAAATAAAAAACCACAAAATGTGTTTCTGTAGGGTACACAGTCTTGAACTTTGACTTTAACTATCACATTTTAAGGTGATTTGATTTCATGATATCTCATCCTCCTTTTTTAATGATGTCACTATCACAGTTTTTTTTAATAGACTTGCATTTCATCTTAATACATCTTTTAACTTCCATTGTAAATCCTGCAACTGAAGTGAATAGATGTGTGTTTTACTGGTTTTTAATCTGCTATGCTTTCATTTGTTTTGATTTTGAACTTATGGTCTCTATATGTTGAGTAAGTAAATACAGTTTCCTTATTTATTCACTCACTAGTTTTCTGAATTCCAGACCTTATTTGAAATAGATTTCTCCGTTGTTGTAAGCAAATTGCCAGTTGTCCAAGCACATTGAAAGTTCTTACTGAAAATTATTTTTAAGCACATGTGAATAGACGAGAATTTCACAGTTCAGTAGATGAAGTTGTGAAAGCCTTATCTACATTAATTTCTCTACTGAATCCTGCGTATTCAACAGCAGAGATTGGAGGCTATTCTATTAATTTATTCTGAAATCCGAATCTCCCAGTGCTTTGAGATAGAGTAGTAGAATTTCTTCATGGACTAAACTCCTCAAAAATGACCAATGTCATTTAATTCTTCTCTCAGAACAAACAGTTTTTAACAGAAGATGAACTGAACTAGATTTTTAAAATTATGTCTCTCAAAGTTATTAGGTCAGTTTAGAAATAAAGTTTTATTTAGAACAGCTCTCCTCCTGCTCACTCTGTCCTTTAGAACAGGCTAATGCTTCCAGGATCCATTTCATTCAACTCTGTGGTATTCTGAATGGCAGCAAACCCCTCACACTCCTCTCCTAAGAAGTTCTTAGGAAGGGACTTCCTTCCACAGCATCCAAGGCACAGCTGTCTGTTTTTTACAGCTTTCAGCAATCTCTTAATCTTTCCGAATGAATTCTCAGCCCTTTACTGTGGTTTTCCCTCTTCTTTTCTACCTGCCACTCTTCAAATCTTTCTGTGAGCATAATCCTTTGCTATTCGAGGAATCACACAGTCTGTCCGCCCATCTTTCAAAGGGAAACCAAATTACTACATTGATCTTCTTCAAGGAGCATCTCTCAAAACCGAAAAATTACTACGCATCCAGATTGCGACTTGAACATAAATTCACATCTTAGTTGAAACTGGTAAATGCATTGATCTAAAACCCAGAAGTTTTATTTCGCAGGAATTTTGTTTTCCAGTGTTTGTTTTGCAATTGGTAAAAAAAAATCTTGCCTTACTTAACCTTTATAGATACTCATGAGAATACATTTACAGGGTATAAATTGGTATAAGCATGTAATCAGTTATAATAACTAAATGTCTTGTATCCTCTCTTCATCTTTCTATAATATAGAAGGCATTTGACCCCAAGGGCTAGATATCGCATGCTTATGCCCTAAATGACTTCATATACAACTGAAACATGTTACCTTGCCTAAGGTGAAGGACTTAGATCTGGTGTGGTGTAAGAGAAGAAACTGATTAAGTCTTGCTAATGTCCTATATTTTTTCTGATTAAATGTTTCCACCATATGTAAATTGTGAGACTCTTTATAGCACAAGATGTGAGTCTCTCCAAGTTAAAAAAACCCAAACCCTAGTACTTGTGCAAAATATTCCATCATTAGTATAACTGTCACTGAAATGACCTTAATCTCCACTGAATTCATAACAACTGATTAATAGAGGTTGGTCACTTACCAAAACTTAAATAAAATCTGGAAAACATGTTATAAAGACAAATTATCTTTTGAGGAGTCTACCTGCAGCTAGACTATACATCATGTAAAAACCACAAAAATACCCGTATTTTTTCCAAAGTAATTCCCCATAAATGTAAAAAAAAGCCATATTCCATTATAACATTATTCATTAATGACAAGAGAATAAAATTTATTTTCATATTTTAATCTCTTGCTGTAAACCATGAGAACAATCTGATGTGAAACCATCATTACCGCAGTTTCATTTAATACATGATCATAAAAATATGATTTTCTCATGATGTCTTTTTCCCACCACATTCTAAGATATTCAGTGAGGATGAAAATTCCCTTTTTGCTTGTCAGATAAAGAAAATACATTTTAATCTTTTTTTTTTCTATTACAATGAGAGTTAATGATGCATATTCCACCTCCCAGTGTTTGTCACATACACACTTTTATACAAATTTAGTGCAAATCTTCAAGCCTGACCTCCGTCTTACACTGAATCTTCCAGTACAGAACAAAAAAAGCCATAAATACCATAAATAACTTTTTGTTAATGTGAAAGCTAATTTCCCCATTAATGTGAAGAAATGTGATGCTATATCATTTAAGACATTTATGAAAATACATTAAAGAAAAATAGAAATTATTAATATGCTTATCTTCCAAACGAATGCTCACACAAATATTTTTCAGGACAACTAAAACATTCACATTGCTGAAACTAGTATTCAAACAAAAATGAAAAGAGGGGAAGAGTCTGATGTTTATGAGTTACATCAAGCACAAATGAATGTAAGGTCAGACTGTTTCCCCATTACCTTTAGCATCTTGAAGAAGCTCAGAGTAACATTTGAAAAGAGACACAGCTCTCTGTACACTGGCAGCTTGTGACAATGGTTGGACAGCTTCATAGTGATTTCCTAAACCTTTAGGAGTAAAAATACTAGAAATAGATCAGTACTTTTTGGAGGAAAAACGAAACAATGCAAAGTAAAATGTCCTCAGGAATGGAGTGTCCAAGGGTTGTTAGATAACTCAGAGTCAGCTTTATCTGAAAAAAAAACCCAAAACCCAAACAAACCAAAACCCAAACTAAAAAACCCTTAGCTGGAAAATGTTGAACTTTAATAAGGTAATGGAACAAAGTTCTAAAACAACAAAACAAAACCTCATTAAGGTTCTATATAAATGCTTTTTTTCTTTCTTTCTTTTCTTTTTTGAGTATATCAGGTGGCTTATGAGTCTGACTAATTAACCTCTACATGTTTTACAAGTTCTGGAGGGTTTTTGGGGGGCTTTCTTTCAGGGTTTTGGGTGGGGTTTTTTAGTTATATCTTTCTCTTTAACTGTGAATTGGCCAATGGAATAACAGCACATGTCTCTCTAGGTTATCTTTAGTCCAAGAAAAACAAAGTCTTTCTTTTCCATCCTGTATATCCCAAACAAGTTTTTTCTTGTTTGTGTGTGTGTGTTTAAAATTCATATTAGAAACAGAAATTTCGTGATACATATAAACAAGTTTCTTTGTAGAAAAAATCTTCCTGACCCTCTGTGTTGGTATTGATTTGAACTTGCTGTTTGCATAATACATTAAATGTAAGCAAAAGAAGCAAATTATGTACCGTAAATAACTTGTCAAATCATATCCTGTAAAGTATTACCAAGCAGTCTTGATACAGACTGATGAATCAACAAAGAATTTTCAAAGAAATCCCAGGCTCTATTTACTTATGGTAAAGAAATTAATGAATAAAACATAAAATAAAAGATCAATCCCCAACTGAATATTTCTCCTTGCCCAGAACAGAAATTTGATTAGCTGTAACTTTCAGAGATGCAAGAAACTTAAAGCTGCAGTTTTCTGAATAATTAAAGACTACATTTAAACTGTAACACTGCTTATATTAACAGGCATTGGAAAATATCAAAATTATCGAAGATGTTTTATTAAATATTTCACTTTTTCTACCAGAAATAAATGTGTTGTTAGATGCAGCTTTGTACTACAAGCAAACTTATAAACATGTTTTATACATTAATAAAAAACAAAGAGGGAGAAAATGGTAAAACTGCTGGCTGCACTGCACCTACCACCTGTAATCTAGGAACATGCTAAGCTCTCTAGGACTGACTGTCCTGCCCCTTATAATTCTGATTTGTAATCAGAATAACTCACCTAAGGTCAGAGAAACTGTGGAAGGTTAAGGTACCTCCATATTTATCCAATATGTATTTGATTAGACCTTCTAAGGAAGATTTGAAAACAAAAATAAGCTTCCCCATGGTATTTTATTTCCCATCATAATAGGAAAAGGAACTGGAAGCTGAAAGCAAGCCAAAGTGAAGTAATAAAATGACACTATAAATACAGACTTAAATATTGTCCATATTTTCTATAGATTTTGAGCAAAGTTTTGTTAACGCAAAACTCACTCTAGATAATAAGATTGTTGTTTGGCCTTTTGATGTGAATCAGGAGGGTACCTACAGGAGGTTATTTTTGTTAATCAAAACAGAAAGTCATTCCTAGTGATACAAAGTGGGCTGGAGTAATTTTTTAGGCCATTTCTTTTTAACTGACTTTTAGCATTGAAACACTTCTCTGGGCAATTGTGCCAATGTGGCAGGTATCTTATGGCTCTCAGAATTCAGGCATGCTACCTGATCTCTCACTGCATGCCGACACAAATCTGTAATTGTACACCATCATAAGACTAGATGTGCCACCCCTAGCCGCTTGTGGTGGCAGCTTTCTTCTTGACACATGTAGATATAATGACAATCCACTATGTTAAACTTTGTGAGGTCAAGAAAAGTATTCTGGGAGTAACATACCTTGTAAGGTGCCCTGGCTCATGGATTTATCACACCTTTTGGCATTATCCATCTGTTACTTAGTTACATAAACCCCCACACTTAATCCATGCTCAGTCTCCTCATTTTTTTTTTTTCTGTGATTTAGGCGTGTTTTGTGAGTACTCATTGGAAGCTTCTCTGACAGCACAGGTACTGCTGGGTGCATTTGTCTGCATACCCGAATTTCCTGGTAACTAAATGACTCCCAGCTGATTTCCCAACGCTCCGCTCAGGAGCAAAATTTGTTTATTTATTTTTCCTTTCTATCTATGTTTTGTCCTAGAGGTGCAGTATAAGCGAGGAACATTTTTATTTTTTACTAACTTAACGAAACTGCTACAGATTCCAAACAGCAACATATACCCACAAAACCATGTTGATTTATCGACAGAAGTTTCCTTTAGCTGTCATGAAAGCAATATCATGCTGTGACCAATCACCAAAACCCTACAATGGAAGAAGACTTGGAGGACATGGACATAGGCAATGTTCTCGTGATGCCCAGGGAAGAGAGTACAGGGAATGACCACAGCTGTTGTGAAGAAAACTGAACTTAACACAAAAGAGACCAGAGGGTGGCCTTTGTTTTAGACAAACTGTTGAGCTGATCAACTGATCCTGTAAATGACCCTCCCTGAAAAAAGGTGTGAATGTCTTTCTGAGCCAGCCAGACCAGCATGGGGGAAGCGTGTTTGTGGCTCAGCCCAACACAGAGTATAAAAACTGAGCAACCAACAGAATAAACTTTGAAAACAGCAACTGGATTGAGCTGGCTTCAACCCACGTGCTCCTGCCCAGTGACTGAGGGTGATCGGAGTCGAAACAGTGTATAGAGACTGATGATGGGGATCATGTTTGTAATGTGTTCCAACTGTATACTGCAATTGCTATATTTTGCTTGCATTGTGACTTCAGTACATTGCTGCATACTCTGCTAAATCAAAATCCAATGCAATGTCCAGTATCTTCAAATAAGTAAATTTGGTATTAAAACACTAAACTTTCCTTGTGTAGAGTATCTGGAAAAGCCTGGTCAGAAAGTATTGGACTCTGACACAGGACTGAAACATTTGACAGATTTGTTGGCTGCAGTGTAGGAGGTCTAATTACAGGACTAATCTTCTCCTGAGGTTGCTGCGTATTAGTTTGCTTTGAAAAGGTCATAAGATGTGTTCGGCTGGCAATAAGTAGTATGATATTTTCAATGATCCCCTGGTAAAACTCTCTGTATGAGGTTCTTATTTTTAAAGTTCTGGATTCTGTTACGTCCCATCAGATTGGATTAAACTGTATCTGTATTTCCATTTCTCAATTTCACAGTTTCTTAAAAACTACTGGCCTGATCTTGCTCATCTTCTTTTTGCCAGCATTCATATCTACATGATCTTGCTCATCTTCTTTTTGCCAGCATTCATATCTACATATCTGTATTTATTGCTGATGTTTATAGAATGTATTTTTTTCTGCTCTTTGGTTAATTTTTTTTTTAAAGGTTGTATATATGATTTTTTTTACATTTTCAGAATAGCTATTCTCCTGGTTGAGACTCACTTTTTGAATGAAAAAAGTAATAATGATTTCATTGACTTTGATGTTGAAGAATCTGGCTCAATTTCCTATTCACAAGGAGTATTAATGTCTTGGCAGAAATGACTAGGCCAGCTCTGCAGCTCAGAGCCAATACATTAATACAGAGCGATAATCACATCGAGCCAGGATCTCTGCCTTGCCAGTTAGAAAATGCAGTACAGGATCTGAGCCCAGGTGGACAGTGCCCAAAAATGCCACCTGTTGGCTTCACTAATTTTTGGCTGTTCTACAAGCTCCTAATACAAACTGGAACACACTGGCTGATCCCTCCATTGCCATTGCTCTATCTTGACATATTCCAATTCCAGGGAATAGGACAGGAGTCTAGGTGTGTCTATAGCAGCTTTGTTCTGTCTTTCAAGAAGGCAAATTCTGTGGAAAGTTGCCCTGCGAAAAAAGGAAAGGAGCAGATTATGCATATTACATTATTGAGTTACATGATACCAAAGATTTTTAGGTTTTTCAGGATGTTGGGGGGTTTATTACCACCCCCACCTCTGAAAATCCAAAAAGACTAGAAACCTGTTATTTATAGTGAAAAGGCTATTTATGTTATTATATCCTGATTAGTTAATTTGATTCAAAGGTTTGATTTTATTCCTGAGAAATTTCTTCTTTATTCCTAGAAATTAGTCTGCAACCCACCTTGTTGTATGTAGTACACAGACATGCTACTAGTATGACCTGGTTTCATACTTTTTCATCTGTTGATGTCCATGGATTTTTTTTGTGGTAGCAATATTCATAACTCAACCCCTCCCCCCCAAAAAAAGAAAAAAAAGAAAGAGGCATATGTGTGATCAGCACAAAGTCACTTAAAATAAGCCAACAGCTAAACTATCTGGGACTAGAATGCAAACAATTAACCCCAGTATAGCTAGACATTCTATCAGAGCAACCTAATTTTACAAGGACATTTCTATAACCATATTACGTGATCTATTCTGAAAGATGTATGAAGCAAAAAATCAGACAGTTCACAGTAACGGCTAGTTATTCTTCCAAAACTGAAACAACAGTAAACCATAATAACAGGGTTTTATAAGAACCAGGTTGCATGGAGATTTTTTTTAAATAACGAAGTTCAGAAACTATTTGAAGTGTCTTCTAAAAGAACTTACATTTTTTTACAGATACTTTTGTGAAGCAAGTAACCTGTATGTATTAGCTCTCCATGCAGATACAGGTTTGTGGGCATCAGAACACATGAGGATAAATAAATGATAGACAGACAGACTTCCTGTGTTCTGGGATACAAGTGCATAACAAGGTAGTTTAATTGCCCAGAGACACCTGAAAGTGTTGTTTTCAAAGTAGGGTGAAGCAAATGCGACTGGGATTGTAATTCAGGAAGTGGAGTCATAAATTAAAAAAAAATCCTCCACCACCACAAACATTTGGGAACGGCTGCTGATCCAGATGTAATGTTGAACAGTAGTACTGTGTATCACATACTTCTACTAGCTCTCTTGGAAAACAGGCAGTTTCCACGCATCTGCAGTTTGAGAACTAACCTAGTTTGGGCAGGACTAGACAATGATGATACACAGAAAAACAGACAATTCTGAGGTCTTTTTGTCTAAGCAGTACTAGATTGTTTTGAGTGTTCCTTAAGGTCTATGCTCTTCATTCTGCCAATTTATATCAGATTTCCTATTAGCTGGAAGCTGAAGAGGTGATAAGTTGGCCCTGGCTCTAGAGCTGTTGATGATAATTGGTATTTTCAGCATGCATTCTCTGCTTGGTCTGTGTAGTATATGACGCACATGCAGTCCCAATGTCGCTTTTCAGAGCCCTGTAGTTGATTGACTGTGAAAGAGGAACGTAGTCACACACACTCGTGCATTCCTCATAATGGGACATTTTTTGGAGTAAGAAACTGCTGAAACAGTTATGTAATAAATAATTAAAAGATCCATCTTGATATTCTACTAAATCTTGTTTATATACATACTCAACAAAATGTAAAAAATACATGACACTGTCTCACAGCAGTTTACAAAAAGAGATGAGTTCCTGTCTGTGCTTCACAGAAAAGTGGAGAAGCAGTGCAAAAGGAAGGGAAGTATGTTACTTACACATAAAGTACTTCACTCTAACCAATTATATATGCACTCTCTGTCTCTCTCTATGCCAGTAGGAAAACTAAGCCTTTTGAATAAACGTCTTTGAAGTCAGTGTCAGTTAGTGTTTGAAGTTAATGAGTAAAACCAGCTGATTGATTACAACTGGGGGGATAGGAGGGACAAGGTCATTCTTCTAAAAGGGTACACATTCACAGCTGCCTAGTAAAACTCCTGGTTTAGAAGTAGCAGAGGTCAGAGGCAAAAAGAGGAAGAAGGACTCACTGTGAAATGAGAGTGGAGGAAAGTAGACTGTGTTCTGTAGTTTGCAGACTAAAGTAAATCAAATACATTAGATAAATGAGTAGTAACCAATGACTAAAACAATACAAAGTTTTCCTTTCTAACGATGAGCTAAGGTTGAAACAGAAAAGAAATCATTCATTCATAAAGAAGAGGATATCAAATCACTTTCATTTCAGCCTGTGTTTGTGAAACAAGAGACAAAGAATCCTGAGGCCTACATCCAAGGAGCATCTAAAGTCTACAGCCACTAAACTGATGGCAAAAAAAATGTGTTAGCTGTGCCTTGGTCATTGCTTGAGGTTATCTGGTCAATGAAAGGATGCTACAAAAATGCTATGTAGAAATCTGCACTTCTTGCAGTGGAAATGACCTTTAAGACACATTTTCTCTCTAGGAGAAATGCTTGATTTAATAGAGGCACACTGTAGTAACAAGGAATCTTATCGTTAGAAATAGATGTGTTTGGGTTATACTTGGTATACTAACTGTGATGTCCTTGCAAAGCAAATGTGAAAACAAAGCATCCATCTAATCAGGATGTTAGTCTTTTGGTTTAGGTACTGTAAAAGCACATACAGAGTTATCCATTCAGAGAACAGAATCTATATCATGTAAATCTGATTCTTTTGTTTCTTTTTGCTTTAGGATGAAGATTTTCTCTGCTGTATAGAATTTGCTTCAGTTTCAAAGTTATTATTCCATAACCAGACAAAATCAGAACAAGAACAGTGACAGGTAACCTTAGTATACTGTTAACTCTTGTGTAAACAAGTCTTGGTTAATAGAGTTACAAAAATAATTGTATTGGATCTAAGTCTAATTGCATAATTTGTACTTAGTATTAGAGATTATGTTTGTCCTTCACGTATTAAAAAAATCTGCAGTCATCATGTGTCCTACATGCCTAGGTGCTTCATCTCAGTTAATGATTTCCATATCCCCTCTCATTTAATTTTTACTGCATCCCAATCTGCATAATAGTCAAAAGACACAGATCTCATAGTTTTATATTCAATACATTGTTATGGGCAAAAAGAAAACATGCCTTATAGAGAAAGCCAAATATTTATTGTCAATAATAACAACAACAGTTGAAATCATTATACATACCCTTTTCTCTGATATTATTGCAAAGCCATGTTACATATTAATTTACCATGTATTTTTCACATACATCAGAAACTTGTTCTTTGCACTTTTTTTTCTTTTTTTTTTTTCTTTTTCTGCTGAATCCAGTTTTGCCCAGGTCCCAGGACTGCATTTCTTTAACTGACCACTTGTGAGCTATTTATAGTCCCAAGGTTGCCAGTGCCAACCTGTGCCCTTGGTTTTTTTATCTTCCCATGTTTATAGTTCTCTGCAGTACGCATAGAAATGTATCTGTCTGGATATGTAATGAAGGCTGAGGTACTTTCTCTACAGTCAGGTCAATTGAAGGAGCAATTAGTAGATGAAAATATGACAATATATTTTACAGTCTCTCAGGACATCATGGAAAGTTGCACTGCAGCTTAAATACTGTCATAGCAAAGCGGGTATAACCTTTAGAGTGACCTTTCTCTTGTTTAATAAAAAGCAACTATAACTTGATAGAAAACAACATTAGCATGCACATAATAATAAGCAGTATAATGACTCTTTAGCTCCATAAGCTACATTAATATCTTGCAAGAAGATACAATTTATATTAAAATTTCAGGATTGCTCCAAAACCCCATGTCATTACCACAAAAGCCAGACAAAAGGAAACAGAAACATATTGGGTATTGTATACTGACATACATTGATCAGGATTTTTTTACAGAACCTGTTGGAGTGTGACAGAAGAGTATATATGCAAATCCTACTTATTTTCACTTGTATTTAAGATACTTGTTTTCATACACAATGCATTTTGCACATTAATTTGTAACTTCGTCTTTGAGGAATACAGAGTGTCTTCTCACTAAAGGAAAAAAAAGCCTGATTGATATGGGTTTGCTGAGTACTTACATATTTATGCGACTGGTACAAGTAAGCCAGTAATATCTATCTTATCCATGGGACTCAATGCATTTGAAACTAAACTAGATCTTTATTAAGGGAAGAGTTTACAGAGACACCACAACTTTAGCTAATATTTAACCTATTTATACAGATTTACTTTCTGTTGCTTCCATTTCTGTTCTTCATCCCGGTCTTCTCTATTCAAATTGCATGCTATAGAACTGAGGGGAAAAACAAAACCAAAACACCTTCATATTTTTTCACTGAGTACTGGAACAGTAAGTCCTGTGGCTTTAATCCTCCTCATTCTGGCTCACTATAAATCTTAAAAGAAAATTGTTGCAAGTTCTGTGGGCTTGTAGTGGTATCCAGACGTCAAATATCCAGTAACAGCGCGGTTGAATGCACTGTAGCCAGTAACTATCTAGAAAGACTTTCTTTGGGAGCTCCTTTGGCCTGCATTTGAGAATTACCAAGCAAAAGAAGAATAGAAAAATATTTTTTTTTCTGGATGACAAAAGTTCCCGTTTCACTGTTACATGACACCTGGTTTCAGAGCTAATTAAGGCTGACCAGTTGAGCAACCTTTCATCTTCAAGTAAAAAATTACAACAGACTCACAGCTGTTCTGACATTCATTTGCTAACGTTTTGGACAAAAGACCATCTGTTGACACTCGTGTTTGCCATAATAAGCTATAACTATACTTGTTATAGGTGTTGTAATAAAGGAAAATATTTTCTTCTTGTTCTCAGTTTATGAACCTATGTTACTATGCAAAAAGGTAGAGCACCTTAAAACATGAGAAGTCAATTGCTTTTAACAGGGTTAGCAGTTGCTCATCAACTGGATTATCTAAATTCTAGCAGAATAGTCAGTAGCCAGATAGAAACTAGACTTTTTAAAATTTCATTAGAGAGAACCTGAACCTTGCACACTCCTTGGGCTTACTTCCTCCTGTCTTTTTGAACCACTTAGCCTTATAACACTTTCAGGGGAAGAGGCCGTCTTGCTATCAAGACAGCAGTTCTTCAAGGTGAAATTAACACTGAGCAGATGGAAATTCAACCCTTCTGACAGAGGGCACAGAGGCTGATTATTCAAGATGACGGGCTTGAAAAAGTTGTCATAAATGGGACAGAAGACAGTAAAAAATGAAAACAAAGAGGAAATTATCCTTGAATCCATGTTGCTGCAGATCAGAAGAAAGTGATGGTGTTTTGGAGAAAAATGGTGATCAACAAAAGGAAGGGGACAACAGGAAAGGCAGGAAGAAGAATTTAGAAGGGAGATGTAATCTTGTACATACATGTGAGGCAAATTTTGGTGGACACAATGGCGTCAGTTATTTTGAGACTGTAAATGGAACCACCTTTGATCAGAAACAAACCAGGTATAATAGCAATAATTGTTATTTCTTCTTTTCCCACAGTTGGCCTCTATTCATTTCATATTCATAGCTCATCTTATTTAGTACAGGGACAAAATCTACTCCTACGTGTGACCCATTATGTGCAATAAAGTGGCATAGTGGTACTTTAATGCATCTCTTCTGGACTAGTTTACACATTTCTTACTTCTAAAAGTTTATTCATCATTACTTATCTCATAAAAATCTGTCTATTCACATATGGTTAAATATGAAAATTCCCTCTTCCTTTATTTAACCAGGTTGTTATTTAGCTGTGTTTATTTAGCCACTTTTCTGACATACCTTATTGTTACACCTGTTTTCTTTTACGCTGAAGTGTCATAGTATGGTTCCACATAGTTATTTCTCATTGGCAATTCTTATTTAAGAACTCCACTTCTACCTCTAGCTTGTTTCGGATTTTAAGATGCCCACTCAATTGCTTTGACTTGATCATTTGCAGGGTGCGTTAGATTAACGGAAGAATAGAATAGAACAGAATAGAATAGAATAGTTCCAGGTGGAAGGGACCTACAGCAATCATCTGATCTCAACTGCCTGACCAATTCAGGGCTGATGAAAAGTTAAAGCCTGTTGTTAAGGGCATTGTCCAAATGCCTCTTAAACACTGACAGGCTTGGGGTATTGACCATCTCTCTAGCAATCCTGTTCTGGTGTTTGACCACCCTCTCAGTAAAGAAATGCTTCCTGATGTCCAGTCTAAACCTCCCCTGGCTCAGCTTTGAACCATTCCCATGAGTCCTATCACTGGATCCCAGGGAGAAGAGCTCAGCACCTCCCTCTCCACATCCCCTCCTCAGGAAGCTGTAGAGAGCAATGGGGATTCTAGAAATACATTTCCTTATGAAGTGGCTTTGTGGCTGGAAACTTGCATTTTATGCCAACCTACACACTGAAAAGTGTTTCTGATTTACTACAAGTGATGCACACAGTTCACGAGAGATCCTACTTGTGACTAAATACAGTGGCAGGCAACTGCTTTGAGTGATAATGGGTCCAGAGATAGAGATGAGAGAAGCTTGTTTTCATGGGCACTGTCACACTGTTATTTTTGCAATTTGAGCATAATTTCATCATAGAGTAGCTAACAAAAGATTGCTATAGTGAGTCATTACTATCCCAGCTGTGTGGCAGAACAGCATGCCATGTCAGCTTGACACCAGCTTATATGGGAATCTCATTTATATACTAAAAATGGCCTTGTTGCCTGTCACAGGTTGCATGAGCTTTCATAAACAAATACTTATATAACTGGAGGTAGAAAATGAATTTTCCCTGTACATAATTGCAGAAGGGTTTGAGGAGTTCCAATGTTGTTCAAAATCTCATATACTATCCACTGCCTTTGTAGTGGTAATAGGCGGGCTAGAAAACCTCCCATAATATTGTATGAGTGGTTTTAGCCACAGTTACCTTTAATCCCCCTCTTCTCTGCCCTGCAAAAACAAACAAAAAAAAGAGCTTAGTGAACAGTGTTAGTGACAAGCCTATATTGTAAACTGCAAGCTTATTTACTGTAACAGATACTTTTACACTGTCTAGAGAGAAAAGTCACAGGTCTATTCATTTAATTACTAGTCAGTCATTTTGCATTGGTTCAGTCAGCAACAGCATTGTCCTTTCCAGGAACTATTTCAGAATGATTTTAAAGCCATTGTTACAGCTGCCCCAGGTCCAGGTGCCGAGAATCAAATTCAGGATGAGGAATGTGGAAACTTGCATAAAGGAGAAAAATCACGTGACAGAAGTTGATGAATTTATTTCTTTGGTGAAAAATTGAGGGTGGCAGGGCATAGTGGACAAGAAAATACAGCATTAATATTAATGCTGTCAGTTATCTCAGTTTAAATAGAATTCTTATCAATATATTTAAAAACATTTTTCTGTTTTCCTATGAAAACCTCATAAAAAAGGCATATTATGAATGAATATTGCCTCAAACCTGGAAGAAACAGCCCACTGTCATATCATGAAAGCACCAGTCTGGTTGGCTGCAACACAATATGACATTATTCCAGATACTTCATCAGTAACAACCCTCTCCACACGCACACATGAGAGAGATTAGGCATTTTAGGGACACAGCACCACATTGGGGCCAGGGAATATACAAAGCTAAATTCTAGGCAGTGTGGAAATGACCAGTCCTTCCTAGATAGAGCTAACGATGAGTTGTATAGGTTGTCTCTTTTCTTGTTTCAGTGCCAGCTAGCACTGAGTGTTTCTGTTCCTTTCTGCTTCTTTTTCATTTAGGAGCATCAGTGTATCTTGGGAGTTAATGTCATTGAGTCCCTTCTGAAAACAGAGTCATCTCCTCTTCAACCCCTTTGAGATTTCTGCATGATACTGTAAGTGGATTCTCCCCAAGGTCAATGTTTTCTCACCACCTGTAGCCTAGACATGCCTTTCAACAAGCATTTCTCTTGAGTTCATGTAGACTACTTTTTCTCTAGAGGTTACTTCTGTGCACTTTTGGCTTTTTCTGTTAAGTTATTAGGTTGACATAGAGCTCCTTAGTCTTTGGATAGACCTTGAAACAATCAGTCATAAAGCCCCCATTAACCCTACAAGGAAAAATGGTCTGTAGTTTTCTTCAAAATTTGCATCACTTTCTATTTTTTATTGCTGACATTTTCATGTTGTATTTAATGGAGGGTATTTAAGGACCTTCTGGATTAAGCAAAACTTCCCAGGCTGACATTAGGCTGAAGTTTATCAGTAATTTTGCTGTCTGTATGCAAAGAATTCCACCTCCCTCTCCTTTTTTTTTTCCTGAAAGAGTGGAAAGATATTTTGTAAGACACAAACTGTAAAGACAAAAGTAAAAGCGAGAGGTTTTGTCTTTTGTGTCACCATAAAGTATAGGTTACCTTATTAACAGGATAATGCAACAATTTCTGGCCAAGCCACCCAGTAGTCGATGTGTAGCAATATCCAGTATCTTGTCAGATACTCCAGCTGTTTCTCCCTTTACTGGACTCCTGAGACTATTGAAGCTAAAAAGTTTTACCTCCCTTATGTTAAGTCCTTATTTTACACCTGCTTTTCATCTTTAATTATTAATAGAGCTGCAGCCCATCCTGTTAAGGTATGATGGGATTACTGAATATGCAAAATTCCTGTAAAAATGCTGCAAGGACATAGCAAATAATAGTCCTTATATATCACTAAGTTCTGCCTTGTGGTCTTGTATGTGCACTTACTTTACTGTAAATTTATTCAAAGAAATTAAGCTTGCAAATACATGTGTGAGGTGAGAAAGCTGTTGAACTTCTTTTTGTCACTGTGCTGAAATCTAGTTTGTTCTTGAGGTGGGAACCGAAGCAGATTATCTACCACACAAGAGTAAATTTTCAAGACATATAGTCATAACTGGCTTAGAAGTTATGATGAAGACATAAACAGGTTTTTTATTCCTAAAATAAAATATGCACTAGATGGAATTGTTTTATATACCCTGCATGGGTGAAAACGTGCTTGGGGTTATTATGGAAATGGAAAAGGTGAACAAAGTGTGTGTGAATAAATGAATGTTTACACAACACAGAGAAAATTTTTTTTAAAGTTTTGGAGCCTTTTAAACTAAAAAACAATGACTAAATGAAAAGCCTTGTTATGACCTTGTGTAGATTTTAGAAATCATTTTGGAAAATGCTTTACATAAGTACATAATTAACTTAATGAATCAAATTTACTGTTCCTTCTCAGAGGGACACTGAAAATTCACCTCTGAGTAAGTGAAGTGTTTTAAATGCTGTTCCGTTTATAGTTTCTTTATGGATTTAAGGCCAATGAATGAAGCACCATGAAACAAAATAGCCATTTGACTAACTGCCAATATTTGAGGCTGGAAATGTACAATAATTTTATGGGGAAAAAAATACACTTAAAAAATAAGAAACAGCCTTAAAATTGAATATATTTAAAGGCAGAAAATGTTCTTTTTTGTAATCTAATGCAAGCTGGTGCTTCCTAGTCTTGGAAATGTAATATGTTTATTTCAGGTGAGTTTATGTCTCAATGATAGCTGTTAGCAATAACCTAGAAATTGTCCTGAAGAATTCAGCTTGTCTGTTGCTGAATTGACCTATGACTGTCTGAAGACAAGATGCAGCTCTGGGGATACTGCACACAAAGGTAACCTACTTTAGGGTTCTAAATGTCCTTTTACAATGTGTAAATTTCTGTAAATTTTGACAGCTCTCTAGGCAAAAATCAGAAGAGAAAAAATACGGGACTTCAAAGGAAATGATTGGGGTTTCAAAAGTGTATAGTTTATATAAACTGATTTTCTTTTAAAAGGTTTAAATTGAATGGATACTCTGCTTTCAGTAAAGGGAGCTTTTGTCCAGAATATCACAAAAAAAGCTATGTTAACTATAGGTAGTCAGAATCTTAATATAAAAAATTAAAAATCATTGGGAGCCAAGTCTTTTTGAGAGAAAAAGCTGATTTGAGTGAATTTAATGCTTTTACAAAAATTAGAAAAGTTCTGGAATTGTTAAACTATTTTCTTTAAATATTTTAAACTCCTTAAAAATATTTTAATAATTATGCAATAGAAATCTGCTTTAGTTTTTTCAAAACATTTTGTTTGATTGCTATTGAAAATATTATGAGGAGAATAAAAGTAAATTCAGGCTGAAGTAGAAACAGCAATTTTAAAAATCTTAGAATTTAAAATAGTTGCCCAATCAGTTCTGATTTTAATAACAACTTAACTGGCTATAAGATGTGTTAGATAAGCAATCTCATGGTGACACTGATTTCACCATCTTATCCTTTAAATGAGATCAAGTTTTTGTTTGTTTGCTTGTTTTTATCAATTTTTAGGCTTATTTTCACTGCATTTTGGATATATTTCCCTCAGATTTACTCTTAATTCTAATTCCTGGATTTCTGCCTGTTGTCTGCCATATCTACTTAGCAGCAAAATTCCTCCTATAAGATGCTTTTAAATGCCTTTTATTAGATATTCTTGTGTGGGGGAATATATATGTACCGCGATGTGTATGTGCTGCGATGTATATGTACTGAATATATATCTATGTGTACTGCAGCATGGTTCAACAACCCTATGTCCCCTGTAGAGTCATCAGCTCAGATCCCTAGCACTGAGCTAGGTATTTTTTTTGAGAGGTAAGAGAGGTTTATAGGCAAAAACATGTAAGTAATTTAGAGCCAAATCTCCTTCTCAAAAGCCACTCAAACACTTCATTTTGCCTTTTTTTTTTTTTTTTCATTCAGTGTCAACACTGGTTGAAATTTGTATTTATTCAAAAGCAGAAAAAATAGTATAATGTGCATGAATTTTGTAAATGTACCAATAACTTTAAATATTCTTTTTTGCTCAATAGATCTAGAATGTAATTTTCAGAACTGCTAATTTAGACTGTATCTCTTTATGCCAGTCTTAGCATTTTTGCATTTTTACTGTTTTACGCAATGTGAGCAGGTAAGAGCAGTACTGTGCACTTCCAGAAACCATACTTTCTCATAATGAGTTTTTTTTCCTTCTGTACAATAATAACATTTAACAGCAATTAATTGTAAAAGAATCTCAAAATCCCCAGGCTTGAAATGAATCTGTAGAATACAAATGAGTAACTTTTGGACTTCTACGTTAAACAAAAAGGTCAGTTGTTTTGTTCTCATTCCCCTCATAGAGTTGGAGACATGCATGTAGCAGTGGGTAACCTCACAGCACAAGAGCAGCAGCACAACGTGACATTACAACGTAGCTTGTTGCAGGCCTTTCATTTCAACAAGAGCCAGCTGTTTGATTATTCATGTTCTTCAAATTCAGAAGCCAGGAGGCATTATATTCTGAGGGTTTAGCACTACCAGGAGAGTACTTACAGAGAGCTGGATATTTACTGAGAATAATACCACAGTAAGTATTGTCATGCTTTGATTAGGCATAAACAGGAGGAGTTAATAACGGACTTTAAAGCCTGATATGCGAAGCAGAAAATGAAATTTGGAGATACAATGACAGTGCCAATGCACTTAAAGTTTGGGTCAACTAAGGAAGCCGGTACTAACAATTGATATGAATTCATGAGCACTCCATTTTCTTCATGATATTCAAAGTTTTGGCTTACAAGATGCTGAAGGTCAAGTCTGTTATTTATCACCTCCATAATCCTACTATTTTTCACCTATGTGGGACATTTAATTAACTCTCTAGTGCTTCATTATCTAATTCAGTCTCATGGCATACCTAGGATTTGGCCAAATAATTTTATTTTGAAGATGAGTGTCTAAGGAAGGACATGGCTTGAGGTAAGAAAACACATAAGACATAATCAGAAGAAATGTCAGAGGGTCATAGAAGTAATAGTCATCATATTTCATAATATGATTAGTTAATATATTATATTTTTTAATATACTCTTCTGCTCCATTCATTGCATCCCATTTTATGGTGAGAAGTTGTATAGAAACTGTAAATAAATGAACAGAAAGAAAAAAGAAAGGAAAAAAAAAGAGGCTTACTCTAATCATGTATTATATTCCCAAGTATTAACACTTACGTAGATATATGTGCAGGACAACCTGCTCCACCATGGTCTTCTCCACGGGCTGCAGGGGAATCTCAGCTCTGGCACCTGCAGCACCTCCTCTCCCTCCTTCTTCTCTGACCTTGGTGTTGGCAGGGTTGTTTCTTACACTTCTTTTTCCTCACTCCTCTCTCACACACCTCACTACATGGTATTTTTACCCCTTAATTATGTTTTCACAGAGGTGCCACCGGTTTGGCTGATGGGCCAGCTGTGTCCTGTGGTGTGTCGGTTGTGGAGCTGTCTGGAACCGGCTGTGCCTGCGATGGGGCAGCCCCTGGTCTCTTCTTGCAGAGGCCCCCATGTCGTCTCCCTGCTACCAAAGCCTTTCCACCTACACCCAATACAATCACATAGCCTATACATTGTACTTTCAGCCAAGTAAAATGCTGAGAAAAATAAATAAATCACAGGATGACCTGGCAAAATTGCACTGTGCATGAACATCCACGTGGAATGATTTTGTGATTTCACTCCCTAAAACTTACTACCTTTCATCAGGAAACAACAACAAAATCACTATTTTTTTAGCTCATCTCAGTGTTACAGTAGAGACTAAATTTTCAGTTTCTTGTCTGTGCACATTTTTCTGGTATAGTACGCATCTATGTATGCGGAATATCTATTGAAAATTTGTAAATAGCTAACATATGCCATAGGGATCAGGGCTAGAAATGAAAGTGGATATTACATTCAGATTCACAGACTACAGGAACAGAACTTAGTGCCTAAATTCAAAGATTGATGTCACAGTGCAACTTTCCTAGAAAGCAAGCCATTTCCAGATAGCTGGTCATACTTGCTACCATTTGTAACAGGTAGCAGATCTTAATGGCTAGACTTTACAAGGAAAACACATAAGCTTCCCATCCTGTTAGGATTTTAATATATAGCACATTTATCAGGAATAAGTTTACAATCATTTCTAAGGCACAAATGTATACGTTGTTTAATAGGAGTCTTAAGGAGCTTTTCCTTTTTTTTGTTTTATATGCATATTTAAGGACAGAGATTCCAATAAAAATTACAGAATCTGAATTGCAAGGCAGTTGGTGATAATACATAGAAGAAGGAGGAAAGAAGGCCTTACTGACTTCATCAATCCACATGCATATGTCAAAGTACATACATTTTATTGTCTCTGAAATTAGGGTTTAGCTTTCTGGTCTTACAAAAATGAAATACTATGTTTGTTCCACATGATTTGCACTCTGCTTAAACATTATTAGTTGAGAGTGAATGGTGATGGAAGAGGAATGAAATTTATCCACTGGGGAATAGCCTCCACTAAACCTATAACACCATATGTCTTTCACTTTCTTAGGGGCAGTATCCCTGGTTTCATGTGAACTTATCTGTTCTTTAAGTTTTGGACTGCGTCCACTGCACATGGATGCATAAGAAAATACACTACTTAATACTGGTAAAAGATAAATATAAAAGTGTTAAAAGAAGTATTATCTACAATACCTTTGAAACTGTTAAAGAATAAGTCTTTGAAAAACAGATCCAAAGCAGAGAACTTATTAGTTGTTTGTTCAGGCCTAATGTTGCACTTGGCTCTAAATAATATGAAGGGGAAGGAACCTTTTTTCACACAGTTTGCAGTCCAAGGCTGCGCTGGGATTCAGTGGTGTGCTACCTGAAGGCTTGGGGAAGTTTAAAGTAGTTTAAAACTAGAAGGGCAAGGGTGCCGATTGGTCCCAAAGTTTGTGGTCATAAGATTTAACCCACAAAGTACTTTCTATCTGTGGATATCAGTTGTAGAATCACAGAGTTAAAATTTAGATTTTTTTGCTTTTATGTCTCTTTTAGGTCACAGTCCTGTACGCGCATCCATTTGGGATGTATTAGTATCTGTTTGTAGGAGTGGATGAGACTTTGATATAATGAACAGACTGCACAGGGAAGCCACTCCTTCTGCCTTTCCCCTAGTCCCTAATGATTTGCAAAATTTTCTGCATCAGTGAAACAAAGGCAGGAAGGCAGGCAGACATAGCACATTTCTTTCCATCCACTTGGAACTTGCAGTGATAATTTGGGATCTCAGTTAGTACATTCTCTCCTAGCACTCATTAGGAAAAAGGACTAAGCATTGCATATGCACTGCAGGAATAAATGTTCTTGTATGCCTGAGTTGTGCTTACAAGCAAGAAACCAGAAGCAAATACGCACTTTGAGTTAAAAAAGAACTCCTCCCAACACAATAAAGCTTGACATTGTCTCGCCTCTTTACAATGTTAATATGCATGTTGTGCCATTAGAGAGTGTAATGAAATTCACATCTGGGCGTTTTTTATTAGGAGCTGGTTGTCGAACTTTATTTTAAAAGCCTGTTACGGTAAACATTAGAACCTTGAACTTTCAGACCACTAGATATAAAAACATCTTTCTTTCCATTTTGAACCCTATATAAAGCCCAGGATCTAAGACACCAAGAGAATTCCCAAGGCTTTTGAAAGAAATGGAAAATTACATTTTGATTTCAAGAGCAGCAGCTCACTTTGGTTTTAGAACACAGAGCCAATGAAGACTCATCTTTGCATTTAGTGTCACTGTTTTTGCAGATTCACTTATCTCACTGGGATTCTCCACAGAGTATGGTAGATATCAAATGATGTCTCCTTTATAAGAACCAGGAGCATTTCCCAAGTCCCATTTTTGCAGTATCCTTATACTATGTTGGAGTAAGATTTGAATGCACACCAGCCTTTCCTGCCTCCTGGTTTCTGTGAACAAAGATGCCACTCACATAGGCTAAAGAGAGCCCTGGGACACCAGCATGTCTTTCATCCAGCATTACTGGGGGACCAGGTTCTTAAGGTTCACTGTGATGCGCTGCGTTGCAATTTAGTATAGACACAGCCAATGTAACTACATGCATCAGACTACTTCAAAGGAAATCAATATTGTTTAAGAATTTCTCTATGTTTTATGAAGGGAATTGTTCTACTTTGTATGATGTGTGATATTTATTATGTCTTTTAAAATAATAATACTGTCCTCGTAAAAATAGTTCCTGTGATAAGAAGCGTACAGCTCTTGTCAATATAGAAAAAAATACAAACAAACAGAAAACGCTATTAATTTTCCCTTCAATTTCAGGAGGCAAAAGATTGCAGAAACACTACACGTCACAGTTATAGTGTAAACTCACATTTTGCAGAGCGTGGAGCATAGACAAGGAGTCATGAAGTATGAGGACCGTGAACATATCTTTAATCTAAGATGTCCTTCCAAAGGTGTCTTCTGCTATCTGTGTTGTGTGTTAACACAGGATACTAGTCATGCCAGTACAGGCACACAGCATTGAAATGTGAACTGTCCCTACCATTTCACTGAGTGCTAATAGACAAAGGATGACACTCTAAGTGTCAGTGATGTTTTCCTGCCTATCAAAGCAGTCAGTGAAGGAGACAGCTTACTGTTATCTCTATGTTTTTCCTTAAAATAAGCATCAGTACATTGAGTAGCAGCTTGGAAAGGGAGATTTAAAAAATGTAATAGAATGGTGTAAGAAGTCTGCATCTTCCAAGTAAAATCATACGTACCTAGGAATGCTTTTGGACAGTAGCACAAGATCACCTTTACTAGAAAACAGTGAGAATATTCCCTGCCAAAAATTTGTCTTGTGCTAGCTAGCATTTTTCTAAACAATTCTCAAGAATGGTTTGAGAGTTGCAGGAAAACCTAAGAGAATAATTGTTTAATCAATGATGTGCTTGCAGCCATGATGTTGCTGGGGCTGAGATAGCTATACCAAAAGGAGACAGTGGCCAACAGTGTCCCCAAGCATGTTTAATTTCTGAGAGTAGATGTGACAGGTAATCCAAATGGAGGATTTGTGATATCCATACAGGCATATGGCATGTGCAGAGCAAAAATCCACTTTGATAGATTGTGTCCTTTTTCATCCAATGACAATGAAGACTTTATGAAACGATCCTGGGCATCAAGATGTGTGAACTCATATACCATCAGACCTAACTAAATTATGGCACTCTGTACCTACAGTGTTTTCCAAGACTTCGGGACAACCTTGGTATGAGACAAGACTCTGTCACTACATGCTACTACAAATCTGACTTATATTTGACTCTCAGTGTTCCATATAAAAAAAGCACATGTCAAATACAAGAATTACAGGTTGGCATGAAGGATAAATTCATAGAAATGTAACCATTAATGATTGGCAACTCTTTCAATTGATACTAGCCTCCTGAGCTTTAGTCACTGAAATCTTTACTTTCTCTCACTGACAGAAACTAGTGACCTGGAAATCAGTGATCTGGAAGCCCTTCTTGTCAGCAGGCCAGACCCACAGTAATTGTCCCAAAGTTCTCTAAAGCTCTCTGTCCAAGAGCCTCTGGGTCTTATTCTCCCCAGCTGAGAGAATAAAGTTGAGTCCAAAAAAGAACTCCTTTCATGCTTTGCCTGCCACACATAAATTTTGCAGATCTCTAGCAGCCCTCTCCAGAAAACACTTGAGACATCTAATTTCATTCAGATTTCCTCTTTCCCCATTCAACTACAGAAAATACCACCTCTTTCTGCACAGGTTCTTGCTTAGAATATCTATCAGAAATTACTTGCACTTCCTATACTTTAAGGAGGATACTACACTGTTGGTATATGTATGTTAGTTCAGAATATAAGAAAAAGATTACAACACTTGACAGCATAGCTGTTTGCTTTGCAAATAACTTGGTGGAATTCATCCAACCTAATCTCTGGACATCTGCATTACACCCAGAGACCTATCCTCCCCTAGGAACCCTTCTCTCAACATTAAGAAGAAACCTGTATTTGGTAGGTTGATTGTGACCAAAAAAGTGCCTATTGACACTTTCTATTGATTGTAAAGGGAGTGTAGGATGAACAGTTAATTGAAACACATTTGGTGTAAACAACTGAAATGATTAAATAAATCTTATCCACAATGTGGACGCATTTTGTTTGGTCTTTCAGATTGTATAGTTTGTTCAGATACTGCAACTACAACACTGAATTCCCTTCAACTATACTTACACTCGCTCTGCATTTTTGTTTCACTTTACACCTGTACATCCACAACACTATGGCTGGAACAACTGAACTTTGTAGTCACTGGGAGCCTGCAGGCTTTAAAATATTACTGTGAATAGTCATAAATTTAAAGTTTGAAATACTGTTGCCTGCATTTCTAAAATAGGGGTATATAACACTGTGAAGAAAACTAAGCAAACATATGTACTGCACTCATTCCATGAAAGCATTGGAGAATAGAAATGCATAATCATAAAACCAGAAGGGACAACTAGATAAAGCAGACCTCAAAAAAGTTTACCTGTCTGTCACAATACTGAACCAGATTCTGACTCATGAGCTAATCATGCTTTTCAGTTAAGCATTCTGATCTGAGCAAAACCAAGATTCCCAAACTCTTTTAACCCAAACACTTTCTAATAATTTTGCGCCAGACTGAATTCTATGTAAGTTCTGAAAATGAAAGTGAAATTGGACAGCATATGAGCAGGCAAGAAAGGTTACAGGTTGATTCAACATGCCTTTTAAATCATATCAAATTCAAATTCAAAAGATGATGCTGTGAGATTTAATGCATATTCAAAATCATTATTGATCAGAGTAAAGATTAACATAATGTTAATAAAATGCTCAAATGTTGATGCCAATTATTTTTTTTTTTTTAAAGATATTTGATTGCTATAAAAGGATAATTTTTTCTTAGTCTCTGCTGGGTGTAAGATATCATTTGCTGACATTAGTGACTTATTACCAAGTCAGAAATAGAAGTGTTTATCAACAACAAGACAAACAAAATGGTCTTAGTGGAAAGCCAACAACAATATTACACATCATCATTTGAATATCAGAAATACAACAGGCTGGAGTCTAGAAGGATTTAGACTTTCATTAGAATTTACAATGGTTTAGAATATTCTACAGAGTACAAATAAGCAGTCAGGTTTTGAGCATTGTAGTAGCATTTTTTTCCAAAGTAACATGTTAATATCTTAGACTTTATCTGTTACTTACAATCAACTAATTGTCTATATTTTTGCACTTGTAAAATAGATTATTAGCTAGTTAGTGTGTACTGATTTTTTACTTTTCTATACTGTGTTTATAATTAAATGCTACTTCTTTTCAAAAGAAGCAGATCTAATATCTGTGATCATACCAGACTGGGATGTCAGGTTTGACAGCTAGCCTCAGAATCTCATAAAATGTTCCTGGGTCAGGTAACTGAAGGTTAAAGAATAATTTTCTTCTTCTGGCATGTCTCCTTTGTTTACTATTGTAACATAATCCTCTAACAGATTATTTGCTATCATTTTTGAAGCTATTATTTAGGAAAATTATAATCATTTCACATTGTTCCTTCCATTGCTATCCAAACTGGAGGTTTCCATGTGGTTGCCTGAAGAAAATTAACTTCAGTAGTCTGGATGTGGTGCAACAGTTTGCATCACAGAACCAAAATAGCATCCTATTTTCTACCTTCATAAGTAGATGCAAAAAGCGACATTCAATAAGAATCTTCTCTAAAATATGTAATTAAGGAATTAATTTTTGTGACAAAAATTTCTTAGTTTTTTAAATAGTCCTAGAACAAAATAGTCCTTCACCTGTGAACGTCACTATTCCTATAGTAACAGATGACATCACACAACAGCTTCAGAGCAGCTGCTTCCTCTGAAACACTTCTGTTTCAGGCAAGTCCAGTAGGATCATGTGCTATTCTCTGTGAATGAGTACCACACCCTAATGAAGAGTATGATTTGTCCCTGAAATAAAATGGTTTCTGTGAACAATCAATGCTAGAGTCACCAACGCAATTTGGCTGTAACTTGTGATATTCTAACACTGCAAAGCAACTGCAAACTTGGTTTTATTTAACTTTGTTTACAGAATCTATTAATTTGTGCATTAGCAATAAAAATTTGGAGTTGCACCAGCAAGTTTCAGCTTGGAAAACATTGTGCCTTAGAGCAAGATTGGATCAGAACGTAAGAGTAGGTTGGGTTTTTTGCCGGGGGTGGTGTGGTGGTGGTGTGGTGTGTTTGGGTGTTTTTCTCCCAGTTGAATGATTGCTCCCCAAAAAATGTGACAATCATGGATATGGTTCATCTGACTAAATGGAGACATCCACAGCATCTAAGCACACTGGTTAACTAATCACGCTCCACCCCCTTTACAGTCAATGGAAAGAAATAAGGTTTTTTAGCTGCTGATTCATCTCATCCCAAGAACCTTAACTGTCAGGTGAATTGTCCTCTAGAAGGCTTTCTATCTCTCCAGTAACTCAGAGGAGGAACATTTCAGGTACAGACATCTAGCTCAGGGGAGAACTGAATCCCATGCTTTGTATCTGAAATATGATTTCTGAATACAGTAGCTGAAAAAAAACCCCAACCACCGTATTCCACATTTTCTTTTACAGCAAACACTGTCATTTATTTCAGAGAAAGAGATGTGATAAATGTCATAATGGTGCACACTTCATTAGCTCACACTGCTAATCAATAACCATGCTGAACAAAGTCATTATAGTTCTAGCACTGCACAGCAGAGTTTATCCTTTTTAACAGTTCTGATTAGGAACTTTTTTTTACTTTGAAGGCTGTTGTTGTGTTCTTCTCAATTGGAATTTAAGAAGAATTATCTTTTAAGGTTCCTACAATACAGACAGGTTTAGTACAGTCCTTTTCAAAAGTTCTTTAACAGGTAAGACCATTACAAAAAGTATATTATATACCTAAATACATCTGGAAACATTTAAAATCTTTTCCTTATTGTCATATTATGTAGCTGTTTTGTGATAAAGCTAGAAAACTGAGGAAAAAAAAAATCTGAGTGTTTCTGGAAAAAACTCTCTGGAAAAAAAATCTAAATTTGTAGTACTTCAGTCAGGTTTAATATCCGTGTATGAGTTTCTTTTGCTAGTGGAATCACAGCTGCAATAAACCTGACAGAAAAAAATTCCTTGAAGTGTTAATTTTTTTCTTATGACTATTAGAAGTGTGAAGTGCAGTAATCTATACAGTAGACCATGAACCCCAATCTAGTGTAGTCTTGGGAAAAAAAATCTGATTCTAACAAGGCTGGCTTGGCTGAGCAGGGATCTTCTAGAACTTAGGTGGAAACGGAAAGTGTACGGACATTGGAAGCAAGGACAGGTGACATGGAAGGACTACAAAGATGCTGTTCACCACTGCAGGGAGAAAATTCATGCAGCCAAAGCTCAGTTAGAGTTCAAGATGGCCAGCACTGTGAAGGACAACAAAAAGGGCTTTTTAAAATATGTTAACAGCAAAAGGAGGATCAGAGAGAACATTGGTGCATCACTTGATGAGGTTGGTCACCTCACAAATAGGGATGTAGACATAGCAGAGACATTTAATGCCACCCTTGCCTCCGTCTTCAAGACCGATTATGACCCCTGGGTCCCCCAGAGCCCTGTGTTGGAAGACCATGACTGGGGGGGATGATAAACTCCCAGCCAACCCTGAAATTGTTCAAGACTTGCTGCTCCAGCTGGATGCATATAAATCCGTGGAGCCTGATGGGATTCATCCCAGGGTACTGAAACAGCTGGACAACGTCATCGCAGGACCTCTCTCCATTATTTTTCAATGATCTTGGGAGCCTGGAGAGATCCCAGTCGACTGGAAGCTGGCAAATGCTGTTCCATTTTCAAGAAGGGTAAGAAGGAAAACCCTGGTAATTACAGGCCTGTCAGTCACATTTCAGTGCCTGATAAAATTATGAAGGTTGTTGTAGTAGTTACTGAAAAACGCTTGAGAGATAATGCAGACACTGGTCATAGCCAGCACAGGTTCATGAAGGGGAAGTCCTGCTTAACTAACTTAATTTCCTTTTATGGCAAGGTCACCTATCTAGTTGATCAAGGGAAGCCAGTAGATGTGTTGGGTTTGGATTTTAGCAAAGCTTTTGATACTGTCTCTCACAGTATCCTTCTGGACAAAATGTCAAGCATACAGCTAGACAAGTCCATAATACATTGGGTGAGCAATTGGCTGACAAGTTGGGCTCCAAGAGTTATAGCAAATGGAGTTACATCAGGCTGGTGGCCAGTCACCAGTGAGGTTCTCCAGGGCTCAATTTTAGGGCCAGTGTTCTTCAATGTTTTTTATAAATGATCTAGATACAAGAATCAAATGTGCATTAAGTTTGTCAATGCTACTAAGTTAGGAGGAGCTGGGGACTCCCCCTAGGGTAGAGAGGCCTTACAGAGAGATCTTACAGACACTGGATAGGCTAGAGAGCTGAGCAATCACCAACCGTATGACATTCCACAAGAGCAAGGGCTGGATTCTCCACCTGGGACAGGGTAATCCTGGTTATATGTACAAACTGGGGGACAAGAAGCTGGAGTGCAGCCTCACACAAAAAATCTGTGGGTTTGGGTTGATGACAAGTTGAATATGAGTCAACAGTGTGCCCTGGCAGCCAGAACAGCCAGTCATGTCCTGGGGTGCATCAAGCACAGCATAACTAACTGGTTGAGGGAGGTGATTGTCCCACTCTACGCTGCACTAGTGCAGCCGCACCTCGAGTAGTGTGTGCAGTTTTGTGCACCTCAATATAAGAAGGACATCAAACTGGTAAGAGTGTGTCCAGAAGAGGGCAACCAAGATCATGAAAGGTCTTGAGGGCAAGACTTGCAAGGAGCAGCTGAGGTCACTTGGTTTGTTCAGCCTGGAGAAGAGGAGGCTGAGGGGTGACCTCATTGCAGTCTACGACTTCCTCAAGGTGGGCAACCGAGGGGGAGGTGCTGATCTCCTCTCTCTGGTGACCAGGGATAGGACACGAGGAAATGGAATGAAGCTGCATCAGGGGAAGTTCAGATCGGACATTAGGAAAAGGTTCTTCACTGAGAGGGTGGTTGGTCACTGGAACAAGCTCCCCAGGGAAGTCATCATGGCACCAAGGCAGTCAGAGATCAAGGAGGGTCTCAGCAACGCTCTTGGTCATATGGTTTAGTTTTAGGTAGTCCTGCGAGAAGCAGGGAGTTGGACTTGAGGATCCTTATGGGTCCTTTCCAAGTTGAGATATTTTATGATTCTATGATTTGCATATGTATTGATTCCAAAAGAGGAGAAAATAAAAGGATTTCCTAGGGAAAGAATATGAGGAAAAATAATAAAATAGATAATGTAGAAACGAAAGAAAATAAGATATATAGATTTAAACATGGAAAAGGAAGGACTTCTTAAAAAAAAAAAAACATCATGAAGGAGGCAAAAGTGGAAAAAAAAAAGGTAGAGGAAATATTCAGAAAGGATATGAACTGGCCTGAAAAATAAAATAAAGCTCAGCAAGAAAGGGAGAAAAATATCAAATGGAAACAAAAGTGAAAATGGAAAGAAGATAGAAAACAATAAAAACATAAGCCTTCTAAAAGGCTTCTGAAAACACTAACTGTAAGGGAAAAGCAAGGAAAATTCTTCAATGGATGACTATATGTGGTTAATGAAGAAAATGAAGACACAAAAAGAAGAAAACAAAGATAAAGTGCAGGAATAAATGGTTGTATTCCACACTGGAATGAGCTTACCCTCAGGGTCTCAGAAGGACCTATGCAGTGACCTAGGATATTCATTGTATTTATATAAGGGAGTGAATAATGAGCTGACAAACATTTTTCCAAGAAAGTAAAAAAGAAAGGTGACTGCAAAATGTTGCAGAAGGAGCTCGTTGTATTCAGTGATAAAAAATGACAGAGATAGTTCGGTGCTCATAAATCCTATGTAAAGCACACATGAAAATATCACCTTAACTGTGGAGACAGAATGATAGTCTTTGAATTAGCGATTACCATTCTCAAAACTCAGAATAATTTTAAACAGGCAAATGTCATGGCAAAATTAAGAGTGAAGGAGTATAGATTAAAACTAAACAAACAAACAAATGTTGTCATATAAATGCATGGTATATTCCATGCTAAATAACGTGCTAATCAGCCATCTCAGAAAAATCTAGCAGATTTAGACAAAGTACTGAAAAGAATGAAAAGAATGATCAGAAGTATGGAAAGACTTCTATATGAAATGACACAGAAGAGGGTGTATTTCTCAGCTTGAAAAGAAATGACCTGTGGAAGATAAGATGGAGTCTGTAAAGTCGTGAATGGCTTGAAGAAAGTAAATAAAGAGTGGTTACTCACTTTTTCTAATAATATGGAAAAAAGAGGAAAAATATGGAAATCAATTGGATAATGATCTAAAGCATATTATTAGGAATAACTGAAGTACTTAACCATAACATTAATCTCATACTCACAAGATATTAAGGAGGAAAAGAGAGGGTTCAAAAAGAGGTTAGGCAAATAAAAATTTGTTGGCTATTATAACACTGGTCCGGATGTACTTTCTGCCTCAGAAAGTTCCTAATGTTAAGCCAGAATCTGAAAGAATATAGATGATGAAGGATTGTAACAACCATGTTATATTATTTACATGTTTTCCTAAGCCTCTAGTGAGATATTTGACACACCTTTGGTTTGAGCAGGAAAGCAATTTGTAATGTCTAACAAAATGAGAAAATGGAATGAGGGGGTGGGGGTGGGGGGGAAGAGTTAGAAGAAGGCAGAGGAAAATGAGGAAAAATAACACTGAATCTTAGTAAACTTCGTATCTCTTCTTTTTAGTGTTTTTGAATAACAAGCAACTTAGGCTATGGTAGATGGACATTTATAATAACCATTTTATTCATTCTTCAGAAATATTAAAATTATATAGATAATGAAAATAGTCTGATAGAGTCAGATCAATGTTTTGACAGAGTTTTTCAGACTCAGATGTAGATTTCTTGTATAAAACAAGAAATACTACAGCAGTGATGGAGAAAAATCTCATCTTAGCCAGCTTAAACATCCATGAACATAAGATTGAGCCACTAATACAAACACTTAAGCACATAAAAATTAGGCTTTTAAGCACATAAAATAATTTTGTATGCATTGTACCATAAAAGACAAAGGAATTTTATCAGTTAAAACATGCACTTACTTACAACACCTTGGCCTTCACATTTTGGCTTACAAAATGGTGAGCCCAACAGTGCATTTGTCATTTAAAGGCTTAGAAAAAAATAAGAAAATAGCAAATTATTAAAAACAATCCTCCATTAGATTTTTTTCACTGCCTTCATTTATGTGAACATCTTATTTTATCTGCTTAATTTAGTAGTAATATGTCAGATGGATTTCTGCAGCTGAAGGTCATACAGTCAGGCAACATCAAACTCAATGACATCTCTTGGAAAATAAGATTTCATCGGTACAGTCAATAAACAAGCTGCCATCAATAAAACCAAAATACACTCTAATCAAAGAGACACACATGCATTTATGATTATGTTTCTAAAAACTGTGGGTCATGCTCCTCTGGATGAGGCATAAAAACTACCAGATGGTCAGGGGCGGCATATGAAGGACTGGGTTTATTACTTCTGTTCATAATACCAAAATTTGATCATTATGCTAAGCAAAATAGATGTGTAAGTTTTTAAAATTCACTTGGTAGTAGACAAAGGGAGGCATTCAACACAGTTTGTGAAATGTTCATCTAAGGATCTGCAATTAGAGTAGATTATTTTGTATAATATAAAACATTTAGTACCCCTTACATCCAAAGAAAAATGTTCAGATATTGTTATAAACATGACTGAATATGCATAACTTTTTCTCCCCCCACCCCCGATACTTGTAAGTCTGTACAGAAACAGAATATTTACACTCTGGGCATTATGTCATGTACATTTTTCTTGAGGCTTTCATTGTCCTGTATTAATGACAGCAAAGTTAAAATTCCATACCACAACAAAGGATCAAGTAAGACAAGGCAGCATGTGAAAGCAACAACGAAACAAAGAAAAAAAACATTCTAACACTTCTACCCATTTCATTTGATTACAACTCAGAGGAAACTGGGGTCTCTGTCTGAGACATTCCTATGGAAGGAACACTTAGGATACCTCCAATGTTTATACTTAATGACTACATAGGTGGGAAACTTGCACCTGATTTACTTGCTCACAGTCAGCCAACCTAGGCCCAACTGAGACACTCCTGGGTACCCTGCCTTGTCTCCGTTTTGTCCCATGTCACATATTGCAGATAGCTTTACATGCTTGTATATAGGCAGCTGAACAGAAGCCCCTCATGAGGATTCACTGTGTTCACAGCAGATTTTTTTTTTCTCCTACATAATTCTCTGGAGTCCAGTGTGTATACTAACTAGATCCCTGTCAAGTATAACGGGAGTTTAGATATATCTCACATGTACATACCTACATATACAGATCTTAAATAAGGTGTTTTAATGAATCCCATCCCTATAATTATTTGTGATTAATTCATCCCCCAAATGATTTGTATATAGCAGAAGTACACAGTATGTACAGGCATGCACTTCTTGCACCCTGAGAAACTACTGCTGCTGTATGTTTGGACACTGCTACTTTGGTCAGCTCTGCCTAGCACAGAAGTAAGAACATCAGTGTTTCTTTGCCCATGCTATGGAAAATCCAAGGAGTGGCAAAAGTGGATTGGTTTTTTTTTCAGGTGTAGGAGAGTAGACAAGTGCTCCAGCACTTAGATAATGCTACTAGGTACTAAGAAAACCTCATGAACAATTATACTAAAATAATTTCTAGACCTGATTTGGTGGACTGAACATACTGGTTCTCTACATCTGTTAACTTCTGAAAATAAAAATAATTTGAATTAATTTTAGGTATAGTTATATACATTATAAACACTTAAAATTTACTTTTTCTGGCAACATGCTTCACACTTTTCATCACCCAGGGGAAGAACATCAAAACAATTTGAATGAGCAGTTTGAATAAACTTGGGGGATGAGGCTCTTGATTGTGTGAATGGCTTGTTTTTGTTTGTTTTAATATGAATTGTCTATGTCTGTAGTAGATTGTTTTCAGCTAATTCCTTGCAGCTGTTACTAAATTACAGGCTCTGCTTTCCAAGGCCACTTAGGGAAAGGAAAACTAGCACTATTTAACCACTAATCTGACTATGTAATGATCTGAATGAAAAGAGGAAAAACACTTGCTATTTCTAGTTCTACAACACAGAATTTTTGCCAACTACTCACGTGACTGAATGGCTGCCATCTATTTACTGATAGAAGTAAAAGATAACATTTTTATTCCTTTTAAAATAATATGGCAAGATAGATAATTTTTTTTAATACACTGAAGTGTCATTAGCCCAACATTATTTAATATCAGCCAGTAGTAGCTAAAACATAGTAGCTTCAGTAGTATCTGAAGATGTGAAGGTCTCATTTTAGCTATTGGATTCAGTGCAGAAGCTAATATACCCAGGTGCATAAAATTCACCTGAGTATCTTCAGAATATTTCAGCCTCATTAGCCATGTCTTTTGCATTATCTAATTGTAAGCAGTAACAGATGACTTTTAGAAGAGTGTCCAGAATAACAAGAACTATCAATCAAATCCTCCATAGAGTGGATCATTAGTTATATGGCCTGATAATCCAATCTACAGAAGTATGACTGCATTCTTATTCTACCTGGACCAGATGATTTTATATTCACAAGACGTTTGCCCCATGTTATCTACTGATAATACTGAAAATCATGTCTACTGGTTTGACATGTATTTTCCCTGCTAAGATGACGGGCGTTACAAATGACCTATGTGTATCACTTTAAAAAATGTCTTTCTGGGCTCACTTCTTATGAAAGTGAGAGTTAATAATGCTGCCCTATTTTCCTCTTACATAGTGATGTTGCTGAATATACCACTTCAATGACAATGTTACCTTTTTTCCTTAGCAAATAGAGGACTTGGGGCCAGAAGTCTGGAGGGCTTTAAATAGGATTTGAATACTTAATTCTAGATGATTTTGATCACAGGAAGGTATGAATACGTGCTTTTAAAAAAAGGTCTAATGAGTCTAAGTTATTTTGATTTTCAAAGGAAATGAATTTTCCAATACCTAGTTTTTTCATCACTTTCCTCATCTTTCCTCCTTTTAATCTGTAAATCCCAAATGGACATGGAAATTCTTCCTTTTTGTAAGGACAAAAGTGAGGGGAAAAAAGGCAAAGTAAAAAAAAAGATGGCAAATGATTGTTCTACATCCCTTCTTCTCCACTGAAAATGATGAAAGGAAATCCGAACTAACCAACCTTACTCACTGTATTATAAAATACAGTGATTGTAGAATTCTCATAGTAGTGAAGTTGCGAACTACAAGTTTAAATCATGTTTCACAGTATTTTGGGCCTGACTGTTTGGTGGTTTGAGGATTAAAATTATTTTTGGCTTTACAACGCTGTTTACAAGAGAACTCCTTCACTTATGTATTAATTTCTTCAGAGGATTCTGTAAGCTGAAATTTAGGTTAAGGAGTAACAGTAGACAGACTAGATTTAATAAGCAGAGGAAATCATATTGCTGTAGCTTGTGGCTGGGACTCGATGAAAGTCAAAGGCTCACAGGCAGTGGTATGCAGAAGGCCCATAATATGATGGTCATCCATGAATACTATTTATTATGAGGCTCAGGTCTTGCAGATGGCACCTTAATTTGAGGATTTCACTCAAGTATTTCTGATAAATTATGTTCATTATCACTTAAAATTAATAAAACTACATTCTGTAACTTTACAGATCATTGCTTCCTCTTGTTTCAACTCTTACATGTGGCAAAATAAATAATTGGGGAGCAAATATGAAATAAGCACAATACAGAAAAGACATTACAGTGAAAATAATTGTGCATCTGTAGGCAAGTTTAGAACTACTTCACCAAGAAACCCTAATCTTAATGCATTATACAGCAGGTTTTCCTTCCCTTTCCTACACATATAATGCCTTTCAACTCTCAATGCTAGAAAACTTTCCTTGCAAATACTTTCCAACAACACTTTTTCCCCTCTCTTCTCTAAGCTGACCTCTGTTTTCACTATTTGTCCTTCAAGAAACTTATTTCAAAGGCTCTTCAACAATGATAAAGTCTTTGTTGAAGACTCAGTCCTGAGTTTAATGCAAATGGCAATAATCATCAATCTGTCCAGATAATTTCAGAAATTTATGTTATTATAACATTGTTGCATTGAATACATATCTAAGGATTGTTTTGTTCCCGCAACCTGCTACATGAGAAAATATGCACAAAGATTAAAGCCAGTGTGGATGTTTGAAAGAATTTTCCAACTAGAAGCATCAATTCACCTATTTATAGTCAGTTCAATTCATTGGAAAGTATTTCTACCTTCATGATTTTATAGAGTATGTGCAGTCAGTTCAACTTGCCATAGCTGAGTATTACCAAAAAAATCACTGAAATGTTTGTGTATCTCAGGAGCTAGCTCAAGAGTGTGTAAAAAACATTACAAATATACATTGAATAGAATACTCTCAACTTTCTAGTTAAGAAATGCAAGTAACATGTTAGAGCTACTTTAAATGAATGTTCCAAAATTCTTCCTAATATTTTTTCTTAAAAATAGTAAAAGGTCTGAAGAAAAGAAGAGATTTTTGTACGCTTGTGTTTCTTTTGTCATGAACAAAGCAGATTTTGTTTGCTTGTTCTGTTTTCCTGTAATTCAAGACCACCTGATCACTTTTCTAGTCAAACAATGCAAATAAAACCAGTTGTCTGGATGATGAAAAGGAGAAGAAAGTAAGAAAAGTATTTCAGAAAGCCATCTATAAATAAAAAGAATATAAACAATAATCATAAGCAGAATTCCTTTACAATAAAAATGTGTGGAGTAGCCATAAAACAAACATGACTGAAAGTTCATGAACATCACACTTGCTGTTCCAGTGCAGGATCATATGCAAGGACATGTACCTCTGTTATTGCTGATAGCCACTTGTCTTGCATATCTGTAAGTATGACTAAAGATAGATGTTCCACAACATCATTAAGTGATTTATTCAATTGCACAATTTTCTAGCAAACGCTCCCTAGTATTTAACTTGAGCATTCCTTGCCATAATGTAATCATATAGACACCATGATGATTTTTTTGTGTCACCTTCTCTATTTGTTCCAAGGTTGTCTCCCTCAAATTTCTCTGCTTTGGGCAAAACCACCAAACCCACATTTCTTCATTCTTTCCTGTAAGGCATCTATTCTAAACTTCAGACAAATGTTTCTCTTCTCAGGATACTCTCCAGTTTGTTCACTTCTTTCCTGAAGGGCAATACCCCAAACTGGACACCACTCCAGCTGAGCCTTAGCTCTAGTGAGAAAAGAGAAAGGCCTCCTTCTCCTGTTATACAGGCTCTATATCTGTTTTTATGTCATGTACAGGTGTTTATAGAATCATTTAGGTTGGAAAAGACCTTTAAGATCATTGAGTCTAACGGATAACTTGGCACTGCCAAGTCCACCACTAAACCATGTCCTTAAACTCTCTTCTGTGATAAACCCACATACTTCATTTGTGTCCAGCACAGTATCCACAATAACCCTGGATCCTTTTTCAGTAGAACTGCTGCCAAACCAATTGTTCTCAGAGCTGTGCTTGAGGAAATATTGTTTCTCCATAAACACAATACCTTGTCTTTGCTGTTGAATTTGTTTCTTTTTTTTAGTGAAAGTGTTTTGTTTTTTTTTTAATCCTGTTATTGAGCAGATTTTTAGTCTCTTCCAGCTTCATGTCATCTGCAAATTAGGTAATTATACTATCAATCCAAACATTAACAAAAATACATGAATAAAATCAGACACAAGATGGATTCCTGCAGAACCTTTCTTGTTATAGTCTTCCTTTTTGGCAATAAACCTTTGATAACAGCTAACCAGTTATGCAGCCACCTGCTAGTAGTTTTATGTGTTCCATGTTTCCCAGATAGCTTATTAAAAAGCATGTTGGGATAATTTCAAAGCCTTGCTAAGTTAAAGATACCTTAGATTTTTGCTTTCTCTACAGGAGCATAATAATTTTAGGCAAAAGTTAGACTAATTTGACAATGTAAATTCATGCTGACTCTTTTTAATCTACTTTTTATCTTCTATGTTATAAATAATCTATTTGATTATTTGCCCATCTAATTTTTATGGGATTTGTCTATAAACCTCTGGACCTTTTTCTTTCTCTTTTTTTTTTTTTTTATTAATAGACATTATCTTGGTTGATCTTCTCTGGACAAAGAGAGGGAATTTTTATGAGAAATAGTGATATTGGTATTGGATGTAAGTCAATTCTGAAATGGATTAACAGGAGATCTATATGTATAAATATTTTAAAAGTTTATTTTAAGTGAACCGTACCTTCAGCAGAGATCCTGAACTACTCTTGTGGAAATTAATTTTGTCCAGAAAGTATTGAATAAACATTGCAAAATGGATTCTGAAAGGAATTTTACAACAAATTTAGGATTGCTAATATTCTGCTTAATGGCAAAAGGTATCACATTATTGCAAAATGTCTTTCAATCCTATATAATTATCAATGCTAGCATAAAACTTTTGTATTTGTAATAAAAACGAAATCCTGACATACTTACTCAAGCAAGGAGTCAAGTGTTTACAATTAGTGTTCTGCTTGTAAAAAGACTAGCTAAACACAGAAAGGAAGTATGATTTGTCATATAAGGATTTCAACAGAACTTATTCTTGGACTCACGGTTCTATGTCTCATATCATTTTGCATTTAATAAGCATTTCATACATCCATATAGTTGTTTTTAAAATAAACAAACCAGTATATATTTTAATAGTCAGGTAACAGTCATATTGCCTGTATCATAGAAATTATCATGCCATTAACTTTTACCATTCTGGGTAGTGATCTAACTACCTTGCTACTTTATTACTAGTTTAGAGAAAGGATTACTTGGGTAATATACCTAGAGCAGAATTCTATGACTTGGCTTACAGTGAATGAGACAATAAAACCCAGGTATTTCAGAGACAAGTCAAAATTATTTTTAATGATTTCCAAGTTAAAGCTTTTCCTTTAAATGAGAATGGTATTCTAGTTCTAAATGGTATTCTTTTCATCTTGCATCCTGACTTCTAAAGACTGCACTTACTCTGCTCATTCACTAATTTCTACAGCACAGTTGCTGAGATTGTTTCCTCATATAGAAAATTTATTTATAAACTATATATTATAGTATTATTAATAATAACAAACCCAATAACTGTTATAACTAAAGCATTAGTTAATATTGTTTTAAGTATATGTTCATTAAATTTTTGATGCTGGGATATACTACCTTAAAATTTTGTGTCACGCGTATGCTATCTGAAGTATGTTAATACAGACTAAAATATGGATAATGAACAGTGCATGGGTAAGAGTATTAAAAAGACACTTAAGATCTTTTTTATCATTCCAACTACAAGTCCATATTTGTACTCAAGTATGAAATTTTTAGTAAAGGTACATATTTTTATCTCCATATGAAGTTGTTTACAGCAGCTATTGACACATTTATTCTCATATAGGTCAGGAGAAGCAGGTTAGTCTCTTGTGCTTTAGGAAAATCAGGCAAGTCTTCCTAAGGCAAGGTGTCTCAGTGGATACATAAGATATATTTAAGGCATATGAGTTTACCAAATGAACAGTGTAAAGTGCAGAAAATGGTTACCAGTTATAGCTGCCTGCCCCATGATTTACTTTTCCAAATCGCTTAGGAAACCATGTGTCCTGCCTGACAGAGCACAGCTTCCAACACAGCTGTAAGAGAAGGCTCATATAATTACACCTTCTGAATTCATAGCAAAGCATTTGGCCTTTCATATATTAGCAAAGCTAAACTGTAAACAGATGTCAGTGTTTTGTATCAGAACCTCCATTTTGCCCTTTTCCAGTCTGAAAAGCTGCTCCGGTTGGTGGACTGCAATACTGAAGAAATCCACTCCTAGTGTAAAAACTACAAGTCAGTGATTCAGTTCCATCTGGTAAAGGATATTTAATCTATCCACTACTACCCTCTATGCACTCAAGTTAAAATTGTCTTTCTGACTGGTTGAAATTCTGATTAACTGAAAATTTATATGATTTATATTCTCTGTGCATTGTTCTGAAATGATGAGTTAGGTTGCACAGAAATATTCAATCAAGAATAATTACATCTGCCCATGTTTGCTCCTTCATCTTCTAGCACTATTAAGTACTGTTAAGAAAAACTAAAATGAGTATCTGATAATTTAATTAAAGAGCTATATTAGAAAGCATATGATATACAGGAGAATAAATTAGGTCTGTACAAACAACTTAAGTTCTGAGAAGTCTTATATCTGGAATGGCTGACTTTGACTTTATTAAAGTAGTGATTAAAAACATCTTCTAAAATTCAGTGAATATTCCTGCCCATTGCAAATTTTTGAAAAATTCTATTTTTTGATGTACTAGCAAATATTAAATATCAACAGAACATTCATTTTAAAAGGTTATACGTAAATTGAGCAACATTTGTAATGACACTCATTTTACCTTCAAGAAATCATAAAATTAACTCTAATTTTCCAAGTCTTCAGAGTGAATGCATTCTTTTCTCTATTTCTTTTAGATTTTAAAATAATAAAAGGGTTTATTTTTTCAACATTTTCTAAAAGAATATTTTTCATTAATAGCCCTTAAAATTATATTTCTCAATTATCTTTCAGGTAACAAGGCAAAAGTGAGATACCTGCTGAGGGATATTTTAGGGTTTTTCTATCTGAATCATTGATGACATAAAAGCAATGGATCTGTAAGGGAAAAAATAAGATGCATTTTTACTTGATTTGATGTTACACTAACACACTGTAAATGGAATTCAGTATAGGTAAATTTGAAGCAACGCAGAGCGCAGAACCTCCAAATAAATGGTAGTAAGTTTTTGTCAGGAGGAATTCATAAGAGAATCTGCACTATTAAATCTCTAATAAGCTAGAAAAGGAAAGAGTTTGGCACAGTGTTGATAAAAATAGGCAGTGGATCATTTCCAAACTATTAATGCATTAACACTTTTTATGTCTTAGATACACTTGCTTCAAGAAGTGACTGCAGTAACACTTCATATTGCACATGATGACAATTGCTGTAAAACATACTGTAAGTCATCATAGCTCATGGAGTAGGTTACACACATAAATACATTGTCAAATTCTTACCTTTTCTCAACCCTACTGTCCTGCTTTTGGCTGGGATAGAGTTAATTTTCTTCTTAGTAGCTACTACAGTGTGTTTTGAATTTAGTGTGAGAATAATGTTGATAACACACTGATGTTGTAGTTGTTGCTAAACAGTGCTTATCCTAAGTTAAGGATTTTTTCAGGTTCCCATGCTCTGCCAGCAAGCAGGTGTACAAGAAGCTGGGAGGGAGCATGGCCAGGACAGCTGATCCAAACTAGCCAAAAGGATATTCCATACCATAGGACGTCACGCTCAGTATATAAACTGGGGGGAGCTGGCCGGGACAAGGGGTGATCACTGCTCAGGCATCGGTCAGTGGGTGGTGAGCAATGGGACTGTGCATCACTTACCTTTTCTTGGGTTTTCTTTCTCTTTTTTGTTATATTCCCTTTCATTACAATTATTATTATATGTTATTGTTATATTTTATTTTACTTTAGTTGTTAAACTATTCTTATCTCAACCCACGAGTTTTACTCGTTTCCCCTCCCCATCTGACGTGGTTTAAGCCCAGCCGGTAACAAAGCACCACGCAACGACTTGCTCACTGCTCCCTGCCGTCCCCGGCGGGATGAGGAGAAAATATAAAGAAACACTCATGGGTCGAGACAAGGACAGGGAGGGATCACTCACCACTTATGGGCATGGGCAAAACACAGGCTCAACTTGGGAAAGAAACAACATCAATTTAATTGACTACCAATCAAATCAGAACAAAGATACTGAGAAGTAAACCCCAACCTTCAAACACCTTCCCCCCATCCCTCCCTCCCGCCCGGCTCAACCCCACTCCCGGTTCTCTCTCCCTCCTCCCCCCGGCAATGGGGGTTGGGGTCAGCTCGCCACACCTTGTCTCTGCCGCTCCTTCCTCCTCAGGGGGAGGAGGACTCCGCACTCGGGCCCTGCTCTGCCATGGGGGGTCTCCCGCGGGACACAGTCCTCCACCAACTTCTCCAAGGTGAGTCCTTCCCGCGGGCTGCAGTTCCTCACAAACTCCCCTGGCGTGGGTCCTTTCTGCGGGCTGCAGTCCTTCAGTCCCAGCCTGCTCCAGCGCGGGCTTTCCCACAGAGTGGCGGCCATCTTGGGGGCCTCCGCTCCCCCGCTCCCCTCCATGGCTGGGGACACACAGCCTGCCGCCTCACTGCGGGCTGCGGGGGCATCCCCTCCTGCCCCGCTCCTCCTCCCCTCCTTCCTCCCTGACCTCGGTACCCGCAGAGGGGTTCCTCTCCCATCCCAATCCCCGACTCTCCGCAGGTTTCCCCTCTTCACTCCGCTCTCCCAGCGGCGCTACCGCCGTCGCTGAGGGGCTCGGCCTGGGCCAGCGGCGGGTCCGGCTTGGGGCCGGGGAAGCTTCCAGCAGCTTCTCACAGGAGCCGGCCCTGCGGACCCTCACCCCGTACCAAAAACACCGCCACACAAACCCAAAACACCATCCCACTGGGACAAGGGACAGGAGGCGGGGGACAAGGGAGGGAGCATGCAGGCAAGCAAGCAAGCAAGCAGCTGCCTGGTGCTTAGTTGCTGGCTGGGATGAAACCATGACACCTACACATCTCTACTTAGCCTGTCCTATGCTCCATTTCTGTGTCATGGAAGGTTCTGCCGTTCCATGCTGGGCAGGTTGAACACCAAACATGCCCACGCATATGCAGTACCTTGCTTGTTTCACAGGAAGACCTTGGTTCTGTTGCAATGGTTGTAAAGGTGAAGGATGGATTATTATAGTTACGAATCATCTAGAAATAATCTGTTTCTAATTTCAAGGTACATGATACCAATAGTTGTTGCTTTCAAGCTTATGCTTTAAATGAAAATACCTCATGCTAGAAAGGTTCAGAATTTGTAAAAAATATACCTTTTTATCAGGATATGATTTTAAAATTACATTTTAAAAGTATGCAGTTAGGTTTTTTTCATACTTGTTAGACAGTGACCCTGGTTTTAGTTTTATAGACTTTCCATTGAAAATTTGATTGGTTTTATCTGCCTCAAACCTATCCATGTATTTTTTAAATAGAGAAAATAAGTACTGAAATTACCAAATCAAACAAGCATGGAAAAGAACAGAGGAAGTTACTTCCGCATTCATTTCCCCAAGGGCTGCCACAAATTTGTTTATTTGGTATGATTAATACTAGTCATTCATATGTTCCAGTAACAGGAAAATAATAGCTGAATAAGGCACCGTCTTAGGTTAGTTATCTCTTAATAAGAAATCAAGAAAAATGATAAGAAGAGAGGATTGGAAATAGGGTAAGTTGCACAACACATTCATAGTCCCCATTTATGCCTCATGAGACCCATTCACAATTACACTGTGGGGTAAAAAAAAAAAAAGGATACATATTTCTCTCCTTTGTCTAGTTCTCCTCTTATTTTATCATTGTGAAATATTTTTTTCTTAAACTATTTTAAAGCAGATTCTGATCACAGCTAGACTGGTCACCCATCTTCTCTTGAACCATATAACTGCTCAGCTGAGAGGAGATTGAGTAACAGTCAACACTAATAAAATCTGATAGCAACTGAAAGCCTTAGCATATTTTTAACTAAAAGCTGCAGGAAGTATGAGAAGAACAAGTTCATCACAGAGCATTGTACTTCGAGGGCAAAATAAATCTCTATAAAATATTGATAGTTTATTTGAGCATCTTGCATTGAGACAAATGATTTAAGGACAATATAAACTGTAACCAAAAAAAATGCTCTAAAACTTGAAATGCTGAGTCAGCTAACAGGTAATGAAATGCTGTCAGTCCACTAATGTATTCCAGCACAGCTGGTAGACTCACTTATATCAAAGAATATCTTTTCTCTGCTGGTCACAGTGGTGAAAATTCATACCACTCCAAATAATTAACAAATTCAACTTTTCAGAAAAGATTTAGGTGGTGTAAAGGGGTATAAACCCAACAGTATTTATCCCACATCCTGCTGTTTCCCTTTTAACTATATCTCTGCGCAGATTTGTTCTAAGATTAAACATGGAGTTTCAGATTCTCTTTTTATAGGATGCTATATTCCTTTTTAATTTTTTTTTTAATTTAACATATCCTCACTACTCTATCCTTAGTGGACAAAATTACTTTTGCATTATTTGCATTCTAGATAGGCTCCTGCATGATGGTTTATCTCCTGACAAACACTGGATGAAAATTACACTGTATGTTCTCTAGCAGTTTTGCATGCTAGTTTCCCCAGAATCCTTTCCTATTCATTCTTGTACAAGTTGTTACTGATTTTCTTGACCACATAAATCTTTTGAAGGATTCTTCATTTTAAAAAGTGGAGAAATATGTTCCTTTGTTTTCCTCTGAAAGGCTGGTGCAAGTCCTTCAATGAGTAATGAAAACTATTATTGTTCAATGACAATTAATTCTATTTTAAAAAAATATTTTGATTTTGGATACTGTATTGTGGAAAAATGTTTTATAGTAACTTACTTTAATATACCAGTTTTTTAAACACCCTAGTTGTGTCCCCATTTTTACCTGGCATATTTATTTAAACTGTAATCTTACATTTCATCTTTTCTCATTTAAAGTGCTGTCTTCTGTAAAACCGGTTCTTTGTTTTCCTGAATATATTAAGATCCATTTCTGGCTTCATTAACACTTGGAAACAGTTAAAAAAAAAGTAGAAAGAAAAAAGTAATAAAACTTTTGTCATTGACAGGCAAGATTTCCACTAAGTGTCTTCAATGCAAATAATCTGCCAATGTAATTTAGTTTCTTTTTCAAGTTTATTTAAAAAATTCCTTGCCATAACATATTGGCTTTGTCAGCAGATGTACAGGAAGGACTAGATTTACAAGCTCTTAGACAGTTCATTTGCTGTTTATTTTAGATGCTTTGGATTGCAGCCTCTCAGCACTCATGTATGACCTTTCTGCAAAGCTGCTGTTTTTACCAGAGTTGATTTAATTGCAGAGATGAACTTTAACTTCTGAAGAGTCCTAATCCACTCATTTGATGCATATGCAGTTATCTTTCTTGTACTCTACCAGAAAAGTATCCTATTAAAGTTCAAAACTGGCTGGTCAGGTTTCTGATCTAAAAGAATGTAAAATGTTGTTTATTACAATGCTGTCTTAGTTTTTATTCTTAAGAAGGCATTCAGTGACATTATTATGGATGTCATCCAGCTCTCTCCTATACATGAACACACATAACAGAACAATTAAAAATTAAACAGAGATGCCTCAGTATGTCATAAGGTCACTTTTCCAATATCTTCCATTTTGGTAAGTAAACACAAATATCTTAAAATCCAATAAACAAGATGTACTTCACTAGGATGAGGAGAGAGAGAGATGGTGGTGGGGCTCTTTTTGTACCTCAGTAAGAAAAGGCCTGACAACAAACAGCATAATGAAATAGCTGTTTAAATAAGATAGAACAAAAGGAAGAATATAGATAGCAAGTAAATTTTACATCCCTTCAGATGCTGGACAACCTGCTTTCATGCAGATGGACCCCGGATGGTTTTTCACACAAGGGTCTGTGTAGATTCTGTCTGTGGAGAGGTCCCCCCGAGTGGAGAACGCAAGATTACCTCTTTGAAGTGAGTATATATGTTTTAAAATACTCAACCATTAAAATACATAGCACATCAACAAATGGAACAAGAAAACAAAAGAATATCCACAGGATATTTGACAATGTGGACATAATGTCAGCTCCAGCCAGTAAACATAGTCAATGTCTGCAAAGGACTTTTCATCATACATAGTGGGAGCTTTTTAATTGAATTGACTGGCCTGAAGTACAAGAACATAAGTTGCTGAGTATTAGGAGTTTGGTTCAATACGTTGATCCAGTGCTAAGAGTTTGATCAACAAAAAGATTCAATTATTTTAATAGGAAGGAGTACCACTTCAAATAATTGTGTGATTATTTTGTGACTTATATCCATACCATCACTGGTTCTCATCCAAATGTTGCTATAACATTTAATTTAATAGACAATAAAGTGTAGGCAACTTCGGGAAATGGAAAGGGAACACTTTCTTGTCTCTGTATGGTGCCTTGGAAGTCAGACATTTAGGGAATGATGTAACCACCTAAACATTGGTATCTTTTGCTATTGAAGGTATGGAGACATTTGCATGGGGCTGACAGATAGAGCAGAGGACCTATAGGCAGCCTCTGCCATTCTGGAAGGGGCAGTAGCTGGACTACCAGGGTACCCTACTAAATCTATATTGGCATGATGTGTTTATGTTTAGAAGGTTATCTTCATTTTAGAATCCAATTTAAACTTGTTCAAGTTAAGGGAATCTTTCTTTTTGCCTCTTGAGAAACACTCAGTGAATGAAACAATTAATACAACTCCTTCCTTAACAGAAGTATTCTCTGAGACACTGTCTGGTGCATAAACAATTTTTAAAGGTATTCTGACAACATAATAAGGGCTTTATTTATGTATTTTGATTATCAGCCTTTATTTATTTTGCACATAAAAGTACTATAACTAAAGCTGACACAATCAAGTTTGAATGCTTGACTGAGAGCATTAAGGCAGATATACCTATTCCAAAAATACCGTTGTTTTTTGTTTCTATGAAAAATTTATGATTTATGTCATAGGCAAAAAGCACTGTCTGATGTCTATTCATCTGCAGAAAGGATATTACTATCATTCCCATCAGGATGCTCCTAGTCATCTATTGACTTTGTGTAATAAGCCATCTTTCAACAAGGTAGATGCAAAATAAAAATATATGCTACTGGAATTCCAGTTGCATTATGAATAAAGTATAGCTATGAGCAAAAAGAAAGTATACTTTATATGTAAAGCCAAATACCTGACTTTTAGTATCATGTAAATCTTAACAATCTAATCAAAGAATCTTTGTTAGTCCAGATTTCAATATTGCAAAGGAGAAAAAAGTAAAATTAAGAAATACTATTACAGAAAACCAAAACACAGTCATAATAATTGTAGCAATGATAATAATAATACAGTTAAAATTATTATGTGTTTTGCTTACTTCTTTCAATACCCCTTTGTACTCTGACAGCACCAATCTTCTTCAAGCAAGCAGGGGCACTGGAGGGCCAGGGCTGGATATAGATAATGGTTGCAGCAGGTCATCTGTGCTCCAGGTTCTTCACTTTCACTGCACAGAGAGCTATAGTGATACATTTCTTCTTCCACCTATTTTTTTCTTCCTCCCCTCCTTTCTCCTTTTTTGGATTTATTTGGGTCTGTTTTCTAACAAAGTTCCACATCATGCTCTCCATTGATCTTCAACTTCACTGTATGCACAAATTTACTGTATATGGTGCATTTTATGTTAGACACTTGTTCTTTGTTGTCTTTGTTACTTTCAAACTTGTTTTGTCCAGCTTCTAGATCTGCATTTCTTTAATCAACCACCTCCAGTGTCAGCCTATGTCCCTTATCATCCCCTGTTGTACTTTTCTATGCTGCATTCTGTTTCCCTGCTTCTCAAAGTCACTGCTATTGAGCTAGGCCTGTTTCCCTCTACACTGTATCATTATTATCTAATTATTATTATTATTATTATCATCATCATTATCATTAACACTGGAATGGGCTGCCCAGGGAAGTGGTTGAGTCACCATCCCTGGAGATATTCAAAAAGCGAGTGGACAGGGTACTCCAGGGCATGGTTTAGTGGGCATGGTTAATGGTTGGACTCGATGATCTTGAAGGTCTTTTCCAACCGAAATGATTCTATGATTCTATTCTATGATTATAATAGTCATAAATATCTCATTTGCCCAGAACACCTACTTGTTGCAACTATTTGTATAAAAACTATGGTTGTTCCATACAAATATAAGGAAAAGTAAAACGAATGGTAGACATAGCTACCCAGTTATTTAAAAAAAAATTCTGTTGCAGGTAAACCAAATAAGATCAAAGCTCTAGGAACATCAAGGAAAGTTCAGGCAAACCAAGCCTGACAAGCTTCATTCCTGAGGCCTTGAAAATTTTGTTACTAGCCTGTTACTAGCAATGGCAATACAGTATTACTTGGCTAAAATGCCACAGCTGGTCTCCTTCAAACTCGGTTTTGCTGATCACTGCAACCTGCCTCACATAAGAAAATCTTATTTGTCATTTTATATGAGTGAATTGAGAACTCTCCTAAACTTCAGGCTTTAAGATCTTGCTGAGTACTTTTATCTGTGGACTGTGAACAATTTTATAATGCATTTTTCCTTTGTTTGTGTTTAAAATGTGGTATTAGTTTCTAGGGCTACCTATGCGTAAATGTCTATATTTGTGCATATATATATATATTCTTGTTAAAAAAAATATTTGATTTTGTGTAGAGACTTTGCCTTGGAACATACTGCACTCTGGAGCAAGAGTCTCTTCAGAGGAGTTATGGGTGTATTTTCTGCCACAGACAAATGTGAATATGTAAAACAAAGTAGAAATACAACTTGACCTTTTACTCCATGGAATTAGGCTTAAACTACTTTTAACATTCTTTCTAAACATACTCTCTTTCAAGCTTACAGTATATTTCTTTTGGCCTTCCCACATGGGCAGTTGTCATTTTACATCACTAAACTCTCTTTGTGAACAAAGTAAGCATCAGATGCCCTTGAGAAAGAACATTTGGCTTAAACTTTGGACCTCTGTGATAAGTCAGCCATAAGAACAGTGAAGCTAAACTGAGGAAAGGACTCAGTGTGTCAACTTTAAAATGTGTGAAAGGTAGCTGAAGCTGGTGGGTCTCAATAGGTGCTTTTCACAAAGATGAGGTAGAATGTTTTTTACTACTACAGAACCGAATTCAAACTTTGGCAAAGGAATGAGATTGACTGGGCTTTACAGAAAAGTGGTAAGCCTTCTCTTCAAAAACATTTTACTTTGCCTGTTCAGTTCTTTAATACATTTAAACAAATATATTTATGTGTGTATATATATAAGCTGAGAACAAGATTCCCTTGAAATGACATTTTATGTGTATTCAACATTAGTGAAATCTTAACCTTTAAATGGATGATTCATTTTACAATGAGCAGATGATTCACAGAGCTCACGGGAGTATCATATGGGACACAGAGGCAACCTGGGCCAAGTGTTACGAAGCTTGCACATGCCGACCTGCTCCTGAGGAGGCTAGCCCTAAACCAGCCATAAATGGGGATGGACTCTGTAACACTCAGAACACTAGGACCCAGGGTAATCTCCTCATGATGATACAGGTAACTATGGAAATAGAACCACAGTTTATTCTGCAGAGGTGAGCAAACCCTCGCTTGTGTAATAATGAATGCAGTTGGATTTTAAATGATCCTTCCCCCAAGGAAAATTCTTAAAAGTATTCTTCTTCTATATAGAAATACATTAATATAAAATATTCCCAAGCCTCCTCTTTGGAAGTAATCTAACTTAATGTAATTTTATTTTATTTCCTTCTCAGGACTATAATAGGTTTGAATCTACTCATGTGATGCCTGAGGTGGTACAAGAACAAGGCAGCAGCTCTGTGCAGTGCAGGGTGCAGCAATACCATTATCAAAATCCTTTAGTAGTGAAACCACAAACCTGCAAACACACAATGAGTGATAGATATCATGTATCATGGTGACAGATTCCAGTTGTTCATTCCCATATTCAGTCTTTATTCACAGCTAAACAATTTATTCTATTAAAAGAGGAAGAAGAGGAGGGTTAGGATTAGTTGACTATGGAAAAGACCACAAAGAAAAACCCGATCCAAATTCTTCAAGCTTGTACTAAATCCAGAGAAAGGATAAAAACCTGATGCTACAAGGAACTAGGTCAGGACTAGACTCTTCAGAGCACTGAACTCTCAGAATTTCATTGCAGAAGACAAGTAAAGGGAGTGGGATCTTAGATAATGTCTCTACTTGTTAAAAGTAGGCAAAGCAAAAGCGTGGTGGTAGCAAGATGAAGTGGAAATAGCTACAGTCAGGGATATCAGTAATTTTATTGGAATAGGGCTTAGGGAACCCAAATTATTTTTCAATTGACAAAATCCTTCAGAGGGATTTGTTTATGTGAAGCGCACAACATGCACAGAAACCTTTGAAATAAAACTTCACTAGCAGTGTGATACATATTGTGTTCTGTGTTGAAAATACTTTTAATCAGTTGAAGCTATATGGTTTAGGGCCATGGTTTTCTGTGAAAAACAAAAAGTTCTTGTTTATGAGATGCATTTTGCCCTAACCTTTAGAAAATTATGTTTGTCTTAAATTAACTGTATTGGGGTCTTGAGGATGACATTAACCTTTTACATCCTATGATAGAACAGGTTCTTCTCTGACCTATTGATTATTAGTCACTTGAGAAAAGTTTGTAAAGGATAGTGACCTGAAATTATTGATCTCTTCAGCTAATATCTCTATTTTAAAGATCAGGCTGAAGCAGGAAATAGACATTTTATAACCAAAATGGAAATTAATTTCTTATGTATGCAAAATTATGATCACAGAGAATTATGTCAGTTTACAGGAAAGCATTGGTCAAGAAAAAGATATCGCAAAAACAATGAGAAAGTCTCTTTTACCCACTCATTTCTAGATGTATTACTAGTGGTAATGAAAGTTTTGTCAATTGGAAGTTCATTAGCAGGAAAGAAGTTCCATAAAATAAGAAATAAATCACTGAGGTTCCTAATGTTTTTCAGCTGAATATGTTCTCCATTATTTCCATGCATTAATAGTAAGGACAGTACTAGTTTCTATTTTTTTCTCTTCCTTTTCTCTTTCCTTTTCTCATTTGTTTCTTTTGGAGGGAAGGGAGAAAAAAGAACATAGAAAAGAAGGGAAAAATGTATTACACTTATAATATCTTTCAGTGATGGATTTTAATTTTCTCCTTTCCCTATCTAAAAGTCTAAGTACAATTTTTTAGTAAAAAAAATCCTTTCTTTTTGATTATTTTTCACTGAAAATAAGACAAAGGTTATAATATCACAATTGCTTTCCTCTTCCAATCTTCCATAGAAATAAACTTTTCAGGATTACAACCACATTAGAATACTTAATGGCTTTAGGGATGCTGTTATTTTATTATTTTACTGTAATGTTTAATTCATGTTATGTTAAAGGCATTCTGATTTATGTTGTTAGTGTTGTACAAAGAGATCTGAAACATTTTCAGGTCTGTGAAATAGCTACTGGTATGTTATTTTTACTTTTTAAGAAAAAATCTACATATCCTGGAAAGAAAGGGAGGTTCAATGATTTCCTTTAACTTGTAAAAAGGAAGACAACACAAAAGGGAAAATAGAAAGAAAGAAAGAAGGAAAGAAAAGAAAGAAAGAACTGTAGTTTCAAAATATAGCTGCCTGGTGAAGAAGATAGCAGTCCAAGGAACTTTCAGATACATCAGTTCATGAGCTTCACTCTAACAGTCTTAAAACTTGTGTTTGTCTACCCACCTGCAGTAGAAGAACCAACAGAAGTTATAACATGTAAATGGCAGCCCAAATACCGTCTTGCACAAAACAGTTCTTCCCCCTGCCTGTCATCAAAGAGAGTTCGCTACGGCTACATACACATGTGCACAGATGCACATGGATTTCTTCACTAGCTGTCCATAGATGCTTGGTCTGTCCAGCAACTGGTTCCCAGACCCTGGTCTTGCACTTCTAGGCACCCAGATCTCTCATCCCACTCACTGGATAGCTCATGTTGAAGTTCACAATCAGGCCATGCATGTGCATCCCCACATGCAGAATAGAAATCCCACTCACATGGAAAATCGTTAGGAATACAGTGTATTATGAAGACAGGACAGTTTGCAGTGACTGGTGCAGGTGTGGTGCTCTGTCAGAAAAACATGCAGACCAGCATCTCACACGTGACCAGCCGGTCCCTTCTATCCCCTTCATTTTCCCAGGCTTGTTCTTCCCCCATTGACCTCCGCTCTTTCTCTGCCCTTGCCTCTTCCCAGATAAACACCACTCCCCTGCCTTCTTTCTTCTTTCCCCAATGGTCCCAGTTTTGCTAAGTCTGTACCCAAATTTAGCACTTCCTTATACTGTTACCTAGATCATCTCAGCCATGCATTGTATTACTGATACGGTTACATAGGCACTGCTGGCTCTGCAAGACACTGTTCTCCAAAAGATCCTTAATCCACTCACTCTTCATTAACTCTCTCACTCTTTTACTCGTCTCTTTTGCTCTAATGTGAACGCATCCTGATCTTGCCACAAACCTGAATTTTGCCAATGTAGACAAGCAACCTTGAACTGTCTCTGAAGCCAGGGATTAAAAACATGTCGGTCTACTGTATTGCCCTAGAGGGTATTTTCTGATACTGAAAATCTACGCCCTTGGTTGTGGCAGCAAAATACCCCTGATTCAATGAATTCCATCAAGTCTTTCATGACATGAGAACTTTCTTCCTGGACCTATGCACCAAAGGTGCTACATAAGGACATAACGTGTTGCCACTTAAAGATTAGATTTTGGTTTATATGCAGAGAAGTTTTATGTAACATACAATCAGTATTATGTCTTCTGTATTTCTCTGTGCCATTGTCTTTTGAAATTAATGGTTAACTGTAGAAATGAACATATATATATATATATATATGAGAGATTTCTAAGAGTTTATAAGACTTTAAATGTGACTGTCTGCAACAGCTTCTTACCTGTAAGGGGTGTAATACTGAAAAACAACAATCCATGTTGATGGTATCTTGTCTTTGAAGTTTCCTGACAGATTGAAAAGAGAGTAATTCTACTGCTGGCCACTTTGCAGTGACAGCTGGGTGAAGTCATTGTAAACACTGAAGATAACTTTCCATATGGCAAGAATTCCTAACTGTTTATTTGGTAATCACCAGTGTATGCTCATTAGGACCCAGAGCTGCATAGCCTTATTGAATGTGATTGTCTGCGTAGAAATTCTGTTGTGTTGAATTTATCTGCAATATGTTACCCATAAAAAGGGTCCAAGTCCTAGTTCTTGGATTCAGACATAGATTTTGATCATCAAAGGAGGAATATTTATGTATCTGGATCCTCTTCCCCACCACCCCTTCTCCTGCTCCCCCATTCTCTTTCAGAGATGGGATGAAAAAAATTATACAGATGCAAATAAAAATTAATTTTTCAGTCAAGCTCATCTGCACTCAATAGTCAAATAGTCTTTCCACATTTTCTGTTGCTTTCTGCTTCACTGAAGCCCTCCAGCACAGCATTACTAGTGGCAAATTTACCAATTGAAATTCCACATTTCCCAGTTTCTTTCAGCCTACCTTTCCCTAGATGATACTAAATACCTATATTTAGATAGACTGAATCAAGTCCTAGTTTTCCATTTTTTAATATTTCATAACAAGTAGTGATTAGAAGGGATAGGAATACCTATTCTCTAAAGAGATTATAATATTTCAGCAGGATGCAGCTTCTCATCACTGCAATACAATTTGCTACTGTCTTAAACTAGGTTAAAATATTAAATAATATTATCCATTTAAAGAATTGTCACACTTTTTGGAAAAAAAAAGAAAAAAATCAGAAACAGGATGTCAAAATTTTGGAAATGCAACTGAAAACTATTTATTTGATGGTTTTAAATAGCTACAATCTCTTTCAGAATAAATAGAATTTTTTATTATGATTGGCATCTTAATGTTTCAGAAATATGACAGAACATTAAATATTTGTGGGCAAATTTTTTTCAAAGATTAAGAAGAAAACACTTTTTAATATATAATATCTGGAATTTTTAATACTACTATATTAAATATGGAAATTTTACCAATCCTACAATCTGCAACCAAATCCTTCCCCTTCTGCCCCCACTAAAAGAATAAAAACCTATATGAAAATCCTATCTTCTTTTCATGAGGGGTCACAGAAAAGAACAAGGACCAGAATTTTCCCTTTCAAATTACATTCAACACACTGTAGAAAGCCTTTAAACATAACTGACTTAATTAGCATATATCTAATCTCATTCTATGCCACATTCTATACTTAAAATCATAATTTTATCAGTTTCTTGTTTCCCTGGCAGGACAATGTTTTGGACATTAAGGAGACTGAAGAAAAGCTACATAAGTATTCTGCTTTCTGAAAAATAATTATGCAGCAAAAGTCGTATCTTCTATTTCAGCCTTTTTGCTCTTTATTAATCAAACACCCATGGGATCTTTTTACTAGAGCTGACATTACTATTCTTAGAGCCACAGAAAGACTTTGGTTAGAGGGATCTTTGAAGGTCACCTAATCCAACCTCCTGCTGAAACTAGGGTTAATTTCAAAGCTCAGCTCAAGCTGCTGAAGGCTTTGTGTGGCTGGGTTCTAAAAATCTCCAGGGCCAGAGGGTCCACAGCCTAACTGGGAAACCTGTTCTCAACAGAGTTGAAGTTTATTTCAGTAATATTCCTATCTGCATATTCAAAATTTGCAAGCTAACAGTTAATATTTGTTCTTTTTAGTGGAAATAGTAGGAAACTGTGGGAACTTGTAAGTATAAAGGCTGACAGGCTGCTTAAATAGCAGATTAAGCAGATTTTAAGCATGATAATAATCTGATATCTGCAATGCTAGTGGAAAGAAGCAGACATTTCTAGCATTCAGCTCGTCTCATCTTAAAGTGCAAATATCAGATCAGCCAGGTACTTCTAAAACGCCCTAACAGTGCCTATTTATTATTTTTGATCATAACAAAAAGGCTGAAAATTACTAACTTAGATATTTGGACACAATCTATTGTCTAACGTTAGACAGCATAAATCTTAATCTTGGTCCTTCAGAGTATTTTATAGAGTGCTTCTGTACACCAAGTTTTACCTAATCCTTAAAATCAGTCAGCCAACTGAGGCTCATTTTGAACCTTAAAGCCTGCTCAGCACTTAGGTATTGGCTTCCAGTATGATCAGAAGATCTGTTTAAGCTTTGTCATAATTCACAGATGTTTAAATCCTCAAACCAATTTCTATTTTAATCCTTTAAATGTGTTTGAATTGGACTACATCCAGTATGTGTAGAGATCACTGAATGCAATACAAGAAAAAGGGTCAGGTTCATTTCAGTTAGAGCTGGTGGAGGAAAAAGAGATTATCACATTCAGTGAAATTATATACAGTATTCCTTAAAAATTAGAATGCATGTTTTCTTTTAATTACAGAGGTTTTTATTCATATCTCAGTGAAGCTTATAAGAGATCTAGACTAGATCCAGACTTTTTAAACTCTGCTAATGATCATGAATCACTAAATGAAGAAATATATAAGAAAATGCCTGGGATAAAAGTGAATGAAAGGTCATGTACAACTGTATCTCACCAATAAAGGCACCTCCTACAAGGACTAATGGGGGAGTGCTATGGGTCTTGATCCCTGCTCTGAAAGTTGTTTTAATATTCTGCATTAAATGGTCACACAGGAATCCGTGAATATGCAATGAAGTATACAGACTTGGGAGTAAACAAAATCATACACAGTCACAGTTACGGTTCACTAAATATAGACAGCTGTGGAAAAGAAAAGACATGTGACCTCAGGTATCGCCAACACAAACATCCAGCCAATACCATCTCTAGTACCTAACAAGGATAAGAATGGAAAACACCAGAACCCTTGTATTATATGACAGGGCAATAATGTGGTGAATTCTACAGGAAATACTGTCATGAAACCCAGAAGCTTGTAATTTATACTATTTAATTTATTATACTTGTTAATAACCTCTTGACCTCAATTGAACTGTCTCAGTTTCAACTCTCCATCCGCTGGGCCTTGTACAACATAGACAGCAGCAAAATGCAACGCTTCAAATCCTCACAGTTTACCAGTTCCTAGTTGCTGGTGTGGGCATTAAACAAAATGCAGTAGCACTCTCCATAGGTAATTAATCTTTCTGTTAGTGTTTTCAGCAGGGATGACTCTGGTGCCAGTTCAGAATGGGTTACTTAACCAGCCAGCTGGCTACCTATTGCTCACCTAAAGCTGTGCATTAGTCTCTGAAAATCAAACACTTTCCAATCCTTTGCATTGCTCTGGTCCATAACCGAGGCTCTGGTTTTGGCAAGGTTATATACTGTAGGCTGTCTTTTCTTCAGAGAGCTCTCTGTTACAGGGGAAAGGGAGACAGCTATCACACGGAATGGAAACTAGCCTGAGAGAGTCAATTCGGGCCCATGATCTGCAGTGGATTCATTATGGGAAAATAAAATTTATTATGTTCTCTATGACTATTTCATCCTAATCCTTACATATTGTCCTGGTTTCAGCTGGGATAGAGTTAACTGTCTTCCTAGTAGCTGGTAGAGTGCTATGTTTTGAGTTCAGAGCGAAGAATGTTGATAACACTGATGTTTTCAGTTGTTGCTCAGTAGTGTTTAGACTAACGTCAAGGATTTTTCAGCTTCTCATGCCCAGCCAGTGAGAAAGCTGGAGGGGCACAAGAAGTTGGCACAGGACACAGCCAGGGCACCTGACCCAAACTGGCCAACGGTGTATTCCATACCATGTGACGTCCCATCCAGTATAGGAACGGGGAAGTGGGGGCAGGGATTCGCCGCTCGGGGACTGGCGGGCTGTCGGTCGGCGGGTGGTGAGCAATTGCACTGCGCATCATTTGTACATTCCAATCCTTTCATTATTGCTGTTGTCATTTTATTAGTGTTATCATTATCATTATTAGTTTCTTCTTTTCTGTTCTATTAAACCGTTCTTATCTCAACCCACGGGTTTTGCTTCTTTTCCTGATTTTCTCCCCCATCCCACTGGGTGGGGGGGGAGTGAGTGAGCGGCTGCGTGGTGTTTAGTTGCTGGCTGGGGTTAAACCACGACACATATGCACTACCTCAAAAAGCAAAGCCATTCTTTGTTCTTTTTTTCTGCAAAGCTTTTCAGGTTTAATAACTCTGTCTTTCCTCTTTTTATCAAAATAGGAATTGAACTTATGCAGATACAGAAGATAGATGGTGCCATCTGTATAGGACTACATCAGTGGTCTATATTATACTCCTAGATTTCTATTAGAAATCTAGTATCAGTGCCAAGAAGAAGATTTAGGAATATATACACATACAATGACCAAGATGCAATGAAAGACAAAAACTAAATGAAAAGAAAGAAAGGACTATTCCTTTTTTCTCCTCCTTTTTGGATATTGCTTCAAGATGCTTTAGCTAGGAAGCCTACTTCCTCTGTTTTCTGCCTGTAATGTCATTATTTACTGGCACAGCTCCTTACTCTTTGCAGAGGACATTGGTGCTTTAGCAGGAGTCACCTGAGGTAAACAGGGAGAACATCTTTACTTCATGTCTCATGAATTCATCAATTGAAATGACAATTCCATTGAAAAACCAATACACAGAAAGCAAGAAACTTTGGAGGTTGTCAGATGAGCTCAGGAAAACAGAGCACTCCACAGTCACAGGCTTAAGTGAAAAAAGCCGCTATAAAGTAGATTTCAGTTATATCTCAGAGAGCACACTTATCCGCACATCCAGTTGGCTGTGTTCCTCATTTTACATGTCCCCATTAATCAATTAAATAATCAACACGGATAATCACAAGTGAAAGTAGAAACAAATTACTCTTTTACTACTCTTCCCAGTTTTCCCTCTTCATTCTACTTCTAAACTGTGTAATTTGGAGACTATGAAAAATATTAGTGCTGCATACAATATGTACCACTGTTGGTTTTTTTTAGGACTAAGTGTATTTCCAGAGTGCATGTAAATAAAGTTTGATAAATGTGGCATATTATTAAAGAGCAAATAAATCATTAAAAATATTTACTGTGACATATAATAGAGGGATTCATAGGGCCAGTCATGGATAATTTGCTCATTAATGAGATTGGCTATAATTGCAAGATCTCAGGACAAGAAGATACTAGTGTAGTGTGATTCCACCAATATGATATAAATCATTTAAAATCATACAGGTAGGCACTGCACTCAAACCAAAACCACATGCAATACCTTAAGGACCTGCAATCTTCTTTTCAGTGCAGGAATATTGACTCTCAATCCAGAGAAAGTGAAAATCTCATCTAATCTAATAGCCCCTTTCCATATTCCAGAGAATATGCAAGCAATGGAAAAATCATGTATACCTATGCATATTCAAGAAAATGTGTATTTTAGATAGATTATTGTTTTTTCAAACCAACTTCTCTAGCCCTCTATTGCCAAATTACCCTTCAGCAGGGAACACTCTGATGGGATAACCTACTTTTTCAGTACTTTTTTCTGACTTCAAGTCACTGGATAGTTTTACTGCTAATTGTATATTTCCTGATAATGTGTATTTCTCAGGTTATTTTCTGTATTTTGTTTGTCACCTGGAGGAACATAGTTTATATAGTAATGTACTTTATATATTTATATACTCTTTTTAAGTACTTCAGAATGCTACTTAAAGAAAAAAAAAGAAAAGCTGAGCAGCATATAACTTTCATTTTGTGTTAGGCTTTACATGTGCTTTATCTTTGTACAATACATTGATATTGCAAATACATAGTTATGAAAACACAAACAGATTTTCCATCCAAAACTGCATTTCCAAACCAACCACTTTTGTGCAGGTGATTTGTATCATAATACATTACACCAACAGAAATATGTTTAATAATTACTAATGAAAATAATAAAGAAAGGTAATACTAAACCTTTAAAACTCATTAATTTAGAAGGATTTGTAAAAAAAAAGAGAACAGAAATACATAAAATGTGTTTCCTGGACTTTTTCCATCATCATTTGTAGTTTGTACACACCGTAGACTTCACTGTATATCATTTTATTGACTATAAATTTATGAATATATGGTAACATATTTGTACCCACTGTATTTATTGAAAACAGGAATGTCTTACTTATATATGATTTTTTAAACTTCTGCTTCTGCCTTATGTATATATCTGTCAGTATGTTCTTTCAAAATATTGGCTATTTCTTTATTTTCAATCATACTTACAAAAGTACTTCTATTGCTTTCTCAGGGCTAGTGTTTCCTCCATGTGAGTTCTTCATTGGTTTCAGAACTATTGTGTCATGTTGTAACATATTCATAGCTAACATTCTGCATCTCCATTTATATTACCTTCATTACAGACTGTGATCTGAAATCAGTTCTGAATAGTAAAATAATTGTGTAATTTGTAGACTGTTTTATCTAAAGAAAACATAGACAGGTGTTTAAATTTAAATTATATATACACTATATACATAGTTATAAAGCATTAATACATTGTGCGGACTTCACGCTGCCTATCTCCTTTACAATAAGGTTTGTAAATGGAGGAATAAGTCTAATATCATTTAATAACTACCTTTCAAACAACATACCATGACACTTTTCCTATCCTGGATGTGTGCAAATACAGAAGGACAATGATAACATGTATTTATAAAAAATACTGAATTTCTATCAGTATTTTTGCAATGTTTGTCATGAATGCATTCTTATGCTAATTTCTGTCATAATATTATACTTCTTTTTAATCTAAAGCCTCAGTTCCAAAATGTATCATTAAATTCAGTTAAACTGCATTATGAGAAAATGCTTTTGTTATTCCTGCAGTTAAGAATATAAATGAGTTGTGAATATATATATCTTAATTTGATATTTTCATCCCTATATAATTAAAATATAGTATGTTGAGTAAGCACTATTTTCTGGTTTTTTTCATCATAAATGCTTTAATGAATTTGGCATAACACAATAAGTGATACATTTTATGCTCATGCAGCAGCAGAATTTATGATAATATCCGAGTCTAAAAAACACATGAATGTTAAAATTTTTAATGCAACTTTAACTTTATCCAAATTCTACTTTAGAACAAGATATTCTCTTAGTAAACAGCTTTGTAAGTAAAGATTACCAGGGTTCATTTTTTTTTCTTTCAGATAAAAATAATAAAACCAAGTTCTATATAGTTTTGAAGTTCTGCTCATTAAGAAATTTGGCATAACCTGTCATTGCTGAGCAATGGGATTTTGCATGTCCTTTCCCTCAAACCATGTAAAGTTCACAGAAAGGGGATTCCTTCTTGATATTAAGAAAGTAGCATTTGTCTCCTGAGAGCTTCTGGATGTCAGGCAGGTGGGGGAGAGGTTCTGGTAGGGCTCATAAATGGGTTAGACATGAGAATACTGCATGTTACCGCACCTCAGGTTAAGGGGGGAAATTTATGTACAGCTGAAATCTATGTACAGAAGGGCAGGGCTGTGGGGAGCTGGAGACGGGCCCTGCTGTGGCATTTCGGGGGCAGGGCCTGGCAGCCCCTGGGGGCTGGTGTGGGGTCCTGGGCCCTGGGTGGGGTGGGGGAGCCCCGGGGGGCTGGGCAGGAACATTCAGGGCTGCTGGTGCCCTCAGGGACATGACCGTCTCCCAGAGCTTGTACAGCCTTTAATAATTAATTTGGGCCGAGGCCAATTGTATGAGGTTCAACACGGCCGAGTGCCGGGTCCTGCACTTGGTTCCAACAACCCCACGCAGCGCTACAGGCTTGGGGAAGAGTGGCTGGAAAGCTGCCCGGCAGAGAAAGACCTGGGGGTGCTGGTCAACAGCGGCTGGATATGAGCCAGCAGTGTGCCCAGGTGGCCAAGAAGGCCAACGGCATCCTGGCCTGTATCAGAAATAGTGTGGCCAGCAGGAGCAGGGAGGTGATCGTCCCCTGTACTGGGCACTGGTGAGGTGACACCTCGAGTCCTGTGTTCAGTTTTGGGCCCCTCACTGCAGGAAAGACATGGAGGGGCTGGAGCGTGTCCAGAGAAGGGCAACCGAGCTGGTGAGGGGCCTGGAGCACAAGTCTGATGAGGAGCGGCTGAGGGAGCTGGGGCTGTTTAGTCTGGAGAAAAGGAGGCTGAGGGGAGACCTGATCGCTCTCTACAACTACCTGAAATGAGGGTGTAGTGAGGTGGGTGTTGGTCTCTTCTGTCAGGTGGCTGGAGATAGGACGAGAGGTAATGGCCTCAAGTTGCACCAGGGGAGGTTTAGGTTGGATATTAGGAAAAATTTCTTTCCTGAAAGGGTTGTCAGGCATTGGAACAGGCTGCCCAAGGAAGTGATTGAGTCACCATCCCTGGAGGTGTTCAAAAAGCACAGAGACGAGGTACTCCATAACATGGTTTAGTGGGCATGGGTGATGGTTGGACTCCATGATCTTGAAGGTGTTTTCCAACCTAAATGATTCTATCATTAATGAAATAGGACATTTAACATGCAGATTCTCAATGCAGCTTTAATAATCCTATTAAAGTAGGAAACAGACACTAAACTCTTCAAAACACTCGTTACTGCAGGTCCTCTAGCCTTTGCAAAAACAGGTTTATCAGCAAAGGTATGATTCAGCTCTATAGCTGGACACCTAAATTCAGTTGTCTACAAGTGAACTTGACATCTAGGCTACAATAATAGTCTCTAGTCAACAGAATCAGTGGGATTAGAGAGCTAGTCAGCTCATTCCAAAGTAAGCACCTCTACTTTTGTCACCTGAATATTTTTGGACTCTTGCAGTTGTACTGCCAAAATTTTCACTGAGTCTTATGGGAGATAAGAGAGCTCTTCCACATGTAGATATCTATATTAAGGACTCTTGAAACTAAGTTTCTGAATTTTCAGCAAAATCTTATGTTCAATTAATTTTACTGGCCAAAAATATAAGTTCCTGTAGACTTCTAGCTGATAAGTAGTTAGGCAGAGTTTTTTCAGGGCACTTCAGATGTCTCATCCTACGTATGCTGTCTTTCAGATCTCAGTCCCTCTATCATTACAAGATCTTGTGCCTTCTACCACTGTGATGGTCAAGTCTACTTTTTTACATGTACTATTGATCTAAATAAGTAGTGGTCAAACTATTTGCTGTATGTTGGTAAACATAATCAGTTTTCCTTAAAAAAAAAAAAAAAAGAACACAATTGTGTACAGATTGGGAGATTCTGTGCTTTTAAAAAAATACCCACTAAATTTGCATAACTAGTTGACAGGTCTGATTCCTATCTCATTCAAACCACCGAGGAGTTGTTGAATTACATTAATTTCTACCAGGTTTTTTAACTGTCCCATGCATCAATACTTTGTCCCAGGACCAGGAAACCGATACAAATGCAAAACCCGATAGATCATACTTCATTGTATTCATTCTTATTCTGGTGACTTTTTAACAAAGACTGCTTGACTGACTGAAAGTAATTCCTTCTTTCACTGTTACTCATGCAACTACATGTATATAAACATATCTTTTATCCTCCTTGTATAAGGTATTGCCTTTTAACCCCCCAAAAGCCATCACATCAAAAACCTTTCCTCAGCAATCTTGCCTTTAAACGTATGATTGCCTTTGAAGTTCACTGGAACTTGCAACCTGTCACAAATCTTTCCTACTATTTTCAGGTTTGATTAAGAGAAAGTACGACTATCAAAGAAAAGCTGGATATGATTCACCATAAGGGGACTATACAATGTTAACAATTCATCAGGCCTGTCATCTTTTGATTGCTGTAGCTATTGAGGGAAATATGTCCCCAAAGTGTAATACTTTCTATTGTGATTAGTATTAGGCAATTTTCAAAATTTATATGTGAAATAGTTTGTTAATAACATTTAAAAAAAAACCCCAAACAAACAACACAATCCTTTATCTTCATGAGACAACATAAAACAAGAGTTTGTGCTTCTGTTCTAACTTTTAAAAGGTTCCTAGCATACTTCTCAGAAAAATAGGTGCCTTAAAGAGGGTGAGACCTGTGTTTCATCAAAGATCACAGTATTTATTTGCTCAGACCTCTCCTCTGACTTATTATATGGTCTATGATGTGCTTTGTGAATTCAAATTGCACAATTATTGCTAGCTGCCTGGTACTGCTTGCTCTCTGGAGGGTAGCAAAAGAATCCATAAGTCCATCACCACACATTCCTTCCCTTTCCTTTTTATATATATTAATAATGTCTATTGCATTCATTTTTATTAATGTTACTGTATTGTGTTACCTGTTACTATATTGCTTATGTTATTATCTTATGCTATATTATTATTACTTCTTGCTTAATCATAAGGTAGGATTTAAAAATTCTTATTTTTTATTAAAATTTTTGGCTACTACTGTCCTTTCACAAAAGTTACAATAGTCTAACTTAAAACAAATAGGAAGTCCACTTTGCAATTCATATACTAATTTTTATTTTCCTCCAGAACTTCCCCAAATAATGATAGCATTACACTAAACACTTTATCGAAGGTCAGATAAAACGGGTCCATTCTTTTCCCTTTGCTGATAAAATAACAAGACTCAATTTTTGTTTCAAAATAAAGCAGCTTGTTTAATATGGCACAATCTAACTTTAATTTCCAATTATTACAATTTCTACTTATCTTCTTCAGTTTTTCTTAAATATAAAATATTGAGATCAGCTGATTTCTCATTTATGCCTCCGAACCAGACTCAGGAATACTGTGACAATACCTTTGGTTCAGGTAATTCCCCACTTGTGCTTTACTTCAGTCACAGGTTAAAATTAATCTGTCTCCTTTTTTTATGTTGTGCACACCATAACCAGATTTGTACAGAAAACAAACACTAATGTATAGGCTGGACAAGAGCCGTGAAAAGCTTTAAACCAATGCATCTGCATGTAACTTTCTTTACTTTGTTAATATAGCACTTATTTTATTTCTCCAGACACACCACAATTCCTTATGACTAGGCAGTAATTTCATGAACTATTTCTTTACAGATTTTGAATTCTGGAAGGTAGTTTCTCTCTAATTTGAATACTTTTGTATACTTGAATGATTTATGTCCTCCTGGTGACTCAGAGTTGATTCTCCTTTTCATACTTTCCTGTTCATAACACTATTGAATAGGATATGGTCTGTTGAACATTTGTGGAATGCTATCATTGATTTTAAGTGTTTAGAAAGGTTGGAAATCAGTCCTGGAAGTTATATATCTACTTTCATATTGTGTTGGCCATTTTTATGAACATATTTTGTACTGTTATTTACTGAATATGCTTTTCTTCTGTATGATGTTATAAAACTTCAGTTTATAACACATTAATACAGTAAAATCTCAAAAAATTCACAATATGTACTCAGCTCTACATCTAGCTAAAATATTGTTACAAAACACACTTAGATATAAAGTGACATGAAACTCTTGCTAGCAACTATGACAAAAGCCCTTTGCAAATAAAGCTTAGTAGAGTAGACAAAGTACAACAGACACTTAAGTTCATTCGTCTTTCACAATAAAAGATAAAGCCCTAAGATGAATCAAAGATCCCTTATAAATAAAAGCCCAAAGTCTGAATATTCACAGAAGACAAAAGGTACTTTTCTAGGCAAAATATACTATACATATATTTGTATAAACATAACATAAATGGTATCTTATATGATTCTTTTATTTCTCAGTAGACAAAGACATGAAAGAAAATGATATTGCAATTTAACAGGGAAAGAAGAAAAGCATGTGGCTAATGCAATACATAGCTGATGACAGCATAATTCATTGGGACAAATTTTAGCCCTTAATGAAAATTATCACTGAAACTTGTTGAAAGATATGGCTTTCTTTTTTCTTATAAAGTGCCAGTTTTCTATGGATAACGTTTGAATTGTGTCACAACTATTTCAACAAGATAAATCAGTAATTTGTTTTAAGTTTAAGTAGTACTTTAAGTAAACAAGCTGTTGTTAGTCAGCAGTGAGCTTGGTACTAATTAATTAATAAGCCTGTTGAATGTTGCAATTTCACCTTCAGAGTAAAGGAGCACAAGACTAAAAAACAGGAAAAAAAAAAGAAAAAAAGAAAGAAAAGAAGGAAAAAGAGCATCATGCCAGTGAATAATTTCTTCTTTGCAGTACACAAAATTCAAAATGAACTTGTTGTTTTATTTGGTCACTACTCTAGCTCCATAATGAATACTGACAGCACATTTAACAGGAGCATACTATATGTAAAATGTTATAATATATATAAAATCTCTTACAGTAAGTGAATGTTCAATTAATTCAGTATCAGCATCAGGAATGAAAGCATATTAAGGATCGACACTTTCACTATGTTTCACTACATCACATCTGAATAGCCCTACTGGAGTCTGCAGACTACTCCCTAGGCTTATAGAGGCCAATCTACAAAGATCTGGTGATATTCAGCTTAAAATTTCAGGAACCCTGGTGTGTTAATGCTGCTCATCTCTTCTGACCATGTTTTAGAAGGAAAGAGATGTCCATAGCTGGGGTGATGAGTTAGGTACAGAAAAGCAGGTGGAAAGCTTGAACAGTGAAGATCATTTTTCCATCAGTAGCTAATTCAGTCCCGCTGGAGGCAGCTACATCTGCTGTGCTAAGGTGGCAGAGGAAGTGAGGAATTCAGTGGCGGATAGGGATGCTGTTGGGAATATCCTACTACAAAATTACCTTCTTTTCTTCTTTTTTTTTTTTTTCTAAATAGATGTATTTAACTGAGTTCTGAACTGGACTTAGGCATTGTGGTTACAGCATGGCCAATATTAAAGAAGAGATAAACTGAAGGGTAACCTAAATCTCTCAGTACAGCTGCATTTTCTCCAGTAACTAGGTCGGAATGATATTCTGTGAATAAAGTATGAGATATACAAGGTAAATATTAATCTTTGATCACATGAACAGTTCCTGTGTCTTGGTGCAAATGGTAGAAAGTAAGCTTCATTGCCTGCCTTGATAAAGTGGTTATATAGTACAAACACTTCATAATGTACTGAGCTCCCATAAATCAATTTGAAATTAGTTTACTGTCAACTTGATAAATCTCATTTTATCATTATACCTTGAAGGTGATTTAACAGGTATATCACAGTGTATAATTTACACCATATTAGGGATAGATAAGAAAACAAGTGTTCCAAACCAATAATTATTGTCACATTCATTTATAAATTCTACTATGTTAAAGCTTTGAATACAGTTTTGAATAAAGCTTTCAGATACAGTTTATGCATAATCATAATTCTAGTGTGTAAACTCTGAAATCTCTTGAGGTAGATATAACTCCAATGTACTCTATCCTTTTGTGGTTTATATAGCTAGTCTTTCCTAAGACTGGAAACAGGTTACTGGTCAACACTCAGTTTAAGTATGAATAGTACCTGAACTTACAAGAAGGTTTGCATGTTTATTTTTCTGTTGGCTTTTACTGGCTGTGATAATCTCAAGCAATGGAAATGCATGTGCGGGAAGACATTCAGATTGGTTTCTGGGATCATCCATAATGGAGAACGTAGATGATAATTTTCTCCAATTACCCAGTTTCTTGTCCCCTTTAATTACAAAAGAAATTGAATACTATATTGTGGAGTAACATATACATACGATTATAACTGGGTTCATGAAATTTAAGCAGCACAATGTATGCTCATTCACAGTGGATATATGGGTAAGTAGAGGCATGATACTATGTATACTCATGGCTTTTCTGCCTTCCAAAAAGGCGCTCAATCACAGCATAGAGTAGTAATTACATTCCAGAGCTACCTGGAGAAACTGTAGTTTTCATTTTTTCACTGAAGGAAAATGGTGGTTTTGTCACACAATTGGAAGTTATAGCTATTTTATTCCGTGCAGGCAGTTATCTCAGCATCTGTAAGTGGATATCTGATATTCTTTTCACATGACTATAGATACAACTTTACTGCACAACGAAGTGCAGTGCAGGGATTTCTGGCCTCAACCACCTGAGCTACCTAACAAAGCAGCAGTCCTGTGCTAATGCAGAAATGATTCTACTGGTATTTAGCTAGCATTTCTGCATGGTTCTTCATTTAGTGGAAAGAAGGTTACCCAGCATCTACTGTTTCACCACAGTGACCCAGAACGAACAGTCTTGCCATTGCTAGTGATACCGAAAAAGGCGGTCGAAGAAACTCTCTAAGACTCGATTTTGGAGTTTTAGAAAGCAGGCATTCTTTATTGCAGCGCTGGGTGCACGGGGGATCGCTCCACCTATCATGCACACCGTCAGGCCTAATTGTGCAGGTTAAGTACATGTTCTACATACATACTCACTAGATTTCCGAGAAATGTTATACATATTCATTAGTTTTCCGGGAAACTATTAGGATATGCAAATGCCCTTTACACAGGTCTCTGGTGGTCTTCAGGAGTCCTCTGGTGGTCTTCCACAGTCTTCCTCACTTGTCCGCTACTTGACCCTTCTCGAATGATTCTGCGCAGTGTGATCTTCTGCATGTTTGGTACATCTTATCCTAAAGAATGCTCGTTAGTGCTTCTATTATCTATGCTTACATTTTGACGTAATTCATATGGATACTTCTAAGCTACGTTACCTATAACGGCTGAAGTCCTTATCTTCTTCAGAAACTGCAAGGCCATCCAAAAGCAATTTCTCACACATTTTGCAACATACAGAACCCCCATCCACCACTGATCAGCAAACAATAGGGCAAAGAAACAGCAAGGCCATTGTACTCAGAAAAACATCCTGCATCACTAGTAACAGGCCACAGGTTAAAATTTTGCTAACTTTGCTGTACGCTAAACGTGTGATGCCGTAGCCTTGGTCAGTCAACTTGCTAGAAAACCGGCTGTGTGAACTCGAGTTTGGTGCCAGGTATCTCTTGTTATGATATGCAGTTTAAGTGTGAGATAATCCACAAGTCTTGAAAGCTTGGGCTCAAGTTGGGAAAAAACCTCACTAATTGTCAGTTGCTGGTCACTGAAGAAGAGACCAGCCTTGAGAGCTGAGAAAAGACTGCTTCAAGAATTACAAAGAAAAGAAGTAGTAGCCAAATGAGAAAAAATAGCCGAGCAGCAGCATAAGGCACCTGCCATGGCCTAGGAAAACAACAGCCTGGCAATGAGCTGAGGGCAACCCAGGTTTGCTGGGGGCCGGTGGCTGCCTAGAAACACCTTGCCATCGGAGGAGACCTCCAACCGAGGGAAGAGGGCTGGGAAACTCTCACCACGGGAGCTGTGGTCACAGAAGCACTGCGGGACAGTGGAAGCCAGGCGTGTGGCCTTGGGCTGCCTGCCAGCTCTGGGGTCCAGCTCTCCCTCCCTCCCGCCCCTCGCCTGCTCCCAGAGCCCCCTTGAGGGACCCGGGACCTGTCCGATGGTTCTCCCAGACTGTGTGTGATACTGCAAGTGTGCATGTGTGTATGTCTGAGTGCGCATTTTTCCCCACAATTCTGCACGTTTTTCCTTTTTAAGGCTCCAACCCCTCAGTAAAGCCCTACTGTCTGTAAAGCCAAATTGGGTAGTTATGATTTTGGGCAGCGGTGTTGCACTGCAACGTACAGGAGACAACCTTCACCACAGCCTGTAATACAGAGAGCAGAACTGAAGCACCTTACTGTTCGGTACATTCCACAGAATTCCATTTAAAAAAAATAAAGTTTATTTTTTAAAATTAAAATTTAGGCTAGAAAATAAGTGAATTACTCATGATGATGAGTTCCTCTGGAGTTCCTACTAAATGCACATTGCTTAGAACCATGAACATCAGATTCAGACATTGTTCAGCAAATTTCTCCTGTCTTATATTTAAATATAATCATACAGACTTATGTTCTGTGTTGTATTTTAATAAGGTAAAGTCATACATCATGATAAAATATTTGCTCTCTCTTTTTAATATGTATAATAGGTTAGACAGATAAATACAAGGGAATCAGTGCTTGATCTTCAAGTGACTTCCATGTGTACTGCTGAAACTTAATGCAAAATTTAATGAATTAACATTCACTTTAATTAAATACTGGACCACAAATTACATTTCTTGCTTTACTATGATTTCCTAGACTATTTTTTTTAATTGATATCTTCTTCTGTTAAAGGACAAGAATATTGTCACTAATGTTGAAAAAAATTAGAATACAACTGAAGAATGTTTGAAATATTCCCCTTCATTAAAACCAGCTTCAAATCTGAAAGCACTAGAGATAAGACAGTGGGGAGAAAAAAGCCTCACCTTAGTTTCAGCCAACTGGCAAGATTAGAGATATCGCAGCTATATCTGATTTGCAATCGTGATGAGAAAATTACTTTATGCAGTGTTTATTAAGTAGCAAATACATATACAACTATTTTTTTCCCCCCATTGTTATCATTTTAGAGGCTGCTTGACCTAGATTATTACTGTGTATGTAAACATACTTCTGTATTTCTAATGTCACAAAGAAGTCTGTTTGGACCTACACCAGATTTGATGATGAACAAATGGGGTTAATACATAATAAAGTTGCTTGACTTTTCTCTCTTTGTTTTAAATGTATTTTGGCAGGAAAAAAAAGCATTAAACCTCCTTTAATTTCTTACTAGTAGATGCACTTTATAGTGGCACAGGATCCTGTGGCTAGTTTCTCCTCCCATTATTGCCCAAGCATTTAGAAGAATATGAAGTCAGTTTTTCACTGTAAAGGTCATAAATGAAATGGAATGCAGCAATGTGACAACAAACACTTTGCAGATCTATCTGAGGCCATCCTTTTGGATGAAGGATTACCTATTAAATCTGAAAGAGGTTGCAAGCTGAATAAACACCATCTAGTAGGGTCAGTGCTCCTTATTGCCATGCAATAGAAGGAACAAGAATGTTCTAGGTAGATTGGTGCTGCAGCATACATCTAAATCATACTGAAAGGATTAGAAGGTGCTGAGGTGAAATGGCACTAACAGAAATGGCAATTTTCAACATTTTTTTTTCAGCAAGGATACAGTTAAAAAATAAAAAGGATGATTAAGTCTTTTCTTGTAAATAAAAATGGCAGCCTACGCTCTCCTAGAGAGAGGACAAAAGGCAATATGTGATAAATATAGTCAAAGCAAGTCACTGGGTACATCTGTAGGCATGTGACTGTAGAAAGTAGTTCATACAATCCTCCCAAGTCATTTCAGTGGAGTAAGATTAAAAAAAGTACCAAAGGATTTTGTGTCATAAACAATTTTTTAAGCCATGTCCCTATGCTATACACATGTGGAAAAAATAAAATCTAGAATGAAGAAAGGATGAAGAAATGGGTTTGCAAATTGATATTAAATAAATATATTTTTATAATCCAGATCAAGAAGGAATTATTTAAAAGTGGCATGCTTTTAACTGATCTGAATAAGTTCTGGGAAGTGTAACCTGCAGTATGTTTGCATTAGTTATAAGATGTGTGCCGCTATCACATTTCTAAATTAAGTCCAGGTTCCTGGTTATCTTTTAACTGATGTTTGATTGTTTTGTATGTCTGTTGATTAAATCAAGTGTAAAAAATACTCTCCTATCTTCTTTATTTGACTGTGGCATAAAGGTGCAACACTATGAGTATACTTGAACTGTCAAGATATATGTCACTCTTCATCAACACTTGCGTGAGGAAATAATATACATGCCATTCTGATTTAAATAATAAATGTACTTTTTAGAGAGAACAAAATCCAATGCATGCTTATAAGTAACTTGAGTCAATACACTGTGAGCTTTTTCTTGTTCATGACTTCAGAGGAAATTCTGGAGTAGCATTATGGATAGAAATTATTAATTCTCATTTCACTGATTTATTGCCAGTGGAATGAGAGTCATTCTTCTCCTATAGCAGACCTTCGACTCCCTCCTGGCGCACTATACTGTAGAACGAATTTACGCATATGTACCAGCCTACTACTGCTATTCTGGTCAGTGCTATAAATAATACAGGATATGCAATGATTAATATTTGAACTGAACTATAGATATTTTGCATACTCTTAACCTGAGCTTCTAAGGAGCTTTTGAAAGTCAAATCTTTGCCTTGGCTGTGGGTGTTGAGGGGGGAAAGTACCCGACTGATAAAGTCAGCAAGAAATAAGGTTCTTTGTAATATAACACTTTCTTGAAGGCAAGTGTATGATTAATTAACCTTCAGAACTAGATCAATGGTGCCAGGTTATTATCCATTTACATTGTTTTTTGTTTGCGTTCTTTATCAACAGGCTATGCTCAGTGGGAAAATTAATGGTAAATAGAAAATTTATTTTCCCTCACTTTGTGCCAAGTGGGTTTAAAATTAGATAATTGTGATAGATTAGACAGCTGGCATCAAATCTGACCTCTTTCACTGTTCTGTTTGAATGCATTATAGTGTATAACATCAGTGCCCCCTACTAGAATAGGTTTAGAGTGCAAGGCAACAGAAACATAATGTTCACACATTATGATACAAATTCTTGAACATAATCTAAGAACTTATATTAGTTGACACTTTAAATAGCATCATGGAAAATATTTCATGTGTTTCACTGGATTTGTGTCCATTTGCTCTTACTAGATTAAAAACAGGAGATTATAGCTCATGAAGGATTTTCTCCTGAATTCTGTTCCTAAATATTTTAATCTTTTCATCACTGCCAGATTGCAGAATCACAGAAAAAGAGAATGTCTGGTTATGAGTTTATTTTTTCTTTACCTATGACTTACGTATTTAATTTTCAAAATTTTTTTTACTTCTTTATTTCTATTTAGATTTTAGGTTCATATGTAAAAATGTCAACTTCAGGATACTTTTCTAATTATATTTGAATATATTTTTTTATTGAGAATGGTGGGATGATTACTTATTTCTTCCAGTGATGTCAGAGCTATTAATCTTTCCTTCAGCTCTGTCACTGGTAATGCTTTAGGCTACAGTTGAGCTCTGTGTTGAGTGTATTAATATGCATGCTGTTGTTTGTCGCCTCATTTATATCAGTGTTTTCAAGATAACAACCTGATCTTCCCAGAGAAATGGAAAACTCCTTTGTTCAGTATGAGATGGTATTTTGGTATTAGGAAGCCCAATTTGGTTAGGATCTTTTAGGACTATTCTGCATGTTTTCTTGAATACAGTTTCTATCTAAGTTTGTGTAATTCATCCTTTTTGGGTGCATTGTCCCCCATTTTAGTATCTTCTTCCACCTTTGTAACCATAAATTTGGTGATATCCTTTATCTATCAGTAGAAATGCTGCTGTCATTTTCATACATAAACAAAACCAGTAAATTATGCTCCACATAATGCATGGTACGTGACATATGTGCTATGTAATAACGTTTTTTTTCTGCTATTGCTACTTTCTGTTAATTTCTGCTACTCTGAGCATAAGTAACTTGACCCCAGGCACCAGTAATTGCTGGGGGGGTGTAGGGGTGGCTGGAAAGAGTTATGCAGAGAAGGAATGTGGGGGTCCTGGTGGACACCAACCTGCCCATGAGCCAGCAATGAGCCCTTGCACCTTGCAGCTAACAGCCTCCTGGGCTGCATTTGGTAGAGCGTGGCCAGCAGCTCAAAGGAGGGGATCCTCCCCCTCTGCTCAGCCCTGGGGAGACACTTCGGGAGCGCTGAGGCCAGTGCTGGACTCCCCAGTACAAAAGAGACATGGATTTACTGGAGTGAGTCCAGTGAAAGGACATGAATTCATTGCACAAAAGGAGGTTACTGCAAAATCAGACTGTTGTATAATTAAGAGCAGTCACCAACAATATAGGCTGTACCAGCCTAAAGCTGTATCTGTGTCTCAGTGACAGTCTTTGGGACAGTCAGAGATACTCGCAGTTGTAGCTGTGCTCTCCTCAGCCCTTGCCTGGCAGACTAACACCCTCAGGCCAAGAACAACCTGTGTATTGAAACACTTCAAAGTGGTTCTTTGGCAGATACTGCCATGTAGCTTCAAGAGCATAACTCTCAGGACCCCACTTTTAAACTGTGGTTGCTGATGCTCTCATTGGGTTTCCCATATAACTACAGAGCTGAGAAATTAGTCCGTTACCTTACAAATTAATCCAAATGAGCTTTTCAGATTTTAGAAACTGGTGACTGCATTTCCTGAAGACTTTTACTCTGTAAGGATGCTCTCAGAAAATCTAGTACACAACAATAGTGGTAAACTATTGTACGTGTCTTCTGTCAAAATGGTACTAAGCCACCAAACAATAAACTGATATATGATGGGAGATGGGGGGAAGGGGAGAGTGGGGAGAGCTGACATCTTCTTCTCCTTCTTTTGAAATTGTAACTTGGCATAGACAATTTGATTTATGGTGGCAGGGAGAGAAAGAATATACAAAAGTAACATTATGTCAACTAGTGATTAATTTCCAATGAAATATTGGAGACGGGAATGGGCTGACTTGAGCCTTGGCCAACATTTTCAAACTCCCGCATTTAAAGATTCATGAATAAATCAAAATGAAGAGAACTAAATGAAAATGTCCTAATTTCTAAGGGTGAACACCCGCATATCAAACTGACTGTTGGCAGTATTAATAGATACCGACACTTCCTAAATAAGTGGTTGCTCTATTTTTTTGCCCAGGTGTGTTTGTAAGAGATTTGATTCCTTAGTATGAAGGGTAACACACTGTAGTTCTGCACAGTGTCTTAAGCATATCATCTGCAGGTAAAAAACAGCAACTCAGTAATTAAGGCCAGATCAAATTTACTTAAATGGCATCTGAATAATTATATGATATAATTTTTTCACCAAACTCTGTGATAACAGTTCAGATTGTCTTTTGTTCAGCTGCATTTAGACTTCCAAAGATAAAAAATATTTTCTTGGATGGCCTAAGAGTTCTTCTGAAACTCAAACTTTCTATGTATGATCAGAAAACATGCAGTTTGAAAAGTAAGACTGTAGATTTGACTCAATTTGATTGAAGGTTTAAATATCTTCCTGAGCATATACTGGGGAAAACTAAGCATTTGTTAGATATTGCAAAACCTCCTTGCATGTTAAATTTGCAGCCCCTAGTGCAAATCAGGCATGATCTTTCTTCCTGTTTCAACATAGAAACAAAAGCAATGCAAAGCTGATAGCTTTGTATGTGTATGTGTCATGAGAGATACGGAGTAAGAACATCTCTTTAGATATTTGTTAAATGCTTGCAACAAAAACCATCTAGTTCATCACATACTTACAGAAATGCTTTAAGATAGGTTCTTTTCTCTGCTCATCTTACAAGATCAGCTCATACTCTGAGTATTTTAAAAAGTGGATGGTAGAGATACCATAAATGGATTCAATCAAAAGGAGCAATCCCTTTTTTAGGTCATCCCCCAGCCCTTCTTCTCTCCAGAATTTTAAAGCAGGAAAAGCAGTGATGTAAAATTCAGGTATTGCATACACACAGCTGTAAATTTTCTCCTCTGGGAATAAATTATCTTCTGGGGATTTATGTTCACGTAAAGACTCTTGAATTTGTCCAGTAACAAAGAGTGAAGTATTCTTGTTTATTGATCTGGTCCTAGAGCTTTTTCACTTGTCTAATTAGAATCATGCATTCTCCAAAAAGCAGCCTCATTTTGCTATCTTAATAGTTCTTCATCTATATAGCTAAATATCTTCATCTTTTCTGTATTTGCGATCTGGATTTTTATGATAATTGAAAAAACTGAAGACAAAGAAAATATAGAAATATACTTAACTTGGATTGAAAGCTTAGTAGGGTAATTCATCTCAGTAAACTGGTATGCACTGGTTTCTTTTCTAAAAGAAAAAAGAAATAAATGAGAATGTGGATATGGAAAATTTCCTGTTTGCACATTATTTCATTGTACCTGATACAAGATAACATTGTAAAATATCCTTTCAAATACAACAATAATTTAGAGAGATTTGCTGTTCTAATTATTAATCAAAACACGATAAAACCCTGTAAATATCAGGTTATAGGAAAAAGCCATGTTCCATGCAGTTGAAATCTTGCATTCAAATAAGGGGAAGAATCCATTTATAGATCACTTCCTTTGAATAGCTCCTGTGAATTAACACTTGGACAGGACTTTGAAGAGAAAAATCAATCCAATTACATAATTTGTTCTTCCTGAGGGGCCATGTATGAAGAGGATAGATACCAGTGAGAATTCAGAGAAAGCAGGATGACAACTTTGTGGCTTCAGCCTTAGACACCCAGGAAGAAAGTAGAAGGGTGGGAGAAATATTCAACAAACTTGCTTAAACAGCCTTTGTGATGTCAGCATATTTAAATAGAAATATATTAAAATAGCAGAAGTAGTTCACGAAAGTAGACAGAATTGCAAGTATATTCTACTCCTCAGGATCTATTTGAAATATGGTAGGCTCTCACGTGACGTGACAGTTTTCACAATCCACAGTTGCAAGCTTCCCTTTCTTGTTTACTCTGTAAAGATTCAAACCTTTTGATTAGGCAAAATTTTCAGGAAAAAAAAAAAAAGATGATGATTTAAAGGCAAATGTTTCTGCAGAGATGTTTGTTTACTAGGACCACAGTACATTATTTTTGTGTTAATTTACAAAGAAGTTCAACAGAATTTATCTTTCTTTCTCTCTTGATCTCTCTTTTTTAGTTTTCTTTTCTTTGTGAATTGAGTAGTTGTTACAGTCTGTAGTCTAAACTGATGTGTTCCCAAGGTGGCAGCTTGTTATCTCAAAGGGAGACTCTTTACTTTGTGAAGGGGTGTATTTATTTATTTATTTGTTTATACTGAGTAATATATTTAAGGGCTACTGTTTTTATTTGTACTTCAATAACCTCCATGTCAGTTATTTTTAGAGTGCCATAGTATAAACATATAATAAAATGTTAGTATCTGTTCAGAATGGGTGCAATTTGATGGAACAGTCATTAAAATTATAATTGTTAACGAAAAACTTCGCATGTAGAGTTTAATATGATTATGTACTAAAATTAATATGTGCATTTACTTTTATGCACTGTCAAAACCAACTTTCTACTGAGATCTGGAATCTACATTTTCCTTCATAAAGCGAAAGCCAGTGTAAAAGCAGAGCCAGAAGAAACAAATCAGAGCTGATACACAGAAGGTGTCAAATGATTTTACGTGTTATATCAGAAAAATAAAAAAAACTACTGAGAAGCTTTATCAAAAGAAACGAGATTCAATATAGGTATAAAGAAGCTACAAAATCCGCATTCCCTTGCAGTAAAAAGTCAGTCCAAGTAAAACATGAATATGAAGCACAAAGTATTACTCTTCCATTAGATTTGCCTTTAAGCTGTTCAGTCTTTGTTTTGTCCTTCATTCACATTGTTCAGATATAACTATTTCCCCCTCAAATCACTCAAAACACTTAAAATAATGAGGAAAATAATCGATACGTGTTTGTGCAGCTGAACTATGACTTATACCAGCAGTACAGTTTAAATCTGCTCTGCCACTGCAGACTTCAATGTAGACAAGCTGCACAGAAGATCTTTAAGGTTCTTTTTACCAACATAACTTTTTACCCCCTCGTAGTTTTTCCTACTTTAAGAACAAGACAGACATTGAAAAAAATGTAACAATATGCAGTAAGGGAATCAGAAATCAGAAAAAGTTTAAAGCATTCCATGTCATGTTGTGCTGCACATGGGTTATATTCTGCTTGTTTGTAACAGAAAAGGAAGCCACCTAAACCAGCGTTTCTCAAACTGTTCTGTTACATTCTACCTGCTAGCGTATTATGCATATATTCACATGATTAATCCAGCTGCATTGCATACTTGTGTAATCTATCTTTCTCTAAAACCATGCCATAGTCAGTGCTGACTTTTCAGACCCAAACATTCCTCATTAATTTCTATTCATTACCCATCCTTCCACCACCCAGTCAAGGCCCATGCAATGCACTCCCCATCTCCCCTGGCTAATTCTGCATGTGTTCAGCCAGATGTGTGTTCAACACATCTTCTCCTTTCTTTCCTCATTCCCTCTTCCAAATCTAAATCAAAGTGCCAAAATATGGTTATATAGAATATGCAGGATAATTTTTTAAACATCTTTTCCTGAATAAGCAATTTTTGAAAGAAACAATCCACCTTGTCAGGAAATTACTGCTGGAAGAATACTATTTATTTTGCTTCAGTTAAAGTTGTTCTTCTATGATGAACTGTATGGTTTTCAGAAGCTTTAAGAATCCCAGTTTCCCTAAACTTCAAAGGCAGTTTAAGGTGTTCAACATATTCTGAAAAACAGACCTAACATATATATTGATATGCAAGAATTCCATATTTTCAAATGGAAAACTATTGGGAAAAACAAGTCAATTCCACTGTTTTCATGTTAAGAAATTTCTGTGAAAGTGTAAGCCCTTAAACACAGCTAATATTAAAAGAAAGAGGAAAAAAAGCAACGCCTCTGCCCCACCCTGGCCCCCAAGGAAGACCACCTGAAAAATAAGGGACAATGTCTATTGATCAGAGAAAGTCCACTTGCTTACCAGAGCTTTCTGCAGTCTCAGCACCCATTCAGATTAAATGCTGAATGACTTGTGATCATTAGACCACAGCTACGGAAAAATATCAAAAGAAAAGTGAAGAAAAAACCAGAAGCAATGCTCTGTATCTGAGAATTAACAGTTTCCCCAAAGGCCCAACAGATATCTGTTGTAGTACAATAATTAGGTCTGCTGGGAATACTCGTCCAGGAAGAGAGCTGGTCAGTCATGCTGTGGGATACCTCTGCTGATTTCAAGCTCAGTAGCTCATTCTTCTCCCTAAATTGCCACTACATCTTTGGCCTGAAGTACTCAGTCTTGATGATGACAACATTATGGGCACTTTCTTAGGCTATTTATCACATACAGTTGCTTAGTTGAAGTCTTCTGTTATACGGACTTGAATAACTGACTGAAAAATCAGTACTAAATATGCCTCCTCCTTACTGAGAGGAGATATCATGTCTACCAGCACATTACTAGCATGGTTCTGTGGACTGAGCCCCTTGAGGTGCTTTGGGTGGTAGCACTTTGGCTCCAGTTCTTTGCCCCCAGAAACTCTGGTGCTTCTGTTTCTTTGTTAACAGGAATCCCAGTATTGCTGGTCCTCCCATACTTTATGGTCCTTGTATTCATGTTCTTGCTGTGTCACATATCACCCTTCTTGGGCACCTCTTTCCCACTCTTCCCAGTTCAACTTCTGTCACTTTGAAAATAATTTCAGACCCTACCAGAGTAATATGTATAAATTATTATACATATATTTATATAATTATAAAGAGAGAGAAACAGAGTGGGTATTCATCACCTGCTTAAGATTTTGTTTATATACCTCATTGGTAGGAATATGATGGAGGGTCAGTCCCATTAGCACATCATCATCTTGTTTTCATCTAATTAATAAAGTCACTGGTCTTCCCTGTTTGCTGTCTGGATGCTATTTAACACTGTATTATGTTAGGAGGCAAGATCTTCCCTGGTAGCTGGATGAATTTTGTGTGGTAAGCAGGCACTCTTTTCTTATATCAACAATTCAATATCCTGCTTGGCTGGAGGGGCTCACAGGCCTGTATGGGAGGGATCACCGGGCAAATGTATTTGTCTGTGTGAAACATGAATGCTTGCCTAATTGGAATTAATTGGAATTTTGAATAGGGAGTAGGATGGTATAGCCCTTTTCCCTTTTAATTTTAAATCATTCTGTATAACATGATCTGAAAGTTTAGTAGTCTAAGAGGTTCACATAGATATGTAAAATTGAAAGATTAACTTTTAGCAGGTTTTTTCAGTGGTATCCTACCAATAGGTACTATTAAGTAAACTTAAACTGATGAGGCATTTTTCATTCATATAATTTCATCTCAGTGTTTTAGAAGTCATAGCAAGAGCTTTTAAATCTGTGATTGAACTATGAGCTTTAACACATTTTTAATGTGCACAAGGGACAGTCAAAATTTAGTGACCTTAACATGTAAATAATCATAGCTGAGAAAACTGGATTTGTCTATGAAGACAGCAGTTCAAATATTCAGCCAAACAAAGTTAAGAAGTCTGTGAAATGAGGTTGATCCCATCATGCAAGGTTGTTTTTTTCTTGACATTCTCAGTATTTTCTGTATCTACCTTGACCATACAGTCAAGCTTCATTTTAACAATGTTGTTGGTTTAGTCAGAATCAAGACATTTTATTGTAAGTGCTATTATTTGCAACACAAACACATACTAACTTTTCTTTAGACGGTCAGAGCTTGGATTTAGAGATTGGATCTGGTCTTTTTGTCTTTTACAACATGTTCTGTAATTTTAACAGTATCAGTAAACATCTCTGTAGGAGTTTATAATATCAGCCAAATAATTGCATTATTTCAATGGCATAGTACCAATTTTAAAATTATAAAAGTTGTATAAGAAAAACAGTTCTATGTCATTGAAATTAATTTTAATTTACAGTTGTGGATAAGCTGCTAAACCTTTTGATTGAATATATGTATTTGTTTTAGTAGTATTTTCAGGAGGAAGAAAGAGTGGTTGCTGTAAGCCCTCTTGAAGAAATAACAAGCTGCCCTATATGGTAATAACAGTGCTTACAAATACCAGGGCTTTTTTGTTTGTGTTTTTTGTTTTTGTTCCTGTACCTCAAGTACATGGAAATGAAACATGGCAGAGCTGCTGAAGATTAAAAATGAATGTTCCCATTTTCATAAGTATAGAAATGAAAGCTGAAATCCTAAAATATATTAAACAAATTCTGTGATGCATATAAAGAAACAAGAAAAGACTGCTGATTTAAGTGTGATTATTGTACGTAGCTGATGTGTCCTTTCCACCCTGACTGACATAATTTTTGAAAAAAATGTTAGTGTCTGTCAGTCTCATCTGTGTGAGATGTTAGTGAGTGAGTGGGCACAGTCCTCCTCTACTTCATCCAAGGCAAACTGGATGTGATAACATTTTGATATGTATTTTAGAATTCTTGAATATATTTGCTATAATAGTGAAATTATTATACTGAAAGCTACTGCTGTTATTAAAGCTCAAAGTCCTCCTTTCTTCTTGGCTCATTAAGTACATCCTGATCTTTAATAATTAGAATCTAAGAATAAAATTTTATATTTTTTTTGCCTTTATTTCTTTTTTTTCCCCTTTGATTATTTCTCACGGAGGTCTTTGTTGGCAGATTTACCCGACATTACATTATAAAATGCTGAAGAATCATGTCAGATAGGTCTTCTCGTTTGTATGTATGCACTACTGTATGTGTATAACATACAGGCAAGGGCAAAACCCTCTAGTGGTGTATAATGTAGATCTCTACTGTGAAGTAGGCCTTTTTTCACCTCAGCTGTTTTTAACTGAAAGCAGATGCTACAGAACAGAAGATGAATATAAGAAGCAGCTATTTCAGTACAGTACTTAAAAGTGCTGTTCAGCAGGGTAATTCACACCTTGCATCAAGGCCTTTGGGAACAGTTGGGGACTCTGACACAAATAAAGTATTCATTTCATCTTAATGACTTTCCTATTTTCAGAAAGTTTTATATTTAGGGATATATTGCATATATTTCTTCAGTAACTTCTCTTTCTACTTCATATGTGTAAAACAGTGAAGGATGCCATGCAGTATAAATGATTGAGTGCAGGCAATCTTAAAAAATTGCATAAACAGTCCCAGAATAATGGAAAAAAATAAAAACAGTTATTGAGTATTCTAACCATGCTGCAGTTTGATACTGCATTGACAGAAGAAACTGTTATTGCCACTAGTAAATGGAATATGTAATATAGAAAAGGAAAAAAAATAGGAAGATATGTACAGGTTTGCTTTTGAGAGATGTTTTCTTCTCCTAAATCTTAGGATCAAAAAAGTGGTGAAGCTATTTGCATTCAAAACTCAGAAATTTTGGATGGTCTGATTAATCCAATGAGTATTATTATAGATTTAGTTCTCTTCGAGGGACCAAACAGTAATAAAATAGCTCCTTCTTACTGAGCATAATTAGTGTTACACTGATGTTCTGCACTTTTAGCATCTGGACCGTGGGAAACCTTCGTAAGCAGCTGTTTATGTTACACCTATGGTCAGTCTGAAGACAAAGTGGAAATGAGCAGAAGATTGTCTTCAACACTGAAAAGAAGTGTTAATGGCAAACTTTTTCTGGAGGTTAGACTACACTTTTCTCTCAAATTCAATAAAATGTATGTGTTATGTAAAATTTAGGCTTAAAAAGGGGATCCAATAACAGCTTTTTGTTATAGGCAAAATATTAGAATACAACATTTAAAAACTAACATTTTAAGAAAAAAAAAGGACTGTGAATTTAAGGAAAAATAAGGAACAATACATTTTGTTTTATTAATGAAGAAAACAATGTACCAATCTGTGTAGTCTTGTAGGAGATTTCTGTCTGGAGGTCTGAAGAAACTGAGTTGCAAAATAGGAAGCAGGCAGAAGCGTTTGTGGAATCCAGGCCTGCCCAACAGATATGAAACAGAAATAATGTTTTATAGACATAATAGTTCTGCATGTACTAGAAATAAACTGGCAAAAGCATGTAACTGATGAACCCTGTGGTCCATACTTCACAGCAACCCTCAGTGTCTTAAGCTGTAATTTAGTTAAAGTGACGTGAGAAACTGAACTTGACTTCGAGCATGAGTAGTTGTGCGATACTTTATACTATGGTGATTAAAATAACAATGTGTTTTTACATTTATGCTGTCACTTGCATTCTTTTAGAGCTGTCAAGTAAAGGCTTGTGCAGAAGGCTTTGATTAAAAAGTATGTGTAGACAGAGTCTTCAAACAAAAATACATAAACAAAGTACTCTTGTCCTTCTGTGTATTCTTCCTATTCTTTCTGTGGGTAAGAAATCACATGGAGAAGTTCGTTCCCTCCTTAGACAGGGCTTTTGATAATGCATCTCCACTGGGACTATGTATGTGTATAGTGGTTTTCTTAGAGCAGATGGAAGGTGAAAATGTCTTGGCAGACTGTTTAATATTTACTCAGAGAGCCTGCCCAGATCTTATTCTCAGTGTTGTTGAATATTCAGTGCATGCTCTTTGCTTTATCTGATGTACATTTCAAGTTTGCAGGGGAGTACTTATATATATTTTTAATGTCAGGGACACGTGAATACTGGTTGTATTTAATGAAATAATTATACACATGGTAGGAAGCAAGGTTTTTCTCCATTTCCATTCTGTGTTCCATTTTCCACAGTTTTCCACTTTTCCCAAAATATACTCCACAAATAAGGAAGCTGCAAATCCAATAATAATAAAAACATTTATAATATGGACTATAACTTGATAGGATTGAATGAATAAGAAAATTTTCTGATTTAGAGGGGTTTTGGGAGGGTTGGTTTGGGAGGGTTTTTGGCGGCGGCGGGTTGCTCTTTCTGTGATCTTTGTAATTCACACACCACCTGGATTAGGCCAAAATAATCTACTGCTATAAACCACATAAATTTCATTAGATTAATCTGAATACCTTTAAATTACATTATTAGATTACACGTGCAAAGTGAGCCACGGGAGCAGAGGAAGATGGAAGTAATAAAAACAGCACAGGGAGAAAAGAATGGTCATTTCTGGTTTTTTCCTAAAGGGAATGCCTCTTAATGTGTTTGAGAAGACTGGCTGGGAAGTCTGACAGGTTTAGCTACATCCATAGTTTGGTTGAGGTCTGAACTAATGTTTTATCCTTTTCATGCTTACACTTTATGCAGAAACTAACTTAGAGAGTCAGACACAGATAATACTAAGAAGGAAATTAAAATGGCTAATTAGAATTTCAGGAAAACTCTACAGAATACAAGCCAGGTCCTTGGCTCAGTTTGGTTTCAACTCTTTAACAAGTCAGGCTAAATGGCTCTCCATTACTAGAGGCATAGAAAATCTGTATTTTAGTGTGCAAAGCTTGTTTTTTCTTTTTTTATGCTTTTGATTCTTTTTGCCAGAAGAGCCACAGACAAGGCCAGAATAATCACACATATCCTCAGCAAAACAACACTAGAGACATATGCTCCTGTCCAGAGTCTTCTCTAATTAAACAAAGAGTATCCCTGATCTCCATGTGGAGAAAAGAACTACTAAAGATGACACTCATTATGGTTCCATTAATGTGTCCTGAAATTTAGCATGTCATCTGTCTATCATCTATTAAAGACTCTATATAATTTATGGTTAGAGAAGATGCAAGTGGAGGTAAATGAATGTCACCAAACCTCATGCTAGGTGTCCAGACAAAACCTTTCCAGGGGTTACTGTCTGGAATTACAAAAACATTTTCATGCCTTTCCAAACAGAATTTTTTAGGCCCTTAACACTGAAATGCCATATCTTCCTATTCTTACGAATCCTTTCTGGACTTCAAAAGCTATTTTGACATTTAAGAAAGCAAGCAAAAAAGGAATGGCATGAGTAATTTCTTGTCTCAAAGTACAGCTGGAGAAGGAACAGCTTTTATATGACTATCACAGAGTGGTAGCTTATTGTATAAACCAGACTGAATTTTATCTGCCCTACATACTTTTCCATATGGGAGGTTTTAGCTATTTCAGGATAAAACAGATACAACCTTCATCCCTTTTGAAGAAACTGGGTTATTTTGCCAGACATAGCCTAAAGACAGATTAAGTTTAAGAGGTAGCAGAGACGATAGCCCAATCCTTACAGAGTTTGCTTCAAGGAGGTATGCACACCTGATTTCATTTTCAATTTCAAGTAATTTCTCTCAAAGCAGTTGAGGCCCTTCATCCTTTTTGAGAGTAGTGTTCTCAACTCTCATACTTTTAAAATCTTCCCCAGAACAGTGCAGATTTTATTAGTTTCTACAAAACCAGATATTTTTCACAATAAGGGCAGAATTCAATAATGAGGTGTGGACATCTAAGTTTTAGATGTCTAAGTAAGAGTTGTAGCCAACACAGTATGTTGTAGCTAACAGAAAACAGTGAGTAGAATGGAAGAACCTTCACCCCATCCTGAAAAAGGTGAATATGTTTGAACAGATGAACAGCTGTCTAGACAAGATTAACTATATTAATTAGCATTCCACTATTTACAATGGGAGGTGATATCTAGACACTTGTATTTACATGTCTACAGCCTGAAGCTTTGAATACCATTGTGGAGGAAAGGTGATGGGATGGAAAAAATGAACTAAAAAGACCATTTCAGATGTTCCTGAAAGATATGATTTTGAGGCCTGTTGGCCAGAAAAGGAGGCTTATCTTTGGTCTTCCTTATTTGAGGAATCATCTGATTGTGAAGTTTTTATAAAAGGGCAGAAAAATGGCAGGACTTGCTGCTCAGTGCAAATTTTTTTTGATTTATAGAGATAAGGATTTTTAACAAGGAAGAAAGGGAAGAGGTAATCTATTCCTTACTGTCCCCCAATCTTTTCCTTCAGCTCTGAATGCAAAGCTAAGTAACACATACAGATTTTCCTCAAGAAGTTTTTCTTTAAAATTGTTGATTTTTTGTTTACGTTGCTTTCTGAAATCATAAAACCTGAAATCCCATTCAGGATTTAGTTTAAAAGTAGAATGAAGAGTTTTAATTAGCCTCTGAATTTCTTTGGCTAAGCTAGGTTAGGACTTACTTTCTTTGACAAACAATCTTTAAAGAAACTAATTGGGTTGTTTGGATTTGGATTGTATGTGATTATGTTCTGCAACTAAGTACTTTATAGCCAAAGATAAACCTCGATCTTGGAGGAATGGGAGAGTTCCATGATTTTCTTTCAGAGAAACTAAAGCAGAAATTCTAGTCTAAGTTTTGTCCTACTCTACTGGGAACAGTAGAGCAGCCCTCTGATTTTTTTTTTTTTTTTTTCTCTCACTGTTAGTCTCTTGCACACCTCCTGCATTTAATTCTCAAAGCCTGGAACGTCTCTGGCAGCTTGGCCTTCCCACACTGCAGAGATAAATTCATTACAGGGAAAAAAATTACTCTTTTACACTACAGTGTTGTGGCTAGTACAAGGATACCTTGCAAACACCTGATGACCCGTCCTATCTGTGTCTCCACCCAGTCTTCAGAGGGCACATTCAAGACAGAAACAGGGCTATTGTGGAATCAGGACTGTGAAGAGGATGGTGTTTGGGAATAGTGCCATGCACTGTGACTTCTCAGGCCCTCTAGGACGGTGTTCTCTCCTGTCATCCAGATATCCTCCAATGATGAGGAAATAGGATCACCTTCTCACCATCTTCTCCTCACATATCTGCAGGAAATAAATAGTGAATGTCCAGGAATGGCTTCATTCTTGGTGGTCTGCTCCAACTCTTGAGGAAAATATGGTACTTTGAGGGAACAGATTCTGGAGAGCTGTCCAATTCTCTTGTGGAGACTTGTGAAAAAAAGAAAGGAGAGAAAAGCTCTTGGAAGATGCAGAGTAACCTGGCATCATTATTTGAAGGACATGGATACCAGCTTGGAAGAGGAATGGTAGCAAGAGACTCTGAAGATGTAGTGACAGTGATAGCTGTTGCTGAGTGTCTCCTCCATCTTTCTCTGGATGTAGAACTCCTTATTCTCAGGTATCAAGCATGGCTATAATGCTGGAGGAAATATGATCTGGCATTTTCAGCCCATTTTGCAAAACAATGCCCTGAAAGTTGCCTGCTCTAAGGACATAAGTGTTCTGTCCCTGTCATGGGGCACGTGTGTCAAAGGACTGAGATTTATTGCCATCCCACAGACCCCTCTCCAGGTTCAAGAGTTTGGCCAGAATATGAAAACGGAGCAGCCTTCTGAAGATGTCACTGCAGCCTCATATCCTGTCTGCCTGACACCATACGCATGCTTATTCTTCTGGATTGTGGTGGTCACATCTGTTTCCAGGTTGGCCTACAAAGGGAGGCCATGGGGGGCTCCACTTAACTTTTTATTTTAACATTTGATAGTGCTATAGGTTCAGTCATGTTTGTCAATTGCATGAATCAGGTTAACGTTGTAGTTTCTAGAAAGGCTTGTGCTTAAGCTGAGTCTGCCTTTGTCATACCAGGCCAGACAGTATTAGATCCAAATTAATTCTGACCATATTAGGCCTCTGATTTGGTCCCATTGATGCAATTAAATTGCCAGATTTGACGATGTTAAAAACAACAATGAGATTAATAAATGATGAAAGAGTAATTAAATATTTGAACTGTAATTATTTTCTGATAAATAGAAATTAATAGGAAGAATGAAGATCTGCCTGGTTCCTGACTTCCTCTGTCCTGCCATTCTCTCTACGACCTGACTCCTGCTTCCTCTACTTGCTCACTAGATTCTGGCTCTGTGCCACCTCTGTGCTGGAGCACTGGTCTGTAGAGCTATGTTTCCAAACAGGATGCAGAAATTTTGGACATACTGCTACTTCTTTATATGTTTTATAATACTTCTTTATAGATTATGTACCCTGAGTTTTGTAAACGTCTGTGCCAGACAGTTCTTCACTGCCTGAAGTGCAGTGTTACATTTTGATGCTAACCTCCAACCATAAATCCAAGAGAACTTCAACTGAGAGTACTGAGCTGAACTCACACTAAAGTTGTCAGAGATCTCTTGCAGTGAGTTACAAAACTGCAGGAACCTGAATAAGCTATTCAAGGTGGGGGAAAATAAATTAGGAGAAAACTTAGTGGAACTGATTTAATTAGGGGATTTCACAGTTAACTTTTATTTCTTTATTAATGTATTGTCTATCTGGTTTATCCTAGTCAATGTATAACAAATGGTGGGAAAGTGAAAAACAAAAAAATATTTACTATAAATGAGAAGAAAAAAATATTCTGCTTGTGAAGATCTGTACCGGCCTGAAATATTAAAAGAAAGTACATCAAGATTTTACAGTTTGTCTATTACATATTACACTGGCCAAGATGTTTACCTCTTTCACTGCTGGATGGTCTGTATATTTTCTTTTTATAAGGATGCCTAATCAGGTTGCAAATACCACAGGGTCCTTATTTTTAATCTTTCCTGCTGACAGCAGAGCTGACCAACACCTTACCTTAGTTAACCTTAAAAGAAATCACAACTTCCAGGTAGCCGATGATTAAACCCCGAGTCATGGGGGTCTGGAATTCCGAACTGGAATGCCTTGTAAAGGATCAGTGAAGTGCACATTCACTAGAAATCATAGAAAAGACAAAAGGAATGGTAGGATAAGAGTGCGGTAGATTTTGTTTGAACAGATTCTATCATACTTACTCTATTAAGAAACCAGGAAAAGCACCAAAGGTACTTAGATTAAAAGTTATAGTTGTTACTACTTAACCAGAGAAAAAATTCATAGAATCATAGAATGGTTTGGGTTGGAAGGGCCCTTCAAAGTTCACGTAGTCCAACCCTCCTGCCATGGGCAGGGACACCTTCCACTAAACCAGGTTGCTCAAAGCCCCATCCAGCCTGGCCTTGAACACTGCCAGGGATGGGGCATTCACAGCCTCTCTGGGCAACCTGTTCCAGTGCCTCACCACCCTCTTCTTAAAAAAACGTCGAGCTTATATCCAATCTAAATCTGCGCTCTTTCAGTTTAAAACCATTGTCCTTTGTCCTGTCACTACAGGCCTTAGTTTAACTGAAGTGGCAGCTGGAACTACAAATACAGTTCTTCAGAGAAAACGGGTTATGTTACAAGATCTAGTGCAAGCAGAGTTCATCCATGAACTTCTTTCTAATTCCACAAGTGGCCTGGAATAATTGCACCTTGTTTTATACAGTTTGTGATATTTGGTGTCTAAAACTGGATTTCAATTAAGTCAGATAATTTTCTGATGGCCTAAACCAGATACTATTGGATAAAATATGAGTCTTTCTATTAGTTTCAAAGAGTTTTAATACAGCTTTCTACAGACTGGGAGGTGCGGAATGTCTTTTGTCTTCAGTTTAGGAGTTTCATGCTTCAAAAATTCAAAATTTGAAGTAGCAAAGTAAATAATTGTAGCTTTTTCCTCAGACCTTTTATATGACTTCTCAAAGCTTACTTTCATAAAATGACACAGTACAATAAAGCTGTTTCTACACATTAGCAATGCGATGAACATTCAATAAAGGAAGATCAAGATTGATATTTTACACAGTGACTTTACATTCTTCAGCTTGGTATTATAATTACAATAAACAGTCCAATATCAATATTCATAATGTATTAAGTTCTGTTCATTTCTTAAACAGTGGATGATTAAATTAAATACAACTTTAGCATCTCATTTGACTCTCTCTTCTACAAGTCTGAACAAACCACTTGAGTGGAGGTGCAGTTTATTCTGGTTTATAAAATGTAGTATCCTGTTGCCACTACTATTGTTTTTCCTTAGAAAGTCAGTATTGTGAATTTCACTGAAATGCAACCCCCCCAGCCACCCCTCCCTGTACTTGGGAGACTTGCGGAAGACATCGTATTCAAGGAGTTGGTGATCATGGACAGGCCGTGTCTGCTCTACTGGGGCTCCTACTCAGGTCTTGAGAAACTTGTATGCAATTAATACAATCTGCAACTTACAGGTTCTGGGAAAGGTAAACTGTAGCAAGGATTGGAACGTATTGATCCTAACTGGGAGCCTGTTGCACGTTTAGGAGCTAGTGACCTACATCACAGCTAACCTGAGCAGGCACAAGCCTGGGCTGCACCGTTCTGCGTGTCCAGAGTGGTCTTCGGGTCCGCGCTGTGCTGCGGACATCCCTTGGCCACGGGATGAGCTCAGGAGCTCACCGTAACGGAGGAGTCCACGGGCAGCTCCCATTTGGTACCAGCGATTACGCCACCTGCGTGGCCTTGCCTTTGTCTAACAGTGCAGTAATGAGTCCTCATGAGAACATCCTTTAGGAATAGACTTCTCTTGTGAGTAAATTGGAGAGTATCTCAATGGGCTAAAAGGGAGAGCTTCTTTCTGCGGTCAGGATCTGCTCCGGTCTGCACAATGTGCCGGAGGAAAAGCCAACCAGGATCTGTCCAGTGCTGCACGAACACGGGTGCCCAGCATCTGACGGGATGTAAGATTCACTCACTACCTGTGTTCCCTTTCTTATTCTGACTTCTTAAAGCAGTTATTAAGCTACTTGTTTTTGGACCCAGAAAAAACCCTGCTCTGACCTCACCCCTCCCCTGTGCAAAACACCCTTCCCAATATTTCTAGCTCAGTTCCAGAACAAAAGTCTTGGAGCACAATGCTAAATTAAAACAGAGCTTAGATTAAGACAGAAACTAATTTATTTCATGATTACACTCACCATTCTGACCTGGAAGTGTTTCAAGGCAATTTTTTCATCCATTCCACAAAGCAAATTAATGTAAGAACAGGGAGCCTTAAGTTGCTAAGGCTTTTTAGGTTAGTAAATAAGTGACATTTTCTTTTATCTTATTTCCCTAAAATGCATATAATGCCCCTATGAAATTCTGGCTGTACAGTTTTAGTTATTACCAGTTTGCCCTACCAATGTGCCAGTGTTAGTGTACTGTTTGGTGATGCAAACCTGATTACAAAAGTAGCGCAACTGAAATTATTTTATCCGGAGGCATCTCCTGTTTATAACAAGTCTATAATCATCATTACTTTCGTCATTTAGCTAAGACACAAAAGAGTTGTTTCATAATAAGATCACTAAGTAAAACTAAGGTACCACCCCGCTTATATACCAACTGCTAATACTTAATTGTTTGGAACATATTGCACATCTATATGTGTAGTTCCAACAAAACATGTTAGAGGCAGAATGAGTGACGATTTTGTAATTAAGACCTCATTTTCATACATATTGAGCTACATCCTAGAAGTAAATGATAAAATGGGTAGTGGCTCAACACTGCTTGACACATGGGAGTTTTTAATTATTTGTATGTGATGCTCAACAAGAGTCCTGAAGCTTTTCGTACTATATAAACACACCTGGAAATTGTTTGACTGCTTCGTGATGGAAATGAACAGAAATCACTGTATTGCTACTGATGTGACTTATAAGCTGTATGTGTGGAACATAACATTTCCACTGGATAATACCTGTAATTAGGAAACCCAAGAGTGCTTTCAGGCTCTTACAATCTCATGCATACCCCAGCTCAGTCTCAGTATAACATCAGGAGACAGCTATTGTCAGGTGACAGCTATTCACTACACTTTCAGTTATAGAAGGAGAAGCTAAGCATGTAGGCAGTGATAAGAAAGTGAGTACTCCATCTTCACATCTTAGAAAACAAGTCTGCATGCAGTCTTTGCCACAGGGAGATTAATTCTTCTTTGGACCCTCTTCCACTCTTGTCAGCATGGCTTGACATGTTGTCATACTGTTAAGAGCAGCACAAAAGAAACACCAGTTGCTTTGGGCCACCTTTTTAGAACCTTAGAAGGTGAAGAAGGGACCTGCTCAATTGCAAAGCACAACAATATTTACTGTATGATCAGTTAAATATGCGATCTTTTCTTTTTTCCTTTTTTTTTAAGTTTGTCTAGATTGTATCATTCAGTGTTATATTTTATTATTGTATATATGATTATATAGTCCAGTGTATAATCAGATACATTAAAAAAAAAAAAGATACGTCCAACTTGCCATCTTCACAACCTGCTTTTTCTTTTTCTTTTTCTTTTTTTTCCAGTGGAAGCTGTGTTGAATCTATAGCTAAACTAGACATGCCAGTGATAACTGTAATCTAGTGTTAGATTATGGTATTAAAAAATGAATGTGAATCCTAAGTTTTGAAGGTCTTTGCTTGGTTTGAAGTATATAAATGAAAAGAAGTAAAGAAAAAATATGCAGGAATTTAGGCAGTACTATGCAAGCACCACTGGAAAGAAAGATTCTGCTTTGAAAAAAGATCAACCCTGCCTGATGTTGTAAGATAAACAACATTGAAATGCCATTTTGATAAGAATGAATGTTTCTCTAGTTCAGTATTTTGTCTCTAACCAACAGTATATTCTGGGGCAAATAGTAATTAAGAACACAAGAAGTATATGGTGAAACTACCCACTCTTTCTCAGTGATCTATGGCTTAAGACTTTCTCTTCTAGAGTCTGCAGCTTTATACTTGATAGCCCTCAGTGGCCTGTTCTTCCATGAATTTGCCTAAGAGCTTTTAAAACCAATTTAAATTATTAGCTTCCATAGCATCCTGTAGCGATGTGTGCCATAATGAAATTATACATTGCGTCATGGAGTACTGCCCGATGTGAGCAAGGCACTGTTTTGAGACTGCAGCATAGGGGCAGAGTGCCCACAAAGGCAGATGTGAGATGGAGTGGGCTGATCCCTGCCATTAAAGCAGAGGCTTAGTGCTGAGACCAGGTCGAAGAACAAGCGGTTGCACAGAAGCAGCCTGCCTTCTGTGAGAGCAAGAGCATCTGTGAGATACGCACTCAGAACTCAGTAGGGGAAGCCCTGTAAGGGCAGAACTGACACAGGCATGCGTTCCTCTGAGCACAAGAGCTAAAAGTCGCTAGAGAAAATATGGTACATTCATCTCCGACAGGCTTGTACATTTGTATTATGGATTATCCAAGGAGAAATTAAAAAAATAAAGCTTCTGGTTATTTCTCAAAACTCATATCTACGATCTGTAGAGCCAATTATCAACATTTTCACTTTTTTTTTTAACTCTGGAGGAAAAACTATAAAAAAAAACTTCTAAATGATTATCAACCATAATTAATTGCAGGTAAAAAGGAAAATAACGTTGATCTATCTTGCAATATGTAGATCTCCATAGCATGAGGTATGCTAATTGCCTTTGTGCTTCAGTTTTTGTAGTGAAGACTTAGATGTTTGTTTATCCATTCTAGGTGTATGTTACTATGGAAATCTAAGTAGGTGTTTCTCTAGCTTCTTTTGTCATCCTTGGTTAGCCATCCATAACTACTGGTATCAGGCAATAGCTCCTGCCTAACTTAGCTGGAAATTCTCACAGGAATGTGCTTTATGAAGAACAGTAATTAAAAACAAAATAATGGAGACTCAGATGAACAGAATTCACATAAAATTAGAAAAAGAGCAACCAAATTATAGTTCAGTAAGGATGCCTCTACTGGCATATAGTTATAACATACAGTTATTTCAAAATTTTTAATAAATTTTTATAATTTAGAAACCATATCCAAGGGTAAGTGAGATCAGGACTTAGTGTTTGAAGCAGCAAAAAAAAAAAAAATCAGATTTTATGTCCTGCTTCTATTTAATAACAAATCATTGGTCATGTCTTTTTAGAGTTCTGTGTAGGAAACACTGCTGTTTCAAAGGCTAAGATTATGAACCCTCTCCCCACAGGTTTTTATATTTGAAGATACGTCTGCATAACATTTTCTAAACAGATCTGTGCTGGGCTCTAAGAAGTCAAATGTTTGCTCATCCAAAAGACATATGTCTATATTAACCATGCTGTGCCTGAGTTTATAACCCATTTGAGCTTCTTAGACTTTTAATTTGAAAACAGTGATATGCTAATACTGTCACTGGACTTTGGATTAAGACAGGTCTGGATTTGGCAAAATTAAAAAAAAAACAGAACATATAAAAGATAATGCAGACATGGACATTGGTTTCCACCAAAAATCAGGTTGAAACGGAAGATGACTGTACATAAAATGAACTTCATTTATAATGGACTTGTCTAAACTTGGGAAATTTCAATTTAAAGTCATCACAGATATGTTCTGGAAAAGCTACTTAAATCTAGAAAAATAACCTAAGAATGCAAGAGTCCTGCATCCAGAGAGAGAATAAACAGAAGGATTTAGGGGTGATTTAGATGTGCAGACAAGATAGTAGGGATTCTAAATATACATGATAGAAACCTTTAATCTTCATGTTTTCTTTTGGTTCTCAAGTACCAAAACCAGTGAAGCAAGATGGGTTTTTTTATACTTCTCTTCAATTTTGTTACCTCAGTTCTACTTCAGTTGAACACTCAGGGCAGAAATGCTGTTTTGGATGTTGTACTAAGTGCTTAGATCACTGGTGTCTGTTGTTGTTGGGAGTTAAGATTTGCATTTGTATTTCCTAATGCTCTTTGCTTGTAATTCAAGTAATACAACATTTCATTAAATGTAAATGTCATGTAAAACACTTTAGACATTCAACTGGAACAAAACAAGCGTTTCACTGCTTTGATCGACAAGGTGATATGAAAGCATAGAAGGATTGTAAAAGGCTGCTCAGATCATTAGAAGATTGACCTGATATCATACATATTACAAGACATGAAGTCAGTAAGTCAGTCATTGCCCATGAAGCAAAGAGGAAATAGTCTAAATTCATCCACTACAAATGAGGACACTTGCAGAAAATCTGTTGACATAATGAAATCATTCTTCATGAATATTTTAAATTGATCCTGTGCTGAATTGTTTGGTCTGAATAAATAGGTACTATCCTGATTTTGTTGAATAAGATCAACTCTGAATATTACTGTACTGTGCGAGGTACTACACACATGGAAGACTCATTGTCTTTTCTGGTACTTCATGTGATGAATCAATTGAATATATGGAACCTGGTATTTAGGGGGGAGTCACAGGGCAACTGAATTAAAGAAAAAAGCTCTCTACATTTTACAGTGTAAAAGGCAACTCATAAAAGACATTGTCAAGACAGTGATCACCATAGAAATCAGAAGAGATGAGAATAAAGAAAATAATTCCTCACAATTTAGATATTTTTGATTTCATGAGACTGGATAAATGGATAGCATCCTTAAGTCAATTACATGCAGGTTTTTATATATAAACCCCTCCTTCCCTTAAGCTTAGATTTTTCCATTTGTTTGCTGCTTCAATTTCATGCAGGAGAGCTGAAGAAGAATTCAACCAACACCACTAAGTGGGAAGTTGGAAGTTTGTGGAAGTGAAGCTCTCAGTAGCAGTCATGTCTGGGCGATGAGGGCAAGAGGGGTGCTCTGCCAGTCTAGCCCAGAAGAGTGGGGTCTGTTACATCTCTTGGGAAGGTGGGAAAAGGGAAAGGGAGGGCTCTTTCCCTGAGGAGAACGTCAACGGGCATGTGCCAGGCACTTCCTGACCTTAAGTACGTATGCACTATTAATTTGTTACAGAAATGACACTTTTGAAAACAGCAATGACAGAAAAGAAACTTCAGTTTGAAAGAGCAGAGGATCATGGTGTGTCAAGAACCACAGAGCAGGCTGTGAGCCTCAGCCATTGCAGAAAATGGAGAACCAATACTGAAAGGAACTTTTCTAAAGTCGTATTTCTCATATATACAAATACATACCTACACACAAAGCACACTATCACAACATGGAATAATTTACTATAATGTATAATAATGACAAATACAATTTCCTAGCTCTGTGTTAAGATCAGTGATGGACTATAGTCAAATAATTTATCTGAGGCTCTATAAAACGTTTTGATGTGGGGATAAACAGTTCACTAAATGTTAATTATATCCAAAGCAATGTTAATTTGATTTTCCCAAGATGGTGACCAACATATGAACACTTCACATTCCTAACTCCATTTTAATTGAGAATAAAAAAGCATAAAATGGCCATCAAGGTTTTCCAGAGGCACTTGCTGTATGGAGACATTTTATTCTAATATACAACCATGATACTTTAAGAAGAAACATAAAATTTTTAATGCATTTTTACCTGGATTTCACTAATTTTCAGAATTCCAGGTGTTTTTCTTTAAACCTCTGTATGAAATTACATCAAGCTAAATTTTTAATGCTGTACTTTTGTGACATTTTTTTCTGCTGACAAATTTAATTTCTGTAGGTTGCCCTTCATATGTTTAATACAAACCTTACTTTATAGCTGAGCATTGCCATTTTGTTTAACTGTGTTTCTCTTTTGCACTAGATTATGGGGCTTTTTCTTTTCTTTTTTTTTTTTTTTAACCTCAGTGCATTTTTCCTCTGTCTTATTCTTAATTGTTTTTTAATTAAATAATGTGTTTTACTTCAGGCATTCACTGGATCATAAGAATTAAAGTTATTTGCCAGAGGCCATGGTAGATTACAGATGAATATTTTCCCTATAGGCAGAAACAAAGAAAGCTTGGGGGGAATTAAAACATCAGAATGTACTGTCTGAAAGTGTTGTGTATATATAATCTTACAGTGGGCAAATGTCACCATAAAACTATTTTTTAGTATGTCTATTACTTTCTTTACAGACTATTTCATACTATGTTCAGCCAGTTCTCCTCAATTCCCATATGTCTCTTCCACAGTGAAAGAAATACATTTGAATCCTTGGATAATGTGCTTTGCTATTTAGTTTTCAGCATTTTCTCTAGCAACAGCAATGTATGAATGGCATCAGAAATACTTTTAATGACTTCATTAATGAAGCAGATATGTCTGTACAGTCAAATTAGATTGTTCTATATAATCCAAGACAGATTGTTTGTGGTTTGAATTTCTTTTCTTCATGTCACTGTCTCATTAGGCACTTTTCTTCCTCAAAAAACTTGCTTTCTTGTCTGTCTGTTTTCTTACGTGCATGCTATATACTCTCATGGAAATACTAAGGTATTCTGAAGCAACAGTTTAAATCCAAAATATCTGTGTATGATTACAGTAGTCGGAACCCTTGTATACACTTCTGAATAAAGGCCACGAATTAGGACTGCATGCTTCAGTCCTTTAAATTCAGGAATAGCTGCTGCTTCTGATAACATTGTTTTCTCCTGTCTGTGTCAGAATTTATTATTTCCTCTACGGCAAATGATGCAATTCTTTCTTAAGGGAGGCATAAATCTTTCATTTACTAGTAGAGAAGGGGAGAGGGGGAGCTAGGAAGGCTCTTCAACTTCATTCTCTGCTCAGTTCATCACTGGGGCTTTGCTGCTACCCAGAACTTCTGAGACTGTGTGAGAGTACAGGCAATGGCTTCTTTTCCTACCCGGCGAGTACTGCTCATCCATAGCCAGTTCATTTATAACACAGTTTTCTGCCAGCAAAGTTCAGTACATATGAACTAAAATCAATACAGACAGAATCATATTTCCATGATATTTCATTTGATATTCTAATAAGGTATTCAAAATTCATTTATTTGTTTCAAATATATTTTTATGATCAGAGCAGATATTTATCATGTTTTGTTTTTTTTAAATTGCTTATTTTAGCAAGTTGGGGAGTTAAACAAAAATTTACCATTTAATCACAGAGAATAAAGAGGAACAGTGCTGTTCACTATTAAAGCTGCTAGTTAGCATGGGTTGTTAATTTTCTTTTATTTTCAGGAATAAATTCAAATTTTGTTTAATGTAATGATATAAAACATTTTAAAATGAAAATATTTTAAATTACAATCTCAAGCATTTTGAATCGGATTAGTTGAACCAAAATAATTCAACCAAATTGAATTCATCAGCTTTTAATACCAATTAGATCATTGGATAAAAGATACTGCTAGTGAAAGAATTATGCCCCAAGAAATTAAGTGAGGTCAGAGGGAAACAACTGTGATGTCAGAAACCTGAAAAAAAAAAATCAAGAAGCTAGAGCAACTAGTGCAGAATGATAAATTACATACAATGAGAAGAACAGAAATAAAATAGAATATCAATCACGGAATACAAACTTTGAAGGGTTGTGCTGCTTGGGAATGGGAGAAACATTAGTTGTTATATGTTAGACGTCCAAAATAACTAAGGTAATATAAATGAAATAGAACTTGTTTGGGTCAAATATTAAGGTAAGATGTTAAAAGGTGTCTTATGCAAGTAGGGCTGGAAATCTGTTATATTCCCAAATGACTGGATTTAGAAATGGATAGCTGTTTACCTAGAGGAAAAAAATAAACATGTCATTAAAGAGATTTTAAATGTTAAGATACATTCTAGATAACAATTACTATTGATAATGGCAGGCTTAATATTTTTTTTCTGTATATGATAATTAACAGATGTCTTCATCAGATAGTCACAGAACTATTAAGAGGTGATTTAATTTCAGTTTGTTTACTTTCATTTTGATGAATGGTAAGATCATAGCAAAAATGGAAATGATAACAAGTTTATTTAATTTAAATTAAATGAAACATACCAAAATCCTGCTTTCAGAAAAGATTATGTATGTGAATTACAATGAAATATTCAAGGAGCTGAATAATGATGAAGCTTAGATTTCTTTAAATCACAAAAACTCACAAATGATCTGGAATTTGTATTCCCTCCTGAAAAATATAAATGAGGCAAACCCCCTGATGCTTTCATAAATAGTTTGGAATAATAGTTTGAATCTCAGAATTTATTAAGTAGAGGCTCTATAAGCAATGGACATAGACATAGATCATAACGGAAGCTATTTTAGAGTTCAAGAGAGAGACCTGGGTGAAAGTCACTAGAAGCCATACATAGCTGGACCTGTCACAGACATTAAACTAAAGAGGTTCCTTTTTTATGTGGATAAAGGAAAAATAAGCAAAACAAAACAAAAAAGACAGTAGAATAGAATGAAATTAAAAATAGTCTAAATACAATCTCAAATCTAAGTGGGTTTTATCTCTGTTTTCAAAGGAGGACATTAATATTGTGTCTAGGAGCAGAGGCAGAAGGACTAAAGGGAATGAATGTCTGTTGTTCCATTGAAGTTAGAGGACAAACTTCTCAATTTAGGGAATCTTCTTGCCATAAATCTGAAATAACTGTTACATGAAAAAGTAGTTCTGTTAAGCACCCTCCCCTCCCCACCCATATATATCTGGTTTATATGTATATAAAAACATATTTTAGAGAGAGAGAGAATTATTGGGAAAAACTAACCTTGGTCTGGCAGTCAGATTCTCAAGGAATAGTCTTGGAAGGAAAGGTTCCCTTTTAAACTGAGCGTAAAACAGAAATGATGGAGTATAGAGAGCTGAGGAACTAAAAATCTTAGCTACGCTCTTGAGTTACCAACAGGATGAAGAAGGGAAAAAAAGCAAATATTACTCTAGAACCTATCAGAAAGAATGTTATTTCCCTCTTTCTCTGAAAAGAGAGAAATAAAGATGCAACTTTCAAAGCATCACTGAAATCTCAGATTGCACTTCTCAGAAGATGATTAACAGTTTGATATTATGCTAATGTAAACATACAAACAAAAAATGTCAGTGGATCTAACCATACTTTAATGTACAATATGTATCTCAAGAAAACTATTTTTCACTGAAATGAAACAGAATTCTCACTGGCTGGTAGTTCTGATTTTCTATCACTTTAATAATAATTCAGCCACAATACTCTTGAATAACTTGTTCCTTTATATTTTTAAAAATCAAATATGATTTTAAAAAGCCATAGAAGCACATCCGATGTTATATTTTGTATGTTAAAATTGGTAAATCTAAGCATAATGTCATTTTTGTACTAAGGACCAAGGACTCTAGCCTATATCATACGATAAATGTATAGCCTTATTATTTAGCATTGAAACCAGTGGGTTAATTCTCAAGTGCTTATATAGGCAAAGTATACATCTTTCTGAGATGGATGAATTGCAGAATCCAATTTTGTGAACATTTGTATCTGTGAATTAATTCACTTAGCATGTCTCACGTCCTTACATACCAGCTTTCCCTAAATAACTAGAGGACTGTTGTACTGCAGTATCTCCATGTCCACACAACCTTGAACTTTGAAAAAATGGAGTTTCAACTTCTTTTGTCCTTTTTGAGCTGAAATTTGTACTACTATCAAAAACAATAGCTTGAAGAGATGAACAATGGAATGAAAAAATAATCAAACTAATCCTACTTGAGCAAAAATGTATTGACAGAAAGATCTTTTATTTTCCTGTGAATACTAACACACAGTAAACACTTCATTTCCTTCATTATTTTCATCATCCCATTACTCAGACCTCAATGAATCTCCTTGGTAAAATTATCTTAGCAAGTGTTATTGCTGAAAGTTTGTTTAATGGCTCACAAAGTAGGGCATCCAGTGTTGTGTAACTATGGCATAGAACACACTGCAAAGTTTTTCTAAAAATTTTAGACAACTCAAAATGTTAAAATCCCTTTATTTTCAAGGTACATACTCTGACACAATGATTGCAACAGATAATGAGGGGACTTCATGTTAACGTGGAGATTGGTATGAGCCCTGAAACTTAATGGCAAGTCAGTCCACAAGACATTTGACAGCATATATCTTTATGGAAACACCTCTTAGTCTGGCAGTGACCAAATAGGAAGTTTAATGGGGCCAATAAAAATATCAATGTATAAAATGTACATTATAGCTTTTACTTGTTTGCCATAATTTTCTATATAGCCTTACTTCCATAAACCTTTGTTTCTGATGTTGGTCTGTTTCTTCACAATGGAGAATAAGAGACAGCATTTGCCTGAAGCAAAGGCTATGTCAAGAATAATCATAAATTACTTTTCACAGTAAGTACTACTCTTACAATGCAGGTTAATTGAAAATATGACCCCCCCCATACTACACTGGGTTCAAAGCAAACTACTGTGGATTGTATGCTCCCTAGCGTACTTGCAATCTACAGGTGTCACAGGCCTCTGGTTTGGTTATATTCTGATTGGATGGCCTGTAATGGACTCCCACCACAGAGCCCTTACTCCTCTGATCTTGATCCACAAGACTTCAACCACTCTATCAGCCACTCCACAAAGGAGACCCAAACATCTGTGCTGCTTCCGATGCAAAAGGAAATTCCACCTTCTCTTCTTCTTCTACTCCTGCTTTTCTGAAAAAGCCTGTATCCTTCCATCTGCATATGAAGCTCTGTCTTCTGTTTGTTTCTGAGGCTGTTGGCATTGTGTGCAAGCCTTTTGTTTTTTATTTTATGATCACATTCATGTTTTATGAGTTTTACTCCCATCACACTGGCCCAAGGACTTACCACCTGTTCCCTGACTTATCTGCAAGCTGTTATCACCATCTCCTGACATACCTAGTTTAAAACTTTCCTCACAAGGTTAGCAGATGCTGGGAAAGGTGCTCTTGTCCTTCTTTGTTAGCTGAGCCCTGTACTTGAGAGCAGTTCTTATTCCTCAGAGACCAGATGTCCTGGTTTTGGCTGGGATAGAGCTAATTGTCTTCCTAGTAGCTGGTATAGTGCTATGTTTTGGGTTTAGGATGAGAAGAATGTTGATAACACACTGATGTTTTCAGTTGTTGCTAAGCAGTGTTTAGACTAAGTCAAGGATTTTTCAGCTTCTCCTGCCCAGCCAGCAAGAAGGCTGGAGGGGCACAAGAAGTTGGGAGGGGACACAGCCAGGACAGCTGACCCAAACTGGCCAAAGGGGTATTCCATACCATGTGATGTCATGTCAGGGATATAAACTGGGGGGAGTTGGCCTGGGGGGATCGCTGCTTGGGAACTAACTGGGCATTGTGCGTCACTTGTTTTATATATTCCAATTCTTTTATTATTATTATTATTGTAATTTTATTATTGTTATTATCATTATTATTTTCTTCCAATCTATCCTATTAAATTGTCTTTATATCAACGCACGAGTATTACTTTTTTTCCCCGATTCTCTCCCCCATCCCACAGGCTGGGGGGAAGCGAGTGAGTGGCTGCGTGGTGCTTAGTTGCTGGCTGGGGTTAAACCATGACACAGGAGCATGGTAAAAATAGCCAAAGTCCGGCAGGTAGCACCAGCCACTGCCAGTTGATAACTTTTAGGAGGCATCCTCTTCTAACGAAACCTTGCCTGTTCACCTGCAGGTTCAAGACCTCCTGGGCTCTCCTACCCATCACCTTTGCCCCCAGGACTGTGTAGTCACTTTTGACTTCTTCCAGGTCTCCCCTGACAGTGTTACTGTTCATGTGGATGAACAGCAAGGGTTGGCTCCAAAGGCCGGATGAATTTCAGCAGAAACATTCTGAAATTGCCCCTCCACAAGCAACAAATCTCTCAGGACAGTCTGCCTAGATGAACGATTGGTGCCTCCATCCCTTGCAGAAGGGAATCTCCAACCAATGTGACCCACAGCTTCCTTTCAGTGCTAATGGTCAGTCCCTGCCAAGCTGGCTTGGAAGCCTGCCTTAATTGGGCTTGTTCCCCTTCCTTGGCAATTAGGCCGTTGCACTGATGCTGAGGGTGGTGGAGAAGTTTTCTTTCTTGTTGCGACAAGCTTCCAGTTGTCCCCATCTTTGGAGTCTCGGTCTGCCCTTAGCTGTTCCTCCTTCCTTGCATCGTGGGACTCAAAGCTTTTGCCTCTGCAAAGTGTCTCTGAAAACACTGTCAGTCTCCTGTTCAGCATCCTGATGCTATGTTGTCTGTTCACTTCTTCCTCCTGCACCTCCTGTTGTCACCCCAGAGCAGGAGGGGCACCAGGCACCCCTTCAGCCCCAGGCCTGTGTGGCAGCACCCACCCTCTGCGGCTCCATCTGAGTCAAGGAGTCCAATTTGCCATGGGTACTTTCTCCAGCTGGTAAAAGTTGGAGAAATGGCCACAGCACATCACCACCTCAGTCACAGAGTCCCAAGCTGCCTGGAGCAGAACTCCTAGGCCCCCTTCACACCCCCTGCCCTGCTGACAGCTGATGTCTGTGTTAGCTGTGCTCCTGCGTATCAGCTAAACAGGCGCTCCCAAAACAGATGAGCAGGAGCCTGATATTCCCTACTCAGCTGTCTGTTACAGACTGCTGCTGCCATCCCTTTTTAATCAGGCTATCTTTTCAGGAAACAGCTAGCAGGAACTGTTGGCTGCAGAAGTCCCTAGGAATTTCCAGAAGCAACTATAAATAGAATCCAGATAGAAGAAAAACATAGACCAAACAAAACAAATAGAAAACAAAACCAGAAAAAAATGTGTAAGAAAACTCTACAAGAGACAATTAGGAAAAAAGATTCTACAATCCTGTATTTTTCCCGTCCTTTTCAGGTCATCTATGAAACATTTCAATAGATAGTGTGTGTCTATCTGTACAACAGAAATTTTGGGGTTTGACTTCTGGTGGAGATAGAGAAAGCCAGGTGAATTGAAAGAGAAATGGATTTTTGCTGTCCTTTGCCAGGACAGTATCAGGAGACTATGACATTTTGACTTCTCATCCGCCTGCTTTTTTTCACTCTTTGCAATATCCTGTGGCAGATAGTTTCAAAATAGCAAGTTATTAGTGCTTATGCAAAAAGAGTTTCTGATAACTGTGAAAAAAGGAAAGCAAGGTGGGAAAAAAAATTAGAATCCAGCTGCTAAAACCTTTAGCACTTCTATGTCATCAAAGAGTCAGAAGAGTGAAAAGCAAAGTGAGATCAAAGACCTGGCCATATATACCATAGTAGCAAGAGTCAGCAGAGAAAGCAGCTTAATAGTCCATTGCAATACTCTCATTAGTGCAGTTAGTTTCTTTAGACTCCTGACATTTGATGTACACTACATCCAGTCTTGGGTGATCAAACATTTAAACTGCCATTCATAGTTCATTATGCATTAAAAAGCTCCCCCACTTTCTGAGTTGGGAAACTCCCAATCTCCCAAATTAGTAAAAGTGTTCCAATAATTTTAAATCACTTTATACTGCATGAGCCCCGAATTCTGCTCACTTTCAAACTCAAATACTTATAAAAAACCCCAATAATTTTGCACACCTCCAAATCATGTGTGTCTTGAACTCCAATCTTTCTGAAGTAAGGTACATTTTCAGTGTTGAAGAATATATCTTGATTTTTCCACAGAACTCAGAAGCAGAGAGGCAAGAGAGAATGACTGTAGGTCAATCAGAAGTAAAAGATATAAGCCGGTGAAGTTTGCATTCGTATCAGATAGGCAGATGGTTCTCAGTTAGCATGGCTCACTTCAAATAATTAATGGTTTTGAAATACCATAAATCACAACACGAAAAGTAAATGCTTATGATGTCATAAAAACTCTGAAATATGCTTCAAGTTTCCACTTACCATATTTTTAATATGCAGTAAACTAATAAGAACTTGTTCTTATATACCCAAAGAGTTAATAACTCATGATTTACTGTAGATGTTTGTGATGCTCCAGCTTAGCTTCTTTAGAAGTCTTGCTGGCTATTACTTTGGGCCTTTCTGTATTCTCTACGCTTAACGATGTGGTGGGTTGACCTTAGCCAGCTGCCAGATGCCCATCCAGCAGCTCTATCATTCCCCTTCCTCAACAGAGCAGATGGACAAAATGATATGAAAAATACTTGTGGGTCAAGGTGAAGACAGGGAAATCACTTACCGGTTACCATCATGGGCGAAAGAGACTCAGCTTGAAGCCACTGTATTTAACTTATAAACAAAATTTTTCATTTCAGGATTCCTTTGGGAAATATTTCACCTACACATTATATGAGAAATATTTTCTTGCAATGTATTATGGATCACTTTGTGCATGTGATGCTACCTTATTCTAATTTCTTACATTTAGATAGTTCCAATTATGTTTGCATGGTATTAATAATTGTGAAGATTTACTGTACTTCCAGATAAATCTTTTTCTTCTCAGAATATTGTTTCTATTTTGTGCTCATTATGTCAAACTTCAGAGACAACTTCATGAAATCTTAACTCTTGCCTTATCAGATTTTCTTTATTCCAATACTAGCTGTAAAATGTTTTCTGATAAACATATTTCACTGCCGTGGGCAAACCAGCTTTGAGTTGGGGAATTTTTACTTAATTTAATTTGTTCCCAGTTAGCACAAACTTCTGAGCACTGATTCAAATATTGAGAAAAAGAATTAAAAAAACACTTAGGCAAATAACTCTTCTTGCTGTGGGTCACACACAGCCATGGGATGTACCTGGCCTTTCGTGGCTCTCCCCGAGCTGCAGACCCTCAGGGGTATCTTTTTAGCACAAAAATACCACGCTTTTTTTGCAGTGCAGTCCCAAAAATGAATACGCATTTCTGAATACTCTTTGGGTAAAAGACTACTAAATAGGTTTGTATGATATGAAGCCTCAAGTTCTACTTATAAAAATGAATAGGCTTTTGTGAATAGACTTTGGGTGCAACTGTATTTAGTTACTTAGTTAAAAACAAGCATAGTAACAAAAAACCTACTAAATAGATTTGTATGATATGAAGCCACAAATTCTACATATAAATAGATTAAAATATATTTTCTTTATTTTTAACACAACAGGATTGTATTTTGGGGAAAAAAAGGGTCATAAGTGTTCATTTATAAGTCATGTTTTAGATACATAATTTGATTATCAAAATAGTCAGCAACAACCCCCAAGGTATGGTCCTGTTGATGTAGTATAACTCTCTGATCAAAGACCCATAAACCAGGCCTAACTCACAAATCTAGGATTGGTACCCTTATCTAGTAACTGCCTTGCCATTGCCGTGCAGGGCTCAGTAGAAGTTCCAAGCCAGAGAAGCAGAATATGTCTCTTTCATGCCTCCTCCGCATGTAATCTGCCATTACCATGAAAAAAAGGTATTTTTTTCTCACAGTTTTAGTCATGTTTTGCAAACTGCTGTGAGAGGTGAAGTGATTAATACTGTTCCTTACCTCCTCCTTAATTACTCAGTAGGCAAAAAGTGAAGAGGAAAGAAGGAGGATGAGAAAGAAGATTGCTGTTTGAAGCACTTCTATCACTGAATAACAGAAGAAGGTTTATGGAGTCCTTCTTATGTGAGGTCCTTTAACACTTCTCACAACCTAGCCTTTTAAATGATTTTCAAGAGAGGTGACTGGAGCTCTGTTCCTTGTTATTGTCATTGATAAGCTCTGAATTGAAAAATATAAGCAGTTGCTAAACAAGGTGGCAATTTTAAGATGTACTTAAAAATCAGTTTTCTGCTATTTCTCATAGTTATTAGAATTTAGAAAGTTATCACTATATACATCAGCCGAAAAAGTCAGACCTCATCTGAATTCATGTTTTTGTGCTGGAGAAACAAAAGTATAGATACGTAGCAAAGTTTTTATCACATTGGTGGATGTTCAGTGGTGATTTGTATTATCTAATGTTAGAATGAGGGCAATTAAGTTCTAGGACAGGGACTTTTTTAAGGATATAAAGTTAAACTGACATAGTTAATTATGCACTATTTTTTGTGCTTTTAAAGATAATTTAGTTTTTGTTTGAGTAGGATGAAAAGTCCAAATTTGGGAGTAAGAGAACTGTTATTTTTTATAGCTGAAATCATAGCTATGATAAAATAAAATACTGTTCCCATGCCTCTCTGCAGGGTTTGTTGGTCTCAGCCAAAAATAGGCTGGGGCATTTCTAAAATTTCTAGCACTATTATAAGAATTTGAGATATCTGTCCAACACAAAGTATAGGCAAACCTTACCCACATCTGCTCATCCTGTAGACACCACCAAATAAAGACGGATATAATTGTGTGATGAATGTGCTGTTTAGCAGCAGAAAAGAATCCAGGTGTACTTGCCAGTCACTGCTCAGATACAAAATTATCTACTAAAAAATGATTTCAGGCATGGCTACTTTTACACAGATTCACATCAGTGTAAATGAAACAAGCGAATAGAAGCTCAGTACCATGGATGCAAAGGCTAGCAGCCAAATTAAGGAAACAACCAGAAGGTTTACTCTTCTCTTGTTGTCTACCTTTAATTTAAAAACAGTCATACCAATAAATCTCCAAGTTTTATCGGTATACCTGATATTACCTGCTCATTCAGAGCACTTTTTTTTATTAAGTAATTAGTAATGCAGTGATTTTTAACTTATTCCTCACTATTCCCCATGAAACATTTACTCTCTTCTTAGCATCTTTCTTTCCTTAAATATTTATGTTTTTCAGTTTGATTCAGTAGTAGCAGTAGTTCTCACATTCTAATTGTTCCTTTACACATGAATGGAATACTCTGTCTTCTATGCTAACATACTTTAAAAGGTGCCATTGCTGTCCCCTGATGACATTTTTCTGCACAACAGCTTAGTAAAGACTTTTTTATAAAGTAGGATATAAAGCAACCAGAGTATTTAATAGGTTTAGGAAATGGACTTGCTTGCTTATTGACAAGTGCAGATTGTCACACTGATTATTCATTTATCTGTCTTATTCTGGAAAAAATCCCCAAACTTCTTTGAAATTACCAAGAAAGAGACTAAAGAAAAAAGCTCTTTGTTTAGTTTGTCAATGAGAAGGTTAAGAGTTGAATTGTCATGATCTACAAATACACATCCTTTAATACCAAATGATCTGGCAGACAAATGTTTAGTAAGATTTAGTAGCAGGAAACTGAAAGCATACAGAGGAAGGTAAGGAGATGGCATTACTTAGAGAGACAGCGCGTGCTTCTTCAACTGAAGTCTTTAAATCAAATGTGGAGATTTATCTCAAAGGCATGCTGTGTCTCACAAAGAAGTTACAGACTTGACACAAGCACCACTGGATGAATTTCTATGGTTTGTTTTATTCAGGAGATCAGGAAAGATCATCACAATAGTCTGCTCTGACCTTGAAGCATCAATCTTGTTATCAAAAGGTGATTAAAGTAAACTGTCCTTGACTTTAGGAGGCAAGAAAAAAAAGGTGTAGAGATGCCATCGTGCAACAAAGGAACCTTGTGTGGAAAAAAAAAACCACAAAGAATTCTGCAGTTTTACTTTGTGTATGTCTTAGATAACTGCATCAGATACCCAATGGGCCTCTCTCTCTTGTATTCTGACGACACTTGTCTGTCTTGCTCTTCTTAGTAAATATTTTGTGTTTTCATTTTTTCTTGGCTCCAGAAATGTTCAGAATAATGTGTGTCTAGAAGTAATCTTTTCATCTGAACTGTCATTGCTAGAAAAATAAATCAGGAAAAAAACTGTCAGCATGAGAGTTATCTAGTACATGTCCTGGTTTTTACATGCTTCCCCTAAGTCTGGCAGTACTGGTCACAGATCAGAAATAAGGCAAAGCTAGGCTGACCCTGAGTCACTTGACCCTTTGTGACCCCTCCTGTACCATGGAACAGGGAAGAGTACTGATATTACAACCCTGAACAGCCATGTCCTCTCCTCTTACTCTTGGTCTTACAATTTATGAAAAGAGAACAAGACTATGGAGGGAGTTCTGGGTTTTATTTATCTGTATGTGTCTATCTATACAAAAGAATATGAGAATATTCTGTATGTGTATATACATAAAAGAATATGAGATGGTAGGTTTGTAGGGAAGATGAAAGTCTGGAAAAAAAAAAGGGATAGAGCCCAAGAGGCAAAGAGAATGGCCTCAAAGAAAAATGAATGAAAGAAAAAATTTAGGAAAAAAGCCAAAGTAACAGAGGGAGGAAAATAACATTGCTCCTCGATGTTTGCTTCATTATAGAGCATGTGGTTGTGACAAAGGCAGTCATGTAATATTTAACCGACATCTCTGTTTCATTTATTTATTTATTTATTTACTGGTGACTAATAATATTGTGTTTCCTATTTTTTCCCCACTTTCAAAAGCCAAAGGGACTTTGATAAGGCCTGTTAATTTCAGATACTGCCTCATTAAAAAAAAAAAAGTATGACATGCACTTGCAAGACTATTAAGAAAAAACTAATGCACATATCCAAACAATTCTGATGCTTCTAAGAAGTGTTAGCCTTAGACTGGAACCACTTTTCTTCTCTCATGAAATAAACACTGCTTGGGACTGAGATATGCCAGTGCAGGAACAGACCCTGTTGTATCCTGCAGTCTTACCTCCCCAGACCAGGGGAGCCATTGCCACTGAAGCCGTAGTCACTAACTATAGCCAATAAAAAATGGGGCTGAAGATTGCATTGCAAGATCTATTTAAGAATTTCTTTCAGGAAGAATGCTGTTTCTTAACAAATGTTGAAAAATTAGTCCATAGAGAGGAAGATTCAAACCTAAACTGAAACCAATGCACAAATCTATAGCTATATTTTTTCACTGTCTTGCAAATAAGACACTGTTCTTGCCATTAATAGGGGTGCTTGATATTAGAGATCTTTGACCCTTCAATCCCTTTCAATATTATTGCCTTCTGAGCATTTCTTTCCCATTTTATAGCTGTTTTCTGTCTTACAGAATTGCTCTATTTTAGAATTGTTTTCTCCTAGATGCGAAAATTTCAGTTAGCTTGCACTTTTCTGGCTTTTATGCCACCGTTTGACTTCTCCATATTTCTGACTTGACCAGGTCACTTTACTTTCAATGGATGTCTTCAACAGAGGTAGCTGAAGGATCTTTTTTTGTATTAGTACTGATCATAGTTTGTGAGTTTGTGTGGCTTTCTTTGGTATTGCAAAAAGTGACAGTAAATAAGCTTTAATTCTGATTCTTTCAAAAGCCACAGTCCAGACACTTCGCTCAGACAAAAGAAAAAACAGAGATGCTCCCTCCAACATCCCTATTAAACTGTTACTGTTTGTCCTTTATAATGTGATCAAACAGTGGTTTTCAGAAAATCAGCACTTCAGAAGTTTTACTTGGAACCTTCATTCATGACTCTGGTCACCAATATGTCTTTTTTCTTTTTTTCTTTTTTTGTGGTGCTTCTCCTTCATTGCTTAATTTATATGACAACAAGGTCTTACATGAAAGTAATTCAAATATCAAATTACCACAACTAGCAAATTGTCAAACTACATTTGGAAAGCAGATAGCAATAAAACAGGAACAAAAATTATTTCAGAAATACAACATCAATAGAAATAAAGGCCTCATATTTCTGCTTTTAAAGTGGCTCTTATCAAAGAAAAAAAGTGATATACTGACTTCTGTTTTGGTTACCACAATGGTACTTGTTACAGACAGCAGGGACTAAATGGAAGTACTAGATGGTCTTTAAAGTGGTAAATAAAGCCTTTATTCCAATATATCACTGAAATGCCAGTGAACACTTGGTAAAGTTAAAGGTTTTATTCCAATACATCACTGAAATGCCAGTGAACACGTAGTAAAGTTCTGTAAGAATCTGACAATCATAGCAGATTGTCAGATGTAAGAGCTGAAAATGCTAGCACAGATTCCATGTGGTCACTGAAATTAAGGTAATGATATTCATAGAATCATAGAATGGTTTGGGTTAGAAGGGACCTTAAAGATCATCTAGTCCAACCCCCCTGCTATGGGCAGGGACATCTTTCACTGGATCAAATTGCTCAAAGCCCCATCCAACCTGACCTTCAACACTTCCAGGGATGGGGCATCCACAATTCTCTAGGCAACCTGTTCCAGTGTCTCACTATCCTCATCTTAAAAAAATGTCTACCTTATGCCCAATCTAAATCTACCTTCTTTCAGTTTAAAACTGTTGCCCCTTGTCCTGTCACTACAGGCCCTGGTAAAAAAGCTCTCTCCATCTTTCTCATAAGTTTTTATATACTGAAAGGCCACAATGAGGTCTCCCTGGAGCCTTCTCTTCTCTAGACTGAACAATCCCCACTCTCTTAGCTTTTCTTCAGAAGAGAGGTGTTCCAGCCTTCTTACCATTTTCACAGCCCTCCTCTGGACCTGCTCCAACAGGTCCATGTCCTTCTTGTGCTGAGGACTCCAGAGCTGGATGCAGTACTGCAGGTGGGGTCTCACGAGAGCTGAGTAGAGGGGGAGAATCACCTGGCTTTCTGTGCTGCAAGCACATATTGCTGTTTCATGCCCAATTTTTCATCCCCCACTATCCCCCAGTCCGTCTCTGCAGGACTGCTCTCAATCCCTTCATCCCCCAGCCTGTATTGATATGGGGGATTGCCCTGACCCATGTGCAGGACCTTGCACTTGGCCTTGTTGAACTTCGTGAGGTTCACATGGGCCCACTCCTCAAGGCTGTCAAGTTCCCTCTGGATGGCATCCCTTCCCTCTAGCGAATCAACCGCACCACTCAGCTTGGTGTCATCTGCAAATTTGCTGAGGGTCACTCAATCCCACTGTATAAGTCTTTAATGAAGATGTTAATAGTATCTATGCATATAAATATCCGAAGGGAGGGTGCAAAGAAGACAGGGACAGGCTCGTTTCAGTGGTTCCCAGTGGCAGGATGAGGCAACAGGCACAAACTGAAACACAGGAGGTTCCCTCTGAACATCAGGAAACACTTTTTCTCTGTGAGGATGACCAGGCACTGGCAGAGGTTACCCTGAGAGGTATCTCCATCCTTGGAGATATTCAAAAGCCTTGTGGACATGGCCTTGGGCGATCAGCTCTAGCTGACTCTGCATGAGCAGAGGGATTGGACCAGATGACCTCCAGAAATCTCTTCCAAACTCAACCGTTCTGTGATTCTGTGTTTTTAGATAGTATCATACTAAAGTCTCACACAAATCGTGTCTAAAGATTATTAATGAGTTTGCAATTTCAAGGAATCCAAAGTTAGAAAATTCCAAAATGAAGATGGTCTAGACAACGATAATTCAACTCACAAATGTACCATATAAGGCAATCTTTAGTTATACCGTACACAGAATGGATTAGGATTTCAGTGGTTTACTTTCCTTATTGTTTAAAGTGTGGTCTAGTATTTATGGGTACACATTACTCAGAATTAATTTCTTCTTAAGTTTTTTAATTATATTATTTTCATAATAAAGTCATGTAATAGTAAGTCTTCAGTCAAATAACTTTAAAATTATGAAATAAATCACTGAGAGATCAAAAATATCCAAAGAATTTGAAATGCTCAGTTTAAGTGAAGTCTTAGATGCCTAACATGGGATTTTTCTGGGAGATGGAATAATACATTTTCTTCACAGATTTATAGATATATTACTAAATTAACTGCAACCAAACAGCATGGGTGATACATGGAGTATTCAGAGTTTATTCTACTAATTTCAGAAAAGGCATTTGTGCATGTGTTTGCATAAAAATATGTTTTCTGTAGGCTTTTTTTTTTCCCATGTTGTTAAAAATTATTGAAAGAAAAGTAACAATGAAAAAAGAGCAAGGACCTGCCGCTGAAAATTTCATCCTGAATTCTTGAAATGTCATAAAACTGTAACCACATAAAAAAAGGAGTTTTGTAGTATAAATTGTTGGGCATACTCTGTTTTTTATATTTTTCTAACTTCAATTAACAAATCCTGGTAAAAATAGTGTCTTATTGCTCTATAATAATTCAGGTTTACTTCAGTATAAACCCCACCAGAATGCAAATAGAGAGGAAAAACAAACAAATAAAAATATCCCTTATTTTTTAAAGATACAGCTTGGAAAGAAAAAAATATATACTAAAACTGAGGATTTCGCTATCAGACTCAAGCAGATGTACTGCTTTCTTCTGCTTCTGGCATCATTGCCTCTGTAATGTAGGTATTCATGACGTATCTTATTTGCCACAGTATCTGGCAGATCAAAATTTTAAAAGTGACAACAAAATATTTACTGTCATAGAGCATGTATGTTTCTTTATACTGCATGCAACTCTATGTAGTACATACTGCCTCGATTTCCTTGTATGCAAAGCATGTGATTTAAATCACGTAAAGTTTAAAATTTGTCAATATCACACCTTTTATCAGTGAAGCTCAAATTTATTTCTAAAAAAAATAAGAATGAATGTGTGAAATTCTCTTTCCTTTTCAACTAAAAGAAAAAAAAATATTTTGTCATCAGATGGCTTATATGACTTGGTCCAAGGAGAAGAAAAGAATTACTGCTATATTCTTTCATCAGCTGCAGATAGATGTACTCCATTCAAACAAATTTGATTGCTTACAATAAGTCTGGGAAAAATTCTGGAATTCTTTTCTCCATATTTCTTTAACTAGAGAAAAATCTGAGAATGAAATGTCCATTTTTGTGATTCTGACCTTCATATTTAAATTTTAATATATTATTACCTACCTTTGATTATGTGCAAATATACTCATAAGTGGGTGTTTTGAACTACGTTGTGCTATGTAATTTATAATTAGTATTTTTAAATGACTAAGCAGGTATGTAAATGTCATAAGTATATATACATATCTATCTTTATTGTGTATATATTTCAATGCACACAGCATTCCAGAACTTGAACAATATTTTGAATAATTTGGCATGTAATCTAATCTCTTACTAACTCCTTTCCCTAAAGTCCAGATGAGATAATATTCTACACAAAATTTCTTTAAAGATATGCTGTTCAGGGCAGCATTCCTGACGTATGTCATGGATATTTTTGTTACATGTTCTGCCATTGTTTACAGTGTTAGTCAGAATTATATTTGTTTTCCTCCTCAGAATATTGTAAATCAACAGTCTATGACCAACCCCAGGACAAAAAAGATGGCTGAAGACTTAATTCGTAGGCCACTAAGTCAAGAGTACTGCATCACCTCTACTGTGATCAGCTGACTGTGAACAGGCTTACATTTGGAAATAAATTAACAGGAACCATTAAAATGTTATTTACATTTAATGCTAGACTTTAGCTTGGGTTTCCCTAGTCCTAGATGCTCTCCTTGATACTATATTTTACTGTCTTAAAACTGCATGAAGATAAAGTAAAAAGGACAAATGAAAAAAAAAAAAGTAACATTTTTAAATTCCCAGGAGTTACATGGAATCCTTTTAAACTCTCAAGAAATTGGTCATACCCAGCGGGATATGACCCACTGAATCTGAATTAATTGAGATTAAAAGCTGTGGTATCAGTGTAAGAGTCACCCTCCAAATAGAATATGATGTGGAAAACCAAAATCTAATCCCTAATTTATATAGTAAGCAGTCTTACACAAACAAAACTTCCATTAATGTGGCGTATCAACTCTATTCACCTAAATGCAAGTGGCTACAAAGAGAGCCATATAGCTCACCAAAGGTGCATATGTATTTCAGGGTGCGTTAAATAGCTCTCCAGAATCCACCTACTGTTTTCTACTGCACTGAGTATAATGAGCTCTTAGATACCTAGTTCATGTATATACACCTACATTTAGATGATGAATCTGGAGTTCATTCCCACTCTTAATGAGTAACTGAAATTTCTTCTTCCTCATATTTTCTGGTTTTGCACTTTTTGGAAAGTTTCTTTGAGATTTTTATGTTTGTATCTCTGAGCTCTCAAGGGTAATATCAGTAGCATGCATGCATGACTAAACATGCAAACTTGTTCCTTCTTTTAATATAACATGTCTATACCACTCACTTTTAAATTTCTTAAATATTTACTGTTACTGGTAGCATATTGAGCCTTCATCTAGAAAAGACTAAATCAACTCTCATCCGCACATTGCAAAGTGAAAAAGGAATATATATTGACTTATTTTGGTAAAAACTGATGTATATAAATGCCATCTATAACAGGTATAGATGTTTGGTTTATAAACTGGTTACTGGAGTGATTCAAAACCACTAATACTACACAAGCCAGTGAAGGATTCATTTCATTGTTTAGCTGTGGTCACTTTTTATCACAGTATAGATACAAGATTCGTTAGCTTTCTGTCATGCAGGTAATGGCAAAAAACCCAGCTAAAACTCAGCCAGTAAAAGACAGACACCAAACCCAAAACCTGATTAGTAAAGAACAAAGGAAAAAGAGTGACTGCAATGGAAGCACTGCAAAGTGAGGCTAGCAATCTGGCTGCATTATACACATATGGTGAGGCTTATTATGTAAATTGTGGCCAGGATTCCTTTACAAAGAACATAGACAAGGAATGCAGATCAAAATGACTATAAAATACAATTTTAGTTAGCATCCAGACTGTGTCTTTTAAGTGAATCTCCCATTTGTCTTCAGTTACTGTGCTTTAGTCCAGATTGTGGAGCAGTCTCGGAGGGCATGAACTGAATTCCTTTCAGTAAACTGGAAGGTGCAATTCAGGGGCACTTCAGCTACAAATGGGTGTTCAGTGCATGTACCAGATTGTACCTTGCCTAAAGCAAAAAAAAAAAAGAATACCCTTAAATGTATATAGTATTGACATCAGGTCTTCACCATCAACTGCTTTACTCTATACAGCCACTTCTATTTGTCCAGTCACTTTGACAGACATTGTCAAAGCTGTTACTTGCTTTAGATAACACAAATATTCACCCATTTATCCTTTCCCCTTCTGCATATTTTTACTAACAGTAAATTAGTAGATAACATTTATATTTACATTTAATATGTAAATATATTTTCATTTAATACGTATATATTTATTAACAAGCACTACTGTTATGTTTGAGTGAAAGCATTAATGACATACTGCAATGAATGAGGAGAAGTTACACTAAATGCTGTGTAAGTCTATCAAAAGACCAGTTCATATGAACTGGGAGTGCATGTATGTCTCTGCTTGTGCATCAAGCTGATTTGATACAAATCTGATTTGATTGTCTGATCCAGAAGCAATATAAGTGAATTAGCATGATAATTAGCATGATTAGTGGTGTGTCAAACTGCTAAGTCCTATACAAAACTGTAAGGCATAAGTCTATCAAAAGTTAAAACTTGTTATCAAGGGCATTGTCCAAATGCCTCTTAAACACTGACAGGCTTGGGGCATCAACCACCTCTCTAGGAAAGCTGTTCCAGGGTTTGACCACCCTCTCGGTAGAGAAATGCTTCCTAATGTCCAGTCTGAACCTCCCCTGGCTCAGCTTTGAACCATTCCCATGAATCCTATCACTGGATCCCAGGGAGAAGAGCTCAGCACCTCCCTCTCCACGTCCCCTCCTCAGGAAGCTGTACAAAGCAATGAGGTCACCCCTCAGCCTCCTTCTCTCCAAACTAGACAAACCCAAAGTTCTCAGCCGCTCCTCACAGGACATTCCTTCCAGCCCTTTCACCACCTTTGTTGCCTCCTCTGGATGCATTCAAGGACTTTTAACATCCTTCTTAAACTGTGGGGCCCAGAACCGCACACAGTACTCGGGATGAGGCTGCACCAAGGCTGAATACAGCGGGATAATCCCCTCTTTTGAGCAGCTGGTCACGCTGGGTTTGATGCCCCCCAGGGTGCGGGTTGCCCTCTTGGCTGCCCCGGCACACGGCTGACTCGTACTGAGCCTGCTGCCGACCAGCACCCCCAGATGCCTTTCTGCAGGGCTGCTCTCCAGCCACTCCTCTCCCAGTTTGTACTTGTGTCCAGCATTACTCTGTCCTAGGTACAGAATCCGGCATTTGGACTTGTTAAATCTCATCCCATTGATGATTGTCCCATGCTCCAATCTGTCTAGGTCCCTGTGCAAGGCCTCCTGTCCCTCAAGAGAGTCAACGGCACCTCCCAGTTTGATATCATCAGCAAACTTCCTAACGGTGCAATCAACTCCTGCACCCAGATAATTGATAAATATATTGTACAGAACTGACCCTAGAATTGAGGCCAATTTGATCCTTATGTCTGGATAACTACTACCTCTTTTATATAAGAATACTGTGTTAGGCTTAAGTACCACCTGGCTCATTTTTTATGGTAACCAGAAGTTATTGTGTAGGAAAAGAATGCAAAAGTGTAAAAATAGGGCAAGTATGTCATGTTAGTAGAAGAAAGTTGTTAGATCTCATGTCAATTTTTATTTTTATATAACTGTCCTATTCCTCTTAGTATTCCTCTCAGATTTTGTTGGCATTTGTTTTTTTTGGTTTGGGGTTTTCTGGTGTTGCTTTCTTCCTCTAAAATTCTATCATTCTTGGTGCTGTCAAATGGACTTTCTCCATTTCTCATAGCATCTAAAATCAGACATAACATTCAGCAGAATCCTGTTTAGTGCCAAGCATTATCTGCTGCTTATTACATATAAGATTTTATTTCAGAGATCGTAGATTATTATTTTCCTTTTTTTGTAAGATCATTATATACTTATCCAGATTTAGTTAGTGACTTATAGTAACCGTGAGATTATAGCTACATATATAGATATTTTTCAGCCTGTATTTCTACATAAGGATTTCTACATTTCTATGTTTCTACATTTTGATTGATTCTGCTTAAGAACAGATACGCCCTTTACAAGCATTATAAACTTATTAACCACTATGCTATCTAAGTCTATAATATAAACAATGAGCAGAAGCAGGTCTAGCATGAGGACAGTACCCAGTGGTATTTAATATTCATGTTATACAGATAATTTTTATTCTTTTAAAAGTGATAATAGCTTTTGTTTGACAAGATACATTCACAAAAAATCCATACTAAGATCTGATTATATCTCTTCTAGGCATTTAGAAATATATTTTAAATATGTTTTCCCAGAACCTAAGCAAAGAATGAAGTTATACCAACTCATTTATAATTCTTTGCAATCTTCTGTCTTCCTTTTTAATAGAAACTGTTTCCCTTTCTCCAATCATACAAGATCTCCCGTATCCTCTATAATTACGAGAAATATAATCACTGATGATCAAAGGTAACAGTAGCCAGATGATACAATATTTCCAAATATTATTTTTCAAGTCTTAATGCCTAGTATACAACACAATGTATATCCCATAACTTTATCTTCATAACTTTGCTCTGAAATCCTATTTTTTTTTTTAAATTAACCTTATGGCATGCATGCTTATAACTCCCCCTTTTGTGGAGGGCTGTGAAAGCACTGAACACAACAGCCTTCTTCAAAACCTGTAATTTATTCTTACCTGTTAAGTGGTCAAACTTCTTGCTTTTTGCTTTTCTGTTTACTAAAAATTCTACTGGGTCAACCACTGTAAGTAAGTGTAAATCATCTATAAATAGCATGTTTAGCATTGCTACATTGTCCTAACCTTGAATATGGTTCAGATTGTCTTTTGTGTAAATTGCTTTGCTTTATAACACAGATTTTGTGTTTCTAAACTGTGGAGTCTGCCTTACAAAGCAATATTGTTTCTGAATATTTTAAAGATAGTTTGCAATCACTAGCTAGAAAATCCTATATTAATAAATACTCTTAGCACCCTCCACTTGACCTAAAATCCAGGAAAAACAGAGGGTTTAACTATTTTAATCACAGTACAGAAAGAAGAATTGGGATTGGAAAACTTAGCAGGCTTTTATCCTATTAGCTTCTCTTAACATTTCTCTTCTAATTAAAGCCATAAGAGGTTCTATTACCATAATGAGCAGGAGAGGGGGGAAGGGACACCCTTTCTCCAATTAAAAGAAATTGGTTCAACACCATTAATAACTCCTGAAAGCACTGAGTAATTGTGTTGCAGCTTTGTCCATGAAATGAATTCCTTGTTGAAGCAAAAAGCATGTAATCTGTGAGAAAAAAGCAGTGACAATCAAAATAGTTTTTTTCTTTCTGTTTTCACTTCAGGGAAGGACTTTTATACATAAAAGCCAGTCCCTTTGCTTTGTGCGATGCTTAGGCTTGTTTCTTGCTCCAAAGCAGGGGAGTGGCCTAAATAAAACTATTTGCTTTGGATGTAAAAAATCAGATAAATTATATAACATAAAGAGTATTCAAATGATTATGCAAATACTTAGCTAATATTTCTGCCTGAAGACATCAGACAAAATTAGTTAGGAACCCGGAATGAAAACTACAACATTATATATTGAAGATTCCCTTCTAGGTAGAGGCTGAAATGAATAAATGAAATCCAGTACTTCCTAAAAATCATATCTTTATTTTCTACTTCTGATTCCTGACACACTGACATGAAATAAAAAAGAAAAAATTAAAAAATTAAAATTATTCCCTTATTTTCTTCAAGAGAAGACTATATGCTTTGAACATGTTTTACTATCAGTTATTCTGATTTTATATCATTTTAAGAATAGATTTCTGTGACACTATTCCTGATTCAAAATAGTTTAATTAGGATCAATTTATTTTGAAATTAATTAAAGAAAACAAAAGTAGAGTGTAATTACTGTAGGTAGTTTCTATTCATCTAAGCTGGTCTTGCAGTTTCCACCGCTTAAAGCAGTGCTTGCATTGTCTCTTCACTTAACAGCGAGAGGTATCTGCTCAGTCCTACCTGACTAATTTCCCTGTCCACATAAGGGTGTACAGAACCCTACAAAAGTATCATGATGCAAGAAAGACAAACTGATGTCACACAGGGCATTCTCAAACTGCCACTTTTGTGTGTTCCAAATTACAGCTTTAATATTCCTGTTTTGCAGATGCTTTTTATAAAAATGAGCAAGATACGTCACTATTTGTTATACTAACTAACATCTACATGAAACAGAGCCAGAAACAGATCCCCTGCAAAGACCTCTGCCACTCGCGTAAGTAATTAATGCTGTTGACAATGCAGATCAGCCAATGAGATTTATAAACATGTGGTGACTCAGGAAACAAGTGTCATGGCTGCATTCATTTCCAGGCTGTGGAGGATTAGAAAAACAATTGATGCTTTTGATAGACATGGTACAGTCTTGGTGTCTTCAACCATAGACAGTTCCTCTAAAACAAAATTAAATAGAATACTTCAGGTTTGACTGCAAAGCAATGCAATGCAAGATATAAAGTTGTTTTTGGGGTTTTGTTTTGTTTTGTTTTTTTTAATATATAGATCAATACTCAGGAGGCTTTTCTGCTCCTTTTGCATGTTATAAACACATCTGTAATTATCATTCTGTACAGGTCTTTGCTTCTCAGGCATAACTTCCTTAAAAACTAAATCTCTTTCAGATTTGTTTTCCTATTCTGACTGACTGTGCTCCAAGATGAATCTGATTTCTGTCCCTCTCCCCTCCCAAGTAAGGCTAAACTCTCTAAAGCCTCTTTAATTTCACAGGGTTGGTGTTTACTACAGGCCACCCTATCAAGGGCAGCCCTTTGACGAAGCCTTCTTACTCCAGCTACGGGAGGCATCGCGCTTAGAATCATAGAATCATAGAATCATTTCAGTTGGAAAAGACCTTCAAGATCATCAAGTCCAACCATTAACCATGCCCCCTAAACCATGCCCTGGAGTACACTTGCAGGCTTTCATCCTGCTGGGGGACTTCAACTACCCTGACATCTTCTGGAAAAGTAGCACAGCGAGCTGTAGGCAATCCAGGAGACTCCTGGAGTGCATTGAGGATAACTTCTTAAGCCAGGTAATAGACAGCCCTACCAGAGGGGATGCGATACTGGACCTGATGGTCACCAATGCAAGTGAGCTAATAGGTGATGTCAAGATTGGAGGCAGCCTGGGCTGCAGTGATCATGAACTGGTGGAGTTCACAGTCCTGAGGGAGATGGGCCAGCTGAAAAATAAAGTCAGGACCCTGAATTTTAGGAAAGCAAACTTCCAGGTGTTCAAGGACTTAGTCGATAGGACCCCCCAGGAAACTGCCCTCAGGGACAAGGGAGCAGAACAGAGCTGGCAGATCTTTAAGGATGCTTTCCAAAGGGTGCAAGAGCTCTTGATCTCCAGGTGAAAGAAATCAGGAAAGGAAGGCAAGAGTATGGCTGAGTCCAGACCTGCTGGTCAAAGGGCAAGAAAGAAATGTAGAGGCAGTGGAAGCAGGGACAGATATCCTGGGGAGAGTATAGGGACGCTCCCAGGTTGTGTAGGGATGGGGTCAGGAAGGCCTGGAGCTGAACTTGGCAAGGGACACAAAGAATAACAAGAAGGGCTTCTACAGGTATGTCAGCCAGAAAAGGGAGGTCAAAGAAAGTGTACCCCCCCAATGAACACGACTGGTAAACTGGTAACAACGGACAAGGAGATGGCTGCCATACTCAGCAACTCTTTTGCCTCAGTCTTCACCAGCAACCTCTCTTCCCACACCTCTTGAGTGGATGGACCACAGGTGGGGGACTGGGGGAGCAAAGTCCCTCCCACTGTAAGAGAAGATCACGTTCGTGACCACCTGAGGAACCTGAACAAACATAAGCCTATGGGACCTGACAAGATGCATCCCAGAGTCCTGAGGGAATTGGCTGATGTAGTTGCCAAGCCACTCTCCATGATAATTGAACAGCCATGGCAGTCACGTGAAGACCCTGGTGACAGGAAAAAGGGAAACACTGCACCCATTTTTAAAAAGGGTAGAAAGGAGGACCCTGGGAACTACCGACCTCTCAGCCTCACCTCTGTGCCTGGGAAGATCATGGAACAGATCCTCCTAGAAGCGATGCTAAGGCACATGGAGGGCAGGGAGGTGATTTGAGACAGCCAGCATGGCTTCACCAAGGGCAAGTCTTGCCTGACCAACCTCGTGGCCTCCTATGATGGAGTGACTACATCAGTGGACAAGGGAAGAGCTATGGATGTCATCTCTCTGGACTTCTGTAAGGCCTTTGACATGGTCCCCCACAACATCCTTCTCTCTAAATTGGAGACATATGGATTTGATGGATGGACTGTTCAGTGGATGAGGAATTGGCTGGATGGTCACATCCAGAGGGTAGTGGTCAACGGCTCAATGTCCAGATGGAGATCAGTGACGACTGGTGTCCCTCAGGGGTCTGTACTGGGACCAGTACTGTTTAATACCTTCATCAATGACAAAGTGGGATTGAGTGCACCCTCAGCAAGTTTGCAGATGACATGAAGCTGAGTGGTGCAGTTGACATGCCTGAGGGATGGGATTCGATCCAGAGGACCTGGACAAGCTCGAGAAGTGGGCCCATATGAACCTCATGAGGTTCAACAAGGCCAAATGCAAGATCGTGCACCCAGGTTCAGGCAACCCCCTATATCAATACAGGCTGGGGGATGAAGGGGTTGAGAGCAGCCCTGAAGAGAAGTACTTGGCAGTACTGGTGGATGAAAAGCTGGACATGAGCTGGCAATGTGTGTTTGCAGCCCAGAAAGCCAATCATATCCTGGCTGCATCAAAAGAAGCGTGGCCAGCAGGTTGAGGGAGGCGATTCTCCCCCTCTGCTCTCATAAGACCCCACCTGCAGTACTGCTTCCAGCTCTGGAGTCCTCAGCACAAGAAAGACATGGACCTGTTGGAGCAAGTCCAGAGGAGGGCCACAAAAATGATCAGAGGGCTGGAACACTTCTCCTGTGAGGACAGGTTGAGAGAGTTGGTGTTGTTCAGCCTGGAGAAGAGAAGGCTCTGGGGAGACCTCATTGTGGCCTTTCAATAAAGGGAGCTTATAAGAAAGATGGGGACAGGCTTTTTAGTAGGGCCTGTAGTGACAGGGCAAGGAGTAATGGTTTTAAACTAAAAGAGGGTACATTCAGACTAGATATAAGGAAGGAATTTTTTACCATGTGGGTGGTGAAACACTGGCACAGGTTGCCCAGAGAGGTGGTAGATGCCCCATTCCTGGAAACATTCAAGGTCAGGTTGGACAGGGCTTTGAGCAACCTGATCTAGTGGAAGATGTCCCTGCTCACTGCAGGGATGTTGTGCTGGATCACCTTTAAACGTCCCTTCCCAAACAAACCATTCTATGATTCTATAAAAGTTCACTTACTGGAGCTAACATTATAAAGAAAGAGGTTAGCATTGACAATTTTACATCCCTTCACATGCTGGGAACCCCAGCTTGTGCAGTCTTGAAGGGCTGCCAGTCAGGGTGGAAAGGTGGAAAGGAAACTTGTGGAAAGTTTACTTGATATTTTGGTCTTTTGAGCTCTTACAAGATTTCTTAAAAGAGGACAACTCTACTCATCATTTTGACTGTCAGATAGAAAGGATGTTCACCTGAGAATTTATTGCTGCACTGTTAGATAAAGGCAAGGACACACAGGTGGCTTAATAGCTGGTACCAAGCAGGACCTGCCTGCAAGCTCCTCTGTTACAAGGAGATGGCCAAGTGCATTCTGCAGCTAAGGGATGTGAGCAACACAGCACAGGCCTGTGCCTGGTCACGTTACCAGTTATGTGGACCACTATGTCCTCCAGGAACAACTGGCTTCAAGTCAGTATCACTACATCCATCCACATTGCATGAACCTAAAAAAGCTTTTCACCATTCAACCATCTTTTTCCATGTGGATGCTCATTAAGTGGTCCATTCAAAATGGAAATATTCCAAAGCATAACACTTGAAAAGCAATAAGAGAGGGGGTGGCAGGGGAGGCGACAGGGGAGGAGATCTCATGACGGTCTTCATTCTGTGTATTTTATATTTCCCACACCCTCATTTAGGTCAAACATTTTCCTGTAAAACCAGAAATTTGGAGGAAGGAAAATACGATTTTTGTATCAACTCTGCTGAGAATATAGTTTGTACTGACTTCATATGAAGGTGTTGTTCAGCAATCTTGATGGTTTGTTTTTTAGAACGAGAACATGAATATAGGAAAATAATTATTGATATGCAAGCTTGAAAATTTCAACTACTGTTTTGAAGCACCATATTTGCATAAAACGTTTCAAGTGCTTAATTCTTAAAACAATTTCAAATAACATGTAAACCATTACTGAAGCAAAATTACATTTCAAAGTGGTACACAGTGATCTAGCTGCTCAACTGTCACCAGCATTAATAAGAGTCACAGAGCTTAAGTCCCTGTGCACCACTTGGAAAGTTTACTGCTGTGTGTCTCCATTAATCACATTACAGAGGGAACACCCCATATCAGCTGTTTTTTATTAAAACTGCATAGCTCCATTTAAATATTTTATCCTTATCTATCAATCACTGTACAGAGACCCTCCCTCAAGCAATTATTTGTTATGAAATTTCATATTTATTCATATTAGCTATGCCCTTACACTTAGTGGAAAGCCCAAGGTAATTGTAATGTCGCTTGGGACAGTAGAGGTAACTAGCTATTGAATGATTTACTAGTTTTATAGTAACAGCCATCTGTAGTCCACTTATTTGCTTTTGCAGTTCATTTAGTCAAACAAAGTTACTTTTTTCTTTTTTTTGTTGTATGGTAACAATGTTTGCAAGGAGGACATTGAGCGTTTCTGTTCTGCGGATAGTCAGGATACTTGAGATAGAAGAGTGTGTTGATTACAGAGTGAAGAGGAAGGTCTTCATGTACCCCTTTGGCACATAACTTTTGCTGACACTTTCACCTCACTTATAAAGACAGCAGGAAAACAGTGGATCTACGTCTAAGTCTATTAAAGGAAATGTGAAAGCTAGTGAGATCCCATTATTACTTCAAGTGCTTAAAAACACTTGAGATCAGTAGGCAATAGTAAATATCTTCCATGAAAAATTTCACAAGAAACAAACATCACCAAAACTATCTTTCTTCCCTCATTTCTTACATTTTTTCTTGCTATTTCTGATTAAAAAGCCCAACAACAACATCAACAAAATCTACGCTAAATCAGTGGACAAATAGAAATACAACTTTTCTTAGGGAAAGCCATGTTCATCAGTTGAATATTTTTGCACCTCTAGTAACTGTCACTGATTTAGTGTCTTGCAATGCATGAATCATCTTGGAAAGGTATTTTAAAATATCCACTTCATCCGTATTGGCTAAGCATATATGTTATTCTCAGTTTCTAGGAAAATAAACTGTGTATTTTCCCTTAATCACTAAGATAAAATCATGTCTTGATATCCAGCAGTACAGATAAGTGTATGTTTCAAATAATTTCCTAGATTTTGACAACTACCCCCATATTTTCTTACTCTTATTTGACATCTGTAAACAACATTTTCAAAACAAGCTTTGCCAAAACTAGCATTTGGAATGATTGGTTGATGGATACAGGGTTACTCCTTCAGAGACTTAAAAATATATAGCGCTCTGCTTAGAAAAGGCTTCGAAACGCTTTTGAGATGGATATGGCTACTGAATGAAAAATGTTTCAACACCAGTTCAGACACTACTTATTGAATAAAACATATTCCTGTAAACTAAATAAATATAGTGTTTACAGCAATTCAGAAGAGGAAAGACAGAATGTTGGAAATAGCTGTATTGATTTGTCTTGGTGTTAGCTCAGATACCAGTCAGTGATACTGAGTATAGGTGTATGTCCTTGTGGATGGGGTACTTCGATCAATATTTTATTGGCTGTAAGCGCTTTTTTAACGAAAAAATGCAGTATCAGCCTATGTATCAAATTGCATTAAATCATTTATCAGTATCTCCTGTTATTGGCTGTCTAGACTTTGTCCAGGAAGGCCTTCAGTATATTGCATCCATATGCATACTTTGCTGGATTTGAATATTTTTAGTAAAATTTAGTACTATTTCATCAAAATGTTTATATTCTGGGGGCCTTTGAATCAATGTTTCCCCTTCAGATCACTTGCACCTCCAGCTGACATCTCCTGAATGATAATTTTCTCATTTGTCTAGGAGGAAGTTTCCAGAAACATATGTAAACAAATTATTACTTACATGTATACACACATGGGAAACAGAGCAGAGAGCTGAGACTATGGAAGAAACTCCTGAATTTAATCACAGTAGAATCTTTTTTTCTTATTTCTGTTTTTTCGTTCATGTAACCCACACATCACGGCAGTAAAAGTCCCTTTGAAATCAAATCCTCAGAAAATCTGCATCAGAGGAGAGGATATAAGCAATAAAATGTAATTTCTGGAGAAGGGCCTCAGTGCAAATGGTAACATGTATTTCTCTTATGTATGTACAACACACAGTCTTGTTAAATCTTGAGACTATTTTTTTACAAATAAGTAGAGATTACACATATGAAAATATCTTCTTTAAATTATAAGATAAACAAAAAGTAATTAAGCCATGACTGCATTTCCTTTGCAATAGGTTTAAATAAGCCCTACTGCATCAGTGGTAGCACTATTCATTTCTAGATACACAGAATATTTCTCACCATGAAATGTCTCAAATATTTCCGCATTCTGAATACTGTAATAAAGAGGATGCTTTAAAGAAATGCTGTAAAGACAAATCTTAAGACAAATATTAAATACACAGTAGAAGCAGAGAAATGGAGTAATTTTCATCTTTAGTCTGGGAAGTCCTAAAGAACTGAAAGTTTGAAAAGTCGATTGTATTTTTTTGCCATCATTACCACTGAGTCTGGAAATGAAAATGTTTGAAGACACAAGCACATAGCATTCATGTCGTGTTCAGAAATATTTTACTTAATACAGCATTATATTTACAGAGTATTTCAATAATATTCACACTCACAATGTGAGTCATTCTTATGATTTATAATACTTAGATAAACCTGAAAGTCACAGAGCAAATCTATGGTGGATTTAGGTATAGAGCAAAGATTCCTGACTCTCAGACCTGCATTACAGGTACCTCTTGGTAATCAGATACTGTTTATAAAATGTGTCAGTGATAGATCTGAAAATATTGCTGGTTAGAAGGGATTAAAAAGCTAACGAGATTTGTTTTCTTTAAACACTTTCTGGAAAGGAAATACTGATCCTATGTCATAGTTCTCTAGCCACATTGTTAAAATATTCAGTAAGAAAATTACAAGTCAGTTACTCCAACCTGTAGAAAGTAGAATCACATAAATAATGTATTTATCATCTCATGAAGTGTAACCCACCAGCTGCCAAGATTACTTAAAGCTGAAACTATGTTAAGAAACTATGATCACTATAAAATATGGCAGGGATTGGTTAGGTGTCTAGAGTTGGATTCCTTACGCTAGCTGCTTAGCTACTATCCAAGTATGCAGAGAATAATAGGATAATAAGTTGACCTGTCTGGTTCCTTGAAAATGTAGGTCAGGTGTTCACTGCCTGAAGAAATGACCTGCTAGGTGACTCATGTTGCACAGAGCATTAGCTCATCCGCAGGCTGGTCATGTATCACTGTCATATACTAGAAAGAAGGTGGCAAAACATGATAAAACCGAGGAAAGGAATTACAAAGGAGGACAAAAAGAAGACCTATATTTTAATTAAGCTCCAAAGAAGTGTGTTGGCTGTATATGTGTTTTTCAGGGAACTGGGTTTGACAGTGGTCTCCTAACAAACCAGTCTTTCAGTGCAAAACTCCTATCAGTGCTGTTCACAAGATTAGCTTCTAAGCTAAACAGTACTACCAAAATAAATGTGCTATGATGTGATACATTAAACTACAAGCATATGTTAACTAAGCTAAAACTATAATAAGAAAACAATAAGAAAATCTGATTATGACAAGATTTTTACTCTTATTTTGTAATAAAATTATAACAGATTATAACAGATATAAACTACAAGCACATGTTAACTAGGTTAATACTATAATAAGAAAGCAATAAGAATTATCCTACTATTACAAGATTTTTACTCTTATTTTGTAATAAAATTATAACATTATAAAGATCTATAGTTAAAATACATCTGATATTTAGAGAAGAATGGACACTTGAACAAGTAATGGTATTACCAATAATTTTGTTAGCAAATGTGGTTATTATAAGGGCCTTCAGCAAGGCTCCTTCTAAAACTTTTTCTCACAGATTTTTTTTTTTCCCCACAGCTGTCTCATTCAAGGCTACACAGTTGCACCACATCAGAGCTGTCCTTGAACCCAGACAGCTAAATCCCTAGATTTGGGAGGTCTAGGGAGGTGCCCTCAGGGTCCTGACAGCAATCACTTTGGACACTCTAGGTATTAATTAAAAATTGGTCAAATTTGTAATGTAATTAAGTACTCATAAAAATTAGGAAATCCAAGGTTTTACCTGACATCTGTATTCTCTCAAGGGAGAGATTAAAACATAACAATCTATATAGCTGGTCAGTTTGCTGTGCTTTCTCTCTTTAGACAGTGTAGGCAACGTGACAGAATTATGTAGGCACAGCTGGGTTCAGCTAACTATGTTTACCAACTAAACACTGCACAAAAGCCCTACTTATTCCTATATTGTGTTGTTCTTTCATGTCTTCAGTTATATGGGTGTGCCAGAGTAAATCCCAGAATCTTCACAAGAACAATCTCTTAGTACAGTTTTGCTTGCTTTCCTTTTCAAATGAATGTTATAAGGGTAAGGAAAAGCACTTTAAAAAAAGCAAGCGATGACACCTACTCAAGCAAATGAAAAGAGTTGCCCCATCTGGATTCTTGCAAATGTATTGCTCTCTCTGCTCTTTCAGCTACAGGAAAATAGGATTTTGCCTTTTTTTTTTTTTAATTTATATGAAAGTTACTTCAGACCTTTCTTCACCCTTTGTATTAAATTAAATTATTTTTATTGCTATGAATTATCGGTATGTGATTTGGTTTATCTACAGTAGCAAGTTCCCTGGTTCACTACTAGTTCCTGAATAACCATGATGCTTGTACCCAAAGCTATCCTGCAATGGGAAACACAGCACATTCAAAGGCATCACTGCAATATATGCTTCGAGAGTGCCCTCCTGGTCTGAACTACAACACTAGCATGGACACTTACATTTATTTTGCTTCTGACATGCCTTTTGGAGAAAACCAACTATCTGTGTTTGAGACAACTACAAGTAAGGTCTGAAGATAATTTGCTGTGGTCATTTCCTAACAGCAATAAGAATGAGACTGCAACAGAGACTGCCCTTTTGTTTGTCCTACCAAACCCTTGAATGTTATCCTATAAGCCTTGCAACCTTCAGCACTTTCTTATTTTTTTATCCAGTGTCCCAGAGCAGAACATGCATAATCTTTAATGACATGCTACAAAAAAACCTTCTTTGGTGAGCTGACACATGATCAAAACTGTATTTCAGGATTTTAGCACTGATACCGCTTTCTTTGAAAGTAAATTGGATTTTAACAAATCACCTTTAGTGTGAGAGCTTAGGAACCCGTAAAGTCTAACTGAAGGGCAGTAATATCCATTGGGGGATATATTTAACTGCTCCAGCAATGTCACAAGTATACATCTGACTGTACAAATGCACAATTTTTTTAATTGTTCTGGATTCTCCTTGTAACTGACAAGCAGCTAACATATCTCTCATATCACTAGTTGGGGACGCTTAATGTTCTAACACCAACAGTAGTGTGTATAAACTATCATAATGTAAAGACTTATCGAAACAAGACAAAAATCAGGCAGATTTTTCATGCAGATCAGAGATATTTATCTACTTGGTTATACGTGCATTTTGTTTGTTCTGAAAACCTGTGAGGTAGCAACTAAAAACTAAAGTAAAACACGCTGGCACAAAACATGCTGGATTAGACAGTGTGACATGTTGCTGCAAGAAGCTGCAGAAGCCAAGAATATACTGAGTTTCTAAAAGGAACTGGATGTTTATGTGGATAAAAGAATATCCAGGTTTGTGGGTTTATTGTTGAAAAAAACTTGGAGGTGATCGCATAGTCCAGATTAAACCAATCCGTAGTCATTAGACAAGACCTAATCACATATATCAGATGGTGTTTTTGCATATTTTTTTGTGGAAAGGTTACTGTTTCCTCCAACCATGCTATATTAATTACCATTGGAGACAGGATGCAAGACCAAGAGTAAATTCCAAGTCTACCTCTTGCTGAGTAATTGAAAACAGCAAAAAACACAACACAAAAAAGTGGTTACACCATTGCTATCACTGCTACAGCTTCCACGTGTACTATTGTAAACAAGACAACTCACTGGCAAACAGCATCCTTATGTTATGCAGATATACTCTGAGCTGAAATAGAAGTTATTATAGCAATAACGTTAAGGACTCCATTCTCTGGTATTTCCATCCGCGCTATAATTGGTCAAGGTTAAAATTATAGCAATGGTGAGGAAAACATAGTAACTTAAAGACTTTGCTTCTTTGCTGGATATTGCTCATAGATAGGTTTTGTCCTATTTTTTTGGACTGCAGCCTGTTCCAGTAAAGTTGCCTCAAGTGCCTTCAAGGCTCTGCAGAGAGATCTCAGTGTTCAGTTTGGTTTTATCATCAGCAAAATCCTTTCCACAAACAATGAACACTGCAGTATTCATTGCCAGTGGCACACAACAAAGTCTATTTTTGTTATAGCCTGAGGTGCCTTTCCACGGCAGATCAACGTTCATCATTTTCTTTTCTGTAATTTGTTCTGTCTTGCTGTTTCATTCAGTTATGTGACAAACCCATCACTTGACATGACTGATGGAACTGGGTGTGACATCTCACATCACCCACTGTAATACCTGACCAAAAGAGAGTTTGCACTGATATAAAAAATTTCAGGCTTCCAGGCATAGACTTAAGAAGAAGAAGAGCATATTTCCCCCATTTACAAGCTTTGTAAAATACCTTCTGGTCAGTGCTTGTTAGCAACAATATTTTAAATAACAAGAATGTTCAATGTAGACAGGGAATTTCTCATACTAACTTCAGTTCATTGATTAGCCTAACAAAGTGACTGTTAGGCAAGGTGCCTTTATATGAATGCTACATTCAAAAGACAAGTTTTTGGGGACACCCTACCCTTTGTGGAAATTAGATAAATTGCTGCAGAGCAGTTCCTTTTATTGAAGGTCAGTTCTCAGTGGGATTTTGATATGTCAGCAATACAGAAACAATTACAAGTCACAAAACAATTTTCTTTAGTAGCTCATTTCCTTACACAGTATTGATATAACTATGAGCCTAATGAAACTCTGAGGTTAAAGACAACAAAAATATATATTAATTTCTCAGAGACAGGAATAATTATAATTTTTTTCCATTTGCCAGTGTTGCTTATACAAAATAATTTTATTTACAGAAATGTGGTAACACTGATATTAAAGATGTTTTTTCTTCCTGTCATAAACGGCAGTTTTTAACACTTCCAACTTTTTGTTTCTGGTTTCCCAAGAATGGGCTAATATCTTAGCTGTTTATATTTTGTGATTTAATTTTATTATCACTGTGTTTAATCGTTGGGTAATAACATTTTTTTCCCTGTAAACTGGAATACACCCAAATGACCTCTAATGCCAAGGATAATTTGTGGAGAGTACGGGAGGAGACAGTTTATTAATAGCTTTATTTGTGGAAAGCGATATGATCTGAAACTTATTGTCCCATAATATGAAAATGTAAAAACAAAATATGGAAAACCACCATCTTGTACACACAGCATAAACAAACCCTCAGGTGTATTCATCATGTTTACTTCTATGCACTTGCAGAGTAATATGCATATCTTAGCCAGACATGTCTGGCTGAGAGACGGCATGGACTGGCTGAACAGGGAGAGGGACCTGTTTTATAGAATGTGGAAATGCTTTGCTAAGGGAGGAACAGAGTATCCTGGCGATCATAATCTATGTAAGCATCTAAAAATCTGTACAATGCAAATTACATTCAGTGTATCCTGTAACAGATTTGGATTATGAAATGATACACTGCATGACACTATAACCTTGACCAGTTCACATGAAGGAGCATGCCTACACGCTGCATATTGAAAGTGGGATAATTCATTTAAATTACCTGCATTGCAGCTGAGCAACTGTTAAACTCCTCTGAAATCCTACAGCATTTAATGCTACCTTCCAGCCACATCGAAAGCCAGTTGTCACAAGATCATATAATTCATTTCTCATGCAGTACGCTGGAGACAGACAATTACTGTCAGTGCTCAGTACTGCAGTTTTTATCATCTTCTAGAACAAAAGATACAGGTTTGGGGTTGGGTTTTTTTTTTTCTTTTCTTTTCTTTTTTTTTTTTTTTCCCCTCTAGGGGAGGAAAACAGTGAGAGCTTTGTCAGCCTTTTTGGCCATGAACCTTAAAGAACTCACTCAGTTTAACAGCCTTAATACCTTTGCAGCGCTATAAATAAGGATCTGTTTTCCCAAGGTAGGCGGCATTTCAGGAGCAGATACAAAAGAAGGAAGAAAAAAGACAGAGAAAGCAAACAATGATAGTTCAAACTGGGCTATCACCAGCCTAACCCTTTTGACATTGAGGCTGGCAGCCTGCTATAAATTATCATTCCATTGAAGAGGAGAATTATATTTGATATGCACCAAGGTAATTTAGGCAGAGAAATTGCATGGCATCTTTTCTAGCAACACGGGTGACCTTATTTTGCCAGGTTATTGTAACTTAAAGGGGCAGGACTTGGAGCACCAACTGCTGGCAGTTGTTCCTCTGCATTAATTGATGCTTCATAATGAAATTTACAGGGCAAGTTGCTGGCTAAGTTTTCTGTGTTTTGTTTCCCATCACAAAAGACTACCTGCTTTTTCTGTAAGCTGAAATCCCTTGCATTTTCTTTGCAAGAAAAATAAACGTCCCTCACAACCACTTCCATTCCTGTACTGCTTTACATCCCTGTTCAACATAAGGACTGATGTGTTATGTTTGCTCATTTTCATGTCCGTGTTTTAACCTTGTTCCCATGGGGATCGTTGCTTCCTTCCCAGTAGTGATGCCCCTTAGAGCAGCAGGGCTTCAGTATTGCTGCAGGCTTCCTAACATTACAGCCCTGCAAATGTCAAATGGTGTTCCAGTGAAGCCTGCTGGCTCAGTGGTATTCATTTGCTTGGATCTTCCCCCTCCAGGCTCCTTCTAGCTTTCTCTTCTTCCCTCCTCCCTCAAGAGCCTGATGCTTGGCATATTTCCCAACTGCATTAGTCATGCCAGAAACGGAACCACGTATCCTCAATTGAGCTGGTTCCACAAGCTGCCCAAGAGCCCTTATGAGGCCAACAGACCATACAGCTTTGATAATTTTGCTAGAAATACTCTGTTTATGGATGAGAAGGCAGTAATTGTATAATTCAAGTGCTTTTTCTGGGCTTGTAATAGTGATAACTGCAAAGTTTGTTTGGTGTAAACAGGAAAATTAAGGTTATTGTTTAGATGTGTTTAATTCTATGGACTTCAAACAAGCCTCGATAATCCAGAACCTTGTATTTTTAAATGCAAGCCTATTTGTATTTAGCTGTCAAAATACTTGTCATTCCTCAGGAGAGACCCTCTAGCTTTTATGCTATTATCTATCTGTATTAAAGCTAGTGGAAAATCTGGAAAACAAAAGAAAAACAAAAACAATCTCCCAATAATTTTCTACTTGTCATTTCTTCATCAGAAAAAAAAAAAATATCAGGAGTTTGGTGTCCATAAATAAAAAAACCCATACTGAATTTTGTCAATAAACCCTCTGTGGTATTTTCCCCCATATTACTCCCCCTAAATGTGTCTGCTTGTAAACTTCATGGTAATAATAGAGAGATGGACAGCTATATGCAGATACCTGATTTACAATCTTACATTAACCTCTACTAAGCTTCCATAACTTTTATAAAAGAAGTGGAAATAATTCCACAAACGTAACATCCATCTTCACAAAACAGTGGTGATCAGGGTGGGAAAGAGGGATAGAGAAAGAAAAGTGGGTCAAGGAAATATGTGTCTGTCTGTTTGGAGGGCTAGGCACCCCCTGCTGAAAACCACATAAAAGGTATAAACACCATTTTTTTAACACTAACATTTACAAACAAGAAAGAAAAGTTGATTTTTTACGTGTGTGAACTTTCAGATGGTGGAAGAAGGATACAGAGGGTGCTACAGGAAGGACAAAAGACTACAGGGATCTAGGAAGTTGTCAGAGTCCATCAAAGATGGTATCAGAGCACCGTAGCAATGAACAAAGCTGCTTGTGTGAATTAACCACAGTAGCGACAGCCTTCAGGCTCATGCTATAGAAGACCTAGAAATGTCAGGGCTGATATTAATTTCAATTCTAAAAATATCTTCTAGCTGTTTTCCTAGTGGGAAAAAAATAATCTTTGCAAACATAAACCAATGTAATGAAATTTTTAAGCTTTTATTTTGGTCTGTTCAGGAACCTGCATCTCATCTGTGCAGGATCCTCTGCCCTGTGTCCTCATGATATCTGTGCATGTCACATTAAGTGATGCAACTAGCACTTGCCATCTGATATTTCTTCTTTAAGCCTCTCCCAAGAGAGAAACTTTCACTAGATTTAAAATACTGTAAAAATATGTTGGGTGCCTTGACTGGAACAGAGTGCTATAGATTTGGACAAGTTCTGAACAAGCTCTGACTCCTCCAGAAATAAAGAAAAGTGGCTATAAAATCAGAGGTCTCTGAGTCTCTGACTGGAATGAGGCACAGTCCCATGTTTTGAGTTGAAGCAAAATTTCTGTTAGTACACAAAGCATAAGGCTGAGAGCTAATGACAATTGATGCTGCCTGTCCCACATAGCCTATGAGGAAAAGAATATTTATTTAGTCTATTTAGAGGTTGTTGGTATTGCAAAATTTTTGTGGCAATTATTTATTAAAAATAAATAAAAGTGTTAGGTTCTATACATCTTTAAGCCATAAACAGCAATGCAAAAAGAGTTGTACAACTATGTACCAACCTAGATTTTGAGTAAAGTGACTCTTTGAGCACCACTAACAACTCTCCAGTGGCAGTGGAAGCTTTCTGAGAATCTACTAGCAGTAAAGTAAGAATATTCATAATAAAATTGCATGGAACATTTTCAGCAAAATATGCATTTCACCGAAACCTGAAACATTGCAAAGGTGTCTTGATTTTGCTGACCTTTTCAATAGGAATTATTTCAGATATAGGATACAGTTTCTATCACTTTCAGAGAAAGAGAAAGGAAACACACACAGACACACAGAAAAACACTGCCCTTTCAGTCTGAAAGTAGGCTTTTTAGGACAGGTCTATTTTGTCAAAAAAAAAAGAAAAAAAGAAAAAAAAAGAAATTGCAAGATCATATTTCCATTAGAGTCTGTAATAATAATTTAAAAAAATTTGTCAAAATCTCCAAAGGACATTATTCAGCCATCTTTCTGACCTCTTTCGGGTTTCATATTTTTGACCAGGATCTTTATCATCTTTCTGAACTATTGAACAGCTATGATCAGCTTTACATCCTTATGAAAAACAGTCATAACTAGATGCCTGCTCAGCTGTTCTTATATGAGCTGCTGTGGTACCTGGATGTCTGTCTTAGTGACCTGAAGCTAGAGTTCTGGAAAACCTAATGAAAAACAATATTCAGACATTTTTAATCTGCTGCATAAGAAACAGTAGAGATGTTAACGTTAAAATCTTACCTGTATCTTTGGCTGTATTCCTTACAGACACATGCATGTTTTGACTGTTATTTTAGTAACTCCCCCAAAATTTTAGAATTTGTAAAATGCTTTTAGAGTTCAGTTGATTTCAGATGATTATATCTTCCTGAAGGCAAATACAGGCAAAACTTGAAGTACCTGGACTTCATGTGTTGCCTTAACTTGATGCTAAGAGAATCGAGACAGCCATTTCAAAAACAGGAGTTTACAGAGGAAGCTACCAAACAACCCAGCCTTGAGGCTGACCTGCTGGACCTGACAGCAGCACTAAGAACCATCTTTCTTGTGTGTTTACTCTGTCAGATGCAGCTGTGTTAAATAGCCCAGGGGATAGATTTGGGAGGAGTTGGCAGGGCTGTGGCTGTAGTGTAAGAACAGAGGACCCTATTCTTAGATGGTTGGAGTTCTGTGGTTACCTCCCAACCTCGCTCTCCAGAGTCTCTAGCCTAAAGGAAGAATTTCTAAGCAATAGTCTAAAGAAAATATTCTTGTATGTCCCAAGAGATCCAAGTTATGTTCTTGTAATAACTTCTGTGAACTCTTTAATGACACAAAAAGGTTTTCATTCTATGGTGACAAGGTGAAAAGTAGGAGTGTTCTGAATGCAAAACTTTAAGATTTCCCATCTCTGTACATAGCAAAGGATGTTGTATAAGGAGCTGGTACATCACACAACTTAGAATGTGGGACCTAGCTTCTGGGCTGAAGCTCCACATGGGGCAGTTCACACAGATGACAGCCTTTGCTTAGCAAAGATAAAGTGTTAAATATCTTAAAATTGTATGTGAATTGTCTTTTACAGATTCTGTACTGCCTGGAAGGCTCATTTGCTAGTATGTGTATTATAAGTAAGTTGGTGACTTAGTCTATAAAATGCATTTTTGCAAAAAAATTAAAATAATATTTTCTTAGCATGTTCCAAATTGCAAAGAGTGAGAACTTGAGCCTGGATCTTCTACATGCTCACAAGGAAGAGAGTGAGAAGGAAAGAACTTTAAAAAAAAAAGTGATTTGGGAATAGGATCTTTCCTTCTGAGACTTACAGAATTACTTTTGAAAACAGGAGGAATTAGAGGTCTGTGTGAAGTTACAGGGCTAGGACCTCATTACGATCATGCAACTGTGGTGGGATAGTTCACATGACTGGCATGCTGCTATGAATGGATACAGTCTTTTAGAGAAGGATGGGCTGGGATGGCAAGGAGGGGGATTTGCCCTTTTTGTGAGAGACCAGTGGGAATGTGTGGAGCTCTGCCTTGGGATAGGTGATGAGCCAGCTAAGAGCTTGTGGATCAGGATTAGTGGGCAGACCAACATGGGCAACATTGTGTTGAGTGTCTGCTACATGCCTACCAGTCAGGAGGAAGAAGTAGATAAGGCCTTCTTCAAAAACTGGAAGAAGCCTCATGTCTGCAGACCCTGGTCTTCATGGGGGAATTGAACTTTCCTATATCTGCTGAAAGAACAGCACAGCATGGCACAAGCAAGCCTGGAAATTTCTGGAGTTCATTGCTGTCAACTTCCTGGCACAGGTGATTGAAGAGTTGAGGAAGGGAATCACTCTGCTGGACCTGATACAAACAAGGAGGAACTGGGTGGGGATGTGAAGGCTGGGTGCAGCCTTGGCTGCAGTGAACATGAAATGGTAGAGTTCAGGATCCTGAGAAGAGGCAAAAAAAGCAAAAAACAACATCAGGAGAGCAGACTTTGGCCTGTTCAGTGGTGTTCTTGGATGTCTCTGAGACAGAACTGGAGACTAATTTTTCCCAAGAATATAAATGTTTCTTCTCATCAAGACAAACAAACATTTCCTTTTATGTAAGAGCAATAGTACGTGAGTGTTTTTTTATTTACATAATCGTTCTCTTTCTCAATGTATTTTAATTAAATATTTAACACATTTGCCATGGTTTAAGCCCAGCCGGTAACAAACCACCACAAAGCCGCTCACTTACTTCTCCCCCCCAGCCCTGGTGAGATGAGGAGAAAATATAAAGGCAGGCTCGTGGGTCAAGACAAGGACAGGGACGGATCACTCACCAGTTATGGTCACTGGCAAAAGACAGGCTCAACTTGGGGAAGAAACAAAATCAATTTAACTTACTACTAATCAAATCAAAACAAGCTTATTAGGAAGCAAACCCCAACCTTCTAACACCTTCCCCCATCCCTCCCTCCTGCCCGGCTCAACCCCACTCCCGGTTCTCTCTCCCTCCTCCCCCCGGCAATGGGGGCTGGGGTCAGCTCGCCACACCTTGTCTCTGCCGCTCCTTCCTCCTCAGGGGGAGGAGGACTCCGCACACTCTTCCTCCACCAACTTCTCCAAGGTGAGTCCTTCCCGCGGGCTACAGTTCTTCACGAACTGCTCCAGCGCGGGTCCTTTCCATGGGCTGCAGTCCTTCAGTCCCAGCCTGCTCCAGCGCGGGCTTCCCCATGAAGTCCCGGCCATTTTTGGGACATCCCCCTGCTCTGGCGTGGGCTCCTCTCTCCCCGGGCTGCAGGTGGGCATCTGCTCCCCCGCTCCCCTCCATGGCTGGGGACACACAGCCTGCCGCCTCACCGCGGGCTGCGGGGGCATCCCCTCCTGCCCCGCTCCTCCTCCCCTCCTTCCTCCCTGACCTCGGTACCCGCAGAGGGGTTCCTCTCCCATCCCAATCCCCGACTCTCCGCAGGTTTCCCCTCTTCACTCCGCTCTCCCAGCGGCGCTACCGCCGTCGCTGAGGGGCTCGGCCTGGGCCAGCGGCGGGTCCGGCTTGGGGCCGGGGAAGCTTCCAGCAGCTTCTCACAGGAGCCGGCCCTGCGGACCCTCGTCCACCACCAAAAAAACCTGCCACACAAACCCAAAACAACATTGTAGCAGAATTCACCTTCAATATGGGTTATGAAGCTATTGGTTCTTTAATAGAACCCACATGCCCTGCTTGGTACAGAAAGAGATTAGCTTCTAGGTTAGATGTGATATACAGCGTCTCATGAACTGTACTACCTGATGCAGAATTTTCATTTCCAGGTCTAACTTCTTAGGTTAAGTGATGTGGTTGAAGGCCAGCAGGGGACAAGCAACATTTAGTCTATTATCAATTCATTTTGGGATAATGAATTTATTAAAATTATTTATGTTTGACATAATTCTGACCTCCTCAGTGAAGGCATTCTATGTTAGGCCTCCTATATTGAAGGCGTAAGTGGCAGCAAAGATGTGGTAACTGTCAGTCTCCAACAATCAATCAGGGATGTCTGAGCTGGACTACAAAGCCACAGTATGAAAGAGACATTACAAACTCACTCATGGCACATAGTTCCTTCTAATCTATAACAAAGGATTGTAGTCTTAGTGTTTCAGTTTTTGAAAAATTAATTTTTTTTTTGGTGGGTTTGTTATATTTGAGGTTTTGTTTTGTTTTACTTTTGGTGAGAGGAAGAACACAGGAATTTTGACTTGTTTCAGTTTACCTCTGGTTTTATTTTGGTTTTGTTGGTTGGGGTTTTTTTGTATTTGAATACAATTTCCTTTACGAAAGGGAACTTCTGGAATATAAGAGAGAAAAGTGGGCATAATTTCCTTTTGTTTCTTGAAAAATTTCATATCCTGTGATTAGATGATAGTGCCAAGAACCACAGCTAAGCTCTGTTCCACTCACCTACTCACCCCTCATTTCCCGCACTGTGACTCTCATTTATAATAAGAATTAAAATTAATGATAAACAAAGAAAATGAATAATTAATAAACTAAATAACTAGTACTAAAGATTAGATGTAGATATTTTATGAACTCTGAAAAAGACTTATCATTTTTAGTGACTGTAAATTCATGTATTAATTTTTTTTTTTCCTAATGAGGAAGTTTCTAAGTCACTGAAACTACATCTCAGTTAAAAATATATCAAGGGAAAGTTATTAAGCAGTTACTTGTTGTCAGCTGCACAGCATATACACATTCTCTGTGAAATTTATCACACTGTTAAAGTAGCAGTGGAAAGCCAAAGGAAGTATTTGATTGAGACACTTTCTGCTGCAAACAGTTAGCCTTGCATAGGTAATAATCCTGCAAAATGATTGGTCTTAAACAATCAGCTAAATAGTGATTCCCTGTAAAATCTCGAGAAATTGGACATTGAAGACTATTTTTCCTAATGACTTCTCTCCAGCAAACCCCATATTTTGTATTTTGCTTCTGACTTGATTTTTGGTGTGAAGTAGAAAGACGAGATATTTAAGAAAAGATATTTTGAAACACTGTGTACAAGAAATGGTGTCTTTTATTTAAATATTTTTTTTTCAGGAAGTATGCTTCTGATGAATTTTCTTGCTCTCCAAGTAAAATCCAAAACATGATTAGATTCTAGTAAGTGATTTTTTTAGACTTTTGGGATTTGTCAAATTAAACTGAGAATCTGAATTCAAACACTCAGAAACCTTTAAAAGAAATATTAGCCATTGATTTATTTTATATACTAACAGTTTTGATGTGGCTGAAGACAAGTTTCAAAATTTAGTCAAAATGAAAACAAATCATCCATCTTTAGGGAAAAAGATGCCCTCGCAACAAGTGCCCATGTTCCCTGGCCCTATCTCAGCATTTATTGATATTTATGCCATAGGAAGCAGAAAACTGTAATGATTTTACAGAACAAAGATAAATAATAAACCTCCATTTTTATATCCAATAGATAATCAGAGAAATCCCAGTAATCAGATCACTCTGAATATACATTCCAGTAATGTCTATCAAACTTACCTATATTTGCTATTATGCAGTACTTTACATCTTTCACACAGAATTATGTGGTAATGAAAGCACATCAAGAGACCAAAACCATTCTTTCTATATTCTACTAAAGCAAGACTTTTGAAGCAAGATGTAGGGCCAAAACTACGCACCGATGTCTTCCGCCCAATCTGCTTTCCAGGAAAAAAGTAATGTAGTTGCCAAATCAAACCAGTCATTCTTATGCAAAACATGGGAGAATGAGCCTATACAGTTCACATTCAATTCACATTTGTACTTTCCAAATATAAGTTTGAATTAATTTAAATTTCAGCTTGAAGTGTACAAAGGGCTTAAAAATGAAAGTTGATTCAAATTGATACTAAGTTGCAGCAAGTAAGGTGTTAACAACAAAAAATAAGTTTAGCCAAATGGAAGAGAGACATCAATGACCTTTTTCTCCCAAGGAATGTATGTGCAATTTATGTTTCTTAGCAGAAACTTCATTATACTTTTTCAATTAAAGCAAGTTTCTTAATAAAAGTATTTTCTAAAGATTTGCATTTATGAAGATTAGAAAATACTTTCAGTTGCAGTCTTTATTCTAGATCCTAAGAAATAAAATATCTACTCATAAGGTGAGCACTTCTTACTTTAAATCCTCCAAGACCAAATGGAAATTACTACTATAATTTGCGATAATATGAAGGGTAGAAGAGGTTTTGAAATCACTTAATTATTTAAAATCTGTTAAATAAACAATTTAGAAAAAACTTTTCTGAATTGTATTACCTAGACATAACTTTTTTCTGATATAGTAATTATTAATTTTTAATCCTTTTTATTATTATAAGTTTAAAATTCACAATTTTAAAAAGTAGATCTTTTATTATGTTTTGATAAAGTAGTTATTACATACTGAAAGTGAGACAAAAGAACAGAAAATGTTGATAGTTTCAATGTCTAAATATAGTGCATCAAGAAACCTTTTTGCTCCAGGTTACTGTCAATTAACTGCAAATTATAGAAAGAAAACACAATTTGCTGCAGCAGTATCAGGAGAAGTAACAATTCATGTATAATAATACTTTGAGGGCCTTATCCTATATTATTTGCACATTGTTATTTCAAATAATGCTGACAGACAGTTATGGATGCATGAATAGAGAAGGAATATAAGGAGTGCAGGCATAGTTATTTCACATTCATATAGTGACGAGAGAACTTAATACTAGAGGGCTTGTCGTGGTTTAAACCCAGCCGGTAACAAACCACCACAAAGCCACTAGCTCACGCCTCCCCGCCCTGGCCCCGGTGGGATGAGGAGAAAATACAAAGACACACTCATGGGTCGACACAAAGACAGGGATTGGGGTCACGAGCAAAAGACTGACTCAGCTTGGGGAAAAACAATCAATTTCATTTACTACCAATCAAATCAAAACAAGGATATTAAGAAGTAAAACCCAACCTTAAAACACCTTCCCCCCATCCCTCCCTCCTGCCCGGCTCAACCCCGGTTCTCTCTCCCTCCTCCCCCCGGCAATGGGGGCTGGGGTCAGCTCGCCACACCTTGTCTCTGCCGCTCCTTCCTCCTCAGGGGGAGGAGGACTCCGCACACTCTTCCTCCACCAACTTCTCCAAGGCGAGTCCTTCCCGCGGGCTGCAGTTCCTCACAAACTTCCCTGGCGTGGGTCCTTTCCGCGGGCTGCAGTCCTTCAGTCCCAGCCTGCTCCAGCGTGGGCTTTCCATGGAGTGGTGGCCATCTTGGGGGCCTCCGCTCCCCCGCTCCCCTCCATGGCTGGGGACACACAGCCTGCCGCCTCACCGCGGGCTGCGGGGGCATCCCCTCCTGCCCCGCTCCTCCTCCCCTCCTTCCTCCCTGACCTCGGTACCCGCAGAGGGGTTCCTCTCCCATCCCAATCCCCGACTCACCGCAGGTTTCCCCTCTTCACTCCGCTCTCCCAGCGGCGCTACCGCCGTCGCTGAGGGGCTCGGCCTGGGCCAGCGGCGGGTCCGGCTTGGGGCCGGGGAAGCTTCCAGCAGCTTCTCACAGGAGCCAGCCCTGCGGACCCTCACCCCATACCAAAAACCCCACCACACAAACCCAAAACACAGCTGAAGTGTTCTCTGCTCAGGCTGAGATTGGCTCCTGCATAGACACCCCCCCTGTTTTGTCATTAAAAGAGTCTGCATGAAGGAAACAGAAATGGTCTCCCTGTTTTTGCGGGAAGTGTGCAGTCTAGTGACTGTGGGCCCCCCGATTGCTGTGTACCTCCTATGCCCACTTTAATCTTTACTCTTGCCAAATGCATACAATAATTCTCTGCCTTCTGCTTTCTGCTCTGCTTCCTTTCAATCTCTTACATGCTGTCTCAGCCTGCATCTTCATTCAGCTCTCTGTTTATTGCCAGCTTTTACTGCACTCCGTGCTCTCCTGTCTTCACCCTCTGGTTCAAACCACTCACCTGCTGCACCCTAAATGCAGCCTTCTCCTCATTCTCCCAAGACCCTTTGCTTCTTCCTTCCCTCTTCATACATAGCAGGATTCTTCCTCCATTCCCCCACTTCCAGAATTCCTTTAGTGCAGGGAAGTGGATCTTTCATACGTTTAATATAAGGGTATACCTATTATGTTTTCTCTACCTATTCAATATGCCAGTGAGGAAATCGGTGCAATCACTTGTGTTGTATCAAGAACAGTGTAACACACTGAATAGCTCTTTCATGTGACCAGGCAAAAATTCCTGCAGGGTTCAGATGAAGGGGATGGTAAGTTGGAAATGACATCTTTATATAAAGTTATCCAAATATGATTTATACAAACTACATTTTAGATTTAGCTCATATAAGATAATACCGCTAAATAAAAATAAATCTGTGGCTTTTACATTTACAGAAAGTTATGTATGCTAAGGAAGAATGGGGTATATTATCATCTTCCCCTTCATTTCAGATGTTTTAAATTGGTCTTTTATATTTATGCTGCCTTCACATGTCTTTACCTAAAACTATGCTTTGTTTACCCATAAAGAATGATCTTTTTCGTAGTAGACAGGACTAGTGAAGCCTTTATTCCAGAAACCTAAGTACTACCCTGTTACAATGAGTTGTAAACTTCTTACAATCATTAACAGGAATACTTTTATTCTGTCTTCCTAACCCTATTTTTCTTGCCATGAAGAAAATATTAACTCTGAAATTATATCCAAACTCTGCAATTTAGGATTGAAAGTATATACTGTAGAAAAAAGTCTGTAAAAATTGGACATATCTACTTGTGAACTTGTTTTTTTCAAATGTTTACATCATAGATAAATATGGAAAAACCCCAGCATCCTGACAAAATTCCTGACATCAGAACAACTGTATTCAGAAGTTCATATACACTAGAACTTACAAAGAAAAGAATCATATATCTAAATTATTTATTTTGTTGGTGAGCTTTTTTTTTTTGTAAAGGTAAAGCATGCATGTTCTAAAATTTGGGGGTTTAATACACCTTTTGAAAGTAAAGACAGAAACAAAATGCTGATAAAAGACAGAAACCTAATGCAAAAATGTCAACCTGAAGGTTTACAATTTGACAGTTATGAGTAATCAGCTCCAGGCCATATAGACTTCTCTCTCTTTTTAATAGATTGATTTATTTTGCATGAGCTGAATATCCCAAGATACTAATCTTTAAATCTGTGACGTGTTCATGTTTAGGAAATCTAGTATGTTTCTTCTTTAAGTTTACTTCTCTATAGCTTTCCACATTTTTCTCCCACTGAGTCTTACACACATACTTTCCACAGGTGAAACAACTTAAAGGATTGCATCTTCATTTTCCTGTACAAAATGTGAAATATACAGGATGAAGGGTGATGTGATGCAGAAATTTTGTTAGTTTTTGTTTAGCATAATCTAGCTTAAGAATGGTTTACTATATAAATAGTGAAACAATCACAAATACCAACTTACAAAGCCATCATGTCACATCAGTTACAGCTATATTTTAAATAATCATAAATGCACCTTATTGAAATAGAAAGTCAGATAAAAGTAAAGAAGTAATTATGTTTTACAAATCAAGTAGCATAACTGTCATTGTCAGGTTCTAGGTTTCCAGTAAGTTCAATTTTAGAGAATCAGCCATGTATGAAAAGCAAAATAAAACTAACAGAACAAAACCAAAAGTATTTAGACCATTTTATAATTTCTAAACAGGAGTATCACTGATATCAAACACTATAAAATTGCTTTTAAACCGTGAAAAATGGTTAACTTTCTCTGTTCTTTCTTTAAATTAGATTTATCCTGTATTTCTTTGTCATTAGCTACTGCACAAGAAATATAAATAAAGCTTGCTAATACACACACACAAACAGCAGAATACATTGATATAAAGTAACAGATACATACATATTTTCAATTAAAATTATTTCATGTCTTCTGATTGAGAGCTGAATGAATAATTTTCAATTTACATTTCATACAGAATATATAGTTTCTATTAGGATTTAAAAAAGAAAATTTAACTCTGGATATACTGCAAACAAGAGAAACTGAATTCCCAAATTTCCCACAGAGCCTTACACTCCTTCAAAAAGAGTAAATGCATGTGTGTCAAAGGGGAGCTCTTCCCCTTTGCAACACTGGTTTTCTGGGCTACTGTTCCTGGGACAGAATAGTATAAAAAATATATTATAGGTGCTAGTGTATTACTGTTGTTTCTTTTATATATACTGTCCCGTGTTTGCAGTCACAAACAGGAGCTCAGCACCACTGAGGGAAAGGGATTTCAAGGGTCAAAACTGACCCAAACCAGACATTTTCTAACCCCTGTTAAAAATGAGTAGAAATTAGATGGCTACACACATATGTGCCATTCACCCCTTGCAAGCACTATTCACTCAATTAATTCTAAAAGTTACTACATTTATATTACACGATAAGGGACAAAAAATGAATAAAGGCCTAAGGAGGGACTGAGATGGAAACAATTATGATCAGTAACATTCACAAACTGAAAAGCTGGTTCATGCCAATATTTTACTTTAATGACAACTGCAGATTTGTCTCTGCTGATTGTTATACACAGATATCATCAATATGGCTGAAGTTAAAAGATATTGAAGGGAAACTGAAGTATATATATGTGTCATTCAAATGGAACTTAGCTACCGGTTTCTAAGGAACAATCTTCACAATCTTCCTTAAATATTTAAGCTTTAGAAACATATTTATTTTATAACACAATCAATTTTATTATGATGCTAGTTATTTTGGGAACCTAAGTTCTTCCTGTGTTGCCACTCAGACCTGCACAAATGAAACATCTGTATGCTCCGCTGTGGGGTGTTGATTTAAATCAGTGACATACACTGCGAGGATGAACTCAGCATGGCTACAATACCTGTGTTAATGGTGCTGTCATCGTAATTACACATGTGTATCTGCAGGACTGGTGTATTTATGCCAGCCTCAAGAGAGATAAGTGGTGTGCCTTTCTTAGTCTAAGACATTTTCCAGTTGATACGGGCCATCTCCAAGGATGGTTTTGAGTGTCAGAGCAAAGATAAGGTTGAAGTAAAGGGAAGTCACGTCATGGTCTTCTACTTATGGAAAGGCAGCTTTCAAGGTCTCTCATTTCTTGGCCTAATATTCTAACGAGAAGACTGTAAACTCCAATATCTCTCTTCATCATATTTCAAAATAAAAAGCTATTGCTTGATCTCCAAGGGAAGATTAAGATTAATGTATCTGTGGTTCAAACTATGGATTTCAGTCTCAGGGTTCCAAATATTTAGCAACATATTTATAATAGCTGAGAAGTTAATATGTCTCTCCTTTCTTGTTTAACTCTCAGCAAGCATCGAAGAAGGAATTTGCCTGGTACCGCCATCTCAGCCACATTAAATTCCAACAGCAAAACTCCTGAAAGTTCATTTGGGATTCCATTTTTTAGTTATTAGCAATTAATACGGATGTTGATGGCCTTGTATTTAAATCCTGAATACATTAAAATCTTATGGAACAGCAAGCTCATCAGTTTAGGAATTATTGTAATACCAAACGATTCAAGATATGTTCTCTCTCTATAAAATTATTAATCTGACCAGATTGGTAAAAACAATACTGATTTACTCATCTTATTTTGCTAATGTATCTAGATATGGCTAGTATTTTCTTCTGGTTTTTGTTTTTTCTTTTTTTTTTTTAATATTATTTTTACTTGAGCTTCTAGTTACTTGATAAACCTTTGTTTGTACCCTTCAAGTAATGGAAACTGCAGGGTAAAAAATGACTTCACAGGATGCAGCTGGGATAATTTGGAAAATGCTTTTTTCAGCTCTGACAATACTACAATAAAGTGAAGACATCTGAAATATTATGTTTAAGCTGATTTAAAGAAGACAGTTGGCTACAGACTCCTCAGTTGGTACTGTTGTTTCTATAGTAACACACCATTAACATACTCTATGGAAATAGCTTCCATTATGTCAATGGCTAAAATCAATAAAAGATTTCAGAAGAATATTTAATTTATTATCAGTAGGATTTACAAGTGGAAATGCTGCACTCTTATTCAAATATATTTGCTAAGACCAGGAAATTAATCTATAGACTTGAATATTTTCGATATATTAGAGATATATTTTTTTAATGCTTGTATTTTTCATCTGCACCTAACTTTGTAGATTTCTCAAAAATTACAATAATTGGTTTTTTGTCCATTAATATCTAAGTTTCTGATGTTCATAGGTTTGTGTTTTTCCAAACAATTTCTAAGAAAGAAGGTGAGAAACTTTGCATATAAACTGCTGTATTTAATCTCCACCAGCTCCCTCTAGAGGTCAATAGTTCCCTTCGATTGTGTAGTCTGAGAGATGTTCTTCAGTAGAACCACCAGCACATGGATCTCTCCAGATACGTATGACTATTTCAAGCTTTCATCTGAGAACAATTTAAGGATTTTGTATACCTGGCTAGTATTGCTTGGCATACACCATTCCATACAGATGACATCCTGGGAGTCCCCCCAAAAAGGAATTCTACAAGCTTATATCAACTATAAAGCTAATATGCAATGAGTCTGCTCCTCTTGCTAAGTATTTGACCAAAGGCACATGAACTGTAGAGCACTCTTACAGCACCTCTACAGTTGGTCTGTGCAATAGATAAAAAACGTGAACATGATGAATTTCCTGAGTATGCGTGGAACATCTGTTCAATGTATGTTCACCCAAACGGAGTCTAAACAGTGATATAGTACCTGCATTACCATGAAAGTGGATTTAGCAGCATATATTTTTTATTTAGGGCATCAGTTTAGGTTGTCAAGTCATTCACAGAATCACAGGATTGTTGAGGTTGGAAGGGAACTCTGGAGATCATCTAGTCCAACCTCCCTGCTCAAGCAGGGCCACCTAGAACCAGCTCCCCAGGACCATGTCCACAAGGCTTTTGAATATCTCCAACAACGGAGACTCCACAACTGCTCTGGGAAATCTGTGCCAGTGCTCAGTCACCCTCATAGTTCCGGATGTTCAGAGGTGGGCCTGGGTTTGTGCCCATGGCCTCTTGTCCTGTCACTGGGCACCACTGAAAAGAGCCTGGCTCTGTCTTCTTTGCACCCTCCCTTCGGGTATTTATATGCATTAATAAGATCCCCCCTCAGCCTTCTCTTCTGCAGCCTAAACATTCCCAGCTCTCTCAGCCTTTCCTCATAGGAGAGATGCTCCAGACCCTTAATAATCTCTGTGGCCCTTTTTTGGACTGTCTCCAGTATGTCCATGTCTCTCTTGTACTGGCGAGCCCAGAACTGGACATAGTACTCCAGGTATGGCTTCACAAAGTCATATATATACACTATCTTGAAAAGGCTCAAAAACGGACCAGAGCACATCACACAACTGAATTACTTATTCTGATATAATGTTTTTGGGGAAATCAATATATATGCCAAGAACGGGCAGCAGAAAAAAAAAAACCAAGAAAACTGAGCACCACTGTTTCCTGGTATAGGACTAAGATGCTACTATTCATAGAATCTCTCCTATATGAAGCGATTACAAAAAAAAAAAGAAAAACAAAACCCACAATAGTTAAAATACAGAGCCTGTCAGTCTCAATACACAAATTGCTGTGAGGAGGTAGAGCAATTTTCCCCAAACAGGTCTTCCATTAGCATTAGATGATGAGTGATAACTCTTCCTTTCAAAAGTTATTCTCTGACTATATCGGTAGTGAAGAAAGGGAAAAGGGAAATTTTGCACTGAAGTCAGCCAGAGTTTAGATGGGATTATAGTATAAAGAAGATTAACAGGATTTTAGAAAAAAAATAGGGTGCATTTTATTTCAATTAAAAGCTTAGTTTATACAGGAAAATAATGAAATACTGAAATTTGCCTTTTCTTGTTTGGAATATCATTCTAAGTGAGAAGAAATGTCTTACACCTTCACACAAAAACCAGGAATTCCTTAAATTTCAACTAGCAGAAAGGGGAACTGCAAAGCCACCTTATAATTTTAAATAGCTTCGTGACTATGTTTTATATTGTGTTGTGCAATTTGCTCCCAAAGATTCAGCACATGCAGCCATGTTCTAAATCTTAAGTAGATAATGTAACTCCATCAGTGTAATTCTTTTTGCTCCTCTTCATTGCTTACTACTTTTCTGGTCTTTTTATGATGTTTTTGTATGTGATGTCTCATATCATTACATAGGGTGGATGTTATCTCGAGGATAACAGGGCCCTTCCCTGTCAAACCTTCAAAAAAACTCACTAAAATATTTTTTTTTTCTGTCATTTTCTTAGTTAAATATAGTAACACAATGGCAGCATTACACCACTGATGTTTAAGAGAACACTATCATACAAATAAAGAACAGCATAGTTTATTCATTGCTTAGTACTAATGAGGAAAGAATATTTAGTAATTATGGCTTAGAAAATGGGGCAGGGGTGCGGAGGAAATTACTTCATCTTACAGAGGACCTTTCTCCAATATACCTCTTTTCAAGTTCAGCCTAAGTAGTCATATGTTAGTCCCTGACAGTTTGGAGATAGTCAGCAAAAACCCTAAGTCTTACCATCATTATCTTGATAATGAATAACCTATACTGTTTTTGTTTTGTGTAGTGTTCTTTGACATCTCCACTGCCTTACATGGACTTACACAGCCTCCTGCAAAAACACACACTTTTATGTACAAGTCTATGAGAAACCTTTCTATTGAGACTTCCCAACAGCTAAAAACGTCAAAGCCACCACTAATCATCACATAAACCTTGTACACTTGGGGTGCAGCTCTTTCTGACGTGTTGTTTCTTTACTTTCATAGATTATCATTTTATAACATTCCTTCTCATGTGTATTTGTCATATTCCTTAGGTTTCATATACAGTTTCTCACTGCATCCTTTTATGCAGTTAGACTCAATTCTTTAGAGCTCTTCTGTACTTCCAGATCTATCTGTACCAACTCATGCCTCTGTCATAGATTTCCACAGTATTGATTAGCTACCTCTGATATATTACCTTGTTTTTCCCCTCCTGTATCTATTGCAGATTAAGCTGTCATTTCTGTGGCTTTATATTTTCTACATTTTGACATGTAGCAAACTTACCTTGTCTTAACTTCATTGAGTTGTTCATTTTCTTTATTCTTTTCCATCAGAAATGAAATTAATTTGTTATTTGTCCTTTGACACTTGAATGTTATGACATAAAAGCAAGACATTCACATATATGTGTGTGTGTTTTTTCACTTTGCAGATTTTAAGATGGATAGTATACAGATTTCTATCTTAAAGAAAGAGATGTATGTGTATTCAAGATTCTCATGTCACAGTTTCATTACATTGCAAAGCCAGTTTTAGTAATAAAGAACAAATAGTTCAGTGCTAACAGAGATGCACTAATTTCTTTACAATTGCGTGGAAAAATTGCAAACAAAGAAGACAAAGATAGTTTAATACTAATTTTTTTTTTCATTTAGAGTGAAAAGTGTTGTAAATTCATTAATAGAACTTCTACTTGGTTAAGAGACTTCACAATAAATAAATAACAGAAATAGAAAGGGAGCAGAACTGGTTTTAGAGCTGTCACTCAGAATTCAATCCTCATGTGAACCTAAAACTAAACAGGAGTTACTGAATTTTCAGAATCATGTATATCCTGCTTTATATGAAAGGGGAAGTTTTACAAAGAGCAAAAAGCTAGCACATATGATAAATGATCCATGAGAGCAACATGAATCCAGGAAGCTGTGAACCTCATGCCTCTAAAAATAATACAGAGAACAGAAAAAGTCTTAAACATTGAAAAAACCGGTGTGCCTTCCAGGGCTAACAACTGCTCAAATGCCCCTCCAGTACTGAGCTACTGTCACGTTGAGCACCAAATTCAAACTGCTCAGAGACTGCTTTATTTACAGTGAAGTTACCGAGGAGCTGGCAATCACTACCAGTGCAGCTGTGCAGTCTGGCAAGGCAGCACTCCACTGTGCCCTTGCCTGTCTGGAAGTCAAGGCACATCAGTACTCTCCGAATGTGAAAGGTTCTCCCAAAGTGAAGGATTTATAATGTAGCATAAGTAAGAAGTGCCCATGTCCAAATAATATTTTAACAAGTGCAGTGAATGCTTATAAATATAAACAAAGTAACAGAAGGAAACAGATTCTTTAAAACCTGCTGATCTTCCTACACAAACAGCTACTGCATACACAGAAGAGCTAATCTTTTGGTCAATAGATCCTAATATAATTTAAAAAACAAACAAACAGACACCACCACCCCCCTCCACCCCATAACACTACACAGAAATAGCAACCCAAACAACCCAAACTTAGAAGTCAAAGGCAGTAATACCTAATACGTTGTGGCTTCATTCATACCACTGACTTTGGCTTTCAACTAAATGCTGTATCAGCATGCTTGCTAAAACATAGCACAGTCCTTAGCTGAGGTTCAGCATTGATCATGGAGATTAACAGCCATGGCCATTATCTACGGAAATTGTTACAACTGCTCTTGCCACGCTGAAATGGTTCTTTACAAATGATAATGAGTTTGGATGCAAATTTGAGACCCAGATTACTATATGGCAGAAACAACCCTTACTCATTGCATTGAGCAGTCCAGAGGTTTTGGGGCCCACTGATGAAGAACAGCAGAGCTGTCAATATTGACACAACCAGAAAGAGTATTATATATTGGTATTATGCATCCTGAGTCTTGACTTATTTGGCTTGCTTAAATTATCTTCCCATTACACGCTCAGTATACCACACAAAGAGGAGTCTGCATGAACAGTGGTTATTCTCTAAGAATTCCATATAGCCAGCAAGTCAGTTGATCTTCACTCAAAACAGTAAGATGAAGTACCCTAAACTCCCTACTCTATCTCTGAAATAGGTAGAGCTGGCAGCATTGAGTGAGTCTCAGCAAATTGAAAGGCAAGGACACCCTGTCTCAGTTTGAGGAAAAAGTTGGTGTGCTTGTCTCCTGATTTCATCACTTTTTGAATTGCCTCACTGTCTGCAGTATTTTAGCCTATTCTCCTTTGCAATGAGAGAAATGTATTTTTCTCTGCTATTTCACAGCATGAATTTTCTGCAGCTTTTGTTGCATGTACTTCAGAGGAAAGACAAAATGAGAGAAAACCCAAACAAGCAACAATATATTATTTTAGTTCTTGGCTAAAGTAGAGTACAGGAAAAACCCAAGAAGTTAAATGCACAATATTTGATTGCAGATAATCAAACATTGGTCAGTCACATGGGAGTTGTGAAATACCAGACTTTCAGTTGTACAGCTGTGCATAGAATGAAGAGGCAAAACCAGGGAATGGGGAATTTCCTCAAGGGAAGATCATGGCAATATATTATGTTTGTATTTAGCAATGCATCTTTCTTTGCAGAATGACTTGGGGGAGAGGTGTGTGGGAAGGGAGATTGGGCATTGTGTGGAGAAAGCACCTCATGGTGCACTACCCCTCTGACTGGTCACAGCAATTGGCCTGCAGTTAAGAACAGCAGTCTCCTTCCTGACCAGTAACTCAGAGGTGGGGTCCAGCATGTATGCACCCAGAGATTATATCTTGAGCATCAAGATTTTAAAAGAACTCTAAGCATACAGTGATATAAATTATCCATTAATTTATAATCTACATAATTCTAATATTTCACAGTGTGTAAAAATTTTTTAGGAAACTTTTGTTTTTGTTAAACCTGATGAGCTTTGTCAATTCTCAACTTCTGTAAGAATCTCAAAATCTCGATCTCACAACTCTACATTCCTTAACAGTGTCACTGTATGGGACCCTTATGAAAATAATTTCCCAGAGGAACCAGATATATCCTGTTGTATTCCTCTTTGTACTTTCCTTTATATATTCTTAGCTGGTGTCAGCTGAGGTATGTGGATTTATGAAGTAAAAGAAAGAATGAACTGATAATCAGAGATAAAAATGGATTGTGAAATGCATTTCTCCATCATAAACCTAGTATGTAGCAATGAGCAATTCAGATAAGCCTAGATTCATCCTAGCTAAATAAGATTAATTTGAAAGATGATTAAAGATAGGTACTAGCAAAAAACATGAGACCTGTAAATGTCCTAGACTTACTATATTATCAGTGGAGAGAAACTGGTATCCTCTGTTGTGGATTCCAATTTGCTATACTTAGTTCCTCTCTGATGTACGTGTGTGAAGATAAATATTTTATAACCTGTAAACCATTCAGGTACTCCAGTAATAGAGGAAATGACACCTTAAAAACACCCAAGATAATCAGGATATTATGTTACTAGAAATTAAAGTGGCATATGCATTCAATTTCACAGGATCACAGCATCACAGGATGGTTGAGGTTGGAAGGGAACTCTGGAGATCATCTGGTCCAACCTCCCTGCTCAAGCAGGGCCACCTAGAACCAGCTCCCCAGGACCATGTCCACAAGGCTTTTGAATATCTCCAACAACGGAGACTCCACAACTGCTCTGGGAAATCTGTGCCAGTGCTCAGTCACCCTCATAGTTCCGGATGTTCAGAGGTGGGCCTGGGTTTGTGCCCATGGCCTCTTGTCCTGTCACTGGGCACCACTGAAAAGAGCCTGGCTCTGTCTTCTTTGCACCCTCCCTTCGGGTATTTATATGCATTAATAAGATCCCCCCCTCAGCCTTCTCTTCTGCAGCCTAAACATTCCCAGCTCTCTCAGCCTTTCCTCATAGGAGAGATGCTCCAGACCCTTAATAATCTCTGTGGCCCTTTTTTGGACTGTCTCCAGTATGTCCATGTCTCTCTTGTACTGGCGAGCCCAGAACTGGACTTGGGAGCCCTTTCCATCACAGCCTCCTCTCAGCTGCTGCTCACAGCCACTAGGGAGGCTGCTGTCTCCAAGTGTATGCCAAGTGTGGCCCCTCTTCTGTCTGCCTTTTATTCTGATGATGGCTTCTTTCACTGTACTGCCTGGGAGAGGAAGGGAAAGTGGTGAGTGCGTGTCAAGAAGAAGAAAAGAAGGTGTAAGGGAAAGACATTGAAGGCACAGGAAAAATAGGTTCCCTCTTCTCAGTGTAGATGCCAGGACCTAAACTAGTTTGATGATCGAATAGCAGTCCTTCTTATCTTTGATGTCCCTAACCCAATTCAATTCCATCTGGGCTTTAGCTTTCCTAACTTTGTCCCTGGGTACTTGGACTATGTTTCTGTATTCCTCCCAGGAAACTGGTCCTTACTTCCACGCTCTGTATGCTTCTTTTTTGTGTTTGAGTTTGACCAGGGGCTCCTTGTCATCCATGCAGTCCTCCTGTCATTTTTGCCTGACTTCCTATTTGTTGCAATGTACTGCTCTTGAGCTTGAATGAGGTGACCCTTGAATATTAATCAGCTTTCTTGGGCCCCTCTTCACTCCAGAGCCTTATCCCATGGGACTCTTCTGAGTAGATCTTTGAAGAGGCCAAACTCTGCTTTCCTGAGTTCTGGGGTTGTGAGCTTGCTTTTCACCCTCCTCCTTGCCCTCAGGATCCTGAACTCCACCATCTCATGGTCATTGCAGCCAAGGCTGCCTTTCACCTTCACATCCCCAACAAGCCCATTGCTGTTGGTGAGTATGAGGTCCAGCAGAGCACCCCTCCTCATTGGCTTGTCAATTACTTGGAGGAGGAAGTTATCATCAATGTAGTCCAGAAACCTCCTGGATCACTGTTATGGATTTCTGTGGCGCAGGGTTTTTTGGTAGTGGGGAAGGGTCCGCAGGGCCGGCTCCTGTGAGAAGCTGCTGGAAGCTTCCCCGGCCCCAAGCCGGACCCGCCGCTGGCCCAGGCCGAGCCCCTCAGCGACGGCGGTAGCGCCGCTGGGAGAGCGGAGTGAAGAGGGGAAACCTGCGGAGAGTCGGGGATTGGGATGGGAGAGGAACCCCTCTGCGGGTACCGAGGTCAGGGAGGAAGGAGGGGAGGAGGAGCGGGGCAGGAGGGGATGCCCCCGCAGCCCGCGGTGAGGCGGCAGGCCGTGTGTCCCCAGCCATGGAGGGGAGCGGGGGAGCGGAGGCCCCCAAGATGGCCACCACTCTGTGGGAAAGCCCGCGCTGGAGCAGGCTGGGACTGAAGGACTGCAGCCCGCAGAAAGGACCCACGCCAGGGGAGTTTGTGAGGAACTGCAGCCCGCGGGAAGGACTCACCTTGGAGAAGTTGGTGGAGGACTGTCTCCCGCGGGAGATCCCCCACGGCGGAGCAGGGCCGGAGTGCGGAGTCCTCCTCCCCCTGAGGAGGAAGGAGCGGCAGAGACAAGGTGTGGCGAGCTGACCCCAACCCCATTCCCCGTCCCCCTGCGCCGCTCGGAGGCGGGAGATAGAGAGAACCGGGAGTGGGGTTGAGCCAGGCAGGAGGGAGGGATGGGGGGAAGGTGTTTGAAGGTTGGGTTTTACTTCCCAGTATCCTTGTTTTGGTTTGATTGGTAGTAAGTTAAATTGATGTTGTTTCTTCCCCAAGTTGAGCCTGTCTTTTGCCCGAGCCTGTTAATTGGTGAGTGATCCCTCCCAGTCCTTGTCTTGACCCATGAGTCTTTTTTTATATTTTCTCCTCATCCCACCAGGGCCAGGGGTGAAGCGTGAGCGAGTGGCTGCGTGGTACTTTGTTACCTGCTGGGCTTAAACCACAACAATTGCTTATGTCCCACTGTGTTGTCCCTCCAGCAGATATCGGAGTGGTTCAAGTCCCCCATGAGGACCAGGGCCTGTGAATGTGAGGCTTTTCCTATCTGTCTGTAGAGGACATGATCCACTTGTTTTTCTTGATTGGGTGGCCTATAGTAGACTGTCACTTTAACGTCCCCTTTGCCTGTCTTCTTTTTAATCCTGACCCATAAGCATTCTGTTGGCTCCTCATCCATTCTCGGGCAGAGCTCCTTGCACTCCAGCTGCTTGCTTACATAAAATGTCACTCCCCTTCCTCATTTTCCCATACTGTCCTTCCTAAAGAGCCCGTATACCTCCAACACAACACTCCAGCCACGGGAGCCATTCCACCACATCCCCATGATGTCATCAAGATCACAGCCCTGCAACTGCACACAGATCTCTCTTTATTCCCCATACTCTGTGCATTAGTATAGAGGCTCCTTAGAGAGGTACCCCAGTGTACTGAGGTCCTGGAGAGGGTTTGGGGTATTTCTCCACAATGGTGCCCTGTAGGCACCTCCTTACCAACATGCAAGTGCTGGAGATGACCCTTCCCAGGCTTCATCTGCTGACTTTGTGAACCTTTCCCATCACACCAGCCCATGACCTTTGTTCAGCAGTCCTGCCTGTTGCTCCCTCTGTTTTCCCTATCTGTGTGTACTTTACGTTTATGTTTCCACTTACTGTGAAAGAAAAGCTCTCACAAAATAAGTAAGCATATATGAAAACTAAGTTAATTGAGAAACGTAAAGATGTTGTATATCCTTTATTTTTGAAATACTTATTTTGGCTTCATGACTCATATCTTGAAATTTCTTGCAGATGAACTAGTTAATTGCTACCTAAAACAGTAAAATAGGCTGTTTTACATAGATTTTTTTATTGCCAACTCTGTATTATCGAATTATCAGTTTACTTGTCATGGCAGATTGATATCAAATAGAGAGATATGAGGCACTTTTTCTTTGCTGCACTTATACATATTCTATGAGCTTTGCCTGTAACCTGGAACTTCAGTCAACAAAACTAGGACATGAATGTATAATTATTTAAGAAGGTTAGATTTACTATGCCTGTGATCAATAATAAACAAGTAAAAGCTTGGAAACCAGAAGCTCACATTTGCTGAGACAAAAAATCTTACCTGTGTTGGAGCAGATGGCTGGAAATATATTTAGTTTTGAGATCTGAGAGGTGAATACCAGTGTCACTTCTCCTCGGTACTCTGACACACAGCATATGCCACAATACACAGTACTCACACAGCCCTGTAATGAATGTCCCATGCAAATATTATGCACAATGTAAAATATATTTAAAGCCTGCTGTAAACAATTAAATTAGAGGCCAGGAGTACATAGATCGTGAACCAGCTCTTTGCTCAGGTAAGCTAAGGAGAATCTCTAGTCAAGCTTCACTTTAAAGTGACAGCAGTAGGAATCAGAAAAGAGTCTTTCATGACAACTGACAGTGTGCTGTTACAGTACAGTTGTATTCTGACCAGTATAATATCATTGGTAACACACAGGTCCAATTGCTTCTATATACGATTTGCAGAGATGTAACAGAGAATCACCATTCCAAAACTGTTTCTAAGAACAGTGTCATTTGTGTTGATTTACTTCCCCAGTCAAAACATGTATTTCAGAAAGTCATATCTTCATGTTTTGTCTCTTAAAATGCAAATTTATTTAAAAAGAAAAAAACAACTCCTTTAAAGTCAGAGTAAATATGCTGCTCCTCTTCATAGCTTTTTTACTAATATCAGTGTTAGACATTTTCTTCCTTGAGTAATTTGCAGTGAAATATAACCCTCCACTTTGTCTCTCTGTGGGTACATCTGTATTAATGTAGTACCTCCAAAGATATCTAATCACAACAGTGTAGAAAATTATGCTTGATATTTGAGAACTGTTTTCATTCAGATTAATTTATCCCTTCAATTCTCTTGAGAAAACAATCACAGTGAAGACTAACCCCTGAGTGATTATTTGAGTTTAAACCACAGGTGCACCAAATCTTTTTATTCTGCCTGCAGAGAGATCTTTGAACATCCCCATATCCGTTTCAGCAGCAGTAATTGGTTTATAATAGCAGCCTTGGACAAAATATGCACAAAGTCTTGAAAGCAATCAAAAAAAATCTGCTATTTGCTTTATGGTGTTGTTTAAAAAGAATTCACTGTTATAAGCTTACATGATTGGGGATGTAAGACATTTATGCATTTTTGCAGTAACATTAAAAGTTGTCTCTACAGTACAGTTCTGGGAAGACAATATACTGCCACCTTTCTTTCTTTCTTTGTCCATCATGAAAAGGTCTTGCCTTTTGCATCATTTTAAGGAATACTTTGGATTTGGTTTTAGCCTGAATCTACTACAGAAAAGACATGCATAGTTAATTTATCCCTAACTTATTTCTGTAATGATATTGAAATTCCCAAGTGTCAGATTATTGTTCCAGTTTCTGTACACTCTAAAAAGACCTTTAGAAGGCAAAGAAAATTAAGAAACAAATGAAGAAGTTTTAATCCATGCTGTTACTCTTCTCTTAGTTGGATGCATAAAATATTGTTTGAATTATAATGTACCAGATACAACTTTATCCGGCATTTGTTTCTAGTTCACATGAAAAAAGTTATGCGCAAACATTTTGTCTTTCCTGCCCCCCCCCAAACTTGAAACCTTCAGATGAAAAAAATATATTCATTCTTTCATCCTTCTTGAGCTCTAAAAGAAATTGTCAGCCTTTGCCTCCAGGTCTGTAAGGTTCATGTTTCCTTCTTCATCAGCCTACAACTGAAATAATGCATTGCTCTGAGACAGTAAGCAACATCAATAGCCAACTATCTTAGTCCAACTAATTATATTTTCAGTAGATAACTATTATTTGTACAAATGAAATTAACTGCATGAGTGAAGAATGGCCATGTAAAACTGAAAATGTTTCTAAAACTTGACCATAAATTTAATAGTCAGCTATTTCTTGCTGAGCATTTAAGCCTGCTAATGATTAGTATAGTTTTTAAGAAAATCTTGTTAGAAAATTCCATAATATTATAGCATATCTGATGGATAGGAGTTATATAATGTGAAAAATTTTATACAGAGACTTGTCTTCTCTGATTATATCAAAAAATATTAGACACATTACTGTTGTCATGTGGTGAGGATTATATAAATGGCATTGTACAAACACTAATTTTGAAGATAACAATAGAGGTTACAACATCTTTAAAAAAATAAAAGAAAACCCCACTGATAGTAGGAAAATGATAGGGCACAAATAGACCCTAGCTATCTATAGTTAGCGAGTCCTGCACCATCACAGTTAGACTGTTGTTGTGGTTTAACCCCAGCCAGCAACTAAGCCCCACACAGCCACTCGCTCACTCCCCACCCCGCCCCCCCCTAAGGAAGGGGGAGAAAATTGCGGAAAAAAAAAAGTAAAACTCATGAGTTGATATAAAGACAGTTTAATAGGATAGAATGGAAGAAAATAATAATGAAAATGAAAATAATAATAATAATAAAAGAATTGGAATATAAAAAACAAGTGATGCACAATGCAATTGCTCACCACTCGTTGACCAGTCAGTTCCCAAGCAGTAATCCACACGCCCCACTCCCTGCCCCCCCCACCCCCCCGGCCAACTCTCCCCAGTTTATATCCCGGATATGACATCACATGGTATGGAATACCCCTTTGGCCAGTTTGGGTCAGCTGCCCTGGCTGTGTCCCCTCCCAACTTGTTGTGCCCCTCCAGCCTTCTTGCTGGCTGGGCAGGAGAAGCTGAAAAATCCTTGACTTAGTCTAAACACTACTTAGCAACAGCTGAAAACATCAGTGTGTTATCAACATTCTTCTCATACTAAACCCAAAACATAGCACTATACCAGCTACTAGAAAGAAAATTAACTCTATCCCGGTGGAAACCAGGACAACTGTTTTAGGTAAACAATGCGGTTTTCTGCAAGACTTCCTTTCCTTAATTCCTAGCCACACTTCCCTCCCACTTAGGCTGATGGGCAAGCACTTTTAATGTTTTAGATTAAACTGATTTTAAGTGCTCAGATATTACAGCAGGAAACAAAGCCCTGAAAATAATCCAAATTCCTATCAAAGTTGACACTGTATATCAGTGCCTTGTGGTTTAAAATGTTAGTAGTTTAATTACTTATGAAACAGTAAACACTGTGAGCACAGAGCTGAACATTCTGCTTAAGTTCTGAAGGAGTGAAAAACATAATAAGTAATGAAAACTCCTGTTTTGTTACCATATTTAAGTCTCCTAAATGAAAGCTACATATATGTTTATATATAAACGCATACATATGTAAAAGTAATATATATTAGAATGCATAATATAGAATTATTGTTGACCTTTAAAAATAGTTTAATCCAATGTGAGACTAATCTGGGACTTCAGGCACTGAAGGTGAGCTTTGTTTAGCTTGACTGAAGACATCTTCATTGTTAATGTGAGTCACTTCAGGCTCCTACTGTTGTGAATGTAAAGAAGCAGGAATTTTCATGCTTAGTTGTCCTTGGTCTACTATAGACATTTAATCAGGTTATTTATATCATGCCCCACAAATGCCTGGGTTTCTACATTGAGGCGAAAGGAAAAAAGGAAGATTAGCTCAAATGCAAATTACACATATGCAGTTAAATAAGGTCAGTGTTTCCTGCAGCCCTTCAATCATAATCTTTTCCACACTGCAGGACAAAGCTAAACTTGTTTGAGGTACGTGTTTACAATCCACAGATCACTAGTGGTCCTAGTGGTTGCTCAGTAAAGGTGCTAGTAACAAACAAAATTCCAGCTGGCCATGGCCATTGTTTCTTTCCTTTATACTTCATATTTATTCTTCTGAATATCACAAGTTGTGGAAATTGTCTACCAATTGTCATCACAATACTGTCTTAAATATAGGTAGAGAATATAAGTCTATGCTAAAATTACTAGAAATATAAACAGCTAAATAAGTGGAAATGTTGACCTACATGTGGGACTTCACAGAAAAATTAGGTCTTCGTTACCAACAAAGCACATGACTATGCAGAAATGAAAGAGGAAACCCTATGCAGAGCAGCCAGACTACAGTTTATTTCTGTCACAAGATTTAGTCTTCTAGTTTCAGGATTCCAGTGGGCATGACCACATGTCAGGGAAATGCGGGCTGGTGCTTCTTCCGTTCAGTGTCTTCAGCTGTTAGAACAGTGAAAGTCATTGCACATTGCAGAAAGACAAATAAGGTGGAAAAGGAGAAGCAGAAAATACCTGTTGTTCTGACCTGCAGTTTGGACTTCTCTGTGTTCCTACATTCACACACATGCAAACACCTCCAAATGCAAATGAAGTTCTCCCTATCTCCACACTGAGACATTTCTTTCCCACAATTTGCCTAATTTTTTTTTCTCACAGGCCAAAGATTTTCTCTGTTGCATCCACAAGTATTGCTGACCTTGAACTTTACCAGCTCCAAATCTTTGCAAAAGCTATTCCCTAAACCTGCAGCTGTAAAGCAAACCCATGTTTTTTGAGAGAGCTTGTCTACATAGAAAAAATAGCTTATAGCAAATAAGTAGAATGTAGTTCTCGGACAAAGAATTAGTTCAAGTAATATAACCACTAAGAAAGAGAACTGGAAGATGCTGAAATTGCATTTGGATGCAATTATCCTAATAATACAGTGCCAAAATATTGCATTGATAACGACATATTCTAAACACCTTAAATAGTGAGTGATAATTAGTAGATTTCAACATTCATAGGAAGCTGGCACAGAGAACGTTTGATTTATATATTAGAGAGAAAATTTTCTGTAACTGCAGAAATTTGGCAAGTGGAATTAAAACTATTAATTATTTTTTGATCTGTAACAAATGTTAGTGTCATTTATTCATTAACATATGAAAAGTGAAAAATTTCTGTTAATTTTCCCTCTGATGAATGCACTCTACGTGATCCTTTTTTCTCTGCAGCAAATTCTAAATTCAAATTGAATAAAAGCTTACGTTTGCCTTGAAGCAAGGATCAGTATCTTTCTAGTGTCCTCCTCCTCCATCTCACAAACAAAACAAAACCCAACCTCCAAAACCATCAGTTTTAATTCTAGCCATATTCCATCTTATGAAGGTAGTAGTAGTGTACTACAATGTTGTTTGGCAAGAAACAGGTTCACTTCTAATGCTTTGTCTAAATGTCATGTGATTAGTTTGATCCAATTGTCTAGTCTTGTAATACAGTAAAAAGGAGAAAAACTCCTAAAAACCATGATTTACACCACCTACTTATACCAGCTACTTTAGGTATCCATCTCAGAAAGGTATGACTTACTTTTTGGCAAAGGTCTTCTCCCTCCACAGACCCAAAAGGGAACCCTGATGAACAGATTTATTTAGACACTTGACTTATGGTTGGTAGAGACAAGCTGAGATGGACTCCTGTCCCAAGTGACCAGTCTAACGGAGGATATTGCCTTTTGACACAAATAAAAGTTATTCTGGAGTCTAATCCCACATCCTCAGTGTATGCTGTGAACTGTCAGGGTTTAATTTATAAATCTAATAGGACCTAGTACAGACTGATTGTCCAAAGACACCAGTGGATTCTAAAATATGAGAAAACACCTCATATATGTCAAGTTCACTTGCATTTATAAACACACATACAAACACATTTATGTACACATTAAGACCTTCCCTTCCCACAACATACCACTACAGCATCTGGCCAATTTAGACTTTGATTAACCAAAAGCCTAGCTTTAGAGTCATTGTCTTTCAAAATTTATGTCAATATTGCTGAACCAGAGCTTTAAACAGCCTGTCATTAAAAAAAAAAAGCTAATTATTTCTCTGTTCCTCACAGAGCAGAGTTGCAGGTGAAAAAACTAGTGATTTTCACTATGACTTTTGTTTCCTGTACTGTTTCTCTGAGACATTTAAGTTGAGAAAAGAAACAGGAACGTCAGTTCTAATCTCAGCAAGTGGACAATTTGCTTCCTTTTTTTGCTTGTGAAATGAATTCCTAGTCTATGCCCAGTCCCAGTCAGCAAACTGCATTGAACCCACTGTCTTTAGTTTCAGTGTGGCCTTTAATTTAATGAATCTGGTAGAAAGCAGCAGGCAGGAGAGACTGCCTCTCTGGGGACAGGTGGTGCCTGAAGCTGGTGACAGGAAGGTTTTTGAAGAGCTGAATAAAAACAGTGGTCAGACCCAGTGCTTAATTCTATGAAGAAAAGAAAAGAAGTTGGTTATAGACAAACTAGATGATGACCAAACTGATCTGTAAAAGAATGGCATATGGAAATACTACTGCAATAACATGCTAAATGTGCAAATATTATAATATAGAAACTAGAAATTATATTTTATGAGTATCTGTATGAATATATCACAAGAAATCATGCCTATGCTTAAGATCATCAGGTTAGGAAGCACCTTTGGACACTGAAATAACAGAGAAATAAAATTAAATTATTATGGATATTACCTGGCAGATGTGGTATTCCATAACTTCTAACTTAATCATAACAGGTTGCACAAGTTATCAGAAACTGTTCAAAAACTGTCATTAAAAACATACTTCACAAATACTATTTCATTCAAAATCAATTAAAGAAATAAACTGCTAGGAGAATAATGTTATACTGTGCTTTCAACTCTACACACTTGAATCAAACTCAATGTGTGGGGATTTTGTCATTTGTTTGGGGTTTTTTTAAGAAACTAAAGGTTTAGAAAAAGCAAAAAAACCCGATTTTTAGTTTTGAATTCTCAATAGAATTTTATGTTACAAGTAATTCTGTTTTCAGTTGTTGGGAAATGTATCTTCTATGGACTAGGTGGAACACGAACACAATTACAGACTTCAACAAATGTAAATATTTTCATTTTATTCAAAGATTAAAAATTATATTTGTCTCTAAAAGCTTCAAGCATTATTCAATAAATTTAAAGTAAATTTAGACAGATGTCGGTTAAGTACTCAGTGGAAATCTTCTGTCAAATTTCATAAATAAAGTCACAAGAAAATAATTTATTTTAAAATAAATAGGTATTAAGATTCAGGCTTTTTGACAAATTGATTGCAAACTGCTTTCTTATCTGTATTTTAAAATAATTATGCAGACCAAAAGGAAACTCTTGCAACATTACAAAGCCTTCTTGTGTATTACTAAAAACATTGCAGTAACCTCATTGGACTTAAACCCTAAATAACAACAATTTAACTGACTGTTTTGTAAATTTTATACTAGTACCAAAGTTGGCATAATAGCCCAAACTTTCATCAATAACAGTGGTGATGAAGTGAAAAGGTTATAAAGTCTCCAACTATGAAATAAAATCTTTATGCTGAAAAGTATGTCATAAAACATATTCTTGAAGCTCTTCAATATTCCGTTCTCTAATATATCCTCCATTTTGGGAAAAAGAATGCTTTTATTGTCTTATTTTAATAAAACTGGATTGCTTATGCTAGAAGGCACTCAAGTGTTATCTAACCAAGTTGGTTTTTTGCACTACATATAAGCTTGAAGTCTATGGCTGATCCACAAGACTATTTGTCAGAGGATGGCTGCCGTTCTGGTACAGAATGAGTGGGTACTGGTAGATACTAGTTTCTAATCAAGTTGATATTTTATATTAAATGACAAATGAATGTGGCACTCAAGATTGTTATCACAGTTATAGCACTTGGTCATGCAACAATTACCTAAAGTTGATGAGAAATTCTTTAAGAAATTAGCTCTTAGGGACAAAACAATTTGTGTCAATTTGAGGCAAGTGTTCAAAACTAATTGTTCAATTAGCTACATTTTCAGGAAGTCCCTGCATGGTAACCAAGGCTTAATTCATTAATTCCATGGCCTAATACATCTTTTAACAATACTGAGGACTAATTGTAGTACTTACTCAAAGCAAAGAATACCACCTATTTCATCTTCTATCTTAGACAGTTTTCAGAATCAACTTTGTTCAGAGAAATAGTTATTTGCAATTCAGTGAAAATATTTTTCTATGTTGAGGTTCTTCCTTCTCCTCAGCTAATATTTGCCTTTAGATTTTACAGGTGTGTCCTGGTTTAAACCCAGCTGGTAACAAAGCACCAAGCAGCTGCTCGCTCACTCCTCCCCACCGGCCCCACTGAGATGAGGAGAAAATATAAAGAAACGCTTGTGGGTTGAGACAAGGACAGGGGGGGATCACTCACCACTGATAGTCATAAGACAGGCTCAACTTGGGGAAGAAAGAAAATCAATTTAATTTACTACCAATCAAATCAGAACAAGGAAACTGAGAAGTAAAACCAGATCTTAGAACACCTTCCCCCCATCCCTCCCTCCTGGCCGGCTCAGCCCCACTCCCGGTTCTCTCTCCCTCCTCCCCCCGGCAATGGGGGTTGGGGTCAGCTCGCCACACCTTGTCTCTGCCGCTCCTTCCTCCTCAGGGGGAGGAGGACTCCGCACTCTTCCTCCACCAACTTCTCCAAGGTGAGTCCTTCCCGCGGGCTGCAGTTCCTCACAAACTCCCCTGGCATAGGTCTTTTCCGTGGGCCGATCTTCAGTCACAAACCACCTCAGTGCGGGCTTTCCACGGAGTGGCGGCCATCTTGGGGGCCTCCGCTCCCCCGCTCCCCTCCATGGCTGGGGACACACAGCCTGCCGCCTCACCGCGGGCTGTGGGGGCATCCCCTCCTGCCCCGCTCCTCCTCCTCTCCTTCTTCCCTGACCTCGGTACCCGCAGAGGGGTTCCTCTCCCATCCCAATCCCCGACTCACCGCAGGTTTCCCCTCTTAAATCTGATGAAGGGTTTGGGTTTGCTACAAAAAAACCTTCACAAATACCAGTTCTAGTTGCAGAACTTATCTTTCAACTAATCGCCTCTTGATGTTAATTACAATATGCAATTTACATTCTGATTGATTGTGTTTCCTTAGAAAAAAAAAAAATTGCATTAGTTAGACTTGCTCTTCCTCTTCTATTTCTATTATAATCCAAATGGTAATGAAGATTTTTGAAAAATTTTGAAGTAAACAGATTTACTAACAAACTTTATTCTTGTGTCAAACACTGTGATGATGAAATTGTTTAGGGTAACCAAATTAGTTTTGAAAGAATAAAGTAAGAATGTATTTTTCCTGTTTACCACTTGGGTTTAGAATGATTTTTTGAGGTTCAAGAATCTCTGCTTAAGTTCACTGACTGTTACCATTTGTGTTTTTCTCATGAGCTCAGGACATATCAACAGCGAATGAAAGGTATATTGCAGATATTTTTTTTCCTAGTGAAGAATTTGAGACTATATTTTTAAAATTCAATTCTAATTATGAGAAAACACATATTTCCTTTCAGTCTTGATAGTGACCTTGTGTTTTCTTTGCAAAAAGGCATATAAAAACACCAAGCTAAAATACAGCTCTTGTTATATTATGTTTGGCTGTGACATTCTTCAGGCAACTTTTATTACAGTTCCATAAAATGCTCTGCCTGCCATGAGAGAAAAAATTCGCATTTGGTGTAATTTCTTTCTAGTAGATACAGAGGAAAAATCTAAGATATGCTTTTAATAGTCATGAGAATTCATGTAGATTCTTTTTTGACAATGTTTACTCAGAGATTGTTGTAGAGGTTGAATCTGCAGGCTAGCGATAGAAGACAATGAAAAATCGGGTTAAAATGTAAAGTAACTCAGACTATTGAAGGTGTAATGCAAATGTGCCATTACAGCCTTTAAGCATACAGCTTAGTAATGGAAGATACAAGCCTCTGGAATGACATACTTTCTTATCTCATGAAGTATTTTACTTCCATTGACTGCAACAGATTTACTGTGTAGATCAGGGTTGGTGTCATTCTCAGCAAGTACTAAGTTATACAAAACCAATTTTACTTCCTATGTTCAGAAAATTTTCAATATATAAGGCAAGCAAGTTCTTTGCAGTCTTTCTCTCTGCCTACTCCCTTCCTTATGTTCATGAAGCTTATTTCAAGTCATTATAGCTCAGCTGTGTATCTAGAAGGCAAAACTTTGCAAATTAATATAGATTAAGAATCATATCCTTATTTCAGTAGTATTTGTGATGCTATCCTAAGAAAAAAGTATATATTCAAATGCAGTAAATAAGATATAGTTTCCATTAAACAACTCAATCATGTTCTCTAAATTCCCAGTACTGCTTTTGAAGATTCTATTATTTTGGAGACCTTTCTGTAAATGTGAGGATGTTTGAATTAAATTAAAAAAAATATTTATGTACTTAAATGTTAATGGACTCTGAGCTTTGTTTAAAATTAATATGAGATACAGCCATTAGGAGTATTCTGTATATGTTTTTAAAATACGTTTACAGAAATAGGCTAAGAACTTAACTTTAGATTTCTTGAATATTGAGTTGCCAATATAACAAACCCAAAGACTACTTCTCTTTAAACATTTTTAGTTGTATAGTCTAAAAATAAGTAGTTTTGTAGATTCAGAAAGCATACTCATAGTTATTGACTGTAAATAAATCATATTCCCTCATTTCCAAACTGAATCAAGTGACGATTTAAAAGCAATCTAGTGAGTAAAACCAAACCAAAAATCCTCTATTTTCAGAGTGCTATGTAAATTCCATGACAAGATTTAGAATATGTCTCCTGTCCTACCCTTGGCTTTGTTTTGGTTTTCCTACATAAATGAACGTTATTACACAGCTTTGAGTGTCATGATAGTCATGATAGCTTAATGCAAAATTAGTTTCCACTTAAAATATCTATCTTAACAGCTTTTATCAAGTTTCACAACAGAATGATTCTTATTAAATCAGATCTTAGAGGCTGTTTCTGAGTAATGCTAAGCCCCCAAAGTGATTTCTTTATCTGGGCTGAGAAGCTCTAAGACACCAAAAGACAACAACAAAAAAGACTTTACTTCAAGTGTGCATTAGGTGGTCTGAAAGTCCATGGTGATTCACCTTTAATTTCACTGCCAGAAAATTACCATCTGAATTTGGATTTCTAATGTCAGACATTGGTCATGAGAGTCAATTGTCATTTAACAAGTCTTACATGTAAAAACATCCTAAATTAAAAACTATCCATGCACTTGCAAGATAAACATCAATGACATCCACAACAAAGCTGAAATACAAGCCCTGTTAAAAATTTGTACATTTTTCTTGTGAGAAAAAGAAATTAAGTTACAGAAGATTGTTAGTCTTCTGTTCCTTGAGAACATAAAGATAGTTTATCTAATCAAGCTGTTCAGGTTAGATAAAACACTTTATTTCATTGCTTTTTCCAAGAAATTCTACTTTTCTCCTTCTCCCCTCCCATTTAAGAGGCCTGCAGATGAAAGTAGGAAAAAATGAAACAAACAATACAAACATGTTTACAAAAGTACATGAAAGTGAATGCCAAAGCAGATTTAATTAAAATCAGTTCCCTTCTGTGGATGACACTAGTGGCTCCCAGAAATATGCAGACATAAATTAAAATCTTTCATAATGGGGGAAAAAGTGGAAAAAACCCTAACAACACTAGAACAAACGAATCTTTCGCATATGCAGTGTAGGTGATCCGCATATGAATGTGTTGGTAAAATCACATTTAAAGGAATTGTTTTCCTTTTTAGATTAAAAATAAAATAGGAAAAACACATTTCGTTTGTCCCTGACTGCTTTCTAAATTGTACACGGAGCTATCATGAACCTCCAGGATGCAATTTGTTTTCTTTCAGAAATTGAGGTGTTTCATTCAAAGTGTGGATAGTCAGTTTAGGAGGCTATATGTCCGTTCCCAACATGGGAAGTCTTTCTGCTCTGTTGAGTATACCACAGTTTGCTCTAGATGTATATTGTTCTCTTATTTCAGAGGGAATCAGAGGCAAGCATCTTGTCTATAGTGCGTGGGGTTTTGTCGCGCACTCACCATCTTGCTGTCAGAAGCAGACGGAGCTGCAGGACAGATTTTTGGCTTGCTCTCTTTGCTTTTACATTTCCTGTTGATTTTGAACCACAGCCTATGGAAAGGGAAAATCCCCAAATAACTGTTCTGCCTTCAAACAGTTTCACTTTGTATCCAAGACATGGGGCAAGCTGAAGGCGGGATAGAGCAAGCTATGGCTCCAGTTTTAAGTACAGCACTCGACAGAATTTAGAAACATTTCTGAGTTGCAGAAGAAGCTCCAGCTCCTGGGTCCCACTGAGTCCTGAACTCCCATCCCACGGAAGGAAGATATAACTGATGTAATGCCTGGCATCATCGTGTCTTTCTGAAGAGTGACATTGCCTAGGTCTCACTGAATTTGTTACAGACATTAAATCTACAGTCTGAGAGAGAAATAGATATAGTCAGGTATACTAGCTTGAATTGATTGCTTAACCCTTCTCTGACACGTAGACCTGTACTGAAAATGATGGAGCTTTTTATTTCTGTGATTCTATTGAGTGTGGTGACACACTGGAACAGGTTGCCCAGAGAAGTTGTGGATGCCCCATCACTGGCAGTGTTCATCAGGTTGCACAGGGCTTTGAGCAATCTGTTCTGGTGAAAGATGTCCATGCTCATGACAGGGCAGTGGACTGGATGATCTTTAAAGGTCCCTTCCAACCTGAACCATTCTATGATTCTGTGATTTTATGATTTCATTTTACTTTCTCATAAAGGAGGATGTTCTGGACAACTCTAAATGTTGCTACACCGAACTGTTTTTAGGTGATGTACTTATTTAATGGAAGCTAAAACAGAAGCCATTCATGGATTTCAGATACATATCTGGAGTTTATACAGACTATATAATCTACTTAAAATTATTTAAAACATTTCTTTTTCCTCTGTGATGTTTGTTTTATTGACACAATCTGAATGTGCAGAGAAAACTGGACAATTTACTATGACGTAACTGTTGATATTTTCCCAGAATAGGAAATAGGTTTAGCATAAGTTTTGAAATTACATAGGCCCTAGAACAAGTTTCACATAGTTATGGTGTTTTGCAAGACAGATGTGTAGGTGTCTATCAGGCACTGTTGTTCAGGTCTTCTCATTTTGTTCAAAGACTGCTTGTGATATTCTCAGTATGTATGGGAAAGACTTAGAATAAATGAGTTGTTATTTGAAACTGAGTTTAGTGAAGAAATGATAGTATGTGATAAGGAATGGCATTAATGAAAAATGGCTCAAATAATGTAGCAAAGTAATTAAAAATATTAGCGCGCTCTACCTTCACTGCTGTTAAATACAACTAAGATGAGAACTGCTACAGGCCAAAGATCAGTTTTAGTTACATTTTATTCTGTACTTACTCAGCCACACAGACACAAAAAAAAGTCCTTGTTATGGGTTTGTGTGGCACGGGTTTTTTTCAAAACTTATGCGTAGCTGGTAACAAAGCACCACGGAGTTGATCGCTCACTCCTCCCCGCCATAGCCACAGTGGGATGAGGAGAAATTATAAAGAAACGCTCGTGGGTCGAGACAGGACAGGGAGGGATCACTCACCACTTATGGGCACGGGCAAAAGACAGGCTCAACTCGGGGAAGAAACAACATCAATTTAATTGACTACCAATCAAATCAGAACAAGGATACTGAGAAGCAAACCCCAACCTCAGAACACCTTCCCCCCATCCCTCCCTCCTGGCCGGCTCAGCCCCACTCCCGGTTCTCTCTCCCTCCTCCCCCCGGCAATGGGGGTTGGGGTCAGCTCGCCACACCTTGTCTCTGCCGCTCCTTCCTCCTCAGGGGGAGGAGGACTCCGCACTCCGGCCCTGCTCCGCCATGGGGGGTCTCCCGCGGGAGACAGTCCTCCACCAACTTCTCCAAGGTGAGTCCTTCCCGCGGGCTGCAGTTCCTCACAAACTCCCCTGGCGTGGGTCTTTTCCGTGGGCCGATCTTCAGTCACAAACCACCTCAGTGCGGGCTTTCCACGGAGTGGCGGCCATCTTGGGGGCCTCCGCTCCCCCGCTCCCCTCCATGGCTGGGGACACACAGCCTGCCGCCTCACCGCGGGCTGCGGGGGCATCCCCTCCTGCCCCGCTCCTCCTCCCCTCCTTCCTCCCTGACCTCGGTACCTGCAGAGGGGTTCCTCTCCCATCCCAATCCCCGACTCTCCGCAGGTTTCCCCTCTTCACTCCGCTCTCCCAGCGGCGCTACCGCCATCACTGAGGGGCTCGGCCTGGGCCAGCGGCGGGTCTGGCTTGGGGCCGGGGAAGCTTCCAGCAGCTTCTCACAGGAGCCGGCCCTGCGGACCCTCCCCTGCTACCAAAAAAACCCTGCGCCACACAAACCCATAACAGTCCTTAATAAACAAATGCTTTAAGTGATTCTGAAAAATGCCACATGCACCTGTTATTGAAAAGACAATGTGTGAATTCTGATGTACAAATCTCCATTCTGGATCAAATCCAGTTTTGTTTCACTCTGCCACTAACATCACTGTTAGACCTGAAACGTGACAATTTCCTTTCCCTGCCCTTTCTTCAGAACTTAACTCTGATCAGCATTTAAAAATGTGTAATACAGCATTTCACAGTAAATACTGTGCTTTATCTTCCCTGTACAGTAGATAAGAACCTAAAATGTAACATTTGAGCCCTCAAGCTTTCTGTACTATCTGACGGTGTCAACTGAAATGAGAACACAACTGTTATTGCCAACAGAGCAGCAGGTTCTGTTTTGTTAGTTTACTTTCTGATTCCATTTTGATTGCTGTGAAATTGCTTCAAAATGGCATCAATTTATATTGTACTAAAAGAAAAAATGTTTAATATTTGGTAAAGGAAATTCTATCCATTATGAACTGTTTTTTTTTTTCCTTTTTAAATTTTTTTTTTTACTTTTTTTATACTTTTTTAACACTTTCATTACCAAAAGACTATACCTGTTTTGGATACATATTGTCATATTATTTCTTTCAATCATTTCTGCAAGTTTCTGTTATTTGTTTATGATTCACTGTATTAAAAAAAATCATCTGTCAAGAATGTTTTTTTTCTTTCTAGTTTCCACCTTTTGCACAGCTAGCCCTTCTCAGCTTGAATCTTGCACACTCTGGGGTTTCACAGCTATTCCAATGATCAGTGAAGGAATATACTGTTTTAAGTTGCATATCTGGGCTAGTTTGAAAGCTTGCATTTTGATGGAAAACCTGCTCCAAATTATTCCATACAGATTCTGGCAGATTTATCTTTAAAAATAGTTACAAATCCAGCACTTAACAAGATGACACAGGCTTCTTGGAGTTTCAGCAATTTAATACTTTGGTTTTAGTGCCCAACTTCAGGTGCTCATCCAGTGTTGCAAGCCTTATAGCTTGATTGTGTCAGAGCTTTTAGAAAGGAATTTTCTCTACTGCTTGTTCTTGAAAATCATTCAAGCCTTTTTTCAGTTCTGCTTTCAAATGACTGCATCTGTTGACAATTTCTTTGTAAGTTATTTCTCTTTATGTATCTAAAAGGCTTCCTGTGTATGTTTACCTCTAAAAAGGAATGCAGCTTTTAGTTTTCTTTCTAAAATAGATTTAGCTCACAAAAGTTCTGTTTAACACCAACTACAGGTGTCAGTGTGTGAGTAGTTAAATACAGCAGCAAACAGAGTAACTCTACCTGAGATTCCACTAACAGAACATGGCCAGTTAATTAACACTTGGAAAAGCAACTAGATCAAGAGAATAATCCCTGTTTTGTATCATTAGCTGGCAGTATTCATCTTAGATGTACGGATGACCAAGAATCCCATTCTTCAAAAATCGTGCATGTATTTGGCTCTGTATCTGAATGAAATTTCATCTAATCAGCTACTTGTTTGTTTTCAGTGTACCATGTAAGTTAATGCACAAATCATATAGTTATTTAATCTAGCTATTCACAGTTCCACATAACAAAACAGGACATATAAAAGAAGCAAAAGAGCGAGCATTGTCCATGATGACAAACATGGACGTGGGGAATTAATATGCAGGTATGTTGCAGTAAAGATTGTAAATTTAGATTCTTAAGGAAAAAAAAAATAAAAGGCTTTAATACTGCCCAGAAGGTAGCTAATGTGCTTCCTATTATCTTTACTCAATTTTTAAATGCTGTGGTTTTGGCTGATCTGATTTGAAGGCCAACAGAAAACTCACAGAATTACTGTATATGCAGACTTGAAGAAAAACTGGTCTTTATCACCTAGGACTACAAGCATCCATGGTGGAACTACCTTTTTTTGATTTATTTGTTTTATACTATGCGTAGCTGCTATAGCTTAAGTAGATAAAATAAAAAAGGAAAGTTTCTATATTTGCCTTATCCTTGTTGCCTAGCAGGTGAATCTTTGGGGAAATGCAGAAATAAAGTACTCTTTTTCTGAGAGTATCAGAGCTGACATAACTATGGTGGTTGGCAAAAGATGGCTGTTTACAGCAAGGAGTCTCAAAGAAAAAAGCAAATATCTGGTGTAAAGTTAGTTCAGTCCAGGGAAAGCTTTGAAGATTGATAAAGTAAAGGGAACAGCTAGAACAGAAACCATCAAATCTGTAAAGATACATGTGTTAGGATAAAAATGTACAGGGACAGCCTTTTTTACTTAAGCAGTTTCACATACATAAGTTTAGAGATTAAAGTCTTCAGTGTCTTTTGATGAATAGAGGGATGGTCAGTTCTACCTCAAAACAGGCTGAACTCTAAGCAGAATATTCCAATTTTTTAAATAAGTCTTCTCTTTCCTGACTATAATATTCTTAATGAAAATACAAGTAACTTCTCATATAGTTTCTCCACCACCAAATCCCCTTTTACTGCATCACTCTACATACTACTTTGTACCCTTAACCCATTCTCAGGCCTGGCAGAAAACGTCCTATTCCCTTGTAGTCTACCAATTTCAGCAAAAGTTACTTTTCAATGCTTCCAGTGGAGAATGACCATAAGGAAGTTCATCCAACAATGACAATAATGTGGTTATGGAATAGTCTCTCCCATTTTGTGTTATGAGGGAGGAAAAAAGGACACGTACATTCCTCCTTCCCCTCCTTATCAACGCTCATGTCTGAGGATGACACCAGTTAGGACAGAGACTCCCATTTCTCAATTAAATAATATTAGGGAATCTTGCCTTTCTCATCTCCTTCACAGAATGCCGAGACCCTGAAAAAAATCACATTAGTTTTACTGGTGGCTTTTTAATTGCCTGAACATTTTAATGAGTTATTGAATGCTATCTCACATCTTCAGGCACAGATTCTCTCCCTGTTCATCTACATGCTCCCCACTTTCCTAATGCAGGTATAGCCTTGTTGTATCTGCTAATAATTTGTACTCCCTTTGAAGATTTTTAGAAGAGAAGCTTTTAATCTTAAAACACACCTTCTTGGATTTGTTTTTTAATCTGCTGTATCTTTACACTTCACATTCTTAACTACTTCCCCATCTTATTTATATGATTTTAATAAAGGTCCTATTCAAAATATAAGAAGTTCATGGAACTTCTCTTAGAGTTGATCTTTCTTTCCTTTGTTTCTCTCCAGCTATCTTCCTCACCTTTTCCTCACAGTTTCCTTTTTTGTTAAGACTTATTTTTTAACTATCCTTGATAAATGTTAGAAAACAAAGATCTTGTCATACATAATAATATATGCATATATATATACAGACACACACAAAATGATATAAAACCCCAAAAGTTGATCTACATTTTGTTTCCCTACACAAAACAAATACCTATCTGAAGGGGTTGCTGGACTTGACAGAAAACAATAGGTACTGGGACCAATTCTCTCATTTATTTATTCTGTAAGAATTCTTCTCTAAACTTAGTCTTTTAAGATAAATTTTTTTCAATGTGTGAGATGCTTTCTCTTCCTTTAGTGTTGGGGGTTTTTTTTGTTGGTTGTTTGTTTGTTTTTAGTCTTTGACACATGCTTCTGTGATGTTCCTCATGAATTATCTTTTTGGACTATTAAGGCTATACCATCACACTAGCAACTAAAAAGTTACTGGGACCATTCATTGGCACTGCAGTCTTTTGTCACAAACTGGCCCACAGCCATGCCATTAAGTTTTCAGACCCCAGAAAAGCATGGCTTCATGTAAACTGCCTGCTAAGAGTAGCTCCTGGCCTATCTCCCAAACTGTGCACAACGATTACTGGGGAGAGTAATTTAATGGAATAAAAGTGTAGTAGGAGCTGCAGTTTAAATATATGGATAATCAAATGCCAGTGCCAAGAATGTTTCATGACAATATTTAATTTATTACTTATGACATAAATTTAATGCTTAAAAAGTGCCAGAAGCATTCAGTTGCCACAAACCACTTATCCAGGGAGGATATTTTCTTTTTGTTTGTTTGTTTCTTTCAGAATTTAATGTAGGAGGATCACATCGGCTTCACAGGCCAAATCAACAGCCCTGCTGAAAAATCTTCCATGGTATTGATACACACTAAACTGACATAATTTTTCATCTCAGAATCAGTGTTTTATTAATTCTGCAAGTTCTTTTGCTCTCTGGAATGCCCCACATGACCATATAGTAGCTTTCAGCAGAGATTTACTGACAGAGGCAATATATGGCTCTTAAAAAAATAAAAAGAAGAAAAGGAGGGAACTTTAGAAGGTTTGCCAGAGGAGGACCTCTGGAGATTCAAGATACAAAAACAAAGAGGAGTAAGCAATGGTAATGCATCACTACTTCTTGCTAATTACTTGTCCTGCCTTGATGCTCAAAGGCATTTTGTATAAAATTGCTATGTTTTAGAAATGAAAGTAAATAATGTTTATTTATCAGTCCATGAAAAATAAGTCATTTGATGGAAGAAGAAACCTAGAATATTCAAGTAATACTTTTTCTTCCTTTGCTGCCATGCATTCAGATTGATGTTCACCTAGTTTAGTCGTCATTAAATGTTAGTGATCTAGATGAAGCTGGTTGTCTGGGTTTCCTCTACAGTCAATGGAAAGAGAAGGGAATTGGGAGAGCACCTCCAGAGCATAATGCATCTTTCCTCTTTTAAATACTTAAATGAGAAATCTAGTGTTTTCTTCCTTTCTGTAAAGGTAATTTCAAAATTAAGTTTAGATTAGACTGTCATAATTCCTCTGCAGATGTTTATATCATAACCTGATTTTTATTTCTTGCCTGGACACAGGCTAATAAAAATAAGTTTTGACATCAGGAAGACTGAAACACTGGAAAGAACAATTTTATACAACATTTCCAATTTTTTTCTTGCTGAGATCTTCCAAATTATTGTCTTTATCTGGAACATAGCAGTCTATTGATTTTTCTTCTTGTATCAACTTGGCTTCCTCTGTTCCTTTGTTTTGCTAAAATGCTTCAGTAACTTGTCAGTTTTATATCCACCTCCTTTCTCTGTCCTTTTTTTTGGCCATATGGGTTAATTAATTATTTTTTAATTGTGTCTGTGTAATAATACCATTGGGGAAGAATTATCACAGAATATGTAAGAACAATAGCTAAACTTCCACATCTATCACATACCCTTAAAAACCCTTAAATGTTTTGTGTTCCATTTTGGGCTCACCAAAACACATAGATGTACTGGCTTTCCAGCAGTAAATGCAGCAAAAGGACTGGAGCACATGACTTAAGAGGACAGATGGAGAAAGTTGGTTTTGTTCAGCCTTAAAAATGAAGGCTAGTGAGTGACCTTATTGCTGCTGACAGTTGTGTAATGTGAAGGCATAGAGGAGACAGTGTATCCCTTCCTGGAAGTGCACATAGTGGGATCAGAAACAATAGAAACAAGTTGGAACAAGGGAAATTCCAACCATGCAATAGGAGAAAAAAACCACAATGAGAGTGACCAAGTACTGGAATATTTGTGTATTCCAGAGAGGTGAATTGTACGTCAATAGAAATATTTAAAGCTGGACTGGTCAAGACCTGGAGCAATCTGATCTAAGCTGGCCCTGGTTTTAGCAGGAGTAGAAATAGATGACCTCAAGTTATCTCTTCTAACCAAAATTATTTTACAACTTATTGTATTTCTTCTTGGGCTTGATTAGATCTCTCCTTTCCTCTCCTCTCCTCTCCTCTCCATTCTGTTTTCTGCTCACAAACAAGTATCTTCTTTCCCTTCAAAGCTCTTGTTCAAAAGACTAGTCATTTTAATCTGCTCGTACCCTAGGAACAACTGAGATTGCTCTGGGCCAATTCTATTCCATAGTAAAATCAAGAGAGTCACACCATTTCAGAATTATTACCGTGAATCACAACTCCTAAACTAGATGAGATATAATCAGGAAAAGTTATTCAAGAGAAGCAAAATAATTTTCCCAGTGATTATGATTATATTAGGAAGTTAATATTTAGTTTCACTTGGAAGAATTTAAGCATATAAACTGTCTTTAGTATTAATATTAAAATCTATTATATACAACATAGATATTAAGTATGTGTTTTAATCTCATTTACCTTAATGGAATTTATGTGTGACTATAGTTAAGTTGTTGCCTAACAATTAGCTCTGAAAAAGTATATACATATTTGCTAAGTTTTGGAACCTGGCACTGTCCAGATTCCAAATATTCTGAGATATTTATAGTCTGTTCAAGGGCCAGGCTGAGTCTTCATTTTTTATAAATTAGTTTTGGATGACTATTTTAAGGAAATTACTTAGAAACCAATAGGAATTAATGGTGCTTAAAGCAAAACTTTCCAAATTGGTCATACTTGGATTTTGTAACTAAAGCATTTTTTCAAAGTGAAAAAATAATTATATACATTTATATTGAACTTAACAAGATTATAGTTTAGTTGAATTTGTGAAGACTTTTTCTTGTGGCAAATGTAGCTTTGAATTAATATAATACAATTATACACTTTTTATCCAGTTTTGAATTTTTTGTTTAAACTGTCATTTACTTATGAATTGATTTCTTTCTAGGCTTGTCAGACAAGCCTTAGGGAGTTTTAGGTTTGGAAAGAGTACTATCCAAGGGCTGCTTAACTTAACTGAATTGAAATGTAGCACAGGAACATGATCCTAAATCTTGTATGTTATAATTGCTTTTGTTTTCACTTGTACTGCTGTTTCATTTTGACATTACACTGAGCTCTCTTCCCACCGGCAATAAAACTACTAAATCATCTGTTGAGACCTTCAATTCCATTAAAATTTTTCACTCACCTCAGTCTCTAAATATAGGGGTTTTTCATGACCCTGCAAGCAAATAGACACTAAACACAAAAATATTGATGACAGATGTTAGAAGAACATCCTTCCTTTTTTTTTTTTTTTTAAGAGTTGTGGCTAAATAGCTGTTTATTTTAAGATAAGGTATCTTGCTTCTCTGTGTGTGTTTAGTAACAATCTCAGAAAATAATCCCTTCTGTATGAAACTTATTAACCAAATATTTTTGTATATTAAATAAAACTTTTTAACGATAGTTACTGATTGATTTTTGTCAAAGTAGCTAAGTTAGATTAGACAAATAATGACTAAACTGAGTGTCAGCTATAGATAGCTTGTTGGGTATAGCTAATATTAGTGGTCTTATGAAATAGATTTGTCCATGTAACTTATCATTATAACTTAAAATTATCTCTTCTCATCATTCAGTAGTTCAAAATCAACCTGAAAATTAAGGCATCAAGAATCAAATTTTCATTGAGTTGTAATGGTGTAAGATAATTTTGCAGTATTATAACAGTCCATACTACTTTTGAAGAAATGTATAACTGACTGAATTATTATATTCATTTTGCAAAGTAGATATATCTGAAGGAAATAACATCTCTGCAGCACACAGATACATTATGTTTAGCAATATTCTTGAAAACAAACAAAACCCAACCAAAACAATGCAAATACAAGAACTTCTTCAATAAGTAGCATTCACAGTTCAAGTATGAAATACGTATAGCTTCTTCCCAGGCCTTCTACAGCTCCCAACATAAATTGTTTTAGAAGTTGGAGAACAAAGAATACATGAAAGTGCTAAAAGAAGCCCTATATATTTCAAGAGAACTAAATTGTCTCACACATCAAAATCTTGCTGTATAAAAAAGAAGAGTAGACTCCTATCTTGGTGGAAGTCAATAGCAGAACACCTTCTGATTGTGAGGCAAGTAATTTACTCTGGAAGTCTGCATCAAATGCTATGTTTTGTTACGTGTCTTTTTTTTTTTTTAGGCACAATTTATCTTAGATTGCGTTCTTTTCAGTTCCTGGAAAAGAAATGAACCCACTTATTTCCTCTGTAGAAATAAGACCCAACCCAACCAACCAACCAAAAAACTCCAATAACAGACATCCTCCTAGATCTGTCTGTATGATCTATCATGATCCCATGTGACATTTTGTGTCACTACATTCTTACTGGTAAGATAATTCAGATTTCAGAGCTTCGGAAGAATCAGTTGAATCCTTGCTATTGGTTTTCAATAAGTCATAGGACAGTAGAAAAGTTCTACAGAGTTGGAAGACAGCTAATGTTGCAGTATTTGAAAATGCTTACAGATACAACTTACTTAATTATTGGCTCACCAGAATATTGATCTTGGGCAATATAAGGAACACTTTACAAATGAAAAGATGAATAATGAATTAAAGGACATCAATGAAAATTATTTCAGTGAACATAGTTTATGAAAAAAACATCCTTTAGAACTATTTTGGTAATATTTTTTACAAAATTACACATTTTTTTGGTAATAGTAATAGGTTTGATGTCATTCACTTTCATTATCACAAGGGACTTGATCTGGTACCCATGACATCTCAGCAAAAAATAAAATGGAATTTAAAATGACACTGCCTGCGTGCATTAAGAATGACTAAATGACTTGTGTCTTAATGTAAATTTATGACATAACTGAAGGCACAACATTTTAAAAGATCTTGATATGTTGGTTCTTCAGCATTCATTAATTATTTTTAACAATGACATGAAAGAAAATAATCTACACACTTTATTTGGAGATGATGCATGTATTCAGTAATAGGGAAAAATTAATAACGCAATACTCTGTGTTATTTAGTAAGCTGTTTGCAGGGGCACAAGGTTTGTCCCAATACAGTTGCATGTAAAATTAATGAATTACGAGCTATATTGTCTGTACAGTAACCTTATCTCTGAAGACAGTGGCTTGCAGAGGACTTGTGGTCATCTGGAAAATCAGCCAAACACAAGCTTCCTGTGTGACGTTATTATCCAAATAGTTGGTCCAATTCTTGAATTTATGAATGAGAAAGTAACCTCATGGGGAAAAATTCATTACTTCTGTATATGACCAAAATGGGATCACTAGTTTTCATTCTGACTTCTCCAATTCTAAATAGCTGTGAAAAATTAAAGATGAGAAGGAACAGTCATAGGAATTATCTACAGAGAGAATTTTTTTTCCCCAAAGATTTAAAACCAGAGATTCTGATCTGTTTGCTTGTTAAAAAAAGTTTGCAGGTGGTTGATCACAGCCTTCAAGCACTTAAAGAATGCTAATAGGAAAATGTTATTTAATCAGGCAGAGAAAATGTAATGAGACTTATTGGCAGGAAGCTGAAGCTAAACAAATTCAGGCTTTAAATAAGGTAACAATGATATAAGAACTATCTTGAAAGTTGTAAAGTGAATAAACACACTGTACTTCATCAGAACCTCTAATCAGACAGACTTTCTAAATGTTCAGATTAGATGTTCTTTTTAGCTTATGACTGGACTATTAATTATTATTGCTCAGCTGATGGCTTCTGGGTTACTGGAGAAATTCACAGGTGGCCCAGGAAAATGATTTCTTCTTTAGCTTTCACATAATTAGCTTTCCTATGATTAATTTTCCTATAGTTAGCTCATTTTTAGCTGTCCTGTGTAACCAGACTCTCAAAACAAGACTATGTACACTCCATTGCCTCAGCTTTCCCAGGTTTCTTAGCATAGCTGATGACGGATACATGACCATTCAGAAAACCTCTGAAGTGCCACTGAAAGTGCCTTCTCCAAGCCATTAACATACAATGTTAATGTTAATCTGTAATGTTTTAATTTAATGGACAGAAATGACAAGTTTCAGTCTATTCATCATTTGGCACAATGTGCCCTCAGTTTTGTCGCAAGAGCAGAGGCCTGAAGGAAGGAAGGTTTTTCTAAGCCTGTGCAGAAAACAGAGTGCCATATTGGATACAATGTAGGATGCGGCATATTGCAGGCAGAACTAAATGGTGGCTGCCAGTGTGAATTGAAGAACCTCAGACAGATTGTCAGGATGGTGTATTTATGCACTTAGCATGAGGAAAATGGAAGTGAGGATGAAGGAACAGGAGCTCACACTGGAAGAGTGGAAGAGAAATGTCCTTTCTCCTCACACCTCTAGGAGAGGATCCTTGTTGAGGAATCAGGATCAATGGCTTAGAGTGACAGGTCCACTTCTAATCTACTACTGTACATTATACAGATCACAAAGAGACTTTATAGTTAGGGAATGACACTGCTCATACTGAATGTCTCCTGTTGGCAGGGAGCAGTCCACCATGGCTGGCAAGGTTGGACTCAGTCTGAAGGAATTACTGGTTGTGGGGTGGGCATAGCAAAGGAATATAGACAATCTTTACCTAGGTGCTAGAGAGAAAGTTGAAACCCACCTTCAGTGAAGCCCAGTTAGATTAGAAGCTGTATTTGTTCTCAGTTCATTCAAAAAATACTTGCTTATAGTAAAAACTAGTGTCTTTATATGTGTATATACACAAAGGCAATTTAACCTAAAAGGAAGTAAGGTAGGATTTTAAAAGAGAAATGCAATGCTGCTGAAAGAATCCATGCTGCAGGTAGTTTAAGGGTCTCTGATATATGGATCTGTATTTTACTTTTCTGTAGCATCATCTCAGGAATTCAAAACAACCAGAAATGGAAAGTCCTGCAGAATGAGAAGCTACATACGTGATCTGTATGAAATCACACAGAAAGGCTTTGACAAAATTGGTGATACTTCCTGGTGTTTATGTATGCTGTGGCATATGGACAAGGTTACCCCTGTAACTAATATGCCAATGTAAACTCAGTATAAGCGTTGCATACTCAAAGAAATGGTTCATGATTGTCAAAGTTTTATGAAATGTCAGTGCTACTGTTCTTTGACAAAAAAAATGATTAAAATGTTATTAAATATTGCATTTTTATAGTAAGCCAGTTCACTGGTGTCTTTTATTCCCATTAGAACACATGCTGGGTTTGATGATAGCTTGAACACAATTTTTACATATAAGAAATTTGTTTATTTGATGAGACAATCAATTTTATACTGCACATTGAAGCACACATTAAATCTCATCTGTAGTGCTGAAGAACTATTAAGTTACTTTCAAACAAGTTCTAAGCACAAACTGTTACTTGAAATGTTAATAGAAAATCAGGATCCAAGTGGCAAGATCCTTAAAAATTATAATCACATAATTGTTTCAGATTGACACAGTTTCAGGTTGTGATCTATAAATCTGATGACAATAGAAGTCTTCATACTACTGTAGATAGATTTAGTGGATACCGTAGGAAATTCAGTACTTACCACTTGAAACTATAATGAAATACATTCCACAAATAAATTACTGCAAATGCAATAATAGAAATAATAGAATACTAATGGAAAAATAGCAAACAAATCTCCCTTTCCAGTAGTCATTAGCAACTGGGTTTAAATAACTGCCCTGATATTTGAATGCCCTTTGAATAATTAAGTGTTTAGTTATTCTTTCTTTCAAGTGTATTTAAGGAAAACATATTTTACTACTGTTTAACTTTATTGCGATTTTAACTAAGTGGTGGATCTGTTAGAACTGTAAAAGAGGCCTGCCTGGTAGAAGAGTACATAAGTACGCAGATCTACTCTGGTCACAATTTTGTTTAAAGACATGATCTCAAATGAAAGAGCCAAATCTAAACTTAAACTCAGCTATAGTGAAAAAAATTTTGCTTTTCCATTAAAGTAAATGACTGCACTACATCTGAGGGGAAAAAAAAATATTTGGGGGCAATGGGCACAAGCTGCACTGGGAGAGGTTTCATCTTGATATAGGAAAGAAATTTTTCACAGTGACAATAATCAATCACTGAACAACCTCCCCAGGGATGTGGTAGAGTCCCCATTAGTGGAGATTTTCAAGAAGGACTAGACAGGGCGCTAGATAATCTTATCTAGGCTCCCTTTCCCACAGAAGGTTGGACCAGATGCTCTTTTGAGGTCTTTTCCAACCTCGGCTGTTCTATAATTCTACAATTCTATGATATTTGGTTCTGCCAAAGAGTTTGTGCAGGGAAAAGAAATTCTCTGTCAAAAAAAAAATCACTTTCAATGTTTTTGTCACAGTATCACCTGTATGCTAATTCAGACCCTATTTATATTTGGATACTCTCAAAGGTAGCATGTAATAGACTAAAAACTTTGAGAAAATGACTTACTGAGTATTTAACAGATTTGCACAGTCAGTTGAGTGAGCCCTTCACACCGTCTGAGTATAAAGTGTGTTTTTTTCAATCTGACTGGTTTGCCCTTGAACCTGCACCAGAGCATACAAAATTCAAAAGTCAGTAGCACATCTTTATTTGCCTTGGTGGCAAACGGTTTCCAGTCTGTTTTCACTCAAGCTCTCTTGCATGTCACTGTTGTAGTCTAAGAGTGACCAGCCTGATAAGCAAACAGAATTTCTGGATGTGTTATTTTCAACATTAGTGAAGGGAATGGAAGATTCAAAAGCAATTAGATTTTGCCACTGTGCTGTGACCCCTGGCAGATGCTGAAAATTGCATCTGTGCACTCCCAGACTGGTAGATGTTAGTCCTCAAACATGCTTTCTCCTGCTATCTCCACTTTTATTCAGTCCATTTATAGGACTAACGTGTGTTACAGCACATTTGTGAAATATGGCTTTTTTTTTTTTAATATTTTAAGGTACAAGTTATGGTAGATTATTATTGTTTTGTAGACTACTAAACAGAAAAGCTGCTGCAGTGTGTTTAATGATGTGACCAGGTTCTGCAAGGCACAAGGACTGCTTCCCAGACTGCAGATATCAAGAGAGATCCACGGGCTATACCAAGCAGATGTCTAACGGGATTGCACAGCAAGACTGCCTGTTATATTTATTTTGTGTATTGTAGTTACATCTGGAGATGTAATTATAGAGGTTAATATTACCTTTTCAGCAAGGTCCAAAGATATATATTCTGCTTTTTTCTTCTGTTTTCTCCTCCTAGATATGTGCTATTTTATTACAGCTGTAGCAGCATAACAAGTAATAGGTCACAGTCCTATAGTTAAAGCTACAGAACAACTCCTTTGTCAAACTTGAACTCTTCAGGATGAATTTGCATCATCAATTATAGCAAGAAGACCCTCTTAGCTAAATTTATTCAATTAACTGTGAGAATAAGGGTAGGAGTAATGTTGTTTTGCTTATATTTAAATACATATTATCAATAGTTTGGAGGGTGGGAACATAAATTTTTTAGTGCACTGGAGCATGTACTTAAAAACTGACAGGCCTTGGTGCATTTGGTTATTCTAGGAAAAAAAGGTGATGTAACTCTTGCAAAGTTTTAATCTTCAAGTAGAAGACTATTATTGTTGTTGTTGTTAATAATGATAATAACAATAACAACAATAACAACAACAAAACCAACATTTTTGCATGTGCCATAATTAATTAGTTAGTATTTGGCACTGAAATCCTTGAAGGATCTCCCTGGCCTGAAAATACAGATCTCATTTCAGATTCCACACATTCAGAAAAAAACGTATGACATTATATATTGAAGTTAAACCACCACAACAAAAAGAATATTGAACTCTTGTTCTCTGGCTACGCTTTATGTTGTGCAGTGGATTATGGAGAGAGTCCTTGGTTTCATAAGAAGCATACAGAAAGATGTTTAGAAGGCTTCACAGACAATTTCACCACTGGAATACCATAGTTGTATATGTTCCTCTTACAAAACCTAGGCATTTTTTTTCATTGCAAGAAATTAATTTTCTTTTGTTTTATGGGGTTTTTTTAATACTGTATCATATAATATGTTTGGACACTGCATCCCTAGAAGCCTATCAGATTAGGCTTATTAAAAAACACACCACACCCCCCTCCTATTAATAACATAACTTTGTCTTCTTCAGAATTATTTCAAGTTTTAAAATGGAACTCCTGAGAATTAATTATGTGTAAGTAGTTTTTATAATGCAATTGTGTTTTGCTAAAAGTTGTAGCTGAGAAGATGTTGCTTTTGGGGAAGTGTAACTAATATTGGAAATACTCTTCGTTAGGGGGAACTGGAATACTTTATTTCCTTCCATGTTGAAGAGTAAGGTAAAAAGACATTACTTAAAAAGCAAAGTTAGCAAGAAGTAAAACTGTTATGTCATGCCTTAGCTCTTGAAAGCTTTTAAGTTGTCACACAAAGTAATGTAACTCACTGTAAAATGAAACTGGTGCTTAACTTGTCAAGAAGTAATTTTCAAAAATGTATAAATGCCACCCAGGTAATATATAATTGTAACTACCAACTTTTTAGAGTAACACTGAAAATATGTAAAATTTGTCGATGCTGTGCATGTTATATTTTCATGTGGTTGAGTTGATAGCAAGTGAGATGAGAACAGCATGATATAAATACATGGCTTATTTCAATCCACTTACCAACAATTTTTCTTGTCATAGCTAAATTATTTTATGGTTCCTTGATTTTATTTTTTAATATACTTTCAAACAGTGAAATATATCAGTAACATATGAAGCAAAAACTCATTGAAGAAAGCAGATAATTTTCAATGAATTCAGTTTCAACATGAAACATCAGTTTGATAGAACAAGACATACAGTGATGTTGTATGAGATTTAATGAGTGCTTCATACAGGTGACTCGTGCCCATGAATTAAATTTTAAAATAGAAATCTATCAGGAGTTGCTTGGATTGCTATGGTTATTCATAGAATCATAAAATGGTTTGGGTTGGAAGGGACCTTAAAGATAACGTAGTTCCAACGCCCCTGCCATGGGCAGGGACACCTTCCACTAGACCAGGTTGCTCAAAGCCCCATCCAACCTGGCCTTGAACACTGCCAGGGATGGGGCAGCCACAGCCTCTCTGGGCAACCTGTTCCAGTGCCTCACCACCCTCACAGTGAAGAACTTCTTCCTTACACCTAATCTAAATCTACCCTCTTCCAGTTTAAAGCCATTACCCCTTTTTCTATCACTACATGCCCTTGCAAAAAGTCTCTCTCTGGCCTTCTTGTAGGTTTCCTTTAGGTACTGGAAGGCTGCTACAAGGTCTCCCCAGAGCCTCCTCTTCTCCAGGCTGAACAATCCCAACTCTCTCAGCCTGTCCTCACAGGAGAGGTGTTCCAGCCCTCTGATAGTCTTCGTGACCCTCCTTTGAAGTCACTCCAACAGGTCCATGTCCTTCTTATGTTGGCCCTGGAGCTGAATGCTGTACTACATGTGGAGTCTCTGCTTTTTATTCTTGGACATAATTATATATATTACCTTTATCTACTTTGTTCACATTGTCCACACCAAGTACTTGCAGCCATGTTGCTAAATTCTTTAACTTCCAAAGGCTGCCAAAAGTATGCCTATAAATTATTCTCTTCAAGTAGAAGTACAACTTTCAAAGTCCTTTCAGAGCTCCAAAATGTTTGGTGCAATATACTAGAATCAATCTGCCACATGTAGTTAACTATTGTATGGGTTGTTTCAGCAGCTGTGATATCATTTATTGTATATTTGATTCTGATAGCAACATCTTCACTATTTTCACCAGCAGTCCATTTATCTGAAGGGAAGCAGATCTCCAGCCACCTATTATCCAGTCATCTGCCTCTACACTTTTTCTTTTTCTTTTTTTTTTTAACAAGAAGGAAAGAAGACAAGAAAAAGCAAAATAGAAAATCTGTATTATTTTCCTCACAGCAGAAACTATTCTGCCTTCCAGTAGTTGCTTAGTGTTTCAGTAATATGAATCTGTCAGAAAACTTCTGTTTACCTGTGTGTTGCCAATACACCCAGGTAAAATTTGAAACCAATTTCTGTTTGACTGAAAATAATAAAATACTTGCTTGGTTCTGCAACATTTAGTTCATGTTTCTTTGCATCATCCAAGTACTGCAAACAATTTTTATCATAACAATTATCAATAAGTAGAATTGAAACACAATAATAAGCTGGTTTATCATTGAAGATAATTGCATTTTAAAAGCTAGACTAATTGCTTAGTGGAACAGAAATTGAGGAAAGAAGTCATCTAATTTCAAATAAAGCAGGTAGCAAGAAAGCATACAAATACTATGATCAAATTGTAATTGCTTGTTACTACTTGCCTATGTTTTGAAATATGATTTTTTTTCTCCTGAATTTGTTTGCAGAAATTCAGACAGATTGGAGAAGTCTAATTTTCAGCACTAAACATTTTATAGTAACGTAAACATGCACAGGAAGGTGAAACAGCAAGACCAGAATGAGTATAAACACCTGTATTTCAGGATGTTAGACAGAAAGTCTCCTGAGATGAAATATTTTTGAATATGCCATCTATTTTTTGCTTGCACCTTCAACTGAGACTTGTTACTTGCCAGGATGAGGAGTGATAAACCAGATTCTTAGGTGCTGTAAATGAGGCAATGTTACTGTGAGATGATGTAACTAAGAAATCTTGTAAGTTTTTTTTTTTTAGAGTTTTATTTTCTAGGTGCTTCTACTTCTGTAGATTTTCAAATGTTCAGCTAACACAAAAGAGCTCCACTACTCTGTTACAAAAATGATCAGAGGGCTGGAACACCTCTCCTATGAGGAAAGGCTGAGGGATTTGGGGTTGTTCAGCCTGGAGAAGAGAAGGCTCCGGGAAGACCTTATTGCAGCCTTTCAGTACTTAACAGGGGCTTATAAGAAAGATGGGGACAAACTTTTTAGCGGGGCCTGTTATGATAGGACAAGGGGCAATGGTTTGAAACTAAAAGAGGGTAGATTCAGACTAGATATAAGGAAGGAATTTTTTGCCATGTGGGTGGTGAAACACTGGCACAGGTTGCCCAGAGAGGTGGTAGATGCCCCAACCCTGGAAACATTCAAAGTCAGGCTGGACCGGGCTGTGAGCAACCTGGTCTAGTTGAAGGTTTCCCTGCTCACTGCAGGGGGGTTGGAGTAGATGACCTGTAAAGATCCAAGTTATCAGTGAAAATCTCTGAAGAGGTAACTTTCTAGAAAATCACTCAAAAATACCTACATACAGAGACAAACATACATGTATCCATATACTTACACACTGGGAATAACTGAACTGCAGGTATATACTAAAAAAAACCCCAACAAACCCCACACCCAGAAAATGTTGCCTAGTGTAGCCTTGCTGCAAGATGTTTTATTGTCTCAAAATTTTATTCTACTAATTCATAAACATATATGAAATCTCTGATACATGTGATACAGGATTACCTTTAGTTTCTTTGCATCTTCTGTAAAATGAACTTAGCAAAACTATTCTACATTACTATGAAGAGAGAAGATACTTTATACTGCTGGTAATAACCATAATTACTGGAGATAACACTTCATTCCTTAGGAACATAACACAAAGAAATTACATACTTTTGCATTTATATTTACTTAACCATGGGAGACACAAAGCCTTCTGCCTTGACCTAATGGTTGTAAGCTATTTTGCTACCTTATCATCTCTGTAGTGCAGGCAACTTAAGCTTGGATTTTCTCAGGATTCGGTGGTCTGGCAGACCTCTTATTCTGACATTCTGAAAGATTCCCCCCCCATCCCCCCATTTTTTTCAAATAAATACTGATCTAGAAGTGGGCATTGGGTTCACCAAGTACAACCCCACCATCATTGTTTGAAGTACTGTGGAATCACATTTTTGGTTTAAAAACAAAAGATGGTGAATGAACAAAAAATATTAATTCATTTTGCTTAATTACTGGAGCAGAAAAGGGTTAAATAGTCCATTTCAGAAGCACATGAAAACAGGACTTTTTGCTCTGAAGGAGGAAGAAAAACTGAATTTGTAGACTCTCCAGGGTGGAGAATAAATTAAAAAATTAGTAGACCCCTGAGGAAATTAAACTAAAGATGATATGTTATAATTTATTGATTATGTGGTGGAAGTGTGTTCCTGTACACTGGAACTAATCAAATGTCTAGAATGACAATGAATGAGAACATGACATTCTTGTATTTGTTAATAAAATTGGCCTGATGCTTAAAATTGATCCTGTGTGTCCCTCATCTACCTGCTCGTTCGGATCAATTTTAAGACATTAGCTTTTTGAGGTCCTTCTCAAAATTGATGCCATATATAAACTTTCTTTCACTGAAGTAGAAAGCAGAAACAAAAGAGAGGCAGTTTACTTTTTCCTAGAAACACACAAATGTCTCCAGGTACAGCACAGGCAGCATGTGATCTGTTCAAAAATGTTGCATAAATAAATCCATGATTAACCCTTCATATATACAAAAAGAATAATAAATAAAAACTTCTAATTTTTTTTTTATTTATGTGCAGGGATATAGAAGAAAGTAAAGCATATATAAAGCTTTGCAAATTACTGTGTTTTCTGTTTTGCTGAGAAAAACCATTTTTAATTAAATGAAACTGTCTGCTTGGTACAAGTCAAAGCCTTCCATTTAAATTTATAGTACTTTACCCACATTTATAGCATTCAGTGAATCAAACAGAAAGTGAATCTATGTTTTGGTGGGTCAGAGACTCGCCTGGGAAGGTCACACCTACTTCAATTTCTTCTAAAAAGTGTGGTATGAGGAAGAACAGATCCACAGGAGAACACAAGGAGTGGGGGGTAAATTGAGAATAATCTGCAGCTTATAAATCAAGGCAGTAATTTAAGGAATGAGATTAATCAGCTTCTGAAGACTTGAATTAGACAGCAACTACACCAACAGTTCCAGTGAAAATGTGTTTTACCAAAGAAGGTTGGAATTATTATTCCTGTTACTGATTCTTCCTCTTTTCTATGAATCTTGCCTGGAAAACATAACTTTATATATGTATATCTAATTTTTTTTCTGTAAAACTATTTTAACTTTTCTGAACTGTTAACAAGGTTATTTTTAAAATTTGACTCACATCCATTTGGTCCATCTAAAACTGCATTTTCTTACCTTTGTCAAGTCAATAACCAAATAAATTTTATTCAGCTTTATTTAGTAGTAGAGATGTATGGAATAATGGCAGAGGTGATGGTGCCTTTTATTCAGAGAAGGCCACTTTTTTGTAACTTAAGTTGTATATTTGACTGGCCAGTCATTTGCTAAAATAGCATATCATGAAGAATATGATTTACTAACACTTACATGTGTATATATATGCACATATGTGAATGTGTGTGTGCTTGTATAACCATATCTAGGCAAGTGAACAACTCCGAATGTCCAGGAGAGCTACCTATGTGTTTCACTGATTTCCTAAATTTGCAGTACTTCTGGTTAGCTGCAACCTTTAGACTTCTGGAATCTGATTGTATGGTTGAAGGTCAAGAAGAAGTAGTTGTAAACGTATAGGAGAACTGAAAATACTTTGCTGCACAAATGGTCAGCTAAGTACTAATGAAAATTAGATGCTTAAGTTTCTGGTGTTAAATGAAACTGATTTTATTTTCAGTAGTGGTCAGCAGTGAGAATCTAATATATCCAAAAAATCACTGTGCATTAAAAGGTAGCAAAGGTAAGGATTGCAATTGCAGCTACTTACAGCAATAAAGACCTGTATAAAGATATTAGTTCAGATTAATGTCAGCATAGACCTTTATTTTGGATAATCAGGGATATCAGGTTGAGCAAATTATTTACTTATAATTATCAACATTTTTTGCTGTAATGACACGTTATATAAATGTGATAAATCAGCCAAATATGTGAGAAGCTACTGACAGGAACTAAGGACTTCTTAATAAAAATTAATGATTTGTTAAAATTGCTTTCAAATTTTCTTTAATAGACTAAAAGTATTGCAGGCTTGTAAATGTTGTAATGGTCACATTAAACTGACATTTAAAATAAACACTTAAGGGTATGTGTTGTTCAGATAAACACATACACAAAAAGTCTATATGAAATGCTAAAAAACCTGTGAAAAACAATCCCTCATTTTGCTCAGCAGCTAACCTTTTTATGCATTATATCTGATTTTTGTTGACCCAGAACATTTTTAGATGCTGAAAAAAGTCCTTTCCTTATAAAAGGGGTAACAAGGGGCAAGTGTAAATGCCTTGCAGTGCAGGAAAAGTCAGGAGTTGTTCAGTTAGAATTTGGATAAAGGAGATACCCTTTTTCTAATATTATAGCATTTATCCAAATATCTTTTGTTATACAAGATTTTACATCTACAAATATTGTAATAGAGATTTTAGTACAATTCTTTCTACGTCTGCTAATATAACTTGCAGATTTCTTGTTTCTGGCTTTTTACGGATTGCTCTTTCAAATATATGTACCCAAATATGCATATATGCAAGTGTATATATATAAATATATATTTAGGACATAGAGAGTGAGTGACTGAGTAGATTCTGTGGAAACAGCCTCACAATGCAACCACTATGTTTTATTTTATTAATTAAGAAACCAAGGATAGATCTATTTTCAAAATATATTCAAAAGATTACTTCTTGAGAATTAGGAAAACAGGTCATATAAGCTTTCACAGGCTCTGTAATTCAGAGTCGCCTGCAGTACCCCATGCAGAGGAGCCCTGCAGAGAAGTACTTGGATGTACTGGTGGATGAAAAATCGGACGTGAGCCGGCAATGTGCACTTGCAGCCCAGAAAGCCAATTGTATCCTGGGTTGCATCAAAAGAAGTGTGGCCAGCAGGTCGAGGGAGGGGATTCTGTCCCTCTGCTCTGCTCTCATGAGATCCCACCTGCAGTACTGCATCCAGTTCTGGGGTCCCCAGTACAAGACAGACATGGACCTGTTAGAAAAGGGCCATGAAAATGATCAGAGGGCTAAAATGCCTCTCCTCTGAAGAAAGTCTGAGAAAGTTGAATAGAATAGAATGGAATAGACTAGACTAAACTAGACTAGAACAGAATATTTCAGTTGGAAGGGACATACAACGATCATCTAGTCCAACTGCCTGACCAATTCAGGGCTGAACAAAAGTTAAAGCATGTTGTTAAGGGCCTCTTAAAACACTGACAGGCTTGGGACATTGGCCACCTCTCTAGGAAGCCTGTTCCAGTGTTTGACCACGCCCTCAGTAAAGAAATGCTTCCTAATGTCCAGTCTAAACCTCCCCTGGCTCAGCTTTGAACCATTCCCATGAGTCCTATCACTGGATCCCAGGGAGAAGAGCTCAGCACCTCCCTCTCCATGTCCCCTCCTCAGGAAGCTGTACAGAGCCATGAGGTCGCCCCTCAGCCTCCTTCTCTCCAAACTAGACAAACCCAAAGTTCTCAGCCGCTCCTCACAGGACATTCCTTCCAGCCCTTCTACCAGCTTTGTTGCCTCCTCTGGACGCATTCAAAGACCTTCCCATCCTTCTGAAATTGTGGGGCCCAGAACCACACACAGTACTCGGGGTGAGGCGGCACCAAGGCTGAATACAGCGGGATAATCCCCTCTTTTGAGCGGCTGGTCATGCTGGGTTTGATGCCCCCCAGGGTGCGGGTTGCCCTCTTGGCTGCCCCGGCACACGGCTGACTCGTACTGAGCCTGCTGCCGACCAGCACCCCCAGATCCCTTTCTGCAGGGCTGCTCTCCAGCCACGCCTGCCGGGGTTGTTCAGTCTAGAGAAGAGAAGGCTCCAGGGAGACCTTGTTGCAGCCTCTCAGGACTTAAGGCTTATAAGAAAGATGGAAAGAAACTTTTTACCAAGGCCTGTAGAGACAGGAGAAGGGGCAATGGTTTTGAACCGAAACGGGGTAGGTTTAGATTGGATATTAGGAAGAAATTGTTTATGTTGAGGGTGGTGAGACACTGGAACACGTTGCCCCAAGAAGTTGGGGATGCCTCATCCCTGGAAGTGTTGAAGGTCAGGTTGGACAGGTCTTCGAGCAACCTGATCTAGTAACAGATGTCTCTGCCCATAGCGAGAGGTTGGACCAGATCATATCTGAAGGTCCCTTCCAATCCAAACCATTCTGTGATTAGTTCTATGATTCTATAGCTTTTCTCTTTGACACTAAGATTTGCAATCAGAAGAATTCATCTAAGGATCTAAATTCTGAATTTCATGGTTATTGTTGTCAATGGTAAAACCTCTAAGTATTTAAGTTGAAACTGTTTCTAAAAGTGTAACATTCTCTTTGTACTCATTAAAAAAAAATAGTTGCAATGTTTTGTCAAATTCTGGTTATCCACAGCTAAGTATCAAGAAATAATAATAACAATAAAACCAGTAACAACGATAGTAATTGTAGTGGAAAAAAAATCATGACAAAATACAAAAATCGTAATTTCACATATAATTATGTCTCTGCTGGCTTGTGGATATGAAGGTAATTGTATGGAGAAATTAGCTACAATGTTGTGTTAGAAATTACTTCAATTTTTAGTGTTGTTATACATGCTTTTCTAAAGCATTTTAAATTATTATCATAAAGTTCAAATTGTAGGTGAATAACATCTCTGCACTGATTTATTTACTATTACTGTATATATTCAGTACTAGTTTAAATGTATGTTGCAAATATGTGTATTAGGTATTTTGACCTCACAAAGGAAGCCTCCCTACACTGTTGTTTAAGTCTAAATACTGTTGGAAAATAAAGCATAGAAAAAGAAGCAGACACAGATTAAATTATTTTGTTGTGCTTATGCAAGTAGTAGTAAGGAATCTAGTACTATAACCCAGGTGTTATGTCATTATCTAGCAAAACCAACATAAGTAAGTGCTATAAAGTTGCAAAATTTTTACACAAAGACATAAATCAAGATTTCAGAGAACAACAGAAAAAAGAAGATAAGCTGAAATGTCAAGAAGCCAGTATTTATAGTAAATATAATATAGATACCCACATCTAAACTTAACTTTTAAACACCTGTCACAATGAAGGGATTTTTTTTTTTTTTTTTACAGCATAGATATTTCTCATCACTTGAAAGCTGAAAGTAGGTCAGATGAGTCAGATTTAGAAAGGATTTATTTCCATTCTCTACCAAGGAAACACATGAGGATGTACACAACATAAGAGATAATGGAGGTATCAGCGACCAAAGTAGGCAAGATAAGGTAATTTTTACTACCCAATGTTATATATAATTGATCATGCTATTACTTTAAGTAAAAAGCGTGAGTGTAACCATTACTGGGAATTCAAATGTGAAGCAAGAAGTATGAGTGAACCAGTGGCTCCAGAATGGGAATTGTACTCCCAGTAAATATATGAAAAGTTTCTTGTCGTTAATTTGTTTTTATAACTATGTAATAATGGCAGCATTCAAAAGGATCATTTATCACTAAAAGACTTTCTCAGAGCCTGGCTTCTGTTTCCCAAGCCGAATAAAACAGTGTTAAAATTGCCCTTCCACTGTCTCTCTGTATAGTGTTTCTCAGGTATAAAGTGATATGAAAACATCTTGCAATTCAGACTGTCATGTATACGTGAGAATATTTAGGACATGGGCTCATTTGCACCACATTTTATCAGAAGAATACCGATTGTGCAAGCACAGGGTTTCCATAGCTGTCATGGAAGGCTCTCAAGGAATTTTCAAATTTTAAAGATTAATATCTTCCTACAACATCAGGACCCAGTACTTCTAAAAAAGTGAACAGAGAAACAGTATCATAAATGCCCTTTAGAGAAGGGTAGATTTGGGGCTTGAAGGCACTGCATATGTTTACACAGCATATGAATGTTGGGGATAGGTAGAAGAACTTAGCTGTCCTTGCACTGAAAATTCAGCATGCATCTTTGATTTTCAAATGACCTTTTAGAGCTACAGCAGGTTATGCAGCAGAATTCAAGGTTAACTGTAGTGTAGGCTGGATGTACTTGTTCCAGTAGTATCATCTCGTAACTCCTTTGAGACTTCATCATTGTTGGTTACGCTCATCAGGGAAGAAACAAGTGTCCCCTGCTTCAGAAAGAGTCTATAATTCATTATATCCTTATATTCCATGGGATGGCTGGGATTCCAAGAGTGAGGCCTCTCATTCAAATTCCTCTCCCGGGTGAGAGAAGGTTTTTCAGATTGGGACTTTTCAAGCTTACTAGTGTGGTATTTCAGCTAACAATCTGTCCATTCCATAAATGGTCAAGGTATCTGTAATCAAGATGCACATGAAACTGGAAAATTTGATGCACTACCATAATGTAAATATCTGTAAAAAATAATCTAAAAGAATGAGATTTTTTAAAAGACTATTTCCATTTCATGCAAAGATTTTCTAAGTAACTGTTACGGAGGCATGCACAATCAAATCCAGCAGATGTTAAAAGTCAGATTTACTCTTCAGTAAAAAGTTAGTTAGAACTCTGATAGCATTAGTGAACCACAGGCTCAATGATGTAGGGGGAATTGGTACTACACAGCCAAGTTGAGAATCCTTAAGATTGAAAAGCGATGACTCAAAACATGCATATCACTCACCTAAAAGCGGAGGGCTCTCTCCCTCGAGGAGTTACCTCGGGCGGTGCCCCGACCCGAGGGCGAATCCCCAAATGCAGACCCCGCTGCTCCGAGGAGGACTGATTCCCACATGTCCTCCGGCAGGACCCCGTTTATACCCTTGTCGAATCTGACCTGTGGTCATTTAATCCCTATTGGCCAAGAAGGTCACCTGAGTGTACCTGGCACTTCTCGATTGGTCTGTTCAACTTTCAGCCTGCAGCCTCTAGGGTTTGGGTTTTTTTCTCTTCTCCCTTGCCTAGAGAAGTTTCATTTCCTGCTGGGGGGAGTGTACTGCCACAGTAACAATAATCAACCACTACTTCTTATTACCAGACATATAATGATTTCTGAGAAAATAGGTCTTCATATTCAGCTGTTGACAAAAAAAAAAAAAATTTGGCTCCACACACAAATTTAAGCCCCCAAAGAAATGTTGAAATATATTCGGAAGCCTAGCTTAGTCCAGCAGAATGGATAAGTTACCTGAGGTACAAGAAAAAAGCCAACTCTGCACATCTGTGGTATGATGTCAAATTTTAAAACTTACAATAACTATGTCGTACCTTAATAGTGTTGAATCATGTTATTGTGATATCAGTTCACTACAAAAGATGCTGATAAGATTCCAGGAATAGAAAGTGTTTTGTAATAATTCAGTTTGAAAGATGGTGAAAGACAAATTCATTTGTTGTAACACTTAATATCTTATGTTGATGAAGTACATCTGTTACAGTATTTTCCCAGTTAGTTAAATATAAAAAAAAAAAATTCAGCAAATACACTATTTGTATTTTCCTTTGAAGTAAAGGACTTTTCTGAAACAGAAACTTATTAGAAGTCTTGTCATGTATTACTATACTGCACTACCAGAGATCTGTGGCAGCTATAAATTAGTGATTATAATAAAATATGAAAAGATTAATAAAAACAAAGCTCTCACTTTTTTGAAATGTCGATTAACAACATGTTGTAATATTCAGTCCAAGATAGTTTAAGTAGAAAAAAAGGACTAAAATAGTATCAGATAACCAGGGTCAATCTGAATTCATAAATATCAACCAGTTTAAACTCTCAATTCTTGGAAGTATGTTGGAAGACCAGTCAACCACTTTTCAGCTATTATATAACAATGGGAAAGCCTAGGATAATGCTCTGGAAACACATTTGGTCAGTTTAGAAAAACAGGCCAAAAAATCAGAGTTTATGTTTTGTTTACATAGAAAACAGTAAAATGGTAAGGGACAAATCTACTATGAAAACACAATGAAACTGTGAAGACTTTGAACATAAGAATGAAGAGCTACCTACAGAAATGAGAGATGAGTCAGAGATTCCAGGAAATGTGGGTAAGACAGCCAAGAAAAATTTAGTCATCTTCATTTTGGAATGCCTGAAGGGCTGTCTAGAGCAGTATACTGAGTATTAGAAAACGTCAGCATATAGAAAAATATCTTGGGTTTTTTTTTTTCTCTTAATGAGATTTTTTTTTCATACTTAAATGTAATTAAGAAATAGTTGCTAGGTTTCATCTAACGCAGGGAAGCTAGAATAGAAAGAGATTCTATAATTTCCAGGCATAAGATAAATACAAAAAAGACGGGAAAAGTAATGGCCACTTCTGTCTCTAGCACATTGAGCTGACAGTGAACCATCCAGAAAGAAATCACACAGGCTGAGATGGATGATAGCCCAAGAGAGTAGATGTCAGATGAGAGAGTATATGAAAGAGAGTTTCAGTACAGAGAAAGTCAGGGCAAAGATTTAGTCAGTGGACCTGAAGACGAAAGGGAGAAAGGATGTAAAAATGGCAGAGAAAAGAATGGATGGGGAGTGTATTTTTAGGTTTCTTTTTTTTTAAAGTTCATATTTAGAAATTCAAAGCATGTTTGCACCAGAAAAAAAAAAAAATCTGAAATAATTCTTCAAAAGAAACAAGGTCAGAGGAGTAATTTTTTTTTATTTAAAAGAGTCCTAAGAGTTGGAAAGAAGAGAGAATTTGCTGTTTTCGTTATCATTACATTACTGTATTTGAATTTTAAATTTTTTTCATTTGTACATTTTTAGAAAATCACAAAAACATGATCCCATGAAGAAAGAATCTTTAAGACAGATATGTCAACTCTCATTCCTGTAATGAGATTGTTGTGGATTTATTTTTATGTAGTTGAAATTACATGTCTCTGCTAACTTTGCCTATCAGGCAAGATTAACATTGCTGGTAGAAATCAGTTTCTGTGATTTCTTTTTTTTTCTTTTTTTTCTTTTTTTTTTGAGGGAAAGAGCAAGATTGTAAAATAAATATGAAGGGGAGAGGGGAGAAGAATCAAGAGCTAACAGCTTATCTTATTCTAAGGTGGAGGTGGATGAAAATGTGGATGGGATTATATGACAAGGTTGTTGGAAAACAGCCAGACTATTTGATCCCAGAGGGGTTTTTTTAACCACTACTTGCTATGATTCTGGTTTTGAGATAACCTATTATGACCAAATCAAAGTTGGAAAAAACCAAACCAAAACAAGACACAACACCAAAAAAAATCCCCAACCCAGTAGAATGGAAGTAGTGGAAATTGAGTATTTTTGTTACACCTTCCTGTAAGAGCTGTCCTTAAATTCTGGCAACCCTTATTTAGCAGCAGACCTTCCTCAGTGCCAAATTGTAGGGAAAAGTAATAATTTAATAGCAGTTGAAAGTTCCAAATGAAAATGTGTGGTGTTTTGAAAGCAAATTAATGATGACCTGAATAATCATTTTTCTGCTAACGGTCCCGAGGAGGATAATTACCCAACCCATCACCTCTACAAGAAACTCCAGCACAAAGGTACTGAATAATTAAATCTACTTTGATTGAACATTTGTGAACTATGAACAGAACTCCGTGTATGGCTTTGTTTCTGCTTTATATAGCACACACATATGTATGCAGCTCTGAATAACATGTATTCGATCACCACACATCTGTTTTAAAACTTCTTAATGACAAAACTGGGGCCTGATTCACTCTCCACAGATCATCAAAGACTGAAAGTCTATACACAAGGAATCTAACGCAGTAATTCATACACCTTCAAATTTCTGTAATTGGCAAAAATGGATAAAATCCAGTGATTCCTTGCAAAACTAGCAATCATTTAAAGTATCCCCTCTATATGGAGTCTCTTTAACCACTAAAGTCATATTACAGTTTCTATGTCACTATCTTGGTAGAAACTTCAAGAAGGGATGGATGAAATATATATTATTTTTCACAGCAAGTTTGTCGTTCATTTACAAGCCTATATTCATTCACCTGGCACTCAAAAAGTACCTCCACTTGTCCAGTAAGGTCTTATTACTTATCCTTGTTTGGATGATAACTCTAGGCTGGAATTTAATACCTGAATTTTAGAAATGAACTCTGTAAGCAGAATAGAAATTTATTAGAATATATTAAAACCAAAAATTGTTATGATGCTTTGTTCCAAATATGTCTCCTGTCACTGATGCTATACGTGTTAACTAGCAAGAACATACAAAAAATAACCTTTCAACATCTTGATAGACAAATTAGCATATAACAAATATGATACTCCTCCTGAGGTGCTACAGCAGCAAGAAAGCCGTAGTTCATTATACAAATGATGAATACAAGAAAGCATCAACAAACTTTTTTAGGAAATATCAGATATTACGAATAAGAATGTTTTATCTGTAAGCTCTGCAGTACCTTCACTACTATTTCAAGCAGCTTCTAGTTTCCCAAGAAATAATAGGATGGTTTCTTCACCACTATAGATTTGTCTTTGTGTGAGTATTTCTTTCATTACTGATGCAGATTGATTTTGTCTGATTACCTTCTCTGTACTTGATAAGAATTCTGCATAACTCACCTTTTATTTTTACTGTAGGTGATAAACTGAAATTACGTTTTGCTGCTATGGTAACAGTATTTTATAAAAGTGTTCCATTTCAGCTTTTGTACTAAATTTGCTCACAATGTAGGAGGAAGAAGAAAGGAAGAAAAATGACAGAAGAATGAGAAACTGAGGATAACTTAAAAACACACACACAATATTAAAAATTAAGAACAGGTTCTTTCAAGTGTTCACTAAGGGGAGAGAAAAACACCATGTAGACTTTAATAGTGAGAATTTAATTAGATTATATTTACAATAAAAATGACAAGGGTCTGGTTAGATAGAAATGTCATTCAGATATTTAACCATCAAAATGAAACACAAGAATCAGAGATAAAACTAGTCAACATTTAAATGAATAAGGAAAAAGTAAAGAAAATAAATACTTATATTTGAAAGATGTCTTTGAAAATAGAAAGTTGCAAAAATACCCAGACACACTGTTTTGATTTCCCACATATTATACTGGTTTAGTTACAAGTTCTGACAAAATAATGTCATGGAATCATACCACTCAGTGAAAATGGTAATTCCTAGGTCCTTTTCCTTTCAGTTTAAAGGCATTTATTCTGACCCATAGCATGTATTTTACTTCACAAAGATGTTTGATCTTGAATATATGCCTTAAATAACTTTGTTTCAATTAAAATTTCACTTGAAAAATAGTACAAAAAAAAGAAAGAAAACAATAGTTTAGAGATCTCCATACTAAAATATGCAGAAAGAAATGTTTGAGGGTTTGATTTTGTCCTTTTTTTTTTTTTTTTTTGCTTTGGTTTGGGTCTTTTTGGAAAAAAAATTACTCGTGTAGTGGAAATAAAATTGAATTATCTATACCAGTAAAACAACATTAACTTCCCCAATCTGGCATCAGCTGTGTAAAACCAAGAAGTTTCAGGAGCCCTCTATATCAAACCACTCACTGCTTCTAGAAGAGTTGATATGCCAGAGCTGTGTCAACTTTTAACAGTGAATCTTGACAGCCGTACCACCAATAGATTGTGGCTAAGTTGCGCTCTGTGGGGAAGACAGTCCTCTTCTTGAAGCAAAGGGAGGATGACAGCCATAGTTTGCAGTGTGGGGAGGAGGAAGAAAGAAAAGTGGTGTTCCTGCTGATTTTATGGCGTCAAAGATGTTCTTTGTATGAAGAAAATAAGTCAATCTCTTTTTCTGCAATCCTTCCCTCTATGACTTGATTTAAACATAGGCTAATTTTAAGCAAAGAAACAATGAATACAATGTTTCCAAATATAGGCTGTTAATAATATCTGTTGTGAAAATGTCTTCTTTCACTGTGCAGAAAACTTACTGGTTGTAAAGCTAAGCAAACATTGGATTTATTAGGGTAATGGTCAAATCACAGAAAATACTTCTGGTCAAACTGAATGTACTTCCAAGAGCTTGAAGAAACAAACAGTAAAAAAAGTAAAGTCTTTACAAAGCATATTTGCACATACTATCTTGATGTCACATATCACTGCTGAACTGAAATTAAGCATTTTGTTTCATACTGAACGCTACGAAAACTTTCCCTTTTTCCCCTTTCTCTCTTGTTAAATAAATTATTTCTACTATGAGGAAAATACTAATTCAAAAGTTTCATTTGGGTGTCACACTGTCTCAACATTTCTGGAACATTTTCTTTAGCAAAGGTGTACTGACTTTTTTATTATTTTTATTTTAACTGAACCTATTTTAGTCAAATTCAGTCTATGTTAAAAAATACTTTCTATCCCTCCTAAAAAGCATTTTCCATATTTACTTATGTGAAAGAACAAACAGACAAATAAGCAAATGCTCAGATCTAAGTAGAAACACATTCCACTACCAAAACCTCCATGTCACCTCCAGATGGATCTGAGATTGATCTGTATTCTAGATTCCCAGAACAGCATAACTAGGGAATTGCATATAATATTTGGAGCATACACTACTTCTGGGCAAGAAGGTTCTAAAAATAAAAGCTGACACTATTGTAGTGCACTTAAATGTGATTGACAAGAACACTGAAGTCATAAAGAATGAGACAAAATTGTTATGTCGCTAGGCAAGCTCCTTAAACAATGACTGAGAAGGAAGAGGTGGTTGGGTTTGTGTTCTGGGATTCTTTTCCCCCATGCATCCAAAAGCGGTAGCTGTGAAACGGTAAAGTTCTTAGCCACACTTTTTGGGTTTTTTTTTCCCTGGAAAAAAACAGACATTCCATTTGCCAGAGGTTACCTTTAAGAAATCCTTATTTCTTTCTTGAAGAGATAAAATATATGAAATTTTATCCTTGACTGACAAGTGCATTACTATTCTGTAACATTCATTAAGACAGGAGTTTCACTTTCTGATACCTGTACTTATATTCTATTGAATTCCTTATGATTTCTAAGAAAATGAGTGAGCTATACAAGAGTGTTATTACCAGACATAATACTGTACAGGGTAAAAAAAAAAAATAGATCTTAATGCTGTTGTTTAGAATCTCCCTGAGTTGCTAGTTTGTAATGACAAATACCTGCTTCAAAGAGAAAATGTGCTGGGTTTTTTGGATGTGGTTTGGTTTTTTTTTCCCCTTTTTTTTCCTGTTATTCACATTCCATCAGGCCTCTGAGTAGCTACTGTGTGTTTTTTACTACACCTTGATGTACTAACGTAAGTTAAAATATGTGTGGAAACTAGATCAGGCTAAGACAATACAGATTTTCTTTTTATGGTGTATGTAGAAAAATGGCAGTTGTGTTTGTGGCATTTATAGAAAAAAATAGCAACTTATATGTAACATTTTAAATCTGTCTATTGTAAAAAGTCTTTATTCATATTTACATGTGAAAATATGCACAAGTAAATGTGCAGTAGAAAAGGTTGGGGAAAGATGAATGGGAAAGAAATTGAACTCCAATTTCTTTTTTTCATTTAGTAAACCTAAAATGTTCCATCAGCGCACTTCCTACTTCAGGTATTCATATTCCATTTCCTCATATGTTGCTAGTCCCAGAGCTATAGACAGCTGAAATGTCCATTTTAAACTATCTGTTCATAATTTGATACTAGCAGAGCCAGTAGCACCTGCTGATTCCCAGGGTAGAGCAATAAGTGCAGTTTGCAGACTGAAACAGCTGGCACCACTATTTAACACAATCAGGATTTACATTTAAAATGTACTCGGTATTATATTAGGTTTCAGTAACTACTTTTCATCATGTGACCATCTGTTTCTGCAGTTGCAATTTTGTGCTTCCCTTGATAGCTGTCCTCAAAAAAAAAAAAAAGTAAAAGTCATGCCGGGTATTGTACAGTAAATCTCTTTACTGAACACTAAGGAACACAATTGCCTAATGTGGTTTAGCCCTGGTAGGCAGCTCAGCACCGCACAGCCACTCGCTCACTGCCCCAGCGGGATGGGGAAAAGGATCCAAAGGGTAAAAGTGAGAAAACTTGTGGGTTGAGATAAAGACAATTTAATAAACTAACAAAAGCCACACACACAAGCAAAGCAAAACAAGGAATTCATTCCCCACTTCCCCTGGGCAGGCAGGTGTTCAGCCATCTCCAGGACAGCAGGGCTCCAGCACGCCTAACGGTGACTTGGGAAGACAAATGCCATCACTCCGAACGTCCCCCCTTCCTTCTTCATCCCCCAGCTTTATCTGCTGATCATGACGTCCTATGGTCTGGGATATCCCTTGGGTCAGTTGGGGTCAGCTGTGCCTTCTTGTGCACCTGTCCCGATCCAATGTCAGGGAAGGTTTCGATATGATCCCAAGAGCGAGATTAAGACACAAACAAGGTCAAATGCCGTATACCCAAAAGAACTTTTATTATCAAAAGTATCAAAAGTAGAAAATAGTGGCGATAGGATAGAATGGAAGAAAAGGCAGAAATCAAGCAAGCAGTCGGGATAGAATTGCGAGGATAGTCACCACCACGGATCCAGAGGCGTCCCATTGGTCCTCGAGCAAGCAGTTGGTGGTGGGAATTGCAAGGTTAGTCACCATCACAGATCCAGCGGCGTTCCGTTGGTCCTCAATCTTCAATTCTTCGGTGGTGGGAGCCCCCACGGCTTGTCTCTAGGGTTTTTTATAGGGCATATTTCGATGATGTCACGCGCTGCAGGTTTCGTCTATCACAGGACCTTCATGTGATCAACACCAGAAACCAGTATCTTATCTCAAAGACTACAGTTTCCAGGGTAGTCTCCACATTCTTGTATGCTTCTTCAGCTCCAGCCCCCTTTCCTCCCCTGGATGCCTCAATGGCCTGATAATCGTCCTTATGGACAGAGGAGTGTCCTGCTTAAACAGGCCATCTCAGAGACAAAGGGCTCCAGATAAACAGTTCACAGTTCCTTGAGGTGACAGTCCAGTCCCTCACACCTAACAATCTTTGAGACAAAGGGCTCGAGATAACAATTCAGTCTCTTACAGCACCCCCAGCCTACTCAGTGGTGGGGTGAGAAGCAGAAAAGGCTTTGATGCTGTGTAAGCACTAAATAATTAAATAACTAAAACATCCCTATATTATCAACACTGTTTTCAGCACAAATCCAAACCATAGCCCCATACTAGCTACAGTGAAGAAAAGTAACTCTATCCTAGCCAAAACCAGTACACCTAAGAACAAACACTGGCTTCTTTTCAAGTTTTCTTGCAGCATTTTGATTCTCTACAAAATTCTTTAATTCAACATTAATTACAAACTACCACAAATATCACTAAGGGTACCACGAATATTTCACAAAAAGGCCCAAACTAGATGTTAAGTACCTGAGTTGAAAACTGATATCTGAAACTTACCCATTCGTAGCATGTGACCATTAAAAAAACAACATTGGCCAGAAAAAGTTGACAGACAGAAATGGTCCAGTGCCACTTATAAATTACTTCCCGGCTAGAATATACGGAATATTTGGATATGTTCTTGGGAAGTGGGGGATATGAATATGAGTCCCCTTAGCCAGAAGAAGGTGTTTTCACTTACTGGAAAGAATTACGATCAGTTAGCCATTGGTCAACAACAATAGAATTTACTAACTATCAACACCAGTACTTCAAAAGAAAAAGAGTTTTTGTTTTCCTTAAAGGCAAATCATATGCACCAACTCTAAGAGTAGTATTACAGAGTAAAGGAAGCCCTGAGTCTAACACTCTAAGAGGATGGTGGGAAGGGGAGATTTTAATTTCTTAAACATCTCAGCAGAGATCTCTGTGATTTGGGTTGGATAGGTATGTTTCTTTTTTTTTTTTTTTACTACAGTGAGTAACTTATACACCATATTTCTGGAGCTAACACACTTAACTGTAGTTGTGTTTTATAAATGCCCGTAAAATGCAAATATTGAACAGAAATCATAATACCAAATCAAATGAGGTGAAATATGTGAAAAAAACTGTATAAGGGTCAGTATGCTAAGACTCCACAAATTGTAATATAACAAAACCATCATATTTTTAGCAATGTTCTTGGAGATTTGGATAAAAAGCTGAAAATGTCTGAACTAATTCAAGCAGGTTTACAAAGTAAAAAAAGTACTTTCCTCTATTGCTTCAAATTACTGCACACAAGAACTTGAAATGATTGTACTAATACTGACAGAGAAACAGATAGCTACTGTGCTCTTTGGCAGGCAGCAAACGGGAAGATGTTCTATCAAGGCATTGCACTTCTGTTTAGAGTGAGATATTCTGAGGATGGCTAACCAGTGACAAAGTCTTGCAGACTGCAGACAATTTGTGTTTTGAGGCAATTGTGGTGGTGTTGCAGACTGACACACTACAGTCATTCCATGGGAGTTATTTTGTGGTAGCTCTGGTCTGATCCCATGGACTGAATGTCCCTTAGCACTTGGAGCACTAAATAGTATCTTTGGTGCACCTTTTAATTTGATTTCAGCCATGACAAGTGGAGGCAATTAAGGGATTTACTTTGAAAGCACAATTCTGATCCAAAATAAAATTTTAACATTGATAGATCCATAAAAACTTTTAGTTACTGCTCTTGTAATGCAAGAAACTTATTACTTTTGCTGTAACTGAATTTGTAGTCTGTAGCAGAATTCAGAAGTTTGTGAATCTGATTAAAGTTGAGCTATAATAAAAATTGAAACAAATTATTTAATCAAAATTTAGAAAAACAATTTATGATTTTACCCAATTGCTCTTTCAAACACTAAAAGAAGAAAATGCATTTCATTCTTGGATTGTTGAGCTTTTCAAAATTTGCCTTCATAAGAAAAGTTGGCCGAATCAAAGACTGATAGCGCAAAACTTGACAGCACAGAATAATCAGCATGATGCCTCGTTTTTATGGTATATTCTTCCTGCCCCATTTTCAAAGCTTCCTGTGGCAAACACATTTATTAGTTTCACAGCAGCAATACTTGCCAGCTTTAATTATAGTCTACATACCATTACCAAGCTAGCTGTTGAACAAACAGGAGAGTCTCAATCAATGTACAATCAAGTGTTCGGTTATATTAAAAGTTTGTTAAGGCTGGTAAAGGAGTATCTTCTTTATTACATTACCTCAGTGGTAGAATTTATATTTGCCTATAATGAAATTACATCCATTGCCTTCTGTGATGGCTTATCTGCTATTTTTCAGTTCTGCTGCAAATTCAGTAGCAGATTTGATAGATCCTGTCCTTAAAAAGAAAAGGAAAATTTCAATATTTAGATTACTTTAATGAAGACCAAGAAAAGAAAATAATGTGCAAATATACAAAAAATCAAGTCCCCGAGCAACAAAACACATGCATAATTTGTCCTACTGTGTACCCACATGCAGTGCTTTATTTGGAAATTACTCTTTGTGATTGCAGAAAAGGGAATAAACAGAATCTCTCTTTCTATGGCTAGGGACACTCAGGTAGAGAAGATAAATGTCATGATCTCTTCTGCTGAGAACTAGGAGAAGAAATACTAATTGCTGAGTTCCTTCTCTGAAAGCCAGACTATGGGTTTTTATACTGAAAGACACAAGGTATACAGGATTTGTATTATTTAGTTTCTCTCTTGTTGTATTAGTATTTACTCAAAAAGAAGAGTCTCCTGAAATTCTGAAACTTCTAGACAAGCAGAAAATATTCCTTGAGGATTAATGAAAGCATCAGAAAAGTTGCCTTATAGATCTAAATTAGCTCAAGGAATCTAAAGCTGATAATGACTTTCAAAGAGAATTGCAATTGTGTACAATAAAATTAAATGTATAAATGTATGATAAGTAAATCTGGTTCTAAGTACTCAGTTTCCTTCAGGCATCCATGACTTACTCCACCGCTGTGACATTGTCTTACATTTGCTATGCTTATGATGAATCATTTTCTTTGCTTGCTACAGGACTACTTAGAAAAGTAGGTTTTTAACTGGAATTGAGGAGAAACATTAAATTATTTTAAGCTTTTATGAGAAATTAAATGATTGTCAGCATTATGAAAACTATTTGCATAGTCCTAAAAATCAGAAAAAATATTTTTGGCTAAGGCCAAGTTGCAGTATTTGTCCTCATATACCATAAGCAGACAATTTCTTCCTCCAATTTTCTTGTTAGTCTAAAAGTAGGGGAGGGTAAAGATTAAAGAAAATTGCACCATCCTTTCAAGAGCGGCAGTCTGTTGGCCAGATGTGTAGGCTGGAACATAATAGAGAAAAACCATGACAAATACCTCATATTGCAGCTGCACTGTAACCTTTAGTTTACATGAACACTCTTGGGAGATCTATTTTTGATGGGTCCTATACTGATATTTGGCAACACTGAAAAACATTCAGTTTCCAGTTGACTATGGTGGTCTGCTTTCGTTTACAAGTGTGATTTCAAAATAAGCAAATCGAAGTGTCTGGTTTCATTTAGAATTTCCTTTTATTTAATACTAAACTGACTTAGACTAGAACAGACTAGGCTAGACTAGACTATTTCAGCTGGAAGGGACATACAACGATCATCTAGTCCAACTGCCTGACCAGTTGAGGGCTGACCAAGTTAAAGCATGTTGTTAAGGGCAAATACCAATGTCCAAATGCCTCTGACAGGCTTGGGGCATCAACCGCCTCTCTAGGAAGCATGTTCCAGGGTTTGACCACTCTCTTGGTAGAGAAATGTTTCCTAATATCCAGTGTAAACCTCCTCTGGCTCAGCTTTGAACCATTCCCATGCATCCTCTCACTGGATCCCAGGGAGCAGGGATCAGCACCTCCCTCTCCATGTCCCCTCCTCAGGAAGCTGTACAGAGCCATGAGGTCGCCCCTCAGCCTCCTTCTCTCCAAACTAGACAACCCCAGAGTCCTCAGCCGCTCCTCACAGGACATTCCTTCCAGCCCTTCCACCAGCTTTGTTGCCTCCTCTGGACGCATTCAAAGACCTTCCCATCCTTCTGAAATTGTGGGTTTGCACACAGTACTCGGGGTGAGGCGGCACCAAGGCTGAATACAGCGGGATAATCCCCTCTTTTGAGCGGCTGGTCATGCTGGGTTTGATGCCCCCCAGGGTGCGGGTTGCCCTCTTGGCTGCCCCGGCACACGGCTGACTCGTACTGAGCCTGCTGCCGACCAGCACCCCCAGATCCCTTTCTGCAGGGCTGCTCTCCAGCAACTCCTCTCCCAGTTTATTCCTGTGCCCAGCGTTACTCTGTCCTAGGTGCAGAAGCCAGCATTTGGACTTGTTAAATTTCATCCCATTATTATGAATGTATGTCCAATTTGAGAACTAATCCCTGATCCACAAGACACAAAACTCTTTTCCAGTCTTGGAAGTAAATTTATGGGTTGTCCACAGAGATTTACAAGGTAACTAATACTAATATATGATTTGAATCTTCATATTTTACATACAGACTGTGATTTTCTCAACTCTCCACTGAATTTTTGAATTTGTGAAAAGTATACACTAGGTGTTGCACAGAGATGCAGAAGAACTTTGTCTACGCCAAGTGAAAGGCAACTTACCTTCCATGTAACACAATAGTCTGGCTGTAGAAGATGCACAGAGGAACCTGATGCCCTATAAGAACCAATCAGATTAAAGACAAATAATTCATGCAGGAGTATTATGAATGAACTACAGTACTTGTAATGCACACTTTTTACTGCCTCCAGAGAGACTTATACATGTTTTGGGAATGGGGCTGAAGTCCCTACTTTTGCCTAGATGCTGGGGTGGGAGTGGTATTATGGTACTGTGACCTGCTCTCCTGTCAGGTGGTTGGGATGGAGAACTGGGAAAGGCACCCTGAGATGCTGACCGTAGTCCTCTGCTTTCATGGGCAAGCACATCATACAATGCTGTTTATAAACTAAGCAAGCTTCTTAACAATAGTTTAACATGTTCCCGTCCATTAGAAAACTTCCATAACAGTTCTGGTAGTAAAGGAGTCATTTAATTCCTATTCTAAGTTTATTCACGGCCAGTTGATACCCATTTGTTCTTATTACTTGTAGTTTAAATAGCTCACATATCTTCCTAGTGTTTATCTTTTCTGCTTTCCCAGCCCCCCAATATATTTAGATAGAACAGTCATATTAGACTTAGACCTTAATTTTCCAGGTTTAATGAGCCAAAGCTTTTATTTCTTCCAGCAAGATAAACTCTCCATTATCCTTATTATTCTGTAAGCCTTCTGTGCACTGATACCAGCCTGAATGCAGCTCCCTTGATGTAGGTGACCTTGCAAACTTTTCTGTCTTGGAATGTTAGCTGCAAGTCCTCACTGAATTGTTGGATTTAGGACATCATTAACATTGTCTATTAATCATAACCTTCATCCATTTAGCCAATTATTTCATTAATTAGTTCTGTCTCTTTTTTTATTTTTTGCCTCCTTTTTTTCCCCAGTTTAATCTCAAATCTTTTGCAAAATATCTACTTTTGTTGACCATGGTCTAATCACATTTTCCAAAACTACTTTTTTGTCCAGCTCTTCTGTTACAGTTTTGATACTCATCTAAACAGTGTCTAAAAATGTATCACCCTTTACTGTAGTAACTATTTGATAAAGGAGTATGCCACAACACTGTGGAATAACTGGGCCCTACTATTTATTAACAGCATTTGTTCTTTAATATATAACTGTGAAACTACAATTCTGCCCTGAAGATAATTTCTGATAGCATTTATTTCTCTAGTAAATTTGTACCAAAACCTGACCCCTGGGGATTTATAAGAACTTTCCACTCCTTAGGCTTCATCTGTACAAAGCCAGCGTCTTGGGAGCTTTGTGCCAGTGAAGCAAAGTAAAACTTTCCCAATGATCCTGGATTTCTTCAGCACAACTCATGCACAAACCTGAGCAAGTTGTAGAAATGAGCTCAGTGACAGCAAAACTAAGCCAGGTTGTGCAAATCTTTTCACATTTCCGTCTCTTCAATGAGGAACTGAGCTGTGAAGAATGTAGTGAGATAGTGGTAGGTCACTTCTAAATAGTTTTTCTTCTTAGTACTGTATTATTCTTCTCATCTTCATCTTATCCAGGATAGGTCACAGATGTTCATCAGTCTAAAACATTTACTTCAGTCCTTTACTGGGTTTATATGGCAAAGTTTTGGTAGCGGGGAGCTGCAGGGGTGTCCTCTCTGAGAAGATACCAGGAGCTGCCCCCATGTTGAGCACAACCAGTTCCAGCCAGCTCCAAAACGGACCCGCCACTGGCCAAAGTGGAGCCCATCAGTGATGCTGGTGCTGCCTCTGTGATAATATATCTAAGAAAGGGGAAAAAATGCTGCGCAGCAGCTGTGGGAGAGAGGAGTGAGAAAATGTGAGAGAAACAGCCCTGCAGAAACCCGGGTCAGTGAAGAAGGAGGGGGAAGAGGTGCTCCAGGTCCTGGAGCAAAGATCCCCTGCAGCCCAGGGAGAAGCCCATGGTGAATCAGGTTGTCTTCCTGCAGTCCATGGAGGACCACGCCAGAGCAGACATCCACACTGCAGCCCATGGAGAGCCCACACAGGAGCAGGTTTTCTGGCAGGAACTGTGGCCCATGGGGGATCCAGAATGGAGCAGTCTGTTCCTGAAGGACTGTACCCCATGGAAAGGATCCTTTCTGGAGCAGTTCCTGCAGCACTGCATCCCATGGGAAGGACCTACACTGGAGAAGTTCCTGAAGGACTGTGCCCATGATGGTAATTGGTGAGCAATTTCCCTGTCCTTATGTCAACCCATGAGCAATTTCATCTTATTTTCCCACCTTGTCCTGCTTAGGAGGGGGAGTGAGAAAGCATCGGTGGGCACCGGGCAGCAGAGAAGATTAACCCACCAGAGTCCTTTCCTTTTCCCTTGCTCAAGAGTGGGGTTCATGCAGAATCTTCCAGAGTCCCATGTGGGATTAGGAGTAGTGTAAAACATTTATCATGTTCCAACTTGCTACAACAAGGATTTGTTTTATCCTTAAAGAAGAATTCTAATATTTCCACATTGCTTCAGGATAAGGACCAGTTTCTAAAAATAAGATGGACTAAACAAAATGCAAATACAGCAAAGCAGTAATATTCACTTGCACCCAAACAATTCTGATATGATCAATAAGAACCTTAGTTAATTGCAGAAAAAGATTACAAACAGAATAAATGACAAAATAAAGACTGTCCAGCTCCTTATTTGTTAGCACAGCTTAAGCAATATAATGAGATCTTGTACAAATAATATGGAGTCTGGTATTCGTTTTATAACTACCTCCTGATGTGCTTTATGTCACTATGCAGGTCATCTGACCATTCAGTTTCCCCTCATTTAGTCAGGCTGCATGTTCTCCAGGAAGGGATTGTGTATCTTTCTGAATGTGTTCATACACTAGCAAGGCACTGCGATAATATATAAACCATAAAATCAAAGACAATAGAGCTGGAAAGGCTCTGGAGAGATCATCGGGGTCACAGGTTACCACATGGTAAACACTGGGCCACATTCTGAGACATAGTTAGGTATCTCAGGTCTACTTATTTATTTTGAAACAACTGTGCTGCTTTCTATCATCTGAAGATCCAGGTTATTTACAGATTACACTTTTAAGGACTATGAAGAGAAATTTTTAAGTCCCTCAACATGATATCAAAGAAATTTATTTAATAGCATTTGGATATTACAAACCAGTAGTTTAGTCATTGACATAATAGGAGTAGCAACATAGCTCTTGGGACACAGACATAAGCTATGATTTCTTAAATTATTACTTACCCAACTTGTTGCTCATCTTTTTGGCACATGATACTTTTTCATTCCTTTAAATGGCATAGGGATTGCAAATCCATTAGGCAAGATGATGTGGTTTCTAAATCTCACATTCTGGAAATCAAGAAATCTTTCCTTCAGAAATGAAAGCTGGAGCCCTCCTTGTCTGCACCTCCGGATCTGCCCCATCCTATCTCAGTTTATATGTATATTGCTGCCAGCGCTTCTTCCTCTGTTTTCATGAAACTTTGCCAATATCATTTTATATGGCACTTATGCTATGTACAATCTGCACTACATATGTATAACTGGGCATTTTAGAAGTGGGTTAATTGCATAATTTATGATGATATTCAATTCATAGAATGCACAAATCACAAGAATGCATAAGATATTATTTTTAAATCAGTGACAGAGCTTACTAAGATGAGCCATGAGATGGCTTCTTTTTACTTGTGCATATTATGACCTTTCAGAGCTTCTTCTTCTGCCATAAGGTAATTAGATCAGTCCAATGATGTGAAGCAAATGTTATTTAATTGGCACCAGAGTTCCATCTTCCAAAAATAGTGTTTTCTTTTTTTATTTTAAGCTCTGCATTGGATTCTTCCAAGCAAGTTCAAATTTTTGCCTTAAATCCAAAATAGCTGAAGTCATGAAAAAGAAAGAAAGAAAGAAAGAAAGAGAGAGAAGGAAAGAAAGAGAAGGAAAGAAAGAGAGAGAGCACAAGAAAGATGAAGAAAACAAAGAAAATCAAGAAGAGAAATCTCTAATGTCTTATGTTGATCATTTTCAGTCTTTCATCATCTCTAAATACCAGATGTGAGAAGGGCAATGCTTTTAAAGAAATGTGGGGCAAAGGCATAGTAAAAGCAGAAAAGAAACAGAAGTAAAATCAAATTCATATGCAATAACAAGGCAGCTCTAACTGGTGCTAAGTCTCCGTTAGCAGTTAACAGATAAATTAATTAATAAATCCTTCAATTTATTGAATTAATCAATTAATCAATAGATCCTTCAATATAGAGCTTTCCAGAAATAGACCTTTCCAGAGTAGGACCCTTCAATAAAAATAGGGTTAGGGAGAAAGTATGAAGAGATACAAACCCATTGATACCTAAGTCCATGTAAATTTAGCAGAGGGAAGCCTTTTCAATACAGTGCAATAGAAAGCCAGTGTTTTATGGGTTCAAGCAGACCAAATCTTAATTTAAAATAAATCAAAATAATTACTGTAAGTATGACTTTGTTCACATGAAGAAAGACTTCATACTCTTATGGAATATTGCTGATTTAATGATCTCTGTCAGAGCCTACAAATCATCTGAAAGATATTTTGGAAGAGTGAATGCCTCTGTTTTCTGAATAAAAAGGAAACAGAAACTGTAGGAAGGAAAATGTAGAGAGAATATTCACCAAGACCATGAAGTGGAAGAGAAGCAGAGAAAGAAGCTGGGAAAATAATAATAATAAAGGCAAAGTAAAATAGACTTCACAGTAGGTGGTGAATGCAGCAAAAGGCACTAAATAATAAAGAGTTGGTGGCTTATTCTACAAAAAATGGTTTCCTCTTTACCTGTCTATACTCTTTTCACTAATAACTAGACAAAAATTTAATTTTACCATGTAATGAATCCATATTCTTCATTCCACAGGACCATGACTGAATAAGAATCTTTCTCTTCAGAATGTATTTGCTAACCATAATTTCTTTACAAAATAAGAGCAACTGTGAAGTTGAAATGTAGATTAGTAAATTATTTCATTTCTCTAAATCAGAATAATTCTCTGTCCTACAGTTGCTGAGATACACATCTAACATTATGAAAGAGTTAAAGAACACACATGCTGGTATAATGCTCTAGATTCTATATACAGCATTGTTCAAGCAAATTATTGGAAAAAACCCCACTCTACCTTATACTTTCTTCTGAGCAAACGAAAAGATTCTTTGTCCTTTAGAAGGCTGATGTAAGTGTGGAAGATGCTTCCTAACACGGCAAGAGAAAGTGTTTCATTAAAGGGAAATGAGATACTGACATCCATGTAGGAGACACCTAATTCAGTTTGGATTCCACTAGAAATCTAGCTACAAGAACATGGAGTTTAGACTACAAACACAGCACGAGGAATTGGTAAAATTGAGAATTATACCATTCTGCCTACACTGTGCTGGAGATTAGTAGGTTAAAGCCAGTCCCATAGTCTCCTACAGTAACTTGTCTAACTTAAGTATACAGAATTCTATTCACAAAAATACTAGATTTCTTTCTAGGCAAAGGGAAAAATCATTTTATCTCCCTGCCCCCCGCCCATGCCCCCCCGCCTTAGATCAGCTTATATGTGAAGTACACACAGTATATGCCACCATTAGAAAATACATCCAAAGCCCAGGATAGCAAATATGCATTGAAACTTGGTTAAAGATCATCAAAACATTATGACTCAGACCTGGTCTCCAGAAGTGCTTAACATCTAGACTGAGCTGGGCAAAAGATTGACTATTTGGAGAATGGCCTCACGTTTTATCTTCATGGCTTTTTATGAACCCTTAAAGAAAAACATGATTCATTTCCCTGAGCAGCAATTAGCTCAGGAAGTCATCTTCATATGAATACATTTTGCTCCAAAGGATAAGATGAATCTGACCTACCACAGAGCATACTGGTAGGTGATTCTAATCGCTTTGTTTGCATCATATCTGTGTTTAGTCTGTACATCGAACCAGATGGTTTCACTGAAGCATAGAGGGCTTTTTTTTTTTTTTCCCCTGAAATAATTTTGTAAATCTAGGATCATCTTGAATATTGTTATATATTTGTTTTTGTTACTAGGTTTATATCTCAGTACTTCTTCTTTTCATGTGTATATAAAATTAATCTCTTTTATCTTTTAATGGCCACCAAAAACCTTAATGTTTCTATCATTACTTCTTATGATTGTCTCTTTACTGAATAATTTTGATACTGTTATTTAGTGTCAAGTTATTTTTTGCCAGCTCATTAACCTTTGATAGTAAGAATAATGCATTATTGTATGAGCACTTTATTAAGAAACACTGCATAAGAAATAAAATAAGCTACCTTATCAGTTAACTATTAAAAACTTCAGATCACTGAAACTTTGAACTGAGTTAAGACAAAAATGCATCATCTACAAGACAATCAACTTTAGTTACACAATACTGTGCATTTATTAACAGCAAGGCTATTCTGAAATATTTACATTTATCAAACATTTATTTGCTACTTATGCAAAGAAAATGTCACATTAGAGCATAAAAAGTTTATGTGCTTTCTTAGATTCACACAGTTTATAAATTTTACCAATTATGGCCTAAGATTGCATTCCATTTTCCATCCTGCTTGCACAGATCTGACATCAAAATTCTTAAAAACAAAATAAAACAAAACAAACAAAAAACCCAGTTGTGTGTTATAATACCACTAAACTTTAAGAAATTCTGTTTAATCTGAAAACCACTCCAATTCTTCTTTTAAATTCCTTTTCTCTTTATATCCATTTCATTAGCCCTACTGTTCTCTGACAATGCCAAATTGTTTACATGATTTTTAGCATCCTGTCTGTTTCTCTGAATTAGGATTTCAGTAAAAAGCTATCAGCCTATGGGAACAAAAAGCAATCTGGTTAGAGTCTAATGTTTATCAATATTCAGAAAGCCTGGGAGGCCTGCAAGATATATTACTGCAAGATATATTACTTCGGTTATAGAATAATAATGCAAGATTTAAAAATTAAAATTAAAATGGGCTATTCAGCAAATGTCAGATTCTATCAAAATATCTGATCTCTCTAAAAGACAACAAACTCTGTGTCTTTGTGGATATACTCTAAGCTCATAAGAGTCTGTAACCATCTTCATGTCATTTCGGAGTTGAAAAAATGACTACAAGAATGAAGCAGACACCTTGACTTGAATGAACTGAAGCATCACCTGAATCTCTCCACTACTCAGGGAACTGAGATCCTTATTATGCCCTGAACATCTAACTTTTAGAAATCTACAATGAAGTAAAATGACACCTGCGCTTGCGTGTCAGTAAAAATGATTCACACTGCTTACCAAAAGTACAAATGGAGAAGAAGATCTACTGGATCAAAAGTGAAAAAAATTAGTTCAGTGTTACACTGAAAAGACACTATAATAGAAATAAGGACCAAAAATGTAAACTAAATAAAATACAAATTCTAAGTTGAATGTCAAGAAATGTTTGCATTTAAGTTTCTCTAGATTTTGTCATAGTGTCTGAAGGTGACTTTGCTGGATGTTCCATTGTTTGGAAAAAAATGTAGGAGAAAAAAAAGGGGGAGAATACACAATACAAATAAGTCTTCAGTTCCAAGTGCATGGCTAATGGAAGATTATTTCCTCTAGATTGATAAAGAAGAAGAATTGAACACCTTCATTTCCTAAAGAGAGACCTTTCATATTGGCAGATCTTTAAGGATGAGTTCCATAGAGCGTAGGAGCTCTCGATCCTCAGGTGTAAGAAATGAAGAAAGGAAGGCAAGAGACCAGCATGGCTGATTCGAGACCTGCTGGTCAAACTAAAGGGCAAGAAGGAAATGCAGAGGCAGTGGAAGCAGGGACAGGTATCCTAGGAAGAGTATAGGGACGCTCCCAGGTTGTGTAGGGATGGGGTCAGGAAGGCCTGGAGCTGAACTTGGCAAGGGACACAAAGAATAACAAGAAGGGCTTCTACAGGTATGTCAGCCAGAAAAGGGAGGTCAAAGAAAGTGTACCCCCCCAATGAACACGACTGGTAAACTGTAACAAGAGACAAGGAGAAGGCTGCCATACTCAGCAACTCTTTTGCCTCAGTCTTCACCAGCAACCTCTCTTCCCACACCTCTTGAGTGGATGGACCACAAGTGGGGGACTGGGGGAGCAAAGTCCCTCCCACTGCAAGAGAAGATCACGTTCGTGACCACCTGAGGAACCTGAACATACATAAGCATATGGGACCTGACAGTACATTTGTACCATGTATTTAGCTGTGTAGAACCTCCATTCTTTGGAGAATATATGAAAGTCCTCAGCTTATAAACAAGCTCTCACCAAAAAAAAAAACCCCTGTGATTTTCCACTTAAGGACAGGAAACTAAGCTAACTTAATAGGTTTTAAACGTAACAGCAGTAGACACTCTCTTCTTGGATCAGATTAGAAGGGAGCACTGCATGCAGTTAAATATTGGTGACCAAGTGCCTTTTCAATATATTTAATTATAAAATTCTACTCATTTCAGATACAAACCTATATACAGACATCAATGCAAAAGTAAATCTATGATCATCAAAACTTACCTTCTGCGTATGCAGATTACAGAATGTTTCCAAAAGTCAAAATTATGTTTTTTGAAAGATATCTGATCTTTTTTTAAATTCCAGTTCTTGGCTTATCCACCACCACCTATGGTGAGTGTTTCAATGTTTAATTATCTCACTGCTAGGAAATCATATCTTATTTAAAGGTTAATTTTATCTAACCTCAAATTCAAGATGTTGGATCATGTCATCCCTTTATCTGCAAGACTTAAAAAAGACTGATTGCTTATACATAGTGCATAGTGACCAAGTTGTATGTTTCCCATACTTCTCTTTGACAAAATTAACAGATGAAAGCCTTTACGTCTCACAGCTAAGGCCTTCTGGAACTTAAATACTCTTCCTGTTTCTTCTGTTGACTATCATCTTCCCTATTTCTTCTTGAAGTCTGGTTGTCTGACTCAGACATAATATTCTAGTTACAATCTTTCCTATTGTAGTAACAATCTTTCCTCTTGAACTTTTTTTTTTTTTTTAGTTATTCTCAGAAGGATTACATTAACCTTTATACCAGCTACAGCACTTGTAGTGATTTAACCCCAGCCAGCAATGAAGCACCACGCAGCCGCTCACTCACTTCCCCCCCCACCCAGTGGGATGAGAGAGAGAATTGGGAAAAAAAAAGTAAAACTCGTGGGTTGAAATAAGAACAGTTTAACAGGACAGAAAGGAAGAAGATAATAATGATAATAACAACAATAATAAAGCAACAATAATACTAATAAAAGAATTGAAATATACAAAACAAGTGATGCACAATGCAATTGCTCACCACTCGCTGACTGATGCCCAGTCAGTTCCCAAGCAGCAATCCCCTCCTAGGCCAACCTCCTCCAGTTTATATACTGGGCATGACATCACATGGTATGGAATACCCCTTTGGCCAGTTTGGGTCAGCTGCCCTGGCTGTGTCCCCTCCCAACTTGTTGTGCCCCTCCAGCCTTCTTGCTGGCTGGGCAGGAGAAGCTGAAAAGCCCTTGACTTAGTCTAAACACTGCTTAGCAACACCTGAAAACATCAGTCTGTTAGCAACATGATTCTCATACTAAACCCAAATCATAACACTATACCAGCTACCTGAAAGAAAATTAACTATATCCCAGCCGAAACCAGGACAGCACTGCACATAGAATTTGTGTGAAAATGGTCATTTATGAATACCCTCAAATCCTTCTCTGAGTCACTGCTAACCTGAGCTGCAGTTCCCTGTCCTAAAAACATTTCTTATGTTCTTTCCACCAAAGATGTTATTACATCAAGATTCTTCTACTAAAATATGTTTGGCTGAACAGTGTTCATTCATCAGAATAGTTTGGATTACTCTGTAAAATTTATACCTACTTTTTATTTACTAGCCTTTAAGTGTGTGTCACATGAAAACTTTATTGCAAAGGCATTTTATAAACTGGGTAGCAGTGAAAGCGTTGCAAAAGATAAAAGAGCAGTGTTACTACGAACAACTGCATTTAGAGATCTGTCAGTGAGCCTATTTTTCTAAAAATAAATAAATATAATCTAAAAGAACTTATTGATTCAACTGAATAGATATATATAAAAATTACTACATATTTCTAATTAGATGTATTCTATGTCACCACACTTACATATTTATAATCTGTATAAATATGTATATTATATTTATAATATACATATTTATAATCTGTCCAGAAACAAATAAATAGATCGCAAGTGTACTTGATGAGGCTTAATTTTCATCAAATGTTTCTGGAAAGCGTTAATTGTGATTTTTATTTTCTAATTCTTTGTTAATAAGAATTCCTAATTAACTGTTCAGTTACCCTGAAGTTAGGCTAATCAATCTGGAGTTCCTTTGTACAACATTTTTTCTGTCATCTGTGCTCTATTTCTTCTCTTCCAAACAGTAATGTATGGAATATTTTGTCATACTGTGAAGGACTTGTATTTCTATCCTTAATTCTCTCTTGTGTTCTCTGTCCCCTTATGAGGAAAACTTCATACATTTCGCTGCATGAAGGTGAAGGTATAACTACGGACAGTGAAAGCTTACATTACAATGAGGTAATGGTTTTGAAAAAAGTAACAACAAATAAAAGAATCATAAAATAATAGAAGCATATAAATGATCACTGAAAGAGACCTCAGGAGATCTCTGAGTCCAACTTTCTGCTTGAATCAGGACTGTCACCAATGATCACCAATCAAGATCAGCTCAGCCAGGGCCAACTCTAGCCAAGACTAGACTTTTTAGCTGAGTCTTTATAGCCAGGAGTTTCTAGCCAAGACTTGAAAACTTTGAATGATGCGTATCTCCACAATCTCTCTGGTAACCTGCTCCAGTGCTTCTGCACTCCCCTTCTAGTGAAAAATTTTTTGTTTCCTAATGTCCAGTTTGAACATCACAAACCACAACTTGTGTCCATTGCCCCTTTCTGCTTTGCTTGTCGATACCAAGAACAGTTGGACTTCATCATCTTCGTTTCTTCAAGAAGGTTTAGGTGGGTTTTGCATTCCCCCTTAGCCTCTGCTTCACTGAGCTAAGCAATCCTCTCCTTTTAGGTCACATGCTCCAGGTTCTTGTCCAACTCAGTAACTGAGCCTTGGACAGTCATCCTACTTATACCAGCCTGGGTAGGAGGAAGGACAGCAAAACCGGACTCTATTCCAGGCATGGCTTCTCCAGAGTTAATAAAAGTGAAATGGTAAGAGCACTGCACTTCTACTTGTTGAACTTCATGAGGTTTCTGCTAGCCCAGTCCTCAGATTGATCAGGGTCTCTCTGGACTGACACTGGCATTTCTCACTTTGACCATTCCCTCTGATTCAGTGTCAACTTGTTGTTGGGCTCCGGGACTGACTCTTGGGTGTACCTCTGCTCACTGAGGACTGCCAATCAGTCAAATCATTGACCATTCCCCTCAGAGTGGAACAGTTCACTCGATTTTAAATCCCATTAACAGACTGCTCATCCATCCCAGTTTCTGAGATTATCAAAAGCCTTGCTTAAAACAAGGAGTATTACTATGTCTACCATCTCCCCCTATTAAATTAACCAATCTCTTCCTCACAGAAAGCAATCAAGTTGGTAAAGGATGATTTGCCATTCCTAAATCTGTGCTGAGTTATCTTAATTCCTACTCCTTTATGTTTGGATTCTTTCAAAGTTGGATATATTCTTCCTGACCTTTAAGACTTTGAGACTGATAATTAAAAATCTTGTTCTACAGAAACATAATCAAGATCTTTCAAAATTCCTCCCATCAGAATATGAGGAAAAGAATAAAATGAGCCCATCTACCCAAACATAAACAACAGGGTAGGTATGGTGTCTCCTAACTTCATGCATGTACAATGCAGATATCAACATCTGAGCTAAAAAAACTGTACTGAGTTTATGTTTGAGAGGCAAATAGAGGTATCAGAGGAAACTGGATGGAGGTTACTGTCAGGTCTATAAGCTGGTATGAGCAAGGAGTTCCCAGGATCCAGACTTCCATTTTGAAAGGCTTGACTGGACTATTCAGCCAGTGGCTCATACAAGATTTCTCAAAAATCTAGTCAAATCTCACATCCTGCGTGGAAATTAGATTAGATAGCCTTTTACATGACTTAGTGTTTTCCAGGTGCCTTAGGAGTTCTTTAAAAATAGAGTTGATTTTCTCATATTCTATTGATCTTAATTTGAATATGAAAAGAAGGTGAACATCACATGTGCAGATTCCGAAGAGGATTTTAGAGGTCCTACTGCCGCCAAAGTTATAGCCTTTGGTAAAGGCAATGAGCTGGAATATAGTGGGGGGGAAATTCAAGTTGTGCTCTAGGCAGCTACTTAGGACCAAGGACATACTTTTTGGTTTGCCATATCTGTACCACATATTAGGAAAATTTTTTGAATCTCAGTATAGGAATTCTGGTCAAAATCAGGGGAACCCTTCCACTATGACTGCCAGAAGTCTAGGCTTGGTTTAAATCTGGCAAAGCAGAAATCTGAACTCAAGTTTCTGTGATGTCCCATATGAGTTTCCTTACCACTGTGATATTTGTCTTTTTAGGTCTGTTTTCTATCTCTATGTGATTTTGACCATTTATTCTCTCCTGGAAATAGAAACTATTTCTGACAAAAGGAAAATCAATAGCTATGTTTTGAAAAATCATTTTAAAGTCAGTAGTAATTTTTGCATGACTGTGACAGAATTTATAGCATTGTTTTTTTGATAACTTCCAAAGTGATGCTCATAATGATATGATCTATACTCCTAAAAGGCTTACATTGACAGAGCAATATACTGTTACCCCCGTTTCTTGGATATCACCATTTACAGACATCCTCAGTTGTACTGACACTTTTTTTTCCTAACTAATGTTTAACAGTTTTATATTTTTTTAAAAATAAATATTAAGTAAATAAAGTCATAAGAATAAAATAGCCATTAATCTGACAAAATGTCACGTACCTAATTGGTTGTTCTCCAAGTTTCAAATGTTAAAACAAAGTATATTATTGATTGCATTTAGAAAAAAAAAATTATAATTAAATCATAAAAGATAAAAAACTTGTGGTTGGAGTGTATTAAATATATGAAAGTACATTATAGGCAATAATCTGAGCTTTATTCTGTATAAAGAAAAAATTCAGAGCTGTCCATGGTTAAAGAAGTAAATTTCTTTGTAAAAAAATTTCAAAGTTTAACTTTTTTTAGCATCAGTATAGTTTTCTCTTCTATGTGATAAAAAATGTGTACCAATTAACAAAATTTTGGTTTGAGAAAAAGTAAAACCCTTACATTTTAGCTAGAATGTATACACTGTTACTTTTCAAAGTTTGTGTTTGTTTGTTTGTATACATTTGAAAAAAACAATAGAACACGTATGTGTAGTAATATATCTATCATAAACACTATAAGATAAACTATGCAAGTGGTTTACAGATGATTTTGAGCAGGACATAAAAGTTCTAACAGTCCACTACAGTCGAAAGACTACATAAAGTTGAACATTTCTACATTCATTATATGTAAGTTCAGATGTCTGTAGTGGATATATCTATAACTTGAGCAGTCACCAAGAATTTCCTTTAAAATCCAAGAAGAAAAATAAGCATTTCTGGTGCAATTCATCTGATCTGTTTGAGGTTTCTACATTAAGACAAGATGAATCAGGTCCTAGACGTGCCTATTTCTCTCCTTTGACTGTAAAAGGAATGTTCCACAGAGGATGCTGGGACAGGTTTACATGTACAACAATTTATTTGTGTGGCCTGTAGCTGATTGCACCCATCTACTCTAGCAATAAAAGTTACCTTCAAGGACAATGAAAAAAACAAAGGAGAAAGGGAAAAGAAAAAAGGAAAGGAAAATACCTTCCCAGTGACCAGTAGTGAAGACAAAAAATGGGGATCTCTCTAGATGAACATCCTTTTCTTGGCATTTTCTCCAGTGCAACAAATGCTCCCTCCAAAAACCTTTTCCCAAGTAACTTCATAGTTTCCACAGTATTGCCTCAATCTTGTTGCTCTGATTTATTACAGTAATAGTGCTAGATTGGAGCATGCTTTGATCAGTTGCAGATGTTGCAGAGCTAACTGACTTTTAAAGCTGTGTACATGTGCATTATTGTGAAATACTTAAGGCTCTCTAAATGGCTACTTTACTAATGCTATCTACTAAATTCTGTTTGTTCCCTAGTATAAGATTATAAATGAAAAACTATGAAGCAAGGTGTGTAAAATGGGGAAGGTAAAAGAAAAGGCAATTCAAACATTAATTGCAACCACCTCCTTCAAACTGACAGTATAGCCATAGCAATGTTTTCAGAACCTGCCAGTGCAAAACAAGAAGATTAAGTGTACTTGGGATTATGAGGGTAAAAGGTAGTTACAGTGGTACGTAGGGGCATATAGATGGAAGGTTACGAACTGAAAGGGGACACTGCAATGTTATGAGCTAAAGAACTGGAAATTGAAGCCCTTTAGGTCAAAGCAGTTTCCCATAGGAGTCTCAACAATTATCTTTGATGTAGGTCTACTCTTTAGATGTCTGAAATTCAGAGAGAAAAATCCATCTTTGTCTCAGTTCCTCATTTAGAAAGTATGAATGTCTATTTTTTTACTTTCTTTCCAAAATTGCACCTATTTAGATAGCTAGATTGTCTCAGTCCTTCAATCTTTCTAACTTTAAGCATAGTGCTTACAAATAGGAAGCCCTTAGCACCTCCATAACATAAATAACTACAGCATTTTAGCCCTATTTTTACCTCATACTTTTTTCTAAATTCAGAGGAATCAAAATCAGGAGGAGGTAGTACTTTATTCAAGGTATTTCTCAATATTATATACTCAGAAAGAACAGATAGAAGCTAAAATCTTGGCCACTCTGAAGTCAAGAAAACTGGCATTTCAATTTAGAGATGTGAGAATAACAGAAAAAAGGTTGTTCTCTTAAAAAGTAAAGAAACAGTACAATGACTATTATTATTTACGGTATTGTGGCCTGCATCAATTTACTCAACAGCTTAACGAAGGAAGAGAGGGAAGGTAACAGCTCAAACAAACAACAAAACCCCAAAACAGATTTTACTTTTTCACTGAACCACCAGCTGATCTCCAGCTTATGAGAAATACTTAGAGCCCTAATAGCAATAGGATATGGTCTACTGAGGAATCCCAAAAGAAGATAAAATTATTTTGAAGTTGTACTCTTTTTTTTTTTTTTTTTTTTAGAATGCATAAAAAGCATGTTTATCTTGAAGAAAATGAATAAGAGAATCATCATTCTGCTACATTTATGGTATGCTTTCTGGAAGTGTTGACTTTTATTTCACTGTTATTTAAGCATTTCACTGCAGGGGAACAGTTCTTAATAGCATCGTTAAGAAGTATTGCACAAACAATTTCCGATACTACATTTGCAATCTTGAATATGTAATGATGGGATGGTTGTTAAATACCTTGCCCAGCACTGTGCAACAGGAGGCGTAAATGACATTGTAAAGCTAAATGACAATTAGTATCCTAAAAGGTTGACATTTATAGAGTGAATAAAAGGATTTCTGTTAACAGAAGCAACCTGATTTAAAGACGACTTTGGTACACATGGGATTTATATAAATTGCCATTCTACTTTGATATCCTGCTACAACAATTTTGATAAGGGTGTTCATTAGAGGTTGTTGTTAGAATGGGTAGAATAATATTTAATCTTGTTCCGTGATTTCTATTAGAATCTAAAACTTTCATCTATACTGTTGCCAAAAAAAAAAGAAAAAAAAAGGTTACAGTACGTCTTTATATGCCACTGAGACAGAGATTCCCTGTGATCTGCAGCAGGTCCAGGTTAAGCAATTAAGAGAAATAGTGGTAGCTTTGTGGCTTGACTCCAGGGGACATGGGCCTGAGGCCATGTTTTCCCCTTTCCACTCCATTTTAATGGGGGGATGTGCCACAAAAGCAGCAAAACCAGTCTTGTAAACACAAAGGGAATGGGTATGTTAAAGATTTTTCCATCAGAACTGTCAATATTTAGACTATAACTGCAAATGAAAGTGGGGTACAAAGTGATTATTTTTTAAATTAAAATTCTCATTCATACAGAAACCCAAGCAAACCTAATACTTGATTCCAGAGGGTCTTATTAGCCCCTCTGTTTTATTTTTGCTGTTGTTTCATATTACATCCCTTGTCTGTAGCTGAGATAGGTTAAGTTTATGAGAATAGAAGTAGTGGCTGGTTTCATCAACCTTCAGCAGCAGCAGTCTCAGCTATCATCTCCCTCCATAAAGCAGGTGCCACGTGCTGAGAAGAGTGTGAGGGTTGTGAAATCCTCGTGGGGTGTTTGAGGGGATTTATAGTGTGTGAGGGACCAATACTATTTAATAATCTTCATCAATGACAGATGGTGGAATCGAGTGCACCCTCAGCGAGCTTGCAGTTGACACCAAGCTGAGTGGTGCCATTGATTCATTAGAAGGATGGGATTCCATCCACAAGGACCTTGACAAGTGGGCCCATGAGAACCTTGTGAAGTTCAACAAGGCCAAGTGTAAGGTCCTGCACCTGGGTTGGGGCAATCCCCAGCATCGATACAGGCTGGGGGATGAAGGGATTGAGAGCAGCCCTGTGGAGCAGTACTTGGAGCTAGTGGTGGATGACAAATTGGATGTCAGATGGCAACGTGTACTTGCAGCCCAGAAAGCCAATCATATCCTGGGCTGCATAAAAAGAAGTGTGGCCAGCAAGTCGAAGGAGATGATTCTCCTCCTCTACTCTGCTCTGGTGAGACCCCACCTGGAGTACTGTGTCCAGCTCTGGGGTCCCCAGCAAAGGAAAGACATGGACCTGTTAGAGGAGAGCCATGGAAACGATCGGAGTATTGGAACACCTCTCCTCTGAAGAAAGGTTGAGAGAGTTGGGATTGTTCAGTCTGGAGAAGAGAAGGCTCCAGGGAGAACTTTTTGCAGCCTTTCGATAGATAAAGGGCATTATAAGAAAGATGGAGAGAGCCTTTTTACCAAGGCCTGTAGTGACAGGACAAGGGGCAATGGCTTTAAAATGAAAGAGGGTAGATTTAGATCGGACATGAGGATGAAATTGTTTACGATGAGGGTGTTAAGACACTGGAACTGGTTTCCCAGTCATGGAAGTTGTGGATGCCCCATCACTGGAAGTGTTCAAGGTCAGGTTTTGATGGGTCTTTGAGCAATCTGATCTAATGGAAGATGTCCCTGCCCGTGGCAGGGGAGTTGGACTAGATGATCCTTAAAGGTCCTTCTAACCGAAACCATTCTATGATTCTATGATTCCATGGAAACATGTATTTGCCCAATTTGCCTTTCTGTAAACACAAGCTGCACACTTACAGAAAGTACTCTGTAGAGAGAACAAAATGCTCTGGGGACTTACAGAAAAGCTTTAGTTCATATGGATCAAGGATGTATGAATTTACACGTCTTCAGAAAAGCCCCCAACTTATGTAAGTGGACAGGGTTTTTTTTATTGTAAAAGAATAGTAATTGCTTTAGCTCTCCAATGACTGCACTGGGAACTTATAGCTGAGTAAAAATGACTGTTTCAGATGGAAGACAAGAAATAACATCACAAAAGATCTATAACGGAAAAGTAAAAATGAAATAGAGAGTAAGGACAAAAAAGACTCAGATTAGTAAAAAGGATGGGGGTAGAGTAAAAAGACAATAGAACAAACAGGTAAACAAGTCTAGAAAATTACATTTTATTGGATGTTCTTTCATTTCATTGAAGAGGTAATGGTAAAGGAAGAGAGTAAGGGAATAAGACAAAACAGAGCCTCTAAATGATGAAGGAGATAGATAAAAAAAAGTTTTATTTTCTGTCACTGTGTCAGAATATACATAACACTAATCCATAATAGATTAAAGGGGATTTCCACATAGTCTATTGTTGCACAGCCAGTGCCTGTTAGTCTTTTGCAGTCATTTGGACAATTCTACAGCTAGTGAGTGACACATACATTGGTTGCTTTTGTAAACTGTCCACAGGGTTTATTCATCAAATGGCAAACTTACTGTAAAAATGAGAACTCTATGGGCTCGATCCAAAGTCCACCAAAATTAACGGGAGCAATTCAAACAGGGGTGTTCACAGCACTTCTCTAAAGTATTTCGTGAAAAAGGTGGTGCCTGACAGACTCTGAGCCTGAGAAGATTATTATGTCTAAAGAAAATCTTGATAAGTCCTTTCCTAAATAATATCATGCAATATATTTCTAACTTGGAGGGGATCTGTGTATGTTGGTGGTGGGTGGTTGGCTTCTTTGGGAATTGTACACTTTTAAAATTTAAAAATAATATTAAAAGGATAACATTAAAAACATTAAATGATAACATTAAAGGGATATTAATACTGCCTGCAAAAAATTTTTTTTAAATTTATGCTTTTCATTTATTTTAGGCTTCTACTGCAATTTTCCTATGTTTTTATCAAAAGTAAGGATGAAAAGTAATTTTAAGAAATAAAGATATATTTTAAAATATGCTCTTATATGCCATGAATATTCCTAATAAACCAGACAGTTAGATTCCTCAGCCTTATTTAAAAAAAAAAAATCAAAATATAATATACGTCCTGTACATTCTGCTAGGGTATGTAAGAGAAAAATTAATCTCCACACACAGAAAGGAGCACAAAGGAACGATGACAGATGGGGTCCCCAAATTTCACCCTGCTCCGGCTCATTCCCGTGCACAGCGAGAGGAGTCCAAGGGGCCCTGAGGCAGAGAGGACCCTGAGACCCAGGGGCAGCTACTGGCCAAACTGGGTGTTTGAGCTCTGCTGCTGGAGGGATCCACACTGCCCCGCTGTGTACGCATATGTCTATATTTCCACTTACAGACCTTCATCCTGATCAGACAGAGAGGGGAACAAGAAGCAGCCGTGGGTGCTGTTTGTGTCTGAGCGCTGAGTGTGCCTGTTTGCAGTGGTCCATATGGCTGGCTGTGGATATACGTGTAGATGTGTCTTGTATGTGTATGTGCCTACTGGGTATCCTTGCCTCCGTTGAGCTACCAGATTTGGCAACTCCCTAGCACACTCGTGAAGAGCAATTTATAAAAGCTAATGCAGGGGATGTTCAGTTTTTATGAAAGGCTGTATTAATGTAATAAAACTCTACCTAAGCTTTCAGAAATTCTTCTTTGTACATATGTCTAGTGTGTTGGTAGAGCATCTAATGACATTTAATAAAGTGCATCAGAAGCTGCCTGAAGTATGAAGGGTCTAGATAACAAAATATTATTTTGATTAGGCTTTTAATTTTCTGAGGACATGAATGTGCAGCCCAGAAAGTGCAAAAGTTTATAGTGATCGACTAAGACTCTATATTAAGCATCTTTTAGCTACAGAAAACTGAATTCAAGCAATGAAATATTATTTTTAATTCTAATGAAATATGGACAGAACTTCTAAACAGTTAGATGTGGAAAATCTACAAATTGTGATTAAATTATTGGGGAAAAAAAGGAAATGGAAAGTAAAACTGTGCTGATATATTTACATAAAAATAAATGTAATTTAAAATTATTATGCTTCATAATGTTGCATCACTAGTATAAATTCTCATGGGCTTTAATAGTGTGGCATTACTCATTTTGGAAATTTAAAAGCATTGCATATCAGTTATGAAGTTTGTTTTAAACAGTTGCTTTAGAAATACTGGGGTGGGGGAGAAAGAAAAAAAAAATCAGACCTCTAATTGCTTTTGTAAGACAAGAAATGGAAAAAATTAGCCCCCCAAAAGTGCATCTTTTATGGGAAGGATTGATTTTGTGTACATATTTGAAAAGATGTTTTGAAAATTTACTGGCATATGAAAGCTCCCTGCCTTGAATTCATTCAGATTAAAGTAGCAACACTTTGTGGTTTTGTCATTGCTATCAATTAAAATATAGAGTATATAGTCAAATATTTTCTTCTGAAGCATTGCTACACCTAAAATTTAAGTCCTTGTCTCTGTAAATCAATTCTGAATATTAGATATCTATGCTTTCTATTCAGTCAGTGGAGAGATTATACATCTTCCCCAAAATTTTCTGCTGTCAGCAGGAATGTTGTGTCTAGACTATGTATTAGGTGTCCCCTCAAAAAAATGAATCTTGGAGATCTTTTCTGAAGATAGTTCTCTAACAAAGTGTGACTCACTAGATTTAAAAGCATAGTGGGAAAGGAGTCACAAACTATTTTTTTGCTTAACAGTTTCCTGTGATTCTCTGTTTTTCAAATAATTTCCAATAATAAAGACAAAAACAGAAACTGAGAACTCCTCAGCACGGATTCAAGTTCCTCTGTCCCTCTTCACAGGAGATCATTACCTTTACAACATCTTAGGATGTCACATTTGCTGAAACAGACAAGAAGCTTCTTTCTTTTATCTGACAAAAAGGAGAAAGTTGACAAGGGGGAAGTTATAGAAACAAGACAGAGGTAACAAAGGGAGACTGTAAAGAGGAAAATGAAATATTCTTTCCTGTCACCAGTAATCTGTCCCTCTCCTCCACAATTAAAACAAAACAAAATGAAAAGAAATGAAATGAAAGGAAAAACTCCTATCCTATTTTTCTTCTGTAAGTGAATAAGGGTTACATTGGTGATGGCAGCAGAATCTGAAGGGAAAGAGGACACAGTGTGAACAACAGTATATTTTTAATGTTTGGGGATTTTTCAAGTGGGATGTCATCCCTTCTTTTTTTGTTAAATGATGTAAAATTATTGCAAAGCCTATTTGGATTCATATGCTTATCCTTATTAGACAGTGTAAGAGAAATTATAATTTAAATAACAAGTCCTCTCATTTATGCATGAGTAATCCTCGGGTCACTGTGGGGGATACGAGAGAGCAAAATGTGAGTGAGTCCATCCCTTGATCAAGACTTCCCAAGATAGTCACATGTTGGTGGAGATGGCTGGTGAGGTGCATTGAGCTGGGACTGGAATAGTTATATAAAAGATACAAATCTGAAGGAGGTCTCTAACCGTTTAGAAGTAGACAAATATTTAATCTATTTATTTTGCCAGTCACTCGGAGTGATCTGCAGGTGCTGCAGGAACCTTCAGTGTGGATGGTGATCACCAAGACCTTCCACAGAATTGCACCCCCCAAAAAAGTGTATAGTTCCCATAACTGGGTTTTCTGAGGGGTAGAAGGTGCTACAGTGGATGTCCTATTTTCTTTACTTATTTTCTACAGGCTATATTTCAGAAAGTTTACCAAATGAACCACTAACTGGTCTTGATCCAAAAGGAGCTTGCCAGCTCCTATGTTCCTATGATACCATGAGGAAACTCTAGTTTTGTGTGGATGACACTTAATAAAGCCTTGTGGATGTGGTCCTGGGCAACTGGTTCTAGGTGTCCCTGCTTGAGCAAGTGGGTTAGACCAGATGACCTCCAGAAGTTTCTTCCAACCTCAACCATTCTGTGATTCTGTGATTATCAAAATAAGAGCAATACATTTCTGTTTGTTGCCTTTATGTAACATGCTGATTTAACTGGCACCTTACAGCGAATGCATGTAGGACAGGATGGTGTAGCAGGAGGCAGATGAAAAATATAATGTAAGAAATATTACTGACAATTTCAGCAATAGTATTTAAATATCTTTAAAAGTAGTTCTTTTTCTATATTTGTTTTCTAATATGGATTATAAGGTTAAAAGCCTTCATGTCTTAAAAAGGGGGCAATTACAGTTCTGTTTTTCTTTAGTTTCTGTATTGGGAACCCTGATATCACCATAGTACAAACACTCCAAAAAAAGGATACCATGCTTTCTGCCTCAAAAGCTCATTGGGCATGTCAGACATTTAACCCTCACCTTTCTAAAGCAGTCTCTTTTTTATGTTAGCTCCAGTGGTACTCCTAAAACAATAATTAAAAAAGATTATCTGTAAAAGCACTAATTTTGTTCTCAATGTTTTACTCTAATGGGATTCTTTATAAAGTATGCTTTGTAGTTATTATTTGCAGGAATGAATCAAAGTTTTAGCAAAAGCTACAATACAGTTCTGTTAGCCAGGGAATTTTCCTGAAAGATTCAGAAGTTCTGTGCTTATGAAGATGGCTATAGGATCCCATTTTAATAAATCATTAGACCTTTAAGATAAAATGATTTGGAAACAAAAATGACATCTTTTGCATCAAGTAATTAAAAAATTGATTAACTGAAAAAATGCATTTATTCATCTGAAGTGTCATATACAATTACATAGGTAAGATAAGTTGCTAACAGCAGGCTGCTTGGTTGTTTTATTACTGAATCCATCATCGGTCAATCAGACTATTAACGACAGGATTTTCTGCACCAGTAAACAACTTCTTTAGAAGAATATTAACATTTACTTATACAAGGAATAGAATAAAAAAAAAAAAAAAGGCAACAAACAAGAATCTATACGGTATTAGTTGCACAAACCCTTTGTACAGAACATATTCTTACTCTCTTCAGATATATCTTTATGTTTCCTTTAGAAAAAAATGTATATATTTAATACCAAGAAATATCGTATATGCTTACCCAGGAGCTATAGCCACTGAACAATCATGCACTATGTACACCAAGTACAGATTAAAAAAAATTCCAGAAAATCCAACCTGCCAGTAAAAACAGATACCTTAAAAAGTAAAAGAACTTAAAAAACTAGGCTTGAACACAGTGCTTTGAATTAAATACATTTTAAAGTGGATTTTTAGTATAAAAGAGGATGGTTTGATATCTTGAAACAGTGCATGGTTGTTGTCTTTCATGGAACAGACACAATGCAAAGCAATAAGATGTCCGATGCCACTCTTGTTGTGAATGAGATTTTGTTACACGGCTTTGGTTTAGCAGCAGTTTAGGATTTATTAATATTTTTGAGATAGATCACAAGATTAGCTTGTATAATTTTAACAGTACTTAATCATCAGCCAATTTAACGGAGTGATTCAATGGAATTTGTTACCATCAAATTTGCAACTTCAAGATTAGAAAATGGCAAGAATCACCTGAAACTTACAGCAGGGTTGCACACCCAGAGGTTAAATCAAATCACACACACGCACAGGCAGATAAAACAGTTCTGAACCACACAGACAGACATCATAGTTCTGAACCTAATCACACACAGACAGGCAAGTAGTTCCGAACCAAACTGAAAATGCACACGCACAGATACAACAGTTCTGAACCAAATTTTACCACCCACACACATACACAGAGGTTAACCTGTGGTTAAAATTTCCCTTTCCTGAGTTTCATGAATTAATCGCTTTTATGTGCCGGCATTCCTCAACGGACGGTCAGTGAACCTCGCAAAATCAGGCCTTTCAGTCCTCGTGAATTGTCGACGGATGAGGTTTCAGCCCTCGCGAAATCTACCCCGAGAGGTGTCTGTCCCAGCTCAGGGCACACACTGGGTCACGCAGCCCGCTGCGGCCCCGGAGAGCTCCAGAGGTCTCCCCTTGGATCGCTGTGTGTATCGTCTCGAGATGATTGGCTTCTGTCGTTATTTTACATTCTGGCCACAATTTGTGCTGAGTCAGCCTGATACACAATTCAGGCAGCAGACGGTCTGGGGTGGCCAGGGGGTGCCTGGCCCCCCAAAGTCGCTGTGCTTGCAACCAAGATAACAGCACAACGGGAGGTTTTCCTGAAGGATGCATGGCTTATCTTAAGATCTCACGGTGGCCCAGCGGGGCTGCACCACCACAACTCTATATATGGTGTAAATACTTAAATTAACTTTAGCTTCTGGGTGTCTCTCAGAAATGTTAGTAGAATATAAAAGGTTATTCTAGAACAAAAATTTTGCTATGTGCTATTCTGGTGGCAGTAAAATAAAAACTGTCAGCATAAAGAGTTTAAAAAAAATCTGAAGGTGACATGATTTTTTTAAATTTCTTTTTTTTTTTTTTCCATGGAAAAGTCCTGGATCCAGTGGAATTCAGAAGTTAACACTTCCCACCTCAAAACCCTTTTCTTTAATTAAAAAAAAATTGAAAAAAATTGGACTGTGATTCTTTGCAATGGAAGTGTATTGAGGGTTGTTTTGGTGCTTTGTGGTTTTTTTAAATAACATTACAATTTTATTTTAAAATTGCAGAGGGATGTGATATAAATAATTATACAATTAACTTGAAAAGACAAGATGCTTAAAAATTCATTTATCTTTTCCAAACTCTATCATCTGGTGCAATAAAAGACACTAGCACTCCACAGAAACATATTTTTATGTCTTTTGACCTGCACAGCTTCACTGGAAAGCATTGTTTATGGAAATGTAGTGCAAGCTGAAAGGAATCAGAGGTGATTAAGAGAAAAATGAAGCTGCAGGCTATTTTCCAGGTTCCTGTGTGCTGTGTGGCCACCAGAGGAAGAACCACAAAAGTAATATTCGGACAGTACCTTGTTTTGATTTGTAGAGTTGTTACTGGAACTGGAATTTTGAATTTACATCTTCAGTCTCAATAGACAGTCTGTTCATGTCCAGATCCTGCATCAAAACATCATAAAGATGTGCACCAGCCCTCCCCAGTAACATTTTTGTTTCCAGGGAAGGGAAACTTCACATAGACAAGGTGGAAAAAAGCCATGGTGTGAGAAGTGCCCACTGCTCAGACTCGTTTAAGTGTTTATCTCACATCAGCTGCACAAATGTCAAAACTTTTATAAAAAAATACACCTTTCCTTTTTCCTAGGAAAAAAGCTAACTTTTCTTTCTTTTAGGTAGAAGAGATCCTTTTATTCTTGACAACTTCTCCCAGCCACTCCTTACAGTCTGTAGGGGCAAGTCCCGGTGTCCCACACTTTCACTGAGGTCTCATTTTTCTTCTTTGCCCACTTGCCCATTGGAGAGAGAAGGAGCTCAAGCCTTGGTCTCATAGCATTGACAATATCACCACACACCACCTGCATACATGTCACAGTAGCATTTTAACATGCATTTTGAGCTGACATTTGATCTAATTTTTGCTTATTCCTAACTTTCGTTTTTGAAACATCATTGACTTCAGAGGGTATCATGCATTTTAACATTGTTATGGACCTCAGCATCGAATCTACTTAGGTCAATCCACTGAACTGCAAACTAATATACAATATAATACACTGAATTTTAACTGTGGAAAAGAATCCCATTCTTAATAAAGCAAATAAAAAGGTCTAATATGAGAAGACTCTGTCATCTTTAATTTACAAGACATGTACTCAGAGATTTTATTGTAAATATTATTTTGCCTAATGCTTACAGAAACTACTACTCAAACATTTTACATACAGTCTCTAATAGAAAGAGGACATTAGAGGTACAAATTCAAGATTTCACATTAAAATTTAAATACATACTCTGTATTATTCTAAATTTAATACAGATAAAATCTTTGTCATCTTGGGAGAGTTTTATAAAAAATTAATATGCTACTTGAATTAGATATTAAAAGCCCATACATTAGTTTACAAACATGGGCATTGGATTTTTACTGGCTTTCTTCTTCAAAGCTGTTGATGAATTAAGCGATCAATAAAGCTGTAGAAAGCTTTAATAATAGTATGACTAGGTTAACAGTTTAAATGCAGAAAATTGAAAATACAAGCAAATCCTGCATCTCCTTCTTACGTACAAGATTGTTGATAATTTTAACTGAGCTGTGCTTTTGCAATCAATGTTTTCAATTTTAAAATGAGTTTGTGTGTGACGTGATCATGTGGCAGTATCAACTTCTGGATAAGATGTGGGAAAAAAAATAGTCCATCAAGCAGCATGTACAATGAAGGCTGATGAATACATTCACTATAAACTCTTTGTCTTTCTCGGTATAGATTTCTCAAAAAAGACCACACAGAGTGTGTCTGCTCTCATATAGCTTGTTCCACACAGAGTTCTGCAAGTGAATTTGGTTTACAGGTGTCTTATTACTACATTTCAGTCTGAAATCACATGGTCATCTGCTCTATTTTCTGGCTATGTACTGATGTGGTAGGACACCATATACAAAAATTCACACTGAAAAAAATTAAAAATCTTAATCCTTAACTCAAGATCAGTTTACCCATTGATTTAGTATACTATGGTGCTAAAAACCACAGCAAAATGAAACCATGTATAAAACCTCAATAATTTAAGATTAAAGCATTTTTACCTGAGAAGAGATAGATACTTACATATATATACATACACATGCACACACATACTCACACATATCTGGTGGAGAAGGTAAGGCTTCTACAATATTGCTGATAGGATCAAGATATGTCTATTAATTTTCCATTTCTGTCACTCTGTAAAACCCCATCAGTCTTCAGGAAACTATATTTTACACCATAGGTTATTCCAGCATGCTGTTACTTGTGTCTGAGACTTCAAATAGCACATATTAATTTTATAATATGTCAAGTGAACATGTTGTCAACACAGGCAGTCCAGCAGAGTACACATAAGTCCATTCACACCAGGAGTCAAATATAGCCAAACAAGACAATTTGAACGTTACCATAGTTTTTCTAATACTCTACTTCACAACAACTGAAATTAAATTTAATCAAAGTCATCTGCGAAGACATTTAAATAAGTCCTTGTTGATATGCATAAAGATATTTGATGTAAAAATTACTTTACTACCTATTGCAAATATGTGGAAATCCTGTTGATTTTATGGTGAAAAACTGTAGTCTTGTTCAGCATTAGCAGGCATATCAACAAACACACTATCAAGTAGTCTATTCAATAAAGCATTGGAATAGCTTTATTTTCATTTCTTGTTGTGCACTTTTACAATGAAATGTACAAACTGAATTCCTTTAATTATTCTCAGATAGTAAATTCTGAGGAACTGCAATCTATCCTATAAGAACGAAAATAAGAAACAAAATTTAGGGATAATTTCTTAGCTGGATAAGAGAGATACGTCTGAAACAACTAGTTGTAAAAAAGCTATTGCAAGGTCATTTGATGCTAAACTGTAAAGAAAGGTTTCCTGGGACTGAGCAGCATTGTTATTACCACAAGCATCATTACTACTGCTAACAACAGAATTATAGGGAGAATAAGGAATATGGATCATATTATTAGAAATATGTATCATATTATCACGTCATGGATCACATTATTATACTTTGAAAACAGGTTATTTTTTTTTATTATTGATGCCTATTTCAATGCCTTATTTCATCACTGGGCACAAGTGATTATGAAACAGCCAAAAAAGACACCAAGGCTTTTATATATTACATACTTGTTCCTTTAAAAAAAAGCTAAATAACATGCCTAGTTTTGTTTGATCTCATTTTTCTCTCACTTCAGGCTAAGATCTACAATATAGATATTTAGTATTTTATGTACTTGCTATCTCATGGTTTTGTTATCATGTCAGAGATTTTAGAATTGTATACCATATTCTTAATATTTGTAATCCTCTCTGATTGCCTTTTATTTAGTGCTCTCCAAATAGCTTTAAAAATGAAAAAACAGCACCACCAGTCAATAATTAGTTGTGTCTTACCGTGTGAAATTCTTTGTTATCATATTCAAACAGATTCAACTGGTAATGGATAAATGGTCACCTTTCATAGAGGCATGCTTTAATACACCACTGCCTCTAAATCAATCTAAAATATTTTAAAATAGCGCATCTACCAAGAGTGCTCTGATGTTATCTGTCTATCCATTTAGACAGAAAGGCTAAATTTATAACACTGCAATGAAACTGATATTTAATAAGTGAATCCAATTCTGTTTTCCAGAAAGGAGTGTTCAAGCAACATTTAATCAGATAGCATTTCCACATAACTCCCCATAAGTTTGAAGTTTTTATTCTTGTGGTGACAACACCATTTAATTCTCTATGCCAGCTCTTGGGATGGGGTAGAGTGTGTGTGTGTGTGTGTGTGTGTGTTCGTTTACCATTTTTATGGAAGGTTATTTTCAATTTTTGAGTAAAGTATAAAGGCAGCAATTAATGTGTCTATGTACAGTTTTGTTAGTGCTAATTCTTGGTTAGGATTACTTCTGGTTTGGAATTCTGAAGCTGAGATCACTTTTTAAGTTGTCGAAGCATTGTTCTCTTACAAGTAAAGAGAAAAACAATTACTCTAGGAACCCAAGCATTTTTGATCTTTCCATTAGCTTTTTGCTACAGTGACTATATGCTGTTAACTGTAATAAAGAGATTCTCAAACTTATGTCATTTCTTAGTCTTTGTGATGCTATTTCTGATTTTATATCTGAGACTATCTTCATCAAACCAAAGAATTGTTTATAAAAAAAGTATGTAGAGATAGCGACTCCAGATCATTCTCAGCTTGGTTAAATAGAAAGTGTCCAAAGAAATTACTCCTTCTTGAGTTCAGAAGTTAGGCAAAGCTCTTATGACTGCTATATAGCCAAGATTTTAACTTTTGTCTAAAGATTTCTAATTAAAGCAAACAAGCAAAACCTATGAAAATAAATAGACATTTGCTGAACTCTGTGAATTTCATGCAGGGTATACTTGCTCAAAATAGAGACATGACTTGTAAGAATTACTGATAAGCAGAATATGAAACAGTTTTATTGTCAAGGAATAGTAATATTGTTGTCATGTTCACATAATCTCTTTTGAATGCTGTGTGTTCAATTGGAGGCACGAACTTTAGAAAAACAGGAGTGCCACAGTAGTATATCCCACATTTCCTTTCTTATTTCTCCTGAACTAGCTTTCTGTCACTTTATCAAATGCTCTACATCCTAATGTTGTTTCTCATTACATTATCCTGTTATCTTACATTTGCTTTGAGAGACTTTACTGTATGAAAAAAAAAAAACCAAAGGACACCTAGGGCTCAGCTTTGAAATTACAACCTCTATGTTATAAGAAGTAAAAGACTGGCCGATTGCTTCAACCATATAGATCTACTAAAGTAATTCTGTCCAGGAAATCAGAGGTCACATGTGCTTCACAGTTGGTAAAATTGCATGTGTCACTAAGCTTATCTAAATTTGCTATAACTTGCTGTGTTTTGTCACCAGAGCTAACAATTATTCTGTTTGAGTGTGTGGGATTGATGACTTGGAGAACAAACTGAACAGTCACAAAAAACCTTAGAAAGCTGAGAGTATAACTTTTGCTGTAAGGCTGGCACTGGAGATCGGGATCTTTTTTTCCCCCTCTTCATGAATTAAATAGGCTCACTATAAGTCTAAGGTAAACAAATAATGCAACAGAAGTATAATAGCTATTTTTGTTCCTTTGCAAATCTCTTCCTAAAAACGTAGGACATTTTATTTGCTCCACTTCTTTAAAATTACAGTCCATCAAAATTAATCAGCTAAACAAATCACAGCAATTCCATACTTGTCAGCTAGTAAGCAGGAAGTGGGCTTATTTATTAAAGCACTAGAGGTGAAAATACCTATTAGTTTTCCTTCTCATGGCACTGACCTCTTGAATGAACAACGATTACCAGTGATTTGTTAAATATGGAGGGTAATTGATAGATTCATGATGAGTAATCTATTATTTCTTCTCATAGCAATTCTCTTGGCAGCAAAACTTTTGGTAAACCAAAATTTTGGAAGTTGAGTTGATACTGCTTTCTGTGAAGCCTTAGTAAACATACTGTATACAATAGAGGTTGACATAGTGTATAATTAGTATTATTTTTTTTCTGCTTTCTCTCTCTCTCATGATGACTGTAGGAAGATCAAAATTGAGAAGTCTACAGAGGCAAGAAAGACCTGCTTTGATGTGGAAAATAATCCAGGGAGGATACAGAAATGGGCACTGGAATGGAAAGAGGCTGCTATAAAAGATCAAAAGAAATAGGCCCCAAAGAGAATTGACTGAACAGTAATTGGATATTTCCTTCTGAAGGGTCTGATTAATCGTAGCAGAAGTATAAATTTACCTTAGAGCTCTTCCCTTGTGAGCTTTACATGTGTACAAACATATTTATATATATGCATAAAGTTATTTCAGATAATTTTAACATCATTCGTGCCATATTGTAAAACTGTTACACTTTAAAAAAAAAAAAAAAGCACTGGATAGATATCATACTACAAAGGTGTCATGTATTGCTTCAAATGGTAGTAACTATAGTAAAAACTTAGACTGTTTAACTAGGTATTAAGTTTATAAGGATTCATATTTCTCCCTCATATATAAGAACTGTTAAAAGACAGAGGGTTGCTATTGCAAATTTATCTTAACTCACGCACAAAAACTAGAGAAATCTAAAATTATGATAGCTGACTATTTTCTTTAATAGTAAAATTAAGTAGAGCTCTACTGAGATCAATGTTTTTGCAGAATTTCAGAATGGGAAAGCTTTGCTGCTCTGAACAGGATCTTTGTAGGATGTAATATAATTACGTACTATAGCAACGTTCTTAACAATGGCAAATTTCCATTTATATTTCTAATTATATCTGCTCTGTGTTTTTAAACACAGATGAAAAAATCAGTTCTGAATAGCAGAATTATTTTCAGAGCCTGAAGTCTCTTTAAATAGCTGCATGTTCCTCTCTCTCTACTTGGAATATAAAATGTTCTATTTTAAAACTGCATCATACCATAATCTGTATTGTCATAAATATTACAGCCCATGTCATGAAGCTTTTGATAATTCTTTGAAAGAAAATGCCTAGGGATGTAGCTTGGTTTCTGTTGCATACATTACCTTAGCTGCATATTAAACAGTTTCCAAAAAGCAATCCAAATTTAACCAAAGTACTACTACACTCAGTTCCATCATTTGCATGCAGTACTGCAGTTAGGAATGACAGCTTTTCTCTCATCACTTACAAATAACTGCATAGTGGTCTTTTAGAGTTTTCTGATCAGATGGCTTTTGTAAGATTATTACCAGAGGTCTACGACAATTATCTTCTCCTTACTTGAGGAAAAAAACAACAACCAAAAAAGGAAGCAAGTTTTCTCTGTGGAAATCAGTGGGAAGTTTGTCCATTCCCTGACTTCTGCAGAGTATCTTATTAGCTTACCTATGAAGTATTTGAGTCTGTTGTGCACTCATCCAAGTAGAACAAAGTCCTGCCTTTCTAGTATGCGTAGGTGTATTCACGAAACAATTAATTTGAAAATTATTTGGATTGTGAAATAAGCAATGACTATTTCAATCATCCATTGATTTGGTTTTGGGGAGTTTTGTTTGTTTTGATATTTCAACACCTTTTGCAGAAAAGTGAGATGACTTTTTAACATAAATTGCCTGATCCTTCCAATGATTGCAGATTATTAGAAGCCGTTATCAATGTATTATATCCTTGACATACATTTACACATGAATCATTTTTTTCTTTGGATACATTTGTTAGTCATGAAAGTTACACAGTTAGAGAAGAAAGAAATCCTGAAGGATGGAGTTGTTTTCATTTCTATGAGTTTCACGTAAACATATTAGTCATCTGGAAGGGCATTTCTCTTTGAACTGACTACAGAGTGGGCCAAGTCAAGTAGTCGTCTAATTTAGGTACATTGGCTAAGTGACCTACCCAAATTTCATAAGAAATTGTTAAGACAGAAGAATTTACAGTCATATCTCCCAAAACTTAATCTAGAAAACTAAGTCATCCTGTCACTATGAAAAGACTATAGTGGAGTTGTATTTAGAGTGGTTGAAAGAAACAAAGAGAGATCATCCATGTTCCTACCTCCTCCTATTTTTCACATTTTCATTTCCTACATCTCTTTTCATCTTATTTGTGACAGACTTTTGCTTACATTTTTCTGAAAAACCTCTAGTGTAAGGGACAGCATGCCTTCTCCAGGCAATTTATTCTGGTAATCTACTTTCTCTACTATTTTAAAAATGTCCTAATGTATAACCTGAACCTTCCTTGTTATAGTTTAAACCCACTGCATCTGATAGTTTGCCATTAACAAGTAGAACAGAATTTTTACCTTTTTTTTTTTTAGCATATATTTATATGTTTTAAGTGCTTTATGATATAAATGTTTGATCTTCTTTTTTCTAACCAATACCAGTTTATACATTCTGTCTTATAAAGTCTTTAAGATTTTTTTGTTCTGTTCATGTTTACTCTGATTGCTCTTAAGTTTATCCACAGTTGATCTGGTAGTATGATGCTTCATGCTGAATACAGGATGTCTGTTTAAATGTAGACTCTGGCCACCGAAGAATTCTAATCTGTACATTTAATGTGCATAGTGCCTCTTCTATGATCTATGTTGTTAACGAAAATACCAAATAGAAACTGGAGTCATGAAAATTCCTCTCCCCAAGAAAAAAACTTTATATTCCGTTCATTTTCACGGTGAACTGTAACTACCTTTTTAATGTGGGGGGGTTGGTTTTTTTTAACAACTTTGCATTCATTCTGAAAAAGTTTCATTGGCGTGATGTTTCCTTTTTTTAATTACATGAATGTTTGGTTCCAAATTCAAAAGCCTTACTAAAAACGCACGGCATCTGTCATCTTGTTATAAACAAAGCCCATTATTCTGTCTTATGCGTGATGTACGTTACTTACTTGAGACGATGAATCCACATTGAAGAATTTGATCAAAACATAAATATGCCATTCCTGAACTAAAACTGGTTTAGATTTGTCTTTACAGCCATAATATAGTTAATTCATACTCTCACTATGAACAACATATAGTTGGAAGTCAGTTCAATTTAACACTTTTCTAGAAAGAAAAAAAGGGTGAAGGTTCTAATTATAACAGCAAAAAAATCACACATGCTGAAAATATTCTTGACTTCCAAAAATTATATACACTAATGTCCACCTTACTTGCACTATACTGCAGTCACTGTATGCTTATAGCTGTAGCTGTTTTAAATTAATTCACAGGAAGAATTTAATGCAAAAATGACTCAGTTGGGTGTTGCTATTCTTTTGGATCTGCTTTTAATAAAGATGCAGTTTTTAAGAAGTTTCATGGTTGGATGCCAACGTTGAGGAAAATCTTAATGGAGAAAATGTAATTCTCTGTACTATTTTTAGTTTCAATGGTAGAATATATTTCTTCTGAATAACATGGAAATGTTTTATTTTTCTTTTTTAAATTACATCAAAACATTTTTTTGTTGTATATGTAATTTAAAACTGTATTTCACGTATATTTGCCCTTCTGCTTCTATTTCTTTTTTGCACTGTATTCTTCAACATCAAGCAAATATCAATTTTACATCATATAATTGGCTATGGTTAGTAAGAAGGGAAATTATTATTTCTTTTTTACAAAGTAATTCCCAGGTATATATCCTGTAAACTTCTTCAGAAAGTGAAAGACCATAATGTAAACTCACTATTATTTTAATTGACTGCACTTGAGTTTAAGGCTATGAAATACAGAATAAGCATATTTTCTCTTCTCTGCTTTTGGAGGGCTTGTTTTGTTTTGGTTTTGGTTTGGGTTTTTTGTTTGTTTGTTTTTACATTATTTATGAATATTTTAGTACATTAAACCTTTCTTTGATTTTTTTTTCCCATTCTAAAATAACTAGGGGAATATTCTCTACCTGGATACTCTTTCAGACATGGCATGCTATAAACTCTGTGTTAGAATATCTTTGCCTTTCTCTTTTAAATTTTCCTCTTTATTCTTCTGATCATTCTTTTTTTTTTTTCATCTTTCCTTGTTTACCTTTGGTATTTTTTCTATATTCTTTTATTAACTGGAGTTTATTCCTCACAATGTAAGGTTGAGGATTTGTTATTTTTAATAAAGCATCATCTTTAACTAACTTTGAAGAAATTAGCTGGCTGGAATTTTTAAAGTTTATTCTGACATAGTGAATCATGTAGTATTCATAGGATGTTTCAAAAATGAGTATAAATCAGTAGCAAAATCAAAGCACGAAAAAAACCTCACAAAGATAGGTAAGAACTAGCATTATGAAAGAAGTTTAAGGATATTCTATAATCTCAGTCTAGTATCTGGGGAAGTAAAAGCAGAATATTTTGCAATTTGCTAGGCCTCTAGCAAAAAGACCCTACATAGCTACAATAATTTAATATCCTCATCTATTTCAACTGAAGCAAGAGCAGGCATTTATCCTTGATGCTAAGCAAATACTGATGTATTCTTTCTTCCAAATAACCTACTTATTTCTTGCAGTAATTAAAAAAGAAAAGAAACTTGAATAATTACTTACCAGGTATTATTTGACAGAATCCAGTTAAACAGTGAAAAACAAAAGCATGATGCACTGACTTACTTCAACCAAAAGCCTTTAACTAACTGAAAAAGCACATTTTTTTCTGATATAAGCTGTTAAAATTAACTAGGTTAATGTACAGCCCAACTATCTGGTAGATACTTTGTCAAATCCAAACTTAATATAGCTATTACTTCCTGGAATTTATTTAATTCTTACATCACCATTGAGCTGAAAAAAAAATAAATAAATGTGGAAATAAATATCTGGAAAGTAAACTGGGATCCAGTATTGTTTAATGGGGATACAGGTCTGGACTTTCTCAGTGCCTATTGACAGACTATAATAGTGGTAAATTTTTCCCCATCAAAAAAAATATGCAAAATTAAGAGCATGACATTTGCTTGGAATAGTATAATATATTTTACTTAAACAACAATTCCTGAAAAATATGTCTATTTTGTTGGCACTATTGAAGCTTTAAGATGTTGGCACCTTAGGAAATCATGCCAGTTTTTCCACTGAGCTACACACTTTACTGTTGTTTTTGTAATAGTTCTGATCCTGCCTGACCTTGCCTAGACAGGTCTGTAGAGTGTATTTATTTTATGCCATTAGGTATTTTATTAGCATTTTCTGAGTTGCCTGGGCGTAATTGGAAATGCCTATACAATGACATTGTTCAGCTAGTAGGTTAAATCCTGTAAGCGCAAGTTTCTGAACCTAGACTATTTGGTATTGCCTTGCCCCAATAAGCAGCTATTAGTGCAGTGCTTTGTTGTTGTGATGTTTAAAGCCTCCAAGAACTTAAACTACTTGTTCAGCACTAATTCAGGGATACCTAGAACAGAGATCTCTACTCACACAGGTGTTTCCATTCACTTTTAAAGAATTTTTATTGATTGACAACTGCAACTTCCTAACTTGTTTACACTTGCTTAATAAAAGAAATATAGTCCCTTGAAACTAATTCTCTCCAGCTGTCTCTGGATACGGGTATTATTAGCTGATTTGCACAGGCATCCAGAGAGTTTCTCATGAATATCTGCAATTGTTATTGAGCTTAGGTTTTCCTTCTGCCAAGAGATTTTTGGGTATATCTAGAGGAACTAGAAAACATACCCTAACTTTCAGAAGATAGCCTGCTAACACGGGCTTGCCATTTGGTCCTTCCTTTCAACTCACACGTGTGGCTTTGCTACTGACAGAGATGAAAGTGTGTGACTGAGGAGGAGAATAGGAGAAAAAAGGTAGATCTGAGATGTGTTCATGTCTTGTCCTACTATGGGACTGGGCTGTAACTAGGATGCACCTCTGGATCTTAGAGGACTACTTAGTTAAGAGGAGCACCTGGATCCTAACCTAGACAACCGGTAACAAACTGGGGGATATAATAGCAGAAGAGGTTGCTGAAGTCCAATATTGTGTGAATTGCCTGTTCTGCTTAGAGATCTGTGGTGTGACAGAAGGACGAGAGCAGGAGGTGTAACTAATGCAGTGTTGCAGAAACTTTATAGTTTCATGGCAGATAGGACAAGAGGAAATGGCCTCAAGTTGAGGCAAGGGAGATTTAGGTTAGATATTAGGAAAAATTTTTTTACTGAGAGGGTTGTCAAACATTGGAATGGGCTGCCCAGGGAAGTGGTTGATTCACCATCCCTGGAGGTATTGAAAAAGCGAGTGGATAGGGTACTCCAGGGCATGGTTTAGGGGGCATGGTTAATGGTTGGACTTGATGATCTTGAAGGTCTTTTCCAACTGAAATGATTCTATGATTCTATGATTCTATGATTCTATGATTCATTGGGACTGCAGTTTGTCTCTGTAACAGTACACCTTGTAACAGTGCCCACAAAGAGCCAGACGATTTTAAATTCTGACTAATTTAAAGACACCAGTATGATTAGAGTGCAAAGAAATAACTACTTTAAAAATAAAGGGAAAAAAGTGTGATAGACTAGGGAAAGAAGGTAGCTATAGATAAGAATTTGTTTTGTGCTTGATCTGTTCAAAACAAGTTGCCCCCTCAGGTAAATTGAATAAATACATATCCCGTATGGTCACTCCCCAGATATTATGAACTGCATTCTTGCAATATCCTGAACACAAATGTACTTAAGGTTTTGAGAGGTAATATTCTTTGCGAGTATTACAATAATAAAACAATTAAAAAATGTGAAAAAATAACTTTTTTTGTCATTGCATTCTCTTACTTTTTTCTCTTCTTTTACTTATTTTGCTGAAGCTTGATCATACACTTACAAAACCTTAACTTCAGTAAACAGATTCTGAGTCAAGAAATATATAATTTATCAAGAATAGCTCTTTCCAGCGAATATTTTTCTAACTTTCACTTCATTCAGGCAGTCCACCTCTCAGTCTGTTGAATTTATGTCTATATTTTAGTGGTTTTGCTTAGTATTCCTCCAAGAATTGTGTCATTTGCTTGCTTACTATAGTCACAGTAATACCCAGGGAAGTTTCTGTGGTGTCTTACCTAATTTTATATCAGGCTTGAATCTTACCATTCTGCTAGTAAAGAAATATTTCTTTTAAAAAAGAGTATGTCAATCTGATGCTGAAGAAATTTATGAAGAGGCAACTAATCTAGATTTGGAAACTGATCATATAGTAACTATGAGAATATTTTCTTTTGACAACTGTTACGGACTGAATGCCTTCTCATAGATTCAGCTCACTAACAAGTACATAAGCTTGATTTTAATAAAATTAATAAGTTTAATTAAATGTCAGAATTCAGATGTGTAGTTTCAATCTTTGCTTCACAAATCACATTTCCACGTACTTATTTACTACTAACACTGGCTCTTAAATCATACTACAGTTCACTGTATTCATCTGTTTTACCATTTATTACTTAGCCCAAAGCTTTCTTTTCAGTGAAGTGAGGGCAGTGCTATCAGGAATGAGTTATATTAAAATTCCAGGTGGAGGGGAAAATACTAGTGCTATAATATATATAATACATTGATCTAATCACAGATTTCATGTCAATGCACCACCTTCACATTTTTACATTTTCTAGTGAGATGTTCAGTCTCTTGACTGGGCAAGACATTTGCTTCTTCCCATTTCTAGTTCTTTCTTCTTATAGCAGGGACATAATACTTTATTTCTGTGAACCTTTCTCAGTTTATATCGTATTCTCTTCAGTGCAGACCTGACCTCCTTTTATACAGTATTTTCATAGACTAGACCAACTGTCTTCCTTTTTCTGTATTTGAAACATTGTAGGTTGGAGAAACATGAGTGAAATCATCAAGCTTAATTGCCACACGTCGAAAGTACTTGCTGTGTGACATAAGGCAGCTGTAGTGAGGCACCAGCTACCTCACGCAGGGTCTCTGAAACCCTTGTCAGCAATTTTCAGTGTACCCTGTTCTTTCATTTGAATCAACTTTTCTGAGCTACACTTTATTTGTAGTTATTTCATATTATCATATGTATCAAATGTATCACATTAGGCATATACATTATAATCTAATGGTCTTTAGGAAAAAAAGTTGTAGTAGATTAATGAAGCATTTAGTTGTTTAAAAAGAGTTATATAGATGTTTACTGTAACTTTCAAATATGGAAAATTGAACTCACATCTTCAAAGAAATTCAGTTATCTGAATATCTCTATAAATCTACCTCCTTTTATCTTTATAGAAACATATAAAATGATTAGCACATTTGGAGAGCTATTTAAGAGTTTGCATTTCCCTGAGCTCCAACACCCTAAAGATAAAGGACAGCTAATACCAGCTAGACACAGTCTAGAGTAAACCTTACCATGCATTTACATTCCCCCAAAATATAAATAAATTCAGGTCTAATTCTGATTGTGATATATTCTTTTCTCTAATTAATCCTTTAAAATGGTCACTCGCTGCCTAAAAAGCAAGGTACACATCTTACAATGTTTTCTGTGTAAACTTCATGTTCTTAGTGTCATATGGAGGAAGGAACTTAAACATATTCCACTATTTGGAATATACTTATTCAAGGAGGCATCATTCCTCTCACTCCCATTCAACTTCCTCTGTTTTTGATCTTATCTTTAGATAACCCCTTTACTTATGTGACCCAGGACACTTTTTTCCTCTTTTTCTTTTTCTTTCTTTTTTTTTTTTTCTTCTCCAAATAAAGCATTCATTGTCCCTAGAAGATTATCCATTTAAGAATTCTGATGTGTAAATCCTATAGCAGTACACAACTGGTAAGACTACAAGGATCTGTTTAGCTGCATCATTCTGCATAGTAAAGTGCATAAATTGTTTCAAAAGTTAGTACCCCCTCAAGCACGGATACCCTTGGGAGATGGGGTGAAAGAAGAGAGAAATGTCTAGAGAAGGTCACTCACTGATATTACTTCATGCAGCATGAATGCTTCTGGATCACTTGACATGCACTTGACATTTTCCTAATTATATAGGGTAAAAGTTTATAAAAAAGGTGAAAAGGAGGCCAGGGAACTATCCGCCTGTGTTTAAAAATTGTTAATTATTTAATTATATGGCAAAAATAGAAAGTATGAAAATTATTTTGTCTACACAAAATTAAAAGACTCATTCAAGAATGTTTTATATTTATTTTGTTCTATCACAACCCATTTGGTATTTAAACAGAACTAATTTCCAGTGATTTTTTTTTTTACTAAGTCATTTGATACCAGCAGTTACTTTCACTACTTACTACATTTCACTCATGTACCCAGCACAAGAAAAGAGCATGTTGAAGTCCAAGAGATTTTTTTAATTTTTTTTTGTTGTTGTTGTTGGGTTGGACTTTTTGGTAACAGGCTTTTTCTTGTACCAGTTATGTAGCTGTTGCTTTTCAACTTACTTCTAAAGATCTTAAATTAAAGGAATTCACAATGCTTCACAGTAAGCAAAATCAAGGCATTCTTTCAAATCCGATTTCAGACTATACCCTGAACACAGTTGGTTTGGTTTGGGGGTCTTTTGGTTGGTTTTGTTTGGTCTTTTTTTTTTGGTTGTTTTTTTTTTTTTTAATAAAGTCAATAAACACTAAAGAATTTTATTCTCACCCAGCATTCTTGAGTGCCTTGTTGAAAACAAGGGGTGTTATGCAAAGCATAAAGATTAGATGTCTAGCCTACTTCAAGCAGAGTATTGCCCAAGTAGTATGAAGTTTAATGTAGGTTCCCAGATACTGCAGAGAGAAGGGATACAGATAGGAATAGAGGGCTGGATCCTGGCATCTCTAAAGGCAAAGAACGATTGAGATGACACATCAGAGATCTCACTCATACTTGCTTCAGTGGACTTGATTTGTTATGAGAATGTACTTTTAAAGAGTGTATCTTAATGGAAATACTGATGCTAAAATATTATTTTCATCTATGATCAATAAATAGATGAGTGCTAGTTGTTTGATTTTTAAAAATTTTATTTTTGCATGTGTGTTATATTTGGAACAGGTCTTTACCTGTTTCCAAAATTCTTCTGCGTTTCCCACCCCCAACCCTTTTTAGTATTACATTTCCAGAAATTAAAAAAAAAGTCAATCTATATGTTCTGGCAAATAAAATGTTGATCTTCTCAAAATACTATAAACATAGTTTCTGGCATTTATATGATATGGTAGCAATGAACAAGAGACAATGATCACCGATTGTGATCAAATCAGCAATCATATTTTTGTGTACTTGGTCCTCAGACATTATTTCCCTTCCTGCTAGACTTAAAAACTCAGTATTACTTATTATCGGGCTTTTACATATACAAAGTGGAAGAATAATATCTTGGATATCAGGTATCACCACAAATGTAAGAAAATGCACCAGAGTAAAGACACAACAGTAAAGACAAAACTCTGAAATGCTTGCAAATATCCTAACCTTTGCTGCTGTTCCCTAGTCCTGAGCAACGTTTCATCCATACACTGTTATTTATACATGTATCTGCCCAGACAAGAAACATTAGAACAGCCTTCCTTCCAAAAGGCATATTCATCAGAATAAAATTATGAACAACCAATCCTACATTAATCAGGTGATGACTCCAGATGAGTCGTGGTTCATACTGTTCACGCTTTTATGAAAAACATTTGAATCACTACAGCTTTGCCTTTTTCCCTGTGAAAGAACAGAAGAAAAAAAAAAAAAAAGATATCTGTTTCTAATACTAAAGTTCTACTTTAGGGATGAAGATTAGTAGCTTTTCCCAAAGACAAATTCAATTCCAAACTTACTTCTGGTTCTCATCCCATGTCTAAAAAAACTCATAGGTAAATATACTGAGATTTTTGCCAGCAGTATGTGTTAATTAATAATAAAGTCAGTTGTCTGCTTAGACTAAGCAGAGATTAAAAAAACAAAGAGAAAGAGAGGAAGAGAGAAAAAAAGAATTAATGACACTGGAGTCAGGTTATATTTCAGTGCTTATATCATTTTAATCTTCAGTAAATTTGGGCACCTTTTTTTTTTTTTTAATAGTCCTTTTCACAAAAGTGTGAGTGAAGAGCTACGTGAGAACGAAGTTGATACAGGAAAAAGCTAGTATAATATGTCTGTGAATATATTTAGGATGGAAAATAAAGGAATATAATAACTGTAAAAATAGATTTAAAAGTATAATTTTAAAATTATATTTGAGAAATTTATGAATAAATTATGATTGTCTATGCTTCTAAGGGACTGGGCTGGATGATCCAAGAGGTGTAATGTTTGAAGAACTTAACATCACAAGTAACAAGAGGTACTTCCACTATCAAAATTCTTTGATATAAAAGTAGTGTATTAATGCTTCAGTTCAACAAGACACTACAGAATGAATTAAAGTATATGCAAATAGTGCTAGTAATGGGATGATTTTTTGTGCTTATTTCTACAGGGCAAAAAGGGCAGCTGAGTCTTTAATAGATAATAAGCTATAGATACAGTATATGGTATTCAGAAAGTCTGTATGATACATTAACTAGGGATTCTACCTCTAGAAGAGTTACTTCATCACTAGTATCACTAGAAGAGAATTTACACAAAGAAAAACAATAAAAAGTAAATAAAAGGTGGAGATCCTTAACTTTTGGTACTTTTGTTACCTATCCCATTTTGGATTAACATGATATAAAAAGTTCTAAACAAAGAAGAAAACTCTGCACTAACTTCAGAAATACAGCAAAATATGACCAAAATATCAGCGATAATACACCATATTAAAATATGTGCTCATAGCTTTGAATTTGCTTGTGATGGCTTTAAACACAGTAAGCAATCAGTATTTGATTTTCAGGACCTGCATTCCTTTTACAATAAAAACAGTGATTAAATTGAAATTATTTTATGTGGTGAGGCTGAAATGAATTGTCTGCATGAATCAATAACAGCTTTTTTCATCAAACGCAAGTTTAAAAGATCAAGGTAAGCGTCATTTGTCTTGCTTAGAGCTGAGCACTGCTTGCTGTTGTATCTTTAATAAAAGATTCTAAAGTGTTTATCTCTGGACAGCATAGTTTGGTCCTGGAAAATTATTCCATATGAAAAAAAAAAAATTAGTGAGATGCCATGTTTTTTATAACTGTTAATGGAACCCTGAAAGACTCTAGGCACCAGTTCCCCTTCCGACTATGTGGCTACCCAAGGGGCATGCTCTGGCACTGTACTCTAGAAGGGCTGACAATGGGCTGCCTTATCAAGAGATAGGGATGTATCCAAAAAAAATCAGTTAAGATGAAATCTATTGACTTAGATACATTTCTTCTTGCTTTAGCTTTTGTACTACAGAATCTCAAAGCCAAATGCAATGTTTTGGGCTTTTTTAAAAAAAATCTGTGAACTTGAATCCCTGAGCAGGCTTTCAGTTCTCCTGTCATTGATGGGTAAGTTCTGGAGTACAGCTGGTCAAAAAGTCATCTGACGGATTATTTTCTGTTACTGAATTGTCAAATATATCTACTCACCATTCCACAAAGCCTGTCCTACTGCAAATTTTAATTCCCAAATCAGGTTTTCCAAATTACAATATTAGGCACTGGTTTCTAAGTGGGCATGGTCATTAAAGCAATAAGGGAGAAACAAGTAATCTATGTTGAATAAGAAACAGTGGATATGTACAAAGTTTCATTTTTCAGTCATTTTTGTGGAGAATTTGAATAAAATTTTTGTTTTTCTGCTGCTGATGACAGTTGGCCTGCATCACTTCTTTTTTTAAGAATTCTTCTAGTAAAAGTTAATTAGACTGCAGAAGGTAGGGCGAGATCTATTTAGGTTCCATTTCAATGTACCAAAGCTATAGGATGTATTGATATACAAAATAAATTTTACTAGTCATTAAAACTTTTTTTTTGAAGAAAATTTGTCTACTCTGCTGAATTTAAAATATGACATAATGACCAAACATAATGGACAGGGACAGAAAAAGTAACCATGGAAAATATTTTAATTGTCCAAAGAAGGACATTGGATAATTTTGTACATATTTTGTTAATACCCATAGAAATAGGACTACTGATAAAGCACCTCCATGCTCTTATAATATTGTGTATATAAACATTTTTAAAATGTCATGCCCTATTTTACATATGCCAACAAAATAGAATGTTCCCCCTTTTTCCACGGAATTGATAAATCCCATTATATTTTGCCAAGTGCCTGTAATAGGTTTTTTTAATCAAACTCTTAAGAGTAAAAGGTTTGTTTTATACTTACGCTTTCCAGCTCAGATATAGAATATTAACTGTAGCTGAACTGTGTCCTGACTAAACTTGGCACATGTGAAGCCATTTTGCATTATGTCTGAAGCATGTTCATCCTGTTCTGTGACTACCAAGGACTGCCTCACTTATTTCTGCCTGCACACCAGTGTGCATGTACATGATATACTAATCTTTTTTAATCTTGTCCTTCCCCCATTTTTGACTCATAACTCATAAAAGCTATCAATTGCCAATACTATCTTTGTGATGTCAAGTCCTGACTGTTTCTTCCCATTCTTCTGTCATGTACCACTCTGCATAAATACTTTTTTGTTGGTATTAATACATCAGTTTACCTTAATACAAGACAGTACTGTACCTGCAGAGTTTTTTCTTGATTCAGAAAATAATGTGACAGAAGAAGGCAATAGACAAAGCCTGTTATGAAGGCTAGACATGTAGCTAGAACAGATTATCACGTTTGTGACAGAATTTGCGGGCTCCTACTTTTCTTTGTGTTAGCTAATACTGAATTTTAGAGATAAAATGTAAAGTAGTAATAAGAACACCATCAATAAAATCTGTCACTAAATTCGGTGGAAAAAAGTCCCTATCACATCAGCAGGATGAGGCCCACTGGTGTACCTTTTGAATTTTCTGGACACAACTTTGGCCGGTCCAACTTCACATGATATTTACTATTTCTCACCTCTGTCCATTTTTACTCAGAAACCTTACTTTTCACCTTCCTCTGTCTTTTCTATTAAATGGATAAGTGTGACCGTTATCTCCATATCCTCCTGGTCTTTTGTCCTCTACACTGTGTAGCATGACTGAAGTCTCCCATCAATCATAGTTGCATAGAGGCTATGCCTTCACCCCTACTCTATTTGTACACAATTTCTATTATACTCTGAGTTCAGTTACTCAGTTAAGAACTTAATCCAAAATATGTCATATCCTAATCTTTTATTCCAAAATATTTTATACGTTGTTATGTACCATGAGATGTACTGAAGTCTAAGTCAATTATATATACTGCTTCGCTATTGTCAGGTCTCATTGTCATTTCCCTGTGAAAATTAATCAAATTAGTGATGCATGACCATCTTCTTATTAATCATATCTGACAGGCTAGCAAACCCTGCCCATGCTGCACCTGGACAAATGGTCTTTGTCTTTTTAAAACATGATGAAAAAATAAAATTCAGAACTCTCTTCTTACCACCACCCTAGAATCTTTTTGTTCACCTGACAGTACTATAGATGTGTAAAGCTACCATATCTCAGAAGCAATACCTCAGCTATCAGAATATGTTTTTCAGCAATGGAGTAACTAATATCTGTGTCATCTGTTAAGGTACCCAAGTGCTTTAAGTGAAAATGACTTTTTTGCTTTATTTTATCAGCTTTCCATCAAAAGTGGTACAATTATTCCTAACGATTTTTTCAGTTTTCATCTATGGTGAATTACTGGTTTCATTAATTCTTCCTCCCTCTGGGAAAAAATGTACCTGTTTTCTTGAGATCACCTAATAAGAATCATGACAGAGAAGTTATTTTAAGACACCTTGGTTTCTCACAGTGTAATATTCACCATATAGAAGTCCTGAAAAAGTTCTTTTTTTCCAATAAGGACTCAAATGAAAATTAAGTGATAAGTAGTCTGTGTGTTGTGTAACCATGTAGCCCTGTAATACAGTATTGTCACTGCTAGTGACAGGCCATAGGTGTTGTACTGAATTTGCAAGGCCTCAGGACTGAGTCTTGTCAGGTTTGCTCTGTCTGAACTTTTCTTGATCTGCCTGCAGCTTTGTTTTACTTGGTGTAGGTGTGACACTAATTTCTCTACTTGACGAGGTATCTTTGGCTTATTTGTTTTATTTTTGTTTATCTTCATGTGGTACAACCGCAGTTTTACAGCAGTAATACACATTTATTCTGTGAGTGATAATTACAGCTCTCAACACAGTGATGTAGTATGCAGAAATACTGTCCTGGTACGTACAATAGGAAAGGCCTTGAGAAGCTGAGACACAGAGTGCAGGGAGTACAGTCATAGAGTGATAAAACATGGGGCATAGGTCTGGCACTGGAAAGCCCACAGGTAAAAGTAATTCATAAAGGTTCAGCTAAAGAAATGTAGATGAAGGTGGAAAAAACTGGGTTTAGGGGTAACAAAGAAAAGGAAGAAATAGTATCTAACATATGCAAAAGACAGATGTAACATGGAGCTGCAGGCCAATGAAGAAAAAGCAAAGATGTAAAAGTCTGTTAGCAAACATTTAAAAGTGACACCAAGTTGATTCTGAAGTGCAGAAGAAATCACGTACATCAACATGATATATCTTCTGATGAAAAACTCCAGAAGCATGGTGTTTCCCTCTCCAGCAGCTGAAACTACTGGCTTTAAGACCTGGAAGAGCAATGGAAGGGTGAGCATAACCTCAAGAAAAGGAATAGTAAGTATAAATATGTAAGTTACAATTTTAATTGTATGATTACTGTTATTGAGACCTTCTCTGTAGGGAAATATTCTAAGTATTACTATCCACCCTTTTTCTGTAATAATTAGATCTAGACTGATAATGATTTTTCAATTAGGCTTTTAAGCTTTAAATAATAATAACCATGAATTCTTGGCTTTATATATAAAATGTGTTTCCTGTTTGAGCACAAAAAAGATTCTGAGAACAGTTGGCTTTTTATGGAGGTAATCTTTATGAACAAATTGGTTTCTCTAGTGAAAACTACATTTCACTAAAACCAAAGCACATTTAAATTTTTAAGTACCCTGCATATATCTTCCTGTCTTGTGTTTCAAATAGAAATCTGATTTTCTCAATAATTACTTGGGGGAAAATAAAGGAAAAATGTTATTACCATTATTATTTCCCAAACAGCCACTTCCCACTTGTGTTTTGGAGAAATCAATGATGCTGGCAACAATCTGGTTTAACATATCCCAAGGTATCAGTGCATTTTAAACATGATATCTCCTTACATATTTTAAAGATGCCTGTTAACATTGCTATTAATTAATAATAGCAGTTGTTAATAATAAAAAGAAAATATTTCCTTTAATGCTTCTTATATGCATCTCAAAAATGATGTTTTAGATAATGGTACTTTGGAACATGCTAAAAAATAATTTGTTCTATTAAAATTTCAATTAAAATAGCACTACTCTTTTGGTAGTATATTTACCAGCCCTAGCTGGACTCAAACCTTTTTCATGAACTAAAATGTTTTGCTGTGGGACCTATGTCCCGTCTGCATGGCAGCTCAGGTAACTGGCCTGAAAGACAGAGTGACTGGAAGAACCCAGCTATCTGTTCAGGCTGCAGCCGTAAGTGTGTGCGCAGGTAATAGTAGCAATTTCAATGACATTTGCTAATAGCACAAAGCCAGTTTATATTCTTCTAAAGCCATTAGCCCTAAAAGCCTGATAGATCCTCTAGCTGTTAATCAACCCAGAATAAAGTACATCATCTTTCCAGGGAAGACAGCAAGTCTGCAGACAGCCTCTCTGGAAGAATGTTATCTAAGGAAGCTGCCGCATTAGTACGTACAGCAACCAGAGAGGTTCATGTAACATTCTTTCTTTTTGGCTATCTCTGAGGGTTTTAAAAAAGACAAAACTGATGACCTGTTGAGCTTGTGTTTGCATGCCACCACTGAACAGAAAAAGAGGTTGAATAATTACAAACAGACTAAGTATTTCAGAAAACGGAAGACTAAGAGAAGTTCTAGTAAATGTCCCTCATGGAAGGTGAACAAAAATTAAGAGGAAAACTTTACTTTTTTATGGCCTTATTTTTCATTGAGAGACAGAAATCTCTTATAATACTAGCTGAGGAATTATTGAAAAGTATCGTAAAAAAGTCTTTTTATTCTCTAGTATGCAAAGCAAATATCCTAAGAACACAGTAATAGTTTGTGTGTGTTTGCGTTTGGGGGGTACAATTGCAGTTTTCTAAGGAGGAAATAGGTTGATCTTTTGTCAGACAAGCCTGCAGAACCAGAATTTAGACTGATTGTTCCATATTAAATTCTGCCTATATAACAATAGATACAAATTTAAAATTGGAATTTCTAACATCCAGTACAAAAAAAAAGGTTTAAAATAAAAATAATCTCTTTCCCCAGTCTTCAACTTTGAACTGCACATGACTTTTAAGCATATTATGATTTTAATCTAGTCTTAATACTATAATTATTTACCATTTTTATTCTACATCTGTTTTCACTGTGCCTGGGATCAATGCTATTAGAGATTTATTGGTGCAGCTGGCCAAAAACTCTGCCTCCATGAATATGCTCTATAAGGAAAAGCAAAGAAACAAAAGGGAAGAAAGACAAAACTAACAAAGTTAAGAATTTGTGAAATCGTAGTTATTAATGAAGAGTATGTAAATTAATTCCTTTTAAAAAGAGTGAAAATCAAACACTATAATTTGTGTTTCCTTTATTATTCCAAGTATAAATTTATCCATCACTTCATCCACAAATCTCTTCTCACCTTTTTCCAGTCAGTAACATATCCTCTAGCTCTGCTTCCTTAACCTGTGCTCCTCTCTGTGACCCTTGTCTTTCATGCAAAAAGAAGCACAATCAGTGCCTCATGTTCACATCAGTTATTCAAAATCTTAGAACTAATTCTACTCTTCTGCCAGTCTAGCATATGACCTGTTGTTTTGGTTAATTATTTCCTAATAAGGTTCAGCTGGTTTTATATTAATTCTGAGTGAAAGACTGCTATTATACTGATTAGACTCAAATTTAGGATGTCTAAGCTGCCTTCCCCAATATAATAATGCAAGATAGTAAAATGTAATTGTTGTCATTATCTGTTATTGCTAACTTTTTTAATCACCCTCAGCTCTTTGGGTAGATCTGGTAGGACCAGTGCTATTACAGGTTTTGAAATCACGTAAGTAGATCTACTTACAGTAGTTCTAATTCTGGATATGTCTGTTACTCAGATTGACACAACTGAACTGTTTTCTGAACCAGAAAGCAAAGTGCCAGCTCCATACTAAGAATTCTGAACACATATGGCTGAGCCCAAAATAAAAAGTCCCACTAAGAGGCTTAGCATATCAGTTGAAGCAAAATGCCAGTCTTTGTGGGGTGGAGCTACCTCATGTCTGCCTTGCTCAGTGATGTCCATCTGAGAAAGATCAAGTGAACAAACCTTTAACAGAGAATTCAAATGAAAATTTGGGGCTTAAGTTAAGATCTCTGGACCATTCTCTCTTTCAGAGAGACCATGACTTTAATTACTTGTGAGGCCTGTGTAGGAAGCACTTTAAAAATTAATGCGTTTTGACAATATTATGAATGGTTGCAGAAATTAGGCTGTTGGCATTTTGCCAAATGAATATTACAGGAAGCCTGAAGGCAAAGATGCATACCAGAATTAGCGGAGGAAGGGAACTGTCAAGACTGACATAAATGCCTTATGGATTGTTCCTAGATAGTTTCTTGATTGTTATGAATATTGAGACTGTACAATAACTGTCTTTCAGGTCAGTAATCTGTAAGGTTATTATTTTCAGTTTTAAAGCATATTTTCATAGCCACTATTTCTATTAATTTTCTCTCATACTATTAGACATTAAAGTGATGCTGCTCCTCCAGCCCACAAAGTGATATTACCATACCTTCTCGAGAAAGAAAACACCAGCTCTATTCCAAATGTGCCAGAGATTCCAGCTACTTTATAGCCAGAAAAGAAAACGATGCAGTGCATAGGCTCATGAAGTCTGCCCAAGTGCAAAATATAAAATTTTTTTTTTCTTTTTTAAAAGGACAGCTGACAAAATTCTTTTATACTACCTACCTCATTCTATCTGGATTTTATTCCTGATCCTAAAAATACTCCAACATTTTTAAATAAGATTCTTCTCCTGTCAGTATTCATATTGTTGCTGAAAAATCTGAAGACAAAGACATCTCACTGCTTTTCCAATTTTATTAGTCTCTATAGCCTGCAAAGTTATGCTGATGCTTTCTACAAGATAAATATTTCTCTGGGAGCAATTAATTAGAAAGAAGGTAGCAAGTTAGGTGAGTCAGGGTTTGTTTGTATGCCATCAAGGGCAACCAATTTGCTGCACAGGAAAGATTATGTGACATTCCTTAGAAGATAGGCACCGTCTTTTTTTCCCACCCACACACATAAAAAGAACTCCAGGACTCTGTGCCCAGCCAAGAGTTAGAAATGAGGACACTGCTGTTCTGCGTTCAACAGAGAGCAAAGCTCAGCAATAGAAACAGTGTTGAGAGTAGAATTAAACACATTTAGAGATTCATATTGTGTGTGTTTTTTTCCTTGGATTACAATGTGCTGTACTAGAATAAAATACCTGATGGAAGCAAGGAAATATCTGATTTTTCAATAGAGGGCATGGTACTGGAGGTGAACAACAGAGTAGAAAAAAAAAAAAAATCTCAATTTAAAATATTATTTAAAATCCACTTGTCTGATAAAAAGAATTGGCATAATTCTGCTTTGTTACTTTATCATATTTATTATTTTAAGTACTTTTCATCTATACAAATTAGTTTCTGAACTCCTTAGAGGAAAGCCATATCTCACTTTAAGTTCAGGAATTATCTTGTATTCTGAGATAGTATATGCACAACTAAAACTAATATGTAAGGACAACAATAGTAAATAAAACACATTCAAGATGAGATTTCATTTCTCCAGGCACAAAGTGGGATTTTGTATTCCTTCATCCATTAATTTAAATTCTGCTCATGCAGAGTACAATAATTTGTTTCTTCTTTTCCCGTGTCTCAACAGGAATGTAATTTACCATTATAGTTGAACTTCAATACTACATTCTGGTAAGAGATGGGCATTGATACGTAGGGTGATACCTCTGAATCTGCAGACTCAGAAAGTTCAGAATGTGTTTATCAAAGCTATCTTTGCAGTCTGAAGGGATAGAAACTATATTCTTAAAGGAAATCAGAGACAATGCAATCTGTATGAATATCCTAATCTTGTCTTTCCTGGAACACACAAGATCACTGTCATTGCCTGTGGCTGATGAAACATAGACCTTAGTTAGAGAAGAGGATTTTGTCCTTCACCCACATAATCTTTGAGGATACGTAGGTCAATACTTTTTTTCTGGAAGGGAAGTGTATATCTGGTAGATGTAGAAACTACCCTGTAAAGGCAGAGTCTTCTTTCTTTGATTACCAAGCTGGTGGGTTGGTACAAAATTTCCTTTGTATGCTGAATAACTGTAGACTATTGGGCTAGGCTTTGAGAAACACATATACAGTATTTGGCAGACTGGGCTACGGACAGTATTGAAAACAATAATTCATTATAGCCATCATGGGCAAGACAGTAACTATAGTGACATCGTATATAAGTGGCATAGTATCACACATGGTGTTCCATCTCTGTTTCTGTTTCTCAATAGATTATTCTCAATATGTAGGAGGAATTTCAAAGTAGAGGGCTAATCCTGGAAGGTTCAGAGCATCCTCAAAGGAAAAAGGAAGTACCAGTCATCTCTAGAGGAAACACACAGCATTACCCTGGATTGTGTCTTCAGCCTATGGTACTCTCAACTTTCTGAGGGAGGATTAATTCTCTGTAACCATTGACATATAAACTATTGCTGTAAACCAAGCTAAGGCAAGCCTCATTTCCAATTCTTCCATGTGTATTTGGAACTTCATCTTTTAAAATTGAAATTAACTAAAACTGGCAAAATGATCAGTGACTAAGTAGCTGCAAAATCTCATTATTAAAAATGACCCATTTTGAATTTAATGAGCATAAAAATGTTTTGAGAAATCTTAACTATAATTTTGCTTTTACACTTGAATATTCGGAACTCCAGGGTTCAGGCTCAGATGGTCTTCTTTCATATGCAGTCTAGTGCTGCTGTAAAGCTACCATAAATATCAATGGCAACAGAGCTCCACTCAACACACATGCACCTACTCCCTGTAAACACCTAATTCACTCTTTGAACAATGTTCCTTTTCTGCATTTTATCTGCAATATTATCTCTTATTTATTCAGGATCTATTATTTACTTCTACACAAACAATAATGAATGTTACAACCATCTTGCTAGGGAATACTGAAAAAAGAAGCTCCAGGTCCTCAAATGGAAGATATCAAAATAGTGGGAGGTCAACAACTGTCTTCATTCTGGTATGCAACCTCTACTCCCTTCACTGGGGTCTGTAAAAGGGGAAGAGCAAGCAAGGAAAAGAATAGAAACAAAGTCAAACCTGAAAAATGTTCTAATTGTCATTTAATTTGCAAACTTGAAAAAGATTTTTTGTCTCTTTAGGTATAAGCACAAGAAAGAAGAAAGGTCTGTGGAAACAAACAACTTTTGGATTAGATCCGATGGGAATAAAGACTGCAAGAGATACAAACTCTGCCCAGGAATAGTAAAAGAAATTTTACTGAGGAAGTGAGAAGTAGCTGTACTGCAAACTGCAATAAAGTGAGGAGCTACTATGCTACTGTAGACCCTGGAAGCTGTAGAAACATGGAGCCATGTATGGCCAATTTTATCCTGCTTCTTTCATATCTGTATATAAGATTACATTATACTGTGCATCTTCATGTTACCTGATGTGTCTATTGGGGATATTAGCTACCGTTGTTTCCTTATTATAATAGTGTGGACCCAAATGTAAGGAAGAGGTTTAAAATGGTGTTTTTATATCCCCCCTCACCTTTCTCTAGCTTATGAATTTAGAAGGTGAGATTTCTAAACCCTTAAATAATATTCTGCTATACATGCATTATGGCTGGATATCTGAACTGTATGTGTCCCCAAAATACTTTTACAGGCAGCATGAGGAAAAAAAAGTCTTCCATGGACTACTGAGGTGTTAAGGAACTCATTATTTTATTAAAATTTCTGTTACCTTTCCTCATTAACCAAAGGCTCATCTTTTAACATCATCGCTACATAATGTTGTATTGGATTTACATTTCTTTTTTTTTTTTTTAATTTTTTATCTGTCTTGTGGTATCAATGAACTAGAAAGACACATGATTACTAAATTTCCCCAGGGAAATCCAAGCATTTGAATGTGTTTACCTGTAAACTTCAACATGGGAATAAGATCCACTTCTTTAATAAGTAAGATAATTAACCATTTCAACCTCTTAAATAAGGAGACAGTTGCATCATCTTCCTTGCTTGTCAGTAACCTTCTAAAACTTTGTCTAGTTCATTCCCAAACAACTGTGTTCATTACAAGAAGTGTTGTCCATCTCAAGACCTTTCTGAAGGAGGAAGTCATTACAGAACACACCACTATTCAGATCTGGCATAAAAATACATATATATCTTGTAAATGGCTAATAATGATTGTTGTACTTTTCAATTACTCATAACTGTTCTTAATGCCTTGAAGGAAATTATCAAATGGAGCAAGGCTGGTTTTGCAGGAGGCAAAGTGTAATATGTGCTAGAAATAGATTTTGCAATAGATTAGGAAAACTGAAGGGTTATGAATATGTTTTCACATCCACCAAAATTCAGCCATACCAGAAACATATGCATTATTTTCTTCATCTCATTTTAAGAATCTTATAAGCTACAATAATTCATTTAGAGACTAGAGCTATTATCTCTAGGGAATGCATGTGTTTCATGCTACCTGCTTTTGACATTTTTTAATTTTGGCACATAGTATCTGGTAATCATCTAGCTTCCTTTGAGAAAGAGAAAGAAGATTTTCCAAGAGCTTCATTCCATCCTAAGACAGGTGTCACAAAGTCAAAGAAAGGGACATAACTATGCTAGACAATTAATAATCTTCAGCTAGATAATCTCATTAAGCAGCCTAGAGAAGCACACTTCCAACTTCATTCAGAAAATAAGAAATGACTACAAAAAAAGTCAAATGATAACATGTATTGATTTTGTATTAGCCTAACTACATCAGTTAGTTTAAAGATATCAGACTTTATGGAGATATCAAAGTAAATGGAGAATATTTAGGAATTTGGCTGAAGTTATATGGTGAAGAAAATGTACAGGGATATACTTTTGTAGTTCTTTTTGCTTTAATCCTTACTCCCTAGCAGCTGTTGCTTTAATTGTGGACTTTTTTTTTTTTTTAAACTCACTTTCACCCTTATGCTGCTAATTCTGTTCTTCCTGAAGACTATTTCTGCTCTTACTAAAGTTAATTAGAGGAACTATTTACACTGGTAACAGATGAGTTAGGCCAGTTGTGAATACGTAATAAATGACATGAAAACATGGAATGAATCATGATTAAGTAAGGTAGTTCATAGTTTCCAGCTTCTTTTGCCACAATTACCTTGGTTATTATTACTCTTCATATCCTTTTCTAATTATGAGATTTGAACTACAACATCAAAGGGTTCTTAGTAAGCATATTCTAATCTGACGCTAGATTCATACAAAAAGAGTTGAGAACACTATTGTTTGGCTTTAAGCAGGTTAAAACATAGAATACCTTATGAATGCTTAAAAAAACCATGAGGTTAGGAAACAACCTGAAACAGCATGTTATTATTTTGTTCAGATAGTTACATGTTCTTGTCTGAGAGTAATCATAGGGATATGGGAGTAGGAAGGAACTGTTATTTGTCAAAAAAGGTACGGGAAATTACGGTCCCTCAAGGCTATTTGTGAGGTTGCTGATGTGAAAAAAGATGTTCAGACTGGAAAATTAGCAAGAAAGAGCCTACTTAGCAAAATAACCTCCCAATATTTATCTAGAATATATTTTAACTAACTTAGCACATAGCAACTTTCTTATTAATTATAAATTAAATTCTTATTTGGCCACTTAATTTAATATCCAGCTACAATATTCTTGGTAAATCCCTACTGGGGGTGGGGTGGGGGAGAGATAAAAGGAAACTCTCTAAAACTTGGGAACAAATGTTTTAAAAGAACATGGATTTTATAATTCATTAAATTAGGCTCTCCTTCAGAGATACACACCCTGAATATATTTGTGCACCGAAGACAAGGACTTATGTTGTGACTGAGAAGAGTAGCTACTGCTGTTTTAAGTAGCATCTGGAATTGTCTAGAACTGTTTATTTAGGTCATTCTAACTTGTTAAGAAAATGCTATTTCTGTATTCTTATTTTCATGAACAGCATGCTGAAACACATCTTGCCTTCTCTACTTCAATATGAACTAAAGAAAACAGCTGGAAGAGCTGTTTTGCAGTTTTCAGTTTAAGTGCCATGCACTGAAACTTAGAGTTATTAAGCAACTTGTATTTGCTAAATTGAGATATCCCTGTATACTCATATCATCAACTCAGTCTACCCTCTACCAGAATAGCTATATGACAAATGACTAACTTCTCTCTTTGAAAATGTTTTCAAGCTAATAAAAAACCCCATTCTATTGAATTCTCTGAAGAAAATTTAAGAACATAGATATATGACATTTTTCTGAATTCTTTTATCTCATATGGTCACCTGTGTTAATGCAATTCACTTAAAAAAGGGAAAAATATGTTTAAAGTGTGCAGACCAGCTGTCTGCTCTAGTCGATATAATCAGAGGTGAACAGGGAACAATTCATCTCACCCTATGTAGACATTTAGAGGAGCTGCTATTCTAAATGCTGTAAAGTGTTATTAGCACCTACATGGAATCTGGAGATTTGACAAGACAAGTGTGCCATCTTGTATTGGCAGCTAGAAGTAACTGAATCCCACTCTTTTATATTTAGTCATTTAAATCACCCCATGAGCTCCACTAGATATATAACTGGATAACTGATTCAGCTCTGCGATAACTAATAATCTGGGTATATAACTGGGTAACTGATTATAGGAACCTTGGCAGCTTGTGTTCCTGTTGAGAGCAGATACATTGTAAACATCCATGTGGGATCCAGCTCACAGATTAAGATACCTACATTTCAATACCTACCTGTGGACCTTCACTATGTGGCTAGGGAGCCAAGTGTTACTCACTGTTGTGGCTACCTCTAGCAAGGCAGACATAGACACAGAGACTGGCTTCTTTTGAAGAAACTTAAAATTAAAATAGTAGCCATGTTCTCCGTATCCTACATCTAACTCATTGCCAGCTGAATTTGGAATTACATGAAAAGTCACAAAATTCTAAGACCAAGTTAATAACATTTATTGTTATGCATAGTAATTTCGTAGGGATTTTTAGATCTTTCTGTTCAGACCAGAACTTTCTAAAATAGCACAACGGTATCTTCAGAATTTCTTCAGACCAAAATACTATAACAGCTTTGTTTAAGAGCAGGATGCTAACATCTCTTAGTAACTGTTGTATTGAACTTTAGGTAGTTAAAAGAACTACTGCTTTCACTTACTCTTCTGCATTTTAATAGATGTGCTGTGTTCTTTCAGAAGCACAGACATCACCCACCCATCTTTTCTACAAATGTGTAATGGGGAAAGAGGGAATAAGAGGAAAGCTGGTGCACTTCTACCTGATTATCTCTGTGTTCACCTCTCAAAGCTCAAAGGATATGCAAAATACATCCTACAGCATAGTGCCTGGGCCTAACTTCTTAGGACAGAGTTATCGTCAACATTATGCTGCTTAGTATAAATACCAAAAAAAAAAGGAGTTTCTTACGAGGTCAAATAGCATGTCAAAGAATCCCCATGGATCCCCAGGTTAATTTACTTTTTTTATCTACTGAAAGTGCATTGTCCATTCTTTTTTTAGTGTTGAAGAATCAGAACAAACATGAGAAACCTAAAATGAGATTTTTCTGAAACAAGTTGTCTAGCTGATATATGATCTTAATTTATTTTTAAGAAATGTTTTCAGCTGTGATATCCATGCTACATATAAAGTGGTAATTAAAAGAAATTTATGTTGGATCTCACTAGGCAGAACTTAGTAAAGAACAAGAAAATTATGCTTCAGTCCTTCCCCCAAGGATTAAAATTGCCTCAATGGTATAAGTTGTTTATGATGTAATCAAGACAGAATCTGAGCTAAATGAGCCTAGACAGAATTTCTGAAACATGAAAAACCCTATTCCTAGATTTATACTGAAGAAATGAAATACTAGGAAATCCTGAAAGAAAAGTTATATGGGAAATAAAGCAACAAAAATATCAGGTGGATATGGTATATGCATACAACTGTGTTTACCTATGTATTGAGTGTCACAAGCTGTACATTTACGAAATTAAAATATGAAGTCAGAATCTTTCTGCATACCTGCAACAAGCCCAAGTCTTCAGTTTTCCTCTGTCACTGAAAACCGCAGGGTTTTTTCCCTGTCTTTTCTAACCTGCTTTAAAGAATTAAGGCATCTTTGACAATTATGGAGATTTTCTTTACTGATTGCTTATAGAATAAAATTTTAGAATTTTGTGGAATTCATTGCCATAAATAGATTTCTAAGGTTTTTGTCTGGGATCATTTGCAAATGGTTCCAGATGACTGAGATTGAATATATTAAAGATTAAAAAAAAAATTGTAATGAAAAAGAACCAGTTTAATGCTATCATCATTTAGTACATCAGTATGTAGACATCTTATCCTTGAACTATGCATGAAAAATGATAAGTACGAATTCTTATATCTAGAGAAAAATTAAAAATAAACAAGAAAAGATTATAGAGTCTAATAAAGGTGTAAAATAAAAAAAGAATAAGTGCAGCTGAATTCTTTATTCTGATGCAAGATTTATTGAATATCAACCAAAAATGTAAGTTGAACATTTTAGAGTAGCTTACCTGAGTTTAACATCAATTGATTTTAAATTTATAGAACTGAGACATGTATTGCATGTATTAGAAAAGTAATTAAGGAAGGTAATTGTTTAAAATTAAAAAATACATTTTAGAATAAAATATTAAAATGTCAAATAATTATTAAAGCATTTGAAAAAATCTGCTACTAGCTCAACTTTTAAGAAATTTAATGTGCCAGCAATAATCCATAAATAAAGATATTATGTGAGTGAAAGGAATTCTTAGCAATATTTCTACTTACACTGAAATCTAAGAGTGAGGAACAGAAAGCGTTTTTTTTTTTAATTCTCTTGCTGAAAGAATCAGGATCTCCTATAGCGTGTGTGTGTGGGGTTGTTCTATTTTGTTTTGCTGTAGTTTGGTTTGTTGTTGATGATTTTTTCCCCAGAAAACAGACCTAAAGACAGGCCATTTATTTTTCTACCTATTTCATATCTAGTGTCATTTCAGCACAGTATGTTCATTTTATCTGATGCTGAACTGCTCTGTCATGTTTCACTCATTCAAGATTGGAAGTAATCAGGGAGTAGACCAAAGAAATGTTTTTGTTACAATGATTTGTCTTTGTAAATGACTTTGAGAAATATCACTTGCAATAATAATGGAATAAGTCAAAGGGAAGAGCAAAAGCAGGACAGTTCAGGAAAACATACACAGGCCTGGTGAAAAGGGAAAATCAAAAACCAGTATATGGCACAGTGACATATACCACGGTCTGTGGTGGTGTTTGTTGTTCCTTTCTAATACAGAATGTCCACTGATGTTTGGACCTCAAAGGATAAATAGTTGAAAATATTTTATCTAAGAACAGGCTCACAAGCAAATTCTCCAGTGATAATGACAAATATGTCCTGATTTCCCACAGGCAACAGTGCCTTACTTTTCAGAGTATTTGAAAGGAAAAGATACAGAAAACAATGAGGAGTGTGTCTGTGCTACACAAATGAATAGTTTAAGGAAGTTGTACACTATTTCTGAAAATTACACTGAGAAAAGAATGCGTATTTATTTCCTGGTTTATAACACAAAATGTTTTCCACAACACAATTAAAATGTAGTCAATTCCCAAATCATAGCAAATTTCTGAAAGTACAGTCTTAAAAAAAGCCCCCCAAAAACTCACCAGAAAAATTCTATGTATCTTTCCGTGTATATACAGATACACACACGCACATTTATTTTAAAGGCAACCAAAAGAAGGCAACTGTTTTGGGTTTGTGTGGTGGGGTTTTTGGTAGCAGGGGAGGGGTCCGCAGGGCCGGCTCCTGTGAGAAGCTGCTGGAAGCTTCCCCGGCCCCAAGCCGGACCCGCCGCTGGCCCAGGCCGAGCCCCTCAGCGACGGCGGTAGCGCCGCTGGGAGAGCGGAGTGAAGAGGGGAAACCTGCGGAGAGTCGGGGATTGGGATGGGAGAGGAACCCCTCTGCGGGTACCGAGGTCAGGGAGGAAGGAGGGGAGGAGGAGCGGGGCAGGAGGGGATGCCCCCGCAGCCCGCGGTGAGGCGGCAGGCTGTGTGTCCCCAGCCATGGAGGGGAGCGGGGGAGCAGAGGCCCCCAAGATGGCCGCCACTCCGTGGAAAGCCCGCGCTGGAGCAGGCTGGGACTGAAGATTGGCCTGCGGAAAGGACCCACGGCAGGGAAGTTTGTGAGGAACTGCAGCCCGTGGGAAGGACTCACCTTGGAGAAGTTAGTGGAGGAAGAGTGTGCGGAGTGCTCCTCCCCCTGAGGAGGAAGGAGCGGCAGAGACAAGGTGTGGCGAGCTGACCCCAACCCCCATTGCCGGGGGGAGGAGGGAGACAGAACCGGGAGTGGGGTTGAGCCGGGCAGGAGGGAGGGATGGGGGGAAGGTGTTCTAAGGTTGGGGTTTACTTCTCATTATCCTTGTTTTGGTTTGATTGGTAGTAAGTTAAATTGATGTTGTTTCTTCCCCAAGTTGAGCCTGTCTTTTGCCCGTGCCCGTAAGTGGCAAGTGATCCCTCCCTGTCCTTGTCTCGACCCATGACCGTTTCTTTATATTTTCTCCTCATCCTGCCGGGGAGGTGGGGCGGGGGGGGTGAGGAGTGAGCGAGTGGTTTCGTGGTGCTTTATTGCTGGCTGGGTTTAACCACAACACCAATGTGGAGCATCATCTAACTCTTTGACATAAAATCCATGTATTGTGTCCTCACTTCATATTTTCCAAAGTGTAGACCATTCTTTAGCAGTTCTTCCATGCACCCAGTTTTCCTTGGAGAAGTCCTGCTGATTAAAGTCTCCCATGAATAATGGATCTGATGAAGAGCCTTTACATTAATATTGAAAGTAGAGCTACAGTTGGTTTGCATTCACCAGCTCAGTTCACTTTCAATGGCAAACTAAAATTGCCTGTTACATGAATAATGATGACAAGTGAGTCTGAGAGCTCAGCCAGCTCAACCACTGAACTTTCTTACATATATGAAATGCTTTTTTATTTCCATAAATCAAAATCATATATGTTTATGAAAATCTTTTTTTTTTTTTTTTTAACTTAAGTATAAATCAGTTTTAGCTATATTGAAACCATTTGCACTACAACAGAGTCTGGAAGCTTTGAAGTGACCTTTCCAATCTTAGGAAAGCTACTGGCTGTTTGGTGCAGACCATCTGACAGCAAGGTATGCCATTATTTTTATTTAGCATTTCCTGACTTCAACTCAGATCTTACTAAAACATTGTAATTATTTGAAGTATTCACTATTTTTCTTTCTGAGAAAAAAAAAAAAAAGCCTATAGCTCTGTTTAAGCCCTTCCCAATTAGAATCATATGATCATATAACAAGGGAACTCTGGAAGGTATCTAGTCCAACCTTCTGCACAAACCTTAAAATCCTAGAAGAGCTTGCTCAGGGCCCTGTCTAGTTAAGCACTGAATTTCTCCAAGGAGAGAGATTCCACAGCCTTTCTGGGCAGCCTGTTCCAATTGTTAATCACTGCTACATAATCCGTATTTTGCTTACATCCTGTCAGAATTTCCCTTCGTGTGACCTGTGGCTATTGCCCATCATCCTTTTGGCACCCAGGGCCACCTGGAGCTTGGCATCTGAATCTGTATTATTTCCAGCCCCTGTTAAATAGTTGTAGAAAGCAATCTCCCTTTAGTCTTCCCTTCTCAAAGCAGAGCAAGCCCAGTTCTCTGGCCATCTCTGTCATCATACACAGCAAGAGCTTCCACCCTGTAAGCATCTTGGTGGGCCTTTGCTGGATTTACTCCAGTTTGTCAACGTCTCTTGTATTGGGAGAGCAAAGCTGTAGACAATACTTGATATTTGGCGTCACCAATGCTGAGTAATCACTTCCCTCAACATGCCAGCTACAGTTTTGCTAATTTATACAGCCCAGTGTGTAGTTTGCTTTCACCACATTGGCACACTGCTGATTCACATTCACCAGGACCACAAGTCACTTTCTGAAGAGCAGTTTCACTGTCATACCCCAGCCCGTACTGTTCCAGGAGTTCATCCCAGGTGCAGGACTTCTTATCAGGCCTTTTCCAGTTTGTTTGTTCTCTTCTACAACATTCAGTAGCTATCTCCAGCTTAGATACTGGTACCAGTTCTCTCAAGCCAGAGAGAGAGACAATCTTTCTTGGTTTCTGAGTGGACACCCTCAAATATTCTAACTAAAATCTTTTTTTCCTGGTGATGCTTTTCAGCAGGATCTTCTACTGGTGGCAGATCTTTGCCTTGTATGGTTGTTTGCTCTACTGCCAGTTCTGAGTATTTGAGTAAAGGTAGTGTAGGGATCACTTCAATATCCTTTTGACAAGAAGCAGTTGCCAAGTTTTCTTAATTTACTACTCCACTGTGTTTGTCATCTGATGCCATTTTCCAAATGGGGCACTGATGTCTATAATAAACATGATGATGCAATGCTGATTAGAAAAAACAGGCCTTAGACTGGAAAGAAATTCTCATTCCATTCTTTCTTTTCCAAGTGTCAAACTGCCAGGTCATTTGAGAATTATTCAAATGAAGTTCATACAGCAACTTGTATTTCCTAATTCAGCCTAGTCTTTACTCCAGTTACAAATCTTTCCAATGAGTTTCATGTTGTTACCTATTTTGTTATCTGAAAGAGGCTCTCCCATCTAATTAAACTGAGCACCTACATGGTGTCTCTTCACCTTCCATCCATTACCCAGAAATTTTGGGTTCTGGAGGTTTTGCTTCTATGTTTCCTTTCAGTTAGAATTACTGTAAATTTGGAATATTCCTAACTACTTGGTGACTTTTACAAAGTGTGATGGAAAGCATACTTTTTTACCAGATGCCTGGAGGGTTGTCTTAGCCCAGGAATGCATACCAAGGAGGCTTGACACTGTCCTATGTGGCTTATAATTTCTTTTATATGATTTCTCCTACCTAACTCTGTCTTAGAGGCATGCAGCCAATTAGAATTTCAAAGACTATTAGAATACAGGGGAAAGGAATTTAAATTCTCTTATGCTTTTTCACTCTTTGTTATCCTATTTCATTAATCAGGTAGAAAGAAAAGAATAATAACAAAGAACCTTTGGTAGTAAGGGTTATGCTTTTAGAACATAAAAAAAAGCAGTTTGTATCCATAACCTGAGTGCTTTACTTCCATAAGTGTTCTTGAAAGCAAGAGTTTCATGGGGTTTTAAAGCTGGAATTGCTTTATAAGCCAGCCTGACTACTTCCACCAAGTTCAATATCTTCTGCTTCATGTTTAGAATATACACCCACTTTGTTTTAAATGCATTTTATTTTAAATTTAAATGTTTTAATTGATTTGGATAGTTAAAGTATCAGTTAACTGTGTCCTTTGGTATTCTACATTTTTAATCCTTTTCAAAATATCAAGGACATGTAAAGGACATGATTCAGTTGCCTGAACATACATGCCACTTCAGACAGACAAGGATATCCAAACCAAAAGTGTGCGGTCCTCACAAGATACTCACAAGAGACCTCAGAAGCAACCTGCACGTTGCAGAGCAGCAGATGGGATGCACTAAGTGGTCGCAGAGACCACTGGATGTACGGCCCACAGCCAGACTACAAGGGATTGGGACTCCCATTTAAGATACCTTTAGTGATGCTGGAATTTACACAGAATCATAGAATCATAGAATCATTTTTGTTGGAAAAGACCTTCAGGATCATCAAGTCCAACCATTAACCATGCCCCCTAAACCATGCCCTGGAGTACCCTGTCCACTCGCTTTTTGAATACCTCCAGGGATGGTGACTCAACCACTTCCCTGGGCAGCCCATTCTAATGTTTGACAACCCTCTCAGTAAAAAAATTTTTCCTAATATCTAACCTAAATCTCCCTTGCCTCAACTTGAGGCCATTTCCTCTTGTCCTATCTCCAGACACCTGACAGAAGAGACCAACACCCGCCTTGCTACAACCCCCTTTCAGGTAGTTGTAGAGAGTGATAAGGTCTCCCCTCAGCCTCCTCTTTTCCAGACTGAACAACCCCAGATCCCTCAGCCGCTCCTCATAACTTGTGCTCAAGGCCCCTCACCAACTTGGTTGCCCTCCTCTGGACACGCTCAAGCAGCTCAATGTCTTTCCTGCAGTGAGGGGCCCAAAACTGAACACAGGACTCGAGGTGTCACCTCACCAGTGCCCAGTACAGGGGGACGATCACTGCCCTGCTCCTGCTGGCCACACTGTTCCTGATACAGGCCAGGATGCCGTTGGCCTTCTTGGCCACCTGGGCACACTGCTGGCTCATCTTCAGCCAGCTGTCAACCAGCACCCCCAGGTCTTTCTCTGCCGGGCAGCTTTCCAGCCACTCTTCCCCAAGCCTGTAGTGCTGCTTGGGGTTGCCGTGACTGAAGTGCAGGACCAAGTACAGGAAAGCTTGATATCTATTCTTCTTTATTTTCAGTTACAGCCTAACAAACACTGCTCCTGCAGTCTCAAGAGCACTTCATGCCATCTTAAGGCTCCTTTCCTTCCCGATCAGAGAACCTTAAATGTCAGTGCAAGAAGGCGTTATTTCCTGGAAGTTGACCCTCTACCCACCCACACTCAAAACACAGTTAAAGTCTTGAATGCATGATCTGCTGTGTGCTTGGCAAGACCAAGAAACACCAGGGCACACGTGGACTCTTCAACAGAAGGATCCAAACTCAGATTCAGCTCTCTCTGCTTTTCCTCTCACCTAGAGGGTGAGATGGGAACACTGAGGTGGAAGTCTACCCTTCCTGCAGGTGCTGAGGGCTCACAGCCCTGGGATTTATTACTCATGGACTATATCCATATCAAATGCATTGCATTTATGGCATTCGATCCATGGCAGTTACTGCAAATGCCGAGTTAAGGAACAACTTTTACAACATTCCAAAAGTATGATCTTTATTAGCTGGTACATCACATAAAGAAATGCCTAAAATGACCATAGTTAGCCAATAGGAAACATCAAAGGGAAGGGGGAGCCCAAATTTGTCTTGAATTTTGTTTTCTACTCCAGTCCTGAAGTAGGCATATTTGGGAAGCTGAAACTTACTCAGCTAGTTAAATAACTAAAGCTTCCATAAATACCTAACAATTTAAATGGATTGTTCATTGTTTCCCTTTAAAACACAGCTATAAAAGGAAAAAAAGTGCTGCTGTTTAACTTTTATCTAATAATTAAGCTGTCACAATGTTTACTCTGGGTATGGAAGACCTGTATTCAACAAATACCTTCTCCTGGGAATTTTTATATACGTATTTTTGATGTGAGAGCCAAAATGAGCAGTCAAAACAATAGAAACATTATAAAAGAATTATAATATTATAGGCAGAAATTCAGATCCCCATGAACTCCCAGGTCATGAATAATTAAATAGGATTTGTTTTAAGGGATTGCTAACTTGGATTTAAATTACACTTTAGACCTCTGAATATCTCTGTAGACTTCAACCTTTTTTCTCTAGAATGAGAAAAAAATGTCAGAATTTATCTATGCAGAACCATCCTTTCTGAAAGCCATTTCTGGATACAAGTTAAGGATTTATAAACCCTAAAGCTTTGTTTCTTGTTTAATGTCTCCTGCCCATGAATTTCTTCACTCCATTGACATACATGGAGAATACAAGAAGCTCCATGCCTTTCCCATTCAAGTATCTATAATTTCAGTTCCAGCTTTTGCAGTTCCACTGTCCATCATTTTTCAGTTGTGTTTATACTTTTTTTTTTATTGCAGAAGAGTACAATTCTTACTCCTTTCCAAGCAAAACTTGAATAGAATGTAATCATACGTTGCACATAAAAGCTCATGTTCAAATGCTTTCCATGACACCTGAAAAAATAAGTGTCTTTTAGTTCTCCCTTGCATTCTCATCTGTATCTCATCACTGAATTTAAATGGGAGTATTTTAATTAAATAGAAATATTTGTTGTTAGTATGAATATGCATCGGCAACTTTGGAAATTGAAAAATTGTTGGTATTGAAGATTAGCATAGATGTATTTATTGTACGGAAAAGAACCACTTTAATAACTGACTTGTTATGAGAATAAGCATAGATATGCAAACAGAAATCCTAACACTGAGAAGAAGTGTTACCATTACTTGTTCCCATATTTGGGAAAGTTTATGTTAAACTGGATAACAAAAGGGAAAATTCATTTGCTTTCTGTCATTAACAGAGAGATTTTATGAACTGTTAGACTATTCTTTAGCTTCTGTTTGGTACTTAACAAAGGTCTGTTACAATTATTATCAGGGGACTACAAAAACAAATAATCCTAAATTTGTTTTTTTGCGTAGACAGAGTATTTTTTTAATAATTTAATTATATATTTAACCTAATTTTTTTTTTCTCAAAGCCAGAATTCAGCTTTGTTTAGCGGAAAGTTTAACATTTCCATTAATTACTACTCCTGTTTCATTCAGAATTTAGAATTCTAATTGCATTTTAGAAACATTGAAATGTGGTATTATTACAGATATTATTAGAGTTTAAGTATGTGTTATGTTAAATTAGTTTTACCTTTATGAGGTAAACAGGTGTTTGTAATTAAGCATTTGCTTCACGATTGCCTCATGATTTGCTTTTGTATCAGGAATTTACAAGGTGTAGTCATAAAAAGGTGATGAATTGAAATAAGGAAGTAATTATGGAGTGTCTGAACCAGCGTCTCCCTGGATGTCAGTGTGAAGGACACCTTTAACTATCTTAGTTCTTCTTAAAATTTTTTGCTCACACCACTGTTTACATTCCAATATACTAAGTTACACTGTCACTACCTTAAGGGAGGTTTACCTGCATTGCTTTGTCCACTTTGGTTTTAAACCACTCAATTATTTTTCTTTAATTTCCCCTGGGAAGCCATTGCACAGTCTAACATTTGCGAGTGTTAGCAAATGTTTCCTCATTCAGTCTTAATTTTACTTTCTCATTTTGTCTGATTACACTCAATTATACTTCCATATATCAACTTTAACAACTCTACTTGTTTCTTGTTTACAACCCATGAATAAGTTGAAATACCTTCATAAATTCTGTTTCATTGGTCATCATTTAGCTGGAGTACATATTGTAAAATCTTTTCTTAATTTTGTTTCTTAAATCAATGAAACAGTTAAATTGTAAAATCTTTTCTTAATTTTGTTTCTTAAATCACTGAAATAGTTAAATTCAATTTTTTTTTGTTGGTGGCCTTTTTAACTCTTAAAATGGGTTTAAAGAGAGTCAAATGCTCAAAATATCAAAAATCAAAGTTCTGGTTTTTTTAATTTCAAAAATTTCTGATTAAAAAACCACCTTCTCTGAAGAAATAATTTAATGTGTTATATTCTACTGGCCTTCCTGATCACATATCTAAGCTTTCTTGATTATTTGTATACAGTGTCAGAAAATGCATTTCTTAACATTTGCCTACAATAATTTATGCCTAGCTGCTTGTTTATCTTCCTCTTGAGATGATCATAGCAGCTTAATGTGGTCCAGAGCTTTAATTAAAAAAAAAATAAAAAATTATTTACTCAAGAATTACCTTTACTTTGTGGAAAGACCTATACAAATCTAATTAATCTGAAAAAATACATCAAAATTAATTTTTAGATAACTTTAAAACTGATCATGTTAAGGCAATTGAAGTATTTACATCCTTCTGAATATGCTTTAAATTTCCTTCTTCATCAAAGACATGTTATTATACAGACAGAAGCTTATTTGATTTCCTCTGCTTATTTTTAGTCTTACCATGTGCCGCACCCTTCTCTGTGGTATCCTCAAGTGAGTATTACAAACACATAGACTGGCTTTAGGACATAACTGAGGTTGTCATGACCTTCTCGTTGTGTCAGAGGAGGAAACACCTCAAGCAAACACGTGCTCTTTCACGGACTGAATGAACCTTCCGTTTCACCACATCACACAGCAGTTACTAACGTGGGTGAAACTCCCAGGCTCAGGCGAGACAGACGTGGAAGGTGTGGGAGGATTTTCGTCGGGGAACCCAGAGATTCTCCAGCAGGTAAAGCCACCCCAGAGCAGGCGGACAGCAAGGTGCTCTCAAGCAGCAAGGCCCTGTTGGAAGCTGGTACTATCTGAGATGCTGCAGTGTCAGAAGATCCTGGGAGTATCATTTGTGACGTGAGACGTGGGAAATGCAAGCCACTTCTAAGTGGCATCTGAAGATCAACCTGCATATTGTAGGATATTTCACATGGCACTAGACATCTAAGCATAGTGAGCCAAATAGATCCTCCATTCTACAATGAGGACCTACATATGTAGCTGACACGTAGGTATCTATATTGCAGATGTCTGAACTTACCTGTCTTAACCAGAAGTTGACTCTCATTCAAGGGGAACAATTCAGTTACCTAAAAATAGGGGCCTCTGTTTTAAAGTTTCACAGCCTTGTCTCCAGCTGCTGATCTAAAGCAATGCAGATGTAGGATCGCGTCTGCCAGCACAGTGCAGGTGCTTGAATAACTCAGGCTACCCTAAAAGGCAGAGATGCCTGTGCATAGAAACGAATCAAAGCCTAGGTATCCTGGTTAGTCAGTGGAGAGTAGCAGTAACCTGATCTAGTCGATGGAAAGAAACAAATTCCTTTAAGGCACATTTCATATCTGTTTCAGGTTATGACACCTGGATGAAATTAATTATGTGCTAGAAGTACCCATTTCTCTCCTTTTAACTATAAAGACATTCTAAATGACCAGATTAGCTATACATATGTCACAGTGTAGATGTCTGTATTTGTCACAGGAATTCCAAGTGTCTCTACATGATAGATTGCAGGAATAGGTAAACTTGCGCTTCAAGCTGTGCATTAGCCAGTTAAAATCTCTAAATTGAATAGTCAGTAAGCACAATCTAATAAAGCCCTTGAAAGTTAAGACATATTAGTTAAGTTTTAGTGGCATATTAACACTCAGCTTCTGTTAGAGAACTGCCAGGTGTACAGCCAATTCAGAGACTTAAGCACTCATCAAACTTAAATCTAATGCAAATTTAATGCAAACCTGTATTGTTAATTCAAGTAAGTCTAAGACAGCTCTAATGCTTTTGCTGTTGTGTAAAAACATGCACAAAGTTACAAAAATAGTTACTGCCCAGATTTATGGGTGAAATTTGATTGCTTAGTTATAAATATCTTGTATCATTTGAGATAGGAGCCGTGAGATCTGCTTGGGTTAAAAGACACGGCATGGGAGGCCTGCTGTAGTCTTGCCTCCTGTACCAGTTCCTGGAGGTCAGTTGATACGCTCAAAGGAGTTTTCTCAAGAAGCACTAGTTGCTGATGTTCAGGCTACTGGTTTATGTGTCTAAGGCCTCAAGAGTTATGTCTGCTGCATATAAGTTCTAGCAGAGTAATCCATTCCTTTCTTTGTGCATGTATGAAATGAAGCTCTCATAGCTATGTATGTTAAGTGAGAACATATATGGTTTAGATAATTCAATGTACACTGGAGTCTTTTCTTAAATGGCTATGAATTCCAATCTTGTCTGTGTAACCTGTGGCTGAAAACAATCATTATGATTAAGTAAACAAAAGTAAATACTAGGGAATAGTATAATAAAAAAGACCCCCCAAAAAAGAAAGAAAAAAAAAGAGCATTTGAGAACAATTAGTTATTCAGCAAAATATTCATGTATATCTTGTAAAGGCAAATTTTAAGGCTGGTGAACAATTAGTACAGTATTAGCTGTAATGTTATTTTTAGTAAAAGAGAAAAAAAAGACACGACACTGACATGAAGCACTATATTATGAAATTGGCATGCTTCAAGCTATCAAGGGAACTCTTAAAGTAAACATTCTGATTTAATTACATTATTACCTATGCTATTCCAGACATTTGTATGAATGTAATACAGGATCTAAAGGAAACCAGAATCATTCTGGAGCAACAGATAGAAGATAGACAGGATATCTTGCATCCAAAATGGCAATTCATACCTCTGTTTAGGAGTCTGAATCCTATTCTTCAGGCAGAATTTGGGTCAAGATTAAGATACAGATTTAGGTGTAAATGAGGCAATTGTATGAACCTTAGTGAGAGTGTAAGTTCAACTATAAATGTGAATAATATGAATAAACTATAGATTAAGCTGCCATTACACTCTTAACAACTAGGTCTTGATTTAGTTATCTGAACGCAAGCATGCTGTACCTTTTAAGGTGTAGTCTTCTGGTTTACAGGTGCAGTTCAAGAATGGCATAGGTATTCTGTCGCATCTTACTTCTCTATCACATCTGCGAGATAATGCAGATGTTGTTGTGGTACCTTGTGGTTACCTAAACTCCTTGTGATTATCTAAAAAATTATCATCCTCATCTCGATTTGGCTCTTTGGATAAGCAAGTCAAGCAATTACTCGCTTATACTGGAAACCAAATGTTCTCAGGGCATAGAAGCAACACTCTGCAGTCTTGGTGCAGTACCAGCAATCTAGTGGGATGGAAACTTTAGGGAAAATCTCAGTTAGATCCTACAGCTTGGGCTTGGAACTTGCCTTGCTAGCAATCTTAAGAAAGTTTGATTACTGCACTATAATGAGCCACTAGCAACATGCTCAGAGTTAAAATTTTAAAAGCCAGTCCTTAATGATATCTTTTCTCACCAGCAAAATAAATGATCCATTCTTGATAGGTAGCTGATCCCTCTGCAAAACTTCCTACCCCTCCTCCAAGCCACGGCAGAGCTAGATTCCTTTGATGTATTTTGCTTGTACCTAATTTGCTTGCTCATTTGTTCCTAAAAGTAGTTCAACCACTTTTCCCTGAGCTTTACTAAATTGAACCTAAGGAGATATCAAGCATGGAAAATCACATTCTGAATAATTAAATAGTGATACAATTCTATATGTAGCTGAAAACAGTCTTCTAAAATGAAGTCTTGTGTTGAAAGGACAGTCCTGCACCATTCTGACTGTAAAATTCTCTAGAGAGTGTACAGATTTTATTTTCTATGGGTAGATTGCACAGAAAGTAGGACATTTTTTAGATTTACCACATATCTGGATATCACATTTTCTATTAAACACACATGTAATTATCACTTCCTAAACATAGCTGTTAACAGTAGAAATTAAGGTTGATCAGCTGAGGGGTGGTAGAAAGTCAGTCCAAGTCATGCTAAGTATATCTGTAGAAGTCCCTTAAATACTTAAAATTTAGAGAAGATTGTATTATCAGTTGGACTACACTGAAGAATAAAATTACTGAAGCCTCTTGTGACACTTTTCCACTAAGAAGGTTATTATTTACTCAGTTCAACTATTGCATTATCCCAGAAGAAAAATAATATTTCTCATAGGTTTTTCAGTAATTACTGAATTTATATTCTGAATCTAAGCCTCAAATTCTAACCATATAAACTGTAATTGCACTGAGAAAAGTATTACTAGCAGCCATGCGTGCAGGCTGTTTGTCAAATAAAAAGCTATTTAGGGATTTTGTGGGACAAGATTTTTAGGAGTATTTTATGACTAGAGCTCAAAAAATCACAACCCAGTAGCCAACAAGCAAACTGTATAATGTGAATAGCAACAAGTGCTGTCAAAGACAGCAGGACAGTTGGCAGATTTTCTGTAGAATTAGTTTCTCAGAAAGGTTAAAGAAGGAGCAGAGGAGGAGAAATAATGTTGTCCTTACAAAGGCCAGGCGAAAGAAAACCCACATTGTATCCAAAAGTATAATCTTACTTCAGAAAATAAAAAAATATTGTTATATTTATTTTCCTTTCTAGATGCTAGGCTGCATTCATTAAGATGTAGAAATAAAATTGTGCTCAGTCCAGCCAATTTGTTATAGCAACACTGTACTCTGAGCACTTGAAAATAAGTCTACCTCCAGACAACAGAGATGGCTAACGAGGTTTTAGATAGCTCACTGGACTTAGGGAACACATTTTCTTTTGCAGTTGCTCTGTGGACATGCTAACCAATGTAAGAAGCCTAAAAATAAGTTTACCTACTCATCTGCAACTGAAAAAAAAGTCAAACCTGCAAACTATAAGAAAAATGTGTAATTTGTAACTAAGCGGACATGTTTAACAGCATATACACAACTATATTTTATCCTATATGGCATTTCTCAAATTGCTCCTGGATTTACTTTAAGAAAACTTACATAACATTGATGTGGCAGCCAGCTGTCATTCTGTTGTACTGTGCAGTAAGCATTGAACAAGCTACTGTTGGTTACACACGTTATGCAAAGTGGCATCATCTTTAAGGGCAAATTTTTCAGTTTTTCATTTTCCCTGACAACACAATTAAGATCTCATGAGTCTTATCTAAATAGAAAGAAAGTGAAGCTATTAAAAATGTTGTGACTTTTGTAATTAAAAAAAAAAAAAAGAAAGAAAGAACAAAAGAAAGGAAAAAAAGTGTTAAAAACCCCATATCTAGATATAGAGGTAAATCTAAGGTGAATGAGCTTCCGAAGGTTAGCTCATATCTTCAGTAGGATAGAAGTTAAGCAGCAGTGAATGACTTCTTGAATGATCAGTTGGATTTTTTTTTTTTCCACCTCTGCATTCTTTGCAGTACATTATATACTGGAATGCTTTACACTATAATATGTACACGAATGCTTTTTTTTCCCACTTCCCCTCCCCCCAGTTAGATTTACATCAACAGAGGAACACAATATCTTTCAATAGCTAATGATCAGGTCCATATAAGTTGCTTCCTACAGGGAAAGGAAAGAAAACAGAGTAAAAAAAATCTCATGACTAGTCAAGAATGCGAGACTAAAATCAAACCAAACCCTTCTGTTAAGAATCTATTCTTTTTCAGTGTCAGTGAAAAGGCAGTCACATTTGTCAGTATCATTCCTGTAGTTGATCTCTGATGATAGTGGCATTATTCTTACATTGTTCAGATCATGTATATAAACAAAATCAAATAGATTTAACATTTTTATTAGTTTCTGTAGCTTTGTCTGCAGCATGCTTAGTTATAGCTATTAGGAGGCCTTCACGGAAACATTTATAGAGAGTAAACAGACTTCTTTAGCAATATTATAATAACAAATGTGTGTATATAGCATTCAAAAAATATTTGTTTGGGCTGACATTTTCCATGTTTTGTGTGTCTATGCAAATGTTCCTTTTAAAAAAGTTTCAGTCAGACCATTTTGATTAATTCTAACAGGGTTCTGGGAAGACAGGTAGTTTTTCTAATGTGAAAACTTTGAACTGAGGTGACCTCTACAGCTGATTTACTACTGTTTCTTAAAATCTGGGTACTTATTTTGTAACTTTATTTCCTAATGTAGATTTACACATATGGTACACAGGATTTGGAAAACTTTTCAGACCTCCAAGTTTTATCCAAAACTTCTAATGTTCTGTCTTGCTACACATATTGTTACTTCCCACTTTTCTTTAGCATATCCTGATCAAACAGGGCAACAGGCCATGTAAATCTACCAGTACATAGAACCTTTATGTCTTTCCCAAATCCTGTGACGGTATGAGTCACAGTTGTACTGTAAATTGCCAAATATTCTTTTCAATTTTTTAACCTCTGTATACTTCAAAGAGAACTAGGAAACACTTGTTTTTCAATAGTTAATTATGTTCCACCAGTCCTAGTTACAGTCACTTTATTGTGAACTTTACATCAATGACAGTTGCAATCCTACAATATTGTTTTTCCTTCATTGATAAAATGAGCAAGATAAACTGATCTGGTTTATGTTGGTCCCTTTATGCTTTCTGCTGATTTTCTTTGAATTTTTCTACAATAACTATACCTTCAAGACACTAAAGTGCCCGGGCTGAATATTTGCAGATCTGATTGCTCCAGTATTAGACAGAGAATACCTATTACAATTTTATTCCTTTCTACTGAGAGGAAAGCAGCACTGAGTTTTTCTGTTGTCACTCTTGAATTCTGTGATTTGTAAATTCAGGATTATAGATGAGTGAGGAAAATTAATTTATGTTCCACTTTCCACCGGATTTCGGTATTTCCACTGAGACTCTGAAAACGTAGTGTCATAAAAATACTCTACCAAAATCTTTCAAACTCATAGAAGCAGAATATGTCAAGTAAACTTAGACTTGTAATACATTTCTATCAGTTACTGATTTTACTTGACAGTTTTGCTGTTTTACCGAACTGTACTATGTTACCTTTACTGGTATTTTAATAATTACAAATAAATAATTAATGTAAACAAGTAATAATGATAAATGTGATTATATAAGGCTACCTTCACTCATATACTGAGTATCCAAAATACTTCATGGAACAAAGGAAACAACTGCAGAAATGAAGCAAATGACACTGAAATGGGAAATGCAATAATTTTAATTTTTTATCTAAATAACGGGTGTTGGAGTTGTTTGGGGTTTTTTTTCCTTGGTTTTCTTTTCATTTTACAGATGAACTATCATATCATTCAGATGGAATGTCATAATATTCAACTATGGGCTTGTAAAAGGTAGGATTTTAAAGGAAAATATCAAATGGGTTTTAACAAGGACCAGAAAATCAAAAATAAAGATCAGGCTATAGTGGAGTATCTAGCTACCCAGAAGGATGGATTCGTTTATTGGGTTCTTTTTTATACCTTCTAAAGTGTGAACTAATCAAAGTTTACTTTGTGATGGCAGCTGAAGGGTGTTATGACATATAAATAGTGATGGTTAGAATCACAATAAATCTGGAATAACAATGTTAGCTATGTGTATGTCTGAATAATAAAAATAATCTTGCATATAAGAAGTCTTTATTTATCAAATAGGATAATTTCACAAATTTTGCCAAGTATATTGCATCTGTATAAGCATCATATTAATTCCAAAGTGCAGTCACCTCTGGGGAGACAAAAATTGTTTTGCAAACCGTGTAGTCCTCCTCTGTCTTCTGAATCAAATCAGTATGATGCATCAGTTTTGGTGCATTGAGTAGTTAGAAAGAAAAATTATATCTCCTTTAGCTCTATTATGTTAAGAAAATAATTTTAAATATAAGTTGTTCTCTCATGGATGATGAAAAGGAACACTTTTTCTGTCATAGAGTATAAGAATTATGATTCTTTTTTTTTTTCCTGTACTGGTTTTGGCTAGGATAGAGTTAATTTTCTTCATAGTGATTTGTGACCAAAACAGTGTTGATAACCCAGGGATGTTTTAGTTATTGCCGAGCAGTGCTTACATGGTGTCAAGGCCTTTTCTGCTTCTCACACTGTCCCACCAGCGAGCAGGCTGGGGTGCACAAGAAGCTGGAAGGGGACACAGGCAGAACAGCTGACCCCAACTGACCCAAGGGATATCCTAGACCATAGGACATCCTGCTCAGCTATAAAAGCTGGGGGAAAAAGGAGGAAGGTGGGGCAGAGTTCAGAGTGATGGCATTTGTCTTCCCAAGTAAATGTTACACATGATGGAGCCCTGCTTTCCTGGAGATGGCTGAATGCCTGCCTGCCAACGGGAACCAGTGAATGAATTCCTTATTTTGCTTTGTTTGTGCATGCAGCTTTTGCTTTACCTATTAAACTGTCTTTATCTCAACCCACAAGTTGTCTCACTTTTACCCTTCCAATTCTCTTCCCCATCCCACTGCAGGGGAGTAAGCAAGTGGCTGTGTGGGCCTGAGCTGCTGGCCGGGGTTAAGCCACAACAGCCCTTTTTGGTGCCCAGTGGGGGTCTTGAGGGGTTCAAGATAACAACAAATTTGATTGGTGTGTGCTAGATGGAATTTATAGCTGTTGTAGCTGTTTAGCTACTAATTGGCAGGCTCTTGTGCTTGCCAGAGGGTTTGCTTACCTTACTGTATATTAGATACATTTCCATCTTGGGATTACTCTCTTCTATGAATTCTGAATGCTTTGATAATCACATTTGTAATGTTTCAGTTTAATTCATATGCTTATGTAGAGAAATCTGCAATGTTAGTCACTCTAATCTCTCTTGTTGTGTTCTCAGTGGCATCATTTTAATTACTCTTATTATATCAGGGATATTCAAGATAAACATGATAGTAATCAGAAGACATTTTACAGTTTCTATCAGTGCAACACTCTGAAAGGAGTTAGAAAAAGTTTCCATTTCTGTTTGTCCATCAGGCACTGCCAAAACCTGAAATCCATTTCCTGAATGCTTGAGAAAAGGCGGGGTGCTGTTCAGCTTGTGACTATTGGTGCTGGGGAGGAGTAAGGTGTCTTATCCATGGATGCCTCATCTATACAGAGGAGAACTACTTCTGTTCTCAGCAGTTATGATGGCACTACTCATGGCTGCCACTACAGGTACCAGCTCCTTGACCCAATCATTTTACCTGCAATTGCCATAGTTGATGCTTAAATAAACCAAGATCCAGTCAATGTTACAAGATTTTGAAAAGATGATTGTGTAAAACACTGTATATGATAGACAATTGAAGGTGTTGCATAAAAATTCTGTTAACTGATTATACTACACTTTATTACTGGTACAAAGAAAACACCATTCAGAGACAAAGTTGTAATCCATATGAAATTACTAGTTCATTGTGACATAACCACAGAGAAGTAAGTCTGCTTCCCAAACATTTATTTAATCTATAAAGATTGTTATAGTTCAGTAAAGGACATGATATGTGCATTGCAGAGATTTTTTAAAAGTTTTCTTTAAAATTGGCTTGTGTTAAGAGGTATGCAGCTTTCTAGTTTGACGCAGAATGCATAACTATCACCTGCTTTCAATGAGTTTTAAAAAGGAACAATGAACATAAACAGGAGACAAAGAGCAGTGAGTTAAGCTTAAGCATCTTATTTATCATTAAGCAGCTTAAACAAGACTGCAAAGAGTATTGTGTGACTATGGCTCAATTTTAAGTTGAAACCTTTGTCTGAATATAGATGCATATATAAAGCATACTTATTCCAAGCGTATTCAGAGCTATATTTATTTGTATTTTGAGAAATCCATCCTACGCCTCAAGTTTAACAGATGTTAGCTCAGCTAACTCAGGATTTTGGCAGATTCCATTGTATAAGTATTTAGCATCAGTGACTGAATTTATTATTCCATTATCATCTGTAAAGGAACAATGAATGATAGTGTCATAATTTCTGAGATATATAAAAGTTGGCACTGAAAAATGAATTGATGAATACTGCTTACCTCCCATAGTACTACACATTTGTTTTCCAGATATTTCACAGTATCTGTGTTGCATCTGACAGCTTCATGAGGAATGGATTTTTTGCAGTGCTTCTGATACTCCTGTCCAGAACAACACCCCTGATTTTTTAGTGTCAAAAATTTCAAGGTCTTTCCAAAGACAGAGTGTTTTAGATGTGGCCACAAATAATTTACCATATTCTGTCTGGAATTTATCTTTTCTATTCTCCATAAACCAGCTTAGACCATGCTGTGAGTTGTAAAGTTTAGCAGAAAAGTGAAGTATTTGTTTGGGAAGATTTCCATGAATGGCAAAATGGCATCTGATACTAAGATAGAAATTATTTCTCTGATGTCAGTGGGGGGTTCCTTTCAGCTTCTCAACTGTTATTTTTCTCTGTAGGTCTTTGAAGGTTTCCACTCAAAATGTTAAAAAAATACACCTGAAAAGTAAAGTATGTGGACAATGTTTTGGAGATAGAGACATTAAAAAGGTTGGTTTAAAGCACAACCCTTGTTTCAGATTTTGGTGTCAAGATATCTTTTGATATAAATGAGTTTTAATGAGATTTCTTCATTAATTTCCATGGTCAGAGGTTAACAATGATTCTAAATGATCTCACATCTGTTTTCTTGGGAATACTTCTAAGATCATGATTCAGATAAGCCATGACAATTAACACCTGAATATTGTAGAAATGTAGATGTTTCTTCTCTGATTGTGCCAACAAAGTACTATATTTAGTTTTGACTAATATTATACTCATCCATTTGACTGGTGGCCATTAAATGGAATGAAAAAGGGGTAGAAATTTAAGAACTTAAAACACTTAAAACACTGTCTAACCAATTCTTTTGCTGGATGCCAGACACTTTGTAAGTTTTTATTAATTAGCTACAGTTATTAAACTATATCCAGCTTGCTTATAGTATTTGCCCTTCATGAACCTGTTTTCCTATTACAATGGACTAGTTTGGGTCCTTGGATTCATGATATGCCTCTGAAAAATCTTTGAAATTTCTGGTGTATAGGTATCACAGGTGTTGGACAGAAATGTACTCCAACTAGAAAAAAAAGGACAAGATTTTTTCATATTAAATAAGGTTATTCTCTAACGAGGGTTTTTTAACTATCCCTTCCAAACAAACTGAAAACAATTGCCCTCTAATTTATGATGCAAGTCAGAAACATTAACTTTCAATGACAACAGAATACACTGATTTCTTCATCAGCAAAATGATAAGAATTTGCCTAGATCAGAATTATCATCCCATATGGTATACCAAGAGTGGAAGGGCAAGGGTAGAAAAATACCATTATCTCAGAACTAGTATATGAGAAGGCAACTGCAAATTGTGCTGAGAGGAGGGAAGACAAGAAACCAAATCATGTTCCTCAAAGATGCATTTCTTAATTAACCATTGATGATACTGGTGGATATGGGGCAAAACTAGCAGGTATTGTTACTCCAGAAGCTCTAAATATCACATAGAAAATTCATGACACTAAGAATGTTAGTAAAAGAATGATTAAACTGAGTAGAAGTAGTACAAGATCAAGTATGTAAAGATTAATAAGAAGAAATTTTGCTATAAAATAGGAAAACTTCAGCAGTCTTCAAAAAGGAAGCAGAAAAACCTAGGTCTGTTGATTACTGTTGTGTAACTGTGAAACATCAATATGAAAAAAGAATGCTAGGCTGCAACATCAAAATATTTTCAGTGTCAAATTGACATGAGAAAGACAGTGGGGAAGAAGAATTAAACTAAACAACACTGTCACTAGAATTATAAATTGCTATAAACTGATCATGAGCATAGTTGAGAAAGAAACTAGTATTTTCCAGTTGTCAGAGTAGTTATATTGTAGAACAGCCTTCCTAGATGAAAGAGGATGAGGGGCAGCTAAATACTTTTGAGGTGAAATCTGATCCATTTCTGAAAAGGCAGTGATTGCGTATAATAGTGTATGACAATTCTCCATGCCCTTTCTTGTCATATTCCCACAACCCCCAAAGTGTTTTCTTTCTCTCAGTCTGAAATGTTTTAACCGTTACATAATGCATGTTAAACTAATAAATACAATCCAATAAAATATTTTTTAACTTTCACAGAAATGCAATGATTTTTTAATTACCAGTATTTCATGAGTTTGTAATTTCTCAGAAAAAAAGGGTTCTGTGGGAAAATCTCTGAACATCTTTGTGAATCTCTGAACATAATTTTAAATATTGTACTTTTTTTTACCACCTCACAAAATCCAACAGATCAAAGCATCTCCAGAAACTGACTCTTTCCACCTATGCATGTCAAACAACAGTCTTGGAAAGAGAAAAAAATAACTTTCTTGAGGCATCCCTCTGTGTGCCTATTAGACTGTAGAAGAACAACAGTGAACCCTGTGAAGAGTTTTATGCTTGTGCAAATAAAAATTATTTTTACAATATAATTTTTGTACCAGCTATCAAAATCTTAGTTATTATTTCCATAAGTATGTAGCACAAGCTAGATACCTGTGTAGCAATTCAAGTCCCTAAAAGGGGACATGTAATAGCATTTAAGATGCCCTAAATTTTAGGAGAAATTTTAAGGGACTAGCAGCTAAAAGACAGGACCCATGGGAGACTTCTTTCTGGTACAGAAACTTTAGGCCAGATTAGACTACAGGATCTGGAAAGCAGTACTAGATACCTAACTATGGGCAAATGAATCCTCCCTGATGGAGAACAATTCAACTAATCATACTCAAGTAGCTATTAGAGGGTGAGCTAAATAAATTTCCATTTATCCAAATGGATGTCTAGCTTACATGCAGACATCCAAAATGTAGGTATTTTTATCTGTGAGTGTTTTGGGTTTGTGTGGCTGGGGAGGGTCCGCAGGGCCGGCTCCTGTGAGAAGCTGCTGGAAGCTTCCCCGGCTCCAAGCCGGACCCGCCGCTGGCCCAGGCCGAGCCCCTCAGCGACGGCGGTAGCGCCGCTGGGAGAGCGGAGTGAAGAGGGGAAACCTGCGGAGAGTCGGGGATTGGGATGGGAGAGGAACCCCTCTGCGGGTACCGAGGTCAGGGAGGAAGGAGGGGAGGAGGAGCGGGGCAGGAGGGGATGCCCCCGCAGCCCGCGGTGAGGCGGCAGGCTGTGTGTCCCCAGCCATGGAGGGGAGCGGGGGAGCGGAGGCCCCCAAGATGGCTGGGACTCCACGAGAAAGTCCGCACTGGAGCAGGCTGTGCCTGAAGGACTGCAGCCTGCAGAAAGGACCCACGGCAGGGAAGTTTGTGAAGAACTGCAGCCCGTGGGAAGGACTCACCTTGGAGAAGTTGGTGGAGGACTGTCTCCTGTGGGAGGGACCCCACGGCGGAGCAGGGCCCGAGTGCGGAGTCCTCCTCCCCCTGAGGAGGAAGAAGCGGCAGAGACAAGGTGTGGCGAGCTGACCCCAACCCCCATTGCTGGGGGGAGGAGGGAGAGAGAACCGGGAGTGGGGTTGAGGTGGGAAGGAGGGAGGGATGGGGGGAAGGTGTTCTAAGATCTGGTTTTACTTCTCAGTATCCTTGTTTTGATTTGATAGGTAGTAAATTAAATTGATGTTGTTTCTTCCCTAAGTTGAGCCTGTCTTTTGCCCATGACCATAATTGGTGAGTGATCCCTCCCTGTCCTTGTCTCGACCCATGAGCGTTTCTTTGTATTTTCTCCTCCTCATCCCACCGGGGCCAGGGGGGAAGGCATGAGCAAGTGGCTGCATGGTGCTTTGTTACTGGTTGGGCTTAAACCATTACAGTGAGACTGCCACTAACTTTCAGTTGATGTAAGATGAGCAAAATGAAAATCCCACTGAATGTTTGAGATCAAAATCTGGCAGACTGTTTTTGTTAACTACTATGCAGTTTCCAATGGTTTTTCTCCCCTTGCAGGTAAAACACAGGGCTGTCCTGGACAGAGCGGGCTCAGTCTCACTGCCCTCATGCAAACTTAGTGCTGTTTATGATGCCTTATTGTATCCCACCTAATGTTCAGCTACCTCTCCAAAAGGGCCTTGGTTTGGTGCATGTCCTGGGTCACAGTCTCCATCCCTGCACAGGTGCTTCACTACAGCATCTCAAATGTTTTTAGGGGTCTGTATGTGGACAAATGAACAGACAGATCAAAATTCAACCCTAGAAGCCATGGGAATTCCAGCGTGTAAAGCAAGAAGAGATTAACCAGATAATATGAAATAGGGAAGAAGTGGAATATTTTCTCACTTGTCTATGCAGCTGAATAGAACCATTTTTAATCCATTTTGCTGAGTATCGTTATTTATTAACAAAATAATAAACCTACACTGAAACTGATCCTGTTGATAAGGTTTCTCTAACGTACACCTCATATGCTCTCTCCATATTTTTAATGGTTCAGCAGCATTCCATGGTGGAAAAGTGATGCTGAGTCTTGTGGTCTAGAGTGTCTGACTCTTTCTTACTACTAAAAATGAAAACATACAACTTCCTTTTTTGATTTTAAGTCAGTATCAGACTAAATTTTATTCCAGACATGTCTAATTTCCAGTGTTTTTCTTCTTATTAATTAATAGAAAGAGTTAACTCTTGACTGCCTGCATAAGCCTCACAACTAGTTATGCATCTTTCTGGTACAATATATTAAGCCCACTTCTACACAAAGTGGCTATCTTGAATACAATAATTTTTGTAGCCCTATAGTTTGTTTGGCTACACTTCATACACAGCCATATAGTCAGTGATAATTTATAGCTACTCTCTTTTGAGTGTTCCTGAACACTTTAAATGCAAAAAATAAACTCGAAAAGCAGTAATTTTTCAATATAATTGCATGTGCACTTTATGCATGTAAATGCCTCTTAATATACTCTCTTCTTGGGGATTTTTATTTAATATTAAACTAATTATATTACAAATTTGTCACTCACATGGAAGTCAAAAGACTTTCTGTCTGCTATAAAAGGCATGCTAAATCATGAGGTTTGACTGAATCAAAAAAATTATACAGGTGTCATAACATAATTGTTCTGTGGAACCATCTAGTGATTGAAAGATAAAAGATCAACTTTGCTAGCATCAAGGTTTTGAATATGTTCTCATCATTATTGTAATTGCTAATCCAGTATTAGCAATAAAAACTGCCCTCTATTAAACAATATTAAAAAAAAAAGGTTACAAAAGCAATGTCTTATCTGCTTAGTCTGAAATATGTTTTTAAAAAAATTATTTTAAGTAACTTTCTGTTAGATTGGTTTCGGTACAGACAGTATCAACAAAAAGTAATAGCCACTACTTTAAAAATTGTCTTTGTCATCTAAAAATTGTTTAGGAGTTGAAGTATACATGGAAATGTACTGAGATTCCACTGAAAAATTCAGAATTGTATCTGTAGTAATACTTCTAAAAATGAAATATATTATATAGAAAAATGTATGCTTACTGAATTTTAGGAATTGTAAAATCAATTACAAATTTTGTCATTATACAACAAAGCACTGCACTTACGCTTAAGTTAAGCACATGTATTTGGTAAGATAATTTATATCTCCTTCTGTTAGAGGAAACTTGAGTCACTGTTGATTTTCAGAAAACTTGTGAACTGTTCTAAAACACTTTAAGAATCTAAACCTAAGAAGAATGTAAAGTGACCTAAAATGAACTAAGCTGCTTGGCTAAATATTTAAGGAAAATAAAAAAAATGTTTAGGTACTTCCTCCTATTACAAAATAGACTCAATGGCATAAAAAAAAGAGGGTATTTGTTTTCATTACAATTACTGTGAACCAATTAGAGAGAAAAGAGTGTAATCTATTAACAAGTGTAGAGTTGAAATGTATAAAAATAGCCCTGAGAAAATGCAAGGCTGAGAAAGAAACCCCCTTAATCCTCCCAGCAAAGAAGATGGAATGCTGATGACTCTGTAAAAATACATAGGAGGGATGAAAATTTAACATCAAAGAAAAACAGCAAATAGTTGTGTTGGTGGACTTCATTGTATTAATAATGATCCGTGGTAGAACTGGTTGATTCTATTTTGACTAGTAATGAGTCGTTGTTATATTTCATTTAAATTCTTAGAACATTAATTAGTCTAACAAGAATTTCTAATTTTCAGATCCTCACATATGGCAAGTGTGTTAACCAAAGTGTACCCAACAAGAGTCCTTCTCTAGAAGGGAACACAAAGCTTTAGTTTTAGCTCAGACTGCAACTGCCTCTCTTCAGTTACATTTATAGTTGTGGGGAAAATAATGCAGTACTTTAACATACCATATTGCCAGAAAAAATAAAACAATAGGATGGAAAATAATCCCCAGAAAATAAGGTCTGATGCCAATAAAGTGCACATTGTGATATTCCAGACCTCGTCATAGCTTTACTCTTTTTTCTGTTTCTCTAAGAGTACTTTGCCAAATCTTCTACCTTTAATACCCAAACATATTTATAATACCCTACGTTATTTGTAGTTTCAGTTGGCTCTCAGATATATATTAATCCTAGGATAAATATTTTTCCAGTGATACAACAACCAGCTAATGGGTTTTTAATAACCAAAGAGCAGGTTAAAAATTCTTTATTTGCCTAACTTCTATTGTCTTTAATTTTGATGGTGTGCAGTGATTGGTCAGGCTACTCTATCAATCTGGTGATTCTAACTACTGCTTTCTCTCTGAAAATCTGACATACAAATGACTACCATATTTTGTCATATGTATCAATATTCCTTTGAAAAATTTTTTTAAGGTTTCACAAGAATATCATTGTATTAAAATATATACCATGCAAAAATCCAAAGAAAACAAACAATAGCATAAAACTGCTAACTGAATAAACAAGTGTTTAAATGCTAGGCAGGGAGGTCATTAGTCTTCTTCAGAGCAGTAAATATTTCAGTGCTTTACAAAACAGTAACTTCATGGACCAACCACAGACCAATTGTTTCCAAACCTAAAAAAATGTCTTCACATAAGCACATGCATACTACTCTATACACATATAATAGCAACAGTAATTTAAAATGACATTTAGGTTCACAACCACAAAATTTTGTCTTATAGATCAGGAATTTAGCAATGAATTGTCATTTGTGGTGGTGCGCATCAGCTAGGTGGACTCTTAAAATATTCAAAACATGTATTCTTTTTCTCCAAAGACTGCTTTACTTAAAGGAAAGCATTGATTTTTGCCAAGAGATATACAGGAAGACAATCAATGACAGCTTTGCAAGAAAGCCACTAGTAAAACTACCCTTGGTTCTTGCTTTGTATTCCTTGAGATCATGCATTTATTTTAAAATTTTGTTTCCCTGATGATTGAGGGACAGCCACAGTTAGAATCAGTCAATTTTCATTTTTCATAAATGAAATAAAGGAAAAAATTATGAATAAGAAAGAAAAAATATCATTTTAATGAAAAACTTTCCATGGACTGGACCACTTCCAGTTTGTTGCCTTTAAATGTGTTTTTGTTTTACTTCTCTATGCACATTTGTATTACAAGCTATGCCACCTGATATACCTAATTCTGTCTTTTGAAACCATTATTTGCTCATGTTGCTTGTCTGAAGTAAATCATACCTCTGCTATTCATAGCTTTCTTTTAAAGTGAAGTTATGGACATTTTAACATCATTAAACTATAGAAGTCATGTAAGACTGAAGTAAGAAACAACTATTAAAGTCCTGACTTTTTCTCCCAAGACAAAAATTAGTTCAATACAATACAGTACTTTACAATACAAATATTTGGATTTGGAAACTGAGATCTTGCAGAGACTAACAATGTTATTCAACTGTAAAACATATTGCCATCCAAAACTACTATGTTTTTCTCAAAGGAAAAACACAAAGCCAAATGTACAAACAAGATCCCCAAAAATCCTCTCCTAGGTTTAAGATAGCTGCAAAACTTCGGCACTTTTACAAAAAGGCAGACTGTCACTTCAAGAGAAGACCTGCATCTTCAAATAAAAAATTCCAGTCATGGGAGTTTGACACTATTCAAGTTCCAACCTGTAGACTGCTTATGATTAAAAAAAAATACTGCCTTAAGTCACTGAAACAGAGAAAATTACATGGGTCACAGAGAATAAATGAATGGAAACAATTAAATAATAACTGCATATGTTACACCTGTTATGAGCAGTTACAGATAGATTGTACCACGAACTGGAAAAAAAGGTCTATCAGTAAGCACATGCTGAAACACTAGACCTGAAACTTTCTCCAGAATCGGGTGAAGGTCAAATGTATGTGGTCACTCAGTGGTAACACTGAAGGCAGAAGCCTAACCTCTACTCTTTGATATTTCTTTCTAAAACAATGTTACTTTTATTTATTTATTTTTCAGTAATGAATAGTTATGATTTCACAAGTATATGATCCTGCAAAATAAATAAATTTTTGAAAAAATACCAACAAAATTTCAATTTTGTAAGAGTCTTTTCCTCAGAAGCCATTACTGCATGGGACTATACCTGCTGAGATATCTCTCACCTGAAAGACATCAACCAAATACGGTGAAAATACAGAGCACTATCTACCGCTAAAGGCACAAGGCTATAAAAGTATTCCTTCTGGGAAAAACACAAAAAAGCAGAGTGGTGCTTTCATTATAAATTTATTGGATATAAGGTTCCAGTGAAGAATTCCAAGCATGTCAGGTAAGAAAGCAGATGTCTCCGTTGTGTTATGCAGTCTATGCTACTTTCTGTATCTCATCTCAGCCATACAAAATGAAGATAAAATATTAAGCTAGTACAGAAGGCCTAAATAGCAAAGGAAACTCCCACTACAGTTCAGTAGTCAACGCAGTAAAATATAATTTAGAAGAAGCACTATTCAACTGCCAGTAACAACATTCTATAAATCAGATTATTTTTAAATAATCAGTGAGGGGGAGACTATTGTCATAGTCATAAACAAATAAGAGTAATTATCCAAATAGCTACTGTGGAACAGATTACGCTTTAGAAATCCTTACTCTTGTTTAACATGCATTAGCTTGCTTTTCTTCAGATTTTTGGTGATTGTAGGCCAGAGGTAATGCTTTTCAACACAGTACATCCTATGATTGATCTGATTATACAATAAATGTTTCAAAGCCTGCGGTAGAGGTATTTCATGTGTTCTCATCTGTGTGAAGTATTGTTTCCCATTAAGTTCAGGAAATATGTAACAGTAATGCAGAAGAAATGTAAATTTTCTCACCAGCTTTTTAAATAAAATGTCCTGTTTCTTCACAAATGAAGTACTGTAAATGTAGAAGAGCATGCTCAGATAATACTTCTGGGACATTTTACCCTATCCACAAACACAAAGCAAAAATATAATTAGAAAGCAGTTACTACAATTAAATCAGTAATTTTATACTTTAGTGATAAATTTATGTCAGGTATCATATTTTCTTGTCAATCAAGGTTTATACTTAACAGTATTTTTCAGAATTTGGTCTGGCGTATTTGAGTTTTAAACACCTCAAGAACTTGGTTTTCCACTCCTTCCCTTAGGAAATGATTCTATAATCTTGTCAAGAGATGGGTTATGCTTATCACTACCAAGTGACAATGCTTGCAGGTAGAACATGATACTCTTTTTTAAGACCTGAAACAATCTCCACAGAAAGATAATTGAAGTGGAAAAAATCCTCTTAAATTTAATCTTTGATGGTCAGGCAAATAAAGGAACTGAGAGTGGGAACTCAAGACATTTCTCATGGCTGCCTTACAGCTTAAGACCAATCATAGTGCAGTCATGCTTATTCACTCCAGTTTAGCTTTTCAATTTACTCTGCATTCAGCATCCAGCAAACTTGAAAAATTTAGAGCTAGAGACCAGATCAATGATACCAATTTACTTTACATTTACCTTATTTACCTTACCTTTACATTTAACTTATTTATAGGCTATGTGAAATGTCCTATGCACTACCCTATTTATGAGGCAGTTCTTTCATAGTCATACAAAGATTTTGAACAAATATAAAACTACAGCAGTTTGTTTTCTTTTCAAATAGCTGATATGGGAATTAAGCCTGTTTGGCTGCATGCACATGTAAGATTATTCATGAGTATAAGACTTTGTCAGGTGGGATCCCTGGACACTAAATAACAGGCGTTCTCACTTGAATAGCTAGCAGTGAAAGGCGATGTATTTTACACATTTTATACATGCTCATTTGCATGCATTGTTAGTGGATGCTGTATCAGAATAAACATCTTTATAAAGATCTTTGTGAAATATTTGTACTGGTTTCTGACTCTTCGCAAAGTAGTTTAGGAGTGACAGCTTTCTGGCCATTATGTTTTTAGCTTTTTCTGATGATGGTCGAAGTAAACCTCCAGATCATCCCATCTTCAGCCTGTGGTCCTTAGAAACTAAAAAACTGACAATTGTTTGACACCTGAGAGATCTCCATCTACCTGAAAGATGCCAAGTCCTCCTTTATGATCAGTAGCATAAAAAAAATATTTTATTTACTAATAAACCATTTCCAAATCCACAGGAACATTTCTCCATTTTTGTGGAGAGCCTTCACCAAAAACCTAACCAGGGATGAGGAATGTGAAAGAATCACTCGATACATCTTGCAAGCCTGACTTCCATTTATACATGTTAATATAGTGGTTATATTTTTTATTTTGGGTTTGGGGTTTTTTTTGGCATTTCTAGATATATATTCATCTTGACATCCAGCATGCAATTCGTTACAGAATTGCTTTGTACCTACTCCTCACCCTCTCTTGCACAGTTGTGTTTATTCCAGCATTAAGAATGAAGTTACACAATCAGATTGAGCTCTGATTGAGCTGATCAAACACCTCCCCACCTCCATAGAAGGTTGTGGTCATACATCAGTAGAATAAAACTAAGAAGAATAGAAATAAATCTGAGATGTAAAAATGTAAGCTTGTACAAGAAGAAAACATGTTTAAAGAAGGAAATATAAGGAATATAAGGGAAATAGAGGGATTATAAGGAAAACAAATAGCAATAGTTATTAAAAAACTCAATGAAAATTAGCAAAATTGCAAGTGAGATTCAGAAACAAGTAATATTTTTCTTTAGTTTGAACTGATGTAGAAAGAATTACCGTGGTTTGGAAATAAATTTCTGCTTCTTTGTTTGTTTGGTTTTTTACTTCAAGGAGTGAACCTGTTTTCAAATACATTTGAATATTAGCTGACGAAATCTAGCAACACAATTGAAATCTTATTTTCCCAGTTGCAAACACCTCATATTGCTTATACTGACCTTTTCTACTGCTAATTTGCTTTGGTTTTAAATTATGGCAGTTTATTTGAGACTAAAACGTCACGTTTTATGTTATGAGGTCAGCAGTACTATTTTTATTAAAATTCTAGGTGATAAATCAATAAGGGGTTTGGTATTCCAGACCTCCCCCGTTAAAAAAAAAAAATCATTAGCTATACTAATATTAATAGAATAATTTTCCTGATGTCAGTGGTGTTCTTTCTCTCTTTCCATATACATCATTAAAAGACAGAGAAACTCCTTTTACATTCTTTTGTGAATGAGATCTTCTGACTGAATCTGCCAGTCACCAAATAAGTGTTCGATAAAAATGAAAGAATACTTACTTAAACTTTTTAGAATTCCAACTTTTTTTGTTGATGATTTAACAAAATTATTTAAATGGTAACTAACTAATTAAATGAAAACTTTTTGGAATATTTTACTTTCTTCCCTATATATGAGATACAATTTGAAGTTATTAGTGATTGAGTGAAAAACTGTCCTATTAAAGCAGGTCAGATTTTTTTCTTGAAAACAAGTTTGGATTTAGCTTTTCAAGGAAACATTTGCAATCTGTAAATTTACATGAGAGATATAAACATTTAATTTTGTTCTTTTTTTTTCCCCACAAAGCTTTGTGAATATTAATTTCTGCAAGAAATGTTAAAAATTAATGTTTTAGAGGAGGTAGAAAAAAAAATGTTGGAATAGCTCCTTAAAAATTTCCCCCCCTCTGTTTTCATCTGATTCATGAGAAATTAATAACTCCGATTAGAAAATAACAAAAAATTATTTGTGTTTCCACTGGAGATTAAAAGTTAGGAACTCTTTGTAATTGCTGCAGATGCACTGTATAGCAATCTACTGTAATGAATGCAGAAACTAATCATAAATCACATCATAAATAATATTTTCTATTTTCTCTGGTAAACCGAAGGATGATTTGCAAAGATGTTTGTATTTTTAATTACTATTTTTTTGATTCTTAGAATTGCAAGGTATGTATATATAGAAACCTGATTTCTGTGATTACCCTAAATTATATAATAATTGTAACCCAGTGAAGGTAATTTAAATTTTATATATATGTGTGTGTGTGCATACTGTTATGTATATGTAAGATAGGTTTTAGCAATAAAATGAGAGTTTTGTCTTTATAAATTAATTGTAATTTAAATACAAACGAAGGCAGTACCCCCAAAACATACAGTCCAATTGATGGTAGGAAGCATCCTAGAGTATTGGTAAGACAGTTTAATGTTTATCGTAGAAAAAGAAGTTCCTCACTCTTTTAGATACAACAGAGGTTTGCAGGATTTCTACAGTCAACTGAAAAAAAAGCATTGCACCTGGAGAAGGATGGGGTACTGTTTGGGTTTTTTTAGCCTATAGGAGTGTTAACACTTAATCATAACTCTGATCACTTAATTCCTGATCATCACTTTGAAAGCATTCATAGCTCTCCTGCTAGTGAGCTCCTTCTTTCCCGAAGAAAGAAATAAAAGGAAATTAAAAATAAAACTAGAGTGTTTTATCAGTGTTCTAATCTTTTGTTACTGTTGTGGTTAAACCCAGCCAGTAAAAAAGCACCACGAAGCCATTTGCTCTCTCCTCACCCACCCACTGCCCCTTCTCCCTGGCAGGATGAGGAGAAAATATAAAGAAATGCTCATGGGTCGAGACAAGGACAGGGAGGGATCACTCACCACTTATGGGCACGGGCAAAAGAGTGACTCAACTTTGGGGAAGAAACAAAATCAATTTCATTTACTACCAATCAGATCAAAACAAGGATACTGAGAAGTAAAACCAGATCTCAGAACACCTTCCCCCCATCCCTCCCTCCCGCCCGGCTCAGCCCCACTCCCGGTTCTCTCTCCCTCCTCCCCCCGGCAATGGGGGTTGGGGTCAGCTCGCCACACCTTGTCTCTGCCGCTCCTTCCTCCTCAGGGGGAGGAGGACTCCGCACACTCTTCCTCCACCAACTTCTCCAAGGTGAGTCCTTCCCGCGGGCTGCAGTTCCTCACAAACTGCTCCAGCGCAGGTCCCTCCCACAGGCTGCAGTCCTTCAGTCCCAGCCTGCTCCAGCGCGGGCTTTCCACGGAGCGGCGGCCATCTTGGGGGCCTCCACTCCCCCGCTCCCCTCCATGGGCTGGGGGGACACAGCCTGCCACCTCACCGCTTAGAGCCGGGGAAGCTTCCAGCAGCTTCTCACAGAGGCCGGCCCTGCGGACCCTCACCCACCACCAAAAAACCTGCCACACAAACACATAACAATTATGCAGACGGTTATGTACATGATGCTCAAATGAGGTATATCAAAAGACTGTCATTATCTGACTTTGTGCTCACCAGCTTCTATGTTATGAGTTTCTTTGTGAATAGACCATTCATGCCTTGATGCATAACAGCACTGTTTTAATTCTAATTGAAATTTACGTGTTTGAAAATCAAATCAAATTGGTACATTTGAATTTGTCAGGCTAAATAGTTTGACAAAGCAAAATTTTTTTTCTTCTCAATTCCTTCTTCCTTTCCTCTAAAGGACCACGTTTCTTCAGTCTGAAGTCCCAAGAAGGAGAGAATTGCTGAGGAATGGGAACTTACATGCAGCATTTCACAATGTTCATTATATATCATATATTTATCTACGTGCATTTCAATTATTGTTCATATATGACCACTATATATTCTTGTTTAATCAGAAGTTTCTTTCTACTGCCAGCTATTACAGGTATATTAATCTCATGATTTCAGTAATAAAATCCACTGATTTCGCCCTTTAAGCAATCCCCCATCTAGTGTACATGTGGTATTATGGGATGGCATGCTGTGGTGTGTATTGTGTATGCTCCAATCAGCCTTCTCAAATTATTTTGCTTTTTGTGGATTTGATTATTTTGGATTTTTGTTTGTTTGTTTTATTGGCCTGCAGCTTCAAATTAGAGATGCAAATCAAATTTCTTACCTACTTTAAATATCCTGTTTGATTACAGCCAGAGTGTTTACCTTTATTTAGAGTTGCTGAACTTCCACAATGTTGCATGGGAAGAGAGATGGCCAACGTCTGTGTGTGGGCAGGCAGAGGCTGGAAACTTGTTACTTCTGGCTAAACGAGAAAGACTTATTCCACTGCAGATGTGCACTTACAGAAAAAGTGTAGTGCCCTGCTGACAGCTGGGAAGGAACGGTTTCCATCAGGGTAGGCATACAGGTCAGCTGAGTCTGATCCACATATTCCCACAGCAGCTACAGTCCTAGGATCAAAGAGACATGGAGCTCAAATAACTGAAGTGCTACCATGGATGGATACAGGTGGCAGAAAAGCTGGGAAGTGGGAGTTATATCTTACACAGAAAAGCAATCTGAAAACATGGATCTTTGTTCCAGTAAAGGTTGTGAGCTGATCAATGGCTTATGGATTGAAATTAGAGGACAGACCAGCATCGGTGAAATGCTGGCAGGTGCCTCCAAAAAAGAGGAGGAAGTTGTTTTTCAACAACCAGTATAAGCCTCACAATTACAGGCCCTGGCACTCACAAGGCACTTTGACATTTACTGGGTGGGCAAAATGGTTGGGTGCAAGCAAGGTGGTAGATATCTGGGGTGTGCTGATTACAGTTTCTTGATACAGGAACTCAGATGACTTAAGACTTCTGCTGGTTAGGAATAGTCACTAACAGCCTCAGCTACAGCAACATCAGCTACAGCAAGGTGGTTGAATTTAAGATCATGAGAGAAACTAGGAGGGCAAGTAGAATTACAATCCCCAACTTCAGGAGAGCTGAATTCTGTTTTTCCAGGGAACAAGTTGTTGGAATCCCATGAGAGGGCACCTGCAGGGTGAAAGGACACAGGGAACCTGCCTGATCTTCCTGGACAGCTTCCTCGGATCACAGAAAGGGACCATTCTGATATGCAGAAGTTGAGCAGGAGTAGCAGAAGGTGGTCTGAACAGGGAACTCCTGACTGAGCTCAGATGGGAAAAAGGAGTGCATGGAAGGTAGAATCTGGGATGCGCCACCTGAGAGGAACACAGAGACTTTACTCAGGCATGCAGGGATGGAGTTAGGTTTGGTATGGAATGTGGGAGACTGCAAGAAGGGCATCTGTAAATACATTGGCAGAAAAGGAAGACTAAAGTAACTAGGCCAAAGCTCAGTAGGATGGGGAATGCAGTGATAAAAGATACAGAAAAGTCCAGGGAAGTCCTAGTCTAGAAGGGACCTATGGAAATATTGCAATACGAATCTTGACTGGACAAGGCCTTGAGTAACCTGATCTAACACTAAATTTAACTGGGTTTCAAACAAGGTTGGCCAGATGACCTGCAGAGGTTCTTTCCAGCTTATATCTGCATTCTACTTTTACTCCCCAAATTATGTTCTTTTGTGTTTTTTTCCATTCATGGACAGAGACTTTTTGTTAAGTAAACGTTTCCAGAGATGCTGCGCCTGCAGTTGACCTCACATGGATTGACTTTTGATGTCTTTTCCAAACTGTTCTTTGTTAGAATCAGTGCTTTTCCATACAAGTTTCTTTTTTTTACTTCTGGCTGTAACATGTAAGTAACAGTGAGATATCTTTTATTTTAACATTCTAAGAAGATATTAGTTTCTTATTGCACAGTCTAAAGGGGCTGAATGAAAAGGTTGCTATAGTCTAATAGAAATCTATTTTCTGAGAAAATAAATTAGCACATCTGTTGGCTCACATATAACAGGGTTTATCCTTGTTGTCCTTCCTCAGATAGATCTTTACTAACTAATGGCAGGTTCTCAACACAGTGAGGTCAGATCTTTTTAAATAAAGAGTGGTGGTGAAAGCACCTGTATTCCCTAAGCTATTTGAATAGTCTCTCTTCTGTGCATGGTATTTTGAAAGCAAAAGCAATTTATAAATTAATGCCAAGGTTACTGAACCATTCAATGGTCTAAGAGCCCTCATGAATTCCAATCACTTGTCTTTCACAAACTTACTCCATAGTTGTTAGTATGGGGTCAGTACAGTGAAGTTCACTGCAATCAGAGTAGGACAAGGTTTACCTTGTTTATCTTCGTCATTCACGAGTTGTATAGATTCATTTGACTGTAATCTAATATGCCTGTGGGAAGGGAGTGCTGCTACATTACTTGAAATATGTGCCAACTCTCAGGCTAAGACTGAGATACATCTTAGTAAATGGAGACAGGAGCCTTACTTATACACCGAAGCCTACTAAGGCAAACAGATTTAGAAATGTTTTCTTTGATAATAACTTTAGTTTTTAACTTGCAGATAATTATATATTTTACTGTAAATGACCTCAACCCCTTTCAAGCAACATGACCTTGGTTGTTTTGAGAAGACGTTCTGTCTTTTTGTCTATACTATTTGTATTTCTGTTCTAAGATCTCAGAAGCTGGGGGAAAAAAAAAGAAAAAAAAATAAACAACCCAAACAAAACAAAACAAAACCACCCTTTGTGGTTGATTTGTGCTAAGGAATCCTGTTTGGAATAATTTCTCAGTGGAGAAAAGATTTTCACCTGGAAGGCCGTGTCTAGATGTACGACTTATAGGTACATTGAACTGAATGTCTTTCGACTGTGTTTGACTTCTGAGAGGAGGTCTTTGAGAGACGGATTAGATCCTCTCTGGAAAAGCATAGGACTGTCAGGTAAAGGAAGACACTGAGTTTCACCTAAAGGCTGGAATAGTTGCTCAGTTCTCACAGTATGTATGTGAAATGTATGAGAAGCTTGCTGTTCCACAAGAGGGGAAAATGTGTTTTGCCCTGAGCTATCCATATCTTTTGTTCATTTTTTTCATATACTAATGAGCATAATGAGAAGAGTAAGTCATTAAATTTAATGTTAACTTATTGGGCACTTCAAAATAAAACAGTGCTGTGCTGCTGAGAACAATATAACACACCACTCAGAGTGCACAAGTCCTGCAATTAAAATGCTAATTAACACTTTTATTTATAAGGAACGAGGTTATTTGATTATAATCCCATTTTCCCTGCTCCCTTCAGCAATATGGATTGATCAAGTCAGAGTAACAATAACCCATCCCAGTTGCCTGAGGAATTATTTTATTTTGCTCTCTCCATACAGATCTGATATACACCACAAGGAAGACATTAGCCAAATTAGGCAGAAACAACTTAGAAGTTTCTTTCTTTCTTTGCTTTGTTTCCATAGAGAAACTGCAGTTGAATTTGGCTTTTCCTCATCACAGCCTGCCAAGAGCTTAGTTGGAGTCAGACCCCTTGGTTAGTTACTGAAATCAGAGTATGTCCTTCCAGACCAAGAGTAAGTAAATAGTAGTTCATAATATTCAGTTATACAGCAATTAAATAGAACATGTACATTTCTTCATCTGCCTAGAGAGTTAAAAGGGAGAAAATGGGAGAAAGAGGCAAAATGTATATGTATGTGCATACATATAAACATATATTATATATACATTACCCCCGCACACACATGTGTATGTGTGGTTGTAAAAAGGTGCCAGTGTAATATATTTATTCTAAAATTTGTGTCTCAGGTACTTAGAAGCTGTAGAATTATTTATATGTTAATTTATACCTGAAGTTAGCAACATATGGGATGGAATTCCTCACAGATTTTTCCCATTCCTGTTTCAAAATATAGTAAGAGAAAATAAAAAATATATAAATTTTTTATGTATATGCATATGCGTTTTAATCACCGCAGAGTGCATCTTTCATACAGAAACTCGAAAACATGTGACAACACTGCTTTTCAGGAGTTTCCAACAATCAGGGACTTGTTCTAGCCATTAGAATATGAGACATGTTTATACAGAGCAAAAAGAAGTACCACAGAAGAGACATGAGCTGTCCACACAGCCAAGCTTGCAAGTGTGTTTGAAATAGTTGTGTTTGTGAACCACTGAACCTGAAAACACTGAAAAGACAACTCTATTTTTTTCTAACCCAAGATGGCTTGTATGCCACCAGCTCTTTCATCATTATAGCATTTCTTATATAAGGATTAAAGTAAATGGACTCAACACCTGTGTCTGTACCAAATCTTTGATGCATATCGATACAGACCTCTATACTGAGCCACTGAGAGCAGGGGAGAGCATGATTTTCTTTACATTCTTATATTTCATTGTAGATACCTAAAACATCTAGTACAGGTTTATGAACTCTATAAATTATTAATATAATGGTGTGTTTTCTACTCATTTCTTATGTCCTATAGACAAATATCTTGTAAAGTTGTACAAAATTTTTACAATATCTTGTAAAAAAAAAAAGTTTTTCCCTCTTCAGGACAGGACTGTGCCTCTGTTTTAAAAAAGTATGGGAAAATAGAATCTTTGCTTGATCCCTAATGTAATGAATACAACTATCATGAAATAGTCAACATTTGCCATCATTTTCACTTGACATCACTATTTTACTGAGCTTGTATATGCAAAAATAAGTTTTGTATTCATGGAAATGCAGATTGGGGTTTCCTTCTTTCTGAGTTCCATCAGAGCAGGTGATAAGCAGAAAGGTGGGAGAAAAGTGTGTCTGAGTGTTACAGTTTTCTTGCTAACCTCGTTAACCAATCGTAGCCCTTTTGTTCACACAAGTTCTTAGGAACAGCTGACTTCCTAAAGTGTGGTTTGGAATAGATTAAACAACTGGACCACTGCAAAAAAAAAAGGAAGTCCAGCAGATATTAGCCCCTGTGCCTTCTCACTGAGTCCCTTATATTCAAAGAAAATGTCACCCACTGTCAGATTCAGATAAAATTAAGATTGGTGTATATATGCACATAGATATTAGGATTGATAAGGGACTGATAAATTTCTTTACCAAGGAAGGGAATATTATGGTTTCCAATAGAAAGAACAAACATCTGTGGTTTTTTTAATCTCAGTATTTTTTTTTGTGGTTTTTGAAAAACAGGTTAATAATCCTGTGAATTAGAAAGACTAAGTTTCATATATTTTCAGCACTGCCAAAGCTTAAATTTGTATAACTATGATTTAGAATACTTATGCATAATAACTGTGATATTTTAACTTGATAGTGTTAACTATTCTCCTTCAAAGAACACTGTGCGTTCCCCATCCTCAGAGGTTTTCAAGACTCAGGTGGACAAAGCCCTGAGAAACTTGATCCGACCCTAGAGCTGGCCCTGCTTTGGGTGGCCTAGAGACTTTCTGAGGTCCCTTCCAAACTGAATTATCCTATGATAGATACTACATGAAAGAAGAGAAGAAATGTCATATTATTATGAGTATTTTTCACAGCACTTGTGTTACGATAGACTTGTCTAGGAAAAATAAAGTTTTCTATTAAACAATTTATGCTAGATGTCCATTACGAACAACAGTCCTTTAGGACTTCCTCTAGAGTATTTAAATAATTTGACCTTTAATTATTCATGCTGGCTTCATAGTGGAGAATTTATACTACAGTTAAGACATATTAACAAAAAATATGGTAAGCGATTGCCTTTACTGTCTTAGACAAGTTTTCAGAATTGGTACTCCTTACTACTTACAGGACATGTAAAACTTTTTGGTTCTGGACTAATAGTCTCCAGCTGTGTGAGATGAATTCTGAATGACAATTCATCATCTTGACACCTGGACCAAAAACTAAAGGGATTTCTCTTGGCTGTGAAAGATACAGATGGACAGTAAATGTAGCAGCTGGAGAGGTGCTCCAAAGTATGTGCACAGCTGAAAAAACAAATTGCTGCTTCTTGCTGGAGAAGCACTCCTCACCTGAGAAACAGAGCCTGGGGTCAGGTGTCCTGTTACTCCTCTGGAAGAACCTCCAGGCCATCTTTTCACATTGCATTCAAATAGATTTTTTTTTTCCTACTCTTATAGGTATTCTTCCCCTTATCAATCCCATAGGCTGTCTGAAATATATTAGGAAGAAGAAGAGCCAACAGGATACTTGGCAGTAATTTTTAGGCAAATTCTGTCTTATGGAACCTGAAGACTTCATGTACTCTTGGCGCAGGGAAGTGGCAATTTAGTTGAGAGGTTGTTATTACATTTTGTCTTATGTACAATACCTATGCAAAAGCGATTGCTTTGAATGCAATTTAAACTTTATTACTATCTTAGGTGTGTAGTTTCAACACACACACAAAAGGAAATACCTTTCCTTTTACATTCTTTAAGTGTAAAATTAACTTCAGCATATTCTTTACTATCAGATCCGAATATCTGTATTTTTAAAAGCCTTTAATAAGCATAAGTTGATGTTAAATTGCCTGTCCTACATGCAACTATAGCATTGCTAATATCCTAGTGTCTCCTGTGAATTGCTGGATTTATTTGGTTTCCTTGAAGATATGAATCACAAGAGGAGACTTGTCTTCCTGCCAGGAGTTTTCCTGCAAATAGCTTTCCTCTTTTTGCAATTTTTTATCAATGTCATCTAGCATGGCCGAGGATCTTTGTTTCTACTGGGGAGAAAGACAGTTCATCTTTGCAGCCTCTCTCTGTAAAAACACATTTTAAATAACTTTGAAAGCACACAGTTCGTTGCTTTGGGTTTAATGTCTCTGCCCCTATAGAAGATGCCACAAATCTAATGAGACACAGGACGAGGTGAAAAACAATGAGGAAGAGTAAAAGAACAAAAATGAGGGGGTAGGAGGGCAGAAAAAAAAGACAGCATTATCTCAATGAAAAGTAAAATAAATTGCCAACTGCTGACAAAATCCTAAAATATTGATTAAAAATGATCACTTCAGAGAAGATGAGAGGTTAAAGAGAACGATTTAAATCTTGCAGGCTTTGTGTTGACAGTAATTAGATTGTGTTACCTCAAGCAACAAAAGAAAGATCTCAACATATGTATGAATTGTACCCCTATTAGGTGCTATAAGTGGTTTAAAACTTCGGCTGCAATCAAATCTTTTCTAGTAGTAAATTTAGGACAGAGATCAACTATTGAGAGGAGGCTTAAAAGACTGCTGGCCAGTTTTATAGGAAAAATGTGTGTGTTCATAGATTATACCGAATTTCTCAGTATGAACCAATTGTAAAACTGAGATACAGGTCATATTATAACAGCAATGTTAACATATCTGAACTTAAAGACTGAGCTTAGCTGAACATCTGTACCACAGCTACAATTGCAGTGCAGAGTTATTATCCCTCCACTGCCTTCAAACATGTGGCAGATTTGGAACTCTTTCTTGAACAAATTTGCTAATGATTTGCTGGGAATCCTTTTTTTGTTAGTTGCTTCATAATATATCCATGAAAATGCTTTAGGACATATCTTCATAAATAGTAGCTCATTTACTGAGTATATTCTAACATATATCGACCACATTTCATATTTATTACTCTTCTTTAGGAAATTGTTGGTGTCTATTTTGAAAATAAATCTCACTGGATCCCCTTAACCTTCCTCTGCCAAGTATTGTATGTTCTTACAGAATCCTGGTTAAAAAACAACTGGGCAAGACTTTTCCCTGCTATGAATTGTTGTGGATCTCTTTAGTCAGTGGAACTCTGCTGGTTTTTGTCAAGTCGTGGCACAGACATGGAAGTTTTCTCCACGATCTTGAGAATCTTTTAAAAGAAATAATTTTCTCTTAAGCATGTCACCTGCTTGTGACCAGCTTCATAACAAAATTAATAGTTCATGAACAGGTAAATATTAGGTTGCTGACCAACAGAACATGATAATAACTGACATATAAATTTAAATTATCATTCAAGAATGATATGATTACCAGAATTTTGTTGTTGTCTCTCTTTTTTTTAAAGGCAGAACTGATTTTGTAATAAATGGTTTAACATCTTTAATATACTTATCCTACTGTAGGTTACTAGTAATGTAACTGGAATCTTTTTCAGTATGTTAAGTGAAGGAAATATAAGCTTTGCTCTGCCTTGACATGTGTTGGATAGCTACGTGGTGTGCACGACAAATCATAATTTGGCCCTAGCAAATTAAAGCACTGTGTCATTTTGGCCAGAAAACTCAGTCTCCCAGCAGGGGTCAAATCCTCTACTACTTCTTCAAAGCTTAAAAAGACAGGTTTTGAGAACAAGTATTGTAGCTTATTACAAGAAATAAAATAAAATAAAAGTAAAGTACAATGTTCACATTCAGCATTTGGTGCAATAAGAATTAGTATTTATACAGTGCTTTGAATATTTAGAGCATTTTACCAAGAATAGCCAATTACTTTACTACCTTTTTTTTTTTTGGTTGGTTGGTTTTTTGCGAGAGCTATAAATGTCTTAGACTTCAAGCCTTGATAATTACTTGGTTTTTTCTGGCCTTGAGGTAATAATTCTATTCTTTTTTTATTATTGCAATTTACTTCTCTACAATATATGAAAGTATATTCCATAATCTTTTTCAGTTATTCCAAATTGATCCAGGTGTGAAATTCAAGAAAAAACACACTCCTTACAGCTTTCCACAAGCAATCACCTGTCTATTTTAGCTGGACTTCCAGTGAGATTTGACTGGCCTGCCTGGAATCTACAGCTTCTTTTTGATGAGATTTAGATGCTGAACTGAGCCTGCATTCCTTAACCCCACACTGTAATCAGATCTGGCTTTTTTGGCGATCGATGTGGAGTGCTTACTGAACATTGATGATGCAATGTACAAGTCAGCCCCTCTGCCCCCCTAAGGTTTTGAGGATCTGCTAGACTAAATGGTCTTCCTTGGAAGCAATTATGTACGAGGACCTTCTTTGGTCCTTAGAACACTTTTCAGAATTGACATTGAGCAGCCTGAATTTTGGTCACTCTATAAGAGCTGTTTATAACCAAACATAAGATGGTTTGCATTAAAACAAAGCAAATGCAAAAAATTACTTCTTCACCACTGCTAAACCTGGATTTAAGCCTTTATATAATTTGGAAATGTGTTTTCTGAGTGTTTCACTTTTAGCTGGAACTAAGGGGATAGCAACAAAAGCAGTATAAAAGGGTTACTTTTATACTATTCTTGCCCTACTCCAAGACTTAATGGAGGGAAGATTACCCAGAAGTACTGCTGAGAGAAGTGTGACCTTGACTACATCTGCCCAGCTCTAACTCACCAGGTGATTCTCATATGTGTTGGGAAAACAAACCAAAACACAGATAATGGTTATAGTTGAGGCTTAGCTAAAAACATTAGACTACATTTTCTAGGCATGCACAGGAAAGAAACAAAGCAGCACAAATGAACTCTTAACAACTTTAATCCTTATAAAACACTGGGTGTGGGAGATCAAAAGGTGATAGTAACCTCTGTACCAACAGCTAATATTAAAAAAATAATAATAATCAAAGAGATTAGCTTGGGGTGACATGAAAAAAAGGCCATTGGTGGCTTATGCCAACGATTTAATGTAGAAAGCAATAAATAGTGAGAGCAACAGTCCCTTGGAGGAACATGTCCACAAACGTCCGCCACTGCTCTGTGTAAAGGCCAGGTGGGCAGACAGGACATGGACACTTGGACCTGCTGGAGTCCTCTGTCCAAACAGCTCCTGCAGCTGGTCACAGCTGGCCTGGAGGCTGTGGTTGGTGTCAACATGTTTTCTACAGGACACACATGTGTGTGTCTGTGTGTGTATTTATGGCAGAACAGAGATAACTATCCACCTGCTATGCCCGTCCTGCTTAGCAAGTGAATCTTAGATTTCATGTCATTGATTGGTGTGTTTCTGTCCTTGTGACAGAGATTGAAAGAAGCTGGTCTTTTATTTCAATTTTTGTATGTTAATTGATTCCAGTGACTGTAATACTGTAGTACCAGAATCTGCATTAATTCTTATTCATGTAAAGTTTATGTACCCATTCAATTCTGCATGCTCACCCAAGCCTCACATATATGCAAATCCACTTAGAATTAGTGAAGTTATGATTTATTGTAGTCATTCTACTTCATTTAATACACCATATCTATGGATATATTAGAGTAAACTCATATCTATTGTTAAACTGGTCAAAGTGTTACAGTGGTCAGCTGAATAGACATCTTGTGTTTTAAAAAATGCTTTTTACTTACATGCAGGAAAAACAATTGTTATGGAGTTAAAAATGGTATTTATTTTTTAGATAGGTTGTTATAAATATACAAGATTATCACTCTGATTATGTATATTGGATCTACTTATTGTTTCATTAAAGTAAACTTAGAAATAGAATTCATTGTTTAGGTTGACCAATAGAAAATACCCTGATGGCTCTCAGGGATGCTTGTTATGTCTTTTGTGCTTTGTTACCAACAGGGAATGTCTCCTTCCTGTCAGGGTATATACCGTAGGATGTTAGCTTCCTTCCTGCTTGCCCCTACACAGTATTCAAACCACTCTTAAAAATGTGAGGATTCAGTATAATTTTTTTTTCCTTCCCAGATCTGGGGAGGTCAGAAGGTAAAATTTCATTTCAAGACACCTTTCTTTTGCTCAGAAACCTTGACTGGTTTATGAACTCCTGACACAAAATATGCATGCACAATGATGTACTACATATTTGAACTCCCTTTTCTTAATCACCTTTCATAAACACCTTAGAACTATTTCGTGGGTACCTAGAGGTCACTAAACCACTGGGAGAAAGCAACTGCAGGTATGCGATCATCTCTTGTGCAACAAGATACCTTCCACTCTGCTGCTAAGGGGTTGTGTAGCTTGAAAATCTTGGGTTCTCAAGAAAGAAACAAGTGTGAACGTGACACTGGACCCTTCTGTTTAAGCACTCAACTATGAAGATAACTAGGATTCCCAGTCATATTTGTGGAATGGTTCTCTACAGAAAACATTACTGAATACAATATAATCCAAATTACAAAGCATTAAAATACAGCACTACCTTTGGACAAGAAGTAACTGAAATTAAGATTCCTTCAACCCCTTAGTGCTCCCAGCACGTATCACAGAGAACTGCTTGCTGTTTTATGACATGGTGTAAAGTAAAATAGCCCTGGGAGGAAGCTGTGAATGCTTTCTGAAATAGACTCTGCTATCAGCAAAAAATTATTCTAGAAATGTAGGAAGAAGAGGTCAAAATTTTGGCTAGAAATTAATATCCCCTACAATTTCACATTTCATGTAGGAAGAATAATCTCCCAGTGTTGCTCAAACATAAATAGCAATATAGTAGTTGAAATATCTAGAACATACTGTAAATTTAGGTGCTGAAGCCTACTGTTTTGAATAAATATTACTTTGCTACTCTGCCAGAAATATCCTGATAGTGAATTTTTAGGAACCTAGTGCCTTACACACACTTATACCAGTGAAACAACTAGTGGAAAGTTATTGAAGTGTTCTGAAATAGATGCATCTATGGTCTTTTGAAATCCACTGATGATTAAAACTTGTGTAGCCAGCCAGCATAAATGTCAGCAACTCTGCAGATATAAGCAAGGAAAGAAGAAATGTTGGCTCGCTTCTCTGTTCCTGTAGTTTTCAGTTGCTTTAAACAGAGGATTTCAAACAAACAGGGCATGAATGTGGGGCAGGCTCTTCATTGCCTCTTCCAAGTCTACAACAAATTATGATGTGTTGCTTACAGAGTACTCTCTTTTTATTCACAGATAAATTAAAAATTGGTTGCTGTCTGTGTGACCTGTGAATAAATGATATTTCTTAAAGAAGATTCACCACAGGTTTTGACATCATTATTTTTCTCTGATAAAATGCAGGCAGATCAGAGTGTTGCAGCCAGCCCATTCACTTCAAAAGCTGCTTTGTATGTTTTTTAGTTTGAGAATGATCTGTTGGTTCAATTATGAGTTCATCATAGACCCTGTACCCTGTGACAAAATCTCCAATTTGATAAGCTAGGCAGAGTGGTACACAGTCAGAATAGCACAGAAGTCACAGAGACTTCTGTAATTTCAGAACTCTTTAGAAAAGACAGTGGGAAAATGTATCAGAAATTTTTATTATTTCTCTCTTTGTCTCCTCATCTGGAAAAAACAGTGACCGTGTTGTCATGAACACAACCTACCAAGTTTCCACGTAGGAGTTGCCTTCATACTTACTGAAGTGGGGCTTATCTGGCTTCTTTAGGTTTAACAAATGTGGTACAGAATACGTGTAGGTACTGCCAGATAGAGATCATGAAGGTCCCTTGAAAAAGTAATCTTACCTGACATTAAATTCCTACAGCTGATTACTGCACCTTATTTTGTCACTGCTTTACAGTCAGTGGAGAAATGGGCACCTCTGTGGAATCTCATAAAGCAGATGTCCAAAATAGTTCACGAGTCATGCCCTAAAATGCCCAGTTTCTCTCCATTCCCTCTAATGAAATACTAAGCTAACTTTCTCAGAGGTAGATGTAGACTCACTATAGACTTCTAGGCATGATTCATTTGCCAAAATGTAAGAATTTGAGGTCATTTTTGTAAAATTAATTTATCCTTGTATTGGGTTTGTGTGGCAAGGTTTTGGTAGTTGGGGGGACTACAGGGGTGGCTTTTGCTAGAAGCTTCCCCTATGTCCAACAGAGCCAATGCCAGCCGGCTCCAAGATGGACCCACTGCTGGCCAAGGCCGAACCCAGCAGTGATGGTGGTAGTGCCTCTGGGAGAACAGATTTAAGAAGGGGGAAAAAGATTGCTGGGGCACAGAAACTACAGCCGGAGAGAGGAGTGAGAATATGTGAGAGAACCAACCCTGCAGACCCCCAGGTTAGTGAAGAAGGAGGGGGAGGAGATGCTCCAGGCGCCAGAGCAGAGATTCCCCTGCAGCCCGTGGGGAAGACCATGGTGAGGCAGGCTGTCCCCCTGCAGCCCAGGGAGGTCCACGGGGGAGCAGATATTCACCTGCAGCCCGGGGAGGACCCCACACTGGAGCAGAGGGATGCTCGAAGGAGGCTGTGACCCCGTGGGAAGCCCGCGCTGGAGCAGGCTCCTAGCAAGACTTGTGACCCCATGGGGGACCCACGCTGGAGCAGTTTGTGACTGCAGGACTGCAGCCTGCGGAAAGGGCCCACGCTGGAGAAGTTGGTGGAGGACTGTCTCCTGCGGGAGGGACCCCACAGCGGAGCCGGGGACAAGTGTGGAGTCCTCCTCCCCCTGAGGAGGAAGGAGCGGCAGAGACAAGGTGTGGCGAGCTGACCCCAACCCCCATTCCCCGTCCCCCTGCACCGCCGGGGGGAGGAGGGAGAGAGAACCAGGAGTGGGGTGGAGCCAGGTAGGAGGGAGGGCTGGGGGAAGGTGTTCTAAGGCTTGGTTTTACTTCTCATTACCCTACTCTGATTTGCTTGGTAATAAATTAAATTAATTTTCCCCATGTTGAGTCTGTTTTGCCCATGATGGTAATTGCTGAGTGATCTCTCCCTGTCCTTATCTTGACCCACAAGCCTTTCCTCCCCTGTCCAGCTGATGGGGGGCAGTGATGGAGTGGCTTTGGTGGACGCCTAGCGTCCAGCCAGGGTCAACCCACCACACCCTAACTTGCCTCCAACTGACCTCCAAACTTTACCCCTGACCTTAACTGTCTGTATTTTGGATGGGCAGATACTACACAGAACCTGGAAGAAACCCATTTTCTTGTTGAGGAACACCTAGAAGCTAGGCAGACCCTACAGTGTCTAAAATGCCACTGGTAGCAAAAGTTTAGGCAAGGGAATTACCCTCATGAAATGAGTTGAGATAAAACCCTGGCAGGATTTGTTTAAATGAAAAGGTTTTGATGATGTCGGAATTATTATGGAAGCATAGCAAGTTCCTAGCAGACACATGTTAAAAGCACTCTTTCAGGCTTTATTCCCATAGTGTGGAACAAGGGAAGACATTTTGAAGAGATTTATGATCTCCTCTCTTATGATCCTTTTCGGGTTATAAGAAAGCTGTAAGTACACTTACATAAGAAACATGATTCAGTACTGGTATTTCATTCTCTGCCGGCTCCTATAGTCAGCTCCCTGCTGTGCAGAATGCAGCAAGCAGGCAGGTAATAGATATTTTGGAGACATACAGATATTTTTGACAGCTGTTTTTTACCATTTTTATTTTTCTGACTTCAGAAGGGGGTGGTTTTTTGGTAGCTTCTTGTATTCCCTTTTTAATGTTTTCTTTATTTAGACAAGGGATTTTTTGTTGCTGGAGGTTGCTGGGAGTGGTTTTCGTTCCCCCCTCTAGCAGTTACTTGTGGGGAGTTGTTTATTTCTCTACTTACTTCAGTTTTAATATGGGGTTTCTTTAGATATTTAGTCAGAGATGCTATGGATATAGGGGAAGCTTCTAGCAGCTTCTCACAAAAACCACCCCCGCAACACCTCCTCCTACCAAAACCTTGCCACACAAACCCAATACAACACTGTTTTGTTTTGTTTTGTTTGTTCTTCTAGTGGCTTAACACTTTTTTCAATGTATCAATTTGTGTGGAGTTTATTCCTGGTTTTTTTTTTTTTTCAGATTTTTATTTAGGCAAGGACTGGGGGAGTTGGGTGATGGGGTTGGCTTCCCCCCTCCCCCCCTGCAGTTTGTGGGGTTTGTGTGTTTGTTTACTTACTTGTTTTGTTCCTTTTCTTTTTTCCCCCTAAATCATGTTTTCTCTTTGTAGTTACCTCTGGAAGCTCCTTAGGGCTTCTGCAGCCCCCAGTTTTCTGTGAGCTGTTCCCTGCTAGGAAGATGACTCTTGACTGCACAGGGTGGGTACCCATACACTACAGCTGACTGCTGCACAGGGTGTATCAGGCTCCTGCCCACCTCCAGGGGTGACACCTATTTCCCTGGTGAACAGAAGTGCACCTAACACAAGCCTTGGCAGCTAGTGGTGGCTGTAAAGGGGCCCAGAAAGTCCTCTCCAGGCAGCTGGAGAAGGCCCCTGGCACATAGAAGACCTTGACTCCCACTGTGCTTGAGAGGGTAATGCCACCCAGGCCAGGATGGCAGGAGATGCGCTCTGGGCCAGGCACAGAGTCCTCATGAAGAAGAGGGGGTAGGTGACCTTGTGACAGCGGATGCAGATAAGGCTGAGGTACTTGTTGCATTCATTACCTCAGTCTTTATCAGAAAGGTCTTCCAGGTCTTTGGGCCTAGAGATAGGGTTCAAGAAGAACTTCCCATGGTGGTTAAAGATCAATTAAGGTTTATCTTGAGAAATCTTGATCTTTACAAGTCCATGGGACCTAATGGGATGCGTCCAGTCCTAAAGGGTGAACTCATCTGAGTCAAACCAAGGTCCCCTATGGTGGTTGGAAATGGAGAACTTGCCCTGCAAGGACAGGCTGGGGTAGCTGGGCTGGAGAAGAGATGGTCTGGGGGGGGAACCTAACAGTCATCCCCCACTGCCTACAAGAGGTCATTGAGGAGATGGATCCAGGACCAGTGGTGTCTGATGGAGGAATGAGACACAATAAATTGGTGTTCCAACTGGTTATAAGGGGGGGTGTGGTGTGGGAATGTTCAGTACAAGTTTTATTAACCATTGGAACAGGCTGCAAAAACAGCTTTTGGAGTATCTGTCCTCAGACATTTTCTAGACTCAGCTGGACAAAGCCCTGAGCAACATTGTCTGAATTCAGTGTTGACCCTGTTTTGAGTAGAAGGTGGGACATTGCTTCCTACTTGAATGTTTCTAGATGTTGTGTCACTTAATGGGCAGTTTGTGCTGTCATATATTCAGTCTGCAGAGTTCATGAAAATATAGAATACTTATTTTGGAGTACCTGAAAATTAAATATTACATCTTCAGACTTATTTCTGGACCTTGCTAATTTAGGAGTTCACTGAGGCTGGTAGGATCACATCAGACTAAGGACAACAAAACCAGTATGGTTCAAGATTCCTTTTGCACATTGTTGTTGTGAAACCTGAATGAATGGAACTTAAATGTCATTTTCTAACTGTACTGTTGATTGGCTTTTTCACAAACACTACATGGTCCTTCAGTAAAAAAAAAATTGATGTTTCCTTACTGAATCCTTTTCATCATCTTAATTGCACACTGGATTTAATGAATGTGGTGTCTACAGATCCAGACTAATAAAAAGGAAAGCAGAACTGCACAGTTTGTTCAACACAAACCATAATGATTTCTCCTGTTTATTCCAGTGGTGGCACAAGTGAGGAAAGAGCAAATATCTCAGGCATTTTGTTTGTTCATTTGTTTTGGTTTCTGTCCCCTTCCCCCCCCCAACAGCTGCATCATAACTGCAGACAAGAGAGAACTCAAAACCACAGATTTTCAAGCTGTCAAGTTTTTCACAAACATAAATTTTGCAAGATTCCCCTATCCCTACTTGTTTATTCCAAAACCATTTCTGTCAGCACTTTTAAATCCAGGAATTACTTCTGTGTGCAGTAAGTATCACAAAATATGGAACTACCCATAAACAATGGACGATTTACACAGATGGTTGCATTCTGATGCTGTCACTTGCAGTGAAGGAAAAGTTGCTCATTCTATTCAGTATTCATCTTACTATTGTTTGTTTTGTTTGTTTTGTTTTTCTGAATGCATACGAAATGTTAGGCAATTATTTTTTTCCTAAACATTTTTCAGCTAACAATCAAAAAGTTCATAGCAGATTTTAATGTTCTGTTTATTTGCTTTTTGGAGCCAATCTAATGTATATAATTTTGTTTGTTATAATTTTATTTCTTTTTCTGACATATATCCCCTGCTCATCAGCTTAAACACTTGTGTTTTCCAAATGTACCTATTTTAACTGGAGCACAGTCCCTCACTGCTGTATTCATGTCTATAGTACTCTTCTTAAATAACAAGGTAAGCTGCTGTGATTGCACCTGTTCATGTAGCCAAAAACTGCATTAAAATATTTCAAAGAAATTTTATTATTGAAACTGAGTATACACTTTGGTGACAACGTTCTTCACTTCTTTTCAACGCTGCTAAATGCATAACAGTTATCACATATAGAAAGCAGTGGTTTCTACCAGTGGGAGGCAGGAGGAGAATCCTACCTATTCTACTGAAGCAGATACTAAGGAGAGACTACCTGAAAGGGCAAGAGAAAAAATGCATGGAAGAAGCTTTTTATGTGAAATAATTTGAACTTCAAAGAGACCTGATTTTCTGTTTTGTTTCTCCCCTCCCCCATTATCCTCAGATAATTTTACTTATTTTATTGACTGTTTTTAAAAACAGTTCTATTTCTGTCTACACCTTAATCTTACACTGGGTTTTACTGTCTTTTAGTAGTCATCAGTTAAACAAACACAATCTTTTGGGGCATTTCATGTTCTGTGCTGTAAGATCCATTTGTCATTTTTTTGCATGGGCTAAAAAGTTTTGAAAATAATTGGATATCTTGATTCATTTTCGCATCTTCTGTACTGATTGTGCCATCCATACCTGGAAATGAAAGATCTGTTCAAGTTACTAAATTAAGAAGAATTACTAGTATTGATACAAATGGAGGTGTAAAGTATTTTGTCATCAGAACATGTTAACATGTCCTTTCCTGAATTGATGAACAAAAGGTAAGCAGTTCTGCTACAGTCTTCTTATTATTACTTGTAAGACTGCTGGTGAATATTTGGGAGCTGCTCAGAAAATAAGATATTTCAGATACGTGAATACAATACTTAGATTTATGAAGATTATGAATTCAGAGTAAAAGACAAAACTGCAGAAAGACAAAAGCACTTTGGAACATGATCAGGTAAATAATCCATTAATAAGAAGGTTCTACAAGTTCTTTCCGTGCAGAGAGAAAAGAATGTGTATGGAGCAAAAAGAGTAACATATATCTAGAAACAACATTGAGTAATACAAGCAGACATTCAGAGACCAATACTAACATAGTTTCATGGTGTTAAAACTACATTGGAAATACTTATTGACTACAAACTAAAAAGCATATCAGATAATTTATTTTGGATGTTTCTTCCTCATGACATCTTTTTGCTATTGACAATTTTATGAATCTTGAAAGTTATATCATTACAGGTTAATGAAAACAAAATGGCATTTCTAACTTACCTTGATAATACATGTTAGCACAAGAAGTGAAAATGTTTCTGTAATTGAATTAATAATAAGATATTAGGTCTAAAAGCTGCCCTTTGTCAGAGACAGTTGGCTGTCCTGGTTTCGACTGGGATAGAGTTAATTTTTTTTCTAGTAGCTGGTCCAGTGTTGTGGTTTGGATTCAGTATGAGAAGAATGTTGATAACACACTGATGTTTTCAGTTGTTACTAAGTAGTGTTTAGACTAAAGTCAAGGATTTTTTCAGCTTCTCCTGCCCAGCCAGCAAGAAGGCTGGAGGGGCACAAGAAGTTGGGAGGGGACACAGCCAGGACAGCTGACCCACAGTGCCCAATGGGGTATTCCATACCATGTGACGTCATGTCCGGGATATAAACTGGGGGGAGTTGGGTGGGGAGGGATCGCTGCTTGGGAACTGACTGGGCATCAGTTGGTGAGTGGTGAGCAATTGCATTGTGCATCACTTGTTTTGTATATTCCAATTCTTTTATCATTATTATTGTCATTTTATTATTGTTATTATCATTATTATTTTCTTCCTTTTTGTCCTATTGAACTGTTCTTATCTCAGCCCACGAGCTTTTTTTTTCCTGATTCTCTCCCCCATCCCACTGTGTGGGGGGAGATAAGCGAGTGGCTGTGAGGTGCTTAGTTGCTGGCTGGGGTTAAGCCATGACAATGGTAGAACTACAGATGCTGAAAAACTTGCTTCCTCTGAGAGGAATGTTTAAGTGGAATGAATTCTATAGTACAGACATAAAAAAAATGATCTTCTTCATATCTTTTTCGCACTCTACTGCTTTTCAACACTAGTGCCTGTAATCATTGGTTATTGAGGCACATTCTAGAAAAAAAAAAAAGACTATAAAAAAATTCCTAAGAAGGAAACTGCAGTAGACAAACGCCTATATTAGGGACAGGTATTTTGATGTGTGTCTAGCTGATTTGAAAGATAGATGAAAAATAATTTACGAAATGTATGATTATATGTGCTCTTTTACTTCCTAAGGAATCACTGTAGCTTTTAGATGGCCAAGGGAATTAATAGAACAGGTACTAGCAGGAATAAGTCTTGCAGACTTAACAGTAATAAAACCATTTAATTCAGTGGGATAGAGATGTGGCTCTGTAGTCTGGAAGTCTTATGGAACTAACTTGAAAGAGGTTTGTTTCATAAATTTTAATTGTAAGCCAATGTAGATAGGAGTGGATTACTTTTCTTCAAACAATAGATGGCTTCATAGTCAGTCAATATTTACCCAGTTATGAAGATGTAGACCTGAGGTAAAAAGCAAATTCAGAAGCATATTATTGGAAACAAAGCTGTTCCAGTCCACCTTGTTACTAGTTAAACTGGTTGAAATGTCCTACTGTGTAGAGAATTATATTTAGGATCATGCAATCCAGAATTTTATTTTGGTATGTACCATATTTTTCTTGCAGAACTTTTAAAGTGTATTTCTCAACTGATTTTATAGTCATATTTACATTGAATTGTGAGGAGTTCTAACTAGACTTACTATTTTACAGCACTGAGTATAATTAAACTAGTAAAGCCACAGAAGTAATATAATCAGTAAGAAATATTTCATATAACACTGATCTGTTTATATTTTAAGGTTTATGTAATTTTATTCTGGAACACCCTGATCTTCATGGTAATGAAACAAGAGGGAGAGCAAATGCATGCTCAGAAAGAAGCCCACTTATTATTTTTTTAAATTTTTTTTTTGTTATTATATTATAGAGATTAAAGTAGGAAGTATACTAATATATGTAAAAACAAACAAACAAAAAAAGGCAAGCCATTTAAAACTCCCAAAAGATAAGGCAAGTTAACATAGAACACAATGAATCTTACTTTTAATGTAAAGATATCTGTGGTAGAAGCTTAAATGTCATCACTTCAGAGCATTCAAAAAAAATGAATACTTCCTTGAGAACCAGAGTTGGAAATCATTGTGACAGAAACCACAATTGACTGTTGGGAAATGAGGGAACTGGAGAAAATGGAAAACAAAGAAACTATCTGGCATTTTGTGATAAAGGGTGGAGGGAAGACTAAGAGACATTCATCTCAGCTAGAAGTTCATAATATTATTGTCATCAGCATGCCTGCTACCAAGCAATCTGCTTCTTGGAAGAAGGGAATAGAAAACTATATGGGGGAAATCTAGTGGGCCTTCTCACAATATAAGAAAAAAACAGCTGTTAACTGGAGTGGATCACTGGATGTCATTGGTATCACTGAACACTTAATAAAATCAGTCAAGGCAAAAATGGGAAATACAAGGAAGATTCAGTAACTAGTGTTCTCATTCTCATACCACACAGCAGTAATCCATTTATACACATGTGTCTTGATGCTTGTGATTAGGAAATATTTAAGTGTCCACCTGTGAGATTTTCTATCCCTGTCTTGCATTCAGTTGGACAGATAAGGACCTCCATGAATATTGTAGATAATTTTTTTTGCTAAAAGAGTGTTCCTGGCAGTGTAAAGCATCTGAGAAAACGTTATGTTTTTCTATGTTCAAGTATCCTAAACTGAAGTCCATTGAAAAATTTTGCTGGATTTAACAAAGTTGTACCAAACCCAGAGTGATACTTTTCTTCTAATTTCCTTCTTGCAAGCACAGAAAACCTGATTCATACTAAAGTGAATATTTTCCCGCCTTCCTTTAAAACACTGGAAACTGAACACACATGCAGATGGGACACATTCAGGATTCCCTAGAATTATTTTTTAAAAAAATATTTCTTACCGTTATTTTATATTTAGCAATAATAATAGATGATTCCCCTATGTCAACCTGTTCTTTAAAAAAAAAAACAGAGGACATTATATATGCAGCATTTTATATTTTACCTTGGTTTTTATATTTCTTATGAAGTGCGGAGAATTATTTTGTCTTTATAGATCCTGTGTTTGTAAATACTCTATGGGTCCTCCTAACATATGGGGGGGGGGGGTGCCTGTTATTACAGAAGATAGGGACTAGACTAGATGAGGGAATCCAATCCCTCATCCATTCAGTCCTGTGTGATTTCTTTCCTAAAAAATTGTCTGGTTGAATAAGAACAATATATCTGATACATCATGATAATGAATTCTCACAAAGGCATGTAAGAATACAAAGGTTTTCATAGTAATACTATAAAAATTGCAAATGACATTTTCTTCAACTTTCTTTCCCAGCTGCTTAAATTTTAGTGGTTAAGACAATGATAATAGAGATTGTTTATAGTCCTACTGTCTATCCAAGCTATATATCCTCAATGACTTATTCAGAAAATATAAAATCAAGCTCTTTAAATCATGAGTGTTCTTACTGAATAAACAACCAAAGAAAACCGTGACTACTCTCAGCAGAAAAGGAAAATGAAAAAAACAATGAGAATGAATCATAACCAGGCTTACTTATCATGAGCGGCAAGCATGATATCTATAAAAATGCAACAGATTTGAGCAGGCAATGGTGCAAATCAATATTCTGGCTACAAGAGCTCAGCGAAGTTTCTGATGTGTTTCAAATATTTCTTGGAACTATATAGAAAGAAGTGTTGAAAGATAAAATAAATATAACAGCATACAACTAAGTTATTTTATTGTTTTGTTTATAATCATAAAGGAAGTTGTCAAAGCAAAGGATACTGGCCAGATCTTGGATAAAGAGGACAAAAGTTATTCAGTAATTTTGTTTAAGGACAGGAGTTTTAAAAATTCCTTTTGTATTCCACATAATTTTTAGTTATATATAAACTTTGCCAAGTTTTTAATAGTGTGTTGGAAACTTCAGCATTCTTTTATATAAAGGAAGTCAGGCATAAACATGAATGAAATTTAGTGTTGAATTACATCATTCTATTGATGCTTTGCTGCATTCAGAGTTTTCATCTTTTTTTGCTCATACATAATTAGAAGTATCATGATTTACCTGATTATTCTGATCTGTAAAGTGTATGAAGAAGGAAATGGGAATTTGGATTTCCTGAAGATGTCATTAAGGTTTTTACTTAGCTTGAAGCTTAGTTGGTAGTTAATTTCTGCTGACTACCAGTGCTTGGAAGGGTCTCGTGAAAATGAGCAGCTATGTCATGTTTATAGCTCTGCAATACTACAATTTTAGGTACTCAATTTCTTATGGAATGTTGCACATCTTTTACATGTAGGTAGATTACTCAGGGCAAGTTATAATCAATTTTTTAATTTTGAGGAGAAAATGTTAGTGGAGAAAAAAGCAGCAGAAAACTTTATCCTTCATTTGAAGGTGAGGTATTGCACCTAGGAATGCAAAAGCCTTTGGGTCAGAAAGGTAGCAAACAAGCAAATCCTACCTTTATCTTCCTGGTTAGGCCATCTATGAGGAGCGTGGAGACTGTGTTTTAGACCATGTCTCATGAAATCTGTCTATATTTTATCTTATACCATCTTTGTGTTTTAACTGGCTTCAGCAGCTCTCAAATTCGTAGCCTCAGAAGCCTTATTTACAAGAGCAGATTTAAAGAGAATTACTTCCCCATAGCACCATCTGAGAGATGTACTCACTCCTCTCAAGCTGGCCAGAACCTGAAAGCAAAGGCTCCCACGGGAGGCTCACTGGGTGCCTGATCTCTTATTGTGCAGAAATGTGCACAAATAGATTCCCTGTGGTTGTAGGCATTTAGATATTTCCTAGTGGTTCCCTGTACTACAAAATTCAATCCCTCCAGAGACCTGGAAGTAGGCAACATGTGGGTCTTAAGAAACGGCATGGTAGAAGCTTAGGAATCTGAGTCCAGTGTCCTACAGTCACAAGCAGTTGGATGATAGACATTTAGTCTAGAAAGGCTTATAAAAAAACTGTTTCAAACATACCCATAAACAGAAAGACATGAAATATTTCTCACTAGCTTAAAGTATGTGTAAGACCTGTGGATCACAAAAATCAAACAAGCAACCTTTTTCTCTCCTTCCCCTGCAAAAACTCCATAAGGTTCTGCAAGAAGAAAGAGAGAGATGGAGAAAGAGAGAAACAAAGAAAGAATGAAAGAAGGAAAGAAAGAAAGAGAAAGAAAGATCAAAGCAAAGTTTTATGTTTCAAAATAACTAGTAATTTATTGAATGAAAATTACTGGACAAACCTGTAAAGTGAGCCACATCCTCTTACACTGAAAGGAAAACCAAGAAGTGCCAAATAATGAATCTGACTTGTAACCTATTCCTTCCTGAAATTGGAGTTTGGCTAATGAGTAGTGTATAACAACAATGCGTATATGAAGTTTTCACTTACTTTTAGAGAGGCAGAACACCCAGTCAAATATCCAGCTAGACCATGTAGCTTTAAATAAGATCATTCACTGGGTCATTGTGTATAAATTTGTACAGTCTTTTGGAATGGGAAAATTATGCCAATTTTTACTTATTGTAAATCTGACCCTGTAGATTTCTCCCTTCAGATTTCCATAATCACTCAATATTTATATAGCAAAAATTAAATAGTTTTGTATTAGTCAGTGTCTAAATTCAGAAAATATTCAGTAATCCTTGCACCATACAGATTAAAAATTTCAGAATATTCTGAGCAGCATCTGTATCAAAAGGAGGGTTTCTCATTTTTCTGTGTTCAAAGGATGCTAAGACATTACTAACAGCTGATGATGAAAGAAGTGCACATCTTCACTTAGTAGCTTGTTTCCATTTAAATCATCATGGAGAGTGATGAAAATAAATCTTATGCCTAGCTCCTAAACCAAAAAATATGTATGAGTTTAGAAGTATGCGCATGTCCCGTGCAAGGAATGTATAATAGAAGTGTGAACAAATGTCATAGATGCCCTTCATAAAAATAAGTAAAAATAAACAATGGGAGTTATTGTCTTGTATTAAGTAGAAATGAAATAAGAATTCCCATGAAAAAGAACAGTTGTTCCAGGAGATGCTTTTCTAGGACACTGGCTCTAAAAATATTGGCAAACTATTGATGACACTCATACAACCGTGTGACATAGGTATTCACTTCATACATTAGTGGTAATACCTCTTACATTTTAATTGGATAAGTGATTAACACGTAGCAACAGGGTGTTGCTTGAAAAAGAAATCTTGTGAAAACCAGCTCAGGAGTATAAATATCTACATAACAAATTACTCAAAGCAGCAGAGAACACAACATCATGTCCTTGAAATAAGAGGAAATGTGAAATGACTGTGCCTTACCTGTGTTAGAAAATAAAACATGATGTTTTCTCTTCATTTGTAGGTGCAACCTTACTCAGACTTTTCAGCACATGGGAGCAATAAAAACATGAAAGTATTCTTCAGGTTTGCCAATAAATTAACCAGATGTCTCAAAAATCAAGTATGATAATTCTGTGATAATCAGACCAGGATTTAAAAAAAAAAAAAGTGTATGTACATATACAAGTACACATGTATGCTTGCATGTGTAAAGATTGTTCAGCTAGAAATAGCGTTCTTAAAAATCCACATATTTTCTTCTTAGACCATGAAACTGCTACTCAATATTTATTTTGTACATTTTATTATTTCTAGAAGTCCTTGTTAAAATACATCTTTAAATTGAACTGCAGCTTTGATCCTACTTTTTAAATGTTTTGTCAATGCTATAGAATTGGTTCAGCATTCCTCTACACCCATAAATTACAATTCTTTCTGTGGCATAAACAGAATATGAGATACAACCTTAGCACAACTGCCAGAGGTTACCCTACTCAGCATAAAACCACTATGCCTTCCCTTCCTGGCTCTTCTTTCAGACACAAGCTGCTCATTATTCATTTCTGTAGAGGTCACACAGTTTGAGAGTCAGGAGGTATACATAAAGCTAAAGTTCCCTTAAAAAACTGGAAATCACATTGGGGCATAACTTGCCCTTGACCATTTAAGTCACTAAGAGGCCAAAAGCAACCTTTACCTTCAGCTACTCTGTTAAATGCACTTTCATCACAATCAGTGATCATGTTTACTGAGTTTTTATGAAAGTCATTAGGGTTGTTAAATAAAATCTTTGTTCTGGATTTGGCTTAAAGGTCTTGGGTGTGTATTGTATTGCTATTTCAAATAGTCTGAATTACTTGAAGTCTCAATTAAAAAAAAAAATACTACAGAAACACCATGTCTAAATTATCTGTTTAAAATCGAATTAAGTTGAAAGAATAGTTCAAATTCCTTAGCTGCTCTTTGACACATTTGGACTCTATTCTAACATTGCTATTTGAGAAACTTCTTAAACCATTTAATTTCCTGATTATTTCATTGTGCTTTTGATGAACTTTTCTGTAAAAATTCTCTTTTTTGGTTGGCTTTGTTTGAAATTTTTTTTCAATAAAATCATTAATAACAGTGAAAGACCAAACACAGTATTTTTAGTATTTGAGTGAGAACATTTTCTACCAAAATCAGATTTCATTTGAATGATACAGTACCCTATTTAAACAATTCAGAATATGCTGTAGTTGCTCTGCCAATCTGTGAAAGAGAACTATTTCTTGAATACATCGTCCTTCTTCACAAACTTTGTACTTGAAAAAGGACATGTTAAATATATGTCCTTTTTGTATTGTAGCAAGGAATTTTTATCCATAAAGCTCTTTTAGTCAGTTAAAAATAAAGATGACGAGCCTATTCTAGTATTCACATTTCATACTGACAATAATACAGAACATATAAGAGAGCCAATGATATTGTTTTAATACTGTGTAGTATTTATCTGTCTGTAGAGATAGACATACTTTTGTCTGTTTATCTTTCTACAAGAATAGAAGTAATGCTTTAGAATGGGCTTTTGAAATTATAAGTGTAATGCAACATACAATTATCATGATACTAAATATTTTCATAGAATTTATTCCTGTTTTGTTCTATACAGTTTTTTTCATCAAGAAAATGTGCACATACACACATATTTTTGTATATGATCTTGTTCATAGCTATTGCTGTAATATGCAAATCCATGATAGCTACAAATTTATGCTGCTTTACCATGATAGTCTCTTACAAACCCACAAACACACATACATATACTTGCGCGCGCACACACACACACACACTGAGCTATCCAGTGAATGTTACTGAATATGCTTCTTGAATATACTGAATATGTTTGACTGGAACTCTACAAGTCAAATGCTTAAGGCCCCACAATTTAAAAGGGATGTGAAGGTCCCTAAATACGTCCAAAGGAGGCAACAAAGCTGGTGAAAGGGCTGGAAGGAATGTCCTGTGAGGAGCAGCTGAGAATTTTGGGTTTGTCTAGTTTGGAGAAGAGGAGGCTGAGGGGCGACCTCATGGCTCTGTACAGCTTCCTGAGGAGGGGACGTGGAGAGGGAGGTGCTGATCCCTGCTCCCTGAGATCCAGTGATAGGACTCATGGGAATGGTTCAAAGCTGAGCCAGGGGAGGTTTACACTGGATATTAGGAAGCATTTCTTTACTGAGACAGTGGTCAAACACTGGAACAGGATTGCTAGAGAGGTGGTAGATGTCCCAAGCCTGTCAGAGGCATATGCACAATGCCCTTAATAACACGCTTTAATTTTTGGTCAGCCCTGAATTGGTCAGGCAGTTGGACAAGATGATTGTTGTAGGTCCCTTCTAACTGAAATATTGTCTTCTCTCTTCTCTTCTCTTCTCTTCTCTTCTCTTCTCTTCTCTTCTCTTCTCTTCTCTTCTCTTCTCTTCTCTTCTCTTCTCTTCTTGTTTTAAGATGCTATACTCACTTCTAATTTTCTTTTCCTTTTTTTTCCTCTCTAGGTATCCATATCTTTGAGGATTCCTGAGGACAATACATTGCTAGATATGTATCATTAGTCTCTATCATTCTTTGTTTCCTTTAAATGAAGTAACTTCTCAGAAAAAATAAAGGATCACATCACTAATCAGCACAAGTGGGTTGTTTTCCTGCCCCCCCATACCTGAAACTCTTCTTTGTCCTTCTTCAACGTAGGATTCAGGGATCAGAAACATTCACAGGCAGACAGGGTGGGATTCAACTGATACCTGCACCTAAACCTGTCATCCTAGACTGTGTTTATATGAAATGGGGAAAACATGGACTTCAGCAGAGAATTAATCTGATCTACTTCCAGATCAGAAGAACCAATGTCTGAAATACCAATTATTTTCATTAGCTTCAAACGTATTTTAGTATGACCAACTCAGGTCTGGACCATAATTGTCTCCAATGTGTGCATCTCAAGATAAACAAGGTGGACGCTTTTAAAAGCAACATGATTCTGTAATCCAACAGTTAAAAAGGTTTTCAAAATTCTGATAGCTGTTGTCTGCATTCAGATGAACATCTGACTAGATTCACTACATGCTTTTGGGCTTTCGATCTAACCTAGAAGAGATACCTATAAGTAGGTTATTTGTTACATAAATGGTTACTGAGAAGAATATCACACACACATCGGTTTAGCATTTTCTATTGACAGTTGCAGCATTCCTGTTTCACATTAGGTTTTGCAGTAAACCATTTTCAAAAGAATGATTTTTCACCACTAACTATAGACAACATAGGTATCTTACCCAACATGATGTATTCCAGCCCAGAACAAGGAGTCTAATTTTTAGTCAAGTGATGTGGGGTATCACAGTGACAAATTTACATCTTTTTATTTAACTCTAATAAATATAATGTGTTAGAATTATGGCAGCTTTTTCACATGAGTGATAATATGTGCTAAAATGGTGTTAGTATAACAGAAACAAATGTCTCATTTTTTGCTTAGAAAACTGAAAACTTTCAGGAGCAAAAGAAAAAATTGCCAAGGGAATTAGAAGGAAAAAAAAAAAAGTTAAGGCAAAGGCAGTCAATGAATGAATTGAAGAAAAAGAAAGTGTTCAGAGGAGGGCATTTACCATTAGAAGAAGGTATGCTGGTAAAGCTAAGATTCCCTGAAACTATTCATGCCAAACCGATTTGTCATTAGAAAGTGAACTGTTTTCACGCACAAGAAATCTAAGTATAGTGAGGCAAATGTTAAGAGGAACTGACTTTCCTTGCTATTATTGATCATGATAATGACTCTGAATATTGCTGTTCAGGCCGATGCAAAGAGGGTGAAAAGGGGACGGTAAGTCTTAATGCAGCCAGCAGATGAAATATCCCCTATTCCTTGCGGTGCTTTAGTATGTACTTGCTGATTCTACAGTAAAATTCAACTTTCACAGGGACTAAAATGAACAAGTACATTTCTAATGTTTGTATCTACCTCTCTGTCATTGTCTCATAGATTAAATCAAACCTGCTGCTTACTGAACAAGGTCATTTTTTTGCCAGTTTACTGCCACATTACATTAAAGTCAACAAATATATTACAGCAATTTTATGCTGTAGCACTAGCTGTGTCAGAGTTTCACAGCTAAACTCCCACTTTTAAGGGCTAGTTCAAAGGCTATTGGTTAAATTTTGCTTCTAGTCTTAACTTGGCACATGAAAGGCACAATCCTGGAGCATTTTTTCCCAGGCATGAAAATAATAATTTGTATGGTTATAGATGTTGCCCTAATGAAGACTAAAATTTATTGCTTCCAGGTGCCTTTTTCTTCTCAATCTATTTTTATTCACAGTAATTAGATTTCAATGTAAATATCAGGTTTGGGGTAAACTTATAACTATTTGAACACAAGCTCTATTCTCACATGGAGAAAAAATTGGGGAAAAATGAATTTGACAGCTGTCATATAAGTATGCTATTTACACTGTGTTAAAATTTTAATATTGTCTGGATTATTAATTTCATCTCATTCTACAACTAGGATTTGTTTCAAGAGACCTAGTGAACAAGAATAATAATGAAAAAAGTCTGACCGAACTAGAATTTCACAAGATTTTTTTAAGCATACTTAAAGAATTTTCTTCATATTCAGAATGTTATTCATATTCATAATATTCTAGTGGCATGTTCCTAATATTTATTTCCAGTTCATGTAGATACATGTCCATCTAAAAATTACTGGAACTCCTGTTGTTCCCTATTTCAATGAGAAATCACATTAAACTATTTCTGATCATGTGGTTTATGCTTCTTTTCAGAGTCGTACAGGTTGAGGTAATTTTGGTAATGCACAAATACTTAATGGTCATGCAATTAAAAAAAAAAAGAAAATTTCAGCACTCATTCAGGTCCTTAAGCTCTAGAAAGTACTAGGAGTTTAAATATATTTCCATGCTTCAAGCTTGCCTATTGGCTAGCTCTAGGTTTTACCTGATATTTGAGTTGTCTAAAGTGGAGACATTTACCGATGAATACAGGAACATGGTGAATACAGGAACAGAAATGCTTTCTTCTCTCTGTTTTGAGATAAGCAGCCATAATACTGTTCCAGCCCGTACATTAGCTTCATTGTATACTAAAATGCTATGGAACTAAGTTTCTCATTTCTAGTTGACCTGGAGCACATACTAATTGAACAAACACCAGCATGAGCCTGTTCATGCAGCTGGGTTGCTGGGTTTGACTCTCTGTCTCTCTTAGTCCCTTCTACCCTGAATTCATCTGGTGTAAAACAAGAGTAATAGGACTGCCTGACCTACACTTGAGGATTATTTCAGAAATTAATAGATCCCTGTAGTGGTAATCTATGTGAACATCTAGACAGGCAGACTCCCTTTAGTCTTTCTTTAGTTGCAGTCTCTTTAGTCATATATTACAAAATTGCTAAATGGAAAAAGTCTTATCAGAAGCACAGAAGTAGAAACCTTTCTTTTACTTTCACAATTCAAAGAGACTTTTATATTGTAGGTGTTCTTCAGCCTTATTATGGAACCCACGTTTTTATGTAGAAAATATTAAGGCTTTAACAAGACTTTCAAAATAGTCTCCCAAAACATTTTTAGTGACAAACTGAGGAAGTATGAACTTCATAAATGGACAGTGAGATGGAATGAAAACTGTCTGAACTGACGGCCTAAAAGTGGCACAAAGTCCAGATCAGTGGCACAAAGTCCAGCTGGAGGCCAGCAGTGTACTGCAGCGGCTGATATTGGGGCCACAACAGTTTAAAAATCTTCATTAGTGACCAGGACAATAAGACACAGTGCAACCTCAGCAAAATTGCATAGGACACAAAACCGAGAGGAGTGGCTGATAGGCCAGAGGGTCATGCTGTCAGCCAGAGGGACCTCTCTAGGCTGGAGAAATGGGCTGACAGAAAACTCATAAAGTTCAGCAAGGGGAAGCGCAAAGTCCCGCACCTGGGGAGACACAACCCAAAGCATCACTGCATGCTTGGGGCTGACCGTCTGGAAAGCAGCTCCGCTGGAAAGTCCTTGAGAGTCCTGATGGATAACGTGCTGACCATGAGCCAGCAATGCTCCCTCGTGACAAAGGTGGCCAACGGCCTCCTGAGCTGCAGTAAGCAGAGCGTTGCCAGCAGGTCGAGGCAGGGGATCCTTCCTCTCCGTTCAGCCTTGGTGAGAATTATCTGTAGTGCTGGGTCCAGTGTTGGGAGTCATGGACAAACTGGAGTCCAGAAAACAGCAACAAGGATGATTAAGGGACTGGAGCGTCTGACATAGAGGGGGAGGATGAGAGAGGTGGGGCTGTTCAGCCTGGAGAAGAGAAGGATCGGGGTGGGGATCCTATTCATGTGTATAAATACCTGATGGAAAGGAGTAAAGAAGATGGAGTCAGACTCTTCTCAGTGGAGCCCAGGACAAGAGCACACAAACTGGAACACAAGGAATTCCATAAGAAAAAGCTCTATTACTGTGAGGGTGGCCAAACACTGGAGTGGACTGCCCAGAGAGGTTGTGGACTCTCGGTCCTTGGAATATGCAAGATCTGGCTGGACATGGTCTTGAATAACCTGCACTAGCTGACCCTGCTCTGGGCAGGCAGGTTGGACTAGGTGAGCTCTAGAAGTGTCCTCTAACCTCAACCACAGTGTTCCCGTGGGAATATTTTCCCCTCAAATATGTTTACCATTCTATTCGTTTACATGAATCTAGTAAATTCACCTTGAATTCCTTGTGGTCGTATGCATGGTTCATAAAGGAGTTTTTCTTCCTATTTCTTTCTCCAGTTCATAGCTCCCAGTGAAGTTTTATCTGGATATTTTTCTATGTAGTATGTTTATATGGTGCTGCACAGCAAAACAAAAACTTTTAAGTCATCTATTCTTATGACATTTTGATCCTTCACAACTTTATGGCCATAAGTATTTAGTTCATTACCAAACATCTGAGCTTTTAGTAGCAATCTATAGTTTGCCATTACTCTGTGTTAAACAGTTATTCCATCAGGGTTACACATACTATGAAAAAAACCTGCCATATTAGAGCATAATGAAGCTTAGCAGTTTGAAAAAGCAGAATGAAATGAGAAAGGAAATTGGGGTTTTTTTTTCACATACAGAAATAAATTATTTAATTGCAAAAATCCACTGTTAGGGATGGTTCCCATAGGTATCTAGTAGTCAATTTGCTATGAATTTTTCTTAAGTGATTCCTATACAGAGCAAAAGAAAAATGGTTTTTAATGACTTAAAGGGAAAAGGAAGAATTAAAAAGAGAAAATGTAATAAAGCATCAGATAGTAACACTAAAGAAATATTTTTGTGCTGTTGCACTTCTTTTACAGACGGTGTGCTTCTGTGTCCATCAGTCCATTTTGATTAGAAAAGCTGAAGCACTTGCTAATTGCATGTGAAATGAATCTAAGCCAACATCCAGAGATCATTCTTGGTGACAGAAGCAAAGCAGCATCACACATTAATGCTTTCAAGAGGAAATGGAAGTTATGAACCTTGATACAGGAGAGGATGCCTTAGAAGGTCTGATTATATTTGTTTCCGGATTATGAACCCCACAAGATATTTTACTGCTAGTAAATAATTTGCTGTGTTTTTTTCTTCCTCTTCTACATATTTGAACATAGAGAGCTTGAACTCTGGTTACAGCTAGAAAAGTGTAAAAAGAAAATAGTGTTTACCTGACCTCACAAATCCATTCCTTACCCATTTTTACTTTCATAGATAGCTTTGTACCTCTGTGAATTTTAGTGAAGAAGTTTCCTGTTTAATCTATGTACGTGTGTGTATAAACAAACGAACTTACACACATAGATACACTTCTATGTATGTCAGCTTATAGGGTATGTTATATATATACTTATGCATGCATATATATTATTTATACCTGATTATGTATCTACAGAGATATTTTTAACTTTTAATTAATGTAATGACTGAATAAAAAAGCTATTAATGGTATCCTTTATTCCAATACAAATAGGAAATGCAGTGCAAAAACATAATTTCCTATAAGTAGGGTAGAATATATCTTAGAAGTAGAAATAATCAGAATAATGAACCTTGCATTTGTTTTTTGACTGTGCCATTGTTTAATTTTTTGATCTTTGTCAATCTTTATGTCTGAGTATGACATGATGGGGTATAAGAAAAACAAATTTTATTTTACTTAGTTTTATTGTGAAATAGGAGACTGTTGTTTATTTGTTTATATTCATTTTATTTTGGGAAGAAAAATGTGATGGTGTATATGCATTTTGTTCATGATCAGTCAAAAAGATATGACAGTCCCTACTGTAAATGAGTAAAGGAAAAAAAAAACAAACCCAGAGAGGGAAATCAAAATTTTTTTTTTTTCACTAGTACACTAGTATTTTCCAAATAATTATGAACCTCCAATAAACACATGGCTAAATAATTTGGTATATCAAAAGCAATTGTCACCCAAATGCTGACAAATTCCTTAGGAACACGCGGTCCAAATAAAATGAGAATTGAATTCCAGAAGCTGAGTTTGGTCATAGTACTGTGGTTTGAAATGGATATCACACTGAACCAACTTCATCTTATTTAACCCCACATGAAACAAAACCGTACTTCTATTAGCTATTTGAGATTCTATTAGCTGCCTTGACTTCAGTCGGAGCTGACAGTATCCCAGTGAAGTAATTATCCTCACTCTGCTGAAAGAACAGAAGCAACTGACTGGGGAGGGATGCTGCTGCTGAGGCTCCACGTTGCTCGCGCAGCAGGAGTGAGGATGAAAGGCATCAGGCAACATCACAGAAGCCACTCAGCCACCAGGTCAAGATAAGAAAAGAAAAACTGTTGCCAGCAATTCCACCTTTCCCTGAGGAATAAAAGAGCAGCCCTAGATAGCTCTCAGGATGGATGACAAAACCTGGGGGAAACGAAGACTGTAGAACACCTGCACTTGAACTACAAAGAAAAGGAAAAGCTGAATATGTGTTCAAACCAAGTGAAAATCTACTGCGTCAGCGTGCCAGGCTTGTAAACTGCACAATAAAACAGTTAGGTATGGATATATTTTAAAGACAGTATGAAAGAAAGGTTAAAAATGAGGAAGCCATGCTGTATATTTTAAGGGATAACCATAATCCTAGGAAATATACCCTAAAATGTGTGTAAAACATAGAGTATAATCTATAAAATGTTCTACAGAAAAAAAGGATGTGCTTTTTTTTAATACCTAAAGGATTTATTTATCCACATTCTGTGAAAGCATTGCGGTATTGCTATATAGAGAATTTACAGTTAAATCAATGCGTATTGATAATTTCTGTTTAGGAAACATTGAACTGAAAACATATATTGAACAAGCAGTATAGTAAATTTTATCGCTTGCAGCTTTATGAATGACTAAAACCCCTGTAATCTAGTAAAGAGGAAAACAAAGTAAAGAAACTTAAGACTGACAGGTATAAAAATTGTTCTAAAACATAACTAGTTACATGGAATTTTACCCAGAATGTAGTAATGATGCAATAATGATTGCAAAAGGAAATGTCGTGTCCTGCCCCTTGGGAGGAATAACCTCTTGCTCCAGCACAGGCTGGAGACTGACTGGCTGGGAAGGAGCTCTGCAGAGAAGGACCTGAGGGTTCTGGTGGACAACGAGTTGAACGTGAGCCAGCAATGCGCCTTCCTGGCAAAGGCGGCCAACAACCTCCTGCGCTACAGTAGGAAAAGCATTACCAGCAAGTCGAGGGAAATGATCCTTTCCCTCTATTCAGTCCCAGGGAGACCCATCTGGGCTGCTGGATCCAGTGCTGGGCTCCCCAGTACAAGAAGGACATGGCCAAACTGAAGTGAGTCCAGCTAAGGGCTGCAAGGATGATTAAGGGACTGGAGCATCTGACATAGGAGGAGAGGTTGAGAGAGCTGGGGCTGTTCAGCCTGAAGAAGACTTAGGGGGATCTTATCAATGTGTACAGATACCTGACAGGAGGGAATAAAAATATGTATGTCCCTGTTAGAGTTTAGGGCACCTTTGGGATGCAGCTGGAACAGACTCTCAGGTTTAGTTTCCTCTAAAAAGGAATATACTTAGCTTGCACTAAAACCACTCTGCAAATTGAGCCTATGGAAATAACAGATGGATTTTTGCCAAAACCAAACTGCAGTTCCAAATTAAAATAATAATGTAGATGCAGCTTCATGTTGTTCAGTTTATAGTATGATCCAGGGTGAATGTCAACATTTAATAGTCATTGAAAAACGTGGAACATGAAGCTCATTTGTCAGAGAAAATTTGTCACTGCCAGAAAATGACATCAGTATAGAACAATCCAAAATTGTCTGAACTTCTTGAGAGAAATCTTAGTTGAAAACAGCAAATGTGACACTTTTATGAAAGAAAATCAGAAAATTTCACTCCTCATTTGGGAAGACAGAACTGGAGCATATGTGTACCCTGTGTGATGACGTGTGATACAAAGACAACTAAGCTGTCAGCAAAGTAAGGCAAAACACCCAAAGCATAGCATCATGCTGAGAATGAGCTAACTTTGGGTCAAAACCCTCCCACCAATCACTGCAACATTACCAATGATTAATTAACTGGCTAATTAGCTGAGAGACAATGTGGCTTGCGGAATTAAAGCTAGTCCACAGCCAAACAACAGGAAAGCCTGTTCCTTCCTCCTATTTGGCCCTTCTCAGTCCGTAGCTGTGCCTGGGAGCAGTAGCATATTCCCTGACTCCCCAAAGGAGAAAAGATGGAAGGTCCACTTGCTACTCCCACATACCGTCTACCTGCCTGTCTACCCCACTCTACTGGGGTACACAGTACTGGATCGTACACATTTACCCAGGAGATGAGGGTGATGACAAGTGCGAAGCTGGGCTGGGGCTATTGGTCTGATAAACCACAGAGAAGCAATTCTGCTGCCACAGTGAGTTCACCACGATCATCAATCTGCTACCAAAGGCAAAGCAGTATAGACATGCCAGTGATGATGTTGAACTCCTGGAGTTGGGAGTGCAGAGTGTGCTGAGCGCTGCTGATGGTTCATTACACCCAGACACCGTGCACAAAGCAGCTTACCTTAAAATGAGTTCATACACCCTCGCCCATTCCCTGCCTGTTGTGTCTTATAGTTGAGACTATAAATGTCTTTGAGGCAGCAACCATCTTTTATTATACTTCTATGCAATGCTAAGCACAGCAGAGTCCTGGGCACTTAGGAGCTCCAACAATGACTATTAGAAGTTAATACACAGTCCTTTATTCCACCCTTTCTTCCAACAGGGCTGAATTTGATCCTAATATTAAAGAACAAAGTAGAATGAAAGCAACAGGGAGCAAGCAGCAGCTACTTTTTGTTCCACTGACAATTTCAGTAGCAGATCTGTTAGCTGTTATTTTATTCCTCCCAACCCTGTATCATGATCCTGAGCAGGAAGCTTCAAGAGGGCAGAGGGCATAAAGAATCTACTAACAACAGAGACAAAAGTCATTATCACTCCTTCATGTCCATTATCTCCTCCAGAAGAAGTAACAACATCAGAAGAGAGTACCTTTATATTTTTCTTTTCCTGTGCTTTTATTTTCACCTTTCCCTCCTTTCCTTTTCATTCCTAAGACCGGTCTTTGAACAAGTTTTTCAACCTTTTGAAGGATTAAAGTAAGGTTGAACACACTAAGCCTCACACAAGTCCCTGTAGCAGCATAGGAAAATTATTATGCAAAATTGCTAAGGACTGCAGCAAGAAAAGAAAGTACCAGGGGAGAGTGACAAGCCAAAGGATGAGTAGAATACAGGACTTGGAAAAGAAGACAATGATTATCAACCTTCATTTAAAAGAGGAGAAAAGTGCTTTCAATGTCCTTCTTTGACCATTCCAAGATCCCTCCACCAGCAAATTGATCTTGTTATCTGAAACAATTTGACAGGGAAAAAAAAATTAGTTTGCAGAGATATGTATTTTGAAATTAGGAAAACAACTGGTCTAGTAATAAATCTCCATGAAATTCACAGTACTCAGCTGAATTGCTTAATGAAAGGTCTGTAAAAGCGGCAGTGTGGGGTTACTGACAGAAATACATGTAAAAAACACAAAAAATAAATATACAAAACATACCTTATTTGGAATGTTGGGTTTTTTTTTTTTTTAAATTCTCATAGAAAAAGAGGGAAGCTGGTGTCCTTATTAGTTTTCTGATCTTGTCAGAGGAAGGAAAAAAAAAAAAAGGGAAATCAGGTTAACTGGTGAAAATAGGCTGAATTCAAGGAGAGTCTAGAACCAACAGAAACCATGCTTTTAATAAGTACATAGTAAGAAAATATTTTCTAAAATTATTCAGCGTAAAAAAGTCTCATAACCTTTTTTGAAAATACAGTAAGATTAAAATCTATAAAAAGAAAGATTTTCAAGTACTTAAAACAACCTTATGTGACCAAAGCTGAAGCAACACGTTTGATACTGAAGGCCTCGAAGGTGCTTCTGTGGGGTCATTGCAATAGCTCCTGCTTTCTGCCCGCTGCCTCCTCCGTCTCCTGCCCCAGCCTCCCCTGCAGCCTCCCGAACAACAAAAGCTGCAGTGGCAACAGCTACTGGAGATGTTGAAAGGTGGTTATGATGTTTTGTTTACACTCTTACTTTTCTTACAAAGTACTGCTTAGTTAACTTTCTCCCTTGATCAACTCCAATTTAAGCTAAAGCAGTTTCAAGACACTACCAAGCGTAGGGCAACAACCCACAAGACCTTCTGATCACACCTAGGAGAGGCTCAAGTTGCTACAAAGCCCGGGTTGTCATATGTGGGTCAGTGTCTTTTTGCAGTTGTTATGAAGTACGGTGTGCTGGAAAGGTTAAATCATTGACAAGTCTGGTTTCATGAACATGTTAGTAATAGGAAAATACTGTTAAAATTGTACTTGGTCTACAGGCTTCTGGGATTCAGGTCCTGCATCTTGTCTTTTGAAGGCAGCTGCTCTGAACTACTTTCCTTCAGATAGATTAATAAACAACTTATTTGCCACTCTCAAAAGAAAACAGATATTTGCACGACAGGGAATGTGTCTGCCCAGACTGTTGCAGTGCTTGAGAAACCCAGCGATGAAAGCTGCTTCTGCCGTGCCCAGGACTGAGCGCAAGTTCCCTCCCCAGTAGTGCTATTATCTTTTAAAAGTACTTACCCACCATTTTTCTAAGCACAGAGTTAGCAACGTAAGCAACTTCAGTTTCTTTTCTTTTGTTCAAGCAAGTTTTTTTTGTTCAGTGCATGTTGCATTTCCAGTGTTTCTGTGGAATTCCGAGGAGAAGAAAAAAAGAAAAGGTGAAACATGAAAATAAGATAAAAACAAGCCCACCCTGAAAAGGTAGGAAAGCCAATGCATATCGTACTCATGTAAGAATAGGATCTCAGGAAAACACTCAAATGTTATTAAACTAGTGATAACATAGAGATACTACAGGCAGGATATGTAGGAATTCCATATTGATATCAATTACTTGAATTACTTCTGCTACAATCTTCAATCTATTGATCTTGAAAGCCGAAGAAAATTTCTGTATATACAGTTAATACAGCTATAAATGCAGCTGAAGTTGAGGGTAATATCCTTTAGTTATTTTCTAACTAAATTGGGGGAAGATTTCAGTGTAGCTATTTTATTTTTTACCGGTAAAAACAAGCCTTCTCTTGACAGGATGTAGATTTGAACAAATGGTTTCATTTTGATTTTCTTCTTTGATGTTTGATTATCTTTAATTAAAAATAAATAGTCTGAACACCTTGGTTTTGTTTTTTTGGTTTGTTTGTGGTTGGTTGTTTTTTTTTTTTTTAAGAGAAAGGATTAGAAGAAGACTGGAAACCACACAGCCTTGAATACAAATTCATGTACAGTTTGACATGTTTGAACAGGTAACTGAAGAGGGACAGGGGGGAAAAGTTGCACTTCTCTTTTTTTTTTGCCCAGTTTTTCTCCTCTAGGGAGAATTCTGGTCAGAACTCTCAGCATCCTGGCCGGCAAGCAGTTGCAGATATGCTGCCAGTAATAAATAACAGTGATCTAATCTAGCCTGATCCCAGGAACCCACAAATCGCAAGCATGAGAACTACGTGCAGAAGCCAGAAAAGTCAAGTGCCAAATTTTGCTTGTTCTCTTCTCTGCTGAGAACAAGGTGTCCAACATAGCCAAATTATCATCCCACAGCAGAGACATATCCAGTTTCTTCTGCTAGTCTAAGGAACTACAGTCCAAACACTGCTTTTGACACACAAGCAAAATTTGTTATCAAAGACAATGTGGTACAGCTGTATACAGCCCCCAGGAACTTGAAGAAATACCTCAATACTGCTGACAAAATGTTAAAGGGAGATGATGGGGAACAGTTATTCCTACACTTTTTAGGATTTATCAGTCTTACCTTCAGGTAATCCCAAAGTTTATTGCAATTTATTTAAACTAGACAAAATTAGCTGCATACATTTGTATATTGATTCTTTTCCTATAATTATTTCATATTCCTCATCATTCTGACACAATGAATATTTATTTCTTAAAGGCCATTTTCCTTACACGGAGTATTCAGTTCATAGAATGACAGTGCTCGAGGCACTACTGATGTGTGCCAGATGCTACAAAATCAAGATGATGCTGTGGATTTTTTCAGGATTCTGTATTCTAGGCAGCAGCTGTTCTCCATCTTAATAACCTTCCAGGATTTCTGCTAAGTCCCAAATCCCTTCTCAACAAGGATGCTTATACAAAACCTCAGCAGTCACTTTGGTGTTTCAGCTTAGAGTGTACAAAACCTTATGTGCAAATCCATGTACAATTCTTACTGCCATTCATTGACTTGCTTTCCTTGGCACCATTATCACTAAAAGAAAATGTCTGAACTGTTTTCTGGTTCCACCTCCTAGACAGAAACAATCTTTTTCAAACACAAAGCTAGCTGAATGCCACAGGAGTCATTTAGCAGGAGCAGAGTGGCCTGATTTGGATCTCTGCCTGCCTCAAGACACTTAATTTAATCTCACTGTTTGCATTTACTACTCAGTATTGTAAGGAATGGCCTTTCAAAAGGAATGTTATTGTGCTGAAATTAGAGAACTCAAAATACCTGTTAAAGTTGCTGATTTTTTTTTTTAATACAGACATAAGGATTTGCAGAGAATGCACTTTATAGGCAGTGTTGGTACCTATCATATACCTAAAAAAGAAAATGAGATGTTATTGTGTTTCTCAGCTTATTTGTATACATAGGTAAACTGTTTTATTTTCATATAATAATTTTGACATTCATTTTGTTCTCTGTCTTTATGCAGAGTTTGTTACAGCTATACTTTTTAATTTATAGCAGCCTTTTACAGTTTAGCTCTCCTGAAATGATCATCAATAATAAAAAGTATCCTTAAAGAAGATTCTGTGCTGTTTTGGAAGATATCGTGCTGAGATAGTACTTGTATATTGACCTATGGTTAAAGTTAGAATTGAAAACTGTGGTTTAGGTTTGCTGATTCATTTCCCTCCACTCCATAAACCTGACAGCTGTACTTGGAGGTTGATGTGAGTTCCCAGCAATGCTTTGTGCAGCACCAAAGGTTTGACAACTTCCAAATTTTTCACTCTATGGGACTCAGGATTTGGTAGGGGATCTTCAGAAAAGCCAAACTGCAAGGTAAGTAGTCTCTCCTTTCCTAAGTGACTTCAGTATCTTTAAATCATCTTCTTGCTCAGCAGGACTATTGTGAAAGCCTATTATTCTTTCTGTGAAAGTGTGTTCCCTCTCACTGTGTGCACTCAACCTGAACTGCACTTATACCTTTTTGTTTTACATAGTGTTATCTCTTTTCCTTTCACCTGTGTGGTGCATAAAATTATCATCCACCCTGACATTACCTATATCCTTTCAGCATTTTATGTTTCCATTAAATCATAACATCTTACATTTTGTCCCTTGAGCAGTATCAATAAAGGTTGTGTCGAGTTTCTAATTGGAGATTATCCTTGGCAGCCGAAGAAACACAGAACAGGAAAATGTTTTGCCCCTACAGCTCAGTGTTGTAAGGGGGTGGTCTACTCATCAAATTATGTTCTGGATATGAGGGTAGTTGTTTGTTTTTCTTGTTAATTGTCCTTTAGGATCAAATTTTTTTGTCATCCCCACTTACCTTGTTCTTCCACATGTATTTTCTCAGGGTTACTGCCAGCTTCAACAGTCAAAGCTACCACTGTACCCAATCAACTCTTGTTTATTGTTCCACTCATTCAGTTGTGCTGGTGTAATTTGTTGAGCTGTACTGTGGTCTAAATCAGGGAACAGGGGAAAAAAAAAAGAAAAAACACACTAGGTTATTTTCACCTGGATTAATTCCTTGATTTGGTTCATACCATCCCCCTGCCAAAGTATTCTACAAATACAACGAAGAGGACAACCGGCCAAACAACAGATATGAGAACAGGTAACAAGTAGAGGAAACAGAAGGAATACCATACAGTGATACATATTTTTATTAACCTAAATACCACAAAATGTAGTGTTTGCTTAAGTTTACTCTGGCGCAGGTCACCTAATAGATCAACATTTTTCAGGGTCCCTTAAATTGTTTAGAATCTTTTGGATAGCTACTAATTTAGTTAATTGAATTAATAATCAACGCTGCTGTATATTATTAAACCCTATGTATTGGGATTGCATGGCAAGGTTTTGGTAGCAGGGGGCTACAGCGGTGGCTTCTGTGAGAAGCTGTTAGAAGCTTCCCCCATGTCCAGAAGAGCCAATGCCAGCCGGCTCCAAGACAGACTCGTCGCTGGCCAAGGCCAAGCCCATCAGCAACGGTGGTAGGGCCTCTGTGAAAACGTATTTAAGAAGGGGGAAAAAGTCACTGTGCAACAAAAACTGCAGCCAGAGAGAGGAGTGAGAATACGTGAGAGGAACAACTCTGAACACCCCAAGGTCAGTGCCCTGGTTTCAGCTGGCATAGAGTTAATTTTCTTCCTAGTAGCTGGTATAGTGCTATGGTTTTGGATCGGTATGAGAAGAATGTTGATAACACACTGATGTTTTCAGTTGTTGCTAAGTAGTGTTCAGACTAAAAGTCAAGGATTTTTCAGCTTCTGATGCCCAGCCAGCAAGAAGGTTGGAGGGGCACAAGAAGTTGGGAGGGGACACAGCCAGGGCAGCTGACCCAAACTGGCCAAAGGGGTATTCCATACCATGTGACGTCATGTCCGGGATATAAACTGGGGGGAGTTGGGTGGGGAGGGATCGCTACTTGGGAACTGACTGGGCATCAGTTGGTGAGTGGTGAGCAATTGCATTGTGCATCACTTGTTTTGTATATTCCAATACTTTTATCATTATTGTTGTCATTGTACTATTGTTGTTATTATAATTATTACTTTCTTCCTTTCTGTCCTATTAAACTATTCTTATCTCAACCCACAAGTTTTACATTTTTCTGATTCTCTCCCCCATCCCACTGGGTGGGGAGGAAGTGAGTGAGCGGCTGTGTGGTGCTTAGGTGCTGGCTGGGGTTAAATTACGACAGTGCAGAAGGAGGGGAGGAGATGCTCCAGGCACCGGAGCAGAGATTCCCCTGCAGCCCGTGGGGAAGACCATGGTGAGGCAGGCTGTCCCCCTGCAGCCCAGGGAGGTCCACAGTGGAGCAGATATCCACCTGCAGCCCAGGGAGGACCCCATGCCGGAGCAGAGGGATGCCTGAAGGAGGCTGTGACCCCGTGGGAAGCCCGCACTGGAGCAGGCTCCTGGCAGGACCTGTGGACCCATGAAGAAAGAGGAGCCCACGCTGGAGCAGGTTTGCTGGCAGCACTTGTTACCCCCGCGGGGGACCCACGCTGGAGCAGTTTGTAACTGCAGGACTGAAGCCCGAGGAAAGGACCCACGTTGGAGAAGTTGGTGGAGGACTGTCTCCTGCGGGAGACACCCCACGGCGGAGCAGGGCCCGAGTGCGGAGTCCTCCTCCCCCTGAGGAGGAAGGAGCGGCAGAGACAAGGTGTGGCGAGCTGACCCCAGCCCCCATTGCCGGGGGGAGGAGGGAGAGAGAACCGGGAGTGGGGTTGAGCCGGGCAGCAGGGAGGGCTGGGGGAAGGTGTTCTAAGGCTTGGTTTTACTTCTCATTACCGTACTCTGATTTGATTGGTAATAAATTAAATTAATTTTCCCCATCTTGAGTCTGTTTTGCCCATGACAGTAATTACTGAGTGATCTCTCTCTGTCCTTATCTTGACCCACAAGCCTTTCCTCCCCTGTCCAGCTGATGGGGGGCAGTGATGGAGCGGTGTGATGGGTTAACCCTGGCTGGATGCCAGGTGCCCACCAGAGCTGTTCTATCACTCTCCCTCCTTCTCAACTGGACAGGGGAGAGAAAATATAACAAAGAGCTTGTGCGTCGAGATAAGGATAGGAGAGATCACTCACCAATTACCGTCACGGGCAAAACAGACTCAGTTTGGGGAAAAATTAACTTGATTTATTACAAATCAACCAGACTAGGGTAATGAGAAATAAAACCAAATCTCAGAACACCTTCCCTCCACCCCTCCCTTCTTCCCGGGCACAACTTCACTCCCGGATTCTCTACCACCCCCCCAGCGGCACAGGGGGACGGGGATGGGGTTTACGGTCAGTTCATCACACGTTATTTTCTGCCGCTTCATCCTCCTCAGGGGGAGGACTCATCACACTCTTCCCCTGCTCCAGCGTGGGGTCCCACCCACGGGAGATAGTCCTCCACGAACTTCTCCAACGTGGGTCCTTCCCACGGGCTGCAGTTCTTCACGAACTGCTCCAGCATGGGTCCTTTCCACGGTGTGCAGTCCTTCAGGCACAGACTGCTCCAGCGTGGGTCCCCCGCGGGGTAACAAGTGCTGCCAGCAAACCTGCTCCAGCGTGGGCTCCTCTTTGTTCATGGGTCCACAGGTCCTGCCAGGAGCCTGCTCCAGCGCGGGCTTCCCACGGGGTCACAGCCTCCTTCGGGAACCCACCTGCTCCGGCGTGGGGTCCTCCACGGGCTGCAGGTGGAGATCTGCTCCACCGTGGACCTCCCTGGGCTGCAGGGGGACAGCCTGCCTCACCGTGGTCTTCACCACGGGCTGCAGGGGAATCTCTGCTCCGGCGCCTGGAGCATCTCCTCTCCCTCCTTCTTCACTGACCTTGGTGTCCGCAGGGTTGTTTCTCTTACATGTTCTCACTCCTCTCTCCGGCTGCTGAATACCGCCGTCCCAACTTTTTTCCTTCTTAAAAATGTTATCACAGAGGCGTTACCACTATCGCTGATTGGCTCGGCCTTGGCCGGCGGCGGGTCTGTCTTAGAGCCGGCTGGTATGGGCTCTGTCGAACACAGGGGAAGCTTCCAGCAGCTTCTTACAGAAGCCACCCCTGTAACCCCACCCGCTACCAAAACCTTGCCACACAAAACCAATACAAGCGGCTTTGGTGGACACCTGGTGTCCAGCCACAACACCCTAATGTGCTAAGCTTTAATGGATCAAAAACAAAACCCCCAAATTTTCTAATTTTAAAAGATAAAAAAAGTAAAACATTAAAACATGTAAAACAGAAGTCAGCTGACAGACTAAGGCACCAACATTTATATGCCTAAATGTAGATGCTGTATGTCAGATAACTGTGTAATCTCTTGCTATAGATGATGACTATGTAGTCTGTACAGTTAATAGAGTCTGGAAAATATTTCATGTCTTCTAAAAATAGCCCTATAGGGCTCAATTAATTTGGCAAAGGTGAATGTGTAGTGACACTTGAGATCAATTAGGATATATACCGACATGACCAAGTTTGAGGCAACGTAGGAAAAGAAGTATGTATATGGTAAATTTGAATGGACTTATGACCCTGTCAGTCTTAGTTGTTTAACATGGTCATGATACAGCAGGTGATCCTAAGGGTCTTTAAACATGCAACTTTGGGAACATAAACTTAGATATCTACCAGAATCTCAGGATATTAACAGTATTTTTGAGGATCTAGATGTTGAAAATAGCTAGGTGCTTTATTGTCACCTAAATTTTTTGATCCTCCATGGATCAAAACATTTTCTTCAATTCTTCTAAACTTAGAAATTCTGTGATCAGAAGAGCTGAACCTACCAAACTGATTGATGAAGGAGATGGCAGATAAGTAACAAAAGCTACTTTATAGATTGCACTGAAGTAATAAAAGAGTAGTTGAACAAGGTGAAAAATAGCATCACTACTGTAGAATATAATATGCACCAACTGAATGAAAATAGAAATTGTTTTTTTAATGAGTTCTTGTCTGAGGAAGGGAAAAAGAGTTATCTTCCTTGAAAAAGAAAGGCTTTTATTGGACTGATGACTAACTGCCATTGTCAATATTTGCTTAAAATTTCAGAAATAAATTAGCCAGGTAACTCTTTTGATGTAATTTACTTCTTGTATGACTTATGGTTCATAAATCAGAAGCAGTAAATGCACTAGCATCCAATATAAATAAGAAAACTAAAACAATTGTAATTGCAATTCTGGTCAATATATTTTATGATATTTTACCTTCCTCCTCTGCATATTGCTTAGTACCAGCATACAGAATCTGCTTATGATCACGTATTTAAGACAAAATGAGCCCCCATAAAATACTTTGAATAAAATAGAAACTAAAATCCGTTGTATTTTTTAAAAGTATTACTTCAAATGTCTGTTAACATTATATAGTACGGTAAATAATTCTAAGTACTGTTATATACTATTAATACTAAAAAAAGCTAAATAATAGAGTGCCTAAGAACCAATCAAAGTTGTTGCTCACTGTGTAGGTGGAATAAGATTTTGTTACTGCTGTGAGAAACTTATAAACCAAAGAGATGAGGCAAAAGAAGAGAGGGCAACCAGACAACAAAAAATAATGCGTTATTTTTCTGAGTCTTCTCTCTTCTAGGCTTAATTAGGAAGAAAGAAACTAAATAGCTGCAAAAAGAAAGCAAAAAAAAAAAAGTTGAGTTAGTGACACCAAATGGGAAATTACAATAGGCAGGGAAGAAAACTGCTCTTGGAGAAGAGGGAACTAAAGGACAAAATTAGAAGTTTTAAAGAATATAGTAAAAGAACAGATTGATATGATAATGAAACAAGAACAGCATTTTCTGCAGTTTCAGAAATTAATCATAGAATACTTCACCTTAATAGTGGTTGCATTCACTGATCTGGTTTATATTCATTGCTAACACTGCCAATATTTGAATTGGTATTTATCTTCAGACTGAGATACATAAATCTAGGTTTACAACACAGGTGCCTGCATATCATGGTGTTATTCAGTTGTGTAATCATAGATGTCTGGTGCCATTTCACATGCCCAAGGTTATCTGAGACTTCAAAATGTGACAGATACATTGCAGACTTTATAGGTTAAGGTTCTGATTACTTATAATTGTCCTATATCCTTTCTGGTGTGAACTTTATCAGATAAGTTATAGAATCATAGAATCATAGAATGGTTTGGGTTGGATGGGACCGGCAAAGATCATCTAGTCCAATCCCACTGCCGTGGCCAGGGGCATCATTCACTAGATCAAGATGCTCAAAGTCCCAGTCAACCTGACCTTCAACACTTCCAGGGATGGGGCATCCACAATTCTCTGGGCAACATGTTCCAGTGTCTCACCACCCTCCTCATAAAAATGTCCTCCTTAGGTCCAATCTAAACCTACGCTCTTTCAGTTTAAAACGACTTCCCCTTTTCCTATCACTACAGGCCTTTGTAAAAAGTCTTTCTCCATCTTTCTTATAAGCCCCCTTTATGTATTGAAAGGCCACAATAAGGTCTCCCTGGACCCTTCTCTTCTCCAGGCTGAACAACCCCAACTCTCTCAGTCTTTCTTCATAGGTGAGCTGTTCCAGACCTCTGATCATTTTCATGGCCCCCCTCTGCACCTCTGACAGGTCCACGTCTTTCTTGTGCTGTGGTGTCCAGAGCTGGATGAAGTGCTCCAGGTGGGGTCTTGCCAGAGTGGAGTAGAGGGGGAGAATCACAACTGAGGATTGCCCAGACCCAGGTGCAGGACCTTGCACTTGCTCTTGTTGAACTTCATGATGTTCACATGGTCCCGTGTCTCAAGGCTGTCAAGGCCCCTCTGGATGGAGTCCCTTTCCTCAAGTGAACCAACTGCTCCACTCAGCTTGGTGTCATCTGCAAACTTGCTGAGGGTGCACTCAATCCCACTGCCTATGTCATTCCACTGAATGGGCTGAATTCATTGAAAGCATCCAAGCATTCTGACTATGCCTCTATTGCCTGGCAATACCTTAGTTTAGATGTCTTAGTTTATCTATGATTTTTTGTAAATAATGAATTAGAGGGAAACTGTTGAGTTTTGGTTGTGTGTTTTTAAGTTGCTAAGGATGAAATGTTGTCAGTGATGTGAAGAAACAGTGAAACATCTTTAACCACAGTTTAATCAAAACATATTGTAATCTGTCCAAACTTTTTTATTCCTCAAAGTGCAGCAAAATTTTAATGGTAAATTCTGAATTAATTATCTACCATCTTCCTATCAGTTATGTAATCTTGGCTTTCCTGAAGCCTATTTCGGTTTATACTTTTTAAAAATGTTTTACATTGTATTCTAGTAAATAACTGAACTGATCCACAGATAACAGGTCTTTTTGATTGTTTTTTTGTTTTAACATCAACCTCCATTAATGTGCTGACTAGCTGTTGTGAGTTTAATTTTGTGAGTAGCATGATAAAGCACTGAGATAAATCTGCCTAGCCATTCACATAAATTTCATGATGAAAGACTTACATATTTTAATTTATATTCTCAGTAAGGACTGCTTAGTTCAAAAAGTAAGGAACTTCTAAAAGTAAATTTCAACATAAAACCCCTAACCCTAAACCACTTATTCTTCTTATTTATGAAAAAAAGAAAAACAAGCTGAAAACGCAACACCTATCATTAACAACATATGTCAATTACTAACATGTAATTAGCCTGGTTGTATTGGATGTAATTAATATAATGATCTGCACTACTAAACTTCCTCCCAAAACTCCCTCTACATCCTCTAAAACCTGTTACCTCCAATGATTTCCTAAAAGGTTACATGGAATACTAGCAAGCACATGTTAAAAGCTCAAACTACTTTTTCATACCTTTCTTCTTTACTCAGTAGTATTCTAAATTAAGAAATTAAGACTATTCAATACCAGATAGAAACATAGAATGATTTAAAATGTTTAAACGTATGTCTGGTGTCTGTTGTACACAAAAATAAAGTTGAGGACTACTATTCTGCTTTTTAAGTCTGCTAACATTGAGGTTAATGGGATTTCTTGGCTAAGACCAGAAAAGAAAGGTATGCAAAGATTGCAGGATAACACTGAATTGATATGTATTTCAAAAGCTTTTTATTGCAGTATATAAATGTGGTGATGTATCCACAAGCATTACCCCATATATAGTTTAATACCGAACAAACCACTTATAGTTTAATAGGGAACAAATCAATATCAGGCATTGCAGTCTTACATAAGTCTATACCGCTGAAATCTGAAAGAGTTTTGCATATATTTAAAAGCTTAGACATTTCAAATAAATTTATAAAAGGGAGTCTTTTTTTGTTTTGAATTGATTTGTTTTCTCCTGTGGAGTCTACAACACTAACAGAATCCATGCAACTTTTAGAAAAATAGAATCATTTAGGTTGGAAAAGACCTTTAAGATCATCGAGTCCAACTGTTAACCTAGCACTACCAACTCCACCACTAAACCATGTCCCTAAGCACCACGTCCACATGTCTTTTAAATACCTCCAGGGACGGTGACTCAACCACTTCCCTGAGCAGCCTGTTCCAACGCTCGATAACCCTTATAGTGAAGAATATTTTCCTAATATCCAATCTAAACCTCCCCTGGTGCAACCTGAGGCCATTTCCTCTCGTCCTATCTCCAGCCACCTGACAGAAGAGACCAGCACCCACCTCACTGCAACCCCCTTTCAGGCAGTTGTAGGGAGCGATAAGGTCTCCCCTCAGCCTCCTTTTCTCCAGACCAAGCCACCCCAGCTCCCTCAGCCGCTCCTCATCAGACTTGTGCTCCAGGCCCCTCACCAGCTCGGTTGCCCTTCTCTGGACACGCTCCAGCCCCTCCATGTCTTCCCTGCAGTGAGGGGCCCAAAACTGAACACAGGACTCGAGGTGTCACCTCACCAGTGCCCAGTACAGGGGGACAATCACCTCCCTGTTCCTGCTGGCCACACTGTTCCTGATACAGGCCAGGATGCCGTTGGCCTTCTTGGCCACCTGGGCACACTGCTGGCTCATATCCAGCCGCTGTCGACCAGCACCCCCAGGTCTTTCTCTGCCGGGCAGCTTTCCAGCCCCTCTTCCCCAAGCCTGTAGTGCTGCGTGGGGTTGTTGTGACCCAAGTGCAGGACCCGGCACTTGGCCTTGTTGAACCTCATCCAGTTGTCCTTGGACCATCGATCCAGCTTGTCCAGATCCCTCTGTAGAGCCTTCCTACCCTCGAGCAGATCAACCCTCCCTCCCAACTTGGTGTCATCCGCAAACTTACTGAGTGTGCACTCGATCCCCTTGTCCAGATCATTGGTAAAGATATTGAAGAGAACTGGCCCCAGTACTGAGCCCTGGGGAACACCACTTGTGACCAGCTGCCAGCTGGATTTAACTCCATTCACCACAAGTCTCTGGGCTTGTCCATCCAACCAGTTTTTTACCCAGTGAAGAGTACACCCATCCAGGTCATGAGCAGCCAGTTTCTCCTGGAGAATGTTGTGGGAAGTGGTGTCAAAGGCTTTACTAAAGTTTAGGTAAACAACATTCACAGCCTTTCCCTCATCCACTAAGTGGGTCACCTGGTCATAGAAGGAGATCAGGTTAGCTAAGCAGGACCCGCCTTTCATAAACCCATGCTGACTGGGCCTGATCACCTGGTTGTCTTATGCACTGTGTGATGGCACTCAAGATGATCTGCTCCATAACCTTTCCCGGCACCAAGGTCGGACTGACAGGCCTGTAGTTCCCTGGATCCTCCTTCCAGCCCTTCTTGTAGATGGGTGTCACATTTGCTAACCTCCAGTTGACTGGGACCTCCCCAGTTAGGCAGGACTGCTGATAAATGATGGAAAACGGCTTTGTGAGCACTTCTGCCAGCTCCCTCAGTACCCTTGGGTGGATCTTATCTGGCCTTATAGACTTGTGTGTGTCTAAGTGGTGTAGCAGGTCGCTAACCATTTCCCCTTGGATTATGGAGGCTTCATTCTGCTCCCCATCCCTTTCTTCCAGCTCACCGGGCTGGGTAACCTGAGGACAATTGGTCTTACTACTAAAGACTGAGGCAAAGAAGGCATTAAGTACCTCAGCCTTTTCCTCATCCTTTGTCACAATGTTTCCCACCACATTCAATAAAGGATGGAGATTTCCCTTAGCTCTCCTTTTGTTGTTAACATATTTATAGAAACATTTTTTATTGTCTTTTACAATAGTAGTCAGATTAAGTTCTATTTGGGCTTTGGCCCTTCTCATTTTCTTCCTGCATAACTTCACCTTGTAGTCCTCCTGAGTTGCCTGCCCCTTCTTCCAAACGTCATAAACTCTTTTTTTTTCCTGAGTTCCAAACAAAGCTCTCTGTTCAGCCTGGCCGGTCTTCCCTACCGGCTCGTCTTTTGGCACATAGGGACAGCCTGCTCCTGCGTGTAGGATCATTTTTATCCTGGTTGGTCAATCTAGGAGTAATGTGTAGTTATATGGCAGGTTTTGAGGAGCTGTTGAGTATGTAATTTTACTTGGGGATAAGCATATGGGAGAATGCAGAAGTTATACCATCTTCTGATGTACTTGGTGCTTCCTAACCTTTCCTCAGGTACCTGTCTCAAGACAGCAAGCAATCTGGTGCTAACTGCTGTGTTATTTTTTGTGTAGTATTATTCTCACACTTAAACTCTTTGGTTTACTGTAAATGCGATCTGTACATTTACTGAACAGAGGGAAAGCTAGATTTTTTTGTTCATGAATGATATTCTAGATACACACCATATCTGTGGATTAGTAGTAAATGGAGGAAAACAGTTTCTACCCTCAAGATAGAAGGAAAGAGCAATGGAAATGCCTAAACATAGTTGACTAGTGCCATTTTAGATGATGCAAGGCATCTAAGACAAGCCTAGGGCTGGCAGGTGAGACACGGGACTGTGGGACACTGGCATCTTTCTGGAGCAGCAGCCCAGGGCCAGGCAGGATACCCCAGAGTATCTTAACTGTTGCTGTATATGTAGACCCCTGAATCCCTCTCCTAGACTGTTTGCCTGTGGTTTAGAGGCAGTAGGTTTCTTGTTTAATTTGAACAGTGAGAGTCAAAGGTGACTCGAAAAAATTATGGGTACATTATATTTCTACTTCCCATCTCATGGGCCTTTGACAGTAGCTAGCTGTAAACAGGTATAAATGAGATTTTAATGCTCCAGTTGGCAACACCTGACCCTTCAGATGGTTGTATAATATGCTTTCAAATAATCTCCGTAGGGCTATCGTTTGAAAGGGAGGTTTGCCATGGCCTGATAGCAACTTGTGATTTATGAATTTCTCTGAACGGGATTTACAAGGAAATTGGATATCATTAAGAAGCAGCTGTTTTTACCAGGTCTGACCTAGGTCAGAGTGGCTTCAGAGTGTTAATGATTATGTTTGCCTGTCTCAAGTAAATTGCTTGTGAATGACTTTGCAAGGCAAGATTGCTTTAAAATAGACACTGGTGATAGCATGCTGCAAGTTGTTAGCATGCTTGCTGACCACAAAACCACGGAAGGTGTTTAATATAATTCCTGAATGAAAACAAACAAACGAAAAAGATAAAGCTATGCAAGACACAAATTTTTCTTTTTTATATCCATTTTATAGGGAAAAAATACACTATCAATAGGTATGAGACTACCTTTGAGTATTAGACTACTTTATAGTCCAATGTCTAAATAGAGAAATTAGTATATGATAATCTCATCTGATGCAGTATTCAAAAGCAATATAATGAAGATATTTTTCTGCATGTCAAAGCTTTGGTTTCAGACAAGAATTTTATTTTTTCCAATTTATAACTTCTATCAGATATCTATTTTAAGTATAAAAATTCTAGATGTATCAGCAAATAGGATTATTTTGGTTTAACATTAATAATTCTTTAAACTCTGGAAGTCTTTTTTTTTTAAATGTGATATATATGTGTGTGCGCGCGCGTGTGTGTGTGTGTGTGAAATTTTGTATATGTAGTTAAATATATGTCAGAACGTCAGGTTTCACATAGATGGGGTTTGATTTTAAAAGCAGCTAAATCATTTATTGGGCAGTAAATAGATGCACCATAATATACTGTAAAAGACCCCATAAAACAGTACCAGGTGGTTTGGAACATGATTATTGAATGTGACATTTATTGTGAAGGAATATTTGCAAATATGTCTCAAAAGTCTTGCAAATACCTTTTCTACTGAAAGTTATTAATTGATGTTATTCTCCATATAACAAAACTTAGATTACAACCCCTTTTTTTCTTTTATCGGTATTAAAGGCCATTGAACAAAAATTCAACATCATGAGCACCCATTTTATCTGCTTTAACCTGAGCTTTGCTTCTTTCTATTCTATTTCTTCCACAATGATGTCTAAAATCCTTCTCAATATTTCATTTGTATACTACCAGAGAGATATATACAGTTTGTAGAAATCTGTAGTAATCATAATGTTCTAACCTTTGAGTCACTGTTGCTCTTACGAGAGGGGTGGAACTTGAGATCTCCAGGGGATCTTGGTACAGACAATGGATTTCCATGGAGACCCACTGTTCTGCAGCATTATCATTTCTTTATTTAATTCTGAATTCTTGCATGGAGTTATGCACAGAATGCTTCCTTGAATTAAGACTTTGAAACCATAAAATGCCCACAGGATACTGTGAAAATGCTGTATTAATATATTATGTGTTGTATACTCACACTGCAGTTTGGGCTAAGTCTGGAGTTTCACTTTCAACTGCAAATTTTCCAACATTTACTCTCTAAGGCAGAATCTATAGTAAACTAAAAACTGTTGCTTTAATTTAATCTGTTCTCTATTCTGTTATCTAATCAGAATAAATGCAGCTTTATATTGCATAGCCACTGACAAACTCTTTGCTAGGAAAATTTTTGGAATTCTCTGCTATCTATACTGGGCCAGTGTCTTGTGTGCCTGCTATGATTAACATGCTTTCCACCAACTCCTGCTGAAACCTTATGCTACAAACAAAATGAGATGTTACTCATCCCAAATAATAGGCTTAAAATTCAACTTAATTTCTTTTATTTTTATGTCTGCAAATCATAGTAGGTTGCAATAACTGCACAAATAGTTTTATTTTCTTCAATCTTTGCTTAATAAAAGTAGGTCTAAATTGTATTATGTTACATCTTGCTTGAGCTGACCGAGCTAGAGTTGCAGTTAGTTCAACAGGTGGGCAGATTCACATAGAGACTCTGTGGGCCTAATCCAAAATTCTTCAAAAATCAAAAGAAGTCTTTTCATGAGGCCTCCAAAAGGTTTTGGTTGAGGCATTGCCTAAAGGATTTAAAGCAAATTCATGTTCAACTAAACATTACTGTCTAAATCCCTTAGTACTATTTTTATCATGTATTCTTTCCTTTGCTTACCTTATCCTCAACCGCAGTTATACATCATTATGCCTTCTCTGTCTCCTGGGGTATGTGGCCGTCTCTTTACCAGTATCGTCATTTCTAACTAAACACTCAAAATAATACTTTCCAACAACTTCTTTGATAATTATGCTCCTCCTCACAACACATGCATCATAAGAGTCAAAAGGAAAGACATGCAGCCAACAGAGTCACGTGCAAACTCTCGTGCTTATCTCCAACAGAGCGGTTCTCTTCATCTCCATTTCCAACAGCTCGTAGAGGCAGTGCTTCGTACTCACTGCTTACTCCCTTCTTTTGGGCAGGGTCTCCTTCATTCTTCAGTTACAGAAATTTCAAGCCAAAGCTTTTTTGTGATTTTTAATAGCATTTATTCTGTCATGGGGGAATAAAAAATGTTTTTATACTATTTTGATTTTTATTATTGTTTTCTCCTACTTGTTTGCAGCAACTGCAAAGAAGCAAGAGAGCTGGTTATTTAATGTGCTATGCTTCTTTTCTACCTTTGCTTCAGTAGGAGTTCAGTACACAGTTTAAAAACTAACTGAATGAAACTTAGTTTTCAAAATGGTAGGTAAACAAATGTGAGCAATAAGTTACAAAGGTGTGGTGCAAAGAGAATGTGAAAGAATATTCTTCCTTGTGTCTGTTTCTATGCTTTCCTAAAGAACATTCTGGTCCTATCAAGCCTCATTTATCTCTCAAGGAGATCATGCATTGTTTGCCTAACATCACAAATGCACTTTGATCATATTTTTCTTTTATTGTTCAAAATTGTAGTGTTTCCAGTGATTTAATCTGAAATAATACATCACTGAAGAGATTTTTTTTTTTTTTGAGCAATTACATTTTTTAAAGACAGTGTGGTTTTACAGTTTCCATTTCCCATACTACTGAAAAAGACTGGTTCATATTCTGATTGTGTTTTAAACTATGGGGAATAAAAATATTATACTGTCACAGAAGGCCAATTTACACATATAAATTTTGTCACTATTGTTAATACAACTATTTTCAAAAGTAAAACAAGCCATTGTTGGCCTTTAGTGACAAAGCATTTTCACCATTAAAGGTACAAACATCTGCTTGCAACAAACCTCCTTGCAGGACAGTGCAGAACCCTCCATCCAGTGCATCAGTTGTTACCAGCCAAGGCAGAGTCCCTGAACTATCCAACTCTCATTCACAGGCACAGCATCAGAAAGTCTTGTCCAGAGGTTAATAATCACACGCTTGTCCTGTGTCTGTGTGTTTTTCTATTGATAGTTGATTGTGAGTTGTTAGAAATGTAAGGAAATGTGGTATTGGTGAATGCACAGTCCAAATAATTTATGCAAACTCAGTCCCTCATTTTCCTTTTAATTTGTCTGTCTTCAAAGAGTGCTTTTAAAATACCTCCAGCCTAGAGTTAGTTAGTTAGTTAGTTTTGTTTGTTTGTTTGTTTTCAGGCAGACTGGGCAGAGTGTAAATTAATCTGTTTAAATAGTAGATTTTTTGATTAGTTGCACGTTCTTATGCTCTACCATTCCCATATCATCCACAGAAATGAGTGTAATACTCAGTAGCTATGGATAAAATAATTTCATCTATCTATTTTTGGATACCAATGCAGAATGACATGAGCAATTTGATTATCTGACAGTGGATATCATTCTTTGTTGTTGCTGAAATTTTCTAGAGGCATTCAGCTATTAGATCATGCAAATAATAACAGTATATTTGCTACAAATGGGGTTATGCTTGTGACAACTCTCCAACAGGTAGTCTTTCTTCTATTTTATCCAAGTCAGGGTTTTTTGGTTTTGGGGGTTTTTTTCTGCTCAGGGATTTTCATTGACAAAACTAATGCAAGGAATACAAAGACAATATTTCAAGGTAATTAAACCATTTCATAACAGTTGGATTCATGAGGAAAAAAGATGTTCTTAAGGATGAAAAATAACTAGTCTGCTCTTAAATTAAATTGGCATTTGAACAAACTATTTATTATTAAAAAACAGGTCAAGAACATACACATTCTTTTGTGTATGCTTTGCTTTAAACACAAATAATAAACTAAATTCAACAGAATGAGTAGCACACCAATTATTAGTGTATGAATGTATGCAAAATCATCACCTTAGACATACAGTGCAAATCTAAACATTTTATAGTTCAATTTAACTAATTCATAATTAACCAAAAGTTGATTATGGTCAGAGAGAATTGCCTTCCAAAGATCCAAACCTTAGGAGGTTTAGATGCAGAAGATATAATACATTTCACCTCGATATTTTCCTTCTGAAATGAATGCAATGGTTTTGTAAGGTAAAAAAAAAAAAATAAAAGAAATCAGTTCTTAGATATTCAAAGTATTGAAGAGATCTTAATAAATAACAGAAAGTAACAAAATGTCAGTTTTTCTCAGCCTGTCTTCCTAGTGTCTTATTATTTCTGAATCTTTTTATTTATGTATACATCATGACAATTCAATATCACACTTGAATATCCTGAATCTCCATTGCTGAAGGCAGGTTATTTGATAGCTGACTGTTGCTGTCACATAACTGCGCACAATCAAGATGTAAATGTACAAAGCACTTAGTTGTAGGGGTTTTATTCGTTTGGTTTTTGCTTTTTAATTAACTCTGCAGAATTTAGTCTTTTGCTGGGTCATGAACAATTAAGAGATACCTTCTAAGAACCTTCATTTTAGGGATGCAAGACTGTCAAGAGAAAGAGCACTCAATGTCTTTTTGGTGAAAAGGCAGCTTTCTGAGTACTGAGCCAACTTCTCCATCTGCTTGCACCTTGAATTAATTCGAAATCCTTTGTTTATGAAAGCACAAGCTGCTGCTATTGGAAGGGTGGCATTGTCACATATTAATCATTACAACTTCACTGAAGATTCAAGCAGGAGGAAAAGGTGGGGTGGAACGGCATAATTTCTTCATCATTATCATCATCATATTTTATAAATTGAAACAAATCTCGATAAGCTGCAAATGTAGTAGGGTAAATGATACAGGACAATATAAAGGATGCATATAAGATTTTGCTTCCCATGGGAACATAGGAGCTGAAAATTGGAAAGCCATTGGTGGTGAAGCAATAGATTCCTTCTTCTGTTACCATTGTATACATTAATATTCAAACTTTTACAGTGTTATTTTAAATACAATTTGGTGAATGCCATACAATCAGGAATTACTTCTTGTATGCATATGAAAATCAGGTTTGGATTTTCAGAGCAAGAAGGTTGGTCGTGGATACAACATACAGTCTTTAATTGTTTTTTGCTCTCATGTGCCTGTCAGTTAGCGCACTTAAGTCTCAGTGTCTTTTCCTATAGATTTTAATACCTCATAGCCATTTACCTGTATCCAGACCTTTTCCTCAAAATGCCTTGAGTTTCACAGCTTTCATGAAGGTTGAAAAATTGATTACTTGACTAAGAAGGAAGGTTGACTGAATACAGTGACAGTTTCAGAAGGGCTGAAGACATTTTCCTTCTTTTATTTCTTAGCTTTAGAAATCTTGAGGTGTCTTTTAAAGATTTTACTCTAACTTAGCATTAGACTGTGCAACATTGTTCACATAGACGCAGTTGTTTTAATCTAACTGTATATTTGTCATGATTGTAATTTCCTGCATCCCAGTTCTATGGCAGTCCTTGCAGCTGCCTTTACCCTGTTTGCCATATGATTCATTCTCAACCAGTTTAGGCCCAGAGAGTTATGAAAAACAGGAGACAGAGATGCTTTATGAATAATACTAATCTTCATTTATTTGTGCTGCTGGCTACATCACTTAATAAAAACTTGATTTTTGCAAGGACCTGCTGCATTTAGACTCAGAGAGCAATTAATGGTTTCAGTAGCTCCTACTGTCAGTGCTCTGCAATACAAAACTGGAGCTATTACCCCCAAGGAATACCTTATGAAAAGTACTGGCAATGAATTACAGCAAAAAGAATGTCCTGGCCAGATTCTAAAATAAGGAGCTTCAGTTCTGACATTATCCTCACAAAGACCAGAAAGGGAACAGCTTAGGAGACACAAGCAGCATCGCTCAGTTTTGGGAGGGGACTCCAGATTAAACAGTTGCCTGCCCTTAAATGCAAGAAAAAAAAAAAAAGAGCTAGAGTTCATCTGACTGAGTTCTAGTTGACTAAAAGTCTAGGGTAGAGGTCTAGCCCTCCTGGGCCATCAGAGAACATAGGTGGGTTCCTCCAGACTGTGCCTCTTATCTACAGGCGAATATTGCATCCAATTTACCTTAGCTATCTGCCTTAAGGAGGAATCATTTGCCTATGGAAGATTCCTTCCCCTTGTTTACACATGGAGCTTATATCAGTAGCTCAGTCTAAAGACTTAACAGCCAAAGTTTGGCAAAATCAATTAACTCTAAGATAAAAACCGGAAGCAGGATAAAACAGTTCCTTGTTTTCCAGTTTCCTTATTTTTTGTCCCCTTTACATGACTTTTTTTAATCAGAAGCAAATATTGGGAGGGCATTTAAATATTAAAACCCAAGATAATCCAAATTAACTCATTAATATGCCATTGAATTTATACATATTTCTCTCAAATACTTCTTGAAACATGCCATTGTCATTTTTATGTCTTAGCATTAAAGCCTCCATTATTTATAAGTTTTTAAATTTTATCTTCAGCTGAAATTTCATTATGTGGTAAATATATTTACACATTGCATTATATTTGAAAACCACAAAAAGCTAAAACATGGCTGCAAAAGAGATGGGTTTAGGATCCTGAAGCTGATTAATTATATAAATCTACTGTATATGCGAACCTCATATTCTTCCAAAACCACGAATAATAACTTGTTGTTGGTTTGATTCTCAGTGTCCCCATGTAAATTCATAGTTTCAAATGTTCTCTCTCATTGGCAGATTCTAAAAATAGCCAATACCCTGCATCTGCACCACTTTGCATCTTTGGAATCTTTCTAAAATTAACTATGTTCCAGATTAAAGAATATGACATTCCACTGATTCTCATGGACACTAAATCATATGCTACCAGTTCCTCTCCTTACATTTTTCTAGATGTTGAAGTGTCTGCACCTATGGAGATGCTTATAATTATCTTGGTGCCAACTGCTTAACTGAATGGTAAGAAAAACCATTTGTGTTTTCTTTCATTGTGTGAAAAATACAAGCTGAAAAAAAAGTTTTAAAAGTAGGAAACTGGAAATATAATGCTTTTGAGGGTTTGTATATGGCCTGATATAGACCTAAAAGTAGAAATGAAGTAAAAGAGGTTTTTTGTTGCCTCAGCTAGTTCTTTCCTCAAAACTTAGACTAAATCCTCCTCAAGGAGAAGATGAACAACACTTTATGTGCATGTGAGAGGAGAAAAAAAAAGAAAAGAACCAGAGCAAGGAGGGACCATCAATGCTTCGTAAGTAATCCTGGCAGTATTTGTCACACTGAAAATGCAAAAAACATCGGTCCTTATGATGTATAGAAAGGTCAGGCTTGGTAATCTAATTGCCTTCAAACCTCCAGCTCTGTGAGTGTCGGAAAAAAATGCACTTGATTTATACAGCCAAATGTAGCTTTTCGTGTTGGAGATATGTACACATGAGCCAGATACCTTATACTTCTACAGTTAATGCACAGAAATGGGGGTCTTCTTGTCCAAATGTAGACTTCTAAAATAAGTCAGATGATGTTCTCCCAACTCTGTGAACTCAGTTTTAAACAACTCTGAGCTCAATTTTAAATGATATAGATAAGATTAAAATAATGCATAATTTAGCTGAAACTTCTAAGGTAATGAACATAGGTGTGGCAATTTACTGCCTGCTCTCAACAGAAGAACACATTCAAGGCTGTTATCTTCTCTTTTACTGTCCAAAGACCTTTAGACTACTTCTATAAAAACTTCCACAAAGTAAATCACTAGGTCATTTTTTTCCTGTAAAAACTTGCTATGTTTTTTTTTACAAAAGCTATTTTGTAGCTTTAAATGTTTAACAGGCTTTTAAACTTGTGGAACGTCTTTATGTAAATCAGGTATTTGGTTAGGTGGGATTTCTGTATGCTTGCCATAAACAAAGATTAACAGTAACTCAATGGGTACTACAGCTGTTACAAGTACAGCTCAAACTCAATCCATCTTGATAACACAGAAGTTGTACTGGCACTTCTCAGAGAGTTCAATGTCTTCCTATTCATTTAATCTTGTCATATGTTCTTCATAAAAGGAACCCTAAGGAAAGAGAAAGGGCTGATTCACTACTATGTCCATTAAAGAAAGACTTGTGAAACACTGTCATCACATGATTTTCTACTCTGTAAATGACAAGTAATTCTTTGACAAACTTCGGAAAACTACGGGATGAGAGTATAAGGTACAGCATCTGTTTCAGATACTAAATCTTGCAGGAATGGTGAAGAGGCTGAAGTTCCATGAAGAACTCAGCCAACCAGATGGCTTGGTGCTTCCAAAATAAGAAATTAACTTAGCTCGCCTCGCTTTTCTTCCTACCTTTCCAGATTTTACTTCTTTCCACTTCTATTTTTTTGCCACGGAGACCTGTGTTCTCCATTATGCTATCTCATTGTATGAGGAATGCAGCTCACTAACACATGAAAACTGTCTTTCTGGGTTTTTTGGGTAGGTCAGTTTTCTGCGAGGATTGCAACTAAATCAGCTCACAGTGGTATCTCCTGAGAGCCAGGAATGACTCCAGGGGCACAGTAAGATTATGGAGCCAAGATTAAGGAAGGGAAAGATGTTGAAGGAGGGAGTGGGACATTCCTCTTTGGACAGTGTCAAGCTCTGTAAAGCAGATTTATCTTGTGTATACATCTCAAAAAGATAGATCTCAATGAACTCCATCTTGTGAAACTATAGCTGAAAGACCACGGGTACTGTAGAAAAGCCTAAACAATATTAGCAAATATTTCTTTTGTGCACTACATCACTAGACTCACCAACATAATGAGAAAAATGACATGTAGAGTTTTGAAATGTATGAGTGTAAAGTCCTGTAAAGAAAATAGTACTATGATTTAAATTCTACAACAGTCTCATAAGCCTGGTAAGAATACTTAAGACTTTGAAAAAGCTATACATTGACATAGATTTGAATGAGTAGTAGTCACTCTGAATTTCACTTTGGATTTACATTTTTGCCTATTTTTCATGCATCTAGATGATTTTGCATATATTCTTTAAGAAGAAAAGTATAAGTCTAAAAGCAAATTCTGCTTGAAGAGTGAAGAAAAATATGGTCCTTCTGAAAGGGGTCTTGCTGTCATTTTTCCGTCAAAACATGCATTTATGATTATTCATGAATTGTTCACTTATTTTGTGCCAATGCAAATATCTTGAGCTTTTAGAGGTCATATTTTTCCCCAACAAAATTTTGTAATTTAATATGACTGTAATAATAAATCCATAATTGTTTTAGCTGGATGCAAACTTATATAAACCATTCTTTAGATCTTAAATTAATCTGTTAATAGGCTGGTAAATGATGCAGGCATTAGAAAAGCCTGTGAAATGAACGTTGAATTCCATTCCACAGTTGTTGTCAGCTAAGTTGAAGAAAGTTCAACTTAGAAGGGCAAACCTGAACTCCAAAGAGTATTATTCCTTTTTCTTTCTTTTTTTTTTTTTTTTGGGGGGGGGGGGGGGGAGTGTACAGGCTGCTATTATAAAAAAAACCCTGTTGAAAGACTCAGATTTGATATAACTTTCTGATTCTACCTACACACAAGAAAAGCAACTAATTTAAGACTCTTTAAGGACCTCAGCCTCGGTATATTTTAATGTCAATGCTTGCTTTTTATTCTATTTCCTATTCTTAATTTGAGAAATTAAAAAAAAAACAAACAAACAAACAAAAAAACAACAAAAAACCCCAAACTGTTTACAGGGTCATATTTTACTTGGGTCAGCCCCCAGCAGGTTTAAAAATACAGTGCCAAAGATAGTTATATCAGAATCTCAAGATCTGGAAATAAGCAGCTATCATGGAATCTCTTTCATGTAGCTATGGTACTAGAGCTCCCACTATCAACTGACTGTAAACTCAGTGGGAATTGCTGTTTTATTTCACTACAGAATTCTTCACTGAAGGGATCAGAAAGGGGTTTCTTCACACAAAGAACTAGAATCAGAAAAATCCCAAGCCATACTGACCCTACGGGTTTTTTATTTTGATTCTGTTGAACAATTGCTAACTGTGTGTTACACAGTAAAACTGATGGGAGACTTACATTTATTGGACTTTGATGAAAAATTCTAATTTGTATAACCTACAAATTTCTAGAGAAAGTATCAGTTTTTTAGTATCAGACTGTGAAATACAATTGAAAAACATTTTAAAACTGTCAAAATATTTCATTTCTGCATATAAAGTACTTTTAAAGAACCTTTTGTTGAAAGGTAATTCAAAGATAATTATAATAAAAAAAATTGAGATTGAAACGTTTTAAACTTGATTAAATTAAACCATTTTGATTGACCTGAACTGACTTTTTAAAATGTTTTTTTATCCTCATTTGGCAGGAACATTTTTCTGCTGGAAGTCTACAGTTTTTGCATTATGACAAAACCATCCTTGCTCTACTAGCAAGAGATTTGCTACTGTATATGCTATATAAACACCTGTATGTACCTCATGTACATTCTTTTAACAAATAAAATTACATTCCTCTAAACGCTTCTGTTCATTTAGTATTTTACAGGTACTTTTCATCTATTATTACTCCTGTAAGACTGGACTTGAACCTTGCTACTTAAGCAGTATAAGAAGCAATGCATAACTGTGTTTCCCCAGGACAGAAGGAATGTAATACTTACTGATTATATGGTATTTGTGTGGATTTGGTGGAGACAGGTGTTTTTCTCCATATTCCTTAAATAGGAAAGTTTTTGTTTTGTTTTGAAATACCAGGCTTTATACTTCCTTTTTACCTGTGTTGGTAGGTGACATTTCGTCCTTTCCATGCCCTGTGTTTCACCATTTCCATGCCTTACTACACCCCTTCCCACTCAGTGGGACTGGTTGTGACTCTTCTGTGACTAAGGACACTCTTCATCCAGCCATTACAGTGTAGATTGTATTGTGATTCTTTAAGACATAAATTATGGGGATTAAAAAATCAGAAATTCAAACATAATCTTAAAAGCTTGTCCTTCCTGAAAGATTTAGAAAAGCACTTCATGTTCTGGGTTTTTTTTTTTTTGGTTGGTTGGTTGGTTTGCTTGGTTGGTTTTTTTGGGGGTGGGGTTTTGTTTGTTTTGGCTTTTTTTTCCTGACTGTGATAAGAATCAACATTAAATCACTTAGATTTTATGTAACTACTGACTATGTAAGTGGGCAGCTCAAAGAGCTTTCTATGCCAAATAATTTCAGATGTTGACTGTAAATATATAAACTATCTTAGATAAAGTATTTAATTACAATGTTTTGAAAACAAGAAAAATATGGGAATGATGGCATCATTTGGTCTTGTGATGTTGTTGTATAATTTGCTTCCAAGTAACTGCTTATGATCTGCCTGTTAATTATAACTGCATCTTACCATATGCTATGCAAATGTATAATAAATATTTACTGGAAGGTGGTTTCAGAGTTATTGATATAAACATGTATAGGTAATGACATAGCAATTTTAAATCCTAGTATACTCATTTGGTCCTATTTCCATTTGCTGACAATGCCAGTATCCCTGTTCAAGGTGTGGGATTACTTACTGTACACAACATGTTTGTAGGCTACATTATTGTGAATATCAAGGCATACATACCAAAGATCATGTGTATTTGCAAGTGCCACTATATAGAATACCTGCGATTTTTCTTCATATATCGTAAGACTAAATTTTAACCATGTTTTATATTAGAGTCTTGAGTTCAAATATATTTGTTATCAAATAAAAATCTTTGTATGTCAATTCTTTGGTGCTTTCTCAGTTTTAACTGAACCAATCTGGAACTGAATGAATCTGAATCTCTAAAAAGAAGGATGGTTTGTGTTGCAATATATTTTTGAGAGTATTTCTTGATTAAAAACAGCTTGTGTATACTTTGTACATTATTAAACATTTCCCCATGAAGAAAAGGGAGAAAATGTAATTTAAAACATTTTTTAAAGTGTTTATTTTCCAGATTATTGAACCATGTGCTGATTTTTCTTTTGGATTACTACTACCATAATTTTTAGTTGCATGAGATTTTATATCTCCACATAAATTACTGGTGCTCAAATGGTGTAAACAGCAGATGGGGGAAACAATTAAGAGATAAAACAAAAGAATTGATGGGCTGGAGCAGAAAAAAACACACACACACATATACAGATGTTTTAAAGAAACACATTTGCTTGCTACCTATCATTATCACTCAAGGATTCAAGTGAGTTAGAGCCAGTATGGATTAGAAGTACAGATTCCTTAGACAGTCTAAATTCACAGATAATGAGTAAGTGTTCCTCTTGGTTCTCTAAGAATAAAGTATAGATCCAGCTGTCATGATTTGTACAGAGAGTAAATCTCTGTGCATAAAAAAGAGTTTTGAAAATAAATGAACAAATACCATAAAATGCTGAAACAAGGTAGTGCAAAAAATAACTACTGACCAGGAAAGTAACAATTTGAGAAATATGCTAAGAAATCAGATTTATAGAATTCTTAGTTCATGATTTAGACAGCATATTACCCATTGGAATATCATTTATATTTATTCTCTCCTTTTGTGGAAAAGAACAAAATAAATCTTTATGCTAAGAAAAAGAGACTATGACAAAAAGAATAGGACACAGAGAAAAAAATATTGTTATTTTTAGTATGACTTAATAGTCATACTCTTAGCTTAGCCTTTGAGTTGAATTTTCTTTTTCATATTCTTCATATTCATAATTTGCTTGTATAGCTAATGCACCTGAGGATGAATAACCTAAGATTCCTACATTTAACACTGAGGTATCACTTCATTTTACTACATTCTTCAGTGGAATTTGGCTCAGCTATTTTCTGATTATATCTCTGCACAGAGGGTCACGTCTTCCTTCTTTGCTGACCTGTCAGGTGGTGTTACTGGATGTTGTCATCCCCAGAAAACAAGAAAAAGACACTGGCAGTTGTACCTGGATATTATTATTCAAATTCTTAGCAAGATATTAATTTCCTTGTCTTCCAGACAATCAAACTGACTTTACCAGCTTTAATGGTGTGGAACGAAGGCAGATTTATATATGGAAGGAAACCCCAAGGCATTACCATCTTCTCAGTTGTCTCTGGGCTTTTAGAGTAATATTTCCAATTTTATCTCACTGGTCAGAGACAAATTTCGGGTGATGCAGCTGCAAGGACAGAACCACACTGCTCGCCCTGCCACGTCCCAGCTGATGCCCAGCCCTGATGCTCAGCAGCTCCCCTGTGGGCTCCACCTGCAGCACAGCCTTGGTCTTCTCTCCAAGGATGATCCCCACGAGGGGCTGTTGTATTCACTATTTATTGTCTCCTGAGACGGCGATTGTAAGCCACTCAAGGCTTCTTTGGTCACATCACTCCAGGCTAACCTTTTTGACCTCTTTTTCCTGTTTCTAACGTTAATGAGCAGTCGTTACCTGCATTGCTATTTCCTTCTGGTCTCCAAATGTGTTACAAGTGTGAAAAACTGCTAAGAGTTTATCTGTACTTCTTTGTTTCTTCCTTGCACGTGTCTAAAGCACTTTTGGGTAACCCCAATTATCTATGCTTTGTTTGTTTTCCCAGCAGATGCCGGAATCATCTAAAGGGTTAGAGCTGGGCAGACATGGTCATGGTGTCACTTGTCTAAGAGATGCTTTCAGGTAGGTTTTACACCACAATATCACCATATAATTCCAGATTAAGAAAAAAGATGTCTTACTTTCTTTGATCATATTTAAATTCCTTTGTCTCTTGGTTATTTTGTTACTCTACAAAGAAAACTAAGATGCAAACACTCTTTGCAGCTGGAAACTGTGTTTATTGCTTCCTTTTCTGGCATCTGAGTTATATACTATTTTACCTGTAAGAGAGGTTTTCAAGATGATTTAAAACTATGCACATAGTAAATGTATCTGCTCTCTTAAGTGCTGTTACACACTTTCACTTACTTCAATAACACAGTTGTAGTAACAAGTGTCATTAGCAACAAGATTTTCTTAAATGGTGTAGAAGCCTTTGGAGGAAACCCTTATATGAAAACACAGGTACATATTTAGCTACACCTTGTTAGTGTAGATACTGGTACCTAGATTTAATAGTAGTACATCTTAATACTGTAACATCTGATCCCGATACTGTAAAATGTAACAGATTCTTTAAAGAACAGCATTTTTTTTTAGAGACAGATATATTAACAGATATGTTTAGACAACTAATCAAAAAGAAATAAATAAAACAAAAATAGATATACCTGTATATTTACAAGACAAAATAAATTTAGAGTAATGGTCATATGCAAACAGCAACATGTGTAGTTACGTGTCTATCTACAATAAGAGACTGCAATATAATGAAGTAACACCTGAGGTAGTTACAAATGGACCAACTTGGATCTCAGTTCCTTAGTTTAGTGAAGGCAGGATGGACATCAACACAGGCCACTCTGCTCTTTTTGTTGAAGAATTAGGTGCTGCTGAGGCTAGGTTCTGAATGGAACCAAAATTCAGTGAATAGCCCAGTGTTTATCAACCTAGGAAACTAATGACTAAATGAAGAAATAAAAAATAGGTGAAGAATTCAAAATACAAACTTCTTCCAATCCTTAATTCAACTACATTTCAGACATGTAGGTCTATACGGTATATGGTGGGTGGATGTGTACAAGTTTGGGTCATGCACAGAGCCAGATATATAAATTCCACTCCAGATATGTTTGGGGCTAAGTCATGAGTAATACAATCATGCTTTCAGTAAGGCTTATTAGGCAGACCCTGACAAGGTGCCACTTAAATATACTTACATGAATTTTGGTTGCCTTGAAACAAAAGCACATATAGTTTGTGCTTGCCCACAACATGGCTTAAACATACAATTTTTTTGTCGTCTCTTAATTTTTTATTTCAAATATATATCTTAATGTATTGTTATAAAACATTCAGTAGCCCCATAGGCTATGTCTATAAAATTTGGTTTTGTGTGTCCTTGAGAGCTGCTAAGAAACAGATTCTATCATACCTTGCCATGTATTTTCTTTATATGGCCCTTTTATTCTAGGGCCATCATGCTGGCCCAAGAAAGGTGGTCTACATATCTTCTAGATCTATTCTGCCTGTAGGGGCTAGTGGAGCACCCAGTTTCTCTTCTCTTTGCCTGGAGGACATTTGCAACCTCCATCTAATCAAATGTGTGCACACATTTTGAACTGTAGGCAAAATTGAGCTCATTGACCTCATTTCAAATACATTAACATATAGCAGTGATGACCAAGGAAGTTGTTAGCTGTCCTGGTTTGTAAACTGCCTGCTATTCAGATATGTGAATATGGATTATAGAACATGAAATATAGATGCCAATATGCACAAAAAGACTACATTAGCTTTGTGAGAAAAAACTTTTTAACTGTGAAATTTCAGACTGAAATGCTATTTCTAAGATTCAGCTTTTAATAGAGGAGACAGCTATGACATGTACAAATGTTCTGGTAATTGGAATGTTAACAGATACATTACAAAGGCAAGAAATGATAATTTAATGGGCTTTTTACTACTCTTTTGCTACATTTTAATGCAAAACTAGTATTTGTGAAAACAGAATAAAATTAAATATGTTTCTAAAATACTTTCAAAAAATTAAGCTTGCATTTAAAATATGAATGTAGCAGGCAGTTAGGGAAAAATCCAATTAAAACCATAAGAATCTAGAAATCAGTTACCTGTCTTTTATAGTGAAATGGAGAATTTTCTGCCAGTATCCAAAGTGTACCCTGAAATGCATATCCTGAGCAGAATGCCTCCAAGTACAAATTCCCCATACTAAATGGAGACTGTGGGATTAATTTGATGTGATTAAGATATCTACTGTACAGATTCTTACATTTGGACTTGTCACCCAAATAACTTAAGCCAGGGTTTCCACAGATAATTCTGATTTGCAAGAATGTTAATTCTGAATGTTAGCTTGAGACATATGTAGCGCTGTTAGTCTGTGCACTCACTAAAGCAGTGATGCTGAAAATGAGTTAATGTAATTAAAGAGTATATTTTAGTCCACACATTCACATAGTGTTCTTTGGACATTGTCATATTCAAGTGCTGGATTATGCTACTTAGATGTCAAGGGGTTTTGTAGGCATTTTTTCTGTATATGACAGCTTACATTGCAGAAGGTCTTACTTCAGAAAAAAAAAATCCTAAGATTGCCCATTTTACAGAATTCTCCCTTTGAACTGATATAAATGAGCAAAACTTAGGCAAGTCAAATAGAAACATATTAGGACAGTTGCATGTGTAACAACAGAAAAATCTCATTAGATCATCTTTTTGGTCTTTCTCACACTTAAGAGGAATAGTAAATCATTAAGAAGAACATCAATATATTGAGATGTCTTCGAAATTTTAGAAATACAGTGAATTACAATCAAATACAATTTTAAAATGCTGTTCCTGTGTGTCTTATTACATATTAAATATACCCCAGTTTTCTAAAAAAAAAAAAAAAGAAATTAAATGTTTAATATATTCAAACATTATAATAATATATGTTGTGCATTAATTATAATTATATATATCTTATAATTATATATATATGTATCATATGTTATTTATATATTTTATAGGAGGGAGGGAGTTTGCCAGGTGCTGCACTTGTTTGTCTTGGTTTTGTTTTTCTTTGTGTTTTTTTTTGGTTTGGGGGTTTTGGGTTTTGTGTGTGTGTGTGTTTGGTTTTTTTTCTTATTAAACTCTCTTTATTTCAACCCATGACTTTTACCCCTCTGATTGTCTCCCCCATCCCACTGGCTTGGAGATGAACAAGCAGCTGTGTGGTGCTTAGCTGCTGACAGCAGTTAAAGCACATCACCAACATATCCTTAAGGCACTTTCATTTAAAAACATTATCAGAAAGAAGTGACAAAGTAGATTTTGGAGAGTAAAAAAAGAAAACTTTTTTCCTTAGGGAAATATTTACCTTGAAAAATGATTACATTAAAACAAGAACAATATAAAATTAGTTAGCTTCATCTGAAAGGAACTATATGTTCCATACTAGCAAGAAAACAGCAACAAAAAAAGGCTTGCGACTGAATGAAGACTGGTCTGTTTAGCTCTAATCTAGGTCTATAGACTTATTTCTTGTGTTCCTTTCATTTCCAGTCTTCATGAAGTGTTTTACTTTCCTTTGTGACCATCTTGCTACATTTCTAAACTTTTATTTTTCTTTTCTAATCAAACCTGAATATTCTATTTTTGACTTTCAGACCATGCCATGTTAGCAAGCTTTCAAGAGCACTTTTTTGTTTGGCTGTTTTCAAAAAAGGGCACATTTACTCCTAAAAGTATTTTGTGATAATATTTGTATACTAAGAAAATAACAAGTTTGTTTAATAGCTTGGAATCTGTCTGATCTGCATTTTACATGTACTCTCAACTCAGAACAAACCACGAACTATTAGTTTCAGAGGCTGTGTCTAACTTTGACCTGGTATGTTATCATAAAATTGAATTTGTAGTATTTAATATTGGGTGGTCTATATGCCTGGAAAGAAACACCTCTGTTCTACATCTATAAAAAACTTTGGAATTACAGATATGAATCTCATCATCTAGAAATATAAGTAATAACCCTAACAAGTTTAAAAGTTCTGAAAAGTGCATTCTAAATTTTCTAACTCCATACATTTGCAATCACCTTCTCTCTATCATCGGTTTCATAGAATCATCAATGATAGGACACTTTTAAATGTAAAAAAAAAAAAAAAAGAATAAAATAGAAGATCCTGTTGTAGACTCGCACTTTGACTATTTGCTAGGGCAGTAGTACAGACTAATACTCTCCTCCCAAGAGACTGACATGAGACAAGAGGTGCCTAAAATCTCTTAGAATTTATTGTGTTTAAAAGCATAATCTAATCCACATTCAGTGCCTAAAGCCTTATGTCCTATATTTTGCAATCAGGTTCTCCAAACAGCCAAGGATGAATGATATTCCAAAAATTAGATTTTGTAGAAGACACTAATGTACAACTTCCAGGATGACTGTCAGATTAGGATACCACACTTCTTCAAAGATCTTCAGTGTCTTTATTCTTTTGAGTTTCCCAAATGCAAATATTTCCCTTGAATAATGCACCAAAAACAGATTTTGGGCAGAACTTTTTCTCCTGAAAAGAAGGATATTTACGGTTAGCAATGAAAGCACTATGCTGAGGCCTGAGCTTCAAGCTAAGAAGAAGAATCTGAGACTCATTTCCAAAATTCCATGAGAGTGTTACAAATGCAATTATAACCCACAAGACAGCTTTGGTTATTTCTGTGTACGTGATAATATTTTGCATCATTAATCAGTACCTTCCTTCATCTTGTCCATCTTCTCTGGGTAGCAGCAGATACTGAGTAAGGCTTTCCATGAGCAAGGCAAAGCATCGCAATGAGTATTCTGAAACTTGAAATTGCTAGGTTGATGCCTCAGGGACTTCACATTGAGCTAGGTCTCATTAGTTGTAGGTCTGTACCAGCACTCCAGCAGTTTTGTGAATGTTAGCTAACAACAGCAGTGAAGTCTGCCAGGTGATGTGACAAGTCAAGCTATATTTCTATAAGTAGCCCTGGTTCCTATCTGATGGACTTAGGAACTCTATAGATCCCTATCGATCTAAACAAAAAACTATGTAAATTTGTGACCTTGGTCCAAATTAATCTGAAGCATGGGGGATTTTTTTTTCAGTTTATGTTCATCTTTGGTTTATTATAATGATTTCCTGGAAAACAAAACAAAATAAACCCCCCTATGCTGTTCCTATACTGTCTTACTTACACTGTTCTAGATGATCTCGATGATGCTTCTTTCCAGCTTCAGGGGAGAAAGAAGGGTACTGGGTATTCCTGTATTCTGAAGAAGAATTGGTGCTGTCTCTAATTATGTTTATAGTGAAATAAGACAATGGTTGAGAAGTTTCATTTTAAAAGCATTGAGCTACAAAGTATGATGTCCTGACACAGTTAATCAATATCTTTGGTTGTTTTTAGACAGCTGTTTGCAGGAAATATTACGTCTTTGCAGGAAATATTAAGTCTTTCTATATGTCTTTGTCTAATTAAAAGACATCATAGTTAGTTTATTGATATGGAAGTGGACACACCCTCCAGTATTGATGAATTACTTTGTGTTGTTTTTCCCCTTGGCACAATGAGTGAAGATTTATGTAGACATGTGACTATCTTGTGCCACTTTTTTACTGTGACAAGGTAAAAAATGACTTTTGCTATATTGGGTTCAGTTTTCATGTTTGATGGATTGGGCTTCTCCAACAGAAGCTATATCTGGCTTTGACCTTCTCAAGGTAAAAGAGTCAGAATTCTTGCCCTTGAGAGTGATTTTCAGTATAACAAAACCTTTTAAAACTAACTAGCAACAGAAGTAGAGCTTTGGCAGAAAGCACTCAAACCATGTATTAGTTGATGCAAAGGCGAGGAAGAGAAATTAAAAACTACTATAATGAGCAGACAATAAATAAGGATTCAGGTGTCAGGGTTGAGTTTTCAGAATAGAATAATGATACTAAATGAAAATATTTTTTGAAATAATATATAATATGAGAAATAAGAACGGAATAAAAATACATTCTGAAATCAACACCGAAGAAATACACCCAAAAAGGCCAAATGTAGAGGTAGTAGAAAAGAGGATTTCCTTTACAAAAATGCTGAAAATATACATTTGAAAAATGCAGGTTGAAAAATAAATGCCAATTCCAAGTCAAGCATATTTACCTGTAAATAAATGAAAAGATGGCTCATTTGTTCACATTTCAAAGCAATTTACAAATAATCTTACAAAAGGAAGTAACTAGAGGGCCTAGGGAACTACAGATTAGATAATATTGCTGTTACACTAATTACTCTTTTCTATATAAATGGATGGATGACAAAGAGGAAGGACAGGACACCTTATTAAATATTTACCTTTTATATCCTCTCTGTTACAGAGGTTTTTGAATGCAGTCTCTGGTTCATATCTAATCTGTAAAGAAGCAAACCATATGCCATTGGTTTCTTTTTCTTTTCTATCTTGACATTCAGTTGAGTCCCTGATGAAAAACTAAGGAAGAAAAATGAGTATCCAAAGAGAAAGAAGTTTACTAAACTAGTTGACAAATAAAAACCAAAATACTATTAACAACAGCAATGATTGGAAAAGCCTCATGAGGAATGAACTATGTTCATCCTTAGAGATAAGTGATAGCACTATCAACGTGCCTTACTAAAATAAATGATTTAGAAATCATGTGAATCTATTCCATGTAAGATTGCTAATAACAATGAAAATGAGCAATACTGTTATCTGCGATAACAATAATCAGAAAGATGAGGAAAATGCAAAAGTTATTTTGTTTGTTTTGATAGAAAATTTGATTCTAAGAAGACCATGATTGTTATTTGCTTTTTATCTCTTTTGAAAGGGAGCAAAAAATTGACTGAAACTGATAGTGTCAGAATGGATGACTGGAATGCAGTGATCCCATAGAGGTGCCTTGGTGGTGTCCTAGTTGATGTCAGTCAGTTTTAGTGCTGTGTTACGAAGAGAAATGAGGTCTCTATATTGGAGTTCAGCATGATGTATAATCACCCTGTAGTGCTACTTTAATCTTCCCATAGTTAATTGTATAATTACTATCTGTTGAGAAAGCAGTGTGTCTCTCTAATTCTAGGCTTCTTTCTTCCAACACATTGCCTACTGCTTAATCTGACAATATAAATACTTATTTCTTAAGTTTAACAATAATTTGTTTCTCTCTGTATTAGAAAGATCATTTTCACATTTCTAATGCTTAAAATAACTAATTATTTTAAGTGTCTCCCTACTCAGTATGTAAATGTTGCTTATTTTCTGCCTGAGGTACAGTTAAGTTCTATGCCATTTTGTTGGGGGTTTTAAATTCTTTTCGGTTTGTTTCTTTTTTTTTTTAGACACTTTTAATGCAAATACTTGCGTCCACACAATAATTGTGGTAGAAGGTAAATTTGCCTTATAATGGTGCCTTTTTTTTTTTTTTCTGTTAGGTAATAGTCTATATCCTCTTCCTTTAAACTGATACACTCCTGGAATTGCAATGAAATCATGACAGTGGTGCAACTTATGTGTACAGAAAAAGCTACTTAATTTGTAATAATTTAAAGCTGAAAATACTTGTATTAGGTAACAGGTAGTTGAACTTGGAGATTAGTACAAAAGAAAAGTAAAAAGTAAACTATTTTTTTAAAATACAACTTCTTTTCTATCTTTGTTTCAAAACATACTTTTCTCTGGTTTTAGTTAGAACTGATCCCATATATCTTTATGATTTTTTTATATTTTTAATCAAAAGTGTATAAAATACAGAAATTGAAATTCAGTCAAAAAACTTATCTGTGCAATGAGAAGTAAAATGCTGGAGAATAATTCAAAGATGCTATTTTTTTCTCTCACTATTGAATTGTCTTGTTTTGGAGATGTTGGACATTCTATTTTGGCTTTCTCAAAGTATCATTCTTCTACATGTGAGAAACTTCCAGACACATGATATCTTCTACAATTTCTACAGCTATAGGACTCCAGAGATACCTAACAATATTCTATGCAGAGAAAATACTATAATAATTCATCAGATAATCAGTTAACATGGAATTCTGATCTAAAGGGAAGAATAAATGGTGCAGTACAATCAGAACTGTAATTCTGGTGGAGTAACATAGAGTGCAGACAAATGCAGGTCAGTATTGGACTGTACTGAAATGATTTAATCCAGTTTAGCAAACAAAATGTTATTTTTCATATTAGTCTAAGCACGAATGAAAATATTATTTTATTAATCCCAGTGGATATTCTTTCTATTTTGTGTAGTATTATTATTGTTGTTGTTGTTATTATCATTATTATTGTTGTTATTATTATTATTATTAAAATTGATTAAGGGACAAACCCTGAGCATTCCAGAGATTTTCCAGTTGTTAAAACTCTGATTTTCTCTAAAAGGAAAAAAAAAGCGCAAATACAAATGAAAACTTCTTACAACATCCATCTGCAATTGTAACTATTCTTTAGGATAGGACACATTTTAGATTTTCTTCAGTCATGAATTGTGTGTCAGAATCTAATTATTTAATTACATTCCAGCTTTTCTTATATAAACATATAAATGAGGGACAGGTACTTGCTCTATTTGCTTAATGCTTCACAATGCAGTCATTAAAAAGACAAATAGTAGCAAGTACAGAAGTCATGTTACAAAACCAAAAAACAGTCACAGAGGACGGAGAGAGAGATACTGTAGTGCTTTAAATAGACACATACTGCACATATACAACAAATTTAGTAAGCTTTAAGCAGTGTCACACGTTACCTTGGTGACAGATAAATGCAAAAGTAAAACCAACTTAGTCAAAACACAGCACTACTGGCAAGGTGAAAAAGATCATGGTGGTCAATTCTCTCTCTTTCTCCCTTGCTCTCCCTCTCTCTCCCAGCAGAGATTTTTATTCTGAGATTGTGGTATACGTAGCTGATTGATTGCCAGTTCTCTTTAGCCACCTTAGATGCTTCACTTCATGCACTAATCAGTATGTGGATGTTTTTCTCAATGACAAAGTACATTAATCAATGGCATAAACACTATTTCAGATAAGCATAGTGAGGAATTACAGTGTTTGTGGTAATGCTTCATCTGACAATTTTGACTAGTCACTCTGTGTTACGTAAGGGTCTGAAGCAATGGTAGCATCTAATTCCTTCTGCAACAACCTTATGCATATATACACATAATGGACATAGCCACTGCTGCTTTATTTATTGAGTTACTTAATTGTTTCATACACACATACATGATCAGCACAATTATTGTGACTGGTTGTTCTTGGAGAAGGGCTGTGGCACAGAAAGAAGAAAGCAGTAGGAGAAAGGTGTTGTAGTGTCAGACCATGTGAGAGCATTGCCTCCTTTGTCCTTCACTAGGTAATCATTCACTGTCTTGTCTTTGCTATATGGGATAACACGGTGAGTAGCTGATTCTTACCCCCTTAGTTTCTTTCACTTACTCTCTAACAAATAATTTTTCCTTAAGATAAGACTGCAATTCACCTCTTTTTTTTTTTTCCTTTTGGCATGCAGTGTGCATCTTTGTATTAGCATGTAGTTTGGATTAGGAGTACAATTCCTCAGTACGACTCTCTTCATCTTTGTTAGGCTCTTCGACAGCATAAATACTCAATAATATAAATATGGTTGTATGTAGAAACCAAGGATACCAAGATGTTCCTTCTCTGAAATGCAGAACTATAACTTTTTCCTAACTTCTGTAAGTATTGTATTTCTGTCAGGATTTGTTTTAATTTTTACTATAGGTAGGACTTTTGTCTGCAGAGAGCACATAGAAGCCAAAAGTTGTTTCTTCCATATAAAGCCTGAATAAAGAGATCATGGGTCTTAAGCTATGGTATTATTGATCCCCTTTTTGATGAATCAAGGATTGGAGATTTGATACGTCGTAACTCATATCAGTTCATGCCATCATCTGCTTTCATTTTAAAAACATGAGAGCTTTTCCAAACAGGCAGAGGTCTCTAGTGGGTTTTGTGCCATTATAGTTAACTCCAAGTCAATTTGAAATTTCAAATAGCCCTAGATACCTAAGTTTAAGCTGAATCAAGACCCACCGATGATATTAACAAGATTTCTGTTGACCATTATGGGAACTCACGTGACCAGCTGGGGATCTGTTTGGTTGTCTAAAAATAATCACCTGGTGCCATTCAAAATGCCCTGATGTAATCCAGCTGGACACATCTGGGTGTCATATCTCTCATCCTCCCTTAGTTATCACTGCATGTCTCAAATGGTGCAGCAGCCAGGCCCTCTGCTACCTGCAACTGTTTTTTACCCTTATTACTAAAACTTTTCACACCATGGGATTTCTGGATGTTAAGACACAGCTTCCACAGTGCTGGTTTTCAGTTTTTCCTTCTTCTCAGTGTCCTATCTGGAATACATAGGGGCTTTCATTAGGAACTGTACCACATTGGGTATAAATCCCAGTCTGCCTGGAGCCCAGAGGAAGGGGATGGTGGTGTCATGCTGCAGTCATCTTCTCACAGAGTTACACCTTCCTGCAAAGGAGAAACTGGAGGCCAATAACTCATTTTACTGTGTCTCTGCTCCAAGATCATATATACAGTACATAATTTGAGTTCATATATTTCTCCATATTTTGAAATTAATAAAAGCTCTAGGCCTATATTTAATAACTTTATGCTTTTTTGAACATGCATGCCATCCTGCGCATTAGCGCCTGCATGTGTGTGTGTGACTTTCATAGGCATTTAGTTCAGACTGTTTTTATGAAACATAAATAAACAAATAGATAAATCTTTCTTTCTTGATCAACAAAAAAAGTGCTGTGACGTTACAATAAAGATATGCACTTCTAATTGGAAAAAAATATTTGTCATTGAGATTTTGCTAGCACAGCACTACAGTCTTCAATTTCTTCCTGAATCCTACAAAATGCAAGGTGAAAAAATGTTTGTTTCAGAGCTGTAAACATATCCCAGACAAAGTCATGAATTCTCTGGGGTGAAACATCCATCATTCTATGAATGCTTTTGTATAATCTTTTTGATTAAAGGCTGTCTAAGTACTCTTTAAATGTCCCAGTGTTTGAAGTTTTTCTTCTCTTTTACAAGTAACGAATGTACTGTGGATGATTAGTCACAATAACAATTGAAACTATCTAAGTACAGTTATTTTCCTTTTTTCTTTTTTTTTGTTTATGTTTTCTGATGCTATAAATGTCATGTCAAGAATTAATTACTGCTGCCAAGAATTGCACATTGAATTACTGCTGCACCACATGCCACTCACACAGTAACAAAGCATCAGCACTCATCTTTGCTTTAGGAGGATTTTCAGCATATAGGGTAAGCTAAGTTCTTTGTGTAAAAATTAATTTTTGCAGCTATTAATGAATTTAACAATTTTTTATTTCAAGAGAGGAAAAAGATATACTGATATGCTCTTTCAATTTACTGACGTGCTATTCTCTATCACAATGTGTTTTCTTTAAATTCATACTAAGTAGTCAATCACAACCTTAATGGGACTTTATACATGAATAGATACAATGTCCTATATAAAGGAATTCAGAGACTGTGTGCATGTGTGTTTCTCTGCCCATTCTATTAACCTCAGGCTTAGACTGGGAGAACATTCTCTCACTTCCCATTAAGAAAAACATCTCTTCCAAAATTTAAAATTGTTAGTAGTAATGTGAAACAGTTTCCTGGAGATTGGGGTTTGTGACAGATATAGTCAGTACGATCTTGTTGAAATGAAAACCTTGCTGTTCTTTTAATGTATTCTAATTGACTTCAAATTATCCACTGTTTCACCAAAGTGATTTATAGTAAAATTATTTAAATTATTTAAATGATGCTAAAGTGCTTTCAGGTTCCAATCTACTTGGGATGTAAATAAAATTCATGTAAGAAATGACAGAAAATTTTTAATGTCTTAAAAAGGACTGTATCAAAACCTCAACGGTAAGAAGAAAACATAGCATTTTTAGATTCCTTCCAGGTGAAGTCCTGAAGGCCTCCATTCCCCCAGGCAACTTCCAAAGCACTGACCCTCTTCCTGAGATCAGCCTAGCCGCTAGTTCAGATAAGGGGCCACAGAAGCTGTCCCTTGCTCTAGTTTGCTACTGGTGCCAGGAGAAGCCGTTTTTCTGACATCAGCACACAGAAAATTAAACGCTTTATACCCTTGAGCTCTCCACAGTCTCTATACACATTGTCTATCCAAGATCACTATTAGCCAGGATGGTGTCAGGTAAATGAGTCCAGGAAAGCATTGCTGAAATCACATTAAGTAGGAGTCTGGGTATTTGGGCTACTCCTCATCTCATTATAATTATTCCTTTATCCTTTGGAAATTTCACTGTTTGACAGGGAATTAAGGAAGATACTGTGGAGAGAGAAAGATTCTTGGTGATACATAGAAGCTTATCACGGTGGATGAAAGAAGTAAAGATTTATGCAGGAAAATTTATTTGAGAAATTTGGGAAGATTGAACAGCTAAAGTGAATGGGTTAGCAGTCAGAAAGCAGAGTAGACAGCAAAAGTCATAAAATATATGATTGGAATCATCCTGGAGTTTATCTCATTGTTTTCAGAACCACAGCTGAAGTCAATAGATAGGAAGAATTTATATGGAATATTTATGTAAAAACTGTGGTGTACCAGCTCAAGATACATAATATCACTTCTGTTTCTTACATGGCCATTGCATGAAACCACAGGCTAAACAGCTTTCCTTGTTCTGTTGCCATCACTCTTGCTAAGATCACTCAGTATGTGATTGGTCTTTGCCACAAAGGCATACTCCTGCCTCACAAAATTCAACTTGTGCACCAAGATCCTGAGGTTGTTTTCTGCAAAGCTGCTTTCTGGACAGTCAACCCCAACTTGTACCAGTACATGGGGTTATCCTGTCTCACCTGTTGTATCCACCTTCTTCTTTATTGAACTTCATAATATTTATGTTGTTAATTTCTCCATTTTTTCAAGGTCCTGCTGCAAACTACTTCCCCTAAATCAGCATCACCAGCAGACTTGCTGTGAGTGAACTTTATGCGACATTTTGGGTAGTTAATAAAAACATAGAGCCATATTGACTTCCATATCAAACCCAAGGAATATCACTAGTAAGTAACTGTCCATCAACAGGACTTTGTCCTCCTGATCACAAACCTTGAAGCCCAGCCAATTTTCTACCCACCATGGAGTCTGCCTATCCAAATCATATCTTATCAGTATGGCTGTAAGGATCTATGAGAGATTATGTTGAAGGCCTTGCTATAAACAAGGTAAACAATGTCCTCTGCACTTACCTTATCCATGGAGCCAGTCCTCTCATCATAGAGGTCCATTCGCTGGTTATAAACTCATACTGTTTGACGCCAATCATCTTCTTACCTTTAATGACCCTGAACGTGTTCTACTCTTTATGGGAAGATACTTTCTTCGAATATAAAAACCTATCCTCCCACCTACCTTAAAATACACTTATACATATATATGCATGTGTATATACATAAATTCAAAAAGTGGTTTAATTTTTCCTTTTGATTGCTATAAAGTATATACTCAAAAGAATTGCTGCAATAAAATCATCACCAGAATTTATATCTTTTAGGTTTAAAACATGATACATTTCAATTATAGTGGCTTCATGATGGCTTATTAGTTGTTATGGTGTATTGGGTTTGCATGGCAAGGTTTTGGTAGTGGGTGACCTACAGCGGTGGCTTCTGTGAGAAGATGCCAGAAGCTTCCCCTATGTCCATCAGAGCCACTGCCAGCCGGCTCCAAGACAGACCTGCTGCTGGCCAAGGCCGAGCCCATCAGTGATGGTGGTAGTGCCTCTGGGAGAACGTATTTAAGAAGGGGGAAAAAAATTCTCTTCAACGGCAACTGCAGCTGGAGAGAGGAGTGAGAATATGTGAGAGAAACAACTCTGCAGACCCCCAGGTCAGTGAAGAAGGAAGAAGAGGAGCAGAGATTCCCCTGCAGCCTGTGGGGAAGACCATGGTGAGGCAGGCTGTCCCCCTGCAGCCCAGGGAGGTCCATGGTGGAGCAGATCTCCACCTGCAGCCCAGGGAGGACCCCACGCCAGAGCAGGTGGGTGCCCAAAGGAGGCTGTGACCCAGTTGGAAGCCCGCGCTGGAGCAGGCTCCTGGCAGGACCTGTGGCCCCATGAAGAGAGAGGAGCCCACGCTGGAGCAGGTTTGCTGGCAGCACTTGTGACACCGCAGGGGACCCACGCTGGAGCAGTCTGTGCCTGAAGGACTGCAGCCTGTGGAAGGGACCCGTGCTGGAGCAGTTTGTGAAGAACTGTAGCCCGTGGGAAGGACTCACCTTGGAGAAGATCATGGAGGACTGTCTCCCGTGGGAGGGACCCCATGGTGGAGCAGGGGAAGAGTGTGAAGAGTCCTCCCCCTAAGGAGCAGCATAGACAATGTGTGGTGAACTGACCCAACCCCCATTCCCCATCCCCTTGTGCCACTGAGGGGGAGGAAGTAGAGAAAATCAGGATTAAATTGAGCCCAGGAAGAAGGGAGGGGTGAGGGAAGGTGTTTCAAGACTTAGTTTTTATTTCTCATTTTCCTGCTCTGATTTGACTGGTAATAAATTAAATTAATTTTCCACAAGTTGAGTCTGTTTTGCCCATGATGGTCATTGGTGAGTGATCTCTCCCTGTCCTTACGTCAGCCCATGAGCCTTTTGTTATATTTTCTCTCCCCCCTCCAGCTGAGGGCGGCAGTGATAGAGCAGCTTTGGCAGGCACCTGGCATCCAGCCAGGGTCAACCCACCACATATAATCAGTTAGTCTAACTTTTGATACATTTTGAAATGTTTTCCAAATGTATAGGATTTACAGGACATTCCAATGTGTTGCTAACACCAGAATCAATATCAGAAACTGCCTGCTTCTGTTAGAAATGATTGCACTTGTATCCATGATTATCTTCCCGCCCCCCAACTACAATGTGCTGCACCTATGAGTACTGTTAATGTTAGCGTTCTTTCTTTCCTTGTGGGTATACAGGTTCCTGCTACTGAACTTTCCTTTTGCTGGCATGTATCCTGTACCTATCTTGAATTCTTCTGCCATCTGTTGTTTTTCCTTCTGGTAATATGCTTGATTTATTTCCATTTATTTTTCTTTAACTTCTCTCATAATTTAATTCATGCTTGAGGTACTTGTTGCTTTATTTACATGCTTCCTAACCAGTTGCATCCATGGAAATTCCAGGGATTTTTTTTGCCAATGCATCATTATTTTCTTGACACTTTTTTTCTTGACATTTAAATCGTTTCTTGACTATCCAGCTTTGGATTTTATATTATTTCAGCACCACTAGTAATATGAAGCATTTGTGAACATGAACTACTTTTCATTATTATTGAATTATCTTGGCTTCTGTACAGCTGTTTGCCTAAATATTGCTGAATGAAGCATGCATTCCAAGTCAAAATGAATTTTTAAAAGATAAAGCATGAGTATTTGGCTTTTTGCTTCATATCTCAGAATTTAGGGCTATAAATATAAATTTTTATTTGAAGTCAAAATTTTATTTGAAGTGTTTCAGGTCATGTTTGCTAAATTGACAGATTTAGATTTGCTTTAATAGAAGCGTTCCGACACCTTAGGATTCATTTATTGAAAGGTGTAGGAAGGGTATTACTCCTTTAAGTCATTACATTTATTTATCTAGGAGATTATTTAAACTGCAAGATGGAGAAGGGCTTAAACTTACAAGTCCAAAGATTTTTTTTCTTTTCAACCACATTGTTTCACCATGAGCCTAGCTCCAGCTCACCTTTACTAAGACCTGAACTATTCATACGATCCCGTGGAGTGGGTCTAATCTACTGAGAAAGCATAACCAAAAGCTTGACACTAAGCATATTTTGCTGATTGCAAAACCTGGAGAAATTTTGAATCAGGTTACTCATTTATTTGAATTTCCTATCAAACATGTAAACAGTCTGCAAACTTGATCTTCAAAAAATGGGTTAAATGTGTAGGTTCAGAGTGTGGACATAGGAGAATGATTTTTGGAAATGCTAATAGACATCTAATTAAAAAGCCATTTCTTTAAATATAATTAATTGTATTGTAATTGTATATTTTATGTCATCTTTGTCAGAATTGCTGCAACATTCTGAAGATGATATATTTTGCACATATTACCATCACCATATTATTGCTCTTTCAATTTATTTTGCATATTTCTTGAAAGTAAACATAATATTTTTAATTTCTGAGGTTCTGTATAAATGAAATTGTTTAAATTAATAGCACTTCGAATAATGCCATATAAAAGACTAAGTTCTCAATCCCATTGTTTTTGAGTGTAAGCAGATTTTAAAGGAAAACAGTTATACAAACAAATTTCTACAAATATTTGTTTTCTAGAGTCTATCTCCTATCAAGAATATACTTATGTGAAAATGTACACTATTGCTCATATTACAGCAAGGCAAGGGACAAGACAAAAGCAGGACTTTACGCCTATGTGGTGTGGTGCTATAATTCTATAATACCTATAGTTTTGTTCATCTGTGACTCCTACAGCCCTATCCTTCTTTGATAATAAAAACAAATTTGTCTTTCAAATAATTAGTGCTTTTTTTTTAATACAGTGTTTTGTGTTGGTTTTTCTTCAAGCCCTCTACTGGCAGTAGAATATGTTTTACAGTGACATGACTTTATGCTCATCCCCAAAAGGAAGGAAAAATTCAGATTATATATATTTCTAAATGCTTACCTTTTTTTCTTTGCCACTATTTAGACCAAAAAATCTGTCTAGAAGACCACATATGTGGTTCTATTTCATGTAGTATGGCTGAAAGAGGAAAAAGTTTAAATATTTGGTTTAATATGCTCAAGGTACAAAGATTGAGGTGAACTTTAAGTAAAAGTGGCCTTATTTAATCAATCAATTTGCATATTAGAATCTGACAACACAATGTGATCTTGTTCTTGAAGGGAATTTAAATACTTACATAATCTGTCACTGCAGATGTATTATGCTGATTTGCAAACAAGTAGGCTTGCAGCTCTACTGTGACCGCTATGCTCTAAGTAGGTGTTTGCACTGCAAAGGCACTCAAGCCCAGCAGTGGCATTTTGATTAGTCTATATGCATCACTTTAAATTAATTGCAGTAGTTTTTTATAGTCTTATTGTTTGCATCATTATTCCATTTTCTAATTCAGTGTGTGTTCATATGTGATATTGCAAATCTTGCCTGTTGGTTTTTGAAAAGGCTTTTTGAAAAGACTGGAGTTTCAGTATATCCCCTACCAGATTCAGCCAACAGATTCTCACAGCAGATTTTAATGCATAGAAGTTATATACAGCAGGCTAAATTCTATGATTAACATTTTTTCTGAAATATTTTGGTTATTTGTTTGGTGTTTTTTCATTGTCATTACACATCCAGATGCAAGTAGCAATCTTAAAAATGTGGCTAATAGACCAAGACTTAACCACAGTATGGGTAAGGGTGGCTACTTAAGAAAGCATTCTTCTTCTGAGATATTCCTCAGCCCTAAAAACCAGTTGATCCTGTTGTACCCAGGCCTAAGAAATCGTGTTTAAAATCAGTGAAATAATTAGGTGTTCAGGACTGCAATATCTAAAGAATTGTCCTAAATGGAGGTTTGGTAAATGAATGGGATAACATTGACTGAGGTACAAGAGACAAAGCTCCCAGAAGCAGCAAGTAAAAGGATCCTCCTGCTCCTAGTATGACAGCATATAGAGGTTCTTCCTAAGAAAACGCCAATTGTTACCCAAGGATCAGGAGGGTTTTTTGGTAAAACTAGTAAGTACCTGATTTGTAACCATTTCCTTTTGCCTGATTCTTTTCTGTCCCCGCTTCTGTGCAACAGTCTCCAGATGCAACAGAAGGTGTGCAAAAGGCATTGCTCACAACACAATCAGTTTAGGATTTGGGTTCTCCTTGAGAGAGAAGAGGACTCGGGCTCCCTAGCACCTGCGAGTGACCTAAGATACTGTGACTCCCACCCTGTGAGATGGTGTTCCAGCTCTGGGCTGTGCACCCAGAAATTTCCCTGTGCCCCAAGGGTGCCTGCCCACCAAGGGGCTCACAGTGAGAGAGGTGCTGCCTGGTGTCAGGCATGTGTTCAGATGTTCTCCTGCCTTGTCTCCTTCCTCTTGACCTGTCCCTCATGAAACTACATCACAGGGTCACTAACCTTCCTCTGTAATTAAAGGAGAGAGGTGGTTAAAACATAATAATTCTCTATTACATACTGGAAGTACTCCAGAAGCCAGCATCTTTTAATTGGTTTTACAGGGAATATAACCATCTACCTTGGGTATTTTGAGACAAGATTCTAACTTTTAGGGGTTATAATGCCAAAGTTAAATTCTTAACTGCTTTAGCCTAACTACAACCCCACCAACTCAGAGGTGACGGTCAAAAGTTTCCCTCTGATTTACAAGGGAAAGATTCGAGGACATTGGCACATACCAGCCCAAATTCAGCTGTGGGGGAGATGTCCCCACATGTTATTTACATTCAGAATGTATCACCAAAACCTGTGCCATAGTTTAACCCCAGCCAGCAACTAATCCTCACCCAGCCACTCACGCACTCCCCTGCAGTGGAATGGAGGAGAGAAATGGAAGAGTATAAGTGAGAAAACTTGTGGGCTGAGATAAAGACAGTTTAATAGGGAAAGCAAAAGCTGCGTGTGCAAGCAAAGCAAACCAAGGAATTCATTCCCCACTTCCCCTGGGCAGGCAGGTGTTCAGCCATCTCCAGGAAAGCAGGGCTCCAGCACGCCTAACGGTGACTTGGGAAGACAAACGCCATCACTCCGAACGTTCCCCCTTCCTTCTTCTTCCCCCAGCTTTATCTGCTGATCATGACGTCCTATGGTCTGGGATATCCCTTGGGTCAGTTGGGGCCAGCTGTCCCGGCTGTGTCCCCTCTGAACTGCTTGTGCCCCCCCAGCCTGTTCGCTGGTGGGGTGGGGGGAGAAGCAGAAAAGCCCTTGGCTCTGTGTGAGCACTGCTCAGCAGCAACGAAAACATCCCCATGTTATCAACACTGGTTTGGTCACAAATCCAAAACACAGCCCCATAATTGGTGCTATGAAGAAAATCAACTCTACCCCAGCCAAAACCAGCACAGCCTGTGGTTAAGGACAATTTGCACTCTTCTATAGACATGTTAGACTCTTAATCAGCTGGAATAAGAGAAGTTAGTACAGGCCAATAAAGCAGTGAAAAGTATTTTTGAGTTATATCATCCAAGTTAAAAGCAGCACAGACAAATAGAAATATCTCTCTACTTCAAAAAGTAAAAGAATATTAAGTTGGTTTAATGTTAGAGTGCTATATACTTACTGTACTTTAGAATGTAATCTGATCAAATAGAAAACATTGACATAGTTAATATTTAGCAATAATTTTTACATTATTTTACTTTAAAATTATTTTGATGTTCAAGTGTACACTAAAATGTTATCAAAATTCTCTAAATATTTGAACTCATTGACTGCTATAAAGAATTTAGCAGTTTCTTTAACTAATTTAATTAGTTAAAAAGTATTGCCTGATCCACAATTATTTTTTAAAAATATTCCTATCATTTTGCTGTGGTTTAACCCCAACCACAACTAAGCACCACGCAGCCACTCACTCACTCCCCCCCACCCAGTGGGATGGGGGAGAGAATTGGGGAAAAAAAAAAAGTAAAACTCAAGGCTTGAGATAAGTACAGTTTAATAGGACAGAATGGAAGAAAATAATAATGATAATAATAACAATAATAAAATGACAATAATAATAAAAGGATTGGAATATACAAAACAAGTGATGCACAATGCAATTGCTCACCACCCACCGACTGATGCCTAGTCAGTTCCTGAGCAACGATTGCCCCCCAGGCCAACTCCCCCCAGTTTAAATACCGGACATGACGTCACATGGTATGGAATACCCCTTTGGCCAGTTTGGGTCAGCTGCCCTGGCTGTGTCCCCTCCCAACTTCTTGTGCCCCTCCAGCCTTCTTGCTGGCTGGGCAGGAGAAGCTGAAAAATCCTTGACTTAGTCTAAACATTACTTAGCAACAACTGAAAACAACAGTGTGTTATCAACATTCTTCTCATACTGAATCCAAAACATAACACCTTACCAGCTACTAGTGAAAGAAAATTAACCCCATCCCAGCCAAAACCAGGACACATTTAAAATTTAAAAGCTTTTAATTCAAGACTGCTATCTGATCTTTTTTAAAATGAATTTTTATAACCAAATCCTCTTGTCAATGCACGTTTGATTTATGCAGGTAGAATAACTTCAGTTAAGTATTAACTGAGTTTTCTCAGCATGCTAAAAATATCATGGGTCCTCTTGAAGTCAATTTTCCAAGTACTTTATATCTTATGAAAGCAAAATTATTCCTTTACTTTTTGCATGATAAAATTAAATTCACTTTATTTGAGTAGGAGTTTCTCTTTGTTATTATGGAAAATATTATAGAAATATTTTATACTCGTAAATAGATTCTACCCTCTTCAATTTCCCATCTCATTGGATAAGCTTAACAGTAGGAATATAACTGTAGTGGCATTTGCCACTTGTCCTGCAAACAATAGCAGATGTTTAATTATGCATTTCAAACAGCCCATTGAAACTTTCCCAGCATAGGTGAGTGGGTCACACATAGAGAATTCATTAAAAGATTCTGTTAGGGAAACCTGCATATATTGTTTTCTTTCCTGACTTCCTGCATTATACTTACTATAGAAAGCAAAGAAAGAAAAGGAAAGCATGAAGTAGACTATTTGAAAACTAAAAGCAAATAATTGAAAATATTTTCTTTCTGCAAAATGTTCAACAGGAAAATTTGTTATTCATTGAATTCTGAATTTTTCATTAGAAGTCATCTGATCTGAATAGAACTATATAAATGTAAATTACATGAAATTGACCTTCCTTTAACAAAATGCAATGGGCTAACTATATAGAAACTTTTGGGATGGCACAGGAGCAGTCGATTTGGCTCAGAAGCAGTACAGAGTAGATATTAAGGAATTATTGAGGTAGATTCCATGAACTATCATAGTAACCTCAGAAAATACAAAGAATAACATCGCCTTGAAAAGTCATCAATATTAATGAAAAGGAAGGTTATGAGTTTTCAAAAGTAACTATGTAATTTTAAATACAACATAGTAAACACGTTGTCTTTTCAAATGGGATAGAAATGCCTTTAAGCCTTTGAGCACTCTCTGGAATCACTGCCTACTTGTATTGAAGTTCAACCTTGCATCACATCAGAAGTGGTGTACTCCCCAGCTGACTGGGTAAATAGTCATCTGACTATGCAATATACTTTTCCTCTTCAGAGACTTCAGATGAAAGATTGGAATCTTGATGTTTGATGCTTGAAATTGCATTTATAATATTGTCATATATGCAGTAAATACACATTCATCAAATTTATGTTAGTATACTGATCATCCTTTCTTTGACACATATCAGGTAAAGAAAAAGTTATGTTTCTTATTCGAAGAAACCTTTACCGTACCTTGGTTTTGCTCCTAAAAGTTAGAACTTGAGAATTTAAAAATACATCCATAGTGTCAACTGCTATTTTCACAGAGTGGAGAAATCATTCATAATATCTCAAGTTCTCCTTGTCAAACAATAGCCTACAAGAAGATTTCATAAGTGTTTGAGTGTTACTGGGTTTCCAGTTATTGCAGGGGTGGGTCTCAAGCTCTACTTTCAGGAAGCAGGCAAGACCTATAGGAAATTCAGAGCAGCAGGAAGCAAGTAAAGGGATTTAATTTTAATTTTAATTTTTTTTTTTTTACACAGGATAGCAGCAGGTAGCAAGCATCAGACTCAAAGGAGAAAATAACCCACTCAAAACATGACAGCAAAAGCCATTTTTCATAGCTAAAAACTATGATAATAAAGTAGAGGTTATTTTTGCCTTTGATTTCATTCCATTTTTCTTTCTATTGCACTTTTAGTACCCAGACACTTAAAAGTTCAGGAAGAATTTATATAAAATTATACTAAAGCATATATAAATGCTAATTTAGTGCATGCATATATTTGCAGGTATGGTACCTGAAATGAAATATTGAGAAAAAATATGTAACAAAGTAGAAAAAGAATAAAAATACAAAGTAACTTATGGGACACTTGTGAAATCTTTATTGTTTTTACTGTTTACATTGATAAGAACATAAGAGTCATCCAACCAAAATCTGTTACACAATCTTAACTGAAAATTGACTCTAGTTAATTTGAGGTTTACCAGACTTTTTAAAAAAATCAGTTGGAGGATGACTTCCCAGCAGACAGTACCATCTCCACTGCTTTTTTTAAAATAGTTTTTCAGAAAAAAAAGATATTTCTGAGTAACAGTGTGTGCAGTATTTGGCATACATCTATTTGAAACTAGTTTCCTTACAGAATTCAAATAATTAATTGCACTTTCATGTTTCACACAGGAAATATTAGTCAACATGAGCTATTAAAGAGTGATGCAATAGTGCCAATTATGGTTGCTCTGAGAACTGTGCTTACAGCACATTATGATAGATTTTTTTCAAGTTTTTTCCCTCTTTTATTTGTAATTTATTCTCAAACTTGAATATGCAGTTTCTCTCAGTGTTGTATTTTTTAACTCTTTTTGAGCAACAGTTTCCTTCATTTTTTTTCCCTCCCATGTATTACAACTTAAAATACTTATGTTCTAGATATATTTTTGTGTATTTGCAGATTTGTCATCAGAATGAGTGCATTTCTGCTAAAGAAGACCATGGGATATTTTTAGTTGCCTTTTCAGGTTATCAAAAAAGCATTCTGATGCAAAGTGATGAAACTGCAGCTCCATGGGTTCAGCTGTGGAAAATCATCTCGAATTTATTATGGATATAAACACCAGACATTGGGATCGGCAATTCTGCACCAAAATTAAGCTATTAAAAATATTTGGAAGAATTTTCAAAACTGACAAGTCCTGAAAATATTCTCCCTGCTGAAATTAGGAGAACTCGTGTTGACAGTCTCACTCCTTTTAGAGGGAAGCATCAAAAATTGATTGTTTACAATATTGAAGACTTAATGGAAATCTTTTTCAGTTCTAGCCCCAAATTCATATTCATATTTATTGAGGCTGCAATTAGTTTCTTATGAAAAGCACTCATTTATGCACACAGAGAAGTTTGAATGTAAGCCTAGTAATCCTCTTGTGAAATCAACTACTCTGAAACAAATGAAAAGGTTAAGTGGGAGAGATAGTGGTAATATCCTTGGTCCCCAAAAGACACTTATTTATATTGCTAGTTTACATAATAACAACAACATATGCCACTTCCTACAAAAAAGGAAGTTATTTTCTAGCAGCTGAATTTTTCGAAGGCGCTTTGTTTATGGGTGTATGAATACTTATCTGGAGGTCAGCACATGATGCTAAGAATTAGAACTATATATTTTGCTTTGACTTGTTGGTTGTAAATGTATCTCACTTCCTATCATGTGTCAAGTTATGAAAAACAATGTTATTGTGTTGGCAAAATGTCATTATTGGCAGAAGGAGCTACACTGTATATGTAGACCCAAGAATTCACTGTAAGCCTAATTAAAATTTTTACATTCTAATGCAATGCACATTTTTTATTATTGCAGCTTCAGCAATATTCATTGTCCAAATTTAGTAAATACTGGGGTGTTCAGATGAATAAAGACATTACCAAACAACTTCAGTGCTATAAGACTTCACAAAGATGTGGTCAGAGCTCTAAGTGGATCAGAATTTCTTCTCAAGATCCAGGCTGTCATGAAATAAGGGCTGACTACCAGTTAGTCACAGTTAGCCATATGAGGACCTTCCCTGACTAAGGAATAGCTTTAATAATCCTTTCTTACAGTGAAAAGGAAGTTGCAGAGAGTGCTATACTAAGGGAGAGACACTGATGCACCCATTTTATCTGAAAAGTGGGCAAACTATACAGCTATAAAGCTGTGTACAGTAACAACAGAAAGATACTTAAATCTAAAACTGACTGTACTGGTTTGGGCTGCGACAGAGTTAATATTCTTCACAGTAGCTTTTATGATGCTGTTTTGGATTTGTGACCAAACCAGTGTTGATAACCCAGGGAAGTTTTCGTTGCTGCTGAGCAGTGCTCACACAGAGCCAAGGGCTTTTCTGCTTCTCCCCCCACCCCACCAGCGAGCAGGCTGGGGGGGCACAAGCAGTTGGGAGGGGACACAGCCGGGACAGCTGACCTCAACTGACCCAAGGGATATCCCAGACCATAGGACGTCATGATCAGCAGATAAAGCTGGGGGAAGAAGAAGGAAGGGGGGACGTTCGGAGTGATGGCGTTTGTCTTCCCGTCACCGTTAGGTGTGATGGAGCCCTGCTGTCCTGGAGATGGCTGAACACCTGCCTGCCCATGGGAAGTGGGGAAGAAATTCCTTGGTTTGCTTTGCTTGTGTGTGTGGCTTTTGCTTTCCCTATTAAACTGTCTTTATCTCAGCCCACGAGTTTTCTCACTTTTACCTTTCCAATTCTCTCCTCCATCCCGCTGCAGGGGAGTAAGCAAGTGGCTGTGTGGGGCTGAGCTGTTGGCCAGGGTTAAACCACGACACTGACTGTGAAGGTTTGGAGAAAGATCCTGTGACACTGAGTCATGGGGAAATACTAATAATATACCACATGAAAGTTCATTTGGAACAACCAATGAGATTATGAGGCATCAGATTTAAAACACTTGAAAAGAAACCAAATTGTTTTCACCAAGGCAGCTTCCTCAGGCTTTTTGAGAACTAATATTTTGAAGAGGAGAGATGTAGTGATAGCTGTCGAATGGAGTGGTGCACTCTCACTGGTTCAGAAAACCTTGACTAGGACAAAACCATTGTACATGAGCTTGGTTTCACTTTAATTTCTGACAATCAGGTCCTGGCAAGCAGCCTCCATAGAAAGCCATGACTGAATTTTTGCATCTTCTGGTCAGCGACACAAACACCTACAGGCATCCTCTAAACACTTTTGCTCTGAGAAAATGAAAGGATTCGATTTCTTTCATATCTACACCCAGTCTGTGATGGAAAGCCTTGATTTTGGAAGTACAAGTTGCAGATTGAATGCTTGACTTGTCTGAAAACTAACTGTGACGTTGGACAAAGTTTGCAAACCAGAGAGACCTCATCTTGAAGGAAGACATCATGCTGATGGAAAAGAGTGACCAGCAAACAGGTGGAATCTGTCCCTAAACCCCCAGCACAGCGTGAGGGTGGGAGTGGGGGGCAGTTTATGCCCTTTCATAGTTTATAGGTTTGCATGTTCTACCTGGCATATGTCCAAACTTGTTCACTTTTTTTCTATGATCATCCATACTGGTATCTGAATGTAAAAATTGCACATGGGAACTTACCTGCTGTTCATAGCAAGAATTTTTCTTACTGTGGCAAAACCCAGTAATTATGCTTAAATGCCACACAGTGCAGAGAAGCATATTCTTAAATACCAGGTAGTACTAGGTAAAATATCCCTTAGATATTAGTAATAAAATGTCGTCTTTTCTTTATGGAGTATTCCCACAGCAGTGACAAAGCAACACAAGTCCCAGACTTTCTCCTTTTTTGGCTAGAGAAAAAACATATTGAGGGCAGAGTAGCAGACATCCATATACAAGTTAATAATAATAACAACAGTAACAACAATAATAATTTCCTCTTAAAGCAAAACCATCCCCTATGTAAAGAATTTCCTTATGGACCAGCTAGTGTTGATACTGAAGGCAGATAATTTCTCTTTCTGATGCAATAGGTCTGCACAATTTTTGTTGGAATTATCTGTGCAGGATCAACAGTACAACCTAAATAGTAAAATGGAGAACATATTTATCTTTTTGTTTAACCATCCAACTCTGCAGACAGTTAATATTTGTGAACATCTCATTTTGTTTAAAAAGTATAATATCATTCCCTAGCTGAGCATTCACACGTCTCTCAATTCCTCGCTTACTAATGACATGAGGATATTAAGACTGCTGTGATGCTGGAGGTTTTCTTTTAGACAGAATGTCAAAACTGGCAGTTCATCTGACTCCTCTGAAAAGTGGTGGCTGACTGTCTTCAAATTACCCTTCAATCTTTTTCTTCTCTGTGGCTCAGCAGTATCATAGAGAGTGACACCTCTTCTGAGCATTCATTTCTAATGGGTAAAGTCCCTGAATCCTCTGAGAAGCCAAATTTCAAGGCATTTTCTTTGTTTAGTTTATTGCTCGCACTTGGGCCCTAACATATTGTAACATATTTCTTTGTTTCTTCTTTTTCTTTGCTTTAATTTATGTTGATAGAAAGGTAAGCCAGCTGGAAAAATAATAAAAAAGAAATAAAAATAAGTCAGTAAGTCCAAAACCATGTTCCTACTTTTACACAAAATCTATGCTATTACATCAGCCTGATTAAAGCCTTGCTAGGTCACTCATAACTCATTTGCATCACACTGTACTGGATGCTTGCTCGCTTATATTAATGGCCTATAGCTCCACCATCTCCCTTTATGAGCTTCTCACCCTCTAAAAATACTCCTTTCACAGCCAGCCTGCATTACTCTCAGAGCAATCTACAAAAAAAATACTTTTCCAATTGCATCATTTATCTGCTGCTGTAAATTTACACAGTGCTTTCAAGGGAGACATAATCTTCCATCTTAGTTTCTTATAGGCAAGGGCTTGGTCTGCACTTACAAGATTTTACTCCTATAACTATGTCAGCTAGTGCAATTTTTTTAACTATTACAACTGCAGTAATAAAAATCCTTGTATGGTAACATTTATCCTAGTAAAACCATACTTGAAACAGTATTTGTCTAAACACACAAACTTGAACTCTTGGGTGTCTAACTGTTATCAAAATGAATGAACTAGGTGTCTAAATACTTTAGGAGGCAGGACTTATAGCAATACATTTGTACTGAACAGTGGTCCTAAATATCAGGGGATTTTCTGCTAAAGCTATATCTCTGGAAACATATGAGGAAAAGTCTCTCAGAATAGAAATCTAAGATAATACAGGCCAAGTAGGAGAAGAAAATGTACACTGACAAACAAAAAAAAGTTATAGAAAACTTCTGTTTGGCTTTCAGTCTTGTACAGTGTATTTCTATTCCCTTTTCCAACATACTCTTTCCACTGCACTGAAAGTCAGTATTGCATGTTTATTTTGTCCCCCACTTCCATTTGCCCGCTATACTTCAGATGCTTTATCAGTCCTCCTGTTTGCTGAACTGTGGTTGCCTCATTCAGAAAACTTCTGAATGCTCAGTCACCATCACCTCCCCTTCATAACCCTGGCCCTAACAGACATGCTAAAATGTAGCAAAATTGTGCTGAAACTCTGCATTGTAAAAGCAGCATTTGAATTGTTTGTCAGTTTGCATTTACAGCTGCAATGACTAGCCATTTCCCTGCATCTCTACTGATGGACACTTGTGCATATTACTATCATTTCCACTGTCATTTAAGCCCAGACCACTACCATCGTGGGAAATGGTGAAAACAAGTGGCGGTGAGGTGCGGCAGGGCAGCAGTAGCTGCCCTTTACTGTTTTTTTAATGTGTTGTACCACTGATTCCTCAGCATGGACGTGGCAGGCTCTGCAAACTGGCTATATCCCACCTCCCAGGACTATATAGGATTTGATCAGGAACATGATGACTTTGCCAGCTCTGTGACAGACATTACAGTGATAAAAGTATATTACAACAGACGGGTATTTGTAGCAATTCAACTCCTTCTCTAGAGCAGAAGAAAGTTGGAGGGGACATTATGGCTTAGGAAAATATACTCTTCCCTCAACATCTCTCCAAGCATAAATAGGAAAGGGTCAAATTTTACTATACCATGTGCTAAATGACAGATTGTTGTCCTAAACTCTTAAGTATCCAAGCGAATCACCACATCTCCTTTCATATTTTGTGTGAAGCAGCTAGAGGAGTACTATGAAATAATAACAAGAATAAGAATAATAAATTACTTTCAGCAGTCAGATAAGAATAAATTGTTATTTGCTCTTCTGCATTATATGGTATTTAGTCATATGCCAAAATGTAGCATTATTCATCATATGTGTATTTGATATTTAGAAGATCTTTTTCCCTCCTCTGAGAAAAGTGCAGTTGCCACATTTGAAATTTAAAAGCTTTATTTTAGCAAAGATGCTACTTTGCATGTAGACATGCTCCAGGAGGCATATTATGTTCTTCTTAAAACATTTTTGAACAGCAGATGAGACTCACTTGTAGAAGGAACTGGGCAAACTGTTCACACTGTATAATACACTTGGCGTATATAATCTTTTTCTTTTATTTGTAAATTAGCTCTGAGCAGCATTTGATTTTTTTTCCATATTCAGAATTGCTCAACTAGATCTTGACTCACTGCCTGCTCCTGAATTACTTTCATAAAATCTTTGAGTATCATTTTCCTTGGTGTATGACATAATACCTACCCAGTTCAGATGGCATTGTTCCTTTTCCTTCAGCGGATAGCCATAGCCAACTTGAAAAAATGTTTCATCTAAATAAGGAAGAAGAGATCTAGATTCACCAGAATCACCAAATCAAAGAGTCACAGGATGGCTGAGGTTGGAAGAGACCTCTGGAGGTCATCTGGGCCCACCCCCTTGCTCACGCAAGACCACCATTTGCAAGGTTGCAAAATGCTTATGAAAGTGACACTTTTTTAGCTGATAGCCTAGGTTCAAATAATTTTTCTTTCCTTTAGTATTAATTATTTGCAGTAGGGTTTTCTGAATGAAAATACTGACAAAGTTACCATTTTTTCTGATTACAAACTTAGTTTAATTTTTGTTGTTGTTTATATTTAGTAGTTAACATTTTTTATGAAACAAAACTTTATAATAAGAGAAAGGACAAATGTCTTTTGATTAATATTACATAAATCCTACTTAGAAGATTTCCATTATTATTTAATAAATGTGGGATTATTTGTATATTTCTCTTTATATTCCCGTTTAGCTACTTCAAAGCCAGATCATATTTTTTAAACAGCATGAAACAAAATACTCTTTATCTCATGTATGTTGGGTTCCTAGTTAAATAAATTAAAACTTAAGTAAATATTTTGTCAGTAAACTTTTAGAATATTGATAAACTTTCTGTTAAACAGAAAATAAACTCCAAGAAAACAGTAAGAAAAAATACTTTCTTTAAAATTAAAAAAAAAACTCAGTAAGCATATCTTCAATAATTTCCTTAGTGATATTGTAGTAATCTAGTTATTCTGAATTATTTTTACACAGTTGGTTTCTCTATCATCTGAAGTGAATTAATTAGATGTACATTTAACAGCTGCAGTATCCCAATAGGAAGTGCTGTCAACTGTACTGCAGAAGCAAGAACAAATGTCTTGGGGCAAAAATTGCTGAATGTGGTTACACAGCTAAAGAAAATATAAAGTCCTATAGCTACATGATTACAAGGTCCAGACTTGTATCTCTTTCTTAATCATGGGAGTTTTTAATTTTTTGTCTTCTGTGAGTTGTTCCCACTTCCTTTTTCCCCATGGTTAATGAAAAGGCATAGTTGACCTGAGATCATTCTTCAGGTCTCCAAAATAGGATAATCTGTAGGGAGAAAAGCATTTACTAAAATCACACAGTTCTGCATTGAGCAGGTGGCATTTTCAAAATGCTAAAAAAAAAAAAAAAAAAAAAAAAGACATTAATTTTTTAAATGCTATTCTTTTCCAAGCCCTGAAAACATTCCTTCTCTTAAATATTCAAGTGGTGAAAGAAAGTTAGCTCTCAGTCAAATAATTTTATGGCATTTTGGACCCAGCAGGGTACTGTTCCTTGGAAGTCATAGGTTAGAGAGTCAGTTTGATTGATCTGGTGTGCTTTCTGGATGTATTTTTAAATTAATAAAAATTAAATGTCTCTGACTTACTGTATATTTGCAATGAGGTTTTCCTGTAGCAGGAGCTGCTTTTCTGTGTGCCACTTACTCTGCTTTAATGGGCCTTTTTTATGTAGCTGACAGGTTGAGAAATGGGGGGTTTATTTCTGCTGTTTTCTGTTTCTTCTTTCATTTGTGGTTTATGTAATTCTGGAAGAAACAGCATAGTGTTTGTATTGCCTCTATAATGATAAGAAGCTATTCATTCTTACTTTCTAAGTTTTGGAAGGGGGCCCATTAAAGAAAAATCAAAGATGGTGGAAAAGGTCAGTCTTTCAAAATGTAAACATAGGTGCAAACCTCATGCTGTTAGCCATCAGTCATATTGATTTCAAAAAGTGTTCACTTACAGTGTTGTGCTTTAATAAATTCGACTTTGATGGAGGGTTGAGATTGATTTAATGTAGTTATTCACCACATACAAGGCAGAAAACAAGCATGTTTACTTGCTCTTGATATAACAGTTTTTTGATATGAGCTGATGCAATCATGCAGTCACCTTCAAGTCTTCTGCTTGTTGCCTTGGCAGCCAAAAAAAGATAGATAAAACCACCTAGGGCTTCATCTTAAAATTATCAAACATTCGCAGCACAATCACTAAGTCTGTAAGGTGGAAAAACTAATTAATTTCATATGGTATTCTTAATAAATAAAGCTTGCTAAGGGAGTGCAAGCATGTGTAAAGAGAAATTGGATATAAAGAGGAAACTCTCTATTGGAAGGCAATATGACAGAATACCGCCTACCATCTATTAGATTGCAATAAAATAGAGTAAAATATATAATTAACATCTCACCTTTTCACCCACGTCCATGATATTTCTTAATTTTGTCCTTGGACCAAGTCATCATTCAGAGGTTATATAAAATATACAAAAATCTCTTTAGCATAGCCCTGTTTTATGTGTCCGAGCTTTGTCTAAATCTTTGTTTGCTAGTAGAAACACCACATGACCATCAATTGTTAATTTTCCTAACATTCCGCAACACTTCTCTGAAATCCAAAATAATGAATTGGCCTTCAAAAATGCACTACCATCATCATTAGAAATATTTAAAAATTAGGTGGTGAGAATTTAAATTTTTCTGAAGTGTACATATTTTCTGCATTCTTTTATCAGTGTGAAGGAGTTCTATAAAATTAAAATAACAGGATTTTCCCACTGTGTGAGATACAGGTCTTTAAAAAACTTAACTTTAGTCTTTGAAGTTTTGGTTCAACTAATTTTAGAGTTTTCTGATGTAAACACTTGGATTTTGGTCAATCGCTCAGAGGGTCCCTTGATGGTTAAAGGACAGACGCATGCACTCCGACAGCAGAATTAATCTGATTTATGTTAGACATTTATCTTAAGATAAGGTGGCTCTCAGACACTTCCAAAACATGCGGCAGCCCACTTTCACCCAGAGTTATTTTCCAGGGTGGCTTAATCCCCCTGTGCTGACAAGACTCTCTGAGGAATTATCTCAGGTAAGTATATGTTAGGTGATGTCCCCTTCCTTTTCCACATCTGTTGTATCTGCGTGTTCTAAGGATGAAAACCTTTGATCCTGCATCAAGCTCCAATCCTTTCAAAAAGTAAACTCAATTTCATTACTCAGAGAGCCATCTCTCAAATACGTAAGTGCCAAAACATTTATGATAATTCAGTCTTGAGATACATGAAACAAGTTACAGTGCCCCATATAAACATGGAATTTGGCACTTTCACTGCAGAAAATATCCTAAATCTCTTTAGACATTATTTTTGGAGTAGTATATATTAAGTCATGATATTTGGGGGACAATATTGTATCACTAAACATTTCTGTTTTCAAAGCTACACTTTTTTCTTATGTCTTTATAATTTCCTTAATGAAGGTCAAGAAAAATCATACTTTAATATGTCTAACTCTTTAGCAGAAGACCTCCCAGTCATTAATATGAGATCATCAACCTTAATCTGTCAATGAGAAATAACTCTGCCTGATAACAATACAAGTACTGTGATAGAAGGCCAACAGATTTTGACTTAAAGGCACAAGTATGAATCTTGCATTACTCAAGCCTTTCTGTGACATATTTTTTAGCTCTAGAAGAGAGTCTTATTACCATGAATATCAATATTAGAAGCTAATATCCAGGAAATATTTTGCGCTGTTTATAAATGAACATCAAAAGCACCAAGATGTATGAATTTTTCCCAGATGGTTTAAAATGTGTTCACAGAAACATAACCTAATTCTTCTTTAGACAATCCTACAATTCTTTAGATACGTTTTTGTGTCGGAAACTCTTAAATGAGTTTAGTGATTGGACCTGAACCCTAGAAAGCTCTACAGAGGGATAAATGTTCTGTGCACTATGATACATGCTCATAATATTCAATCCCAATACTTTTGCTGGGAAACTCTAGAGCCATATTGTTCATCTCTCTCAGTAGACAATGGGGAGAGACAATGATGTTGAATAATTTAAATGCAGCTAATATCTAGATTATGATCTAATGGTTCCCTCTCACACTCTGCATTGTTTGCTAAAAACCCTAAAACCAACTTCATAACTCAGGTATATCAATCATAACCTTAACTGGTGCAAATCAAAGTGTATGTTACTTTTGGTTCATAAAGTTTTCTCAGCTCTTAAGCATAAACATACGAGTGTTAATGGAATTCCACTATTATTAATACTGTCCTATTTAGCTGAGGCATAAATGGAAAATAGAATTATTTTATTTTGCTATAGAATTTTAGAAGGTTCAATAAAGACAAAAATACATTCAATATCCCATGATGAGGATGGTGGGTGGAAAAATTGTATTTCTTTGGTTTAGACACATTAGGCTTCCAACAATTTTTTCCTCTGTTTCTTCTAAGTAGTCCATGATGCTAACCAGTGCTACCTGCAGGATTCTTATCAGGAGTAGTCTCCTATCTTCTGCCAATGAGGAAAAACAATCTGTTCAGTGTCTGCAGTGGAAAGAGATCCCTGCTGAAAAATAAATAAGGTTGCAAGAGAAATATACAACAGGAGGAAGCACCTAGAGATTTCACACAGCAAGAAAGTGCTGGTGAGAAATAACATCTTGTACTGCATTATCTATCCTAATTTTGCGATACTTTCTGGTGACAAAATTTGCTTTCAAATATAGTCTTCGGTTCCACAGTTGAATAAAGATGACAAATTCAAACTAATTTAAATTCGTATTACATATTTTATTAGTTGTCATGGTTTAACCCTGGTGGGCAACTCAGCCCCACTTAGCTGCTCATTCACTCCCCCCCGCAGTGGGATGGGAAAGAGAATCAGAAGGGTAAAAGTGCAAAAACTCATGGGTTGAGATAAAGACAGTTTAATAGGTAAACCAAAAGCTCCATTCCCAAACAAAGTAAAATAAATAATTAATTCACTGCTTCCCATCAGCAGGCTGATGTTGAGCCATCCACAGGGAAGAGGGGAGCCATCCACAGGGAAGAGGGGATCCATCACGTGCAACAGTTAATTGGGAAGACAAACACCATCACTCCAGACATCCTCCTCTTCCCCCCTTCTTCCCCCTTCTTCCCCAGCTTCTCTTGGTGAGCAGGATGTTATATGGTATGGGATATCCCTCTGGTCAGTTGAGGTCAGCTGTGTCCCCCCCCAGCCTACTTGCTGGCAGGGCAGTGTGAGAAGCAAGAAAGGCCTTGATGTTGTGCAAGAACTGTCCAGCAATAACTAAATCTTCCCTATGTTATCAACAATGTTTTCACCACAAATCCAAAACATAAAGCCATACAAGACACTATGAAGACATTTAACTCTATCCCAGCCCAAAACACTAGATTAGTTGTTTTGGTCTTTTTTTTAAATAAATTAGATCTTCTGGTAAAATGGCACATGTAAGGCACTGTGTTCAGTGTTAGGAAATATATTTCTAGTAGTTAGACTGTTCCCTTTAAAAAGAAAAAAACCAAACAAACACCAAAAAACAACACCCCCCCCAAAGTAATTCACAATTTCTGATCTTTGTTTTAGAGTGACTAATACAAAATCTGACCGTTAAATTTGAAGGGAGAATACTTAGATGTATTTTGGATTAATTAAGATAAAACCCACTATTTCATGGCAGTGTTACTTCAGCGTAAATTGAGCAATACAAAGCATTAAGCAGATAAATATCTGTAGCTAACCAAGCCAATTAATTGCATTAATCATGATGAGGAACTAAATTTAATGCATCTGGCTTTCATTAAAGGTTTTGATGTTGCTACCTCATCAGACAAATAACTATGTTTAAGAAATTAGGAATTAGGTTAAAAATCGGTATACAATAGTAGGTAAAGAAGTAAAAGGAGGAAAAATATAGGTTTAGATGAGAGCTATCAGTTTGGTTTTGAAGCATGATTTCTGTGGAGCACATTATTTAAAATTTTAGTGATGAACGGAAACAGCAAAAGGGAAAATTTTAATGAAATGCATTGATGATGTGATACTAGAAGTCATCAATGTGAAGGAGGAGCAGAATATTCTCAGAGAAGCAACTGGATGACCATAAAGTATGAAGAATTTGAAATGGGAAGAGAAAATAAGGACCAACCAGTCAGAGACTTCTCTATAAAACATGAGACCCATACTGTGGGATGACAAAAAAAGAAGAGAACTAGGCAGCGATGAGAGAGAGAGAGAGGAAAGAATGAGATAACTGTCAGTGTATTGCTGCCATGAAGAGGCAAATTTAATCCTAGGGTGAATGTACTATAATATATAGAGACAAACTGCTGTAATATTAATTATATATACAAGACAGTGGTGAAACTGCATCTGTAAACCTATGCCTTTTTATTCCCCCATATTCCAGGAAGTCTGAAACTGCTGTAGAGAAATCCAATAAAAGTAGTCAGCAAAGAAAGAGAAAAAGAAATCATAAATAATAGAATGGTTTAGGTTGGAAGGGATGTTAAAGATCATCTAGTTCCAACCCCCCTGCCATGGGCAGGGACACCTTCCACTGGACCAGGTTGCTCAAAGCCCCATCCAACCTGGCCTTGAACACTGCCAGGGATGGGGCATCCACAGCCTCTCTGGGCAACCTGTGCCAGTGCCTCACCACCCTCACAGTGAAAAACCTCTTCTTTACATCTAACCTAAATCTGCCCTGTTTCAGTTTAAAGCCATTACCCCTTGTCCTATCACTACATGCCCTTGTAAAAAGTCCCTCTCCAGCTTTCTTGTAGGCTCCCTTTAGGTACTGTAAGGCTACTATAAGGTCTCCCCAGAGCCTTCTCTTCTCTAGGCTGAACAACCCCAACTCTCTCATCCTGTCTTCATAGGAGAGCTGCTCCAGCCCTCTGATCATCTTTGTGGCCCTCCTCTGGACTCACTCCAACAGGTCCATGATCTTCTTATGTTGGAGGCCCCAGAGCTGGATGCAGTACTCCAGGTGGGGTCTCACAAGACTGGAGTAGAGGGGGAGAATCACCTTCCTTGACCTGCTGGCCACGCTTCTTTTGATTCAGCCCAGGATATGGTTGGCTTTCTGGGCTGCAAGCACACATTGCCGGGTCATGTGGAGCTTCTCATCAACCAACACCCCCAAGTCCTTCTCCACAGAGCTGCTCTCAATCCACTCATCACCTGGCCTTTATTTGCACTTAGTATTGACCCAGCCATGCCCCAACCTTGCACTTGGCCCTGTTGAACTTCATGAGGTTCACACAGGCCCACCTCTCAAGCATGTCAAGGTCCCTCTGGATGGCATCCTTTCCCTCCAGTGTGTCAATGACACCACACAGCTTGGTGTCGTTGGCAAACTTCCTGAGGGTGCACTCAATCCCACTGTCCATGTTGCCAAAAAAGACGTTAAACAGTGCCGGTCCCAATACCAACCCCTGAGGAACACCCCTCATCACTGCTCTCCACTTGGACATCAAGCTGTTGACTGCAACTCTTTGAGTGTGACCATCCAGCCAATTCCTTATCCACCAGGTGGTCCATCCATCAAATTCATGTCTTTCCAATTTAGAGACAAGCATGTTGTGCAGGACAGTGTCAAATGCTTTGCACAAGTCCAGGTAGATGACGTCGGTTGCTCTTCCCTTATCGACCAATATTGTAACCCCGTCGTAAAAGGCCACCAAATTTGTCAGGCACAATTTGTCCTTAGTGAAGCCATGTTGGCTGTCAACAATCACCTCCTTATTTTCCATGTGCCTTAACGTAGTTTCCAGGTGGATTCGCTCCATGATCTTGCCAGGCACAGAGGTGGCACTGACTGGCCTGTAGTTCCTCGGGTCTTCCTTTTTTTCCCTTTTTAAAAATGGGGATTATGTTTCTCCATTTCCAGTTAGTGGGAACTTCACTGGACTGCCACAGCTTCTCAAATACGATGGATAGTGGCTTAGCCACTTCATCCATCAGTTCCTTCAGGATCTGCAGATGCATCTTATCAGGTCCCATGGACTTGTGCACCTTCAGGTTCTTTAGATGGTCTCAACCCTGATCTTCTACCGTGAGCAGTTCTGCATTCTCCAAGTCTCTGCGTTTGCCTTCTGTGTCTTGGGCAGTGTGGCTGGAGCACTTGCCAGTGAAGGTTGAGGCAAAAAAGTTGCTGAGTACCTCAGCCTTCTCCATGTCCCAGGTGACCACGTCTCCCGTTTCCTTCCGGAGATAGCCCACATTTTCCCTAGTCTTCCTTTTATCACCAACATACCTATAGAAGCTTTTCTTGTTGCCATTGATGTCCCTGGCCAGATTTAATTCTATCAGGGCTTTGGCTTTACTAGTCTGATCCCTGGCTGCTCGGACAATTTCTCTGTATTCCCCCAGAATACCTGTCCTTGCTTCCATCCTCCGTAGGCTTCCTTTCTGTGTTTGAGTTTGTCCAGAAGCTCCTTGTACATTCCTGCAGGCCTCCTGGCATTTTTCCTGATTTCCGCTTTGTTGGAATGCATCGCTCCTGAGCTTGGAGGAGGTGATCGTTGAATATTAACTAGCTTTCTTAGGCCCCTCTTCCCTCCAGGGCTGTATCCCATGGTACTTTACCCAGCAGATCCCTGAAGAGGTCAGAGTCTTCTCTCCTGAAGTGCAGGGTAGTGAGCTTGCTATGTGTCCTCCTCACAGCCCTAAGGATCTTGAAGTCCACCATTTCATGGTCACTGTAGCCAAGGCTACCCTTGAGCTTCACATTCCCCACCAGTGCCTCCTTGTTGATTAGAACAAGGTCCTGCATAGCACCTCTTCTCATTGGCTCCTCCATCACTTGGAGAAGGAAGTTGTCATCAACTCATTCCAGGAACCTCCTGAATTGCTTATGCCCTGCCGTGTTGTCCCTCCAACAGATATCAGGGTGGTTGAAGTCCCCCATGAGGACCAAGGCTTGTGAACGTGAGACTGCTCCTATCTGTCTATAGAGGGCCTCATTCCCTTGGTCTTCCTGGTTGGGTGGCCTGTAGCAGACCCCCACTATAATAACACCCGTCCCTTCCCTCCCTTTAATCCTGACCCATAAGCTCTTGATCAGCTCCTCATCCATGCCCAGGCAGACCTCCATGCACTCCAGCTGGTCATTGACATAGAGGGAGACACCCCCTCCTTGACTTCTCTGTCTGTCCATCCTGAAGAGCCTGTATTCTTTCGTTCCAACACTCCAGTCCTAGGAGCCATCCCACCACGTCTCTGAGATACCAATAAGTTCACAGCGCTGTAGGCATCCGCATGTCTCTAACTCCTCTTGTTTATTCCCCATGCTAGGTGCATTTGCATAGAGGCATTTACGTTGGGCCCCCAATGAAGTTGACTTACTGGCTGGAGTGGCTGGTATTTCTTTGTGCTGCTCTTCAGGTGCTCTCCTGCTGACCTGTGATCCCTCTCCAGGCTCTGGGCATCTACTGCTGGCACTGGCATCAAACTGGTAGGAGTGGGATGGATTGAGGTTCTCCTCCCTCAGCAACTTTAGTTTAAAGCCCTCTTCACCAGCTTGGCAAGACTGTCACCAAAGATGCTCTTCCCCTTCTCTGACAGATGGACCCCATCAGCCGCCAGTAGACCAGGTTTCTCAAAGCGAATCCTATGGTCTAAGTAGCCGAACCCCTGGTTGTGGCACCAGTCCCATAACCATTTGTTGATTCACCAGATTCACCTGGCCCTTTCAGACCCCTTCCCTTTGACCGGGAGGATTGAGGAAAAAATTACCTGCACTCCAGACTCTCTTACTGCTGCTCCCAGGGCTCTGTAACCCTTCTTGATCCTCCTCAGACTGCTGCCGGCCGTATCACTGCTGCCCACATGAAACAACAGCAGCGGATAATAGTCGGTGGATTGTACAAGGCTTGGCAGGATCTCGATGACATCCCTGATACGAGGCTCCAGTAAGCAGCACACCTCTTGAGAGTGTGTCAGGTTGACAGATGGGTGCCTCCGTACCTCTCAGAAGAGAGTTGCCTACTCCTATCACGAGTTGCTTTTTCTTAATTGCACTAGTTGGTATACGGGGAGCATACCGGGCTGCCTTACTCAGCTCCAGCGTCTCTCCTGACATGACAGGTCTTTCCTCTTCAGTCTGCAGAGCAGTGAAATGGTGAATCTGAAAGAACTTCTGTTTTCACCTTACAAAAATGGTACTGAAGGGGTAATATGATTACTCTCATCTGAAATATCATAAATGAGTAAAAATAAATTAAGTGAAATTAAAATTGGAATACCTGTAGAAGATTGATTCAGGATTTAGCAGGTGACAAATTTAAGTTTGAAATTAGACTTCTAATCTTTAGTTCAGTAAGTTTCTTTAACAATGCTCCGTAGAGGCAAAGTGAAGCCAGAAAGCTAGAGTTTAAATAAATTTATGATAAGAATTTCATCAAACAAGTTCCCTGCAATAAAAAACCTGATGATTTAATGGGTCCCTTCCAATCCCATATTTCAAGTTCTGTTAAAACCATTTTGCCTTATCTGTGCAGGTTTTTTGATTTTATCTGTGTATTGGTTTTGTGTGGCAAGGTTTTGGTAGCGGGGGGGGTTACAGGGGTGGCTTCTGTAAGAAGCTGCTGGAAGCTTCCCCTGTGTTCGAGAGAGCCCATACCAGCCGGCTCTAAGACAGACCCGCCGCCGGCCAAGGCCGAGCCAATCAGCGATAGTGGTAACGCCTCTGTGATAACATTTTTAAGAAGGAAAAAAAGTTGGGACGGCGGTATTCGGCAGCCGGAGAGAGGAGTGAGAACATGTAAGAGAAACAACCCTGCGGACACCAAGGTCAGTGAAGAAGGAGGGGGAGGAGATGCTCCAGGCGCCGGAGCAGAGATTCCCCTGCAGCCCGTGGTGAAGACCACGGTGAGGCAGGCTGTCCCCCTGCAGTCCATGGAGGTCCACGGTGGAGCAGATATCCACCTGCAGCCCGGGGAGGACCCCACGCCGGAGCAGGTGGGTTCCCGAAGGAGGCTGTGACCCCGTGGGAACCCCGCGCTGGAGCAGGCTCCTGGCAGGACCTGCGGATCTGTGGAGAGAGGAGCCCACGGAGCAGGTTTTCTGGCAGGACTTGTGACCCCGTGGGGGGCTCACGCTGGAGCAGTCTGTGCCTGAAGGACTGCACACCGTGGAAAGGACCCATGCTGGAGCAGTTCGTGAAGAACTGCAGCCCGTGGGAAGGACCCACGTTGGAGAAGTTCGTGGAGGACTGTCTCCCGTGGGTGGGACCCCACGCTGGAGCAGGGGAAGAGTGTGATGAGTCCTCCCCCTGAGGGGGATGAAGCGGCAGAAAATAACGTGTGATGAACTGACCATAAACCCCATCCCCGTCCCCCTGTGCCGCTGGGGGGGTGGTAGAGAATCCGGGAGTGAAGTTGTGCCCGGGAAGAAGGGAGGGGTGGAGGGAAGGTGTTCTGAGATTTGGGTTTATTTCTCATTACCCTACTCCGGTTGATTTGTAATAAATCAAGTTAATTTTTCCCCAAACTGAGTCTGTTTTGCCCGTGACGGTAATTGGTGAGTGATCTCTCCTATCCTTATCTTGACCCACGAGCCTTTGGTTATATTTTCTTCCCCCTGTCCAGTTAAGAAGGGGGAGTGATAGAGCGGCTTTGGTGGGCACCTGGCATCCAGCCAGGGTCAACCCACTACAATCTGGGGTTTTTTACATTTTCTTTTTAATGTAGGCCAGTGATGAATCAAAAATCATGGTATCATGCCAGAAACTTGTATCAGTGTCCCGAGTTACTGTCCTTCCTCTCAGGTTCTTGGTTACTTATTCACATAGCAATCAGAGATAAAAACATTTTTTGCAGAGATTTCTTTTAACTCCTTTCAAAAACCTGGAAGGATATTGTACGCAAACTAAGACAGACAAGAGTTTCTGGAAAACATATTATAAAAAGCAGCATCAAGCATTTAAAGACAAATGTATTTGACAAAAGAATTGCATATAACTTAAAAAGTCATCAGTAAAAATCAAAATTGCCAAAGCCTGATGTGGCATTTTGATGTATTTGTAAGAACTGCTTTTCACTTAGCAAAAAGCATGGTTCCTTAACATTTCTAGTTATAGTTAGCCTGATAAGTTTTTTCTATCACAAGATTTTTGGTGATTTTTATTTTCTCTCTTAATATACAGAATACTGTACATAGAATCAGAATGGTTTATTGATTAGGTAAAAAATGAAAGCTCCATAAAGTCTCTAAGATTCCCTTATGAAAACTCAGTTTTTTCTGTTGGCTTGCCCTGGCAGTCGTGCCATACTTTTTCTTTCAATTAGCTCTAAGGATAAAAATTGTGGTTACTCACTGGGCCACCAGAAGTGATGCAGGGGGGATGACCACATATATCCTGACTTGGTCATAAAACACAGGGGAGCTGTAAGGCAATGCTTTGAACAGATGGATAATAATTTTACAAAACTAATTTGAAAATGTATACTTACCTAGTATTCCTGAGGCTCAAAGCAGCTCCTAGACAGAGAGGCCACAATTACCTTTAAGCTTAATAGGGGTTCCACCAACTTTATTTAATTTGATTTTGGTTTATTAGGTTCTCAAGTCCTTCAGTTATCCAGTTCATTTTACGTCTGCTTTCGTCTGATAGCAACTTAGCTTTCAACGTCTAAAACTTGTCCAATTACGTTCATATATACACAAGTTCACATTCATCATTATCACATTAAGAGCTTGCTCACATTCTATAAACCTGAAAGCTTTTTCAGAATTTTCTAGTAGCTGCCAGCTAAGAGTATAAGCAGGTAATATTTTTTCCACTTAGTGCCATAAAAACATGCTAGAGGTATTAAGTTCCTCAGTTTCCCTTTATACTGCATGTAAAAAATTGTGAGTCATTGATTCTAATATTTTAGACAGAATATTTGATTGTTTTGAGACATTCCACTGAGATAATGAAAACTGATTACAAAACAAGAGACTATTCAGTGTACCTAATGGTGGCAAAATCCTGAAGCCTATGGGAACTGAATGTTATAAAATAAGTGGCATATCACTGGGTTTTCATTTGTTGGGAAGTATTTTGGGGTGCAGCAGGAGAAACATGTAAAGGCCTTTCTTCAGTCATTATTGTAGTGATTTCAAATGAACTGCCATAAAGAATTGAACTAAAATATAAAATAATGAAGGTGCACATTTTAAGTAATATATATGTATATAGTTTTTACTATTGGTGCAGTCTTATTTCAGTCAATAAAAGAGAAGTCAGTCATCAATAGCCCATAAATGAAAAGTGCTTATTGTCTTAGATCATGCCCACATTGCTCAGTGCAGCTCTGGGGAAAGCTGTGTCAGTGGTAAGGGAAGCGTGGTAGGTATGTAGACAGTTTACATGCAAAGTGAGTAGCTAAAGGTAAGCCAGGCAGCTAATCAAACATCTTTAAAGTCTGCATTTTATCTGATTGAGTCAACATTCATAGAAAAGAGTTTGGCAGGTGAAAATTAGGGAGAATAGCTAGCTGTCCAAGGAAAATTGCTTTTTCAATTCTCTGTAAATTGTTGTGCTCTAGAACGGTATTAGAAGCAGACATTCAAGCTGAATATAAAAGAGGTTTGGGTTTTTAAAAAAGGGCAAGAAAGTGAGTAGAAAAAGAAAAAGAGTCTTCATACATTATTATTGTATACTACTGAATCTTAGATATCTCATGAAAACCACTACAGAAATAAGATATATAATATCAATTATACAAGTATAAGTAGTGTAATATGTAGGTCTTTTCTTTAAAATAAGTATCTTCTTGTTGCATATTACTATATGCCTACTTCTATGCTTATTTACACAATCCAGACAGTTAAGTATTCATTGACAACCTTAACTGCACAAAAGCATTTCTATAAAGTGTGTAATATAATACATGCCTGTCAACATTATTATACCTTGTCTTCAGCTGCATAAATCAGCAAAGATTCAGTAAGTAAATGGAGCTGTATGATTTTATATCAACTGACTATCTAACCTCATCACATACCCAGACTGAGAATACTCTTATGGCAAGGGCTTGAGACACTTTTTTCTTTTCTTTTCTTAGTTCCAGAATACCAGGTAAAGGTCAAAAACAAAATAAGAAATTGAGCTAACACAGGAACTGCTATGCCATAACTATAATCAGTCAGCAGTTCAGAAATCAGTGATGTAGCTAACTCTATATTTGGCAGCCTTTTTGAATCTTTAGCTGAAATGACCATGTACCTATTTACAGCTTGGTAGTTCTGGGGAGGATTTCTGGCAGAAGAGAAAGACGTTCCAATTACCCTTTCATCCACCAAGATAATCATACCTTTGGACACAGTTAAAGAGGTCTGGATATGCATTTGGCTGCATCAGAGTTGAAATGGCAGACAAGAAAGAGAAGAAAATTTGAAGTGATTGGCTCCCATCTATAAAATATACATCAAGTCCCTGCACCAACATAAATAAGTAAATTTGGACCGATACTTGTTGAAGATGGTCACCTGCCTAACAGGGTTGAAGAAAAAGCAGAGACACTCAATGCATTTTTTGCCTCAGTCTTTAATAATACCAATAGACCTTGGGCTGCCTGGTCCCCTGAGTCAGAGGACCATGAGGGTGGGAACAGTGACTTTCCATTTGTGGACACTGAAATTGTAAGGGACCAGCTGTAACAGATGAACTTTCACAAGTCCATGAGGCCTGATGGGATTCATCCCAGAGTTCTGAAGGAGCTAGCAGATGTTATGGCAGGACCTTCTCAATCATCTACCAAAGGTCTTGGGAGTCTGGGGAGGTCCCCGCTGACTGGAAGCTAGCCAGTGTTGTTCCAGTCTACAAAAAGGGTGTGAGGGAAAACCCAGGGAACTACATACAGACCTGCTAGTCTAACCTCAGTTCCTGGAATTATTATGGAGAAGGTTATTCTGTGAACTATAGAAACACATTTAAAGAATAATGCAAACATCAGACATAGCCAACATGGGTTCATAAAGGGAAAATCCTGTTTAACTAATTTGATATCCTTGTATGAGAGGGTCATCTACCTAGTGGGTGAAGGGAAGGCAGCGGATGAAGTATTTCTGGATTTTAGTAAGGCTGTTGATACTGTCCCTCACAGCATCCCTCTGGACAAGTTGTCCAGCTGTGGGATGAGCGTGTGCACAGTACACTGGGTGAAGAACTGGCTGAAGGGCAGAGCTCAAAGGGTTGCAGTGAATGGGGCTACATCTGGCTGGTGCCTGGTCACCAGTGGTGTTCCTCAGGGTTCAATTCTACGGCCAGTTCTGGTCAATATCTTTATCAACGATCTGGGTGCAGGAGTTGAATGCACCATTAAGAAGTTTGCTGATGATATCAGACTGGGAGGTGCTGTTGACTCTCTTGAGGGACAAGAGGCCTTGCACAGGGATCTAGATAGATTGAAGCATTTGGCAATGATAAATGAGATGAAATTTAACAAGTCCAAATGCTGGATTCTGTACCTAGGATGGAGTAACGCTGGGCACAGGAATAAATTGGGAGAGGAGTGGCTGGAGAGCAGCCCTGCAGAAAGGGATCTGGGGGTGCTGGTCGGCAGCAGGCTCAGTACGAGTCAGCCGTGTGCCGGGGCAGCCAAGAGGGCAACCCGCACCCTGGGGGGCATCAAACCCAGCATGACCAGCCGCTCAAAAGAGGGGATTATCCCGCTGTATTCAGCCTTGGTGCCGCCTCACCCCGAGTACTGTGTGCGGTTCAGCTGGTGAAAGGGCTGGAAGGAATGTCCTGTGAGGAGCGGCTGAGGACTTTGGGGTTGTCTAGTTTGGAGAGAAGGAGGCTGAGGGGCGACCTCATGGCTCTGTACAGCTTCCTGAGGAGGGGACGTGGAGAGGGAGGTGCTGAGCTCTTCTCCCTGGGATCCAGTGATAGGACTGATGGGAATGGTTCAAAGCTGAGCCAGGGGAGGTTTACACCGGATATTAGGAAACATTTCTCTACTAAGAGGGTGGTCAAACCCTGGAACAGGCTTCCTAGAGAGGTGGTTGATGCCCCAATGGTGATGATGGTGTTTAAGAGGCATTTGGACAATGTCCTTAGCAGCATGCTTTAACTTTTGGTCAGCCCTGAATTGGTCAGGCAGTTGGACTAGATGATCGTTGTACGTCTCTTCCAACTGAAATATTCTATTCTATTCTAAATAAATAGATAAATAAATAAATAAAATTAATCATTGAGAAATAAATTCTGCGCAATAAATGCAGAAATAGTGGTTATTTGGATTGTTACAGGTATATCTGTTAGCATACAAGCTTTGTCAGATGTAAACTGCTTTGAATTGCCTAAACAAAATTTCCACAATGGCATATCCGAAGGAAATGGACTGGGAAGGTGTTTACTTAGGGTTTTTCTCACTCAATAAAGAACCAAATAAGTTTGGATTTCACAACAAACTAGTTATTGTTCAAACTTAATATACTAACGACTACCTGATTTTTCATAAGTTGCAAATAAAGTATTCCCCCCCCCATACATGCCATTTATAACAAGGCATACCTTCCTAGAGAAATATTTTCAATGATTCAATTTTCTTTTGAAAAAAGTATTTTTGAAAAAGTATTTCTTTTCTCTTTATTTTTTCCCAGATCTTAAACATCAATGGCTTCTGACTTCATTTAGTCCTTCTCCATTATTATTTGTTGGGTAACTTTTCCAGGACTTTTCTCTGTTTCTTTGATGATGTCATTAAAATTCCTTTGGATTTGAGTTCTCTTTGGATAAATGGTGCATCGAAAATGCTTCTCTGGCGTGGAGACAGCTAGAGAACACTTTCTTGGTTCTCATCTGTCTGTTGTCTTATTGAGGAGGATTACAGATGATCTTCTGTATTTTTTTCTTTTTTAAGGACTTTGCCTCTTTCCTCTGTCTGAAAACAGAAGCTCATTAATTAAACTCTTGTTATTAAAGTAGCTACAACTGGCTTATTTCCCCCTGGAGAAAACTTCCTTCCAGAGGGAATGGAAGCCAAGAGGGATGTTTTTCACCCTCAATATGAGCACAGACATGCAAAATCAACTAGCAAAATGCCTTATGGCTGTTGAGTTTTAGACCCTAGAAAAATATAATTTTTTAAATTGTTTGAGAGAGTATAATCAGAATCAGTGTGCTACTCTCAATCTAAATTTAGATTTAGGATTGGGAAGAGGTTAAGATCTAGACTACTAGTAGATCCTAACTATACAACTGTTTAAATGACCTTTCTTTAGTAATGAGCTATCTTCAGCAACCTAATACCTTAAGCTCAACTAAGGATTGGTGGGGTATTCATTGGCTAGGTTTATTGTTGGGGATATTATACCAGAAATGATAGGTTAAGTAGCTAAGTTAATTCATAGATTATATTAAGTGCTAGAGAAAGAAAATTAACTCTGACGATACAAAGGTAGAATGATTGAGATAGAGAGTCTTAAAACAGGGTTACCATTATGGTTTATGTTCATGAAAGAAAGATCTGAGGTTTTTTTGGGGCTGCAGCCTGCAAGTTACAGAGAACTAAACTAAAAATTGTTATTGACTGGGATGAATGGCTTAGTTTTAGTAATTTCTAAATTTACTTGCCTGTCCTTAAGAGTAGAGACAATGTTGAAATAGGTTCAAGATTTAGGAAAGTAAGGGATGAAAAGTTAAGATTTATGGTCGATTCTAGAAATGCTGTAAGCTAAAATGAGGGCACATATATCCTCTGACTCATGTCAGCTTGGTGATGAATAAGACTAGCAGGAGCTACTATATTTTGAAAGGTAGTAAGTGGGTTCTTCCCTCTAGTCCAAGCAACAATTGTAGCCATGGGATATACACTTGCTGAAGAATCAGACTGGTCTGCTGGTGGCAGTTTGAGAGAAAGTATTTCTTCTGCCGAGTGTTTGAACTCCTGCCAAGACAGATAAAATTAGTATTAGAGTAAGGCTGTGCTGGATTTCAGGATAGGCTTATTCTTTGGAACAGTTGTAACTGAGCAGCAAGGTCTGTTCAAAGATCTGGAAAACCCAGAAGAGCTTGGCAAAATCTCAAAAGTATCCTAAAATTATGTGTAATATTAAGACACAGAGACTGAAGAGGTAGATTTTTTTTTTTCCCCTTTGTACAGTGCAAATTCAGCAGGCTAGGATAATGGTTGCTGTCAGAAAAGATTGTTGGAAGTTTTTGAGAAATACAGAGACAGGTTAATTTCCAGGATAAATTTCCAGCTAGTTCTTTTTAAAGGGAGTTTGGAAAAGTAGGAACTGAAAATGAGATGAATGTTGATTCCTTAAAGATCTACTGTGGATGTTAAGAAAAAGGTGTGCATCATGAGGAATGGTGTAATTAAGGGCAATGATTTAAGACAGAAGTAGATAGGGTTCCCTGAATTATGCTAAGTATAATTTAGAAGGCAGAAAATAGGAAATCAGAATTAAAAAAAAAGATCATGAACTAAATATGATCTGCTTTCCTGCACTGTTCAATCTTGGACACTCTTGTCAAGGTGGAAGCCATATATTTAGTAAATATATTAATGACATTTAAAGTTTTTAATTAGATAATTGACATATCAAAACGTAGCTGTTATCTCTATGTAGCTAATCCAACTGACTGTTAGGACACCTCTCTTCCACCACCCCATCCAGGTGCATTCCTATAAACATGCTTGAAAACAGCAACCACAACTATCGGTACTGTTGTTTATTAAGTTTACACAGCAATTATCTGCTAAAGCACTCACAGAAATATTTCCCCCATTGCATCCCTGTTCAGATGTACCAGGATGAGAATGAGTGCCATTCATTTCTTCACACTGGGTAGGCTCTGAACACAGTCATAAAAACCTGGTATGACATGGCATGAGGGATGGAGTGCTCCTCTACCAAAACCAGTGAGGGATTTCGGGGATTTCTAGCTCTTAATGAAACACCCAGCTTGCAACCTCCCAGATGTGTGACCTCTAGAAAAAGAGACAAGAAAATTCTTTTTTCTTCTTTTGTTTTCTTTTTTTTTTTCTCCAGCAGTCACTGTGCAAACCTGAAGCAGGAAACCAGAGTGATCAGAACAGTCCAATTACGCATCACACCATTTAACTACTACATTTGTCTGAGCAGCTGCTCTACAGAAGGGAAATTGCTGAGTTTCCAGACAACAAACTTTCTTCTTCTTTTTCTTCTACTTTTTGGGTTTCTCGGTCTCTTTCTTGGAGAAAAGTGGTTATGCTCATACTGAATAGCAAGTAAATGTCAGTAGAGCAACATGGATTTCTGGTTTTCAACACATCTGGCTGCAACACAGGCCCAGGACAAAGAATAGTCCTCTGAGTTACATTTCAGCTCTCCTGCTCCCTGTATTACACAGGATTGTGTCTATGGATCCCTGTTAAAGGGTCACTTCTGGGACACAATGTTCCTTTGCACCTATGCCAGAGGAGACAGCTCTTAATGAGTGGATTTTCAAGCAGTTCTGCCTGTCTTGATCTGAATCCAAATTTTAAAAATAATTTCATCTTTAGCTATTTTCTCCTATGCTCATTTTAGAACTTCTCTGAGGTTTGGTTTAATGGGTTTTGTTTTTTCTCTGTTTGTTTGTTTTGATACTTTGATATTGATTTAGTTTGCTTTACATCCCCTGTATTAACACACATAAGCCTTCTGCAGTCTTTTTTGTCTGCATTATAATTCTGTCCTTTTGTGGTTTTATTCTGTCTGTTTTCAGCAATAAGGAAACTTAAATGCCGTTTTTTCCTTGTTTTTCTCTACCTGTCTTTTTCCTGTTTCAGTATCTTAGAGTTTTTGTCAATATAAAAAAAGGTATGTGTGCACATACACAAAACAGATCAAATATCTTACTGCAGCACTTGGTTGAATATCAGCTAATTGGAAAAGTTGTTCAGCTGGAGTACAGTGTTAGACAGAAAAATAAATAATAGATGTATGCACTTTATTACTTCAGGAAAATTCAGTGCAGCTCAGTACATGTACTAGAGTCCCTGCACCTTTTATACCTCAGAGCCGAAGTCTGTCAAAGGATTTTACTTCACATTTAATCCCAGAAATATTTAGTGAGTCATCCTGTGAACTCCTTACACTGAAGGGTAGTGAATGAAGTCTAAGATCTCTTCTTAGAAGTGCCTGTCAAAAGACACACAATTTATCCTCTGTCTGCTGTAAGTAGCATTCTCCTCAAGATAAAAGGTATAGAAGTGCAATTAATGAGGTGAATGACACCTTGCACCAGCCGTATGGAAGGGTGAATTCAACCTAACTGAAAACAGCAAATAGGAAGAAAAAATGATAATGAAAGGCAGTGCTGAAACTATTCAACCTCACAAAGAGTTGAGAGGTTTTTTTTCTCTTATTAACTTGTTAAAACCCTACTGTTACCACACTTTATCAGAAGACCAAGGCTATTAGATCAGCACTTATTGCTCACTATTAAATACAGAATTTCAGATTTTTTAATTTTTCTATGATTTTATAAGAATTTAAGGAATGCTTACTCGAATTTAGTAGGAGATATAGATGATTGGACTATCACATTAAAGCAGTGAATTGGATTTCTGAACTCAGGAAAGTTTTGATAAATTATTCTGATACCATGAGGGTTCCTAAAGCTGAGACGGTGCAATGTATATATGTAAGTACATGTATAACACATACATTGTGTTCAAACTCCCAAACACTTCCCATCTGTAAATAATCTAAGGCTATTGTTGAGATTATAATTAACATTAAGGTTCAGGCATGATACAGAGAGCACTCTTAACTGCTATATCATTTTGTGCAGACACCACCAAATAGTTTTATGCTAATTTTAAGATCAACTGCTGGGATATTTTTAAGTTAGGCTTACTATTGAAAGTAGCTAATTGTACCTCAAACTAGTTCACTGTCTGACATAATATTTCAAAGTTTCCATACCCTCCAGAATGACCATTAGTAGGCCCAGATATTTTGCATCAGTTAGGACACAGAAGTTGAACCATGTTGTATCACTATTACCGTCATAATTCCCACATAAGAGACTATTGATGTACCTAAAGGTCCACAGAGATGTCTGAGGCTTTCTCAATCCTCATTTTAGCTTGAACTTTCCCATCTCTCACTTGCTACATTGACAGGGTTGTCCTCACCACAGGGCAACAGTCCTTGTTCCTCCAGGGTTATCGCATGGGGGAAGAAAAAAAAAACCACACCCACAGCAAACAACTGTTTGTCTTTCACTGAACTGTTAGTGCTGCATTTGTAGATGCTTAAATTCAAGCCAATAAGGTCGATTTTATTTAACCATCAGGACACTTAAACCTTCTTCCCCTGCCTTGGCTATATATACATTTTATATATGTATTTTCTAACACACTTGCAGACTGATTGAACCTCCCATCTGATTAAATAGCAAAAACTAACTTTAAAGAGAATTTTAAAAATCCATCTAATCTCAAAAGAATGAGATGTCAATTCATGAATTAATAATATCAACAATTAATTATATCAATATTATAACCTATTTCCTTCTTGCATATAGTAGTGACTTCCTATCTTTTCAAATAAAAGAGTTTTTTCTCCTACATTCAACATTTTACTCTTAAAGAAAATAAAAACAGGAAAAAAAAAATCCTCTTCTTAGATTTACCCAAAGTTTTCAAATCTGCCAGCTGAAATCATGTCTTCTTAACCAAATCCCATTGCCTGTACTTACATTGCCTATGAAGACTAGATGGCCTTTGAGATCCTTTGAGTGCCCAGTTTTGTACTGGATGATTGAAAAGTTATTCTAGGACACTGAAAGAGCCAGAGGGTTAAGCGTAGTTATTCTTGTGTTTATTGAAACTGGGTTTGGACCAGTTTTTTGTACTGGTCTAACTATCCACACTAAATTCTGCATTCTGACTTTTTCTAATACAGAGCGAATTAAGTAAAATTGCCTGTTATAACTGTCTGTGTTTTGAGACTCTTACCCTGATTCTTTGTATCTTCAGACAAGAGTACCCAGAAAAAAAAAAAAAAAAAGACAAAAAAAGGAAAAAAAAAAAGAAAGGAAAAAAATGGAAAAAGAAGTGGAAAAGCAGTTTAAATCAGTTGTTCTTAGTTGCTTGAGAAAAGGCAGTTGATGGAAATAATCAGAATGATCCTGCAACAATCCAGTTTGGGGATACCCCCTCTGATAAAACAAAATGTTTCATTTGTGGTACACACCACCACCCCACTACCCCGCCCCCCAAAAAAGAGAAGAAACATATCCTTTTGGGGTTTTTTAGTCCAAACTTTGCCACACAAAATATCTTGGGATCCAAGGTAGAGTTCTCGGGGAACACAGGGATTACTCCTGAGGTAGTAAGAGGTTAAGCTGAGGCTATGCTTTTTTCTGTTCATGAGAGGAAATGAGAAAAGCATAAGGAGGAAGGCTTGATGAAGACCTGTATTCCAAATAGGAGAGAGACACTCATAATAGTTATAATTCCTCATCACAAAGAACTAGAATGATTATCTAGTAATGGAACAAAATTTGAGAGTATCATTACACCTCGCAGATAACTGTGTCCACTGAATAGATCTGATTTTCTCAAACAATATCATGCACAATGCATAAAAAAGGTGTAGCAGGGAAGACTGATTTGTTTATTTGTACAGAATTCCCTTTGGCTTTTTCCCCCCATAGGTGTAATTATTTCAGAATCTATAGCTAAACCAGTGTACTCTAAGATAAAATCCTCAGGGAACCTGAAATTAATTATTCCAGTTCATAAAAAGAGCTCCACTTCCCAACTAATTGTATGCTTCAGACCCATTAAACAATAACCAGTTGGCCTAGAGAAGAACCTTAAGAATGCTAAAATTCATGTGGTTAGTTATTAATTTTGAAACAAACTCGTTCCTGACTAAGAAAAATAAATAAATCTGGGTCTAAAATCCATTACTGGGAATTTGTTATACAAAAACAGATAAATCTAATGTGCATGGATCATTAGATAGTTTCTACTAATGGAAGCCAGAGTTAGTCAAGCTTAAGGGCCCTAGTGGCAGAAAGCACATGAAGAATGTTGTGGTTATAGCTGTTCAAGCAATTTGCTATCCCAATTTCCCCAGAAGGATTACATCCTGATTTTGCTGCCCAGAAAGATGGCAGAGCTGTTCAGGACAGCATGTAGCCAACATGTAGGAGATGAGCTCATTCACTGCATCTCTGGGGCACCTTGAGTTGGCAAAGCTCCTGCAAAGCCTTGGCAAAGGCTTGCATTTTCCCAAGTCCAGATGGGATTCAGGGAAAGGAGAACATTGGTATTGCTACTTGCCCTTGCCAGCAGATCAGTACCCCTGAGGCACAACTGAAGCTCAGTCTACATAGCAGCTAAAGACAGAGTTCTTATTTTTTCTTATTTTTTGTATCATAAAAAAGTACATAAACCAGGATGTCTCTGTTGATAAATGCAACTAAAAAATTGCAGAGTGTATTTCATATGAATTTCTATTAGCTTGATCCCAGTTCTTCCATGCTGGGCTTTGTGGACATCCTATGGAAAGTTAAATGTTCTTGGCAGAGTACTCTGGTATGTCAGGTTCAATTTACCCCATGTAAGGAGTATAAAGGGAACCTAAACTGGCAGGAGTCTGACCGCTGGGAATTCTTACACTATAAAGTCACAGAAAACTATGGAAAGCAGTTTTTCATGTCAGTCTTCCCTGTGTATTTAGAGGGAGTGAATTAAGCCAAGGCTGAAGAGCAAAGTTAAAGGTTTGACGTCACTGATCTGCACTATGTCTGATTCTCTGTGGGCACAAATTTGAGATCACAGAAACAAGGAAAACTAAAATAGGCCTGATTTCTACCAAGCTACATAGTGAGGAAACAGGGAAAGAGAACTTTCCCAAAAGTGTTTTGTGAACAGCACCAGTCATCGCTTCCAAGTACAATTTAAATGTCAGAAGTCAGGTCTTCCAACTCTTTTGGGACAGAGATCGACCAGCCACAGACCTGTATGTATGGTTAAACATCCAGGTCTGCTAGAGACAATGGAGTTACAGGAGGGCTGCAGGGAGAGCAGTCAGTGTCTATATTTGTAGCTGAGACTAAATTTTATGTCAATGCAAGGCAGGGATAAACTTTCAGTTACTTGCCTTTCAGTTCAGTTAATTTTCATTCACCATCTTCAGGCTTTTATAGACTGAATCTTTTGGTATTTTGTTAGTATGAAAAAATGATATTTTCAAAAGAAATGCCATTGTGACGTATCTTTTATGTACATACTAATGACAAATGAAAGTCTGTTGGGTTTTTTTTAATTATGACTTTATTTGCAATTTTCCATTAACATTTCATTTATTTCCAGTGTTGATCAACCTAAAATTGAGATTGTTTTGGAATTTTTCCCCCCTAACTTTAGAAACTTGTAATATAGCTGCTAAATCCTGAGCTAGAATTCTAGTTCCTTAAACAGACAAGTTGCTTAAACAGACAAGTTGCTTAAACAGACAAGTTTAAGCAAAGATTTATCACTTTCTAAGGCTAATGGTTGAAATAGGTCATATGAATGTGCTTTTGGAGCATATACTTCTCTGCATCGACTATAAAGGGAGCACAGGGTTACTGTCTCAGATAAAAACATCTGTAGGCCCAAACAATTTTAGGATCTAAAAAGACCTTTTTACCAGTTGGTAGAAGATTGGGTGAAGCTCTCTAAAAGATAATTAAACACTTTCCCTGGGATTTCAGAAGGTAGGTGTCCATTGCATCTGCTTTGAAAGTATATAGGTAGGGGTTTATGAATTGCCCCTCCCTTGCCCATTTTTTTTTAAGAGTGAGAAAATAGATATCTGATCAGAATTAGGGAAAGACTATACATCGGCATTAGGAATCTAAGACCTGAGTCCACATTTAATCTTGCAAAATGCAACTTTTAGAACAACTTGATACCTAGTAAAATACTGACAAATTAATTTAGAGAGAGAGCATTTTTGATCATGGAGCCTGGACAAATTTCTTGTATAGCTTGTTTATAAATTATCCTATCCCTTTAAGAACAAAATCAGATCTATTTTATTTGTCTAATTTTATTCCTATACTTATGTGTGTGTTGTATGCATGTATGTGTGCTATATAATTAAGACATGCAAAAGGTTTATGCTGTTACTAAGAACAATAAAGTTTGGTTTATAGTATCTTCAAAAAAGAGTGACTTTTGTGAGAATGGAAAGTATATTAATAATGAAACTTTTCAAATTGGAAAATAATTTAAGAGCATATAATAGATGAAAACTAGCTCATATTTCTTCAGTTTTTTCAATAATGTAACTTTCATATAAAAGCATTGTACGTTTCATATAACTTCAAATACACATTTCAGGGGATTTGTTTTTTCAGGTCTTTTTTTTACAACATAGATTATACATGCATGAATTTTTTCTCTGTAATAGTCTTCCATGACCCTTCCTTTTGTTTTCATAAAATATTTTAAATACAATAGAAATACTTCACTTAGAACAAGCTGCAGTTGTTATAGTCTGAGTCCTACCTAGAATCTGCATCAGAAATATAACTTGTGTTTGTTTGGCTGTTGTTTTGTTGTTTGGTTGGTTGGTTGGGTTTTTTTCTTTTTGAATAACTGTGCGTTGAATTCATGTTACTGGCGAGTTCTTTCCAACGTATGACTACAGAATCATTCCAATTGCATTGAACCAGTAGATTAATTCAATCCTAAGCAATCAAGGGATGAAAATGTCTTAGATGAGATAACACTGTGTGGGAAGGCGATATTTTATTTACACTTCTTTTTGATGAAATTAACCTATTGTAAAAGAAGACTCTTCAGTTCTTTGAAAAAGGCACAGAGTTAAATCCACACAGCTCATAACAGGAAGACGAACTGTGGGATTTTCATACAGCTAGGAATGACAGGAACACGGTACTGAGCAGGGAAAAAGAATTTATGCCCACAATTATGCATAGTTTGAGAAGTCTTAGAAGCAATATTCTGGCATTAAGCGTTCATTTTATTTTTTAAAGCTATTCCAATGTTCATTGCATCTAAACTCACAATAACAGAAGTAGACTTTATTTTTTAGCATAATTCAATACCAGATGGGAAATCACACAAATAAAACAAGGGAACATTAAAAGAGAGAAGTCTAGTATTTGCCATTTCTGCTGAAACTGGAACTTCCTTCTTAAGAGTTCCAGATGGTGTCCAGCAAAAACCCCTATCTTTTCTTCTTCTGTTTTATTTTAGAGTTTTTTGCTGTTGTTCAGAAAGAGATGAATTGACTTCATCATTTAATTAAAAATAGTTTTTCTTCTTTTTTGTTTGTTTGTTCTCAAAGGGAATGGTTTGCAGTGAAGAAGAGCATTAATTAATTCACTTTAAGAAATTTCTTTTCCATAACTGTGGGGTTTTTCCATCTATGTATCTGGGAGATTTTTATTAGTTTTCTGGAACACTGCTAGGGGATGGCTACCCAAATTCTTTCCCTTTCCCTACCCAGTTGCCACAAAGACAGTTCGGCTGTAGGATCAATAAAGAGCCCTGGTTTGTTGTGATACCTGACGGGACAGGAGTAAAACTGACAAAAGCCTCCATGACAGGGAAGTGTTGTATCAATTTTTTGAACTAAAAAGTCAGAAATTCTGAGCAGACATTCCAAAGAAATGGATATTTCCCAAAATTTATAAAAGAAAATTCTCATTATAACTCCAAATTATTCCAGTTGTTGAAATAAACTATTCAAATTTTTTTTTTTAAAGTGTATTCATGTATCATTGTATTAGGGATGAAATGTCACTGAAGACTATTAAATTGTAAAAATATTAGAACAGAACTTATAGTTACATTCATTTTCAATAAAATTAAATAAAATAAAGCAGTATTGTAATAAAAAAGACTTTCCAGGATCGACGTACTAAAGCTTTATGTGCATGGTGGGTCATACCTAGAAAGTACTGTTTCAGGCTATTTCTATACTGATGTCACTGCTGGACCTGTATTTTATGGAGACATCTATGAGCTGATTTTAAAATACCTGGCTTGGGCTTGGAAAAAAATGTAGCACAAGCTAAAAAGCTCTCCTGAGAAGCTGGAAACGTATCAGTGGTTTGCCTGCGCCGAGTTCTGCTCTCTTGTTACTCTGTCACTTGCATCACCCTGGTGGCTTGTGCTTGTGCTCTAACTTGCACTAAAGTATACCAGTAGTAGTGTTGTAGGGATCATTTTCTCTTCAGCAAGTTCTTTTTATGTCAATATGGCAGTGTTCCAAATATAAACTTTGATGACTTTGTGAAATTTATATGTAGTTGTACACAGAGTAGATAGATTTCAGTAGACTGATTTCAGAGAAACCAGTTGTGATTCTTACAAGTTTAAGTGCAACTTTCAGAAAACAGACCTCAAGGAAAACTAATAAAAACATTATCAGGGTAAAGAATCTTTATAAAACAAGCATGCAAATGACTAACAGAAGTAATTTTCAGGACATTATTGAATCTACCCTTGGGATTTCCTTAGAAAGAAATGCTTCAGGTTCTCATCTATGCTGAATTGCTGGAATGTGCTGTGGGTAATTAGATATTGATTCTAGCTGCCAATAGATATACCACTTCTCATCCATTTCCATGCAAGGTGAAATGTATAAAGTCTGAATTAATCTTGGAACTACCTTTAAGTAGTTACATTTTAATTACATGTTACTTGCCACTAAGAAAATTAATCCCATTAGAAATTGAAAAGTATAAGAAATTTTTAATGGTTAAGTCACTCTAACATGAAGAGCAGTAACTGAATTTTGCTTACTGCTGTTCTTCAGATGTACATGTATTTGTAATGCTTCCTGATCTGAAAGTGTTTGATCTCATTTGTTAACAACCATCCGTAGAAAAAATGTCAATAGTAATCGCTAAGATCAATTTGAGCTTGTTTTTCTTGAAAAGTTATTACAAGATCAATGTCTACTTCCATCTACAGTAACTATTGTTTTTAGAGTTGTTAATGTAACCTTATAAATCTTTCATTATGTTCCAACTACTGAAGTGAGAGTGTGCTCGACTTGATGACATTATCCATTTTTGCCTTCCTTAAATATGATTTTTCTCTAATTTGCTCCAAGTGAATAAAGTAAAAGACCAAAGCCAAACAGACTTGTTAGGACAAACATAAAGTTCTGTGGAACTAGCTAAATATGCTGCTAAGTTATGCTCATTTATTGAATATTTTGCTGGTATTAACATAGGCTGATTTTTTTGATCTCGACTGAGTCTCTGTCTGCACATCTTTCTATAGATGAAGAACTGAGTACAGAGAGTAGAAGGCTACCACTTAAATGTATTATTTTTGCAAAGGTATATATCATATTGAATATAAAGCTGGAGATAATCCACTTTCCTTTGAAGAAACAGGTTTTCTTTATTTATATGGTGCTAAAAGGACTGATAAATTCTAAAATTGTTTCCTTGTTTATCATCACAGTGTTTCACTGCCTGAATGGATTAAGAGCTTTATTTTTCCTTTGTTAGCAAGTTAGAACTCGTTAACATATTTAAAGGTCCACAGGAGCAATGGCATTATATGGATGAATTCCTTTGTCTGTGGATCTAGTACCTAATCTACATTACAAAAAGTAAAGGAAAAGAAAAGAAAAGAAAAGTTATGTATTATAAAATCTCCTTTTCTTAATTAATTTTTGTTGCCTTTCTGAGTTAAGGACCCTGCTGATGTGAATTTGAAGTATTAACATAACTGTGCGATTCCCTGCAAAACTTGTGCGTCAAATTTTGCTTAAAGTAGTTAATTGGGAACTAGTAACTGAGTAAATCACCCTAATTACTTTGGTGCATCACCTAAATGACAGTCAATCAAATTATCTGAGCCATGACAGGCACTTTCTCTGTTATTCCCATAAAACGTGTACAGTATCTTAGTTTTCTCACTGTCTTTCTGGAAGTAACAGTAGCACAAAACCAGAGCTTCCAGACAAGAAAAGTGTGCAGTGGCTGTGCCAAAAACATGCTTTCCAATCAACGGATCTCAATTAAAAAAAACCACAAAACCAACCAACCAAAAAAAATCCCAACCCAAACAAATTATGGCAAAATTCAAATGTTAGTGATTTGAACAGTCCTGAATGAAGTAATTGCTCTCTTGTCTCCATCTAGAGAAAACCAATTCATGTTGGAGTCTGCTCAAGGACAACTGACAGTTTTCTCCCCACGACAGCTGATGGAGTCAGTTAAAAAGGGGCTGTCAAAGTTATATTACCTGGGAACTTTCTTTAGACATTAGCAGCAGCTGATGATTAGATATCTTCTCTTTTCCAAAATTTCTCTTTTGGTGATGGTCATATTAATAGAAGAATTCATGCTTTAATAAGAATTACTGTAAAACATGCTATCAAAATTTCTGCCTTTTTTTATGGGTTGAAAGATCAGAATCTCAACAGTTACTACAATCACTAGCTTAAATAAATCCATTAGCCCTGTCTTTGGAGGAATTAAACAAGATTAGACTGATGATGTATTAAACAATGAGATCCTATTTTGTAGTAATCTTCCTACCAGTGAAGCCCTGCAGGAAAGACCTAATATAATATCTTATGGTATATGATAAAGATCAAAGATTGCTACATGTCAAGCAAGGATTTTATTACTGGCTTGCTAGTAGTATAAGAAGTCCTGGGTGACAAATGCATAATTTTATGGTTAAGGCTTGTCAGACTGGTGTCAATAACTGAGATAAAGAGGGTTGGGTTGAGCTGTTCAGAGGAAAATGTAAGATGTTGCCACAGTTTTTGAGACCTTGAATCTTTCAGTAAACATCCCAGCTGGAGGTCAGATGGGGGGTGACAGTCCAAAGAGAATTAATAATCAGCTGCTTGTCATCAGAAATTCACACACTGATCTTCCATTGCTTCCTAACAGCTTGGCCTGTTGTCACAGAAGTGCACACACAGACAGCGGAAGTGTGTTGTAACATTGCACAGAAGAAATGGTCAACAGTGACTCTAATGGAAAACTGCAACTCCTCAATAATTTTTCAGCCAACTGATGCATCTGGCAAGTGAGAAGAAAGATATGAAACTGGCATGTGTATTTTAGGCATAAGAAATCAACAGAGGAGTAAACCGAAAGAAAAATTTATGTGTTAAATACAAAAAGGCCATTGAAACCTATCAAGTCAAATTCATAAACACTATTTACTAACCTGATCTTCTGTGACAAGATGACCCACTTAGTGGATGAGGTAAAGGCTGTGAATGTTGTTTGCCTGGACTTTAGTAAAGCCTTTGACACAGTTTCCCACAGCATTCTCCTGGAGAAACTGGCCGCTCACAGCCTGGACAGGTGTACTCTTCACTGGGTGAAAAACTGGCTGGATGGCCGGACCCAGAGAGTTGTGGTGAATGGAGTTAAATCCAGCTGGCAGCTGGTCACAAGTGGTGTTCCCCAGGGCTCAGAACTGGGCCAGTTCAATATCTTTACCAATGATCTGGACAAGCAGATCAAGTGCACCCTCAGTAAGTTTGCAGATGACACCAAGTTGGGAGGCAGGGTCGATCTGCTGGAGCGTAGGAAGGCTCTACAGAGGGATCTGGACAGGCTGGGTCGATGGGCCAAGGCCAACTGGATGAGGTTTATCAACTCTAAGTGCCATGTCCTGCACTTGGGTCACAACAATGCTACAGGCTTGGGGAAGAGGGACTGGAAAGCTGCCTGGTGGAAAAGGACCTGTGAGAGTTGGTTGACAGCCTGCCGAATATGAGCCAGCAGTGTGCCCAGGTGGGCAAGAAGGCCAACGGCATCCTGGCCTGTATCAGGAACAGTGTGGCCAGCAGGAGCAGGGAGGTGATCATCCCCCTGTACTGGGCACTGGTGAGGTGACACCTCGAGTCCTGTGTTCAGTTTTGGGCCCCTCACTGCAGGAAAGACATGGAGGGGTTGGAGCGTGTCCAGAGAAGGGCAACCGAGCTGGTGAGGGGCCTGGAGCACAAGTCTGATGAGGAGCGGCTGAGGGAGCTGGGGCTGTTTGGTCTGGAGAAAAGGAGGCTGAGGGGAGACCTTATCGCTCCCTACAACTGCCTGAAAGGAGGTTGTAGTGAGGTGGGTGCTGGTCTCTTCTCCCAAGTAGCAAGTGATAGGACGAGAGGAAATGGCCTCAGGTTGCACCAGGGGAGGTTTAGATTGGATATTAGAAATAATTTCTTCACCAAAAAGGTTATCAAGCATTGGAACAGGCTGCCCAGGGAAGAGGTTGAGTCACCATCCCTGAAGGTATTTAAAAGATGTGTAGATGTGGTGCTTAGGGACATGGTTTAGTGGTGGAGTTGGCAGCATTAGGTTAACAGTTGGACTCCATGATCTTAAAGGTCTTTTCCAACCTAAACGATTCTAGGATTCTAACTGCTAGAATTCTAGGATTCAATTCAGTCACAAGAAATAATTAAATATGGACAAGTGTTGTAACCAGAACTTTGTTACACAAAAGGAAGAGTAACAGGAGGAGGAAACTATTCCTTGAAGGGAGGAGAGAAGGAAGGGAAGAAAGGAGGAAAGGAGGAAGAAAGGGAGGAAGGGAGGGAGGAGGGAGGAAATAAAGGCCTTCTCAATTGCTTTAAGGTATAAGATCATAGACTGTGGTTGTAGGTTGTGGATCCTGGGTGAAAAGTGATACCTTGCAGAACAAGATCCTTGGGATGCCAATTACTACTATGTTAAAACTTTATCACACATTAACAACAGTCTTAAGTCAGTGGACATTGAGTTTAGAAAGACTCATTCATTTCTCAAATAACCCATAATAAACCCATGGTTTAGTGGTGGAGTTGGCAGCATTAGGTTAACGGTTGGACTCAATGATCTTAAAGATCTCTTCCAACGTAAAAGATTCTATGATTCTATGATTCTATTCATTTTTGCAAGCAGACCCACATTACACAGGGAGGTCCCTCACTCACTGCTGTTATATACCTCTGTCCTCTCACTTCCAGCTATTCTAATCTACTTGTTCATATTCTGATTAACTGTATATTCCAGGAGCCTTGTATTCAACACTGACATCAATCCCATCCATCACACAATGTCAAATTCACTGGATATGTACTCTGTTCTTTAATTTCAAGCATTCTTGGAGGCTTAACCGTTTGTATTGACAGTTTTGATAAGAAGCAGTTCCTGCACTTAATTTTAAATTGTTCTTATTACTTCTGTTTATGAACAGAATTCATGTATAATCACTTTGTAACAACTTGGTCATACTTTGGCGTCTATCAAATAGAAATATGGGAATAATCATTAAAAATTATTATCAAATGTAATATCTCAAATGTTTTATCCTCATAGCTGTTGCCTAAAAGGAGATTAATTTCAAAGCTGTGAAAGGTGTTTTCTGACTGTATAAAAATAGATAAATTGAAGAGAGAGATCATAATTTTTGCTGATGTATTTAGTTTACTTATACATTGCTGTATATTCCTAATTTTTGAGTAACATCAGGAACAAATTGTGAACTGGGAATATTACCCTTTCTTTACTTCTTATCCAGCCTTGTCAATCATCTACATCAGTCAAAGATGTAAAGAATAAAATAATAATATAACAGCAACAACAACAACTGATAAAACCCCTAACATTCCCTTACTGGGGAACACATTGTTTCCACAGCTGAGTGTGGAAACTCAGTCTCAGATTTCCAAAAGTTGTATTTCATACAACTTTTTTTTTGTATATTTTTCCTTTGATGGAACACCAAATGGGAAAGTGTCTTTTGTTTTTACAAATGGAGCTTTGTAGACTCTTTGGTGTCTTCCAAAAAAAGAATACAATTTGGAAAAAAACTTCACTCAAAAAAAACCCCAAACTACCAGCTGCTTTTTCTTTTTCTTTTCTTTTTTTTTAAAGTATACATTACTCCTATGCAGTAATCTGTTACATTTTAATGATGATATGTCCTGAATAGCATTATGTTAAGATAAGCCTTAAGCAATGGAAAAAGCACTAATTTATTTTGTGAACTCGCATATTTGATTAGAAAATATTAATTAAAGACTCAAAAGATTCTTTTTTTTTTTTTTTTTTTACTTTGGGCTAGTAACTGAAAATTAAGATAAGCAGTTTTTCTCAGTGTCCTAAACTATTACAAATTATTGCCCTTCTCAAAAGAATGAAAGATCCCAAGTAACCAATATCTAAACAAATGTGAAATCTGTTATATCTGTTATGGCGAAGTAAGCTATCGGGAAAAAAATACTCCATTCAGTTCTAATAATTTTTGAAGCATTCACTTTTCATGGCATTGGAAATGCGTGGTGTTATTTGACACAACTAACACACATATAGCGGCAGTAGTCAGTTGACTGATTATTCTTACATTATATTTTCCAGATGGTTGAGTATGGTTACAAATATTTGAGAAGCCTGAGTATATTTGTTTAAAAATACTCTTTAGTCGTTACAGAAATCTCTTAACCTTCTCATGCGTCAAACAGGCTTTCCTCCTTCCATCACTTCTGTGCAACTAGGTACATCTATGACTATATGTTTCTATTAATAGTATGTTTTTTTCATAATTAGGAAATAAACCCAAGAACATTTTATTATTAAACTGAAGTGGAAAATACTTATTTGCATATTTTTTATTTGGTTCCACATGATGGACTACATAATATTACTCAAAATAATAATTTAGCAACTGACTTCTAAAAAAACAGCTAAACAAATACCATTTTCTCGTCTTATGATTTTAGAGACATAAAACTGTTTTACATTTCTTTATAATTTCATAATGTTATTTATTTATTGAACTACATACAATCTTCTGTGAAAGGTTTATATAACCTGTTGATACTGTTTCTGTGATTAGACTAAGAAATGCATTCTTGGACAAGAATATCTTAATGTCTCAAAATAATTCTGGTTCAGCTGTGCGTAAAGAAGTAAATATTTTTTCAAAAGAGGGGACTTTTAATCTGGGCATCTCACACCCATTGCCATAATGAACAAGCTCCTGCGTGATTATCTTGCAGCTGTGCTTTGTCCAGCTCTATGAATAGTACTTTATAGTTCATATTCCCTTACAGCCATGGTAGGATTAGTTTTACTAAGACTTAGGGAGTTTTGAATGTGCCTCCTCAGAGAAAATTAGCAAGCTACTAAAAAGGTATCAGAGTAGTAAAAGGTGTCATGGATCTGATTTTTTTGGAGATTTTAGGGATATTGATAGTGACTACATAAGGCATTTGGTCCAACTGTGTAATATATCATGGACTTAAAAACGCTGTGGATGCACATTCTTTGGTTTTTAACCCATTTCTGTGTCTAGAAGTTTGGCCCTTTGAAACAGAATTTCTTGGCTCAGGGGGCTAAATAAATAAATAGATAAATAAAATAATTAAAAAATAAAACAAAGAGATCTTGAAAACATAATAAATTGCTAACCATGGTTGACTATTTTGTTTTCTTTCTTATTTACATTGCAGATCCTGTGATCTGAATGTTGATTTACCTTCAACATATTACTTTGCAGGAAATGGTATGTAATTGGTATTCAAATCATTCTCTGTATACTGCTAGTAGTGGGTTTCTTCTAGAAGGGACAAATGTCTTAAGATTCATTAAAAAAAATCCAGCATGTTTTCTTGTATGTCATGTTTTTTTCTGAAAGAATTTAAATTTAAAAGAGTAAAATAAATTCCACATTTAATCAATAACAAGATGGTGTTTAGAAAATAAAGGATACTCTGTTAAAGTAAAAACAATGCACTCCATCACAATAATTTACATATATTATCGATCATTTGAGTACACTTCATTTGGTATTCTATGAGATGGCTTTGAATAGAACAGAGCAGAACAGAACAGAATGTCCTCCGCATTGTCATAATTTCATTCTTTTTTTTTTTTTTAATCTAATAGCATGGAAATCTTCAATATTGAAATCAGAACCATTTTTCCTTTTGTCATTGTGAGATGATTAAATATATAAAAGTTTAAAACGCTGTGTAATACTATCTGCAACTGCAGTACATGAATGATGGGATTTGGAAATGTGTGTTGCATGCATTTTTGGAGAGGGGTAATGTTAGAACTGCAAAAAAATGACTACTCTGTTGACTAGGCTTTGGCCTGAAGTTAAGATAACTGAAGAAACTGTTGAAAAAGACTGCTGAGGACAGGAAAAACTGCTGATTATATTTATGTTCAATAACAACGGAATAACAAGCTGACAAAAGTTGCAGGTAGCACCATGAGGGAGGGCTGGATCTCACAGGTCCGAAGAGGATTTATGTGAGAAACAGCTAAACTCCAGAGATAAATGGAGGGAGCACAGGAAGACCTTTGCAGAGTATGATCTTGCAGGGACAGCAATCAATGCCTGGGCAACTATTTCAGTAACATCGCAAAAGGCTGAGATTGCCTACGTAATGGTATGAGAATTGGTTGTGCCACCATTCAGAGGTGCCTTGCCAGCCTGGGGAAATGGGGAAGCAGGGATCTCAGAAAGTTCATCAAAGGGATTTGCCAAGTCCTGCAGCTGAGAAGGAAAAACTCCATGTGCCCATACATGCTGGGGGCTTGCCGGCTGTAAAACAGCTTTACAGAAGAGGACGTGGGAGTCCTGCTGCACACCAAGCTGAACATGAGCCAGTAGTGCATCCTTACAGCAAAAAACCCCAACAGCTACCTGGGTGGCATAAGGAAGAGAGTTGCCACGAGGTTGAAGGACGTGATCCTTCCCCTCTGCTCAATCCTGGTGAGACACATCTGGAGTGCTGGGTCCAGTGCTGGGGTCTCCAGTACAAGAAAGCATGAACATACAGAATTGACTCCAGCAAAAGGCAGCAAAGATGGTCAGGGGACTGGAGCATCTCTCATAGGAGGAGAGACTTGAGAAAGCTAGGACTGTTCAGCTTGGAGAGGAGAAGGCTAAGAGAAGATGTTACCAATTTGTTTAAATGCCTAACATGAGGGTCTAAAGAAGATGAAGCCAGACTCTGCTCAGTGGTGCTCAGTAACAAGACGAGTCAGTAGACACAAACTGAAATGCAGGAAATTCCAATTAAACATAAGAAAACATTTCTACCCTGAGGGTGGTCAAATACTGGAACAGGTTGCACAGAGAGGTTGTGGGGTCTCCGTCCTTGGAGATATTCCGAACATGATTGGATCAACCCTGAGCAACCTGCTCTAGCTGACTAGGTGGGACTGGAGGACCTCCAGAAGGACCTTCCAAACTTAACTATTCTATGGTCCTGTGACTTTATGAAATACCAAATTTGCATACAGGTGTAGCAAAACCTGTGACAAATAAGAGGAAACTCAATATGGGCTGGCTGTTTTTCTGGAAGGACAGAAAGATGAAGAAAAGCAGGTAAGCAAGCAGGAGGGCTGTCAGAGGGGCAAGGGCTGCAGGTTGAGTGGCTTGTGTTTCCAGGCTGCTCGGAGTCACCATCATAGCCCTGGCCACGTCACTGTGGCTGGGGCCAGGCAATAAACCAAACCCATCACTGTTGGTGCCTCACAGGAGAGGGGCCAGTGTGAGAACATGTGGAAGAATTTCTTGAAACAGAATTCTGCTAAGAGATGAGGAGAGAAGTGCTTATTTTCTAACATGGAGGAACTGAGACCCTCTTTGTGTTTCAGAGCTACACAGGAATGTATTGCAAGAAAACTTTCATTTATTTTAGGATTTTGGTTTAGGATTATCTGCAAACACTTATCCAAACAAGAAAAGTAGATCAGAACAGTAGAAGAAGCAGTGGGCTGTGTGGCATGTCCCACTATGCTTCTCGTGAGAGAGGATCCACCCGTAGCAGAACCATGGTACAGGAGAGTGGGAGCAGCAGCTGGATATGAATAAAATTTCCTAGATGAAAGCATCTGGGTTTTTTTAAACCCCCCCCCTTTTTTTTTTTTTTTTTTAATTCTCTATCTAGGAAGCCTCAAAGTCAAGATGAGTAGTGAATCCATCCTGAAGATGTGTTAATTAGGTCTTCAGGCTTTTTCCTTCTCTTTTAGTAGAGCTCTAGTCAACACTAAGAATGCAACACAGAACCAGCTGTAGAGTAGTTAGAAGAGAAAATTGATGCATACAAGAAGTCTGGACAGTCAGGAGGCCTTGCAAGGTCAGATTACCTAATTGTGAGTTGAACAACTTTTTGATCTCACTACTCTTGTATGAAGGGGTAAAGTCAAATAAAAAAACATAGATATTTTCCCAGTGTTTGTAAAATTGTGGATCCTTTAAAACTCCATTGCTTCAAGGACAACTGGGCTTTGGTGAGTTGATAGTTTAAGATTTAGGAAGCTTCTGGTCTATTGGGCTTATCCCTGAACTGTAATTATTGAGTCATGGGGTACATTAGGATGAGCTCTGGGGCTCTCTGGGTTGGCTGCACATATCATTTTGGCTTTTGTGGCTCTCTATTTTCATGGACTCAGGAGAAATTATTCAGCTAAGCAGAAGATTATTACTAAGAGACTGAATGAAGTCCTCAATTATTCAGATTCAGTTTAGGTGACTGGAAGCTTTATTTAGTATATTCATTCGTGGAGGTGAGATGGCTGTATTTGAAGCAGCCTTTTGTGTGTGCCTGTGTGTCTACCTACATCATTTACTGAAGATAAATGAAAGGAATTAAAAGAGTGGCTCAAAATGCCTATTGGTGTTGACAGATGTGAATTTTAAGCAAGGAGCAATGCTTTTGAAAATTAAGATATTAAAATAGATCAAACTGGGAAAAAGGCCACAGGAAAGCTAAGTAAATTTTCTTGTGACTGGATAGGCCCAATTAAAACCATCAGACTTCATTATAATTGTGCAGGCAAGGGTTACAGTTTCTCTATCTATACAGGGATACTACATATGTGAGTCAATTTTTTGCTATGTAGATGGAAACAACAATTCTATACAGGAAACTGGCTGACTCTGGAAAACATTAGCATTCAAGGCTCCTTTGGCATCAGAGGGCTTTGATTACCAAAACTGAATATAATATATGTAAATAATATACATATACACATACACATACAAATATATGTAATAGTATAGGCATAAATAATAATAGAAATATAAATATAACTGTCAGTGTATGTATAACTATTAAGACAGTTTGAATCTGAACTTTTTAGAATAGAAAAGGTTTTTTTAGCTGAAGAGTAGAGTAGGAAAAGAATTACAGCTTGCCTGGACTGTGATTTGTACAGAAAACTGTGGCTTTTATAGAAAGATACCTGTATTTTCAGACTTTCCAAATTAGTCACCTGGTTTCAGCAGAAGACTACCAAATCAGAAAGAGGATCAACTTTAAATCTCCATCCTGAGACTACCAACTTTCAATTTTATGAGAGAAAAGACAAAGCCTTGCAAGGTCTGTCTACGTCAATGCCTTTGCTCTTTGCTCAGCTAAGGCAAACTGACATCAGGGCCTCCAATGGGTTGTGTATATCTTCGGCAATCCGCCAAAACCTGGGACTGGGACACAGGTTTTCAAGGGATGCCATGGGAGCTGACATTTACTTAAGGAAGATGTTTAGTTTAGGTCTTGCATATGGCTGATATGACTAGATCCCAGAGATTAATGAAGACCTGAATAACTTCTACTTTATATTCTTTCTCCTGGAAGAGATCAAACAATTGATCTCTTTGAGGCTACATACACTGAGACCTTGTGAAAAATCCCAGTATACCTCAGCCATGTATATTATAAAAAGTAATTAGTAGACAACAATCATAGCAAAACTCAGTTATGCATAATCAGCCATATCAAGCTATTTTTGCACTCTTTTAGTATTTGGCAGAATTTTTCTTTCAATAGTGCTTCATGTTCCCTAAATCCAGCCACTAATTCTTATGACTGTCAAAAACCTCAGTAAGGTTTTACGAAGCAACATGGTAAGCTTTGCACTTTACTAGCTTCAAAGAAACAGTGGCTGTGTACAGCACTGGTGGGTGTTTTTCCACATAGTTGTGGTATAAAGGATTTGGCTGTATCTGTTTGTTTCAATGGATACATCTCTTCCTTTTTGGCCTATAAATTTCAAAGTCACTCTAATGTTGAATTCAGATGCAAGCTGTCTTTTAAAGTGATTGTGGTGGGCTGACCCTGGCTGGACACCAGGTGCCCACCAAAGCCGCTCTATCACTGCCCTCCTCAGCCAGACAGGGGAGAGAAAATATAACAAAAGGCTCATGGGTCGAGATAAGGACAGGGAGAGATCACTCAGCAATTACTGTCACTGGCAAAACAGACTCAACTTGGGGAAATTAGTTTCATTTATTAACAATCAAATCAGAGTAAGATAATGAGAAATAAAACCAAATCTTAAAACACCTTCCCCCCACCCCTCCCTTCTTCCTGGATTTAACTTCACTCCCAGTTCTCTCTACCTCCTCCCCTCCAGCGGCGCACGGGGATGGGGAATCGGGATTGCGGTCAGTTCGTCACACCTTGTCTCTGCCGCTCCTTCCTCCTCACACTCTTCCCCTGATCCACCATGGGGACCCTCCCACAGGAGACAGTCCTCCATGAACTTCTCCAGCGTGGGTCCCTTCCCCGGGCTGCAGTCCTTCAGGCACAGACTGCTCCAGCGTGGGTCCCCTGCAGGGTCACAAGTCCTGCCAGCAAACCTGCTCCAGTGTGGGCTTCCCACGAGGTCACAGCCTCCTTCAGGCACCCACCTGCTTTGGTGTGAGGTCCTCCATGGGCTGCAGGAGGATATCTGCTCCACCATGGACCTGCATGGGCTCCAGAGGGACAGCCTGCCTCACCATGGTCTTCCCCACAGGCTGCAGAGGAATCTCTGCTCCGGTGCCTGGAGCATCTCCTCCCCTCCTTCTTCACTGACCTGGGGGTCTGCAGGGTTGGTTCTCTCACATATTCTCTCTCCTCTCTCCAGCTGCAGGTTGCTGCGCAGGTTTTTTCCCCCTTCTTAAATCTGTTATTCCAGAGGAACTACCACCGTCGCTGATGGGCTCGGCCTCGGCCAGCGGTGGGTCTGTCTTGGAGCCGGCTGGCATTGGCTTTGTCAGATATGGGGGAAGCTTCTGGCATCTTCTCACAGAAGCCACCCTTGTAGCCCCTCTGCTGCCAAAAATCTTGCCACGCAAACCCAATACAGTGTTTGTGTGCGACAAGTTTATGCAATTTAACAGCAAATTTCATTCTTTATGACTGGTTTTGTGAAAACGATAGCTGCCATGGTGACATATCATACATGGTTTAGCTCTTTTGTTTTTAACCCTGCTAAATCCTTAAAATTACAGTTTTAAAGATGTCTGTATTTCCTCTTTTAGCGTATTGAAAATATTTCATCCAAGAGTTCATTTTCCCATTATTTAGTAAAAAAATTCTGAAGAGATCTGCTAAAGGGCGTTATCCAATGACAAGGAATAACTTTTATTTTTCCTATAAACGTTAAGCAAAAGTTGAAGATTTTATATCACCTTCACCCAATTGCTTTTGTCCCACATGTTCAGATTCTGCTAATAAGACAACGCATTTCTATTCTTGACACCCTTCTTCATTTAGAGCTGGAATTTACAGTAGTCAGTGAGAAGCAACATTTCACTTTAGGAGGAATATCTCTCCCCATTTCCACAGCTCAATTAGGCACTCATCTTTCATCAGATCAGCTCATAGACTCATAGCCCAGGCTTGGATCTGGGAGTCTGAAAAAGGCTATTGCCTGTCTCCTTTCATAGTTTCACTCCTTGTACATATCATCAGGATTACCAGTGAATATACAAAAAAAACCCATACTCTTTCAATTTGATTTTAGATAGATGAGAACTCAGTTGACTGATTTTTAAATGTTTTTCAGGTTCTGTAATTCTAGAAGGGATTAATATAGCTATAGGAATAAAGGGAATTCAGTTTTTTGTAAAAAAGAATCAGGGTCTATACAGCACTGCTCAGTGAAAAGTCTGAAGAGCTGGAAAATTGTGTAAGTTACGGGATTTTGATGCTTCAGAAATACCAAGATGATTACAAGCAAACATTCCAGTGCAGTGTTCAGCAGTGGATTGGCAGCCACAAAAGGAGTTGGACCGTCGGTAGATTCGTAGGAGTGGGGTTATCAGGAAGAAAAAAAGGGATATCTTTATGTAGACAGTGGAATTCTGACTTGGAATATTGGATGATCTTTGAATCTGATATGAAGTTCTTATTTGATAATAGGCAATTCACTTAAACCGGGCATTTTGCAGATAGCCACTAATTGCATTTTTCTTACTTTTTGGGTGCCTGTGTTGAGGCTCAAAAGCCTGATTTCTAGACATGCTGAATGCTCACATTTACAGCCCAGAGAAAGCAAGCTGTGCTGGAGTACATAAGGGGATATGCACTCTTAAATCCTATGGGAAATTAGCTACTAGTGGTCTTATTCTGAATACCTAGAACTGATGGAAGTATTTGGCTGCAATCCCTCTATGCATCAGTTTTCCACTTACAAAATGAGGATGGTAATTTCTCTTTATTTCACAGGATTCAAATGTTCATTTCAGTACAGCTGGGATTAAGGAAACACTTTAAGAATACACTGAGACTGTACAAAATACTGATTTTACATTTCAAACAATAAACCCCCCAAAAGTTTTACATTTCATTGTAAGTTAAACTAGAAATATCTGAAATTAAATGCCTTTTAGAAAGGGACTACCATATTCTGAAAAAGTTGAAACAGAATTTTTGTGTATTTTACTTTTTTTCCATTTATTTTCAGGGAAAACTATTCAGTTAATCTGGTGCATATTACAAAAAAAAAAAAAATTGGTTGAATAAAATTTTAAATGATAACTTTTCACTGATCTCTATATTAATATTGTAAAATAGAAAAGCCTTAGATGGAATTAGCATTTTTTATTTAAATCAAGGTTTAAGTAGACAATGGGGAATACTACTTTCAGCAACATTCCGAAACTGATAATAAAATAATAACATAAAATAATGAAATATTAATGGCCTGTCTATTTCTTGAACTTTGTCAGATTTGTTCACTGTATAAGGAAGGAAACCTGAAAACCAGCTTTAGCCTTCCTTAAATAAGCTCATTTATGTGTTCATTATATTTTTAATATAGGATATAAGTGTGTTTGTGTCTATTTGTGTGATTACAGTAATTCATAAGAAAGGATTAAGTGACTAAAAAAAAAAGTTTTAAAAGTGGCCGAGTCACTCATTGATGAAATGATACTAAAACTGTGTTTTATCCCCCCCTGTATGCTTTATAATCTTTCTAGCCCCTATTTTAGGTTTAGTGTATTTTACTAGGACTGTATGTTTCTTACAGCATTTTTCCTACTGTGAATTTACATAAAATGCACTTGCATTTAAAGAAAACCTTTTCAGGTCATTTTGCTTTGTTTATAAATCAATTTTCATTGACCAGTTTCTGGCATTTCAGTTATTTCTCTGCATGAATGCAAATCAGACGTCAGTGTCTTTTGAATGCTCCTTGTGAGTGGAACAGATATGGTAAATTTATAAGAAATTAAACTAAGGGTTTTTACAGATAAGGACTAGAGCTGCTTACAAAGCACAAACTATTTATGGTATTCTATAGCATGTAATAGTTATTTTATATAGGTTTATAATGGAGTTGTAGAATTCTATACCCTGATATTTAATGTGTAGGAAAAGTCCCTAGTGGTAATAGGACACTAAGAAAGTTTTCCACAAAGACTGTATTTTTTTTTTTTTTTTTTTAAAGCAACCAAATCATTCATTCAATATGTTAATTTTAGGGAGAAGTATTTTCCTGGTATAGCTAAGATTGCAAGGTAAGGGAAGTAATTTTTTTTCTTCCCTGTGCCTTGCAAGGATAAATAAACACTGGAACAATTCATATTTTACACTGTCATATAAAACTAGGTTAACTTGATATGGAGCTTATTATGGTGAGATGAAGGGATTCTATTTAGTTACTTTCCTAGTAAATTCAATGAGCTCCTTGCAGGTGTTTATTTTTAAGCTAACTGGGTCCAAGGATTTCTGTAAACTAAAAATAGCTCTCTGCAGCATAGCCTTCAGATATCCAACTTCTAAATTCATTTCTACTGTCTTTCTTTGTGCTGAAAGACACAATTAGAATTCCTGTGCAGTAAAATACTTCTCAGTATGCCTGATAGAGAAAGTATCAGCCCCCATCTATTTCAGTCACAAAACCATAAATAAATAACTAGGCCCTGTATTTGCATATGTTTGTAGATACTCAATTTGACTTTTAGATACCTTGGCCGAGATGTTCAATATTAATAGATACTCGATTCAAAGATTAAGCTTTGAGCTGCAGAAAACACCATCTTATGGAAAGTAATTTCTTGAAGCATTTTATAAACAAGGTGTCAAATAAACTTACAGACCATCTAATATCCTGAATTTACTTACTTTCCAATCCTGAAAGAACACATTTATTCCTATTCAAAAGGAATAGCCTGTAGTTCATCATACCAGGAATGGTGCTTGCAAATACAATGAAATGAACAGGGTCACAGTTTCAACTCCCCTTAAACCTCTTTTTTTTTCCCAGGCTGCTCAGGCAAAAGGAAGGTATACTTCCCTTGCCATTCCCTGATTTCCACAGGGAATTGATGGCTAGATAGTGCAAACCCCTAAGCTCCTTTTCTCTGTTCTGGAAAGAAATTTCCTTCTGGGGCCTAAAGATACTGCGAACGGCAGCAGGGGAGACTGCTATTATCCATTGTAGACCCTTTAGGGAAAATTAAAGCCACACAATAAAATAGCAAGGCTCCTTCTTTCACAACCCTCAAAGAGAGCTATTTTGGAATACCTTCTTATTTTTTTTCTGGTAAAGCAATGTGGCTGTACTGAAGAGAAGTAATATATTCCTTTGTTATTGAAGCCACATGCCTTTTAGTTACCCACCTGATGTATGAACAATCAACAGAATTATTTCCCAAACAATTCGGAAGGTGAGTTAATAGCTTCTTTTTTCTTCAAGGTATGTGTTGTGCTGCAGAGCTACAGGGATATATTATAATGGTTCCTGTAAGCCCATCTTTCCTTAAAGGCAGTGTTAAATAACTTCGTATTCCACTTAAAAAGTTATTAAGGTTGTAATGAGAAGTAGTGTCACACTAGCTTAAGTGGATCCTGATACTAAAAAAAAATAAAAATTAAAAAAATCATTCTATATTTCTACATCATTTTGTTTATTAACTCTTTTTCTTTCCCTTCCTCCTCCCCAAAAAATACATAAGAATGTTCAGCAAAAAGAGTACATACTTTTATATACGAAACTTAATGGAGTTTGTGTCTTCTTAGCCCAATTTCATGCCCTTGAATACCTTGGAGAATGAATTGATGAATATACTTAAATGGCTAACTCTTCATTAGGTCTGTCAGTTCCTGAAAGAAGCATCTACAGTGTATAAACTGGTGTGACTAGAGAGATTTCCAATTCACCTTGGATATGTCCTCTTATGTTGATAGTTACATGAATAGCCAACAACGCTTTTATGTGGATGATATATGACTTACATATAAAACTGTGCCAGCTATGTATCTTATACCTACTATAAATGAAATATTAGGCAAGTCTTCAAGATGTTGCCCTTTTTTTCACTTGAACTTTCATAAAACTATTTTACTGACAACTGAAAGTGCAGTCACACTCTAAATGCAAACTTGCATTTATCATAGAAACAGGTTTTATCGGCTCAAGGTCATATTAAGGGTTACTCATTTTTCTTTTATCACATTCCAGAGTGTATGAGTGCTTATATGATGAAATGTGAATGAAGAATTATCTTTGGAACTAAACCAGTAGCAGTTATTATATAACACAATTTTTATCCAAAATTGGACCCATTTTCATGTATATTACGATATGAGGATGTGATCATGAAATTTCTCCCTACTGTCAAAATTTGATTTTTTTGTCAGAGTGGTGCTTCTCCTCAAAATCTTCTTAGTGTGAATAAAATGCAATTCAATACTTTCCTATTTCATCTTTCCAAAAAAAAAAATTAGTCTAAAATTTCACAGAACTGTAACACCTCAGGCGTGTAAAGTTGTTAAACTAAATGTTAACGTTTCCTGAAACTTCTTCACAACTCTAATTATCATTTGTCTCCATGAGGATAGGCAGTCATCTCAAAAATCCATTTTAAACCAATTTCTAAAACCACGGAAGTATTGCAATGTTATCATGTAAGACATTCTTTTAAGACAAAGCCCTCAAACCTTTTTTACAGTGTTAAGCTTGGCTCAGTAGAAGTTCCATGTGGTGGACTAGAATTACTTAAATGAGAAAAAAAACTGCATTAGGAAAGCAATTAGAGGAAGTCACCTCTCCTGAGAAGCAGCAGCATGCACCGTGAAGTATGGCATCTATGTGAAGCCTTTTGAAATATGAACAATGAGTGGGGCACCATATGCTTCAGAACCTGTCCACTTTGTAGTCAATTGAAGAATAATGTTCTCTACATCAGCAAAAATCAGTGAATGAAAAGATAAATGCATTGCGAAAAGAATCCTCTATGGAGGATTTTCCTGAAGACGGAAAAATTCTAGGTATTTCACAAAATACTGCACTACTAAGACTGATTTTAACTGTAAGTTGTTTAGCGTGTCAGGACTGGGTGGCAGAGGGAAAGCTTGAGATAGGCAAACAAATAAGTAATCAGACTTTTGCTACTATTCACCAGGTTAAGATCATCATCCTAAATTAAGTATAATACAATTTATAGTCTTAGAAATAAGGCATATGTACAGACTGCTCCTGCATCTTGTTGTTGAAACGTTGCTTCTATTTGTCCCTAGTGGAGTGGACCTGCAAAGTATAACGTACTTTTTTGGATAAAAATAAATGAACAAAGAATAGGTAATATTCACCTCACTAATCTGATAATGCATTTTCCAAATGCTCAGGGAATTGCTTAGCCTCAGGCCGTAATAGTTTCCTAACAAAACCAGAAAGGACAATTTTCTGTTTGAAAATATGTCAGCAGTTCAGTAAATGATCTTATTCTTTTCAAGTCAGACTCTTAGGCTGAGTTTCATGTGGTTAAATAGGTTTCCTTTTCACTCATAGCTGGTAAAGTGAGTTGGTTTCCTTTTCTTTTCTTCTTCTACTTTTTTTATTTCAGGGACATAATAAAATAAACTAAAAAAGATGGCTTTTCATTTAAAATACCTACCTTGAAAAAAAGGCTATCTGATTTTTTATACATCAAATTCACAGTGTTTTTCTTATGTTTTACAAGAGGACTTCGTGTTGCTTGAACTTATTTCTATTTTATGTCTTTTCATCATATATTAACATAGACCAGAAAGAAAATGGCAAGCCAGAAAATATGTTCCTGTCACAAGCAGAAAAACTCATTGTGATTTAAAGGCTACCTGAACCTTCAATTGGTAATTACAGAAAAAGACTGACATATCTGACCATTATTAAAAAACAAAACAAAACAAAACTGGCTTAAATTTTGCACTACCATGTTCTGGATGTTGAATGACCTTTAAACATAGCTGAGTTTTGGAAGGAAGTAATTGCCACCAGAAAAACATCCAAGAAACCCCCTAGAAAAGGGTCAGGTGCTGGAGGTGTATGAGAAGGTCAATGACGCAGTTTTTTGCAACCTGCAAGGACAGTCACACACACTGGGACAAACTCTCCAGCTTGATTTACATGGACTTTGTCAGAATCAGTAAGATACAAACACAGGTTTGAGCTGTCAATGGTGGTAACTGACAAAATCTCAGACAATTAAACTGCAAAGCTCTAGCAAAGCCCCTGGTGATTTTTATTTTTATAAATTATTGACAATATTCAAATGGTTTCTTGAAATGAAACTTCTACTTGCTTCATTGATACAAGTTAGAGCACTTCACTTTTAGTGAGATGCAAACCACATTTTTCTTTCTTTTTTAGAAACTGAATCAGCATACATTTATCTTTGAATGTCTTTATTCCTTTCTCTTTTTCTTTTTTTTCCCAGTTAGCTGTATTTCTTTTGCTAAAAGTGCTTAAGAATTACTGTTTTATTGTCCAGAGTCTGACTTCTTTTGACATGCTTAAGATTTTGCAGTGAAAATCAATGTATATCTTCCTGAGAAACACACATATTTCTTCTGATAATATTGCATCCCTGTAATGGAGAGTTTGAGAGATGACTCTTTTTTTGTAATATCTCCTCTGCTTTATCTTTCCCGAAATTAGAGTAAGGACAGCACCAATTTAATCTTCCAAGTTCTTTAGCATGAGATGTTTATCTTGAAACAGCCTTTGACTATGCTCAAGCTCAGTCACATCCAGTCATCAGCTTTTATGAAACATCCCGGCTTCAACACATCTGACATGGACCTTGATTTCCCAGGTGATGCCCAAGACACTACAAGATTTCAAATCAACAGCAAACACGCTGCAACAGCATGTGAAAAAGAAAGCTAGCTCCCTTGCCAAAGACTCATGAATACTTCAGAGAACAGAAAGTGCAGGTTGTTATTATTTTTTCCTAGAGAATCTCAAGCATAATTCTTTTAATAAAATGTGAGTTTGGAAAAGAAATTTTTCTCATTCCACAATAACATAGGAAAATATAAACAATTTCCACAAGGGTGGATAAGCCCATTGCAATGCACTGGGCTATAATGAAGCAGCTTCATTTTTAATTCATCAGATACCTTCATCCAAGCAAATCTTCTTTTAGTAAATTCAGTAAATATGCTGATTCATATTCAGTGCAGGAGTAATTCGTAGTTTAATATTAATTCATACAGTTTGTACTCATCAACAATGTTGGAATACATTTACCAGAGATGCCCCTGAAAATAAAGATAAGCTTGTTGTACAACTTTGCAGGCACACAGGTTACCTTTCTGGAGACTGCACTCTCTCAGTCAGTTGCGTATTTTCTGAGGGGAGAAAGATGAAAGGGGGATATGTTCCCTGTGTTTCCCTTTATGTAAAGATTGCCTTCAATGTTGTTCAATAAGCATCATCAGAATTTTCCTTTGCAAGATTTATTTGGCTTTATAATCTAGCCTGTGTAAGTGAGGGATGGCTTTCCCATAAGAATTGGCTATGTCTGCACTTGCAAACACATACAAGTAGGCAGCTTGCAAAGCAAGGTACAGCAGGCCCTTGTATTTTTAATGTCTCGGTGCACAAATCCATGCTGGAGTGTTTTACTTTGAATGAAAAATGAGTGACGGAAATCTATCCTCAGCTTGAAACAGCAATGAAGAATTTTAATTCTTCATGTTCTTAGGTAACCTAACATAATACTAGATTATTCTAGTCTCTCTTACTCCCACTTCCCTCCTCAGTTACTGGAAACTTTTTTGCAAAATATAAGAAAAATACATTAAACTAAAAATTCAACCCCATGTAAATGTTTCAGGTAAAAAAATAATAATAAAGGAACCATTAAGAAAATGAAATTGTTATCAAAACTCTCCAAAATGCTTAAATCTGATTTTAAATTCCAAAACACAATGTCCTGGATTAGATTCACAGACTAAAGCTGAGCCAAAGCATATCCCCATAGTCTGAAAGTTTGTGCTCCACTTCATTCTTAGTTTTCACCTACAAAACTCTAACTCTGCCAAAGAGTCTGCTGCAGAGAATATATACGGCTTTTTTCATCTATGAAAGTATTGCTAAGTAGCTATTCCTAATTTTATTTGTAGCGACTGTTTGATGAAAACATTATTAATTTAAGTATGGATCCAAGCTGACTATGAAGAAAATAGTCCTAGAAGTGCTGAAGAGCTGGGCAATAAAATATAGATGAAATTCAACACAAAAAATGTAAAAGTAATGCACACAAGATAAAATAATCTTAATTTTATGCACATGTAATGGTTCCTAACCTGACAATTACTATTCATGAATGATATCATGAAGTTATTAAAGAAAATTCTATGAAAAAACATCAGCTTGTCATTTAAATGTTCAAAAAAAAGGCAGAGGGAAGAAATGAATGACAGAAACTGTTAAAGAAACTAGCAGAAATATTGAAACAACATTCAGAAACTATATGTTGTGGCCTCAATGTGAATACTTTGGTTCTCATCCCCTGTGTCACAATGGGTATAACACAACTGGGCCAGGTATATAGAGGAAGAGGTAGAACAATCAAAGGTAGAGCCACTGTAAGGGAATAACTAAATGGAAAAACATTCTTCAGCAGTCAGAGAGAGAGAAGATATGATAAACGTCAGATCATGTGTGTCATGAAGAAACTGAGCACTCACGATCGTTCATTATCTCCTCAAATACAGGATTCTTCAAAGACATTGGCAGGCTGCAGATTCAAAAGAGGAACCCCTTCACACAACACAGAGTTAAACTGTGAATTGCATGCCGAAGTCATTACAGACTTCTTGGAATCCGTATTTTTGGTGTTCAAAAAGCTGCTAACTGCACAATATAGAATATCAATCCACCCAGGGATATTGGATGGAAGTATCAATACAAATACAAATATTGTTGGCTCAAGAGGTCCCAGAGCAGAACCTTGCTGTAGGCTTGGTAATAACCCGAAAAATAAATGTTGGTTTTGGTTCCACACCCCCCTATATTCTTTCTTAGGTCTTAACTACTGGACAATGTTTTTGTAATGACATTGTTGGGCTACATTAATCTTCTGTCTAAAGCAGTACAGCCATTCTTACATCTCACAAAAATTAAAATCAAGCTTACTTGATTTTTTTGGTTTGCATTTGACAGAAAAAAATGAACTGCATGCTTGCAATCTGCCTAATTTTATAAGTGAGTTTTCTTCAGAGGTTGCTTAAGGGGAAAATGTGAATAAAAGATAAATAATATAATCTTCCTAACATGCCTTCCATTCAAATCTTCTGCTATAAACTGTAGAAAGCAGTTTATGAAACATGCTAGATTAATTTGTTAAGCTTTGGTTTTGCTTGTCTGTATAGAGCACCTGGAAAAGTACAGAAGTGAAAAAGGTAATTTGATCCTCAGAGTTTAGGGGGTTTTGTCAATCATAGATGTATTGAGCTGTAGTAGGAGCAAAGAACTTGGTAGATTGTTTGTTCTGGTCTGCAAATATCTGCTCTGTTCTATTGGAAAACCAGGGCATTTCCCCAGGCTTTTAAAAATAGTTTATTTTTCACACGGAAAGATAAAAAAATGGAAGTACAGGTATGTACTATAATCCATCTACGATGTCTGTAGAGATTCCTGAAATTAACATTAGACCTAGAGCTTTCTCAATTTTTCACTTTTTTCTAGTATTCTCATTTAATCAATTTTAAATTATATTCATTACATTTTAAAAATATTTTAGTTATACATGTAATTAAGAAATTTAGTATTTTAAATCATGGTAACATAAATAACAGCATAAGTGGTATTCCTAAGCAATTCTAATTTATGCACATCTTGAAATACTGAATTATATTATTTCATTATCTCTTTGCTGAACAGTAATGTATGACCTGAGACCAGTAGGAAAGTTTCTGGAGGATGTAATTTGGGCATCAGTCTAGAAGTAATTTGCTTTATTTTCATGTATTTAATGCAAGTAACAGATAGAAAAAAAAAATCCTTCTTTCAAGAATTCTAAAATATATCCATCAATAACCTAGTCCACTTGACAATGCAGACAAGGTCATGAATGATGTATTTAATTCAGTCTTGCTAAACGGTTGATGCTCTTGTAGGTCCAAAATGGCCCAAACAACAACAGGGCTCTGAGGGCACCACCAGGCCTTACTGTCCCTGTCCAGTCCCTTCAGGGCTTTTCCCCAGCCCTGCTCATGGCCCAGGACCCCATTTCAGCCCAGTCTGGGGCCACCAATCCCTGCCCCGGCAATGTTGCAGGAGTGCTGGTCTCCAGCCCTCTCTCCTTTTGCCCCTGGCCGGCGCCAAGCCCTGGCTCATCACTTGCCATGCCTGGGGCCATCGATGATCCTGTTACCAGCACCCAGCCCTGCCTGGTTGTTGGTTTTATTTTTTAAGGCATAGTATTTATTGTCTTTTTTTAAGGCATATTAGCCAAGGATGTTATCAGTTTGCCATTTGTGAGGAGCATACACCACTCACTTCTGTTTCAAACTGAGTTGCTTGATACATCCTCCATGAAAGAAATGAAAAAAAGGTATAAGTAGCAGCATTTGCTTAGGAAAATAGGACTTTATTTCAGGAAAGGAAAATTGAAGGAAAGAATGTTATGCGAACAAGCCTGAATAATTGAAATCACAATCATAGAGTTTTACAAACTTAGAAGGGTGTCTTAGTTTCAGGGTGAACAGGTCAAACAAAAATAAGTGAGGATTGACAATTCTAGCCATACTTACTGACAGACTGTAGAGAGCATTAGATATAGCTCTTAATCTATAGTATTATAAGCAGTTGTGCCCAAGCTCATGATAACATTGTAAAGCTGTAGCTAAGGCACACATAATATCCAAAAATACAGAAGCATGAGAGTGTGAAATAAGCAGAAGATTAATATGATGCGAGGAACAGATACAATGAGACTCCAATTGTAAACCTGTGTCTAGGTCTAGGGAAACAATTCAGAAAGCACACTGAAACCTGGATTGAGCTCTGAAAAGAGCTACAAGAATGACTTTCACCTTTAGAGAACTCAATCTTCAGAAGCTCAGTGTGTGAAATTTATGCAAGAAAAGACTGTAACATACCTACATCATGTCTTCTAGGTATCTGGAGGAGGAAAAAAGACATCAGAGAGCTCTAATCTCAATGTCTACCAGTGGTGAAAAGCCAAACCAAACAAAAACAACCTGACCATTGATACTGCACACCTTTATTTTCTTTTGACAGTGACAGCACTGTAGAACTTACCTGAAGATGTGACAGGATTCAAGTCAAGAGTAGATATTTCTCACATTACCTTCGACAGCTTGTTGCAGAAGTTACAAGCTGAGGTTCTGTGGAACAGTTACAGAGATGACGGTCAGGTAGCTGAAGACAGCAGTGGCTTTCATACTGCAAAGGCTAAGCGTCTATAAACCCTCTGTAGCTGACACTACAAGCAATTTAGGAAGCAGAAGTTTACTTTTGTTGAGAATTTAAGTTAAGAGAAAAAAAGGTTGCTGTATGAAAGCAGTTTAATTCAACAAAGATATATAATCACTTTTGTAAATGCAACTTTATAGATATTATTATTTAAGGGCATTGATATTCACTTAAGTTTGAGGTGCCTCTTCCTTCAATTCCCTGTGTAAAATATGATACAATTTCATAACATAATTCAATAGCTGATTAATTAAGTAGCTGCAAACCTAGACAGGATATACCACATTGTTCCTGATGTAAATACAAAACTTAAAAAAAAAAATATTAAGAAAAGCATGTCAGAACCGTTTGCTCTATTTGTCTGCATTTAGTGCAAGGCAAAACAATACAGTGTATTACAGAGAAAACTATACAGTGACACAAAAATGTATAAAGCTCTACTGTGATTAATGTACAGGACAAACCTGTTCAGTTCAGTTCCAATGGATGTCCCGGAAAGGCAAATTTTTCTATTAGTTTTGAAATCTATATTTAGAAGTGTTCTTTCAAAAACAGCTGATTCAAAAAAAAAACTGAGCAACTTTGGTGTAGACCTCGTATTTCCCTCTGTCTATGTGATATATTTTTTGGTTCAGACTGAAACTTGTTAGACACATTAGAAATACTAACCTCATAAATGTATCTTCAGTAAAACCTGGTCTGTCAAGCTAGATAAAAGAAATGAAGGCATGACTTACGAAGAAAGACTGAATTACATAATTGGGGGGGGGGGGTGTTTTGGGTTCTTGGTTTGGAAAATAGAAGGTTTTCCTGAGAGATAATCTCCAGATACAAAGAAGACAGTGTTCAAAATGTAATCAAAAGGCATATTTCAAAATCGCTGATAAATGTGGGTTTAGTTTAGATATTTTCTGCAAAATAATTTAATTGTGAAAATGTCATTCATCATATGGAAATTCCAGATTAAGTTCTTTCTTTTCTGTCAATAGACTATAGTCTGTATTAGGCACCTTTCAGGTGAATACTGTAATAACTGTGCCATGGTATGTTTAGAGAAGGTTTACTCCCAAGCAGTACAGTAAAATCTGTTTCATTTTGCTATAAAAGTAGAAAGACATTGTTTTAGAATGAGTCTAAGCACAATTCTGCAATTTAAGCATTAGAGTATTCACTGAGGGGTGTCATAACTTCACAATCATGTTACAATGATTACTTAATATTACATAGTGAATTAAATCAGATGAGGGAGTCACTCTTTCTTTCTGGACCGATGAATATTTAATTAAGCTGTGCAAAGAGGAAAGAATTTTAAACAGGGAGACTGGGAGGTGCACAATTCCTGAGAAATTATGTCTACTATTTCCTTGAAATGTATCTTCACTCTCAGAAGAGAATTGAATACAAATCTTCCGTAACTTGAGTTAATGCTTTAACCACATGGAGCTGTGTTAAGGGAAAACTGGTAGCAAGAGTATCAGATGCACTGTGCCTTACAGTAGATATGCCCTGGGAATGCTCAGCAGCTCCCCTATCTACAGATGGGAGAGGGAATATATCTACCCAACAGGTAAAGGTAGGCCTTTTGTACGCGGGAAAGAGTCAAGCTATTCAGCACTGTGTATGGTCATGACTCAGGCAACATGCAACCTTACCAGTACTAGCATCCAGATACTAGGCACTTCAAACACCCTAAAGGTTTGTGTGCAGCTAAAATTGCATTTTAAGGATCTACACGTTGGGTTTATGAATTTACAGGTTCAACTAACTAGGTTATAAGTCCAGAAATCTTCTAGATTCTATTTTCTAATATACATACTTGTTTCCAAAAATATAAAGTAACCCCTGAAGCCTGAAACAGAAGGAAATTTCCAGGCAACATTTTTTTTTTTCCTTTGTAACATCTGAAGTTATCTTGAATTCATGTCTTGCAGCTGCAACCCTGACAGACTTCAAAGAATGCATGAATGGGCAAAGTTGCAGAAACTAAGACCTGTATACTCACCAGGGGTTTTACTGTACATGGATATGTTGTTCAGGAAGCAATGTTCTCAAAGTTTTCTTAGCCCCTTGAGAGTCTGTAAAAATGTTATTATGAGATGTCTGACCTAACTTGTCTTAGGAGGCTACGTATTTAAAACCAAACAAACTTTGATTTTACTGAGTGTGGAACTATTCGACAGCACACAGGATTTTATTTTTTTTAGCTAGGAAACATATTGACATAAAAGTAATAAAATCAATATTTTTCCATGCCAGTAAGAATGTTAGATTCCACAGGAAGAGAGGGGGTGAATGAGAAGGTATTTACTGTCTTATAAGGAGGGGGTCAAAGCTGAGAAAAGAACTCCAAAGATAGAAATTACACATGAATCACAGGATCACAGAAAGGTTGAGGTTGGAAGGGACCTCTGGAGATCATCTGGTCCAACCCCGCTACTCAAGCAGGGGCACTTAGAGCCAGTTGCCCAGGACCACGTCCAGATGGCTTTTGAATATCTCCAAGGAGAGAGACTCCACAACACCTCTGGGCTATCTGTGCCAGGGCTTGGTCACTGTCACAATAAAAAGTGGTTACCTGATGTTCAGAGGGAACCTCCTGTGTTTAAGGTTGTACTCATTGCCTCTTGTCCTGTCACTGGACATCACTGAAAAAAGCCTGGCTCCAGCCTCTTTACATCCTACCTTCAGATCCTACCTTCTTTACATCCTACCTAGTTTCTCCAGACTGAACAGTCCCAGCTTTCCTCATAGGAGAGATGCTCCGGTCCCTTCATCCCACAAAGCATCTTTGTGGGCCTTTGTTGGAATCTCTCCTGTATGTCCATGTCTCTCTTGTACTGAGCAACCTGGAACTAGACACAGTAGTCCACACACAACGTATAGTTGTAATTTGCCTGTTCTCTCTGTGTCCTCTGATTATTACTAAAGTTTTCATTACATCTAGGAACAGTGAAAAGAGTGGATCCTTTACTAGTTAACATCCAAACACAGCTGCATCCACTGCAGTCCTCCAAGCCACAGGATCACAAGAGGAAAGCTTTCCACCTAAGCCAGTCACTGGCAGTCTATGCCATGTCTCTGCCACGAGAAATACAATGGTCATTTTGAAACAGCAATCTTGTGTTTCAGGAAGTTTAGTCATTGGTGGTTTTAGTACTGCTTTGCCTTGGTCTGCATTTTGTTTTGCATATGACTAATTAATGTGGTATTATAAAAGACTAAAATAAAGCAAGTATTTTCCTATGGTATTCTGATACGCATCATCAGGTCATATACAATGGAAAGGGAAAATCTGTCATTTACAGTAAAGTTTTATTAAGTAGAGTTTCATAAAAAGATAGGTTCCCTTTCAGAATTTTGGGTAATTACCTGAATGAATGGTTGAATGGTTGAAATATCACCCATGTTGTTTTTTGTCAGCATGCTTTTTGGACTATGAATGTCTCAGGGACATAATACTAGCGCTTACAATGTATCATTATATACTTAAACATTCCCATTTAAGAAAAAAAGAGAAAGTCTTATTCAACATTGTCATATACCTAGCTTGGCAAACACACAGAATTTGTTTCAAATGTATCTGAATTAATATTTGTATATGTATAGTGTAGAGGATCTAATCCAAAGCTCATCAAAATTGTTCAGACAAGGGCTACTAGTCTTTTCAAAGGTATTTGTACCAAAACCAGAATGTACATGCACAAAACTGTTGCTTAGCCTCCGTAAGATTTCTCAAGTGGAGTCAAATGGTTTTGAAAGAATCAGATGATGTAAAGTTTATGGCCACATTTCAGAAATCTGGTCTCTAATAGCCATAAAATAGCAAAGTCTAATAGCTGACCAAAATACATTTTATTTTTATAGATTTTTTTTAGGTTAACAAAAACCTATTAGGATACAATATCCTCTTAACTCTACAGGCATAGTGACTGATTTTCTTAATATTTTATATTATTAGCTTGAAGCATCACTGATTGAATTGAAAATGATTCAGCCAAATTTGTTTAGAAAGACATAAAAGTAGGGCTTATATGGCCCTTTATAATACCAAGAGAAACACAAGCATTTATTACTTTGAGAGATAATGCTGAACATTACTGATTGCTACTGTCAGAGGACAATTGACTTAATGGAAAATTCTAGTTGAAATAACAGATTACTATATGACTTAAATATTTACAAAGATTGATTACATTCTTACAGCTGAATCATATTGCAGATATCACTGCTTAATCATGAAAAAGCACTTGTAAAAACAGCCATTCAGGTCTGCTAGGTAAATAGATTGTACATCAGTTCCAAAAGTGACTACTTTCAAGCCTTTTGAAAACCATATTTTAGGGGAAGATTTCTTCTTCCTAATTAGTGCATAGAAAAACAACAACAATGTGCACAGCATCTATCAACTCATCCAGTGCCTGATGAATTATCAATGCATAAACTTTACAATAACAAAATATAATACTTACATTTTTCCAAGGGGAGTACTTGCAGTGTTCATTCCATTAAATTGAGATAATATATGAAAATGGAGAGCTGCGTTTTTCAGTAAAGTACTGAGAAAGAGTATGGATGAGAATTTATGACAACATTATTTGCAAAGTGCTAACCTATATATAATTCCTATATATCATATATAGTAGAATGTGTTTTGAGTTAAATTTTCATCTGTATGTACCACATCCTTCTACCTTGTCCAAATAATCTGAATTCAAGGGTAGCATGGTATGCTACACCAGAATTCCTGAAAATATTTTAAAAAAAAAAAAACAAAAAGGGAAGATTTGGTGTTTTGCTCTGCTCTACTGTTACATATGAGTGGAACATTTGTATGCTATGTTTATACTTAGCAATCTCTGTCTTTGTAATCTTTATTTGATTAATGTTTCTTAAATGACTAGCCTTCTTTCACATGCATACTCAGACTCAGTGGATATGAAAAGTAGCATTATTATGCTATCATTTGGGATATCAGGTTAAGGGCACTATCCTGTATCAGTCTAACGCATGGGTGATTTTTCAACTTAAGAAACTTTGTTATTTTTCAGCTGTTTGTCAACTCAGTTGTCAAAAGAATTAGTTATGGTATTTTTGATATGTATTAATTAATAATGACAACAATAGTAAGAATAATGCTACCATATTATTAGATTTATTGTGACAGTATCACAGATAGTTATTGTTTTGCATGAACTGGCAAACTTCTTTCTTGAATTTGAACCTTAGAGGTCATAATAAGAAAACATATCTAAACCCCAGCTTTTTAGACTGTGAATTTTTGCAGAAATGGCCTAAAGGTTGAGGACCCCCATCCAGGGTTCATATCGAAACCCAAGTTATTACTATACGTAATGTAAGAATTAACTGAGTGGCATACATAGCCATTGACTGAACAATGTCACTTCCACATATATTTCAAGAGCTGACACAGCTCATATGGAACTTGGGTTTAGCTCACTTTTCAGCATCACCCTTTCTTTTAGAACTTCGTTCTAACATTTTAGGTCTATCTTTGGTCTTAAGTTCAAGTTCTTCCCCTGGTCAGCTTGTACTTTAGTGATGGTCAGGGGGCACATGTACTGTCATCTTCATCATCGGCACTAATAAAATGGTATTATTGTTGTGGTTTATAAAATAAAAGAAGTTTAAATAGAATTTCTGTGGAAAGTTTGTAGCAAAGAATGAGTTTGTGAAAGAGGATAAATAACTCCATAAAAAAATTCCACAATGCAAAATCTCGAGTCTGATGATAATGCTAAAATAATTTCAAGAAAAAATAAACTTGAACAGAGTATAAAACAATACAGCTACTTGTTGTGAAAGCAGGGTATAAAGGAGGTCCTTCCACTGTACAAAGTACAGTAAAACAGAGCTGGCAAATCAGCAGACAAAAAACCCCTATTTTCCTTGGAAAACTAAAGTAGTAATTTTGATAATATAGCTGATAATTATAACATAGATTCTGAATAAAATAGGTGTTCCCCCAAATTAAAGATTGAAAATGAAAGAAAGAAAGAGTAAAATTTATTTAAGACTTTAAAAAAATATTTCTTCACTCCTGTATTCAGCAAAAATAATCCCACTGAAATTGGCTGTGTGGGTTCATACAGAGTCATCCACAGCTATTTAAAATATGTGGAGGACTACCTAATGAATATAGGGACACAGAGATGTTCTGGATGCCTTCAACACTCAAATTGCAACCAAGATGGGATTTTGGCAGACTGTAATTTTTTTTTTTTTTTTTAAGTTTAACAAAGGTGAGAAAAGCTTTTTTTTGTCTAAGGTCACTTATGATGTTAAGGTAAAAAACTTTTGTTTGTTTTTTTTTTTAATTTTACCTCACAATTTTAAAAATATTTATGTGCTTTATTATTAAGAAAATAAAATAAATGCAATTAAATCTGCTTCAGTCTCATATTTAAATGATTAAGCTGTTGTTCTTTCAAAAAGCCTGTATAATTTTAAAATTCACGGTTATAAATTTCATTCATTGTTATTTTTCTGAGAGACATTAGAATAAAATGGATAATTTCAACAGCTCTTCACTCGGTTTGTTTTAGGTTTTAATTTAGAAGTGATACATTTGTCATGTATCACCTACAAACATCTTTTTAGAAGAAATATTAAATCTAAATATGAAATCTGTAAAATCTATTAAGTTTATGAAATCTCTAACATATTTTGTCTGGTGATCTTGTAAAAAATTTCAAAATTAAACCTAGAAATATTATTTCGAAGATAGTGCTTAGATAAACATAGGGTAAAAAAGATATGTATGCATCCATATGAAAGAAATAGATCATCATCTACATAGATTAGATTCAAAAACTACCTAAATTCCAAGAATAAAGATGTGGGGTTAAGCCCAGAATTATTTAATCGATTTACAATATCTATTTATTTATCTATGTATTCTGCTTGTTTCTAAGTACATTTGAACACCAATCTTCTGTTTTGTTTTAGAACAGTGATTGTCACAAACAGGGATAGCTTCTTAGACATTATTTCCAGGAGATAATAGTTTCATAACATTTAACTTTACAGAATAGACTGAAACAGTAGATCAGACTAGATTAATCCCTGCTCTGTTTCAGGAAAATAAGAGAAAACCTAGTGATAGACAGCGAGAAAACTAGTGCGGTGTTCTGTGACTTATTAAACACCTTCAAGCAGACAGCATGTCCCCTAAGACTGCCAGCATGTTGCAGGATTAAGTACTAAATCCTGATATTTGCATAATTGTTTATATAAAAGAGACAACGGTGAACCTTGTGCTGTGAATTTAGTACCTGGTATGACTTTGGGAAGTTATTGGCAGGATTCGAAGAGAAGACTGGATGCTTAAGCTCTGCTCTTGAATTAGTTTACATGGAGTAATTATTGATTTGATTTATACTCAATGGTTAGACTACTTTATAGCAACAGATTTGATCATTTTGTCCAACATTTTTTTTTTCCCCCCACGTTTAGATATGTACCTTTTCATTTCAAAATCCACTGGGTTTTCAAGGTCGTAATCTCACCAGTCTCCTGCAGTTTCATTTATTTTATGCAAATAACATAGGGGCTGTTACATTGCTTAATAAGACATCACTGGACTAGGTAACCTCTAACAACCACCCAAATTTTAAAATGGCTTTCTTTTGGTGATATCATTGGAGTTTCTAAGACAGGTCCATGCCTATGTCTATCCCATCCTGAGTAACTAGATAAGCATCTCCCCTTGGAGGTGCATCCACAGAAAGAACCCTAAAACTTGGTCCAACCAACTAATAGACAAAAAAAAGTAAAAGCATCACCATGTAGGAACCACTTAAGAATGGAGGAACCACTTAAGAGTCATGTCAGAACTTCAGCAAGGTATGGTACTGGACAACTTCGAAGTCTGAGTTATATGAAGAAACAGATCTTTAATCCCATAAAGAATCACACTGGAAAAACCTAGTGTATTGGGACTTTATTTAGAAGTTGAGCAGAAGATCTGATAGCTACAATTTTCTTGTTTTGTGGAGAAAACAGTAGTTCCTATGAAGTGACAGTTACATGTTCCTTCTCAAATAATTGCAGAACATGTGATACATCAAGGAATGCAAAGAATAAACATGGTAATAAAGAATGCTTGCTTTCTCTATATATTATTGTAACATAACTTTAAGGCCTTTACCAAATGAAGATTTTTGGGAAAGTATCAACTTCTACGCATCAGAAGAGCTACCTTTATTGCTAGTTCTAAACCTGTCTGGAAAATGTGTCTTAGAATATTATACAAAAAAATATCAAGTGCATTTGTATTAAAATTAACTTTTTTTCTGAAAATGGGTAAACACGTATGACTTTGATAGATGTGAGCATGAAAATGTTATATATAATATCTACATAGTATGTTAATGCATGCATAAATGTGTCTAAGCTCTGTGTGAATGGTTCTACTCATAAATGAGATGAGGCCAAGCATACACATAATTCTTCTGAAGATAAATGATTTAGGAATAGTGAAAATAGATTTCTAACATGCTTCTGAACATTTTTTTAATTGGCTTATATTTGCTGGAATTAAAAAGTAGTTTATAGCATAGTTGTTTAAATATTTGTTTTCTGTTTAAAGATTTCTGACTAAGCCAAAGGGTTGAAAGTAATATTTAGTTAAGTTTCATCATTCTATTTTTCTTCATTCCTTATTTCTTTCTTGTAGAGTAACTCTTTAATTTAATTCGCTTATGAAGAGGATAAGTAGTTGTATTTTGCAAACTGTTCCATATCAGATCAGATTTATATAAGACACACAGCTCCAAGGACATAATTAGAAAGGAAAAATAACCATAATGTGTGCATAATTCAGCTGCAGAATGAGAATGTTTTCATTAACTTACTTATGTATACCATAACTTACTTATATATACCAGTGGTCATATGATTGCCATGCAACAACATAAGTAATTGATAAAATCACTATGGTGCTGTGCATGGGTAATGGTTGCTGTATTTCCTATTTAGAGGCCTTGACAGTACATTATTGGAAACTGTCATTTAAATTGGAATTATATTAAGGAACATAACAAGTCTAAAAAATTGCCAGTTAGACATTTCTTTATTAGTATAGAAAAACATTCCAACTTGAGTTGCATTAACTGATTAGTATGCTCATTAAATAACTCCATCATTAATATACAGCATAGAATTGCTGATTTACCTCATATGCAAAATTGAATTCTGTAAAGTTCTGGAGTTCATTCTTCAGAGTCAAGTACTAAATCTGTAAATTTGAATTCATTACTTTATATACAGAATTCCTTTTGCTCTTTAGTTTACTCTGCCTATAGGTCATATCCCTAGGACAGAGACACATACCTTGCATGCCCTACTTGATTTCCAGAGAATTTTATCTTTTTTCTCCACAACGACTCAACTTCAACAGACCTAACAGTGATCGAAGCATACCAAAGAAAGGGCAGTGTCAACATCTGCCCACCACTTCCTAGCAAAGACCACAGACTGCTCAGCATACCAGAATAGGATCTTATCTGCCTAATCTAAGCACTCCATATCAGCTAAATTGTCAGTCCCAAGGAAAGCAGTCCTCCTACAGCAAGTGCCCAGGTTCCCTGTGGTCAGGAATGGGGCAGGGACACACCTTTGATGGCATCGAGGGAAGGATCTTCCACCTCAGCCACATCCCAGTCACTGAACGCAGTTTAGTATTCTAAGGCACAGCAGGAAGGTAATGAGATGTCATAGACTTCTCACTCATTTAAATAATATTTATGAATGAATACTTTGCTACCAGTAGATGAAAAACTATGTTTTTCCTACCTTTTGTAGGCCTTGATCATCTGTCTTTCCTTTGTGTATGTTTTTTTGTTAAATATCTCATTTACTTTGTATAGAATACCTTTCTGTTGTACGTAATTTACTATGCTCTTAAAGCTTGGGAGAATACGCCTACTCTGAATAAATGTATTTGCTAAAATACCGTAACAGTTCCAAGCACTGTAGTGGGCTTAGTAATCAGTAAATCAGGAGAAATGGAATTGAAAATTAAATGCAGTCCAGGGTATTATTTTTTTAAAAAGTTTTTACAGGAACCTTAAAGAACCAGTAATGAATGTTTGCAGAATGCCATGGAAAGTATGTCAGACAGTAATTGCAGGTCTTAAAGTGTACGGTATGGGTCATGATGAAAAAGAGTTTGAATCTGTAGGAACACACCTACCACACAATGAAAAAAAATATTTTTGGTATTTACGCAATGCCATTTCTGACAGTAAATTCCATGCAATAATGTTTTAAGATATCTGGTGGGTTTTTGATCAGTCATGGAATTTGATATAATATTGTGTAACTGGAATGACAACATGGGTCTAGATCCACAACGGGACATCACTATCCTGTTGTGTGATCACATTCAGGAAAGTCAGCTTAATACAGATAATGTCAGACAGCAGGAGAGGACTAATAAGCTGGTTTGTCTTCTAGGAAACATAAAGAAAATACAACAAATAATCTTTTCTGTAATATCATAAGAAAATATTCCAAGTATAACATACAGCTAATAAAATAACTAAAAGAAATTAGAGAAAAGCATCCTGTTCCATTTTCCTTATTCAAATGTGTGAATTACCTCTATGAGATGAATATGCTAATTCCTTGAAATAAGTAGAAGCAGAGAAAACAAATACAAAGGAAATACAAACCCACAAATTCTGCTGTCAGTAACAGAGGTGTAAATGTGCAAACCTTCACTGAAATCAAATGTGCCATAGAGGATTTATGTAAGCAGGCTAAAGACAGAATGCACATGACAACTTTGCAAAAACAATAAGCTTTACTTTCAGACTTAAAGGGGTTTAAACCTCATGGGAAATTGAACAGCTGAAACATTAAGATCAAACTAAAAGTTGGAAAATAGTGATTTTCATTTTCAAAATGCTAAAAAAACCCACCCTAAAGCATTAAAAAAATATTTTTCTCTCTTTGTCTTTTCCCCCACTGCCCTTGTTTTCACATCTTCAAAATGCAATACGGACCTATTTTAATGAAATGCCAAGGCCTCCTGATTTGATGTACTAGTTAGCTCACAGCCAGCTTGGTCAAGCTGCATTAAAGAACACAGACAAGAGAGTCACATTAGATTTCAGCCACAGAATGAAGATAAATGGCTTGGTGCATTTGAGAAGGAAGCTCCTGTGGGATGTGAATGTGAAAAGCACTGGTGATAAGCATAGCTATGGCATGTGGTCAATATAAAAAATGATGGAAAATAAACCTTCATGCTAGCTTTCTTAAGGACACGTAATATGGGCTGTGTGATATCAGATCAACTGGAAATAAAGAATTCTAAGGGAAGTGAGTTGTCTAAAACTATCCTTTTCAGATGAGTCTAAAAATCATGCTATACCTGCATGTAAGTGAATACTAAATCAAGCACAATTATACCATGGATATAATGGGGAAACAATCCACTATTGGTTTTTGTTTTATCCATGGGCATGCATAGAACACTAATAATACAACAGACTCTGCCACAGCTGCAATGTGCGGAAACCCAGGTTCTTTGTTACAGAGAACATTTAATACTGTCTTTATACCTCTGTTGCAAATTGTAGGGTGAGAGTAGGAAAATAAAGAGTGAATTTGCATTGCTATTAGAATCTCCACGCAGTTTTGGTTTTGTTGTTTTGGTTTGTTGTGTTGTGAGTTCTTTTAAGAATATGCCTTGGAACTTAATATCCTGTAAGGAAATGCTATACAACAAGAATTATGGTTGTGTGTATAAAGCCACACTATGCAGCTCAACTTGCAAGATGTGAGAGATGTTGGAAACATTTTTTAGAAGTTAATACTTCTAATTTCTACCCATGAATCATGGACAGCCTCCTGTAATTTCTAAATTATCCCTCCTTTATTAACAAAAGTGCTTTTCTTTTATATTAGTTTAACCCATAACAGAGTGCATGCAGCACTGCTCAGCAAGTTCTTGTGCTTATATTACAATGAATTTACTACTTAAACAGATGATTTAAAATAAATTACTTGCATAAAAAAAGGCTGTATAAATAGGAGAATAACCACCTTTTTCCTAAACAGGAGCAAATATCTTTAGTGCAGCTTTGTGAAAGTAATATGATGAATTTCAGAATGGTTTTCCTCAAAGTGTAATTTTAATTAAGTGCATGCAAACATTTATCTACAGTATGTCTTGCACAGTATCACAGGTAATATCATTTCATAGGACTGGTAAATTTATGTATGTTGTGGGGCTCTCCCCCATTCAGTCTTCAGTTGTTTTTGAACTCCACCATTATTTTTTTTTAATGACTTATTTTTAAAACTTTTTTTTTTTTTTCAGATTGAACTGTATCACCTGGAAAGATCTGTCAGATAATCCTACAGCTATTTCTTTTCCTGATATATCCAAGGTTCTGCAAATGGAAAGTGTTGTCACAGCTTCCAGGATAGTTATTGTAGGTCATGGTTCACAAACTATGTCATTGCCAGAAAAAGGTTTGGACTGGATTTAGATTCTAAAAGAAATATTTTAAAAGCTGTTTAGAAGAGATGAACCTCACAGAGATCTACAGTATGTGACTGACCAATTTTATTATAGACACATGTGATATCTTTTTATATCTATGAAATTCTTCCCATTTTTTTCTCACTCCTAACTTAATTATTATTTTCTGCTTTATTTCCTATGTCTGTATTTTTGATCAATATATTTATTTTCTGTTTCCTTTTCTAAAACACTCAGCAGAAAAAATTAGACAGAATGCACCTCAATCTGGGGGAAACTGTACAGGAATGTTCTCAAACCCAGAAATCTTTTCTGCTATATAAACTGTTTGGCAAAATACATTAATAGTAGAAATTGTATGACTCCAGTGACTTTTATCAGCCAAAGAAGGTGATGTAACATCATTCATCTAGGGAAAAAGATGAATTTTTTTTTAACCTTCACTCCAATCAATCAGCTGTGCTTTTACTGTTTTATTTCCACTCCTGTGTTCCTCTGCAATATTTGCCTCTTTTGACCATTTGCCATGAGATTTCTGTGTGTGACTGTAAGTTTTCCTGGATAAAGAACAATGTCTTAAAATCTTAACTCTAATCTGTGTTTGCTTAAACCAGTCTAAACTAGAATCACACTCCACCAGAGCGAGATTTTGACCACTTGACATGTCCTGTTGTAAATTACATTTCCACATCCTAGTATTAGCGATGCAGAGACTGACATCTGAAATTTTATTTTTCCATACTCTTAACTCCATACTCTGACTTTCTTCTTAAGCCACTATTATTTTACAGCATGCCTGTCTGAAATTTGGCAGTAAACTGGTGCACCAAGCTCAACAACTGACCGAATATTTCCATTCTGCTGATATTCAAATTACTGTTTGGCAGCATCTCTGGCAGATTAATAACTGCAGTTAAGCATGACAGTATTAGTTCTGTAATCTGCAACTGACATACTGTATCAAAGAACTGATATTTTTTTTAATCATTGAAAGTGTCCAGAGAATAAGACTGTTAGTTCACTTTTCAAACATGCATTCTTCCATATCTCAACCAGTCCAATTTAGAGTTGGTTCAAAGTTGTTGTCAGAGCAATGTTTTTACTAACTAACTCCTGTATTAGTTAAATTTGTTTCTTATGAAAATATAATACCAGGTCTAAAAAAAGGACTAAATTTTTTAAAGGCAGATTTAGATGTCTCTAACCTCTCCTTAATTATGAACTTCTATGCCCCTGCTTTCTCAGATTCCGAGACAAGTTTTTCCTGGCCTTGGATGTGAAGAGCTGTTTTATAATGTGTTTCTTAGTTCCATGATTCTGTAGTATTTCAACCCAATTTGAGATCTACATATCTAAAGTATTTTCTTGCAATTTTCCCCATATATCCATAATCCTAGCATACATTTGGTACACATTTTCGAGGTTGACATTCACATACAATCTTTAGTATTTCCAGATGCTTTAAAGAATCTGGAGGGTTTTGCCCTAATTTTAGTGATTCTAACCTCTTGTCATAACTTCCTTTTCTATATATTGTTTGTTTGTTTGTTTCCTCCTTTGTCAGAAGTTATCTAAACTTCTGGAGTGGTCTTTCTTGATCTTTTTTCTCTCTTGCAATAAGCACGGGCAGCACAGATTCCAGCACCAAGCCCAGCACCAAAGCACAACAGAACTGGAAGTGGACATCATGACAGAAAGCTTACTTGTCTTCTGCTTGAGACCTTCACTCAGAAACCCAAAAGCTACTGCTTCTCATCAGTGTATGATCAGGTCATTTTCTCAGTCATTATTACCATGTAAAAATTAATTAAAACTTCCTGTGTCTGACAATGATGGAGGAAGATAAAGTAGGCTGGAGAGAATGGAGTTTGCATTATTGCTCTCAATGTTAGTATGAAATATAGAAGTAGTTTGGGGCTAGCCTTTGGTGTGTCCACTGTGGCCTCATATCATATAAGCACTGATTTTAAATTTGCACAGGAACAATACAAAGAATAAATTGTGACTAACCCTTAAAAAGCCTCAACCCTCTGTTCCTAGGCATAGTAAAGGAGAAAAATATAATGCTAGGAATTATTAGAAAAGAAAAAAGAAAAAAGAGAGTATCATATTAATATGTAAATTCTTTATGTGCTTACTTCTTTAAGAATGTGGTCAGTTTTGGTTATCCTATCTCAGAAAGGATCCAACAGAATTATAAAAATCAAAAATAAAAGAACAACAAAAAGATGAGCACTATAGAATGACTTCTGTATGTAGAAAGACTAAAACTCTTCAGATAGGTATAAAGATAGCTGAGGGAGATTAATAAATATGAGAAGGTGAAGAGGGAATGAAATTCACTATTGCTCAAAATCAAATATCAGTAAGTACTAAAGGAATCTTGCCTTAAACCTAAATATAAGCATGCTAGTTTAGTCTAACTAATAGCATTATATAAGAATTTTGTAACATTGTGTTGGCACAGCCAGACACAGATTTACAGAAGTGAGCAGTGTGATCACCAAAGGGGCAAAGCAAGATGGGTGTAATTGCATGTGAAAGGTATCCAAGTAACAAAAGTTGCCAGACAGGCAAAAAGATAAACACAAACCTGATCACCTTGACCACAGCAAGTAGCACCCTCCAAGGACCACAGTCATCAGCACTAACTGTACTAGTCACTAGACTATGACAACTCATGAGTTTTCTCACTTTAACCCTTCCAATTCTCTACCCCATCCCACTGTGGGTGGAGTGAGCGAGCGGCTGGGTAGGGCTGGGGGTTAAACAACAACAGTCATCCATTTTACTATCTGGCAGTTCTTACAGTATTTGCCAGTGACACAGTTTAAAATTTAAAGCTTATTTTCTGTTTTTATTTTCTATATAGTGAGCTGAAAAAAATGTTTGAATATGCAAGTATTTAAGGACATGTAGCAATGCGGTAATAGATATAATTCTATATCCTGTTAAATCAAATGAAACACATGCAGCTACTTCATGTTTTTATAGCATATAAATTGTTGCAAAAGAGTTTAGAAAAGTTCTTTTGAATGTGTTGGTAAGAGTATGTTGAAAGCCCCATATTTCTGTTTCCTGACCCTTTGCAATTGAAATAGTCTTCCGTGTATTTTTACAGGAAACTGAGCAGTAGTGTTGTTTGTATCAATCTTTGAGCTTCAGCTTAGGGAATGGTATTGCAAAACAACTATTGTATTTGGCCTACAAAATTCCATTCCCTTTTTCCCTAAGATACAACCTGTCACCATTTACAAATTTGACTTTTGCTCTTTGGGGAAATTTTGGCAGGATGACAATGCAAACAATCTAAAAAGAGGCTTATGCTATTGCCAAAGCACAGACACACACACACCCCGCACCTCCCTGAAATAGCTGGCAGCTGTAAGGAGTGATGAAAGAACTGAACTTGTTCTCCAGCTATACATCTCCTACCAGAGACCTGTGTGGCATAAAACCTGGAAGAGTAACTTAATGGTTTTCTTCTGCAGGGTAGTGAGAGATCATCTTCTAAGAGTGACAATGGTATCTAGTAGTTCAAATGTATGGGAATGCTGTCTTTTTAATATTTTCCTCTATGTATTTGGGATCCACATCAAGAAATAGCTTCCATTGGAGGCTGAGAGTTCAAATTTTGACAATGTAATAGAGGGTGATCTTCAATGACTCTTCACCTTAGGGGAAAAAAAAAAGCTAGCAATCTTCAAGCACAAAAAACTGGTAAAATTTATTTTAAAATTTATTTAATGAAATTTATTCTTTCAACCTATTAGGTTTAAAATTCAGAGTGAAGAAAAGGAGGAAAAATCTTTATGTGATAACCTTGGACTTTTGGATTATAATACAGTCTCTTAAACACAAGGTGCCATATTACTTTCCCGAAAGAACATAACCTTATTCAGTATAAAGCATCGCATATGCAAAGAAATTAAAATTAAGATTACATGGACAAATGAAGTTCTGAATTTTGCTTGTTTGCGTGCATTTTTTTTTCCTGTATGCAAAGAATTTGTATATGATATCACTAGTGGGTTGTCACCTTTGGGGTCATATCCAAGGAGATTTGCTCCCTGCTGTTACGTTACGATATGGTACTGCAACATATAAGTCTCTCTGGTCATATTCCATCACGGGAAGGAAGGACACAGTGAAAGACTGCCATTATATGTTTAAGCAAACACAAAATCTATACCAATTATTATTCTGTGATGTAGGATATGTAACAATTAGAATCTCTACTAATCACATGCAACTTAAAAATAGTTCTTGAAAGCAAAAGTTGCAAGCTAAATATGACTTCTTTGAAAATGTCTTTAAAATACTTCAGTGATGAATTTTAACTTTCTATAATTAATCATCAAAGGGAACAACTGTTTGGTTTTAAATTGCTGGGAAGCAAAACTGTTTTATTTGGGAAGGGTAATTAAGACAAACGCCACTGATTAGCTCAGCTTTAGGAAAATGAATTATGAAGTTTAAATTCTTATAGGAATTCATGTATATAAAATATATGATTACAAGTCACGAAAAAATGGAAAATTACAGCATGATAGGTTAGAAATATCAGGTTTTTTTGATAATGTATGAAGCAAACATTCAAAGAGATTTCAAATTCTTTTTTCTATACTGATTTTAAATTATTATGGAAAAATATTCAATATTTTAATTTAAGTCATTATCTGAAATTCTAGAATTCACATCAATATGTTAGGCTGAGATCTAGCAGGAAAAGAATGTTGCTGGAGTCAAGAAAATGACTGAGCAAACTATCTCCCTCTATATTATACTGTTGTTTCTACATCCATAAAACAGCATAATATTATCTACCTTGTTCTGTAGAGACCTTAGAGACTGGTGGATGAAATGTCTAGAGTGCACTTGTTGGATATTGCAATCATTTCTGATAATGTCTTTATCCAAAGGTGTCAGGTGAAAATGAGATCTGGCTTACAAAGTATACAGCCAAAATTACCTGCTAATAATAACACATTGCAACTAACCACAGTCTTTAATATAGTTCTTCTTTTTTTTAATGTCTGTCAGAATTTTATAAACATATAGATATATGTGTGTAGGTCTTTTTTTACTCTCACGTACATATTAGATATATATTTATACTCTGCATTTTAGAAGTATGGTCAGAATTCTGACATGCAGAAAGGAAGGAACAAATTTCCTTTACAAAGTGTTTTACAATTTTTATTTCACTGACCTTTTCCTTAAATAAAATTCATAACAAATAGATTTTTTCAGTCACATCTTGTTCTGTGGTTATGTATTCAATTAAAGAGTAAATTTAGGAAAAGAAACATGAATGAAGATATGTGTCAATAGATCCAAACTCAACAGTGGGTCCAATTTTGTTTCTCCTATACATGTATTTCCAATGGTTTTTTTGTTTGTTTTTATCTTTTTCAATTGGTTCAACCCAGTGTTTACAGTTGCAATTGAAAATTTTCCTTGATCACTAAATAAATTCCCGAATCAATGAGAATGCTACGGTGAGAATAATTCAACTTGTATATACAGATTCTTTGAATGTAGACCCATTAGTTACAAAAGGTCTCCAGAGCTTTGGGCTGAGGATATGTCCTGCTTGTAGCCTCTTCCTCCATTAATACCTTGTCCTATATGTGTGACGGTCTGCCCGTCTATTTCCAATATTACTCTACTGCAAATACCTATATTTTTAATTTCACTAGATGAATCAAGCTGTATTCAAAATATATACACACACTGTTTACATACTTTTTCAAATTGTGTAGAAATATATCTATAATTACATAAAATACTTATTTGTAATATATTTTGTATATATGAACACAAATATTTAATTTCAGATTGTGAAAATTCTCATTCAGACTGAACTGAACTGTTTTGTGCTTGCATGGTTTTATTGGAGAGAGATAAACAACTTCAGGTGATTAAATTTGTTCACTAAAAAATGATTTTAAATTGAGACCTCAAATTATTTCATTTTTCGGATATATGAATACATGTTTTGATTGTCCATTTGGTTTTACTTTGTTCAATATTTAATTTTAAAAATATCACACAAAAAAAAAAATGTTGACCTCTGATTTAATTTTTGGGAACATGGTATTTGCCAAATAATAATATCAAATTCCTTTAGCTTTACTTATGTTCTGCATTTCATAATTCTACTTCTCCTTTGTAAATTCCCAGTACAGTGCCTACTTTTTATATTAGTGACAATATTTTAATGATCAAAATCTCTTTGGCCCACAAAATTAAGCTGGCATTGTGTTCTATGTCTAGAATGTAGTTTGACAAATGAGTGATTACAGGGCAAAAAGGCTATTCCCAGTTTTTTTAAACCTCAGGGATATGCTGAAAAAAGATTGTGTTGAGTAATATTTTCTCCAGATTTCCTCATCATTTTAGATAGGAAACTGTGAACTGGCCAGCAGCTTTTCAAAGGATTGTTAGAAGCCATATTTTAAAGTGACAAGTCTAATTTGTAAACAAACCCTCAGGGTTCTCCTTGACATTCCTATATTTTGAGGACTCAGCCTACTGTAGAGATTCCCTGTAATCGAATATTTCTCAACAGATTCTCCATTGTATTGAAAGCTATTCTCAGAAATAGGATGAACACTTGAGGGGAACTGCAGAGGCTGCCTGTACTAAATGATGTGTTGAAGTGGAAGCAGGTGTAAAAGGAAGTAATTTTAGTGAAGGATTCAACTTGGATAGATTTTTGAACCACTGAGTGCTGTTAATCTTGGAGATTTCTGGAGTACTTAACCTCTAAGCCAGGCCTACTGTATTATCAGGTTTTACCTTTTATTTACCTTGTTGACTTTGGAAATATTACTCACTTGATGTACTTGGAGCTGTGAAGGCTGCTGTCCCCCTTAACTCACTTCTGATGGAGACACGAAGAATTATTTTTTCACATTCAGAATATTATATACTCATCGTGTTTGGGCATGCTTTAAACTCAATTCCCACTGTTCAGGGAAAAAAAAGAAAAAAAAAAAGTATATTTAGACAGTATTGAGTTATCCCAAAGGATCAGACTTAATAGTTTATATTCCACTAATTCTGAAAATTTTGAAGTCCCACTTCTAGAGTTTTGTTCTTCTGTCTTCACCTTTAAACTCATAAACTAGAACTTGTTGTTGGTTCTACATTGTGTAAATTATTTCAATGCTCTTTAGTTTGAATTTCACTATACAGCACAACTTTTTGGGTTTTGAGATTGAAGGTCATGATTACTTCTAATAGTTTTCTTAATGTGAAATCCAGATATAGTTCAGAAGACTAGGTTCTCCATTTCTCATCTAACCCATCAAGTCTTAAAATGCTTCCTGTGTGCTGTCCGTTTAGCAAAAGATTTATACCTTTTACCTACTAGTAGTTCTTTTTGCAGAAATGGATCTTCTACTTGTTCTGTCTTTCTCCAGAAATGGCTCGTAAGTTTGGGATGAAAACCTCTTTTGAAAGTGAAAAGTATTCTTTTAAATCCCTTCATGTTGAGACTACCCTGGTCACAAAACCTCTAGCTGTTTTTTAACCGCTGTGTAATTCTATAAAAGATAGTTACTATCTCTTCCAGAAATAAAATAAAAAATAAACAAGCAAAACAAAACAAAGCAACTATTGATGCTCAATTGTTGGGCACATTTCTGCTGGGACTTTAAGAGGACTTAACATTGCTCTGGATGATGTTTTGATCCTAATTCAGCTTGCATGAAAGTTATGCTGGAAGCAGCAAGGTCTGGTTTGGGTACACTAGCTTTGAAACGGCAGATCAATTACAAACTGTTTGCTAGAAAATTTCTGTAGCCTGTTCATTACTTTATCTTCTCTCTCCAGACCTCTCAGTTTCCGTATTATTCCCCTCTTTCAATCTCTACTGTCTCTCCAGACTTTGAAGCAGAAGTTATTTACCCTTGTCTCTGTTAGCTTCTCAATCCCTGGCCTGAGTAATTGCCCCCACTTATTACATACCCAAACAGCCATCTTAAACATTTAATACAACCATTGAGAGGTACTGCACATCAGTAATTGCTGACAGTCAGAAAATGTTAATGTGAAACAGTGAAACATCAACTGAGTTAGGCATCTCAATATAAGGCAGTCACTCAGGGTCTTTGGTTTTGGTGGTGGTGGTGTTATTGTTTGTAATCACGTTTTGTAGTCAGGCACCTGATGTTTACTATGTCTACATTTAAGGATCTGATCATGGACTTTATGTCTCCATGTTTCACAATTCACATGTTCTTGAGACATCAGCTCACAAGAGGCTTATCCTAAAAAGATAGTTTGGAAAACACACTCTAAGTAAACTGCATTATTATAATTTGCAATTAACATCAGAAGTTTTTTAAGCAATAGCCAAATGTGCATTGTAAATGTTGTCTTTACAATTTTTCCCACAATAGTGAGTACATGGACCAAATAAAAACGTAGTTTTCAAGCAGGAATTCCAACCTAATTTATGTATGATATATTCAAAATATTATCATTCTGTATTTTATTTAACAGGATTTATTTTTTAACACTTATTAAAGAGTGTTTACTACCATGGATGGAGATAACAAAAGAGCATGGGATAAACTGAAAAGCACTGTAATTTCCAAAAGTATGTGCCAAACTCTTTACAGAATCTAATGTAAATAAATCATTGCATTACAACTGAAATTCATTGCCATCTCCAGTCTGACTTTTTGATAATTTTAGTTTTGAAATGAAGAACGTTGTATGCTTATGTTAAAGATTTGTGTGGGGTTTTTTCTTATTAATATTGGGATCCTGCTCATATTTACATATTTAAAATGAAATTATAATAATACACACTCACAAACATGGGTACTGGGTAGCAGATTAGCTTTTTCTCATTTGCACACTTTAGGCGTGGATACAGAATATATTCTAGGATGAGTCTGGAGCCTTGTCCGGTCTGCAACAGGTCAGATTCTGTTGATACATGGGCTTATGTCTTGATGGAGAAGCAGCAAACTGCACTACTTAGAGTCCATTTTAGCTGATCTAAAGGCAATACTGTCATAGTTAAAGAATTCACAAACTTGTCTCTTGGTTTTAAATATACATCTTAATTACAAAAGAGATAGGCTCTTTCTAAGGTAGGAACTAATCATTGACTAAAAATGCACCATTTCGCTTGACAGGGGTTGTAGACAGCTGCAGCTATTGGGTTCCAACTTCTCTTTGGCTGGCTTTATAAAAACATTTTAAAATATTTTCAGATATTTTAAAATATGTTCAGATATTTTAAAACTTAAGATGGTTATTAGTTTGTATTGGGGACATAGTAGTGCATTCCATGCTATCTGAGCTGCATAATCCCTAAAGAATAAGCCATACAGTATTTTCAGTAATGCTAGAAGACGTATAGGCAAGATCCATATCTTATAAACTGATATGACTTATCTTTCCCTGCTTCTAAAACAAGTCAGTGTTTTCTCCAGCTAATAGCTCAAACTTGAAGAAAAATCTTGTTCGACATCTGGAACAAATAAGCTTTCTCTTTGATATAAAATAGCTATAGCATCTACTTTACTGTCACAAAATGAAACAGAACAGGAAGATAGTAAACAGGCTCCTGTGGGCTAAAGGCAAGAATAGAAATATTTATATCAAAATGTTTTCAGAATGTTTTACAAAATGCATCACTCGTTGCTATTACCCATTATCTTAGAAGTAAAGTCCAGGCTTTGTACAACTATTATTTTTACTAAAATCACTTTGTCAAGTTCCTACTGCAAGTTGATGACAGGTAGAATTAAGTGCAGGGTTTGGACCATTGATGACACCAAACTGCTACAGTCCTAGGCACTAACAATCAGCAGATTATTTTATATTCATGTTTGTATTTTAAATAATTTAGAAATGAAGAAAACCCAACATTTGGTGTACTAAATACGGAGCCCATATGTAACGTGAACAACATCTCTGTACTGTTTGTGATACATCAGGATGCAGTCTCTTTTTTTTCTTTTTTATTTAGATGTAACAGCTTTTCTCTGTATCATTCTGAAATAAAATTCGGAGATTTTTTTTCCCTTCTTGAAAATTTATACAAGTGATCTAACAAATCTTTCTTGTAAGGGAGTGTGAACAGTGAATGAACACCCACAAGAAATGCTCTGGGGGAAAAAAAGTTTACTCTGAACAGCAGGAACATAATGTATCAAGAAAAAAAGAATTTTCACATTAAAAAATTTTTACATATATAACTGAGTTATGTGAAGTTACAGTAAGCTTAGCTAGTCTAGATACTTTTTATATTGAGACCGGGATCTAAGTTATGTGGCAAAAGTCTGCTTTCTTCAGTGTTCTAGTTCTGATGAGTAGCACAAGCTTCTATTAAAACTGGTATTTCTAATTAATCTTATAGCCTATAAAAGTGAACTCCCTGTAGAATCACTCTCTGCCTTCCCCCGCTGTCCACCTCCCCAAAACCACCTTTACATGAATTTCTTTCTTGTTGAAGTTTCCTGCCTGGAGAACTCATCTTCTTTACACTTTCCCTCTGTCACCTGCTGCCCCTTTTCCTCTTCTCTCTTTGCTGTTTACATGTCTGCTGCTTGGACACAACAAGGACAATGTGAAAATTTACTGAGAATTACACTGCTTATTGTAATTTCACATATAATATTGGTAAAAGAGATCATTTCAAGATTTTGAACACTTTTCTGTGTATGCTCAAGAAGCTGTGCTGGATTTAACAACTTGTAATCATACAGCAAACAACATAATAACAAGCCAGCAAACAGATGTACAAAGCCTTTATTGCTGCATGCATCTAACTTGGCAAAATGAGCAACAACTCACACCCTCCAGTTACAGTCATTGTTTTTACTTTAAGGACAAACATGTTTCATAAGCACAAATTGGCAACTGTATAGAATGTATTTATTCCTGAGGTTTATAAAAGGTTACCTTCTGAGGTCCTGAATGATGTACTTCAGTTGCATTATAATGATATTGGTTTCAGCTGGAGATTGCCTTCTTCCTCCATCCTATTAATTAGATCAAATTCTTAGCAAAGTGCACTGAGAAACATTCCTTCTTTGAGATTAATATTAGTTATGACATAATGATGAAACACTGAAACATTTTGGAGGGATCAGCTTTCTAAATCTCAGAATTAAATACAGTGGGGTTTGTCGTTCAGATATCGTTCTAAAATAAAATCTGTCCTTAAAACCAGAAATTGCTCTTGATCAATTCTATTGACAATATTTATTAATGGTTTTGATTAGTTTTTCTCTCTTTAATGTCTTAGTTTACATGGAGAATAAGAATCTCAGAGGAAAAAGACTGTGATATTTATATTCTCTGGTACATTGCAGATAGTTTCCAACAGCAGCTGTCAACTACAGCAGTTTCTTCAAGTACAGTAAAAAAAGGGGGTTGCATCTTAGCCTTGATATTCACACTTAATTTTAATCTTCAACGTCCTGTTTTAATAAGCATATAGTAGAAATTTATTCTGACCTTTGTACGGAGAAGCAAACTTTCCTAACACATCCTACCTGCAGGCTCCTGGCAGGACCTGTGGCCCTGTGGAGAGAGGAGCCCACGCTGGAGCAGATTTGCTGGCAGGACTTGTGACACCGCAGGGGACCCGCGCTGGAGCAGTCTGTGCCTGAAGGACTGCAGCCCGGGGAAGGGACCCACGCTGGAGCAGTTTGTGAAGAACTGCAGCCTGTGGGAAGGGACCCACACTGCAGAAGTTCATGGAGGACTGTCTCCCATGGGTGGGATCCCATGCTGGAGCAGGGAAGAGCATAAGGAGAAAAAGAGCAGCAGAGACAACATGTGATGAACTGACCCCAGCCCTCATTCCCTGTCTCCCTGCACTGCTCGGGGGGAAAAGGTAGACAATTCAGGAGTGAAGTTGAGCCCAGGAAGAAGGGAAGGGAGGAAAGTGTTTTAAGATTTGGTTTTATTTCTCATTCTACTCTGATTTGTATAATTTCATAGGGCAAATTCTGAGTCCTGAAACCAAAGTACTAATTAATTATATATCCCCAAATTTCAAAAGTGTAAGGGATAATACCAAAACACATAAATACATATGGTGTCCGACTCACAACTTCAGTGGCTTCTGGAAAAAGTAATAATCCTACAATGTATTAAGCAGACCAGAGGTACTATTTTTAAGAGACAGTAACAGTATGTTACACGTGACCTGGGGGAACAGTGTACATTAAACAACAGTAGATTGCCCAGAATGCTTCTGTTTTATCTTTGTTTCTTACATACTGATCTACCAAGTATCTCTTACCTAAGCATCGCTGCTGATCAAAAAGGGAGACTCTAGGACATGAAAGGAATAACCCACCATGCACAATTTAAAGTCAGATATATAACATCTTCCATCAGCATTTACTTCCTCCATCACCCCAAAATAATAACCTTCACCTTTGCTCTTCAGCTTTTGCAACCAGTGCCCTGTCTGAGCTAAAATTCAGTGCTGAGGACAGTGGATTAACTATTGTTAGCTGAGCAAAAAGACTTTGCTTGCATATAACATTGCAGTGCTTTTTGTACAGTGGAAGACTAATTAAATGATAATAGAGTACAACTGCTATGGGCAAATTTCCTTGCATATTAGTTTCTGAAATGTAAATTATGGTTATAACTGACAACAGCATAACCACTCAAATATTGAAACTGTTCTCCCTCTAACACTGAATCAGAGTACACCTTCCCCCCCCACCCAAAAAGATATTGCTTCTTCCCTTGTTATATATGCTGCATGAATTCCTGGCACTAAGAGTAATGAGTGGTTTGTAATGTCAGTTAGAGATGAGAGGCTACAAAGTCAGGTGGAATCCTGTGAACACAAATCTCATGACAGCCTGGCAATACTTAGAAGTCCTGTCTCTCTTGAATCCTGACAGGAAGATTAATGATTAAAAGCTTGGTTGTGGCATTCATTTATTACAAAGCCCTTATACACACACACATACACTCACATTTAACTTGCACCCAGAAATGTCAAACTGCTTTTCTGTTTCAGCTTTCCAATTTGTTTCTTAGCAAAGTTCTATAAAATGCAGAAATTTTTACTTGTTTTTTTATTAAGAAAAATTGTGGGAAATAGAAATTTTATACACATACAGTCTTTTTCCCTTTAATTTCTATTGCTGTTTTACCTAGCAAATTTTTATGTATAATATTGGAACAATTTTGGCAACAAGACAGTCATTTGGTATATTCATGTGTATATGAAATGCTTTAAAAAAACCACACAGGGACCACATTATAAACTTTGTCAAATTTCTTACCTTTGGAATTAATCGTGTATGTCATATAAACATTTATAAAATATTAATAGATTTAAATAAAAATAGTAGTTTTCTAATAATGTTTCTGAATCAATAAGGATAAAGAAGTTTTATTTTTCTAGTTGATTTGTTTTCATCTCTATATCTTTTCTGGCTATTTTTCTGTTTCTATTTTACCCCAAGATCATAGTTACGGAATACCGGCAAAATAAAAAAGGGATTAAACAAGTTCTAGGATCCTATGGGTGAACAAATGATACTGAAAGCACGTTGTTCTATCTGGAGCATACTGCCTCAAGATCACATTGCTGTTCTTCTTGTAAAATCTCCTCCATACAAGAAGGATATCTGTGATTTTGATTGTCAGTTTTATATCCAAGTGATAGGAATGATCTCACTTTTAGCCACTGTAGTGCAGTCTCTGAGAATTCGTTAAAACTAAGTGTAAGTAACCAGTAGTTTCTAAGCTGATATCAGGAAAATACTTTGCATTTGTAAAATGTACACACTTTATCTGTAATTAGGTCTGCACTCATAGATCTTCCTCTATCAAGCAAATTTTTGAAAACATTTTAAGTAAATAACGATCATCCACATCAAGAAAAAAAATGTACATAGAAACAGGGGAAGAGGAGGAAGTGGAGGAAGAAATGAAAGTATTTCAGTACTTTCAGAAGTACTGAAGAATGGGAAGTCTGGACCTGAAAGTTCAAGTTCTCTTGCAGAAATCTCAGACATACTTCAAGGTCACTGAGAGATACTTACCCAGGTATCTCTCTATTCTCTCTCTCCTCTCCCTTCACCCTTACCCCCAGCCCTATCTTGTCTTTTCTTTTAAGCCTTTGGGTGCTTGACTATGAGTTTCTTAGCAGTTCAGGTTTGGCTTTTGTCAGTATGTCAATGAGTTACCTTAATCGATAAGCTTTACAGAAATCCCACTTCATTTTCTCTGCCTATCAGTTATTGCCTATTGGCAAAGCTGAGGAAATGATCCTTTCTGACAGTCATTACAGATTTAGGTCTTCACATGGCTTCAGTTAGTAACCCTGTGCCCCTCATCCTTAAAAGAGAGTCAACAATTCTAAGCATGTATTAAGAGATACAGGAGTAGAAATCAGCTGCCAATATTTTTTTATATATAACTTTTCAAAAGTTCTTCCAGGACTGCAATTAACAGCCAGTATTTCACTTCCTCCTCTCAAGAGGTAGAAGTAGTTTCTGGTAGTAGGCACTGGTAGTTTCCTACAGTTCTAGCAAGTTTGCTAGGGACATGCATGCCCAGCATTTGTTATATGCCTTACTATTAACCCAACTGCATAACTAACAGGGATTCCCCTCTGCTTCTAGTCACTTTTCTACACTGTAAACACGTTCTAGGTAGAAAACTGTGAGAATTGAAAGGCTTAGCACAAAGGAATCTAACTTAGCACACAGGGATCTTATTTTAATTGTTAGTTCAGCTTTCAACCCTGAATACATGAGAAAAAATTGGTCCTCACTCCACCGCGAGCTTTTGTCTAAGGAAGCTATATACTGAACACTATGGCATTACTCATTAACAGAAAAGTACTTATATGCATACAATTTAATGAACCATATGATCCTTTTGGTTCTCTGAGTATGTCCATGGCCCCAGTATTAGTCCAAAATGTGATACCATCCAGACATTATTAATGAGATTTTTTGCCCCTCTGGTGGGCTGCCCACCAAGCCATTCTTATTGTCAATTAATAAGAGAGTAGGTTATTGAGAAATAAAACCAAAACTCAAATTACCTTCTCCCCGCCCCCACTTTCTTCCCAGGCTCAACTTCACTTTTGCCTCTTTTACCTCCTCCCTGCCAAGCAGCACAGGGATATGGGGAATGGGGGTTACGGTCAGTTCATAACACTTCATCTCTGCCACTCCTTCCTCCTCACACTCTTCCCCTGATCCACCATGGGGACCCTCCCATGGGATAAAGTCCTTCATGAACTGCTCCAATGTGGGTCCTTCCCACGGGATGCAGTTCCCCAAGAACTGCTCCAGTGTGGGTCATTTCCTCGGGGAACACTCCTTCAGGAACTGACTGTTCCAGTGTGGGTGCCGCACAGGTCACAGTTCCTACCAGAACACCTGGTTCTGCATGGGCTCCTCTCCATGGGCTGCAGCTCCTGGCAGAAGCCTGCTCCGTTGTGGGGTCTCTATGGGCTGCACCTTCCTTCAGAGTATATCCACCTGTTCTCGTGTGGGGTCCTCCATGAGCTGCAGTGTGAATGTCTCCTCTGCTGTGGTCCTCTATGGGCTGCAAGGGGACAACCTGCATCGCCATGGTCTTCTCCATGGGCTGCAAGGGAATCTCTGTTCCAGCACCTGTAGCATGTCCTCCCCTCCTTCTTCACTGATCTGGGTTTCTGCAAGACTGTTTCTCCCACATTTTTCTCATTCCTCTCTCCCAGCTGCTGCACAGTATTTTTTTTTTACCCTTTCTTAAATACCTTATCACAGAGGTACCACCAGCATCACTGATGGACTCAGCTTTGGTCAGCACTAGGTCCATCTTGGAGCTGGCTGAAACTGGCTCTGTCTGACATGGCAACAGCTCCTGGTCTTTTCTTACAAAAGCCACCCCTGCAGCCACACCACCACCAAAACTTTGCTACATAAACCCAATATGGCCCCATGTCCAACAGAAGTTTGGTACTGCTGGTTTGCAGGACTAGAGATTCATAACAATACTTTTTTACCCTTTTCAGAATGTCCTATTTTAATGTTCTATCAATAAGTTAAATAATAAAAAACCTCCACCTTATCCTGAAGTCGATAAATTCCTTGGTCATCTTTTTGTTGTTGTTGTTAGTTTGGGGGTTTGGGTTTTTTTTTTGTAATATCTACCAAAGTTCCAAGTTGAACTTGTTTTGACATTAGCAAGCCACAAAGTTCATATTAATTTTCTGGTCTTCTGTCTTCCTTCCAGCCTTGACTAAAATGAACTAAAATATCACTTTCCACCTTGGTCTGGGTTGCAAGTTTTCAACTATTCTTTACTAGAAATACTTCATGTGTCTGGACCTTCATTATCTTTGTTAAAGTGGTCATCATTTTTACCTCCCATACTTGGTGTTCAGGCATCTTTAGCCACGTGCAAAGAGAGTCTATGAGAGAAATACACACAGCATACAGTATAACTCTGGCTGACACGAAATATTTGTAGGCTTCAGGAAGCTATGAAGCTAAGCATCGGATGCCCCACCTGGACAAGGCACCTTGCCCACTTCTGCTGGTGAAGCAGCATCAGTCCATGCAGAAGGTTCAGCCACTGCGACCCCTGGGATCTACCCTTTCATCGTGTTGCAGAGCTGTCAGCTGCCACCAGCTCCGTTGACACGGGCGCTGGTGAACTGATCCAACAGTGCCTGAATGAAATACTTTGTTCTTTTCCTGTTAAAGATTTTATACCTTTCCATGCTGGTGTTTTTCCTCTGGAATCCCTGATCTACTAATATCCCATCTCAATGGGGGTCTCTCCACGATTTTACCTTTTTTAACCTTTCTACAGATCTGATGCCTATTTCTCGTAACTGCAATTTTCTCAGCTGTCTGAGCCAAGGTTACACAGTTGTGTGTACCAGATCTCCGCCTTGGGCCCTTGGTATGCAGGCAACTGAATGCCTCAGGTGGGAAGGGAAGGCAGGAGAAAGGTTTTGGGCATGTACTAGCACATCTTACTCTGCCAGCATCCAAGCCTCCTTAGCATGTCCTTGGGGAGCGACACAAGCCTGACCCACCCCTAGTGCTGGTAGAAGGTTAGCCCATTCATCTTCAATATGTAGCAGGCAAGTAGAGAAATTGAGACAGGCCTATTAAAGAAAAATATCCAAAACCCTCTCTGCTTTTTCATAAATAAGATAAAGAATTATTTATATTTAGTATGTAAAACTAAGCAATTTACTCTGTGATTAAAAGTACACATCTCTATGGTAACTAATTGCTACCCTCTATTTGATTGATAACTTGTTTACTGTTATAGATATTTTTTCGTTTTACTTTTAACTAATATTCTGAAACATAATTATTGCATGCAGACCTCTAATCACTTATTATGAATTTGCAGAGATATAATTTGAAACCAAGCCTCTAAGAGTTTTCTTCTCATTTTAAATGCAGTTAATATAGCAAATCTGAAAACCTGTTTTTTTCTGCATTTGTACTGTTGATTGCAGTAATAATAAAACTAATTGCCTGTAATCCAGTAAAGTACAATTATACCTAGCTTGATTTAGACAAAGATGTGGATATTTCAGAATTAGATAGCATGAAGTATTGTCTGAATAATTCATAAGAAAAGATGATTAATGACACCATTTTGTAGACTTAGTTTGAACAAATATTCCAACTGAGTTATGGGCACATTGTGGGGGATTCATCTTATCTCACTTTAGCTGTCTAACGAATAGTAATCTAAGTCTAAGTCGGTGTCTTAAGAGTGTCTCCATCACTAATGAAGAGCAACCAACAACACAACAGGCAAGGGAAAATACTGCTCAGGTCTCTTCGTCAGCCTGACTAAACACCATTAATTGCCATCTGAAAACATCTAGACTATAAAAGTGTTCTGTCAATATCTGGCAGCAGACATTAAATAGCATTTTTCCAGAGCCTTTGGAATGTTCTTCAAGAACTGAGAAAGTATCACTTGACTGATCTGTACAGATCGTGAGATTTTTTAGATTCATCAGTACTGCATTTGATAACTGGTTACTATCACAGTTACAATTAAGTTAAAGAATCATCAATTAGATCCTAAATTTGAATCTGGTAGCTGATATTGGTGATAATAATTTAGACTCAAAAGAAGCAGTTATTTCAAAAGGAGCTATTGCTTCGAAGTAAGGATGTGGGATATACAGTATAAGATAATTTGCTATAAAACTTGCAAAATTCAATTGTTTAAGCACATTTTAATTATAATACTCTCATTTTTTCCTCTGATTAGATTTAAAGGAATAATGGGTTTGCTTAATTCTTTTCAAGTTCTAAAGGAAAACAGTTGAAAAAAGTAGGTTTTTTTTAATTTGATTTTCTTAGTAAAGTAGAATGCCACTAAAACTGTTGTACAGACAAGTAATTTTAAATTTGTCATCCATAGATTGCTTACTGAATTAGTTTCTAAGGATGTTAAAAAGATGGCAGAGAATATGTAAATATGCTAAGACCATGGAAGCGTAATAAATATAATATTAGGTGCAGATAATGTAGGAACAACATCATATAAGCAAATGGGTCAGCTACAGTATTTTCTCTGGAAGTTTTGCTTTTAAACATATATGTTTATTTTTTTTTCTCCACAGATGTAAGACTTAAATCCCTCACCCACCCCCACAATACAGTTCAAATCCACTTACTCTTTTTTTGAATCATTTATTTCTATGCTTTACTTCATTAAAATAAAAAAAATAAAATTATGGCATTTGAAAGAAAAACATGTTTTGTTTCAAATGTTGAGGAAAACATCTGGGGGAGGGGTGATTTGCACTTCTTATAGGAAAAAATGTAAGTTTTTCTGGTTTTGTAGTTACACATAGCTAATCATAAATTCATTCGGGTTTGAAATTTTCCTGGTTTACTTTGCATGGATGTTCAGCTGTTTAGAAAGTCTGAGCAAAAGTAGGTCTGTAAATTTCAAATGCAGGGAGAGTGAAGAAAATATGCTATTACCATTACAGAGCAGGAGGGGGAGGGAAGAAGCCTGTAACCTTTTTATGAACAGCCCTAGAGCTGAAATGGATGAGAACTGCAAGCTGAAATTTGGCACAGAAATAGCTCTCATTTAAAAAAAGTACCTTTGCTTTCAGAGAAAATTGGTTTTGACTTTACCAAGGCATGAGCTTTTGAATATTGAATAGTGACTACAGTAATAAGGTTTTAAGCCTCTCTTTCACTTTCTTCTTTTCCTTCCCTCAGTTCCTAAAATTTTCCTTCCATATGAACATTAAAAGTATACAATATCTTCACAGTAAATAGTGAAGTATTGTATATTGCTGCAGATTGGTAGTATCTCCTGTTTATTTCATAGATATGAAATTGTTGAAACTGTTTTTGACCTTTCTGGTGGTTTTGCTGTTTGTTTTGTTATAGCACTTATGAATTATATTCTTTTCACTGCCTTCTCCCTCATCTAGGAATCACTGTCCTTTATCTGAAATGGCTTTTCAGTTCAAAAACTTGTCAATTCTATATCACATATATCTAATTTACAGGAGTGTGAACATTCACAAAATTGAAACTCATATCAGTATTATATGGTCCTGGCTGCAAGACCTCTTTCCACAAGAGGCTTTTATTTCTCTCACATAATCTTAGATTGGATTCCAATTATCCTTCTAAATCAATATAGCTCTTGCAGCAAACTCTAGCAGCCTTGGTTAACTCTCTGTCATTAAGAATAAAGCACTCCTATTAAGTGATTTCATAACTGATAACAGTCTTGCCATGCTAGAGTGAGATATATCTGGATTCAAATTACAGTTTCAGACGGTTGAAAAAGTGACCTTCCCTGTTCATTCTTTATTCTATCAGGACTCCTCTATCTGAATCAGGTAGGAGAAGGTAGTGTTTACTTTAAGGTTCTCTTGCATGAGAAACTTCGTACTAAAAGTGTGTATGTCCCTCCACCTTGAGAACCCAAGATTACCTTGTATTGACTGGACCTCGCGTTTTCCTCCTAAACAGATTTAGCACTTCTCAAGAACTTTCAAAACTTTTACCTTCATTGATTACTTCTTTTGAAAGCTTCTAGCATAGGTTTTGGGGAATGAAGCATTCTTCTAGCTGCTGCAGCCACTAAGTTATCCATACTTTACACATTCCACAGAGTATTTGCTCCTTTTCTTATAATGGGCATTTTCCCCTGAATAAACACATGATTTAATTGTTTTTAATTAGTTCAGGATAATATGCAGAAATATTCAAGTGAAGACTTTCAAATAGATAGAAACTAGAATAGGTGGACTATATCACAGTCCAGAAATTAGACTCAGAAATTCTGTCAGTATATGGCATTTTTTAAATGAAATTCATAATATCAAGTCAAACTGACACTTATTTTTGTCTTTGAAAACCTTTAAGAACTTAAATCCACCTTCATCACAAAATGTAGAGATCAGGATATTTTTTCAAAGGATCAAATGCCAGTAAAGTCTGAGGCTGAACTTCAAGAGTCTTTCAGATAAGCAGATGACTTGGGATCTTTTAAACTTTCTTCCAGAGTTTCCTTTCTACGGTGCTTGTTCAAGATGTGTTTATTCAACTGCAAGACAATTAGTGCAGCTAATAACTGGTTAGAGAGCTTTTATCTGAAAGGCATATGTATGGATAGGCAAGAATAAATGGTAGTTAGACATGCTTCGTGTCATTGATTTAGACCAGTAAGCTACAGATTTGGTTTCCTCCGTTCGGTATATAATACTGAGGCAGAGAAAAGCAGTTCCACAGCTGCTCATGTCCTTATGATAAACAGATTACACTTCTTCATGGAGCGTAGGCCATTACTAGTCCAAAAGGAATTCAAAGAGCAGCACAGGGGAAGTGACAAATATTTGTCTCCCCTTGCTGTGAAGCATGAAGGCTCACACAAGTTTTGGTAATAACATTGATTACTTTTTTAAACTAATGTTATTTGACATAAGTGTCTGACAAATATCCTCTTGGCAAATAGGAGAATTGCCATTACAGCTTCCCTCTCTACCTCTCTGTTAACACATGCTTTTTATTATTTCTTTTAACTGGAAAAATCTGTTAAGAACTAGATCTTCAAAAGCAGATAGGTGTTTAGTTCACTTTGCAGGGTAAGAGAGACACCTAAATGTGCCTGGAGGATCTGATCCAGTGTTTGTTTCTTTTCCCTTACTCCTACACTGCATTTCATGCTGTCACCCCAAAACCTTATCTACATGGTAAAACTGAAGACACAACAGATAAACAATTCAATGGTTAGATTTTTGCATTTAAATTAGCATAATAGCTTCTATTCTGACATAAATAAATGTAGTTTAATGATTTAAGCAAGTTGGTAGAAAAAGGTAATACCTTTTATAAGACTATCATAGCTAGAAAGACAAAAATTTACTCTGTTAGAGAAGTTAATGGGCATATTTTTGCTCTGAAAAATAAACTTAAATAATAATAGTGCTGTGCACTCTCATTAGTCATTACTTTCACAAAATGTCCTAGTTAAATACCTCATCTTTCATAATCATCAAAGATCTGAAGCTGAATTGCTCACAGACTTCTGAAAAAACTCTCTGTAACTATTTTCATAAATTTTCCTCTTTGCTAAAAGTGTACTCTGTAAAGTACAGACAAGACGACTGTGAAAATAACTGATAGATTTGTGCTGCTAATGCTTTAACTTATATTTGAGTACAGCAAAACCTCATTTTAGATACAGCCTCATTTAGAAATTTTTAATTTTTCCTGCCAGCATCTAACACTGAGAAATTATTCCTATGTCTCAGGGCAGTACCAGCAGATGGGTCTGAAATAGCTCTGGCTAAAACTACCTTTCTGTCCTACTTGAGCCCAAACCACAAATAAGAGTATACGCCTTCTATTCACTTACTCGTTTTAGCAGGAGTGAAGTAAATTAAAGGCTGTTGTCACTACATTTATAGACAAGAAGGACAGAGTGGTTTTATTTCTTTCTGTGATATCTGAGGAGTTAAAACGTACTCCCTCATGATAAAAACCTGTGCTCAGTTCCTTCTATTCTGTAAGAAACAACATCCTTCAAGAAAGTTTGCCAGCCATCAATCTGGGATGATATACTTTCAATCTCTGCTGCTGATGCATTTCATGTTACATTAAAGCACTCATTGACATAAAAATAAAAACAAAAAAAAAGGTGGGAAGAAGAAGAATCAAAATCTCCCACTTTTTATGTAATTATCCTAGATAGTAAAAATTTCTTTGCAAATGGCAATACAAGTATTCTGGACAAAGTAGAGTTGCTCAGTCTGGTGGAAATCACAAATGCCTCTTCCATATATAAACATCTGGTTTAGGATATAAGCATAAAGGATGGTATTCAGGACAAGCAAATATTTTGTATCTCTCGTGGACAACAGAGTATAGAGGGCTCTTTGGTCTCCCCCAAAAAGTTGTGAAGTCTGCCTCTTGCTGTGAATAGAATTCTTTTGTTTACTTCTCTAAGCCCTCTGTTGCCTTGTGCAATTTTATCAGCTAGGCCTTCTGTACAAACTTCTGTAATATAGGAAGAAAAGAGGGGCAAGATTTTCTGAAAGAAATATAAAAAAGGAGGCATAGAGAGAAGCGAAGGTATGATGTCTGAAAGAGGGAAAAACCTTAAAGGATGAGAGGGAGCTATCCTTTGAAGTATAAAATTGTGGCATGATCAAAAGCTTACTGTAAGTAATGGAAAGATTTCTATTGACTTCATTGGCCTTTGAATTCAGCACAGTGCAAAGGAAAACAACAAACCTTCCTCCCTTTTCCCATCAGTTCCTTAGTTGTGTTCTTTTCAGAATCAGTCGTAGTAAATAGACAAGATAGAGAGTCAGGAATGAAGTCAGAAATCATTGGTTTTATCTGAAAAAATGAGCAAAATTCATTAATTTATTTTAAAACTGTAAAGTGTAACTTTTTATCAGGGAATTTAATGGGGTTAAATATTCTGGTTACTATTTCAGATGTCTAAATATTAATAATTTACCATAATTTTTCTGGGGAAAAAACAGAACAACTTTTGCACACATATAAATCTGTACAGCTTTTTATACCATAGCTTTTCAAAACAATAAAACACTTTTTTTTTTTGCTATATATTGGCTCTTCTAAGGCACTTCTAGTAGGATACAAAGTGTACTCATTGACTTTAATGTCCTAGTGAAACTAAACGTTTTAGCTTAATTTTAATGACAAAGAGTCTGCGTCTCAGATAACCACCCTCATTTATTTCTCAGACCACTTTTTCAATTCATTTGGAGAAACTTTCTGAATGAGGCCTTTTAAAGATAACTAACAGCCATAATGTCATTGTACTCCTTCTAAGTGTAGTATTTCATTATCTTTTTAAGTTTTTAAAAGAATTTTAGTTCAAATAGCATCTTTATAGAAATAATAAAGGGCGCTCAAACTGCAGAGTAACTTGGTGCCACAAGTGAGCCATCAGATAACTTTGGTCATATTAGTTCAGATGCAAATGAGACTCATTGGCTGTGCATTCCTATTACTCCTATTCACACAGTCTTAAAAAACCTATTTGAGTTGTACAGTACTAAAATCATGCCCACAATTGAGATTCTGAAATGGTAAAATCTCAAGTCCAAATATTCATTTTTTAAGAAATGATATTGTAGTTGTGTTCTCTTCTTTCCCCTTTCAAATAATGTGGGTTTTTTTTATTTTTGTTTGTTTGTTCACTTGTTTATTTGGTTTTAGCAGACTTTAATAGTATGAAAGCTCTCTACCAGTTGAAGCAATCTCATTACCACAAAACAGCTATGGGTGGCAGTCCTCCAGAATTATCCAACTTAATCCCACCGGTGTACCTCAGCAAGGACTTTAAGAAACCAGCACAGCAAAAGGATTACTTCATATACACATTAAGGATGAGGGAAAGACATAGTTCCCCACAGTAGTATCTCCCCTTACACCATACCTGTTACAATCCTACAGTTGCAGCAGGACACTTCTATGGTCCTTCCTTTCAGCATTATGATTACATCAGCATTTGAATGAGGCCCGAGATTTGTTCAGTTTTTAAAGTCAATAATTATTGCCAGTACTGATATTTAGACAAGAAGGACCTAGAGCTAATTCTGTTTTGTAATATTCCAGTTTGGATAGGCGCAACTGAATATGCCCGTAGAATGACTTTGTTGCATGCAAGGGGATACTTGTACATCTGTGCACCTACTGAAGATGACCACAGTTCCTATGTGTGACTTGTTCCTGAGTTTTCCTTCCATGGAAACCATCGTACTGTATAAGCAACCTTTTTTAGTCTCCAAAAAGCAGCAAACTTTGTTCTTGCTCTTTCAGCAAAGATTATACAAGTGTGAAAAACCATCTGAGATGAAGCAAGGGATTTCACCTGCACATTATAAAAAAAGAACAGTCACCAAATTGGGCATCTATGGTTCATCCAAGGAAAAAGTAATCTGTAGTTTAGGCTTAGCAACACTCAGTCCAAGAGTGTATAGTTCTGTTAAAGTATCCTTTTACTCCAGCCATGCCTGAAATTATTGATAGAATGGGGCCAATAATTCCTAGCTACAAGGGATCTTGTGGCTTTATCTAAAAGACAGTAATTTCTCAGTTTTAGTGAGATAATGAAACTTCATCATGGAATTTTGTTACTGGTGACAAAATAATTCCTTAATATACCAAAAATCCTGATACCAAGAGAAAGCCTGTACCTAGACTTCTTTTCTATTTGGATTCTTTAGCTTTCATTTCTTTTCCATTCTGTTGCTTTTCAAAACGCTTCCAATTCTGAAGCCATTACACAGTAGCAAGAAGAATAGATATGAATTTTCTAGTCTGTAAGTTTTCCAAAGCTTCAAGTTTGAAAATGGTTGGGTTTTTATACACTATTTTTTCATAACTAAATGCAATGTAACAAATGATCTTCTCCCTACTCCCCTTCTTTATCTTGTATCCTATGGAAACCTGTCTCTGTGATCAAGTTGCTTTCAGCTGATGAGTTTCTTCTGCTGCCCTCTCTTCTGCTGCCCTCAGTACTTTATTAGCTCATTGACTGTTTCAACTAGATACGACAGCTGGTTGAGGGTTTGTCTGTGTGTTTGTTTCTCAAGATATTTTGTAAAAATTGCATGTATGTAGTGGGAGGGGAAAGGATAGAAACTGGTTCAACAGAATTAAAACCCTAGTCCTGAACTCATACCTTGGTAGGCACCAGATAATTCACATGACAAGAAAGATGTTTCAAGTGTTTCAGTCATGAGAAAAAAGCTTCCCTCAGAGCTTATATTTATTCTGCAGCAGGGCATACAAGGGAAAGTAAAATAAAAATGTGTAGCAAGTGTCACTTGGGGCTTCGGATGTATGAAGCTTCAAACATGGCAGCTGTCAGTCCATGTCAGGTCCGGGCAATTGAGCTACCAGACCAAGAATCACTCTGTTAGCCTGACTAGTGGTTTAATCTTTGTATGTAAAATCCATCACTTGTTGGGTTTTTTTTTTCTGTGTGCCTCTTGATGGCAGTTGCACTTCTAGATCTTTCACTCTTATTCCTGTCTTAGTTTTTCTTTCTTTTCCCTCATCTTTGCAAACTACATCCATAGTTTCTGACTCCTGTCTCTGCTCTTTGACCTTACCCTAGTCCACCGTGATCCTTGCCCTGGTTGGTACCTTCTTCTTCCTTGTTCCAGGAATGGGGACAGTTATTCCAACAATGATGTCTTTTCCTTCAGTTCAGTAAGCTTTTGTTTCTAGGGTCTTGCAACTTTTCCCATACATTTTGCATAACTGTTGCCTTGACATAACGCTCGGTCTCTTTGGGTCATTACCTCATCTCATGTATTACACCTGGCTTGCATTCCCTGCCTTAATTCCAGTCTGGCTCTAATAGCTGGGAAGGGTGGACCACGTTCTATCTGTTTCTGCTTAACAGAAGCGCTTCTCTTTTTGCCCAGAAGTAATGATGTCAGAAGGTTGCAAGGGTAAGAAGAACAAGAAGACGAGAAAGTGAACTGTTGTATCTTGGTACTAGAGGTGTTTGACTCATATGAAGACTGTGTCCTCAGGAAATGACCTACTAGTTTAGAGGAGATAACATCACACAGATGTTAATGACTGAATAGTTTGCTCACAGAATAAATTTAATATAGATTACCTATATTTAGTGATTTAGCGGATGATTCGGTTACAGCAATATAAAATGAATATGTCATTACAGAGGTAATAAACTCATATGACACAAAATCATAAAGCCAGGCTTCAGAATTTCAGGTTAATATGGTGGGGTTTTTTTCTCTTTTAATTTCTCAGGATCTTTATAGTCTACTCTTGAGTGGGAAGAAACTGCCTCTCAGATACACATAGTTTGGTAACCTGCTATGAGTGAATATTATCCTCTTAGGATATAGGATCTTCTGTATATCAGTGTTCAGACTAAATTAGAAATTAATTCTTTATCCTGATCCTGACCCCTTTACCATAAATCAAGAATGTCAAAGATTAGAAAATGTGTTTTCTAAGGAACTTGCAGGTTTTTTGTTTTGTTTAACTTACTTAAATTTGTACTCTGTACTAATTTTTTACTGGAAAATTTGGGTTTACTATAATAATATAGTTGTTAAGCATAATTAATAATAAGCCAACACTGACGAACTGATCCAATAATTTGATAACTCCTCGCTAGACTTCTCATCTTGTTTTGTCGTTTGTTTTTTTTCTTCTTTAGGATATTATGTATTTTCATGTTGGAGTTTTTCCTCTTGAATCCCTGAATTATTAATGATAACATGTCAACAATTCTGCTGCTGCCTGAAATTTTATTTTCTTTTTCTTCAGCAGATTTTCTCACAGCTTTTTCTCAGCAGTCTTAAGCAAAACTGCACTTTTGACATATTAGAGGTGGGCCTTGGCTCTTTGGTGCACAGCCAAGTGCTTTGGAGACAAGGGTTTGCAGTGGGATTATGGATAGAAAGAGGATTAGGGTCCTGGGTCCTAAGGTCAAGAGTACCAATCTTCTTCAAGCAAAGATAAAGCAGGTTGTCTCAGCAAGTCTTAAGCATCTTGAGTTTGCAGGGAGTGGTTTTGATGCTCATAGTGACAGTCTTTTCCTACTCATTCTGGGGTCTTAAAATTTTCTTAAAACATTTTTCATTCTTACTCATCCCCAGTTAAAAAGTTGCACACTAGCACACCCAGCATCTGTTAGCTGTTCTTTGTTATGCACTAACTGCCTAGTTTTATTAGCCCTTCAACTACACATGGTTTCTCTGATCTTAAGCTAAAATAGGTTGGGGAATAGTCATTTGACCCCTAGACCATTGCTAGGTAAAACTGTTCCAGGCCAGTGTAAGTCCATGTAAATTCTGAGATCTTGCATTCTCAGGTCAATATAACAGGCCTACACCCTTTTACCAATAATGGCAAAAAATGTTTTTAATTGACTACAAGGTCTTGGACTGGATTAAGAACAAGAGATTTAGCATGTTGATCATTTCTTCCCCTTATATTTCTTTTCACTTATTGGAAACTGAATTTAACAACTATTTTTCTTTCACTTTCTTTTCCCCTTAAAAAAAAAAAACCAACCAAACTTCTAAAGTTTTTATAGCAGTAAGACAAAAAATAATAAAAATACAAGGGTAAGCGAATGACTTTAAAGAATGTAAAAAGAAGTTAAATGATACTACTAAAATGTATTCAAACTATAGCCTTACTGTATGCAATAAGAAGGAAAAAAAGATGACATGGAGAATTAGATAGGTGGAGTTACTTAATAGTAAGCAAAAATGTTTTTATATAAATGTAAATATTTTATTTAAAATATTAAGTGTATTTATAATACATACATTTATATTATGTGGTTTAATTTTAGTTTAATTAACTTAATATATAATTTATAACATATGCATATACACACACATATTCTACAATATATGGATATGATATGATATACATACCTCCTCAAAGATGGAAAATTTTGCCCTGTGCAGTAGAACATGAACTTGTCTAATTTAGACAGGCTGTGATTACATGATAATCAATCATGCCTAGGCAAAGACCAAGTACCTGCTTAACATTTACCCTTCAGTGCGTACATATAAAGGTCACTGTATAATAGATATTTTCTCATACAAGTCTGAATTCCAGTCAGATATTTTAATAATATTATTATGGCTAAATATTTAAAAGCAAGTGTAGAGTGAACATAGCAGGTGAAGACAGAGCTAATGACACAAATGGAAGTAATCAAGATTTGGAAACAAGCAGGTTGTTGTGGACTATTTCAAATCTGAAATGGTACTCTCAATACAAGTATTGATCTTTATAGGTTATCTTTGGGTGTTTTTTAAGGGTAAACATTTCACAGTTTAGGGAAAATAGATTTTAAGCAAGTTATTTTGTGGCGTGGGATGTTGAAATGAATGGTATTTGTCCAAATATAAAAATATCTGTCATTAAAATAAATGCAGAGCAGTTCCACCAATTACAATACATAATACAACATTTCTCATGTTTTCAACATTTTTCTTATTTATCTCATATATATTATACAGTTACAGGATATCCATGTTAAACACAGTTTGTGTAGGGTGCAAGGGAATCTGGTTTGATTTATATGATTAGTGTACTTATGTGACATAGCTTCATATTGAATTGTAATGAAGGAGTAGCAGGAAAATACATGAGAAAGTTAAAAAGATTTCCCACATAAAAAAAGCCCAGGAGCAAAAAAAACCAAACAAAAAAATGATCTTCATCACTAGAAAGAACTGTGTTGGCTTAGACTTAGCTGGTGTTTCTAGCTATTTGTTACTGGCAAAGCTGAGGAATTGGAAATTAATGTTGGTAAATGCAACTAACTATTAAACATAACCAGCTACAAAATTATTGAGAGATAGACTAAAATTCATTGAACATTCTTTAATCTCCCTCAGGTGTATATATTAGAAGTATTGTCTTTTTTAACTCCAGTCACATTCTGTGAAACCCCTTTATTTTTCCTCTGCTGACATATGGCCCTTGGATGCCTACACACTCATTTCACAAGGACAGCTCTTTGCTGAGGGACAGGCAAGAGTGACTCATCTGTGGACAGGCCTCCCACCTTTTCCTCTACCAGAGCACCAAGTAGTGTTCTTTCTTTTTCTGCCTGGATTTCAATAGATTTATTCTGATATACTCCAGTATAAGATACAGGGGTAACCAGCCAGTCAAAAGAGGGGATTATCCCGCTGTATTCAGCGTTGGTGCGGCCTCACCCCGAGTACTGTGTGCAGTTCTGGGCCCCGCAGTTTAAGAGGGATGGGAAGGTCCTTGAACGCATCCAGAGGAGGCAACAAAGCTGGTGGAAGGGCTGGAAGGAATGTCCTGTGAGGAGCGGCTGAGGACTTTGGGGCTCTCTACAGCTTCCTGAGGAGGGGACGTGGCGAGGGAGGTGCTGAGCTCTTCTCCCTGGGATCCAGTGGTAGGACACGTGGGAATGGTTCAAAGCTGCACCAGGGGAGGTTCAGACTGGACATTAGGAAGCATTTCTTTACTGAGAGGGTGGTCAAACACTGGAACAGCTTTCCTAGAGAGGTGGTTGATGCCCCAAGCCTGTCAGTGTTTAAGAGGCATTTGGACAATGCCCTTAGCAGCATGCTTTAACATTTGGTCAGCCCTGAATTGGTCAGGCAGTTGGACTAGATGATTGTTGTACGTCCCTTCTAACTGAAATATTCTATTCTAGTCTATTCTATTCTATTCTCTCTGCCCATAGACAGAGTCTATTACATCCATATTAATAATGATTTTATGTTTTTTATTCCTCTTTGCTTTTGTGTTTCATTTCCCAAATTGAAGAAGTGAGTTCGTGTTTTAACTTGTAAGACATCCCCAACATTAATACAGAACTGTAAATTTCTCTGAGGTTGAATTAATGTTACGAAAGCCTGATTAAGAAAGTAGCATTGCCAAAATTGAGAGAAATTCATATATGCTGTTCAGTTAGAGCCCTTGACAGACTTCAGTGTTGACTTTCTGGACTCTTACAATGTTATAATTTACTTATTCTGAATGGAGATTTGTATCAGTAAATTATTTGTCAGGCTATTTCTAGTATTTATTTATTCAACTTAGTTTATCTTAGTTTATCTTAAAGAGCAATTCTATTTTGTGAGAGCATCATGCCTAAAACATTCCTACCCTTCACTTCCTGATCCACCAAAAGCTTGCATGGAACTTGCCCTGGTAAACCTTATCCAGGAAAAAGGAAAATCAAGTATGTTTCTTCTTTATTACTTTCTTGTTCCCATAGGTTTCTTCTTTTTTATTCTATAGCTTTTCTGCTCTCTTAGCTAAAATGGCTGGTAGGAAGGAACAAAAGGAGTGTCATGATTCCAGCATACTTGAAGAAATGTGCCAATTTAACCAAATGTAATTGCTTCAGTAACAAATTTTCCAGGGAGACTTACACAGGTACTGACACACACTAAGGGCTTCAGAAGAGAATCCACTAGACACATTGATAGATTCAACTACAGCAAAGAGTAAAAAACAGAAAGAAAGCAATTTCTATGCTCATCCTCTGAAAAAAACACCTTAAAATGCTCTAATATTTAACAATACTTTTCAGTTTGTTTCTCACAAAAATATTGCTTCATTCATTACTTGACCGTTTTTGTGTTTTTTTCTTTTTCCTAGTAAAGGATGGTTTACAGAATATTTGATTTCCTTCTGTAAAGCAGCAATCTCATGTAATCAGTTTTTATGGTCCTATTTTTTAGCTAGCATAATCTAGAGAAAGATTAATTCTTTTAACTGCCTTGTACTAACACCATTTAGTCTCAGAAATTAGGTATTTATATGTATTTAGTAGCATAGCCATTCTCCAATACATCAATGGCAGACACACATGCTACAGAGAATGTAAGTTTTGCGAGTACAGCACTGGCAGTGCAAGTGACAGATCTCGACACAGTGCAAAAGCCCCTGGGGTTTGCGATGCCACAGCTAATTTCCTTTCCCTTTTTGCTTTACTTTCCACAGTAGCTTCCCTTTCTATCCTTTTCACTGCTTTCACAAATTTGACCCAGAAACCTACAAAATTTAATTTACGTGCTAGTTTTAGACATTGTGTTAATGAAAGACAGTGGTTTTCTAATAAAGATACAGAAGTTTAAGTGACACTTATTTAACTGTTGTCCTATGAAGTGACACATATAACTGAATTGTTTCTTTTAGAGAGTTTCGTGAATGAAAATTTTTTACAGGAAGAAAAACAGATTTGAAGATGCATTGTCAAAACCAAATAAACATGTGACATATTTACGTTTGTAATATAAATTCACTTGACAACTTCAGAAAAGAATGTCGAAGTTTGAATATGTCAGCTAATTTCTCTTCTTATGCAAAAATTATTTTTTGTTTATTCGCTTTCTTTAGCGAAATAACTGCAGCTGGACTGATATTTGCTTCTTTTCATTAGCCACACTTTGACTTTTAACACTGCCTGGTTTTGTCCTTTGTAGACACAACCGTGAGGCCTATGTACGGCAATTACAAAGTTTGAGACTTTATAAAAATTGTGCATTGTCCTCAGTGAAGATGATCAGCTATTTATCATTATTCTTGATTCAATAAATAGGTTAAGAATGATGTGGCAGCAAGAGATGAGTTAATCGGATATGAGAACCTCACTCCTGCCTGTGCTGCCCCATCCCAGAGAAAAGAAACTGGCCCACTCCACCTCCAGTAATCAGGCTAAAGAGATCCAAAGGTAGTAAGCTGCCAAAGACTACTCTACTAGCCTTTCATCCATCCGCAGTAAAAGGCTGAGGAAGGTTAGAATGATGTTGCAATATTATATAACTACCTGATGCACTGCAATTACATATTGGTGACATACTAGTGTAAAATTATGAATTAATACCTGAAAGAAATTTAGGTCACATCATATTTAATTTTTTCTGTGACTGTAAGTGAGAACCATTTCACCTTACTTTTTAGCCCATCTGAAAACTTGCCATATTAAGGTAGGATAGTTATTTAGTTTTCTTCTCTTTTCACATGATAGAAATAAGCTCCTTCAGAAAGTGATTTATCTTATCCTAAAAGATGTTTCTGATCAGTGCAATGCAGATCCTCTTCAGTGTCTGTGGAGGCAACCTGGCTAAGGTGAGACCTTTAGTTTTTAGATAACTGATGTTAAGTGAAATGAATCTCATCCTCAAATACCACATTCATACTTCTAATGTTCTTTTAGTGTTTCTAATGTAATGTCACTAGCCCAAGCTAAATACATATTAAAACCCACGGGAAACTATTCCACCTCCTGAAAATATATGAACAAGTTTCAGTAGTATCCAGTGTGACTCTGAAGCTGCAAAAAATTTCTTCTCATTTTTCCATATATTTTTTGGTTTATAAATACTTTTAAAGATTATGTGTTTTTATTTTCTTGGTAACATTCATGACCAGCAACTTAATACAATAATCTGTTCTCTTCTTCTAAGCCATTATACACCAGTAAAATAAGTTTTATGATGTACCTTCACATTACTTTCAAATTTTCTTTGCTATGAAGTTTTATCACATTATTTAATTGCAAATATGCCTGAATAGACAGTGCTATTTCACTTGCTATATGTTATTGCTGATGATTAGGGCTAAATATTGATATTTACCATGTTTCATCTTTGAAATATTATGTTTGTGTCAGAACTGTAAAATAGGCATCCAGAAAAGTTCTCAAATTTCAATACATAATCAATTGCACTTTACTGTATAGTGCTCAATTCAATGATTTTGTGCCAAGAACAGCAGCAAATCTTTATACTGAAGTGAACAAAACATGAGTTGCAGACACTTTGTGAAACTCTGAAGAATTCAACACATCACGCTAAGAACTGATCTGAAGATTTAAAAGATTCTTTAAAGGCTGTGGATCATGCTGATAGTTAGACCATCAGTCATAAAAAAGAGTAATAGAGAAGGTTTTGGAATAGCTCCAGTTCTAAAGAACCAAGGATGACTGAATATAAGATGATAAATAATCACTAGAAAAGCCTGTCTTGAAAAATATATCTTTTGGTCCTAAAAAGGGTGTCCCAGAAAAAAATGCCTGTTCTTATCAGTGATTATCAGGGAACAGGCAGATTTATCCAAAAAGCAGTTGGAGAGAGAGAAATCATTGTGAAGGGATATAACCCTAAATAGCTACAAAACTATTAGAAGATATTGTGTACATTGGCCTAGCACTCCAGAGTTATATCAAGCTATCGAGCCAACTCAGTGTTAGCTGCTAGCAAATTGACAAGTAATAGGATTACAGTCTGGGAGTAGAGGAAAAATGCCTTTCATCAGATACTAGCTATTAGAACCCAATGCTGTTATCTTCTCTGCAGAAAACTTTAAGGTCCAAATAATTACTGGGGAAAATAAATAAATAAATAAAATCCAGGCTTCTTATCTTCTTGTAAAACCTGGGCATTTACAAGAAGAAAGAAAGACAACCTAATATATCTTCAATTTGTACAAGACTATAATCAGCAAGCAAAAATGAGTGCTAGATCAGACCTATGAAAACGTCTGACTGATCAGTTATGATTATAGTGAAACCCATTCAGTGGGTTTTACTGGCCAAGGTGTGTGGTTATGATGAAAAAAAAACAGATCAAAAAGCATCTCCTGGATACAATTTTATCAGGTTTCCATTTGTTTCTGGCTTGACTGAAGGGGAAAATGAAGCACAATACCTACCAGGACTGCTAACAAAATCTTAATATGAATTGCCTGCACTGAGAAATCACATCTATCACAGAAAAAGAAGTGTTAAATTAGAGTCACCAATGACCTCTAAAGTTATAAAGACAGGCAGCAAGCAAACACAGCATATTGGAATTTTCAGTGAGGAAGCCTGGACTCAAATACAGTATTTGTTGTAGATCTATACTGTAGCCAAACTGTGAAAGTAAAACACCTAGCCCACAAGCTAAACTTGAGACAAAAATGGGAGTAGATTCTCATGGAAGTGGGCCAATATTAATTTCAAATCTTTGTAGCTCTCAATTTCTACTCTCTAGATCCTTGCTTTATTTTTTATAGTGGCTTGAGTTCTAATACGTTTAAATGTAGCTAATAATTATAATTTATTTATACTTCAGTACACTACTGACCTATTTAAAGGCACTTTCCAATAAACGAAATTAGAATATATGGGAGATTTTCTGTCAGAACTTAGCTAATAAGTAGAAATAAGGAAATTCTGCTATACATACACACACAGCAGAAAAACAATTAGAAATATAGCTATGCTTTCTTAATTCATATGAATTACAAAACTTGGGAAAAATTTGAGAAGATTAGTATGGCTACTAAACATATCTGGTCAATAGGCGGAAGTTTTTCAAAATTTAAGAAGATAGTAAGCTGCATTGAATGGATTATAATGTTATTGTACTGATGACATCTCATTCTACTTAGGCAAAAGTGAAGTATGGAAAAACTAAGGAGAGGCATGGAACAGGATTATTGATCTGAAAAGATTCTTTAAGGAGAGGAGAATGAAAACAGTTGAACTATTTGATTCATAAAAGCGAGAATAGGAGCTGACACAAAAAAAAGATATACAAATTAAAAAAAGAAAAAGGAAAAAATGTCAGAGACTGTTACCTGCTAATTTCTATTCAAAAGAAAAGACAGAAATAATTCTTAGGAGATAGGCAAGGATTTTGATTAGATTAAGTAGAATTAAAGGGCTTTCTTTACTCTTTATTCTCTTGTAGGCTGCAACTTGCTGGATTTAGTTCTTACTTGCATTTGCAGTCATTGTATTTCATCTGACATTTCCATATGTACTTTCTATCACAGTTCTTTTCAGTTCAACCTTAAATCTCACAGAGGCTGTAGTGATACCCAAATCAGGTTTTTATTTGAAGACACACATATATCTTATATATATTTTTTTTTATATCCAAAGTGAGGGATTAGACATAATAGGAAGAGGTAGAAAAGTAAATGCAACCCAGAACAAAAATACTGATTGAAATCAGCTTCCTAGGAGACAGTGATAAGCAGGTGGTAACAAACAAGTGGTTACCAAGCAGACATATTTTCCTCTTGTCATGCTTTAACCCCAGCCAGCAGCTAAGCATCAGGCAGCCTCTTGCTCACTTCCTCCCCACCCAGTGGGATGGGGGAGAGAATTGGAAAAAAAAAAAGGTAAAACTCATGGGTTTAGATAAGAACAGTTTAATAGGACAGAAAGGGATAAAATAGTAATGATAATAATAACAATAATAAAATCACAGTAATAATAATAATAAAAGAATTGGAATATACAAAAAAAGTGATGCACAATGCAATTGCTCACCACTCGCTGACCGATGCCTAGTTAGTCCCTGAGTGGCGATCCCTCCCAGCCCCACTCTCCCCCAGTTTATATACTGGAAATGACGTCAGATGATATGGAATACCCCTTTGGCCAGTTTGGGTCAGCTGCCCTGGCTGTGTCCTGTGCCAACTTCTTGTGCCCCTCCAGCCTTCTTGCTGGCTGGGCAGGAGAAGCTGAAAAGCCCTTGACTTAGTCTAAACACTGCTTAGCAACAACTGAAAACATCAGTGTGTTATCAACATTCTTCTCATGCTCAAACCGTAACATTATACCAGCTACTAGAAAGAAAATTAACTCTATCCCAGCTGAAACCAGGACACATTTATTGTTGGAAAAGATCATCAGAACTACTACTGATTACCCTAGAATTGCACAAAGTAGAGAAGGGCAAACCTTAGAACCCTACTAAACTACTTTCTTGGGAAACAGCACTGTTATTTCTTCAAAATCACATAAGTCTAAAGACTTAATTATTGTAAAATAATTGTAGAATTATAGAAAAATACAGGTTGGAATAGCTCTTTAGAAGTCATCTGGTCCATCTACCTGCTCAAAGAAAGGCCGACATAGATCAGGCTGCTCACAGCTGTGCCCAGCTGAGTTATGAGCATCTTCAAGGATGGAGGTTCCACAACTTCTCCAGCAGCCTCTCATGGTGTTTGACCTGCCTTATTGTTAAATACATCCCCAAATTTAACTGGAACTTCCCATGTGGCAACTTGGGTGTCCATTGCCGCTTGTCCTATCACTGCGCACCTTCAAGAGGACTCTGCACCTACAAGATGAGCCTGTCTCCCCTATACTCTACCACTGGGTAGCTGGAGCACACTTAGATCTCCCCTTAGCTTAGACCCAGCTCTCAGCACCTCCTGACACATCATGTACCCCAGCCCCTGAGCATCCTGCTGGCCCTTGGTTGCATCTGCTCCAGTAGATCGATATCCTTTTTGTACTTGGGAGCTCAAAACCAGTCTCCCAAGTGCCAAAGGCAGGGGAGCAATCACCTCCCTGGACCTGCTGGCATTACCCTGGTTGGTACAGCCCAGGATGCCCAGGCTGACTTTCTCCGCTGCAAAAACATACTGCAGATTCATGTTTAACTTGTCCACTGGAATCCCAGGTCACTTTCTGCAAAGTTGCTGTCCAGCCAGTCAGCCACCAGCCTGTTCCATTTCATGGGCTAATTCCATGCCATGTGCAGGACTTTGCATTTGCCTGTGCTGTTCCATAAGCAGTTATTAGCTCATCACCCATCATAAAATAGTGTTCCTTATCTTCCAGCTTTGCACTGCCAAAGCCTTTAATGCACTAATAGGACTTAACTGATGTGACCAACCTCACCTGAGATGCCCATCTATACATGCTATGCATGGGCCCTTTCAAGTTCAGGCCTGGGTTTGCCATCATCTGTACTCCTTAACTGTTGTTTGAATTTCCTATCTTGTCTTTGAATTTGGCTTGTAACTGTGCCTGATGATCACTGAGCTGTCACCAGGACCCATCTTGGTTTGCTTATCTGCCTGCTGTGCTGTGGGGCAGCCCACTGCTGGAGAGGACACTGCCTGGCTTGTGCTGTTCCTGCTCTTGCTTTCCAACTCGCCTTTAAGGAACAGCATCATTCTTGCTGCTGGCTGGCATGGTTTTAATGGAACCAGTGTCCACTCAGTGCAGTACTCCAGCCGTGAGGAGTATCTCACCAAATGTCTCTAATCTCACTGGGATCCTAGCTCTACACCATTCATGAATTTCTAATTCCTCTTCTGTTTCCCATACTGATGCATTTGTGCAGTGACACTTGAAATGACCCCAAGTTGTTCTGCTTTCACATAAGGAGTGTGAGGGCCACTTCTTTAATGTGCTCCCATACCTTCTTTTCTCTTTAATCACCATCCCTTATCAAGTATCAGTAAAAGCTCTACTGTTCAGATAAGGAAGCTTGCTGTCAAAGTGCCTCCTCACTTTGTCAGGTGAACTCCTGTTTGTCCAGCAGTTCTTGTTTCTTAGGAAGGATCCCCTGGTGATAAAAGCTAAAGACCTGGCTGCAGCACAGGCTTTACAGCCAGGTGTTGGCCTACGGAAGATGCCTGCCTCTTTATGAATGTATTCCCATCCATCAGCAGTCTAGGAAAATGCCACCTAGGTTCCTGTTCCTTTTACCTTTACCTCACCCCCAGAGTCCTGTTCATTCACTGCTGTGGCAAAATTTTAGAAATAGGACACTCCTACGGTTTTTAGACTTATGGTATGGTCATATTTTCCCACTTCTTTCTCAGTGTGGAGTTCTTTTATTATCTTCCAAAAGTCTCTGTTTCCACTAGACACAATTTGTATTCCAAATTCTAATAAAATTTGGAGCTATGTGGGTCTTGATCTAAATCAACAGGGCTATTTCTATATTGCTAAACTTTCTTCTCTCTGCTGATTCAAAAAGATAACATAAAATAACAGAAAGGACATGCATGAAGCTGGAAGATATGGCACAGGATATAAGCAATCTGATCCTAAATAATCATCCAAAATTATCAAGCAATGTTACAGCTACAACTGAAAGGAGTTACATTTGCACTAAGGCATTTTACTGCATTAAAAATGAGTCTATTTTGTTGTATCTCGATTTAAAAATTTTTTTTTTCATGAAGACCTTAAAAGGTTCTTAACTCATAGTACAAATGAGCTTTGTGTGTAATTGGTGTTGAAGACCTGGTTATTCCCATGAGGGCATAATTATTACTAGCAGGAAAAGTACCATATGGAGCTTCCCTTCGAGACACTCCATCAAGTCAAACTACAAATGGCATTACAAAGGTATTGACAATGATACCTTAAGAAAAAAAAAAATCCCTGTAGATACTACCCTGTGATGCTGTGACCAATTCATTTTGTCTTCACTGTGAGTCACAGCATCCCCTCAGACCACCAGGTACCAGAAAGCTCCTACCTAAGGGTAAATGCATATACATGAAATGAACCAGAAGCAGCAGTAAAAGGAAAACAGCACTAAGGAAATGCATCTATTGCATTCAACGCTTCAAATCCCTGTTACGTGCATTAGTTTTACATGATGAATAATCGGGCATTATTACTATTTCACTGCCTTTTCTTGATTCAGAGTTAAGAGCAAACAAATTACTATTATGTAAAGAAGATAAGGAGAATTTGAATGTTTGGTTTATACTCTCCACGATACAGTACATTTTCAGATTTAAGCAATCTGTAACCTGGAGGACTGTAGGCAAACTGAAATGAACAAATAAAACAAATCTACTGAGGCTTCACGCTGAGAGCATATTTGATTTGTTAGATTGGGCATGATGCTTCAATGTTGTTTGCATTTAAAGAGAGGCAGTGTGTCACAATTAAAGCCAAGATCTTTCCATTATTAATTTTTAAAATGTTCTTTTGAAAAAAAAAAAAAAAAGAAAAAAACCACACCCTTAAATTTCACAAGAACTAATGTATTTCTGATCCAGAGGTGAAATAATCAATAGAATGCCATAACCTGTACATGATGTGAAATGCTCTACAGACAGATTTTCAACATATTTCAATTTTCTGCTGGACTTTTTCAGTGAACAGTGTTGGATTAGATGATCTCTCAGAGTCCTTTATGGCCTCCTTTTTCTGTCTTAATTACATTTTATTTCTGTGCCCTATAGAGTGGCAAATCTATATGAATTTACACCCTGAATCAAAGAATTAGAAATACTTTAAATTTAAAAATATGCATGAATATATTTATATGCCAGTTTACAAGTAAATACTTTTATCAAATGGAAAGTACATGGTTTTATAATTATTCTGTTTATAAGAGGCCTGATTCAATAACAACAGAAGATTTGACTCTTTCTGAAAATTGGAACCTTTTCAAAGTTTTTCACCTTAAGCATCCAATGCTTAAGTTACTTAATATTCACAGTCATAAATAATGTTATCTTCACATGAAAAATACTGATCGTTAGCAATATTTTCCTTTTTTCTTCTATCAACTTCAGTAGGAATTTAGCAAAAAATAAACAATAAATTTAAATTCAAATTATAGCCAGGATTCAGTTAGTAGCCCAGAACAAGATGTTTCACTGTGGTCTAATTACACCAAAATGTTTACATAGTACCACTAGACATACACATTTTCTTGAGTTTGGTTCAGCAATATACAGGTCACTACACATTTCCTATCTTATAAGAATAGACTAATAGAGAAAGAGGGACAAAAAAGTAACCGAGAATAACTGCAACCCCATACACCTTGTCAGACACTACTTTCAATCAGAGTTTCTCTTTGGACTATAACTACTCTGTAAACTAGATGGACCCAGGCTTGTAGTAAAATGCTGATATGCTACTCTAGAAAATCTAGTCTTTTTTGCTCATTTGTTACTTGAGTCCTGAACTTCAAGAAAGATTTGGTACAACTGATCACCAAATTAATAAACAGCAGCATGAAATTAAGTTATGTAACTGTACATTTATATTATAAACATTTTTTTTTTTAATGTGTTACCCTTAACTTCAAATAAATGCAGTTCAAACCACACTCCTCACATCAACTAGGCCCCCAGAGGCATATTGATTTGTTAGCATGGATGTCTCTGTAAAACTACAGAATATATGAAGATACCTAAGAGCAGTGTGACTTTCAAATTTCTAACATTTTCTATGAACTACATTTAAGCACTTCATTGTCATAACTCCCTTGCAATATTGCAGTGCACACATTAGATGAAGTTATATTGCTGAAAGATACTGTACTTTAAGGCTAGCTGCAGAGAGGAAATTAGAAAGGCAAAAGCTCAGCTAGAACTCAGTCTGGCCACTATTGTAAGAGACAACAAAAAATGTTTTTACAAATATGTTAACAATAAAAAGAAAGCCAAGGAGAATAACCATCCTTCAATGGATACAGAAGGGAACTTTGTCACCAGAGATGAGGAAAAGGCTGAGGGACTTAATGCCTTCTTTGCCTCAGTCTTTAATAGAGACACCAGTCATCCTCAGGGTACTCTGCCCCCTGAGCTGGAAGGCAAGGATGAAGAGCAGAATATACCCCCCTTAATCCAGGTGGAAATAGTTAGTGACCTACTACACCGTCTGGACACTCACAAATCTATGGGACCAGATGGGATCCATCCAAGAGTACTGAGGGAACTGGCAGAGGTGCTTGCCAAGCCACTCTCCATCATCTATCAGTAATCCTGGTCAACAGGGGAGGTCCCAGATGACTGGAGGCTTGCCAATGTGATGCCCATTTACAAGAAGGGTCAGAGGGAGGATCCGGGGAACTACAGGCCTGTCAGCCTGACCTCGGTACCGGGGAAGATTATGGAATAGTTCATCTTGAGAGTGCTTACATGGCATGTGCAGGACAAACAGGGGATAAAGCCCAGTCAGCATGGGTTTATGAAAGGCAGGTCCTGCTTGACCAACCTGATCTCCTTCTATGACCAGGTGACCCGCCTAGTGGATGAGAGAAAGGCTGTGGATGTTATCTACCTCGACTTCAGCAAGGCTGTTGACACTGTCTCTCATGGCATACTCCTTGAAAAGTTGGTGGCTCACGGCTTAGACAGGTGTACTCTTCACTGGGTGAAAAACTGGCTGGATGGACGAGCCCAGAGACTTGTGGTGAATGGAGTTAAATCCAGTTGGCAGCTGGTCACAAGTGGTGTTCCCCAGGGCTCAGAACTGGGGCCAGTTCTGTTCAATATCTTTATCAATGATCTGGATGAGGGGATCAAGTGCACCCTCAGTAAGTTTGTGGATGACACCAAGTTGGGAGGGAGGGTTGATCTGCTTGAGGGTAGGAAGGCTCTCCAGAGGGATCTGGACAGGCTGGGTCAATGGCTCGAGGCCAACTGGATGAGGTTCAACATGACCAAGTGCCGGGTCCTGCACTTGGGTCACAACAACCCCACGCAGCGCTACAGGCTTGGGGAAGAGGGGCTGGAAAGCTGCCCGGCAGAGAAAGACCTGGGGGTGCTGGTCGACAGCGGCTGAATATGAGCCAGCAGTGTGCCCAGGTGGCCAAGAAGGCCAACGGCATCCTGGCCTGTATCAGGAACAGTGTGGCCAGCAGGAGCAGGGAGGTGATGGTCCCCCTGTACTGGGCACTGGTGAGGTGACACCTCGAGTCCTGTGTTCAGTTTTGGGCCCCTCACTGCAGGGAAGACATGGAGGGGCTGGAGCGTGTCCAGAGAAGGGCAACCGAGCTGGTGAGGGGCCTGGAGCACAAGTCTGATGAGGAGCGGCTGAGGGAGCTGGGGTTGTTTAGCCTGGAGAAAAGGAGGCTGAGGGGAGACCTTCTCGCTCTCTACAACTATCTGAAAGGAGGTTGTAGTGAGGTGGGTGCTGGTCTCTTCTGTCAGGTGGCTGGAGATAGGACGAGAGGAAATGGCCTCAAGTTGCAGCAAGGGAAGTTTAGGTTGGATATTAGGAAAAATTTCTTTACTGAAAGGGTTGTCAGGCATTGGAACAGGCTGCCCAGGGAAGTGGTAGAGTCACCATCCCTGAGGGTATTCAAAAAGCACGTAGACAGGGTACTCCATAACATGGTTTAGTGGGCATGGTTGATGGTTGGACTCGATGATCTTGAAGGTATTTTCCAACCTAAATGATTCTACGATTCTAAGGATACCTGCAGAGCCTGTTAATATCATTACATGGTTTTTATTTTCTTTTTTTAGCAAGGAAAGGCCTAGGTCTCAGCAAGTTTTACTCCTAATTTTCGGAAATCTGTAGGTGTTTCATATACAGTTAGTACCACAGAGGAAGTACATCTAAAATCTGTCAGAATAAGTCATCAACATGAGTACTTATTATATACAAAGTTGCAACTCCATTTTTATTCCCCTGGAGAACTTTTCCTTTGGGGGACATTATAGAAAAAGGAAGGGAGAAACGGATGTCTTTAAGGAGACTATGAACAGATTTTATGCTCACCAGAATAGTTCATTGAGCCACAAAATGGAAATTAAGAAAAGGCACAAAACAGAATCTAAAAACAAAATAAAACCAACCAACCAAGCAAATAAACAAACAAACAAAAACCCCAAACACCAGCAGCTAAGGCAGAAATAAGGAATTAGTGTGCCCATGGGGAAAAAAAAGAAGTTCATGATTTCCTGCAGAAAAGAGTTCGCTAGCTATAAGTTGGCCGTAGCCATGATGCAGGTTCAGGTGATGATAAGACAATTGCTCCTCATCTTGGTGCCCTACATATCCTCCAACATGAAGACTCAAAAATAAACCCAGAATTTTGCTTTAAAATTTTCAACATATGAACATTTCAACTTGGGTATTTCTTTACAGAGAATCAAAATACATACAACTCTACCTGAGAATCTTCACTCAGTCCTCAAAAGAAAAAAAAAAGAAATGCTAGTGTTAAATTTTAATCATTACTAGGCTTACTTTTTAATTACTACAGTTTACTTTTTCTTGTTATGCATGTGATTACCTAAGTTATTAAGTAATTGTTCTTTAGAATGGATTACGATTTTAAGTGACTGGCAAGGTGCCAGGCATTGAAATAGATATTTTCCTTCCTTTTAAACAGAAGTAAATAAGTGTGTATTGATAGACGGTGAAGACTATACCTTGCCAGTTATGCAACAGATTTAACTCTCAGACTGAACTGCACTGACCTGTTGGTCCAGACTGCTACTCCACAACCAATGTATAAAATAAAAAATTAACAAATGCACCTCTTTCAAAGTTCAGTCTGTTGAGATGATACTGCACAACTGCCCCATAATCTTCTCAACACTTTAAATAAAAAGATGTTAGTTTTAAAGCAATGTTTTCCTTTGTGTTTTTATGCAAAATGACATTACACATGAATACCAGTCTTTTACCAGTTACTACATCGTGTACACGATGAATTATATATTTAAGTAAAATGATAAGAATACCAAAACAAATAAACAAATGACAATCCTTATTTGTCTTTGGAGGCATAAATTATAATATAATGCTATTGTGCATACTCTGATTTCCAGGACTTCAAATTTGCTTTAAATTTGGCGTGTAAAATCTTTCTGAGATGCAGGATATGGAGACTGCTGAACAGCTGAAAAAGACCTCTTTAAAGTTAGATTTTATTAGAAAAGAACGTTGATAACATTATTATAAGCTTTTTTTACTCTAATTACATGTAATCGTCTCCCTCATTGTTCCTTGTGTAGTAGTTGTCTTAGGTGAATTCCGAGTTTATAAAAGGAAGATATGTTTAGACTATGACTATGAAAAAATAGACCTTTTTAGGAAGAACAGTTGGTAAAGCACAGGAAATCTTCCCCTGTATATGAAATGCAAAAGTTAGATGAAACCAGACCTGTTAAAATTTCTATATTGAAAACAAAAAGGAAAAAGATAACCTCTGCCTATAATCTCAGTAAAGCCTGCATGTGCAACACATCACAAAATAAGAAGTTACATGAAGCAATCTGTGAACCATGGAGATTTTAATTATCCACATATAAGGAATATTTCAGCAGTTACACAAAATTGGAATTAATCATCTCATCCACCTCTGCATTCCAACAGTGTAGATACTATTATCTAAGTTATTTTAAACGGTTTCCTCTGGAAAATAGGCACTGTTACAACATTTTTTTTATTTGATATTTTCAGACATCCACCCAGGATAAGATGCATCAAACCTTAGAAGCACATATCTTCCTCTGGTTTTTATAAGACTGGATGACTATCTCTGAGGTAGTCAGCTATATTTGGTCAGGTTTTATAACTGTAAATCTCCATGCTGCCCCACCCATTTTAAAGGCTTTGTTAACAATTATTTGACACAAAGGCGCCCTAAGGCAGATAAAAAAAGTGCTCTAGGTTGTCTCTGCAGTTGGAAAGAACTAAGAAGGTGAAAGAAAATGTAAGAACGGTCATGAAATGATGGAGTTCATAAATGAAGGGAAGGGAAGGCAAGGGAAAGCATAATAAAACCAAGATATTTTTAAGAATGTTGTGTAATCTTTGTTTTTGGAAGTGTAAGAAAAATATAGGCAAAAATCCACCAGACAACCCGATACTGTTGCAGAACTTACCCTGGAAGCAGAGTAGATGACCCTCTGAGTTCCCTTCTAGTTCTGTTTGCATGTTCATAGAATATATGAGTTCTGCAAAGAAATAGTGTAGCCTCAACTAGTAGTCATATGGACAATGTTACTTCCAGATTACAAGGCTTCACAAATTAGGATCAGTCTGACATCAGTCACTGGAGGCGGTCATGTACTTTTTCTGTGAGTTACGTCCTCAGAGTACAAGACATACTTGATCATTCTACACAACCTGGCACTTTATTTTGTTTGTAGTGATTTTGCATAAAGCTTTTCAGACATAGAATTCCCTGATTTTTCCTCACTTCCATATAATTTTGTTAACTACAGACAGATCTGTTTAAAGGATGCACATAATGTGATCACATTTCAGTCAAGAATACTATATCTGAAAGCTGATTTTTCAGCTACAGTTAGGAAGAGGATATAATGTTCAAATCCATTCTCTGAAGTGGAGACTTCCACGTCAAGGTAAAACTGTTATTATTTTTTGCTGTTTGACAAAAATTTGTTTTTACACTTCTCTATGGCTGGTTCTACAAAATAAATTTCTCAGCAGAACAGAAACTGATAGACTTTTAATCCTGTTTGTAGTGTACAGTTTGAAAAGCTTTCCCAAGAGATCCCAAACTTTACTGGTTAATGGCACAAAGTGTACTTACTCTGAGCTGATTACATTCTGGTTTATAGTTACCAATTAGAGAAACCAATTACAGCTCCAAACTGTGTCAACAGAGTTTGACCTAATTTGATCCTGGTTAATCAGTTACATAAACAAATTCTGTGTATAGAACAAATTGGATTTGAGTTAAAGAATATACAATATAAACTCCAGACCATACTTTATCTATAAAAATGTAATCAAGTGTATTATTTAGAATGACTTTATTGAAATGTAAAGGAGTCCCCTGGAAAGAAAGCATGCTCAGAGAAGCACACAGCTTACTACAGTAGATACTATCTTAATATCTGCTGAGAATCTTTTGTATTGAGCTATTTTGTAAGAGATAGTAAAGTACCACTTAAGCTCTTTCTTTTTTTATCTAAAAAGATCTGGAATATAGATTTAAAATTAGTATTTCAAAAGCTGATTGTAGCATTAGAACTAGGAAATGTATGAGTACCCACCTGCCAAATGTGTGAGCTATTTGGCAACTTCTCAATTTTCATATTTTAAGAGTATTATGTTGTCATTGGCCTAATTACATTCTGGAATTCTCAGCAGCTGGAAACATTCACAAAGACCTTAAGTTTGGAGTAACATATAAAAGACAAAAAGTCCACATACTGTTGTTTCTCTTGAGTATCAAATGTTAGACATCAACTGACACACAGTACAAAACTGAAAAAAAGAAGAGGAAAAAAAAAGTTAAATATCAATTGCAGACAGTGATGGAATCAGAGTATGAACAGAAGATGGAAGCTATGAAATCAGGATTGTTGAGTGTGGAAGGGAGGGGAATGTGTGCTCTAGAAAGAAAACTGAAAGGAAGACAGTGGAAAAAAAAAATCTTGCTGAAAGCTCATACAAGGTGGACATTTCTGAAGGTAAGACTATGATAAAGTATAGTGATCATAAAAACAGAGGAAAAAAGAACCAGTCACAAAAACAGAACAAGTGAAGAAGCAGCTAGTCTTCAGCAGCAGTTTATATGCAATAAATACCTTGATGTCAGTTGAGGGTCATTCCTGAGGTTATCTCAGCAGGAGAGGGGGCTGAATACCAGTTGGAGAGAATAGTCTTCTAATTACATTGGAATCTGATGAAATTAGAAGGAATCTATCTGCTTTGCCAATAGGGTGACTTAAGTTACCTCATGTATCAACCTAAGGGTCCTAGATATGAGTAGTGTCAAATTTGTTTTAGGGGAAAGCATCTTTTGAAGAAGACTGAATGAAAAATGTCAATGTTTATCAGTAAGCACACATTCATAATACCTTAATGTATTTTTTCATTAATCCCATCGTGTTTTTTTATGTACTTCTGCAGTCCTCAGAGTATTTTGCTGCACAAGAAACAGCATTAAAACTGTCTGTAACTTCCACAAAAATTAGAGGGTTCAGGCTATGAATTTTTGATGAGCAGTAAATATTTGTTGATCAGCATTATTGGGTAAATAAATCGTATGACATACTAGATCTCCATGAATAAACTCTTATGCAGCTGCTACAGTTCTAAGGGGAAGAAGAATGATTTTGCTAAATACTATTGTGCACACTTTCATTTTATAATAACTTATTCTGAAGGTGGATAACAAACTAAAGCATTATGCTATACTACAACTTGGAACAAATGTACTGCAGAGCAATGAACAGCAAGATAAAATCTCAGTGCAGTATTCAAAGAATTATTTAAGACTGCAAATTTATGCTTTACTGATGAATCTGTAAATAGCCAAGGCACACTACCTCTGCATGGCATAGGCATTGTACAGTGGCTTATAGCATAATTGCCACATATATTTCCTGGATTGTAGATGTTCAGCCTTTTCTAATCAATATATTTTGTACTTCAGTGTTCTCATGGTAATTTATCCATTCCCCAACACTCTTTTTTTTTTAAATGCTTGTGATTTTATAATAGGATGAAGGGTATTGATGTGAAATATCCACAAACACACAAAAAAAATTAAAAAAAAAAAAAATTCTTAGTCTTTTTTCCAAGGCCTGAGCTAAACCCCACTGCATTTAATGGAAAACTCCTATGAGCCTTAAAGGCTTTGATTCCAGTGTCAAGTGGGATCTTAGTTGCATGACTAACACAAATAGTCTCTGAACCATTTAATAATGTTGCATCATCCTGCTCACTTACTCAGGGTAGAGAGTTATTGATCATATTCCCCATGTAGTGGCAAAACTGTCTTTCTGAATTGTCTCTAGAGGTTGAGAAGCCAAGACATTTGAACGAGGAATCTCTTGTATTGTAGTACCAGTGCCATTTCCCTCTGAAGACAACATGAATGTTTCCACTTGTTTCAAGGACTTTGCAATGACCTTTCCCTTTCTTTATCCTTCTGCAGTTCTACTGACTCTGATATATTACTTTTTATTGCCACTGGTGAGAAAAGTATCATGAACTTACTTCTCACAACCATAACAGATAGTAAACAAAGGGAAGTTATTAAAGGATGGGTCTGATTGTGTTTTCTTCCAGTCCACTCAGGAGAACACAGTAAGATATTTTTGCATGAAAATTTGGGGTGTTCATGTGTACTGATAGTGCAATTTATGGCCTGTCTGAATGCAACAAAACTTGGCATGCGGAGCACCTTCTTATTCATCTTGAGTTTAAAAGGAAGCTGTAAGAAAAAGCAGTGTAACAAGGTGATCTCTAGTAAGGGATTAGGCTAACCTCCAAGTGCGAACAAGTTGCTGACACAAATAATGTTGGAACAGAGTTGGAATAGAGTGAATGACCCTGACGATCTATACAGGTGGGAAATGGAATAAGATTGGTGGGACTTCAGGTGTGAGATCTTAATAGTTGTTGCCGATGCTACTCTATACTTTCATGGTAAGGTTCTGTGATAATGGGAGCATTTCCTCCTACTCCATTTCCCAGCTCTCCTGCTCTTATCTTCCCTCTGAACATCATAACCAGACAATTCACAAGAGCCTTTGAGAGTCTTTGAGCCATTGTGTCCACGGTTAAGCTAGGCTTCAGGGTTTTCAAAAGTGTACAAGTTACAAAAATACTTTGTAATGGGCTTGTATTCCTAAATTATTTGCATAAAATTTACACAATGTCAATACAGATAATGACAGAACTACCCATATAGTGTGTAGATACACCCCTAAAACGACATGAAATATTAAAGGACTGTGACTCGATCATATTTCTTTACCCTAAGAGCTGTAATCACCTATGAAGTTAACAAAAGGGAATCATAGTTCCTGTGTTGCCTCACGGTTCAAAAAAGATGGGTGAACTCCAATTTTCTATCATTTATACTCAATTACATACTTGGATTCAGTGTAGCTAGAATGTCTTTCACTGTGAAAAGTGTTTCTCATCATTTGAAAAATCACTGTTGTGGCTTGAGGCAAAATTTGTACATCTTAAAATAATATGATATATAAACTATTAGTGTTTTATCTGTCACAGTCCAAGTCATTTCAATACAAGAAAAAAGTCTTCCAGAGAGTAAACTAAATGTTTGTAATGTTCTCCCATTATAATGTTTCTTTCATTACAATGTTTTATTAAGAGCATTAAACTATTACATAGGGTGGTAAAAATACATGTCTTTTGCCATTTTCCTGGAGATAACACAGCTAAGCTTTCCCAAGATTCAGTTATTTCCTCTTATTTTCCTTCTCATTTACTCTACAGATAAAGTATATCCTTTATTAGATTTTCCTGGACCACTAACATTTTTGGGATTTTTACATTGTATTATATATAACATTGCTTTTGTTATTATGTCCTGGTTTCAGCTGGGATAGATAGAGTTAATTTACTTTCTAGTAGCTGGTATAGTGTTATGTTTTGGATTCAGTATGAGAAGAATGTTGATAACACACTGATGTTTTCAGTTGTTGCTAAGCAGTGTTTAGACTAAGTCAAGGATTTTTCAGCTTCTCCTGCCGAGCCAGCAAGAAGGCTGGAGGGGCACAAGAAGTTGGGAGGGGACACAGCCAGGACAGCTGACCCAAACTGGCCAAAGGGGTATTCCATACCATGTGACGTCATGCCCAGTATATAAACTGGGGGAGAGTTGGCCTGGGGGGGGATGGATTGTTGCTCGGAAACTGACTGGGCATCAGCCAGCGAGTGGTGAGCAATTGCATTGTGCATCACTTGTTTTGTATATTCCAATTCTTTTATTATAATTATTGTAATTTTATTATTGTTATTATTATCATTAATATTTTATCCCTTTCTGTCCTATTAAACTGTTCTTATCTCAACCCACAAGTTTTACCTTTTTCCTTCTGATTCTCTCCCCCATCCCACTGGGGGGGGGAAGTGAGCAAGCAGCTGCATAGTGCTTAGCTGCTGGGTGGGGTTAAACCACGACATAATAAAAACAATGAAAGAGCAAAGATTTTATGTGTGGATTGAGTTTAATTCTTTGGTGGACACAGCCTTGATTGCTGGAGTTAGGTACTGCATACTCTCAATAATTGAACCAACTCCAGAAATCAAGGCTGTGTCCATCAAAGAATGAAATCATGTATGCACTTATAAAGTAAAAAAACAATAGCAGATCAAACGTGGTTTTCTTTTTTTTTCCCATGTCAGATAATTGAAACATTTAAAATATGTAATCAAGCTGTTTTCCTAAATATTTCCTGACAAACAAAAATAATTTTTTTCCACTTCAAATTAACATAAAAGAAAGCTGAAAATCTCCTTAAAAACCTTATTTAACATTGAATGAAAAAGCAGTACTATTTACTGGATTATTGTTACATCCTCATGTCTCAACATGATAACATTTCCTTTCACACCATTTCTTGTCTCCAGTTTCAGTCTGCTTTCATACCAAGGAATAGAGATGAATAGGGTCAGGAATACTTTCATATTAAAGCAGAAATTAAGCTTCTACCACTTACCACTCTCCATCTCTCCCTTTCTCTAATAAGCTGTCTGGTCACTATTAATTCCTATTTTAAACATGGAGAAAGTAATGATATAAATGCACACTGGTAATATATATAAATACATATTCATGTATGTATAGAAATGTATACTAATTTAGTTTTATTAAAGACACATTATTGTCATCTGACTTGAAAATCACCATTATTATAATGAGTATTTAACAGCTGAAGAAAGAAATTGTAAAACCACTAGCACAAAACATTGATGATTTGTGAAATTATTAAAAGTAATCTATTCTATTCTACATTTGATTTTTATAAGAGTTCTTACATATATATAACAGCGCCTTGAACTTGACCCATGATGCTGCAATCAGAATAATTCAGACATACTCAGTCTGGGCATAATCAAAATATATATTTGAAAACATACATCAATCAAGAAATTAGGACAGTGATTTTTTTCTAGATTTCCTGTTTGATAACAATCAAAAATAGATAATAGAACTTGAAGTCACATTAAAGACACAAGTATTCTTAAACAAGCTTTGTAAGTCTATGTCCACAGCAGCAAATTAAACCTTGTGTACTCCTTAGCACTGACAGAAACCAGCAGCAAGCAGCCTGTATCTATACAGGTAAAACTCCGTGCCACCTGCTTCCTGGGAATTACTCATCCCGGGAGCAATATCTCCAGGATCGGGCCAGAGACCTGATTTCCCAGGTCTGAGGGATCACAAGCTTGCTTCAGCAAGGAGCAAGCTGTGGCTGTTCTCAGACACTGTATTCCACCTTGAAAATATTTTGGGTCAATTTATGAGCATAAACACAGCTTTAGCATTCTGGTCTGCATAGGTAGATCTTAAAAGGGTGGATGAATTTTTTCTATAAAGAAACTTTTAAGAGATCCCAGATACCTAGTTAGGACTGATGAGATAAATTCTACAAATTTCCTTAAATATTGTCTATCCTTGTCTTTTTTATTGTTGTACAATTCTCATTACTGATAGTTGGAAGAATTTTGCTACAAAGTGAAGATTGAATTTATCTAACTTGATTTATGGTGACTACAGGATCGTAATAAACGTGGGTTTTGGTGTCCATAGCAATGGTGATATTTACATATGTAAGTTTAACTAACTTAAAGTTAATGGGACAGCATGTCTGTGTTTTCTATGCTTAGTCTATCTACACTACAGTGGCTGGTTCCTATCGTCACACTTGAGTTACTGAAACAGGATAAAAGCAGAGTGAGTGAAATCACTCCACAAAAAATCACAGAACGTATACAGAGTGATAAGTTTTGCTATAATCTCCTACGTATTATTACCCTGAGCATCAACAACATTCACTTTACCACTACTAATCAAATTAGTTCAACTCTGAAGGATCCCTTAAACTAAATAGGGGATTTCAGTACATGTATTGAAGTAATAATGAAGACAAAATATACAGCAAAGCCAAACCCTCCATTGCAATGTTTTACAGTTATTTTTGAAAGAGGCCAGTAAGAATTATAGTCATCTTGATTTATTTGGCTTCGTTTCCTATAAGTACCTCTAGACAGTAAACCTCAGTTTTCAGAGTAGAAGGTAGTTAAGAGTAACAGCTTGCAAGTATTAAAGATTATGTACTGCTTTCTGACTGCTAGAGAGAATGCTGAGCCTAGTTTCTATGCCAACATATGACTGAATTGCATACTGTACACCAGATGATTTATTAACTGATATTTTTCTGAGAGATGGGTCATGTAAATTTTTGTCTCAATATATTGCAGGATAAGGATTTATCTAGTACATCTGCAACCTGAAGTTTTAGAAATAAATGTTAAATTTTCAATGATAAGAACTCTTTCATATTTTGAAGGATTTCAACCAAATACAAATTTCCATAATTTACAAAGCATGTAATTGACTTATGTATGTATGTAATTTACTTAGGTATGTAATTGATATATGCAAAGTTTGATGGAGCAGCTAATCCTGGAAACCATTTCCAGGCACATGAATGACAAGAAAATCATCAGGAATAGTCAGCATGAATTCACCAAGGGGAAGTCATTCTTGACCACCTTGCTAAACTTCTATGATGAAATGACTGGCTTAATAGATGAGGGGAGAACAGTGGATATTGTCTACCTAGACTTCAGTAAGGCCTTTGGCACTGTCTCCACTACAATCCTCATAGAGAAGCTGTTGAAGTATGGGTCGGGTGAGCAGTGAGGTGGATTGAGAACTGGCTGAACGGCCAGGCCCAGAGGGTGCTGATCAGTGCCCCAAAGTCTAGCTGAAGGCCAGTGACTAGTGGTGTACCCCAGGGGTCCAGTCCTGTTTAACATCTTCATTGATGATCTGGATGATGGGGCAGAAGGTACCCTCAGCAAGTCTGCAGAAGACACAAAATGGAGGAATGGCTGATAAGCCAGGGGATGGTGCTGCCATCCAGTGGGACCTTGAGCCGCTGGAGAAATGGGCTGACAGTTCAACAAGGGGATGTGCCAAATCCTGCACCTGAGGAGGGACAACCCCATGCACCAGTATATGCTGGGGACTGCGCAGCTGGAAAGCAGCTTGGCAGAAAAAGTGTCCTGGTGGATGCCAAGTTGAATATGAGCCACCAACGTGCCCTTGCTGCAAAGAAGGCTAATGGTATCTTGGGCTACAATAGGCAAGTCAAGGGAAGTGATCCTTCCTCTCTACACAGACTGGTGAGGCCACACCCAGAGCACTCTACCGAGTTCCGGGCTCCCCAGGGCAAGAGAGACATGGAGCTACCAGGGAGAGTCCAGCAAAGGACCACAAAGATGACTAAGGGGTTGGAGCATCTCTCCTGTGAGGAAAGGCTGAGAGAGCTGGAACTGTTCAGCCTGGAGAAAAGAAGGCTCAAGGGGGATCTCGTCAATGTATATAAATACCTGAAGGGAGGGAGTAAAGAAGCTGGAGCTGGGCTCTTTTCAGTGGTGCCCAGTGACAGGACCAGAGGCAATGGCCACAACCTGAAACTTAGTAGGGTCTGTCTGAATATCAGGAAACAATTTTTACTGTAAGGGTGACCGAGCACTGGCACAGATTGCCCAGAGATGTTTTGGAGTCTCCATCCTTTGAGATATTGAAAAGCCGTCTGGACACTGTCTTGGGCAACTGGCTCTAGGAAGCCCTACTTGAATAGATGGTTTGGACCAGATGATCTCCAGAGGTCCCTTCTAACCTCAACTATCCTGTGATTCTGTGACTTTCTTACTGTCTGCCTGATTAATGAAGTATGCAGTTTTACAGAAAATTGATGATACCTCTTCACTTTCTCAAAGATGAAGACGTAGATAAAAATAACTATTGTGCATTACCAAAATTAACATGTTAACTATTGCTATTCTCAAAACCTTGTCGTGGCAAATTTAGGATGTTTACTTAAATTAATTATAAGCACCTACAGTTTAAAATTGATCTGAGCAGTGGCTTGTTGGAATGGAGGCTAGTGACTTCTGTAGAGTGCTGAAGCATGCAGGTTTTTTAAAATTTTGGTAACTTACTGCTTTCAGTATCATACCATTCTGAAGGTAAGAATTATATTTTTTAAGACATACATGCTGTAGACCAGTGAATGAAGAGGCCCGACTTTAAAATATTCATCTTATGGGGAGTCCAGTTATACTGAATGATCTAGAACTGTTCCTATTTATAAGCACAGTGATAACCCAAATATTGAAAATATTAGTTTAAAGCTTTCTTCTTCCTGACGTGGACTAAGACTTACAGCTGAGATGCATCATATCTGACATCTATAGTATCCAAGCAGTTCTGCCTAAATGTAGCTATCTAAAATTAGTTTAGGTGCTATGAGTGTCTGGCTTGGCCTTTATAACTTAGCTTCCACAACTTTGTCTCTTAGAAATGAGTGAAGATTTCCAACAAACTGTTATATCTGCCAGATATATGTATTCTTGAGCAACCTAAAGCAGGTCAAATAGCAAAATGTGCCTCTGTTCAAGCATCTCAATCCAATCCTTGGGATTTGATTCATACGCCCATACAAAGTCATCTAGTGCCATTTCTGTGACATCTCTGACTACGGTCCATGCCCCTTTGTCTCCAGCTACTGCTCTGGATGACCACAGGTATCCTCTTCATCTTCTATCTTTCCTGACAGATGTCTTGGATACTCCAGGCATCTCAAATGGCACTAGACACTTAAGCATGAGCAAATTCTTTGAGTCCCAGCAGTAAAAATTCTTGGATCTTAGTTCAGTTACTTAAACAAACACTGAGGAACAATTTGAGATAACCTACACAAGGCCATAGACTTCCATTGACAGCTGGAGGCCAAGGGAGGATACCTTAGGGTATCTAGTGGAATATAAAATGGAATGGGATATGTATAGATGGGTAAATATACTGAGTCCTATGTGGTTAAACGTTGCCTTGTGTCTACTAAGTACCTAAACTATCATTGAAATTAATGGAGATCTAATCAGTACAGTTAAAGAGAACAAGAGCTGGTTCAGTTCACCTTAGTACAACAGACACATTTAGTTTGCAGAGCAGCAATCAAAACTCTATTCAGTATATTTCATTTACTATGAGTACGAATGTTTTGGTAACTGATTAAAAAACTAAACTCACCTAAACACTGGTGGGATGATACATCCAATGTCTTTATATATGTTGTATTATTTTATTCTCGATTTGCTAATAAGGTTGGGCAGTGCTCAGTCTACTTTGATGGTTTAAATGAGTTATAACCAAAGATCAATAATTACTGCCTCACAACTTCATGCTAGCTTACTATTACTTAAATAATTAATTATTAGTAATAATAAAAGAAGAAGTATTGGAAAATTGCTGGAATATGATGAAAGTGAAGCAGAGAACGAGTAAAGTTTTACTTCATATATACCAGCATTTTACATACATTCTCAGGTACTTTATTTATGGTCCAATTCTGAAAACCATGCTCAAGTTGTTATTTTAATTTGTGATAACTGTGAACAAAAGTTGAAAACACACCACTGATTTTAGCATACCAACATTTATATCTAACCAGAATACACATGTAAGATTTTACTAACTTTTTCCAACAAGTTTTTAAGGACATAAAATACTTTAAATTATTTACAATTGCTTCGTGAAAATACTGTATCATGAATGAGAATAAGTAGTCCTTAAAAGTAACCTGTCAACTCTAAGTAATTTTAGAATACTCGTTTATTTTTTTCAACCATTGCAGGAATATAGTAGTTTGCAGCCTTAAAATAAATAAAGATACAGATTTATTTTTTTCCCCCCAGAACAGAATATTTAATTGGTTATTTACAGTTATATTCTAACTAAACAGCTAAAAACCTGTCAATTAATTAGAAATAATTTTAACTGTTTTTTTCTCACATCATATTATAAGGGATGCATTTTACTAACCCAAAGATGAAACTTTTCATAAAATCATACAATCTTAGAATATGTTAATTGAAGTGATCACATGGAAAACATCTGGTCCATCTACCTGCTCAAAGAAAGGCCGACATAGATCAGGCTGCTCACAGCTGTGCCCAGCTGAGTTATGAGCATCTTCAAGGATGGAGGTTCCACAACTTCTCCAGCAGCCTCTCATGGTGTTTGTTTGACCTGCCTCATTGTTAAAACATCCCCAAGTTTAACTGGAACTTCCCATGTGGCAACTTGGGTGTCCCTTGCCGCTTGTCCTATCACTGTGCACCTTCAAGAGGACTCTGCACCTACAAGATGAGCCTGTCTCCCCTATACTCTACCACTGGGTAGCTGGAGCACACTTAGATCTCCCCTTAGCTTAGACCCAGCTCTCAGCACCTCCTGACACATCATGTACCCCAGCCCCTGAGCATCCTGCTGGCCCTTGGTTGCATCTGCTCCAGTAGATCGGTATCCTTTTTGTACTGGGGAGCTCAAAACCAGTCTCCCAAGTGCCAAAGGCAGGGGAGCAATCACCTCCCTGGACCTGCTGGCATTACCCTGGTTGGTACAGCCCAGGATGCCCAGGCTGGCTTTCTCCGCTGCAAAAACATACTGCAGATTCATGTTTAACTTGTCCACTGGGATCCCAGGTCATTTTCTGCAAAGAACACAACAGGTAATGAACAGCCAGCTTGACTTCATAACACTAATTACAACCTTTTGAGCTCTGCAATCTGTCCAGTTTTTCATCCTTACTATAGTCCTTTCCAAACCATATATCATTAATTTGATTTTAAGGATAGTATGGGATACAATCTCATTGTGATTTTGCACCACTAACAAAAATACTATTAACTTCAGTAGGACTATCTGTATTATTAGGTACTGTTCATAAGCAACAAATAGAAATTAGAAACTTCCAGTTATATTACAGCTCTGCAGAGTTATACAGATATTCACAAAGATTTGTGAGTAGCAAGACTCAGAGGAAGAGGGCAAAAGTTGCATTCACATCTTCATGATTGTCTACCACAGTGCCCTTCTTAGCAATTTAGATGACTGAATTCATGGCAGGCTTATCTTGCTCCAACCTGAAGTTGCCGAGAATCATAACAACAACATAAGCATTCTTCCAGCAGTGAGACTGAGCTATGTATATTAAGCCTATATACCCCATTGCACTGCATCTATGCTAGGGCTACAGCAAGAAGTAAAAATATTCCCTGCTTTCTTTATGCATTTCTAAGGTCTGGATAATGCTGTCATCTGAATACCTTTGCACTACTTGAATAATATAAACCATTGTAGCAACCACTAGAGGAATCCCTCAAGGACACATTATCATGCTTTTTCTTTGGCTGAATCTTTCGTGTCATTTTTCTAGGGAAAGAGAAGGAAATGGATCCCCTGACACCTGAATAGTGTCAGATGACAATATATAGAACAGCAGTCTCAGCATACACTGTGGATAAGCCCGCTACTCAGGCAATCTCAGGATTACAATATGGTTTTTGTATCCCCATCCCTGTACTGAGTGCTCTTAAGCTATGGCAAAGGATGTGGAATTTGCCATGTACAAAAAGAATAAATGAGCCCTAAATACAGCGTTTTCTCCCTTTGATGAATACATAACTCCCTTTGATGCTGATGGCAATTACTTGCATACATGAAGAAGAGACTATCCCCACACCTACGAAAATTTTAGCTAGGTTTTGTGAATAGGCATTATGAATGCAAAAGAGAACTAGAAAGATGAATTTAAGAACAAAGTAACATGGAATTGTCAACAACTTTATATGTGACTTTATAGTTAAATGGATTTCTTCTTCAAGGTTTGGTTCCTTCCCTTCCCTTCCCTTCCCTTCCCTTCCCTTCCCTTCCCTTCCCTTCCCTTCCCTTCCCTTCCCTTCCCTTCCCTTCCCTTCCAACTCCAATGTGCTGTTGTGTTAATAAATGTGGCTACAGGATGAAAATTACAATGGAAACATTTCTTTTTACTGCACACCAAACAAAAGAAGCCAGAAATTACACTTCATTGAATATTGAGGTAGGTGATATATTTTCAGACCTTGTATGTCACCTTGCTACTACTGACAGAGTGAAAAAACTTACCATAGAAAGAAGTTTCTGTTACCATATGTTTCCACCTAAAGGTTTGTTTTGTTGACAATGAAGAAAATATACAGAAAAGCTTGGAGGATTGTAGGTTAGAGATACAACATTAATTTAGTTACTATATTGACATACACATATTTTTAAAAGTGAATTTATATGTGCAAGTAGGCAACTGTTTGTACATTCTTTAAATATGTTCCTGATTTATTTGGTAAATGTAATGAATGTACTTTATCAAAATTATATATTTATAGGCCTATAAAATGTGTATAATTTTTATTTTGCTGAGGAAACTGTGAAACAAATATTATGGCACTAGGAAAATTTAGTGTGCTTTGCACACATTTGGCATTGTATAAGCAGTAGGATTGTGTAAGCTCAAAAGAGTTTACCTTTTCCTCTTAATAACATTACTAAATGACTATACTTACGACATGAGACTGCAGTCGCCCACCTGTCTGTCCAATTCTATTTCCAAAACTTTGACAAGGTAAGGGGAGATGAAGGAATTCTCAAGTTATGAGAATCGGCATTTGAATTGCTGTTCTGCTCTGGCTCAGGAATTTAGTATGGAGTTTGTTATAAACTTCGAAATACGTAGACTTGTCTTGACAAGATAGATGGTGATTGTCTTTTCCATTCCATAACCTTCAAGTAAAAGTGTTCTTGTGGAAGGTGGGAACTTCACCGAAAGGGTTGTGGTGAATGGAGTTAAATCCAGCTGGCAGCTGGTCACAAGTGGTGTTCCCCAGGGCTCAGAACTGGGGCCAGTTCTGTTCAATATCTTTATCAATGATCTGGATGAGGGGATCGAGTGCACCCTCAGTAAGTTTGCGGATGACACCAAGTTGGGAGGGAGGGTTGATCTGCTCGAGGGTAGGAAGGCTCTCCAGAGGGATCTGGACAGGCTGGGTCGATGGCTCGAGGCCAACTGGATGAGGTTCAACATGACCAAGTGCCGGGTCCTGCACTTGGGTCACAACAACCCCACGCAGCGCTACAGGCTTGGGGAAGAGGGGCTGGAAAGCTGCCCGGCAGAGAAAGACCTGGGGGTGCTGGTCGACAGCGGCTGAATATGAGCCAGCAGTGTGCCCAGGTGGCCAAGAAGGCCAACGGCATCCTGGCCTGCATCAGGAACAGTGTGGCCAGCAGGAGCAGGGAGGTGATTGTCCCCCTGTACTGGGCACTGGTGAGGTGACACCTCGAGTCCTGTGTTCAGTTTTGGGCCCCTCACTACAGGAAAGACATGGAGGGGCTGGAGCGTGTCCAGAGAAGGGCAACCGAGCTGGTGAGGGGCCTGGAGCACAAGTCTGATGAGGAGCGGCTGAGGGAGCTGGGGTTGTTTAGCCTGGAGAAAAGGAGGCTGAGGGGAGACCTTATCGCTCCCTACAACTACCTGAAAGGAGGTTGTAGTGAGGTGGGTGCTGGTCTCTTCTCCCAAGTAGCAAGTGATAGGAAGAGAGGAAATGGCCTCAGGTTGCACCAGGGGAGGTTTAGATTGGATATTAGAAATAATTTCTTCACCAAAAAGGTTATCAAGCATTGGAACAGGCTGCCCAGGGAAAAGGTTGGGTCACCATCCCTGAAGGTATTTAAAAGATGTGTAGATGTGGTGCTTAGGGACATGGTTTAGTGGTGGAGTTGGCAGCATTAGGTTAACAGTTGGACTCCATGATCTTAAAGGTCTTTTCCAACCTAAACGATTCTAGGATTCTAACTGCTAGAATTCTAGGATTCAATTCAGTCACAAGAAATAATTAAATATGGACAAGTGTTGTAACCAGAACTTTGTTACACAAAAGGAAGAGTAACAGGAGGAGGAAACTATTCCTTGAAGGGAGGAGAGAAGGAAGGGAAGAAAGGAGGAAAGGAGGAAGAAAGGGAGGAAGGGAGGGAGGAGGGAGGAAATAAAGGCCTTCTCAATTGCTTTAAGGTATAAGATCATAGACTGTGGTTGTAGGTTGTGGATCCTGGGTGAAAAGTGATACCTTGCAGAACAAGATCCTTGGGATGCCAATTACTACTATGTTAAAACTTTATCACACATTAACAACAGTCTTAAGTCAGTGGACATTGAGTTTAGAAAGACTCATTCATTTCTCAAATAACCCATAATAAACCAAAACAAGTCATCACATTTAAATACAATTATGGTTGAGAATTTCTGCATTAATTTCAAAACCTACATTTAGAATCTGAAGCGTATTCACATCGCAAATATACATACCTAAATTAATCATCTCACTCAGATATCTTGCTGTGCCAAGTTTCTGCTGTAATCAGTGAAGAAAGAGATCGGTCTTCTGAACTGATCTCTGTCAGAGACTAATTTAGGCTATTGCTACTTTTGAAGTCTAAACTGTGTATTGAAAACACTCATCTGATTCTCTTTAAGGTACAAATTTCACAAACACATAGCTTGACTTCAGTTTGAAATACACAAGCATGAAGTGTTGCTGAAATCATACTAAGAGCTCCTGGATTTGTAGTACCTCCCAGGATTCAGCCTCCAAAGTGGAAACATATTTCCCAAAATTTGAGAAGTCATCCTTATCTAGGGAGAATGCTTTATGGCCAACTATAAAATGACTGGGAATAACAGGTGCATGCTTGGCTATTATAAACTGGCGTAATCCTTTTACTTTCTTTGGAGGTTACACAGCTGAGTATGTGATGGTAAGAGGGCAATAGTAGCACTGAAATACAATGTGGCAATTCAGTGACTTTGGTATTGTAAAAATACCAATAGATAGAGGAGAAAGAACATTTTCCTTCATGTCATTTTATTAGAAACACGTTTCTCTGAAATCAGTTTTCGATCTGCTTTACTTCATACCTACATAAAACTGAATTGTTTTGGAAAAAAACCCCCATATTAAAGCCCTGGAATCTAAGAGGTTTTATGACAACATCAGAAGCACGTTTCTTCAAAGCAAACTGTAATCATGTTATCACAAATAACACTAAAATTTGAAGAAGCAATGATCAGATTATTCCAAAATTCACTTCCAGTTAAGATATTCCCTGATTTATTTTATTAAAAACACCCATATACTTCCTTCTGAAAACAAACAAACAAAAAAACCCCCAACCAACCTATTTTGTGGCAATAAAAGAAATCCTTGCAAAAATCCCCTTTGAAACTGACAAAGACTCTGCTGCCCAATACAATATTGTGATAGAGATATTAATTCTCGTTGGAGTAAGCAATCATTTCTCCATGGTGCAGCATAACACCCTGCATGTTTTTATGATTCAGTCCCAGTAACACTATATCCCTGTTAGCATGATTAATCAGCCCAAACAGAATACAGCTTGGATTTAACTATCCTGCTGCTTGCTGCAGAGCTGAATCAGTCAGGGCTAGTTAAGGAAGTCTGCACTTCCCTCTGTTGCACAGTATGGGCATGACCTGTGACTCTTTGCTATGATGATATAATATTATTTCCAAGCCACTATCTAATTACCTTTCACACACGCCATTTATTTGCTCACAGCAGAGGGTATTGCAGTGTAAGAATTGGTCAGGAACTTTGCAGTGTCATGGTTTTTCAGTAAGAAATGCCTGCTTGTTAAAGAATACCCCCACACACATATTATCTTGAGGACAAAGCCTTTAATATTTTTTATTCAATTGAACCATTTAAAAAGAAAGTTCAAGATTCTCAACATATAGTTTTGGAAACTATTTTATGAAAGGTTGCTATTTCCTGCCTCAGTATAATGCATTTCCTATTGCTCCAGATCACCAACTGAGACCTTGATGTTTTTGATAATAATTGTTTCCTCTCTTACCACCCTTTCCAGACAAGCAGCAGAAGTAGATAGGCAGACCTTTGGGGTCTTTTGGCATTGTATAATGTCTGAGAGTAACTGTTTTTAAAAGCAATATTGTTGTGGTTTAACGCCAGCCAGCAACTAAGCACCACGCAGCTGCTCGCTCGCTTCCCCCCCACGCAGTGGTATGGGGGAGAGAATCAGAAAAAAAAAAAACCCAACCCTTGTTGGGTGAGATAAGAACAGTTTAATAGGACAGAAAGGAAGAAAATAATAATTATAATAACAATAATAAAATGACAATAGTAATAATAAAAGGATTGGAATATACATTGACGCACAATGCAATTGCTCACCACCCGCCAATCGACGCCCAGTAAGTCCCTGATTGGCGATCTCTCCCAGCCCCCACTCCCCCAGTTTATATACTGGGCATGACGTCACATGGTATGGAATACCCCTTTGGCCAGTTTGGGTCAGCTGCCCTGGCTGTGTCCCCTCCCAACTTCTTGTGCCCCTCCAGCCTTCTTGCTGGCTCGGCAGGAGAAGCTGAAAAATCCTTGACTTAGTCTAAACACTACTTAGCAACAACTGAAAACATCAGTGTGTTATCAACATTCTTCTCAAACTGAACTCAAAACATAGCACTATAATAGCTACTAGGAAGACAATTAACTCTATCCCAGCTGAAACCAGGACAAATATTTAAATATATTACTCTAGGCCTAACACAAGAAGGCTGTGGGTTTTGTTTTGTTTTGGTTTTTCTTAGGGTAGATCAACAAGCTAACATGCTTTGAGTTGTGAAGTTCTGCTTCTGCAATAGTCTGTAAACCATTGTGGTCTTTATGCAAGACCTGGTCTAGAACAAGCAAAGAAAATTTGTTTTAATGAAGACATAAATATCTGAATGACTTTCAAACCTAACGTTAATATGGAAAAGAGTAGGCCCAAACAAAACACTAGTTTAAAATCTGACTCCAACACAGGACTGTTGGAGGATTTCTGAAGTTCTAGGACTAGGGGAGATTACCAGTGGTTGTTATCAAAGTTCTCTGAAGGTTTTCATCTATTCTGTTACAAAGACATATACTGCTGTAAGTTTCTGAGACAGAAGACCTGGAGATATTTGAATATTTGTAAGTCACCTCCATACACTAGTTCAATTTAAATGGAATAATTTTTTTACGAGCATTGTTAACATTTTAGCTTGTTCGTTGTTCCCATACACTGAGTTCTATTCTGTTTTGATGAAACAAATGGGACATCAAAATAACCACCAAGGGTGGAATGTAACGCTTCTAGGAAATGACGGGAATAATTATTCATCAGAGTTTTGAGAAACTTCACTTCTGCTGGCTCCCCTCTACTTCCAGCTGCTGCAGCAGCTGGTGATCACAACTGTGTAAGCCTGAAAACGCTATCTTTACCATTTTCTTCAGCCTTTAGGTCACACTGGCTTGTAAGGTCTAACAAGTTCCAGGGTAACTTGTGGCAGCACAGAATGGCTGGTAGAAGTCATTACTAGTAACTCTTCAAGTTTACAAGGTAAATGTTAGTATGTCTTTTTTTACTCTTTTGAAAAGAAAGATACCCAATTTTCCTTCACGTCTTTTCAAGATGTCTGCTTCCTCTTCTTTTTAGTAGTAAAGCAATAGCGGATTTTTTTTTTTTTTTAATTTGTCTAGGATTTTTTATGGTGAATGTGGACTTTATTACATATTTATTTATTTTCCTATTTTTGGATTACTGTTACTTTTTTTTTTAAATCTGGTAGGTTTCTATTCTTACTCTGTTTCACACTATAGCAAAGTATTAGGTGATGCGTATGTTAGGTATTACTACTACAAAGACTAAAAGAACTTAATTTTATACTTATTGTATTGGATGTAGATGTCAAGGTGCTGGCAGCAGGGATGCTGCAGGCTGGCATCTAAGAGGCGGCCACGGGCTGCCCCATGGCAGACACAGCTGTTTCCAGCCGACTCCAACAGACCCACCACAAGGCACAGCTGAGCCCCTCAGCCAAGATGATGATGCTTCTGCAAAAACATAGTTAAGAAAGGGTAATAAACACCAGGCACAAAAACCATCAGACAGGCAGAGGAGGAGGGGAAAAAAATTATTGAGAAACAGCAGAGGCAACACCGAGGTCAGTGAAGGAGGGGGAGGAGGTGCTCCAGGTGCAGGAGCAAATATTTCCCTGCAGCCTGTGGAAGACCATGCCAGAGCAGACTGATATTGCCTGAAGGAACTGTGGCCTGTGGAGATCCCATGCTGGAGCAGGTTTATCCTGAAGGACTGCAGCCCATGGAGAAGACCTATGCTGGAGCAGGAGAAAAGCGTGAGGAGGAAGGAGCGGCAGAGACCAAGTGCAATGACCTGACTGCAGCCCCCTATCCCCCCTGCCCTGTGCTGTGCAGCGTGGGGGGTAGAGAAGTTGGGAATGAAAGAGTGAAGTTGAGCCCGGGAAAAGGGGAGGAGGGGAGACATTGTTGTAATCTTTTTGTTTCTCACCATCCTACTCTATCTTTAATTGGCAATATCTTAAATTAGTTTTCCCAAAGTTGAGTCTGTTTTGCCCATGATCATAATTCATGGGTGATCTCCCTATCTTTATCTTGACCCATGAGCTTTTTCATCTTATTTTCTCCCTCTGTCTTGTTGATGAGGGGGAATGAGACAGCGGCTGGGTGAGAGTTTGGCCCTTAGCTGAGGTCAACCCATCGCATTTATACATATGATGACAAATACCAACATTATAAACTGTGTGAGTTTCAGTATCTCTCACTGGACACAGACAGTTTTGTATACATTTTGTGCTATTAATCATTTACAGAGAGAACACAGTAACTCTGGAAGGATTACGGTATTTGATGTGTTCTACCAATCATTGTTGTTAATGGCCCTTACAGAAAAATGGCAAGAGTATTATTCATTTATTTAATTGTGTTTTTAATTTTTGTGTGCTTCCTGAACTGAATTTGCTATAGCTAGATTGAGAGTAAATTGTGAAATGGGAAAGAAGTAAATAAATAATTGTGCAAATAACATGCTTACAATTTCCAAGCTTCAGGCAGACTATTTAGTGCAGTTTTGTAAAATTGAGCTCTCAGAAGTAAAGACTTGGGTAATCCTGTCCTGACTGACAGAACCAGTCAGTCAGGAAGGCCCAGGAGAGCAGAAACAATCTCTGAGGTTTTAGTAGTACAACATTCATAAAATCCTAATCATAAAACAAAGTCTGACTCTGTTTATTGTACTAAAGGATACTATGGATCTATTTGTTAATAGCTAGAGATCTCAATAAGAACAGGAAACATATCACCAAATACTTTGGGGGTTGTTGAGATATGCCCAGTTAGTTAATTTGATCCTGAAGAATATAAGAATAACAATAAGCCAAGAATAAAATTCTAAACAAAAGCAGATTTTCTTTTTTAGATCAGGCTTTAAACATAAAAATACATTTTTATACCAAATATTTGGAATCCTTGTGCTAATGAAACCTTTGGTTTGAGCAGTAAAATTCAAACAAATGAAACTTTTTCATGAGTCAAAAGAACTATTTTCTATGCCAAACAAATATGTGACTGACATAACATTCCCTTCATCACAAACGCACGCTAAAAAACGGAGTCACAACTTATGACTGTGCTCAGTATGGCAGATTGTGAAACACATCCATCTTGAGCACAATATGCTGAAAATGTGATTTCTTTATAGCTACATTTCACTGTAGGATTCCCTTAAATATTAGTCCTCTGATAGTGCACAAAATTCACGATCAGCTCAGCTGTAGGCTGGTTCTGATTAGGCAGCACCAAGCAGTTATCACCTCTCTTTTCTCAGTCATTGTCCTGTGAACATCAAAGTGGAACATCATTTTGTGATGAGCTGGGAGACTGCTGAAATCTAGGAAAGTAAATTTTTATTTAAAAAGGCAGAAAAGAATGAGAATACACGTGGAGCAGCTTTCAATCTGTTCTAGGTTGGAATTGTATTACAAATTAAACCAAAGTAAATACTAAAAAATAGAAGAAACCGTTAACATTTTGAGCTGACATTTTCACCTTTCCTGGCAGGAGAATAGGAGTCTGGCTTCATTAAAGAGCACATGGTAAGACTCTCTCACGTACTTTTAATAGGCCTCATGATATCACAGCTAAACTCAGAGGTAAATAGACTCTGATATAAAACCTCAAAATCTTGTTGACTTCTTATGACCTAGATCCCCTTCCAAAAACCCCAGCCTTTTACCTCCAAACTCCTGGCCTCCTCAGTATTTATTTTTCATTCTGAAACTTCATCGCAGTTAAATATTAAGTCCCTAAGTCCTCAATTTTTTTTTTTTGTAAATATACCTATTTATCCTACCTTGTAAACATAAAATATAATCTGCATAAAACATAAAAAGGCATGGAATAAACAAAAATAAGTATTTGTATCAAATTTGTATTTCAGTCCGAAATACAGAAATACAAACTATGCAGAAATAGTTTGAGCATACTAAAATTACTCAAGAACTTACAGAGGCACAAAACTAGACATAAACTTGGTCAATGTTTTCTTTAGGGTGTTTTGGTTTTGTTATTTAATTATTTTTCTTTGTTCATTGATTTTAGAGTGTATTAAATAAAACACCCAGATAATATATGTTAGAAATCTTTATTTTCTGAAAATAAGACTGGAGTACAATGCCTAATGTTCTACTTAAAGTTGGAATACATTTTTTTCCTGTGTTTAGCTTCATATAAAAGAAATATGATGATAATTTAAATCATCAAAATGCTTGTGTGCACAACTAGCATGCTGTATGGTTGAATAGAGAGTTATTATGAAAACCCAATGATAAAAGACAAAAAATAATCAAGTATATATATCTCAGCACTGAAACAGAAGTTGTCACGGCAGTTGGTTACCTCATATTAAAACAGATAAGGGCAGTGCTAGAAGAAACGTACTTCCTCCTTTCCTTTCTTTTTCATTTGAGAAGGAATTCATTCCCTCCTCTGCTATACACTAAAAAAAGAAGAAAAAAAAAAAGTTTTATTTTGCCATTTTAGAAACGCAGATATCCTTCAATTTGCTGTGGCACTTTTTGAAAATTCAGTTCAATCCAGAAAGTGAAATCTTTCCTTCTGACTGAAAACAACAGTTCACAAAACTTCTGCTTTTGATTAATTTACTATGCTTTTTATGTATTTTTCTAGGTATAATCTGAAAGTAATTTATTACATTTTGGAAATTCTAGGGAAACATAGAAATCTCTTGTCATCAGCGTCAATAGTCTCAGCAACACTGAGGATCCTTTCCAGGGACCAACCTTTCTCCTCCTGACTGACACCTGCCAGGCCAAAAAAGTCTCCTCAGGTGCCTTAGTGTGGTGAGCATCAGTGGTCAGCCTAAAACTCCTTAAATCTTAGCTCCCTTTTGTTTGTGTTAGCCAATAACTAAATGCTTTATTTTGCTAATTAAGCTGTGTATGTACTGCTTGCGGAGTCTCTTTGCATCCCGCTAAAGAAAAATGATCAAAAAAACCAAGCCCAAAACACATCCTGCAACAATGCCACTAAGATCTTTGGCTGTCTGTTATACTTGCTATTGTATGTTGTTTGTATATCCTCTTGTAGCCATAAGTAGCATGAAAAGCACCTCCAGGTGAGAGTTAAAAGTCAGGGCTTCAAGAGAAATTCTCTGACCCTGCATTTCATGTTCACTATCTATATAGTAATCTCAGAATATGCTTTTATATGCCTTAAGGTAGAGCAAACACAAAGTTGTCTTCCAGCTGTGTTTGCTTTTTCTCTATTTACCATGCTAGATTAGGAAGTATTGAACTAGAAATTTTTTCCTGATATAAATGTATTGCTATTCAACTGTATCTCCCCTTTAAAACAGCATAATTGAATGATCTCCTGGTTTTTGTTTTAAAACATCTGTATGTAATATACACCTGTAGGGGCTTAGCTTTTCCTTTCCTATGTTCTCTTTAGCACATGTGCAGTGTTCTTTACCACTAGCATGTGAAAAGGTCAACTAACCCCAAATTCATTATCACTATGATGTTATTTATTTTTATCAAGTTTAGCTATGAGAAAGTAATAAACTATATGTCTTTTCTCCTCTGAATATTTGAAGAAAGTGTCACTGTTTTTCTATGGTTTTGTATTAAATTCTTTTTCAGTCTGTGAAGACTTATATATTGATGTTTAAACATGAACCTCTATTTGCATGGGGATTATCATTCAGTAAAAGATGTGTTTAAGAAGACTAAGTACTAGGCCAATACATAAAAGTTATGTTTACTGTCCAGCTAGGAGATGGCTCTACCTGACCATACTCAGAAGAGATTATGTGTAGTAACAGTCAATACTTCCTTAGGAGAAGTGGCAAAAATTGATAGCTTGATTAAGCATCAAATATATCAATAACACAAAGCCTCTGGGGAGAAGTTTCAGCCTGGGTGGTGGTCCCACAGGCCTTAAGAAAAATCTCACCACATGTGCAGAAGTGCATTTAGAGAAAGAAGCATCTAGCTAAGAACTGTTTTGCAGCAGCTATGACTACACAAGCACCCCAACAGCTTCTTAGCTTCTTGAACCAGGTGGATTAGAACCAAAGTGTGTATAATTTTAAGAGTTGTCTTCTTTTGTTTCTGGACAACTGTCTCAGCACAGTCCTCTCTACATAACCTTTGTATTATAATTTTGACATTAACATTTGTTGAACGTGTGATCTCAGGCTACCTGGGACCATATAAGCAGGAAAACTGGTGCCCCCTCACAGGGGCTAGAGCCCCACCAAAAAATTGCAGAGGCAGTGGGATGTTCCAAGCTGTACTGCATGGGCTAATCTTAGGAGGAAATGTGTGATGTCAGTTTAGAGAGTTGTTTTCTTAGAATAAATATTATCAGAATATTTTTGGTGTGCAGAACAAAGGGGAAAGGAATGACTGAAGTTAATTTCTTCTAAATTTTATAACCATATGCTTTCCTAATTCAGTTGCTTAAACATCTTTTTTTTTGTTCAGTAGCTCATAACTATTTAATTTCTTTGTATAGCTTGCCCCCAAATGGGATATTAATGCCTCTTTGTAAATTAAGAATTCCCTGAGTGTAGCTCTAGAAAGAAAAATACATCTCCACTAAAGGAAGGACTTTCTGATGAAGAATCATAAAATTTACTGTATTAGATCAGTGGGCCAACCTAGCTTTTTCCTATTAGTGTTTCTATTACTGAAGGTCAGAGTTTATTTAGGAAGATATATAAAAGTCCTAATACCATTTTACTTTGATTATCGACTATAGTACAGACCATTCTACCTCACAGTCTATCTCCATCTCCAACCCTCTCCAAATATGACTTGCCTGTGAGACAGGGCAACAGACTGTCTCTGTCTCCTTTACATTATGCATATTCTTCTGCTGCTTTTGTATTAATTCCCTTTAGTTGATAGAATGGTTTAAAGGCATGACAAGACTATGTGATGTATAAAGCCTGATTTTTTGATATTTCTTCCAGAAAGCATCTGTAAGTACTCTGTAAATCACCTGGCTGCAAAATTCCCCAGATCTCCCAGAGGTAAAAATATTTTTATTAGAGTGTATCAGGAGATGTGGGTTCACACATATATGACTAGAAACATTACATTGATTACACATTGCAACACTACATTTACACAGTAAGGACATCATGAGTCATGACAATATAATTAAAAATGTTAGCCAATAGTCTGTTACTGCTAATAATTTTATTTAAAATACAAAAAGAATTTAGGTAAATTTTATCTTCAGCCCCATTTTAAGCCACTTTCTATCACATCCCTACGTCTTGCTCAACCATAAAAATGACCCACACTCCTAACATTGCTTCCAAGATTTACCAAAAGCCTGTTGACAATTTTTTCCCTCTCTACTTGTAACTTAATATACTCACAACTATTTTTTATCTGTCAGTCTATTCATAGCAGGTAAAAATCACTAAGGTTATCCACTTCAGGAGCTTTCTCTCCACAGACAGGTTCATGAAGTCTCGTAGTACATCATTTACAAATTATACCATTACACTGGTATATAAATTCGCTGAGGATAATGCTTTCAAAACCTTTCTGGAGTGCGCCCTGTGAAAGGCATAATGTACATCTAAACACTTATGTATCATTAGTATTCTCTGAAAAATAATCCCATGCGTGGAACAGGAAATAGGAGGGAAGGATTCACTTTTGTTGACAAGTCCCCAGAACTAGCAGGCTTAAATGGTAGGAAAACTGAAAGTTGGCAAAAGCGATGTGAATTCTATCAGCTTGTTTCATGGCCAAAGTGCTGCTGATTGTCAGCAGAGCTCTATAGCCACCTCATGTGTATTGCACACCCTTTTCTGCATGAGTGTTACTCAAGGATGGAAAACAAATTATCTGTTCCATCCTTAAGACACACTCAGATACTAAGTGTGGCATAGCCTCGACTTCAACCTGTCATTGGTTTTCTGGTGCTTCAGATGCTGGCCCTCCAAGCACTTAACCACAAGGTCATTTTTTGTTTCATAGATGTTTTACCTTGAGTTGTGGTTGAATTCATGTTGATCTCTGAAAGTAAAAAGAGAGAGCCCCAAAGTGTTTTTACAGGATGTATCAGGGGACCTTTAGCTGTTAACACTGGAAGAGAAAACTGCTATTCAAAATACTGTCATGGATTTTACTATTCAAAAAATAATTAAAAATACTGTTACTTAATATCTGAGTTGGCTACTATTCCCATGCCAGATTTCTTGCAGATGCACACACAATGCATTGTAATAGGCAGAAAAAAATTAGCTCTTTTTAACCCTCAGTGACCTCTCAGACGTAAAATCAAAGGATGGTAAACAAAAGAGAAGGGAAGGGAAGATATGTTTGATCTCATATTGATGAAAAAGTGATAATGGAATTCCAATCTCTTTTAAATGTTGCCTTTCTCAGGAACAGGAACATGTGGGGGGAAATCATGAGATAATAATAATAGAAACTGGGAATTTGAACAAAATATTATAATTAATACATATATAATGTGAGACATTATTTTTTAATGTCCTAAGGAAATTTAGAAAGCAGTACACTTTGTACCAGTTTAAAATAAGGATCTAAGTGATCTGATTGAGAATGCCAGACCTAAGGACAAATGCAGTGCTCAAGAGGAAAGACAATCAGTTGAAAAGACTTTTAGTTAGTTAGATTTACAGTGCTAGAAGAAAAATCATACAGTTCCTTTTATACCAAAATAAATGTTTTCAGGGGACCAATATATGCAATTTCACTTTAATATAAAAATAAACAACATATAATGGCAGAAATTAAGGAATGAAAATATCTATAGGCTTATTTTCCAGAGATGGTGAGTTACTGAAACATAAAGTACCTGAACCAAAGGCTTCTATCCCATTAGTTTGAATCAAGCCATTATCACTTAAAGTGAATAAATGAACGAATGAAAAATCTGCTTTCTGTGTGTCACCTGCAGACCAGAGGCTGACAGGAGATTACCTATTACACAATAAGATTAAAAAAAAATTATCTTCCAAAACATTAAAAAAACCAAACAAAAACCAAACCCCAAAACCCCCACAAACACCTACCTTTCAGTATGATTGTCCATGTCTGCTTCCATTTGTTGCAAAGCTCAAAGCCTAAATATTTTGCTTTCGGATTTACTGCCTAGACATTTTGTAGCTCTTCTTGAGGCCCCTCCTTAACACTACTGTTAGGGCCATAATGGAGTTGAATTAATCTCAGAGCTATTTTAACAGAAAAAGTAAGTTGCTGCTCAATTGAAACTGCATTAAAAGTCAAAAAGCAGAATTATTGAATATATTTTTGGCTGTGCTAAAAGCAGATCGTTATTTGTACAGAAAAGAATTCTTGGAACTGTAGATATTGATGTGTTTTATGTATATTTATATATATCTATGTGATATACAGAAATTGGGAAGATTTCAGCACAAAATCTGTAGAAAATGGAGGTTAACCCTACGTTGCTTGAGAGGTGGAGTCCAACATATGATTTCAGTGTTCATTGATTTGTTGTCTGTAGTTAAAATAGGTTTCAAACAGTACTACCACTGCTGGAATTTGCTCTTTAATGACCGCAAAGGGCCATCTTTGGTATTTATCTGTTTTAGGATGAAGATTGGTCTAATTCTGGTCAGCAAGCGGTAGCTACAACAGAATGCTTCTTCTCTATGAATGTGTTTGTGTATTTTCCTAGAGTTGGATCTACTGGATACTGATACATGTTTCTATACAGTGTCTCTCTATACTAATTTTTCAGCTGAGAAACTGTAACAGTACTAATTCATTTCTGTAGGCTTTTTTTTGTTTATTAGTTCAGTTTAGCCCATTTATGGAAGCTAGATGCTTTATAGTTTTACTTTTTCTAAAAATTTTAGAGGCAACATTATGATTTACATCAAAACATGTACAAAAACCATCTTGCCTGACAGTCATTGAAAGATCTTCTTAATACAAAACTGAGCACAAACTACATTTCCAGATTACAGTTTCAAGTATTGCTCCACTTTAATATATTACTTTTCTACATAATCGATGAATTATCTTATATTATGGCTCCAACCAAAGCCAATTCCCCAAGCACAAGAAAGTAAATCAAAATGTGCTCATTCAGAAAGTGAAATTTTAAAATGAGTGAAATAATAGCCTTTGAAAAACAGCTATCATTTTGATAAAAAATTTTTCAACAGTTTATAACTTAGCTGTATGAGGTCTAATGAACAGAAAAAATAACACAGCATTTAAAATTTACACAGAATTAAAAAATATTCATAAGGAGTTCATACTATAAAAAATTTATCAGTATCTTACAAATACTAATAAATATATTACCATTTGTCTGAGGAAGTCAGACTTATTGAGTGGTTTCCAGTGCAAAGTGTGGCAAGCTCCTTAGTAATAACTGGGTCAACTCTAAGAATGTTCATATTAACACATTATTTTGGCCTGTTCAGCTATTATTTTTAGCTCGAGGACAAAAAAAACATAAGTGGGGGTTTTTTTAAGAGTTCATCCAGTAATTTTATGGATTTTTTTGCAACAAAGAAAAACAATTTCTCTGGCCTGGGAACTATTTTCTAACCAGTTTTCAAGGACCTGTGATCAGCACTGAGTATTGCAATACTTCCTAGAAAAAATGGAACCATTATTTAAAGTATTAAGGAAATAATTATCAGGAGCACTGACACACTATCAGGAGCACTGACACTGACACTATTATGCAGCTTTTCTATATGTTTAGTAAAGATATATGAAGTGTATATTGGTGTGAGAGAGACAACCATTCATTTGTTCTGAGAGGTTAATGGGGATATACGAGTGAGGGTAGGACACAATTTGTATTGCTCACTCATATTTGAATAATGTGGATGGCCTACACCTTACATCTCATACCTTCTACCAAAACAGAATTGTAAAAAGCGTGAAGAAGGGCGGTAAGGTTGGACAAAACATAGATTTAATGAAGGGAACAACTGAAAGAACTAAGTTTTTTCAAACGAGAAGACGGGTGATTAGTGGCAGGGATCACAGAAGTCCATGGACGTGCGCATCCCAGAAAATTGATAGACAGCAATTGTTCAATACTTATTCCTATACTGGAAGTGGGGACATCACAAGAAACTAACAGAAGGTAATTTCAAAATATGTGAATAAAAATTACGTTTCATACAATATGTAGCTGAGCTGTAGAACCCTTGCTGTGAGAAACTGTGAACACTAAACATCGGCATAAATTCAAAAAGGTACAGAAAAAAATCATGAACATTCATCTAGTTCAAGAAATTCTTGAGGTGTAAATTGCCAAATGTTGTAAGAATACAGTGGGGGAGCTACCCTTACTTGTCCTTCTCTTTAAATTTTCCCTGAGCTTTCATGATCAGCTACTATTGAAGACACGATACTCAGCGGATCCTTGGTCCATTGCGACTTTCCTTTCCTTAACTTAATTAAAATCAGTATAAATTCACTCCCTAGTTTGGACAAACTTCAGATCAGTTCCACGGTCTGTGAATAATAACTTTGTCTTTTTAGTAATGATTAATTTTGTCTACATATGGACACAAAATTAATATTGGATTCATTCTACATAATATGATCCCATTGGTAAATGTAAATTGCCTTCAACTGGCTTAATGTATTTAGGGTTATATAGGATGTAACTGGTAGAAAAAGGTACAGATGCTACACTTTGTAAGGTATATATTTTCCAGTAATAGCATTGAAAACTGACCATTTTGTAGCAATGTACTGCAGTAAGCAGTTCTGGCAGATACAAGGAGTGCTTTCATGCTGTTGATGTCCTAATGAAGTATGTCAGACATCTGGTGTCTGTCCTTTGACCAGCTTCTCACGGTAGAAGATTTTGTTCCTCTTACATTTGTGAATTAAAGCCATTAAAATTTGTTTTTATGTGTGCATGTTCTAAAGGGAGTTATATTTAAATTCCAGGTACACTGACAAATATTTTTTTAAATATATCATGTTAGGGATGGACTAAGAGTTAAGGCTGTGGAGGAAGAGGGGTGAGGAAAGAACTATTCATGAAAACACAAACCTGACCACTTGATCTCAAATAAGAGAGAACAAATATTTGGAGATAAAAGGAAAGTTAAATAAAATGTAATCTTTCTTTATTAAAGGTAGGTCAGGACAGGACAACTCAAATATTTTTATTAGATAACTACTTTCTGACAAAGAAGAAATATGGAAAATTTTAGAACTTATATGAACTATTGTGGGTTGACTCCAGCCAGCAGCTAAGCACCCACACAGTCACTCAGTCTCCCTCCTCCGTAAGGGGAAGGGGGAGAGGATAGGAAGAGCAAAAGTGAAAAAAACCCTCATGATTTGAGATAAGACAGTCTAATAAGTGAAGGAAAGAGGGCGAAAAAAAGTGGTGCAAAGGCAATCGGTTCAACACCTCCCACAAGAAGATCAACGCCCATCCAGTCCAAGCAATGGCTACCTTGGAAGACAGCCCTGGCTCCCCAGGTTGTTACTGGTGAGCATGGCGTTATACGGCAATATCCCTTTGGCCAGTTCAGGTCAGCTATCTTGGGTCAGCCGTCTTGGCTGTGTTGCCTCCCAACTTCTTGCAGACTCACTGTGGGGGGAGCAGAGAGAGAACCAGAGAAAGCCATGACCCTGTGCAAGCACTGCTCAGCATTAGATGAAACATGGGTGTATTATCAACACTTAGTCACAAATCCAAATCACAGCATCCTAGGGGCTGCTATGAAAAAAATTTAACTCCATCCCAGCCAAACCCAGTGCAACTACGGTTCAGAGGAAAATATTATTTAAACTAGAAATGCATAGGAAATAAAGTTGAAGAAAGACTTTTCTCTGAGGAGGTAAAAAAGAGTGACATTGAAGGTCAGTGTTGTATTGAGAGGAGATGAGTGATGGGCAGGCCTTCAGGGATAAATATGGTGACTAATCTTGTTGAGTAACCTAGTAATGATCTTGAAACACTAATGAAGATCTGGGAAACACCTTTGAAACAGAGAATATGCCCACAGGGAAGGGAAAGCAAAGCAAAGCAAGGCAAGGCAAAGCAGAGCAAGGGCAAGAGATCCAAATTACACTGCAGATTCAGGGTAATAAAAATGGATGGAATGTGGACTCTGTCACATTAAAGGACTAAAATACCTCGGTCAATTTAATCTAGTAAAATTGATTTCTGTCCATAAATGTAACAGCAAGGTAAACACAAGAGAGGGGAAAATCCCTTTGTCTGATTTCCTATCCCTTGGTTATCTATGCTAAAAAATTATCACTGGAACATGTATAAAAACTAATAATAATCTATCCATAGCCTATATATCTATTAGGCTCTGGGACAATCTTTCAGAAGGATGATTATGAGACACGCAAAAAAATCTAACTACTTTTAAGAAGGGTTCTGTGAATTACAACAAAGACTACATAATGTGTTAGTTTCAACAGCTAGGGAATAATAAACAATTGGAAAGCTTCTTGCAGAGCCCTATTCTCAGCTATTACAAATAAACATGCTAGGTAACATGTGTTAACTAACATGTAAATTGCTGTGTAAATCAAAAGAATTACTTGAAGTGCCTACATCAAAAACTTCTGAAAATAGAATGTTTTTTAAATGAAAAGGAGGCTAAATCATTTTTCTTCATCAGATCTGCATTATTTTTTTCTCATCCAGGTTGAAACAGTGATTATTTCCTCCTGTCTAGCCTCTCACTGTACTAACATCACTAAATGTTTCACTTCATAATGCCATTTATTTTTTTTTTTCTCTGAAAACGGCAACCAGAGTGTTCACATTACTTAATATAACAACCAATTTATTGGATTGTTTTGTTCTGGCTACAAGCACAAATTCTTTAAATGGCACGTACAATATTATAGCCATACAGAAGGAACTTTGTAAACCAAAACCTCATTTAAGTCAGCTTGTTTTGTATCATTTTTACCTGAGTTTCTGTTCCTTAGTTCAGAGAGATCACTTTCTTATTGTGCTGATATAATAATACCATCACTGTTAGATGTGATGAAATGTATATTCTGCATTTAATGTAATCTACAATCAAAAAGTTATGAAGATGTATTTCTGTTTAAAAAAAAAAAACCAACAAACCACTAAGTATTAAGATACAAGAAAGTGTGGTTAAAACTTTTGATTAAAACTCCTTCTCATTCCCCTGCAAAATGTCACAATTTATTTAAAATCAGTTCTGTCAGAATTGTTGTTACTATTTGTGATTGGTAAAAGTTCATCAATCAAGTTTAAATAAATGTTTAAAGATGAAGCTGTTTCTTAACATGATCTAGCACCTCAGATGGTCTGCTCATTTGGTGTTTCACTGCCTGTCAAAGCTGGAAAGGTATTAAGACTGAAGTAAACCTTCTTCTGTTCTGTTTGCTATAGAGCACAGGAGCAGCAGCATGGAGATTTTGTTTGATAAATGAAGAGGTATTTTCTGTGAATTAAATCTATTCCAATATTTCTGTTTATTAAGCTATAACATGTAACCCTTGCAGTCACATATGCATTTCAAAATTGTTCATATTTCCTAAAAACCAAAAAGTTTATGAACCAGTGCCTGAATGTATTTTGTACAATCATCTCATGCAAAATACAAGGAGAATTCTACTATAACTGATGTTAGATCACTTCATTCTAGCCAAATACCTTGAGTCTTTAGTGAAAAATTAGATGGACAATACTAGCAACTTTTCAGGTCTTGATTCCTTCAGCTCTGGAGTTGCTTTTTATAAGGACTGTCCCCAAAAGAAAAACTAATTTGTGGCTATTCTAGCTGAAATTACGCATGCAGCTATTGAGAAGGACCAAGCAACACCCAGGGAGCAATACATTTCTCAAACAGTACTCAGTAATATAAAAAATTAACCTTGTTCTGCATAAATCTCTTATTACCATACTTTCATTATTTACTTTACAATTACTCCTGCTTTAAATTCATATATTTGAACCACTTGTGCTGTTGAGAGTCATGCAGACAAAACATACTTTTCAGAAAACCTATGATCAACATGGGGCTAATATTGAGAAAGCTAATGGATATTTTCTTTGCCCTTTTTTTTTTTTTTAAGATTTACAATGTACATATTACAAATAAAATATGTCATTTCTAGGCAGTACTGAAAAGATTATGAGCAAGCCAAGGTAACTGGCTGATCTCTTTGGGTGATGTGAATTAGCTCAGTAGCTTGAATGCAGTCAGATGCCGATTTACATGAACAGGGAATCTGGAGACTAAAAGGGAATTATTTTGTTGTTCTTTTAAGAGAAATGACAAAGAACTTGTTGCTTCCACAAGAAAAATTCAGATAAACAGAAAAACATTGGAGTAACAAGGTTCCTGATCTACATAGATATGTTTGTAAAACCAATATAAATTATAGTTTATCTAATAATTTCTTGGAATGGACTGGCAAAAAACTTTTTTTGATACAGATGGTAGAGAGCAACAGACTCTTTTACATTTGATTCTAGCAAGAGGGATGAACTCCACTGTGTCAAAGGCAAGGTGTGTGAGTGTAATCGTAGAATAAAAGAGTTCTTCATTCTCAGGAAAGGAAAGAAGCATCACTGACATACAGTAGCAGCAGATTTGAAGAGCACATTTATCAGTAGAAACAAATAAACAAAGAATGTATATAAAACCCTATGGAAATAAAAATCTAAAGAAAAGGGTATTTGGGTAAATGACACCTTTTAAAATAATAATTATTATTAAGGGCACAAGTGTAGATTAGTGAAGCTGAAAAGAAAGCAGAGAAGTGCAGGAAGAGGACAATGGCTAACTCATGCACTCTTAATTGACCTGAAACTTGACACAGAAATATATAAAATGTGAAAATGAGGTCAAATCATTAGAGGTTACTATATAAAAATTTCTATAACACGTAGATGTAAAGAAAGGAGAAGACTCAAAAGAGTTACAATAAGTGGAATGTGAGGCAGTAAAAGGAAAACATTCTAGAAGTACAATTTTATGAGTGGAAGACATAAGTGGTCTATTTAACAGGTACTAAAAGGTAAAAATGGCCAACATGAATTTTTCAATGTTATTTAATATCAGCATTCATTGTAAAAAAACCCCCAAACACAAAAGCTCGTGATATTCTAAGTAACAAAATTAATGCTGTTGACATTTTTACATGTGCTTAACCTAGAATGAGAAAAAGAATCAGTTTAAAAAAATTACTAGGTAGATGTCTTCAGTTTAGTAAGCCTAACCAAGTTCATTCTTGCCTAGTGAGAGACAAGCAAATTAGAGCTATTTAATTAAGTGTAAGGAACCATAGAAGTCAGGTAGGATTATTGGCATGAAAATACTGTCCAACTTTAAATGAAGGTGAAGCAGGACCAAAGGAAATGTAGAGCAGACATTTGAATTTCCATATATGGGAAATTACTGAAAACAGATTCCTCAGCAGATTATTTTTTAACCAAGTGTTAAATAATAATAGAATACAGACATGCCAAGAAAAAATTATATTCAAATAAGCTAATTTACTTACCTTATTTACTAAGGTAATTCACTAATGTACAATATACACGGTTGAATATGGTATTCTCATATGAAATATAGGGAAACACAGACTACACAAAATTATGGAAGGGATAGTAGAGACCTCATTAAAATGTTCCCAAAGAGTGTTTACAAAGTTCCACATTCTAACTGGAAGGTTGTATTCAGTAGGTACCTTTGGGAGCTCTTTTGGATCTCTTGTTGTTTAATGTTCTTATTAATAACTCAATGCAGTACAGAGTATCCTTATTCAAAGCTGGAGATAATAGCCTGGGAAAAGAGTAGGAGAAAGGGAAAGAAGAAAGTGAGGACTACAAATACTTCAGAAAATATTAGCATTAAAATAATTTGCTCAACTAAGTGAAAGGTCTAAATAAATATCATAAATCCCACTAAGGATTTGTGCAGATTCTGGAGTTGCAGTTGACAGCAAAAATGCCTCATAGGGGAAAGACTGGCTAAGCATCAGCATCACATAAGGTCTTGTGTCTATACTGAAGTGTAGGCTGAATATCAGTTACCAATAGCAATCTTTCTAAAAAAAGAAGAAAGACAAAAAAAAAAAACCAAAAAAAAAACCAACAAGGCCAGACAGGAATAGGTTTTTAGGACTGTCAAAGTAATCTTCTATTCTGCCCAGAAAAGATCTAAAGTGGAGTGCTTACCTAATCTTCTGAACAACACTTCAACAAAGATACAGAACAACTAAAAAAGTGTGAAGTATTTCAGCAAATGTGACCAGAAATCTAGAAGCAAGATCTGCTAAACAGAAAGAATTGGTGTGACACAGCTTTGAAAAGAGAAGGCTGAGGAGAAATTGATGTATTCAAATATGATAAAGCTTGCCAGAAAAGAAGGCAACTAGTTGTTGAATGTGTTCTTTTAAAACAAGACAAGAAACAAGGAGCTTAAACTGCAGGAAAGGAGATGGTGGATAGAATTTTGTAATACATTGGTTAAGAAGGTTTCACTACTTGTACTGCAGGTCTTTAAAGAAGGTTTATATATTCTTGATCTAACTTCAGAATATGGAAACAAGTGAGTTTCTGATGTGCTTTCATTCCCATTGTCTATAACGTGATAATGATATGCAGTTACAAACACAGAAGTGGGGGGAAAAATATTCCTATTTAAAAATCAGTAAGTACTTTGTCCCAGTAATAATTTATGTCAAATCAAATTCAGAAAGCATGGAGCCCTGACTAAGGTTGGATGCGTTAGAAGTCTAGGGAGAGCATGAACTAACTTTTCTATTAACTTCTTATTAAGTATTAATACACAAGTTAATAAGAAGTTACTCTTAACTCTCTTTAGACTTCTAATCCAAGCACCTTTATACGTTGCAATACTATTTTCACAATAAAAACAGGTCTTCTATAAAGATAAGTTTACTTTCTCTCCTAAATATGAAATACTTTGGAATAAGGATTTTTTCTTTTAATTTAGAAAATATTAACACTTAAAGTAAAATTCCTTTGAAATATAATTTCAGTGAATTCACTTCACAGCATCCAATCAGATTAGAACCTTAAACTTGAATTAAGTTCCAACTTTAAAATTCGTGGAACCTTAAGTTTTGACAAATGGAATACTTTTTTTTTTTTGCTATATAGAATCAAGTGTTAAGGGGTACTATCTATCTGAACCAGGAAAGCTACGAAAAGATATTTGTCTTTCAAGAAAACATCTCTACAACTAACTGAAAGGGGGTTGTGGTGAGGTGGGTGTTGGTCTCTTCTGTCACGTGTCTGGAGATAGGACAAGAGGAAATGGCCTCAAGTTGAGGCAAGGGAGATTTAGGTTAGATATTAGGAAAAATTTTTTTACTGAGAGGGTTGTCAAACATTGGAATGGGCTGCCCAGGGAAGTGGTTGATTCACCATCCCTGGAGGTATTCAAAAAGCGAGTGGACAGGGTACTCCAGGGCATGGTTTAGGGGGCATGGTGAATGGTTGGACTTGATGATCTTGAAGGTCTTTTCCAACCGAAATGATTCTATGATTCTGTGATTCTATGATTAGAAAATCCTCACTATAAGTTTAAAAATTGAATATAATTAGATTAAATCATGATGTATTTTAAAATGGTATTTCCAAATTTATGGGGGTTTTAGGCTTTGTCTTCTGTATTTTATAATCCCCAAATATTTCTTTAATATTGCAGGCAAAATACTGTTATCCTATGCAGTATAGTTATGCAGACTTACACCTTAACAAAGAACAGACAGATGTGTGTGTTTGATGATCATTTAAATTTAGCCTGGCCTGAGACTTCAGCTCTTTACAGTAACAGACTGTTAGAGGATAATTTTGTCCTTTGCCTAAATCTTGTAATTACACCAAATAACACACAAAATGAAGGTAAGCTTATGCAAATTGCTTTGAGTGTTATACTGTCAAATGTTATTTAATCATATAAAAAAATACATGTACATATATATAGACACATGTACATATGTATATGTAATGTTTGTATGTATTTTGATCCTATGTCCATCTTCTCCTGAATACTTGATCTATGTATCCCCCAATGCTTATTTTTCTGCATTATTGTTCTGCCTATGAATTGGTTTTGGGTTTTTTTATTCTATCTATCTCTCGATCTTTAACCAGCTCATTAAAGAACTACTACAATTTCTCTGTAATTGCATAACTTGTAAGAAAAAATATTCATTTTTTAAAAATTTTGTAGTCAATATTATATAACCCTTTCCTGTATGCATTATTCCTTAAAACGTTCCTATCATGAAATTGTATCTTCTATCACGATATATTTTCTTAACAAAACTACTCTTTTGTGCTCTGTATGTTTTGACTTTTCATATTCCTCAGCATGAAAAAATTACTTTTTTGCTGATGGCAAATGACATGCATTGTACATGGATTGCGAACAATGTTTTTTTACAGTTTTCAACAATTCATCTTGTGTTTTACATTTTTAGCAGGAGCTGTGGCATGTTTCAGTACATCCCTGATCCAGATTAGAGTGACAGAGGCAATGTGTTGCAGATGATACTAAATCGAGATGCAGGGAGTATGTCTGTCTTTCCTAGCACTGCAGTTATCTGGACCAATGCTGAAGCCACACTTTAGAAACCTAGCACATGCAGCTTGTCCACAGAGTATGTCTTGTGTTTTTGCTTCTATATTTTCACTGTGAGAACATAAGCAAAATTCTTTTTACATCTACTTTTCTCCAGGAAACATCAGCACAGAAATAAGAATTAAGATAATTATTTAAAAAAATGCTTTCTATTAATTTGTTTATCCCAAACTGTTTCATGTCAAATACATCGATGGTAAATTTACTCATAGAACAGGACCTGACAATCAAAATTTAAGATCAATTTCATTAGCATGCAGCACCTCAGTTAAGGTCAGTGTGACATGCTGAGTTTTAACTTTTAATCTAAAAGACCTCAGAGCTTTTATATGTATCAAATTTGAATCTACCTCATAGCTGGAGATTCGTTATCAAAATCTGAAGAAGGTGAAATTTCAGGTAAGTCCTATGCAAGTCTCCTATCCAGATCAGTAATGTTCCAGCATCCAAAAGGAGATGAATAACCCTTTCTGAGAAAATAGAAGATATTTTATTTCTCATCTAAATGTCTTTATTTCCTGTTAAATAAAAGCTAAATCCTAAGAAAATATGTTGGTTTCAGACCACTTTACAAAGCCTAATTGTGTTTGCTTCTACTATGTTGTGTCCCTGAAGAGGAAAACTTTAAATTTGATTAAACATAAACCAGATCTCAATAAAAATTTCACTCAGGAAGCCAGTATGCCTAGGAGGATTTGCAAGTCACTGGATGACGTGGTTTTATTTATCAGATAACTGATGAAGGCTCTAAGTTAAGAAGAGTACGACAGGACTCACAGGAAAGAATGGGACTTCAACACAGGCGAAAAAGTGACTAGAGTCACTTTTACTCCGCTAACCTCATGATTGTAGCCTCTCAACAGAAAATTGTAGAGATGCTGAAGATGGCTGCATGAAAGCCAGCATGAAGTAATATGGGTTGATTTCGTATTCCCATTTTGCATGAATGTGGCCCTAAGCCTTCATAACATGTAATTCCTTTTCCCAATGCTACAAGCAAACGAAATATAAAAATCCTTTATAATACTGCAATTTTAACTTTTTGTCAGCACACTGTGAAATATCACTCTTTTTCTTTCTCAATCCCAAAATGCTATGAGTCAGTAACTTCCATGTGATCATTCTGGCTCTATTATATAGTATTATACTATGTAATACTAGCGAATAGGCTTTTCTTTGCTGTTTCTAAAATTGTTTATGTTCAAGGTTAAACCCCAGAGATGAGGAAATCAGAAAAGAATAAATGTGTACTTTTCAGTGGTTTCTCCAGTTTTATTCCAATATTGTTATGGTAGCAGTTATTGCACTATGTATGTTTTCCTTTCTTTTTTTTATGTCATACTTTTCATAAATGAAACAAATTATTAGCAGTCAAAACTCTAGAGGCTTGGAGATTACATTTATTAAAGGGGCAGGGGGTAGAGACTTTGATGGAGCTTGCTGCTTTTGTTTTAAAATGTCACCTGCTGTTTTTAAGTTACAGTTGCACAAATGCACTACATTGTGTGCTCCTGGTCAAACAAATTGAAAGGACGACAGGTTGCCATAGAAACAACATCAGGGCAAGCCTGTGATACTGTTAAAAGAAAGCAATGGTTGCAAAATCAGCAGTGCTTGAATCACAAAAACAGATGAAATGCTGAAGAATCCCTTCACTTGAGAAAGGGCAAGTGTTTAAGGATCAGGCAGTGAGCTGCTCATCAGAGATTCATACTGTGGCAAATAGGTCCCTTCAGACTCTGTTACAAAGCTTCCAAGCACAGGCCAAAATTTATTTGTAAAGTACACAGAGGTCTAGAATGAAAAGAAAGAAATGCATTTCAAGGTATTGAGTCTGCATGGTGGAGCCAGTTAATCAACGGGGAAAAGAAAGCTCACAATCCCCTGAGTCGTGACTGAAAACACTTAAGAAGGGGGCATAAAAAGAGAGAAAAGGAACAGTGAGACTGATGAAATGGAACCGGAGAATAAAATTGAATATACTTATAGGACATGCTTAGAGAAGAAAATGAAGCAACACTGCTGGTCAAATATTTAATAGCATTCCCGCTTCAGAAGATACTGCACAGAAATGATGGAGATGTCTTCTCCATATGAGTATGTCCTGAGGACAGCAAATGAGGTAAAATGAAGCCTACCACAGCAAAGCAACTGAAGGAAAATGGAAGGGGAAAGCGGATGGGGGAAAGGGAAAAGTAACAATTACTTTTTCTATAGCTGATAGTCTTTAAAGTTTCCACTTTATCATTGACAAAAGAACCTTCATGAATTTAACCTGTGGGAGAACTATTGATGTGGGTTTTTTTCCATTTTTAATGTCAGTAACTTTGTTTCTGACATAGATCATGTAGTTTTTTGTTTGTTTCAGAAATGTCTAGTTTTACTGACTCTGTCCCATATTAAAATTTTGGTGTAACTAAGAGCCATAACGTATGCAGCACATAATCCACAATGCTTGGGATAAAGCAATGCTCTGAGAGTAGTTCAGAGAAGAGGAACAGAGACTGCTCCTTTCTATTACTGAGCTAGGTGGTAGCTTCCTTGGATCTAAATTGGTGAGAAATGCCCTAAATTATTGAGACAGCATAGAAGGTTTGCTGAAGAAAGCTGCTTTGGACTCCACACCAGTCTGAAGAAGGAAATCTTGGAGGAAATGCAACGATTTTCTGGCTCGTGAATATACTCAAGCAAACCTTCCATCTTAAAGCTTCTGATTTGAAGTAGGAGCTTCCGTTCTAGAAAAGATAAAATATCTGTAGGCAAGATTTCCACATTGATTTATTATGCTGCTCACTTCTACTTAGTGTCATGGTTTAACCCCAGGCAGCAACTAAGCACCACGCAGCCGCTCGCTCACTCCCCCCACCCAGTGGGATGGGGGAGAGAATTGGGGAAAAAAGTAAAACTTGTGGGTTGAGATAAGAACAGTTTAATAGGACAGAAAAAAAAAAGAAAATATTGATAATAACAGTAATAATGACTCTAATAAAAGAACTAGAATATACAAACAAATGATGCACAATGCAATTGCTCACCCAGTCAGTTCCTGAGCAGTGGCGCCCGACCAGCCTTCCCCTCAGTTTATATTCTAGGCATGACATCATATGACATCATATGGTATGGAATATTCCTTTGGCCAGTTTGGGTGAGCTGTCCTGGCTGTGTCCCCTCCCAACTTCTTGTGCCCCTCCAGCCTTCTCGCTGGCAGGGCATGAGAAGCTGAAAAATCTTTGACTTAGTATAAACACCACTTAACATCAGCTAAAAACATCAGTGTGTTATCAATATTATTCTCATACTAAATCCAAAACACACCACTCTACCAGCTACTAGGAAGAAAACTATGGTCAACAGATGTGTTTAGAGGTACAGCCCTTCTTATGTGTCATTCTGGGTTCAAAGATGTCTGATAATTTGGACAAGGACAAGACCAAACTCTTGAGGCCAGAAACGAGTTACTACAATATTCAAGGTATACCTATTGCAACCTTTCTTAGCCTGCTATGACTTTTAATAAGATTGAATCCATAAAATGCATTCAGTATTGAATATTCAATGATGAAACATTTCTTGATGTTAAATGTCAAAAATAATTCAGATACTATAGGTAGGGATTTCATGCAAGTGTACTACACGTTGACAGTATGTCCTAACAAAATAACAACGATGGACTAGATCCTTAGGCCTTATGCCTTGAGTAATCACCTACTGCTTTGTAGTCCTATTCATTGCAAAGGGCAACAGACAGAACGAAAGTCTTCTCAGCATAAATAAAAATAACCAGCTTAAAGTTTACACAAGTCTGACGCAATGTCTACAGAAGTTGAGGAGAATGAACATGATTTCAATTAACAAAACTTTTGAGACTTGCCACTACCTCACTACTCTCTGAGAAACAGAAATTGCTGTGGTAAAAACCTCAAGAAAAATGCTCACATTTATTGACACACTAATAAAGTAAGAATAAATCTGTAGCTACAGAATCCATTTTATAGACATACACTTATTTACCAGAATAAGTATTTTTGCATACAGGCGTATACTTTTATGTCAATATTACAACTCCTAGGCCTAATTGGTTTAATGTCTTTAGGTTGCAAACATTTAAGATTTCTAAGTGAAAGAATTTTGGGATGCAATGAATTTATGGACGTTTTACAATAACAGATATAGTGTTCATATGATAGTAATAGTGAAGTCATAGTAGAAATATAGAAAACCTTATTGTAAGTCTGTGTGGTTTTTTCTATATTCTGTCACCTGGAGAAGCTGAAACCATAGTTTTTAGCTTTTGAGAGGGAAAACAAAAGTGAAAGAAAAAAAGCATGTAAGATCTATACAGCCAGAAACATTTCTTCACTGTGATTTCTATTTCAGAGGAAGTATTCATTTAAATGATGCCTTTGGCGAGGCCCCTAATTAGCTGTATTTTAAAAGTTTCTGAGATAAAGAACATATTATCCAATAAAACAACTGTTTTAATGGATAATTTGCTATATTTTTAATACATAGTCTTAAATGAAAGTATGTTTCCACTTCAGTTAAAATTAAATGTTTAGAATTATTTTGTTAAAAGTAGGTAGAACTTTAAGTCTCTCATCATCAAGAATTTGATTAGTATTCTTTATAGCACCGATAATAAAAGACGCACTTGTGATTCCTGTGGAGATCTCATTTATTATTACAGTTTCTCATTAAAATACCTTAATTTAATATACAATTTTAAAAGTGTTCCTAAAAGCTTCCACGTTGGATTATTTTGCACCATTATTTAATAATTTTGCACCATTATTTAATAATTCAGCTTGATAATACTAGTACAATTCCCCGACTATCTTCAGCTTCTGCTGAGGCAGACTATAAAGTTTGTTGTCTGTGCATCAGATCCTTATCTGTAAAATGGAAGATTTTTTTCTAAGCACCGATTTTTATTTATATATGTATATATAAGCTAAGGTTCTAGTTATGTAATTTCACCAGTCTGGAGATTTTGTGTCATTCACTGAGATTGAAAGAATGAAAAGAAAGCTTTAAGCATTGGAAAATGAAAAAAAACAGGTTATTGAAATGCATGCTTTCACACCACAGTCCAAGTGTGACATTGCAAAGAAGAAAAGGAACATGTCTGTTGTAGGCTGGGGTCAGTAGACAGATTATATGGTAGATCTCATAGCAGTACATTGCGTAACATTGCATACAAATTACAGCCAGGTTTTAAGAGTGGAGTACAAGACTAGGCACAAGCAATAGTGGTAAATGTCCCTTTAATGATAATACAGCAGTGCTTACATAGATAGCAGTGCAGCACAAAGTTTATGAGCGATCATTTCTGCCCACCTATAAAATAATCTGCCAACTTTATTCTGAAGAAAATGGGAAACTGCACAGCTCAGCAGGGTTAGCTATAGTCTTACATACCAAAACCTGAGGCAGCTGCATCTGTGTTGTTCAGTTACAGTCAACTTCATGGCTACTCTACACCACCAAAATAAGAGACCCTGTGTATGATGTTAACTGGTCCTTCTACAGAAGACACTTGTTTTCTTTAATTTGATAACACATGCATTCTGTTAACTTCTATTTTCTCTGATAACCTTTTCATTTCTGGATCATATTTTTTCTAGCTAGCTGGTTTATCTGTGGACTACTGAAATAATCAGTCTTTTAAGACATGTTGCAAGACATGAACTGATGTTTTTCCAAATACATTTAATACATTTTTGGCTACATTCTTACTTTACATTCTTACATTAGTATTTCCAAATTTCTCAGGAGGCCTTGAAACTCAGGTTACATAGCAATAATAAAAAAGAAAAGAAACATACCTGGTTTTATATGTATGTGTATATATATATGAAGTTGTGTATACGTATAATGTCTCATTATTTATTAACACTTTAACATCTATCCAATTACAGCAACGTTAATGGTAGTTAACAATCTGCTTGCTTAAACTTATTTGATTCGCTTCAGGCTACAGCAATACTCTTGAACACCCTTTGAATACTGTTTCAGGTTTAAACTTGCTAGAATCTAGCATTTATTTTCATACCTACCGTATTCTTACTAATCCACAAGTTATAGAGCTTTATACAATGCTAAGGAATTTAACACTGCACCCAAACTGTATAGAAATGAAACCTAATATAATGTCTGTCAGGCCTAAGAAAGCTTTCACCCATTTTGTGCCAGACCAATGTTTCAATACCCTGCTCTGATACTCGGTTAGGGCTTTGAAATACCTTGATTATTTCAGTAATTCACTTTACAGTGTGGCACTAGGAAGAGTTTCATTAGTGGAACTAAAGAGGTGACGAGTTGTGGTTTATGAAAAAGAAAGAAGGAATCAAAATCTTAATACAAGATTTTTAAAAAATGGACAGAGGAATAGATCTGATGGTTTGACCGATCCCAGAGAAATCTCACCTTAGAGAAAACCTGTGGAGCAAAAGGCACCTGGTCCCAGGATGGCAGAGACACAGAATCCCAAACATAGCCCCATATTAGCTACTATGAAGAAATTAACTCTACCCCAGCCAACACCAGCACAGTGAATCTACTGGAAAACAACTAAAACAAATGCCTTCAAAAATTCTGTAGACAAACACTACTCTGTTCTATCCTGCTGGATTCAATATATCCTGAAAACATTCATTTCAAGCCAAAAAGTTTTTTGCAGTCTCAACAGTAAATTGGCCCAATCTTTTTGCAGCTGATGTGTTTCTTAAAGTATGTTATTTTCTTTCATATATTCATTTTTTATTCCTTTCATTGCTTGGCAAAAGGATTCCAATAATTTGTTTCAGGGTTGTTATGTTTTGAGAACCTAAAGCCTTTGCTGCTGCGTTAAACCTACAATTGGTGCTCCATTTCTTTCTGGGAGGAAGGAAACAGTTGTTGGATCTGTGCTGCATTTGGATCTAAACAAACACTACATAGGAGTTTAATCAAAGACTTAAGCTTTTATGTCAATAGTCTGTGCCTGGATAGCTTACAATGTTTACTACATACATTCTATGTTGACATTTATGCTCCAAGCAAACTCCAGCAATAATAATTTGTCTTTGGATTATATCGGAGGCTCTGTGAGTGTTGGATTATCTGAAATAAAACTGCGTTCTTTGGTTTTGCTTGAATATGTAGGTAGTTGCTTCTGCTTTATAACTGCATAAATTATTTTTCTTGGACCCAGATTTCCTATGTAAATGCTGCAATGCATTAAAATTCAGTTCCATTAATATTTGCGTTTGTGAAAATATCATTTCCAGTCAACTCATTCAATATCCACTGGAATGCCATTAGATAAGGTGCATAAACATAGCCAAGTAAACCACAAATTTGATTCCAGGAAATGTTTAATTTTGTGTGTGTGTGTGTGTGTTCAAAGCCCCACTTCTCACAAAGACCAAATTCATCTTTCCACAAAGATACAAAAACATCAGTGACGCACAGTGATTGACTTAAACTGACTTTTGCAAGTCTGCTTTCTCTCACCCATTCCACAGCATTATTCCTTCTTTCTTTGTTTTCTTTTATCCTCCAGTAAAACCGTGCAGGACTTGACACAGCTGTAGTTGTAGTGAAATTTAGTCTTTAATCTTTTAAAGGATTTGATTTGCCCAATAGACAAATTGGTGACATTGTTTTAAATACATGGGTTTACCAGGGACCTGAAGAGACTTTAGCCTTCCTCTTACCACTGCCTTCTGTCCTTCTGGTCCAGTTTGATTTTTTGCCTTTGTAGATGATGTGGGAATAGGGTCATTTATCTAGGATTTTGGGATTCTGCCTACCTCTGTTGGGACAGGAACTCCAGCTGTCTGCCTGCTGCCCAGAAAACACAGACAAACAGCCAGTATACAAGCGCAGCTCCTGTTCAGTGACTCTGAGCTATCCAGAAGATACTCTGCACACACTGACCATCTGTTCCCACATTCCGTGGTCAGATTTGCAGTGGACATCAAGGCTAGGCAGCAGGTGCTACAGCTTTGTCCAGGATAAATGCAAGGGCCACAGTACTGTGCACAGTACCACATTCCTGGATTTACTGTAGGTAGATCCATGCAAATCAGCAGCCTCTCCTGTTACTTTCAGGCTGTTCAAGAACCAAAATGAGGCCTATCTGCTATAGGTTGCTCATTTTCTCAAATTGCCTGTGATCCTTTCTGTCTTTAATCTGTTCATCTTTACAACATTGTATAAAACCATTGCCTTTACACAGGGAGAGAACAGTGTTCCAGATAAAAAATGAGTAGGATTTAGACAAAATTCCAACCAATCTGAAATTCTGCTCCTCCAGATATGACCAGCTGCTGTCTCTTTTGCAAGGCTTCTGAACTTAATCATGTCTTTTTTAAAGTTGATTGTTGTCTGTCTCTGGAAATATGCACATTTGTCTCAGATTTTGCAGGGCTGAGAACTTACCAGATATTCCTAAACACAAAAAGGGTCTAGAAATCAGTCATGTTTCCAGCTATACTTCCTCAGCTGGTATTTTCACAGTATATCGACTGGCTTGCATTTGTCACCAAAATGCTGATACACCTACCAATTTCTTCTAAAGAACAGAGAAAGGGAGAAGAAAGTAGTGAACATGTTATCAAGATACATATACAGTAAAGCTGTAGCGTAATACAATGCACCAGCAGTAAGAACATTTTTCAAGTATTTGGCTGCAGTCCTGCTATTTGCTCAATGGCACTTAAAATGATCCCTCTCCCTTCCCTGAAGGAATGCTTTATCCCCCTCACTCTATACATGTAGGCTATACTGAGGAGAGGGACACTGCCATTCTTGTTGAAACCTGTTTCTCTTGGCAAAAAAATATTCTTGTGGGTGAAAGAGTAAGCAGAAAAAGAAAGCAAACACAAGCCTCACCATGGTTCTCTAGATTATGATTTTCTCACTTCTTCGGAGCAGATGAGCTGAGCTTGGTATACCATGTTGCTTAGAGCCTTTACACATTTTATACATGTTAGTACATTCAAAAAAAGGTCTTGGAGAAGTAAATGGGATCCAGGACTCCTTCCAATACAAGTATTCTCACTGCTAGGCTGTAGTCTAATTCATCTGGTGTTTGTCTTTTTGAGTATTGACATTTTAATTATTTACACAGATGTTAAAACATTGATGGGATATCTTGAGAATGTCAAATTAATCCACTACAAAGATTGCAATGTAGTCATTCCAGGGTGGGTTTTTTGTTTCGTGTTGGCTTTTTTGTCTTTTTTTTTTTTTTTTTCCTGAGAATGAGGAACGCATATGAGTGCTTACAGATGTCTTCATACCTTAAGCCAGTGTTTTAATTATTATATAAAAGGCACATTTCCTCCTCCTGCAGTGCCAAGAAAACAAGAGTAGACATAGATATCCAACTGCAGGAGAAAGCTCTGAACTAGGAGCTCTGAGAAGTCTTCCAAGTAGTCTTGAAACATACCTGAATAGTCTTGAACTGCACTAGGAAAATGGTAGCTATGTTTTTGTCTTCTCTTATTCATTTGGATGCATTTCAGACCAGTATAAGGGTCAACATCAACAAATGCTGGGGTGGCTGCATGACTGCTGAAGGTAACCCCACCAGCTTTGACTAGAAAGCTGCAACTCCATCATAAAATCTGTTGTTGGCTTCCCAGACGTGTCATAAAACTGAAGTGAAAGGGATCTTCTTAAATATACATGCTATTGTTTGAGTAGAACAATATAATCTGGACAAGAAGGATATGGTCTTTGACTGCAAAGGAAAACATATTGTATATTTAAGTATGCATGTATGTGTGTATATTTTTACAGTGCCAGAGAAACCATTATGTATCCCTCCTTCACATTTCTCTGGAAAATACATACTATTACATATTATAAATTTTATGTTATGCAATACATTGTTTATAATGCATATGATAGCTATGAAATAATGTATTATATAATAATGTACACATATTACATGTATATATAAATACTCAATTATAACCCAACCCTTTAATCATTTTTGTTATGTTAAGAGTTGCAGTACTGTAAGAAAGTAAAGGACAAAAATGTTACTCTCGCAATTCTCCAGACTACTTGGGTACACAGCACGATGCTTTCATATTTCATCAATGGTTTGCAAGAATAAACCTTTCTTTTGAACTTAGTAAACAGTACTCTTACAAAAAAAAATTTTTTTAACTTCTATTTAAGACAGGCGACTTCCATACTTCAGACAATCAGCTGGAAAGTTACCATGTCCCTTAAAAAAAAAATATATATATTTCCAACAAGCAGTTTCATCTCCTACACAGATTTTCTCAGAAAAAAGCCCTCTCATCAGCCAAGATATTTGCATTGATGGGGTTTTTGGCTGCTCCCCTAGAAATTGTGTTGCTTTATTTATCAAAATCCATAAGCTTAAACACTTTTTTATGGCCCTGCTAAGTTACTTGCAATTTTGGTATAATTGGAAAGATAGTCATTCCTTGTTGCATCATTTGTTTAAGGCTTAACAGAAAACTACCTTGTGAGCACTGAGATTTTGGAACTAATATTTAACTAAGGCAACTGCCTGAGGACTGGTATAAATTATAATTCTTGGTATAATTTAATTAAAAAAACAGGACAGAATGAAACAGAATAGTTTTAGTTGCATCACTTCAGATCTTACTGGCTACATAAAAGGAATCTAACAGGAATTAATTGATCAGAATTCATTACAACAGGTACATAGGTAAGTCAGATTTTTCGACCTTTTCATTTTGTAGTTCTCTATGTAATACCAAAGAAACTTGTCAGTCTGACACCCAAGGGGAAGCATAGTATGTTACAGAATGCAAGTGCTAATAGATTTCCAAGAGGTACATAATGCTTTAGGTATCTGCCAAAACATTATAAACTATATTACCACTAACTCCTTAGAGATGCAATAGAAAAAGCTGAATAACCAACCCTGTCTATTCAGCTATAGTAGTTAATTATTCAACAAAAAGACTACCAGAGAAACTTAATTTTAGAAACACAGGTAGTCTCACTATGACATCCAAAGATTTGAGAGATTATAGATGGCTTCCCATTCAAAGCACAAAACACAAAACTACTAATTATTTGACGTCAGATTCACCATGAGAATACTACAACTAATCTTTTATATGACATGCAATTCAGAGATGGAAGAAAGAAGTTATCTGAATAAAAAATTAAAGTTCATACTTTATATTGCAATAAAAACAATTTCAAAGTTGACTGATTAAAACAAAGGTATACAATTTAAAAACGAAGGTTTTTGGAAGTTCCATGTATTTGGGCTCACACTGGTAAGACTATAACCACCAGTTATATATAGTTAATATATTGTCACTAAAAAGTATGTAAGAGAGGAAAATCCAGAGAATGTCTATAAATAAGTGTAGTTCAATGATATACAGATGTTACTTTGCACTGATTTTGATGCAACAAGGCAACAAAAGTCCTTTTGTAATATTTTAAGATACAAAAATACTCACACAAATTATAAAAATGTGTAATAAATGGTAATCAAAATCATGCAGCAAAACACTTTTTTTTTCCCCCCAAACTTTGTGGCAAGATTTATATTCTGATACTTTCCCTTATACAGTATATTATGAGGCTTGAGAATAGTGAGCAGGGACTAGTGAAAGACAGAATGATTTACTAGGGTCCTCCACCTATATACATCTTTTTCACATAAATTTAAGTAACTTGAACACACAAATAAATTGAGACATCTCAAAGAGTGGGCTCTAGACTAACTGTGCCAGCAGTGCTGTCTTTAAAGCAAGTAGCAACAAATCATAGAATCAGAGGAAACAAAGATGGGAAGCCCTCCAGCAAATCCTATCTCTTTCTTCACTATGGTGAGTCTAGACACTTTAAAATAACTGAACTTTACCTGTTTAACAACTGGCTCATTAGCCTAACATTCAGTGACCAAATCTCTATGGTCCATCTTAATTTTTGACCTGAAGTTAGATCCCTAAATATCAGCTGTTGACCCAAAATTCCTATCAGACAATGGGCAGAAAGAGGCACCAGGTGATGGTGATCCATCTGCTCCTAGGATCCACACCTGAAAGAGGTGAGGTTAACTACTCAACTCAGCTCCCACCTAGATATCTAATTTTCAGATGTAAATCAGGGTAAATCAGCTGAGTATTGTAATTTATTTCCAATATCACTACAATTTAGAAATATTTTATTTGTGTAGCAAAGTGTTCAATTGGTACCAATGAAATGGAAAGCCTGAGATGAAACCAAAAGGAGTACAGTAAGGAAAGGGAATCTTGACGGAAGGGCCAGATTACATCTATAAAACATGGGTTTCATAATCATATAAGCTTAATTTTAAAAAATAATATTTAAGAACTATACAGAAGGTGACAGATTGAATAGTTAGATGTGAAAAACTGAAATAATCTTCAGTTTTAAACTAAATAATGCAACAGAAAAAAGCAGAATAGCTACATCCCTGATATAAAAAGAGTATAGAAAATGACATTGTAGATGTTAAACTAGACAAAAAAAAGGAGTATTTAAATTGATAAGAAGATGATTAAGATGAGTTTGAAAGGTATGAATGCAAAATGGAAAAAAAGAAGGTACTTTGCTTGGTAATAGCGTGACAATGACAGGTTGAATAATGGAATAAAGTGAACAGTAGACTTTTTTCCCCAAAAATATTACCACAAGTTTTCTAAACTTAATATTGATACTAGTATGTAAGAAGCCACAAGCTGCCCCTCATTTCATAGAAAAAGAATACTTGGGATACAAGCACACTCATGGTTGAGGCATTTTCTGCTCTAGTAAACTACACAGGAACAGAATGCTATTTCAATGCCAGAATATGGTCCTTGGTCCTTGCCCAAACTACTTTCAAAGGAATTATGTGTTTGCCTTTTAGAGGTTGTTAATTTTTCTGGAAACTTCACATTATTATAGTTCTCCCTACCACAGAAGCAAGAGTTTTACTACTTCTTTTGCTGGCCTGGCCAGATTATAGTGTGAATGACTAGAACTTGTCACCTAGATGCTACTCTGAAACACACTACTTTTCCTCATTCTCTCCTTAAACATTGTCATGTTGCTATATGAGGTATTAAATCCTGTAAACTGTATGTAGAGCAGAGGAGAGAGGATAGTGTCAGCAGACTTTGTCCTCCTGGCTCAGGCTTATGCAGTGTGCATGGTGGGGGAGCTGGGGGCTGTCTCATTTGGATTTAGTTTCAGAACCTCTATGATGAAAATTAGCAAGCAGATTTGGGGCATGAGGATGACCATTTATATAACACTTTTGAAAGTCTGATAGGTATGTGCACAACACATGAAATGTTTTAGGATTAATGAGTTGAACACAGTTGATGAAGAAGAGGTAAAATTAAGGGAAGTTGTAAGTTCTCTTGGAACACAGAAGCTTTTCAGTACTGAACATTGCCAAATACTGTAAATAAGATGACAAGCAGTGAGTAGAATTACTGTAATGGTGTGAAAGCCAGACAAGAAAAGGACATTTATTTCTTTCAAGGCTTGAATTTCAAGCAAGTGTGTAGCATAAAGGTTAGAATCGTGTCTACAGTATTTTTATGGTATCCACTGATATTTTGAGAAATGCTAATTTATGATTTAGTAAATTCAGTATAATTGGGGTTTTACTTTGTTATTTCTTTATAGCAATACATTTTATCAACATGGAATTGCACTTTAGATATTTACAGTTTTCTAATTATTCCCCCCCTCCATGAATGTCAATTTAGAAAGTGGCATTCTTTTTGCATTTCAGCATTATTGTTGAAATTTAGGCAAAATCATTTAGCCTCTTCTGTGTTATAACAACATGCTTCGTACATCAGTATTTAAAAAGAATACAAATCTGCAAACCTTTCAGGGTTGAAATAATTCTGTAATGATTTTATATGCCATTTCAAATTTTAATGCTTTTAACCAAAGGTTGTATAATTTGCTTAGAAATTGAACTACATAAGTTCTGTTTGCAAATCATGCAACGAGACTTTTGCATACTAAAACAGTGATACAATCACGTCTCTATGAGCCTGACTATACAAACATTACCTTATTAAAATTTTCACAAAGGAAGATCTGTGTAACAGCAAGACCTTGTGACTCCTTTTTTCTATAAAACTTGTATGTGAATATTTTTAAATATAATTTGAGGGTATTCTGACATAAAGAAATGTCTCTGATTTCTCTAATTAAGAGTTTGAGTCCCAAAGAATATTCCACTCATGGCTTTTACAAACATCCAGTTCTGTCTTACTCTTTCCACATTCACTACAAAGCCTGTGATCCAAATAGTATTTTATTCTACCCATTTTATACAGATCAGAAAAAGGTAGAATCAAGTTCTTAATGACTTAGGAACTACTGTCCTACCCATGTTAGTGTAAGCCTGCAGAACTGGCTCCTTCATCAGCTGCTTCCCAACCACCCACTGAGTACAACAGATGGCTCATTCCGAATTATTTCACTTAGACATGCCTACCATTCCCTGAGAACACATGTTTAGAGAAAGAGAACGCAGAATTGAGGTGATGGAAAAAAAAAACCAACCCAAAGACCCTGCTTCTGAATCCCCCTGCTGTGGTTTAAGTGCAGCCGGCAACCAAGCACCATGAAGCCGCTCGCTCACTTTCCCCCCACCCCGCGACGGGATGACATGGAGAAAATACAAAGAAACACTTGTGGGTCGAGGCAAGGATGGGGAGGGATCATTCACCAATTACGGGCATGGGCAAAAGACAGGCTCAACTTGGGGAAGAAACAGCATCAATTTCATTTGCCACCAATCAAACCAAAACAAGGATACTGAGAAGTAAAACCCAACCTTCAAACACCTTCCCCCCACCTCTCCCTCCTGCCCGGCTCAACCCCACTCCCGGTTCTCTCCATCTCCTGCCTCCGAGCGGCGCAGGGGGACGGGGAATGGGGTTGGGGTCAGCTCGCCACACCTTGTCTCTGCCGCTCCTTCCTCCTCAGGGGGAGGAGGACTCCGCACTCGGGCCCTGCTCCGCCGTGGAGTGTCTCCTGCGTGAGACAGTCCTCCACCAACTTCTCCAACGTGAGTCCTTCCCGCGGGCTGCAGTTCCTCACAAACTCCCCTGGCGTGGGTCCTTTCCACGGGCCGATCTTCACTCCCAGCCTGCTCCAGCGTGGTCTTTCCCACGGAGTGGCGGCCATCTTGGGGGCCTCCGCTCCCCCGCTCCCCTCCATGGCTGGGGACACACAGCCTGCCGCCTCACCGCGGGCTGCGGGGGCATCCCCTCCTGCCCCGCTCCTCCTCCCCTCCTTCCTCCCTGACCTCGGTACCCGCAGAGGGGTTCCTCTCCCATCCCAATCCCCGACTCTCCGCAGGTTTCCCCTCTTCACTCCGCTCTCCCAGCGGCGCTACCGCCGTCGCTGAGGGGCTTGGCCTGGGCCAGCGGCGGGTCCGGCTTGGGGCCGGGGAAGCTTCCAGAAGCTTCTCACAGGAGCCGGCCCTGCGGACCCTCACCCCATACCAAAAACCCTGCCACAGAAACCCAAAACACCCCTCCAAGTTGTTCTGTGAAGGAGATCAGACACCCTAACCACAGGGTAACTTTCAGTGCTGAAATCAGACTAATGTAAGGTATTTTGTTTTCACCACACACAATCTCTGGTGAGTTCTAACGTGTTCTAAAGTGGGGGTTTTGGCTTGTTCCTCTGTCAGGAATGACGTGGCCTCAGGTTTTATACGCTTCAGAGATGCAGTGAAGGAAGCATAATATCACTTATCTGTTGTAAATGATAACAATCTTGAATTACCTCATTAATGTCACTTTCTTTATACCTTTTTTTTTTACATTATCCCTAAATACTGTACTATAATGTATTTGCAAAGTCAGAAGTGTAGTGTTGGTTGACTGTGAAAGTAGTCTGTAGTAAGCTTTCTCTTTGATACAGAGTGTTTACTGCTAACAGTAAACCAAAACAAAGCCTCTATAACACAGAACTCCATAGATCAGCCATGCTTCTTGTAGGTCTTGGATGCTACAGAGCTATTGTTAATATCATTGCTAACACCACAGAGCATTACTATCACAATTCATATGAGCTGCTATGACAGCAGAAGAACAATAATGATGATAAATGTTACCAAATTTAAATTTCTGAAAATTTAAAGCCAAATAATTTAAATTTCTAATTTCTGGAAAATTCAACACATTGATATGTATTCATAAATTTACTCCATAGATCCATTTCTTGCTATTGACAAAATTAAGTAAGTGAAGCCACAGAAATATGGCTTTCAAAATAAAAAATATAAGCAGTCAAAATTAAGATAACAGCTATTAAATATTCTATGTGGCAAACCAAATTCAGACTTTCGAGCGGATACATGAACTTTAACCATTTTCAGAGATTTGATAGTGCTTACGAATCAGCACTGGTCATCTATATCAAGGCCACATGTTTATCTTCCATGTAGGTTTTTAAATTCACAGATTTTTCTGAAGTTAGTTCTCCTCCCCTCTCCTCTCTTTCCCTCCCTTTTCTTGATTTTTCTTTTCATGTTTGGGACATTAACAGCTGATTGGTGTCATTTGGTACCTTAACTTGGTATTTACTTGAGGTAATTAGAAGTTAAATGGTTCTTTCCATATTCATATACAGTTGGATCACACCAATTTTCTCACCCTGAGGAGGCAGTCATGTGGTAGGTCTACAAATTAAAGGATTGCCTCTGCTGCTTTTCTGTTACCAAATAGCTGCACGTCTTGAGATGTAACCTCTGTTGAGTAGTCAGGAGTTTGAAAACAATGTCTATATTTCAGGAGGCATTGATATACAAGTCAGCTTTCATCTCACACCAGGTTTCATCCTCAAAGACAGAAAAAGAGAGAAAAGAAAACTTGAATGATCTGAGTTTAAACTGTATTCTGGCAGCCTAGAGAGCAGGACATTGTTCTTCCTCTTAGAAAACACAAGGATGCTTTATAGCTACTCATTTGATTCATGTGTATCTTCAGCACAAATCACAGCCACACCCAGGATATTTTTTCTTGCAGAGTTGGATTGTCTTCTTTGTTAGCACAACTCTATTGTGTAGTCTATCTAGCCTCCAAGTGAACAACCGCTTCAGCAGATTTTCCACATTTTAGGAAGTTTTTGGTTAGTATTTACAAACTGTGTTACCTTAATACTAGGGTACAGCCTTATTCTCACTGGTATGATATTTGTGGCTGTGGAAAGTTTTATTTTTAACTTTTTGTCCTCCATGATGCAATGAATTGAGACCAAAGAAGTTCTCTTATTTCCTAGCAGAATGTATATACTTTTATTTTGCAAGATGCATTCATGTGGAAATTATGACATTAAATAGCCACCACAAGACTTTTTTACCACCCCCTGTATTTCACCCTTTCAGTAAACTTTTACTGCTTTTTTTAGGCTTTCATCAGGTAACATAAATAGTTTTGCACAAGATGCTTTCTGTGCTCAGTTCTGTAATCCAGGTCCATACAGGCAATATACTCTGCTCATACAGTGGTTTAACAACCCTAAAGCACTGCTGGAAAAGAGAGTGGTTAAGAGAGTGAAGCAGATTCATTCCTTCCTGATCTGATAGTGTTTACTGCAAAGGAGTGTGAAAAACCTTCTGATATAGCAATCTGATCACCAGAGGAAAATGTGATGCACATTCAGCTTCTTCATCAGTCACCTGTTTTTACTTATGAGCTCTCTGTATTACCTTTATTTTAAATCCTACAGGGCAGTAACTTGGTATTTATATCCAAAAGTGCCAAGCATACCTGTTTTCAGAATGTTCAGTTATTATGTATCTTGAGATGCACATGACCCTCATGAGCGTTGTCAGAGCTCTGAGAATAAAACATATCATGAGCGTTAGTAAACTCTTATGGCCATCCCACAGATGCAATATGCAATGCAAAATGAGACACTCTCAAGGGTGGACCCAAATACTTAGGCATTAGCAAATTCTCATTTTTTTATTTCTGGAAAAGAAGGATAAGCATGTGTGTTATACAGAGACAGAAGTATATATGTACATATTATATGTATATGTCTCTATAAAAATAATGCTGATAGTGAGAAGCATTGAAACATATTTGAAAGAAAAAAAGTTCCTTTATTCCTTCTTTGCATTCTGTGTCATACAATATGTTCTGGTCCTTAGTTGTAAGTCAAAGTGTACCAAAACCGATTTTGTCTGAACTGCCCATAGGATTCAAACAATTACTATGATCTGTGTGCAGGTTATGAACTTCAACTCAATTCACATTTGCTAAAAGATTATTAAGTTTTCAGTGAAACTAAAGCAACTCCATCTCCCATGCAGTTGATTGATGTATCTTAGTTTGAACTGAATCTTGCTGGGAGATTTTCTGCTCATTTTAATTAAAATTTTAAGGTAAACTCATGAGATGCAAAGCTAAGGCAATAGAAATGGCTACATTTTGAATAGATCTTTCACACTATTTTTTTAAACTGGATCATTTTATTACATCTATGTTTTAACATGAAAAGTGAGACCTTAGTATTGGTCATATTCAATAATTAATCTTAAGTAACTTTCAATTTCTAGAATACCTCTTTTGATAAAATAGTTTTCTGAATACCAATTTTTGGTAACAAACAAAGGAATATAAACACATAATCAACAATTAGGAGCATAGTACAGAAATAAGCTGCCTAAAACATAAGTTCAGGGCTTACGACTCTGGGAAGCATGTAATACTCACTTAATCAGAAGGTTGTAAAGGTTTTCTACCCATGCTTTTACTTTATCTGCCACCATGCACACTAAAATGTTATGATGTTGGTATGTTGGGAAGGTGCTAGAACTCTCTAGTAGCTGCTTACCTCATGAGTAGGTATATTGATAGTTTAAATCATGCACTACAATAAGGTAAGACTGTACAACAAACACAGAATTCTGCTTACTGCAGCTTACAGTATTTACTACAGTGTACCTAATGATTAAAAGTCCCAGTTCTACCTGTAATAATATTGTGAATAAGTGGAACACACACCTGTTATATTCTGGAAAGCATTTGGAACCTGGGAAAACTGAGCCCAAAGCAAAAAAACAAACAAACAAACAAAAAACCCTATAAAACCCAAATGCATGATCTCCCCGAAACCCTCCCTCCCCCTCAAAACCCACATAAAATCAAAGTTCACAGTTCCTATGGGGCTCATTTCTACATGTCTATTTCTTTGTTCTGTTCTCAAATTCCCCTCAGCCGTGTTCTGTCTAAATCACTGAAAGTGCACAAACGAAAACTGCTGTAAGCCTTCTCTGAAACATTTCTATTTAATACACTGAAGTCTGTTCAGTTTGTTCAAGTTCAGTGCACCTGTAATTTTGTCTTTTTAACAATTTTGCCTCAGTTCCTTCTGTAATAGTATCGAAATTTTGAAGAATAACAATAAAAATATTTTAAATGTTATCAATGTGCTGCAATTCAGCATTGCTCCCTATCACTTTAAGGTGTGATTTTTTTTCTTTAAAAGCAAACCCACAGCAATGTTAAGTTATTTTTATCTTGAGATCAAAAGAACAAGAACAACAGCAGCACTATCACTTGTTATTGAATTAAACCAAAAGTAAAATCAGCTACAATAAGAACGTCCAGAGTAGGAAACTTTCTTAGACCTTTGTTCAAATATACTTAATCAGTGATGAAATTCTCAGGAGATACAACTACATTTTAGATCCTTACCATGTTGACCATGAACTTTATGTAGTTCTTAATACAAAACTCCCTAAATAATATGCAGTTATCATAAATTCTCTGAGAAATACATTTTTCATGAAGACATCTGATCTAAGAGATCAACACTTAAATTTTCAATCATGTATAAACTCAGATATAAATTTGCTTTGATCAAATCTGTAAGAAAAAAATACTTATTTTATCTAGTAGGTATTTAACTCTGAATTTTTTTGGTCAGTTCTGTAAAAGCATAAAAAAACATAAATTCAGATTCTTGATTTGTAACTTTCAATCCTTCTTGTATTATAAAGCTACCCAAATAGGATCTTTTAAAAAGTATTTTATTTTATTTTATTTTTTATTTTTGTCTGTTAGATACTTAACAGAACTTTTTTTTTTCTTCTTTTTTTTCTTTTTCTGAGTGTTTACCTTTTGGACACGATACAGAATTACTGCACAGTACTTATGTCACATAACTTACATGTTTCTATACCCAAAGTAAACTTGAGAGAAGTAATTTCTTGGATATTTTATAGTCAAGTTTTAAATATGACTTAATATTTCCCTTGTAAATTAGTTTTTCAGAATTACTCTCTGGACATGTCTTACAAGAAAAGCTGAAATCTTCCAATAGGAGACTGCTTCTGTCTTCAAGGAGGTGTTCTCCCTCTGGCAGGCAGATGTGTAAAGCCAGTTTTGGTCTTGCATTACAGGCATTCAGCATGACTTACTGAGACAAAATGTGTGGCAGATGCTCTTGATAGAATGTTAGTACATGGCTTGGCTTTTTAAAGTTAATTTTAATACATAAATAATATGGTTGCACAATATGTGTACTCAGTCTCACACTTAATCACTTCCAGCATAATCAATATTTTCTCTCTAAATTTAATAGGAGCCAGTGGAAATAAGTAGGAAACCTCTAATAAAAAGCAGTAAGTGCCATTTTGCTTACAGCTTTATTCATACCACCTTCAAGCTCACTGCACCATTCATGACCTCAGGGATTTGAATATATTTACCAGAAACAAAATTCCAATCTCTCAGCATTAATCTGCCCATGGTGTTGGGTCCCACAGCTCCTCACACCACCTGCCTCCTCTCCAAAAAAATTATTCTTTTTAACCGCAAACAGTTACATCTGAGGGTAATGCATTTTTGTACTTTATATGTCATAATAAGTGTGATAGGTTGTTAACACAGAGCTGAAGCTATTTCACAGACAGAGATTAGCTGGGAAAAACCCTTTTAACAGCAACATACCAAGTTGCGCCAGTTATCTCTAGAGTGTTCTAAAACAGTGATTTTAGATATGACTATAATTAGAACATATTTTGCCTCCCTCTGGCTTCTTACATGTGTATGGTATTTGTGTGTAGACAGATATCTCTAGTTAATAGAGAAGAAGTTCTGTATATTTGCCATGCATGAATGCTTGATATTTTGTACAATGATAATTTTAAAGTCTTGCTTATTTCTTCCTACCAGTGTGTCTATTTATCTACCTGTTTATGAAATGCATATATTGCTTTGTACATATGAGGGAGGTTACCCTACAAACTCTTATTTCCAAAGAATCAGTAAAAGTTTTTGTGCAATGCATATTTGTAAACATCTCTGCTTTACTCGCTGAAAAAGAGAAGAGATGTTAGGGGTGGGCTCACAGAGTACCACTATCCTTTAATTCTCAAACTTTGAATGCTTTTGCCATTTTTTTCTGCCAGCAAAGACAATACTGTGATAGTCCAAAAACCCATGGGTATTTGTCGTGTGAAGATTTTTCCATTTCCTTCCTCAAGCCCCAGCTTGCCTTATCATTATCCATAGATGTTATTCTGGCTAAATCTCTCCTTTTCCATTGCTGGTTCTTCTTCAGTTGATAATAGCCTCTGTTTTGTGGCAGTTATTCTTGCTCTCATCTCCTCCCTTCATACCTAGTTACCTTTCAGTGCTGTGTTAACAACCTAAGGATGGTAGTTTGTCAGTTTATAAATTTATCTGAGATTACAGGCTCTTCATGCTCAGTCATGTAATAGGACCAAACTGTGGCTATATTAAGATAACTGTTTAGTGGTAAATTTATAACAACATACTCTGATTTGACTATTATGTCTTTCAAGTTCTGCGAAAATTATTGTATGTTCCTCTTCTTTAAGAATTATAGTTGCTGTTGCTGTTGTATGTGGTTTTAAAAACATTTGCCAGCATATTCTAGGAGTTGCATGTATGATTCATAGCCAGCCCTAGGGACAGAGCCCTTACTGCCATCCCATTATAGCCTGTTCACATAAGAGCTCTTCACTTGTTCCCATCTTCAGAGAAATCTCATGAATAACTGCACAAGTTGTCAAATATAATAAATAATTTGAGGGGAGAAAGAAATCTCTATAAATACAAAAACTACTCAATGGCAAGTATTTAGTGTTGTTTAAACAGGCTTATTTATATCTTATTTAGTGTCACTTCAGATCATTAGTGACATTTAAGTTTTAAGGACTTTATTTCTTTTGGAATACATTACAAATTACACATTAGTATCTTACTGGATAAGTATGATTTTAACAGCAAGTGTTTTCCCTTTTCCCACATTCATATGAATGCAAGATAATCACCTTGAACAGTTTGTTTTCCAGTACAGAATTGTCTCGTGTCACAACAGCAAAAAATGTGGGGTGTGTTAGCATTACTGTCTGTGGATCCACCCATGAATAATGGAGTCTGAGGGAACATTAGGGCCTGACACTGTCAAATTTTGTGTTTATACTCCTTAGCTCTGGGCAATATTTTCATATGAGCCAAGAAGATACCTCTCTTCTCCCTCTCCAGCCCACTGAAATAATCTGTGTGAATCACCCTTCACGCAGAGGCATTGGTGCTGCTTAGGAATTCTCCCTTAGCTCCTCTCTGCTCCATTCACAGATAATGCACGGGTAACTTCATGGATAACTGCTTTATACAGATAATGCTTCTAACAAAATCTTGACATTGCAGCGGCACAACACATGGCAATTGTCACTATATATGAGTTTTCTGGTATCAGACTACTCCTTAAATTGAGAAATACTGTTTTTTCATTATCTGTACTAGAGTTCAATATTTACCCATCACTATGATCAACCTTTTCTTTAGTGATAAAAATGCAAGACATTATCACCATGTGGCCCTGTAATACAGTATTGCCATTGCTACTAACATGCTTTGTACTGAATTTGCAAAGCCTCAAGACTGAGTTTTGTCAGGTTTCTTCTGTCTGAACTTTTCTTGACCTGCCTGCAGCCTTGATTTAACTGTAACAGCAATTTATCTACTTGACCAGGTGTCTATGGCTCATTTGTTTTACTTTCATTTATCTTTATGTAGTACAACCATAGTTTTATATAGATAGCAGTAATAAGTAGTTACTCTATGTAGAATAAGACATTTATGACTCTAACACACTGACACGGTGTAGAGAAAAACATGCCTGATATGATAGCAGGGGTCTTCAAAAAAGCGGAGACACGGCGTGCAGCATAGCGAGGTACCTGCATGGGAGGATTAGAAATGGGGCACAGGCTTGGATCTGGGGACCACAAACTGTAAGCAAATCACTAATTATCAGTTAAAGAAATGCAGACCTAGAGGGACAAAACTCAGTTTTGGGTAGCAAAGGAGATGAAGGAATGGTATCATGCATAAAAGGCACCTTATACAGTACATTTGGATGTAACAGGAGATGCAGATGAGTGGAGAATGCATGTAAATGTGTGTTAAAAAAACATATAGAAAGACTCCGAAAGTGTCTCCTGTGGAGAGGAAGAAGAAACCATTGACATGAACATCATATTCCTCCCAGTGAAGGACTCCAGATACGGACAACTCTCTGTAACACGCTCCACACCTCCACCCCACCACCAGAATGAAACACGAGGAGCTAGAGGAGCATGGAAAGGATGAGCATAAAAATCAGGAAAAGGGATAGAAACTAAGAACTTTAATTCTATTATTATTATTACTGAGATTTTTATGTATAGAAGTATTCTGACTGTGCTATTATTCTTTCTTTCATTTACTGTAAAAATTAGGTCTATACTAGTAATGATTCTTGAATGAGACTGTTACCATTTTGGTTGTTCTAAAAATAAATGTTTGGCTTTGTATATATACACATATAGGCATATATATATATGCACACATATGCTATATACATACATCTACATGTGCTTATAAGGTGTCCTTCCTCTCTGCCTACAAAAAGGATTTTGAGTATAACACCACAAATTCACAGAGGAAATGTAGAGACAAGATTTTGTCTTAGGGAAGATATTTTGATCAGTTTTTCTTTTGATGCACACGTGACAGTACACATCACTTCTCTTACATTTCTATCACTATATCCAGGGAATATGCTTGGAAAGAAAGACCTACTCTTTAATGTTCATGCAGTAAAATGTCAGGTTCGCAGCAATTTGATGTAGCACTTAAATTTTGTCCAAGATTCTCCATCTGTTTCATATTTCCATATGTTGATTTGCATTTGCATGCTTACAGAATCTATCTGTCCCATGAGCGTGCATAGGTTAGCGTATTTTCTTTACCTCTGCCATGGGAGATAATATCTCTGAGATACTGTTTTTTAGGATATTCTTCCTCAAATGCTTTATTTTTCATTGATCAAATAGCCTTTCTATAGCATGAAATATTATGGCTGGAGCAAAATGCTCAGTACACAGTTACCAACCTTCATGGCTTTCAGGTTTCTGTACGCTGTGCACTTATCTACTTAGCAAAGGCAGTTTGCCACATCCTTTTCTCACTGCTGGAGGCATCAATTCTTATATTTTCCTGGAAATACTTGACTTGATGTGTAGTGGTATTTTATTTCTTCTTTTCAAAGAGATACCGCATTGGCTGTTTACTTATTAGCAATTAATACATCCACATTTTTTACACTACTGACATTTCCAGTTCTTGACTCTATAGCTTACAGCTGAAGTCTCAGAAAAAAAAGTTTCTTATATCTTACCAACAATAGCTTAGCCTAACAAGTATTGTTTTGTGTAAAACTGGATCTAGAATGTTCATATATCTCAACATACCAATGATTGTTCCATTATTCACTAAAATTCCTCCTAGTTTGAGCTATTTCCTGAATACCAAAGTATACCTGCCAAGGAAGATTTAATTACTTTTGGCTAATAATTTGCATCCAACGGTAGTGGCATTTGGGAAGGGTTGGGGGGTGGTGGTGTTTCCCTTTCCTTTTCTTTTTTCTCCTTTCCTTTTTTCTCTCTGTATTTCTAAAATGACTGTCTTTATCCCATTTTATTATTATTATTATTATTATAGAGATATTGGGTCTTAGTGGAATATTGCAACTCCACTGAAAGGAATGGGATTGAGTTGGTGACCAGCCTATCTTACTGTCTTCTCTAACCATTTCTTTAATCTCAAGATTCATTTGAAGTTTCCTTAGGTTTGATAAGAGTACAGTTGAAAATATAATGAATCAAAAGTATCTTTTTGCTTACATATAGCTACACTTAACTGGAAATCCCTGTTCACTAAAATGGTACCAAACGTGTAATCTGATGATATAACCATGATCTGTTGGTACACTAAAGAAATTAGTAAATCACAGACCATAACGTAAGAGGTCACATTTTTGTCAGTTATTCTACTGACTCACAGAGGAAAAATTAACACTGAAGGAATTTACTTACAAGTAGTATTCTATTTGCAAGTTAACAGGGATTTTGAAAACACCTGTCTGCATAAGCTATTAATACAAGAAAGCAGGACTTACTAATACAAGAAAGCAGGACTGTTAGAGGCATGCTTTTTGCAAATTACATATGAGCAGCTTCCACTAGTATTAACACATAACTAATCTCACAATGATTTTTTACTGGTAGAAGAAAATGGATACAACCAAATCTGGTGGTATAAATGTCATATGATAAGCATATACCATTCTTGATAAATGCTGTGTAGGAAAATAAATTCAAATATACACAGGATCATACCTCTTCAGCACTTATAGTGTACGTGTGCAAATACATGTATATATATATATTTCCTGTGTAAGGTTTTTTGGTACAAAACACCTTGTCTTGAGTCTGAAAATGATATTATGAACTGGTACTGAAATCTATACAAGAGAAAAATTTACCAGCCATTTTCTTATTCCATGAATCTGTAATAGAAAGCAGTAATTTCAACAAATAGGAGATGGTAAATTTAACTTGCTATCGAGATCTTTTCTTTTTTTTTTTTCCAGATATTCTTATCTATATGTGAAAGGTCGGTGGTGGCCCACAGGCACCTCTTCAGTAGATTTCTAGAACAGAAGCAGGACAGATGTAATAAAAATGGAAATTAACACTGTAAAACCATGCAAATAACATACTTACTTACTGATTTTAAAAGTCCTGTACTACAGGCTGCTGAAATAAAGAACAATTTTCTAATTATTGCTTTCTGAAAAAAACTGACTCCTGCAGTTGTCATGGCTGAACTTTGAGCAAAAACATTAAGGTGATAATAACACATGGGACTGGTGAACTCTGCTCCTCTTGATTTATAATACAGCATCCATTTATAGTTAAATGAATGTGCATGCTGCCTTTGTTCCATTTCTTTCTTCTGCTTTGTTAGCCAAATGCCAGGTTGATTTTTAAATTCTTCGGTGTTTTACAAAAGCTTGAATCTCAGCTGCATAATTTCTCCAGGTGCTTTCTTCATCCTCGATCTCAATAATGGTAAATTTGATCTAGGTATATGATGTTACTGAACTGTAAACTTTAAGAATCCAAAAGCCTCAAAACAAGACTTCAAGATTCAAGGAGATGTCATTTGGGACAGCTGAAATAGTTACATGTGAGTATCATACTTGTCTTCTGTCCATTCTAGAACAAGTTTACCCTCGTTTCACTTAGGGCATATACCATGTCATACAGCCTTTTGTTTACTTCAGCATGAGGATGTTCAAAAAGGCTATTACTGTGGAATAGGTAATACATCATAATTTTTTATCCCATGATAACTTGCTCATGTCCATAACCTCACTTAGCTGTTCTTCAAATCTAAGTCACGTCTATCTACTTATCATTCTAATGTGAATAAAGTTCTACAGCCTTTGGGACATATTTGAATACTCTTGTATAATACTTCATTCTCTGAACAAACCCATTGGTTTCACTTTAAAGGCTCTCAAAGACTTCAATGAGCTGTGAAATTAAGCTCTACCCTTGTACTCTTTTCAATCTGAATTTTATCATGGACATTCGTACAGCTGTTTTGTTGTATGAATGTTTGTGGAAGAGCTTTTAATTCACCTGAATCCCTGATATTCACACATGAATGACTATATTCATAATCCCACCATATAAACATGAAATTACTAGCAGAGTTTGACAAAGCAAAGTTGAATGAAGGTTGTGCAGGATAGACAGTCCTTATGACTACACTGAGCCTTGGGGCTCCCTAAGGTCCCATTTTTTTACTGGTGTTTTGTTTCGTTTTGTTTTGTTTATCTAGATGAGAAACTTTACGTGCTGTGTACAGTACAATGTCACATTTTTGTCCTTAAAAGTACCCAATGTTAATTGTGGAAATATTACTGAAATCAGTAAAGCTGTGTTAGTTTACAGTAGTTTAACATTTTCCCCTTCAGGTTGGGGAGAGGAACAATATTTGAACAGATTTAACCTAAAAACTAGAAAATCCATAAAGAATAAAGAATAGATTTGCTTGTTGAAGAAATGCCTTACTTTAGGACAGCATTATGATGTTCAGGGAACCTAGTTCTGATTTTCGATGGTTCTCAGTAACAATGCTGTGTTTGAAGGTCGTGGACTAGCACTGCAGCACTTTGTGATGTTCACCACACCAGCTGAATATCCTGCTGGCTCCTAGTCAGAAGCTATGCAGAGAAGAACAGGAATAACTTCTTTCAGGAAATATTGGAGTCAAACTCAGTAACGTTACCAGTGGAAACATTTGGGCGAGGGAAGAGAAAAGAGGAGTGTCTTGTGCTAACAACACATGAAAACACAAGGAATAAGAAGCCTGTGTAATAAAAGCACAGCCATTCCTCTCTTCATATACTCCAACATCCATTACTTACAACTATTCTACGCAAAGTCTGCCTGTACTTTGTAGACAGGGAGAGTGGTGAGATACTGGATTACAGCCAGAAAGATAGTCTTACCATGTGAATAAACAGCAGCACACATGAGGTGACCCAGTATGATAGGATAATAAATCCTCTCAGTCTGTCTCATGTATATTAGAAACCCTTTGAGCAATTACAGCTAATGAGAAAATAATTACAGATCACAACAGGTCCATAAGGAAGATGAACAGGGAGAAAAAAGGAGCACCTATAATAAATATATTCTTTGATCACCTCAGAGATGGGATGCTTGTTGAATGACCTGTCCCGGTTAAAATCAGAAGTTCTTCATGACGATGAACAAAACAAAATCTAAGACACAAGCACTTTCACTTGAAAATCCTGGTAAAGATAGATTTCAGTAGACAGAAGTAGCAAGTTTTGACTGTTTCAGATCTGACTTACTCTTTGTAACTTCTTAGCATGTTTGCCTGAAGAGAGATTAGGTTAAAGTATGAAGATTGATGAAAAAGGTACATAAGTTTCTTTCAGAGAATTTTTGCCTCATTTGAGTCAGAGTCGCCCAGCCACAAACTGTAAAGCATTTTGGAACAAGGTCAGTAGAGCTGATATTAATCCTGACAGAAGCGGATGATTCTTATAGCCACACTTAAAAGAGCATTTTCTTACGGGAATTTGATGATCTTCTTCTAGCATCTTCACAGTCTGTAACAAAGTTTGAATATGAACAGAACATATTTTTACAGTATGTGCACATTATGGTACCTTTTATTTGTCTCTTAGTTTCAGTTTCAGTGCTCTGTGTTGCAAATTTTCTATCACCTGATATGACACAGGGTGCAGGTATTAGTAAACTCAGTATAATTGTAGCAAAACACTAGGTGGCCAGTGCTTTTTTTTTTTTTTTTTTGAGATAGCATATTTGAAAAACATTATAGCCAACTCAGCTTATTTGAATATTAAGCTTTTTCATATAGTTTATTGACAATCTATCGATGAGGACATTTAGTCTGGTATAAAATAGAACATTGGAGAGCTTTGTGCTTAACATTCAATTTAATAATATTATCAGTAAGTGATATTGATGATTAATATTTTTTCCCATTGCAGTGTTAAAAAATAATTTTTGTCACTTGAAACATCAATTTATTATAAACTAAAGAATCACGGTCTGAAATTATGAGAAAGTGACATCAGTTGCGCACACACCAGTCCCTGCAGTTTGAGGAGCCAAATTGTCATCACAATTCTTTGCTGCCTTTCATTCCTGAATACAGATTTGAAGGGGTGATCCTGGAATGTTTGTCCATCTGCCTATCTATACATGAATATTATAAGATATATTAAGGCATTTTTTACAAATATTTAATTAAATGCTCTCAAAACACCAGGAGATAATACATGCATGTCATTTGTCCAGAAGTATTGGCTGGCTTTTCATAGCAGCATGTGTGGCTACAGTAGGTATTAGCAACACTCCCAGCCTGACACCTGCACTAAGCAACAGACTCACCCTAATGTAATTTAATAAGATGTCTTTTGTTATTAAACCAAGAATTGTATGTTGCCAGCTGAGGTGGAAAATAGGTCCCAGAGTTTGTTCTCCCTTATTCCATCTGCAGTTATTTTTAGCGGGCTTTAATATTTAAAAGTCTATTACTAATTTCAGTGTTGCCTGCACAAACCTGCTTTGTAGTTCTATTGCCAAATTATCCCTTGAAGGCAACTGCTGTAAATAATTTCTCAGTTCTGTTCCTAGACACTTGCCAAGGTCATTATCTGGCTTTCCCACAATCCCTTTATTCTGACTTTGATTGTGAGTGGTAACTAAGAAACAGTTATGAGATGTAATCACAAGCTGTGGCTGTCTTATCAAAAGCTGAAGATGGTCCCCAAGCACTCTGATGAAGCCAGTGGCTCAGCTGCTCTTGCTTGCTTAATACTTCATTTATCTTTTGATTTGGTCAACCAACAGAGCAGCAACAGGAGCAAACATAAAACAGGCACTATGAAGCAGGCATGACAGTCGGAGAGAAAGGAGACTCCAGAAAACCAGCTGGCTGGAGCTGATTATAGAATTCGAACATTTAACTTCTAACCAGCAATAATTCGTTCTTGTGTTCTTATACTTTGCTTCCTTATCTCTCACATTGTCAAAAGTCTGACATCATTTTTAAAAATGTAAATAAGTATTCCATGACAAGTTTTTCTTGAGTAGAGGCATGAGTTTCAGGATCAAAAGAATTGCAGTGTAAAGTTGTCCTTGTTTTATACAGCCTTATGATGAAACAACACACCAAAATTGTAGTATCACAGATTGCTCATTTGTGAAAGTCACAGGTTTACATGCATTAAGCATAGGACAAAAAAATAAGGTTGATGTGCAAATACAAGACACCTAGTTATACACGGGAAAGTAATCTTAAGTGTCCATGTGCAGTTCAGGTCCTTAAGTTTAGGAACCACGTAGAAATACGACTGGAGTTATTCAAGTTCACAAAGTAAGTATATGGCAGGGTCCTTAGCAGATTCCAGCTTCCAGCCCCACATCCTGACACCATGCAACCCCTCTGACTTTGAGTAATACTGTTTTTTCTAACTCTAGGCATTTGGCCTCTACAGATCGACAAGCTGGAAATTAAAATGCTTTACAAGCTCCTGGCATTTCAGGGTGAAATTTGGTCCCAGTAGAGAGAAAAGAATGTTTACCCCATTTCAACTGTTCACTTCAAGGAGAGATGGGGAAAAAAAAAAAAAAAGACAGAGAAGAGGAAAAGAGAGAAAGAAACAGGGAAGGAGGGAAGGAAAGAAGGAAAGACAAATGGAAAAAAATGTCAGGCTTCTGACTCTGAAAACTTCAATGCTGACAAGAAATGCATTACATTCTTTTACTTTTTTAGTGAATAAATTATGTATGTAGTATTTTAGTCATAGGCTACTTTAAATTCAAAAGCTACATCTCCACTATTAAATTGAGTCAGGCAATATTCCTAGGAGCTGGAATTTGATTGCTCATATTATTAAATTTTTAAGGTACGGTCTCACACAGTTTTTTGTCTGGGCCAGTCAGCGTGCTTCTAAACAACTTCTGGGCACAGTCAGAGGTGTACCAAGGTACAGGGAGATTTCTGCTTCTGAATAAGCATTTTGCATAAGACCATCTTTTTTTAGGAGATGAAAGAGTGTAATAGTATGAAAGCAGTTTTTCTATATCTGTTCACTCGGGTGCTAGAGATCCTAGCATCTTTTAATTTGTTCGGATAGACAAAGTAACACTGTATTATTTGAAAAATGAAATATTTCAGAATGGAATAAAATAAATAAGTATTCTATACAGTATAATTGTATTCAATCCTAATGACTGTATTTTTAAGAAATTAATTCTGAAAAAAATTATTTAAAATTTTATTTTATTATAATCCATGCAAAACAAGACCAGAATCTCATCAGCAGTTTTTAATTTGCATTCACCCATGACTCAAGTTGGGGCAACACAGTAAATACTTCTGTATTAAGATCTACTTTTCTTTTACAGGTGTAGATGGTTAATTTCATAATTTTAACAAGCCTATAAGACATTTAACCCAAAATAATTTATACAAGGGAAGAAAAATATTTTGTACCTCTGTGCTTCTTATTGTAGTATTTTGACCTAATTTAAAATTGTTTCAGTAAAAGTATATGCAAGCAGTTTCCTTCCACAGTTGGATAATTAGCAATTTGTGAGTTTAAAGTAGCACATTTTCCACATGATATTTCTTATATGTTATAAAAATATACATTATAAAGATATACATTATATTTATCCTTTGGATATCCATATAGGAAACATACACTCATCAATATAGGTCAGGGTTTGGGTTCATTTGTTTCTTTCTCTTTCTTTTTTTTTTTTTTTTTAAGTGAGAATACTATGTTTAACAGAAAAATACAATTTTGAACCACTTGAATTAATAAATTCACCAAATATTTCTCTCTATAAACAAATAATGGGTCAGAAAAAAAGAAAAAAATGCAGGTAGAAATATTACTTTTAAATTGAGTTATATTTAATTTAAAAAGGAGGGTCAGAAATGGTCCACACATACACAAGGGAACCTTTCTTGTTTCACTGTAGCACTGAACTCTATCTTAACTAACATTCCCTCAGGACTTCTTGTTCCGCCCATTCTTTACCAATTCAGATGTTCCCCCATCACATGCAAAAAAAGCCAAATGCCCAAAACACTGAAAGGCAAGCAAACAAACAAACAAACAAAAAACCACACATACCTCTGATAATTAATTCTACAGCTGCAACTAAGGAAAGCTATGTGGTTGATTTCATCTTGTATTCTGTGTACGCTGTGGTTTAATTTGATTTATCACTCAGGGTTTCATTGCCCTTGCACCCCTTCTACTTAATTAGTAAGCACTGATGAAATTGCATTACAAAAGGTTGCAAAAAGAAATGGGGATTTTTTATTGATCAGTTAGAAATCTCAAGGTTCAGTCTAGGTCTACCCTTCAAAGATTTGCCATAGTGGTTGTGGCAGATAGAATTGTTAATAAAATAAAATTGTACTCCTGATTTAGAGCAGCTGCCTTCAACCTATACCAGCTCCCAGTCCACAAACTTGATGTAAGTTATACTGACATGAACGCTTTTGCAGTCACATACTCTATTAGGTTGTCTTTGGTGTACCACAACCCCCCCACCTTGGCTGGGAGACAGGAGCAGCCTCTCTCCAAAGAGCCTTAGCTGGCATAGCTAGACAGTGTAAAACCCAAATAAAATTTGGGTTTCTTTCTCTGCTTCAAGTGGGGAGAGAGTTTAGACTACCAGTTTCAATTAGACACCTAACTTTTAGACAGATAAATTCAGATAAATTTTACCCATTATGTCTGGAATAAGGGGTATTTATTTTCAGTATGAATGCAGTGTACATGTTTATGGCAAAAACTAAATAAATTAAAACTAAATATATGGGTTTACTGAGATATAAGCAGGCAATAACCCTGTAATGAGAAATATAATTTTGGCACCTCATATTCAAAGTCTGGATTTAAGTGGATCAGTTTTTCTTGTTCTATGGTTTTTTTTCCCCAATATGAGGCCAACAACAGATTCTATTTTTGTATTTTAGAAAAGACATTTACATTTTCTTAGACATGTTTAGAGGTTCAAACTGCTTATGAGAGGACAAACAACAGAAAATGCTTTTAGGAAGGTGGGGGTTCACACTATGATTCTGTAAAGCTCAAAAATACAGGATCCAGTCAGAACTTTTCCCTTCTGGCCTTGTCTCATTGCATTTTCTTATCCTTCTCTCCTACTTCATAGATATCTCTTGAGTTTTTGCATAAGTTTTTTGCAACTTGTTAAAAATACTAACCCTTGGTGGAAAAAAAAAAGCTTTTTTTAAAAATTCACTTTCTTATCACTGATAAACCCAAAATGTGAGTCTGACATATTTCCTATCTTACTTTTAGTAGGCGAGGACTCAAACCAATGCTCTTAAAAACACCCTCCCTCCCCCAATACTTCTTCAAAACTTTAGGATTCAAACTTACATCTGTCCCTTGCATTAATTTTATGGACCCTCAGTGTCCTTCATCTGTATGTTTTTCAGGAAATTCAAGACAGCCTTTATCTAACCATTTTCTGGCTTTAATTGATGTTATACTGTTTTCTCAGTAAGCTTAAAGCAATGTCTCTAGCTAATGAGAAGCTCAAATAATTTTTGACTCAAGGAATTATAGGATTGTTTCACATGTTTATTTAATTTCCCAAAGAATATCAGACAATAACTGGAATACAGTGCAACAAAGGCTTGCCTATAGGCTGGAGGAAATATACAATAATTTATCATTCATTTCACATTCACTCACAAAATCATATCATATGCCAAAGAAGATTTTTAGAAAACTACAGAAGCAACCCTCTATGTGTGAGAGGACCTTGTCACATTTTAACAGAATCGTTCCACCTATTTCACAGATAAACTTATTTATATTTTTCTCAGCAGTGGCATGTGAGTTAATGTTATATTCCATTCTTCACAGGAACTATTGAAATGGTGCCCTCTCAACAAATGAGTTTTTGTCTACTTTTCCTTAGGTGTGTGGAAAAGAGGGGAAGGTTAATCTCTCTCCAGGTTTTTCTTTTTGTGCTCATGAATAATTATTCTTGTTATGTCCTTGAATTCTATTAACATATTTGCATAAAAGTTGGTCATCTTAATTTTTCCCTAAAAAATATATAGTTCTTTCAATGACAATTTTTCTTGTTTAAATTTAAAAAAAAAAAAGAAAAAGGTTACAGGACCGATTTTGTCTGCTGCTTCATGACTGGGGCTCTCACTATTCCAGTACCATATAGGTTCAGCCTTTAACTCCATTGCTAACAATTCAGCAAAATTTCAGGCACCTCAGTGGTTGTATCAGGATGAAAAAATCAGCGCTCCTTCAACTCTATTAACTCCACCACGTCACTGAAACACCGCTTTCCTAAGCTGTGCCAGTGCTTGTGCTGTGCCTGCCGCTCAGCCACAATAGTTAACCATTAATGCTTCAAAGGCATTAATATTGAATGATATTAATGGTTTGTTTTCACTAAGGATTTACTTCATGAGGAGTGCTGAGTTTTCTTTCTGACATGCTGCACGCCTAAACAATAATGCCTCCTTGCTCCCGGTTCTGTGCTAGCAGATCCTCTGTCCCATTTTTATATCTGTGTCTAACCCCTGACTGAATGGTAACTTTGCTCAATGCTCTAAATCCAAAACTGCTGGAAAAATAGCCTGCTTTTGCTACTTTATAATACCATAAAATTAGTGCCTACAAAAGCTCATCACCTAGCAGCAGTATAGCTAGAAAACTTCCAATGCGTGGGTCAAATTTTGCCCTGAAGCAAGAAAGAATCATGATTTGGGAATCCACAAAAGCCATATAGAAGAATATGGCACATAATGTTATATGCCAAAGAAATTTATGGTTAATTCCAAGATCAGCCTGACTGGATATCACTCTAGGAGCAAGAGAAAGGCCTCAGTGGATGTCTGAAAAGGGATAAAATTAAGAATGTACACACTTCTGTTTTATGAAGAGCTGGACAACTTACCCTGGACAGCTCAATGAATGGAAATGCCCATACGAAGTGTGTTACTACCTTTATTCCCAGAAGAATAAATTCAATAGAAAACTGTCTGAGGAGTCTCACCTATCATTCAGCCATGAAAATTTATTATAGAAAACATGACCCACATCATAGTGTTTCTTTGGTGATTTTCTGCACACTTAATAGGCACAAAGAATAGATATGATGATACTAGAAATTTACATAGAAAATAAATATTCTGCCATGCTAAAGAGTTATGAGGATTTCAGCAATAACCCCAAGAAGTTTTACCAGAAAAATGCCTGATAGGTATTGCATGAAACTAACATGTTCCCTCTCTACAGAATAACGGCTATTTGGTCAGAGATCTTTTTATTCTTCCATTTTTCAGGAATAATAAGATTGAATTTTCATTTCTTAGAAATTCCGAGTAGCCTATGAAATTTCTGACCAAGGTAACTCAGCCTGCATTCCTCCTTAGACACTCTTTCTATACATCTACTAGCCCTTTTCTGATACATGATGCAGGAGTTCTCTTATAGCCAGAAGTTTTCCACACTAAGGTCCAAGGAAACCACTCCCTCTGCTAGTCTAGGATAATGTCATTACCTAAAACCAGTACAGTCCAGTTTGAAAGTAAGTCTCACCACTGTCCTGCTTCTTCAATAGAAAAAGAATACATGATAGTGTAGTGAAAATTTAGGGAAGCAGGGAGATTCAGGTAGCTCACCATACTTTCCCTAGGAATATTATTGAACTAAGGATAGGATCTACCAGAAGTAAAATTTGCCTCTTAAAGGGAAGAAATGAGAATTTTTATATATATTAAAATTTTAAAAGCAAATTTTATCTAACATTATATATTAAGGCCTTGAATCTGTGATGGTATTCAGAACATTGAAAGACAGAAAGTTTCCTTGCCTTTTTTAGAGTAATTTTTTAGACAGTATAGTAGTGGAAGACTGAAAAGAAAGATACTATGTATTTTTCTGTGTATTCTACTGTGGAACATTGAAGCCAAGTTGTATAGAAACCATTACTTGCTCCCAGTAGATGGATGAGTGGAAGCCTATCTACACAGTTAGATAATTAATCTCTTGATTTTAAGTTTTTTTCATGCCTTACATTGCAAATGTCAAATTTGCATCTATATTTGCCATGCTAGAAGTGTAAAAAAAAACCCCAAACCTGTTTATACATCTTTGGTAGCGTGCCTCTCTAAATCTTCTCCTCTACACAAATACCAAACATCTTCTTTTCAGAGGCAGCCTGAGTAATAGCTACATACTGTTTGACATTAATCCCGAAGCAGGCACCTCATATTTGTCTACCAGTATCATGATGGCTTCTGACTTTTGCCTGACTGCCATTCTCCCCCTGCACACTCCCCAGGTTTCCAAGAGTGTCCTGTTCCGATAGCAAGCATGTCACCTCTTTAGTGTCCAACTCCTGCTATATTCATACTAATTGCAGCAGGATCCGGCTCCACTACTGCATTGGCATTTCATCCATATTGTATTCTTTATTGGATATTCACATCTGTAAGAGTGTCCTGACACGGACCATTGCCCAATTCATTTTAACTTTTTACCATTAATTCATAGAATCACAGAACCACAGAATGGTTTGGGCTGGAAGGGACCTTAGAGGTCATTCTAGCTTCAACCCCCCTGCCATGGGCAGGGACCCCTTCCACCAGACCAGGTTGCTCAAAGCCCCATCCAACCTGGCCTTGAACACTGCCAGGGATGGGACATCCACAGCCTCTCTGGGCAACCTATTCCAGTGCCTCACCACCCTCACAGTAAAGAATTTCTTCCTAATATCTAATCTAAATCTACCTTCTTTCAGTTTAAAACCGTTACCTCTCATCCTATCAGTACACTCCCTGGTAGAGTCCCTCCCCATCTTTCCTGTAGGCTCCCTTTAATTCATTTGTTTCACTTGCCGTCTTCCCATGTCTTTCTTACTTTATACATATACAAAGGTACACATGGACGGACAAGCACACGTCTGCGTGCACACATACACACACACACACACACACACACAGAGGTACTTCTCTTCATTTAGATTTGGCCTTTCTCCTAAGTCTAACAGCGCCTGACAGTCCCCTAAACAGATTGCCCTGCGAATCTAAGGCCCTGCCAAGGCAATAAAACTCACTATACTAACAGAGAAGATATATGAAAAGAGTTATAGTCACAAGATCATGACAATACACTTATTAACTGTCCTTCCCACACAGCTGCTCTGGCTCTTAAGTGCCAGGAAAAACTTACCGCAGTTTGCTTTCCAGAAAGGGTCAATAAAATTACCTGGAGCACAAAGGAGCCGGTTGTGCGCTATAGGTCCTTCCTCACACTGGCTATAGGAATGGACTGTGGGGTAAAAACCTATTGCAAACCAGTTATCCGCCCCTTGAAAAGTAGAAAATCAGATGGGAAGAACACATTCCTTGAAACATTCCTGCAATAGCTGCAAGACTTAGTTCAGCAGATGTAAATCTATCTGGGCCATGGTGGAATTAGGGAAGTAGAGTTCACAAAATGGGAGAGTGCTGAGGAGAAATTATCACTCTTTCAACAAGAGCTGAAAACAAGCATAAGAGAAGGTTCTCACCATGTACAGACCTTGTGAAACTGCTCTACAAACCTTCCCAGGGAGGTTTTGTGATCACCTAGAAGGTATTAAATTATCACTAGGTTTGGCACAGCTAAATTTAGCAACCACTGCTCTGTAGCACTTGGTGTCTGAATAGAGAGAGAAACATGCACAAACCCTGCCAGTTGCTCTCTCCTAACAAAATTTTACTGAGGAAAAAATGTAAGATGTGGGGAGTTCATATTTAACTGCAGCAATTTATGCGGTGAATATATAGTCTTCTGTTAAATAAAAAAAAGAAAAAAAAAAGAAAAAAATAAGATACTGTTTTCCTCTGATTTTTTTAAAGGGAACTAGGAATTTTTTAAGTGAGTGTCCTGAAAACATATTTATCCTCAATCTTTTTCTAGATAATTTCTCCTTCTTGCTGTCAGAAGGTAGTGGTCCCAAAAGTGCTTCATGTCAAATATTTCTTCTACGCCACAAACAGGGCAGAAGGGGCAAAATCTCCAAATTGGCGAGCTGAAGAGGGACCATTTGAGCAGCTATAAAAAGCAAGAATTTAAATTTTCAGTCAACACACTAGGAAAGTTCATTTTTTAGGAAGTGTTCCCTACTATATCAAGACATCTAGTAGCCTCAGTCCCAAATGAATATGCCTAGTAAATCTTCAGAATGTTTGAGTTCTCACATAGGAACAAGAGGAGTGAATCTCAATGTCTTAGCCAACTTTTGCTGTCTACATGGAAAGTAATGGAGATGAGTCGGCACTGAGAGTGATATTCACAGCTGCATAAGAAATGTTGCTAGTGCAAAACCAGACATGAGTGTAGTATACTGTCATTGCAAAAATTGTTTAAGTTGTTCTACTGAAAAACACTGGTATAAGGTAATTTAGTAAAACCTATTTTTTCAGCAACCATCATCATGATAACAAAACAGCTTTTGTTTGCTTTCTGTGGATGAAAGGCGTGAGGTGAAAATAATATGCAGCTGTTTTGAAACTGTTGGGGAAGTGTCTTCCATTTTCCTCCACAGAAAAGATGGGGAGGGAATGCAAATGTAAATCAATGTCAAACTTCACACATTTAAGATTGTTCTTAGACATCAAGGTGGTTATACTGCAAAGAGGTAACAACATGCAGATTTTAAGACAAAAGCTCTCTTACATTCCTAAGTAAGTTTACAAAGTAATATTTTTTGTGAGTTTTGTAAGCATGGAATTCACACATTGCATCTTCTAGCTGCTACTAGTCAGGGAATAAGGGGAGGGAAAAAAAAAACAACCCAACCTTGAACTATTTACACAGTTTCACAAAAAGATTACATCAACAGACAGAATGTGAGTTTTGTCTCAAAGCCAATCACTGACGCTGCTTGGCATTTTCAGGAAAATTGAGATTTGATTATTCATGTAAGACTTTTCCTAAAAATTATTTAATGAAAGTTGCTGCTAGTACAAGTATTATTTTCAATGAATTGCATAATGGTTGTGTGATCAAGATGTCTAACCAAAGAAAATGAAATCCACTGAAGAAGTTTGGAACAGACAGCTCACAACAGTCTGCTAATGTTACAATACAAATTCTCAACCTAAGAAATTCACTAATGTTCTCTCTGAAGTGGAGGCTATAAAATGCTCCTTTGTAAATATAGAAAAAGTATGAACAAAATAAATAAAATTAATATTTTAATGAAAATGAAGCAAACTTACATGCATAAAATTAATGTACCTCTATTAACTTCTGACTTAAAACTTTTATACATAAATGTCTTTCATTTTTACTGCATCATTGTAAGAAAAAATCCTTAAAGAAATATTATAGGTTCAAATGTTTCAAACACACCATACTAAACATGTTTGGGGTTTTTTTTGGTGTACCGTGTATAATTTCATCTGCTGAAAAAAGCCCCGTTGGTAAAATCCTAAATTACAGAGGTATAGAAAAAATTATTGCCATGACTTGAAGTCATAAATATTTTATAAATAAGGTTGGTAAGTTGTGGTTCTATTACCATTCTTCATCCACTGCTTTATAAATGACAAGTGATGTTAATGTTAATTAATATTTGATGTGACAGGCAGGTTTTAACAAGTGGGGAAATTCTCCCTTACTCAATGTTCCTTCTCTCTCCCCCACACCTCCTCCCCAAGTCTGGCACTAAAATGGCAAATTAGTCATACGAACTATAAACAGTGATCTAAGTAGCAAAATATATAGTTCAAATTAGGAAGACTGGGATTACCATGAATACAGCATGGTTCAGTAACCAGGGTAGTCTCTTTTTTACTATTACCTTAACAGAGAAATTAAATTAGATTTTTGTACGTGGCATGATTAAGACAGAGAAGATATTTCACATCCTGTATCAAAATATCTCCTTAGAAAGAAACCCTTGCTTTTTGATCAGATAATTTCCTGGTGTCTATAATTAGTTGTGAAGCTTATACTTTGTCAACTTTTCCTGGTGCAAGAATAAGGGACCAAATAACTGACAGACATAGACTGCAGTCTTTGAAAGAAACTTGAGCAATTACCTTTTTCTACGCCCAAGAAGAATTTTTCTATTGACAAAGGTCAATAAATTTTTAATGCTTTCCTTCATGTAGAAACACTTGCCTCCTACTGTTGTTGCGCCAAAGCATACTCTGGGACATGCACAGATTTATTTCAGAAAGAGCAGCCTGAATCCCAGCTGGATATAAAGAGAACCTGGCCAAAATATGTATACTGCTACAGAGTTTTCCAATACCAGATTATAACAATATCTCACTGCTGGTGGAAGTTAAATTCATCTGGTGTTATAATCATGGACATATTCCTTTAGTCTGTGAACTTTAAACTGCTGCCATCTGTTATCCAAGCAAAGCTCTTGACTGTTTCTTCCTTTCCCTGGTCTCCTGTGCTGTGGAAGTTTTGACATCTACTCAGAAAAGATAGTAAGGAATAGGTCTTTTCAAAGGCATACCTAGTAAATTGATTAAGTCATTCACTTTAGAGAAATTGCTAGCATATCCAGACATTGCAGCAAGTGGTAAAAACAAACACTAGCTCTGTCAAGTGGCTAATCTAAAGTCTTGGTAAGTTTGATCCAAAACAGGTACAACGGTCAGACTCGATCTTCAGGGTCCTTTCTAACATAAATGATTCTATGATTCTATGTTAATAAGGAAACAATTTTCTTAAGCTGCCCTTCAAATATTTACTGAACCATTAGCATCTGAGAGGAGAGTGTCTTTTGCAAGCCTTAAATAGAAAAGTGTATTTATTTACCACATCTCAGGAGCAGATCAGTTGTCTGCACTATATGCCATTCCTCTGCTGCCTTGATCTGTGTAACAGTCTCACAGCAGATTTTGGTAGTTTCATGCTACAAAGCCCCTCCGGTCCAAATCATGCCATGACAGGGTTTCAATGGCATGAAGGTAAATTTAACATGATAATAACAATGTGTGATTTTTCCAGCACTTAACCAGTGATGGCATATAACAGTTTGTTACAACATACAAAAAATTTCCAGAGATACTTTTTTTAATGAAGCTTAAATTTGTTACAGCTTTCTTTTGTGTTTATGCATCCGTGCATAACCCCAAAATCACAGAGGGGCATTCAGGCTGGCCATTTTTCTGCTTTCCAGCATAACAGCCATATAGTCTTATCTTGTTAGTATTATCTAGAAAATGAATAATCTCTCTCTCTCTCTCTAAATAACATATTGCTCTCTCAAACCCTCAATGGTGCTGCATGGCTGCATGTCACTGGTAAGACAGAACAGCAAAGAACAGTATTACTAAAGAAACCTGTGGTAAGGATGACCTCACACTCCCCAAGGAAGGACCTGTCTCTGAATCAAGGAAAATAATACAAGAAAGTGAAAGATAGACTTAGGAGGAATATTATCAGAACATGTTGACTGAAAGCCTGCTTTATTTTTTCCAAGCTTTTCTCTTTCAGGAACTGTTAGGAGCCAAGGATTTTTCTGCTTTTTTTTTTTTTCCTACTTCCATTCTTTACTGTTTGGTGGAGCTTAGCTATAGTGGAATTAAGGCAGAGGATGAAGATTTATTTTCAATTCAAGTTCAAAATTTATGATTCCAATGCAAAAATTTGAAAAGCAGAAGAAACATAGTTAAAAATGAGACTGGTGGGTTTAGTTGCTGCAACAGGGGAGTTCTGTGCCATGTGAAACACTCCATCATATGCTGCCCCTCTGGAAAGTCCCAAAGGGTGAGTGCAGAAGGGTGCACATCTCTCCAAGATCCTGTGTCAGCTTCATGGGGATGTATGGTTAAGGCATATTAAACAGTATTGTGGGCAAGAATGTAGAGAGAGAAATCCTGTCCAGTGGCAATAATGAAAAATTAGTTTATGTAACTACCATTTACTTGTAAATGTAAACATTTGACTGTAGAAGCTTAAATTTACATACCCGTACCTATGGCTGTCTCCCACAGCTGGGGCTCTATTGAACTTCCAAAACACAGGCAACCACGGACACTCGAGGTGGCTTAGGAGCGGGGCGGATAGGTAAGCCGTGGGGTGGATAGGAGAGCTCTGCTTTTCAGGAGCGGCTGAAGGAGGCTGGGCAGGATTTGCTAGGACATCTCAAATGACACGAGTGTGCTGCTAGATGGACTACTTTGAACCTGTACGTGTGTGTACTTTATTAAATTAGATTTTTATACGTGGCATGATTAAGAGAGAGAGGATCTCTCTCTCTAGCAACATTATAAAATGCAAAACTGTATAAACTATCTGTAACTTTATTCCACACATAGTTAAACTGGTTTTAGTGGGATTATTTGCTGACAAAGTTAAGGGTGAAAAAAAGTCACTGAATGACAGAAAATCATTTCAGATTTTCATTCTAATTGTTGAATGAAAAAGATCACCTGGGTCTGAAAAATAAAACCCTGAAAAAATACATTCTTCCTTACCATTATTAATCATAATTCTCTCAAAATATAAGAGACTAATCCAGTCTCACTTTTCATAATTTGTCCTAAATGTCTAAAATTGCTTAATTTGTATTTGGAATTTCTTTACTTCTACATTTAGCTATAAATTCATTACCATAGTCTACATTTTTTTCCAGATTTATTACAAACATTTGGAAGATGGTGCATACTTTTAATAGATCTAAGAAATCTAGTTTGGTTGGTTTACTTGTTCATGTTTTGAATTTATTTTTGTGATTTTTCCCCAGAACTGTGAGATTTTTCACACAGCTGGTACTTCTACTTCTGGGCAGTGGTTGTATTTGTATTGGCTTCTTAACAACTTTGATTTACATTTATCCATAACCAGCAGCTAGCATGCCTATGTGTTGCCTTTTTCTTCTATAAGAAGTCTGCAGTATGCCTGCATCCATTTTTGCTTCATCAGCCCATTGATCCGAACATAAATGCCCACATGGAAGGAGGCAAATAATTGATAATACAACTCTGTTCTTTCAAAAGAAAATATTTCTCATCATGAAATAAGGAATTTTATGATTTTTTATAATTTTATGGTATGTCCAGATTAGAAAATGTATATTTTTTCCTTTGTATAAAAGACTTTAGTAGATTTACATATATATATGTAAAGCAAGCTACAAAATCATCTTTTTACACATATGTATAAAAGAAGATTTTAGTAGATTTACATATTTATCTATATATAAAGCAAGCTACAAAATAATCATTTTTTTATATATATATGATTTTGTAGCTTGCTTTCTTTGTAGATTTCCGTAGTGGGCTTTAATGATTAGTGAATACAACTCAAGACACAAGCTTTACTCGGTCCAGGTTAGGTCCCAAAATTGCACATGGTGGTGTCCATCTTCTTCTTATTCTAAATGACTGTTCTTATTTTTTCTAAAAATACAGTTTTCTAATGCAGTCGGTTTCTTAAATTGATGTAGATTTTTCTGTCTTTAGCTCTCTGTACAATAATACCATAAACCAGACTGAGAAAGGGCTGGCTTCTGGAAATTGACTGAGAATATAGTATATATTTATATAGCTGTGAAGTGATTTTTTTTCATCAGCGCACATCAGCCTTTCCAAAGGTGAGTGAACACATTAACTGCTTTTACCCTGTGAGTCACATACAAAAAAACTTAATGCATCTGAGATGCACAAAAATACATCAGATAACTTGGAAAGCTGAGGGTGTGAAGAAGTCTGAGAGAGATTTCTAGGTTCACTCTGACAGTAGCCCTGAACGCTCTCACGTTGTAGGGTACTGAGCTGCTTGGGTGGGTTGCATCTACAGATCCTGGAGCATTAAATGGTATTAGCCACTGCTGTTTCCCTTCCTCCCACAGCAGGAGATTTGGAGGGCCCAGAAGTCCCCATATGAGCCAAAAGGATGCAATTAAAAATCTTGTGAACTGGATGTGGCTCAAGAGCCACAGTTTGGCCTCCTTTATGTAGCATGAAATAACATAGCAATTGCATAAGTGTAATTAATTGACGAGGCTTCATGGTGAGATTTTTTCCAAAGTGCATAGAATAACTGGATGTCTTGATTACTGCTCTCCTGCACAGTCTACGTTTTCAACCAGAACAGCATCCAAGAGACTCACACAAAGTAAAACATTTAGCTACTGTTTGCGTCTTTGAAAGTAATTTTAATCCTGATCCCAAAGCTGGTTGCCGTGAGTTAGAATTTCCTTAACACACTGTATCAGACTTGCCAGATAGAAAACTCGGGTACTTCTTACAGATAGAAAACTTCTGTGTTTTCCTCAAAGTGAAAATATTTTATGTCACGGTTGCTAAAGAAAAGTCAGGTTTTTTCAACTAATTAAAAACGTATTATTCTATCAGAATGTAAAAGAAACAAATGGGCTTGACTCTTCTTAGTGTGATAGCCTGTGATGCAGGCTGTGGTTGCAGCCTATTCATCATCTTCTGGAGATATTGGGGAAATAGTTTAAAAAAAGCAGAAGCCACTATGAAGATCTGGATTGCTCCCATACAAATAGAAAAACTTTTCCCCTCTTATTCCATCCTTTGTCAAACACTTGGCAGTCACTTCAGGCTGTGTATGAACAGTACATGCACAGATCAGTTGTGCAACCCATATGATATAGATCCAGTGTATTTCTCTGGACTGCCACAAAGATGATTAAAAGACTGGAGCTCCTCTCATAAGGAAAGAAGTTGGGACTGTTCAGCCTGGAGAAAAGGCAGCTCAGGAGCATCTTATCCAGGTGTATAAATACCCAGTGGCATAAGTAAAGAAGATGGAGACAGACTCTGCTCAGTGGTGTCCAGTGATGAGAAGAAATGAGCAGAAACTGGAATACAGGAAATTCCATCTGAACATAAGAAATGCACTGGAACAGGCTGCCCAGAGAGGTTGTGGACTCTTCATCCTTAGAGATACTCAAAACCCAGCTGGATATGGCAACCTGCTCTACCTGACCTGCTCTTAGCAGCGGGGTTGGACTAGGCAATCTCTACAGGTCCCATCCCACCTAAGCCATTCTGTGATTCTGCGATTTACAAGATGTAGTACATTTAGAAAAGCAAGCTGTTTTTCAAGGCCTTGTCTATACAACATGAGAAGTACTGTGTTAATCAGAACTAACTAGCAAGTCTTTGGGGTGGGGGGTGCAGGAAGGGGGCTGTCTTTCAAACTGAGAGTTTCCAGACAGGATCCTGTGAGCCCCTGCCTGAAAGACAGCACTAAAGTATACCTAGAGCTGCACACCCACCCTCCCTCCCTGCCTTCCTTCCTTCCATCCTTCCTTCCTTTCCTCCCTCCTTCCTTCCTTCCTTCCTTCCTTCCTTCCTTCCCTCCTTCCTTCCTTCCCTTTTCAGTTCAAATACTGGATGAGTCTAAAGACCTAATCTTTCCCTTTCTTTCCCCCCTCTCTCCATCTCATCCCCGCTGTGTGCTTGCTTCTCTCCTCCACTCCCCAGGGGCCCACGGGATTTCTCCAAGCAAAGCACAGAGTGCTAAGGACAAGGCTTCCCTCCAGGATGTGGAGTGCAATGATTCTTGACTTCTTTGTTCTGACTTTCTTCCAGATAACCACAGGTTCCATGTTAGAGCATAGCCCTGCTACCCTACCTCCTTCATCTCATTGCCTGTGTAGAGGCAGTGGCTCGGCTGTCAACTTTGGCTGAGCTCTGATCCTTTGTGTTTTCTCCATTTCTCTCCTTACATTGTAAATCCATTTTACCATCTGCCTGACATTTTTACTTCTTTATCCTCATCTTTATCTATGTATTTTTTTTTAAGTTAAGATTTACTGTTTTTTCATCTGTTATTTATTTACAAAACTATAACTTTTTGCCTCTTAACATTTATAATTAATGCCTTATCTTTTGGAAATCCTTTTTGACTGCCCTAGTTTTTTGTATCAACCTGTCGAGAGCTGGTAGAAAAGTGTTTTCAAATTTTTTTTTAAGGACAAAAAGTAACAAATGTTCCAATATACCAAATATTTTAAAACAGTATTCAGACTTATGACATGGGTTTTCCTGCAGTATTTTGGTAAGTCTAGAACAGATCTACAGAAATTGGCAAAGATAGGAACTTGTAAGACGGTAGTATGTATGTTTTATTTCCAGAAGAAACATTAGGATCATGATGGGAAAAAAAATGAATAAAAGGAATAACAGGGAAGATCTGCTATCTGTACTTCTTAAGTAGCACAGAAGAGCAATGAGGAGAAAAAGCAAGAGTTTTCAAAAAATAGTTTTTTTCCCTAAAAACTGTGCAATTAATTTGTGGAACTCATTTATCTACCTGTTTCTCTCTACCTCTGTCTCAATCTTTATCTCTGCCTCTACCCTCTTCCCATATATTTATGTGTGAAGACAATAATTTAAAAATTCAAATATTACAATTCTTGTAACGGTCATACTGAAGGATAATCTACAATTTAGGTTAATACAAAGGCACAAAAGTGTATTCTTACTTTTTACTTTAAAAACTGATCAGTTTATTATTTGACATTAAATACAACTTATACTTTAAATCCTTCTAATTCTGCAGCTTAGGTGACTTCAGGGTGAAGAACTGGCTGAAGGGCAGAGCTCAAAGGGTTGCAGTGAATGGGGCTACATCTGGCTGGTGCCTGGTCACCAGCGGTGTTCCTCAGGGTTCAATTCTACGGCCAGTTCTGGTCAATATCTTTATCAACGATCTGGGTGCAGGAGTTGAATGCACCATTAGGAAGTTTGCTGATGATACCAAACTGGGAGGTGCTGTTGACTCTCTTGAGGGAGAGGAGGCCTTGCACAGGGATCTATCTAGATAGATTGGAGGATTCAGCAATGATTAATGGGATTACATTTAACAAGTCCAAATGCCAGATTCTGCACCTAGGACAGAGTAATGCTGGACGCAAGTACAAACTGGGAGAGGAGTGGCTGGAGAGCAGCCCTGCAGAAAGGGATCTGGGGGTGCTGGTCGGCAGCAGGCTCAGTACGAGTCAGCCGTGTGCCGGGGCAGCCAAGAGGGCAACCCGCACCCTGGGGGGCATCAAACCCAGCATGACCAGCCGCTCAAAAGAGGGGATTATCCCGCTGTATTCAGCCTTGGTGCCGCCTCACCCCGAGTACTGTGTGCAAACCCACAATTTCAGAAGGATGGGAAGGTCTTTGAATGCATCCAGAGGAGGGCAACAAAGCTGGTGAAAGGGCTGGAAGGAATGTCCTGTGAGGAGCAGCTGAGAACTTTGGGTTTGTCTAGTTTGGAGAGAAGGAGGCTGAGGGGCGACCTCATTGCTCTGTACAGCTTCCTGAGGAGGGGACGTGGAGAGGGAGGTGCTGATCCCTGCTCCCTGGGATCCAGTGATAGGACTCATGGGAATGGTTCAAAGCTGCATCAGGGGAGGTTTAGACTGGACATTAGGAAGCATTTCTTTACTGAGACAGTGGTCAAACACTGGAACAGGATTGCTAGAGAGGTGGTCGATGTCCCAAACATGCTTTAACTTTTGGTCAGCCCAGTTGGACTAGATGATCATTGTAGGTCCCTTCCAACTTAAATAGTCTATTCTAGTCTAGTCTAGTCTATTCTACTCTATTCTATTCTATTCTATTCTATTCTATTCCATTCCATTCCATTCCATTCCATTCCATTCCATTCCAAATCTCTTAATTTTCCATAGATAAGAATTACCACCTAATTTGTAAGGCAGACTGCCCCAATAGGTTGTTTGTGATATGAAAAGTCAATCAATCAGGATTGCAAACCACCAATTTATGCTCTTTATGAAAAAAAAAAAAAAAAAAAGAGGAAAAAAAAGTTAGTCCAATGGCCAACAGAACTATGTTTTCTCTCATGTGAATTATGGCCAATATCGGAAAACATGTACATAGACATACGAACATATCCCATACAAAAACATAGAAACATCACATAATCCTTATAACCTTAGCAAATGGGCTTAAAATGACTTCCAAAAACATAACCCTGCTTTTAAACTTATACAAATGTTTTGATGTTTACATATATATGAAGTTTAGATTTTTATAAATGTGACTTTCAAGTCTATGAGCTTTTCTTCAAGGAGTGATATGATATGTAAGTAAAGAAGACAGATCTTTAGTTTAAAGGAAAGCTACGCAAATTCCAGAATGGTTTTGCCCAGAGCAATTTATAAATGTGGAAACCAAATTTTCCACCTGGTTGCACCTTGTCAACCAATTTTCATCTGATGCCATAAACAGAACTAACAAGTTTATTAAAAAAAGACTGTGTTTCCTCAGGTCCACCCAAAATACATTAGCTCTTCTTTGGGTAACAGTCCTCAGAGAGAGCAATAAGGAGTTCTCACGTTACTACTTAGGAATTTTCCACAACTATCAGTTTACAAATGTAAATATATTTCAGATAAATATCACTTTAAAATGTCGCTTTGAAAATATTTAAATCAAATATATCTTTTTTTTATTATCCTCCACCCACCCCCTGACATCTTCATTTATGATCTCCAGAACTGACTGAAATTCCCACTTGGAGATTCTGGTTTTCTTTCCAAGAAAAATTCTTGCTACTAAGATAGAAGTGTATTTTTTTGTTTGTCTCCTTGCTCATTTTTATTGGTCACTTATAATTTGAGAAAAGTGATATGGATTCACATTTCATAGAGAATAGGCCAGAATGAAAAAACTGATGAAAAAAAAAAACTTTCCTTATGTTTCAATCACTTTATGTTGTATGCATCTTCATAAGAGAAAGTCATTGTATCTCACACACTGTGCCTACATATGTCTGCATATTCAAGATACTTCATAAGATCAATGGCCCTTTAAATTCCCTTGTTTATTTTATAGAAAATCATACTATTTGATAAGATAATAAATGTTAATTAAATAGGTTTTACAATTACTATAAAAAATTTTTAGTGTAGAGTATAGAATGCATGCCATTAAAGACATAATAGCTATTTTTGCGATTTCAATTTCATAGCCTCTAGTTCTCACTTTTGGTCCAAAACCAATACAAACCTATACTTATGTTGCAGTAACAGAGGATTCACAGAGACAGAGAAAGCTAGACCCAGGAAATCTGCTACCTTCCTGTGACTTCTTAGGAAGATTTTTGTCTTTAAAAATACTCCTATATTACTGCAGGTAGCAGCAGCAGCAGCAGTAGTAGTATTGTTATTATTATTTTTGTTGTTACATCAGTATGGATGCACCCAAAAGTGTCTGCATTTCAATCTAATAAGGACCTGCTTTTGCCTGCTGCTGAAATTTGGCTTCCTGCACTGACTTTTGGAATTCTGATATTTGCATCTCAAAATTATTTACAGTTAGCCATTTCTGAGAGAAGGTGAAGGGACAACTTGTGATTTGTCCATGATTAAAAAAAAAAATAAAAATCTTATAATACCTTCAGTAAGCATGTGTTTTGCAACAGGAACCTGACAGCTGGTAGAAGCATAGAAATCTTCTTCTGGGCTAGCGGAAGTTTGCCCAAACTAGAGAAAGTTTCATTTAATAAGCTATTTTTATAATTATTTATCTATTTAGCTTTTTTTTAAAGTAACTATTTTTGATGGCATGATCCCAGTGTAACATAGTGAATAAAATAGGTGCTTTTAAGAAAATCATGACTATTTCTAAACGTGATTGTTACCTATAGGCTCCCAAACTGATTTGCTAAGTAAAGGAATGACTATAACAGATAATAAAATCCTGAAATTAGTAGTGGATAGTGCAGTCCTGTTACCAGGACTGAGTTATACATACATACATATGCGTATATATATGTGTGTGTATATATATACACGTATATATGTGTGTGTATATGTGTATATATAAACATATATATGTAAAAATATTTAAAAATAAGTTAAAATTAAGTATAAATATATGTATAAATATAAACAAAAATATAAATATATCTTTACATTAAGAAGTTAACAGTTCTTTGCATCTTATCTATGATTTTATCTATTATCTATGCATATACAATGGTTAACCTATGTGAATTCTAGGAATATAAAGAATATAAGGATTTCTCCAGTCCTGTCATAGCTCATTTGTACTAAAAGTGACGTAATCTGAGAAAGTGACGTACTCAATTGTGCCCCCTATTCTATGTTATGTACTTAGAGAATGAGGCAGTTCTCTGAGGATATGGTCCATAGCCATATGGTTTTTCAATACCTTATGAAAAGCTTTCCTCCCATAGAGTATATGATTTTTTTTCCATTGTTTGTCCAAGAAAAATCTCTTAGAAGTCAGTGAGTTTAGTTTTACGTATCCAATATATAAGCAATGTTCAAATTTATTTCACTTTTGTAAAGTTGTTACAAAAGATTGCAAACCTTATTTTAATGTTTAACTTAAATTTACTATTTATTGTATGAATTTGTCTGTTAATAAACATGATATCTGCATAGACAACTCACTCTGTTTTGGGGACAAGATATCTACAGAAAAAATGGAGTATCATCTTTGGAGAAATTAAGTCCTCTAACATGAATTCAGTTTTCTAAAGGTGAAACACTGCTGCAAAGGCTGTTTTGAAAAATGGTGGTACCAGCCGTAAAGATCAATTTCTGATAGCAATCCATAAACTGGCCGTGGAAAAGGCCATGCATAGGTTACTAGAGATTTGGGATGTCAACAGTGTTTGGAAGATTAAAAGCATGAGCTGCTTTGTCCCATGACTGTGAAATAGTAACAGGCTGAGTGTGTATACCAATAGGAAAGGAAGCTCTGCAATGGCTGTATCAAAATTAATATTCACTGAAAGAGACAGGAGTTGTAGGCAAAAATATTATCTGATTGTGTATGCAAAGACTGTATCAAATTGTATTTGCACAGGCAGGCAGATCGAGAACGCTGTCATCCTTAATTCTGAAATCCCTAACTTTTGAACTCTGACATTCTTTTAACATAATTTTTCAATATTGCATGTAATGTATAATGCATATATGCAGAAAAGGCAGTTCTGAGGGTAACATGTTCTCACTTTATCTGCTGTTAGCTATTTCTTTTCTCAGAAAACTAATCAAACCCAAAATCATTTCACAATTTGCAAGAGAAGTGAATTGACTTTCTTCTAAGAGTCTTAATTCATTCTTTTTGTTACCTTTAAAACAGTTATCTGTGCCAGCTAATTTTACTTTGACTTGCATTTATATACTACATTCTTATTTTTGATTGTCTGAAAGGAAAGAGAAATCAAACACATTAAAAGGTTCAATTAATCTCTGTCTATTCTGCTCTCAGATATAGTAAAAGGTGATGCTTTCAAAGGATCTTTTTCTATTACAAAGGTGTCTTTTTCTATTACAAAGGTGATCGGTAGTATCAGAACAAAACTATTAAAATAATTAAAAAATAAGTCCTAGGTGTATCAATCAGAATTGGCATTTAATTCGTATTCCACCAGAACATTTCAACATGCCATCTTATTTCAGCAAGCAGATGGTGTAGCGTTTAGTTCTCAGCTGTTGGGAATGTTGATGGACTCATCATCTTTGGCACAGTTTGTGTTGTACTTTTTAAAGAACAACACTTTACACTAATTGACAGAAATTACAGAATTCAACTACGCACCCAATTCTCAGCACAGAGTGATGCATTATATGAAGATAGTGTTTTACTAACTTCAGTTAGTAACTTCAGTTTTCTGATAGTCTGAGAGATTTCAGGTCAAGAAGCATTAGTCATTTCATGGATTTGATTTACCTGAACTTTGCCTGTTTACGACTAAATGCCTGAGATCAGTTTTATTTTTTTTTAATATGTAAAATGTGTAGATTGTCCAGACACTTTGAGGAATTTATCTCGCTGAAGGAAATCCTGGAGATTTATATACATATCCATAAGTACATATTGTAGCTGCAAAAAAATGTGCTTTTCTATATCTTTAATCAGTGTGATTTTAGAACCTATAAGAAAGGTAAGTTACAAAAGAACTATTTTGTTTTTAGTAACCCAACTTTTGAGACACTGAGTCCCATTTTTTCCTTCCTCTGCTAGGTGTATCCATGACATCTCAGACTCATACCTTTTATTATTGCTCAAAGTACAGAATAACCCACTTCCACTTGAAAAACCTCCTCAGTGACAAAACAAATCCTACTTTCCCCAAAATACATACTGACTGAAGAGAATAATTTAGTATAAAAGAATTTTCAATCACTTGTTCACAAAGTCATAGCTAAAGTCTGTTTTAAAAATGATTTACTGATTTTACATACAAGATTTTTGGCCAAGAGACAGCAGTGTTTAAACAGTGAACCATAAAATATAGAATTGCACTAAACAAAATAAGAAGGAGAGAGATAAAATAAGGTTATGTTACTGCTTCATAATGCCTTATTATCCAAGAGTTCATTGACTCAAAAAGAGATGATGTAGGACACAAACAATATCCAAATCTTTCTAAATGAAGGGTCATTTCTGAAAGGAGTAACTATCAATTTATTGGAAGTGCAGCTCTGAAGGTTCTTATTCAACTGGTTCAATCCGTGTTGTACATATTTGCTCAGCATATAACAATTTAGACAGGCATTTTTTTTAAGCTCAGTTCACTTAACTGTATAATAAATCTGTGTTCACCACATAGACAAATAAATTGTCTTTACAGATGAGAATAGCGTGAGTATTAACACTTCAGCATGTAACTTCTAACAGTTTCAAATGCAGAGTCCATTTTGTGTGACAATAAAAAGAAATTAAGAAGATGTTTTGGTTGGTAACGTAATATGCAAAAGTTCTGCCTGGCCCCTTTATACAGCTGTTCTGTCGTATACATATTTTCAATCTATTCTGTAATAAATAACTGTGCATCTGAAAACATCACCATCTCATTAAGTTTGTTTGAATATTTGTTAATGGTATGTGTATATTATCTGATTCTCTTCAGTATCTGTCGAATGGACTGTCCATAGAATTAACTGATGTCTGAAATCCACAGAGGCCAATACAGTTTGTATTGCAGTTGATATAGCTGAAACATAGTGTTTTTCCTCTCTCGTTACTTGTTTTTTCTCTTTGCATGAATTAATAATCCAGTTTCCCTCCAAGAACTTTCCTCCTAAGCATAATCTCTCATGTAACTTCATGGCTTTTTCTTTTCATGATGAAACATACAACACAAAGAACAATGGGATGTTACACAGATGTATCAAAAACTTCAGATTCTTCTAACTTTTCAAAACACTTTCTAATTAAAATATTTGGAACACATGCTTCTTTATATTAGAGCTAAAATATCTGGTAAGACTAACATCCAAGTATGATTGAAGAAGTTCTGCGTACACTTGTACTGATCCAAAGCTGTGTATTTTCTGTGTTGGCAAAAAATACCAGATGACATTTAATTAACCATACATTATTTTTCTTAATACTTATCACATATTTCTGTTACTGCATATTAGGCCCAGAAACTGCAGTCATAGACCAAGACTTGACAGTTCCAGCTGTGGTAAAAGCAAAAGAACAAAAAGTCCTTTTTTGTACTCCTGGAAAATCCTTGGTGTTGTAGATGATAACATTGTAGGGAAAGCCTTGTGTAACAGTGGTATAAATCTCATAAAAATATATTGGTTTGGTGTTTTAATAACAGACACAATCTTTTAAAACATATTTTATGTGAAAAAGGAAATCTTAACTTTCTTTTGAAATAGTGATATTCCAGTGAAATGGACTATCTAACATTTTACAAAAGAATAAGCGCTCCCAATAGAATAACGTTTAACCAAAGCTCTTTAAATGGGAAAAAATTAATTTTTCTGGAGACACAAATCTCTTCCTCTGTTCTCAGAGCACTTTGAGTATTTCAGAACTTCCAAAAACTGATTGGAATTTTAGGATTCTGCTTACCAATTCTAAGTGCCAAAATCATGGCACCATTGAATAAACACATGGCTAAAATCTACTTTCCTTTACAACCTCTCACTTAGCCTTTTTTCCATAGCATTACTGCTGCAAAATGGCTACCATATTTCTAATCCAAAGGCAGGCAGATGATGTTGGAATTCAGCAACGCAGTGAAGCAGACTCTCTGTTTACCCTGCTGCTGCTGAAAAGCTATAAAGTGAAAGGTTCTTTGTAAATGTAAAGTAGTATTACAGTTGATATGTCAAGTGGATTTGCATAATGAAACTATTTAAATACAGTAACTGAAAACTAGAGGCAACAATTTGCTTTTAAATATCTATGGAAGAATATTGCAAAACACTTAGTCAGCATTAAAGATCTGTATTACATACTCTTCCTACAGTCACATTATAGAAAAATATGTCTTAAGGTGTCTATATATTTCCTTAGTCACTGAAATTTTATCAAATATACCTCTCTACACTAAAATAAAACATAGGTTCTAGTGGAGCTCAGGATCCTGTGAGGAGAGAGCAGCGCTAAAAGCAGGATCACAGCCCTGGACTTCAGGAGAGATGACTTTGGTCTCCTCAATGATCTCCTTGGAAGAATCCTGTGGGATACAACCATGGGGAGAATAGGGTCCAAGAGAGCTGAATGACATTCAAGGATCACCTCCTCCCATCTCAAGAATAGTCCATCTCGAAGAGCAGGAAGTCAAGCCAAGGTGGCAGGAGACCTACATGTATGAACAAGGAGTTCCTGACTAAACTCAGACATAAAAAGGAACTATATAGGAGGTGGAAGTAGGGTCAGGTGTCCTGGGAGGAGTATACACTGTCTGAGCATGCAGTAATGGAGTTAGGAAAGCCAAAGCCCAGCTGACCTTGAATCTGGCAAGGGATGTGAAAGGCAACAAGAAAGGCATCAAGAGGTACATCAGCTGCCAAAAAAAATCAGGAAAACATGGGCCTACTGCTGCATGCAGCACGGGTCTGGTGACGGAGGACGCAAAAAATGTCGAGATACTTAGTGCCCTCTTTGCCTCAGTCACTCTTGGTAAGACCAGCCTTCAAGAATGTCAGGCCCTGGAGATTGGAAAGAAAGTCTAGAGCAAGGAAGACTTACACTTTGTAGAGAAGGTTCAGGTTAGGGAACATTTGAACAAACTGGACATAAACAAGTCCAAGGGACCTGACAGGACTCACCCATGAGTGCTGAGGATGCTGGCCAATTTCATTGTGAGGTCACTCTCAATTACCTTTGAAAAGTCATGGCAGTTCAGAGAGGTTCCTGAAAACTGGAAGAAAGCAATCATCATTCTGATCTTCAAGAGGAAGGATCTAGGAACTACAGGAAAAATCAGCTTTAACTCAGTCCCTGGGAAGGTGTTGCAGCAATTAATCCTGGAAACCACTTCCAGGCACATGAAAGACAAAAAACTGATCAGGAAGTCAACACGGATTTACATTGGGAAGTTGTGTGCTTAACCAACCTGACATCTTTCTACCATGAGGTAACTAACTTGGTGAATGAGGGTAGAGCAGTAGACACTGTTTATCTTGACTTTAGCAAGGCTTTTGACACTATCTCCCATAACATCCTCATAGAAAAGTTGACATGGGTTAGATAAGTGGACATGGAGATGGATTGAAAACTGGCTGAACAGCTGGGGTCATAAGGTTTGCAATCAGCAGCACAACATCCAGCTGGAGGACAGTCACTAAAGTTATACTGCAAAGTGTTGATATAGTGTCTAATATCATTCAAGCTTGTCTTTAATGATCTGGATGATGGGCCCAACTAGAGGACACAAAACTAGGAGGAGTGACTGATACACCAGATGGTTGTACTGCCATTCAGAGGTGTCTTGACAGGCTGGGCAGATGAAAAGGGAAGAAACTCATGAAGTTCAACAAAGGGAAATGCCAGACCTAGCACCTGGAAAGGAACAACCCGATGCATCCAGTGCATGCTAGGGGCCAATAGGCTGGAAAGCAGCTTTTCAGAGAAGGACCTGGGGGACCCGGTGAACAAGTTGAATATGAGCCAGCAACATGTCCTTGTGCCAATGAAGGCCCCCAGCATTAGTAAGAATGTTGCTAGCAGGTAAAGGAAGATGATCCTTCTCCTCTACTCAGCTCTACTGAGGCCTCATCTAGCTTGCTGGACCTGGTTCTGGGGTCCCCAGTATAAGACAGGCATGAACATATTGGAATGAGTCCAGGAAAGGGCCACAAAGATGGTAAAGGGTTTGGAGGATCTCATACAAGAAGCTGATAGAGCTGGGACTGTTCAGCCTCAAGAAGACAGGGGGATTTTATCCTTGCATATAAATAGCTGATGGAGTGTAGTAAAGAAGAGTCACCTAGGGTTTTCTCAGTGGTGCCCATGACAGGACAAGAGGCAATGGGCACAAACTGAAATTCCACCTGAACATAAGTATGGTTAACCACCCATACATCACGGCGATTGAACAGTATAACAGGTTGCCCAGAGAGGTTGTGGAGTCTCTGTCCTTGAAGATCTTAACAACTCAACTGGGCATAGTCCTGGGCAACCTGCTCTGGTTGACCTTGCCCTGAGCAGACGAGTTTGGATTAGATGATTTCCAGAGCAGCCTTCCAGCCTCAGCCGTTCTGTGGTTCTGTCACTGCAAGTGCTGAAGTTGACTCTGAGTAGCAGGCTGAGTAAGATGACCTCTAGAGATCCCCTTCCACCTACATTATTTTGTGATTCTATAAAGACATTTTTTCAAAAATAATTTTGATAATCAATAGTGAAAAATGTAAGAATAAAAAGGATAGATCAAAATATAATTACATTTCTGTTAGTTTTTGTTTGTTCTTTCCATTTTTGAAGTCTGGATTTGTGTGAATAAATGTGTGTTTCTTTTAAGATATTATTTTAGCCTATTGGCTATCAGACATTTTCAAATGATGTCTGAAGCAATCAGTCACTGTTTCATGTAACAAATGTAATAGAACTACATTATAAATTGGCAAGCTTATTTCTTCTAATGGATAATAATTATTATTGCTTTTAATGATCACTTTCTGATATGTTATCCAATACTTTCTATTATACTTTTACTTTGGATGCAGGAGGCCCTCTGCAGAGCAGATACTGATGTAGAAAATAGTTCTTAGCATGTCTCATAGGGTTAGCTGTATTATTTGACCTTGATCTATTTTTATTTCCATATAGTGTCCAAAGAATACTAATTCATTTTTTAAAATGTATTTTCACTGGAAAGCATGAAATATATTATTACAATACTGACAGTATTTGTTGTATTCTGATCTTCTACTCAGTGTGGATTTTAAAAATGTCTCAGTGAGCTTAGTCTTTTTTCCAACTAAAAATACTTTTTTTTTTTTTTTTTTGTTGGGGGGCAGGGGGGTGTCGTGGTTTAACCCCAGCCAGTAACTAAACACCACACAGCCGCTCACTCACTCCCCCCCCACCCAGTGGGATGGGGGAGAAAATCGGGAAAAGAAGCAAAACCCGTGGGTTGAGATAAGAACGGTTTAATAGGACAGAAAAGAAGAAACTAATAATGATAATGATGACACTAATAAAATGACAACAGAAATAATGAAAGGATTGGAATGTACAAATGATGCGCAGTGCAATTGCTCACCACCCGCCGACCGACACCCAGCCAGTCCCCCCAGCCAGGATTCCCCACCCCCACTTCCCAGTTCCTATACTAGATGGGACGTCACATGGTATGGAATACACCATTGGCCAGTTTGGGTCAGGTGCCCTGGCTGTGTCCTGTGCCAACTTCTTGTGCCCCTCCAGCCTTCTTGCTGGCTGGGCAGGAGAAGCTGAAAAATCCTTGACTTTAGTCTAAACACTACTGAGCAACAACTGAAAACATCAGTGTTATCAACATTCTTTGCATACTGAACTCAAAACATAGCACTGTACCAGCTACTAGGAAGACAGTTAACTCTATCCCAGCTGAAACCAGGACAGGGGGGCACTGCCATAAAGCTAGTGCTTTAGTGCTTGTGTCTTCACAGACCAGCATCAGGTTACCTTTTAATTTCCTTTCCGATTAACTAAACAGATTGACCTTTTTATCTCCTTTTTGTAAGGCTGCCATTCCACAGGTCAAATAATATATCACCACTTTACAAACTTAGAATCTCTCTCATTATTAATCAAAGGAGCTCATCAGCTTTCATACCTAGAAACTTACAGGAGTAACTAACAATCACATAATGATCCCTAAGTCCCTTTTAAAGTCACAGCTTCCACAATAAAATGTCAACAATTACCTTTTTTTTTTTTTTAACTTTTTAGCAAGTATATTGCATAACCCTGAACCAAACCCTAAGTTTTGTGTGACCCCATCCACAAGAAAGACTCCATTCCCTATCTAAATAGAGCTTGGAATCCTACCCTTTTTGTCATTACATTTTGCAAATACATCAGTGATTTCATGAGGGATGAAAATGACAGTCTTTTCACACAGCCTGATGTAAAATTGGTGAAATGTTATTATGTTTTATTAGAATAAAATAAATTAAATTACATGATGGTCAGGAAAAAACTATTAAGTAAAAAGGTCAAAATGAAATAAAAATGTTTCAGCGCTAACTGAAGTATTTCCATTCATTAGAGCCAAAATTATCTTCAGTGCTCGTGTACACTTCTTTTATGGTTTCTGCCTCAAGATAAATGATTTTGAAATCACAGAGATGTAGGATGTGAAAAAAGAATCCTTTCACTTTCAGTTCTAATCATACTCTGTTAGGGTTTACCCCAAAGTTATGCTGGGGAAAGAGAACTAGCCTAACAATGCCAAGATGGTACGATTTGCAAACTTATGTTCCCACGATGATTCCAGCCATGTTGCGATTCTCATGGATACAGAAGAAAATTTTTGGCAGCATACTTGCCTGGTTTCTCAGTACTCAGTAGCTTGTATTTAGTTAACACTTTTCCACTATTTTTAGCCAGAAGAGATTGTTCCACTTTTTCTTGCATGAATCCTTGTGAGGTAAATAGAGGGTTGGGGAATGAACAACCTGAAGCATTCCAGTGATCATCCATGCTGCTTTAGCGTTAGCTCTCTCCTTGGTTCTTCTTTGAACCACTTGTGCTAACTCTAAGGCAACTCTGTTATGAGCTTAGCATAGACATTAGCCAAGCTAATGCTATAGCTGTTGGATCTAGAAATGAGTCTTTGACATGAAGGACTCATCCTTTATTTATTTCATTTTAGGGCTGCTACTCCAGCCACCTTTTTTTTGGGGGGGTGGTGATTGTGGTGGTGATTGTTCATTAGTATCAATGGTGTTAGGAATATGGTCCTCTTAAAGCAATAGAAAGATGACTGTGAGTACTGAGATTTTTCCAGATAATTCAGTCAATGAACCTGTCATATTGAATTTTGCTAGTGATCCATAAAAGACTCAGTTTGTTGAAACTACCCTGTGTGATTTCAACAGTTCTCATATATAAATATTCATTCTTATAAATCGACCTATATTTGTGTGTGTGTATGTGCCATTGCTTGCCCAGAAGTTCAGATGTTTGTTTTGACTTTCTTCTTAAATGCAAATGCAAACACCAATCTATTCTCTTAAGAAAACTATACTACTTTTAGGCTAAAAACAGTACAAGTTGGTCTCAATCACTGAATTTGGTCTGCCAGAATGAATGTGACCTCTTCTGTTGTTACATTAATAAGGTTCTTTTCTCTAGAGTAATCCTTTGGGATGTATCAGTGTAATCTCTGTCTTTTGGCATTCCTCCCATGTCAAAGACCAATTGTTATATGAGGACTTTTTTTTACCTCTTTTTTTTCCGTATGAGAATGAACTATTCAGTCCTATTGGTTCATCAAGAAAAAAATTGGAACATAGGAAATGGACCGAATCCAAGGTCAATCTCTGAATTAATATGGAACGGGAGATGTTTCAGGGAAGATATAATAACAATTTGTATAGAGAATGCTGATGCTTTGCAATTTGAAAGAAAAAAAAAAAGGAAAGAAAAAAAAAGAACAAATCCAAGAAAGGGCATGGAAACAGAGTTTCATGACTGTTGTGCAAATGTGCTGCTTCAGCAATGACAGACTCTAGTGTGGGGACCTACGAGCAGTCTTGCAAGCCTCTCATGCTAAAAGAGCAAAGTGGGGAAGCAGGCCAAAATCCACACAGGCTTGGAAACCTGCCTGACATAAGTTTTAAGAAGCCTTGCCAAGGGCTCTGTTGCATCACTGGCACAATTGTCAAATGGTCTGACTTCAGTCAGAACTGATCTGCATAATACATAATTATTTCCTGACAGACTAATGACACTCCCTAAGTTAAAAAGACAGTTTTATCACAAACTTCATTTATGGATGCTTATCTATTAATTTTAAAATTAAAAAGAAGTTTTAGCAACGTTTGTACAATAGTGGGCATATCCAAAACCATTGTGTATCTATCCATTTTGGCTGTAGATCTCCCTTTATAGCTTGTGATAAACTGTAGGCAAATCAAAATGTATTTATAAGATGTAATGATGTTTCAAAAGCAATTAAGTCCCTATAATCTTATGAAAATTTGTGGCAGCCTGGAGGAGAGACCCAGATTAGTGCCTTCACTGAAGAAAAAAACAAAGGGAATGCAATTTATATGTATATTTTTTTCTGTCAGTGTCTAAAGAACAGCTTCTTTTCCTGGCCAGCCAAATGCACATCACTCTGGCCAAGTTGCATCATCTGTTGTCTTGTCTTTGGTGGAAAGAATGGTGACAACAGAGAGCAGAAGGGACAATTTGTATTACCCTTGTTATGAGGGAAGGGTGACAGGTAGCAAACCAGGAAAACCCGTTAAGTCATGGGCTTCTTTTTGCTCTGCTGCTAATGGAAAAAATTGCTTTTCTATAGTCTTATGAGCATAGTAGTACTTTAGACATATTTATATAATTCATGTCTATTTGTTTTAATCTAATTTTCATGTTAGAACAATATAATCCCAGTTTCTCTGTTCTTTAAAAGTACTAACCTTTATTATGCAAAATTCCCTCTAACAGTTATCACACACATTATTATAACTCTGTTAAGAGAATAATCAAAATTCAGAACAATTTGTATTAAATTAATTTTTATTATTTGAGTCTTCAGAAGCCATTAATCAAGGTTCAAGATCTTTTCTGCATTTTTAAAAAATAACCAACAGTTAGTCTGTGCTCCAAAGAAGTTCTACTGTAGTTGGAAAAATTAGAGGCATTTTTAAATTATAATGAAACCACAGCCACATTCACCCTTCTTGTAGGCTTACAGTTCATAAAGAGGTGTAGGAGTACATAGAAGGAGAAAAACTGTCCTGTCCTAGGAAAGAGATTGCATCTGTTGTACCATTGCCTGTCTTGCACGAAACAGGAACTTTCAAAGTGGTAACCCCCTCCCCCCCCAAAAAAAACAAACAAAAAATATCCATAACCCCCGGCATTACCCTCATTATCCAGTGTGTTGAAATTTGTTAGCTAGACAACTCGGCTGCAGCACAGGAAGCTGAAGTTCAAAGAAACAGTTTAATAATTCAGATCAGATCATTATGCTTACACTCAGTCCTTTTTCCTATAAATGAATAAAAGCATGTTAAGTGGGTTTGGACCTTTCATAGCTATTGAAAGATCTCTCTAATCCCTGGTTCTTGGGCTATTTTAGGCAGGTGGAAAGACCCTTCTTTGGTTTTTAGACACAAATGACTTTGTCAAAACAAACATGTATGTTATTGCAAAATGTTATAGTTTGAACATCACAAACATTTTATGAATTAAAACTGGTAAAAACCTGGCCCATCACTGGTTAAGATTTCTAGATCAAGGATGAATCACACACATTCATATAGTGTTTCTGATTTATATCAGGTAAGTGTCAAAATCACTCCCACTCTAGCTAATTAACCTTTTGTGAATTTCTTGTAAACTCTTTTTCTGAAACTGCAATGGTGACAAATGGCTGATGTTCTTTTCACTCTTATTTCCATAAGAAATTAAAATGAACTTTTGTTTTGCAGTGAAAATCTCATTTTGCTTCATAGATCCTTGTTACTCGGCACATGTCCTGTTCTCAAGAGAATGTTTTCATAGAGAAGACTGCAGGAATATAACATTTCATATGAGAAAAAAAGCCCCTTTTTCAGACTTAAAAGAAGCCTGAGCTTAGTTGTGGAGGGAGTTCTTTTCAGTATTATTGCTTCATAAAATATATTGACTTCAGAGCTGCAATCTGTTCCAACGAGAATACTTCACAGGATCTTGTTCAGCTCCTGTTCTCCCCACTGCCACTGGCAGAATGTGTTACATTTGTTCGCAGTATACACCGAGGGAAAGAAAGAAAAGGGAACTAGACAGCTAGTAACATTTAGTGCAACTGCAATTCACTCTCTTACAAAGGAGAAACAGTGAATGGGGAATGGAGAACCAGCAAACATAAAATGATTTGTAAATAGAATCCAAACAGGCATAACATAACCAAAATCAAAGCTGAGACTTCTGGGGAAAGATTGCTCAAAATATCAAGATCATACCTGCTGGAAAAAAGTACGTTTAGGGATCAAATTAGGTTACAGTAAAGCAGTATTTGTGTTAGCAAGATGAGAGTAAAAGTATATTGGTATCTCAACTTAAGCTGTTTCACGGTCATTTTTGTTTGTTTGTTTTAAGAACATCCTCAGTGTCTAAATACAGAAGTCTACATCAGGGCTACTCCCTTTGCCTTTATGCTCAACAGGCACCTACCAGGTATTAATCTGACCTATTTCAGACATCTGCTTCAGGGTAGGATAAATGGAGTTTTCAAAGTACTTTCTTTTCTTCGTTATCCAGAAAAAAATCCTAGCGTATGCAGCTCTAATGTAAGTACACATAATCAGTGAGATGAATTTCCTACCCCAAACAACAAGCATCCAGCTTTCCTGTTCTGCTGTTCCTCATTCCCAGGTTATAGTAACTAGCAGCAAGACTCTGGTAAAGGTGATCTTAATACAGAGGAATACAAAGATGTATTAAAGAACTAATTCGATACAGTGCATCTTACTGCCCTACAACTCTTGAGAGCAGGTATTTGATAGTACCACTACTGAGGTTTTTCTCTCTCTCTCAAATCCTTAGGACTTTGTGAATTTTTCAGTGATAACATTGGTCACTCAGTGTCTTCCTAAGGTGATAAAACAGTGAAACCTTTTGGTTATTTAGGGAATGCCTACAATACTGCAGCAAACTTGCCACTGAATAAACTTTCCATGATTGTTGGGGTTTTCTTCTGGTGGGCAGATAGTGGGGGAAGAATATTTTGTTCTTTTTTTCCTTAAATATCTCACTACTACTAGAGTTGAACAAGAAATTTTAGAGGCAGATGAACTGATCTGTTGGCTAACTGCCTACAAGAAATGTGAATTTTTTTCTTTTCTGTTTAAAGAAAGTGAATTTTAAATATTAATTTTCAAGTGTTCAAAATTTCTCATTTTAAACTCAAATCTGCAAACACTTTATAGATTTCGTTCAGAAAATGAAATCAAATCTTCAGAGAGTAATATCTTCTATGACACAGTCATGATTATAACAGCACTACTACTATCCTAAAAGTCTAACTTTGGAAATTTCACAGTGAAGGGATCTTTATTTCCTGTCAGTATTTTGAAACTGGGTTTCATTCTGTCTACCCAGAATTTCAAATTCTGTGCTCCTTGTGGGCCACAGTGGATCAGAGAAATCTTGGAGGTGTTAAGAACCAAGAGTGACTGGATATGACGTTTACAGTGTCTCCTCTGGAAAAGGTTATAGTCATGAGGGAAGAACTCTATAAGCACCACATGACAACTTGCTCATACATTCAGTAAGAACAACTAATTTAAGCAATGATAATCATCAAACTGTTGAAGGAAAAATGGTCAAATATGTATCTCATTAACAAAAATTGATTAGGACTGGACCCAGAATTTAGTGAAGATAATGAACTTATTAATTGCAAAGGCATTTGGTTTTGACCCAAGATATAAAAATGTACTTGAAAATTAGGTCCAGGATGACTAAAAAAGCTTTTGCTTTCTGCCCAATATCCTCTTTTTACACAATAATATTTATTTGGTAAGAATTTATTTATTCATCATCTAAAACTGCAACTAAGGCTATTATCACTTTGTATAATGACCATCAACTATTCTTTCAAATAATTTAAATAATTTAGTAGATCTTAAACAAGAGATAAAATGGAAAGCACACATCTTTCTATGCAGAGCCTGCCTCAACCTGGGACCAGGAGACGGAAGTTCATTCCAGCACTGATTGCTATGAGCAGCATGGGTACACTTTGAAAGAAAAGGAAGAATAGTATTGAATACGAAGCTAATGAACAATCTGTCCTTCTCACAAAACATCAAAATGTCATCCTTTGAGGTACCATCTCATTATTTTTCGATGATTTTTGTGCTCTGAAAAGTAACAGATTGTAAAAAAAAAAAAAAAGGAAAGGAAGAGAAAGATAAACTTCTGTATCTAGAAAGACAGCAGCTAAACCAAAAAGCAGTGTACTGACAAGGACGACAAAACATACAATTATACCTCTGTAAGAGGAATGAATTAAAATTGTACCACTGCATTATGTCCCATATTTTTGTCGTATAATTTGCACCACAAGGAAGGTATGCTGTGATCATTCATACATTCTGACAGTGGTAAGATTATAAACATCACTGTTTGTGGGCCATAATGAAGCTCAGTAAGTTGCGTGGCAGAAGAGTGTTAAAACAAATCCATACTTTATTATGAACACGTGCAATACAATGAAGTAGCATAATAAGACTCTAAATACAGATGCCCGTTTGCTTCTAAAACTACAGTATTCTTGAATGTAATAGAAAAATTTAGCTATTTCAATTAACAGTTTTGTTTACTGTTTGGTTCACCTGTCACTTTATATTATGTGGATAAATACAATTTTTAAAAAGTTAACCATCTGTGGAAATATTTAATGAATTCTACTTTTTCATCATGCCCGCAGACTGTTTTGCTTCATATCATATACATACAATTAAAAAAATACTCTTTCTCCCAGAGAGCTTATGATCTGAATATGAAACAAGGCACAAATTATAGTGACAGGCAGCTAGATGGGGTAGCTCACTAGGAAAAAGTCCTACGTGAATCTCTCACAGGCACTTCTGAACTTCTGTACTTATCTTAATACTTTGTACTTGTTTAATTGGTTTCAGTATATGGAAACCGTACTTAAGAAGTAGGCTAATTATCCTCTGTTGGGACTTGTAAGAAAATAGAAGAGTTTGAGAGAATGTTGCAGGAAAATGAAATGCATTGAACATTTCTGTAACTTCTTCATTTTTGTTACAATTGACTAACAAATTAAAAATGCATTTTCACAAAAGCAAGTGTCACTTTTACATCATCTTTTGGTTTATTTCTTGTTCTGTTTGTTGGCCATTGAAGCGCTAGTAACAAAGTATTAAATATGCTGTTTGATGAATATTTTATTAACTGACAACATACTGAATTTTTAATATATCAGCCTAAACTTTCAGCAGACAATTGCCTAACAGACCTACCAACATTTCATATAATGGCATGAAAGACCTAATGGGTACACAAACAGAAAAGTGATGAGTACCTCAGAAAACTAATCTGGGTGAGCAAATAGCTTACACTGAGATATCAAAGAAATGACAACATTCATATCTAAGTTCTGTTCTCTAAGTTTCCTACAGGTGTCATTCATTGAATGGAGGATTTTATTGAAATTAATATTAAATAACCATTTTAGTCACAAGTAATATTGCTTAGTCAAACTACTGAGGTTAGCCCAAATGACTACCCATAAAACCTTTGATCTCATTCATGTACTGTGTGCCTGTATGTGATGCAGATTTTACAGGAAAATGAAATATGAGTATTTCAGGGAGTTCTTAAGAAAAATATTGGCATTTTGTTTTTACCATTCAGATTTTCAAAGCAATTGTTTTGAAACCATGATTTATGGGGGAGATGGAAAAAACTAACCTTTTAATAGAAAAGAAAAAAACATATGAACATAATGTTCCAATTCATTGTGGTATCTTGACGTGACAGTCCAACATTTAAAGATTTCCAAAGCCTTAGACAAGAGCTGTGTATTATTATCAAGGGCAATTTAATAGTCTTCAGTCATATGAAACTCTTCTGCCCACAGTTCCATGTGCAAAGCAACAAAACTGAAATCAAAGGAAAACTTTTGCAAATGGGATTGCAAAGTCACTGTAATTGGAATCCAAACCTGGATATTTATGACAAAGATGGGTTTACTGTGAATCCAACCTCTTTCACTCAGGACTTCTGAATAACAGATTTTCCTAGGTATTTGATTGAATTTTGCTCTATCCATGCCCTGTGGGCAATGAATCACGGACTTTAAGCTATCTTCAAATAATAGTTTAGAATACATTTATGCTAAGCAATTCTATTGTGCACTTAAAATTCCATCACATCATCAATACTGCTTCTGTTGGTTGTATCCTAAAGGGAGTTTTAAGAACAAAATCAAAGTTTTGAGTTAAGTGAGGATAAGACCAGCCATCTTTAAAGTGCAAAGACATTTATCTGCACCAATCTGTATTTTCAAAATAAAATTTGCAGCAAAATCCTAAACTTTAGTATGTCTAAGGAATAAACTTCTCTTTCTGTAAAGAATATGAAAAAATTACTGATGGTAGTAAATGCTAAAGAAACTGTGAAAGCATATTAGGGGTTTTTGTATGTTTATTTTTTAAACACTAGTTCTATATGAAATTGTACTTTATGGTTCTAACCCTGAAAACTAAATGGTATAAGGGAAACTGTATGCTAATGTACTTAAGCTTTTTCCTTTGTGTAAGTCTTTGTGGGACTGGGATCCAAGTTCAAAGTAAATAAAACACACAGTTATAATTTAGAAGTAATTACAGCTCTAACCAGTATTCCATATAATGAAAAAAACCTCGTAGGGCTAAATGAAGAAATTTATTGCAGATTTGGTTTTAGGTATTCTGGGAATAAGTTAATTGGTACTAATATTGCAGTTTAAGGTCATGCCTGTTCTCTCTCACTTTCTCAGAAAGTTGGATTTGGACAACAAGGACATGCTGACAAATAATGTCTTCAGACTAGTAGTGAGGAAATTTATCCTTTTGCTTCAGAGCAGCTTTTGTTACAAATCTGCTCTACCTTCACCCCTGATGAATTTAGAAATAAAATTGATAAATGCATCTAAAACAGTCACCACAACAAAAATATTCCATAAAAATGAGAGAAAAATTGAACAAAATATGCAGAGCAATCCCAGTTCAGAACAGCTGAGAACTTAGGTCACAAAAGATAATTCTGCCATGCAATTGCTTCAGAGAGTACAGCTGTAGTTAAAATGTCATTAAGAAGAAGGTCTTGATAACATGTTAACCTCCTCAGTGAGGTATAAAGAACTTGGCTTAGAGAGGAGCAACAATTCTGCTTAGCTATATATAGCTTTCCAAGTCATTTATATTTATTATAAAACTATCTGGTTTCACAATTAAAATGATCAGAACCCAGCAACTTCTACAGGTCAGACCCTGTCTTGCAAACAGCTGGATAGCAACAACGGCTCTCTGCATACACGTTTCATTATTCGTAAGCATAGCAACAACCCTGTTCAGAAACAGCCTGTACTTACTGAGAGGTAAACCCAAGAGCAATGGTGATGGACAAGATCAGACCTTGGAGAAATTTTTGCTGAACTTGTATGATTTGGAAAAAATGGGTCTGTAATGTATGATCTGCAGGGACTATAATTTATATTCCTTTACTTAGTGCTGTGTGAATGCACAAATCCATGATGTTGATAACAGATATCACTAAAAACATTCCTCAATTTTTATAGATGTTCAGATATGAGAAACCCAATTAACAAAGTTGCCTCAGATATGAGAAACCCAATTAACAAAGTTGCCTCAGAAGTAAAGCAACATGTTAGTAGAAAGGACCAGTTTTCAAAGTATTAATTTTGGGAGCTCATCCCAGTTCATCTAAGATTTAGAAGCCTAAATTTAATCTCTATTTTTAAAATATTTTAAAGCCTGGTTAAGCAAGATGTGTCATTTATTAAAACAGGAACAAAATGAACTCTTAAGAGTTCTGGCCTTTGGATGTAAAGAGAACCATCACAGAAAAGTTATGTTTATTTTTATATTTTAATTTTAAAATGCTAAATGAACTATATGTTTTGGTAACATGTTCTGAAATGAACAGAAAAAGAAAAAAAGCTTACAAGAATAACTCATGGACAGGTTAACTATTACTCCAAATTCCTTCCTCCAAAGTCAGTCATATCATGTTATCCACGTATTCTCTTAGTCCACCAGTTTAGGAAAATGTCAGGGGTTTAAATTCTGTAATGTATTTTCACTATCTTTATGACCTTCCCTATTTATGGAATTGGAGAAGAAGTACAAGATAACAACTGGGCTAAAGTTATATTTAAATTGTCAGGAGAATAGATTAGGCTCATAGTATTTTCTGTTCTCATTACAGGCATTGTCATAAGAATGTAGAACTCAAATTTTAATGCCTCATATATTTTAGCAAACACAATTGTAAAATGTACTTTTGTGACCTTCCCAATGTTTGTTTTCTGATTTATTAGCACCTTTTATAGTTCTCTGCCCAGAGCTCTCGTAACGTGTAAGGAGAACATCAGAATGCTCAGCCTATGTACGTATAGCACTATTTAAAGGTTTATATATTATAAACAGTTTATAGCAGAGGGCATCTGCTAAGTGCACTGCCACATCACTTAACATGAGGATGACTGTCACGTGAGGTTTTATCTCAACAGAGCTGTTAAATAAGGATCCCTGATCTAAAATGTGTCACATAGTACAGTAATGGTACAGATTCTCGAAATAAAAAAGAGAGTTAATCTCAAAATACTCTTAGTGAATTTAGTGCATTTATTCCTTGACAAAAAAAAAAGCCATTTCAATAAATTTACATGTAATTGAGATGTTCAATTCCAGATGCAGAAATCTACATTAAAAAGTTTAAAGAAAAATATTGTGAAAAACATTACTTTTTATTCTGCAGTGATAGCATATTTAACAACATACAAGTCAATAAAGTAAGAAATATCACATCTGAAATGGCCCCTTATATGCACTTTTGTTTACAAAGCCTAGCAGTTAGAAATTAACACCAAGATGTAAAACAGCCTGATGAAACCTTTTGACTGTTTTTTTTTCTTTTTGAAATGTTTTAGCATTTGTCTAAAACTAATTTTAAAATAATGAGAATACATGATGGATTTTCGTTTTACTCACTAGTGCATATAACTTCCTAACTATTGAAATCTACAGATAACTAAGAAACAGGAAACACGGAGAGATATGTCTAAGTCTGTGTCAAACTACGAAGAAGTTGCAAGTGAAATTAAACAAGAACTCTTAAAATGGTTAGTTTTTAGAGCTAGTCCCTTAGCAATTGCTGCCTCACTATAATGTCTTGGACGTAAGTGACAAATGGACACTAACAGCACCAACAGTAATTTCGGTGGAAACTAAATGCTGCATTTGATTCTATGAGTAGTTCATGTCAGAACTTTTTAACATTTTTAGATTAAATTAATTTTCACAACACAACTTCATTCATGTAATATGGAAATAAAATTTTATCAGTACAAATTTGTAACAGAATAATGAAGAAAAATCGATGCATATTAGTCAGTTATTGATGAATCTATGTTGAAGGGGGAGATGGGTAAGCTTAAAAATAACATAGCAGTCACTATATTTAGAATCTCAAAAGCTGGATAATGAAAGTGTTTATACTGTCTTTCCTATGTGAGGATGACATCATCATAACTGCTCTTTTGATGGATAATTTGTTCTGTCTTTTCAGTAACGAATGTTCTCTTTTTGTGACAGAACTGATGTTATAGAAGCTGAAATATTTGTAATATGAATCATTCAGGGTCTGACAGCTGAGTGAATGACCCCAGATTTCAGAGTGACAGAGGAATTCTCTAATCTGTATTAGGAATTTCTAAACAGATGACAACTCCGAGCATGGAAATTTTGACAAAGAGAATAGATTGTGTCTTAGGCACTAGTGCAGCAAAGATTGCATCTTTGTTTAACAAAGACTTCTTCATTAGTACATATTGCATAACAGACTGTGTTCAGATGCACAAACCAGTCAGGAGGGAGGCTCCAAATTTTGTGAAGCTAGATAAAAAATAAAAAATTTGAACTTATCGTATAAACCATTTTTTTTAAAAGAATTGATTTTGATAGTCTCAATCATGCTCATATTTCATAGCCAGGATCTCCACTGATGTTTTAAGCATTAGTATGGAATCTGAGATTCTAGTAGAATGCATTGATTTCAGTTGCTAAAGCCATACAAGAAAAAGGAGGAAAAAAAAAAAGCCCTAACAATTAATCATGACACTTATGTTTACTATGCTTGTCATATATATATTTAATTTCTACTTTTCTTCTTGTTCCTATAGCTCTGTTTATGATTTTCTGTAAGAATTTTTTAAACATTACGTATCATAAAGATATACCTAAAAACATGATTCAGTGGAAAGGGCTTTGAGAATATATACAAACATCTTTGAAAAAACTGCATTTGTCTTCCACTACCTGTATTCATCTCCTTCCTGAAGCTTACAGAGATATGAATGTGTCAACCATAAAACAGCCCAAATTTTGAAATTTAAATAAACATGGAGTGACAGTGTTCACTTCTACTAAACCCACAGCAGTTTGTCTGCAAAAGGCTAGAGATGTGAGAATACTTGGAGGAGTATGCTTGCCTTGTTTTTATAGCCTCCTCCAGGCATAAGCATTTGTTGGAAGGAAATTTGATCAGTGCAGTAAGAGGCATTTGAAAACCCAGTGTTAAAAATGGCTTATTATTTCTGTAAATTATTTTAAGCATAAATTAAACATGTTATGTCCGTGTGCCATGGTTTAAGCCCAGCTGGCAACCAAGCACCACGAAGCCACTTGCTCACTCCTCCCCAGTCCAAGTGCGATGAGGAGACGAAAATATAAAGAAACACTCGTGGGTCGAGGCAAGGACACGGAGGGATCACTCACCACTTATGGGCACGGGCAAAAGAGTGACTCAACTTGGGGAGGAAACAAAATCAATTTAATTTACTACAAATCAAATCAGAACAAGGATATTAAGAAGTAAAACCAAGCCCTTGAACACCTTCCCCCCATCCCTCCCTCCCGCCCGGCTCAACCCCACTCCCGGTTCTCTCTCCCTCCTCCCCCCGGCAATGGGGGCTGGGGTCAGCTCGCCACACCTTGTCTCTGCCGCTCCTTCCTCCTCAGGGGGAGGAGGACTCCGCACACTCTTCCTCCACCAACTTCTCCAAGGCGAGTCCTTCCCGCGGGCTGCAGTTCCTCACAAACTCCCCTGGCGTGGGTCCTTCCCGCGGGCTGCAGTCCTTTCAGTCCCAGCCTGCTCCAGCGCGGGCTTTCCATGGAGTGGCGGCCATCTTGGGGGCCTCCGCTCCCCCGCTCCCCTCCATGGCTGGGGACACACAGCCTGCCGCCTCACCGCGGGCTGCGGGGGCATCCCCTCCTGCCCCGCTCCTCCTCCCCTCCTTCCTCCCTGACCTCGGTACCCGCAGAGGGGTTCCTCTCCCATCCCAATCCCCGACTCTCCGCAGGTTTCCCCTCTTCACTCCGCTCTCCCAGCGGCGCTACCGCCGTCGCTGAGGGGCTCGGCCTGGGTCAGCGGCGGGTCCGGCTTGGGGCCGGGGAAGCTTCCAGCAGCTTCTCACAGGAGCTGGCCCTGCGGACCCTCACCCCATACCAAAAACACCGCCACACAAACCCAAAACACGATGTTAGACTTAATGGTCACAATGGTTAGCATTTTGTCAAGTTTCTTAACATAGATAGTATCCAGCCAATTTGCTAGCACTGTTTTTCTGATGCCACTAAGATCGCTGGAAAACATTGTCAGACAAATACGGGTACGTATACAGTATAAAACTTTTGGTTTTATATATAAACCTAGTATACCTTTATCAATAAGAAAAAGTTTAAGTATTGTGGTAGGGTTAGTGGTAGCTAAAGACATAAAAACTACAGGAATGTTAAACCAATCCCCAAAGCAAGCATTAGAAAGCCAGCAAATTAAGAGAAGAGCATAAGTTAAATTTAAATGTATTTGTGAAAACAAAACAAATGCTTGTACATAGCCTTAATTTCATTTATTAGTTGACTGCATAGAGGAGAAGAAAGTAATAAAGAATATTGACAGAACAGAAATGACGGTTACACTTTTGTTGTTGCCTAACTCATGTGAATCCTAGCTGTACAAACTGGCCTGCGTACCTCAGCTCAGTTTTGTTACAGAGGACATATGCAACAGAAGAGCTTAACTGGAGTCACAGATCATTTTATCCATCATATCCTTTTCTTCCTTAGTTCTGATGTTAACATTAGAATAACACTCAAAATACTATTTTTTTCTTCCTTGTACTCCTGTTCCCGCGCTATTAATCACATTTTCTTTGCTTTGCAGTTACTTCTTCCTTACTTTTTTTTTTTTTTTTTTTTTAAACTGTATCAGCACCATTTCAAGTGAAAGGTGTGACTGGAAATAGCTGTTCAGGTCAAAACACTAAGAGGGCTTAAGAGGGCTTATCTTTGAAGTTCAGTGTGAGCTGTAGAGATGTGTTTACTGGTGCCAAAACAGAAAAGGATTTTAGAAAAGGACAAAGGGACAGGCTATTTCCAGCACTAAAGAACTGTGTCAAATTAACACTAGTTGGACAGAAGCTTGAAGAACAGAAAGGTCTTAATCATAATGTCTTGAAAGAATTAATTCAGAAAATAGCTGAGTGATAGAAACTGTGGCACTTCAGAAGTGACAGACTAAAGCATTTCAGCTTTATTCCTGTGTTTAGTATGCCAGCAGATGAGTTTGGTTCAAATATGCAAGGGAAATTTACCTATAAATGTGTTTGGAAGTTGTGTTACTGTCAAACCAAACGATACTAAGGCCTAGGGCACTTCCATTTTAAGCATGGAACTTCTTGGTAAAAATAAAACCTTGGCTAAAGGAAATTTATTTAAATAAATAAGAACTCTCTTCTTTATGACTAAAAATAATAAAAAGAAAGATTTGGTAATATTAAAGTAAAAAGGAAATAAAGTTACGTAAGATGATAATCTCTTACAGGAGGTTTGGAACTGACAAGAATGAAACCTCAGAAATATTCTGTTTTTCTGGAATGATTTAATAACTTTTCTTGATGAAATTTTTCTAGAAGATTGAGACATATAAGTTAAAAAACTTAAAAATACAGGCCAAGATGGTAAGGTTTAGAAAGGGTCAAGAGAATCTTCTGAAAAATAATTTTACTCATATTTAATCAAGAATTGCCAACTGAACATGTGGGTATGGATACTGTATCTAACACCTCCACAAAGATGAAACTTGGGAGTTTCTAGTTCTGCAGAAGCTGGACAAAATCTCTTCAAAACATGGTCCACCTTTTTGACATGAGGTGTTTAAGATTTACTATGAAACTACGGTTCAAGCCTGATCACCATAACTCTAGAATCATTTGGACATGTTTAAAAAGAGAAGCTATCATCACTGTATCAGATAGATAATAATTGTCAGCAGAAATTTCCCCCCTATTTTTCCCTATTAAAAACTAATAATTAAAGTATTAATAGCAAAGGCAAATTTTTAAGTACATCAATAACATAATACCTGAAAACAGGTATTTTGTATATGAAAATTCCAACAGTGTCTCATTTTTCATTCCTACTTAGGCATGCTGTACTTAAGCACATTTCAGTAAGAACAGTAAGGTTAAAGATTTTGATAGTCAAACTTAAAACATGAATAACATTTTGCTGTCATCTCCTACTAGAATGCCAACCACTAAAATAATATAAAAGAAAATAACTGACTCAGGGTTTTTAGTAACCCTCTGGACCATTTTCATTTTTAAAGTACGGTATCTAACCTACAATTTCTAGACGTATAAAAGAAGTTAGTTTTGAAATTCTATCATTTTCTTCCAGTTAGATGGTCTGTGTAGATTACAACTTACAAATCAATGCAGTATCTAAATTTTAGAGATGCCCCATTTCTTTTGCCAGATTTTTAGCTGAAGTGTGCTGTACTGCAGAAACCTCCTGGAGCCTAAACTTCTTTGTTTTGTAAGTATTAGTTTTCCCAGGATGAAGAATAATACTTTTTCAGCCAACTTCATTAAGTGCAATGGCACAGTAACGCTACATTGCAAGCTACGTTAATCAGCTCTATCTATTCTCAGGGAGTATCAGTAGGCAGACAGACTCAATCCCTTATTTAAGAATGGCAGTTTGGATTCAGATCACATATTAATGAGCTTCCAGCTTCAGCATCTTTCCAGTTTTAGTAGAGTGTCTATCTGGAATAATAAATACAGATCTGAAAAAAAGAACTTTATATTACTGAACTCTGAAGTTTTAATACATGGGAATTTCCCCATGTGTTGTATTTTTCCATTTCAGGAATATAACTAATTTATTGTTTTCCTGAGCATGCTTCCCGGAAAACTTTAATTAAATACTTTAACATCTTCTTTATGTACAATTGTCTGGACAAGTACTATCCCATTTTGACCATTGCACCAATTCTCTTTGGTGCAATGAATCATAAGCACCTGTAAAAAAACAATGGATTTTTGCCATTTTTTGATTGCTTAAGTTAAGCCCTGATTGATAGTCAGAATTTTTACTCATTATAACACTAACCTAAGTGAAACTTCTGCAACATAGAAATCTGTTTTATTTATCTTATCAGGAGCTTTGTACCCATTCCTCCCATTTGATGCTTAGCCATTGCATAGACAGGAGTGCTGGATCCATGTTGTCAAAGGGAAATAAACACGCAGGAACATCACTGTGTGTGGGGCACTCATTAAAGAAACAGCCGTATAACCATATTAGCACAGAACACACTGCCCAATATTAACTTTTCTTTCAGGATGGGAGATAGCTTGTGAAAACTTGTCTAAGCTCCCATGTAGATCTCAAATGACAACATAGTCAATACAGTCTATGGAGTCCAGAACCCTATTCGACTCATCTTCTAGCTGACACCTACATTTGGGTATCTTGCAAGACCCCCAAGCTCTAATCAGTGTGATGCTTCTGCATAAATACAGGGGACATGCCAGAAGAGTGGTAAATGAAGTGAGCATTGGCAGATGTAATACACGACCCACAGGACACTCATGCTTTTCTGTAGGAGCAGAAGGAGGACAGGCATGTGATTACATTTAGGAAAGGGGATTCCAGACTACTGACAGCAGTGGCAATTTCTCTGCTCACTGTAACAGGGTCACCCACCTCACATAGACACAAGTTCACGTTTACGTGTCTGAATGCAGAGCTGAATCTCACCCTGTAATTTTCAACATTTATCTTGTAGATAGTCTGTTTCTTAGATCTAACAATTACTTCTTTGATTCAGACACTTTGCAATGCCTTTGAATTCAGTCCCAAATTAACTTTTCATAGAAAAAGGCCCTACTTAAAATACTGTAAGTTTTTTGAGTCCTATTCAGACTCTATAATAAATCTTTCAGAGATGCCTGACTCATATTTCAGTCAGACACTTACAATCATTTCTTGTTCTTCGGGGCTTGATTGAAAACCTGCTGAAATCAACTGATACAGTCATTTGCCTTCATCAGCTTTTGGATAAGGCTCTGACTGCCTTTGAATAAATACTATAAATCATCTCATTTTATATTAAAAATTAAGAAATTATCTTCTGCTTTCAAATGGACTCTATAGTCTTCATTTGATTAATTAGCAACCACTTCATGCTGGTTGGAAAATACAAGATCAATGGTTTCAATTATTCAATAATTAAAATGGAATTGGGCAAGTAAATATTATTTTAAGTTCTTAAAATGCTTTAGCATTAACTCTCACATAAAACATCAGCATTATTTAAAAGGATTCATATTGTTTATTTGTAATTCTTTAATAGTGAATTTTATTTCACAATGACACTCAAAATCCATTTTTATCATATCTCTAAGCTGTTAGAACATGAACAAAGAAGGCAGCATGTAAGACAGAATTATGGTTATTACGATGCAAGAGCAATATTCCACATGTGATTTTTGTATAAAGCGAATGCTTTTTCAGTTAAAAATATCCTTAAATCTTTAGAAGGAAAGTAAGTCCATTATTTTGGAAGATCTGAACAGCCTGGTTATATCCAGCTGGGAAGAAAACTAGTTCCCCTCTCCTTGTGCCTGTTTGCTTTCCTGCCCCCGGCCCAGGAAAACCATCTGAAAAGGAGTTTAATTAGAGGAGACAGAAGAGGCTGTGCTGGCTGGCACAGGCACAGCTGTGCACAGGGACTCCCAGCCCCTTTTGTCCCCATTCCCCCACGGTGCCCTGACCTGTGGAGCCTCTCTTGCTGGTGTGTCCCAGTGGGTCTGGTCCAGCCTCAGGGCTCCCCGGAGGCTCCTGTGGCACCAGGGAGAGGGAGGCTCCGCTGCCCTGGGGGGCTGCTGGGGCTCCCCCCCACCCCTGTCAGGGTGCATGGGGGTCAACCTTTCGTCACCATAGCCTAACAGCCACCTTTTTTGTCTCTGTTATAAACAAATTAGCAGAGGATAATTTAATCAGACCACCACTTATTGGAACAATTTCTATACTTTAGTACAAGAAAAGCCTTGTTAAATAAAGGGACTTGAATTATTTAGCAAGACAAGAGAGCCATGGAAGAAATTCTTAACTGCACAGCTAGTTATAAGAACCTTGATTTGTTACTTGCAGGCACAGCAAATAGGCAGAAAAGTGGACTAATAAGATTGATTGCACAACTAGAGAGAAACTAGGAAGCATCTTTCCTAACTCCTGAGCAGAAACATTCTCATTCCTGTCTTTTTTAAGTCATCTTAGTTTTCTTATGTCTTCTGTATTCGTCTTTCTGCTTTCTTCCACTTCTTCCTCTTCTGCTTCTGTGTCTACTTCTCTGCTATTTTGAAAGGAGATGATGAATATGATCCTAATTGTGCATAGAAAAATTTTCCTATGTCTCCTCCAATTTAAACCAATAGATAAAAGGTATTTATTAATTTTATATTGCTTTCTAAAGATTACAGTGACTTTTGGTCACAAAAGCTGCTCTGTATGCTGCTTCTATTCAATGGAATTTTAATTTAGCATTTACTAGTGCTGCAGGCAAATGATTAATCAATCAACTAGGCCCTGACTTGGGGTTAAGGTTAACTAAATAAGGCATGGAATACTACTGGAAGTGACAAACATAGTGTGAGAAGCTGACAAAAATTACAGAAAGCACCATTAGGAATAGATTACAGAGGCAGGTAGAGAGGAGAATTTAAGTGAGAAATGGTCAAAATTCACAGAGAGCTGGAGAGGAGATTTGGGGAGCAGAGCCTTGCAAGGCTAACATGCCCCAGTAACCTTGTCAGTAATAAAATATAAGGCTGATGTTCCCCAGGTAACAATATCAGAAATACCAAATTTGGGTGCAAATGTAGCAAAACTGGAACCAGTGAGGAAAAAGTTATCTGGGAGGGGACAGGTGCAAGGAAAGGAAGGTACTAGGATGGCAAAAGCAGGGTTGAGAAACGGAAGAAAAGGCCTAATGAGGTATGTGAATCATGTGCTTGGTGTTATCGGGGGGCACCCATTGAGCAGCCCTGCACTTGGTCAGTGCACCCTAAATCAGGACAGCAAAACTTGTTCTAACTGTAATGCTTCTGTGGTCTGGAGGATGGGACGAGGTTGCTTTCCCCAGACACAAGGTGCTCCTAGACAGACAGATCGAGCGTCCTGTTATCACTGTTCAGGTGCCCGTGCCTGACCAGATGGCAGTCTGCAAATACCCACCACTTCTAACACAGCTCACATTTCTTGAATGTATAGATTCTTGAGTACAGAACAACTTTATTTTTCTTTTGTGTGAGGTCCTCCAGTTTTTTCTAATATTAGGGTTGGCTGCTGCATTAGCATTTAAAGTAGCACGCATCAAATAGTAACCAGTATTTCTTTTAGTAACAATCTATAATTTACGAAAGGTAAGTTATGCTAGCTAATGCTGGGAATGCTTGAAGAAGAAAACATTTGAATTTTGATGAGCCAAAGTTCTTGCATGAGCAGACAAACAAAATTTCAACAAAATAGCAACAGGGTAACACCAGCACCTCACCACAAACCCTGGGAACATTCTCACTAGTTTTCCAGCTTCACTGATTAAATTTTTCTGTGGTGACTTCATACCATCAAACATTTAAAAATACTTAAAATTATAACAGAACACATTATGGAGACATTTCTTTTTAATAGTATATTCTGAAGCTAAAATTGAATTAAAAAAAAGAAAAAAAAATGTGTCAGGCTGTTACTAAAAGTGGCATTTCTGCAGTCTACCCTGTAACAAGCCTTTAACCTTGACAAAGATCCATTGAGATTAACCTCTAGATAAATTGGTATCATATGCAGCATCTTTAGCCTCAGGTTAATGGGATAAATAATTGAGGCAAGTATGCTGGGTAATGAGGTGAATTTTAACATTTTAATACAATAATCAGATCTAACCAATTGTCAAGTCTCTCTACAGGCTTTGTCTGTCCTGGGACTTGCTATTTTTAGCACAAAATGTAGTCAGGAATGCAAATTACTGGAGTAAGACAACAGGATAGGGCAGAACTAGAACACAGCATATATCTCATGTAGTTACAGAAAATGAATACCTGAAATCTGCAACTACTCTTTTTACACCTGTACCTACCTGAGTGAATTGCATAAACAGCCTACTGGCTAACAACTCCTAATTAACTCACCTGTATAATTAAGAGTCTTTACTCTGTTTGCTAGCTCCTAACAGGAAGTTTAAGATAACACTGAACAAAAAAAAAAAAAGCAGCAGTATATTGTAGTTGTTTTCCTAATCACTGGTAAAAGAGGAGTTTTATCCCTCTTTATTTGCTCATGATGGCATGGCATGTGCCCATAATTTGCAATGTGTGAAAATAAGGAATTTCATTCTGTGAAGAGCTTTTAAAAAAATTAGAAAATCTAAAAAACAAAGTTCCAATTTGCATGTTATTACTCATTTTGTTCGCTGCATCAGTGTTTCAGAACAAGCTCCAATAAATAAACTACATTGCTCCAACTCCTCTTAGCTGCTGATCCCCCAGAGTGGTCCCAGGTGAACAGGTTGCTGAAGCTTTGACAGCACACAACAATGAACCATAATTTCTGCATGTTGAGCAGAGGAGACCCATAGCATAGAGTTACTGAAAAAGAACAATAAAAATACAGGTAGTTCTAAAGGTCTGAGCAGCAGAAGGCTTTACTGAGAATTGCAAATAAACCCAAAGCCTTGCAATGACTGTGTTTTAACTAAGCTTTTACTTTCCATAAGTTATTATAATAACTGTAGAACCAGCAGAAAGTAAAAGGCTGTTTTGTGCTCTCTATATCATTAGGGAATCAGAATAGGTCATGCTCTAATTTGTATAGATAAAAATTAAGGCATCTTAAGGGTTGGTCTGTTGAAGCTGTATAAGCATCATGGATCCAGAAAAAGAATGGATATGTGTAAGCATGCTGTTACTTTTTGGTTAATATATTCATCTACAAACAAGGACTACTGAATTTCAGTCCCTGCTGCCTAAGCTGCTTTCTGTTTCGGTTGGGGGGGGGGGAAGGCGTGTGTGTGTGTTTGTTTTTTGGGTTTTTTCTTTCTGTTGGTCTTGCTTTGTTTTTCATTTATTTTACATGCTGAAGACTATGTAAGATAGTATGTATCAGTCCGAGGAAAAAAAGACTAGGTTATACTACACATTATGGCTAGCTCAGAACATTAACTAGTAGATTGTTTTATTAACATCCTTTCTTCGTTGCTTCCTTCTGGCTCGTTCAGTCTTGAAATCCTTTCTCACAGAAATTATTTATAGCCAGCTTATATCCTCATACTCTACTAAGGCAGGGCAGGCTCTGAATGTGGGTAACTTCTACCCTTGGTTAACAGATTCAGTCCTCCTGAAAGACACTAGAAGTACAACTCATGGGAGGAAGAGTATATCACAGTTGATGAAAGTCCCCAAAGCTGCATTAACTGCATAGTTTTCTCAGGGAAAAGAGAGAAGTTTTCTCACAAGATGATTAGCTGGGAATTCTATTAAATATGGTAAGTGTGCCTCCAAGGTACAAGAGATACTACACAAATATTTAACTTTGCTTCTTCCATATTGTCTCAAGCATTTGGAAGGGTGTGATGCCTGGGATATTAGCACAGAATGCTAGCCCTCTGCTCAGGCTCCACTCTGCACACAGCATGTGAAACCTCTAGCAAAGACTTCATGGGCTTGAAAATGCCTAATAACTCCTGAAATTTCCATGTCTCTCTCTTCATGTCCTGCTCCTTTATTGCTGAATCGAAATCATCATCCAATACCCAATATTCCTAAATTCATATTGATTAATACGTGGCATCTGATGACAACATTGTCACAAAATCTAGTTTTTCTTCATGTGTAGTCATTTTTGCAATTTGGCTTTCTAGTTATCAGCTTCCTGACTATAAATATGACTGCAAGTTTCTCACAGTATCAGAAACACAGTTCCGTGCTATGGGACCCTTAGTTCTGACACCCTCTTTATCTGTCTTTCATTGGCAAAGAGAACAATTAGTCATTATTTTCTTTGCAACTTTCCCATTCTTCTCTTTCTTTAAGCACCCAAATGCAATTCCTTTCATCTTTCCTGATAGGTTGTGTTTTCTAAGTCTCCTATCATTCTTGTCTTCCTGCTAAACTCTCCATGATGTACTTATGTATATGCATGTGCTATTTATGATTTTTCTTTTATTTTCTGCATTAAACTGTATAATGTACTTAATGACAAGTAAAATAGAATAATTTCCCCCATGAATTTTACATAATTCACCTAGTTTTTACGTTCTAAGCAAATGCTTTTTCTAAGAGTATGCTGTTAAGTCCTAAAAATGTGTGATTCTAGATTTTATTTTTTATAGTTCTGCTGCTTGCAGGTTTTCTGCAACTGTTCTCCACTAGGCATTGCACTGTAATTCATTTGCATTGTACAATTAACTCCTATTCCACTATAAAAACTTTTACTGTATGACTAAATATCATCATAGAGATTCTAAGATTTGTATTTGATTTACAAAAAAGTCATTTCCAATAAATATAATTCATACGTTATAAAGTTAATTATTTTCAATTATATAGAAGTTTTAAATTTCCTGAATTTTATCTTTTTGTTGTGAGCTATAACAAAATATATGTTTACTTTAATTTTTACATATGGAGAATATTTAAGGAAAATTTCTGTTTGAAATGAAATTTATGTATGTGTGATTCTATTTCTTCTTGATAATTTTGCCCTTTAAAGTGTATTCTGAACCTGTCTGTTGGAAAGTCCTGTATTTTATACTTACTCTGAGGAAAAAACTGATGTTATAAAAAACCCCTATCAAACGTAATTATGAAAGAAAGGCTTGTGAGAGTTTCTGTTTGCCTAGAGCTTTATAATTTGAAAGATATAATTTCCTTTATTTGGGGAAGAAATAACAGATATAGCATATCATACACAGAAGTCAATTTATGTTAGAATTGTACAGAAGTCTATTGTTTGCTACACTGTGAGGAGGTAAAAAGTAATTTTATATGTGCATTTAATTGGATTTGGAGACTAGCCAAAACAACTCTTTCAGTATCTGTAATTGTTTAAACTAATATTCTTAAAATGTGTTGAAACTGTGCATTGAAGACTATGTATAAGGTTCAGATCAGATTTAAGGTATTGTTCTGTTTAGTCTCTAACTCAGAATCTAGATAGAAAGAGAACTGGGTCTCGTTCTACCTTGTGGACTCCTATTAGCTTATTCACATTAGACATAAACAGTACTTGAAAATCAAATTCTATAGTTAGGTTTAGAATTCACAAGGATTTATTTCACCTAACTTTAGTAATATTGTACAATATTCAAGGTAACTGATCTATTGTTCTGCTATGGACAACGCAAAGATACAGGGACTCCCTGAAGGCAATTAATACAAATTCTCTGAGGTAGGTAGGCTGTAGTTCAGCTGCCTACAGATAGGCATCTAGTTCACTGAGATACCATCAGGTACCTGGCCTGACCTCCAGATACTATTCGAGAAGGTGCCCAGAGGTTCTGTGTCACAGCCAGCCACTCACTGACAGCACACTCAGCAGCATCTTAGTGGGCTCTAGGTATCTGCATTTAGGCACTTGAGTCAAACTCATATTTTAGGATAGGATGATCACCTCTGCGATGACTAGAGGTGAATAACTTCAAGTTCACTTTTAAGTGGCTAAATTTTGGAGCAGTTAACTTCATGAGAAACTCTGGGCATGCTAAGTAAGCATTCAGTAGCAGTGTGATGGAAAAATTTGTAGTATAAACCTTTTATTACTTCCAGGAACAGTATATGCCAGTTTTTTCATCAGAATTTAACTTTAACTTTGTGTCCCTGATTGAAAAGGGAGGGAGGAGGGAGGTCAAATTTAAGCCTTAATCTTCTCCATAAGAAGGTAATTTTAATGCACATAAATGATTTGCTGAACGGATATCTGTATGAAGAATAGAACTAGTAATTTCACTATCAAAGTCCTAGCAAAGAGAAACTGAAATCACATTTCTAGCATCCTTTAATGTTATCATCTAAAATACATTTTTTATATATATATATATATACACGTATGTATGTATGTATGTATGTAGAGAAACTTTCTGGTTTCTATTTGTAATTTGTATTTAGATTTCTACACTTTTGTTAGGGTCAGGTGAATTAACATTTCCTATTTTATCTTGTGCTTTAGTTCCCACCTGAAAACTCTGAGTGAAAAATCATCAGTTTTACTTAATTTCCTACTGAGTTCTTTCAGTATACTACAGACAGAAAAACATTAATCAACTTAGATATACTCTTAAAGATACCCTCATGCATTGAATTCAAGCCTCACAATTCTCAGAAGGCTTGCGACCCAACCTCTTATCTCTTCTTTCTTCCTTTCCCTTGTCACAAGCTGAAACAAAAGCCATAATGCAAAAGGTTAAAAAAGAAATCAAATAACAAGTGAAGTCATAAATGTGACAGAACCAGCCAAGACTACCTTTTACGACTTTTCTAAAAAGCCTTTGGGGAAAATTGCTGAAGGCCTTCAGGACATGACAGTAAAAATAAGGCTGTGGTACCCCCTAAAGGAAGCTAACAGGAGGGTTGGGTTTTTGTTTTGTTTTGTTTTTTAAATTAGTTTTTCTTTTCTTTGACAGGGTGTTGTGGTTTAAGCCCAGCCGGCAACAAAGCACCACGAAGCTGCTCGCTCACTCCTCCCCCCCCAGGCCCAGTGAGATGAGGAGAGAAAATAGAAAGGCAGGCTCCTGGGTTGAGACAAGGATGGGGAGGGATCACTCACCACTTATGGGCACGGGCAAAAGACAGGCTCAAGTTGGGGAAGAATCAAAATCAATTTCATTTACTACCAATCAGATCAAAACAAGGATACTGAGAAGTAAAACCAGATCTTAGGACACCTTCCCCCCATCCCTCCCTCCCGCCCGGCTCAGCCCCACTCCCGGTTCTCTCTCCCTCCTCCCCCCGGCAATGGGGGCTGGGGTCAGCTCGCCACACCTTGTCTCTGCCGCTCCTTCCTCCTCAGGGGGAGGAGGACTCCGCACACTCTTCCTCCACCAACTTCTCCAAGGTGAGTCCTTCCCGCGGGCTGCAGTTCCTCACAAACTGCTCCAGCGGAGGTCCCTCCCACAGGCTGCAGTCCTTCAGTCCCAGCCTGCTCCAGCGTGGGCTTTCCATGGAGTGGTGGCCATCTTGGGGGCCTCCGCTCCCCCGCTCCCCTCCATGGCTGGGGACACACAGCCTGCCGCCTCACCGCGGGCTGCGGGGGCATCCCCTCCTGCCCCGCTCCTCCTCCCCTCCTTCCTCCCTGACCTCGGTACCCGCAGAGGGGTTCCTCTCCCATCCCAATCCCCGACTCTCCGCAGGTTTCCCCTCTTCACTCCGCTCTCCCAGCGGCGCTACCGCCGTCGCTGAGGGGCTCGGCCTGGGCCAGCGGCGGGTCCGGCTTGGGGCCGGGGAAGCTTCCAGCAGCTTCTCACAGGAGCCGGCCCTGCGGACCCTCCCCGGCCACACAAACCCAAAGCACAGGGAAAGTCAGCTCACTCTTCCCTTCCTGATAAATAAAAGGAAGAAAATGGTAACATTTTTATATTAATAGTCAAAGAGAAAAATTATTTAACTAAGAGTTTAGAATTTCCTGCTGATTGTTTTAATGGGAGGACAATGCAGCTGAACATCTGGACCCCTCTGAATTTGAAGAACATGGGGTAAGATTCAGCCAGCGGTGAACTGAATATTAATATTAAACAACGCCGGGAATTCCTTCAGTATCACTGTGCTTGTAGAGTTTTCATTTGAAAAACTAAAGAATGAAATCTCTGAAATAATTTTGGGAGATAATTTGGATGGCAGGCTACGGAACTCTTGTTGTCTTGCAGTTTCACCTCCTGGGACAAGAAATTTAATTCTGTTTTACTCTTGGCTTTCATAACTACTCAAGTACTACAAAAAAGCTGTTCATAGATGGAGTGGGAAGGAACTACAGAAAAATCTGGGTATGCTGTAGTACATACTGTCACATTACATGTTTATTCATACCCACAACATGTCCATATTTGCTTTGTCCAGTTCTCATTTCGAAATTACTCTTCATTTCTAACTCTAAGGCTGAACTGGAAGTACATGAGGTGATGTGCTGGTTTTGGCTGGGATAGAGTTAATTTTCTTCATAGCACCAAGTATGGGGCTGTGTTTTGGATTTGTGGCCAAACCAGTGTTGATAACATGGGGATGCTTTTGTTCCTGCTGAGCAGTGCTCACACAGAGCCAAGGGCTTTTCTGCTTCTCCCTCCACCCCACCAGCGAGCAGGCTGGGGGGGCACAAGCAGTTCAGAGGGGACACAGCCGGGACAGCTGACCCCAACTGACCCAAGGGATAGTCCAGACCATAGGACGTCATGATCAGCAGATAAAGCTGGGGGAAGAAGAAGGAAGGGGGAACGTTCGGAGTGATGGCGTTTGTCTTCCCAAGTCACCGTTAGGCGTGCTGGAGCCCTGCTTTCCTGGAGATGGCTGAACACCTGCCTGCCCAGGGGAAGTGGGGAATGAATTCCTTGGTTTGCTTTGCTTGCACACGCAGCTTTTGCTTTCCCTATTAAACTGTCTTTATCTCAGCCCACAAGTTTTCTCACTTTTACCCCTCTGAGTCTCTCCCCCATCCCACTGTGAGGGAGGTGAGTGAGCAGCTGCGTAGTGTTTAGTTGCTGACTGGTGTTAAACCACAACAGGCAAAAATAGGCAGGCCATGAAGAACAGAAATTCGTGAGTGAAGAAAGTTTTAATAAAGAAAAGGCAAGTAATAGCGATGCTTTAATTTTTAATTGACTGCTGTGGAAAATGGTCTGTAGCAATTAATTCTTCCTCCTGTAGTGGTGTACCCTAGGTATTTAAATAGTACCTACTGGGCTTCTCTCTTTCAGACAGTATTTTTCTATCTACCCGTATGTTGCACCACAGCCAGACTGTGACAGGTACTGAAAGACACTAGTGGATTTCACAAATGGATTAATGACGTGTTTTCCAGAAAAGTTTCTATTCAACTTCCTAAAAACTTAGTGCAAAAAAAACCCCCAAGTTAAAGCACCTGCTTTGACTCATTGGTAATTTGGTCTATTATTAACTATAAAGAATATAATTAGTTATTTATAAATCTAGTCCTTTATATAAATGACAAAGTTTGTTTTCTTTAGCAACAGCTTAGATTTAAAGCAATAAAAGAAGTGAAGTAAATTGAATTGATGTTTACATATAATTGCATAATAAATCAAAAAAAGTCAGTGCTGCATGTAGGTATCAGTGACTTGAACCACTGAGTATATCAAATAAAGTTTAATTATAAATCTAACCATTAGTCCAATCATAACAAGTTGTTAACATGTGTATGTTGTTAGGAATACTTCATTAGCTGGAAAAAGTGTTTTGTTTTGTTTTTTTAAACACTGAAAACCAAATGAGAAACTGATTTACACATGAACAGAAACACACGCACACTATTAATGCATTGACCCCCAGAAACAGATGTATTCACTACACAGCAGAAAATCATTTCAATGGATGAGCCTATATATTCTCATTTTTTGCATTGATTTCTTAAGACTCTTTTATTTTCTCTCTGGTTATTTTTACCATTAAGAAAACACTTCGGGATATGTTCAGTCCAAAGATTAGTGTACAAAAAAAATGGTTTGTGTGAGTACGCATTTCAGTTTGCTGGTTTTTGAGAGACTTGTGCTGCTACTTAAAGAAGGTACACATATTAGTAACTTATAGACTGTGGATCCTGGCATTTCAACTTGGCACTTCCCTATCTTTATTTTCTGTCTTGTGTGAGTGCTGAGCTAAAGAGGGAGAAAAAAAAATCTGTTACCAAATCTAACATATACAAGGTATTCCATAAAAGAGCAAACTGTTACTGTGCTTGTTCGAAGCTTTTATTTTCAGTTGTACTTTCAGAAAACAAGCAAAGGACATTATCTAAAATCATGCTCTGAAAAAAAAAAAAAAAAGCTTTTGTCCTCACTGCCTTCATCAGGTGTTTATGAAAATAGAGCCCTTTTCACACCAGAGTACATTTAACTGAACTTGTCTACAGATCTTTTTTGTACAGATCTTTTTCAGCTCTCTCAATTCCTGGGGAAATAAAAAGGAGGAGGTGGGGTGGTGTGTAAAATTTGGCCTCTTCACTAGTAGATATAAAAGGTCAACAGAACTACTGCATAGTAGGCAAATTGGTAAAAACAGGAGAATTTAAAAGAAACCTTTAATGAAATTCAGGCATGTTTAAACAATAAACGTGATTTCCACTCCTCTACCTCTCTAAAACGACACACAAAAAAACCCAAACCCACCCAGCCCTGCGGTTCAAGGTATTACTACCTGGGGCTCTCCCACATCTTGGTTATTCAACCTATAAAATACATTTAATATCCAGCACTTTTGACAAAGCTGTGCAATATATTACAATCCAGAGTATTTCAGAAGGGTTTTGGAGGGTGCATTGAAGGTCAAGGCAGCTTTAGCTATTGCCATTGGTCATCAAAAGTACAAATTCACTGTTAGACCCCAAGAGGTGAATTCAGAATCCTGCTGCTGGCCCAGAAATACTAAGAAGCAGCATGATGATTGTGCCATTCAAAGACATTAAAAAAAATACTTTGTGCTACCAAGTTTTAAGATGGATATTGTCTCAGGTTGTAGTGACAGACAAGACCAAATCATTCAGTATTAAATTAACCTGAATTCCATACTGTGTTTTTCTGTCAGATCTCACAGATATTGATCTTATGCCTAGACCAGCACTGGATTTTCCCTCTTGTTAACCTGGTGATATGCTGCATTTTAATGACAGCTGGTCACAGTCTCAGTCCTAGCATGTTCTCAGCAAGTTACAGGAACAGGCACTACAATGTGATCTCTACAAAACACTGAAGCAGTTATGTTGATGTTTCTTTCATCTTCTCATCTTCTTTGGTTTTTTACCACTTCATTTATCTTTTTTTTGTTTCTGATAGCTGTGATTAGTTTGCTACGAACAGTTAGCAACATGAACAGCTGTATGAAATGCACTCATGTTTTTGCTTTTCTTGGGAATCTAGGGGAAAAAGGGAAAGCTGAAAATCAGCAAGTTGGTTTTTGGTGGGGTTTTTTCCCCTCGAGATATAAGACCTCCTGTCTTTTTGAATGTTGGACCCAACAATACTTTGATTTCAGGAATAGATATCTAGTAAGATAGGCGTCTTTATTAACACCCTCCTATCCACTAGTTGCATTACCTATAAAAAAATAATTTAACTGACAAATATACTGCATACCTGAAATCATCGATGTTACCTGAAATGATTAAGACTTTCAGATCTTTCTTTTGTATTAACGGGAGACCAAAATAGTTTCAGAACTGAGTCAGAACTAGAGTCAGGTCAAAGTGGAAAATCTACTGAAGCAGACACTGTCTTTCAAATAAGGTCAATTATATCTCTGAACTGTGGAGGCTTTCTTAGAAACAATAAAAAGCTAATTTCACCTTCCTTTTTATGGATATATATCCCTTGCCCATGCTGGGCAGCATGATATATAATGGTTGAGATCCAGTTACCTTTTAAATTCCTGCACAGATGTGTTTCTTCTATGGTATCCTGAAGGTATTAGCCTTACTCTGTAGTACATGCAAGTGTTTAGCAGCCATTCCTACCTTGTCAGGCACAGTGATCTTAACTGAAGAGTGAGCAAAAGCCTGTAAAAGATATCTACAGGTTAGTTATTCAATTTAATTGAGAAAATCTATATTTCTAAATTATTGTTATTAATTAATGCTTCATGCTACTCTTTGGATGTTACTATTAAATACACAGCGATGATCTGGATCTTCACTGACATACAATAGCGATTCCACAGCTTTCCATGGTTATTGTCCCATTTGCTCAAGCAACAAGCCATGAGATAGAAACAATGCTTATGACACAGGCAAACTGGACTAAGAGTACACAATTTTGAGGATAATTTCATTTAAAGTATACTGCCTTTATCTTTTACAGCTTCCTGCTCACCTTCTGTCCTATAAGTATTGAAGAGTTTCTTGAGAATATTCCCATTTATATCAAAATCATGTCTCTCAGTAAAGTTAGTGACTTTTTCAGCACTACCTTTGAACTGTTGATCAAATTTGACTACGTCGGGCAAGCACACAGTTGGGAACTGCTGGTCCCCTTTTGAATTTGTCAAATGGGCCCTAGGTAATCAAAAGCAAATCCCTGGTTTCTTTTCCTGAGCAAACTGGGTAAACCAGATTGGTATTTGTATGCAGCAGCTTATCATTACCTGTACATAGCAGGAGTGACAGTTTATAATGATAGTGTCATCCTGGTGTTAATGTGAGAAGTCCTTTGCCTCTGGAGTTTATACATGTCTTTTTGGAGAAAATATTTTTCAGGACTCTCTTACAGTTGCCATATTTTTTCATTATGTAGTGAAGAGTAGTGCAAGGAGGCGGCTTATTTTCTGTGGAGCACTTGTTGGCACAGCAGGCAGCACTGCCCACCATTCTCCTTCTCAGACAGCTGGCACCAAGCATCAGGCTGTAAAGGTCTAGAGCAGCAGGAGGAAGAATATAATACTGCCTTTTCTAAATCTGCTCACGGGAACCGTTCACGGAAGTTGCAAAAAAGAGATCAAGTTCACAGGGAGCGTTCAAAGCAGGAACATTCATGGTGCTTAGCTATGTCTTTGCCAGGTTTGAATGCATCTGGTTTTTCTGCCGTGATTTATAAACTTTTTTTTTCCTCCCCCGCTCTCTCCTCTTTCCCTTACACATCTCCTCCCTCTCCCTTATTTTTTTTTTACATTTTCCTCTCCTACACACCCCTTTTTTTTACCTTCTTCCCTTTTTTCCTTTTTTTATATACATTTTCTTTTCCCTCCTCCCCACCCCCCCCCCCCTTTTTTTTTTTTAACCTTCTTCCCTTCTTTTCATTTTTTATAAAAAAAAGTCTTGGTAACAAAATGGTATACAATCAGTTTTAATTGTATGTGATCCTTCTTTCACAGTGAAATTAGAAGTATTGACAACTAAAATACCTTCACTAAGTATCTATGCTTTCACTATGTTGAAGTGCATGAGTACAGTTCTAAGGGATACTGAGTAACATCTCTTTCCCTCTAAAATCATTATGTGTTATCCAAAGTCACCATTCTGAATTGTACCCTTTTATTCTGGGGTGGGTGTGTGTGTGTTATTTTCTTTTCTTTTTTGAGATACCAGCAAAGAGAATATCAGTACCTTAGTTTCTAAAGAATCATGTATCCTCCAGCTTCTTCAAAGTCCTGTTTCAAATAGACATAAATAGGTCAGGTAAGTATAAATTTTACTCATAGGATCAAACCACACCTCTTTTCTCCCCCCCCCAAATGGCGTTGTTAATGGAGTACTTCAGACAAGGAGCTGTAATTATGTACTTGGCCTATTTTATATAAAATGGAGCAGTGGCATGATTAACAAAGAAAGGAAGTAGCATTGTTGAACCCCTTGTCTAGACCTCTGACTCAGAAAAAGATAACTCAGGTAAAAATCAGATTGAACTTTTTATGAGTAAGCTGAGTATTCATTATATCTTACTGACCAAGAAAATCTTCAGAAAAATTGCAGGTTTTCATACAAACAAACAAACAAAATCTATTGAAATGACATGATGCAAAATGAGCTCATTGAACTACAAAGGTTAGCATTATTTAGGGGGGCTATTTTGGATTAACCAACAGATATTTGACCAAATGAATTAGGAAGCATAAGACTTTGTATTTTCTACAATTACTTTATCACCTTTTTTCCTTATGCATGAATCTCCCTAAGACTGTCAAAGGTTTTTTTCTTTCTCTTCTGAGTCATTCACATCTAGATGAAATGAAAGAAGGAAAAAAAAAAAAAGAAAAAAACCCCAGTGTGTAATTCACATCATTAATAGCAGAAAAAACCTGTAGTTTGTATATGAGTATATCTTACCGGAAAATTCTTAGAAGTTTGATCACTCTTTTTTCCAAGTAAAAGTGTCTTCTGAATTTGCAAGAAACTTTGAGGTTTTTTGATCCATTCATTCTTTAAATAGGAACTATCAATGGGAAAATACTGCAGATTTTCTGAGATGATAAACAAAAATGTTTTTGTTAAAAATGTCATGTATTTGGTAGCATTTTGTAACCTATACTTTGAAATATTCACTAGCCAAAGGTAATGTTTTGGTCAAGGTGCAAAGACTTCCGTCCGCAAGTTTAGCCAAATTATTTGCAAGACATTAGACAGAATTTTAATTAATGATGGAAATGAGCTACTATATCCTAACTGAGAGTCTAAATGCATCAGGTGCAACTTCCATACCATTTCTCCTGGTTCTTCTGGAGTTCCACATCAGTTCTTGTTCTGCTTGAAGAATCAGGCAGCAAAAACATCTCAGAAAATGTTCATGTCTGTAAGGTAAAAAAACCAATACAGGTAAAGCTGTCTATCATTACCAGCATGCTTTAGAAATAAGGTAGGCTTAGGAACAGTTTAATAGACTGAAATCAATACTGAGCTAAAGCAAACTGATGCCATGCTGGAAATCTGTTTATTATTCACTTTTTTCCTCTGAAGAATTCAGATCTTAAGCCTGCTTATGCTGCAAAAGGTCTTCTGTATATAGATTGTTTTAAATGGAAGCTTAGTGCCCTGGAAGTTAATAATTTTAAATTTAATTGGCATCTCACGTAAAAGGTGTCTTAAAACACAAAATACATTTACATTAAAAATAGAAGAGAAACAATCTAGTAAGTGATAACTTTTTCCTTGCATCAAGTTTACAGATAGACATAAATATAGTAGTTTGAAGTGGATCAGAGTTAGTAGTTCATACCTGATTTGTCAAATACTGTCTCTGTTGAGATGAGCCTTCCATGTGGGCAGCTAGATATCATGTCTATGAAAATGCAACTCTGCATACAGAAATTAACAACCCTTAACCTTTGATTTTTCTGTTTGTTTGGGGGTTTTTTTATTATTTCCATAATGTAGCAGTTATAATTGTAAGAAAAAGTAGCAAGTATGAAATTACCACTTCTAACCTCCTAAATACACAGTCCAGTCATCAGAGCAGAACAGGGGGTTTTTTTTGTTGTTTTTCTCCTTCCCCTCTAGTAGCAGGCCAAGTAAGACTATACAAAAAAAATCATGGCTACAATCTCAATAAAAGCTAAGAGTGATTCCTTGATAATGTGTTGCCACTGCCAGACAAAACTGAAACTGCTGAAAGGTGTTACTTCCTAGAAAGTAAAGGTAAGTTGTTAACATAAATAAGCTTCTTAAACAGGAAAAACTCCATAATGCTTATTTTTACTATTCAAAATGAATAAAACTATGTATCTTTTTTCTATTTTATATCATCCACTTGTTCTTCTTCCTCTTGAATTCAGCATTATCTTTTGAAAAAGAGGGGGGAAAAAGACTACAGTTTTTGTTCCTGTTATCTTAGAACTCTTCCTAACTTTCAACTTCCATTTTCTTCAATGAAGCATAGGGTTGTTGGCACCTTGCAAAACACTTTTTGGTGTCAGCTATTAGATAGAATTCCTCCCATACTATTTTATCCAGACAATAATAGGTTGAACAAAAGGCAGCTCCAATATACTTTTTGTTTTCTGAAAAAAACTATACTTAAATTTGTAAATCCTTCCACAAAGATCAGACTTCCAAATAAGGTACTTGATTTATAATTAGATTGCACAAGCAATTTTTTTCAGCCACTACTGTTCTCAGAAAGGAAAACCCACAAAATCTTCAATATTCATGATTGGTTTTATTTTTACTAAGGCAAAATACATCACAAATTAATTTGGTTGGGTTTTTTTGTCTGCTAGTATTCATTTTTATAAAATTCTAACTTACCTGTGGTGCCAGCTAGAATCTAAATCTTTATCTTAGGCTTATCATGGTAATGAAAATAACTAGATAAAACAAACTTACTTTTTAAAGGTCCATAGGTAAGACAGAAGTAACAGTCTTGTAGCAAATACAGTAGATGTCTTGTGATGCACACTTACGCTATAAGGTTAAAGAACCTTCACATCCTTTGTGTCCTGCAGGGAATTTCCTACCATGTGAATTCTCTTAAACCATGATCCTCTTTAAAAATAGACTCAGTTAAAGCTGAATTTCAAGGTTCCTATTTTAAGGAAAAAAGTATACACTCTGCTGAAGAAAGAGTTAGGAATGCTTTATGGAGTGGAAGCATTCTGGCATTTTAAGAGAGGGGAGCTCCAATCCAGTGTGATCAAAATTATGTCGCCCACTGTCCCCATTACTTGATGAGTGAGTGGATGTGCTACGTCAGCCAGTTCTAATGCTTCTTACCTTCTCTTTAATCCTATGTCATTGGTTGTCTACATCTTATATCTGAAAAAAAAATTGCAATGATGCTATTATTACATATGACTTCTCATGGAAAATCAAGATTACAACTATCATAGAATGGTAACTCATTAGGATATCTATTTGAATGAACCAGCAGTGGAAGTACAAGTAGTGTTACTGATGTAGCTTTAAGTTTTTTATACTTAATTGTCTCTAAAACAGCTGAACAATGGAACACTGATTAATGGTTGGAAGAAAATAAAGTTTCTGAATTTCTAATAGCAACTATGTTAAAAGAATGTGAACCTTATAAATGCGAACTATGAAATTTTAATTTGGTTTTCCACTTGACTAAGGAGGCAACTGCTTAGGTAACCACAGCTGTAGACCATGATAAACAACTCATTAGAACAATTTCTGACTTCAGTAAGAAATACAATTGCTATAGATTAAATATAGTGTAAAGGATACTTTCAAGAAGAGACAAATTAACTTTGAAATTACAGTTGGAGTTTCTTCTACGGAACTCAATATTGAATCCAAAACCAGATAAAAGGTCAAGCTAAATAAACAAGATCAACTAATTAATTTAATTACACAGTAAAAAGCACATAGCATAATAAAACACTAACCTAAAATGGAACAACAGTCCTCAGACAACAGGGAAAAGAATTAAAACATTGTTAAAACTGACTTATAATCAAATATGCTATTGCTGGGATATGTGAACTTTGTTTTCCTTTTCTCTTTGGAGCATTTATGCTCAGGAACAGTGCTATTAGGTACTGTAAATGCTTCTGTATTACATGAGGCTACAACCATTCAACATGCTTGAGTTGTGCTCTGTCTGCCTTCAGTTATAGTAGTCTATGATAACAATTACATTCCATTGCTTCAATAATATCTTTGCGTCATTCCATTACAGTCCAAAGCATTTATCTGATTCTCTGTTTTCATGTTGTGGTTTAAGCCCAGCCGCTAACAAAGCACCACGCAGCCGCTCGCTCAGTCCTCCTCCCAGCCATGGTGAGATGAGAAGAAAATACAAAGAAGCGTTCGTGGGTCGAGACAAGGACAGGGAGGGATCACTCACCACTTATGGGCATGGGCAAAAGACAGGCTCAACTTGGGGAAGAAACAACATCAATTTAATATGTTACCAATCAAATCAGAACAGGATAATAAGAAGTAAAACTAGATCTTAGAACACCTTCCCCCCATCCCTCCCTCCTGCCTGGCTCAACGCCACTCCTGGTTCTCTCCATCTCCCGCCTCTGAGCGGCGCAGGGGGACGGGGAATGGGGTTGGGGTCAGCTCGCCACACCTTGTCTCTGCCGCTCCTTCCTCCTCAGGGGGAGGAGGACTCCGCACTCGGGCCCTGCTCCGCCGTGGGGCGTCTCCCACGGAAGACAGTCCTTCACCAACTTCTCCAAGGTGGGTCCCTTCCACGGGCTGCAGTTCCTCACAAACTCCCCTGGCGTGGGTCCTTTCCGCGGGCTGCAGTCCTTCAGTCCCAGCCTGCTCCAGCGCGGGCTTTCCCACGGAGTGGCGGCCATCTTGGGGGCCTCCGCTCCCCCGCTCCCCTCCATGGCTGGGGGGACACAGCCTGCCGCCTCACCGCGGGCTGCGGGGGCATCCCCTCCTGCCCCGCTCCTCCTCCCCTCCTTCCTCCCTGACCTCGGTACCCGCAGAGGGGTTCCTCTCCCATCCCAATCCCCGACTCTCCGCAGGTTTCCCCTCTTCACTCCGCTCTCCCAGCGGCGCTACCGCCGTCGCTGAGGGGCTCGGCCTGGGCCAGCGGCGGGTCCGGCTTGAAGCTTCCAGCAGCTTCTCACAGGAGCCGGCCCTGCGGACCCTCACCCCGCTACCAAAAAAACCTGCCACACAAACACGTAAGACATGTCTTTCTCATGTATATCTAATAGTTATGAAAATAGACTTACTCCATTTGTCAGCACTCTAGTACGCAGAAGTTTTACACCTTAATTAATACTGTAATTAATCAATTATTAAGTGTAGTTTGTGAAATTAGAAAATGGAAAAAAAGTGATGGAGTTGAATTTCAGAGCCTTTTCTTTCAAAAATTCAGTAATTTTTCTGTTTTATTTTGGTATTTAATTTTCTTTTGGTATTTAATTTTCTTTTTTTTTCTTTATCTTTCAATTATTATTTTTACTTGCCCTAAGGATAGTTTAATACTACTTATGCCAGGGGTATGGATTTGAAGACCACCATATGTTCTTTCCATCCTTATTTTCCATTATTTAAATAATTGTTTTGACATTTATTTTGCAATCGGGCTTTATGTAAGTATCTCCCAATCGTCTTCTCTGGTATCCTATTTTAAAACTGTTCTTATCACTGTGCAAGAAGAAGAATAAATCAATGCCAGTGAAACTGATGTTTTTCTTAAAAAAAACAAAATTTAAATTCTACACACACACACAGAGAAAAGCATTTCAGCAGAAAATTCCAGTAAGTTACTAAATTTTGACCTGTTGAAACATAAAACTCCTGAAAACGCCCTGCTTATTCTATTTGGAATGGCAATATTTGTTGCATTAGCAATAATAATCAAATATAGCTGTTTTATATAGCCAAAATCAGACCTTGGCTATGAGGTCCTTCATATGGTCAGTTTTTCTTTATCTGAGACATTGGCATTCAGACAAGCTAAACAGAGAACATGAGGTAGATCTTAGGGTGTATGCTAGTAACCTAATGCAAAGTTACCTACATGTCTTTGAATCAGAGACATAGACTACAGGTAACAAGTCTCTACTGACAGAGCCAATAACAAAACAGGGACAAATCATAGAATCATAGAATGGTTTGGGTTGGAAGGGATGTTAAAGATCATCTAGTTCCAGCCCCACTCCCATGGGCCGGGACACCTTCCACTAGACCAGGTTACTCAAAGACCCATCTAATCTGGCCTTGAACACTGCCAGGGATGGGGCATCCACAACCTCTCTGGGCAACCTGTTCCAGTGCCTCACCACCCTCACAGTGAAGAACTTCTTCCTTACACCTAATCTAAATCTACCCTCTTTCAGTTTAAAACCTTTAACCCTTTTTCTATCACTACAGGCCCTTGCAAAAAGTCCCTCTCTGGCCTTCTTGTAGGTTTCCTTTAGGAACTGGAAGGCTGCAATAAGTTCTCCCCAGAGCCTTCTCTTCTCCAGGCTGAACAACCCCAACTCGCTCAGCCTGTCTTCATAGGAGAGCTGCTCCAGCCCTCTGATCATCTTTGTGGCCCTCCTCTGGACTCACTCCAACAGGTCCATGTCTTTCTTATGTTGGAGGCCCCAGAGCTGAATGCAGTACTCCAGGTGAGAATCACCTCCCTTGACCTGCTGGTCACACTTCTTTTGACGCGGCCCAGGATATGGTTGGCTTTCTGGGCTGCAAATGCATATTGCCGGGTATTTTGAGCTTCTTGTCAACCAACAGCCCCAAGTCCTTCTCCTCAGGGCTGCTCTCAATCCACTCATTGCCCAGCCTGTATTTGTGCTTGGGATTGCCCCAACCCACGTGCAGGACCTTGCACTTGGCCTTGCCGAACTTTGAGGTTCACACAGGCCTACCTATCAAGCCTGTCAAGATCCCTCTGGATGGCATCCCTTCCCTTCAGAGTGTTGACTGCACCACACAGCTTGGTGTCGTCAGCAAACTTGCTGAAGGTGCACTCAATCCCACTGTCTATGTCACCGACAAAGATGTTAAACAGTGCAGGTCCCAATACCAACCCTTGAGGAACGCCAGTCATCTCTGCTCTCCACTTGGACATCAAGCCCAAACTCTTTGAGTGCGACCATCCAGCCAATTCCTTATCCACCAAATGGTCCATCTGTCAAATCCATGTCTCTTCAATTTAGGGAATGTCAATCCCTGCCCATAAAGCTGTTGCACTGATTGGTTCGTGTCCACACGGCTTAGGAAAAGTTGTTTTTACAGCAAGTTTATGTTTAAAAGAGCTAGGTAGAGTGGTCCTAAGCGGAGCCAGTTAGAGAGACTCAGCACTGGTTTGACTTTTATGAGCTTGCACACAGTTACATCCAGGATTTTTAAAATACAGAATTAGTTTGTATGGGTGCAACATAATGTTACATTCAAAATCTTTTAATTGTCAAAACATGAACGCATTTTAAGGAAAGAGCTAATAATGTATTACTACAAAAATACAATGGGTATTAGTATTATCTATCAAATTACAAAGGTACTAACTCTCATAGTCCAACTTATCTAACTGATACTGAAAAGTCTCAGTAGTAATACTATCAAAATTGTTACACGTAAATTCTCTAGTGTCTACCCTTTTCTCTGGTGTTAAGCTCACACTTCCAGTGCCTGTCTGGGTAGCAAGTTGAGTGGGAACAGTCCTTCTCGAGCAGTGCATGGGGTGGCTGACAGCTTACCCCTGGTCACCGGCATCCTGTGCTCTTTGCCAAGAGGCATATGAGGTTGATGGTGGGAGTTTCTTCCTCCTCGATCTTAGGGTTGCTCGGGTTATTTCCATATGTTTCTAATGCTCTGCTTGGATGTGCTTTCTTCACTGATTCCAAATTCCACATTATACCAAGTTTGCTGCTCTATTATCTTTAAAATCAGTTTTGCCTGACTCACAATACTGCCTTCATTTAACAAGCAGTAATTGACCTTTCTGATTCATGGTCTACAGTCTGGGTCCTCTGCTATCATCACGTGTCTGTACTCTTCTACACCACACTTTTATTCAGAGGTCATAGACAGTTAACACTGCACTGAATAGCTGTGTCATTTTTGTGATCTATTACTTACAACAGGTAAGCATAACCATGAAGTAGCACAAAGCTAAACTAATGCTAAACCAGATTTAGAATACTGTAACCTGACAAAATTAGTGTCAGAGCTAAAACAACCTAAAATCAGCTCAGGCCAAGACCTGTCCAGGCAAGTTCTGAGCCAAGTCCTGCATTATTAGATTGATGCAAAGCCTGTGGCCTTTCAGTAGTAATAGCAAAATCATATTCACTGGGCTACAAGAAGAGCAGACAACCAACCTCCAAGTCACAACAAAACATCTGTCCCATTTCTACATGAAAGCAGATGCTCATTTGTTCAATGCTGCCCATAATAGTCTTCTTGAAAGGGAGCTGGTTTAGAACAACCTTGTCTCGGATAGGTGTGTAATCTGAGGCAGGTGCCTTCCCCACTCTTTGTCTCCCATTCATCTAAAACAAGAGAAAGGAGGCACCGCGTCCTATCCTAGACTCTGCACCTGTGGTTTGAATCAAAAACCACCCACAAGATTACATGGGCGGATGGTGAATATTGAAGTCTAACTTGGACAGGCAGTGAGGCGCTTCACCCCACAGGTGCAGTTTAAGGCTGTCTCAGCCATGGTTTATCCACCAGCCGGATAAACTGCTTACAGAAAACTATCATCTGACTGTTGCAGAACAGTAAGACACTAACTTTACATTATTTATCTCTATATTGACAATCAAATGAGTCTTTCAAACTTATTTATATAAAATATTCATACCCACAGAAATAGTAAGTAGCAGTGAATCAGTAGTTACTTTAGTCTAATAAAAAGGATTTAATTGTATTTTTAAACAAGTTATGCAATAACAGCACTGTTTTTCTCAAAATTCTTTGTTTCCCTTAACACCAGAAACAAAAATAAATGCAGAACCTAAACCACTCAGCACACCAATTTCCTTTTTAGTTCATTTTCATAATCATCTATAGAGGAAATTTTGGGTTAAGTATTAAAAACTTTGAGAGATTTTTTTTTCTTGTTCATTGAAGATACTTCAAATTTTTCCCATTTCTGAGTGTACGATATTACAATCTCAGCCCAATGGAACATCAGATTTAATAGCATCAGGCCACTTTACTACACAGTACTGCCCAACATACCAGATTTGTAAAGTAAAAATCTAATTTCTTCAGACCTTCTAGTCTCTAGTATATTTCCTTCCTCAATTGTTCTTAAAGAAATGACACTATGTTCTGTGTAATAGAAAATATCCATAGTGCCTATGTTGAAATAGCAAAATACCTATGAAAATAAAAGCGTAGTAATGATAGTTGGTTTAAAAAATAAACAGAACATGCATCTTGTCTTGCACTTCTTATTACTGCAGCTGAAGGTGGATAGTATTACCATGTAATTGTAACACCCAGGATATATGTTCTGAAGTACTAGAACAAATAACATTAAAGTATTTGTGGAACAGGTTAACAAGAATAGGTGACAGAAGAGTTAAGCCAAAGGTTTCTGAAATAATCCCTCTCCCTTAAGAATAAATTCTTTTGACTATATGCTTCAGATTGCTTATAGTTTGTTAAACTGCCAGCAGAGTTTGTTCTTGTAGCTATGCAGATGACTAGACTCAAAAAACTAATTTAAACTCCATAATAAAATGTTGTAAAATAGCAGGGAGACTTTACAGTCTAAATTTAAGCACCTGCCTTTATTATTAGGTTCATTCTCTGGACACATAATCTTTTTTTTTTTTTTTCCTTCTATTGACCAAATGAGGAACATTAGCTTCTAACTTTAGGAGCTCAGAATTGCTTTTAATTTAGATGCTAAAAGCAGCCAGTAGGTGAACAACTCATGCACTGAGTTTTGCATCAAGATGTGCTTAATATTTGCCTTTATAGTCAGGCATCAGATTTGACTCATTTGCCCATTCTTACTATGGTATTACCAACCATGCTACAAAGGACTCGCAACAATTATGACTTTTCTTAAAGCACAGAAAAATTATTCAGTGATGCTTTCTGGAAATACTGGATTGCACTTAAAGTATTCCTTACTCTATCTTTCATACAATCATTGTTTTTCAAACAAAAAAATACACACAATGCTGTATTACTCAATTGGTAAATTTATTCATCTTGGATACTATTATGCAAATGTTAAAAATATTGGAATGCAAGACTCCGGGACTACAGACAGGGTAGGCATCTATGCATTTGCCTTTGTCTCCAAATACCTTTGTCCCTATTTGACCAATGATTGTGGTGGGTGACTGGAAAATGTAGGAAAGGGATACAAATTTGCAACTTCACAGCAGGTTTTTAATTCATGTTTCCAGAATTCAAGTCAGTAAATGGTGCTTCAGTGCTAACCTGTTTTGGTTTTTTGTTCGCTTAAGAGGATTTCTGTTACACTAGGAAAAGAAAGAAAATAAGTTGATCATATGAAGGCCATACTTGCATGTTATCAGTTTTCATGTCTTACACTATATATTTACTTCAATATTTTAGCAGTTTAAGAATAGCAGTAATGGACAGATGCATTTTCAAATGGAATCAATGTTTTAAACAGTTACCACAATTCAGTCTAATAAATGTAGTTGAAAATGGTAATTGAAGGGTCCTAAACCTGAAGTTGGAGGACTACAAGCAGTTCTATTGTCAGCTTTAGCAGTGAAGAGCTCTTTCATTTGCCAATGAGAACAGACATCTTAGTCAATATTAAATCTTGTGAATTGACCTGACTTGTTAAATGAGAAAGTACCTTAAATGTGAGAAGTGACTTGAATAAGGTCAATGACAGTTCTCATTATCTACTAAAAGAAAGGTATTTAACACTGTGTACTTGAGACTGATTTCTTTTTTTTTAGGTCATTACTTCTTTGCTTTACTTGATTTCATCATTGTGTCATTCATGTTTTATTGTAGTACTGATGAAAATAATAATGCCCAAATATATTATTAATTGTCAATGTAACATCAGGAAATTATCCTTCTGTGTTATGTAAATCAATGAGGGAAAGTAAGAATGCATTAAAAATTAAAGGTTTACTTGAAATAGAAAACCAGCACTATTACAGACCTAAAATGCTTGGTTTTTAATCAAATTACCTCATCTTTGTATCTCAGAGCAAATTAATAATAGCTGAAACACAGGAGGCCTTGAATAAATGAACATTATTATTATTATTATTATTATTATTATTATTAAAGAAGTGCAAACAAAACACAACAAAAGGCCTTCTGACTTTAAAAAGCCTTTCTTTTTTGTTTGGAGACCCTTGTATTTCTATTGCCTCCATGTTATCTGCTGGCAATATATTCCTTAGAATTAGTATTTATGTATTGACTCCTAATTATTAACTGGAAATAAGTTTCTAAAATCATGATCACAATGCTTTATGATTCTACAAGGTTAAATTTTGTAATAGAGATTTTAGATTGGAATTAAAAGCAGAGTTAAGACACAAAATGAAATCTTTTTGAGGACACTGTCTTGTATGCATAGGCCAAGTATATTTGGAATATACATGGTCTATGCAGTTTAATATCTTGTCTCTGCTATTTGCCAAAGACAGAAGAATATATCTATCTATATTAAGTCCTTCTCTGCAAAACTGAAATGTAAACACCACTTCACATGTAGACTTTTATTGAATGTTGCTATAGTTTAACTGGTGGAGAAGAGGGAAAACAAAAGCAAAAAGAAATAACATGGCAAAATGCAAATAAGCGGAAGTATTAACCAATAGGTAAATCCCTTCATCCTTTTAATATATGAACCATAAGTGATTTGGATATTAAAATCTTGGGATGCAAGAGGATTATTTTAATTAAATAAGTTCCAAGTGGAGATGGCTTTAGTTCAATGTATCAATATGGTATTGTTTTTGTGGTGTGGGACTGGTTAACTGTGGCAGATATTGATGTCATTGTGTTTCTTTTTAGGAGCTTATGTTAAATTTATCATCAGAGTTAGGTTTCCCAAGATAATTTTACGGGCTATATTTTTAGTAGAGCATCCAATAGCAATAAAACATTTAAATGTTTTCCACAAGGAAGAACTCTAGTTTAAACTGGTTCATGGAGTGCATCATTTAACTGTACAACATTACTGCCTTTAATATGTAGACAGAATGCTAGTTCTCCTAGCATTTGGTCTTTATATAACCTTGGGGGGGGAGGTGTTGTTTGTTTGTTTTTTAAATGTAAATGTGTAGTATTATTCGCAAATGGTGCAGGATAACTTGTGTCTCCTTAATGATGCCAGTGTCACACCTCTGGTCAAGGCAGTTGAGGAAATGGTTGACGCTTAAAAGTTCTGTTTCTGCCAAATCCGCCTGAAGGACTGTATGCACATGTGAAGTAGTTAGTTGATTTCAGAAAAGGAATGGGAAGACATTTTGGGGAGAAGATTCTTTCTATACATCTATCTCTTTTTTTTTTTTTTTTTTTTAAATTGGGTTGTAAGAAAAAGACTGTAGCATCTACCAGCAAATTGTCTCCAGAAATGTAATAAAAACTTGGGCAATCACATCACCCATAATTAAAAAATAGATTTTTCCTGGGAAGTTTTCAGAAGTTCTGACGGAGGAAAGCCATATGTACAAGAAAATTAAGGAGAAACTACAATGATTTATTTGTATGTTATATATCTGGAATAAATATGTCTTTAATAAAATTTGCATGTCAAGTGCAGTCACAGCCCCTCACTGGGTTGTGAGGGCCTTAACTAGAAAAAAAATTGTGCCTGTAACTGGCACTGAGGGCACCTGCAGTGGGACTGTCTGTGTTCATGCTATTGAATGCACTTGCCTCTTTGCCTTTGCCCTCGAAACCAGCCTGACACCTCCAAAATACGTGTCAGGAATTTGTGACCTAAATCCTGAAACATACTTACAAAGCCTTGGGAAGTGCTCTTTGACCTGCAAGAAAACTATACCAGGAATAATTCTTACAATTGAATAGTATAGAAAATGGTGTTCTGCTTTACCATTACAGACATAGTCATCAGATGCTCCCTCTGTGCACTGCAAACCGTGGCTGCTGACACAAAGGGAAGCTGTATGTTTGTGTGTGTGTGAAGTCTTTTGACTGATTTCAGAACAAGAACGGTTATGTCTATATTGGCAAGCGCTGTCCGTCTGTAGAGCAAACAGCTAATGGCTGGTGCTGAGGGCTTGACATCCAAGTGTTTCAGGAAGGGCTTTGTGTTGAATTCGCTCCATGGACTGCTCCTCTTGTACCATGGACTGCATGGCCATTTGCAGCTATCTGTGCCGCTGGGATACTCTGCCAATTTAGCTTCATCTGAAACTATTTTTAGCTCAGGATTCTGCCACGTTCTCCATGCACATCACAGCTTAACAACCTACATTTACTAAACTGGATTTGATTAGGTCCACTGCTTCACATAACACAAGAGGGTGGTATTGCCATCCCATCCTCTCTGTGTCTGCGTGTGTGTGTGTGTTTGTTGGGGGGTATGTGTGTAGTTAAAAACATGGTCATGTAATTCTGAGACCCTTATCATACATATGCTTGTGCAATTATTGTTTCCAAATGCATTAGCAAAAAAAGTAGGCCTTACAGCATAAAGGATGAAATTCCTTTGCTGTTTGTATTTTTTCCATTTCTTTTCCATTTTGCCAATGCATTATGAATTTTCTCCAAAGTAGTTCAATATGTTCTGTATATTCATGAATAAAGAGATGTTGTAAATGTGATACTGAGATTCTGATTTTTCTTTCTTTACTAGTGGAAAAATTATTACTTTAACTGTATCAGCAAAGCTACTCAAGGAGTAATAAATTCTCAGAGTGCATAGTGTTCTAATACTTTGCATTATTTCTTTTCTTTAATTGTACATTAGCAATTCAAACATAGACATAAACATTCTGGCAAGATCCACGCAGGTAATGAGGTTCTATTTTAAAATTTATAATCACTTTAAATCCTATTTAGGCAGTTCATTCTAACAACTTAATCTGAGTTTGATTGATTAATTGTCCCAAACACAGAGCAGTGACGGCATCATGAAGTAGCGTTGAATTCTGAATGAAACTAGGTGATTTGCTCCACTGTGCCAGTTAAGTCTTGTAAAGGTATTCATGAGCTTGCCTGGGCTTGTTAGTTTGAATACCTTCTAGCAAACTCATAAGGAAATAAAAAAATCCAAGGCTTTTCTCCCTATGATGACAGGCAAATACTGAAGATAATATGCATCTTCAGACATACCAGAGAAGGCATTTGTTAGTTTCTTAAACAGTTTGAAAAATCCCAGAGCACAAACCAAAAATTTGAATAGATTCCATTGTTTATTAAAACTACTGAAATGTACATAGAATTTAAAGACTTCAATCAGATATTTTAAGTAAAATCTAACTTTTTTTGGTTTAAATATCTTTGCAATAGAAGCACTAAAAGAAAAAATAAATTTAAAACCCCATGGAAGTGCACACATAATAGTTCAGGTAATTACAGAACAAGATGTCTGACATAAAATATCGCATCAAAGCACAAATGAACACAAGTTACTGAATAGATTATTTCTGTACAAAATTATACTGGCTTCCAGTGTTTTTCTATGGGTTTATGTCATTGTTTATGTCACAGATCTATTCAATGAAGAACTTCTTGACAAAAGACACTGTGCCTAGGCTTAAGTAAGTCAGTGGACATATGAACACACAGACATTTCATGATATATTTATAACGTTGTCAAGAGTGTTACATGATGCTTGTAAACATTCCCACTAAATTATAATTTATATGTTTCTCAGTGGGGAGAAAGGTGGGATCAGATAGGGCCTTCAATCTAGGAGGAAAAACCTAAATAAAATGGAGTGTTTGGACAGAAAACAGCGAAATCCAAATGAGAAATTACTCTTCATTGTTAGGCATAAGGACTAGGAAAAAAGTTACTGGCAAAAATGGAGGACTTTTTTCCTGATTTCATTGCAGTCAAGGTTGTCTTTTAGGAAGACACAAGCTATTGCTCTCTCCTGAACCTAAAATGTATGGTTGATGAATACAGAGGCAAGCTGTCATACATCAAAATAAGAAACCGAACATCAAGGTGTTGCTATTACAACCTCCTGAGTCCCATTAAAGATAAGTAGGATCAGCAGGGCAGGTAATCATGGAGTCTTGGTTCATTCTGGGAGGAGCCCTTGCACTTAAGGAAACTACAGAACAGCTGCAAAGTACCTGTATTAAGGCCTGTCTTTTGCCAGTATGTGCACTAGCAGAACCTCTTGTCATCATGTTCCCTGGTGATTATTAACCTCACACAAATGTCTGGTTATAGAAGCTGTGATATTCAAGAGAAGGCAGTGGTTGAAACGTACTAACAAAGAATATGCTCAACATATTAAGAAACGACAAAATGTAATGAATTTATCTGGTTCAATCTGAAGCTCAGATGCTGATTTTTTTTAGCCAAAAGCAAAACAGGGAATTTTAATAAGAGATAGAGTCCCTAAGTTGTTAAATTCCTTACCTAAAGCCTACTTCTTCAATTAATCCTGTGGAAGGCACCGAGAGAAATGACAGGGATTGCCTGATTCAATTCAAGAGGTGCACTGTGCTGAGCTTCCTGGTAACAGCTAGAAAGCAAATATTTGCAAAGGCAGTTGAATTAGTGTTTAAATGCCAAACATTCAATAAAAAGTGCTGGAACCATTATTGCTACTAGAAGATACACTGCTGAAGCAATTGCATTGTAATACAGTGCATTTATATTGTAAACATGAAGTTAAAAAATTTTAATATATTCCTGTTACTTCCTCTGCCTGGGAGGATTTCCCATAAATATCTGCAAAGCCACACCATTGATCTGCTTGAAATCCTTCTTGAAAGTCATTCTTTGACAAGAAAACAGGATCTTCAGAATAGCTACTGTTCTGAAGCTGAATGCGCTGACCCACAGGCACACCTCTGTTACTGCCTCCTGACTTTCCGATTCTCTGCTCTCCACATGTCTTTATCACCTTGCTCAACTTAATGCAGAGTTTACGATATCTTTGTTAGGCGTAGATTTTTCTCCAGCTTCTGTACAACATCAGCCACAGTGGTTTTAAGTATTTACTTTCTGGATTACAGGGCTAATCAGCTAAAGCCAAGAGAAATGTGAAAGGTGACTAAGAAAAATAAGCTTATTGTTGACTGACTTAAAATTTGCTATTCAGAGGTCTGCTTCTCCAGTGGAAATATTTTATGAGTCTGCAAATCGAAAAAGGTTGAAAACCACTGGTCTAGCAAAATGGTATTCTATTCAATGACTTTGATGCATAGTCTGCAAGACTGGGAAGCAGCGTAGGAACAGACTGTGTGCAGGACAGCTTTATACTGTATGCATCAGATTTCTTGTATATGGGATGCTCAACTACACTGAGTCGTAGCTGATGTATGTTATGACATTTTCAAACTGGAAGCTCACTTCCTAGGTGTCCTAACTTTGTCCCTTAATATTGTGCTGATAGGCACTAAACTAATAGTAGGAACAGTCTTTGTTAAGGGCATCATTATATGATGAGGTATCAATATTTGCTTGAAATTAAAAGTCTTTATTTACATGAAGATTGTGAGGGTAAACAAAACATTAAAGTTATGTAAAGTCTTGCTCTTTCTATGTCCTACACGGAAGTTTCATGAAAGCTTGAATATGGAAAAACTCAAATATCAAGCAAACAAGCCCCCCCCCCTTTTTTTTTAACCAGCCCCTGCTACCCCCTCAAATCTGGGAACCTCAGTTATATGATACCATTTTACGAAGACTGACACAGAAATACACTAGAAGGATTTTGTTATTTTATAATCCCCAGAAAATAGGTAATTCTAAATTATACTTTCATGTTGTGGTTTTGCTTACTTTACTTGCACTAACACTATCACCAGTTGCAGAAATTGTTTTACATTTTTTGACCTGTTTCAGTTTTCCGAGCAGTTTGCTTCTACAATTTACCTTATTTGCTGAGTCAGATGAGTGCTAGTTCTAGCACCAGGAAGAATACAAGACCAGGACAGTATAGATTTAAGCTTGGACTGTGACAGAACTAGTCTGATAAAGCAATTAGGTAGCATGTGTCAGGATGAATCTTTTTTATATAAGTAGTCGTAAGTACTTCAGAGCTGCTTTGTTATACAAAACCATTGATGAGTTATAGCTGTTTATTTATTCTTATATTAACGTTTCTTAAGGTACAGTGCACATTTACAGACCTAGCAGCTATTTTGGTGATTTCGTTGCTAAGATTGACTAAGTTTGGTAACTTAGAGACTTCTCCCTTCCTCTGTTCTGTATGCAGGGTTACTTTTATATGGCATTTACCTCCCTTTCTTCATATCAAAGAAAGCAGAAAGGAAACTCTAGTCATTCTTTGGCCATGGCCGTTTGGAAAAAAGTAACCGTGATCATTGTAACCCACTTGATCTACTCTCCACCCTTGCGACACTTGGGACCATTTGAAGATGGTGTATGCTGAGAGTATAGTACTGGGTTCACTGAAGGGTTAGTTGCTGTTATCTTTAGTAAACAGTTGCCAGATCTGCCTAAAACCATCACAAATTATTGCAGCTCTGCTGCACACTAGCTGAATTTGCCATATGGCAGTGCTGTGGAAATGATCCAGACATACTAAGGAGTTATTTCTTTTTTTAGCTTCCTCCTTACCCTAATAAAACATGTTTATTTGTTATTTTCACTGGTTTTGTTGTTATATAAATATAGTGGAAAAAACTAATGTGTTTTATAAATTATCTCTGCTATAAAGCAAAAGTTCTATTAGTAACCGAAGCAGTATGAAAATTTAACTTTATTTTCTGTTGGAATTTCTGAATCTATCTTATGGGTCTGAGATACCTCCAGCACTAGACCATGGCATAATTCTTATTCAACTCATCCCAGTACATTATTTATTTATTTTTGTCTTAAAATCACTGGCGTACCTCTGTCTCAGTGTCTTAGAATCATGTGCTCTTAATGTGAAGACATTCCAGGAGGTGAAAAGTTTCCTTCCTTTACCAGTTAGCTCTATTGAGTGTGATATTATGCCCAGTGGGTTCTTCTGCATTTGTTCTGTTCAGTCAGATAGTCAGATAAGCTTTTTAAACATGCGAGCGATGCCTTTAGCTGTTTGGCCACACACACGAGTGCTTTTGGAAGTTGTCTGGAAAATGCAATTTGGAATCAATGCAGAGCCCAACCGCAGACACCACACATCTTTCCCTAGGTTCTTTCTGCCACTTTTATTCAAAGTGACTGCTATCAAATGTTAATTTCCACGTTCAGTGACCTATTTCCATTTTATTAAAATGTACTTGGAATAGGTACAGATTTTAAATAATAATTTTCCCTTATAGAACAGAACGCTTTATTCATGTAGTTCAGATTTTTACACACAGTGTCTCACACTGTTTCGATTACAGATGCTAAAACTGTGATTGCTTATATCAGTTGCTGATATCAACTGAAAATTCACACAGATAATAAACTATAACTGGATACTTAGCTAAAATAAAAGCAGATTAGAACTGCGTAACTATTTTGAAGATGGAAAGGGTAAATCCATACCACGTTCATTTGATCTGCTATGCTAGAAGTCCAGATGCCCTTGTTAAAGTTAAGGGAGAAAAACAGAAGCAAATTCAGGAAATCTTCTTCAGGAAGTAAATCTCTTTCCAATAATTGTTCTATACCATGTTTATTCAGTAAATCTGTTTCTAAAAATATAAAAATTGTGGGTTTAAAACATTTCTAAAAATTAGGAATTAAAATCTATTGCCTGGATTACCCATCAAAAGACATTACTCACAAGGTCAAGAAAAAAATTAACTGGCTTTATTTCAGACATGCCAGATCTTTCTGGGTTTTTTAGGTTTTGGGGTTTTTTTGGTTGATCAGGAAACGTTGAAATTCCACTGAACTTACACCATTAAAATACAGTCCATTTGATATCCTTTTCCTTGTTTCTTTTCTAAGCAGCTTTGTCACTTTTCAAAATTTTACTTATATATGCTGTCTGTTTGAAACTTTCAGTCAGTGAAGACATTCAGTTAAAGGAGAAAATAGCACAAGTGTCAATTTTCTGGCTTTTTTTTGTTGTTAGTGGTGTATTGGGTCCGTGTGGCAAGGTTTTGGTAGCAGGGAGGGCTACAGGGGTGGCTTCTGTGAGAAGCTGCTGGAAGCTTCCCCTGTGTCCTACAGAGCCGGTGCCAGCCAGCTCCAAGTCGGACCTGCCGCCAGCCAAGGCCGAGCCCATCAGCAACGGTGGTAGCACCTCTGGGATAACAGATTTAGGAAGGGGGAAAAAACCTGCTGTGTACCAGCAGTCAAGACAGAGGAGTAAGAATATGTGAGAGAACCAACCCTGCAGACCCCCAGGTCAGTGAAGGAGGGGAGGAGATGCTCCAGGCGCCAGAGCAGAGATTCCCCTGCAGCCCGTGGGGAAGACCATGGTGAGGCAGGCTGTCCCCCTGCAGTCCATGGAGGTCCACGGGGGAGCAGATCTCCACCTGCAGCCCAGGAGAGGACCCCACGCTGGAGCAGGGGGATGCCTGAAGGAAGCTGTGACCCCGTGGGAAGCCCATGCTGGAGCAGGCTCCTGGCAGGACCTGTGACTAGGCAGGGGACCCATGCTGGAGCAGCCTGCATCTGAAGGACTGCAGCCCTTGGGAAGTGACCCACGCTGGAGCAGTTCATGAAGAACTGTAGCCTGTGGGAAGGACTCACCTTGGAGAAGTTTGTGGAGCACTGTCTCCCATGGGAGGGAGCCCACGCTGGAGCAGGGGAAGAGTGTGAGGAGGAAGGAGCAGCAGAGACGTGTGATGAACTGACCACAACCCCCATTCTCCATCCCCCTGTGCCACTGGGGGGGGGAGGAGGTAGAGAATTCAGGAGTGAAGTTGTGCCTGGGAAGAAGGGAGGGGTGGGGGGAAAGTGTTTTAAGATTTGGTTTTATTTCTCATTACCCTTCTCTTATTTGATTGGTAATAAATAAAGCTAATTTCCCCAAGTCAAGTCTGTTTTGCCCATGACAGTAACTGCTGAATGACCTCTCCCTGTCCTTATGTCAACCCATGAGCCTTTTGTTATATCTTCTCTCCCCTGTCCAGCCGAGGAGGGCAGTGATAGAGTAGCTTTTTTGGGCACCTGGTGTCTAGCCAGGATCAACCCATTAGAGTTGGTTTTGATTTTTTTTTAGTAAAATGGATAGTGAGCCTGCTCTCTTCCTATGTTTCTCTATGTCAAGCTTTCAGCTGGAGTATTATAATCCAGAGAAGGTTATTGTGATAATTCTGATCTCAGTGATATAAGAAAACCAGGAAAGTAGCAGGTTTTGACACCTTCAGATCTAGCACAGAATTCTTCATTTGAGATGGATGTGTCCCACACTTCAGAAAAGTTAACTTGTCAGTGTGTGCTGAAACACAACACTGCAAAATGCCCCATTCTTTTCCTTTGGAAATTTATTTTGCTCCAGTAAAAAAAAAAAAGTGATTTTTTTTCTGATTATGTTTTTAGTAACAATACTAGTTTGGTACATTCAAATTCAGCTGATATTTGAAATATCCTTTTAGGATAGACATATATCAACTTTCCTTTTTCCTCTACTGTGGCCAGATATATCTAGCATTTAATTCAGAATCTAAACCCTGAAATGTTATAATTTGAAGGGAGTCAGGGTAAAACAACATTATGAATTAAATTTCAAGGATAAATTTGGTAACATCTCCCAAATTAAAATGCATTCACATAAAAATGTCTGTTGCTCAGTATTACTCATTTTTACATAGGTGGTCTGACCCAAAATGCACTGAAGTCAGTAAAAAGCTCTTACTGAACTTGCTGGGCTTTATATCAAGCCATGAAGCCATTTCACCTGCAGAGTTTAAAGTACCTTCTAAAGAAAGGCATTATTCATCATCATTTCTTCTCTTAAAAAAAAGGAGAAATGAAGACAGCCACCTCATCCAGACTTACAAAGCAATTCATGATGAGAAGTAAGAATAGAACCCAATCTTTGCTTGTATTTTGATAATATTAATAGTAGAAGTAGTAATACTAGTAACACTACTAGTGGTAGAGAATATTGAATAATGGTAGAGCACTGCATAGTAATTAAGCACGGGATAATTGTGCCATGTTGTCCTTGAAGATGTATTCAGATTAAGGAATAATTCATACTGTATTTTTATACGTGAGTCTCTTGGATTTTGCCATGTTTCTTATTGGAATTCTGTTTCATATTTGCAACATAAGTGCATGAAGTCTAATCTGTCTTTACAACAACAATTTTTTTTTCTACATTTTAATCAAAGAAAGGCAATGCAAAATAAGCTTTGTGTGCAATGTGGTCTTGTATTCATTAATACTGTGTAAATAATATTGTCCTTATCGTATCAGTTCTTTAAAACAACTTACAGAAATCTACACTGCAAATTTATTATCTATTACTTCTTTTCCAACAAAACTTTGTCATGTGTGTGCATGACCGTGCATCACCTATACTGATTCTTCACAGCTTTAATTCTCAGACTTTATACTTCCATTCAACTGGATTCTTCTTGATATAGATATTATGGAATTATGAAGCCTATAAGCCCAAGATTTAAAGAAAATAAAAATCTGAAATTTCAGTGCTTCAGAAGAGACTCTGGCCAAATTTTACATAGACTTTGACATATTTTCATGTGTATATTTGCTTGTTTATACCAAAACTGCCTTTCTGTCTAGTGGGAGTTTTAATGGATATATAAGAATTGTACATAATGTTTCACAGCTTTAAGTGGGTAACTGCTGAGTGCAGCTTAACCCAGTATATTCTGGAAAATAATTATATAGAGGTGCAGATGGTTTCTCAGCGTTCAGTTTTCTCCAGAACATGATCCTCAGCACACTGGATGAGGACCACTTAGCTCAGTTGGGCCAGCAGACTGAAAACATATATTTGGTCTATTTACCCATTGATTCATAAAGGAATTTGGCAAGAATCCCTACACTGAAGCTAAATAGGTATTATGGCTTACACCACACCTTCAAAGCCCAAATAAGTTGATAATACTATGTCATCGAAGGTCTGACTTTATTACCAGTTACACATTTCTGTAGGAGATTCTGGGGTTCTGGTGGTGCTCCTTGGGTCCTGTTGCTATTTCTTGATGAAATTATGTCAAGTCTTTGTTTTCCTAAATAGTATGCAAAACTAATTTTTCTATTAACTCAGGGGGTTCATTAGTACCATTTTGGACTGTCAACCCTCATTTCACATGCTTTTCTACTTATGAGGAATTTTCCAAAATTTCCTTATGGAGCTTATATGCTCTTTTATTTATGACCCAGGTAAGTAACACATTCTTTGTACAAGATCAGCTATTCATTAGTTCAACATTTGTAATCTTATTATGGACATACAGGTTTTTTGGCCCTCTAATATTATCTAAATAACAATGCATCCAAATTATTGTGTGAAAATATTTAGGAAGTTACACAATAAATACACATATATGTGTTCATATGTGTATGTGTTTGTGAGTATATAGCACAGAAGATGGACTTAAAATACTTGAGAGGCATATGTCTAACAAGCAAATGTTTCTGTATTTTGCACAAATTTTGTATCTTTTTTTCATATTTGCATAAATTTCAGGACAGATCAGTAAACTCTAGCGTACTGAAATTCCTTTTTATTGTGGCCATCTCCTCTATCAGAAGACGAAGACATTTCAAGTTTTCACTTTTACCACTCTATTGTAGCAAAGCAAAAGAAAATTTTACAGCATTTCAGGGTAGAAGGTGAACATCATCTTAACTGAATGAAAGCAGAAACATTTTTGCAGAATGTAAGTTGCAAGTTGACCAAATTATCTTCGTCCTTGTAGACAGTCTCGGGAAACCTTCACCATTCCCCAGCAGCAGAGATCTGCCTTTCGGGAGGTGGAAGAAGTTCTGATCTGAATGGAAAGACAAGCAGTAGAGTCTGCGCAATCACATCAGCACTGTCATAGTATTCAAGAATGAACCTTCCATTGTGCAGCATGCTAAAGGCTGCCTCACCCTTCCTTTCCAGCAAACCTTTCTCTGTCTCCACATTTAAACTGAACCACAGGATTTCCCCAGTACAATGGATTCAAGCACTGCGTTAGAGAAGAGTTGAGTGAGGGACTCCAAAAGGAAAGAAGACTGCAATTTATCATGAACACTTCCTTTACTGAGTAGATGTATTTTGCAAGCTTCATTTTGTAATTATGGAGAAGGATGTCCTGGTTTTGGCTGGGATACAGTTAGCTTTCTTCCTAGTAGCTGATAAGGTGTTATGTTTTGGATTCAGTATGAGAAGAATGTTGATAACACACTGATGTTTTCAGTTGTTGCTAAGTAATGTTTAGACTAAGTCAAGGATTTTTCAGCTTCTCCTGCCCAGCCAGCAAGAAGGCTGGAGGGGCACAAGAGGTTGGGAGGGGACACAGCCAGGACAGCTGACCCAAACTGGCCAAAGGGATATTCCATACCATGTGACGTCATGTCCAGTATATAAACTGGGGGGAGTAGGGCTGGGAGGGATCACCGCTCAGGAACTAACTGGGCATCAGTCAGCGAGTGGTGAGCAATTGCATTGTGCATCACTTGTTTTGTATATTCCAATCCTTTTATTATTATTATTGTCATTTTATTATTGTTATTATTATAATTATTAGTTTATTACTTTCTGTTCTATTGAATCATTCTTATCTGAATCCACAAGTTCTACCTTTTTTTTTTTCTGATTCTCTCCCCCATCCCACTGGGTGGGGGGAAGTGAGTGAGCGGCTGCGTGGTGCTTAGTTGCTGGCTGGGGTTAAACCACGACATAGGACTACATGCTCAATTTATAAAATCAGTAATTACTATGTACTATGGCTTGTGAAAATTCAGTAATTGATAATCACTATACTCATCTGCTACTCAAGCAGAAAAATATCTTGATTGTTAGTAGTGTGGATTGGGAGCATTGTGGAAGATAACGGTATTCGAGGAGTCAGTGATCTCGGAACAGGCCATGTCTACTGGGGCTTGCATTTAGGGCTTGAGAAGGCTGTATGTTATTAATGTAGTCTATAACTTACATCTTTGGGAAAGGTAAACTGTATGTGGATCAAGGGGTGGAATGTAGTGATCCTGACCTAGAGACCATTGCACATTTAAAAGTCAGTGAGCCACATAGCAATTAGGCAGCTCCCACTCCTTACTGGCAGTTATATCACCTGCGTGGCCTTGCCTTTGTCTAACAGTGCAGCAGCAAGTTCTCATGAGAACATCCTTTAGGAATAGAGTTGTTTTCTTGTGAGGAAATTAGTAGCTCAAAGGACCAAAAGGGAGAGCTTCTCTCCATGGTCAAGATCTGCTCTGTTCTGCACAGCATGCCTGGGGAAAATGCAAATGGGCTCTGTCCAATGTTGCACGAACACAGGTGCCCATAGGGACACAAGGTTTACTCGCTAACTGTATTCCATCTCTTATTCTGACTTATTAAAGCAGTTGTTTTCTTAAGCCATTTATTGTTGGGCCTTTCTTACTGAGATCCAGAAAAAGCCCTGCACCAGCTCACTCTCCCCTCCCCACCCTCAGTGCAGAACAGTGTGTCTTTGAGAAGGAAGAAAACAGAAGGCATAGCTATGCAGTTTATGCTTTTGAATACTGTGAACATAGAAAAATTACCTGTAATACCTGTAAAAGAAAGAAAGGTGACTACACAAAATACCAGTTGACCATAAATTTCTGCCTCTCACAGCATAGCTCTCTACAATGTCCACTAAACTTATCCATTCTCTAGATGTAGCTCCATGACGAAGTCTGCAGAAAATGTTAGGTCTTGCTCCTCTTCCAGTTCAGATGACAATGGCCAAATTTCCAGTTTACAGTCAAGGAAAACCAATCTTAACAATGGTAATTATTTCAAAAAATTAAATTGAAATACATCACTAAAAAAATTAAACCACCAAATATACTTGGCCATTTCTGGGCAAGAAATTTCTGAAGTTAGAAGGAATGAGTTCCATAGTCTCTAAAACTGAATTATATTCTGCAGGTAAGCAAGGATTTAGCTCTCACTAGAGGAATAATAATTAAAAAATTGTAATATGTAGTGATGAGATTATTGTTGTTCTTCTGTTCTTAAGTTAAAGATAAGTCAGGTAAATTTTAAAAGACAGCCCGTGCTGGAGACAGAAGCAGGATTCAAAGCAGCACTAACCGGACCCCATGTACAAATACCAATAACATCTGGAAAATCACAGAGTCTCTTCTACGCTATATGATGTTATATCTCCAATAAATCTGAGTACATTAATTAGCTTCTCAAGGAGTTATTTCAATGAAACAAGTGGTACTGATCATTTCATCATTATGTTCTACTGACACACAAAGCAATATAAATTATTTGGTGCATGTTAGTATAGGTGCTGAGATTCTGAGTTTATAGAATAACATTAAACAAAAAGGTTATAAAATGAGTCAACATAGGCAATGCAACTGTAAAAATAAACTTTGAGAAAGGAATATAGTTCAGATTTTTTACAGGTTTTTTTTTATCTAAATGTCAAACACTTCCTGGTGTTACAAGTTTTGGTTTGCTATGTGGATTTTTTGCTATGTTATTGGTTGTTTAATTTGCTCATTATTTGCTTGCTGGCATTTGAGTAGAAAAGTGTCACTGGGTTCTCTAAACATAAACATTGCTGTCTGTACTGTTTTGGAATGGATTCTAACCCTCTGTGATCACTCATGAAAGGAAGAGAGTATTTGTTCTTCAGAAACCCTGGATCTGCAAAGCTAGATTTTTTCCTTCTGCATTTCCAGGAGCACTCCTCAGGCTGCTGACCTCTTCCTAAACCAGATATAATCAATGTTTTTTGATCTCCACACACATCAAGAATTTTATGTTAATACAGAGAAAGGAAAAGGGAGAGGGTCAAGGGTAAATTCGAAACTAGCTCTGCTCTGACATCAGAGAGCCTTGTCTACACCTAAAGTGAAAAATCTGCTCAGATTTTCAATTCTGGAAAACATTTTTAGCTTTTTTTCTGAATGGATGTGTGTTCGAACATGTATTAGAAAAGCAATTGGTGTAGTAAGTTATCGAACAGTTAAAGAAAGTTCTTTAATGCAATTTGCAAACAAAAGAGGAAAGGAAGTAAGGATCTGTATTCTTATGGCTGCAGACACTGGACTGTCCTGGAGCAGTCAGGGCAAGAGGTATTTATGGTACTTTAAACCTCTCTGGTGTTCACCAGTAAATCTACTCTGCTTATCCATAAATAGTTTAGTTTAATAACATAACATATGCAAAGGAAAAAAAAAAAGAGGGCAATACTTTAATTTATCTTCATCAACTACATGTTGGTGTACCTATTAATAGGGCTGTTTATTGACCTCAGTGACAGTGCTGATGTAAGTAAAAACTTCAGCTGACCAGTGCAGGTTCTGTATTTCATAACCAATGTCCAAGGGACGGGATTTTTTTTCTTTTTTTTTTTTCCTTCAAAATAGTGTAAAAATGAAAACAGATGTATAAAACTGGTATATGCAATAGTTACACACCTGCTTGTTATATACCAGTCAAAACCGGTGTATAAACATAAGGTGTGCTCAGTTGGCATAGCAGACTTTCATGTCATTAAAGAAATTGTGACTCCACTAGTATGTGTTTTCTTTGTGGATATTTTGCATTCTTCACAGTGGTGTCAACCTACAATTGTAAGAAACACTTCTTTTTAAGGTTTTACCTCAGAATCTGGTAGAAGGCAGGCAAAACAATAGGACATCTAGTGTAGTTTTTATTTTATTTTGGAGCGATAAAAGTGGAATGAGTTTACTGGATGTGGAAGTATTATATACAAACATGCAATTCCTTGTAATCTGGTCAGCCCCTAAATTTGATCTAATGTGTGAATATCTTTAAAATCAGTGGGTACAGGTCAGGGTTTGGGGGTCGTTTTTGAGAATACAGCTGTGGGATCTATGACTGCTGTTTGCTCAATGTCAGATAAAGTATATTTAGATTCAGACATTATTTCCTCTTCCTCAACATTGGACAATTTTAAGATTTGGCTGGACGGGGCACTGGGCCATCTTGTCTAGACCATGTTTTTGCTGAGAAAAATGTGGTTTGGACCACATGATCTTTGAGGTCCCTTCCAACCTGGTGTTCTACGACTCTATGATTCATATTCTCTAGTTTCTTTCTTATTTTACATCAATAAGAAATTTATGATTGGAGGGAAAAAACACAACAGCCTGTATATTAATTTTGAATTAAGATTGCTGCTTAATGTCAGTATCGCGAATCTGCATTTCCTTGGGTATGATAATGTTTTGGGTTTGGGGGGGGGGGTTGGTGGCGGCTGAGGGTCCGCAGGGCCGGCTCCTGTGAGAAGCTGCTGGAAGCTTCCCCGGCCCCAAGCCGGACCCGCCGCTGGCCCAGGCTGAGCCCCTCAGCGACGGCGGTAGCGCCGCTGGGAGAGCGGAGTGAAGAGGGGAAACCTGCGGAGAGTCGGGGATTGGGATGGGAGAGGAACCCCTCTGCGGGTACCGAGGTCAGGGAGGAAGGAGGGGAGGAGGAGCGGGGCAGGAGGGGATGCCCCCGCAGCCCGCGGTGAGGCGGCAGGCTGTGTGTCCCCAGCCATGGAGGGGAGCGGGGGAGCAGATGCCCACCTGCAGCCCGGGGAGAGAGGAGCCCACGCCGGAGCAGGGGGATGGATGCCCCCCAAGATGGCCGGGGCTCCATGGGAAAGCCCACATTGGAGCAGGCTGGGACTGAATATGTGCCCGCAGAAAGGACCCACGCCAGGAAATTTTGTGAGGAACTGCAGCCTGTGGGAAGGACTCACGTTGGAGAAGTTGGTGGAGGACTGTCTCCCGCGGGAGACCCCCCACGGCAGAGCAGGGCCCGAGTGCGGAGTCCTCCTCCCCCTGAGGAGGAAGGAGCGGCAGAGACAAGGTGTGGCGAGCTGACCCTAAACCCCATTGCCGGGGGGGGGAGGGAGAGAGAACCGGGAGTGGGGTTGAGCCGGGTGGGAGGGAGGGATGGGGGGAAGGTGTTCAAGGGCTTGGTTTTACTTCTTAATATCCTTGTTCTGATTTGATTTGTAGTAAATTAAATTGATTTTGTTTCCTCCCCAAGTTGAGTCACTCTTTTGCCCGTGCCCATAAGTGGTGAGTGATCCCTCCCTGTCCTTGCCTCGACCCATGAGCGTTTCTTTATATTTTCTCCTCCTCATCCCACCAGGGCCGGGGGGGCAGAAGTGAGCGAGCAGCTTTGTGGTGCTTTGTTGCCGGTTGGGCTTAAACCCCGAGAGGTAATATTATCAACTTTTTTTTTTTTAAACTAGTATTTAATTTGTTTTGGTTCCCTCTGCAAAGTGTCTGATAACAACATGTTATGACCTTTTCGTTATGAAATTTCAAACATTGTTTTCACAAGACTGCAAGGGACGTTTCTGCCAACTACTTTAGACAAAGTGAAATTTGACCTTCTGCTCAGTGTTCAGAATATGTTTAGAAGTAACAATAGAGCCATCTTTGAACATATTGATAATGTGTGAAGTCAACAATTAAGCCAAACTTATTTTTTTAACAAAATTCATGAGGATCAAGTTTCAATAGAAGCCATCAAAAAATGTAATGGTACATGACAGCCATGTGATGTATACCATAAACATATTTTTACTTCAATTAGTGGGAAATACTAGCCACAATTTTAACTTAGGGGAAAACAAAAGGGAAAAAAAAAAAAGCCCAGAGGTTAAGTAAGCACTTTTAGGATGATAGCAGAATTCCTTGTGCTGTGGATGTATGCATTCACTTAATTTTAATGACAAATCTTACAGTTCCTTCCACCTGCAGGCTAGGTGATCTACTAGCATCTTGCTTAATTCAGTCGTTCCAGACAAATTCCCTGGTTGCTAACCCTAAAGGGTTCTTGTCACACAGTCCTATGTTACTTGACAATTATTCTAATAGATATCATGAAAACTAGAGTTTGTGTATTTCGGAGGATAATCCTTTCCACTGGCAATGGATTTTATGGAAGATTTCTTGATTTCAAAGATTCCTGAAGGTTCTGTAATGGGAATCCATGACCTCTTCTGATGATGTGGCGTCCTTGTACGTAGAGGCCTTCCATTAGATGATATAATTTATCTGAAGGGAAGATTATTCAGGACTTTTATATAAGAGGTTCTACAACAGCTACAATTAATCCTGTTGAGTTCTAGAGCTATCAGAAAGTAGGAAGGGTTCTGCTCTTTTTCAAATAAAAGAGGGGAATAACACTTAATTTGACAGTGCCCTGAGTACCAGAAGCTACTGCCAGTTGCTAGGTTTAAAAAGAGACAGTCTCAGATAAAAGTGAGATAAAGATTCAAACTTCTTGTAAAACCTGAACTTTATACAATAAGGAATTCATATAATAATTACATTGATTAAGCTTACAGAAATAAAAGAAAAACTGTAGCTACCAGAGCCAGCCTGGATAAGTGGAATTATAACTAAAAATCAAGATCATGAGCATTTTTTTCACTAAAGGAAATGATTGTTATAATACTATTTTTAATGCATCAATTGCATTTAAGATCTGATATCTGATTCAAATCCATGTGAAAATACTGGAGAAGATCTTACGTAAAGCAAGGATATACTTCCATAAAATATGTAAGAAAAGATGTAAAAAATGTTGAAACTTTTAAGATGGTAATAGATATTTTGGATAATCATTGAACAATAGGCTTTATAATGCAACAAACTATAACATAGACTTAGGAAATTATTTCGTACTAGAACTTTCCACATAATACATAAATACCTTTAACTGAAATAAAAAAATTACTTGCATCAACAGATGTCAACAGATAGTCATTGATAGTATTTATTTTCCTATCTAAGGAAAAGGATATGACTGCCAAATTCATGGTTAGTTTAAGAAACAGCAAGGAAAACACAAGGCTTGTGTTTTAATGGAAAGGGAGCCTCTTTTCAGCACTTTCACATGTCAAAGGAGAGTTAATTAACTCAGAAGGGTTAGACTTACTCCAAGGGTGCAAACCAGGTCTATATTACACAACTGTGCAGCATGCTTTTCCAGGAGACATGAGGCTGATTGTCTGTTGATTCAGATAGCTTGTGCCATAAACTACAGTTTCTCAGCAGAATTCCTCTCTCCCATTTCAAAATGACATTTTCACTTTTGGGTTTTTTAAGACCCTTTTTACTATTTTTTTCTGCTCTGCCTATTGATTTTTCTAACCTTTTGACAGCAGCTTTATTTGCCTTTTCTTTCTGCATAATTCTTTTAAATTACATTCAGACCACAAGACAAATTCTGATCTCCATTATACAAAAACACAGTAAATCCACTGAAGGTAACAGAAATGTATTAGATTCACAGTCTGATTCTGATAAAAAAGAGACCTATTGGCTTTTAGTATTCCAAGTTTTAAGCCAGGGAGGAGTCACTTAGGATAAGCACTTACATTCAAAACCTGGAAAATACTCCAAATATTAAAGTTTAGACATGCCTGTAGATGTTTTTGGAAGCAATGTCCCTTCTATTTATGGTTCAAAATTTTCAGATACTTTATTTAAAAAGATAACTAGATAAAATAGATAACTAAGATAACTAGTTAACTAACTAGATAAAATGGATAACTAAAATGTTAAGGCTTGAAAAAGAAATAAAATTAATTACTTGGATCTTAAAAGATTAAAACCTTTGTTTTCCACTGTTACAGTTGGAAATGTCAGGGGGGGAATCAGACTAGAAATTTTTCCATGCCTGAAATATTTCATAGAATCATAGAATGGTTTGGGTAAGAAGGGACCTTTAAAGATCATCTAGTCTAACCCCTCACAGTGCACAGGGACATCTTTCACTAGATCAGGTTGCTCAAAGCCCTGTCCAACCTGACCTTGAACACTTTCAGTGGTGGGGCATCCACAACTTCTCTGGGCAACATGTTCCAGTGTCCCACCATCCTCATTGGAAAACATGTCTTCCTTATATCCAAGCTAAATTTACCCTCTCTCAGTTGCTCCTTGCTCTGTCAGTACAGGCCCTGGTAAAAATGCTCTCTCTATCTTTCTTAAAAGCCCTGTTTAAGTATTGAAAGGCTGCAGTAAGGTGTCCCTGGAGCCTTCTCTTCTCCAGGCTGAACAACCCCAACTCTCTCAGCCTTTCTTTACATGGGAGCTGTTCCAGCCCTCTGATCATTTTCATGTCCCTCCTCTGGACCCTCTCCAACAGGTCCATGTCTTTCCTGTGCTGAGGACCCCAGAGCTGGACGCAGTACTGCAGGTGGGGTCTCACCAGAGCAGAGTAGAGGGGAAGAATCACCTCCCTTGACCTGCTGGCCATGCTGCTTTTTCTGCAGCCCGGGATACAATCAGCTTTCTTGGCTGCAAGCACACATTGCCATCTCACGTCTGATCTTTCATCCACCAGTATCCCCAAGTCCTTCTCCACATGCCTACTTTCAATCCATTCATTCCCCAGCCTGTATTGATACTGGGAATTGCCCCAACCCAGGTGCAGGACCTTGAACCTGGCCTTGTTGGATTTCATGAGCTTTGCACAAGCCCACTCTTCAAGCTTGTCAAAGGTCCCTCTGGATGGCATCCCTTCCTTCTAATGCACCAACTGTACCACTCAGCTTAATGTCATCTGCAGACTTGCTGAGGGTGTACTCAATCCCACTATGGTATTTAAGGTATTAAATAGTATTGGTCCCAGTATGGACCTCTGAGGGACACCACTCATCATTGTTAGTATCCACTTCATCACTGAGCTGTTGACTGCAGCTCTTTCGATGTTGCTGTCCAACCAGTTCCTTATCCATCTAAGAGTCCATCCATCAAACTTGTATCTCTCCAGTTTAGTGGTACAAATATTGTAGGGGACTGTGTAAAAGGCCTTACAGGAGTCCAGGTAGATGACATCAGCAGCTCTTTCACCGTCTGCTGATGCAGTCACCCCATCATAGAAAGCCACTGGATAAGTCAGGCATGATTTGCCCTTGGTGAAGCCACAGTGGCTGTCTCTAATCACCTCCTGGTCTTCCATATGTTTCAGCGTACCTTCCAGCAGGATCTGTTCCATGTTCTCAGAGGACACAGAGGTGAGGCTGACTGGTTGGTGGTTCCCAGGGTCCTCTTTATTACCCTTTTTAAAAATGAGTGTGATGATATTTCCTTTTCTCCAGTCACTGGGGACTTTGCCTTAGTGCCATGACGTTTCAAATATGATGGAGTAATGAAATCGCTGTATGCAATACTTCCAGTATCCTGCTCTTTTCTAGTAATAAGAAAGATGCTGATGCTTTTAGAGTAAAGAATCAGTAGTTATAGTGAGATTGTCAATGCTTAGGCTGTATTTCAAAACTATTGTACACACTTGACTATTCCACAGTAAAAAGAGAACAAGTTGCTTAAAATTTTCTATAACATTTTTCTATCTCACATAATTACTGATTTATGCAAATATAATTCTTCATCTTTAAACCACTTACAAGTTATTACCTTCTAGAATTCCACTTTCAGCATGAATGCACTTCTCTGGGTTTAATAATTCTGAAATGACTGAAACTGTAGGATTAAGTTTTAGGGAACTTCAGTACAAAGAACTAATGAACAAATTGTTTCACTCATCATCAGTGGAACATCTGAGTCAACATTAAAAAAAAAGATTTCAACTCAAGACTTATTTAGAACTATAGTCATTATTATTTATCCTTTTATTATACTTTTGTCCAGAGGTACTTATGCCAAGGAATTTGTCTGTGGAAAGGATTTTTTCCTCACCTTATAAGTGGTATTCATCATAAGCTTTTACACCAGATATGTTCTTCTGCACATGAACATAAACGGCCTTTTCCTTAGGTCTTGCAAGAACCCTGTATTTGATTTAGGAGAATAACCTCTTTGGGGAAAAAAAAAAAGAAATAGGAAAAAAAAAAATCTGTGAATCCTTGCATTAATTTCGAATTATACTCCCTGAGGTGGTTTGAGCCTCTCTGTTGGAACAACTGCATTGTAATATTTAACACTTTTAATATTGTAATAAAACTGACTTTTTTTTTCCCATCCGGATATGCAGTTGCGTTACAGAGAATGTTTTTGCTCAGGCTTATAGTGATTGGGTGAGGAATCCAGAGAAGACATATTGAGGGAACTGACCAAATGCTTGAATGATATTTAAATAGAGATTTGGGGCTTATGACACACAGCATTCCATCATTCCCCCAGATGAAGATAAAATCAAAAGTCTCCACAATATTGAGCCTTTAATGTTTCCTCAGTTATGCACTTAATCATTTTTATTTAGATTGTAGAATGTACATTTCATCACAATTTCCAATTAGTAAGTCAGTGTTAATCTTTGGTTACCAAACAATTTAATGACTTTTCACATAGGTCTCACATCCAAGGCCATACAACACCCTCTGGGAAGTGTAGTAAGCAGCAGAAAATTTTCATTCTTCAATTGTTGCTTTTTATTATCAAAGTTCAAAGTGTTTTGAAAATTATCTGAAAATTTCTGGTGCAATTGTCTTAGAAAATTACAGTACAAGCCAGTGATAAAAACCCCTATCTGCAGGATTTCACCAGTGTGTTGCATACATGAACAGAGACAGGTAAAAGGAGTTGGTTTGCGTTCTGATGAAGAGAGGCTGATACTTGGTAAAGCACTTTAGAAGGACAGTGCAATTTCCATAGAGATGGTTCCTAGTAAACCTTTCTAGAAAGTACTATTCTACCAAAAGATTTTGAGATCCCTGCCAAAATTTGACCTATGAAAAGAAACAAGCAACCTATGCAAGCAGTATACATACAGTGGCAATCCATTCCTTACCCATGATTAACAAATGGCTCCAGTAAATCATCCAAAAGTTGTATTGCTGATGTGTTTGGTATAGACAGAGTCAGTGATAGTGATCAGACTTGGGCATTTATTTTTTTTAAATATGGAGAAACTTTTAGCATATCTTTTTCAGGGTTTTTCTTTCCAGATAGCCGTGTATCACAGAAAGCTGATCATCTGTTATGTTCAGTATTTGGACTTTATATTTTCCAAAATCTAATTTAGTTTCCAAACCTAAAACTTCTCGCTGAACTGGAACAGCGAAACAATTGCTTCAGGCTAAATTAGATTTGTTAACTCTTCTCAATAGAACAAGAATACAAATGATGTCTCAGAAATGGTACAGAGTCCAGCAGATGCCACAACATCATTTAAAAATAAAATGTTGCCAAATTCATTAACATTTGTTTACACATAAAATGTTAAAGTAAATGTGAATTTGAATACTTAAATTACCACATTGCTGGGGTATTTTGTAAATACATGGAGACATTCATATTTGAAAAAAATGTTCCATTTTTTAACATTTTTTATTGATTTTTCCAGCTTCTAGCCAGCACTGTTTCTTTTCAGATGTTCATCCTGTCATTTCAACATCTGTATGATAACTGGTTTTACAGCCATAGGGCCAGCTTCCAAAATGCCCTGAATTCATGGATTATACAATTTAGGAGTATAGTTTGGGAGGAAAACTCACTTAAACAGACAACAGGGGATTGAATCAGCCACCAGAGTATGAGCAGCCAATAGGGCTGATATGAACTGTTGCTGGTGAACTTGGCTTATCGTATGCTGAAGTGCTTTGTGAATACACAGTGTTTTGTTTCTTACTGTCTGACATTTTGACCTGTGTTGATAAACCCAATTTGGAGGCAGGTTTTCTGGAATGTGGGAATGAGATTCCTTAAAGCAAAATGATGTGGGATGAGTTACCAGGCTGAAATAACAGCTCTGTATCTGGCACTCTTTTCACTGCTGTCCTATTGACTGTGTACACTAATAAATCTATGAGTGTACTTGTGTACCTCAACTGCAGTGGTATCATCTTGACAACTTGTTCTATTCCCATTTATCATAATCAAGTGTCATGTTTTGCAATTGCCCAAGGCAAGTTCACATAGTTGAGCTCAAAACGTGATTATTCAGCAGATGTGCCTCATGTTCTGTGTGGCTCATGCTGAGGTCTTAGATTTTAATGAATCACAGAGCTTAAAGAGAGTCCAGGCTCATCTGGAGAGCACTCACTCTGATGTGCAAGCATCTGTGAGGACAAATGAAGGGAAAGGGGACACTTAGCACTGATCCAGCACCACAGCACAGAACAGAGGTTGAGCTGAGTTATGCCAATGGTAGGAAAGATAAAGTTAAGAACAGATACAACCTTACCTAGCCTGAGGGCCTGAATAGCATTTTTGGCAGAGGTATGATCACTGAACCATATCCTGTAAAAGTCATACAGAAGTTCTTTCAGATCATTTCATACAGGCATAGAAAACCCACAGTGCCTTTCAAGAATAGACATGCTGTAATGGAAGTTACTCCTATCAGAGTGGTGTCTCTCAAAGTTGAACAAATGGGTAACTTTAAAAAGCTGATTTTCTGTTGTATTTGGTTTGTCTATATGCAAAAGAGATAATTCGATAGAAAAACTGTCATAGATGGACACTAAATAATTGTCCTTATTAAATATAAGGGAATATTCTGTACAGACATATATATATATTGGATGAACAGCATATGTATGTGCTTTTGAAAAGACATCATGCTAAAGAGAAGTTATAAGTATTTAAGGAGGGTATTTTATATTTCTTGCAGTTTCATTGTATTCAAAATGACAATTTCTTAGGTGAATTCTCAGTTACTTCCACTGGGCATATTTTTGACCCAAGAAAATCAGATTTCCAGCTAAAAGACACTGAATTCAGTTTCAGAAGTCAAGTGCAAAAATGAAGGAGTACTTTTCCTGAAAAGGAATTTGAAATTGAGTATTTGAAGTTGCAATTGTTGAGAGAAAAAGTAATTGTTATTTTCTAATTTTTGATCATTAAAAAGAAAGTGTCAGTCAAATGTTTATCAGCTGCATCCTGGTGCAAAAAATCCTTTGGTCATTTAGTCAAATGAAAGCATTCAGTGAGGACATACTTACTTTGCAAAAGAAGTCTGTGTATATCATGTAGTTTTTTCAAGTTTTCTCTCACTTATCAGTGCAGGTCCCAGGAGTTGTGATGCTTTCAGACTGCTGCAGGATTCCTCAGTTTTCTTGAAGTTCTTGCAGCTAAGAAGAGTGCCTGAAGGTCTTGGGCACCAGGATTTCCCTGAGCTACCAAGCTGTGTGATAAGATGTGTAATAGGAACTAGAGGTCACTTGCACACCTGCAAGGGCCCCAGCAATGCTGTTTTAAAAAGTCCAGAGGACTTTTTTTTTCTATGTGAAAATTTGGAAAACTCTTTCCAAAGGAAATATGTTTTGTACTGATGATTCCCCCCCTCCCCCCTTTTTTTTGTTATTGAAATGCTGACATTTCCAAAAGTTCAGGAGTCTGGAAACAGTCCATGGCTAACCAGTACCATCCTAGTTAACAAGTGTTCCAGGTATCCTTCATTTCTGTTATACAAAGAGAATTAGAAATACTTCAGTTATGAGTTTGAGATATTCCTAATATATCATAGAGTCTTAAAAATACCCCAAATGAAACCCCTCTAGTTTATTAACTTAAGGATTCCATAGCAGTAACTTCTGTGGCTTTCAAAAGAAAATAGTCCAGCTTACTGAAGAGAAAGTGGAAAGCAATACCGCTTATAAAAATGAGGCAAATATACCATCTATAAAACATTATGCAAGATGAAACATAAATGGATGGCTGGTGAATAAGGATAATTAGTCTCTACTACAACAACTCCCGAAATTGTGGAGTTAGTTTCCCTTGCAGATTTATAGGCCATCTATAAAAAAATGTCCCTTTCATCATCATTAAAAAAAAAAAAAAAATGCTTTTGGAGGTCTTGGTTGTTGGTGTCCATACAAGAAGGGAATCACATTTTCACACATTTCTTTCATCTGCAATTCATTTGGGGTATCTGACACTTGCAAGACTCAATCTGGTATTTAATTATGCTCATATAACCTTTGTTATCCCCATGCTGACTAGGTGAATCTATTTTTTAACTGTAAAGGTGACAATGGAGTTTTCAGTCTCTTAAACTCCGAAGTACTCATTAAGGGCATAAGCTGTTTGAATTAAAAATTCTGTTCTTCATTACTGAAATTTATCTCCGAAAGAGGTCAGGCTAAAGAGTAAAAAAGAAGCAGCAGGAAAATTTTAGATTTCATATTAAATAATACATGCACAGCTCTAAGGAAAATCAAGCTATGGAACAAGCTTCTAGAAAGTTTATAGTTACTCAACATAGACTAGCAATCTGTGGAAAGGACGTTAAACTCGTCTGTTCTGATCTTATTTAGTCTCTTTCTCATACAGCAATTATAAAAGCTGAAAGACAGTTGACTAGTTCATCCAGCGATTACTAATAGAACATGCATTTATTTCTTACTGTTATGGAAAGGATTGAGACATGTAGAGGACCAATATCTATAGCTGATGGCAGACATTGAACCTAACAGCCTGGGTTACTTTTGGGGACTGCCTTCCTGCCTTCGCCGCCTTTCCGCCTCCCCCCCCTTGCCCCCCCCCAAGCCCAAAACAAGGAAAAAAAACCCAAAACCCCCTAACAACTCAAAGAAAACAGATAGAAGGGTGTCATGGTTTAAGCCCAGCCAGCAACCAGGCATCACACAGCTGCTCACTCACTGGCCCCCACTCCCAGTGGGATGGGGAGGAGAATCAGAAAAAAAAGTAAAACTCATGGGTTGTGATAAGAACGATTTAATAACTAAAGTAACATAAAATGTAATACTAACAATAATAATAAAAATATAATAATAATAGTAATTAAAAGTAACATAATAAAACTAGAAAAAAATAAAACCCAAGAAAAGACAAGTGATGCACAATGCATTTGCTCACCACCCACTGACCGATGCCTGAGCAGCAACTGGCCCCTCCCAGCCAGCTCCTCCCCAGTTTATCTACTGAGCATGACGTCCTATGGTATGGAATATCTCTTCGGCTAGTTCAGGTCAGCTGTCCTGGCCATACTTTCTCCCAGCTTTTTGTACACCTGCTTGCTGGCACAGCATGGGAACCTGAAAAATTCTTAACTTATCCTAAGTGCTACTTAACAACAACTAAAACATCAGTGTGTTATCAACATTATTCTCACACTAAATTCAAAATGCACTGTACCAGCTACTAAGAAGAAAATTAACCCTATCCCAGCTGAAACCAGGACCAAGGGAAAAAGGAAAACACTCTGCAGCGTCCAGCTGGGAACACATGTGCTATGGTCCTCACAGATGAGTGTCTTATTCTGGGCATCCTCTTCAGATTTTGTGAATTTTATCAATTTCCCTACTGGCTGCTCTTGCTCATTATGCTGATGGCGCTGATTGGAAAATGCTTTGAGTGGGTGCAGATGTTGCATACTTTTAACTGGCTACTTAGCTTTGTGCATAAATTTTATATGAACAATGCTTATTGGCTATTTAATCTTATTGGCTATTTAAATTATTAGTAATTACTACTGTTATCTGCTAAGCTTTATTCAAGTTCAGGGACATGAAAACATGAGCACTTTAGATACATGGGTAAAGCACTGCCACAGCAGCCAAAGAGAGGGAGGGCGTGAGTTCACAAAGTAGAAGTGAAAGGCTGCACAGTTGCACATGGAAGGAGGTCCTTTACCTTACAAGGGTTAACATCACTTTCTTTACAGAGATGTCTTAGAGATGTAGTTATTAATATTTCCAAAGTACTCCTGACTCCTCAACAATCTTGCCTTAAAAATTTGGAACTGTAAATACAGACTACTGATGTTGCTTGAGTTCCATTATAATAAAATTTAAAGGTCTACCTTAACATAAAAATCTACCATGTAAGTGGTTGAGTGCTTCCTTTAAAAGGTACTCAAATGTGTAGACACAGAAGAATTTATATTTTCTTTACAGCTAGGAACCTTCTCTTAATTATGTTAATTTCTTACTCTTATTATTTCAATATGTATGTTTCTTTACTCTTCAAACTTTCTTTGAATCTTCATCATTTTTTCCCTTGTGTTTCTCATTTCTTCTAATTCATTCCAGAGAAGCATAGGCAAATATAATCTGGGAGGGAGCTTTGGAAGCCAAGGCAGTGACAGCTTCAGAGTTAGTTCCAGCTACAGAGGCAGATGAGCTCGCTCAGTGCCTTGTCCTGCTGAGTTTTCAGTATCCCCAAGGGTGAAGATTCCATATCCCATCTGGGCAGCCCATTCCAGTATTTGGGCAGCCTCATGGTGAAGAGTCATTTCCTTATATTTATACAGAATTTCCCTTGCTGCAATTTTTTTTTGCCTCTAAGTCTTTTGCTGTGCATCTCTGAGAAAAATTTGTCTCTATTTTCTCCGTGAGCACCCATTATTTAGTCAAAAAACCCAAGCAGATCTCCCTTTAGCCCATGCTTCTTCAGGCTGAATAAACCCAGTTCTCCCAGCTCTCCCAATAAGTCATGTACTCCAACCCCCCTAGCCAAAGCTGTAAATGCCCTGTTGCTTACAAGAATTCATTGTGAGACCCTGTGAAAAGCCCTGCTAAAATCTGTATGCACTTTTCCAGATCCTTATATGGAACTGTGTCTTTCAAGGCTGGTTTGTTCTTTGTTTTGTTATTTCTGCCTGACACACTGTAGAACTGGCTTTTTTTCTAGAGATATAATGGTACCTTGCCATTTCCTAGAAAGTCAATGGAAAGTTTCACTGTAATGTTTGTACATACCTTGAATTCTATATGCTATGGTTTACATATTTTCCAGATCTCGTTTGTGTGTTTGTGTGTCTTTTTTTCTTTCTGGGTTGTTTGTTTATTTCTTCATTTGTTTTAATCTGGCTAGGGTGTTAGCTGGATAGCTATTTCTATTTACATCTGCTGTTTATCTGATGCATTTCTACCACTCCCTCTTTGCTGAGATTCTTGTTTATCAGCCACATGGGGACAAAATCCACATGTTGCAGGAACAGACATGAAGACATTAGGATGACTAGGAATTCTTTATCCTGGTCTTTTCCTGGGTTGCTGACCATCTTTCTCTAAGCTTAATGTAATGTTTTATTAAATCTCCCTGCTTACCTGCAGCTATGTTCTTGACCAACCGTATGGCATCTTTTTTAACACCTAAAATTTCAGACAAGTCTTTGATTAATGGAGCTGGAAAATAGGAGCTTTGATCTGAATCAGTATCTTTTGCACTGCCATATCCTTCAGTTGTTCCAGTGGATTGCTGTAAGCAGGTAGCCTGTGCTCCCATGTGATCACTCTAACAGATCTCTGAACCATTTCAGTTGGTTATCTAAAACTGTGTAGAGAACATAGCCTAAATATCTTGCTTACTACAAAAGACTGTCCTGTGTGAACCTTTATGTATCTGCAAAACCAGTTTCTACTGACTGCGTGCAAGTACCTGTGCACATTTTACTGAACTCTGCAGCAGGAGCTGTCTGGAGGAGTTGCTGGGACTGTATTAATCAGCACATTTAAGCATATAAATACTGTCTCTCAACTGATCTGTAGAAAGTAGGGGCTGCCTGGAGCATTCTTTAGAAGTGACTGAAACTCCCACTTGAAAAGGTCCTACAACAATTAGTCAAATGCTTTGTTGTGGAGCTGGCTAGGACTTCAGTCAGCCTTCAGTTAGTCTGCTGTCTCAAATCAGCCTGTTGCTTCATTTAGGCAGAGACTCTTTGTGGAGTTCCTCCACCACCCAAGGAACTGCTGACTGTGTGCATTGGATACTCACACAGGCACAGCCCTGATCCCCACCTATATTACAACTGTAACCATACAGAAAACTTGAATTTTTGTCTTGATCACACCCAATTTAAATTTCATAAATTTTTTTTTCACACTTTTTTTGTGGAAGCATTCTCAATAGGGCTGAACTATAGCAAAGCAATACTTTTCCCCTCTCTAGTTACAAGAAAAGGAACAATAAAATCTTTTTGAATTCTTGCCCAAGGACCAGTTACTTTTGATACCGAAGATGCTTGTTTTTAACACTGGTATCTGTATTAACCTATGCAAAGAGTTGCTTAAACACATTCAGTCATCTTTTCTGATACTTCAGCACTGTTCTGTAAGCAGAATCCTTTTTAAAGTTCTTCTCCAGCCTTGAAATCTTTGTTTGTGCATGTAGTGGATTAAATAATGCCTCGTTTCCCTTCCATTACAGCCAATTTTGATTGCCCTTATCATTTCTGTATCATCTTTTATGATCTTATATTTGATCTGACATACTTCATTTTGTAGTATCTGCTTTATTTCTAAGTCCCCTATTGGAAAAGTGATTGTTATCCCATATTTTGGGTAACTACTGTAGCAAGTGGTTCAGCTCCTGGCAGGGCTGCACCCTTTGCTAGTTGATATGCCTCCTTGATTTTTTATCCGTCTTGTCCTTCTTTGATTTTTGATGGACTTTCACATCCATTCCTCATGTAGTGCTACCACTTCTTCTCTTTAGGGACTGGACTTATTGCTTCCGAAGATGGCAGATGTTTTTAGTTTATCATCCTGAACTCACACCTTTCTTTCCTGTGTTGGTAGTCAGTGATAGCTTAGAAAACCAATCCTGAACTGAGAAAATATCTAGCAGTTTCTCTGAGTCTTCTGTTTCTAATACTTGGCTCATGATCCAAATGTCAAATTTTTGAGCAAGGTGGGGTACTACATCTGGTTTTGCTTCTGTTTCTGTGTTTATCTTAGTTGCTGCAAGTTACCATTTTGTTTCCCCTTTACTTCTAGTGACTGTACCAATCAGTAAAACCCATTTGTCAATTACTTTCCTTTTTTATTCAAAACTGAGCCTAGATCTAAAATACTACTTTGTTTTCTCACATGTCGTTAGTAGAGAGTCATAGGCAGTGAGCGGGCAGTGAACAGGGGTCAAATCCTTCTGTCTGCTATCCATACAGTTTGTGTATTAAAACCTTTACCTGCTCTACTGTAATTCCCTGATTTAAGGCCAGGGTCCACTGACCTTGCAGGCTTGGTATGAGTCTTTTCTGAGTTTTTTCACTCGCTGTTTACATTGCTGAGGAACACCTAGCTGCACCACAGTTCTGCTCTTTCTAGTCACACGCTCCCAGTGTCCCCTGGCCAACACCAGGGCTGAACATCTCTTTCACATAGTGTGAAAGTTTGCTCCAGGCAAGTAAGTTTTTGATTCACAGGCTATGACCTGTGGTGTTTCCCTTTCCATTTGCATCAGGGTTATACAGATAGTTCTGATCAGCCACAGAGCTTTGACTGAACCCACGAGAAGAGTCCAATTAAGTTACTTGTTTTTTACTGCTCCTTACACTATGAATAGACTATAGAACAACCTCATCTCATGGGGCTCCAATTCTACAGGGTCCTTCCTCTCACTCTCTTTTTCTCAGTGTAATGCAGTAACTTTGCATGCTTGTCAAATTTTGTGAAAATCAAATTCAGAAGCAGAGGGATTTTGGGGCAAAGTGCCTACAGGAACCATAGTAATGCCCTCTTACACCTCTTAAATACGTCTTTTTAAGACAGATGGAGAGATTTGGGAAAGCATGTGGTGATACAGTTTTCTCTATTGATTTTTTTCTTCCCCAGTTACAAAAATATCACAGCTAATTCTGTTTTAAATTATGTATCTACACCCTGGATTTTTTTCTTTGTAAAATCCATTGTAAATCTCATTATTATAACTGTTAAAAGATTGCTTTTAAAATTTTTGTACAAGTCTATCTATCTACCAGTACACTGATTTATATGTTAGCACTATATTCTTCAAGTGACTATGCTTCTTTGCTTTAAAATTTAGCAGATCTCTGACAGAGAAAAAATAGAATGCTATAAGAAACTGTGCCACTTAATCAGCAGTGATAAAGCCTGCATAATGTAATGACATTAAATCTAAAACACTCCCTTTTGGTAAAGCTTAGATGGATATCTCCCTGAAGTTGTCTCTTTTCTAGACTGGGGAATTGAGCTACTGAGAAAAGCATCCTTTGCTTCAGTAGAGTTTCATGCTGTGGTAGATTAGCTTTGGCTACTAGCCAAACTCCCACCCAGAAGCTCACTTACTTCCCCTCCTCGGTGGGACAGAAGGACAAAATAGGGAATGGCTCAAAGCTGCATGAGGGAAGGTTCAGACTTGACATCAGGAAGCATTTCTTTACTGAGAGGGTGGTCAAACACTGGAATGGGCTTCCTAGAGAGGTGGTCAATGTCCCAAGCCTGTCAGTGTTTTAAGAGGCCCTTAACAACATGCTTTAACTTTTGGTCAGCCTTGTCATGGTTTAACCCCAGCCAGCAACTAAGCACCACGCAGCCGCTCACTCACTTCCCCCCCACCCAGTGGGATGGGGGAGAAAATCGGGAAAAGAAGTAAAACTCGTGGGTTGAGATAAGAATGGTTTCATAGAACAGAAAAGAGGAAACTAATAATGATAATGATAACACTAATAAAGTGACAGCAGTAATGATAAAAGGATTGGAATATACAGATGATGCACAATGCAATTGATCACCACCTGCCGATCGATGCCCAGTTGGACCCCAAGCAGCGATCCCCCTTGCCCCCACTCCCCCCAGTTCCTATACTAGATGGGACGTCACATGGTATGGAATACACCGTTGGCCAGTTTGGGTCAGGTGCCCTGGCTGTGTCCTGTGCCAACTTCTTGTGCCCCTCCAGCTTTCTTGCTGGCTGGGTGTGAGAAGCTGAAAAATCCTTGACTTTAGACTAAATATTACTGAGCAACAACTGAAAACATCAGTGTTATCAACATTCTTTGCATACTGAACTCAAAACATAGCACTGTACCAGCTACTAGGAAGATAATTAAGTCTATCCCAGCTGAAACCAGGACACTAGCCCATGAATATTTCTTACCTGACTACATGAAAGGTTTTTATTTTTCCTTGTATACTTTGGACCTTACTGTGTGCATTTTTTTCTTAGTAGGTTTTAGGACTCAAATTATGTTTTCTGAGTGAGTGCCCTCACTAATGTTTTACATAAAAGTTAGAATTGCCACCTGCTACAGAAGACCTGGCAGCATCTATCTTTCCAAGGTTTGCAATAGAAATTAGAACGAGTTCAGGTTACCTGCCTATGTAAAACAAGATCACGGTAGCTTGGAGGCTAGCTCCTGTCCAGAAACCTGTCCAGAAGAGGTGTTTATTAGCACATAAAATTAAGTACTCAAGGAAACTCCAGGGTAAAAGAGATGTATACAATGAACCTAGGTAAGTAACATGGTTAGGCAATCCTGGCAAGTAGAACACCTGGCTTATGCCAGATCACATGTGAATCCTCGACATCCAACTTTAAATGTAAATAGACTTCAGCTGCAGTGAGCAACCACTTCTAAAGTATTGCAATGTTTTATCCATATCTTCTTATTGAGTTCCACCATATTTTTTCTTCCCAGGAGAAATGAAAATACAAACACTTTTGGCAAGTCACTTAATGTGACTGCCTTTCCAGTATTGCAACTTGTCGGTATCTCAGAAGAAAAGTTCTCACTTCTGCAGTACTGTTTTATAGCTAAGGAAGATCAGTAATAGTTTGGTTTTTTCACTTTTTTGGGGGGTGGTGGGTTTTTTGGGGGTTTTTTTGGTAATAAGCAAAAAAGCCTTTTCTTAAATCTTCAGTGAGGGAAGAGAAGGGAGGCCAGGAAAAGGAAGCTTTCAGAGTTGGTTGAAGAAGGGTGAAATCTGGAATTTATTTTGTTGATGATATCTATGAGAAATATTCGGGTAACATCATTCTGTCAAAGTTTTTCCTGGTGTAAATAGTTCAATACCAGTTTTCCTAAACCCTCTTCTACCTTATTTAAATTATTAGTCTAATTTTCCTGCAATGTATGTCCTCTTTTCTGATAGGGAGGCAAACACAATCTCTGGAATAAGGCATTGAGGAAATAACGTTTTCTTTTTTTTCTTAAACTACAAAGATAACAAATCAACAAGATACTGAAGCTCTAATTAAAAATTTTCTCTCCAAATGTGAACATATACAAACATTTGATATTTTGGAGGGCAGGGCTGCTATTCATGGGGGACAGGACAGGCTAGAGAAATGAGCTGACAGGAATCTCATGAAGTGAACAAAAGCAAAGTCTTGAACTTGGGCTGGAATAATCCCATGCAATATTGTGAACTGGGGGCCAACTGACTAGGAAGCGGCTCTGCAGAAAAGGGTCCAGGGGTCCCACAGGACAAGTTGTACATAAATCAGCGGGGCATCCTACCAGCAAAGTTGGCCAATAGCATCCTGGGCTAGATTAGCAAGAATCTAGCCAACAGTATAGGGCAGTGATCCTTCCCCACAATTTTGAGACTGCATCTGGAGTACCATGTTCTGTTTTGGGTCTCCCAGTACAAAAAGCTACTGTGATTTTATTGTCTTTTATGACACCTAATGGATCATGTCCAAAAGGAGATAACAAAGATACAAATGTATGGGATTCTGTCACATTCAGATTAAACCAGTCTAAGTCCATTTTCTTTCTCTCCCTATACTTCCTTGAGTCATCTGTCTTTGCACTTCCACAGCCATTTGGTGCTGCTGCTCCTGCAAGGATCAGTGGCTCCATGAGGTGATCTGATTGAAAGCTGAGCAATTTTCTTGTAGATTTGCTCTTTACTTGGATCAGCTCTGTTGACTCGCTTGTTACCAGAAAAACATAGCCTATGTTACTTTCAGACCTTGACCAAAGTACAGCAAACACAAGAGGGTCCGTCTTTGTTAGCACTTCTTTTACTAAGTTTAATCAGAAAAAAAGACAATTTCTACCACCTGAAACACATGCATGCACTTTGAAATATTTGTTCATGAAATTGCAGGAAATATCCAGTGAGAGGTGACCAGTCGTCATTCAGATGCTCATATGATAGGTGGAGTCTTCTGTCTGGTGGTGAATGTGGTGCCTATGCAAACTTTTTTAGTATAGTCTTGTTTCAAGGGAAAATTCTCGTTAACTTCCAGTCCAAACCAGCTGCACACAGGTTTAGGTTTGAAGAAACAGCAAGGTGTGTGCAACAATATTATTTATTAGCAAAACTTAATTGCTTTGGGAGATAGCCTCAAATTTGCATGTTTTGTAACCAGCTCACACAGCATACAATTTTTTTTCCACTAATCTACAAAGTTATTATAAAAAAACAAGAGCTGATTTCTGTGGGTAGATCTTTGTGATCAGAAATTGTGGGACACTGTTAGTTTTTCTGTATCGGAGTCATTATACAGTTCAGCATGTAGTAGCAGAAACTAACACAGCTGGTGCAGGGTCAAGGTAAAGGAAGAGTGAAGATGAGATTGTGAAAGCCTGGGCTTGAACTCATTTGTACCATCACTGAGTATTGCTTAAAATCTGTGGAACGACTTACCAAAATCTCCTCATGATTACAAATCTAATTGAGAAACAGCAAACGTTTAAATTCTTTGAATCTTGGCAAATACCAGGATTACATAAGAAGACATGCAGTGTTTCTAAGTCTCATCAGAAAAAAAAACAACCTAAAGCTGAAAACAAATCACTGTGTAGTCCATACATTCCTTTTTGATATGGAATTTCTGTCTCTCTAACACATGTCTGTATGATGTCTTACCCTTTGGCGTAAGTTTTCATTCGAAATGTCTATTGAAATGATAAGAAAGTAAAACCAGTGACACAAAACTTAATACATATTTGCATTTCTTATTTGTTTTCATCTTAACCAGAGGGCAGATTCAATGTAAGCAGGCAATGAAAACAGAGATATTTAAATGAGTCTGTATCATGAAGATATATACAGGTTTCTCAGCTATCTATCTCCCCTAGCAAATTCTCTTTCTTGGATCTAATTGGAATTCAACAAACATTAGGTAAGTTTTTATTTTGAAGAAACTAACTGCTGAAGGAAAAAAAAATATCAATAGAGACTTCTGGGCAACAAGAAAATAAGCAATTGTCATACTGACTATTTGATTTTAAATTAAAGCATTCATGTTTAGAGGGTTTTTTGAACTATAGAAAAAACATATGGATTGCAGGGAATTATTTTGTAGAAAATTAAATGTCTGAAGCTTCTTCATTATTTTTACACACTTGCCAGCAGTTTCTATCAGCCGTACTCCTTCTACATTAGGGTAGGCAACAATGGCCAGAAGGCTCTGGAACAGTCTATCATAAATGAAAGTGTTATCTCTCAGAACCATTAGAAAATACATTGAACCAAACATATTTGGTTTGGGAAGTCTGTATTTGTCAGCTACAATTGTCTTTATGTCACTACTGCACCTTTTGTACTGACATCCTTCAATTTTATGCTTTTAAAACTTTGCTTTCATGATCAATACATTCTTCTTACAACACAGGAGTAGATTATAAAGTAAGGCAGCTATGGACTGAACTGTTGGATCCTCCATAAGCTTACAACTCTTTGTGAAAGGCTTGCGAGTCAGGATTTTTAACAACTGAAGTTAGTACTTTGCTGTTACCGGGAAATGCAATGGGAAAATCATCTCTGATCAACAAAGTAAGAAAATTAGGTTAGAGGTAGAATATTCACTCAGAGAAGCAGCGATTTTTAATGCAGAACCAAGAATATTTTCTTAAAAGTGTAGAAGAAAGATACTTTAGACGGTGTCTGACACTCCACTGTAGGCGTGCAACCAAGTTGTGATAATTTTTTTTTGGCCTGCCTTAGTCTATACATTAGTGCAATGAAAACATTAAGCAGTATGTATGATATGACTGTTTGTTGTAATCTCACAGTTACTTCAATCTGGAAAAATCAATTAGGTCTAACTAAAGTTAGAAATTATAAAAATGTTGAATGAATTCCTTTCCTACTCATATCAATAGTAAAATTCTTGTTGACTTCAACAGGACAAGAAATTTAGCCTTGTTGTTTACATATCATATGGAAAAAACATAACTTTACAACATTGTAGGGGTTTTTTTAATTCCTGAAAATCTGAAAACTACAGAAAATAATAATTGTCTGAGCAAGTGATATTGAAATATCATGTTAAGATGACAATATGAAATAAATATATTATGAACTGTGTGTACATACTTGTGTTAAGATAGTGTGTACAGGCAAAATTTAGGCTAATGTCTCAAAGATGCATAGAAATATACTTAAAGTTACATGCAAGTTACAGTTTTATTAAAAGGTCAGTAATTTTATATTTTCCTTGTCAAATTATTTATTGTTTTAAAAGTAGTCATGGAAAAGAGAATATACTCTTTGTTGGAGATTATGTTTTAACCTCAAGTATAGCTTTAAAATAATGAAAATCTTTCTGCCACAAATAGACTGGTTTAATGAAATAAAGACTTCCACACCAATATTACTTTAATACCACAAAAGGAAAGTTTCTTTTGTGTAAGTATTTTCAGAAGATGAAATTCAGGCCCACAAGTGAGATTGATTTAATCAGAATATAACATTTTTTAGATGATTAAGTGAAATTCCCCTGAGGAAGGTGAGGTCATCCAGGCAACAATTACACAGCATGTGATCCAGGTGGCCAATTACAGGCTCAAATGTCAAATCATGAATATCATGGCAAAAGTACAACCACAGTGAGCACTTCGTGATCAAGCCGTGTGCTGATATAAATTAGAACCTCAATAACTCTGCACTTCAAATAAATCTATAAATAATCAGTTCTCTTTTTCTAGGAAAATACATAAACAAATAAAGAACTGGAATGCTTGGGTAGTAATTGGTATTATGGACTTGAAAATAAGGATTATAACGAAAGTGTAGTATAACCTTAACTATAAATGCATAAACAGAGTTTCTTTAATGCAGTAGATACTGATAAGATAAAATATGGTTTTATAGAACAGTGGATTTTGCATTTCACAAAAAGAGACTTTCTTAAATAATACATTGTGAGCAAAACTAATCCTTTTGGGTTTTTTTTTTCTGATTTCTTCTCAATTTTTCATATGCAGACTCTCTTTTAAAGTGGCTTAAGACCAGTTACAGGAGTTTACATTGACAATGAGACCATATTTTGCACAAAAGAACATCAGAAGTAGCTTCTATCATGAGAGATTTGGATAAAGCAATGTCTTTGTCTTGGTGAAAACTATAATCCTCTTCTTAAGCCTGAAGCCTTCTCTCTTTCACAGTTCTGACATGAAAGTTCAACATGCAGAGTCTCTAAATCATGAGAATTAGAAAAAACAGTGATACCTCTCCTACTAGCAAGAGCAATACCAACAGCTGATAGGGAAGAGTAAGTGTCTTATTTGAGTACTATGTATTTCTGCCTCCTGAAAAAACAAAATATAACATGATTTTACTTATTAGGAAAATCTATCTCTGAGAACATCTCCACATATTGTTAAAAAGATATAAAATTATGGCAACTTATTGAATATTCCACACAATTGTGCAAAATCAGCCCACCAGGCTAACCACTGTTTATCTTTCATAACAAATTTTACAACACACTCAGCCACTTCTTTACAGTATAGGCACATTTGCACAGTTTGCTTTACACTAGGACATTCTAATAAGAAAGCTGAGGATATTTTGGTTTTCTCCAACTATTTTTAACTTGTGCCTGACACCAGTTGCCTCTGAGGGCAAGATTTATTCCTGCTGTTGTCATGAAAAATTCTGTACACATAGAGTTCTGTACATGCAACAGGATTGGAGATTACTCTTGAAAGTGTTTGTTCCATGTGGAGATGAATTGGTTGAAGCTGTAGGGAGCCATTGCCATGACATAATGTTCTTCTTATTAAATATTGCTGTTCTTTGATAGAATCCCACACCAGTGGTTTATTCATTCCTAGAAACTCCAGTTCTGTCAGGAGCAAATGTGTTGCTGTCAAGTTTGCTCTTAATTTAGCTGGTGACTTCAGCTTAATTTAGTCCTTCTTTAATGCCTTACCAAATTCAAGCAAAACTTGTATGATTTTTCTGCTAGTCACTTCTTTTGTCGATCAAAAAATGTTTTCTGTTTCTATCAGATAAATTCAGTGTTAGTATGCTTTTTCTTACATTGCTTAAGCCCACACATATGCTTCAGTTTATGTACATTAAGTTCACATGAGTTCAGAGAGAGGCTGCATTTTATTTGTATTTATTATTTGCAGTGCTTTTTTACGCCACCTCTGTATTTCCAGGACCTATTGTGCCATCCAGAAGATACATATGAAATTTAAGATTGCCTCTGTTGCCAAAAACTCATTGTTTAAACACATAACTAATAACAAATAAAGAAATACAAACAAGATAACAATGAAATTATCATATACATGTGATACATTCATGAAAACATACCATGTGTTGTTGCAGAAATCCTGTAAGAGCTAAATTTAACAAAGGACTTGGAGGTGTCTTTGAAGATTTTTAAACAGACATTACATACTCACAGATAAACATGCTATTTCTAAAACTATTGCAGAATCCATTCTGTGAAGCATGAGGAGAGAGACTCACCACTGTAAAAGACTGATTGACAACCTGTTTAAATTGTTTGCATTTATATACAGGTACAGTGGATGCTTTGCATACTGTGGCTAATCCTAGAAATAAAATGTTTTGCTGAAGTAAAGGGCAATGACAGACAAGTTGCTGTTGAATTTAAACATAACATTTCTTTATTAAGGATAACTGCAGCATCTAACAAAGTACAAATACAAACCACTGAATGCTGGGGATGAAAAAATACAATAGGAACAAACAACAATACCACACCACCCAGGGCAAATTGTACTATTTTTTTGAAAAGCAGCCTAGCACATCTATTTCTTCTTTGGCAGTGATATTCAGGAATGGTCCCCTCTAGTCTGACAGGAGAAAAACTGCATGGTAGAGGGTCTAAAGATTAAACAACATGCATGGAAACTATCTTGAGGACACCTGCTCATCTGAGAATTATGGAGATGTAGTTGATGGTTTTCGTCCTGATTCTGATATTTGTCTCAGGTCCTGGTCTTAATTTTTAAAAGTAGCAATGGATCCAACTCCATCTGTATGAAATGCCAAACTTTAGAATAAGAACTGAAGCATGACAGTAGCATTCCTTCAACAGATTACAGTCTCTTAAGTTAGGCACTCAGTGCAGGCATCTGAAAAAATGGAGACAGCAGAGACCATACACCTCGTTTCCTCCTTCTCAAAAACCTCAAGCAGTTCTAGAAACCTGGACTAACCAGAAAGTCACAGACTTTCTTACCAAATGATTGCCTTTGAGACTGAATTAAAATTATATCATTCATTCATCTTCTGACTCAGGTATCCTCATATTTCTGGCTACAAAATACCTTCATTAGGAAGTTGGACAATGTTCTCAAAAATACTCCAGCATAGAGTCTAGGGAGGCACTGGAGATATGGCTTCAAATCTCTTTACTAAGGACTTAGAGCTGTTGCCTATATCGAAGCCAAATCTTATTGCTAAAAGTCTGTGATTGCTACTCAGGCTACTTGACTACTATGAACAGAATTGCTTGTAAATACCAACTACAAGTGAGTATTGAGGTTTCCTGGGAAGAGGCTTCCCAGAAGCTGCCTTGCTCCACAGAGGAATTCAGATGTCTATCCACCCAAGCTACCTTCTCAATGAAGTTCCAGACATCAGACAGATGTCTATCTTTGGAAAGGGTTATTTCTAAGCAGGGAAGATTATCTAATATGAAATTGATAGGCAAAAGCGAGAGCTCTTTATCAAATTGGTTAATTACAGAGTAAGGCTTTTCTGGAAAGTGGTCAAAACAGATTACCATCTGGGACTTTAAATGTTTACCCTTTGCCCTCCCTGCCTCTTCTAGAAGCTACAAAGGCACACTGAATTTATGACACTAACTCAACAAAAGTTCAGGTAAATCCAGAATCTAACAGTGCTTAGAAAGCCACTCAGAATCTTTACTTTCAAACAGACCTTCTCAGAATCGTTACTGATTAACACTTCCACCAGAAACAAAACAGAAGAGCCCTACCATGAAAATGAAAGCTTTTAGGCTCACAACAAAATTTGTCAAAGGACATTATTTTTATTACTGGTTTTATGTATTGGGAACTCAGGTACATATAAATGTTTTTGGAAAGGTGATTTTTGCTTAAGAGACACATATGTTCTTTACATAGCATTATTGCACTTAACATCCTTAAGGCAATTAATCATCTAGTAACAGCAATAAATATCCACAAGAGCTTTGTCAACAAAAGAAAAATTGCCTTGCGTTGCCATTAATGGGCATAACTCCTGAAGCATGACTTAGTCATCCTCACATAAACTAAAATCGTGCAGTGGGCCAATGTGCAATGACAGAATAAAAAGTTAAAGATTTAGAAACTGAACATGAGAACTCATTTTTATTCACAACAGTATGTCAAAACATTCTCTGGTTTGACTGTATGTAAATTTAAGATGGATGCAGTGGATTATAAATATATCTTTACTTACTTACTAGTTGATAAAAGTTCCAAATTATTCTAACCCTAACAACCTCCACGATACTTTCCTTTTTCATCTCAGTTTTTAAAAGAAGTAGATAAACTATTTAAAATTACATGAGATTCTTATTTATTTTCAAATTAAAATCTGTTATTCACAAGCACAACATGCTGTTTCTTTTGTCTTGATTTAAGATTTTCATTTTTAAGCAAAGATTACATCATAAATCCAAGAGTATTTTCACAAATTTCCCTTAAGGTTTTTGATCTTAAGAGCCATATAACTTCATTAAATTATTTAGAAAGTAGCTATAAATAACACAATTATAGAATCTGAAAGGAGAAACTCCTACTAAATTTACATTTGCAATTATTTTCAGCTACACATTAAGCATGCAGTGTAGATTAAAAAGGTAGTATTAATTTCACAAGGTCATATCCAACCACCTTTTTTGTTTTCTGCTTGCTTTGATTTTACTGGGACAGTTTCTGGAGTATATTACTATTTTACACAAATAAGACTAGTAATATCTGGTTTATAAAGATTAAATTAAGCCCTTCATTATTGGCTATGTACATTGGCAAGCTGAAGAATATCTAGCTACTTATAAATATTAACATTTACTTGCAGAAGTTATGCTAGTAAATACGTTACAATATTTAAGCTAGGTAATTTGGCACTCTGATAGGTACGAGTCAGGTGGTAAAGTAAGAAAGTTGCACACAAACTGGGGACCTTCGGGTGGTACCTAATCCAGCTTTTTATCCTAAGGAAACACCATGTCATGTTTGTCTGATCTATTTGAAATATCTTTAGTGACAGAGCTTGCACAATGCCCCAGCAAGTTTCTTCAATGTTTACCTATTCACGTTGTCAGAACATACTTTCTAATACTTAAAAAGTATTCCTACCTTAACATCTTCCTAACATCTTTAATACCTATTGCTTTAATTATCAGAACTGTTGGCATCACTGGGATCAGTTTCTGTATATTTAGAAGAAGAATAGCATGCTGCAAGTGGTGGAATGTACTAGTAAAAGCTATTTTTTATTCTATTCAGGTATTTCACTATTCATAGAGTATATAATCTTATTTTCCAAAGTGAAGATGTATATTTTAAATAGCATTAAACCAAAGTATTTTGAATAAGCAATGCAAGAATGAGTTTTCCTCATCTATACAGATTCAGTTTCACTGATATTAGTGGCAAATGCACATGTGTTTTCAGTAGAAGTAAGTGGGAAGAGCCACCTTGCCTTCTCTGGAGCTGGACTTGCTCACTACAAATAGCAACTTAGCCTATTTGTCTTCTAAAGAAGAAAATGTGTCCTCTCCACCATTCTTTATTTTTTAAAAGTATGCCTTGTTGAAAACAGACAGAGTTCTTATTTATTAATCAAATATGTTGGCAAAGTTAGCATGTTGTTCAGCCTTTGTTAAAAAAAAGATTTTTAGACATTTTTAGAAAATAAATAAAAAATCTTCAAGTCCTGGGACATTCTGAATGCCAACAGAGTATCCAGGTCTCACTGTGTAATTACCTTCCTTGCTGCAGATAGCAGAGTCTGGGCATTAGATCTAATAAGATATCTACTTTAGGGAATGCTGATTTACACCCTTAGGTGTCCCTGTGTCTCTCTGTTATTTGCTAAGGTATCTAAAGGGCAATGTCAGATGTAAACATCTCTACACTTATGAATTGTAGATATGAGAGTGTTTCTGCATCTAGAAAACTATGCTAATCACTCAAAGATGCCTAAAATATTTATGTGCCAACTCTGTGGCAAGACATTTACTCAGAAAAGCAATCTCAGGAATCTCCACCAGCACATGAGAGCGCACGCAGACATCAAACCGTTCCAGTATAAGATCTGAGGGAAAACGTTCTCTCAGAAATGTTCCTTACAGGACCATCTCAGCCTGCACCATGGAGACAAGCCCCATAAATGTAACTACTGTGACATGGGTTTTGTGCATAAACTCACTTTTGAGGAAATATCTTAAACAGCTACATGGTAAAAATAGCTTTGATGATGCTAGTTCTATGATTTATTTATATGAATGCTCCTCTCATACCCCTGAGACAATGAGGAATAATGAGAGAAAAACAGTAGGAATGGAAGCAATTAGAGAAGTAAAATATATGAGGGATCTTGCATTAGCCTTTATTGAAAATAAAAGTGATAATGGTAACTGGTTTGGTAACTTCGGATCAAAGTGAACACTCTTTACATTAAGTTCTGTCTTAAATCCATGAGTGTTTGCGTGCATAGAATGAGTCAGAAGCCAAGGAGTGACAGGAATTTCTCCCCGTATATTAGTCCTGCAACCTTGAACTTTAAAGTAGACTGAACAAACAATTTGGAACACTGTATAAATTACACATTTTTACTGGAAACTACATACTGTTCAACAGATGCTTGTTCAAATGTTACCTGATTGTTCTCTTCAGAGCATTAATTTCAAGATTAATTCTCTTCATTTGCTTCAGCAATTCAGCAATGAGTCATCTTCTTGTTGTCTGGTCTGTATTACTTATGACTCCTCTCTATAGTAAAAAGGAACAATTTGGTTGCTAGAATCTTTGTAAGAGAAGAATATCTGCATCTCTTATTCAGCAAATAAAAAATATTGAGAAAAGTAATTGCTGCATCCTGGGAGGTACTAGTTCTTTAATAGCACTGTTCTAACTTCACTAGAGACCAAGTGAATGTCAAAAACTTCACTTTATTGTCAAATTCAGTCTCCTCATCACTTCCTGAGATCCAAGGAAAATGTCAAGTAAATCCAACACAATTAGAGGTATCCTTGACTGAAAGGCCATGCTATTCTCCCTGAAGAAGTTATTAAAAGAACATTTTAGAGGCAGTTTGTTCAGTACCTGTGGAGAATTGATAGCTTGTACTTCACATGTTCTTAAACTGAAGAAAAAAAATGAAGAAAGAAGAAAAAAAGAGAATTACTCTTGGTAATGAAAACCTGGAGGCTGATGCCAGCAGCATACAACACGATGTGGATTCAGTAGCACAAGCATGTTGTTTTCATCTCTAACCCATATTTAGGTAAATTATTTACGGCTAACACACTAAACCATCAATGGCATAGATACCCTCAATTCAACTGCTTAAATATGGGTTTAAAATTGAAAAAAAAAGAAGGAAAGTATTTTTCAACTCAGTCTCCTTTTTAAAAAGGTACTAATACAAACACTGTATTTATCCTTTTTAATTATTGGAATGCCATAATACGTATTAGAAATGTTTCTACATGGTTTTCCTGAAGGATTTTGTGATTTAGGCTGAGATTTAGGCTGTGATATGCTTTGACACTGCAGCAAGAAATTTTTTTTACCTGAGATTTAGATGTCCTAATCTTTCCAATCAATGCAATTCCTCTAAGTGGAGTTGGGCATGTTATTTAATATTCAAAGTAATATCATATTATGGGTCACAATATTATTGTCAAGAAAAAAGATATAATTTAAGGTCTGATATTTCGAGGGAAAATGGAGAAAAAACAAGCCAAGTCAAACGAAAACAAAACATAAAACCCCAACAAATACAACCGCCTCCCCCCTCAACCCCTGTTCTAAGCACTGTGAGGGTATTTTATAGGCCAAAAGTAGTTTGATAACATATGGACTGCATTTACTTCTTGAGCAAAGAACTGCTAAATAAGATATTTTAACTAGCAATAAGATTTAAAAAAAAAAATCTGTAATTAAACGCTGCTTCAATTCTATATAAACATACATATATACTGTTTTATTCTTATGAATAGTCCTGTTTAACTCAGGTGGACTAAACACATAAGTAAAAGGAGTAAGAGCTTCTTTGATCTATATTTGATTAATAAGTAGAGGTAAATTCTAACAATCTTATATTAGTAATGGAAGTCACATGATATTAATATATGAGAAGTCTGTTATGAATATCCCTACATAAATACATTGCCCACAGGTAACAAATAATACCTTATTAGCCTTAATAAAGACCATTGGTTGACTTATTAATTTATAATATAAAACTACACTTGGATAGAATTTTAAGTATGTTATAAAATACTTTACATCTTTTGTACACTTTCTCCATCTTGTCTGTTTTCATTTCAGAACCAAATTTCTTTGGTAGAAAAAAAAAAACCACCACAAAAAACAAACCAGACAACAAAATTATGGAGATTTTATTCAGAAAAACTAATGCATCTCAATGTATACCACCATACAATAAGTTGGAAGTGCTAGCACTGTGCATTTCTATAATATATGCCACATAAAAAGATGCCTAACCTTTCCTTTTCTCCAAACCTATGTCTCAATTTTTTTTCACAAAAAAAAAAGAAAATAACATGTAGGAACATATCTAATACGTTTTATGGCATTCCAATAATTAAAAAGGATAAATACAGAATTTGTATTAGTACCTTTTTAAAAAGGAAATTGAGTTGAAAAATACTTTCCCTCTTCTTTTTTCAATTTTAAACCCATATTTAAGCAGTTGAATTGAGGGTATCTATGCCATTGATGGTTTAGTGTGTTAGCCGTAAATAATTTACCTAAATTGTTTTTCTTTGAAAAAGATCAGCCTTATCGTAGCTCACAGACCCTGTCTTCCCCAAAATGTTTAATCATCTTTGAGCGTGATTCTGTGACCAAGTTATTTGACAGAAGGCTGATCACTGTCAGTTCCTCAACACAGAAAAGTTACGGTCAGCGTCAGATGAGCAATTAAAGTTTTTCTTTGGAGTTCACTCTCATAGATTCAAGCCCCCCCCAGATCAAATGCAGGTCTGTGTACATAAGCATATGTGCATCACATGTTTTGATGCCCTTGTGGTTACAGACCATGAGATAATCTTTACCAGTATTGGAAATCTTCAGAGGAGTCCACAATCTCCTAAGATCAAGATCTTCTCTACATCTATGATGATCATTCTTCCAGGAAGGATCAAAACAAGTGAATTCTTAGTTCACCTATTTAAGCCCTACAGCATGTATTTTTGGTGAATAAGTATCACTTAATAAGAAATATCTAGAGTATGTCTCTTTTCTTCCCAATGTCTAGACTTCTAATTACCCCCTTTTCTCTCTTCACCCTCTGTCCTTGTTATTCTGGTATTTTACATTTAAGAACTCTCTTTCTAACAGACTGAATCACAGTAATAGACAAGTCAGATCAATAGTTCACTACTTAAACAATTTCTCTGTAGTTCAATTATGATTATTTCCCATGGTTGTGGACAAAATAGCCCTAATTTTTTTTTTTTTTTTTTTAAGAAGTGGGTTTTTTTGTGCTTGTAACTGATATTTCTGGTAAACTTGTTGTTCTCCTAAAATGCAAACTGTGTGAAAAAAAAACCTGTGGTCACCTGGAGCCTTTTTTGAAGTAACAGGAACAATTCTGCTGCCTTGAATTGTTTATGAATGATATGCTTAGTGCCAACTTGGCTAAAAAGAACGAAGAAAATCTAACATCAAGACTCCACATAGCACAAGCTTTCATACTGTAGTGTTTATGGAGTAGTCCAAGTGACTTTGGAAAAGGAATTTAAAGTTTTCAGATGAGATGTCGCATAGCACTAGTTCCAGAATCACATATTTGTGCCTTTAAATTTTCTATTTTATTTGTGATGTTTACTTTACAGCATATGCTCCCATTTGAATCGGATGTGTGTAATGATAAAGGTCAAATTCAGTCTATGTGTGAATTTAGAACTCTATTCCTATGCAAGTGCAGAAATATACTGTATGGATCAACTACTCTCTTTATCCTTTTGTAGAAAGGATCTAGGAAAAAATAAACAAACAAACATACAAACAAACAAAACCCCCTAAGAATTCTTCACCCTGAAAAAGTGTATAGCTAGTATATTACACAGAACAATGAGAATTTCATTAGGTAGAATTAATATTTAGCCTCTTTTATGTGGGTCTCAGAGGCAGCCATATGACTATGAGTTAAATAGTACATTAAGCTAGTAGAAATCATATCAATTTTATAGTTGAATAATTATTTGAAAAGTCTAAGAAAATTTGATAAGTGTAGTCTTGACACCTGCCATATCTGAAACTGGTAAATGTACCATGAACTGAAGGTATTTGGAAAATTTCTTAAGTTCTTATACACATTAGAATATTTTTCCAAATTATGCTGATGTGGAGAATTTTGCAAAGGAAAGGAGAGTGACACTAGCTTTGATTAGCAAGTTGAGTGTTTATTCCCTTTGCCTAAATTAAAGCATTGTGATTATGATTTTATTTCCATAAACTATTGACATTCAAAATTTGGACACTCTGTTAACGTTGGGGGCTGGGAAATGCTAATTGATTTTAAATGAAGCTGAATGAGGGCATTAGTTTATATTTAAGTTCAAGCCTTTTTTTTTTTTCTTTTCTTTTTTTTTTTGCCTTGGCATGGCCTTAGACTCAGCGGAAGTAAGACAAGCTGTTTAGTTCCATTGTTCAGTTGAAACTCATATGTCCATTTAACATAACTGTTACAAATTCTTGAAAGCTTTTCATGTTCTAGATTTAATCTTACAAGTAAAAATCCATTCCTCTCTGTATTTTGCCTTTGATACCGAAGAATTCTGATCCTGAAACTAATCATGACTATCAGATCACTATCCATGTAAGAAATCAAAGATGAAGATTCCCAGAAAAGAACTGAACACAAAATATTTTCATGGAGGCCAAGTCCACATTTGGGATCAAGATTCTGAACCAGAGCCCTTTAAGGCACTGATGATGAACAGTCTGTGGGAAAAGAAAGTAATAAATTTCAAGCAAAGGCAACAAATTCAAGGAAATTAAAAAGAAGGATAAAAATGAATCCCAAAGTGATGAAAAAGTTTTCCTGAGCATCCATGGAAAATAAAGAAGATGGAAGATTTTGTCAGTCCTGTTGGGTTTAGCTGATCTTGGAGTGGAGACAGCTGTGCAGCAGCAACGATTCACCTTCCTGCTGTGGGCGATGAAGTATGTCATGCCACTGAAAGGCCACCCACAGTTATGTCTGAAGTTTTAGACTATCTGAGGACATGCTAGAAGCTAGCAAGTTGGCTAGTTTAACGTCTGACTGCAAATAAATTGGATCAAATCCTGTGGGAGTATGTATGCCATGGTCGGTCATACCATAGTGGAAATTACTGAGCTATCCTTTAGCTAGCAGCTCCATTAGGGCAACACTGTATAGCACTGTGTACAGATATTAATCTCGGTCCCCAGGAACCAATTAAGGCAGGCACAATTTCCCTCCAAAGGCCTACAAACTCATCTATCTATTTTCATTGATTAAATGTTCTATTTTACATGTTTATTTTGGCATTTAATGGCACTTATTTTAGATACTTTGTGCAGCACCTCATGTTTGGGCTCAAGCCTGGTAGTGGACAGTCTAGATCCATTAGTGGTAATAGTGATCTGATAATAATTTAAAATTTATAATGAAATTTGTATCATATTATTACTGTAATAGTTCTGTTACCTTTTATATGGATATTGAAGGTTCACAACTAAAACTATGCATATTCCTTTAATGATCACAGGCTAGGAAAAGTAATCCTTCATTCATAAAATATGCATCAGACTTGACCATTTCTCTAATGGTAACTCATTATCTGTTTGAGGATATCTTGAGTTTAAAATTCAAATTATAAGAAATTAAAATAAAAGGCAGTGCTAATAGAGAAACTCTGACCTAATTTATGTGAAATTGAACCCAGGACTATTTGTGGAATGGACCCAAAGTAGTGTAATAGGCAGTAGAAACCTCAGTATCTCTTTGGGTCAGTTTTAGAAGAAACCTCTGATATTCAATGCTCTGAAGAGCAATGACTCCAACTTGAAGAAAAGCCATGCCATTGTGGGGTTGGCGGGGGGGGGGGGAGTGAGGGGATTTTGTTTGATTTTTTTTTGAAGACAGCTATTTCATTAAATAACCATAAAAGGTCTCAGTCTAAGACCTGTTTGTTGATTCCTGGTCAGATAACAAAAAGCTGACAAAATGATCCTGACGTGCTTAAAGGACCTGTGTTGACCTTACTCAGTCCAGTGTTACTTCTGCATTCCTAGCTATAATACTCTCACAGCCATTCCATCTTCAGTTTAAAAATGAAAAACAAAAAACCCAAAAATACCCATAACCCTTTTTGGCACTGGGGCATCTCTACTTACCCAGTTATTAAGGAACTGGCCTTTGGTTTGTACTTTGAAACGTAGAACAGGAAACTTGTTTAACATTTCTTCTGTGTTCTGCTCAACATAGGGAAGAAATTGAAGAATTTGATATGTAAACAGATCATTTAACTGTAATTTCATGCATGTACAAGGTCATATGTCTAAATAAAAAATAGCCAAAAAACAAATCTTCCAAAAATATCCAATGTAATACAAAAACTTGTGACTAAGTACAGTCTAACCTGTATTTAAGTTTAACAGGATACCTATCGCTCATTATCCTGAACTACATAAACTAAAAATTTACTGTGGGTGTAGCTGGAACACCCCAAGTTGTGATAACAAACATAATTTCCATCTCACTTGGTAGCCATGGAAATTAGATAGATATTTTTAGTAGATTGATCACACTATATTCGGGTGCTGTCTTCTCTTTTTGGGGGTGATGTTTGGTAGGTTTTTTAATTTTTTTTTTTTTAATATGTTAAGCCTAATAAAGACAGTTAGGGTATGTCTTAAAAGTGCTTCTTGTTTACTCATGAAGAGGACTGTTATTAGAGTCATAATTAGCAATCTAACAGGGAGTTTAGATCTTTTATATGTATTTCAAAAGAAAGAAATGCTAAAAGGCAAATTTTTAAGATAGCAATGAAGTGGATTCACAAGGAATGTTTCAGAGTCTGACTGCCACCTTGAGCTTTTCATTAAAAGACTTACAAAATATTTAGACAAAAGGAAGCAGCTTCATCAAACGAAACTCAAAGACATTTGCAACACTTATATGCCAGTTCTTTGTCTTCTGAGGTGGTTAACCTTCACTCAAATCCACATACAGCGGGGTAAAACCAATACACAGGAGTGCTGTAACAAGTGGGCTATCAAGAAAAAGGATAAAAGAAGGACCATCACCTCAAATTTCTGTGAAGGCCAGAACTGACTTGGACACCTACATCTCAGACAGTACATACCAACACTAACACAACAATAAAACAGCATAACATGTGACTGCTTTTCCTAGGTCATTTAAAAGTCAGCCATTGCTAAGTTGACTTTGTTTCCTTTTGTGACTACATTAGTCTCTGCAGATGTTAGCCACCTTACACTGCTCCTAAATTCATCGAATGTGTTTGCTAAATTTCAAAACCTATGTTACAGTTTTCTAGAAAGCCTCATCACCTGATAGAACTAACAAAATCTACAAACAGTAAATCATTGACTATATTGTATGCAACAAACTTGCCACTTGCTTGCCATGATTTGAAGTACTTATCATTTCAGTCACCTTTAGCTCTCTTCTCAACATAAAAAGATGCAATGATGATCAGTCAGTAATTCTTCAGTGTATCTGGTATGATTACTGGGTTGCTGGTTGGGGGGGAGGGTTGTAGTTTAAGTGACGGCATCTGCTTACTGAAGAGATTATGTGTTTATCACATCACTGAAGTATACACTTAACTTCAGAGAAGGGACCTCATTTCCTGTTGACTGTAGTCAGTGAGGCTATTTTCTTTTGTCAGAATGAAAATCAATGGGCTCATGCAGCACTACAAATCAATTTCTTCCATTTAGATTACAGTGCTTTTACGTGCTTGATTGTGTGTAAACAGAATTCTCACTCCTCAGCAAATCTTACAATTTATCTAGAAATAGGAAGACAAATGTCCATGTTTTTTTTGAATTTTTAAATCTGCTGCATATTTTTTAAAAAGATAAAAATGCTGGAAACATAGCACTTTTCCTTCTGAGGTTTCAGAATTTTAAAATGTTGCTTAGGTACAAATCAGGATTAAAGATTTGAGAACTTAAGGAGGAGAAAAGGGTTATTGCCAAACAAAATACTTCAAAATTGCCTACTTTACCCTTACACAATATTTGCTTAAGCTGCATTGGAACAAACTATTTTGACATGTTCTCTTAGAAAACCTTGATGTAATGGCTACATTCCCATGAAATATTTTAAAAATATGGAATTAGTATATTGCTATAGAAGATATGAAAATGTTTCAATTAGCTTAACTTACCAGTTAAGAGAAATTACTAAATAAGCGTGTAATAATATCACTAAGTATATTTAATAGAGATAAAATATGTGAAATTGTCAGAGCTGAGTGACATAATTATGAATTGGGTACAAGAATCACAATTATGTCATAAAATTGTAAGTCATTCTGCTTCACTTTACCCTCATTCACTGTATAACCAAAAGGAATAATAATAGAAATAATGATAAAGGAATGATAATGAAAACAATAAAAAGCTAGTTATAGTATTCATTGTGTTATAACAATAATTCGTTTTCTTTACAAAAAAGTAAGATTATTTTATATTGGCTATATTTCTCCTGATTTTTTCCAGAACTTGTACAGATCAGGGACAAAATTCTTATGTCCTAAAAGTGTATGTAAATTATAGTGGCCTGAAACAGTGATTTTTACAAATGTAGGGGACATTATATTGAAGATAGGAACTGGTAACAGATATAGAAAGAGATGGATCAAGCAGATTTTAATAAATGGGGATGTATTGCTCCAGGAAAGCCTGGACCTAAATTCAAGACAGTTTAATCGTTCAAAGCGAAACATTTTACATCCTTACATATGCAAGCAGAAGTAGGAGAACAAATCTTGGATCCAATAATTTAGTAAAAAAATAATCTCTCACTGTCACAAAGATTTGGGATCTGCAAATCCGACTGAGACAGCGTCCTTTGATGTAAGGTATAAAAGGGCAATAAAAGCAGCGCAAACGGAGGCAACTAACAGACGGTATATGGGCATGGAAAGGAGCTGGGCACGCTGCTGAAGGCAGTGCAGGACTGACCAGTAACAGGGCTGATGTGCCACAGGGCACCGTCCCCACTGACTACAGCAACTCCCCCGGCACAGCGGAACTCTGCATAACTAGGGCACCCGTGCCTGGGGCCGCGGGACCTCCCGGTGGCTCTCACGGAGCTGGGGCTGGCAGAGGTGCTGTCCCTGCCTGTGGGAGCCAGGTCTGTCAACAGGGTAAGAAGCCGTGGGAAGAGGAGAGCAGATGGCATGGCATCAAGGGAGATGTAAAGGAGACTGACAGGATCTTCTCTGCAGCCGTGCAAAGAGGAGAGAGCTCGAACCTTGCCATGACCCACTCAGAAGAGGAGGGTGAGTGACTCAGATTCGCAAATCTCTAGCGGTGTGGACTAAGGTGAGACAACTCTCAAGGTCTGTATACAAACATTTATTAGATTCCCACAGTCATTAATACATGTCTTGAACTAGGTTTTCCAATAATTGGTTAGGTATATAACAAATTATGGCAAGCGGTAAGGTATGCCTTGCATTACTTAACAACTCTAAGAGAAAAGGAAAACTGGGGGGGGCAGATAGAGAGAGAGATGAAGAGGTCCTGGTTCTAGCGTTGGTCCAGCCAACATTTCTGGTTCATAAGAGCACTATTCTGTGGAATTCCACACACAGTGGCACCTATCTTCCCCTTTATGTTCGCCATATCAGTACGACCTGCCCTTTGAGACATTCCTCGGAAACATTGGAAGGGCCTCTGCCCCCCACCCCCTTATCCTTACCAAGTTTCGTCTCTCACCATTATTCATGCTTCCCTCAGGCTGCTTCTCAATCTTTGTTTCAGGGAGTTACAAGTCATCTACAAACCTCCAGGAGGGACAGGCAAAGACTGTGTTCACTGGGCGGCAAATGAAGACTCGTGGTGGTGAAGGCTGGGAGATCATGACTTCTGGCACCAAAAGAACCCTCCACCCGCAGATCTGCAACTACAGAATAGGCGCTGATAGCAGACAAAGGGCAGACAGCAGTGTTTGGGGAGCTGGCTTTGCTATGAGGCCAATGGCAGCATTAGGAGGAAGCGGCAAGCAGTGGCAGTGGGTGACTCCCTGCTGTGGGGAGGCCCCCGTCGGCTGACCTGACCTGCCGTTGGGGAGTTTTGCTGCTTGCTAGGGACTTAGATCTTGGATGTTGCTATTCCAGACCTCAGACCTCTGCCCTTGCTTGTTTTCCCCATGGGTGCTGTGGTGGGTTAACCCTGGCTGGCTGCCAGGTGCCCACCAAGCTGTTCTCTCAATTCCCCTTCTCACCAGGATAAGTGTGTCAGGAATAACTTGCTGAAACAGGTACTGGATGGGCCAACCAGGTACCAGGAGTGACACAGAGCTGGATGTGCTGTTCTCTGACAAGGAAGAACTGGTTGGGGATGTGGTAATCAACAGCAGACTGGCTGTAGTCACCATGAAATGGTGGGCTGTGACATTCTGAGGGGAATGAGAAAGGACAGTAGCAGAGCATAGACTCTGAACTTAAGGAGAACAGATTTCATCTTATTCAGGACCCGAATCTGTCAAGATTTGTGATTTTAAATTTACATCAGTTTAGTACAGTGTGAAAGAATAGTTCATTAATTGGATATCTCATAAGACATGAGCAGTTCCAGAGATGAGCTGAAATGCACTCTAAAGGAATTCTAAGTGAAGGTTTTTCTCTTTTATGTTAAGGAGATTCATAGCTGAAATAAAGAACATGTACCTGACACACCGTTTAGGAGTCAGTATACCATTCTCTGAGAACATCTCAGAAACCAGAGAAAATTCAGCTTTTTCTTAGAAGCAGTAACCAGGGCAACTCTTACGTTTGTGATGGGAGGTCCATCCCTACCAGATCTTTATAAAATGGAGGCAACATGTAACAACTTACTGCATATAAGAACTTGTTACAATAAATAATACCTTCTCATAACTTTTTGTTCTACTGACAGAGTTTTTGTGCACTTGTATGTCTATGTAATAGTCCTTACTGGGGATTTCATTGGCTAAAAAATGGCATGTGGCAACTTAGGCTTATGGTGTAAATAGTACGAAGGAGACGTGTGCACAAGCACACAGGGACTCTTATGAAAAGATTCTAGTCACTCTCCTAGGCAATGTTCTGAGACCACTGCTTCTCAGTTGCTCTTTCTGAAGGTAATTTGTTCTGTGACAAAAGTAGTTAAATTTTCTTTGGACTGAAGCTGAACTCCGAATCTTCCTGGGGAATGTCCTACTCACCTATGTTATATAGCAAATCCAATTAAGAGTAGAACCAAACATCAAAATTTCCAGGAGGGGAAAGGAAAAAACCCTTCTCTTTTTTTTTCCAGTTGTTTTTTTTCTGTTGGGTTGGTTTGTTTGTTTGTTTGTTTGTTTGTTTCTGTAGATGGACAGAAGGTCACAATCCAAAAATAGTGAAGCTTTTGTTTCATTGTCCCCTTTCTGATCAGGATGAGTAAAATAATGGATAGAGGTAATGCATTTTTTTGATGGACCAATAGGAAATTTTCACTTTACAGAAAAAAGTATAAAAAACACAATCAGATGCCCATCACTATGTTGTGCATAACAGTAAATCCAGCTTTTATTGACTATAACTGAAAATTTTGAAGTACACTTGTAAACCTCCATTTTCCATGGAAACGAAACCATAGTAAAAATCAATTTGAAATGCAATTTCATGACTACAGTTTTTTTGTATTGTGACTCATTCCATTACAAAATTGCAAAAACCCTAGAACAATCTCCTAAGCTTTGAAAGAGGAGCCAAAAGTGTTTTTTTTCCCCACTTCTGCCATTGTACTGCCTTAATTTAAAAACCAGTGATATAAAAGGGGGAGGAGACAAACCAGCAAAATACTCATCTTTTTCACTTTGCTCTACCTGTCAAGTCTTCTTACATTTTGCATGAACAATCCATTTTAAAGTCTCATTGTTCTCTCCCTTGCAAGTGATTAGAAGTTTCAGTCACCCTCAGAAATATCTTAAGTTATGCAAATATAATGGATCCACATAGTCAGTGAAGCATGATAACCATTCAGTAGATTAACTTTGCTAGTATCCTCCCATGGCCAAAGGAATGTTAACTGAGATGAATTTAAATAGAACATCAGACTTTGTGGATTTAGCACGTGAATCTCAGCATGCTGTGTCACAAATATGTTTCAATGGCATATCACATCAAATTCAATCTATAACAGTAGCTGTTTAATCTCCTTCCAAGTATTTGAAATGAATATTTTCCTGCCAAATACCTGGTAACATAGATTAAAAACAGTATTAGTAAGCTCCTAGGAAAATATGATTGTGAGGGACATCTGAGTCAACCCCAGCTCCCTGTAGTCATAGACACTATAAAATAAAAGATGTTTAGTCCAGAGGGCCTCGTACTGTGATCCACAAAACATTTTCCACTCACTACCACAAACTGAAGTTTTACAAGCTATGCTGGAACTATAACTTGTGTACAGAAGAGAGCAACACATCAAACACTACTAATGTCCTAGTCTGCTGATATAGCAAGTTAAAATTTTCATATATCATATGAAATATAAGCTTCATAAATAGTGGAGAGGCACATCTGCACTATCTGAATTATTTTATTTTATATATTATTTTATTATGTATCTTCCCAAAATCATTCCTCTCTGTTACACAGAAGTAAGAAATAGTTTTCTTATACATTTTTACAAGAATAAAACTTGTCTTGCATATTAGTCTTACATCTTTTTTTTCAAAATGCTCCTCTGATATTTGCAGCTTGTGGGAAAGAAGGCCCTCAAAACATACAGAAATAAATTCTCCTAGTCTTGTGAAAACGGTTTTTCTCTTCTTTCCCCCAGAAAAATACATGCACCATGCCACAATAATAGCTGAACATAAATATATTCCACTGCCTATCATGGGAGCCTAAGCATATGCCTCACATGGAGAAACATTGAAGGTATCTAAATTAGGTGTTTAAAACCAGATCTTATCCCAATGCCTGAGAGGTGCTGCGGAATGTATGATAACTTTTCTCTACTCCCCAAAAATTCCTTCTGAGGAAATGTTTAGTTAACATAGCTACCTGATCATATCAGCTGTTAGATATTTGTCTCCTGCTGCTGAATTTCCAGCGTTCAGAACCTATTATTGAGTTTGCCTATGAGTGATATGATATTTTGCATGGATTTTTAAAACCTTTACATAAAAAGTAGCCAACAACTCAAGAATATCATGCTAAAATATACCTTGAAAGTTTGCCATTTAGATGGCAAACTCAAGCAGTCAGAAGTTAAGAAATGCAAGATTTAAAGGGCATCTGTGCTAGGGAAAGAAACAAACTGAAATATTTCATGGGTACTGTCACATAGGTAACAACATTTTTCCTCTCTGACTAGACCATATGTTAGACATTAAAGAGTGCTTTTGGGAAAAAAAAAAAAAACCAAAACCAAAAAAAAACAAAAATAAAAAAAAATAAAAAAAGAATTTAAATAGTAACCAGAGAAACCATTCAGTAGGTTGAGACAAACAGATGAACATATATTACAATACAGAAATACTTCAGAACTCAGGACCTTGAATGGCTAAGAACATGAATTTTTCATTGAATTTATGTAGCAAGTAAAAATACTCAAGTTGAAAATGAATGGGAATTCACATTGGTTAGTTAATTTAACATTTCGAGCTGTCTGCAGAGGTTTTATGTGATTTGTGATGCTTATGGATTGGCCTACAATGCAAATTTAACTACTCAATTGGCATATCTGCATCAATGGAACAATTTCATGAAGGCAAAACTCAAACCATGGCAATACTATTTGCATCAAGGTACACTGCATAATATTAATTAGACCTATATTGAATACAGCTATCAACCCAACAGAGAGAAGAATTTTGCTGTGGACAGTAAAGCTGCCTTCTTCAGAAAGAATTAGACATTAAAGAACCTCCCAATTCACAAAGCAATCTTACAGGGACATCAGCTGTAGGCATCTTTCTCAAGTCCACTGTGCAAGCACAGTTTCATGGCAAACATTCACATAGTATGCTGAGAGCATGAAAAACATGTGAAATAAATTCAATCTTTTTAAGGTTATAGAGCTTCCATTGTCTGTTCCTTAGCAGAACATACACTGTACATCTAGCAGATTGCTTCATAAATTCTACTGTGAAATACTTGCAGGAAAAAAGTTGTCAGATGCATACCAAACACAAATGTCTGCTTTGCTGATGGCTGATTACACCTGTGGAGTATTTTGCTACCTGGAAAAAAAGTTTTCAAAGTGGCTTTCTCTTCTTGGATGCTGTATGACAGACCATTTTCTGTTAGGTGTGGAATCAACTTCACACATGTAAAGCAATCAAAAGAGAAAATGATGCAGTGGGAGCCTGTCTCTGAAAAGGGTCAAATAGATCAGTTCCCACCCCAATCTCAATTTCAATGCATTGGTTGAACTAAGCTTATGTAATTCACAATATTTTTACCCTCTTTTGAGTTAAAAAGTAACCTTTCCCCAACCTTATTAATTTACAAACATACGTCTTCTTTTTTTGTAAGGATATTTCGTGTATGAACAGCAGTGTTAGTACTTAGTAGCAAAAGTTGGGCTGTTCAGATCTAGCTGTAGTAGTAAATTTATTTTGATCAGACCTGTGGTTTGATTCTGTCCATGCTAACCAGAAATTTTGGCAAATTTATTCACCTGTGGTGAGACAGAGGTTCAAGGATTATGCCAAAACCAGAATGAGAATTTTTAAGCCGTAGATTAAGTATAATGAATCTGATAAACATGGCATGCAAATATTATCAAATATATGAAGTCTAAGGTGTGGAAAGAGGTGTAGATAAGAAAAATGAAGCAAAATTAGCAATACCTGTATATGGCACTTCTATTGGAGCAATTTCTTAATTCTGTGTAAGTAGTAACAAGTTCAGAGGTTGCTTGAAGCTGATTTTTTTAAATTTGTCTGGAAGATACATGGTTTGCCTCACTGTTGTCTCTCCCAATGTATTATTCATTGTTCATAACAAATGTTATTTAATTATAATGAATATTATTCCTTCAACCTTTTATGTTTATTCTGACATTCTGGAATTCAACTGCCAAAATCTGTTCAGGAGTCTCAGTTATCATATGCCTATTCATATGCAAAAACTATGCTGGATTTGATGTTTCTTGATTGCTGTTATCAACCTCCTCAATCAGGAAAAATCATTGCTTAGGATAGCATCTTATGCAGAGAGTAGAAAAATCACTAGCAAGTTTCCAACTGAAAAACAAAATTGTGATTTGGTGTTCAGAGAACTTGTGAAAGAATGGCATTTATTTAGCCTAAATACAAGAAGTTGGATGGGCTGAAGGACTGAGAGGAGAGGAAGGAAAGAAGACAAGGTAATGGACTTCACATAGACAAACACTGCTACAGCTAAGGAAGGTCACAATCTGTTCCTCAAGCCTATAGTGAATTGTCTAGAAATAATGGATTAAAGCCAAAGCAAGGAAGATTCAGGTCACATGTTAGGAAACACTTTCTAACAGTAACAATAATGTGCATTGGAGTAAATTGCCTTGGATGACTGTGCAGTCTCCATTACCAGACTTCTTTATGACCAAATTTACAGTATCTATCACTGATGTTGTAAGTGTAGATGATTCTGTCCTGGACCCGAAGAATGGACTAGATGGCCACTTTAGACCTCTTTCAGCCTTACAGTTTCATGACTCAAAGAGATAAGGTATGGATACAATCAGGATGTTAGAATTTGTTATTGCACGTCATCACAAAAATATTAGAGTTGGAAAAATATTTTTATGATACTATTTGCTTACAACATTTAATAAGATTTACTATGATAGTCCCTTAAACTTGTTATGTGGCAATTTTTACAACATAATTTTTAAATGGTAAAGTATCAGTCTGGCTGATGAAGCAAATATTGTGTTGCTTTATTCTATTCAGCTTGCTTTAAAAATGTTAGTGTATTTTAGGTCTTTTTTTTTTTTTTTATCCCACCCTTGCCCCAGCTTACTGGTACTTTTGTATGATGCCTTTTTTCTGCAAGCTTTGTAAGTTATTCTCATTTAGGAATTCTCTGTATAGGAAAAAAATACTGTCATGCACTTCCATTGCTTTATTTCTGCTTTAAAGGAACATGAATATAGCACCTATTTCTCTGATATTTAGACAATATTTTATTCTACTGAAATAAGCCAAGGTAGATACCTCTCTAGAGTGTCTCTTATTGTAGCCAATAACTATTTTATTGCTAAAATTTTAAAAGTGCTCCAACGGAAGTTGTATAAAAATTTATTGACAAGAACAAAGCTGTTGCAAGGAAAAACAACTGTTTATTTCTTATTTTGAGGTAGATACCTAATCTATTTGCAGAAAATGTCCCACGTGAATGTGCAATAAAGAAAAAGAGAACTTCTCACAATGATGAATAACATATGTTGCCTCTACTTTGCTATATCCTCATGTTGTTATATCTACAATCCTTTTCAGTATATCAGTAATTAAATAAATAAATATGCAGCATCTTGGGATATAATGGCGGGGGGCTTGAATAAAATTTCCTGAGTTGGTGGAACCAGGTCCCTTGTATCTTTTTCAAGAATTGATGATGATGTTTTAAAAAAGTATTTATTTTTGTCCCCATGTCTTCTGGAATAATCTGTTCCACAGCTGTGTCATTTTCAAGAGAGGAAAACAGTCTCTAAGCTGCAACCCATTTTTCTTGCATTTAGGTTATTCTCCTGTGTTCTTCTGCCAATATTGTCATATCCAACCAAATAACTTTCTGTTAATCTTAGCTTAAATAGCTCTTTTCTCTGCCTCATGAATACTACCCTCTCTCTGTCTCCTCCCTTAGTGAATTTAAACAGCAATTACATTCAGTGCCAGCTTCCTTTGTTAAGCTGTAAGATATACTCCTTTTCTTTCCAGTTACCTGTTCATTATAATAGCATTCTCTCTAACTGCTTTAGTCTGAATTCATGTTTCTTATTATTAAACAGAATTATAAATCTTACTTCAGGTAAGATCTCACTAGTGCCTGCTATTTCTCATGTAATTACCTTTCTTGATACATCCTACAACAGTCCTTGCCTTTTCACAGCTTCACCATACATTAATAATCCCATTCCTCCTCCTGAAGAATTCTTAAGTTATGAGCCCAGAACTTGTAGCAGAAATTCATACTTGTTCCAAAGCATATAATTCTCTGTCATAAATATAAAAACTTGAAGGAGTAATGCTAATTATTAGTCAGAATACATTCTGTATGTCCTGAAGATTTTGACATGAGATAAAGGTACTTCCCAGTGCTACGTTTGCTTGGAAAATTAGTAGAGATGTTTAGGGAAAAGGCAGCCAAACTGGGTCCAGCCTCACCTGCACTTCCATTGGGCAGTAATGTCACTACGTCAGAGCCACAGCTGGACTTTGTTCACAGGGAAGTAGCTGGTTAACTCCAAAAGGCAAGGAGGACTGCCAGGGACCAAGACCTAGGAATGAAAGGTAAGTTACCAAACAGTGTAGTCCTACTCTACAGAAACACCAGAGTTTGTTCTATGCGCTTTAATTTTGCTGAGCCAGAAGCAACATGTTTCATTCACAAGGAATGGAACATATTTCTTTCTTTACATTTACATGTAAAGTAAATTAAGTTACATTTCTTTCTTCCCTTCTTTCCAACTTTACCCTCCTCTCTCTACTTTTTTTCATATTTATCAGTTGAAGTTCATTACCTTCCTTGTAAAAGCTAAAGTTTCTTCTCTTCCCTCTCTCCTCTTCTATACCTTCTTTATTCAGTTCATCCACAATGACATCTCAAAGCTCCTAATTTTCTATCATCACAGCTGATTTTTTTCTTTCATTCTTTACATATGAAGGTAGAGTTTGAATTATATAATCTAATGAAAACATGCAGTTTTTTAGGATGTCTGAGATTAATGTTTTCTACTAACAGAAGGGCTAGCAGGCTGTTTCTAGAAATGCTTGGAATTTACAGTCAATTCTAATTTGGCTTACAATAATCTGTAGGTGGTTACATTTCTTGAAAGCACGTGCTACTTTCAAAGAGGAATGTTTACAGGTTGCCTACATATATATTTATACAAATCCACAAAACATATAGATTTAATATTTTAGAAATGCAAGTTAACTCTTCAAAGCATTATGCAAAACTATTATTCATATTTGATTATTCTACAGCCAGTTTCTCACACCATGTGTGTATTTAAATAGGAAACCTTTTTTCCTATACTTCTATTAAATATTAACTGTAAGAAGTTACCAATAATGTTTTGTAAAGAATAGTCAGACACTTACACAAAGAGAGTTCAGAAGCACATGGCTTTTCATTTTACAATTGTATTATAATACATAGTTTTTAATTTATTTGTAACAATAAGGGATGTTCCAACATGATTTTAATTGCTTCTTTCCCCATAATTTGAGGTCTACATGAATCTGGAAGATGCTGGGAACAAATGTCTGGTAGAATTACTCCAAGTTAATTAACACAGAATTAAATCTGAAAATGTCAAAAGAAAAGACAAAAAGACAGCAAGTAATTTTCAACCATCTTATCCTAATGTAATTAGGAAACTAATAATGACAGCATAAGGTTTTTCAACTGGAGATTAAGGACCCAACAAATAAAAATATCCATCATCCACCATCTTTTTTCATTTTGTTTGGCACAGTGCTCCATTTTCCTTTCCCCTAGTCTTCCTTCTGCCCTGCTCTTCTTGTAGATAATTTGAGTTATACCGAAGTAATTACAAAAGATTTACATCTCATAAAACTGATTATCTTATTATTTATTTTGGTTTTGAATAAAAATAGCTTCAATTAAGATCAGTGAGGATAAAAGAAATTTGGAATTAAAACACAGGGAGAACACAAGACAATTTTAAAATATTCCAGTACCAAGGCTATTTCTTACTATGCACAAATCAATCTGATTTCACCTTAAATTTTCTTATTTTCAGCCTAGAGCCAGACATCAGCAAAATTAGCTGATTAGCTGAATTTCTCACTAGAGCAATGTGAAAAACCAAAAACCCCAATACTGCCATGAAAACCAATGGGTTTGGCAGATGTTTGTGCATCATTATTTGCTTGCTGTGTGCTTGCCGCAATAGAATGGTATGGTTTATGGAAGGTAGTTACCTTTGGAGATACATTACAACTAAGAGCTTTTATTGTACCATCAATTCTTAAATAAACTTATCACTTAAATCAGTGGGAAGATCTGATTAAAAACTGCTTGTGTACTAAAGGACCGTAGGGACGTTTGGTGGTGAACTAGACACCACTCACAGATATGTTTTCAGCAAGAACAAATGATCACTTCTTGGATACAAGGATCTGGGGAAAAAAAAAAACAACTTATTACTTTCAATTCACAAGGTAAAGCATTTTCTGTATGGAGCCAGAGTAACCTATATCAACTATATGAAATCAAATATCAACTGTTATCTGTAAACTCACTGAAGAGCTAATTCAGTCTTAGCTGTTAACTACTATATTGTTGTCAATTCTTTTTTTCTAAATCTATTATTTTAAACAACTCTGTTTTTTTGCAACAAATACCCAAATAATATGCCAGATATTATCACCAATCAAAAGTATTTGTTTCCCCAAAAGACTCAGTTTACAGCTATCACTTAATCCATAATGTAGTAGCCTTACCAGTGCCACAATTCCTCTATCTCTATATCCTACCTCTACATCTCACATTTAACTTGATCAACACAGAGTGTTACATGAATAATTTTAAAGCCTTGTTTTCATGGGGGGGGGAATTCTTTTAAAACCATTGCACCAAACCTTAATGATTGTACCATCTACAAAAGCACACACATTGTTTTCTTGTTTTGAGAAGCCTTGAATCTCATTGTTTGTCACTTTGAAATGCAATAGCCTTGAAACAAGTCGGAAACATGTTTTGTCTTAATTTCTGTTGTGCAAGTACTGTTGAAGTGTTACATACCCTTGGCAATCAATAAGAAAGGAAAATTTCTATCTCTCTGTCATCAACCCAGTCAAGGTATTACAAAACTTCAGCTGGTCACAGTAAGTTTTAGATCAAACCATAATTACAGGAGTTTAACAGGTTGTAAAAAAGAATAATTATGACTGTCTTTTTAACTTGTAAGCTCTTATCAAGGGCTATGTTCATTGATTCTGAACATGCCTCTTTGCTTTTTCTTCCTCTCCAGCTTCACTTTCCTTTTTATCCTTAATAATTCATGGAATCTTTTGTACTTTCATGTTGACTCGTATGTACTTCCTATAGACTTCATCTTTTAAGGTGCTGTTTTGAATATTTTCCAGAGTTCTTCCAATTTGTTTATTTTAGTGCATTGCACTTTGCTCATCGGCTTTCTTAATTCACTCAAAGTTAATTTCCTGAGATTGAATATACTAGTAGTCTTGTATTATATAGTCCTACTCATTATTATGATGTATGGAAGCAACCGGTGGAAAAGTTTCCAAGCTTCTTTTTAAATTTCAGTCCTTTTTTCTTTTGCAGAGAAATGGCCTTCTATGTACTTTCAGTTATATTTTTCAACTGCTGTCATTCAGTGAGATCCAAGACTACAACAGTTTCTTCTTTTAAGTAGAAAAGGAGCTATTTTTAGTTTTTAAAAAAATCTAAGGTCCACAATATCTGCACGCTATTCATCTGTGTCAGGTCTGACAAACTAACAGCATCTTTTATATTAAATTTCTTTCAGTGAAGTCCCTGCTAAAATATGTAATCAACTTCTCTAATGATGTTTCCTTTGTTTTCCTTTAATTTCCATTGTGGTTTCAAAATTGAAGCAGAAGTTATTAAAACAACGGAAATGAGAAAATTAGTTTAATTTGGTAATGTCAAAGATACGGAGAAGAATGTTACAAAGTATTATTATAGAATGTAGCATGTGCTGTTTCTTGTTTTTACTGATAGGAGACAAGGAAAAAAATATGCTGTCACTACAATTCAGATGTTGCTGTCTGAGCCCATTTGCATATTTAATTTATGAGGAAAACACAACCCTTTCCCCCAAGAATGCCGGCTTGTAAAATACATGATAATTTAGCTAAGACAGCTGAAAAAATGTGGAATTTCCATATCTTGGGTGTTTGTGTTGTTATTTGGAACAGATTTCAAATTCTCTGTTGATGATGAATTAACTCACAATACACTATTTAACACCACCTGCCCTACACCAGCCAAATTTGCTTTTGAGCAAGACTAGTAAGTAAAGTCCTGCAGCAATTACGTTTCTAGGGATCCATTTTTAGTGTCAGGGTAGCTGGAAGAGATTGATGGGGCTTTGATAGAAAGAGGCAGACAAAATAGCTGGTACACAATGTCTTAAATAATTTCCACCATCCAGCTGGCATTTCACTTTTGACCTAGAGTGATGTGCCTTTTCTCCCTACAGAGTTGTTCAGCCACAATCTACAGGTTCCCTGGTGCCGAAAAAGTGATTAAAAATACCTTTCACGTACTCTTTGCGACAGTGACTTAGCACTGCTTGCTTTCATCTTACAAGTTTTCTGCAGGGATGACAAGTGCTCTTGTAGGTCATCCCAGGTTCAATGTGGTGGAGAAGTGTGCAGCCTACAATCGCAGCCCCTACAGCGGCAAGGGCCAGGCTTCGACCTGTCAGGGCAAAAGTCCCTGAGACTGAGACGTCAGTTGAATATCCCACTGCTGCTGAGTTTTTGGTCTTTTGATGCAGTGGCAACAGTGCTATTCTATCGGAAAGATTCCTATAGAATCCTTCGCACCAGCTCTGGCATACAGCTGACCTCTTGTTAGCCTTAAGAAAAAGATTTTTTTTGTTTGGTTGGTTTGGTTTTGTCTCTGAAAAAATAGCTCCACGTTCTGGTCTCCACAATGCCATTGCCTTGCAAACTGATGATTCTCCAGCATGTCTTCAGCTGGGCAAACACAATAGATTGTTTATACAGAATGGAAGTACAATGAGCCCCACATTCACAGCAGTTTTCTGCCTGACATCATAGATAAAATTATTAAACTGAATTAATGGGATTGCACAAATCATCATCAGAAGAAACCACCATATCTATTTATTTGATCTCTGATGGTCTGTCAGAAATATGAAATTAAGCAGGCTTCTATTTATGTCCTGTGTTGAACAGCTGGGGAAAGAACTTGCATTTCTAGTTCCATTTTGATGACTCATGATTTTTTTTTTCATACACAAACTTACATGAGCTTGCTGGGAAGTACTTAGTTATTGTTTGGTTTCTTTCCAGACATGCTGCTCTGCTGATATGCTACTTTGTAAATCAATTTGAAAGTAAAAAAGAATGATTTAAATTAGATGACTTGTGTTCAAATATAAGAACTACTCAAATAAAACAATTGAAAAGTAAATTTTCAAGAGCCTATTTACACCTGTTTATATTTGTCATTATTTGCAATCAGCTCTTATAAGATTGAAAAAAAAATATTTTCCTTATCAGCTATTTTTTCCATTGAATCTTTAACATATTTTTATTAGAAAAATACATAAAGTATTTAAATCCCATGTTTTCATTCTACTTGGGTAATATAGTTGCTCTAAAGAAGTAGAGGGAATTTAAGCAGTAAATGTTTGCTTTCTAAAAATGATCTCTTCTATCTCCCTCCCATGACCACAGAATGGATAACACTTGTTGCCAATACAAGCAGTAATTTTCCCACAAAACATAGACACAAAGCATCAGACCCACACTGTTTTAGGAAACAGGATAACTAGGTAAAATGACTACCTATGGACATGTTTATAGTGTCCTAGTTGGGTAGGATATTAAAGTAACTGTCCATTATGCTCTTAACAGCTATAATCTCATAGAGTGCTATTCAGCAAATGGTTCTCTGCTCCTGTAATAGCACTGGGCAGGGTCCTATGGCTCAGCTCAATTAAAACTGCTCTGACAGGGCAAGACCGTTTTGGCAGACACTACTATCGCTCTTTCATATAAAAGAGCCCTGGGAACACAATAAGCAATCTCTGCACCATAATGGATGAAATAGAGCTAATGTTCAGTGAGGCAGGACAGATTTACTAAGCTAATGCAAGTTGACTGTGATTTGACATACCATACACAGCTTTCTAGAAATGGTTTCACATTTTAATACTATGTTGTCTAGGTGTCAGTTTTGCTGCTTCAGTCCTGTAGTGCATGTGAAATAATAGATGCAGAGACAAAATGTTAGCTATATAATTACATGTAAAATTGGCTTTGAAATAATAAAAAATCCAACAAGGGAATGCACCATTATTTCTCTTATTTTCTAGTTAGCCTATGAACTCATCTTTTTTTTTCCTTTATTTTCTTTTCCTTTTTTTTTTTTTCTTTTAATCTGGCTTTGTTTGCTTTTATGTATTTTTCAGATTGAAGTCATTATCACTCTCTATAGGTGGTATATTGCTTTTCATAAAATACATATACACAAAAAGGACATCTATGTCTGTATCCATATCTGTATCTCTATCACCTCTGCCTGTCTCTTTTATCTTTACCTATTTTACATACATATATTATATGTAACATATACAAGTGTGTATGCACATACACAGCTTGTTTGTTTGTGATTTATGTGTGTCTTCCTCATAAACTGAACTGGATTTTGCTAACATTCATTTTGTCACTCCAAGGCCAAAGTAGTCAACCCACAAACACTGTCAATGATCTTCTTGCATAGGAGTGGATTGAGGTAAGGACATTAATTCCACGAAGCTAGCTATAATGTACATAATCCTGCCCCTTTATATTTTTCCTAAGTAAAAATATAGTTCTGATTAAAAAAGGTTGTATTCAGAATTCAGTGGTTTCAGCTGTCACTCTTTAGGACCAAAGCTTACAAAAAGAACTCTGGAACAGCAAAAAACAAATCTTGTGGCAGAACTCTGTTTTCTTTCTTGCAAAATTCAGATTTGTTGTATGTAGACACAGTTTTATACAGGTTTAACTACCAGATCTGTTCATCAGCATGCACAAACAGTTTGTTATTGCTGTTTACTGAAAGTGCAATTCCAGAAATATCTGACAAATTACACTTACACACATGAAAAGTTGGTTTCTATTTGCCATTTCCAATTTATTAGTGATCATTTCTATAACTTCTCTCAGTAAATTTGATAAAAGTGGCCATATACTTTACATGGTCAGATAGAGAGACTGGTGGACTGGTGACTAAGTAATTTCACAAACATCAAAATTGGTAGCAATTGGGATCAGTTACGCTTCAGATAAATTATTTGCAACATCTGAAATGGTCATCTACTAATTCTGACAACTAAATGTCACCCAGTGTTTCTTTATAGAATTTGAGTGATAACCTAAGTGACCTCCCCACCTCCCATTAGAGTTTGTGACTGAAAAAAGTTATAAAGAGACTTAGTCCTAAGTGTAAAACAATACCTCTAATTACTTATTCACTGCACATCAGAAAGGCAATGCCGTGACCCAGAGTCCAACAAAATCAATACAAACCAACCCATGAAACTGAGCAGACTTTAGATAATATTGTGAATGAAGACTATTTTGTGTGGACACAGGTATCCTTAGTATGATGCTAAGAAACAAGAGCAGGAGAAGAGCTGAGGTGGTTGGGAAGGAGATAAGGTCTGCTCACAGCATTCCTCTGCCTCATTGTCCATCCAGGAGAAATATGGAGAGAGGCACTGACTGGGAGTAAAGCTGCATTTGTACTGACATCTCTTATAATTTGTACTGTGGTTTGTTTGGAACGAAGCAACAGAGACAGTACTGTCACCGACACCAGAGGAATGACCTGTCCCATCAAGTGGCCTTTTCCAGGCAACAGAGCAGGCATTAGACCTTATATCTGATGTTTTGGCTGAAAATCTCCCAGGTGCATCCCAGTGATTTTAAACGTAGTTCCATGAAGAAGGCCTCAAAATCAACTTAACATTCACTCCCAAGTTGAATCCAAGAAATGTTTTCCTATTTTAAAAAACACTGAAGTCCAAAATGTCATTTAGTATGACAGTTATTAGTGTCCAAAATGACACTAATAAGCAATGGTAACCCTGTGACTGTGTTGTTAAGTATAAATACATACCTGCCAATAAATAATGGCAATTTAGAATGCAACTTATTCTGTGTAAATTAGGTTTGTGTGCACATTTTAGATGCCTACTGAGTACTGTTTTAAAATATCCTAAAGCAAAATGCTTGTATTTTCTTATGCAATGACAAATTTCCACCTGTTCTCCTTATACCAGTAAGAGATCTGTGGACTACTTTTAAGAAGTGCAAAAAGCAAGTAAGGAAATAAAGGTAGTTTTCAGTAAGCATGTATAGCCTCCACAAAATGCCATTGAAAGGCATTCCAAGGTTCACTCACTGCAAATGGTTTAACTGCCTGAGACGTGCCTAACAGAAAGAAATCGTGGGTCATAGACTAAATCGATTTCCACATTGGTATGATAAATTATTGTAACATCTAACATGCAAGTCAGCAATGAATGATACACAGTTTTCCTATTTCAGTGTTTTAAACTTGGTTTTAATAGCCATGCTGATATAGGATATAAGAAAAAGCAAAAAAAACCCCAAAATATCCTAAACTAGAGTATATAAAGAAACAGCAAGAGAAGGGGAGATTTTATCTCTCTTTGAGAAAAATGGTTCTAATGTTAAGTGCAGGAGATTACTTTTAGTGCTTAAACTTTGCTTTTAGAGCAGCTGTAAAAACCCCTGAGTATCCGTCTACCTAGCATCAAGCTTCTGCTGCGTCCGAATTGCCTCCTGGAGATCCTTCATCATATCTGTTAACTATTATGAACATCACTGGTACATCTAAAATGCCATTGCAAACTTAGCCAATGTTTAATCTAACAAAAAGATATTTTCATATCTAAGGGGAAAATCCTTTAATTTCAAGTGAGTCACAAGATTATTATGGAATCATAGAATTATAGAATGGTTTGGGTTGGAAGGGACCTTTAAAGATCATGTAGTCCAACCCCTCACAGTGCACAGGGACATCTTTCACTAGATCAGGTTGCTCAAAGCCCTGTCCAACCTGACCTTGAACACTTTCAACGGTGGGGCATCTACAACTTCTCTGGGAAAGCTGTTCCAGTGTCTCACCACCCCCATCATAAAAAATGTCCTCCTTATGTCCAATGTAAACCTACGTTCTTTCAGTTTAAAACCATTGCCCCTTGTCCTGTCACTACAGGCCCTGGCAAAAGGTCTCTCTCTGTCTTTCTTATAAGCCCCCTTTATATATTGAAAGGCCACAATAAGTTCTCCCCGGAACCTTCTCTTCCCCAGGCTGAACAACCCCAACTCTCTCAGCCTTTCCTCATAGGAGAGGTGTTCCAGCCCTCTGATCATCCTTATGTCCCTTCTCTGAACTTGCTCCAACCGGTCCATGTCTTTCCTGTACTGGTGTCCTGGGTTCAGCTGGGATAGAGTTAATTTTCACAGGAACCTGGGAGGGGACAACTGGGGACCCCAGAGCTGGACGCAGTACTGCAGGTGGGGTCTCACCAGAGCAGAGTAGAGGGGGAGAATCACCTCCCTCAACCTGCTGGCCATGCTGTTTTTTCTGCAGCCCAGGATACAATTGGCTTTCTGGGCTGCAAACACACATTGTTGTCTCATGTCCGATCTTTCATCCCCCAGTATCCCCAAGTACTGCTCCACAGGGCTGCTCTCAATCCTTTCATCCCCCAGCCTGTATTGATGCTGGGGATTGCCCTGACCCAGGTGCAGGACCTTGCACTTGGCCTTGTTGAACCTCATGAGGTTCTCACGGGCCCATATCTCAAGCCTGTGAAGATCAATTATCTTCTGGATAAAGGAGAAATAGGATGAGTTTTGAATGAGAGATTAAAGCTTTCTGGACACTTGAAACATTTGAGATCTAGAAAATTGATAAAATGATCTATTTTAATGCATATCTTCATGCAGCAAATATTCCATAAATTGTTTCCTGCTGGAGTTCTCTTGCTCTTACAGGCAAGGTCAAATGTGGAATCTGTTGATCAGGTCCAACCTGTTCATAAGACATACAGAAAATTCTGAAACTTTTAGTATCACCTTAACAGGAGAACGATGGTAAAACAGGGAGGTAGGATAAATAAATCTTCCTAAAGTAATCTTAATTTAAGCCAGCTGTGCATATTTATTCCTTAAGTGCGTTACTTTTGGGTTTTTGTTTTGTTTTGTTCTGGGGTTTTTGTTTGCTTGTTTAAATTTCTGTGTTGTTGATTTTTCACGTCATGAATAAATGTTTTTGTATGCATTTTAATGTTATTCTGGCATCAGCCAAGTGGGATTTAAGATGAACAGACAAAACACAAAACCGTATCATTGCTTAGCTTGCTGACAAATCTGTAAACCCAGAGAAACCTTAACAAATGCTTCATTTCCCAGAACATTTTTTTTCTCACCTCCCCAAACAGCTCTGATAAAACCCACTGAACCAACCTAAGATTCTGCAACTGTTGCCATTGATCACCAAAGTCAGCTGTTTGCTCTGATTCTATGGGATTGAGAAACTGAACAATACCACGGTCAAGAACAAAATCATATTACTAATTAAATGAAATGTTCCAAATTAACAGCCATTCTTCTATCTACACCTACAATTTACTTGACGTCCCTCATGTACTTCCTGGATTAAAAATTCAGTTGGTTGGATTATAATCCATCATTTCAAGGATTCAAAATGCTAGTCTTTTTGCAAAATTATGCATGTAATTTTCATTTCAGTTCCATTGTGTACATAATTTTCAATGAAGTTCTACCAAACCACCACATTCGAACTTGTTTAAAATTGGGGGGGGGGAAGGGGGGCAGAAATAATCTGTATACTCCATTCACTAATATCTGCTATACTCATCCTTGGGTGACTATAAAACTTGAATTAAAATTATTATTACATTCTGACACATCTTTAAATTTTATGAAAAGAAGGTCTTAATTATAAATAAAGCCTGAAATAAATGAAGTTGCAAGTGCAATATCTTCCAAATATCAGTTAATTAGAATTTCGTTATAATTTCATTTTTCTCTTTTGGAAGTAAACCAAATCTGTTTATGACTTGTCTAAAAAAACCAATTACACATTGTATTAGAAATTAGTTTCATAATGTCTTTCAAACAAAACTACTCTGAAATTGACTTCTTTTTTTTGGCGTTTTAAGGAAATTTTTAAATTTTGTTTGTTTTAATTTTTCACATCATTTTCTTTGTCAAGCGTTAGATACTGTGTTTTCTGTTCCAGCTTTTTCTTTATCCATACAAATCCAAAAGGACTAAGCTGTTTTCTTTTCTAATACTCTTTAAAGAAAGAACAGGGACTAGTCTTCACCATGTATTGTAAATAATAAAACTTAGCCCAGTGCTGCTGTAGTAGTTCAGCATGCTTCTGGCTGTGTCCCTCAGGATAGTAGAACTGTGGATGAACCAGAAAACCTTCACCATGCATTAGGAAAATAAAAGCACTTGTAAGTCTTTATCAACATCAAATAAGGGTGCATTTGCCTTCACAGCCAAGATTTTAATGTCCCGAAGAAAGTGTAGATCCTAAAAATAAATGTAACTTTATATCAACACAATTCAAGTTACTCAACTTGAATTTTTAGCCCAGGGCTTGCAGAAGATAAAAGTCTCATGCGAGCACATTGCTCTGTGCTTTGAAAATAAAATTCAAGCATTTTTTGAGGTGTGTGCATTGTTGACCTTTCTCAAAATTCACACTGCAAATTTCCCACTTCCAAAATATAAACTAGAAAATACTTCAAGTTTAGAATTTTTAAATCTCTCTACCAATCTTTATTTAAAAACCAAATAAATTTCATGCCAGCTATATAAAATAATACACCATTCTTTAAATTTTTTACAAACAGAAAACTGCATAAACACAACAGTTCTTGTGTACAGTGAACAAGAGGGGAAAAAGAGGAAAAAGCAGTGTGTGCAGCCATGATATAAATGGGGGATGTCATGGTATTCACAGGGAGCTACAGCCCTCTAACTCTCTTTTTTTTGACATTCATAGGAGACTTGTTTTCCAGGTGGAAGGGTTCCTCATCTTACAGTTTGCCACCCCATTCGGATCAGCCAAAGGTCTCATGTGCATCATCTCAGAATGATTCCCTAGCAGCCTCAATAGTTTGGGATAGATTTCATAATAATTTGGCTGTATAATTTATAACTGGCTAAGTGATCTAAAGATATGTAATTAGACACTTATGTTTACCACACAGCCTCCTTAAAATTAGTATTTTTGTGTTTTGCAATTTAAACCAAAGTGGAACAGATTGTGCATGGAACAAGCAAAAAAAAAGCATAAATTCATTGAAAAACTAATCCCATTACAGCAGGATCTTAACATCCCCCTCACCCTGGCAAAAAAACCTCTCAATAAAAGAACCCAAACCTTCCCCCAACCAAAAAAACCACCCACACTTCTTGTTAGGGTTTTTTCCTTGCCAAGTTTCATATTCATATTTCTCAGTATTTTGCCATTAAACTTGAAAACCTTAGTGATGCCTATTAAAACTTGTAGCTAAGTGATTTTGTTAACACTTTAAAAAATGCTTGGCATTAGTGGTAACAGCTACATAAATATAGTGTAATGTCATCAGTTTACCACGTTAAGGATCTGATCTAAATCCTGGACAATTCTACATAGTGTAGAAAGTTGTACAAAGCCAAAGTGAAAATAACACGGAGCTGATAAGCAAATTTTATAAATATTAATGTTAAACTTCTTTTATAGGATTAACAAAGTTACATGAATAACCATCTATTTAACATATCTTTTTTCCGTATGTGACACATTGTGCATAAGCAATATCTATTCAGTCGTATTCTTTCTGATACAACCTGAAGCCAGAACAGCTGGAGCTATGATTTCATCAAATCTCAAACTATGCATGATTAAGCTTGCTCAGCACTTTGATACCAGACCTCTAGGGAAAACTTGTGATATGCAGATCATGGTATTAATGATTCTGTGAGCTGTGATCTTCCCACTCAGAAAAGTGCTGGCCCAGCTGGTAGTTATTCTATGGAGACACCAAAAGGATTCTCTTTCAAAGAATATGGATGAATCTGGACCTGGGTCTTGATGGATAATTAACCTTTGTGTCTTTATCAAATTCTGGGTAGTTATTTGTGCTGATTGTTCTTGCTTAATTTTTAAGGATTTCAGTGTATATAGACTTACACCTAAATCATTACACTACACAGCTGCTACAGAATTACATTGCAGAGGGACTATATGTATGGAAGTAGATCTGCTCCTGTTATTCCCACTCAAAGATACTAGGCTGTTTCAAAACATGTATGAAAATGGAATTGCCCCATTGCATTTTAAACATAAGACAAAAACATATGATCAAACAGGCAAGGATGCAGAAATCCGAAAAACTTTCCCCATTAGTAACTCTTCTCACCTGTTATCTATTAGAGTGCATCCAATGTGTTTATTAATTTGCATTGTTTTGTACTTTAAACTTCCTCCACAAACTTAAGCTTTTGCTTTTGTTTCTATTTTCAGAATATTTTTCTCTTTTAGTTACCTCCCAGGTTTTAGTTTTATATTTTATGCTGTGTACTTGCTGATGTCTGTTTTATTCTTATGTCCAGTTTGATTTTCTACCTTTTTTCCATACATTCTTCTATTTCGTTTTATATAATGATCTGGTCTTAAGTATTTACTTGTGATATTATGGAAAAACTATTTTCTTACAAGTGTAGACAAAGCACCTTTTGTCAAGAAGCAAAACCTTTTCACTCATAGTAATTTTATGAGTATCAGGGTATCTTTCTTAGTTATAATATGCATATGCATCGTAGTCTCTGCATATTTGTCTTTCAAATCTTTTCTATAACTCCAGGAAGGTGCTTACATACTATTCACCTTGGGAAGAATCACAAAATATTCAATGCTGTGTTACTGGTGGAAAGACCTGGGTGGGACTCAATGCCTATAGATAAAGATTATAAGGCTATTGCCTGCTTTATACTTATTGGTAATACCATCTCTTTTAGGCTGCTTTGTAGGTTTCAGCATAACACAGTTTAAGATACTCATCAGGTTTGATGTGGATAGGAGAACCTACACCATGATGTTCTGAAATCAGTTTGAATTTCACATGATTTCTAAAGTTTCTGGAGTCAAGCAAAACAACCAGCATTTTTTCAAATTAACTTATGTCAAATTCTTAACATTATAAAATAAGCTGTAAATAAAAGCAATAGGTGCGTTCAAATCCTGAATTTGTTTTTTTATTTAATACTGATTGAAGTCAATGGGAATATTCCCATGCAGATGAATGTGATCCATTCCTCAATTTATGTTACACAACATAGATTCCTTAGATGTCTTTAACACACATTTCAGAGGGATAGTTTTTGTTTGTTTGCTTGCCCATAGGAAACACAGCAGCTTTTGCATAGATTACTACTAGCCCAACAGCCTGGACTCTTTTGGGATACAGGGCTTTTATATATATATGTGTGTGTGTGTGTGTGTATATGTTTGTGTGTGTATATATATATAAAGACAGAAATGAATATAAGAAATATTTGTCTCAGAACCATTTATTAGAGGGCACAAAATAGAACTAGTAGGAAAATTCCACAGTCTTACTACGCAGTGCAGTGAAAAAATATCTTGATTAAGGGCTGTAGATCATGGCCACATGGCCACTGTGCAGACAGAATAAGAAATGAGTAAATAACTAAATGTCCAATCTAACATCAGCTCCTTAACTGCTGCATAACCACACCTATTGCTAGATCTAGAAAATCCTTGTGCTGCTACTTAAAGAGGAGCAGCTATTTCATACCTAGAACTAAAAAGATCTGATATTTCAATACAAGAGGGAAAAAAGCAACAACAGGAAACATAAGCCTTTTGCGAGTTTACAACTTACTTCATGGATGTGTGGAAGTAAAATTTGCATTAACAAGTAAATAACCTAAGAAATAAAAACACCTGAAACACCACTTGTAAATTTAGTTTCATTTATTTCAGATAGACTGTCAAAGTACTAGCAAAATAATTTCTTTGAGGAAATGCCAAAGGTACATATGCCACAGGTACAAGAAAGAGAGACACAAATAAAAATAAAATTATTGCAAGCATATATAAATTAAGAAATGTATTTATGTTTCTAAGGATATAATGCTCTGCCAGTAACACACCACATCAACTTATTCCTGTTTGTCATCCAGGGAAAAAGAAATCTGCTTCTTTTTCCTTCCATCATTCATCTTTTTTGACAGGTAACATTGCAAACCAGTGTGTCAGTCAAGGAGGGTGGTATATGTGTCTTGTCACTTCATTGGCACTCTAAATAATACAATGTTTGCAAGTAAGGTAATTGTCAATATCAGTATTTGGATATGCGTAATGTAAACTGAACCTAGGTGAGGGATGCAGGCAGCTAGAAACAGCATGGAAAAGAATCCCTTGTATTGTCCACATTCATAAACAACTTTCTAAGTATTGTGGTTAGGGCAAATTAAAACCTGATTGATTAATTGAAGCAATAAACCACTGGACTTTGCTGTTTGTTTGTTTGTTTGTTTGCTTTCACCAGATGTCAAGAAAAAAACTTGTGAAGTTTCCAAAGTATCCTGGTAAAGAGGGTATTTTAAGTATAGGAATCAGAAGCTGGGCACCGCTACACACTGGACAAGTATGCTGAGGCAATATTACTATATATACGGTCTTTACTAGGTACACACCACTGAGAAATAACAAAGAGGATGCAGGTTAGATAGACTCTGACCTGATTTGATATGGTTGTTAATATATACTTATATACACGTATAATGACTAGAATGAATATTTCTGCGATTATGTCCTTATGTTATGCTTAGAAACAGATTCAAGAATCTGCACCAATTCAAGAAAAAACTAGTAATAAAATATCAAGAAATAGCTAGTATAAATAACAATTTTCATAACATGTTGTTATGAAATTATGACTATCTGTACTCTCACTCATATATGATGACCACTACTACCTTAGGGTTTTTTGGTAATGAAATCCATGTAATTTAAAACTATCTATCCCAGACTGGGAAAACAGAAATACAGTATAAACTGGCAAAAGATGCACTGTTTAGCACCAAAGACTGTGGGGGAGACTTCTCTAACCAGTTGTAGATTTCCACCATTAGAGTTAGCAGAAAGATGTAAGCTCTTTTAGAAGCACAGTTCATCCAAATATTTCAGGTGCTGTTATGATGAGATGAATCACAGTCTAAAAGTACTTATTTCTCTCCATCAAAAATATGGGATACTAGGTTAAATTACAACAAATCCTCAAGGGCAGGTTATCAGATAAACCACAAGCAATAGAGATAAATTTCCTTTCAATAACAATGCAGTAATACTTAGGTACGTATCAGTGCAGTAACGATGTCTGAGTTATCAGTTCTGCGTACCTGATTCTGAAGTATGGCACAAGCACAGCCCAGTGGTGTTTGCTGTAATTTTGTATACACTGCCTGGAGGCAACTCCACCTAGGCTATTAGTTTTGGTAAGCTTTGATACTTTTACACATGGTTAAATTTTAGGATGCCTATATCAGGTAAACTGATTTTTCCTTTAGAAAATTGTTGTTTAATTTGATAACACATCCATTCTGTGGAGTGTCAATGTGTGTTTTCTCATCAGTGTACCTCTGTTCAGCTGTGGATTGCATATTTTGTAGGATAACATATATACTCATTGATCTTCCATCAAAACATATTTTTTTTCAGATCCATATTTGCATCTTTTTAAGACATGTCATCTAATGTTTTATGTGTCTGATGTTTTGAAAGCGTGTTTCGAGATAGCCTTAATACATTCTTGGTCATGTGTGCATTTTTACTTTAGAGTTCCCGCATTTCTTGTGGTCTTTGGTAATTCAAGCTACAAAATGATACTAAAAGATAATACCTTTTGAAGTGCTCGTTATTAGTATTTATACAATAATGGCAATGTTGTTGATGGTTTGGTTTTTGTTTTTTTGTTGGTTTTTTTTTTCCATTTGATACCTTTTCAAGTTCTAGCAAACTGTCAGCATCTGCAGTAAAGTGAGATGAATGTCATCTGGAGAAACTGAAAAACTGTAGGAATGAGAATACACCAGTAGAAGAAATATGCACTGTGCAAAAAATACTGATGTAAGAGACTCTAGCTAACTCAATTAATGTAGAGAAAGAAATGCTACCTACAAAAATTTCTGCTACTCTAGTATAATCATTTAGGAGGATGGTTTTGTAGCATGTTGTCTGTATTGTTGGTTTTATTCAGCTGTCCAACTTTAAAGAAAAATAATTTTATAAATATACCTTTTAAAATCCCTTTTTTTTCTGTTCTCTTCCTCAGGCAATATCCAGACTGACTGCATTTATTCTATTCATATTGTAATGCAAAACTTTTTAAATCTAATATCTACACAAATCACTTTTCAGATGTTTTTTAGTTATTTGAATGAAATCTGAACTCCTTACCAGCAATGTAATAAAGTTCATACTTTGTTGCTGTTTGTCATGTCTGTAACATACTTTTTTTCAATTTTTGGTCACTGCCTTAACTGTATTCTTTTTCTTAAAACTCTTTTAATTGCTATTGTTTCTTGACAGTGTTTTCATGCTTCCTCAGAAAGCCTGAACACTAATGTAAATAGCAAACAACTTTTTAAGGCAAGGAGAAAGATTGTGGCTACCAATGAGCTCCCAAATACATGATTCATATGCAAGATTTAAAACTGTAGAAGTCAAAATATTTGATCTTTCAAAAATATTTGAAGTTTCAATTACAACTTTAAACATTATTTATTTCAAAAATGGTGTGGAAAGTATTTGAAGGTGTCCCGCAGATTAAGAAAATATTCTTTCTTTGGTTATAAAAAAAAAAATCAAAGTAGCTGATCATGTTGAAAAGAATAATTACAATGGCAACTACGTTAACAATCTGAAGATTTAGTTCCATTCCTGCAGATTTTGTTATATCTCTGTCATTAAGCTATTTTGAATCAATAGCTAGAAACAGAAAAATTCTCTGATCTCAGATTCTCTCTCATCATGATGTAAATTGCCAGTGACTCATTATTCAACTGGAGTACTCCTTCAAGGAGAAACTATGCATATCCAGAACCCCAAGTAGTAAGAAAGAATTTCAGAAGTGTAAAATGCAAATTATAGTGAATTGTTGCGAAAAAAAAAAAAACCAAACCAAAAAACAGCAAGAAAGCCAACAAAACCAGAGCTGCAATCAAAGATCAGAAATGAATGTGTTAGCTCAAGTCCATTTGAAAAGTGCTGAAATTCCACAATTCAGTGCTTGTTGATAGCTCTTTTTATGGCAAAGTGTGATAAAACAGGTAACCTTAGATTTTCTAGATTCAGTGCATGCCTTCCACTCTGATTGCCACTTAGAAACAAATGCAAACTCCCTGTAACTCAGTGACTGACTCGCAGGAACTGGAGTCAGAATATACAAGAATTCATGGATGGTGGACATTTCTAGAAGGTTCAAACATTTTCTGCATCTGATAAATGTAAATTATTTGCAAAATTTTATTAGTAAGGAAGAGGCACAAAATATGCAGCTATATGAACCTTTCAGATGTGCTTATAAATTTCACATTTGTTCACAGGTCTCTCCATTAAAGTGTCACTTTTTAATCTCTCAGGCAGGGTCCAAGTGTGAAAATCTAACCAGCTCATCATGACATATGGACTAAATTCACCAGTATTCACACTTTACTGCACAAAATCATGTATAGACTCAACCAGACTGTAATAAATCTGTCCTGAGAACTGCAATACATTTCAGTATTCTTCCAATTAGCTATACACTCTCCTGTATCACTTTTAAGTATCATTCTCATTTATATCAGACAGAATGTGATCTTGCTGGAGACCTTGTTCCTTATTAAAATTGAAATTTTTTGTATTTTCACATCTACATTTCCAGTATTGCAATTATCTGCTTAAGGCCAACATTAAATATTAATTTCAAATTACTGTTTAAAAGAAATTCTATAAAAATTCAATTATGACATGAAAATTTGAACACAAAGGTAAGGATAATTATGTTCTTCAAAAGCAGTATTTAGTGAGAAGTGCCTTTATTTGAGCAAATAGTATTCCCAAATATTACTGGGGTTGCAGTCAGTTCATAACAATTCACCTCTGCTGATCCTTCCTCCTCACACTCTTACCCTGCTCTGCCGTGGGGTCCCTCCCATGGGAGACAGTCCTCCACGAACTTCTCCAAAGTGAGTCCTTCCTGCGGGCTGCAGTTCTTCACGAACTGCTCCAGCGTGGGTCCCTTCCATGGGGCGCAGTCTTTCAGGAACAGACTGCTCCAGCGTGGGGCATCCATGGGTCATAGTTCCTGCCAGAAAACCTGCTCCTGCATGTGCTCCTCTCTATGGGTTGCAGCTCGTGCCAGGAGCCTGCTCCAGTGTGGGGTCTCTGTGGGCTGCAGGGCACATTCACCTGCTCTGGTGTGGCGTCCTGCATGGGCTGCAGGCTGGAAATCCGCTCTGACATGGTCCTCCGGGAAGACGACCTGCTTTACCGTGGTCTTCTCCATGTAGGAGAAATCTCTGTTCCAGTCCATTGGGGATCTCCTCCCCCTCCTCCTTCTCTGACCTTGGTGTCTGCAGGGATGTTTCTCTCACATGTTCTCACTCCTCTCTCACAGTTGCTGCACGGTGGTTTTTTACAATTTCTTAAATATGTTATCACAGAGTTGCCAGCAGCATCGCTGATGGGCTCAGCTTTGGCCAACAGTGGATCTGTTTTGGAGCCAGCTGGGACTGGCTCTGTCCGACATGGGGGCAGCCCCTGATCTCTTCTCACAGAGGCCACCCTTGCTGCCCTTCCTTGCCACCAAGGAAATAAACCAAATACAATTTTTTTAAGGGTTATAACCAATATCATAATGATTTTTCCTAAATAGAGGGTTAAACAGTTTATTTTCACTATTTACCCTCTCTTTCCATGAGAACATGTCTTTCCCTTAATGAATGACTAGCAAACAAGCTTTTTTATGACACTTTGTAGCAGTCACTTAAAATGTGGTTGCCATTATCATAATTTCAAGCTACTTAGCATGTAACAGGAGCACAGTAAATCCTAACTCCTTTGTAATCTCTTAGAAATAGTAATCTTTGCTTTAACTAGGTATTTTCTCATGACCTATGACAAATTAAGTCCCCAAAGTCTTGAACAGAATGAATATTTGTTGTTAGGAAAAAATGGAAAGTTCATATACAGCAGCTGTTTTACTTGTTATTACTAGACTTATAACCTCTTATTATCTGAAAGGGAAGCTTTAGTCATGACAAATATATCCACGTCCATAATATCTTTAAAGAAAACACAGACATTCCTGGAATTTAACTTAGAAAAGTGGTCTTCAACTCACAACAGGTTTTATTGTATTAAAATTTATTCCAGTGTGCTGATTTTGGCTGGAGTAAAGTTAATTTTCTTCATAGCAGCTAGTATGGGGCCGTGTTTTGGATTTGTGACCAAAACAGCATTGATAACCCAGGGATGTTTTCGTTGCTGCTGAGCAGTGCTCACACAGAGCCAAGGGCTTTTCTGCTTCTCCCCCCACCCCACCAGCGAGCAGGCTGGGGGGGCACAAGCAGTTCAGAGGGGACACAGCCGGGACAGCTGAGCCCAACTGACCCAAGGGATATCCCAGACCATAGGGCGTCATGATCAGCAGATAAAGCTGGGGGAAGAAGAAGGAAGGGGGGACGTTCGGAGTGATGGCGTTTGTCTTCCCGTCACCGTTAGGCGTGCTGGAGCCCTGCTTTCCTGGAGATGGCTGAACACCTGCCTGCCCAGGGGAAGTGGGGAATGAATTCCTTGTTTTGCTTTGCTTGCGTGCGTGGCTTTTGCTTTCCCTATTAAACTGTCTTTATCTCAGCCCACGAGTTTTCTCACTTTTACTCTTCTGATTCTCTCCCCCTTCCCACTGCAGGGGAAAGTGAGAGAGCTGCTGTGCAGTGCTTTAGTTGCTGGCTGGGGTTAAACGACAACATCCAGTCATGTATCTCTTAGTGTCCAAATCAAGGTTGAAAATAAATGAATCTGGCAGCTTAATAAAGACTATATTCAAGAAACAGAAAAGAGTTGTATCTGTGCATGTAAAAATCTGTGTTTGAATAAATACCCAAAGACAGAGGGGAGTGCAGTACTGACAGTTAAAGTTATACAGAAGTTAAACAGAAGTTAGTAACCAAAAATAATGACATTATCTAGAAAAGCATGAGTCAACCAAAAGAATATCAAGAATGAAAATTATTTTGAGGGAGTTAGTTATCTTCTTAATGTTTAGACTTTCAGTTGATGCTTCAAAGCTTTCTTTAAAATCACCATGGTTGAAACATTAATATTTTTAAATAAAGCTTGAAGCAAATGGCATCAGGATTCATAAGTTAAAAGTCTCTAGAAAAGCACAAAACTACAAAATTCTGAAACTATAATAGAAGAGATTAAAGAGTCTGCTCATTTTGCCACTCAGTCTTTTATTTATTTCGTCATCTTTTAAACCTTAAATTAGCTTCTGCATACATGGCATATGGTCTTAACTTGAGAAAGCCCACTCTCAGACTTAGCAGCCAAGTATTTTTGCATTTAGAATTTCCTAGACAGACAGTTCTCACTTAAGTGTTTGCCCAACAGACATTAAGGTTGTGATTCTTCTGACATGGATGAGCAAGGATCCTCTAGAAAGAAGTAGACAGGAGCAAGGAAAGTATAATGGTGGAAAAGGCAAAAACCTGGAACCCATCCACTTGTTTTCAAGAGCATGCAGATGCTTTATTAAAATGTATTTCTTCTGACAAAACAGGGAAATGTGTGAGATTTTATGAATTTTTACTGACTTTTTTGTCTCTTCCTGTAGCAGTCTATCTAGGAACTGTTCCTTACCTCTGTGAATTATAAAACTGCAACCTAGTCTTCTCTTAGGTCGAGGCCTTAACATACATTCAAATCAGGTAGAACAATCAAGCAGTGGTAATGAAAAAAGGAAAAAAAACCCAAAAGGCTTAAGGCCTCCCCATATGCATGCATTTGAAATACTGAGATAATTTCTTAGCTAGAATAAAGACTCAGGGCCCTGAACAGATATTTTTTCTTCTTTTTTTCCCCTTTTCATTTAATATGCCTTAACAATACTAGAAAGGAATACATGTTGCTGTATAAGGCTGAGCATAAAGAAATTGATGTATTTGTGGGTGAATAATATAGCTACAATTGTTCTTACCATCTTTATTCTGCAGAAGAATAGACTGGTTCAATGTTTAATGGTTGCTACTGAAAAGTTAGCAAGCATATTAGTTTGAGGTCTCTCTGGAAATCCAGAGAAATTTAATAGAAAGAACTATGATTCTTGAGACTGCTTTTTTTCAGCCAGTCAACATCACAAGGTGTTTTGGCAATTATGTTAACTTCAGTTCTTCTGTCACAACTCTAAATGGCAAATGAAATAATGAATTTCTGCACCTTTCCCTGCCATCTTGTCCTTTTTCCTTCCTTGTGGTAGCTCTTCTGTCATATGCTGATCCCTGGGACTGGAAGAGTACAGGCCTAGTCTCTAAAGTGATTGTTTCCCCATCTAATCTCCCAAGATTAAATTCCATTCCCTAGCTCGGTTGAAGAGCATTTAGATGCAGACTACCCTACTGGTAATCATTTAAAGCCAGCACCATCAGGACTGTAGGTGTTCCCACACCTCAGAATATTCTGCTGGGGTTCACTTCTGAAGTTCTGGAAGAAGGAAGCGATAACTCTTAGTCTGTGTGCATTGACATATGGCTATGCACCTGGCACATGGCACAGACACCTGAGTCTCCATTTTATGTTCTACAGATCAAAATAAAAACATTAAATGTAAACTTTTGAAGGAATAGCAGTATAACCTTATAATAGATGAATGATTGATAGATGGGAAAATGTTCATACAATTTATTGATCCTCATATCAATAGTTTTATACTAAATGGTTCACTAAACCTGTATTCAGGCAATAAAACACCTTTGCTTTTTATACGATAGATATGTATTATATGGAAAATTTCCATGTTTAAAAAAAATACTGTCATGAATACAAAGACAAGGCATGAGATGTTAGGAAGTGTCAATAACTGAGGTTGGCTATGAACATTTAATTTAGCATCCTAGAGCAAAGCGTTACAGTAAGGCTTCTAAGTATATAATCGCAAAACTTTTTTTTTCCCTAAAAGTCCACTATCATCCCCCTCACAGTAAGCTCTTTAGTTAGATTCTATTCAAAAATCATGCTTTTCTTTTCATTCTTCAAACTACCATATTCACAGTTCACCATTTCATTCCAGCTTTGAAGTATTATTCATTTCCTCCATGGAAACTATGGATTCATAGGCAATTAGCAGAGAATAAATTGTTTTATGCTCAAAGCCTTGTTTATGAGAAAAAAGAAAACGTACCTTATATATAAAGTCAATAATGTATTGTTAGTATAATTAGCATCTTAACAGTCTAATCCAAGAATCATTATTGGTCAACTTGTAATTGCAGAAAGTGAAAGAATACATCTATGAGATTTCAGTAATAATAACACCACAATTAAATTTGTTAAACATACACTTTTAATTTTTTCTTCTTCTTTTCCTGATGTTATGCTTTCCTTTCCCCTTCTCTGAGCCCTAAAGTCAGTGGCTTTATCTAGGTAGTGGCCATGGGGGAGCATTAAGGCAAGTTGTTATTTCTCAAGCCCTCTGTTATTGTACCAGGACTGTATTTCTCTGTACTACATTGTTACATGAGAATTGTAAAACCATGGCGTTACCGTACAAAGTTAAACAAAAGTAAATCAAATTAGCCATAGAAATTAGAAAAATTGCTGTTACAGCTAACCTTCATTCCTGAGATCTTGAAAAATGATTACAAAGCTTATGGCTTGCTACTAGCAAAACCTATACCATATTACAGGGCTATGTGAAGACAGTGTGTCTCACAAAACAGATTGCTAACTGTTAATGACTTGGTACCCTGGCTTTAATACTGAAGAAACCTAGCCTTCTAATGTGCTTCCATACCCTCCCATCCTCCGTAACCAAAGTTTAACAGACTTTTCAAAACTTCTTCTTGCCATGTCCTTAAGACCCACGCTTTCATTTTTGCATCTGGAGACCTGGGGTTGGCATTTAAGTCCAAGCTGCTGTAAGGCACCAGCTAGGCATACTAAAAAGCCAGCACACTGCTAGTCCCTCAGGTGGCAAGTTGCTAGAATGGTTCTTACTTGTTAACGCTTGATGCAAAAGTGAGACTTTAACATAGCAATGTTGCTACTTTAATGTAGCAAATTACATGTGCTTCAAAATTTACTTCTCCGTGTTTGTAGAATACCAGGAAAAACAGCAGAATAGGTGTCTGGCTTAGGTCACAGCTTTGTGAGGAACATACAACTCTGTGTTGCTGCTAACCTGTGCATCCTGCCTCCAGCTTTATGTCCCCCTGTTTCCCTTCTGCTCACAGAGATACTGTGCTCACAGTGACATTCACCAGGTTGAACAACAGTTAGGGAGATGAAGAAGTTCACTGGGCTGAAAATTAATAATTTTTATTTTTAATTTCTTTTTGATGTGTTAGTTTTCAGCTATGTTCCTTGGCCAAGAGGAACACGGGACTGCATGAGTGCTAGTACCACTGCAGGATCAGTAGGTGAAATATCCTTTCACTAGACATAGATGATTTACATTAAATTTGGAACATTATACTTTGTTCCCAAGAGCAGTGTGATACTTCATAACAACAATAATAAGTTAATTACAGTCAAATAAAAAGGATAGATTTCCTTGTACCTGTGCATATTGCACTTAGTAAAATGTGTGGCTTCTGGAAAACAAGAGTTGAAAGCCTTTTACTTGGTAATGTACTTAATTGGTACTGCTGACTTGACAGTGAGCTGTTAATTTTGTCAACCAAGCAGATCCTTCAGTGTTAAATGTTGTCTTAATCCCAACCCTCCCTGTATCCGCACGTCCATAATGAAATTACTTAAGACAATTGCTGCTTGCAAAAAAGATCAATCTTGATAACACAAATCTTGTCAAAGAGCAGAAGGAGGACATCATGAAATTTGGCGGTTTTTTTCCCCTCAACTTCAATCATATAATCCTGTAAGGAAATATTACTTGCTTAAAGTGTGGAAACAAAATATCTAATTCATATTCCATTTACATTTTGAGATGCAACCAGCCTTGTTCTTCTATGTAGTAAGGACAGAAATTTTAGACAAATCTTTTGATGACATTTTGCTACCACTATCTGTCTTTTACCATAAAGACTTAAGTGAGCTATGCAAATGATATGTGCTAGTCAGTATAGCCATGAATTTTCATTCACAGCGAAAATGAATTAAGGACTTCCCACTCATCCCAAACTGATATTTTCTTTCCCTGGCTCCTTCAGTTCTTGCTTTAGTAAGAGATGTGAAAGTGACCATAATGGCTAGGGCAGTTCCCTACAAACTAAAGTACCTGCTCTGTCACATTTCATACTGAACTGAACTCAGTCCAGAAGGATTTGATGAGTATGTCTACCAGGTCAAACCCTCTAGATAATAAAGTACACTATAGATGTCACTGCAGTCATGTCAGAATTGCAACAAAGCATCAGGGAAGGTCATCCAGCTCAACTTCAGGTATCTGAGTGTAGATATATTAGCAAATCTAGTCACCCTTGATTCCCTGTGGAGAGCAACAGCCACTTCAAGGATATGCTTCATCTAGCCTATTGTAAGCATTCATTTTAAGGTGAGATGAATCACATTTGAAGAACACTTGCTTCTTTTCACTGATAGTAAAGGGTATTAAAAGTGACGGCATCAGATATAGATGTCAACACGGAGTTGGCTGAATTCCAGATCAGGTCACCTCTGAGCTCCTGTAGGAATCTCTTGACTCCAGGGACCCTGGTGGTACAATATAAGATACAATATTTAGGTCCTTCCTGACATTGGGTTGTACATGGGAGAAAGTAGATGCTATTGCTTTCTGAGATGAAAAAACAACAGACTGCTAGACTGATCTTGAGATAGTAGGATTTAGGTAGGAACTATCTCTGAAGTTATAATGAACTAAAAAGAAATGTTGATCTTATAAAAACAAAATTTTTCATTTCTTTCTCTCTAGTAATGTTCATGTAAAGGCATGTATTCTCACTGAAACTTTTGAACTTTGGGGGTTTTGGGGGGGAACTTTTTCAATCAACTCCAAAACAATAGTTATATTTCTAAAGCTAATTGCTGCTTCTAGTAAGCCTAATAGCTGTCAGACCAGATCAGACATCTGTTTTTCAACAAAATCATGTAATCACAGAATTATGTTTTATCTTCAGTTCTCTCCATACTCTCTAATTTGTGAGCTACTCCTTGATATGTAAATACATATATGTAAGTCCTACAGCTACTCATATGTAAGTAATATAAACTGTTGATTGAAAATTTTGTATTTGGCGTCTATGAAGAACTGATGATACAGTACAAACAAACAATCATGCTGTCTTATTTTTTTCACATATGTTAAATCATTTACATATGTACATTTCAAAAATAATGGAACTAGAAAAGTAAATTAGACTACCACCTTAGAATATCATAGTTCATATCCAAGATAGATATAACTACTGGAAGAGTACCAAACTATTTCACAGCTAAAATCTTCTGAAATGTAGGCATAAGGAATACACATTTTTCATTATTTCAGCAGAAATAAATGTCTGTTATCCAGAAAAAAAATTCTGTGTATTTTGTCTTATTGTGTTGTACACAAAGATACCAGAATAACCAAACTGCTAATTAGTTTTAGAAAATTATTAAAGATCTCAAGAAAGTGGGTCACTTATTAAGAGGAATGCTTGTCCTCCTATTGGTAATTTATTAAGATAGTTTCAGCTACATATTTTAAGAGAGAGAAAAACCAATTTTCCACAGTTCCCCATGGGTTCAACTACAAGAAGATACTGTTTTTCACTTACCTGGTTTCCAGAGACAAAAAAAAGTCTTTGCTAAATCTTGTCTGTCATAAATTGTTGAGTTCAAATACACACTGAAATAAACTATATCACTCAGTAAATGTAAGATCCTTCTAGTGTTTAAGCTTTTGAGAAACAGATTTCTACTGTGATAAATTCATTAAGAGTTATTAGCAATGTCTATAATATATTCAGTTCCAGGAAATCTATGCAGTAAGTTTTATTCAAATATTAGATATCTCTACCGTTAGGCACAAAACTGATGTTCTAGACACACATCCTAAGGAAAAATATACATATATTGGTAGGACAGTAGCAGTCTAATCATAATCACTAGAGCTATAAATACACTAGAATTAGAATATTTCAGTGTTATGAAGAGGCATTCAAAATTTATATTAGAAAATTTCAGATTTGTTCACTGAAACTGGCTCTTGTAAAATAGCAGAACAGTGTAAAGAAATAATCGGTGAAAGATCATATACCATACAGTACAAAGTAATAATGACATGGTTATTTTCACATCAGAACCATGGGTGAAATGTAAATTTCTATCTATCTATCTGATTTAGACGGAAAGAAATCTTTCCTCAAAATGGACTTAGTAGTACTCGAACCACCTTTCCCTCCAAGGAACAGCTCACCAATATTTCCCAAAAAGAGTTCCATTTATAATCCTAAAAGAAAGCAAAAGCAAAGCCAACCAACATACTGACTTTTCATACGCTTCAGCTAAAATGCATTTTTAATGTCAACTGACTTGTGTCATGTTTTTCTGTAGTCATGATGCTGATCAGATAAACAAATTAATCAGTAAAATTATTGTATTTGCTGATACAGAATATTTGTCCTAAAGATTTTTAGTTTTCCCAAACAATAAATCCTACCTTCTAGGTATGGATACATGCCTTGTATTTAAATCATTACAATGTATACATACAATATCAGCAGAGTAGTCATAATTTATATAGCAATGAATAGTCCTCTCACTCTAAAGGTTTTTTATATATGGTGCACATAGATTGTGAACCTGCTTTGGCCCTGCTTTTAATAAAGGGTATGAAGCACTTGGTCTCCAGACATCCTTTCCAATTTATGTTTCTCATTTTATGATACATATATAGAGAGAGAGAGATAAATCATGTCTAACAGGCTTCACTGGATGTCATATATATATATATATATGCATTTGTGTGTGCATGTGTGTATTTATATATGTGGAAAATTAATGATGATGTATTCAAAAGTCAAATGTCTTATTAACTATTAATGTTTTAATCTGTTGGGTTTTTTAAGGTAAAGATGTTGAGTCACGGAATTACATAAACAATTAAGTTGATTTGGATATCTGAAAACTATTGAGTCTAGTCTGCTGCTCAAAGCAAAGCTAACCTCAAAGTTAGAACTGGTTGCTCAAAGCCTTATCCATACAAGTTTTAAAATATTTAAAGATGAAGATTTCACAGCCTTTCTGGGCAATCGGGTTTACTGTTTAACAAATCTTATTGTGAAGGAATTTTTCCCTATGGACAATCAGCATCCTTCTTCTTGCAACTTTACTGTAACCTTTTGCTCTTGTACTTTCATCATAACCCGCTGAGAATGAACCTCTTTTTTTCCATCTCAATGAACCACTTTTATTTAGTGCAACATTACAATTAGATCCAAACTTGATTTTCTCCTCTGCAGGCTAAACAAACTTCAGCAGTATCTCAGTATCCCCTCGTAAGTCATATATTCCAGCTGTCAGATGTCTTTGTGGTCCTTCACAGAAATCTCTTCAGTTTTTGAAAATTACTTGGGGGAAGGGAGAAGGGAGAAGCGGCCACAGTAGTCTAGTTGTGGCCTCATGTATCCTCAGCAAGGGGGAGTAACTGCTTCCCTTCATCTATTGCCTTTGCTCTTGTTCATGCAGTATGCAGTCCACCACCTTCCCCAGAAGGGCACACCACTGACTGACATTAAACTTGTCTACCAGGACTACAGGTACATATATCAAATGTGACAAAATTGATAGCTATGAATTCTTCTACTTCCACAGAGGGAAAAGAAGTCCTAAATATTTGGTTGCCTTAAAGAAAAAGAGCATTGTCAGTTTAGGGAAAGTTTAAAGAACTTGTCAAGGTACAATGTACACAAAATGTAACAATCCAAGCCCAGTTATTTATTGAATTTGACTTGATACTAAGAAATCTTTCTTCAATGGAAAAGTATGATTAAGATATGCAAGAGTAGTGGGTTAACCTCGACCAGCAGCCAGATGCCCACCCAGCTGGTCTCTCACTCCCCCTTCTCAACAGGGTAGGTAGATAATAAATAAGATAAAGCTCATGGGTTGAGATAAAGACAGGGACATCCTGTACCAATTACTGTCACAGGCAAAACAGATTTGACTTGGGGAAGATTAATCTAATTTATTGCCAATTAAAAGAGAGCTGGGTACTATGAAACAAAGACAAAAATATTAAACCAACATTTTTCCCCCACTGTTTTCCAGACTCAACCTCATTCCTTCATTTCTGACCCCTCTGCCTCCTCTCCCCTCCAGCAGCGCAGCAGGTCGGAGAGTGGAGGTTGAAGTCAGCCCATTACAGATCCTCTTTGCTGCTCCTTTCCGAGGAATCTTGGCTCCAGTGCCTGGAGCACCTCCTTCTTCTCTGACCTTGGTGTTTGCAGGGTTTTCTCTCGCACTTTTTTTTTCTCGTTGTTCTTTCTGCCATGCAGTGTTTTGTCCTTTTGTGAAATCCGTGTTGAGTGGTGTCCTGTGCTGAGTCCATTGCAGAGCCAGCTGGAACTGGCTGTGTCCGACACGGAGCAGCCCCTGCCCTCTTCTCACAGAGGCCACCATACAGCCTCCTGATACCAAAACGTGGCAACACAAACCCAATACAATTACATCAATCTTACAAAATTTGTAAAGAAACTAGCGGGATAATATACCTTCTCTGTAGAAAAACACAAAATAATATTGTCATTTATTAGTGTCACTTGCCTCTAGCCCTTGAGCTCAGTCTTCTCTCAGTCTCTGCCTAGGCTGCAAAGGAAATTGCAGCAAAATCTAGTATAGCTTTTGTATATCCTCACCTTCCATTTAATACATCTGTTTTATCCAACTCAGCTCCTCTGGGAAACTGACTCACAGTGACTGATTGAAGGACAAACTGAATCTATGCAACACCGGGCACACACAAAAGATCTGCTGGTTGATTGAAAAACATAACTGTGCTGGTGTAACTTTAGATGTCAGATTCATCACTTTACAGATGACAACATGAAAGTGACCAAAAATACCATGACATTCCCACTGTTTCTTTGCTTAGAAGACAAAAAATAAGGTAGTATTTGTATTCACATACAATTGGAAAGGTGGCTTCAAAGTAGAGCTTACTACAAAGCCTGACATTTCTGTAATTTCACTGGAAGAGTAACTGAAGTTGTTTAAAAATTGTAGAGGAAATTGTTGATAACCCAGATGTTTCTGAAAATATACTCACAGAGATTTCATGTTGTCCAGAAAGCAATTATAAATAAAAAAATTTAGGAATTTAAGGAGCTTATATTAGGTTTTTATTAAAATTTCGACAAGATACCTACATTGTGCTCAGATCAAAACTTGGAGTTTAACTTTTACTTCAAATGTTTTTTAAATTTCTAAAGCCCAAGATCTGAACCCTCTCTTTCCTGGCCTGAAGTTTTGAAATATAGAGGTTTACAAATAAGCACAGAAGCGCCAACTTGTGTTCAGCACTCTGCGCTATTTATGTGGACTAGCATAATGCTACTCTATTTCACAGTCCCTTGTTACTAGGTTACTTTTTTCACTAATTCTGCTGTAGCTGACCTGGGACAACACAGTTCTCAGCTCCTGTAGTACTGGTTGACCAGTTCATAAGCTCTGAATTCACTGTTCAAGCACTAAAGGTAAGCCCCTGAAGAGTTCTAAATGATGTGTTATTAAAAAGCTGAAAGTTAGTGATAATTTGCTTATCTATGGCTATGCAAAGCTCCGATAATTACTGATTTCTCATAAAAGCTATCCGAAAGCTTTTTTAGACGCCCCTTCTGTCCTGCTGCTCCTCAGCCCCTTCATCTTACTGGCTTGATAATCGCTGACTCTCTGAACCCAGCAGTTCACTGGCACAGCAGCAGATGAAAGACTGGAAGTGCAGTCCATGCAAATACCATTTTCTTTGTAACATACACTAAGAGCATTTGCTTCCAGCATATGGAATGGCTTTGCCGAGTCTTTAATTTCGTTGTTTGCATACAGAAATCTGAGCTACAAATGTACATAGAAAGTATGTTTCAGCTCAGCTAGCCATCTAAAAGTTAAATAGCTGCTTAGAGCTAGAAATGTAGCCTCCATATACAGTTACTCAAGAGAAAGACACAACTCCCAGAAGGTAATTCATCCCATCTCGGTTGTGTGCCTGAGATAGGGGGGATGAATTGTCTGTGGCAGTATCTATTTCTCTCCATTGACTAAAAGGGGAGGGAGAAGAGGTGTAGACAAATAGTTTTGCCTAGATGCCCATTTTTCAGGCAGCTAGAGTTAGGTGAGAAGAATTCCACGTGGAGTGCCCATCTCTCCTATGTCAATAGGCCAGTGTTCCTCTCTCAGTTGCATATGCAGAAATAAAAATATTGCTTTCACCATGCAGAAATGTAAAAAACCCAGCTTCACGCCACACTAATACCCACACAGGCTTTTAGCAGCTTGTCAGAAAGTAATTCTCAGCCCCCAAGGCCCTTAAACATCTCTCTGGTGCAAATCCATTGCCCAGACCTATGTGCTTGGCTCTCTACACCTCTTCAAAAAAATGTTAACACAGAAGGAGAGTTTCAATACCCTTTCCTTCTATCTCTTCAGCTCATGATTGAACTGCATTAATGACAAAAAAAGATTTATCTCCTAGATAGAAGATTTATTAGGCAGGCTAAGTACAGATTTTTAATTACAAGATAGAAAAAGGGGACAAGAAAAAACAGAAAATAGGAACAGGTTGGGAAACTTAGAATACATGCTTATCAGTGAGGAGCAAATAACTTTCAAATACTATGCAAGTTTTCTTGCACCTTTAAAATGAAAGCAAATAGAACTTGGCTTTTGTGCAATGTGCTGTCGAACTATATCCACAAGTAAAAAGAGTGTGAGTACTGCCAAGAAAAAAATGTGGGACTGCTTTTATCAAAGTTTATTTCAGGCTTCCCACTAACCCATCAAAGCCCACACCTTAGTATATTTTGCCTAGAATAAAGTAAATTTCTTTTTTTAATTTATCAGCCTGTCAGGGTTCAAGGAGTGTCTGAACAACACTTTTGGTCATATGGTTTATTTTTAGGTAGTCCTGCAAGGAGCAGGGAGTTGGACTTGATGGTCCTTATGGGTCCCTTCCAACTTGAGATATTCAATGGCGCTATGATTCCATATCTCAGAGATTTAATGAGATCCTTCAATGTTCCAGTGGAATAACATGAATTACTTCACATTAGTCTGTACAAGGACTTATTTCAAAAAAACATGCTAGAAATTAGAAAGAGACTTTGCACATATGTGAAAACAAGACAAAGACTAGAAGCCTTCCTGGTGTTATGCGTTTCTTGGACAATAAACTACTTGTGTGGTATAATAATAAAGGACTCCCTGTAAAGCTTTTAAAGATCCTGTATGACGCTGCCTTAGAGACAAATTATGAACTTTATGTATTACAAAAACAATTGGTGAATATGCTTTCTAAAATCATCAAGAAATACTTGCAGCCTTAAGGCAGCTGTGAAATATTTGACAATGTTAAGGTGGTCAATATTCTCAAAGTGGAGAAAAAAACAATATTATTAAGTCCTTTGAACAAAAATGGTATAGAAAGAAAAGAAATAGTGTTTGTCCCAACCGTGTGTTAAGGTTTTAATGAAGCACAGAAACCTACAACATCTGCAAATGTATTGTCCTGACTGCAGCATATAATCTCTCTTCTGTCATTTGCCAGTGCAATTAAAAAGTAGTAACATGAGATGGAGTGGACAATAATTTTTAAAAAGGCATATGTCCTAGCATACATGGTATGAGCTTATCTTAGCATATGAGGTATACTTCAGCAGAAACAAATTGTGCCTAAATTGATGCCCGTTGAAAACATCAAACCACAGAAAGCAGCTGCAACAGGTCAAAAGATCCCACACTTACATCTAATGCATGTAACACAAACTGCAAATTAGGCCAACTACAATCACTTTTCCTGATGTTGCTTTGATGATTACAGGATGCTGCACAGAAAACAGCTATAAACTATTTTTCAAGTTCCATTTAAAACATGTATATATTCACAGGAATTCTGAGAATAGAACATACATTACATATGTACACTCTGCTAAAGGCAGAAGAATATGTAGGATTTATGAAAAGGCAGTACCTGTTTCTATGGCTTGGGAGACCTCTGTTGGACATCTTTATCTTCTACAGCAACAGCTAGCAGAGTCCCCACTGCCGTAGGACACCCAAGCTGGTGAAGCTTTTTTCTCTCAGATAGCTGAGGAATGCTGCTGGAGGAGATGCAGCTCTGCAGTCTGTGGTACAGAAACATGACCGCATGCATGTGCAGGGGCACAGGGCAGTAAAAGGGGTAGAGGCAGGACACCAAAGTCTGTCTGTACAGAGCGAATTCCTTTGATCAAATGCCAGCCGACCTTTTTTTTCCTTGGATGTTATGGATATGATGAAATAATCCCCCATGGCTCTTCTTCAGCTATCGGGATCTAACAAAATTCAGTACTCAGGGTGTTTGTGGGCACAGAAAAATAAGAGAACACACCAGCCTCAAATATCTGAGTTTTTCTCCTCAGCTTTCTAACCCCAAATATTCTTTACCTTGTTACTTGTGCACTGGGTTCAAGTTGCTCCTTTCCTTGACTAGTTCAGTCCTACAGTTACAGTCTCAATGAACCAATACATTAAATCCTGATACCTTGTAGTCCATTAGTTGAAAAATCTGAAAGTAATGAACTGAGAGATGCCCTAAGACCCTCCCTTGGTTTCAGGAAGACTTTCTTTCTGGACATATTTTTACAACAGATGGGCAAGGAAAATCTAATCTTAGTTTCCTGTGGAATTCTTTCCCATGTTAATATTTCTGTAGCATCTTGTAGGAATACATTCAGGCACACTAATACTCTCAGAAAACACAAACTGAAGTACAAGATTAATAGACTTTTTAAAATTTGTTATTTTATTCCATGAAGAGCTTGAGCAATCAATTCCAGATACCACAACAGATGACAACAGACCAACTCTCCAAAACATCCCCATTCTTACTTCTTTATTCACCTAGTGTGACCTGAAGGAACACATCACTAAATCCAACAGATCTTTGTTACTGAGGATAAATGACTCAAATTTTGTACAAGTTATTCTTTACTCTCTTTGCTGACATGACATAGAGAAGTTGAGTACCTGCAAGTATCTTGCAGATCATGGAAGGGGCCCTGGGAGGTCTCTAGACCAGCCCTCCTGCCAGAAGCAGGGCCACCTCAGGGGTCAGACCAGGCTGCTCACGTCTTGGTCCAGTTGAGGACTGAAACCCTCCCAGAATGGAGATGGCACAGCCTCTCAGGGCAACATGCTCCACTGCTGACTGTCCTCAACAAAATAGGAAAGAAAGAGGGTGGGGGGTTTTCCCCTAATATCCTATAAAATAATAATAATTTGAGAAAACTTTAAAACTGAAGGACTTATCAGTAACTATGCGGTCAGGAACCGTTTCAGGTGAACTTACTGGTGATAAGCCTGGGACAAGAACAGAAGTAATATCAGGATCTAAGGTGTTTGATTTCCAGTTGCAAAAGAGAAAAATAAAAATCCAAAATGAAGGAAACAAAAAGGAATCTGTCTTCTACAGATACCGTCTATTGATACAACAGCTGACTATATTTTTGTCCTTCTGGTTTGAAGCAAAGGCACAAAGGACATTTTAATATTCCCAACTTCTGCTGGAAGTTGATATCTGGTAGGTGCCACAGTCCTGTCTGGTGCCTTAAAGCCTTTCCCAGGATGATTACTAACATGAAATAAATAGGAAAATGCTGCTATGATGAGTTTGAAATTAAACATTGACTTTAATTTTGAAAACCAATGGAGTGTTCACACTTTTCAGAATATTATTTGAAGATAATTAGCCACTAACATTATCTCCAGTCTTTAAAATCTCTTTATTTACAAATATGTATATGTTTAAAATGAATCTAAGCAGCTATTTAACTTATGCAAATATGGATTAATTTCTCAACAGTCTAATACTTATTCATATGCAGATTTGATAACATCTTTTGTGTTTATATATAAAAATTGAGTTAAAAGATATTAATTTATCTTGATTAGTATAATTCCCCTTACATTATCAGTTGGAAACAAATATATTATCTGTGCTATTTTTTTCATTGTTATGCTATGCTTGTGCCATTGTAGTTATAGTAAAAATGTACTTTAATTATCAGCCTCTGTCTTCAGACTGTTAAATTTCATTACATGCATATTATTTAATTGATCTAAATTATTATGCTTGAATTCAGAGTTTTGCTCCATTTTGTTTTTAATTTTGATGAAGTCTTGTTTGACTGACACCGAAGCACAATTATAGAAAAGGAAAATGTGAATATGGGATTATTTTTCTTTCTCAGAGTGGTTTTGTCTAATGCTTAAATGTATTTAAAAGCTACTCTAAACCAAATATTACTTGTGTTTTTCTTTACAAAAGTTACAAAGATATCGTTACAAAATCCATTTTCTTTAAAAATAGCAGAAGTATAATATCAAAGTGAAATAAGAAATTCCATTATAAAGTTTTCTTATAAAGGTTTCTTCTTATAAGCTTTGTTCTTTCACAATGAAGTATAATTCATCTCTCAAATGTATATATATTATGCATTATATTTATACATGTACACGATGATATACATTAACAAGTCTGTTAGTAAGTCAGACAAAATGTCTGTTTATTCCAGTACTTCTTGGACAGTGGCCTGTGATGAATATTTAAAAGAATACCAGAGTGGGGAAATATATAGTGAAATTTCCCCCATTATACCCTCCTAGCTTTTCCAAGCTTGTAGTTTAGGGACCTTCCCAGATGCGTTTTTAATATTTCTTGGAGCTTTTCACCACTGCATTGTCTAATTGTTTCCCGCAGTTATCCACAAAGTTGGCATTAGAAATCTAATGTGGTGCTGAATTATACAGTTTAATGATATGTAGTGTGAAAAGCAGCTTCCTTTTCTCTGTTTTAGAACATCTTCCTTGTAATTTAGTATGATTCCACTTACCTTTCCCCCCTGTAGCAGATTTATGTAGATATCTACCCGTATTCCTACTCATTCATCTTTTCACTGTAGTTTCTACTATTTAAGTTGTTTACTTTAGTACTGAGACTAATTAAATCCATAAATTCTTAGAATTAATAATTGGAGAATTTCACCCCTTTAATTCCTTTAGAACCTTTTAATGAATAAAATACAGAGATGGCAACTTCTTTTTTCAGTTTATAAGGTGTCGTGGTTTAACCCCAGCCAGCAACTAAACACCACGCAGCCGCTCACTCACTCCCCCCCATCCAGTGGGATGGGGGAGAAAATCGGGAAAAAAAGCAAAACCTGTGGGTTGAGATAAGAACGGTTTAATAGAACAGAAAAGAAGAAACTAATAATGATAATGATAACACTAATAAAATGACAACAGTAATAGTGAAAGGATTGGAATGTACAAATGATGCGCAGTGCAATTGCTCACCACCCGCCGACCGACACCCAGCCAGTGCCCGAGCGGCGATTCCCCGCCCCCACTTCCCCGTTCCTATACTGGATGGGACGTCCCATGGTATGGAATACCCCGTTGGCCAGTTTGGGTCAGGTGCCCTGGCTGTGTCCTGTGCCAACTTCTTGTGCCCCTCCAGCTTTCTCGCTGGCTGGGCATGAGAAGCTGAAAAATCCTTGACTTTAGTCTAAACACTACTGAGCAACAACTGAAAACATCAGTGTTATCAACATTCTTCGCACACTGAACTCAAAACATAGCACTGTACCAGCTACTAGGAAGACAGTTAACTCTATCCCAGCTGAAACCAGGACATAAGGTTATTCTCAAAACTTTTCTGCTGACACTTCAGTCTAAGACACTTGCTCTGATTTGTCTTCTATAGAGAATGGCACCACTGTGGGAACTTTCTTAACACCCGAACACTTGTGCAAAGAATTGATTTAGCTTGATGGCGACAGCTTTACCTTCCTGGAAGGTTCCTTTTGCACATGGATCATTGGTTCTGCAGGGGGGTTTCTCATACTTCCTGTTTCTGTTGTGGTTTATTACTGGTTTAAATACCTTTTATAAGTTGTTTCTTCTAAATTTTTTGGCCCACATTTTTGTGGTTTTCCATTATCTTGCCAAAGTTTCCTTATTTCTATCTTGTCAAGGATATCTTCTGATAGATAGTATACATTAAATATGACCTTTTAACAGGTCCTTAAACAGCTTTGCACTACCTGAAAGTATGATGTCCTTTTGAATGTTTCTTTTATCTTCCCTCTAAAAGAAACAAAACAAACAAACAAAAAAACCTCAACCAACCAAACAAAAAGGGATTGTTTGGGTTTTTTTGTATTATACTGATTTTGAAGTTAAGTGTTACTGGAAGAGGTTTTTTTAGGGCAGCTTTTCCTGTAAATGTGACTAGATTATCTTCATTATTACAGAGTGTAACAGTCACTTTTAAACCACAGCCCATGCACTCCTCAGAAATAAATATTTTGCTTTCCTTTTGTTTGTGTGTTTTCTGAATAGTTGCTCCAGAAGGCACTGTGACTAAAAAAATCTGCTTTTTCATTATGATGTTGCTCCAGGCTACCAATAGGTTTCTGAAAGTCAGTGATTTCTGCCCTCCTTACACTGAATCTGCCATAGCTCTTGGTCACAGTGCCTGTTGCACCTTGTATGGACAACAATATGATGTTCAAACCATACATTTTCTAAGTTTTTCTTTTTAATGTTTGACACAGTCCATATTGCAGTTTCAGTACACAGATAATCTATCATTTCTTGATAATTTATTGAGCTCAGCTTTTCATTTATCATATAATTCCACTTCTTCACTCATTCATGTACTTTGCCTTTCATGTAAAGCATATACCACGTCATATGTGTATTTATGGAATATACCTCAAATTGTCTTCCCATGCACTGCCTGCCTTCCACTAGACTTCTGAAATCTCCATTGTATCTACATCTTTGTTAAAAAAAGTTATTCACTCCCCCTGTATCTCAGATGGTTATCGTTTGTATAAAGCATATAGGGTTTTTTTCCTTCATGTAGTTTTATTACGCTTAAAGCAGGATTTGAACCATTGAATATGATCTCATCTGTTTCTGACCAGAATTTTATCTTTTCAGAAGTCTTTGTGTCTTGAGAACTTATAATTTCTGTCTATGTCTTCACTAAATGATTCCTCTGAGCTTGGTTGCCCTTCTGCATTTGTCTGCTTCTCCTCTAGTTTTCTTTCCAAACACTTGACCAAAAACTTCCTGAAGGGATTCCACCTACCTTTTTACAAGACAGATAGTTTTTCAGGCTTCCACTGGCCTTCAGAACACACTGTAAATGTGAATCATCTGCCATTAATTGGCATATTATACTGTAGTATAAGCATATAAATTATGAGGAGCAGAAATATTTTTTCTCATCCTAATGACTGAGAGCTCACTCCTAGAGAATGTATTATTTTATCTACTGTTTATAAAATGAGACTAGGATGACTGTTTCAGAGGCAGATATTTGCACTCTATATTTGTACCTAAAATTAGTTGAGACACTCTCCTCATATCTGAAACACAGCTTTTGTAGAGAAAAACACATTGTCTTTTAATCATGCTGGAAATTGTATGTTGGGTTGTTTCAACAGCTGACCTAAGGTCCACCCTACTTTATCTTTCTTAATTTCTGAATTTAAGCCAGCAATTCCATCTATCAATGAAAGATGAAGGGGTTTTTTGTCTGTTTGGTTTTGTTCTTTTCTAATATGGCAGAGAAAGTGCAAAAAATAAAAGCTTGCCTCTTTCTGTGCAATCCATTGTGCATTTCTCTGATAGTGCTTGCCCTTATATGACTTCATATTGACAGTGTACGTCATCCTGAGTAGACTGCTCTTCTGCAGCGTTTAGTTTAGAAATCGCCTTGAAACTCCAGGCACTGTGAAAAATTTTTGTGGTTCAATTCTTGAATACTATGTGAAGCAAATGGTTTACCATTTATTTCCTCAAGAAATTTCATAAACATTTTCACTATATACTTTAACTAACACATTTCTGACTTCAGATTGCTTGTTTCTGATACACCCTTCTGAAGATAGCCTATTAAAGCCCAATAAGTTATATTTTGAGAAATTTTATATTCCCGGCCTTCTTACTGATGAATTTATTCTTATCCTCAATGTTTGTTTTATATTTTTATGAACACTGTATAAACATCCAATACGATTCCACAGCAAGCAAAAATGGAAAGAGAGATTAATCTGAATAATGTCTTCCACCTTTGTATATATTTTTGGTTTTACAGAGTTGCTCCTAGAACAATCTTTCCAATTAGAAGCAGCTAGATATGACATGATATAATGTATTTCTCCTGAAAAAAAAATCCTTTAATGAGCCTGCCTGTCTTCTATTAACTTTGTTTTGATTTGTAAGAATCTTGTCATCATCAAGAGACGAATAATGGCATTCACGAATATTCTGCCATTTTAGCAGTTAAACTTATAAGAAACTAATCTGTTAACAAGTACAAAAAAATTAATATTTTTTAAGTATTGTAAAGGTAATTAATGAGAGTTTGAACTCACACAATAATGACAAATGTTAAATTCTAGAAATGGGGGCCTTGTTTGTTTCATTTTCAAAAGAAAATGGTAAGATCCTTTCTTTTTCACAGTATTCCAACAATTATTACTCTGCTGACTTCATTTTTCTTTTCCATAATGTCTACCCTATCAGACCCAATCGCTTTTGCTATGGGGAAAAGATGAAGGCAAATAACCTTGGGATGGCCTTCACACAGAATTTCCCTTAAGTTAAAGAAAATCATTCTAAAGCCTATAAATTAACTTCCCTGTGAGAGATGTTATTGAAAGAAGTGATCATTCTTACCTCAGTTAGTTACTAGTGACATATTTTGTATAACGCTGTACCATTTCTAGGGAAATATCTCTGGAAAAAGTATTATTGTCCTAGTAACAGGGCTCACTCATAGAAATCATCAGCATTCCCTGAACATTTTCCATCATTTCTTTTAAAAATGGAAAGAGTGAAATAATAATGTATTTTACTACTTTTATGGCAACAATATTTGCATATTTCCATACTAGTAATATTTAAATGTTACCTAATTCTATTTTATTAGTTGAGATATTTAAAATTGTATTTTCTCATACTTAAGCAATAACAGAATCCTAAAAATTAGATTAATTGTAAAAGATAGCAATATAATAAAATGTTCCATTTATGTTATTAATATACATCACTAGGTTGATTAAAATTGCACCATGACAGTAGAAATGCAATAAGACGAGACATGTATAATGATGTTTTAAAATTCTCCAACTTTCTTTACTGAGACTAAATGAAATGAGAGAAAATATACATATTTAATTAGGTCCTGAGCCTGCTAAGACTTATGCATATTTCTAAGTTTGTGGCAGTAGTTCCATTCTCTGAAATATTTCTGTTGCGAGCAAAATATTAAACACATGTATAAGGTTTGGCAGGATGAAAGATTAGAAACGGGCTTCCTTGACATAGTAAGTCCCAGTTTTTCCTTCTGAAATCATGCAAAAAATGGCTGGTAAATATTAGGAGCACACAATTGGTCCTTTTTTTTCCCCCATCTCCCATAAACTGGATATGATTTAGCAATAGAATGAAGAAAGAAAAAATTAACAGTTTGAGGAAATATACTGAGCAGAAGGCAAAGAGCAAGGTGATTAAGTGAAGACCATAACAGGTACAATAGCTTCACAGGCCCAATAACATAACAACACTTGGATCTTACATTCTTTGTGTAGTAGTTTGTCTGAATATGAGTAAATTTCCTGTTGTTGTAATAACTCCTTCCAATCTGTGAACAGCAATTATTAATGATTCTGGAGATAAGTGTTTTGGGGGGCAGAACTTGTGTGTGTGTGGAGGACAAATTTGATGGGAAGTGTTATTGAAGGAGTCATCCGACTTGAAAGAAAAGCAGCCTTGGGCCCCCTTTATAGTCAAAGGAAGGATGTACTTACTTGTCATGATTTACGTTCAAGAGCCCAGGCTAATTTATCTCCTCATATTGGTGCTTCTGTTCAGCATCTGACACTGGGTGGGATAAATCTGCAACAGAAAGAGGGAAAAAAGAAATCAACATAGTGCTGCTGAAGGAAAAAAACCCTGATGGCCACTGAATGAACACAGCTGCTTCCTAATCTGCAGGAGCTTCTGATTTCAAATCTCTTTTCTCTGTTCAAAGTAATAACTTGGTCTAGCGTAAGTGTTTGGCTGAATGGGAGCCAATGTGTGTGCTATAAAGTGGTAATATTGTAAGAAAATCACCTTTAACTTGAAGTGGTACTAATTGATGCACAGGAGTATGACTTTTCCTTTACTCTCTGATCAGCCCTGAATGCACACGAACACTGCTCAACTTTGTGCACGGGTTCTCATTCTGAGAGGCTTTTAGTGCCTTTAGAAGCTGTTGAAAGTGTAAGCAGAACCAGGTAATTGCTCAACGAACTGTTTTAGAGAGAGGATCTACAGAGCATGAGATAATTTTGGCAGAAAGGTGGCCAGTGGCTATCAAAAGCTTTTCTTCTCCTTTGTCCCAGCTACTTTCTATTCAGTGTGAGGATAGAAAATACCTTCACTATAAATTAATAGGTACAGTCTACCTATAAAGAGTCTATTAGCTCTCAGGACATGTCTATTAGATCAATGTTATATCTCAGTATTAGGATGAATCTTAAAAGACCTCTAGCAAAATAGCTAGTGAAAATCACGGTAATCCAATGTCTACAATATGTGGCAGGAAAATTTTATTTATGGAATATTTCCCTACAATGCTTGAAAATACTAAAGCATATAATTTCCTTGTGAATGTTGTAGTGCTACATGTTTAATTAAAATAACAGCTCCTGGTGACCAGTAAATATGTGAGAATGTGAAGCAAAGGTATGTATATATAAAAACATACAAGTACATACACACATAAATTAGTCTTTAACTTTCATAACTGCAACGAAAAGCCTGAAAATGTAACCTAGTTTCAGCCTGTAGTCTCAAAATCCAAGAGATTAGTAAAAAAATTTCCATTTTATTCACCACTGATTTAAGGACAGCTGCGTCCTGGCAGGCACTACCGTACAGCTTGGAGAAATATAGCGAAAGGTTCTTCTACCCCACTTCAGAAAACAGGCACCAGGAGACCGGTGGCAGTGATGTCTCCTGGGCTGCCCTGGACACCTGGTTTTGCTCTGGTCTATGTTAGTCCCTGGCACACTTCTCCTGACGTTGCCCTCAGCAGCCCAGTTCTTTAAGTCTTTGGCACAGGGAGAAGTAGGAAAGTTATGGCTTTAACTTACTGGGTCCCGACACCCACAACACCTACTTGTTTACCTGTGTCTGAAGGTGGCCCCAGAGAGATCGATTTCTGAGTTACTATGTTTGATAAATGTGTGCCTATATGAAAATAAGAAGTTTGGGCAACTGAAGACAATTTCATTCTGCACTGATATTAAAACCAAAAGCAGACAGCCTTATCTATGCCTCAGAAACTGTTTCAGATCCTTCGTGTGCTTGTACATGACAATGGTCTGTCCTACCCGCAGAGTAGTTGCACAGCTCTGATTCTCACCATGGCAGATTTACTACAAAGAGTAAAATGCATAACTTACACGATGTCTATTGGCCAAATGAAGAAGTGAAATGTTTAATATGATCGGTTTTCTCTGGATAAGCTCTATCTATGCCTTCCACATTTTCAAAGCTTTCTTTTTTATAGGCTGTCTTTATTCTCACTTCTTACATTATTTTAAAACCATTTTGGATACATGGGTAATTTGTTTGCATTTCAGTAGTGCAGCTGCCTTTGTGCACCACAAAGACTTAAACATTGACTTATCATTATTAAGGCCCAACCTAACAATTACCTTTTACGATTTGACAGTAGCAACCACAGGTTTCTTCTGTTATACTAGTAATTAAGGAGGCATCTGTCAGTTCTTTCACAAATGCACTCCTAGCCCATGCTTAAAGATGGGAAGTCCACTCTGCCTAAAAATAAATAGCTTGTCAAATTTGAAACATGTATTTCCATCCTCATCATTTCCATGGAGTTTCTGGTTTGCCTTTTTTAAAAGAAGTTTTTATTTAGTGCTTTTTTTTTTTTAAATTAAGATTTCTTTAATAGAAAGTCTTTTATCATTAAGCTAAATATTTTCTGGACAAAGTATATTTTCTTTTGTGAATGTCACCTTTTGAAAATGCTTTCCTTTATCTACAGAAAATTTAAACAAAAATATATCTTAATTCTCATACAAAATGTAGTCTTTTTGTGTTAAGAGCTCTGGGGTTTTTTGTTTTGTTTTTTTTTTCCAAATTATTTAAAGATATTAGTCCAACAAAATGTCCCTGTAACTGCATGGAGGTTTACCTGGAGCTTGGGGAATACAGCCTCTATGTGATACAATCAAAGGGTTGAAAAACCCAATTTTTGTGTCTCCTTTATTGTCAGCACATTTGGTCTCATACTGACACTCATATTCTAATTATTTATTTAAAAAGTAGTATGTTAAGGGGAAATATCTGCAGCATCGTCAAGCAAAAGGCGTCATTATTGAGAAAACATGCTGATCTTACACTAATAACCACTTTCTTCACAATATTACAGTTTTGACCAGTAGGAAAAGGTATTCATCAGAAAAATTGAGTTCAGCACAGGAAAAGTCCTCAAGGTACTGTTGATAAATAAAGCATTATGCAAAAATTAAAGCTGTGTGGTACTTGCTGCATAATGCCTTGAATCATCTGTTTTTCAGCCATCAGCATTAATTTTAATAGGTTTAATACTTTCACAGTGGTTGTAGAAGTAGTAATTACACTAACAGGGAAATAAAGATTTCTTTTTGTTGTTGTTGTTGCATGTGCTTAATTTTCAGGAAGGAAAAATACGCTAATGTCACAGAAAGTTTTCTCCCCGGGTTTCCATTTAGCATTTCTTCTGCAGTTTTTTGTTTTGTTTATTTTTTCCTCTCAGAAATGTGGTGGATTTCAACACATTGAAAATCAAACAGCTCTCAAAAGCTTATGTAATAATATTGAGATGGTGATTCGTATGTGGAATAAGTGACGTATACATATCAGAAACAGCAGCAGAACCTTAGGAATAAAATATTATCATAAGTCACTACTGAGACTATAGTCTCAGCCATAGCAAAGTAATTCTTGGATTCCACACAAATACAAGGAGACTGTTCAAAGGTAAAACAAACACTTTAGTTTACAGAATAACTCAGTTGTCATAATTTTGGACAGGATTTAAGCAAATCATCTTTTCCAAACTTCAGCTAAAAAAATAGCCCCCCGATGTGGGGCAGGAACACATCCCTGGATGTCGGACACGGTGCAGCAGGCTGAGCCCGCGGTAGAGTCGTTACACATGTAGGGGCTCGGTCCCCAGCTGGGCCCCGGCAGGGCGGGCAGTCAGAGCAAGCACCCAGTTCCCGGGGGTCTATGTGGCACTGGAAGGGCAGGGGTTATCACTGGTGTGTGTGTGCATGTGTGTGCACATGCATGCACGCATATGTGAGTTAAAATAGAAATCTTTGGACAGAAACCACTATGTAGCTGAAAAAAACCATCCTGCTGAGTAATTCCAGGTTATGTATCATTGGACGGTGTGCTGCTGGTCTTGTTGCTGCCCCACCTAAACTCCACCTTGGCAAATAGTGCTGCATTACAGACTCAGAGATTGTGTCAGACACAGCTCTTTGCATCCTGCTCTACAACACCAAGCATTTAACAACATCCACAGTGCTCTCATGAATGGTGAACAAAGGATTTTGCTTATAAGATGCAATTTAGATGCTTAAAAGAAGTAAGACTGCTACAGTATTAGACAGAAGGCTATAAAATCTGAATCTGATTGAAATAGTAATTGGACCATACTGATTTAATTATTGGTCCTGTGGTTGGAGTTATAGATACACTAATTAAAACTGTATTTTCCTGCTTACAACACACCATTCCTCCTTGAACCAGAGACTACTCTTAATGTCTTGAAGATCAGCCAGCTTAGCACATCTGTGCAATTACACTTTTAAAAAGGAGGCAAACATTTTATAGCCTACATCATAAACATATCAATAAGCCTTTCCAAAAACCAGCTAGAACAGAATAACAAGCTTTGAGTTAAAAGCTGAACAAACTTAACATAGCAAATAAAGAATGTATATTATTCACAGAAGTGGAAATAAATGGGAAATGCTTTTGTTCAAGTGCAACTGCTAGCTTCTGATCTGAGGATTTCACAAGCTCTGCACTCAAAGTAGAGTAAGAGCACAGCCCATAAGATCATCTGCAAATATTTTGTTGTAGATACTTCAAGAGATTTGAAAAGCATAAAAGCCAGAGCATGGATATGCTGCTTACAAAGCAAAGTTGAATTAATTAGATACGGTGGAAGCCTACATCTTAACATGTTCTAGGAAAACTTGTAGTCCAAAACACAAATTCAAAGCACTTTCCATTTTAGTTTTTATTCCTCTTTTTCATTCCATTAAGAATAGATGAAAAATAGAGTGGATGGCTTGGATTTCTTCTGAGAGAGAGTATTATAACAGATATGAAGACTGAAGGAACTGAATGCAGGTAGATAGCGTGATAGATGAAAGAAGGATAGACTATTTTCTCAACATGGAATACATTTTAAAGGCTCCTTGTCACATCCTTCTGAAGTATCTCCAGACAAACTTTTACTATCTATGCCTGCTTTTCAAGAAGTGAACTTTGTATTTAAGAACAAAAATTAGTAAACCAGAAATATTCTTTAGGGAAATGGAATTACTTTCTGTTCTTTTGTCTGATCTTCAAGGTCTGATTTATAAGTTTGCATGTTTGTTTAGAAAAGAAGAGGAAAAGCAAAACAAGTCTCTGTCCAATGAGTTAAAATAACCTACTTCCATATAAACGGTTTTCAGTTTTTTGAGACTCAACACCCAATGCAAACATGGTGTACCAAAATACACCAACCATTTTTAATTATGTCCTGAGTTGTGAATGGTTTGGTCCTTTGTAGTAAAGAAAACATTTAAATATAAAGTAAATAAAGACTTCAAACTAAATATGCCTTTGATGATCAGTAATACAAAGAACACTAAACACTGAACTATCAAAATGAAGAATCCATTCTCAACCCTACATAATAGTAAAAAGATTATCAGAGAAAAAAAGAACAATGCTTCCAAATTATTTCGTAGTCAAGCTAAATCCTGAGAATCATTGCCTGCATTATTGTATTTTAAATAGTTCCAGTAACAAAGTGTGGAGCTTTATTTATTTACTTACTGTAACAAGTCAACTGCGTCAAAGACTTACTGCACTCTGAGCATAATTTGCTGTCCTGGTTTCAGCTGGGATAGAGTTAACTGTCTTCCTAGTAGCTGGTACAGTGCTATGTTTTGAGTTCAGAGCAGAGAATGTTGATAACACTGATGTTTTCAGTTGTTGCTCAGTAGTGTTTAGACTAACGTCAAGGATTTTTCAGCTTCTCATGCCCAGCCAGTGAGAAAGCCGGAGGGGCACAAGAAGTTGGCACAGGACACAGCCAGGGCACCTGACCCAAACTGGCCAAAGGGGTATTCCATACCATGGGATGTCCCATCCAGTATAGGAACGGAGAAGTGGGGGGCAGGGATTCGCCGCTCGGGGACTGGCGGGGGTGTCAGTCGGCGGGTGGTGAGCAATTGCACTGTGCATCATTTGTACATTCCAATCCTTTCATTATTGCTGTTGTCATTTTATTAGTGTTATCATTATCATTATTAGTTTCTTCTTTTCTGTTCTATTAAACCATTCTTATCTCAACCCACGGGTTTTGCTTCTTTTCCCGATTTTCTCCCCCATCCCACTGGGTGGGGGGGAGTGAGTGAGCGGCTGCGTGGTGTTTAGTTGCTGGCTGGGGTTAAACCACGACATTTGCTAACTAGTATGAAATAAATCAGATGAGTAAACCAACTCTTAGGGAAAAGGTATGAAATGCCTGTTATGAAGACTTTGAGGAGGGATTTTTAATTTTTGTTTCCCCTAAACTTAAAATCAAAAGCATCTAAGGCGTATCTGTTCAGATGCAATTTAAAGAGAAATTTTCACAAAAGTGTATTCACATGAAAAGTTTGTCAGCTCTTTCTTCTGAATAGTTTCACAATGAATGTGTTGCAAATATTCTGGTAAAGAAATCAAAATTTAAATCAAAGGACCAATCATTATAAAGGTTAAATATAAGAGTGAGCATAGTATGCATTTTTATGTAAAGAGATTATGTAACAATGACCTGACAGAAAAAGTCTATAAAAACTGATGGATTTTGATACTAAGTTGGACATGCCTTTGGAGGAGCAATCCCCCGTGTCCCCAGCACTGCAATAAATGAAGTGCCTGCTTCTTAACTTCACATTGGTGTTAAGGAGTTTTATTCTGGATTTTGGTAACAAATGCAGAACACAAAAATGGTTAACATTCATACAACGCATTCATATATTTTAGTTCTGAAAATATTCTACTTATTTTTACTTATACACATATGTATATTCTGGTTTTGTACAGGAGGCAACCTGTTTTGCAAGTTCACATATAGCACTACTTTACAAACACTAACTAATGTTGGAAAAAAATAACAAATAGGTATTTGTAATCAATCAGCACTGGAAAAGATAAAATAAATAGTCACTGTGGCTTTTAGGATTAATTCATTTATATATAATTCTGACATGCAATCCAGCTTACAATATTTTTTATACACTATTAACAACATAAGAGTTTTTTCCATTTTTTGTGGAATCATAATGTGGTCATCACTTTAGTTGAACACAGCAAAGCTCATACATAAGTAATTATTATGGAAGAGTTAATACAGTCTTCACTGATACACAAACAAATTTGCATAATGATGCACACTATCATGGCTATCTGCTATCAATCAGCTATGTCTCTACACATTCTAACCTACAATGAATATATGATAGGTCACGCTTCTTCCACCACTAATGTATTTTAAGTCACACTATGTTTACCAACTGTCTACACATAGGCAGCTATTGTGAAGTAGCCAATTTGACTCTCTGTACGTATGCAGATTTCTACTGTACCTTGAGCACAAGGGACAGATGATATGTTGTACCTTGCCATATCTTGTCAGAAGTTACCATATCTGTCTTGTCCCATTGCAGAAAGTAGTTCACACATTTTTATGCATTATTAAGATACATGACATACCCAGAGCTGCCTGAAAGGACAATCGGCCTTACTGAAAGGACATCAAGGCCTGAAATGGCAGAACACTCAAACATTTAAATGAGAGAACAGATGAAGCTGGAATAACCTAGCCAATATCCTTTTGGCTTTTCTTAGGAAAGAGAAGCTATTGAAAAACAAACCCCAGCACAGAGCATTCGCTTTGCTGAACCAATCAATTAGAAATTTTCATAGGACAGAGAAGCAAAATCATGTGTGAGCCAGCTGTATAGCTAAGCATGCTGTGTTGAATGCTCAAGAGACAACCAACCTCTCAGAGGAATGTTATACCTGAGGCACCTCTAACAACTGATGAAGATAGGCACCTGAACCACAGAGATGGAAGCGGCCCCTTTTCAGCTCTGCTGTTCCTGATGTGCCTAAGCGCACATTCTTGATATTGTTAAACATTTTCTGCAATGCTCTCAGGTGCCTCTGAATATGACACTGAGCATAAACATAGCTATTGGTGCAACTCAGCACAACACTGCACATCTATAATTTCAGAACTGTGTCAAGTTAAAAAACAAACCATACAGCAACATCTATTCTTCAGCCAAATGAGCAGAGCTAAAGTAAAAATATTTTCATCTGTATTAAATCTATTCTTATAAATCTACACCAGATTATGACATTTGAAAAGCTTAATTTGAAAGCCCTCCAGTATTGCACCGTGAAATTCTTTTTGTAACCATGTTTCTGATCTGCTCTGTAGAGTTCTCACCCTAAAACACAAAGCTGAAATTATGCTGTCACTTACTGGTTTTACACAGGAGTCGTCAATATTTCATTTGGTAATGTAATCTGACAGTCTGACAAAAACACTGAAAAAAGAATGATGTGTATTCAGCTCTTGAGACACTCAGAACCGGTGGAAAAGCAGATACTTTGCAAACTTTTCTAAATGGCAAACCCATTCCGAAGTAACACACTGCAAGCTTGTGTCTTTCATAGTCACTGGAATCTTTTCTACTGACTTCCCATGGCATCACACCAGGCCCAGAGAGGTAACTATAGATTGCCTTATGCTATATGTATAGCTGCACCAAGAATGAGGATGAAAACATCAGACAATATCTGCAGCTGTGGCCAAAAAGACTCCCCTCCTGTTTCTGAAAGGAAAACTAGTGCATTAATCCACTCCTACAACTGTCCTTCATCCGTCACTGAGGTTTGTTTCCAGACTGAACTTAATCTTACATACAGGACTTCTTCCGTAAGGACGTATCACCAACTATATAAGTTTTTATTTAGGTACAGTACAGCTGAGTATATAATCTCTTTGGAAAAGTGACTCTGAAGAGTTCAAAACAATTAGGTCACTTTATGCTTACTGTCAGTGCCATAGTATTAAAAAATAATAAATGAATTAAGACTTTTATGGCAAATTTCTGTTGTTCTAATGGAGATTTAACCAGGCCCTCTACCCTATAAAATAGAAAGAAATGAGGAAACGTGGGCTGCTAACTGTAGAGCTACCATCTTTTGACTTTCCCTAGATCTTTGGAAAGTTTTCCTTCAAAATAATGTTTTACACTACTATTTTATTCATTTCCACTAGGTAAGATGAAGCAATATAAAGATGTAAACTTTATATGTATTAGACCTAAGTGAAGATATTGCACAGTCAGTTTCACTTTCTTAAATCTGGTAATGAAACAAGGGGAGTCAAAAGAATCTCAGTAGACATAATAAGGGGGGATGAAGGATGATGTTTAGTGCTTACATTGCTGAAATTAGCTGAGGCAAAGACAGTCTTTGATAAGAAGAGCTAGTCCCAAGGACCAGCCAATGAGATAAAGACAGCTCCTGATAAGAAGCAGGAGCAGGCCCCAAGAGCCAGCTAAGACTGGTCCTGCGGCTTGGGTGAATACCAAGAAATCACTGAGCCTGCGCAAGAAAAAAGGTTACTAGCGGTGACGAAGAGGAGTCATCTATCTTCATGTCTGCGACCACCAGACGACCACCATAAAGAGGCACTGCGCAAGCGCAGTTGAGAGGAGACTATGGAAATGACCTCTCGGAGCTAATTTTAATATGGAGCAGGGATAGGTCATGCATATGTATAGGTGTATTGTGAATATGTAACACTTGACTGTATAAACTTGAGACAAACTGCCGAGTGCGGCGCGCATGACTTCGGTGGGACTACCCCCCGTGCGGCCCAGCGCTGAATAAACATACCTACTTTACAATCTCACTGATTGTGGAGTCTGTTTTCCGCACGTCAGTAAGGTGATACCTTTGGATTTTTTATATCATTTCGGTCCATACGAATGAATAACTTGTCCATACAAAAAACAGTTCATACATGTGAATAACAACTCTTTTACCTGCTGTGGCATTCCCTCAAAATGCATGAGCTTTTGTGTTGTGTTTCTTTTAAAATAGCTATATTCTAAAGGTGGAAAGTCTTTTCTGGAGAACTTATTCTATCATACTGTGGTGGATTGACCCCGGCTGGCAGCTAAGCTCCAACCCAGCCACTTGGTCATTCACCCCCAGTAGGATTAGGGAGAGAATCAGAAGGGCAATGTGAGGGGAAAAAACAAACAATCAGGCAGCCAAACAAAGACCCTCAAGAGACTCATGGGTCAAGATAATGGCAGATTAATAAGTGAAAGGGGGGGGGGGGAGGAAAACAAAAAAGTGATTCTAAAAGCAATCACTCACCACCAGCAGATGGATGCCCAGTCATTCCCAGAGCAATGGCTACTTTGGAAGAACTTCTCCCTCCCTCCCTTGCCATGTTTTATTGTTTAGCATGACTTTTCAGGAGTATCTGTTTGGTTACTTTCAGTCAACTCTCCCAGCTGTGTTCCCTCCCAACCTTGTTCTCACCCTCAGCCGACTTGCTGTGGGGGCAACATGAGAATCAGAGAAGGCCTTGGTGCTGTGTAAGCACTGCGCAGCAACAGCTAAACCATCCCTGTCTTATCAACACTGTTTTGGTAAGCAAGTTAAACCACAGCGCCATACAGGCTGCTGTGAAGAAATTTAACTTAATCCCAGCCAAACCCAGTACACAGTGTGGTGATGTCCCTGTCCCCATCCCATCACCCATGCCCCCCCCAACCTGACCTGTATTTCCCATAACCTGCTGAAGTGGTAACCATCGGCGGGGGCTGTAATCTGGTAGTGATGGCTTCATTTGGCTCAAAGTGGATTCAGGGGAGACAGGTAACACCACAATAGCCAAGGGCTAATTTGAACAATGCGCCCACCGAACCACAGTGCTGGTCCATGTCCTGCTCAAGCCAAATTCGGAAGAAGCTAACACCTGTAGTTGGTATGTAAATACGACTGTAAGTCAGTTGCCTCACTCCATAACTAGTGGCCAGCCCAGGGCCTGTCGAGTTCTCCTGCACGGCAGTGGGCTGCACGCCAGGATCAACAGATTCTCGGTAAGCGGTTAAGAGCATACTAAACTTTGAAATCCTAACTAAGTGATATAAAGGGTTGCTTGTGCACATATAATCCTTTAGACATAAACTGTTGACCAAGTCTGGGACTAAGTCTGGATCCAGCCACCCCTAAACTCCCCTCTGAGAAGGAGTTTATGACTCAATGGGAGGGCCTCCCTAACAGTTTTGTCTGACCCTGTCCTCTATGCAGTAAATAATCAAGCGTACATTGCCATCCAATCTTGTTAAACCACTGTCACATTTATTATCAAACTTTGTTAAATCACTGTTTTCTATCAATAAACATATTGCTACTTCTCTTTTACAAGTGAAGTGCATCACTCCATCCTTGACACACATACGCACCAAAAGAAAAGAAACAAAACAAAACTCACCCTCCCACCCCCCTGCCACAAAAAAAGAAGTCTTGCTTGAAAATGAGGTTGTAATTTAGTAGAGTCTTAACTCATTTTGTATTTCCACAGCTTTTCCTGAAGAGATAGAACAGAAACTAACAGAAAAGGGAATTATGAAGATCTACTGAAGGCATATCTATTCTGAAGAATATCAATGCACTAAAACATACATATACATATTTGTGCACGTGCCATATGCCTTATTTGGAGTCCAAATGGGCATATCCTTATCTGAATGTAGATATAAATGGAAAATGCAAACAAACGATATTACTTCTTTACATTCATTACCGATTATTTCTGTAGGACACCTTGGACCCTAAATTGTAGGTTATGTCGAGATTTAGAAGATGCAGAAAAACTTCAGATGCCTCATTCTAGTTTTCCAGCTGGACCATCTTTGACTATTTTATAAGGATCTTGTCCAAACTGTAGCAAGCAAGTACTTAACAGTTACCTGTGTCTCTCTTCTCTTAAAAAGATGATAATTCTCATTTTCTGCAGATTTCAACCACAAAAATGTATTTTTTTTTATATAAAGAAGTGGGAATGTGGGTGAGGTCTTGTCCCTTTCTGGTTTGTTCTGCATCATTTTAGAAGTATGTTGACATTTAATTGTAAAACATCTATTTAACAGAAACTTTGTGAAAGCAATAAAAGTAATTGTTTCTGAAAGTAGGAGGCTTGCTCTCACCTCACATATGCTGAGTGAGTAATGATCTCATATAGTCTCATTATAATGTGTAAGAGCAGTAGAAATCCAAGTAGACTGTATGGAAAATCAACTATCTGCCATTGTGTGGCTTCTGGTGCATTGTACTTTCTTACTGCTACCTGTTCTACCTGAATATATGAACCAAATATTAAAAAGAAAGATTGCAATGTTTTATCAGCCCAAACTTGACAACATATAGCTCTTAGGGAAGAAATTATAGAATATAGTGTTGATATTGGTTTGGAGAGTTAATGTCATAACATCTTTCCTAATTTTGATCATGTAGGCAGAGAGTTTGCTTATCTTTTAAGAGACTTCTGACAAGTAACTGAATTTAATGTGCAAAACTTCTATATCTTCAAGAGTTCTTATGATTAGATTTTTTTCTCCACTTGCACTTTAAAATTTGTTGTCTGCTGATTAAGCCCTCCTTTTTCATTCTCGCTTTAACTTTCTTGCTGCAAAAGATCACTTATACAGAACAGGAAATTATACAACACTTTTCAAAGTTGTAAGCTCTTCCTAGATGTTTTGCATCTGGCCATTTTCCCAGTCTTGACACCTACTGTATCTCTATTTCTACATGTTTAAAATGAGAGTAATGATACTTCTCCTGTTATAAAGCACCTTGAGAATTACTGATGTGCATGATACATATCTGTATTTTATTTTCTGTTCATTTCCTAAATATATTTCTAATACACCTTATCCTCAGTCCTTTATTTAGTTGTTTCTCCTCATTAGGGTCTTAGAAGCACTTCTTTTTCCCAAAATTTTATTTTTCTTACACTTTATGTCTGAGTTCTCAAATAAAAAACTACAACAACTATGAAATGAAGATATTTCTCTTTGGTTTTTTATATAAAATTTGTGAGTCTGAACTTGATAATTTTTTCCACAGTTATAAGTGTAGATTTTGTTGCTGTAACACTTTTTGCCTATGTCAAAACAGATCTATATAGCAATCTTTTAGATGGCACTTTATACATTTTCCCACTTGTTCTTTCACTAAAATTTGCTTAACATGTGTTTCAATCTGGAAATACAATTAGAAAAGGTAGAGTGAGTTAGATAACGGTACTTTTTAAAAGGAATAAACAACACTTTAAAATACAAACAAGAAAAGTTCATATTAATATCAAGTTTGTATTTTAACTTGGGGAAACTTCCTAAATTGGAGCTTCTGGACAAAAATAATTTAAACATTTGAATGACCTGACTTCATACATAAAAGGAATAAATCAAGAGAAGAAAATGTTGCTTCAACCCTTCTAAAGACTGATTAACAACTAAGAGGAGGTGATAGCTTAAAGATAAAAAACTAAAACCTGAGAAGTGTGGTATGCTTGCTATTCAAGGACAGTTTAGAAGATGTGTACTCAAGGTAAAGCTTATCTAGTGTAAGACTGCTTGCAATAGAGGATGCTTAAGGAGTGTTTGGATAGTAGTCAAGGCACCAGAAAATGGACATTTCAGAGTCACAAACTTGCTAATTAAGGACAGACATCCTCCCTGAGAAAGGAGGGGTTGGCAAGAGAAACAAAGCCCCTGCTCCCCTCAGTCCACGCATGCTCACAGAAGGACAAAAGGAAGAGGGGTTCCCTTCCCCAAACTTAATGAATATGCAATAATTAGGTGAAACATATGTATTAGATAGGCGTGGTGTTTTAACTGTAGTGTATTAAGTCTGGATGGAAAAACCTCAGTAGGTGTGCTCGATTGGTGGAAATCTTCCACCTTGCACGCTGCGCAGAATAAAGCAATGTCTCCTCTCTAAACATACTTTGTGTGTTTTGGGAGTTACTTTCTGATCAAGTAACAAAAAGATCAAAAATCAGAGTAAAGAATATAGAGTGCAAGCCTAAAACAATAATCTCAATGAAAGAAAAGAAGACACTGCAACTGAAAAAAAGTCAGAGGAGTTTGCACATAAAGTTCAAAGATTAGCAAAAAGTATTTACTCAAATACAAGACTACTCAAAGACCTAATACTTTTCAAAACGCTATTTAGAAGAAAAAAATGCCTTAATTCTTTTCTTTTTATGAATATTTATGTCTATTTTTATTCCAGCAGATCCTTTTTATCTCACATTTGGGGAAAAAAAAAATCTTGTTGAATGACTTTCACAGGTATTTTTTGTCTAAAAGTATAGTATGAAAAAGAAAGAAATTTTTTTTTAGGTAAAACACTGTATTTTTCTGAAGTTAATCTAATTTCATTTATTGGGAGAAATATTTTTTAAAAAGAAAGAAATGAAGTGAACAAACCCAAGATCTTTCTTGGGAGAGGAGAGAATAATGACCAAACATGTTGGCTTAATCACGCACACAGAAATTTCTGGTTACAATTTGTGCTGAACTTCTCACTCAGAATTGCTCAGGGGCATTAAATAGGTTCCCATCACTCTTTTAGGAAGGAAGAGGATGTGAAATGGGTAACCTATTGCAGTCTTTCTTCAAGTTTCATGGGGAAAGAGACTACAAAGAATCAATCACGATGGAGCAGCTATGGTGGGACGTTCTGTTCCTACTTTGCCAATCTGCATGTATTCGCTGTCACAAGCACTAGCTTCCTTCTAAACAGTCTATAACTTTTGCTGGATTTTAAACCCCTAAAGAGATCATTTTGTTCTCGGGAAAGGGCAGTACTACAAAAATCTTTTATTTGAAGGAGGATTTATATATAAAAGGTTCTTTTATTGAATATATAGAGATTCAGAGTATATAAAAAAAGGTTTTCTGGCAGGTGGGTAAAAGCAAGTAGATTTAAAAATCAAATTTAATATAAAGCCCTGTAAGTTCTCAATTGCAGGGTACACTAGCAGCATATAAACTGTGCTAGCAGCATGTGAAGTTTAGGTAATACTTAAGACAGTGTTTTTCAGCTATAGAACTTTTCATAGCTTTTCTGAAACACAGTTGTTACCCTTTGCTACATTGCCACCTCTTAAACAGTAAAAAATATTTGAGTCGTCTCATTCCTGATATGCTGGGAGATCTCCATTTTATGGCATTTGCTGGAAAGTTTTTGAAATCATCCTATTTTCTTGTATCGCAAAATTCCATATAGACTAGCCTGTTTTGTGGTGTTTGATATGCTGTGAAGCTCATCTGTTAAAATAATAAAACCCAAAATATTCCAGGAAGGAATCAGAATAAAGCATTTGAAAACAGGAAGATGAAAACAGGTAACTATTTGGGCTCTGAGTAAATGTTAATATTCGTAGTATAAAGCTGCTTCATGCTCACAGCGCTTTAGAAAACCAGAATAATTATGATCTAATGTAAAGGCATCTTTTTTTTTTTTTTCATGAGAGGAATAATCTTGATCTGCTGGTAGCACAGCTACACCAAACTAAGTGGTGGGTCACAGACAGCTGAACCTGGAGGAGGACAGTAGTGTTGGTCTTTGATGCAGAGTAAGATCAGACCAGCAACTGAGGGCTGCTAGTGACTCCACGTTTCAAATACTCTTCATGAACATTTTCTACTGAGTGGCTCCTGGCTGCTAGTCATGATATTTCTATATATTTAGATGTGTGTATATGTGTCTGAAAATGTTCCTAACATTAAATTATTTAGAAGTTCATAATTTCAGTACAACACCTGGTGATGCTCACCTTGCTCTCCTGTAAAACAGGATACACCCATAGCACAGTATTACTTTTTGGGTGGCTACCTTCATAAATGAGTCTTGAATATTTTCTAGAAGATGCAGTTTCAGACAACATGAAGCTATATGTAAGAAGCAGCAGTAAAATGTTAATAAAATAGTATGTTGTATTGAATTTAAGGAGGAAAAAAAAAGAAAAAAAAGAAACATGAAATTTTAAAAGACTGAACACCTGGTAGCTAGCTGCAAGATTTTCTAGCAGAGCTATGTGCTCCTTAAGTTGAAGTAAAACAGAAGAGAAGATAGACCTACATGCATTAGTTAATCACAGGACAACTGTGGGCCGTAGATAAGATTTAGTTTATTCCTGGCATCGGTTACAGGACAGCAAAAGAAATTTTCATCTGAAGTATTTTGAAGAGAAAAATGAAAGTATTAATGTAATCATACATGACTTTAATGATAAAATTTTATATGGAATACTCATTGTGAGAAATTTTGATCTCTATATTCAGGAAAGACTTCCTCAAACTGAACTGGTGGAAAAAAAGCCTGTGAGGAGACCTTGTTTTGTGAGCAGAGACTAGAAGAGTTTAACATAATTATTGAAACTTAGAGGAAACACAATTTTCTAAATACCTGAGTACTATTTTAAGCATCTAAAAGAGACAAAAAAAGTATTTAAACTAAAAGAAAATGTTGGTAGATGAATAAATTTCTAAGTAACAAGAAATATTAAACTAACATAGAATAATTGTAGATTAATATGGGAATAAACACAGAAACTTATCATTGGACAGCTGAAGTTCTAAGTCTGAAGCAGATTCTATGAAGTGCTGGGTATTTACAAAGTTTAATTAGTTTGAAGTATATATGCAGAATTATATAATATGATCATATGACAAACAGAATGGTTTTCTTGCTGCCCTGCAAAGACCCTTATTGTATGTATTCCTATGAAACAGAATTTTTAGAAGATTTACAATTAAGTTTTTTGATTTTTATCCTACATTGCCTAGAGAGGATTTACTGAAAAGCACTGGAAAATAATTCCTCAGTGTCTGTTCCCTCTTTAAGAAGCCAGTAAGGGAAAAAAGTTGATAAAGTCTAATTTACTTTAAGCAGATGTGTCTTGTCAGGAACACATTAACCCTCTTTATCATTTACAGGATGCTGAAGCACTGTTGAGTCATATCTATTAATTCATAAGTCTGTTATTATAAAAGTAAAACTGTCAGAATAAATGAGAATCGTTTAATGGAAGATCAAAAAACCATCTTTTTTATCTTAAGAAAACTCATTTAACAACAACAACAACAAAAAGTAAAAAAAAGGTGTCCAATAAGTAAATAGTGAATACTTTTAAAAACACAAGCGCTTTACAACATGCTAAAGAAGATTTCTGCCTCAGGTTAAAAAATGATGTGAAAGCAAAAAAAAAAAAAAAGTATATGGATTAGTTACTGTATCATTAAGCAAAAGCTATGTTCTTTTCCAGAGTCTGTAAAACTGATTTTAATTTGGGTAAAAGGCCAAAGAATAGAAAACAGATAAAATAATTTACATTAGACAGTGTTTATATGAATTAATCCTCTCTCTGGGCATGCACATAAATGAAAGAAGAAAATTGATAAAAATCTATTAATTTAACAAGATACTGATTCTTTTATATAAGGCATTTCAAGGAAAGACAGTTCACCCCTCATGATAATGTGTTTGTTGTTTCTTTGCAGCCTTCCAGGTCTACATGCACTCATCACTGACATTTCTGCGATTAACAGCAAATGTTTTTCATAGTAAAAGGCAGTTCAAGTCTCACAAGGCAACTTTTGTAGGCTCTGGGAACTGCATCAAAATATTACCAAGAGTAAATCCAGAAAATCAGGAACAACGAGACTGTGCAACATCATCTTTTTCTACCAAGATGCAGAAGGTATTCATGCTGGATCTGGGCATAGGTGTCAAGGGAAAACAAAGGTGATGAAATAATCAAATACTTGTGATTTCTCCAGCAAAACTGTGGCTGAGATTTTATTATTTCTTCATCATTTGTCATGATGTTTTGTTTAACCTCTCCGGAATCATATTAAGTCCTGATCTTGGTTGCCTTTTCTCTGAACAAGTACATAATTATTAATATGGTGTCACTAGACATAATTTTGCTGTTCAGTTTTATACATCATAAAATAAAAATGTTAACAGGGATAGTAACTAAAGATAAGGTAATAAATCTGATGACCAACTCAGAGGAAATACCTCTTATCAGGGACAGGAAAAAAAGTAAGTGGAGATTGCTAATATTAAATAAATTGAGTAAAACTACAACAGCTTCTTGTAAAATCCAAGGTTAAATCCTACACTCAGTCCTTCTTGGATTGAATAACAAATGCAAAACTTAATCAAAACATCATTAGCTCTAAATAGTCTTATTTTTGGGGATTTTGAAAATAAGACGAGGTAAAATTCAAATCATTCAAAAGACTGATATAGTTATACAAAAAGAAAATCAATCAAACTGTGAACTAGATTTAATGGTTTATTATTTAAGTAATGGAAAATGAGGTGATATTGATAAGATCTGAGTTCTGTCTAAGGCTGATTAGTAATTTCTGGGAAACATAGTAGCAGGGCAACTGGCTAATTTTTTTTTCTTTTTTTTCAGTTTTTCAATATTTTTGCCTGATTTCACTGATGTGTTCTTAAGAGAGTAATCAGTCACTGAATCCCAGCACAATATGGGAATGCAAATTAAAGTGGTCAGTAGGGCAGTTTCCAATTTGCTTTTAAAGACCATACTATTAAGTCTGTCCCTTAGAGCAGAGATTTGTTTTGATAAGAAATTGGCCATCCATGTCTTCGGAAAAAAAAACACAAACCCCAAAACTAGATGTTCCCTTTGAAAACTATGCCATTGGTTACTATCTTCAGTTGATGTTTTACTGCTTTTTTTGTTTGTTTTTCCTTGAATTATTTCAGAGTGGTTTACAGAATTATTTCTATTATTTTCTGTTCTGTATTCTTGCACCTAATATAGGCTCTTTGTCTCTGATATGATAAATGCATATAGTTTTCAGGGTTCAAAAGATCACATATGATGTCGCTAATAGCATGACCAGGAGAAAACAGTGGTACCCAAAAACATAGCAGAGTTGTTCCCCTAGTTAAGATATAAATATTTGATCTGCTATGCTGTGGTAAACCTAAGGTAAATCTGCAAGGTGATGTAGTGGTTATCAAGCTTCTGAGTCTTTGTATCTGGACTTGACTTCTACCTTTTTATTCAACCTTGGTAAAACGTAAACAATAATTGTACTTATCTCCTTAAGAAAACAGAGATGGGTGAGTATCCAAGAAAGAACTGTAGGCATTGTGATATTCAGTTCTGCAGTTCCTGCTATTAATATTCTAGTTTAGGCATAGAATCGCACAACACTTCTATCCTTTCCCTACTGATTATAACAAAGAAAATAAAGCTTCACAGCACTCAGCATAATGAATCTTGTTAAAATGAAAGAGAAAAGCCTGTTTCTGAAAATCTGCTTTCACCATGAATTTAGGTAACCTAGATTTCCCTTGTCGTTGCTGGTCTCCACCAAAGAGTAGGGCTTCATTGTAGTGTAATGGAGCAGATGTGCACATATAGTCCATTAAAGGTGAAAGATAGTTTGAGATCCCTTTCCTTGTCTTCTGAGAAGTCGCAAGTGTGGATGAGAACATGAGTTTTGTTGCAGTATGCAGTTGAAATGTTATGGCTTAAGCCCTCCTAAGTAGGACTCAACAGAAATTGTTTCCTGATGTTCCAGCATCCTATGTGAGCTCTTCAACTACTGCTGAAGTAAAATTTGTTTAAAGATGCACTAGAACAGACTAGGATCTTTCACACTGTCACTTACTAAGTCTGAGATGGCAGGCTGTAATTAATAGATGAAGGCAAGTAAGAAATGACTTCTTAACATCTCCCTGCTGAACTGATTCACCTTTACTAAGTGATAATGCGATCAAGGGTGAAAAGTTCTGGTACAAGACAGAACATGGATAAATGTTTCCCAGGCCAACAGAAACAAATGATTAACATAGATGAGTTACAGGCATGACTGCAAGAATGGCAGGTGTTTTGGGTTTGTGTGGTGCAGGTTTTGGTGGTGGGTGAGGGTCCGCAGGGCCGGCTCCTGTGCGAAGCTTCTGGAAGCTTCCCCGGCCCCAAGCCGGACCCGCCGCTGGCCCAGGCCGAGCCCCTCAGCGACGGCGGTAGCGCCGCTGGGAGAGCGGAGTGAAGAGGGGAAACCTGCGGAGAGTCGGGGATTGGGATGGGAGAGGAACCCCTCTGCGGGTACCGAGGTCAGGGAGGAAGGAGGGGAGGAGGAGCGGGGCAGGAGGGGATGCCCCCGCAGCCCGCGGTGAGGCGGCAGGCTGTGTGTCCCCAGCCATGGAGGGGAGCGGGGGAGCGGAGGCCCCCAAGATGGCCGCCACTCCATGGAAAGCCCGCGCTGGAGCAGGCTGGGACTGAAGGACTGCAGCCCGCGGAAAGGACCCACGCCAGGGGAGTTTGTGAGGAACTGCAGCCCGCGGGAAGGACTCACCTTGGAGAAGTCGGTGGAGGAAGAGTGTGCGGAGTCCTCCTCCCCCTGAGGAGGAAGGAGCGGCAGAGACAAGGTGTGGCGAGCTGACCCCAGCCCCCATTGCCGGGGGGAGGAGGGAGAGAGAACTGGGAGTGGGGCTGAGCCGGGCGGGAGGGAGGGCTGGGGGAAGGAGTTCTAAGATCTGGGTTTACCTCTCAGTATCCTTATTTTGATTTGTTCGATAGTAAATGAAATTGATTTTGTTTCTTCCCCAAGTTGAGCCTGTCTTTTGCCTGTGACCACAATCCCCGTCTTTGTGTCGACCCATGAGCGTTCCTTTATATTTTGTCCTCCTCATCTCACTGGGGCCGGGGGGAAGGAGTGAGCGAGCGGCTTCGTGGTACATTGCTGCCGGCTGGGCTGAAACCATGACAGCAGGATAGCTGGTGCCAGGCCCGAGGCTGAGGTCAGGGAAAAGGGGGAAGACCCCAATAGGACAAACAAGGTACTGCTGCACCCTGATTAACAGCGAAGAGCTTGTTTTAAGTGGAAACTTCATGCAATAAAATTTATGTTTTCATAACCATAAAAATCATGCTATGATTTTAATAACCATAGTAAATGTATCTAAAAGAAGACAAAGACTTTGAAAAATTTCATTCTAACATTTGCTTGCAAGTTTAACCGTACTCACATGAACCTGGTTGCAGGCTGACTCTGAACATAATGTTATTCTGGTTGAGATGCAAGTTTCATAAGTGAACATTGAATGGTAAGTTTCCTAGTGGGAGTTACTGAAAAAACATAAAAGGGCTTATTTTTATGTGCAGATAGACTTTGGGCTACAAGACAGAACAGGCAAAATAAGTCCAGTTGATTTATTCAATGCCTTTATTCGCCACTGGACTATATGGCTTTCACCTTTGTTTGAAAGTACCTGCTAGAAGCATTCAGGCCCTGTAATATCTAGGGATTTCTGAACACAGATGGTTTTCCTGAGATGTGCACCCCAAATACTCATTTTGCATTTACAGAGTGAGCCACATTCATCAGACTGACAGCCTCATAGAAATTCCGTACTTGTCTTTGGTTTGTTTTTTGTTTTGCGGTTGGTTGGTTTGTGGTGGTTTTTTTGTTTTGTGTTTTTTTGTTTTCTTAGTACAATGATGAAACAAACATCATTGTATAATTTAAAAAAACATAGTAGAAGGCTCTAACTGAATTTGTCACATTTTCCATAAGTTACTTGAGAAACATGGGAAGGTAATCTGGTCTTGCAGTTTAATGCATGAGAAAGGGAGGCAAATGTAAATAAGATATATGTCTCAAAGGGAGCAATTAGATAAAGCAGACATAGTGTTATTCTAATCCTATAAGGGACACTATGTGTCCTTATCTGAGTCCATGCTGACTGCCAATGACTAACACACAGCTCCCTGCGGCAGAAAAACAAATTTGCCATTTCTTGCTATCTTGCTCCAAGAATAAATTTTACTGACTTGTTTTTTCTTTTTCTTGAATGATATATAAAATTTTAGTTTGCTCTGTATTAATTTTTCAAAGAACTGTAACTGAAATAAGAAAGTTAAAAGCTCAATACAAAACAGTATTTAACAGAAATTTCAGTGATATAGCACACAAACTTAGTGAAAAATATTTACAAAGGAAATGAAGAAACTGTATTTTTCTACCATTTGTGACTTTGGAATCAATCCCAAATACACTCTCAACACTGAGAGATCCTTTTCGGTCCTCCTAAACATGGAAACAGGAGAATTTATAAATGCAGACTGCTTAATGCATATTACAAAAAATCGCTAAACCTGGCTCCTTGGTAATTACCCAAGGAAGTAGAAACAACAAGAAAAGGAAAACAAACAATCCGCATGTTGTGCTCCTACCTTTATTCATATTCAGGAAAGGTAAACAAAGAGGGGGTTAAAAAAAAATAGTAATAAGCATATATCTTGTCAAATTCCTCTCTCCCATAACTATCAGACTTATGTAAACCATAAACAATACATTGTAACTGATATGGCAAATGCAGGAACACTTCCATGACAGTTTTGAATTGTGGGTTTACAGAAATCAATGTGAGAGTTTCAATTGATTTCCATGAAGCCAGGATTCATAGGGCCACAGAAACATTGGTAGAAAGAGAGCGCTGGAGGTCACCAAGTCCAGCCTTTTGTCTGAAGTGGGACTGTTAGAATTCTTACAGTGTGCTACAGAGATAAAGTGTAGTCAGAAAAAGGTATGAGTGATGTCATTAGTGTCTATGGACATACAGGTTATAAACACACATACCTTACACAAAATGTCAGCATACTACTGGTAGGAATTATGGGATTATCATCTAAAACCTCCTGACCCATTTTACAGCCTTGTTTCAGATTTTAAAAAAATTCTTATTTTACTATCTTTTGGAATAAAAAAGCAAAACTAAACTATTTATGATAGTCATTTGCTGTAACTGAAATGTAAGGGAACGGTTTCCATTGATGATTGCTACTGGCAAACAAATATTAGAGGTAGTTTTTCAAAAGAATGTAAACATTTGCCAATATTGAAAGTTTATTAGAGTTCCAAAGTTTCTAAATTAAGAGAATGAATTCAAAAAATAATTTTGAATGGAACATTATTACATAAAAAGTAATTGAAACAAACATGCAAAAAGAAGTAATGAGATGTGTAATTATGTTTGTGAACTACACTCAAATTTGGTGCAAAGTTTTAGCTTTTATTCATGACCTGATATTTTAAGTTGGAAATCAGGAGAGCCTAAGAATCTCTATTCTTGTCCATTTTCTCTCTTTCATATGCATTTGTTTGCATAATATAGAAGAGCAGCAGGGCAGAGTAATTACAGCAATCAGTCTCTGAACACATTAATCTGCTCTAAACTGCAGGGAGTAAATGATGCAGAAAGAATTCCAGCAGAGAAATATTTCTTTTGTTTGTGGCAAATCTCATACCAAGTTTAAATCATGCAAGGGCAACTTGTAATTTATTTCATGGTTGCCTAGCTATCAGCAATTAAAATACCTGGTAAAAATGTTTGATTTGAAGAGGCTTATAAAGCATTTAGTTTATGTTAGCTAATGAACATATTATTATAAACAATAACAAGACTCCTCTTTGTTTACTTGTATGGAGAATAATTCTTGTTAATCACTATACTCTTCCAATACACTATAACTAAAGGTTTCCAATAGCAAATAAGATTTTATTTCTCCTTTCCTTTCATTCCTTTCATTCTTGTTCTTATTTTGATTTTTACCCTCATTTCTTCCAGGTACTCTCCATAAAAACTTCAAGTCACCAAGAGCAGAGCTACGTTCATTTGGAAAAAAAATCATCAAAACCCACCTACATAGAGATGAAATAATGTACCGCTTTCAGATCCAGTTGATGGAATTTCACTGAATTTTCAGTGAAAAAGGGTAAGTGTGGAATTTTTTTAAAATTCCCTTTTCTTCTTTTAAATTTTTTTTTTTAATTTGAATTGATTTTCATTAAACCTGCAAAAACGAGATCACAGGAGGAAAAATGTGTTATATCCAACTTAAAGATATATGAAGTGCCATAAAATTTTTCATTTCATGCCAAACCAAATGACTTTTCAATGTCACTAGTTCTCTCACTCGATAACAAAGAAAGAGTAAAATTTTCTGCAATGTTCAACTCTCTGCACTCTTAAAATATCTTCCCTGTCTTTGTATTTGCAGTGAATATGTTGTCCCATTATTGTGAGGGATTTTGTGGTATTCATTTTTCTAGAAAAAAGACAGTATATTGTTTTTAGCTATTCAAGTCATAACCCAACAGAGCATTGGGTACAGAGTTTTGATGAGTCAGTGCTGATATTCTGAGCATGGATGCAAAAAGGACATACTGTGTGCCTAACCTGGGAGAGAGCAATGCTCCCCCCCCATCATTAAAGCCATATAATCATGTTTCTAATGAAGGAGTAGACCACTGAATGAAACAATAGAATATAGTAAAAGAACATTTATGTTAATACTGCCTTATTGGCCTTTGAATGTGCCCTGTGTTTTCTAGCTATTTCAGAAATCTGAAAATGCTCACTCTGAGCTAGTTATACATACATCTCATGTGGAGAGTTACATAGCTTCTAATAAATGGTTTATAGTAAGTAGCTTAAAGGAGGTTGAGTGCTGTGTGTTCTCTCCTAACAAATCTGAATTTTCATACTTACTTTATTTTAATTTGTGTTTTATTAGGGTTTTGTTCTCAGTATTAAGGACTTACATAAAGTATTGTTATGTTTATCATTGTTTTGGAACAATCACTTGATTTCATCCTCCCTCCCAAAGTAAATTGAAACAAACAGAATAGGCAACATGCTAACAAAGAAAGACTGTCACATTAAACTGAGGTGTCATTTTGATAAAACAGCTGATTTCCTAAACAAAGGAATACTAGTAGTACTATCTAGACTTTACTAAACCATTTGATTCAGTACTGAATGTTAGACCAGAAAGCTTTAGGATTTGCATAAGAATTATAATGTATAAAATGAACGAAGAATTCAAAAAAGGGAAAGATAAGGCTGGAGAAAGGTTGCTAGTAGAGTTCCTAAAACAAATATAAGCCTTGGAAAACTTGTAAACAATTCTTAATGACCACAACACTAAAAAGTAACATAATATCACTATATTTGCTGCTGTCACAAATTTAAAGGAAGCATTGTCACTGCAGAATAATACCAGAATACAAAAAAGGGAAAATAGTATGATTGTATTGAGGATAGATCATATAAATGAGAATACTTTTAACAGCAGAAAAAGCAAAAAATAGTGCTAAATCCAGGGATTCTTAATTTAGAAACAACAGAAGACAAATTTGTAAGTATATTAGTTAATACTATATATACAATTTAAAACTAGCATGATTCATCAGCAGCCAAGAAAATAATGAATAGATGACATATCAGGCATGGTACTTTCAGTAGTGAGTGCAAGGCATTAGTAATACATCATCTGTACTATTACTCACAGTTCTATCACTCATCTTTAATAAAAATCAACGTGAATGCAGAATACAGATCTAGAAGACCTGCTTTCTCAGACGGCAAAAAAGGGACCATGCAGGAATTTGTTTGCTATATATACATCTATATATCCAGTGGGGTAAATGTGGGAGAAGGAGATTTGAACACACAAAATATATTTGTGTTAGAACTTAGGGAATAAAACCTTTTTAACTGGAAGGATAGTTGGGCACTAGAATAGACTGCCTAAGAAAATTCTGTCTCTAGCATTAGAGGGTTTTAAGAAGAGACTGGCAAAAATCTGTCAAGAATTATTTGGGACACCTGATCTTGTTTTTGGGAAGGGAAGTGGAGAAGATGACATGTCTAGGTCCCTCTTTGGATTCTCTGAAAAACTTACTTTGAACAGGGTATCTTTTTTTTCCTAACTCTTCTGTCAACTGTCTGAACAAAAAAAAAAAAGTTCCAGCTTGTTATAACTTGGGTTTGTTCACTGTTTATTGGAGTGGTCCTCCAAAACCACTAAAAGTTTCTACTTCATCAAAACCTCCAAGAGTGAAGAAGGCAGACCACATGCCTCTATAACAGCTTGGTTCATGATCTGCATCCTTCACTATCATTCCCTTACTGTAGATCACTCTGCTATGATACAAGACAGTGGGTCTAATGCCACTCAAACCTTTCACATCGTAGTGTACAAACTGTGTCATTATCAGGATTATGCTTCATCTATCCTCTTTGGTTAATCTAAATTCTGCTGTAATGTGAGGGTGGTGATGAGGACAGTGGGAGTAACTGCCTGGAGTTCTTTGAGTCCCAAAATTACACAACACTTGATAAAAACCTTGTTGCCACAGGTCGTATTAAATGTGACCTTACTGAAGAGTCATGACTGAAAGACGAAGGTATTTGCTACATTGACAACTGGATGGAGGAGTCTTAAAAATAATCAAACCTAGCCTATGAGCTTTGCTATTTGCAATCTTGGCGTATAAATAACTTTATTAATAATGTTATGAATATAGTTCTGAATTTTTAATTCTATGCACCTATGCATACACTGTTATATGAAATGAAGAGAAACACAAAAATTCTCATCTAAATGAAACTTCATAGAATGAATAAGGTGGCTCTATATAGGACAAAATGATGCGATGAGGATAGTTGCAGATGTTTTTCATACAGAAAACTCAAACGTACTCAGAAATATGTTGTTACTGACTTTATAAGACCGGAAACTTTGGTTACTATTAAAACCATTGTTCAAAGCGGCTGTCAGACTCAAAATCCTGCATGCTTCCCTGATAGAAATTCTTACACACCATTGCCTATGTCACCAACACTTGCTATACCAGCATGTGTCACATGGGCTGATAGTTCAGTCAGCTGTCTGGAAGTCACCGGCTCAGCCTTGCGAACAACACGGGTGACAGACCACCCACCAGAACTTAATTGTCAGAGCTCCTTGGTAAAGCAGTGAGCGGAGAGCAAGCATCAGACCCATGCTTCAGTTGTAAGACCAAACTCATACTGATGAACCGAAGGGGAAATAGCATAAGAGATGCCACACAAAATGCTCAAGGAAAGTCTTCAGCTCTGTCAAGAACTATGTTCAAGGGCAGTTTGATAAAATGGTTGGTTTATCAAATTGCTATTAATGTAAAGCATCATCCAAAGGCATTAAGATCAAAACATCAGCAACTATAACTGTTTAACACACAATTAAACAACAAAACTTAGACAGTGCTGTAAGAAAGAGGCACTGGGCAGGGAAAGTGGAAATCTTAAACAAAAGTGGAATCTTAAACAAACTGTATAACAATGTTTATATTTTAGCCTGCAACAGTTTATGGCCTTAAGATCAGGAATGCTGCATCATTTTATCCTGAAAGTAGTAATAGGCTGTTAACTGAATAAAAATAATTGGATCTCAAGCACAAACATTTCAAGAGTGCATTAAACCATCTGTTTGCCATCTCTGAGGAAGTATTAAATAAAATTCTACATTTCCCACACAGAGCAGCTGGTAGCAACAACCAGATATACTAGAATGTTTTACATCTCCTGTGTGTATGTTTTGGGAGGTGGCATCATGAACTTAAAACATACTTGCTAAAATACTGAGAGATGAATGCGCTGTGAAAACTGACCTTTTACAGTTTACCCACAAGGTACCTTAATATTCTCAGGAATGATATAGTGACACAGAATGTCTGTAGATACCTATATATATTTTCCTCATAGAATTAAAATAGTACTAATAAAAATGAAGACCATTGACTCACATGTCATTTGTATAATACATAGTTGTACTCCCGCACTTTTTGTAGTTCAGTAATAAGTGCTGAAAATCAGTCTTCAGCTTTTTGCGTGTGCAGAAATGTATGAAGTTTAAAATTAGGATATACACTAGTAGAAGTAGTGCACTGAAGTCTACATCTTCTTTTGGGAAGTATTTTCACTGCAAGATGAACATACTTCGTAGCAAAGACTTGCTATTTTCATCGCTTTTGGATTCTTCCTTTCAAGTGGAAGGACAGATTAGATGGATTCTGCCCCCATCCTCCCCATACCCCACCCCCACCCCCTGGAAAAAAAAGTAAGATGGAACTGTGTAAAGCTGCAAAAAGCAATTGCAGCTGGAAAAGAAATGTAAGAATTAATTAGTAATTGAAGAAAGTGAACAGAGCTCTGACTTAGAAGAAGATAAAAAAAAAAGGATCTCATATTAGAGAAGAGTGGCCCTTGCAATCTTTGAGAACACCAGGAAAATGAAAGTTGAGTTCTGAAGATTTTAAATATGTATGTGCTGGCTACACAGTGACCTTTAAACTGAACTTTACAGGTACAAGTTTTAAGGTACTGCACTCACAGCTGTCCTTTGTATAGGAGATTCCTATTCACATTTTGAAGAGTGGGGATGTAGTCTCTCACAGGCAAATGAAATTTAGCTTGCAATATGAATGTCCACTGGAAAGCCCATGGACTGGCCCGGGCAGAATTACAATTTCCATCCTATTTCCCAAAAGAACAGACAGGAAAAAGTATTTCAGCTGCAGACCAAAGAATAAAGTTTTCTAGTGCTTTGTTCTTTCAGCCATAAAAAACTGTCCACAGCAGTATATGCTTCAAGCTGAGATACTCTGGAGGTTTTTTTCTGTTGTTCTTCATTGGCTTTTCCCCGTAAGTAAAAATACACTTAAGCACATAATGCCTTCTGATTTCCAAACACCTTTTAGAAGAAAAATTTCTAATGTTTAGTAACCATGATAGAACATGGTAAACTGCAAAAAGTAAAATAAAAGCACCAAATGAACAAACCTGAAAAGGAGACACATTTTTTTTTGAGAGTCATGATTTCCTTGCATAGCTGGGAGAAACATGGAGTATTTTAATCCATAGTTGTGCTTAGCAAGACTTGTTTGTTGTGGCTGAAAGCAGTTATTCATCTATGCATGATGGAACAGGAATCAGGTTTAGAGGAAAATGGCCTAGCAAAATGTTTTGCAGATGGGAAACAACACTAAGCCCAGCTTCAGACTGGGTTTCTGCTGTGTATTTCATTTTCCCACCATTCAAATTTTTGGGAGTTTGGGGATTAAAGGTAAAAGACTCTCTTAGGCATAGTTATGCTTCATCTCTACCATGTGGTTAATTTCTTAATTGGAGAGCTACCACAATAATACAGTCTTATAAAACTGTTTTAGATATCGGCCAATGTACTTGTGGACAATTTCTATTTTCACTTAGTTTGGATTCACAGCATTACCAAGGGGCAACCTTTCAAACCAGTGTGGATAGGAAAGATGAGAAAGAAGCCAGTTTGCCTTCACGTAAAGGAATCTTCCCCTTTACAGTGATTATAAAGCATATGTCACACTTGGACTAGTTGTACATACTTCTTAAAAACAATACTGCTTAGCATGGGAACCACATAAAACCTCTGAAGAAATTACCGATTACTGTTTGTTCCTTTTCAGGGAACTACGGCAAACAGCAGGAATGCTGAGCGTTTCACTTCATGCCTTTTAGTAAACTCAATTCAGAGTGCAGAATTGCTTCCTGGGAGCATACTGGCTGGGGGTGAGAACAATGAGAGACCTGAGAGGTGTAAAATATGGCCTATATTTAAGGATTGGAGTAAATGAATTAGCTACACTACTGAATGCCTCAGATCTACCTCATGAATTACTGCTTTAATGGGAAACAGTCATGCATATCCCCTAAGTTATACTAGGCTTGATGGAGGAGTAGAGTAGCATAACAAGTAATAATTAATTTATAGATTTATTATGACACGTGGTGGAGACTCATCATCTTCACACAGTTAAGTATTAACCACTATGTCCCTATACAAATTATAACATTAAATAATTATTTCCTGTTAACTTACTATTTCTTTCTTGAGGGCACTGTGTGCACATGTAAGTTTGATCTCAGCATTGGGATACAATCATATTATTTCTAATCTTAATTACAGTAATGGTGAGGATAACTAATGGAACTGACATCTGTCCTGTTCTAAACAGACCCCACTTGATGGACAGATGAGCACAGAAATGGCTTTTTATTAGTTACAGGAAGTAAAAAATAAACTGTATTCATAGTCTGAACATTTTAAAATTTTCTTTCTGCCTTTCTTAATTCTTGAAAGACAGGTCTGTTTGACACTGTGCAGTCTTTGTTTCTTTAACAGGCAAAAATGACTGCAGACAGAAATTCACAGTAATACGGTTCCAGATATAATCTCTGACATTAAAAAGTGCTAACAATAATGGGGGTCCTAAATACCAGAATTCCTAGTGAGTTGTTTGCTCCTTACATGGATACAAAATTAAATGCAAGATTAGCTTGCTAATTAGGAGCAGCTATTTGCATCTACCGATCTGTACTGCTGTGTTCATTTTTGTATTTGCTACAGAGTTTAGTAGGAACCTTTACAACATTTTAAAGAGATTTAGCTCTGCATTTGTGACCTGACCCTATTTCAGGACTGAAGTGTGCTTGTAAAAGAGCAATCAAAAGAGAGGTGGTCTCAGGCTAAGTGACATCTGTGGTCATTTGGAAACCCAAACTACTAGGTAACCATATCTGCTCCATTTTTCAACTTCAGGTCCAAAAATTCACTGGTAATTAATCTGTTTTCTATGAGAAAATACTGCAGTGCCACAAAATACCTCGATATTAACAGACTCTTCATTTCCATATATATCTATCTTTACCAATCAGACTCACATTTCAGCTTCGTTGAGTACATAGGGCTGAGAGAGGATTTTAAAAAGAAATGCACGTGATGTGGTTAGTAGATTTAAGGAATGTTGGCTTTCTCCTCAAACTACCTTCAGATCTGGACAAATGAAAGAATTACTCTGGGCACCAGGATGCACTGACCAACAGAACAGAGATGGTTTCTCCTCCTGCTGTACAGGAGGAAAAGCCAGGCTGGCTGCTGCCAAGGACAGGCATTATGTGTGTGGAGTGATGGAAAAATAGCAACAGCAATCTTGTTTTCCAGGGCTTCTCTTGTTGTAATCTTTTTTGTTATTTATACTGCTGAGAAACTTGAACCAGCTCTGAAAGTCTTGAGTCCTACCTGTCAAACCAGAGCCTAAAAATGATGTTCCCGGGAAGGCAAAGGCCATAATACTGCTTCATTATCCTGCAATAGGGTTCAACATGTTTCTGAATGTTGCATGTCATTGTTATGACATACATTTATTTTACATTTATGTGGTGCATAGTTGTTGTTAAATTAGGAATGTTTTACCTCCTTATGGCCATCACAATAACCAGTCACGAGTCTCATGTAAAATCACATATCAAATGAAAATAAAGCCAAAGCCAGTGTTCTAGCTTGCAATCCAACTCACTGAATTGCTTAATCTTAGAAATAAAATTTATTAGATTTAGTGAACAGATCCCATTTTTGGCCAGGAATCACAAAGGCTCAGTGCCAGTTCATTATTCCTATCATTCAATCATAAAAACTGGTATATGATATTAATATGCTATTCACAGATACTGAATGCCAGAAATAATCCTGGTGTTAAATCAGACTTCTTGCATTATGCATGATGTCCTCTGTAATATTATTTTTGTGACTCAGAGAGAAACAAGCAGTATTGCTACTTTGGGAAATAAGTCATAAGCAACAGTATTTGTCTTTTAGGGCCATCTAATGAAATTTCTAAGCTTTGATATAATTAAAGGCAAAGATCTATGTTACTGCAATGTTGAGGCTAAATTTCATGTTGAGAAACAAAATGACCAAAAAAGTACAACAAAATCTCTTTTAAGATCTCCCCTCTAAGGCCACTGATTTTTAAAGCAACAGTAACCAATCTATGCCATGAAGCAAATGTATTTTGCAGAATATATATTTGAAAACACAGATTTTAAGCAATTAAAATGTCATCTGACTCAGGGTTAGTCACTTGGCTAGTGTGATTAAAAATCTGCAGTCAACAACAGAAAAGGGAGCAACATGGCTAGCATGAAATCTAAACTTTGACTCTTCAGTCCAAATGATCTTGTATCACTCAGCTGACCACTAGTAATTGCTACCTGAATCTACAGTGTTATTCTTACATTCTTACATTCCCCTGGCTGGTAGAACCACACTGTGTCTGTTGCTATGTCCCGTAACTCGAGTTTTGTCTTATGCAAGGCCATATTTCTAATACATAAGTGTGAAAACTCATTAGCTTTCTCAGTGGGACTGCAAATGCAGTATTTAAGACCTGTGTTGTTAGTAGTAGCATTTTTAACCAAGGAAAGTATTTTTTATCATTATGGTTATTTGGTTTACCTCACTGTTAGTGCAATCAAAATGAATTTATACATGTCACTATCTGTATATGCATAGGAAGGCTCTGTTTTAGAGTCTTAATTATTTTTTAACTCAAAGCATCAAGGAAATTTCATCTTGGAAAGTCTTTTTATTTGTTTCTCTTTTCCTCCAGAAAGTCTGTATTCATTAAGCAGAAAAAGTTAATAACTAACAGGCACTGGTGCAGAAAAGTGAAAAAAGGACTTCTTCAAATAGCTTTCATGCTCTGAACAAGCTTTCTGTTTCCATTTTTTTTCCTTCCCTCCCTCCCATTTTCAAATCATTGGAAGGATAAAGTTATTTGTGGTGTTATCAAATACCTCCTGCCATACTGACTGTGATGTATTTCCTAACCTTTACTCTGGCTTTGACTGGGTGATCCCAGCCACTTCATCAAGAGAATGGCTCTTCTGCAGCAAAATTAAATTCTGTCATACCCAGTTGTTTGGTTCCACATTGTGATAAACTAATCAAAAAGTTTATGCAGTTTTAATAGAAGTCAGGAAACAGTGAAATTCATGGCATCAAAGGAAATTTAAAATACAAAAAGAACACTGATTATTTGCCAATATGTTGTTTTTTCCCATCACAGCTGTTGACTCGTTCCAACACATTCTTAACATAACCATTGCAGGCATAGATTCTAATGTATTTCTCTATTTTCTTTTGTGACACTAACTGTGCAATGTCATCAGATAAAAGTGTTTCTGGGTAGTTAAAAAGCTGAGTAATAGGCCAATGTGAAAAAAAAAGAAAAAGGATAAAGATGGTCAGATGCTTATTGTGTAAATTCTATATGACTGCAGCAGGATCATTTGACAGTGCCTCATCTAGCTGCAAATGAACCACACTAGACATGCAAAGCCATCATCAGCACTGAAATAAAGAAAAAGGAAAAGGAAAAAGAATATATCATAACTATATTGCCTAAACACTCCTGCTCAACCTTTTTTTTACTGTAATTCTAATTTTTATTATTTATAACATCTTCAAAACCTGGATAAAACTAAACGAAAACATCACAGAATTAGGGCTGGAATGAAAAACACATTAAAAAAAAAAAAAAAGAAAAGAGGAGCTGATAATGTAGAAGATTCCCCACCTGTCTTTTGAAAGAAAGGCATCTCACAAAAGCTCTTTTTGTACCAGTACATTTAGCAACTAAGCATTCCTGAAAACTGTATTCCAACTTCCTTTCAGACAGAACAAAGTCAAGAGTCATCTGGAAACCAGTGTAGTCTTTTATTTCTTCGTCATTTGTGTTTTGTAAGATTTGTAACAGGCAAGTGTATTTCTGTTTACACATAAGCTTAGCAAAAATTCATTTCAAAGCAGCAGTTGTAAGTTACAGTTACTGTCAGTTGCTGGCTGTGTTCATGCTGAAAATCACTTTATTCAATGACTGATATAAGTGAGTGTGACCATGTTTGTTAGTGCCTATACCGTTTGCCATAGCAGAGCACAAATGCTTGCTGAAGTTGAGCCCACTACATTTTCGTCCTGTGAAGGCCTCAAAGTTTGGAGTCAGACAACTGTTTCGACACTATGCTCCAGCTATCTCATGCCTACTAGTGCTTTCCAATAAAATACTCCCACTTACCTTCTGCATACCCAGCAGGCAATGGGTAGTGGTCATGCAACTCCTACGCTGACTTCCAGTGTTTGATCTGAATTTATCCAGAGATTTGAGAAAACTTGTGATGAGGAAGCGGTATATCTCAAGACCATCTACATTTTCTGCCAGGAAAGTAAGCCCTTGGCATTGATATAAGGAATACCTCATATCTCATTCACTCTCAGATAAGTTTGAGTAAAAAGAAGTAAAGCAGCTGGAAGACTATCAAGAAGTAATACTGTGCATGTGGATTGTAGGGAAGGTAGTTGGATGCTACTGAGATAATTGGCAATAGAGGTCAAAATTTCCAGGTATGTATTTGGATATCTAAGTGAAACTGTTGCTGCGTAGTGTTGTGTGAGAAACTTGTTCACCATTCCTCTCTGTGTTGGCCTGCATTTGGCACGTATTGCATAAAGAAACTTTAATGAAAGTCTGCAAAAGCCATTTAGGTGAGAGATTGGAATGTGTTTCCTGCCACAGTCAGCCCCCATGTTCCTCCCCTGAGCTTGAGGATGACTGAGGGCTAGACCTGGATTTGTTGATAAGGGTGTCTCAGCCTTAGGGCTCTGACAGGCAACATTTCAAGGCTGCTACCAGCCAGAGACAATGGTAGTTTCCTACAAGGATCCCATGCAGATTTTTGTAACGGAGAAAGATTTTAAAATCTGTCTTAGGCACTTGATGCAGTAAGAAAAAAACCCCCACATTCAGCTTTTTAAAGTTCAATGGTATTGGCCCCAGTGAAGCTGAAGACAGCCTGGAATATCTCTTGCCTGATGGCAGCATACTGCTAAAGAAAAAAAATATTTCATCAACAGAAATATGAAACCAGGTCTAGGACTTGCAAATACTCACAAGATACCAAATAAATCTGTATTTTGAAAGGCTGGAAGATGAGTTCGCTGAAATGAAGATACTATTATTGGTTTCCCAAATATTACCTTTTAGAGTAGGATGCTACAGAAGGTAAATTTCAACATTAAAACATGTCATGATGTCTTGGAGAAGTATGTAAATTCTCAGGGCTGCAGGGAAGCCTGCAAATGTCTACGAGCAAGCCAGCAGGAAGCACAGGTGGAACAGGCACCTCCATTAGGTCATGGTAAAAGATTAGGACATACAGCTCACCCACTTCCATCACTGAGCACTTTTGTCAATGAAACATTGATTTTCCAGCCATTCCCACCAACATGCAAACAGTGCAACAAGTCAGGAATTAAAACACATGTGTGAAGTCAGGAGAGAAATAGTGTCATATGGATAAAGGTGAAAGTGTCAGCTGTGTCAAGAGAAGCTGAATAGAGTAGTTTTTGGGGACAGGGGAATTGCTCCTTCCAGTCCCACTGGAGCCAGAGTTGCTCGTTGCTCAAGCCAAGGGGGTTTATCCCGCTCCAGTCCCATACAGCCAGGCTGCTGCAATTCCCTCTCCCTAGGTCCTACCAGCAGCGAGGCTGAATGCGTGTTGCCACTAGACACATACACGCACAAAATACAGACAAGGCTGGCTGCGCAAACCAGCACAGAGAGAAATGCTTTTACTGGCACTTTAGGTAGGGCTGGAGACCGACATCCCTGCAAAATGGAGGGGGCAGAGACTGATGGCCCCACGCTGGGCTGAAACAAGGTCCTGGGCCCTGGGCAGGGTGGGGGGAGCCCCACTGTGGGGCTGAGCAGGGACAGTCAGTGCTGTTGGTACCCTCAGGGCCCTGACAAGTACAAAATGGAAGTATTTATTTCTCTGAAGTCTTACATATAAGCTTAAAGGTTATTTGTCCTTTTACTTGACGGGTAGATAATATCAGGAATAATTACTTCTCTCAACTAAATAGAGTAACAATAAATGCTCACAATAAGACCTACAGTACAGTAAGCCAACTCTTAAAATGTACATGCATCACTAAGTTTTATGCTCAACAGATATCATTTAAATAACACCCATATAAAGAGAATATCTATATTACAGCATCCACCGTCAGAAAATAAGATGACTAATCTTGAGTCTGCTACAAAAAGTGAGACTCTAATGTCACTCATTTGACATTAAATGTGATCTACTTTTGGGCTAATAAAGACATTTTCAGTATTAATTAAACTAATCCAACACTATAGATTTCTGCTTGCTCATTACAATAATTTATTCATAAATTGTTCAGTTGTTCCTGTGAGACCCTGGTGGAGAGTTGTACCCAGTAGAGACATTTCTATGAGCACTTCTAAACTGGTCTCCAGCTTCTCTCTGGCTCTGTCCCTTGCTGTCCCTGTTCAGCTTCTTCAAGCAGCCAAAATCTGCAAACATGAGCCTACTCTAGCATTTTCTAAAATGAGTCCATGATCTGTGGGGACACAGACCTTTAATTCTTCACATTTATGTGTTTTCAGTTCAGCATTTCTCTGGCTGTCATACAGTTTATAAGACAGGCTGAGGGAATACTGACATAGAATAAATGATAAAACAGAAATGAAAATAAGCAATAAAGCCAGGGTTTATTAGTAATGTGAAAAGATTTGTTAAAACTGGAAATACCAGCCAGAAAAGAATTTGAGCAGCTATTTTCAAATAATCACTTACAAGAAAAAAATACTCAGAATCTTGTATGAAGTTTACATAAGATAACCATGACCAGCAAGACAACAGGTATGACGGTGAAATCAAAACAGAAAAGTGACATTGCAATAACTTAGATCACCTAACATCAATATTTTTAGGTCAGCTGCCTCTGTGTCTCCCACTCCCATGCCTAACTCGTCATGGGGCAATCACTCCATCTCCCAACACTTCACTGGAAAAGTAACATGCTGCCATCACTGCTCAGTGGTGTACATCTAACAGGGATGACAGTGGGTCTCCTTACTCCAGATTTTCCAGCAGACTGGTTTTGGCACCCTGCTGATCAGGAATCATGCGGCTGTGAGTCTTTTTCCTTGCATCTAATACTGTTTCTTGGGGATACACTGAGAACCCAGCTACAGATATATGTGTTCATTAGTTGCACTCAGACCCAGATGCTTAAACATTTAGAATGACAATGCTAAGTGCCACTACGCATTAAAATAATTTTTGGGTTTTGGTGAAAGTGAATCATCTTCTAGTGCAAGTGTCATAATTGTTTGAAACAGTGCTAAACTGTCTCTTGCTCTTTTTATCTCTCTCTTATGCTATCTCTTTTACTTCTTTTTACTCTTAATACAACTTCTTTAATAGCTTCTTATTCTTTTTCTTAACATTAGACTGGAATTGTTATTGTGGAATGCAGCTTAGATAATTTTTCCAGTATTCTGCTTTATTCTAGAACTCTGGACATAAAACAACAATTTGATTCATTTAATTCTTTCTTTACACTGAAAGAACTCAAAGAAAAAATATTGTCAAATCTAGATTCTTCATGAGCTCTAACTCTTATGAAATATTTTAAATTTACACCTAAAACCCAAGAATAAAATGTTGTCCGTTCTGAAATGGATAGTAAATCTCTCTTGAGTCTGTCAATATTAACCTTGAATGATAAGAATCCATGTAAGAATTATATTAGTGAAATGAATCTTACTTTGTAATGGGGTACAGTATCCTTTAAAGATCGCACAAAGGAAACCTTAGGAGAAAAAAAATATTTATTTTCCTAAACAAATATTCAGAAGAACTCACTTGGCATTCCTAGCTGCAGAACTAATAGCCTTACTCTTACAAAAACTTCCACAATTAAAGAATTAATCAGTGATATATTACTCTTGATTAACACAAGTCACTTCTATACTCAGTGAAGACTTTCAGACTATTCTAACTTAATTCAGCTTGACACTATGCTACTTTATTTTTTTTTTTTTCTTCTAGAAGTATATCCTGGTTTAGATTACTCAACATTAAATCACTGTTCACTATTACCCCTTTCCTTTCCTATGAGCATCCAGGCTCTCTAACCTGGCCTTGAGAATTTCCAGTGTCCAAGGTAATCCCTTTCCACCCATGAATTTAAGAGGAATTACTACTGTATAGACTGAAAATAAAGATTAGAAATTGCCAATTAATCTGCTCAACCTTGTTGATGTTTAAATGTAAATTTATTTTACTTCACCTGCAGTTGATCTTTGTGTATTTGCTACAAAATTAACTTTACGTGTCTGAGGGTCTCACCTGAAGGAAGTCTACTGTCAATATTTCAGTTGAGTATGTAAATTAAGTGGAAAGGACTACAGCCTAACAGTTGGCTTTCACTGGTGGTGTTCATACTTCTGACTCATCTTAATCAGCTAAATTGGAAAAATGTCTTTCCATTCTGAGCTTACTTAGAACAGGGTGAGCAGGTGGTAAAATTCTACTACCTATAAAGTGTTTATTACTATCATGTAAGAGCTTCTTTAAGCATAGGAATCCAGTCTTGTCATACTGCTTAACAGTCTACTCAAAGGCATTTTGAGAGTATGCAGATGAAGAACTTGATAGGTTAGAATATTATGTCAGTAATCAAGATAGATTATCTGCCTCTCAGAAAATGCCAAAGAAGAGGCCTTTTATAAACAGAAAAAATAATGGGACAAAACACTTGGTGCCATATCCACAAAAACATCAAAAATGGGACTGAGGAGGAAATAGACGCTTACATTCCAGAACACAGCCTAAAAATCCTAGCAGTGTTGCGACAGAAATAAAGGATTAAATGAAATGAAGGAAATGTTTGGCTTGTTTATCCCAACTTTTCAACATCATGGAGTGCCACAACTTTAGATGAGGAGCAGCATGCATCAGCAAAAGAGAGCTGCAAAGTAAACTCCACGGAGTGTATCTTATTAGTGGATCCTTTGAGTTCCTTTTAACTAGGGAATAACTTAAAGAATCTCTTCAGGGGCTTTGTCTCTTGTTTTTGTTTGATTTTTGTTTCTCTGAATACTACCGCTGTTAAGTGTTTGGGAGTTAATAACTCTATTCAGCATTGTGAGGCTGCCATGTCATCATGCATTCCAAATTGTAGGCACCTGTTTTATTTATGGAGTTGTACAGCAGACCTTTTGCATTCTAAAAAAAGTTCATTGTTAAACAGTGCACGTTTCATTGAAGATTTGCAGTCAATATTTCCCAAAACAGACAGCCATAAAACACATGCATCATTTGCAGTCTTTTTTGGATGTAAAAAATTTTACTGTATTTGTATATAAAATGTTCAAAATAGCAAAGATGTATCCTCAGCAACTGTATTCTAAATATATTCTTGGATGCCTGCCACTGATGCCAATTTTAAGAAAATGTATGCATTGATTAGTTCCCATGATAATAGCATCTATAAATTGATTTAAACAGCAATGAGTGACAGACTGGCTTTTTCTTAAATTGTCTCCAGTGGTTATTTGAACAGATCCTGTTGCTAGAAAGCCAATGGCAGATGTTATTTTTTAACTACAACAAGCAAAGCCTCACTTCTCTGTGCAGCACCTGTTAAATCCCCTTTAAGCTTCCAGCAGAGCTCTAATAAGGTTTATCAAATCAGTATCTTTTAAAAAATTGACTCATCTATATGGTAAAAAAGTTACTGCCTAACCTCCTAAGTCCTTACAGAAGGATAACTAAATGTTTCCTTTGGTGCTTTTTGATTCACAGTGTCATATATCTTTAAAAAAAAAAAAAAGATAAAAAATTCTCTTACTTTTAATAACAATAATATATGAATTTACATAATTTTAGAATAATAAATGTGCTATTTAAGTATTTTATAGTATTTAATTATTTATGTTAAATGATTACATTTTCCTGAAACCAATTGTAGTTCCAGCAATATCTGAGCAGTTCTATAAGACAAGGAATCTATTTCCACCTATACATATATATTCCATGTCTGGTACTGTATTGCTATAAAAATACAGGATATACACGCCTAACTTTTTTAATCATAAAACACAGAGCACTCATTTTCTGTCAGCCAACTTTAATATTATGCTTCCTCACCAAAAGTTTGCTTATAAAATTTATTCTCACTGCCTTTTAAGCTGTAGTCTTTGCAGCATAGGGTATACAATACAGAAACATTAAAGATACTGAAGATAAGGAATGTGTAATGTTGTCAGACATTAGAACCAGTATATCCTTATTAGTTGTTGTTCCATCTAGTCTGTTTTCCCTTATAGTAAATAAGCACCAGAACAGCACTGATGACATGCTTGACCTGCTCTGGTATACGAGGTAGTTCAGTCACTACATACATTGTAAAACATCATTGTTGTTCTACCACACATATTAGATAATATCACACATATATCCCGTGAAGTGTGGAGATGAATACAGTCTTTTAAAGCTTTCATCAAAGTCAAATATTCAGAAATTTCTTAAAGCCAAGGACTCGGACACTAAATAAACCAGGTATTCGTCAAATTTCTAATGGCTCTGTTACATAAAGAGCTGTTCAGCACAGTGTGGGTCTTTCAAAAACCTCTTAAAAATACACTGGTAGAAGTATGTCAATCCAAACTAATGAAAAAAAGTAACACAAAAGTTAACAATCATTGTTTAAAAATTCAAAGCTTAAGTAATATAAATCAACGTCTGGGATAAAATAATTACAAAGAATGTGAGGGAAAACAACAAGATAGTTTTCTGCTAGAGCATGAACTCATTCTATTGCACCTCATTTCTGGGCAATAGTGAGGAGAATGATGTGGTACAAGAGAAAAGGAACCTTCTTCTAAAAGTTGAGGATGGATGAAAAATCATGGATTAAGGGGAGGGCCACTAGGTGCTTTTTCACAAGAATTAAGCTGAGCTATCCCTGTTATTTCTGTGGCACTATACAGGCACCTTCTCAAATCTTGGCTTTATGTTATGCAAAAGATTTACTGGTTTCCTCAAGGAGATAGTCCACAGAACCATTTCTGTGGCACAGTTAAAACTCAGATGCTTGGAATCCAGGACCACATTGGAGCACCTTCTTTGAGTAGGACATTGGGCTACAGACCTCCTGAAGTCTCTTCCAACCTGGGCTGGTCTCTGATGCTGTCATATGGATAAAACTGAGATCCCCTCAGGTCTTGAGAACATTTGATGACTAGTTGTATTCACATTGAAGAATTTCCACTTGCATCAATAAACCTAAATCCATTGCTTATTCTATCTGAATGTTTTTCATCATTAAAACTGTAAATGTCTAGGGTTTTTTTCCATAGATACTTTTACGGTGGACCTTGGAGGATCCAGAAGATGCTGCTAAGGAAAAGTAGCTTACAATAGAAAAGCAATCTCTCTTACAGAGACATGCACAGTCTAACACATACAACTACATAAAAGACAACATATCTGTCAAACATGGAATGTAGTAATTGTATGCCACATAGACACATAGTATCACATAATTGCATGCCACAGACATACAGGATCACAGTACTTTGAGATAGAAAATATCCCTATTTAGTGTGTAAGGCCAACATTTTATCTACCGATCTGAATAACAGCAATACCATTCCAGCAGACTTATCAGCATGTGCTGGCTGTTTTTTTCCCCTACCATCTGCAGCATATGCAAACACATTGCAAGAAAAACATAAATCACCCACTGAGGTAATTTTTCTTTGTGTCTCCTGCTTGCTTAGGGGTACATAACCTATCACCAGGTAGCATAATGAAACGTGTCTACTTCTGTTGTAAGTTGCCTTTTATTTTGGGCAACTGGCACCAAATCAAAGAGCTGGTTTAAGTACTAATTATTAACCAGATCAACGAAGACTCCAACACTGTAAATATGTTAATTGCTTAACAGCCACAGATGTATGCAGCACAAGAGACAACATTCAGTGACACTTTCTTCCTGGAGAGAGGTTAGATATCATTTGATATTTTTACTTTGCTGTTTGCCTGATGAATACTGGTGCATTTCTGCACAAAGTGATAGCATGTTTCAGCATAAGTGGCAAGTTCTACATCCATAACAAATTCAGCAAATGAACAAAACTCATTCCTTGAGTGTAAAGGTTAGTCTGACTCTAGATTGTGGTGCTTGTCACTTCATGAGGCATCCTTATGTTCTTCATGGGTGTAGAAATCTGCAAGAGCAGTCTATGGATTTTTGCATGCCTACTGCAGGAATATTAGAATGAACCCAAAAGGTGCTGTGAAGTTTCTTAGACAGTAGTTATTACTGCAAAGTCAGTCCTCCATTTAGGTGCTGAATGTGCTTAGCTACATATTTCACATGTATGCATTAGTGCTGAACCCATGTAGGTGCTGAAAGTCAGCTGTAATGCTTACTTTTATTGACAGAATAACTGTCAGTGAATGCAGGAGGGATCTTGACAGCTAACACCCTTTCAATCTATCTTCTCAGCATCACCTAGACCTTCCCAGTACATGGAGGATGCTATTCTACCCTTACAGTGACCAGATATTTTTACCTCCAAGCTAGATTTTTCATTCTTTAAATATGCTGTTCTCTGAAGGACACCTTATTCCCTTCTAGTTCTCTTGCACATCCTCTGGAGTGGTAGCACCGGTAGTAGACTAAGGTGGAAGAGTCCCTGAAACAGGGCTAATCAGTCTGTTACTGTGCATGCTCCTCATAGGAGTAATTGAAATAGAGGCCACTTACACATTCTTACAAACACAATCTTGAAATTTCTTTTTCTGTATCACTCAGCAGTTCTACTTGCACTTTAAATCAAGGAAGGCCATAAATGTAAAATGGGTCTAATAGTAATAAAATCTCCTGCAGTTGCCAGGAACACTTTGTACCAAGGAAACACTGGGCATATGTTGACTTGACAGCCATTGGCAGGGCTTGGTTGCATATGCTGCACTGTCAAAACACCTTTTTAACTACCTCAGAGGGATTGTGCTATTTTCTTTCTCATTTTGAGATAAAATTTGCAAAACAAATGAGTTTCTGCAAAGTTTCAAATAGGTGTTCTTATCCAGGAACCACAGTAAATTATGCTTTTTTTCTTTCTAATTTTTAGTATGCTATTCCTCTGTGTATGACATCTGACTTATTTTCTGTCATGGTAATATATATATATAAGAACATAATTATATAATAATTTTATCATAACTATAGATTAATAGTCTGGATACCTAAAGTGATTATGATTGGGTGTTCCATAAATTTAAATACTTTTCATTCATTAGAGGTGAACAGAAGAACACAGGATGCTTTCATTCGTATAATAAAGATTTAGACAGATCATATGCATGTGTGCACTTGAGCTTTTGTAGGTACTACTCTGTATGTGTGTATAAACATATACATGCACACATTCACTGGATGTCTTTATCACCTTTACAAATACTAATGAAACTGAAAATAAAATCATTAGATTTCCCCAGCAAGATATTTTCTCATTCATCCTTGAAGTAAAACAAAACAAAACAAAACATAAAATGCAGACCCAGTCTTGAAAACACTTTCTTTTTCCAAAACTCTTGGAAAGGGGATGAGTTTAGCAACTTACCCAAATGACAAAAGGATGGTTCCAAATCCATTAGAGTCAGAGAGATTCTTTCCATTAACTAAAATGGGTTTTGAATGAGGCCCATGGCACACATGTTTTTAGTAATTTGTACTAAAAATTTGAAAGAAATGACAGCAACACATTAAAATTATATACTGAAAATGTGCTTTTGTGCTATACTAAAAATAGCTGCTAGATCATCTTTAAAAAGAGAGCTCATCAAGGTTGTTGAATAACCAAAGTAATAGCTGTCCAGATGCCATAATGAGATTTATGTAAAATATTGTGTGGGCAGAAATTATAATTGCTTTTTTTGTTGTTGTCACAGAAGAGAAGTTTTCATTTTTCAATTTCCAGCCTTGTGAAGTTCACTTAACAGACAGAGATTACAGTTTAACTCCAGGTTATCACTACCTATATGGAAAATGCATATATAAAAAATGTATGCACATCTGGTAGCAAAATTTCCAAGCCTTAGTGTATTATCAGATGATACAAATATTTCTGTGATATGCATTGTGAAACGTGGGGGTTATGAGCACTAGATGTTTTTCTGTTTTAAACTTTATATTTCAGAGAAATGATACTGTCTCCACATTAATTTAAAAAAAAAAAATTCACCTGAAAGTTAATACTTTAATTAAAATGAATGTTCTTGACAGCCGTTTGAAGAGAATTACCTAACTGTGCTGAACTGATAGTGAGATAATTCACAATATGAAAAAAAAAAATAGCACAGGCACAGTGTTTTATACCAGTTGTGTACCTCCTTAGAGAAACTGAAGAGTTATTGTGGAGAAGAAACGCATACGAAATATGTCTAGGCAGCTCTCAGGTTAGTTTCTCTAGTATCTTCTCAAACCCCTCCTTTTTATCATGGAGATGCCTCAGCTTCACTTCAGCCTTACTACAATCTTGATCATTTACATCGGAAATGGCAGATTGCTCTACTTCATACTTCAGAGGGCTGGAACACCTCTCCTATGAAGCAAGGTTGAGAGAGTTGAGGTTGATCAGTGTGGAGAAGAGAAAGCTCCAGGGAGATCTTATTTCAGCCTTTCAGTACTTGAAGGGGGCTTCTAGGAAAGACAGAGAGAGACCTGTAGTGACAGGACAAGGGGCAGTGGTTTTAAACTGAAAGGGAGTAGGTGTAGATTGGACATAAAGAAGACAGTTTTTATGATGAGAATGGTGAGACACTGGAACAGGCTTCCAGAGAGGTTGTGGATGCCCCATCCCTGGAAGTGTTCAAGGTCAGGTTGAACAGGACTTTGAGCAACCTGATCTAGTGAAAGATGTTCCTGCTCATGGCAGGTGTTTGGACTAGATGATCTTTGAAAATCTCTTCCAAATCAAACCGTTCTATGATTCTATGATAGTTGAGAATCTTTTATGGGCATCCTTCCTGTACAATTTTGTACACTTACTTAGTCACTATGGTTGCAAGCCTGAAGGTAAACAATTTCATGTAAAAAAAGCTTAGGTAAGCAGTAGAGAAATTTTTATACAAAGCAATATATCACATGAGGAGTGATTAAAAGGGCTAAATCACTGCTGACATAGAAGTTGAAGTTCTACCTTGAAAGTTTTAAAACTGTTTACTTTTAAAAATTGTACATTTTTTTCTTCACTTGTCATACATTACCCAGTCTTGGGATGAAAAAGTTGTTAAAATGTCATCTAGTGTAATAGCATCTCTGTAGCACAGGCAGCCCAGCAGGAACAAGCATTTCTAGTAGAAATCCACAGATGAATCAGAGAAAAGTAGGAGGGTTAGAACTTCTGAATACACAGAATACTATGGTAGGGCTGGGGTATACGTTTGCAACTTCTCATTACCAAAGCTTTTTCTCTTTGGCACTGTAGTAAGTATACGTCACTGCTATCTACATGACTAATTTTATATTTAGCACTGAAGAGCAAATGAAGTGTTAGAATAAGCAATTGGATTTCAATTTTTTTCTTATGCATTACCAATAGAATTAGGAACTGTTTTCCCTGCATGCCTCCAAGCTGTGTGCTGATGAACATTGATAAAAACACAATGTGGACATATATATATAAAAATATATGACTACTTAATATCAGAGATTTTGCATATAGAAGACATAAGTTACTATCTGATCCACAGATCAGGAAGTTGAATATTAAATGACATTCCTTGCTTCCATTTCTTCACCGGGTGTTTTATTCTATTCATAGTGTTACCATATCTGGGTACAGACAAGCTTTGTCTTAAGTCCAAATAATGTATATAGGATGCAGAGAAAATCAATATTATTCTAACAAATTAATAAAATTATTAATAAAATGTGATCTGTGAAAATATTTTAAATTAGATGAAGTTCTTCAGAAGGTTTGCCCAAAGTCAGTGATAAATCTCTTTTCTATGGGCAGTACCTTAAACTTCCTTTTTGCCAATCCTTACCATGCAGTGCACGTTTGTTAGGGAGAAATACCTATGTTTGGGGCAAATGCAAAAACCTTTCAATTTATGGGATGAAAGTCTACATGCAACAGTTTGTTAAGGTATGTCTACTTTCTTATCTTAATTTAATGAAGAAGTAGATTCAGGACACTGTGAAGCTTGCAGTTCTCATAAATATGTTTCAAAAATTAACCAGTGGGGAACCCCTAAATTGAATCCGATAAACAGCATTTGAAATTACATTTTCAGACTGCTCAGCAACAAATTCTTTTTAATTGTTTATATTGACCTTGCTTTTCCAATAAAAAATCCTCTTACAATGTGTAATGTTTCCCTGAATAGAAAAGACTTAATTAGGCTTAATTTGCACAATCAGGAATCATAAACAGATTATAATTTGCATTGCAAAACTGTGGAGCATCATTAAGGTTACATCTGGTATGGTAGTTATAAGAAACTGTATTGAATAAATATCTGCGGCCTAAGGTCAAACAGTATAATGAAAATATAAATCCTTATCTGAAACAATAATTGGGTTTTTTTCCTGGATATTACTGTCCACTGTAGAAAGGCTGCAGAGATGGAGCTAGTTCCATGTATATATGATTGATATTTTAATTTGTTATTACATAATCATTTTGAAGAACCATATGATTGAAATCTTTTTGTGGCTTATTATATAGAATTATTAAAAGTCCCCTCAATCACTCACTTTTGGTGGGAGCAAGGCTTAAGAAAGAAAAATAATTTTTTGTGAATCAAAGCTAACATGAAATCCATTTCTCCTTTGGTAGCTGTCACTGTTCTTGTTTTACTTTGTTTACTACTGTCAGATAAAAATCTTTTAAGCAGTATGAAAACATTTTTGGTAAACAGTATACTTAGAAAATGTCCTCTTTCTAATTATATTACATATACTTAAAATAGTCCTAATTATTTGTTAATTGGAAACAGAGTTCATAGACAAGCAATTATTATACTTTGCTCATCAACTTTTTAAATTCTGCAGGGGAGAAGGAAGGAGAAAATATGTAGCATTGTCAAATACTTCTTCAAACATGAATGTTGTACCAACAAAAATGACTGATAAGTGACTCAGCACCTTGGCCTGAAAAAGTTCTGATATTTCTCTATCTTCAAATCTGAATAACAGAAAATGCTTTGATGGTACACAGAATGATGATCATCAGTGAAGGAATCAAGAAAGAATACTAATAGAAGTGCTGATGTATAAAGGCAGGTACAGCAAAGTATCTTTACCTCCTCATGTTTACTTTGGAGGAGCTCTTTTGAGATCAAACATAAAAAAAATAAAAAAATCTGAGTTTCCACTGGATAAAGATTCCCTCTGGTGATCCATAGAGTGAATGGAAATAATAGGGATCTCTATTCATACTTTCTGGATCTGTACCCAAAACAACCACTTTTTCCACTACTGGCTGACACACTTAGCGAGTGAGGAAGAGAAAGATTGTAATGAGATTTTGAGGGGTTGGTCTCTGAAATCTTTTGCCCTTCACCTGTCAGTCCTAAGAATTGGAGACTACAGGAAAGCAAAATTGCTTGGGTTATGAGAACTGTTTTTTCCATCACTACTGAAAGCATTTTAGTTCCACTTGGAAAATACCTGAATATATATTCAACTAGGTGTGAGTTTTGTCCAGCAAAACACTGTCTATTCAATATGTAGAGGAGTATGCATTCAGCAGAAGCTGAAAAATAAATGACAAATTGTGGTTGCAGTTATGCTATGCTGATTTAATGCAAAGTGTGATGGTTTCAGATATGTTGTTTTCAATAATATGCATTCAATTCCACAGAAGTACGTTATATTTATTCATAGCAAAATAGCAGACGCTACTGTATTGTGTTAGCTTGAATGGATATATGTTGTGTAGAAAAATATACATTGGATGGGCAACCACTTTTGACTGGAAAAAGCTGGAGTTGAGAAATAAATGTATTGATGTCAATGAAAATGTATTGACTTTGACAAAAAATTACTGGCTTCTATAAATATATATTTTGAAAGAAAACCTATTTATATATAAAAATATAATTCTGTCAGTTGGAAAGTACTGTTACTGATTTCAGAAGCAATTGACAATGTATCAGATTCAGCAAAATGACATTGATTTCAGTGTCTATTGCACATATCTCCCTGAAATTGTACTGGGTTGAAAAATAAAACAATCACAAAACCAACTTGAACATTTCCAGTCTCAAAATCTTTGTGGTAACCCTGTACAGATGAACCCTGTCAGTCTTTATTAAACTGTGAGGATTTATTTTCAATTCTTTAATTTTTATTTGTCTTTATATTTCTGAGACTTCCATTTCAATAATTGATGAACCGCCACAGCTTTTCAATTTCTAATTGATGCACATCATTTACAGCTATGCCTTTTCTTGATTTAACTCTATAAGCCATGTTTTAATGACTTATTCTTCCAAACTTTCATTCAGTGAAAACTTGGAAAGTGGACTTTTTCCCCCCAGTTATGTTGTTTATTGCTATCTGGGGGGGGCAGGGTTGATGTAATTCCTTTTCTTTTTGGTTTTTTTTTTGGGGGGGGGGGGGGGGGAGGGTTCCCTGAGGAGTGGAGTAGCTTTCATGAGGATTGTCCTTTTTCATGCTTCACTAGAACCTGAATAAATTTTCTCTTCCTTGGAAGATAACAGAATTCATACAGAACTATCACTGTCTTCTGTTTCAAACATAGTTTCTAAGATTTTTTTAATAAGATACAGATTTTTGTTTGCCTTTTTCCTAGTGGGAGCTTCATTCCTTACTATGTAATTAGCCACTAGAAAAATATGATAACAATAACAAATAATATCTTACTCCTTCCTAAACCAATTATATTTGTGATTCCATGGGGTTTCTATGAGTTCTAAATGCAAAAAAATCCTATTGCAAGGTATTTTATCTTAAATTACAGTTTTTATTTAAATGTTTACATTTGTTAAATTTTAAAACATTTTGATAAAATATTTTTCATTTATTTTTCAAATGCTATTCGCCACCTCATGTCCCATTGCAAAACCAGTTTCTGTGATCTCCAGTTTCCTATATTGCTAGTTTTCAACTCCCAAAATACACTGCTTGATCTTACCTCCTGATTCCTGTATGTACTCAGTTGTTGACAGCTATTTGATCCCCTCGTCTTCTTTCCTTCCTTTCTACTGTTTCTTTGCCTTTCTGCAAGCTTCCTATTTAGCTACTTCAAGAACCCTGTTAAAGCCAGCGAGGCAGCACTCTCCCCTCCCTTGCAATGAACTGACTCAGTTCTTGGACAAGAGTCCTGACAAAAATAAATAGGAGCACTCAGTTACACTATATTTCAATCCTCTCTGGTTAGAAATTCCTGCCAGTAAGTAAAACACTCAAATATAATAGAGCAGATTATCGGTGTGTTGAACTTTGGTAGTGGATTTTATATAATTACCCTAAGGAATAGATGGATTTTATATACTTACCCTAAGGAGCAGCAGAAGCAGTTTACAAACATCTGAAGCACTGCACAATATGCAGAGAAACTGAACAGCAGACCTAGAAAGTAGCATTAGTAGCATTTACTTAGAAGATTTCGCAACTAAGATAATCATCTCAGCTTAGTCCTGTTTCTGGCAGATGGGAATCCTCAATTCACTGACTACTAACTGGTGTCAAGAAGTCAAAAATGCAAACTGAACTTGTACAATGAAGCAAAAAAAAAACCGTTGAAATGAAAACATGAATATTTCAGATCATATTTGTATAATTAAAATGTGCTGTATTAGGGAAGTTTGAAGGAAGTTACTGTAGAAGTTGCAGTGTGCTCCTGTTGTTGACTTGCTTAGACTCTATTCAAGCACAAATTTTAAGAATAGACTAGAGTGGTAATCGCAGAGTTGAAAACTGTTGGAAGCAGAGTGGTCAAACCCATTCGTTCTCTCTACTAGTCTCTATATTTCAGATTATGGAAAAAGAGCAGTATGCTTTGGATAGCATGGTAACTTGGCTGAGAAATTTTTTTGGCGTATTTCCATGAAGATAAAGTCAAAGGAAAAATAAAGAAAAACAAAAGAATAAAAAAAGGAACACAAAAGAATAGCACTTGAATTTGCAATAAAATTCACATGAGAAATCCCTTCTAAACATTCTATCTGTTAAAAGTACAAATGGCATGCTGAGCTTGTTCTGATAGCTCAATGAAAAAAGAATATTTATGAAGACATAGAGGAAAACAAATTATTGAAGACCAGGGACCCACTTTCACTTATGTGCGTAGCTAAATATAATTGAAATAGAAATGAAAGTTACATTAAAATAATTATAGCAATGATGAAAAAATATGAAATATATCATTATATGCACACAGGTACCCATATCAAACAGCTGGTCAAAACATCAGCTATTTGTAGATTGTTTGTTCAGTAATCTGTAAATATTTAAACAAGAAAAAGAAGATGACACTGGCAAGAAAACAAGAGGTGAAAATGGGAAATTACTTTCCCTTAGCATTAAACAGAGTTGGAGCATAAATAATTTGAAGCTCTTCTGGAACCTTTGAAATAGCTGTGCTATTCTGTTTTTAAAGAGAACAGGAAAATACCTTGCTGGCCATATCTAGTAGCACACTGGTGATGTTTCTCAGATAGGATCACAGAGTCAAGTTCTTCTGGCTGCAATGAGGGACTTCAAAATGAGACTATTTCTGTCAGATTTGTGTCAGAAGCTTTGACCTGTACAGACAACTTTTGTTCCACTTCTCCCAAAGACTATTTATATGAAGTAGAGCAGTCCCAATGGGAAGGACTAAAAGTTCATCGCTTCGTCCTCAAAAAAGAAATAGGTCTCACTACAAGCAGAAAGGCTAAGTTCAGGTATCACTTCTGGCTGAGGTAGGTATTTGATTCTGGATTTGACCTGAAATTATTAAGCATTGGGCTACTGCTTTTGCTGAAAAATTGCTGGAACTGAGATCCTTTCACCAATTAAAATTATGCTCAAACTAGTATGTTCCCACAAAAAGATTACTTTGGGGAAGCTACCATTTTCCATCAGTGTGTATGTAACAGAATAATTTCAAAAAAAATTCTGATGAAGATACTGAAAATTCTGTAATGCAACCTCTGGTTAATTCACACGGAATTAATTTTATAAGTGTGCCTTCAGAGCTGCTACTGTTCTACCAGGTCACATTTCTTGCCTTTATTAGGGTTGTCTTTCTGTGGGTTCTTGAAAACACAATAGCTTGGAATTCATATTTTTTTCTGGTTTTAGGAGGGCTTATGAAGTGTAGGGTACAGTGTTTGGAAAACTGAACAGACCAACAAAATGAGAGAAGTTTTGAAGAAATAAAACTCAAAACCTAGTCTTCGAATGATAGTGTGCTGCATATATGGATTTAAAACCTTGATCTTAGGTTTTCCAAGTGAAAATTTTTGTCTTGGTTCACAAAGAAATCTGAAAAAAAAAAAAAAAAAGCTTAACATGGCAAAATAAGAATAACTGCTTGTAAGGACATACAGACTTCATTTGATTTCAAAAGGGGGATTTAAAGTCCGAGTGAGAAAAGGATGTAGACCATGTAAGTAAATAGCACTCACGAGTTACACTGTTTCTATTCCTGTTCTAACAACATATTCTTTGATAGGTCCATTCTGCATTACTTAAGACATGTAACAGGACAATGTCGATCATTGGCTGTTCCTAAGTTTGTAAGAGCATTTTTATTATTTTTTTGTGTTAGTTGGAATCAAATACCAATGAGGATAACAACTTTACTAAAATAACTTTGTTAGGTTCACAAAGAGAATCCCCTGTTAGATTTTTGGAGAACATGCAATACATTTTATTTTTTTACAAGCCAAATGAGGTCAATATAGGTACATAATAATAATTAATGAATGCAAATAAAATAATAACAACAGAAGCACAAAGGGAACAGCAGTTGAGTATTAAAGTAATAAGTCACAGCACTCCAGTTTCCTGAACTCTGGAGAGAAATGTGAAGGTTTGCTACAGCCTCATAATGAACCCTGGAGTCATACTCAATGAAGATTCAAAATTGTCCTCCTGGGAGAAATAAAACGGTGGTAGCTATGTGTTCAGTGTCCTCCCCGTGCCCTAAAAGATATGCAGAAAGACCAGGTGATTGAGCATCCTCTAAGGGTCTGCTAGCATGAAAATTTTTGTCATTGCATAGCTGTTCTGTGCGCTAATTACGTTTGAGATTGTGTTGCAAAGAAGCCTTGCTCATTCTGAGTCACAGATGATGTATGGCACATTTTCTTCACTGTAAGTAAACATGTGGTCCACCAACTTCTGAGAAATTTGTGGAATGTAAATAAGAAAAGCATATCACTTTGGGGGAAGATTCCGTTTGTTATGTAGGAGTTTCACAACTATGAAGGGTGACTGTCAAGGAGTCAGCAAATCTGAAGAGACTGAAATTCACTGTCCTAAATCTGTATTTCAGGAGATGAGTGACTTGCGGTAAAAGGAAGTGTAATGAAATGCAGAAATTTTTTTGATTAAAAGACCAGGATGTCCCCCACTGTTTCTATATATTCCTAAGTGGTACTGCTTTGATTTAATCAGTTTTTGCTCTTTTCACAGTGCACATTGCCTGTAACCAACACACAAAAGGGTTATACTATGCTGAAATAAAATATCTTTATACACCTAAAACAACATCCCTGTAAGTATGCAGTACTGTAAGAAACCTGTCTTACAGGTAGTATCATTTCAGGTTTCCAAAGTAGTTTCTCATAAAAACTGATGACAAGCACAACAAAAACTCAGAATGAAATGTCTATAGAAAATAACACAGGGGAAGAAAATTAGGCAGGTAGTAAAGTTTTCAAAAAAATCCCAGAACAAAGGACCACATTCAAAATAAGCATAATCTCTGGTTTTGTTCAAAGCAGGGTGGGAGCTCATCATCTGCTTTATATTATTTTAATAACCCAGCTTTATTCCATTGTATTTTGGATTGGGTAGGCAATGATCTGTATTTTGACTTCTTAATGTCTGTCTTTCCATGTTCCTTCTTCCCTCCCTGCACCACTTCCCATTACAAAACTGAAAACTAAAAGATACGTGTGTGTGTATATATATATATAAACCATACATACATATATATATATATAAACTCAGCATTTTCTATAACCTAATAGTGAGCAGACTGAAATGTTCATAATGCAGCTGCCCTGGAAGCTTGTTCCTGCTGCATTCTTTGACTGGAAGACACCTGTTCAGCAATTATATGGCCAGCAGTACATTAGCAACATTGCCTGCTGGATTGCAGGTGTTTGAATCTACAGGGAGAAGGTCATTACATTACCATTTCTCTCCATCTGGCCCTAAGAAAGCAAAGTGTATATGGGCCACTGAGACTGCTCACTTCAGAGAATGTCTCTCTGTCCATTTATCACTGAACAGCACATGCCGCACTTCCTGAATTTCTAAGATCCCAACCGTTACGAATTTCTATTTGTGAGGCTTACTAAAAATAGTACTGCTCCAAGTAAATCGATTTACTCCTGAGTGTGCATACACACTAACAAAAGTACCTCCAAATTCCTGTGTGTGCACTCCATTTGTTTTCCTGGTTTTACTGTAACTTAAAGAAAAATGTTCCCTGGAGAAAGGGCATTTGGACCTGGAGTTTTACATCACCTGCTGATGTCAGTCCAACAGCAGAAAGGTTGGTAGCAAATAATTCAGTGTAGACAGCCATGAGACTCATGAGAGAGATTCCTAGACACTGCCCTACTAAATGTGAATGGGCAGGGGTATTTCTGCCTATCTTTCCTTGTTGAACTTGCTTGTTTGTGATACATATCAATTAGAAGGGTAAAACCAGAGGAGGCGTGTTTTAACTTTGCCAAACCACGTTAGTGTAGCATTGTTTCTATAAATTAATTGAGAGGTAATCATTAAGGAGAAAAGAAAACTACTTAAGCCACAGCTTTCTTACTGGAAATCTGCTGGCAGCTTGCCACTGGGCAATCCAGCCATGAGTCTGAAAGCTTTTTGTCATGCTTACAGCTGCCCAAGTATGTCCCACTGCTTCTATGCAAATCCAGATACGCAGCTAAGCACACTGCTGTAGCTATGTCTTGTGTGTACAGAATGGAGAAAATTTCCCATGGGGAGAAGTTGAACAGACCAAATTTACCAATAAGTAATGAGTTTTAATGAATTACCTTGGCTGAAAACCAGATTAATATATTTGACCCTTTAGAAAGATATTGGAGCAACTTGTGAAGATGTAGGGGGAGTTATATTGAGAATTGATGTATTTATGGATATTACGGTATGATGTGTTTGGCTACAGCAGACAGGGACTCAAACCCAATGATCCAGAACATCCTTTGCAGTCTCACCTTCTTACAGAGTCAATAAAAAAGAGGAGAATCATTTCACTGTGCTGCTGCTCTCAAAGGGAAAGGTTTGGCCTACAGATCCTAGTTTTCTTTCTCAGATTTCATAGAACCACAGAATGGTCAAGGTCGGAAGGGACCTCTGGAGGTCATCGTGTCAAACCCTATGGCTCAAGCAGAACCACGTAGAGCAGACTGTCTGGGTCCAGTTCCAGGTGGCTTTTGAATACTTCTGAGGATGAAGACTCCACAACCACTCTAGACAACCTGTCAGCATCACAATAAAAAAGTGTTTCCTTCTCTTCAAACAGAACCTCCCATGTTTCCTTTTGTGCCCATTGCCTCTTGTACTGCCAAGAATGCCAGTGACAGTTGAAACACAAAAAATTAGTAACAGAAATGAATCAGGGGAATCTTTATGCAGAATATTTATCTTGTGTAAAGCTACTTGTAAAACATTTCCCCTTCTTCCTTTCTATATCACTGTGGAAATGATTTTGCAAGTATATACATAAAATTAGAAGTTCTTTTCTTGGATATTAATATTAAAGTACAAATTTAGCTATGGAAGAGAGTTTAGCTTTTGATATATGTCATGGTTTAACCCCAGTGGACAACTAAGTACCACCCAGCTGCTCGCTTACTCCCCCCATGAGATGGGGAGAGAATCAGAAGGGTAGAAGAAAACATGTGGGTTGAGATAAAGACAGTTTAAGAGGTAAAGCAAAAGCCATGCACACAAGCAAAGCAAAATAAGGAATTCATTCCCCACTTCCCATCAGTGGGCAGGTGTTCAACCATCTCCAGGAAAGCAGGGCTCCATCACACGTAACACTTACTTGGGAAGACAAACACCATCACTCCGAATGTCCCCCCCTTCCTTCTTCTCCCAGCTTTATTTGCTGAGCATGACGTCCTATGGTCTGGAATATCCCTTTGGTCAGTTGGGGTCAGCTGTCCTGGCAGCGTTACCTCTCAGCTTTTATGCAGCCCCAACCTACTCACTGGCGGGGCAGCCTGAGAAGTAGCGAAGGCCCTAACGCTGTACAAGTCCTGTTCAGCAATTACTAAATCATCCTATAGTGGTTTGACCCCAGTCAGCAACTAAGCACCACACAGCTGCTCACTCACTTCCCCCCCACCCAGTGGGATGGGGGAGAAAATCAGGAAAAGAAGTAAAACTCGTGGGTTGAGATAAGAACGGTTTAATAGAACAGAAAAGAAGAAACTAATAATGATAATGATAATACTAATAAAATGACAATAGTAATAATAAAAGGATTAGAATATACAAGTGATGCACAATGCAATTGCTCACCACCCACCGATCGATGCCCTTAGTCCCCGAGAGGCGATTCCACTCCCACCAGTTTATATACTGGATGTGACGTCACATGGTATGGAATATCCCATTAGGCACTTTGGGTCAGCTGTCCTGGCTGTGTCCTGTGCCAACTTCTTATGCCCCTCCAAGCTTTCTAGCTGTCTAGGCATGAGAAGCTGAAAAATCCTTGACTTTAGACTAAATATTGCTTAGCAACAACTGAAAACATCAGTGTGTTATCAACATTCTTCTCATACCTAACTTAAAAACATAGCACTGTACCAACTACTAGGAAGACAATTAACTATCCCAGCTGAAACCAGGACACATCCTTGTGTTATCAACACTGTTTTCATCACAGATCCAAAACATGGCACCATACAACCTACTATGAAGAAAATTATCACAGCCAAAACCAGAAACCAGAAACTGGGAATTTCATACTGCTGTGATGAGCAGGTCTTGGAAATTCATCAAGTTTGTAGGAGATAACGTCTTGTGACAGGTACTCAGTGAGCCAGCTAGGAAAGATGTCCTCTTAGACTTGCTTTTTGTGAATAGAGAAGGACTCATGGGGGATGTGATGGTAGGTGGCTGTCTTGGCCACAGTGGTCATAAAATGGTTGAGTTTAAAATGTTTAGTGTAATGAGAAAAAAGGACAGCAGAGGTGCTACCCTGGACTTAAGGAGAGCAAACCTTAAGCTATTCAGGGAGCTATTCAGCAGAGTACCCAGGGAATCTGTTTTTGAGGGCTTAGGAGTCCACAAGTGCTGGTCAGTCTTTAAGAACCACTTTTTAGAAGCACAAGAGCAGGCAATTCCACTATGTGGTAAGTCAAGCAAGCGGGACAGAAGACCAGCTTGGCTGAATAGGGAATTCCTCACAGGGCTCAGGAGGAAAAAAGAAATTGTATGATCTCTGGGAGGAAGGTCAGGCTTTGCAGGAAGAGTACAGAGCTTTTGTTCTTATGTGTAGGGAGAAAGCATGAAAGGCCAAAGCTCATTTAGAGTTGAAACTGGCCAATGTTGTTTTGGATAACAAGAAGGGCTTTTTAAAGTATGTTAATAGCAAGAGGAGGTCTAAAGAAAACATTGGACTGATACTTGTTGAAGATGGTCATCTGACTAACAGGGTTGCAGAAAAAGCAGAGGCATTCAACATGGTTTTTGCCTCAGTCTTTAATAATACCAATAGACCTTGGGCTGCCTGGTCCCCTGAGTCAGAGGACCATGAGTGTGGGAACAGTGACTTTCCATTTGTGGACACTGAAATTGTAAGGGACCAGCTGTATCAGCTGAACGTTCACAAGTCCAGGAGGCCTGATGGGATTCATCCCAGAGTTCTGAAGGAGCTGGCAGATGTTATGGCAGGACCTTCTCAATCATCTACCAAAGGTCTTGGGAGTCTGGGGAGGTCCCCGCTGACTGGAAGCTAGCCAGTGTTGTTCCAGTCTACAAAAAGGGTGTGAGGGAAAACCCAGGGAACTACAGACCTGTTAGTCTAACCTCAGTTCCTAGAATTATTATGGAGAAGATTACTCTGCGAACTATTGAAACACATTTAAAGAATAATGCAAACATCAGACATAGCCAACATGGGTTCACAAAGGGAAAATCCTGTTTAACTACTTTGATATCCTTGTATGAGAGGGTCATCTGCCTAGTGGGTGAAAGGAAGGCAGCGGATGTAGTTTTTCTGGATTTTAATAAGGCTGTTGATACTGTCCCTCACAGCATCCCTCTGGACAAGTTGTCCAGCTGTGGGATGAGCGTGTTCACGGTACACTGGGTGAAGAGCTGGCTGAAGGGCAGAGCTCAAAGGGTTGCAGTGAATGGGGCTACATCTGGCTGGTGCCTGGTCACCAGTGGTGTTCCTCAGGGTTCAATTCTACAGCCAATTCTGGTCAATATCTTTATCAACGATCTGGGTGCAGGAGTTGAATGCACCATTAGGAAGTTTGCTGATGATATCAAACTGGGAGGTGCTGTTGACTTTCCCAAGGGACAAGAGGTCTTGCAGCGGCATCCAAATAGATTGGAGCATTGGGCAATCATCAACGGGATGAAATTTAACAAGTCCAAATGCCAGATTCTGCACCTAGGACAGAGTAATGCTGGACGCAAGTACAAACTGGGAGAGGAGTGGCTGGAGAGCAGCCCTGCAGAAAGGGATCTGGGGGTGCTGGTCGGCAGCAGGCTCAGTACGAGTCAGCCGTGTGCCGGGGCAGCCAAGAGGGCAACCCGCACCCTGGGGGGCATCAAACCCAGCATGACCAGCCGCTCAAAAGAGGGGATTATCCCGCTGTATTCAGCCTTGGTGCGGCCTCACCCCGAGTACTGTGTGTGGTTCTGGGCCCCACAATTTAAGAATGTTGTGAAGGTCCATGAATGCATCCAGAGGAGGGCAACAAAGCTGGTGAAAGGGCTGGGAGGAATGTCCTGTGAGGAGCAGCTAAGGGCTTCCTTCTTCTTTTTTTTTTTTTTTTGCCTTTTTTGCCATTTAGCATTGTATCCCTGCTAGAGTAGTATTAAGGTACTCTGTAGACCAATTAAAGTTTTTCCAAATCAGTTGTGCTGAATAAAATGTACGATCATTGTCACAAGACATGTAACAATAGAATATTGTCTGTTTTGAAGTCTGGGGAAGTAAAAGACTCAATCAGTTCTTAAGGTAAGGTGGAATGAATCTAGATATTTTATGGTTCCAACATCAATCTGGTAAGTTTTTGGGACATACTTAAAATCATATGCTCTTCTAATCATGTACAGTTTATGTGAAAGAGGTCACCTGTTACATTAGTTTTGATTTTATATTTTTAAACTAAACATATTTTTTCCTCTTAAGAAATTCAGAACAATAACATATATTAACAGGTTTGCAAAAAATTTGTAGAAGACAAATTTTTAATTCCAGGAGGAACCACTTTACAACAAACTAATAGTTTTGAAAAATGGATGGGGAAAACAAAACAAAACAGAAGTGCAGCTCTTTATCTGCTGGGGTGTTTATCTTCTGTCAACAAAATAAGATCACTCTTTTCAGAACAAATCCTAAAAATGTAATGGAACTAATTAATGAACAGAAATGTTGTATTTTCATTATCTTGTGACCAAGTCTTTTCTTGATGTACTTTTTTTCCTATTTATGTGTATTAGGTTCACATTGACCTGTCTGTATTGCTAAACACTCTGGCTATATCTTGGAAAGATGCAGGTAAGCATGAAAAAAGATGTGACTCATTCAAAGAAAAAAGAAATACAAAGAAGAAGTAAGAGAACTGTAAATGGAAATAAAAGAGATCTGATGTGATGGGAATTGATGTAAGATCAGTCTGGCATTTGTGTAGCATGATTTAGTGCAGTCAATACAGAGGCCACTGAAGTAGCGGAACGGTAACAAACAAAATACAAACAAAATTTGCTTTACACTGTGTAAAGTTTACAAAAGCAACTGTGTACCAAAAGACAGAGGCTTAGAGCATATGGGGCTTTAGCTCTATAAAAGATACCTGTTTGTGAGGGTGATCAAAAATGCTACTTTTTTTAGTATGTGTGTTCATCTGTTTTTTCTCACTTTGTGGTTGAATTTAAAAGACATAAATAGGAGAAACTTTAGCTGAACCATTTGTCTGATGTTACCTGACACTGATGAGATTCAATTACTGAAAGCTTGAATTAGGTTATTGAATTATGTTAATTTTGCACTAGTTTAATTTGATAGAAAATGAAGAAAAAGGCTTTGATACTGCTTAGCTGTCAGTATTTTGACAGATGAATAGTTTAAATTTATAGTGACTAGTTTTTGTGATTTTTTTCTATTTCATAATGTGCAATGGAATAAAAACTGCATATGACAATAGAAAAATCAATAATTCAGTCATAATATTTTGAACAATACAAAATGATTAAACATTTTTTTCATTTCAGTATCTTTGTTTGTGTTGCCATTTATAACATAATCCAAATGCTAAAGTCTCAAAATAATTTGCAAATTAAAGATTCCTTTCTCTAAAAAAATCAGACATATAAAATAATATCTCTGTTTTAAACTCTAGCAGCTGGATTTAAGACTGTTAACTTTAAAAGTGCTCAAGTCCTATTTTAAAAGGATGTGTATGAGATTATGATTTAATATGCAAATAACTTCTGATTTTTGTTTTAATTGCAAATACTTATGTAAATCCACCATAGCTTTCCTATTTGTAAGTAAGTGCAGTGATTGCAGAACATTTCAGTGAATATAGAATATATGGGAATTTTCAAGTGGCTGGAATTAGGTAAAAAGAAACATATTTCACAGGAAGAAGACTAGAAGACTATAGTTTCCACAAAAAAACCCTTGGTTTTTAGGAATTGTTAAATATATCAATGAAAAGTAACTAAAGTAGAATCAACTGACATATTTTACTTAGGTTTTGAACATATTTCATGCAGGCTGTAACTAACATAGATAAAGGGGTGAGAAGGAAAGTATCTTCATAGAGTAAAAATGGTCAGAAAACCAGAAAGGAATAGAGGATCAGTTTGGATAATGTAAAAAACAGACAATCAAATTTTTTGTCTTTCAAGAAAACCACTGCTTTAGAGATAGGTCATGAATCAATTTCAACCAATAAATCCCTTCATCCAGAACTTTCAGATCTAGGCAGGGGAGAAAGAGGGAACATCTCATATTCAGTTGCAAAATTTGATAAAACAGTTATTTTGTGAGTATATTACATATTTTACGGGTGCCTGACAAGCTTCTAATGTTCAGAACATAGCCAAAATGCTACAGGAATGAAAAAATGCCATCTGTGTTATAGCTTCTTTTTCCTTTTATAACTTGTATGCTGGATTGCAGGGTATGAAATCTGTGTAGATGGGGTTTCCATATGAAGAGAGGCTTCCAATTTTGGTATATTTTTATAAACTTGCAGGTTCTACCGGTTCAGGTGGAAGGAGCAATTCAGCCGTGAGAAAGCTCAGATCTGAATTTACACTTCAGTCCCTACTCCAGCCTCATTTGCTTGCCTGAACAACCAGGGCAGGCAGAAGGCAGGGTGGGAGGGTGGCAGAGTCAGAGTGGGGAGAGATGGTGAGACAGAAGCACTGGTTTTGTCTCTCGGAGGCTGGCTGGTCAGACAGGTCTTCAGAGGCCTTAAAACACAGAAAGGAATATCTTTCACTCATCTTAAACAACATTAGACCTGCAAAGAATTTATTGTGGTTAGTACAGTAAAATATGAGCTGTGATACATCAGTATTTGTAATGGCTTCATTTCTAAAATTATAAAACCCCACAAATTCCTTAGTCTCTATATGTAATCCAAAATCCCTACTTCTTTTAATACCCTTCAGTTCTATTTAATGCAGAGAGTGATCAAAACAGTAAATATTTTCATGCAATTTTATGGCATTTATAATCTTGTTCACCTGTCTATCTGTGCGTTAGATTCCATATATGCTGCTGAATACTAACTTAAACCCAAAACACCCTTGTTATCCATTACGTTAATCTTGCACTCTTAACTGCTCTATTTGTTGAAACTATTTCTAATTTTCCAAACCTTTTTCTAATTTTCAAAGTTTTCTTTTTTTCCAGAAAGAAATCTCATACAAAAATACAGTCTGGCACTAGCAATTTTATACAAAAACTTACTCTGGCACTAGCATCTTCTTAAATTTAATACAGAGTTTTCCTCACAATTACAGTTTTTTATCAAAAGCATGACACTAGTGCTTTAGCAATGAGGTCCATTCTTTTTACAAAAAGAGAAAATTCAACAATGTACATATGCAAATATAACTATGTAGACTATTTCCACCGCTTCATGTGTTTATTCTAACTTAAAAGCAAAAGGATGGAAATAATTTTTTAATTACTTGTCACTTACCTCTAGGCTGTGTGCAGGTAGCATCATTCTTTGCTGTTTAGCTGTTCAGACATGCTTCTTAACTTTTCTTTAATGAAATCTCAGGCCCAGTCCTCCATACTCTTCTCATATTTGATCCAACTACAGATCATTAAAAATAGCCCCTTTTTCTTGCCAAGAATTTTGGCCCTTCAGTGGGCTCTGTGGCCACCATAGTACAATCTAAATGTCTCAGTAGTAATATGTATTAAACTCTCAAATATGCTATCCCTTTGATCCTATAAACGTATTCCTGTTTATTCTCATAGTCTTACGTGCATCCAGGTACTAACTAGACATTTACATACAATATTTTCTAAAACTGCTGTTTCAACTTGTGAGGAATTCTGTCTTGAGATCTTCAGCCCAAATTTGCTGTATAAAGCTCTTTTGGAAAGGTCAGTGAGCAAAATGAACCATCAGGTCTCCTGTGGGCACAAGAGCAATATGAATTAATGTTTCCTGTAGGTTTTAACAGCTGCGTTAAGACATAACCAGTTTAGCCTGTTGTTTAATGGTTAGACGTTCATTTGGGAGACAGAAGCTGGAAGTCTGAACCCCCATATCTTAAGTGAGTAATATAAACATGGGCTATTAAAGAAAATGAGAACAATAACACCCTTTCCTTGCCTTTTAGAGAAAGGCTGCAATTAGATCTTATAATAACATGTAGTCCATCATATTATAGCCAGATCCTACAACTAGGCAATTTAAATCATGCCATCCATGGAGGTAAATCTCTGGTGATTTTGCTGAGATCCTGGATTACTGCAAGGGCAATTCTTAGTAGCTAATTATGGAACAAGATCTTAGATTTGCAAGCATTTCAGATAGGGAAATATATTTTTTTTGGTGCTCAACATGGCAGCACCATGATCCTTCAGAGAAGAAAATAGTAAATAGATGTTGTAACAGTGAATGACAGTAACTTAATTTATACAAAATTAAAACAGTAAAAAAAGTATTTACAAACAAGATTTTTTAATTAAATATGCCTTGATTAAAAAAAGTTTGTGTAAGCCTAACTTTCAGGAATTGTTTTTATTAATTCCCTTGCATAAATAGAACACAAGCTAGTCTTTCATAAATTGCATAGAAAGTATATTAAGAACATTTTGTGTTGTACACAAGCTGTTTAACAATTATTCCTCCATTTTGGGAAAATAATTAGTATTTTAGCTGCTGAATTTAATGACTTTCTTAACACATATAGGATTAGAGTTTTCAGTAGGTATTGCATCTGAAGCAAATGCAAAATAATATGCTATTTATTTATTTTTATTTTGACAGAGACTAATAAATGATATTTTCATAATAAATAAAATAATAAAAAAGTTGAGAAAAGGTGAGAAAAACACAGCAAAACTGTGAATGGAGTTAAATCCAGCTGGCAGCTGGTCATAAGTGGTGTTCCCCAGGGCTCAGTGCTGGGGCCAGTTCTGTTCAATATCTTTATCAATGATCTGGATGAGGGGATCGAGTGCACCCTCAGTAAGTTTGCGGGCGACACCAAGTTGGGAGGGAGGGTTGATCTGCTGGAGGGTAGGAAGGCTCTACAGAGGGATCTGGACAGGCTGGGTCGATGGTCCAAGGACAACTGGATGAGGTTCAACACGGCCAAGTGCCAGGTCCTGCACTTGGGTCACAGCAACCCCACGCAGTGCTACAGGCTTGGGGAAGAGGGGCTGGAAAGCTGCCCGGCAGAGAAAGACCTGGGGGTGCTGGTCGACAGCGGCTGAATATGAGCCAGCAGTGTGCCCAGGTGGCCAAGAAGGCCAACGGCATCCTGGCCTGTATCAGAAATGGTGTGGCCAGCAGGAGCAGGGAGGTGATCGTCCCCCTGTACTGGGCACTGGTGAGGTGACACGTCGAGTCCTGTGTTCAGTTTTGGGCCCCTCACTGCAGGAAAGACATGGAGGGGCTGGAGCGTGTCCAGAGAAGGGCAACCGAGCTGGTGAGGGGCCTGGAGCACAAGTCTGATGAGGAGCGGCTGAGGGAGCTGGGGCTGTTTGGTCTGGAGAAAAGGAGGCTGAGGGGAGACCTGATCGCTCTCTACAACTGCCTGAAATGAGGTTGTAGTGAGGTGGGTGCTGGTCTCTTCTCCCAAGTAGCAAGTGATAGGACGAGAGGAAATGGCCTCAGGTTGCACCAGGGGAGGTTTAGATTGGATATTAGAAAAATTTTCTTTACTGAAAGGGTTGTCAGGCATTGGAACAGGCTGCCCAGGGAAGTGGTGGTGTCACCATCCCTGGAGGTGTTCAAAAAACATGTAGACGAGGCACTTCAGGATATGGTTTAGTGGGCATGGTTGACGGTTGGACTCTATGATCTTAAAGGTCTTTTCCAGCCTAAATGATTCTATGATTCTATGATAAGCAGCTGCAGGGGTGCTGCTTGATGTCTGAAGAAATCTGTATCACTGTACTTGGAAGAGCTGAGATGTCAAGATTGTGAGACCAGAGCAGGAGAGGAAACTAGAAGAGGAAATAAAGCTTTGTAAAACCATCCAATGCACCTGAATATATTTTGATTTGTGACATGAGAGGTGTGTGTACTTCATGTGAGATTGGGCTGTGGAGCCTTTGTATCATTTACTTGGCAATGTGGAAGTCTCACCTGGTTTCAGTCACTTTTCTCCTTCAGAGGAACCTCTTATTAATTAGAGTGGCTCCTTAAATAGTTGCTGTTTGTACAACTAGAGAAAAGGTCTTCAAACAGCAAGTCATCTACCTGTACATTTAGCACCATGTAAGCTTACCTGGGAGTGCTAGGCCTTCCTCTCTTCGCAAACTATATAAACAGAGCTGTGGTCTTATATGCCTCTAGATGCCTGAATCACCCAGTTCCTCAGAGCCTCAGAAATGTTCAGGTGGTCATTGCACAGCTGAGTAAACCAGATTGTGAGGCATACAAGGTCATATCCACTGGTTTGCTCACTTCAGCTCGCTCTGATATTTTAAACTGGTGAACTGAGGGAGAACTCAATGTATCCTGAGTGTACGATGAGGTCTGTGGGGAGGTACTGGGAGACCTGTCAGCATTGATCAGTTTAGCCTTTGTTCTAGCAGAAAAGCAGGCCACTTACCAGTACATCTGAAAATAGCAACCAGCCTGAGTGTAAAGCACCAGAAATGTGCTAGAGAGTGTTTCACATGTTTATCAGCAGGTTGGTGAGAGTATCCAAATAAAAGCATAAATTAAATAAAAACTTATCCACTTGTTCCTGTTCAAAGTAATTTTTGGATATAGGGCAGAACAGCTGGAATGGCAGTTATTAAAGCTCTGATATTTGCTTCCAAGAACCTTAAAATAAAAATCATTAAATTTTGATATGTAAGGGTATCTTGTCCTCAGCTCTGTTCATCGGATAGTTAGTTAGGATCTCAGTTTCCGAAGGGCTCATTAAAGTTGTCCATAAATTCCCCTTTATTTGCTAAGGTAACAAGAGCTGGTTTTGGACTTTCTCTGCAATTAGGCAAGTGACTTCAGTATATGTTATGGGAATGTACTTGTAAGGTCAGAGTACTTCATACCTGCCATTTTTTTCTTCTAGAAATGGAAAAGAATAGCACTGCTATTTGGATCATTGTAATGAGAAGTTAGAGAGGCTGGGTTGTTATCTCATATTGTCAGTACTGATTCAGTATACAATTCTGTAAATGAAATACAAGATTGGAAAAGTGATCAATTTAAAACTGATGAAGGAATTAAGAGAATCAATCTCATATTAAAGATTTTCATAGTTACAGTCTATCTCTTTGTAGCTGATTATAGGATCTCATAAATGTAAGTTATGAATGCAATAAGTGGGCACAGTAACCCTGGATTTCCCAGCCAGAGTATGCTGTCAAGTTTGCATTACCTCTTATCCTGAAAAGAGTCACAAGTATCTCAGAAAAAAAAAGACCCATCTGTGCTAAATAAATCCTCCAACTTTGCTCTGGCTAAAATGAATTTGTGCCTTCAATCAGATAGTGATGCCACTACGAAGATAAGCAATCACGGATAAATTAGACTTGCAAATTGTGTTGCAAAAAGGACGGGCACTCATCTGAAAATTTACTGGGATAGTTTTATCTAGCTATTATAGCCTCCTCAGTTCTTCATAGCAGTTTGTCACATGAAATGTCATAGTCTTGTATGTATGACAGCCTCTATATTAAAGTTACCTAACGCTTACCAATATAGAGAAACATGAAGTGGCTTTATTATTCTTTTTCCTTTCAATGAGTATTGACATCAGATATGACACCAGGACTTCAAACTGGAAATTTTTAAGGGAAAAGTGACTTCTTCTATTTAATGAAAATCCATTTAAGTTTCGTGGAGTTACAAACCGTCAGAAACTGTCATTTCGTGCCTGCAATTTGTGTAACACAACTTGTTGGGTTTCAGTTTTGGCAGTGAGCCAGAACCCCTACAGCTGCTCCTAGGCTGTGCCCATAGCATCTCACATCAACATTTTTGATGGGTCAAACTCTGGACAAAACCATGTCTTCTCATCAAAGACTGGGAGAAGAGATGTGATCTATTGATAGAGCTCTGGCCCAAGGTCCTTGAACATTTCCAGGCAACCATGGCTTTCTCACTGCATGCATCTTAAATTAACAATTTCTAATCTCAGAATCCTACTGTCCTCCAGCTTTAATGGGAAGTCACTGATACCTTGGTCAAGTTCTGCATTTTATGGTCATCTTTGCATCAGTTAATGGAAAGCTCTATGTCAAATATTATTAAAAGATCTTCTGGATACACAGAAAGTAGCCCACATAAGGAATTGAGCAACCTTGACTTTTTCTACAGACAAGCATTTCAAAGACTCAGATTCCAACTGCAAAATTCTGTAACACAAGGATCAAAAAAATGAATCTCAATGAGGAAAAGTATCAGCTCTGCCAGTGATTTCTCAGAAAGATCTACTATATCTTCATCTTCGCCAGTTTTGGCTGCACAGAACTCCTCCTCAGGTTTAATATAAGCATTGTTTTAGTCTGTAGAGCAGACCTTTCGAAGGACAGGGGACAAACAATAAAAGACCGCTTTAGAAATTTGGGACTGAGCTGGTGAAGCAAAGTTTTTAACATAAATAATAACTATATAATCCACTTACTTTTAATGAAATCTCAGAAATGTTGTTTTCAAGCAAATAAGCTTATAAGGCTAAACTTATCTCATTTGTTATCAGGCCATGAGAGAAAGAACATTGCTAATCCTTTGGCCATGTGTGCTACTAGGCAGGTAAAACTACATGATCATTTGTTTTATTCACATGCTCCCTGCTTCAATCTAGTGCATAGGATGAACTGTATTAAATAAGTAAATCAAGATTTTTTTTTGATAAATGAAACTTTCACTTACTAAAGATGTGCACCATAGCACTGGAAGCTGTGAAGTGTAAAGCCAAAGTGGAGAAATGGACAGAAGAAAAAGAATGGATAGTTTAATCAAGTAAATGTTCCTATTTTACCTGTATTTATTGAGCTTTGCTAGAAGGTTCCTTTTTAATATAAGTCATTTAAATCTAGATATTTGCAGATGACAATTAACTAGTTTTCGCTTTGAAAACCACTAATTAGCACTAAGTAAAAGAAATGCAATGTGTTTCACAAGAGACTTCAAGATTTTGAAATCTTTTTGTCATTCGGATTAGGAGTGAAAATTAAGCATACCAAATTCCCCAAAGAAACATTGAAAAGAGGATTGGAGCTGAAGAAAAATGTGTAGTTTTCAGAACTTTTTTTTTTTTTAAATTAGTTGTAGCTGAAAAGAATTATACAAAGGTTTCTATAACAGAAAAATAGCTTTCAGGAACTTTCACTGTTTGCTCTAAAATAATAGCTGAACTCCAGGGGAGTTCTCATATCCAACTGCTTAGTAAAAGAAGCAATGTAGTCTAAAGAATGAAGACATTCTTAGGAAAAAAAGAGTAAAACTTTGTGAATAATAGCTTGATTTTAACTGCTTAATTAAGTAATTAAAAATAAATAAAGAAAAATGAGGGGGGAATGGGAAGTGGTCATTTGAAAAGAAATTTATTTACCTACTCTCTTGGGGACAGGGGAGAGATTGAAAAGCAGATTACTCTCTTTTCTTTTCCAGTTGTCTGATCTGAAAAATAAATGAATAATCTCTTATTTTGTATTCATATTGCAAAGATAAAAATCTGTTACCCGTTTTGAACAAATAAGGCTTTTTTTATGGATATCTTATTTTTCCTTACAGTGTGATGACTGGATGGCGTGCTTTGATTTATGATGGTATGCTGTGAAATACCCAAGCATATATTGTACCATGAGGATATATATTTTCAAATGTCATTGTTTTCAAATCTTTCCAAATATTGTTTATTTTCCTAATTTCTGTCTATCCTACAAGTTCCATTGAGTTACCCTCATTCACGTGGAAATTTTTATGCATGCACAGGTTTTATGTGTGGAGTTATATTTACCAGCTACTATCGAGAATTAAAGCTACTGAGTACTATGCATATTTTTGGCTCCAAAACTTTGCAAGCATGCATGTCTTTTAACAAAGTATTATAATATGTGAGTGTACTATTCTGTTACATCATAACAGACACTTTATTAATATATTTCATTTATTTAATATAAGTACAAATCGTTACTGTTAATGTTTAATAACATATAATTTAATAATGAAATTGGAGACATGATTAAGCAAGAGACCTAAACCTTCAGCCTTTTTTACATGAAAAATTTACTGAGTTCAATTGGACTTTATTTCTGAAGAACATTGTGTAGAAGTTCTGATGTCTAGACTCATTCCTTCTTTCTCTTTTTTTCTTCAACTGTACGTTACATAAATTGAAGATATGCCTGACTAACCTAGTGGTCTTCTGCAATGGAGTGACTGCATCAGTGAACAAAGGAACAGCTACGGATGTGATCTACCTGGACTTCTGTAAGGGCTTTGATATGGTCCCCCCCAACATTCTTGCTGCTAAATTAGAGAGAGATGGGTTTGACGGATGGACTATTAGCTGGATAAGGAAATGGCTGGCTGGCCATATCCAAAAAGTTACAGTGAACAGTTCAGTGTCTAATTGGAAACCAGTAATGACTGGTGTCCCTCAGGGGTGCATACTGAGACCAATAATATTAATATCTTCATCAGTGACATACCCAGCAGGCTTGAGTTCACCCTCAGCAAGTTTGCAGATGCAGATTACACCAAGCTGAGTGGTGCGGTTGATTTGCTAGTGGGAAGGGATGCCATCCAGAGGGAGCTTTGACAAGCTTGAGGAGTGAGCCTGTGAAGTTCAACAAGGCCAAATGCAAGGTTCTGCACCAGGGTTGGGGCAATCCCCAGTATCAGTACAGACTGAGGAATGAATGAATGAAGAGCAACCCTGTGGAGAAACACTTGGAGATATTGGTGGAGGAGAAATTAGGCATGAGTGTTTGCAGCTAAGCAAGCCAATCGCATCCTGGGCTGCAGAAAAAGAAGCGTGGCCAGCAGGTCAAGGGAGGTGATTCTCCCCCTCTACTCTGCTCTGGTGAGACCCCACCTGCAGTACTGCGTCCAGCTCTGGAATCTATAGCACAAGAAAGACATGGACCTGTTGGAGTGGGTCCAGAGGAGGGCCACGAAAATGATCAGAAGGCTGGAACACCTCTCCTGTAAAGAAAGGCTGGGGTTGTTCAGCCTGGAGAAGAGAAGGCTCCAGAGAAACCTTATTGCAGCCTTTCAATACTTAAAGGGGGCTTTCAAGAAAGATAGAGCTAGCCTTTTTACCAGGACCTGTCATGACAGGACAAGGGGTAACATTTTTAAACTGAGTGAATAGGCTCAGATTGGACATAAGGAGGACATTTTTATGATGAGGGTGGTGAGACATTGGAACAGGTTGCCTGGAGAAGATGTGGATACACCATCATTGGAAGTGTTCAAGTTCAGGTTGGATGGGACTTTGAGCTACTTGATCTAGTGGAAGATATCCCTGCTCATGGTGGCAGGGGGTGGACAAGCTGATATTTTTGAACATTTGTCTCTTTCTCTACAGTTGTTATTCTTGCTTTTAAGAGACTCCACCCTGGGTCTTTCAGGTCACTTCAGTTTACTTGTTCTTCTTTTTCATGTAAAAAATACATCTTTCATTCATCAGTGTTTGGCTAGTCCATGTGCTGAAATCCCAATCCATCCCTTACCTCTTTAAGAAAAGATTATTCTTTTTTTCATTGTTTAGTGCCACGCTGATAGAATTATGAAGTAATATTTACAGGGAAACTGTAGCTTACCCAATTAGATAAGTTTATGCTTTCATCTGTTCTGGAGAATCAATATTATTTTATATTTTCTATTATAATTACTCAGAAAGTCTCCCTGTTTACTTTTAAAAGACTATTGAATGCATTGAATACATGGAATTGCTCAACTCATAATCCTTAGTGAACTAGGATGTTGAACCAACTATGATAAATAAAGCTTGAAGGCATTGAGTACCTCAGCCTCTTCCATTTAAGTTTCCTGTCAGTATATTAATACATTAAAATGGTGAATATTTCAAGTAGGGAAATATGTAAGAGGAAGGTCTATGAGTTCTCAAAACAGCATCTGTGACCTGCAAGTCTATTCACAAACACTGAACTACACTGATATGAATAGTCGTGTGGGAGAGGGAGATGCATTAGCCTATCAGTTTCTGGGAATATACCTTAAATATGAACTATAATAATGAACAAGTACATTTATTTGAAGTCAGATCTAGAAGAATTTAGACAAAATTTTCAAGATCAATATTCAGTTCAGATCTGATTTGTAGCTATTTGGGGATTGGATTAGATTATCTTTGGAGGTCCCTTCCAGCCCAAACCATTCTATGATTCTGTGATTCTATTCAGAAATTCATGACAGTACATCTAATGACTACTTTACACATTAAAGTTGTATGGGCTAGAAGTCAGCCTTACCTGTGTGTTGTAAGCTTTCAGGGTACTCAGTAAAAATGAAATTCCATCAAAACCATGTGTGCTTCAGAGATGCATATGCACTGGAGCATGTAGAATTTTCTGCCTCAGTCATCTGTAAAAATTTCTCAGAGCAAGGCTGCTAAAAAGAAACAGAATTTCACCTGTGTGAATGAATGAGTCCATTTCAGACTGCAGAAGACTAAAAAAAAAATTAAAAATACCAATGACAACTGTTACAGGTATGAAGCCAGTCTTTCACAGAGGTTACACCCATATTCAGAGCTTGAGTGTTTCTATTCAGAAAAGTAAGATAAATCTCTGCTGGGAACTTGTGTAAAGTTATTGAGGGAGAAAAGAAGGAGGGAAAGATAAACCTACACAAAAGCAATCTGAAAAATGTATGGTGCACAAGTCTTTAAAAGTTTATTTTTAGCCTCATTCAGGATCCATTTCTAGTAGTATTATCTTTTTGTTGTAGGAAATAGATCTCATAGCCCAGAACTGAACAGCTTGAAAGCAAAGAAAAATATGGATTTTCTTTTTTCTTTTAAATGGTAATTATGAAGGGATTATCTTGAAAAATAAGATGGTATATTAGTACCTATACAAATGGCTGAAAAAATCTTAATTTAAATAATATTTCTAACAAACTATGCCTAAAGTATGAGTATAGTTAGTGTACATCTAAAAGATAGGCAGGGGCAGGTTGCCTGTTCCACTCTGTCTGGATGTGTGATTGATGGATTTCGATTAATATTTTTTTTCTACTTCCCTTCCATGACCCTGGGGTCCTTTTTTCTCCTACATAGTGTAAAAGTAATCAGGGAAATGCTGTACAGTCTTTTTCCTTCTTCCTTTTTTGGGGGGGGGGTTCTTTATTTTTTAAGAGCAACTTCTATCAACCTTTATGGTAAGAAACACATAGAAATTACTCTAAGATTAAACTGCTGGCTTTCTTTTAACACTTGGCCTCAAAATAATATGAGGTTTAAGAAAGATTTTCTAATGATACATTTCTAGGTATGCTCCCAGATAACAAATATTGCTTTAATACCATAAAAATGTAGTACTGTCCTTTAGCAAACAAAGGAAAGATAACCACACACAGTTGAGCAAAAAGCTAAAATACAAGTAATGCATATCCATGAAAATTTTCCAAAAGGCATAGCTTATTAGCTGATAAGCATGCTATCATTAGGCTTGGTAACTGGTGTCTCCAGGCTGACCTGAGATGATCTATGGAACTGAATTGAACAGAAACAGAAACTGTAACTTTGCTGAAGGTAGCTAGAAGTATTACTAATGTAAAGTGAAGCACTTTCTAAGAATACTAAAATCAAGGAAACACTACCCCCCCCGCCCTTGTCTTCTGTGCATTAAAAAAGAAAAAACAGAAAGAAAAGAAACATACAACAGATGAAAATAAACTACGCCACTAAAATGACAACAAAGAGACAATAGTTATCTTTTCAGTTTTCTAAATTGCCTGTTCCAACCTTCAGGAGCAGCTTTCACTGAACAGACTTGAGTGTTTGCAGGAAAAGGAAAAACTGGAATATAGACTTATTGATAAATTTTTCTATTATATATGTGTATGTGTATAGACATATATTTACATATATCCTAGTTGTTCTTGGGATACAGTTACTGTAGTAAGCTTTTAATCCCGCATAAGAACTTGCATACCAAATCACAGGATACAGCTTGTATATATGTGGTAGATTATGGAGGATTCTAGATCTGATGGCGAACATCCCCAGTAAGACTAGCACTGATCAGATCTTGGATCAAGTCATGCTACCAAGACTTTAGGGAAAATGTAAGAAACCAGACTGTAGACTATTAAAAGACACATGTTTCATGTAAGAAATCTAAGCCCCATAGAATATGAGTGAATGAGTACAGCTGCAAAAGTTTCCTTAAAAAAAAAAAAATTGAAGAAATTAAAAATTAATAAGCAGTTAATTTGTATACTCAGCGCACTTCTCTACCATGTTAAATACCTGAGAGTTTGTCTTTATTTGTGAAAACTGTCTTGAGGTGTGATCTTCTTGAACTACTCAGAACTTATCTTCATGCAAAACCCCCCACATGGATAGGATTATCTGACATACTGAACGTTCATACTGTAGTTTTCTTCAAGTGCCCATATTTTTAATGTGCACATCTTTCCCACACTGATGGAGCTGAATACACAGGAATACACAGAAATCCTTAATTGTGTAATGTCATTACTGGCATGCACTGAGGAGTTTATTATGTTACAATCCAACCTTTTTAATTATGTTATGAAATAAATATTGTTCTACTATGTTATTAAACAAATTACCAAAATCTGCCCACTCACTAAATAAATCAGGCAGTATAATTGAGCATAAATAGCTCCTGGTACCAACCTAATCTGTTTAGATAGCAAAAATGTTCTTTTCATTTCTCTTGCTAAGTAGAGAGCTCTGGCAAGTCAGGAAAGGGTTCAGCACTTTCCTTTTCTTTGGAAACTGATACCATATCCCTCACTGATCTGAACAGGGAAAATTTCATAGATGTTGGCCTTTAATAAGTTTAAAACAATTCTTAGAACGGCTTGGCAAGGCGTGAGTTGCTTTCAGTAAAATTCAATCCTTAATTAATGTATGTATGTATTGGGTTTAAAGTGCTATTTAGATTCCCACAGATTTATCAAAAAAAAGTTCCTGATGCTTCATGAAAATTAAACATAAAGTTGTCTTGAAGACCCTGTCTCTTAATTGAAACTTTTTGTTTAAAATATGCAACTAGAATACCAGAAATGTGCTGTATTTCTACTTAGAAATAAGAATTACAAGAGAGGCAGAGATCACACTTGATTTTTTATTCTTCTGGGAAGAGATACAAAGGAAGAGTGAATGAAATATTTTGCATGTTTCTGAGACTAAAGTCTAAAGACTTAAAGTCTGAACTGCATAGCATTACAATAGTTTCTTAAACTTCCCTAATTAATATACAAAAGAAACTGTTTCCAATTCTGGTCTCATATATTGTATTGGAAGTTTGGTGTGATTCCTCTGAGCTCTGTAAAAAATAATATAGATCAGAATCAGGCATAGGGAGCTCAGAAGTAATCTCTGGCACACACAGGGAAAAAAAAAAGGTAAATTTTAAAAGTTTTTGTTCAACCTGGTGATGAGTCATTTCAGTTATCTCTTCCTTTATCTGTCCTCATGCAATTATGACTGTTAAGCATGTCTGCCATAATGCAGTGGACTGAGAAACAGTCTTAGATGCAAGAGATTTAACTTTTCATTTTCTTCCATTTCTCTGAATTTAACATAGTGCTTAAAATACTGGTGTAATTGGAAACAGTGAACTTTTCCATAACTACATATGGCTGAGGCTCCTCCAAACACTGAAATAATATTTCTATGCAGACTGCCTGCATTTCCCTACTTTTTCAGGTTTGCCATCCTAGTCTGATGTGTTTCCGTCATTAAGAATTTTTATTTTTATGTTTCTACACACATAGAGGGGTTCTAGTCAGGGTCTCAGAAAACCTGAATAAAATCTTTTATAATAAAACAAATAGGTAATCTAAGATAGGAGGGATTTGGTGTTTTTGCTGCAGCATGGGGCAAAGAGTTTCTCATCCTTTCCTAGCAAATTTGTACCAGTACGCTTAAGGGAATCCTACTGCCTTTGTATCTGTTCTGCTATAGAATAAATGTCAAGATCATAGTCTTGTTGTGTGTTTACTGTCTTTCCTTAACAAAGAATGATTCATGGCTTGAACATAATCTGTGTTTAGAATACCTCAAAACCATCAGGTCCCACTTTGGTGTCTGTTTTAAGATCTCTTGAACCTGGAACTTCATCAAGACTTTGAATGGCAGAAAGGTGTCTAACATTATGTTGGCTGAAGAGTACCAACAATTCTTGGTCAGACTGAAAAGGGAAAATAAAAAATAAAAAAAAAAGAAAAAAAAAGTCTCTTTCAAATATGTGACTGTCCTCATGTGAGTGTATATATAGATACATCTTTTTGTGAAAGGCTGAAGCAGATTGTGTCTGAAGTTCCAGTTACCTTGGTTATTTGGTCTACTTTTTATTATTATTAATCTCTACTAGGTAGTGGATTGCAGAGGCCAGAATTTGTTGGTCCAGCCATTATTTTTGTTTCTCTCTGAAGTCCATAGAGCTGGAAGAGAGAAAATTAAGGACAGAGATTCATGCAAATCAGCTCTGTTAAATGTGTGCCATTGTTATGGTTCTCTCATCTGAGGATAAGGCAGTAAGAAACAAAAGTGGGTACAAGTTGAAACATTTTGAAAGCTCTGCATACAGGTTAAATGATTCATTACAGGCAAAATGTTTGCGAGGTGCGTACAGTTTTTGACCAAAGGAGATAAATTTCAATTAAGAAATAAATAAAGAGGGAACCAGTCACAAAAGCTGGTTTTCACATTATGAATCAAATGTCATTTTCTCATTAAGAACTACTGTTTTAACTTTCTGCTTGTCTTGACATTTGCTTAGTAATAGATGGATTTGTTTACAATAATAAACTCGTACAGAAACACCTAGGCATTTTAAATATACAAGAGAGATTTGTCCCCTTTTTACTGTGGATTACCAGTTCTCCCTAGACATTGTCACCTACTGTCAATACTTTAGTGTAACTGCAATCCTGCCATAATACTGCTACAAACCAATAACAGTCTTTGCTTTGTAAAACTTGTCACTTTTGGCAGCTGTACTCTTTCTTCTGTCATACTTCTTTTCCTCAACTATCTGCTTGATGCAAAGGGAAAAAATGCCCCATCATTCAGTACAAGAAAGATATGGACGTATTGAAGTGAATCCAATGAAGAGCCACAAAGATGAATAAAGGACTGGAGCATCTGACATGATGAGATGCTGAGAGAGCTGGGACATTTCAGCCTGGAAAAGTGAAGGCTCAGGGGGATCTTATCCATGTGCATAAACACCTGATGGAGGAAGTAAAGAAAACTGGACATAGCCCTGAGCAACCTGCCTTAGCTGCCCCTGCGCTGAGCAGGAGGCTGGATTAGATGTTCTCCAGAGTTCCCTTCCAGCCTCAACTATTCTGTGATCCTATGATTTTCTGTGATTGTCCAATTAAACTAGTAACAGAGAGGTTATTGACATTACATATGATCACAATAAAAGACCTAGCAATTTTAAAACTATTACAGAGGAAAATTTATCATAATATTTGTAATAAAGGCAAATTTTCATTTATCAAACTGCTAACATGTTAAAATTACACAGTGACAAATTATAGGAAATGTTAGTATTTATATTAGGAAAATATAGTCTGAATGTGTCTCTCTCTTTGGAAAAATACCAATAAGGATTCTGAGAAAGACAAAACAGTAAGTCTCTTCATACCTTTATAGAGTATAAAAGCTGTACTCTTATCAAGTTTCTTTCAAATACGTACCATGAAGAATTTCCTCCTCAGAAACAAGGAGCGTGCATCTTCCCTTGTTTGTGCCTAGGACACTTCCCTATACATCATGTTACACCTGCTCTTACTAAAGGCAAAATTATTTTTCTGTATGAAATTGTTATCCTGTGGTTTTCAAACACACACACAAACACAAAAACTCCTTCTTGGTTTCTATTCAACCCTTCTATTCTACCCTTTCAAGCACCTTCCTTCTAGGGTTATTGCTGTCTTAATTCACTGAAAATACTTCTCCATGAACAATGATTCCTGTTGTCCCAGCTTCCATTTATCTGCAGGCAATACCTATTTCTCAAACTTTTTAATGTGTCAAATGACTGTGCAAGCCCAACCACCGCCCCCTGCCATGGTCTCTAGGGAGTTTGAAATTACATGACACCAAGCAGCTAAGAAATAGAGATAATGTTCTTTCTCAGACCTGTGTATAAATCAGTAAGGCTAAATAGTTGTTTGTTGCCACCCAGAGCAATAGATACTAAGGTAACTGCTAGTCTTAGTAATGACTGAATCCTTGAATACAGCTAGAAATCTGTTAATACAATAATGTCTTGCATAGCACTGCTGGCAAAAGCACTTTCCTTTCTGACAATATGTTTTATTAGTCATTTATAAAGGATTAGTGATATCTAAAATGTTGTCACTTCAAACAACAAATGAAACTTTTGATGCTGCATGTCTGTAGCCCCTAATGCGATGGGTCAATGTGCAGTATTTCTGCTCTTCTCCCACAGCTGTTTTCTGTTTGCCTTTCAATCTGAAATGACATTAGGAAAAAAGGCCTTGTACTGTTAGGAGATGAGAATAATTTCAGTGTAAAATCACCTTGATGAGACTTCCATGTTGTCATCAATTTTGATTTAATCTTTAAAATAAATATCTTGAGAAAATTCTCTTATAAAGAAAAGAAGACAAGTATTTAAAATCTATCTCATCAGGACTAATGTCATGCTGAATAATTACATTACATTTCTGTGCAACTATATCAGTCTTCTCTTTTACAAACTTTTTCTCAGATTCACACAGATGTTCACATCTCAAAGACTAACCTTACTTTCTAAAGTTCTCCAGGAAATTTACTATGTTACTGTCTTTGCTTTAAAATTGTGCAGATGCATCTCTGTCCACATTTATAATTTAACGTTTATTAAGGAGAAGCAAACCACCTTTTAACACTCCTAATGATTCATGATGTTAATACATGACAAGACCCAAGCACAGTAAAAGATGAGATAATTGCTCAAAAAAAGTTCAAATGAGGGAATGAAGAGCAAAAGTTAGCTTTAATATTAACTGGTTCACATACAACAACTAATTAACAGTCATAAAAGTCAGAGACACAGCCAATGAGCACCGCAGTAATGAGCAATGAGCACAGAGTAAGCTTAACATTGTGATCCCATACTGTGATCCACAAAATCTGCAAACTTTACTAACAGTTGCAGAAACAATAACAAAAAAAACCCTTTTCAGTAAGGATGAGAAAATATGATCTTGCTCACAATGCATTACTAATAGATATTTGCTGTGTCTGAGTTGTGAAAAGATGTGCACCATTGACGTACCATGTTGTTTAATAAAATTTGCTCACACGCAGTAAAATTGTTTAAGAGTATTTGAGTTTTCATTTAAATTTTTTGATAGGTCTTATCTCACTGTTCAGGAGATGAAAAGCATAAGTTTTCAGGTGACTAAAATAACTGGACAGTGTAGTCACTAACCCTTCCCTTTATATGAAATTTGCTGTACACTCTAAAATCCCACAAAAATGAATGCACCAAGCACAGATGAGCAGAAGGGTGAAGCAGAAGAGAGTGAAGGGCTGTGCAGCTCTCACTGTTACTGCACAGCTGGACCCTGTGCTAGTTCAACATTAACGACCTATGCATGGCCTTGTCTTCCATTCCGATGAGTGGGACATTATATATTTTACTTGCTTGTCTGGAATTTCCTGGAGGATTTATCTGAACATATACTTGTATGTGTATTTGCGTATATACATGTCCACATCCAGCTATCTGGATTTCATTCTTAATAAGAGATGAGAAACAGAAAATTCTAGGACATGATTTATTTCTATATGTCACATGAATCACACTCTTAAGATGCCTATTTCTCTGTATTGACTATAAACATCAATACTAGTATGGCTAGTACTTGCCCATATTTTAACATATATTGTCAGAATCTCATTTGACTGTTTGCTTAGGTAGATCTTGTACCCTTGCAATGAGCATCAAAAATGCCAGTGGGACAAAAAAGACCAAGATAGAAGACTAGCAAAATTTTTACAAACTTCCATAAATTTTTTGTGGGTTTTTTTTTTGTGTTGGTCTATTTTGGTTTGGGTTTTTTTTGTTTTGGTTTGGTTTGGTTTTTAATCTGTAGGGAACTCTCTTTTTAAAATGAAAATTTATTTTATGCGAAAGTAGATTCTCGTAAGTCTTGCTCAAATGATCTTGGAATTAGAAAGCCATTATTTAGAGACTGGGGCCAACTGAAATCAGTTGGTGCATTTCGATTGATTTAAAGGAGTGTTATCCTGCAATCCTATTACCAAATTATCTGGTATATAACAAGCTTCCCAACAGAATCTAAACTTTCCATAAAAAATGTGAAAATGGAAGAAACAGGTAATGTTATTTTGAGGCTTTCTGTCTCCTATATATTTTTCTGTATGTTGTGCTTGGCTTTACAAAGTCATAGTAGTATCACTGTATATAATAAATACACATTACTAAAAAGAAAATAAAATCACCATTGAAAATCACTAATCTTTAAAAGGAACTTCACAAATTTTCATGACCCTTTAATGACTTGTAGTATAACAGAGGTTGTGTAGCCAAGTAAACACATACTTACACATCCTGCTAACAGCCAAAATGGTTCTCAATTACTTTTAAGTAAAGCAGGTCTGAGGACAAACAAAACAATTGCCTAAGTACCCAGGTGATAGTGCTTACAGGGAAAGGACACTTGACATAATTCAAGTAATATTGCAAGCCAAGCAGTTTTCAGAGAAGAGACTTTTCTTACCCTTAGTCCTAATACCTCCTCTGCATAAAAAGCAGTTTAATTTATCTTCTGCACTGTAGTTTTCTATAAATTTTTTAAAGGTCATAAAACGATAGCTTTAATCTGGATTGTGTGTGATAAATGTAGTGTTACTGCCTGAGGAGTAGCCTGTGCTCAAAAACTTGAAAGTATACTCTACTGTTTTTCTTTTACAGTATAACAATCAGATAGTTCCTGTAGGATAGAAGTAAGTCCTTATGAGATAAATCATTTATTTTAAGGGATTATAGTATGCATATTCTTTATTAATAATTTCACACTGAAAATACACTTTATTAAAACACTTTAAAACCATATCTTGTATTCCAATGCATATACTTTATCTTCTTCATATATTCTTATATTCTTATATGTATATATTCTTTTTAGTCTTCATATATTATTTCCTTATTTATTTATAACCTTATAATACATAATAACTTATATTATTTGAAGCATTTTAAATATGTCCAAGACTAACTTCCCCTTCCCTGTTTTCTTATACTCTTTGTTTGCATTATATGTTGTGCTCTTGAAAAGGGGTTGCACCATGTAAACTAAAGGAGTAAGAGCTGAAGAAGCTCTATATTAGCTTAAGCAGCTTAAGTTAAATGTGATTTGTCTGTTGGAAATATCTGTGAGGTATATCATGGATATCCAAGTTTTCCAGATGAAAATATTCTTGTAAAGAATAATTTGAATTGCATGTCTGCACAATATTCGGCACACCATTCATCAAAAACACCAAAAAACTTAAATTTCGTTTTCCATGGGAGTGGAATCTATTCCCTGTGGTGCCAGTTTTTCAGTTGTTTAAGCACTGGTCTCCCTGCGGAACCACTCCTTGCAAATTGTCCCTGTAGCACCAGATGCAACTGACCAATGAGAAACAGTCACTGTTCATTGTAAAAGTTATGTATTTGGACTGAACCTGAAATCAAGAAGCTATTCCAAGTAGCTGTTTTGAAACTGAAAATATGTATGCCAAATGGACAAAGAAAATCATGGGGTTCAGAGAGACTGAAAAGACTGAAAATCAATGTGTCTCTGTCATGAATGTGTGGTTTTGGCCACTTAAAGAATCACCATCAAGGGTATTAGCAAAAGTGATTCAATAGGAGTTTGTAAATGCACGGCTTCACAAAGTTCGATGGCAAGGTTCACTCTAGTACGTAATACATGGATGAAGCGTACAAAGGAAAATCAAGTTAGAATCAAACTAGAATGATTTATACAGAGACCGAAGATGCAAAAGGGTAAGGGAGACCCTCCTGTTGAGTCACGAGGTTCAGAGTGAACCCCCTTGCTTTCTAAACTCCTGATGGAGCTTAGGTGCAGCTGGATCCACTCCTAGTCCTGGACTTGGGTCAACGGTTTATGTCTTAAGGAATTGTATGTGTGTAGCAGCAGTCTAAGGTTCATTCACAGTTTAAAGAGAATCACAAGGTTTAGCAGCACTTCATCATTCACTAATTTAACATTTACAAAGTGATTCAATAGAATTTACTACAATCATAACAGTGATTTAATTATAGATTTGAAATGGCAATATTTATACTATACTTACTGTCAGATACCTGGGTCAATTCACAGATGCATGCACACAGACACAAAAGTATGTATGTATATATATATATATATATATAAACAAAGGTATACCTGTTAAAAATTCCCCTCGAGTTCAGTGAAATATTCACTTCAAATGTCTTGGCATTTCTCAGCTGACAAAGGATTGAGCTTTAAGGAGTGAAGGGTATCCGCCCAGGTGCCATCATCAGCTTTCGGTGACGGTCCTCCGTTTTTCGCAAACTGGAGAGTTTGCGAGCTCTGAGAGGTGTCCCACTCAGAGGGAGATACTGGTTGGAGCCTGCTGTGGTCCAGGAGAGCTCAAAGGGCCTCACTTGGGATTGCTGTTTATAGGTTCACAAGATGATTGACTTAGGTCAGTGTACTGCCATTCTGTCCGTAATTCTCGTCAGGCAACCACAAAGGTGGGCCATGATCTAAGCAGCAGGAGTTTCAGGTACGGTTCCAGGCAACAGGAGTTTCAGGTGCGGTTAGGGGATGTCTAATCGTTCTGACTCACTGTACCATAACCGGGATAAGAAAGTACCAGGTTGTCCCAACTCACTGCGCGAGAACACAACGTTGGCTGGTCCTGATGTCGCAATGTGGCTCAGGGGGGCTGCACCACCCCCCCCCCTAAGCTTGGGGGAAAAAAAACCCAAACATACATACCCGGATAATGTTTTTTCTCTCTGTACTTCCCATTTCTTCTTATCTTATGGTAATGTCCTACACAAGGGTATATAACACCCACAGCCATCATGAATTTGTCAACAACTAACTGTGTCAAACCAATCTAATTTCCTCCCATGACACAGGAACAGGCCTTGTGGCAAGAGACAAAAAAGATGCCTTATCTTGACTCCAGTCGCGTTTTTGATGCTGTCTCACATGACATTCTCTTAATCAAGTTCAGAAAACATGGTCTGGAGGAAGCTGTTGTAACAGATGTAAAAATGGTTCCAAAAAGATAATAGTACCACTGTTTCACTAGCCCAAAGAAAGGATGACTAAAATAAGAACCTGTATCTGCAGCCATAGAATATTGTCAAGGTTGACCTGATAATGCAGAAAAAACATATTTATTACATTTTCAGGTGATACTAAGCTGGAAGAGATTGACAGGGTGTTGGAAGGATAAGAATTCAGAAGAGTCTTAATGAATTGGGAAAAAGGTTGGAAGAATAGGATGCAATTTATAGGACACGCAAAAGAAGTGTAGGAAAGAATTGCATATCAATTGAAACAATATATGTTGAGTAGGTAATTTGTGGGTAATACAGCTGCAGATCAGAATCCGAGGAATATATGCTGAATATCAGTTAATGTTTCTCTATTGAAAAAAAGAAGAAAAAAGAAGGGCAAATAGCCTATCTATCCTATCCATTTCAGCTGAGTAAAGTGATCAACTTCATTAGGCAGGTGAACTGAGATTCTATAAGGATAGCCTAAAAGCTCGTTAAAAATTTCACTTACATTTTTTCCCTGCACCTGCATGCTATATGACGTAATATGGATAGGACAATAAAAAGTGATAGGATTGTACATTTTAATCAAATAATGGAGAAAACCTTCACTTATTTATTCTGAAATTATCTAACATCCTTTTTTTTTAAAGATTTTGAATTAAAACAAACAAAAAAAGATAAATTGTGTGTGTTAGTTATGCTTCTTTCAACAGGCTTCAAGGTAAATCTGTTTATTGAGGTAAAACCTGGTCCAGTAAGCAAGCTGGGTCACTAGACCAGTCACCAACTCTATGGTTTTAAGGTTATCATAATTACTGAATTTTTTTTTCAGATCAGGCCATCATAAATCATCATGGACAAGCCTGCAAAGTGCAAGGCACCCTCTACCCTATGTGCCTCTTCAGTATCATATTCTGGCCAGTGTTATGTTCTCAAACTCCCACAGCCCTTTCACGCTCTGCGTCTGCACATGCAATACCTGCAACCACTCTGAGGGGCTACAATACAGCCCTAACATTATTTCAGATGCTTTTAACTGAAACACACACATTCAGAAAGGTAAAAGTTAGCAAAAATAATAGAAATATTTAGTACCACAGGTTATCACAAGAAGCGTAGATATGATGTGGCATCAATTATTATATAAGATGGATACAGACAGTCTCTGACACCTGGCCTTGGGAAGAGACCATGGTCCTAGCCCCTGCTCATAAAAATAGCTTCAGAGTGTGTACAAAGAGCTCTAAAGACCTTTGGAAGACACATATGAACACAGACGACAGTGCTATCAAACAAACTATGATAAAAACAATTTGATTACAGCCAAATATGACTTAAGTTATATGCAGCATCCATTCTCCAGGCTGTAGGTTTTCTATGTACAGGCTAAGAGGAAAGGAAGCTCAGTAAAAAGACTAAGTGAAAGAGAAAGCACATACAGGGGAAAGGAAGTTGTCCTCTTCTCTCTTTATTCTGCCTATGAGAATAGATTCTGGGAAATGGACTATATTGTTATATTATAATCTGTTTAGGCAACACTGTCAAAAGCTAGTTAAATTAAGCAAAAGACAAGAAAAAAAGAAAAAAAAGTCCTGATAAGGACAGTTACAGAATTAACTTAAAAACTTGATTTATATGTATATACAGTAATGACTATTTAATCTATGAAAAATTCAAGCAAAAAAAGATTATTTCTCTAGGAGCTAATATGCTTTAAGTAATCAACTCCCTCTGCATGCATAATAGCAGACAGTTCCGGAGCATCAATGAAATTGATGCATGAATGAAAAAAGGGATGCTGGTATGTTTTCTTCATCTTAAAAAAACATAATTCTCAGAAGGCGAAGGAAGGCAAAAATAAAACAGTAGGAAATTAAAATATTAAAGTGCTTGTCACCGATACTAACATCCAGTGTTAGCCTTGCTAAATCAGCAAACAGTAGATCTGAGGCATAAATATTCTAGTTCCTGGTAAAGTAAAAAGAAAAATACAGTTATCAGTGATGCACTTGTGCATTTTTCTAACATACTGTGGTTTACATGCTTTCTAAAGGGTTCTCACCCAATCCAGTGTTTGTTCAATGGGACACAAAATTACTGACACATAAACTCAAAAAACTATATCCTTGGTGTTACTCAAACAGGTACAGAAATGAGATCAATTTAGCAAAACACTTCAAGATAACTGTGCCAAAATTAATATAGTCTTTTAATTCTTTGTTAATGCACTGATGGACATGTCCACCAAATATCAGTCCTCTGGCTAAAAATCCAGACCTTACATAGTGGAGCTTAGTTGATGTAGCATAGGCAACTTGCTATAGAATAGTGCTCTGTCATGAAAAAGCTTTATTCAAGGAAGACAAAACAACCAGGGGAAATAGATTTAGTCAAATAAACTAAAATTGGTTATTAATGATTTTCTGACTTGTTTACACTTTGCTAAAGAAATGCGTTCCACTCTTTAGTCACTGAGTTGTCTACCAAAGCTTTAAGTGAGATGTAATTTAAAGGGATATATTTATAACTGTCAATACTGAAAATTCTGGGTTTATGTTTTTATTTATTTATTTATTTATTTATTTATTTATTTGGCTTTCTAAAGGAGAAAGAGCATGTTAGGTCCTTCATTGTAATATGGGCTTGCAGCCCAGAAAGCCAACCGTATCCTGGGCTGCAGAAAAAAGAAGCGTGGTCAGCAGGTCAAGGGAAGTGTTCAAGGCCAGGTTGGATGGGGCTTTGAGCAACCTGGTCCAGTGGAAGGTGTCCCTGCCCATGGCAAGGGGGTTGGAACTAGCTGATATTTCAAGGTCCCTTCCTACTCAAACCATTCTATGATTCTATCTTTCTATGATTCTATGAGTATATACAAAATGTTTAGGACCTTACTCATTAATTTCCTACATATTACCAGTACAGTAATTATTCCCTAGAGGGTATTGCCTTCAGGACTTCCATGTTGCTGGACTGAGATCTAAGTTCTTTTTCTGGCAAAGAAACAACTCTAGCTTTCCAGTCAGGAATTTTGGAAACAATGAACAAGGCAATTTTGAAAACTGAATTTCGGGAAGAACTACATCTTAGTCTTCTCTACCATTTGGTCTCTCAAGGAATTGAAAGATTGCCTCGCTTGTTCTGTGTTCTCCAAAATGACTACACTGCTGCAAAGCTTAGCATTGCATCTCAGCTTCATGGTTAGAATTTACAAGGATCACTTAATCCTTGAAATTAAAAAGCAAGAAAGTATTGTTCTTTTGCTGCTGCTTTCAGAAGCTCAAACCCATCATTTCCTTTATGTTTCATTGCCACCACTATAGTGGAATATAGGTTCATCTAGAAACCACTGTAGTAGTAAACTAGGAATGTTGGACAGCTGGTGATCAAAACATCACTTGTTGCCTAGTAGGACTAATGATATAAAGGATGAAAAAGTGTCACTTGCTGTTTCTTCCATGGCTATGACCAGCCTAAGTTAAAATTGCCTAGTTTAATAATTTATCACAAAGTGTTAATTCATTTAATTAAGGTAAAGTTAGGAGAAATTCAACAGAAAGAGGAGAAAAGAGAAAATAACAATAAACATTGTAAGATTTCCCCTCTTGAATTAATTTTTTGTCAGCGGGGTTGAAGTATTTTGCAAGTTAATATTTTTTAACACAGGATCTTCACACATATCGGGTTGGGGAGAAGGGGGAAGCATCAGCTTTTTTAATTTATCTTTGATTCACCTCAGAGACCAGCTGCTATTGAAAAATCTGATTATATGAAACAGTTATTTGCTCTGGGCTCAGAAATCCTTTCCTGTAACCAGACACATACCATAGATTGCCTGAATTGAAATAAAACAGTAGAGGAATGGGTCAGCATAGCAGCCACTTCCAAACCTTAAGTGCTCTTGATGTGAATCATTCTTTCATGAAAGCTTATTTCCCCTTCCTGTTTCTTGGGGTATCATGTCACTAATTTACATATCTTTGCTTGTTCTGACATTCACTGTTCTCATATCTCCATTTAGCTGATCAGTTCTTGGCAGCTATCTTATGATGTTCATGGTCCCAGGGATATCATCAACACTAAAACCAGAATTCAATCAAGCAGCAAATTTACAGTCTGGATCAGGCTAAGCAGATTAGGTTCCTGCTCCATAATAAGGATGTGAAGTGTTGCCATAGACAAACACCACCAAATGCAGTTCCTGCCAATGAATTTTCATTCAGGTTCAGTGGTTCTCAAACAGTAAAAGCTGACTAAACAGCACGTCTCTATTTATATTCTGTAATGGGAATTTTAGGAAAGTGTCCAATGTGTATTATATGGGCTAAAATACATTCTGCCTTTGTCTTCATAATCTAGGGTCAAACTGTACAATGTAATCAGAGTGCAGTATAAGTTTAAAAGTGAATTCAGGAAAGATGATTGAAGGAAGAAAAATCTTTTCTGAGAAGCTTTGATACACTCTGTCATCATTACAATCAGAGCATACAGTACATGCTGGATTTGTGATAAAGGTGTGATAATATGATGGGGACAAAGGCTCGAAGGAAGTTGTTGACATTAGTAAAGGATGCAATGCTGTAAGCGAAGTTAGGGGAGGGAGTTGCATGGCAGGAAAAGAACAGGTTTGTGAGGCAGATACTGCCATGACCATCCTAGAATAATTTGCTGTCTGTGAAGCTATGCCTGCTGCTCGCTCACTGCAAGGAGGGGCCAACGCTTTTAAACTGGTGTTAGTTGTTACACAGGATGATGTGGTGTTGGATAGAAACACGTGGAGAGAGTGTTTGTTATAACACCAATGTATTGCATCTTTTACAAAGGGTAACACTCATGTGGTGAAACAAATCTCTGAAACAGGGTGGTCGTTCACTCTCTGTTTGGTGATGGCAGTCTCCATCACAAGTGTTGACACAAAGGAGTCGCTGGCTAAGTCTGATGAGACTCCCTGAACTGCTGCTTTGGTGAATTCTTATAACCAGTTGGCCCATACAGACTGTGACTACTCCTGTTTACGCGTGATCTGTTACTGCTGATTAGCTTAAACTACACGCAAACCATACCCCAACTACTCCATAGCCTACCTAATGTATCTTAAATACTGCAACAGACTGTCCTATGTGTCCATTCCTGACTATTTACATACATTTAATTTGTACACAGTTTAGTCAATTCTGCAGCAGAAATATCCTCCAGAAGTCCTTGGGACAGCCAGATCCTTCTCCCAGGACATTTAAGCATACAAAGACCATCTATCAATGAATCTATCCAGGGAAAGGACTGCCTGGGGGGGCAATCTGCAGGGCTGACTGAAATTCCCACCTTGAGAACTCCTGTAACAGTAAGTCAAACACTTTTCTGTGAAGATGGTTAGGATTTCAGTTAATCACTTCTCTCAAGTCACTTCATTGTCTCAAAGAAGTTTCTAGACCACCCAGGGAAATGATGACTAACTGCGCTAGGTATGCGTGCAAGGACAACCCTGATCCCCAGCCACCTCACAATTGTAACCACATAGCAAACTTGAATTCTGTGCTCATATTAGAAATACGACTTGAAAGCTGTAGAGATTTTATGAGAAGGCACATGAGAAAGGAGAGAACAGGCTATCAGAAGGAGTCTCTCTTGCCTTTGCCTATAGCCTGCCCCATGCAATGTTTCTGTTGCACATTGTCCCCAACCACCACCCTACTCCCTGAAGCAGTCATTGTCCTCTGTGCTACATCACTTTACCTCAGCAATGCTGTAACCAAGCTGAGCTCACCTCACTGTCCCATTTAAAACTCCATGTCATTCACACACAATCAAATATGGCCTAAATGACTAGGAGGACATGACTGAAAAGGTTGTGCTGCTCCACTGTGAGCCAGGTTGACACTGGTGCCTAAGCTACTGGGTTTAAAGTCAACGGGATATAAAAACTATTTTGTGTGCTGTGCATACTATCCTCCAGCTGGCTGTCAAAAGATTATTGAAGAGGTTGGTGCAGAGTCATTGTTTTCTATAACCTCTGCCATACTCTTATTATTTGAAAATTCAAAGGCTGAAAAAAAGAAAATTTTTAGTTACATTCTTCTGTCAGTAAGGAGAGCTAGTCAGGACTTGTCTAAAAATATGATAATTTTCCTGAAGATAGCTGATTACCCAATTAGATAACAATTAATTAACTCAGTACACTCCCTACAGCTAGTTTGAACAATCTCCAAATTTGGTCCCATTTCACATGTGTGTAGCTTACCCTAGAATACCTCTAACGGTACAGCTCAAAATTTTGCAAGCCTCCAAAGCTGGCTTTTAAACTGCTTCCAGGGATCTCACTTCAAATTATTTGACTTTAAAATAAGTGATCTTGGGAAGCAGAAGACAGGTCCTTGTCGAGTGAGAAAAGGTAGAGATATTAGTTGGTTTAATATGGCTTAAGTTAACGCATGTCACATGAACTTCTACTTCTGATCTTCTCATCTAGACTCCCTTCTAACTTATTAGAGAGAAATAGGTTATTCTTGAGTTCAGAGGTTCAGATTTAGGCATCTGCCATAAGATAAAATTAACTGTAACTTAAAGGTGTCATTTTACTTCCTTGGCTATAAAACCAAGATACAGATTAGCTCTAATGTACACATATGTAATACAGATGTATAAAGGTGACTCACATGGACCCACCTTTGGTGGTGAGAGTACATATAGACTGAAAACAAACAGTTTACCATCAAAACTCAATTCATGCAAAATCTCCTTCAATAAATTGGTTAAATTAGTAGAATTGTCTCATGTAGATTTGTTTCATCTATTAAGGTGCCTATTCCTGTACTTTTGTTTGGAAAGCTTCAAACACTAGAAAGCTGTTATTCAGCATCTCTTAGAAGAAAAGAAAAAAAGAACCTAGAAAATCTCATCTTTCAAAAAGAAATTGCTTTTTGATCTACGTTTATTAACTTTACCATACAATATGCTTTAAAAAATCATTATTCCCTCTGAAAAGGTGTCTTGGAATGAGGATGATGGCATTTCATTTTGTGATGTTTACAGTAAAAAAAACAACAAAACCCAACAGATACTATGAGGAACTAGGAATCTTTCTGTCTTATGTACTCAGAATACTATTTCCAAAGTATGATAAACTAATTTTGTATGGAACAAATAAAAGGCTACATTTCAGTGAGAACTATTCTTAGGCCAAATTTCATTTTGTAATTCTTGACCATTTTACCCAGAGGATTATTTAAAGGAAAAGGGAGGGAAAGAATTGTATAATGGGAAAAGAATATTATTTTCTTTTCCCTCACCTTAGTAAATGAATCAACTTACTATAAAAATCTGCCATCTACTGTTCTGACAAAAAAAGGTATTATAAAAATTTTATCCTACAAAGTAAAAAATTTGAAAAGCAGATAAAAAAAGGAGGGAAATAAGACTAATCCCTCAGGAAACTTGGTACATACTTCATAGGAAAGGAAGAATCTTCTGTTATACATAAAAGTTATGTGGGCAGCCTCAGGCACGGTACTCAAAAAGTAGTTCAGATTTTTAGCTTCTTGAAAGGCTTTCCACCAGTGATGCCAGTGTAAACAGAATCAAATTGTCCAGACTTTTCTGCTTATTCTTGTGCCTGCTTAAGTGTTTGTGTAGTTTCAGAGAAAACTGTCTGGAAACTGATTTGGGTAAAAATGCACAAACAGGTTGATACAGTAGTTTTTAGTTGTAAGAATTTCTTCATCTTCCCCTCTGACCCTTTTCTCTGAGTCAGGTTAGGGCTGCATAAACACTTTTGCAGGAATAGCATAAGACAGAAGATAAGAGCAGAGAATGAGAAGCCAGAAATTTGGGAAGTGATGTGGTGAGCAGGGTGTAGTCAGGTAGGCGACTCTGCTGCTCTTCAGTGTACATCTGGGGCCTTGGATGCTTCAGTTACCAACACAGAGACTCACAACAATCACAGTGTTGAGCACTAGATCAGAAAACGAGCCAAGAGAAAATTCCAAAAGGAATGTGCCTGAGAATCTTTCTATTCTGTACATTCACTTATGTCTCTGGACTTACCTCTTCAGAGCTATCACAAGGTGCCTCTTGCTAAAGTGGGACAGGACCTAGAATGAGTTTATCCAGATCTTTTGGGGTTTTGTGTTTTGTTTTCCTCCTTTGAAATCTAAGCCAATCGAGGATGGAGATGCTGGTACTGCCATTTGAATGGCAGTCTACTGGCAGAAAACTTCTGGAGAAAGAGGAAAGCAAAGTTCGTTCTACTGTTTATATTGAGGAATACTAACACATTTCTACTACCCGCTGGAGGAGTCCCCTACTGACCAGATTTCAAACTACAGAAAGAAGATTCAGCGCTGGGCCATTTAGAAAAAAAGAACTGTAGGAAAAAAACAAACAAACAAACAAAAAAACCCCAACCAATAAACCAAACCCAAACCCAAACAAACAAATACCACCACCCCTGAACTAAAAATCAACAACAACAACAAAACCCCCACAACCCTGTGAGGCAGCTACTTCAGAAGAGATTTCAGTCTGGCTTCCAGCGAGACAGAACAGCCTGCCCTGATAAGAGCAGCAAAGCTATGAAAGGAAGTGGAGTTTGAGATTCTGTGGTTAAATAACTGGAAATGCTGCCATTGCAGCATTTGAGTGGTTTTGATTTATTACCCCAAAGGTACTAACTTGCCCTCTAGCTTACAATTCCAAGTCGTGATGCTCGATTCCATTTCAGAAAACATATAGGCACCAGCATTCTTTACTGGACCCAGCCCAAAGGCCAGCAAACTTTGCTATACTGGTTTCTTTTGCTCTCTCTTTTCAATTTCTTTATGAGAACATTTGATAAAAAGAATAGAAGGATATATAAGACTTGGCAAGAAAAAGAAAGAACATCTATGGTTTAAAAATGAATGGGGACCAGCTCTCTTTTACTTTTGTTTCTATTATGGATATTTACTTTATGGTAACCTGCATGAAAATAATTCTCTAATGCACTGAAATCTTTAACTATGATCTGAAGTGTTGTTATTGTATCATTCACTTACTGTGCTAACTCTTGAAAAGAAACTGTCTTCACTCATACTCAAAGGACAATTCTTCAACAATTATTTATGCCCACTACACAATCTATACAGTAATAATAATAATAACAATAATAATAATAATAATAATAAACTTGTAACATTTTCCTCTGCCTGTCGCAATTCCAATAAGATCATGTAAAGACACAAGAAAAAGTCCCTAGATCAAGTTATTGCACATCTTATTGGCCTCTCTGTCATGTGTAGGAGTAGAATCCAGCTAACATGAATATGACCATGGGTTATGACCATTAGGAAAACTGTCTGCTCAACACTTCGGAAAGTATTTATTTTTGGAAAGGCCATATTTCAACTACTCAGCCAGAATCTTGTAATCTGCTGTGTTACTTTAAATTATGCTAAAGGGTATTTTAAAACTTTAGGAAAGAAGAAAAAGACGATGCAAATCTCAATGTTTGAGAGAAGAAAGTTTGTTCATTTTTCTTTTAAAATGCAAAATAATAAACTGCATCTCCTTTATAATATTGCATTATGTGTTTCAAAATTTTTGTTCTCATACAGATAAAACAGGAAATACCAAAGGAAAAAAAAAATTAAGATTGGAGATCATAGTTTTGACATTACAGTAGTGAATTTGAACAAATTTCTATCTATAATATTTTTAAGCTCAGTTTTATGCTTTTAAAAAAAGATACATAAACTTGTTGCCTAAATAACAGATTTCTGTTCTGTTGCCAAATAGAAATATTCATTAAAGTTTACTGTAGTGGCATATTAGGTGGCATATTTACCATCTAATTTTATTGGAGCTGCAAGAAAATAATTTTCCTCTCACAAAAAAGGTCATATCTATTGAGACAGGCTGCTGTACAAAATATGGAAAGACAAATATCACCATGAACAATTTATTTTTTCAAAATCAGTGGTAAGACTAACTTAAGAGAAAGTAGAAATTTGTCTGACCACCTTCAAAAAAGGAAATTCTTCGAATTGTTTCTAAAAATTTAACCCTTACTATACACAATAGTCTGCTCTGATTCTGACTCATCAGTCTATCTTACCTTTTCTTAAAGCTTTTCTTCAGTGTTTCATTCAGAATTTTATGCTACATTTCTGACAGAAAAAGACAGTATTAAGAAATTGAAAGTGATTGTGCTCCTCAGAAATATTCAACTGATAATAATCTTTCTAAACATATGTTTTTCAAACTATTACATTAAACAACAGAATTAATAGGAGTCTTAGGTAAATCATTTGACATACAGAAGGCAGAGCAGAGCAAAAGAGTAATTTGATACAAAATACCATCAAGTCAGACTCAGAAAAAGTTGAACCTTTGCTAGTATTTTTTTCTACTAGTTTAGTATGATTAGAGTTTCCCCCAAAACATATAATGAAAAATAATCATGCTGAACAATTCTAGTCTCCAGTATATCCTTGAGACATCAGTCAATATGAAGGCAAATATTTCAGTTCATTCTGAGAGCAGACAAATTTCACCCTTTTGAAGAGTAGATCAAAATTCACAAAAGAGGGCTTTAGATCTTGTTTAGTTTGAATAAGAATTAGATCAATGAAAAGCTCTTGAGAAAAGTTTAAAGCAGGCAGTCTTAACTTTGCCAGGTGTTGTTAATATAGTCTTGGTTAACTCAACGTAGCTTAACACTGTTGAGCTAAAATAAGAGTGGACTCTATGGCACATGGGAAGCTTTGGTAATCATAACAGAGCAAGTGCTCCTGCCTCCCTTCCTTCCTTCTTCCCTTCCTATCCTTGAAGAAAAGTGGGAAACCTGTTATCTACCAGCCATCCAAAAAGCCTGGAGAAGCAGCTCAGTTTAATGTGGTCAGTCAGAGGATCACTGTTGATCTACTTCTTACGTTCAAGAGAAATAGTTGATAAATAGAAAATCAACTTAGAATGTAGGATGGTGAAGGGATGTAGGTCTGGAGCATAACCCTGGGAGACATCTAGGTAGGTTTTGTGCTCTTATAATGAGAAAAAAGTTAATTACTTGCTTGTTATTTAGGGTCATTAGGGCAGGATAGAGTCTATTTAATGTGGGCATACAACCTGCATGTAAAATAAAGCACTTATGAAAACAACCCACCTAAATTAAATGCCTAAATCATTGATTGAGTTGGGAGGAGGTAAATGTCTTTGAGAGCCTCCATAAGAAGATTTTGCCCTCCAAGCCTGGGTACTTCCCTCAATAGAGATGAAAATAAAAGTCCAATTTAGAACCTAAGTTGAGCAGTCCAGTTCCTGTCCTGAGTCTGTTACTTTTAATATATAAAGACTTTTAATAAAATAGCTATTACTGAAAACCATAAGTCTTTTACTTCTCTATTTATAACAGTAGAGAAAGTTCCTCTGTATCAAAATACAGATCTGCATTGCATTGAGCAGGGCAGATGCTCTTAGAGTTGTAAAGTGTGGTGGGATGTAAGGATTTATACATTACAAAAGGTAAGAAAAATGGAAGATAGCCTCCCATTAAGAAGACTATATGAGGATTAAGGCAAAATAAGAAGACTTAAAAATCAACAATCATTTTACCCAAGTCCTATATAGCAGGGTATTTTTTAACAAAACTGAAATATTAGGTAGCATTTTTCACCTTTAAATTCTCTTCTGTGGAAACTAGAATAGGTTGTCACCATGGCGTATGCTTCCAGCAGAGGTAGTGGTAAACTGCAGCTGTAGTCTTCAGCTTTTCTTAGTTTTATGTTAAAAATATCAAAGTCATATCAGGCTGTTATTTTTGCTTTCACCTTATTTTCTTGTATGCCCATTGCTAAAGGTTGCTTATGGTATATGTACCTTTTTGCAAAGATAGCAGAGATCAGGAATTTTATTCAACAGAAAAAAGCACTTTATACTTAAATTTCTTCCCCTATAATTTAGCATAAATTTAAATAGAAACATTTACTGACCAAAAAGTGAAACACAATGGATTTTTTTTCTCTAAATAGAAGCACTAACTGCTTTCTTTAAAGTAGCAAATAGCTATGTACAATGAAAAAAAAAAATCCTAGGTAACAGTGTTAATTAAAATTTTAATTGTATCTGTATGAATTACCAAGGGCAGAAGAAAAATCATATACAGAACATTGCTTGATGTTTTGTGTTTCTTTTTTTTTTCCTTCTTTTTTCTTTTCTTCCCCCCTTCTCTGTTCTTTTTTAACTGTTTCTGGAAGCTCATTCAGCTAAACTGGAGAGTGCAAGAGCATCCCCTGCAGGAACACATCAGCCCACAGTGATTTTCTCTTTCCTACGGTGTTTTTTCTTCTGTTAATTTGTATTCATCTTGCATGGTGCACAGTAATTGTGTCTAGAGAATTAGAGAGGGATGGCTATTGCAGTGGTAATAGAATTACTATCAGTGTTCTAAGCTGGTAAAAGGATTGTGAGTTTCAGTCAGAGGATTTAAAAACACATGCTGAAATGTATATCAGGATCTTTTTTCTGCAGCACTACTTATAGATGTATTTTTCTTTGGGTTTATAAATGGGATTGTTTAAAGCCAGCAAATGTTGCTAAGAAAGCCGACAGTAGAACTCTCTGAAAAAGCACCTTTAGGTTTGTACCTAACAACATATAAATGTACACACATGTACATACACATTCTGAAGTGATCTAGCCATCTCCTCATGTGCCCTTGAATTCAATAGGAACTGTGATTCACTGACTACAACAGTAGTTATTTCCTATTTTATACCACGCGTTTTTTTTTCCCCCAATATGTGCTTTCTGACTCAATCTCCCCAACTTTATTTAAATAAAAGGGAAAAGAGGAAAGGTATTGTCTTTAAATGTCAACATATTACAGGTATGGCCAAAAAGTCTGACCCGTGTGTTGCTTCAGTGAGTGATTGTATAAAAATGCAGTAAATGTGGACAGCAATTTTCAAGTTCTGATACAAGTGCTATGGATTTTGTAATATTCTGAGGGTAACATTTTAATGAGCACAGATATAGTATTAAAAGTTTTAGTAATCAATTTATACTATAAAATTCAACAATGAAAATCAGACAAATCATATCTTTTGTTCTCTGGAGGTGTTGATATCACCTGTACATATTCAACCTACAAGAACTAAAATGTAAATCTGTAAATCTGGTTTCAGCATAGGATGCCAGAAAGAAATTTGAAGTATTTCACCTTATCGCTGCAGAAAGATCCATCCTCCCAATCTAACTAAAACTACAGATACTCTGAAATTTGTGCTCATGCAAACAACATGAATCAAATTACTTTGTTGAAAATTACTTCATGTGGTTTAAGAAGGAGAAGTTGATTGTGGCATTGGGTATTTTTGTCTCCTTTCCCTGAGCACATTAGAAATCCAAAGTCCCGTATACAGAAGAATTTTTGTATTTAATATTCCTCAACATAACAATGCCTGATAATGATCTGGGACTTGAAATGGAATCCAATGAAATCTACAGGTTTTTTAAAACAGGAAATAAAATAAGAACCTCAGTATGTCCTGCAACTCTTGTTCTTTGTTCTGTTAATTTGGCTTTTTCTCAGTCCTGGTGAAAAGCTAGAAGACACCCGTTTGTATAATTTCTTAAAGAAGCAGAGCAGTGTGCTGTCCCTTACAGGCGGCTGGTAGCAGTCAGGGGCAAGTCTGTCCCTTGTCCCCTTTTTGGTTCATTAGCATTCCCTGCACAGAGATTTGAAACCCTAGCTGAAGAAAGACCATTTAAACCCCCAGCTTCCCATAAAACACAGCAAAGTGTGTACTACTCTACTGAAGAAAAGAGTTTCTGTTACTTGAGTTTAAAAGAAAGCATTAGTTTTCAGACCCTTTTGAACCAGTCCATAATAAATTTCTCCTGTCCCTGAGATATAGCAAATGATGAGCAGGTTTTTAGGAAACTGAGAAGTTGAGAACAGTTCCTAAATCCCACATCAGTTTTGTTTTAAATATGTCCTATCTTTTTGTAGATATTGCCCAACAAGTTACAGATAAAAATTCCCTATAAATTTTTCTTTGAGTTTCCTCACTAATCTGCTGAGATTTTACACAGAATCATGCTATAAAGAGTAGTTTGGGGATAACAAGGACTTCTTACTTCATCAGTTGTGATCTCCAAGCAGTAGTCTATCCCATTATTGGACCAAAGAATATTGTACTTTTGCACTCAGAATTTTGTGGTATTGTCACACCGGGACTTACTTCCACCATTCATCCTATTACACGCTACTTTGGAACTTCAGGCTCATGGGCAAAACACACCTAATTTCCAGATGAAGTTTCTTCTCTGACAATCTGTAAGCATTTGCTGATGTGTTTGTGCTGTTCTTTGGACTATGGCGTTCATTTTTCCCTCTTGCGTTTATTCTCCTGCTATATCTAAGAGAGAAGAAAACAAAGCTTGCAGGCTTATTTTGTAAGATTTGTCTTGATCTTTGATCATTATAGTATGTCTTCATTATATCCTTCCCACGTATATTTAAATTTTTTTGGACATGGATAGTCAGAACTGCACACAAAAACATACTTGAACTATCTGCTTAGGATTTTTCATTTCTTCCTTACTGTATATCTTTCCTTAATATATCCCAATATTGTCAGATATTTTTTATGGTCACATACAATTTCTTCCCATTTGCTAGCCTCTCCCGTTGCCAAAATTGCCAAGTAACATTATTTGATCTATGTGCTATAAGGATTTTAAATATTTAGCAGTAGTACACTTGCTGAATCTATTTAAATGTTAATTTATTTAACTGTCTCAGAGGTTTTTCCCTTCAAAAGTTAAGGTGGAATTTGCTAGCTTGCAATGTATTTTTTAGGCTTTCTTATTCTATTCAATATTTACATCTTCTCCTTTTACACTTTTTCAGTTTTATATTGACATGAATTGTAAAATATGATTGTGTTTTGTGCTGCATTAGTAACAGAGGACTTCAGATATCTAAATGTAGGTGACTAGTGACATTTGAATGCCCTAGGGTATCTGAAAGACACAGCCTCTGGAAGAACCTTTCTGGCCTGGCAGCTGGAGGTCAGTTGGCTTACTTTAAGATGTCCACAACAGAAACAATCTTGATATTTAGGTAACTGCATCTCACTTCAAATTTGCTTTGTAAATGATCAGTTTTGTTAATAATCTAGTGGCCTTTTAAGCTCTGTAGGGGATTCCACTCGGGGTCCAGCTGGTGTTGCAGAAAGATGCAGATTTCCAATAAGTTCTTTGTCCTATGCACCTATCTGGTGCATGTGTCTTAAATAACTTAGCAACTTGCAAATGCCACTAGTTTTCCATGTTTAGGTAACTAATACTGCCCAAACCACTAAAGGTTTTCAGCTCTATATTGTAGATTCAGGAGTCTTCACATAAACTGGGTGTTTTAAATTCCTGATAGATGTAATAGTCAGCAGACCAACAAAGATCTATATGTAGCCAATGGACTCTGGAGATCTATTCAGGTCAACAAAAACTAATCATCTATATATAGCTACCTGCATAATTCTCCAGACTCTATTGACTTTTTCATTGGGATATTAAAGTGTTTGCCTAGAACTGGGTGTGCAGTGTCACTTCAATTGTTTGTAGGCTAAGATATCCGCATAGATCTAGCATATATGACACAAAGCAGATAGGAGACCCATGCTTCTGTAGCAGCATCTGAAAGCTATGTGGGATAAACTAGGACACCTCATATGTAGGTGAATGAATCATTCTATAGCTCTGCACTTGCCCTTATGGAAGCTTAGACACCTAACTCATTTGTTTATTTTGACCCTTAAATTTAGCTGTCTCTAGTCCAGGGATAAATTCCATTAAAAGTGTTTTAAGTATTACTTATTTACAGAAGTAATTATTGCTTATTTTATTTAAACTATTTATTTAATTTTTAGAAGGATCTTAAGGAAAGAGTTCTATCTTAAAGGTGTCACCTTAATCTTAACTTGTCAGGCTGGGTTTGGATCTCCAAAAGCAATATGTTTTCTGCAAGAGAGTTTAGTTGCTCTTCTTCCTCCTCAAACCTCTAAACTGGAAAACTTAAAAAACGTCCCTACAAAATTGGACAAAAAGACCGTGCAATCCATTATCTTGGCCCTGGCAGTGACTGACAGAGGATGACTACTAAAGATAACAGAAGAAGGGTAATAGTTTCTTCCTCACTCTACCCTCAGTACACATCAGTGATTTGCAAACCAAGGGCTTTTTGAACAAAAAGTGAGGTCTTTTTAATCTATAGACACTGATGCATTTTTCTTCTGTAGATGTGATTGTTTACCTGGAAACAATTAACATCCACAAAAAAAAAAAAAATCTCTTTACAAATCTTAGTAGTGACTACTGCAATGGTCTTCTGTGGCAGGCAAGTTCAACAGGGAAATGTTATCTAAATATGACTGAAATTGGACAAGTTACTGTGGATAATGTGACAGTTTATAGTCTTTTTCTAAGCAGTGTTTAGCAAGAGGGCCAGGTGCTGGTACCATTTTGGACAGCCTCAGAGAAAGAGCTGTACTACTGTCGTTTAAAGAGGTAGATTCTGGTTTGAGAGACAGGTAGTCCTAGCTGTATGACAGATACAAGTTCCTATTTCCGAAGCTCTGAGGGATTACAGAGTCCTGTGGCACATTAGAAATCCAGGGGTGTAATGTACCTGTTTCTAGTAGTGATATGAAGAGATCAGATACCTGTCACTGATCCAGACAATATTGTCAGTTCCAGGCCTCAAACAAGCATCCTTGTTCTGCTGAAGAAGAGAAGAAGTTGTTCCATGCTGAAAAAAATATCAAACATTTTTTCCGCCAGGGTTTTGTTTCACTTTGTTTTTTCTTGCTTAAAAAAATTCAGAAGCTTAGAATCCTCACAGTGGTTTCAGGGAGGAAGGATTAGTGCAGGCTGGAGGAGGGGTGCTGAAATACACTGTCAGTTTCCTATTGTTTTTTTGGTTTTTTCTCTAGATATCACCACCACACAGACATAAGCACCACCAGTAAAGAACATAATCTTTTGTTGTTAGCTTCCTCTTTAACTTTGCAAAGTGGATTAAAAAAAACCAGAAAACCCCAAACCCACCCTCCCACCCAAACAAGCAAAACCACGCTGCTCCCCCCCCATTACAGAAATGGAGATCCAAGAAAGTATTTTAATTTAATTTTTGTCAATTGTGTGTTTTTAAGAGCAATTAAGTCCATATTTTCCTAGCTGAGTTTCAAAAATACTGTGTCTAATTTCACTGTTTTTAAATGAAGAAGATATATTTGTTATCTTGAGCCGTCAGGCTTTTAGAAGTCTTTGTGTCAGTATGTCGTGGTTTAACCCCAGCCAGCAACTAAACACCACGCAACCGCTCACTCACTCCCCCCCACCCAGTAGGATGGGGGAGAAAATCGGGAAAAGAAGCAAAACCCGTGGGTTGAGATAAGAACGGTTTAATAGAACAGAAAAGAAGCAGCTAATAATGATAATGATAACACTAATAAAATGACAACAGCAATAATGAAAGGATTGGAATGTACAAATGATGCGCAGTGCAATTGCTCACCACCCGCCGACCGACACCCAGCCAGTCCCCGAGCGGCGATTCCCCGCCCCCACTTCCCCGTTCCTATACTGGATGGGACGTCCCATGGTATGGAATACCCCGTTGGCCAGTTTGGGTCAGGTGCCCTGGCTGTGTCCTGTGCCAACTTCTTGTGCCCCTCCAGCTTTCTCGCTGGCTGGGCATGAGAAGCTGAAAAATCCTTGACTTTATTCTAAACACTACTGAGCAACAACTGAAGACATCAGTGTTATCAACATTCTTCGCATACTGAACTCAAAACATAGCACTCTACCAGCTACTAGGAAGACAGTTAACTCTATCCCAGCTGAAACCAGGACACAGTATAATTCAGGATAGCGCACTCTTAAATTCTGAGTTTAGATGATTAGCCCAGTGTAGTAACAACTGTTTCCTAAACATCTATCAGCTGTTAAAGTTATTGGTTGAATGTAATGAGTAAGTGGCTTACAGGCTAAAATGCTGATGCCTCTAAAATTCCTGATGGCAGCCACATTAACTAGGAAGTCACTTGGCTCCAGTGGCTTTCTCTTAAATATTGAGCTACTGGGAAGGACAACATCTCCTGTGATAAGAGGAATATACAGTAGCAGACTGAACTAGCTTTGCATTTAATTGCAAGGCAGTATAAATTATTTATTTTTGTCATTTTGGAAATAGAAAAGCTAGCATATTTTAATATAAATGACCAACTCTTTCTTTTTTCTCTCTCAGTAAAATCATACTAGTTACTGACTAGGCTTCTGAGCGCATTAAAAAATTACTAATTTTAAATGTTGCCCATTAGAAGATACCTTCCAAATTCCAGGACATTAATACCTTGGGAAAAGCAGAAAATTCAGACAGGCTGTCTGATCCAAGTGATGCTTCAGCTTTGAGATATATAGAATCCATAAACTTGCACCCAAATAAAAAGACAAATAAATAAATACACATATATATACATACATATGTATGTGAAATAAGGTTCTGCGATATGAGTCTACCAGTTCTGCAACATCCTGTAATCAGTTCTCACTGTGTGCGACCTATCGAGTCTCATGCCTAGAGACCTACCCTACTGGATCATATCAGAGATTTGATATCTTTTGCACTCGGTGCTCTGCTGCAGCTTCATTCGTACCCTTGCACTCCTTTTGTTGAGACCATAAATGCTTCAGGTTCCAGCAATAAAGTAAATCAGGTGTCTAAACTTCCTTTTGCTCTGGTCAGATATACCTTAATGCTACTACTGTGCCACAGATACCCAGGCTAGCTCTAAGCAAGCTGGCATATTTATACAGCACACTGACATACAGAAAGGAAATACTCACTGAAATCCTTAGGAAAAAAAGAGTCTTGCATTAACATACAACTGTACCACAGCAGATCAGTCTTATGTGTTGACTTGTCCAGTTTGTACATGGGTAATATAGATAATAGAGTTACTTTGCATCTGGTTCCTGATCTGGTTTATTCATTTTTCTTGCCTGCTCTGTATAGTAAACCAGCATTAGCATCATGCCTATCTTTGGCATGGATCAATAAACAAGATTCATCTCACCTAGACCTTAAGTTTATAGCCATAAAGCAGGCTCTGAACATATTAATGTGAAAGCTGCCATTTTTATTAAAGGACTCTTGATAGAGTATGCCTACTGGTAGAGAAAGGCACTAAAACTAAAGAATCAGTGGCACACTTTTTTTGCAATCTGAAGTTCTTTAGTAAGTTTTAAAATGAATTTTACCAAGAGTCATATTTAAAATATCATTTTAAAATGTAATCACAGAATAACGAGGTATATTAATAATAAATAAAATTTACCTCTGTGCTGGTTTTAATTTCTTGCCAGTATTAGAACAGAGAGTTTGGCTTTTTTACATCATGTATTGGTAATAAAGTCTAGTACAGGCACTAAAGCCAACTGCAGAAGTAAATTAACTGGAGACAATACTGGTATTGTAAAGTAACTGGCAATAAAGCGGCTCAAAATGGTAAAGTATTTAAAAATAAAATAGGTTTTATTAACATACATTAGAAATACAAGGACAGAATCATCTAGGGTATATTGAGAGATGGTCTGTAAATTATAACATTTTTTCTTATGTCGAGTTCTTGATGTTTCCAGGGTAACATCTGTATTACAATTGTCATTGATTTGTACGTTATTTAATGAAGTAAGCAGTTTTAAGTCACTAGGACTATTTCATGTGAGTACTGTAAATTAGCTACAGGCAATCGTATCCTATGTGCCTCTAATGTATGTGTGTGTCATACCAAGTTTTGTGGCAGAGTAACAAGTATTTTACACCAGGAAGAAAAATTGCCACCCCTTCATGAACCGCTGGGTAAATTGATGAGGTTTGTTCCTTGAAATATTTCTATTTTTTAGTAATCATATCATAAAAGCATTATGAGCTAAACAGCCTTTGTTTGATTAGTCTGTTCTAAACACCTTAAATCATTTGGGAAAGTATAATAGAAGATGTCTAGAAAACATTGCCCTTATAGGGATACTCTTGTCAACTTCCTATGTCTACATTAACTGTTTCTTTTCAACTATTTAACTTTCCCTTGACATGTTGAAACACTATGTTGACAACTGTGGCTGTGCTATGTAATGAGAATCTTCAACGATTGAAAATTGTCCCCGTCTTTCAAGTATGTGTCGGAATGTTTTTATTTGGGGACCTGCTATGTGGCTTTCCTGTTTACTTTTCAGGCAGACCCCACTGATTTGAAATCAAAAAGTTGTATAAAAAAATTTTGCTTTCTAAAAAAACCATATTATTGTATATCTCATTAACTACAATAAAATTCAGAATCTGTAGATTATTAAGTAGCTGTTCAAGTCAGACACAGAAAGCATGCAAGACACATGTTGTCTTGAGAAACTGGTTTCCTAAAGTAAGAGAATAGTAGGTTGAAGACTGTGATTTCTGAGGCTCCAAAAAAGTACAATAGGAGTTTACAAATAAACTGTCTGCCTCTGAATCCAACAAACAGATGTCTCTGCATGCAGATATGTTTCTGTGCAGTGGCTCAAGTCTTTTAATTCAGTAGTATCAAACAGATCTTCAGCTTAAATATTAGCTAACACCTTTCCTTCTAGAATTTGAAATATTAGCCTTAGGATAAGGTAACAGAAATCTTTAAAGATATTGATTATTTTCAATAAATAGCTTTTTGAAAATAAAACGTAAAAAAGTCATGTAGATAGAGAGAACCATGCCTGGAAAGTACATAGACTTTGAGATGTTAATTCTTTCTTAATAACCCCTGCCAACTATATATAATAGTAGACTACATTGTCATGGATCCTGCTTTCCGAAATAAAGGAGGTATCTGCAATTAAATAGCAATAACTGTGACATAGTTTAGTGCACTGTATATAAAACTTTGCATATCTAGTCAGCAGGTGGAATCACTTAGACGTCTTAAACCAACACTATGAAACTATTAAAACAAAATGGGAGCATATGAAAAAGAAACTTTTCTGTACAGTTATTTTTGCCAGGGGAAGAGGGAGTTTGGTTCATCTTAACTGCAGTTTACAGCACAGGCATGCCCTAAGCTGGCTGTCTAGATCTGGTTTATAACAACAGAAAAGAAATAGCCACTTTCAGGCTGTGATTTATCTTACCCTAATATTCAGGCCTAAAATAGGTCATATAAATCGAGCACTAGATACTCTTATTTCATTCTCTTGACCATTCTCTGAGCCAGATAATGTGCTCAGGTATATGGTTTTTTATAGATGTCTTAAGTCATCTTTAAAGGAGACTATTTCCATCACAGGTATCCCTGCTAATTCTCCCCCCCTTAAAAGGAATTGGTGAAAAAAAGCACCTTTCAAAAACTTCAGAACAGAATTATACATGCAAGTATGTATGTAATTATCTGTATATATATTTTATTATATATTTTATATTATATTACCAATGAAATTGCAGTACCATTTAAATAGCCAAACATCTGTTTACTCACCCACATTCGCCATCATAAGCATCTGCACAACATTGTACAGAGATAACTGCATCCAGTTTGGAGAAGGCTATACCCACAATAACTGTACAGTAAAGTTCCACTTTTCTGAGTGTTTTTGTGGTAATGTTAAACCATTTTTTTTGACACATTATGGGCAGAGAATTTTTAGTAATTAGCATACATCCACTTTACCTATATGTATTTTTTACTTATATATTCACATAATAATGAATAAGGGACTCAAAGAACATTCTTGTAATGAAGAAATATTTCTCCAAGGTAGTATTAACTACAACTTTCTAAAGCAATATAGTTCTTATGGAGAGAGATCAAATGCAGTTTAATGAAAGATTTAATTTCATTATGTTTCTTTATATTTTTGGAAATTGCTGGAACACATATTGCTTTGGTTAATGTAGCAGAAAAGGACTGATTCCTCCTTCTCTGCCAATATGTCCAATTGTCCCTGGGTTACGAGACACATAGTGTCAAGTTATTCCTTATTAGCCTGATTTAGAACTGGGATTCAAGTATCTGTACATGCAACCTGCCTAAGCTGCTGAAAGTTAAAGGACAGACTGGAGCTGTTCCACTTTGTATAAATAACAGTCGGAGCCACAGCTTCAATCTCACTCATATTTCCCAAGCAAGGGCCTTAATCACTGGTGTATAGAGGCAATCATTCATTTGTTCTGGCCCAGTGAATATTTATTTATTTAAAATGGAACAGCTCCAACAAGAAAGGCAGAGACTGATGCAGTGTGGTTTAGTAGCAGGGTAATTACATAACAGAATTTATGTTGGTCAATAAATCCCTGCAACAGGGAATCACAAGATAAAACTATTACAAAAAGTCTCAGTCATACATTTAGGCAGTTGGCAGTTCTGAGAAATGGCACTCTAGCCGGAACATATTTCTCTTTAAAAACAGACTCCATCAGAAATGAAAGAACAGCTCTGTTCATACTGGTATTTTAGACACAGAAGTACTGTACTGCCTGTTTCCATGATCCCTAAGCCACCAAGGGAAGATGTAGGATGGGACTCTGAACACACAGTACTAGCAGTAATGTGGTGCCTAATCCTGGCGGGGGGGAATCCTTTTTTATTTAAAATTTGTCTTGTAGATTAGACAGTTAGCTTTTGAGGAGATAAGGCTGTCTTTTTCTCTTTATACTTTGATAAACATGCACCAGATGAATGGATGTTGGTTGAGGTTTTAAATACTCAGGTATCATAAATAATGTATTTTGCCAATCTCTATTAATAAAAATAATGCACTGCCATGAAGCTTTGCAATATTTGTAAGAATCATAGACCTGTCCACTTAAATTGTTGACATTCATTTTAATTTAAGAATTAAAAATTGTTTAAATTTAAAAAAACTGTAGAGCAAAACCAGATTTTTATTTATAAGCATTAATATCCTACCTATTGTTTTTTATTATTGTTTATTCAAGTTGCCTTTTCTGCAAGCAGAAGGTGCTTTGTATAAGAGGAGGGAAATAAAGTCATCCACTACGTCCTTTGCTTAACATGAAAGTTCACCATTTTTGCAAAACAATGTATCATTTTTATAGCAAAAGCACAGTTTTCTGCAAAAAAAAAAAAAGGTAGAATTTTCCCCAGTTTATTATTTTATAGTTATATAAAAACATAAAGCAAAAATGGGAAAAAAAGCACATAATAATTTCAGATAAATCCATGCAAACATGAGTTGTCATGAAATTTGTGAACTATAAATGCTTTTATTCTCTATGCCTATGCTTATTTCACATGACTGTGCTTTCGAAACCTTCAACTTTCCTCTCTTTTCTTTGGCACAAATTTAAAAATAGAGATGAACACCTGATATGACATAAGTATGGGGTTTTTTTACTCCTCCTCCCAAATAACTTCAGATTTTACAAAAAATTAACATTATCTTACCTTATCATGAAACTGTTTCAGATTTTTACTTCAAATTAGTATCTATGGAGGAATCCTAGACAGACTCTCAAGTTTAAAGTGGCTGTGGTAGAATATATTTCTCTACATGGGACTGTTGTAGACCCATATAATACAAACAAACCCCATGAACTACATATTTGTGTAACTGAGAAAGGAGTAAGGAATCAGTTGATCACAATGACAAATTTCACCCAGGTCAAGACTGATAAATAATCATATACATTTCACAAAGGAGAGGACCCCACAAACCAAAAATTGCTATCATATTTAGAGATCTTGGCTGACATTGAAAAACAAATAGACTTTACCATATTAGGCATGTTCTAGTGTGTGATCAGACCTTTCATCCAAGCATTTTGACACATTTCATTTGTATTACAATTATTAAATCATTCCCATTTTCAGATCCCTTAATCAGAGCCGCAAATTCACATAAAATTTAAAGTATTTGATATGCTGGTGAGAGCATAAAGAGGCCAGAGGAGAGATTAAATGCATTCCTTTATGATAGAGGCATGCTTCTACCATGCAGAATGCCTGATATATGTATAGGGAGAGGTGTCAGAAATAAAAACTACTAAAGCTCTGAAAATTGATCCGCATTGTATGATTTTCATAAATGTGTCAGTTAAGGTGTTAGTTCCAAAATACTTTTAGGAACTACTTGAAATAGGTTGAACTTATATTTTTATCAAGCCATTTGCATATCTACGTAGGTTAAATAGGAACAAATATTATGCAAAGACATTTAAGCTATATGCAGAGATCTATGCAAAAAGATGAGAGGGAAATGCAGTAGTTTCAGTGTAGGCATGTTGGTTCTTGTAAACTACTGCAGTATTTGATGGGATATTCAGAATGTGAGAATGATTTAAGATGAATGACAGAGACAAAACTGAATTATGTTTTGGAGACTAAAGGAAATTAAATTCATCAGCATCACCGTGTTTCACTGAAGCTTATGTGTAATATTGAGATGTTAAAGAAAAGGTACTTGATACACACAGGCTGATTCCTGTTTCTCCCTATCAGGAAGCTTTTCAGGTGATGTAGAGGCACATGGTTTATGCAGGGGGTTCAAGACCACAATATGATCCAGCAATTCATTCCATAAGAGTTTAAGCTGATGGTTATGAAGGATGCATTTAGACATATATCAGATAGTGATCACATCTGTGAGCTGAGGTCTAGTTAACTGAATGATAATATAAAATAGAAGCAATACTATGGGCAGTACAAGGCAATATTAACACTAACATTGGTCTACAATTTTGTCTTGCAATTCCTCACTTATAGATAAGTAGAATGTGTATTTATGGCTATATTACTGGGTTTAATGACATCACCAATGGTTTATTTCTCCTTCTCAGAGCTGAAGATCCAATTTTCTTGCTACATATGCTGACAATGACCCAACACCTGCTCTTAACTTTCCTTCGAACTTTGGCAATTGAGGGCACTGACCTAGTCTGAGTGCTCAGATGCACTTTACATTCCTCTAAAGAAGCTTTAAAGGAGCTTGATCATTTTAGACTACAAATCAATCTGAAAGGAGGATGGAGGCTGTTGCGGACTGGAATACTGCAGATATGAGTCACTTAACTGAGGTGATTTTTACCAGAGTTGCTGTCATTCAGGCAACAGCATCTGAGGAGCTACTAACACGCACAGGTCATTAATCCAGTGCACAGGTTTGTCTACTAGAGCCTCTCTACACTGCTCCAGGTAGTTTTCTGGCAGCCAGCTGGATGCCAGCATTGCTCTGAAAGATTTGTTCACTTGCCTAACATGTTAATTTCTCAGACAGTGAGGTTTTCTTCCCGTTAGCTGTCTAAAAGGAACCTTGCTAGTTGGGGGCAGTTGCAGCTTTCATCTGCTTATGATGAAGTTAAGATTATCACCAAAATAAAAACAAATGAAAAACATTAAACTGTCAAGCTTTAGGACTGTTCTTAATTGAGTTATAGGCAGCTACGCCTGGCTGCACATTTTCTAACTTCAGGCAACTCTAGGAGAGTTATAATTTTAAAAGTGGCTTGTAGAGACAAAGGAGATAAATGGGCAGTGTCAGCAGGTGAATCAGATCTTTAGATTTCACTATACTCTGCTGAATGTTGAAGGAAGATGGGCAATGACAGTCCTAACTTAAGCACATCAGTTTGATGCCTAGACATGTGATGAATCTGTACCATGTTGTATTTGTGTGGAAGAAAAAGTAGCCCTTTCTTTCTACATGTCCCTCTGCTTCTGTGAAAATTTGAAAGGCAGAAGGGAAAGGGAAAACATATTAGTAACATATCCTTTAAACTCTGTATTTGGGTATCCAGGACATTTACCTTTGAAAAGTATTCTAGTATTCCTCCAGTCCACATCATCTCACTTTTCCTGAATTTCCTCTGCCTGGTTCTGGAGTATTTATGTGTGAATTAAAGAGTACCTGTAGAAAAAAAAGAAAAATAAAATTTGCTCAGAGACAGGCAGACACAGAAGATCACATAAGCATGTATTAAATATCCCCATTAATGTGGCATTTGACAAACACACATCTACGTGATTCCTGAAGGTCAGTGTTACCATGGAAAGACTGAAGTAAAGAAGGCATTGAGTACTTCAACCTTCTTCAAGTCATCTGCCACCAGGTCCCCTTCCCCCTTCAGCAGCTGGCCCTCATTTTCCCTCATCTTCCTTTTGCTGCTGCTGTATCTGTAGAAGCCCTTCTTGTTGACCTTCACATCCTTCAGCAGATTCAAGTCCAGACGGGCTTTGGCTTCCCTAACCCCGTCCCTGCAGGCTCAGACAGTGTCTCTACATTCTTCTTGGGTCATCTGTCCCTGCTTGCATCTCCTGTTTGCTTCCTCTTTATGTTTCAGTTTAATCAGGAGCTCCTTGCTCACCCATGCAGGCCTCCTGCCACCTTTATTTGACTTTCTGCACTTGGGGGTGGACCATTCTTGAGCTTGGAAAAAGTAACCCTTGAAAATCAACCAGTTCTCCTGGACCCCTCTTCCCTCTCAGCTTATTGAATATTCTAACAGCTGTCATAGCCTCAGGTACATTAGCTGAGCACAGGTGGTTTTTGAAACTGTCACCTGTATTAGCTATTTAGGGTTACAAGTCTAAAAAAAAAATAAGCAATCATCAAGACTTGCTCTGATATGTCTGTCATCAATCAGCCTCCACTAATATAAATTACACATCTTTATTCCTAGGAGAAAGGATTATGAATTTGCACTTTTTTTCTCCAGGTCCTTCAGCTCCTTGGTTCTTATTATTAACTACATTGCTTTTTTAAGTGTGTTCTGTCTTCCAATCTCCAGAAGTACCATAATGAAAAATACTTCCTTTTTGGACTTAAGTGTCCCAAAGTGAGAGGATAGACCATCCCCCACTCAGAAAGAACACGAGGAAACTCTTAAATTGTATTTTGTGCCTCTTGATGTGAACTTGAGATCATGATATTTATGAGCAGCTACCACTATGTTAATACTATGGAACAGATGTTTTTGACAAGATGACTTGGAAAAATATATGTTATATCCATCCCTGCACTGTACAAGGTTAAAGATTTAACCCATTTCTTCAGTACTACACATGGTTTTATCTTAAAGTGTTGATATTTTAGCCTCAAAACAGTGCATTTAAAATTTACTTATCATTGGTTTTGTCCCTTTTAATTCCCCCCCCCCCCTTCTATCAAGGCAAAGCAGAAGCTGGAAAAATGAATGTGAATGACATCTCATCTCAATTTACTTTCATTTACATTGCTACATGTACCAGTTTGGAAAACATTTAAAATCAAGAAATTATTGACTAACTGACAACTCAAGGGAAGGACATTAGCTCAGAACACGTTGACTACTCATTGCTAAAAATCAGAATAAAATTTGTAGGGAGTCAGTGAATAGTAAAAGCTGTCTGAAGAAAGTCTCTGGTCGTATATTACCTCCCATTTTAGCTCTTGTTTTCTTTCCCCTCAAATGAGCAGTATGTTTCCAGTACCCTTTTCATTTTCTTCCCCAGTTTCATCTAATTATTTTCTTCCTTTTTAGAAGAATCTATTCCTTTCTTATCTCATCTCTCCCCCTCCTTTTTATTAATATGCTGCCATATATAAGATAGACAAAAGAAATATTTTCCCCAGCATTACAAATGTACTTTCCAATTACTTTGCTTACTACCAGGCATCTCAAATTAACATTAAATAAATTAGTTAAGCATTTTGAAATCCAGGATTAAAATAGCAACAAAATGTATTTAATATGAATGTTCAAGAAAACCCTGAAGAAACATTTTAATCAGCTAACTCTGGTCATGCATGACCAATTAAAATACTGCAAATTAAGCATCTTCAGTCTTTCAAAGTGAGATGAAATCTTCGTCTTCTGAATTTTCACACATGGAATAATAAGCTCAAGATCAGTGGCCTGTAGAAAGAGACAGAAACCTGAGGACATCTACCACTGATTTTGGATAATGAATCTACGGTCACCAGAAGTGAGATTCTGATGATTCGATGGTAGAAAGTTGATCCAGTAAGAACAAAAGAAACCTTTAATTCTTCTCTCTTGGGAAAGAACCAGCAGTTCAAACCATCTTTTGTGGCAAGCTTAAGCTGGTTTTTCACATTAAAAAAAAGAAAAAAGAGGAAAAAAAGAGAGGTTATTCATTTACGGAAAGGATGAGAGAGGAAAGAGATACCTATTGCAGATTTAGATTTATCCTGGGCTGTCTGTAGCTGGTTGGATTTAGCCTTTACAGATCACAGTGTTTAATATCAAAGTTCAGATATTTTTTTCCATTTCTTTTCCATGCAATTTAGGGAAAAATGAACAAAATAAAAAGCCTTTTAATGTTTAACAGTGACCCTAGGCAAACAGTCATTGATGAGAGACAGGCATTTCTAAAGAGCTATTCAGCCCACCAGGATCTGAGTTGTTCCATAAAGTCATTTATCTCTTGCCACAGCTACAAACTGAGCTTTGGCAAGCAGACGTCTAACTTAGTCTTGTGCCTAATTCAGGTGGGATGAATCAAGGCCATTATGTTTCTTTCCAGGTTCTTTGCTTCAAAATTCTTGTAAGGTCTTTCCTTCCACACAGACATAAGCAGTGAACTATAACATTAGTTATGTATATGAGGAAAAGGAAGGTGGCCACTGCTGAGCATCTATCTGCCTGCAAGGCATCAAAAAAAAGGAAAATGAGGGAAGAGAGGAGGACGCCCTTTTAACCCAGTTCATGTCATTAATCTGGCTAAGAGCATGACTGCTAAATCAACAAAGTTGAGTGCCTGCTCAGGGACATCTGAGTGCATGAGAACCTCTTAATCCCACTTGCTGCTGCTGCTGTTGCACTGAACACTGAATCTGATATTAGCATGACTTGGTATTTCATCTTCAGTCTTTGTTGCTAACGTTCATGAATATTCACCGAATTGTCAGTCTGAAGGTATACCTGGTATTCATGGCACTTCTTTGTAATGGACCACTTCATTAAGATTGTCTTCTACATTTATCTCTTTTTCATCCCCTTGTCATTTTAATAGAGAAATTGTTCAACAATACACTGAAAGAGTTAAATGACTAAGTATGTACCCTAAAATAAGTAACTTTGGAAAGAAACTGATTGCACCAGCTGCATCCAGGGATAGATTAAATGATATATAAAATTGTTCTCATGCAAATTACATTATAGTTTAAATAAAATTTTCTAGCTGAAAGCCTCCTGATTGATTTACACTGCATGTTTAGGACAAGGTTGAGCAAGGCTACAATGAAGACTATTTAATCTAATCTCCTTTGCAGATAGAATAAGACAGCTATTTTTGTGTGGACAAAGTGTTAAGTACAAAAAGCTGGAAATTTTTAATTCTACCCTCATCTTCAAAAAGATTTTTTATTTTTTGTATAAAACTTACCTATCTACAGGTATCTTCTGCAACCTTCTGAATATTCTTTCACATGAATATCAGTGATTAAATGCCTGAGTGTCTGGCAAAATCATTAAAAGTAGGGCTTGTAGCAAAAGCTGATTGAAGGCTTATGCCCAGTACAATTACCATATTGTCCATCAGGTCTGTGAAACTATAGAAACTTTGTTATTTGTCAGAAAAGTTTCTCTCTGCAGTTACAATATTTTGGTAGACATGCATATTTACAGTGAATAAGTCATATACTAGAAGAAGTTTAGTGGGTTTAAGCAATATTCTTAGTGTTAAGAAAACAGTACAAGGAAAATGTGAGAGTCTGATAATTCTGCAAAATTATAGAATAGTCAACTTTTTATTGAAAGTTAATAGACAAATTGGTTGACATATGTCAGGTCTTCAACATACTGAGTAAAAGAGTTTTACATTTATGATGATAACAACACTCAAATTTTTTTCTCTAGGCTTACTGAAAATATTCAGGCTTACATTGGTAAAAATAAAGAAATAAATGTTTAAAGGTGGAGGGCTAATTCTGGAATGCTACTAGGGTCAAAGTTATCTCTGAAATAAACTAGGAAGATAAAATAAAGGATTTTTTTTCCCTTTTTTTTCTTTTTTTTTTCTTTTTTTCTAATTAACTAGCTCTACCATGGACATGGTAGAGAGAAGAGAAATATGTATTGCTGAGACAGAACAGTTGAAATGTGTCTAATTATCATCAAAGTCAATAGGAGTTAACGCAGATCCCCTAGTGGTAGAAGTGAGATTTTTTACAAAAATTAAATGTGTACAAGATTGAAACACTAGGAAATGGAAAGTGTCTGTTAAAAGGCTGCATAGGAAAGGTCAGGAGAGGGAACTACACTTGATGAATCAGGTCATTTACACTATACCCCAGTGGAAAGGTTCTGTCAGATGAAACAGAGGGTGAACTTTCAGAGTTCTGTCTGAGTTAAAAGCCTTATTCAAAAACTGTGCAAAGAAGATAATTATTTCTTTTCTGTAAGTTTTCAAGCCCTTGTATGTTATTCAGTTAAAAGAATTATATTCTCATTCTATTGCAACCAAAAACCCATGCAGGAAAAAAATTACTGTTTTCTATTCCATATTGCAGTGTTTTATAATAAAAGGCACAGAATGAATAAAAATCCGACCCTGTTGTGCCTCATATGGTACTATCCCACAGAATCACAGAGTGGCTGAGGCTGGAAAACAGCTCTGGAGATCATCCAGTCCAACCAGCCTGCTCAGAACACTGTCAGCTACAGCAGGTTGCTCAGCATCATGCCCAGTTGGAGTTTGATTATCTCCAAGGATGTAGGCTCCACAGAAAACTTGACCTGATTTGACCACTCTCATAACAATAGAGATTTTTTCTTATGTTTAAGTAGAATTTCCTGTATTTCTGTTGTACCCATTGCCGCTTGTCCTGTCACTGGACATCACTGAGAAGAGTCTCAGTCTTTTTTACTCGCTCCCATCAAGTATTTATACACATTGATAAGATACCCCCTGAGCTTTCTCTTCTTGAAGCTGAACAATCCTGGTTTTCTCAGTCTCTTCTCATATGAAAGATGGTCCCTTAGTCACCTTCATGGCCTTTGGCAGGACTCTCACCAGTATGTCCATGTCTGACACTGGGAAGCCCAGATCTGGACCCAGCAGTCCAGATGTGCCTCACCAGGGCTGAGTAGAGAGGAAGTATCAGCTCCCTCGACCTGCTGGCAATGCTCTGAATAATGCAGCCCACAATAATGTTGGTTGCCTTGGCTTCAAGGACACATGTTCACCTTGGTGTCCACCAGGACCCGTGGGGCCTTCTCTGCAGAGCTCCTTTCCAGCCAGTCAGCCCACCGCATGTACAGGTGCATGGAGTTGTTCCTCCCTAGGGGAAGGACTTGTCACTTCCCTTTGTTGAACTTCATAAGATTCCTGTTTGCTCATTTCTCCAGCTTGCTGAGGTCCATCTAAAAGGCAGCACAACCCCCTGGTGTTTCAGCTATTACTCCTCCCAGTTCTGTATCATCAGCAAATTTGTGGAGGATGTGCTTGGGCCCATCATCCAGGTGACTAATGAAGATGTTAAACAGTATTGGCCCCAGTACCAACCTCTTCTGACCTCCAGCTAGACTTTGTGCTGCTGCAAGCCTTTAAACCCAGCAGTTCAGCTGGTTTCTAGTCCAGCTCACCCTGTGCTTCATCAGTTTGCCTTTGAGCATATTATGTCAGACAGCATCAAAAGCCTTGCTAAAGTCAAGATAAAAAACATCCATTGCTCTCCCCTCATCCTTTGAGCTAGTTATCTCCTTGTTGAAGCCTATCAAGTTGGTCAGGTGTGTTTTTCCCTTTTAAAAATCATAGTCATCTTATTGTCCTTCATATGTTTGTAAACAAATATGATTTGCTTTATCACCTTCCCAGGTAAAGTGACCCTGACATGCCTGTAGTTTCCCAGATTCTCCTTCTTGCACTTCTGGAAGATAGGAGTGAAATTTGCTTTCTTCCAGTTATCAGGATCCTCCTTCGGTCACCATGACCTTTCCAAGATAATCAAGAGTAGCCTCGCAATGGCATGGATCGGCTTCCTCAGTACCCTTTGGTGCATATCATCAGATGTCATGGAGTTGTTTGTTTGTTTGTTTATGTGTTCCCCAACATGATCCCTCTCCACTGAAGGTAAGCTTTTCTTGCTCCAGACTTCATGAGAATCTCAGGGGCTTGTGACTCATGAAGGCCATTCTTACCAGGAAAGACTGAAGCAAACAAGGTATTGAGTACCTTGGTGTTTTCTATTTCTTTTTAAATCTTGAATGTTAGGTTTTTCTCTCATTTAAAACAATCACGTGTTGAGGGTACAGTGCCAACTGTCTGCAACCTACCACTCAGGGAATGATGTTTAAATGTGTCTTCTGTGCATGACATGGGTGTTACAATGAACCAAAGCAGGGAAGCTGGTGTTTCTTGCAGTTTCTGTGTGAATGATTTCTGACTTCTAATTATTACTTTTCAGACTATGAATATCTTTTCATAAATTACACTTGGACATTTGACAGTAATTATGTTTTATATATGCTAAAGTATTAAATATCCATGAGCCTTCTTCAATTAACAAATTAATTGATATTCTGTGGGGAAACCGCATATTTGCCTCCTGATTCATACAGATCTCTTACAATGGATAGAATTAATGGGGCCCAATGTAAGGAGAGTGGCTCTTGCCTACTGTCATGGGTGAGGCAGAGTAAATGGCAACATGTATTGGATCTAGATAGTGTTGGTTAATTAAGAATCAAAATCTGAGTTTTTAACCTACTTAATTCTCACACACTCAGTTGCTCTCCTTTCATCCGCCCACCCACCCACAGCATTATGTTCTCTAGGTCTTGAATTCCCTTTTTAGCAAGGAGATGGCTGCCAATCCAGGGAGACTGGGGAGAAAGTTATTAATGATGTGCAGCTGCTTGTAGCTACCAGTCTTGGCTATTACTGGCCAAGGTCTCTGGTTACCTCCTGGCATTTTTTTCCATGCTCCTCCCTGATCTCCAGGATCTTTCTCCACTTCCATGATCTTTCTTCCAGCAAGGATATTCACCTTCTTTCTGGGTCCCTACCTTACTGAGATCACTTCTTTTCAGCAACCTTTTTTTCAGCACCAGCTCTTCTTTCTGGATCCCCAAGCCCCTGGTTTTCCTAATTTAAATAGTGTATGTACAGAAGCAAAATCTGTGGTCAACCTCCTGCAGTTCTCTCTCATGTCTGCTTTCTAAGTAGAGAATTCAGGACATGCCCCTTTTGTTTAATCCAGGAGTTATCAAAACATACAACCTAGCCAATACCAATAGCAGTTAGCAAGTACCAGCTTTCTACTTGAGAGTTCAAAAGTTCAGCCTGGGGCATTTATCCACACCTACACATACTGCCCATTATCTGCTGCTTGTTTTCACCTATGACACCTAGAGCTTTTCATCTATGCCACCATATGATCCAGGGTAATCAATTTAGATGTAGGTATCTACATTTCATCATCCCACCCATTCATCTGTATGGTGATACTCAGAATAGAGCTCCTTCAGTTCCTCCTGTAAAACAATAAAGAAAATAACAATTACCTTCAAGTAGGGAAAGTAAAACATATCCAATATGGAAGATTTAGAATGAAAAGTATGTTGCAATTTCAGAAACAGTGGGCAGAAGAACAATGTCAACAGCTGGGTGAAAGAATTATGCAGAGACAATCAAAAAGGAGACCTGAAATTGGAATAAAAGTACAATAAACTTTAAGCTCATCGTGCCAAAGAAATAAAACCAAAATAAGTAATTCATTTAGCCTCACACAACAATTTCTGAAGTTTCTTTTGGAGTGAATAGCTACACTTGATAGTGAATTGTGGACATTATATACTCTCCAAAACAACCTAATAGGCACTATGTAAGCACAGTCAGGTAAATTCTGTTACAAAAAGAGGTGAAAGAGTATAACTGAATTTTATTTGATTCCTACAAATAGTCTATGCAGACTCTTTTTTTTAAAAGGATATTATACCAGAAAAACATCTGGGAATTTTGTACCTTGGTCTGTAATGTGGTACAGATTTCAGTAGTCAATTACTATCTTTATTACCGTGTTTCATTAATGATAATGGTGTGGATATTCAGTGGCTACTTTGCTGAGACATCAGCTCAAGAAATCTCTCAAGAGATAAATATATTGTACAGATAGAGAGTTAGCATGTTTTATAGTATATTATGCTGATAGTTAAAGCCACACATGTACAGCATAAGTGCATGTGTAAATATATGACTGATGACAGAAACATTTGTAAGACTATGCAACAGCTGTGAAAGATAAAACAAATTAATTCTGGTGATTGTTATTAAGAAATAGCTTGAGAATTTAGTGCCATGGTATGGAGACATGAATGAAATTTAGGACATTTATTCTGTTCCTTGATTAAATGCAGCAAGCAGATTAAGTGTTATGTGGCAGTCCAAAAGATACACCTACATACCTACTGTATGCAAATAATACAGTAGTTCTGCAAGATGACTCAAGCACCTTCACAACTTAGCTCAAATGCAGTTGGTTGTTAAGAGATTGATCCAGTCCCTAATACTCATACTTCTCAAATGTCTTGGAAAAGATACAAAACTGCAGATGCTGGCTCTGCAACAAGCCAGCTGTTCAGAGAGGAGGTCTGTCTGCAGCAAAAGGCAAATCAGCTAAGTGAAATGTGTCTGTCATTAAAGAGAGATTGATAGACCCTTGTGGAAGCAACCTAATGAGAGGAGGGGCTGTGCAGTTCTTAGATCTGCTGCTGCTCCTTCTTTAAATCACTTCCCTCTGGAATAGGTAGCTATAGGAGGCAAACACGAGAAGAGAAGTCACCCAAACTTCTACACTGCACAAAACTGCATTTGAACTCAGTTTAACTCCTACGGTCAGAGGCTTATATCACATGCATCAGGAGATATCTAGTATAAATTCATCAAAAGAATTCTCAAAAATATTTGTAATACCTATCCCTTTGATTTTAAGGTTAATGCAAAGGTAACAAAGAACAATTTTATGAAACATTTCCACTTCTTTTTATTTTATTTTTTAAGAAGACTTAAAACAAGCTATATTTTTGGTAGCTGTGAATTAGTGTTTGAGTCTTTGCTCATATTTATTAGCAGTTGTGTGAGTTTTCCTACTATCTCTCTAGCTTATCTACTTCTGATACTGTATTTTTTGATCAGCGTAGTATTGGATCTTCTCTTAATATTTAATTATTTTTATGAAGCATTGAGGAAAGTAATACTTGTTACCGACTTGTAATATCGCCTTTTTAAAATTGGAAACAGATTAAGAAAAGCAAAAAACTAGCTCAGAAGAGATAGTTCAGTCCTGTAAGGCCAAGCACCGTGGCATTCTATAAAAAGTAGAAACCTCTTCCTTAAGTTGGACCTCAGGCTTAGCCTAAAATGCCTAGGAAGAATTTAGCATTCAGAAAAAAACCCCAAACAAACAGTCATTAACTAAATGAATGGAAAGCTATCGGGACAGAAATGTGGAAGAAAGGTGTGGTATCAGAACAAACAATCTGGCCAGTACCATCATGCACAAAACTTCAGACATGATATGTTCTTGTGAGTCAGGTGCCTAACCCCTGACATAGAAGAAACAAAGCTCAGCTGATAGGAGATGAACTGTCTCATATCATTAATCAGTGCATTAGCATGGCTACTCCCATGTTCATTGCCAAGGAAGTAAGGAAGTGTTTTGAACAGAGAAAGTGCAGTCAAGGCACAGGACAGAGACATCTCTAACTCTGTCATATATTTCCTGCATGATCTTGAAGAAGTTATTAAACAGCTTTTCATCATCTCCGCTTTCTTTAAAAAATAAGCTTGTCTTGTGTTCACCCTCAAGAGTCTGTCAATGCCTTTACTTTGTAAGTTTCTTATAAAAATAGGTATTGCAGTTGAAATAGAGATTTCAGAATTTGACCACTTGATGGTAAATGCTTCAGGGAAGATTTTGTTCTGTGTCTGTGAGTCTGTGTGCATGTGTAAACACTAATACAATAGGTCTATGACATCCCTAAGGTAGTAATAGGTCTGTTTTTCAAATAACAATTGCAATTATTTACAGGTAGGTAGTTAAACCTTGCTTTCTGAAGTGCCATGCTGCATGCAAGGAAAAGTATCCACAATGCCTTTGTTTATCTTGTTCAGAGATATATAGATACAGGTCCTTTTACTGTGTTTATGATGGATACAAGAATTAAAGATTTAAGATTAAGCCCTTCAGTGTTACGCAGACAAAACCTGCGTTGGTTAAACATCTGTTCTCACTTAACATGCACTTGTGGAAATGGAGCTGAAATTTTTAGTGTTATGACGAACTGATGTCAGTACAACTGGCATTTTTTTTTTTTTTCCTTAAGAGAACTTCAGGGTTTATTACAAAATCACTTAAAGTTAAGTAATATAAAATATTCCTAGAATTTCTATTTTGTATTATCCTAAAATCTATGAACATATTCAATCAACATACACGCCTTCCTTCATTGAAAGTATTACATATTAAACTGATGAATTATACTGGACTTGTTAATTTAGAATACTTATTTACAGAGACAGAGGTTACATCCACTGAACAGTTAGTAAAATTATAGTTCATTACTGCATTGTAACAGCATATAAAATTGAATTCCTTTTTAATTTATAGGTAAAATGGAGAAAATAATGAATAATAAGAAATAAAATATGATTCCCTGTCATTTTTCTTTATATGTGGGATCTATTTACCTAAATTTAGCTGTCTTAAGATGTTTTTAAATGTTTAGTCCAGGCCTAGACTCCTCTATAGTTAAAGGAAATACATCTCTGGAGTCTGATTTATCCCAAATGTCTTAGGATGGGGTAATGTTTCTTCTGGAGATGCTTTTGTCTTTTCATTGACATCAGTAGGAAACAATGGGAATAGGACCACAGTGGAAGCTGTCTGATTAAATATGTGACCTTTTGGGTGCTAAAGTTAGAGTAGATCAATTCTAACTTTACTGCCTGAGTTATCACAACAGAAATAACTATTTAAGCTGGTATAAAATTTTCATTAGTGCCCTTGTGGGCTTCCACTACTGAGTAATATTGAAGGTGGACTATAATCAGGACTGTGGCATTTCTGTGGAATTATATATGGCACAGATGGCAAAGGTTTCCTAGGGTTTTGTCACTGTCAGGGGAGATTTTGTTTGTCATCTCACAATCTAAGCAGAAGTAAAACCTTAAACAGAATGCTCCCTGAGCACACAGAAACTACTATTGATTAGGTGAGCTTGTTAAGCACTGATGGAGTTCTCTGCTTTTTGAAATGTTTGTCTTTTCTGGTTGAAGCACAATAACTTTTCAAACAAAGAATCTGAGACGTCTCCCCTTCAGATATCCAAGTGTATGTTCCTCTCCCACATGGCAGGTGCTTAGGCAGTAGCTGTAGCTGCCCCTGATACAAGGAAGATGGCCACGGGCTTCATTTTTGTCCAGTTGCCACAGTGGCAGGGTGACTATGTTGAGCAGGGCAGTCTAAGCAATAAATGTATACCAGGCTTTTTGCATGGCAGCAGTCAGGAAGGAGCTGTGAAAAACACAGGAGCCCCATCTCCTTTGTGATACCAGCTAGAAAATTAGAGCAGTTAAGCATTCATGATGGTATACGATAGATAGGAAGTATTCCTTTCTGCTGCTGAAGCAGCTCTGAGGAGGAAGTGGAGTAATCGAGATAGTGATGTATCCATGGAAGCCTAGTCTGGCTTGAGAGCAGCATGGCATGACACCTTTTTTGAGACAAACCCCATAGTCAGAGCCTGATCTCAGTAAGACAAGACTCCTTTCTCTTTTCCTCTCCCTTCTCATTCACAGCCACCACCACCTCCAACCATCTCCCTGAGGACAACTACCCAGAGCATGTCCAGAGTATGTCAAGGTTACTTACTATTCCAGAAGGCACAGGGCAAATGAGAGGAAGCTGGGTATGGTACATTATGATATACGACACTTGAAAACCTTATGTTGTCAGAAAAGTCATTTATTCTGAGCTTTATTAATTCAGTAGCAAGCTGTGTTCCTTAAAAATATGCTCATGCATCCACATATGTCTTGAATCTTAACTATTCCTGTAATACACAGATTTAATATTACTCATTTAATATTACTCATTGTGTACCAATGCCTCAAATAATTTAATTCCCAGAAGGGAGATATAAACATTGAAAAATATCAGATCAGGAAGGAGACTGGAAAACACCTTCGCAGGGCTGAAGGAGACAATGGAGCCAAATAAAAGCCCTTTCCATGTGTAGTGAGAGGATGGAGAAAGATGACTAAGGGGAAAATCACACAACAACTACAGGGAGAAGCGTACTCAAACTTGCATGTGACAACAGAAATGATGAACCTGGAGTGGGGTAAAAATTGGAAATGCGTGCAAATTCCTCCTTATAGACTATTTAGTGACTCTGACTAGGTTCAGAGCAAAATAAAGGATACACAAAATGCCTGATGAAAGAAAAATACAAGAATTTTATTGGGCCAAGCAAAGTTAAATATGAAATCTTCCTAACCAGATCTCTTGACATGGAGAACAAAATGAAAGGAGGAAGGAACTAAGTATGGAAATCTTTGTGGAAGTGGGCTGGAGTTTTCAGGGAATCTTTAAAACAGAAAGGGATGGGGACACTTGTGAAAAGGACTGGGTTAAAGATGTAAAAGTTAAAAAGGCAAGATCCATGGTTGCATGAAATGGCTTAGCCTTTTGAATAATAATATACCGTAGTATACCTTAATCTTTGGGTATTCTGCTCCTCTCTTTTTCATGACATAAAGACACACTGATGTTCAGCCTGCTAGAAATGTCAGAGTCCTAAAAAAAACCCCAAACCAAATTCCAACAAAAAACCCAACCAAAGAGTAAACAAAACAAAACAAAACAAAACAAAAAAAAGAAGAGAATGAACTTATTTAGAAATATATGATATAAATATATATAAACTGAGGTAAAAATTAAAATGCAACCCAATTGCAAATAAGTCATGTGTTTGGAAGGAAAATAAAAGAAATAAAATGAAATAAAGAAAACATAGGTGAAGAAAGCTAAGGGTTCCAAAGAGGCAACAGAGAAATTAGCTAATAAAATTATATTCTGTTCTATGGAAGATTTTTATTTACTTAACAAGAAATGGAAATCCAAAAGGTCTTTGTGAGCAAATGTTTTAATAGCAGATAAGTAGTAAATCTCTGCTACTATAGTTTCACTGATTTTTAAAGGCTGAAAAGTATTGCCAGCAAAACTATTAAACTGTCAAGTGGTTTTATTTACAACTGCTCCCTAGTTATACAGGGCTTAGGACCAATCCTCTTAAAAGAGATATTTTTGCTGTTTTCCTGTTCCCTCTGCTGATCTGATGGAGGAAGATGAACACAACTACATCATGCTCAGCCTCAGGAGGCAATTATAACTCAGATTCAAGGCCCTGTTACTCTTCTGTCTTCTTGCTCCAGCAGCAGCTAATTAACCCTGGCCTACAGTAGAATTCAACGTCATTGCTGCTCATGACCAGCTCTGTAATCGTCTGAGTCTCTGCCTCCATTAGTTTACTCAGATAATGCGATCAAAAGTGAATGCCTCACTCACAACTATGAAAAAGGCTGGGCAGCTGTGGCTTTTGTGTAAATGGACTTATCTATTTACACATGGTCATATCTGGAACCCTATGCTATGTAACTGAAACTGGGGAAGGGGTTCTTCAGAGTTTTTTCAAAATGCTAAGTAGAAGGTGAAAATAATGTATGTTCCTCTAGTTATTCAAATTCATGAAAATACAGAAAATTAATTTTTAAAAAACATGGTCTTCCCTGAATATTATTATAAACATTTCTGTTTCTCCATTACTGGAGATTTCTACCCTTCTGTAACTGACATCAGCAGACTTTTTATTGTCTTCTCAGAAAACAAATCAAAACTTCAGCTGCTGCGCATCAGTTCTGACACAGGATGTACTCTCTCTGTGTCTGCAGGTTGGAGCTGTAATTCAGATTCAGTTTGACAAATGTGTCAGAAAATGTGTTTTATTAGCACATAGAGCATACTGTTAAGAACTAATACAAACTGCTATTCAGCAAGTCAGGAATATCCTTGATCACAAGCTTTTGGCTGGAAAAGGGAGTAAACATTTAACATTTCATCTAAGACAATGGCACCCTCTTTCCAGAAAAAAAAACAACTGAACAACAAAAAACTAAAATAGATATGATTTTATTTGGAAAAAAAAAAAAGTGTTACAAGAACATGTCTATCTATCTTATTTATTTATAACAGGGATCATAACACAAATTAACAAAGGACCGGTCCTTCAAAGAGATACATAAGGAAAAAAAGCATAAAGCAGGCAAGAATATGAAATCTGAAAGAGGAAAAAGATCTGGTTTAAAGATTTCCTTCATTTTCTGTTTAGCTGATGTAACTCCATTCCTGGACTCAGCACAATGAGACCCAACATCAGACAACCAGTCCCAAAGCAAGACAGCACAGCAGAGCATGGCAGTTAAAGATAGATCCTATATCAGGAAAAACAGCATGCAAATACAAATCTCAATCCTCCCAGAGTGCTGTTATGTATGGTATTTTTGTGATTTTTTTTTTCCCCACTGGCTCAGACACCTGACCACAGCAGAACATTATTATTGTTTAAAAGGAAACATTTAATTTCATATTTTTTTCTAAACAAAGAAGATATTACATGCTCCTGTCAGTCCAGTTCCTGTAAGGTGGAGGTCCTGAAAGACAGTGAAGGCCGTACTGGAGTTTACCCCCTCATGCTGGTGTACATAAAACCAGAAGCTCGAGAGGCATCCTGGCAGCGCAGACCTCAGCGCACTGATTTAATTGACTGAGAAGGCACGCAAATTCTTGAAAGGTTTTGTAATCCACTCTGTGGTCTCTGCAGCTGTAGCTACACAGCAAGTATTGGTTGTATTAATGTCTGCTACAGTGATGACAGAGTAAACGTAACCTATCAGTCTTGGCATAGTTATAGAGAATTTAGGTCTAAAAGCATAATCTTTTTTCCTGAAAAGTTACAGTTGAGTCAGTTACACAGTCTGTGTTTTAAAATGTTAGTCTACTTCTCCATATTTCGTGTAAAGTATGGGAGAAATTACCCCTCACATTTTTCAAATTATGAAACTCAGATTAAAAAAAAGATGATTTAAAAGTAAATTTAAGTGATCAGTTTTTCTTTTTGATTGCATTTTGGAGTGGAAATGACAGCTTGTTTACAAGTCTTATACACTAAATAGTCAATCAGTCTATATATCCTTCATGATTAAAGGTCATTGAAGTATTTAAATAGAAAGTTGATAAATATGCTAACAAAGATGAGTAGTTGAACACTGAAAGTGTTTTGTAAAGAAAGCATTAGTTTATTTGAGACAGTTGTCCTCTTGAACTTTCTTGACTTTAAAGTATTCAGAAAAATAACTACAAACGCAATAAAATTTGTGTTTGTCACAGCTCTTTGTCACATTTAAAGTTCTGTGTCTGATAAAATGGCACTTTTTTTTCTGGAGGATGGGTTTCTCCAGGGACACCTGTTCTGGTACTCCGTGGTGTGCTTGACACTTGGCAGTTCAGAGCTGTGAAACAACAGCCACAGGACTGCAGAGAAGATGCCCACAGCTCTGAGAAGGAGCTCTCATGCAGCCAGTACAAGCTCACCTGAACGGGCAATGAGCTGATAATCACAGAACTATATAATGTCTGACCTATAAATTAGACCACGAGTCCTAACTGGAAGAGCATTTGCCATGAAATCAGAATTTTGTGCTAATTACACTTTTTTTTTTCAAGTCCAAGTGGGGAAAAAGATGTTTGCACAAAGCCAAAGGCTTGAAAGAGGAAGGGCTAGAGGAGTGAGGACAGTCAGCATCAACTAACTGTCAGTACCTCACCAACTCTCCCTCTTGGGAATTTTCTGTTTGTTTAATGTCCATCAAAGCGAAGCAACATCCTTCTACCAAAAGCACTGACTTGGATCTCAAAACTTCAGATCCAAGTCCTGCCTCTGACACTGGCTGTTCAGGTACAGTTGATTAGGAGGTCTGCAGCAGGTATTTTATGTGCTTGGTTAGTGTGGTTTTGGTTTGTGAGTTTGCTTGTTTGTCTGGGGGGGATGTTGAGTTTTCTATAAAAATAAAAATGAAAGTTTCCTGGAAACATACTTCTTTGAACAAACTTCTAACAACAAAATTTCAGGATTCTGGCAGTGACTGGTGTGATTAGCCACGGTCACTGGAGAACTTGCCAGGTTCAAAGCCAGTGGTTGCAGGGCAGTGCTAGGAGCACACCAACGTTTGGAAGTCCAAGCTGTAAGGAACTCCTGAGGACAGCGTACGGAGGGGGCAAGGCGAGGCGAGAGCGGTCCTCCAGAGCAGGGTGGGCGAAGCTCCGGGCACAAGGCTGGGGCTGAGATGCCACGGGCACACAAAGCTCTGCACAGGCTCACTAGGAGCCATGGATGGGAGGCGTCATTTTGCAGCAGAAAGCTACCGAACCCCACAGTGGCCAATTCTGAAAATTTTGGAGCTGCTTGGTTCCTTTTCGGGGTGGGGGGACAGCTGCCTAGACCCAAGGGTCCCAACACACCAGTGACTTGCAGAGGTGCTCGGTCCTGACTTTCTTCTGCCAATCCACTCTTATTTCAGAGTGAAAACTTGGGGATGAAAGTGAAGGAAGGAAGGAAGGTAAATATAAATATTTCAGTTAAAAAATGAAAAGCAGTTCTCAGAATTTTAGAATTTCCTGAAAGATCCAAAACCAGCTATCTCATTATTCCTGGGACTTCATCAGGTTGCTAAGTCTTTCATTATGAAAAATGCTTTCTTATGATAATGATTTCATTCTCTCATTCTTGGCCTATCTACCTATTCTGAGTATAAATGACTTGATACAAGTATGAATTCTTTCTGCAAGTACAGTTCCTAGCTCCTAGAAAGCTATTTCCTCTTGGGAACCTTGAAATCATATCCTTTTATGTAAGGAGAGTTGGTGTATCTAATAGGAAATGTTGGCAAACTTATTATTTTTTTCTTAAAATGAAGGTTTTTAAGAAGTCTGAGTGAGTATATATTCCTTGCTATGAAAATGTCCTTCTCACAGTTCACTGAGGTACTAAACAACTGTAGCACATTTAAATATTTTCCTCTTCTAAAAGGTAATATTCAGGCAGAAAAGGGTTAATCTTTTGATTAATGAAAGAAATAAAGTAATTTGTTTCAGGTCATGTAGTTTCTGCTGAGAATTTAATACGCACACACAAATTCTCCCTTTCAGAAAACATCAAAATGTAATAAATAGTGAATCTACTGCTATGTTGAAATAAATTTTCATTAGGAAAGATGAGGGTAACCAGCAGCTGAGTTCCAAAATGAAATGATTTACCTTGAATATCCTTCAAAAGCACTCCTACAGGAACTAAGAATTTAATAAGAAGTTATTAGATTAAGCTTTCTTCTTTGAAAACAGCTACTGAATTACATGGGACTCTGATTGTAATCATCTGTTAAAAAGACATGTCAAGGGAATCAGCTGCCTCCAGGAAATGTAAGACCATAGGCAGAGCTGTTTTATATGGAAGAGGTAGATTATAGTAGAGAAGAAATAATTTTTGTAAAAAAAGAAATAAGATGTCATTTTCTACTTCTGTAAAATTGGTTACAATATCTTCAGTATGTGACCTATAGTTTTTCTTGGTTTGGACCTACACTTTTCAGAGGGATTTTCTACTGTAAATGTATGTCTGTTTTCAATGAAGCTTATTATGATGCTATTAAAACCAAGGGAAGCATACACATGACTAATACAATGCACCTGATCTTCTCCCGGAGGTAACAATAGAACTTTTGCAACAAGCTTACACAATGCAGCTATTAGTACTTCAGTAGGTGGACTTTTAAAAAAAAAATATTCATGTTTGTCGTGGTAGTTTATGGGTCTTAGAATAAGAGGCAGAAAAAAAAAAAAAGAAAAACAAAAAGAAAAAAACCTGACTTTTTTCCAGAAGTTAACATGGATGTGCCCCACAAGTTCCCAATAGGTTCCTTAAACAGTTATTTTTTTTATTGATTAATATTGCCAGAAGTTAATAAAAATGATGGCTAGTTTGAATTCAATTTGCTAGTCTATCTCAAAACATATAAGCATATAACTCTGCCATGAGTAAGGAGGGAGGGAGGGAAACAAATTTCTAAAACTACCTGAGGACACACCACATAATGTCCAGCCATTCTTTCTTGTTCCTATGGGCAAGATGACTGCAGTTCATATTCATTACAATCAGAGATGACTAAACTATGAAATTTGAGTTTGTATTGTTACACCTCTGTTATTTTATGAATACGAGTTAATTGAAGCAATCAGATAAATTTATGCAATCTTATTTAAACTAATGAATTGCTGGAAAACTATTTGTACCACCAAGGATTATTGCTGCTTCCCCTCCACTCCCTGATTCTTCCTAGGAATCACAGTGATGGGGCTAAGGGGAAGGTTTTTTTGCTTGATGAATGCAACTACCAAAGGTCTTTGATTGGAGTCACATGAACATTTAGTATATTTTAAGGAGAAATGTATAAACAAAAGAAGACTGTGGACAATGTGGAAGATTTTGCAATAGTTTTTTTAATTTCAACTTCTGTATGATACTTATGAGGACAAAGGTAGTTTTTGTACATTTCCGAACGGTTGTTAAAAAATGAATAGATCATTATATATGACATACCTACAAAGAAGGAAAAGTGCCTTTGTAGTACAATGGAAAATTCAAACACCAGAGGTTTTGTTTTAAAAATGAACTCCCTCTCATTCCTTGGAGGGATCCTATGAAGACTGACTTTTTAAAAAGAGAAGCAAAAGTAAAGAAGAAAGAGACAAAAACTTTCTAATGTCAGAGTTAGTTAGGTACTGAAATTGATTTATTGGGGATTTTATGGACTTTCCATTAATGCAAAAATTTGTTTCAAATGTTTAAGGGCAATTCACCACTCCTAAGGATAGCCTATCAGCACTGTTTCCTATGATTATAGGACAATTGGCTGGAGAATATGCATTTTGCCAACAAGATATGCTTAAATGCATTTCAGGAAGAGATATATCTAAAATTACCCTTAACACTGAGACCAAAATATTTAGTTTTCTAAAATCTCTGTGATTAATACATTCTGTTTTCTATCAGAAATATTACCTTGTCTGGCTACACTTCACAGCTAATTGCCTAACTTCCTTTATTAAGGTAGTCTTCATAAAGAGTTGATTTAAGGCTGTGAACTTGCTCAAGAGTGTTGGTACCTTGATAATTCATGCAGGAAAACTTCTGGAATCAAAGAGTCTCCTTTCTAGAGCCATTTCTAAGTTTCCTCACTATTGAGATTCTCAATAACCTGTTTTATTTATTTCATCTCATGATCTTCTCTGTTTAGAGTGTAAAACAATATCATGAGTCACTGGCAAAAGAATGTCCATCATCAAATTTACTAACCACTAAATATGTTCTCTAGAATACATCAAAGCTCTTGGATTTAAACAGTGCTAAATTATCGTTTATGTTGATACTGTCCTGCAAGAACAAACTGGTTTGCTTACTAGTAAAATGAGATTTAGTTATTGGGTAATCTGAGAAACTATAAACATAGCCTAAGTGTACATTGCCTTCCAGCACAATTAATTTTATTGCTTGTATTGTCAGAAGCTCTGCTTGTGAAGTGACAACACCGTCCAGTGTGGACAATTGGAAGAATCCGTTGGATTAAGGTCTATTTTGCAATAGTAGTAAGTAAACCTATTATCATTTCATGAATACAAAACAGACTAGGAATACACTGAATATTGAGTCAATGCAAAATATGCATTCTGTATAGCAAGGACAGGTTTTTATGTTTTCAAATACCAAATTATACTTTCTCCAATTTTTAACTGAAAATAAACCAAGAAATATGGGAGAGGATATGGATAATTTTAATAAATATACACTTTCATATTTTAAAAAAATTATCTTAGACACTGTGAGAGACATGGAGTTGATATTCGGAGAATGAGTCTAAAATAATTCTCTGAATACAGTATAAACTAGCCATTCATCAGAACATGTGAAAAAAAGGTTTAACAGTGCATTTGTATTGCTCACATTCACTGACACCTATACAGGTATGTATCGCAATCTTTTTTAAACAGAGTAATTAACTACACATTTAGAATGTTTGTACATGATAAGTAGCTATCACCAGCTATTAATGGTCTTTTCCTTTAATGGTTAGCCAACAGGTTTTACTTCACAAATGCCAGGACTATTAGTAGAATACCAACAAAGTGTGGAAGCTCAGCTAGAGTTATTTATCACGTTAACCTGGGCTTTTATGTTGCATTGTGCCAGATTCTGGGCTGATGTGATGTAGTTGCTTCACCAAGTTAGAAGGATGGAATCCGGAGAGCTACAGACCCTTATAAATCCACTGTACTTCCAAAGAGATAGATTTCCCTTGGGCTGTCCAGAGAGTATGAGAAAGATCTGATAAGATGACAGACTGGCACACAAAAAGAATATTTTACAGAAGCATCCCAAAAACTTAGTGAAGAATTGTACCTGTTTTCAGATATGTTTTCTTAGACATCCTAGTGTTTCAAATACTACTTTCCTTCAAATGTGTGACTTGATCATTGTTTAACACTTTCCTTGTCTCCACAAGGACAGAATTTCAAAACTACTAAGTTGAACCTGACATAAGTCACAGCGTAACAGGAGGTAGAACCAAGTTCCTAATCTGTAATTGCTCATGGACTCAGACATGGAGTGAGAAAGGGGGCGGTGGAGTATAACAGAAAACATGGAAGCTTTTGGGGAAGACAATGAAATATGGGGAGAACCCAAAGAATTTAGTTTGCTCCTTTACCAACTGATTATTGAAACTAGGCTGTAAAAAAACAAATCACCAAGCGTCTGCTGAAGGGTGAGCTTAAAAAAACACTGCTTACTGAAATTTTATACATTTATTTACACATTTACATATTTATTTGCACAAATTTATTTATATATTTATACATATATATTTTATAAATTTATTTATACATTACATTTTATAAAAAGCTATAAATAGGTGTCTTTATGCTTAAGTTATAATTGATATATATTAAATGTTCCATTAGGTATTACAGTCATGGGATTTGTATTAGAAGTTTTCCATAGATAAGAGAAATGTGGGCAGTTAAGAGAAATGAATTCTGCTAAGGAAGCACCTACCGACACAAAATGAGGTAGCAGTGAAAGAGAAGAAAAGGGTTTCAATTTGTGAGTAAATAGGCTTTATAGTACAGAAAATATTCCCAGTCATTAGCACAAAAGGAAAAACAGATTTAAGATCCCACTGATTTATGGATCAGGAAAAGTAGTTTCAGGCAGCTCATACTTTCAGTTTCAGGCAGCAGTGGATATTGTCTACTTGGACTTCAGTAAGTCCTTTGACACTGCCTCCCAGAAAATACTCATAAAGAAGCTGTTGATGTATGGGCTGGATGAGCAGACAGTGAGGTGGACTGAAAACTCACTGAAGAGTCAAGCTCAGAGGGTGGTGATCAATGGAATGAAGTTTAGTTGGAGCCCAGTAACTAGCAGTGTACCCTAGAGGTCAATACTGGGTCTAATCCTGTTTAACATCTTCATTAATGGTCTGGATGATGGGGCAGAGTGTATCCTCATTAAGGTGGCTGATGACACAAAACTGGGAGGAGTGGCTGATACACCAGAGGATACCTTCCAACCTCAACCACTCTGTGATTCTGTGCTTCTGCAATTCATCTGAAAAACTCTAAAATCTAAGATATTTCAATATAGCCAATTGGTTCCATAAAGATAGTGGAGTGTTGTTACGGTTATGTAAATGAATAAAAGTTGTTTGCTTGCTTGCTTCCTTGTAGATCAAGAAAATGATTTTATAATTATTAATAAAACTAAGTTTCAGCAGTGAACCTTCCCTGCACACGACTCTGGGAGAAAAATAATAGCACTGTCAGATGTTGCCTTCATCCTTAGACTTCAAGTAAAAACAGAAAGTAGGAATTACACTTATGCCTTTGTGATCACTACCAACTAAATTAGATGGCCTCAAGGATGCCACTTTATTTTTTGCCAGTTCTGAGCTGGGTTCTGACAGTTTCTTCAGTCTTGGAGCTGAGAGGATTTCAGTGGAAAAGAAAACTTGGTTCCTGGATTATTTTTTGTATTCTGATATTTTAATGAAAGCACTTGCAGTTTTGTTTTGTTCTGTTAAACATTATGCTGGTCTTAGTTTTCTTAAATATTATTAATATTCAAATACTTTATTATGTACTTTGACCCCAGGAAGATAGGACAAAAAATTGCATTGTACTTCAGAAATCTTCTCATGTCCATTTATCAATGTGCAGCAGGAATTACAGAAAACTGTGAATTTTTTTATTATTTTCTCTAGTTTCCTTTTTCTTGGATGCCATGTTTACTAATCACATTATTCTTCTTGTTACTCTGGACCATTTCTTGGCTGTATCTTTGACTTAGGTCAAAGCTTTTTAGGTCCTCACTTCTGTGTCTGCTGATTCTTCAAGGACCAGTCTTTTCTGTCCAACCACACACCTAAAACTCTCATCCTGGTTCTTGTCAACTTGTCAATTACTGAACCATCCTTTTCTTTCTAGTTGTGACAACTGCAGTCTCACACAGCTTTCATCCATTTCAAATGAAGCTGCAGAGATTTTCTCTATCTTGTCACTTTGACAGTGTCACCCTTCTTGACAGTCTACTGGTTTCCACTTCTCCACTGAGTCAAGCAAACCACTTCTCTTCAATTTGAAGCACATCATGGATCATCTCCAACCTACCCAACATCTCTTTCACCTTCAGCATTTGGAATTGTCCTCTGTTATAGTTCTTCTTTCTATCACCCTGTGGTACTTGCTTAACTTTGACACCTTCTGCTGCCCCTCTCACTGGGAATACCAGAATACCATCCCACAGTTATTTTCCAGGCTAGTTATTTTTTCTCTGTATAATTTTTTTTTCTTCCCTTTTCTGTAAAACTTACATAACCCCTAAAACTCTTTCAGAGCTGCTGTGCTCAAACAATTGCCTGTCACACTCATCTGTTTTCCTTATATTGCAAATCACTTAGAATAGGGACCTTTTTTCCTTGGCTTTGGTTTTGTACAGTGATGTGTACTCTGAGACCTTGACCCCTAGGTGTTATGGTGATACAAAAGTTAACATTATAATATGAAAAGCTGGAGAAAAATGTTATTTTACTTTTCCACTGCTTGTAGCAATGTGGTTTTCAAAAGCCTCATGTTAAAACTGTGAGTGTAAGGGGAAATAAAATGTTCTCTACTTTCTTAACAAAGACATTTTTTCAAAGGATTCTTTACTAAGATACGTACTTGGAAACTTGCAATTTCCCCTTGGGTTTCTGACAAAAAACTTGTAACTGGAGATCTAAGATCAGGGTCTTCTTAATTCATTAGGGTAGTGCATAAACCAGCTGTGTGCTGGCAATAAATGTGATAGCAAGCTGTTGGTCACATATAGTTCCCTTCACTCTTCGTTTTCTTACTGTGCAGTTCTCACTGAGCTCTCATTCCTGCCCACAGGATGTTAGGGTCTTTGAATGGCACAAGTGCTGTATGTGAAGCTTCCAAAAGCCTTGCTACTGAGAACTATTGCCAGCTGAATAGTCAATTCACAATGCAGTTTTCCATTTTCCTCTGCGATGAAAATCCACAAGTGACCATCCATCTGGGCCTTGGAGGTTGACAAGGTGACTAAGTAGGTCAGTACTAACTCTGAACTCTATGACACTATGAATAGAGATGTAGATATTGTTATGCTCTTTCATAGCTACATGCACAGCAGCAATGGGCATTTATTTCTGTTGCATTTCCTATATTGCATTCAATAAACTCCAACATTTTTTTTCCAAGAAAACTAGAAAAAGCCCAATATTCACCAGAGCCCTGGATGTTACTATTTATTAGGCACTAGCATTAAGTCCTATGCCACAGGGAGGAGAGCACAGAGATGAGTTCCTATCCCTCACTGCAAATAGTGTACTATCAAGCATACAAGACATCATCGGAATGAGGGGAAAAAATAGGGAAATGGTGATTTTTAAAATTATTTTTACATATAAAACAAATAGCAAATGCATGGACAATACATGTTACCTACCTAAGGTACACAGGTACAAGCACATATACTTTCTCTATAAGAAATAGCCATAAGTCACAGATATTAAGGTTAAGGAGAAGTTAAAAAGACAATTGTTTGAGGTACTAGACCTCTTGAATGAAGAGAAGAGAAAAGACATTTCATTTGACAGTAACATAACAGCCTAAGTCATGAAAATGCAGCAGGGAAGAAAAAAGGGTTTGTACTTTGGAGTTTACTGAGGACCCCTATGAGTCCAAGAACAGCCTGGAGTCGTCCTAGAAACTTCTGCATAAAAAATGGACAGACTACTAATGAGCATTTACATTAAGAAAGGCAAACTCAGATTACTTCTAAGGATTTTCTGTCAATCTTTATACTATTCCATCATCTATTCTGTAATTACCCATATAGCCCAAAGAAATAATCAGGAGAGGCTTTATACATTAGTGCCTTTGCTCTGCAAGATTCATAGAAGCAAAAAGAAAAGGAAAGAATTTCTATAAATGCCCCAACTTCTGAATTCTATAACTTTTAGTAATGAAAATGAAAGCAGAGTACATCAGCAGCAGGGTACGAATCCTCTCGGCACATGGTATAAACTTGTAGTTTTTAGCCCAGCATATCCGACATAAAGTCATTGGGTAAGAAATCTATATACATTATACACTCCTGTGGGGAAAAAAAGATGTATGAGATCTGACAGTCATATTTAAGAGACTTGCTCTCTGAATCCAGCAGGATCATTTGGAATCTACTGAGTGTTCATTAATTTAGTTCTGCCTAAGTTGTGAGTTCAGCTTATTCAGAACACATCAACAAAGCATTCCTGTGCTGATTGTCTATGCAATGGACTAGTACGTGCACTTCAGCAGTGCCTGCCCTTTACAGAATATATGCACCTGTCCACAAGATTTCCCAGACAGAGATACGGAAGCCCAAACCCAGTACTATGCTCGTCCTGCATCACGCGGTGTGGTTGGGGATTCATAAGCAACACTTTTATCACCTGTTAATGCTACCATGAATAGAACCATCTGACTTCCAGATTTTTTTTATATTATGTATATATATATTTCTTTTTTATTATTCCATTAATTTTTTATCATAAGTAAATACACCTTTATTTAAAAAATGTTTAAAGCATGTAAATTTGTGTCTTAAGAATAGGGTGAGAAGATAGGTAAATTTTGCTGAAACCCACATTTCTTTTCTATACAATCATGACAAATTCCATCAAATTCCCTTTGACATCAGTAACAGCATCCCACATACAGCATAGAATGTCCTATAGTGTTATAAGACTGTACAGAAAAAAGCTGAAATAAGAAAAGGTTCAGAAAAGTAGAGAACATTTCTTTTGTATTCTATGTATTCCTGGCTGCTTCTTTCATACAATAACCAAAACAAAACCACCAAAAAAAACCCCAAACACAAAACCATAATGCTAATTTGCTATAATTGAGCATAAAATGGGGTTATCATGGTTTATTTTTATGATAAAATTGAATTTCAGCTTCCAAGGTGAAAGCTTAATAGAATCTTAAAATGTGTACCTTTTTGTTTTATTGAAAGCTTGTATTTCAAACAGTCATGAAGGGCCCTAATGGTCACTCTTTTCACTTAAAACTCTATTTGATATATACATTTCAAGATCCAGTCCAGTTTTGCCAGGTATCTAGTGTGAACATTTAGCACTGGAAATTAGGCTTTCAGGTTTGGAAATTGTAATTGACTTTTTCTTATGTTAAATTTAAATTATATGAAGTTAGCAAAAATGTCAGGGGAGGGGAAGAAATTTATATATGTTCATGAATAAAACATTTTGATTCTCTATGCTTCACTTGTTAGGAACATTGATGTGACATTAAGATACTCCAGAAATATGTAATCATAAATGGGTTACCTTGTACCTGAAATGCATTATATGTTAGTAGACCTTGTTCTGTGTTTATTTTATGAAATTAAGAGATTTTCCAGAGAAAGAATTCTATAAGTAATGGCCAAATTTTGAGAAATCCTTGTTCATGTTCCCAGATCAGACAGAATGCAGTTATCTGTAAATGAATGAGGAGCTTCTTGTTACAAGCAGATGTCACTTACTTTTTTTTCTGTCTTGCTATATATGAAATTGCTTTCCATCCAAAGGAATCTTTTCAGCACAAGACAATTTATTGAGTAAATATTGGTTTGTAAGATTTCAGTTTATTCTAAATCATCATAAAAAGAAATATTAATACATTAAATATTTCATAAAGTGGAAGTAATTTTACAAGTCAAGCTTCTACTAAGGGAAAGCAGGAGTCAGAAAAATAAATCTGGTGTATTAGTTTTTGCTAACTCTTATATTTAAGTTGACTCCTCAGGCTAAAATACATACATCATTCCCACAGGTCACCAAGGGGATCATTCAGATTCCTATTTTTTCTTTCTTCCACTCAGGATTTTTCTTCACATGCAGTCTAATCTTACAGAATTCAGTCTGAGTTTTGCCATTAGCTTCAACAAAATCTTTCATGTCATTTCACCTTTAAGGTGATATTTGACCCTTTATACTCAGTCTGACATAAAGAAGCCTGCTGAAAATAATGATAGTCTTTGATTTTGAGGAGGGTTTGTTTTTTTTTTTCTTTTCCGTTTGGAACAACTATTCAGTTTTGAGGTATGATTCATATCCACACCTGATCACTGCTGCCCCACAGACCTGTATCATCTCTTCTGATCTAGATATGCTCATTGCTACTGTATTAGGTACTTCAGGGAACACACAATCCTGAAATGGCAAAGAAATTGATATTATTGACATAATCCTCATTTCCCTAACTTCTATCATATAATTATTTGTACTTTGATCAGGGAAACAAACAAAAATTACTAGTATTGTGCTGCTGAAACTTTTGGTAAACTATTTTGGTAAGCTATGACAGTTCTATTAAATCAGACTCTAAGAATCATCAGGACACAACAAAGTCTATTAGCATTCAAATATTACGTTAATGCAAATTTTACATGGCAATAAATGAAGACTATTAAAGACCTACAGCTTCTGCCATGCTGGATTGAAATTTGGGGTAATGTTTAAAATCTATTCACAATTCTCTACCTAATGGCCTGCCAGCTTGCAGAAAAAAATATTTTAGACTTTCTTCTTTCATAATAATTCTATTATAAGCAATGAAAGAAAGGTCAAATTATCTACTTGATTGATTTTCCCAGTCCTCAAAATAGTCTTATCATAGTATCTAGAGTTTGTAGAAAAAAAAAACATATAAAAGCCAGAAGAAATGCTGGTTTAGATCACGTAGGAAATTATGCCAACTAACACTATCCTTAAACTTGAAAAGCTTTGTTAGGACTGAATGGGGGAAAAAATCTGTCAAATTGTGTGTGAAGAAGGTATTTTATAGACATTGTTGTGTCTCAAGATTTCGGCAACAATTATGCTAAGTACAGAAAGCCCCATGTCACCTAGAAAAAACGTTCAGTGTTATCAATCACATTGTTTATTATTTCTGTAATTATTCTTACTGAACTTTAACTTCTTCACCTGAAGAAAATTGGTGTAAAAAATACCTGTCGTCATAGGACAGAATCTTACCATGAGGTAGTAATGTCCTAGGACAGTTAGTTTGTGAATCATTTGCTAAACTAAGAAGTATTATTTACAAAGAAATATGTGAATGTTTGCTTATCAATTTAGAAGTGGTTTTATAACTATGTACTTTGCAAAAAGATTATACAACTAACTTTTACAAAAAATTCTTCCTAAGATTTTGAGGGGAGATAAAGTTTTCATTCTGCACCATAAGCCTGCAAGAAAAGAATTTTGTCTCTGACCAAATCAAAGCAGGTTCAGTCTTCAGGTTCAAGGCATTAATAAGATTTTGCTGAGAAGAAGCAACATTTAAACTGGAAGCTGGAAGAAAACTGCTATATCTTGAAGAACACTCAGAAGGGCATCTGTTAAAAATATAAATATTAGAAATGCATAATAGAAGTAGAAGGGAGAAAATGACTTAATGGTGATATATTTCAGAAAGAATTGAAAGAACTAATCTAAGTTGGTTTTGCTTTGGACAGGATGTTGGACCAGATGACCTCCAGAGGTCCCCTCCAACCCATACAATCCTGTGATTCTAAGTAAGTTACAAAAAAAGAATAATATTAAAATGTAGAAAGTCAAAGAAAAAAATCTGCACAAATAAATTCCAACGCCCCCCCCCAATTTCCCCCCAAACCCCAAATCCAATAATTTTAGGAGATATTTACGTGAACTAGAATGTCTAAACACTGTTATATCAAACATTTCTGATGTGACTGATAATAAACAATTAGTTTATACGAACATAACTTGACAAGAAAATGCCTTTATGGTTCCCTGATCTCCAAATACTTTCTCAAAGTGCTTAGACTTCTTTCTAGTATATATTTTAAGCTCAGATATGCACATTTAAAGGCTAACTTTAATTGAGTACATGCTTAAGACAAGTGCTTGATACCCCACTACATGCTGTTGAAGAATCTTTAAAGACAGCAGATTTTACCGTCATGACATGAAAGGATTTGAAGTGCCTGGAATTACAGACAGCATGGCAGTCTGAAGAGAGTCAAAAGATGAGGAGGGAAGCTGATTTGTAATTTCACAAAAGACCATGTCTTCAATGGAATGTGTAGAAAATGTTGGATCCTCCTGGGGTAGCTGGGTATTTTACCTCATATTCACCCACTATGTAAAGTGTGACACCTGGGAGAGACTCAACACTGATTAAAATATATAGTATCCTCAAATTTCTAACATCTAAAATATACAAAACTTGGTAAAAATGAAGGGAGGAAAGAGAAAAGCCCAGACAACATGTCAATACCAAACAAGCAAGAAACCTTTTTCCCGTGTTGTTTCTCTCTTCCTTCAGGGAAGCCTAAGATAAAGCTGCAACAGTAAAGGCTAGTTACTGTTTGCTATTTAAATGAATAAATTGAAGAAAGAGAGGAAGGGGGGCATGGGGTGGAGGGGAGTGGGGCAAAGGGGGAGGAAGGAAAAGAGTTATATTCTTGCATTTCCATGTTGCTCAGTCTCTTAGTAAACTAGTGTGTATACCTGAAAGTGCTAAAACCAGCTTACCACATTCATTTTATGACCTTTCAGACACGATTGTTTCTCCCATAGTGCAGAAGTCCAAAGACTTAATTTAGATACCCATATCTCTATTGACTTAAATAATACTGTATATTGAGATTACCTCATTAACTTTAATTCAACATTTGTTGAGAAATAAAAAAACAAGATTAGCAAAATAAGTATTTAAACATAATGAGTGAAACTTTAGGCAGTATTGATTCCAATCTTGTTTTATTAACATAAAAATAAAAAAAAAAAAAAAAAATAAAAAGGAGATTGCAAGCTTGAAACAGATTGTTCCAATTTATGCATCGAGATGTTCTTCTTAAGAAAAAGAAATTGATATATCTTTGTGTCTATGACTAGGAAGCACTTTAAAAACATGACAGATTATACCTGAGGTTTGTTAAGTATGACTGAAATCAAGTAATGCACCTAATAAATGAGTGGAAGGGACTGAAAACCTACAAATTATCACAAAAAATGTATTCAGAAAACTTTATCCACAGTCTTTCTATCCCATCTGTTTATCCACATTTGCAATTGAAATGCTCAAGCTACATTTGAAAAATAGAATTTTTGAAGAGACCTAGAGAGATAAAAATATGTATGAAAGGAATGAATCTGCTCAGTGACAAAATCATATCTGCCCACAGATGCAATCAGTTGGAGCTGTGGAGAAATGTTGATAATACCAGCTTCCAAAATCTATTTCATTTTATGTCTTATGGCCCATACAGCTATGTGTAGAGGTTCCTTAGTATCACCACAGGAATCATACATGGCATTCTCAGCTTCTACAAGGACATTAAGAATATTATATCTTCACCTTTCTTTCAATAAGATCAAAGATTACCCTTAACAAAAGTTACGTAGACTTGTTATCAATCTGCAAAGGTAAAAATTTGGTTCAGAAGAGTGGAGCCAATACTCAGAACTGAAGCCACTGATCATAAAATATTCATTATTACTTTGCAAAGGACTAAATAATCAGCTCCCCCTACCCTAGCAGGATATAATTTTTCATTACATTGCACATAATGAGTTCTACAAACAAACAAACAACCCAATCAAAAAGTACTTGGCAGGGAAACTATTTTTTCTCAAATTGTCTGCAGGTGGTGAACAGAGAGCAACTTGAATTGTCAGGCAGCAGAAGATCCTAAGGAAATGATGGACTGCTGATAAAGGTATACATAACTGCAGTGAGGTCTAGCACCACTTCACCTAAAACAAGAAATTACCAAATTCAGATGCATCTAGGAGGAACTCTATTGAACAACAATAAGCAGTCACTGTGACACATCAAGACACACACTATGAAATGGGAAAGAATTTCTGCTGACTTCTGCTAATGTTCACTTCATCATTCTGTATAATCATGATATCAAATGAAAACCATAGCAATTCCCCTAGTAACTAGCAATTCAATTGCTTCTAGTAGTAAGTGGGGAATAAAATAACTAATACTGTTACTGTATTATAACTATTACTTGCCAGACCACATTCAAAACCAGAACACAAATGGACTTTGATTAAAAAAGAAAAAATGTATTTTGAAGATAAAATAAATGAATTCTTACTTTAAAAAGAGAGCTGATGTGCTGCTATGTAAAATATATTCCTGTTTTGCAAGCCTAAAGAAGTATTATTTGTATTTTGAACATGTATGTTTTCATCAAAGAACTGGTAACAACTAGAATACTATCGACTGCACAGACTTCTTGTCAGGAGCAGTTATTTTCACTGCATAATGCAAAGTAAAGATAGGTAGGAATGGGATGAGTAGGTTTAAAGGAAGAAGGATTTAATAGATTTTGACTGTTCATGTGTATGTAGCACATCTGAGTAGTGACTGGGAAGATTTAGTTATGAAAAATTAATTCTTGTTGTCAATTACAGACATATTCTACTAAATAGGTAATATATTCTGATTTGCTATTATTTGTGGGAGGTTTCATTCTTTTTAATTTGCACAAATGCTGTCCTTTTCTCCTTTATATAAAAGATGGCCAGATATCACATGGATATGTAAAGAATATATTTAATTTAAAATACTTAGGAAAGAATAGAGATATTTTCTATCATCTGTAAAAAGATTTTTTATGTTTGCATTCACTGAAGCTCATTTTCAAAATCTACTTTCTGCATTAATAATTCACACAAATGTATGTTTGTTTTCCGATGTGGTCTATTTCTGTAACTTGTTTCAGTCTTCATCTAATGTCTATTGTTTTGGTTTTATTCTGTTTCTTTGAACTAAATGAAAACAAGCATAGCTTCATTTCTGTATTTTTTTTTTTTCAGCAAACCACAGATTTTGAATATTTGCAGGTCAATATTATCATAGGTTATTTCTAGTCTACAAGCACTGTTGCAGAGTCAGTTTCTCACTAGTTCCATGAACATAAATAGTCTGAGATACAGCTGTCCTATCATCAGGAAACTCCTTCTGGAAGAATTAAACTCAGTCTCCACTCTCATTCAAGTAAAACATGGACTTGTCAGAAACTATGAAGATGACAGTAATCCTTTGAGCGCTCTATATTATCTATGCCTTTTTAGAAATATTTGCTTTACTGCTTATAGATGGGTGTTTATGAAGAGGCCATATTACTGCTTTCTGGTGAATTTTGCTTCAGAAAAAAAAATTGGAAGAGTTCCTTAGCTAACATGTCTCATGCAGAAAGGATCAGTGATATCAATATAAGACATAAGCATTAACAGCTTCTTTCTTCTGTGTTGCCTAACATTTATGTGAAATCCAATTTGTGTCATACACTATTGCAAAGAAATCACATCAACCTATAATCCTCTATATTCAATATTGGCAGTTCAAATAAATACAGAATAAACTGGTATGGCATTATGAACTCTGTTTAATATGTAGTAAAACAAAAAAAGGGTTTCCACCATGACCTGAGAAGATTGCCATGTGTAAACCAGCATGAACATAAAACAAATCCTGATATGAAGACAAGATATCATCAGTTGTGTTAATATTCCACAGCTTTCTAGTTTTTGTGGATAATAACTTCACAGACCAATGCTATGATCTAGTGGTTGCCCTTTCAAATTTTCAGTGCCTTAGGACGGGGAGGAGAGAAGGAGAAAAAAAGAGAAAAAACCCCACAACCTATTAAATATTTTCTAGTCTTGAGAACATTCAGTCCCAAATGAAAAATGGTTTTGATGAAGAATTTCTGGGAGGTGCCAGAACAAAACAATTTTAAAAGGGGTTAGACACCCTGATGTGGTCAGATGTTGTTGTGTCTGCAGTGACAGACATTCAGCACAAGCCAAAATGAAACACTGCATAATGTTCTGAGCTGAGGAAATGGACAGTTAAAAATCAATCTCTACCTCACATTCCCAGCTCTGAACCTGAAAATGACAGCTATTATCCAGATTTACATTTTATCCCAGCTAGAATAAAGCAAATAAATCACTGGGCTTTTGGCTGCTCAGATAATTACAATGTGAGTGGCTGGTATGAGTTGCACCGGGGGGAGCTGCTTTCGGAGGGTTAGAGCACAGAGTGGAAAGAATGACAGTGAAAAATGGGCTTGATTTCCATGTTGAGATGAGAGCTTGCGACATGCAAATTACTGAACGCAGTAACCTATGCTGAGACCCATCAGCCCCCCTCATCAAATACCCAGACAAGGTAAGTCTGTGTAGTGGAACATCTTTACAGATCTAATAGCTCAGGTGAACAACTATTTGCTTTAAAGGAGGCAGGGGAGTTTTTAATGGTATATTAAAAAATATTCCCATGTGTCTTTGCCAGAAGTGATTTCATCGTTGTCACTATCTTCAACATAGCTTACCAGTTTGCTCCTGTGAAAACAGGAACAATTTGAAATCTGCTTCATTCTCAGTTATGATTAGTTTAATTCTAGTACACTTCTAATCATATCTGTGTATCAGATTACCCAACAGCAAGAAATTCAGCCCTACAGACTTGTCAAGAGTATTTGAATGAAGACACAATCCAAATGTTCCTAAATCTGTACTGTATGACTGCTCATTTCATGCTGTAACAATTTCTTTCATTCCTCAAACATAAATCACACTTCTAACTTATGACAAATGTAATGTGTGTTCATGGCTCCTCCCGTAATTGTCCTGGCTCCTGGTCTGAACTGCATCTTCCAAGATGCTTTCCTGCATGAGGCCCCCTTGGGATCCTGACAAAAATGTTAAGATGGAAGAATTAGCTTTATTTTTTCTGTATGATTGTCTAGTTTATATTTTTAAATTCCAATAAATGTTCCTAAATAAAAAGGAAAAGTAAATATATGTAAATATCAGAGTACTATTTTTCAAAAACTCTACTCCTATCCTTTGATGAACTGCCTAAATCTGTATGCAAACAAGCCTTAAAAATAGGTATATTCTTATTACTACAAACTTGAGAAAACTATCTTAAATACAGCTGATAATTAATCATCTAATTGAAGTCGTCTTGGGAAGTCACAACAGTGGGATCTCCTTATTATCACAATAGGGATATCTTATTACCCAGGTACAATGATTCATTATTAGACATTGTTGATTATGTATTTCATCAAGTTGCTTTTTCTCTTGATGCTTTAATTCTTGTTCTTTACTGCATTATATAAGACCACCTTTTTCTCTTTTTGTAATAAAGAAACTCTGGGAATGGGTATGCAGATAAAGCTGTTTATTCTTACTCTATTTCTTCCCTCTTTACAAGGACTATGGGGAACATCAAGAATGCTCCGATAAATGTAGCAGGCAGACATTCAACTGCAAATAATGCACCAAGTTTCTATTTAGTGTTGAACACAATATGGCGTTAACATCAGTTTGTTGTATGATAAAAACAGTAGTTACATGCAGAGCACATCAGATAAAAATCTGCACTAAGGTAAAGAATAAGTGTATACAAGTTCCAGTCTACTTGAAATGGTCATTAATAAATTAAAAAACTTAGATATCCCCCCTCTGTTGGGGTATTAAAATATCTCTATATTAAGAGGGGGGAACATCAAATGTGAAGGTTCTGCAACTTGGCTGAGATTATACACACCAAATCTCTTTAGTAGTTATAAATGGATGAGATCATACTAACTGTAAAAGAAGATAATAAAACATAGCTAAGCTATAAGAAACTAAGACATAACCACTACAAGAACGTGAAATAATGTTGTTGCAGAACTACTTTAAAATCAAGGACTGATAAAATTTAGAAGAGGAAGAGCCCTTAGCTAGGACAGAAAAGGGAACAGGTTGAAATATAGAAGAAAATGGGAGAAAGATAAAACAGGCTGAATAGAAAGAGGATGAATTGCGCTGAAAGAGGAAGTAATGATAGACTTTAAATATCATGCTAAAGGGCATCTCGGAGCCAGAGCGGAGTAGGTAAATGAAAAGACTGTCCTTGATACTTCTGAGATCTTTACTTGTTTGAGTACAATCATGATCTTTTCAGCGCTGAGGCACATAAAGGATTATAGACATTGGAGAAAACTGCAGGGAAAGCTGCTCCATCCTTTGTCTCATCGAACTTTGAGGAGAAGAAACAGAACAGATGAACAAGAGAAAAAACACTGGCAGACATTTGTGTACACTACTGCATGAATGAACAATTTTCCTGTCCTTTGTTAGCTCCTTTTCTGAAGTGTAAATATAAGAAAAATAGCCTTAAACAATTTTTTTTCCATTTCATGGAATTATAAAATAGAGTCATGGAATAATCTAGGCTGTAGGGGATTTTAAATGTCATGTGGTCCAACTCTCCTCCCAAAACCTGGTCATTTTACATCAGGATGCTCAGGGTCTTATACATTTGGGTTTTGAATATGGTAAAAGGTGCAGATTCCGCACCCTCTCTAGGCAACTGATTCCAATATTTGATTATCTTTGTTATATTTTTCCTTGCTATCCATATAGAATTTCCTTTGTTTCAACATGTGTCCATTGCCTATTGTCCTTTCATGTGCAGCTCCAAAAAGTCTGCCTCCATCTCCACTACACTTCTTTTGGTCATTGTAGACAGCAGTAAGGTCTTGCCTTCACCGTCTTTTTTTAGGGCTGAACAGTCCCAACTCTTTCTGCTTCTCCTTGTATGTCAGTCACTCCAGAAACCTTGTGGGCCTTTCAGCATGTCAGATGCATTTCTTGAATTGCAAAATCCACAGTTAGTAGATCAATGAGGGCTTGTTTGTATACACAATAAGTAATATGACATGAAATCATACTCCCCAACACAGATTTCCAAAATCAATGTAGTATGCATAGAATTAAACCAATCTACAAAGAAACTCATTAACTAATAACTGATAACTTATTTACAAAACCAACCATTTCACTCATGAATAAAAGTAGAAATAGCAACACTAGAAGAAAAGCAAAGGTATTCTCTATTCCTTATTAATTGATTGAATTTCTCATTTAATTTTCTAATTTAATAAGAGATTTCTTTTCCTTACAGCTAGATTCTTAATTACCCTACTTCTGAATACAATAATGAATTTTGGCTTATACATTAACTCCATTGATATGGGTATTCTGGGGTCACAAATGTAATATATTAATTATTAAGAATCTACATCATACTAAATATGATTAAATTATTAGGACTATTAATAGTATTATAGCAGGAAATAAAGACCCACTTGAGATGTGATATTATTACTCCAAATTCAGTGTCTAGTAAATCTTAAAAGGTAAACATTCCAGAAGAACAAAGGAGAAAGTAGCAATAGTATACATTTTCTTCTTCAAATATATTTTAAATTTTTGTTCAGTTTGAAAGTACCTTTTCTCCCAAACTTTACTAGTCAGTTTGAAGAGATAAAAATATGTGTACTCCATAGCTGTAAAATATCCTGTACTTTGAACTAAGTAGTATATATTGCTATTAAGCAACTAAGACTCTCATGAGCTGAAAATTTAACAGGTATGAAGATTTTTAAAGTAACTATTATGTACTAGATTATGTTAATAATTACAGTTTCAGAAGGTTTGGGTTAGAAGAGTGGTGTTTCATGAACATGTGCTTAGTTGGTGTAGCAGGCATAATAAGCTGCCCCTTATAAGGTGAGCTAACCCTGCAGGGTATTTAGGATGAAATGAGGTGTTTCTCTCTTTGCACGAGGATTCTGGGTAAGGTCAGTTGCCAGTAGCATGAGTTCCTGTTAGCAATCCACCTGGTTAATACATAGGTCCTCTACATTTTCTCACATCTAATATTTACTTTACCAAGGTAATGGTTTTTTAACATATTACGTTATTATCAAGGTCTTACTAGGGTTAAAAGCAACAGCTTGACCTTCCTTCAATAATTGCTGCAATTAATAAAATTTGGCAGAAAACTGCAAACAGCTCATGCAAGAATGCTGTCCGAAAGAAAAAATACAGGCTTGAGAAAAATGACAACTTTATTAGTGATGCAATATATGATAATGCATAGGTTAGAGGTGCAACAAAATATTTCATCTTATCTTGTCCATCAGCAATGTCTGATAAAGATTTAAAAGATTTGTGTTTATTTTATTTTTGTCTAAACACCTCAGACTGCTTGCTACTTGTTTTAAAACTCTTTATTAGCAAAACTCACTTTCAAATTAAGGTGATACTAGCATACTCTTTATGTCATTGGTTATTGTCAGATATTTTTGTTTTGGGAAAGGGGAGTGAATTTACATAAATCAAGCTGAAAGTGTTCTTTTTTTCTTCTTTTTTCCAATCAACCTTTTCTGTTAGGAAATGGGTTTTGTGACCAGGAATGATTTGTCTCTTGCTGATAGAATGACAAGACAAGCCCAGAGACATTACAAGCCACAGAATTCCAAAAACTAAAACGCAAGTCAGTTTTTACCTCTCATCTTAGGTCTGAGCACTAAGAAAGATGTCCTAGTGAAGTGGGAGAAGAGGATCATGCAATATCACCATCCTTTGACCTTGAATGTGCAAAAAAGTCATTTTATATAGCATTTAGAAGAATTCTGCTGAATATTTCATTCACTCTTTGTATGTACACAAAAAATATGCAATTTCAAGTTGCTTTTGCAAATTTCTCTCTTGTGCAGTCTCTATCTCAATTTTAAACACAGTTGTACTCTGTTTCCTGGTAAATAACTCAAAAAACAGAAGTGTGATTAAAGGAAATTTATAATAATTATAAAATTATTCTTTTTCATCTGTGTATTAAATTGCAAAAAAAAAAAAGAGAAAGGTTTCTATACAGGAATTCCAACGTTATCATTTTCTCTGAATACAGGTTCCTTTTTTATATGAGGATTAATTTCCTCACGCTTTTCAACACGGTGCATGTGCAAGCATCAGAAAAATCCCATTATTGCTACTTGTCAGGTTTCTCTATTATCTCCTCGGGAGCATGCAACACCAGAATTTCCTGCTGCATCCAAATAAAGAGATTCTGAACAGTACTACTCTAGGGTATATATTTTTCTCATATTGAATAAGCAAGAAAAAATTCACAGAATTATAATCAATTATTTTGACTACCAATTTCCTTGAGTGTGGTTGAGATGAGTGAGTAATTTGCAGTGAATCATTTATGGGATTAATTTCCTTCCTTCTTTACTTAGGGAAAATCCATGAGCCATTCCTAATTTATTTGAATTTATTTCTGTCTAGAACAGAATCCCTCTGAAGCACATGAAAGTGTTTTCACTGAAGACAACAAACTTTCTGTCAGTGGAACTGTACTTGAGGAATATGTCCCCCAGGTTTTCAAATCTGTATGGATTGATCACACACAGTCAAAATTCAATCTCCATTATTTTACGCTTACTAGTAATTTTCTGTATGTGAATAGTCGTACGTAACATACAACAGAACTACTCATATGCACAAAGTTGAGTGCATGCGCAAAAATGTGCAGGACCAGTACTCACAGTCTGGGCCTTGCAACACTGTAATACAACATTATTTTTCCTCTGGTCCTTCGCAATCTACTTTCTATCAGGAAAACCATCTTCAATTACTGGAAATACCTTGCTATGCATCATTAGATAAATGCCTTTTTAATAAAGAGAATCCAGGTGTACTGGTAAAATACTATGATTGAATACCTTTAATGTCTCAGCTTCATCAGGCAATGACAGGCTGTCATGCTCTTTTCTTACTTATTCTGGTTGAGTTGCCAGCCCTTTCCTATGGCTATTAATGATGACAGATCATTTATTACTCTATGAGAATACAAATACATTTCCATCACTGTCTTATACATTTTCCCAACCCCACAGATTGTTAACTTAGAACCCTACATGCTCTCTTGAAAAAAAGATACGGCTCTCACTTGCAGCTGAAACACAACTGAAACACATGCAAGTGCAGAAATGATTAAGGATTAATTTCCTAATCATGTATCAGCAATACTTCCTTTTGAAAATATTTCAAGATTTGATACATACTCTACCGATAAACAGTAGTAAACTAAAGTTTCACCTTTTTATTCACATTTTCTACAGAAATTGAAAGTGTAACTGTGAGAATAAGAGGTCTTATTCAGAGGAAGATTACTTAAGGGCAAATTATTTATAGCGGCATACTCCTATTTAGAGAAAAGAAACCTTCACCACACTGTCTGCAATGTTATTCATTAATCTCTATAGATACCATTTCAGTAATGAATGGCAAATTTGACATATGAAGAAGACAATTTCAGTTTGGAGGCAAATTATATGCTTTCTTTACATTAAGGATAATGCTAGCTTAGAATATCAAAATCTAAACCATCTACCTCATGATAAAGGAATTACTAGTCCATAAACCAAAACTGTTGGTGGCATACTGATTGACTTAGAAACTTTCTCACCACCAAAGAAAACTGACATCCCAACTTTCAGTGTTCAAGAGTAAAGAACACAGTAACTGACTACAGCATCCTCAAAACAGGTCTACACAGAGAGCTGGGCTGAATGTGTAAGACTCCTAAAATTAATGTTTTTAACCTTCTCTGAGTTTTCTCACCCAGAAGAACTGTTAGTGATTTTCATATGATATAGAATATGACATGCCATGCAATAAAGAGGGATAGCCTATTATACATAAAGCTGGAGTTAATCAAACATGTACTTCTGTAAGTTTTCTACAACCCTGTGGACAAGAAGGTGAAATGCACCCTAATTTGATGGCTAATTTTGATTAGCAAGAATTGGTATACTATTTCTGTTCGGTTGTGGGATTTAGTTTCCAGGATTCAGAATGAGATGTTTGCTTGTTGTGAGTCTAAATATGATGTGTACCTAGAAACAATTCAGTGTGTAGCTGTATTGATTAGGCTGCCAAGCTGTGCTTTGTTTACCCTTAGTGCTATGAAATTACCCTCACGTGCAATGGTGTCAGCAACTCTTGTCTCTTCTTCAACTACAGAAGAAAAGGAAAAACACTGTGCAATAAACTCTGCTTTGAAAAAGCAGGCACTACTTGGAAGTCACTACTGATATCTCCTCCACCCAGTGAAGGGGGATGTGAGAAAAAATGCTCCCTTTGCTACCATTTGTGGCTGCGTGTATTAAGATTACAACTCCTAATGCATGAATAGTGAACCAGCCCAGCCCAAAACTTACTCCACCCGCCTGACAGATGATGTGAGGTTAAATATCCCTTCAATCAATAATTAGGGTAAGGTTTTGAACAAAGGAGTGAATTAATTCTTCTGTCAGGGAATATCCTCCAAGTCTCTAAACTCTTCAGGGTTTAATTTAAGCGTCCTACATTTCGCAAAAAATCAATTTCACTCTGCTTGTACACAGCTATCCTGAAGCCACCTCCAGAGAAATTCTGCAATGACCAAAGAGGGAAGTCCTGATACCCTGAACGTCAGTACTATATCAGCCTAGTATTTAGCCAGTGCTTTATTTTGCTATTAATTAATGAAGCACAACAACTTAATCTCTGTGCCACACTTGCCAAACTAATTACATACTCTTAATTCCAGCACCTGATGAAATCATTGCTCCCTTACCTTGTGAAAATAACAACTAATCTACCATGCAGGATAGCTGGAAACATCAACAGATTGATTAACTGTCATGTATGCAGATATGTTACTGCCATGAAATGTACTAGGAATATTACAGATCAGTAAAATCTACTTTAAAGAATTAGAAACAAAGTCCCACAAAACAGACATGGAGTAATATACACCTACAGCTTTTCTATTTTTCATTAAATTAGTAGACAGCAACATACTTTTCGCGTTCTGAACTTACATGTTGTAAGTTCTTGGTGAGAAATAGGCTTTAGCAGCAAATTTAATTGTCATTTCAAACTGATACCATTTTCAGAAAACAAGAATAATTTCTGCAATTTCTTCTTATTTGGAAAGCCACCTTTCTGCTGAATCTGCACAATGAAAATTACAAGACTTCATAAGATACTATCCTATTCCATTTCAGAAAAGTAGAAAAATTTTCATTTTTCTTAATCATGTTAATCCTTAGGAATCCTTAACATTATGTCTTAAAAAAGAGCTCCTACATACAGTGGAATTAATGAAGCCTAGTTTCCTGTGGAATGGCATCCTTTATCTCTATACTTTCTACTACAATAATGGTGTCTTTCTTCTTCTGGCTCATTTCTTATTATTGTACTTCTTATTCTCTCTCAAATCCCATGATTTTCAGCCCCCACAGTATCCCCACCTTGACCCCATGTCTTCTAGGCAGACAATAAACCTGTGCAGGGACTGATTTGGAGCTACTGCACTCTTTTGTCAACAGATATATGCTTATTGATTAATCTATAGTTCAAGAAAACAGGTTGCTTTTGAGCTCATATTACAGCCTTTTCCTTAGTAAGGACACTAATTTCAGTTTCCTTCCTCTACACAGCCAGTAATAGAAATTTTCTATCCTTTAGACCTCTGTTCCTTTGACATAGAGGGTTTAAATTTTCCAGTAAGTTCAAAATTTATTCACAGACACTAACAGATAACATGGTAAAACCTCATTTTCTTATGAAAGCCAGATAAAATTGCTAAGTTTAAGTGTTCAGTGCATTTTAGTAAAACTTCTTAAGGAAATGCCTTTATTCTACCCTTGAGACCAGAAAGTTCGTCTCCTGTTCCATGAATCTTAAATTCTCTTCTGCAGAGTCAACAGCTCCAAAGAAAGAAAGTGTCCTTGCTTCCTAGTCTAATTATTTGGATGACCTCCTGTGGGAGCTATATGGTTCTTATTATCTAATACTGAAGAGAAAATTACATCCTCAGTCCATATTAGTTGAAAAAAAAATATTTTCAGTGAGATACATAATGATAAAACAAATTCTGAGAACATTTTTCATGCCACTTCATTTGCTTTTACTATTCATTCTTGAAATATGCCAGAGTAAAATTTTGTCCTTGTCATTTAGACCTTTTGTCAAAACACCTGGCTAAAATCTTCTCTGAGAAACCATTACAGGCACTTCTGTTCCATAAGTGAAACAAAGTTCAGCATTCATTTCATTTCCTTCTTGATTCTTTCTTTTACTCAATATTTCCTTTAAGTTTGGAATAGCTTCCTCAAGCCCGTGTTCTCATGAGCTTCTCTTTATTCACTTAAATTCCCCCTAAAAACACACTTTAGTAATAAAATACATAAAAAGTAAAGGGGACTACTTATGTGCTTAAAGTAGGAAAATCAGCTCTATGATAAAAGAATTGGTTCTTCTGACTTCTTCTGCTTGGTTAGAAAACCATCATCTTTTAATTTTCATACTCATTTAGGCTTTCAACTCCCTTAAAGATACTTTAGATCAAAAGATCTGATTGTGAAATGAGTTGGCTATGAAATAAGATGTTTTGTGGGGCTTAGCTTATTGTTCAGTTATGTCTGCCTTCCCCCTGTGATCGACTTGTTAAAAATCAGGTACCCCGTGTTTGCCCTTGCTAAAACTTCTCTGTACAGCTAAGACAAAGGAGTGCTATTGCTCTTGAAGGTTTTCTCACATCCTTCTCACTTTGATTCCTTAATTCCAAAGGAGCAGCATTTGGTTTTGCTGTCCTTTAACTCACTTCTTATATTCTGTAGGATTTTAAGAATTCAGTAAAGGGACCATGCATACTCAGAGAAGAATCTAAGCTGTGGTTTATGAATGAAAATAGCTCTGACTCCAGAATCAAACCTGAAGTGAGGTTTCACATAAACTCCTTCACCATATTGGGTCAACGTGATTCCAGCACACTGTGGCTTTGAATTCCCAAGATGCTGAGGGTAAGACTACATGAATAAGTTATCACTAGGTAAATGAGAGCAGCACATTTCCTTAATCTACTATCATGTACCTCACACATTTTTAATTCATTGCAAAAATAAGTTACTTAATCATTCTGCTGACAATTCTCAGTGATGTTGAAATCAACAGTACTGAGGTGATAGCTTGCAAAGAGGTGTGATAATGTTTCAGTTTACCTCAAAAAATGTTTTACATGCCTTCACACATTGTGTAAGGAGCAGAGCTGTTTAACATTAGTTGATTCTGGAATTACAGATCAGAACGCATCACTCAAAAATGCGTAAGTCCTTTAAGGTACCTGCTCTTCAGTGGCGTTTCGACAATTTCCAATGCTACTTATTAGCCATTATGAAATGGGTCTTTGTAAGCCTGCAGACATTTCTGTGCATGGCAGAGCTGGAACTTGTACTATGTTTCTCATTGCAGAGGTTTGTACACATTAATGAAGTGATAAAATGAAGTCTTTGCTGCTTCAAGACTCTTTTGACTAGAGTCATGCATGGCGTTGTTTACTTCTTTGTGTTTAGTGACTGGTGGCACCATGCAATAAATAGGCATTGAAAGGTCACCTGTGTTTACATTCACCCATAAAACAGGCATACATAAAGCAAAACAAACAAATAAGCAAACAAACCACACAAAAACCAACAACAAAACAAAGAACAAACAGAAAGAAACCACTGAAATCAGCGGAATCATGATGGTATAATAGACACACAGAATAATCATTTAATAATGGTTTAAGGTTTGCGTAATGAGTAGAGAGGGGAGGATGACACACCATGGTCAGGTTGGATCCTGACGTCTAAACTTATGACAAGGACTATATTCTCTGACCTTTGGGTACCTATTCATTTATAAATGTATACCTATATGTGGTGACCAGATGTGATAATGTTCCATAACTTCTGTATGTTCCATTGCCTACAGGAAGTGGTTTTGTTGTGGAAGAATAATCAAGTTATAGCTAAGTAGATTTTGGACATAATGCCTGTGTGAAAGGAAATAACTTTTTCTGCTCATTCTTTCTTTGAACTGTTTGAAGTTTCAGATAATATTTCCTTACTTTTAGCCAGTATTACCTAAAAATGTATGTGATTTTAAGTTTTAATTTTAGAGGCAATATAGTTAGAAGTTTATGATCCATGAATAAGTATTGAAATTCTGTTAGGAAATTTAAAATATATGATAACCTTCAGAGTGTACCAGCAAGGTGCATATAATTAATATCTCAGAAACAAAGTACTTAATTTGATTCATTAATTATAACAGTGAAAAATTGCAGCAAGACCTTAAAGTCCTGGCACTCTAATTTCAGGGACATTTTGGTCACTGGTATGGGATTCTTATTGTTGGATATAGATAATATTCTACAGAGAAAATAGTTGATCTTCTCTAATGGAAATGAGCTTCTAGAAGGAAAGCATAAAAGATTAGGTGAGAGAAGGGCTAAACTATGTTTCAAACACTAGTATATTTGATGTTTGAACAGTAGGAAAAAGCTATCTTGTTCTAAAATAATACTGATAAGCAAAGACTTGTATTTCCTGTATCACGATTTCAAATTTAAACCATCCCTGAATTCACTGTCATGGCCTAGGACATTTATGCAGAAGGGGAAACGAGAAGAAAGAGCATGTGCTGTAAGTATGACTATATAAGATATCCAGTAATTCTTGTTTTCTAAATTCTGTATTGTGCAAATTAAATAATCATGGTTTTTCTGTGTTGTTAAACAAATAAGTTATACGTTTGTCTTTCTCAAACTCCTTATTTCCCAGTGTCAAGCTCACAATTCAGACATTGAAACAGCAAATGATTGATGTTTTATTTCTAAATGTAGGCTTTCTTTCAAAGGATGGAGGAATTAAAAGAGTGCCAGTTAAAAACACTTTGATGCCCAGTCCTACTTGGTATAAGGCAATTTCTGGGAGATGCTGAACATCCTCACTGGAAGCAAATGTCTTTGAGATATTACAATATCTGAAAGATCAGAATATGACATATTGAATAATTAAATCTTAAGTGTAAAAAAAAGATGTCATCTTTACTTTCTCCTAATTCTTCATTTTTTTCTGAAATATTAAGTGCCTAAAATTATTTTCCAGTGTCTGATTTTTTTTTTCCTGAAGGTAATTTCTTTTATTATGTAGAAATAGTATTTTATATTCTTTTTGCCAGGTTGTCACAGCAAGTGCCTACAATATCTAAGAAATATAATGAGACCGCCTAGATCAATGTGAGGTGAAATTTAAGGCCCTACTTCATCCTACTTACCATTCAATTATCTGATCATCAGAAGTCTAAGCCTAGACAGAATGAAAAGTTTCTTAGATGTCTGAATGCTACCTCACAAGATACAGATTTTCCTCAGCCTGAGGTGAAGAGCATTTAACAAGCTGTGATTTAGAGGCAGGAGGGAAATACCTAAAGAGGCCCTGTCTCTGTGTATGCTAAAATATGTTCCTCGTCTCCCACTAATAGAAGGAGTTAGAACCTAAACCTCCCACTTTCTAAGAGAATATCCTAACTGCAAGGCATTAAGGGAACATTTTTCTCCATACTTCTTGTCATCATTGTAACTATACAAAAAAAAAAAAAAAGAAAGGAAATCAGACAATTATATTTAGCAGGAGGGGATGTTTTAGAGGAGAGACCTGTGTTCAAGGGACCACCTATTCATTTTACACTGAAGAGCCATGCACAAAGAATATAACAATAATGGCAATCACAGTCCAAGATTGCTTCTTCCATGTTTTCCATTTGCCAGATGATGCTACAGGTCTCATCAAACATGAGTAAAGTAAAGGGCCAAACTGAATTGAAGTGTCACTGTCTAGATGCTAGCCAGGAGACCTGAAGGAAAACAGAAGTATCAAAGGCCCAAAAACTGTGTTAGGGGCTGATGGCAGTTAGTAGATTTTCAGTTCCCCATGCGCCCAGAACATTTGTTGGGGATCTGTCATAATGTGAATCTTGAGAAGATACAACAGCAAGTAGATCACAAGTTTAAGGTTCACGGTTATGACAGAAATGATCAGTGAATCTCAGCTTGATAGAAACTCATCCCCATGGCCATCAGTTGGTGCACATTTATATAATTAAAGTTTTGGCCTATACATGTGAGGAAAGATTTGCAGGGGAGCTTTTGGAAAAATATGTTGGTTTTCCACTTACTTTTTTTTTTTTCTTTCTGACATGCAGTTCCCTGGAATATAAAGTTTGTTCTTAAAGCAAAATTAGGAATTTTGTTCAAAAAAACCCCCAAAATCCAACAAAAAACAAGTGGATGCCTTGCAATTTTGTAGCACGTTATTTCCCTCTTTTCTATTACTCATTCTGCTTTCTTGCTATTCTCTTTCTGCTTCCAGCCTCCTTTCTTTATACTCTGTGATTAGTAACATTTTGACATTCCATCTACATTATACAAAATGACCATGTTGGAAGTAGAAAGCAGCAGAGCTATAGCTCCAACATGGTTAAAACATGGTTTGATCTTATGAGTTCTGTGTTAATGAACGCTAGTCAGGTACCATCAAACAGTGCTTTAAAAGTGTCAGAGCACTTCTATTTCATAAATATTCCAAATCTCTCTATTTACAAAGATATAAAGTGCACATCGCTGACTTTTTTTTTCCAGCCAGAGTAGATGCTTCTTATAGTAGGCAAGGAAACAACTGCAGTACTATAATGAATGTAAGAATTTCCTTTTCCTGGTGGAAAGCATGGAGTCCCTCAGAACTCTTGTATCCTACTGCAACAAAAATCTGCTTGGTGCACAGCATACCAAATGCTTTCAGGACACAGTTTTAGACTGAAGTTATATGAATAACTATATGTCTAGGTTCATTTGCATAGAATCATGGAATCATTTAGGTTGGAAAAAGACCTTCAAGATTATCAACTCCAACCATCATCCATGCATGTCTCAGGTAGTCATCCCCAGATAATTTTTCTTATAATTCCAATAATACTGATGGGTTTTAAGCATTAAAAATAAATAACGGTGTCTCCAGTGCTGGAATTCAATCCCTTCTAATTTTGTCTCAAGTGTTTTTCCTTTATCTACACAATTTGTAAGTAGTACTGCACATTGCATAACTGCTTCTTAACAAGTTGTTGCCCTGCCAGGAAGGGAACAATAAGCTTCTGCCCCAGAACAGCATATTCTGAAAGAATGCAAAGACTTTCCAACCAAGCTGAAATGAGAATTGAAACAAATGATCCTCAGCATCATGACTTTGAACAACTGTGACTGTATTTTCTTGGACTCTATTTTTTTTTTTTTTTTGAAACCACAGCATTTTGTGCTTAGTGTGAGCTCCACTCGACTTACTTCAAAGGTGTAAAGTTGCTGTCCAAATGAGAGCACACACTGAGTAGTTTAATGAGGATGGAAGCCAGTAAGAGCACTTAAGAAATTCAAGCGGTGTGCAGTATATACAACATCTTCCTTTAGACAACCAGTTTTTAGAGCATATAACAAACTTTTTCTTAAAACCTGAAAGTATCTATCCAATTATTTGCAAATGGAAGAGCTATTAATTATGGTAGGTTTTATGTTGTGTTGTTCTGGGTTTTTTTTATTTATTAAATGAAACAATTGACAAAATCGATTGCAAATGTGTGTGGTGACTGGAAGTTTAAAGTTATATCCCTCCACAAACTCTTAATTTACATAAACTCTTCCTTGTCTCAGGTCTTAACTATCAGGTTATTTCCAACCCAATCTGGTTGGATTGGGAATAACCTCATCTGGGGATGGGTTGGAAGACCTCATATTCCACTTCTGGCTAGGAAGGTGAAAGGACCAAGTGTAAAAAAGCTCACTTTAAAAGCTAAACAGATGTCTCTCGCATTGTAATCAAAGCTGCCACCTTCTGTGCTAGTGCTCAGATATTTTCTGCCTTTGACTCACCCTTTCCTCCTTGTTAGGTTGTAGCTTCTCAGCTCATATGTTATCAAGATTTTCCAAAGCATTGGTATTAGTCTGATGGACAGAATTCATAAGAAATAGATCTCTGTCTTTGTAATCCACCTTAGCAGTATCACTGCTGTTCTACTCAGCATCATATTCTGCATGTGCAGGTAGTAATATCTAAATTACTGCTTGACACTCACAGAATCCAAAGAGTATTCTTTCCTCTTGGATATGCCTCTTATTGCCCCAGGAGCTAAATCAGGAAGTTTTACAATAAGAGTATCTTTTTGCTTACCCTCTACTGGATGATGAGTGGAAAGGAGAAAAAAGGATTACTTTCACTTTTTTCACAGCCACAATTAGAAGAAATTCAATTGGTCACAACATACCTTTGAAGGAAGGAATGGCTTCCCCTTCCGCTATCTAAATTTATCTTTTACTGGAAATAGATTTGGCCTGTGGCATCAAATTTTCTTTCCCATTTCAGCTGTTTCTGACATGGATGAGTAACATGGTAGTAGTTAATCCTTCTTTTCCCAAAAAGGGCATAGAGTCCCGAAAACCACAAAAAAAGAAAATGATGATGAATTCCACTTAGTGATTAGAAATAAGTCCCCACTTTACTCTAGAGCTTTATAGAAGCACATTGGCCAGAAAGCTGGTTGTTGTTTTTTGTTTTGGTTTGAGTTTTTTTAATTATTATTATTTTACTGAAATAATCAGCTATAAAAAAGTTAACAAAACCAACATGACTGTGCACATTTCACACAACTATTGTTTGAAGTTTGCTTTCTACAGACCAAGGGAACTCACCAATGCGGTCATGTCCCCATCTTTGCAAATGTAAAGACTATAATGTAGTAGTTGAGGTGATGGATTGAATTGAACAGGAAAATTGAAGGTTAAGTCTTGGGAAGATTTTAAAGTCCAAATGAGGTTGCATGGCAATGGATAAAAGTAAATGATTTTTTGTTTTCTTCAGGCTGTGATGCTAAATCTTACTCTGTGGAAAGCAAGACAATGATGGTAAGAAATGAGATTTAAATAACAAAAATATATTCCTTGAGCGATGTAATCTTCTGACAAAATTACACTGGCAAACAGTGTTTTTGCAGCACTTCAATTTCTTTAACAGGTGAAAATGTAATTCCTATTTTTTCTGGTTGTTGGAGGGAAACAGATGGCATAAATGAGATACATTTTGCTTGACACTGACCTTTCACTGGACAGCATAGGACATCCATCTGCCAACCAGTTCTTAAATCCCTGTATCACAGCTGAAACATACAGGTATAATCCCATAAACTTTTCATAATTCTTTGCAAGGAAGAAATGTTAGGTTTGAATTAAAATGCATTCAGATAACACCTGGAAATATTATGATATGGAAGAAGTATAGCCAGTTACAAATGAGAAAAAACATGCAAATAGTTTGGTGTTTCCCAAAAAAGAACTGTCAGCAAAACCTTTTTTTTAAAACTGCATGCATGCATGTAGTTTATTTCCATTCCCAACCTTTTTCTGAACTCTCTGCTCATTACAGCAAGAGACTTATTAGACTCCTGGAATGACAGTACATACCTAAATTAGTTTTATCTTATTTCTCCAGGTGTTTCTGTGGGGCATACAGAGTGTTTGTTTTTAATCTACCATGTATGGGTGAATAGAAGGATGGATCAAAAGGTGCTTCTTCAGTAAAGGCCACGAGCAATAATATTTATTGCAAATAGCATCAAAATGTCTTCCTCCTCTCTTTCCTGCTACTGTCAAATGACTACTACTCTTCTGTCACTTCTTCCTGTTCGGTCTTGCCAGTTTTCTTTCCCTTGGCTCTATTTTGTGATTTCTGAGTTGGGAGGAGGCTAATAGGCAGAAGGGTTTCCTCTTCTGATGCCAAGAACTTTTAAAGCACATCTACAAAAACAGATCTTTGCAGTTGCATGCTAGCTCCACTAGCATTAAGGCAGTAGGTATAACCCAGTCCCAGGCTATGTCTCAGGCACAGAAGCAAAAATAAATACAGGTATATGTTTTCTCACTGAAACTGGTGAATATCATCTCAGCTCCGGGTATACACAGACCTAGTATGCAGATACATAAATATACCATTCCTTAATCATCTTAGTAGAGCTTTTCTTCACCTGTTTTACCTAGAGTTCTTTTTTTCTTGATTATGGACAGCCCAGCTGTGACAAAATCAGTGCCTTGAACGCTGGCTAGTACATTTCAATCTCTTCTAGAAACCCTTTGCTCTGGGATCAAAAGTAAACTTTTTGTAGCTGCATTACATTGATGTCTCATGTTGTGGGGTGGGGGTGATGGATTTGTCCAGTTTGGCCTTTCTCTTCCTCAGTCATTTTCAGCAGATGAACTCTCAGGTTATAACAAAAAATTGTATTACAGATGTACCATCTTGTACTGTCAATGGCTGCATTTATTCCCGGTTTTAGAATTCCAGTCCTCAAGGTCACCCAATTCTTTCTGATCTTCCTGCGTTAATAATCCTCCTTGACTTTCTCATCAGTACATTTTATTAGCATGCACTTTTCAAGTCATGGTCATTTTTGAAAATATAATATGAAATAAGAAAACAGAATGATCCTTGAGTAACCTACCCTTTCATAGATATTTCCCCTTTTAATGTTACTTACTCCTCCTTCCCCTTTGACTAGTTCCTGAAGTAGTTTACTATTTTTGTGCTAATTCCTTTTTTTTTGCATCCTAAGTAACTTTCTCTAATAGCATCATATCAAATACTTTAATGAAATATTTTAGTGAACTCCAGGCAGATTGTAATATTTGCCTTTTCTAGAAAATCATTCACTTTATCAAAGACATCAGTTTATTTCAGTGTAATCTATGTAAGTCCATGTTGTATTTAACTCCTTTTACATTTACAGAAACTTCTTTTGCTGTGCTTTACTCTCATTCCAGCCTCCTATTTCCTATTTGTATAGCCTTGAGATCGTGCTACCATGTTTCGTCTCAGTCTTTCCCTTCCCTCTCCTTCCCCTCCCCCTTTAATCAAAAGAAATGCTGCACTCACTACTTCCAGTTGCAAAGTATCACTCTACAGTTGGTAGATTTGTTAAAAATAACTGCTATCAGGCCTGAGCTTTCATTTGTCAGCTCTGGTGCAGAGCTTATCGGGGCTCCCTGCCCTGAGCGTGCTAAGCAATGTAAGCTTCGTTTCCACCTCTGTTATTATTTCTATTTCCTTGCCCCTGTTCTCATGAGCCTTCCTGCCTTTCTCCCACGTTCGGTATCATCACCTTTATCAGAAAATGAGGCAAAGTATTAATTCTGTTTGGGAGCCACCCTTGTCTTTTATCTGTATTCCATTCTCCATCCTTTTCCTCTTTGTTATTTATATGGTTGAAGAATATTTTGTTATTTTTTCCGATATTCTTTGGATACCATGACGATAAAAGTATAGACATATAAAAGAGATTAGGTGGATCAGAGAGACAGACAGATTTCTTGGTATCAGAACTATGCTTATGTTCATTTCTTCTCCCTGGTGCTAGTAAAAATGATCAGACTCTCAGAGAGGAAAGAAAGGCCTTTTCTGCAGCCTTAATTTAGCACTGAATGTGAACACAGGATGTGATTAAATAAAGCTGTGCAAAATACAAAACCTTGGGCTCATGTGAATTGAACAGTTGGCTCACCACAAACATAGCACGAGCTTGAGGATAATTACTTTTCTGCAGAGAAGCATCTGCTCATTTTGAAGCAGGTGGGGGTGATGCTGAGAATGATGTTAAGCATTAGAAGCTGCTATCAGTTGAAGTTTCATAATGTAGCCTTCTACCTCAGACAGCCCCTCTTTCCTTCATGCCAACATCTCTTTTCTTCCACAAAAGAGTTTTCAAGGCATTTCTCATTTAAATTAATCTTTAATTAGTGTCCATATTCTTCCCTTTCTTCTCATCTGTTCCTAGAGGTACTTGAAATGTACTGAATGCCCTTGAGCTATATTCCTTCATCCCAAATGGTTCTTGACCCAACTGCTTTGCAAGTATTGATGTTTCTCAGTTACTAAAAAAAATTGTAAAACACTTAAGTGTATTTGGGCTAACATATTTTGAGAGGATTTTTTAAATACTGTTACCAAAAGTCATTCATTCCGGTAACAAGAATATTCTAGCAAGGGAAAAACAGAGTCACTCATCATGGGCAGGGAATGCACAGAACAGGATAAAAACAGGGATCTGTAGTCTCAGGTCAGTTTATACACTGTTGTACTGTTTAAGGTGAAGACAACACAACAGCATTACTACAGGAAAATGCTGAATACCAAAATTATAACAAGGCAACTCTTGAGGTCTGCGCTATTTTAATTTGTGTGTAATATATACAAAAAATGACCAGACTTTGTAATATTATAAACCACTTTCAAGCATCATGTTTACTACATGAAAGTACATTTCTGTTCTCCATTAATTATCATTTCAGGCTTCATTTCACAAAATTAGGTCATATCAGGAACTCACTGACCTTTTCTACCATAGCAGCTATAAGAAAATTTGACTAAACTAGATGGGCTAATATGAGATACCCAGACATGATAACTCAGAATTAAGCTAGGTGCAATTTATTTTCTTTCAGACAGCAAATAGCCTATATGCAGTTTCAAGGACAGTAGGAAATAGAAAGAGACATTCTAAGTCATATTTTTAAAATACTCTTGTTTTTTCCTCTTCTTCTTCAAAAAAAAAAATCCTGAAAATAATTTTTTCAGTTTTATCTCTAGGCAAAGAAATCCTCTAAGTATATGGTTTTCTCTGGAGGAGGAGAAGGATGGAAAACATTCTCCTGTTAATCAGCTGGGGTAGATTAGGGAAGCTGGTTGAGTTTTCATATATAATTCCTGTTTGCTATCTTTGAATCATCTCACTGTTGGTGCTACCTCATCATCGTGGACATTTTGTACTTCAGATAACCTCCAAACATGAAAACCCCATGTGATATTGCAGGAACTGTAAAGGTGAACTTGTAGAACACTGCTCTGTAAGTGGAAAACCGCACTGTTTCCAAACAAAAGTCTCCCCTGAAATCTTTTAGCTTGTCCTTGTAAGGAAGATAAGACAATTAAAAACTGAGCAAAGTCCTACAAGTACAAAGGATATATTCTTAATTAATGGTTATATAGCATATCTGTAGCAGTATCTCTGAAGTCAAAAGTCTAGAATATGAGTGCAAATATAGTACGTATCAGGTGAATAAATATAATGATGACAGTCTTTCATTAGTTTCTGTATCATGATCAATGTATAAAAATTAAGTTATTATGCACAAAGAAGAAGAATAATTGGTTTCTATTTCAAGGAATTATTTCGATGTTGTTTAAGGATTCATTCTGACAATAGGAAGGCCCTTATTGAATGTCCTCATTTATGCTGAATGCTGTAGGTACAAACATACTGTGAATCTAATGCTTTAGTATCCATATATTTTAGATAATTTCAAAGCCAAGAAACTTTTATATAGAACTGCAGAAGTATTTTCACCAATTAGAGGGCTGCACAATCTCTGTTCATTAAAAAGTGTTATAGTAGCTGTTCTGTAGTAGCTCAATAAAGTGTTTGAGTGTTTATTCTAAGAAGGAAAAGAAAAAAAGTAGTATCTCTGTAGCAGTGACTCACTAAATAGCCCTGAAGGGCCACTGTAAACAGGGAAATTTACCTAAGATGTCAGTGTTAGAATTAATCTGTAAAGTCATCCTTACGAAGATATTTGAGGAAGGTTGATATACCAGGCATTTCAGCTCATTAATTTGCAGTGCCGTTGTTGCAATGAACACTATGGGTTCCTTTTTAGTATGCTGGTTATTGTGTTCTGTTTTTCTTACAGTCTAGTGAAGTACTAAAAGACTCTAAAATTTGTCCACTTTAACTAATGATCAGATAGTGAATTTATCTGACTGCTGACTTTCTAGAGAAATCTACCTTGCAAAACATAAAATGAATTGTCTCTGCGATGTTACTGTTTTTCAGTGTTGAGATCACGTTCACAGATGCAAAACCTGAATCAGTGGGTTTAAAGCTTACTTCAGTTTTGGATGTACAAAATAAATATCCAGTGGGGATCCCTTTATGACTTTGGTGCTCATGAGCTAGTATAGAGTGCTTCCTATTCTGGTCACCTTCTGTGGACCTCTTTTAACTGCAGTATCTGAGTGCCATAGATTGAAAACCACTGTCCTGGATCAGCATCCCATTTCCCTAGGCAGTGAGCAGAATAGACTGGAGAGGTGTTCTTGCCCCAGGGCATTCACAGCCTACTTCCTATTGAAAAAAAAAGAGAAAGTTTTTCAGTTCCTATGAGATTGAGCAGACTTGCTCTCACTCTCGGTCATTAAAACACAAATTAGGCATTGATTCTGCAAGTCTTTATATGATGTGCAGCAGTATATAAACTTGTGAGCAAGGCCAATGCTGGGCACAAATATCACGTAGCAAATGCTGTTCACATTTTATACTATGCTCTCTCTCGAGTGAGAGGATGTGCTAAACCAGAAACCCCACAGTGGCCTGATTTCTGACATCATTTGAATACACTGGATATGCTGGTCCAATGTCTTGCTGATAGCTCTATTCTTTAACACCAAGACTGCTAATTAGAAGTGCTGAGCAAAAAATCTCTAAAGAAAACTGGAGCTGCTGAGCCAGTATCATCACAAGGTCTTGATTTGCCAGCAGTCCAGGATAACCAGAGGTGCTCAGGCAGCGACCTGGAAAAGGTTTGTCTTTGTACAAATAGCCAGCCATCTGACGATAAGCAAATAAATGAGTCCTCTGCCCCGAAGCTGACATGAGCTAACATAGGCCTCATTAACATCCGTGAAAGACCCAGCAGTTTACCATAAATGCTTGTCTTTCTCCCTGATTCTTCTTCATCTTGATAAATAATGGAGATGTACAACGGCTAAACAGAATTAAAATAAAAGGCTAAAGAGGACAGTATGATTCTGTCACTCCTCTGTCATCCTGAAAAGGGCCGAACAGTTCTCTGCACATTTTCTGCTTCCACTAAATACTAAAAGATCTGAAGCTAGAACAGTAATTATTTCTGGTTTTCAGCCTTAAGTTAGGTGGACTCCAAGAGTGCCACAGGAAAGTATTCTTACTTTCAGACCCTGTAGATTTTATATATGAGGTCACATAAGAAAACTTTCTAAGCGAGTCTCTACTTGAGTGAACAAGCCGATAGCTGAGACAGTGACATCCATAAATCTCCTCCAGATGTTCTGGGACTGGCTGAGTGGGTCTGGACTCACAGGAGAGGAGAAGAGCAGCTCTCCATTATAAGGTCCATGAGCAGCCTCACAGCCAACAAAGCTGTCAGCCAGACAGAGCCAGAGGAGCTCTTACCAATATTTTCTGTATTTCAGTTTTTCCCTGGGAAGAAGAACCAACTAAAGAACCAATGAATTTTCCCCATATTACTCTTATAGATGTCAAGAATGTCATATAACATGTAGAGTTGTAGCGGGTTGACCCTGGCTGGATGCCAGGTGCCCACCAAAGCTGCTCTATCACTCCTTCTCCTCAGCTTGACAGGGGAGACAAAGTATAATGAAAGACTCATGGGTTGAGATAAGGACAGGGAGATATCACTCAGCAATTACTGTCATGGGCAAAACCAACTCGACTTTGGGAAATTAATTTATTACCAATCAAATCAGAGTAGGATAATGAGAAATAAAACCTAAATCTTAAAACACATTCCCCCCAACCCTCCCTTCTTCCCGGATTTAACTTCATTCCTGATTTATCTACCTCCTCCCCTCCTTGAGCAGTGCAGGGGGACGGGGAATGGGGGTTGGGGTTGGTTCATCACACCTTGTCTCTGCCGCTCCTTCCTCCTCAGGGGGAGGACTCCTCACTTGTCCCCTGCTCCAGCGTGGGGTCCCTCCCACGGGAGACAGTCCTCCATGAATTTCTCCAGCGTGAGTCCTTCCTACAGGCTGCAGTTCTTCATGAACTGTTCCAGCGCCGGTGCCTTCCATGGGCTGCAGTCCTTCAGGCCCAGACTGCTCCAGCGTGGGTCCCCCACGGGGTCACAAGTCCTGCCAGCAAACCTGCTCCAGCGTGGGCTCCTCTCTCCACGGGGCCACAGGTCCTGCCAGGAGCCTGCTCCAGCACGGGCTTCCCACGGGGTCACAGTCTCCTTCAGGCATCCCCCTGCTGCAGCATGGGGTCCTCCCCTGGCTGCAGGTGGAGATCTGCTCCACCGTGGACCTCCCTGGGCTGCAGGGGGACAGCCTGCCTCACCATGGTCTTCAACATGGGCTGCAGGGGAATCTCTGTTCTGGCACCTGGAGCACCTCCTCTCCCTCCTTCTTCACTGACCCGGGGGTCTGCAGGGTTGGTTCTCTTACATGTTCTCACTCCTCTCTCCAGCTGCAATTGCTCTTACACAGCTTTTTTGTACCCTTCTTAAACTGTTCTCCCAGAGACGCTACCACCGTCGCTGATGGGCTCGGCCTTGGTCAGTGGCGGGTCCATCTTGGAGCCAGCTGGCATTGCCTCTAGTCCAACATAGGGAAAGCTTCTAGCAGCTTCTCACAAAATCCACCCTTGTAGCCCCCCTGCTACCAAAACCTTGCCACACAAACTCAATACAAGAGACTAGAAGGATGTTTCAGATGACTTGTACTTCCTGCCCAGTCTCCAGTCTTTTGAGTTGCCCTGAAAAAAAAGACTTTGGACATTGTTATACATCTGATCACTGCTTCTTGTGTGTTCTTCAGTAGCTGCAGGAAAAACACATCTTATGTGTCAGACCTGAGCAGGTCCAGGTCCAGGTAGCTGAAGCCAAGATGCCTGGACTTGTAGTATAGCAGGGCTCTTGGTACAAGGAAAGAAATTTTGTTCCCGTTCCAACCTACTTTTACTATTTTCTCCCACCTTCTGTCACATTTGCAGCTTCATGCCAGGCTATTTCAACTCTTTCCACGATCTTTTCACTTCATAGCATAACATTGTCCTCAGAATTGGTAAACGTACCACTGGAAGGGGAAAAGAGGTGATTAGCAGATGGTACTGAAAGTTCAACATGCAAAAGGCAAAATTAGACATAATGGAAGTTATTCCTGGCTCGTCTGCTCTTTGAAGACTATTGCTAACCGCAGAGGAAAAACTCAACAAGTCTGACAGAGGAAAACAGAAACCAGAAAAGATCCATGATTAAGTAAAAGCCAAGGAAGCTATAAAACTTGAGAAAACTATGGAGGAGTCAGTCTGTTTTTAAGAGTGGCCTCTCACAGAAGAATTAATTTGCCTGGTTTACAGTGTTAGCTAAAGCCCTGACATAAGTGGTCAGAGCACCAAAAAGACTTTTCTGATTTATTGTGCTTAGAGGAGCACTGAAAATCCCATAAGATATCCCAAGATTTGTGGGCATGAGTGCGCCATCAGAACAGCATTAAACCATTTTCCAGCATGACGTGGATGATAAGGATGCTTCAAACAGCAAACTCAATGGGGTGTTCTGGGTATAGGGTTCACATACACAGGGGAGACCAAGGACTTCCAAGTCCAAGCCTGAGAGTGGTGTGGGGAAGAGGAGTTGTCCTTTGCTCCGTCACACACCTTAATGTGAGCTGACAGCAGTCATGGGAAGACTGAAGCTGCTGGTAGCAATTTTTTGAACTATTCTACTTCCACAAGATTGAACAGTTTACTGTCTAGTTCAAGTAGACTGAAATATCCCTTGTGTCTGGGGACACATCTCATGGCTCTTCATGCTGTAGTTAACAGCTTTCTGCTTTGGCTGAACCCAGACCAGTAGGTCCATGTTGGTTTAACTTGGAATAGAATGATTGCCTATAAATCAAAGGGAAGTCAGATTTAACATCCAACAAAGTCTACTAACTACAGAAAAGAGATCTCCTAAGAAGCTAGAATTAGAAAGGTTTATCCGCACAGACATAGGAGAAGACCATTTCTGTGTTGCTATCTGCAGCCAGTTTGTGGATGGCTAAAAGGATTCTTTATAAATTATTAATGCTAGACAATGCACTCAGTCTTTTGTATTGCATTAAAAATTTACACAACTAGTACATCGTACAAGCAAAATCTTATCTTCCTTTCCTGCAAAGAGGCTATTGTCTACATGCTTGTTTGAAAGGTAGGTATTATAAGACACACAAATCACCTTTTGTACAATGTTTTTCAGTGTATGAACTTTGATATGGGCACTAAGGTCTTTCTTACAAACAGTGATAGATAGTGATAAATTTATCTTATTAGGAAGAAATTTAATTAAAATTCTACTAAATCAGTGCCCTAATGCAGAAACATAGGCATAAACAAGACAATCCATTATACTACCACAAACTCAAGCCCATAAAACATTCTTGACAAGTCTGTAATTTAGGACAATTTTCTGTCAACGATTTGTAAATCATTAACCTATTCAGTAGCTCATTTATTAACTTTAGCAAACCTGAAATGGTTTAAACATACTTTCAGCAAACTTTATCAGGTACTGTATTCCTCCTTTGCAAGGATTTTTTTTAACATAGTGTATTTTTTTTATTTAGCATCTTTCATTTTACTTTCTATTTTTCCTTCTATCTTTTTACCTACCTGCAGTTTTTTATATTGATTAACATTGTGGGGGTTTTTTTTATTTGTTTAACTACCTTGCTATACTGTTTATAAAGAAAGATTATGATGTACTTTTTCATTGTTGTTGAATCTTAATTTACACATCAGGTCTTCAATATTCAGCAGTCTTAGCCAGATTCTGATCTCACTCACTATAAGTGAAAAATTTAATTACATTTGTGTTCTGCTTTAGTTATTATTTATTTAAGTATTAGTTTGGGCCACACTTGTGATCTTTCAACTCACACTGGGGAGCCAGCTGTAGAAGAGACTTATCTCCTGTCAGAATGAGATTATCTGTGTGAAAAAAAAATAATAATAATTGCTTGACATGTGAATAAAATACTCACAGTCTGACCCATATTCAGCATGCAGAGTTGCTGATATCGATGAAGACAATTCAAGACACAGAGTAGCACTTAATAAGACTCATCCTCAGCAGCATGAATTGGCAGAGCTCCATTGCCTTCAGTGGAGCTATTGCCAGATTACATCAGCTGAAGATCTGGACCAGTGAGTAAAAGGGTGACAGAAGTAAATGCTTTATATTAGATCATTGGCACCGGAGCTTTTCAAATGAATCTTGCTTGGTTCCTGTGACAGATCAAAGATTTCAAAGAGAGTCTGTAATGTACACACAACCATTTGTGTTCTGAACTGAAGAGAGAACGGGAATTATCCGATATGTGCCATTCCTACATTTCCATAGAGAACAACAGTACTAAGGAACTGATAAAAATTAAACAAGCAATTATTGTTCTCCAGTACCATGACTGCAATACAACAGGTAGAAGAAATCTAACTTGTGAATACTTGAAAACATGTAGAACAATTCTTGTAAAAGAAGTGCCCTTTATGTGGGAGTGGGTTGGCTTTCATTTGCTGCATGGTGATCTCGTGAAATGATATTCTTGTGGTAACATTCGTCCCAAAAGATGACAAAAGACATCAGTATAAATGTGGCCTTGGAAATATAATTTTTTTTCATGTTCTCCAGAACATTTCTGTGAAAATGTTTCTGGAACAACTTATTACAGACTCTCCTATGCTGCGTTCAGTCTACTTGAAAGCTAAACATTGCCAGTTAATTATAACAATGTATGCATACACCCTGCTGAAACAAAGCTGCTTTGGCATGGCAGGAGAGAGTAGTTTTATGGAAAATGAAAGCTTTCCACCAGTGGAAGAAAGAACTGTTTAGCCAAAGGCAGCTGAAATCAACTCTTCCTGAAAGGTCTTTGAATCCTTAGGCAGAGCAAGACTTGCCCTCATAAGACCATGTCAGGAAGACGTATTTCTAGCAAACTGAGTGGGAGGAGGAGGTTTTCCTCTTTCAGACTGACTGACTGAGACAAGCCTTTGAAACTTCAGCCCGTGGAGAGTCAGTGCTGAGCTAATATTCATGGCCTACACCACCTGCCTACATACTCATTCTCTCTCCCCTCTTTTGCACTCACCCCAACAGTTTAACCATGTTTTCCAAGGATAAACAAAATAACTAGTTTGTGATTCACAAAAGAGTTAGTGATGAAAGCTAGAGGTTTTCTACAGCCGTGGTGGAAAATCTCGGAGTCCATGTAACACTGGGTGACAGTTTTGCCCACAATAACTATATGGTCAAGTCTTCCAGAGCTCACGGCTATTTCAGAACATTTTTCGTTTCAGAAAACTGGGAATTAGACAGAAAGGGTAGAATTTAGTTTTATGTGGGATTTATTTTCCTCTGAAGGGAACTAATCTAATTACTGTGAGCCACTTTCTTCATACCTTTAAGCTACTTCCAATCTGCTAATCCAAAATGTTTATACTCATTGACAAAACAATATAGAAAAAGAAATAATGACTTAAGATGTAGCCACACTGCCAGTAAGATGATGAAAAGGGATGAATTTAAGAAATACCAAAAATTTCAAGCACAGTTCCCTGGGCACATGTGTGGTTTTTGTGTGTGTGTGTATTTTTTTATGTGTGTGTCCCTGTTTCCTGATGGAAAATATTAGCATTATGCAGTTGTTCATCTTGAATACTTTTACATATGCATTTACTTCCATCTCTACATATGATTAAGGAACATAGAAACTGAAAAATATCTGAACTAAGATCCCTTTTTAATGCCTTCTGAGGATAACCACAAACACCCACCATATATCCTTACATGACTGTTTCCATTCCTTCATGTATTCAGCAGAATCATTAAGATCTCGAGCACAAGAAAACATCATCTGATTATGTTTAAATGTAATTTTGCAGTATTGGTTCTCCATTTTCATCTTCTTATAGCTCTTATACCAGAGAATTGTTTTGTTGATTTCTTCTCTTAAGTAGTACACCATTAGTTCTTCACGTCCAGATTAGTATCTTTTAAAAAAAAAAAAATTGTGTTTGTGGAGCACTCAACATGTTTTTAAGCACTAAATAAATCATAGCTTCCTGTCTGGGAATAATCCCATGAAATAGTATTTCTTGTTGCTATTAGCAAAAAATGGTGGCCTCCAGTGTTAATATAGCTGTCTGGTTTGGGAAATTCTCAAAGATTTTGGTTTTTGTCTTTTTTTTTTTTTTTTAAGATGTTGCTTGGAATTCCATATTTAACTCACACGATCTGATTAAATAGATTTTTTTACCTGTTTAAGTTAGCAATCAAAATCATTGCTATTTTTTTTCAAACTTAGCAAGAATTCTGATTGAATGCAGCCTTATACTTTGAAATAAAGCAAAGTTCTGGAACTTGAAGCCTCCTGTATGTGAACTTAAGTATGATAATAAATGCTAAAATGTCATTGAACTCACATCATGAACAAAGACCACAGCTATGACATTGAGCAAAACCCTTCCATTTTACAATTTTACAATTTTAATCTCTTAGCCAAGGTAGAACTGATTTTCTACAGAAAATTGCTTTACTGGATGTAAAATAGATGGCTTTTCAGTCAAGCAGGCTTATATCTCCACTTGAAGATTTCTTTTCAAAATGCTTACCTTATATATTTTATTAATTTTATTCAGTTTATATTATTATTTTACTTTTCTTTAGCATTAAAGATTCAACTGCCCTATTCAGTGTGCACTGCATTTAAATTATGCAGTCCTATGAAAATGCAAATATAAACACACTGTAAACTATCAATGCTTTTAATATATTTTACAATTTTATTCCAATAATAATATGTTAGAGAGCATCAGTGTAATCACAGAACTTTCTATAGCCTCCTGAAATACTTTGGGTTCTACTCTCTAGGGGAAATTTAATGTTAATGAACAGACGACAATTTATCAGCGTTAATAGAACATTGCTTTGTGAAGCCATCAGTAGTTCAGCAATTTGTGTGATTGAGGTACAAATGCCAAAACTCTGTGCACTCTGGCAGGAAGACCACTGCATTTACACAGGAGCACCATTTTCTTGCCAAACTACAAAAAAAATACAATTTAGGGCTTTTTGTTCTTTTGCAAGTTGCATTTCCACAACAACATGAAGAAGCATATGGACACAGATGGGGGCCAAATAATTAAATTTCCCAGAAAAACTAAAATGTTCCAAGCTTAACTTTACCCATATGGACTTTCTGAATTATTTATGCTAAAATAAATCATACCATAAGCTCTTCCACAGGCCTGTGACTCTTTAAAGTACTACTACCCAGTTCTAAGAAGTCAGAAGGAGCAGTTTTCAGTTAGTGACTTCATTGGTCTGGATTCTGGTAGTTAGAAGGTATTTGTATTATCCTAAAAAAATTCTTTTTTTTTAACTTCTGAAATTATTTTCTTGGGTCTCGTGTTTTCAACACACATCAGTGACCACATGGATGGAATCCAGTAGACCCAGCTATTGTCACCTATCTTCCTCAAGCCAGAAACTTCGGTTCCCTAACCAAGGAACGGAGAGCACTGTTACAGCATCTCAGACAGCAACTAGGTTTACTATAAAACTTCTGAATAACCTGTGGCAGCAAATCTGGACTGTGTAAGAAACACATGAACACCTGCTTACAGATCTAAATTTTTCCTCAGAGAAGAATTTTAAAAATTCCTAAAAAAATCCTAAAAAATAGTAAAGGTAGGGGTGTGAGTACTCCCTGAAGCTTAAAATGCCATTCAAATGTGACCATTCAAGGCTTGGTTAAGGGATCAAATTCCCAGAAAGTTCACTAGAATTTGAACCATCTTGCCCTACCTTACTCAATGCAACTTTACCATTTTCATTCTGAGAAATGCAGCCTTGTCCTTTTCATTTCCATTATCAATATTGCTTTGCAGATCTTCCTCTTGGCTTACCATTTTAATTGTTTCACCTCTCTCTGTCTCTCAGATCAACCATTACTTATGTGTTTTCAGTTTCATAGCCTACTCCTACTCTATCATCTTTCATTCATCACCGAGAGATTAACTTCCCCCTCAGCCCAGCCTCCCATTTCCTTTCTCCTCCTTGGCAGATTTCTCATCCAACATCTTCATTCCTTCACTCATGTGGTCCATCATATTTATATTTGAAAACAATTAAATTGACACCCTACAGAAAACATTATCCATCAAACTGCTACATATTATGCATTGTTTTTCCTCTCTTTCTGTTCTGCTGGCTTTATACCTAGGTTTAAAGCTCCCTGGAGCAGTTACCATCATTTCCGATTGTATTAGGAGAGTAGCTAGCAGAGTCAGTCCCATGAGTGGAATTCTTTAGCATTCCTGAAATGCAAATACAGATTGTAATAACAATAATAATTAAAATATAATAACACTTATAATAAGATTTACCTCAAATCTCTGTTGCTTAAATCATAATTAAATTATATTGCTGTATATGCTAGGAAAAAAGTGCTGCTTTACTCCATTTTGTTACCTACACTCACTATGACTTTTCTTAATTATACAAAAAGAGGGAGTACCATTTCAAAGACCAAATGTTACCAAAAATGTTATCCTTATGAGAGAATTCTGCTACTTTTCATATTTATGATCTAGCCAGTCGTTCTGCTCAAATATGAGTAATCTCTTGATTGACATTGTCATGGTTTAACCCCAGCCAGCAACTAAACACCACGCAGCCGCTCACTCACTCCCCCCCACCCAGTAGGATGGGGGAGAAAATCAGGAAAAGAAGCAAAACCCATGGGTTGAGATAAGAACGGTTTAATAGAACAGAAAAGAAGCAGCTAATAATGATAATGATAACACTAATAAAATGACAACAGCAATAATGAAAGGATTGGAATGTACAAATGATGCGCAGTGCAATTGCTCACCACCCGCCGACCGACACCCAGCCAGTCCCCGAGCGGCGAATCCCTGCCCCCCACTTCCCCGTTCCTATACTGGATGGGACGTCCCATGGTATGGAATACACCGTCGGCCAGTTTGGGTCAGCTGCCCTGGCTGTGTCCTGTGCCAACTTCTTGTGCCCCTCCAGCTTTCTCACTGGCTGGGCATGAGAAGCTGAAAAATCCTTGACATTAGTCTAAACACTACTGAGCAACAACTGAAAACATCAGTGTTATCAACATTCTTCACATACTGAACTCAAAACATAGCACCGTACCAGCTACTAGGAAGACAGTTAACTCTATCCCAGCTGAAACCAGGACAGACATCTACTAGAAATTGTCTTTTGACTTTTGTCTGCCTACTTCAGGAACCTGGTGAATTGGCTACTCAAGTCTCATCAAAGTAATTGGCTACAAAACTGACTGATCAGACACTGCAATGCCACCTAATTAAATTCATTCAAGAACCAGGAGTTCACACCCTGAATAAGACTTTTATCATTATAAGGCCCCGTTTTTCATTGACTGAAAACACTTAGGACATGAGGCTGTTAGCTGAGCAATTTGACTTAATTCTTTCTACTTAAAACATTTAATAAAAAATTTCTGTTTCCAGAAATGATCATTGTTCAATACCTTTTAAAAAAATGTGATGTGTTATTTGACTGTGATACAAGACTGCTTTTTAAAGTTTGTGTTATAGATTACTCCAGTAAAATCTACATTACATGACATTTGAAAAATGTTTATGGTATTGGATTTAGACAACACATGGAGGGAGAGCTCTGGAGTGGTTTTGTTTGTTTTAGGGTATTTTTGGTTGGTTGGTTGGGGTTTTTTTTCTGATTTACTATTTCTTTCTGTGGGTTGAAACAGTATTATATAATATGAAGGTTCGACTGACTCACAAGCTAGGTTGTAAATCCTCAGTAAGAGATACACTTTGTGATGATCTAATTTCAATTATCAGTGGAAATTCTTGTATACCAATTTCTTAGATGCCTGCCAGTAGTCATTATTGCCCAACTGTCAAATTGATGTCTCATCAGCAAAATTTGTTGCTTTCCTAGTGTCATGCACAGTGAGTTTGAAAAAAAATTTGCATGTCATTTGTTTGCACTGCTTATGACGTTTAAGTGTATCCTCGAACCCTTTATCAACTAGCTATGTTAAAATCCACCTTAGCGTGAACACAAGAATGAAGACAGAAGACGGGACACAAGACACTACTACTTCCAGCCTAGGGAGATACAGTGGAGCACATGTGCACAGTGCTGTATGATTGAGGAAGAAAGCTCCAACTTTCAGGTCATAAACATTTTCAGGCAGCAACTGCCTTGAGTGTTGTATTTAGCAAGTCTAATTTCAGCTGGTGTTTTGAAAATGCTGTGCGTGTAACCCTGTCTATTTAGAGCAATGCAGCACAGAGATCCTTGAGCTAATACTGACCAGAGTCAAAGCCATGTGATGTCAAAGAGAGGTGCAGCTAGACAGGAACACTAACTTGTGTTCTGGAAACTCGGTAAGCTATGCTAACACAGGGATGCAATCAGGCTACAAAGCCTAGCTTCTGAGCAACAGCATTGGGCTGACCTGGCTACACGCAATTTGGTATTACAGCGAATATGTTCTTACCAGTTTGGGGAAATCTGTATGTTCTCTCCCTTCTAGTTCAAGTCAGACATACCTGTGTCTTCTGCTACTGCTTCTGGGATGTTGTACTCTAATAGCTACATCATAAAACTTTGCCTAGCAGGATACTATTTAGCTGAGTAACGTCTGAAATAACATATTCCATTGACTACCATCAAAATGGGAGTTCTTGTGCTTGCATGACAGCTGAACATCGTAACAAAATTTTTAAGCTCTGTGATGTCCAGCAAAGGCATTCCATTTCTCTTCACTGAATTGCTACCCTGGTCAAGCTCTCCACTCTTTACAATTCCTCTCGTCTATCTTTCTCAACTGCATTTCACTGGAAACTAGTTGTCAAAGACCAAGGAAACTGCCTTTGAATTGCATTAAATTTAGCATCTTTTATCAGATGGCATGATATAAAGTTGGCAAATGTAAACAAGGTACTTGACAGAATTCACTTTTTCATTTGAAAAAGATGATACACAATGACGATAAATTCAAAGCTCTTATTAAGTAGGTAAACCTTGGCATAAACTCAAAATACTGGAGGAAATAGCCCTTTATTCCTCATCAGACATTCATCAGCATTGCATTCAATTAAAATGCTTCTGTGGTGGCTTTTTTGCACTCAAAACCATTTCCATGCTGTTTCTGATGATGCTAATTATTCATAAGGGTACAGAGCTCATCTTAATTTTATTGTAATATAAAGGAGATAATTTGATTTGAATGGAATAATTCATTCAACTGAACAGAAAATAATGAATCTTAGGGATCACTTGGCCTCTTGACCTCTTATGTTCAAGGGTAAAGTTATGTTAAGAATGCTTAGCTGAGAGGAATTTCTTATTCAGGGGGATTTCCCTCTTGCATCCAAACCTTGAGAACAATGTAAACAAAAGTCAAGAAATACTATAAGGCAGCTACCGGCAGCTACTAGCAGTTTTAGAAGTTTTTTGATGTTATTTTGAACATTGTGAATGGGGGTATGGGGGTGTGTGGGTGTGTGTTTGCGCACATGCTCTGCATGGTCTAACATAAGACGTAATTAAATGTGTATATATGCATGTTTGTCAGTGCATAAAAACTGTGATTTCCCACTGGGTCTATTTAAATACTGCTTTAATACAGAACGTACCTTTTTTCTTAATATGCTGTCAACTTTCCCATGACAGAGCGATGCGGTTCTCTTTCTGCAACTATTGCCAAGCTTTCATATGTAATTTAAATGCATCCTGGAAAGATGAAGATAGAGATATGAAAAAAAAAAACAACAGAAAAAATAAGCTTCTACAGTGCTAATCAACATATATTGCATAACTATAAAGTAGTTAGAGATGCAGCAAGTTGGTATATAGATCTTTATTTACCTAACACACTCTAACAATTCTTCAGTTAAAAGCCAGTTCTTAGATGGTGAAATGAGACATTCCTCTTCTGTTTTGGCTGACTTTACTACTACAGAAACTATTGCAGAAGGACATAATCAAGTGAGTTGCTTCAAAGAACAACAACAAAAAAGCTGCTATCTTTCATATGTTTAATCTAATTGCTAAGTTACTGGTCAAAAAAGGTATAACAATATCCAAGGGTAATCTGAAGTTAACAGTACGTAAATTGAAGACAAAATGTTAAAATAGTAAATTGCAACAATGTTGTAAAATGTGTGAAGGCAGAAAATGCAAGCCTAGAGAAAAATATCTCTGATAGCCAACATGTCTTTCTCTGGTCAGAAGTCAGTGTTAACATTCCTGATATTTCTGCAGTGACATCTCCACCTGCAGAGTACAAAATGAATGAATCAGAATAGCTGAGACGCCTGCTTCTTATTATTACCTACAGCAAAAGTTCCTTACCTTTTAAAAGATAAGGAATCTTTTTTTATTATTATTTATTATTAATATGGCACCTACACTATAAAAAATTTAGTTAGGGCACAATAATTTTTGGTTGCAAATGACTGAATTCTGATAAACTTGTGAGTAAGGAATCCTGTGAAGCACTAGGAGTACCAGTTTCACAGTCACCCCATTATCAGATATGACAAACACATCTTTAAAATAATGTCAAAGAATATCAAAGCCAAACAATCTGACAAATGAAGCATCTATTGTCTGCCAGCTTAAACAATGTAGCAACAAAACTTAATCTTCAGCACAAAGAAGAAGTTTGGAAACATCCATTCACATTTTATTGAGATGTTTTATTGTTTATACGATATTAAAGCAGAACTCACTGTCACACTGAGGTAATAGAAAATGTTTCAAACATCTTGTCTAAATAAGCCTGGTATGAATTTTTCTGTGCCATTCCTGTACTGTTAAAATGATATTTTATTGTATTGTTCTGCACATGATGTCTAACTGAGATATTTTAGGCATGGAAAATGGTAAGAATATTTTGTCAAGTAATCAGGAAAAAAAAAAGGTGGGTTTGTTCACATTGTGGGCATTTTCTGGTGTTTTAGTGAAATACTTTTTTTCCAATTCTTTGAAAATGTTAGAAGATAAGAAAGTCTCAAAAGGGAAAAAAAAAAAGAAGTCTTAGTTTAAATAAGATCTAATGAAAGAGTAATTGTTACCAAGCTCTAAGAAACACTTTTAGTTAATTACAGTTGAGTTACAGAAAAAAAAATCATCTATCATAATCAAATTTCAGGACATGATTTGAGGAAAAAATACTGAACAGTTTTTCAAATTATTCACTCATTAACTAAATCCTGCTAAAGTGCTACTGATGTTATCAGTCAGTAAATTAGAGATGTCTGCTGTGGCAGGACGTAGAGACAACATGTTGTCTCTTCTGTCACGTGGTGGGAGAGTAAGTTCTTCAAGATGCTGTTAGTGCATCAGGAGAGGAAAGACATGGTTCCTCTTTAGTCACTCATTAAGGACATCTCTGAAAACCACCATCTTAAGTGCTAAGGAAAATGGGAAATCATATTCATTTAACTGTTTTTTCTGAGGTATTTAACAGATGTGAAACATTTCTTCCCATGGATCCACATTACTTGATAGTAACCTGTGGCATAATAATTTTGAATATGACAAGAAATCACTAGGAAAATAAGCGATTCCTGAAAATTTAATGTATAGACTGCTCTGTGAACAGTAATCTTGTCACTGTCTAGAACCTATCCATAGGTTTCTAGTTTGGGGGTATTTTGGTTTGTTTTGTTTTTTAATCTGAGGGCTTTAAACAATGCTATATAATAGAATTACTATGTTTTTTATTTACTAACCTTTACTTATGTATCATGACATAGAATAGAGGATATTCACAGTTCTAAAACAACAGCAGTCCACTTCTGCAGCTTAAGAGCACTTTTCCTCCTTGTCATTTTAAAAGCTAATGAACTATTTCCAATAGTCATGAAATGGAGTTAGAACCAGTGCTATAAGCAAAGTTACAAAACAGTCTTATTGATTTGATAGAGGAAACAGTGGAAGGAAATAAAAGTATACAACAACTTGTCTTTCCTGGTAATGGCTCATTTAATGAAGCCAAACCAAGAATAACACTCATGCCAGACTCATCCATCCCACTGATAATCCCCAGCAGTGCTCTATCTACAATTCTGGATTTAAGTTTCTGGGAAAAAAAAATCACAGTAGTCAGTCTGTAATGCTTTATTGCAAGACATAAATGGTGCCTGCATAAGAAAGGCATCACGATGTGAATGCGAATGATTCTGTTCTTTTGTCCTCAGTAGTCAGATAATTTTAGAAAAACCTTGAATTGCTTTAAAAAATCATCCCTGAAACAGTATTTAAAATATATTGACAATGTTTTATGGCTGCCAGAAAGACTCATTCTCTCTCTTACTGTCTGCAATACAGATTGACATCTGCACAGGAATGTATGAGGAAGCTGTTTATACATTTCATCAGCATCCTTTCAATAATCCACACTGCTGTTGGACATCTGGAATCTAAAAATATACATTGTGCATTTCTGAAAACCATCCTGGTATCATTCACTGGAAAAAAATTGTTTATTTTTTACCATGAATAACCTGCCTTAAGGCACATGCTGCTGGCCCTCTCCTGTGGCTCAGTTCTGCTTTTGCAGAATCTTTAGCAGTGAGCTTGTACCAGTTATAGTGTATGTCTATCATTCCTTCCTGTCAGGAGAGGGGTAACTTCACCCAAACTAACAGACACCAAGTACTTATACCATATATGTGTGAACTAGTCCCAAAGAGAAATCAAAATGAAATATGCACTGGCACACCTAACCCTCTAGGGAAGCAATTCCACTTGAAAGCAGCTCCCTCAGCGCCTATTGTGCAAAGTCATTATTTGAAAAAGTTTAGCTTTCTGGCTTTCAACCAGAGTGCTCTTTGAGGGGACACACACATACACACACAAATCCTTCAGATTATGTTTCCTTGGAATGTTACTGGGTTGTGTTTCTTCTTTTTCAGAAAATTCAGAAAGCTGCACAGGAAAAAGTCACTATCGAAAGAGAGGTAACCAGTGTACATATGGGAACAGACCTACCTCTTCATAAGCAATGAATGTTTGAACCCTTCACACTCAACCTGTGTACTTAGGACACAGGCCTTCTCCCAGTCCTGTACTGTGTTTGTACAAGCAGGTGAGCATCTGTTCAGAGAAAGCTTTTGTAACTTCATTTTCCGTGCCTATAAAACTAAATAATCCTTGAAATTTAAACCCTTTTAACAAAAGTTAAGGCAACGCTACTTTATGAGTGCTAAGAATTCTTATTTGGAGAACATTTCTACTTTCTGTTAAATACTAGCTGTAGAGACTACAATAGATAACAGAATAAGAGCTATGGATATTGTCACGTTTTCTAAAAATCTGAGGTCTCAGGCCTGTGCTAGGGGGTTTTTGAGGGTTCCATGATATTCCCCAAATGAACAGAATTCCATCCAATTGAAAAGAGAAAGAAAAAAAGCTTTCAAAATATTTTTCTGTTTCCTGCTTTCTAAATGTGACAGTTCTGAATTTATAGTACAGTTTGTATTAAAAAACTCAAATTTTCTTAATTTTTTGCTTTAAGGATCCCCAAAATAGGGGAACACTAAGATAAAGAATAAACAAATTTAATCATTAATTAAACATTGTTCAGATTTCATTTACCCTCATTACAGAGTTAATGCCTTGTATTCCAATTACCTTCATGCAAGTTTTCCATTAATGTCACACAAGAAAGCATAACTTTTCAAAATGACTGTGTAAACTCACAGCAAGACCTCAGAGGAGCACACATGGGAAAAAAAAAATGCAGCAGGTCTAACCTTATTAAAGGACAATAGAACATTATTATTCCTTCAGGCTGGAACAAAGTATTTATCAGCAGCCTCAAATGTGATCTTATCTTTCAGTATTTGCAAATTGTTTTCTCCATGACAGTGTAATTACATAGTCACAGGTTTTTCTATTTCAGATCATGGCACCATTCTTCTGAAAATGTTTTAGCACTGTTCTTTTACAGTCAGAATTGTAGTGTTAAATTAAACGAAAGATTCTTTTTACCTCCTCACAAACCTTTTCTGAGATTTAATCATCTCAAATATTCTGTATGCCAGAAAATACTTTTCTAGTCTGAGACCTGGGAATGATAAAAATAAGAAACGAAAGCTGGATGTTGTATTTGATTTCTGTAGGTGCTGAATGTGCTCCACACATACTGGAAGGCTCTAGCAGTCTGTGAACAATATATTTCATGAGATCTACTGCAGCCACACTAGTCATTAAATAGATGAATAAAGGTATCTGAACAAACATTAGGAACAGAAAAGAATAACTGTACCTGGAAGTGATTGTTGACTGTTCCAGCAAGCGAAACATTCTGAGATTTAAAAAAAAAAAAAAAATCTTGTATCACATCAAGAAGAAACAAAGAATTTCAAAAGGTTTTTAATAAAAAAGAAGCCACAGAAAAATAATTTAAATGGGCCACACTTCAGGGGCACTTACAGGGCTACATAAGACAGGGTAGAAGTACCTTCTTGGGATCATCACATATTTGACCTCTTGGAGGTACACAGCTTGAACAGATGCATATTACTTTAAAAGTAATGCACTCTCACAGAAATATTCATGTTTAAGGACTTCTCACTTTTTGACTGAAAATTATAGAAAAGTTCCTAACCAGCTGCAGATGGATCACCTGCTTGATCCCCATGACAGATTGTATAGTCTGTTTTCAAATGCTGTTTCCTTTGTCCTTTTACACATTTCAATGATGAATTTCCTCACTTTCTATGGAAAACTTATCTACAAGTTACTAAATCTCAGCTTTGCTAGATATAGCTGATCACTGTGCAAGATATAGAGGTATTACTTTTATAACATGCATATACTTGCATTCTTTCCTGTGGTCTGGAAAATGAATCATAAATGCATTTCATATATCAACAAAGTATTATTGTGGGCTTTATATATAAATATAAATTTACTTATTTATTTATTTAGACATATATACATGTATGCACACAGGCAGAGCCAGTGTTTTGCTTACTAGCTTGAAGTAGTCAATTTAGTTTAGTTTAGTTTCAGCTGCTTCAGTTTAACTTGGTAAAGTTTTTCATTAAAATAATTAAAGATGTGCTTAATCTGTAATGATACTTCCAAAAACTGTGAAGAATTATCACCATTTTCCAAAAAGATTATTGTTTTATTTTATGAAGTAATTCTTCAGATTATGTCCAAAGCCAAGTCCACAGGCTTTCCAGATACTCTTCTTGGTTTTAAGAGCAAATCTTTATGCTTAGTCTTTTGGCGGGGTAGGCTTTTACAAAACAAAGTAAAGGAAAGGCATATAGGAGAGAAAGAGAGAAAGCAAGCATGAAAATAGTGTGACTGGCATCAAAAAAGATAAAAATATAAGTAGTTCCTGCAAAGTAGCACAGGAGATTTAAATAATATAGAGAATAGAGAAGTTAAATATTTTCTAAGTATTTTGTTCTTAGAAGAGTACTCACCCTCTGAGAATTATTTTTCTTAAAGTTGAGTGTCCACCGAAAGGGTTAAAGTGCTCTGTCCTATACCCTGCCGAGATTCATGTCTGTGCAAAGATGATTGAGAAGGACTTTTAGAAAACTGTATTTGCAAATCACATTAACTATGTTTTACCAGAGGCAATCGAGATCTGCTACAGAGGTGGGGAGAATCGCAAAGGCATCTCTTCATTTTCTGCCCCAAACCATATTCTATCACTTGTAAAAATCCTCCCAGTTACAAAGGAAGTTGCAAACTGCATCTTCATGGCATCAATACAGTAAATTAGAAATAAGATAATATTGTGTTTTCTTCTTCCTTGAGGTTCTACTTGAATGGCTTGATGATATGTTAGGGGTGAGGCAGCAGGTGAGAAGTAATGGGGTCTTCTAGCCAACTTCAAACACGGGAGCAAGATCTTATATCTAAGTACTAACTTTGGAATAATGTGTGAAATCTTTCTTCATTTACTTTATAGTCTTGGAACATTACATAAGCCTTTTCTAAAGATGAAAGCTGACTTCCTTCCTGCAGGAGTTTTTGTAGCCAAAAAATTTATGTGTTGCAGGCAAAAAAAGAGCAGAACCCTTTCTTCAAACATGCCTTTTTTTTTTACCAGAAAAGGAAAAGAAAAGCTTTTATTTGAAACAGATATACGTCTTGCTATAAATGTACATTACTTCTATAATTGCATTTCAACCTCTGTATTTTACTGCTTAGTGGAACTATTGAGGAAAAACCAATATGAAAAAAAAAGAAGAAAGGAAAAAACAAAAAGGAATAAGGGTACATCATGAAAGAGAAAAGGGAAAGGAAAATATTTGTTATTGAGACTGGAATGAAATACTGAATGAATTTTTTTAGCATTGAAAGAAACATTTGTGGCCTACAAGGAGAAGCTCTGCTTTTGTAGCCTGCAGGCTAGAACACAAAGCTGACAGCAGGAGTTCTGGGTGCCAATCTGGGTGCTCCTTGGACTGTTCATGCATTGAGGTGATTGAAAAAGAAAATAAATTCAACATGGGGGATATCCATTGAGATGTAATCTCATTCCCCTCTGCTTGTTCTCCATCTGGGTCTATTAGTCTCAGATTCTTGGCTGCAGGGTGACCGCAGGTCAGTCTGAAGGACACAAGGTACCCACACTCCTCCTGGACCCTCACCCAGACTATTTTGTCGATGGGTACCTTGGAAAGACTCTTAGAAGGTAGGAAAGAGGTATTTGGATCTTCTCAGGGTGAACGAGACTTGGGTCCTCATATCTTCTCGGTCTTCAGCTACTCCAATAAAGAACGTTGTTTTATTCTGGGAAGGACAGTAGTCTGCCCACCAACTCAGTACCCTGCCTTTCTTCAGGAGGAGATTTCAGAGTGGATCAAAACACTTCCCTGGAAACTCTCATTCTATCATCTACTCTACTTTTCTTTGGGAAAGACTCAGAGAGGCATCTTTGCATCAGTTTTGGATTTCAGACTCAACTAAAGAGACACACTTTGCACACAACTTAGGATACCTCAGTGTTTACCGCAAGTTCAAGGTTCTGGTGGAGATCAAGTGTGGGAGCTCAAGTCTGGGAAGACTAGGTGGCTTCATTTCTCCCAGTTTTGACATTTCATTTAGACTCCCTAATAGGTCATGATGAAAAGGAGAACTTCCAGAGTGCAGTTTATCTTATTCTCACATAAACCGGCAAAATAGTTTTGATAAAATATTATTTAAGAATGCCCATTTCTTACTATAGATAGCAAGGGGAGCCCAGAGTGACTAGCTAAGATTTAGACACCTAACATTAGGATGGATGCATCCTGTAGGCCCTAAAATTTGCCTGTTGCTATGGCTGGCTTTTAAGATATGTCAAATTTTACTTGAGCTAGACCATACTTTTTAAGCTTTTTGTGACCTGCTGGCTTTGTGTTCTAGTTCTACAGCATTTGTCAGTATTATTAAAGCTGGTCAGAGCCTGCTGAAAGTACATTTCCTTTTATTTCTTTTTTTTTCTGTTATAATTCATATCAAAACTGTATTTTTAGTGGGAAATAGTTTGCTATATTTTATATAGCAATAGAGTATAACTGTTTTCCTTCAGGAAACATTTAGAAGCTAAATAAGATAAATCTTTCACAAGATAAATCCTGGACAACTAATTCCTTTGGGCTATATCATTCACACAAAACCTTCTGTTCCAAATTAAACTATCCTTCATCAGTATTAATTAGGTAGTAACTGCACTCAAGAATACACTAGAAGATCAAAAGGGCTATTGGTCTTTCTGACAGCACTGAGAGATTAAAGCTGCTGGTGGTCTAAAGCAGGAAGCTTCATTTAAGCAGTTAAGAATGCTTTCTTTAGTCTGTCCATTTGTGATATTTCTATGCTCCTTCTTCCCTCATTACCAAGGTATCAGACTGCTTCAAATCCTCCATACATTTATTCACTCAGCATGGTTGTGAGGTAGGAAACTCAGAGGAGCAATTAAAGGAGGCTTAGAGTGCTGTGTTAAAGGTATGTAGGCAGCTAAAGATGAAGGTAAGTGCCTAGTGGGATTTTGAAAACCACTTATGGGTTAGAATTACAGAAGGACTTTGTGTCTGAGAGACTAGATGTCTAGCTGTTATTTTAGGTACTGCTAGCCAAAAGCACCTTGAAAGCACTCTGTTTTTTTCAAGCTTTTTAAAGTGGATACTACTTCTTTTCTTCTCTTTCTCTGCTCTGCTTTCCTCATCTTTTGCCTTGCTTTGCCTTCCTTTGCCTTGCTTTCCCTCTCATTGCTCCTCTCCCTGGTTCTATCTCTAGCCATTGCTTCATATAGAATAGCCCAACCCCTTGCTCCTCAGCAGCAGCAGTTCAATAAATTGAATTTCAAGTGCTCTTCCATGGGTCAAATAAGCATGAGGGCCATAGCTGTGGTGCTGACTCTATACCTTACACAAGTTGCTTACGCTGCATAAACCTGAGCTAGATCTGATACCTGGTGGCTTAGAAGAATCTTGCTCTTAAACCTCCTGAGGTTTCACATACTAAGTATTCGATGTCAGGCATCAGTAGGATTCCTCGAATTGTCTGAACTTTGGTTAGTTCATTCAACTTTTTAGTTATATTTTCCATTTATGGTTGTATATTTGCTTCAGGGAAATGCTGCTGTGCATAATCTCACAGGTACAAATAAAGAGTAAAAATAATGCAAATATTTAAACGTCAAGGCATGAGAATGTATCTTGTGGATTATTTAACCTGTTTCACTGTAATATTTCTATCACCTGGTTTTCCCTGTTCTATCCATTTTTTTTTTCTTTCCTTGCTTAGTTGAAATTAAAATATCTTCTTTTTATCCTTGTCTGGCTGCTTGGAAGTGAATGGTGTTTGATAATGACTTAATTCAGGTGATAACCAAATCAGTAATGCCATTGTGAATTCTCTGATCAGCTCATGGTGCTTGTGAATCAAATAAGTGATCACAGTCATGAAATTAGTTTTAATTTAAGAAAATTAAAGACAGGTTCTGAAAGTTCAAATGCAGTCTTAAATCCCATGGGTAAGGTGCTGATTAACCAGTATGTCTGGCTGACAATTCTCCAAGAAACTTATACAAATGTAATAATATTAGTACTATACTATGAAAGTTAATAATTATTTCTGGAATCACAAGTAATAGAAGTAAAATGAAAAGCATTCACTTCTTTATGCAGGATTACTGGGATGTATATACATCCCATAAAAGGTTTTTGCACTGACAGAAAATTTGTCGCTAATTATGGGTTATACAAACAAAAAATAGTCTTACTTACAGAAACTCTAATAAGGGTGCAAAATCAAATGCTCAAAGAAGAACTTTAATCAAGCTTGCTGTGCAACACTTGTTTTTAATAATGTAGGTGTATTGGAACTCATTAGACAATTCCATTCCATGATAACTCTTACCTTTTTGCAGTTGGGTAATAATAATAATAATGATGATGATGATGATGATGATGATAATAATAGTATAAAATGGTAAGAAATTTACAATTTTAGGAAAAATTCTGGTGTAAATACTTATGTCTTTGTCATCAGCTGCTTGGGGTTTTGTTTACTTTTTTTTAATATTTGTTCCCCACCCCAATAAAATTTTGTTCTGGAATTTAATAGCTTAACAAAACCAAATGTCAAAGAATTGTTCAGTTAAAAATTCAGGCTTCATTTGAGGCTGAAAAGTGCCATTAATAAATAAAGTCTATGTAAAAGAAGTTACCTTTCAGACTTTTCATTTTTTTACATATGTTTAAATTGCTTTTATTTTGCCAAGAATTAATAGTTATATATCCTTTACAAGATAGTCAGTTTGATTAATATTTTTTCTCATACCCTTCCTCTCAAAACAATCTTTAAAAAAAAAGAAGAAAAACACTGAAGACATGAAATAGGTTTTAGAAGTAGTCAGAAGGGGAAAACCAATTCTGTCTCCCTGGGAATAATTCATCTTCTTGCCATCCAGAAACATACAAGCATGGTCTTGGAAAAGTAAAGGTTTAGTTGTGCCAAAAATGTCTTCAGTTAGGAAAAGGGGCTGTAAAGTTTATTATTAGTAATTTTACATCATGTCGTATCACCATCATGTTACACTGGTATTTGTTATGGTAAAAGAAAAGTCTCATCCCATTACTAACATTCAAATTATATTAAAGAATACCAGCTAACTCAACATAGTGCAAGACTAATAAGACATGATAGAAAGTTACTGTTATGATAAGACTTTCATATCACATTAGCCCAAGAATGCCACTACTTCATGTTCTGTTCAGACTCAACACTGCCACTCAGTATTCATTTTCACTACATTTTTCTATTAGATGGGGAAATAAACCTGCAAAACTGGGAATAATTCGGCTGGTAAGCAAGCACTCCCTTAGGCTATCATGTTCTATATACCCACAAACACAAGAATTTAAGGTAAAGGAACTTGATCATTGCAAAGTCCAGCCTCTATCAACCTGCCCTTTAATATTTTATACTCAAAACGGTGCTTTGGAACCAAAGTTCCCTTTTCTCAGCAAGGGCAAAGCTGATATCTCAGAACCAATTTTTCACGAGTCTGATGTGACATAGGAGGTGAAGAGGAAACACGCCAGAGAAGGATCTGGTCTAAGTCCTTCGTATTCTGCCCCACCTTCAAAGGCATGTGTACCAAGCCAGAATGTACCAATGCAAATACATCCTTAAATTTCCGCACATAAGTATTATTAGGATATGACAACTCTCATGGTGATGACATTATCATCTTTTAAGCAACAATTCCATGATAAGACCCATTCAGAGCTTAAGGGAGGCATGGCCTCCATGGTCTGTTATGTTCAATGTGTTCTTATGGGCAAAAAGGAAACACATCTGATAGACATTACTGTTAGCATAACCGAAATCCTAACAGTCTAATCAAAGAATCATTATTAATTCAGACGTAATTATGTGGTCTGAACAGTAATGGAGTCTGATGACATGTTATAAGATAAAGCTTTATTGAGGCAGTAGGAAAGATGAGAAACAACGCGCCCATACGGCCACTGACCCCATCACTGAGAGCAAACATGGCATCGTAAGCGATGCCACGGCTCCGGTGGACAGCCAGGGAGACTTGGTGCCCAGGGCATCTGTCAGCAACAGCCAGTCATGCAAATGCCTTTTGGGTAAGAGTCACAGCACCCCTTGGCTGCAACAATGGCAGTGTCATTTGAGAGGATCATACCTTACATGAATAATATGGACAGCATCCTGCCTACACTGCTGATGTTGGTAAGGGGGCAGGATGTTGGCAGTCTGTCTATGCTGCCAATACTGGTCAAGGGGCAAGGTATAAGGAGGCAGGGTGTCAAATTATTAAGAGAGAAACAAAGAAAAAAAAAATCTACTGCAGAAAAAAATAAGAAGGTGGTACTGAGGAATGGGAGGCAGTCAGTGGTGGTTATAACACAGTCAGAGAGGAATTTCTAGTGTGAAACTTGCTTAATATCCAAGTAGCAATACCTTCTGCCTGTCCTGACCAGTTCGTTTGAAAGCAGAATGGACATGCTCCAAGAAATATGCTTGCAGCAAAAAAAAAAATGTCAGTTAAATGGTATAATTCTTTCTGGGAACTGGACTTTGAATGGAAAGAAAAAGGATCAGGGCAAGCGGGTCTTGCAGCCTGCAGAAGAGACCGTTAATTATTCTAATAATTAAATTTGGACTAATAATTGTTCTTTGACTAGATGCCTGAGATTTCAATTATACTAATAATAAATTCTTGGCTTTATATTTAAGGTGTGTCCCTTTTGCCCTTACGAAGATTTTGAGCATATCAGGCTAAGTATCCAGCCTAAGCCATACAGCTTGTGAAGAGTCATGTCATGGGTGAAAGACGGAGAAGCTGGATCTTCTACCATACTGTCTTCCCAACACACTTATGTGCTGGCAGACTTGATCTATTCTGGGTAGGACACCCTCAGCTATTGGGTCATATGGAGTGCTTGAAGCTACTTTTTTTTCCTTTGGTATTTTAACTGCGGCAGATTCATGATACCATATGTATTCTGTGGAACCAAGATATCATGAAGAGTAAATGAACAGTGTCTGAAAGACTTCATAACAAAACAGTCTAGATATGGCTGTACTTACTAGTCTGCTGATAATTTTTTAAGATAAATTGAATTCAATATTATAATTATTGCTAAGTATGTATAATGTGCACTTTTCTTGTTTCTTCTTGGATTCTTCCTTTGTTCCTTCCTTCTTCAACAGAAGAAATCAGTCAGCCATACGAAAACATTAAATTGAGCATTATCAGCTTGCGATTCTAAGGCTGTAAGCATTTACAGTGCTGTCTCCCATGTCTAAAAGATATTTATCTTGTACTTAAAATGTTTTGCATCTTCAAATGTGCAGTTACGTTATTAAATGCTATTCTTGCCATCTTGTGCCTAGGCAATCCAGAGCACCATTGGAAAACCACAGAGCAAAATGAACACATTTCCTACTGATTTCCTTGGGAATCAGGAAATGCCATATGCATTTCTGAATCATGACAAAGGATGACACAGCTGAATGTATTTGAATAATTAATTAAAAATTTTGAAAAAACATGACAGATAATGCCTTTCCGTGTATTAACTCTGCAATGCTGTAGCTTTTTGATTCAGGGTGCTTGCCACTTCACACTGTTGCCATTACAATGTTAAGAAATGTAAGTTAGTTTTCCATAGTTAAAGGCTCATAAAACCATGCAACTTATTGTTTGATTTCTTGCCATGTTCCTTCCTGAGTGATCACCTCATTAAGATTATTGCTGCAGTTTATAATCATAAAGTCATTCTTAATTCTAAATTTTCCTTTAAAGCTGCCTGAGAAACTGTCACTGCATTATCTTTGAAACATTTCTCATCTATCAAATTGATTATTGCTGCAGGATGATGGAACTGAGATACATAGTCTTGCTATTCCTTGTTGGCTTTAGGTTTTTTCTTCTGCTTATTTTGATTTTGGCAGCTGTTTATTTCATGGCTTTAAATCTTACTCAGCATGCATTTGCTGCTTACTAGTGTGTGAACAAGTTCTGGGACCGCCTATCACAATTTGGCTGTGTTAAGTGGATGATGACGAATAAATAGATTGAAAGAAATGTTGTTTGACTTCAGACTGTATCTGTTGGCACTTTTTTGCTACTATTTACATATTTTCTGTAGAAAGGAAGGAAGGAAAAGTGACAATAAAAAAGACAGAAATAAAAAGAAATTTTATTTTTTGCTGATTCTTCACAAGTACCCAACGTTGGCACCAACACTGCTGAATTGCTTCAGTTTTACTGTAAATTAAATATATTCGTTAATAGTCACTTACATCTTTAAAAAAATATTCATCGTCCTTTACATACAAAGAAGATTCAGGATCTGCCTCTAAATTAACAGGGTTACTTGCTGAAGCTTTAACTGTAAAAATCTGTTTTGTACAGTTCTAAATTGCATCTACAACTTGTCTATTGCTGATAAATTTCTCAAAAGAGCTGCTTGTCTGCATGTAAGCAATCAGGCATGTTTTTCCAGTACAGAAAGTGCTTACAGGATTCTGTTTTATTACTCAGTAACGCTCAGACAAACATCAGTCTTCCTGGTCAATTGAACCCAATGAATTCTGCTACTGAGCTGTGTATCTGCAAAATTAAATGCAAAGATTTGTCTCCCTTCTACAGTGTTAGACTGAAGCTGTCAGACATTTATAGCACTCACCTAAACACCCAGATCCCTTATTTGAAGAGATCTAGATGGCAACAAGATCATTAGGTCTCAGAAATACTATCTTACCTATTAAGTGAAGGAAGAGTACTTACAGTTAGTACAACTTGATGTTGATCATGTGATCAAAGAAAAACGTGAGTTGGAGGGGATATCTGGAGGTCATCTAGTCCAAGGTCCTGTTCAAAACAGGATTTAACTTCAAAGTTCAATCAGGACCTTGTTCAGTTCAGTTCTGAAAAGCTCCAAGTGTTTAACATCTTCTCTGGGCAACCTATTCCAGTGTTTAACCACCATCACTAGGAAGACTGGTTCTCTTCTGTATGTCCAATATGAATTTCCCTTTTTGCAAGTTGGATCTCATCTCTTGCTTTTTCTGCACTTCGCAGAGGACTTTTCTATATAAAACCCTTGGAGTGTGGCGGGAAACTGCAGTTGGACTCCCCTGGGGCTTTCTCTTCTTCAGCCTAAACAAATCCTACTTCCTCAGCCTGTGTACGTCATATGCTTCAGTCCCCCAACCAGCTCAGCAGCCCTCTTCCAGACTATCTCCATTCTGTCAAAATCTTTTTTGTACTGTGGACTCAAAACCAGAGGAGCCCAGTGTTCCCAGTGCAGCCTTACCAGTGCTGAGACCGGGGGTGGGGATAATAATTTTCCTCAATATTCTGGCTTCACCCTTGCAGCCCAATATGGAGACTGGTATGCAGTTAGCCCTCATCACTGTTGACTCACTTCCAACGTGCTGTCCCCTGGGAACCCCAGGTCCTACTTCTACAGAGATACTTTTTTTATCCAGGCAGTCCCTAGCTTATACTGAAGCCTGGTTTCTGATGTCTCAGGTGCAAAGCTTTGAATTTGCCTTTGCTGAGCTTCATGAGGATTTTGTAGGTCCGTTTGTGCAACCCATCAAAGTATCTCTGAAAGACAGTCCTGTCCTCAGCATATCCCCATATGTTTTTGCTCCAGCTTGCAGGGGAGCATTCTGGTCTGTCACACTGATCACTGATGATGTCTTTAAACAGCATCAGTCCTTTATTGTCACTTGAGGAACTCTTTTTCTAAAAAGTGGCTGGCTGGACTTTTCACTGTTGACTCCTACTTTTTCAGCCTGATGATTCGGTCAGTTTTCCACTCAACCAGTCCACATCTCTCTAACTTCACAACAAGGATGTTATGGGTAGATCATATCAAAAGCCTGACTAAAGTCAAAGTAAACAAAAACCCACTGCTCTCCTCTCACCCACAGAGCCAGTTGTTTCAGATGTCAAAGAGCAGCCAGAGTGGGGCTGCCCCACAGAGGAGGATGAGCTGGGAGCCACAGGCACCCACCGTGCTGGCAGGGCAGTGCTGCCACTGACAGGGCACCATCCCACAGTACCCCAGTGAGGCCAGGACAGGGACAGGACCCTGCCATTGCCCAGCAATTATCAAGCCAAGCAAGGTGAGGAGTCAGGTCCAGAGCCCAGTGATCACCTGGCAAGGCTGCATTGTCAGGGGAGGTCCGAGATTCAGCTAAGGAGTCAAGTAAACAGGTCAGGGTAAGGATCACTGAGGTACCTGGTGGGAAAATGTGTACCTGCAATGTAGCTTAGGGAAGGAGCAAAGAATGGGACCTAAGCTTAAGTACAGGTCCAAAGCAAAGTGAGAGACATCACCTCATGGGCTATCTCCCAGTTCCTTCCAAGCTGTGGGATCCCATGACACTGAGCTGGGCTGTCACAGAGCTGTCTGGAGCATGGGCAGCCAGATCCCAAGGGAGATTGGCAGGCAAAGCCTATTGGTACACTTAGGGCTCTGACGCACAGGATCATAAGTTTCTTGAACAAGCTGGGGTCTTCTGAAAGCTGAGGGGTTTGGTCTGCTAGTTGCTTTCCTCACTTTTCACAGGATCTTAATATCCTCTCTATCATCTGCTTTGGACCCAGCTGCCATTGACTATCACATTCTCAACCAGTTCTCCTTTCTTTCTGGGTACCAGGTCAGGAAGAGCTCGTTCTTTAATCTGTTCATGCAAAATCTTCATCAAAACAACATTTCAGAAATATTCCGTATTGTTTGTGCTATGCTATCTTGTCCTCCCAGCAGATGTCATGGTTGTTAAAGTCCTCTATGAGAGCCAAAGACTGTAATTGTGAACCTCTTTCCAGTTGCTTTAAAAAGGCTTTCTTTACTTCCTCTTCTTGATTGGGCTCTGTAGCAGATGCCCACCATGCATGATCCCCCCACTTTGTTGGTTACTTAGCTGATCCTGACAAATGAACTCTCCAAAGGACTGTTGCCCACTCCATAGCAGATGTCCATGAATTTTAGCCTCATGTTTTTTAGTGTGTTCTCACTCCTCATCTTCCTTGCCATTCTTTCCTTAAGAATCTGTAACCCTCTGTTGCAGCTCCCCAGTCATGCAAGCTACCCCATCACATCTCTAATTCCAATGATACGTGGCTCAGTGACTTCATACAGACTTACAGTCTCCTGCTCCCATTCCTCTCATTTATTTCCTAGGATCTATGTGCTTTTGTATCAGTAGTGTACCTAGGTCCCCAGGCATCCAGCCTTCTTACAGGGACTATGAGAATCTTATCCATTCCCCTGATGCATGCACATTTCTATGCCAACCCCCTTATCCAAAAAGATCTACACTCCCTCTGTAGAAAAGTAAAAACTGGATTGTTTTCCTTTTTACTGTACTCTGTGTTTTATCTGTTATGTGCATGAAAGTGGGTGAACAAGTAAGTGAATAAAAATGGGATATTCTCACATAAAAGAACAAAATAGTTTTAACCTAAATTTTACTTCAAATACTAGTTTTAAACAGTTAGAAGACTGCATCTGTCATCCTTTGTGTTGTGAGGAAATCTGAATTTCCCACTTCACTAAAACACCCACCACAGAAAGAAAAGACCTGGAAACCATTGGGTTACTCTAATGCTTTATTTAATAGATTCTTTCTCACTAGCTCTTGAAGTGTTGGAAGAAATGTGAGTGATAAATAGTTGTAACTAAAGGGAAAATATCTGACATTTTGTGAAAAATGAGTGGAAGTGCACTTAAACATCTAATTAAAAAGGGCTGCTGACAACAGTAAGGAATTGTAGGCAGCAATGAAGCTAAAAGCTCAGTGAAAGCAAACTATTCCTATAGCATATTCCCGAGGGCAGAAATTAATGACTGCTCTTCTGATACCCTAGACCGAAAGTGTTGCCAGGCATGTTTCTTTAAGACACCTGTGTGGAAAACCATAAAAACCCAAGAAGTTATTTTCTCTCTGTGTCCACTGAGTGGGCAACTCTAGGATATGGTTGGACATTTCCCTCTAGGATAGAGGGTGGGACATTTCAGATGCAATGGACAACCTACGTTTTTCTAAAACTATAAGAATTGCCTAGTGATCCAAATGCCAGCCAAGGTGTAGCTATTGTTGTGAATGCATTATGGAGAGATGGTATCAAGTCTGAATGTGGCAAGGTCTTCTAGGCCTGGAATACCACTCTGGAAATATAAACACATTGGCTTGGGAACAGTGGGAGTAAAAGCTGAAGCTTGGAGAAATGATCCATTCTTTTTTTATACCATTATAATATTCTTGAGAATTAATGACTGAACTCCAAGGTGAGCTTCATTTCATGCTGTGCCTAGCACAGTCCATATTGGACAAGACAATATCTAAAACCTGACCTCTTTTTGACAAGAAATAAAAATATTTTCTGTCTTCCATTTTCCAGCAAAAATTATCTTTGAGCTTTAAGGCAAAGTCTATTTCCAAGAATATTGGAATTATATTAGATATTTAAATCACAGTCTTCATCACTCTTAATAGTTAAATTATGAAAATGTAACTGCATCATATAAATGTTCCTACATGTAAATATAAAAGAAACTGAATCAGTTATAAGCATCTGACTCTCATAGCCTTTTTATCCTGCAGGTGTGATTTTAAGAGACTGAAGTGTGAAAATCATGAAACAGCTGATATCTTGCTTTTAAAACTCACACAATTATATCTGATTGGTTCTGCAAATACTTAAATTTTTCTAATGAAATAAATTACTTGGTACAAAAGTGGAAGTAGTGTATATTGCACGGTTCATGGCCTGTTGGATAAGTCAGGTCACACAGAAATAAACACCAATATCTCAAATATAAGAAAAAAAAATCACTGAGATGAAACTGCTAGTTCTCATCAAGGTTCCAGTATCTGAGGGTGAAAATCTTGTTGCATTTAATTTGCTTTTAGTGTAATATAACTTCACTGACTTCACTGGAGACTTTTTTTTACACTTCTGTAAGCTTGTGTAAGAGAGAGGATATTTATGCCTCTTATATTTATTCTGTGTATGAATTGTTTCCAATCACAAAAAGGGCTGAAAATTGATCCTTTATGTTAATACCAGTGTCTCAAAATGAAAAAAATCTTGTCAGTTTAAAACCTCCAGGCAATAAAATAGTGTGGGAAAGCTCTTTTAAACTCTGAAAATTGAAAGAATCAGTGAAATCCAACTGCATCATTTCCTAATGTTTAAAAAATTTTTGAAACACCATTAGTGGAAAAAAAGCAGGACAAACAAGAGAAAACAAACAGTCTGCTAGTCACCTGATTCATTATTTCAATGCATAACTTTTCAATTAGTTTGACAGTGGATATTTATGTGTGTTATCCTGAATTCAGCTCTGAGAAGACATCCATATATTCTCATTAATGGTGCTATTGTTACGCACTGGGGTAATGTGGACAAAACACTGAACTGGCAGGTTGAATGGAGAGTGTTTAGTAGAAAAAGTAAACATCAGCCTAAGTGAATATGCTATGGTTACCAAACAAGCTGGCTAAAACTCTACTTGTAAAATAACTTTGTTGTTGTTGTTGTTGTTGTTATTATTATTATTACTATTATTTTGTTATGCGTTGGAGCAACACTGAAAATTATCAAAATGAAGTGCTGTTGCCTTTAGCTAGTTACTTTTGGTGAGGCTCTACCTCACTGCCAAGAAGGACTTGAGTCCATACTTTCATTTTATTTGCTATTCTAAAATTACATGCTTGAAAGAAGAAATTTTCCTGAAAAAAGAAGTCTTGGAATTCATTGATGTCTGAAGATGTTTTTTACCAACATAGCAATTTTTGTCAAAGAAAATAGGAATTTCTGTTGAAATGTTGTTAACCACTGTAGCTTAAAACCTCAGCTTTCTTATAAATAAATAAATACTTCACAAATTTGCAGAGAAAAACTCAAGGAGGATACCCTTGAAGCTGACTAATTTTGTGGTCTTTGTGTGAGCCTATATGAGCAGACCCAAAAATCTGGGAGAAAGTCATATGCAGTATTCCAGAAAAGGTTCTTCAAGTTGTTCAGCAGTGCCTGTGGTTCCAGTAATCCTGCTGTGCTGCTTTTCTTCTGGCGTAACTGCTTCAGGATTACGTCTCAGTTCTCTATTTTTTTTAATCCAGTCTGTTATGGGTTTGTGTGGCGCAGGTTTTTTTGGTATGGGGTGAGGGTCCGCAGGGCCGGCTCCTGTGCGAAGCTGCTGGAAGCTTCCCCGGCCCCAAGCCGGACCCGCCGCTGGCCCAGGCCGAGCCCCTCAGCGACGGCGGTAGCGCCGCTGGGAGAGCGGAGTGAAGAGGGGAAACCTGCGGAGAGTCGGGGATTGGGATGGGAGAGGAACCCCTCTGCGGGTACCGAGGTCAGGGAGGAAGGAGGGGAGGAGGAGCGGGGCAGGAGGGGATGCCCCCGCAGCCCGCGGTGAGGCGGCAGGCTGTGTGTCCCCAGCCATGGAGGGGAGCGGGGGAGCGGAGGCCCCCAAGATGGCCGCCACTCCATGGAAAGCCCGCGCTGGAGCAGGCTGGGACTGAAGATGTGCCCGTGGAAAGGACCCATGCCAGGGAAGATTGGGAAGAACTGCAGCCCGCAGGAAGGACTCACCTTGGAGAAGTTGGTGGAGGAAGAGTGTGCGGAGTCCTCCTCCCCCTGAGGAGGAAGGAGCGGCAGAGACAAGGTGTGGCGAGCTGACCCCAGCCCCCATTGCCGGGGGGAGGAGGGAGAGAGAACCGGGAGTGGGGTTGAGCCGGGCGGGAGGGAGGGATGGGGGAAGGTGTTCTAAGGCTTGGTTTTACTTCTCATTATCCTTGTTTTGATTTGATTGGTAGTAAATGAAATTGATTTTGTTTCTTCCCCAAGTTGAGCCTGTCTTTTGCCTGTGACCATAAGTGGTGAGTGATCCCTCCCTGTCCTTGTCTCGACCCATGAGCGTTTCTTTATATTTTCTTCTCATCCCACCGTGGCTGGGACAGGGTGGGGAAGGTGGTGGGCGAGTGAGCAGCTGTGTGGTGCTTTGTCACCAGCTGGGCTGAAGCCACGACACCAGTCCCAGTAACAACTTGTTCGAATGTCCTTCTGGAAGAAGAAAAACTGCTTAGGACTCAGTCTCAGGCTTTGGAGAAACACAAATAGAAAGAAACTGTTAAGAGTCCAATCAAGCAGCAACAACCTCCTCTGAAAAGTGAGACACAGAGACAAGTGGGTTGAGGCACTTGGAGGGAAACTCTAGTGTATGACTTCTTGCATTTCATCTTTCTATTGCAACCGACCCCACACTGTTTGTTCAGTAACTGTCATTGCATTAGTGTCAAATGGGGCTTCAAGGGCAGTATCTTACTGTTAATCAGGTTCCAAAAGTATCCTACATGTGTGCAAAGCTATGGTGTACCAAACTTTTGATGAAATAGACCTCACAGTAATTACAGCATGAGAAGTACAGTTATTGTGCTAAAGGAAATAAAATCAAAGCCTGAACTTTCTTTTCTCTCCTTCCTTCTTTTGTGAACTTTCTTTCCATTAAATAGGCCTGACTGTAAAAAAAAAAAAATGGCCAGGTAGGGTGGCACTGGGGTTGAGATCTTGTCGCTAATATAACTTTATTCTGTGGAGTTTTGCTTCATCTTTCTGGATTCCTATCTTGCCAAATAAGAGAATTGCTACTTAAGACCCTCATCGCCATGGGAAGGCCAAGCTAACCAGCTAGAATATTTATAAAGAACAAAGGGTCAAGTTTTCTGCTGATTTAGCATGACTGACTGCTGAGAGTTGGCCTCCAAAATGCATATCCCTGTGCATTTTCTTGCAATATTGATAAAGGATTGTGATGTAAAATTGAGGAGAGGCAATATCAAATGACCTAATTTGTCAATTATTTATTGCTGTGCGAATCCTTGACAGCAGACTGGGAATATATGGGATTAATATAGGGAGCAGATGCACACACCGCCCCGACCCCAAGTAATTTTCCATGATACATTTTATTGGAATTCACATCAGAGCCATCACAATGGTAATCCATAACACACAATGTGCTGCTGGTGAAGCCCATGACCGGAGGCTGCATCGATAGCTTGTTACATGAGCCTTCGTTGCTCACTCACCCTGCTAGTGTGAAAATGAGAACTGTGGGGTGAATCCTAATAGCTTCTGTCAGGCCTCTTAGGACAAGTGTTTGTATGACTGCATTGGCTTCTCATTTATCCTTGCTATCACTACCTATTCATCTCCCTCTTGGCTTTGAAGGTGAAATCCGTTATTCTCCTTCATCAGAGTTGACAGCAGCACCAAAGCTTTCTCTCCTGTGTTACAAAACTCTCCTTTCCACAGCATGGAAATATTATTTCCTCAGGAAAAACATAAAACAAAACAAAACTGACTTTTTGTCTAGGAATGCCATTAATACACAGTGTTTTTCAAGCTGATAAGGTATTTAATCCTTTGTCTTTTCTGCTGATTTGACATGGACATAAATGTTTACAATGTTTACTTTATCTGGAAAATTTACAAGAGAAATTACTTCCGATTGATGGATTCTTATTTATTCAAAGCTAGAAAAATTTTGATCATTGCATTGTTATATCTTTTTACAAAGTTTGGACTTTACACATTTTTAAGAACTTCTCTATTTCTAGGAAGAACTAAAGCATGCCTAACAGCCAATTCCAATTCCCTCCTCCATCCAGCCGTGGGGGGAGTGAGCGAGCGGCTGTGTGGTGCTTGGTTGTTGGCTGGGGTTAAACCACAACAGTCCTTTTTGGCACCCAATGTGGGGCTCGAAGGGTTTGAGATAATGACAGATTTGATTGGAATGTGTTAGATCGAATCGATAGCTGTTATTGCTGTTTAGCTATTCATTGACAGGTTCTTGTGCTTGCCATGGGGCTTGCTTGCCTTACTGTATATTAGAGTCTAATGCTCGTTAGTGGCTGGTTTTTGCTTTTGCTGCTTGCTGTAGTGCTTGTCACCTTACTCTGCTGTGCCTGGGAACATTTTGATAATGGCAATGGTGATGTGCCTGGGCTGGCAGATGGCCAGGGCATCACTGCTGTTTCTGTGGTGCTGTACTGGACACGCTGGAACTCCAGTGTGAACTTGAGTCAAAGGGACCGTGACCTGTGGATGAGACCACATGGAAGCAGGACACCCCAAAGTGTCTGTGGCTGGGGATAAGTCCACATCAGAGCAGGTACACCTCCAAGTGTCTGTGGCCGTGGTTATGTCTGTGCTGCAGCAAGTATACCTCTGACAGGATTGTGGCTCAAGGATAAGTCCACGCTGGAGAAGGTACACCTTGAAACATCTGTGGCTGTGGATAAGTCCATGCTGCAGCAGGTACAGCTTGAAGCATCAGTGGCTGTGCGTGAGGTCATGCTGGAGCACCTCAAAGCACGTGGACATGGATATGCCCACGACAGAGCAGGTACACCTCTGGAGGGACTTCAGCCATGGGTAAGGCCATGTTGGAGCAAGTTTATTTCTGAAGGGACTGTGGCTGTGGGTAAGGCCATGCTGGAGCAGGTGTATCTCTGAAGGCACTGTGGCCCATGGAGAAGGCCACACTGGAACAGGTGCACCTCAAAGTGACTGTGGCTGTGGATAAATCTATGCAACAGCAGGCTGTGTGGCTTAGTTGCCGGCTGGGGTTAAACCGTGACATACAGTTAGAAATCTTTTCATTCACTTTTCCATCTGAGTAAGTACCATATGAATACAACTAAACTGTCATTCCTAAGGTGGTATTGAGTCACGGGAATGTAAGGTTAGAGGTAGGAAAGACCTATTACAGTATTTAAGATGTTTTATTGCTACAGCAGGATCTTTCTTTTTTTTTTTCCCCCACTGGAATTGTATTTTTAATGTTTAATAGGGTGCAGGATTAAAAGTATTCCTTCTCTTTCACATGCCAGCAAGCACTATCTGGAAACAGTATTTGTTTTTCATATTAAACATTTCTTTCTTGAACTATTAGAGGATAAAGTTATTTAGACTTGTGGATGTTAATAATTTTTTTCTCTGTCCTGGGTGTCAGATTATAATGGTGTTCCTCTTCTCCCGTTACTTAAACACCCAAGACATATTTAGGCTGAGTTTCTTAGAGGAGCTTTTGAAAGATAGATGACCGTATCCACTGATCCTCAAAAGATTAATACGATTTAGGCAGAGAGCATCCAGTCTTTGTTCTCTACTTTTGAGGCAATTCTTCCAGCACATCTAATCCATATTAAAATTTCTCGCTGGACTAATTATCTTTCAGCAACATGTAATATGCAATTACAGTGATATTCCATGTTCATATGAATCATAATTATCTTCCTATTATCTCCCTATGACTATGTGCTTTTGCATATACTTATCATCATTGGAAAAGATGCTTCTAACTGTTACATGTCCATTTTAACACTACGTCAGTGTGCTCATTAAGAGTCATTTATAATTACTCCCACACAGAAGTAATTGCATTAATGCATTTTTGAGTATTTTCTCAGAAGAAAAATCACATCTATTTTACCAGATGAACCTTAATATTAATTTACTCATTTGTTTTACCTCTCCAGGCTATCTTTCTCAAACAATTTTGGTCTTTTAACTTTATTGCAGTTTAGTATCAGTTGCATACTGCTAACTACCTTCTCTTCTACATATTCACAAACTTATTAAACAAATTTAGAATAAATTTCAATCCTTCTGTCAGTGGCATGATCCAGATTGGCAAACTCATTTAACTTTTATTCCTCAATACGGCACAACCAAGTGGGCTGATATTTGTGTTCTCAGCTCTTCATGTAGGCTTCCCATGAGGAGTTTGCACACACACATACAGCCCCACCCCATGTGTGACTGCTTCCACACTGTGAACATGGGTTTTGTCTGTCTTCTCCTTTAGGTTCTTCAGCCTTTAAAACTCCCAGTCTGATGCCAGCTATTAAGAAGGCATCTAGAATGGGACAGGCTCACCTCAACTACCTGGATGTAGGCACACAGTGCCATTGAGATCGTACTTAGTACAAAACGCTTGTAGATTCATCCAAAGACGTTGAAGGTTGCATTGAATGTCATTTGTAAGTGGCTGAATAACCTGAGCCTGGAGAGCCCAAAGCTGGATGTGATACTTCAGATGTGGTCTGATGAGTGCTGAGAAAAAGGGAATAGTCACTTTCTTCCATCTACTGGCTGTGCTCCTGTTCCTAAGCTCAGGATATCCATGATAGTGTTCACTTTCATCACTGCCAAGGCACACCATGTGCTCACATTCAACTTGCTGCCTGCCACCCCCTGGGGCCTTTCCTACAGAGCTGCTCCCCTGCCCCTCTGACCCCAGCCTGCACCACTGCAGGGAGACAGTCTATCCCTGAAAAGCAGGACTTCTCAACTGTCCTTAATTGTCACAAAATTCCTTTTGCCACATCCCTCCAGCCTGTCAGGATCACTCTGAATAATAGCTCTGGCCTCAAGTGTATTGACGAGCCCCTCTCCCAAACTTGATGAGGGTCTACTCTCTGTCCTCTTACAGGCCACTGGTAAAGTTATGAAGCAAGGGCAATCCCAGGATAGGATCCCGAGGTACTTAAAACTGGCCTCCGGGCAGAGTATGCATGTTTAACCACTACCCAGCCAGTAATGGCTGGATAGGTAATCCAGCCATTTTTTCACCTTTCTATATTCCAGCCATCTAGATTATAACAGATTATATAAATCTAGATTATAATATCCCATACAAAGATGTTGTTGGAGGTCATGTTGAAAGCCTTGCTAAAGACAAGGTAGACAATATTCACTGCTTTATCCTTTCCCACAAGTCCAGTCATTTCATGCTAGAAGACAATCAATTTGTCATGGAGGATTTACCCATGATTAATCTACACTAGTTGTTCCCATTCACCTTTTTCTCCTTCACATGATTGACTGCATGATTCTCTGCATCAGTTTCCTGAACATTACTGATGGATGTACTAGCTTTTTAATGAAATAAATCCACCAGACACTGTGGACAGTCAAGTCCCCTTCTGCTACAAATAAGCTTCGCCTTTTTCCTGGCAGTTGAAAATACTAGCTTCCAAATTAATTAAATTCCTGATGCTCAAACTTGCTGAGTCACAGAAAATGATCTGTAATCAAACTTTCATCTATCTGGATTTGTTATCTTTGTGGAAGTAAAGGTCCCCTAGGTCATATTTCACCTCAGTGTCTCATAGTAGACTTTACTCAAGTAAATCAGAAATGACTTCTCTCTCCCTACCTCCAGAAAAGTTTCCTTCTAGCAAGTCATTAAGCACTTCATTGCATGTTTGGAAAAGGAGCTGGAAATAGAAACATAATAATTAATGACTTGGAATTTTCCTAGTGTTTTCCATAAATTTGTTCTGCAGTACCTAAGGTTTTTCATTGCTGAGAAGGGCTCTCTAATCTTTCTCTGACCTTCCTATTTCAATTGCTTTTTCCTCACTCTTCAAAAAAAAACCCTCTATGGCTGTGACCTCTTCCTTCTTGTTTTTGGACTTCTTTATTTTCCAAAAGATTCTTTCCCAACCCTTCTTTCAATATAGATGAAAATGTCAGTACCTAGGCTGAGGATCACTAAGGTACAAGTGATCTTCCACAAGGCGAGGTGGAGGTGTAGCACTATATGTAATGGAGAGATTTGATTGCACAGACCTTACAGTTAGTGACGATGAGGTTGAGAGCCTCTGAGTAAGGATTAGGGGGATGGAAAACAAAGGAGATGGTGTAGTGGGTGTCTACTATGAATCACCCAGCTAGAATGAAAACACCGACGAGTTATTTTATAGGCAATTAGAAAAAATCTCTGGATTGGTAGCCCTTGTCCTTATGGGAGATTTCAACTTCCCAGACATCAGCTGCAGATATCATACTGCTGTGGCGGATGAACAGGTCTTAGAAATTCTTGAAGTTTGTAGGAGATAACTTCTTGTGACAGGTACTCAGTGAGCCAGCTAGGAAAGATGTCCTCTTAGACTTGCTTTTTGTGAATAGAGAAGGACTCATGGGGGATGTGATGGTAGGTGGCTGTCTTGGCCACAGTGGTCATAAAATGGTTGAGTTTAAAATGTTCAGTGTAATAAGAAAAAAGGACAGCAGAGTTGCTACCCTGGAAGAGCAAACCTTAAGCTGTTCAGGGACCTATTTGGCAGAGTACCCAGGGAATCTGTTTTTGAGGGCTTAGGAGTCCACAAGTGCTGGTCAGTCTTTAAGAACCACTTTTGGGATTCATCCCAGAGTTCTGAAGGAGCTAGCAGATGTTATGGCAGGACCTTCTCAATCATCTACCAAAGGTCTTGGGAGTCTGGGGAGGTCCCCGCTGACTGGAAGCTAGCCAGTGTTGTTCCAATCTACAAAAAGGGTGTGAGGGAAAACCCAGGGAACTACAGACCTGTTAGTCTAACCTCAGTTCCTGGAATTATTATGGAGAAGATTATTCTGCGAACTATTGAAACACATTTAAAGAATAATGCAAACATCAGACATAGCCAACATGGGTTCACAAAGGGAAAATCCTGTTTAACTACTTTGATATCCTTGTATGAGAGGGTCATCTGCCTAGTGGGTGAAGGGAAGGCAGCGGATGTAGTTTTTCTGGATTTTAGTAAGGCTGTTGATACTGTCCCTCACAGCATCCCTCTGGACAAGTTGTCCAGCTGTGGGATGAGCGTGTTCACGGTACACTGGGTGAAGAGCTGGCTGAAGGGCAGAGCTCAAAGGGTTGCAGTGAATGGGGCTACATCTGGCTGGTGCCTGGTCACCAGTGGTGTTCCTCAGGGTTCAATTCTACAGCCAATTCTGGTCAATATCTTTATCAACGATCTGGGTGCAGGAGTTGAATGCACCTTTAACAAGTTTTCTGATGATACCAAACTGGGAGGTGTTGTTGACTTTCTCAAGGGACAAGAGGCCTTGCAGCGGCATCCAAATAGATTGGAGCATTGGGCAATCATCAATGGCATGAAATTTAACAAGTCCAAATGCTGGATTCTGCACCTAGGATGTACTAACACCAGGCACAAGTACAAACTGGGAGAGGAGTGGCTGGAGAGCAGCCCTGCAGAAAGGGATCTGGGGGTGCTGGTCGGCAGCAGGCTCAGTACGAGTCAGCCGTGTGCCGGGGCAGCCAAGAGGGCAACCCGCACCCTGGGGGGCATCAAACCCAGCATGACCAGCCGCTCAAAAGAGGGGATTATCCCGCTGTATTCAGCCTTGGTGCGGCCTCAGCCCGAGTACTGTGTGCAGTTCTGAGCCCCACAATTTAAGAGGGATGGGAAGGTCCTTGAACGCGTCCAGAGGAGGCAACAAAGCTGGTGAAAGGGCTGGAAGGAATGTCCTGTGAGGAGCGGCTGAGGACTTTGGGTTTGTCTAGTTTGGAGAGAAGGAGGCTGAGGGGCGACCTCATGGGTCTCCACAGCTTCCTGAGGAGGGGACGTGGAGAGGGAGGTGCTGAGCTCTTCTCCCTGGGATCCAGTGATAGGACTCATGGGAATGGTTCAAAGCTGCTTCAGGAGAGGTTCAGACTTGACATTAGGAAGCATTTCTTTACCAAGAGGGTGGTCAAACACTAGAACAGGCTTCCTAGAGAGGTGGTCAATGCCCCAAGCCTGTCAGTGTTTAAGAGGCATTTGTACAATGCCCTTAACAACATGCTTTAACTTTTAGTCAGCCCTGAATTGGTCAGGCAGTTGGACTAGATGATCATTGTAGGTCTCTTCCAACTTAATAGTCTAGTCTATTCTACAAGCAAAGTGTTTAGGGCTTAGTTTCATGATGTGATTTCCCACATTGATACAACACTTTATGTATCATATTTCATAAGAAAAAAATCATTGTAAAATTCTCACATTCTTGGTGTGATCATTAAGCTTATATTTTTTCTGTCATTGTTTTCACTTCCTAGAGACCATTCATCCCCCATAAAGTCTATATGATAGATGTATCGTTTAAAATACATATTCCAAATCCCTCTTTTATTAATTTCCATAATCTTTTGTCAGTTTTGAATGTCTGCTCTATACCAGTTACTTAATTCTTTGAATTACTTGGCTGGGATGCAATCTCCTCATTTCTCAAAAAAGCATATTCTATAATTTAAGAATTGTTGATCTCATATTTTGAAGCATAATATTCTTGCTGATGTGTCAATATGCACCATGAGCATTTCCTTTAATTTCAAGGCTATATCCCTGACAAAAGAGTCTGTACAACCCGGAAGCCAGCTTATCATGTATTACAATTATGTGTGCAGTTCCTGTCTTCTGGTAGGTTCATTTTCTTTTATCACCAGTCTCTGCAGCTTTCTGCTATCCTCTGTCATCTGTGGACCTTTTTAAAGCTTTTTACAATGCTTTGCTTCAGGACAGGGATAGGTAGTGCTACACAGATACTTGAAGAAAATAATTCTGGAAAAGTTTCTACCTTTGTCAAGGATTTCATGTGTAGGCAGAGCAGGAGCAGATGATCTAGACACTATTTATCTTATTTCTCTACAGCCAAGCCAGAAAGTTTTTCAGGCTTTTGCCTACCGATAAAAATCCAACTCTGCCTGTATGCTCACAATTAATGGGAAAGGTCACAATCTGTTAGAACCAAGAAAACCTCTTCTATGACTTTTTGCAGATTTTTATGAAGACAAAGAACATAAGCAGCTTGTTTTGTTTTTTGTTTGATGTGGCAATCATCAATTACCAGTGATGACACCTTATTTCATGAACTGCAAGTCTCAACCACCATATAACATCATTCAACAACCAGGATAAGCTAAGAAAGATCCTGCACACTGACTTTACAACTTTCCAGAAAAAAAAAAAAATTAAACTGCCATAAAGAACTTATCCACTGGTCAAGAGCAGACATCTTTTATTCTGAACACTAGTGCCAGAATTCCTTTCCATCCCCTGCCTTGTGGTACTTTTATCGGACAATTAGGAAGAAGCAGAATTGACAAATATGGCTTACCATTAGTAACTTCACTTTCTTTCTTATCATGCAAGTACCTTCCTAGTTAACCTAAGACTTTTTTGCAGTTCCTGGAGTAAGGCCAATGGTATAAACATGAATAATACTGGGAACATTTCCAAAGAAGTCAGTACATCCCTGTAGTGTGCAATTCTGGGCTTTTAACAAAAGTTCTGAAGACTCTATGTGAGACACAATCTTAACCTTTATTTTTAAATAAAGATATGTAATTCATGCTTGGAAAAAAATCTGTGTTTACTGACGCTATGTATTGGGAGCCTTGTGGAAGATATTGGGGTTGAGGAGTCAGAGATGTGGAGCAAGCCATGTCAGCCATACTAGATCTTGTATTTAAGGATTGAAAAACCCATATGTTAACACGAGTGACCACAGTATAACCCTATATAGATAACAATGTAAGAGATTCTGCTGGAATACCCTGGATACACACTGTTCCTAGATATAGTTTCCTAGATATGTGCAGCTAGGTTTCCTCTGGTGGACATTAAGATATAGCATTCCTATCTGTCAAAACAAGATGCATAGTTTTGTTTGTTACACTAGATATGAGGAGCCACTGCATAAGGAAGATGAAACTTCACATGGATGGGCTCTGCACAGCATGCCGTGGCTGTCTACCTGAGGTCCATCCGATGCTGCATGAAGGTGGGGTTCCCAGCATCTGAAGGAGTGGAAGATTTACTCACTATCTCTATTTCTTTTCCTATTTCTATCTTGTTATTAAAGCAATTTTATTACAATATTTGCCGTTGTGCATTTTTTATTGGGATCTGAAAAGAACCCTGCACGTCCATCCTCCCTGTACAGAACATGCTGGAAGATGTCAGGTAGAAAATTACTGGGTAAATGATATAACAGATGCAGTTTATGAAATCTTTCACTGTTCTTGCTGTGTACATACTGACTGACTGCTTCTGCTATGTTACTGAAGTCTGCAAAATTTTCTCACGAGGGAAAAGATATTTTTGTTTTATAAAGTTTGGGAAAGAACAATGGTAAAAATTAAGATGAGATTTCCAATTTAGGTACCTAAAATCTTATTATTTAACTGTCTAAATAAAAAGCAGACAAATCCTGTCATTCAGGTCTTAAGTTTCTTTATAAATTGTATGATCTCCAGTAACATAACATAATAGTGCTTAGCATCCTGGTCATGCTATAACAGTTCGAAATGTTCCGTACTTCTGTACAGACACAGCTGAAGTACTGTGCTTTATAAATGAGTTATGATATCCTCTGCATAGTACTTGTACAGGGACCTCTCCTGAAAGGAACTCTACTATTTCAGAATGAACTGTGATGATCTAATTAACATAATATTAGGATAGTTTTAATATTCAGTTACACAGATAGACATAGGAGCAGTGGAGGTTAAAACTTGTTGAGCAGTTAGCCCTTAAAAGGTTCACCTGACTGGAAAGGTCTTGATTACTGCAACATTCAAAATGGTTTGTTGAGGTGTCTACAGGAATAGACACCTCAGAAAACTATATTGAAAATTAAATAAAAAGAGAAGTGAAGAATGTAATTTGCTGCTTCTGTTGGAATTTGGAGAGTACCCAGTGAGGGGTACAGCTACCTACCTTGATTTAGTGAAGCATTTAACAAAGGACACAGTATACTGTTGGGCTAATCACGGACATAAGCCTATCTCTCATCAATGAACTTAAATTAGTGCAAGACATGGCTTAAATATAAGGTTTGCAAATACCCAGGAATCTATTTCTGCATGAATGTTCCTAAGCAATGGAAAACCTTGCGTATCAACAATCATCAAAACATCAGTCACTGGGAGGAGTATTAGTACCTACAGAAATTTCTCTTAAAATGATTGAGAAATAGAAAACTCAGGGTAAAGCATACGCTGGCTGTTTCAATAAGGTCTTACACTCATTCAGAGTGTACAGCACAGCTGATCACTATTATGAAATAAACATTGGCTTGTACATGGGAGTGAATAAGAATGGCAAATATTTTATTAAGAAAATATATAAAGTTTGCAGGGAATCAGGGAGTGTAATGAACATTTATCTTAACACAGTCCTTTACTGCCAATGTTTTACTAAGTGCTTTCCTTAATCAGTACTTGAATTTAACAGCACAACTGATAGCAAGAAGGCTGGGACCATCTGCCAGGTGGAAACTTTTTTGGTGTGGTGACTGCAAACTGCCTGTGATATTTGCTTGCACAGAGACAAACAGTGAATCTCCAACATGTATAAACTCAGTTGTGAAACTGCGGAGTCGAGCACCTTAGAAGAAACAGAAACCATGCACATCCAGCTCAAGGCTTCTCAGCAGCACAGGCAAAACAGAAATTTGCCTTCCCATGGCGGAGACTCTGCATTTCATACAAAACAAAAACGGTGTCTGACAAAGAACCTGGGCTGGAAAGGGAATGAGAGAGTCATGAAGGCCGATTTGAATTTCTGACGTTACCTTCAAAGGAACGGCAGAAGCAGCAATAGTGAACGAAGTTTCTGGGAAGAACATGTCTCCTAGCAGCTCCTGCAGCAGTAACAAGATAGGCCCTGGCAGAGATGAAGAAATCAGCATGGCCATGGTGCAGAACATTGCCCCTAGGTAACTTTGCTTGTGCCTACATTCACCATGAACTAAAGTGGTCTTAGCGGACATCTTCTGTGGGCAGTATGCAGCTGTGGCACACACACAGACTCCCACACAGTGTACAATCCCAGAAAGCTGAATCTGCAAAGAAGAATAAAGTACAAAGGGTATTTAAAACCCACTATTCCAATATTTTATATGAAACATCAACATCTGTTTAAGGGATTGTGTGACAGATACAATCAAAGTACATTTCTGAAATGAAAACCCAGAGGTGCAGTCTGCCCAGCCCACTTTCCACTCATTTAAATAAACTGCTAGTAGTAAGGGCTCTTCTAAAACCAACCACTCCAATGCTAATTGTTGAAGAAAGTCATAAATTATGGGATTTTTAAGGGTTGATAAGTAAACACTTTTTTTTTTTTGCTTCTCCGTTTCACCAATGAAAAGGTCACTGTAGAATTATTCTGTGAATTTGTCAAATAAATCTACACTCTGACCTAATGTCCATAGTTCCTAGCTTGTTTGACCTTTATTAAATAGCTCGCTCTCACATCACAAGGCAAAGGTGATGAGGAAGAAGGTAATGAGCTAGGCTGTCATTCTGCCAAATAGAAAAGTAAGGAAGAAATTAGATGAAAAGCTGCTCAAGCGTTAAAGGTTCTAAAGCTTTTATTGTCATTCATTTAGCTCATAACAAACAACTTAATGTAGTTTGACATGACCTGTACATTTGTTCTTCGCAAACTCTGAACACATTAACACAGTCTGTTTGCAAGGCTGAGTGGCTTCCAAGAACATATTTCTTACACTGAGGTAAAAATTGTGTATCTTAATTTTGATTTATTTTTGGCCATTGTTTAATTATGCTCTGTTTTATCATACCTGCAGACCAATAACATACACCAAGAATGCTGAAACGTGATACATAATGACGTATTACCTCCTTCCTTTATACTGAAAAGATCAGAAAACACAGTAATTCTTTCAAAACCTCAGACAAAATTTACAATGGAGTTTTGGCTTTCAGGTTTACCCGAAAAAAGCTATCTAGTTAAATTAAAAGAAAACAGATTAAAGTAAAAAAAAATGGTCTTTATTTAATAATGGAGTAATCTGCTTTGGGAATTTCATAGCCTGACATTCTTTCTCTGTGAAATGTTAGAGAAATATAGCAGAATGAACACTTGGTATTATTAGTCAGCATTAAAATAAAATTGTGTCAAAAATAGATTAAACTAAATTACGTTTCTCTCCCAAAACAAACATGGCAGCTATTAAAGAAAATTTCAAATTAATCATTTTACAGTCTTTATTTATGCTAAATGAAATATACATGAACTTGGTGAAACTGAGTTCTATTCATTTTCAGTCTCTTTCTCCTAGATCACTAATTTTGAGTCTAATTTTATTGCAAAATGCTCTCATTTACTTTAACTAAGCTAGACTTATTTTTTCTTTAGAATACTAAGATATTAATTTCCACTGCATATTTAGCCTTCATTCATGTGTAGATTTTATGTTAAAACCAGATATAGCTAAAGGTATGATACACTTCCTATGTTTTCTATCAAAGCCATTGAACATAATTTAAATTAATTGAATTAATGAATTTCTGTATGCTGTGTAATTTATTTTAAGTATGATCTTATGATTTCTAAATATGCTTATTTCATTTAATTGCAATGAGTGATAAATTTTCTCAAATGAAAATTATTGTTGCCTTTCCCTACAAAAAACAAACTCAGTGACTTTTAGTGTTTTGTTAAAGACAAATTCTTTTTTTTCTTTTCTTTTTTTCTCTTTTTTTTTCTTTATTTCCTTTTTGGCCAGTAAACAAAGCAAACTTACAGAAAAGTACTTGGAGGTTAATATAAACTGTAGGTTATTAAATTCCTACAGTGTGAAAAGCTTTGCTCTTGTCATATAAGTCAGTAACTCTGACAATTATACACAAAGAGTTAATGAGATAGTCCCTATGAAAAGAACCACAACAATTCAATAGCTATGGAGCTGGAAAATGGGAAATTCCTTCTATTGCTCATACAGTGTACTCAGAAAGTTCCAGAAGTCACTGTTCATTAAAATGAAACTTATGACATCTATTGAAATGACTTCAGAAACGACAAAAACTTTCACTGTCAGAAATAGTTTGTGTGGGAGGCAAAGGAAAGCGTGCAAACTGAAGATGGAGTGCAATGCTTATCAAACAGAGAATATGTTGTGTCACAGCACAAGAACAAAGCTATGGACATTTTCCTTTCCTGTTTCAGATATATACTGCCCTCCGCCCCCCCCCCCCCCCCATTTTAGAACTTTCCCAAAGAAAAGTGATGCTCAAAAGAGTGGGTAACTGTACTACCTTTAGATATACAGTACAATGCCCCTACAGTGTCTTAAATTTTAGCCAGTGAGTTTGCTTGAAGAAATCATATGAACCTTAAAAGAGAAAGGCTGAGATGGTAAGCTGCTTTAAATTTATACTTAAAATTTGCAGATGGATATTGTGTTATAGTGGAAACCAACATAAAGTAAACATTCAAATCCAATATACCATTAATTCAAATGTGCATGAAGTTCAAACTGGAATGTTAAACTTCATAGTTTCAGATGTATCTGACATCTACTTCATGTAATCAGTTTTTGTGCAGTCCAAGGTAAATACTTACACGAATATAAAGAGAGGAAAAAATGCTGATCTTCAAATGTCTTCCTTTAAGATATAAATTTCACTGAAATGTCTCATAATATTTTGGAGCTGTGAAAAAAATAGAGAAGAATTTACTTTAAAAAACGTATTGAATGTCTATTAATATTTATTTTAATTACAGTTGTCCAGATTTATATTAAGAACATCTGTTTTTTCATTGTGCTTTGATGTTGATTTTCAGAAGTGTTAAGCATTAAAAATATAACATACTGAAGCTGTGGCCATGCAATATTCAGAATAAGTGACGCCAGACATCTATAAAGCTAGCTAGACAAGTAAATAAATAACACTTTGGTGTCCTACAAGCTCACATGCCATTTCCATAATTTTTTGATATTTGTTTTCTCCTCACCCATGACACATCTTCTCCAGGTAAGCTGGACAATGAAAAGTTAATTGTGAAAACATTGCAAAAATTGAAAGCAATTGCTCATGTATCTCTAGTTTAAAGCACATACAAATTTATGTAAAAATGTATCAGACTGGTACTGGCAAATTACCAATGTCATTCTCATCAATGCCCCTGACTCACTCCATTAGTCAAGAAGGATGGCCTAAATCCAAGCCTAATCTTTGGTTTGAAAATCTCCATTCCTTCTTGACAGAGGATCAGATTTCCTTCCCAGCCTGTCACCCCCTATTGCAATCCCCATGTAACATATCATGGAAGCGCAGAACAGTTTGGAAGTTAACCACAAAATTCTCTCTGAACATCTGAAAAGAGGATCTTATAACACCTAATATCACATAAGCAATTTGGCATCCTTTTATCAGCCATTTAATGATATATTACAGCTAACCTTTACATGCCTCCAAGAAAGTTGCGGAGAGCTGTTTAATTACCTCATAAAATGTGGACTGAGCTGTAAAATGGAAAGAATGCATAGGGGAAAGCGAATGTTCATAGTGGGAATCTCAGTCGCTATACAGGAAGCCTGCAAAGTGAGCAATGTGATTTATCCCAGGTAATGCAGTGGAGATTTTGAGGACATACGACTGCAACTGCTGCCCTACCTGCAGTCTCACATTAACCATTTAAGTGTGGTGAACGACCCGACTCTCCAGGTATTCCTCTAAGACACCGCAACTCTTAAATTTTTTGTTACAGCACTCCCTCTGGAAATATCCACAGCACGAAAGACTCATCAGTTTAAATATAATATTCCAGACCAGAAACAAATGAACAGTAAGGTTTTCATTAGTGAAAAAGATTAATTTATTGTTTCCGTGCCGGCATTTCAAACATAGATACCTATCCGTCTCCTATAAGTGTTAATATTGAAGGCATCTATGTTACCTCAGAGTTAGAGTCAATAACTTAACATTGCAATGTAATGTCCCAAGCTTACAAACAGAAATAATCATTAACCCTGAGATATGTTTCTGCAACAAGTAATGTACATGACAGATTAATGTCTGGCAGATTTTTGATCACATAGCCTCTGATTTTTATTAGTGCTAGTGCTCTGTCTCTCAGATGTTATCCATTTTGATAGATTTATACATCTCAAAGAAAATACTCCTTCAGTTTCTTTATTGAAAGAAAATGGAAGTCAGATAAAAGACATTACAGCTATCGAATCTCAGGAGTTTGGCAGAAATTACACAGCATCTTCTGAATACTAAGATCCCAGCACAAATAACACTTCAAGGTAATTGTATTTGGAGGTCTGGGAGTGTCAGGTACTGAAAACTGTAATTACTCTAGCTAATGTGGATGATTAAATGAAGGTTTCTCTGGAGTGGATTCCAAAAATCTATTAAAGCTCTGGAGCAGTGGAGAAGATAATGGAGGGATATCATATACCATATCATATCTTTATGATATGATATGATATTTATTATATTCAGTTTTGCCTTGATACTTTTCCCAACTGATACTAAGACACTTGTGGGAATTTTTCTTTATGTTTTCAGAATTGACTATCATTTATTTAGTATTATGGTCACTCTAGCAACAATGGAGATACAGTTTGGGAAGTCTACACATTTGTGTCATAAAGTAACATTTACTTCCACTTACATAATGCTTGAAAAAAATGTCATTAACCTGAGGAATATTTCACTCAGTACAGGCACAAGACTGTAGAACTTTTTTTCTTTTTTTTTTTTTTTAAGAACTTCCCATAAATTCTGATTTTATTAACTTTTTTTTTTTCTAGCTTCTATTCAAATCAAAAGAAATCTTTGATGATGGAACTGGACTTTTTTTTTTTTTTAACTACAATAAAGACTACATTTGAAATTTATGCAGCTTCCAAAGCAACACTGTTTCTTCACCAGACAACCCTGGAAAATTTCTGCTGTTTGATGATGGTAGAACTTCAACAGTAAAATGATAAGTAATATGTAATGGATTTTTTTTTTTTTCCTGGCTCAGTAAGCTCAGGCTGAGCACTGTTGTTTATTTTTGAACTGGAGTCAGATGCTCTATTTTGGGTGCCTAACTGATGTATTGCAATTCCTAGGCAGCAGAGTCTATCCTACTTGGCCAAGTCAAGGTTCTATTAGTAGGCAGTAATGCTGCCTATACACTCAGTAAGGAAAATTAGGTACCTCCAGGGAGCAATTCAGAAAGCCTAGGCAAGTTATCAGTCTTTCTCTATTGACAGTATAGAAAAATGCATTACTCTACAGAGAGTCAGTGATTCTGCACTCAGAATGAAACCTCCACAAAAGCAAAGACAGAGCCTGTAGTCCCTTCCATTGTGTTGGAAAAAAGTAAGGGTGTTCATAAGTGTTTGTAGTCTTTGAGTTTTAGTCTGCAATATGTAAAACTCAAATGATAAAATGAGATTAAGATAAGATTTATCCTCCAGAACATACTTTTCCCAAGTGTGCTTCCTGGCTAATACTCTCAAATAGTCTTAAAAAAAATAAAGATTTAATTAATGATCCATTGCCGATTAGTCCCTTAATTAAAACTGTTCCATATGTTACTCATGCAGAATGCCTCTCTGATTCTTAGGTGATACAAAGTAATTTTAAAACATGATGACACATTCTTTACAGATGTACTCCACAACTACAACACAGGGGCTACTACATTTAAAATAAGCCTATAGCATAAACAGTATAAGTCATGAAATCAAGTGTAACAAACAGGATCTCGTATTCAAATGTTAGAGCCCTGGTGAAGGATATTGTCAGGTTAAGTGATAAGAAGCTCCACTGCACACACAAAGAGAGCAGAAAAGAAACCATGTCAGCTGGGGTAACTAAGTTAATAGCCTGTCCTGGCTGCTCTCAAGCTTATCACAGGAGGGCCACCGGACCATCTCCACAAGAACAGAGGAGCACAGAGGCAGGACGAAAGGCAAAGGAACCCAAACTACAGACTCCTGAGAAGGGGAATATTGTCCAGGCTCCTTGCAGGGCTTTTCCCGGGCCATCAGATCCATGCTTCAGGTGTGAAACCCACCAAGATGATGGGAGCAACCCTCTGAATCACCTTTTTGGACTGAGGGATGGTTATTGCCTGTAGGTGTGGGTCACAATATGGGATGCAGGGGAAGAGAATTTGGGGATTACACAAGACTTGTTATGACATGTATCCAGGAGGAAACAAAGGTGGAAAAAGGGAGGGATGTAGGTGATTTGGGGGAGGAACAATAGTGGGGAAATGAAGGGATAAGGGAATAAAAGCGTCCAGTCACATGTAAGCAGGAGCTGGTCGGTACAATCTGGACATGCCCTGCGCCTGATCACTGTAGTCTGTCCTGTCTTCTCATTAAGCTCTGCCTTCAGTTATTTTTCCAATAAGAGGCTCTTTACTCTGTGTGCATTTGTGTTTACGGGGGTCTGAGTACCAGCAACTAGAGTCAGCCCATGGGTCCGTACGGCCTGTGTGTCCATGGTGGCAGCAACTGGAGAGACTTGAGTGAGTGAAACCCAGTGCTGGGCAGCGGGGTGGGACCAGGGGTCAGAGCCATACGTGCCCATGATGCAGCACCTGGAGCGAGTGTGGGTGTGCAAGTGAGTGTGAGAGCACTAGCGAAGATCAAGCCAGACAAGCTGGTGAGCACGTTGGGTGAGCCAGGCTCCAGGCGTGTCTCTAAGGGCAAGACCATGGGGGCAGAGGTTGCTGTTGGGGATCAGGGGAATCCCAGCCCGCTACGGGTGTGGGTGCATGTGTTTGTACGTGTGCAGGTGTGGCAGGGTCAGACAGCCTGTATCAGCAAATGGAGTGAGGTTCGTATGGCCCCCAGGTGCCAGCCACTGGAGAGACTGGGATCTAGGTGCAGCTACTGGGCATACTGGATGCCTAAGCCTAGCTGCTGGAGGGATCTATATTGTACATGTATACAAACACACACACACACATATGTACTTTTTTTTTATATATATATACACACATATATTCCAGCTGAGCAGTGTGGAAGTGCACTGGTGAGACTCACTAATGGACCTCCATCCTGCTCAGCCAGAGAGGGCAGCAGGATGAGGCCACTGGTGCTGCCTGTGTTCGTATAATGCTCTGTAACTGCATCTGTGTTATCTGTGTGGCCAGCCGTGTGTATATCTGTATATATTGCATACAGAGCAAGCTGCCTATCAGTAATACATGCTCAGCCTTGCTACTGGAGAGACCAGCTATTGAATTGGACTAGGAGGAACTACAGACCTGCACAGGCAGCCCAGCAGATGTGGGAGGAGGAATCTCCTCCATTCCCAAAGCTTGCCAGCTCAGATAGTCTTAACAGATGTTAATCAAAGTCAGAGCTGCTTCTGCATATATTACTTCCGCAGTGGTAGCAGACTGCAAGATACAAATTAGAAAATCCCTACCCACAAATCGACATGAAAATTTCTGAAAGCGAGCTGAAGTGGAATCTGAGCTGTTATGCAGGCAATAAAGACTAAGCGGTCGGTTGGTTCATGCTGTTCCTCTGAACTTCACAAATTCTAGGGGGGAAATGCAGAACCCCTCTTTCCACTTACTGAGTATAGCTTGAGAAATCCCCATGACACTATTAATACAATTTACACTGAGAATTTTGCCACCAGTGTTCCAGCTCCCTTTCCCCTTCCCTCATTTGGTGCAGACCATCTGTGCATGACTGCCCATGACAAAAATGGGGGGGGGGGGGAAGAGATACAGAAGTGGCAGTGCTGAGAAGGAAGAGAAAATGTTAAAGTAAAAGTCACTGTAGAACATCATTACAGTGGTCTGCCAGCTGCATGGTAATGCCATGATATAGCTGATGACAGCGTAATTCAGAAAAACCTAGATAAAAAAGCAATCGGAGACTTCATTAAGCTAAACAGATATGCTAAAGAATTCTCTTTAGGTGCAACAGTAGGAGCACTGAAGTCCTTCATGTGCTGCAGAAAGAATGGACACAAGTCAGAGCAGCTGAATTTGGGGTAGTGCCCAGTCACTAGGTGTTTCATGCTCAGACACTGGGCTGTGGGCTGGATGGGGGGAGTCCCCAAGAGGCTGAAACTGGGTCCTGGGCTGTAGGCAGGGTAGGGAGAGCCCCAGGGGGGGCTGGGCAGGGATAGTCAGAGCTGGTTGTGGCCTCAGGGCCCTGGCACTGGAGTAATGTCATGACTACTATGGTAAGTAACGCATTGTGGACTAATTCATAAGTCATATAATTTATATGGATACAGAAATGAATGAAAACTATTTTTTACATCTCGAGAAATCTGCATTTCTTCCCCATTAATTCTTTTATAATGAATAATGCAACAGGAAAGAATCTAATTGTAGAATGCCTTTAATTTGGATAGATTTCATACATTTTTCCATCTTATTAACCCCAGTGCTCCTTTCTTGATGTGGGAGGATAATTTACACTCATTCCTTTGTTTAATTGTGCCACTTACACAACAGGTGCTCTCTGTGGTAGTTCATATCATGTGCAGATCAATGCTGTGGCACTCTCAAACAGTTCTGTATTTAAATTCTTAATAATGTATACTCCCTTCTTACATTAAAATGTAGAAAGTCTGCCTGCAAAGGTTGATAGGATTTGGTCATGCAATGTTGTCCTTCTTCCAGCTCATGAATAATCTTAGATAACATCTCAGGATGCACAAAAGGCTAGGACTATGCCTCAAATAATGAACCAGTGAACACTTTTGAAATCTCCAGTCCAGAAAGACAATAGCCCCTCAAACCCTTGCACCTTGTTTTCCACAGGGAGGAAGTCAAGGCAAGCCAGTTGGAAATGAACTTTGTCTTGGAGGACCAGAAATCTTAGGAATGCAGCATTCCCAGCCATTGATCAGAGTTACTGCAGCCTTTAACCCCAATCTTCCCTTTATCCACCTCTTTGTTGCAGCCCACACCAGTGCAAACAGTCATATTGGTTACTCTGTGACACTGATTCTTGGCATGAAGTCATTGTTTGACTTTTTTTGACAGTGTTTGTCGACAATGGTGATCACAATATTACAGGAGAAGGTACTAGCTAAGCTAAGGTATACTTGTCCTAACCAGAACTCTACTGTACATCAAGGAATCAATGATCCCCATCACAGCTGACCTGCATAGGGGCAGGCCTGTGCTGCATTGTACACATTAGTTAACTGCTGGATGGACTTCCCTGATTAACTAACAGGGAAGCCTGAATGCAGCTCCCTCTTGGCCCCTGGCCTTTATGCCACCTGCATATATCTTCTTATCTTGAAACTAAGCAGCATGTTTACATAAAATGTTCCTCTCCTTAACAGTAGAAATTATGAATAGAGCTGTTTACCAATAAGAAAAACCGATAAAACCTCTAAAGGAGACAGTGCTGACAAATCTCAGCACAGAAAGGACCTGCACAGCATGCCATGCGCTGACTACTAGGGTATTGTCCAATGCTGTAGAACTTGGGGTTCCTCCATTTGAAGGGATGTAAGATTATCTATTCTATCCCCTTTTTCCTCCTCCTGTTATGTCCAATAAATGGTATTTTAATCAATCTGACACAGCCTGAGTGCCTTTCTTACTAGAATCCATAACAAGCACTTGCATCTATGTACTTACATTAAGTATTTGCTGAATGTGCAAGTCCAGTACCAGTGCCAGAAGCTGCTACCAAGACTCAGTGGTGTGAGGGTAAAAGGTGGCTAGAAATGGATAGTAATGTCTCTGGTGTATATTTGCTGCAGAAATTGATAAGCATATAGGTTACCTTCATGGGCTGTGGTTATAGAAGTAGTCAAGGACTGCCGAATGCTGCAAACACTAATTTTGTATTTCTGTGGAGAAATTAATTTATGGAGGAAAGATCTGCTATGGAGGGGCTTCTCTTCCTCTCCCTGCCCCCTCCTGCATATTTTGCATTACAGTGTAGTGTTTCTCAGCTAAAATGAGACAAATTTTAAGACTACATCTATGCTAGTGAGCTAAAATGCCAGTGTGGCAATGCGGCCGGGTGGCCTGGAATGATTCACACCAATATTGTTCAATTCTCTTATCTTCCAAAAAAAGCTGGCCACATGCAAACTGTGTATTTGAAAGACCCTCTGACTCACATTAGTTCCTAAATTGTATCCAGAAATTGCTAAAGATTCTGCTACTTTGTCACAGGATCACAGAAGTGTTGAGGTTGGAGGTCATCTGGTCCAACCCCCCTGCTCAAGCAGCAACAACTAGAGCCAGTTGCCCAGGATCGTGTCCAGACGGTTTTTGAATATCTCCTAGGATGGAGACTCAACAACCCCTCTGGGCAACCTGTGCCAGTGCTTGGCCACCCTCACAGTACAAAAAAAGTGTTTCCTGATGTTCAGAGGGAACCTCCTGTGTTTCAGGTTGTGGCCATTGCCTCTGGTCCTGTCACTGGGCACCACTGAAAAGAGCCTGGCTCCGTCCTCTTTGTACCCTCCCTTCAGGTGTTTATATACATTAATAACATTCCCCCAAGCCTTCTCTCCTCCAGGCTAAAATGTCCCAGCTCTCAGCCTTTCCTCATAGGAGAGATGCCCCACTGCCTTAATCATCTTTGTGGCCCTTTGCTGGACTGTCTCCAGTATGTCCTTGTCTCTCTTGTACTGGGGAGCCCAGCATCAGACACAGTAGTGGTTAGGTGTGGCCTCACCAGTGCTGAGGAGAGGGGAAGGGTCACCTCCCTCAACCTGCTGGCCATACTTTGTCTAATGCAGCCCAAGATACCATTAGCCTTCTTTACAGCAAGGACATATTGCTGGCTCATGTTCAACTTGGTGTCCACCAGGATCCCCAGGGCCTTTTCTGCCAAGTTGTCTTCCAGCTGGGTTGTCCCCAGCACGCATCGGAGCGTGGGGTTGTTCCTCCCCAGGTGCAGGACTCCAGGACTCTGCTCTTCTCCTTGTTGACCTTCGTGAGGTTCCTGTCGGCCCCGTTCTTCAGCCTGTCAAGGTCCCTCTGGATGGCAGCACAGCCCTCCGGCGTGTCAGCCACTCCGCCCATTTTGGCATACACTCTGGCCCGTCATCCAAATCATTAATGAAGATGTTAAAGAGGATTGGACCCAGTATTGACTCCTGGGGTACACCGCTAGTCACTGGCCTCCAACCAGATATCGCCATTGATTGGCACCCTCTGGGCCTGGCCATTCAGCTAATTTTCAGCCCACCTCACTGTCTGCTCCTCCAGCCTGTACATCATTAGCTCCTCTGTGAGGATCGTATCAGAGACAGTGTCAAAGGCCTTACTGAAGTCCAGGTAGACAATATCCACTGCTCTTCCCTCATCTACCAAGCCAGTCATTTCATCACAGAAGGTAAACAGGTTGGTCAAGTATGACTCCTCTATGGTGAATTCATGCTGTCTACTCCTCACTTTCTCACCCTTCATGTCCTTATTATTTATTTATTCTGCCTAGATTTATTTACATGTGTCTATTAGTTATTTATTAGGGCCAAAGTACACCGATTTTAAAATTTAACAGGATAGCACTGATTTTATTCTTAGGTTTTTTGGTCACTGAGGCTACATGATTGTGCTGTTAGAAACAGTGGGCCAGGACCTCCTATATTATACCATATCCCTGCAGTACATAGAGGGGAATGAAGTGAACAGAGAGAAATGGCACCTGACCAAATATTCCAGGTACGAACAAGGGTTGAGACCTTTCTCCAAACAATCCTCCATATGATAACATAAAGGTTATCTTCACATTATCTTTGAGTGATTGTGTTTGCAACCAAGATGGAGCAGTACCATTTTTTTTTACCCTTTTTAACCTTGGAAAATAATCTTTTTCAAAGAAATGGTCGCCAAGATGTTTTATCAAAGTCAGTATGATAATGAAAGATTAAAATAAAAGTCATTTGGAGGCAGATCTGGTTGTGTGATTTTCTCTCCTTGCGCATGCCACTGATTTAAAAATCAATATGTCATAAGAAAAACCTAAGATTTTAGTAGCTACAGGTCACATGCTTTAACTTAACCTAAGATTTTTTTCAGAGCTTTGACTAGTTACTAACTGGTTCTGATGTTTCTTGTGGTTTTTTTCCTCTTTTCTCTATGAAGTTTCTTCTTTCTTTGCAGACTGATTTTTCAGAGTTGTACTGCCAAAGGGACATCAAATATTTCCAAGGAGAAGGCTAGAGAGCAGGATTGTAAAGTTGAAGAGATGCTAAGAAGAAAGAACCCTGCAAGGATTATTAACACTGTCCAAAGAACAGCTTTCTATAGTTGATTCAGGATGTAAATGGGATTTTGCCATATGATTTTATCAAATTCAGCCAAACATTCTTGAGCACAACACTTGTGCAAAATAATTTGAGGCAGGTTCACAAGTACAGATTTATTAGTGGGGGCAAGAGCTGATAGCATACAACAACTCTAATTGTGAAAGTTACTTTTGGGGAAGAATAAAAAAGGGGAAGTGAGAGAGGAAAAGGGGAAAAAAATGAGCAAGAGCAAGCACAAGGGAAAATGCAAACTCTCACCAGTGGCTGGCCTGGAAGAGCAGTGACAAAGTGCCAGGAGAGCATCCTCCTCTGAGGATCTAGTGCAAGAGGTGGTGAGAAGGAACATGAAAACAATGGTGGTTATGATTTCTTTGCCTTGCCTTTAGCCCTTAGTGCTATGTACTTTTTGTCATGACCCTCTCTAATTCCCTAGTATTTGTTCCTGTTCATGATGCTGTTAGCACAGGTTGGCACACACAAATCAGGTGCGAGCATTGCATATTGATTGTCTGTTAAGTTTCTGTGCACAGGTATTATAGGATAATGTTGGTCAAGCATTTAAAGGACTATTGTCTAATTTATTGTGCGCTGTTTGGTTTTCTCTATATTAGAGAAAACCGGATTAAAAAAAAAAAACAAATACCTAAAATCTGCAAAACAAGAGGAAAGAATAGTGGTGTGAAGAGGAGTGATTGTCACGGCAGTGGTAGCCACTTCCCATGAGAACCCACTGTAACAACACTATCGAGGTTGGCAGTTGCAAGCCCATGAGACCAACAGCATGGGAACAAAAGGAAAAATAAAACCACAGAAGCTCCAGTAAAGCACTTCTACAGCAGCATAGGTAAATGGTTACAGAGGTGCAAACAGCATGCCCTTAACATTACTAATGCTAAGGTACTAAGGCACTGTGCAACAGTACCTGCTATTCTATAATTATGTTCATGATTGTATTTTGTAGCAAAGAGATTTACTCTGTCTGTATTTACTCTGTCTTGTTAGATTTTCTTTTTTAAGATTAAAAACTCACACAGCTTTCTTTGTTAAAGCAATTGGTTTGCAAGTCCTACATAATAATAATATAGAAGTACAGAGGAATAGCAACTATTCATTTCAGTCAGGGAATTAATTAAAATTCAACTTCACATTCATAAAATCTATGGAATGGGTATCATCTGTATGTGCCCAGAATATTAAATATTACTCAGGCATAGCATTTCTAGTATTGACTTTAGTTTTCTTTTTAAATTAGCTGTGGATCAAATCAGTATATTAATCTAATGTGCTGAAATAAATAATATAAACATGACAGCTGTTGCATTACACTGAATATTAATGCCAGAATAATCACAGTAACCAAACATCTTGCTCAAAGGCTTTGAAAAATGAATTGCAAGGCAATTAATAAGGGCTAATTTGTTGTTAAGTCCGAAGAAGAATACTTTGAAATGCAATGTTTGTGCAGGCAACTGTTCACTTTAAGAAATTGATTGGGATTTTTCCTTCAAGTGTGTAATGAGAAAACATCACCATTTGCAGTTCAGTTGTTCGAAAAGTTAAAAGAGCAAACCAACAAGAGGCTACAGTTCTGAAACTGTTTTCTTTGTTTGGTTTACCAGAGCCATTATTAAGAACTGCTGTTTAGGTTTTCATTGCATCTCTGATGTTCAATGTGATGAGAAAGAAACTTAATTCAGTGGTGAATGCCAGGTTTTATTTTAAGTACCAATGCCAGTATACATTTTAAACTGATCTGATATTTCTTTGTGTACGAATTTAGGTGAGATGAATTGTTTTCTTAGCAGAATCGTAACACTCTGAATTTTCATTCCGTGTTATTCAGACTCTACGTATGCATCATAAGCTTTTAATCTGAAACATATGATGCGTATTTTTTGTTTGAAACAAACATCTGTTGCCTATTGTTCCTGTACGTTTGCATTCTGTTCAAATATGTCCTTTTTATCAATAAAAGTAGAAATACAGACCTCACAACCTTAACAGTTGTTTTCTGCGGCACGTGATAGTAAAATATTCTGTGAACTCTACAGAAACAGCTGCCTTTGATTTACTCCCACTTGGTGGGAGTTTCTTGGATGGCAGAGCGCACTGGGCTATGTCAGATGGCTGTCAACCACATTGAGGTTATGACTAAGGTCTGGGACAGGACTTACTGGCAGTGCACTACTCTCCCATTATGTATGGATGATGAATTAGATTTATGTGTTATTTTAACACATGTAACATTACATGTGCTACTTTAAGATACATAGAGGGTAGGTAGATTTTATCAAAAGGTGTGTTTAAAGCCGTTTTTTCCTTTCTTTTCTTTTACCCTCACCTCCTTATATTGTGAGTAAGTATGGGGAATAAGAAGCTTTGTAAAAGAAAATCACTATCATAAATCTTATTAACAGATGATAAAATCCATTCCTGGACAAAAGATGTGTACCACCATAAGAGATTGCCAAAGCTGAGGTTTGAGTACATCACAAGCCTGAAGCCTTGGCCATCAGGTCCAAGAAAACATGATAAATTCATCGTCTTAGATTTTAATGGAGAGAAAAAAGGATTGTAGTCTTCAAAACTGTGAATAAAAACTTGAAGACACTAAGCAGCAAAACCGATACAGGTCAAAAATGTTGTTCTCAGACAGCTAACTGCTCTGTTCTTTGTATCATATTAATGTCATGACCTGAAGGGTTACCCGGCCTGTGGATGTTTCAAGATTGTGACTGTGGGTTCGTTGGATTCTGTAATACACAAGAACACAGGAGCTGTTGTTCTCTGAATTTCTCTACTTTATTATAGATTACGAGAAATGCCACACAAATCACCACTAGCAAATATACTACCACAGAAATCACCACTAGCAAGTATAACTATGGTTAATAATAGTTATACTTATATAATAATAGTTATTATATAATAATAGTTATAGTTAAAATAATATATTTATTAAGGTATTGTATTTATTAAGGTATTTATTAAGGTATTTATATTTATTTATTAAGGTATTGTAAATTACTATCAGCAATCAATAATAGAAACACTCAATTTTATAGCATCAATCAATGTAACAGCAACATCTAAGTATGCATATACTATTACAGGTTACTACAAACTTATCACTAGTGAAGTAAGCTTATCAACAATATAACAGCAGATATACTTATGATAGATTACTTATATGGCTATATAATACCAGTATCAAGCAAATTAGACAGATTTCAGAATGGACCAAAGCACCTCAAGGAGCAGGACAAACCAGTCCCAGAGGGGGTGACCCAACTATCCCAGAAGTGGGAGAACAAACTGAACCAACCCCAGAAATGTGAGCCCAGAGGGGGACCAGTAGAGTCACAGACAGAGTCTCACTTCAAAGATGATGCACATCACAGACTTTGGAGTCAACCAGGAGTCCTCAGCAAGGGTCCAAGATCTCATAGAAAGTTTGTGCAGAGTTCAGCCTCTTTGGGAAAGGAAAAGTACATGCAGCATGGGAAGTTCTCAGAGAGAGAGGTTCCATTTTGGACAAAAATTAAGTCATTTTTATATCATAGACATATAAGAGGGCATAGGATACCACCACTTCAAGCAGCCAATATGTGTTGTTAATTTCACCTGGGGCAGCAAATAGATGATGATGTTTTCTCATCTTTCAGACCAGTTTTTGCTTTTCCAGACTGTTTTCCTGTTCTTGCCATTATGTGCTGGTTTGGGCTGGGAAAGAGTTACTTATCTTCATAGTAGCTGCTATGGGGCTATGTTTTGGATTTGTGCTGGAAACAGTGCTGATAACATGGGGATGTTTTCGTTCCTGCTGAGCAGTGCTCACACAGAGCCAAGGGCTTTTCTGCTTCTCCCCCCACCCCACCAGCGAGCAGGCTGGGGGGGCACAAGCAGTTGGGAGGGGACACAGCCGGGACAGCTGAGCCCAACTGACCCAAGGGATATCCCAGACCATAGGACGTCATGATCAGCAGATAAAGCTGGGGGAAAAGAAGGAAGGGGGGACGTTCGGAGTGATGGCGTTTGTCTTCCCAAGTCACCGTTAGGCGTGCTGGAGCCCTGCTTTCCTGGAGATGGCTGAACACCTGCCTGCCCATGGGAAGTGGGGAATGAATTCCTTGTTTTGCTTTGCTTGTGTGTGTGGCTTTTGCTTTCCCTATTAAACTGTCTTTATCTCAGCCCACGAGCTTTCTCACTTTTACCCTTCTGATTCTCTCCCCATCCCACTGTGGGGGAGTGAGTGAGAGGCTGCGTGGGGCTGAGCTGCCGGCTGGGGTTAAACCACGACAAATTAGAACAGCCCATGGTAGTTTCCAATTCTTACTTTCTCAGGATGTTTTCCCTGTTTTCCAGATTATTTTTCACCTTTTCAGATGTTAAGTTGCCATTACAGTTGTTTTTGCACTTCTCAATGGAATCTCAGGATGTCACTGGTTTCTAAGTACCCAGCTGTACTTCAAAGATGCCAGCTGTGCTTCTCAAGGATGCTTCTGGTTCACAAGCTTAGTTCCCAGACTAACAGTTCCCAGGCTGGCAGGCATTTTCTCTGGCAGTACCACAGCAGACATCTTCTGCTCAGTAATTTTCCCTTTCTAGCCCTTCTGGCTGCTAACTCCAAAGACCCTCGTCCCACCACCATTCTCTCTGGAACCTCTCTGTTCAGGCTCTGATTCTTACTGAAGCCCTTGTAGTGTAGCTGGTGACAGCAGAATAGGCTTGAACCATCTCATACAGTATTCTCCAAGCTACTGTGCTTTATAACTGTCTTCCAAAATGAAAGAGGCAATTTGCCAACCAACCACAAATAGAAGTGTTCCATTCCTGCAAAACACACCCTTTTTCTCAGTCCTCCTAACCTCACCTCCTTCCCACAGAAGGAATAATTAAGAAAGGGAAAGGTGGAGAAAAGACATCCTCTTCTTCCAGTTGTAAAAATGCTGGACTAAAGGAACAGCCCTTGGCAGCTTCTTTTCCAAAGACACATGATGGTGAACCTCAGAACAGTCTAGGCAATGTAGCTGAATTGCCCCAGTGCTGAGAAATACATGAAGGGCACACAACAGTGTGAGAATAATCATGTCAATGGGTGTGGACAGATTTGAAAAAATAAGTTTCTTTAATCCTGGAATGCAGGACTGATTCAGTCTCACATGGTTATAGCACTCTCTGATAAGGGGTTCAGGGGAAAACCATGGATGATTCTGTGAACTGGAATGACTCTTTTTTTTTTTTTTTTCTTTTCTCTTTTCCTTGCATAAAAGTAGGTCCATCACGCATGTTCTCATGAGAATCAATCATCCCTCATGGTGCTTCCTTATGTGAATATGAATTTCCCATCCATATGCCTCAGCTTTCTCCAGTTTGATTCTGAAAATAAAGTAAAAACTAAAACTCATGAAAAATGCATATCTTTTGCTTTTCTATAGGGTTATAACTACTTGTACTGATTTCACCTTTGAAAATCCATTATACAACCTTCACCTTCTACAAAGATGATTGTAAAGACCAGTGTTCTAGCATATTGTCTTTTTGGTAACTGACTGCTGTACTAAAAGCCTTCCTAAAATGCTTTGAGATTTTCAAAAAAAGGATGCTTTATAATGGGGAATCAGAAGTCAGTGTTCCATGTGTTTTAAAGCACTTCAGTAAGGCTTTGACTGGTGCCTAGAATCATGGTTAGTTTTTGATGTAATGCTGTGGCTTGTATTTCTCTATTTTTTGCAGATGCACTCACTAGTCTGTAGAAAAGTCTTTAATATTTATTATGTTTATAGCTAGTGTTGATATGATATGTGAAATAAAATTTTAACATTTGTGCTGTAAATTAATAGTATTTAAATTGTTTTAATGTTTTATAGCATAAGCATGGACTTATGTCCTAAAAATCCGTACTTTCCTGAGCAAGCGTTACTTCCAGGACTGTCTTGAGTATCATCTTACAGGCAATGAATAGACAAGTGAGACACTAAAAGAATAAAGCAAGTTCTGGTTCCTTATTTGCACTACTGAAAAAAGGGGGGAAAAAACCCACAAGTTTTTTATCTTGTACTGCATACTTAAGCAACTGAATACTGAACTTTGTGGCAGTGTAGTAATTTCTCTCATTCTTATATCTTCTTATTCAGTTTTATGTCAGTTTAGGTGTGCAAAACAATATTTGAGAAAAAAATGACAGTTTCACGTTGTCTGTCTCTTGAAAGAGTCCACGTATGTTTAGTAACATAGTTCAGCTATTCTTCAACTTTAGTCCCAGAACTTCTATCCATTCACACTCTTTTGGCATTTTCATCCAAAATATGGGCTTTTTTTGTTTTTAAAATTTTTAAAACAGATATTTTGCTCTTTTTCCATCTTTTGTCATTGAGAAGATCAACCTGATGGAGTGGGTACAGATCAAACTTGGTTTTAATAAACTTTATATAAGAACAGCAAAATTCCTTGTGAGCAGCCCAGATATATATCACTTAATGTTGTCTCATGTTCTATGGAAATTCTGCATCTTCTGGAAGGAAGAATGACAGGAGGCGGGGGAAGCCTAAGTTGAATGTAATTTTCTTTAAAGTCCATGGATTCGAGCCATTTGTATCAGGCATTGAATACCAATAGTGAGTAATGAAAATAAACTAAAAAAAATATTAAATAGAAGTAAAAGTAACCACAGGACAGAAAGGTTGAGGTTGGAAGGGACCTCTGGAGGTCATCTGGTCCAACTCCCCTGCTCAAGCAGGGCCATCAAGAAACAGTTGCCCAGGACCATGTCCTGATGGCTTTTGAATATCTCCTAGGATGGAGACTCCACAACCTCACTGGGCAACCTGTGCCAGTGCTTGGTCGCCCTCACAGTGACAAACTGTTTCCTGATGTTCAGAGGGAACCTCCTGTGGCTCAACGTGTGCCCATTGCCTCTGGTCCTGTCACTGGGCACCACTGAAAAGAGCCTGGCTCCATCTTCTTTACATCCTACCTTCAGATCCCACCTTCTTTACATCCTACCTAGCTTCTCCAGGCTTAACAGTACCAGATCTCTCAGCCTTTCCTCATAGGAGAGATGTCCCACTGCCTTAATCATCTTTGTGGCCCTTTGCTGGACTGTCTCCAGTATGTCCTTGTCTCTCTTGTACTGGGGAGCCCAGCATCAGACACAGTAGTGGTTAGGTGTGGCCTCACCAGTGCTGAGGAGAGGGGAAGGGTCACCTCCCTCAACCTGCTGGCCATACTTTGTCTAATGCAGCCCAAGATACCATTAGCCTTCTTTACAGCAAGGACATATTGCTGGCTCATGTTCAGCTTGGTGTCCACCAAGATCCCCAGGGCCTTTTCTGCCAAGTTGTCTTCCAGCTGGGTTGTCCCCAGCACGCATCGGAGCGTGGGGTTGTTCCTCCCCAGGTGCAGGACTCCAGGACTCTGCACTTCTCCTTGTTGACCTTCGTGAGGTTCCTGTCGGCCCCGTTCTTCAGCCTGTCAAGGTCCCTCTGGATGGCAGCACAGCCCTCTGGTGTGTCAGCCACTCCTCGTGGGTTTGCATCCTCTGCACACTTGCTGAGGGTACACTCTAAGCCATCATGCAGATCACTAATGAAGATATTAGATGGGACTGGACCCAGTACTGATCCTTTGAGTGTACCACTAGTCAGTGGTGTCCAACTAGACTTCACCGCTGATCACACCCTCTGGCCCAGGACAGGAAACATAAAACTCACAAAGACCATATGAGCTCCCAATGTGTGTTAAACATACGTTTGTTGATTGAAGAGTTTTCCATAGAAAATGTGGTATGAAGTCAGTTCATGAGCAATGCATACGTAAGGCATTTTTACAGGGCTGCTTTCTTATATACCGTTGTCTCATCACTTTCACTCCTCGGTCCTTGATAAGAGTTCGGGAAGATGTGTTGTGTATTAATTAGGAAGTTTGACCGTGAGTTTCTGTACAGTTTCTTTTGGAGCTCTCTGTTTTGCTTTTGCCTTCTTTTATGTCCAGGGTTGCTCCCCCATGTACACACTAAACCTTGTAAATTCATATTATGTGAACAGTGTTACTCTGCAATATACTTTTACACAGGAGAACTGGTAAGCAACAAATAATAAATTTGTGCCCAAACCATGGGGTGCTAATATGGCATCACTATCACTTTGAGTTCTTTATAGTTGAGGGTGACAGTGCTGGCATGCATCAGTTAAGCCTGGTGGACTTATATATAGTTAGGTGAATAAACCTGCGTAGCATAAAAACTACTCCTCTCTCAAGCCAGAGAATTCAATTGTCTTTTTCTATGAGCTAGCTCACCATATAGTAGCTGACTGACTATTCATGTCATCTATCTATACCATATATCTGGCTCAGCATGGCTGGGTTTAATTAGCATTATATCAGAAAATGTGTAATCAGCAAGTTTCATGCCCTCATCCCTGGCCGATTTGACATGCCACTTCAGTCAAAGCATGGCACAAAAATGCCTCTGGTGGAATTTCTCCAGGCGACAATTATGACTTCATTACAGTCTCCAGCTTTGTAGGCCTTCATGAAATCAGACTCACTTCATAGGCCTGTACAAAGGGAATAGTTCAGCCTATAGGAGTGTAAATTCCCTAGTTCTCAGATAAAAACTGTGTTTGAGAACAGATGTATCTTATTCATATTTGTTGATGAAAGCACATTTGAACATTTCAGCTATGAATTTTTCCTCCCACTGCTGATATGTCAGCACATTATCATATCAACCATGAATTTTCTAGAAACTGTGAACAACTGCTGGATCTATCCTTTTATTCTACTCAAACTCTGTTTGCAATGGTTGACTTTTGTTCAGCATTTCCTGCCTTTTGTAAGAAAATTTCAACAGCAGGCAATGTTTAAATTCTATCATTTTAACAACATACAACCCCCAGTACAGAGAAAACGCAGAAAAATCACAAGCCAAAATCAGTGGATAAGCCTCTGCAGAGGTAGCCAATGATGTTTGGAAGGACTTCTGAGGAAAGAAAAGGTACCTGGAAGTGAGGCAAACAGAAATAAAAGGAATGTGTGTGAAGTGAAGCCAGAGCTATGGGATGACAAGGGTGTGTGTTTGATGAATTTTGTCCCCCAAAAACATTCACAGCTGTTGGTACTTAAGACTCTCATTACAAGCCATGCCTTGTTTCTTTGGCACTTTAATCCTTCAGAACTCAAAGCAACAACTTAAGAACAACTGATTTCTTTTGTGTTTCATCGACTTCCTAGTGGTGACTACTTTGCTTAATTTTCCTAATTTGAGTGTTTATGACTGTATATTTCTTCAGCTAGTTTTTGTAGAACTTACTGAAAGGTATCTTATTGATCTCCTTCCATTGTATGGTCTTTACACATCGATATTAGAACATTTATAATTTCAATTATTTGTACCCATAAAGCTGTTACCTTGGAACATATAAATTGTACATGACATCTCATCTTTCAAGCTAGTAAATCAAATCCTTTCCTTCACAATTTCATTTGGAAAGAAAATGTAATCGGTAGTCCAATGAAATCTAGATGAGCTTGTTCCAAATTCAATCCAAACGAAAAAGAAAAAAAAACAAAAACCTGCTGCAAGAAATCACTTTATTAATCAGATTAATCTCAATTACTCCAGTAAACCAGTGGCTGTACTGAGCAAAATACTGTTGAAGCAATCATCAGGCAATTACTGAGTCTGAAATTGACAGTGCTCAGGTTTTATGGTGTCTTTTTTTTTTTTTTAAATGATTGCTGCTTAATATAAAACAGATTTTTTTTTTTTATCCTTTTGTGAGTGTGAAAATACAACACAGACACATGGATCTAAAACCAGTCTTGATTGTAAAACCTCACTGTTTTCCTTTGGTTATAGGGATTATTTTCTTTAAGTCTGTATAGGTGTTTGATGCCAGAAATATAAAATAAAATGGAAGGGAATACATGTGCATAGACAAATACACAAATACTTTGTACAGAGTGAAACTCAGATTTGGATGACCTTAAGATATTTTTTAAGTTTAAAGCTGGAAGCACAGCTTTCAGGTGAGCCACTTCCATTTAATTCAGTCTTGCCTTTATTTTTATTTTCTCTAAAATCAGTCCTACAGTGACATCCCAGTGCTATTTAATCTTTCTGCTATGCTGACACATGGAGGACCCCCTTCACCACTACATGAATTCACAAAAGCACCGTGTAACTGAATTCTTTCTCAAGACTGACTAGTGCAGCAGTGCCTAACAGAAACTAATCAAGAAAAACTTTTTAATATTTACTTTCATTTGATTGGGTTTTTACTCCATCTTGTTTTGTTGACTACATAATTTGCTGCTGGTTTATTTATAGAAGTAATCATTACATTATTCTTCATTTCTTCCAGTGTTTCTGTATTTCTTCTCCATTTTTTTTCTACAATTCCCTGTAAAAGTTACTCCTGAAAAAAAAAGAATTGTTTTTGAAAAAATATAGTATATTAAGTGTTAAAAACGTATTGCTTTGATGGGCAATGTTTCATTGGCTGAAACTGGTAACTGCAACAATAACTTCTAGAATTAAGCTACAAATGTAATAAACCATTAATTTAAATGTGCACGTACAAAACTTATTCTCTTTCTTCATAACTGTGGATAGATAAAATATACTATAATATTCTTTCTAGTATGATGAAGTACTAGACAAGTGTGTATGCTTGCTTAAGTTCTGAAGGATAAAAGTTAATTTACAAGATACAGAATGGGTTTTGCTAAGTTTTTGTTGGTTTTTTTCCCTGTACTTCAGAAAATAAAATTATCGAGAAACTTAGTTAAAATCATCAAGGTTAGCAAAGACCTATTCAAATTTATTGTGCTGATTTCTCTTGTTTTGATTAAACTGGTCTATACAATATTGCATAGCTTTCATCTCAACAGATCTAAGTGAATAAAATTTTTGGGTGAGAGTATAGATGAGCCATGGGTGGACAGCTAGGTAACCTGTTTAATAAGCTTTGGTAAAGCAAGAACAAGTCCTTTGAACCAAGTTTGTTTAGACTAGACCATTTCCCTTTGGATATTGTCATGTCTGTTGGCCTGCGTTTGGTCTTTTGGCAGCTCTGGGGCCTGCAAGATTGTTTTTATCTAGCCAACAATCTACCTCTAGAAAACAAAAGTCAGTGGTGAATATATGCCCTAAATAATCAAGAAACTTAATGAGCTTTTTAAGCTTTGACTTCTCAAATGCGAAAGTGAGAACACTATTTTAAAAGATTGACATATTAGGTGAGAGAAATGAATAAGGATTATTTTTCTATATTTTTATTTGATCAAAATTATTGTAATTAGAAGAATATATCTATCAACTGTACATATATGTAAATAGTCAGTATTGAAGGAATTATATTAGCAAGACAGGTAAATACACTCTAGTTTTGATTCTTCCAGGAATTCTGAAGGGGTGCCTGTTCTGGTTAAAACTGTCTGTTATAATGTTAATGGATTTGAAAAAGTACATCAATATTAGAGAAAAGGCATAGAAAAAATACAGTGCTTATGCAATAGGCCTAGTAGTTCATGTCAGATTATTGTTCAGAAATTTGACATTAACCTTTTACTTTTGATCATGTCATGAACTGCTGATCAATTAGAAAGCAAGCTGTGAAGGTACAATATGTCTTGAGAAAAATCAATAACTCTACTTTGTCCTATTTTAAAGATAAGATGAAAATTTGGAACAGTCAATGCACATTATTGTTACTAACCCCTAGCAGTGGGGAATCCAAAGGCATACTAAGTGTTTAAGTACAATAAAAGGTTGAACTCAGACCTCCTCACCTCCTTTTACAGAAAACCACTGCAAAATAAAAAGACCTTAGTATTGATAAAAAGTTTAACTTGTATATAATCATAAATGGATATATTCATAGCTACACCAGAGCCTACATACCTCACCCCTTAACCAAAATGAAAATTTAATGCACAGGGTATCCAGAGCTGTACGCTGCTGTGGAGGTCAGAATTTTGAAAACAGAATGATATTTTTAAGGTTTTCCACATTACTGGGTGTATTGGTTTTGTGTGGCAAGGTTTTGGTAGCGGGTGGGGTTACAGGGGTGGCTTCTGTAAGAAGCTGCTGGAAGCTTCCCCTGTGTTCGACAGAGCCCATACCAGCCGGCTCTAAGACAGACCCGCCGCCGGCCAAGGCCGAGCCAATCAGCGATAGTGGTAACGCCTCTGTGATAACATTTTTAAGAAGGAAAAAAGTTGGGACGGCGGTATTCAGCAGCCGGAGAGAGGAGTGAGAACATGTAAGAGAAACAACCCTGCGGACACCAAGGTCAGTGAAGAAGGAGGGGGAGGAGATGCTCCAGGCGCCGGAGCAGAGATTCCCCTGCAGCCCGTGGTGAAGACCATGGTGAGGCAGGCTGTCCCCCTGCAGTCCATGGAGGTCCACGGTGGAGCAGATATCCACCTGCAGCCTGTGGAGGACCCCACGCCGGAGCAGGTGGGTTCCCGAAGGAGGCTGTGACCCCGTGGGAACCCCGCGCTGGAGCAGGCTCCTGGCAGGACCTGCGGATCTGTGGAGAGAGGAGCCCACGGAGCAGGTTTTCTGGCAGGACTTGTGACCCCGTGGGGGGCTCACGCTGGAGCAGTCTGTGCCTGAAGGACTGCACACCGTGGAAAGGACCCATGCTGGAGCAGTTCGTGAAGAACTGCAGCCCGTGGGAAGGACCCATGCTGGAGCAGTTCGTGAAGAACTGCAGCCCGTGGGAAGGACCCACGTTGGAGAAGTTCGTGGAGGACTGTCTCCCGTGGGTGGGACCCCACGCTGGAGCAGGGGAAGAGTGTGATGAGTCCTCCCCCTGAGGAGGATGAAGCGGCAGAAAATAACGTGTGATGAACTGACCGTAAACCCCATCCCCGTCCCCCTGTGCCGCTGGGGGGGTGGTAGAGAATCCGGGAGTGAAGTTGTGCCCGGGAAGAAGGGAGGGGTGGAGGGAAGGTGTTCTGAGATTTGGTTTTATTTCTCATTACCCTACTCTGGTTGATTTGTAATAAATCAAGTTAATTTTTCCCCAAACTGAGTCTGTTTTGCCCGTGACGGTAATTGGTGAGTGATCTCTCCTATCCTTATCTCGACCCACAAGCTCTTTGTTATATTTTCTCTCCCCTGTCCAGTTGAGAAGGAGGGGGAGTGATAGAACAGCTCTGGTGGGCACCTGGCGTCCAGCCAGGGTTAACCCATCACACTGGGGAAATCAATCCATCAGCTATATAGTTTAATAGAAAGGAAGAAAATAATAATGATAATAATAACAATATGACAATAACAATAATAAAAGAATTGGAGCATAAAAAACAAGTGATGCACAATGCAATTGCTCACCACTCACTGACTGATGCCCAGTTAGTTCCCGAGCAGTGATCCATCCCGCCCTCCAGGTCAACTGTCCCCCAGTTTATATACTGGGCATGACATCACATGGTATGGAATACCCCTTTGGCCAGTTTGGGTCAGCTGTCCTGGCTGTGTCCCCTCCCAACTTCTTGTGCTCCTCCAGCCTTCTTGCTGGCTGGGCATCAGAAGCTGAAAAATCCTTGACTTTTAGTCTGAACACTACTTAGCAACAACTGAAAACATCAGTGTGTTATCAACATTCTTCTCATACTGAATCCAAAACATAACACCTTACCAGCTATTAGTAAAAGAAAATTAACTCTATCCCAGCTGAAACCAGGACACCAAAATATATCATCTAACTGACTGAGACAAGGTCAGGCAATATATGCATGTTACACTTAGAGTTAATTGACTTCTATGTTTAAATTTTTCAGTTATTCCATTGTAAAAAACACTGGCCTAAGAAACGCCATTGCCTGCAGCTGTTTTTTAATACTTGACAGACATAAGCATTACACATTTGTCTATGAAATTCCTTTTCACTTTTGCTAATAATATTCACTTTTTCTCTTTTCTCATTTCTTCAGGAAATTTTTAGAAAACTATGGAAAATTCCTCAGTGCATGGTCGTCCACCACCAAAACATCAGTAACAGAAAAGCAAGATAAGATAAATTCTTGACAGTGACTGAAGTTTTAAAGATGGAAAAAAACAATATGCCTGGATGAGTCAATCCATCCTCTCCTATTTGGACTTGTACTATGACCTTAAAGATTCATGCCTAACTTTGGGGAAATACTTGGGAAAGAACTTCCATATAAGATGGTGTGAAAACATAAATGTTTAGGCAAGGCTTAGTTCTCACAGGCTCATGGACCAGATCTGAAACCCAAAGGCCCATCATAATTTAAAGACTATGCCTGTAATGCATATAGCCATCCTGTACATACATATCAGAGTTTACACTGAAAAAAGATAGTGATGATGAATTTAGCTGAGAAAGTCTGATGTAGCAACTTAATCCAATTCCATGGATCCTGGATAGTATCACATTCTACTTAAGACATCTTTCTGAAAATAATGAAGTCAACTACCTGCCAGCACCTTCTGGACTTTTTTTCTTCTAGGTATTCAACAATTATTGTTTCTAAAAGAAAAATAAAAACTTTCAGGCGTAATTTGCCAGCCAAATATTGTCTGACATGCATTTGTTCATTAAAATCCTGCTAAAAAGTAGTTTTATAAATTCTATAGTCCATTCATTAAAGCAAGCAGTAGCTCCCCCACTGTTAAAATTATGATATAGAGGGACTAGAATATCTAAAACTCCAACTGTATTACCACCCATTCCTTGAAAGTAGGTCAGTCCTAGGGAGATGACTTTTGGCCTGATCTTCTAACTCTTTTTCTTATATGTTGCCCCTCTGAAGTTAAGTAGAAACATGAGGCTTGAGTCTTTTCTGACTAGCGGTAAAGCTATTTCATCTCTGTTATCTGTAAAACAGGGCTGAAACAACAACCCTATCTGGAGGACAACATCTTTGACATTACTTCTACAGAGAGTATCATACTTAGATTGTCTAAATATAAAGGATGACAACAGAGAAATTTAACTTACTGTACAGATATACCTTTTTTTTTTATGTTAAAGCCTCTGGGGATGTTTTCTTCTCTGAATATGTATTAGTTTTTATCTGATCGTACAACTAAATATTCTTCAAAGTATTACTGAAATGTTGCTATGACCTTCACAGTCAATTTTCCTGGATTGTATCCTTTACAAGAGCATGAATGTGCTGGCATTTAAAAGAGAGCTATAAAAGCCTATGCATGTCAAGACAACTAAATGGAGTGCAATTCTATATATATGCTCAGAGAGGAGAAAATAAAAATAAAAAAAAGGGAAGCTGGGAAGAACCCAGACAGGATAATGGAAGATAATATTGGATTTCTGCAAGGAATTAAACTGTTCAAATTCACTGATACAGTCAGTGAATTTATCTAGTTACTGATATATTACCATGATATCTTACACTTTGTAGATCCTCTCAAGATTATAATCATGTCATAGCTTGTTGATTATGTACCTCACTGAATATTAGTTAAGAAGAATGGGGATCATTCAGAGTGGAAAAATAAAATAAAAACCTATCTATTGACATGGACCATAAATACTGCTTCCATGAATTCAGCAGGAGCTGTTGTCATGGCCAAATTCTTATATAAAAGCTTCAAGTTGTTTATTTCAAAGGATTCTGACAGACAATTAAAAAGATGCTGAGTGAGTGGCAATGAACTCATAGGAAATAAGGTGCCTAAATCCAACACTGTAATTGACAGGTCCAACACCACAAATGTCTTTTGATATAAAATACAAGATTTATGGCCTTCCTGGTGCTCATAGGAGCCAAATTGGTAAATAGTTAAATAGTGACAGTAATTGACTAGAAACACCAAAAAAGGGCAAGTCTGAAGACGAATCTAATCGAATCAAATCAAACTGAATTAAATAAAATAGAATATTTCAGTTGGAAGGGACCTACAATGATCATCCAGTCCAACTGCCTGACCAATTTGAGGCTGACGAAAAATTAAAGCATCTTGCTAAGGGCATTGTCCAAATGCCTCTTACTCCCAGTGCACTCCTTGTATTAATCGAGGCTGCTTTATAGCCAAAAATGTAATATTTCTGAATACAGAAGAGAACCTGACAGTAGCATAATGAGAAAGCACAGCTAGAAAGTGAGAGCCATACGCTATGCCTACATTAGTAAATTAAACGTGCTCAGGGCTGTTCTCTGGCATTGAGATCAGCTGGCACCATTCTTGAACCCTTATATGCTCTAAAGCTCGATGGCTGACTGCTAACGGCCTATAGGAATTGTGTCTAACCTATGCTATTTGTGAACTGTCTTCAGGAAATGTTTTATTCAGTCTTACTTAAAATATGCTGTGCACCTTTGGGTAGGGCACCACTCTCCACAGTAGAAAGAACTGTGGATTAAACTCTCGGATGATGATAGGGATGCTGTAGTTGTCAGCCTGAGAACTAGGTGGTGCAACAGCTCCCCAAAGCTGCAGCCAGAAATGGGGCCCAGAAAGTGGATACAATAGAACTTTGTTTTACTTCACTTTAGGAAAAAATATGTAGTTGGAATAGTTCTAAAGAATGGCAGTGAAGAAGGGAAGATCTATAGCAGTTATTTGCAAAAACTATTTTAAAGTCTGTTTTAAAGACTAAGGTCCAGCCTGTTTTAAAGACTAAGGTAAAAGGTATTACACAGGTGAGAAGAATTAAAATTCTGGTAAGAGCAAAAGATAAAATTAGACCAGAGCTTTTCTAAGTCTTTTTTATATTTATATTTTCATTTGTCACAAAGTAATTCCTTACATTTCTGTTGCTTGTAGACTTCTCTAAAACCTGTGATTATGGAGAACAGCTCTCAATAATGTTGTGCATTTTCTATGTGCATTTCACACAGGAAAACAGTTTTCTTTCTTTAATCATTTTTTCTTTCATCCTAAAATAGAAGGTAAGAACAAAAGCTAGGGAACAGGAACAACTGAAGCCTTGCTTGTCAAAGAGTCAAAAACAGGAAACAAAAAGGAAAGAGACAGGTCTTTGTAGCAACTATGAATAAAGATATTAAAGAAAAAGTGGTCAATATAAAATGACAGCATTGATGAATCCCCTATTTGAAAATACAAGGAAATAGAACTTTTTAATGGCAGTACTCTGATCTATGACTTTAAAACATTGCTGACATATATTTTGCTTTTCCTACTAACAGGAAAGGAATGGAGTGGAAAAAGAAAATAAATGTGATATAAAATGCACAGCGGTTAATCATTCTAATTAACCTATGTGCCATACTCCGTGTAAAGACATGAAAATCTGTCTTAATATTTGTATCCATTTAATATGTGTTGGCTACAACAGATTCTCAAATTCAACAAACTCAGCAAGAAGAGAAAAATTACACTCACAAATCAAGGACCTTTGTTTTAGAAACACAAACTGTGCATAGTCCTGAGCTGACTTTGGCCAGAGTGGAAAACATGAAATCTTGCCTGAAACTACAGCTTTTGAATATTTCTCTCACATATGTTCTTTAAAACTGGAGTCCAAAAGATTTCAGATTGCAAAGATCATGTAAATCTTGTTTTCTATAGGAAGCAAAATTTATAAATCACATGAGAAAGGCCAAAATATTTTCAGTGCAATGTTGTACAAAATCTCTGAAATTGGTTTGGTTTTCAGAAAATAAAATTGCAGCTCTTTGCCTGTTCTCTGATCACCAAGACTGTTCAATACAGTTACATAAACAAAGAGACCAAAATTTAAAGACCAAATGGTAAATACTACCTACCCTTATTTCAGCCATCTTCTATACGGAGTGAAATAATAATATTGGTTGACCAACCTGCAGAACAATTGAGACATAATTATACCTGTAAATACTTTTACCATTGAGTGATATTAACTTTCAATCCAGAGGCAATACTTTTTCTTTATGTAGCAAACTCAAATTAAAAAAATACTTCTCATATACTTTTGTAGTCAGAAATCTTTATATTTCTCTTAAAAATAGCTCACATATTTAAAATTCTTTGTCTAATATGAAAATCTCCTGTTGACACAATCCAAATTATATGTTTTGACTAGTCTAGTCATCTGCATTTCTTCCATGATCCTAATACAAATTTTTGTTGTATTTTAATATCCAAACACTTCCTTCAAACAAATGTTTCTTCTTCAAAACTAGCAGATTTTGATTAAATGAATGGATTTCTCTTAATTCTCCACAGTTTTATAGCTTCCAAATTGACAACGGGCAATCGTCTGGCAAATTCTCCCCAAAAATGGTTGTTGCAGGAGTTTGTTACCTATGTTCAGCTTCAAAGGTCCTAATGAGTTAGAGAAATAAGACCAGCTTAAAATTTGAAATACAATAAATATGCCCAGGCTCATAATAAGTAAAGGCCAAAAAGAATATGTACACACTGATATAATAATAAAATAGATTTATCTGGTATATTTACACTGTGAACATAGAAGGTGTTTACTGGCTTAAAGCCATTTTAAGGTAGTAGAAATATTCACACACACATAGTCAGTTCACTTGAAGGGCATCCGCACTCCCCAGAAGTACCTCCTCCCCCAGATTAGGTCAACAGGTTATGGTAATTCCTAACATCTCACATACTGGGATTAAATTTTAAATCTAAGGATTCCGTGATACGATGATGATAGAAGTTACACTGAAATCCACATCAGGTCCACTTAGTTAATTCATGTCTTTTTCCATATTCTTTGCTTGAAAGAAATAATATTAGAAAATAATATCTATCCAATTTGTGATCCCATGATTGTGACCTTCAGACAAATATATTAATAATTATATATATTTTATATATATATATAAATTACCCTAAAGGTCTTTTCCAACCTAAATGATTCTATGATTCTATGAATAATGTGCTGCCTATATTGATTTCACTTGAACACTTGGATTTCACCTGAATAAAATAATTAATTCCAACAGATACGTTTGAGTGGGTTAAGAATTTGCTTTTTGTAAAAAGACTACAGGACATTTCCACTGTTTTCTTTTTAATGACTTGATCTTTATGGTTTAAAAGAGTCCCACGCTTCTTATTTAACTCACCAGACTTTGAACTCTCTCTTCATTTTTTAATATGGATAGTCTTTTTTAATTTTAGAGAACAATACCCAAACCATTTCAGTGAAACACACTAGACCCTATAAACTACAAAAAAGCTTTGAAAACAGGGGGGAAAGATCAAAGATGATCTAAGTATTCTAGGGTACATTAAGACATATTTCCAGTTGTTCAGCTATGAAAGGGTAGAGTTTCACAGACCTTTCCATAAGGCAAATCTGAGAAGTCAACAGAGTAATTTTGGTCCAGCTGAGGAGGACAACACGCAGACTCTTCTAATGTCAGAAATTATATACTACACCCCTAACTTTTTGCCATAGATTTGAAGGACATTTAAGGTAGAAATGCTCTTCAGTTTCTCAATCTCTTTTTTAAAGGTAATATTTAAGTAATTACTTTCTCAGGCCCTTTTCTCAAACCATCTAGAGCCACCTCAAGATACTTTACCACTGCCTAGGTAGCCTGACATCCCTCCCGCTTCAGGAGATGTGCTGTCCAGAAATTACCTTTTCCAAACTTGCCAAATCTCTCAAGTTCAGGAAAAAAGGCAAAATACCACCAACTTCTTTCCAAAGAGTAAAGTAACATTTTAACTAGTGTCTAGAGCCAGAAAACTTCTCACATACATAATATTCAGGTGCTAGTAACATGTTTCTGTATAGCTTCATAGCCACAGAGACTAACTAACTACAGTGACTATGATTTATTGAATTTCAGAATCCAGTGATCAATTTTCCATTTGCAGCTAATTCAGCTGAAATGATCTCTATTTTGACCTCCATCTGACTCAGCCAGGTGCAAAGAATAGAGGCAAACACTTGTTAATTTTCTGCTGCTGGATGCTTAACTCACTCTTGATATTGGAGCTGCTGAAATCATTGCAAATACAGAAGGAGAAGCAGCAAATTTGTCCGGACGCAAGACCTTATCTTACACTACTAATACAAATTTATTCCATAGAATTATTTATATCAATTGTTTAGAAAACCCCACAGATGACACACCATATATGACAGAAAAATTTGCCTTAGCAAATTTTCAATACTCTTTAGAACGTTTAAAATATGTCCTCTTACAGTGTGTAGATGATAGCACATCTAGCACATTTTTAGGCTGACATGAGGGTGTTCTGGCTGCATCTTAAGCAAACAGAAATGCAGATGCAGTCTGCTTTCAATCTAAGTCCACCTTGAACCTCAGGAGTCTGACTTGAAAAATGTCACACCTGAGCTAGTGGTGATGAATCTACATTTATGTATCCCAAGTCAGTGCTTTGAAGTCTGAGTTACAGTTGTTTCTAAAGAGGACTCGATTCTACTCACAAAGCTCTGTATATAAATATATGCTCTCTATATAAATATATATTGTCTCACGTGTCTTCTCTCCTTGTTTCTTGTCATAAGCTAAGTGACCAGAAGGATAATTTTCTAAATCTCACATAAAACAAGGATTAAAAATACAGGATTCTTACACTCAAGTCTTAAGCAAAGAGTTCAAATAGTTTCAAACGCTCTAGACAAATTTAGCAAATACAAATCCAAGTTTTGGTAATTTAAAAAAAACAAGTGTGCTCCTTAAGTTATCTTTTTTTTTTTTTTTTTAATCTGATGAAGTAATACAAAAGAGATAAAAAATGAAGCAGCATTAAGAACCAAAACAGTTACCAGTCTAGATTAACAGAAGTTGTTCTGCAGAGGAACAAAACTTGATAGTCTGTTCAAAATAGGGAATACCTTTCAAAATGTAATATTATTATTTAATATACCTGATGAATGGTTGGACGCTCATATGTGGAGAAAACATGAATCACTTAATCAGAAAATACAATGAAATATCATGTATAATTCAGCCAGATTGGAATGCAGGGATATATACAAAATGATCAGAGAAAAATGTTAATACTGTTATCAAATGGAAAATAATGGGCAGCCAATAGTATTAAGACAACTACCAACGGTCAAGTAATAGAGCCATTAACAATTGTAGAAGACAGCTAAAGGCTGATTTTCAGAAATACTGTATGTTCATTAGCACAGAGTGGCATATGACTTCTAACGGTGTGGTGGTGCAGACCCCCTGGGCCACGTTGCCATGTCAGGAACAGCCAACATTTTGTTTTGGCTACAAGTGCAGTGAGTTGGGACAACCTGGTACTTTCTTATCCTGGCAACGGTACAGTGAGTCAGGACAATTAGGCACTCCCTAATCATCCCTGAAACTCCTGTTGCCTGGAACCATATCTGAAACTCCCACTGCCTGGATCATGGCCTGCCCTGGAGGGTGCCAGGATTACCTGACAAGAATTATGGCCAGAGTGGAAATATACTGACCATAGTCAATCATCTTGCAATCCTATAAATAGCCATCCTAAGTGAGACCCTCTGAGCTCTCCGGGATCACAGCAGGCTGTGACCCAGTACCTCCCCCCGCGTTGGGACACCTCTCAGGGTAGATTTAGCAAGGATTTTAAGTAGTAGATGTCACGAGGATTTCAAAGAGTAGATTCACGAGGCTTTCCAAGATCGTCTGCTGATAGATGCCGATAAAGAAGAAGGGGTCAAAGATCATCTGTTGACAAACGCTGACAAAGGAGAATAGTGAGTAATTCACTACAGTTAGATTTTGCAAGGTTTTAAAGATCATTTGGTACTAATAATTTACTACAGTTGGCCAAGAGAAAATAAATCTTAATTATAGGTTAACCTCTATATCTGTGTGTGTGTGTTTGTGTGAGTGTGCAATTTGATTTAGGAAACTTTGTAGTGCTGACAGCAAACTTTATTAAATCACTCTGATAATTGGCTGATGATTAAGTATTGTTAAAAATCATATAACCTAATCTTGTGAATTACCATAATAGAGTTAATAACTCTTAAATTGCAGCTAACTCAAAGTTGTGTAGGATCCATAATCACCCATTCCCCGATAAATTGGCATAGTAATATAATGGGAGATTTTCCTTACCCTTTGTATCTCTTCTATTAGGCATAAACCATTGTCCAAGTCCAAAACAAAGTTTGGATCCAGCTGCACCCAGGCTCTTCTCTGAGATGGAGTTTAGAAAGCAAGGGGGTCCATTCTGAACCTTGTGACTCAACGGGAGGTTTTCCTTACCCTTGTATTAATTCCATTAGACATAAACCTTTGAACAAGTCTGGGACTAAGATTGGATGTAGCCGTACCTAAGCTCCATCAGGAGTTTAGAAAGCAAGGGGGTTCACTCTGAACCTCGTGACTCAACAGGAGGGTCTCCCTTACCCTTTTGCATCTTCGGTGTCTGTGTGAACCATTCTAACTCAATTCTAATTCAATTGTCCTTTGTATGTTTCTCCCATGTAGTAAGTAATACAGTGAACCTTGCCATTGAACTTTGTTAAGTCGCTTTTACAAATTCACATTAAAAAAATCACTTTTGCTAATATCTTTGATGGTGATTCTTTAAGTGATCTAAATCATTCATTCACAACAAATGGCTAAAATTCGGTGAGTTTTTGTAACAAGCCAGTAAATCATAAAATAAACAAGGAGTAGGAAAATTTTTAAAATGCTGAAACAGGAGGAAAGGAAAAATCCTATGCTGTTTATGCTTAGCAGGATTTTGAACACTGCATGTTTGTAGCTTTGTTTAGGTTTCTATGTGTATGTGGAGGCTGTGATACTCTTCAATCAAACATAGATTTATGTTTTAGCTATATAAATAATATGAGTTTAAATATGTATAAACATCAGAAAGAGGAATCCAGAATTTTATTACTCTTTAATACATTTGTGCACTTCTTTCTTCCCCAGACTTCCTCAACTGACCTCCTATTGAGGAAAGAAGAAGTAGCATACATTTCTGGATATATGCCACCTTATGTGGAAAGAAGCATCCTCTGGCTATCTATGGCAGATTTTGATCCCCAATATTGATCATTTGATCCAAACCTCCGTTACTGACCTTTTGCACAGAATTTCTGTCTACAAGCAGAGTGCTGTGCACAGCCTATCACTATTTGAAGGCTGCTTCTCAAATCTTGTATAATTTTTCATTTCCATCCCAAGAGCTTGTGTTGCTTGCAGACTGAGGATTTCTCAGATTATTGCATCTGAGTGTCCCACAGAGCAAAAGAAGGATGCCTAGGAAGTAATAGAGAGCTACTAAGATGTGAATAAGATTGCTCTGTCTTGGTGAACCAGTGTTTTTATGAATACTGCCTGCTACACAGACTTTACACTCTGGTGTCAGACATGCTGGGTGGTGTACTTCACCTGTGAAGGTTGGCTGCTACAGTATGTTTCCCTCTGAAATGTGAAAGATTGATGAGGTATGAAAATTTTATTTTTCCATCAAGTGAAAGCTGTGCCATCACCCTTCATGGATGAAACAGTCAATGATGCCTTTTCTTTCAGGTAATATGAAAGTGTTTAATTTTTCAGTGTATGCTTTTAGAGAGGGAAAATAATGTTGGCAGTGGTGATGATTATTAAACTCATCCTCAGAATCCCATCCTGTTACATAAGTAATGCATCTACTCTCTTTTGTTTCAGTACATCTCTATTTTCTTACTATACAAGATGGAGATTTTTGGTGCATATTGGGTTATAGACTTAAGAATGAAATTATAAAATGCTATAATAAACCACTACTCTCTTATTTGATGTATTAGGATATCATTAGCCACACTACTGAAGTCCAGACCATTTTTTGCTAGTCTTAAAGGGTAACTACCACAACACTGATCGTGTTCTCATGGCTCAGTCTTTTTTTAATTAGCCTTCTCACTCTGCTCTCAATGCTTTCCCACATTTCTATCATCTCTTGAGCAGAGCAGCAACCTTCTGTTTAACTCGAATTTCACATTGCTCAAAAACCTACCAAGTTTCTAGTTTCTTTCTATGTTTTATAGTTTCTTCTTTTCTCTTCTTCCTCCAAAGCAATTCTAAGCACATCTTTAAAATTAATTAATGTCAGAGGCTAAACAATTTAATTTAATTGTTCATCCATTCACTGAAGTGGATATGACTCCTTGCCAATAAGACTTGAATGCATTGATGCTATATTTAGTCCATTGGCCTTTAAAGAAATCCCCTAATGCACTGTATTTCTTAAAACTGCAATCTTGCTTCTCAATTTTTAAAATACTCATTGCATTATAACTAGTCTTAGGAACCCAAGAAACCATTAGACAAAAGGACGTACATATTCCACTCCGTATTTCTGAGTGTAGGCTTCTCTGTTCAGCTACCCTCCTTCTTTATTCAAAAGAAAAGGCAAACAGAAAATATTTCAGAGTCTCACATTATCCTAATTCAAGGGTAAAGCTCCATGCAGTTCCATGCAATGTTTTCATTCATAGAAAGGTTTTGCAATGCATAGAAATTGTAGTAGAAGCGATATAATTAGTGTGTAGGCAAGTTTGACAAGTACTGATTGTCTAAACCTGAGGCTTTTACCAGTGGAACTGAAAACGTGCAAGTTATTGATCAAATTCGGCACCTATAACACACCATTTTAAAAACCAGGTCGAGGAGCTCTGTTTGGGCCAATAACCTCTGTTCTAGAGAAACTTGATTAAGTTTTCTGTGCTGATGGAGAGCTATTACTTAGGGTTCTTCAGTAAACTTGCTCACAGATAGCATACCTTTCTCTTCATCATGCTCCATTGGGCAGTGTAAGAATGTCAACAGCTGGCATGGACTGGGCTAGCAAACTGTCGGGAAACACACTGCTCTGTATGCACTATTAGAATCTGCTTTCCATTTTTTCTGTTGTCTTTATATGCACTCAAGTAAACCAAAAGCCCCTCTTTTACACAAAATTGATTTTCCTCCCAAGTTACTTTCTGCAGATGTTCTAGGCTTCTTTCTATAGCAGATGCAGTATCTCAAAAACATGCTTTAAATATATATATCTGTATTTGGGGTAGGAAGGGGAGAGAGAAGGAGAGACAGTGAGATAGACAGCAAGATAGAGGCAGAGACAGAGAGCTGATAACACAAAGAGAAGCATCTAGTATTTCTCTGCTACTTTTGCCAAGACATAACTCCCTTTGAAGGAACAACAGTGAGGTAATGCATAACAACAACTCCGATGAGTTAAGGAGTTGTCCTCTGATCTTCAGATCACTTCTACTCACAGTTTGTTACTGTTATATCTCAGGAAAACACTACCACACCTCTTCAAAACTTCCTGTTCAACAGCTTATAGTGACTATTATAGAACATACTACCTTTTGGAGTGCAAAGAAAAAAGCCCTGTCGAACAAAATTTAAAAATGTAAAACCTGTACAAAATTATTCTTTATTTGTGACCATCCTAGGAGTGAGTTTAAAAACATAGGCCTTTGCTAAAGTCACAAAAATACAAAAGTGGAAAAGGTCAACAGATTCAAACTTGAAACTCTAAACTAAAAACAGAAAACAAACCTGCCTTTCCGCAGGACTGCCTTATAGTTCCATCAAAGCATATTAAATACTTAACAGGGCATAATGATACCCCATGCACTGAGTAAATGCTGGCTCATCTGCTTTTCTGCCTGTTACTTTTACAAGTTGATTTATTGAGCTAAGTAATAACTTTGCTTCCTATGACCAGTGTAACCACAAATTGCCAATATGTTTGGACATTTGTTGTTTATACTAGAGAGCAGACCAATGCAATGTACACTGTCTGTGTCTTGCTAAACTACAGCTTTTTCAAGATTCTTCTTTGTTTTTGAAGAATAAATCTTTCCTTAGTGCCACAGCAGATCTTCCCATAAAATGAGTTAATAGAGCAATACACAAGATTTTGTTGGTCTCCAGTGGATACCTGCAAGGCAGAACTGCAGTGGAAGATACTAATAAGTTGTGGGGTTTTTTTCCATGACTATAACTTATTTTCCTAGAAAATAACATATGAAAACGGGAGCTTCCCCTCAAGCATAGTCTGCTGTCTGCAAAAACACCTCACCATTCATTTGGCTAAAGAAGAATTGACCCCAAATTTACTATCTCTGTACCCTCTAAGCAATTCAGAGAGTAGAGATCAAAAAAAGACATCCATGGACCTACAAGTGAGAACAGCTCAATGGAAACACAGAAATCTTGTGAAACAAGAGACCTCCGTACCTTTAGATTGCAGCAAAGAGTAAGGTCTGTTCTTTTGACAAGAGCAGTGCTGTACATCATGTAAGCTCCAGGAAAATGCAAAAGTCAACTGCTATTTTCCTACAGCTGATAATAGCAAGGAATTGTGAGACTCGCCTAATGGAATGCGTTTCTGTGAGGTTGGAAGGAACCAGCTTGAAAAAGGAAGACAACTGTAGCAAAAAGACAATGATCAGTGGTGAACAAGCATCTGGCTTTGTTCTTACACCAAATAATACTCTGATTGTTCTTAAATACATACATTTCAGCCTCAGGAATTCTGGCTATTAAGCAAACTCTCCGACACCAAGACCTAGAAATGTTCTTTCTATTACCTCCTCCCAGTGAAACTACATGGGATCAATGGCCAGTTATTCCTTACTCTGTCCATCTCCAGTCTACAGTGATGGTAATTTCATTTTGCTTTTGCTGATATTAGAAACTTTCTTTCAATTAATTAGTAATATATATTCAGTTGTAGAAAAAGGGTGTTTTGATTAAACAGGCAGAATTTACTTACAGATTCTCAATTGAAGAAAGAAGAAAAAGGTACACAATGGGGAATTAAAAATACTCGATCTTACAAAGGCACATGTATACTGAGCTCCTTCATGAAGACTTAGCATTTCCCCAAGTCTTTCTCTCTTTTAAAATAGTAAAAGTACACTTATATATGCATATGCATTCCTTCACAAAAAGTAGAAAAACAGATCACAGATTTTTTCTAGGGAACTTCTAAGTCTAAACTACAGGATAAAAGAAAACAAAAAGAATTATGTGGACCTGGCTAGGCAAGAGGTACAACAACGAAGTCATCAATCATGGACTGATCAAATGCAGATGCTCCCAAAGTATTATTATAAACATTTAGCAGTAAAGTGAATGATAACTATACCGACCTTTCTGGATGGATTTGAAATCAGATACATTCTTTAATGTGCTTACATACTTATATATGCCAGTGCATTTGTATTTCAGTTAATTACATACATGCATACACATGTATCTCCAGGACAAAAATTACAGCTATTTTATCTTTCATCTTGTTTAATTTGAAACAGTGCACCTTAGAAAAGGAGCTGATTCTCTTCTTTAGCATGTACATTTGAATGATGCCACATGCAAAAGTTTTAGCAATATCTATACCCAAGTTATATTTCAAAAACATACCTCATTTTGCTGTAATATTTTTTGTTAGGATATCTGCAAGCACTTTAGAAGATAAGTCCAACACCTTCTTCTCTAGGTTAAAAGAAGAAAAAAAAAAAAAAAAAGACATTTCTAGAAATAGAATCCAAATTTCTGAGTCCTAAAATAGCATTAATTCACTAATCCCCAGTGTGTTCCTAAAGGTACACACCACCACAGGAAGCTTGAACCTCAGATCCCAGATCAATGCACTCTATGCAAAACTTCCAAAGAATTGATATAGGAATAGGCAAAAACAGAGAGCATAGAGGACAACATCAAAATGAAAAGTGAATAGTGGTTTCCCCAGGTAGTGAGATGAAACTAGAAATGTAAACTAGAAAGTAGTAGATTTATAGGGTCAGATTTTATTTGAGGGAGACAAATCGTGAGGAAAAAATCCTTTTATTTTGTGTTCTTGGAGAATCCCTGGTCTTCCAGGTGGCTGTTGTGGGCCTTTTGCTTTTAATTTAACATGATACATTGCAGCTTATTGTAATCTGGACAAAATTTAACAATACAGGCTGTAATTTTCTATTTCATGACATTTGATGGCATCCAAGCAGTGAAGAGGAAAGCACAGACTGTAGTTTGAATTCACCCATACTGGTAACAAAGGGTGATAATCTAATTTAGCATCTTTTGTATATGCACTCAGATTCAGCCTTTAATTACCTTGTGACATGGTATTTTTACACAGATTGTGCCTCTTTTAGTGCACAAAGTAGTTGCTACAAAAACAAAACAGGACTGTGAAGTACATTAGGACCTTTGCTTCAACTCCTGCAGAAGTTGGATATTGTGCGGTGAATGAGCTAGGACATTGCAGAAGGGAAAAGGATTTTTACCCAGATAATGCAGATGAACAGCACTCTGGTGAATTCAGTTCAGGTCTGTCTCTGTGATGTCTGGCAAGTCATATAAATGAACATTTTCTCAGATGCACACTAACTGTACATTTCTGTTATAGAATACCACCGAGAACTGAGGATCAAATTAGCAGACATGCTGAACACTTAGTAGCTATAACTATCATCTAGTAGGGCTGTACTTTGGGAAGGGAAAGTGCCAAAAGAATCAGCTAAAAATAAGAAATTGGACATTTAAACTTAGCGAACAGCTTTGGTGCTAATATATTTTAGTCTTTATTCGTCATAAATTCTATCTCCACACTCATTGTGAAAGCAACTTTAGTAAATGGCTATGAAGCTATGAAATTCCACAGTGACATCACAGTAGAGAAGTCTATTAGATAATTATTAAGTCTATATTTAATATCTGAACAGTATGAAATAAAAAAGGCTACACATGGGGTGAGAAAAATGCAAAGGGGCTTGAAATAGCTCCTTTGAGATATACTCCTACAGGAATAATGCAGAAGTTTTAATAAAGTAAAATCTGAAATTAAACTTCCCTGAATAACCTTTGAATACAGTTTCATGTTTCAAATTATAAGAACCTGCAACAAGAACTGGTGTGAGTCCAGTTCTACATTCCAAGATACATGTTTTGGTCCTTTTTTGTGGACTTATGCTTCATCACATCATAGTATTGACAATAGTTAAGTTGTACTGTCAGGCATTTTCCATGGTTGGGGTGAATAACTGAGCAGCAGAGGAGAGGAATGCCAGAAGTTCATGTGTTCTGCTTCACTGCTGTCTATTCCAAACCTATGGAACAGGCCCTATGGAACAAAGTAAAAATGACAATGCATGTGTTCCACTCTCCATAGGGAGGAATGGTATCGACTAAACTTTCTAAACTTAGAAAGTCTGCAGCCTGAGCGAGTATTATTGTCATTGGCATTCCAACCTTACTAAGTTCACAATTAGCTTTTAAAGCACCAGTTTTACAGCATAAGCTTTGAGTAACTTTTCTGTGTAAAATAAAGTCCAAGCTGTTACTCAGTTTTATGCCAGACATCAATGAGTCAGCATTTTTAATGATGCATGTTTCTTGTTACTGGCATATGTAAATACACAAGGCAGTTCTATGTGTCTTTGGTGTTTGTTTCTGCATGTCCTTCAAGATTACATAAAAAAGGGATATTCTGTCCAAGGCCCCAGATAAAATGTAGCTGTTCAGAGTGTTGTGGTAATGCAGTGGTTAATCATAACCTTGAGTGTATGAGCACTGAGCATTCCCACTAGAAAACACAGAAGCATGTTTATGTGAACTAGTTGCCTAACCTCAAATTCTTGTCAATGGAGATACATGTTTCAACTCAGTTGCCTCAGCTGTATTTCATGCCATTTTCAATGTCCTACACTACCTTGCCAGCCTCCAGCTGCTGCCCAGAAGGGCATGTATCACTTCTAAGTAGTATGCTATATCTGAAAACTCCATGCCTCCTACGCCTGTACATATAAAAAATGTATGTATAAACCTCTACGACTGGAAGTAGAAGATAAATATTTACCCTACTTGTCTGAAAAGTACATATATGGAGAGATTTATATACAGTTGCCAGATGCATGGGACACATCATAAAGATGGCTGTCTTCTTCATCTCTGCTGAACAACCTCCCTTTGATTTTTTTGTTGTTTGTTTCTTCTTTGAAACAACAGAACCAAACCCTTTATTCCAAGCTATTTGTCATGAAGCTTTTCTGCCCTGGTCAGACCCCTGTGAAAGGCAAATCTTCAGTAACTCTTTTGCTGTACCTCCTATCTTTCTGATTTATGTGATCAAGTAAAATTCATAGCATTTGTTTTTAAGGCATCTTTCAACGCAACATTTCCTAGGCTGTGTACATAGAGAGGTCAGTAAATTTGGCATGAGTAGTGAAGCTGCAAGTTACACAGTTCGTAGCAAACCTGCAGCAATAAAATCTTTATACTGCAGAACTGCATATTCTGTAGAAAAGATTCCACATATTACAAAGTAAAGCTATTATAGAAATGCTTCAGAGAGTTTTTAGAAGTGTTATTGGTGCTGTTCTCAGAATACAGTCATCTGTAAAACTAGTCTGCCTTACACAAAATTTATCCACAGCTACAAGCCCCCAAAGAAGAAAAAAATAAATTAGCTTTCCTGTACACCATGATGGCCAAACCTCTTGAGCTGATATTTATGAATGTTGTGGGTATAGACCAAACTTGTCCGCATCCTATTCAAGGACAGCCTTGATGTGCCTGAGGGGCTGTGCAGCTTCTTCTCCTCCCACTTTGTCCCCTCCACAACAGTCCTGTGTCAGGCCAATTGTCTGACATGGGCTTATGTGGTGTCGGTAGGAATGCAAAGAAGAACTGGAGTTGGAAAGCCAGTCATACTTGTCAACAAGTATGCTGCACAGCACTGCATCTTTTTTTTTTTTAATTTCAGAGATGTGGAAAGAAGTTATGATAGTGCACCACAGGTACAAATCACGCAGTTGACTGTGGCAGGGTAGGAAACCAAGAGATGAGGTCTACGGAGAGGCCTGTCACCTCCTTTCACTCTGTCTCCTTGGGTATAAGGAAAAAAATCAGTTAGAAAACTTAACTTTATACACATCTATGGAGTGAGCACATGTATGTGAGTTTCAAAATTCCCATATCTTCTCTTTACTGCTGCTGTTAATGGTGGTGTTAATGTTATTTCTGCATTGTGTGTGCATGCAAGAAAGGCATATTTGTTTGATCATTTATATGTTTTTTTAAAGGAATTCTATAATGCGCTAGCACTCAGAAAGCTGTATGAAGTTCTGGGCAAGTATAAACCAAGTAGGTTATAGAGTAAAAAATACTTAGATAAAATTTAATCAAAATATTTGGATATCTAAAATGTTATTATGTTTAAGGGAATGATTATGGGGATATCCTGAAGCAATATGAGATGCTCAGGACCTCCAGAAATTTAGGGGTTCTGGAAGAAACTGAGTGCCAGGTTCTGCTAGTAGGGAAGCCCAGCAGCATTGTGACCTTTGCTGATCTACATGTGTGAAAAGCTTTAATCTACAACCATTTGCTTTTCCAAAAGAGACATCTCAGTGTGAAATTTTAAGTTGAGAGGCATAATCAGAATTAACCACAGGTCATTCAGATGCATAAGGTTAAACAGTTAGGATACTGGCACCAAAAATTGGATAATTCCGAGGTTCCTATAACAGTATAGGAAGTAGAGCAGATTCAGTCAAAATATAGAAGTGATTCTAAAGAGAAATTATCTGTTTACATGTTACATGTGTCCTTGCAGTGAAGTTATATTTTTGGAGTTATGCTAAGATACTGACCTGAATAACATTTATTTGTAACAATTTGCTAAATCCAGGGTTAAACACAACTTTACCTGCATGAAATTAATTTTTAGTGAAATCTTAATACATTTTATGAAAATTTAAAAAGATATAATCAGCAACAAACCTACTCTTGATGCGTTTGTTAATTCACATGTAATACAAAAATATAGTAAATTAAAGTATCAGAGACAGTCTCATACCTACCATCTTATCCTAAATTCAAACACCTAAATACAGGTGTTTACATATAGATGCCTGCTTATAAGAAAGATCTATATCCTCCCATTATGATCAATAGAGATCTAGTGAACACAGTCAACATACATACCTAAAGAGGGATTCAGACAAACAAATTGTAGGGATTTGATGCAGTTTCCTAAACAGACTCCTCCAGTGCCATAGGCTACCTGGCTTCTCGTTGTTGGTCTAGATGGCTACAGGTTTCTTGTGCTCTCTGTCATAACTGCCAGCCCCGTGCGCATCTGTGTCCTGTTGTATCACAGAATAGTGCTGGTAGTCTGTATTGGGAAACTGGATCAAGCACTCTCCATTTACTTCAGGGTGAGTTGAAGAGCTCTCTAGACTCTGCTGGCTGCCTTGATTCAATTTTCAGTGACTATAACAGAAGGTTTGACAACTTGTTTTACTTAGACCCCAAAGATACCAAGACTTGGTGTATTCACAGAAGCAGATCCATCCTGTGCAAGCTCTCAAGATTAACTGTGGCAACTACTGAAGCAGCAACTGATGGCCAACAGGATACTACGAAGTATCTTAAACAGCAGTAGCTACTTATATTGAGACCACTGAATCAAGGCTCGGCATCTGAAGTTGTTGCAGCTAAAGACCAAATTGGTAGAGCAGAGACTGGATGGACTTAGATTCCAAAACACTTTAATCATGGACATATTGTGATTTTATGAACTGCACAATTTCCCTATCTCACTGAGGAGACCACATGGTCCAGGAGAAAAGTTGGGCGAGTTAATGCAGCAGTGTGGTTCCAGCCACGTGCCACGTGGTCCTGGGGCTGCACTGTGGGTGCTCCCACGATGGGCTGGAGCTTTGGCATGCTCTGGGGCGTTTGCACCAGTGTCAGATCTGGCTGGACTCGGCTGCGACCGACAAAGGAGAGATCATGCCGTCCTCCTGCACTGGGCACCCTGCAGCCCCCCGCTACCCAAACACTGCAAGCCCTGTCTGATATAAAAGTTAAACCTGGAACCCCTACTTGATTACTTTTAAAGTATTTCTAGTTCAGGGAAATACACTGAACAAGTAAGTGCTCACTTAGTGTGAACAGAAAGTAAGTTTACCTTTTATAAAATTCTGTGAACTTGTGCACAAATACTGTATTGCATATGCATATATACATATGCATAAAACTAAAGACCCTTATTAGAAGCATCTCTCCATGTCAGGACATGTGGTATCTAGAATTAAGACCTTAAGCATTTTCTGTATTTATATGATTGCTGTTCAAGTTTAATTGCAGTTGCAAAGGGAAAATAAGTTCACCTTAAGTTTTATAAATCAGATTGAATCTGAAGTTAGAGAGGTGAAATATGGTTTTCCCTCTCAATTCTCGTGTTTATACATAAAAAACTGAAGCAAACATGACAAAAATCACAAGTAAAAGCTTCTTTTGCTGATGACCTTTTACAGCAAGTAATTGCTTTAGACGGGTATATAAAACAAGAAAGAGCTGGAATTTGTTGCACAGGGTTGCGCATCTACAACATTTTTCAAAGTCTTTGATATTTAGGACTGACTTCATATAACAGGTCACCTCATAAGAACTCCTTTCATTACAATCCATTGTTAGTTTAGAAAGCAGTGCACTACTGAAGTGGCTCAATTACAAAGAACAATTTAAAATAATTCATGAAAGCCATATTTCTGAAATAATGAATTCTTTGTCTGTCAAAGCAGACCTCTCAGGGATCTTTGATGTAGATGCTAATATTTATGGCACTATATATTTGTATAGCACCTACCATACTGGGTCATGTACTAGCTGAATCAAGGTCCTACTGCAATATAAAAATGTAATATGAGAAATACCTGTAATTATGTAAACCCCTGTGACATGTAAAGACTCAAAAGAAAGATGAGGCACAACTCAAAATAAGGTCAGACAGAAATAATAGTGGTTAGAACTGATCTATAACACTGCTTCACCATTTATTAAGGAGGCCTGTCCTTCAGCTGTCAGACTGGCCCTCAGAGTCCTCAGCATCTTCTCAAAGGTCTGTTTGGGAGCTAGAGGCTAAAAACAAACAAACAAGCAAGCAAGCAAACAAACAACAATAATAAATACTATTATTTCCACCTGTAATCAAAGAGTGACTATTTGAATTTTGAAATGAAGCTGTAAATGGTAAATAGTGGCGGTACCTTTACCACAGACTACTTTATCACAAGGTTCACTCACTTCATTGCTCCTTCAGATCTCCAGAGAAAATCATATGTCCACTCTAGCTACACCAACAATAATGAATCTGATTCCTAAACTTTTGAGTGAAATTCCATAGTCTGTATGGTGCAAGTGCTCAGGTTAGGTGACCAAGTGCCCTCTTTCATCTTCAGATTTTTTGGAATTTAGCTATAGTGAATAGTGCACCTGTGGTCAAGATATATGTGATTACTAAACCAAACTACACTAAGGGATGTAATTTGTGGCTGCCTTAGATCAGAGCATGTTAGTCACTCACAAATCAATACTTTCTGAGGAGACAGCATCATTCTGCTTGCAATTTCTATGTTGTTAAAATCCACACCACTCAAAAAGATAAGAATGGAGAGATTTGAGAAGCATTAATCCTGTCAGTCAGTAGGACACATATCCTCACAACAGATACACAGTATGGTTATGGATAGCAGTCTTTCAATAAGGTAAAACTACAATTAAATATATTATTTTACCCTTCTTTATGTGGAAGTCTGGCTCAGTTTCTGTTAGTGTCTCTCATTTTCACCCCATTTTCTTTTTCCTTTAATTAACAAGTTTTACTTCAAAGTTAGGGTAATATTAGTGCTTTCTCTCACTCTTTTGCTCTTTTTCCTTTGAGGGGTGAGCTTAAAGAATTTTATGTAAATTGCATTTTAGCTTTCTCCTTATCCTGTAAACTACTGCAATCTATCACTATGACTGTTCTTGCAATGACAATTATGTCTTTATTCAATACTCCGTCTCTTCAAAACATCATTTAAGAAAGGGTAAGTAAATCTACCCAGCCTGATCCTTAGGCTAGTGGCAGGAATAGCCAAAACATACAGGTATCCGTATGTATTTGGGTAAAACACAGGCAGTGGAGGAAAGGAGATGAAGAGGGAGGAAGCTAACGGGGTTCTTTGACCTACGCTTGGGCAATGAGTCTTATATATATTCCTTTCAAAGGGGGAAAAGATAAACTCTTTACGATTTTCAGGAGTGCCACAATCTGAGTTATGGGAGCATCCATTCGCAGTCATATAAAGCATGGTGTTTGTCTGAAGTCTTTCACTGTAATGCTCAGGGGCTTTTGTGCTGTTTCCTCTCACCTGCATTAGTGGTTCCTACTCCTTAGTATATAAGTTGAAAGCAGTTTACCCCCGAGACTGCAACTTTTCTGGTTTTATGCTGACAGTTGGGTGTTATTTCTCCCTTAATAACAGAGAAATGATTAACCCATCTGCAGGAAGCAAGTGAAGGAGTCATGCATAAGTTTCCTGCTATTTCATTCCAGATAAATTTGTTCCTTCTAGTTTGGGGAGTGGGTTGGAGGAAAAGCAGAAGCTTCCAACACATAAATGTTGACCAAAACTACCCTGAGCTACTATTACTCCTTGGAGTTTTCCATAGTAAATTATAGGTAGGGTCTGCCTTAGCCATCGATGGTCAAAATAACTTCAAATGAGGCACTTTCTGCCTCGGGACAGAGTTTTGTTAGGTATTGTGTCTTGCAAAATGTTAGCAATATGTTAGAAAGACAGGGAGATGACCAGTAACATTATTTACCAAGAATAATTGTTTTTCTTACTTCCGAAAAAGCACTTGGAAAAACCATTGTCATTTTGTGACAACAATTCAGTAAGAATAAACACTGAACAGGAGACACTCCCACTATTCATTACCAATTTCATTGTTTATTTCTTACTGGGAGGGTTCATAGTCCAAATTCAAAAGGAAGACAAGCAGAATTCAGCAAATAAAATGAGGCACAAGCTAGTATAGTGAAAACTGATTAGGGATCACCGCCTCAGTAAAAAATTTGTTTTGACTGTAATTTATTCATGAAAAGACTCGGCAGTCAACTTCGGTCATTTCTGTTTATATTTTGGTTATGAGATGTTTCTTCCATTTGATTATCTGCTCATTCAACCAACATACCTAAACATGCCTGGGAGATATTTTCTTTTCAAACCCTTGCATCTTGACAGAGTGGGATATTTCATCCTTCTTCTCTGAAAATAGGATACAGAAAATCATCTAGAAATGAAGGATTATTAACAATGAGCCCAATCTATCTATAATGCAGCAGTTCTATATAGTTTTGTATTTTTTCTTGCAGGTCTGATCTGTTGATGCTTTCTCTTTTATGTATTCATCTCTTTTAACCAGTCCCTCTTACTGTAACCCAAGAGGGTTACATCCAAGAAAAGACAGAGATCTGTGTTATTATTGGATGAATAACTAACAGATAAAGGACTTAACTTGAAGGATTCACTTTGGCCTCTTGCCCTGCTAGACTGGCATACAGTCATGAAAGCAATCCTAGAAGGGAAAATCAGGAAGAGTGGAACGAAAGCAGTAACTGCACAGAAGTTGGGGCTACATCCCTTTTTCAGACTCTGGTAGAACAATAAGGCAGCAGAGTTCTATAATGTGGACAGTCAGGCAGAATATGTGAGTACACCCTCAGGAGAATGTCCCCAAACCTGAAGTTTGGGGAGTATTCGATAAGGACAGCTTCTTCTATACCTGCTCTACACCACACAAGGAAAATGTACAACTTCCAGATCAGAAACTGTTTTGCTATGCAAAGAAATAGTGCAGAGGGGCAGATCTAGAGGCTAATTATCGGGCTTTACAGAAAGGATTCCTAATATGTTCTGCTTTTACAGGTTCAGTGTTACACTTTTGTATGCATCTCTGGGCACAGTTCTATGACAATAGTCTTTTCTCCATTTCTACTTATAAGTTTCAGAGTTACATAAGGGTTATGATCTCTGGCTTGGAAACTGGTACCGTACAGGTTCTCCTAGCTGCTGCTCTGGTAAGCAGTGCCCAGTCGAATGGAAAAGAAAACAGGAAGATTCCCCCAATCGTTAGGATGTAATGTCCCCTGAAATTTCACTGTGGTTGTATTTTCCATTTGAACTTTAAGTGCCTCGTGGCTCTGAATCAAGTCTCCATAAAAAATTGAAATCATAGTCACATTTCTTTCACCATTGTTTTTGAAAGGACTCCCATATGTACAAACTTCCAGAGGTAAAAAATTCATTATGAAGGCCTTACACAGCAGACAACATGGATCTGAACAGTGTACTAAAATGTAACAGGCACAGCTTTTTTCTATGCTCCATGTTTCATTCCCCAGATAATTTGTCATTTTTGGTAGATTTAAAAAAAAGGTAGATTAAAAAAAACCCAAAACGTATTGTGTGGAAATAACATAGAGCAAAATACATGTGAATGTGCAGAAATGCCATTTTTAGACAGTTGGGAATGATACCATGCAGTTCATTATTTGGCTGAGCAGCATAACCAAAAAAAAGTGTTGTTTCCTTTTGGCTGTATCTATATCAAATAACAGACAAATAACACGCTTGCAGGTAGGAATTTGATATCTTACTATCTAAATGTATGGAATAGCAAGACACCAAAATATCATGGATGATTACTAGGACATATTTTTGTATGCAAATGTTTCTGTGGCCACTGAAGCGGTTCCCCTGGGTAACTCAGTATATATATGTACACATATTTAATTCTTGATCCCATGTTCTATAACTGTAAGAAGTTAGCATACAATAAAAGAGAAGACAAAGCTGTTTCAGATCTTAGTCAATCATTTATGCAAGTACCAGTAAAAAAGCCCAACACTAAAAGTATTTAAGTGCAAGTAATAGTTTGAAACTTTACAACTAAAATCCAACTAAGTTTTAAAATATTTACTATTAATTTTTCACTGTTGAAGCAGGTTCTCTGCCAAATGAAACTAAGCTGGTGACTTTAATTAGGATGTCCCAGTTGCTGCTTAAGATTTTGCATATATCATGGATTAATATAAGAAACACTAAAAATTAACAGGTCAGTTGTGGATAACTTAAAATTTTGAAGTAACTCAGATAAAAAAAGTTAATTTATTTTTGTTTTTCCAGTCAGTTTCCTTATCACCTCTAAGAGCTTGATATACAAGGAGTTTACATACCACTGTTCGAATGGTATTCTAGACATATATCACTATAACTATGTTTCAGACATGAATTCTACCTGAGACAGAGGATGACAATTTCTCAATATGGATTTTCTTCTTTCTCTGTTTTTTAAACATTCTTTATTCTATGTGCAGCAGCACCACTTGCTGCCCAGAACATTAAATAACTGTAGAAAAGGTGGGGTTTTTTTCCCCTGCTTTAGCATCCTGTAAGCGTACATTCAAGTGTAATGAGAGATCCTAGCCAAAGAAAAACTGAAACAACCTATTGAATTCTTTTTAAACAACACATTCTCATAGTACTCTACTTGTAATGGCAAGAGATTAAAAAAAAAAAGCAGGCTCTGGATTACAGTTAAGTATATATTTTCAAAAAGGTTCACTAAACATGTGTAGAAGCTTAAAATACTTTTCGCGGTTAAAAAGTCATATTGCAGGGTAGCAACATCCAGCAAAAAGTGTAACGTTGAAACTCCTTAGCCTTAAATAGTCATTTGTCTCCACAAAACCAACTCCAACAGTAACATTCTTGTTTTTTTACAGGTAACCACTCATTTATCCAGAAACTTTGCAATCATACATATACCTGTTCTGGTTTAAGCCTAGCCAGCAACAAAGCACCATGAAGCCGCCCGCTCACTCCTCCTCCCTCTCCTTGGGATGGGGAGGAGATGATATGAAGAAACGCTCATGGGTCGAGACCAGGACAGGGAGGGATCACTCACCACTTATGGTCATGGGCAAAAAACTGACTCAACTTGGGGAAGAAACAAAATCAATTATTTCATTTACTACCAATCAAATCAAAACAAGGATACTGAGAAGTAAACCCAGACCTTAGAACACCTTCCCCCCATCCCTCCCTCCTGCCCGGCTCAACCCCACTCCCGGTTCTCTCTCCCTCCTCCCCCCGGCAATGGGGGCTGGGGTCAGCTCGCCACACCTTGTCTCTGCCGCTCCTTCCTCCTCAGGGGGAGGAGGACTCCGCACTCGGGCCCTGCTCCGGCTCTCCCATCCCACCCCTCTCTCCACCGCAGGTTTCCCCTCTTCACTCCGCTCTCCCAGCGGCGCTACCGCCGTCGCTGAGGGGCTCGGCCTGGGCCAGCGGCGGGTCCGGCTTGGGGCCGAGGAAGCTTCCAGCAGCTTCTCACGGGAGCCGGCCCTGCGGACCCTCACCCCATAGCAAAAAACCCCGCCACACAAACCCAAAAGAATACCAATTTACCTGTTTTACCAATACTGAGTCAATACGTAAATGGCTAAAGCACAACTCTGAAGTGTATCTTCCAAAAAGGCACTCATTTCTACAGGTAGAAAATTTAACATTCCACATTCCACTGCACATTTCAGTCCAGCAGCTAACCACAATGATACTCCTGCCCTGTAACAATGGATTTTTTTGCTTTGGTATGAAAATAAAAGCTTTGAAATATGGGGGAATAGACCATTTTGGGGGGAGGTTTTTCAGCGTGTTCTGGTTTTGGGGGTGGAAAATGAGGTCTGATAAAATAGAAAGAAATCCTTGAGTAATTTCTAACTATGGCTGCATTAGCATTATGACAGACTATAGGATTAGATTTGTAGATAAATTGTTGCTAAAGGGTCCAACATCTGCTCTACAAGTATTTGGGGAAGTTTTACTCTGAGCAAGCTCTAGGTTAGATGTGCGCCCATCGGCATTTGCCATACTTGCTGCACGCCCGGCACACACCTTCCCCTACATCCACCCGCAGCCCTGCCCGTGCACTCTGGGACAGCGTGTGGTGTGAACCAAAGCACAGTGACAGGGCGGAATCGAGAGATTTACTTTAAAACTGCTCTCTTAATGCAAACTATATGTTAACGCAGACACAGTGTCTGTGGTTTTTCTTGGCCTAGTTGTTCAACACCATTTTAAAGACAGCAAAACTGAATTCTATATTTCAAAGTCATTATTGGTAGGGTGGGGTTTTTTTCCCCAAATGTATCACATGTTCAACTATAAGATTACCTTTGCCCCCCCCCCAAAAGTTTATAGCTTTATCTTATGAAATGACAATACTAATCACACAAATATAAACTAATATCCCACAGCTGTGTTTACTATTCCATTGCTACTGTTTACACATTTACTAGTAAAATTAGTACTTTTTGCTACTACTTTGCTCTGAGACATTGTTTTAAGTTCAGTCAGCTATGCTTTTTCAATAATTCCACAGGTATGGTTTGTGCACCTTCCTTCCAGTGCATTTTATCAATAGTGCTTTATATTTATTACCAAGTCATCGATGAAAATGTTGAACGGAATCATGCCCAATATGGATTTCTGTGGAACACCATATAAAAGAAAAATCAGTAATAACTCACCTGTCCATTAGGCAACTCATGATATACTTGTTGTGTGATTCAAACCTTCATTAGAATGTCATATGGTATTAAGTCAAATTCTTTATGCAATTTCAGCTCTATTTACCAAATCCATAATCTTATCAAGGCTGACAGTGAAATCAGATTTGCTTGACAAGATTTATATTCCAGTAAATCATGTTGACTATCAATAATTATATTTTCACCATTTAATTCATTATGGTTTAAATTTTGTATCAGTTTATCTCCAATATTTTCCAGGACTTATTCCAAGACCTTTCCAGACAATTCCCAGTGCTCTTGTATGGAACTGGTCCAGACTTGCTGGTTTGAATTTGTATATAAGTTGTGGCTTTATACTCGAAGTTTGATAGATAAAGACATTTGGTTAAAAAAGAGCACAAAGTCAATTTTTCCAAAAGAAAGCAGAGGAATGAGCTGCTGGCTGCTCCTTCCAGAGCTTTCTTCTCTCCTTAACCAATAGCTCTTCTGTAGCACAGACTGCAGTCAGGACTACTGTAATTCAAAAGCCAATTAGAGAATTTGGTATTTGGGGCATTTCAAGACACAGTCATTTCCAACTGTCCCCAGATGGCTGCTGCTGTAAATTCCATTTTCCTTAGGGATCAAGCTGGGGAAGACACAGGTCACAACCAATATTTCTTAGAACATCTTCCATTTATTAAGCTGTTATTATTGATAGAATCCAGCTGTTATTATAAATCATAATCACTAATATGAGTCTAATTAATACAGCTGAAAAATTAAAAATACATGAATATAATTCCCCTTGATATTCAATCTACATATACTGCCAGAACCAGCTGTAACACTGCCAAAGCCTTGCCATAGATTTACTTAGACTGCCACCCTAACACAGTGCTGTTCTAAGCAATGCCAGCAGAAGCAATAAAACTAAGCAAACCCAGTTTTTTTCATCAAGATCAGAAGGTCTGCTTTTTGAATAGACCACACTACAAACAACTGATCAGCAGAAAATCATGCACCCTAAACAGCAAAAAGATGAAAGCAAGGTTACAGCACATCATGTGTCTTATGCTTTCCTGTTAGCCTACCAGGAAAACAAGCTATAGGCATATATATGTGTATATTCGAAACTTATATTCAAAAAGAAAAAAACCCACAACAAACCCTCTGAACAACAACCTTGCCTAAGGTTTACGGGGGCTGGAGTAAGTGACATGCTGAAGCAAAGGACCACCTTATAACACCTGTTGACTTTTAAAGAGCATAAAAGCTCTGTCAAAAACCTAGTTCATTGTTTTCAATCAAGAAGAACCCAGAACAACCTTCTTTAATGCACATAAGTGATCCTGGCCAGACCACTTAGACATGCACATCTTGATGTTCATGAGTATGTGGGTGTGAAAATGTGAATGGACAAAATCTGTGTGAGAATGAGTGTGACGGGGTGAAATCAACTCAGTTAAACATTTTGTAAATAAATATCAGTTTCCCCTACTCTTAAGATCTCCAACTGAATTTTACTACATTAATTTCTTATATTATTCATATTGAATTGAAACTGCTGTTGATATGAAAAGCTTTGATTCAAAACCAGGACAGGGTAACCTGAAATTAAGGTGATTTCATTGTCCTGCCTGTCATGCATTAGCCATGTGGAAGTTAAAGACAGTAGACAAGTAAATAGGATAGTTGTTACCAGACACACACTTTAAGAAGAGACTGAGAGGACCAAGAAAACCAAGTACCAAATTTCTCCTCTGGTACCGAAGTGGAGACCACCTTAATGGTGACATGCCCCATGCAGGTGAGCCAGTGAGCAAGTATACTATTAACCATGTAATGTGTCAATCTGCTTACATCTTGATGTTTTGATGTGTTTCTATGTAATATATGTAAATGATCATAAATTTGATCATTAGTAAAGTTTTTTTGTGTCCCTGCATATATTTTCCATTATCATCTTGATCCTGTTCTGCCTTGTGTCTAGAACGCCTTTCTCAAGTGCTTAATTACCTTGCCCAGGTACTACGCACACACTGAAATGTCTTTATTAATGCCTTGTAGTCAGTACATTTATCGATTATACATCTCAGACACTATATTGAACATTTTATGGTTTTAATATTCTTATGGTATGTTATGTTTCACGTGGGTGATGTGAGACCATACGTATCCTGGTGCGATACACCTCTGTTTCAGTTATCCCAGCCCTCCATAACCCAGTTGCAAGCAGTTAATTACATGTGCTTCTCAGCCCATTTCCAGAGTGTATCTGACATTAACTTTCTAACACAATCAAATCACAGCTGAGGAGGTCAGACTTCTTTGTTTTCCCGGTGTGCAAAACTAATACACCACTTTGAGAGTGAAATTTTGCCTTCACTATACCATTTGCTACTTAAAAGAGGAAGGAAAGAGTAGTGTACTTCCAAGTATAGTACTTGGATATTCACTGTTGCAATCAAAAGGAGATTAAATGTGATGTGGGTAATATTTAGCATCCAGGATCATTTCTTATCTCTATGCATTGTTCAATAAATTTATGAATACTTAGGATATTTCTGCTAGATAGCTAAATCATCCCCACTGTACTGATGAGGGGATTATGTCAGTAAGGCCAAAACAATTGGCCATGGTCACAGAACAAACCCATAGCAGAATCACAAAAAAGTTGTTCCTGACAGAAGACCTTTTGACCTCTAGCAAGAAGATAAAATCCCTGCATGACAAATGGGCTCCCAGATGAACTAATTCTTCACAGAAGCTCATTTTATTTGTATCTTTCTATATTTCATGGGGTTTTATCTTCAGCTTTTCCTCTTCGTCTTGTAAACCTTTAACTGTTTAAGACCATTGTTGCTCTTCTTAAACATGGGAACATGGACATATAACTGTGAGAAAGTTAGGAACCGAAACTGCTAAACCTAGGCTTTGCACATGTTGTAGCTGTGAAAATTAATTATTGCTCAGTGAACTCCTTTGAGCTACATGGAAATGCACACTAATTGCCAAGTTACTATGACATTGGCCAAAATCCAGGACTGTAATATTATGGTTATAGTGTGTGCGTGGACTTAGAAAACTTCACGAGCACATCAGTGACAGCACAGTTATCAGAAGTGCTCATATGGTCTGACATAATCAGGCTCAGAGTGTGTATTCCTCTGTATGTGCATAGATAGAAGCTGGTGCTCATCGTGAAAAATGAGTTTAAAAATGAGCTAGCAAAATATTATCATTTATGCTTTAGAGGGGAAACACTTCTGAATACATACATAAATTTTCAGGCTCTTAGGTTTTTTGCATTTTTGCTTAGGTAGGTGAACACTGTATGAGTAGCATTTTTTTAATTTCTGCACAATTTATTTACTCACACTTGCAACATAGCTGCTTTTCAAATTTTAATTTAAATATTAAAGGTTGATATAGCTAGAATATGTTAAGACTCTAGGCAAAAAGGTAAAAATGACTGTCAGGGTTATGTAGCAACCTCGGAAGTTGTGGTCTTTTATCTATATCAAAAAAGAAAACCTGTGCAAGGTTAACACTGAAAATTTCAATTAAGTCTCCACATTCAGAAAGTTCATGTTTAAGACTGATTAGCTTGGCATTGTAAGCTAATTTACCTAGACGTTGCTGAAGTTTCCTATTGTCCTGGTTTCAGCTGGGATAGAGTTAACTGTCTTCCTAGTAGCTGGTAGAGTGCTATGTTTTGAGTTCAGTGTGCGAAGAATGTTGATAACACTGATGTTTTCAGTTGTTGCTCAGTAGTGTTTAGACTAAAGTCAAGGATTTTTCAGCTTCTCATGCCCAGCCAGTGAGAAAGCTGGAGGGGCACAAGAAGTTGGCACAGGACACAGCCAGGGCACCTGACCCAAACTGGCCAACGGGGTATTCCATACCATGGGACGTCCCATCCAGTATAGGAACGGGGAAGTGGGGGGCAGGGATTCGCCGCTCGGGGACTGGCTGGGTGTCGGTCGGCGGGTGGTGAGCAATTGCACTGTGCATCATTTGTACATTCCAATCCTTTCATTATTACTGTTGTCATTTTATTAGTGTTATCATTATCATTATTAGTTTCTTCTTTTCTGTTCTATTAAACCGTTCTTATCTCAACCCACGGGTTTTGCTTCTTTTCCCGATTTTCTCCCCCATCCTACTGGGTGGGGGGGGAGTGAGTGAGCGGCTGTGTGGTGTTTAGTTGCTGGCTGGGGTTAAACCACGACACCTATTTCTCCAGTTTCTAAGCACACCAAGTGTTACATTGTGCTAGTTCAGAATTATTTACTTTGTGTCTAGCTGATGGAAAATAAACTGGTTTTAACATTATTTTTGTACATTTAAAGTAATCTTATACTATTGTCATAAAAAAGTGGTCACTTCTGCAAGGAGTTACGTGTGACAGAGTTTTTCAAGAACCAGCTGCATCATAGCTCATCAGCTGAGCATTATGCCTAAACTGGTGAACCCAGCTTAGTATGCCAAACAGCAGAAAATACTTCGTCAGCCAGCACGCTATGTCGGTATGGCGGCAGTAGCACTGCTTGAGTGCACACTGGAGCTTCTGAACAGAATGTGTTCACTTCTTGCTGAAATCTCACCCTGCAGGACCTTAGGTCAGCCCTGTATTTTGGAGGAATTGCTCTCAAGTGTGCTGGCTGTTATACATTATATCCTTTGTGCCTCACCAGCTCAAGCCTCTCTAATTCACATATTACCCTCAATTCATATGCTTCTCACACATGTCCCCCTGCATGTTCTTTTTGAAAGGCTATAGCAACTTCAGTCTTTCAACATCACGAGGATGACAGCACCATTTCAGAAAAAATTCTACATAACACAATACCCAATAGTCCATCCATCGGTGCCAAAATAAGATCAGAATTATGTAAATGCCAATTTTGACTTTTATGTTATACAATGTAAAGAAAGCATTCAGGTGTGTGTATTTAGTTTCAAGAATCTTCTGCTTCAGGGCTGAAGACTGATTTTCAATCAAGGCTGAAGAATTTAGTTGGTTTTATATATAAATGGTTCTTAGGAACTACAATACTTTAAAATACTATCATTCTATCATGTATCATACAATAAGAAACTTATAATCGTATAATAAGAAGAATGAGACTTGTTATTACTAAATGTCTCAGTATTATCTCTCAGGTATCTAATCAACCTGAAAAATTGTTTATTGTAGTGCATGCTACCTACCCTGTCATTAAGATTAGCTCTTCATTGACTTGCCTAATGAAAGTGCAAAGATAAAAATAAAAAGAAGTCAGAGGAAATAGGTGTTTTGAATTTCATTTACAAAAAATGTTTTATATGGTTATTAAATGTCTCTATTTATAGATTGTGGCCCTTTTTTTAGTGTTTCAACTGTATTTTCATGGTTAATTTGGCTTTTATTCTATCAAACAGAACTACAAAAAGAATACCTCATATCCAGTCAATGGTGTAGAAGCTCTTTGATCACATATATATATTTTGTTGACGTAAGGGATATAGATGAAGGGGAGTGGCAGTAGCTAGGGCCTCTTAACTCAGTTGTATGTTAAGGTCAGAAGGCCAATGGGAGCTGAGGCAACTGATCCTATTAGCTGAACTATATTTATCTTCTGCTTGCCAACATACAAATCCATTTATGCAGAATGCTTATGTAGAATTTGTATATAGGCCTATGCATACAAATTTATTGCAGCTAGCTGAGCCATGTCTATGCAGTCTTGAATATAATAGTTGAATAGAAATGTAATCAATGCATCTTGAAATGAGCTCTCATGTGTAATATGACAATCATTAAAAAGCTCCCAGGTAAAAGTCTGGAATTCAGAAATTATTTATCTAGCTGAAATTGACAGATATTAACATTGACCATGTTCTTTCAAAATTCCCATCCACAAATTAAAACTTAGTTTTTGCATTAGTGAATTAATCTGAATAATACTTTTGCTTTAAAATAATGCTGCTGTATTTTAGGTGTTCGAGATTTTCATTTTCAGTTGAAATGTTATATATCAAACAGAACAATGGTCTGTTCAAGGAAAGATCGAACAGCTTACCATGAGGGAGCTCAATATCCTGTAGTAATCTCTCAGAAAGAGGCACTTAAACCCCTTTTAAAGGGCACAGAAGTCAATAGACTCTTAACAAAGTCAATGAACTTTGGATAAGGGCATACAAATACAATTTTGATCAGCCTAGTCACTACAATTCTTCCCATTGTTTAAAAATTCTCCTTGATATTCTGCCATCTGAACTGTGACCAAGTTTAAATTTTCCATTGTGTCTTTAGCATGTGAAATAAGTCATAACTGAAATGATGTTGGGCCATAGTGTTTAAAGAGTCTGAAAGATTATTCTGAACGGTGTTAGATGTCTGCATCCTGCATCAAGCTTACTGTATTGCACAAAGTCTCAGGTGTAGAAAGTGTTTACATTTTCAGCTTTATACAGAATAGTCTGAGTTAGTCTGGTAAAATTGTTTTTATACAAATCTGGAGTCCTATTAGTTCTCAAATTATGCTGCACATAAATCATGTTATGCAGGAAACTCCTGTCCTCAAGTTCCTTGTCTTCAGAGAAAGAGCTTGACTTTTGGCAGGGGAGTTAATTTATGTTGCTGTAAGTCTATGGAAACCTACACAAATCTGGCTAATTTACAAAGTCCTGAAAAATCAGATTTCCTGTGCTTAGTAAAGATTTGCTTAATCTCATTCATACATTTGAAAGAGTTCATTCACACTGAGTAGGTTTCACCTTTTGTCTAAGTATGGCTTTTTGTGCCCTGGTCTTAAAGATCTGGAATCCAGCGGCAGATGAAACAACTAAAAGTAATGTTCCTACCATGTTTTCACAGCAGCCATCATTCTGTCATCAGTGTATGAGGAAGAAGAGGATATTGATTTGAATAACAAGATGACAAGATGCAGGTCAGAAACCAACAGAAAAATGGAGACAGTACTCAGTGTGAAAATATAACAGAAGTTGCTGAAATGTTGAGTGCAGTTGGTCAAAGAACATATAGCTGAATGGAGGCAGGTTGATCATAAGTTTCTTGAGGAAAGAGCATATGTACAAGGAAGAGATTAGGAAAGACTGAATGAAAACACTGGGAATTAGGGCAGATAAAAGAAAAGGTAATTTGAAAGAGGATAGAGTTAGAGATGATGAAGAACAAAGAGAAAAGATGACAGCACAAGTGGTAATAACTGAGGGCAGGATTTAACAAGACTTGTGGAAATCTAAAGAAGGATGGAGACATTAAAGATGAATCTAGAAATTAGTCTAAGACTAGAAGGTAGTGAGTAAAAAGGCTATTTGGAGGTAAGGTCAGGTGGAACACCAGGAGGCAGAAAATGGATTTGAGTGGGAAGAGAACTGAGAAAATGGGAATGACATCAGAGACAGAGATTGGATTAGGAATGTTGTATCAGTTATAGGAAACCAGTACAGGAGGGGCAAAGAGCCATGAATTGAAATAAAAAAGTGTGAGAAACGGAAAGCAAGTCTGATCATATGATGATAACGAGGTTGGAAGTTGTAATGTAAAAGATACTGAAGTTGCACCCACATAGACTGGGAGGAACCGAAGGAATCATCTATGGGGCAAAAAAGCATAAGGAAATTTCCAACAATTGTATCACATGATGACATGATATGTCTGTATGAGTCCAGCACTGAATTTAATTCATTGATAGAGCTTCTCTAGTGTATTATAGAGGCTTCGTACAAAAATACTTATTTCTGGAAGGAAGATATTTGTGCCAGTGCCACATTGGGGTACACTGAATAGCTTTAAGACTGAATATATCGAGTAGGTGATTGACACCATTTGCTTAATCTTTGGTGTCTATGGCATCTGAGGTGCCATAAGGTATCTAAGAAATCCACAGTGGGCTAGTAGACAGGACATAGGACCTATGTGAGACTTGCTCCCACTGTGAAACAGCATCTGAAGACCAGTCAAGATAACCTAGAGCATGTTAAATGGAACCTATCATCAATATCTGACATGTACCCTACCTCAGCTTGGACACCCAGTTTTACTAAGGCAAAAAGTTAGTGTGCAAACAAAGGTAATTAGAATTACTTAATGGTTTGAATACAGAACATGTTGTATATTGTTCTATCACTTTGTATAATAAAAACTCATTCTGTAAAACAAATTTACTAGTTCTGGGCACTATAAGAAAAAGGCCACAAGCAAAGGGCCAAGGGCTAATTTTATACAAGATTTAATGGTAATCAATAACTAAGACTTGAGAAAACACATGGAACAATCAAGAAGAAACAGGAATGCAAACAGCTGCTTATTAGTGAGCACCAGGCCTTGCATGAGGCAGATCCTGTGCAAATGTGACTGTGCAAATAAAACAGGCATGCAATAAACAGAGCTGAATGCAGACTGCACAGACAAGTTTCCTTCTGGCATCTGTTATTTCTGATTTTCCTCTGCTTTTTTATTTTGTGAAAAAGAACAGGTTTTGATTCCTTCCATGATTATTTTGTATCATTGCATATACATAATGCTTCCTTTGACCACTACAATAAGAAAAGTAACAGGAATTTGTCTCAAGCCAAGATGGAATGGGGAACAGTATTGTGTGAAATTCACCTTATCTAGCTGATTAATTGTGTAACAAAGAAATACACTGCACTTCTATGCTACCCAAGAACAAAGATGTCACTCCAATATTTTGAGCTTGGGTTAGTCCTTTCTTACCACGTCAAAGGAAGAAACCCATTTATTTAGTTTTATTGTCAATTGATAAAACATGTTTCCAGGCCTTAAGAACTATAGAGAAAAAACAACACAACAAAATAAACCAAAACCAGAACAACAAAAAAAACCACAAGAACATAGAGGTTTCAAGAAGGAGCTCTCTGCCAAAAAGAGGAAAGGAACAAGGAACAGCGAGCACCTACTTCATCCAAGCAGACGCTGCAAGACTGTCAGGGAGAAAGAGATGTGCATGAACTGCTAAAATACACAGACTCAAGACAGAGAACTGCTGTAGTTATATCCCATCAAATGTACCTGCATAACAATGCCAGCTTAACTAAATAAACAAATTACTCTGCAGTCAAAGGCTTCTCTCTCATCTGAAAAATGTGCAATTATCTCTGAGATTAAACTTTCTAAAATTTTATAATATTTTTCTTCAATCAGCTTTGATCAAGAGCTGACTGACAACCATTTTTGTAATTGTGGGAAAGCTGAGGGGAGTATGTGAGGAACATGCCTATAGCTCTTGACTGGTAATAATACTAAGTGCACACAGGTTTACAGCATTATTCTTGAGGCTCAGGAGTTCAGAAAGACAAAAAAGCCAAGTAAATATGAAGAAGAGTTCATTTAAATGCAAAATTTCTCATCCTTTTTATTCAAGGCTTGTTGACTTTGATTGAACTTCTATCCAGCTGCACAAGATCCTAGGAAACCAAGTGTGTCATCAGTTTCCTAGTGCTTGTTGGCATCATGATTAAATGCAACTCATTTTGCAGAAGCTAGATTTCAAATGAGTGTAGCAGGTCAAACATTACTCTCAAGGAAGGGCACGGCTCACTTGGTAAGTGGGTTACAAGCAAATACTATTTGCTTGTTAGAGGCAAAAATACAGGCAAAGAAAAGTCATATATCTTCAGTCAAAGACTAGAGTGTGCTTAGAGCTTGGAGGAGATCATCTGGGGAGCAGTGACTCCGAACAGGGCTTTGGGCTGCATGATGGATAACTCCATGCACGTAAGCACAAGAGAGACTACTGGGGAAAAATTGAGGTTACTTACTGCTGACTTTGTGCTGGTGTCCCCATGAATGGAAAGTCTAAGGCCTTGTCTCATTTCAACACTTTCAGGAGAACTGTGATCACCCAGGGCGAATCCAAAAAGAGAGAAGAGACTACTTAGAAAGTTGGAGAGTACATCTCATGAAGACAAATCCCTGTAGTTTCCCATTTAATAAAGTTCAAAGTATTTCTTTTCTCGGCTTGTTTGTTGTTAGATTCATGTCTCTAAACATTCACAGGCAAAGTTATCAAAGTTAAAATGTGTTTTGAAGTGTTTTGAAAGAGTCAAACTATAAGCTATCATACTTCATTTTTCTGTTAAAAGAATAGAAATTATATCATACAAGTGATCACTACAACAGTGATCAGAATACCTGTTGGAAACAAGGTGTGCAGCAAGCAGGAGTCAACGTCACCTTGGGAAACTGTTACAAAAATCTATTCTTTAACACTTTTTTAGCTTAGAATACTGAATTTCATATTAACTCATTGAATGGTTAGGGTGCCAATTGCTCACACAATACTGTATTATTACTCATAATAATTTTATTAACACCTTCATAGTTAAGCTAAAGTCTAATGTTAATGTTTTATGCTTATGCTTATGATTTAATTTTGTCCAGTCAAAATAAACACTGCTTTGTACCACATTTCAGGCTTGCAACTTTCCAGGATTTCTTGTCTTATTCCAGTTAATGGACAGCTTTAAGGCTAATTTAACTTTTTTTTCTTTCCAGAAGAGTTAAGCTCTTTCCATTTAAGCTAGCATTTTTCCATTTTAAGCTGGTCCTTTTCTCTTTGCTAGGTTTATAGGAAACAAGTTGAAAACTGGAAGGGACGTGAGACAGAGCTTAACCTTTAAAAAATTATGAAAACTTTAGTAACCAGCAAACACTGTTTCCATTACATATTACTCTTTCTATTGAAGTAATGCACTTATTTTTGTGGGGCACATTACAAGTGATGATAACAGAGATTCTTTGGTTTTCTGCTGCCATTGTCTTCCTGCAGACCACAGGTAGGCACTGCCACTTCAAATGCAAAGAAGAGGAATCAAGGATCAGGTTGCAGGCAAGCAAATAGCAGAAGAAATGATAGTGAGAGCTGACCACAGAACAAGATCAGAGTGGCTTAAGTAACAACAACACTGTCCTGTAAATTAGAGTAAGGGTTAACCCTACACTGCCCAGAAACATGGCAATAAATTAAGTACATCCACTTGTAGTATAGCTATTAATTCAGTTTTTTGTTAGCAATTACACAGTAAGAGATGAGCTTTCCCCTGGAAAAATATTCTGGCACTGAACTCAGACTGAGGTTCCCAGCTGCAGCAGCAATGAGACTTTCACACCCTTCCGACCCACCAGCTGAATCTTGAGGACAGTTAGCCCTAAGAGGCCAGCCACTTATTAATATTTCTTAACATCTTGAAAACTAAGACAATTTCAGTCTTCAGACTCTTTTATTTCTATTATGTTTACAAGGTTATAATACTTCTGTAATTTTTTCAGACAGTTACACCACTCTGAATAACTCCTAGAATTCTATGACTAGTATTTTCAGTAGACTTATTTTAAAGTCAGTTCTCTGGAATACTTTTGTTGCTCTGGATCGAGGACTTGGCATTCTTTTGTTCTCAGCTCATATCCCAGGGTCAGCATGGGTTTCTTACTTTAAATCACCTTTATAATGGGACTTAAGCCTTTAATGCTATAAATTTAATTAAAGAGTGCACTCCCAAAATAGTATCATTATGAATTAAAAACTTCTGTTCTTTTTCTTCTTATGGTGATCATTGCAGTAATTCTAATTTTTAGTCTCCATTTTTGCAAGAACTGCTATGGAGACAAAATCGGGTCTCTAAACATCACTGAGAAGGAAAAGGCAAAAATTAACCTTTCTTCCCAGTTCCATCTTTGCATGAATACACCAGAGATGGGGCTGCACAGTTCTGAAAAATTTCCTTGCTTGCACAATTTCAGCTGACTTGAATGGTAAAATTTATCTATTGCTTTCTTCTCTCCAGTAACTTTAATTTGCAAAAGAGTTGACCTTGCCTGTAGTTTGGTTACAGCCCATTGCATTTGTGACACAGTCTATGTTCAGGTTTTGCATAAGCTAATTGCATTCCCAGATCTCCACCCTTCCAGGTATTCTCTCTCTGAAATTTGTCAAAACAAGCTTTTGCTCTGGTTTTAGATTTCTGTTATTTAGTAGCTACTTACAAATGTACCTGATTCAGAAATTTACATAATGTTTGCAGAATTATTTTTCCCCTGTATCTGAAAGCAGTAGTATTCCACATCAGCTGTTCTGGCATGTGTATACTTCAGCCTGTCATTACCTCAAAGGGAGTTTCTGTTAGTAGCTAGGGAGGTTTTAAGAACTGTTGGAACTATGGGAATTATCAAATCCCAATTATTCCTTTGTCATCTGGTAACTTCCTCGGTACTGTTTTAATCAGCTGTTTCATTTCTTCTACTATGCCCAATGGCTGAGTTCATAAGAAATGTATTTTTGTGTTGTTGAACTCTTAACATCTTTGAATATTCTCAGAACAGCTGTTAGATGCAATCTTAGCTGGGACTATCTAGAGAGAAAAAAGCCTTTTCCACCATGACTGCAGCTGTGGCTTGCTCAGCAGTCCGCTGCAAAAGAAATGTTTCTACCTTACTTCAGAGTACTGAGGGAGGGAACCTACAATTACAAGACAAAATTAAGTTCCTTTAGGGTTTTCTACCAATGGACCCACAAAATAAATTTGAATGTATTCTGTCTTTCTTCATATCTCTGAGAACCTGGGGGGATTTTTTCTTTAAACTTGATGATTTGCTTGAAGAACCGTTCAGGCATACCTTTGCACATATACTTTTCAAGCCAGAAGCCCAAGTTTTTGAAGTCTTTTCCTAGATGCCCTCCAGTGAAGGTGTCATCAGCATAATACTACATTTCCTTTCTAAACTGAGTTGATACTATTTATATAGGAATCTTACTTCCTTCAAACAGCAGTAACTCAAGCATTGTTTGTATTTTACCTAAGGAGCATCTTACCAGGTCTTTTTATTTCCTGGGCTATAATCTTCTAACATACGAGGAGATGTTTTAATTATTTTGTCTTCTCCCTAGTCTTTAAATTAGGTGTTTCATTTTCATGTGGTTCCTTCATGAGAGTTTCTAACAATACAGCCTCTTCTATGGATTTTAATTTTTTGTTTAAAGTTTTCCCAAACCCTTGTTTTACCAGCTGATCTGTCATCTATTTTAAGTAGAATATAGTACCATGAGCTTTTAACTCTTTCACCATGGCATGTTTCTTCAGTTTAGTAAGGTCACAAATATACTGCAACAAAGGAATAAATTTATAGAAGTGACTCATCAGAAGTGTGCTCACGAGCATCCTGTGTTGGCAAGAATTGTGAGTGAACTGCATTTCCAAGCACAGTCTGAAAACAGAGAAAGCATTCAACTGCTATGAGAATATTCAAGTGCAGGTGATGGAAAGCAATTCTACGGTGAGCTGAGCGTGGGACAGCTGAGTAATGCATGCTTCAAGTGCTTCCAGATGTGTGGGTGAAATTGTGAGGCTGTCAAATCCAGTATGTCTTTTCTTGAATGCAGTAACTGGAGCCATTCTAAAACATGAGTTTGCAGGCACATCTGTGTGTGAGAGTAGTGATTCAAAGTACCAGTTCACTCTTCTCTATCTTTTATTTCATAGCAAAAACTGCATGGCTGTGTGGGCATTATGCTACACAGTCTTGTTTGGACCAGTCAGAAATGCAAACTGCTTGACGATCATTACTAAGTGTTCCTCCCACACCGAGAAAACTCACTTTCCACACTGGTCAATAAGAATAAAGCCTTAATTTCAAGTTTAAACTTCCATGCCAAGAGGAAATGGCCTCAAGTTGAGGCAAGGGAGATTTAGGTTAGATATTAGGAAAAATTTTTTTACTGAGAGGGTTGTCAAACATTGGAATGGGCTGCCCAGGGAAGTGGTTGAGTCACCATCCCTGGAGGTATTCAAAAAGCGAGTGGACAGGGTACTTCAGGACATGGTTTAGTGGGCATGGTTGATGGTTGGACTTGATGATCTTGAAGGCCTTTTCCAACCTAAATGATTCTATGCCTGTCCTAGGATGTACCTGCAGCTGAAGTTATTCAGAGCATTTGTGTGCCTCTCCTTTCCTAGCCATTTAATCTGTTTTTCCTGTAACCAGTGCAGAGGTTCCAGTGAGGCAGTGCCATTGGGAATTAATTCTCAGTAGAATCATAGAATCATAGAATCATAGAATCATTTCGGTTGGAAAAGACCTTCAAGATCATCAAGTCCAACCATTAACCATGCCTCCTAAACCATGCCCTGGAGTACCCTGTCCACTCGCTTTTTGAATACCTCCAGGGATGGTGACTCAGCATCTATTAACATCCAAAAATAATGTACTGGTGGTTGAATGAGAGTTGTTTCACCATGAAAGCATTCACTCATTCATCCACCAGTACATTATTTTTTACACTGAACCACCAGTACTTTTATCTTTTACAGGACTGATGTTCTGGCCACCTTTACAAGGTGGCATACCAAAAAAAACCCTTCACCATCAGCTGCACTTTTGCTGAATTACACTTGAGGCCTGGGTTTTTTTGGTGATCCTGGTAGATTTTTCAATTTCTCTAGCTTGTCCCGCTTAACTTCTATGGCTAAGCCTTATGAATTTTGGCAATTTCATTTGTGCTTGTTTCATTTTACAATGGAAATTGAAGAAATATTCAGAAATCCCCTGTGTAAACAAGTAAAATATGTACTCAAAACACAAGGAAGCAGAGATACAATTTTGCTACCACCTTCAGCCAGATGGATGGAGAAAAAAAATCATTGTTTGTGTGTAGGGCTGAAAACCACTCATCTCTGAGATCTAAAACTGTGTTTAGATCAGGCACCTTAACCATGGCTGTAACACATATAGGTGTCACTTGGTTCAATTTTCAGTTATCAGCTGTAAAACACTGTGAACTGCCTGCTTTTCCTATTGGTTAAACTGTGAAATTAATGACTGAAAAACATTCTCAAACTATTTTTGTTACAAGTTGCCAAATCAGGTAGCCGTGACAGAGGGGAGGCTGCCGCGGCTCTGTGCCCCGGGTCCCACCAGCAGTGGGGCCGAGCGTGTATTGCCAGCACCCAGGGTCCCGCTGCTGAGGCTGTATTGCCAGCAGGCACACACTATGCAGCGCATATCCGTGGATGCACGGCCGGCCACACAGAGCAACACAGGCAGGCACGCTCACACGGCCACGAAACACCAACGGTCTCTTCCTTTTCCCCGCGCTGGCTGATCAGGATGAAGGTCTGTTAGTGGAAGATAAATGTATGTATATACATATATACAACGTGGGTTTCTCCAGTAGCTGGCCTTAACACCCTCAGTCTACCCAGTAGCTGGCCCTGGTATCCCAAGTCACTGGCACCTGTACGTACGAGCTTTCCCAGCTGCAGTCCCACTCCAGCTGCTGGCACAGCCCTCCTTTATACACACACACACACACACACAAAAGTGCACCCCCACGCAAGCACCCACACTCTGCACACCCTGGGTCTCTCTGGTGCCGGCCCCTGTCCCACAGCCCCAGCCCCGTGGCAGAGCAGTCAGTCAGCCCTCCCACACCTGAGCACGTGGGACAGGGAGCCCTCACCCAAGAAAACTCTCCAAAATGCAGTTTAATGAGGAGACAGAGGAGGCTGCACGCGCTGGCACAGGCACAGCCGGGCACGTGGACTGACCTGCCCCTGTTCACACCCCACCAGCCCCTTTTATCCTCTTTCCTTCTGTTTTCCCACACTTGTTCCTCCACAAACCACCTTGAGCTCTCCCTTTCTTGCCTTCATTCCTTACCCTAAATACCCCGTAATGACATAGGGTGCCGCCCTTCTGTCATACACAGCAGCACCGTGACACTCTATGCTTCCTGCTGGCATCCCACTGCCTGCCCCAATATGTTTCACCCTCGTGTCTCCTCCTTTCATACTCCTCCTCTCTTTGATGGTTACCTATAAGCATCCTACATGAACACTGAACACATGCTGGGTAACCTAAGTCGGCTACATTTCTTCTATGTCAGAGTTTTATAATGTGTGGTTTTGGAGCTGTTGTAGCACCTCAGGAGCAGGGACATAAATTCAAAGTGACCGTGAGAGAGAAAATCCAAAGCTGCACTTACAGAGATGTTGGTGTGATGGATTGGTATTGTTCTGTAGGAGACCACTGGTGCTTAGGGAACACAAGCTTCTGTGGAAAATTGCAAAGCTTATTTTGTTGATGGCATCACTGTGCACAATTATTCACTAGAGTTCCCTTATTCTCTGCAGTAATGCTTGTGTCTGGTTCAGATTATTTGAGCAACTGTTAGGATTAAAGAGCTAAGAGAGTAGTAAACTTCCTTTCACATGTTGATAGTACTTCTGCAGCAAGGGCTCTCAATTTCTGATTCTTAAGGGGAAGAGAACCAAAGATTTTATTACGCCACTGCCTCTTCAATGTGAAAAAGGAAGTCAAGTACTTAATCAAGACACTCAGGAGTAGTTCTTCCTTTTCCCTTTTGTGAGGAGAGTTGTTAATAAATAAGTTAATATACCCAGAATTTCCAGGAGCCCCAGGCATATCATTACTGGAAATTCAACATCTATTGCTATGACCAATGGCTGATAGCTGGTGCTACATTTTTTTCAATGTCTTTACAGTGGGCTTTTAAAGCCCCTGGTGTAAACCAGCAGGGTAAGAACTCAGCAAATGCTGATGAACTGTCAAATGAAGCAAGTTAATCAAACCATCAGTATCAACAATAACATGAAAACTGGGACAAGGTTTTAACAAGTACCACTTGTACAGCTATCAGATCATTTTTCTTCACAGACTCTGCACTTTACTTTGAACATCTAAAATCTGGATACCAGTCATAAATGCAACTGGAGGCTTAACAATTCTGTTAAAGAGAAGTGAAGCTGATGAGTAGGACTTATCCTCTGAGTACTGTAATCAGAGAAATTATTCTATGATGAGGAAATGTCTTTAAGATTAAAGGAATGAGGAAAAGGAAGGATGCTAAGACTACAGATGTGATGGGTATTTGTCTGTCAGCTAAGAAATGCTAGTGTCATCTGACAAGAGTGCCTAGATTGCCAATAGCACCTTAACAAGCTATATGAGTGGTAGAAGCATCATGTAAGGATAACATTATAGCAGAGATTGGTAGTGAATGTTAAAGTAACTTGAAATGTGCTGAGTGTCTCAAAAATACAGCAGAATACACTGCCGCTCACTGTTGAGTTTGCTCTATTACGAACATTTGGTGAGTAACCATGGGGGAGAAGCATCCCACACGACCACTGTCTCAGTTTCACCATGCTGTATTGGAGACTGCAAATCAGATGACTCCCCTGTGGGTGAACTTTTGGTATCTGTACATTTTTGGAGTGAGAGGAGGGCAGGTTTCAATGAGGTAGCCTCAGGCAACATGCTGCGCTCTGCAGAGTGGAATAATATCTTATAACTTTCACATATGTTAGATAAATCATGTTAAAACAAACAAATTTTATCAGCTGATTCATTTGGTGAAAATGCAATAATTTTGAGGGTAAGCTTAAAATGTACAGTCCTTTTGCTATAGTTCAGCCAACTCTTTCTGATTACTATGAGCTTGCAAGAATTGGTGATGCAGTTTGTGATTCAAAGTATTGCAGCCAATTAACATGCACTGCTTTGCAAGGCCCATGCTTTCCAAAGGCTTTGTGCTCTGCTGCTGTACTTCCAAGTACATGGCAAATATATTTCCCTGTATCTCAATGGTTTAAAGCCTTTGTTGTTGTAGTTGTTGGCATTGATATGACAATCAACAAAGTGACAAATGCTTCTACTGCAAGGTTTTCACAAATCAAAATCGATAACAACTGAATGGTATAGTCTGGGAAGAGACAATGGAGGAAGTTCGAGGAGAGCATAGGGAAACCTATGTTAAATCATATAAAAAAACCCCACCAAAACCACAACTCTGTTCCACTGCAAATGTGGAAGTCTAGCTCAGAAATGATGTGAAGGTGAAAACTTATTTCATTACCTAGCATAAGAAAAGAAAACAAAATCAAATCTCAGTGAGCAATGTAACAACAAAATCAGGTCATGAATAGCAGAAATACAGCCCAAAAGGAAACTGTCTATGCTGGTTTTGGCTGGGATAGAATTAATTTTCATCATAGGATCTAGTATGGGGCTATAGTTTGGATTTGTGCTGGAAACAGTGTTGATAACCCAGGGATGTTTTCGTTGCTGCTGAGCAGTGCTCACACAGAGCCAAGGGCTTTTCTGCTTCTCCCCCCACCCCACCAGCGAGCAGGCTGGGGGGGCACAAGCAGTTAGGAGGGGACACAGCCGGGACAGCTGAGCCCAACTGACCCAAGGGATATCCCAGACCATAGGGCGTCATGATCAGCAGATAAAGCTGGGGGAAGATGGAGGAAGGGGGGGGGACATTCGGAGTGATGGCGTTTGTCTTCCCAAGTCACCGTTAGGCGTGCTGGAGCCCTGCTTTCCTGGAGATGGCTGAACACCTGCCTGCCCATGGGAAGTGGGGAACAAATTCCTTGGTTTGCTTTGCTTGCATGGGCAGCTTTTGCTTCCCCTACTAAACTGTCTTTATCTCAGCCCACGAGTATTCTCCCTTTACCCTTCTGATTTTCTCCCTCTTCCCACCATGTGGGGAGTGAGTGAGCAGCTGCGTGGGGCTTAATTGCCGGCCAGGGTTAAACTACAACACTGTTTAAGCCTTGTAATCCAAAAGCAAACACATTTGGTCATGTAATATATCTGCTAAATAACTAAAAAAAAAATCTCAACAAATATAAACAATATCTATTAAAACATCCTTACCCACAATTCTCAATTTTCAAATGCACTTCTAGGAACCAATAAGTCAGGAATAAAAAATTGTCTATGAAAGACAAGGTTGTAAGGATTTTGGCTTCAATCAAAACACATTCATGACTACCACACAAGTTTCTATCTGTTTACTGAAATTTGCTTTGTCTTTAATTTTGATTTTATTATCAAAGCTATTATACAGACTTCTTTTGAATAGAACTGAACAAATGATGAATTATAGCTCTCTGTTAAAAACACTACAGATTAGTTCTCACAAGGACAGGTTCCAAGCTCAAAATACCTACAGCAGAAACAAGATGAAAGCTGGCAAGATGCAATGTCACCTTGGGAAACAATCCAAAAAAGTTATTCTTTAGCACCCTTTTATCTTACAATAACCGATTTATATACTCATAAATTATAACTAAACATGATACATACACATGATTGACAAGCTGGGGCACAGATCTGCTGAAAAGGGCATGGGGGTCCTAGCATACAGCAGGCTGAACATGAGCCAGCAGTGTGCTTTGGCAGAGAAGATGGCCAACAGTATCCCAGGCTGCATTAAAAGAAGTGCAGCGCTCTTCACTTAGCAAGTCTAGATACTGCCTACAGTTTTGGGCCCCCCAACACAGCGAAGACACACAGGCAAACCGGAGCTCAATGGGGGGCTCCTAAGGTGGAGGGGCTGGAGCCCTTGCCCTGTGTGGAGCACCTGGGTGAGCCTGGAGAAGGGGCAGCTTTGGGGCATCTAACAGATCTCCAGCACCTATGAGGCATCATCAAGGAGACAGAGCTGGGCTTCTGGGAGGGTCGTAGTCAACAGGCACAACATGTTGCAGCAAGACAGGTTCAGGCTGGGTATAAGGAGAAATTTTTATATGTGAGGCAGTAGGGCAGGTTGTCCCAAGAGGCTGTGCCACCTCTGTCCTTGGAGGGTTTCAAGCCCCAACTGGACCAACTCCTGAGCAGCATGGTCTGATCCCAAGAGCTAGCCCTGCTTTGGGCAAGATGCTGGACAAGAGACCTCCTGTAGCCCCTCCCAGCCTCAGTTACCCTGTGGTTCTGTGATTCTCTATAAACATGTGCTGGTTTTAGCTGGGATAGAGTTAATTTTCTTCAAAGTAACTCATATGCTGCTGTGTTTTGGATCTGTGACCAAAACAGCATTGATAACCCAGGGATGTTTTCGTTGCTGCTGAGCAGTGCTCACACAGAGCCAAGGGCTTTTCTGCTTCTCCCCCCACCCCACCAGCGAGCAGGCTGGGGGGGCACAAGCAGTTCAGAGGGGACACAGCCGGGACAGCTGAGCCCAACTGACCCAAGGGATATCCCAGACCATAAGACGTCATGATCAGCAGATAAAGCTGGGGGAACAAAAAGGAAGGGGGGGACATTTGGAGTGATGGCGTTTGTCTTCCCAAGTCACCGTTAGGCGTGCTGGAGCCCTGCTTTCCTGGAGATGGCTGAACACCTGCCTGCCCATGGGGAGTGGGGAATGAATTCCTTGGTTTGCTTTGCTTGCACGCGCAGCTCTTGCTTCACCTATTAAATGGTCTTTATCTCAACCCATGAGTTTTCTAATTTTTACCCTTCTGATTCTCTCCCCCTTCCCACCATGGGGGGAATGAGCGAGTAGCTGAGCTGAGCTGCCCAATGAATTCAGGGTATGAGCTTCTGTACAATGAATTTGGGGTATTATATTCCATTGCTTACTCTAATTTCATTAATAAGTCTTCATGAGCTTTTCCTCATTAACTAGCTTTTCTCCAATGTCTTCTGATTAAAATTATCTATTCTTATTTCTTCTAAATAAGGTATTTATAAAGCTGTGTATATGAGAAATATCAGGTTATTTTGTCTACTCACAACAGTCTCTGATCTCAATCACATTGAGGGCCTGCAACTTTCTAAGGTTTCTTATCCAATCCTGCAGTTAAAGGACTTTTTCCTCTATAAAACTGAGTCCTCTTTTCTTTAGGCTTTACAGTTTCTCTAGAGTTTTATCTTTTACTTTCCTATTGATGCCAGTCAGAAACACCACTATATAGAGGCAACATGAGCCAAGAGAAAGTCAAGGGATAACTTGACCCTTACCTAGAAGTACCTGTACAGAAAATAAAATTTGGACAATGGAGGATATTTATTTTAGTAGTTAAAGACATAATATAATGTACTTGGATTTACAGTCAGACAAAGTTTGACTAGATTTAACATTTCTAGGCAACTTTTTATTATCAAGGTAATTAACCACTGGAACTAAATAGAAAACATTGTGGTAGTTTTACTGGATGTTTTTTTCCTTCAAATGAAGGATGTTGGGGTTTGGGTTTTTTTTTTCAAATATGTAAGATAGGTCCTAGTTTAATCAGTATTTAATTGGGGAAGTCTAACATTTTTTATTAAGCTGGAGGCCTTACAATCTGGGAAGTTATGTGTCTGGAACTAAATTTTGTTCTTTAATTGTAGTAACTCCTCATAGCAAGTCTGTATGTCCTTAACCATGTCCCTGGGGAGATACCAGCATCTATACATCTGTGGTCCATTGTCTTTTAAACAGAAAATAAACTGCACTTTTACAGACACTTGCCATGGTCAGTGAAAAAGTGCCTTACTATGTACCCTTCTTCAAACTCATTCAGAGGTTTGACAAGAGAGCTGCATTATTTGCAGTCGAGGGACAAATTCCTATTAAGTTAATGAAGTACATTCTCTGATTCAGTAGCTTTTGTTATTTTTTGAAGTCCAGTTCAATAAAACCAGTCTGTCCAGGCTTTTTTTTTTGTTGGTTGGTTTATTTTGGTTTTTGGTTTTAAGTAGTAAGTATTGGAGAAATAGACGTGGTAGGTTGATAGGTGGGTGATTTGTTGTTAACAACTTAATTGTCTTCATTGTCTTTTATATCTTAGTCAGTTATTCCTCTCACTCCCCCCTGCTAATTGCCCTGCTTCTTTTTTCCTTCCCCCACTCCCTTCAAAGAAACAGCAAATAACAATAAAATATAAAGGAGCTTTCAGTTTGCTTGGAGTTAGATCGCTCTTTATTTTAATTATATTCAACAAATCTGTTCAGAGAGAAAAGCATATATTGTAATTAAAAGAAAAATAAACAAATTTTATTGTTACTATAAAGTTGGTCTACAACTTGTTCCAAAGTAGGGAAAGTTTTCAGACACAGTACCAGGCAACAGCCAGTGTATTTTAAACAGCAAACACAGTAGGATGCCATAACCATAGAGATAAGGTGAGAGGTTCTAAGGGATGCAATACAAGCAATAAAAAAGAAGTAAATAGCACAACATCATAACGCTGATCAACCAAAAATGCTAAAGAAAAAGAATATTTGCAGACATGAAAATGACTGGCTATAAAATTATAGATGCAGAATGAAAAAATAAACTTTCAACTGAAGAACCGGGAAAGCAGGCAAGCTCTGAATATAAAATAAATGTAATATTACTGTTATTGTTGAAGATATGATGTTAGGTAAACACATGTTGCTAGTGCCAGCAACAGGAAGATGAGGCTGTTTGGATTCCATTCCTGCTCTGAGTGAGTGCCAGTGGCAAAGCAGATAAAATATCATGCTCGGTACTGCTAAAAATTAAAGAAGCAACAGGAAAAGGGTGATAAGTCAAAAAACTTAAACGAACAGATTTGCAGGTGCAGCTTGCTCATTTTAATGAATCATTCCATGTTCTATAAACCAACTGTTAGATCCATTTATGATCAATATTAAAAATTGCTAGTGGTGTTTTAATTAAATCTGTATGTTAAACAAAGAGCATTTTCCTGTGCAGAATGGACATTTTATTTTTAATGAAAAATGCTGTCTTTGTCTTGTGGAAAGTACTGTTATCCTCTCCCATTGTTTGCACCATAATCACCGAGTAATTAAATATTGAGGTATGAAAAATGAACATACTGCTTATGCATGGAAATTTCATTTAGCAATGGTGTTCTTGATGCTCTGAAACAGTTGTATGAGAACCCGCAAGGTTTTGTTTTGGTTTGGTTTTTGTTTTGTTTTGATTGGTTGGTTTTGTTTTGATTCAGTTTGGTTTTTAAAGTAATCATGCAAAATAGTTATTTTTTTCAGGTAAACCCCTACAGATATTACATACAATTTGCATACAGTGACACAGCAATTTTTAATACGAGTCATTCAAACAGGTAAATCAAATAGAATGTTGTTTGAAAGTGATGGGCTTCTAAATATTACATGAAGTACTAAATGTTGAAACTTGATTTAAGAGTATCCACTGACTACTGTTAGGTTCTCTCAAGTATGGGAGGTGTGTGTCTGGTTGTGCTCAGTTTCTCCAAGGACATGATAAATAAATCTTGTTTATAATTTAATCAAAAATTAGAGTGGTAATTTCCCCTACACACTTTACATAAGAAAGACTCAAAATTGTGCTTTTTAACTCCTCATAGCAATTTGTTGCAATTTTATTCATGGTTTTTCTTGTTCCTACTCCCTATCTGGCCTCACTTTGATGTTCTCTCATTAAAACCCATCACGTTTCAGCTGCAGACCACTTTATCTCCATGCCTTCTCAGTTGGTACAGTCCACTGTTCCTTCAAGCTTTCAGCTTTTCCAGATTGTGCTATCTAATACCAATCTGTATTTTTTAAAATGAGAGGTTTTGTCATTACTTTTGAAATAATGTCATAGCTTATGTTCAACATAAGCTAGTTTATGTTGGGACTGCAGGTAGTGAAACTGTGTTCAGGCCAGCTCTTTGGACCGTATCCATAAGGGAACATGTTGAATGTGATATTCAGTGTCCTGGTTTCAGCTGGGATAGAGTGAATTGTCTTCCTAGTAGCTGGTACAGTGCTGTTTTAAGTTTAGTATGAAAAGAATGTTGATAACACTGATGTTTTCAGTTGTTGCTAAGTCATGTTTAGACTAAGTCAAGGATTTTTCAGCTTCTCATGCCCAGCCAGTGAGAAAGCTGGAGGGGCACAAGAAGTTGGCACAGGACACAGCCAGGGCACCTGACCCAAACTGGCCAAAGGGGTATTCCATACCATGTGACGTCATGTCCAGTATATAAACTGGGGGGAGTGGGTTTGGGGGGGATCGCCGCTCGGGGACTAATTGGTGTTGATCGGCGGGTGGTGAGCAATTGCATTGTGCATCATTTATATATTCCAATCCTTTTATTATTACTATTGTCATTTTATTAGTATTATCACTATCATTATTAGTTTCTTATTTTCTGTTCTATTAAACCGTTCTTATCTCAACCTACGAGTTTTACTTTTTTTCCCAATTTTTTCCCCCATCCCACTGGGGGGGGGGAAGTGAGTGAGTGGCTGTGTGGTGCTTAGTTGCTGGCTGGGGTTAAACCACGATATTCAGGTACCTGACTTGAAAACAATAAGTCCAAAGATGGATTTAAATACGTATATTCCCTATTCCCCCAGAAGTGAGCCAAGTAGGCATCTATATTGGATTCACATGTGTCACCTTGAAGGCTAGGACATCCAAAAGTAGTTCAACAGAAGACACTACAGGACATGGCAACCTCTTGCAAGGGAATGTTGAACTTTTATTTGGACCCTTTCCTGGGATAAGGTGTTTAGTTGTGTATCTGAAAATGAGAGAACATTCACACCATTGCCTCCTCCAGATAAATTTGTGGAGTCATTTGTTTGAACCAAAATCAATTTTAAATAGATTGTTCTTCATTTCAAGCAAATCTGAATTGCTTGCTGGTTAAGTGAGTCTATTGCATCGACTACATTTATAAGCTGAAAGAAATTACGCCCTGTGAAGACAGAATCATCATATTACTCTTACATCACTCATGATGTTAAGAAGCTATTTAAAATGCCCACTCTGTGTTTATTCAGCTTTCTCTATGCAAGAGTCATAGCATATGGCTTTCAAGAAGCTACTGAAGTAGAAATAAGAAATGTTGTTCAAAGAATAGAAGTGGATTTCGCAAGAAAATTGTATAGTTGGCTGAAAAGCATGAATTCACAAGCTTACTCAGATAGTCCTATATATCAAAATCATAAATTATATGTCCAAAAGTATGAGCACAGACACTTAACTAGTAGAAATTGTAATCAACTCTGCCCTCCTTTTTTCATATTTTTTTCTTACATAGACATGTAGGATACATTTCATCATTAAAAATATACTGATTTTGTGAGACTTACACACTCTTGGCTGTGCTAGAGTTGTCAAACTTTACCTTAGCTTAAGCTCTTCTCCATTATGATCAATTTTCTAATCACTGGCATTCTTGATGCAGTTTCTGACAAGTATTAAAAAAATCACAGTGTATTTTCTCCTACTGTCTTTTGTAGGATACTCTCAGTTTATCAATTTTATTATTTTAGGAACAGATTTTCTTAATTTTTCACTTTGATAAGCATGTGATCAGATCTTGCAAAACAGAGTTACATTTTCATGAGACTGTCTGTGAGTTAAACATTCTCTAGGGTTAAAAATCAAATGAAATTCCGGGGTACTTAATATACTAAGCCGGTGAACTTGACAGGTGTCACACTGTTCAGTCTTCACTGTACTGGTTGAATGTTTACAAGTAAGAAATTGAAGTCAATCACCATAAAAAGAATAAAGCAGTTTTGCTCTTAAGAGCATGGGGGAGGATGAAGGCGGCAATAATCACTTATACAAATCAAACAAATCAACATTTCTGCAGTGCAGAAGAGACGCTTACATGAACATCTAACAAATATCTCAGTCATAGAGAGACAATTAACTGGGGCAATAGTAAATGGTTTTTTCCCTAATGGATTTACTTTCATGAGATGACTGCATTTTCTCCATATGTAAGGATGATGTTGAAAAATTTAAAAGCAAAAACACTGAATAAATTTCTGAAGGGCTTGCATATTAATAATATATTCCCATTACAGTCAATTTTAAGAGTAAGAGTAACAACAGCTAATTTAACCTTACTTCTACAGTATCCATGCAGTCTTCAGTTCAATATTAATCTAAGTTATTTTTTCTCTTGAGTAATATATATAAAATTAACCATGTTTTTCATTTTTTCTATAAACTATGTGTTTCTAAAAATTTACATGTGGTCACACTGTTCCCCCCTATTAATAAAGTTGAAGCTAGCAGGAAACTTTCAGCGCCAATGGCATTGATACTACAAGCACCTATAATTAGGCATTTTGCCTTTTCTCCTATTTTCAGTTCACCTCTAGGTCTAAAATAATCCATCAAAATTTGTTTGTTTAACTATGTATGCTTGATGTCAAATTTATGGATCTCTGTTGCCTAAGCTGTTCTTTTTTCTTTCTGGAGCATACATACAAGTCTAGTCTCCACTGGTAAGATGCCATCCTTTATAAAGTCAGTTCTTGCTACAGGATCTCTGCTTCGAGCATTCCTTTTCTTCAAAGTTCTGTGAAGATTAGCCAGAACCAAAGTTGTGAACCATTTTTAGCTCTTTTCATTGCAAGTTTTCCCTCAAATGTGGTAATAGCCTCATTCTCAATCATCTCAATCCTTCCTGTGCGTTCGTATAGAACAGTAACACAATACCAAGCAAATGGGGAATAAGAGAATCAAAACTGTTACTTATCAGGTTAAAAGACACAGTAAACTCACGTGGCAGGAATACTAAGAAAGAAAGGCATGGTTTGCTCAAAATAGAGGGGGGGGAAAGGGATGTGTTGACAGGCTTGTAAAGGACATGTATTACCTTTGAGGCCCAGAATGCAAATTGCGATAGAGCTCTTGCAAATATCTAGGTAATGCTGGAAGCATGTACAGCAGGACTGCTGGGTCCAATTTCAAGCATTCTCAGCAAGAAAGATGAGCATCATTTCAAAGGGCACTTCACTGAGAATTAGGAGGAGATGGTAAAATGGACTTTAATAAAAAAAAAGAATTGGGAAGATAAGTCAACAGAAGAAAAACTGGAATAATATGTGATAAAAGCCTTCATAGATCTAAAATATATAACTATGATGAATACTTCATATAGCAAGCAGATCCAAAATGAAAATAAATTATTCTCCTAGTCTACTGTACATGGGGGATGAATTAATTGGCTAAAAACACATCCAGAAATGCAGTCTTGTAGGAGTTGTTAATCACTTAAAGAGTTTTCATTAAAAGGTCATGGAATCTCTGTCATTATAGAGACTTTTCTGGTTGCTTGTTTTGTTTTGTTTTGTTTCATTTTGTTTTGTTTTTAATAAAAGGGTGTACAATTCCATGTCAACCATGACCCAGATGTAGTTATTCCTGATCTTACTTTGGATTAGGTAGGGGACTTCTTCCAGTCCCTTCCAGCCTGTATTCTATAACTTCATGAATCTCTTAGTAAAAACTGAGATAAACTACTAATGTTGGTTTTCAGCCATATTTCTATCTTTATTAACTCCAACCCACATATTGTAGCCACTGCTTTTTATTCAAATAAAGTATTCTTACTTTTTCTGTTAACTTTGATTCCAAGATCAAACTCAACTTGCCACTTGGCAGTTCTTATTTTAAGCTTATGTTAGAAGATACGATGTTTTTTGTTTATTAGACCCTCTATTAGTATATTAACCTCTGTGTTTACTTCTAATGTCTTTCTGGTGATATATATTCATCCATAACATGTATGACCTTTCACTATAAAAATTTTCTTTTTTTTTTATGCTAGAGACAAAGTAAATACCAAAGATAGGATAAAATGTCTAAGAATCACAGAAAAAAGGAAGTTTAAAAGAATTTCATTATTGCTTTCCATAGATTTTCTTTGGCTTACACCATGTTTTGATCTTCGTTTTCTTTTTTGTGGGGTAAGATGGGGGGATTTGCAAGATTCAAAGAAACATAGAAACATAGAATAGTTTGGGTTGGACGGGTCCTTTAAAGGTCATCTAGTCCAACCCCCCCTGCAGTGAGCAGGGACATGTTCAATTACATCAGGTTGCTCAGAGCCCCGTCCAACCTGACCTTGAATGTTTCCAGGGATGGGGCATCTACCACCTCTCTGGGCAACCTGTGCCAGTGTTTCACCACGCTCATGGTAAAAAAATTTCTTCCTTATATCTAGTCTGAATCTACCCTCTCTTAGTTTAAAACCATTACCCCCCTGCCCTATCGCAACAGGCCCTACTAAAAGTGTGTCATTATCTTTCTTACGAGCCCCTTTTAAGTATTGAAAGGCCGCAATAAGGTCTCCCTCGAGCCTTCTCTTCTCCAGGATGAACAACCCCAACTCCCTCAGCCTGTCCTCATAGGAGAGGTGTTCCAGCCTTCTGATCATTCCTGTGTCCCTCCTCTGGACCTGCTCCATGTCCTTCCTGTGCTGAGGACTCCAGAGCTGGACGCAGTACTGCAGGTCGGGTCTCACCAGAGCAGATTCCTAGAATGAAGGAAGATTAGGTGGGTAGGCACAACGTCATGTACATGCTGACATTTCAGATGAACTCTTTCACATAATCTTGGCTTCACTCTCCATTTCTTTTTCATGGCAGTTTCAGAAGAGTCCTGCTCCTGGAAAACAGGAGCTTGTCTATTTGCAAGGGGGGTTTTTGGCCTATGTAAAGCATGTAGTTTAACTAGGACAGGAATGCTTGGTGTTTGCACCTGCATGCCTGATGCATTAGTTTCATCATCACGATAGGTAACCAAATGAGAAAAGTACAGTTTGGTATTGTGTGTTTTCAGCTGTTGTAAGTCTTTGTCCTGCAAGAGCTTTGGCTTATTCCACTGCAGTCGGTTGAAAAGATGTTACTAAACACAAATAATATCGACTTCTAGCAAGTTTGGCAGGTCTTTAGTGTCTCATTCAAAAGCCATCAAGTCAAAAATCTTCTGAAAATATCTTTTAATGGTTTTGCCTAAGGTTCTTTCACTTGTTAAACTAATGCGTAGCTTTTGCTAATTCTCTGTGGGGCTGCTTTAAGAATATAATTGTGTTTCATTTATTAAACGTCATATCCTGTGGAAAAAGGCTATCTACAGAATTCTAGACTTTATTTCAGAAGTAGAATCTGGTGAATCTTGGCACTGATGATAAGTCCATTATCTAAAGTGTATCCATTTAGCATTGATTTCCCATACTGAAGCTCTGTGACTACATGAATGAAATAGAATTTGTGACAACTGAGCTATCTAAGAAAGAAGAGGTGCTTCAGGACACACATGATATTGAAGAAAATAAGCAAGTGCCTCTTGTTAACAGTTTTATTTTTTTGTTAATACAGCACAAAAACAAATAATCAACATCCTAGGGAAAGAAATTGTCTACAGGGTTAACAAATTTCCTGTAAGTTTTGAATAGACTGATATGTATCTGGACAGATGTTAAACTGATTCTTTTATTAAGAGATTATATGATAGTTTTCCTTTTTGAGATTACACTCATATCATTATGGCAGAGTATACCTTAGTACTGTTCTGGTGGGGGAAAAAAAAAAAGAGAAAAGAATATACCCTAAGAATTTTTGAATGGGTATAAGAAAATATTACGTTCAGCAAAGGAACCAAACCCTAAAATATTTCATTAAATAATCCTGACTTACAGTTTGCACATAGTCAATTGAAACAAACTGCATACTCTACGACATCTTCCCATTATTCGCCAGTCTTACACGCTTTTTGCTAGAACTTCATTACAAAGCTGGTGGTTTCATTCTGTGTATGTCTGATTAATTTTACCTTCAGTTGCATTTTCCAACAATACAGAATGTAATTTTCTCATCATTAAAGCCTAGACTGAGGATATTGCAATTTGGGTAAAAAAAAACCCAAAGAAAGCAACAACATACTTTTGCCTGTATTGATCTTTGCAAGTAATGTCATCTATATGGCAAATATGAGCATATCTTCTTTTGCCTACTACTTACAGACAGAGCAAGAAGAGATTATTCTGTAGTAAGGAGAGAAACATTCATTCCATCTAAAATACGAGGCACTAATGGGCTATTTACGGGGAAAAAATATATCATCAAAATAATCCCAGGACAGAAGAAAAATAAACAGTTTAGTGGTATGGACAAGGAAGTTAAGTTCAGAACATATTCTACTTCTTCTTATCTTTGGCTAATCAATTATTACTATACAAGCAAATGTACCAGATATACACTTTATAATCTTTTCCTGTGGAAATTTACAACAGACATGGATTTTACTTTTGGGTTTTTTTCCAGATAATTTTTTTCTGCATTAAATACAGACTTTTAATGAGAATAAAAATCTTCTAACTAGCTGTACATCTTTACTATTTAATTTTAAAAGAATCCTGTATGATTTCTTAATAGTCCTATGTACAGGTATCAAAGCAACTTTATATTGCATTTAAAAATTAAAAAAAAAACAAAGTTTAAAATGTTTTTGTTTTTTCTGTGATGTAAATAATTTCCAGGTCACAAGTTTCTTTTTTTTTTTGATAATTTGAGATTTAAGTATCGACAAACATAAAATCCAAGGTGAAATCCCAGTCCTACTGGAGCCAATGCCTTCCAAAAGAATGCATGAGGTTCTGCAGCCCATCATTCATCATGTGGTTGAATGCGTCAGTCAGAAACTCCACCACAGGAGCTGGGATATAGATGTTTCCTGCATCAGAAAATCGAAAAATAAAGAGCTTTGTGCTGCCATGTTTCCACTGTTTAATAAATGGTACATTTAAACAGTTGGGAATAACTTCCTCTATAGCAGAACTGACCTGGAAAAAGCTTTTTGGCATCCACTAAAAACATCGCAGTGATAAAGGTAACTGCACAGAACTGCATAGACTAACCCAGGCCAGACTTGTGTTCACTCACTGGTCCTGTTTGGTGCCTTTACGCATACAACCTGCAGGTATGCTCCATAGCCCAAAAAGGGCAATCTGGACAAGTCAACAACAGAGATAATCTCATAAAACTCGTGATGTCAGTGAGTCCGTGGAACTTTCTCATGCCTTTCCATTACTTCTTTATACATCACGTGGCAAATCACTATCCCTGAGAAAAGGCAGTAATATTATAGCACGAGTCTTTTAAACGCTTTAGTAATGAGGCTTTGTTTCTATTAAAAAAAAAATCATCATCATTTTAGTCTCTCACTCACCAATATCAAAATATACTAAAAAGGAGACTGCAACTGAAATGTAGTAGAGCCAAGACTGTATGGTATCTGTATGAGGAAAGAGTCTGATTTGCAAAGAGCTCACCACAGACCCAGGAAACACTTTATAGCTTTAGCATGTGTGTTAACTCCCTTCATGCAGAAGATCAAGACTACACAGGATGACTGCTACCCAGACAACCACCAGAGCGAAGATGGAAGTTAGTGCCCAAGACACAAAAAGGGAGATGCTGGGGAGACAACTAGCATTTTGAGAGGCCCTCAACTGAAGCAACCTCAGTCTCTGAGAGGGTCTTAAATCTTGGAAGTTTATATTGCTAAATAGTGGTAGTATCTGCATGAAAGCATCGTGAGATAGGAGAGGGGCAGCCTCCAACACTGAATTCCTTTGTAGCATTCATTTATTTGTCACTTCTCTAAATATGTAAGAGTTACTATACATATGAGAATGTAGTTCGTTATTAGATGGTACTATTGATATATCAAATAGGCTATTAACCTCTGTTTTGCACAGAGCTGTGGATATTGCTGTTCCTTTGAGGCTTCCAGCGTGCAGGTGGCTGTGCAGGGTACATGCATATCCTTGGACGGGCAGTGTTGGAAGGTGGCTTTGGCAGGTCATTCCTGCAACAGAATGACTGGAAAGGGAATTAGTAAGGAAATTAATGAAGTTTCTTCTCCTACAGTCTACATTTTCAAGATTTTAAATGTTTTGGGTTTGTGTGGCGGTGTTTTTGGTATGGGGTGAGGGTCCGCAGGGCCGGCTCCTGTGAGAAGCTGCTGGAAGCTTCCCCGGCCCCAAGCCAGACCCGCCGCTGGCCCAGGCCGAGCCCCTCAGCGACGGCGGTAGCGCCGCTGGGAGAGCGGAGTGAAGAGGGGAAACCTGCGGAGAGTCGGGGATTGGGATGGGAGAGGAACCCCTCTGCGGGTACCGAGGTCAGGGAGGAAGGAGGGGAGGAGGAGCGGGGCAGGAGGGGATGCCCCCGCAGCCCACGGTGAGGCGGCAGGCTGTGTCCCCCCAGCCATGGAGGGGAGCGGGGGAGCGGAAGCCCCCAAGATGGCCGCCACTCCATGGACAGCCCGCACTGGAGCAGGCTGGGACTGAAGGACTGCAGCCCGCGGGAAGGACCCACGTTGGAGAAGTTGGTGGAGGACTGTCTCCCGTGGGAGACCCCCCACGGCGGAGCAGGGCCCGAGTGCGGAGTCCTCCTCCCCCTGAGGAGGAAGGAGCGGCAGAGACAAGGTGTGGCGAGCTGACCCCAGCCCCCATTGCCGGGGGGAGGAGGGAGAGAGAACCGGGAGTGGGGTTGAGGTGGGAAGGAAGGAGGGATGGGGGAAGGCGTTCTAAGATCTGGGTTTACTTCTCAGTATCCTTGTTTTGATTTGATTGGTAGTAAATGAAATTGATTTTGTTTCTTCCCCAAGTTGAGCCTGTCTTTTGCCTGTGCCCATAAGTGGTGAGTGATCCCTCCCTGTCCTGGTCTGGACCCATGAGTGTTTCTTCATATCATCTCTTCCCCATCCCACGGGCAGGGAGGACGAGCGAGCAGGCGGCTTCATGGTGCTTTGTTGCCAGCTGGGCTTAAAACAGATTAACATAACTACCATATAAGATACTACTTTTAGTAATAAAAACATCATTTTGTTACTTGGTGGCTTAACAAGTTATTAATTGTTTTTAACCTACAGTTTCTCTGCAGTATTTGCTACAACAACTTTGTATTTCAGTGTTCCAGAAATGGTTAAATGCTACTCAGTTCATTACATAGTCTAAAGGGAATACATAGTAATAAAGATTTTAGCTATGTAAGTACTAACATATATTTACTGAACTAACGTACAGTACTAGGAATCTAGCTCTTTAGAAATGAAAGAAAAAGAATCTTGGAAAGATATTTGTGCTGTATAAATACACAATAAAATCTAACTTATATGTTCAACCTAGTCAGGCTTTTCTATATTACAACGTAACAGTCCAACTGTTCATACTTGGCTATATTGATGTTTATATCTCTCTCCCAAGATAAACCAAAGAAAAAATAAAAATAATTGGCAAGCTCAATAACCCGATGACTGGGTTATTTAATTATTCTTTCTGTTTATGAATAAAACAACTAAAAAAGTACCTACACTTCTTTGTTTCTTTGTCTTGTCATATCCAATTCATTTTCTCCACAGTGCTGAGGACTGAACTTGAGTTTGGATTGCAAAGACCATGACAGGACTGACAACTTTTTAAAATATGTTAAGACCAAACCAAAGTTGATTTCAGTGGCAGCAAGGTCAGTACCAAGCTAGGTTATACATCAAGTTATTTTTTTTAATCTACAGACATTATAGAGAGGTAGCTGACTGACAAGTGTTGACAATTTAAAACCTGCACATGCTAATCACAGCAAAAAAGTTTTTCCTACTGTATTTGGATTTTTGTTTTGCATTTGCTTCTGTTTAGAGTCTGCATTTTCACAGAGATTTTGTAATGCACTGCATGCCTTTAAGACTCTATATGCTTTGGAATGAACAATTATTTGGGGGAAAAAAATTATCATATCAGTTATTCCTTCTGAGAAATTACAAAGGAGAATACTAAAGCATATTATATTTTAATATTTTAATTTTCTTTTTCTTATTCAGACTATTTTGTATATGATGTAATATTTGGATTTACTATGAAATTATCATTTGTTTGTTCTTGCCAGGCAAAGAATATGTTAAGATTGACATTAACAGGACCTATTAAGATAGCATTACACAACTTTAAATCAGATCTAATTATTAGCTTTTATTTTTAAATAGGATTTTCAGACATTAGATAAGCAACCTGAAATAATTAATCCAGCTACACACAATTCTCTGACAGAAGCTAGAAACCAGTGTGTGTCTGAATCAAAGAGCTTGGCTAACATTACTTGTTTATGGGGCTTGAAGATTATGTGGTTTTTGGTTAACAATTCTGATCTGTAGTCTGGCTGATCAGATGATGCTGACGATCCTTCCTGCTACAAGCCACTACTTCACACTAAAAATACTAGTTTTAGTTATTTCCCACAAGAAATTCTTTGTGTTACAGAGCTTGGAGAGGCAGCAAGAGGATAGACAACATCTAGTATGACTTCAGCAAGACAGGCAGTGATACAATCTCCCTATTAAAATGCATCACAGAAGGATACTTGAGTTTCCACAAACAGGTACCAGTCATGGTACTTTTTAATCAATTCAATAGATGGGAAACATGTTTTGTTATTGAATTGCAGACCTCCTGTACACTGCTAGTTGGATATAAATGCTGCTCGGAAAAAAAAAAAAAGAGTTTAAAATAAATATTGCTTAGGTAAAATTTTGTATGTGGGGATTTATGCAAATACTTCTTTTGGGTTTCAGGATATGTGAATTCATAACAGTTGGATAAATGCCTAGTCCCACAGAACTGAACTGTAAAAACTTTGCTTATTTTGGTAAAGACAGCATTATAGCCCCTCTCTTCTTGCTTATTTATTTAATATTTATTTTGATTGAAGCCTTATTTTTTATACAAAGGAATAATTAAGTATCAATATTTCTCTTAAGCACTAAGTATAGAACTTTGACAAGGAGTTTATATTAGCTTATAACTCCATGATGCAAGTTTTTAACTAACCAGGATGAAAAGATTAAAGAAAGAATCTTTGTACTATGTGGTACTTTGTAACACATTGTTCTGTGTTTTACACTCAAATAATTTCATTTTAATTTCAAAGAACTTAAAGAATTTTTAAAATTAAAGAATCACAGGAACGATGGTGACACACATTCAGTCTGAAAAAGTCGATGGCCAGGTTTGTTGTGTTCACAGCAGATACAGAAGAAATATAGGTGGTCTATTTAGGGTGTTTGGAAATGGGGAGAATTACTTGTTTTCCCCCATATTGTTTGTCATTTCCAGGAAGAAATCTTTTCTGCTGAATCCAACCAAGGTGGATCTGACTATGTTCAGACCTGAGCATTTCGCATAGTAATGTTGAGGATAAAGAACTCCCAACATCACATTTAATTTCTTTTACTATTTAATGCCACTCTGCAAGCATGCACAGAAACAGCCCTGATGGCAACTTCAGAAATTGACTTTAGGGAGTAAATGGAAGTTCACAAGATGTTGTATTTCTGAGATTTGCTCGGAACTGGAGCAGGGGGAAAAAAGTCCAGAGATGAAGTAGCTTGCTTCCTTAAGGGAAAATCAGTATAATATTTATTTATTTATATTGTGCCAGAAGTTAATTACATTTGCATGAAAGATATCAAAACAGTAGCACTGTTAATATTTAATACAATTTCAGATTTTTTTTCTACCCCCCTGCCCCCCCCCCCCCCCCCCCCCCCCCCAAGAAAATGCACAGGAGATGTGGACTAGGATCTCTACTTGTTTATTTCAGGGACTATGCCTGTAAATAGTAAAATACACCAGGGTAGAGTTGACCGATAAGTAAAATTCTTAACAAAGCTAAAAAACAGACTTAAAAACAGTTTTAAGAAGAGCCAACTGAATGTCTCATGAGATTGTATGGCAGTATTCATTATAGATAAGAAAGGTATTATCACATTTTATATAAATGTCACCAGTATTTAAATGAGAAAAATACTCCTTTGCTCAATGTATGTGTTTTGCTTTATGATTTATTATGACTATAATGGCAGTTATGATTGCCATTAACAAAAGCTTTGTGTGTGTATTTGGAGAGCGTCCCTGTACCAGTGAGTTAACTGTTTTCAAAAATGAAACTTTTTCATCCTTACTGTACTCACTGTACTTCTTTCACATATAAAGTGGTAGCTGAAATCTCCTTTTTTTCCCCAAAAAGATCTTGAAAGATTTACTGTGATGAGTTTATTCTGAGGCTGAGCAAAGGTTTTGAATGCATGAAGCTGCCTTTTCCTGTGGATCGGTTCACTTACCCTGGCAGAAATCCTTCTGCACAGTTAAAAGACAACCCTGACTCCATCAGAAGCTTCACAGAGGCAAAAAAAAAAAGGTGTGGAGATTGTAAATAAAGCAGAGCATTAGAAGTCAGGAAGAGATGGAGGCACTATGTGTACCGGCAAGGGATTTTGGGAGAAGACAGATGGTGGCTGATACTCTGAATTATCATTAGTGGGCTCTTGTCGTGACTGCATGCTGACCTTGCAGCTGTGTGTTACCTGGGGGACACCCACCACAGCTAGCACTCACCAAGAAAACTTGATGCTGAGATTTGGGTTGCAAAAAAAAGTTAGCCGCACTAACGAGGCACTCTGCCTGGGCTAATTGGTCCATCTTCTCAGAGCATGTAGGCACCAGTGCTCTATCTGTAAATGGATGATGATTGCCACAACGCACCTCCCCTCTCCTTTCTCTTTTTGGTCACTCGAAGAGCCATGGAGAAACCTAGGACATGGCATACTGAACAAGACAAGAGATGCAGAAATCCTGTATCCTATTTCTGTCAGTGACCATCACTAGAAGATTTGGACAAACTGTTAAAGCCTGTGGCTATGCAAATGTAGAGCAATCCAACACTTAGATCACATCCAGGTCTCTGTTTTCCATGGATAGCCTTCAGCTCCCAAGCAGGAGCTTTAATAACCTTTCCAATGTCGTGATTAGTTATAATAGGAATTGATAGTTTTGGTTTCAGTAGAAACATCCTGTCTCTCTGAATATCTTCAAATATTGGTGGGGAGGTGTTCTGCAACTGAAACACAATAATATGAATAAAGTTGTGTACTTGTCCTAATTTTAAGTTGAATACCTTCAGTTAAATTGAATCACTCCTTTCTAGTTTTGTAAAACAGAAACTCCTGGGTAGATTTTTTACTATTTTATTTACTTTAATGCTATTCCTATTAATTATCTCCTTTCTAGTGTAAGTTACCACAGGCTTTTCAGTCTCTTTTTACATGCGTTTTTTTGTTTTTCCAGACCTTTGCATTTTCTCTAAGCGACTTGCTTCTAAGACAAGGGTATTGTGTTAACATGCATAAAATACTCTGAATGAGGCCTCCCTGTTGTTTTATACAAAATATTCATACATTACTTGATAGAGTCATAGAATCATAGAATAGTTTGGGTTGGAAGGGACCTTTAAAGGTCATCTAGTCCAACCCCCCCTGCAGTGAGCAGGGACATGTTCAATTACATCAGGTTGCTCAGAGCCCCGTCCAACCTGACCTTGAATGTTTCCTGGGATGGGGCACCTACCACCTCTCTGGGCAACCTGTGCCAGTGTTTCACCACCCTCACCGTAAAAAATTTCTTCCTTATATCCAGTCTGAATCTACCCTCTTTTAGTTTAAAACCATTACCCCTTACCCTGTCACTTTTCAGCTTATTCTTTCTGTAATGTAATTCTAGGTTTATTTTTGGACCACAGCTGCATAATGAAGCAAAATCTTTGCTGAGTTATTAATGATAACATTCCCTCTTTTTCTGAATTGATAGGGCATATTTTGAAGCTTGCAAAGAATATTAGTGGTTTTATTTTCTACTTACTGCTATGTGTGCATCAATATTGGGATCCCATATCTCTTTATTTTCTAATCTTGATTTGTGGCAGTATGTGTATGGTATTTAGTACAATCTACTAATATCAGCTAGTGCTCATAGGGCTGCTATAACATAGAGCTTAGATTTGTTTTTTCCAATATGAATTTTTATCTGTTTGCAAATTAAAACCATTTCAAATTATTTCCATGTAACAGTATTATTGTACTTACTGTATATTTTATTTTGATGTTGCTGTACTTTACAACTGAGAACCTGTAATGTAAATAAAATTTATGTCATAATAGCAATTATAGATTGATTATTGTCTTATATTATGATAAAATTCAACAAGATACTCTAGATACAATGAAATTTAAGCTGTATGAGTCTGGTCTCATGTCCCCCAGAAACACAGTCTGGACTGAAGTTGGACATGTTCTTATTACTTTCCTCAGCCTAAGTATAAGGTATTCTACAAACAACATGTTCTGACCTCTCTTCCTTATCCCATCTCAATGTCTATCTTAAAACCAGACAGCACTGGCTCTATAATGAGCAGGAGGAAAAGAAGGCTGGCATCGAAATCTTGCAGGGGAAGCCAAATTAACATCAATCTTCTACTTACCCAAGGGGAAGACTGTATATACCTCAAGACAGACACCTTCATCTTCCTTATTGCTCTTAAAGATTGACAACAGGTAACACGCCAACCATGTGGTTCTTCCATCCTCCTATTAGCAAGGGTTAAAACCATGAAAGAGTAGGAGTAGGAAAGGTGGCATGGTGTGAAAGTATTTGAGGGTTATGACAAAATGAGAAGTTATTTAAGAGTTTTGTATGATTTGAGTGAGAAAGGAGTTCAGGTTAATTTTCCTGTGACTAAAGGGGTCAGTTTAGTTCTCTATGTTACTTTTCATAAGCTGAAGTAAAAAAAAAAAGTACTGTGAGACGGCACAGTGCAAGGGATGGCAGTAGGATTGGTTAGCAATATAAGGAGCAGAGTGAGACATAACTACTGATGCCCTGAGGTAAGTTAAGGAAATGAGAAACTGGCAAGAAATCAGAACAACAGGTCAGCTTAGTAAATGCTTGGCCTCCCTGCTCAATAAAACATAAAATTTGCCAATAGTGAATGGAGGTCTCTGTGGAAGGGGGGAAACAGCTAGTCAACCTCAACATAGCATTCCCAATGGAAAAGACTGTACATTGTTATAGATGTGGCTATACTCAGAATCGGGTATCACACTGTCTTATACCTTCCTCAAGTTTTCTTCTTCTGCTTTATTGAAAATATTCTTTGGTAACCTTTCAATTAATACTTGTGAGGCATAAAAGTTTAGTTCATTTAGTACAAGAAAATCTGTTTTAATTTTCTCAGGTTCATGGGTAGGGGTCCCCAACTAACTTTTTTACAGTGATGCCTTTCAGTTAAAATCTATTCTATGTCTCTGCTACTTGACTGCTGGCAGAAAGGTGCAGTGGCACCAATTATATTCTCATCTTTTAACACTTTCTTGAATCCTCTATCAGTATTCCCATTATTTTGGCTAGAGCTGGTGTGCAGGGTGGGTGGCCTGTAATTACCTGATTTACCTACAGAATCATGGGACTGAGGCTGGAAGGTACCTCTGCATATCATCTTGTCCCACCACCTGCTGAGAGCAGGGTCAGCTAAAGCAGGTTGCTCAAGGCCATGTCCACTCAAGTTTTTAATATTTCCAAGGATGAAGACTCCATAATGTGTCCAGGTGACCTGTTCCAGTGTTTGACCATGCTCATAATAAAAAAAAAACCAACCTTCACAGGTTTGGTTTGTTTATTGCCAGTTCTGTGACACTGAATTCCCTAAAATATAAAGGAGAAGCAGAGGGAGCAGCATGGCAAATAGGGAAGAGCATTGCCATTGAAAAGGCTGTTGCTATTAGGTCAGGAAGAAATAAATGGCTCTTTCACAATATAAATAATATTTGTCTTAATTTTTCAGGCAATACAGAATGCTGGCTTGAAGACTCATTTGACTTAAGACTCAAATCACTGGGAACTACAGACAGTAGAAAATCAAGGAACAGAAATAATCAAAGACGACCTCAGAATAGAAATGATCAAAAATAGAAAGATACCTCTCAAATATACGTGGTAGGATTCTGAAATATTTTGTGTTTTCATTCCAATGTCTGTTTCACAAAGCTGACAATATATATACCTAGAGCAATATACACTACTGTATTAGACTTTCCTATTGAAAATGGATTCCTGAAGTTTATTTCCTGCCTGGCTCACTCTGCTGTTACAAAAACATCTTGGCAAATAAATTAAGGGAATGGTTTGTAAATTTTTGTATGCATGTATGTTCAAGGTAACGAAAAAAGGCAAGGTACTTTACTGGTTTTCACACAAACTTTACCTACATTTAAGAATCTTTACCAGTATAGCAATAGCATAGAGCTACCTCTTTCCTGTGGAGTCTGAGATTATAATGGGACTTTCTCCCATTTTAATCTAATTATTTCGTTGATGTAGTTTATATCCATTTTCTGAGTGGTAATTTCAAAAAATTGTTAAACTGTCTTCTCCTGGGTTTTTGTGAGTATGGCTACACTTATAGAAGAGGGTTTTGTTCACTCTACTGTTTTTTATTCAGCTTCAGTCTCTGGTTTTATCATACTTCATAATCAGAGCAACGTAACAGTAGACTTATCATCAGCTATGTAGTTTGATGTAAGTGGAGAAAGCTTTAAAGCCCTGTGCAACTCGGCTGCATTCAGTCAGATACCTCCACCCGCAGTCTTAAGTAAATTCTAACCCAATTACACCTTTGACTAAATTAAAACTGACTAAGGAGCTCAAAAAGTGGTACTAAGTAGATGTGACTATTGGCTGACTTCTAAGTGTACCAGAGAAAATTAGATAGTCGTTTCCATTTTTCACCTTAACACAATGCATGAATAACTTCTGCAAAAAGAATACTAATCTCCTGCAGTCCTTCTTAAGCAGAGTGTTAGTTACGACTCCTTTGATTTTAGTACATAAAAATGTACTAAAATTGGCATGCTGGAAAAAATGCTACCATCTTAAATAAATTGGTATAACCTAATATCAAATCCATCTTCTTTCAAATCACTCTTGATTTTCTATCTAATTGTATGGGATAGAATTGTCCAAAGCTTGCAAGGAGGAGTAAGGTTTGGAGCAAGATGGATTAGAGATGAAGTGTCTAAAAAGCAGTAGACACTGCTAACTTTGCAATGTTTACAAAGTAGCATTCAATCACTATTAGAGGTGAATAATGTAACAGTGATTAACACTCATTGTTAAGTCATACATAAGGTAATAATTTAAAACACTGTAGTTCAATTCAGTGGAGATTAGTCAGTTGAAAAAAATAGGATCTGAGGATCCGGTCCCTCATATTTAAGGTTAATACAGGTGAAATTATTTATCTTTGTTATTTACTTGGTTTACTCCCTATATTTTAACTGGAGCTTGGTGCTTGGTGCTTGTGATGAAGTTCTAAAAATAACCCACAGTTCAGGAGGGGAAGAAAGAAAAGAACAATGTGCTGGAGGGAAAGTCAGAGAGGAACAAAAACATAGCATCACAAGTATTACCACAAATTGTGGGAAAAGCTCTTGAACAGTCATACACATCACGTCAAAAAAACCCCACCTTTTGTCAAACATGGGTGATGTGCAAAGTTTAAGTTAAATGTGCCAAAGTCAGTTGGGATCAAGTTCACTCTTCTTTGGAGATTTACTTAGTTTTTCACAATCTTTTAAAAGCTATTCCCAAAGGGGTTTTACAATCTCAGTATACGTAAACAGTAATTAAGAATAATACAGCACTGTCCAAATGCAGGCTGTTCCATCCTTCTCTCAGTAGGGACTATGAGTAAGCATAAAGCAGTATGATTAAGAATTCATTTGTTTTACGGTTCAATGGGAGCTGAAATGATTAAGCTCTTTATCATGTTTCTATTCCTATGTATATTTTAAAAGTACTTCTGTTAAGGAATACCAGCATCAAAACAAAAGGGAAGCAAGCTCTTCTTCAAAGTGCAGCAAATGTTTACTTACCTACTGTATACATGTGTTTCCATTTGATAAATACTGTTTAAACCAAGAGAAATTGCAGGCTGCAGAAATCTTTCTGTGTGGCGCAGAAGAGAGAGACTGCAAAGGCAGTTTTCAAGTCCTTATCTGCAAAGGGAAAGAGATGATTGCCTTAACCTTAGTTATCAGTATGAGCCCTGCTTTAATGCTCATAAGGCTCAAAAGGACTTATGAAGTGGTGAAAGGCTGAACTAGATTGCCTGCATCTTACTGGCAAGTGGCTGGCTCTTCAACAGTGGAGCCCGCGCTGGGGTAACACGCGTCCACATGCAGTGAGACACTGCCTCTCGCAGGTGTGGGCTCAAAACCTGTTTTCTGTCCTATGGCAGTTCACATTCAAAAGGCATGGCTAGCACCAACATGTGAAACTCATAAACAAATGAAGTAATCATCCATCGGTCTCTTCTTTCTCAGCCAAATATTGTCATACTAAAAAGAAGAGAAACCTAAGCTCCCCTTTCCTGACTCCTGAAGGCTGACTGTGATGACCGTTGGCCCACCTAAAGAGGTTCACCAAGAATCAATCAGGCTCTGCAGAACAGAGTGGTCTATTTTGACTTTGCCTGAAGTATTTTATTTTTTTATGCTCAACAAACCACCACATAGGAGTATAGTACAATAAAAATTAAACAAAACGTGCACCAATTTTCCACTTCAGTTTGTAAAGATTTCACAACTTCTTTTCTGTCATAAAATCCAAGCATATGAGCTTTCATTCAGAATTTCTTTGCATGTTCTGAAACCTTGAAGTTTTTATATATGCTAGCAAACTGACTTTCTACTATGCAGGTTTTCACTTTTGTACCTTTCTTTGGTATACCTATATATTTGGGAACCTTTGCAGAGCTTCTGCAATATATTTAGGCTCCAGCCTTGCAATATTGCACATGTAGAAATATTAACAAGGTTGGAGACCTATTTAATGCCTGAATAGTTTTAGATTAACTCTCCCTTCTCAAACAATAATTCCAAGTTTATTCATAAGTATACCAAATTTCAAAGTCTAGGAATGCAGAAACAAGAAGAAAATTGTGTTTTATAAAAGTGATCTTTCATAAAATGTAGTTTCTCAATTATTCTTTATTACTGCTTTCTCTGTCAAAGACTTTCATTCCTTTTAACCTATGAATTGGATGCTGCTGCTATGAGATCAGCAACTATATATGCCCTGGGCATTATATTTTAAGAACACAGTACATATTACTTTGGGAAAAAGATACAAGACTTGTTTGTGTGAATGTCTGATCTGAAGTGGGAGTCAACAGTACCATATGCTCAGAAATACTAGCTAAAATATTTTACCTTTTTCAAGGCTTTCCAAATGCTGAAAATATGAATTAATTCTTAGAAGTTTTCGTGAAATGCAGAGATAAATCCAGCCCATGGAACTATGAAAAATGGGAGCTAGAAAATTAGGATCAGAAATTAGAAATTGGAATGAGAAAAGTGGAAAACCATCTCACACCTGTGAACTTTTTGTCTCTTCCAATATATCTGTTCTAGCCTAATTCACATACAAAATGCATAGCACTTTTATAGACCTTATCTGTGTATCTTATTACAGGTAGAAAATTTAAAGGTATGAGTAAGCACTTCCTCCCCCCCCCGCCCCGTATCTTTGAATATAAGCCTTTTCCCATTTCATTTCCTTCCTCTGATGTGAGAGAGTGGGCAGATGTGACACACACGCTTCTTGAAATGTCATTGTCCTGGTTTCGACAGGCATAGAGTTTCAGTTGGGGTGGTGAGTAATGAGATTGTATTGGACAGTGTGGGACCTGAGCATGACGTAAATGGTATGGAATAAGGGGTGGAGAATGTGCTGGTTTTGGCTGGGGTAGATTTAATTTTCTTCATAGTAGCTGGTATGGGGCTGTGTTTTGGATTTGTGCTAGAAACTGTGTTGATAACATGGGGATGTTTTCGTTGCTGCTGAGCAGTGCTCACACAGAGCCAAGGGCTTTTCTGCTTCTCCCCCCACCCCACCAGCGAGCAGGCTGGGGGGGCACAAGCAGTTCAGAGGGGACACAGCCGGGACAGCTGAGCCCAACTGACCCAAGGGATATCCCAGACCACAGGGCGTCATGATCAGCAGATAAAGCTGGTGGAAGAAGAAGGAAGAGGGGGACGTTCGGAGTGATGGCGTTTGTCTTCCCAAGTCACCGTTAGGCGTGCTGGAGCCCTGCTTTCCTGGAGATGGCCGAACACCTGCCTGCCCAGGGGAAGTGGGGAATGAATTCCTTGGTTTGCTTTGCTTGTGTGCGCAGCTCTTGCTTCACCTATTAAATGGTCTTTATCTCAACCCATGAGTTTTCTAATTTTTACCCTTCTGATTCTCTCCCCATCCCACTGTGAGGGAGGTGAGTGAGTGGCTGTGTGGTGCTTGGTTGCCGGCTGGGGTTAAACCACAACAGTTATCTTTACGCACTTAAGAGCTCTTCTGAATGAATTCACTACTCTCAGAAGAAACAGAATGGCCTAAAGCAACTGATGGCTAGAAGGGAGTTACCCACTTGCAAACATTCAAAAAGTTCAGAAAGTTTGGTTTAGCACCATTTGTCCAGCTCAGTTAAGACAGGCCGTGAATGTAAGTGGTATATTTCTATAGTCAGTTAGGTAACATCTGGGGTGAGGATACAAAACATCACAACACAGCCTTACATCAGCTGGCATCTATGTTACTATACACTAATCCGTCTGTTCCCACAAAAGTGTTTCACAAGTATTTCATCCTTCCTAGTGTCCCACTTAGTCTTTCCAGTTTCCTGTTTATATTCTGTGTCATTTAAAGAGATTTAAATATATATATATATATATATTATGGGCAGACAATGGAAGGAGGATATTGAAGACATTTCTTTTTTATACACAGATGTGACTGTTGACAACTTTGTCTGGATACAGGCTGGGAACATACAAAAACCTCCAATCTCGTTAACTCGTACCCAAGACCCAAGGCACACTATGGCAGATATTGACAAGCCGTTTTAGATGAAGTGTTGAGAATTAAGAAATGCCTAAGAAGAGACACTTTCTACTTTTTGGTGAATAAGTAAAGAAGTAAAATGTGGCATATGGCCTAACCTTGGCAATAGGCTTAGCGCCTCTTTTATGTCCCAGTCTGGCTCAAAATCCCAGTGGTATCTGAACACCTTTTTTCTTGTAAGGGAAAAATTAGTTTATAGGGGTTTTTTTACTGAAAACATCCTAAATCTGAAAACTAGGGGCATTCAGATTTGTAACTCCTTCTGCATACATTTTTTCCTAAGGCATCTATTTCCACTTCTCTCAATACCCCAGAATAGACTCTTATTATGTTTCCCTACAGACATGTACATCATCAATTCTCTTGGCTCCCTTTTTAACAAGTTTGGGATATTTCAAAAAAATACAGAATCTATTTTTAGATTACATACAGGGAGAAATAGGAAATTAAAAAGAAATGAAGAAAGAGATAGGAGCATGAATTATTTATCACAGTCAATAAGAACATTTTTTTCTTTACTACTAACTGTATTTGTCTTAAAATATATATTCAATGTTTCTGAATACTAACTTATAGACCATCCTTATCTCTTCTTAATGTATGGGAACAGTTGCACGTGATTATGTTTTAGCCAAAGTATATTCATATATTTTCTAAAGGACTAAACTTTATCATGGTGAGACAGAGTAAGCTTGTTTTGATGCATTGTATATTCCTTTTAGGCTCTCACCAATAGCTATCAATAACTAACGAAAAATCTTTTGAACTATGCAAAAATTTCATATTAACTTCTATATCTTGACAATTTCTGTTCATGTACAAAGTACTGAAGCCTTAATGAGCCTGCAAATAATGACTAACTCATGAACCGACTTGCAGAGATTCTTGTTTCTCCTAATATCTCTTTGTATTTATAAAAAAATTAGATACTTCTCTTAGTAAAAGGAAGTGAGCTAATATCTTCTTCAGTTTTTCAGACCAGTGAAGCCATGTAGAAGTCCCATACTAGTGGTAGTATCTTTCAAAACACCTGGACTATCATAGTTCCCAAGATATTCATAGGAAAATAACTGGTTTTAAAACATGTATAAAAAAAAGTAATCATAGGCCTGGTTTTAGTTACTGTTTTCATCTTGAAGAAACTCTCCTTCCAGATATTTCTATATAAGTACAGATATAGACATAGATATGGATACATATGCATGTGCAAAGAGAGAGAGAGAAACAAATAAATACAGAGTTCAAAGGTCATAGGAAATTCTAATAATATGAATCTTATATTTCAAATAGGAAAATACAAAGTATATTCAGACCATCACTACAGGTAGTGTTTTGCAGAAGAGGAATTGCTATCTACCCACTATACCTGTCACGCCAAGTAAATTTTGTCCTACTTTTTTTCAAAGATTCCAGGTTCCCGTACACACCTCAGAAATAAAACCTATCATGGATGAACCATTTTCTCCTGTAGTACAGACTTGTGTAGAGCTCCAGCAGCTTCAGATTTCTTTGAGATACATTGTTCTAAAATATTATCTATGTATATACTGCTTTAGCATTTTCATTTCTGATTTTTTTAAATAGAAGTTCTTGTCTGTTCAGTTGTTTTTACTTTATTTTCTCTACATTGATCTGCCCTTTTAGTTTTCATCTGCAACAGAAATAACTAGTTCTTTATGACTATGAAGAAAGCCCACCTCCTTGTGTTTACATCTAGAACCCCACTCAGAGGGATTTGAATTATCTTTAGCTAAATTGCTAAATTGCCAAGTATATCGAAGTTTAGGCACCACCAAGTGATCTCCCTTTTTGCAGAGTTCAGTAAAAAGATAAACATGAATTGCTGAAGCAAACAAGGGAAAATTAGCAGGGCTATTCTGCATGGATAAATAACCATTTTTTTGTGGTACAGATGCTTACAAGTGGTAAACCATGTCTGCATCCCTAATCTCATCTGCCACAAGGACGGAGCCTTGGTCTAGAGGCTGAGAGGTAGCAGGTGGTTTGTGTTTCACGGCTGCTTCAGCCAGACTGCCTGCATCCACACTGCACATCATTGCCCTGTGTGGTAACCCCTGTGACTTTATGACAAAATTACTGCTTTGCATGCACTTTTCTAAAGTTTCTGATGTAATGTGAAGCTTAGCTGAAGACCACTAGTGTCATATTGCATACGGCATGGAAATGAGAGTATACTTTGCATGCTCTGGGATGTAGGATGAAGATGCTTGTGGCTATTTGAAGGTACAGGCCTGCTGAGAGATTGATAGGTAATTAGATGAGGAAGCAGTACTTGCTGCAGTCTTTGTGGTCATTTGTCACTGGCTATAGCCTGCCTGGGGACATCACCCAGGCAGGTGATACCTGGCTGCATCTGTGCATCTCAGACTGCCCAGATTAATCTGGAACAAGCTGGGTAACAAAAGTAACTTTTTTTTTTTTTTGCAGAATTTTTTACAGGGGCCAGAAGGTGATGAAAACCAGAGTAGCGCTGATTGACTTGAGTCTTTGTGACTAATGAATACATGTGACTTGTTCTCACAAATTAATAAAGAAAACAAGGAAGAGTTAAAACAATAGCCCCTCCTGTAAGGACACCAAATGTAATGTTAAGTGCTCTGTAGAAACTCCAGCCCAAGGAGAAGCTGTCGCACATAACGGCCAAGCTGTCAGGTGCAGACCTGATGTCAACAGGTTGCAGTGAGTGCCCTGTTCACCTGGGTCCACATTTTTCCAGTTTGAACTGGTTGGGCTGGGCTCTGATTTGGGCATACAATTGTGGTTTTTAGAACAGGAATCACCACCCACCCAATATACCTGTCATGCCAAGTAAGTTTCAGATCATACGTCACTGCACGGGGTGATTGTAGCAATTGCCTGTGGCACCATGGGAGTGAACCATCCCCAGCACTGTACCCAGTTGTGTTTTCAGGAGAACCTGGGAACAGGGGGACATTTGTACAGTGTTGATAACAGCAAGGATCCAAGGGTCCCAACAAATCTAACAGTGTAGGTCTACTCTTATGACAACATCTGCAGGAAAGGATGTGTACACTCCAGTTCTATTGGTATGTGTATTACATCAAGCAAGTTAGAATGACAGAATCATAGGATCATTTAGGTTGGAAAAGACCTTTAAGATCATTGAGTCTGACCGTAAACCCAGCACTGCTATGTCCACATTAAACCGTGTCCCTAAGCACCACATCTACACATCTCTCAAATACCTCCAGGGATGGTGACTCAACCACTTCCCTGGGCAGCCTGTTCCAACGCTCGATAACCCTTTCGGTGAAGAAATTTTTCCTAATATCCAGTCTAAACCACCCCTGCTCCACAGCTCCTCCCAGGCCCTTTGAGTAGAAGTCAGTGGTGGATTTATGACTCTTGGGACTGTATGAAACTAGCAAAGAATCCAACCCTTTTGGGTGTTTAATGACTTCTGGGTTTTTTTCCCTTTTTCTGGTGCCTGTGTCTGTCAACATAGTAATATCTATTGCTATACTGTACTGTCAAGAAAAGCTAATTTCAGTAATTTGTCTCTGGTTTACTTTGTACTGTTTTTTTGGAAAGTGTTTCTGCTCCCAGAAACACAATCATATCTAAGGACAGGATCCATCTTTTACTCAACAACTCATCTCTCTCTCATTTGTCAACACTATAGCCCAAGATTATATTTCAAAAAGATTCAGTTTTGTATGGCTCTGCACTCAAGCATTCATGAGGCAGAAACCTGTTCTTGTTTATGTGAGAACTTCAGCTGATGTACACTGCATTTAGAGGCTTTGCTGATGCTGACTTGATTAACATGCAAATAGCTCTTGATCTCTCTGCTCAAATTAACATTCCTATCACCTTTATCCCTCAAGATAACTGTTTCTCCTGGCTAAACATCAAAACTGGATGTCAGTATTTGCCAAGATCTTAAATTTAAAAAGACAGAGCCCATATTTACCAAAAATTTCTCCATTTCTAAAGCGAATCCCCAGTAGATGAAGCTCCATCTGGCATAGTTAATAACTACATTTTTCCTGCTCTGTAATCACATTGAAGTTCCACTGCTCCACTGAAAGGACTGCATTTCTCCATCGATACACCTCCACCATACAGGAATGGGTGATGTTAGTAATACTCCCAGTTTTCTGTCCTTTTCTTTCTGCCCCTTTCTTTCCCTCTGGCAACACTCGGTTGTGAGGAAAACAAACATTGTTAAATCCAAATTTCCTTAAAGAGATACATTTGAAATTTCTTTTCACTTTCCCTGTTCTCTCTCTCTCTCAAAAGCATGAATCCAAAAACAAAATGCCTGTCAGACTCTCCACAGCTCAGGCTTTTTGTGGCCACTGCAGCTCATTTCTCCCTCTCACCTACCTCCAGCGTGGCTGCCACTGCTCTTTCTGAACAACAGTTACCACAGCCTGCAAGTGTATTTTACTTCCATTGGGTACCAATCTCCCCTCTGATGCTGCGGCTCCTCCTGCTGACTGCATCCTCATTTCTCTCCCAAAGCTGCAGAATCTCTTTGTCAGATATAAAGGCAGCTGGCCCTTAGAATTCAAACCTGACAAATAGTGCCTTTAACGACTGACCATTGCAGCCACTATAGTTGTTTTTATCACAAGAAATAGAATGCATCAATCTGTACTTGTTAACACTATAGGAGAGAAACACAAAGAGCTATAGTCATGGGGGTTTATAGGTTATTTCAGTGTATTGGTAAGATTTACAGTATATTTTTATATTCTATTACTCTTACTAGCCCCTTTTTAATAACCTAAATCACGTACTTAATTTCTCTGATTTTTCTACTGTTTCTGTATGTACTTTCTCCGGAAAGAAATATTTAAAAGCCCTTTAAACGTAACGCTTTTGATCCATAACGTTTTAATGGGGTCATATTTCATTTGGAAACGTTCAGCTCCTTCTTCCCAAGGCTTTCAGCTCATTTTCATCAGATCAATAAGAGTGGTTGTGATCATGAACTATGTATAAAGGACATGCCTACACTACTGTGTCTGAAACATTGTGTCAGTGTACCCAAGCTAATGTTCAACTACCTACTTTAGTTTCAGTGATTTTAAAGTGACTACAGATTTGTTATTTGAGTGCTTAGCCAGCTTTTACTGCAAAGTTATCACAGGTACGTCTAAGTTACCCTTCCATCATAATCAAGCCACAGCAGTTACTGTAGCAGTGGTCTAAACATGAATGGAAAGTGCTGAAGTTATATATATGCATTGCTAGCTGATTACCCCTAAGTGCATGTATTACTGTAGCAAGGTAAAATAACATTCCCTATGAAGAGAATATGGGGTTTTTAGATTTGCAGATTACTGTCCCCCAGCATTTGCCTCCATTTAAACTGTAAGTACATCATGGAAAGAGAAAGTCTTTTAATATGTATGTATGTTCTCAGTCAGGCTCTTTTTGGTTCCAAGAAGCTCAGTATTTCTTTATTTCAAAAATATAGTCAGATATGAGTGATTCAGGACACACAGACACCTATATTTACTGACCTGCTGCCTGTGTCAACTCAAACCTAGCAGTTAGTTAGGGTGTGAACAGCAGTAAAACTGTGGCAACCACTGAATACCTGCCTAAGGTTCTGAGGTCATGCGGTGATTTGTTTGGAGGCTTGTGATGGGTTTGAAGGCTCAGTCTTCACTGTGATGGTTGCTTTTCTAGTATGACTGTTGCCTGAACTAAAGTAGCTTGGTCAGAGCTACACAGGCTGCATTCAGTGTGGTGTGGTCCAAACAGTGATGGAATCTGACAACACGTTATAAAATGAAGCTTTGTTGAGGCAGTAGGGAAGATGAGCAACAACTCGCCCATATGGCGACTCGCCCACAACTAGTAATATGAGAGGGGCTTAATTCCTTTCTATTTTTTTAGTGACTAATATACTTTCCCTGAAATGCACTTTAGGTTTGCAGTATTAGTTCTTACTGACACAAATCACGGCACTGGTTAAATCTGTTAAAATTATCCTGAATATGTTTTAAGTCCAAGAAGTTTGAAACTCCCTACTAAATAATAAAGAGGAACACATGGAATTTCTTTCTTTGTCTACAGGACAATATCTTGAACTTTGGTCTATTAGATGAGTTGAATTCAGCATTTGTCTAAAGCATCCATCAAAACATACAATCTTTAATATGCATTGATTCACAAGAGAATACCAGTGCAACATAGAAATACAAGATTTTACAGACAAACACAAATGCATGCATAGATGCTGTAACTTGTATGATTCACACAGGACTGACTCCCGTTAAATTTAATTTGTAATAAGTTTGGATATAAGTGGGTACATTTCAGTATTGCACTCCTCAGAGGAGTGTAGGCTCATCCCATGGAAAAAATTACAAGAAATTTCAAATTTCAAATTCAAAATTGAAGTTTCAAGCTATTCAATACTATTCAAAGATGCAGCTCATCTAAATTAGCTACTTCTAGCAATGCAAACAAGCATCTTGTTTGCTATCCTTGCTGCACTCATTCCTATGTTCAAAGGGTTCTATTTTTATTTTTTTTTAAGAGCAGGGTGAATGCCAAAATATTCTCTTTGTGGGCAAGCACTCTTAGTTCATCCGTATTTGAACGGTGATCAAACTATTCTGAGCATCTTTGAGAAAAGCTCTTCTCCCTAATGACCTCTTGTACTCAATTGAAGCTTTAAATCACGTACCCAAAACGAAAATGTGAAATGAAGATTTAAATGAAAAATCAAAACACAAAATGTTTGGGGTTTTTTTTCCCTTTTGCTGTTCTTTTCCCTTACTTGTGTTTTTTTTCTTGAAAAAGTAGTGTTTGTTGCCTGAGAGAAGCTGATAAATCGTAGAAGCTCTTCCATCTGGAAAGGTTTTACTGTTCCAAATCTCCAGACTCATGCTGGTCTTAATTCTCCAGTATATTAAAGGCATAAAGCCATTTTAACAGACACTGTAGGATTTCGGTCAACGGGGATTCTCTGATGATGGAGAGCTGCCATAGTAATGTATTTGCCTCCCCATATCTTTTTGGCATAGAAGACGTACATGTGGAAAAGGTGGTAATTCTGACTTCCCTGTTTTTCACTAGTCTGTGGCTGCTAAAATGCATTGTTGGAGTCATTGGCTGAGGGCACAAACTGTAAATGCACAAGAGCTGTTCTAACTTACTACAAGCACCAGCATTTGTGTAACCCTAAGAGTCATCCAAAAACATGGGGCCACTTACTTACTTTTTTTTTTTCCCTTTAAATTATTGCAACTCTTCTTTGGACTTACTCTGCAATAAAGTATAATGCAGAAAGCACTATGGAACTGGGGTGAAAGGTAAGTCCTTACTGCAGCCTGACTCTTTTCAAAGCAAGCACAAAAAGAAGCAGAAAAGCAGGTGAAAGGTTTTGAGTTCCTTGAGCTCTGGCTAATACTATGGCCTAAAGTAATGATTCCCTGCTCTATAATTCCACTATTGAAAGTATTTCTGTTATGCTTCTGATGAAACTGAAACTAAATCATTATAGGCATGGCAAACAGGTTTTTTCTGTCTTTTGTAAATCCATATCTATTTCTTTCTCCAGTGAAGAGATAGGTGTGGAATCTTCCTTACGAAAATTAATTGGGAGAAAATAATCTGTAAAATAATTATTTAGATATATAATATTATCCATCATATATTTAACACAATCAGCTTTTTAAAGACATCTTTTAATGGAAATGTGTTAGAGAGCTACTTACTGAGCATTAAAACAAGAAATGAACCTTCACTGCAGTGTTGCTACTTGGTATGTATTATTACTTCTTGAAAGATTTTTGGAATTTCCAACCATGCATTTGTTTAAACATGAAATATTTCTTTCAAGTTAAAAAAAAAAAAAAAAAGTTAATGGGAAAATGTCCCAGCACGTTTGTAGCTAACTATCTCAGACACGACTAATGATATGGACATGGAATCACAGGTTTTACTGTGTCTTAGCAGCTTCAGTGTTTTCCAAGTTATTCCAACCAATTTTGCAGCTTGCCTCTTGTAGTAATGTCTGTGCTGTACTGCTAAAGCACAGCAGATAAGCTTCCTGCCTTACAACTGTTTCAAGCAGGTTTATGTACGTGTAGACATAGAGGGTGAAAGAAAGAGCAATGAAAGTCCCAATCCTGCAATTACAACTCTGATAGCAGATTCATGGGCCTTGGCTGAGCCCATTATCTCTAAAATCCTAGAAAGCAACAGAAATTCCAGCAGAGCACTACACAGAAGTGGAACCTGTCCATGCAGAACCAATTGCAGGATAAAAGCTATATCCGTTTTCAAGGAAGCATGCCTAACAGTCTGCTGAGTTGCTCAGTCAAAAGAGGTAGCTGCCTGCCAATTTTCTTTTCTATTACATTTTTCCAGTAAGGGAAGCTATTGATCTGAAAGTCACGGATACCGGTGGACTCCCAGAAAAAGAGAAGGTTGATTGGTTTTGCTTTTGCTTTTTTTCTGAGGGACAATGACGTGGTAAAACACGGGGTTTGCAGTTAGTATACTTGACGACTCCACCTTTCAAAATGCTTAGAAAAATAGACATCATTTAGAACCCACCAGATTTCATTCAGTGGGATTTAATTTATTACAGCTGATACTAGTCAGCACACAATATATAGTTCTGCTGCAAAAAGCTCAGCTTAATATTTTTCTGAGATTTAGATATTCTGTATTACAATTTACTTCACAAATCCCAGAAATATATGTAACCTTATTCTCTAGTCCCAAGAGCAAATAGATAAATAAATATATTCAATATACATAATATACATATAATAAGTGCGGGTACTTTTGTTCCAGGAAATTGCTGTTAATAGAACATCTTTTTATCTATTTTCAGTGTCTCTGCTCCAGTTCAAACCCAACGCACGTCAGTGGTACTTGTTACCTTCTAAATAAATTGCAAGTCATTTCCATCTCATTTGGAAGCTCTGAAGGAAGTCTCATCTCAGGAGACCGAGATTGGAGTAAGCTATGAAGATTGAACTGAACATTCACTAAAAGAAACAATTCTTCCATATTTGACTTGAACACCAATTACAGTCCCAAACATTAATTATTCTGGAACTGATCATATTTCGGAGCCTAACTTCTTTTTCAGCTCAGCTGGGCACCTATGGTCTCCTGAAGTAGTTTGTCATAGCCTTTGCATAAGACTTCTTCCAGAGTCTCATATGCACATGTAGGTGAGTCATTATGAATAGACCATGGATTTTCAGACTGCTGACAGACATCTGATTTAGTTCTTTATTGTAAACAGAGCTAGCAGAAGTTCCCAGTCTCAAACCAGTATTGACTGATGTCAAGTTGGAGAGTTTCAGCCACTCAGACCAGAACCAGATGCCAATGCAGTGACAGCAACCATGACATGACCAAAGGTAGAAAGGGGGTGAGTGAGCAAGAAGTTAATGATGTTCTTTTTCCATTTGCTAGGGGTTTCTTGGGTGAACAATTTTTAAATGTCATGTTGTTAAAACCATGTTGCTGGAACATATCTGACCAAACACGTTATTTCATTAGAAAAGGTTGTGATGATTTAGCAGGTTTGATAAACTTGCCAACAGGTCACTGAGGTCAAGGAATATTCTGTTTAAATATGGAGAAAGAGAAAATTAAAAAAAAACCCAAACAAACAAAAAACAAAAAAAACCACCACTAAACTAACAAACAACCCCCCCAAAAATAACCAACACCAAGAAAACCTGAAAATGGTAAGGTTTTTTCCCAAATAAAAAAATTTCATTCACTACAAATTTCTTTGGCTTAAAAGTATCAGTTGAAGACAGCATAAGAAAAATAATGGCTGTTTCAGAACATGTTAGTTTAGTTTAGTTTAGTTTAGTTTAGTTTTCAAGCTGCCTAGTGCCATACTAATGAATTAAAAAATGCATGGTGTGCCTGCTAGTCTATCTAGGCAGGCACTTTAGCCTCTGCCTATGCCCAGGGACATGCTTCGAGGGTTGTTCCATGAACACATAGCGAGGCAAGTCTTGAGGTTGCTGTTAGAGCACTGTTTGGAAAGCAGTCTAGGTAGACTGACCGAATCCTGTGTAAGGCCGTAGTGATCACGACAGGATTTGTTGACAGTCACTCAGGGAGTAAGCAAGCTATGAATTAGGCCCAGGAAGAAAAGCCGAAGAAAGAATGGAGCATGCTTCCTTAAAATGTCAGAACTCTTCAGGGGAGTGCTGTGACAGTGAAAAATAATGTGGATTCTTCAGAGTACCCTTGAAAAAGAAATATTCTTCTTTTCTTGTAGGCAGTGCTTGCTGGAATACTATTCTGTAAGGTTTTACTGAAATATTCTGCTCCAAAGGACATTGTTAGCAAAGATCATGTTTTGTTTTTTAAGTGAAGCGGTTAGTATAACAAAATATATCATTGGACTGCCTTTAACTGAAAGCTGGTCTTGTATGTCACTATATCCACCTCTCTTTTCTGGACTATGACAAGGACAGTGAAACACACAGCTTGCCTTTCTGATGATTACATATTCAGCCTCCACAAATACAAATTGCTTACTTGCTTTTTTAATGAGAATTCCATTGGCTTGACTCACTGCTACAAGATTATTTTCTTAGAAAAACCTTGTTAGATTTTACCCTTTCAGCAATGTTAGAGTAGTTGATACTATATCAAATTGACAGTGCTTAGAGGGAATTAAATATTTTGAGAGTTAAGAGAACTCTGTACAGGCCAGGAAAATGATTAACAGCTCTCTCAACCTGATCTATCTTCTATGGTGTTTCTTTTGGAAGTAATACCTTGATGCCAAGGGTAGTCCTTCTCTGACAAGGAGGAGTTTAAATTCACTGTTATGAATGTCTGCCCTTGTCGTGTTCCCAACCTCTCATAATGCCAAGCATGAACAATAGAGGGCAACAGATTTTAGACACACTCCTTCCTAGTAGCAAAGATACAGAAAAAATAAGTGGAAATGCAGTAGGTAGTACTCATTTTATCACAATACTGAAGTGTTTCGAAGCAACAGATTTCAGAAAAACTGGGACATTCATGTCATCCTAATCTAAATGGGCAATTATGTGCATAAAGATAAGAGCAACAAATATTAGGGTAATGCAGACATGCCACTGGCTTGAGCTGAGTCAGCTATGACTCAGCTGTGAACGGTTCATTCATTCCATCACTTTCATAGATACAATTACTGCAATATCATCAAACCCCGCACATTTAAATATACCAAATGTTTGATACCTCATATGTGCAAGATAAAATTTGAAATTAAAAGCTAACACATGTTATAAACTACCTCACATACCCCATATTCTCCATAAAAAAGCAGTCTTGGGACAAAAAACCAAGCACACTCTGGACAGTGGTTCTGAAGCATTTTTCTTTAGCAGCATTTTCTTTATATCATTGTTATCACACTATGAATGTTGAATAAAGTCAAAAAAGACTGGTTTTGTGTCCTGTTGTATGTCTCAAACCATATTGGGTTTTTTGTTTTGCTTTTGCCCACGTGTACCTTTTGGAATGGCTTTGGTAGACTCTGACTGATGAAAGAGAGGCACGGGCAGAATTTTAAACACTCTAAATGAAATATGTTTGAAGTCTGAGGGAGTGGAAAAACATATGAATTTATATAATGCAGCTTTTCACTGTGCCAATCCATTAAAACATTAGAATTAATCAATTTTGTCCGCCTGCTGTAGCTTTTAACCATGTTTACCTGTTTCCAAGGGAGCATATTAAACAAGCCCTTAGAAAAAAATGTGCTAATTATAAGATTAAACCAATATTGAAATCAGTAGCCAACAAATTAGCACAAATATGTTTCTATTTCAAATGAGTACTGTATCCCTTTGAAGTAACAGGTTAATGTAGGCTATTCAACAACAAAATAAAGGAAGAGGCAGAGGAAAGAGCAAGGGAAGAAACAGGATCATGCTATATTTACTAAGCCTTGTAAGGTACTCTGATCAAAAATCACCTTCTGTGTCAATCAGTACAAAAGTCTGATTTCAAGGAAAGTCTGCCAATGCCAGAACTGCTCACTATTTTTCCTTTTCTTACGCAATTACACTTATTACTTTATGCCAATTCTGATTATGCACATTGTAGGATCACCATGTTTTTTGCAGTAATAGCATATATATTTGTCCTGTGTTTTTCAGCTTACCTATTTTTCCAGCAAGATTTGTACAAGTTCTTTCACCTCAGAAATTGGGAGCCAAAATAAAGCCTTTAGTGTACTCCTTGGATGGCTTCTGGTATCATGCATAGCTTTTTCTTTTCGGGAGACGGAAAGAGGAGGGCACAACATATGTTCTCAAACACTGCTAAGATTTAGAACTTAATGTTAAGTAAAAAATTAATATTATCATTAATTTTAGTTCTGTTTAGGAAGCGCATAATGTAAATCCCCAGCTTTTTGTGCAGCAGAACAGGCTAGTTTAACATAGTTCAGCTAGTGTCTTCCAAACAGGAAAATATATTAAGCTACTGGGGGGAGGGTTAAAGTGGAATGTGTCCTACTCATATTTCTAAATCTAGGGTTGAAGACTGAAAGTCAATAAAAAATTAGGGCTTATTCTAACTCTTCAGAGGCTAGATTTTTCTCACTGTATTTCTGGGAAAAGTAGCTGTGATGTGCAGTCATTTTACAAAGCTAATAGAAAATGTTTTAGAAAACCAGCTTAGGAAGACTGTTCTGAAAGATGACTGCTTGGCTATAATTAGCTGTAATAAAGAAACAATACTTACTTAAACAAAAATTTGATATTTCTCAAGGTTCAGCATGGTTTCTGGAACCTAAATGAGGATGCTTTCAAAGGCTAAGCAGAATGTCTGGGGGTGGTGTGGGGGGAACAATTATTCCCTTTCTCTTTTAGTCGTCTTAATCTCTTCTTTCCAAGAAGGAATAGTATCAAAAAAAAAGACTTATACAGGCATAGATGAATATATATAAATGTATATAAGTGCCTTTACTTTGGGAAAATTCACTCGGGTGACATATCTTTCTCAAAGAATCACTGTCAAGTCCTCTGCAGTGTCAAATATGTTGACAACAAGCACCATCATGACTGTAATTTGTGAGTCATTCTGCCAGCTCCTGTCTGGTAAAAGCAAACTGTCCTTGAACAGTGGATATTTTTTCTCCTACAAAGTGGCCAGTGACTCCCCTCAACATGAGATCCCAGAGATACAAAGAAATCAAGCTTTTTTTTTTTTTGTATGACAAGATAAACTATTCTCTTGTCATCCAGAACAATCTTCAGGTAATTCAATATCCCAATCAGGTCTGATCTGGCTATTTTACAACCCAAATGTGACTGGTTTTCCTACAGTTATATTGATTCAATGCAACAGTGACTGCTATGCTGTTGAAGAAAAATAGCATTAGCCTGAAGAAAAATACAGGGCAGTCAAAATACATTTGTTGATTTCAAATGAAGGTAAGATCCTGTGGAATGCAAAGTTTTATACTCACTGCACTTAGAGGTCTTAAAGGCTGCCTTCGACAGCTTGGTAGCACAGGATAAAACATACAACAAAACCATGTGTAATTATTACTGCATGTTTCCTTTTCCATGTTCATTACTGTGCACTTTCAGAGTGCTACATTTGGAAAGAAAATATAACTCAAAATTGTTTTCATTATACATGCATACAAAGTTTTATCTTCAGGCACAATTCACCTTCTGGGCAAAAGATGGCAAACAATCTGAAAATATAACATTGGTTGATTCTATAAAGCTTCCCAATTCTGGCATGTAAATGTCATTAAAGACAAGGCTGATCATAGGGGACGTACACCATCTGCCTCTTCTGCTCTGCAAAATATAGCCAAATTTATTCTAAATATAGATTTAATATAACCTATGGTTACTATTATTTTGACCCCCTCTCCAGTAGTTAAACCATGTAAAAAAGAAGAGGAACCTGCTATAGCCTCTAAACTAGTGAATGTTGTGTTTGTTTATTTGTTTTTGTTTGTTTGTTTGTTTTTAAAATTTGGTCTGTAATGGTTCCTTTTTTCTTTTTTTTTTTTTAGATTCTGACTTTAGCCTCTAGAGATATAATCTCATTGAAACAGAAATGCCATTATGTGTGGAACACAATTTTAAAAGGTTAATAGCTGTTTGCACATTGGTATTTTTAGAAATGCTCCCAGTCTCAACCAATGTAACAGCTGTTTTTCAAGGATCACTGAAAATATTAATTTGTGCTGAATGGGAAGGTTATACTTCCTGCCATTGTGCAACAGTAGCAGGGCAAAAATATTAAAAAAAAGAAAGAAAATTTGATCCATAACTTTTGTTTGAAATGGCTACCATCTACCTAGAGGTTCTTCTAGGAATTTTTCTTTTAGCCTTGAGTAGAGTAGTGAGAAAATGTAAGTCAGTCCTGCAATGAAAGCCCAGAAGACAAAGCAGATTGCGCATACACCCCTTCTCTGCTCTTTCTTACGTCCAAGAAATTCAACTCTGGTGATATCCAGTGGAGAGAGAGGCAAATAAACTGAAAGAGACCAATGGGTAGGGCTGAAATATTATTTTACATACGTTCTTTTCATTACATTTGGAGGCATTTCTATTAAAAAGGGAAGCATATCATAAAGTATAAAAAGTTGTAATTGTCTTAGTGTGTGAAAGTCTGGGCAAGTATTTATGTCTGAGGCATTCCTAATATAAAGCAATAGCTTCTGAAGAATAGAGAAGTGAGAGTCTCAAGCAAAAAGAAAACAGATCAGAGACTTTTTTTAGAGGTCTTGGTGAGCTCTGAAGAGGGACTGGCATTTAGTTTCCTTTGAGCTACAAGACTGTCAAGTCTGCTAAGACTCTCCTGTTTCCAAGAAACTGTGTTAGTCATAAATAATACATTTATTGTAACCTAAGAAAAAGCACAAGAAAGATGGTTAGGAACACCGCAGCAGTTAGCTACAGCTGCTAGTGAGAATGCAGCTAGTGCCGAGCAGCTAGACGAGGCAGACACAGACTGGGATGAGGATCAGGTCATGGCAGGGTCTGGTGGAGCAAGCAGAGGAGAGGCAGACGAGGGGAAGCAGCTCCTGTCTCAGCAGCACTGTCAGTCTGGATCAGCCTTTGTTGCCTGGAAAGATCGTACAGTCCCCGACTAAGGGGGGTACCACTGCAAGGAGGGGAAGCAGGCAGTTTGCCAGCAGTTACCTCACTAGTGCAGAGAGTGGTAAGGGAAGTGTTTGTACTGCCTGGTACATCGATTTGGTCAAGTTTTCTTTTTTCCACTTTTAATAAGATATTGTGACTTCAACTGGTTGGCATTTGTGTGGGGAAAAATGAGCTCGCTAAGCACTATTTAACATTTAGTTTATTTTCTCCTAGATTTCCAGGTTCCTCTGTGGAGCAGTGTTTTATTCACGATACTTTTAAATCCAAATACAGCCCTTGTTTCTGTGACGTCAAAAAAAACTTGCAATCATATTACATTTGAAGAAAATATCTAAAGAACTAATAATGGTCAAGTGCAAGAACTTGGATCATTGATAGAATTTGGACCATCTTTACAGATTTTAAAGATGATAAACAAAGCTTGTGAAACTCCGTTTCAGGTGTTTGTGATATTTTTTAGATAGGAATTCACTGGCTTAGAAAGACCAAAAAGAAATGTTAGAGGAAGGATTTGTCCAATTAATGAACCAGAGGTCCCTCTCTAGGCAGTGAAGAGAGATGAACACTGGCAGAACAAGTATTGTCTCACTTTATGGAAGATGCTTAAAGTAGACCAGAGGTAACATTACCTAAGACAACTTAATTGTCTCTTTGACTATAAAGTCAATTCAGACTGATTCACTTGGAAGTAAATATCTGTATATTAAACATCTGATACTATGTGAAATGAATCCTACCTTAAATGCTCAAAGGAAGGCCTGGAAAGGAAAAAAACCCACATCCACCCATTTCAGACCTTCACTGAAGACATGATACAGAAGTTCACAACAGCTCCAGTTCAGGTATTGGAAGGCAACCATTGAACTGGGAACATCTGTCTATATTTTGTTGTTGTTATTGCTTTATATAAACATTTATAAATATATATAAAACAAGAAAAAATATTGCATATATATAAAGCAACAAAAATACTAAGTAAGCAGCACTATATCAAATCTAACCAAGAAACCCATAGGACTGGCATGTTTAAATCAGAAGACAACTCTATAAATTTCTGTCATTGAGGAATTTTCCAGACTAGTATTTCCAGGGAATATGTCATCAGGACCACCAGTGCTTCATGATAATAAGCAACTCTCTGATTTATTTCTACTGATACTCTGCCGATATTTGTCCAACAATATTAAAAATAGTGACTATATGGAGTGTGAAAGTACATTGGAACAAGAAAGAAGTTACTCTTCTTAAAAAAAATCTAAGTAAAAATTTACACAGCCAAAATATGTAAAATAAATGTATATGAGAGACCCTCATGTGGGAAAAAGACAAAATGGCTTAAGCGGGTATGTCATTAAACTTTTAATGCTAAACTTTGTTAGAATTTGTCCATGATAGGGTTTACATAGCCAAGTTTATCCATATAGGAAAAGATCACCAAAAATGTAACCAAAGTACATTAAGGAAAAGATCACACTTGAGCTGTCCCCCAAAATCTCGAAATAATAGAAAATAATTTTTATATTAAACATTATCAGTAAGTTATCTAAAAGTGCCTGCATTAAATTTAATATAACATTACACTAAATCTGATACAGAAGATCGAATGTTTTGGATACTTTAGGATACTTGGATACTCTAGCTGACAATAAAACAAGAAGATATGTAGTCAACATTTCAATCATGCAAGCAATTGCACTAGGATATGAAAATCCTTTTCCTTTCAAAGTTGGAAGAAGATCTCATTTCAAAACTGAAAGGTGTTTGGAATTCCTCCAGCTCTGCAGCACACTGGAATTACAAAAAGAATTGATTGTTCAAAGATATTTACTGTTTGGTACCCTAGGTGGCCTAGAAGAGGCATATAGTCAATACAAAAAGCAGAGACAAGTAATATGTGGCATGTGCTTCAACCAAAAATAACAAAATATTATCATGTGCACAACTTTGACACCATTTCATAGATATACACTCTTACACTGTTGTAAGCACACAGGCAAAATATATTTGTTTCTGAAGTGAAGCTGAGCAGGATAAAGGAAACCATTGCATTGCTCTTCTCATGGGATTTTGATACGCTAGGCAGTTTTGAAAGAGTACAACTCAATTCACAACACTGTAAAGACTGAAAAAAACAACTACTATTGGCTGTAGGCCAAAGCAATTAGCTAATATTGATAATTAGAAAAATAAGCAATTAGTTAACAACGTTACTAGGAACTTTGCTGGGTTGTTTCTGCTGGAAACAGAAACTCATGCCAAAAGAGCCAGATATTCCTTGGATGCAATTCAGTTAATTCACAGGGAATATCTATACTGTCTTGTTTCTAGCGAATAGATTTCATTCATAAATGTTTATTCCTTATGCCTAGCTCAGCATCCCTGACATATTTGTTGGTGCCATTGAAGTGAAAAATTGCAATTTTGATTGTCTTATGTGATGACTAATTCATCACTCTAAGCATATTTTAATATGGCTAAAGATGAGCAGCATTATTCAGCCAGTTTGGGGGGTTATATCAATCTGGAGAAAAATGTGTCCTCCAAGACTGCAATTACCCCCACACACCAAATTTCTCTGCCCCACAGTATGTCAAGTAGACTTTATCTATCCTGTAGGAGCTGTAAAATGCTGGAGACCTAGTAAATTATGTACATATTTTTCATAGGAAAACATGCTTCTATAATTTTTTACAGAAAATTTCCTTGCATTATGTCATGACTTAATGTCATTCAGCCTGACAAATATTTGAGGCAAAGCATTCTTCAATTTATTCTTTTACATAGAGCTGCTTATTCCAACTCCTAAATCCTCAAATAACATCCTGGTATATGCCTTTCCTGCTACTTCTTATCTTTGTTTTATATAAGGGCAGAATTTTAAACATTTTAAACATTTTAAAGCTAGTCTGAGATTCTGAAACTCATACTTAAGATATAATTCTCAAATTCACAAGAGGTGATTCTGAAAATAAGAGCTGTCTTCAGTACCAAAATGTATTATGGTGCCAACAGTTCTGACCTGAACAGTACTTCATACTAAAATTATAATGATTAAAAAACAGTAAAGAGATCTAAATAGAGGACAATCATTAACCAAAACAAAACAAATTAACTGTTGAAGGGTACCAGTTTAGCTAACAACTGGTTACAAGTCAACCTTAGTGTATAATTTTCATTTAAATTCTGGACCAGCCGTGAAGAACAACATTAAAAAAGAAGCAACTGAATCAAACAACAGCTAAGAACTGCTGATGAGACTCTCTTTAATATTTTGCAAAAGGGTATGTTATTAAATAATATCAACCAAAAAGTACTGAAATGGAAAAGGACAGCCTTAGTCGGGATTGAAGAGAATAAAAAAGAGAAAAATTAATTTTCACAGGTGTTCCTCTGTAAATTTCTCCAACGTGGGTCATTCCCACGGGCTGGAGGTCCTCACAAACTGCTCCACAGGCTGCAGTCCTTCAGGAACAGACTGCTCCAGCCTGGAAACCCCACAGGGTCACAGGGCCTGTCAGCAGCCTGCTCCGGTATGGGCTCTCCCCCGGCTTGCAGCCTCCTTTCAGGGCACATCCCCCTGCTCCGGCGTGGGCTCCTCTCTCCCCGGGCTGCAGGGGCATCCCCTCCTGCCCCGCTCCTCCTCCTTCACTGACCTCGGTACCCGCAGAGGGGCTCCTCTCCCATATTCTCACTCCTCTCTCCCAGCTGCTGTCGTACAGCATTTTTATCCTTTCTTAAATACATTCTCCCAGAGGTGCTACTACTGTCGCTGATGGGCTGGGCCTGGGCCAGAGGCGGGTCCGGCTTGGAGCCGGCTGGCACTGCCTCTGTCGGATGCAGGGGAAGCTTCTAGAAGCTTCTCACAGAAGCCACCCTTGCAGCTCGCTTCCCTCTCCCCCCTGCCCCCCCCCAAATAGGACATAATAACACAGAACTGGAAGGGACTTCAGGAGGTCATTAGCACACTGTTTTCCTCAAGGAATGAACAACTATATCTATGTCATTTCTAACAGATGCTTAAGATGCAGTTTCTGAAGACTCCTGTGAGTGAGACTTCACAGGCAACCTACTCCATTGCTTCCCTAATCTTACAGTTACAAAAAGGTTATCTGATATCCAAACTAAATCTTACTTAATGCAATTTAAGCAGTTTACTGTTTGTTCTGTCTTCCATAGATTCAGTGAACAGACAGACGTTCCTTCTTTAAAAAACCTTTTATATATTTGGAGATTTTGTTGTATATCCCTTCTGAATCTTCTTTGGTTTAGCCTGAACGGTTCAATTTTTTAAATCTTTATTTCATATTATTTTATATAATAAACCCCTAAATATTAGCATCCATATAAAAGAAAGAGAATAGATCTATCTGAGCAGAAGACAGATTATAGCACGTTACATTGATAGCAGTACTAATCCACAAATGTTTCAGACTTGGCTTATTTTCTCCAGAAATTGCATACATTTCATGTAATTCAGTCATAGTAATAACGTGTGTTATATTCAGGAATGTATCTAACATTCAAGATACATCAAAAAAAGTTTGAGGCCTGTGAAAGGGGGAGGAGAGAAAGGAAGGGGAAAATGGAAAATAAATAAATTTGGGTTACCTGGCTACGACAACTTCTCAAGGAGACTGAGGTAATTAGATAGAGCAAGAGCTGAACAGGCAAAGCTGCTGCCATGTAGTGACTTGGCCACTTACAGAAATTTTTTGCCGTTTAATTGGCAAGGTCACTTCAGTAGAGATCTCAGTGAAGCAAGCAGTGCATACAAGGAGACAGGGAATAGAATCATAGAATCATTTAGGTTGGAAAAGATCTTTAAGATCATCGAGTCCAACAATAAACCTAACACTGCCAAGTCCACCACTAAACCATGTCCCTAATCACCACATCTACACATCTTTTAAATACCTCCAGGAATGGGGACTCAACCACTTCCCTGGGCAGCCTGTTCCAGTGCTTGACAACCCTTTCAGTGAAGAAATTTTTCCTAATGCAAGTGGTGGTCCAAACACACAAGTGCATAAATTCCTTTAACCTCACTTTGCTTGTGTTTCTTCTCTTCTCTAGTTCTACAAACAACTTTAATGTCACCTCTTAAGTTTAGAGGCGACCTTCCTACATCTGTCCAAGGTTCCTTAGGATGTGAAGACTGTTCCTTGCCAATTTCTGTCCTGAATAGAAACTGAGGTTTTATTAAACAAGGACTGAAGTTCCCTATTGTATTTCTGTGCCAAAGAATCTAGTGAAGAGCTGTAATTTTGACAGTACCTAATGCTTCTGAAGTTAGGGAAGATATCTGAGAAGTTATAGGGCACAAAAAGGAAAGACAAATGGAAAAAGTCAGGAAGGTATGAAAGTGATGCTACCAGATTTTTTTTTTTTCCATTTGGTAGTAAAAAGGAAAAAAAAAAGAGAAAGAAATTTAAAAATTTAAATGAGAGTTTGATTAAAAGAATCACACAGTATTTAGAAGACAAAAATAGATCCACTTTTGCAGCAAGAGAAATTGACATGAATTACAGAGGTTTTTTTATCAATATAAGTAGTGCTTTTTGTGATTCTCTTTCACATGCCCTGACTATTCTGAGCTCTAACTTACTTCTGCCTGTACTCGCTTCCTTGGGAGTAACGAACTCCTGCAATCAGCTCCCTTTGTCTCCAACTTCTTTTTCTGCTTTCCTGAATGGAGTACTATATCTTCTTGACTGAGTAGCTTCCTTTTCTTTTCTGGCAGAGAATGAGACATAAAAGGAGTTTTGCCGACTACAAATAGGAACCAGCAATCTGTCAACTTCTTCACTGCTACTCAAGGCAACAATGAAGGTTACAGAATCTTTAAAAACAAACTTTCTGATTTTTTTCCCAACTAATAGAATTAGCATGCAAACAATGAGACCAGGGAAGACACACAAGTTACTCCTCCTCCATCCCAGGCTTTACATGTAGTTTACACATTTTTATGTCAAAACAGCTATGAGAACCTAGTCAGGTTCAATACTTACCAAGTATTAGGTAAGTTAACATATTGGCATGTGGCAGAACAGAAAGTGCAGGGATCTTCAGAATAAGTTTTCAATGGAATATATTGGATTAGAAAAAGGGAAAAAATATCTGTAAAACCATCGTTCTGTATCAAACATTGTTTAATGTTGATTCCCATTATATTCATTTCATGGGATCAACTGGGGTGGAGGGAAAGCAATTTCTACTTAGATATTGGTATGAGCAAGCAGGGTCAGTGCTTATGCAAGAGAAGTCTCAAGACCTGGTGGCAAAGACGAGTTAGCAGGAGGGGAAAGAACGGTTGTACCTCTACATGTACTCTGAGAAGCTGGTAGGATTTTATAGGCCCCGTCACCTAAGTTTCCAGCTGTTTCTGATCAAACTTTAGGAACATCAGCACAATACTCTCTGCATATTTACACTCACTTTGGGGGAGAGCATTTTTGACATTGAGACAACACTGTGTTCTTTACACTGACCGAGCTCATATACGGATAATGCAGTCCCCATATTAAAGCTAAATTTGCTGGTGTAATATCTTTTGCCAGACCTTCAGGTTTTAACTGTATTGAGCTCTCGTGTTTATTGTGAGGTTCATTTATTTAACTACTTCTTCAATTAGTAATATATTAACATCATGACAGATTTTGTGGTTTGTGAAATCAATTGGCTTGATTTTGCTTTAGGCAGAGATCAATACTGTACTGTAATAGTATATGGATTCTCAAGAAAGCAAAAACTAAAAAAAATACTAGTCAATACTGTTAACTGTTATTCTCATATATTAAAATTTATATGCTGAGAAAATCAAACAGGATTTTGAAATTGATGGTTTTATTGGGGAAAAAAATAAATATATTGTTTTCTTGATGGTGCATATCATTCTCATTATGGCATGATTCCAGACAGACCATCTCTACTAAGATATGAAATGCAATTGTTCTGAAACTATTGGGTGGTGAGAAACTAATTTTCTAAATGTCAAGAGAAGGTCCAATGATCATGAATGAAAGAGAGAAAGTAGGAAAAACTTTCCATCTTCAAAGAGATTAAGGATTCCCTTCTCATGAAGTCACACAATATTATTGAAAATTGCTAAACCAGGCTAACCTTTCAAAGTAAAATAAAAACTTTATATTGTTGGTACTGTTCACTTCCTGCAAAAATTCAACCCATCTCTTCTCTAGAGTATGTAATATGAAATATTGAATGTTTCTTCTATAATGTCAGAGTAGCATAATGAAATACACAAGAGGGGAGGGAAGTAATGGCTCATTTTTTCCCAAAGACATTAAAAACTTTCAGTTACAACCACTGAAAACATAACCTTCAACTGGTTGTTTCAGTCTATATCCATAAAATTATTAACTACAGAACTTCTGTTTGGGTACTCTACTGAAAAGAAATTGAGTTAGGAGAATAAGTAAGAATTTATGACAAAATACCTTTGTTTAATTGAGTAACCAGGTTTCTTCAGTGATCCAGATAACTAATCATTGACCAGGAACATGCTACAGGAAGTGACAATATGACTTCTGACATATTGAATCCTTTTAACTGATCTAGAACCAAGAAAAACATTATGTATTTTTCCTATGCAAATACAGATTTGGTCTACAGAGATTAGGAGTAGAGGCATTACATTTTTAAACAGATATTATTAAAGGTGATGAAGAAAGCAGCATCACCTTTAATAATATTTATGCTTTAAGTAATGGGTATGTAATGCTTTAATCTAAATAAACAAGAAGTACAAAGAAAAGTACATCCTCTCTCCTGATTGCTAACCACTAGCTGTTAACCACTGTAACTACTACAGAGACTATATTGTGGTAGTTTCCATAGTTTACAATTATGGAACAGAATAATTCTTCTGAATGACTTGTTGTCTGAAGGATGCTTTTCACAAGACACTGGGAAATGCAGTCTCAGTGACAGTTGTTGGCTTTCCTTAGACTTCAGTCTTTGTGAAAACTGCACCATTTGGATAAAATATTTTTAAACAATCACTTTAAGCATCTCTCATTAAATTGAACTATTATTTCCCAAATGCAAAAAAAGTATTTCCAGTGCATTGGCTATATGAACAGCTATTGAACACATGTCTGTGTGACTGATTCTGTCACAAGGCACAAAATTCATCCAGTGATTCCTGCATGTGGCCTAAGAACTGCAGCTGAAATAAATGGTATATTTGGAAAGACACAATTTCTCAATTTAATGACTTCAAGAAGGGAGGGGGGCAGCACTTTACTGCACCCTTTGATAAAGTGCTTCACTTATTGAAGTCAATTTTTGTTCAAATTGTATGATATTTTCCCATTTGCGCTTGCTAACTTCAACCTCCAGCCCCCCTTCATCTTGCTATCTGACACTCTAAGGTAACAGGCAGCTCTGATTTCATGACTTTGCATCACTAAATCCATACATAATGTCAGACATTTTTGCCATGACATCAATGAGCAGATCACACTAACTGGTTAACTATGAAGATGGTCCAAGCCTTTTCCTGTATGTCCTACAGTGACTGTTTTTTCATGCTTAAACCCAGTATCTTTCTTTTGCTCTTGCTTTGATATTAAAAGTAGATAATCTAGATCATTATCGCATCTGAATCATGAAAACAAGCCACCTGTCTTTGTCCCTCTACAAACTCTCAGCCAAGTTATTGTTAGAATCCAACAAATAGCACTGAACAGAGGGAATGGTCCTCCCATCTTAAAAAGTTACCAGTTTTCATCCATATTTTTCTGTTTACACTTTTCATTCTAACTTATTTTACAGTGCTTATAGGTATTTTAAGTTTAGAATATTCACCTCATTAAATGCAAGGTAAACACCTTGTTGCAACTGAGTTTCAAACTACACACCTTTTTGTAGCCTCCCTAGCTTTATCTATTAGAGTTACTTCCACTAGCTGCCATCTGAAAAGCCACTTTTTATTCCCTATCATTTAATGAATCTTCTGTGTATTCCCTATCCTTTCTCTTTTCTTTTTTTCCCTGTCCTAAGCCATGGTTATTTACCTTCTTCCTTTCTTCTAGCCTGCAATTTTTCCTTTTTGGTAAGTGATACATTCCTTTTCTCTTCATCATAGTGACAAGTTCCTTATACTTATAAAAAAAAGAATTAATCCCTTAAGGGATTCTAAAATTTATGCCTCAAATAAATCAATACATACATATTTTTTCCATGAAAAACAAACACTCAAGTTTGGTAACTAGAAAGACTAGTCTAGAGCAGTCAGAGTTAATTAAGTCAACTAGCAAATCATAGCTGGGACAGTAAAGACACTAAAACCTTATCTCACAGTGAAGAGAAAGAGAAATGTTTCATTCAACTAGATATCTTAAATCAACCTCTCTCCCTAATCAAAGAAACCCATCAAAGATGTGCTGGGTCAGGCACAGCTCACTATGAGTAAAGGTTTCCTGCTTTTCATTTTTTCCTCATTACTCTACTTTTCACACCTGGGCACTTCAGTAAGATTTTAATGTTTAATAATATTAATGTTTTTTCTCCATTTGAATAATTCCATTTGAATAATGGTCTGTGTGCTACAAAATGGAGTATGGTAATGTTGCTTTGTCACCTAAGGCAGTTGAGTTCACTTCTCCAAAGAAAGAAATTATCACTGGACAGGAAACATAATAAAGTAAAGGTTATTCCTGAATTCCTGCAGGGCACTTTTATCTGTTACACTCATGACATTTTAACTGAAAGTGTGTAGAGCTAATTAGTCAGAAGCAGACGTGTAATCAATACTGATTTATGAATATTTCCCACATGTAACACTACTTGTTTGGACAGAATAAATTGTTACATGTATCATTTAATCTCTATGATTCCTTAGTGTTCTTTGTTCATAAAAATAATAACCTTAATTGATTAGAATTGAAAATTTCCAACTGCAGTCATGTAAACCACACATTTTTTCTGCATGTTTATGCACAGATGCCTACAGCTGCTTTGGGGCCATGAAACCCTGGACTCAGGGGTCTTATATAAGAGGAATGAAACCAGATCAGTTCCTGAGTGAAGACTGCTTGTGATGGTATGAAAATTAATGCTAGCTAGTTGCCAGTCATTCATCTGTTCTTTTACAGATTAGTTTGTGTGATATTTAGCCCCAAGCAAGCCTGAGAGTATTACAAGCATCACAGTCTTGTAGGCTGGCATCCCTTTGAAAGTGAGATATTTCTAACCATTTTAATTGCCTTCCCCTTGATCTTTCCATTTCCGACATAGCTGTCTTGAAACACCCCAATCTTTAATCAATATTCCATGTGCTGGTACATCATCATTTTTATTCTGTCATCTCTTTATTGATAACTTGATTTACTTTTCCTCTTAAAGCTTGGAAGGCTTCAATTTATACTACTTTGTGACTGTGCCAGCACGACCACTCATGTCGAAATGGCTTTGCCTGAGTTATCACCACAGAAGATGGATCATACCGCCAAACAGGGACAAAGAGCATCTGTAAGTAGGAGGTTGGAAGATGACTAGTTTTGGTCATGCTAGAAATCTAGAGGAACTGTTATATACTTTTCCCAAGTAGCAAGTGATAGGACAAGAGGAAAAGGCCTCAAGTTGCACCAGGGGAGGTTTAGATTGGATATTAGGAAAAGTCTTTTCACTGAAAGGGTTATCGAGCACTGGAACAGTCTGCCCATGGGAGTGGTTGAGTCACCATCCCTGGAGGTATTTAAAAGAAAGATGTGTAGATGAGGTGCTTAGGGATGTGGTTTAGTGGTGGACTTGGCAGTGTTGGGTTTACAGTTGGACTTGATGATCTTAAAGGTCTTTTCCAACCTAAATAACTATGATTCTATGATTCTATACACATGGCTTCTACAAGAGGAAATTTTTCTTGATGTCTGCATGTTGGGTAGACAGTACTCATTCAGCTTTGCAGTGAATGATAAATTTATGTGTTTGCCATTTCTCACTTTCACTTCATCTGGTCCTCCTAATGACTTCAAAAATTTTGGAGTATTGTGATCTGTAGCTCTAGTCCTCAGTTTGGAACAGAAGTATCTATGAGTACAATGCTTCCTAATTTTATATTTGGAGAACAAAAAAAAAACCCCCCAAAGATCTGCCATGCCATGATTTCAGTAAAGGTGATCCAACAGCTTCCATTCCATAGATGTCATGGCTTTGGTACACAGCAGTGCTTTCTGAAAAAAATCCTGTGTCTCCATGTTACTCAATCTGTCAGAGGACCTTTCTCATTAACTTCTAGTAACTACAAAGGCACTCTAGTTCTTCAGCACCCCTATTTATCTCCTGTAGCTACCTAAGACACCTTTTCACATCATAAATAATCTTAAACAATCCAAATATATTCTTTCTTTCCATTACAGGAAGAAACTTTTATATATTAGCTGACTCATCAGATCAACCTACTAATTTTTCTAGTCCTATGCAGCAGAAAGCTGCTTATCAGGAAGTTGCTAAGGAACTTCCTTGAGGCATTCACCTCACCGTATTCAATACCTTTTTATCAAAAATGTAGAAGTATTTGTCCTGTCCATTATGAAATGCATAATCCCCACACAACATCTAAGATACTTCCCTGTATGGACATAGTTACTCTTATTAGATTAATTTCTTGCTTGTCTTTCTTCGTGTTCAGAAATCTAATGGAAAGCCCACACCCTTGATATTGGCATGGCAAAGAACTGGTATTTCACCTGCTTGAGGATGTAAACCTTTGTATTTACTGTCCATTAGCATGATCACCTCTGACATATTGCATGGGATGCTGTTTTGCACTGGGAGGTGCTGGTCCACTATGATTCCAGACTCCATAAAGTATCATTTAAAATGCTATTTATTAGAGCTAATACTATGAAGAAAGAGAGAATAGTATAGATAATCTTACAACCCTTTAGATACTGGGAACACCAAGTTGTGCAGCATTAAGCAGACCTCCAATCCACACAGCATGCTGTGCAGAGCCCATCCATGGAAGAAAGAGGTTCTCCCATTTTGGTCATTTGAGCTACTATAGGATTTTCTTACAATAAGTCAGGTCTACTCACCATTTCTACTGTCAAACAGAAAGGACATTCACATGAGAACTTGTTGCTGCACTGTTAGACAAAGGCAAGACCCCACAGGTGGCATAATCCCCTCCAGCGAGCGGGCGCTGCCTGCAGGCTCCTCTGTTCCCATTAAGCAGCCAAGTTCATCCTGTGGCCAAGTGATGTGTGTGAACAACGTGGGTCCGAAGGCCGTGCTGTACGTGCAGCACAGTGTGGCGCAGCACAGGATGCCTGCGCCTGCTCAGGTTACCAGTTAGGTGAACCACTAGCTCCTCTGAATACAATGACCTTCCAGTCAGGACTATTACAGATGCATACTTAGATTTTATTTTTGTTGTTTGTAGTTTTTTCAACTCTATTTCTGCAGCTATTGTAGGATTCTTTATTGATTTTTATAATTTTTATTCTATTTATTTTTAAAGTTTGGTCTTGTATTTTCTTCAAGGATCTTTCTTCAAGGATCTATGCTTGGCTGTCATTCAAGAATAAAACCAGAAAGAGGACATGCATCAAAAGGTCTTCCTGCAAACTGTTTACTGACTTATATGTGACCTTTTTTCACATTACCAAGAGATCCCAGAGAAGTGTGTTACTTTCTTACGGTGAATGGGTCTGGAAGAGATTCTTGAGAACATAAGTGGGTTTATTTCAAGATAAGATGTGGAGAGTCTTAATGTAATCATGTTCACTTCTTCATTTATGTCTCTATATTTTAGGAACATAGGCCTGAAAAAGTGCTCCTGGTTCATCAAAACAAGTCCCTTGCTACTGCAGGAACCATTTCATCTGATTTTGTTTATAAGCTTACAAACACATAAATTACTTTGATTTATAAATGCCTCTGTGACTAAAGAAACCAAAGAGTCCCTCAAGCTCAATTGGACTCATGTTCCTAAATTATAAAGGTACTTCAAAATTCTCACTGCCAATTATACTTTCCCCTGCTTGTATCTCAAGGGTGTGAGAACTATAAATGAACCATCATATGCTTAATTCTGGAAATAGGTACTAACACAGATGAGAAGAAAGATGCTTGTGAGTGTGGTGGGATAGAAGGTAAACGTATTCACTGCAGAATGCAGTTTAGAATAGGTATACTTAAACTAGCTTTAAATTACAATGGATAAGAAGACTTAGTGGGACAGAAGTGGGAAAGAAGAAACAAATATAGCCTTGAAGAAAATTAATAGAAATATTACAGAATTTATTTTAATTATTATTGGGGAAAAAAAAAAAAAAAGAATGAATGTCTTCACTATTAAAACCATGGAGGTTTGTTTGTTAGTTGGGTGGGGGTTTTATTTTTCACATGAAAGTTAGGTGAAGTCACATTGCTGAGGCCATGTGAGAGCTGAATGGAGCCCTCATGGGCAGTTGCATAGAAAGTGGCAACATGGACGGTGAGAAAGGAGATGCAGAGCCTGAGGCAGATAGTGTTGCTGTCAGTCCCTTATGGGTCCAGTTTGACAGGTAGTGGAACTTTTCTTTTACCTTTTCCAGCTTCTCTTGGAACAGTAAACCAGAATATTCTGATTTTTTCTGATAAGACTGTCACTGACTTCTTTTTGGGTCAACCTATCAATTGATAGGTGTAGAATAAAGGTAGCATATGACCTGTTGTGCAGTACATGTATTGCATATGGACTGATACACTACCAGTGTAATATTCTGTCTGTAAATAGCCTGTTACAAGCAAGCAAAGAGTTTGTAACAGTAGTTATAACATCAGCATTTCTCCATACTGTCTTATATCTTTCAAAAGCATCACTAACAGATTGAATTAAGAGAAAGACTGGATAGAAACACAAATAGGCTATGTAGCATCCCTATTTTGCCATGAGAGTGACTGTAGATTGTATTCAGCTAAGATGTTACAAACAAACCAGAAGAATTTCTCCTCAGCAAGAAACAAATAGGAAAACTAGACAGAATTAATATACAACTGAGCCTATAGAGATTCAGAAAGGATTCTCACCTCAACTGACACTGAAGATGTTGCCTTCCTGAACTTTGAGTGAGTATCATTTTTTCAGGATGTGTACTGAGTTATCATGCCTTTTAAACTCAAAATGCCTTGGAAGGCTTTTAACCAAAATCCTTCATTCTAGATATTTATTTAAGAGCAGATGGATTCATGGGACATTTTTATAGGAAAAAAAAATCTGGAAAATAAACAGTTATCTTAAAAATCATTACCAAATACTCATTACAAAATTCCATTACAAAATATTTCTTTGGGGAAAGAAAACTTTTAAAGTGAAAGGTAATAATTTTTGGACAACCTGTACATCCAAGAACACACAAAAAGAACACTGAAGTATGGAGTCCCTCTCTCAAGAGTATTACATGCAAGAGTTTTGATTTATTCAAATGACTTTGCTATTCTTTCTTTGGAGAATACTTTTCTGTTTATGTATTTGGAACACATCACTTACCTCCTCTTGGCTCCAGGTACAGTGATAACTTACAGCAAATTTATTGCAAATCAAACAGAATAGTTCATGAGAGAAATCTCCCAAGCTCACTCCAAAGAGACAATTTGGCAAAATTAAGGACTTTTGTGATACAGAAATTTGCTTTCTTTTTATAGGGATTTAGGAAATATTTCATTTTCTTTTTTTATTCCTTTTTTTTCTTTTTAAATTTAATCTTATTTGTAATATGTATTTAGCTTATTTAACGTGTAACAGTTTTTGTGTACCTCAACTACAAAACACGCAGATAGTTGGATGAACTTAATGGTAAAACTGAAACGGAACCAATCCGTCTGATTATCTAAGCCTCTTTCTATATGAGATAATTACTTCTACAGACATCTGTGAAAAGTAATCTGAGGCAGAATAATTTAGGAACACATTTTGTAAAATATGAGAATAGCAACTGAACATACTATGTCCTGGTGACTCTGAGAAAATCAAAGTGCAGCCTTTAAAAATGCTCAATTACAAAGAAAGGAGCACAAGTAAGAGGTTACAACGGAATAACGAAGGATAATGGAAAATGCAAAATACAAAGTAATCAGTGCATAAGCAAATATGGTCTCCAGCAACTCCACTATTAAAAGGGGATAGAATATAAAATATGGTAAAATATACTCCTTAGTAAATCTAAAAAGACAGAACTTGAGTTGCATGTTTGAGGTTGTCTTCCCTGTTATTCTACCATTCAGTAACAACTGTCTGTTTAGTGATAGTCTCAAAAGTGAATAAAGCTGACAATGGCTCACTCCTAGAAAAAAGAAAAAAATCACAATCATCAGGATCATATGAAACTCGTAGTCATTTAGCTATTTAAAAACATAGCATCAATTTAAATTCAAACTGACACTTTATGAGTGGCAACAAGTTTTCAATGAGTTTTCATTGTCATTCAAATTGATTGTTGTTTCATGCTGAATAAAACATAACTTGTGTTTCAAGCCTGCTGAATGCACCACAATAATTCATTTCAAGACCACAAGGCTGTGAACTGTCACACATTAACTCTTAGTTTTTCTGATTTTCATATACTTAAACATGATCTATTATCTCTAAAGAAACTTTATCTTCAAGTGGACATATGAAATGTATCCGGGTATAAGCTGTGTGATAAAAAATGCCCAGAAAAGTAGTTAAGGCAATTTTGCCTCAGCAGCTGTAAGGAAGAGAATATTCTCTTCCTGGTTCCCCCCCCACCCCATAAAAAAATATATACCTTTCCAGGACACTGTAGACCTACTAGACAATCTAGTCTGATAGCATAATTCACTCCCTGTCTGCACTGCTCAGTGAATGCATCAAAACTACCAGGGCCTTGATATTAAGAGGCTTATTCAAACTTTACATATTATTATAAGTGTGTCCACTTGTGGAAACTGCTGACTCCAGCAAGTACATTTTGGCTATAAGCAGGACAAATGTATCACTAAATTAGATTAAATTTGTGATGCATTGCCATGGCATTTTTGCATTTGAGATAGTGGCAATCAAAAAGCAATACTATGTAAAGCAGTAGAAACCAAGTGATTTTCAAAGTGAAGAAGCAGAGATTCATATAGCAATATATCTTCTGATATCTCAAGTGAAGAAACCTATCTTTGTATGAAAATAAATTTACTTAAAGTGAGCTTTCTAGTTTTGTCAAATTATAGGTACAATGGTTTATTATTGGTTCATTTGATGTACTCAGCATAACATAAGAAAAGGTACTTCCCAATCCAGCAGTGCCATTCAAGAGCTTGAAGTAGAACATACAACTGTTTCTTTTTCATGGAAACATACTACAGAAATTAATCTGGCAAAATTGTTTTGTCATAGTTAAACAAACAAACAAAATCAATAGTTCCTGTATTTGACTGGAATAATTTCCATAATTGTCTTAAATTCCTTAAGGAAAAATAATAAAAATAAATCAGCATACATTGGGTTTTAACTTTCATTATGAGATTATTGAATTATTAAAGTAATATTTTTCTTCTATTTTTAAAATAGTAGCTGGACTTTTCAATACTTAGATTTAAAAGAGAATATACTACTAACAGCATTTTTGATTTATGAACTGCATTAAGCATTGACTTCTATTTTTCCCAAATGCAATAAAGATTTTGAACAGAGATGCTTTTCCACTTATAATAACAAGATCACACAGAGATAAAGAATAATGAAACCAATAGGATGGACAATAACCTGGCCTCACTATTTGAAATTATAATTTTCTGTAGATGATCTTTCTGTGTAGGATCACGGTATCTTAAATAAGCATTGCAACTTCCTATGTGGCAAAATTTAAAATTCTTCAGAAAAATGCAATCATTTAATGCAAGTCATACTGAGGGAGACTGTGCCCTCTTAAAACCACTGAGCCTAATAACAGACATAGCGTTCTCCTGTGTTTTCTTTGCTCGACCATTTATTAAAACTCCCATTTGGAATTTAAAAAAAAGATCTTCACCACAGAAAACACGGTTTCCTGTCCCTCAATAGAGAAGATGACCTGTATGGTATCCTTTGATGACTAGCTCCTGTAAATATCCATATTGCTCTGAGAGGCCGTGCTGCCGTGAGAAGTGATGAGGATACAGTGCACAGTCTGCTTCTGCTCTTGGTTTCCCTGCTGCCTCTTGGACTCCACTGAGAACAGTGGACCCTGACAGAGTGTTGGGATCACCAAACTGGGGCAGCTAGAGAGATGATGATATGACACAATGTGCATGTTGACCCACTCTAAGTTCTCATGTAGCCAGTAACTTTAAAACAAAAGTTCAGTTTATTCTGGATAGTGCTCAGAGGTACAACGTTCCCTGTTCAGCCCAGCATCAGGAAAAAGACCCGTATATGTCTGAGCTGTCATGTTCCACTCTGCTCCTCACTTCTTTTGCACCCAAACCCGTTACACCTGAGAGAGCCTTACAAACCATGTCTTAGTAACATTATTCATTATTTTTTGCTTTGATATGGCTTTTGGGGAACTACTTTGAAGAAAACAGCAATGCATGCATATGTCCAGAGTTTATTGTCTGAAAAAGGCAACTTCAGCTCAGCAAGTTATTATAACTGACATCCTGCAGAGAGAACATTTGCTGCAGACAGAATGAAACTTAAAACTCTCACACATAGATGGCATTATTTAAAGAGAAAAGGAAATGTGACTACACTTTGAAATCCTTCTGTTTCAGCTTACATATTTAATTACTTACAGTTCTGTGTTAAGAATGTATTTAAAACAGTTCTTGGTAACACTCTTCCCAGAAATGATAGACAGATGAAGGTACTGGGTGGTTTTTGAATTGTAAAATATGGAAAGAAAAGGAAAAAGAAACAAACCTTTATGAAGCCTGTCAGTGATAGCATGTTTTGTTAGCTTGATATCTGTGTCCGAAAATCAAAGTCCCAGCGGATAAAGGTAAAAGTCACTTAACCGACAAAATTCCTGAGTGACTGAAAACTGGCATCTGTTCTTTATAGGTTCGTCTTTGAGAATTCTCACTAGAAAACAGCAATTGAAAAGATTATCTTATAGCACTACTAAATAATAGACTGTTCTGCGACATTCAAAGGTCTAGAGCTCCCTGTGGAACTAATGACATTTGTACAGCAAGTCAGGCTGCTTCTGCAAAGGAGGATGGTGGGAGTAGGAAAATGATAGGGTTTTGACAGAATGTTAACCCCAAGTTGCCAGCTTTTCTGAAAGATAACTGCAAAAAAGAGGGCTTTAACAATACTTCTAATAAAGGGCCAAACTCTTAGATGAATTTTAAACTGATACACTTCCACTGGTTTTGATGTTCACAGCTGATGCTCTGTCCCTGAAACTTTAAAGAGGGGAAATAAATGCCTTGTTGCTGTGCTCTGATGACAGATCAGTAGGGTATTTTTTCCAGAAAGTATAATGCAGTATTTTATTAAGGGAAGCTCCTTTTGCTTGTCATTGCAACATTTGAAATGGTTTCTCCGCTTTTTTTTTTTTTTCCTGGTTGACGTACCCGAAAGTTTAAAAAGTTTCTCCAGACTTATTTGAAGTAAATATGGCTAGCTCAGCCATTAAGCAGGGTCCTTGCCTCCAAATGAGATCTCTTCCTATATTTAATTTACTGCTATACTGGAGAAATATTAAGGGAGAATTAGATCGTGGGCTTTCCTCACCCAGGAGGTGATTTGACCTTAGTGTCCTGCATGTGCTTAGTACAAGGCTGTAACACATGAAGGAAAAAATGGAGAAGGCTCTTAATCTCTCTGGTTGAATCTGAGCAAAATTGCAGCTGGGAATTTAAGAGTCACAGGGAAAGCAGGCAAGCAGGCAAGGACAACTTGCTTTTCTCCTGGAAGGGAGAAGAACTCAGATCCAGACTTCATACCTGGTTGTATTTTACATCTGCATCTCTTTGCCTAGCCCTCCTTACTTGGGACCCACTTTCTTCAATATATGATAGTGTGACTTCAACACAAGGATTGTGAATTTACATGTCTTTGATATCCCACAATTCTGACGCTGAAGCCTTTCTCCTGGTGTATGTGAGTAAAATTCTTTCAGAACAAGAAGGGTCTGCTGGGGAAAAATGACACTGGGATGTTTGTAAAAGTCACTTTGTTCTGCTGCTTTCTACCACCCACTGTCTGATGCAGCTGTCTGTGTGGATCAGCACAATGACCTGCATCGTAGACTTCTTTAGGGATTTAAGCAGAATTGGGCAGCTATCTGTCTAAAGTCATATAGCAAGAGAACTCAGCTGGAAGACGAACATTATCTCCTCAACAGGGCAGCTAAATCCATGTTTGAGCGCTCAGGCAATTTCCGCCTCAAGGAACTAGAGACCTAGGCAGCAGTAGAAGTAGATGCTCGTTTATTGTCTGAATCTTGAACCGAGAGTCCAAATTCCAGTTGAGATGGGTTTCCCAGGGTTGTATTTAACCCCATGGGCAGGTAGCGTTGCCTACCTGCATTTGCTGGGTCTGTCACCTCAAAACCTGCTCAGGCTTTCTCACCCGGAGTGTGGGCAGGCAGAGAAACTGGGGCTTACACCACAGAGGGTTTCAGAGAGGTTTTAAAATCTCATAAGTACTAACAATATGTCTCACTAGAATTACAAAGGAGATAAAGAGCAGGATTTATTGTGCATTAGTAAGAATTTGGGACTTCGGGCTTAGCCTGTGCTCCAAAAACTTTTTTAGGAAATACTGCATGCTGTTTAGCTAGCAGAGTAACCAGGTATATGCGGGCAGGGGCCCGGCATTTCAACCAAACCAGTGTTCGATCTCTCCAACTATACATTCATGTTATCTATGTTAGCTAAAATACAGCCGGAGAATAAAAGCTCCCTGAGGCGTAATGTGTTACATACATATTGGGTACATATATTTTCTCTTCCTATCTGTTTACATGCTCAAAATATTTGGTGTAGACAAACAGCTTTTCAGAGATATTGGCCTAAGTGATTTACCACACTGAAGTCATCCATGCCCCCCTCTTCTTTCAACTGCCATATGTGAAAATGGTTTCCAACAGTATAAACTTCCTGAACAAACTTTAAATCTTAACTTTTGTGTCTTCTAGAACAGAGAAAACTAGAAAGTCAGCAATGCCTTGTACTGCTTATGTTTTAAAGACTCTTTTTTAACTTTTCTCTCTTTTTGTTTGTGATTCCAGATTGGCAGATGGAGTTCTTATGTTGTTGAGATATTTAAAATTAAAAATAGTAAAAAACTTATTAAAATTTTAAAACAAACCAACCCCAAACCTTCTGCCCTACATTCCTGTTCCTTTATTAGTAACTGGAGAAATATTTCTTTTCTCATGGAAATGTCTGAAAAAAACATGCATCTTCTCCTTTCCTGTTAAACAAATCCTCTTCCTGTATTGCTTCTGCTCAACACATAGGTAATTAAATTGAAGCATAAAAAGCAGGAAAAAGTTAATTATTAAATTTAAAAAATCTTGATTCTTCTCTCTCACCAAACAAAAGCTAGAAGCTAATATTACACAAGGCAAAGTAAAAGGTAGCAAAGTGGATCCACCCATCTTCACTTCTACTGTAACAACATTTTCTTAAAAACATACCTATGGTTTCAGTGTTCTACCAGAAAGATGGATGGTTACAGAAGAAAAACCTTATTATAATTACTCTGCATCTCCAAGACTGTGACAAACCAGTTTGCTCCTTTAGTTTTAGTGGTGGTTACCACATTCCATTAGTCTGCATTGCCTGGATTTGCCTAAGAGTACAGAAAAAGTGGAAATGAAGAGGTTCTTTTCACTTCAGATTGCATCATCAGCTCTCGTAAAACCAGTAGTACTTTCCCAATTCTAATGGTTCAGCACTGATTTCTATTACATACAGAGGTGGTCCTGCAGTTTTTTGCCTTTTTAATTTTTTTTCACCTCAATGTTTTCATTACTTTGTAAATGAAAATGAGACTTTGTGAAGCTTAACCCACAAAAGTTTTAAGCAAATTTGCTTTTAAGCAAATTTCCTTATTCTGTGTTGACTTCCTAATTTCAATAAAGCCCTCTGAAATTGAATCCCAATGTTTTGTTGTGGCAGTTTATAAACAACAATTCCTAGAAATGGTCCTAAAAAAAGGCCAGAAAAGCAGCAAATTATGCCCTGAGGTTCTTTCAAGCTTCCTACCCCTCTTGATAAATACTGTGTCAAAGCTTCTCTCTGGAAGACAAACAGTTCCCCCGCTCTTGAGTGTTGGGTCTTTTGTTTAACAGATTCTCAACTGAGTCTGCCAGCAGGCCCATGATCTATCCAGCAGGGATAACAGTGTGCAATACTCAATTCTTCTCTATCCAGCTTCCCTGCCTCCGTTTTTCTGTCATAGCTGGCTCTTTATGCTATTGGGCAGAGATCCCAAGTCCAGGGCCTTAATCAGCTCCAAATTTCAGATATCCTTACTGCACCATCAAAAACCCCTCTGAATTTCAGTTCTCAAACAGCTTCAGCATAAAAGACTGCATACTATATGTCCATCTTTTCTGCTAGCCTTTTCCCCTTTATCCCCTCTAATAAATTACTCACAGCCACAGACTTCCCTTTTCTAAAGGGCAGTATACTCTGCTAATTAATTATAAAAAAAAAAACCCAAACCATACTTAATTATCGCTATATTCTGCATAGCTTTAAAATTAGCACTCATTTGCATTGCAGCAGAATCTGATAGGTCCCACCGGGACCCAGGCTTTATTGTGCTTAGTGCTGTAGGAACAGAGAGCAAGGAACAATCTCAACCCTAAATAGCTATTAGCTGCAACAGGCAAAAGGATTGTTCTACCTTATTTAACAGATGAGGTACCAAAGTACAGAGATTAAACAATTCGTTCAAGGAAATCCATGGCAGAACTGAACCCAGATCTCTCAAATCTGAACCAGATGTCCAGTTCACAAGGCCATTTGTCTTCCTTAGGTTAAATCACATTCTGTAAACATCTGTGTCTTACCTGCTGCCTCAGTGCACCCTGGCTCAGTAGACATTTCCTATAGCTATCAATGAGAAAATCTTTCATTTCTGCCCTTTCCTCCCTAGAAAACTTTGAAACTTCAGGACACTCAAAACTGTTGAGTTTTATTTAAAAAAATGCACACCATTCCCATCGCCAAAGCCAATGTTTCATGCCTCACAGAACAACTGGCACAAACACAATTCATGTTCATTGCTGTAAACAAGATGTAATGGAGCTGCATAGCAGCAGCCACGACTGTCACATATTATCATTGCTCTACTTGCATATAATTAATTCCTTGTGAAAGACACCATTATAATAAAACAATTCAAAACAATCTCCCAACCAGTGTTTCTGCCTTGGAAACAACACATCACAGTCAGGAGAATGGTTTGGGCTAACAACACTCCTCTTGTTCTGTACCAGAGCCAGCAAGCTCCATATCCGTCAGCACTGCAACCAGCCAACCCACAATAATAAGCTTACTGGAAACATCTATAGCGGAAGCTGAACCTATCATTTCAAGATATTTTAGTAATTAAACAAGGAAAGAATAGCTCACAATGGAGTGTAGAATATTTGTGACAAAGGTACTTGTGGGGTGGTCTGTATGTCCCTGTGTTAACAAGTAAAGCAGGTTCTTAACTCTTTCCAGGGATGGCAGCAGACTGCAATTTCTGTTATGAAACACTAAATACTTGTAAAAACTAACAATGCTGTTTACAAGTCAATACCTAAAAAATGAGGCATTCATTACACTTCGTAATTTACACCACTTACATAGGTTCCATGAAATACAGTTTTGGGTTTGTGTGGTGGGGTTTTTGGTATGGGGTGAGGGTCCTCAGAGCTGGCTCCTGTGAGAAGCTGCTGGAAGCTTCCCCGGCCCCAAGCCGGACCCGCCGCTGGCCCAGGCCGAGCCCCTCAGCGACGGCGGTAGCGCCGCTGGGAGAGCGGAGTGAAGAGGGGAAACCTGCGGAGAGTCGGGGATTGGGATGGGAGAGGAACCCCTCTGCGGGTACCGAGGTCAGGGAGGAAGGAGGGGAGGAGGAGCGGGGCAGGAGGGGATGCCCCCGCAGCCCGCGGTGAGGCGGCAGGCTGTGTGTCCCCAGCCATGGAGGGGAGCGGGGGAGCAGATGCCCCCCAAGATGGCCGCCACTCCGTGGGAAAGCCCACGCTGGAGCAGGCTGGGACTGAAGGAATGCAGCCCATGGGAGGGACCCATGCTGGAGCAGCTCGTGAAGAACTGCGGCCCACAGGAAGGACTCATGTTGGAGAAGTTGGTGGAGGACTGTCTCCCGCGGGAGACCCCCCATGGCGGAGCAGGGCCCGAGTGCGGAGTCCTCCTCCCCCTGAGGAGGAAGGAGCGGCAGAGACAAGGTGTGGCGAGCTGACCCCAGCCCCCATTGCTGGGGGGAGGAGGGAGAGAGAACCGGGAGTGGGGTTGAGCCGGGCGGGAGGGAGGGATGGGGGGAAGGTGTTCTGAGGTCTGGGTTTACTTCTTAATACCCTTGTTCTGATTTGATTTGTAGTAAATTAAATTGATGTTTCCTCCCCAAGTTGAGTCACTCTTTTGCCTGTGCCCATAGGTGGTGAGTGATCCCTCCCTGTCCTTGCCTCGACCCATGAGCGCTTCTTTATATTTTCTCCTCCTCATCCCACCAGGGCCTGGGGGGCAGAAGTGAGCAAGCAGCTTCGTGGTGCTTGGTTGCCAGCTGGGCTTAAACCACAACATACAGGAAAAGGGGAGAAATGACAGGCAAAAGTTCTGGCTGTCAGAATATTCAGTGCCTTCTGTATGAAGGTGATATTTCAAACTTTCATCCCAACAAAAAAAAAAACCAAAACATTTAGCAACTTGAAGAACTTTGCACTGTTAGTTTTAATGTGTGCTTTCCTCCTCATATACCTTGTCCCCTTAATAAGGTACCCATCAGACAGAACACAAAATTTCTGAAAAGAAAACACTTTCATCATAGGGCTTTTTTATCAGATGGCCATTGCTCAGGCTCTTCACTGCTTAGTACCTCTGCAAGACGTCCTATACACCTCCATCAACACTTACTATGCAACTACAATGTGGTTTAAAGATATATTAAAAAAAAAAAAAATCAGAAATTATTCCTGACAAAGTCTTTTGCTATGACTTGCTAACCCACTGCTACTCTGAACTAATCCAATACTAGATTCAAAGCTGACAAGACATTTTCCTTTAGGACAGACTGAAGGATGTTTGTCTGATGCTTGTTGGTGAGGTTTCTGCCATTATCTGCAATACAGTATTTGGTCTACCCTCTTGGACTATTTGAGAATAGATTTATGGGCAATTACAGATTAAATCTCATATTTCAATCTTACTTCTTATTGAAGAAATCTGGACTCTGTTAACCAATTGGTCTTAAGCAATCCTGAACAGAGAACATCATTGGTCATTGTGGGCATTCAAGTGTTTTCAAGGAAAACTTGGACTGAGTCTAGTCTACCTGGAAAGCGAGCTCCTCAAAGACAGGAAGGTCAATATTTTCAATTTGGTTATGTTGTTTTGGATAAAAACTTCTACTCTGATACCTTAATATAACCAGGAATAACATTATGTTTAAAGTTTTCTTCTTTGACAGTGGTGTTTTAAAAATAGCTTGGACAGAAGTAGACACATCAATAGAGCTATATTGCTTCTTCTACGAATGGTAGTATATTTTTCTGTGCTCAGTGCTGTACTGAACCATCTAGACATATCCTAAAAGGCCCTGGGGTGTCAGAGGGTTGAGGCATGAAATATCTGATGAATCAGGTCAGTTAGGTCAATCCTTTCCTTTGCAAGTCACAGAACAGGAACAAGTGATGCTTACAGACCTGTAGGGTTTTGAGTAAAACTTCTAAATTGAAGTGTGGCAAATCAGATTTGAATCCTTCCTGCCTGGGGCAGCCTAAGCCCATGTCATCCAAAAGGATGTTTTACTGCAAGTCATTTTGGACTGTGGCATTTAACTGGGAAAGTCCATCTGGAAGAAGTAAAACATTCAGTGGGCAGAATAGCAAACAGGTACAAGCACAACATTGTAATTTGTTTTGTCAGCCACAAGAACAGAAGGGGGACATACTTCTGCTACAATTAATGACAGAGTATCCCCCAAAAAATTAAGGCACCATAAAAAAAGATTTAAGAGTATGTGCATGCTTCCCTGTGCAAAGCCACATTAGGGATTTTCAAGTAGCTCTGAAAAAAAATACAATATACTTACTTATGTTGTTCAGTGTAACTAGATGTGGCGCAACCCCAGTGACTAGAGGGTCCTGTTTTGAAATCTTTGCAGTTCTAACAGCCCAGACAGCAGGATGGTCTGAAAGTTAAAACACTGCACGGGAAGGTGAAAGAGTGCCTCAAGCAGCAGCTGGATTTGAACCTCAGCCTCCATCCCCCCAGTTCATGTTCTTACTGTGATCCACTAAGGAGAGCCCCACACTGGGGTGTCTCACACCTCTCCATGGCACCTTCATGAAGAAAATGTTCTAAAAGGTTGTGCTCAAACTCTGGGAGTCTAACATATTTCTTGACTGTCTACATGAGTGAACAAGTGCACTTACATTCCTTTTGTTCAGCCTGTATTTAGCCAGGAAAGGCTGGCCTAGGAAATTTCAAAACTCTGAAATCCTACTACTACTAAGGTCAATGAGAGGTTTACACCTGAATTCCACTGAGTCAGGATTTAATCCTCCAGAAGAAGCCAATACTTTGTTCAGCTATGGTTTTGATGAAATCTCAAGTTTAAGTACTCTTCACCACAAATAGGAAAACATACTTTTATGAAAAGGGAGAACAACAGACAAAATATAAAGCAATGCATTTTCCTACCTTAGCAGTGTGGAAAACTCAACAATATTTCATTACTATGAAGTTATAAATTTACAAGTACAATGAAATTGGATTCATTAACATAAACACTATTATTGAATTCTGTTTGACCACATGAGGCTAGATGGTGCATCATTCATGTGGTGGTTAAAAAAAATACTGAGTATTATTTGCTGATTTCTGCTACTCAGTCATATATATGTTAACCTTTATTAGTGAAAATGACAGGAAAACCTACTTTATCTATTATAAAAGATTATTGAATGATGGAAACTTCCTGGACATTAACTATTTATTTGCTTTATAATTAATACTTTTCTTTTTTTCATCTTTCCCCAGTGACACTCAACTGTAGCTAGAACTGGAAACAGAGTTACCTCTCTTGAGAGAGGTTGTACTTCATAAAAAAAGAGCTGGATAAGTAAAAATTTCTAAAAGCGCTGTCCAGATAAGGTCCAGAAGGATCATACAGGCCTGCATAACCCATCACCCAAATTTCCTTCTCATAATGTATTCAGTAATAATCTTTTCTCATCCTGCTATCTAGAAAATTTAAAAATAATAAAAAAAAAAATCCTGTCATCTTTATTCTTTGTAGTAATAGTAAATCAGGTTTCTGATTTTTTCTTATACACTGATAGATAGGATTTCTCCTTTACAGAGGATCTACCCAGAAACTCTGGCTCATTTAGTGTCTTTGGAAGTAAGGCTGTGATTCTCACATCTGTTTGCCACTTCACGGAAAAGGATGATTGAAGGAAAATAAAAATTTATCCTTTTCAGCTTATAACTGGATTTCACGAGCCTTGTTTACAGTAGTAATGCCACTGAAGCTGAAATATGAGTTCAGCTTTGGTAATGTGGAAGTTACGATCCAGCAGATTTCTCAGTCGCAAGACCATGTCTTTCAAACTCTGTAGGAAACCAAGCATTGAACATGGAGTGCCTAACATTTAAAGCTACAGGAAGTAAATAAATTTGTACTTTAAAATGCTGCACATACTTCCATGTAATATTAAGAGCAATACATCTTGAGTGAAAACTGGGTGTTCATGAATAAAAGGTAAAATTAATTCCTCTTGATGCTGATTTTCTCTGTAGCCATAAAACCCCTATAGAATGTGGACAGAGTAAGGCGAGCTCCTTACTAAATGGTCAAGCATTTGTAAACGTGGTCTGAGGAGACTGTGGAGATGAACAATACAAAATTGCATGTAACTGCATATGTATAATGTGCATGTAAATACCAAAACTACCTAGCTCCAAAAGCATTTTTTTAATTTTAATATTTATATGGGTTTAAAAAGTGTTGCTGGTATTTTTTCTTTGAATTGACACCAATCTGCCAGTTACATGGGAAGAAAAGTCTGTTAATGTCAAACAGGATTAATCTATCGGTAAAAAATAGAACTAAATAAAAGACCACACTTTTTTCTTTTTTCTTTTTTTTTTCTTTTTCTTTTTTTCTTCCTATAGCCATTCTTCATTCCTCTTGTCAACATGTGACCTTTCATGCCACTCAGTGTCTTACCTTAACTGGTAATATTAAGTCTCTATGAATTCTTCTGTCTGAGACAAAGAAAGAAAAAAAAATGCATGTGTTAGCTGGGTTGCAATTTCCTGAAGTCTCAGCACTGTCCATACTGACTCAAAGACAGGAAAAAAGACAAGTACAATGAAAGCAAGTGCTTTGTTTTTTAGTATATTCCTGGATTGATGATTGTGATGATAAAGCCAAGTAATTTCACTTTCCATTCTTATTCAGCCTTTGACTTGTTCTGCCCCTCAACACACTAGTTAGTACCAAAGATTTTTGCAATTTCTTTATTGCAGAGATGAATGCAACATGTTCATGGGTGGGGGCCATCAAATTCTCTTCATAAAATTCACTAAAGTGCCAGCAAGTTGAAAGCTTCTGCTAAGCTTAAAGTGGAAAAGTCCATATTTCATTACCACATTCCCAAATCACCCAATTCTCTGCTATGCAGCTTCTTAAACTACGCATACCTATCATTCACTATTTTGCATTATTTTGTGAATGTATGTATATATAAAAGGTCAGCCTGAAAGTAAAAGCATGCCATAGATAACCAGCTGTACCTACATTAGTAAATACTGCAGGACAATCAAAGCAGTTCTGTAGAGCAAAACAGTTGATGCCAACGAATCGGTGTCCACACTATCTGCATTTCAGGCATGTTAGTTCACACTGGCCACAGTCTGGTCCTGTGGACTAAAAACGCATTAACACCATGTTAATTCTTTGAGTACATCATCTGGTTCAGTTTCATCTGAGAGAGCAATCCATTTTGCGCACTTTAAGCTTTTAATATGATTGAGCCAAACTGAGTCAGCAGTCAGAATCAGGAGCTTTGCTGCAAAAATGCAATTTTAATCTAAACCAAAACACTAAAGTAGCTGAAGCCAGTTTCACCTCTTATTTTTGTGCATGATGTGGCTTATAGTAAGTTTGGTGATTAATGTTGCACTGCCAGCATTCTCTTAAAAAAAAAATCAATATGAACGTAATTATCAAGGAAATTAGTAAGTCTCAGAATTTGAGTAATGTTTTCTTTTTTGTTTATTAATATTGCCAATTCTATCTTATTTCTCTCAACAGAGAAGTTTGCCACACATTCCTGAACACGTGAAAAAAAGTTCCCTAAGAAGTACATCTGCCTAGTAAAATATACTTGGAATGAGATAATGCTGAAAAAGGCCAGCCTGATCTAAAATTCAGTGTTAGCTTGTTTCTCTAACAAGCATAAATTTCTAAGATTCAGAAAAACATAGCTTTGTAATTTTACCTAACAAGAATGTTTAGACGAGGAAATCAAAAAATAAGCCAATTGCAAAAGTTGGTTTAATAGTGCTAAGTGTAATTTATAATTATTAATCTGGAGCAAGACACAAACTGAAATTCTACAAATTTGTTTTTGACAATTTCCCTTGAATTTCCCTGTTTTCCAAAGTGTTGTGTTTGGATTTTTTTTAAAGTATTGGGGGGATGGGGGCGGTCCTTAAACAAACAAACTGTAAACTTTGATGACTGCTTTCTACATTTGTGGAGTCTCATACATTTTGGCAGAAGCATCAGAAGACCTGTTCTACACTTAACTTCAAAACTTGCTCCATGTCTTCTGCCTCTGAGGAACCAAGGCCTATGAATCAGAGATAGTAAGTTTTTAACAGAACAGGGAATTTAACTTAGTTGAGTGAGGGTGGAACCTGCAAGAGATAGAGGAAAGATCGGCAACTCTTGAGTATCTAGGACTCTTAACAAGCAAAAACTGACCTGATCCAGAATCTTCAAAAGTTATATGACACTTCAGCCTTCTTTCTTTACAATCACTGTTTGACATAACAGTTTAATGAGTAAACTGTCTCAGAACTGGCTCTTCCTCCTCTACTCCTTAACATCACGTCTATTCATGTGCTTTGTATTCTACATGTTGGACGATTTAAATGGGAAAAAAAATAACAAACAAACAAAAAGCACCCCACATTAATATGTTTGACTTTGAACTGCAAAGGTTTTTAACAATGTTCATTTACACACACACATTGAAGTTTAAATTAAGAAGTCAAAAACACCCTTATATTTTGCTGGTAGACTTTTCAGTATTAATTCTAGCAAGTCTAGGCCGCGATTGGTGTGGGTTTAAAAACAAGCAGCCCACCTCATATTTGGAAGGAAATTTACATCAGAGATGACGGCACAGCAAGCAGCACAAAAGCATACATAATTATGTGCAACCGGCTTACTGGAGATCTCCTCAGAACACTAGTGTCACAGAGCCTTTCCATAACAAACAATTCTGCTTTTATGTTATGATTATTAATACTGTTGTGAGTAGTTACATGAATTGCAGAAAGATTTTGCTTGTCACTCTTGGAAACTGTGACTAATATGACTACTTTGAAGTCTTAATAGAAGCTGACCCATCTTTTAAAAATTTCTTAATTTGTTCAAAGTTTCAATTAAACTTTGTTAAATGTGGCTTTTTAAAAACTAGCCCTAGAATTTAATATATTTTCAGGCACATTGTACACTAGCCATTATTTAACATCAAATCTATTCAAGCCTTGGAATACATTATCTTATGGCATTATAGCACACTCTGCATCACTGAACTGTGACAATAGACCAGAAGCAATTCCCAAATAGGCATTTTACCAAATGCATGCTTGGATTTTTTAATTCCACCTAATTTTAGTGATGGATGCATGTTTAGGATTATCATGGAAAAAATAGCACAACAAAAATCACTTTCATGGATTTCCCCTCAGTTTTTTAAGGTTAGAAATAAAATGCACTTGCTTCTTTAGCACTATCACGCAAGTGTTTGGTGAGGAGTTGTCCTTCTAGGGGAGTAAACTGACTGGAGACCTCTTCCAATTCCATTAATTCTAAACAAAAAGACATTTTCCACCCCTATTTCATTTTGCTTTATGCAGTGATTAAGGGCCAACACAAGTATCTGGTTTTAAACAGTAGGCAGTAGAGAACTTAATAGTGTAGACTAATTACTAGAGAAAGTAAGGGGTGAGGGAGAAGACAGAACAGTGATATAGTTTTATATGTGGTCAGAAGTGAGTGAACAGAGATCGGATTCAAACTGAAGGGCTGTATAATGATATCACTATTAACGTGAGCACATGTAAACTACTTCTAGGCCGTATGGGCAACAGAGAGCATAAGAGCCTCATTCATCCCCAAGATATGTAGTCCTTTTTACTGTCTGTTGCTACAGAATATGAAATATGAGTGCCTCACTAGATTACCAGGTTGAGTTAGTATTTCTTTACCCACAGTCAGAGGGTTTCCACACCCAATCTTCATAAGTAGTGGAAATCTTGTCATGTTGCAAAACCTTCAGTAGATATCCAGTTAGTGAATTCTCACGGACAGCCGTGAAGTGAGAAACAAAAGCCAGTGTGTATGACTGTACTTAGGTTCATTATCCCACATTTGGTTACGCTGAAATAGACAGTAGTGGATGAAAGACAACAAAAACTTGTCTTAAAATACATGTAAAGATCATTAGTACATTAAAGCCTAAGCACCATACAAAAATAGAGCCAGCGCAATACATATTCTGTTTGTTAATTCACTCATCAAGCCTTTGGCCATGGTTTAAAATTCCTAAAAGGCGGTGTAGATAACACGGCTGGTAATGTTTAATTAAAATATTTCTTCTGCTTTGGTGAAATTTAATTCTCTATTGAATCATATTCAGAAATACCTCCTTTGCTGAGAAACAACCAAAGGCAGCATTCCCAAGCGTGCCTCCTCTTCCCCATACCTAAGAAAACATCAGAGACTCTCTGTCTCAGTTTTATTGTCAGCAAATACCACCATAAACACAAGACTTCAAAGCAGAACAATCAGGGAAGTTATTCCTTTCCTCATGAGCCCCCTTCAGAAGGACACTCTCAAGTTATTGTAGAATCTTTAATCAGTCCCCAAACACTACTGGGATGAGAATGGAAGAACAACCAAGTGCTACACATTTTAAAAGAATCAGAAAACTTCAGTAACTTCATTTGGGTAACCAACAGGACTGCAAAAACAGAGTCTATGAAGTCATTCAGATCACCAAAAGTTTTCCAACCTTACCATTCACTAATTGCTTACATGCACACAGAGGATTTGTTGCACAAATAGTTGAAGGTGACCCTTTATGGAATTTATGGAGAGCAGAAAATACCACCTGCATGAACTGACTGTTCCCTGCATATCAGAACACAAAGAGTAGACAGTGGTTTCTGAATGTGGTACAGGACAGGCTTTGATCATCCAACAATATTTGCACAACACTAGCAGCTAGTGCAATCAGAGTTCAATGTCTTCCAAAAATGACCCAATTTGTGCAAGCTGTTCTTGCAATGAAAAATTCAGTCATCTGTCCACTTAAAAAGCAAAAGACCTGCAGCTCTCCTTTTGCCAAACTCCTACAAGTGTTTTGACATATTACCTTTCACAAGTACAAGCAGCACAGGGACCATCTCCTCTCCATCTTTTGGCTTCTTAACATTACAGCAAATAACTGCTGTGAAATGATTTAACAGCAATGCTCTCCACAGAGAGAGAGACTAGATAGAAAGACAGATGATGCAGCAGAAGCTTAGAAACCTTAAAAACAAATTACATTTGGAGTCTTTGTAAGATCAGACTCAATGTTATATCAGCTCAAAACAACATTTGTGCAATAGGCTTCTCAAAATCCAGTGAAAAACGAGCTGCAAGTTTCATTTTCTTGCTATCCCCATTTTAAGTATCATAATTCTAGATCTTGTGCAAAGCTCATAGCAAGCTAACACCTATCTTTTAAAAAAGGCCTGGAATATGACCTTTAAAATGACCTTGCAAGTAATGTTGTTATTAGTCTGTAAACAGAAAGCAGCCTACAATCCCTCTTGACTTCGAAAAGCATAACAATTTAGAAACTATTTAAGAAGCTCAGAAAATTGTCAGAGCGGAGAAACAGATGCAAGAGAGTAGGTGGCAATCATGTAACACTGTATGTTATAACCTTCGGCCAATGCTGCTCGAGCTGCTTAAAATGCAAGCAAAGTTATTTTCAAAGAGCAAACAAGTCCTTGATAAAAGATTCAGTTTTGTTCCTATCAGCATTTTTCCAGATCAATACTCTACAGAAACTAAAGGTTCCTTCTCTCTTTTCTTCACCAGTTACATGTTGTTGTTTGCTGAATGAAATCAATTTCCCACTAGCAAGTTTCCCAGGTGAAACCTTGTCAACCATGGGATGAAGATGTTTGAAGCACAATCGGCATAAGCAAAGGTCTTTATCATAGATACAATTTTTTTAGAAAAACTACATATGCCCTGACATAAACTAGGCTAGCAAAATTATATTGTGCACTGTGTCTACACTGCAACGCTTTATCATTGCAGCACATGGCTGTGACTTAGTCAAAAAAGTATGCAGTCTTAGTCCGTCATATAACAGCAACCTTGAAACAGCACTCAGTATGCAATTTCTGTACAGTGAGGATACATGAGAGAGTTCTTCGTATATCACAGTCTATGTGCTGTCCCAAAAGCAGGGTCATTTACCTGGTGTGCAAAACGTCAATATACACACAGAGCAGAGGTATTTTATTCCAATTCATGTTTGCGCAAAAATGGGGGCTAGGTGGTAATCCACAAAGCTAACACATCTCATGCCTAAATGGGCAAGCAATTTATGCAGTTCATTTATACATATTCAATTTCCAAAGTTCTTCCTCAAAACTATTCTTGGTAGTCACTTATCTAGCACAGTTTCTATTGGGCTAAATTTTCCCCACTTCAAATTAAAAGGTACACTGTTCTTTTCTTCTACAGCACATACTCAAGGAGAGTTGGGGGGTAAATCTTTTTGGTCTTGAATTGAGTCGGTGGTCATGATCTCCCCCTGTCACCTTTACCTTTCCTCCAGTTATCGAAGATTTTTGCTGACTTTGTGCCTATTAGCAATTATTCAACTTTTTGGCGCCTCCTGGGGTAGGATGTTCCCTTCTTATCAGTCTTCTAGTTCTTCTTCAGGGGCACAGTGGTTAGCAAGGCATGCATTGGTTATACAAAGGGTATCTTGTTTCACAAGACCTTTGTGGCCTTTTTAAGGTGGCTTAAGTACATCATATGTACAAGAACACACGACAACTAGAATACAGCTTTCCTGATGCTGTATTAGCACAAGAACAAAAGACAAACCCCAGAACTAGATCTTGAGAGGAGATAGAAGCTGAGAATTAGAGATGGTGGAACATGGCAAAAGGAGGGATGGAGAGCTTTAAATCTGCAGTTAGACTTCAGGTTTACTGTTGGATAAGGAGGATAATTCACCATGCAATCTCTGCAGAAATGAAATGAGGATTGGAATAAAGGAAGAGGAAGCAGGATAGTCAAGAGTCTGATATGGTGAAACAACAAAGAATTGCTTTGAGTTAGTCTGAACAGATGAAAGGAGTAGGATTGGTTACAGAGGGGAAAACAAGAGGAGCTCAAACAGATTGACCACACTCATTTTGCAAATGCATTATAGAGTAAACAACTCAATTCTTACAAGCCCTAATAACAAGATGTACTCAAGGATGATTTCTGTACAAAGTCTAGCTCTGTAACAGAATAGCACATCTGTTTTCTTGTAGTTCCTTATGGCGATCTATATTGTCTGTATATTGGAAATACTGGAATCATACCTAATACCTGGTGATGCAAACACTCCATTGTTGATGTGATCATTACTTGTCTTCAAGTTAGACTATTAGTCCTACACACGTGTTCAGAAATTGTGTCATTTCCCTTTTCTTTAAAAGAGGTATTAGACTGTCATCTTTCTTCCCTGAAACACTTGGAAAGACTTTCTGTAAAATGTGAAGATTATAATGAGTTCATTTTTCCCAGTGTTTATCAAAATGTGATTTGTTTCTGCTTAGGCTTCTATAGTTACAACTACCACCTGGATTTTCTACATTACAATTTGAGGACTATGTATCTTAAATCTTCAAAGTACACAGGAGTATACCAGTTGTCTTGGCTAATTCTAGGAATATTTCCAGATTCTTATGTTATTAATAGTAGGGATTTGCAGACAGGCCTTTATTTTGCCTGTAGCCAAAACATAAACTGTCAAAATATCTTTTTAACCAGGGTACATCTCATGCCAATAACCAGTTTTAGTTGTTTCTGAAAGCTGGTGAATGGAAGGAGCGGAAATTAGTTACCTTTGAGACATATGGGGAACAAAAAAACAACCTCAGATTTCACTTTCTATTTATTGCTTAAGTACAATACCTCAGCATAGCATTAATCGAATACTATTCATAAAGTAAAACATAATCTTTGATTGTTCTATGAGAGGAATGGGAACTGCTCTAATTTCTGGGTTGTAGATGCATGTATGCTGAGCATGAGAATACAGGTCTAATGATAAACTCTTGTAGCTTAACAAAGGAACATTCTAACACTGCAGGGATGTCTTAAACTTGCTCAAGGTAGTATGTCATCCCGAAAATAGCTGAGAGCAAGCCAAGTATATCACCCTTCCTGAGAGTGGATGACTCAGACTCTATTTGTTTAGAATCATCTTTATTAGACAAAAAATAATAAAATTAACTGTTTTCTTTAATTTAGGTAAGAGTTAAAAAACCCAAACTGAGAAATGTGAGCAGGCATAGAATGAAAACATAAGACAAGAAAAGGTAATTTTAGTTTATGAGATTTTCCTGTATTAAGTTCTGCGCCTTATCTAGCCTGTGATACTGGCACTAAGCTTCCCCACCTCCACCCAGGACTGACCGATTCAGAGAATACTGAAAATTATTTTTCACAAATTATTAAAAGATAGATACCCCTTCTGGAGCAGAGGGCAGTCATGAGAACATTACCTGTTTGCTCCTTCCCTGCACAGGAATTTCCATCTTTTTGCTTTACTCATTGTTTGTAAAGCTTATCATCTTTCACAATTGGTGGCAATGCTTTACATAACAACATTGTGATTTTAAGTAATATACTTCCTTTCCCCAGTCCTCTGAGATAAACATTTTTGATAGGTGGACAAAATTGAGCATTCATTTGCTTGAAGCCCACAATAATAAAGCTTTATATTCCTTGACATTCTTATAGTTTTATAATCACCTGGCTAGACTCATTTCATTATTGTTGCTATTAGGTCGTGCAAAGATAAAAAAATGAAGCAGATTGTGAAATTGGGAATGAGGTCTTTAGAAGGACTGATCTTCCTCTGCATCTGTTGTAGGGGAGATCATCACAATACTATTTCTGAAAACACCAGCCATTCCAATTACTCCCATTTGAAATGATTGGCTTTTCTTGGCCTCAATATCTGACAATAAACAAGCATCATATCAAGAAAACTAAACTGCTCTCTGAGATGAAATAAAATTGTCCCAGTACTGTAACAGAGATATGTAAACTCACTCAAAAGTATTTTATTAGAAGTGCTGGTTTCACAGATATAAGCCTTGGCTGAAACATAAAATTACATTTCTTCATTAAAAGAATAGTTTTATTTTAGATAGACTAAGTAGTTTTAATTAATAAACATAATATTTTAAGACATTCAAATGAGGATTTTACGGAAATAATTATGAAAGTAGCATTCAGTCTTCTGGCTTTAAGGGAAGTGCTACTCATACTGAATAGCAACTGAGTAGTTAAAAGTAGTGGCTTATGAGGATTTCTGCACAGAATGAAGAAAATGCAAGACTGGATCAGTTTTGTGCAAGGCCTGATATAACCAGATTTTCAGTAAATGTTTAACTTCATCTAATTTATGGATTTATTTATTTAACTGAGAGGATACCAAGCTTCAGTTTCAAATTCAGGTGGAATAGGGAAAGTAGCTAGCATATTCACAGAACTTAAACCCTCCTGCTGATCAGAAAATGCAGCATTTTCTCTTTGAACCATCCCATCCATTTGGTGAACTGTTAAATGAGAGCACCAGCGCATGTTAGCTCTCTCAAACTGAGATTCAAGACAGCAATTGCAAACAGCTCTTAAGGGAACACCTTAGAATTTGCTGGAAGTTCAGCCCTACCTTTCTCAATTTGCTGGTTTATTATTCCATTTTCTTTCACCCAATCTCTGTATTTTCAGAGCACAAAGCCCTTTATGGAGGATGCTAGTTGCTGTAAGATTAATGCCTAGAAAACTCTGTGCACAACCTGACAAATAACAACAGCTGCTCAGCACCCTCCTGCTATATCTGAATTAAAACATCTGATACAGCTTTATTTATTCACACAGTTTCTCATCACCTGGCTGAACAAAAGGATTCTGGTAACATGAACAATTTAATGTTTAAGGACAAAGAAGCTGCAGCATTGCATTAGTAATTTGAGAATAAAAAATGGCCTTAACAAAAAAATCACCATCGGCTGTCCATTCTCCAGAGAAGCATCACAGCTTCTTTATTCTTGACTTTGCTGTTACTATTGAATATTGAAAGAAATCCTCTGAGTTTTCCCACTACAGAACTCTAAAGCTAAGTAGTCATGTGTGACTCCTTCTTTACTGCCAAACAACTAAAGCAGCAAAATCAATACTAGGATTGCAAAAGTTTATGTACATACTTTCCCTGACAGGGAATAAGATTAGCTTGTGTAACCAGTCTTCTCCATACCTGAACAATCATGGAAAGAAGACACAAAAAAAAGAGGAAAAGCCTGTTCCACCTCCCATCCAGCTATTTTTCATCATGTTGGCAGTCTGCTGTATGTCAGTACAGTGTTACATTTGTCTTGGGTCCAGAAGAGGAATGAATGCCTAAGAAATATAAAGAGGAGACATATAGAGAATAACAAGGAAAGAAGTAAGGAAAAAATGGAGAAATTTTGGAAAAGAAGAGGAAATTAGTGGAAGGTAGAGATAGCAGTCAGAAGTAAAACCAGAAACCATGTCACCAGTAGCTAAGGAGTCTTGCAGCAAAAGAACCACACTGAGCTATTCTCAGCTTGGATATTCTAGGTCAGGCGATTCAACCAAGCACAAGTTTGTCAGGAATCTTGTAAGATAACATGGTCTCGGCTGTGTGTTGTTGTCTGTTTCTTAATAAGTGTGTGTGTTAATGGAGCTAATAGAAAGCATGTGAAACATCCTCAGTTTTCCTTCTTTTCTAGGCAAACCAGAATTTGTATTTTCCCCTGAGCAGAGGGTAATACTTTGCAAAACTACAAGGACATTTTTGCAAAGACCCCAATGACCCTGCCGCAGTCATTTGTTCAAAATCCCTAAATCAAAGTCTGAATCTAGATTTATAAAAGGTAGGTAATATAGAATACAATTATCCTCCCACTGTGACAATGAGAAAAATGTTGCCCATTAGACTAAATCTTTAATCTCTACATCACTGAAAGTATTTTTCTCCATAATTCAATTACAGATTTTTAAGTGAAATAATGTTCAGATTCAGCAGGAATTCAGATACCCTTTCTGCTTCCCCACAGCCATCTAGTACTTGTTCTTAAATGTTCCCGCTTACATCTTTTGTAGTTTGGATATTGTAACTTGCTTACTATACCATTCACTGTTGTTCAAAACTACATTCTCAAGTAATCTTTACATGAACAAATTCATAATTTATGAACAAATTATTTGAAGTGAGTATAGAAATCTCCATAAAGGGTGCCTACGGACACTTGTAGGAAGATGCTGTTTTTCTGATCAGATGCAAAGTGTTTTAAGAGCAGACACATAGGGGTTTTTATTACGATTGGGTTTGACTTCAAATGCATATTGCTGCAAACCATAAAAGCAAATTTCTTTTAAGAATTGTTTTCAGCTGCTCTTTAGTACCAGACAAGTGTTTTATCCTCTTTTTGCCTCAGATTCATCTGCCTGATCAGGAAGGTCGGGAAATGGGTTCTGAAAGATGGCTGCCATTCTTCCACAGCTATATGAAAAGTGGAGAATAGTCTCAATTCCTGTATTAACTCAGACACTTTCTGCAAGTGCACCCTTCTAAAAGCAACATTCTGGTGCCCAAGAAGTTAATCAGCTATCAATAACGTGTCAACTGCCACTGCTTTGTGAGTTTTCTCTACACGTTTGATCCCATAAAGGACTTTATCAGAGCTATATGGAAGCATCTGGTGGAAGTTTTCCCATATTATCATCTCAGCAACTGCTTTTGTACCCATATGATGACCAGACACAACAGGATCACAAAGAGCTTCCTTCAGAAAGCATTCGTGTCTGGAAGATGAATGGACTTGCGGGAGCTCAAGCTGACTTAAGCAGTATTTTCTTCTCCACCCTCCGAGTCGGCTGGAACAGGAGCAGCACAACGCGGCCCTGAGACGCCCACACCGGCAGCAAGCGCATGCGGCTGCACCAGAGCCAGCGTGTCCCCTGAGGCCCAGCTCCACGTGGCTCCCCAAGGCGTTGTCGCCCTTCTACTTCCAGGCAATGCCCGTTTCAGCCTTTGCCACCGCAGAGCGCCGTAACACCGTGCTGCCATGACCGCGAGCTTTGTGCTGGGCGTGCAAGGCCTTGCCAGGCCCCCTCTGCCTCACCTGCTCCCGACCTGCCTGCAGCTTCCTTTTACCTGGTTCGTCTGAGACTGCCATTTCTCTAGTTGACGAGGTCCTGCAGCTTGTGCATTTTAACTTTTCAAAAAAATCTTTGTATGGTACCACTATGGTTTTATGACTGACATAAGGATGTAGGACAGAGAAATACAGGCCAGGTGCCTGAAAGTAGAGGCCCTGAAAAGTAGAGACACAGCCTGCAGGGGAGAGGAGTATGGACATGGGATCTTAGGAGATGAGATACTGTCTTGTGCCCACAGCTATAAACCATTTACTACTGATGGAGGGGGTTTTGTCTGGGGTCTTTTTGGTTTTGTGGTTTTTTTTAAAAAAGAAGACCCAGAAGTGGACAAAAACAGTTATCAGGGTAACGAAGAACAAATAAATAGTATCTAACATACATAAAAGGCACTATATATAGTAAATTCTGATAAAGCCTGGAGCTATACACCAATGAAGGAATAGAGAGGTGTAAAAGCATGTTAGGAAATATAAAAGCAACCCCAAGTGGAAGCTAGAGGGATAAAGAAGAAAACAGCAACTACAACACCCATAGTATTCCTGACAGCAAAGTACTCCAGAGGCTTCTGACATACGGTGTTGCCCTTTCTAGTAGTCTGAAGCTACCAACAACGGAAACTAGCAACAACCAGCTACTGAAACTCACTATCTTTTCAAAATTACTAATATGTTTTGTTTGTACTGGTGTGGTTGTCACTATTCCCATTTCAATGTAACCAATACAATCATCTTATTAAAAATACTATCTCCCAGTTTAGTTAATTCTACCTACCCTATTCAGCACAAGTCAGGGGCTTGCACTCAGCTGGGGCTATATACGAGTACCTTGGTGAGGCGGGGGGTGAAATCACCAAATTAACAAATGCCAAGAGTTCAAGCCCCTAGAGGGGATTTTTCTTTGTACAACATCATTTTCCTTCCATTTTGTGTAAATTTGTGTGCATTCACAAAAAATAGGAAACATCCTTCATTTTGGTTTTAAAGGGGACTTGTTCATTCTATCATCCATGATGGCAAACACCAATGCTCAACTGACATTAACTGAAGTGTACCCTGACTTCAGACACATGCGTAAATTAAAGCAGGCGAAGAGAAATTTCACAATACATGGTGTAGAGAGATTTAACATTCTTTTTACATTTGCATGTGCACAAACTTCTGTCACAGAAATTTGTCTGCATTTAAAGGCAAAGTTTCTAATAGGTTACCACCTGGAACATTTTGGAGTTGATATCCTACTTAAGTAGAGATGGCCATCTTTCTCCCTTGAAGATTTTTATTTCACATTATCCACAGTTTCATAAAACATGGTATTGCCTAATTTATACAAAATTCATAGTCTTGTATTTGTTAAAAAAAAAAAAAAGTGTAGCAGCATCTTCATTTTGATTTGAAGTTAAATTTAGATTCACAATGCATGGATGTGGTATGGTAAAAGGCAAAATTTGTGTTTGCAAATGGAACCAGCTGCCCAGTACTTGCAGCAGAGTAGCTGAATGTACAAGATACAGTTTAGAAAGCTACAGCAAGTAGCTCCTGTACTCCAGAGACAAACGGCACTTTGGAGTTCTGCAAACAGTCTTATTGAAAAGTGAGAAGAGAGAACTCTCATATACATCTTTTCACTTTATGAAAAATAAAGCCATCTCATTTTATTCTCCCCAAAAGAGAAAGGTATTTGTTTTTCTTTCTCACTTAGAAATGCTAGTTCTTTCTAGACAGATACTAGTGTCATAAGAAACAAAACAAAATAGAAGAAAAATAACAACTCAAGAAAAGAAAAAAAAATAATCTACCTATTGGAAATTCATTTTCTGCCTTTGTGTTTGTTGCTGACTGTTTAATGTCAGTATGTAGCACGCTGTGCTCACAGTGAAGTGCTCCAGAGTGGCAAGGAAATACTACAGCAGAGTTTAAGGAAGAAAGAGAATTCCTCATTGTTTTACATGTTAAGCACATGTTGTCAGGGCAGATGGAAAAAGAAAGAAAAATACAGTCTTTAAAAATATTTTCAAGGCTAATTAAAAGAAAATTTCAGATTAAGTAAAAACAATTTGTAATTTCCATTGCAAGTGTCACCAAGATGACAGAATTCCAAATATTTTCTCATTTTAAAATTTTATTTTAAGAAATATCATCCTTCATACGCTACACCAAGAGAAAAAAATTGTTGTTGTATGATAAGGCACATTAAGAATCTTTGAATGCAAAAGAACCCTTTTGTATAGAGTATCTAAAAGTAAATCACTTATACCCAGTGGATTTCCTTTTACAATTCCAAATTTACCCCCAAATCTGTATCTAATTAATCTAAATGAGGAAAAAATGGAACAGGTTGAAGATAGAAAGAAATAAAAGGAAAATAAGCCAGCAAAACTTGGAGAAAGCTGAAGCTTTTATAGCATCCTGATCTCACACAATTAAACTCAATGAGAATTGGCTGCCAGACTAAGAAAAGAATGAAAGGAGTTGGACAAAAGTTTCTGAAGAAGGAAATCAATGTTCTGGGTTTACAACTGAGTACATTTTTGTATTACAGAGATTAGAAGTCAGAGTTAATCAGTTTATAAATTTCTATTTAATTAGGCATATACAATATTTTCTGACCAGGTCTTGTTTTGTTTGTTTGTTTGTTTTTTTAAATTCTCACATACCAACAGTAGAACTGTTGAGACCACATACTTCTGGTATTCACGTGTATATGTTGTCCTGCATTGTACTGTGGCAGTGAGAAGTCTGACAAAGCAATATATGAATCTGCTAGCACTGTTGGTCCAAGGGAGCAAAACCAGCCACCCCCACCAGTTACTTCCACCATGAAGAAAAGCATATAAAAAAAAAGACCAAAAAAATGAAAGTCTGTTAATATAAGTTACAATCAGGTATTCCTTTATTATGTACAAGAGAAAAAACAACACCAAATCTGAAATAACCCTCAGCATATGTCAAGAGCAAATATCATGAAATAGCTAAAACTGTATGCAGCAGCAGAGGTACTGTCTAAGAGACTGGCACTAGTTTCCTGAATGCAAGCACTCACCCTCACCCTCGTCCTTCCAGATTTGCTACATACTACAAGAAATTTTATTACCTAAGTAAGTGTCAGAGTATAACCTTCAATTAAAGGCAGAACTGTAAATCATGACCCCACACAAACCAGAAAGATTAAAAGCTAAAAATGAAATAAAATGCTATTTTTGTTTATCTCTTATTTTTGAATGAGTTGCATAGTGTTATGGAATCTGACTCATCACTTTTTAAATCTTTATATGAGCAATATGTCATATGTCATTGAATGCTTGTAAAAATAGCTATTAAATATGGGAAAATATTTGAAAAATAATAAAAAACACTTAGCAAGCTGCAAGTCAAACATTCAAACCTGGTAATTATCAAAATTAACACGTTTTAAGTTCACCTGTTTTGTAAGTATATTTTTAATTACAGCATCACAGATAATTTTTTCCCTACAGATTTATTTGTATCATCCATTGTCCTCACTAAATAGTGTTCATGTACTGAGTTACTGTTTGATTTTTGTAGCACAGTAGAGTGTGGCTCCTTAAGATTTTACACCAGTCACGTTCATCTTTGAAAAGGAAGTAATTAATTTCCTCTCAAGTTTTTTAGTAGTATTCCCCATGCTAACACTGAAAGGTTTCTCAGATATCAGCTTCACGATTGTCATAGATGGAGTGATGCACTTCACTTGTAAAAGAGAAGTAGCAATATGTTTATTGATAGAAAACAGTGATTTAACAAAGTTTGATAATAAATGTGACCGTGGTTTAACAAGATTCGCTGGCAATGTACTCTTGATTATTTACTGCATAGAGGACAGGGTCAGACAAAACTGTCGGGGAGACTCTCCCATTGAGTCATAAACTCCTTCTCAGAGGGGAGTTTAGGGGTGGCTGGATCCAGACTTAGTCCCAGACTTGGTCAACAGTTTATGTCTAAAGGATTATATGTGTACAAGCAACCCTTTATATCACTTAGTTAGGATTTCAAAGTTTAGTATGCTCTTAACCGCTTACCGAGAATCTGTTGATCCTGGCGTGCAGCCCACTGCCGTGCAGGAGAACTCGACAGGCCCTGGGCTGGCCACTGGTTATGGAGTGAGGCAACTGACTTACAGTCGTATTTACATACCGACTACAGGTGTTAGCTTCTTCCGAATTTAGCTTGAGCAGGACATGGACCAGCACTGTGGTTCGGTGGGCGCATTGTTCAAATTAGCCCTTGGCTATTGTGGTGTTACCTGTCTCCCCTGAATCCACTTTGAGCCAAATGAAGCCATCACGACCAGATTACAGCCCCCACCGATGGTTACCACTTCAGCAGATTATGGGAAATACAGGTCAGGCTGGGGGGAGGGGAGCACACCACCACAACAATGTACCTACCAAATTACAGGGGAAATAAGGTTATTTCATTTTATGAAGGGGAAAAAACAAACAAACAAACAAAAACCCAACAAACAACCACAGCTGGAATCAATTCAGAAGTATTTACAAATATCTACAATGGAATACTTAAACACTCTATGGCATCTTATATGATCAAAGCTCAGATGCCACTGATCTCAGAAGCCACTGTAAATGTTCAGCATTTCTGCAAAACAGACCCTAACTTCTTAAATAAGGTATCAGGAAGGGTATATAATTAGGAACCACCTGTTTGGTTTAATCAACAGCTATTTCTGAGGAAGAAGCAGTAATAAAGCGGTCTCGACCAATATCACTGCTGACTAGGTGACCTTTGGCAAGCTGCTTTCCTTGCCTCTGTTGTAAGACAATGTACCTCTTCTTGTAAGACAGGTGAAGTGTTTTGGCTAAAACTTTCAGAGACAAAAACAAAACAAAACAGAACCACAAAAAAGCTCTACAGTTGATAGCGTAGTACTTCTAGCTTTGCCCATACTCATAGAGCATCAGTCAGGTACATGTGTGACTTCTATGTATAAATGAGGGTAACAATGTACTCCTTCAAGTAAGGATACAGGCATATCTTCTAAACCAGTCCTAACTTCAAACTTTTGGGGAAATGCTGAGGTAAGTACTCTGTGTTTATATCTATTTGCATAGTTTTGATTTTTTTAATTATTTTTATTAATACTATACCATGAAGATCTAAGCTGCTCTACAGTAGAGCTTCATCAGCCTAAGGAATAGTCAAGAGAAATCCTAGAAATAATACTAACAAAGAAGAGAAGTTTGTGACAAGAATCCTGGGGTGAATACTGTAACATCTATCCAGAGGCACGGTAAAGGAAAATGGTTGATTCTGCTTGTGCTCTATCTGTGTCATTTTAATCTCAGGCTTCTTTGGAGAACCAGGAATACAATTTTTTTCAGCTTTACATAAAACTTGGTTTCTGAGCGTTTTAGTTAACTTCTGAAGCATTACCAGATGCTGCAGCTTCTATTTAGGGCACAGGGCTCTTGTGGATATGAAAGCTTTTTGTATTCAGAGTTTATCTTGTCTTCAGAATTAGAAGTGGGAAGGACTTTTCTTCCCATATGCCCCAAGCAACAGAATAGCATCTCTTCTGCAGCAGGAGTGTGATCTAATGCCTAGGATCTCTGGGAAGGGCATCTAACATGTGTCCTGCTATTGCAGTATCCCAGGATTCTGGCAGCGATACGGCTCTGTCACGTTGGGGCCGCCGCTGACGGAGGCAGCCAACGCACGCAGGCACAGAAGGGAGCCAGAAGCTCTGCTGAGGGCAGTGCCCACAGGCTGGGCGACAGCAGTGTCATGCCACAGTGCGCCGTCCCCAGCACCAGCCCTGAAGAAACAGCCCCTGGCCCATCACAGGCTTCCACCCAGAGTAAGGACACAAGTCTGGGGCTGTGGGGGTGCCCGGTGCCCCTCACCAAGGCTGGGAGGGGGCAGGTAGGGTCCTCACCCGCAGGAGGTGCGAGCTGGGGGAAACTCTGTGTTGTCAAGGGAAGGAGCGCCTGGAGGATGTCAGCAGGCTGTGCAGCATCTGAGCTGCTGAAAAGGAGAGTGGATGAGGGAAGAGCAGTGGATATTGTTTATCTTGACTTCAGCAAGGCTTTTGACACTCGCTCATAACATCCTTACAGATCAGCTGATGAAGTATGGGTTAGATAAGTTCGAGAGTTGCTGGGTTCAAAGTGTTGCGATCAGCAGCACAAAGTCCAGCTGGAGGCCAGTAACTAGGGCTGTACTCCAAGGGTCGTTACTAGGGCCAATATTGTTTAATGTCTTCACTGGATGATGGGAGCAAGCGCTCCCTCAGCACGTTTGCAGATGACACAAAACTCGAAGGAGTACCGATACGCCAGTCGGCTGCGATGCTATTCAGAGGTACTTTGACAGGCTAGAGAAATGGATAAACAGGAACCTCATGAAGTTCAGCAAAGGTAAATGCCAAGTCCTGCATCTGGGAAGAAATAACCCCACGCACCAGCACAGGCTTGGGGGCTGACTGGCGACAAAGCAGCTCTGCAGACATGGAGCTGGAAGTCCCTATGGACAACAAGCTGACCATAAGCCAGGAATGCGCCCTCATGATAGAGAGGGCCAATAGCCTCCTGGGTTGCATTAGACAGAGCACTGACAGCAGGTAAGGAGAAGTGATCTTTCCTCTCTGGTGAGACACATCTGGAGTGCTGGGTCCCGTGCTGGGCTCCCCAGTATGTCAAAGACATGGACATATTGGAATTGAGTACAGCAAAGAGGCACAGAGCTGATCAAGGGACTGGTGTGTCTGACACAGGAGGAGAGGCTGGGAGAGCTGGGACTGTTCGGCCTGGAGAAGAGAAACCTTAGAGGGAAACCTATGAGTGTGTATAAATAACTGATGTGGGGAGTGAGGAAGATTGAGCCAGACTTTGCTCAGTGGTACCCACTGAGATAACAAGAAGCAATGGATGCAAACTGAAATAGAAGAAAAGCCATCTAAATGTAAGATTTTTATTTTTTTTTATTTCATTTTTTACAGTGGGGGTGGTCAAACTCTGGAACAGGTCTCCCAGAGAAATTGTAGAGTCTCCATCCTTGGAGATATTAAAAACCAAGCTTGACACAGCTATGAGCAACCTGCTGTAGCTGACCTTAGTTTGAGCAGGTGGTTGGTCTAGATGATCTCCAGAGGTGCCTTCCAGCCTCAGCCATTTGGCAATTCTGTGATTACAGACTTCAGTATCCCTGGGTCTCAGGTTTGTCATATATTGTATTTTAATGGTAAAGGGATGGAGTTCTACGCTTTTTTCCAAACTAACCATCTAATTGGTTATCTTGAACTGAAAGTAAATTAACTTGATAGAGAGTGGTTGGTCCCATGTTCCTATGCCAATTCTAAGACAGGTAACTTTGCTTTTGCAATGTCTATAATAACAAGAGATGCTGTTTAAATAGGCAAAGATACCTCCCTGGTATTTGGAGATTAAATTTAGAAGGAGTAATGAAAACATCCACAAGTGAAAGACAGAGTTCGTTGGACTCTACCACTTCCTCATTCTAATGGTTTTAAAGTCTCAGGGTACTAGAAACTGAAATTTGGCAGAGGCTAACTGAGATCATAAAAATACCTTGTGATATGTCCCAAATCTGTTGACTTATGAACTCCAAAAAATACATGAGTAAAACATGCCAATTGCTGATGGCATACACAGTATAAGATGCAGGAAAAAGGTATCTCCCCCTTCCTCTGCATCTATGAGATATAGAACAGCAAAAGAATTAGTATGAGATCCTATAAAGTTTGTATTGCAGTAACAAAAGGGTCAAATTATGGCATAATAGACCATTGTTAACCTCTGAGTGTTCTGTTATTTCAACATAGTGACTTTTTTTTTTTGTATGGAATAAATATATGCACTGCAGCACAGTTCTTTACCTGTTACGGATGCACTACATCTTGTTCAACAAAGGAATGATCAATCAAATTATCCCTATGACTGATTAAGAGAAAATATGGTCATTAATATATTTTAACTCTGTTGCAGCTGAAAAGGATGAAATCCAAAAGTGAAAACTTTAAAATAATAATAAATTATCCATACTTGCTCACTAATCTCACCTGCCCAATTGTTTTCCTTATAGGTGATCAGTTGGGTTTTTTCCCCACACTCAGTCTTTCCAGCTTCTTTTTTTTCTGAAAAATCTACATGTTTATTGAAATCTAACATGCTCCCTTTAAAGTGCCTTCATACAATGGCTGTTTGGTGCTTTGCAGGTGTAATAGAATATATTATACATCTTTTCTGCACCCAGAAAGGGTTCATTTGTTTCTCTTTTTATTTTAATCTCTAATCTACAAATGCATGACCAAGAGTGAGCAAGAAAAAATGATAAGGAAATAAATGAAATACCAATGATAAATGCAAACCTGTTGTTTGAAACAAAGGCTTCCACAGGTGAAAAGAGCAGCTAAATTTACCCAAGAATTAGATGGGAAAAGAAGATCAAAGGAAGAAAACCAATCTCCTTTTTTTTTTTTTCTTTTTTTTTTGGGGGGCGTGTTTGGTTTTTTTTTTTCAATTTGGGTTTTTTTGTTTGTTTTTGTTTAGTGCAAGCCTTCAGCAGTCTTTTGAAGAAAGGCTATTTAAGCTGGAAGGTGGAGGTAGAAAAACAAGATAAATTTTGGTACTTTTGTCAGCAACACACTATAGGTGTTCATCATTATAACAGTGTGCCAGCATTGCAACAGCACTTGTTGACAACCATGCATGTCTTGCATACAAAGGAGCCGGGGAGGAAGAAGAGGCTGCAACATTCAGGTTTATGCACTTAAAATATAATTTAAAAAATATAAGTTTTCTGAGCCTCAAATACTTTTATTTCAAGCTGATCAATTTCACTAAATGAAAAATCATGTATGGTGTGATTGAAAGGGAAATAAGGAGATGAAGAGAACATCCCAGTGAGATAAGATACGAAGGATGTTTGAATGCTCTGAACAGCTGTTTATGAAGAACGCAGTATAGGAGGTAATCATATTATACCAAAGAGTGTTATATTGTAAGTACAGTTATCAATGAATTTTTAAGTTTAGGCTTTAACTGCATAGAAGAAACTATCATACTATTGATATTACCTGGGTAAGATTTAATTCTACTCCATATGACTTTCAGTATTATCAGGATGCTCAATAGCCTTGTTTCAAATTCCAAAACCACCCGAAAGAGTTAATCTTCTCCCTAGGCCCCTTCATACTATGGTCACTTTGTGCCATAAGCACTTAGAGAAATCGCAGTCCTATGTATGTCGCACTTATAAGGGTTCCCAATATGAATTATTTAAACTCCTTAGCCAGAAGCTGCAAGAATTACAGCTTCAAGCACATATCCATGATTGCAGAGAACCTGTGCAGTCCTACTGTTGGAAGAGGGAACCAAAAAGGAGAGGAGGCATTTTGTAATGCTCATGGGGACTCTGGGACTGTGAATTCTTCCTTTAACTCTGCTGTCCAAGTCAGCCTTTCAACCGCTCCTAGATATATCCCCAGTTTCTAGCTTGTCTACGAAGACTAAGGTGCAAGAGCCCACTCGTACAGCCTATGTGAAGACTGCGTATAACTCTGTTGAACACAGTTACAATCATACTCACATCTGAAAACAAATTGGATTAATTTATTATTATTATTTATTATTATTGTTCCTTGCTCTTACCACTAAAGCTATGAACTCCAAATATAACTGCTAAATATATTCTGTAAATAATTGCAACATGTTGCTTTTCTGGAAAGCTAAATTTGCACTGACAGGCTCAGCCTGATCAAATGCATGCTTAGGGCCAAAAATAGCCTTATTTCCAAAACTAACAAACAAAAAAAAATCTTTTATCAAAGAATTCATGTAAAGAACTGAATGCCCAACTGAAATAAAGGGATAAGACACTGGAAATGAAGATCGTTGGAAAAGTTAAAGAACTACTGAAAGGTATTGCTATATCAAAGCATGTCTACAGGAGGCTGTTGTAAGCTTCAATAAAAGAAACAACATACCAAGCTTTCACACATAAATGACTCCAGGTTTTCATTCTTTCTCTTTCAAGCCTGGCCACTGTCGGGTTTTTTGGTTTTTTTCTGTTCTTGATTATTCTGGGCAATGGATTCTACACATCACCAGGCCTTTATTTCAATAGTGTCCTGCTCAGCTGGGTCTCTGCACGGACACCCATACTAGGTCTAATATTTCAGGATTCTTTCTCTAAGATATTCTTCATGTAATGATTTTCCTCCTCAGAAAAGAAATCGATTTTTCATTAAGGTTTTCAAAAAATTTTATCGTGATTACTTCAGTACAAATGTCTCTATCATGAACACAGGGAACTTAAAATGATAATTTTAGTGCATATGGATACTTACAGTAAAACGTAGAGCTCCTCAGCACTACCCAGTTCAGTGGTTCAGGTAAAACTTATGCCGATAGGATTGTAACTTGTAATCACTATCAAGAACTCGGGGACCGCTGTCAATTTAAAAAGAAGTCATAGACTCAATAATTCCTGGGGATGTAAATTTTGTCCTACCTGTGTTAAGTGCCCCCTCTCTCCCACAGAATGTGGTGTGCTATTCTAAAATATCTCTGTGTTCTAGTTTGCCTCACCATACTAAAAAAATAAAATAAATAAATAAATTCACAGAAATCTTTTTTTATAGTAACAGTGCATCATTCAGCTTTGATATAGCTTTGAGTAGAATTCAGCTGGGAATGAAATTGAGCAATTAATCACAGAACCTTCCTATTTCCAATCTCTAGAATTCTGCTACTTTCTATCTAATTTGCCCCACTCATCCAAAGCAGTACTCCCTAGGAGTTTATCTGGTCTCATAAATATCAGAAGCTATGGCTCCTTTGCTTCATCACCCAGCAATATGTTTAACAGATCCCAGGCCAGAAGTGATTTCTGAAATTATGAATCGCCTTCTCCTTTTGTAATTGCTTTCCATTTCTCATACTTACTCTTCCTTTTCCCTTTAAATAATTTCTCTTTGCTATTTATACCCTTCTATGATTTTAAATTGCGACTACATGTCCTTCTGCATGTCATCATTTAGACAAATTTGACAAAATTTGGGACTCATCTCTTGATGACCTCAAATTATTAATCTTTTTTCTTTTTTTTTTTATTTTCTAGTTTGTAGTGTCCTTGCCTCGCAAAGGATTGCATGTGCTCTCAAAGAATCAGTGAAACTCCTTTAGGAGTTGTCTTGATGATTTTACCATGGTAGCTTCTAGAAAGGAATATGTGCTTATAATATATATATATCTGCCAATATATGTTTTAAGATCTGTTAAGCAAGACTTAGCTATTTGGATTGGTCACTACCATGAAGATTTAGTTTTGCACATCACCTTCTTCTGTTAAAATTAACACAACTCTGCTGTTTATTGACAAAATCTATTGACAAAAAGCAATTCATAAGCTAACAGCAGCTGAGCAATTTTCATTATTATATTCTAACCAAGATTTCCAGAAGTCTAAAATTAGATCACTAAAAATATGTAGTATTTAAGTGATCTGCTTTATAAAAACACTTGAACAACCATCAGATATCAGTAGAGCTCACAGAACTTCAGGAATATTAACTAAAAGCAGGATTCAGCCTATTCAGATGTAACTGAGTTTAATTGCATTCCCTGCAGCAAATAAAAATTTTCATTTTTCCATGCTGTATATTGGAAATATTTGGATGATCTTACCTCAAAGGGTGCTAGTGCCTGCCATTCTAATAATGTTCTTCATTCCTGTAGTACTTTAAAGGGTTGGTTTGTTGTTCGGGTTTGGTTTTGTTTTGTTTCTAACATGGCTGCCATGATCTTGGTGGTTGCTTGCATGTTGGTAGCAAATACCATCTTGCCCTTTGTTTGCATGAATCTACCAGCTGTAATAAATCAGCTCAGACATTTTAGAATATAATGAAGAACACTAGATAAATTATGGAAAAACTTTTTTGTCATCTATTGCCAAGTTTTGGTCAATAGGATTGATACTAAGAAAAGTAACATTGCTGCAGGGAGTTCTCAAGGCTAAAACACCCTATTTCACATTCATTAAGGTTCTAAGTTCTTTTTTCCCTTTTCCTTCATAATAATTATATCTATATACCACAGAAACCCTTTTTGGAGTGTGTTTGCTCTCCCTGATTGGATTCAAATGAAAAGCTGCCTTTCTCTGGGCTGATTTCTTTTTCCTGTCTAATCAGCAGCATGGCCTGAATCCTAATTACAGGTTAGGGACTTAATGAATGAACTTCAAGAATATTAATTTAATGCTTGAAACACCAGCAAATAGAATGAATGTTTTATCTGGGGCTTGCTTCATGAAGTCTCCTTTTAGTGGTATTAGAATTTAAGGTTTAAAATGAGAACATGGTGAAAACTAACATTTAATCTTCAACAAGAGTAAATTAGTAGAGAAAGAAATAGGGAGGGGAATGAAAGTGGGGGGGGAGAAGGAAAGTAGCTGTAATAAAACCGTGATGTTAAAATTAATGATGTCACACATTTTAAATTATTTTTACCTACAACAGTAACATCTAAGCCACCAGAATATATATCACTCATAATTTTTCAAGTAAAATTAATTATTCAAATAGATTTGAGTTCATGTTTGTTGAACAGTCAACTTACACCTCCAGTCTGGGTGTCCAGTGAAGGATTTGGGTTTTCTTCTAGAGTATTGTATTACCTGTACAGCTGATGGGAACAAGCTGGTGCTTTTGAACACCTCCAGGAGATTCTGTGTGTTCCTCTGGTTTGAGTTTGAAACTCAGGTGACTATCTCCCTCTAGGGGCATTCAAAAACATTCATTGGGCTAAGGGCATTAACTGGCCATATTGGTAGCTGAGATACTAAGGAGAAGAAATTTTCTCAGCACCTAGAAGTAAAGGTTCAATCTCCAGACAGCTTCTTCCCCAACATGAATTATCCTATGCTGTCATTCAACACCAAGTCTATAAACACAGGCTTTTTACTCAAAAGACAATTTATTGGCCTCCTCTGAAGCCTTTTTGTTTCTTTACTAGGACTCCGAAGAAAAAAACCTTATTAGTAAACAAACTTTGAAGTATTTTGATACCATTCCCTTCTCTTTCTGTCCTTTCTTTTAAACATTGGTACAGAAGCTTCATTCCCTTTTCGTTTGTTTGTTCCTACGGATTTTTTTAACCAGCAGGGAGAGAAAACAACTTTGGGTTTATGGTGACTGATGAAAAAGGAAATATAAGAGAGGGAATCTGGTACATCAGGACTTGGCTACCAGCAGCTTTAGAATGTGAGCAGACACCAGCAGGATTAACTGCTAGAGCTTAACCAGAAGTTTTACAAATGCCTTTCATTAAGCACCCTCAGCACTTGGATCTGTTTTTCTCTTGGAGAACTTCCTGGTCACCATACAAAAACCTCTCTTTACTCTTTGGGTTTTTGGTTGGGGGGGGGGGGGAAATTAGCATAATATTGCATATAGTAGAGAGATGAAATTGTTCATTTGTACCTAGTCAAGGCACAAGGACCAATGGAATGATTAAGAAAATTAAACTAAATTAATATTTACCCTGGGGAAAGTTAGGAAAGGAAATATGATTATGACTACAGAACTCACACATATTCATTGGCTAATGGGAGTTCACATAGACTCAAATTGCAGCTCTTCTCTGCAGAGAAACTTCAGTCCCACATGTTCCATTTAATTAATGCTGATCTGTCTTTGCTGTTGAAGAATAGGAAGGATTTTTCTTTTTCTTTAATGGCTTTACTTTTATATTTCATTCCATGGGCAGAAGGAGGAAAAGAATAAAACTCTTAAAATTGTCAATCATTGTTAAAACATATGAAAATGTAAACATTCCTACAGCTATGTCCTTACAGTCCCACTGTGGAGTTTTACCCTTGACTGGATTAATTAAACCCATTGAGTTAGATTTCCATTTAAGTTTTTCAGAAATTTCTGTCTTTTCTCCAATACAATTATCCCATCCCTCTGATGCCATTTAAACCCTCAAAGTCTATTAATATCACACAAAAGAGGTCTGTGAGCTGCCTTTGGCTGTCTAACCAAATCAGATAACTATTTCCAGATAAACTGAATGCTATTCTTCAACTTGAGTCCATAGATTTATAGGAATTACTGCAGATGGACAGTAAGACACTGTAAACACAACTATGACACAATTTATTTTAACTGTATCCATCTGCATTCAATCTGTCCCACTCTGTTGAGCAACCATGTATATTTTCTTCTTTCAGATGACACCGAATTTTTTCTGCTTATTTAAAGTTTTTTTCACATTCCACTTCTCTCACAAGAGGTCTTTGTTTCTGTATCCTCACTAGAAAATAATATCCATGCTCTAAAGTCAATGGACCCTCCAAAATTGTTTCTTATTACATAAAATTGAAAGTAACTTTTTATTACAATTGATTGAAATTGGAACACTATTCATGGTTATCTAAGTTAGAGGAGTGAAAATATAGGTTGAGTTAATAAATAGGTAATATGGTCCTTTTGAAAAGTGTTATGACTTCAAGCATCCACAGATTCTTATACAAAACAGCTGTTGAAAAGACTAACCATAAAACTATCAGTATTTACAAGATTTTTATTACACAAACCTAATGGCTCCCATGGTTTTAATGCACTGCAAAATAGTCTTTCCTATTCCTTATGAACACAAAGCACATCTCTCTAAAGGGACTTTTCTTCCTACAAGCTATCAATGCAATCAAAACTAGTGATGCATTTTATTACATTACTGCTTCTTGAAGAAACACATTTTTATTGTAATATTTCATAAAGATCTCCTGCTGGCAATGTAAAAAGTAACTATCTAATGAAATTTAGTAGTGTGTTCTTGCAAACCCGATTAAAAAATGTATAGTAGGCTAGTGAACATAGGTTCTGGTTTTGAACTTACCACTAAAAATAATATCTTAGAGCTCAACTACTGAAAACAGCTTCTACCATCCTGTTTTTACCTTGTGCCTCACTTGCTTTCTCACCAGAAAAAAGTGTGCAGGATGTTCTTGCTGAAAAGTGCAAAAGAGCTTGAAAGTCTTCTATGATCTAAAATAAGCTTGGTATGTCTACTGTACTGGATATACACAATACATATATATTTATAAACACCATGTTAATGCAACAATGCATTAATGTGTAATTAACAGCATTAGAAAATTTGGTCATGAAAATTATGATGAAAAGAGATAAAACTTTTTAAAACATAAAAGTTTATTTTTAAGAATAAAAAACAAAGGGAATATCCACAAAGGTTTATTTTAGCCTGCTAAGGCTTATCTCCCTATGTAGTATCTATTCTCAGTAGAAATAAAAGATTACTCTAGAGGACAATTAAGAACAGGAAACCAATTCAGAGTATCTGATGTTATGCATACATTAGCAAATAGCAACACTATTTGCTCTTACACATACAAGTAGATTTGTGCAGCAAAATAATTGCTGCTGAGGACCTGATGTTCATGGTATGTGCATTTATACGGTTTTTATTTCACAGTATCTCTAGTCTGGTCTTGTAGGCTGAATGTCTGTTAGTAGTTTGGAGGGCATTAAGCACAATTCTGTAGTTCATCTTTCAACTTAGTTTAATCTGAAACACATTCAGCCTGCATGCTCTGAGAGTTCTCCAAAAAGTGTTACAAAGGGGAACAATGAGGACATTCATTTCAAAAGCAAACTCTTAATTCTCACTAAAACATTGATGTAGATGCATTTTGAAATTCTTAAAAGTACCCTTTTGGTTAGATGGCTAAGATAATAGCTTAATAACATCACATGTAGGATGATGTATTGAGTTTGCATGGCAAGGTTTTGGTAGCGGTGGGCTACAGGGGTGGATTCTGTGAGAAGCTGCGAGAAGCTTCCCCCGTGTCCGACTAGAAGCAATGCCAGCTGGCTCCAAGATGGACCCGCTGCTGGCCAAGGCCGAGCCCATCAGCGACGGTGGTAGCGCCTCTGGGAGAACAGGTTTAAGAAGGGTACAAAAAAGCGGTTCAACAGCAATTGCAGCCGGGACAGAGGAGTGAGAATATGTGAGAGAACCAACCCTGCAGACCCCCAGGTCATTGAAGAAGGAGGGGAGGAGATGCTCCAGGCGCCGGAGCAGAGATTCCCCTGCAGCCCGTGGGGAAGACCATGGTGAGGCAGGCTGTCCCCCTGCAGCCCAGGGAGGTCCACGGGGGAGCAGATATTCACCTGCAGCCCGGGGAGGACCCCACGCTGGAGCAGGGGGATGCCTGAAGGAGACTGTGACCCCATGGGAAGAACTCATACTGGAGCAGGCTCCTGGCAGGACTTGTGGACCCATGGAGAGAGGAGCCCACGCTGGAGGAGGTTTGCTGGCAGGACTTGTGACCCTGTGGGGGACCCACGCTGGAGCAGTCTGGGCCTGAAGGACTGCAGCCCACGGGAAGGACTCACCTTGGAGAAGTTCATGGGGGAAGAGTGTGCGGAGTCCTCCTCCCCCTGAGGAGGAAGGAGCGGCAGAGACAAGGTGTGGCGAGCTGACCCCAGCCCCCATTCCCCGTCCCCCTGCGCTGCCGGGGGGAGGAGGGAGAGAGAATTGGGAGGAGGGTTGAGCCGGGCAGGAGGGAGGGGTGGCGAGAAGGTGTTCTAAGATCTGGTTTTACTTCTCAGTATCCTTGTTCTGATTTGATTGGTAGTGAATGAAATTGATTTTGTTTCTTCCCCAAGTTGAGTCAGTTTTTTGCCCATGACCATAACTGGTGAGTGATCCCTCCCTGTGCTAGTCTCGACCCACGAGCATTTTGTTATATTTTTCTCTCCCCTGTCCAGCCAAGGAGGGCAGTGATAGAGCAGCTTTGGTGGGCACCTGGCATCCAGCCAGGGTCAACCCACCACAGATGAATAACTGACCTATACAAAATAAAATGGGTTTAGTTTTGTGGGTTTTTTAGGGGTTTCGTTTCGGTTTTTTTGTTGTTGTTTTTTTTTTTTTTTAAAGAGAGAGATTTTATTGTAACTTGAAAGAACTTTTGTCAAGGGAAGAGCATTTACCCAGCATAATAGTCTGGAATCTGTTCTTAAACACAAACCTGTTCCAATTGGCTCTGGACACTAACTTTCCCAGCTGTCCTCCTTAGGATAATTGGGCAATTAGCCTTTGCCTCTCAGACTAATTACCAGCTCAGCCTACCTGGCTGTTTCTCAAAGAAACCCAGACAAGCACAGGCAGAGAAAATAGGAAAATACAGCCTTCCATGAACATCAAATATATACGTACCATTTACAGGGCTGCCCTCTCACAACCCATTTGTAGTGAAGGCATAGGCCAGAGCACTTGACCAGAAGGGTCTACAGGGTAGTTTAACAGCAATTACCTGATTAGATGTAACTTTCTGCCATATGCAAATACTAGTAGCTCCTCATCGTGCTCCAAGTCTGGGCAGGAACAGCTCATATGTAGAGAGGTCTGGTGGCAATGCATGTGAGTATGTGTTTGGGGGTAGTGAAGTGATTTTAGAGTATCAGAATATGAATCTGACAATAGAGAATAAAATAGCGGGGGGGGGGGGGGAAGCAGAGGAGGTTATATTCTTTCACGGATACATGTGCATCGTTCCCTGTGGAGCTGAGAGAAGCTGCTATTATTGCTGAGGAAAATAAATTTAAATTAAAAAAAAAAAAAAGGCAACATCATTCTTTCTCCCTGTCTCCCTGCACTCACCCACCAAATACACTGTTTGGGAATCCTTATAAGCTGGAGAGAACAACAAAATAAATTCTGTCAGAAGAGCAGGCCCTACCTAAATATTTCTGTCTTTTCTTTTCCCCTTTTAATTCTTCACTTCCAGCAATAATTTGGTGGAAAAAAGTTAACTATATACAAGTATTTCACTTAGTATCACTTACTTTTAAAATACAGTGAATGTAGCTCACCAGTATAGATAGTCTTTTGGAATATCACAATAAAACTCAGTTAATATTACAGAGATGTGCATGGGGACATTGTCCACAGCCGGTACAAAGAAATTATAATACATAGGTTGGCTAACCTTTGTCGGTCCTTTAGAAAAATGGAGTTCCTTCATGTTTTTCTTCCCACATTGACTATATGGAGCTTCTACTGTATATATGCCTGCATTCCACATATGTCATGGAAAAGTAAGTCAATTCACCTGAAAGCTTTCTGAACCAAGGGGGTTTTTTATTTGCCTTTTTTTTTTCCTTTTAATTCTGCACTTTAGATCTTCAAAATGCTCCACTACACAACAGTGCTTCGATAACATCATAAACCCCTGCAGAGTAAGGCAGGTTGCATGCTTCAACAAGTAGGACAGAGGAGAGGAGCTCTCATGGAGAGTACTCTAGAATTCACCAAGTGGCTAAAGACAGAGTTCGGTAACACTCGTGCTCCTTGAGGAATGCATTGCAGAAACTGATGAGCTTTTCTATAAATTTTATACACTGCTGAGGTGAGAGTGGAGAGAAAAGGTCAGCTTTTCTAATGTTCTTCATGCTGTTTTGCCACTGAGATTGCATTCAATTACTTGGTTTGCTCATTGTAAGCCAGTGGGCTGAAACATGGGTGAGGTCATGGTTTGTAATAGTATATGGATCAATGCTCATCATTTAGAAAATGGGCAAATTGAGTTAAAAGATGCTGCAAAGTGTGTGTCTGAGCAAAACAGATGCCATATTTGCTCTTTTTCCTCTAATATCAGTATAGTGGATATTTTAGTTCGTTGGGGTTTGGGTTTTGGTTTTTTTGGAAGTGATGCAATAGAAGTGGAGCTGAATAATAATATATACTACCTCTGTTTAGCATAGATGCAATTAATAACTTGATAATGGAGCTGTATAATTGGAATAACCAAACTTCTTTAAGCTGACATAATAGACTGCATGTAAACTTTGGTTTTTGTCATGCTAGTTAAGTTTAATTTTTGCTTAATCAAGAGAGATGCTCAGATCCAAGCTGTCATTTTATACCTTCGTCAAATTGCCATGTTAGTCAGTCCCGTGGGATCAGTATGTCTTGAGATCATAGGTCTCCAGGAACAGAATGAGGTTTCATGTCAGTAGGCATATTCTTTAGGTGTGGATCCTCCATCTCCAAGAGATTGGATGTTGTCATTGAGTTTGCAATGTTTCATGACTCTTGAAGTCACTGCTGGAGCTGTCCCCCAGGCCTGTGCTTGCATAGTTTTATAATCATTGCGCTGAATTCTAAAGAGATGGTCTGTCTCACCCCTGAGACACACAGATTAAAACAAAACAAAGCAAACACTGCACACATTTCTTTGCCCAAGTTTTAATATGGTTTCTGGACTACTCTGCTAAGAGCTGGAGTTATGTTTTCTAGCCTCATCAGGCTTGTTTATCAATCTCATGGCTTACTTTCTTGACTCGGAAGACTTTCTGGCTCAGCTCACATCTTTGACTTTCTTTGTGATTGTTTCTATACTAATGGATACGGTCTTCTCCTCTCCTTCCACAAAACCATATTGTTTTTTCTTTACTTTTCCATCTCAAAACTGTGCCATGTTGGCTTCCATGACTAATATGATTCTCTCCTGCCCTGAATTTCTTCTGTGTAAGGTAATTTCCATTACTCCAAACCCACTTAATGGAGATGAATATGAGAAAACCCATTCTGTAGGGTTTCCCTAAACAGAACAAACACTAATTTTACAACATTATGGTCTAGATCCCTGTCAGAAATGCTGACTTTCTATTCAGGTGGCAGCATTAAAAAAAAAAAACCATAAAAACCCCAACCCTCTAACATTGATTTTTATTAGGTTAAGTAATAACCTAATTATGGTAGTTAGGTATCTTTTATACAGGCATAGTAATGATGTGAGCTGATTTACTGTGTGCAGAATACTGGTCTATCTAACCTAGAGTCCTGTTCCAGGTGACTTGAAATGTCTTTTCACTGACCATCAGTGAGTCACTGAGGATTACACGAACAGACTGATCTCTCCCCTCTTAAAATTTCCCACAGGCAGTAGTTTAGATCCTGCCTGAGCCAGAGATTGTTCAAACCACTTGCTTAATAGCTACATATCTGCTAATTTGCCTAATCCCCTTTTGAAGCCGTTTCAGTCCCCACAGAATCCTACTGCAAGAAAGTCCACAATTCAATTGTGAGTTGTACGAAAGAGTACTGCTTCATGTTTGTATTGAATCTGCTACCTGAGAATTGTGCAGTGTGCCATCAAGTCAATCTTATGTGAACCTTACTAACCATATCTGTTATACTATTCATGATGCTTTAGCCTTCCTCCTGTTTTCCACGCTGAAAAGGGCTCTACAATTCTCACAGTAGCTGTGATTCTGAGCAGCATATCTCCCTCTTTTATCCCTTTGCATGTTTTGGTGTATCTTCTTAAAGACCACATACAATGTTAAAAGAAATGATGTACCATGCATTTACACAGGAGCAGCATGATATTTTCTATTTCTCTTTTCCTTTTTTAATAACTTCTCATAATCTATTTGCCATTTTTACTGCCATGCAACATTGAGCTGATGTTCTTGGAGATCTGACAACAACATAATAACTGAGAACTTATCACTGTATAGATCTACTTAGAATACATTTATTCGAGTACACTTCTTAACAATGAATTTTGTCTGCTCATTTTGCCATTCAATATCATGAGATTCTTCTGAAAATCTTCAGTCCGCTTTAGACTTGACTATCCTGAATAATATTGTATACTCTGTAAGATATGTGATCATTCTATTCACTCCTTCTTCCAGGTCATTTATCAACATATTGAACTGTGCAGGCTCTTGTGCAGATTCCCCAAACCCTCATAGCTAGTAGCTAGCACAGTGTTGCATTTTCTTTGTTTCCCTTATGACAAGGGAGCTACATCTGATGATCAAAATCTGTGATAGAAAATCTTGCTTATTATTCACAGAAAGCCTTCTCATTTACTGCTGTAAATATAATCCTCTAATATATTCAGATACACTGTTAGTAACCTGGACCTCTAGAGTCTCTCAAAGTGTCCGGGGAAACAAGGTTATTAAAACTGTACATAAATATATTTCAATGTTATATGTTGTGAATATCATGCATATCATGTGACTATTGTATACTTCTGGGAAGAAGATTCTCTGTTACTGTAAGCTAATATAAAATGTTGTCTTGATTTACAGAAAACTGGCTGTAAACCTCTCCAGGCCTACCTTGAGTCTTCTGCTAGTTTAATAATTTTAATTTCAGTTACTTGATTTAGATTCAGTTATTTCCAGGTCAGGCTTCTGAACGTAAGATCAAAAGCAGTAATTTTGTTGCTGTAACTAGCTATGTAATAGTTCATGTCTAAATGGAGCTCACAAAACACGGTGACAGAGATGGACAATCTATTCATAATTATTTATGCAATTTCATCTTGCTTCCGGAGCTTCTCAGTAAGATTCTCAAATATGTGGTTTCTTTTTTTTTTTTTTATTTTTTTAAAAATCAGTGACATTACTATGAAAATCCAGAACTTTTTCAGCCAATCAAAGTAGCATTACACTCAAAATTAACCAACTGTTTTTCTTCTAGAACATTTAGTAAATGCAAAGGTCTGTGTTTTGAATGCTGTCCCAGTAACAAGTGAGGTGCGTATGTATCTGTTCCCACTCTATTTTGTGAAAGTTGTCAACATCCTCATGGTATTCAGGAGCTAGATTTAAAATGCCTCACTTTTAGGAAAAATTTTAAGTAAACCATAATATCTACTCTGAAGTTTGTCTACTTTTTATTAGTTTGAAACAAGCCATTCAGTTCAACCAATATTCATAAATGTGTGAACTTAAAACCACTTCTTAAGATAATAAGTTGTTTAATTACCTAAATTGCTCCAATACCTATTTGAGAGTCAGGATACTCAGTGGAGAAATGTAATTCCTTGATACTTTATATATAAAAGTGTTCTTTTCAAATTACAAAATTGCACAGGATGACAGTTATGCAGATTTCCTTCATTTCATCTATCAAACCAGTAAAAATCAGGACTTACTTCACTGGAACCAGTGGAGCTAGATTAGATTGCTATGGTATCTTGTTAAGTGAAAAAGGAGTGAAATTTTCCTTTTCATACTGCCTCAATTTTAGGTTTAGGTTAAAGTGTTGCAACCCCATTAGTCCTAATGGGATTGCACAAGGGTTATTCATAGCAGATATTTATCCAGCGTATCAATGGTCCATTAAGGATAAATGCTTTTAAAGTGCTGATATCTTTGTGCAGTCTTCCCATTAGAAACACAATAATGTGTGATGCTATTTACTTCCTTCAAAGTTAATTTTTTATGATCTTTTACAGTTACTGCAGTACATTGTATCCTCGCAAACATGAATCCATTTACCTTACAGCCATGCAGCTCCAGCCTCCTCTGGTGAGTGCGTTTCTGGTAGCATGCCAAACTACAACACTCTGTGACTGTTCTAGATGGGAGCAAAAGTGTGCAAATCATAAATTTCCCTTTTTCAAAGCAGTTGAGGAAGATGAATGGAGATTATCTGAAAAACTGAAAAAGACATATCTAAAAATAATGTATCAGTCAAAGTTTGCTTTGTGCTCCCTTTTGCTTTTCTCTGTTTTGTTTTTCTTATCGCCCTTTTGTTAGTGCAGAACAAAATGTGGTGTTTCCTTCAGGGTACCTTGATTACAGGAGAAATCAAGCATGAAAAAGACTGTTACAATCTGATAAAATTCTGGTTAAACTGAGGGGTCATTTATATCATAAGCCATTATCTCTTGGCACTTGAACTTTCTCATCATGAAACCACCTCTTGGCAGCAGTGCTTATTATTAAGACGATCAAGATTGATACTAAAACATAGTCCTTGATTTCTGATATTGGCATTTTGGACTATTATTAAGAACATAACAGAGAAATTACATGAAATGCTGGGGGGCTATGGATAGATATTTCAAATGGGGAGGAAAATAAGTAATATAAAAATGAAGTGGGAAGAAAAATTACATGCTGAACAAAAGAAGGCATTTATGGGCTAAGAAACACATATCATGTAATTGAAAATGCAAACATAATAGTCTTTCTAATCTGAAAAGCTATGTGAGATGAAAGGATTAGAATTCCACAGATTTCTCAGTAAACATTTGACAAAAATGTCAACATAATGCAGGTTTGAAACATGAAGGAAACAAAAATGACTAAATCCTATATTTCCTCAGATTTTTATCACAAAAAAGTGACTCATACTGTGCCATTTACCGTGCTGATTATTTACTATAGTTTTAATTTCAAGCCTATTTTATAGAATTGTTCTCAGTTCAGGTTGTAAAGATGGTTATAAGTTGTCCCTTGGACAACAAGGATCAAGTTCAGAGGTCTTACTCCTACTGAAGCTATTTGCAATTTCATGGGCCACATCATTGATCCATGTTTAAAATTCCAGTTACTTTTAATGGAAATTTTATATTCTATACCAGCAATAGCCTGGCCTGGCAATGTTGTTAGTGACTAAGGGTGTGTCATATAGATAATATTATATATACCTTGTTTTACATTGGAATTGCTCTTATCAAGTTTACATCATTCAGACTAGGATTATTTATGTTGTGTTTCCACATTCCAGATAAAATTGGAGGAATACTGTAAATGAAATATTTTAGGTTTTCAGAAAAGGGGTTAGAGAGCAGTACAAATTCTTGCCCATATTTAGTAAAACAACAAACTATTGATGACCTTTCCCAAGTCATTTTCTGTTGCTTACTTTGGGCTTTGGAATACGGCAGAGAGGTGATTTCTGTCAGATATCTTTTTGCCTAAATTTGACTGGTTTAATTATTTAAAAAATGTTTTTTGCACATGTCTTACAGAGGCGTGTCTCTTTGCAGCTATAATCTTTATTTTATATGTGATAGTTGATAATATATATAAGGAAATGGATATCTGTCTCTAGCTATTGATTAAATAACATTTTTGGAGTGAACACACATCTTGCAGTCTCCATTGCATTTGTTGTTTATATCTGAAGATGTCCAAGGTTATAAAGGTTGCTTAGACAGGTCAGTCTCCAGCATTCAACTTTCCTTCTATTTCACTGCTGTGACAAAGGCAGTTGGTGTGAGGGACAGCCACATGAGACCACTGTCTAGATTTGAGTGCAATGATGTGACACAGTACCAGATCATATCACCCAATTTTTTTATTATTCTTGGGAAAAACATTCTTGTTTATCATAAAAGTAGCTCTTCTATTCACACCCAATATTTATCTTTGACAGATGCTTCTGTCAAACCAGACTTTAACTCTTTCACTGATTCATTGACTACACAGATTTTTAATAACTTGTGAAAAACGGAAACCACAATGAACAATGTTTCTTAGTATGATATTTTTCTACATGCCCTGCTAACCAACCGTGTTAAATTCTGCTTTTTTCAAGAAAAAAGAGCACTGAAACTGGAAGCTCTCTTCCCCTGTTGCCTCACATCCAAGAGTGAGAAAGCTTGTTCTTAAATATTAAAAGTCAGGGCAAGAGAGAAGAAGGAAAAATGAGACGAAAGATTTTCATGAAGGCTTGAATGTAAAGAATTGGGACAGTGGAGCATGTGAGGGAAGTGAGGCAGATGAGCTCCAGAAAGAGAGAAGGAGGGAGAAGGGTGGAGGAAAACAGAAGTGGAATTTGGAATGGGACGGGGACTAAAAACTAGCCAGAGGTGGGAGGAAGATTATGAGGAGGAAAGATTCAAATAAGAAATGAAGATGAACAGATTTGAGGAATAATACTGTAGGAAGCTGTAGATAGGCTATCATTTGTTGTATTAAATCAAGATTGGGTGCTATTATGCAAGACATCTGTTAGTAAAGAAAAAGATAATGTTCTCTGACCCATGGGCAAGGACACTGACTAATATGTTATGCCCAGTGTGATGCTTTGCTTTTCCTCGTGATCTCTGTTTAAAGTTTATAAATTCCTCTGGAAATGTCAGAAGACCTCTTGAATGTCATGTCATTCATAATCTGGATGTTGAAAATTGAAGGTACAAAATTATGGGATTCAACATTTTAAGTAAAAGGTTTTATTAGGGTATTCCACTATTTCCACTTTAGTTTAAAACAGTATACAGCTATGAATATACATTATTATCACAGAAACAATCAACATATACAAGATTACTTTTTGAAATACACTTATGTGTAGATTAGGGAATTTCAACGAGATGAGATAACTTTCTTATCATTTCTTTCTACAAAATAGAAAATTATCCATATCGAGGACCTAATCCTCCTTTAAAGTACGTGCCCCATTAGGAGTTACTCCTAATTAGGAGTTGATGGGTAAAATCAATACAAACAAGAGACAAATTGAAACTTTAATATCCAGTTTGAGATCTATATTCAGAAAAATGCTTATGCATGTACTTAAATAAGCACTTGGATAGGTCCACCAATTTTGAATTCACAGAAATTATAAATTATTCCAGGGATAACCTTGGAAAACAATAAGGAATTAAATCCATCAGTATTTTTAGTGTTATAAGTGCAGTCCTAGCGTTATAAGTGCAACAAACTGCCTTAATTACCACATTTTATCCATATCAGGGCTATATTCTGAGGTGCATTGAAAACTGACTGAATGGCCAGGCCCAGAGGGTGCTGATCAGTGGCACAAAGTCTAGTTGGAGGCCAGTAACTAGCGGTGTACCCCAGGGGTCAATGATGGGGCAGAGCGTACCCTCAGCAAGTGTGCAGAGGACGCAAACCCACGAGGGGTGGCTGACACGCCAGAGGGCTGTGCTGCCATCCAGAGGGACCTTGACAGGCTGAAGAACGGGGCCGACAGGAACCTCACGAAGGTCAACAAGGAGAAGAGCAGAGTCCTGGAGTCCTGCACCTGGGGAGGAACAACCCCACGCTCCGATGCGTGCTGGGGACAACCCAGCTGGAAGACAACTTGGCAGAAAAGGCCCTGGGGATCTTGGTGGACACCAAGCTGAACATGAGCCAGCAATATGTCCTTGCTGTAAAGAAGGCTAATGGTATCTTGGGCTGCATTAGACAAAGTATGGCCAGCAGGTTGAGGGAGGTGATCCTTCCCCTCTCCTCAGCACTGGTAAGGCCACACTTGGAGTTCTGTGTCCACTGTTGGGCTCCCCAGTACAAGAGAGACAATACTGGAGAAAGTCCAGCAAAAGGCCATGAAGATGATTAAGGGACTGAGGCATGTCTTCTATGAGGAAAGGCTGAGAGCTGGGACTGTTGTTCAGCCTGAAGAAGAGAAGGCTGAGGGGGGATGTCATCAAAGTATATAAATACCTGAAGGGAGGGTACAAAGGGGACGGAGCCAGGCTCTTTTCAGGTTGTGCCCAGTGACAGGACCAGAGGCAATGAGCACAACCTGAAACACAGGAGGTTCCCTCTGAACATCAGGAAACACTTTTTTACTGTGAGGGGGACTGAGCACTGGCTCAGGATGCCCAGAGAGTTGGTAGAGTCTCCCTCCTTGGAGATATCCAAAAGCTATCTGGGCATAGTCCTGGGCAACTGACTCTAGGTGGCCATGCTTGAGCAGGGAGGTTGGAAAACACGACCTCCAGCAGTCCCTTCCAACCTCAGCCATCCAGTGATGCTGTGAATTTGGCCTGTTTTGGAGAGGAATTAGAAGTGATGAATTTAATATAAAAGAAATTTAGATGGGAAGCAACATTTCCATGCAGTAGAATTTCTCAGATTGTCGAATTTAGAAAACAATACATTGTTCAGGGATAGAAAGGAAGACTGGAGACTGCATTTGATCATTTTTATTATTGCATTGTCCTTTTTAGGCCTTAAAATGAAGCGACAACATTTCAATCAAAATATAATACCATAGCTTCCAGTTATACTTTGTAAATGTCGTATATTATTGTTTTTTAGAAAGTTAGCTCCACATTTAAAATAAGCCTGCAGATGTAAACAAATCTAATTGGGAATTGTAATAGTAGAGGACTTCTTCAGTGCTAGGTTTTTCACACTAAGAAGACATATGTCCCAGTTTTCTGATTGAAGAAGACTCAGACTAGACAGAAAGGATTAAATGAACTGTTATTTCCTTGCTTACCAGATTCACAAACCCCTGTTCTCACTGGAAAAAATCATAGATCATATTAATATTTCATATCTATAGCAGCCTACTGCATTCAAATTTGTTCAAGACTGTGAGGCTATATTTCCCGTTACATACTTGCATTTTACAAGCAGACACTAGTAAAGGAAAATATACACAAATAATTCTCAAATGTTCTTATAATGCTTACTGTTTGGTTCATTAAAATGTTAAATGTGGATACAGCAAGGAAATATAATTTTTATTTATTGAAATAATAAGTACTGAAAGTAAGCTATTGTGTTTGAAACAGGAGCATAGAATTTGAGAACTGATTCGTAAGCCTCATGCTGTTCTCCCTCCAATATATTTTCTTTCTAGCACTAATTTAACTTACAGAGTTCTGCATTTGGACTTCGGAAGTCTGGCAAAATCATAAGTCTTTTGAAATCAGAAGAATTTTCTCTGAAGCTTGCATGCCTTTGTTGTGCTACATGGCCTTAGGAAAGCTGAGGCTGATCAGGAATTGTTGAAAACAAGTATGCACTCACATTTTTAAGAAGGCATTGGATCTGTGTGTAGCGGACAATTTTAATCCGACTCTTATTACCAAGAGTTTTATCATTTTGGAGAGTCACACCTAAAGCTCATCTGGTTTGATATAAGTAAATTCTTCTCATTCTGCATCTTAAAAAGTGGGGTTTATACTTTCAAGGACATGAATGGTAATATCTTACTGTACCATTTTATTAATGAAGGCTGCTTCTGCAGAATATGATGTGCAGACACATCCAGATAAATGTGGTAGCATGGTGCACTGTAGGGATTATTTTATGGTACTTTTTAGCCTGACAGAAAGGGATTCTGCCAAGGATGATCTGTTTTATCATGTAAACTGGCTTAGAAAAGTCAAGTCATGTACCCATTTGTTGTGCATGCTTTGCAGAGCCAGGATCAGAGCCACCACATTTGAATGTCCCAGGAATCTCTTTATTCTTCCTGCTTTTTCGCAATTCACAGAGCTAGTCTGCTTTCAGCCTGCATGAAACAGCTCTTTCATCAATTTATTTTGTCTGTTACAGGAGAGTGAATCAAAACAGCCTGCTTTGCGTATTTGCAACACCTCAGTGTCTCAGCACCACTATCTTGCACACATACTAATCCTTGAGTAATTCTGTGAAGTAGAGAATGGACACACAAATGCAGAGACCATGATTCTTGAAAGATGCCTGTGGTGGAGCATGGATGGGCATTACAAACTATTACTTGTATCACCATCCCTCTCTCACCCTCAGATGTCAATACATAGTGTCTCAACTATAATTATCAAGTAACCTTGCCACTATAAGATTTTACTTCCCTCAAAGAGCAAAAGCTATGTTCTATGCACTTTATCTGTTCCATGTACATCTCTAATGGAGAAATTACAGCAAGCTATTAAGCAGTGTGTTGTCCAGTGCCCAACCCTCCTATAAGTACTCTCCCTTGCTAATACAGCCAGCCTTTGTGTAGCAGGGATCAGTCAACAGTATTTAAATGTGTCCCATCCCTGCAGAATGAGTAGGGACCATTTGCTTATATGTGATGAAGCTGTTATTTTCAGTCTGTAGTCACACTACATGTAAAGATCAATGGAATATGATAGACCACCATACAAATTAGATGAAGAAATGGATGACCAAGAGAAATAAGTTTACTCTCATTCAATAAGGATATATAAATCAGTAAAATCACAAAAAGGTATAACATCTTTTTCGCTCAGCCTACTTCCAAATTTTTGTCTTATCTTGCACAATAAAATTAAGAAAAAAAATGTTCCAGACAAAATAGAAAGAAAATTATACCAGTTTCAGTGGCATTTCAGAAAAGCTTCTTAGAAAGAATAGGAATATAGCACTTATAATATAGCATATATAATTAGAATTGCTGAGCAGAATGACTTCACACTAATTTGAAAAATAAATAGCTGTTTATTTCTATGCTACTGTTCCAGCTGCTTTAAACAATGTTGCGATAATGGATTATTAATTACACTGGTTTTGCATGTCAGTTGACATGAAGGAAATGTTTACACTTCTAAATAATTTGTGTATAAAAGTGGTTATAGAAAACTCAGTTTTTTAGAAATGGAAATCCCAGTCATCTAATGCACATAAAAAAGAGAATTACAGATAGGCAGATCTTCAGTAAAATGTAGACTGCAGTTCACCTTTGGTAATATTATAAATCAACAACCTCTTCTCACGCTGGAGGAAAGTTTTTATCACTATGTTGGTTTGAAGTATTTCCTTTACCCAGGAGGCTGTTCCATTAACCTATTGTTTTGAATTTGGAGCAAACTAAACCGCAAAAGAAAATGAGACCCTATTTCATGTTCTCACAGGGCACTGATTGCTTCTGCCATAATCCACCATCTGTTTCCAAAGTCCTAACCTAATAAAAAAAATATTCAAATACGGTGAGTCTGCCCACATATTCTGTACTTCACACTCGAAAGAGACTAATTTGTTATTACCAAAACTTTTTGGAGTGGCAGGGTGAAGAAAGAACAGCTTGAGTCAGGGATAAAAGGCAGAATATTTTATCATGAGTGGCAAGCTTTGCCAATAATATAAGCCACTGATAGCTAAGATATGAGAGATTTTAATGAGAAGCATTAGGTGACCTTAATATAAATGTCACTATCACTTAGTTGTTAGAAGGAGAGCTGAAGCAATAGTGAATTGTCAGAATTCATTTGAGTCTGAAAACTAATTTCAAGTAGAACTTGTTTGAGATTCTTTTGGGATCACTTTCCATGAACAGTTAATCTTAAGCAGTCAAAACACATGAATGTAGGACCTAATTCTCCTCTCATTTACTTCAGTTTTCATCCTTGTGATTCAGCTAGCTTCATGCAAAATCTTCCTAGTTTAACACAGGAGCAATAGAAAGGAAAATCAAACTCCCAACTGAAACCATGTGTATGAATGTTAAGCATTTACTTATACTATTTTTGAACAATTTTTTAAAAATGTTATGTTAATTCACATTATTGGCATCTTTTCAAAGAATTTGTCTGAAAAAGTGAACAAGAAAACTTTTTTTTTATTACTTATTAACATTTTGCAGACAGTGGAAGAGCAGAAGTCTGAATAAATCATTTAGCATGACTCTCATTCTAACAAATCATCTACTTTTTATGTTCCCCAACTGTTTCATGTACAAGGGTCATCTGATTGTTCATCACTGTTCAGCTCTGTGGCCTCCCCCACTGCAGCTGCTGTGAGCAAAGTTTGACTTCCTTACTACTCCACTGTCTTTCGTTAGATGCAAATTTTCTTTCAGTGCAGGTGATGAGTGCACGAGAAGATATGTTTTAGCTTATCAGACCTATTTCACATTGCCTAAGCTAAAATGTAAGCCAGGAGAGGAAAAAAATTGATCTGCACCTGAAAAGCCTGTAGACTGAAGGAATCATGATGTCTTTCAGGTATGCAACTAAAAAAACCCCAAGACCAAGAATTCATATAGTGCCATCATCACTAAATCTGATAGCTCTTTAATTCCCTCTGAAATGTCATTTATGAGAGGTGGTTTTCATTATTCATGAGGGAGGAAACTATAGAAAATATTTGCACAGCCCTCCACAATCTTGCATGATGCTATAGATTCATAAACATGTTTAATGATAGAAGGTTATTATTTAGGGTAAGGGAGCCTGCTGAATGACACTTTGAAGCTCAACAGTGATTTGACACTCAAGAAAGCCATAGGTAATAAGTCAAGAGTATCAAGGAAAGCAATATAAGCTATGCTGCAGCTCCAACACTCAACAGTAAATAAGTTATGGTACAATACTGCCTGTAAGGAAAGAACAGCCATTTTTCCTAGTCCACAAGAACTTCACGAGGTATCTGAGAGGGAGAATAATGCTAATGATGAGTTCAAAGCAGAGTCAGTGCATGAACTGTATTTGAACAACAGTAGGCATTCACATGTTTAATTTTCCACTAAGAAAGATGTGTAGCAGATAACGTAAGTATGGCATTTATCCATTCATCCAGGGTGCAAATGTCCCACAAGAAACCTAGGTGAGGTCAATAATGATGAGATAACTTGCCAGCAGTAAGGTTTTAGTTGTCACAGGTAAGCAGAGCCTTTGAAGAGCAGATATGCTCTAAAACACTTCAAGCTGCACCAAGATTAACATAGTATCTTGTACCACTGTTAGGATGAGAAACCCTACAGGTCTGCCTTACCCCATGTCATGATCTACCATCTCATAAAAAACTTCACGTTTTAGAAAAAAATCCCTAAAAAAAATCCCTGTAATACTATCTGGCTGTTTTTTGCTCAAGATGATATTTATAGAGGAAAGCACTGTATAGAAAAACACTTAAGAACTCACTGTGAAGCTGTAAGGCAAGCAAAGAACTAAGTTTTATTCTGAGGCTGAGACACATTGAGATCTCAAATGTGAAAATAAATCATTCCCAAAGTTGCTGCACAGACTGAGAAAACCAAAAGAGTCCAAAACCCTCAAGCTCAAAACTTCAGCCCAAGCTTTGCAGTACTGAGCAAAGTAGTCTATAACCACTGGTATCAGCTTATCTTCAGTATGGCTTGACAGTTATTGTCACAAGTTTAAATTTTTGTTAGGAGGCATTTGGTAGAGTCTTTCATGTCCTTTATAGGATCCACCTCACAGCAGATGCACTGACAAGATACACTTTGCCTAAAACAAGAGATTGAGAGACGACTAAAGAAAGAATTATGTACATGCAAGCAATAGTAGCTTCATCACTATGCTCAGGCTGAAATGTGATTAACACAACAAAATAATCCAGTATGCCTCAGCCTGCCAGGCTGGAGGCTTGCCTTCCTCAGCAAGGTGTATCCCGTGCACTGGGAACACCACCACCAAATTTTTCTGCAGTTGCAGGTGTGTCTTCTTATCTTGAGTGTATATAGGTTAAAACAATCAAAAGATTGTTTAATATCAGCGCATCACCAAATGTCAGGCTCATATTTGACAAGCGTTCTGGTGGCCAGGCATATTGTCTCATCCCAGCTTCGTTAGTGTTAGACAATCACAGTATGCCAGAGCAACTTCATGCCATGAACACCTCATACCATCAGCTTTCTTTTAATGCTGTCAAGATATATGAAATTACAACTTTTATTTGTCTTCATATAGTCTGATTACTGTTTGTATTTTCAGAGAAGCCCAAGCTTCAAGATATTTTGAGAGCATTGCTATGAATCATGGAAAGCTGACCTCCTCAAAACATGGTACTCCAGAAGAGATTGTACTGATAACCAGCCACATCCTGACCTGTTCAAAAAGTTTCAGTTTACTGTGCTTGCATTTTACTGTTGCTTTATCTCTGTCACTTCAAGACATTGCTCTCCAGATAGCTGCAGATTCATGGAGATGAGAATAAGTAAGATATTTAAAGAGTGGCAAGAACAAGTACAGGTCGGTTCTGATTTATTATGCTGCAGTTCTTATAAATGGCATCTGCCCAACTGATTTGCTTGCTAGCAAGCATCTCCATTCTTTGGTTCAGGGAAGCCCATTAGAGGTAATACAGTCCATCCTTGAAAGCTTCACTCTTCAGGAAAGAAGAGTAATTATTTGGAACAGCGAAAGAAAAATGATGACAGACATCCTGAGGCAAAGATATCTTCTGAGCTCTAAGTATGGCTCACCAATGTACATGCTCATGCCTAGTCATGAGGAGTCTCTTCCTTCCCTGAGATAATATGCTGTAAATTATTCAGCAGGAATCCGATGGAATTGAATGACTATTCAGCCAGTGCCTTCTGGCCCTGCATTTGCACTAACTGCTCCACTTCATTCAATCACAAGTGGTCATGAGGTGAAACCACTCCCAGCACTGACTTCTAAACCTGTTTGTGTCTTGCTCTTATTTTTTTTCCTCTAAATCTCAATTCAGCTCTTCAAAACTAGGATGCATGTGTTAATACAATCTAGAGTAAAAGCTTCCAATTCAGGTGTATAAGGATTTTGTCTTGCCCTGTTCCAGAAAATGTTTCACTTCATCAAACTGTCACGGTGAAAGCTAAAGACACATTTCACCAGAGCTGCAGTAGGAATTTTTACATAAACTCTAAAAACATTACTTCCGCCTCCGTATCTGTCTCAGTTCTTTCACTTCTAATTTTTGGGACTCATGCCAAGATTGGCCAAGCACCTATCTCCAGCATTGAGAAGCAGACAGTTTAGTACCTAAATCAATATTTTAAAAGTGAAGGGGAAAGAGAGAGAAAGTTGCCTTTGTATAATCAGAAAACACAATATCATGAGCAGCTGGCCAAAACAGAAATGGCTTATTACTAACTGTTATGTTTTAGCGTGTAAAATAGCCCCTACACAAAACCATATTCAGTGGCAGAGGCAGGGCTCCAGTTCCAAATACTTCTATAAATCAACTAAATCCCATGAATTGCTGGAATGTAAATGGGGAAGCTGACATGAATTACTGTCTAACAGGGATATTGAATCCTTAAATGAACTGTACACTCACATTTTTAATGGCAGAAAGCTGAAGCCAGGCATAATAAAAATAATTGAAATGAGGTTTTGAATACATTAATCTAGATGAGAAGTGCTTTAAAGAACAAGTGAAGCAGAAAAACAGCCAGAATGTATATGGCATTTACTTGTAGATATCATTTGCTTCTGATATTATCAGTTACCATTAGTAAAATGTGAAAAAGTAGAAGAAAAAAAAAACTTGTGAAATATTTTTTATTACATGGAAATTAAGGAAAAAAGCATGGAAGTACTGCCTTGTATGAGTGACCGGTGATAACTGCATTCTGTCACAGGCTGAGTCATTCCTTGGAGAACTAGGTGAGGGGAAATGAAAGGACCAAATGACAAAGGGGGCACCGGCAAACCACTAGGCTTTCTGGAATGTAACTGCAAGGTAGCTACCTACAAGAGACCACAAGGAAAATGTAAAAGATCAGTCTGATCTTCTGATCACAGAAAGGAATAGTGAGGCCTTCCTTAGTTCAGAAGCTCTAGCATTAACAGAGATCCTTTCTGGACCACTACTGTCTGCAGCAGTAAATCCACTTATGACCACACAGAAAACAGAGAACTGATGATACCATTCAAGACCATAAAGATCACATAATGAGACAAGAATCATTGCTGAACATTGCCAGGGTGGCTGGATTTCAGGTTTAGACTTAAATACCTACATTCAAAAAATCATCTTTTTAGACATTCAGACATCCTTTAGATCCAGCCCTAGTTCTTTCCTATAGTCTGAGTCAGTATTTTATTTTCAAAGCAGTTCAGTTCTTTGCAGGCTCAGTGAAGCTGTTCAGAAGCCATATTATAGCAAAAGGACGCACTAAATAGTGCTCAGAAGAGGCCTGTGTGTATACATGTACACACATGTTTCTGTTTCTTAAATTTGCCCTGCCCAGAAGACACTGTCAAGGGCAAGATTTCCCTTCTAAATTCATACATTTCATCTTTCTTTTTGGGTCTATGAATAGCTTAACCCTCAGCAGCTCTTAGTTTCTGATCTTAGAATAGCTGGTAGCTACATTATGAGAAAATCAGAATGTCAATATGTGTATTTCTTAGGAGCATTCAAGCCAGACACGTGATTTCTAATTTAAGGCCAGCATGCTCTTAAAATAGAAACCTCCCCAAGCTCTGCCAGATCTGAATTGTTCAATTCACTTATTTCTAGGCTGACCTGAGTGAGTCAGATATTTCAAGAATGGCAAGGAGGAAACAAAAACTGTAAAAGTCCTCTAAAACACCTATGATTCTACAGCACAGTATTTCAGATTCCTAGAACTTAAAATTAGAGCTTTATTGAATGCGCATTAAACTTATAAAAATTTGTAATGTTTACAAACAAATATCTATCTACACGTAATAATATGACCAGCAGAGAAGTTAGCCTCAGAGTACAAACTATGAGGCAAGCTTAGAAATAAGTCAGGACATCTGCTGTCACCCTGATAACGTGGGAGAAAAAGCTGGGAACTGAAGGGAAATGAAGTCATAGAAACCGAAGGGGTTAGGAACTAAAAACACTAGTCTGAAGCTTTAATCACATGGGAAACAAATGGGGTAGCTGCTGCTCCTAGAAGCAAATAAATTGAGTCTAGCGCTCTCTGTATATTATAGGAGTTACATAGAGAGGAAAAACCAATCTTTTTTTTATATGTTACTAGAACACATCTGTGTATTATTTTAGAAGTAGCGGTGTTAAACCAGTATAACAACAAAGCATAAGAGGCAAAGTTTAAAGGGAGATGTAATCTCTCCTACTGAACCAACTGGAAAGGGAGTAGATAAAGGATTTGACACACAGGGGGCTTTCGTAAAAGGTCTGCAAGGCCAAAAGCTATCCGCTTTTCCCTGCTATATCAGCTGTTTTCATAAAAGATGCTACTTTTCCCTACAGCCTTTATCTTTGTAATATTCTTGTCTGAACATCCTTGAATATGTATGTTTGAGAATTTTCTTGTGAAACCATCAGTTCTTCACAACACATCTTAAACAACAATACATCAATGTGTGTGTTACAAAGAATATACCCAAAGATTTTTTTTTAAAGTAGACATAACTAAGTGACAGCTATTCAAAAAACCCTTTTTTTGCTCAAGGCCTAATGTGATTTGTAGTCTATAACTACATTCCTGATGTAGTGGGGATATTTTTTTAAAAATCAAGGAATTTCAGAAATTTTCAGGGTGCACATCAAAGTACAGCTCTTATGCTCAAAGTTTTATCACTGGTTGTGTATGGTATCATTTGATATCCCAAACTATAACAAGTTCTGAGGGACTGGGCAGAGGAAAGGAAGGTTAAACATTGATTGTAAACAACTCAGATTAATAACCAAGTTTTCCAGTTTATATGTATGCATCTGACCAACAGTTTTAAAGCAGAGGACCATCTAGTCTCCTTCAAGTATTACCTTAGTCAATATCTACCTGTTTTTCTCAATTATCAGTTGAAATATATCGTAGAAAATGAACATTTTAAGACTTTTCTAGCTTTTGGTCTGTATCTCTCCCCAGCTGAGCTAGACATTTTTGTGTACATTGAAACATTTAGTTGAAAGATATGCTGAAGTGTTCTGAATTGTTATTGCAAATTTACTGTTTTGAAAAGGAACTGAAACCCAGAAATGCCAGTGGAAACCTTTTGGTACTTTCACTCTGGCAATTACTGCCATAAGCAAAGACAGATACATTTGTTTCTGCCTTCAGCTGCTGCTTGGAAATCTGTTTCTGTTTTTACTCACGTATTTATAGATCTTTAGCTAAGTCGTTACTCTGAGTTTCCATAGTGATAACTGAAATATGTATTAACACCAAACCTCAAAGCATATTTACTGTTGGCAATGCTTCATAAATTACTTTTTTCAAGAGCAGCTTCTCAAAACATATTTGCTCAGTTCAGTTCCCCACTTGATTTGTGATAGATACTTTTGATATAGCTGTATTTATCTAGAAGAGATACTTTTCCCTCTGCAAGATTCAGTGTGTAGATATTACTTGCCTTTTTTATCTATACTATCAAATGGTCTGAAAAGATGAAGTTTCTGAATTCAGAATGTTATCTTTGAAATAAAACCAGACTTTTAAATTGGCCTTACTTTCAATTAAACTTTCCTTAAATGAAGCACCATTAATAGACAGTATAAAATAATGCAGATAGCTTATCTGTATTCATAATTATGAGTTTTTGAACAAGGAACCTGTTTCTCTGGTTACCATCAGATTAGAAAAGAATTACCCATTCATAAGATCTTGCTATTTAATCAGAAAAGCTGAACTGCAGCTCATCAGGTATATCCAAAACATCACTTTCTGAAAAAAAACATCTGGGCCAGAATTTTTGCAAACATTCTGCTCATGTTTCTCAATACACTTACCTGAACATTATCCTAGTCTGCTCTGGGATGCCTTAATGCCATGGAAAAAAGAGGCAACATGAACTCCAGATTATTTTTTATTAACTTGCACCAAAATGAAGGGTTTGGGGGTTTCAGGTTTTTTTTAATAAATGTTTGAAAGTCAAATACACTGAGAGACAGAAATGTTTTCAGGAAATATGTGAACGAATGACTAAACAAATTTCCTCTTCATTTCTGGTAATTGCTTCTATGAAGGCATCTGAATTAGAGATTATTGGATGAAAGTCTTTCACTGTTTATTTCAAACATACTCAGGGCTTGATTCTGTTCTGTATTAAAGAGAACTGTCATACGTACAAATACAAGGTGACAAACAATGACCAAAACAAGCCTAGAAAGGGACTTGAGCCTGAATTAATGAAAGCGCCTATGTGGCCCCTATTTTACCCTGTTTGCAAGCAGAAAAGTGCCTATGTGGCCCTTATTTTGCCCTGTTTGCAAGCAGAAATGCGCTTTAATCTAATGTACCTGCTGGGTCTGCTGTTCACTTAAAGAAGGGAGTGCTTACATTTGACAAATTGCATTCTTTATTCAGGTGTTTTGGAAACCTGACGCAGTATAAAGTAGTCTTTCATTAACTGCAGGTGTCTATTGTGTGCTATAATCCTGTCCTTCCTTCTTATCCTCTACAGTCATCACCCATATGCTCACATGGCAACAACTAAAAGCACAAAACATAACTCTCCAACTGGTATCTCGTCAGACCCATATCTCCAGGTTCCAACTGCTGAGCGTCCTTTTTCATTATCCTTACCTTAAACAACATTTTGTATTAGCTTAGCCTTTCAGGTCTCTTAGCAGTTCAAATGTTTGGGTTCTAAATTGTGTTTTTTTTTCTGGTGCTGTGTAGTAGTGGAGACTCCTGCGCAAGGAGAGTGCCCTCTGCAGTCATGTCTTACGTCTTGTGCAATTCTGGTCTTCCGTGATCCCAATTAGGACTAATTAGGACTCTTGTTCCATGCCCTCATGCTAGCTGTCAGGGACCTGAAGCCCAGAGACTTTGGCTCCAGAGCTGCATTTAAGCTCAGGCCATTACCTTTGACCTTGGCTGTGCTGTAGCTATGCCTCTCCCCAGCGGTGTACCTTCCTGCCCCTGACCCTGACCTGCTACGAATAGGATGAAGCCAAGGCCCAGACTCTTCAAAGTGCTTTCACAATTTAGACATAGCCAGAAGAAGCTGAGCAAACCTGTTGCTAGTAGTTTCTTGTGTCTGTGTGAGGCAGTGACTCCTACATCCCACTCCTAGGTCAGCTGGAGGCAGGAGTGTGGGATAGCTGAGACTGCAGGAGCTGCCCCTGGCCCTGCTGAGCTGGTCATGTCCCGTGCCTGGTGTGTGCTCTAGGAGTCATTGACCTGCCTCAAGGAGCCAAAAGCAAGCACACTGCACCCTCACAGTCACCTTTGAGATGTGTACTGAAGCAAAAAGTTAAATGGACTCAGTGGTAGGAAGGCAAAGCCAGAATATGGAACGCTTACCACCATCTCCCCTTTCTACCAAGAGTGGACAGATCCCAAGAGAAGATAGAACAATCATTCCTTCTCCCTGCAATATTTCTGCCTCATTTAAATTATTTTTTTCAAATGTTTTGTGTGTCCAGTGACAAGAACAAACCTGAGCATTGACAGGAAATTTGAACTTTCACCAGTCCCTGCACCAACAATTTTGTTCTGATGTTTAAAAAGGAACAATTTGCCACTAGACACCCATTTCATTTTTAGTCCTTGGTTCACACAGTCTTCTTAGTCTGCAGATTCAGTATGGTCAGGTTACTTAGTCTAAGTCAGAGCATGAAAATATAATATCACCAGCATTACTAAAGTATGTCTCTGTAAATGAAATCAAAGACAAGATTTCTGCTGAAAATACCTTATTTGAAACAGAGACAGTGTTATGGGTTTGTGTGGCAGGTTTTTTTTTGGTATGGGGTGAGGGTCCGCAGGGCCGGCTCCTGTGAGAAGCTGCTGGAAGCTTCCCCGGCCCCAAGCCGGACCCGCCGCTGGCCCAGGCCGAGCCCCTCAGCGCCGCTGGGAGAGCGGAGTGAAGAGGGGAAACCTGCGGAGAGTCGGGGATTGGGATGGGAGAGGAACCCCTCTGCGGGTACCGAGGTCAGGGAGGAAGGAGGGGAGGAGGAGCGGGGCAGGAGGGGATGCCCCCGCAGCCCGCGGTGAGGCGGCAGGCTGTGTGTCCCCAGCCATGGAGGGGAGCGGGGGAGCGGAGGCCCCCAAGATGGCCGCTACGCCATGGGAAAGCCTGCACCGAGGCAGTTTGTGACTGAAGATCGGCCCACGGAAAAGACCCACGCCAGGGGAGTTTGTGAGGAACTGCAGCCTGTGGGAAGGACTCACGTTGGAGAAGTTGGTGGAGGACTGTCTCCCGCGGGAGACCCCCCACGGCGGAGCAGGGCCCGAGTGCGGAGTCCTCCTCCCCCTGAGGAGGAAGGAGCGGCAGAGACAAGGTGTGGCGAGCTGACCCCAACCCCCATTGTCGGGGGGAGGAGGGAGAGAGAACCGGGAGTGGGGTTGAGCCGGGCGGGAGGGAAGGATGGGGGGAAGGTGTTCGAAGGTTGGGGTTTACTTCTCAGTATCCTTGTTTTGATTTGATTGGTAGTAAATGAAATTGATGTTGTTTCTTCCCCAAGTTGAGCCTGTCTTTTGCCAGTGACCATAGCTGGTGAGTGATCCCTTCCAGTCCTTGTCTCAACCCACAAGCTTTTCTTTATATTTTCTTCTCATCCCACCGGGGCCGGAGGCGAGGGGGGCAGTGAGCAAGCAGCTGCGAAGTGCTTCGTTACCAGCTGGGCTTAAACCACGACAGACAGTTTGGCAAAAATGCTTTATTGTGTATATGCTTTGCTGAAGTAAAAAGGAGAGGGCCGATGCAAATCAAAGGGAGAAAGTGTTACAGGGGAGAATAGAATAGAATAGAATAGAATAGAATAGAATAGAATAGAATAGAATAGAATAGAATAGAATAGAATAGAATAGAATAGTTTATTTCCAGGTGGAAGGGACCTGCAACAATCATCTAGTCCCACTGCCTGGCCAATTCAGGGCTGACCAAAAGTTAAAGCATGTTGTTAAGGGCATTGTCCAAATGCTTCTTGAACACTGACAGGCTTGGGGCATCGACCACCTCTCTAGGAAGCCTGTTTCCAGTGTTTGACCACCCTCTTGGTAAAGAAATGCTTCCTAATGTCCAGTCTAAGCCTTCCCTGGCACAGCTTTGTACTATTGCCACCTCTTCTATCACTGGATATATGGCATTCCCAGTTAATCTCTGGGAAGCTAACATCTCCCATAAGGATGGGTACTACTGATCCAGAGTTTTCTCCTATTTGCCTATAGAATAACACATCAGTGCTACCATCCTGGCTGCGCGATTGATAGTAGACACTCACAACGACATCTGCTTTGTTTTCCATGCCCCTAAGCCTCACCCAGAGGCTCTCAACCACATCATCCCTACCTGTAAGGGACATACAGTCAAACATCTCCCTTACGTACAGTGCAGCTCCTCTACCTCACCTGCTCTACATATCCCTCCTGAACAGCCTACAGCCCTCCATCCCAGCACTCCAGCTATGAGACTCCTTCCATCAAGTCTCGTTAATAACAATGATATCGTAGCTCTGGGAATGGATCGACACTTCCAGTTTGTCCTGTGTGTTTCTCATAGTGCGTGTGTTGGTGTACAAGCATTTCAGATGATCTCCTAAAAACTCCATGCTCCCAGAAGCAGCGTAAATGCTCCCATTGGCATTGTCACCCTCAGATGATGCCATGCCAACCCTTGGCTTACCTTCAGCTCTCCTGTTGGTATCCCCTTCCCCATCATTCCTAGTTGAAAGCCCTCTCAATCAGTCCTGCCACTTTATGAGCAAAGATGTGTTTCTCCTGTCTGGACAGGTGGATCCCGTCAGACCCCAGCATATTTTGTGTCTCAAAGACTCTTCTGTGATTGTAAAAACCAAAGTTCTGGTGGAAGCATCAGTCTTAGAGCCAGGTGTTGATGTCCTCAGCTCACCTGTTTCATCCAGTGTCTCTCCTCATTACTGGGAGGACTGAGGAAAACACTACGTCCCTGTGCTCCTGAATCTTTCAGCATTCTTTCCAGAACTCTGATATCTCTTTTGATTGACCTTGGACTTCTTGTTGCAACATCTTCGGTACCCACATGAAAGAGCAGGAACGGGTAATAATCCAAAGGCTCTTCTATTCTCATCAGGTTTCTGGTGGCATTGTTATTCAGTTATGTTTTATAACAAGTTTGTTGTGCATTGGCATCCAAAATCATTTTCCTTTGGACGTGTAGACTAAATTCAGGACAAGCTTCAGCAGGTAAATAATGATCCAGCTTCAATGATTTCAAAGAGCAGTTATAATTGATAACCAAATGATTGACCTTTATTTAAGCAAATTGTCAGGACCATATATCTATGTTTTTTCACTTACAGTCCCATTATATTGTATGCATGTGCCTCTGTGTGTGTGTGAGACAAGGTGGGGGGTTACCCTTGAACAATAAGGAATTTTCACAACTTACGTTTATGTATCATTTATTTAAGGAACAGGACAGTTTGTTTCTTTAAATTCAAAAGAAGTAGCAAGTTAATTTTCAGATGCAGGTCAGAACAAAGATGCTGCAGAGCTGTAAATGGTTGTTCCTATATGCCTGCCTCACCTCTGGATAAAATTTTCTATTACTATCTTTTAAAATTATTCAGAGAATCAGTAATAGCCATTATCTATTATTAAAATAACATTCACCAAGCTATAACCAGAGGCATAATCTACATTATTTTTCAAGGAACAAGTTGAAAATATATGTCCAATTGATGACAGAAGTCCCAGCAGCAATTTCTTCTCATGATATTTCAATACAGTAACCTGGGATGATGGAGAGTTTTATAATTAATGGCAGTTACGCTGGACATACTCTGATAAGAAATGATGGGCTTGCCATTTACAAACATCAAATTTTATGAGCTGGAAATGAAATGCAGTCATAACAGGCCAACAGACCAAGAAGTGATATAAGCTGTAATTTTGAGATAGCATATCTTCTGCTGGCAAAGCAAAAATAGTTCCCAGAAAAGCTGAACAACACTGTGGGATTGGCTAGGAAATGGCAAAAACACTGCAGCAATTGTCAGTGGGTTTAGGGTTATGTATTCTTTATTTGGAATACAAAAAATAAAGTTTTGGCTTTCATCTTTCTGTTGTAGCTGGAGGATATATTCACCAAATTTCCCCAACAGAAAGGTTCACAGAATTTCTACAGAAAAATGCTGTAACAGGAATCAGCAGAGGCTGCTGTAGCAACCTCTTGACAGTGAACAGAAGAAAAGTAATGACATAGGCACTTAGAGATTTTCAGCAATAGGTTTTCAGATTTTTTTCTATTTACTATAAAGTAACAGGTTTTCTGTTTCCACATTTTCCACTGTAAGTGATGAAAAAATAGTCTCTTCTGCCCAGAAAGAAAAAAGATGATGCAATATGATATCCCATATCCAATGTGTTTCATGAGGATATAACATCAACGAAAAATTCAGGAATATTATTTAGCATCAACACGTTACAAGGAAGAACAGGGGGTGATGCATACAAGTACAAATTTGTTCCTTGGTGTTTGCAACCTAAATGTTATGAAATGCAGTATTTTCATTTCAACTGGAGTGCAACATTAAAAACGTCTTTCTCCAAGGTCAATGCGTTTTGAATCTGTCCTCAGAGTTGTTACTAAGACGAATGTTTTCACCTTACAAAAAAATTCACAAAGAGAGAAATAACACCACAAAAAGGTGAGCTCAAAAAGGGCCAGATCTTCTCACGAAGTGCTCTTTTCAGCACTATTACTCTGCTGCCTTTTGAGTGCTGTTTGTAATTTGAAATTCAGAGGCTTCTAGAAAGGTGTTAAAGCCATCATGGTTGCTTTAAAATCAGTTATTTATTCCTAAGTCCCTGCAGAAAAGTAACATGATTTCTGAATGCACAGTTTTTGCCATACTCCTTCATTTTTCCTCCTCTTTTCAATAAATTCAGTGCTGATGAAAATCCTAGGCAATTGAAAAGTTAAAGTTGGCATGCTTAAAGTGGGTTTAAAAGTAGGTTTTCTAAATGAACTTATATTTTCAATTGGGAATCCTTGCCTTACTTCTAACAACCTGTTATAATTAATTTCTTCATATCTGTATTTTGAAAGCAAAACATCACACATCTTAAATTCTCTCACTTAAAGAGATCATGTGTTTTAGGCACAGTACATATTTTGGACAAATGAGCTACCTTTCTACTTTGTAAAGCATAGTACTACAAACCCAAATCTTTAAAGGAAATTATCAGTAATGAAAATAAATAAATAAAAATAAAATAAAATAAAATAAATTCTGCCACTTAAAAAGAGCTATTTTCCTACAAACATAAGATCATTTAGATATTCTGCAGGCAACAGAATTGGAGCTGGGAATTCTCAAGTCTTTTTGTGATCACTGAAAGACCTTGGCACTGAAAGACAGGTTATCAGGACATACCAGGAAAATTATGTGTCATGTTCTGATAATCCACTGAGTAACATCCTAGCATAACAATGAAGAATGGGAAAATTATATCCTGTAAACAACTTGTATAATAAATATGGATTTCTATTCATGAAATATGTGGACAGAAGCTAAATACTATAATTTTTGTATTGTTCAAAGTTGTTTCAGCAATAGAAGCAAACAGAGTTTACTGAGTATGCACTAAACTTCTGGAACTTGTTGCTACAGGCAGCTGTGGAGGCAGCCAATTCAGCATGTTCAAAAAAGGTTTAGGCAAATTCATGGGCAACAGGTCCTTAAATGCACCGTAAAAATCTACAGGAGTATATATCCTCTGATGCCCTTAACACAACAGATTTGGAAAGTACAAAAAGAATAAAGCAACTCTCTTTAAGTCTTTTAGAGCCATTATCAGACACAAAATTGATCTGACCCAGTAGAGCACTTCTTATGTTTTTATGGTCACCAAACTGCGTACATGCTGCTTGCAAATTTTGCTGTACAGTAGATCAGTTTAGGCAAGTAATGGCTCTGGATTAATATGCCTCCTAAAAGCACAACTAGCTTTTAAGATAGTGAAACAACCATTTCAAATATAATTCTGTTGTACTCATGACACAAAATAAATGTAGTCAAATGTGCTTGTTTGTAGAAAGCTAAAAAATATTACAAAAAGCTAAAAAAAATTAGAATAAAAAAATATAATATTCGCTGATGTGAACATTTGCTAACACTTTTTCTTGCATTCAGCCACTTCTAGTGCAGACATGTAAATTTAGTTGAATCACTCTCACACAAAAAAGCTGCATAATATCAGCTTCCCAAATGTGCTTAATGCTTAACATACCACCACTATATCCAATACTGTTCCAAAATTTAATCATAGTCTTAGGACAGCAATACTGGAAAAAAAATGGTTATCTGAGGCATGAATTGATATGTTCATTTTATTAGGCAGTACTTTAATGCAACAGAGAGCTCAAATACTTCTCTTCACTCCCTTAGTACTGGCAGGTGCAAAGCATGCTATTGCAGACCGTACCACAGACTGTAATCATGTGGTGATTCAGTTTCTATCTAAACAGCATGATAAGGCAGTGTAAATAAGCTATGGAAATACTCTGATTATATTATTTTTTCTTTTTTTTTCCTTTTTTTTTAATATCAAATGAAAAGGTTTTTTGAGAAAAACATAGAAAGCAAAAGAAACGAGAATCCCAGTTCTCTGCCCTCAAAGATAAGATTAGCTGTACTACCTATACTCTCCACAATTATTTACAAAATATTCAACAGTAGAGGTCAAGAACAGGTCAGACAGTCACCACCTGTAAGCTGATGTTTTTGATTAAATTTTGAAATACTTGGATTTTTTGGTGGTTCTTAAATAATTTTTGCTTTTTTCAAGCAAAGGAAAAAATACGTAATTACAAAAAGTAAGAGAGAAATGACCTCACTTGTTTAGCAGGACTGTCTCCTGTGAGAGCAACCAATAGCAAGGATTAGTGAATAATAATATACAGAAAACCTTCTGCTGTGATGGTCTTCCCTGCCTACTATAATAAATGCCAAATACAGTTTTCTTATATTTGACAGAATATAACAATGAAACAACCTGACAACCCTTATAGAAATAAATGAATGTGGTGTGTTAACTTTGACAAACAGCCAAACACCCACCCAGCTGCTCAATATATGAAGAAGCAAAGTGAATATTCCTCAAAAATCTGACACTATAATGCAACTGTGCTGACTGAGTAAGAGGAAGTGCTAGGCACTGTGCCCTGCAAGTGAGAAAATTCCTCCTTTGCCTGTACTCTTTCAGGTCCATTTTTCTTCTAATCTAAGATATATTATATTGTCCTGTCTTGTGACATTTGGATTGCCTGCCTGCCTGCCTTAACAGCCCAAACTACAGTGTCACCTTCTATGAGGTACAATTTTACTTTGATAAGACAAGCATATTTCTACCTTACTGCAAATAAACACAATTTCTATCTCTAAGAATCATATTTGCCTACTTACTGGACTTGCTTCATCATGGTGAGATTTTCTTTGTTTCAGTCAAATCTTTTGGATCATTACTGGCCTTTCTCAAGTTAGACTTCAATTTGTGTCATTTTCCTCATGATCATGCATCCCGTTGTAAATATCTGCAGCACAACTGGATTTCACGAGGCGATTTGTGACAAAATATGGAACTAAGACACGTGATAGGATTTATGGGTATAGAATTGCTCAGTACAGAAGAGTTAAACATACACAGTTGTCTTAAGAGTGCAGGTGACAACCACCACATCTAGGTTACCCTTTATTAGTGACATATGTCCTTTTCCTGCCCACCTGGGCAGAAAAATGTGACTTGTCTACATAAACATATTCTGAGTCAAAGTGTCATGCTAAATCAGGGCATTTAGATTTGTTTCAATAGTCTATGTGTTTATTCCTAGGCTGTAGCATTCACCTCATCTAACTTTTCTTAGACTTAGATGTTTAGGTTATAGCTATTTCATCACCTAAATCTTCCTTTGCAGCCGGATTTATTAGACCCGATATGGCTGTGTACATCAAGGAAATTATTTACCCCCCTTCTACAGTCAGAGGAGACAGACACTTCAGAGATTCATTCATTCCATCATTACTTCCTAGGGAAAGCAGGTGAGATGAATCCCATCCTTAATTTTAGACTTTCACATCTGACTTAATTACACTAAATTCCCTAGCCTGAGTGTAACATCTAAGTCAGGGCAATTGAGTCTTGCCCTGGGTTTATATCCAGGCAGGGAATTTGTTGTTTGTTTGAATTTTAATTGAATCATAAAAACAAGTCCAGAGAGGGTGATCTAGAGCCTCTTACAACTAGCCCTACAACTAACATTTCATCCTATATATATCAACATGGAGGAAATTTGCTTTCAACCACCGCAAGAAAATTTGAAACAGAGGATGGAATTCCCTTGAAGCAGTTTTTTACACAAAGTGGAATACAGCTGAGTAGCTGATATTTCTGCACTTTTGTAACTACTGCTGCACCATATTTGTGTTCTATTACATATTCTGAAATGCTGCCATACTGGAGAAATGGGTAATACAGAAGCGTGCTGAAGGTATACTTCTGAGCATACTAGTGTGCTTAAAAATTGACATGAGTATACAATATGAAAAACACAAATCCAGGAAAAAAAGACCTTCATTCTCCTGGGACTTGTTTCCCCATGACGTTTGCAAGAAACAGTACTTGCAAACCCTGCAGCAGTGCAAAGATCCTGAGTGTTTGATTTGAGATCATTACTATGAACTGAGGAAGACTAAACCAGAAAAGCATAGTTTGGAGTAGCCCAGTAACTATGGTGTTGCTTTTGCTAATAAGAGGCTAAAGGCATTTTACTGGCTCTGTGAGGCCTCAGGACTGGGTCTTGTCAGGCTTGCTTAGCCTGGACTTATTTTAGGCTTGCCCAGAGCTTGCTTGTTTTATCTGTAACATCAGTTCTTTAATGACAAGGTGGCTGTCACCCAATTATTTTTAGTCTTGCTTAGCTTTGTGCAATTGTAACACGCAATGCCTATTGTTAAAATAATTTTGATATATTTCTGAAAGTAATAGACAGTGATAACATGTAGTTACTCTATATAGAATGAACTGCTGATGATCCTGGAATAAGGAGGTGGCACAGAGGAGTACAAGCGTGCAATGCTAGCAAAGGCCTTGAAAGTGTGAACACAGGCAGAAGGGCTATAATCAAATCATCAGTGGTCAATTACTGAACATTAATACATCCTTGGGAGCTAGGTAAAACCAGTTTTAGCAGTGACAAAGAAAACAAAGAACAACTACATTACACTATATGTAATGGACACCATATATAATAAATTTGGATATAACATGGAATTAGAGACCAATGCAGAAAAAAGCAAGGTAGAAACTGTGCTAGAGCATGTATTAAAAATAGCCATGAGTGGACACTGGTGCGAAGAGGCGGTAACTATTAATATTATACTCCTCTCAGCAAAGAGGAGGAAGAAGTCCCTCACTTTTAAAATCATATTTCTCCAGCTGAGGGACTTGGGACACTAATGGCTTTCTGTAGCTCCCCCATCCAGACCAAAGCCATCAACCTTAAGACTCAGAGAAAGGGTGAGAATATCATGAAAAGGTTGATAGATATTGTATTGTGTTATTAGACATTTCCATATTCAATAGATAATTTATACTATGATTTTTAGTGTCATTGTCACTGAACTAATAATAACTTTGTTGTACATTTATTATACTCTAAAATATTTCAATTAGACTAATATTGAATTTTCTGTTCACATATAAAGTGTGTTTCTTTAGCTCACATAAGCTGCACAAGATATAGTTGCAGCACCATCACATTATTCCTTTCAAAATTGGTGGCAGGTGGTGGCAGATGCTGGGGCTTTGCTCTGGGTGGATCTTTTTGTTGAGATTGAAATGGGTTCGTAGACTCAGTATTTTATAGGGCAATCTATGGTATTAAACCATGCACCGGATAGACAAGCTTTACATGGTCAAAACAGCAGAACCATACTCAGGCAATTCAGTTTCCTGACACCTGAGTTCAACATCATTTTGTCTCGCTCTGCTGCTGACCCTTAGTCACGCTCTGGCTTTTACCAAGGCCTCCCGGATGAAATCTAGTCAGGACTGGATCACTGTGACCAAGCATATCAACACAAATGATGTCTTAATATTTATTCCCTTAACTAGGTTTTTTTCACCAACAATTGATTTCATGAGGAAGGTATTTTGGACTTTAGAGAAGACATAAGGTAAAGCTACTTTAACATGTTTTTTGAATGCTTCTTGGCACTTAAAATAATGAAAAAATTATGCATATAAGCAGGGAATTAAATAATAGTAAAGATGTAGCATTTTCACAGTAAGCTGCATCACCATTGTCATTACTAGACTACAATGTCCTACCCTGGAGTAGTATTTTAGATGCAAGTAATTTGTTAGCCTTTATTTTGAATGATAATCAGTCTTTTGGTCTGTCTGGTAATTTTTTTTGTCCATACCACATATTTATCCCTGTTTATTTCTCTCTTGCAAGTTACTTTCTACTAAGTTAGTTGTTATGCTGCTCTTCCTTTTTGCATGTATTTAATGATAGTGTTTCGTAATAATCTAATTTAGTAATAAATATTTGGCTTGTAAACAATATCATTGCACTCTAGCTTTGGATAACTAGAGAACATTTCAGGGAAAAGGTTATGCATTACAGCTTCAATTTAAGGAAACAGAAGAATTATTTGCAATGGATAATGACAGAGAAAGGAAAATTATACAAAAATAGGCTTCAAACTTTTCTGTGAAATTGAACTGAAGCATTTAAAAAGAGCTATGCCAGAAGAACATGGTATGTTATGAGAGGCATTATCAAAGAAAATAAAGGTATTAAAAGTGCTCTTCTTTTTTTTTTTATTTTATTTTTTTTAAGAAGAAGAAGAAAAATTAACAACACTGAAGCACTGAGCCTGCCATGGTGTTTGGCCGCAGAAGGTGCTGCTTGAAAATACATTTTGGAGTGACACCCTAGAGCTCTGGAGCTGAAACTGGCATTGATACTGAGAATGTATCAATAAAGGTGTTATATGTAGCACATCCTAAAAGCTAAAGCCATGAGCTTCTTGCCTTGAAAAGAAATACATTAGCACGATTAAAATTTTGTGAGGTTGAGTAAGTAAGAGTCACCAGTTTTCCTCCCAGGGCAGCCTACCAACAAGACACGTCTCCCTTCCACGGTGCCACAAGGACAGTTACCTTCACGCAGCTGAGGAAGCTTTTGGAGGTTTAGAAGCCCACCAGACAGATGTAAACTGACAGCTAGGATAGAGGTATCTTTTTGCAGGCATAGGTGTGCAGAAACTGTAGTCAGGACTAGGAATCTCAAAAGGCCACTTGAGAATCAGACCTTCACCCAAAGGGGTGAATCAGCTGGTAGAAACAATCTAATAAGTTCCTGCTTTCATGCAAGACCTCACTGGAGACCAAAGGTCTGCTCTTTTTCTTTAGTCCAACCTCAGCCTGCCTGTGATTTCCCTTTATTACTTTTCCCTCAAAGTCTAACATGCTTCACAAGTACATTTCAAGGGCTGAGTGCATGGCAGCTCATTAACCCCGGATCAATCAATCTTCCCCATCCCATTTTTGCCTTTCCCAATCCCCATGATATCCACAGGCAAACATTTGGTGAATTGTTCCAGCATTACACTGTGCTTGGAGAATAAAGTCTTTCAAAAAATCAGCCTTTAGCTGGATTCAGCACAGGTGGTATTTAGGGCACAATACATCTCCTTGAAAAATAATCAGTTACAGTTACCTTGTAGTCAATAAAGAGCAGCAGTAAAAATTCCTGAAGTGTGATCTGTTATCCTAACACAGATGTTTATAGCAGCTCAGATGAATCAAACTTTAGCAGCACTTGCAAAGGGTGCCTAGACTGGCTGCTCCAGATGTGAATACCCACCGCCAGAGGAGTGCCATCTTTTTGCAAAGACTTCTCTGCAAAGATTTCTCCTTATGACTGCAGAGGAAACCATGGTGATCAATTCAGATGTGGTGTTTAAAAATTAGATGTCTTGATTTAGGCAAATGAACCTCACTGCCCTAGCTTTCAGAACAGAAGGTGGTAGACTATCCTTTGAGGCCAAATAATACGTGGTTCCTCCTTACTGACATGTAACAAAATAATCCAAGGTGCAAAGAGCTTAACTGGGTACTGACTGGAACACACAATTTCATGCAGGTAGCTCATATTGTGGAGGCACATGTGTAACTGGGAGATGTTTGGCTTCACTGTCTCAAATATCTCTTTTCTGGTGAATCACAGGAATAAAAGCTTGGGATCATGAGACTTACTGCCAAATCTTTTTCGAGATGTAGCATTAGTTCACATACTTGCAGCCATGCACGGGTAATAATATTATTGTAGATGTTTCCACCTGCTGGTCAGTGTGCCAGATTTCATCTGCTTCTATAAGTTCCCGTAGTATATCCTCCTTTCTCTCTGTTCTATTACTTTATTAGGTGATATTGATTTCTACTATTTATTTCAAACAAATGGTAAATAACTACCATCTAAAATTCCATGGTAGTCAGCAGCAAGAGTAATCAATACTTAACTGATTTTGATTATTGAGTAATACTGATTATACTATTGATTACAGTAGTAGTGACAGTGATTACTGAGTAAAAAATATTACAAATATAGCCCATAGATTACTAGAGTAATTCTGACTGCCAGAACTGTTTAAAACTACCATTTTTTCTCAGTGTTTCAAACATATTCTGACATAATTTTAGTTCAAAGAATCCATCAGTCTGTCACAGAATTTCACAATATTCTAGTATGTTTAGGGCTTCACCTACTGAAGATCATGATCTTCCGGATCTACCTAGAGCAAATGAATTATGAAGAATCAAAAAGTCACAGTAATGAAAACAAAGATCAAAATTCTTCCAAATGAGAAACAGAGGAGACCACCAAGGGAGCAATATGTTGGCCATGCTCTCACATAAAACAAATTGGCATGCAAAACACAAGGTACGGCATCTTACTGCTAGGTAACTTCTATTTCAGTAAGAGCAGCTTGAATACCTGGACAGCGTTATTCAGTGACAGCATAGTCCACAGAGCTGGCATGTCACTGACTTTGGTACTCTTGGCATAGTAAATGTCTTGCCAGTAACATAGTTAGAGGACTCCTGTCATCTCTTTGTTTCTTTCTCCTTTTAGCTGATGATCTTTCCCTGAAGAAAGACATTTTTTTTCATCTAGATATCTTAATTCACTTGCTATACTCCTCATTTACCTTCATGGGAGCTTAACTCATTTCCCTCAGATGGGTGACAGAAAGAACTGCACACACTCTGAGTTCAGTATCCCCTCCTTACCTCATTGTGCAGGGCACTTCAGAATCCACAGAAATCCAAGAATGATTATCCTGACCTAGCTTTACACACTGGAGTCAAGTTTTCATCTTGATTCCAGTCAAGATGAAGCCTGATGTCATACCTACTCCTAACTGGGTTACACAAGGAAAATTTTTTCTCTGAGGACTGCAGCTATGCTTCCTACCTTTTCTCCCTACAGCCTCACATGTGGATCTCAAATGGATCTCCACTCCTTAGAAGCAGTACATAGAAGTCATGTAAAAAAAAGCTGTGATAAAGGATGAAAGAAGGAGAATACACAAGAGCAGGACATACAAACAGGAGAGTTGAACAGAGAGATATAATGGAGTAATATGGCATTATTTGAGAAAAATCAGGTACAATTGCTTAGGAAAAGATGAGAGAACCTATTTCAGGAAGGATGTCGGTATATTACTGTAGAAGCTGATCCCCTGTGGAGAGAAGAAAGAGGTCAAAGTAAGCTTCAGGCACTACCTACCTCTCCTTCTGCTGGAGAAAGAAAGGCAAGCCTCAGCAGCAAGCCAGACTGACAGCTTTGGGATTTAGAGATATTCACATTTCTTATCGCTGCTTCATAATTGTAAGGTATTTCAGATGGTCTGTATTCAGCAATATATATCTAAAAACTCCAGTCCTACTAAAGACAAAGTGAAATTACCTCCATCTATCTAGTCAAAGTTATTTATGAAGCCCTGTAAAAAGCATATGTTATCTGATTATACCTGTCCAACAAAATTCTGCTAAACGCACTTCAGGAAGATGGTGATTATAAAATGAGTCTATGTTTGACCTGCATTTAGCCTTGTGTAATAAGTAGTTTTGTGACATGTGCTCAAAGCTGTTAGGTAATAATAATTTGCATGTCCCAGATAGAACTGTCTAAAAGTGGGCATGTCCACAACCCTGTAATAAAAGTGGGACTAGATCAGTTGGAAGAGAAAGACTCTATGCACATCATGTAATCTTCTTACATCTTGAAATTCAGCATCTTCAGAAATCTATTTCGCTCAGTCTGTCGTCTTCATATGATAGAATGCTATGAAAGAAGACAAGAGGAAAATGTTCCTTCAGTCCCTCCAAGATGTCCTATTCCCAAACCAATTCACCCCATTCTTCCCAAGATACATCTAAAGATCACACTGGGTTGCAAGTTTTTTGTGCTTTGTCCATTATCAGTTCTCAAAAGGTAATCCAAAGGAGATAAAACAAAAAAGATCAAGGTAGGATTCCTACTCCAGAGAATCACTGTTGACTGCAGCTCCACACATTAGCACAATTTGTTTCCAGAAGTGCTGAGCTCCGTGAGCTCAATTTCAGGGAGCCTTTGCCTAGGGTGAGGACAGAGCTGCACCCCCAAACCACCATCAAGGAGGCTGAGGGTTTTCCATTCTGTCTCCTGTGACCTAGTCTAATACTTCTGACAGAAGTGGCAGGGTAGGGCTAATTATGTCAGCAAGACTGCATTAATCTCATATTTCCTAATTGCCATTTGAACAGTTCATGCCTGGCAATTGAGTCTCCACCTAAGGTGCAAGAAATAAAGGCAATTAAATAAAAGATATTTCTTCCACGCACATAATGATATTCTCACGTGTATCTCAGGCATTGTATTAAACACTGGAACCCAAAGGTGGTAGGGACCAGCAGAGGCCCTTACTTCAAAGTAACATGCAGAGATTCCAGTTCATTATCAATATTTTAAAACCAAATTCCCCATAGGCTTAGGTATCTTACCAGAGGGTTCATCATCTGGATACAAACCCCCCAATATTTTAATGCTATTGAATACACAAAAATAAGCTTATCTATCATTATAGTTTAGCATTATTCCACTTGTTTCTTGAGTTGTAGAAGAATTCAGCTTCTGGAAGTGAATAGTATAGAATGCCATTATGTTTCAAGAAAGCTAGTACCCATAATGTAATGATCCAAGTTCTAATTAAATCTGACTATATTTAAATACAAAAAATCTTAAATCCACTGCATTGAATAGAAATTGTGATTCCAGCAAGGTACAAAATCAACAATAAATCAAAAATTTCAGACAATGTCATATCTTTATCAGAGGTACTGATATGGGCCACTCCTTTGAATACCAAAAAGGTATACTTAAACACTCTAGTTTTAAGATAATTTTTTATTTTGTTTGAATAAGTTTCTTTCATGCATTCAGCAGTATGGTAAATGCAGCTACCAATACACTTTTACAGAGAGAATGTAAAATTAAGTAATCTGCTTACCATGTGCAGGAAGATTAAAGCTGTGAGAGAATTCAAAATAGAGGGATTTACAGATTGAGGGAGACTGTGTTCTTCCTCCAAATGGTTTTATTTTATTTTAGTGTTTTTACTTCTGCTTTTATTTTTCTAAAAAAAAAAATAAATCATCGAGACCAATCCTTATCTGAAATTCATTTTGAAAGCCTATATAGCAAAGAAGCATGCCCAGAACAGACAGAATGAAATAGTTAGTCACTGTGATGTAGGGATGGAGACACTATTCTCCATCTTATTTTTCTGGCCTTAAAAGGTCTGTGTGTAGACCTTCAAGATGCAGTCCTGAGTGAACAGAATTTTCTGCAGTTCCTCATCTATTACTGTTTCTAAGAGTTCAATGTGTCTTGAGGTTTGTCAGGATTGTAATGTTACTACTAAGAAATCCCAGTTCTATAGATTCTCCTGTTTCAAAATGAGTGTGTGGACTGAGGGAGTGTCTCCAAGGTAAGTGAAAAGCAAATTTACACCAAAAGAAGGGGTTTGATAAAAAAGTGCATTTCACAGTCTAAATAAATTCGAAAACACAGAGGTCTCTTTTGTGCATATGAAAATATTAACAATACACAAAAATAAAAAATCTCAGTTCACAACTGCCTGATATTCTGAACAATTTAAGGAAAATTTAGAAAAATATTGAATACTGGACTATTCACCAAAAAGGTGAGATTGAATTCATCTGAACATAGCAAATGTGTTCTCTTGGATTTCCAGGAAATAACATACTGAACTGGAAAAAAATGAGTTCAGGTCCCTACTGTGCTTCGGAAATTACTATTTTTAAAGGAAAGAAAAACCAAAACCACAAACACATGGAACATAAAAATGACTTCCTTTACTGTTCTCTGCTGAGACCTAATTTCACAGAATCCTGTGTTAAAAAATGTCTCATTTACTACTCTGAAACCTAACCATGAAGTCTGCTAAGGAGCTTGATTCTTAATTGTTCACTCAGTCTCATTTGTATTAATAACCTACAGGATCTGGAAAACAGTCATAAATTACCAAGTCCAGCCCCAAATTGTCCCATTTTTATGGTGTGAATTCTTCATGCAGATGAAGGGAGCAAAAAAAAAGGATGTTCTTGCAGGGGACGAAGCCCAAAGCTTTGCATTTTGCATGCATGAAAGGGAAAGTAAGAAGCAGTTTCACGGCGTTTTAGCAAAGGATAAGAAAGCCCCGTTCCTCCAAAAAGTGGGAGCCACTCTTTCCTCACTGGTGGGTGCATCCTCTGAAATCAGACCCACCGCCCAGGGTAGTGCAGCACACAGAAAGACCAAGGCACAGAAAATATAAGGTCAATAAACGCCTGCCGGGTGACACCATTCTGCTTTTGAACGTTGATTGCCCACGGGCAGTTCCCCAAACGACACCGTCTTCCTCAGCCTTTCCCTCTCACGCTTTCTCCCCAGCACGAAGAACAGCACAAGCTTTATTCTTAGAAGTAATGAATGAACCTGAAGGATGCTCTGCCAAGCCATGCAAAATTAATTAGGTCGAGGACTCGGGTGGCTGCAGGGTGACTGTTACACTGACATTTTTAAGCAGACTGTCTGGAGCACAGCAGCCCTGCCATGCCATCCCAAAGATCAGCATTATGGGACGTGTTCATCAAATCACTGAGCATAATCATATTTCCTTTTATAACTGTCATGGCTTCTTTCCTACATGCTCACTCCTCTCTCTTTTTCTTCTGCATTATAGTTGTTATTATTATTTTGCCTACAAGAAAGGAAAGGTTTCTAAAATACCGCTACCTGTTTTTTTCCTTTGTGCAACAGCTCCCTCTAATGTTCTCTCTCTTTTTTTCCCTCTCTATTTCCTGGAGAAAAAAAAACAACTTCCAAGTTATACTTAGAATTTGATAAAAGCAGTTTCTTTGGCCATTCTTCTGTGTTGTGAATACACGAATACCAAAGCTCAACCTGACAAGAATTATATCTAGATACTTCATATTCATCCAAATAATAGGCTTTATCAACAGTACCAAACAACTACGATGGGATTAAAAAGACCGTAAATATTACTGAAACTGGCTTCCCTTGAACAGACTCCTGCGGGTTTTTCAATGTTTCAAAGATTTATATGTGATTTGATGGTAGAGACTGACTTAGTGGTAATTTATTTATTTGTCTTGTTCCAGTAACAGCCATCTCTGAGTACGTAAATATCTAACTGACTAAATGTTGCTTGACCAGATTAGTTCATGGATAAGCAGATGTGCTGTTCTGACTTCTCTTTGAGAAGTCTGTGAATAGCAAAGTGTTGGATAAAAACAAAACAAACAAAACAAAACCCAGGCACAAACATACCAATTACTGGGGTCATTGAGTAATGCGGATCAAACTGCAGAGTAACAGGAACAATACAGGCCATACAGGTATGGGAAAATAAATTTAGGAAGAACTGTAAAAGAGAGGAACACAGACAGAACAGTGGGTATGAGAAGCAAAGGGTTAGTGAATGAATGATCAATTGGATCAATAGACTTTAAAAGCAAGGAGGTCACTGCCATTACCCAGGTCAGTCTCCTGCAGAGCATACACCCTAGATCTGAAGGAGGTGGATTTTTTTCTCCCCAGATACAGAGCTCCCAAATACTGTGGTTGTTTTCAAACAAACACTACTGTTCGAAAACCTGTGTTAGTACACACTCAATGTAATGACATCCAATCTCCTGTTTCAGGGTGAGAAGGCTTTTCATCCCTAGAAGTGTCACAAAATCCAGTTAACATTTGGCCATTCAGTGTGAAGGCTGTTTCAAGGACCACTCAACATGAGCAAATAGTTATAGACCACTCAACATGAGCAAATAGTTATAGCAGACTAATGGTCACAATTCAAAACAACCACAGCACTTAGCAATTAATTAGCATTCTTGTTAAAAAACACTTGGTGCAGATCTCTAAAGTTTGTTGGACCTAAAGGACCAAGTATTACATTAATTTGTTTCAATTATGATTTAATCTATTTTGCATTTACTTTTCTACTGTGTTATCAGAAAAAATAGTCTCAGGAAGAGTTTCTCAAATTTAAAATAACCTTAAAAAAATGTAAAAAGCACACTATCTTTACTGGAAGTCAGTGTTTAAGAATGATGGCCAAAATTTCTTACTGGTTATTTTTTTGGCTGCTTTTAGGAACCTCAATTTGAAATGCTGGAGATATTTTAACTACTAGGTAAAAAGAAGCCTAATGAGTAGTGCATATTAATAAAATAATTTGTTTTAATTGTGGAAGATAAAAGCTTGTGTATTGGGTCAGGCTGAGATGGAGTTACTTTTCCCCATAGCAGCCCTCGTAGTGCTGTGCCCTGTACTGGTAGCTGGAAGGGTGTTGTCCTGGTTTCAGCTGGGATAGAGTTAACTGTCTTCCTGGTAGCTGGTACAGTGCTATGTTTTGAGTTCAGAGCGAAGAATGTTGATAACACTGATGTTTTCAGTTGTTGCTCAGTAGTGTTTAGACTAATGTCAAGGATTTTTCAGCTTCTCATGCCCAGCCAGTGAGAAAGCTGGAGGGGCACAAGAAGTTGGCACAGGACACAGCCAGGGCACCTGACCCAAACTGGCCAACGGTGTATTCCATACCATGGGACGTCCCATCCAGTATAGGAATGGGGAAGTTGGGGGGCAGGGATTCGCCGCTCGGGGACTGGCTGGGTGTCGGTCGGCGGGTGGTGAGCAATTGCACTGCGCATCATTTGTACATTCCAATCCTTTCATTATTGCTGTTGTCATTTTATTAGTGTTATCATTATCATTATTAGTTTCTTCTTTTCTGTTCTATTAAACCGTTCTTATCTCAACCCACGGGGTTTGCTTCTTTTCCCGATTTTCTCCCCCATCCTACTGGGGGGGGGGGAGTGAGTGAGTGGCTGTGTGGTGTTTAGTTGCTGGCTGGGGTTAAACCACGACAGATGTCGATAACACACCGGTGTTTTGGTCTCTGCTGAGCAGTGCTCGCACAGCATCAAGGCTGTCTCTCCAACATTCCCCCCCTCACCGGCAGGCTGGGGGTGGCAAGATCTTGGGAGGGGACACAGCCAGGACAGCTGACCCAAACTGGCCAAAGGGATGTTCCACACCATAGGACGTCATGCTCAGCAGTAAAAGCTAAGAGAAAGGAGGAGGAGGGGGGCATTCATTATTACACATTTGTCTTCTGGAGCAACCGCTACACGTACTGAAGCCCTGCTTCCCGGGAAGTGGCTGGACATCGCCTGCTGATGGGAAGTAGAAAATAAATCTTTTGTTTTCCTTCACTTCCACATGTGGCCTTTGCTTTTGCTTTATCAAACTGCCTTTATCTTGACCCATGAGGGTTTTTTCCGTCTTATTTTCTTACCCCTCCCATCCTGCTGAGGAGGGGAGTGATAGAGCAGCTTGGTAGGCACCTGACATCCAGCCAAGGTCAACCCACCACAGCTTGTTATTAAAACAAGAGCTCCACAAGTTCCTCAATTGCCAGTCAAAGCAACTACTTATTTTTACAAAAACTTCCACCATCATATATGCTGACATTTTCATTCATGTCAATGTTGTCAGATCTTGTGATGTCAGTATGACATTTTAATTCTAACCTGAACAAAAATCCATGTGAGTGTTCAGAGTCAGCTACATGAGAGTCTTTGAAATGAAATTTCTGGTCATCATGCACCTGTAAACATAACTGTCTCTCAAAGATGCAAAGTCTCAAAAAAATAGTATTTAAATATATATACACACACATCTCAGGACAGTCATTTTAGAGTAAGTACAACTGTAAACTAAAAAGTAAAAACAAAAAAATGCCTTGAAACACAGGGAAATTGTGTGTTTAGAGGACATGAAGTTAAACAGAAAAGTTCCAACTAGGTTTTTGGCATTTGGTAGCATTCTATCTTCTGGAGGATCCTGCTGGAACATGAAGTCTTTGGTGAGCAATTTGCTGGTCCTTCTGTGCTTTGAAACAGTAGAAAAAGGGAAGGTGACTGCATTCAAAGGCACATCTGCTGTAATGCAGAGGAGGGAAATTCACCCCACGTTTTTGTGAGAAGGAATCTGACTGCACTAAGGGGCACATCGGGGTTTTTCAGTCTCCCACAGAGCTACAACATTGCCAGCTTTGTTGGCCTGTGGGCAACGTGGTACTGAGATACCGCGCAGTGCTGGCAGGGCAAGTGGGTGACTGCCTGCACTCAGAGTGAGCCTTAGCAATGAATTGGGTTGCCTCTTCCACCTCTCCAAGCTTCAAGTAAGGAATATACCCTGAAGTGAGAGTTTATATTGACTAAAAGCTTAAATTTAGAGCTCAGTTCAAAGCTATAGAAAAGATACAGATATTTGTAGCCATATTAGAGCGGTGAATATAAACCTACAGGAAAAAAAGATAAATACTGTTAGCTGTATTTTAGCAGTGAACAGAAAATATATCCTCTATATATTCTGTGCTACACAGGGCTTCCCAGGTGATATTTCTGTGTCAGCCAGGTCTCAGCTCTCACCGGGGGCACAAGCACACTTCTCAGTTCCTGCTTACATCTTTGGGTTTCTCACCTGCTTAGCTCCACGCTGCAAATATAACCAGCTCACACATTTTAATTACACAGGAAGCCAGTTCTCTCAGCGCCTCACCTTGCATCTGTCAGGGTGTGCTGTAAAAGGCTGATCCCCGTGCAGTGTGACAGACCCAGGGACGGGGGGAGCCCCCCAATGCCACCTGTGTGCACTCTATGTGGCCAGCGGTATATACTTTTATATATATATATATGTATGTATATGAATCGTGTGTGTGTGTGTGCGTGCGTTGGTGTCACGACCCGGGCTGGACAGGCCAGGGAGTCGTGTTGAATTCGGAACTCCCTCAGGCTAAATTAAGGTGAAACACCACCAAACAATCAGTTAAACATTTTATTCATGACAGAAGCAAACCGAACTGGGGAGGCGTGATAGTAGGCGGCGGGGTTTCTCACAACAGGAATTGGCATGAGACTACTTCTGTAACCCGTGTAACCCATGGTAACCATATACATCAATTCGGGGAAGAAGGAGAGCCCTCCTGTTGGCTCAGGGGGTTCAGAGCAGACCCCCTTGCTTCCTAGACTCCTTCTCCGAGAGGAGCCCAGGGGCAGCTGGATCCGCTCTTAGTCCCAGACTTGGTCAACGGTTTATGTCTAAAGGGATGAGGTGGAGGGATTATGGAAAAGGGAAAAAGAGAGAGAGAAGAGAAAGATTTCACTGGTCTTGGGTCCAGCATTGGTTCAGTCAGCCGAGGGGTCTGGTTCCGGTGGGCTTGCGCACCCGGGGCTTCAGTTGGTGTCCTTTTATCATCCTTGCTCCTCCTTCGGGTGGGCACTTGAACTCATTAGGCTAATTAGGTGTCATGAGCAGTTTGTGAGCCTTTGGGCTGGGGGTCGTTTGGGGAATAAGTTCCCCTCCCTGCAGATGTGGCCGTTGTTTGATCTTTGCATCAGAACAGCAGGACAGACCAGGGAGCTGCGCACCCTCCAGCACGCCCTCCCTGCCCTGTTGCTGATGGCTGTGCTGATGGGCTTTTCACCTGCGGTTCCTTGCTGTGCAGGGTTTGTTGTTAGGCAGAGTTCATCTTTAAGCAGAACTTGCCCCACCACAATGTTTGAGACATTAACTCTTTCAGTCTCTCACAGTTGGGAATACATGCTCAGCCTTGATGCTGGCTGGACCTGGGGGCGTGGAGCTGCAGCAGCCTCCCCTCTGCCAGGCTACTGGCTTCAGCAGCTCCATGTCAGTATTTCATAGTTTGCATCCTCAAAGCTTTAACAGAGGAACCACATTCCTATTTAGGGGGGGAAACTGTTATTTTATGGAGTGAACCTTTGAAGATCCACCAGCTCTCCTTTCCTGAGCAGATTTTGTTTGTATTCTTTTTCACAGAGCTGCCTCAATCTTTTCAATATGTACTGTAATACTAAGCTTAGCTGTATGAGTGAAATAAAAATGGCTACCTTTGCACTTACTTTGTAGAGAGATATATCTTCTTTTCTTTTCTCTCATATTGGGATGAAAAAAACATTTTACATCAGTATGTGAAAATAAGACATAGGCAGAATAAGATCCAAGATGTCTGAGCAACTTAATAGATAAGACTATTCATTTCTTCATTCAGTGCTTAATCTATTAGACAGTAATAATCCTGCAGTAAGGAAAAGTTATCTATGTTGGAGTTCAACAAGAACCAGATTTTCCTTAATTTTTTTTTTTTAATGAATTACACTTTTTTCTTGACTTGCAGTGAACTTTGACACAATCTTTTTATGAATCAGCATTTTCTGCAATGGGAAAAATGTTCAGCTGTTGAATTTACAGCCAGCTGCAGCCAGCATAAATGCTAATGCTCACACCTGATGTAAGTAAGTCTCAGAGCACCTAAGCAAACCAACACAACAGGCTTGCTTCCAGCTCTGCATTTGGAAGAGCGTTCGGGCTATAGGCAACATTGTGCAAAGAACTGCAAGAAGGATTTGTACAAAAGTTTGTGGACAATACCAAGATTCAAGAGAGCTTGACAATTGTAAAGAGTGTGCTAGTGCTTCAGAGAAATTGTTTAAGCATAAATTTGTTAATTACTTTCCCAACAGACAGACTCTCAGGAAAGCAGTAACCATGAAGTAGCTGATTTCAAGATGATTTTGGACCCCTTTAAACTGAGTCTCAGCCACATGGGTTCGGTTCTGGCAATAGTGCAGGTTTCTGTGCCACCATGAGAAATGCTGGGGGGGGTATTTAAAGTGACTAACATTAGGCAGCTGTCTCAGTCTGTGTCTGCAACAGCAAGCAGGTCAGCATAGCAAGAACTGGAGGGCAAAAGTGTCCATACCACCTGCAGTTTGGAGGTTTTACTTCAGATCATTTCTAGTGTGCTTCTGTAGACTGAATACCTCCTGGCAGCTGGAACACTCCTGGACCCCATCTTTTGGGATAGTCTCAACTGAAACCCCAAGCCCTCTCCTTTCTGCAAAAGCGTGGCAAGCAAGAGTGATGAGGAAATTCATTTCAAAAGCATTCTGCTGACCCAAACTACAATGCTAATGGAGACACCAGATTAGATGACCAGATTAGGGACCTGAACAGGGAAGGGAAACAAAAAGACATTATTCTGGCTCCTTGTCCCATTGGAGGACACTATAGGCTGACTCTCTTAATTTAGGAACTTAAACCATATGCTCAAAGTTGATGCTATAAGTACCCTTCCTGTGCTCTCTGAGGGACCTACTGTTCAATCAGAATGAAAATACTTCCTTTTCTCCCCCTCCCTTTTTCTTTGTCGCCTATTGACTTGCTTGTTGGCATCATATTCTGCAACTTCTAGATAATACTTGTCACACATAAATGTGCCTAAAACATAAGCAAGGTATTACCTCTCTTTACACTGTAGACACATTTAACACTTTATTATATCTGACCATGGATACCTGCATTAGCTGTCAGCTGGAAGCTTTTCTGTCTTCAGAAAAGCTCACCACATCAGGTCTGGTTCAAATATGATATCAACAAAATCCCTCTAAAGTTGCTTTTCTCTGAACGTAGTATTCTCCAAATCCCACTTCAGACAACATCCAGGATGAGCTGAACAGAGGGAAGCTTTAGACAGACGGCTCCTATTGTTGCTAATGCTGCTGCTGCTGAAATAAAGGTGGTGTAATCAGCTGATGGGGCTTTCTGCAGCACAGTTCCTTTCTAGCTGCTTGAGCTTAATTGTCTGTGTTCCCGTGGAGGTCAAAGGACCAAAAAAGCTCTCACTTCTGGTTCTGAAACACATTGTTTCTTCAGGCAGCTGAGGAGGGCATGGGAGCATCTGTATTGCAGGGGTTTGTGCAGTTCCATGTACACTCATTGCATTGTCTACAGCATAAGAAAAATAATAATTACTGCTACATTTAAATACGAAGCTTTCTGCTGACAAGCTACCTTGAGTATTTTCTGAAGATGGGACTCTGTGTACTATCCATGAGAAATGGACTACTGCAAGGAAATGAGTAAGATAAACCAGTACACACTGAAAAGCTCTGTAAGTGATATTAAGGTACCCCTGCATGCTTCACACAGCTGCATGTTTCTCCATCTCACAGTAGGCAAGCATGCTGTGGGACTATAGGACTCAGTGCAAACATGCAAAAATAATATCTACAAAAATGATCTGTAAAAGGAAGACATCGGTATATGAACAAGTAGCTAACAATGAACCAGTGAAAACAGCATCAGAATATACAGCATTAACATTAAATTCCGTATAACAATACAGTGGGTTCACCCTGCCTGGATGCCAGGTGCTGACCAAAGCCGCTCTATCACTCCCCTCCTCAGCTGGACAGGGGAGAGAAAATATAGCAAAGGGCTCGTGGGTCGAGATGAGGACAGGGAGGGATCACTCACCAATTATGGGCATGGGCAAAAGACAGGCCTAACTTGGGGAAGAAACAACATCAATTTCATTTACTACCAATCAAATCAAAACAAGGATACTGAGAAGTAAACCCAGACCTTAGAACGCCTTCCCCCCATCCCTCCCTCCCGCCCGGCTCAGCCCCACTCCCGGTTCTCTCTCCCTCCTCCCCCCGACAATGGGGGTTGGGGTCAGCTCGCCACACCTTGTCTCTGCCGCTCCTTCCTCCTCAGGGGGAGGAGGACTCCGCACTCGGGCCCTGCTCCGCCATGGGGGGTCTCCCGCGGGAGACAGTCCTCCACCAACTTCTCCAACGTCAGTCCTTCCCGTGGGCCACAGTTCTTCACGAAATGCTCCAGCGTGGGTCCCTCTCACAGGGTGCAGTCCTTCAGTCACAGGCTGCTTCAGCGTGGGCTTTCCCATGGAGTCTCGGCCATAGAATCATAGAATCATTTAGGTTGGAAAAGACCTTTAAGATCATAGAGTCCAACTGTCAACCCAACACCACCATGCACATTAAACCATGTCCTGAAGTGCCCTGTCTACACATTTTTTGAACACCTCTAGGGATGGTGACTCCACCACTTCCCTGGGCAGCCTGTTCCAATGTCTGACAACCCTCTCGGGAAAGAAATTTTTCCTAATATCCAACCTAAAACTCCCCTGCTGCAACTTGAGGCCATTTCCTCTCATCCTACCTCCAGCCACCTGACAGAAGAGACCAGCACCCACATCACTACAAGCCCCCTTTCAGGCAGTTGCAGAGAGCGATAAGGTCTCCCCTCAGCCTCCTTTTCTCCAGACCAAACAGCCCCAGCTCCCTCAGCCGCTCCTCATCAGACTTGTGCTCCAGGCCCCTCACCAGCTCGGTTGCCCTTCTCTGGACACGCTCCAGCCCCTCCATGTCTTCCCTGCAGTGAGGGGCCCAAAACTGAACACAGGACTCGAGGTGTCACCTCACCAGTGCCCAGTACAGGGGGACGATCACCTCCCTGCTTCTGCTGGCCACACTGTTCCTGATACAGGCCAGGATGCCGTTGGCCTTCTTGGCCACCTGGGCACACTGCTGGCTCATCTTCAGCCGGCTGTCAACCAGCACCCCCAGGTCTTTCTCTGCTGGGGAGGTCTTTTTCTTCAGGGGCACCCACCTGCTCTGGCATGGGCTCCTCTCTCCACGGGGCCACAGGTCCTGCCAGGAGCCTGCTCCAGCACAGGCTTCCCACCTCATTCGACAGCTAGCCCTTGCTGTGCATTAAAGACTTTTTACCAAGTATGTTCTGGCACCACATCAGAGAATTACTTGCTAAATATAATGCAGCGTATAAACAAAGTTAGCTTCAATTTTTATTGCTTCCCCCAAGGTCTGTGTTCAGTGTTTCTCCACACAATAAGAGGGAGTCATGGGACTTTACCTCTGCCCCTCTAAACACCACTTCCTCCTCTAAACATACAAATTAGGAATACATGCAGAATAAAGGAAATGCTGAGTATAAAACGAAAACTGATTTTTATGTGCTGGATAAAAGAAGACACATTCACTCTCAACACAAAATTATATATTAAATCAAAGTTATTTGAAGTAAAACTTTAAAATTTACAGATGCAAAGAACTTTTAAAAGAAACTTGTACTATGGAGTTTCTCTGTCTTTGGAATGAATTATGCATAAGCTTTTGTACAGATCTGGCAAACAGGTCTTTAGGATCATGATATGGAACAAAGCCATACATTAATATGAAAGAAAGGACTAGAACTAGGATAACTTAGAGCATTGCTGGCTAGTATGACCAAAATCACTTTTATCAACTCAACCCTTCCGAAAAACTGCAGAAGTTACATTTTGCTGAAAAAATTTGGATCACTGACGTTAATGATTTTTTTTGTAATTTGGCAGTCAGTTTGCAATAGATGAAGCTGAGTAATCAGTGGATCTTGTCTAAAATAAGAAACCATACACTTGAAATATATCTTGAACTTATGTTTTTTGAATTTGGAATAGTTAAGGAATTTCATAATCTGCACTGTTTTATAGCTTTTTGTTCAAATTTAGCTGAATACTGAGCATCAAAAAATCAGTTCCTTTTGTGCAGATGCAAAAATCCTCTGTCAAATTTGCATAACTAGGTTTATTCTTTCTCCATAGTTTCTTGGAAGCTTTTCTTCTCAGTGAAAGAAAATACCTACAAAAAGTGAGAAAAAGCTCCATATTATATAGACCAGACCTGAGTTCTCCCACATTCTTATTAAGTGGTTTTTTGCATATGCAGTTAGGAGCTGGTACATCAAGGGACTTCAGCTTTGATATTCAGATAAATACATCCTTTGTTGTTTTAAATTCAAGGTTATTTTAGTGAAATTCTGACTTTTCCTTAGGGGAAAATAAACATATTGGACATGTATGCTTCTGTGCTACTGAACTTCCTAAAACAGTTTCGTGAGTAGTCCTGCAATTTTTTTTTTTTTTTTTGGTCATCTATCTGCAGCGCTCTAAAATAGAAAACGCTAAATCTTAGCACTTCCCTATGGCTCAGGACTCTGAACGAAACTGCAACCTTTCGGTCTTGTGCATGAGTCTACTGCAACTTCTTTTCATTTAGTTACTGTAGGCAGTCTATCCTACCATGAAGGGACATGCAGGATACTGCTTGGTATATTTAAGAAGTTCTGCAGGGAATTAAAATTTCCTTCAGACTGGTAAATTGCATTATTAATGTTGGATAGGATAAAAGTAACTTGGGGGCTGATTTACAGAAATCAGGCCGCATGTGATGGTAGTCTTCCAATACGTATCGGCTCCTTCACAGGATTATCAGAGAGAAAAACAATAATCTAAATCTATATATTCAAAGAACCTCTAATGTTTCAGGTTATATTTATATAAGAGTAAACTAATAAAGGCATGCCTTTATTAGAGACAATGGGCACAAACTGAAATAGCAGAAATTCCTTTTAAATAGTAGAAAGACCCTATTACTGTAAGAGTGGTCAAACACTGGACGAGGTTGGCCCGGGAGATTGTGGAGTCTCCATCCTTGTGACTGGAGTCAAACCCTGACTGGACACAGCCCTGAGCAACCTGTTCCAGCAGACCCTGCTCTGAGCAGCGGGTGGGAGTAGGGACCTCCAGAAGTGCCTTCCAGCCCCAGCCATCCCTTCAGATTTAGACACTTTAAAGAAGTGATTCAAAAGAAACATGTAAAAATGAAATTATTTTTCTTTAATCTGCAATTAAAATAGGTAGGATGATAAAAAATACTTCACTAAAAGATAATACAAATAGTGATTACATACTTCAAAAGAGAGAATTATCCCTGCTAAAATAGAGACATTTTAAATGAAATTTAATCATATACTTTAAAAATAAGTAATAAATATACAGATAGCAGCAGGAAAATAGTAGATAAAATAATTGAATATTAATAAAAGAAATAATAGAAACTGTTGTGCTTACACACTTTTGTAGGATCAGCTATAAATCCTTTTCAGGCACCTGTAGCAAAAAAAAAGAGAAGATTTTAAGCCTTCTGTGTAAATTAAATAGACCTGAAGATATTTAAGACTAAGCATCATTGCACCTAAGCCTGCTGTAGGCTTGATTCTTATTTTGAATAACAGCCTTGTGGCTTAAATATTCTAGTGGCCTAAATGTTCATTTATTCTTAGAGGTGTACAGCAATAGGACAAGAGGTAAGATGAGCAGATTTGTCTTTCTGTCAAACTTCCATTGGAAAAAATGTCTGATTCAATGTAAGAAGAAATAAGGTGGATTAACTAAATCATTCAGGGTTTTTTGGATGGTTCAGCACTACTGATGAGAGCGAGGAGCCTTCTCCTTCAGAAGAAATTGAAACTCTTGACTTTAAATTTAAAGTACTTGAACTCACAAATTCCTCACAGCTACCAAATGGCTTTTTCTTTTGGAGGTGAGTAGTAGACTTGTCTCTCAATGTTTTTGCAGCTTCATTAATCAAGGAAGTCAGCAGAACGGTCCTGAGGTACGATCTGTTTGCATTTCCCTCAGACAGTACCTATGGGTCAGTTCTCAAGCATTCAGTTTAATTTCATCTCCTTCAGGACTTTGGTTCCATTTCTTTGAAAGTGAGAATGACAAACTAGAATTTAAAGTTTCCCTTCTTTTATTCCCCCCCGTACCCTCGCCCCCCACCCCAAACCCAGGAACTTCTGCAGTTTCTTTCCCATCTCCAAAAATCTTCAGCAATTAAGCTTCACACCAGATTTTTGAGACAGGTAAACATCTAGCAGACAACTGATGCCTGGCATCCCTGGGAGACAGCTGATCAGGCACATAAAGGTTAGCTTTCCTCTATGCGTGCCAAGCTTTATCAGATCAGATGAGACCCATGAAGCTTTGAAATTTGACTCTGTTATTCATACATGTTTGTGCTATGCAATTTAGGCATTCCTTATAGTTCTAGCTGTCAGCATCTGTCACTGCAAAAAGAGATAATATCTGACAAAACTCTTTACAGCTGCCATTTGGATAGTGCAGAAAATGGAAAGTGGGTGTTATAGCCTTCATGTGATATATTAATTAAAACACTTCTATTTAATTAAAAGGTTTGTCTGTGTATATATACTAATTTATAAAAAGCATAGAATTCCACTCTATTTTGGAATAATCTAATAGGTTAAATTAATGAACTGGATCGTTTCCACATGCAAAGTTTTGCCATATGTTTGAGTTAAAGTGAGATCCAAAGGCAGTATTCAGTTCATTAAGGATTGTATTCTCTCACTGCTTGGGAGGTATTTACTTCCTTTTCTCTCCTGGATCAGTAAAAGCATTTATACATTTTGATTCTCTTGTCACCTTGCTCGGCTAGAGAGGGGTACTTTTATCACCCACTTTCCATTGATTTCCAAGTGCTATAGTAATTGATTAATAAAATTATTTTCATTCTTCTCACCAATTTTAACAACCACCAAAAAAAAAAAAAAGAATAATAAGAAGAAATGGCTTGAATTTGTGACTTTCTTTTTCTGAAGCCCTGAAGCTCTTACTGAATTATACATTGCTTCTTACATTGCTTATCTTATACACTTAGATATGGCCTAGGTCAATACTTCAGAGCCCAAATACTCAAATTTTAAAATGCACAAGTGAGAAAGAAAAGAATTATAACAAGTCTTTTTTTTTTCTAAACTCAAGCCTGAATACTCAATATTTTGCCTTATGTTAGATCTGTCACAAATACAAATGGGTTTGTCATGAGAAAAAAATTCTTAGAACACTTTACAAAGTGACACATATACGGAAAATATACTAAAACTGCCCTGACATTGCTATTATAGCCTCTATTCATGAAGAAGGTATAAAAATGAGTCATATACATTTGTGTTTGAACACCAGTAAAAACACAAACACTAGTCACCTGAATTCTTATTTCTCATTACTGTTTATTCCATTTTTTTCTCTCATATAGAAGAAAGGCAACCATAAAAAAGAGAGAGAACTGATACTATTTGACAGGTCTCTTCACAGCCGCTGTTTTGTTAGTTTGGAAACAGAAGGTAGCTGTTGTAGCTCTACTTCAATAAAGCTCCTTACGGCTTCCAGCTGTTATCGGTACGATCAGCCTTTCTGTAGGCAAGAAGGGGCTCCCTAGGTTCCTTCTCTGGTGCAAACTGTGCTCTACAGTTAAAGCTGAACCCGCAGCAGTGCACACCTGTGTGGAGCTGACATGCTCATTTTTAAATCACATGCATTATGTGCCTCCCACAGGGAACAATATTTCCTGAAAATAATCCAATCAGACAGGGAAAGTAACTCCTATATGAATCAAATCTTCTTACGTTATCACATACTCAAGAAAGACTGAAGAGACCAAGCTGCGGCTTTCAGCATGTGGAGCTGAAGCATTTGATCACAGGATATACTCAAGGAAAGGAGCAGCTTTGACCAGCTTAATTCCAGCCTTGAGATATTATCAGCCACTGTTTGGTGTTTGTAACAATAAACTTGCAGAAACTGAGGAAAAAGAAACTGAAAGATACTGAGGGTTATTTTGGTTTGAAGCAATTTTCTTTTTTAAAGAAATTTCACAGTATTTGGTGACCTCTAGTGGACAGAGTTACATTTGCAGTTCTGCCAAACGAAAATCTGTATTCTGTACCCATTTTCAGGAAAGATTGCAATGCAACGTTATCGAACTCTGACCATTTGCCTAATTATTTCACAAACTAATCCCCAGCTCCAAAATTTGCATGCCCCCTTGTAATTGTGAACCTGCTTAAACTGAAAAGCGAGCACAAACAAATTATTCTTTATAAAAAGTCTGCAAGATAAAAAAAAAATCCTAAGACAGAATAATTAGCAAGTGTAATAAAAAAAACAGCTCAAACATATTAAAAGAATGTAAAAACTCAGGCTGCTGGCCTCCAGTTTTTCAAAAACTGACCTGTAAGGTTGCAAAAATCATGTTTGAATTTTCTAAAAGAATTTTTCTTTACTAGGATAAACTATGCCATTATGTAAGCAAGTTCACCTTAAAAATCATACCCATCAAGCATACTGTCATAGTACCATGTGTACTTTTCTCCTGTTTTAGCACTAGCTGTAGTGTAAATACTCATGTCAGCATAGCATTGGAATGAATTATACAGTTGTCTTCAAATTCTGTGATTAGAAATTACAGATCTTTCCTCATTTACTCTATATGTGGAGACTTCTTCTTCTCCTCCTTACTCTCTTCAACTCCTTTTCCTTCCTAGTCTCTCCTATTCCTTGATGGGTCTCTCTCTCTCTCCCCCCGCCCCCAGGAGTAGGAAGTACTTTTCCTTCACCTGCACTCCACTACAGACACACCCTGCAGAGCCTGGGGTGAAAGATCAGGAAATTATCTTCTCTTACTTCATTATTACACCATAACCATTATTTTATTGTTTGATTGTTCAGGGAAAAAAGAATTATTCAGTTCCCATGGCTGATATCAGAAGGTCACTTTTCTGACTGGGAGTTTCATTTATTCTTTATTATAACAGCCTGTGGTAGTTGGCAGAGAGGTTGAAAATGGTTGGATTTAAGTTTAACTAGGAGCTGTAACTCTGAGAAAAAAAGAATACCATTCACTCTTGGCAGTAAAATTATCAGTGGCAGTAAAATAATCAGTAAACCTAATTCTCTCAAATTATCACTATATTCCCTTAAGAAAGAAAAATGGGACGGAGCAGAAGAGCAGATCAAAAATGGCTGTGCATTCCTTACAGAGGTGATAATATCATTGTGGAGGCAATGGACAGCATACAGCAAGCAATAAATGGTAAGGACTTCGTAGTCAGTGAAGTCTGACTCATACTGGCTTCCTCATCATGTAATTCATTAGATTGGCACACTCCCGAGCACTTCCATCTCATTCAGCCATGGTTAGCTCCCTCTCAGATATCTCTAGTCATTTGGCTTTTTTTTGCTAAAAACAATAATAATTTTTAAAAAATCAGTCTCTGTTCCACTGCAGCATTTCCTGCCATGCCACGAAGGAGCATTCAGAACATAACCTACCCTGATAGGCAATAATCCAGGCTACCTCAACAAGGATAGGAGAGATGTTTTGATTCAGACTTCCAGTGAGCCATGCAGGGATGTCTCATTGTCTTTAATTCCTTCATTAAGACATCAGCACAATGCACAAAAGGAGTACAAATTTAAAAGGTGAACCTTGCAACACACTGAGTCACAGAACTGCTGCTGCTGCTACGTCTGGAAGTTTTCCATGGTGAAAGGAAAGAAGAGTTGTTGTAACAGCTTCCATCTGCCCTCTGGGTATATAAGCAGGTGCTTTATGCAAACCAGTTGCTTGTGTCTCTCCCATGCACTCAGTGCTTTGAACCGTTCTCACCTTAGCTTCTGCTAAGCTGTTTCAAAGTTGAGAGGTTTTTCACTTTGGATGTAATACTAATGCAAGCAGTTCCCCTGCCAACATAGCATTCTCCTGTGACACTGAACCATGCGACAATCTCTACCTTTTTTTTTTCCCACCAATAAACACACTCTGTCCTGCCTTTGAGGAAGATATCTTCATATACACTCAATTTACCCAAACATTTCTTTAGAGACTATTTCATGTTCGAGAGTCCCTAAAAACAGCATCACACAGTAAGACTAATTTACCCTTGTGACAGTCTCAGGTGGAGACAAAGCACAGCAGCATAGTATCAAATTTACTTCATTAGCAATAGTGTGAAAATATTGCTGTCTAACTAATATTCCATCTCTCCATTTAGTTATCTCTGTAGGTATATCTAGAAATGCACTCTCTGCATAGAACTGATCTCTTCCTCATCTTTTACATCTGAGATTTTCCCAAACCTGAAGCAGGAGTTTTAGTAGTCATTCCAAAGTTTCCTGTATTTTTAATTAATATGTATTATATTCATCACTGCCTAGGACTTACCTACCCTTCTGTGTAAGTAGCTCATCCTACCATTTGCTGTAAGTATCTCATTCAGTGGTCAATTTTTGACCCATATTAGCTATTATTTGTTTATTTCACCATTATTCTGTATTTCATTCCATATTCTGTAGCTTTGCCCTTCCTCCCCTTTGCCACAATGAACACTGGCTTCGCTCCTGCTGAGTCAGGCTTGCTAGTTAACCTTCTGCTCCCATATTGTGGAAGCACTAAGATCGCATGAATCACTACCAACATTTGCTCCACTCGATATGGTAAAAGCCTTCTTGAGAAAAGACACGCCCGGGGCAGCCACAAAGAAAATCACCGGGATGGCTACCAGATAACTATTCATTCCCTCTCTGGCAAGAGAGAACAAGTGCATAGCTCATCTTGCTGGGCTGGTTCATTAACGAAGACAAGGTCAATACCTACTCTTGAAAAGACTTAGAAAACAAAGCTGTGTATTTGTAATAATGCATCTAATGTATGGCCTGCTACCAGCTCTAAGGTTAGGATAGCTGGGCAAAACACATTGCAGTCTGTTTAATGTAAAGAAGAACTGACAGGCAATAATCTGTCTATCACCATTGATGTTAAACAGCTACTGGAACAAAGATATCCACTAAAAAAGTTAGGAGACACAAATGAAAGACAGACCATTATTTTCAACACAGTAATTATGCCTGGTAAATGCATGCATACTTTTTATGATAAGACACTCTTAACAGACTTTCCACAACCTACTCTACCCTTCTATGGACTGGTCAGAATTACTTTGGTGATTGTATAGAATATGATGGCTTTTAATTACTGTGACATTAGTCTGTGCTACGACTGAACACTAAGACCTTATTAATCTTAATGAAATAATGTGGAGGCACTGGGGTTTAACAGATAGACCACTGGACTAAGACTCTGAATTCAGTTCCCAGCTCTACCACTCCATCCCTCTTTGACTGGTCTTACACAATTTTCCTCACTTTTCTGTCTTTTACTTTCTCTGTTCATAAAAGAGACATTATATTTACCTTCTCTGAAATGGACCTATATCTTTTCTACAGAAGAGTGTTAGGAAAAGCTAAATGTTATTTGTTTTTAAAGTATAACTCAATAGAGATTACTGTATGACTGTAGTAGATCACACCTTCCAACTACAACAGAGCAGGCAGGCTTTCTGAAGAGCTGTGCATGCAGTAACTTCAAAGGAAGGACACAGTAGCGTATTGACAAGAGTCACTTTGTGCTCTCTGCCAAAAGGATAAAGGTATTCTGTCACGCAAACTGATTCGGATCTATCCAGGTAGAAGGTCCAGAAGTTCTACTTGCATCAAGCAGCTTGTATGAAAGTTAAAGTGAGAAGAAATTATGAGTAGTTTGAGCTTGGAAGGGGCACGAGAGTGCTGAGTGGTCTTAAGAAACGAAAAAAAACCCCAACACGCACACACACACACCAAATAAAAGAAAGAAAAAACAAGCAGTATATTGCAGTTACTATTATTTACTACATAATACCTGTAGTGTAATGGTGGTCAATGTAAAGACATTCAAGGACAGGTTTTTGAAAGGGACAAAAAAACCATAAGCAACACATCAGTCCTACAGTACTGCAACTTTACAGAGCTGCTGAACTGGAAATGAGTAAAAGTAGCTTAAGAGCAGCAATAATGCAAACCCAACACATGACAGCACTTCTGAAGACAACCCTGAGAAAAAGATTGTGCTTATGCATTCAAAACGCATTACCAGGGAATGCTTTTGGAGCGGCATGGTGCCATCAGGTCACCTTTGGCCGTGATGTCTAATCACACACATTTGGAAAGAGCCATTGCTGAATGCAGCCACTTAAATATAACATACAGATCTTTTGAACAACAGATACAGTCTGACAAGATGCAAAAATACCTTTGCACTTCCAGTGGAAGATGTCACAAAATCTAATAAAGTGTTAGACAGCACAGGCTTCTGAATTCATTAAAATAATAAATGTTCCCTGGCTAATCCAATCACAAGAAGCAAGTGCCACAGGAGACTATTCGCTACCGCAGCAGTCTGTGAAAGATGAGATTTTACTTAAAGGAAAGACAGGAGTTATTCTAATAGATTCAAGGTGTGACATCATGAGCAAATTTTATTCTGCCTAACTTCAGATGTCAACATGAGAGAAATATGCACTTTAAGGGTGCAATTCTTCTGAGCTGTTTTAAATGCATGCCTAGATGAGATGATATGAGACGAAGAGCACCCTGAAAGTGCATTTTTATTTAACAGCTATTAAAGGAGTCTTGGGTGAGTTGCTCAGACACATGGGTCTACATGGAAGACATCTGCATCCGATTAGGTAAATCCCACCCCATGAGATTGAATTTTGAGTAAAAAGGCTTTTCTAAACCAAGCCAAGAGAGTCCAGCCAAGTGCAAAAACACAATTCAAAAGAAACGTTAAACAAAACAAAAGGTACAAATGGTGTAGTGAGATATAGCAGATTCACTGTTCAACCTCCTGAAACTCTGACTAACAGCTAAATATTGGAAAAGACTGAAGGAGAGGAACTGTATGATGACAGTAAATTAGCACTCTTCAATGTGTATTTGCATATTAGGCAGGTTTTCAGAAGGATAGTTAGGTGACATGGAAACAGAAGACAAATTTTGAAAAATATAGTATAGTAATACACTCTGCTCAGACAACAGGTCAAATGCAAGTGCTGCAAAAGAACCAAAATAATTAAGCAACATGTTAACATTACTGCATTAGAAATAAGGCATCTTTCTTTTAGTGAGAAACTGCTTTTGCTTCTCTTCCAGTAACACAGCATTACCTGTATAAACAACAAAATGATGATTAATAAAATGAGACACTGCATACCTGGTAATGTTTGGCCACTGTACTGTATCTTCCTGGAGCCAGCCTAGCACACTGCTAAGCTGAATAAAGGGTTAGTGTGAAAATCGGACCAGCAGAGCAGTAACAGGCAAGACCAAGAAGCAGTTAAAATAATCCCAGAGTAAGCAGCTTCCTCTAACAACTCAAAGAAGAAAGGGAAGTATCAGGGGCTATACACAAATGAGCAAGTGTGGGTCTAACCAGCAAGCAGGTCTATGAATAGGAAAGAGCACAAGCACGAAGCTTTTTTGAGATATCTTGTATGAGGTAGCTACAGAGTCACAAGCAATAATGGAAATAAAACCAAAGACTTCATAGATAAAAGCAGATGCCTGGTGTACATGGATAAGCAAAGCTAAAGCTAGAGCTGTTAGGACACAGGTGGGGTGATAGGAGATCAGAACTGATACACATGAACCACAGCAAGGATTGATTCAGCAAGATCCCACTCAATATGAGTGTAAACACTAACAAGGCGGACTAAGTCTGTGTCTAACATTAACAATGCAAGCAGGAGAGGGCACACTGGTTACAAAAAACAGCACAGATAAAGGACTCTGCAGCAGACTAACATCTCCTACACACCTAGCAAACTCTGCCCTCCCAAAAGTAACTAATTGTTAGCAAACTGTCCTGGTTTCAGCTGGGATAGAGTTAACTGTCTTCCTAGTAGCTGGTACAGTGCTATGTTTTGAATTCAGAGCGAAGAATGTTGATAACACTGATGTTTTCAGTTGTTGCTCAGTAGTGTTTAGACTAACGTCAAGGATTTTTCAGCTTCTCATGCCCAGCCAGTGAGAAAGCTGGAGGGACACAAGAAGTTGGCACAGGACACAGCCAGGGCACCTGACCCAAACTGGCCAAAGGGGTATTCCATACCATGGGACGTCCCATCTAGTATAGGAACGGGGAAGTGGGGGGCAGGGATTCGCCGCTCGGGGACTGGCTGGGTGTCGGTTGGCGGGTGATGAGCAATTGCACTGCGCATCATTTGTACATTCCAATCCTTTCATTATTGCTGTTGTCATTTTATTAGTGTTATCATTATCATTAATAGTTTCTTCTTTTTCTGTTCTATTAAACCGTTCTTATCTCAACCCACGGGTTTTGCTTCTTTTCCCGATTTTCTCCCCCATCCCACTGGGTGGGGGGGAGTGAGTGAGTGGCTGCGTGGTGTTTAGTTGCTGGCTGGGGTTAAACCACGACACAAACAAACCTTACTAAAAAAAAATAGTTGTCAATAGGAAATAGAGAAATCATTGTCATGTTCAAAGAGTGAATTCTGGGTAGTGGAAAGAAAGTATCTGAAATACAAACCAAGTAGCCAATTCTGCATACATCAGAATAATCTATGGCACCAGTAATTTTCCTAAAGAAGAAATGGCTCATTTTTTTCTAGCATGGTAAGGTCTTGCTTTCACCCAGAATGCAGTTCATAGGGCACAGTGTAACAATGAATCCTGCAGATCAAACAGCCATGAATCTTTTGAATGGATGAACAGCAGCCTGCAAAAAGGAAGAATTTGAACTTGAGTCTCCTGGATGATCTGTTAAACCACTGAGCGTTTGGTTTAAAAAGGCCTGGTCATTATTAGTTCACATCGTTCAGGACAGAGAAATGAGAACAGGCCACAACTACTGGCTAAAAGTGTTTAAAACAATCAGAGAATTACTAATTATATTTTATTTCTGGCAGCAGTGCATTTCCTCCAGGGCTGATTGAGTTTTTAAACCTATAGCCAGTAATTACAGCCTGTTTTCATTGTCTCGCACTGAACAAGCTACGCTGCTACAAGCCTCTTCTAGGAGTCTGCAACTCCTTGTTAATGTTTCTGCAACCTCCCTTAGGGAAGTCATGACACTGCTTGAGATAATTAACATTATCTTCTCCCTTCAAGTTACAGCTCTAGGAAAAACATTTTGCTCTAACTGTCTTTTCCTTTTTGGAGTCTAGCCAAGAAAGAGAAAAAGTGATGTAGGGGAAGAAAAGGGAGGGGTGTCCATGCCACACTAACAGGCTTGGCATAGGCTCAGAATGGCAATAACTTCAGATGAGAGCATTTCTTTACAAACAGTAGGGTTTCCCACCCCCACTCATTGGATCAAATAAACAATGATATATTGGTAAAGCCACATTAACCCTCCTTTCTCCACAACTGACTCCACAATTGATGATATCACAAGATGGACAGATAGCAGAGGCAAGTGTTCAAGCTCTAAATCTCTTAACACCAGGCCACAGAGCTCACTTATGCCCATGACCTCTTATTTTAGTCTTTATAGATTCTGGCCGTGCATCTGCTGGGTACCACATGAGCTCCACACACTTGTTACTCACCTTCACCAGTTTCTTTTTTCCTGCTCCTAGCTCATTCCTTTAAATCTGCATAAAGGAAACACAAGGGCTCTCCAGTAACTGTTGTCTGAGCAATGACATTGTAAGCAGCTGCTTGTCTTCCCTCTATGAGATGCTTGCCTTGAGAAGCTGGTATGGGCCAGGCGATGGAGTCCCAGACAATGATACAGGGATGACAAGTTTCTTGACTAGCAGGGAAAATTCCCTGACACAGGGAAATTTAAGAGATTCAAACTCTTTGGTCCTTTGTATCTTGGGTACAGAACATATGAAGGTTTCCCTGGGCCTTCCCCCATGTTCTGTAGGCAGAAAGTCCTGCTTTCAGCCAGAAAAAGTTATGTCCTTTCAGCATATGAGTGACTGAATTATTTTGTCACTTACCAGCAGTTTTAGATGACTCTCCAGGCCGAAAAATTGCATGCCCCTCACACTTATCTCAGCAGGAGGCCTTATGTCTCAGTAATATTAGGCTTTCATACCTGATAATAATCCATGGTGGCAAAAATAGATACAATAAGCTCAAGTGGCAAAACCTTTCAAATGGCAATAATGTCAGGGGCGGAACTACTTAAGATGAATCCATTTGGCCTTATCATTGCAACTGCTAGAAGGCTGTGAATGGTATTTAGACACTTTATACTATGGCCAAGGGCCCACACAGCACTCAGAAGAACAGCACAAATCTGTTTAAAGTGAGATCTCTGTTTTCTTCCAGCTCCTGAGATGACCTACCCTATGGATTAGGCTACTAACCCAACAAAGCTGTTCTTCCCAGAATATGTTTACCTTCCACTTACATCAGTCCCACTGACAACAGTGCTGTGGTATCTAAGCTGGAGAAGTGCTTCAAAAATGGCAAGACATTTGGGAGTTCATACCTGAAACACCTGCAGTGCTTCTCTCTTGGGTGACCCAAACATACAGAAACTCTGGTAAATCACAGGTTTCCCAGCAGAGGGGTCAGTCTGCAGAGTTGTGCAGCTGTATACTGTGTCGGGATGCTCTCTTCTGTTCTCGTACGCTCTGTAGAAAGAAGTAGGAAAAATTCTTATTGCCAGGTTATTGGACACAGTGACCTGAGTCTGAAAATGATGCATAATTCTGAATCTGTGAAGCTCATATTTATTAAGAAGAAAGAGACAAACACAATTTATGCATCATGATAAATGATCTGCTGCTCAGTGGAGATAAATAACCAGCCACCTATTCTATGAAACACTGTGACATTTGTGTGCTTTTTTATTAAATGCATAATCAAGATGAAAAATCTGTCCCTGGTTGAAGTTGTCTCCTTCCCAGCTTTGGCATGTCCTTCCAAAGGTAAATGAGGCATTCCAGTTACAGCTCCCTCAGGTGTTGTATCATAATTTGTGGGTTACATGCAGAAAGCTTTATAATGGGTTTAGAATAAAATAGCTATGCAGAATTGAAAATATATTTTCCTTTCGTTTCAGTGCAGTTTTTTCAGAAACTGCATTTAGTTAGAATATTCCTATCCAACTCTGATAGCCATGGTACCAGCAGTCCAAAATGTATTTTTAGAAATCAGACTAGTGCAATTATCAGAAATTGCTTCCCAGAAGAAACTGAATGCACAAATGTACTGCAAGAGAGATTTCAGAAAATGCAAATGCTAAAAACATTTGAAATACATTTGCAAGCCTTGAGATGTTTCCTCTATACATGCTTTTATGGAGTGACACGCACAGGAACAGGCAGCCTTTGAAGGTCGGGGTTAGAAAGTGGAACCTTTCTTTTTATTGGTGAACATTTGCTCACTGAAACAATGTCTTTGACTCATTGGTTTTTCATCAGTGTGAATAAGTAATTTACAATTTGATCTCATCTGAATGAGCCACATATCTTCCATGAAGTAAAAGCCTTCTGAAATAAACCATTTCAGGAACTTTCACATTATTAGCATAGACTGAAGTACACCAATTGTCTGGTAGTATATCTGTAATTTGCCAAAAAGGTGGTTCTGCAATTTCTGAAGGTTATTCATTTGAACAGTATTTACAGGACACTGATCAAAACTACTCTTCAATACATAGATGGTAGGCTGTACATATATTCCTAGCAAATAAGTGCTAGTCTGCTTGTAAGCAAGTGCTATTACTGCTCAAGCCTTGAAGTTAATTAAAAGACTAAATGCCACCTGCACCATTTGGAATTATTCAAATTACCATTTGACTATTTTATCCAAATATTATAGTATTCTTACCAAACCACTTCATTAAACCAATTAAACATCTTCAGGTGGTCTGCTCTTCTACTTTTCATTCCTCCTTGTACTCAGCTTTACATTTATTGCTACCTTTTTGTTTCCTTCTTATTTAGATAATCCTGTTAATTTTCTTTCTTCCCCTCTAACTTAAGTTCTGTAAACATTTACTGTTTTCTGTCATTTCTTAGATTTTTTTTTTCTTCTGGATAGGCTTTCATAATCCCAAATGTGAGTTCTTCTGCAATTTGTTGTGACATTTTATGAACCTTATTCAATACCTGTTATTATACTTAAGTTGCTTTTCTTAATACTTTTTTTTTCTTGCCTTCACATAATAGTATGCATCTTTCTAGTATCAAATCAAGTCTGCCCTCTGAAGACTTTTTGCAACACTCAGACACTCCTCCTCTAACACTTGTCTAACTCCTCCTGTTTACGGCAGACTCGCTATTCTGCACACGTGGTGGTTTTATTCTGTCTTTTCCATAGTGCTCATAAATGATATTCATGCCCTGTCTGACTTTGAACATACTTTCTCAGAGTCAGATTTTAAAAAGCTACATGTATCACTTCCTTGTGAATCTTCAGCTTTACCAAACATATTTCTTCTTCTCAAGGTACTTTGGGATTAATTAAGAAACATGCTTTTTTGACTGATTTTCAGATACCGAAGACTCAAAAGTCCTACTAAAGCCACTAGAAGCTGTGGGATTCAGCATCTCTGTCAGTCCCTGAAAAAAGTTTTTGGCAACATCTCATTTCATCACTTATAAGGTCTGGTACTTTGTCACAAGTAATGGCTGCTTAAAAGCCATTTTAGACCATCGATCCATCACTTTTCACATAGCAATTTCCCACTTGTTTTCCATTTACTACTTTCCGCTTCTTCAGCCACCCAGTTTATCTTCATCCCTCATTCCACCTGCAGGTCTGGCCTCTGGACACCACAGGAGAGGCACCTCTGCCAAGACTGAGAGAACCCATTATCAAACCTTTAATCCTGATTCCCTCTTCCCCTTTCCTTTCCTGGCTGTCACGGTTGACACTTACGCTCCCTGCAAGACAAACTGCTCTACCGCATTAATAGAAAAATATTCTGAGGTGACACTAGCTTATGAGCCCCTCTTGGGGCTCTTACCATGGAGACCACAGGGAGTGTCTTTCTCTTGAGCTAGGGAAAAGAATATATGTTTGCAATATAACTGAATTTTTGATATCGTAGGTTATGCCACACTTTACTGTGTTAACCTCTGCAACTTCACAAACCACTCCTTAGCAATCAGTAACTGCTGAACAACGCGGCACTTACAAGGCCTTCACGTGTCTTTTCAATTCACCACGTTTTTAATTAAGTAATTTTTTGAGGATTTTTAAAAGCTTTATCTCTGCTTCAGCTGGATCCACCTTCCTTTTTTAAATCCTCCCTGCAAAGCCAAAGTGTTTGTTATTACACGGACACGTAACCTTTCAGACTCATTTCTATCCTGCTTGGTTTTCTTTTTATGTGGGAAAATATTTTCATATACTCTCCAGAAGATGCTTAGAAAAAGACAGAAAGACTCTCAGTGTTACACCGCGGGGATCCAACCCAGAAGCAGCCCGTAAAGCCCAGCTACGCAACATGCTACTGCTCGGGGCCGTCCTCCTCCGGCTCTGTTTTAAGGGATGGAAACGGACCCACACTTCCCCATTTCTAAAATCCACAGGCGGGGTAACAGAGCAGAGGAACGCACGGAAGGGAAGGCGTCTGCCTCGCAGGAAGAAGCCCGCTCCGACGCCGTGCTTTGCGCCAGGCCCAGGCCCCGGCCCAGGCCCAGGTCCAGGCCCCGGCGCAGGCCCAGGTCCAGGCACAGGCCCAGGCCCGGGCCCGGGCCTAGGCCCCGGCGCAGGCCCAGGTCCAGGCCCGGGCCCAGGCGCAGGCCCAGGCCAGGCCGAGGCGCGGGGCCCGCTCCCAGCAGAGGGTGCTGCTGCTCCTGCCGAGCCGGCGGCCGGCCCGGCCCGGCCCGCGGCCCTGGAGCCGTGCCGGCCTTCGCTGCCGGAACGGGCTGGAGAGAGACCATTGCTCGAGGCAGAGAAACGGTGCGGTCGTGATGGAGGGACGTCTTTTAAAACAGCGACAAACGCCTTGCATATTCGATAGAAGGCGAAAGCCAGCCGGAGTACGGGAAGGAGAGAGGCCTGAGCACCTTCACGGTCCACGTTTCTGCAGGTGTGATCCCAGCGATTCAGAGCGGGCACTAAAATAAAGTATTTGTGAATATATGGTGAGCTTAAAGCTCAAAATAGAGTTTTCTAGACAAGCATGAATTTTACCGAAATGAGACAGGTTAAGGAGCTTGCTGCAAATAGTTCACGCTAATGTAATAACACAAATCGGGGGGCGTTGCAGGTTTTCTTAACGAGAAGATCTCTAACTGCAGGTCACTGTTCTCTTCCCTCATGTGAAGCCATAGAGAAATTGAGATACAAAGGTGGAAAACGTCTTCTACCAATCCCTCAGCAAGCTGTTGTTAGAGGCAGGCAGACACCGAATCCTCCTAAATCCAATACCGAGAAGGTTGACAAAGTACTTCTGCGCAAATCTCAGAGGCTTTTAAGTGCGATAGCTTGGGCAAACAATATTGCTAGTCAGGCTTGGGGTTTTGCAGCTGTGTGCTCCCTCACTTCATAACAAGAGCACAAAAATTGTCTATCACACTGTGTCATACCAGAAGTCCATCTAGCCCAGTATCATTTTTCCACCAATCAATAGTAGCAGATGCCAAAACACTAAAAATTTTAAAGCACAGAAAGCACAGGGGACTCTTTCTCTCACTTTGTCTACCATTTCTCGGCAGCCAGCTGTTCAGGGAATTTCTGAGCCAGGGGCTGTGACTGGACTATTATATTAAACAGCCACTGACTGATCTATTCTCAGCAAAATTTTCTAACTCCTTTTAAGCCACTTAAGCTTTTGAACTCCACAACATCCTGTGGCAGTGAGTTCCAACAGTTAATTATGTGTCAAAAGAAAAATTACTTCCTTTGTTTGTGTTGAATCTGCTGCCTGATATGTTAATGTTGTATTGTAGTACTAATTCCTTCTCTAGGTACCAGAACAGTAAGCACCTTTCCTGTAATCAATTGGGAGAAAGATGTCACAACTATTTTGCTTGCTTACACAACTTCTGACTCACAAATAGTTTTGCCACATTTGTTGACACTGAATATCAAACAGCAGATTCAAACCCATTTTCATTTTACTCAGACCACATTATACATCATGTTGACCTGAATCATCAGGTTCTAAGTAACCACTTATAGCATAAAAATACAGAGATGATCAGCTTATTCTTGAGTGGGGGCAGTTGCTTTTCTCTTTTTTCCTTGCTGTGAAATATCCAGCATTAACTACTGAGAGAAAGAGCTTAGCAGAGTAGAGAGCTTTTCTTCTGTTTCTCCGAGCCCATTCCTATATTCCTGTGGGGTTTTTTTATTTGAAACTCAAGACATTAAAAGTATGACTTGTCATGGACAAAACATATAATTGCCAGCATGAAGGATGCTATAGTTTTAATTAGCCATCGCATGCAGCGTCTTTCACTTACATGCTGGTATCAAAACAAAAGCAGTAACTGTCTAAAAAAGCAGCAACATGAAAAGATCGGTGGCTTTCAGACACTCTTCATTAATTTTTCAGAATTTCTCTACCATTATACAATTTTTATGTTATGCCATGTAGTTCAGAGAACTTTCCCAGTCCCAGCCCTTTATGGTATTGTTCCTTTCAATGCATACCATCATACCACCCACCCAAAACTCCTCTCTCACTTTTCCTACTTCTGTAATTGCAGACAAAGCACTATTGTACTTTGTTTCCAAAATAAAGAAGTTGTCTAGAATTGCATCAAACTCTTGGCTGATCAAACAATAAAACCATACATTAACATCAGCTGATATTTCTTTGTAACAATTGTGCAGCACAGGTGAATCAAGGGCTAATATATTACAGATTACTTCAATAATTAACTCCCTTGAGACACTCATTTTCATCTGGGGACAGTAACAATGGTTCTCCAAAAGGAAGAAAAAAGTCAATTTTTTCCTTTACAAATTCCCTGATGATGCAGGACAAACTTGCAATTAGTCCATATGAGAAATAAACATGATTTTAAGGAACAGGTTATATCTCTTTGTGCTACATTGATTTAAAGACCAAAAGGCAAGCCAAAATTTCCAGGCTCTTTGACTTAAGAAAAATAGCGTATTGATTTGTTTAGCCTGTAGCAGGGTTTGGTGGGACAGAAACATTGCAGGATTTAATTTGAAAAGGCTTTAGTTCCTAATTATGTGGGATGGATTATGGGGAAAATATGCAAATGTAAAGTCCTTGTTGTGAAACTCTAGGCAATTCAGTTGGTGGGAGTTCTCCTTACAAAACAAGAGGTTATGTTCAGAGTTGTGAAACTTGGGTGGGGCTATAAATGAAATGTTCAGCCAGATGATACATTGGTAGTCAGTGGCTTAAATTATTCCAAGGAAGTGAGTCCATGCCAACTGAAGGAGGAAAGTAAGTCTTGGCTTCTTACAAATGGGGTATGCTGGCTGGTAAGTACCCTAGTGCAAGGAATGGAAAAGACCTAATGGGCTCATAGGGTTCATCTTTGCTTTCCATTACCTTTACAGACTGTTGCTCAGTGTTCTCCAGCTCAGCAGGCTCTATCGCAGCTACATGGGAGCAGGGCCCTTGCTACTGTATTCAACAGCCAGTGCAATGCCATTTCCCCATTCCTGTGTGATGAGTTCCTGAAGATTAGAAAATGCTGTAGCAAAAACCTCTCCACAGCCAGCAGCTGAACATTCCCCAGAAAAATACATGATGATGATTTTCATCAGACCCAAGGTCTTCTTCTGGATTCTCTTCTTCCTCTTTCTGGCCATCTGATAGATGCTTGGCCTTTTAAACCACTCAAACCTCACACATCAAAACTGATACTCTTTCAGCATGTGCTGTCAGCCCAGTTTTGGAGCTGGCAACTCACTGCTTCACTTATTGCTCAGCCACAGGCACAGAGAGCCAACATGCATGGCCTGAATCCTCACTGATCACACGACTGGATTTGGTTTATCTCTGCCAAGATGAAGAGAAGTTCTTAAATTGCTGTAAATCGAGTCTTGGTCCTATAGGATGAAGGAGGGGACAACAGTTCTCGCCATCCACCTAATGGATACCTCCGGCAGAGTCAGGCCATTCTGCTGGTTCACCACCATCCTCTTCCCACCTGCCATTGCTTTTTCCTTCTTCCCATCCAAACCTCTGTTCTGCTCATCTGCCATTTTTCTTTCTCTCTGTGCAGTACTGAGCTCGACTGTGCTGCAAACCTGACAGCTTTCTTGCATGAACAGCTGAACTCTGGCGAGCTGAGAGAGGGAACTGGGGGGGCAGGTGCAGCTGAGACTTGTGCTCTTCTAGTGGATGTGGGGAGCGGGACAGGTCTCGGGTTATGTCATATGGGCTTTCTGTGCAACACACGATTCCCCCAATGCCTACCTGAGTAGAGGTTCTCAGGAGAAGGACTTCAGAGTCAACTGTGCCTGTGAGTGTTGTTTGCAACTCTATCATTTTGCTACAAATATTGCATTTAGTTTATTTAGAAAGAAAAAAAAAAAGTTGGACTTTGACTGACTGAAATGATTATTCACAGATTTGGGACTGCTTCAGCAGAAGTAGGGGGGAATTGTGAGAAGCTGAAACATTTCACTTGTAGTTTCTGGGTTTTATTTTTGTTATTTCCGTTCTTTTTAAACAACTATTTTAAAGGAATTCATAGCAAAATAAAATTTGGGCTAACATTTATTTTTAATATTTATTTTTAATATTTATTTTATTTTGGTTTGCTCTTTGAAGCAAGACTGTTCCCTTGTTCATTTGACTTCTTATAGTTGTAAAAGGTGGTAGGCTTTTCAAAAACATGTTTCTTAGCACCATGTCAACACTCTGTCACCAGTATTCTCATTAACTCTGTAGTAGAACTGGCTGAATAATATTAATCAAATGATGCATGAGAAAATTTTTTTCTAAAAAACCCAAACTTTATGAATTTTTTTCCTTCAGTTTCACTCAGCCAGAAATAGAAATGGGGAAACTTTATGAGTACATCTGCAAAATATTCCTATAGTGTTCAATTAAATATTTTGGTTTTGCTTTTGGACAAACTGCACTAGGATATTTTGTTAAAAAAATCTTCTGAGACTATAAACCCATTTTTTGTTTAAAAAAAAAAAAACTGGTTGAGTTTTGCCTAAATCTGCCAAAGCCCTCCTAAGTGAGTTTTTATTTTGTTTTATTAATCTTTCTTGCCATTATATTTCTATAAAGCACTTTTTGCATCTGATGCGTTTGGAGAATGTCACTTCTATTCACTGTACAAATTCACTTTCAAAACAATCCTATTGGCAGCAGAGAGTAAAATGCTATCATTGGTAGAGGAGCACTGTATCATATTACAAATGTTCACTCCTATTAAACTTTTTCCTGTTGAGAACTAGAAACACTCACAAATTGTCAGGAAAGATACAGAAACATATGAGATGCCTAGCAGAACTAACAAGCTAAGGCTGCTTCATAACCAGCTGCAAAAGCATGTGGAAAGCCAATCCAATCTCCCTGCTTTGCGTGAGCTTGTGAGAGCGTTTCATTCAAATTACCGGTAAGTCTTTACTTTCATACAAGGTGGCCCAATCAAGTTTCTAGCAATTCTCATGGGAGTCAAAAGACAAAAATGTAACATCTAATTGTGCTGGTTTGGACTGGGATAGTGTTCATTTTCTTCAGAGCAGCTAGTATGGGGCTGTGTTTTGGATTTGTGACCAAAACAGCATTGATAACACGGGGAGGTTTTCGTTGCTGCTGAGCAGTGCTCACACAGAGCCAAGGGCTTTTCTGCTTCTCCCCCCACCCCACCAGCGAGCAGGCTGGGGGGGCACAAGCAGTTCAGAGGGGACACAGCCGGGACAGCTGGCCCCAACTGACCCAAGGGATATCCCAGACCATAGGACGTCATGATCAGCAGATAAAGCTGAAGGAAGAAGAAGGAAGGGGGGACGTTCGGAGTGATGGCGTTTGTCTTCCCAAGTCACCGTTAGGCGTGCTGGAGCCCTGCTTTCCTGGAGATGGCTGAACACCTGCCTGCCCATGGGAAGTGGGGAATGAATTCCTTGTTTTGCTTTGCTTGTACATGCAGCTTTTGCTTTCCCTATTAAACTGTCTTTATCTCAACCCATGAGTTTTCTCACTTTTACCCTTCTGATTCTCTCCCCCATCCCACTGGTGGGAAGTAAGCGAGCGGCTGCATGGGGCTGAGCTGCCGGCTGGGGTTAAACCACGACACTAATGAAAACTCTGAGCTGGAAATGGCTATAAGATAACATGACCTCAAAATCAAAAGAAAGGGAAAAGGAAGAAGGGGAAAAGGAGAAGGAAAAAGGGGAAAGAAAAAAACAGGGGAAAAAGGAAAGAGGAAAAAGGGAAAAAGGAAATGTGGAAAGGGAAAAGAAAAAAGGGAAAAAGGAAAAAAGAAAAGGGAACAGGAAGCCGTTATGGAACAGAAGACAAACAGAAGATAGAATATCTGTTTCTCCATCCTTTTTCAGAATCAATCCCATATGGACAGATTGGTGTTCAGTGAAGTCTACGTCTACATTTTTAAGGGTTTACCAAGGTAAGGTCTAATGGTTTGTTTCCAAGAGCAGAGAGGCCAATATAGTGGCTTACAACCAATGAGAGCACAGAAAGGGTAAAAGAGAGCGGTGGTGGTACAGTATAAGTGAAAAAAAAGTTGAAGCAGCTTGGGTGTTGCAGAGACTGGAGAGAGGACACTAGCTTTAGAGGAAGGGGGCACTCTCCCCAGAACCGGGGACTTTGCTCAGGTAGGGATAGGAAGGAAAGGTCGCTGGCAGCAATTTGGAGAAACTGCCTACATGTGGGCAGGGGGATGTGGCATAAGTAAGGGGTCTCTGCGTGGAAAAGTAAAGAGGATGGGAAGCAGTTCTGGGGTTGGAGGGCTTGATGTGGAGTAGAAGCAGCCCATATTAATACTCATAGAGATACACACATACCTTTAAGTGGAACCCCCCATTTTGGGTTTGGAGGTGCACACAAGGCCACTTTTCCCCTGATTACCCTTGGTAGCAAGGATACTTTTGTGTGCTCAAATGAAGAGCCCAGTGCTCTCACACACAGTGTCCCAGGCGTCATTACCTTTTAGCCCACACATCCTAATAGGGCAGTCCCTACAAACATGCTTCATAAAAGGAAAGAAATGGGAGAGTTGAAGACCACAGGGGATTATACATAAGGCATAAAGGAAACAAACACCAACAGAAAATTAAAGGAAGTTGGATTTGGTTTTTTATTTTAAAAAAGACTAAGAAATGTGAATGGTTAAAGGAAACTTGGACAAGAGAGAGGGGAGAAGAAGCAGCAGAAATCTGTGGGAGATTAAAGGAAGGACATGTGTTTGGGAGGATGTTTATATTTCAGTCATCACAAGGAGGGAGTGGACATACAGGCTGGAAACCACTTTTTCTCCTCACTTTTCTTACCCAACTAGTCAGCCTATAGCCCTTACGGGTACTCCTTTTTATAGGAGCAAAGTAACTCCTCATACTTTTCGGTCCTCATACTCCAACACACAGCTAACCTCACCATCGATGACATTGGGGATCTCGGGAATCTCTTCCTCTCTAGCATATGTGCCTCTTCTCTGCAGTGTAAAGTTGGAGAAAATAGAGGTGGAAAAAAGAACACGTGGAAAAATAGGGAAAATAATGCTGTCAGACACAGGATTTAGGGGAGGAATCATTTTACATTCTGAACAAATTTTAGTTAATTGACCACTTGATGGAATAACGAGAACTAATTCCTATTCATTATTCTTCCCATTTAATGTGGAAAAAAAAAGCTAAATTTATACCACTGTACTTTTACTGGAGTAAGAAAATCATGGTGTGATGAAACTTTCCAGTTCCTTATAGATTAATAAAAATGCAAACAAACAGCTGAAACAGCATAGGGAAAGAATAAATGTGAGGGTATTTGTGTAAGACATGTAAGCTTAAAGTTCAGTTATTTGCCATGCTATTATCTTAGACTAGAATCTCCTCTCAGGCACTCTGATCTGCATTTCCACATGCATCCTCTGAGACACAAGGTAATCCTTCAGATATGGAGTCCAAAACTCAAAGACAATTTGGATGGGTGAATGAGCAGGTATTTTTCCAGGTGTATTTTGGCTTACTGCACGTTGGGCCGCAGCCTAATCTGCTTGGGGAGGAAATGGGGAAGATATTTTGCTCAGCTGGGCTTCTGAGATCTAATAGCTGAAAGTTGAAATCGTCTCCACCTCACCCAGTAAACGCACACCTCCTTTAAAAGTGCAGCAATGCATATTTAGCCCCACTATGTAACACCTGACAAATTGATTTTCTTTCTGAAACACAATGGTAAGCAAAATACATAGCAGAAGAAAAATGGTAATACAGATGATTCAAAAGAAATCATTTTTTAGGATGCGAATGATTTTATTAGACCTTGGGTTGCTGTTGTTGGTTTTCCCCTGCCTTCTGCCTTGTTATTAATAGAAGTTTAAAAATTAAAAGCAGAACTCAGATGTGAGAAGTTGGGAAACAAAACTAAAATGACTTTGCTTTAACTCTATTGCCTTAAGCAGAGAACAGAGAAACAAAAAAATTCCCCTACTCATCCCGTCTGTAACTCGAGGCAGGCTCGGGCTAGAAGCAGCACCATCTTTAGGCAGCGGCAGACACACTAACTGGCAGAAACACAAAACAGCCATGTCTCCTTGGCTAGCTTTACTTGCACTGGGATACTGGAAAGTGATGCTGGCTGCTGTGTTGCTATGAGAACCCGAGGTTGTGACTCCTGCCGGGAGCACTGCCCCTGGAGAAGCACTCCTTCTCCCTTTGCCATGGCCAGAGTCCACCAGTCTGGCTCCCCAGAGCTTTCTGTGTAGCTTCCATCCAGCTTGGCTCTCGCCCACAGTCGTCCTCACCCGACTCACATCTGGGGTGACACCGTTCTCACAGCGGAGAATTCCTCATCAGCTTCGGTATTTCCCTTTGCCGGAGAGCAGGAGCAGGGGCAGAGACACAGTGAGCACAAGAGAAACCCTGACCTGTTTGCTGCACAGAAATGCTTGCTAGAAACAGAGGCAAAGATGTATCAGCTTCACAATGACTTTTTCCTCTTCTCTACAAAATAGAGCGAGGAAAATTACTGAATGTTTCCTTTCTTGGTTTGTTTTGGTGTTTTTTCCCCGGAAAAACCATCCTAGGATCCGTACATGTTGTACCTGACACGCAGTTATGAAATGTGGGATTTGCCACTTTGGCAACAGTGTAATGGGGTTGATGTAGGCTCTGGTACAGAGTATGAAGAAAATGCTGTCGCCTGAATCTACTCCAGCCACTCGCAGCACCGTAACTGATGTTCCTGGCATGACATAGTTGCTACAAATAATTATAAAAGCACCTTTAATATGTGGCAGCATTGGTCATCTTAAACTTTCATTTCTAAATAGTCTTTTTAGCTGTGACTCTATGTAAGACAAATACAAAAAACGTGAAGGAAAGTATAGAACTCACTATAGACTTGGACAGAAATACAATGAAGTGATGAAATAAAGTTCTTATCTTTTAGATAGTCATCTTGGGTGTTTCTCACAATTATTGAGAAATAAGTAGGATTAAATGTAGTTAAATAAGGGTTACACAAAAGCACAGACAGAACTGAGATTAAATTGATAATGCTTTTAAACACATTGAGCATTTTTTTCTCTCTCTCAGCTTGTTATGAGGCAATGATCCTATCTTTTTTTTTACATAGTTGTTGCTATTTGCAGTGACTTTTCTTTGGTCTAATTTCCAACTACTATCAAATCACATGGCAGCTGCAGAAACATGTTTTCTTCAGCAAAATGTCAATGAGGTTTGGCCAGTTTCTTTACAACAGAGAATTTACAGCTGAAATTTGTATACTTTAGATTTCTAGATTGAGAACTGCAATTTCTTCTATGGAACTACATTTGGACTGTTGGACTACATTTTATCTCCAAGTGATACCTAAAAGTGGTGCAAAATTTAACAGCTTGCCTTGTCATATTTTATTATGAGCATTTTATTCTATTATTTCTGTCATGGCCTTTGGCTTTGCCTCTGGCTTTCTGCAAAACAAGTGGATTTTAGGGATTTGTTTTGTCTTCTACAATACTGAACTTCCTAAGAGTAAGACTCACCTGAAACCATCCTGCCAGTTATGATCACAAAGATGTTTCAGTTAGACACCCTAATCTTTTGTAGGGCTTTTCGGCTTTTGCAGAGGTTTTCTTTCATCAGCCATCTCATCCGCATAATTGACTGAAGTCTTAGCCGAGAAACTCCAAGGACTGCTGCAAAACCAGCTAGGTTTCCGTTAGCAGGGATGGATCATGATATAGATCTTGAATGCTTGTGGTTATCAGTGGTTTCTGTGGAATGACATTTGTATTTCACGGCTGTTTATTTAAGGATTGCCAAAGAAGAATCTAGAGCGGAGTTAAGATGTTTCTTTGAGTAGATGGAACCTAAGTAAGTATATACAAAAGAAAGAAAGATATGTTCAGAGAAGTGAGGTTAGATTATAAGCTCTGGCACTCAAAAGCTAGAGAATGGAAAGTAATGTATCCTCTGCAAATCTTGGACTACACTGCAGTTTCTACTTCCCTGGCCATTTATGCTTTTTTCTCCCTCTAGTAAATGTCTGTCTTTTTCAGTGCGCAGACTGAACTGTTTTACTTCTTGTGCTCCTGCTCCTTCTTCTCCTCTACCTTCCAAGTAGACGAGCCAGGATCCGCTTACCTGCCAAAATCAGGTGAGCCAACATGTGATATCTGATGCCACTGCTGATCTGTTCTCTTTCCCCATCTTGTTTATTATTCATTGTCCAAAATGTGGACCACGCCCTGTATAATGCACGTGACTCAAGGCCTTCCCTAGATACAAAATTATTATTTTCCTCCTGGGCTTTCCTGTAGCCTGCTGTAGTCGCCAAGTGATGCACAAACACCAATTAAGTTATTTTCACAACACACCAGTGAGACAGCAAGGTATTATTATACCCAATTTAGATGTGGAGCACTAAGGTATGAGAAACTGTGGTTCCACGTGTAAGCTATCAGCATCTTTAACTACACAAGCTTGGACCATTCTTGGAACAGGTCTGACCTATTAACTAAATGAGGTAGGGTTACTGTAAAAAAATAGTATGCGATCATGTAATTAAAGACTAAGTCACACCACAAGTGCCCGATAGGGTCAAAAGAACGTTACTCAATCAACTGTAATTCTGACATTTCCTAATCTTTCAAGCTTAATTTCTTGTCCTTAATTATGTTATTTTAATACAGCTAATATTTGCAAATTGTAGGATTAACCCCCCACAAAATCAGAAAAAAGAAAATTTCATTAGATCTCATTATCCTGATTTTCACGCAAGTCATCAGAAGGGTGTGAGCCTGCAGCCTCATGGTGTGGTCCTATAATACCTAGGCTGCCACAGGCTGTGCTTCTGTGGAGGTCTAGACCCACGTGCTGCTAGCTAAAAGACAATCTGAGAGCAAAACACTGCAGTTTCATTTCTGGATTATCAGTGAAGGATCAATAAGCACCCACAGTAGATAGGTGATATGAAACCACAACCTAAAGTAGCAGCAGTATTTTTTTTTTTTTTTTGGCTGAGCATTAGTTCCAGAGATACTGTTTTATCAGCAGGTTTCCTGGGATTTTTTATAACATCAGAGACTCAGATAGGGTCAGTTTTATTCCCAGCTTTGAAGAGAAAGGTATTGATTTTCTCAGTCTCCCAAATATGACCCTTGATGTTGCACTTGCCCCTTGGGCTCTGTTGATCATATACATTTTGAGCTGCTTCTAATAACTTCTTTAATAAAATACGGCAGAGTGCTTTCTCTATTTGTAATTTATTAAACTGAAAAGCAGAATTCTCAGGTAATGCATACAGGAAGGAGAGTTAAGGTGGTTAGATTTGGATTTAATCTTCTGGCAGTTTCACTGAGAAACAATTCATAAAGCCTTTTAATTTGAAGACTTGGCCAGGTTCTTCTGCTGGAGTGGCTCGCCAGGTTTTCAAAGGATTAAGTGTCCTATTTCAAAAGTTGCAGGATGTCTTGAAGCAATGCTCTCTTGTGGAGAGGTATAAAGGGGGAAATACTAAAACCCAAAATGAAAGTTTGGAGCTCCTATATGTGTGGGATCAACACACAGAAATTGAGTTATTTTAAAACATTTCTCCTCCTGCTTTGCTTATGTTTATAGTTAAGTTTTGTGAAAACAGTACTATATTGCCTGCAGACTCCTAAAAGAAAAAACCATATCCTTCACATTGCCAGATCTACTAGGCAATCACTGTATACAGAGTAGTGTACTCCAGAATCTGGCCTAAAAATAGGAGAATTGCAAGATTTCACTGTGTAAGAGATAAAGGCATCAGAGTCAGGAGACCGAAGAAATACGGTGAAAAATACACTAGAAATGAAATATAAATGTAGTTATATGCTACATAGTCTCCCATCCAGCTCATGATTCCCCTAACCTCAGTTTGCTCCCACTCCAATGATGATTTTCCTTGACTTTTTCCCCTCCCCAGGTACTTACCCTGCATATTTTTGTTACCCATTTCCAAGTACTCACTTCTGTTAGCTGGGCAGTCACTCACCTGCCTATGTTTCTTCAGCTCACTGGATTCCAGTCACAATCTCACTCCCTGAACATCTTACTCCGTTTCAGTTTCACCTAGCAAGTTCCCATTTTTCCTCTTCTTACTGATAGAGCTCTTCCTTTCCTACTGCCACTTCCATCCAGCTTTCAAATTTTTTACCCGGGCTTGATCATTTTCTTGAGTAACCAGCCCCAGTCTTCAACTCAATGCCTACTCCTTTCCTAACCTATCTATTCCTGGGGACTTCTTTCATAGCCTTTCCTTGGATTCTTATCACCAGCTCCATTGTGCCCAACCTCCTCACCCACATCTTTCCTCACCCACACCTTCCCTCATTCCACTTCAACACACTCAACCGCAGACAAAAGAGGGTCTGGTTCCCATTGCATCTTCATTCAGATTACACTGATTTTTCCTACACAGATCCTGCATCTACTTCAGAACTCAGGGGAAACAGATAAAACCCCTTCCTTCATTTCAAGTATCCAGGTCAGGATAGCTACTGAAGAAAACGTATAGCTGCAGGAAGGTGGGTCTGAGCCCACGCGTTCACCACATATGGAACATTCAAGGAATTCCACAGGAAAACAGAAGAGGTCTCCACTCCACAAACCACTTTTCTTTCTCAGGTTTTGAACATGGCCAAATGTCTGCAAATTCTAACCTGGGTTTCAGAAGACACGTCCTTGGCAACATTGTATACCCAGTTCTCACATTGAGCTCATTCTTCAAGCACAAGGAAGAAAGGTCAACAGCATTTACAGCTATAATAAAAATGCATTATACATAAGGCTTTTCAAGCGCTATTATTATTTATAGACAGACTGGGGACCATATTTTGTTCCTTAGCTTTTGTCTCAATAATGGCCAAATTTTTGTGGCTTCAATTTAAAAAGTAATCCCATTCCAGGATCAACCCAGCTTCAGAAATATGCACCCAAATGATTCATATTTGGCAAATTTAGAAGAAAAAGAAAACACAGAAAAATGGAACAGCAAGGCAAGCCCAACAATTGCTAGGCTTGCCTTTAATAAAACAGTTTATTAATCTTAATTAGTCTTCTGGTAGAAACAGAGACTGTTTGCTTAAATGAGCAATTTATAGGATTAACCTATTACAGGGAAAACTAGTTCATTTAGGAAACAGAACATTTGAGAAAAGAAGTCCTTTTTATGTGTTGAATTATGGAAGGCTTTTCTCCACACTGGGACAAATTGCACATTTCTCAAGAACTCAGTACCTGTTGTACATTTGGCAAAGCACACACATTACCCACTGCTCTCTTTTCTTAGGACTCAGCATTATATTCCCTGAAGAGAAGTCTACTGGGAATACTTTTGAATGAAATTCTACAGACAAAGAAGTATCTGCTCTTGAGTAAGCAAAATGAAGTGCCCGTCAGCAGTCTGTTGAAAAACGAGTTCAAAAAGTTAGTGTCGCATGATCTGCAGTATTATTGTAGCACATATGCTACTAGTAGTGCTTAACACAATTGGAATTAATTGCTGTATCTTTTTTTGTTCTTTATTACCAGACAGTACCAGGCTAATGAAGCAATGATATAGGGCTAGTATAAAATTAATTGCAACAAATATCTACCTGAATATAAAAACTATATATTTGTTCTGTGTACTGAAATATATTTCATTTGTTTATAGATTCATAGTAGTCTTTTATTAAAAAAATCAATCACAAAAGAAATAGTAAGTATATAAGAAAAAAAATGTTTCTGATTATTTGCTAATTTATTCCTCAAGGAAGGTATTTTATTCCTTGTCACTTCTCTTGTTATCTTTAACAACTTCTGTGATTTAATTGTGGTTTTGGTTTATCATTCAGAGAGCTGGCATGAGTCCAGTCTTCCAATATGCAAGAATTTATTTGCATTTTTATTTTGTCAAGAGACAATAAAAGTAATGAGTTCTATCTAAATTAGAAGCTTTGTTTTATCTTTTAGTTTGAAACCTGTAATCCACTCATTCCTCTTGGCAGCCAGGCACAAAGATGAATCAGGAGGCTCCAACAATATCTAGATAAGTCATATACATAGCTTGTGCACATCAGCTTTGTGACTCAGTGTATCAGTCTAGCCTGCGATTTGTGCCACGCTGGTAATACATCCTGTTGATCCATTGGCTGCATTATGCAAGGCTGACCTTGAAAAGGGAACTGGGTGGTCTCTAAACATACCGGGGTATAGGAAAAAATTAAGAACATTTATTACTATTCTTTAGGGGGGGGCGGTTCTATGCAGAAAAGGATGTTTTCTTAGGGCTCTTTCATGTTCAGTTTTCTCCTACTGATATGACTGAAAAAATCCAGGAAAATCTGCCAGCAGCTGGAGCTGTAGGTTTGTGCAATAGCTTACACATTAAAAGCCCTAGAAATACCTGTTGTCATTCATTTTATTCTGAAATAACTCTGAGAACTACAGTCTTACATGTTTAGGAAACAAATTGAGTAAACTAGAAGTAGCACTGAATCTTAAAAGGATTACTTTAAAAAGGTAAACTCAGAAGGATTTTCCCCTTGAATTTGCTTTGTTTGCAGACAGTGACTGTAAGTCTCCTCCATAGCAATATTTGTCCTATGAGCATAGATAAACCCTCAAGGGTTTATCAGGTCTGCTCCCTCTCTAGTGCTGATGCTGACGTATGTACACTCTGGAGATAAAAGGGAAACACATCTGATGGCACACCAGAGGCAACATCTGATTGTGTCAAATTCCTCTTCCCAAAGAATGACCACCTCTTTCCAGTTCTGAGAAACCACCTCTCGCATAAGCACTATATGGGTTTGGTCTTTTCATGGTACTGTGCATACCTTTAAAACGGTCAGTGCTCTCAAACCCTGCTGAAGTCAGTGGGACTCAAGTGCACGTTGCTTCTAAGAGTGATCAAAGCCTGGCCAAAGGGAGGCCCAAACTGATGGTCAGAGTCATTATTAAGACTCAGACATGAATAATATCTATGAAAGCTAGAGGTGCAGCCAAAACAGTTTCAGACACACAATGTGAGTATTTTCCTTCATGTACAGTCTGCCAGTTCTCAGTTATTCAAGGCTGTCCTCAGTTAGGCTCTAGCTCAGCAAAACAATTGAGGCAAGTGCTTAAATTTAGGTGTGTGAATATTCACGCTCAAATCACACTGAAATGTGTACTATTACTGTCCCTTATTATTAGGATTTATTCTCTCCTCTATGCTTTCTTAGCTAAATTCTCCTTCCCCTCCCCTGAGACCCACAGAACAAGCTTTGAAAGGCCTTGGGAGCTTTCCCAGGCTGAGAATCCTCAGAAATATTTATCTGCATTTCTAGCTTTGTCCCTCCTGTAAAAACATTTTTACAAATAAAATCTTACTCACCTGATTCTTGGAGGAAAAAAAGGGTCAGTAAAGTGGCAAGATACAGTTTCCCACTTTTTTCTTTTCTTTCTCCTTGTTTTTTTAAATCAATTCTTTTTGTACAGCTATTCTAATCTATTTTTACCAGAATCTCCTACTGTTTTTTTTTAACATATACTGCTAGGTTTCAGCTACAGGCTTCTCAATGCCATTAGGCTATTTAATACTATTTTGATTTTAATGTGTCAGTGTAAATCAATAGAAAACTGGATATTTGACCCATTAGTGCTTCTTAATTGTTACCTTAAGTCTTTTATTTACCATATTTACAGATTGGGTTTTTTAATGGCAAAACAAATCTTTGCTTTGTCTCTAGGAGGATTCTGCAGCTTGTCAATTAATTTACAAGTTTCAAAGTTTGACTTCAAGCCCTTGGGGTACTCTGATCCCACACTGAACAGAGCAGAGCTTTCCAAAATAAGCTTGCTAACGTCAGAACCTCTTGTTGCTAAGAGAAGAAGTGAGTGTAGCCTGGTAAAAGCACGTTGTTTCAACAAATCCATTTGAACTGGCAGCCAACCTGTCTAAAGACAATGGAAGTAGTTTTAAGCAATACATACCAGATTGTTACATCAGCCTGTTTTACTGGACCAAGAAAAAAGCACAAGGGTATTGAGGAAAATAGAAGGGGAAAAAAACCCCATATCCTCTACTTACAGAGTTTGCAGAATGTAAATGTGTTCTATCAGTCAGAAAACTAATGGAGGTGAGAATGACCTACCCCAGGCTAATAATGTACAGTACATGCAAGTTCTCAAAAGAATTTCCAATTAAGCTTCTTTTTATTACTGCACTAACCAAAGGCTCCACTGCTGCATGGTACATTACTTTTAAGAATTGAACATTACTTTAGATCAGAGGTAGGTATTCCCATCCCCAGTAGGAGGAATGCTACGCAATATTGACTCTCCCCTAGGAACAGCACGTAAGTTCATAAAGCAATCCATACCTCACAATATGTACAATTCACAACCAGCTACTGACCACCTGGATGGATCTCTGCACCATGGTCCTTTATTTCTCTTCAATTTCTAGCCCGTTAAAAATGAAACACCCTACAGTCTTGCATTTTGACCTTCTTGAAGACACATGCAAACACACACACACATTCCTGAGAAGCTGCGAATAGAGTAAAATATAAGAGGATCCTCAGCTTTCACAGATTATAAAATGACACACGATACTGGTTGCATGAATGGGAATTAAAAACTTGTCACTTTTTGGAAGGTTAACAAGCTCTACAAATAATGGTAGCTATCACGTATTTAACTAACAGTAGTGGAATACAACTTGTGTGGGTCATGGGAGAAAGCAGAACTGTGGTTCCACAGAGTGAAAACATCCAGTGAATTTCAGCGTGAGATATCTACTTTAACAGGCAAACCACTACATATCTATGGTTGATTCATTTATCATCTGTTTTGTAGAAATCACTTACATGTCAGTGGGACTGGTTTGATTTTTATTTGCAAAATTATTGTATCTTAAAAATACTGAAAGTTCAAAAGCACAAGAAGACTGGCTCTCGTGGTTTGCATCTCCTATCTTTGCATCTTTTTTGTTATTGTTATTGCATTTTAATTCCCTTTAAATCACTGCAGGATGAAATGTCAAGTTTTAATGACCAATTTTCATAGCCTTTGTGGATACACGTGCATTAATCCCAAAATCATTCTGTTTTAAATCCCTAAAGTAAGAAGAAAAGTGCTCAAAAGAGATAAAGAATGTTCCTGATTCTGGAGAATAGGTCTTGATTCAAAATCTTGTATTTTAGAGTTCTTTTTACTGGCTTAGGAGAGTTGTGAGTCAAGTCACTGACTAATGCCCTTACCTTATGGAGCGCATACAACTGGCACTGACTTCAGGGAAATTCTCTGAGTTCAGGGTAGCTCTGCCTTGCTTATATATGTGATTGTGCTAATTGTTATGAAACTGTTATGAAAAGTCTTTTACGTAACATAAAAAAGAAACATTATTGCTGTAATCAGTCAGCCAATACTGGAATGAAAAATCGGTTCTGCATGACCCTGAACTAATTGCCTTGGGAGTCAGTAGAAAGACTTGGGATTTCATGGTGGTCTTCCCATTGATTGCAGTAGACGTTCGAGTAGAACTTTCTGCTCTCTGGGCCACATTTGTGTTCCTGCTTACTATGTGGTTCGGCTGATTTTAACATTGGGCACCAAACTCTGCCTTGGTTTTCTCAGAGTTATTGTTAAGCTAGTTAATTAGCATTACCTCTGTGAGGTCCTGTGGTGGAAGACTCCACGTTAGCATAATGGACTGTTACTGCTATTATCTTGTACAAGCAATTGGAAAATAATTGTCCCTTAAATACGAGTTTACCTCAGCCATGATCTTTTGAGATCACTTGCAGCATATATCTGAATCGAACTCTAACCATATATAGATTTCATAGTCAAAATTTTCGCAGAGTTTTATTTCAAATTCTTACATACCAGACCTTGAAGGTGAAATGTACACTTACTCAATCACAAGGCAAAGATTTAATGTCCTTCTAATTAGAAACATGACCAGTTCTGCTAATTTACCTAAAGGAGGAAAGGCTGTGCAATGGAGTGAGCATTAATCTGGGCCTCAGGAGACTGCCACTCAGCTTCTTGCTTTTCCAGGTACTTCCTCTGTGACTTTGTATGAATCGCATATACCCAGATTCTGAAAGGTATTTCATTATCTGCCATTAAAATCTCATTCAATCTCAGTCAGCTGCCTAAATCACAGAACTAAAAATAACCCTATCAAAATAACCAGGGATTTATGATATCTCAGAATATTCCCTACTCCACTTAAAAAGACCATCTATATCCATGGCATTACTTACAGACGTTTGCTTGGTATTACCACCTCTTTGATCTGCTTTTATACATAGTTCATTAAGGAAATTCCTTGATATCTCTCAAAAAGCTATTCTAGTACTTACCTATCCTTAAACGGATTTCTGTGTATCAGAACTGAAATCATTCCATGCTCCATTTCTTCACTTAGAAAATGGGGTGACTTTTATTATTTAACTGAACTGTTGCAAGACTAAAAATACTTCTGAGAAAATCTGAGAAAGTTATATTAATCAAGTTTAGGTGCTTAAATCAATGTACTCCACATTTGAACAGCTTGCTTGTGTAACTAATCAAAACTAAGCACTGCAATCTGGCAAATTTACAAACAGTCCACACAAAATAACTATCTGAAACATTCAAACATATCCAGGCTACACAGGTTTTTGAGTAAATCAAATTCTGCTGACAGCAACAAATACTTTTTTGTAAAATATAATACATTATATTCCTCCATAGATATTTTAAGAAAAAAAAGGACTAAGTAATTGCTTTATTTCATTGTGTTATCTTCACCAAGTCCTGTTATAGGAGCTGGATGTAAAAATACTATATGCAAAGAATACACCCCAAAGGAAATGCACTCTGCCTACTCATCAAAGCACAGTGATAGCATTCTTTTCAAAACTGATCTCTGTAAAAGTATGACAGATGCTGACAAACATGAATTTCAAAAGAAGACATAATGCCATGTTTCCACATTTTTGGAACTTTATAGTTCAGAATTCATATCTTCAATAAAAAGTTCATTTTTCTGACTCAGAATATGATTTTTAAATGTCAATTTTATTTCCATGAAAAATAAAAAAAAAGCTATCAAAATTGGAATTCAGGATTTTCAGACAATCAAAATGAAGTATTTGATTTGTCAGTCACAATTTTCTGTTTGATTACTGGATCGTGAACGTGTTTGGAACTTTCTTTTTTTGTCTCAGTGGAAACATTTTAGACTTGAATACTCAAGTATAGGAGACAATTTCCTATTTAGCTTTCCTAATAATAGATAAAATTAATGCTTTTTTCCCCAGGAAATATCAGGTTGGATTTGTTTGGCAGCTGGCATTCAAATGACAGTTTAAGCTTAAACAGCTTATTGCACAAATTTTGGAAAAATAATCTCTTTATCTTTGTCAACATTCCCTTTCTGACAACAGATTTTAAAATCTGACACTCTTTCCCACGTGTGAATTACCAAGAAAGGTTTTTCCTCTGTATCTTGTCAGAATTTTATAATACAGTAGGGATTGCTGGTTTCTAAGATCTGGAACTGAACACGTACTCTGGACTCAATTTGTTTAGCTGTGGCTAACTCAGGTAAAACAGAGAAAAATCAAGTCCCTTTTATCATTGTAGGTTAGAAGACATTGAGTTTGCACTATACCTTCCTTCCCAATCACCTCTATAAGTACCATCTGTGCTCTTCATTTATGTTCACCTGCTTTCTAATTAGCACCTTGCAAAGCTGCACACCTGCAGCAGCTCTCTTCTCACCTCACTGCGCATTACCCATTAGGTCTCCACAGCACACCCTATGCAGAAATAATTTTGTCACTACATCATTGTATCTCCTCCCCTTCTGGGGAATACAGGCAAAAATCAACTGCTTAAAATTATGTTATTCTTGGGGAACAATAGCTATTCCTTTTCTTTTGCATCTTTACATGTTTTCACATAAGGTGAAAATCTCGCGTGTCCAATGTCAGTATTGCAACTGCCTCTGTTAAGACCAGGGTAAGGGGTCAAAAACCAAAAAAAAAAAAAACCAAACAAACAAACAAAAAACCCCAGAAACACAGAGTTTTCTCTTTGGATCTCATTAACAAGTATGCCAAACCACAGCCAAATGTTTTGAAATGTTCTCACTGTTGAAACATATACTTTTGCATTAGGTGCATTTCTTGTAAAGTCACACCAACCCTATTCTGTTGGGCTGGTTGCTCTTGATGAGGGGTTATTTTATTTTTCTGTGTTGCATCACATTTTCTGTAAATCACATGCACATACAAACACACGCTGCACTCACCCACAAGCCCAGCTGCTCATGAATAACTTAATTGTGAAGTAATTCAGCAAACCCTTAATACCATGTGGACAAAAAGCATCACTTCAGGGGAGTCCGATGCTTGGTCAGATTTTGAACTGTAGTAAGGAACATTGTTTTCTTATGTATTCTCATGCCATAGAAGAACTGTGTCCCTCTGAGCTCTGTCGTATGATCAGTACACCCTGTCATAGCCTGTATTTTCCTCCGATTCCCAGACAGGTGTGCATGTGCGTGTTTGTGAGTGTATGTATGCAAGGACTGCCTAGAGTGATACTCTGCCCTAATAGTATTTAAATCACCATTGTACAATTGTGATTCTTAGTGATAAATTGCATGTATAATGGAATTTTTTTTAATTGTTACAGTGGCTTTATTTTTCCTCTCACCTATTTGGTATAAGTCTTATTTAAGTAAAAAAAAAAAAGGAATATTCTGTGATTTTCTTAATCCCATAGTGCCTGTAAGTCTGTTCATATCTGATCACTTACGCCTCTTTGAAGCAGGTGGGATAGGATGCTTAACGCTACCCAAGCAGAACAAGCATGAATCACTGTCATTTTGTGGTCATGCTGCAGAGTTGTGAATAACTTCACCAAAGCCAGTAAGCGCTGCTGAGACAGTCATATGCTCTCTTAAAATCAGAGTATTGCAGTCTTCATAAAATGTAACATTACAAAACACAATAATGGAAAATTATGGCTGGGAAGAAGCTGTGATCCACGTTACTGAAATTGGCATATTTGCAAAAAACAAGGACTAACTTATATGTGGAATGACATTTTCTACCTGAGCCATGTCCTCTGCTTAGCAGGGTCAGTCTGTGCCTTCAGTGTGGTAGATCACTGCTCTGTCAGCCAAGGACTGGTCTGAAAGCTCTCTGCTGTTTACTAGTGTTTTTAAGAAAAGACTATTCAACTGATCCTCATTGAAGAGAACAGTCATAATCCATTGATTTTAATAGCAAAACAGAATTAGGACTAAGAATATATGCAAGCAATTTAAGAGCAAAGACATTTCAAGGAAATTGCAGAAAGTATTTGAGATCAGAACTTTCAGCAATGAAAAATACTTTAAAAAAATTAAAAAGATATTAAGGGATGGAAATACGCAATACAATTTAACTGCCATATGCTTATATGCAAAAACCACAGACATTTGAAATGTAGAGATGATGTTGCATGTTTGCAACTCAACAATAACCAAATACTAGCTTCACAGTGTGCCTCCTCTAATGACGCTCCAATGGATTAGCATTAAAGGATTTCTGCCAATGAAGTACAGTTAATGTAAAGCTTGTTAGTCATAAAACACAAATATGACTAAGAATTTAATGTAAAATTTTTTTTTAAATATTGAATGAAAATAAATGTAGACTGGACAATCTCATGAATTTGGAATTTACTGGTTGGAAAACCATTTCTTTGCCACACCTTCAGAAGGGGAAAACCCCATGCCATTTCCTGTCCTAATCCCTGTTCCAACTTGCACAGCATATTTAGTTCTGATGATTGCACTACTTAGCAGATACATTCATGCCCAGGAAACCCAGCCAAGTGTTGAGATTATATCTTTATTTAAATTTTAAGATAAAAATAGTGCCACATGCATATTTTTGGGTAGTACTTCTCCCTACCTGATGGTATTAAAATCTAGATATCAATCTCTGTAACAATGATTCAGTGAAACAAGCCATAACTCTAAAATCCTGTTGAGAAAACACACATTATACTGTCACAGAATCACAGAATGGTTGAGGTTGGAAGGGACATCTTGTGGTCATCTGGTCCAACCCCTCTGCTTAGGCAGGGCCACCAACAGTCTGTTGCCCAGGACGATGTCCAGACAACTTTCAAATATCTCCAAGGATGGAGACTCCACAACCTCTCTGGGAAGTCTGTGCCAGTGCTCAGTCACCCTCACAGTAAAAAAGTGTTTCCTGATGTTCAGAGGGAACTTCCCATGTTTCAGTTTGTGCCCATTGCCTCTTGCCCTGTCGCTGGGCACCACTGAAAAGAGTCTGGTTCTGTCTTCTTTATAACCTCCCTTCAGATATTTATACACATTGACGAGATCCCCCAAAAGTCCCAGTTCAACTTCATGTATCACAAAGATTAGCTCAAACCTGTTTCAGTGTTGGGCCAATGTTTAAATGGCTGCACTAGGCAGCAGACAACTATTGTAATACCTAAAACATGGACATCTGTCCTTAGCAAGGTGAGTCCCGATACCATTAAACATGCAGGAGTTTTGGTTTGTTTTGGGTTTTTTTTAACATTACAAATCATCCTGAGAGCCCTTCTGTTTGCTTTCTGAATTAGTCACCAGAAAAGCTGACTACCAGTTCAGACATGGGCCTGTCCCTCTGTGTGTCTTCACTTTAGGGAAGGGACAAAGTAGCCTGAATATGTCTGTAGCCACCCATATAGTTAGGACTTCAAACATAGTTTTGACACAATATGTAGAAAAAGCCAAGCATCTCTGATGGGGCACTTCAGCGTTTATGCACACTGACAAGGAAACTGCCTGAAGCTGCCTGGTAGGACACATTTAGCCCATCCCCTGTGGGGAATTCAAACCAGAGTCATCTCTTGGTCTTTGCCCCCAACTAGCAGGGGTCATGCTTTGTAAACAGAAGGAAGACGTCCTTTAGTCATGCATGTCACCATCCAGCTTTTCTAATACCCCAGTGGTTAACGTATTCAGATGAGGCGTGAGATTCTTGTCTTTTATCAGTGATGTCTTCTTCTAGGAAGGTCTCTGGCTACCCAAATATAGGATTGACTAGGAGGGAACACACTTCACCTCTGTGTTGTAGCTGGACCACTATATAGCCAAGAGATAAGAGTAGTTACTTTTCTTCACAAATATTTCTTCCAGATCACTCTGTTCATAATAAAAATTATATTACATTTTAAGTACCCTGATCATGTATAAATGAGTAAATCTACTAGTCAATCTGCCTCTATTCTTTGTCATTTCTTCACCAAATGCATTCTGAAATGCCTCTCTGCAGTCAGAGAAAAATTGCTTATCATATGTCAAATAAGAGTCCTATAGAAAATATAGTTTATAAAAAATCTCATACACACATAAATACTGACATGAATGTGCTTATTTTGCAGTAACAATGCAATTAAGTCCTGTCATTTTTGTATACAGCCTTGGGAATCACAGCATCAGTTATCATTAATCAGAGGAAAGAATACAATAAATACTAATCTGTATAAAGAAAAATAATCTGTTCTTTTCTGACCACTACCAAAATAAGACACAGTGGGAACACAAGTCATTTATATTTATGAGACTTACATGTTTATATATCCAGACAGTTTAGCATTTTAACTAGACTTTGACTGATTAAACATAATGCCCCAGTGACAAGCCAAGACCTGTACTCTGAAATTCACACATGGCATTGATAGAAAATATTTTAGTAACACAACTGGGAGACTAACTCTTAATAAACTATTTCTCCAAAGAACTCTGCTGCTTATGAAATACATGCCACATTCTCAAAATACGTTTTTTTCTCAAAAGTTTTATTACCTTCTATCACTCCAGTTGGTGGGGGTAAAGGGGGTACGGGTTAGATCTTGCTAATTCTTGGAGCTGACTATGGAAACTTCAGTGGGAGCAGTCACTGTTCAATCTGTGTTACTTTTAGCCACGCAGTATGGTTTATGTATTGTGAATGGAAGAGTTCATAGCCCCTTTTTGCTTGAATTCTTATACCATCAGGTATGAAAAAGATTCCTTGAACATCACTGCAAACAATTTTACCATTTATGGCAACCACAACTGACTACACAGATGTTCACATACACAAATAATAGTTTTCTGTCAAATACCCAGGAAACAGTTCTGCAGTACGGTAACACTTGCATCTATTAAGCAAACTCATAACTTAAAACTTTTCTCAAGTTTTCTTGGCTATCTTTGAAAAATTTGTGGAAGAAAATACATCCAGCATCTGTGTTTTGTATCAAAATATTGATAATTCTGATTTTTGAATGAGCTTTTTGAATTACAAACATTTTTACAGACATTTTTCCTAGTTGCTTCAGTGTCAGTATGGTTCCAGTTGGTCTCAAAATGTACTACTATATCCAGACTTCCTTTATAAAAGAAATATGGTATTGGCTGTACTAACTTAAGCCAGTGTTTTAGAGCTTCCCCTTGAAGTGTTGTATGGATGTGCTTCATACTTCATCTCTGCAGAGTCATGAACAGAGAAGGGAAAATGAGCATGTAAAAATCCGTGGATTATCGATATATTCCTACAAACTTTTTGCTGGACAGTAGCAGAGCTGACCGCTGCTTTTAGCAAAAATTGGGTATGGTTCTCCCGTGTTTCAGCAATACAAACTGGTATACTTGCATCCCCTCCGTATGAATGTAGTTTTAAACCAGTTAACTTGGCCAAAGTAAAAAGGCATTTTACCTTCATGAACCCAGAATCACACAGTGAAAAATAATCCACAAAAGACTGTATGTGGCACTCCAATGTGTAAATAACTCATGTCTTAATCTCCTCAAAGACTGCTGATGGACAAATATGTTATCCAAATATGAGGGTTTCTGCTCTTTTACAGTTTATCAGGCTGTCCCATTAATTTTTCAAGCTCTTCCAGTAACAAATGCTTAAATTATTTGGATAAGAGGAAAGGAGCAAACAAAACAAAACAATGTTTATATCTTCCTTAAAGTATTTCCTCATCTATGGAACTGTTGTAGCTAGCTGCTTATTCAAGTAGAACACATTTTATCTCTCCCTGTTTAAATTTACGATGTTAATAGTTGTTTCATCAGCTAAATATATAATTGCATACTGTACACAGCTACCCAAAGTTTGGGGCTTTTTTTTTAAGGAAAATGAGATATACCTTCACCAGTACTGTAACAGTGGAGATTCATTTTCCCTACAGACCAGCCTGTTGAGGAGGTATAAGCTGCATTGTGTCTACAGAAGTGCAAAGGATTTGCATATTTCAAATCTGTGAAGCTTCATGGATGAGCAAACAAAAATAATCACTGCTGCACATATTTGTGTCAGATAGCAGTATGGATGTATATTTCTGCTGCTGAAATCTTCATTTTTTTAATGTGCTCAATTATTAGAGCATGCACAAGGCAAATCACTTGAATTAATATCCAGTAAGTCAAAATAAAGGTACTATAATTGCGACAGTTCTTTCCTCTTAGAGGTTTTTTTTGTGGGCTTTTATAGCTCCTGAAATACAGCTCCAGTCATAAACAGGCCATATCAACTATTTTAAAGCATCTCTTATGAAAATTAATTTACATATTTTCACAAGAACAGCTAAACAGATTTAGAAGGGTTAATTTTTAGGAGTAGATTAGTTGAAAAGTACTTTGAAATATGAAGGCCACCATTTTGCTTCCATTAAAAACAAAGAAACACAGAGGGTTCCACTGGAGCAGCACAGAGGCTGAAATGAGCTTTTTGACTCCAAAGCAAACAAATAAACAAACAGAAAACCCAAACAATCATTTGCATGTCTCTGTTCAGAAATGCCTCACAGCTACATATATTCCTATGGGACCTTCTTAGAATATGTGGAAGGGAATAATTAATCAATGTTTCATTTAGGTGTTTGTTTTAGACTTTATAAATAAACCAATCTGTTTGTTTATTTATTCCCTTGTGTACTGTGCCTTACAGCAAAACCTGATAACATGTATTAGAAATTAAGTATATATGTTTCTATTAACACTAAACACATTTTGTAGCAGTTATTAAATCAATTAAGATTTAGTAGATAACTGTCTCAGAAAATTTTGTGGGATGGATTAAGAACCCTATACTAAGGAATGCAATTCCATATTAAATTATGTGGAACATTAACATAAGGAACAGAGAGCCAGCAGAACAGAATGCAGTTTTTCAGAACAGGAATAAAAATGTAAGAGCAAAATTTTTTGGTGTTTAGAAGAAACAATAGGATCACTGTGCAGAGACCATTTTTCATTAAAATGTTAGGCATGTTTATACCTGCTGTACATGTATTAGAGGTGCTCTTTTGTGTAAAGTAGATAAAATCCTATTGATTGCGGATTTTTAAAAAAATCTGTCATGCATATAAGGCACAGATTATGGGTCCATAATAATATGCATTGCCATGAAAATGTTGTAACAGCTGTGAGAAGTTGTGCTGTCTGTTGTGCCAATGAAATGAAGAATAAAACCTATTTCAAAGCACAGAAGACTGGAAAATAGAGCAGGCTCTGGCATGCACTATGCATCATACTGTATACTTGGATTGGTCAAATGGATTTTTGCTGTTACTTCATACAAATTTCACTGAATGAAGATTTCTGAAGTAGTGAAAAGAAGAAATATTAGTCAAGTAGAGGTAGATTCACAAGAATATTCAATATTCATTTCCTACAAAATTACTAAAACGTGCATATGCCCATTCACAGCACCAGGAAAGGTGCTGCGCTTTTATTGTGTCTTTTCCTCTGAGAAATTTCTTCAGATTAAGATGGAAAGTTATAGTCCTGCTTTGGCACTGACAACCTCATTTAACACAGCGATCACAGATTATTGTTTCTTGGTCCCTTGGCAAGGGTCAAGTTTATAAATTCTCTCTGTATTTGTGCAATTCAAACTCATTAAACTGATACTGCTAGCTGTTGCCAGAAGGCTACTACAAGGTTAGGGATGGGTAATCAGACTGTCCAATTCATTTTCACTACTTGTGAGGAGGTGATTCCCTCCTGAACAGCTCCAAATACAATTTTTTTTCTTTGTTTTTATCTTTAGAGGTCAGAATATCTCAATTCAGTCACAAGGATTGCAGAACTGAAAATTGTCTGGTATCAGATTTTGCTGTATTTCATAATAAAGAGTAATAGTATGAAATATTTATCTTAAATACTTTCAGAGGAAGATAAAGTAAGAATGCAGGAATGATGGCACCAAATAATCAGTATAACTCTATCACTGTAACTGAAATATCCAATTTGGATGCAACCGCCCTCTAATGAATGCAACAATACGTATACTTTTAGCTTAAATTTCAAGCAACGTGGACATTCATCCCTAAGTATTAGACTGAGACCATCCTTTTTTTATGCAACATCCAAAATAATGCAACATCATTTATGCACCATCGGCCAATACCTGTCCGTGGAGGTTGAGCCTGGTGATGAAGGACAGTGAGCCCAACAACTGCTTTCTTTCAACTGTCACACAGAATGAATTGTCTCTGTCTTAAACTTCCCCTTTTATTTTATTAAAGAGGTTGGTTTTTTAAGCCGCAATGCTGCTTTTCAATGCCTGCAATATAAAAAATTTAAGCAGCGTTTTTATTCAGTAGCTAGAAACTTTGACATATAATTACTTTTTTCCCACCCAGTGTACGCATACCTAGGTCACTACAAGTGGTAACTTGCGGAAATATCATTTGTCTAGCACTACTTATTTAAGAAAATCAAGGAAATGAATTAGTAGAATCAGTTTCCTTCCCTGACCATTTAACTTGTCACAGCAAGCACAAGGAAAAGGGGTTTATCCCCACTCCGGCTGGGTTACCAGCCCAGCGCCACACGCTGCCACCACAGCCGTCCCCAGGCCCCCGAACGTGCCAGATGCCCACCGGGAACGACACGTCATGTCCACCCGCGACCCGGCGCGTCCTAACAAAATCACGTTGCCAGAATTGCTCCTGGCGAGCGATGGGGCCGGCGGGCGAGGGCCGAGCCTGGCCGGGGGGCAAGGTGGAGGCTGCTGGGGCGAGGGAGGCCGGCGTGAGAGGTGGCCGCGGTCGGTCACAGGCCGCACCGCGAGGGAGGCCGGGCAGCGAGGGAAGCCGGGGCGGCCGGCGAGGGAGCCCGGGCCCGGCCGGGGGCACAGGGCAGCCCCGCAGGGAGGTGACCGGGCCAGCGGAGGCCCGGGGAGCTCAGGAGCAGGGTGGGAGACGCCAGCCCCACAGGGAGGCAGCGAAGGCGGGTCCTGCGTGGGGGAGACGGAGGCGAGGGCCGGGGGCGAGCGGGAGGGAGAAGACTTCTGCTTTAAACCTTGTATTTGCAGTACAACAGAATTAGGGTTTGCCTCCTTAAGGAATATTGCTCTGCGCGTTTATTTCTTTCGAGACAGTATTATATTGCACATGCAGGCAGAAAATTGAAGTAACGGCCTAGCTTCGTCACTGCCTTTTCTACTTTTGTGCTTTATTTTTGTCTCTTATTCTCTGTCAACAAATTTTTATTCCAAAATTGTTTTGCACAACATGGAGCGCTGCATCCAGTTTATTCCGTGCCAAAAGCAATTTAGAGAAGTAGTATAAATCAAACGTCATCTCGTAAGAGGTGACATAATACTGAAGCAGTCCTCTTCTACCCAAGGACTTCACGTTAGCACATGAACATCAGTTCTTCCCTTTGAATATCTTGTTCTGTGACGGCCAAGTCAGCAGGCTAATATTTGTCATCCAAAAAGCCAGTCATGCCTCTGCCGTAACTCTGGCACCTTTCACAGAAACAGAACTAGAAGAAAGGGATAAATTACCAGCTTGGTGTAAGGCCGTATACAAAAGCTATTGAATAGCTTGGGATGATTCCTGTTACACACATGAGTTTTGGGTCAAACCCCGTTTAAGGATGGTCCTATGGCACTCCCGTTACAGAGCTCAGGAGTGATAGCAACATTGCCTAATTGCTGAATTTTGTAAGTGGAACACAGTTAAATCCCCAACTATAAGTTCTTTGAAATAGTCTTTTGAACTGCATGGCCAAAATGTCCCTGTCTGACCGAACACAGGCAGCACCATCCTTAAAGATGTAAGAATAGTTGGAAAGAATGGTCAGCAAAAATAGCACGGGATTATTTGTTAGCACAGACTGCTAGTTGGACAGCAGTGAGGAGCAAATACAGTAGTAGCCAAAAAAAAAAAAAAGAGAAAAAGTGATCACAAATGGTTCATAAAAATTAGCAAGCAAATACTGTATTCATTACAAAAATCCAGATGTATATGCCATTGAAAAGAGAAAATGTAAAAAGTCTGATCATTAGTTTACTGATTTTGCCAAGTTGAACATTTAAGAAATACACGTACATACATACATAGAAGCATAAATGCATGTAGGAAGAAAGGGAACTCCGAAGGTCCCAAATCAGTGAACTTCCAAGGCAGGTGAGGTTGCTCTGCCTTCGTCCAGCACAGATTAGAAGAGCTCCATGGGTAGAGACTCCAAAGCCTCTCTGGGCAGCTGGTCCAGCCTCACATTGTTAGCCACTCTGAATCCACAGTCATTTATTTGTTATTCATCTGTTATCAAAGTATAACACCCTCATGGCAAAGTCACACTTGTCATTGGTATTCACTTTATTCTGCTTTGTGTATTTACATAGAGAGTACCTAACTCCCTGTCATACAAACTGAAGAAACTAATAGATACTATAAAGGAAAATCTTTCTTTCTGCAGTTAAGAGTGGAAGGATTTGGCCACATGAGGCTGGACTGATATTTTCCCAGTGGTATTGACACATGAGTGCAAACTCATAATCAGCTCTTTTTATTAGCACTAGATAATATCACATTCATTGCAAGACTGGTCCCCAATCTCACAAGGGCACCTTGAAATCCTTGTACCTCTGGGGCAAAGAAGTCACTACAGTTTTACTAGCTGTAACTGTAACAATAGTTCAGATATATATACAGGCAAAAAAGTCTGGGATAATCTGACTCTGATACACATTCATTGTTTAAATGGAGGCTATTTTTCATCAAATTGCCCATCTGTCTATTTGCGTGCATATTAAAAGAAAACAGAAATCATTCAGAAGAAAAAAAGAACAGTTATCTAAAAGGTAACTTGGGGGATAAAATACAGTGTTGATCCAGGAGATAAAGAAAAACATATGTTTTTCCATGGTCTTTTTGGAGGGGCAGAGAGGAAAGTTATCTACAGATTATCAGTGTGTAGGTGTTTGAAGATAATGATGAAAGGGAATTTATTTTTAAAACAACATGTTGTCAAAACAGGCATATGCAATTTCGTCATAGACTGTTTAATTACAAACCCTTATGACATACACTAATACAAAAATATCCATTACAGTGATATTATCCCTTTCTTAATTCAGCAGGATGGCAAGTTTTCGCCTCAAACATTCTGAATAGCTTCCACTACAAAGTTAATGATGTTTATTGTGTAATTCTGAATTATTTGGATTTGTATTATATTGTAACATAAATGTTTTCAAAATATTTTGGAAAGCATTTCAAAAGACAAACTTAATCCAATTCTGTCTGCCAGAGCATCCACATGCTGGACCCTGAAAAATCACATTACTGTGTGAGTCAAGTTTCTCTCATCCTTTCACCTAATTTTGTTCTCTGATTTTTAAGCCAAAGATATAAATTTAGAAATATTTAGAACCAGTTCAATGTTGGCTGGAAAATAGGTTTTCTATTCTCGTAAAATCAGTGATTTAAGTGTTTTCTTTTATACACACACAGAGTAATGTAAATTATTCACATAAACACACACTAGTTTTGAGGCTATTTTTAGTGCAAGATCTAGTTATAGACTTGGATGACTTAAACACAGTCTGAGTGTCCTATCTCTGATTTTTTTTCTCCTTGTGACTGAACAAGGCATTCATAAGTGTCAAGACCAAATGGCTCTTTTTGCTTTTTCTCTCAAGCAGCTGCAGAATTACACGAGAAGAGAAAGAAAATTGAGAGTGTTATATTGAGAAATGGGCATGTTCATGCATGAAGTTCAGACAAAATATGCTGACAACACAGAACAAAGTTCACTGGGTAATTCCAAATACATTCTTTGGGTAATTTTTCAGAGGGCAGTGATCACAGAGTTAGCATAATAAAGGCTCTTTCAATAAGTAAACTGCTAAGGGAACTAAAAACACCCTTCTCACACACTTCTCTTGAAGTATAGATGTAATGCCAAGACCCTGCCAGCATACTGGCTTTCTGTGTGCCTGCTATGTTCTGTACGCTTGCTACTCTGCTCCATATGTTCTCCTGGCCTGCTTTTTTGTGTGTGTCTCCTGTGTAATTTTGCTCTTCTCCATGCCGTGTCTTGGAGAAAAAAGGGTCATCCATTCTGACAGACTGCATCCCGATTCCTGTTAGAGCTCCTTTGAATAAAAAGGACTCTCCTCGTACCTCACTTCTGAAGTACAAGTCATATGCAGACAGTTTTGAGCTGGTGGAGCACTCTCGTTACAGGTGTGGCCTGGGAAGTGAATGTACCCGGCGCTGCCAAGATCAAGATATCTAATTTAGGTTAACCCACATGAAGACCACAGGTAAAACTATACTAATGCAGAACCCCAAAAGGAGAAGGAAGCTTGGAGATGTTCTCAAATGTAAGCCACCACCATGAAAAATCAGAGAATGTGACTGACACCATCAGGATTCAGTCCCCCTGGAAGTGTTGATGTTACAAAGGAGTCTAGAGTTAGGCTGGTGTGAGGTGTATTAGAATATGCTAATATAAGCTAATAGAGTTTGTTCTGGTACTAAGCTGCAAATATGTATGTAATTAACAGTCACCCTCGTATCTTAACAAGATGACCACGAACTGATCTATTCTGTATCTTTGATGTGGGTTAGCTTATACCATGCAGCTATTTTCTACACGGTAATCTACACAGCATCATGAATTCAACTTTTCCTCTATTTTGTGAATACGTAAGTATACTTTGCATAAATGCTTACATATTTTAAATATACAGTTTCTTAGCTCTTCCTGCCTTAAGCCATGCAATGATAGTGAGACCTAAAAAAGAGTATCTGGGGGTATAGCAGATCCACCGTAAATCTACAAAAAAGCCTAAAGCCAAAACACACACACAAGAGATGGAGAATAGCTCTACAAAATGCTTTTCAGTAATTCTCCACTGAATAGCCATGAAAAAGCATTAGGCATAGAGATGGGCGAACACAGCTGTGGATTCCTCTGTGATCCTGTATCAAGAGCTGTTCTGTGGATAATCCGTTTAAAAATGCTCTTTGGCCTGAGCTAGCATGTGCCAAGTTTCTGCATCAATCATGACATTCTGCCTTGCCCAGATAGAAGCCAGTCAACAACTAATGCGATTACATGGCCATGATAGTTTTTAACTGGAAAATGGCTTAGAAACTTGCAATTGGATTTGAAGCAATAATCCGTTGAATGCAAAGGTGGTTTTTCAGGTACTGATGCTGAATGACTATTTCTAGCAATAGAAACAGGAGACAAAAGTTCAAAACAAATTCCGTTTTCTCTCTTTCTTTTTAAGGCTTCAGTGTGTTAAAGTGTTCGTCACTTAGGTTGGAAATCATACCTCAAATATTTCTCTGAGAAGAAAGAAAGATCCATTTGGATACAGTGGACATATTCTGATCAGCAAAATATTTACTATAAATGGGCTGTGTTCTTTGCAGTCTACACTGCAGGGCATTGCAGCTCTATTAGAAGGCAGCAACAGCCAAAGATGTCAATGAGCATCATTTACTTCCTTTTGAAATTGCAATTATGGTATAGTGAAGTTTGTACTATTTGCAGCTGAAAATTGCTTATTAACTATATATGAAAATTTAAAGTATTATGTCCTAGCAGCACTGTTCTATGTCATTTTACAGAACTAAATTCTATTTTAGTTTAGCAGAACTAATTTTATCTAAATAGCCAAAATGCATTACTTTAGACTACAGGATGAATGAGACAAAATGCAAATCACACTAGTGAAGGCTAATTGTTCCATTTCATTCAAGTGAAGAGCAACTCATTAAAAATCAACTTGTTGCACTGATTTCTCTGTCATCTATATTTTTTCCTGAGTTTACTATGGAAAGGCAGGAAGCAGAGCACAAAACCTAGAAGTTTTCCCTCCTGAACACATGGGCCTCTCACAGCAGCAAGTTTTAACTGCCTCAATCACCCAGCACAAGGTGTAAACTCAGCTTTACTCGAAGCAACCAGAAGGCACTGCAAATCCAGAATAAGATGCAGTACGAGGATTACCTGAGCAGAAGCATACAGAGCCTACATTTGCCTGCTTCCTTTTGTCTATCACAAACAGCGCTTTTAATGGAAAATCTTGGAACTTTTCCTGGGTCATCTTACTATGTTTTGTAGTCAGTAATTACTTGATAATTTTAGTTAATCAATATTTATTTTTTTAAATCTCTCTGCAATTGTAAGCACTTGCATTTTCCCCACATTTCTAGCCAGAAGAAGCTATCTTCAGGAGTTAGCTGGCTGCCTGTAGTCTGAGGAGCTTTAGTGAATGCAGGAGTCCTTACATGACTTTAGGCTGACCCTTGCTTGACTCTTAGTAAATCTTGGCTATGGTAAAACATTGTGGCTTCTCTGCAACATGACACATAAAGCACACCCCTCATAGTAGGTTCCATTCCTGTCTAAGGTTGTATTTGTCTGCTCGTCCTTCATCACTGGAGAAGACTAGAGCTGTTTTTCTGTGGTGACTTTCTATCCATCAGGCCTCTCTGCATTCTTTGCTCTGCTACTTGTATTAATACTTCTTTCTACAATGGGGTAGGGTTTTTCCCCCCCATTTTTATGTAGGTTTTTTCATACTACTTATTAGGTTCTCCTTTTTTTTTAATGTAAGCCTATTAAATATTACAAGTGAGTTTCTTGTTGGCAAAAGAGGCTGGATTTCTTGCATTAAAAACTGACGTGCTCATCATCCATTATTTTGAATAATTTATTAGTCCAAACCCCAAGAGTACCTTAGAAAAAAACAAAACCTTACCTCCTGTGAACATACCACACCCACATCCACAAATGCTGATCAGTTGAACACTCTGCCTACAACCTAATTAGTATATCAGAGCCATTGCTTTTGTGCCAAAGTAATCTATGGCCAAAGATTCAGCCAAAAGTATGTCAACTCTAAGTGTTTTTGTTGCTTTGCACCTGAAGTTAAATGACTTTTCAAACCTCAGACTACATTCAAAAAAGACTGATAAAAATGCATTACCTCTTCATACAGTGGGGAAGCTAGCGGCTCTGTGTAAGCCTCTTTTCTTCCCAGAAAGGCGCTGGATCTTACCACAAGATACGATGTGAGAAATGTGAGCACAAACTGAACAGGGTGGGTAGTGTTTAAGGGCGGGATTCAGCAGATTTAAACCTCAGCAAGAGTTTCAAAGGGCTGGTTCACTTCCAAAGACTTGACTGTCAGTTTTGAACTGTGCCAAAACAAACCAGTGACCTAAAAATAAGATTCTGCATTGTGTCTACCATCTTCCTCCTTGGTCTATTTTTTTCCTAAATAAAAGAAAATTGCAGTGATACAATCCATCAGGAAACAGAAGGAAAATGAAGGAGTTTTTTAAACCATTTCCCACTGAACAAAGATGTGATCCAAATGAGAAAGGGTAAGCAGACAACTGGTTTACAGTCCACATCAGACAAAGGAAGAAAGAAAATAATATCCTTCTAGCTTTTATAACTCATTAATTTAAAAGAGAAAAAAAAAAAAACCAACTCTTCTAACCAAATTAGGTTAACAGACTAGTGAGGCTGCCTGCTTCCTATTTCATCTTATTTTCATTTTGTTAATTAATTTTGAGAATATTAACATTAGCTTTAATGTTGAGCTTCCTACTTTGTAATCAGATTAAGTGATTCCAAGGTCTTTCATGTGTTTTCTAGTTCTCCTTTCAACAGCTTTCATAACTGCCTGCTTCTATTTATATTTCTCCTACCGCAAAGCCAATGTCACTGAGATACTTCTGTTCTTGCTTGTGAGAAACGTTAAATCTGCTATTTTTGGAAAGGGGATCAGCATCATTTGTGCTGACTAATTACATTAATTTCTTTCATCTCGTTTTCCGTTTTCCATCTCTTTTATTTTGCATTAACCCTTATTGCTAACGTCCTCTGGGCAGCAGTCTAGTGGAGCCAGGCTACCACAGCGCTGACAGCTCCTTAACAATAGGCAGAGATGCTGGAGTATTTCTGTGTGCCGGGCTGCAAAAAACATCCCCACTTTCTTGATACGGTCACATTCAGAGATAAGCTGTGATGGGTCACATGTTTTCCTTTCGCACTGCTTGTTCCTGCCCAATTGAGCAACGGCAGCAGGGAGACATTTTTCTCCTAGCACTCATCAAGATGTAATAACAGGGTTCCTATTGTCAGAGAGGCAAGCCTTGCTTTTGTTGGCACCAATAAGAGTTTTAATGTAAACACCGGCCTTGAAAGACAACATACTTGTAGTTAAGAGAATACAAAAATGTCTAATAATAACATATCTTCATTCTAAATTCTGACACGTGCTTCTGAGATCGCCAGACTTTCTCGGTTTAAGTCACAAACCTAACGCTATACCTTAAGTTACAGCAATCCTATAAAAGACATAGAGGTTAGAATACAAGGTGGTTTTCTCCCTCATGAAGCTTGTTTAAAGCTAATACTGAAAACACCCAGAGCCTTCTCACAAAGAAATGGATGTAAAAATAAACGTCAGGATCCTGGCTCTGCCTGCCTCTGCCTTGGCCAGAAGAACCAGCCCAGCAAAGACATGGAAGCACCTAACTTTATGCTCCTTCACAGGGCCAGCAAGGGTGACACTGACATGTGGTATGCATCAAAACACAGTGCCTCCTGCTCTTTGGTATTAGCTATCAGACTTGATTTTACTTTGCTCCAGGCCTGCACGTGCACAAAACACTTCAGGAGCTCCTAGTCCAAAATACCTTTCAGTTTGGTACATGCTGTCCCTACTCTACTTGCAAGCATCAGATCTCCATACAAGATTTAGCATGATATATATCTAACTATTAAATGTTGTTTAATAGTGTAAGTCTACCCATTAAATCTTTCTACAAACCAGGTAATTTTAGGAGTAGTCAGAGGTGATAATAAGCTTTGGTATACTGGCCTGCTTTCTCCTGGTTCCAGAAAATGAATGGAATGAAAAAGTCACTTGGTATTTCGCCACTACTATAGTTCTGATCCACCAGCGCAAAATCGTACCATAGTGAAATGCAAAGTCAGAAGAAAAAAAAGCAACTCTAAAATGTCAAGTTTGTACATCTAACACCAGTGGTTTACATCCGTGCTCAGACAGGTAACAAACCTGATCACCAGTTACTGAGGTCACAGGACCTCCACCAAGCCAAGCGTCTGATTTTGCAGATTTGGTTTCTGGTTGCCAGAGCACTGCCCAAATGTAAAGAAGTTTTCCAAAACATTATATAGTTTATTAAAAAAAGTCATCAGTGCCCTGACAACAATTACCCATAAGATCCGCAATGTCATTAGGACCAGAAAGACTGGTCATAATGATATTCATTTTTCTATTGCCCACATAAAGCCAAGGGTAATGACTGCCAGATATATCCCATCCACTTTGCCTAGGTCTTACTGCCAGGGAATGTGTATAATTTGATTACAGACCTGGGCACATTGCTGTACTATGTCAGATGCTTTTTTAAACTGCCATCTTCCAGATTCATGATTTATATTTAAAACGCCTCTAGTCCCCGTGCTTTAAAACATAAAATGAGTGTGTAATCAATGCAGCGATGTCTCTCTGAGTTCACAGTCTGGAACAATGGCTTGAAATGGCATAAAATGCCTTGTATTTCCTGGCAGGATGTTATTACTGAAGTCTGGTGACAATTCTCTTAACATCAATTATTTCACTACTGATTCTACTAGATTACTACTAGGTAATCACCCACGCTGGACGTACCTACAGCTTTTGGCAAATGTTTGCTGTGCGAGGTTAAAGACATTCATATCTTTTCTTTGCATGTTTAAAGCAATTCCCTACCTGGCCAGCAAAGTCAGGGAATGAAGAAATGTGTCTCGTCCAAATCAAACTGGTCCCTCAATACTGAAAACCAAACTGTCTTATGCTGGTTTAGGTGCCTGAGGACCCAGTTACCCTTTCTCTAACTGCCAACCTTCGGTTTTCTTTTAGCTTCTCAAATGTCTTGTGTAGCTGAATTTAATTAAATGATATTTAATATAAAGGTAATACTAGAGGAGCAGATACCTATTCAACATGACTGTGCAAGAAAGTGGAAAACAAGAAAGAAAGCACACTGACCCAGCTACTTAATTTCATGGTGCCTACTATACATTTCAAATCTAATGTGTGTCAGAAGTCAGTGTTTATCTATTGTATCTTAATTGTCAGTGATATCCATGGATAGATACTGCTCCAAGAGGAGGTTATTGCTGGGTCCACAGAGACACCATCTTAATTTTCCTCACCTACTCAGAAAACGTTCCAGTTTTCTAATACGCAGCAAATATTGCAACATGCAATGACTGTGCCACAGTCACCTTTCTGTTTTCTGACAAATTTATGACCACGCTTTCCTCAAGAACAGTTGAACAGGTTACTCCATAATGTGCTACCATGACTGTGGGAGAAAAAAAGCCAGAAACAGGTTTACTTACTAAAAACATATGCTGCCTTTTTCTTGAAGATCATTTGGTTTCATTTGGTTAGCATAAGGGAAGGGGGTGGGGGGAAGGAGAGAGCAAGCAATGTAGAATAAACTGTACCCTCTGAAAGCAGCATTTGGCACACAGACAACTCACTAACAGTTTCTTAGTAGTGATAATTAGCAAGTCAGCTTCTGTCTGTTTGTCTGTCTCCTGTTCAGTTGTGTTTTGCTATCACAACAGTTCCAGTCATCTTCTTTCTTCGCACACAGCAAATCTACCAGTAGATGAATTATTCTGGTGCTATTTAATAATTCATTTTTTTATTGTCCACAGGGTTTACACGTAGCTATTTTTGTAACATGAGTGAAATTGCATTACGCAGAGTATTTTTGAACATTTGGCCTGTCATATCCTTTGCAACTCTTATACTTGTGGAGGACGAGTTCAACAAAGTAGTTTATGATCTAGATATAGGCATCACTAAATGAAGGACTTGCTCAGGATGGGAGCAAACTTCTGGGATTAAAGTCACGGTCCTGGGGCAGCAGCATTCCCAGAGGGCAGAGAGACAGTCAGATGAAAGAGGAGGGTGATGAGCCTTGGAGAGGATGGCTTTATACCTCTTCCAGAGGCTAGTTCTTTTTTGCTAGACTGTGTTTCTGATTTACCTGTACTGTCACAACAGCTCCAAGGACACGTCATGACAGCTTTTCCCCCACTTGTGTACAGAAGAAATGTTCAGGAAAAGGTGAAGTTGCATGCTGCAAATGTTGAAGCCTCCAGACATTGAGACAGAGTCCTTCAAACTCTTCTTTTTCCCTTTTTCTCCCTTCTTCATGAGACACATTCATCTTTTCACCAGGTTTCTTCCATCTTCTTTTCTTCATCTATACTTTTACTTTCTACTTGTTCTTACATTTTAAGGAAGTTTTCTTTCAATTACTGCTACTTCTTCATTCAATCAACTATATTTTTTTTCAGATTTTGGGGGGGAATTGTGAGCAACTTATTCCCCTAAATGTACAAATAGATTGCTTCCCACTCCCATGATGCTAGAAGGAGGGCAGGTCAGGGAAAATATAAAGGATAAAGAACACAACCGAATCAAAAATTCTGTTTTGCATTCACGAACTGTTTATAAGAATAAAATCTTGCCACTGATTGTCTAGTTACAATCAAGATGCACATCCCAAGTGCGACTAGTAAAAACTCTATAACCGCAGCAGTAAAGCTGCAAGAATAATACAAATCAGGCAGCAAGGCAAAATGACTTTTCCAGACAAAGTGTTTATAGCTTTCTTGAAAAGCTTTACTGTAGGTTGGTTTGGAATAGAGAGAAGGGAAATAGCTAAAAATATCAAAAGAGAAATAATAAAACTTTTTGTATTTGCAGAAAAAAATTCTCATGTCACAATACCAAGGAGACAATGCACTGCAAAAGAATTCTGAAGTCCTGGCTGAAAAAAATACATATATCATAAAAAAATGGAACTGTCTAGAACCATCTACTATCAAGCAGGGATGAAATGAAAATAAACAGAAAAAGAAAGAATCACAAATAGATGGAAAATGTTGGTATAAAACTGCTTAGGAATGAAGATGAGTATAACAAGCTCCAGTGAAACTTGGAAGAGAAAGCAGCTTTTAAAAGCAAATTTTCCTCTTGAGGTTAAACAAAAAACAGATTGCAGAGAGATATTTACCCATGATAATTCATACTTTTCACAGGCAATTTTTGAGTGCTGAACCTAAGGCCAAGGCAAAGAACAGCCCAGACTAGAACTCAATGAACAAAATCAAGCTCTCAGAAAAACTCAAGCAACTAAATTACGGTCACCTGTGCCACCTTGACTCAGGTTCCCACTATATCATCTGCATTAGCATGGATGTTATTACATGTTCATTATTCTTTTGCTACATTCAGTGAATAATTGCAGTACACAGAGTAGATGGTGTTTATTTAATAGAAAGCAAGACACTAATTTTTCAAAGCTTCCAGCTGCAGTGAAAATGAAACTTAAGATGCTGTGATGACAATTGCCTCCATTATAAAAGCAGGCCCGTGGGACCAGGTCCTGTGATCATGCAAATAAAGGTAATACTATAGCATAAGAGGCAAGCCTCTGTCTAGCATTTCTTAATTTTGAATATTTGGAAACTTTGTATTTCCTTAATCTGTCCTTTTCTTCATGTATTTTCTAAAACGTAAACTGAAGCAAACCAATAAAACAGAAACTGTTGTATCATGGTGATGGTCTGCACAGGTTGTCAGTAGAATCAGGAACTACAACAGAAGGTTGATGACACTTAAGGAGTATCTACTTGAACCCTAATTTCTGAACAGGAGCATGTGATTGTGGTTGCAGAGCCGTCTGCAGTCTTTACCCATGCTTTTCTATCTTCTCCAATTTGTTCCACACCAGGCTTTTCCCCACGGGCTACCTGATTTTTCCTTTTTCCATTCTCCTTGACTGCACAATGACAATTTCCTCCTTTCAGCATCTCACTCCCACCGTTTGTCCAATTTGTCTCAATACTTCACTAATAACTGGATTTGTCCCTGATGACCCCAGCCGCCAAGCTTGGGTTCCTCCCTGCCCTGTCCCAGTTCTGCTGAGCTGTGTATCACAGCCTCCTCCTTCGCTTCCAGCAGACAGCCCAGGATTTTCCACCTCTGTATTTGAGACAGGCACTCAGAGAGATTTTCATAAAATGATCCTCCGGTTCAGAGAAGAGGCTTAATTTAGAAGCCTCTCACTCTTCACAAACTCTACAGGATTTTAAAGCAAAATGGGTTTGTATCTTGAAAGCCTAATTTTAGGTGGTACATCCATCACCTATAGTGCCTGGGCAGTGACAGCAGTGATGGGAGTTCCCTCATTTATCCTGGGATATAATCTTAAGGTTTTTTATTGATGAAATCTAAGAAATCTACCCAGTGGTTGTATACGACAGTTCTTCAAAACCTAGAATGGCTGGATTTCAAAAGGGACAGCAAAAGATGATGGAAACTTAGCACAGTGGACTACCTCTATTTTCATGAGCAGATGTTCAAAAAGAAGGAACACTCTGAGCATTGCTATCATATCTGAACAATCAACCATACATACAGATTGAGTTGCCTGTAAGAAAGAGATTTTACAGCAATTTAAGGATACATCTCTTCTTACTCCTTTCATACCCTGGTACTAAGGAGTGTGTTGCTTTTAAAGAGACTCAGTTGTGTTACCATAAAAATAAATACCCCTAATGTTTTCTTCTACATAACAGAAGTCAATGGGAAACCTATTCTAGGTAGGTGTCTTTGTGTGATCTTTCACAACTGACTTATACAATAAGAGTACATTAATATATCACTACTTGCATAAAGACTGCCACTGTGTGGAACTATCATTTTTCTATTTATTCAGAGAAAATCAACAACTTATGTGGCATTACACTTTGCAGTTTTGTTTTCCGTTAGTAATGCAATGTTTACTATTGCTTTATGTTGTTGGTTTGGGGGTTTTTTTCATAAGAAGTGTTGTAATTTGAAATGTGTTTGGGTGACACCTATTTTTCAGGCACAAAGTTCTAAAATATCTTGTAGTCAGAAAGCATGGCTGGACACTCAATCTCCAAATTGTAAAAATTGCTAATAGAAAATTCCTGGGTAGCAGCTCTGACCCTCTCTAAAGGCAGGTGATGATCTGAATGGGCTACTAAATCATTGTATTAATTATAACACTGGTTATGTGCTGGTGGCTTCCATTGTACAAGGCTAGCTCTTGAGTGATGAGTTCTCTGTAATTCATGACTGACATTGATTTGATAGGGAGATGCAAGTAATTTTTTTTTTTTACACTGAAAAAATGTAAGATGAGAAAGACTCTAGCGTTCAAATTTTCCAAGTATTTTCTCAAAAGTCAGTCCCTCTTCAATATTTAATGTGGGTGAAGTTTTTTTTTATTTAGAACATTATCCGATTACCAAAGGTATAGTTTCATTTGGATTTATTCATTTATTTATGTTAATTTCTGCATTTGTTCCCAATGATTCAAGTAAGATTGATAACATATCACCCACAAGAATAAAAGCTTCTTAGAATGAGTCAATTATAATGAGAATTTATAATTTGAATCTGAAAGAAGGCACTCAAGTGGAAATTATTTTATTTTAAATCGTTAGCATCAATCTGAACTCCTATAATTATGAAAATTTTCAAATACCATGATGTAGCTGAGCTACATCCATCTAATTATCCAGTTTCTGGGGAGAATACACTAAATCCTGTGATCCAGTATAAAAACTGGTAAGAGGTAAGGAGGCATAAAGCTCAGTCATGTATTCTGCTATTACATTTTCCATGTACATAGAGAGTAATTCCTAAAATTAGACACATCATTTTAGCTGAGGCCTCACTAGATCTGGAAAAAGCAGAATAATTACTACCTGTGTTACGTATAACACAGCTGCTAATACCTCCTAGAATGAAATTTGCATTTTTTTTTAACCACATCACACTGTTGATTTACATTTATTATGTTGCTGTATGCAATATCTCCAAAATCCTTTTCTGTAATTCTTCTGCCTAAGGGGTGATTCCCCATTTCGTATTTGTATTTTTTTTGATCCCCAAGTGCCTTAATATGCATTTTTCTTTACTGGATTTCATCTTACTGACTTCAGATAAATTAGAGAAATTATCATATTCGTTAAATTCTCACCTTTTTTTTGTATTGAGATATTTTGCTGTTGCAAAATTTAATTAATTCTTTAAGTGAGGTATAGCTTTCTACCTTGATAGTTATCCTTCTTTCATCCTATCTTCCCAAGAGACCCTACCTAACAGCACTTGGAATTTGCTAAGTCTCGTTTGTTGAAACATACTTCTGTCAGTCTATCCTCCTCTTCCATCCACGCATCCTCTTCCTAGAATCCTAGATACATCATAATCACTTACATCAACATACCTTCTGTCTTTGGATTTTCAAGTGGTATTGTCTGGCTAGTTAGAATGACATCTAAAACTGCTAGTACTAACCATTTATTCAAATGAAAATATTGTGTCCGTCTGACAAGTTGTTATTCCTTGTGTGAAAAGCAACATTACTCTTCCAAAGATACAAACTTAATTAAAACCATCTACTACAACCCTGTTATTTCAAAGCATTACATAGCTACACAAAAATAGCCTCATCCACCTACTCCTTCTGTTTGGCAGTTTATAGTAAATCCTTACCATTAAATTAACCTTATTCTTTTCCCCTTTCATCTTCACCCAAGTATCCAACCACACTGCCTCCTCCTGAACTTCAGAGCAGGTATGTGTACATTCTTGATCCACAGAGCAACAGTTCCCTGTGTTTTTCCTTCAGCATGGGCCGGGTTTCACCCTATGTTTAAACTAAACATGAACACGGTAACTATTTCACATAAACGTTGACTTATATCCTGAAGCCTCAAAACTTGCCTGGGTACTTTTCAGAGAAAACAAAGGATGATCTATTGTAGTGACCTGCATGTGTACCAGCCCAAGAACAATGCAGACTAGAAGTGCATGTAAGGAGAAGCTACTTGAGTAGGGATTAAAATGGATGAACATAAAAAGGCAGTATTTTATTAACACAACAAAATGCCGCACAACATAGCCAAGCGAGTAAACAAGAAAAATCGGTAACAGGCCTATAATTATCATGCAAATTGAGATTAATAATAGTAGAAATACTCATCCCATGCTCTTCTAATCAACAAATAGTAGATTACAGGGTAATTAGTAGGGTATTTATATATGATTATTAGGCTCCAGATTACACGGTGACTAATTATAGTAGCAATCTGAAGGCATGCTAATGACCATGGAATCATCTGGCAAAAAGTACAAAAATTAAAGGTGTAGCATGTCCTAGAATTGTATACATGATCAAACATGGATAGAAATATAACAAGATATTTTTCATTATTTATCCATTTCTCCAAAATAATGAAAAATAAGGCATCTAAGTAATATTTTTGAAAAACCACAAGGTATCAGCACAAGATTTACTAGAAAATATTATTCATGATTTATTGAATGACCATGACCATAAAAATATCTGTACCAGTTTCACTAATTTGCAAAAAGGACAATTCAGAGAAAATTTGAAAGCCTAAGCAGTATGATGGACACATGCTATTTTTGTGACTCTCACTTCTAACTAATTCCTGTGAGCAATATATAGGACAATCTCTGTCCTTTCGAATGAGAGCACATCCTTAAGAACTTAAAAACAATGTGAATTCTTCCTGAAAATGTAAAAATAAAATTTATGAGATTTTCTAATTCGACCAAATATAAAACTGGCTTCCTATGTTCACACAGGGACACCAATACCATGATTTTCTGATGTGGTAGGGTATGCAGCAACTGTCTTGGGTGAAACTACAGGAGACTGAGCATTAATGAAACTCAGACCTTAATTTAGGAGCCAAAAGTGAACTTTCAGTCTTCAGTTTAGACAGCCTTAAAAACAATCCTCAGGAGAAATTACCATAAAGCACTACTTTAGTATGATTATTTTAAAACAATGATAATTTATTTCCTGGGAAAACCAGAAGAGTGGGTAATTTCTGGGCAATAGAAGAGAACGTTTATACAGCCACTGCCACATCTACTCTTTCATTTATCAATGTCTGTTTTCTACTGCAATCCAAAACAATAACAATGATCTTTAAAATCAACAGAGACTCTGTAACAGGCATGAAAAGAGAGCAAGAGAGGTAATGGAATGGCGCATACACTCTGCAGAATGTAATTAGAAGAATGGAAAAGTTAAACGCTAGTAAAAAGAATAAAGTGTGGGAGAAAGACCATCTAATGAGAAAAAATAAGGAAAGAGTGTGGACCATATTCTTGTAGCTGCCTAAACCAGCTTGACTTTTATGTTCTAGTTATAAATGCTAAATAAGATCAAAAGACTTGTTCTCAGGTGAACAATTTGACATAGCATGCCTCATTCTCATATTAATAAGGACCTGGGAATGAGCACGAGAAGATTAAACTGTCCAGCGCTGCTTAGCCCTGGGGAAGATGCTTCAAAAAGTCTTACACAAAGGCTGAATTCTGCTTATCAGTTAGCAGTTCTCATAAACTGTGAAGAGCACTTACAGAATTGGGACATAGAGCATTTGATCTGTGAATCTTCCATTACTCAAGGCAGGAATTATTTCTGAAACTCTAGAACTGTCTGATTTCTTTTGAGAATGGGTTTGGGAGGAGACCTGGCACGCACAGTTCTTCCCCCTGCAGCGCAAAAGACTGGCTTGGTTGCCCCTCTGGCATCATCCAGCCTCCTTAAGCCGGTACGGAAACGTCATGGGCCGAGGAATCACACAGAGAAGAAGAAATGTTTATTAGTAGCCCATTTTCTGGAGCTAGTGATGCAGGGATCAAAACCAGGGCTGTTCTCAACCTCAAAAAAGATTAGGAAGCCTGAAGCTGTTTCTTTTCATTTTGTGCTAATATTTTACACCTTCCCTGCAGGGCTTTTCTCCAGGGCCTTTTTCCAGACAAAGCTTAGCAGTGAAGTGACTCCGGTATTGCTGGGAAGAGCACAGTGAGGCCAGAAGTGGAAAAGGATACCTTCGGCTGTGAGATGCAGTTAAAGCAGTAGACTTTATAATGACTTATATAGCTTATATCGTACTCTGTCAGCATATGTCTCTTCCTCAGCTGAATTTTTCTTTCCATATGGTCTTCACTGATGTTTTCTTAAAAACATTCCCACACTAAGGCCACTACTACAGGGCCCAATAGCGTTAATATATTTACCTGGTACAACACAGAAGTAGCATTGCTATACTAGGCATCGCTGCACCCGAGTTAAAAAGCCCTGTCAGCTGGGTACTTGCATGACTTCACTGCTTCCAAAATCCCGAGTGAGGATAACTACGGACTCTGTTCCACCCTTCACTCCACAGTGGAAACAAATTCTAACTCTTTTCTGATTTGCTATCCTTTTTAGGGAAATCCAGTTGCTGTATTTACCTTATGCTCACGTACCACCAATCTTAGCAACCCATTAATCACTCACAGGGAATTCTTGCCAAACAGATTTTGAAAAAAAATAAAGGTTCAGCTGTTAAAATAAATGTGAGATGGATGAGAAGGTCAGAGAAGGACAATGGCATAGGAAATCTGCTAAATATTTATATTCCCGCAAAATAAGTAAAAAAATTGAATCATTAGGGATCAATACATTTTTAAAGACACATATGCAAGACATAAACAGAAATGCTGCTACAGAAGGTGAAATAAATCTAAAACAGCAGAAGGGAAGACAGCTGTGAGTGAGAATGAGTGAAATATGCCATAAATTGTTGAATGTTTTACAGAAATGAAAATTAGATAGAACAGAGGGTAAGTAATTTTGTAGGCTACTAAACAACAAAAAGTAGCAAGAGCTCCAAAACAGACTGTTTGTATTACAGCATGGTGAAACAGATGAAAGATAGGGAGAAATACGGAGAAATAGAAATGTTAAATACGTCATGAGGAAGAACAAAAGCTAACACAGGTAAGTTAGGATGAATTTTACAGCAGCTCAGGGTCTAGTCTTCAAACTAACAGCCATGACAAATTTCACATATTTTATATTATAAATGGTGAGATGCAATTACAGAAGAAAGAAAAGAGATTGTTAAAGACAGGAAAAACAGAGATGTGAAATAATGGAAAAAGGAATGAAAAAACGTCAAAAATCAGAAAAGATAATAGCACCTTGATAATAACTGTTGAGAAATTCATATGGGGACCTGTCCAATATTTGTGGCAATGTGTTTCAAAGGAAGATAGCAAAGAACTATGAATGATAAAAATAAGTCAAGATTGGCAAGATCTTGGGTTAAATTTGGCTCTGTTGAGAGATTCCAGTAATAAGATTACAACAAAACAAATAGACATTAGAATGTCACATTTCAACTGCATGAAGATGGGTTCTTCCCAAATACTTGAAAGCATAAGGCCAAAACAAGAAAAAAAGACAACAAAAGACATGTCTCTGTTATAAAAGGTAGATAATGCGCTACAGGAATGCAAAAGAAATAGGAATACAAAAGAAATAACTTCACTTGGAATCAACTTGTGGATCATATTGTGAAGGACTACAGTTTAAGATTCAACTGTGAATGCAGTCCAAAGAATGCTAGAAATCACTAGAGACAGGTTTCACTTTCTTTGTGACTTTTCTGACTATTCTTATTAATTTTGATGAACCAGATTATTTCTTAGGTAAAACAATCAATTTCATAAGTAAATGTAGATAAGCAAATGTCAGTTGTTTTTTTAAGAACAGTGGTCTTATAAAACAACTTTAGATGATATCTAGATTCAGGAGGAAACACAGGTGGTGTGACTCTACTATATTCTGTAGTGAGTCAATGGCAAGAAACAGCTTGACAAAAATACGTCTCTGAGGTCATCATCTTATGTGGGTTTCTTCAGCTGCAGCACCATCGCACGTGGCTCACATACATCCTCTATTCCTGACCACCTCTTCCATTTTTCTGGGAGAGCTATTTTTGCAGCCGTGTGGTGACCCAAACCGAGGAACTGGTGAGCCTGAAAAAAGCCCTCTCTTTCTATTACATCAGTTTTCAGCCTGATGACTTTGCCAGGACCGTTCACTGGGTGGTGGTGCAACCGAGGGAACAAGTGGAAGGGGCTGGGGGAAAACGAAACAATATCAGCTGCGGGCTGCTTAACTTGGCCTGAATCCCATTTTGCCCCAATGGCTGAGGTGATACAGCACCTGCATTTCCATCTTGATTTTGTATACCACTAATCTGCATATCAAAGGTAAAGTCTTCACTTTGCCCGCACCGCACTTGCCCTTGCCTCCTCTCGCCTCCGCTCACTCGTGGATGACTACCACTTCCTCACTGAGTGCACTGGGCTCTGCAACTCTGGTTTCAGTATTACGTTAGTGTAGGTAGCAGTGCTCATTGTTTCTTCTTTTTATGCCACAGAAATAATCTAGTCCTTCAGGAAGAAACAAAGAGAATTCTGCAGAGTGAGAAGAAAAACCAGGTAATTCCCCTGCACTCACAGAAATGGAATTTTGTTCAGAAAGCCATGTGCTATCTTGAATAAATATGCCTGTTTTCAAAATTTAAACAGTGAAATTCTCAATTTTAGATGAAATTTCTAAAAGAGAACCAAAGGTACAGCATGGCATTTTACATTGTAATTATATGCTTTTGAGAAAGCGCAAAGCATAACTGCCATAGAGGCACTCAAGTAATTATCAGATGTGTCTCTAGAAGAAAAATGTTAGACCCTTAAGCAATGTTTGGTTTGAATTTGAAACATTCTGTTTCAAACTAAAATATGGCAATATAAATTCTGATTCTAACCTAGTTTTGAAGTTCCCTGCATCGGGTAAATGAACTACTCAGAAAATGTCTGATTTTCATTAGCATAAACCTAGATAAAACCGGGAAAACTTAAATAAGTGGTAGACTACTTTATGTTCATGTTTACATGTTACAAAAGCAAAAACTAATGAATAAAACAGTGAGTTAATAATTTGAGTTGGTTTTTGGAGGCAACATATAAAATTCTCATAAAAGTTTTGATGTGAACCCTTCCTTATTGTAATGATATGAAACTTTGCTAAGTAAGGACAAACAGATACCAGCAGAAATCTTTCTGTGGTATAGCAAGGGGTCTTGAAGGGCTCCAGAGGTCATATAGTTTTCCCTGTCTTCTTAAAATAGTTCCCTACTTAGACCTTAACAGGCTTCACGGCAGAGGAGATATTCTCATGGCCTTGAATGATTGTCACAGCTTCAGCAGGAACACTTCTCAGAACAGAGGCAGACCTTCCTCTCATGCAAAGAATAATCTTTTCAGGAAATTTATATCATTGCAGTTTTATTTTGAGATGTCTAATGCGTAATCACTTCTAATGACAACTTATGGTATTTCTGTAATATGGGGGAACCCAGTTCTTTATATTAACACATGTGGACTAATAGAAAATATTTTAATTCTTTGGAAGGCCTTAGCACAGAGATTTACATGTGTCAATGATGTATCATTTGCTAGTCTTTTATTTCTGCACTGCACTGTAGGGTTCATTTGGCAAGAAATTATTTCATATTTTCAGCAAATGTATAAAAATGCAAGAACGTACATTTCTAATATACTATTTCCTTTGCATCAATAGTTCCAGTTTTCATTCTTTTACTGCTTTGTGAAACTAAAATTTAGTACATCTTTGGAAAATAATAAATTGGGGTGCTAAAGAAATACTTGAAAGTGAATTTTTGAGTTTCCAGCAAATCTGTGTCATGAGCGCATCTTTTCCCTCTGTCAAATCATTATCCACTGTCAGAAACCGTCAGTGTGGTACTATATTTTTATGACGTATTCCTTGCTCTGTGCTTATTTCATGCTTTTGGATTAGCAGAAAACAATTTCACACCCAGTGAAATTAGTGTTACATGTAATAAGAATACATAGTTTGAAGCTTCATTCTGCTGAATTGGCCTGATTTGGTATAAATGGTTCCTAGAGAGCCATGCCTATAATTTAAATGGTTCAGTGAGATCAAAGGTAATTTTTCTCTTCTTCTTTCAGTGTACTCTTACCGCAACTGGAGAAAACGTTTAAATTATAAGAGTTTCAATCTAGTAAAGCACTTACTGTTATGTATGTGTTTAGGTTTTTGTTAGTCAACAAAGCACTTACTTACTTACTTAAACATTTCTTTCGTTCCTACTGACTTCAAATTATACATAAGCTTAAACTGAAACACACACGTATTTGCTTTCAGGAAACAAGGCCAAACTGAGAAATATATTTGAAATGGACTTATCCAAGAAAAGCTTCAAGCTGCCATCTGATTCCACTAAAATTCAGTAAAGATTCTATCCTGTGCAAAATCCGTGACTATAGCTAGGGAGATTAAATTGTCAGCCTTTGGAACCTTATCTAAAGTTAAAACCTGTCAAAAAACTTTAAATAACTATCAAAGTTGTCATGTTATGTTCAGCAAATAACTAGTGATTTTTAAGAAATAAAAATAATGTATGATGTAATGAGATTAAGATATGCAATATTTGTAATATTGCCAAATAAATGCTAGTAGTGCTTTTCAAATTAGCTAGTGATAGCCACTTCTCACTGAATCTCAGGAATAATATCACCAAGTATTCTCGCATCTCTTCTCAAATGCACAAGTCATCTTTGTGCTGTCTGTTTTTTTCCCCATCGAATATTATAAATTAAACAATATTGGTAGAACAGCAGACTACACTGTTGAAGATCTTGAATATTTACAGTGAACAGAATATCTATCAATGGTCAGGTAAAAGTTACTCCATCCCACATAACAGAGTAGAAGAGTACTGAATAAACCTGAAGAAACGTTTGATGTCTCCATCTTCCAATTCAGCCTTGTTACTCCACTATCTGTAACACCATCATAATATGATTTTCACATGTTCAGCTCTCGGTTTCCTAGCTTCTGAAAACCTGCCTGCATGTCCCTTTGTTAAGATCCTTGCTCATCCTACGTGACATCCACTGGGGCCACAGGCTGGCACAGCCAGGAATTACCACTGACAGAAAACCGAGGTGCTCAGCTGTCCAGCCTGAAGAGCATATGCTCATTCCAAAATGCCTCGCCAGATGTTCCCCGAGCCACCTGTGCCCTAAAACTTGTACTGCTGCATTTTTAGGGAAGCACTTCTCTCTCTTCACCGTTTCTTTGAGAAATCCCTGTATCCCCTTACCCATGTTTCTTTCTGAATTACAGTAATTTTTGTCTTTTCAATACTCCCCAAGTTCCAGCTGTTCAAATTCAGATACTAAAACCAACTGATGAACCCAGCGAAGTCATCGCTAAAGAACTTCTTTCTTCTCCCATTAATTTTAGAATCAGATTCGTATCTGGAGTCTAAATGAACCAAAGCTTACATAAACTACAAGCAGCACAGATGCTCACGTTGGCTCGGAACTCCTGGGCAGCCCTCCTCCTCCTCGGCAGTGCCGCCTGGAAGCGCTGCCCTGATTCCCACGCCCCCACCCACCCTGCATCTCGCTCAGTTTTCAAACAGGAACACTCTTTCGCCTTGGCCTATGTGTCCGCTATTATTTGTTACTGACATTTGTCATTTTTCACATACTATGCTTTTCTACAGTGAATTTGGGTATCCTTTTAAATGGAGAATGTAAAAAAAATGAAGCCACCTGGCACAGTTTTCTATTCATTTTTGAGTAGTAACCATCTCAGCTGTGTAAGTGTCACTGGGAGATACGAACCTTGTTCTAAGCAAGGAGACTGCTTGGCTCTCTGATGAAAGGGTGTGTAAAAACAGAAGCAGATAAGAAACCCACAGTATATAAACATGAGGAGAACAGCTTCTTATAACATGAAAGCAGCACCGCTGATAAAGTGGTTAAGGCAGTAAAGTATCTGAAGAATAACAGTCACAAAAAAGGAGTAACCAAACAAAGATCAAAACCTTATCGCCATGCTACAGGACCTACCAAGTGGTTAACTGCAGCCCAAGTTAAAAACAAAGTTAACACACACACACAAACTTTTATTAAAATACATATGGTCAGAATTCTTTTAGTAAAATAGAATATATAAATCTATGTGGCTTTCATGACATATAATATACACGAGAGAGAAAGAAGGAAAATAGAACTGTTCAAAATGAAACTTATTTGATTAAATACAAAAAAATTTCTTCCTGAAGTAAGTGCAGAAAGAGCATTGTTATGGTATTTGTCCTCTCCCCCACCCCAAATCCTATCTTTTTCCCCTTCTATTTCTAGTTAATAGGTTGCAGACACGCACAGGCACACCTGAGAGCTGAAGAGCAACAAGAACTAAACTTATATGTGGAAAAAAAGTGAGCGCAGATATATTAGATAAAATAGATTACAGGTACATTATGTAAAATATATTTTAAAAATTAATACATAATATTAAGGGTGCACGAGTAAAAGAAATGTCATCCATTATACCATACCTAAAAGAAATGTCATCACCTTATTCTTCCGTATCCGTTTATGCATAGCAGTATCAGACCAAAAGGAACAGGGGTTCTGGGGGATTGCTGTGTCCGCTTCTCAAGCATGGCCAGAAATGGAGAAGCAGGGTGATCAACAGAGGCTGTGGTCCCAGCTGTTTGCCTTGGGAAGCCCATCTGGAGCAGCTGGGGACTGTGAGGAGACAAGCCATGGCCGAAAAGAAAACCTTACAATTCATTCCAGTAGAAAACTAATGAGAGGTTTCTCTTGCTCTGTGGTGTGCTGATTAGCAGTCAGCTCCATGCCCAGAACGGTGAGCCCAGTGAAATCAATGGCAAAACTCCTCTTGTTTTCAACATGAGCAGGATTGCCCATCATATTTATAAAGGATAGCAGCAGCTACAAAGGTTGATCTGCAGTTCCAGTACAATCTCCTAAACATCTCTTCTACCTGCAGTTTCCTTTACCTGCAAATATACCAAAATGGAAAAAAGCTACAGTCGGAGCCAGTGAGAGCCTTCTGCACAAGAGGAACGTCCACATGCATGCAAAAAAGCATCCACAGCATTTCAGACAAACTTAAAGTATTCCATCCACATGCATGCAAAAAAGCATCCACAGCATTTCAGACAAACTTAAAGTATTCCAAGAATTGCCTATATTAATGTCAAGGGAAACACTTGATATGTTTAAACGGTAATGTTTAAAATTGGATTCCAAGTTATAATAAAGTAATTTTTAATACAACTTAAAGTTGTCATTTTTTTAATATATAGATATATATAGATATATACATCACAGGAAATGTGAATAAGCACATAATACACTTTGAGAAATTTACTAAAATGGAGAGAGGAAAACATCAGAACTAAAGGTCCTTTTCCTGTAAGCTGAGACTCCCAAAGATAATTTCTCCTTTTACAAAATCATATTATCTACTAATCTTGGACATCAGTAAGTGCAAGATTCATGTTAATTTCCACTAGGTTTGAATCAGTATCTAAACAACCACCTCTTAATACTTGAAGTGTGTCATTATTAACTAATCACAGCAAACAAACAAACCAACAAACCAACCCCAAGTGTATGTAGATTATACCTGATACAAAGCCTCTGTCATCACAGAAATATCCCTGTGCCTATGAGCAGAAGATGGGTGGATGAAGAAAAACAATCATGGCAAAAAAAAAAAAGATAAACATGTTGAGAAACTTTCCAAAACACTGGGTATAGGCCTTGATAAAGTGAATTTGTTAATGATGCGAGTAACTTCTCTGCCTCATGACAGACATGATCTGTTTCTTACATATACTTAGCTCAAAGCTGGCAAAGAATGCTTCCATTTATTTTTAGCTGTTTTAAAGCATCTCTTCTTCCTAAATGAATTTTTTCTCTGATTCAAGCCACTGTGTTCTTCATTCTCCTCAGACTTGCAGGAAATTGCATTGACAGTGCGTCAGTTGAACACAGTTACCTATCTCCTGAAATGCTATTAGCTTGAATTCCAGCTGTCAGATTTTACATTTAATTAAATAATCCTAATTTCATCTGTACAAAGGTTGTAAAATTACATCAGTCTGAAATCTGGATAACAGAATGGCTGGGCACCAAACCTCGGCTTTCTAAAAGTCCTCATCCTGAACAGAACTAGTGATCCACTCCAGCCATCCAGAGAAATGATCCATTGCCTTCCAACAAACACGAGGACTGGAAACAAGATCAGCTCAAAGGCCAGAGATCAGCTGCTAAGTATAGTAGGGAAGTTAGGTAATTAGGTATTTTGCAAAATAAATGAAGTATTGGTCTGCTTATATGTTGCTGAACTCATCTACGTTCATACTCTGTATTGCCCAACATTCACTGTGCTATATATTTGTTATGTTGACAATTTTGCAGATTTTATACTACACAAAAGCAATATAGAAGGAAAAATAAAATGTACCATAAAATAGCAAAAAATGTGAGAGCACTAAATGAATTCACATGTAAAGCCCTTGATGGTAAATTGTCCTTCTTCAGGAGTGAATGTGCCCAGCTATGTATTTATATATGCTTGGACATAACCTAGGGTTTGCATAGATCTATAATGATCATGTATTAACCTGATTTTTCCAAAAAGCCACAATGCTTTTTTTTGCTGAAGTTCATAGTTAAATGGGCAAGATGTCTGAGTAAAATGTATTTCCATTTTATATTTGAAAATAGATCCATTCTCAGTTTTGTTGCTTGAACAGTTTTATGCGTTTTGGTTCATGCTCCTGTTCCTAAAAGCACGTAAGTGCGTGCATGACTTTAAGTATGTATATAAACTCAGCTGTCGTCATTGAAACATTGCACCTTGTGACTAATTCCCTTGGCTTTAACAGAACCTAGGCACTTGCTTAAAACTAGTAGAAATTAAGTAGGTGCTTAACTACTTTGCTTAATGAGTCTGCAATGACTCTCATGTACTGAACAGTTCATGAACTGAACTGTAAACAGAAGAATGAATCACACTTATATCACTTTATATTTCTTTGGCAAAATAAATATTTGATTAGCAGAAAAAGAGTTTGAAAATCATAGATAAATTTTATTTCATACATAAGAGTACAAAAAATGAATTCTAAGAAATCTCAAATCTGTTTCTTAGCCTTCAGTAGTGATCAGATTGTAAGAATATCAGCAGAAATATCTTGAACGCTTTTCTATCCACTTTAGCTCATGTTTCTATAAGGGTATTAACTGATAGTGAAAGATAAAAGTATAAATCAGGCCAGCTTGGAGTGTTAAAGTGGTAAGTGTGCCATTACAGAGTGAATTTACAGAATTTATAGTATTTTAATTAAATAAAATTAATGAATTACAGAACACCAAAGAACAGATTAAGAAAAGAATATATTACTTCACAGCAGAAGATATCAGCTATGGGTAATAAAGGCATAATTAATGTTGCTGGATTCAACTGATAATGTCCTCTCTTTTCACAATTCCATTCCTTTTTTAAAGAGGTAGCTAACACACATGCAAGCATTTTGCTTTCAAAAAATAAGTAACAAGACTTGCTTACTTTTAGCCGTGAATATCAATATTTATAAAGCATCTTTGCATAGTACCTGTAAAACTTTGTGGATTGTGGTGTCATGTTCGTTTTAGCGATAAACTGCAAAGATTTGTAGAGATTTGCCTAAACTGGGAGTTAGTAAGGGTCAGACTTTGCTTAGCTGATTTCAAGTGCTACAGAAGTAAGAGAGAGAATGCCAGCCTCTTGCCTGGAGCTAGTAACTACCTGTTTCCTGAATAGAGCTAGGCAGATACCTCCAGAATACAAGAAATCCTGATAATCTAAATAAGGTACTCATTTTTTTCCTCTGTTTATGGCGACCCTGAATGCCCCTGTGAAGCGATTTGTTTGTCCCGAACACTGAATGAAGATCTCTCTAAAAACCATTCACGGGAAACAATAACCTCAGCTGCAGCCACGTACACCCATGGAGTATTCAAAGTGCTGATTTTTGCTTTTGAGGGGCAATAGGAGGGATGGCAAAGGCATAAGCAGAAGAAAGTGGAGGATAAAGCTGAACCAGCTTGATGGAAACGCAGCCTGCCTCAGAATTCCCCACAGCCGAGTGGTTAGGGCACTGAATGCCCTAAAACCTTGTGCGTGGCAATGGTTTGGGGAGCTGATCTGGCTAAAAACCCTAATTATTTTATAAATAAATCCCTGAACTAATTCCTGAACTGGCTCACCAGGGAGCTACCTAAATGTCAAATGCAAAAGCAAGGGCATGGGTGGGACTGCTGATGCGAGAGAGGGAGGAGGACGACAGAATTGTGGCAGCCTGGATTTGGATCAGCTTAAAATGAACCACACCTTTCTAAGCCTGAAGCTTGCATAAATTGTGACATGGGGAAAACCTGACACTAAATCAATGAAGATACGATGGACTCTAAAGCCTGGCGTCTTTCTCATTTTGATGCCTGCGACTAAAGGACAGTTTTTGCTGTCTCTTTTTCCTTCTGCAAGTCCTTAGTCTTGGATATGAAGATACCAACATGACACCAAATAGAATTTAAAAAAATTTTGAATTAAAAGATTTATTCTGTTCATGCATTAGATGTGTCTGCCTTAGAAAAGACATTATACGCAATTTCACTTTAAAAGCCCTTTAACTATTCTAAACATAGGGGAAAAAAATGGTTCGGCACAGAAATTTTACATTTATCTAACTGAGGACTCCTTGATGAGATAGCTTAGTTCCCGGAGGTTGGTAGCAACAGATGGGTTTTCTTGTTCTGTTTGACTACCCTGAATGTTATGTCTTGCTACAAAAAAAATTGATAAAGCTCATACCAATTTAATAATTTGTGGAACTTATTATTTTACAGTAGTCTCTGCAGAACCTTGACAAAATTTGTAAGAACACACCACAGTTACATACCAAAAATTGTATAAATAAATGTGACTTGTACTATATTTAATTTCTACAACTTTTGCAACATTCCACAGAGCAGTGAACTAAACACCTCATCTCATGGGCACAGTAAAAAAGGAGTGTTTGTGAAGTAGGAATGCACACTATGGGAGAATATGTCCTGCAGTTTCCTTTGGTAATTTAAAGGAAGGAGGCTGGAATGAGAACTCCTTTCATACAATTAAGATCAAAAATGCTGGATATTCCATTTGCAGAGTGACTGCTCTAACTAGTATGCTATCCTGAGTATTCAAAATGAGATGTGCTAGTATGAATATACATAACTAGTTCTTTGGGGAAAAGAATGAACAAAAAGATGTCCTAGTGTATTGCTATTCTATCCTGTCTTCCATCTGAAGAAAATATCACCATCTGTCTTTGGAGAGCTTGTCCAGCACACTGGTAGTTCAGTGTCTCCCATTAGCTCACACAGCATTCCTCCAACAATTTTTTCTAAAAAGGTGGCCACCACTTAATTTTGTGAGGGGAGCAGCTTTGCATATATGTGAGATATGCTTTCAGAATGCTTACCAGAACAAGTTCCTCAGCAAACGTAGGCAAAGCAATGTCTTGCTTCCAGATCTCAATCTAGTTTTGGCAGAAGCTAGGCACAAACTTGCTCAGACTGGGCAGAAGTCTAGACACCCTAGTAACAGCATGTCCATGTTTGAACTGGCTAAGACGATGCACTTCCGAAGCGAGGCATTGACTCGGCAAGACTCGACAGAATCACAGTTTTGGATGTCGGCATCTACCTTATATTCTTGGTGCTTAAATTCTCATTTGGATTCAGCCACTAGACTCATAATCATTTCAATGTTTTTACAAAAACATTAAACATAATCATATTGAAATACAAGTGTGATAGTTGCTTTATGAATGTGTAGATACATTCACATGATGTGTGATTGTTCATTATACGAACGGTCTTATTTCCATACTATGAAGGAACTACTTCAGATGGGTGGAAGAACTTCCCCCTTCCTTTGTCACAGGCAGAGATTTCTTGCATGAAAGGGAACTTGTTTACTTCATAGAACCTGCCTGATCATGAGATTCTTTAGCAAAACAAAACAAATGAAAAACACATACCAGTCCTAATTATCTTTACTAGTTATTCTTCCTCCTCAGAGCAGTCCCACGTTTTTAGGCACTGCACATAATGTGACAAAAGGAGACGATACAGAGCTATATATTAGTAATAACCACCATTGAAGGACTTGTCCATTTTCTCCCTACAGGTCTGAACTGGTTCTCTAGCAAACTTGTTGTAGTAGTTTTACTATGACACCGATGGTAAAGATATGCTTTAACAAGATTTGTAAGGAAAATTATATATTTGCAGGGAAGAAAAAAACATGCTTTCAGGTAGACAAATGCAAACCTGCTCAGACCACAGGAGAGACTCTTTTGTCTGCAGTCATGGAGACATTTAAATGACTGATGCCTTTCTCAGAGAACCAAAAGACCAAGAGTTAGGTGCTTAAATCATATTCCATTTGCTTGATATGTGTATCACAATGTCCCTTCAAAACGACAGAGAAATCATCTCATATCAATTCATAGTCAGGTAGAAAGTTTGTAATCCTTCCCTTTAGTTTAAAATTGTTAACCAAAGGTTTCCTGGGGGAAAATAAAAAACCTACAAACAAACAAAAAGGAAGGAATGGGAGCTAGGTTAGTAATTTAGCACCCAAAGCATCACTGAACTACTGGTGTGGCTGTACGTGCGGCAAACTGAAGTTTGGCAAACATACATACATGAAAGGCAGTATGGAGTAACCAAATTGACACCTGGGACCCTTTTGGCCCCTCAAAATTCTGAGCATATAAAGGAATATAAAGTACACTGAACACTTTTTGCAGCTGAAATGGAATAAAAAAATCCTCACCTAAAATCATGAGTATTTAGAAAACTACTTAACTACTGTTCTCTGTATTGAAAAAAAAAAAAAATCTCTTTTAGTAAGGCATTCACTGTCTTTGTAAAGAATCATCTGTAATATCTGGTACTGTTAAGGGAAAATGAAAATAGAGCTAACCCTTGGTGTAAGCATCTTCAGGGTAAAGGAATGGAAACGTAAGGCATTAAACTGTTTTAAACTGAAGGAACCTGGCTGTAGGCATCTACCACATGTGTGGGTGAAGTGAAAAAGATGAGAACTATGAATTATCGAGGGCAAGGGAAAGGCTAAGATTATTCAAAAAGTACCTGTGACCAAATGTTCACATATTAAGTTAAAATAGTAGCAAAAATGAAAGACAAAAGAAGAACAGGGCTGCAGACTTTCCTATGAAGTGTGGCCAAATTGGGCAAGAAACTAAGTTTCATATCCAGTATTGCAGCCCCGTGGCCAGCTCTACTTCCACATGCAATTTATGAAGTTATGAGTTTTGATTCTCAATCTCGTCGTATTTCGAAAGAACGGCATTTTCTTTCCCTGAAATATTGTGAATAATAATCAGTGTCTGCAAGATAAATTCTAAGTAGGTTATACAGAGGTGGTAAAGCACACTAATAATATGTTGACGTTCTAAATATAAACATTGCAATTATATTGCTACAACTACAACTAGCGAATGCTTTGGATGCCAGTCTAGGAAGGTAGGAAGCTAACTTTAATCATAAGAAAAGAGACACTTCATTGAATGGAGCTAATCCTGTGCTTACAAACCTTGCTGAATCATAGCCTTTTTGAATGTGTGCTGTCATACAGGCCACCAACTGTGGAAGTACGGCAGTAGGAGGCTCTTTAAAGAAAGTTTGAAGTTCCTGAATGCAAGTAATTTAATCACTAAGTAAAGTTTGTAGCATAAATAGAAATATCAGTTGAAAGTAATCTGTACCTTCTGTAAAGTATTTTATGTCCTTTTTCACATCTAAGCAGTGAATGATTTCTTAGTTTTTATGGAAAAAAAAAAAAAAAAAGAGGTTTCAGGAGGATCACATATTGACCTTCTTGGATAGACTGAAGTTAAGGTACTCTCTCTTGAAAATGATGATCACAATTAGCTTGTACCTTCTCCTAAATATCATCTCAATTTGCAATTATTTGGCTAAAAAACAAAGTTACATTTTTATATACACTGAGATTTCTTCAATGTTTATTTTTCAAACTGATATTTTAAGCAAAATTTTCTGTTACTGTTAAGACAGATTTGTTGGCTTGCTCACCTTTTGACCAAACAGGAACTAAATTTAGAGCCTGACAGAACATTTACAACTTGCAGTTTAGGGAATCTTTAAAACATTCAATTCAAGGCATGAATCACGATAATTTTTGTATGCAATGTACAAAACATAATAGAAAAGGAAATTAAGTAGTAAAGCAAAACAGAAGTGCAAAACTCGCATTCCGAAGAGTACACAAATGAAATTTGAAATTTTGTAGCATAAGTGATGTCATCCTTATTGACCAGTAATTCTTTTCACAGGCTGACAGGAAGCAGAGATGACCTAGCATTTTTCCAAATTAGTCATAATCCTTCATGTCAACAAGCTAAAGATAAAAATACATGCTATATCCTCTGGGTATCGTGACTATAAACGAGACTGTAAGGATCTCTTAAAGATCAGGAAAGATGTACATAAATTTGTAATTCTGATATACAATTCATATATTTATACTCATTTTTTGTACACACACACGTAGTTATTTCTCATTATTATTGAGCCTACTCCACACAGAAACTAGTAGGCCTTACACTCCCATGTTTTCACATTTAATAAAAAGGAGATGCAAAGTGCCACCTGCGTGACTTGATTTACACGTCAGCTTTACAGATATCCTGCTTATTGGAGCACAGGCTCGGAGCTGCGAACAGCCTAAAACTGGGCCCGAACAAGGCATGGAAAAAATTAGGATTTCCTTCCCAATTTTGACGCGACCGCTTCTCAGTGACTTGGCTCGCGCGCCAATATTCCCCGTCTTTCGGCGTAATCGCCAACAGTTTCTTGGCGGCTGAGGAAGGACCGGTATCGGTCACTCGGCCGCTGCCACATCAGGAGCCTTCTCAGCTGAGCTCGGCGCAGCTCGGCGCACCCGCCACCCATCCCCGGTCCCCGCAATATTTTGGGGGCTCGAGCAGGGAACGCGGAGGGGCCGCGGCCGTCGCGATGTCCGCACCTCACGTGAAAGCGGGGAGTAACACCACGCCTGAGAAACCCTTCCCAACGCGCGGGCGAGGGACGCTCGCCAACCCCGGCACCGCCGAGTTACTCGAACACGCGTGGGGAGCGACTGGCTCTCCCCCCAGCTGTCACCGTGAAACCAGGGAGGCCAGGAAGCCGCTTTGCAAGGGCCACATCAATCATTTTTAACTTGCCGTGGGGAGCGGACGGGACCTCCCCCCGTCGTTGCCCCCCCGCAGCCGCAGCACTGAGGGAACGCGGGGGCGGGCGCGGCATCCGCCCGGGCCCCCCCCGCTGCCTCTGAGGCGGGAGGCGGGAGGCCGAGCGAAGGGCGCCGGCGTTACCAGACGCCCCCGGGCTGTGCCCGCGGCGGGGGGCGAGCTCCGCGCTCCCGCCGTGCGGCGGGGCCGCGCTTCCCCCACCCCTCCCCGCCCGCCCTCTGCGGGACCGTGCCGCAGCGGCAGGAAGGCAAACCCCGCCCCTCCGCCCCGCGTGTGGCGCGGCGCGGCTCGGCTCGGCACAGCTCGGTACGGCGCGGCTCGGCTCGGCTCACCCTCGCCATTGTCTCGTCTGCGCGGCGGTCCCCGCCGCGAGTGGCGGGCGGCGCGGCGGCTGGCCGCGATGCTGAAGGGCTGCGCGCCCCCTCAGAGGCGGCAGCGGGAACGGGCTCCAGCCGCCGGCAGCAGCCAGCCCGCCTGCTGAAGACTGAAACTTTGCGTCCCCGCCGCTCTCCCTCTTCCCGCCTTCCCCTCGCCGGCCCGGCTCGGCTCGCCCTTCTCCATGCGCTGAGCGGCCGCGGGGCGCCCGCTCGGCCCCATGGACGCCTTCAGCGCCGCCAAGGCCAAAATGGGGGCGAAGAGCGGCGGCGAGGCGGCGGCGGCGGCGGCGGGGCTGGCCGCGCCTCAGCCCGCCGCGCCGGCCCCCAGCCCCGCCGGTCCCGGCTCGCCCGCCGCGCCCGAGCCCGCCGCCTACAAGCTGGAGGACCTGGAGACCCTGGCCACCGTGGGTGAGTGAGTGCGGGAAGGGGGGAGGCGGCGGGACCGGGGAGGAACAAAGGAGCTGCCCAGGTGCCTGCCTCCGGCCGTCTGCCCCCTTCCCTTGCCGGGCGCCCCCCCCCCGCCTACGCCCGCCCTTTCTTTCCGCCGGAGCCGCGGGCGTTGCGGGCCCGTTCTGAGGCAGCGGGGCTGGACCGCCGGCCGTTTAACGGCCGGCAGGTGCCGTTGGGAGCGATCCTCCCCCCCCCCCCCCCCCCCCCACACACACAACGGCGGCGCTGGGGAGGGGGCCGCCGGCTGGCCTCACGGCTGCTGGGCGCCGCGGGGCTGCCCGTGGTGCCTGCGGGCGGGTGGGGAAGAGGCGCCGCGGCCGGCTCGGTGGAGTTCGGGAGCCGCGCTTGGGGCGGGCGGGCGGGCGGGCGGCATTGTCTGTCCCTGGCGCGGCTGTGCGGGAGCGCCCGGGGGCCGCGGCGCTGCCGGTGTCGCCGGTCTCTGGCTGCGCGATCGTGGTTTTGATCTGCGGCTGAACGAGCCTGGAAGCGGGTTTGGCCTGCCTGTGAGACGGGGACGGTCACTGCAGAAGGCGAAAGAGCTTTTGGTGTAAAACCTGATTTGTCTGGGTTAACTTCACTTACCTGCATCGTGATAGAAAATTCATCATTTAAATGCAGTTGTCGGGCCGGTGGAGAGATCAAACAGGTTAACTGGAGGCAGCTAAGTATATTTCAAAACCCCAACGCGCTGTTGCCCTGAATATTGATGCAGAGATGCTTTGCGTGTGTAGAATTTTGGTACAAGGCAAGGCTGCATGTCACATCTACCACGCTTACTGAAAACCGCCTGTAATCAGCGGCACTGCAGAGTAAACGCGTGTGTTTATTAAATTGGCACTTCAGACATCAGGGATGATGTTCATTGTGTTCGTATCCACTGTATCTGTCTGTGCATTGTGTTTGAAAGTACGTATAGTTGCATACGTTTTTGCACCTGGTTTGAAGTCTTGTATGTTCAACTATACGGAAGTTTTATTCTTTCTGTTCTTCATAGGACTGTGAAATGATTTTGGATAGGTTTATTCCAGTAGGTGCTGTAAATCTTAATTTCCCTTAAGCTCTCTTTAGCCAAAAAGGTGCGATTTAAACCCTTTCTTAGTGAAGTTGATGGGTTTAATAAGTCTTTAAATATGGAGTTGGAAAGGCCTGAGAATGCTGTGATCAGTGAAGACCATGCCTGAGAATGTGATTGGTGAAGACCACATTATCATCTCTTGAAGCGCATTGGGTTTTGAGAAATTTTTTCCAATTTGAAATGTGAACAGGCATTTTATTGAGAAATTAATTAAAATTATTAAGAGACTGCTTGAAAGGTTTGTGATGCTTTTTTTTCCACCAAAATTGTTGATCTTTTTTGTTACATCATGACTAGTTGCTGTGGATACAATTGTCATCACAGAGGATTATGACTTAAAGTGAAGCATAGGCTGCAGAAAAATTGTAATTTTTAAAGAAGGCATAAAAGTCACGGAAATGTCCCCAAGGCCAAGGAAGAAATGTGGAAATAATCCTGGTGTCAATTTTAAACGGCATATCTTTTTAGAGTGTTCTGTGAGGTGTTCCTTAGAGGTTAAGGAAGAGGAAAGTTGTGATTCCAAAAGGTATAGAGAGACTTAAAAAAGTGAGGCTGCTTGATATGAAGACACAGAGAAGGGAATAAAATGTAAAAGGAGCAGATAGCTGTCTATCAGGGCACTGACAGGATACTTAAAGAACGGTCTCCCTTCCTTCTTTGTCTTCCCCAGCTTGATTTTTTTTTTTTTTCTCTTCTTCTTTTCTCAGATAGCTCCATCTGAGATGACAACCATTCTTTGCATCTCTTATGAACCGTGGCATTGGTTGTTTTGTAGTGAGAAGGAAGACAAAACGCAAAACTTGAAGGGTACAAAAATATGCACAGATAAATACATAAGGCCTTACCCTACCAAAGAAGCTGAGCTGGCTTGTTGTAAGTTGGTTTTAAAATGAGTTTATGATATGCCTGTGCACCTCAATAGAAGGCTGTGAGGAGGGAAGGGATCTAGCTCCTGAGCAGGAAGCAATACAGCAGCCTCAAAGTGATACTGAAACTCAACACATTTATACCTGCCCCTGAGTGGCAGAGTTCATAAAAGATGCAGTGCCCCGCTAATGTGTCTGTAGTGCATCTGAGATCTGAGCCGGTAACTCTGTGTGAGGTTAGGCTGCTCTGTACGCACCTACTAACATGCTACATTGCATTCCTGAGTTTAATGGGCTGCAAGTTACATCAGTGCAGAATACTGCAGAGTACTATGTAGATGTGTATGTAGTTGAGCTTGAAAGGCTCATTTTTGCTTGGCTTAAATATTTTTTAATTGAGTTTGCTAAGTACAGTTTAGGTTTATGTCACATGTACTGAAAGAGTATATCTACGGGGTTTTGTTTAGCAGTGGTTTAAGTCAATATTACCCTATCCTGTTTTGATCTCCCTGCACAAATAGATGAGCTTAATGTATTGTCATCAGTTTCACTACAGCAATTCAGAGTCGTCTGCAGTTTGATTGCTGTCATAAGAATAGCCATTTTCTTTCTGCTGATGTTCTCGAAAGCCATGTGCTCTATCTGAGATATTTGGAGATGGTTGTGGTGGGGAGGGGGATACCCAGTAATTACAGGACAGGAAGTTCTGGTATCTTCTCTACTGGAATCATTGTTGCTTATAGACATACTCAGGTTTAGAAACAGTGTGGCCTTGGAAACTATCAGCTTGAGAAAGTAGCAAAACAGGGAGGGGAGCTCCATGCTCTTATAGCTGAATGATGTTGGTGTCTGTGAGATTGTGGTCATGCCTGACTTTAGGCACCTTCTCTTGGAGGATGGAATAAAGTTCATGTAAAAATTAAGAAAAAAAAAAAAAAAAATTGGACGCGGTACCTGCTTTGACTATAATAGCTACTGTTTTAAATATCCTTCATAGTTTAAGAGGATTAAAATCTGTTGACCCGATCACCATAATGCAGGCTGGATTGGACATGTTCTCTGTGATTTCTGTTGGACACTGTGCCTGGTTTAGCAAAGAACTCGCTGTGAGGGAAGAAAGAGCAAAAGGGGAGAACAGTTTAGCATAATGATTGGGAGGACGTTTCTCTCCCCCAAACATCCCAGGACTCAACCTTTGTTTTGGTGTTTGTGGGCCCTTTGGTAAAAGGCATTGGGAGCAGAGACTAGAGTACAGGCATGCTTTTGGGGGAAGTGCCCTTATATTTGGTCCATAAAGTGGAGTTACAGGTTTGGGGAGGGCACGGGAGTGGGGTGCATACTGGTTTCTGGCACTGAGAGAGGTTGAACAGGAAGGGTATTTCTTTGAGGGTACTTCCTGAGAGGTTGAACATGTGGCTTTGAACCTTTGAGGTGTATGGGTTTTTTAACTAGTCCTCCTGTATGAAAGGTGAGCGCTCTTGCTCTGGAGCTGTTGAAGGTGCCTGGTTGTCCACTTCTGATTCTGGATTAATTTTCCTTTCAAAGGAGGTCAAAATACGAATATTTGCTCGGCAAACTTAGAAACTGCTGCTTGGACCAGGCTGAAATATTCTGTGAATCTCAGTTGAATTTACATACTCAGCTGTGCCAAGACTGAGGTAGTTCTGTGCTGCACAGAAGCAAAAATTTATAAGCCATGACCACCATGTTCATTGAAACTTAACTGCTGAAAGTTCATGGCCCAGCCATGCTTATCTGAACCCATTTCAAACTTTTTGTAGGTCTGGTTGGTGGAAGAGAGAGACTATGAACACTAGTGGCATAGTTTCTGAATCATCCTTGGTTTTGATGAGAATTTAACAAGAGCAACCTTCCTATTCCAGTAGCCAGGGGGGTTGCAGTTGGACACCTGACATATGTCCTGAATTTGAGATATTAAATTTTTAATTGTGCCATAATGAAGAAGTAATTCAGATAAACTAGAATAATAAGTACAAGAAAACCAGAAGATATTTCTTCACTTTTGGGTAGGTGAAATTGGGAGAACAAATGTTTTGTTCCTAAATGAAAAGTATGGTAATAGGGAAGGGGGAAGGAAGAGAACTCTAGGAGGAGAAAGATGACAAACTTATTCTTGCCCTCTCTCCTGTGAGATTTGTTTTCTGCCCATTTTTCAAAGTGCAATGAATTCCATAGCAGGCTTTATAAATGTAAATTGGGTTTTGTAAATCTATTCAATTGATTGAAATATTTTAATAATAGTATTTTCATGCGAAAAGATTCATTTAAACAACTGTTCCCATGAAGTGCTTTACACTAAACAAATGCAGAATAAAAAATTGGGCAAACCAGTATTTTAATTTTTATGAGCATGGGAAAATTTTTAAAAGTACATGGGAAAAGTGAGGTGCAACGTATTTTTAAATACTTAATTTCACTGTGTTCACACAGAAAATATGCTAGCCAAATATATTTCAAATGGCATTATATCAGCAGGACAGTAGGTACAGAACTGGAGTCTAATGCTGTAAGAAGGAATCTGCTCCTGTATAGGACGTTACAGTGCTAGTTTCCCTGTGTATAGTCTAGGTAAAAAATTCTGCGCCAGAATAGCTACGTTCTTTACTAGCGGGGAACACTGGTGGCTTTTTTTTTTTTTTTTTTTTTAAAGGGGCTCAAATTAGTTTTGTTTCTTACCAAGTGCTATTTTTGGTTTCACTACTAAGGTCCTCACCTATTTAAAAATAATTAAAAATAATTCTAAGGGATCTGTGAGCGTTTTTTTCCTGTTTCTTCACCTTTTCTTGATACTGAAATGATAAATAATAATCCATGATTTTACTTGGCAACATCCTTAAATGCCACAAGTTTTGAAAGAAAACATGGTCTGAATGTTGTGACTGTAATGGTGACCTGAATTCACCATTACATTTGTACATCTTTGAGACTTTAGTCATAAAGCTAAATGACTTGGATTTTGTTTTCACTCTCTGTGGAATGTCTTTCTTGCTTCATTTTTCCCTCCCACAAGATCATACTTGTCCCAAAATAAATCCTTAGTATTGTTATAGCTGATGTTCTAGAGAGAAAATGACCAGGTGTGACTCAGCTTTCTTCTCTTGCTTTTCCTGTTATCCACTGCTGAGGTGAATTTCAGTAGCATAATGTTTATTGTGGAGTAGGCAGCACCAGGTCCTTTCCCATAAGGTTCTTGTTCTCATTAGGCTGGAAAAAGTGGATTGAAACAAATACTCTTTTTTATCTTTCAGAAAGGTCAGAAAAGTGAGAGTACCTGCAATAAGTCTGAACATGTGAAAACTGAAAGTTCATGCTTCTGCTTTTCTATCTCCAGTGTTTAAAATCAGTGTTGAGGTAAACGGCTAGTCACCTGTTTGCCTGTCACCTGTTTCTTTTGCCTTAATCATATTTATATATCCAGCTGACTGTGAAAAGAAATTCAGAATTCTTTCCCTGATGTAGTGAACTTCATGGTATGTTATAGAATGGGCTTTGACACTCAAATACAATTCTTGAAGATAAATAATTTAAGTCCTATAAATAGCCCAGAGATGCCCATAAGTGCCTGATGCAATGAAAATAATCAAATAATCTTGAACCCAGCTAGTGCTAATATTTCAGAAATAAGCATGCAAAACTCCTTTTCCACAAAATCAAAAGCATCTAACACCACACTTTCCTCCTGCCAAGTTTATGCTTAAATAAAATTAATGTTCCAGATGAAGATGCTGTTGAAAAATTCTTCCATCAAAAGTGTTGTGTGTCAGCCCAAACTGAAAAAGATAGAAGAGAAATAGAGATTTGATTTTTTTTTTTTTCCCTTCCCCTTCTTCAAAGGGAGGAAACATGAACTTAAAGTACTGGTGGTTGACAGCACATAGGTTCTTAGGTCTTGACTCACCTTTTCTATGTTTAGATTCCTGAGTTTGCATGTCTGGACTGTTTGTAGTGGACAGGGAGAGCAGCCTTTTGGAGATGGATGTCTTGATATTTTGGCTTTTACATCACGAAAACTTACAGAACTTAATCCCAAGCTAAAGTGCATTTAATCCTGGTTTGGTCCACTTTAAGGGTGATATGCAATATGTAAATACCAGAAGAAAGAAAGGGTGGTGGAGTTTATGTACTACTTTTGTTTGTTATGAGAGGCATAGATGTGTATACAGCAACAAAGAGTGAATTTTTGTGAAGTAAAAGATGGGAACTTTGTGTTCACGTTGCAAGGGCTTGTCTGGGATAAGTTGTTCTTAACCAAATTGGTTTAGGTTAAACAATACAGTTCCCTTACTGTTGATACTTATGAGTGTAAAAAATCTTCAGCATTAGCTTGTACTACTTGGAATAGTACTTGGAGTAGTTTAACACGATGTCTTGGGAAAGCATCCTCCCATTCCTACACAGTTTTAGAGGTTTTGTAGCAGCTTCAAAGACGTTGGCAAGTAAAATTTTGCTGAGTACTGTGTGTTAGTGTGCACCTGGGATATTAAGGTGATAGGGAAGAGCAGTTCTCAAAATTAGACTGTATTTCTGTTTTCCCACAGGAATAGTATCTCGAATGAACAAATGTGGCCTCTTTTTTTTTTTTTTTTTTTTTTTTTTAAAGGAGGGGGCGAGGTATAAGGTACAACATTCTTTTAACCACTGTTTGCACTTCACATTAGAGTAGTGGTTCAGTTTTTATTTGAAATACATATTGCTTTACTATTATTATGATTATAATTTTTTTTAATACTGAAGGTGGATCAGAGATTTTTTCCCTTAGTACAGCCCCTTCTTTACTACAGAAACTGTAAATTTAGAGTGCTAAGGAAATTCACCTGGGAGACAGGTGAGTAAATTGTGAAAGTAGTTAACAAAACACATTGTATTTGGAAAGTGAGTGGAATGTTACAGAATGAGAGAATATTAAAAACCCACTTATGTCAGTCATCTTATTGTATTTTTGTGGATAATTGTAGTCTTGCTTTGTTAATTTTGGTAAAGGAAATGTTCAAATTTTTGCCCTTTGTATTATGTTTACCATTTTATTTTGGGTAAATAATATGTTTCAAGGGTATTGAAATAATTTCAGTTGTGATGGTAAGCTGGCAAATTAAAGACTTCTTTCTTGAGGGGTTTCAGGGGACGGTGTTTGAAAAGATGTAACCTCTGAAGCAGTGAGGGATGTTTGTTTTTTTCTAAAGGTTTAGAGGGACAGGGTATAAAATAGCTACAGTGTTTCTGTGAGCAGGTTTTCCCTAGACCCACTGATAATCTTAAAAAAAAATATTCTGAGAATAATACAGATTTGTCATTTCGGAAAGCTTCTTTGAACTTGAAGAAAACATCTTGTTCTACTCTGAAGAGCATTCTGAAAATGCTAAAATAGCAATCTCATTATGAGGATTAACTTAAGCATCTGTTTATAGACAGTTTAAGGGCTGCAGTCTTATTGAACTCTAAATTTTGTGTTTTTGCAATTCAATGTAAGCAACATAACTGTTCTTTGTAAATACCTAAGCTTTTTCACTGAAAGGGCAAAAGGTGGCTGGAGCAGGGAAAACGGTGTTGAAACTGTAAATCCTAGCATTACTAGAAGTATTCAGAATGTGGTCTTCTGGACATATCTACATTGTAGCATATACAATTACAGTTCTCCTTTTTAGGCATACCTAAACTAGATTTAAACTGTTTTCACTTCATTTCAGTAAAACTGCTAGTTGTATTGCTAAAGTGCTTGTGCTTTTGGGTTAGTGAAATAAGCTTGCCTGAGCTGCTGTGTAATGCTCATGCTGAAGGATTTGTATTAATATCTATACCTATTTTAAGGTAGTTCGAGGATGTTTGTGTTGCAGAGTTGCTCGTGGAAGCTCAGATTTTCTTTTGGTGAATTCTGACACCTGTCCTATCCAGTCTTAAATTGTGGTGATCTATGGCATTTGTTCATGAAAACTTTCCACTTGGCTGCCCTCTTTCTTCTGCCCTCCTTCACTCCAGTCCCAGCTTGGAGCAGTTGATAGCTGGTCTATTAATGGATTGACAGTAACTTTTGTGTATATGTGTTGTGATTTTTCTCCAGGGAATCAATTGGTCTGCTTCGATACGCTTCACCTCAGACAAATTGCTAGTGTGTGTGTTTTATTGATTTATTTATAACTGAAACACATTAAAATTAATGAAGGAAGCATCGTTTCCATGTGAATGAACTGCATGGTATAACTTATTTCTGTATAATACCAATGTCAACGGAATGTTAGACTTGTCTTTTGGGTTGATCTGGTCAGCAGAACCATTCCCAAAGTCCTGCTTTGACCCTCAGCTTTCTTAGTCCATTGAGGGAGCAGGGAAGTCCGGCTCAATTTGACCTACGTTATAGTTAAGTAAATCTGAACCGCACTACTCAGGCGATTTGAATACTTTGTGAAGTATCTGGATTTCTAGTCTTGTGACTCTTTATTTGTTGGGGAGTATTTATTTAATACCAAAGTAAAAGTAAATTGGTTATATGGTTTTTACTTGGTTTGCAATGTATTTCGTAGCCCTTATGCCAACAAGTTATGGTGTCTAAAACAGACTAATTTTTATGTAAAATGTTCTTTGTTCTTGTTTCTTCTCTGGATATTCAGTTTGAATATCACCTAGAGCTTTCTCTGTTGGATTATCGATTTTATATATATATATGTGTATATATTTAAATTTATATAAACTTATAAAACCTAAGTTCTAGAATTTTATAGCTTGATGTAGAAAGAATGAGAATATGGAAAAGTCTGCTCGTTCTCTGCCAGCATATATAGAATTTCTTAATTGGCTGTCTATTGCACTTAGCAGTTTTTTCTTCAAAGTATTCATACAGTATCTACAACATGTAGCAATTTTTTTTTTTTAAACAGGATATTTTTTACTTAAAGGATTGATTCTGAGCTAATTTTTCATGAAAGGTCACATATCTGGTATTTGTTAATTTGATTCTAACATGCAATTTGCAAGAATTCAGGTGTAATGATTTATATGTTGTATTTATTGGAGTACTTGGGAAAGGCAACTCAAGGCAGAAGAGCTATATAATATAAGCTATTATTAGCAGTTGTAACCTGCAACTTAAATGCGCTTTTGTTTTTCTTGTGTACACTTGACATTGTCTTATACATACTTTTAAAAAGCACTAAAACTATCAATACAATACATTATTTTGCCTGGAAAAAGCGACTATATAATCTCTTACATTGCCTAATACAAGAGGAAAGCATGTGGAGCTGCCAAGGTTTGGGGTTTTTTTGTTTCATTGGGGTTTTTTACGTGATTCTTACATTGGAGGTAATGGTTTGTTACCAAAATTATATAAAGTGACCATTTAGGATCCCCACTATGCAGTATTTGAGTTTTGGTATGGTTCTTCATTAAAACTTAGCTTCTTATACAGCATTTGTGGCATTTGCTTGAGTGTTGTTCTGTTTGTATTGAGGAATATGGGCACTCTGAGCAATTTGAAATATTTAGGGTAATGACACTGCCATTATTGTTTGAGGTGCAGGGAGCTCTCTGGATTAAAGCAAAATATCTAGTCAGTATTGCTTTTTATGGCTCTGTGGTAGCGCTCCAGTCAGTAAATTAAATGCTCCAAAGTTGTTTAGGTAGATGCTAAGAGAGAACTATGCCTCCATAGACTCTTCAGAAACAGGCTAAACTGGGTGTAAGATTTTTACTTTGCTGATCTACTAATTAGGATGCACTGTAATAGCTATATGGATGGCAAATATAAAAAACAAGAGGCTGGAGCTGACTGTGTTTATGTAAAACTTCTGGGTGCTATAATAGCAGACTCCTCTAGCCACCTGCCTCAAAACTGATGACAGACTTCTAGCCTCAGACCTCTTCCCCCCAGCTTGGTACTGGCTTCTTTACAGCTCCTTGGGTGCAGGAGATGATAGCCTGTACAGTTTTAATTTGTATGGTCTGCCAAAAATAACTTCAGAGTATGCATTGTAAATTTTTAGTTTGTTTTCAGGAAGATTAGTGGGTAACTCCTTGTCTGTCCCTGGAGAACAAACAATGAGGACAGCTGCTGGTCAGTCTGTTTCTAAACTGGGATTCTTGTCCCCTCTTTCATGAAAATGTTTCAGGTTGCATGTTGGTATGCTGAATTTGTGTTCTGAGGCCACTAAACTCTCCCTGAATTTTGTGACTTTCAAAGGCCTACGAAGCCTTCTGCAGCACGTCTTTATTTAACCCACCCAGTTGTCACACTCAGAAGTGGTGGATATAGAAGTTATACTGAATCAACAACATTCTTCTTCCTCCTTTTTTAGTGACTGACATAGTTCAATCCACTTAAAATAAGTTCATGTTAGCAACCATATATGTAGAAATTGCTCTTTCATTAATATCTTTGGAAATAATGTCATTTGGGATATAATATACTTAAAAGTATTTCTAAAAGTTTCCCAGTATTACAACTTAATTCAAAATATTCTGTTTAAAAGCTTTTTGATTCTCTCCTAGTAATTTCATAGTGAGTAGCAGTGATTCCTTGGATCTGTTCATGGAAAATTTTCCTTGATTAAAGTTGGTTTTGTTACTTCTTTTTTTTCTGCTAGAAAAGGCAGCTGGGAAGAAGCTGTGAGAAAGACGGTGTGTCCTACAAGACAGAACCATTAGAAGGAAAACAAAGTAACTGAGATTTGGAAAGAATCTGAAAAAAAGAACTAACACCAAAGTTAATGCAAAGTGTTTTAAAAGACATGGAAATATATTTCTTCTTGGGGGGAAAAAAAAGGTGTTTTTTAAAGTTAATTTTTTGGATTTCAGTCATATACATTTTATACTTAGTCGTTCGAAAGTAGAAACAAATTGGGGCACATCCATTCCTGATGCTGTAAAGCCTATGAAAGCTATTCCTTTTATGTGTTTAATAAAATAAACTATATCCTTTGTTCTAAATGTCTAAGTGAAGAGAGTTTCTAGAATTGTCTCAACTCTTTGTATCTGCAACACTTATTGTAAGCTAAAACATTTATTTTGGTGGTAGTGGAGACGTTTTTTTTGCTGCCTTTGTTGTTAGGTAGGCCTAAATTTTGCAATGCTCCTACTGCACTGTCGGTTGTAAGTTAGGCAGAGTACAGCATTGTTGGCTTGATTTGGTATAATTCTGGGAAAACAATGCTCTGTGATAGGACAATTTGAGTGAGTCGTGCATTTGGTGAAATAACAGTATTTGACATCTGAAACCCAAAGGGTATTTTGGAATTATGCCTTCCCCAACCCCCACCACCGCCCAAAAAAAGTGTAATATGATTTAATTTTGTGAGCAGAAGGTGATCGTAAGATGTAGCTAGGGTGTAATTCCATAAATATTCAACCTGACTGACATCAGAGGCAGATTGAGAAATAGAATCTTAAAATCCTGTTTAGCAAGGATTTTTAATATCCTGTTAATGTGAAATATGTATGAATTGTGCTATACTGCAGGTGATGTTACTTATCAGTGAATTCGTTTACCTGTTGAGAAGAGCTTGCAATACATGCTAATAGTAAATAGAGAAGCAACATTTTGAAATGGGAAATGCAGAAGACAACTGGCTTTGTGGCTAATTAGCCAGTCCCTCAGCAGTCCTTATTTTTTTTTTTTCTGACAGGTCTGCAGGTAAACCCATCTAACTTAGAACTAAAGCAGGAGTTGGTTGCATAGCTACTGATTTCATAGCTTAGAGTATGCCTGTTTCACATTGCTTTTTAGAGTTTCCTAGGAGTGTACCTTGGTGATAAAAGCCTGCAATATAAATAGTCTTTGAATCTTGATCTTAAATGTTTAATTGCAAGTGAAATGGTTTGACACTGTGTTTGGAGACAAGGGTTCACACCTCTGTGTTAATTTTAAACATTCTGTTTGAATTTTACTGACTTTTTTGCATGGTTGCTATTTGTGTATTAATAAAGAGGGTTCTTAGTGAAATGGGGACTATCAAAGTGGATGAATAGTCAGAGGGGGCTGGCAGGCAGTAACAGAGATGAATGCTTAGGTGAGGCTATACCTTTGGTTCAAAATGTTGGAATTCCTACATAAAAATGATGTTGGAAAAAGAGAGTAGGATAAGAGGATTTAACGCTATTTTGATACGCTTCCATTTTGTTTAGGTAGGTTTGTGTTTCCTTGATATTGTTTCTTTTCAGAGCAAAACAAGTAGAACAGAGTAAAAGTCTGGCTAGGAGCACAGTTGGGTATTCTACGTGATTGTATGTGAAGAAAACGTTACTAGTGCTTGATTTGGTAGGTATATCTGAACTTGTAGTTGTTGCTAGTTAATACTTAGTGTGTGATGTCAGCAACTTTATGTTACTGCTTCACCTGGAAATAAACCAGCTAAGGATTCACTGATACCCTAAAGCTGGGCACTCTCGCATGAAATACTGCCAGTTTATCTCCTGTAAGAAAATACGTTGATAAACCTCTCTCTAATCTTCACGTGTTTTGGCATTTAAAATATTTGTAGGAGGAAAAAATTCTCCTGCTGGCAATTAGATGTAACAGGTAGGGAGAGATTCAGAACTCCAGATATTCCCAGACTAGTTGTGATTTCTAGTCTAATTGGCTTTCATTTTTGATAGAGATGTTAGGAGTTGCATTGTTTGAGAACAAACACAGCTTTGTTGCTTGGCCTCCATTGGTTCTCTGAAATGTGATTCTTGAAATAAAATTAAACTATGATTGTAGTAATAGGAAAAAAGCATAGTTGGTTTAGTTTTATAAGCAAGACAAATCCTTTTTTTTTTTTTTGTGCAAACTATTGAATAATTTACCATAAAGTACAGTCATCTCCAAAGAGTTTTGCATGTCGTACACAGACCTCATTTTAAAAGACTGAGGAACTCACTAAACTTGACTTGACTAAAAAGGGCAATACAGTGAAAACAGGTGCTTAGGGACTCTTTAAACATTGATGGTATTTAACTTGTGTACTGGCAAATCCTCTTAAGGATAACATTTTATGTCAAGAAGTAAGATATTTGTATTAGTCATTGGCACAGCTTTCTTCTGGTACCTCCTGAGGAGGTATATTTTGGATAGTGCAATGCAAGTTTCCTTTTCTGTCAGTGATGTAGGAGGACCTCTTATATATGAAAAAATAATTTCATCAGTCTCTGTCTTGTCTTCTGAGACTGTTACTTGTTCCTAGGAGATGTGCAAGCATCTGAAACAAACTGCAGTTCACTTCATAGAATAGTAAATATCTAATATGCCTAATAATTTTTCTTGTTTGGCATATTTCATCTCTCTTCAGGGCAGAACTATGCCTTTTATCTTTGCTGCTGTAAACTTAATATGCTTCAGCTTCTGTAAAAATTGTAAATGGATGATAAACTAATAACTGTCAGATACCAGTCACCTTCAGTTACAACTGATTTGGGTTATATGTGAACCGATGACCTGGCCCAGGTAGATTGGTGTCATGGTTTAACCCCAGCCAGCAGGTAAGCACCACACAGTCGCTCACTCACTTCCCCCCACCCAGTGGGATGGGGGAAACAATTGGAAAAAAAAAAGGTAAAACTCGTGGGTTGAGATAAGAACAGTTTAATAGAACAGAAAGGAAGAAAATAGTAATGATAATAATAAGATAACAATAATAATAAAAGAATTGGAATATACAAAACAAGTGATGCGCAAAGCAATTGCTCACCACCTGCCAACTGATGCCCAGTTAGTTCCCCAGCAGTGATCCATCCCCCCCTCCAGGCCAACTGCCCCCCAGTTTATATACTGGACATGACATCACATGGTATGGAATACCCCTTTGGCCAGTTTGGGTCAGCTGCCCTGGTTGTGTCCCCTCCAGCCTTCTTGCTGTCTGGGCATGAGAAGCTGAAAAATCCTTGACTTAGTCTAAACACTACTTAGAAACAACTGAAAATACCACTGTGTTATCAACATTCTTCTGCTGAATCCAAAACATAACACTGTACCAGCTACTAGAAAGAAAATTAACTCTATCCCAGCCGAAACCAGGACAATTGGTTTTGTGTTCATTTCTGATCCTTTTATCTGGCTTTCTAATTTTAGCACGTTTGTGCTTGTGCACTATTTCTTTAAGAGTAAGTCCTGAATTATAAATTATATCAAAATGCTTATTCTTTAAAATGAATAATTTAAAATACATTTCTGTTGAAAGGTGTGCTGTGTCAACTATAACAGTGAGTGAACCTCTTAGTAAGCAATGATGCTACAATTTTGGAGAAAGTCTGCAAGGGCATGACAAGTACTCTTGGCGTGTGAACTACGGCTCATGAATTCAATTAGCTGTAATTTAATCTATCCTATCAAGGTGGTGTTGGATTTGCTATTCATTGCTCTCTTTGCTGCAGACTGTGAACCTGTTTTTAAATATCAGATTCGGTTCAGATAATTAATTCTGAGTTTTTATGGGGTGAGAGAATGGGAGAGAGTAGAAGTGAGAAGCAACTATGGCAGTAAACAAAATAACCTGTGGTTGAGTAAATGGGTGTATGTGTATATGTATATTATATACCCATATATCTATGTATGATATGGGTATATGTTGCTAAGAAATTTGTGTATGATGAAGACATACATCAGATAGCAGAGTGAAATAACTGAAAATCTAAAAGAAAATATTGATTCTTATGAAAAAAAGAGAGCTTGGTTTTCTTTTCAAGATCTGAGTATTAATGACTAACTGCTTTCAGTGACTGGAAAGCGAGAACACTGGGGATATAAAAAGGGCTCTGTATGGCTGACTAGCTCATAACTGTAACTGTGATATGATGGGTTGGAAATTCTGTTTCTATTAGTAAGGTCTATCTAGTACTCTTCACTATTATTACTACTACATAATGTCCTTGATACTCTTCATGACCATACAGAGCATTATGAGGTAAGATCCAGGAAATAACTCCTCATGGCCTGTGGAATAGAGCAATTGATAAATGTTTAATGCTGAGAATAAGTTTCCATGCAGTAGTCTAAATACACTATGTGTAAAAATTAAAATCTTGTGTCTAGAGTAGAGGTTTGTGAGAAGGGGTGTAACCAGGTAACACTAATCATGGACTGATCAGTTTTAGATCTCAAGGTTCTGATCTCCTCATGCTTTTGACTGTCACAGACAATGGAGAGGGGTTTGGGGGGGTTGTTCTGTCGTCTTGTTAAAGCTTTGTTTTCCATTTGAGGCATTCTTTAGATTAGCCAGTCCAGTTAGGATGGAGAGCTGTCCATGTGTATTGAGTCAGTGTATTGTCCAACCAGTTGTCCTGAAATGCAGTTTTTTAACATCTCAATTGACTTTTCTTGTGTACACACCTTAAGTGATTTGCCACTGTACTACTTTGGGCTTAGTCACCTCAAGTTAGTGGGTGAATCCAATTAATTGTTAGGCTGAGATTCTGCAATTTGAGGTAAGTCTTCAACACTGGGTCATTAGTAAGGATGAGATTTTATCAGTCCAAACTCAATACATGTGAAGAGTTATGTGGTCTTTTCTTCTCAATGCATTTAAAAACTGAACTAAATTTGTTTGACAGTGTTTGAAGTGCTTTCAGATTTTATGGCAAGTTCTCAGGTCTTACGGAAGGATTTGTGTAGGGTACGTGCTCATGTATGTACCTACTGTTTTCCTTCTTCTGGATTTATAGGGATTTTTTGTCTACGGTATTGTTCAAATCCTGCAACATGAAGATGAGGTGACTTTTTTTATTTATTTTAATGGAGCCAGTCCTTGAATTGACAGATAATGTTTAAGAAAGTCCTTCTCAAACAATTTAGGAGTCATAAATTTGAACACAATTGTCGTCAGAAATGACACTTGATATCTGTATTTTGAAAGATTGTATACAATTTAAAGGAGCATATACTGTCCCATTAATGGGACTTAGTGTTCTGCAATACAGGTTTTGATTTGCTCAGGTTTAAGCATTCTCATGCTACATATTCTGTTTTATATTAGGTATGTTTGTCATTCTATAAAACTAGCTATCGAATAGTATAAAATGGGTCTGAAATAACTTACCTGCATTTTGATATAAATATTCCAAGAAGTAATGAGCTTAGCATTTCTCCAGTGTTTATAATAGCTTGGAAATTCAGGAATGAATATTGCAGCTTGGTAAGTGTAAATTAAGGTAAGCTAAATCGTGCTCACCTGTCCAAACAAAGCATCCTTTGGGGAATCTTAAAAGCCTTGGCCTATGTGTGATTGAAGCATAGGTCCTGTAGGGTATTTTATTTCCCCATGTCATGGGTGTTTAATTTTGAACCTTATCCATCTCTTTGCTCTTCATGTGACTGTGTGAAGAATTCTGTTTCATATTGTGACTCATGAATAATTTAAAATCTGATAAATTCTTTATTATACATATTTACTCTTTAAGTATCTTTGTTCAGGAGCAGGTAGTAGTTATTGCAAAAGAGATTTATTTCCATAACCTTGTATGTCAACCTTGCTTTTGGATGGGGAAAACTTTATTGTTAGGGAGTTCACCTATATCCTTGCCTGTTTGTGACATACTGCATCTTCCCACCTGTGTTTTCAGATGTATGAAGTTAGCAAACTATATTTAATGCGCATGGCATTAAAATAAATGTTGTACCTTAGATGATTTTATGCTTTAAAAAAAAGAAAAAAAATGTACAGAAACAATGTCGGGTACAAAAATGCCATCTTGTATCAGCCAAAAAGTCTAACCTTACTGTTACGACTGTTAAGATATATGCCATAGCCTCTGAAACTTACTTTAGTGTTTACTGTAGTGACCTGTTCACCTCTTGATTTCTGTTTTCTTGTACAGTTTGTTTCTTGAGAGTCACTTTGAAAATCAAGGTTGTTTTATGAAAGGAATTTACTTGTAGGTTGTTTGGGTGTGTTCTTTCATAAATTCTCAAATGTTTTCATCCTGGTTCATTTTTGTCCATCTAAATAATTGTCAGTGATGTACAACCTTCTCTTTAAAGTCTTATTTGTTGGCTTGGATGGGTTTCTTGGGTATGATATTCAGAGGTATAATACTGGAGAGAAACTGGATCCCAGTTTGGAGATGGGAGGGGAAGGAAAGTGTGTGTATAAAACTAAAACGGGCAGTTGGCTTCTAAATGTGGAAATTTGGTAGAGTGGCTTTTCTTTCTTATTAAGAAACCGCATAGTAAAAATAGAAAAAACCCTATCTATTCTGTGTTTCAGTTGCATAGTAGGCTGAACTGAAGTTAGAAGACAGCAGAATTTTAATTGAGTTTAGACTTATTTTTCTGCATTATAGAGAAAAAACAGTGTAGTTGTCTATACAATCCCGAATAGCCTGAAAAATGTAAAGACCACAGTCCCTTTCTGCTAGACTATTTAAGTGTTTACAGTAAACATAACTGTTAAATTAACACTGGCATGTCTTCATTAACATTAGGTATTAATACAGTCTTCTATCAGTAATGTAATTCCTGGGCACTACAGAGATTTTCTTCTGAAATGTTTAATTGATATTTGAGAATGGAATTTGGAGACTGAGGTTTTGAAACTTAATATTTGTGCTAGTATATTTGTTCCAGTTCCTTATCAGATATAACTTTATTTGGATATTCTAGACTTACTTTCTCTTTCTTGCATGATAGCTCTTTAGGTGCAGAATATTATTATGTCCATTCTAGTGCCAAGCAACAGTGATTGCACCACCTTACCTTGGACAGTGTTACACTATTTTTTTTGTATGGTATAGTATGAGAGAATTTGGAAAGGTAATGAACACGTGAAGTAAATTCTAGATACATAATGCATCTTTACTCTGTAGTGTCTCAGGAATATCAGTTGATGCTGCCTTATGAATATAAACAAAGCCTTCTCTTTGAGGAATACTTTGTTCCACTCGTGAATTCTCAGTGTATTAACCCTCAACTAAAAAGAAATCCATTTGCAGTGCCTGTTACAGATCGAAATAGTGTTTTAGGAGAAGATTCTTACTGGTTTGAAGCTTGGTTTTGTTTTGAGAGACTTCATTTACAGAAGATAGAATACAGGGTCTCTGTGGCCCAGAACACTGTTCATAGCTTACAGATGTAAAAAAAATTATTTGAGTCTTTTGGGAAGGTATTCGTTTTGCTATAGTTACTAAGTCCTTTGTGCATGTTATGATAAAATCTCTAGTACTCAGTACAACCCATTCAAAGCAAAGATCAAACTAAATAAAATTTTCAGAGAAGGGCTTAGTTATATCAGAAATATTTTTGTTTCTGTCTACACTTGAGCTGTTATGCAATGTAAACAACAATAGTTTAAAGTACCTTCTAAGACTCTGTTGTGCTGTATAAACTTGCATGACATGTAAAATTACAGATGATACGGGTAAATGCAAGCTTGCAAATTGGATGTGGTTTGAGCTGTGAATATTTGTAAAATCTATATCTCTTGTTTCTTGTGTGTAATGTCTGTTTATTAACTATATAGGTATTTTTTAAAAAATTGCTAGATGAATGAGCTGACTTTTTAATGGCACGTTTGTGATATTGTGCCAGTAAGTTTTATTTGCGTCACAGTGCTGAAGTTGTATAGGTATCATTTGGCATAGTATTGGTGACACATATGAATAATTTAGTGAGTTGCTAACAATTCTTTTTTTAAACCTCACAAATGTATACTTCCTTACACAAATTAGCATATTCTGTGTCAGTAATTTCCATGTCATGAAATCCCATGTGCACTTAGCAGACCATATAACTTCAAGGTTGGTTTCTCCTGTCTGAACGTAGACCTATGCAGTGTAAATGACTCTCAAACCTACATTTGTAGAATCACTTTATAATCAGCAGAGGGAAATAGGTACTTCTGAGTTCATAAATTGGAGGTGTAAAACTTCTCAATTGAATAAAGAAATGCCTTTTTTCCCTATGTTGACTGGGAAAGGATTCCACCTGGCTGGTGCAAAGGTAAGCTCTGTAATAAGTGAGGAAGTTCCAGTTCAAGGTGTCTGGGGAGGCTGTTGTTTGTTTGCCTAGAAGGTGGAGAAATTCTCTCAGCTTGTGTTTGGGGTACAAACGAGCTAGTCAGTTACTGCTTGTACACTGTTAGTCTGCAACTTTACTACTTCCGTTTTTTTATATTATGAAATGACTTTTTATAAGTTCCCACCATGAATTTCAACAGGCCAAGAACAATGGCAGCCTTTCAGGACATATATCCATTGTATCTTTTAATGTCCAACCATAAAGAGATGATGTGGAGCTATGTTGTCCTCTGTGGTGGTAATCTATCTTTGAAAGAAGAAAGAACTCCAGTTTGTCTCTTTTCAAAAATACCAGCCTTCAAGTTTGAAGGTAGAATGCAAAGATCAAACTTTCTGATGCTTCGAGGCCTTTAGTTACTACTCAGTGGACAGGCTTTGTCTTCAATGTGAATGTCCAGAGGTTCATTGTTTTTTCTTTTGTTATCCTGAGTTAGCTCTAGGTCAGTGAATTTAAAAAATGAAAGTAAAAAGTCTGAGTGAAAAAAGGTTAAACTTAAAAAACAAAAAAAAACAAAACAAAAAACCAAAAAAACCCAACAAACTGGAAAAGTAGGTATTGGCCACCACTGAACTTTAATTTCACTGCTGATTTGAAAGAATTTGCTTTCTGAATATTAGCGTAAAGGCCAGGATTTCAACCCGGCCTTTCTAGCTAAATTTCAGTTTTGCTGGTACGCGTGTGCATAAATATGCAAATGTGTTTCCGGACTAGGGCCTTCTGTGCCTAATTCTGTGGTAACACACAAAATAGTAGGGAATAGGTAATCTTGAACAGTTTTCTATTAGTTGCCTATTAGCTATTTCCTGAAACACGAGAGAACTAAAACGTGCCAGTACATTTAGATTAAGTCAAAGTCTTTGATCTGTCTTCATCCAAGAGCTCTTCAAAAGCATTGTAGAAATGCCAAATTAAGTAATGAATAGATAATCTGTTTCAAAAGTAGTGCACAAAAACCATATTTTTAAATATGTGAAATGTCCCCCTCGATTTGTTTCTCCTTTAGCACTACTTTAGGTGAAGATGGAAGCGAAATGTAATTGAAAGGAATGTATAAGAGGTACCAGTCCCTCAAAGGCTTCTGTCCAGCACTGGTGAAGAAGGAAATCGGTCAAGTACAAACAATGTGGCTTTTATTACATTCGTTCAGCAATAATAACCCTTTGTACTTTAACAAGATTTTTTTGTTTGCTTTTTAAAAGGACACAGTCAAGGATATTAAGCCTGATACTTTCTTTGCCTTAATATGGGACTGACTTGCATCAAGTAGTTCTATCGGAGAAAACAAAGGAAGAAATCTGTAAGAGCTGAGTTTTGGGACAGACAAAAATATGCTGGTTATGTAAAAATCCTGGAAGTGTGTAGAGGCACATATTTCTGGACTGAAAAGGAAAGTGGCTAAATCAGGTGTTAGGTACCTTCTAAGCACCCCTATTTAGCCTCCCATAGTTCAGAGGGGGCTGCTGTTAAAGTTTCGACCCATGCTGCTGCATGTGTCTCTGATCTTTATCAGACTCCACTTCTGTGGAACAAAGTCACTCTTTAAATCCTTCATGGATTATTGCATTTGTGTTTGTTTCTTAGTCATCAAAATGTTATTTTTATTTCTTTTTCTTAGATGAGAACATGAGTTTTGGGCACAGCCGTGTTCTGTAATCGTTTGGCTAGTCAACTTCATTTTAAGGTTTTCTGTTTTCTTTGGGTATAATTGTAAGCTTTGTCCATACAGTAGTTTCGCAGCAACCTTTGGACCTAATACATTCATCTGTAGTAACTGGCAGAGCAAAAGCTACTGGAACAATCTATTAAATACCTGAACTGTGGTGCATCTTCTACAGAGGTGCTCTTTTAAACTTTTAAGACCTTAATAACTGTTTCCTTAGTTGAAGTTACTTGAAAAAGTTAAGTCTGTCCTTGACTTTGTGATGTAGCAAATTGTTTTGGGTTTTTTTTTTTGTGGAAAACTGAACTAAATATCTCCATGCTGAATTTGAGTAAAGCAACTAGCCAAATCAGTTTTGTAAATGCTTCCTGTAAACAGGGAAACTGAAGGTGAAGATAGAAGTGCTGACAAATGATGAGAGGGAAAGCTTTACTGCCCTCTTGGGTAAAGATTTGATTGTGGGAATTAAACCTAGCAACAGAGATGTTTTTTCCAATTTAATATGTCCCTGCATAGGTTTTACTCACCATCTTTCTTCTTACCTTCATTGGGAGGGGGGGAAAAATCACTTGGAAGCACTTCTAGCTCATCATCAGAATAGAATAAGTGAAAAATGGTGTATTAATGTTTTACCGGAATTGATTCTTTATGTACTACCAGAGATAAACTGCAAGTTATTCATCCTCATAGAAAATTAGAGGTTAATCCCTTTTGGCTTAGACTGCTCATGGGACATCCAGTTCAAAATTTTGAATGTAGTACTAATGCCAACTCAAGAAGTAGGAGCCATGCATTCACAACAGCAGACCCAAAATTAAACATTAATTAAATCCTGAAGAGAGATCAGGATTCATAATTTTGGGTTATAATATAAAATGTTGCCGTCATAGCTTTTTTTTTTTTTTTTTTTTAAACAATCAGAAGGAATCTTGTAGCTTAAAACCAGGGATTTGAATAATGCTAGAGTGATCTTTTTGGTTTTCCTTCTCTTTGCCTGAGCTGGCTACTTTGTGATGTGTTCATGTATTATTTTGGTTTTGGTAAGCAAAAGTGTAACATACTTCAGTTAAAAATAGTAACTTTTAGCCTAAATGTCCGTCATTTTGTTTTTGGTTTCATTTTAAGAAAGCTTTTTCATAGTATTTTTAAACACGTAAAGAAAAAAATAATTAAAGCAATTGTAAAAGATTAACTTTGAGCACAAATTCATTTAGAAAGAATCCTGAATTGCTCTAAACTTTATGGGAATTTTGAGCACCAGTTAATGGACAGGAGGTGGCTGGATGTTGGGTTTTGTATGTCTGGCTTTTGTTGTTTGAGAGATTTATTTTTTTGAAAAAACCAACACAAAAACATCCTTCTTTTTCATATTTGCATTCCAAGAAGCTCTTGGTTAACATGCTTATTTTAATCTTTCCCTACCTGAAAGAAGCAATTCTGTGAATAGGATTTGAAAGACGTTTTATAACTTTAAAAAGTCCAAAGATGGCCTATCTTGCTAGTATACTTTCTGATTTACAGATTCTCTTCCAACTATTAAAAAGTGACACTTGTTGATAATGCTTTAATTACCTGAATTCTCGTCAGATGAAATAGGTAATTTAATGCTTTCTAGTGTTTTAACTTGGAATGTGTTGCTAGCTAGAGAGGTAACCTGATTCTTAGCTTAACTGTGCTTGTCTTTTAAAACGTGATAGGTGAAGTTTTTTTAAAATCGGGTCAATACAGATTGTTATGCTTTACTTCTAGTAGGGGTTTGGTGTCATTTAAAATATACTGTTTCAACAGGCCTCCTAAATTTAGTTCAGCAAAAGTAGTATAGAGCTTAGCTTCTAGGTGAAAAAGGAGTACCTCTTTAAAGGTTTCTGTTTGAGCTTTTTTTATAAAAAAACAGTTTTGCAGTTGAGGCCTATCAACACTTCATGTGCAATATTTAATAGGTAAAAGTAGGAGTAATAGTGACTTTGCAATGTCTTATTTTCAGTACGGAGGAAAAACTTTTCATCCACTCATCTGTTCATTTTTATATCAATATGTCACGAATCACAGGTAGCAGAAGGCATGGGAAGAGTTACAAAAATACCACTGAAGAATCAAGTGGGGAAATACCAGTTTCATGAGAATTTGTTCTGAAGATTGTGGATGTGAAAGTTTTGTGAAGGGACATGGACATGCATTTAAATTCAGTGTTCTAAGAGCTGTTTAGAAATGGAAAGGATTAAAGGTTATCACCAGCAAGCTGGTGACTTTCTGGTCTCATTTATTTATTATTATTTATTTATTATTTATGGTCCCTGGTATTTCAAAATAAATAAATAAATAATAAAATAATAAAAGAGAGAGGAGAAACTTTCAAGGATTCTGCTTATTTTGTTTAAAGACACCCTGATATTTACAGTATTTTTATAGAGACCAAGTAAGTTGTGAGCCAAAAAAAAATATAATATCTGGAATTAGAAGGAACTCCCGTCATGGGCATTCTGCTGAATGGCACTTTTTGGAAATCAGGAACCTGTCTCTGAACTATGTGAAAAACAGGAAGCTTGACTGATGGGTATTAATTAGCTTGGTGATTTCTGTGTTCTTAATTCTTTAAGGATTGTAATTCAGAAAAATTTAATTGGGTGGGTCAACAGCAACTGTCGTTGACACAATTGCTTCGCATTCTCTGGCATATCAAATCTTGTGTGAAGTTGAAAGAGACTACACCAAATTCCAGATTGTTAAATGTAGTTTTAGTGGTGCATTGTTATAAGCTCCCTGTATACCAAATAAGAAGGAACCTGAAAATATGTCAGATCTTTAGAATCTGGAAGCAGCAAAGAGGTGGAATTCTTTTACAGCAGCATCTTTGAGTGAAAAGCTAGGCTGTACTTTGAACATGCATTGCTACTTTCTTTTCGACTCCAGCTGAGCTGGGATAAAGAATTAATGATACTGAGCTTTCAGTTGAAAAATGGGTTGACAAAGGATGAGTCTAGAATCCAAAACAGAAGTAAGAGAGAACCACTGCTATGCCACTGGCAATAAAATTTCTGGGACAGATAGTCTGAAAAGTGATGATGTTGCCTGGAATGTAGCAGGCATATTTCTTGCTGTGTAATATCTCACATTATTGCTAAGTAGAAAGACATTTTCCCTATCCAAGGAGTTTCTAGTGTAAACTGCATCACAGCAAAATGGATGAATGAACAAAGTCGCAGAAGTAAGCTGCTCTGGCAGAGCTGCACATGGTGAACACTACACAAGGCATCTATTTCTTTACGCTTTTAAGCTCTCTTAATCAGGCTGTCTCCTCAGATATTTGAATATCGAAGGATATACAAAAGCTTTGCAAAAAGTATTTGACATTTACTTCTTGTATTCAGTAGTATGAGATACGCAGTTCTAGACAGAACAATAGGTAGCCTGTAAAACCTCCTCTAAATTTCTTTATTTCTGTGGCATGTTTTTCAGGTTTAGATCAGAACCCTCTAGAGTGGTACAGAAGTATAGAAGCAATGGTCTAGGAGTTACAGTGAGCAATCTACAGCTGGTTTGTGGAACATTGTGAAGGCACTGAATTTGAGAAGGTTGAGTGATAGTCTGCAAGGCATTTTCAGTTGACACTGGTCTATGGGTTGGGGAAAAAAAAAAGTGAACTTGGCTACTACGATGTCCAAAATCATCATCCTCATTCTGTGTTGCCCTGTTCATGTGCCAACCATGTCTTCTGTTGTAGAAGCCCACAGCTGCTCGTGTCATGTGGTTTCCCCGTATCTTTCTTTCAAATGTTAATCTTCTGATCACCAGTCTATTTGGTCAGGCTGGTTTCCTTTGCTGTGCCACTTCTTCCCCTTCTTTGTCAAGACTTATTGACAACCCCCACTCCTCCTTGTAAGATATGTATTGCTAGGCTGTTTAAGTTCCATCCCAAGATGAGACAGAGATTAAATAGCTGACAAATTTGACATTCAATAGTGAGTTTGAAATCTGATACAATTCATTTAGTTTATCTCTGATATTCCAACAGAATTAAGTCTGTTGTGCTTATGGCTACCAATAAAGACTAACATGTGGCACAGTAGGAAACGTTTCTTCTAAGTAAATAAAAGCAAATACATCTGATGCTTTTTGTAGGCATCTGTGGAAGTCAGGACCAACCCCTTTGGGACTCAGAAAGCAGCCCTCAGGGTCATGGATCTCACATGACCTAGTTTATTCTTCATTAAAACAGATGGTATCTATCTGAGCAAGGCAAACTTGGTTTTAAGAAAGAACTGGGGATTAAAAAGATGGGAAGCTGGAACAGCTGGGCCTAATTAATGGGAGCAAATAAAGAGGCAAACTGAGCATTAAATTAGTCACCTACATCAATAGCAAAATAGTTACTACATGACTACTCAATTGTTTTAGCTGATCAAAAGTTGCAGGATTGGTTTTCCTAGCATCAAAAGTATCTAAAATTGCATCAGAAATATTCTCACATTCTTTATTCTTTTTTACCAGGCTTCAAAGAGAGTAAAATCCTGGAAACTGGCTATGGTATTTTGGCATGGTGTTAGGGACTCCAGCTTGTTTTGTAAGACTGAGAATGCCCTTCTTGTGTTTGATACCTAGGCCAAGCTGGTCCTCTGCAGTTTTTCGCCTCTTCCCTTTCTGTGTGTTTAACATGAGAAGGTTACCTAATTGAGAAGGTTGCTGGCATTCCTTCAAGTTCTGCAACCACATTAAATTTGCAAAGGGATCCAAAATTTTTATTGTTTCTGTAGTAAACAGATTGTACTGGATTAGTGGTTAGTATTTTGCATGTTTTATTCTGTTTGCCCATTTAGTCCTGAAAATCTTGAATTGTGTTGCATGTTGCAAATAGCACAGGCACTCTTCACTTGCTTTTGTTACTGGTGGCCAGAAACCTTCTTTTGCTATATGCCTTAGCAGGGAGAAGGGGACTGCGTAAATAAACTACAAATCCTCCTTTAGACCTTCTAATAACAACTGTTTTCATGAGGTATAGTTTTCTGATGTAAGCACATTTTTGCTCTAAAACTCTGGCATTACGTGCTATAATAGATACAGGTAAGGATACGCATGCGTGCCCCTGTATGTGTATAGCCATTGCTCTTCCTTCAGCAGGATAGTACTCAGTAGACCCCGGGACTCATCCAGAATGGTACACGGTCCCTGACATTCTCTTGGTTTGAAGTAAACATTAAATAAATGTCAGTAGAATACTGTGCAAATCTGTAAACATTGTATTTCCTTTCATTATTATGTGCAAGACGGGCAAGTACAGAATATTTCTATTTTAAGGTAATCCTAAGGAATGTTTACTTATCTGTCACAGAAGGTCAAATTTAGCTGGTTCATACAGCTGAGCTCTGAGGTGATCGAGGCAAAAAATTGAACAATTCTTTCATGAGGATTAACAGAAACTGTTTCAATAGCTTAGTGTCTCCTTCCTGGTGGGCAGGAGGCAGTGGTGCTTTGATGGAAGACTAGTAACCCTGCCTTTTTCTGCTTCCAAAAGCCTGTCCTCAAATTTATGGAGCTGGGCTTCTATCTTACACGCTGCCACTTTGCTGCTTCAATTTTTTAGTTTTCTTTCCATGAATGTGAGGGGCAGAATTTCCACCTAGTCACAACAATAAGACCTGTTTTTATAAAACAGCTAGATTTTCTTGACTGTCATGTCCCATCCCATTCCTCCCTCACCACCCCACCACCCCCCACTCCGTTTGCAAGGAAGAGAATTTTAAAAATCTTTGCAGAAATGGCTAAAAGCATGAGCAGGAGATCCAGACCAAAAGTTTTAAAGTTTGAAGTGAGGTATTTGAATTGTAGTCATCTTTGTATGCAAACTTTATCTGGTTGTCTGAAGACTGGCTAAGCATAAAAAAAAAAAAAAGCTCAACAATTAGTCCTGTATGTGGCTGCGCAAAGGCATAAATTAAACCCCATTTGCATGCTTTACACAACTGGTTTTAAGTTTCAGCCAAGTTCCCCTGCTCCCCCTTGTTAATGGCCCCACATGGTTAAAGTCTTTTTTTTCTTGGTTGAAAAAATATGTAGTACTCGCCATGTTTGCTCTTAGCTTCTCTTTGCAGTGAGAGGAGTTTGAACAGCTTAAATGGTGTAAGTAAATTCCAGAACATCACTATTATTTTTCTTCAGGGCTTTAAGAGAATGTATTGTTTGTCAAAAGTGCTGGAAGGCTGGTGGTTTTGTGTCTGGGTACTGTCACTACCAACTGATGTAGGCCTAATGGATTTTCTGAGAAGACTTGAATGGGAGAAAATTCATATTATGAGAACAGACATCTGAAAACAAATGTTAGATGGCTTCTTGGTCTGTATTGTCGTCTTGATTTCCATAGTTGCTTGAAATTGGGCTAAAGATGTTTGAAGAAAGACTGCAATCAGTTCAACAATAAAACTAGCTAGGGAGGTTGTATGTTCTCGCCTGTCTGTGTGGTCTTCTGGTTTTCCCGGAGGCTCTCGAGATTAGGTGCTTGCCACTATTCTGGAATAGCCTGCCAGGCTTTGCCGTTCCTGGCAGAGATGTTTTTAAAGAGGCCGTGTTTCCAAAGTTAGAACTATTGCTAAATAAGTCTCTGACAGGTCCTTCTTTGAAAATGGATGGAACTTGTGATTGCTATTATTATTACTGTTACTATTTCTCAGCAGCACCATTTGTAAAGCTAGACCAACAGCATAAGGAAAAATTAAATTGTTCTAAAATAAAAATTTCTAGGACAAGTAGAACAAGTCATGAAACATGAGATCACTGGAGACCTAGGAACAATTAGGTATGTGTTCACTTCTGACTTTCCTGTTGAATATGTCTATGGAAGCACTTTGTTCATACAAGTATAAAAATGCATATAAAACCAGTATTTACTTATGGGGTTGGTACTGTTAATTTCCCTGAGTCCACATTTGGAAGTCTTAAAAATTTAAGATGATTTTTAGTTTTGGTGTGTAAAACAGATATAGTTATTCTTGACAGTGTTTTTACTCAGAACTTAAATTTCAGCTCCTAATTCTGAAATAACCTGATTTTTTTTGTCTATGCATTCAATATAGATGTACATAATCAGTATTTTAAGTAGCTTGAACAGATGGCTCTGCTTGGAAGCTTTTGGGCCTTTTTTTTGTTATGGGTGTTTTTACTGCAGAAGCCCATCCCCGTGCAAATAAGGTTGTTTACAGGTATAGTCATGTAATGTGACTGCATTGTTAAAGGATTTAATTGCATGATAAATTTTCCGGGGTAACCTGATGGCTTACTTCACTATAATAGCAGGCTTTATCTGAGACCTATTTGCAGTTTTTATGCTTAAAGAACTGTAACTCAGGACCGGTGGGAATGTAAAACTGCTTTGATAGAATCTTCTGTGCTTGGACAACTGTAGTCCTTGGTGGGTTTGTGCAGTGAGAAGTTTTATCTCGAAAGCTGGTTTTGAAAGCTGTATTGGTAGTGGACCTGCAAGTTCCCTAAAACTGGATTGCTGAAGTTGTTAGTTTCTAGTTTGTAATATGAGTATTTTGTTTTGGTTTTTTAGTAAATGCCATGCTCTTAAACAATATTACAAGTGACTGGAAAGAATAACTGTTAGATAAAATGTAAATGTTTTAAGTGAGAATACACATACAGAAAACAAACTTTTTTTTCATAAATTCTCAAGATTCTTGAACCTACCAGAGGCAAAAACTCCCTTGCTTTTTCTCCCCTCCCCAAGTAATACAGTTTTGGAAGTTCATTTTTTTTTGGTCTTTCCCCCCCTGCCTGTCTCTCAAAAATCTATTTCCTTTCACATACGTACTCGTCTCCCTGCACCCATTGCATGTCTTACTAAATCGTCTTGTAGTATAGATTGATTGTAACAGGTCAGCACAATCTGAAATCAATTGACATACTAGTTAATAATGCTGAAACAGGTCTATGGGCTGCCTTCTTAGGGTATGTGCAAAGAAGGGGATGATTGTGAACTTAAGTATAAGATTTTGAATACTTTGAAAGGTGTTTCTCAACAAGAGTGACCTTTTATAAGTTAGGGAATTGGTCTGAATGCCAAGCATCCTTTATAGTGGCACATATTTCTGTCAGAGAATAGGATTAAAAATATCTGGTGCACTGTTCTAATGGAACCTACATGGCATTGTTTAATGAGCGAAAAAACAATGAGCAACCACCCAACAAGCTGAAATGTGTGTTCATCTTCAAATGTATAACATTGTGCTGCAGTACAAATAGCAGTGTGGCTAAATGTATTAATTTTAACTTTCATTTCAAACTAAAAGAAATACTGAGTTCAGTTATGTATAATTGTCTTGAGTGCAATGCACTTAAGAGGAACTTTAGTGACTACTGAGAAATAGAGAAATGCATAATACATTATTTAAAAGACAATGTTTTTATTTCGTCTTATATTTTTAAGAGTGAATTGAAAAAGGAATACATAAACTACAAAAAACGGGTGCCCGAAATCTACTGTTTCCATGTGATATAACGATGCAGCACTATAAGCAGATTTTTTATTTGTTTTTAGAAGGGTCAGCAACTTTTAAGTACTTTTTCCCATCTCTCCCTTATCCTACTTCACCTATCTGTGCACATTTAAGGGAATAATCTCCTCACCTGAATAATTGCAGACAGCTGTTCTCAGTCACTGAACCTTGGTAGATGAATATTTTGAAATTTTTTTTGTCATAATTTTTGTATTTTCTGTACTCTTCATGTTACGAGTTCCTACATTTTAAACGCTGATTGATTTTTAGCTACCTTGTTTTAATAAATAATATATGGAAAATTAAGTAGTTTTTTGTGTTGAGGAATTAATAAATCCATTACAATTGAACATTACATTCTTGGACAGTAATGAGATTTTTTTTTCTTTTATGCCACACACTGTGGATATAAGAAGCTGAATGCTACTTTTGAGTTTATCCCCATCCCTCCGCACTCTATCTAAATTAAAACTGATCTCTGAAGTTTAAAAGAGTTTTTCTCAGGCTTTCTTCTGCACTTGAGAACAGTTTTGCTTGTTTCATTTATATTGGTTATATTTGAATCTTACATATTACATACTTTTTTTTTTTTTTCATACATCTCCCTTACCCTCTCTCAGGACCACTTCTCTTCTTGGTAAGAAATGCTTCCAATATCTTTCCAAAGAGTGGCAGTATAACAATACCATTATTTTTATTAAATCATTATCACTAAAAACTGAGAAATCCCAAGAAAAAAATGGTATGAAAACAGGTAAAAAAAAAGTAGTACTCGTATATTGATGAGAAAAAACCAAAACCAAACAAACCAGGAACTGTGTTCCTGTAGGTTTTAGTTTAGTAAATTATCTTTGTTTTTTGTCTTTTTCACAATAAGTTGACTTTTCTTCAACTTTTCAGGCACAGGTACCTTTGGGCGCGTTCATCTGGTGAAGGAAAAAATGGCCAAACGTTACTTTGCACTGAAAGTAATGAGCATTCCTGATGTCATTCGACTGAAGCAAGAGCAACATGTGCACAATGAAAAGTCAGTCTTGAAAGAAGTCAACCACCCCTTTTTGATCAGATTGTGAGTTGTATTTTTTTTAATTCATTTAACTCGTATATAAAATGCAGTTAAGGTGTTCCAGAGTCTCACTGCAAGTTCTTAGGTATGTAACCAACACCAAGCGTTTATGTCTATTATGTAATCTAGACTAAAACAGACTTCAGACTAAAGTATTTATTACAGAAGAATCAATTTAAAATCAAGAGGCATAATTTAAACATTGAAGCAATAATTTATTATAAGCTTTACTCTGTCTTTTATTTTCATACCGCAGAAGTGAAATTTTCTTAAGTGACGGGAAAATACTAATGAAGAAATGTTAGGATTGGCTTATCAAAATGACTTCTAGAATGATTCCTGATGTTAGAATGGCAAGAAAAGAAGTATTTCTACATACATATGTCCTGTAGATACCTAGATAAAGATATAATTAGATTTAAGTATCTGCTTTTCAAAAACTTTTTTGAACTTTACGTTTGCAAACTTTATTTTTAAAGAGTTTAAATTTTAAGTGACTGCAACACTTCTTGGGCTTTGTTATTCCCATATTTGAGGTTAAGTGATGGAACCTATTGAGAAACACGATTTAAACACAGTTCATGAAGACTACATTTTAGTGGAATTGTGGTGATCCCTTTATTAAGGAGAGAAGGCATCATACTTTGCTGTTCACAGCACCACAACGCCTTTTGTGTATCTGAGTCCATATCTATTAATGAGATAACTAAACCTCTGGGTAATTGCACAGTTAATTTCCATTTATATTTTCTCATGCATGGATACAGGGCCATTGACCAAGATTTGTTTTGCATTTACAGTTTTACATAAAATTAGATAAAATTAGCCTTAGTTAATCTCTAGCTGCAGGGAGTGCAGCCTCCTCCCAGGGCTAAGAAAGTATCAGAGGGAAAAGAAGAGGCAAAAGCATGGTAGTTATCCAAAAGACAGAAAGAGCCCTGCAGAAGGAGGCTTTTTCCCTGGTGTTCTCTTGCTTTTTCTAGCATCATGATGTTATTAGTTTCCAGACAGTGTTCAAAAATACTGAGCGTGGCATAGTATTAGTTTAAGATGAGTTCTAGGGTGTGTGGAGTTCAAGATGCATGCAGGAAAGCAAGATGGAGAGGCTGAGTACATCTGGTTAGACTGGTTAAAATATGGATGGAACAGGGGGAACAGGGTTTTATATCTATATCTGTGTACACACAAATTCTTTATAAAAGAAAAACAAACTACCAAAAGGAAGCAACCCCCCCCCCCCAGCCCAGTACGTTTGTGTGTTTGGAACAGTGCAGCAAGTGTGGGAATAGAGAAACTTGGGTGAGAAGTCAGAGATGGGGATGTGAGGGTTTGTGTCCATACAGAAGTGATCAAAAATCCAAACTGGTAAGTTTTCTTGGATTTCATTCAGGCGTTATTTCCAAAATGTCAGATTTTTAAAATCACCAAAGGAAAGACACAATTCAAATGGAAGTTCACTTGTGTGCAGGACAAACATTGTTCATGCCTTCTAGCTCTCTGCCTTTTCCCTTGACGTGTTCAATGAGATGCTGGATCAGCTATGCTCTTGTAATTGTCCATGTGATGCCTTTGTCCCTTGGCAAAGGAGACTCAAAGCAACCTAGCTGAAATGAAGTAGTTAAATTTTAAGTCATGTTAATATTTGTGTGCTTTAGGTTAAACAAGCATTCATAGATGATTATCACTGAATCACTGACTGTATGACAAATAAAACTTTCTGCAGCTTTTTGTGTGGCTAACAGGTTTTTTTCAGCTGCCTCCTCCCCTGCACAGTACGTTTTTTTCCATGAATTCTTTGACTATAATTGATCAACAAAAAGGGAAAAAAAATTTCTATATACTTTTGCTTCAATGCCTTTGATCTGTGTTATCTACATGGTCTGGTTTTTATATTTTCAGTTAGCGTCACCATCTTAAACATGGATAGTATCTTCCTGTGGTTGCAAAACAAGGAATATGTGTTAGCGCAGCATAATACTGTATATTTTTAGCACTTTATGATGGAGAGTTTTAAAGTAATACTGCACATAATTTATTTCTGGCATTCATCCCTCCTATATCTTCGTATTTATAAAGACTTTTATATAAGAAAGTTTTTTTCTTTTTCTATTACTTTTGAGAAATGCTTTTCCTGCATATAGGGAGGTCCCATTTTTCTCTAGATACTGAAGTTATTTATCTACTTATTTTTTAAACTGTTTTTTGGAAATGCTTGTTTGGTGCTCTTGCAACAACTGGTCACTGGAGAGTCCTAGGCAGTCTTTACTGACATGTTTGAGTGATGTATCATACTTCTGTGGGTGCATATTGTGCTGTAATTTTGACATGTATCTTTCATTTTTTTTTTTTTCAAGAGAACAAAAATTAACAAAAATCAACTGTCTTATAGTCCTATAAGCTAACATAGGTTATTTGTCTGTAAGAGTTCAAAGTGGCATCCAAAGTTCATGCAGTGAAGCTGAATTGTAAAATTACATGATACCTTGCATATTATTCTAATGACCTCTTCTGTGATATTTTCTTTTTTTTTGTATTAAAATACCATTTAAAGCAATCTGTATTGCAAATATTGAAGTTCTTTATTTTGCTGTGTTCCATGTATACTAAATAATGTATCCATTTTTCTGTGGGTAGACAAACCTTTAAGAGTCAGTTCTTGAAGAAATTAATTCCAGTAAAAATACTGGGGTTTAATGGTCTAGGTCTTCCATTTTTTTTCCTCTGTATTCTGTCAGATGTTGCCCTTCCTCTCCCCTGTATGTGTTTTTTTTAAATATGTGGTTTCCTTTGTTTTGCCCATTCCTGTTCCTCTTTCTTTGTTTATTGTAGGTGCAACTTTGCCTAACTACTTAAAATACATCTCAAGAGTGTTTTTACATAGTCAATAAAGATATTATGAACATCATCAATAGCCAATTAATGATGTTGATGACTTTGTGATAGGGAAGTAGTGCCATAAAAGCAAAAGGCAAGCCTGGGCTCTGCTTTCTTCATCACTTTGAAGGAATGGAGGGGCTGTTGCTGATGTCTGATAGTCTCATTTTCTTGGTTGCCTCAGTGCTGGTATCAAGAAAGAAAATCTTACTGAGCAGAAGTCACTCGTGGGTTTGGGAGCTCAGTTTGCTCTGCCTATCTTTCTTGAGACTCTATGCCTTGATTAGGAACCAGCTAATGAAGGAAAAAAAACCAAACCCAAAGATATTTGATCTTTCCATTCTTGTGATACTGCAGAAGCAGTTACTAGAAGCTAAAGTAACTTCTCTTCTTATATCAATGAAGTAGGTAGGGATACAGTGTTCTTTATCTATTATCGTAGTAATAGGGATAGCTGTTTGTTTTAAAATGGTAGAATATTCTTCAGGACCTCTGCCAGATACTTATTTTCTTCTTAACTGTTGAGTTACATTTGGGTGTGTGGTATATGAGTTGTTTAATGTGGGTAGAAGGAAAAACAGCTTAGTTTTGGGGAATGTGGGAGAGAAGATTCCTATATTCTGTAATGAAGCATTTGAAAGCCACGTGGAATGATTTTCTTTCCTAGCTGCTCTTTACTGCACTCTAGTAATGACTGTACCACAATAATAGCTCTTAAATTAAAGGCAACAGGAGGAATGGAAAGTACTTATCATTAAGTTAATTCTGAGGCACAGAAATAAATCTTGTTTTGCTGTCATTTTTGCTTTTCTATTGCTTTTGTTAAAGATAACCGTAGGTTAAGTCAGGTACTTGAATGTCTGTCACATAATCCTGCTAGATTCTTGGGGGTTTTAATATTTGCGGAATAGGAAGCATAAATTAATTATGTACATGGGGCAACAGAGACCATTTTACAGAAATTTACTTCTGAAGCAAATCAGAGACATAATTTGTTTGTTCAATAAAATAATATTTTTATTACAGATTTTGGACCAACCATGATGAACGTTTTTTATATATGTTAATGGAATATGTGCCAGGAGGAGAACTTTTTAGTTACCTGCGCAACATGGGGCGTTTCAACAACAGCACAGGACTGTTCTATTCTACGGAAATTATTTGTGCAATAGAATATCTGCACTCCAAAGAAATAGTTTACAGAGACTTAAAACCTGAAAATATATTACTAGACAAAGAAGGACATATCAAGCTTACTGATTTTGGATTTGCTAAAAAGCTGGTGGATAGGTAAGTAGGTGTTTGTTATGGTAATTACGTTTGCATGTTAAACAGTTGGAAGAAAAAAAGTTTTATTTCAGAGCTCAGCATTTCACCTAACATTCCGTGTGGTTCACACATGTCAAATGCCTTAATATGAAGGAAATTATTGTCTTAAAATGGCTGCACAGAAACCAATATTACACCTTAGGTATCACTAGGAGCAATATCACAGATAAGCTACCGTACAAAAATATTTTTATATGAGTAGTTTTGTATATTTAAGTTTTCAGCAGTCATCTTGTAAAAAGGGAGTTCTGTGAAGTAATATGAGCAAATATTGAGGTATGTACATCAGCATGGTAAATGGGACATTATTCCTCCGTGCACGTTGAATTGCTAAATGTTTTGTAACTTGTATTTCCTTCTGCTTTCATTTTAGAGAGATTTTTGAAATGTGGGAATAAGATTTTAAAGCTGCATACAGTGTTCTCACTAGCCTGTTGCTGAAATGAAACTGCAAAATCTAGACAGAAACAATAAGGCTAGCTTCAACAGAAGTTATTTATTTAACTGTAACTTCTACAATACTGTCAGCCTTATGTCTTTTTTACTAGCATATGTAAACTTTTTGATAACGCAGAGGTTTTTTCCCCAGTGATTTCTCTGTTCTCTCTGTTTGAACTACTCGTCCAAGATGATAATACATGTTCTTAAAAGGAAGCAAGAGCTGTCATTGGGATTCAAAAAAAGGGAGGAAAAAACTAGCCTGTCATATTAGAAAAGCAGCATGACAAGGATTGGTATTATGCCCTTGGGCTACCTCTTGAGGGAGACTATCTGATTATTCTAGTTGAGGCAGCCTTGTAAGAGAGTTAGGCATTCCATAGGCGCTCATCCTCTTCACTCATTTGTTTATCTGTCTGATGCTGCTTTTGCAACAGTTCAGTGTGGGGGGGGAAATTCTACAACATCAATTTGAAATGAAAGTTGATCTGAGGGAGCCACTCTTAATGGATCCCTTATGAAGTGAAAGTCAGCTGAGACAAATCAAATTGTGTTATGGAGGTCATAAAGGTTGCTTCCCTATAGGTTACAGGCTCACAGTGCTGGGTTGCCTTGGCACAGAAGAATGGTAGGCAACTAGTAAGTATGCTGGTTCTATTCACCCTTAAGGTCTAAAAGTCTGTTTTAAAACCATAGTGTTTTAATATCAACATGTTTGACTGAATTCAGTTTACACTGGGCAAGCAGATAGGTCTACAAATACTGGCTTTTTTTTTTAATATTTTGTTTTTAAATTAAAATAACTTTTTGCAGGAAGAGGTAAGGCTACTTCCATGTAAGTAAAGAAGATATTTTGATACAAATTCTTATGACTTCCTTTTTACATGGAGATATTGCCACTTAGTGGTTATTCTTAATTTGGATTTCTGTGGGTTTAAGGCACAAGAGAAGTAACCCTTCATTAAATAAGATGATAGTTCACATCAGAGTGTATTTTTCAATCTGGAAGATGAATCTGTAAGTAAATTTGTTCAAATACATTTTAGGACATCAAAACAAGTTATCACCACTGTTTTTAATTGGTTTTTTGCATCCTGTATTGCTGGGGGGGGCAGTAAAATTGATCAATTTGTGTTGAGTTGAAACATAGAATGCTATAGTACTTTTATATTCGTAGCTGATTTACCTATAAATGTACAACAGGTAAGATAAATACAGAACATAAAGTTGGAAGGAGCAAGGATTTTATCAGTTAGAGCACAGGTAGTTACCTATGTGAATCTGGTTTGTTTTTTATGTTGGGGTGGTGGGTTTGTTTGTTCATTTGTTTGTTTTGGGGGTTTTTTTGGAACTACATAGTATTTTTCCCACTAGCTGTAGTAATTTTCACAGTGCTGGTTTTGTCACTGTAAAAATACACAGTTGCCAGCAATTTATTCACTAATGCACTCCAGTAGGTTGTTTTGTATCAAAAGTATAGGAGACGTTTTGTCATTTTTATGCATGGCAAACATCCGTACACATGAACCTTATGTGTATGTATGTGAGTATGTGTATATATATGTATACATATATATAGTGTATATGAATTGTGAAAATAAAACACAAAGTATGTATGTTTTTCAAACAGCTGTGAGGAAGCCTGCCACTTAGAACCAACAAAAGTATTCCTCGAGAAGACAAGACGTGATATGTAAAATAAAACATGGTCAGCAGAAGACCTTCAATACACCTACACATTTTTGATACATAATACTTCCCATGAATGGTTCTGTAGTAGCTTAATTGAGATTTTTCTGTACACATTTTTCTTTCTTGCCATTACCATGTGTGAAAGGGTGAAGTGTTCACCATGTCCATCTACAATTAAGCTGCTCTTTAGGGAGAGTAGCTGGCTCAGAGCTCATGTTCCCACTGTGGGCAGCAGCCTGCACATTTACCTTCTTATTAGTACGTTTTCTGAAGGGCTAAACTTTAATTTTTTTTTTTTTTTTTCTGGAGAAAAAGGAAAGAGGAGGTTTTCTTGTCTCCTGTTTCTTGTTGATATATCCTTCTGTTTATCCCTTTTCACTCATAGTGTACTTAGAAGTTTTTCTCCAAAACAGCGTGTCTTTGCCTCAGCTGCTGTTTATTTCTTCTCTTTTCTATTTTGGTGTTGCTTAACTGAAGACTTAGTAACCTTTTCAGTTTCTTGTGAGTACATTCACATAAAATATATGTGCCACTGCTTTAAAAAAAAAGGCAATGTCAAGAAAAGGGGGGGGGGGGTATAAATGATTGTTACCTGAAGGATGGTAGAAAGGATTTGCTTTGAACTTTATAGCCATTACCTTTTTAGAACTTTCTTTTTCTGGAAAACATACCACTTTTTGGATATAGCATACCCATTAAATATGTTTCTGATCTTTCTCACTTTTTTTTTTTAATTCCTGTAATTCCTGTGTTCTTTCAGAGAAGCACAAAACTAAAGCTCATAGAGTTTTGTATTTTTTTAATGCACAGAGTTCACTCAGAATGTTATGAAAGTTTTAGGTATAGTTAGGACTTTCATGATTTTTTAATTTTTTTTTAATTGAGGAATGTTATTCACTGTTATTTGTAGTTTGTTCAGTTTACATTCCTAAAAAAATAATAATTTTAAACTATGAAAGTCTTCCTAGAAACTTGAAATGATTAACCTTAAAGATTTTGGGGATACTTCTGCACTGTTACTTAAGCTGGATGTGCTTCATGGCTGTTCTGCAGAGTGAATTGAAGAGGAAAAAGACACAGGAAGTCTTGTTTGCGAAGAGTATTGTTTGTCACTGTAGAAGCAAGAATGTCTTGCAGAACAAACTTTGTGGGCTAGAAACAAAGCAATCTCCATTGAATATAATTATGGAGAAACTTCCAGAAGAGAATACCAAAAAGGACATTGTTGTTAATCTCTGGCTTGTATGCAAGAAGCCTGTCAGGGACTACAGACGTGGTTGCTGAATGGTGTAGAATGCTAAAATAGTTAACCATTGAGGCTTAACTCCTTCAATAATACTGTTAACAAGTTCTGCAAATATTATTTTATAGCTTATCTTTGTGACCAGAGTAGATTCTTTGTTTTATTTTCGTGTTTTAAAATTACATGTTCAACCTATCAACTATTGCTCACCTGTATTTCAGCTTTTATCTTGAAAACCCAGAGCCAGTGGACTTTTTGTAGCAGTTTGAAGGCAACAGTCTATTCTTATTTTTCTGCTTTATAATTTATCTTCAAAAGAATGATCTGGATTTTCAGATGAATATGCAACAGTCATGAAATAGTATTGATTAAAAAAAAAATACTGAAGACAATTTGATCTTTTTATAGAATTTACTTGATGCGTTTTCCAAAATATTAAATAGTTTGTTTCATGACCAACAAAAGAGGACATAAAAGTCATGATCTTACGGCACAAATACACAGCTTGACAAAGAATTTGAGCTTCCTCCAAGTTTTTGTGTACTTAGTAAACATAAATTTCTTGATTGAAAGTAAGAGAAGTAGATGACCTGCTGGTGGTAATAAATTTTATTTCCTAGTGCAGCTAGGGGACTTCAAGTTATGTTTGCCTTTCCTTAATTTGTGGTTTTCCTTTTGCTTGAATAAAAAGGATCTTGTTATTAACCTGTATGGTAATTCAGAGTCTTTTTAGTTACATTGTCACCAACAAATTACGTGGGTCCTGGAAGTCATGGTCAAGTTTTTTTCACTGATTTTTTTTTTTTTTTTGTATGTAAATGACCTTGATAAGGGATGAAAACCACCAAAGACTGCATCTTAGCTGAATTTGTGCATTCATAGTGTTGGCAATTTTGGGGGAGGAAAGGGTGACCGTTGTGAGGCATTATCCTGCAAACTGTCTAGCTTGTCCATTAAAATGAATGTGCCTGTCTGCTTTAATTGTACAGCCCTTCTTCCCAAATACAGTAAAATGGTCAGCTGCTTCATCTGCAGAGCTGGCTAAATCGATATGAAAAAAAAGTCATACGATGGATTGTAATACAGCTTTTTAAATTTGGGAGAGGGAGGACTATTTTGTTTTAAAAGACAGCAAAGCTTTGCTGTTTTCTCTGAATTGTCTAGTCCTGATCTAGGCAACTGCTAGATGGCAGTAGTGTGTAAAGCAGTGCTGTACCGAAGAATTTTCTTGAGTATGGTTGATTTGGAAAATGAGTGTTTATATTTTCTAGCAATAAAAATTATGCCACCCTTTTATGACAAAAATTAAACATGTATTCTTTACACTAATGAATGTAGTTTCAAGAACCATGCAGCACATGCGTGCATAGTGTGTCTAATGCATTCTGACAGTTTAGCTGGAGTAATTTAGCTTTTGCCATATTAAAATCAAGCTTAAAGAAATTCAATTCTGTGCATCATACATCTTCATTTAAAGTCTTGACTGCCTGTACAGCTCCTATTCCTTGATCTTAAGTATTTTTATGAATCAAGGGTAAGGCTTAAAAAAAAAAAAACAAGAAAAGGAAAACAAGAAAAAAATACCCAAAAGCTCTGTTTAAAATAATTCTGCCATCTCAGAAAAATGTATTATTTAATCTTTAAAAAGAAAAAAAATTTAAAAAAATTATTAACAGTCTGAGATTCTGTAAGGTGCATCTTGAATATCCATTTACAGTTAGGAAAAAGAAAGTTTAAGTTTAGCAGAACAGCAGTAGGAAAAAACAGAAGTTGCAAGGAGTCTGTATTACTTCTAAAGGTGATTGCTTTTCTTCTTAATGCATTTGTTTAGGACCATGTTACCAGTTTGATTGGAGAAGATTCTTCCTGCACTCACAGATAAAACAATTAGAGTTTCTTTTGCTGCAAGTTATTAATCATGTGCAGTGACCATTAATTTTGTGACTATATTCTTTGTCATATCTTACTAGAACTCTTCTTAAAATGCAATACGCTTTTTTCTTATTCTGTGCTGTTGAATTAGCGAGCACTTTTTCAGTTTCATCTTCTGACTTGCTATTAGGGAAGTGTAATTTATTCAGAACGAAAGCACATTTTTTTTTCTCTAGTGTGTATTTAAACATAAGTCAAGGTAGCAAAGCCAGGCAAATTCCACATGGGTATTTTTACAAAGAAGAGTTCACGTTTCTGAAAGAAATGGTTTCAGAATATTCTTTGTTTCAAATTGTAATTTGGTCTTTGTAAACGTTAACTGCTTATGTCTTTGTAAATATTAACTACTTAGCTTCAATTTATTTCATGAATTTATAGAACTTGAAATACATATTTCAATTAGGTAGCAATATAACACTTTTATATCCTGAGCTTATATTAAGAAAGCTATGACTAAAAATGACATTAAAATATATCAGAAATATTACTTGCATATCTCACACTTGTTTAACTACACCTTGTAAATATTTTAAATAATTAAAAATACAAAATGTTTTCCTTTTAATGGGTATTGTGGAAGTGATGACAGGTTACATTTCAATACTATTTGAAAAATGTGACTTAGATTGTAAAAGGAATCTTACTTATGTCTGCAGCTGTTTACTGATTTAAACTATTACTTTTTTTATCTCCCCCTCTTTGTTTTTTCTAAGCAAAAATTTTTCTTTTTGCTGGAAAAGGCCAATAAGCTTGCTTTTTGCTGGGCCTGTCAGAAGTAGTCCATGAACTCTCAGGGTCTGCAGCTTACAGGGCTTTACCACTGTTAATACATTGGAGAGCATCATCAAAGGAGTCCTTTTAGATCTTGTAGAGTTCTTTCTTTTTTTTTCCTGTTGCTATACACAATAAATACATAGGTATAGGTTGGGTACTCCATATATGTGTTTGGTTTTTTCTATTACTGTTGTTTCAGTTTCACTTCAGTGTGGTTTTGTTGTTTGTGGGGGTTTTTTTCTTCTTTTCCTCCCAGGACATGGACGCTCTGTGGCACTCCTGAGTACCTTGCACCAGAAGTTATACAAAGCAAAGGCCATGGAAGAGCTGTGGATTGGTGGGCCCTAGGAATTCTTATATTTGAGATGTTGTCAGGGTAAGTGATAATGATTACTATATCACAGCAATATTATGTGATACAGGATTCTTTACTAGTTCTATTTATGATTTTCGGAATAGCAAATTTGGGCTAAATTTATTAATGATATACCAGTTTCATTTCTGCCTCTGAAGAAAGGAATTGGGAAGCTGTACAAAACATATATCACTGTTCTTACAGGGATTTTTTAGTTTTTTGTGTGTGTTGTTTTTGTTTGTTGGTTTTGTTTGGGTTTTTTTTACTTAAGTCTTTTTTTAACAGCTGCTCTTTTCCTTACCTGTTTTGGAAATTCAAGTTTTGTTGAAGTTTAGATTTTTATACATAAAATCCTTTACATTTAAAGGGTGAAGAGGACTGCCAGTTTTCTTTGAAATCTCTGTAATTAATTTATAGCATAGTGAAATAATATTTGCAGTGGGAGGTTTAGCCTGTATAAATGCATAGTGGCAAGTAGGAAGACTTTTATTAGTACAGCTTGTATTACTACTGAGCACTGTTTTTCTTTAAACCAAAGGAAAAAGAACAGGGAAAAATCTTAAAAGGTCTATTTGGAAATTGGTTTGCTCAAATGCTACTTTTGATGTTTTGGAATTTGTTTGATAAGCATTGTTTCCGAAAGATAGAGAATCAAACTGAAGAGATACTTTCTGGCATTAACATAATTAACTGTTACTGACTTTGAGTATTAGGTAGATAAAAGTAATTGTCTAAATTTTCTCTGATTTCAAAAAAGAAATATTATTTTCAGTAAAATAAATAACTGGTTTAGAGAGAACGTGAAATTCTGCTTGTGTACTAAGACATCCACGTGTTTTTCCTTGGTTTTTGTCTTGGCTGTATCTTTTGAAGGCGCATGGGGGCAAAAAAAAAAAGTGGAAATTTTGAAAGAAAGTGGTTTTGCCATGGTTGGTGCAGTAGAACAAATGCAGGTGAAAGCAAGGCTTTCATAGCTTTGGAAGAAACACAGTATATTTAATCAGTTTTGGTTTTATAGTCGTTAGAACTTCTTCTCAATGCCAGGCCCAGTGTGCTGTGTGCCTTCTTGCTCCCTGAGCATGCATCGTGTTGCCTCTATGGCCTTTCCTTCTGGATCTGCAGCCCCATAGAGTGGTCAGAACAAAAAAATCCTTGCATGGATTTATTCTTCCTTTTCTCTATACCGTGCTGTCAGTTCAAGGTAACTGGTGACTCTTCCAGTGTTTGGACAAGCTCGTCAGGTTGCCTGAGCAGACTGTTCCTCTGATGGATGATCACTTCAGAGCTCCAGTCCATTGCTTGTGTTTGATGCTGTGACTTCTTCCCAGCAAAACTTTATCCCAGGACAGCACTGCTGCCCACTGCTTGCTTTCTTAATGTCCTGAAGGCTTGCACATGCATTTACTTTGAATCTCAAGGCAATTTCTGGACAGAAAAAGCATAAAAATGTACTAATAGTTCCCTACTGACCCAGGCAGCCTTGGCTGACTGGTCTAATAAAAAGTCATTATTTATGTAGGCTGATGTGTGCAGAGGCCAGGCTTCACCTTTCTTCCACCTCTCCCTGTAAGGCTCAGCAGCCCAAGTTGGTCAAGGGAATCCTTCTCGGAGGGATGAAAGGAGCAAGAGATTCCCAGCAGCCTTGTTGCCACTAATCTTAGTCCTAGACAGCATGAAGACTGTAGATAAAAGTGTCTGGTGCTGTAATGTGAGCGCAAGTGCTGCAGTCTCCCAGCTGTAGTCTGAGTGATTTACTTTCCTGCCACAGGTTTCAGTGGGACCACTCTCTGTTTGGTCTGTGTGGTCTCAGTGTAAGTGGATATTGGGCGTTTTTTCTTTCTGTGACTTACAGAGACACTGGTAGGATTCTCTCTACTACAGCAGTAATAGAAACATGGTTTCCAAAGTTAACATACTGACTACAGGTGATAATCAAGCAAGATCTCATCTCTGGAGTCATTGAGACCTCAAGACTGCATGGCGCTGAAGTATGACTGCTATATATTCTACTGAAATATGACCGGTATATATTCTTCATAAAAAAAAAAGGGAGCAGCTGCAATCATTTCTATGTAGAATCTTCTGTGTCCTGACACTATCTGGCTCAAGTGATGAGATCTGGATTTCCCCAAGGTTAATATAAACACTTTGGCTATAGAGACTCGTAACCAATGGAGATAAATTACACATTTCTAAAAGGCAACCGAGACCTTATATAGGCTGATTGACAGAGCAGCTGTCTGCTGAAAGTGATTTTGTAATGGTTTTTACTACAGTATTTGTGTAGATGTGGTCTTCATAATGATTGGATGCTTCTTTTTATTTTTTAGCGTTTGGGTGGAGTCCCTATCACCCCTTCGGATACGGACTCCACCCAAGTTTGGCTGAGTTTTTTTGGTTTTGCTCTGTGGTTTTTCGGGTTTGTTTTTGGGTTTTTTGGGGGGTGTGGGGGGTGTAGATTCATACTGTTTGCTTAGAATTTTTAAGATTCTAGGATTTGGGAGGTTGATGGGGGCAGGGATTGTGGCTCGTGTGTGTTTTCTTTAGGAAGGCAGGTTGTCACACAGGGCATATGCTTTTAGCATTTTATCAGCTTTTCGATGCTGTTGGCAGTAGTGTTCTAAAACTCAACTCAAGATGCGGCTTGATATTTACTATCAAGGCTTTTAATGCAAAAACAGTCCTAGGTAACTTTATCCCTTGAAATTCAAAGATGATTTAAGAAATATGAAAATTATTTGAAGGTGAAAAAAACCTGACTTTAAGACTAAGTTATTGTCTGCAAGTAAATTATTTAAGGCATTTGGTAGTTATTTCCTGAAGTTACTCTCTCTGAACCCCCAAAGCAATTGAGAAGATTGGTAGATGTGTGTGTAAGGAAATGGTCTCTCTAAAAACAAACAAACAAAACCACACTTTCCTGTTCTGCAGTGTCTTATTTCTGTAACTTAATCTCTAGAGGCTCATGGAATTCTAGTGCTGCACACGCTAGGCTTAAGGCATGGTCCCATTTAGGTTTAAGATAGTAAAATATAGGAAGGGGAAAGAATGGAGAAAACCAGGGGTGAGAAGAAATCTTTACAGAACAGATTAGTAATATCAAGTTCATAGAGTTAATCTAAACAAGCTAAACAAACTGTCAATAGAAATAGTTGAAAGATCTATTTATTTTGAGTAAATGTGTTCTGTTACAATCTACCATAGAGGAAAATATACTTGTTATTTAATGTTATATATGTTAGGTCATAATTGTACTCTCATTAGATGTGTAGCTAACTGAATTTTCTCATTTGATGAGGGCTTTGTGGTTTTTTGTTTTGCTTTGGTGGTCGTATGTGGTGTGCTGGTCTATCATTTTAGGTAGCTAATGATTCCTGTCTACGGTTTAATATTCTTAGACTTGTGTATTTTCCCTTGAGGTTTTACAATTTCTCTTCTCCAGTGCTAAAACTACCTGTTATCTTTGAGACCAATGTCAGTGCCATTGTTATGTGTCAGTTAGCAAAAGGAATGGTTTGCAGCTGTTGTCCTATATACAGAGATTTTTTTTTTTTTTTAGCAGCTTTTCAGTTGGTGGAAAAAGGCAGCTGTTTGTGTTACAGTGTGAAGACAGTCTGAAACTCAAGGGGGTTTTTGTTGATTTCTTAAGTAGCTCCTAGCACAATACTTGCATTGTTTTGTCTAAAATCTGTTCTGTGTTGAAGATTGATATTTACAAGTAGTATCACAGTTAAGTTACTTGGTTTGTCCGTAAGAAAACTATGTAATCTTCCAAAGCTATTCCCATTTTGCATACAGTTCAAATGCACTTTAAGCAGTATTGCCATTAAATTATTATATAGCCAAGTGTGATTTAAATTTCTCTCAAGAATTCTAGACATAGTAATTTTGGATTTTCAAAGTGGGAAAGCAAAGAGCAATTTAAACATATGTAAATATGTAAAAACTTATACATACTTCTTATTCTTCTTGATTGTACACTACTGAGGTGTGAAGAATGTTTGGAAATGGAGGGAAAAAACCTTGCTGCATTTCATATCAATCTGCTTACTTGCAGCTGGCACCTTTGTAATACATAGTTACAAAGTCTCATTCTAATTGCTTTATGCATCTATAGATGCTAATATCTAATAACAAATACAAAATTGGAAATTGAGTGTACTGTTTGTCAACTTGCTTTGGAGAATGTGAAGAACATAATGTTGCCTGACTGAAAAAGAAACTTTATATGATAGTCTCTGTGGTGTGGGAAAGTTTTATATATGTTAAATATCTATCACATTTTCCTTGTTCTTTAGTGTCAGAGCAGGAATTTATAAACACACAAATATTTTTTCCTGAGATTCTTATATTTTCGAGTTTCTTTCTAGCTGAGACTGTTCAGTTTTTCAGAGTGAAAATACTCTGGCTTTCTGAACACCATCAACAAATGTTCTTCAGTCTTTCCTTAACCATATATTTTTGTCATGCTTTTCTGTGCTTTGAAGTATTACTTTTTTTTACTTTATGCATACAGACAACTTTATTTAACTATTCTCATGGAATTTGGTTTTGTTTGTGGCTGAATTTTACAGTATTTCGAAGGAAATGCGAATTCACTTGACCATCAGCTGAATAATGAAGAAATTAGTACTTCTGAAAACACGTAATGGAAATAATATAGAGTACTTGTTGAGGAATAAGCTAGTTTGAGTAGCATAAAATTAAGGAAAGAATGTGAAATGAAGAAACGTTTTCACCCTTGGTTGTGCTACCAATGATTTCCGAAGCCACCAGCACTGTATTTGTGTGTGTACACAAGCAGTTAAGTTCTCTTAGAAAGTAATTATAAAACGTTAGGGAGATGTGAAAATATTTAAAACGTTGGACTGTAATGGTGGTTGGATGTTACTAATATGGTTGATACTCAAAATCCCTTTTTCTCTATTCTGTAGGGGTTTTGAGACAGAAGCATAGTAGGAGGGATGCTTTGGTCATGTTACAGAAGTCAAGGCGGGACTGAGATTAGTGAATGAGTAGTTAGTTATTCCATTCCCCGAAAAGGTTTCCTGTGGTAACTTCTAAAAAGGTGACTGCCACCCTGAAAACTTGTTGGCACTTGGGCTAAGCTGCTTATACTGACTGTACTGATGCACCCATACTCTGAGCCTCTTGCAGTAATCAGGGTATGTATTATACTAGTAAAGGAAGCACAACAGAAAACTTTCAATTCTTACTGTAGCTATAAGACAAGAAGTAGTCTCTCTGTTAGCTCATAACTTCATGAAGAACTTTCTAGAAATTAGCAAAAGTAGAAATTTAATTGCATCTTGGTTTACTGATCATCTTGGGAAGATTATGAAACAAGTACTTTATCTGTCCAACAGAGAAAGACAGCTGCACTTGAGAGAATTTCAGGTTCTGAACAGTCTGTCTCTTTCAAACCTTCTCTAACAAAACATATACTTGAATTCCAGAAGTACAATAAATAACGGAACTGGACAATATTCATATGAGGGTCCTTTGAAACTTTAAATAGAAACTAGTGAATAAGGAAGGGTATGCCTGCAGTTACAGGACAAGAACAAAAATGGTAATGCTGTTTTGGAAAGTATACCCTTGGGTTTTATAGATAAAGCCAAAGCATTTTTTACTTTAACACTGAAAATTTGTTTCATAATTGATATTTTTACTGTATTAATGTAACAAAAATCTCTCTTGTAATACTTCAATTCTAATTCTGTATTCATGGTGCTGTGTACAAAAATGTTTTTTGTTTTGCAATAGCAGCCTTAACTTGTTATTCTTCAAGTTAGTATTTGATTGATGATGCCCTACCATAAAGAACTATATAATAGTCTCTGAGGGGAATTACTATAACATCATAATGTTTATAAGTTATTTTAGAAATTCTTTTTCTAACCTCTAAAAATTTGCTGTATTAAAATAGGTTTCCTCCGTTTTTTGATGACAATCCATTTGGTATATATCAGAAGATTCTTGCTGGCAAAATAGATTTCCCGAGGCATTTGGATTTATATGTAAAGTAAGTCCATGACTCCCAACACTGTCTTTTATATTTTAAACACCTCCTGCGCACTGTTTCTAAAGGATCTTCATAGAAGACCAGATACCAGATTCTGATTTTCTAAAATGCCACATTGGAAAATATTTTAATTACATTTACTCTTGCAGTCCAAGTAAAATCATGTGTTTGGTAGTTTTCAAGCTGGAGATACATTTGTAAGATGGTATCTGCATCTCTTACTTTTCTGCATATTTTGGAATATTAAATGCTTTTCTACCTTGTGCAAAGCTCATTGGTACCAGGTTGGTTCCTGGAAGAAAGAAAAGAGGAGAAATATGAGGAGATAATTTAATATGAGTAAAAATTAGGAGAGCAGGAAGTGAATACTAAACTGTTCCTTTGTATGCATACGAACCAGTTAAATCACTCTGCAACATAACTATTTGAATGAACTGTCTGATACTTCAGAAGTTCCAGTATAAAATCGACTTCCATTTCTGATAGCAGGGCCCCAGTTCAATATGCAGTCTTATATATGCATGTATGGGTTTTATTCATAGTATTTTGCAATTCTGAGAGGTATATTGCAGATGAAATGCTTTTTTCCCTATTGAAAAACTCCGTAATTGAAATAATTGTTAGTACACATTAGAACAGAAGAAGTGCGATTTTAAACATGAAGTTTCTGCTCAGAAGCAGAGATGACTGAGTGAACGAGGACAGGAAGTTATTCTTACGTTCCCAGGTTAATCATTCAAGGTGTTTTGAAGAAGTGACCATAGAGATGGCACTTGCTTACTGTCACTAGGTAAATAGATAAAATGTATGGTAAATCTAATGAAATCTGTCCAACTTTCTCTGACCTGTTATGAATTCTCTTGCAAAAATAATCATTTGGGGAGGATTTTTTAAGCCTGCACTGAATCATCAGGTGCACTGAATCAAGCACATCTACATCACATTAGGCTGATTAGTGTCTCATATTTGTCTGTTCTTAACAGAGTTTTCCCTTATTATCTCGATGCTGTTTCCAATTTAATGTAGTCTCATTGTTTTGTCTTCCCAACCCAGTCTGTCTTAAGAAGAAAAACTGAGTATCTCACATAGTGTTGTGTGCACTAAAGTATAAGTGTGTGACCAGAAAATGAACAGCTCAAATTAGGTTATTATCACTAGCAACCTGTCTAACATGGTGGAAGCATTTAAAAGTAGAGATGCTGCTAGCTTCTGTTTGTGCTCGACATTCACAGACCACCACTGATTTCTACTGTCTAGAAGATGCCTGATGCTGTGAAGTTTCCTAGTTATGGTAGTAAGCATGCATATGCAGGTTTTGCTCTTCAGTCTAGACGTGACTGCCAGTGAATTGTAGGATACATTAATCAACATAGTTGTTGATACACCTCTTTCCCAGCTTTTCTTATCCAGATGTCCTTTCAGTGTGTGTTTGGCAGCTTGTTCCCAGTACGCTCCTGCCTTTAAGGGGTCTCGTGGGATTCTAGCTTGGGCTTTCTTCCTTTCACACCTTGGTTTTGGGTGATCTCATTCATTTGCGAGGCTTCACCTGCTTTCTGCAGTGAGTTGTTAGCATAATGTATCTCTCTCCTGTCAACCTCTCTTCCTTTTCTTTGAACCACAATATGCAGAACTGGATAGTCTTTGACATCTGCACCATTAGCTTAAAGCAGGTGCCAAGATTATTTTGTCCTAAGGCGACAGTCTGCTTCTTACCTTACTTGGATCCCGCTTGATTTTTCTCTCTTCTTCCTATCAGTTGGTATCTCAGCAAGGAAGAAGACTATCTTGGGTCCTGTCACATGCAGGCTATGTCTGAAGTATTAGTGCTATACTGTGTTTGTAACAATTGAACTTTAACTCTCTGCTTTTAGGCAGCAAAACTGCTTTCCTTTTTGAATTCTGAGAAAACTTTTCTACCTAGATGTACTACGTAAACTTACTGGTTGACATTTTTCTGCCCTTCTACCCCCTGTCACCCTCCCACACTTTCTACTTTTTGAATTTGTACTACTTTTGCTTTCCCTCCTGCTGCATGATGTTCACTGTCTCTTACTGCGCTGTGTAACTGCTGGGCGTCTTGTCTAAGTGCTGTTCCTTCTGGCCTAAGCTACCATCTCTGCTCTCTGCTGTGTCCCTTTTGCTAGCCACCTTGCGATTTGATCAGGTGTTTTCTCCAAGTCCTTTGTCCTGTATACATGAAGTCCTTGACACATTTGACCATTAGTTCAGATCTCTTCTGAAGAGCAACTTCTGCCCTGATGATGATGATAAATTAACCAACTAGAAATTCCAAAATAAGACTGTCAGCAGTTTTGTGTTATTTAATTTCTGATAAAACATAAGTATTAATTATGCTCCACCTATTTCTTTGGTCACTAACGAGTTTATAAGTTATTTCTTTATATTTTTCTTTTTTTGCTTTTGTAAACTTTTCTTTGCAAAGACAGTTTTGGAAAATACCAAATGAAACACCAGTGCTACAGCAGTTTAATGGTTATTGGTCTGGAAAGACCTTGGTGTAGAATTTCATTCCCTGCATACATACAGCAACATATCTATTGGATTGACTTTAACATGATCATTTCTAAATTACTCTTGAGAAACTATGTAATAAAGAAGTACTAAACAATCTATTACTTGTTTCAATTTAATGGGTGTTTGTTCTATTGAATGCAGCAAATGTCTTCATCTTTAGTGACAACACAGTATCACTGAGCAAGCTCATCCCTTAACTGTTCTTTTATAAGGTGAATTTTTGAAGCAAGCCAAGAATGATCCACTGAATGTTTTCTGGGTATATAGGAATAGGAAACTCCATGATTTATCTTTGGCCATATAGCCTGTGAATCCAGTTCTGGGTTTCTGGATTTTTTTTCAGTCCTCCTTCTGTTTTAAAGCCTGGTTATAGCCGTTCTTGTAGCCTTCTGCATAAGGAATAGTATTCTCCACAAAGAACTGGGAGAAGGTATTTCTGCGAAGATGACTATAAAAGGAGTTGGTCACATAATTTAATTCAAATATTGATTGGCTGGAATGATCATGAGAGTTTTAAAAATTGCTTTCTACCTTGACTTTTTTATTCTCCTTTTATCTAGCAATTGAATATTTTTCTAGCTGAATTTTAGAACTATATTCCTGCCAAATACAACAGCTTTTCAAACAGTCTAGCACATTAACTCTCAGTTCATATATTTGTGCATACACTTTTGTGATTTCAAGGGTAGGTGACAGAATACTGGTTTTGTTTTGGGATAGTAGGTGTTACAGTTAGCGATAGAGAGAGACAGGTGTGTCACTAATATGTTTGCATTCTTTTCTGTGAATAAAACTGTTGGGTTTTTTTAAACCTTCTACAAAGTTAAAAATTGGAATTAGCCATACTCTGTAGATTCCCAGCATTTCATGCAGCATTGCATCTCTCAGGTCTGTTTGAGGCTACAGGAGGAAGGATGGCTAAACTTTTGTTCTTTCCTGTCATTGGTACTTTATGCAATGAGTGCTATTATCCTAATGCTATTATCCTAAAAATAAATAGCAAAATAATCTTTGAGATAAAAAGTAACTGCTTATAGAACTGTGAAGCCAGATTATTCTCTCAGGTCAGAAGTAATCAAGCTAACTCAATAAATTGTAATGCTCACTTTGATTTATGTTGGGTTTTTGGTGCTTAATATTTAAAGTACTTTGCTATTAAAATGGAAGTCCGTTATGTCTCTTAACTTGCATTCATCTGTTAAAATGTTGATTTAGCTTTATGTAGAACTGTTCAATGAACTAAAATCTCAGGGGAGGCTTTTCATTTTCAATTAAATTAAAGCTTATAGATGTTAGTAGTTTAAAGCAGATGACTAGCTCTTCCACCGTTTCTCTGAATGTTTAGCTGCCACAGTTTAAATGTCAATGTATAAAGTTGAGGGTGCGGCTTTATCAGTATTTTTTTATATATATTAGAGTTGTGTTCTGCCAAATATGTTTGAGATCCATTTTGAGACTTGGAATGCCCAGCAAAATACAAAAATACAAAGAAAGATATAGTACTACTTGGCGAGGGGGGCAGGGGAGGAGAGAGAGAGAAAATTTTTTTCCTTTCTTTCTTGAAAGAGTCTAAAAGGAACTTGCAAGAATTCTGCAAGTTCCTTTTAGAACAGGTTATTCCTTTTTATCATTCACTCTTAAGTGTTCTAAAATATGTAGGAAATGAATGGGTAAATTATACATAGTATTAGCTAGCCAAAGGGAAGTATGCTCATATTCTGTAACATTTGTATGACAGTCAAATATAAATTACTTTTGTTTAACAGAGAACATGTTTTCTTTACTGCAGAGACCTTATTAAGAAGCTGCTTGTGGTAGACAGGACAAGACGATTAGGAAATATGAAGGTCAGTATAAAATGTTAGGTGTAATGCAGAACATAGCACAAGGTTGAAAGAATTCTGTAGGAATGATGTAGAACAGCTCTTCTATGGCTTTTGCTTTTATAAGCGTGAAATTGAGATGTATTTTCCCATACATTAATTCAGTTATGCAATCCTAAATGCAAAGTTTAACAGTGTATTTCTGGAAATCATATTCCTGTTTGCCTGGATTAATGCTATCCTTCTTGACAGTTTCCCTCCCCACCCACCCCACCCCCCCAAAAAAAAGAGAGAAGGAAAAAAAAGAAACCCTACCTGTTTCTTGATTAATTTGAAGATTTACATTAGACCATTACATTAGACCAGAAATGTGGTGTTAAGTCCTGTAGGACAGCGCCAGCTGATTTTGGTTCTTTCTTGGGAGTTGTTTAATCCCAGAAGGAGCACTAACCAAATTTGAAGCTTAAAAATTATTTTAAGGAATATAAAGGTTGTTGTAGTACCATGATGTTTGGTCATTGTCCTGATAGTTTGGTGGTGGGGCTGATTAAGCACAGCCAAACAGTCTTCCACCAAGAAGAATTATTCATCCCATTCTGAACAGACTTCTGAAGGCAATAGCTTACTAATGAAAAATACACTCACATGTTCCAGGTAACATTCTAGCCTACCTCAGAAATACATCTACATCTGTGATATATCAAGGAGGAACACAAAGCAATCCTGTGAATTCTGTGTGATGTCCTGATGTGGTACTACTTGTAATGCCAAGAAGATGACAGCTGTATTACAAGCTTATTTGATTCTGCAGCTGTGCAGTAGCTATGGTTGGTAGGGCAGTGAGAAGTTAGCTGCATGTGAACAAACTCAGGTACTTTAACAGACCAGCCAAACTACCACACAAAACTCAGTGTAGGTTAATTTACCCTTTGGCAGAGTAAGATAATCCTGTATTCATTGGCTTGTTATTGTTGTTACAGTGTTGCAGGTACATAAATTAGCTGTGTAATCTTTTAGTTTTATAGAGACAGCTAAAAATTCCATCTCCTTGGGCAGGGGAGGTTAGAAGTTTGCTTTTTTGCACAAAGCACAATTTACGGTGCACATAAGTGAAGAATGTAAAAGATGCAGAGTCACCCAGGTTCCTTGAACATACTGATATAAGTATAGATGCTAGAACCTGCTGTCCAAAGTTCCTTTTCAGAGCCTTTTATGGCACAAACTTAGACTGGTAAGAAAAGCTAGGAAAAAAATGTTTTTCTTATCCTTCAGAGTTCTTTCCAGTGTTTTTCGGGGCGGGGGTAAGAGCAGGAGGATTAAAACCAAACTTTCATAAGCTGAAAATTTAGAAAGTTATTGACCAGTGAAAACTTTTTTTATCTTTTGACAGTTTTGAAGGAAGACAAAAACAAAAGCAAACCTTGGTTTATTTGAACATGGGTTTTAGGAATTGTGTTTGGCTGGCTTTTGTTTTTTGGGGGTTTTTTGGTTTGTTTGTTTTTTTTTTTTGTCTGTGGTTGTTTTGGTTTGTTTGGGTTTTTTCTGTACAGTTGGCTAAAATGTCAAAATCAAAAATAGTTCTAATTAGAAGTGGGATTTGGGGTGGGGGCGGTAGGTCAGTCTTAAGTCTGATCCTTTTAAAAAATCGTAGTTGGTTTAAAAAGACTTAAATTCCATTGGGCATTTTCTGGCGAAGCATTGTCAGATCTGCTTTTGAGGGAACTAGGTGATAAATTACTCTCCTTGTTCCTTCTTTGGATGTGAGCATGGATAGTCCTACTCCATATACATCAGAAAAAAACAAATGTGTGATACGCTTCATTCCGTGGAGCTGCGTGTGGTATGAGCTTGAGTGCTGTGCATTAAAACTATGCTGTCATCAGGCCTGAGACAGAGACCCAGCTGGTTTTGCCCAGTGCTTAATGTCTTGAGAAGGAGTCTGTGCTTGTACCAAGCTTCATCCGGGGGGGGGAGTGGGGGGAGACATTTTCATTCTTTATGCACATAATCAAAACAGTCAGCTCAGAGAGAATAATCATTGCAAGACAAATATGCCTTTAACTGTATATCTAAAATGAAAACAAATGTTTTTATATAAATACTTCTGTAACAGTACTGAGAACCTCTTGTTGTCAGCATTAAACCTCTGTAATATTTGATAGAACTACGTGATTCCCAGACATAATTTTTATTTGACACCATCAACGCTCAATTTTTTTTTTTTATTAGTGTGAGAATTAGAAAGTATATCTGAATAAGAGGCATTCTCTAAAATGTTGGAGGAAACAGAAGTGAACAGAACTGCAGTGAAGGATTTTGTGGGTATTTTAAAGCCTGTTCTTGATCTCCCTTGTGTCAGAAGAATGCTGCTAAAAAAAAAAAAAAAAAAAATTGGATCTTACTGCTGGAACTCAGGATCTGCTAGGGAAATAAAACTATGAATTTATCCTGTAGAATCCTTTAATGATTATCACCTGAGAAAAGAAAAAAAGTTAGACCATTAGCCTGCCTTTTTACCACAGTTCTTATGGTGAAATACATGGTTTGGCATACATATAACTCACTAAATATTAATTTTGATTTTTTCTTTAAAGAATGGAGCAGATGATGTGAAGAGACATCGATGGTTCAGGTCTATAGATTGGGATGCTGTACCTCAAAGGAGACTAAAGGTATATTCTGCAAAATACTGTATAGGACATTGCAACAAGAAATCATTGTTCATTTAAGCTGATATGTTCAGGTTTTGTGGCCTGTTGTGTCTGTGTTCGTATGTGTGTATGAGTATGTATGTATATGCACACATCAATAATTACATGCATTTTTGCCCTTCTACACTGCAGAATTAATTATATGAATGTCTACTTGCATTTTTGTCTATATACAAAATGTCTAAGAAAAAAATCCCTGCTTTGTTTTGCTGAATCTGGTTAGTTAATACATTTAATTTTCAGTTTTAGGATTTTGTAAGTAATTACTTCTTGTAGGTGGTTTTTTGTTTGGGGAGATGAGGGGAGATTGGCAGTTTGTTGGTTTGATTCCCCACCCCCGCCCTTATATCTGTGGAAGTATTTTACTCTGGGCTTTAAATTTTTGTGCCAAGTTCAATTCAGGTAAATGCTTTAATAAAATGTAAAGCATATGGGAGTAGGAGGAATAGGGAAGGTGAAAGAGAAGAATTTATGAATGTAATTCTAACATACTTTCTAACAGCACTGAATTCTAGTATTATATGAGGGCAGATGTTTGCAAAAGCTATCAACACTGCAAAATGCTTTTTAAAATCCTTTGGAAGTAAAACTGCCTTCTTTCTTTCCTTCCTCAAAGTTCTAACTACTACGATTTCTAACAGCGGTGATTTTCAGTAACATAGGTTGCCATATGCAGTCAATCAAGTACCGCTTAAATGTTTGGTTTTCCTTCTCTTTGCGTTAGTTTCTTATGAATTTCTGGCTAGATATCTTAAATTGAGTTCTTGAAAAATAATTAAGAAATAAAAATGTTCTTGATATATTCTTGTTGACAACATCCTAATACAAAGCTGTAGGTGACTTTTTTCCTTAAAAAAAAAAAAAATTTACATTGTTTTAAATTTGTGGGTTTGGGGTTTTTTTTTAATGATTACTACACCCAGTTGATGTTTTATGTAGATCTGTTGTAATGAAGTCACATTTTTCAAATTATTTACTGTAAATTCTGCTCACATAAATCAACAAAGAACACAAACTGGGTGATAACATGTTTTATAAGTATTTCAACTCTGAAGTTTATGACAACCTACCGTATTACCAAATAAATAACAAACTAATAGTATTAAAACCTGAATGTTAGAGGACCAAATCAAAAGTTTCAAGTCCAAACATCCTTTGTGTTGCATTTTTTTTTTTTTTAAATAAAAAGTCACCATGGCATTCAGATTATTATGAATCCAAAACTTGTTTTCTTAATTTTTTTGATGGTTACATTAAGCTCTTAGAAGATGAAATGCTGTTTAATTATACTTCAGAGCAAGGATGTGAATTGGGTCAGAAATTTACGTTGTTATTTCTAGAGGCAGCTATATTCTTCAGAATTAGTTTTCACAATCTCACTATTTCATACTGGTGAAGAGACTGAAAATATGAAATAATGGATACAGTGCTCCATTTTCCCTGTAAAAAGTGTGAATTGGCCTATTGTACAAATGAAGCATTGATTCACGGTCCTGATAAGAGCTTAAATATCAGTATTATATAAATAATAGTAATGGCCGAAAGAGACAAAATAATTTTGTTAATCTAAAATAAAGGATTTTCCTTTCTCTCTTTTTTTTATTTTTCTCTTTTTCCTGCCAGAATGCTTACAGGGAGGTAGGGGTGCCAGGCATTGCCTGCAGTGGAACAGGTAGTCCTTGGGAGCAGAGCAGATTCTGCACATTTTCTTAAGCATCTGGGCAGTATACTGTGACTGCTGTATGCAAAAGTAGGACTTTGCTTTTGTCTGAGGCTTAGAAGTACCATCCCTCAGGGACCCTTTCTTTCCCATTGAAAACCTGCTGATGGCATTGTTTCAGACTGAGAAGCCCAAAAGATCAGATAAGAACTCAGCTAGCGGAAGCTGGATTTTTATCTTTTTGAGCAGGTGCAGAATAACATTTGGCTGTACTTTATCGTTCTGTGGTATGACTTTTATTAGCCAGTTTGGTGATCATCCTTAAGGTTTTCTCATTCTAAAGTGTTTGTTGGAGTCGTGACGATAGGTAAGCGCTCTGTCACTGAGAAGGGGTTAGAGAGATGAATGTCCCTTGAGAGAAGAAAAGGGGTTTGCCCTACATTAACCCCTGCGATTAATGAAATGTTCCAGAAAGGAGCTTTATCTTTATCATTGCCTGTAGCTAGAAGGGCAGAGTAATCTTGATGCTAGGTATAAGACAAGGAAAAACCACCAGCTTTGCAGTACCTGTAGGCAATACTGGAAATCCAAAGGATCCTCTGAGGAAAGAAATAGAAAACAGATATTTCTCTTGGCACCTCCAAGCTTCCTTGAAAAGATCTATTTGAATTAAGATGCTTTTACAGACATGCTTGTGAAATAAGTTTTTACAGTGCAGCAATTTCTTTACCTGCTCGAATTTATTGCTAGTCTAGGAAAAAGCATGGTAGGTATTATGAGGCATACACAAATTAGTCATCTCAACCTTCTTGAAAGCAATCAATCTATTTGAAAGCAATGAAGAGGAAGCTTTTTTCCTTCAATTAGAAAGCAGTTCCCCACACTGCCATCAAGACTCTTTCTTTCTTGAAAGGAACCTAATGTGATTACACTCCTTTTTTGCTCATAGGACACAGAAGAGGGCAAGAGTGAGGAAGGAGAGTGGCAGATTATGCTGTAACAACACGTGCCTGGAAGCTTAGTTGTAGTAATCTTTTACAGTAGCTACCTTCGGTCTGCAAAGTAGCTAGAACTTGAGTGCTAAATAAAACAGGTATCAGTATTACAAGTGTCTTTTAACCACAATATTTAACTGCAATATAGACAAAGTGTTGGGACATGTCTATGTCGCTGCAAGCTTCTCTCTCTCATGCCATTCATTATTTGTGAAAAAGGTGAACTTTTATAAATACGTACCCCTTTTGTTTAATCAGTCTTTTACAGAATTTCTGCTTTAATGTGATGGAGAGGAGCTCATTGAGGAAACTGTACTAACATTTTTGTTGTGCTTGTTCTGACTAGCCTCCCATAGTACCAAAAGTATCCAATGATGGGGATACTTCCAATTTTGAAGCTTATCCTGAAGATGACTGGAACAAGATGCCTCCGGTACCCCCTAAAGATCTAGAAATTTTCAAGAACTTCTGAATGCGACATCTACACTGGATGAGGTATGTCCAAATGTCAGGAGTCCTCTTCAAACAACTACAGGTCTGTGAATGACAGCTGTATGCAGAAATTACATCTTCTGATTCATAACAGTGATTAATACTTCCTTATAGCTCATAAAACCAACATGAATCGCAGTAATACATAGTATAAAGTAAACTGTTGAAATAAAATATTGTGAAGCAGGCTTATGGAATGACAAAGGTAATTTATCTCACAGGCTTTGGTGTTCTACAGTGATGAAGAGTTATTTGCGTAGAGATATTTAAGTTGTTCTGTCCTTAAAACTTTTAAAATAGTGTGTTAAAAGCAAATATCTAGATTGATTTGACAGATAAGGAAATGTGATTATTCTTGATTGCAAGATTTTTGTGTTAAGAATGAAGACTTCAGTTAGAGGAATAAGATTGTCAGATTAATTCTATACCCTGGATTCTGTCTTGTAACTGTGATTGGCTGATAGTTGTCATTCAATTCACATGCTCCACATTGTATTTTGTGTTCCTTTTTCATTATTTTTTGTCTTAGAAACTGGAAGGAAATTGAAGTGGTAAGAGCAAGTCTGAAGAAAAATGGAGTTCATGCGTAAATGAAGACTTCCTTTGTAGTTAAGAATGATACTGCATTCAGATATGTATTAGTATATAGTAAATATCTAAAGAGATGGAGGCAGGCAAGAATAACTTTTTGCTGTAAACATTTGACATTAGTTTAGTAAATTGTAATATTGATAGTCTACTCTGAAGTAGACTCACTAAAATGGTATATTTTAGGATTTTTTTTTTTTAACTTATGGTTTAGTTAAGTTTCCTGCTATTCACAGATCCTTTTTGCATAGTTAACTCATAGACTTAATTTTATAAGTTTATACTAAACTTGTGTAATTAAAAGCACAAATTAGTATATATGTATATAATGAATACAATACAACTAAAGCACAGGAACTGTGCAAAGATGTAAATTTTTGTACTTTGCAGAGTCTATGATTTTTATTTTTCAAATAATGTTTTTCAAGAAGTTCTCTAGGAATAAAAATCTTAAAAGGATAAATGAGTTTTTCATCATCTTATATACATTTTATAATTCTTTGTAAAAAATAAAAATAATTAAGTTTTAAAAAAGATTTGTACCTAAAATTTCCAATGCCTCACACTTGCAACCATAGTACTTGAAAGCAGAAAGACAAGGGCATGTTTTATTGTTGATTAAGATGCAACTTAATGGCTAATTTATGAAGTTCTGTTACAGTGATGTCTCTTTACAAACCAGGATATTGAGTGATTATACACTGTCTGAAATGAGATTCCTCACATGAAGACTCTCTGTAAACATGCAACTCGGTGCATACTGATAAAAGGGCTCTAGCTGGCTCTTACAGGAGTTGTTCTCTCTCAAGCTTGCTGTCTTCTCCAAATGTAAAGCATGAGCCATAACAGACTTTTTTCGTTATTGAAATAGTTGTTGTTGAATGCTTGGCACTTCAGAATATCAGAGGGAAGACTGAATATATATTAGAGCCTGATTTTTCTGCTCCTGCTTTTGGAAATGTCCTAAAGTCTCTGCTGCCAGGAATTCCATATGTACAGAGTTCAAACCTTAGATGTAAGGAGTCTCTTTTTTCATCCTGTACTAACATCTTTCTAGCAGCTTGAGTACACTGTATTTAGGAAGTATTTGCAATACTGCTTCATTTTAAGTAGCACCAAATATCGGTATGTGCATATGTATGTATCTATGTATATGAATACACATAAACATGAAGGTAGATTGTATACAAGTCAGGATCTTTTTTTAGGTTTTTTTTCATGTTATGTATTGTGAAACTTGTGTTAATATAGCGGAATTGATTCTGAAGTGCTTCAATTTCAAAAAGTAATTACATTCTTTCAGATGTTGTGGTTTTAGATAACTTTCAGTGAAATTATGATATTTAGACCAAAAATATTTTTTTCGAAAGCATATCAGCTCACTGGAATTCCACTACTATGATGGCTCTACATAAAACTCTTTAAGTAGATCATACAGATAGTTTCTCCCACAAATGGCTCTCCACATTTTTGATCTGAAATGCCATAAGAAATGTAGGCCAAAGATTCATTTTTCTGAACTAAATCCTGAATGCTTATGAAGTAGACATTCTAGTAATCGCTACTGAAATTGCCATGTTTATAATTTTGACAGATCTGCAGCTGGAGTCTCCTCATGAAAAAGTGACCTCCATTTTCTTTTGTTTAGCTCTAAACGGTACAGAAATGCTGTTGAGAGCTTGCAGTTTCTAGGGTATTAGATCTATTTCTTCATAAAGCAAGTCTAACTTTAAAAGATTGCATAACTGCGAAAATGCACAATATTTAACAAAATCAGGATACTTCAAAGTGCTAATTCTGGAATATCATAAAGTCTTCTTGATGTTATGTAAGTGTCACAAGTTGATGGCCCCAGCTACCACTCAGTAAATACTGTGTAAGAATGTATAATGTAATACAGGAAAATCCATAGAAAATTATCATTTTAACCTGGTAAAAATACTTCATTCTCTTGGGAAAAAAAAAAAAAAAAAAAAAAGAATCTGGTCCACTGTATTTGTATCTGTGGAATTAGTTATTCCAAATCAATTGGGAACAACTGAAGCACATAAAACACAGCTTACTTTGTCTAAGGGGAGCAAGCACAGTTCAGGCTTTTTTTAATGTATAAGCTTACAGTATTTTATGGAATCTGAGTACTACAAAACCAGTTTCTTACTTAAAAATGTACAAACTGAAACAAGCAAGTATGCTAAATAGAATTTTTTTTATTTTTTTTTTTTCCAAATTTAAGAACTGCACTGTGTTCAAGTCTTCAAAAGCTGAGGAAATGAAGTTGCATCTGACTAATGTGCCACAGTGGTGGTTAGAAGTTTTGAATGCTTGAACAACAGGCAATCGTGGATTTTCTTTTTATGAATCTTATCCATTGCTGGCAGTGGATGCACTGACACTCATTACGATAGAGACTAAAGAAATGAATACAATCTTATTAATAATGCTAATCCATTGACTTAACATTGTTTTCAGAGCCATGTGTACATATGCCTAACTACTGACCTCGTCAACATGCTTTCTAGTACAAAACTGCTTTCAAATTTTTTTATTTAAAATCCTTCACTAAAAGAAAAACCAAAACATTGTTGAAGCATTATTTTAAGTGATCAGTTATTTTCTCTACAGTCTTGAACTTGAGCTGTTATTACCTGCCCATTTTATTTATTTGCACAAGTTAATATTTTATTTTAAGTCTTTGCTGGGACTTCATGGCCCACTAACATAGTCCTGTCTGAGTGCTCACGCAGAAGTCCCCAGATACACACTGCACTAAGGACTCTGGTTTTATGGGGGTTTTTTAAGCAGACTAGAACACTTTTTTATTTTCGATTCAAGTGTGGTAGTCTCTGAAGTTCATTTTATTTTGGTTGCTTCTGTTAACGTGTTTTTGCGTATAGACTGTTGCATAAGGACTGTTTTCTTGGAAGAGCCCGTAGGCCTTTGGTATTCTGCTTCGGTGAACAAGAATGTTAAACATTAAAAAACAACCTTTATTTTTGAGTTTTATATATATATATATTTTTAATTGCCCAATTTGAGGTTTTAAGTGATAAACGTGCATTGTAAACTCAATTGCCTTGTAACCAAATGATATAAATGCTTCATGAGTTCAATGGAGAACATGCTGTAGATTTTCCTGTAAATTAGCTTGATCAATGAATATGTGTGCTACTGAGCTTTAACTAATGTGATCTTCCACTGTAGAAAGTCATTGTTAATGGATCAAATATAGGTACTAAACTATGTTTAAATGGATGAACAGGGATTTTGCAGTTTTGAAAGCAATTAAGATATGGCTGTTCCTCAGCCCATCTGCTTGCCATTCAGAAGAGTCGTGATGCAGTGCTTCCTATGCTATAGAATTATTTTTCAGCTTTCAATGACTGTAGCATGATTCCTTTTTGTACTGTACTGTGTACAGACTTTCCATGTTTTGCACTTTTCTATGGCAAACCTTGACTGCTTTATAAATACTCTGTTGTGTAGTAAGTAGTGATAGTGGTAGCAGGCATTTGTGTACTGCATAATCAGTTTGAACTGCTAGACTTGCGAGGTTAACTTGGACTAACGTATGTTGCTGGTTGCTTGTTGTAGCTCACATGTATAAGTACTGTTCAAAGTTACAAAGTCAGCCCTCATTGCACAATGAAAATCACTGTGATCTGTACATAAACCCTAGTAAAATTTTATTGCTGTTTAATTTATGTAATATCTGTCAAATCTGGATTCATTTAATAAACCTTTATATCTTTTTAAATGTTTAAACCTAGTTTGCTTCCATTTATGTTGGGAGGAGGTAGATGTTCTTCATCCAATAAAATGATGCAAGGAAAGAGGAGAGGAGTAGAAAAACAACTGTTCCTTCTTTTCAGGAGTTAAGTCTTTCCAGAGCAAGACACAAGTGGTGGAACGTATTTCAGTTGGCATGGAAGAAGCACCAAAAAAGTATATTTTCAAATTCATTTCAGGTAGTGCACCAGTAATGAAAAGTGTTAACTCAGACTTCTCATTAAACTTTGATTATATGACCCTAATTGCTCCAAAATTTTCACAACTTAATGGCCTGAACACTGTCCAGAACACTCATTTCAATCTGTTTCTTTAGGCATCAAAAAATATTTTTATGAAGTCAGGCACACCTAACTAAACCTTTATTTCATCTTCCATCAAGAACTTCAAAAGTCTGTTTTTAACAAAATTTGTTTAGCTGTTGGTGTTAAATTACTTCTCCTATGTCAATTGTATTTTATTTCTTACCCACTAGATAGCTTAATCTTGTAGAGATAATTATATAGGCATAGAACCAGCTGGATACAGTTTGGACTAGTTAAGGGTTGGGTTTTTAACACAGAACTTCATGCTTTCTTTCTGCCTGGCTTAATTCTAAATTTTGTGCGTTGACTTTTTTCTCTTGTAAACCACTATGGCATGTGCCTCAAGAAACTGCTAATGGAAAGTGAAGGAACACGGCAACAAGCCCTGGCAAGCTTTTAGTCATGTCTTTGACATGAATCAAAAGAACCGCTCAGTTAAAACATACCAAAGTTTTGAATGTTAGCAAGTGTCCAGGGTGTTTGTAAAGAATTTGGTTTGGCGTCTTGTTCTTACCCCAGCCTTTTGCCATGTGGTAGAGTTTTTGTTCATTCGTTCTAACCCGAGTACTGTGTCTTTTTTGATTGCATGTGTAACTTCAGATCTTATCCAACAAAGGCCATTTTAAATACGCTTTTTCACTCATGCAGGGCAGGTAAGTTTTGCTGATGTATAACTTTGTCTGGACCATACTCACATAGCATTACTCACTACTCCCAAATCTGTCTCACTTCATGGTTCATTAGCCCCTTTTACTGCAAAACACTGTTAAAACAGCATTTGACAAGAACCTACCCTTCCATGACCTACTGTTAACCAGTACCAGTATGATATTATAAGAAATGGTTGAAAGCAACTGGCACTGTTGCAACTCTGGATCTTGCCCAGTACTTTGTGAATTGATATATAATTCACATACCAAGCTCTTCTGTGCGCGAACTCCTGCTAGCTGCTACAATCTCAGCTTCAGAATTGAGGCAGCTTTTCACAGGGAAGGTAAAAGGCTCTTCTGCTGTCCTCAGTAGAAGAGTCTAGCTTTCCTTTCTCTCTCCCGCTCCCCTTTTCCATCTACCCTTCAAAAAACCACCATGCATGAATATATCTTAAGCTTCATATTTATCCTTGAAACCGGGAATATTGTAAAATTTTTCCAAGCTGAATTTTAATAATTTCTTTCAATGTTTCTTAATATTTTTCTAGTCTTGTGCAGGAATATTCCCAAATGTGACAACAGAAAATTTTAGCAGTAGGTAGGGCTATTATACCAGCTTTGACTTATGATACAGTTTTATCCGCTTTGCTGTCTTTGTTTCGGTGCCAATAAGAATGAGTTGTTGGGGCAGTTGAGAGCCAAGCATCTCTTACTGCATCTGTGATTTAGGACACCAGCCAGTGTTTCTGTAATTTAGGACACTGCAGTCTCTGAGGGAAATCCCAAAACTGATGTGTAACCTGAAGCACCAAAAATGCAGGCCTATCGCTTCTAGTTAAGGCTCTGTGCAGGTGCTGTCTCTAGTGCACTGATTTTTACTTAGTTTATCAGAGTATATTATAGATACCTTGAAAAGTAAGGTCTGTTTCAGCTTAAACAACTAACCAACTTGAGGTGGGGTTTGGGGGGGGGGGGGGTGGTTTTTTTGGTTTTTTTTTTATTTTTTTATTTAGTCCTCGTCTCCAGCATATTGTCCATATTCTAGACTGTGGTAATAAAGGCAGCAAATGGAAGACAGAAAATTATTTGGGGAAACTAAATAAGCTTGAACTTGGTATGTCTGAACAGTACGTACTTGTGTGTGTACTTGCTCTGTAACTAAAGGTTGTAGAGAAAATTGTGTCTGTTCTAGCTTTGTGCTGGCTGCTAAGCTATAAACTGGTGCTCTTCCTCATATTGTATAAAAAGAGATAGTTGTAGGAGCCAGAGGTTATTTCAGCTTTAGTCAGTAATTAGTGTAGTTTAGAGAATCCTTGAGACTAAAACCCCTTGGTTAGAGAAGGAGAAATGTGCTTTACAGTCATCATCCTCTTAATTTTCTGTTCTGCGCAAGTCTAAGTTGTGCAGAGGAGGTGGTTGTGCTTTGAATGCTGCTACTGTTGTAAATCACATGAAGAAAACAGCAGCTCGCTTGAGCATGCAGTGTCAGGCTTCCTTCAGAGCCTAAACTTGTCTTCTCACCTTGAAGGACCAAGTCTTTTCTCTTTCAGCAGCTTTGTGAGAGTGTAACTGAGCAGTTTAGCAAATATTAAGACTGAGCCTTAGAAAATCTCTGAGCTTTTCAAAGGCAGCTTTCTTTAAGTCCACATTTCTTCAGAAGTTAAGCATTAGACAGGTCAATTTTTGATTTAGGATACAGAAAAGACTCTCAGCTGTTTGGTGCTTCTGAAGTTTGGTGAACAAATGTCATAAACATGGAGTGTTTCAAACTGTATGTGTAATTTCTAGTACTTTCTCTGACCTGATTTTAATTTCTCAATTAGAAAGAAATTTTAAGTTAATTTAGGACCCTCTTCCAATCAAGGTGCTTGTAAAAATAACTGAAGCAGGGCTGCTAGACTGTGTTAATACAGTAAAACCTTCACAAGTGGCATGTCTTTCGTTTCTACTGTTTAACAGTTGCCTTTGAGGAACATTGAACATTCTGTTCTTAGGTTTTGATAAAGCTTTTACCCTTCTAGTAACACATTTTGCAAAAAACCAAGTACAGATAAGTAAATAAAGTAGGTAAATTATTTAGTCTTTGTGTTAATAAAACTGAGCTGGGACTACATATGTAAACGCACTGTCGAGGCGCAGCAAAGTTTGTTCCAGATTAATACACTCATGGTTTGAGTGTATTCAGATTTAGGATTTTTCTTACTGGCCTCTCTCTTAAAGCAGCGCTGCAGTCCTGTGCCGTCACACTTGCTTCCTCCTGCCAGTCTGCCGTCATCCACGTAGCAGCAATAAGTGAGCCCGTTAACTCAACTGATCTGTAAGAAATGTTTCCCTGCTATGAACTGAACTTTGGATCAAAAGCACTACTTCTACTTAGTTGATCTGAAAAGGAATTTCCAATAACTGAGTGTAGCTGAAGTCCTATTCTCTCTGCAGGTATTTGTCAAGGGGGAAAAAAAAAGACTATGGCAATGTGCTGTAAAGTAACACAAGATTCAAACAGCACGTTTTGAACCCATTTTAAAATATTTACATAAAGCTCCTGTGACTCACGTAGTCCCCAGCAAAATCCTGTTGAAGTCAGAAGGAAAGTGTGGTGGTGGTGGATCGCTTAAGTAAGCGTTGTTAGGGACTGAGTCGCTTCTTCAGTTTCACTGTCCGGCTATTGAATAAAGGGAGTTGGGGGAGGTGGTGGTGGTGTGGTGTTTTGGTTTGTTTTTTTTTTTTTCCTAGGCAGGCCATCGGTATGTGAGTGACCATTACTCTTGAGTCAGGTTTTCTTACTGACCCTTGGTTTTGAGATAATGAATTTTCAGATTGTGAAAATGTCTGTGAAGTCTGTTTAGAGACTCTGTAGATTCTGCCAGTAATTAACTATTCTAAATTTATTTATACAGCTGGTGATTATTTACATGCAAAATATGACAGGTTTGAAATTTAACATTAATTTGTTTAAAATTTTTATACTTTAATACACTGACATGGTAATCAAATAAAGAAAATCTGTGCATTCAATTTAAGAACAAGATATTTAAAAATATCAAAGCTTTTGATGTGAAATATTTTAAGATTGGAAATAGAGTCATATTGTCTGAATAAACAGGTATCAGGAAGGCGGGCTGATTTCAGTTCTTCAGCTGGGGATTAAAAGGGGAGGCTATTGAATGAGGAATGAAAAGAGGAAGTTGGCACCCATTCCTCTTTTCCACCCACCTGTCAAAAATTGTATAGTAGAAAAAAATGTAGCTACGGCACTAGCTAATGTCTGACGCTGCGATATCTACAGGGCATTTCTTAAAACTGCAATCCATGTCATGGTGAATGCTCCACAGCTTGTCCTCTGTTTTGTATTAGACAGATTTTACTAGGGTGCTTTCATAAAAAAATTCATGAGATGAGGCATGTTGGGAGTCACTTACCTCCTGAAAACAAATTGTTGGTTGTTGTCATTCATTGATATTCTAAATGCCTTTTGTATGACTTTGAAGGGTAAGTCTTTGATAGAAGTGCGAAATCTGGCTTATTACCCCCAAAAGCAGTGTTTACCTGGATGGAAAAGGAGCAGCTGAGTTAATAGTGTTAACTGTGTCTTTTTTTTTTTTTTTTTTACATTCAAAATTACTAAGTATCTACATGAAACATTAAATGGTTTGAAGTTCAACATGTGATGTGTCCCATTTTTTAAGCAAAGGAGGGATTGCAGCTTTAAGATATGAGGCTTTTTCACTGTTTTTGTTCTTGTACGTGTATTAAGCAATACACATGGATGTCAAAGGAAGAGTGAAGTTGCCAACACAAGCAGGTTTTCAGCTTCTGGGCTTTCTGCAGAGATATCTTTTCATAGGTAATAACTTTACCAGAGGATGGGATTCATGGAGTGAAATAGCCTACATTAAGGATAACCTATCAGCTCTAGGAGACAAACTTCCATTGAGCTTGTGGTGATAGACAAGAGCTGCAAAAGATTTTTTTGAGTTTAGTATAAAATAAGATTCAATGATCAAACAGTGGAGTGATGATTTTTAGCATTGTAATTAAAAAATAAAAACAAATAGACTTTCTTATCATCCAGTGCCAGAATCATGAACAGTACCAAACATATGCTCCTTATTTAACTTTGTTATGAGTCTGTGTGTTCTGGGTCTTTTTCTGATTTCAAACTGTCAACAGTAATAGTAATTAATACCATAAAAATGCAAATGAGAAGACATTTACCTTGTAATGTCTTTAAGCTTCTAGTATATCCTGTAGACTGAGTGGAGATTTCATCCTACTTGAAATAATTCAGTCCATAACTTTTTTCTCTCTAAATCTCTTTAGTTGACCTTAGATTGATCTCTTTACTTGATCTTAGATTGGCATAGCTTCAAGGAGCTAAAAAGAAAAACTGCAAGAAGATGATAGAAACAGTCAATGACTTCTAGAACATATGTTGTCCAAAAGTGTGGGGTTTGGGGGTTTTTTTCTCTGCATAGGGCTGTAGCATATGATGTATTGGAAGGAAAAATACAAGCCACCTTGAAAATCAGGTTTGAGTTACAGTATAGTTTCATATACTGCCAAAAAGTTGGTCCATTTACTGGCTACTTTTAGCTAGTTCCCTTTCAAGACATCCGTAGCTGTATTTTCCTGTATTGTTTTGGAAGTACTTGCTTCATGTTCAAGCTTGTTTCCCAGTTGCCCTGAGGGTGACGTTCAGTGGAGTTCATTTCTGTTTTTTCTGTCAGAATCTCTGATCGTGTTTCTTCTCAAGGTGTTACAGGAGATGGCAGCAATAAATTACAGATTGAAACAATGCATTATTGTGAGTCACATGAAGGACTATGAATGAGAAGTAGACAGAGAGAGAAAGCCCCATCATGCTATAGAGTCTTTAAAAGGATTTCCAGTAACACAATTAAGTTAAAACTCTGTAAAACAAGGTCTTAAGATACAAAGCTTAAGGATCAAAGACAATTTCTCCTATTAATGTCATTTGTTCCGTCTACCCAATCTATCTCATTTTGTACATTTTGAACAGAGGGAAGTCAGTAAGTAGGGGTGTGCGTAACTGGCTGGAAAAAGAGGGTCTCTGGGTAAGGGAATAAGTGAAAAAAACTATTTTCTACAAACTGCTCTAATAGAAATGTAACACCACATAACAAATGTTTACCTGTGGCAAGAAGGGGAAGAAAATATATCTGCATTGCATTTGTTTCCTGGTATCACCATAGCACGTTTAGGCAGTGTTCCTTTCTTTGGTTGGGGTTTTAATTTTTTCAAATTGGAAAACAGACTATGTGAAATAAAAATCTTCAACGCCTATTTTCTTTGATACTGTATCCTCTTACTTCTATAAGAATAAAACCAAAATCAACTAAAAAAACTCCACCGCCCACAAAGTAGTTGATTTAAGGCAGATGCAGCTTCTAGGGGTGAAGAGAGTACTTGAAACTAAAGAATAGCAATGTCTCAGGAATGGGAGAGGAAGTGTTATTTCCTTGGTTTTGAAAGTTTTCTATCCGAATCTCATACTCGGAGCCTTAGGTTACACCAGAGGGACTCGGGACTTCAAAGATGAAATTAGGTAAATTAATTTGGAAGGGGGAAGGAAATATTAGGAAAAGTTTTGACTTTCACTTGACTATTTCACAGAATCACAGGACGGTTGAGATTGGAAGGTTCCTCTGGAGGTCACCTGGTCCAACCCCCCTGCTCATGCAGGGCCATCGAAAGCCAAAACAATAAAACAGTATTTTGCAATCATCCCAAATGACATTTTTGGAACTGTCCTCAAAAGTTAAGTAAATAAAATATACAATGCTCTTTTTTTGGTATTTCACTAAAAAATACAGCATTTTTTTTAGATTAATTTTTTTCCCATTTTAAAGTTTTCCAAACAGCCACCAAACTCGTAAATTAATTGTTCTCGCAACTTTAACTTCAGCAGAGTTGAAATAACAAGCTAAGGAATTTTTTCAGTTCCTTCTCTTCTCAAATGCTGTAGAAGGACTGTTCATCCTCTCTGGATTTAATGGAGGTCTGAAGTTGTGAAATGGACTATGTGTTGATGTCAACTGCTTCACGTTGGTTGCTCATGACAAGCAAGTTCTTCTGTTTGAAGGTGGTGCTGATTTGCTGTCCTTATAGACAGCTTTGGAATTTCATTTGGAAAAAAACTGATTTTGTATGTCAACCAGCTCATGGCAGAAAGAATGTTACCTCATTGACTACCATGTGTAGAACCAAGTTTCCAGCAGTTCATAAACTTGTTTACCTCAGAGGTGTTTTAAATGCTTGTGCCATTCAACCTTGTTTCTCTCAAGTCTAGAAAGCTAGCGTGGCTTTCTTCTGACTTGTGGAGGGGGGTGGAAATCAGTGCAGGACCCAGCTCTTTGCAAACTGAGGGCCAGAAGACCGGTGTGCTCACATGTTGCTGGATGTGCACTGAATCCAAAGAGTACTGGATGCTGCTCAGAATACGCCTCTGTCAGATGATGAAGTTTCACCAGACATTTATTTCCACCCAGTTCTTTCTATGGTGATGCGACAAGCTGGCAAATAATGAAGTCCTGTAATGTTGTGCTTGCGTTTCCACCAGACGTGGTTGTCTGGATGACTCATAAATGCTGATGAGCTCCCGTACAGCTAGCTGGAGTGTGGAAAGAGAATGCGTCACCACAAAAAAGCCCTTCCAGGAACCATGAGCCCAAGCATGATCACGTTCAGCTTGCCAGCCAACTTCTTCATCACAGGCAGACAGGAATGGAGCACGGCGAGACCTCTCGGAAAAGAAGACATTACCTTGGGCAGGAAAGGCGTTCAAGGCAAAGGCTGGAGCAGCTTCGCTTCTGTTCCTTGGGCTGGGTGATGGAGTTGTGCGGTAGGTCCAAAGACATAGACCCGTCTGCACCCACCCAGCTTTGTTCAAACACCCCAAATTTTAACTACCATATTGCTCATGCAGGGTGCCTCATGTCAACAAAACAATTCCCTCTAATACTTTGGCTTTTACTAATACAGAAGGTACATCTCCTTCCTCCTCCACTGAAAACCGTGCCCTGGGAATTGACCTGGAATATGTTTAATTGAAAACAGAGGAAGACTGAGGCCATTTCCAAGTAATGCCTTTCTTGTGATACACTCCTTGTTTACTTAGCGATTGGTTTATGTACATACAGTAATAACACCATCTATTTTTTTTAATATTCCTCTTTTGAAATACCATATAATGAAAAACAAGAACATTCCAGACAAAGCCAAGAAACATTTGACCACTGTTCATTAACAGAACCTAAATTGTTCTTCTCCTTTTGGTGACAGGAGGATAGTGGAAGAATTGTTCTCCCTCTAAAAAAAAAAAAAAAATATGTTAGGGAATAAAATAACCACAGAAGTACTTTTATAGTATACTCCAGAGTCCTCGTATTTATTTTTAAACAATCGTAAATCATTCAATTGTTTCAACCAGGCTTAGTTCCAACCAGTTCTAAATTTGGAGTTAAAGAATTGATCTTGAAAAGACGTGCAGGAAAACAAAACACTCTTCCTCTCTCGTTTCCAGTTTGAATTGATGAGAATTCGGGCTCCTCTTTAGTTAACTTGGCAAGCATTACTCCCCCATGAACTCTCCTTTTAGTCAAGGATCACAGAACGTCCTCATATGAAAAGCATGAATTGATAATCCAGTGTGTCTTGTAAAAAAGGTTTTTTTTTTTTCCTTATAAATAAGCCACAGCACTATTAAAAGCATTTTAATGGTTTTACACTACTGTGGACAGAAGTGATTCTACTCTCAGCTTGCTGTGTTTTGAATACGTTATGTATCGCCTTCTAATACTGCTGATCACAATCTTGGAAGTATAATACATAGCAGCAAAAGCACAGCAAGGCACAGTGAGATAACATCAGCTGTCACCCACCAAGTGCTCTGATTCCTCCCGATGGTCCTGATTCAAAAGGAGCAATATAAATGAATCGGGAGATGGAGATTCTGCCCCAAGAATTTAAGTAATGGCCAAGGAGCTTCAAAATGTCCTTAGACGTAAAGGAGATTACACAGCCCTCTGGAGAGGCTGCGTCTCTGCTCGCGTGGGGCATCAAGGATTTCTTTGAGACGTTAAGTGTGGACCTAGAGTATAAGGAGGCTCAAGGCTTTTTATTGTATCCTTGTGAGTCTGCCCAACTTGATATTTTATAATTGAAATATATATTTTGTGATATTTATGTCTGCAAATACTAGTGATTCTGAAAGTGACAGCATCACTGGGGTCAGTGAGAGCGGTAGACGTCACTCACAAAACATAGTCCATTTAACTGGGAGGAATCTAATGGGAGCATTTTCAAGAGCAAAGGTAATTTTGGTTTTGGGGGGTTTTTTTGGTATTTCTGGTATTTTCTAACCTAGAGTGGCAATTGTAGGTTTATTCAGATGAAAACTATGCAGCTGTTTAACTGAGTAATCATTAAAGATTCCCTATTCAGGTAAGTCAAGGTCATACAAGTAGTTCTGACATGATTTAAGAAGGCCGTGATGTTCTGCTATCCTTTTAGGTTGCCTTTACTCACTGAAAAATAAATTTGTCATCACGTAAATGGCACCTGTAAATTTGGCTTACACTTAAACATGGTAATGAGATTGGAAAGATTATTTCTTCTGTAATAGTTTAGGAGTTTTAAAGCACTTCACAAAAACAAGATAAATTTCTTCCCATGTCTGTGAGTCCATCTCCCTTAAGCCAGTCATAGTGGGTTAACATCGTCATGTTTCTGGTTTTACTGAATGAAACAATGTTTATTAACTTTGAATGGATAAATCAGGCATTTTGAAGGGAAAAATGTACGGTACTTGGGCTAGCACCAGAGTACTGTGAAGAAAAAAAAAATCCAAACCTGAATCAAAATTTCTGGGTTTTGCTTTAAATAGTTTCCCAGTGGAGTAGCTGGGAGATGAATTAAGGACAAAGTGATTCGATTCATAAGAATGCTTCAACACATGATTTCACAGACAAGAAAAACCTTTACTAACACACACAAATATTTTCGTATCCAGGTCCCATACGTGATTAGTAAAAAAGTGTGATTCAACAGGCTGGAAATGCATCATCCTCACGTACAATGACAGTGCCGTGATCCAATAAAGAGCTTCTGCAGACCTTTTTCAATCTGAGTTTCCACAATATCCTAGATACGTCCGAGTAGTGGGTAAAAATTCTCTCGAAGGCCTGCTGTACGCTGGATTTTTGCATGCTGTCGGACACTGTACTGAAGGGAGCCTGGCACCCTGAGTCACGTATTTCAGCTTGGGCCAAGGCTTACTACCTTCCAGGCAGTTATCCAGCATCTGCATGAGCAGTCGCTGGAAATGTCCTTCTGGAGTCAAATTAAGACTTAAAATTCTTTGATACTTTTATCTCTTCAAGCGTCTGCCGGCGTTAACGAAGCGGAAGGCGGCGGATGAGCCAGTGCTGGGGAGGGTAAAACCCTGCCGGCGGTGGCACGGCGCGGGGAGGACCAGAGGGACGGGGACGTGCCGGCTGACGCAGAGCACTCGCCTCCACCTCGGTACCTGCTAACGGCCGGCACGCAGCCCCCGAGGGCCTTCTAGTGAGGACTTTTGTGGTGGGGGTGTCGAAGCATGCCGCCGTGCAACGCGCAAACCCAAACACCTGCGCGTCTCTTCTGTCTTTCAGCAGACTGTTTCTATAACGGTAGCATAAATATATAGGAGCCAAAATAAGGAGTGGTCTTTTTCCATTGTATTTTAGTAAGGTGAGAGTCTGTAAGCATGGTCCAAGGGAAAGCAAGCCAACAAAAAAAAAAAAAAAAAACCAAAAGACTTGTGGGGTAGAGCCTGTGGTCTGGGGTTTGCACAAAGATGTTAAACAACAGCTAGAGAGAGAAAGCAGAGCTCTGACAGCTAGCTGGGGGAAGAGGCGAGATCTGAAAGAGCAACGGGGTAGGAAAGGGAAGCTGTCACAAAGCCAAGATGTATTAAAAAGGAACGAGGCTGAAAGGACTTGAACGGAGAGATTTCATTTGCCTCTCTTCCCGGATGAAGCAGCAACCTCCGTAGAAAGGAAAAATATTTTTAAAGTGCTTTTAGCATGTTGCTCCCTCGGAGTAGGCCTCTTCCTATGGCATAGGTCAGTCTGCAGAGACATCGCCTTCTCCCGAGGGGAGCTGGGGACCGAGGACACCCGTGTCACCCCAGCCAGCCTCGCAGCGGTGTAACGCCACTGGCTTCAGCAGGCAGGGCTCCTCGTTCTGGTGGCTGCTGCTGTTGCTTTAGCAAAGCTAATTGCCCTGCTGGGAACCCCTGGCTGCTTTGGCTCTGGAGGCTGTCGATGCGCAGTTGTTTGTCCTCTCCTTGCAGTCCTCTCTCTTTTGGTTGCTTTTAATGAATGCTATTTTATTATATTGTGGGTAACTTAAATAAACATATATATTACTCTAGTTACATATGTAATGATGTAGGCTTCTCTCCTTCGCTCTCACAGATTTTCCTGTAAAAAGCAGATAGCTTAATCTCATCAGCTGTAGTAATTTTTTATAGTAAGACCCTATATTATTGCTACCTGTGCTATATCTCCTATGGATAAATTTGTCTGCCTGGTACCTTTGCCTAGCAGTACATTCATGACTTAAGAACTTCGACTGTCATGTGAGAATTTATGTTTTTCAGTACTCTTGGGATAAAATTATGTAGAAATACTGTAGTGGGAGGGAAGAGAAAATTATTTAGAGCTAGGGATACTGAATCTTTTTCTGCAGCCAGAGATGGAAAAAACACCAGAAAAATTACAATGTAGGGTAAGCAGGCAACTGGTTTTGCAGCCTAATTACTAATAACTAGCTTTTGCTGTTAGCTGAACAAAACCCTTCTGAGAGTCGTAAGACAGTTTCTGCTCCCGTTTCTTACCTGCTCTGTCTCCCTATCCTTTTTCTGGCCTTCCTACAGAAGAACTGCTGCGCCCACTTGTTTGTAGAATGATAGTCTGGTGGCAGCAGTACGGGTCAGGAGGAGAGAAGCGAAGATCAGCATAAATTATAGGGCAATTATTTGAAAGATTTTAAAATGAGATTCAAAAATCCAATGGGATGAGCTTAGAAAGAGAATGATCTAAATTCTTACTGTGCAAATGAATCCAGACCTTGTACTTGCTCTACATAAAGGTCTCTTTTTTCAAGAATAAAATATCATACCCTACCTAGAGCTATAACCAGATCCTGTCTGATCCTGACAAATTAAAAAGAATGTTGCTTGGGGTTTTTTCAGGACCCTACAAGGTCAAGAAAGATCCCACTGGTGTGAGCAGAGAGATGTGTGATTCCTACGAGGATAACTCTGGTAAAAGACTCAACCTGCAGACATGGAGCTGTGAATTTCCTAGAGATGTCTGTGACTGAGGAAAGAGTCCTGCTTCTCCAAAATGCCGCTCTGCCCGCTCACAGGGCCAGCACAGTTAAACCTTCCCTTCTTGGCCTTAGGAGACGTGCCAAAATGGAGCATGCGGTTACTCACATAGTAAGAATTACTGGAGGATTGTCAAACTGGCAAAAATTAGGTGTGTATCTGAAAAAGCGAGTAAGTGCTCCTGCTAGAAATAATAGGCATACTGCTGTTGTGGGGCTGAATTTCCTCTCCTTTCTTGAGCTTAGGCAGGCACACACAGGCACGCTCGCAAGATGTCTCAGTCTGACTGAGTGAAAGCCTCAAATCCTCTTACAGGTTGGCACAGGTAACCATGAAAGCACAGCCTCCCAAGGAAATGCTGCTACTGTCATCTGTTGTAAAATAGAGTGATTACTTACCCCCAACATGAAAACAGAAGTTCAGAGACCACCGTTTACTTTCTCAGCTCTGACCACGCATTTTCTTGAAGCTAGGTGATATTCTAGGGGCAAGGATCTAGTACGAATGGATGAGAAAGAGCAAAAGCTCAGGGGTTTGCAGCGTGGTAGGGAGTCTTGGGCTCCATCCCTGCACCAGAGAGTATTTTTATGCAATGTAAACCAGCCTAACTAGGAAGCACATATCCCTGCTTTCTCAGCATCCAACTACTTTTGTAGTAGTTGTAGGTTGTAATTGTACACTCGAGAACTTGCTGTCTTTCTAGTCCTGAGCATGTAGGACAGAAGACCTTGGAAATACTTCAGGTTCCTTTCTTTGCTTATTAAATTTCTTTTGTTCCTTTCTTTCCTGAGGAAAGTGAAAGGATAAGGAATAAATCATGACAAACAGATTACTTATATAATCATATAACAATCAAGAAAATAAACAAAATGCAAACAGCTCAAATAATTAGAGCTGTGTTGCCAAGCCTTGGCAGCCTGGCTTACTGAGTTTCACTGTCCCCATCCACCTAAGATCCCACCGAGGCTGCAAAGAGCCAGTGTTCATGGGAGGGGAGCTTGCCTGCCTCTCTCCTCTTCCTCGCATACCGTTTCCAAGGAGAGAGCCCCGCACAAGCAGGATACCAGCACAGAGCCGCTTTCCTTGCTTTCTGCGTATTTTTAATCCTCTTCCAAAGTAGGGGCAAACAGCTGTGAGGTCAGTGCAAACCATTTACTGTAGGTCATATGTCGAAGGGTTCCTGTGCCCTTTCACGGCTGTGAACACAGTGATGATCTATTAGCGTTCACATGCAATACAGATGTGGTACAGCTGCAAGTTGTAGCAGTGCTGCAAGTGATATAAATGAGGCCGGCCAAAGCTCCTTCTATCGCTCTACATTCTCCAGCTCTGGGGTCTACACTTGCATTGTGTTACAAAGACTTTGGCCAAACTCCTTTCTTCCCCAAGGAAGCTCAGCGGAGCTCCCTCACCCATCACAAAGTCTAAATCAGAATCACATTTCTGGACAAAGAGCCGGACTCCTGGCCCCGGACCCAGCTGCTATGTCTGGCTGGGGAAGCACATAACAGCCTTGACAACCGCCCTGAACACGCTGCGGACTAAGACAGAGAGGAAAATGGCTTTTGCCCATCCTAAACACTCACAGCGGTAAGGGGAGATGGACATGCCAGAGCTGGCTGGGGTTCTTGATGGTGCCTAGGTTAAAGGAAACATGTCTCTCCTCCCACTCCTCAAATATCTGCTCCGTTGATTTGGTCTGATTTTCCCCTGGCATAAGAAATTTAGGGGGTGGAAGCTGAGATCATTTTCTGATAAAGCAAAAACATCTGTTAACCTTGAGTGCTGTCATGTCTGCATCCAGCAGCCAAGAAACCTCCATTTCTGCTCCGCATTATCACTGGGTGATACTTTGATCAGCAGGAAAAGTCTAGGGAAATCAGATTTATGGAGAACAGAGCTTTGCTGGTGTGAATCAGAAGGGTGGCTGCTCTCGCTCAGCAGTGAGGTCCCTTGAAATGCAGGTCCTCTGCTTCACTTGCTCCACGAATTAGTTGTGCATGGTCAGTCCTGCACGGAGGACTCGGAGAGGGAAGGAGTTTCTGGTAAATCAATAGCCAAGAAATGGAACTACAGAGGATGCAGGTGGCAAACCAATGTCTTCTCAGAGTTATTTTAAATAACAATATTTGTAGGGGGTTTTTGGTGTGTATGATGATCCCGGCTGTCACTGCATGCAAGTTCTGCATTGTGAAAGAGAACATTTGAGTAAACAAAAACCTTGGTTTTTTCAGTTCAAAATTGTCTGTGCAATCCTATACGTGTAGGGATTCAAACTGAGAGTTAGTTATCTTAAACAAATAGCAAAAATCAATATCTTCATTTAGGATGTCTGTGACAGTAAAATCAGGTGGCAGTGTCTCAGGCGTAAAGGGTGGACTCTCCCAGGACTCAGACAGTCGGTACCCTGGCTTCCTTTCTGGGTGTGTGAGAATGACAGGCAGTCTTAAAGTTCGCTTTGATACTTAATTTTTCATATATCTGTTCCTGAATCTTACCTCTAAATGGCCGGAGATGGTATTCATTTTGCTGAGACTCGTGGTCTGGGACATTGATACTTCCCCGAGTATCTCTAATCAGAAACATTTGTAATTGATATCCGTTTGTGTACATTTGGTTACTGAGAAAGTAGAGCAGAGAGATGACATCTGGTACACTGTTTTGATTACATCCTAGATACTGTGTTCTGCATGAAAAATTGAACATTTTGCAGTGAGGTGTCCGATATCTAACAAATCATCAATTATGTAAGCAGGATTTTCTACCTAGTATTGCCATGGGTATATAGTTGTTACTCTTTCAAGGTTCTTTAAATACATCTCGACAGCAATGCTAACAGCTGTGGGTTCAGGAATGCAGAATGCAGTTATTATTCAGGAGATCTGAGTGAATTTGGACACTTTCCTTGCAATTTACTGTAATTATGGGATTGCAAGAGGTGCAGTTAAACATTTTAAGGGTCAGCGAGAGAGAATTTAATTATATCATGCTGACAGTTCTTTTGCTTTCCACACATAAAATATTAAGTGTTAAAACCCTTGGACTGATTAGTAGAAAATCAAGATTAATGTCTTATCATACTGCAAAGAGAAGGAAATGTAGGCTTTGTTAGCAAAAAAATGAGCCCTGATGAACTAGACAGCTATAATCCTTTTGTGGGAAGGACTGGGATAACAGAATATGACATTTGGCTTTGTTAATGAAAAAAGCCTTATGAAATAAAACAAAACTCAGATGTTTGATCGCTTCAGGGTGACATCATATAGGCGCTAGCTGCCTCCACGTATCCTCGCCACTTGCCTCCTATGCAGACCTCACTGTGGAGGGGGGTGGCTGGAAACAGCTGCTTTGCCTCAAGTATTCCAGATAGCAGCTTCTCAAAACAATCTGCTGGTGAGCAGGGAACTTGTTGTGACTAAGTCATTTTTAGTGGATGTTTCATCTGTCTTATTTTCAAAGCTCTGCTTCCTTCAGGATTTTCTATTGCAAGAGTCATGAAAGGCACCTAATGTTAATGTTGTTTGCATTATGGATTATTGTTACTTTGTCCCTAACACATGATTTTACAATCTGTATGTGTGTGTGTGTCAGTTTTGTACTGTGTTCAACGCAGATGGGTTGACTCTGTGACCAGGGCTCTTGGATGTGAGTCATGCACATAATTAACAACAGTACCACCCACCCAGAAATCTCCGTGTCCTGGATATTACGAATGACAGTTATGAGGGAAAACTGATGCGCAGAATGAAATGACTTGCTGAGAGTCAATTAAATGTTTAAATTCAGCCTGCCATCCAAAACTCCTGACCTCCAAAGCCTGTTTCTTCTCTAACTGATCCATTGGTAATACCGCATGACGCAGGAGCACAGCAGAAAAAAATGCAGCGTGTAGCTTCTGTTTACAGACATCTGTGTTAAAATGAAAAGCAAGAAATAAGATGGAGTTGAGTTACAAAAGACTTCAGGACAGCTGAGATAACTCTCGACAACCTTCTAAGACCGTGTTCCGCAGTGGTTAAGAGGAACCCATTTCACATCCTCTCACCTACATCAAAAGCCAGATCTGGAACGTAGATGGGGAAACATATTTCAGATTGAGTGGAAGTGAAGACAAATTCATTGCATTTACATGCCGACTGAAACATAACTCAAAAGAATGAGGTAAACACAGACTGGTCTTTTCTCTCACTTACAGAAGAGCAAACACAAACTTGTAGTATTTCCTGATTGTCTTTTGGCTATCTGTGCATTTAAGTAGAAGTATTATCAAGAACAACAGTGTTTGAGTTTAATGCAAATATTATTGTTTTTTTTTCAACAACAGTGAAGTTACACAGCTTCAGAATTCTTTAGACCATTTTCTGAATGTTTTTTTAGTGCCCATCTGCCATTGTTTTTTGGATATATTGATTAGCAAGTACTCCATCAAGTCCCCATGGCATTTTACTTACAGTATTTTCTACAAACCACATGATGAAAATGTATATCATTTGGATGAAATAACGAAACTGACCTTCCTTGATTTCCTTGTGTAATGCTGCCAAAGTGCGTAACAGTAACGATGATAAAGTCAGAATTTCTTAGCCAAGATTTTGTAATGAAAAAGCATCAAATTCCACAGACATTATATTCAGCTGTGTAATTACTTTGTAGGGATTCTGAGATAGAGCAGGTGGTTGGGAACAGAAATGGTTCAATTTGCCTCACATGGGTGTGTGTTTACACAGTGAAATGCTCTTCATTTGTACGTAAAAATTATACAAGAGGCCAAAGACACCCCCAGAGTGCACATACAAGGGTGTAAAACTGCAACATAGCATAAAATAGAGCGAGAGAGATATTTTTCAAAAATACAAATCTCTAGTCCTAAAACCAGAATACCCTCCAAAAATGCCAAATTGCAACAACAGCTTTAGCCATGTCCATGTTTACCTCCTAAAAAAGCACTATGCAGTCATTAAAATCAAAATTATGATTAATATATCCACACAAACCTCTGCTCTTTTCTGGTATTTGCATGCCAGACACTTAAACCTGATTTAGCTGTTCCATTTGAGACTGTCTGCGGAGGAAGAAAACAGGAGCTGTAGGAAGCAACTCACCAGTGACCTATCAGGTTTCACTGAAACTGCTGTGTGGGATTAAGCGGAGAGATTGCAGAAAAGGAGGATGGAAAAATCTATGCATCTTTGTGTCCTGAGGCAATGTCTGACAGTTAATTCAAGCCTTCTTAGACCCATATATGTACTGTCCTATCAGCTGAGAACCAAGATTTCACTGCCTAGCTGGAGCTGCAGAGGACGTGCGAATTGCTGGTATTCCCAGCTGACTTGATAACAGCAGCACTGGTGCCTTCTGCTATTGCCTTGGTTTCACAATAAATACGTAGGTGGTGGGTGGGTATTTCCAGGCGGCAGTGTCTACATGCTGTGTTTAGCAATAGTCGTGTAGGTGTAAAAATAACCAAGCCAGACTTTCCCGACAGCTCTCTTCCCCTTACACTGAAAGCAAGAAAGGCAAAACATACTGCTTGAACTTCCCACACCCTGGACATAATTTTAAGGACTTTCTTTTTTAAACTCACACATCTTAGTTTCCTTTCACTCCCCTCTCCATCCAGAAAATATTAGATGCATAATAAAATCTTTAGACAAAGCCGCAGGTGATGGCAAGTCTGGAAGTAAATAACTATTACAGTCCTGCAAGGTGCTCTTTGGCCTTTATCAGTGCAAAGACAGCCTCATCTCCCTTGTTTGTTTTCCCTATCTTCTCTGTGACTTTCAGCTCAGCTACAATTTCCGATAGCTCGTAAAATACATTAAAAAGATAACAGTTTTCTCCTGATCATAGCAGAGACATCTTGGAGCCTCAGAACGTGGAGTCTGGCTCTGTTGTGATTGGACCTGTTTTCAGATGCAGGAATGCTATGTGCAGAGAGAAAAGATTTACTCCATCAGTCTACACATCTCTTTGCCAGGGCAGGAGTGTTCCCCACAGCACATTTTCTAGTGTTGTCTAATTTTAAACGCGGCTTTTACCGCTTCCTCTCACTAGCCTTTCGTACTTAAAGTTGATCGTATTGTCAGGCAGTTTTTCCATATGTTCAAATGTTTGCTTTCTCAATTCCATCTTATTACTCCTAATAAACTCCCTCATACCATGTTTAATAACTTCTCTTCTTACTACCTCCAACTATATGCAGAGAATTACATGTTTCCCTGTAGTCAGAACTTAATCAGCTTGCACATGCTAGGCACATCAGGACCTTCCAGGGGTTTGTGTGCAGAACGGCTGGCCTCGTGTCACCGGATTTTTCTGAAAGAGGCCGGTCCCTAACACATGCCAATGACCTGGGAGCATCAGTCAGAGCTGCTGAAGGGTGCTCCAACGGGAGAGTGGCCAGGGGACAGAGAAAGAGGGACTTCATTCCCTTCTAGCACCTAGAGGAGACCTGGGCTCGGGTGGCAGGGAAGGGAAACGAAGCTCTGCGTTTATCAGATACCCGCTTCCAGCAATACGAGGGCTGAGAGCCTTGTATTGAATGAGAAACCTTCCTGAGCATCTCTCCTTCTTCCTGACAGCAGGGAGAGGAACGGAGGGGATAACGTCTCAGCTCGCTGTTTCATGCCAGACTTCCTCCCTCTCTCCCCCCTTCCTGGTGCCTAATCTGTATTTACCATTTCCCATGTATTTTAGGCTTCTGGCACCTCTAAGATATGTGTGTTCAGCTCAAATTGGGGTGAGGGGCACTGGCTGAGTGCAGTGTGACCTGGTGGACAGTCCTGTGGGACCAAGGAGTGCTTCCTCCCAGCTGTAGAGGAGAAACAGGCAATAGGGAAGGAAACAGTGAAAGGGAAGAGGATGTTTGGATAAGGTAACTGTTAATCCACTAAATAAAACCCGCAAGGATCCCTCATGTTAAATTTAGATGGAGGTGGATAATGCTTCACTATATTATTCTACTGGAGAGATGAGGATAGCAGATCTTACTCATCCCATTACATGCAGATTTTCGCAGCCAATTTGCATCTCCTTACTATGAAGGAATTTGCATCAGCATCATGTGCTTGTGAGATGCACAAAGCTCTCCTTGAGCTGCCACCTTATCTCATAGGCATGTAACATCCACTGCCAAACCTACGTAGGTATATTTAGTCCATCGCTGTCCCAGTAGGACACAGTAATCAGTACGTTTTTGCTAATGTTTGGACGTTAGGACTGGTTTTACAGATATGTTCTGAGTATCTAGAGTAAATAAGACTGTGCCCAAAGTTGTGGCTCCTGGCTTTCCCAATATTTCAGTGGAGAGAAAATTCATCCAATTTGTGCAGGATCCAGTTCAGTTTCTTCTTTGCTTGTCAGGGTTTGAACCAACATCACCTCCTCTCCAGTGGATGTACCACTGAGGAAAGTCCTTTCCTGCTGACTAATAAATGTTGCTTACACTATGTACAAAATTCTTTAATACTCAAGCAAATGGGCAATGGAACCCGGTTTATCTGCTTTTATGGAAGAAAGCTGGTCTGCAAAGTTATCCTTCTTTATAATCTCAATGTAAATGCTGAATGACCAGACCATTAGGTATCAGAGATGCTCGTTGCTTCATTTTGCCTGAAAAGGAGTTATTTCAAGCAGCTAATTAAAAAAAAAGAGGGGGAGGGGGGGATCCCAGAAATAGCTTGGACAGGTGCCCTATTCATCGGGACAAATGTTGGTGATTTGGGACAACATCATATCCCAATGACATGGGACAACTCCTTAGTGTTGGCATTTACTACTAGGTAGCTCAAGTAGCTCACCGCAGGGCTGTACGGATCTCCTGCTTAGGTGTCTGTGCATTTCAGCAGAGTGCTCCTTGCTGGGGACATGGATTTGACTTTGCAACCTGATACAAAAAATAAATCCATAACTACTCTCCTGCCTCCCAGTTGAATGCCCTAGTCAATGTGCTATAGATTCACGCTTTCACTGTATCTCTCCGTGCTTCCTCTTAGAGTGAGCTTTAAGTGATTTTTACGCACAGCTTCAGTGGGGGGCCTGAGGCATGCTCCCGCCCAGGCTTCATGGGAACTTTGGGTCTGAATCCCTCCAGGTGGAAGGAGACTTTCAGTGCTCCCACCGAGGGATTAATTCGGTCCAGGAGTGTGCTCAACAGAAGCTTGCTTTCTTTATATCCTCCACGGGCTGTGCTTAATGAAAAACTGTGCCTGGACTCACCTTTAGCAGAAGCTTCTGGTTTTTAAGGAGCTTTTCCTCATAGGCACTTAAGCACCAGAAGGCAGCACTGAAGACCTCCTTCTACTTAGTATTTTCCCATGAATGCTTTCCTACTCACAGGGTTGGATTTTTTAAATAATTGTATTTGAATCTACCTTTTTTTTCCCTTGTGCTATGGAGGGAGGCCTCAGTGCTTGTATTGGTTTTGTGTGGCAAGGTTTTGGTAGCGGGGGGGGTTACAGGGGTGGCTTCTGTAAGAAGCTGCTGGAAGCTTCCCCTGTGTTCGAGAGAGCCCATACCAGCCAGCTCTAAGACAGACCCGCCGCCGGCCAAGGCCAAGCCAATCAGTGGTAGTGGTAACACCTCTGTGATAACATTTTTAAGAAGGGAAAAAAAAGTTGGGACAGACGGTATTCGGCAGCCGGAGAGAGGAGTGAGAACATGTAAGAGAAACAACCCTGCGGACACCAAGGTCAGTGAAGAAGGAGGGGGAGGAGATGCTCCAGGCGCCGGAGCAGAGATTCCCCTGCAGCCCGTGGGGAAGACCATGGTGAGGCAGGCTGTCCCCCTGCAGCCCAGGGAGGTCCACAGTGGAGCAGATCTCCACCTGCAGCCCGTGGAGGACCCCACGCCGGAGCAGGTGGGTTCCCGAAGGAGGCTGTGACCCCGTGGGAACCCCGCGCTGGAGCAGGCTCCTGGCAGGACCTGCGGATCTGTGGAGAGAGGAGCCCACGGAGCAGGTTTTCTGGCAGGACTTGTGACCCCGTGGGGGGCTCACGCTGGAGCAGTCTGTGCCTGAAGGACTGCACACCGTGGAAAGGACCCATGCTGGAGCAGTTCGTGAAGAACTGCAGCCCGTGGGAAGGACCCACGTTGGACAAGTTCGTGGAGGACTGTCTCCCGTGGGTGGGACCCCACGCTGGAGCAGGGGAAGAGTGTGATGAGTCCTCCCCCTGAGGAGGATGAAGCGGCAGAAAATAACGTGTGATGAACTGACCGTAAACCCCATCCCCGTCCCCCTGTGCCGCTGGGGGGGTGGTAGAGAATCCGGGAGTGAAGTTGTGCCCGGGAAGAAGGGAGGGGTGGAGGGAAGGTGTTCTGAGATTTGGTTTTATTTCTCATTACCCTACTCCGGTTGATTTGTAATAAATCGAGTTAATTTTCCCCAAACTGAGTCTGTTTTGCCCGTGACGGTAATTGGTGAGTGATCTCTCCTATCCTTATCTCGACCCACAAGCTCTTTGTTATATTTTCTTTCCCCTGTCCAGCTGAGAAGGAGGGGGAGTGATAGAACGGCTCTGGTGGGCAAAGCACCAAAGTCTGTCTGACCTGCCCATGGATATTGGGCATTTCCATCTCTGCTGGTTCACTGCAGAGAACTCAGTTTGGGGGGTTTTTTTATGTATCAAATCTAAATTTATATCAGGCAATATAAATAATCTCTATCCCTATTTTTCTCTTCCTAATATAAATATGTCAGAAAATGAAAGCAGCTCAGGTAAAATACAATTATTATTATTTTTTTTAATATCTATTTTGGCAGATGTTTTTTTTATAGCTCACCAATTTAACTGTCCAGTTGCCTTGTATTTTAGATTGTTATGTCTCCTGGGCAAGGACCATGCCCTCTTTTTGGTTTCTAGCATACTGGAAGTCGGTAGCATATTTTTAGGTAGTAATTATAGTAAAGCGATAAATTAAGAAACCTAATCAAGAAATAGGTGAAAAGGCCTATTGAGATGTCTTTCTGTTAAAAACACTTCCATTCATGACATCTTCCCGGACCTCATTGTTTTTCTAGCATAACAGAGTAAAATGAAAATAAATTATAACCGCTTGCATTGTTTTGAAGCCCAGAATGTGACTGACTGACTTACAAAAACAATTTGGGATCACAATGAAAATGGCTTATTACCAAAGAAGCTGAAATATCACCAGATTTAATCCAACACCTACCTGTCTGGCAGTAAAATTATGCCTTGTGTGTATTTACTACTCTGCCCTTCCAATTCTGCATGTTAATACATACAGAAACTTTTTTTAAAAAGATTAAAGAAATATAGAACTGGCATTAATTGGAGAGATTTTGCCCTATCGGAGAGAATAATAACAACCATACTCATGACAGGGGTCCTACACACAAAAGCCTTATGATAGGATTGAAATGCTCTGAGGGTGGAGGAAACGTCTGGAAGTTGTTCAGTGCAGCCTGGACTTCTTTTTTTCATTTGAAAGGAAGGCTGAGCTGTTCAGTCATGAATGAGAACAATAGTGGCTTTTAAAGGAATGCAGTTGGGAAGGTTGGCTTTTTATTGGCAGTTTGTGTAAGGTCTGTGCTTCCAGAGTGCTGTCAGATGCAAGTCTGGAGTGACTGAGGAGCTGGACCAGCTCGTTTGTGTTGCGTAAACTCAGATTTGGTCCTGCGGTGCACAGACCGTGATAGTGGCACCAGCCCAGCAATAATCGAAGACAGACAGGAAAAAGAAGAGAGTCTCCTCTGAAAAGGGCACTGTAAAAATTGAATTATAAACCAGAATGTGCAGATTCCACTTGGCTGGGTGGAAAAGCCCACTGTTTCTCTGTTGTTGCAGTAAGGTTTTAATTAAAAGTCGGTTCTGGTTATAAATTTTACGGCAACCGCATCTGGATGGTTTCCTAGCACTTAGGTGAATGACTAAAGGTATGGCTTTCCCAAGATTTCAGAAGGAAAGTTTCGTATGGTATTTTTCTCTTGGCAGATTTGAAGCTTCTGTGAAACCAAGAATTAAAAAGAAATCTTCAGCAATTCATTGACTTTTGCTGACCAAAAATAAGGTTAAATCTGTTCAATCATTTAATGTCTCTCTTAATGGAAAGTCACAAATGTGTAGGAAGGAACAAATAGTTCCCAGAATAGGGAAGCAAAAAGCATTGGCCAGGTCAAAGCACATTCAGATGCACTGCAGTAATATCCTGAAGAAGGAAGCCTGGCAGGCAGAATTGTTAGCATTTTATTATTATTTATATTACTACCGCCCCCGAGGAGACCCCATTGCGCTAGAGTTGCTCAGGCCTGTCCCAGAGCGCCTTTGACCTGCTCTCCACCAACCTCTTTGCCAAAATCATGTTCTGCAAGAAGGGCACTGTAAAAAATACGTAATGCAAATTAAACATATCATTACCAGACTCTTCCGTGTCAGTTTTGTTACAAATAGAAGTGACCACTATGATGAATATACAGTGAAAGGGAATAAAGGTAGTCAGTATAGGCAAATCAAGCCTATTCAAAGGGGGTTATTTCTGAACAGAAGGAATATTTAGGTGATCTAAGTACATTACAAATATGTGAATTTCCTTTCTCATCTTGCCATTTTTTTCTGGGACTTAAACTCCATATTCAGTAAGCTATTCTTTCCGAGTGATGATCTTCTCGCAAAGCGTACTTTGATGCTACAGGGTTTTTCACACAGTCAATACGGTGGTGCTATTTCAGACTGTAATAAGCATGAGGAGGTATTCCAGATGTACCGTCCCATTTCCACCACATACGTGTGCACTGAACTATATTTCTCTCCTAACATGACAGCTTTATCTCAGAACAAGTTTCTGAAACTCCCACTTACCTTGTAAATTCCTTAGATGCAGTTATATGACGTTTAGTTTTATGTAAAGAACCAGACTTATATTGCAGGATTGAAAAATTCCTTTTATCCCATTGGGTTGAACATGTTAAATAACATGAAGAAATCCAAAATACCTGTCCTTTATTGTAGTATTTCTGGAATCCTGGTATATGCAGGAATATACTTGTCAGAGGAAAAAAAAATGTGTCTGTGGTTATACTACATTTGGGAAACAGAATAGCCTATTAAATAATTTTCTGGGTTCTTAAGTTGGAAAAGTGCAATAAAATTAAATCCTTTTATTAATCATGTTTATTTTCCTTGCAGTACAGCTACAAATCCTGGTTAGAGCCTACTCTGCTATGTTTCATATAAAGGTAGCCTCACCCTAGAGAGCCACAGCCTACACTCGTAATGCAAGTCACATAAAGAGAGCACGTAAATATGGAAAAACTGATGGAGAAAACAAGCAGAATACACAGAGGAGGCCAATTCTCCACGAGCATTAGCTTTAAGTCCTTCCTTGTCATTATCTATTATCGACAGACTCAATCGTGGATTACAAACCAGTAATTTGTTTTGTCATTTTTATAATTTGATTCCTGACGTTTGTCTGATGTTGGCTGAGCAGGAGCCCGTAACGCATAAAGGCTCCAAAAACTTGATCAGGATACCGGGAATGAGTTACAAGGGGCACATACTTTACAGTATGAGGATTTTTATCATTGCCTTCACTAGATTCTCTGTATCTGTGGTCTGGTTGCCAAGTGGGATTTTTTAACTCATTCCATCCTATGTGAGAGAAGCAAGCAATACAGGTGTCCCCAGCTGCAAGCACAGAGAGGCAAGGGCTTCTTGCCTAGGTATTTGCCCAGTGTTCAGAAAAGCTGGGCTCTGGCCCTGACCGAGGGCTGAATTTCTAGTTTAGTCAAACATACGACATTATTAGACAGATTACCTGTCACTCATAATACTTCACCAGGTTTCTCTACACCTGGCCACCAAGCATCTGTGCGAAGGTACAATACTGTCTTATAGATGTTCCTGTCTTCTAAAAACATTTCTGAATTGGAGAAAACTTTGCATAGGCTTTCTGACAATTTGAATTTTAGAGCACACAAAGCCATCTGCATCTCATAATCCCACCCACTCCAAAATAGCTATTAACTGCAGCATTGTATACTGTTTTTCTACAAAAGTTGTGCCAAGTTCCCTGTTGATCTAATTTGTATTTCTTCAGTACATTGCTGGCTCTGATAATTTGTTTTACACTGTTTCAGGTAGTCCACATCGACAGACATTTCACTTAATTTATTGAATAGTTCTCTCGCTAGTGCCTGCTTTAGGCAACATAAGAGAAAAAAATGAAATTTTGGGAATACAGGAATAGAAAAGAAGCAGAATGCCTGGAAAAAACCACTTGTTTAGGACTGTGAGAAAGAAAGGGTTGAGGAGAAGACAAACACAAAACCAAAGAAGAGTAAAAAATCATTTAGTAAAATCAGTGATAAGAAAATAACCCAATTTATTGTGCCTTTACTCAAGGACTGCTGACAATATTAACAAAAATCACTAGTAACATTACCTTTTTCTTTTCAAATCCCTTCTGAATTGCTGTGCAATTCTTTAAAAAAAATGCACTGCCAGCCATTGAAACCTTGCGTGCACAAACTGCATGTGAGAACTGCAGCAGGGTACAGCACTTCCCCTTCCCCCTCCCCTTCCCTTTCACCTTACTTCCACTTCCCCTTCCCCTTCCCTTCCCCTTCCCCTTCCCCTTCCCTTTCACCTTACTTCCACTTCCCCTTCCCCTTCCCTTCCCCTTCCCCTTCCCCTTCCCTTTCACCTTACTTCCACTTCCCCTTCCCCTTCCCTTCCCCTTCCCCTTCCCTTTCACCTTACTTCCACTTCCCCTTCCCCTTCCCTTCCCCTTCCCCTTCCCTTTCACCTTACTTCCACTTCCCCTTCCCCTTCCCCTTCCCTTCCCCTTCCCTTTCACCTTACTTCCACTTCCCCTTCCCCTTCCCTTCCCCTTCCCCTTCCCCTTCCCTTTCACCTTACTTCCACTTCCCCTTCCCCTTCCCCTTCCCTTCCCTTCCCCTTCCCCTTCTCCTTCCCCTTCCCCTTCCCCTTTTTTTAAAGAGGTCTGTCCTTAACATGTATCGAGTACCAGCTCTAAATCAAAAGATGAAACATGAAAGGGAAAAAAAAGTCAGAAAGCTCAGAGGAGGAAAAAGAGTCAGAAATGAGGGCTGAAGTCTCCCAACCCCAGGATATACTTTTTATGAGAATTATACTTGAATGAGGCTTCATAGGCTTGGTCCCCCATCCTGGGGATCTCTTGGAGATGTTGATGTACTTTCCTACAGAAATCAGACTCCTGGGAAATGGTGCGTACCTGTATCTTTTTCCAGAATGGAGCTAAGGTAATTCCCTGTACCTGGGAACTGAGGAGAACGGTACTTACCAATATAGCAGTTAAGAAATGAAAACCGCATTTATTAAAAAAATGTTTTGGCTCTTTATTGAGCCCAGAAGATGTAGGTGTCTCAACAGTCTTGCTTGTTTTTACAGAAACCAGAGAGAAAATCTCTTTTCATATGAAAAATATAAATAAATTCAAATAACCTAAATTGTAATCTCCACCACTAAAGTCAGGAATGTTATGTAATGCATTAAAAATGAAAATCTTTATCCAATAGAGATCAATATTTTATATGAACATTAAAATAGGTGTGGTTTTATTACTTTCCACTGCTTTAATAATACAATAGACCCCCAAGCGTAATGGAGAAGGGTAAGTCAGCATGATGTCTGCTTTGTATTGCTGAAATAGCTACCAAGAATAGTAATGAATGGGATCTCAGTGGATGCATTATAAAACATATTCTAATGAATTTTCCCTTTTGAATAGCCGTTTGGCAGATGAACATGGCTACATAAAGGGGAAAGCTAGGGGAATGAACGTGTAACAGTGTCCATTGTTAGGATATTATTGCTAACAATATGTTCTTGCCTGTTTTATATGAAGCCTTCCAGAAAACAGTATTTTAGTAGAATGCAGTGTACTGCTTTACCTTCTGATGTCCCTTCCTTGAAACTTGTGGGAAAGAGAGGAAACAAGGCCTTCAAAAGAATAACAAATGGAGTGAGAACCTTTACAGTCTTCAAAATCCATCGATTTTCATACAGTTACCTCTGAGGATTAGGGGGGTTATTGATTTTCTGTGAGGGTTCGCTGGGGAGTTGCTCTAAGAGCTTCCACCTAGGATCTCTGAACTGTCATGCTGTAGTAATTCTCCTCTTTTATTTATGACCATCTTTCTGGAAAAGGAGTCTTTATTGTCTAATTGTCTTAACTTTCTTAGTTTTAAAGAAAAATTATTCCTTGTGAATTCAGTTACAGCTACATAAATAAGGTGCGGGGAAGGCTGCTATATTAAAAAAAAAAATGTTAGCGAAGACTGTTTTCCATTTGCACAAGAGTTGTTGATCTGTGTTCGATGACCAAGTTGGTTGTTCTGTTCATTTTAGTATTTGAACAAATAAATCTTTCATTGCCAAATGATAGTTTTAACCTCTTTTAATATGGCATAGTCTTCTCCTGACTGACACATGGAGTGTGTTTTTTCTCTTTTCCCGTATCCTGTAAATGCCTGACTATTATAGCTTGTTTCTTGACAAATACAGTGAGTGCAGTGAAAGTAGATGATGTGTTATCTCTTGAAAAGGTGTTTAAAAACACCCTGAAGCTTCTGGAAAAACAGAAGGCAGCTGGTTTGATCTTAAACTGGATAGTATAATTTTTCCTGGAAGACTTAGGCTGACTGATGAATTATCTGTCTGGAAAAGGTATCACCATTGATTCTTACAGAAATTAAACAGTCTTTCTTTTTACAGTTTTGAATATTTGCACATGAAATGGTTTGTTAAATATGAAGAAATGGAAACACCCACTTAGCCAGTGACTACAAGTTTTGCCAGGTTGGTTGAGCCTTAAAACTATGGGAACCCCTATCTGCATACACACCTGATACATGAAAATCATGTGCCCACACCAAACCCTCTTACAAAAACATAGAGAACTTGCACAGATCGTTTTTCTTAGTGACGTTGGCCTGTTTCAACAGTTCTTTGTGTGACTCTACGCTTCCAGGGATCTGTCTGGGAAGTAAGAGAAACCTACTAAGATATAAACTGATTGCCTTATTGCACCACCAGTGCTGAGGCCAAAGTCTTATTAGATGCACCACGTCTTTCTAGCAATTTTCCTCCACAAATTCTAAATGACCAAGGTAATAATTCTCTGTCACTTGCTTTCATGTTTCTTTTACAGTTTTATAATCCATTTTTCTGCTCTTTTTTTTCCTGCTAAACCCTACTTCTCCTCCTAATAAATAACAGTAGTGGGACATTTTTATTTTTATTGAAAAGCAAAAGATAGAAACGTGACAGGTTTTTAAAGCCTAGATTCACATGACTGCATCTACAGATGTAAAAAGGTGATCTACGAGTGGAAGACAATATATTAAAGTGATATTGTTGTCTTTTTAATTGGCTAAGGTTTGAGCTTAGGATTCTTGGGTTCTCCTGTACTAAATTAAGACATCACTAACATCCAAAACACAGCAAGGAGCTGAATGACTTAGACAGCTTTGCATTTAGAGGGGGAACCTCTGGATGGATTTGGCATTAATAAAGGAAAAAAAGGATAAAACAAAAAAATCCAGCAAAAAATACACTTCCAGAAATCTGGGGTCTGTACTTATGTTTGTAACTCAGGCCCATTTCTATGACAAGGTGATGTCATGAACTTGACTTTTAAAAAAAAGGGTAATTTGTTTTTAAGGCAGTAAGCATGTTTCAGGTTTTACTTTGGAAAAAAAAAAGGAGGTAAGATCACAGAATTATGAGTGATTATTTTTTTTTTCCTGGCATAAACTATAGAGACAACCTTTTTATTTCTTTATTTAAAAAAAAAAAAAGAAGAAGAAAAAAGAAAAAAAGAAAAAAAACCCTCTAAAACCAGAGAATGGATTTTTCAGGCAAATGCTGTGCCTTTACTAGATTTTTGAATAGAAACTCCATAGACATAAACAGGAGAAATATGGAAACTCGGAAACTCTTCAATACCTTACAAAAGAAAGAAATAGAATAAAAGAAAAAGAAAACGCCAGAAGCCAGCAGTCACACTGTCTTTTCCAATACACTTCTTCATTCTCAGGACCAGGTCCAAATCTGGTGACATTGTTCAGTAAACACCCTTTGCAGAGCTGATTGGCGCAGATCTCCATCAGTAAATATCAGGGTTACTTTCACAGCTCAAACTGTACCTAGCATGAGTGTGAAGCAGTTAAAGAAAACCTCTAATGAGCAACATGAATTTAAAGTATCTTCCTTCTCTTTTAATGTCCTGTTGGCTTACTGATTTCTTTTCCAATCTGGATTCAGGTTTGGATTCAGTGCCTGGACTGAGGAAAATTGCAGCAGCAGAAGTTGTTCGTTTATGTTTTCTTTCTTGTTCCTCCTTTTTATTTGTGATCATTCCTTGTCCCTTCCTCTCCCTACTGCAGCTGTAAGTGCTGGGTTAATTGTTTCAAAGGGACAAATAGATTACTTGACTTGATTAAGCTTTTTTTTTTTCCTAAGTCTTGCTTTATTTATGAACTTTCTGATTGTTGTTTTTACTTTCTACTTCAGAAGCCACAAGTTAGTTTTGCCTTAGACTCTGGCAGTTAATTATAATTAATTATTTCATTATTTTTATTTAGCATCTTTCTGGAACAAAATAAAATACATTTACTTCTTACAAACGGTGGTTTTCTCTGAAGTTTGTTACGTGATGATGGCTTGGAACAAGGGGACCCGGCAGAGGTCTGCCTTGCTGGCAGAGGTCTGACAGATATTTTGTAAGTATTTTGTAAAATGATCTTTTGCATAAAATTGCGAGCTGTTCCAGCTGGCTTTTTTGACTGTGTCTATACAGAAAGGCAAAGGAGAGGGTCTGAGAACAGGCGTGCAATTTCCAAGCCTTGCGCATACTACTGGCGAGCACTTGGCCGTACCTGCGGCTCAGTTTCCCTGATACTTTTTGTATCTGCCAATGATTTTTTCAGATGACTCCCATGCCTCTGCAGGCCACATGAATAACATAGCGAGCTTTTGGAGCACTGGAGCAGGTCACTGAGGGAGGCTAAGGAGTTTGTAGTTTTTAAGAACGAGTTGGATATGATGAGTGAAGTAGGAACAACTTGAGGAGGCAGATGGATCTCAGTATCACCTGAAGCTCGCTCCAGCACTGCCTATTATTCTTTCATGATACGTCTGGCTATACAACGGCATGCTAAATGTGTTGGAGACTGGCTTCTGCAAGGAGGACGAAGCACATTTTTAGGGTAGTCTGTCAGCTCACAAAGTGGTGGTCTTGATGAACCTGGATTAAATTTAACAAAAAAACCTGTAAGCAGAACCTAGGAATTCCAGTTCCCTACAGATAAGGGTATCTGTCAGGAAAAGCTGAAATTGCACATTGTACAAACACATGATTTAGGCTAGATTAGGCCTAGGCAGCCCTTGGATGAGATTGAACCTAGAAGAAAGCTTAGAAAGATAGTGTCACTTCTTCAGAACTGGCTTCATTTTTCAAACATCTTCGGTGTTGTTATAGGACCATCTGACGTATTTGGCACATTAAACCTTACAGACTGTGCAATAAAAAATTGACTACACAGGAATAATGAGATTACCTTTGAAAAGAGTAGATGCTAAATATACATATTTTTAACAGAAGATAGTTCAGAAATATTTTGTGGTGTTTTTTGAGAAGAAGAATGTGATTTCTTTGTTCTCCTTCTTCATCCTCCCACAGAGTGATAGAAAGAAGTTACTACTACTCTGTGGAGGTGCTGTGTAGCACCAATTGTGGCATACCAATGCACAAGGCTCATAAAATAATTTGCAGCTTTCAGGCTCTAGTATCTCAGGAGAGGTTTTGTTTTCATTTTAGGTTTTTAAGAAACTGTACACTGCTAAGAGCTAGGGGAGAGAATGGGAGAGGGACCTATGCCCCCTAAAGGTCATTAAAAGTTTTCTGAGAAGAAACAAACGTTTTTCTGTTATTTGCAATACTAACACTGAAAATGTCATATGTAAATGAAACATACAGTTGCTTAGGTTGCATAATGATAAACACAGCGTAAAAACATAGATATATTTTAGGCAGTCAAGCCATGTAGTAAAACAGAAGTGTTTTATCTATCAGCATATTTGAAACCCCAACTGTATGCATTTGTTATAGCAGAGGTAGATGTTGAATTCATGTAATTTTATATATATATATAAATTACATATATCTACATACAGACACATATGTATAAACCTGTCTAAAAATGTAACCTAAGTGCTTTCTTCCCAAACTGGATTCTACTGAACTTAAATTAAATAATGGCAAATCAGAGTTTCTCCTTAAGTTAAATTGTGAAAGTCCAGTTTCATTCTAAGGATGCTGAATTTGAATTTTCATCAGCACAATCCTCCCAAGCCCACACTGGCAACTCTGGAAAAACATTTTCCCTAAAATATCATATTTTGGGGGTTGACTGTTTATGAAGTGAGATCTTTAGCTGAGAAGTACAGTAATGCGCAAGAATTGTTTGCCATAGATGTTGCTTGCCTGTGGCAGCAGCTACAGTGATCTTGGCCAGCACGTGGTTTTCAGAACCGGTGAAGCTGACCATGTGCAACAGTAGTCCATTTTACTGCTTCAGTAATTGTGAAGGTGATATATCCAGCATAGATAAGGATGGGCTCCATGGGATTTTCCTTACACTCCAACTTGTGGTGGATGATAGTGATTACAATTTTCTTCCCAGCATCATTTGTACTAAAAATTATTTAACACAGACTGTGATTTGGTGCTAGCTGGGAGGGCCATGGCCCACAGCTGCCTCAGGCAATGCCCTTCTGTTAAAAGTAGTGGAAATGGCATTGTCTCAGAAATGTACTGGGCAAAAATGCTTGATAAAGATTTATATGTATAAACTGTACTCTAACACAGCATAGGTGTTAATGATACTTGGGGAAAATGACAAAGAAATAGCTAATAGAAAATCCCTCCAGAGATATTTCAAATAAGCATGTTGGACTGATGTTCATGTGATTCTCCATTAATGCACAGCTGGAATAGTTATTACACCACTCAGCGGGAAGTTCACTGTGCTCCCGTCGTGATTAAGTGGTGTCTGACACCTTCTGCTTGTTCGTTTTATATCACAGTTCCGTAAGGTGGAAAGCAGGGAAGAAACAGGCTTTGTGTTTTCATTTACTATAGTGTCATGGCAGACTTAATGGCATTTTCAAGGGAAAAAACCCAAACTGAACCAAAACATCTCCACTAGAATAGTTATAAACCAGCACAACCTCAACAGAAATGTTTGTTTAAATGACATTTCCTCTTTTTTTTCCCATTTTTAAACCTTTGTTTTTGTATTTTTAGGTGGAAGGAAAAAATCCTTGGTAGGAAAAACAATACAGAGCGCAGGCTGTGGAAGTTACAAAGACTGGTCATGGATTTGTCCACAGAAACTGGGTAAATTGGTCAAAAAACAAAGGTTTTTTTTGGTAAGTACTTTCTAAAGTTTATATTTTTAAACATGTAATAACAGTGGAAGCTTGATTTGCATAGAAATCCTCAGTGTTTCAGGATTTATAGGTCTGTGTTATTGGACGCTTACATGTGGACACTTGCAAATACAGAATTTATGTATGAGCAGGCACACCCAGACACTTTGGAGCAAGCTATTTCTCTGAGCAAGCTCACTAGAAATGATTGAATTTCCATTCAGGGATGCCAGAAACACTTTCCACATTTCCTAAATACTGTAAAAGACAAGTTTTGAGTTATATGCCTCAGTATGCAGTAGAAATATATTTTACCAGTAAGTTTCTGAATCTGAGCTTTTCCCATATCAATTTTAATCTTTTATTTGGAAGATATAAGGTTGTAATGCAATAAGCAGTGTTAATTTCATGCAAGGTATGTCCAAAACCTGCTTTCCTGCATTTCTTAAAAAAGTTTGGATACCATCCCTGGAACTGTTTCTGCAAATAATTCTAGGTAGCTACACCAGGGGCTAATTTTTGTCACCTTTGCAAAGTCTATTGAAGTTCCAAGGTGCTCAAGTTGCCACTTGTTTTATCTTTTGTTTTGTAAAGGTAAAGGTCCAAATATTTACCACCGAAGATTCCAGTTCATTCTCCTGTTTTCTTTTTGGATTAAATAAATCCTCTCCTTCTTCACCTCCATTTCTCTGGGTTTACCAAGCAAAACAAAACCAAATCAAACCAGAAAACCCCTGGATAAAAAAAAAATGACATATTTCAGGGCCTGAAATGCATGGGACATCTTTAGTGACACAAACATAATTAAATGTAAGTATGTAGCACAAAGAAGTGGCAAATCATGCCTCAGACGTGTGGTGTGTTTTACCAGGAACCAAGAACTGGGCAGGTTCTTTCTTCTGAACAAGAGAAAGCTTCTGGTAGGTTAATGCTAAAATGATTAAAGAATTTCTCAGAACCTTAATCTACATAAGGTTTCCAAGTGTACTTACTAGAAATTTGTATGATCCAATCTTATAGCTTTGGAGAGCATTAAGCTTTGATTAGTGGGCCTGTTAGGAGGACTGTGACCAATGGAGCCTTGCTGGTCTATAGTAGCATTCATGTCTCCAAATCTGGAGGCAGTAAGTAGTAATAATAAATTTTCCTCAGCTCTTAGATAAGCAGAATACAACATAGTCAGGTAAGACAAAAGTAGAACCTGGTTTGTGATTTCTGTTGAGTAATCCTAGTTAATCAAGCTCTCCAACCCCTTAAGAAGATTCAAATCTAGAAATAAGGACCTTGATGAATTAAAGCCTTGATTTAGAGGTCATACAGACAATGGCTTTTTAGATTAAAAAGTCAGATCATCTGGTTTATTTATAGTGGGAAAAATATGTGAGTTGTTGACCTTCTTTGTAAGATGTTTAAATTTCCTGTCTTTCTGTATATACTGATAAGCAAGCTCAAACGTACTGTAGGAGAGATATGTGGACGAGGAAGTTAGCAGTATATAACAGAAGGGCCCTTTTTACAAGGAAGAACTTGGAGCAGTGTTTGGCACAAGATGAATAGAGGGCTCCATTCATGGAACACCAGATTATTAAGAATGAAAGTAAAGAAAAGAAGGAAGAGAGGAAGCTCTGCCTGGCTGGCTATGAAAGACCCACAAGGTTTAGGGTATGAACCCAGATCTGGGATGTCTGTAGACCACAGTGTTATGAAACCTGGAAGGAGAAATTACTGAGGGCCAGCATGCAACTTTCTGGGATTATTCTGATTGTGTTCTAGGATTTATATGCCATTGCCATTAGCAACTGTCTCCTGATAACACCAGCTTTCAGAAATATGTGGGATTGCCCATTCACAGTAGATCAGGGTTCAGTGAAAGACAGTAAAAAGATTTGCCATGTAGCACACACTGAGTGACATTCCATCAGCCCCTCTGCAGATGAGAGTTTCCCAGTGGACACACTTAATTTCCTTGTTTGTTGTTTCACAATTATTTGTTATATGTTAAATGCCATTGAAATCATTCTACCATGAAATTAAATTTTTAGTTATTTCCATGCTGCCATTCTGAAGTTGTGGTAATGGTTATTGGAAATAGCAAGATAACCAAAGATGATTTTACCTGCTAAAGGTTCAGTAAGAAACCAAGCTTTTGTGACATACCACAGCATGTACCAACCCATTTTAGATATAGGCAATTACAAAACCACCAGTATTTTAGACAAATGATGGAATTTTCTGAACATATTAAATGCCTACTTACTTGTAAAACATGATAACTCTGTCAGTTCAGGACATATCACATTATTTTCAGAGCATTAATTGGTTGTCATCAAGCTGCAGGAAGCAATAGGGAATCTCTTTTAAAGCCTAGGAAGCATTTTCAAATTGTTATTTGCAATAATAATGTTCAACAAAAGGCTCCATTTTGGACAAAAATGTTCCCTTCGTTCAGCCAACTCTATTTGTTTCACTGTTTTGCTGCCAAGCATTATAATGATCATGCAGTTCAGTTATGTTGTTTATTATCTTGTTGGGAATCTCTCAAGAACTTTTAAAACAAAAATAATTGTCAGTAATCCTAAAAAAAAAGAGATCTCACAATGTAATCTGCATGTATGTGTTCTTCCTGTGGGGATCCCTGACACATGAAGTATTCAGCATTAGGGGATGGGAGGAAATGAAGGTGGCTTTCTGCAGTTGCTGATAATCAACTGCGAGTTAAATCCAGACCAAAGCACAGCTTAAATCCTCATGGTTATTCTCCAGCAAGAGATCACTGCCCCCCAACTTTTTTTTTTAGTTCAGCGTGCATAAAATGTGAAAGACCTGTGTTGTAGACTGAGTGGTACAGCCAATATGGTAGCATGATTGGAAGAGAAGATATATGCTCAAGCATTCATCAATTTATAGTGCTGAGCACCGAAACAGCTAAGGGATGACAGCAATAGTTTTTGTTGCCTCTGCTTTTGAGACAAAAATCTCCATCTGAGGAGACGTGCTGTAACATGTCCAGCAGTGCTCATCTGTACCGAACAGCATAAAATCCTACTTAGGCTGGCAGAAGAGGTAAAGGAGTGTTGTATGATTCAGTATTCTCAAATTTAAAAACAAAGAATAATCTACACCCAGAAGGAGAAAACTGAACATCTTTATTTCAGATTAATTACTTGCTTTACATTAGCTAAACTAAGATTCCACAGTGATGCATCAATAAAATACCAACTACTTTTCAGTCTACCAAGGTGCCAACTTCATGCAAGTAACAGGTTTGTGGGCAGTTATTAATATGTCCATAGACTAACTGCCTCAGTAGTCTACTCTTGTAGGGCTCTAATCCTTTTTGCTCATGAATGATGAAAATTGCTGAATACTAACGAAATTAATTGAACAATTGCACTGCTGTACTGTTCAGCTTATCTCTAAGAAGTTCTCTCTAACTGGTCAGATGAACCCTTCCCTCGGAGTACCCATTTCTCTCTGTTGATGACTGTGGGTTCCCCAAGTGACTGGCTCTGCTATAAGAGACTCTTCTGTAGATGTCTTAAATGGGCCAAGGTAAATGTCACTTTAGCAAGGTAAGGTTTTACCCCAGTTTAAGGGGAACATTTATATTCCAGCAACACTAAAAATGTTAGTGGTGCTGTGATTCAGGCACTTTGACCTAGTTGTGTTACAGTGCTGATAGGGCTTTAGAAATGCGTGGCTGTCATTGTGTCCTAACTCCACAGTGGCCTATAGGGGCTGTGAGAGTCAGCATTGCTTCGGCTGCCTTGCCGACACCAGTTCTGGCATCCAGGGTGAATTTCAGTACTATCATCAGGTCCATCAGAAAGGACAGGGAACACTCCCACACTACCACAGAAGATGATAGTCTGGATTCTTGGTCACTCATGGGAGCTGAGAGATCAGTCTGAATCCTTTCAGGCAGAGGGGGTAGGTGACCCATGGTCTCCTACCTGCTTCTTTGACTTCCCACAATTACCAAGAAATTTACTTTTGGTAAGACTGTCCAACCGCAATAAGAAGTAAAAGGAGGAAATGAAAAGTAAAGAGGTAGTTCCCACTGCATGTTGCATAAAGACCATTTCGGCAAGTGCGTTCTGTGAAGAAAACTCCTTTCCCTTCAGGTAAGCAAGGCAAAACCATACCCAGTTTATGTGTCCTGACTAAATATGTGATACTCTTCTACTGCTCAGCACCCCATGACTCAGGTGACTGTGGGCCTGCCCCAAATCAGAACTGTAAAGATCCTTAAGATATGTAATATTAAAGGAGTTAAGGCTCCCACAAGCTTCATGCAGCTCTAGGATTAGATAAGACTGAAGCAAAAATTTTGAGGATTTATACTTGGGACTTGGAGGCACATCACCAGCATTTTTTTTCTACTCAACTCTTCTCTACATTGCAATAAGCTAAGATGAAGGATTCTCACATGGCTATTTGCAGTGCAGATGTTCTGGATCGAAACACTTTTGAGTTGAACCCAATTTTCCTATCTTTTTGTAAGGATGTTTAAATTAAGGGGTTGGATTCAAGCCTATCTCTGATTTATATGTATCTATCTTACATAGTGCTATACATATCTATATATTTAACTATATATTCCTATTATTGGCAGCTTTTCTTCCAGAAGATTAATGTCTGGCACTTACATACAGTTACCAATATACAGAGATAATAAATATGTCATTTAGCCTAACATAATATGTTTGAAATAAACCATCCCAAGAAGCATATTTGAAAATATTGCAGCTGTCATATTTTTGTCTGAAGACAGGAGCCACTAGGGGCCACCATACACCTCAGAAAAATGAGATTTCTTTCCCAGGGGAAAATCTTAATACACATTCCACTTGTATATAACTGACTTCACCTTTCTCATGAAATTTATTTGCAAAATTTCCAAAGAAAGGCTTTTCTTGTAATTAGGTTTTCCTTTTTATCTCCTTCATTTCCAGTGGCACAGTTGTGCGCATGTTCATGACAACAGACTGAAGGTTGGGAAGCACTAAATGATGACCTCTCTTCATGAAAGGTGCTTTCTCTGTGAATTACTCCTAGATAAAATGAGCCGCGTTCAACATTAGTTTTAAAAATTATTAAAATAGCAAAGTAGTCTGCTTTGTGTTTTCAAATAGGTGCCTTTTGAGAGAAGACCATACAATTACAACATGGAATCATTTATGCCAAAGCTGTAACTGAAGTTATGATGCATTGCAGTTAATTTCATTGGAGGTAGCTCTTCACTTGAGGTCTTTAGGATTTTCAAGGAAAATGTTCTGTTCAGTCACTCAGCTAACTACTTATAATACACACAATTTCTGCAGGAATCACAGGAAAAATAACATTTAGAAAAGCTATCTTGTTTCTTTGGCAGAAGCTGCATATACATAATTTTCCACCTCCACCCCTTCTCTTTATCCACACATTAATCCCAGTTGAATAGTAATTGACAATACAGAGCATCCTGTAAGACTGAGTCCTTTGTTAGTGTTAGAAACAGGAGAACCCTGAAATCCTGAGTGGAAAGAGTTTGTTTTAACCAGTATGCATTTAGATTTATAAGAGAGAGAGAGAGAGAGAGAGACAGAGATACACACAGCTAGCTGGATACTTGGGCAGATGTTCAGTCCGTATGTGTATTGATGATATGATTCCATTGGACCCAGCAAAACTGTCTGTATAAATTCCTACAACCTAGCCAGTAAGATTCATGCTTGCCTTCACATTTGTTTATGGTTTTCATGTGAGAAATTTAAAGCTATATTAGCAAATATCTAATATAAGCTACTAGAATTCAGATTCCAACTAAAATCTTTTTTTCTTTTCCTGCTTCCATTTGGGATATTCTGTAGAGAATACTGGGGTTTCCCTTCTCAAAATTCTTACATTTAGGGCAAGTTCTTAGCCACAGTGGAAGGATTAAAAATACCAAATTATACCAATTAATATTTCTCAGTTAAGATCATGAAGCATTCACTGGAGTCATAATGAGACTCTTAATAAAATAAGACTGAATCTTGCACATTTACATTTCTGCCCTTTTATACACAGAAATAGTTCTTTAGCTGAAAGCTGCCTTTCTTTCTTCTGGTTATTCCTTGATCTCTGCGTTCAACCACCTGAAAAGCCTCTGATGCTTTGCAGAACCGAAGGACCTTCAGCTGCCATTGCCTTTCTGGAGCAGCCTAGACAAAAAGAAGAGTTTATTTAGGAGGTTAATACATACTGTTATGCTATGATCCATATTTGCAGTGCATATTAGTTTCAAACTGAGGCTCCTTTGACAGTGTGAGATGGTCAAAGAGGGTGTTAAATTTTGTTTAATATTTATTGTCCTTGTCCTCATTTGAGAACAATTTAAAGCATGAAGTTATTGAGAAATTTAAACTCATATTGAAGCTCTAAGGCTTTGTTAAGTCACTGATGAGCTCTGTAATGCAGCATCCTAACGTTCATGATCTGTGCTCTCACAGGTAAAATTCAATGGACAAATATAATGAAAACAGAGTGCCTCTAAGAAGAGTGGGTGATTCATGAGAGGGATAGAGATCAAATGTTGTTCCTGCATGTTCTTTATTTTCTGAAAAGTCAGAACCTCAGTGTAAGATGATAGTGTAAGAATAAGAAGTTGCCAAGTGTAATACACCAGGACAATTACAGACTGGTGAGTTCTGGCATAAGATACTGATCAAGACATAAATCGTAAGTGGGGGTAGCAAAAGCATTTGTGATTTATTACAGAGTAAACCCTGCTCTTCTGTAGGATGGTACCATCTATCACAAATGGTGTCCTGGATTTTCAAAGGATCCACTGGATATTAGGCATCGAGTTCTTGAGAGCGTTCAGCAGGATTTGATGATTGTACTCCTTTAAGAGCTAAATGTTGCTTGCGTATTGGGAAGTGAATGTATGTGAGGGAAAAGATATGGAGAAAGAGCTCAGTATCAGTTATTCCATTGACACATGTGGAGCCGCATTCTCATTCCTTCACTCTCAAACACACCGCATACTGGAAATTTTGCCACCCTAGCTGAGTGTTTTCTCTAATTACTAAACCATAAATGATAATCAGCAACACATAACTGCCATGTTGGTGCCAAATTTCAAGCTGAGCAGTATCTCGCTGTCAAGGGGATACTGCCTTGAGCAACAGTTATGGCTCGTGTTTTATGTCCTCCTCAGAAGAAAAATGCTGTTAATTTATGGGCCCCTTGGGAAAGCCATGTCAGTGGGTCCAGGACATAGTGGCCACTTCTAAAACTGGTTTTGTTTGCTTTTTGCTGGTGTTTTTGCTTTCAGTGCAAATAGCTTTGATCATAAATCCATATCCAACATTTTTTTTTTTTTAATGGATGATATAATGTGTGTCAAAGTTCACCTTTTAAAATGGGGATGAAAAATGTTTTGTCTCCTCATGGTTTAGCTTTGGAAAATGTATTTTTAATTTTTGCTTCAGACAACTGCTTACTTATACAAAGACATCATTTTCTGACACCTAAAATTGTTACAGAATTGGGTGAAATTTAAGCAACAAATTTTTTTCTGGGGGTGAGTCAGAAAGTTGAAAGATTTCATTTCTAGCCTCATAGCATATCTATAGTTTTTAGACCTCTTGCAGTGTTTCCATACTTTGTTCATAGTATTTGTGTTTAAAGTTAATGAATCTATAATTTTAGACAGTTTTTGAAGAGTTTTAAAAAATCAAACCTGAGTCTGAACTTAAGCTAAGTTAAGCTGACATTTGTGTGTGTTTGTTTGTTTTTCATTGTTCAAAGGAAAAAAAACCACATGGATTGCATATGATGTTAAAGTAGGGGTCTCTCCGACTCCGCAGTTGAGCAAATAACTGAAAGTTTACTCACTACCATAGTTTTATTTATAACTTTTCCAATGGCACCTTTCATCTTTTGGGTTTTTTGACCCAGCTACCTGCAGCTTGCTTCTTGAGAAGACCTTTCCTCCAGATATCATTTTTCAGTTAATCTTTTATTTCTCCTTCGCATGAATGCATAACCTCTCTTAAAGTCAGCAGAACTTTTTTCTTTTTCTACCCCCTGCTTTCCAGAAACTCAGCTCATTTCCTTCCCTTCTCCTAGATTCACCCTTTAACTTACCTGTCTGCTTTTACCACCTTCAGTTCTTCTGGACCACCATTATGTGTTTCTACTAGTTTTGCTGTTTCTTATTCAAGAACTTGCACAGATTTGATGTAAGGATCTATGCATCATTTTGAATCTGTGCCCCCAGTAACTAACTCTTCGGCACAGTCTTTCACCATGCACCGACTCCCCCTCTCCCCTCTCTGCTGTTCCTAATGGGCAAGATGACCCCCTGACCCATGTGCAGCAAGCTGGAACTCCCTTTTTCACAATCCTAGCAAAACATTCCTCTTTCGTGATTCCCAGAGGAAGTGAATGAGTTATAATAATGGAGGGAAGGGAGAAAAAGTTGCCAGTTGTTTCCACCTCTGGATATTTTGGTTGCAAGGAGGGGGGTTACTGTATTATTAGGAAAGGATGCTGTGCTATTCTGAGCTCTCAAAACAGGAGGAGGGTAAACAATTTAATTTTTTATTTCCGTGTTTATGGATATGGGAGACGATCTGTCTCATTGGTCCGCTGGACTCAGAAACTGATTATCAACATCTGCCTTCATTTGGGGGTTTAAGGTTGTGCTCTGGACTGGAATAAAACGCACACTGACCTTTCTGAGGTTCAGTTACCTGTTTAGCTTGTGACTGCATCTCCAACACGTACGCGGGGGCTCTGCAGCGCGGGGGGCTTGTTGCCATCGCTTCTCCCCGCTCGCAGGTTGCCTGCAGCCCGCTGAGATCCCATTTCCCTGTTGGAGGCAGGGAACGGTGCATCACTGAGAGCATCACCCCGCCAGCACCTCCTGGGCTCCAGCCCCGACCCCACAGTTTGGGGCTGGGGCCGCCTGCCCCGGGGGCTGCCCCGGGCCCCCACCTGCCCCAGAGGGGCTACGGGGCCCGAGGGTCTTCTGCAGAGACCCGTGCTCCTCAGCCCCTTGGAGTCCTCTTGTGTTTTGCCATTAATGAGCTCGGAGGACTGTTAACGAGCTGGTAACCCTGGTTCCATGCCCATGTGGGTGTACATTTATAGGACTCAAAGCGAAAGAAAGGTGGATAGCAGATGCAGCAACGTTGCGTGTGCTACAGGTAAGTGCTAACGAGACATCTTACTGTAACAATTAGACATGGAGTTTCATCTCTGGTGCATTAACGTGTATGAACATCACTTCCCAGAGTTTTAGGTAGAGATGAGGCCCTGAAAGGTAACTGTTTTGCCTTACATTTTGTCAAACAGATGAATCTGAGATGTAGATCAGCTCTTTCCCCCCATTTTGTAAGGTAAAAAGTTCAGCATTTTTCTCCCTTTTTCCATTCAGCCCTGCGTAGATCAAAACTGATTTATCAGTTAGGTATCATTACAGACAGCCTTGGAGCCAGGATTATTCAACCGCTGTCAGAGCGGCATGCTGTTACCTACACCTCCTGCACTGTGGATGGGGTACCCCCGTGTCAGAGAGCCTGCTGACAGAGGATCGGCAGCTGGGACCCATCAGGTACTGCTGTCACGTCCAGCAGCCGGTAACACAACCTCTCCCAGGAGAAATAGGTACTGTAGTGTTACTTGATTTGGGAGGCCAAAACTGCTTTTGCTGCTCCTGCGTTCAAGAAGAAATAAACCGTGGGGCTTTTTCAAATGTCTGCAGGTGGCTGAGAAAGACGTTATCAGATAGACAAAGAAAAGATTAAATATCCTAATGCAAAAAGCATGTAGGTAAGAGAGTGAGACAAAGTAACAAAGTAATGATCTTTTTTTTTCCCCCCTATTATACATATCTGCATGATTTTTCTTGAGTCTAGACTCTTCTCTAGAAAAAGCCACCCGCAGGTATATCTGAGCAGCAGAGGTTATAATCATCATGGCTAGGATTATTGCTTACAGCATCTGCTTTACACTGATAAGTATGCTCCTGTCAGAAAGAACCGTTTAAAATTAGCACTAAGATATTGTATATTAAGATAGTGTTGAATAAATAAAAACACAAAGGAGAGAAGAAAAGAAATGGCACTCCAACAAATAACAAATCCGTTCACCCACGTCTTAGCTTTTGACACCTCAAATTGAAAATGAAGGTTGCTGCTTTGAAGAGTGCTGAACTAATGAAATTCTGCTGTTGAACACCATGTTCATAACAAGCTGTTGAGATGGCATGATCTTGTTATCACTTGGGGAGAGAGCTGTGATTTCTATGCATTTTAGCTGGCAAACAGGATGAATTATGTCAAGAAATGTACATTCATAAGTGCTGAAGGATTACATACATTTATACCAGACTCTTTATACCAGATTAATTTTAATACAACAGAGTGACATGAAACTTTCCTCCTCAATTAAATGTTTGGTGTGTGGTTGAGCTGAACTGGTTAGAGATTAAATAAAAAGGTGTTCTCAATGTTATTTTTGGTCTGGAGATGATTTTATGCTAATAAATTTCACATGTTGCATGCCATACCTAATCAGTGTTTATTTTCCCTGGGGCATAGTAACATTTTCTATTAATGTGTTTAACAGCACCAGTTACTAGCATTACGCAGGGTGTGTCCATATGTCTTAAAAGACTACACATACATGAATACAAATTACTCAAATGGGACCATGTCCTGCTTTAAACAATATTGAAGCTGAAAAATGCAGGTAGTGCACAGGGAAAAGAATTAGACCCAAAGACTCTCCATTTGATCTATGCATATAAAACATGGCACATGTGTATGATTGGCAAGGGCTGCAGTAATCCTAGACTTGTTGCCCTGGTTCTGACACCTCAACGGCTATGAACTTAACATATGGCATGTGCTTCATAAAACAATTCTGCCATTGTCAAGCTGCTTTGCACAGACAATGAACAAATTTATTGGACTATGCACACTGTGCATGAAAATTCAGTCTCTAAGGATTACTTTTTGTTTGTCAGAACCTGAGCTATTTCCAGGACTTTTGAGGACTTTCCGCAATTGGAAAACATCTAAGTGTGGGTGTGGGATAAACAGGGAGAGAAAAAGTAAAAAGCTTATAACTGCTAAAATTTCCACTAATAGGATTGAAAGCTGGGAGTGGGATGCCTGGGATGGCAAAGAACATTTCACAGAACGTTGCATACCCAGGATTAGCTATTCCTTTTTACATGTAGCAGATTTGTGGCATGTACGGGACAACATCCCTTTGTATGCATAACAGATATAAACCTACTTATCATAACAGGAGGAACACTTCAATAGATGTCGTAAGCCTTGTTTCACATTTAAAATTTCAAGGGTTGTTGCTGTTTCCAGTTGCTGATATAACCTTACTGACCATGTCTTTCAAAAGTTCTGGGATATTGCAAGTTACTGCGCAAAAAGAGCATTGAGAAAATAAAGTGACAGAGAAAGCAAAGGAACACTGCATGACCTCCTGTTTTCAGGCTACACTTTGGTGGCAGGAGTTACTGCTCTTACTTCATTTGATGTGGAAATGTCTTTATGGGTGAACACTTCCAAATCAGTACAACTTCCTTTCTACAAATTTACTATTTGGCTTTGGTAATTGTTCTCATAAAAACGATAATGCAAAGTCCTCATACCTTCAATTTTTTGTTAGGAAATGGGATCATTATTCCAGTTTTACATATGGAGGGACAAACAGAAGGAAGTCCAAATGCCAGGTTGGTTGCATAACTAAGCAAAATATTGTTCTCATTGCAGTTGTGCAACCCCACTGATACAATGAGAACAAATGAAAACTGTAAAGCAAGATGTAATGTGATTGTGCCCTTATCTGGGGATTCAAATTCTTACGAGTATTTTGGTTTAGGTCCCAGCTAATTAAATTTTGGGCACTAAAGGCTGAGACAGTAATGCAAGAAAAACATGATCCACCTAGCAGAGAAGTCACCTGAAATCATTAAGCATCTTCCTCTTTGGCCTAAATATTCCCTTGTAGCTGTATTTCTGGTGCTGTAGCTACTCAGGACTGTCCCAGCCTGAGCACCCAGATGCCCACTTTCCCTCCACTCCATACTGGGATCGGGGAGGCTGGCAGAACCATCCCTGACCTTCTGTGCAATGCCTGGCAGTTCAAGCACATGGTGAAGAAAGGGAAGCCTTGGGACCCAGTCCCTGACTCTGGTACTATTTCTATTTGCTTCTTTTCTGTTTCCAACTTATGTCTGTATTCTGTCTCTGTTCCCAGAACCATTCACACATTTTTACATTGAATAGACATTGGAATAAAACAATTTTTTCCACTTTCTGACCCCCAGACATATAGCCCAGTGGTTAGGTCTTCTTTACTAGAAAAAGCAAAATGTGAATTTGTCACTTCTTCAGCTGAGAAGGGGATTGAATCCTGGCCCACCACTTTCTAAATAAGTGCTGTCATCAAGGGGCTGTTGTTAAGGGCAGAGGGCACCACTTCCTATTGCTTTAGCATCAGTATCTTAGAAGAGAGATCACTGGCTTTTTCAAATAATGTTTTATATGTGTCTACACTCGAAGTTTTTAAATCCTGCTTAGGCAGAATAGCCTCTTCTTGTCCCTTAGTCACACATTCAAACACTGGAGAAGGATGTGATTTTTGGTCCTACCTTCTGCACAGCGTTTCTGAAGAGGTGTAGGTAGTCCCCTGTCCAGTTTTGTTTTGTGGAGCTGCTACTGTGAACCATATTCCTTACGAATCCTCAAGGTTTAATTCTGGGTTGTCAGTTCAGTGGGGTGACGAGCCACCTAAAAGCCAGTGTCAGGCTGATAGGAATGGGTAAGCTCTTAAGATTAACACATCTAGGAAAAAGGTGGGCAGCCTGATCTGGCTAGGCAGAGAGAGAGTGACTCTCAGGCAAGAAGGAGCATAGAGAGCTGAAGCTCTTCAGCATCACTGCAGGGCCTTGGAAGAAGATCCTGGCAAGAACTAAAACATGAACATGAACAGTTAGATTTATTGACATGAAAGAGAGCCACAAAAAGTGACTGTTTGATCTTTACTATTATCCCAGCATAATACAAAACAAAAATAGGATTGGACAAGATTTGCAGATGTTGTATGGTAGTTCTAATTTTTCCCTCTTACCTCTCAGAGGAATCTGCACATATGCTTGTCTAATCTGCTTGTAAAGACATCGAATAATTGAAACAATCTCTTCAGATGTTTTATTGTTTTTATCTCTCCTTATTTCTAGGAATTTCTTCCTAGCAGCTAACCTGAATCTCTTTGTAGCTGAAATTCATGTTATCCTGCTTTTGCCCATGAACCCAGAACACAGATTTTTTCCTTGCTTCTTTACAGAGTAATGTGAAACAGTTCTTACTTTCTTGGGGACTCTTATGATATTCTCCTTCAGTGTTCTGTTCTCTAGTCAAAACAAACCTATTTTCAATCTTTTTGCTCTAAATCAGATTTTCTGACTCTCAGATCGGTTTCTTTTGTCTTCCTCAAGTGTTGTGTCTAAAACTGGACACATTATTCTAGCTAAGGCTGTAGCAATGCTGAATTGACTGAAGAATTACTTAACATTTCTTATTTTTATTTATATATCTCAATGTGTTGTGTGCCTCTTCTACAACAGCATGATATAGTTGACTCATGTTAGCTCCACATATATGTCAAGATTCTTTCACAAAGAGCTGCTCACAGCTTGTTTTACAGCTGTGTTTCTGCTGTTGATTATTCCTTCATGAGTGTAAAATCTTGTATTTGTTCTTATCGTGCCCCATTTTTTCTGACTCTCTCTCCAGTCTGTCAAAATAAATTCCTAATCCTGGTTATTTTGTCCCTACTCTCTCTTCGAATAGTCTAAATTTTATAAGCCTTTCTTTTCCATCATCTAGGTTCCCAAGGAAATATTAGAGAAGACTAGAACCAGAAATAAACCATTATTATTATATATCCTTCTATTTTGCTGGACTTGAAAGTTATTGATATTTATTAATAATAAAATTACAAACTAGAATGATAGCTTGAAATCTAAAAGTGAGGAGGCTTAATTTATACTGTGTGCCCATAAAAAAATGAAATCTCTGGAAGGTCAGACTTCATTTGAAATTGCAGAAGCAGGGAAAGTTCTCTGAGGAATTCCTGTCTGACCCTAAATTAATGAGAACCGTATTAACTGTGGCACTTTGCCAGATCTAATTATCACAGATAAGATAGTAATTGGAATTAAAGATCCAAAACTACAGATAGGACTTCTGGAAGATGCAGGCTTAAGCACATGCAAAGCTTATGTCAGTCTGCAGAAATCACTTAAGAGAGGCTGAAAATACAAGGTGGCAAGCAAGATGTGGGTACATCAGGCAGATTGAGCAGTGGGACAGGCAGCTGGAAAGCAGATGCTGTAAAGTAGAAATACTCAGATCAAACAGCAAGAAGTCACAAGAACAAAGTGCACAAGAGATGGGAACATGCAGGCTCAAAAGGTGTCTGGAATTTAGAAAACGCTGTAAGAACAGTGAGAAATGTAACAACTTCAGAAAAAAATCACAAGCCAGAGCAAGAGAAGCAGAAGCAGGAAAACACAGAGTGAAGAGGTGAGTGGAGTGTGAGTGCAGAACACAATGAAGAAAACTTGCATAGAAACCCTGAGTGGCATTCATCTCATCTTTCTTCAGTAGTCGAAAAAGTGAATTATATCTTCTAAGCTAGATGAGTAGGCTCCCTCTGCAATCAGTGGTAAGAAATAGACATCTCGATAAAAAAGGAGGTTAAATAACCCTGCAGCCTGGGCCATAGGCAAGTGGGGGACAGGGCACTGCGGAGCCCAGTAAAATCATGTATAAAATGGAGAAGGTGAGTAAGGAACAATTATTCTTGTTAGCTGTTGTCAAATAATGACAGAACTTGCAAACCAGTGCAGAAAGGGATGAGAAATGCAACTGTTTGTCAACATTTAAATTCAGGAGCAGCAGAAGTGGGAAACAACTCATAAATATGCTGCAACAGCGTCTAGAAGAAGTCACAAATGCTGTTCAGAGATGTCTAGTCATGCCTACAACCTAGAGAAAAAGGTAATTGCAAGCCGGGAGGACAAGAATTGCACAGTAAATATCGCAACACACTTGTTCACTCTTCTTGAAGCATTTAGCATTTATCCCAGTTGGAAATGTCATACAGTACAAGATGGAGCTTTGATCAAATCCACTGCGGTTGTGCTGGTGTCTGGAGACTCGAGAGAGCAACAGTAAAGTGATAAAAACTTACAAGTGTTCTGGGAGATCAGGAGAAGTGGGCAGCCTCCAAGGAGCTTATGCCAATTGCTATTTGTAATTATACGATTTTCAGTTATGAAGGAAGTTACAGATTAGACATAAACCCTAACACTTCCACAGGCAGGAGGTGGATAGGGTGAGGTGGTTGGATACAGAGCATCCATTGGTCCAGGAGGTGAGATGGAGAAGACTTGTCCCATTGTGAAATGCTGTTCCTACTTGGAGCCTTGCTTAAACTTGCCTTCTTTTAGGATCTCAAATGACATATTGGCCATTTACATAAATAAACCATACTCTTTATTTTGGCACATCCTTCAATGTTCAGCTGACAGACACCTCAGTCTAGCTGGAACTTAAGCTAAAGAGTAGAACTACTGAGTCAGCACCTTACGTTTGTCTGAGTTAAGGATAATTTCAGTATTACACAGTGTAAAATCAGTCTGAAGTGCCAGCTAAGCTAACAGGCCTGTAAGGTTCTGTGTCCACCAAGACTGTTAATGATGCTATGGAAATTAGCACATTTCATTCTGTGAGCTACCTTTCCTCTCAATACCAATATACCTCAGTTTTTTATCATATGTGAAGGGTTTTGCCTCTGTGTAGGTGAAGTTAGGCTGCTTATTTTTAAAAGCAGGAAATATTTGTTCAGTTCCAATGTACTATTCTGGTGATTTCCTTTCTAAAATACCAAATGAGTCAAAACAAATAGAAGAAAATCAGTGGGATATTCTACTAGGCTAATAAAAAGCAATTCACTTGGAAACAGTTGGCAGGCTGTTACTTGCCATGTCTTACTGAAGGAGGTGTAGGCAGGCTGCAGCAGAGAAAAATCCTCAGAGATCTTTCCATTTCTCAATCGATGAAGCCAGTATAGTTCACACAGAGTCTTCACAGAGATGAAGGTATTCATAATTTTTGAGTCATGCATGAAAACATGTAAGACTTTGAATCAGTTGTACTTCATATATATAGGATTTATGTATATACATGGTCTGGAACTTGACTTCCAATAATGAGGTTTTGAGCCAGCACAGAGTGGTCAATGCAATAATTAATGCTGCTCTATCTAAAATTGTGTGTTATTTATTTGGATGTTTAACAACAGAAACACATCCAAGACACTCTACTATTGGAAAATGAAAGGCAGTTTAGCTTTATGTGTCTTTTTAAAACATTTTTTAATAAGAGGTATTGTGGATTCTGCTGGACAGGGTTAGGGAAAAGATGTTAAAGAAAAAGTTAAATTGTATGAAATTTAGCAGGAGCTGTGAATGAAGAGTGAAAATAGGATGCAAATTAATTATGTCCTAAAATGCTCTGTGATGATGAGACAATACAGTTTGCTCAAGGGTTTCACAGCTCTCTCATATAAATCCCTGCATAAGCATAGGGGAGAATCAGTGCCATGATCAGGCTTTGTGCAGTGCCACAGGTCATGCAGACAAAATTTATTTTATTATTGCATGGTGGGTCATATTTGCTTCTGCAAACACTTATCCAGTGGGAATATATGCAGCATTCTTGGTTTTTACTGTTACTACATATCCAGATTAGCTTAACATCTTGGAAAACAATCACAAGCTAAATTACAAACTGTATAAAGGAGTAAAATGTACTGTTTACTGACCTTAGTTTGGCCCTATGTTGCCATTTTATCAATCTTGGCTACCATTTCACATCAGGACCACAACATTGGCCAACAAAACCAGTGTTTAATTATCTATTCTATGGGAGCATTAACACCCAATTTCACTGGATATTCATTGTCTACTATTGAATTCAAGTGGTAACCATGTGTTAAATGTTAATGAGTATCATATAATTTCATCTTGATTATTCTAGCTTTCACTCAGCTGCGATGGAAAAATAAGTGGTTTTTTTCTTGTGAGGGCAGGGCTTGTAAAATATGTTGTGTGTTTGTGGTATTACACTAGAGCCTGAAATGGAAAATATTCATCCATTTGGGTGACTTTACTCACTTAAGGAGCTTTGTGATTATAGTACTGTGATAGAAAAGGCCTTGAAATGCTTAAGTAATTAAGCTATTCTGTAACTGCTGTGTTTCTTTTCCAGGGTAATACATAGACTGCAAAGACAGTCTTTTTCAGAGGATGCCTGAGGAAAGCGTTTGTAACCTGGTCACTAAATGTGTCCTAGAACAAAAAAGATAAATTAAATACTATGTTGGACCTACAGGACTTGAAGGCACATGCAAGTATTTGTTGAAGAGTTCTGGCATTACAAAGGGTTATTACACTTAATTACAATAGCTCTTTTGTCAGGAAATATAACTATCTTTAAAATGACCACTTTTATTTCAGTTGAATAGGGGAAAAGCTGATCGGAGAAAAAAATCTACAAAACCAACTGAAGGGAAGTGACCTTGTTTCCTTGGAAACTGGAATAAAATAACTGAAACTTTATAGAACTTGCATGGAAAAGATTGCATAAGTAGAAATCTGTTTGCTGTAATTTATCTCTGAAAACATCTGGTCTTTCTTGTTAAATGTGATTAGTGGTACTTGAATCAAATTCAAGTACTTCATCAAATTATCAGTTTAAGTTGGTGGCAATAATACTTATTATATGTATGAATTAACACTGATTTTCCTCGCTAGTATTTATCTTCAATATTTAGCGTTTCTCATCCTTATGATCAAAGAAGACAGTGGTGCATCAGGATAGCTGAATCAAGCCTGGCATAGGTATATACTCTAATTATGCCACACAGGAGCTTCTTGAGGCTTCAGGATTCATCCTTCTGGACCATTAATAATCTTTGTTATTGAAGCTTCTCAGGCCATTCAGCCACAGGCTGGCCATAGCAGTGTCTTGCAATCTGCTGAGGAGTACTCACTAGCTCGTGGACAAATGTCTGTGAAATAATGTTCAATCTCATAAAGTTCCAGTCTACAATACCAGTGTAAAAGCTTTAACATGGGGGAGAATGAGATCATGTAAGGACCGCACGCATTTTGCTTGCTTGCCTTTGTAGAACTGAGAGATGACTTCGCCATCCGCAGTTTCTTCAAAGCTGACTTGGAGGTCATTTCCACTCATCTCTCCCGTCCAGATGCCGTTTTATGCCTATTATTGCTTTTCCTCAAATGGAAATGTAGTCCAAAGCCTACCATAAAAGTAGCAAATCAGTCCTGTTCGGTGTGGCTCATCATCAGCCTGTGTTTGTCTATAGAAAATTATGTTTTTCTTTTTGGCAGTCTTAACCCAATGAATTAGGATTCTGAAGAGTTTAATCAACTCATCTGCAGCTCAAAAGTGACTGCTAATATCAGTTACAGGGCTACCAGATGATGGTCTGCATAATACATTGGAAATGGAATATGCACATCAGCCTTACAAAGAAGTGGAATGGAGTTCTCCCAAACTTTATTCTGGCATCACAGCCCACAGCTTTCTCAGAAGCATCAGAAACCGTACGGGAAAGGCCTCGCACAGCTCCGCAGGCTAAGCTTGCACACTTGGCTTTTATTAGATCAGTGAAAGCTACACAGAAACTGAAGCTTTGCTCTTGATAAAGTAGATTTGTCACATGCCCAAAGGATGTTGACAAGTGATCGGCAGTCAGTCATCTATCTTTTTTCCACACAGCTTTTGATAACAGCTGCACCATTTAGTTTCTGAAACAATCTTGGTATCCAGAGTCCTGAAGGAAAGTAAATGCAGTCTCTCACTCAGGATCTGCCATTTGGCAGATTTCTAAAAAGATGGCATACCTGCCAGGTTCCCAGGCTGGGCGTCTTTTACAGGTACATAAGCTATTCAATGCTCAGGCCTCTTGAGCTATTTGGTTTTCACAAATCTCATCTACGTTTGCAGGCTCAGAAATGACCAGGCTTCTCAAAAAGGCTACAGGTCAACAATCATGTTTGTTCTGAAGAGATATTAAAAATTTTAGGTCTAGCACTACCTTACGCTTTTGAGGTCGGTGACTGGTAGATATTTGTCTTTGGATTTGACCAGACCCAGACTGGCACATGTACCAGATTGAATCAATACTGGTACATTCATAAGGGGTTCATCATCTTCAGCCTGAAAATCGTTAATGCTGATTTTTCTTTTAACATTGCCTGAGCCGAACTTGTAGCAAATCTTGTTATGGAACAGCTTACCTGCAGCTGAGGCCTGAGCAGCACACACTGAGTGCTTGGATTTTGTTTATCTTGTGAAGTTGGTGATATACATCAAAAAAAAGACAGTCCTAGACATGAAGTGTTATTATGTAGCAAAAGAAAAAAGTATGTGTAAGTAGGGACAAAGGGGAAAAAAAATGCTTTGATACATATTTTTCAAATAAAAATAAAGGAAAAAGGCAAATTGTTAATCACTGAGCAAAAATAAGCTTTCAACTGTTGTCAAAAGGCACTGAACTTGTTGTGTCTAGTAATTTTTTTCAGGAGATGAATACCATGGATTTGTTTTTTATTTACTATTCATGTGCGGTTAATGCTTTTCTAGCAGCTCTCTGCCCAACAGCAAGTTGGCCTCTTAATCACTCCTCCACCCCCCAGTTAGCTCACAGGTGTTCTACTTTCCACTGTAATAAGGGCATCACAGATATTACATCATATTGCTTAAGACTTTATCTTAATTAGCATTGCTAAGAAGTACAACCAAAGGCCTGGGTTGTTGTCGTGGTTTAACCCCAGCCGGCAGCTCAGCCCCACGCAGCCACTCGCTCACTTCTCCACGGTGGGATGGGGAGAGAATCAGAAGGATAAAGGTTAGAAAACTCGTGGTTTGAGATAAAAATTGTTTAATAGGAAAAGCAAAAGCTGCACACACAAGCAAAGCAAACCAAGGAATTCATTCCCCACTTCCCATGGGCAGGCAGGTGTTCGGCCATCTCCAGGAAAGCAGGGCCCCAACACACGTAACGGTGACTTGGGAAGACAAACGCCATCACTCCGAACGTCCCCCCTTCCTTCTTCTTCCTTCAGCTTTATCTGCTGATCATGACGTCCTATGGTCTGGCATCTCCCTTGGGTCAGTTGGGGTCAGCTGTCCCGGCTGTGTCCCCTCCCAGCTCCTTGTGCCCCCCCAGCCTGCTCGCTGGTGGGGTGGGGGGAGAAGCAGAAGAGCCCTTGGCTCTGTGTGAGCACTGCTCAGCAGCAACGAAAACATCCCTGGGTTATCAACGCTGTTCTCAGCACAAATCCAAACCATAGTCCCATACTAGCTACTATGAAGAAAAGTAACTCTATCCCAGCCAAAACCAGCACAGCTGTGTTTCATTTTTTTCCTTATACTTTCTAATTACTTTTTAAATGTAATTCCAGCTTGTGTAAGTGGTGAAGAAATTACCTCCTTCATTCAGGGTAAATATTGAAAATCAATTTATTTTTTACACAAGTCAAGTCATGCTATATTTACTGTTCTACAAGATTAAATTCTTTAGATAATATTTTAGAATTAAAAAATACTTGCAGATACATTGCTATGTCAAAATGAATCATTACTCCATCTGAGAATATTGAAATCGCACTTAAATAATTCTAAGATGAAGTTATACATTGCAATATAGTCAAAGATAATATTGAATTATAACAGTAACTTGTAATTGTGTTCTGTTATTATCCTTTCACCTTCACAATGTTACAAGAAATATAAAAAAGGGGGAAATACTTTCAAGGAGTATTTTTCCATCACTGGCAAGACATATTGGATTAGATCCTATGGCAAAATTTTTTATCCTGTGGAATGTTCAGTAGTTAAAGAGCAAAACCACATGGTAACTTTTGAGGATTCATAGAACGATAGGGTTCAGGGTCAAAAAAGCACTGTTTGTGGTCACTATACATGCTGCCTGCATTACTGAAACTAAGACTAATAACATCTTTTGGGAGTAATGAATTACACAGGTAGAATTATGATTTAATGAAGAAAATATTAAGTATTTCACAGAAAAATCAGGGATTAAAACATTTAGTTCTGATTAATTTTTTTCTGGAGGGTAAAACAAGAAAAGAGAAAAACATGGTTATTGTTCATATACATTCATATTTTGCCTTATTTTATTTATGTACTTATTCATAATAATAATTTTGCCATTCACTTCTTCAGTCTTTACATCAAGTTATTAGCTAATCTAGGTATTTAGTTTCTTAGATATTTTTTTAAAACTATTTCTCAAAACTCTTCACCCAGAAATCTGCATAGAGAGCTGAGCTGTGGCCTGGTGCACGCTATGTTATGACATAGATCTGTGTCAAAACAACCACACTGTTTGGTGATTTGCAGGCACTGTGTTTCAATGTTGACTTGGTTACTGTGTGTTGACTCATGTCTCAATTCCTCAAAACCTTATATGGTCAAATAATACTGCCTGTGAACCATTAAAAAGTAAGTGTTGCCATACTTTGCTGAAGACATGGAGCAATAAAAAAAAATTCATTCTTTCTTCATTCTTCCCTCATCTTCCCTCATTATTGCCTCATCTCCTACTAGGTGCTGAAAAACAATACTACAGAGAGGCAGTTTTTAACTGAAAGAAAGAAAAAATTATCTTTGGTGGAACTACACTGGATAATCCAAGAGAAGATGCTGTAAGCCAGCTATACTTAGGAGAGAGAAAACTTCAGTTCCAGGCCAGGACTGACAGAGCTTATTTAATCCTGGCAGCTGAGCTGTCTAAGAGGAGGATCTCAAACTTAAAGTAGGACACTGAGAACTGACATGCAAATTGCCTAGTGTGTTATGAAAGCCCGCAAAAGAAATATTCACAACAGGTTATTGTGCCAGTAACAGTTCGATTGTGGACAGTTGACACAGATGATAAAAAAAAAATATCACCATTTCACACATGTGTTGAATTCCATTTTTCTCCCTTTCCAAGCATCTCTAAAGGCTGCATATCAATATGCAGTTAAAATTTAAAAAACAAAGTTGTGTAATTTTTTGGCCTTATTTTTTATACAGATTTGAACGAAGAGGGAGTTTGAGGTCTTTATATACCCTTACAGTATGGGAGAGCTCAGAACTGAATCCTGATCTTCTAAGTCTGTACCTGAAATGCACTACAGTCTTTCCTGTTCTGCGTCCTGGGACACTGCCACTCCTGGACAACTAAACGGCCAGAGTAGAAGGAGAGAGAGATAAAGGTACCTGTGCCCTGATTCACAGAAGTGTTTCGAAATCTAACTGAGATTGAGACACCCATCTGAATTGAATGAAAGATCATGGTGCCTGAATACCATCAGCTCTCCACTGTCTGTGGACAATGTATTTTGGTTCCAGGTAATCTATGCCTTATGTCCATGATGGCTAGCCAAAGTCTATCAAGATTGACCATATCAGACATAATGGCTTTTTCATGTGGCTACATTGCTACTGAATCCCAAAAGCAGTATAGCCAAGGCAGCACTGAAACAAATCTCAGCTTTGCTGAGCCTCTCCCATCCCACGTAAAACCGGACTTCACTATAGTGCGGGTACAGTACAGAAAGAGCTGAGCTTAGTTCTGGTGGACCTAGCTCAGATCCAGAGCAGTGGTATTACTCAGGCTGTGCCACTTCACCCTGGTTTAGGAAAAGCAGGCAACAGTAAGCGGAGACCTAACCCGTGCTTGGACAGTGCTCCACGGACCCCCAGCAGTCCCGGCTCCTGAGTCCCGACTCTGACCAGGTGCTGACAGCTATGTGTCAGGAGGTGATCGAGGTGTGCGCTGCCCCTTTATGTTCCCCTGGCTGCTTCATACAGACCTCTAATTCTGCGGAAAAAACCCCTGTTTCCCTAAAGCCCTGCTCTAGGTGCGCAGGGATGCAGAACACAGGGGCTGTGCAGGCAAACCCTTTGTGGAGCTGGGAAAGGGCAACTTGGCTCTGCAGAGTCTGCAGTTTGCCACATGTGTCTGAACTACTGAGATAAGGAAACTGAATTTAAAATTGAAGAGATAGGCTATCCTATGGATAGGGGAAGGTACTGGAAAATAATAATCAGTGAAAAACTTTTTTTTCATGAGGGGCAGACATGTTATAAACAATTCCTTCCAAAGCAGTAAGAGGAAACTCTCCGTCTAGCTATCACATGCAAACAGGCATTTTCTAATCATGCTTTGAAGCAGAAATAAGAGTGCACTATAAAGCTCAGATCCACTTTTTCCCAAATAGAGAGGTGGTAGTTCTCCACTTCGGAACCATCCCTACCTCTTCCATATGATTTCTGCATATTAGAATAATATATCAAACTCTGTGGAGAAAGAAGTTTGAGTCTGTTTTTCTTCATTTGGCTTGTGAGTGTTTTTCAGATGGGGATCAAAACAAACCATATCCTGCCCCTGTGGAAAATACATTTATACTCAAGATATGCAAAACAGGATATGACAAAATTCTGGAGAAAAAGTACAGCACTGCTGATACATGAGGTTCTGGTATAAATCATTCCTCAGCTCTGGGATTCATGTTGGAAGCTGCTCAGACAGATGATTTGATGCTTCTGAACTCTAAAAGAATAAATAGAAAGGAGAACAAAAAGACACTGATTTACAGAGAAAATGAAGTCATGCATTTACACTGAAGGAGTCAAGTCCTCATCAGGATCTGTAATTGCAATGTATAATCTGCTTTGGGTTTATATCCAGCAAGTGACAGAATTATGATATAGTTATTTCATCAGAGCTTTCCAGTTTTGTCATGTGCTAAAACTTCTTAATCAGCTACAACACTGGTTTGTTTGTTGTTTTTTTTTTTTACCGTAGCTGCTGTTTGCTAACTTCTACTGTTTCTTTGCCTTTAATTTGAAGTTCGTTCATGCATGGTCTTTTTGTTAAAGTAAATTACAAGAGCAGCATTTTTGTAAAGACCAAATCTAAATAGGTGGCATAGGTGTATAAAAAGAAAGCATTATTCAAATGGGACATAAACTACTTATGACACAAGCATCTATGTGATCTTGATCTATTTTTTAATACAAATTTTATGTGGGTGCTCCATAGTTTCTGTTATGCCTTTGCCTATAGTTCTGTGCTATAGGTAAGAGCTATATAAAAGCAATAACGAAACCAGCTTATATCATATATCTCACCCACCTTGTGTATACTATAACATCATTGCAGATGCCGTTACTTCCAACTGTGCTTTTTCAGTACAGTAGGGATCTTCTTAAAGTTTAATCTAATGAGGAAATCCTAATTTTCCTGTCTTGCAGCAGAGAAGAGCTAACCCCAATGAAAAACTTAGGTAGGTGCTAAGAGTTAGCAGTTTCATGACTAATGTTTTAACTGCTTGGTCCTGGAATTGTACCTGAAAATTAGCTAAGTAGTTAGGTTCCATGAAGAGCACTTGAGATGTGATTAGGGCAATCTGAAGAGCTCCGTTCCTGCTGAGGACTAGTTGAGAGGGGCTGTTGTATGCTGAATGTTCCTGAACTTCTGTTACTGCAGGCACTTCTGATATGGTGCAGGTTGGAATCACCTACTCAGAGTGGATGCTTCCATCTGTGTTAAACAAGGCCGACATCCTTTTTAAATACAACTGTTGTAGTAGAAAATGGGTGCACTAAATAAATCTGCAAGAAACTTGGTTATCACCTTCATTTCCTGTTTTTGCTTCATCCATTCCAACCACAATTTTCCAGCTCCCAGAAAAATTGCCCTAAATGAAACATAGGTAAAGACTCAGGCCTCAAGATTTATCACACTGTAGCAACTTATTTTCTGGATTCCAATAAGTTTTAAGTTGAATATGGGTGCTGAAATACTTAGAGACATTCGAACTTTGATCAGGAGAAAAACTTTAACTGTTTGAAGTCCTGTTTTAGGCTCCAGCATTCCTAGTTAAATCAATCATTTAGTACAAGATCTTAACATGAATCAAACTTCTTTCATTCCGGCAGAATGTGGAATAGTGATCATTAAACATAAAATGGATATGTTACAATAAGAAAACATAAAACATACGAAATAAGAAGCAAACAAAATCTATTAATCAAATAAGTTATAAATGCTTGCCTAGCTATATAGTTCATGAGGTTCTAAAATCTACAGTGCCTAATGATTTCAAGTATTGCAAGACAAACATGAGAATCTTGAGTACAGTTTTTAACAAAGAAACTATGTCAGCACTGAGAATTGCCAAAGGCAGCTGTTCCAGATGTTCAGATTGTAGGACAGAAGAGATGTTTTTATGGATGCCTCAGTATTTCTTTCTGTCTTTGTATGGATGTGTGTTTGGGTGGTAAAGAAAAGCTGCTGCAGATCTTTCTATTTTCTTCTCTTTCACAAGATGTTAGACACATTTTCTCCCATGATCTTTGATGTTATTGACATAAGCATCTCAATACATGCTGAGAGAGCAGCAAGCAGCAACAGAGTTAATTTACCCATTGCAATGACTTCATCTCTGACACAGACTCTTCCATGTGCTCTTCTTTAATATAAGAAATCCCATCCAAGCCATCGTAGAGCAGCAGTGGCAATGAGCTTACTAAATTCCCCGTGTTGGACTAAGGTAGAAGGAACCTTGTACATGAAGAATGACCTTGCAAACACAAAGATCCCACACAGTAGATTTGTAGGACTGCGTAACTTCCTTATCCCTTTGTCATGAGGACATGATAACTACTGTCAGTCAGCTGTAAGCACCTTGTGCCTGAGCAAGTGAGGGGTCTCAAAATTTTTTTCCACCAGCTTCATCAGTTTACATTTAGGAAAACTGAGCTGAAGTGAGGCTAAATGAATTCTCCAGATCACACTTTTGAAGTATATATTCCCAGCCTTCCTCACAGAATACACTGAGATCCAGCGTATCTTCTTGTCTTGGGTTTGTCTTTATCAGTAATTCACATATTAATAAACCCAAAGAAACTCCATCATATTTTCAGTTTATTTTCCAGTTTATTTTTCAAACCTGTTTGCTGTTACCTTCTTTCATTTACTTGAGCTCCCCTTGTATTACAGGGAGGTAACCAAACCCTTTAATAATCCATAAAACAAAAGGAGAAACTGAATAGTCCAGCCTGACTTCTTGCATATAAGAGAGTGAATAGGTAGACACAGAGAGAGAGGTAGACAGATATGTAGAGGAAGGAAGGAAGGAAGGAAGGAAGGAAGGAAGGAAGGAAGGAAGGAAGGAAGGAAGGAAAGAAGGAGGAAGGAAGGGAGGGAGGGAGGAAGGAAGGGAGAAGAAATGTTAGTTGTGTATGTTATTACACAGCATACAGATACAATATATGATATAATTTCATTTCTTAAAAAGGCTTGCTTTATATTCTTCTAGAGAACTTGCTCTTGACATAAGTAGCAAATATATCTTCATAAGACCAATGTCAAAGTTTGTCTTCAGTGTTATTAAACAGAACTCTTACACCAGTTTTCAGCATTCTGGCAGTGGTTATAGTCAAACGGTGAATCTATAACAGAATAAAACTACGCTGCAGAAAACTTGCAGACACTGGACAGTATTTCCTACTTTTTTAAAGATATTTTTTATCTTTATGTCAGGTAGGAAAATATGAGGAGTGTTATTTTAGTCCCTGTTTTTAACCTTCCTTTCTTTTACAAGACTGAAAGAAAATCACTATCTCCTATAAGTAATTGTATTCCAATGTTAAAGGACAGAGTAAAACAAGGTGAGCCATTAGTGTGACATTTAAAAAGACTTATGCTCTGTTTAGGATTGTTAATTTGAGCTTGTAATCATAGTTGGTGATCCAATAGAAAAATATCTGTTGTTTTGAAACTTTAGTTCCCTCTCCATTTAGCACATTTGTCTTTACACCTTTCCATTTCTGACTCCTGATTCCAGGTTTATTCTCCTCAAGCAGAGACATCCTGGCACTCTCCTACCCCAGCTCTCTCTGCTCTAACATTTTCCCTCCAACTATCCCAGTCTACCCAGCTCAGCTTAGCTCTTTACATGTACCTCCATGGAGGCTCATGGACTTCCGAAGGCTCAGTAGTTATTGCGTGAAGGCTCCGACCAGAAATGTCTGGATGAAATGTGGATGAAAATGGATGAAAGCCTTAGTGTAGAAAACACAATACAATAGGGACAGCCCCAACAGGGTGGTCTCTCCACCACCACAACATTTTCTAAATCCTCAAAGAACTTGATCCTTATTTTGAGAAAAATGTAATAACCAGATCATTTTAAATTGGCAACTAGAAAATGAGTAACTGTAAAAAGCCCTAATGCAACTCACAGCTGGAAGTCTCAGAATCACTTTTTGTTTTTCAGGTGTGCACATGCTTTCTTGGTGGTTTCAGTCTGCAATGGAAAATATCAGTAAAAGCCAACAAGGTTTTCATTCAGTGGAAAATGCAGCTTCCTGTGAATCTATCCAGGTTAGTTCAGTTTTCTGTGACCATGTGAATATTTTGCAGATCTTGAATCTGGTATGACCAAGGGGTTTGTATTAAATTATGGTACGTTGACAGCCTCCATCCTTCTGCCCCTTGCTGCTTCTGATTGAGAGGAGAGAAAATGGAGAGGGTAGAAATGGGAGGCGAAAGACAGAGTCTTTCGTCCTTTTCCTCAGGTCCTGCTGGTTGGTGCTGTCAGGGTGTAGGCTAGCTGAAACTCCAACCTGATACATGGCCCCAGTACATTCCAGAAGCAGGTTAGAGAGTGGCCAAACATAGTTACCCAACTTGGGAGGGGAGAGTGATGATGGGCATTGTGACATTCTAAATCATCAGCAACAACAACCACGTTATCTGACTAGAGCTGTTGTAGGATCCCTCTATCACAACAGCACCAAGGTTTTTAATAAGAGTCGAGCAAATCTGTAGCTCAGTGTAATAGAATCTGTTAGTAGAAAAAAATCTTGTCAGCTTCTCTGGATTTGCATCAGGCTTGCAGTGCTAAGTTTATTGAGTGCTGACTGCATCTTTGTTATTTGGCAGCTATTTTCAGCAAAACCAAAAACTGAGCTTGTGGAATAGAACCACGGTGGTCTCCACAAAAAAGACATAAGGCATGAATACTACATCTTTCTGAAATGTGATATAAGGCATAATAGCCATAAGGCATGTATACTACATCTTTCTGAAATGTGACATGCACTTTTGAGATGTTATTGTCTCTCACTGCTATCACTTTGTGATACAGGAAAGTTGTAGTCCTGTTTGCAGAAGAATATATAATTTCAATAGAATTTTTGGAAAAATATATTATTTAAAATTTAATTTATCTTTATGTGTAGAACACTCATCAACAGAATCCTTCAGGTGTGTGTGAAGAGACTAATAGCACTGGTTTAGAAGAGGGATGGCACATAATACAGCAGTGATTTGTTTATCATTTTCAGGTTCATACACAGTTTAAAAACTTACTGAATTTTCTGATTTATATGTTGTCATCAGGTATATTTTCAGTATGCTGTACATTTTCAGTGTGCAGCACCATACCTCAGATGATCTGATCTATTTCTTTGGTGTTCTTTTTAAGTATTTTCTTTTTTTCTTAATGAATATTTGAATTATTTGTCCATTTTCATGTTGTCACATGAATTGTGTTTCTGCCTGTTTCTAGATATTAAGCACTACATTTATGACTACTGCCAATAGTTTGATTTTATGACAGATGGCATTGAAATTAACAGCTTATACATTCTCATTTGTATGCCATATGTAGATATTTCTACTTGGTTCTCCACACATATCTGATGGTAATTAGAGGGTAAAGAATACATTAAAAAATGTTAGATGTATTTAGTTCTTTCTGTTGATGAAATGTGTGCAGACAGCTGCATTTTCAGATTTGTTATTCATTATTTGTAATTATTCACCAAATATCTTCTGATATTTCTTTCTATCTTCTGTAATGTTGTTGAGAGTATTCATTAGTCAGAAGCAAGCTGGCTTGACAGGGTGCTTAAACAGTAATATTTCTTTCAGTTAAAAAGCATATTTAATGACATTTTGCTCTGAATATCTGAAATTTTGCATGTTTTCATTTTTTTAAAATATACATGAAATAAAATATACATGTTTAACATTCAGTTTTTGACTGAATTAATGTACTTCAGTTGATTTACCAGTTAGTTGATCTTCTAGACTTGGAATCATAGAATCATAGAATAGTTTGGGTTGGGAGGGACCTTTAAAGGTCTTCTAGTCCAACCCCCCACAGTGAGCAGGGACATCTTCAACTCTCAGAGCCCCGTCCAACCTGACCTTGAATGTTTCCAGGGATGAGGCACCTACCACCTCTCTGGGCAACCTGTGCCAGTGTTTCACCACCCTCATTGTAAAAAATTTCTTCCTTATATCTAGTCTGAATCTACCCTCTTTTAGTTTAAACCCATTACCCCTTGTCCTATCACTACAGGCCCTACTAAAAAATTTGTCCCCATCTTTCTTATAAGCCCCCGTTAAGTACTGGAAGGCCACTATAAGGTCTCCCTGGAGCCTTCTTTTCTCCAGGCTAAACAATCCCAACTCTCTCAGCCTGTCGTCACAGGGGAGGTGTTCCAGCCCTCTCGATCATGCTTGTGGCCCTCCTCTGGACCCGCTCCAACAGGTCCATGTCCTTCTTATGTTGGAGGCCCCAGAGCTGGACGCAGTACTGCAGGTGGGGTCTCACCAGAGCGGAGTAGAGGGGGAGAATCCCCTCCCTCAACCTGCTGGCCATGCTGCTTTTTATGCAGCCCGGGGTACGGTTGGCTTTCTGGGCTGCGAGCACACATTGTCGGCTCGCGTCCAGCTTTTCATCCAGCAATACCCTCAAGTCCTTCTCCACAGGGCTGCTCTCAATCCCTTCATCCCCCAGCCTGTATTGATACCAGGGGTTGCCCCGACCCAGGTGCAGGACCTTGTACTTTGCCTTGTTGAACCTCATGAGGTTCACATGGGCCCACTTCTGGAGCTTGTACGGATCCCTCTTCCTCTGTTAGTTTTTTTTATGGAAGCAAAAAGGTTTCTGCCGAAAATATCAGCTGTTAGGTAGAGCTGATGTGTTACAGTAATTGCACTCTGTACAGCTGGCAAAAGTTCAGCTGGAAGAGGTGGGCTAGATTCTTTACATCTCACCAAGGGTGACAAGGTTTCTGATTGTCGTGTCTGAGGATCCCTTTCAGATCAGTAAGCTGCAGGGTCTTAAAGCTTCATTCTCAGTTTTATCCTCCTAAATATTCTGGTACAGACTAGTCACTGTTATAAAGGTAACAGTGTTAGATCCCTCTTCATCCCTTACAAGCTCTTTTCTCTAGCACTTATTAGCTTGTTGTTTTCCCATTGAAATCTCACTTTCTCAATGAAAAGCCCCTTAGAAGAGCTCTCATTCAAAATAAGATAGGAACACAACAGGTGGGAATCTCTAATTGGAACAAAAATAGGACTGTAACACCCTGGGAGGTCCCTGGTGTGAGCAGAATGAGTCCCAGATGGAGTAAGGGCCACTTCAGAAACCTAGTTTATCCTGCCATATCCTTTGGCAGGATATGGTCTAGACTATTCTAAGTGACTTGGTGGATTCTCCAAGTGACCTGAGGTCACAGTTTGCTGCCTTTCTGGAAGATCAGCTGTAGTCAAACACACATTGCTGTCCTCAAAGGAAGAGAAAGCAGGCAATATGTGAAGGTCTCAAAGGAAGTCATACCAGGGAATTTAATGATCTATGTGTGAGATATGACTATATGTGAATCTATAAAAGTGGCCCAAAACTAATAGTGGTCTAATTACATTTTTGCATATAGGTCTAGCACTCGTTAACATTTGAATTGGTATCTTTCAGTTTCTGTGCATGTTTCTGGAGCTGGTTAGCTAAACACTGGAATATGTTGTTCTTTTGTGTCCAGGCCTACAGATTCTCTATTACTTTTGTCTTTCTGTAAGAGAAATTCTAATGCTACTCTGGTTTTTCTAACATAAGATTATTGTTGTTGTTATTGTTATTATTAGTAGTATTATTAAATAAATTATTTCTGTGTTCTTCTGTAAGTAATTACAAAAATTATAGCTACTGAATTAACACTCTTGAAAAATGAAAACAGGAAAAACCAACCCTAACAAAGTGCAGTTTGGGGTCTGTGCCTAAATAATCACTATTTCTGCCAAGAAAAGATGGAGTATTTTGTTTTCAATGCAGTAGAGGCTAAGCCAACAATTAAATAAGGTAACTTCATTTTTATGGTGAATGCATTTGAAACAGTGTCTATTTCAAAAGAACAGATTGAGAGTTTACTAGGCATTTAATAGGAGAATATAGCAGGAGATTCTAGGCAATATTTTCTCAGAGCTTCATGATAGGTCTCAGCTGCAGCCTTCCACTATGTGTGTATGTATTTCACACCGGAAATATTATGCCTGAAAGGAGAGCAAAATAATGTAGCTGAGATGCAGTTTATTACTGTGAAGGAGAATTTTTGCCCTAAGTTTGAATGACTTTTTTACCTTAACATTTTAAATGCACAGCACTTCTTTGAGAGTTTCTGAAATTTTTACATTTCTCCCCAAAGCCAAATATATTGTTAAATATTGCTTGCCCTGAAACCTATATAGATGTTCTGTAACCTTTTCTTGGAATTTTTTGCTAAATAGCTTCATTTGAGAATGTTATTCCAACAAAACTAACATTTTTCAACAACAAGAGCAAAATAACTCTGGTCACACTGTGTTTTAAAGCTCAGTGAAATATTTTTCAGGTGTTAGTATGTCTCCTTTAGACACTTTCAGAAACACCTTTAATGTTTGTTTTCAAACTATGGTGTTCAGAATTCTGCTTTGACTGAATGCTTGAAAACACCATGTTGAATTTACTAAATGAGAAAGGTTATCCCATAGAGTATTCTTCTAAGCATTTTGCTTCAGAATGTGTTTATTTTAAAATGCACTTTTTTCTTTTTTTTTCCTTTTTTTTTTTTCACTTTGACTACAGATAAATAACATTTGGTAAGTTTTAATAGCCAAGGAAGGCTGAATTTTCTGTCAGCAAATTATTGCCTTAGGTAAATCATCATATAAAAGGAGGCTGCTTTCCTGAACACATACAAACATGCACTTTGGAAAAAAACCCCACAAAACATTGGAACATAAAGACATTAATTGTTTTCCAAACATTCAAAGAGTGCACATCTGGTTTAGGGAGATGAAAGTTAGAAAGGTTTGGAGCAAACTTCACTCATCTGATTTTATACACTTGTAGCATTGTTCATATAATTCTTCATGCATAATTCATATAATTCCAAAATATTAGAACTAAATTTCTGCAAATATGGATCTATTCCACGATAATAAAATCTGATTTTAAAAGAGAACAAATCTGGGGCAGCACACATATCATAAAACCACAGTTGAAATGTTGCTCTGATTTCTGCAGTTGTAGACATATCTCTAAGATCAGCCTTATTATGGTTATATGGATCCTTATGAGCACACAAAGGTTGGCAGTCACTGATGTGTTGCACACTTGTATTTTTCTGAAGATTTTTAAATGTTACTAGCAGAATTTTATGATTAATGATTATTCAGCTGGGCATTAGCCAGACCTGAGAGAAACCAAGGTAAGCTAATAGGTAGGATATTTGAGGTTTTTGCTTGTGGGTAAATTTAAATGACTTGAAGCATGCAAACAGAGAGAGTTTTACTTGTATATTGGGAATCCAGGAGCTTTTTTGTTGTTATTGTCCAAAAGTTGCAAAACTAGGTTATAAGTAGTTCCCACAATTATAAAATAGCTAAAGCTCCAAAAAGGATAGATTCTACAGGTGTAGGCTGCCACTATGGTCATTAGAGATGCAGCAAACATCACCCTGGAGCCTAGAGAGAAACTAACCTCATCCTGTTATTCTAGGCACACACCTAATTCAACACCTACTGGGTAGACATCTAATGCTGGGTGAGGTGAATCCCACCCAGGATGTTGCTTAGGTTACATTCATTCTGCTTGGCTCTGAACTGGCGTTTGAGTCCACCCTTCCTTGTGTGAATTCAAGGCTTTGTTCATTGGTCCTACAAGGAGGAGTAACTGAAGTTCATGGTGCCCCCAAGCATGAACCCAAAATGTATTTAACTGCATCACAATCATCCCTGCGTGTCCCATCAACGCCTTGCAAAGATACTGTTTCCTAGCCTGGTACTGCCAGACCATCATCTCAGGCACCCTGAGCTTGGGTTCCTGTAAACCTGTGTAGCCCCCGTGCCTAAGCTGAGGGATATCGCATGTGGTAACGCAGGTGGAAAGAGCCGATGGACTTCCTAGGACTTGAGCTCACTCTTTGGTATAGTCTCTACTGCATAAGCGAATTCTATAGTGAGTACTGAGACTCATTGACATTGCAACTCATCCTAGTTACTTTAGGATACATAAAATGCTCTCTGGAGTTATCAGCCTTTCTCTGTTGTAGCATGTGTGGTGTGAGCTTAGATTAGCTGCCTGATTTTTAGGCAGTGTGTAATGAATACTAGAGAACATATAGAAGAGAAATGGGAAGCATGGCAACACTGTGTAAAGCTCTGTGGTTTATCTTCAAATTCATACTCTACAGAAACGATAGAGGGTCTATCTTGTAGTTTCTAAGGCACGCAGGCTAGTCATAAAAAGTGTCTTTCAGCTAGCTGGTATGAGCACTGTTGGCACTCCAGGAGATTTCGTGAGTTTCTATTCCAGCAGCCATCTTTTGGGTTTGGTGAAATTAGCACTAAGTTATGCACCAGCATAACCACAGTACTAAAAGCACCATGAGCTGGCTTCATTTTGTCTGTGCCAGTTGCAATTTACCTTTGGGGAAGTCATCTGGCAGTTAGGTTGTGTTCACTGCAGGGCATGTGGACAGAACAATTTCACTAAAGTCACACTTTGTACTACTTCTGCGTTATTTACCATTATTTTCTAAAACAGTAATGATGAAGTCTAATAAGGACAGTTTCATAACAGAAGGGTTTTTTGGGTTTTTTTTGTTGAAATTCCAGAGCAAGTAAGTGAACTTCAACTTCTTAGAATTCTTTTATGGCATTCCAGAATGAGATTGCACCAAGTTGCTACTTCCTTATTAAACTGGTGCATGTACTTTGGCCAGCACAGATGTCAAATAAATAAATAAATCGTGTTTTTTATCTATTTGTCAAAAAGTATATGACTTTCCTAATATGTCTTTTTGTGGCAAATTGCCTCCAACCACAGCTCTCATCTTCATGGTTAGATTTCACCAAAATGTGATTTTATCCCTCTACCTGACTTTACTTATATTAAAAATTATGCATTCTCTCTATTTTCACTTTTAGTATTTGGCTCTTAGCTACTCTTTCAGAAATGCTTTATTTTTTCTTTTTTCTTTTATTTGGTGCTGATTTACCCATACATGTGAAAGGCATTCTTGAACTTCTGACTCATGCCCAAAGGCTGCAGCTTCGGTGAATAACAGATACAAATATGAATAAGGAGGAAAAAAAGCTTATTCCTTACAGTAAAATATGACCAGTCAACAACCCCTAATTCCCAATCACCATTTATTGACCCAATTTCTGGGAAAGGTTCCATCAAGTTACTCAGATGCTTGGCTCGAGCCATTAGCTAGATCTTCAGCAGTGTCAATGATCTTCTCTTTGGACACACTGAAGTCAAAGCCCTGACAGATTAATTCCAGAGCTTACTACTGTTCCTAACCTCTGTTAAGAATGTATAAAACAATCAGCATCATAAGAAATATATAGCTTCTTATATTACTATGCTCTGCTTAGATAACACAACAATAAAAAGCTGCATGGAATGCCTATTTTCAGCACAATAGCAAACTCATCAGAAGTTTGCTACCATAGCACAGAAGGAAAAGAAAGCTAATAATAACACAGATGCTCCGTAAGGTTTTTCCCGTATGCAAAATAATACTTCCTCATTTTTTAATTTTTTTTTCCTGTTTCCTTTAGAAGTCTTCTTTTTCTTTGCAAGTCATATCAGATCCAAGTGATCTTTGCTTCCTCAACTCACAAGACTGTCAGTGTGTAGATCTTAAAGGTCCTGTATGCAAGGAAGATTGTCTCAGCAACTAGAAAGCATAAAAAGACATTTCTCTTTGCCTTCTATAGACATCTTAACTTTTCCTTCATAGGTCAATACTATGGGAGGAGTGGGGACAGTCAGAATATGATTCAGGCATGCCTAGATGCACAAGGGGAAGAGAAGTTCTATATATTTTGGTTATTCTGCTGCCATGCCTTCCCAAACTGGCACCTATCACATCTGCAGAGAGAGAAATTAAAAATGCTGCCACCGATCATGTCTCTCAACAAACTCTAGATGCATATTTTAAACCATTCACATTCTTTCTATTAAGATCTCTATTGTACTAAGTTATGAATACATTTTGTAAGCAAATCTGTTACTGTGACACTGCACACACAGAAGAATGAAGTTTTTTGTGTCTAAGTTGACAGTTCATGGCCAGTCTGCATGAACTTAAGTTATTTAAAGTGTGGCAAACATTTTTCTTTATGCCTGAATTCTCAATGGCAAAATTAAAGAATTTTTCTCTTTCTCGAGTAAAGTTCATTTAGTTTCAGAAAGTATTTAGAGGGATCTTTATTTGAATAGTGAAAGTAATTCCACTTAGAGAACTTGCAATCCACGCAGATTTAGTGAGACTTTGTTTCCCTTTCAGCATCTTGATTTTTCATGCTAGCCCGGATACTTACAATGTCCTGTCTCATTTCTGTAAAAATAGGGGATTTCCATCTATTCTGAGTGTATTAAGAGCGTGGCTGATAATATGCCTTCAATGCATGCAAGCTTCAAAGACTGTAAGACCTATCACATCATCAAAATGCAATAGAATATCAAGAACTGAATAACCTGTCAGCAGTCATTGAGCATGTACAACATGAATGAAAACCATTTGTTCTGCAACTGCAAAATGAAATGCTGTTAGTAGCTTCAAAGCATCTTTTAATTTCTAGTGTTTACTTTCCACAGTGAAAGCCAGCAGAAAATATCCAAGGCATAGTGTCATTTTGGAGACCTGATTATGATACAAGTCAGCTTCATCAGAAAACAACAGAAAAATAATCAATTTTAAATACAGGCAATTTTTTTTTTTTTTTTGAGTTAACACAGACAGGATACTTCAATGTTTCACATACCGTGAAGCAGTTCCATTTGTTGTGTTTATCCTGTGGTGAATGGTCAGGCTTCTCCTTGCTAGTTCTCTGTGAAGCAATGATTGTTTCTGTAAATGCAGTCCCGTTTCAGCTGGGTAAATCTTACAGGTTATCAATAGTTATATCAATAAATCTCACCTTTACCTGAGATGCTTTTCAACGGTTAATCACAAATAATTTGACAAATTGTTTCAAACATAAAACATAGATGTTCTTTTCTTATAATAACTCATTCACATTATTCACAAGGTGTTATTTTGCTTTTCATTATTCAGAAGAAGATTCAAAAATTCTGCATCAAATACTGTAAGAAAGACACACTAAGACATTTAGTAACCATAGAACTTGGCGTGTACGAGTGCTATACGTATGCAGGCAGGTGGGTGTTTACACCTATCTCTGTGATTAGTCAGGTAATATTTCTGTTTTCTGTTTGGAACAGGTATATTTCATACAGAATATTATGCCACAGCATGATACTAAACCACCCAAAATGACTGCAGGAAACTGTAAGAAAATTGGAAACCAAACAGTACTAGACTATTTTATAATATTTTATACCTTGTTCCATCTTCTTTTGCGTAAGAGAGCATAGCATTTGGCAAGCCAGCCTGGAAACAAAGTTTAAAAATAGCTAGGCTTTCTTCCTCAGAGAAGACAGAAGAAAACAGGCAGACTTGACTATCTGAGCTATCTATCAAAGTCTGAATTTAAATTTTTTGATTAACTTTTTTTTCTGTATGGAAGTAATGTTTGTATGATCAGTATATGGATGTATCCGTGGATAGTTCCTTTTTTCTTATTATTGTTTATTCTTTGAATTTAACAGTCCATTTCAGTCACATTAAATCAACTCTTTAAGCATTAAGAACATTTCTGGATTAAATTTCTGTCTGCATAGAAAGAACAGACTGTATCTGGACCACACTACTTGCATTTAAGACCAAGAGGGTCATCAGTATTCTTTAAAGTGAGAAGAAGAAAAATGACAGATACAGAAAAACACATGGTTTGGAAATTTCATGATTGGTATACAATGCTGTTGCACCAGGATAAAATAAATAGGAAGGAAAGAAAGAGCTGGCCATGCTGATGTTAGATTAGCTGTCTGTTACAGAGCGAGCACCTAGAATCAAACCAAATGAAAAAACTAGCCACCTCAGTAGTTAACATGAGTCTGTATTGATTGAAATTCCAAGACTAACAAGGAAAACTACAGTTTAAGTTTATATTTATCAGCTACACATACACAATTGCAACAATGGCTGCAATACAGAGAGATAAAAAGCACTGAACCCAGAAAATGCTATGAAAACCCATGTAGACTGGGAAAATACCACATGGGGCTGCAATATAAAGAACAAACTCCCAGACATCATCAGTGACTGTTTCATACTCCAGCTGGCCTGCATCCCATTTCAGAAGATACAAACATTTGACTGGTTTTCAGTAGCACCCAGGATCTTGTTCAAAATCTTACAGCTGAAGAGGTTGCCATTACATTGATTCAACAGCAATAATCTCACAGGCTCCAAAAGGCCAAAAAATTTAATGAACTTGTGCTTAGCAGTAAGAAGGTGATTGACATAAAAATAAGAAAACTTGTTAAAAAGAGGCTAAAAAAAGCAGCTGAGAGAACTAAATCTTTGCAAGGTATAACATCACAATTAAGGATATCATGCTAGAACGAGGAGGTCAAAATATACCAACTGATACAGTCCTGAGAAAGAGAAAAATGAAGCTGGCAGGACTAAACAGCAGAGTAAGGGAAGAAGGTTCTTAGAAGAAAATTACATTCTTTCAGAAGCTGAAGTCCTGTTAAACTGTAGAAAACAGAAAGGCTTATAAACTTGGGAAGATAAAATATGAAAATACAATAGAGCAGGCTAAAAAAAGATTGTAAGGAACAACTAGTAAAAGGAACAAAAAATTGTAATGACTCTTCAAACACTGCAGGATCCAGAAGTCTGTCAGAGAACTGTTGATGACTAGGAGACAAATTCATACACAAACTCTTATTCTCCTACATTCTTTTTGCTATTGTTTGTAGCCTCTGTGCAATGTGGTTAAACTGGCATTTTAGCCAAAGTTCTCATCTGCTTGAGAAAGAAAACTGTGCTTTTATGATATGAGTGGCAGAGATTTGACTGCAGCCAGGAGCTACTGGGTTACAATTTCTTGACATAAAATGCAGTTATTGGCAAGGAGCTGAGACTGAGTTACTGATAAGTTTTTGCTAAATCACTTTTTTTTTTTTTTTTAATTTATTGAAGCTTCATTTTAGCTTTCTCAAAACTGCTCTTTCCTCCTGGAAGATCTATTGAATATTAGGCCTAAATTCACAATGCTTTTTCTGTACTTGATGAACATTGGAACTATTATAAACTGGCAGAGATAAAGAATACTTGCTCACTCATTAACTCTACTCAGGGACATGTTTCTTCTTCCAGTCTTATGATTTATTCTTCCCTCCCTTTCTCCCTTTCTCCCTTCCTACAGAAAAGCATTATAAATTAAAATAGTATGAATTTATCACTGCTACATTCCTACAAATGGTTTAACTGCTCAACTGATGTTAATATGGAGCTTGAGGTAAATGATTTTTAAAAAATACAAAGCAGAATGCCCTAGGGAAACTAGCATGCCTATGTTTCTGACATAACTACAAAAGAAAGTATTTATGTCTAGCATAATTTGTTTAAGAAATCTTTGTCTGTGGTCATAAATAACTTAAATTAAACCAATAGATGTTCTCCTCCCCCATGTGATGTGGTCTAGTAAATGTGAGGGTCAGTGATTTGAGGACAATGCCTGATCCACCTTTGAGTTACTATAATGAGGGCAGATTTGCCAAAATCTTGAAAGAACCAATGTTTGATATCACATGAGTCTCTAGGGCAGATTGCATATTGGATGTCAGCACTGGTGAGGGAAGATCTATTCCTTCGCTTTCTTCTAAAAGCTAATGTTCCATTTCCTTGACTAAAAGCCCTTCAATAGGAGACTGTCTTGCCTCAGCTTTTTACAACATTGATGGGAAAGCTGCATAGAGAGAGCTGAGAGCTCTCATGCTGCTGGTTTATGATTTATTGGTGTTCAACATTCTTCTGTGACCGCGGGCTAACTTTTGTTTACATTTCTTAGAAATTTGACATCATACCAACAAACTTCACTCATTTGTCATATCAATATTCCTTTTCCATTCGCTTCGGTTATAAAGCTGAAATTAAATCAGCATGGACCTCCCGTATGTTTTTTATCTGACATAATTGCTACATTCTTCTTTCTCTGTTTTATTCTCATAATGCTTCTCAATATTTCGTATAATGCTCAGTCTTCTTCCTCCTAGGATACAATTCTGGCCTCAACAGATGGGTGAAGAGGTAACTATCCCAAATAACTAAAATGTGGTGGTCAAGATACCCTGTGGTGTACATAAAACTGATGGTTCTGTCTCTGGTGTGAATTCAAGGATGCCAAAATGGATCTCCTGCATCTCACATGCTTGTCTCTATCACTGAGCTATGTGCTGTTGTAAGAAGGACTTCAAAGGGTTTTCAAGCAAAAAACCTCAGAGGTCCTTGGGCTCATTGAAATGTAGACCATGAGGATATTTTCAAAGCTTTCACTACAAAAGAAAATGGTTTACCAAGTAGTTCAAATTGTTAACTCCTTCTTGCAGGAGTTACTGTTGCAACAATAATCTTGGTTTTATTCCTTTTTCTTTCCATTGGTAAGTATGAGTCTTCTGGTCTAGGTGCAAGAGTAAAAAAATTCAGGAGCAGCTGTGTGAAGTCCATTCCAGCAACAGCTGGCTTATTGAAGGAATAGGGGCCTAAAAATGGCTGTCTCACTCACTTGACTCCAACATACTCCCTTGGTATGTTTTAAAGTTAAAGTTTCATTTAGCAAAGTCAAATAAGATGCTCGGTCCAGCTATAACAGAAATTCTTGAATTGAAAACAGTCACTAGTGAAGCATCAGGCAGTTCAGAAGCAAGATGCAGTCATGAAAGCCAGAACCATCATCTGTTCATGGCAGACAAGTTCACCCTTTTTGTCTCCATTGTCACTATCATTGGGATAAAGAAGCCTAGTTCTGCCTCGTAGTTTGATAAGAAAATAATTTGTGAGAACAATTTAACTTTTCTGATTCCATGAGGGCAGGGATCTTCCTAGATTTTCTGGGAAGGCCAACAGAGTAGAAGTACTAGTAGTAACAGCTAGGTGGAAAGCAGGAAGAGAAAGTATGCACTAACCATTGGTGTGAATATAGTTTATCGCAACTATTTGGGGATGTATTGTTACTATCTCATGGCAAAGACAACGAAAATTCTTTCTTTAAATGTTTATGTAGGGATGATCAGTAAGTCCTGTGGTTTATAGATTGTCTCATTTTTTATTCTTTTCTAAGGTGCATACAGATTATCCACAACAGTCTTCACACAACACCTAGCCCATCAGATGTAAAGCTGACAGTTTCTTGGTGACCTTTCAACATCAACTGACCAGGACAGGGTGAATTGATTCTCTGTTGGCTATTCAAACAGCAACTGGGGAAAAAAAACCCCAACACTCAAGTATAATCAGTTTTCATGGTCTGTGTTCAGAAATATTTTATTACCTTAAAATATAGTTCTTGTTGCCAAAATTGGAAACAAATTACTGTAAAAACATTTTAGGATGAGCAGGATTAATATTTCTTCTTTGGGAAGAATTTTTTCCAGACATATTACATTTTTTATTTGAATAAACAAGGATTGAATTGATTTAATGGCATTGATTTAATATACTTGGAGTGCAAAAGATGAAAGCAAAATTAGTATTGTAGCTAATTATCAAAAGTACTTTATGGCTTGTAAATTGAGCACGGGTATAATACCCTTAACTATAGTTTTATTACCTTTATTATACCAGGAGTTAGCAGCTTGGGGAAAATTTTTATTTTTCTCCAGTAACTTCTCAAGTGAAACAGATTACACTTTCCTCAGAAGACAGACCAATAAAACACAGCCTTTGTTCTAAGAAAAGGAGTGCATGAGAAACTGATATTGGAGTACAAACCATTAGTCCATGGTAAGGTTGCGAAATAACCATTCCTTGAACCAAAGGATGACCACCTGCATTTACTTTTCCAGAAATAACTGCATCCCATCAGATAGCATTTATGAATAAAATGTGATTGAGAAGCTAATCATTGAGTAGTTATGTACTATGACCCTCACCCCTGGAAAAAACCCCACATTTCTGAGCTACATTTGGGTTTTCCAGGTCTTGGTCTAGGTATACAGTTCACCCCTGCCTTGACCCCAGCTCGCCATGAGACCTAGGTGCAATTAAGAGCTCATCCTTAATGCCTTAGATTTTGTAGGAGTGAAACCTCCAAGAGTGGTCCAATCTAGCAGCCATGGGGCACTCCAAGGAGTTTCCAGTGTTCTGTAACACACTCCAATATGTACATTTCAAGACAAATTTTACAGTGCAATGCCACTGGCAAAAGAAGCTGAAAGCTCAGTCAGAGTCTTTGTGGAGTTACCATTTAATCGTAGTGTTTCATCCGAACCCCACCCTGAGAGTCATGGGCTAACTGACTGTGATCTTTTGTCTCTGCTTCTGAAGTGGGAGAAACACATTTAAGGTGTCCTCGTTACCATCCAAAACTCTTTTGCATTTATGCCAAGCGAGTAGCACAGAGCACGATACCTGAACTGTTCCATTCCTGACAGTTATACAGGCAAAATCAGCAGTCTAACCTGCCACATAAAGAAAAAATGTTAAGTCTACAACCCACTGCCATGTGGGTTCAAAACCTTCCTGTTTTAGTTAGTTCCTCAAAGTTTCTGTAAATTGTTATAGTACATTGTCAAATTAATTACAATGTAGTCTTGCTGAAGAGAATCCTGAGGTTTCTTATCCTTGCCACCCATCACTTCTTGCAATCATTTCATCATCTACACCTCATGAATTATTTCACAATGCAGGTCTCCCTGCAGCACTGGCCCACTCTGCCATAATATCTGTTTTGAGAAATTGCTGCTGCCTTCCTATAATTACTACAGCGACTTTTTTCCCCTTCTCCAAAAATTCTTTGGCTCAGTTGCAAGGTTCTTACTCCAGAAGAGACACATGCCTAATTTAAAAGAGAAATAGTGTTACAGAACAATCCCAAGTTCATTTCAATCATGATGTAAAAAAGTCAGTCAAGAAAATAGAATTTTGCACGTAATATTTTTGTGGATGTAAATGGCCCTGAGACTGTGAAGAGTCAAAACTGAAGCCTCCATTCTAGATACTTACAGCCTGTTCCATGTACCAAATTTTGAATTTTCTATCAAAAGAGGGTGGGAAATAGGAAAAAACACCTACTTTTTCCCATTTTTTTATTATTATCTTGTATCTTTACCATGTGGAAAGATAAAGTAATTTAATACGGCTACTTCTTATCAGCTTACTGGAGAACTGGTTTCCATCAAGGCCATACATTTTTTCTTTTGGGGGAAAGATGTTGGGACTTTCAGGAGATGAGACAGGTTATGGCAGAAGCTGTAAGAGATCCAAAAGAGACAGAAACCATATAGTTAATATTTTTATGCCATGAATTTCTTATATATACCTTCCAGCCCACATTTGTTTTCTGTGTAATTCCAAATGAATGTTTTTAACATCACTTTCTGGCATGGTAGGGGGAGTAAATCTGTCATTATAAAATGAGCACAAATGAAACCAATTTTCCTGTAGACGACTTATTGTTTATACTTCTAGTGGGTGTTATATCCCTTCATCTTAAAAGACACCATTATTTTTTCCACGTTTTTTAGTAAAAATCAGAAAAAAAATCTGGTTTAGTGTCTGCCAATGTGGCCCAAATTTAGCACTACCAAGGATTTCTCCAAGTGATTTTTAAGATTAAAAACTTTTTCTTCTTTGTGTCGTGGTTTAACCCCAGCTGGCAGCTCAGCCCCACGCAGCCACTCACTCACTCCCCCACAGCGGGATGGGGAGAGAATCAGAAGGGTAAAAGTGAGAAAACTCATGGGCTGAGGTAAAGACAGTTTAATAGGAAAAGCAAAAGCTGCGCACGCAAGCAAAGCAAACCAAGGAATTCATTCCCCACTTCCCCTGGGCAGGCAGGTGTTCAGCCATCTCCAGGAAAGCAGGGCTCCAGCACGCCTAACGGTGACTTGGGAAGACAAACGCCATCACTCCGAACATCCCCCCTTCCTCCTTCTTCCCCCAGCTTTATCTGCTGATCATGACGTCCTATGGTCTGGCATCTCCCTTGGGTCAGTTGGGGTCAGCTGTCCCGGCTGTGTCCCCTCCCAACTCCTTGTGCCCCCCCAGCCTGCTCGCTGGTGGGGTGGGGGGAGAAGCAGAAGAGCCCTTGGCTCTGTGTGAGCACTGCTCAGCAGCAACGAAAACATCCCTGGGTTATCAACACTGGTTTGTCCACAGATCCAAAACACAGCCCCATATGCGTTACTATGAAGAAAATTAACTCTATCTCAGCCAAAACCAGTACATCTTGTTATGATCTTCAGGTTCATCGTCTGTTTCCAGTGCTCCCTGTTTGGCACAATATTGCTTAGTGAAATGCTTCCTTCTAAAACAATGAAAATCCCAACCCAATAGTTCCTGACCTTTAGTATCAGCTCTTTTGTGTAAACAGAGAAGATTGAACCCAAATGAAAGGACATGGGAGGGTTAAGAACGCTATTCACATTATATTAGAAGTAATGCGGACTTGTGTTCTACAGTGAGAGATTTATCATATAGGTATACTCATATATGGAAGAAAGACATATTCTTATACATGAGAGATATTCGCATATATGGAAGAAGGAATAACAATCTACATTGTGCTAAAACATATCCTTTGCCCAAGTATCTCCAACAATGACTCACTGTTAGGATGCAAAATCACTTCAGCATTCACATGTCTATGTCTACTAATAGCAAAAACCCCCCAAAGTTTTAAACTTTTAATTTCCACATTTCTCTTCTGTCCTGTGAAAGCAGCCAATGTTTGCTTTTTTCTTTTGCCCCCCTTTTTTTATTTTTGCTTTTTTTTCCTAATGAAAAGTTGATTTAGGTCCAGTTTAAATTAGGGGTGGCAAAGTAGCTTGCACAGTCAGCAATTCCAACAGCCAGCCTGCCTGGTGAGTTTTTGCTGAGCTGAAGTATTCTGCTTTGAAAAATAAATCATTCATTGTCATAGCATTCATTTTCGACACATGTGACTGCTCTATTTGTCAGCTGTGAGATTCCCTTTTACTGTGTGCTACAAGGTACTAGGTACCTTTAATGGTCTCTTCTATATAAATATCAGAATTAAAATAAATTTGTTTCTCAGGTAATTTTAATGACATAAAAACTTTTGAATGTAAAGTATTAAAAGTGATTCTGTTTTATACTTCTGGGCTTGCAAATTACCCTAAGACACCACCAAAAAAAAATACATGAGAAGTTTAAAAGATGGCAAGAGGTGCAGAAAGAGAAAAATACTGGTTTGAGTTTGAAGGAAAATTGAGTCAGAGGCTTTGAAGGGGTAAAACTTCACTGGCTTAATACAGAGGTAATATATAAAGTGCTCCCATATGGGAATGATCTGCCTACTCTGTAGGAGTAAAGACAAGCTGCTGTCTCACCTATAACCTTATCTTCCCCAAACCGAACAGAATCTTGGCATCTTGCAGGACATGGAAGCAGCAGGAAAATGCAGTCAGAAGATCTGTGCTAGACCTGTCATTTCATTCAGTGGATCTAGTTTTCACTTGCCTCACATATTTCAGTATTGTAGTCAACCACTCTTTTCTGTAATTATAGATTTTATGGTTTGTATTTACAGGCTTATGAAGAGGAGTGATAAAAGACCTTTAAGCTGATTGCACACCATGCAGAGACTGAAAGTATTCCTCAATGATTATATTGACTGACTTTATGACCCCTTTGTGCTGCCAAAACCTCATAAAAAAGCACATAATGTGAAGTGGAATACATCATTGCACAGGTGTAAATGACTACACAAGATGCAAGGAAAGCAGAATCAAGCCAGTTGTACCTAATAAACACTTTCAGCCCAGGAACTGTTGCAGACTCATGTAAATACTTAACATGTGGTTCTGCTCTAAAAACTGACTATAAAATGCATTGTGGGTTTTTATTGTATTTCAGTGATACCATATTAAATTTGCCTAGCTTATACATAAAAAGCATTTTTTTCTAATAGACATGTTAGCAAACTCCATGTAAACATTCAAACTGAATTTTCTTTTCTTCTAATGCACTGAAAGAGTAAAGATTATCCAGACTCAGCTTTACTACCCTGATACCTTTGCAAACTTATAGATTTTACTTCTTACAGCGCCAAAACATGTTGCAGCTTCTGAACATGGAGGTAAAAGTTTTCAAAATCGTATCTGAAAAATTGTGCGCAGCAGTTGCATACTGAATTTCTGATGAACCAGATTGATTATAAAATCCAGCCTAAGTTCTTGTTCGTGCTGAATTCTTCAGTTTTGTTTTCTTCAGAGTTGTGCCCAAATCTGCAGAAATAAAAGCCAAGCACTTTTATTGTTCATTTAAGATGTTATTTCTCATGCAAAATGACCTTTTTCACTTTTAACAGTAGTATGGGCAAAATAAACCATAGTTTAATAGTTAAAAACTTATAATGAAGGCCACTTAAGCTCAATTATTCCCCAGAGGGGCAAAACTCCCATTGTTTAAAATATTAGTAAATTGGGATTTAGGATATTGTCTGAGTCTGGAGACAATATGAAAAAAACATGTTCATGGGAATGATGTTGCAGTGGTAGGGAGGCAGATTAGGTAATCTCACAGGTAATTTCCCCGTGTATGCTTTGTGCTGGCATTCTTGGCAGTGTTGGAAATTTGATTAATTTCCTAATACAGGGGCCACCACAGCCTGGGAACTGCAAAGAAAGGAGTGTAATGACTTAACGCACACATACATTTTGGTTCTTCTTAATTTTGTGCTATAAAGTGCAATCCATTCCATTAATCATCTGTAGTTCTTAAAAGAGTGCAGCAAGCTAGTGCGGGTAAATTTCAGAGAACTGAGAAATTGCTGAACTGTCTTTACATACAGGGCATAATGTCTCTATAGGCAGCAGAGGGGCCTGCCAGTCTCAGACGTGAACAGTGCTATTATAACTTAACAAGTGTTTCTAGTATGATTTTAATTTTTTTAATATTTTTTGAGGCAAGATACCGTCGCAAATGTTTGACATTAGATTAAGCGAATACATGCCAGTGCCCTTGGGGGGGTGTCAGGGGCTCCCTGGGGGCTGGGGGGGCTCCCCACGGTGGGTCAGGGCAGGGCCTGGCAGCCAGGGCCCGTCCCACCCCCCCAGGAGCCGGGGGCACCGGGGCAGCCCCAGCCCCGGGCATCGGGCACCTCCATGGGGACGGGGACGGGGACGGGATGGGACATGGGGGGCCCGGCTCAGAGGGGCCCACGGCCGGGCCGGGCAGGGCTGGGGGGAGCCGGAGTGTTGCTGGGGCAGGGGCTGACGGCCCCTGACATGGGGTCCTGGGCCCTGGGCAGGGTGGGGGGAGCCCCGGGGGGCTGACATGGTGTCCTGAGGGGCCGGCAGGGACAGGCAGGCCTGGTGGTGCCCTTGGGGACATTGCAGTGTGCCCCACAGGTTATAACAATGAATTAATTTAATGTTAAAGATTTTTAAAGAGAAGTTCCTCATATCTGTAGGCTTTAAAGATATAGAGGTCTCTTCCCTTTCTGGGCTATTTGCCACTGCCTAAAAGCAAGCTAAAACTGGCATTTTGTTTTGAAAAGTTTCTTGTGGACAGATCATAAGAGTTGCAATGCTTTGTGTCTAATTTTCTTCTTTAAGGATTACTCTCTCCATCACAGAAGTTAACCAACACATATATTTATGTTAAAATTTAATAAAACAACCTAGGAAGTTACTCATGATCTTTTATCTATAAAAGAATTAATTAATTTTTTTATCAAAGGTTTGAAGAGACATTCTCATGAAAAATTACCGTGTTTGAATGACTTCTGTTTGAAGTAGCCTGAAATAGCAATAGCCTCACTTTATTCATTACTGAAGTAAGAATAACTCCAAACGCTCTTCTTAGGATTCACATCTGTTTGAGAAAGAGCAGATAAGGATTTCGTATATATGACTTGAGGTAATATCCTCATTCAAACACTATTTTATTAACACAGAAGTAAGGTTATAAAACCCCAAATGGGGCTTAGACACTGACTGCAGCACTAAGCACTGCAATACCTAGATCCCAGATGGGAAGCCAAAATCATGTTACTAGATACACAGGCCCTGTGTACAGGAAAAGTACATATAGGAGGAGTTGGGTTTCACAGTGTGTTTCAAAACAATCTGGATGCTGTAGGGACAATTCACCCAAATCAGGACCCTCACCTGCCTGTGGCCAGGAGGAAATCCTTGAGCAAAGAGATTCCTTCAACTCTGGTCTTCTTTGGGGCTCACGGGTCCTTTCTGCTTTTGCAACTGTGGAATGATGTGCCCCTGTCCTGGTTTCAGCTGGGATAGAGTTAACTGTCTTCCTAGTAGCTGGTACAGTGCTATGTTTTGAGTTCAGTATGTGAAGAATGTTGATAACACTGATGTTTTCAGTTGTTGCTCAGTAGTGTTTAGACTAATGTCAAGGATTTTTCAGCTTCTCATGCCCAGCCAGTGAGAAAGCTGGAGGGGCACAAGAAGTTGGCACAGGACACAGCCAGGGCACCTGACCCAAACTGGCCAACGGTGTATTCCATACCATGCGACGTCCCATCCAGTTTAGGAATGGGGAAGTGGGAGGGGGCAGGGATTCACCGCTCGGGGACTGGCTGGGTGTCGGTCGGCGGGTGGTGAGCAATTGCACTGTGCATCATTTGTACATTCCAATCCTTTCATTATTGCTGTTGTCATTTTATTAGTGTTATCATTATTAGTTTCTTCTTTTCTGTTCTATTAAACCGTTCTTATCTCAACCCACGGGTTTTGCTTCTTTTCCCGATTTTCTCCCCCATCCCACTGAGTGGGGGGGAGTGAGTGAGCGGCTGCGTGGTGTTTAGTTGCTGGCTGGGGTTAAACCACGACAGTCCTTTTTGGCGCCCAACGTGGGGCACGAAGGGTTGAGATAACGACAAACCTGACCAGAGCTTGTTAAAACAAATTTGTTATAAGCATTCATTATATCGGTCTAATAGTCGCTGGTCATTATGTTGATTTATGTGTTCTTAGAGTTGTTGCTCTGGTTTTTAAAGTTCTGTTATGTATCACCTCGCTTGCTGTATGTAGTCCCTCTTCTGCTGCTTATCATCCGTGGGAGGTGGATTAAGGTTTTCGCTTTGATGTATTGTATAACACTGGTTTATGGTATGATAAAGTCGTCAGCTGTGGGATTAATCCGGTACTTGCACCCAGCATTGTCACCTTTATACTGTGGAAGCCATCTGTGGGAAACTATTAATAATTATACCATTTACCTTTCCTCCTTGGAAAACCAGTCTATGGGTGGGATACCTTTCTTCCCCTCTCCTTTCTCCTTCAGTCCAGTTACAATGGTGTTTGAGAATTTTGAAAAATTTGAATACTCTTGGGATGTTGGGACCAGCACGGTCCTAGCCCTACTGCTAGGAATTAGCATGCTTCTGAATGTGGTCCAGCTCTCGTTTAAGGTTAAACAACTATTTAAGAAAATCACCCAGAGATCTGCCCCAAGGCTGGATAATTATGAGTGGCAGGGTGTGTGGGGTAGTATGGGCAAGTACCTAGAAAAGTGGGCACCTCCAATGTTTTGGAAATTCACCCCTGAACAAGTGCAGAATCCAGAAGAACTAGTAAAATATTTGGAAAAGGTATGCTGTCACCCCGGCAGCTCCAGAGAGATACAAATTACTGCAACGTGCTGGGGCCTGGCCCATGCCTATCGAGCCCTGTTCGACACCACTCAGTACCCTCAAGGGGAAGAGAAGGTCTCTGGACCTAACAACAAAACGATGAGCACTGCGGTCACTCAAACCTCGGCAACGGGCACTGCGGCCCCTCCAGCCCCGGCGACGAGCACTGTGGCTACCCAAACCTCAGCGACAGGCACTGCAGCCCCTCCAGCCTCGGCAATGAGCACGGCAGCTACCCAAACCTTGGCAACAGACACTGCGGTTATCCAAGACCCAGCGAGCGGTACTGCAACTGAACCAGGGGACCAACCTGCACCAGTATCAGTTGCCCCCGTACAGAAAAAGAAATATACAAAAAAATCAGTTCGCTTAGCGAAGGATGAAGGCGAACCAGGGTCATCACGGGAACAGGAGGAAGAGGCAGAACCAGAGGTAATAACCCGGTCCCTATCCTTGAGTGAGCTGCGGGATATGCGAAAAGATTTTGGCCGCCGTATAGGTGAGCATATTATCACCTGGCTCCTCCGATGCTGGGACAATGGGGCTAATAGCTTGGAATTAGAAGGTAGGGAAGCCAAGCAACTGGGATCGCTTGCCAGGGAAGGTGGCATTGACAAGGCAATTGGAAGAGGGACACAAGCCATTAGCCTCTGGAGGCGACTCCTGTCAAGTGTGAAGGAAAGGTACCCCTTTAAGGAAGATGTTATATGTCAATCAAGCAAGTGGACAACCATGGAAAAAGGTATCCAATATCTGAGGGAATTAGCTGTGCTAGAGACAATTCATCATGATCCGGACAACCCACAATTACCCAAAGATCCAGACGAAGTCCAATGCACACGACCCATGTGGCGGAAGTTTGTACGGAGCGCACCATCGTCCTATGCCAACTCACTGGCAATAATGACCTGGAAAGACGAAGAGGCACCGACAGGGGATGAAGTGGCTCGCCAACTCCGTCAATACGAAGAAAATCTCTCCTCCTCCCTACAAGCCTGCATTTCGGCTGTGGAGAAGCTGTCCGAGGATTTCCAGCAATTCAAAGAGGAGATGTCCTGTTGCCCACCTGTAAGGACCAATGTCTCAGCTATTAGGAGTGAGCGCTCCTCTGCCCAAGAGAGAGAATATAGAAGGTACACACCGCGAGGTGCCCTGTGGTTTTACTTATGTGATCATGGAGAGGACATGAGGAAATGGGATGGAAAACCTACCTCGGTCCTAAATGCACGGGTACGTGAGCTGCGAGGAAAAAACACCACAAAAGGGGATTCTACCAGGAAAAATGCCGCTCCGGTTTCCAAACAGAGTAGAAGGGCTGATCTTATTTCTGATCCTCTTGAAGGGACTTCTGAGCCAATTTTACGAGAAGTGAATACTGGATACTCTGACTGGAATTAGAGGGGCCCTGCCTCCAGCCAGGTGGAGGAAAGGGATAACCGGGTCTATTGGACTGTGTGGATTCGATGGCCTGGCACGTTAGACCCACAGGAGTATAAGGCTCTAGTAGACACCGGCGCACAGTGTACTTTAATGCCATCAAGTTATGAAGGGGCAGAACCCATTTCTATTTCTGGTGTGACAGGGGGATCCCAAGACTTAACTGTATTGGAAGCTGAAGTAAGTCTAACTGGGAATGAATGGCAGAAACACCCCATTGTGACTGGTCCAGAGGCTCCGTGCATCCTTGGCATAGACTATCTCAGGAGAGGGTATTTTAAGGACCCAAAGGGGTATCGATGGGCTTTTGGTATAGCTGCCTTGGAGACGGAGGGCACGGAACAGCTGTCTACCCTGCCTGGTCTCTCTCAAGACCCTTCGATTGTGGGGTTGCTGAGGGTTGAAGAACAACAAGTACCAATTGCTACCACGACGGTGCACCGGCGGCAATATCGCACCAACCGAGACTCTCTGATTCCCATCCACAAGTTGATTCGCCAGCTGGAGAGCCAAGGAGTGATCAGCAAAACTCGCTCACCTTTTAATAGTCCCATATGGCCCGTGCGAAAGTCTAATGGGGAGTGGAGACTAACAGTTGACTATCGCGGCCTGAATGAAGTTACGCCACCGCTGAGTGCTGCTGTTCCAGATATGCTAGAACTTCAATACGAACTAGAGTCAAAGGCAGCCAAGTGGTATGCTACAATTGACATTGCTAATGCGTTTTTCTCAATCCCTCTGGCAGCAGAGTGTCGTCCACAATTTGCCTTTACTTGGAGGGGTGTCCAGTACACTTGGAACCGATTGCCCCAGGGGTGGAAACACAGCCTCACTATTTGCCATGGACTAATCCAGACTGCACTGGAAAAAGGTGAAGCTCCGGAACACCTGCAATACATTGATGACATCATCGTATGGGGCAACACGGCAGAAGAAGTCTTTGAGAAAGGGAAGAAAATAATCCAAATCCTTCTGAAAGCCGGTTTTGCCATAAAAGAAAGTAAGGTCAAGGGACCTGCACGGGAGATCCAGTTTTTAGGAATAAAATGGCAAGATGGGCGTCGTCAGATCCCAATGGATGTGATTAACAAAATAGCAGCTATGTCTCCACCAACTAATAAAAAGGAAACACAGGCCTTCTTAGGTGTCGTGGGCTTTTGGAGAATGCATATTCCAAATTACAGTCTGATTGTAAGCCCTCTCTATCAAGTGACCCAAAAGAAGAATGATTTTCAATGGGGCCCTGAGCAACAACAAGCCTTTGAACAAATTAAGAGGGAGATTGTTCACGCAGTAGCCCTTGGACCAGTCCGGACAGGACAAGATGTTAAAAATGTGCTCTATACTGCAGCTGGGGAGAATGGCCCTACCTGGAGCCTCTGGCAGAAAGCACCTGGGGAGACCCGAGGCCGACCCCTGGGGTTTTGGAGTCGAGGATATCGGGGATCCGAAGCTCACTATACTCCAACTGAAAAAGAGATATTGGCAGCATATGAAGGAGTTCAAGCTGCCTCAGAAGTTGTTGGTACTGAAACACAGCTCCTCTTAGCACCCCGACTGCCAGTGCTGGGCTGGATGTTCAAAGGGAGGGTCTCCTCTACACATCACGCGACTGATGCCACGTGGAGTAAGTGGATTGCACTGATCACACAACGGGCTCGCATAGGAAACCCCAGTCGCCCAGGAATTTTGGAAGTGATCACGGACTGGCCAGAAGGCAAAGATTTTGGAATGTCGCCAGAGGAGGAGGTGGCACGTGCTGAAGAGGCCCCACTGTATAATAAACTGCCAGAAAATGAGAGGCAATATGCCCTGTTCACTGACGGATCCTGTCGCATCGTGGGAAAGCATCGGAGGTGGAAAGTTGCCGTATGGAGTCCTACACGACAAGTTGCAGAAACTGCTGAAGGAGAAGGTGAATCGAGTCAGTTTGCAGAGGTGAAAGCCATCCAGCTAGCATTAGATATTGCTGAAAGAGAGAAGTGGCCAGTGCTCTATCTCTATACTGACTCATGGATGGTGGCAAATGCCCTGTGGGGGTGGCTACAGCAATGGAAGCAGAGCAACTGGCAGCGCAGAGGTAAACCCATCTGGGCTGCCGCACTGTGGCAAGATATTGCATCCCGGCTAGAGAATCTGGTTGTAAAAGTACGTCATGTAGATGCTCACATACCCAAGAGTCGGGCCACTGAAGAACATCAAAACAACCAACAGGTGGATCAGGCTGCCAAGATTGAAGTGGCTCAGGTGGACCTGGACTGGCAACATAAGGGTGAGCTATTTATGGCTCGGTGGGCCCATGATGCTTCAGGCCATCAGGGAAGAGATGCAACATATAGATGGGCTCGTGACCGAGGGGTGGACTTGACCATGGACACTATTGCACAGGTTATCCATGAATGTGAAACATGTGCTGCAATTAAGCAAGCCAAACGGTTAAAGCCCCTGTGGTATGGAGGGCGATGGCTGAAATATAAATATGGAGAAGCCTGGCAGATTGACTATATCACACTCCCACAAACTCGCCAAGGCAAGCGCTATGTGCTCACGATGGTGGAAGCAACCACCGGGTGGCTGGAAACATATTCTGTGCCCCATGCCACCGCCCGGAACACTATCCTGGGCCTAGAAAAGCAAGTCTTGTGGCGACATGGCACCCCAGAACGAATTGAGTCAGACAACGGGACTCATTTCCGAAACAACCTCATAGACACCTGGGCCAAAGAGCATGGCACTGAGTGGGTGTATCATATCCCCTATCATGCACCAGCCTCTGGGAAAATTGAGCGATACAATGGACTGTTAAAGACTACATTGAGAGCAATGGGGGGTGGAACTTTCAAACATTGGGATACACATTTAGCAAAAGCCACCTGGTTAGTCAACACCAGAGGATCTGCCAATCGGGGTGGCCCTGCCCAGTCAGAATTTTTACATACTGTAGAAGGGGATAAAGTCCCTGTAGTGCACATAAAAAATATGTTAGGGAAGACAGTCTGGGTTACTCCTGCCTCAGGCAAAGGTAAACCCATTCGTGGGATTGCTTTTGCTCAAGGGCCTGGGTGCACTTGGTGGGTGATGCGAAAAGATGGGGAAGTCCGATGTGTGCCTCAAGGGGATTTAATTTTAGGTGAGAACAGCCAGAATTAAACTGTATATTAGTTGCTATATAACCCTGCTACTGTATGTTATCCTTACTATAATTATGTGCTATATCCATAGTACTATAGTAAGAATCACTTAGATCAAGCAAGAAAAGAACTGTGATAAAACTGAGCAAAGCGCAGTAGTGATGGAACCAGAACTGACTCCAGCATGCAACAATCCAATGGTACACACCATCCTCCTGCTGCGCCAAATGTCACCTGCTTGTCACACTGCACTGAAGCCCAATTCTGCTCTACCGACTGAGAGGACTTTGCACCATCCCTCCTGCCCAGAAAAGACTGGTATGACAGATGGAGCCCAGAGTCGGAAACTAAATGAACTCAATGAACATTTTATGAACATGACCCATGAACTAAAGGAATGATATCTCTGTGTGTGTATACATATATATATATCATTGCTCATATGTCTTAAAGGAATGGAAAGGTGATGATTGATCAGGATGTAACTAAAGGTATGGGAACTGTGCATGACATCAATGGTATAGAATAAGGGGTGGATACTGTCCTGGTTTCAGCTGGGATAGAGTTAACTGTCTTCCTAGTAGCTGGTACAGTGCTATGTTTTGAGTTCAGTATGTGAAGAATGTTGATAACACTGATGTTTTCAGTTGTTGCTCAGTAGTGTTTAGACTAATGTCAAGGATTTTTCAGCTTCTCATGCCCAGCCAGTGAGAAAGCTGGAGGGGCACAAGAAGCTGGCACAGGACACAGCCAGGGCACCTGACCCAAACTGGCCAACGGTGTATTCCATACCATGGGACGTCCCATCCAGTTTAGGAACGGGGAAGTGGGAGGGGGCAGGGATTCACCGCTCGGGGACTGGCTGGGTGTCGGTCGGCGGGTGGTGAGCAATTGCACTGTGCATCATTTGTACATTCCAAGCCTTTCATTATTGCTGTTGTCATTTTATTAGTGTTATCATTATTAGTTTCTTCTTTTCTGTTCTATTAAACCGTTCTTATCTCAACCCACGGGTTTTGCTTCTTTTCCCGATTTTCTCCCCCATCCCACTGAGTGGGGGGGAGTGAGTGAGCGGCTGCGTGGTGTTTAGTTGCTGGCTGGGGTTAAACCACGACAGTCCCAATAGCAGAAGAGGTAAATGAGTCATGATATCACCAAGTGATTTGACCATACACCTCCATACATATCAGGGTGCTCTGTTGGATGGCTGCCCCATGGGAGGGAGCCGGGAGCTGAGGGTGGCCACAAAGTTGACAGGGCTGTGCTCCCCCTGACCAGCGCCCATCCAGCAGCACCCAGCGAGGGAGCAGGGATGGGATGGGGATGGTGACCAGGGCCAGCCCAGAGCCCTGCAACTGCCCAGCCCGGCCCCAGCGATGGGGCCGGTGCAAAGTGCCGCGGGGTGCGGTGGGTGATGGCCGGCAGGTACGAGGCTGGGCGCAGACTGCCGCGTAGCTCAGGAAGGACCGAGGCTGAGGATCTGGTCACAAAGGCGGTTCCCAAGAAAACGGGAGAGGCAAAGCCGCCACGGCGAGACTCCTGGCTCTTTCCCAGCGGCGTGATCCCGGGTCACCCAGCCGGGCTGCAGCAGGGCTGGCCTGAGCAGCGGCAGCCCGACCCCGAGGAGCGGGGAAGGGCGGCAGAGCCGGCGGCCGCGCTCGGGGCCTAGCAGCGTAGAAGCAGGGGACCCTCCTTCCCACGTGTTCTTTCAAGAGATTCGTCCATCGCCGTGCGTTATGTACTGTCCACATAGGAATGGTCTGGCTCTGTATGCACGAGTGCTCTTTGGGCTGCAGTCCTGTTTCCAGGTATCCTTACCTGAGAGTGAGAGAGTGATGTCATCCCAGCTCAGCGCTGCAAAGCCTGAAGAACTGCTGAGTAGCCGAGGAAGCAAAACTCTGGGTGCTTGAACAAGATGATCAGCAGGCCCTGTGGGCTTCATGTGCTTTGAGGGTTTGTCAGAAGCTGAGCAGGGATTTTCAGGGCTGAAAATTTTTATTTCGGTGCTGCTTTTAAGCACTGTATACTCATTAGGCAACTGTAGACGTTGCTTTGACAATGACACAGAACTAACTCTATTGTATTTTCTCCATCAGCGAATGACAGACGAGCGTACTGCCTAGTTCCACAGTATTGAACTGAAAGATGCAGATTGTTGTTTTAGGCTCTCAGCAATGAACCATGAAAACTAAAATGATTTGGAGAGCTATCCAAGGCATATAGCTTGGAAATGACAAACATCTGTCAAAATATATAAGCAAAATACAAACCTGTTGTAGGAGAATTGTGTCTGTGAGACATAACTCACTGTTTCTAACTGAACCCATGCACTGTATTAAGGCTGCATGTTTCTTATTTCTTACATTAAAAGGGGTTACATTTATTAACACAGATGAACTCTGTAACCACACTTGTTTTTACTAGCAAGTTAGGATATTATTAGGTCCTGCTAATATCTCAGGGCTGGCATAACCCTCTCCTCTGCTGTTTTAATGTTTGTTTTAAACTAAATATTGCTAACAGTGAGTTAATAAGCAATAAGCATCATTCTAGTTTGGGTGAGATAGGTGTTGTAGAAAGTGACTGTCCTCTGGTCTGCCCTTCTAGCTGTTTTGTAGCATCTTAGAGTTTATGTGGGACTGGCTTCCTTGGAAAGTAATAGCATAATAAAGAAGTATTACTGCCGTGCTGGCCAATGTCCACAAGCTTTTATTCCCCTGTTTTAACACAAATGAATATACTCACTTAAGGCAATATTGTTTGTGTAAGAGAAATCAGAGCGTTGAGTCTGTAATTCACTTACATATTACTCCTACACACATCCATTCACAAGGCTTTGAAGATACCTGGGGAATTCTGAGACTTTTGCTGTCTTCATAAGTCTTCTGTTCTCTGAAAAGCCCATTGCAGAGCGCAAAGACTACATTAACTCACTGGGAACATCCAGGCAGCCCAATTCTTGAGCAAGTTCATATTGTCATAGAGCGAGATGGTAATCTTAAATGTCCCTGGCTTCTGACCCACGCTGCCCCCCCCCCCCCGATATTTTTAAATGAAGTTAAAACACAATTTGTTTCTATAGATTCTAATCCTAAATTGTTCTGTGTCCTGAGATGTGGGCCAATCCCATTTGCCTTAAGAAGATAATATATGAAAAACGTAAATTGAAGCTCTGTTTCTGGCATATAGCACTATAGGAACAACATTTAGCCTGTTCGCTTAGTTTTTTTCCCCGCCTGTCACACTTCATTGTATTTAATCATCGCAATATTAGATCTTGTTTATCCATGGTCTCTTTCTGTTTGTCTTTGGGGTTTTTTTCTTCTTTTTTTTTTTTTTTTTAAGGTGGCATAAACTGTGAAACTTTCAATCGCGTGTTGCTATGGAGTCCAAATTATAAACCAAAGCAGAGAGTACCACTCTGTGCTTACCTTAGTTCTTGTACTGTGCTCTAAGCCTCTGCTACTGACAGGATCATGAGTGGACCTTTGGTGTGAATCAGTATGACAGTTCTTATAGATAGTATTTATAATTTTTATCTTGGTTTGTTTAATGAGGGGTAAAGAAACAGAATAGATGTTGTTTGTCATGGTCAACTTTCCTGTTAACAATCTTAACTACTGCTTTCTAAATTGTTTTCTAATGTCAAATGATCTTTGAATTGTAGTTAGAGATACAAAAAGTCACAGCCTTGCTACACATTTAAATCTTTTTGTACCTGGCTCAAAATAAAAGCCACTTCATTTTAGAATTATTTTTATTATCCCACAAAATAATTACAGAGTGCAAGCTCATCTGGTGGCTTTTTACATTAGACAGAAATACAATGCTTCAGTGTGCTGCAGTGCTGGCAAGTATATTGCACTTTTAAGAAGTGCAGAGGAGATGATAGTTTTTGTTCTCACCGGTGAGGAACTAGAAGTTTTAAGTATTGGACATTGTCTGCAGAAAATAGTGGCAATTACATGAAAAGTTTTTTAACAGCGTGATAGTCCCTCTGCAAAAATAGGCTGCTAAGTTGGGAAGTAGGTCTTCCAGATTCTTCTGCGAGAGCAGTTAAAAACTATCATCATAAAGTAGTTTTGGGGCTGGATCCTTCAGATGCCAAGTGCCTCCTAACCCAGAGAAGAAAGTACTCTGTGCCCCACAAAGCCTTTTGGTTGGGAAAGAGGTTGGGAAGGGAAGCAGAGAATAGCTGTTTATTCAGCAGCAGGCTTCAAGCCAAAGCAGAGTAAGTCTTGCAAGGAGGTGCTGGTTTTTTTCCCCAGTTGTTGTCATGCCATTTCCTTCTGCTTTCATGGCTCTACATAAAAGAGAAGGAGAAGCTGGTCCCCATGGCTATAATTACTGGCCCACTGCTGAGAGATGATTAGAGGGTAAGTCAAGCTGACTCTGCAAATGGACAAGGGGAATGTAGAAAATTGGTAGCCGTGTGCATTGGCCTTACCACAGTAGTTTATACTTCCTCACCTTTCCTTCAGCCTTTGGTTGTTTTTTAAGCATGTGTGGCTTCAGAATAGGAAACAACAGGGAAAAGTGTAAAAAGAAATGAGTAGACACATCATGGGATATTGCCCTAAACAGTGTTGTTTAATCTCTATTTTTATGCAGATCCATGAAAGAATACTTGTTAAATCAGTTTTCATTTTTTAAAATCACATACTTTATGTCAACACCATTGACGTACTAAGTGGAATAAACCTTTTGTTCTTTTCTAACTGAAACTTCTGTAATTTTTCAGAGTAAGTATGAAATGTTGTATGTTTCATTTGTTGTTCATTAGAATGTAATCTAACTTGCAAAGAATGGTAATAGGTACTTATTTTCCACAAATAATTTTGATTTTGATTTCATGTAATGCAAACATCCAATTGTCCTGGTTTCAGCTGGGATAGAATTAATTTTCTTTCTACTAGCTGGTATAGTGATATGTTTTGGATTCAGTAGGAGAAGAATGTTGATAACACACTGATGTTTTCAGTTGTTGCTCAGTAGTGTTTCATCTAAAGTCACAGATTTTTCAGCTTCTCATGCCCAGCCAGCAAGAAGGCTGGAGGGGCACAAGAATTTGGGAGGGGACACAGCCAGGGCAGCTGACCCAAACTGGCCAATGGGGTATTCCACACCATGTGACGTCATGCCCAGTATATAAACTGGGGGGCAGTTGGCCTGGGGGGAGATCGCTGCTCAGGAACTAAGTGGGCATCAGCCGGCAAGTGGTGAGCAATTGCATTGTGCATCACTTGTTTTGTATATTCCCATTCATTTATTATTATTGTTGTTATTGTTTTTGTTGTCATTTTTATTATTGTTATTATTATCATTATTATTTTCTTCCTTTCCATTCTATTAAACTGTTCTTGTGTCAACCCACAAGTTTTACTTTTTTTCCTGATTTTCTTCCCCATCCCACTGGGTGGGGAGGAAGTGAGTGAGTGGCTGCGTGGTACTTAGTTGCTGGCTGGGGTTAAACCACAACTCCAAAACATAACAGAACCACCTGACAAATAGAATTATCACCTAAATGCTTTAGATGATACAATCAAGAACTCTTGTTTGTGAGGCTCACAGACAGGAATAATTTCGCTACTAAGTGGATCTACAGTCTAAATAAGCAAAAGTGTAGACAGGACAGAAGGATAAGGAAAAGAGAAAACAAATTAAGTAAGCTAAGTGGTTTTCCCAAGGTCAAGTCAATGACAGAGCAGAAGGTGAACGCAGAATTCTGTCTCCAAGGTTAACACTTCCCTTCACTACCTCACTGTGCCTAACTGTGCCTTTCAGTTGTGTATGGTATCCAAATACATGATTTATTACCTAGAAAATAATCTTTTCTGAATAGAGCAGTTATTATTTTCACTCCTTTTACTTGTACTTTCTTTCACAGAAGTCACTCTCTAAACACAGTGTATAATATGAAAAATTTCCTCACTGCATAACTTGTAAGAATATTGTCTTTTGGATTCTGAAATAAGTGTTACCTGTGTCAGCCAACTACTGACTGGAACTGTACAGTCAGTTTACATGGTCTTCTAGGGCGGTGCAGCATTAGGCTGTGGACATATATATTTTGGAGCTTTATTCAGCTGCCTACACATAGATATCTTACGCTACTTAACATTCTTTACAGCATCTGCAATATCCACATAGGTGCAGGCAATCCGGTATCTACTCATAAAGTGGATGTCTAATCCTTTGCAGTCAATAGTGACCTCATAAATAGAAAAGAGTCTCAAGATCTATTCAACACACCAGAAGGTGAACACATGTTTGGTCAGCTGAGTATCTGTTCACTCTGTTTATTAAGGGCTGGATTCGGTTATCTAAATACAGGTGCCTGATGGCTTTTCAGAAACACCAGACTTCTGATTCTTTTACTCAGGACTAGCAGTTCTGACCACAGGCAATCCCTGCCCTTCTGGAGAAGCAGGTTAAGACCAGATGGGACATCCAAGGACATCTCAAATGGCACCAGAAACCTATGAAAAGGCAACTGAACTAAGCTTTAGATCTCCACTGACTATAGTATAGATATCTAGATCATACACAGAGCCTAACAATTAGACATCCCAGTCTTGCCTCTCTACAACTTGCTCTCTGTGTTCTGCCTGCTGTTCAAAATTATCTTTGTCTCTTACCATGACCACCTGTCCTTTAACTGCTGATCTTGCTCTCTGCTACTTACTAAGAGACAGGGATGATCTTATCCAGAATAAGCTACTATATATCACAATTTTGAATTTTGGGTAGAGCAGCATGACAAAGTATTTTCCATCCCTTGGAACACATGAGGGACAAAACATTTACAAAGTCTGCTGGGTACTCCTAGAAACAGTTCCCCTTTGCACAAGCATGCATTTCATTACAACTAGGAATTGTCTGTAATCCTCCCTTTTAAAGGGGATTTTTCCTAAGACAGTATGTCTTAAACCCCTTTTTTCAAGTTAATGCTGTAGAATAAACAAACTCCCAAACAAACAATATTTGTAGCAGGACAAATGAAGTGTTTCAAAATGCAAAAATGGCTGCTGGCAGATTAAATGGCATGAGTGAAACTGAAATGACACAGTACAGTGTGCTCTTCTGCAAGACGTGTGCAGCTGTGCCATTCTTTGCATAAGAGAGTTCAAGCTGAGAGGTGCTGTAGCTGTTGAGCTGGTAAGAATTTCTACCTTCTGCTACTCTTCTTCTTCTTCTCCTAGTTTTTTCCCCATCTCCTCTGTGTGCTGGAGAACCGTTCTGCTCCTTTGGCTGCCACTGTCATTCTCTCCATGCTCCTGACTCACTGGTAGCACAGATGTGCTTGTAAAGCCTCTGTGGTGAATTAACCTTAGCGGCATCTTTTACTGTCTGAAACTGATTTAGATCTTCACCCTGACTCATCAACATATGATGCTCAGCCACCTTCTAATAGCTCTCGCAGCACTAGTTTCTGGTACTCACATTATATGCTCTGTGTTTGTTGCCTTTTATTCATTTTTGCTTCTTGATTGATAAAAACAATGTTCTACATGAGTTGCATTCTTTCTTTCTTTCTTTCCAGAAATGTGTCCAATTTTCTTCTCAGTAACTTCTTGTTACTGTCTCCTTTTATTTTTTAACAGAAAAATCTAGGAAAATGGTATAGAGCTGCAAGAGCAAAGTGTATATATGAAAACTATTTTTCCTTGATGTTTGAAATATGTTTTCACTGTTGCTTATTAAAGAGCCAGCCATGATCAAGAGAAACTGAACTCGGGTTTTTCTTAATTTCTTCCCAGATGCTAAACTTGATTGAACAAGTATGGTGACTCTAGATCAGACATAGCATTCCTCATAGCAAGGAGCTCTAGTCAGACCACATCATGCACTTTAACACCAGCACCTGTTTTCTATGGAATTTTTTTGTTATAATGCAAGATTTGTACTCCTAGTCCTTTTAACCACTGGGTGCCACCTAGTCTGAGTTTGTGCTGCAAAAAGGCTCTTTCATATAAACAGAAATACTCAGTAATGTGGTAAGTCTGTGACTCCAGCAAAACAAAAAAACAGAGCTTCCAACAGGTTATGAGAAAATGCTATCCAGACTCTAACCAACACTAAGATACTTAATCCCTTTGTGTATTACAAGTGCCTCAGAAGTGTATTTCTTCAAGTTTATCTTTCTCCTAGATCTCCTAGTGTATTATCCTCGAATCCACTACACAAATGTGATACAAGGCCTGCAGTTATAATGAAACCCTGGAAAACAGTAGAAGTGGTGTTGCCCGGAATGACTCCACAATGCCGAAACTTTTAGATAAGATAAGCGTGCACAACAAGCTTTGAAATGAGAGCTATTGAATCCCATGGTTTAAATTTCCTATTCATGGGACAGTCTTTGTACGAAAAACAACATATAAAACCAGCTTCAATCATCATTTCCCATCAATTCCCCTGTTTGTTCTCTCCTCCCTGCTGGATACTCCTTGTACTTAGAGAAATACTGAAGAGTTAGAGATTTGTGGTGACAGGCTAAACACTGACCTGAAACTTATTTACATTACACTTCATCCTCTAAAAAATGTGGGTTTAAGCACCTCAAAAATATCCATAAATTTGATTCAAATTTTCTGAATACATTCAGCTGAACAGTGCTTGGCGAAAAGGGGCTAAACTCATTTAGCAGGAGATGGAGCCCTCTGCCTTCTCTTTTCCTTCTCTCCACAAATTTATTGATGGGGATTAATCTGATAAGTGCTATTTAGAATTAGGCTATTAGTATTGTGATCTCAAATACTGTATGCAGTTGAAGATACACAAGGACTGTTTCATTCAATGTAGTGGAAGTATTCTGGGATAAGTTCTGCTTTGCTTCCTGACGCTATCCTACTCCATAGAAAGTGTTTAAATAGTCACTGAGACAAGAAGAACGGTGATTAGTCTCTATGTAAATAGCTAAATACCTCATCTGCATCTGATCTCTGCCTGAATTCCTTCCAGCTCCTCTGGTTAGGGTTAGCTGCTGGGACCTGCTGGGACCACTGGATCTCCTGCATAGTACTAGAAGGCCAGAACAGGATATCTCAGGGTTTTCAGTGTCCCTAACCAGGAATTTAGTTTCTGCAACATGGCTCCTGGGACACCAGATGGCTTCAGACAGAGTCCTGTGAGGTTTTCCTATATTCCTTTCTTCAGAAATTTTGAAATTAGCAATGTCCATTGCAATTCAGAAAGTAGGGGGGGGGGTAGTTATTTTTATAAGTCAGAACTACAGGAAAACCCTCATTATGGCAATTTTTTTTCCCAGCATAAATGCTACTAGGACACTATTTGAGGAAGAGTTATGTTGCATTGTTAACCTGCACAGTAGATATTCTGTGAACATTTACAACAGTGGGATTTGGATTATTGATGACATGGTAAATTGTACAGCAATATCTATCTGTTCGTTCATGCTGGGGAGCCAACGGTGATGTGAAGACTTAGAAAATTCCCCTCCAATTTCAAAAGAAACATTTCCTTCTAGCAGCAGAAATGATATGAAGACATGGGGAGAGACTTCTTGCAAAACATAACATTTCAGAGAAGCACTCATTATTTAAAACCCTGAGCCAACCTCCAAAAATACTGATTTTGAATAAATGAGATTTAACTAGATTAGCTTAGATTTAAGCAGAGAATAAATGCATATGCAGTCAGCCAGAGCAAAGCTTTCAGTTAGACATCTGTCATCAGAACTCCTCTGGATATAAGTTATTGTTTGATCCTTCTAAAGATATGTTGCCAAACACTCATTATTGCTAAAATGTCAGCAACATTTGTGCCAAGTGTGGGGGAAGTGAGGAATGTGGCCTTTAGACTATAGTACTTTGTCTTCCCCAAAACATCTGTAAATGAACCAAAATTAATATTTTATTACAAACTGGAAGGTGATGAGACTCTCCAACTTATCTTAGATTCAAAGGGAATTTATAGCTATTCATTACACATAATCTTGTGTAATCTGCTCTGAAAGAGAGAGAAAACATTCCATTAAATTAGAAATGCTATTAAATGACCAGAAAAACTTGCTTCATGTTTAGCCATAATTTGCTTGATCTTGACTTCCTCTTTCTCCAAAACAGTAATTAACTAGTGTTTGTGTGAAAGAGAAAGGGGAAAGGAAATTAACATTAGAATTAAAGGGAATAATCAGATTTCAGAAAACACTTAGCTGTCTAGACCTTGTTTAATTTGGTAGTTTAGATATGTAAATAACCTTAAAATTCTCACTTTTCAGGAAAGAAATGGTGCCAATATTCTGAATAAAATAAAATAAAATATTCCCCACTGGAAATCTCTACCGATCTCATGCTTCTCTGCATCTGGTCTGCTAGTGGTTAGTAAGAAATTAGAGTATGTAGTCTCACAGATACAAGCAATTAAACAGTATGCAGTACATGATGGCTTTTTTTCAGAGGGGTTAGCCAATACTTGCATGATGCAGGTAATAGTCTCTCTGCTGGCTTTAAGATTCACCGAATTGACTTAGTCACTAGTCTTGACTATATATTAGAAGAGGGACCTGAGTAAATAGTAGAAAAATACCACCATTTTATCTTCAGTTCTCCTATTAAACTTGCATTAAATATATTAAATACAGTTTAAAGCTGAGTATTTTGTAATTGTTTTTCTATTCTTTAATAGTGATACCATGAAGTACCATAAGCAAATGAAATCAATGTATGTGAAATACAGTTTATGCCACATCCTAAGAGGTATCTTATCACTAGTGAAGCAAACATTGATACTATAATTGCAGATATACTTATGATAGATTATGTATATGCATATACAAGTAAGTTCATAATAATATCGGTATCAAGCACATTAGACACATCTCAGAAGGGGGCCAGAGGGGAGGTCAAACCAATCTCAGAGGGGAGGCCCTAACCATCCCAGAAATGGGAGGACAGACCAAAATGATCCCAGGAGTGGGCCTGGAGGGGTCCAACAGAGTACCAGACAGAGTTTCGCTTCAAAGATGATCTGCGTCACGGAGTCTGGAGTCAGCCAGCTGTCCCTGGCGAGGGTCCAAGATCTCACAAAGAGTTTGGGCGGAGAGTTTGGGAAAGTACATGCAGCACAGGAAGTTCTCAGAGAAAGAGGCTCCATTTTGTATAAAAATTAAGTCATTTTTATATCGTAGAGACGTAAGAGGGTGTAGGACACCACCTCTTTGAGCAGCCAATAGGTGCTGTTAATTTCTGTTTTTCACTTGGGGCAGCTAGTAGATGACGATGTTTTCTGTTCTTTCAGAACAATTTTTACTTTTCCAGACTGTTTTCCGGTTCCTGCCATTAGAACAGCCCATGGCAGTTACAGATTCTTACTTTCTCAGGATGTTTTTTCCTTTTTCCAGACTATTTTTCACCATTTGGGACAATAAGTTGCAATTACAGTTCATTGTTTTCTCACTTATCAATGGTATCTCAGGATGTCTTCAGTTTCTAGGTACCCAGCTGGACTTCAAAGATGCCAGCTGCACTTCTCAAGGATGTTTCTGGTTCGTGGGTTGTGTTCCCAGGCTCACAGCACCGAGGCTGGCAGAAATTTTCTCTGGCAGTACTACAGCAGACATCATCTGCTCGGTAATTTTCCCCTTCTAACCAGGTCACGTTTCTGGCTGCTCACATCACCACCTCATTCAGAGTGGGAAGAGGAAGCAAAGCTCATTCTGTTGGAGCTTCTCTATTTGACAGATATGTCTTGTGAGCAATATCCAAGTTTCAGACTGCGATTTGGGAAGCACAGAGGTGTTGCACACTTAAGTTTGTATTTTGTAACACCTTGTTCACTACAGTCAAACTCATCTTAAATCCTCCTTTTAGGCTTCAACCTGACTAGCTGAATATATATTATTGAAAGTATGCATAGTCTATGTTGAGATTTAAAAGATGTTAGCACATTCTCCAATGTACTGTCACTAAAACTTAAAGCAAAGCTCATATGTTGTAATATAGGTATTATGCCTCCTATGCTTCTGTTATTACATGCACAGCTAACAACATCAACATCGGTTAGGAAATATTTGTATGTCTAGTCTCTTCTGCTCTTTGTTCAGCTGGCCACTGAAGGAAGTTTAACACTCCTCTGGGAGCTTCCTTCCAGCTCCGTTCCCCGTGCAGAACCTAGGAAGGTCTGTCCATTTTGGGGTCGGGTTTCTAATATTTCAAAAATCTGCAGGAGACTGAAGGTAATAGAGTGGGATTTCCTGTTCCAGTTGTAGCAGATCCTGTGTTTGAAGCATAAGTTCCCCTGGACCATAACTCAGAAGAATATATTTATTCTGCTTTTAGATAAAAGGCTAACTAGCCAGCCTGAAAAAAAAAAAATCTATAATTTTAATACAATGCAGTGAATGGCAATAAGGGCAAGTACCACCTTTCAAGCCTGCAATGAGACTTTTACACCTTTAAATATTTTGAATTCCAGAGGAAACAGTAAATTTAATCTGAATTGAATTTACTTTGCACAGACAGCACTTCTTGTTCTCTGCTACCTGCTGTTTCATTGTATGTCCACTGGAAAGCTTTCAGTATTCATTTTCATTTCAGTACATGGGTGTCATTTTTTGTTAAGTATGAAATAGATTGTTCCAAGTTTTTGTGAAATGGTAATTTGTCCTACCAACTGGTTTCCATATCTTTGCATAAAAAGTAATTGGTACGAGAAAAGCCAGTATTCCAGCTCACTACATATTTTGGGTTTGACACTTACTTTTCAAAACCCAGCAGTACTGATTGTGTTTCCCATATTGAAAAAAAAGTGGTTTTCACCTGTTACCAGTAATTCTAGCAGAGAAAAAGAAATGTAAACACAGCAAAATAAAGACAAATTACCACACAGACTCTATGCAGAAAGAATGTAAAGTGGTTGGGGCTCTGGCCAATGCCGGCCTCACAGCTGCTGTTCAGCCTACAAGACTGCAGCTGTAATGCCCTCTTCAGTGGGTTCTGATAACTCTCATTTATTGAGTCTCTCTGGGCTTATTAATCTTACATTTTTGTCTGAACCAGTAGCTCAGCTTTGCCAAGGGGGTCCTAACATAACCTCCAATCTCATGGAAGATGTGAGCTTGGGCCCAGATTTGGCTTAGGACAAAATTTCGCTTGGGTCTCCATCTTCTTTGGCAAGCACTGTGACTGTTTGTATGATTATACGATCTTGTTCACCAGTCATGTTTTCAGCAAACAGGAGTGAGCCAAAAGAATGCTGGTGTTTAAATTTTGTTGAGGAGGGATGGGGAGGAGGGGATTAGGCACTGAAGCTTACAGTCACATAAGCACCCCAGTTCATAAACCCAGGAGGGCTCTGGAAAACCAGACACAGCCACTCCAGCACATCTTCAGGATCAACTAGTTGCTTCCCTAATCGGTCTTATGGTTGAAGCCATGTATCCTGCTCCTACCTGCCAGGTGATCCAAACCCTGTATGTAGGCAGCCAGCATCCAGGCTTGGGAATGGGAATTCATCTGATTGGAGAATCAGAGCTTAATTTATCTCGTCTTAAAGAAGATATCAAAAATATGGCAGACGAATCACTCTACAAATGTTCACTTCTAGGTCACTGTCTCAGATGTAACCCTCTTCAATATAGATGTAAACAATGAGAATTAGGTATCATGAAACTCACCTTGAAGGTCCCTTTTCCATCCCCTGGACTCAGATCAAACCCAAGGATGTTAATGATTTTTTTTTTAAAGCTAGCCAAATAGAAAATCTATTATTCCAGTGAAATACAGTGAACAATTGGCAAAATGAGTGGAATTATTTGTCTGACTTTATTTTTTAAACTCACATTACAACTAATAGCAAGGAGCAGACGTGTAGGAGTCCAGGATATGACCATAGCATTCTGAACATGGCATATTCAACAATTCTTCTAAAGCCATCTGTGATTTGAGATGTAATTACACAGAGGAAAACTTATACAACTGCAGTAATACGGATTTCTTTGAAGATACGTTCCGCTATGTGCAGCCTTAATAACCTTTTCTGAAATATCACACAATGTTCTTTTTGTCCACGAAAGTCCCAAAACTCAGCATACTGCTTAGTCTTTTCAAAGACTCTGGGTAGCTCCAGCAAAAGCAAATGAGTATTGATCAAATATCCTGATTAGTTTTAAAGTTTAAAGCCTTGAGACCTATGTCACGGATATTTTTTCCCCCCCTTTTTTTTTAATTGCAGTTATAGAGCAATAATGTTGGATGGTTCCTCTTATATAACCTTGAAGTTTAATCATACCTTGTTTGTGATCTATTGTTAATTAAAGCAGCACTGAAAAGTTTCTATTCACCAGATCTTTGCTTGGATCACAACTGAAAATGAATACAGTCATTTTGTCCTGAACTGTTCACATCTCAGTGAACATCCACCTGGGCTTGTTTGGCAGTTTGAGGTTATGAGAAAGCTGGAGCTGCCAAGGTGGTACAGGCCAAAACACAGGCAGACCAATGTGAAGTTTTTACACAGTGTCTAGTTGCATTTTTCTGGACTTGAGCCAGTACTAATAACTGTCTACTTTCAGAAACACTAGATTCATGCACAGATTGTCGAACCCTATTTGTTTATTTCATAGGGATGATGGCTGAAAGAGAGCTTTCTCAGTTTCATCTCAGTTGCTTCAGAGTAGTTAATATTTTCATTTTTCAGCTGTTCTCTAGTCATAAATTTCAATTTCTTATTGTGAGTTTTGTTAATTTAAGCTTCAGTTTCAATCCAATATTCTTTTTTTTTGTTAAAAAAACCCCAAACCTGTTGCGTTTCTCATTGGGAATGCATGAGCAGCCCTGGGAAACCCAGGCCCAAGTCTTTCATTTGAATCAAGCAAAGCAGATAGCTGATCCCAGAATTCCTGCATTACAGGCAAGTAATGTGTCTGTAATACTGATGCAAGATAGTGGGAAGCAAATCTCATCATCCTAACTTTCGTTCTTAGTCTCACTCACACACACCCCTACAAAGACACACACATGCATGTGTTTTTCTTCTTGAGTGCAATTTCCATCCTGTCATGATTATTCTCTCCAGACCAGCTCTAGAAGGACCTTCTAGGTAGTGAAATGCTATTCATTGTTAATGCTACTTAGTTATAGTCAAATACCTTGATAAATCCTTGAAATAGAGACAGTTTCATAATTTCAGTCCTATTATATATAATTCATACTGGTAATGTAAGAGTGCAGAGTGAGTGAACATATATATTAAAATAAAATTATTTGTGTCCAACCTGTTTTAATTATTTGCTAAGCATTTTAAAAAAGAAAGGGTAGCAGATATTTGCTTTTCAGATAACAATGTGTTCTTATGACAGGGAAAAAAAAATAATTAAATATTACTTCTGTTCTTTGATTCCAGCAAAATAAAACAACTGTCCCCATTTATTTCTGGCACCATCAGAGCCACAACTAGTTTTATATAACTTTCTGTTTGTTTATGATTCCTGCCAAAAGCACAGAAATAGATTTAAGCCCCACTGCAGAACCCAATTAAAATACACTCACAAAAGGCCTCACTTGAGCCCAGTCAGCACTTGAGCCATGTATAGCTCCGTGGATGTCACTGCAATTCTTTTCAACTGGTAACCAAATGCTGTGCCTCTTCCCTAACACCTGGGAACGTGCTCGATGCTTGGACAGGCCACTCCCTACCTAAATAATGAATCAGGCTGGGCAAAACTTGGGAAGTCCCATGGTACCTATAGCAAGCCCTGTGTGAAACTTGAATCATGCCATCCCAAGAAAGTTTCTGGGATCTCATACAGCACTTGGAGGCTCACTGCCCTGACAGGCAAAGTAAAGTGTCCTTTTTATGTAAGAGGCTGTGAGAAACCACACACCAATAAGGAAAGGAAAAAGAAAAAAAAAAGAGCAGAAAGTGATGGAAGAAAGAGAGAGGGAAAAGAATGTAAAAGTCTTCACCCTAAAGAAAAGGCTGCAGGCCTTTGTGGGTGTAGAGCTGACTGAAGTGATGCTGCTAACGACCTCCATCTTTTAAAAGCTGTGCTGTTCTTCGTAAATAAACAGAGCTGCAGCCAAAGAATAGCAACTCTTTCTCTCATCAGTTTTAACTCCTGACTGAAATGGCCAGAAAATTGTCAAATTTTGACTGAGCAAAAGAAGGAAAGAGTAACAACATAATCTTTATACTTCCTGACCTTAATATCAACTCCACCTACTTTGTTAAGAATTCATCAGTTATGGTTACATACTACTGATGTTGTTACTCTTTCCTGCATACCTTTTAAATGATATAGAAAACATTCACAATTGCCTCATCTGAAATGCAACATGGAGGCGAGCACAGCAAAATCAAAGCAAGCTATTCTAAACATCCCTAGTGTTCTGGGAGGTATCATGTCAACTTTAACCAAGGAGATGTTTAATCTCTAGACTTCAGGGAATACTTGGGTCTTTGGCACCTCTTTTTACTTTCTCGGGTGGATTTCTACTATGGGGATGTATTAACCTGCTAGTTACCAGTCTATCTACTCAGAAGTCTTAAGAAGCAGATTCTGAAAGAAATTTCATTTTTCCAGGAGAAAAATGCTGGCTTTTACACACACTTTACCAGATAGTCAGCAGATGTAAATCTGTAAATGACTACAGTTAAAATTAATTTCCATCTGAAATTAAGTTGCATCAACTTATTCACAAATGGAGGGAAAGGGTAATCTCCTAGACTTAAAATTAGCTCAATAAGCCATGTCCATAATCATATGAAATACTTATAAGTGATTTATGTATAAATATCAAGAACAAATGACATCAGTAGCAGTTGCTTTGGTAGGTCAGCAGTAAAAAAATGTCAATTCATTTCAGACAGACTTTACCAAACCTTATATAAAAAAGAAGAAACAAGTCCTAGGAAACTGGTATATTGGAGGCCAAAGGTCTATGAGCCAAGGTAATTTAGCTTTGCCAAGATGATGCTAATAATTCTGAGCAGAGAAATATCAACAGCATGAGAAAAACATTGGCCAATGAAGAGGTTTAGAATACATGAAGTGTATTAGCTGGACACAGAAAGAAACAAATGCTGTAAAAATTAAAAACACCGTTACATATGCATCTGTTGGCCAGCTGTAGTGAGTAGATCTGGGCAATTATTTTGGTGGGCTGATCTGCAGGACCTCAGCGAGATGACAATGCTCATCCGACACCCATCGTATTGTTGTGGGACACCACTGTGGTCAAAAAATGACCTCAGTATAGGACAACCGGTGTGTGCAAACGAAATACGCAATGTATTTTTTATCAAGACCATTTTGAGCCAGACACTTCAGCCTTGAGCCTTAGCCGTGTTGATGCAGTCCACGTTAGAGAAGGGGGTAACTGTGTTTTCAGGGTTAGAACCCTCAGTGATGTATTTCCCAATTTCTCTTAATAGGCTTTATAGTTTCTCCTCTGATTTTATATTGGTGTTCATTCACTGTTTATAAAGCTTTGACAGGGTGGGAAGAAATAATCCCTTCTCCAAGAAAAAGGATGGAAGTTAGCGAAAAGGCTGAGAGCATACCAATGGCACAGTGGACAGCCCAATAATGAGGTAGCTTTAGTGTTATGACCACACCATGCGGACTGAGACACTGAAAGCCATTCAGCCCTCCCATCAGCAGAGCTTGGTGCACCATATACTGATCTAGGATAGCTGAATATCTACTAGCCTAGTCACAGCAGTAGCCCAAAGTCCTGATCACCCGTCAGAGTCTAGTGCACTCACCATTGACCTTGCTACACACGTGCTACAGAGTCTGCCCGCGCACCTTTGTCTTTGCGTACCCTGTGAAGACTAAAACTGGCTCAACCCCATCACACGAGGTTCGCTGCATTCATGTCACCTCAGATCAGGTATGTGGCCGTTCTTCTGCTCTACAGACAGAAACGGAGGATCACCAGCTGCGTGTTTTTGTGGGGGACAGTGTCGTCATGAGGCTGTGCAACCTCCCCCCTCCACGGTTCGGAGACTGGGACTGTACCAACTACCGCCTGTGTCAGCTGTGGTCTTTGTCTCTCAGCATGACTCGGTAAATCCGGCAGGGTGCCAGGATGACATGACCATATGGCCTCTGATCAAGGAGTAAGTTCCATTACAGCCATACACTATTTTTGCTGAGCAGCACAGACATCCCTTCAATATGTTATCTATCTGCCTCTGCTGCTAACCAGATGTTGGGAACAAACTGGGGTGATTATCCCAGTGTGCTGATCTATAGGACATCAGTGTGACTAAAACTGACACTCATGCGTCCGTAGTATAGATAGAAAACAACTGACCAAAAAACAGTATAAGAGGTCCAGACAACTTCTGTCAGAATCCTCCTCCGTAAAGTAATCCCAATTTAAAAAAAAAAAAGAATATATATATAGGGGTTTCAAAGAAGATCTCCCTGGAAAATGGGTATCTGTGTAAATTAGCACTGAACTCTATGCTGTGAAAAATTAAATCCTATAATCAATAGGACAGCAAAAAAAGTTCAAGAGGTAATCAAGCAACAGAGAAAACAAGATAGCAGAATATGAGTCAGTTTGTAAACACCGTTAGGATAGCAACTTTGAAACCCTTCAGTGTCTTGGAAAGTGCTAATGAAAGGAAGGAGACAGTTATAGATCAGGAAAGCTTTCATAATAAAAGATACTGAAAAATAGGAAAGGATTTGGGGGTTTGTTGGGGGAAGTTGGTTGTTTTTCTTAACTAGTCCATGCTGCTACTGTAAAAATAGAAACAATTAGCTCCACTGAAGAAAATCATGAAAGAAAGGAAAACAGTTGATTTAAAAAAAAAAAAAATGAAGACTTTGCTTTTTTTTAAAGTTTTTTCTCTTTCTCTGGCATTAGCTTTAAAGAGCACTTTTCTGTCTATATCTTACTTCAAGCGAGCTTTGTGCTTCAGAAGTCTAGCAGCTGAGTCAGTGGCAACTGGAAAAAAGGGTCTATACATTGCCTTTACAAATTGGTAAAATGTTACTTGAGCTGGCTCAGAACTTACAGATGGATATACTACTAAGCAAATTTTTTTTTTTGCATTATTGGTGTATTTGTGGAGGTTATTTGTTTTTTATTTCAGTGGGTGCTTGAGAGAGACTTCAGAGAGAGGTACAACTGCAAAGGTGGAGGGCAGAGTAAGCTTTGATTTAGAAATATTCAAAGGAAAAACATTGTAAAGTTGGCCTTTGTCTTGTATGATTTTACATTTTTTCTAATGTTAGAAGCAGCAAACAATTAGTTAAAGGAGAATGAAAATCATTATTTCATCATGAAAATGGCAAATGCAAACTGGGAAAACTAAAAAATGCAAACCTTGGAAATTGCATATGTGAAATCAAAACAGAAACAAAACTTCTATTTTTTATAACATAAAAATAATACAATTTAGTTTTTACTACAATCTTAAATAGTGTAAGAAATTTGTGTACAGTTTGGGGCTCAAAAATACAGGAAACAAACACTGTGCTAGTACAGTCATGTATACAGGTTTTGGTATGGAACGCTGGGCAAATGAAAATGAAATTATGAAGTGGTACATGAGAAAGAATAGAGATTAATTAGTCAATAATATCATTCTGGAGGCTCATTTCTTCCACCAGGTCTTTTAGTTTCTCTCCTTAATATGTATGTATGTCAGATTCCCTGAGATTTCCCTATTGTTTCTGCTTGTTTTGCTTAACTCTGTTGTTGCTCTTCTTCAGGGCCATCTGACCTCATTAAATACTGTTTTCTGTCTCATAAATCACTTGCAAGAAGGGGGTGAACCGTCTCTGATCTAGTTATTGTTGGCAATCTTTCAGAAAGCAAAGTCATCTATCCTTATTTTCAGAAATGGCATCGCTGCATTCAGCTACCTAAATCTCCCCTTCCCTCCCCCCAAAGAAAACAAACATTGACAAGAATAAGGAATAAGGGCTGAATTCCATTCAAAATTAAAATTGAATTCGAGTAGGAAATACCAATATTTTTTTTTTAAAGGAGCAGTTATTTACTAGCTACCTTATGCATAGAATGTTAGTTAGGTGCCTGCAAAAAGTAATAAAGTGGCTGGTCTTTAGTCACACAATTAAACCGATACTGATCTAAGATTACAGCTCTAGGTGTCTTACGGATCCTTGTGCAGACCTTGTGCTCACCTGTCTCACAGTCTTGATTCAACTCACATTTTTAGCTTAAGGAAGATAGGAAATCATAGCTTACATGACCCGAGCAGGATAACAGCTGCTATCACGGGTAAAGATTACTTGGCTTAGACCCTAACCAGACATAGTGCTGAAATCTGATCCAGCAAATGCTCTGGGGTAGTATTTGTTTGCCAAAACTTGAACAAAGGTAAGACAATACAAGCAGTGGTGTGAAGCGTTGGAGTGTTTATATGAGCACGGGATTGTCTAGACACTTTAAAGTAATGGTAAAATCAGCTCTAATTGCATCAAAGTAAAATTGACGGGGGTGGGTGGGAGGGGGTGGCAGAGCTTTGTGGCAAAACAGAGGTTAGGTTTAGCGAGACTGAGTTGCTGGGGCGCTCCTGTGTAACGTCTCAGCAAAAAGCCAAGAGTCAGTCTATTCGGCTGTTACTAAAAAAGACAGTTCTTGTGGGCTTGGATGAAAATTGTTAACTGCTTTTCCCTTGTAGTAAAACCATTCCATAGATGATTCCCAGGTTATTGGAGAGTCATCGTGCCCAGATGGCTTTTAAAACAGGTGTGACAATGTGTGCTGTAATTTGTGGGAATAAGGTCAGACAAGATTACAGACAAGTCTACTGTCTGCCTCCACCAGCACATAGGCTTGTGATGCCCCAGGGAGTAGAAACAAACCCTACTAGTGTAGACACAGCAGCCAAAGCATAAAAAATAAAGAAAAGGTTATTTTTTTCTGCCATAGGTTTTGCTTTTGCTTAAAGGGTAAAAGCTATACTGGCAAAAGGACATTCTACTGGTATAACTCCTAGGCCTCCTTCCAGCATAGCTCCATCAGCAAAATATATCACTCAACTAACAGACTGATGTGAGCCAGTAAATCTTCTAAGTCTAGACCAGTACTTAGCATTCGATTCCAAATCCAATCCGGGGAGATGTTATGTGTTCGTATTAAAACCCTAATAGACTGTGACTAAGTAATAATAATTATAAACATAATGTACCTAGCCAGCATAAAAACCAGGCTTATTGTTTTACATTCTGATATCATCTCAGTACAGCCAGGAAAAATGTCTGTGATATATCTTCTTTGTGAAAGCTACTTGTAAATTAGTTTTAAAAAATGAACTGGAAGATGAAGGCTACTGGAACAGCCCCAAAGTCAAAACCCAGAACCCTTCTTGACCTGTCACTCAAGAAACACACGATAAGACTGATGATGCATTGATTAACCACATGTGGAAAAGGTGCAGATAATGAAGTTAGTTGTTTCATCACACATCTCTGCAGAGCAGGGATTTCTGCCAGCAGCTGAGAGTTTTGCCCTTCAAGCATGTTTAACATAGAGTGAAAATCTTTCCATGGTGTTTGAGCTTTACAGATTTAAAATTACTGTGCTCCTCCATATGTGACCTTCCCTTCTCCACACCCAACAAAGGCAGCTGGTGAAAGGACTGGATCGCTCTTCCCTATCATAAATTCCACAGAAAAGGTCTAGGGAAAAGGGAAATTCCATGAGTTTCTTTCAATCAAAGCTTCTACAATTTTTTCTTTCCTTGTAGAATGACAGGGGATAAAGGATGGAGCCAAAAAGAAAACCAAAACAGCTCAACATTAAACAGGAGAAAAGGAACAAAGAATTTTAGCTTTTTTTCCAAATGATTTAAAAAACAAGGTCAGTTTTCTTTAACAAAGCAAAACAATTAAGAGAGTATCTCCTAAAAATGTGAAATTGTTAATGGAGTTCAAAACCAGATATTTAACAAGGTCATTTAAGTCCATCTTAGAGAAAAAGAGCAACAAACATACACTATAGAAACTGCCTGCACCAAAGGAAATTAAGTACAATTTTTAAACCAGGGAACATTTATTAAACAAAATATAATACTAAAAGAAGAAATTGGAGCCAGTGCTCTAAACAATTTGCAGAAGGATTTAGGCAAGGATTTGGAAGGAAAGTAACCTATTCTGACATGCTGGTTAGAGGACAACTGTTAAGAGATAAGACTGAGATAAGAGATAAGACTGAGATAAGAGATAAGACTGAGATAAGACTCAAAATATTTGCTCATCTTTTTCTTAAATGGTCTCCTTATCTTTCATAGAAGGAACTTCAATTGCCTCTGTAAATAATTTTAAAAACATATTTTTGACTCAGAACTAGCTCAGAATTAATTCTGTCAGGGTTACTAGGCTTAATCTGGCAAATATTGTGCACATTTTCTAAACTCAAGATTGCTCAGCTGGTAAATGCAATATGTCATACATATACAATAGTGATACACCAGAAAAGCCAAATTCACCCATTAAAAGCTGATTGTGAACACAGTTTTAACAGTGGTTTAGATGTCAAAACCAGACAAAGAGAAATTTGGGAGTCTACTTTAACATTTGTGTATGAAAAATACTGATACTGTGGAGATTTTCAGCTTTCCTGACAAAGGCATAATATGATCAATAGCTGGAAATTGAAGCTAGACAAACAGTGCTAGAATTTAGGATTCATGATCCTAGCTAGCCAGGTAGTTACACAGAGAAAAAGCCTTGGCAGACAGACTCTTTCACTTGGTACATTTTGATGAGATTCGATCTTTAACAGGTATAGTTGAACCTAACTCCCAGGAGGATGTCTATAATGCACATACACAGGAGACCTGCCTGGAAGACATGATTGTCCCTTCAGTCCTTACCCTGTATGGCTCCATCACAGCAGTAAATAAAAAGGGTCAAGGACCATTCTGTGGCCGTAATGGCAACTCATTTATGTCCATGCAGCTGCCTTCCCCTCCAAAACAAAGTAGGTGCACTGAGACTGTGCAGCAGGCATGGTCCCTGTCGCATGCAGACGCCTTACCACTGTTGGGCAGACTCCTAGTTGGCCAAAGCTATATACCAGTGATTGATAGTAACTGCCGCTATAACAGTGTAAGCACTCACATGCTTGTGCCCAAGACCCCACTTTGGACCTAAGCAATGTGCTAGTAAAGACATATTAACGAGTTTTCATGTTTCTCACAGTCTTCCTCTGAGAAACACAGATCTCTGCACTGTTCTGGGCATTTTTCCATCACTTCCTTCTCTGCTCTTGAGCAATATTGGCAAGTTAAATCTCAGGCTTCAGAGCATCAGATATTTCTTGCAATCATCATAAAGAATTTTTCCTCTCAATCTGATAATGTCCATTTTAAATTTGATTTGGGGGATTATTTTTGTTTGCTAGCTTGTTTTCTCCTCTAAAATATTTGAGACTGGTTAAAGGTTACAGTTTTAAACAGATGAAAATAACTATTAAATAAGAATAGTTATAAAACAAATGTGCCCAAAATATAATCTAGGAATCCCCAGGTCTTGACTCTATTAGTTGTTTATTTTATTATGCTGAAATAGCTCTGTTTCAAAATGTGAAATCTAATTCACAGAAAGGCCATAACATTAAATAGTACGCACACCTGAGAAACAACAGCAACAGCAATATTTACAACTGAGTAGAAACTACAGGGCAGCTATTAGATGACTTGACTTTTATCTTTCATCCTCCCACTCCATTGTTTTGTGAAGCATTTCTACACTTCGTCTTTTAAAAGAATGTAGAAACTATTTACAAACAAAAACATCCATCTAGTTTGGATTTGACCCCTAAATCATTAACTGGAGCAACTGCATTCCTTTCTTCTTTGCTTTTGTATGCATTTCTGCCTGTGCACATGTACGATATATAAAGGTAGGTAGCTGTAGGAAGATACATATGATCTTTCTCTCCTGTGACACATTTATGTCCTTTCCTAAAACACAGTATGTTGTAGTATATGACCTCATGTCAGACTGGCGTGGCAGTCCAAAGATGAAACCCCACCATTTCTTTTCAGAAATATTGAAGTATAGCAGAAGAAGGATCATTTTTTCCTTCACTCAGGCAACAATGAGAATTCATCTTTGTAAAAAGCATGGTTAAATTCCATGTCTCATCTAGTCCTAAACCTTCTGTCTGAAGCATTGCCTATGTAGTACAGGAGCAAAAATGAACAGTAATTTAATAGATAGATCAAAGTAAGTAGTAGCATTTGGAATATTTTCCCATTCTTCACCTTGTATCAAAGTAACTAAAAGTACAAATCACAAATGAGGTAGTTATTTAAATTCACTTCACTTTATAGAAAGTTCTAGGCAATGAGTGATGCAGACACAAGTCCACTAGACACTGGACTGAGACAACAGCAAAGTTTGCTAGAAAATCCACCAAAAAGAGATCAAACTGCAGCAGTGAGACCCTGTTGGAAGTTGAACTGAAACTGAACAAATGAAACCACTCTTCCTTACTAACATCCATCAGAATCTAACAGTCCTATTATAACTGTTCTTAATTTTAGAAAAAAATGTTCATTTGAAGGAGAATAAACAGCATGGATTTGCCAACAACTGAAATTGCAGTTTCCACCAGCAAAACCAAGCAAAGAACCAAGCCTGCTGAACTGCTTATATAGAGATAACAGATTTTGAATGCACCTCTTCAATAGTTCTAGGAAAAAGAGGGAGCAAATCCAACAAGTATCAGTGAAATAATCTGTATTCACAGCACTTTCCTAGTTACAAGCATTTGTCCTCTTTTCATTTGGCAACACCTCTATGCTTCCTTCTTTTCAATCTGCATTTGTTTCCCTGATTCTCTACGCAGTGAGTGGCAGACTAGCAAGAAACACATGCTTGCAGTGCATTTGCACGATGTAACAGAAACTCTTCACTTTGCCAATGCCAGGGATAGAAAATACTGTCAGCATAAAGTTCTTGTTTAGCTCAAATAAGCAAGGTGCTCAGTCCATCCCTTGCCAATCCCTGTCCTCGTTTGAATACATTCTGAACTGTGTATTGTAAAATACTGAATATATATATATATATACACAGTACTTCTGCTTTGTTTAGCAAAGCAAACAGCAAAGTCTGGATTTCTTCTTCCCCACGGGGAGAAGCTTGCTGAAAAAGTATATTTTTTAGAAAAACAGTTCTTAAATTTAAGTCATTCACAGACCACCATCTTTAGTACAGCACTCTTTCCATTGACATTTTCCAGTAAACATAACTTTCTTGATTGATATGTGATGGAAAGAAGGCCTCATAACATTCTAAGACTCAAGCACTTTCACATGTTGACAGGCAGGTAATAAGTATAACCCTGTGTCATGGTTTAACCAGGCAGGTAGGTGAACACCATGCAGCCGTTTGCTCACTCCCCTCCCCCTCAGTGGGATGGGGGAGAGAATCAGAAAAAAAAAGTAAAATTTGTGGGTTGAGATAAAGACAGTTTAATAGGACAGAAGAGGAATGGAAAATAATAATAATGATGATCATAATAATAATGATTATGATGATGATGATGAAAGAATTAGAATATACAAAACAAGTGATGCACAATGCAATTGCTCACCACTTGCTGACTGATGCCCAGCCTGTTCCCGAGCAGCGGCCCCAGACCAGCTTTCCCTCTAGTTTATATACTGGGCATGACATCCCATGGTATGGAATACCCCTTTGGCCAGTTTGGGTCAGCTGTCTCGGCTGTGTCCCCTCCCAACTTCTGGTGCCCCTCCAGCCTTCTCGCTGGCTGGGCATGAGAAACTGAAGAGTCCTTGAGCACTGCTCAGCAACAACTAAGGCATCAGTGTATTACCAACATTATTCTCATCCTAAATCCAAACCACAGGACTGTACCAGCTACTGGGAAGAAAATTAATTCTATCCCAGCCAAAACCAGGACACCCTGACAAGTAGCAGGAGTGATGGCTGTCAGCATGCAAGTTAAGAAGCAGGAAAGCTGAAGGCTTAAGGGGAGAGATGTTAGAAGAAAAGCAAAGCCAGGTTAGTCTTGTGACAGGTAGCAGTAAAAGCAGAAGAAAATGGGTCTCAGGAGAAACTGGAGTCAAACAAACTTTCCTGTGGAAGACTCACGATGGTGTGATATTTTTTATAATACACTCAGTACTGCTGTGGTGTAGGCATAGTTTAGTTGTGAAATTTTCACACCAAATTTTGTAATGTTACACATGCTAAGAATTAGGCACAAGAGCTAACCATGAGTAATGTTTGTTACGTGATGTAGACCTGACCGGCACTGTAGCACTAAGAACTATCCTGCACATTTTGAGGCAAAGGTATAGCTATGTGGGACTGAAGAGGAAGAGAAAATAACATTGCTTTCAGAGACTGCATGATGAAGTGAACTGGAGTGCACTGTGTTTTTGGGGTATGATTGGCTTCTTGCAACAGGATGAAGTGTAAAGAACCCTTTAAAGAAACTAAGCGGTAAAAATAGGGAAAATGGCAAAGGTAAGACACTTGCTGTAAATAACTTCAAAGGAATTAAAACTGCAAAAGCTGAGCTCATAATAGAGAGCAAACCCTTGTGTCTGACTTGGTAGATAATTGAGGGCATTACTCTGCATACCAGATGAAAAGAGATTTTAAAGCTTGAAGAGCCTGGAAAGAGAAGTTTGACTGAAGCAGACATCCACAGAAAGACTACACGCTGGCAAACAACCACAGAAAGATAGATACTGAACAGGAAAAACCATTTCTTTCTTCCAGCCATGGAGATAACTGGGGGAGAGTGGCTGGGGAGCCTTTCAGCTTCCCTTGTGTAGCCCCATTCTTCTGTTCTTTATTCTCTATTCTAATGGTGTTATTCTTTGTACTTTTCTCTAAATGCCCTGTACCTCTCAAGAACAAACAGGCCATGCATTTTTGCAGATGCCTTTAGTTTGAAACAGAGAACAAATAAAGCTCCAGAAGGGATAAACCCTGTACAGGTGCCAAAGCCACATTAGCATTTGCTCACTCACGCAGCTTGAGAGAGACAGCAGGGCTCCACCACGCACTTCATCTCCGAGCTGTGACAAAGAGGCAAACAGCTGCCTCCGCCTGCAAACTTCACGAGAGGGCTTTCTCTTCCCTGAAATAGATTGCTCTACTGGAAACTGCTGGTTCAAAAAGCAAACACGGAAAGCTGCTGGAATTAAGAAATGGGTGCTTTTGAAATGGTGTGTTTTTCACATAATTTTTACATGATACTTTTATTGCTTTTTCTAATGTTTTCCAGCAAAGCTTTGTTTTAAGCAAATGTTTTACATTGTTTATCACTTATAGTAATGACATGTTGCGTAACAATTTTGTTTCAAAAATGGTTAAAAGGTCATGAAAAGTTTTTCCACCGAGAATTAAAAGATTCTTTTGCATCACTGTCTAATTTTCTTCATTAGGGTAAGCACTAGCTGGCTTTCTGTATTTTCACTCAGATACCTTAACCACACAGGGCTTTTCCCATTCCCTAGCAAGGCCAGAAGACACAATTCTTTAACAAATGACCTGGGATTTATGGATTTCAGGAGGATTATTGCACCCTGAGCCAATTCCCAGTCCCTGGAAAAAACTCGGTGCTGTGGAAACTTTTGGTGTTTTGTGTCTCGCATATGTATTTCTTTCACTGCTTCCCCAAAGAGAAATGCTTGTAATGAAAATAGTGCCCCTGGGTTCAGTCATCCAGTGATTCAGTACCGCTACACTTACATCAAAGAATCAAGGAAAAATGTACGCAAGTTTGGTATTCAGCAGCTCCTCTTCTTTCCTGATTTTCATAGAGAGGAAACAGAAATTTTGTACTGCCTGGAGCTGCAGCATGCTTTAATAGGTCTCTGTTCTGGATTCCTGCTCCAGGAAAAATGGAGGTGGCCTATGTTCTGCAAAGTATATTTATGGCCATCAAGCAGATGCAAAGAATATTTCTCATTCATCAAAAGTCCGAATTATGTCTATTAGCCTATATTCTGCTGTCTCTGCAAATGGATGGCTACAAGTTATCACTATTTAATGGCAGAAGAAAAAAAGAGCTGCTTTTCATTAAAACTCTAAAAGAAATTGTTACTTCTTTTGACCACACCGATTTCTTAGCTAACCTAGGGCCATCTAGGACACTGTGGAAAATATTCTACCCCTTTGAGGAAGAAATATGGTTTTTCCAATCCCTTTTTATTGGCACACACCACAGTGTTAGCTCTGCTCTCTGGAACATTCAGGTTTAGAAAGTTATGATTCACTTAGCCCCAGTAGTTTTCTGTGTACTGTGGTGTGTTACAACATTCTGCAACGAGGACTTTCCAGCAGGGCTGCAGCCTTTCTGCTATCTCTCCCTCAAGAGTCTAGATGACCTGTAGGCCTTGCATTAGAGGTCAGATAGCTCCTACATACCTTTTCCTCTCTCTTATTTCAACACGACTTCTCTCAATTTATGTAGTAAGCAGAAGTAATCTATAATTGTAAGTATCTATAACTTTCACTAACCAATGAAACTATGTAGTTTGAATATTGCCAATGCATTTATCACCTTCCATATAACCAATCCCCATAAGGTTACTCTTCCATAAACGTCTGAAATGAAGATGAATAACACGGTCATTTGTTTCCAAGTAAATTTTACTTTTTGTAGGGTTAGAATCACAACACTGACCCCCAACAATCCCCTCTCATTACAGTGGTAGTAAGATAAATCCTAGCTGAGTTTCGAGAGATAGAGAAAATATGTGCTCACTGGAAGTAACAACAGGAAGGCTGACTTGATCCCTCATAAGGTCAACATCCACTTCAAGCCAAGACAATTTTGCTTAAAATATCAGAAGCCAAAATATTGCTGAGATGAGATTTATGTGTAATAACTGAGCCTTGAGCTGTCATCCCAAAACAAATGCATCACTTTCCCCGCATCAAAGAGCAAAAACTTTTCCCAAATGTTAAAACTACAAGGGTGTAGGCAGAGAAATTGCCGGATAAAATTGGCTCTTTACCTGTTTCTGTTTAGCATATCAATCTGTGGTATAACTTCAAAGGCTGCATTTAAATAAACGTCTATATATCATTTGTTAACCAGCAGGGGTGGATGGAGTAAAACCCAGGACCTGGAGTTATACAACCTGTGCCTGAAGTGATCCTAATGTGAGGGGTAGACACTGAAAAGGAAAGTCACTCCTACACCACCAGATTAGTCAACTCTCTTTTGTTTATCACAAATAGCATGTTTCTGGTTGTTATTCAACTTTTATGAGCCTGGAGGAAGAAGTAAATTGCCTAAAAGGGATTCAGATTGATATCCTTGCCAGTTTTCATTTTGTTTGTAAATCCCACAGCCATCTTTCCACTATCAGCCTACTGTCTGGGGAACACAAAGGGTCTTAGCTTATTGATGTTGCTTTACAAATGTTTCCTGCTATTTTTTTTCTAACTGTTTTGTATGTGGGCTACAATGTTGAAATGATGAGGATAAACGTCCTAAGTCAAGTCCTTTTAATGAAAGTACATCTGTTCCAAGTATTACACTAGGATGAATGAGGACCTTTATTTTTACACTTGGAAAATCACAATACTGCAGTTTAAATTATTTCTTTCAAGTCAGTATATTAAAAGCCTCTGTCTAGTGAGTCTTCTTTTTATTTGTTATTAGTTTATTCTACCAAGCAAATTTATTTTTGTTTAAATACCAGCTGAACAGTTCCTGCCAATTGTCTAATCAGATTCTAAGAATTATGGAAATTAAACTGATTGACAAACCTGGACTTAAACTTTTTATGTAAAATCATAATTGAATGCAAAAACCCCTAAATCCTGAGTTGAGACAAGCAGAATAGTTCTATGGAAAGCAATGGAAACACAGTGACCTATGACACTTGGGGGAATCCTGCTTTAGGACTTTGTTGTAATCCTTTCTGAAAAGATATTTTTCTGTTTGTCTCCTCTTTATTCTGGACTATTCAGAGATTTTCAGCTTCCCATTTCCTGAGTTGTTCTTCATTCTCTCTTCCATCTCGTGAAAAGAGAGATATCTTTTCTGTTATTTCCCTTCTCAAAAGAAACAGGCATCTAACAGTTTTCTGATTCAACCCCAAAAAACCACACCCAGCTGGTAGCCTCATTTCTCCTCTGTTTGGTCTCTTTTTCTTTCTTCTCTTTTTTTTTTTTTCCTATTACTAAAATGACCTAACTGCTTGGCTTTTCTCTCACTTCCAGTTAAAGAATATATTTCTCTTTTCTCCTCCCACTTTCATCCAGAGAAAAGTTAGCAGCTCACCAGCACCGCTCAGCCATTGTACTTTGGCGTATTTCCAGTTGCCACAGATTATCATGTAATTTTTCTGTCTGTGTTGCCTGTTTGATCTTTTGTGATCAGTATCAACACTGCTGGAATTTCTTGCTTATTTTTAGAAATGAACAGACTGTATCTCAAAGCTGAATATCTAAAACAGGCCATTCATCTAGAATCCCTTTATTCTGCAATTCTTCATACCCATTTCATTTTAACAACTATGGAAGACAGGAGTCACCTTCCAAAATGTACCTATCTCTTACATGACTGTAAAGGAAGCCTGTGTTTTCTGTCATTCCCTTCCAAATTAAGCTGAAATTACTTCCATCAGCAAAAGAGCATTTCTGACTGACTGGACCTGAGTCATCCTGTTGATCGCCACAGGACAGACCACATGGAAGTGATACTTACATCAGCAGTAGCAAGGAAATAGCATCTATTCCTTTACACCATCATATCTGTGAAAGCGGCTGTTACCATAGGTGATGGCAGCACTTTCAGGAACTGGCCAGGCCCAGCAAGAACAGGGCTTGTTGTACTGCTCTAAGTCTTCGTCTGTGCAAAGGCAGACATCCTACCATGTCCAACAGTGAAAAGTTTCAACAACTTGATAAGCACAATGCTGAGACCTCCTTTGCTCAAGGACCACCTGAAGAACAAAAAGGTTCTTGAATTGTCGCTTACATTCCTTCCAAACAGAGACTTACAGTACTCAGGAAGAAGGGCTGTTTGTGAGGTTGCTATGTTTCCCTTAATATTTAATACCTTGTCTCATGCAAACCTACTAGAAATATTCCTTCGATTTAAATTGTCTTGGCTGTGAACACTGTGATGTGGTTTGAAATCTGGCTAAATGATTGTAAACATAGAGTAATGATAAACAGCAGCATACTGAATCAGAGAGAGGTGTCTAATAATGATACATCTGTTCCTGTTTATCTTCGTTTATGATCCCCAAAAGGAAGCAAACAGCACGCAGATGATAGTAATTTACCCTAACTGGCATATGCAGAGGAACGATACAAAGGTGTACAAACAGAGCAGAAACACAGGCAGAAGATAATTACATGGGATCCAATTTGGAAAGATGTAATTCTGGGATGAGAAGAAGGAGGCTATAATCCAAAATATATATATCCTCAATGGGAGGAAGAAATGTAGGGGATGGTAAAGCTAGGAAAAATCAAAGTGACCTCCAGGAAGGACTGCTGAAAGATACAGTGTATTTTTTTAATTAGTTGCACAAAGAGATGGGCAATGAAGATAGAAGAGCCCTTTCTGTCAGTCTCAACTAGACCAATGTTTGTTATGTTGGAGTTTTGAGGAGAGAAAGGCTAGTAAAGTATTCAAAAGGCATATAAAGTTCAGGAGGGACTTGGAAGAACTTTGAAGGCAAGAGATAATTTTGAAAGTCTCCTCCTTTCCTACTTGATGGATGCTGGTCATTGAAGACATTTACCTTCTCGGCCTTCTGAAGTACAAAAGGAATCGTGCTTTTTTACAGCTTGTTCCTATAGCATGAAGGAGAATAAAGCCATAAATGATATATTACCTTCAGGGTTTTTTTGGAAGGTGGAGCCTTTAAAGGCTTTGCAAAGTCAGATTTGTCTCTCAACTACAACACTGTGGTGTCAAAAAATCTCTCCTGAAGTCCACTTTTATTTAGTGCTACTTTTCTGCAGTAAAAAAAGAACCAGCACAGTACAGGCTTCACATTTCTCATAAAATATTTTGTAATACAACTTTTTCTGATGAGCACTGAATTTTGCTGGCAATTTACCTATGTTACTGACATATAGTTGTTTTTATTGGCTCAATGTATTTTTTCATAAATAGCAACCACATACAGGATTTTAATATCAAGTCCAAATGACTGTTATGCACTTTTGTGCTCTTTGTTGCCTCTACAAATCTGTATTTTATAAATTGGGGTGTTTTTTTTCTTCCTTAACTCTCTGTAATCTTTCCAGAGCTCTAAGTTTCCATATGTTGGTAACCATAAAAGTAATTTTCCTATAGGTCCTTTCTAAAATTTGTTTAAGATGGAAAAAAATTAAATGTGACAAACTTAAACCTTTAAAGAATTCAATTCCTTCTCTTTCAAAAACACTTGCATTTGAAAACAAAATAGTATCTTTTGGGAAAAATCCAGAGGTGCCAAAAATAGTAGGAGAAAGTACCCATAGCAGTTGGCAGAAAATTTTGATTGAATAATTGAAGTCCATAGCGACAAGATAAATGAGTGGTAGGATTTTCTAAATTGCTATTAGGAAAAAACCCAAAAAAGCCTAAGGCTATGAAAGCAACATAATCCTTGTCACCTCTAAACTTGGCGCCTTAGTTCTCCAGGGCCAAATTTCCTGCTCATAGGAACTGGCTCAGATCCACTGAGAATTTGAATTGTCAAAGCCTGACCCTGCATTTCATAGGCCCAAAGGGGTCCTTTCCCTTCATAGGAGCAAATGAACTCTCTGATTTAAACATACATACCTAAGCATACTTTGCACAGTTTCAATTGTGGTCAGAGTCCAGGGTCTGCTGCACTCCCTCTCCGCTGACGTGTCCAAAGCAAGATGCAGTCGGGAACAAAGTACTGCTAGAAGGTGGCTGGCTCTCAGCTGCAATTGCTTGTGAGCCCACCTCCTTTTTTCCAGTGCCAAGGAAAACACGGAAAATTCAACAATATGTGGGTATGTGCAATAGCCTTGCCTCCAAAACCACTGCAAGTGCTTTTCTTCCACTGCCTTTCAAGGTAGAGGCAATAGTCAGCCACCTGTGGTTTAAATGAGTTTGTTTTCTGCTGCGCTGGAACAGAACAAAGACAAGCTCTCACCGCTGCTTTAGCTGAGGGGCTCTAACAGACGAGCCCCAGGTGTAGGCATTGCAATTTCTGCATAGCTTTGTCCACACTGCATGGAGATTTCGAGCTCCTCACCCATTCAGAGGGAGGGAGAAGTAACATGAGAACAAGGGCCATTTACTGATCATGAGATAAGGGTTCGAGATATGACTTAGACATAAGCATGATCAGCAGCATCTGCCTGTGTGTGTATGTATAGGTATGTAGGCAATATATATAGCCTTTTGTGAGTAATAAGCAAATTATACTTTTGTCTCTCATCATTCATTGGCCAAAACATTGTAATTCTACTTGGACAACAGTTAGAAATACATCTCTTCAAAACACCTTCCAATCTTCTGTTGTCGATTTAGACTTACTCAGATGTATGAATCTATAGAAAAAAACAATGGTTGCACTCACTCAAGACCTGGCAGCTACCTGATATTATCCTGCAATTTGTGGCATTGTTTGTTTGTTTGTTTCTGTTGCAGCACACTATGCTAACAGGCATGATCTTCAAATGATCCTCCAGCACATCCTTCTCTGCTCCTTCTGGCTCAGTTCAGAGCTGGAAATTTAGGCTCCTATAGCCTTAAGCTTGGTAGTGTTCTTATACTGACACATGGCTGATGGAGCTCCTGTGACAGTCACAGTGTATGTCCTGCTTGAGTAACTTAACATTTTAACCCCTTTCCTTATAGATTCAGCTTCTCTCTGGTGGTAGATTCTCTGTGACATCTGGCTATGATAGTTTGTCACCTAATATTTACACACTAAAGTTATTTCTATGTGAACAGCACTTCTTTAAACTATAACACTCAAAGAAACTTCCAGGGACAAAGTCACTGTTCCAAGTGTGGAATATAGTCTCAGGTGGAAAATAAGTCTAGGATAAAAAAGTAATCTGTTTCTTTTTCCACATACTTCATGTTTTTCTTACTTCACATCACTGCTGCCATAAAGAAAAAGAAGTCCTTGAAAAGCATACACTGGTTTATGTCATTAGGAAAATGATTTGAGTCATTTCAAAAATATGTTTCAAATGGCCAGTATCCTCCATCCAACGAAAGTTTTCACGTCCTGTTGCTGCTTTTGTTTTGGTTTTATTGCGGCCAGCTTGCTTTCTCTGGAAACGTTTACATGCTGTACATTTCCAGATACCTGATCTGAAACCTGATAACTGGTCAATACTAGTTTAGTGGTAACTACCACACTGAAATTTCAGATTTCAAAATCATCACAGTGTTAATCTAATTGTTCTTATTGTTATTTTTAATATAAAAAGGTTGACCAATTACGAAGAAGTCTTTGGGCTGTATCTTTTCACATTACCCTGATATTTTTAGGGCAAAAAGGTATGTATTTGACAAGACTGACAAAGTCATGCTTAAATAAAGCTTAAGCAAGTGCTCTTCCATAACTTCTCAGCAGATTTGTTACAAAATAGCTCTTCATTGTCAATGGGGGGTGAATCACATCCATGTAAACCTTCTGTCAATGCATTACTTGTAAAAGTACTAAATCTGAGCAAGGCACTTTCTACAAAGTAGAAGTGGCAACTACCCCAACTGCCCGGAAGGATATTTCCTCTTACACATATTCAGATGACAGCCAGCTTGGAAGCATTACTTCAGCTCAGTATTGAAAGCTAGACTTATAGTGGTAAATCACAAATAATAACAGTAATGGAGAAACATCATAAAGGAGGCTGCAGACAGACAGAGGAATTAAGATACCAGATTCTCCTGCTTTCTTTGCCCTTTTTCTAACCCTGCAGCATAATTTTATACAAGTGAATAGTTTTCTATAATTTGTGCTGTTTCTTTTATGCAAGACAAACTAATGATGGGTATCTGTAGTTGAAAAGTGTCATCAGAACAACTTCTGTACAAGCAACGACTTGTGACATGCAGACCCAGCATGTTCCATGAGACAGAGTAATGGAAGGATCAGGGCAGGGAGAGGAATCTTGTTTCACTGTGATAAGCTGTATGTGTAAAGAAGAAAATCCCATTCTTCAGGATTAATTATTATACTCCTAGAGATATATTTCACAAATTTCCTTCCTCTGCTTGTGAATAACATAGCTTGCTTATAAAGTACTCTGCCACCTATCTAGATGAATGGCAGTATATTATAAAAGACTATTATTGTTTCTCTAAGAAAAGATATGCCCTATGCTTGTAATTTCAGTTGGTACTGAATACTTCCTGGAGCATGTCATAGCCAGGTTATGCCTGAAAACCATTTTCTGAATCAGTGAAAAGTATCAGACTGGAAAACTTCATTTTACTTAACTGGCTAGCACTGACTTAATTCTTACTCACCAGGCGTCCAATTTGTCTTGACGCAACATCTATTTCCAGTAAAGAGACCATCAGAACTGCTGTTGCCAAGAAATGAGGACTGAATTGCACAGTATTGCGTGAATTATTCTTCAGTTTACTTCGCAAGGTTTAGTGCAGCATATCCTGCATTTTGGTTATATTAGCTGTATATAACTGTATGTTTTGAATTTATTTAAGACTCACTGGACCAGATTCACTATTCTACACCCATTGTTTGAGCTACCTCAGTAAAGCAAACCTGCCATAAAGCTACTCATTTAACTAACTAGTTAAGACATGTCTGAACATTTTATGCATATGGAATCATCAAAGCCAGTAAAAGCGCACAGGTAAATCTAGACCAGAATCTGCCTACAGTCAGGGCCAATTTCAAGGGCAAGGCAATCCTATTATGCATTACAAGTCAATATGAATGGCATATGAAAAGGCAAAAGGAGGGAGCTGCTTCTAACACAGTAAACTCTTTTGGTTAAGAATTTTTCTGTTAAATGATACCCACAGCGAAGCCACTGGAAAAAATCATATTTGTTTAAACAGGACCAGTACTTCCCTCCACATTGGCTTCTGTGTTTTCACACTGGCTAAGTTAATGGGTACCTGCTTTGGAATAACACAAGTGGATGCAACCACACTGCTAATAATTAAGCCATTTCTTTCTTTCACACAGAAGACAAGAAACAGTGAAGTGTATGAAGGTAGAATATTATGGAAGTGTGGATGTCTATTTTTCCCCACACCACCTTTCAAGTTGAATTACAACAGGCCAGTAGCACTATGCAGAGACTGGACTAGCTTTTGTCTAAATGTTTCTGTGATATTTGCTCATAGAAAATGACAAAGGGTTTGCATAGTGTAAAGAAAAAGACTGTTGGAGTCAAAGAGAATACCTACTTTGCTCACTGAAGAAAGCTTTTCCCTATAACAAAGTTTTATTGCTCTCTGTTACAGTACAAAATATTACAGATAATAGCAGTGGATGTCATTCAAAATGAAGCTTATTCTAACCCTCTGACTGAACCTCCAAGTTCGGTGGTGGTACTAATGAAGTCTGGATTTTATAAATGAAGCTTTAAGACCAAACTGCTCTTAGAAATTTCAAGGGAAGCCAGAACAGTCATCTCTGTGTGCCATCTTCTTCTTGTACTCCTTCGGATGGAAATTCAGTGCTTTGTCATCCTCGTAAAATTCACAGTGAAGAAAAAAGCACTTGTTTTGGTGATCATATCTCATTTGAAAGATTTGCTTGGAAAGTTTTTATTATTTGCAGACAGAATGAAGATTCCCTTACATGGAAGATTTTTTTACTTATTTTTGAGACTGGCAACTTTTTTTTTCTAGTGCCCAATTCGGTTTTAATTCTCGTCAACCCAACGTTCTCCTAGTTTGTCTACAAAAGTAGTTAGGTTTTTGGTAAGAAAACCTGAAACTACATCACACAAAGTATTTTGGGTAGATGTTTTGTTCAACACTTCTGATCAAGCAATGACTTTAACAAATGTTTTTCAGATTGTTATTGAACTATTCATAATGGTGTTCATGTTTTCCGCTCTTTGTATCTCAGCATGTGAGGCATTGTTCATATTGCCTGAAATGCTGTCCGCAGATGTGGCTTCAAAGCTGCACCCAGCTCTTACTTAGCTCAAGAGTTTTGTCATTCACAGGAAATGCATCCTAACATTTCAACCCTGAAAGCAATGGGGAACCAAATATGTATCCAAAATACAGCTCTTTGAAGTGGAAGAATGTATACAGTAATGTCTAACTACATCTGAGAGTAGGAACAAAGGTGTTAATTTAAAACAAAAGTGATTTTTTTGTCCTTCTTCTTCTCACCTTTACAGTACAGGTAACATATGAGATGTTGCTCTTTTGGAATTCTACTGATATAATATCTCTGACTGCCTAGTAGAGCTGCCAACAGCTAGCTCGGCCCCTTTGGGGATTTTCTGACATGCTTCGTACAAATGAACATGTGGCGACAGCATGAAAGAGAGAGTGTGAATTCCAGAGATGCTGTAAAACCACTGATGCACTTGGGTAGTTTGGAAGACCACCAGACAGACAGATGGGTCCCAAAGCTACAGGTTTTAATTTAATTAATTAGGGTTTTCCACCCCTGAAACTAGTTATCAAAATCTATTTTCTTTATAGGTAGTGAATTGATGACATTAACGAGATGGGATATTTCATCAATTTCACCAACAAAACCGAGAGGATAACCTGGCCTAGTATAATAACTAAACCAGAGAGATTTTGTCCAAAAGCAAAGCAAGGCATTTGTATTCACTGGATGTGCACTAAATGCTGAATTGGATTGGAAATTGATGTATTATTTTTACAACTAAGTAAATCCCCCTGTACATAAATTGTGTTCAGAAAAGTTATTTTTAATCCCATAGATGCTGGCAAATAGTGTTTGGAATTTCTGGTTCACTTCTGTAGAAAATTCCATAGAGTTCAATTCAAAGTGGCTGCCAATGTCTTTCCTATCCAACTAATTTCAAACTGGTTTTAATGTAGATTTTTTTTTATTATTATTTTTATAGTTACATGACACCCTATTATGTACCAGATGAAAGGAGATGGGACAGTGCTGAGGGAACACCAAATAAATATGAAGCTTTTAGCAGTGATTGTATGTGTTTAATAATCATCCCTAAACACAGCTGTAACCAACATATCTTCTTAATAAAACTGTGCCCACAGAAGTACTGTAAATACCACTTCTTTTCCATTTGCAGAGGATATTCTTATCCCAGTCTAACTGTACCAAAAAAATCTCATCCAAAACTGGACTGTTTAAATTCTTAGCAGTAGAGAAGACCACATCTAATGAAAAGACTTGCTTTATTCTCTTGTCTTCTTAACAAGTATGATGAACAGCGTCAGTTAATTCCAAGGACAACATTAAAAATTCAGACAATTTATATGTAAGAACATACATTGAACTAATGGCAACAACTCACACTGCTCAACACTAAGCCGATGTTTAATATCTTTCCAGGACTAGGATTTTAAAAGTCAAATGTGATTCTTTAATCAGATCAGCTCTTCAATTCAAAACCATTCATCATCTTGGTGATATTCTCCCTCTGACTACAGACTGCACACCTTATAAAGGCTAATCCCGTGTAGTGGTTGGCCCTTAAGAGTTCAAAGCTTTTGTATTTCTGTCTCTTAGTCCTAATGAAAAATGTATTTAATTGGCAGGTAATTTACATTAACCACTAATAATACTACTGTATTTATGTTTTCATTAAAGAGGAGCAAACTACTCTGGAACAAGACAGCAGTAACAGAATAATTTTGCTGTCAGAAGAATTTTGCTTTGGAAGTTGAATGCTAAGTAGATTGTTTTATGGGATTCTTTAAAACCATATCTGAGTAGCCAGACAGATGAAACCTATCAAGCTATCCAAGTAATAAATTAAACAATTATTTCTGATTATTGTAGTTATTACCTGGGTATGTTGACGTGATCTAAGGTATAATAACTTCAATTCTACTTGGTTTACTTCTGTTTGCTTTCAACGCCAGCAATTCTTTGAATCAAGAAGGAATTTTTATTTATGTTTTTATACTAGTATGAAGATGCTACACTTTTGCTACTCAGAATATTAACCAGCATATTCCAGATTTATCAATACTATAGAAAGGAAGCATTCACAATAACATGTTACTAAAAATGCAGAATATTCAGCAGAGCATAAAGAATTTAAGAATGAGTGTCCAGTAGGACTAAGATGAATTTTTGAAAGGAGAATTAAGCTCCTAAATGACTTCATGAGTTCTTAATGTTGTATCTGCTGCCCTCACTTACTTTCTTGGTCACATTAGAAGTAAATAGAAGGCATTGACTGCTGATTATGGAAGGTTTATGTTATAATTTTTATTGGTAAAGGGCTCAGTTCATAGCTGTCATAAAGATACAAACTTCAGCTCAACGGTGTGCTAACTGCATGGAAAACTGTAGAAGCGCTGTCAGGGTAAAAAAAGCATGACAACAGGTAGCTGTTAGTGAACTATCAATGTAAACATGTTATTAAAAGCCTTCATATCTATAAAATATATTAAAAAGACTAAATCTATAGAAAAGCAACATATTGCCAAGGTATGAGTTGTCTAATACACCTATGTGGTGATTTTGGAATTTACTTTTCTTTTTTATTTCATTTTTCTATTATTCTTGGTTTTTTCTTATACTTAACCTGTTCAGATTTGATGGAAAGCTGCAATACAGTACAAGGCTATGTTTCTATGCGTCCCTTTTCTTGCAATATTATTGATATTGTGATTTAATGATACTGTGTAAAATTTAGCTCCTCTACAGATTCATAAAATCATGCAGGTTGAAAGGACCTCAGGAAGATCTTCTAATACTGTAATTAATTGTTGCAAGTTTACACTGGAAGTTTCTCTTTTGATCCACTTAAATGACTGCGTTTCATCAAATTTAGCTGAGATGGAATGAGCCAGGAAGTATTTTGCTTTTGCAAAACCTCAGGCATTATGTTTTGGTTTTGCAAGTACAAAACCACCCCTTGTTTTGGTTTTGGGTTTGGACTGTCAGTCCAAAGGAAGCAATGAAAGAGAAGAGTGGTAATTATTGCAGCAGAATTATAAAATAAATTTGTCTTGCTAGAGGTTGCAGACTTATTTGAATATGAAAGTTAAATTATCATTTATTTTTAATGTTCCATACCAAGGGTTGGAGAGTCTGTTTGAGTACTCCAGTCTTTTAATTAGAAGACATTTTATGGTTTTTGTTATGAACAATAACTGACATCATAGAAATTTCAGAAATAATGGGTTTGACATTTGAGCCAAACTCTGCCCAGGTTCAAACTCAAAATACTTGATGGCTTAGAGAAGAATTGTAGAATTGTGAATCATAGAATACCAGGTTGGAAGGGACCTCAAGGATCATCTGGTCCAATCTTTTTTGGCAAAAGCACGGTCTAGACAAGATGGCCCAGCACCCTGTCCAACCAAATCTTAAAAGTGTCCAATGTTGGGGAATCCACCACTTCTCTGGGGAGATTATTCCAATGGCTGATTGTTCGCACTGTGAAAAATTTTCCTCTTGTGTCCAGTCAGAATCTCCCCAGGAGTAACATGTACCCATTACACCTCATCTTTTCCATGTGACTCCTTTTAAAAAGGGAGTCTCCATCTTCTTTGTAGCCACCCGTTAAATACTGGAACATGATGATAAGGTCTCCCCCAAGGCTTCTTTTCTCAAGGCTGAACAAACCCAGTTCTCTCAGCCTTTCCTCATATGGCAGGCTTCCCAGTCCTTTGCTCATCTTTGTGGCCCTTCTCTGGACCCTCTCCAGCCTGTCCAGAGCTTTTTTGTATAGCGGGGACCAAAACTGAACACAGTATTCCAGGTGTGGCCTGACAAGCACTGAGTAGAGGGGGATAATGACTTCTTTACCTCTGCTGGTGATGCCCTTGTTGATGCAACCCAGCATCCTGTTGGCTTTCTTCGCCACAGCAGCACACTGTTCACTCATATTGAGCTTGTTGTCCACCAGGACCCCCAGGTCCCTTTCCACAGAGCTGCTCCCCAGCTGGGTAGATCCCAGCCTGCGCTGCACTCCTGGATTATGTTTTCCCAGGTGCAAGACCTTACATTTGTCTTTGTTGAACTTCATAAGGTTCTTGTTAGCCCACTCTTCCTGCCTATCCAGGTCTTTCTGCAGGGTGGCTCTTTCTTCTGAAGTATCCACTTCCCCACTCAGTTTGGTATCATCGGCAAACTTCATTAGGCTACACTTGATCCCATAATCCAGATCACTTATGAAGATACGAAACAGCGTTGGGCCCAATCTCTATACCTGGGGCACCCCACTTGTGACAGGTTGCCACTTTGAAAAGGAGCCAGTCAGCCAGTACCCCAGCCACTGCACGGACCACTTGTCTAGACCGTAACACAAAGAAAAGTATGTGGTTTATGGTGCCTAACCCAATGAAATTATCTTTTGGTAATTTATTCTGATAAAGTAGAGTTTCAATAAATTCCTTTCTGAGGAACTAATGACAAGCACAGCTGTGATTCTGATCCTCAAATATGAACTTGAAAAAGGGTAACACATTTTTTTAAGGAACAATCTAATGGCAAAAATCAAAGGGCAAAAAACACTTCCACATTGTAACTGGTAATCATTCCGGAAAAATAATTTTTCAAGTGTCAAGTATATGAAAATGGCTGTTGCTAAAAGCTGTCACAGAAGAGCTTTTATGTATTTAAAGGCACGAATGGGTTCAAGGCATTTTTGAAAATGTGACCTGCAATATTTGGGAACAGACTCTTGAAAGGATCTCTTTTTTGTTCTGCTGGTCTTGGTAATCACTTTCAAAAAGAAAAAATGAATTCCACCTACAAACTTGAAGTTAATCAGCTGTCTCCCTGCTGGGCATCATAAATGAAAGCATTTTCATAATGAGAAAACAGATCAAAACATGTTTCACATCTGGCGAGTGCAAATACAAAGAAAACAGTCATTAGAGCTAACAATAATCTTCTGGAAAAAAAGAAATTTCTTGATGAGGGTAAGTAAGCTTGAAAGTTCACTATTTCAAAAGTTAAGTGGGCAAAAGAAGTGAGAAAAGAGTGGAGAGCTGCAACGTCTTCTTCCTCTGAGGGTGCCGGGACATACGGAGCTGGCTCCTGACCAGGGCTGAGCTGGCAGCTGGCACCGCACGGAATGCAATCAACCTCCTTTCTTCTAACCTGAAGCTGTTTAGCAGCCAAACCAACCTACTCACAAGGCAGAGGGAAGTTGTTCTGGTTTAGCAGCAAGAAAACACGTCCAACGCGCCCCATTCCCATTCTTCTGTCTCTCATTCACGTGTCTCCTCCCCACGTCCCTTTATCGCTGTCAACGTGCTCCCCGTGCAGGAGGGAATGGAAGGGCAGCTCTGCCACCTGAGCATCCCCTCCTTTCGGAGGAGCCTCCTGTACCCACACAAAGTTACTGACATGCCTCTTTGCAACGTCACAGTAACACACAGGGATCTTTGGTGAATTTTGAAGAACTCACACTGATGGATATTTTGGTTTCTCCCTGGCAAAGTTGACTGAACTCTAGGATTTTCTGGTTCCTCACCCAACAAATCCAGACTGAATGTTAGGTTTCTTTCTTAACTCATATTTCCATAAGTACTTATGCTAATTTACATCTGCCTGTGGGTTGAGCCTGGGTGCTTTCAGCTGCTGGCTGAAGATCCAAAGTGCATGCTTCCTTTCTTCACAGTCCTGGTCCCTACTCTGAAGTTAATTCAGAGCTGACCAAAAGGAAGTCACTGTCCTGCCAGTGCTATTTCAGGTTTCAGGGTGTTCGGGATTTAAACCCAGACCTGGATCCAAGTTTCATAAACAGCTGCCATCCTTTTAATTGGCTAAATCGTAATCTTGGATCCAAAAACCCACAACAATTTCACATTATTCCAAAGGGATTTTATTGAAACATTACAAAACTAGCTCTTGGTATATTTTGGCAAAGAGAATAAAGTGAAAATTCAACCAGTGAATAATTTGTTGTGGGGCAGAGAAAGCAGGATGCTGGCAGACAACTCCTTCAGAAATTTTGTCATGCAAAATAGGATTTCTATTGCAACAGGTGTGTGGGGGTGGAAAGTTAGGTCAGGCGAGTTTTTCTCCTTCTGTGTGCAATCACTGCTGACAGGCATATGTCTCCCAGAAGACTAAGGGAGCCAGATATTGCTCCACTATTGACCTGAGTCTCAGGACTGCTTCAAAATCAGCTATTGCCTCAACCACTTTTAGGTCATGGTTCACTTTTAGGCATTGTTCCAGTTTTTTGTCGACATAACTGCACTGAAAACACCAATAAAAGATGGGAATTACAAACTAGTGGTTTCCATGGAAACCACTGCATGGAGCATAATATGATGCCCTCAGCTTTTTTCCCCTTCTGTCTCAAGGTTTTATGCCCTTTCTTCATCATGGTTTATAAAGAATTTCCATGAAATTTTCCAATATTTTTATTTTAAGTTCATATATTCAATGACCTTATTACCAGTAAAGGTAATAGCTAACAACTGAATATTTTCTTCCAGTTAATGAGTTCTTATATGGTTTCCTGCTTCTCATTTTGCACATTATTTCAAAGTGTTAGGATGCAGTAACAGCTATATTTAGCTCAGTTTTACTACCTCTGTGCCTTCCTAATCTAACACTTGACCTGCCAGCAGACCAATTAGGAAAATCATAAAAATAAGATGAGGAACTAAAAGGAAAAAAAGTAGATTTCTATATAGTTATCAACTATATTGTAGGGCTCACACTGAACATCTTTATTTTTATTGTAATTCTACCTCGATCTACATTATTACTACATAAGCTAAATGCATCCCATAAATACGAGGAAAAAACCCATAGAAACAAGGCACAAATAAAACAGCTGATAAGTGATACCACCTAGGATTATTTTGCCTTCTAGAAGCCTGTGTCTCTTGGCTGTAAGGATTAGCTACAGACACTAGCTCATGCATATAATTTGAAATGTCTAAAGCTAGATGAAATTTAAATTCCATTTCCAAATACGACTGAGGCTCTAATATACCTCTTCTTCAAAGCACAAGTTAAATGATCCTGCATACTCAGTGGAGAGACACCTAGAGTTACTCAATGGGAAAAATAGTTCAAGTAAGGGTCAGAACCGTCCCCAGCTGCTGGGACTTCAAACAGTGAATTAGTCTTTTGAGGTGAGATGCCTGAACAGCATGAGGGGAAAGGGGGGAAGGAAACAGCTTCTTGTTGGTACACTGGCTCAGTGCACCTTTAGCAAATCTGTGGATGGTGCTAAATAAGGAGTAGCTGACCTGCCAAACAACAGAGCTTCAGTCCAAGGACCTTGACAAACTTGAGGCCTGGGCCAACTGAAAACCCATGAAGTTCAAAAAGAAGAAGCAGCAAGTTCTGCACCTGGGGCAGAATAAGCCCATGTGTCAGTCGAGCCCCGGTAGAAAATGCGTTGGGGTTTTAAAGAATGCAGGGCTGAAAATGGGACAGCAGTGGACTCCCACCACAAATAAGGAAAACTGTGAAACCTTAGGAAGTCATGGCCAGAAGGTCATGGGAACTCATGATTGCCCTTTAGTCAGTGCCAGTGAGGCTATGCTTGGCATAGTCTGTCCAATTTTGTGCTCTGCCCAGTTCAAGAGGGGTGTGAAGAAACTGAATAGGGTCGAGCAAAGAGCTATCGAGGTGATCATGCGTGGGCTACTAATACATATGAAAAAAATTTCATCCTCAGAGAACCTAGAGACTCCGATAGACAAAACCATGGCTGACTTGATCTACTGTTGCCATTTGCCCTGCTCCACATGAGAGGCTGTACTTGATGGCTCCAGGAGTCCCTTCCAACCAACATTTCTCTAATGCTATGATACTGTGAATTTATTTGCCCATAATGCAATTGGCCTGGACCTCAGGCCTTTGGTGGCCTCCAGGTATTTGAGGACGTAGCTTCTGGGGTTTTTTTCAAGCAAGTGCTGTTAGCTACTCTCCAAACATCCCATTGGATCTTGGTCAACATGTAACCCCATTCAAGGAGAACAGAGACAAGATGGGGAGGGAAAAGAGAGAGAGAGAGACACAGCAAGAAGGCACCAAAGCCGAACCCCAGTCCTGTGTTTTCACTTCCTAGAATCACGGGATGAAATGCAAATGGAGAACCTGGAAGAGGAATCTAAACCAGCTGATACCCTGTCCCATTGCAGCTTGGATTGTTCTTCAAAGTGAGCAGTATTAATCACTGCCTGACACTTCCATGACTAAACTCCAATATAAGCATAATTTAAGGAGTACGAAAATATCCCCAAGTTGCTAGTCAGTGGGGGATGAAAAACCTTAAAGGCTGATGATAGATATATCATCAGTGGAAAGAATGGAATACTGTAATTAGAGGGGAAGATGTAATTTTTACATTTGTATTTGTAAGGATGGTGGAGATTAAAAAGTGAAAGGGGTTGTGACAGATGAGCGAGAGAAAGAATAATGAACGGAGAAAGCTGGAGGGAAAGAGGCAAAAACAGATTGCTAAAACTGAGGAAAAAGTAAGATTTAAAAAAAAAAAAGACTAAAACTTCAGTGTCATTGGCAGGGAAAGTAGAATAGAGTGACAGTAAGAAAAGTAGAAAAGTGGAGAGATCCTTCTGCGTCTGGACAGATTCTTTAAAAAATAACTCAGTGTTCTTTGCAGAAACAGAGGAGAGCGCAAGATGCTTTCTATAACAGAGGCTCAAGGCAGTGAGGCGTGAAGGACCTCAGATATCATCCTGCCAAGAGGCAATGCTTGACTGAAGAATGGCAGAGTAAAAACAGGCAAGAAGGAAGTTAGAGTTCTGTAATTCTACATGGTCATGAGATTTTTTTCCAAAGGTGTACAGCAACACAAGAACAGAAGCAAAGAAAGAAAATGTTTGAAGATAAGCCAGCAATGGAGATTAGTGAAACAGACACTGTAAGAGAAGAGATGGGCAGGCAGACCTGAAGTCACGCCAAAATGAAGCAAAAAAAAGCCCAAAAACATCTTGACGGTAGAGGAAAGAACAAGGAGCAGAAGACAAACAGAGGCATTTAAATCCTGGAGAGCACTCAGACACTGCCTGAACATTATTCCAGACCAATGACCTGAAGGTGGGTTCATTCCCCTGCTCAGTCAGTCTTTAACTGTTTTGCTAAATCTGCCAGGACAGAGATCCGCTTTACTCTATCTGAGGTACTGGGATGAAAATGAAGCGATACACAGACAGAAGATAGTCCTCCAAAACTACCTATTTCTCTGATCTAAATTGCTGAAAGAGGTCTGGATTTGAAACAATGATTTAAGACACGTCTAAAGATCAGATACTGCTGCAACTATAGCGTAGTGTAAACATTCCTAAGTTACTCATTAATTATCCAGCTCTGGAATTGAAAGTCTAGTTAGTCCCAACCCCAGAACTCTCTGTTACCATAAACCCCAAATATAAGGCTTAGTATCACAGTAATTTGCATATGCTGCCTCTATCCATGCCAACTCATTAGAGCAACTTCAGCTGTGCCTCTACTTTACAAATATCCAAGTGACATGATAACCAATAGCTTTAGAGGGAAGATGGTCGGCATCTTGCCACTAATCCCATGACGCATACTGTCAAAGCATTAATTTTAAATTAATGAAAGAAGTAAGAAGTCACAGAAGTGTTAAAAGATCTTTTGTTTTTCATTATATTAATTATAACTTAATCATTGGCCATAAAATCAAAAGTCTGGAGCTGGACAAAACTCCCAACTCTCTCTCCAAGTGCAGAGCCAGCATTCCAGTGTCAACCATTGCACATATTCATCTCACCACATTCCACCCAAAAGTGGAATCCAGTCACTTTACCAAAAAATCCTAATTTCAACTGAAATATATGTATATTTTTAAATATTAAGTTTTAACTGTTCACAACCACAAATTCCCAGATGGTAAGCAGTTGGGAATAGAAAAGGGAAAACTTGCAAGGCATGGAAAAAATGCTCTCTGGTGGAGCTAAAAAAATTATAGGAACTGGCTTGCCTTTGCTATACTTCTTCCAAGATGTAAAAAGAAGCCAATGGATGGCTGCTTGCCATTTGTCATAACCAATTTCAAATATGTCTCCTCGTTACCTTTTTTCATCCGCTTTCTTTATTCCTCTTTATCTTCTTATCTTCGGTAAAAATCTCTATTTCTTCTAAAGAACTGTTATTGCAGAAAGATTTTCCAGGTTTTAGTATGTCATTGGAATAATATAAGCTTGGCCCTAGTTCAGGGCTCTATCATAGCTATGCTGCACATGCTGACATAAGCAGGACGGAGTTTGGCCCTTTCATTCAAAGGGCCTAAGCACTCTAAGCTGCGAGTGTTAAAGACACTGTGACTGTCAGATTATTGAAAACCAGCTCTCTGGCATTAGTCTTCAAAATTATATTCGTTTTTGTCATCCAAAGTTTTGACATAGCAAACTTAGAAGGCTCTTGCTAATATTATATTTATATTTTTTTTTAGAAATTAATTAATCTATTCAGGTGCCTAAACAGGGAAGTTGAGAGGCATCCAAGGTACTATAAAGTATTCCCCCCGCAGCCTCCAGATGCATTTCCAAAAGGGCACAGGTCTCTTATGGCTCCTATGTCGTACCTGCCAGGCCCTTCCAGGTATGTCCGGTGCCCTAAGGAATCTCAGCTGGCACAAGGCCTTTATGTTTAGGTAAATGAATTGTGCCCTGATGACAGCTCTCCGCTGAGTTTTGAAAGCTACTCAGTTCATCAGATGTCAGTGGTTTTTTACCCTCCAGTTGCAAAGCTACCAGAGTATAACCAGTAACAACAGAGTCTTGCCTTCCACTGCCATGTTTTTAATTCATAATATATTACAGGAAGTTAGTGGTTGGCTGTTTGAGATTTTTTTATAATTCTAGTATGGATACTTTCCTCCCCCTCTTTATTCCTCTATGAAAAGTCAGTTTTCTGAGCTCTTAAAGAGTACAATTCTCTTGTTTTAATGAGAGCCAAATTGGTTAAACCTGTGTTAACCTTGCATAAATAGTGTCTGCACTGATCACCTAGAAACCAACAATGAAGAGCTCCAAAAATGAAAAGCAAAACTACTATATGCAAAAGACTTCACAAAACTATGTACAGGAACTTTTTAATAAGTACATTATTACATGGAAACACTTAAAGTTCATTCCAGCCCTTACAGCAAATGGATTGAATTCTGCATATACCCTTGTACAAACAGGATAAAGCTCCTTTTTCTCACCCTGTAGGGCAAAGGATATTGGATCTTAAGGCCATAATATCTCTGTGCATAGAAAACTTATTACAAGCCCTGGGCCTGGGCCAGACATACATATATTTTAGGGAAATCATTCATTTGGAGAGAAAAGAAGGAATGATATCCCTCTCAGATTGGAGTTATAGGTTCTGGGGTTTTTTGTTTTCTTTTTCTTTTAATGAATAGCAGCTGTTCAAATGTGCTCAGAAGGTAGAATGCTGAATAAGCTTCAGTGCAAGGGATTATTGGGCAAGGATCCGGGGACAAGGTCAAAGGGGAGCTATAAATAAATATTTAGATAACACAGCTCCCATTGTTGTCAGTAAGGGATGATGGCTCAACAATTCTAAAAATCAGCAAAGCTTTATTTAGGTGTCTGGATATGAATTAGGGGTCAAATTTGAGGGACTGTACACAGTCCAGAGATAACCTACATAGCTGTGGAAAAAGTAATACAGCTGTGTTAATCTGACTTCTCACCTGGGCTATCGATTCCTGATGATAATAATTCTGATTGCATGACACTGTTGTTACAGATACACCATTCGTTTTAGAAAGGAAAAATCCCCACAGTATTGTACAGATATTAGTGGTATATGTGCTTCCAAGGCTTCCTTTTTTTCTGAAAATCCATCTCGAGCATATCGATGCAGCAGAATGAAGCCCTTTTATTTGATGTTGGTGTTCTAAAGTGTATGTCACAACAACCTAACTTTAAATTAGAATGTATTCTGTTGATGCTGCAAGGATTTTTCAATATTTGAGAAAATAATGCAGACTGGCTAAAGATATCTTATTAAGTCTTATTACATCAACACCAGTGCTCTCTCTACGATTTTATTCCAAACTTCTCACGCAGCCATCTTTGGTGCTACTTACTGACTGCTGTGTGCAGGCACTGGTACCCTCTACTGGTCATTACTGGTGCTCAAATAGTCTGGGGAGGCAGAGGCAAACCGTTAACAGACATCTGAATGATGAATACTTCTTCTCTTTTTTCCTTTCTTCTATTTTGATCAAGAGGTCGTGATCTCTATTCCAGTTATATGCACGACATTACTTGGTAAAGTGAGGTGGTTTCTATCTGTCCTACAGTTCATTAAAACTGTACGTAAAAGCATGAATAGTGGAATCAACAATAACCAGCGCTGCTGGAAAAGACATAAAATACTGCACAGCTAATCATAGGGAAAATATGGCATATAGAACAGCTCTTTGTTCTCTACATTCTTGCTGTCATCTGTTGTGCTGTTTTCAAGAACGTCAGATGTGAATTGATTGGCAACATCTTTCCTTGAGGGAAGCGAAGCTATATTTAATGTGTATGGTTCTTAAAATTCCATAGCAGCATTAATGGTGCCCTGGCAATAGTAAATTCAGTTTGAGTTTAATTCCAGCTGAACAATAAAGTAATCGTAACAAAAACAATCCAAAAAGAAAATATGGGTAAAGGGAGCACCGTGGACAAGAAAGCACTGAATTTCTCAAAAGGCAGACCGACCAATTGGCCATATAAGGATTCTAATTCGCCACTTGGAACAGTTTGGCAAAGTTATAGCAAATCATGTCATCATTGGATGCCACCAAAAAACCTCACCTCTCTGAACACATGAAATGATAATTTTGATCTTAAATACTCCTACACATATATTCCCAAAAGGCTTCTAGTTAAAATAAGTGAGATAGAACTTAGTTTTAATGATTTCTTAACATTAACCCATAAATAAAGCTATTTCAAACTACAGTTTCCAGAGAATGGAAAAAGGAGAGATTATTATTATCCTGAGACTTTGAAATGTCCATGCCAATATTTCCATTTTGACCACTGAATAGGATGCTGCAGTTCAGTAATATTTAATATAGTGTGATACTGTGCACAGATCCTACAGTTCCCCATGGCTGAGATCCTCTAAAAATAATACTTTCTGCTTTAGCACACGGCGATGAACTTTTGAAGCAAGAGGTTGACGTGGCTTTTCAGTGCCAATGCCAGAGGATTCTTAGAGTTCATAACTAGAGCTGTGTCACCAGACACTGATGCCACCAGCTTCAGCTAAGCCTAGTAAAGCTTGAATGCTAAAAAACTGCTGTAGGTGGAGGGAGAGCTAGTCTGGGATGTTGTTTTGTTTGGGTTTTGGTTTTTTATTTTAGCTTATTTGTTTGGTGTTTATAGACTGTTACTTTGCATGAAGGAAATAAATCCAGAAACTTTTCTGGTTTGGGTTATTTTTATTGAGCAAATTTTCTATATAATACCAAAGCCCTTAAAGAGGTTTTCTCCATTATGTCTAAGCTTCATTACCCATGGACTTTCTCTCCCTTTGTTTCTATACTTGGCCTTGTTACAAAGGATCACAAATTTTATACACCAAGGAAACCTTTGAATAGTAACAATAAATTAAGAGACCAGACAACTTATTCTGAACGCTTTCTTTTTCAACTGTAAAATGAGAAGAACGATCTTTCCAAAAGAAAAAAATAAAAAGACTTTTTTCTCTTTAAAAATGCCAAACAGTTTCTAGCATCTTTTCTCATCCAGCTAAATGGAAATGATCATAACTGATTTCCTCAACCTAGTTCTCTAAGAAAATAAGATCTAAATAATCCCCGTCTGCATGTGCATCTGACTGTGCCCTGTCTTCCCCTCTCCCCTTATCCAGTAACCTATGAAATTCTTAAGCTATTTAAAAAATAGCTTAAAGAGGGGTGGAGAACCCAAGATACATTATGTTCTTATATTTACCATGAAAATAAGATGCTAAGAAGATTAGAGATCCCCATCCATGTTCCCCCTCAGGGAAAAGGCGCAGCAAAGAGGTAGTGGCTGGTAGGCCAGTCAGGAACGCGCGTCTCTAACCTACTGACTTGGCACACTGCCTCTTGCTCAGCTAGAGAGCAGAAAAATGTGCTTAGGGGTTATGGTACGAAGCTGAAAGTATTGTGGGGGTGGTTGCTGGGATCACATGAGGAAGCAGAGCATTGTGTTGCAAGCTCTAGGAGAAGTAGGGAGAAGGGCTGGGAAGAGGAGAAGACGGTCCCACAGGGAGCCGGGTTTCCTTCTGCTTCTCAGGCAGTCATTGGCAGATACTTCTAGTCATTTGTTGTTTTGGTTTTTTTAATTAGCCTGACCTGATCACATTCATTTTCAAGAATGAATTAAAGATTAGGAATAATCCTTTTTCTGTTTTATTTCCAGTTTTGCCTGATTGAGACCAGTGGGTAGGGTATGTTAAAAGGGACAATCATTCCATGTAAGGTGAAGAAACACCCGTTTCCCACTTCTTTCTGTATAGAGATGACCAGGTACAGAAATGTATCAGTACCTTATCTTTTTCAATGATGATAAGTGTTGATTTATTCCTACAATTTTACATTCAGCTCTGTGAAGCGAAGTGGATACTGTGCATAAGCATCCAGTGCCTATGTACAAGGCTGCTGAGGTGATAACAGCCAAATCTTCCAACCTTTCTTGGAATAGAAGGGATGCTCTTCCAGAAGTAAAGAACAGAGAAAATAAAGCTAGAAAAGACCGTGGGAGAAGATTTCATTCAATTCACAGTCCAAATCTAAGCTAAATACACTTAAATCATTGTTTAAAAAATAGGTTTGTTGAATTGGTCTCAAAAGCTTTTGGTGATAGATATCCCATTCCACATCCTGAAACAATCTATCGTACTATATAAGTTACTTTATTCAGGGGAGAACAACTGAATCTTCTTCATTGCCTTCATATGGTTTAGAAATAAAAACTTCTGAATTTTGAGTCTTTGCTTAACTCTCATGTGGGATATTTAATACCTTCAACGCTTTTACTAGAACAAAATAAAAACAGAACCTAGACAGATAGACAGACAGGTGACAAACATTTTAATTTAGATAAGAGCACAAAATAACAGATAAAAGCAAAGAGGACAAGGACATAAGTTAAATTTCTATCTGATGGAAATAACTTCCAGGAATCTATCTGTCAAATGCTTCAAATTCTAAGCAGTGCTGCCATTGTGGGCATTTTTTGCACCTAAATTGTGTGTCTACAACTGCCTGTGTATTTCACAAACACATAGGAAAATTATAATCTTAATTAGATCAAGAGCGCAAAATGAAAATCAAGTTGCAACTATGAATGCCAGGAAACAACTTGAGATACAGATCATGCTGGGATGATTCATTTGACAAGTTATCTAATTTAAGTAAATATTGCTATGTTGCGAAAGTCATTTTAAAGAAAATGCAGAGTTGTTAGTTACAGTTGCCTTAGGGAAAACATATATGAGTGATATTGTTTTCATACTCCTACTCACTCTGCCCTTTGTGAAAATATTTTCATTGCCTGTTTTGCAGTCCTGGTTCACATGATGTATTTTTACTGCGTTTGGTTGAAAATCACGTATTTTTACATAATATGTGAAATATATGCACTTTTATATGCAAACATATATCTACATATATATGTAGATTTATGTTTACACAGAGAGAGAAAGGAAAAAAAGAGACAATGTGTGTTACCAAAGCAAAGATAACTAGCTTTTCTGGCTTATGTAATGGAAACAATACAAAGATTTTTTATACTGAGGTCTGAAAAAATATCTTTCTGTTATTAATGTCTCAGCTGGCTGTTTTCTGTGAATGGATGTCTAAACCAGGCAGAACCATAGGAAATTCAAACAGCTATTATAAACCATCATGTGTAAAAATAGTCCAGATTATACATGGGTAGAAGATTTGACTTGACTACTATGTCACGATTCCTGCCCATCTTACAGCACTCATTTGCAATGATTTTCTTTCTTTTCAAATTTATTTACTGCTCATCCCTTTACCGTGTCTCCCATGAAAGCCATTTCCCTTTGGTTTCAGGTGCTGCTCTGAATTACTGCAAGCAGACATACAGCGGTTATGATTTTAACACTTACAGTATTACAGTTTTGCATGCAACAATGGAGGTTTCTTTGCCACTGGTGATGTACAGGATCAAGGGGCAAATCCAGAGGTTGCTAGTTCTAGAATCTGTACCACCTTAGAAACCATTATTTAGAAAAAACAAAAACAAAAACAATGGTTAAAATGCTGAGTCACTGCTGCTTTTAGCGGTTAAATTCCAGAAAATACAGAAACCATCCATATATCTAAAATATGTAACTGACCTGTGAGTGACACATAATACTGTTGTGATCTGAGAGACAGAGAATTCATTTATACTGATATTTAGACTTTATCCTGTCCCTTTTCAGTCTCTAACTGAAAATGATACTTTTCTTTATAAATTTTAGACTGAGTCCTCCAGTCCATTTCAGCAGCTGTATTAGAAACAAAGAACCTTTCAACCTGGTAGTTGTAATACATTTGTAAGTGAACAGCATATAACACAAATAAATCTAACAGCATTTTTATTAGGCTTATTTGCTCTATGTCAGTTCTGGCTAGTCCAAAAAGAGCTTTATTAAGTTATGAAAAGATGGAAAAGGTTGTGTCATAGTTTCCATTATAAAGCCTATTTTCAGGAGTTTGTGGCAAATTTATAATAAAGTTATAATTCTATTTACAAATTACACTGAAGTTATTTGTTTTCCTAAATATAATAATCTTCAGGGCAAGTGATAGGGTTACTCTAAGATACTGTAAATAAAGTATTGAAAATTTCCACGTTAGTATGCATCTGGATCATTTTAAATGGCACAAAATCTTCTACAGGACATGAACATTAACTTCATTTGATTAAGTAATAATATTTGTACAATCAGCATGCCAAAGTATCTCAGACCGCTCTATTGTGTGGGGCCCATGGTCCCTTTCCTTCTAGCTGGGTCAAAAAGCTATAGACCATCTCTGCAACATGTCCTCTTCCTTGATGAAAACTGTCCCAAAGGGAATTAAGGTCACAGCTTAGAATGAAGCGTAAGTAAAAATTGAAAAAGCAAAGAGCAAAACAGCACTTGTAGCCCTGCCTCTTATGCCCATAAAATAGATCAAAGTTAACATGAGTGCCCCTCTCTAGCAAAGGAATCCTGTTTGAGGAGATCCGCACAGCATAAAGGTAATTTTCGTCTTGAAGGCCACACGTCTGCCTCCCTGGGGGACATGTGCCCAGACCGCCCAGTCCTTAACATGGTTGTATAAATTTGGAAACTAGCTGTATTAGCATAGTGCTGGGCATGAGCTAACATGTACACAAGCTTTTAAATCCAGGTTGTTCGCATCTGGCTGTCCTAGAGCATGGGCGAAACAGATGCATAACTGCCTCCAGCTGCTCACGTACATATCCTGTATGTGAATAAATACATTTCAGTGAAGGAGGGGAAAAAGAAGGAGAACACACTCTTTGCAGCAAAATGCGGCTGTAACCAATTTGCTTTGATTGGCAGAGACCCATTTCCAAATAGCTACCTAGCCAGGTCGTCAGTCTGGCCAATAAAAATTTGCACACCAGGCTAAGACCAGAAGCCTCAAGGGAGCCAGTGTTGCCGCAGACCCAAGCCCCAGAGTGGTGATGCCACCAAAATCTGCTTCTCATTAAAACCGTGCAGTACTGCATGCTGCCTGTTTCTACCGTTCTTAGGCTAATGGATTAATGTATTTAAAACATCCCTGTCTTTCCTGTCTTCCAGAAAACTATATCCTGGAACAGATAAGGTTTAATGTTTGCTCTGGGTGCACCCATTCTGGACTTTCATCTCAATCTCATTCCTCCTTCTAGGAAGACATTTGGCAGAAAAGTCATCACTGTGTGCTTAATATAACCGAGAATAGAAAAATCTGATTCTTTCTGCTTTTCATTTTATTTTCATGTTTTGCTTCTGACAGCATCTAGCTTTGCAGATAATCACTGTTTTGTGGTGCTCTGTGTTCCTTAATATCAGCTAGAAGACATGCCACTGACAGCACTGGCCAAACTGAAAAGTAAACTTCAAAGTCTACACATGAAGAAGGGAAGGGTGGGGTAGGACAGGACAGAACAGGGTAGGGAAGGTTAGGGTAGGGTAGGGAAGGCAAGGCAGGGCAAGGCAAGGCACACTCTATTCTTTAATGTTAGCTATATAAAAGATGTCTGTTTCAAACATTATCTTGATATAGCTTCTACCTTCCATTTGCTGTAAAACCTAAATTGCTTGGTTAGTTTCCTTCATATGAGATGCATTTTTACTGAAAAAAGAATTGATAAGTTCATGGCTACGAATCTGACTTACTTAAGTGGCTGATAATTGTGCCACTAACTTGAGTGGATACAGGGCCAGGTCCTTATTTACATGTGCTTTGTTTTGTACTCACTGCATTCACATTCTAAGTGTCTGTAAATGCCATCTATAAAGTTGTTCTGAGGGCATTTTGGGATGTTGTGTCACACTATTGCTTATAAAGTGGTACCAAAGTTATACTACAAGAGTAACAACGTCAGGAAACAGTAGTAATGTGTGCCTAATAAAATCCAGACTGTATTCTAGGCAACTGCTTTTTCTTTGTGAGATTAGTCTTTCTTCAGAAGAAAACTGAAAAAAACACAAAGTGGCCTAACCACAATGCAGTCCTCAAGGAAGTTATGACACATGGAGTTCATATATCTTGGAAGAAAGCAATGTGTAATTCCACAACCCTGTGTATCCCATCTAGATAATTTAACTCTCTGACTGATGATCAATGAATGAAATCATAAATCACTAAGATGGCTGTTTGCTTTGTAAGTAGTTAATTTCTGGTGTATTATCTCTAGATACTTGGGTGAAAAAATTGTTTTACTGAAATTAGTTTTTAAGCCATTCCCCCAACTATTCCATTATATTCCTCTGTTCCTTTCTGCGGGATAACTGTTTTTCCTTTATCTTCCATGCAGTTCTGTGTAATTTTTAAGGCCAGCTTTAATCTAAAATGGCATACAGAGAGGTGGCTCATTTGTTTAAATCAAAATGGAGTACCTTATTTTGCACATAATATAGATTCTTGTCACAACTAGTTTCCAATTGCAATGGGACTCCGAAGCTTTATCTATAGGGTTAGATGAAAAGAAGTTTTAAGATTAAGGATAACTATGCCAAGACCTGGGACCCCTCCATTTCCAAACATTTGTCTAGGTGATCCTCCACTAGAGCAGGGACTCAGAGCTCCCCGGTTGTGCACAGGAAAAAGTGACCCTTGGAAATCTGTTAGCGTAATGCACCATTGCACAGCCCACCATGCCCAGATCCAGCGTACTTGCAACCCAAGAACAAGAGTCTGATCCACCACCGATGGTGCCAACGATGTGTAGGCCACAGCAGAGGCTGTCTGCACCTCTGGTCAATCGTGCATTGGAGCGCAATCCAAGCTGGGGAATGAACATGTGCTTGCATGTAAACATTGCAGGGAAGGTGAGTCTAGATTGGAAAAGAAATTTATAGATTTTACAGCATTGTCCAAGTGCTGGCAGAAGTGAAAACCATGGAAGAAAGACTGCAAAATTCCAGTGTCACATCATCCAACAGGAAGCCATGAGAAAGTAACTACTTGATATATGTCAAAAGCTGATTCAGTTCTTCCACAGATTTCAGCAATGTTCAATAAATATACGGTGACATCCTTAAACTTCACGATTCATGATCCTCGGCTTATATTTGGTTTGCATTAGATTTACGGACTATTCATCTTTCCTATGCTGCCATTCCCTTGACAAAAAGCATTAAATGTTAAAAAATCACAGCTGCACCTCCTGCCATTTGTCTTTTTCCTGCGCATGTGTTTGAAGGCAGCTTCCTCCCCTACGCTTCCCCATTGCCCAATTTCCTTTCAGATAACAAACGGTTCCTAAAAACATGCATCTGTACCTAACTAGAGAGAAAAAGGTAAAAAGGGCGGGCGAGACTGGATCCATCTGATCACTCATATTATACAGATCTGTATTAAACACTGAATTTAATCACTGAGTACATTACACATATGAGAACACTGCAGCATTAAGCAATAGAAAAGATCCACAGGGAGAAGATCATTGAACAGATACATCACAAACATGGGTCTGTTGACAAGCTTAATCTTGCCAATTAGATCTGAACCATGTTACTTCTTTGAAAGGAGAAAACATGACAAAAACAGAAGATGGGAGCTATTCGGTCATAACAGCCACAAACCCCTACTGAAGATGAGGCGGTTCTGGATGTACTGAAGTCATAATGAAATTTTTGTTGACTTTAATGAGGACAAGATTTCACCAGCAAATGTTCAGAAATCTGTGAGAGTTTTAAAAAAAAAAATCAAGACACTAAAGCTTCTTACATTCTGAGTAATAAATAAGAGCATGCCGTGATGCTAATCAGGTTTGTCTTTCTGAAGTGCAATGTTTGTTGGAATCCACAACGGAGACTGTTTAATCTAAAAGATTTTTATGATGCTCTTAATTACTTGGGTTTTGGTTTTGATTTTGGCTTTTTTCTCAAAGCAGTCAGTGCAGACTCAGCTGCAGTAGTAACGGGTGCAGACAGCTCCCTCACACGATGAGGACCTGGAAATAGGGAATGGATGATCTTCTCCATATCGCAAAAATATTTTGGGTGTTCTAAATATGACAGAGCATGACATTTTAGTTCTGTTTTATAATTCACTAAACAACATTAAACATGTTCGCTTAAACTGAAAGTTTTAGTCTTTTTTCAGAATAGAGAGTCAAGCAACAGAGACCCTACAGAGAAGTTTGACCTAGCACTACCACAATCTGAAAACACTGGTTTTATAACAGTCAAACCATATCTGTTGAACAAAAAAAAATGGTACTTGACATGGCAGGGAAATGGACTTCCAAGTCCAAGAAAAATACTGAGTTTTTTCATAACTTTTTCCATCCCAACTTATAGTAGCCAAAAGCTTTATATTGCAGGTGGACTGCCATGGACCTGGGGAGTTTGGGGGCCCTAATTGCTCTGAGAAGCCCCAGAATCAAAAAAACTGGCACATTATCAAGTGAGCTATAAGAAGCCAAGAAGGTTGGGGAGATCAGGCCTCTCAAGACTTCCATGTTCTTGGCTCAGAAATATCCCTCCAGGTGGTCTGCTGATGATCCTGTAGCTTGGAGAGGAGGCTCTGCTAAGGAGCCAGGGAGGGAGATTTTTCATCCATCAGACATGTCTACATTCCTGCAAACAGTTTCAGCAAATCAACATTTTCCAGTGAAGCAATTTTCCATTTAAAAAATTGCAGTCAGTTTGAATGCTGCCTTCACGCTACAATACAAAAGCATATGGACAGTAAGTGTCCTGCCTCTCTACACCACTTTCTCCTGCCTTCCTATGCTCTTTTTGCAAGTTGCTGAGTTTAAAATCATAACAAAATATACTCAAGTTTTATACTCTGCTTATTCCACATTTTGGTTCTTCACTGTCTCTTTTACTGACCTGTTTAATCCAGTGTTTTGCATGAACAAATTCTACAAACTTGGAATTTTGATCATGTTCTAGTAAGGTTCTGTATCCCCATAGTGTTTACTTTACACTCACTGTACTGTATAGAAATACCTGCTGTATTAAGTAGACTTGCAAGATAGTCTAAAGGATGTTCAACTAAGCTAGCATTCAAGAGACCATGTTCATTCTTTGTATTGCCACTGGCCTGGTATGCATCTTGCATATTGGACTCCTGTAAAATGGAAATACCAAAGACTTTATAAAGAGCTTTGAGATTTATGAATGAAAAGTAATAGTTTTAAAATGTTATTATTTCTTTTTTTTCTGTAATAACCACATTATTGATTTTCATCCTGTGCTTCATGAAACTATGGAAGTATCTAAATTTCTCCTGTGAAAGCTGTTTATGCACAGCAAATCTATTGCTGGTTGGACAAAATTGCTTTCCAGCTCTCAGAACATCCAGGAGAAAATTGTCAAGAATTCAGAACAGGAAAATGTTTAAAAACTCTGAACAGAAGAGGGAACACTAATGTGTTAATTAATTCATAGACAGCTTCATTCAAACAGTCTCAGGTAGTTTACCAACTTAGAGAAGATTGTTTAATACCTATATGTTAGAAATTGCATTCCTGTTAGAATCAAAGACCCTAAAATGCACCTAAAACTCCGTAAAATCACTTACAAAAGAAAATCTACATTTTCAGATGTTGGTGGGGTAAAGCTCCTAATCCAGAAAGTCCTGTACCTGGTTTTCAGAATGGCTGAAGACCCAAGATTTCCATAGTTTGAAGTGGAAATGAACCTTAGAAAACAGAGTTTAACATTTATCTGAACACCTAAATGTGACTTAAAAGCTTTGGTCAAATTATTTTCCCCCATGGAGACACCATAGCACATTTGACTTCTTATAGTATATTTTAATTTGCCAGAGACTATTTGATCCCTGGGAGACAGCATGGTACTTCTTTCAGTCACACAAATTGTATAGTATTACTGCTAGCCACCCCTACCCCAAGCAAGAATCTTTGATATCAGGTCAAACCCCATCAATTCTTTATTAGTTCTTCCTTAAAGATGACATTGATTAGAAAGAAGCAGTTCTCATGAAAATCTTAAAACACTATGAGCCTGTTTAGCAACAGGTACTCTTTACAATTGACTTCTATACTTCATAGCCACAATGCGTGAAGTCATCTTTCTTCACATCTAAAACTCATCAGGCCCACAAGCAAACTACGGAGTTAGTTCCTGCCTGTCATTGATGGTCATTTCAACTAGAAATAATCAAGGCAAAAGTCAACAGGGCAACAAAGGCTGAACAGGTACAACCACACATATTGGTTGTAGTTGTTACATGCTGGATTCAGTTTCCTAAACTTAAACATCTGAGATACCAGGGCATAAGCCACGAGCCTCCAGCTACCACTCCAGAAGTCTGAGAGCCTCCTGTGTGGTGTCTCAGTCAGCCTAGGGAGACTCAGAGGTCGTTAGACACCTAGGTCTAGGCAAATGGTTCAGCATCCCCTACAGTGAGAAAACCACAATACTATGGCATAGGATGGGACTGGGTCTACAGGATGTGCTTGACTGAGGTGCCCAAAACCTGATCATATTGCCCAAATTGACAGAGGACATTTAATGTGTAAGGTGGAGTTCATCTCATTTAGCTAGGGATGCTATGATTTGACATTTACAGCTAAAAGTCATCTAGCTTCCTTTGCAAGAAATGGAGAGAAATAGGCATCTTGAGGATGTGATTCATCTCATTTAAGGGACACTTAGCCTCTAGATGCCTCAACCTCTCTGTATGGCCTATAAAGGGAGTGTGGACAATTAGCTTCTTTGTATATAGACACCAGTGCTATAAATGGCTTAATCAGTACTTCACAATTTTACTCTTGATTCCCACTGACTTTGAGGGGTACCTGGGAGCTAAGAAATTCAAGATATAGCCGTTGCACCAGCTTTTTCTAAATTAAGATATTGCATAGTCATTAGTGAAGTTATGCACAGCATTTATGCATGCCTTTGACGTTCAATATCCTTTCAGTACAGGAACAGGTATTTTTCTGCAAAGTAGGAAGAATTAAAATTCCTTATCTCTTGCTGCTGTTAGGAAGTTTGGATCTTCAGAAGTAGAGATGGAAGTTTGATCTTGTTCTTGGTTTGTTGGGGGTTTTTTGACATGGAGAATCTTAAATTAGCTTATGCCTCTACCTGGTCTTTGCTTTTAACAGTACTGGCTGTTTGGGTGATTACTGGTGTTTGCCTATTCCAACACGAAGAATGATGCTCTTTAAATTCATAGCGCTCTCAACTGTTTCACCTACTAGCTGCGACCAGGAAACACTTTCTTCTAGATGGCCAGAAAAATCTTGTCAGCTCAGGTCTCACTGTCAAGAGTCCAATACTCACTGACCAACTTCTTTTAGATATCCCACGCATGGAGAGTGTAACATTTGATATCAAATTTACTTATTTGAAGACAGTTGATGTTGCATGGGATTTCTGATTTAGCAGGGTCATGCAAAATATGCTGAAAACACAATACAGTTCAAGCACAACACCAGTGTGTTTCCCATTACCGGTCTTTATAATATGCTCACCGTCATGACACTGGGCATCCCCAGTTGATGGGAAGGAATACATGGGTTGAAGCCAGCTCAAGCCCATTCCTCTCTTCAAAATTCCTTTGCTAGTTGTCTAGTTTTTATACTCTATGTTGGGCTGAGCCACGTATTCACTCCCCCCATGCTGGTCTGGCGAACTCAGGGAGACACTCACACTGTTTTAATGAACTCAGAGAGCTTGATCCACTCAACTGTTGATAGCTGTTTATCTAAACCAAAGGCCACCCTCCAGTCCTGTTTTGTGTTGAGAAAAAGTCAGCTTCTTTGCAACAGCTGTGGTCACTCACACCCCGCATCATTCCCTGAGCTTCACAGGCACATTGTCCTTGCCCATCTCCTCTGAGCCTTCTTTCATTTTAGGGGTTTATTGGTCAGTCACCCTCAGTAAGATGGCTTAAAAGCATTTTTCTACTATTGTTTCAGTTGCTAGAGGTGATGAAATGCAGCAATACCAGAAAACTCCTTCTTTGCTCCAGGTGCAACTTAGTGTGTGCCAGGAGGAAGCAATTCAGCAGGCCAAGTGGGCTTCACCATCTCCCTGGCCCACCTTACTTAACTACCACTGTAAAGTGGAGTGATTCTGAATAAACAGACCTATCTTCATTGCCTGTAGAGCTAATTCTGTACCCTTGTCAAAGAGCCAGTGCAATGCCCCTGGGTTGCTTAGGCTCTACAATATATAAATGATCTTGGGCAGAGTTTTTGACAAAATTTTCACATTCCCCAAGTGCAGGGAAGTTGTTCTTCCATGCAGGCTTCAAACAAGCTGACACAAGAGAAGCCTGCTGGGGTTGGCTCAGTTTATCTGCAGTGAGCCCAAAAAGACAGAAGCCAATATTCCACCCTATAGCTGGAATGAGCAGTTTATCTGATTAACTATTTACAGTGCAGCTGGTATGCTTGAAGCAGCTGAATTCTCTTCCTTTTCTTTGGGGGAAATCATGTTCACTTGGGCATCATGAGGCTGCAATTTACCCTTAGCACAGGCATGTTATGAAATAACTATACTCTTACTATTTAGAAAGAAACTCAAGTGACCACTTAGGGGTTTTATGGCATTTTTAGCTAAAGATGATGCTACCATTCCACATCACAGTGTGATGATTTCCATTTGCTAGTCAAAGATATTTTAAATCTTTAAAATATCTGAAAGCATGGATAAAATTCTTAGGACACATCTGTAAGTTCAAAAAGCCACACTGAAATCAAACTAGTAATAAATGCTCCTTGACTGATATCTTAGATACCAAATTGTATTCTGGAAGCATTTTTTATAACCAAATTCTGAACTCTGAAATAGGGGTTTATAACGGAAACAATTACAAAAGCAAGGCCAAAGCCCTGCATCTGGATTCAATGGGAGCACCATAAGGCTTGGACGTTCTACATGTAAGTCTGTACAAATAAATGTTAAAAACCTCAGCAGTGTAGCTACAGTGGACGTATACAGTTTCTTTCTTGAGGAAAACAAAAGAAAGAGGTAGTAATAAGCAAGAAAGATTTTTAAAAGTATCTACCTTTTCTGTAGAAAAAATGTAGCTCTTGTTTTTCAGAATGTATTTCTAAATACAGTGACATTGTACTTTCAACTCTACAGCTGTGTTGATAGATTTAACCCCACTCCTAAATATAGCCTCTAAGTGTCATTTGGGCTATATTGTAGAAGAAAGCCTGGACTTCTGCTGTGTTTGCTTATTAGAGCAACTGCATACCTTGTATGCTTCTCTCATACCAGCAGGAAGACAAATCAAACGTGAGGACTTTCCTAGAAGGACTCCTAGGTTGTATACTGCATGGGATTGGTATGGAATGGGATCTGTAGGCTGCTTGAATTCAGACTGCTCTTAGAACAACAGCATCTTACAACTAAAGATGTGGACAAGTCAAGTGGAGTCAGGCAGCAAAGTGGCCACTCACTTTGCTCTTTGTCCCAGACTCATAGAAATAATTTGCTTGCAGCCTGGTAGTACTAAAGATACGCTTGTGATGTGTGCTACAAAAATACGCAAGTCACACATCATATAGAAACTCTGACTTCTAATATTCTGGTCCACTGGATTTCATTTAGCCATTCATATCATGCAGATTTATCTACTGCTGCACTATTACAAACATCATAAAACCGAATAAGGTACAGCAAAACATAATCTAACTCTGCACTTACCTGCCCTGACATGCTGAGCATTAGGAAAACATCTTTTCTCTTTGTTCACATGCTGTTATGCTACTTACACACCTCACATACAAAACAATTAGAACTGTTCGTTCTGTAAGACTATACGTAAGTAAATCAAAAAAGCTGTTCATTGCTAAAATCCTCTAACCTCTAAGACTAAACATTGGTTTTGCTGCCTTCAGTTCAGTTCGTATAGAGGGCATGCCAAGATGTCTGTGGCCTATAGGAACCTTAAGAGTCAGAGCAGGACATATCTCACCATTTCTCAGTGAGTCAGCTCTCCAGGGTTTGTGCTCGCTAGCGTGTTATTAATTACCTGGCACCAACTGTTCAAGGCCTGTTTCAGTATGGCTACTCTTAGTGCTGCAATACATTCAGTATTGTAATCTGGGCATCCACTTCAGGATTTCAGGCTTGCCTTCAGGCATGTAAAATCCAATGAATCCGAAGTGTTTCTCTGTTAGCCTTTGATGCAGAAATACCCATGTAAGAATACCAAAAGGGGTAGGAGAGGGACTTGTTTAAATCAAGGGAGTGTTTGCAAAAGCAGGGATGGAAAAAAAATGGGAGCTGGAAAATGGTTTCTAACTTAATATGTTGGAATAGCTGTCCAGTGAAAGTAAGAGGGGAAAGATCTCTGATTAGTTTTGCAAAGGACGTTGCTAAGTTTCTGAAAAAGGTTGTACATCAGGATAGCCTGTGTTAATAGGAGGTTAAGTTCATTGGCCTAAGAGTCAGATGTGCTTCTTAGTGAGGTAACAAGAAGTGACTGCAGATTGCAACGTGTTTCAAGCATACATCAAGAAGAGTGTCAGCAAGACTTGGATCTTAAAGGGAAGCCCACTGCTAACAGCTGAGTATTTGGGTCTAGGTTTAATTCACAGAAGGAACTTGCACAGCTGAGCAGTGGATTAGCAGCAGACTTACAAGGACAGAATTTGTTTTTCACTTTTAAATATTGTTCAGTATAAAATGAACAACAGTGGCTGAGAAGGTTAAAACTGAGGAAGTGGAGGAACATTTCAAAATTTGAAATGCCAAATAATACAGTTCAAACCACAGTCACCCCAGTAAATTGAAGGAGACTCATGTGGAGAATGTTTACTGCATACTGCTACAGATCCTTCTATACATTCTTTTCTTTTTTTTTTAAATACCTTAATAAACTTGATTTCTTGGCTAAGGAATGAAAGCAAATGAAGTAAAGCTCTCATCACCTCTTTTATTTCAGTTTTTATTTTGAAAAGAGGGATATATTTTCCCTTCCTTGGTTAATTCTTTATCTCACAACATAAAGAAGAAAATGTGGCTCTGTTATGCTTCATTTCATAGATGTGGAAGTAGCATAGAAAATGCTCAACTGTTTCCGTGTTATTATTCCCAGGTTATTAACAGTCTGATAGAAGTACACTATGCAGTTGAAAGAAAAACTTCCTCTTCACATCATTTCACTAGGAAAATAGAAATAAAATTAGAGGAAAAAAGAGATTATGCCATAGAGGAAAGTAAACCTACTTCTTATAGTGGTATCTCATTACAGATTGCAGCAGATTCCTTCATTCATCCTTTTCATCACAGTACATCTTTAAATACCTTCACTTGTTAGTACTTTCAGGTGCCACAACATTTACTGCCCTTTCGCTTTGCCATTTAGAGCACAAAGGTAAAGCAGCACTGTATTTCTCAAGGTAACAAGAGGAATGAACTCGCCCCCCAGGTTTTCATTCAGATCACCCCTCAGATAAGCCAGCTACAAATGGGCTGCACTGCTTTGGGGGAAGCCAAAAAGCCCTGCCTGGCTGCGGCAGTGTAGATAACACTTGTCTGTCCTGTGGTCAAAGCTCTCCGGATGCGAGTCGGTCCGGAGGTACGTGATGGGCAGAAGTGTTAGTGCAGCGCTGTGCCCAAGCAAACAAACTCTGCGGAAAGGCAGACGTGGGATCAAGCTCACACAGCCCCACAATCCCCATCCAAAGCTGGCCTGCAGCCACAGCCAGTGGGCTCCAGCCACTCACCAGACATGCCCAAAGGCACTGGAAGCAAGGACAGTCGTGTGACATCTTTGTTTGCACTGGCACAAGAAACAGTTCTGTTTTGCCGATGCCAGCCGAGGGCCCACCAAGGCAGCGGCGGACCCGCAACACGATCTATGACTAACTCCCTGCCTTCTCTTGTTGCCTGTTTTCTGCATACCTCGGTGAGTCTTGGCCTACCGTTGCTTTTCCTCTCACACTGCTGACCCTCATTTTTCTTCATTTCTTGTTAATCAGCATTTACTCCAATTAGTTTGTGATATAACTTAGAATCATAGAATCATAGAATCATTTCGGTTGGAAAAGACCTTCAAGATCATCAAGTCCAACCATTAACCATGCCTCCTAAACCATGCCCTGGAGTACCCTGTCCACTCGCTTTTTGAATACCTCCAGGGATGGTGAATCAACCACTTCCCTGGGCAGCCCATTCCAATGTTTGACAACCCTCTCAGTAAAAAAATTTTTCCTAATATCTAACCTAAATCTCCCTTGCCTCAACTTGAGGCCATTTCCTCTTGTCCTATCTCCAGCCACCTGACAGAAGAGACCAACACCCACCTCACTACAACCCCCTTTCAGGTAGTTGTACAGAGCGATGAGGTCTCCCCTCAGCCTCCTCTTTTCTAGACTGAACAGCCCCAGCTCCCTCAGCCGCTCCTCATCAGACTTGTGCTCCAGGCCCCTCACCAGCTCGGTTGCCCTTCTCTGGACACGCTCCAGCCCCTCCATGTCTTTCCTGCAGTGAGGGGCCCAAAACTGAACACAGGACTCGAGGTGTCACCTCACCAGTGCCCAGTACAGGGGAACAACCACCTCCCTGCTCCTGCTGGCCACACTGTTCCTGATACAGGCCAGGATGCCGTTGGCCTTCTTGGCCACCTGGGCACACTGCTGGCTCATCTTCAGCCAGCTGCCGACCAGCACCCCCAGGTCTTTCTCTGCCGGGCAGCTTTCCAGCCCCTCTTCCCCAAGCCTGTAGCGCTGCGTGGGGTTGCCGTGACCGAAGTGCAGGACCCAGCACTTGGCCGTGTTAAACTTCATACAATTGGCCTCAGCCCATCGATCCAGCCTGTCCAGATCTCTTTGTAGAGCCTCCCTACCCTCAAGCAGATCGACCCTGCCTCCCAACTTGGTGTCGTCTGCAAACTTGCTGAGGGTGCACTCAATCACTTGTCAGGGACTACAGTACAAACGCGTGAAATGTCAAAAGCAAATAAAGGAAACACTGGCACTAGAGTCGGCATGCTCTCCCAATACAAATACCCAGTGCCTGAAGACAAGTTGAGAACAAGTCACGACAGCGCACGGCTATTATTTCTGTAAGCTAACAGTTTGTTTTTCTGCATCACAAAATTGAATGCAGTCCATCAACTTTTCTAGACCTCCTCATTTTTCTGCTGGAAGTTAAACAAAGTCCTAATTCATCTGCAGAAATTTATTCCCGATTCTCTGCCAAGTGGTAAAAGCAAGAGTTAATTTATTACCAGCTCCAACAGAAGGCATTTAAAAACTGCTGCTTTTTCACATGTGTACCATTCACTGAATTTCAGTCTTCTGGGCTCCATCCTTCTGCTCTTTAGAAGACAGCTGGGAAAGTCAACCTGTCCATCAGGTGTATTCATCAGTGGGACTGTGATGGTCTATTCCTCTCTTCATTGACCTACAGCAAATAAAAGAATTTGACTTCAGCTTCAAAAAGTCCGTCCTGTTTAATAAACAGAAGCGCAGTGCTCTCCCTCCTTCCTCCATGAGGCCGCTTGACAAGGGAAGCCGAGAGAGAAGCTCAGCTCATCCCTGTGAGAAGGATGGCACTGGGCAGAGCTAACAGGGGAGGAGGGAAGGCTGAAAGTTTAATGCTGCCTGCAGCTATTCTTTAAGCAAGGACCATGGGATAGAGCAGTACACTTTGATATGTCAGGAAGCAGAAGCTTGGGCAAGAAAAGAGTAGCTAAGCGATGGAAAAACAACCCCAGATGGGAAGGCCTAAAGGCAAGGAGGAGATAAGTCATCTGAAGGAGGGTACAGAGAAGAGCACTTGCTGAGGGCAGCGATATATTGGCACTACAGCCGCAAGGAGAGAGCCAAACAGTCCCTGACCTGGGAGGTTCAGAGAATAAAGATCAGTTGGTGAACTGTGGGGTTATGGGGGGAAGGAGACGCAAACCTTCCTACGTAAACAAAACCACGTGGATGTACAGACACCATCTCCTCCCTTCGACATTCTCAACCACACATTTTAAATAGTATAAAACAGTAATGACAAGGCTCACAGGAACCAGTAGCATTTCTCTCTCTACTGAAGCAAAAAGCCTTGAAAATTACCCTGATTTTTTTTTTTTTCATTTGGATGTACTGATCTATACCAGTCTAGAAGAGAACAAACTTTCCTTACAATTGCTTGTTATCCACAGTCCTAAGTTACTATGGTGCTCAGATTCCAGACTATGAAAGCCCGCTTGTTTTTACTCATTTACAGTTACCAGTTCACGTGCTCCCATTTCTAGATCAGTTGTGGGCTTTTAATACTACACTACCTTGTAAAACACAATACTTGACTGATAAGATTTGTACGACTATGACTTAAGCAAATGCCCATTATTCTGAAAATTAGATTATATGGAAATCTGTAAAATCTGAATAATACTGCATTTCCCTACTTATCCTCAGCTATTAGAAATGGAGTTGGTGACTTTATTAAAATGTAAATAGAGAATTCCTTTTTTTTAACAGAGAAATTATTCTTCAAAATTCCCAGAACCTCATCCCACTCCACCCTCGCTCCAGATGTTCAGACCTGATGTCTGCAGGCCACCGTTGCCTCACAGCATAGATGCGCTTCCTACAAACTACTATTGCATAGCTTGCTAAGCTTTGTTTCGGTCCTTGATTTGGGCTCCTTGATCCAAACTGGTCAAAAATACTTTGGCAAGACAACTTAGGCAAGATAACTGGTTCCTAGAAAACCCAAAACTTCATTCCTGAGAGAGCAGCAGTGCTACAGGAGGTTGCCAAAATCCTCCTTTGACGTTGGCTCTCACCGGGAGGAGAAGGTAACTTCTAAGGCTGTGAGCTAACTAACCACAAGGCTAGTGATAGGGATGGAAGCCAATCGGAACAAAGTCGAGGCATTTTATGGTTAGTGAAGGACAGTGAAAATAAGAAAGATAGCTCTCTCTAATAATACCCTTTCTCAAGCTGCCATCCTTGATTTCCCCTTCACTGCCTCCCAGTCTTGTCAAAAAGCATATCATTAGCATGTCATTACCATCACCCTCCTACAACACACAGGTTCTTGTTCATGTGAACAGCCTCTTACCTTCAAGCTATCTTTCGGAAATGGCTGTACCTGAAACTCACTTGGTGCTCCCTACAGTCCCCTGGTATTTCTACTTTGTTTCCCTTGTTCCTTCGAGGCATTTTCCTACCACTTTGTAAACGCTGTGTAAACAGCAGGTACCGCAGCTGAAATGGCACATATCAGTGACACAGATGATTACCTTCACCGTTGATTTGCTTTGCCTGTCCCTATCCACTGCATAAAAACTTTAACCAACATAACTAGAGTTTATAAAGAGGCTTTCCAACCATTTACTGCAAGAGCTACCAGACAACCTAGCATCACTTGATTGACATCAGAGAAATTAGACTGATGTACAGTAGCTGTCAATCCAGATACCAGTAAATGTCTCTGGTTGAAATATAACTGAAACCTCAAACTACAAAAAATACTGTGGCCACAGGCTGCCCAGGCCTATGTAGCATCTACAAGTTCCCTATCATGGACAATCTTTAACTGTTAACTCTCTAATTGTATCTGCTACGTATCAATTAAAAAAAATCCTGTCCTTAATACTTTTCATTCCCATATTTTTCTAACTGGATTCAAATGAATTCCATAAAAAAAAAATTGTAAAACTTTGCAATAAGGTAAACTTATATAATAGAGCTGGATGTGATTTGTTGTCAAAGTAGTGTGGTTTTAGCTTGTGAACTGCTGCTGTATTTACTGTTAATACACAGTTGATACAACAATATGGGTTGGTATTGACATTTCCTTGTCTGAAAAATTATTTATGTTGAGGATAGTGAACATCATATTAGTGATATTATTTTTAAATGCCACTGTAATATTTTATTCTCATATTTATTTATAATATAGTTAAAAAACTTGCTCTCAAACTTTAGCACCTCTTTCTGAAGGAAGTCTCTTCTGAAATTTCAGACTCCAAGTAATGAACAAGTTCCTGTATAGACCTAGCAATCTGGGCTTCTGCACCTTTTTTTTCCGGTTCTACTTCTGCTTGGTCCTACCATGTGATTTATTTTAATTTCACTAATGTTTTAGAATGAACATACCATTACGCACATTAGGTGTAAAGGGCTACCACCACAACTAAGTCAGCTATAACTTCCTCTGTGTATCACTGGAATATTTAAATGGCTTTCCTCCCAGTAACAAAGAAACTATACACTTAGTAATAATACTTCTGTAGCTATGATGAGAAGATATTAGAACAAACTGATGTGTACTGAAAGGTAGTAGGATCCTAATGAGAAAGTAAAAATTATAATGGTGTCACTTTAACTACAAGGAGTGGAAAGTAACATTTTAGATACTGCTTAAATTAATTCACCCTAAATAATAGTAAAAGTAATAGCAATAGTGATACACTCTTCACACACTAGTTTAAGCTTGATAAAATACCTGAGTAAAGTATTATTAGCTACGAATTAATAAAAAAGTATGTTTTCTTTGTTTTTGAAAGTTTTGAGTCCTATAATAGGCCATCTGCAAAAGCTTTTCTATATTTACTGTGTGACACTTCTTCAAAAAACGACTTGTGCTCAGGCAAAATAATTTCTTCCTACTGCCATTATAGGCTATCAGGTTATGTGTGGGGATGAAATGTTGCCTTCGAATAGATATGAGACCACGGACTACTGCTCAGACCTTAGTGACGTCAGATTCTTCTTGCTTGTATTTAAACCAGCTCTACACACTGTAATTCTACTGAGATAGGTCAGGGGGATCAGATGATACACTAGTAGAGACCAAATAATTGCACATTCAGCAAAGATGCATGGTGGAAATGTTCTCCGTGGCGCAGAACTCAAACAGTTTTACTCTTTGAGGTAATTAAAAAACATAATCCAGTTGTCATCAAACTAAATAGCAATTTTTTTTCAAAATGTACTGGTTTTGGCAGGGGTGGAGTCAACTTTCTTCATAGCAGCTAGTATGGGGCTGTGTTTTGGATTTGTGACCAAAACAGCACTGATAAATAACACAGGGATATTTTCGTTCCTGCTGAGCAGTGCTCACACAGAGCCAAGGGCTTTTCTGCTTCTCCCCCCACCCCACCAGCGAGCAGGCTGGGGGGGCACAAGCAGTTCAGAGGGGACACAGCCGGGACAGCTGACCCCGACTGACCCAAGGGATATCCCAGACCATAGGGCGTCATGAGCAGCAGATAAAGCTGAAGGGGGAAGAAGGAGGAAGGTGGGGACGTTCGGAGTGATGGCGTTTGTCTTCCCAAGTCACCATTAGGCGTGCTGGAGCCCTGCTTTCCTGGAGATGGCTGAACACCTGCCTGCCCAGGGGAAGTGGGGAACGAATTCCTTGGTTTGTTTTGCTTGCATGCGCAGCTTTTGCTTTCCCTATTAAACCGTTTTTATCTCAACCCACAAGTTTTCTAACCTTTACCCTTCCGATTCTCTCCTTCACCCCACTGTGGGGGATTGAGTGAGCGGCTGCGTGGGCCTGAGCTGCCGGCTGGGGTTAAACCACGACACAAAAGTTCTGCAGCTAAAGCATGGATAGGAGCTTTTTTCTGCAAGTGAACCTTTATTAGCAGATTTGGAAGATATGACTTGTCCAGATTCTGATGCTTATCGCTAACAGTTGAAGAGGTTGCTCTCCCCCCAACCTTTTTGATAATCATACCTCTTACAGGTTTCAGAGCCAAAAATGGTTCATTAACTCAGATTCTGATTCTTTCTATTAATTTGGTGATGATACACCTGCCACAGCTTTACAGTCTAGGATGTAATGCCGTTTGCTATAGCAAACGTACTGTGGAGATGGAATTTGAAAGCTCCATGCCAAACCTCAGAGGGATTCTTACAGCTTAAGATGCACCTATACTGATTCCTCCAACTCTTTTGTGTCTTGAAAGACTAAGTTCTTCATTTTTCTAGAGCAGATGAGGGTAACTGCCACGCTGGCCATCTAGAGAACAGAAAATTGTGTGTATTCAAAAACCCCACAGTGGAACTAAGTAGATGACAGTGTGTGGTCTTCTGTGGTACAATCTGAATGTGAATTTTTCTCTGGACCGGAGGTAGGCTTACTTTTGCATACTGATAAAATTGCTGATACAGGAGGGAAACTGAGGAGGGGGATGTTAATGATTTAATGATTTGAGATTGAAGTTTGCTTCTCTGGTGGATTTTAAAGGTAAAAGGCAATTCACGCCAGGGTCTACATTCAGTCTGGTTCGTTTTGTTACCGGCTGCTGCCTTTTCCTGTACGGCCGTCATTGCCTCTCCGCTCCGGTTTTGAGGTTCCTTCTGGTCACGCGCATTTATGCGAGGGGCTCTCCTCGAGCAGGAGGCAGGCCATCAAATTCTCACGCACGGCCCGGGTGCAGGTCTCTGCAGCGGCCCTGCGCCAGTACGCACGCAAGGATCGGGCTGAGCTTGGTTCTCCGTCCTGCGGCGGGACACCTACATCGCTCCCGTTTGGGGCTGACACGCCGGCCCCGCTGTGCGGGAGCTCCCAAGTCGAGCGGCCGCACCCCGCAGCGTTTCGAGGCCGCTGGGTCCGCCCAGATCCCAGCACCAAACTTGCCCAGATCCCAGCACGAAACTTGCCCAGATCCCAGCACCAAACTTGCCCAGATCCCAGCACCAAACTTGCCCTCAGCTTCAGCTCCCGGACCCGGCCGTGGGCTCGACTTCCCCCGGCGCCCACCTCCCCCTCCTCCGCGGGCCCGCCCGCGGCTCCCCCCTCTCCACCCGTGGAGGGGCCGCCCACCCCCGCAAGAGGAGCCGCTCCGCCGCGCCCTCCCCCTGCACAGCGCCCGGCGCGGGGAGGCGGGCGGAGCGGCGGCGGGAGCGCGGCGCTCCGCTACCCCGCGCCCCTCGTCCCCCATGCGGCGGCGGGCGGTGGGAGGCTGCTGCCGCCGCGGGAGCCGCTTCCCCAGGCAGCCCGGCAAACGGCGGGGAACCGCCGGCGTCGCCCGCTCGCCCGGTTCCGGCAGCGCCCGGAGCGACGCGCTCGGTTCCCGCCGGGGCTGAGGGGTTGCGGCGTGCCGGCTTGCCGCGGGGCACCCGGGGAAGGCGAGCGCTCGCAGAAAACTACAAAAAAACCCCCAAAACAACAGAAAAAAACCAAAGCGACGCCCCAGGCGGTGTCCTGCCCGGCTGCCGCCCATCGCTTATGCTTATCCGGGGGGGGACCCGGCCGGGGCGGCGGAGCCCGCAGGATGACGGGCCATGAGGAGCGCTAAGGCGGCGTCGAGGCGGGCCGCCGCCGGCCGCGATGAGCCTCGGCGAGCCGGTGCCGGAGGGGAGGCCGGGAGCCAGGTAGCCGCCGGCCGCCCGCCGCGCCGCCCCGCGTCGCCGCCGGCCGCCCGCAGCCCCCCGGGGGCATGGGAGCGGCGGGCAGCGCCCGCTGAGACCGCCGCGCCCGGCTGCAGGTAAGGAGCCCGCGGGCGGCCGGTGGCGGCTGCCGGTGCCCGGGGGGGGGACGGTTTGGGGTGGGGGCTCTCCCTCGCGGGTCCGTGCGGGAGGAGGAAGAGGAGGCGGGGGGGGGGGGGGAGCGGCGGTCGGGCGCCCTGCGGGCCGTGCCGCCGTGCGTCGGCGCTCGCCCCCAACCCGTCCGCTCCCGTTGCTCAGCCCGGCGGGGACGTTCTTCCCTAACGGGAAGCATCTGCCCCCCGGTACGGTAAAAAGAATCCCGGGTGGGGGAGAACCGCGCCTCCACCCCGGCGGCGGCTGGCGCTCGGCCCGGCCCGGCGGGAGGGGCAGCGCCGCGCAGGATCCGCCGCCCCCCCGCGAACCTCCCCGCGGGGCGGGCGCGGTCCCCGCCAGGAGCCGGGCGGGCGGGCCCGAGGCCCCTCCCCTGCCGCGCCCCGCCCCCCGGCAGGCTGCCGCCGCCCCGCCCCAGCCCCGCCCTAACGGTCGTGGTGGAGCCGCAGCCCATTGGCTGGCGCGCTGCGCGGCGGCCGTGGAGGCAGCCAATGGCGGCGGGGGGGGGAGGGGGGAGGGGCAGTCGAGGGCGCCCCCTGGCGGCGGGGCGGGGCGGCCTCGTCCGGGCCCCGTGGGGTTTCTCCCGCCAAATCTGCGGAAGAGCGGCTTGGGCGCGGGTGGTGGAGGCCAGCGCCGGTTCTTACCGGGACGGAGGACGGCTAAGCGCGTCTGGCCTGCTCTTCGCCAGCCCCTCGCGAGTCACTGCGATTTCCTCTTAACCTCAGCGAGCACCTCCTGCAGCAAAATGCGGTGCCCCCTCCCCAAGGGACTCGAAAGGGGTAGGGTGTTTTTTAAAGGGAGTTCTCATTAAAGGGAACATTAAGGAAAAGAGCACCTGAATATTCTTAACCAAATTAAAAGCTATTTGTCTTGTAAGGAATGGTAAACGTCTCATTAACTTGACCGCAGATATTTGAGAAACCTCTTCATCCCGATGAGCCTCTCCTTTGAACTGTAATGGTTTGCACATGATGGTCTTAGGAAAAAAAAATGTGTGTCTCATTGCTAGCAGATCTGAGAAAATCTGACTTTTATACTAAAAGCAATAACTAATGGAACTAATAATAGCTGGTAGAATGGAATGCCTTTCCATCTTTGTCACGCAGTTATGCAAGAGCAGGAATACTAAATTTCTGCTACTAATAGTAGCCTGCATTCCTGTATGGCTTTAATCTGAAGAGCTCAAATTCTTCTGATGGTAGGGACAAGAATAGGGATATTTCAAACTCATTTTGCCAAGTTAGGCTGCTTAATCTGTAATTAGACATCTACATAAATTATTTTCAGAGATGGTTAGCGCTCAAGGTCGATAACAGTTGTGTTTTCTTGTCTGTTCTGGCACAGTGCGCATCTTTAAATGACCCTCCATGGGTCTAGCCGTCCAGGTTTAGACACGCAGTTCTGAAAATCTGAACTTGAGTGTTGATAGACAAGGCAAGATTATATGTATAAATTTTCTTGCTTACAGTTCTTCTGAGGTCTGTGCTTATGCTTCTAAATAAATTGTCAAGTTTTATCGATTCGTAGCTCCTGTTTGGTTAAGATTGCAACGTAAGAGCACATCCAGCATCACACAGTAATGTGTGGCAGAGGATGACAGAGTCCAGATCTGTGGCCAACCAATTCTTTCCTTTACTCTCTCTCTCTCAATGACAGCATTTCCCATAGGCACTATGAATGGGATTCACTCAGCCGCATTTTACCCTCCTGAAAGTTAGTAGCCTGTCTAAAAACTCGGCAGCTAGGCTAGGTGAGTTAGCTAATTAGGGACCTAATGAGGCTGAATTGTACTATTTCTGGGTACCCGATCAGGTAGATACCTGATATTGTTCCTCTTGAAAGGAACGTGGGTAGCTTTTTTTCTTTCGTTGACTGTAGAGGGAGCCATGGCAATTTGCTTGAACTAGGTGCTTCCCTCGAAGTTTTCTAACTTTTAGGCGAGAGGAGTACTACTATCCTTGGCGTATAGAACAAGCCTACAGAATTTATTACCGTAGGGAGACAGCGTGACTTTGGTAAGATAGGTGTTTAGCAGAGTAGTAGAAGGGAATTACGGGGGAAAAGCTAACTCTGAAGGAGCAAATGAGGTGGAAGAAAGACAACCTCTTTCCGACTGCCCTTCGCCTTGACTCTGCAGACCTTCTGGGACGCTGCGGAGCACGGCTAGGTCTCTAAAGCTTCTTAAAAGGACTTAAACCAACCACGTTTCTTCTCTCTTTTCTCCTCTCCCCCCCTCCCCGGCTGTTTCCCCCGGACGACCCAGGAGGAGCGAGGCGAGGGGAGGCGACAAGATGGGGGCGCGGGCGGCGGCGGGGGCGCTCTCCGTGGTGCTGATCCTGGGGCTGGGGCTGCCGCCGGGCGCCCTGGGCTGCCCCCAGCCCTGCGCCTGCTACCTCCCCACCGAAGTCCACTGCACCTTTCGGTCCTTGGCAGCCGTGCCGGCGAGGATTTCGAAACATGTGGAAAGAATCAATTTTGGGTTTGTATGGCAGCTCGTAGCAAACGGCTTTGCGTTCTCGGTGCGGAATCCCGGAGCGCTTCGCACACGCACGGCGGACGGCGGTCTCCGCGTGTGCTTTTTAAGTAGAATCGCAGAGACGGGCGGTTACTCGCAGGCGCTGTAGTTCAAGCACTACCAGGACTGGCATGGAGAGAGCTTTAGCGTAGCCTTCCTGTTTCAAAGAAGAGTTACTATTGTTTTCAAATAAATATTTACATCATGGTGTCAGTGGTTCTTGGCAGATAGGACATGCAGTCTTTTATAGTCTATAAAAAAACAGATTGAATTAAGCCTGCTATGGGGTTTCTACTAAATGGTGAATTTTATCCCTGATGTCAAAAAATACAGCAGGAATAAAATTCTGTGATGTAGCCAGGTAGCATTTTGGAGAACAATGACATATAGCATATCTTAAAGCAATACAGTAAAAACAAAGTTATTCTGTTGCCTTTGCAGTTGTTTTTTGTTTTTTTTTTTTCAAGGAACTTAAGCACAATATAAGCAGACATCAATGTTTTGGGGAGAGATTGCTCAGGCTCCAACTCACTTTCCTTCTCCAGGGTATTGCCAGCTCACACCTATCTGTCAGATTGTGAGACAAGAAGGCAGGTACAGTTGGCAGGCTGCCTGTCACAGAAGTGCTGTGTAAGATCGTTATGTGACAGGGCATGGTGCAAGAGTCACAGTCCTCTTCTGCTTGATATCAGAGCTGCCTCACTGCCTGGTATGAACTCACCCTGACCGCCTCAAGGCCTGTAAGCTGCAGCTCATCATGCAATGACTGACAGTAGGGACCTTGATTTTTTTTTTTGCTTCTCCGTAGTTAAAATTTGTATCCACCAGCACTTTATCCACCTAAAGCCTAATTTTGATTTTACTCTCAAAGTGCCCTTGTACTCAGTAACTCTGTATTACAGCAATCTGTACTTTCATGCCATTTTTGAGTCAAAAATGCCTCCCTCTCCCCCCACATTCAAACCCACACATATTCACAGTCAACTCTCCCCCATATGTCAACATTCTGTGGCAATTTCTATCTCTAAATTGCTTTTGAAAATGCAATGTAGGCTTCTAAGTTATTTAGGCATTTTGGCTGTTTTTTAATAAAAGTACGTTATTTGATACTGCTAGCATAAAAGCCCTTTCCTATCTTTGTCCCTTCCCATGGAGGAACAGTCTTAGCTATCTGTTGTTGCATTTCTTTCAATTTGGAAAGCAGCTTTTACCATATTTGTATTTTAAGGTGCTATATATTTAGGAGGTAAAGATTATTTTCCGAACCGGAAATAATTTAGGTAAAATTATTTAGAGAACTTAATATTTTTTAGAAGGGCTGATGTTGAAATAAGGAATTTTAACAGGATGACTGCTATAAGCCTAGTAGATCTGTAATAGGACTAAAAATATCAAAACAGTAGCCTAAATTTGTAGCAAATTCAGAATCTTCAGATAGGTAACATGATGAGGATCTGAAAGTATTTCCTCCATATTCAAAGCATTTTAATTTCTCGCTGTCTCTTCCCTTCCTTTCTAGAAAGTGTTAAAAAATAGGAAAAATATTTAAAATTCTATGCTTAATTTAGAGGCTTAATGCCCAGATTAGCTCATACATTTAATTTTATGTCTACATGTGGAAAACCCCGAATGTAGAGCTAGGCCATCAAACTTCAGACTTCCGTATTGGCAAATAAAACCTGATTTATTTGTCCAAAGTGAAACTGAATTATTTTCAAGAAGTAGATTTTCGATATTACTTCTCTAAAAGGGGTTTATAGGCTCAAATTATGTAATTGGAAGGTCAATTCCTAGATCTTATGTAATTAGTTGCTGTAGCCAATTGCATGTTGTAACAATAAGTGAAGAGTGAAGTGGGATGTGACTTCCTGCTTCTCGTGCTGTTTGGGAGATACCTATTTTTAATGTCCTCTCTCCAAATCTTTATTCATTTATTGTTAGATGCTGTTTTGGCAACACTGCAGCCTGCCTAGTTTGCCAGACTCCATAGCATCATTGTTTGGCTACAGGCCATTAATTTATTACCATTCCATAAACCAAGCTGCATGGAAAAACACACTGACAACTATTCGAACTTAAACTCCTATTTATTACTCTTACTCCTAAATTATGGCTAAAGTGCCACAAATTGAGTTAAAAGAAATCTTAATCTAAACATGAAGTAAGTATACTTGGCCTTGTAAAAATGTTTCAGTAACTTCTGGCCCTTTGACAAGGCATTAAGATCCCTCCAGTTTTTCCTGGAAGTTAGGTTATGCTAATTTTACATTTGCAGTCCATGACAGTCAGTGCATAAAATGTAACTGCACATGTGATTTTTTTCCAGGTTTAACAGTATACAGTCTATACACGAAAACTCCTTTGCAGGACTTACAAAACTGGAATTGCTCATGATACATGGAAATGACATTCAGAATATACCTAACGGTGCTTTGAAAGATCTTGTGTCTCTACAGGTAATGATCAGGTCTTACTGAATTTCATAAATTCTAACTTCCATGAATAACAAAAGACAAAAACAAGTGGGTTTTGTAGTGCCTTTCTTAGGTTTAAGGTACCATTTTCCCCCAAATACACTGGAGATCTATTAACTACGTCTATGTCATACTTGATAATGCCAACTAATACTCAGTTGTGTTCTCCCTCTTTGACCAGCATATCATTTTTCAGTGGTGCAGAGGATATTTGAATGTGGGAGGAAAACCTCTGCTTGCTTGCTATTCTGTTTGGATTTGGATCAAAAAACAAAATTAATCTTTTTTTTTTTTTTTAGGTTTTCAAAATTAGTTACAATAAATTGAAAGTCATAACTGGCCAAACTCTTCAAGGACTTTCAAGCTTAATGAGACTGCACATGGACCACAACAGAATTGAGTTTATTCATCCAAATGCTTTTAATGGATTAACTTCTCTGAGACTGGTCCACTTAGAAGGAAATTTGCTCCAGCAGCTTCACCCCCACACCTTTTCAACATTTATGGTCCTTGATTATTTCAAACTGTCAACAGTGAGACATCTCTACCTATCTGAAAATGCTCTTAGGACCTTGCCTGCAGGGATGTTTCAAGGCATGCCACTGCTGGAAAATCTTTACCTTCATGGGAATCCATGGGCCTGCGACTGCAGTTTAAAGTGGCTCCTTGAATGGAATGAAGTTTCTGGAGGTAAGAGCAAAAATGCCAATGCTTCTTCAACTCATAATGTTAGATTTTTTTTTTTCCTGTTCTGCATATGGATAGTTCTATTATTTCCTGAGTATTATTACTTACATGATGTCTATGTGTACTATTGTGTTCCATTACCATTCAATAAATGCATGTATTTAAAAAACAGTGTAAAGAGGACGCAGTTGTGTGTCACTAGCTAAAAATCTGTATTCAAACCCAAAGGAATTAGCCATTACATTCAAGATGGAAAAAGTGATAGTGACATTTGTAGTTGGAAGAAGGAGATAGGTTATAACCTGTTAATATGTTCCTTTGCACAGCGATACACCTTTGAGTAAGGGCTGGCGATTGTTCTCAACCAGCAAAGCTAGTAACTATGTGCTCTTGTGGAAGGTGGAAACGTTGGATTTGAACTTGTTTGGCTAAGGAAGGAATGGAAATCAGGTTTCCAAATTCCTGGATGAGTCCTTTAACTTTGATGTTATTAAAGTTAAGGCCATTATGTAATATGCATCCTTCATGTCTACCTGTGTTTCTTTATTGACCACGACTTCCTTTTGTGATGGAGAAAATCTGGTTTAAGTATTTTCAGAGAACACCTACAATCTTGCAATTTTTTTCCTAGAATAACTGGTCTATCTTCGTTTAGGTTTAGATGTGAGATAAGTATCACACTGCTTAGGCTGGAACACTTCTGGTCATGTGCAGAAGCAAAATACGAGAAGCAAAAAAAAAAAACCAGAAGAGTTTTATAATGCCTATATATCAGGAATACACTAAATGAGGGTTTTTTTGAATGTCGGTTTTCGATTTGGGTATCTCAGTTCACTAATGCCCCATCTCAGGTTGCTAAGTGCTTACTGTAGTAGGCCAGAGGGACTGGTGTTACACCAAAGCTGCCGCTAAAATATTAAGAGGGAATTGGCATTTAATTGCAGCTGAAGATGTCTCAAATGAATGCTGGAGTCACAAGGTATATATAATGATTTGAAGCACGTATGGTGGATAATGGTGGGTCTTGCCATCTTAGAATATGTAATTCATCGCAGTTTTGCACTTAGCTATACGACAATACTTTTAAGAGTGTGTGATACTTGAATGTGTAATGTAAGTGTTCCTGCCTGAACTGATACTTGAGGCATCTAACTTTGATAGTCTATTTCACTAGCTTACATTTTAATATTCTTATATACTCTCCTTGACCCAAATGAGTATGTATATTAAGTGTACTTAAGTTGCACTATAAGTTATAACAATGAAATACTAGATGAACTTTCTTCCCTTGTGCCGTGTTGGCTTTTTAACATTTTTATTCAATTAGATTCCCTTTTTGCACTACAACAGCAATGATTATGGGAAAGAGAAAAGAATTTATCCATGCCATTTACATGTATGACAGGTTTTGCATCTTTATATAACTGTAACTTTAACTTCCTTGGGAATTCTGTCCAAATAGAGTTATTAAAGTTCTTCAGACCAATGTGACCACTGCCAAGTTGGTTGTGGGCCAGTTCTGTCATGAAGCGTGCTTTCCTTATCTTTGAAACATCAGACTTGAATCTGCAAGTGATAGACTGGTTCAGTTAAATATTCCATTTGTAAGAACTTTTCAAGCGAATTGATGTATCAGACTGGAAAAGCATATATTTTTGAATTAAAAAATGGTATGAAATTTTGCCGCTCTTCCCCTTCTTCTAACATTTTGCCTTATAACCCACCTGTATATTGGTCATTCATTCAAAGATCCCTTATTCCTCAGGAGTGATCAGCATGACAGTTATTCCTAGAATAACTGGAATACATTTTATTTACAACATGTTTCCAAACTAAATATGTAAGGCGACATTTGCCATTCTAGTGAGCAGAACAATGTAATAAATATATGACTGTTATTTTGCAGACAGGAGTATTTCTGGCATTGTTAGAAGAGAGGAGTCAAGGCTATCATTTCCTGTTTTAGTGCTCCTTCTCTTTTTTAGTTTTTTATTTTATCATTGCAGAGTTTACAGTTATTTCAGAGGTCAGGGAAGAAGTGGCACTTTCTGGAGGTTTTTTTGCTGATGACAAATAGCTTGTAAGTGCAGGAACTAGTCAGCAGATTTTGGTAGCTACAGTAGAATGTTTTGTATATTGCCAGTACTGTTGTTAATGAATAGAGAAGAATAAAAAGCTTCTTGGATTATTTAATGATGAAGTCCAGCATTTCTCGGGCAAATGCTGCATGTTTGAAAGCTGAGAGGACCCAGTCCTCTTCACGTTAGATCCACAAGTTCGATAGGTAGGCTGTCACTGAACAGATGCAGACTTTTTAACACAGCGTAGATTTTTGCTGACTTATAAAATATTGCTCTAAAGACTTCAATTTCTAGGCATTTTATTCAGAGGCAGTGAATCTAATTTTCAGAAGGATGGAGTATTCAATCCTCTCATTAAAGTCAGAAGAAATTGTGGTCAGTTTGAGAATCAGGCGCCCATTCAACTGTAAAACAAAGCGGTGCCGTTTTAAAAGCCTTGCCTTATGTGTCATGTGCCATAATGCATTCCTCATGCGGTCCATTTTGCACTTTTGAGAGTTCTCTAACTCTAGGACAGAGTTTTTCAGCTTACCTATCTTTTGTTTCCCCCCTTTTTTTTCTTTCTTTTTTTTTTCTTGCAGGTGTTTTAAAATGCAAAAAGGACAAAGCCTATGAAGGGGGGCAGCTCTGTCCTAAGTGCAACAGCCCGAAACAGCTGCAGAAAGAAGATATTCAAAACTTGAAAGATATTTCCTGTAGGAAACCTGTCATTCAGTCCTCACTGAGGCAGAATAGCAGCACTCAAGATGAAGAAGATGGTGACAGTTATGAACTCCCTCTGGAAGAGCTTCAGTCCTCTCCATGGAACATTACTCTAAACATGACTGATGAGCATGGCAATATAGTCCACCTGAACTGTGAAATCAAAAAACCAACAGGCTCTACCAGAATTCAGTGGAATCAAATCCAGACTCAGGAGATAGAAATAAATGCTACAATTTCACTGGATTTTGAATGTCCAATGAATCGAGAAAACTATGAAAAACTATGGAAGCTTATAGCTTATTACAGTGAAGTACCTGTCAAATTAGAGAGGGAATTTATGCTCAGCAAAGAGCCTAAAATAAGCTATCAGTACAGGCAAGGCTCAGATTATGATGCTCTTTACTACACAGGCGTAAAAGCTCAAATACTGGCTGAGCCTTCCTGGGTAATGCAAGCTCTTATAAATATCCAATTAAACAGGCGCCAGAGTACAGGGAAAAAAGTGGTGCTATCTTTTTTTACTGCGTTTTCTCAGAAAATTCGTACCAAAGACACTGGGCAGCAGAGAAGCTGGGTAATGATAGAGCAAAACCAGAGCACAAGGACAGCACAGAGTGTGGTGGAGGGGTCGGAGCTGCAGCTGAGCTGTGATGTGAAAGCCTCCGAGGGCCCCTCCATTCAGTGGCTCTTTCCAGATGGGACTAAACTGCAGGCGCCATTTAATCAGAAAGACAGTAGGTTTTCCATTCTTAGTAGCGGCCAGCTAATGATCAAAGCAGTGAGTTACACTGATGGTGGTTTGTACCACTGCGTTGCCCAAGTGAGAGATGATGTGGACATAATGGCTTACAGACTTCTAGTGCAGCCTCCAGCTATACAGGTAGCTGATTCAGATGTAGTGAGAGTTGAAAAAAATGTTGGAGATCCAATAGTTTTGCCATGCAATGCAGTTGGCATCCCAGAGCCACAGTTGAACTGGATTCTTCCAAACAGCCAGGTACTTACTGATTTATCAAACTCTTCAAAAGGATATATGTTGGACAATGGCACTTTGCTTATTCCAAAAAGCCACGTCAGTGATAGTGGCCATTACAGATGTGTGGCTGTCAATCAGCAGGGATCAGATCAGTTTGTTGTAAGGGTCACAGTAAATAAAATGGTGTCTGACAGGTCATTTAAAAGAGTAAAACTAAAAAAGCGCCCAGGCTCTAAAAGTTTGTCAAAAACAAGAGGGCGAGTCATAGATGATGGAGAGGGATCAGGGACAGGAGGGGTGGAGGAGTTCCCACGAAGAAAGAACCACCTGAAAGACTGGGAAATATCCTTCAAACAAAAAAGTGACCAGGTGCCAGAGACTCAAATTAAAAAGGGGAAGAAGGGCAGAAGGAAAATGAAAATCTGGAAAAGTACTGATAAAACCGATGACAGCAATGTTGCAGAAGGCCGGAGAGTATTTGAATCTCGAAGGAGAATTAATGTGGCAAGCAAGCAGATTAATCCACAGCATTGGGCTGACATTTTGGCAAAGGTCCGTGGGAAGAATCTTCCTAGAACAACAACAGCTGCAGCCATTTCTTCAACAACCGCACTGCCATCAGTCATGCAGAAAACTACTCCAGTCCCTCATCCGGTAGCTAGCCCTCCGCCTTCAGAGACAGCAGCTGATGTGGTAGATTCCTCTGCTGAGACATCACCTGTGAGTGAAGATGAGCCATTCCCAGTCACTGTTTCCCACAACACTAACGCATTTTCAGTCCAATCCATATTAACGAGCTCGGAAGCTGAACCCTCCTCCGACCACAGGGCTTTAGAAACACCTGCAAGTATACACTCTGTAGAAATCGCTGTATCAGGTCCATATTTGACTCCTGTCTCTGCAACTGTGCAACCCGAAGGCCAGCAGCATCTTGATGTCAGGACTGATGATTCAGTTGTAGTTAGAGAAAATATCCATGCTTTCACTGAAGAACCTCTAACCAGACAAATTGTAACAAACTTTCCTAGAATCCAGAGCAGTTCATTCACAGTGGAAAGTGAAGATAGAACTATATCTTCTATATCAGAGGAAAATTCTGCTTTTGCTGAGCTACCGCTTGATGCTACTGTCCTAGCTGAGTCTCAGACTGTGGATCTTCATAGTGTCATAGAGACAAGTGTGAAGTTAAATGAAGTGGACCCAATGAGTGTTGACACCATAATTTTAACACCTTCTCAGCTGGATGAGATCATCCCAACAGGTTCTGTAGGCACTACTACCATTTCTTCATCCGTTTCTCCATTTGTTACAGAAAAGAGCGATGACTTGATAGACCAGCACAAAGAAGTATCCACAGGTCAGCCAAAAATGGCAGACTTAAGTACAAGTTTTCCATCTGTCACACCCATCAGGGTTCAGAGCATGGAAGAACCTGAGACCCACAGGAATACATTGACTCAAGAAAGCATGTCCAGCAGTTATGCAGAGAGTTTTCAGGGAGGAGAACGTAGAAACCTGGCTGCTCCAAAACCAGATCCCACATTCATTTTGCATAGTACTGATGCTCTTCGTAAAACAACAGAGGGGATAAAAACTGCTTCTTCCATCAGTAGATTGGCCACTGTGGCCACAACAACAACTCCCTATAGAAAGACCATGCCTTCACTTATTACTCAGCATGTTAGAAAAAGGCCTTATGGGAGAAGGAGATTGAGGCCAAACAGAATCCGACAAAGACCAAAGCCTTCCCCCGCTGTTGTTTTAACCACAGAGGCAATGCCTGTCGTTCCAAGGACACCTGAAGTTGAAGCTGTGACCAGAACATCTTCTGCAACTCTTGCAAGTCCTGATCTTAAAAACAATGTCAAAATACAGGCTAAGGAAGAGAAGCATGTGGAATTCACTTCTTCATTAGTTACTGATTCGATTGTCTTAGAGAAAATTACCAAAATCAGAGAGGTGGTCACAACTTCATTCTTTAGGCCTACTGCTTCTCCACCTGAAGCAAAACCTGTGACACTCTCTGCTGCTCCCGAAACCTTGGCACTTCCAGTGACTGCACCTATCACGATTTTATCATCATATGTTGTACATGACACAGTTCCCACGAAAGAGTCAAGTGCACCTCTGAAACCAGAGCAAAGTGAAGTGCCAGCATACCATTCATTAGTCAATATATCTGAGGAGAAGGGCATTAAAGCAGATTCTATAACTATGGATAGTAAGGCAGAACAATCAAGCACAACAGCTTCTCCTGAGCATATGAACAGCTTGATACTATCTACAAAACCAGAATCTCAAGAAGAGCCTGTCCTATTTGACTCAGAAGTTGTGGTTAATGAAACAACCACTGGAACATTCCAGCTGAAATATCCCACTATGACTGACTTAAATATTCCTGTTGGCACAGTGGAAGTTTCAAAGGAGCCATGGAAGCCCACAGTGTCTTTAGAAACACCAGCAATAACTGAGACACCTCAGCAACATGAGATGATTACTTTGTCCTCCTCCTTCAGCACGACAGAAACTCAGACTTTTCTACTTAGAGAAACAAAGAAATCTGTTGCTTCTCAGACTGGGACAAAGCCATCTTCCTTGGATAAAAAGGAAGTTATGATGTCACATGTATTTCATCATGATCCCACTTTGCAGACAACTGAAAGGCTTCCGACTACATCCACTGCCTTTATTCCATTTATAAAATTTGCCACTCTTCCCCCTTCCATTTCAAGCACTTCACATCCTTCTCTTCATTATACCACCGAGGAAAGTAATGCCTTCAATCAAGAAAGGTTCCCAGAAGCAAAACAAGTTGAAGCAGGTGGTGACAAAATGGTGGTGAGCTCAAGGCGGAAGGTACACCCTACTCCTTCCTCTAGCCAAAACAGGATTAGCATACAGTCGAAAGAGGAGCAATTCAAAGAGTTGTATAGTAGCAAGTCAAACAACAGTTTACTGCTAAATCCAAACCTTCCCCATCCACCTGCTGGAATGATACCAAGCCTAAACCAAAGACTGCCTGTTGTGCCTCCAAAGCATGTTCCAGTAAGAGGCACAGTGAAGCCTCCATATATTGTAACACAAGGTTCATTTCGCTATTTTATAACACAGCAGCCTCTTCACTACACAAACAAACCAGAGATAACAGCATATGCAGCACATACCATCCAGGACAAAAAATCTTTTGCCTCTCAGAGAGAAACAACTACCCCAACACAAGCGTCTCCATTTCACAAAACAAATCCATTCACTGTAAGCAAGTTTGGTAATCAGGGTCAGAACAGATACAATATTAATTCAAGATTTTTTGGAAATAACTATGTCCCAGATAACAGAGGCACAGCAGGGAGACTACCAAGTCAAGGGATCCCCTATTATCCCAGTTCCAGAATGCCATTCCTTTTCAACAGAACAAGGATATTCCCTCACTTAGGTTTGCATCCTAAACCAGTGGTCCCTAGTCAGCTAGTCCCAAAAGACACAAATGAGAAGAAGGTCGGCCAGGTCTTCCCTACTAGGATTACAGTTCAGAGAGCTACAGCTATTCCAGTGCCTCCAATGCCACACACCACAACCACCACATCACCACCACCAGTGATTTTGAAGATCACCCCTCCAGCCTTTCAGCACACAAAACCACAGATATCCACGACAGTTCATCCTTTTAAAAGTGTCCATCATCATCACCATCAAAAAGTTCCATCTGTGCCTTACGTGGGAACCTTTATGCCACACAATTCGACTGTAATTCAATCTTCCACTAATTTCAGGATACACGGAGAAAGACCTAAAATTATCACAAAAGGGTCCCAGAGCATATCCATTCTTGCCGAAACAGATGCTTTTATCCCTTGTGATGCAGTAGGGGAACCCAAGCCTTTTATTACTTGGACAAAAGTCTCTACAGGTAAGACAAGAGAAAACTGTGTTCTTCCACATGGTTTTTTAAGAGTACAAATACTTGGGTTGTTGCATAGAAATGCAAAATGATTGCAGGAATAGTCCAAACCACTGGAGAATAATTTCTGTCTCTTTTAAAACGTGACTAACTGCAACTAATCATTGCAGGTAAAATGACTTTGCAGTATTTCTTGTAGTAAAAGAAAACCTCTACCATTTAATAATTATTCACAGCAGTTAGAGTTTGTGAGTATGGGTTTGTTAACATTGCTGCCTCAAATATTGATGTGTATGTCATTTCCATAGGCAGAAGGAAAAGAGAAATTACATAAAGATTTAAGAGGAATCCTAAAGCATAAAGCCCTTAAAAGTTCCCACACTGTACATGCTTGCAAGCTAGTATGGTTAGTTCTGCAATAGAAACAAACACTAATTGGAGCTATGGAGAGTGTCAGACGTTATGTGATCCATCTGAAGTTGTAGTTGGTGTTAAGTAAATCTAAAATCTTAGGTAAGACTTTTTCAGTGCAATGATGTATGTCTTAAGCTCTTTGACTTTCTGTTTCTTTCTTTCCTCTCACCTTCCCAGGAGCTCTAATGACAGCCAACACCAGGTTACAAAAGTTTGAAGTCTGGAAAAATGGTACCCTCCTTATCAGAAATGTTCAACTTCAGGATCGTGGACAGTATTTGTGCACAGCTCAGAACCTGCATGGCATAGATAAAATGATCATTGTGCTCACAGTTGTAGCCCATCAGCCCAAAATTTTACTTTCCCGCTATCGAGATGTCACAGTCTATTTTGGAGACACCATAGCAATGGAATGTCAGGCTAGTGGGACTCCAAGCCCACATATTTCATGGATTTTCCCGGATAGGAAGATTTTGCAGACAGTCACCACCACAGAAGGCAGGATAATGCTTCATGAAAATCGAACCCTGTCTATCAAGCAAGCAACTTTTTCAGACCGAGGAGTTTACAAATGCGTAGCAAGCAATGCTGCAGGAGCTGACAGCATTGCAGTGAGGCTGCACATTGCAGCCTTACCCCCCATCATCCAGCAGGATAAGCAAGAGAACATTTCCTTGCCCCTCGGTAGCAGTATTAACATCCACTGCACTGCCAAAGCAGCGCCTTCTCCCAGCATCCGCTGGGTGGTCTTCGATGGCACGCAAATCCGACCTTCTCAGTTTGTCAATGGGAATTTATTTGTTTTTCCCAATGGAACTCTTTATATTCGCAACGTCTCCCCCAGAGACAGTGGGACCTATGAGTGCATTGCTGCTAATATGGTGGGAGCTGCCAGGAGAACAATACAACTCCATGTGAAGAAGCACGCGTCTAATGCCAAGATCACTGGGAGCTCTCCTCAGAGAACAGATGTGACATACGGCAGCATCCTGCATTTGGACTGTAGTGCTTCGGGTGACCCCTGGCCTCGGATATTATGGAGGTTGCCTTCCAAAAGGATGATTGATTCCCTACACAGGTAAATTACTATTTGAGGTGTCACAGCTAAATTACAGTTTAGATGAACTTCGAGAACTAAAACCATCTGTATCTGTACAAGTTTCTTTCTTGACTTCTGTGAGTTTTGAATGAGGCCCCCAATCCTTAAGGAAGAATTTGAAATTATATCAAAAGATAGCCAAGTCGTAACTTAGCATAATTTTCTTGAAAACAATCGTACTCTTGAAAAGTCAGCATCAGGTGTTTGGGATAAGCTGCCACTATTTGTCTTTTACAGCCACTTGTAAATATAGTAAAAAGTCCAGTGGCAAAAGTTAAGATATACAGCTTGTGTACTGCTTGTTCCAATGTGCTTAGTCTGCATGGAGTTGCATCGGTGCCTGCTTTTCCCCAGAAGAAAAGGGTTCACTGAATTTTGTTTATCTGTTGTACAAATCATTATACACAGTAAATATGGGGCAAAGAAATCATCTTATAATTATTTAAGTAAGCATGATCATTTTAACATCCTTGTATAAATAAATATTACCTTGCAATAAGGTTTGTGCAAACCCAGTTGCATATAAATGCCTTAAACAATACCTTCTCCAATGTTCGCAATATCAAGTAAAATATCACTTCTCCAAATCTACAATAATTGTCCTAAGACTTTGCCGAAAACACAATTTCTTCTCCATAAATTATTCATTACTCACTCTTTGAGCACTATAGACAGATGAGAAATGTACTGAAATTATAATGCACAATTGTCAACAAGTTTCTTAATAGCTGAACATAGTCATCATTTTTTTCATATTGACAAAAAATATATTTGCGTACCCTGTAGATAACACAAAATCCAGAATTCATTTCATGCCTCACAGTGATAGCAACAAAATACTGTTTGGTTTTTTTTTTCATTTTCCCTTGTGATCTTTATGTGGGCTGCTTTTCAAATACAGGAGATCTTCTTTGGGGAGAAAATTGGGGCTACTGAGGAAATTAGTTTTGACCACAATACACCAATTCCATATGGAAGTGGAAAGGAATACTAGCTTTTTAGCACATTGAAAATCTTTTTTTCCATATTTCAAAGCTTAGCAATATTTTGCTTCTTTGTGATTGTTCTAAAGGTTTAAAGTGTTATACCTGTTGCCAGAGGAAGTTACTCATCTTGATTTGTTTTAAGCTGAGGACCCAAGTGCCAGACGCCATAGTTATGGTCCATATAGGTTTATGTGGAGTGTATCGTTCAGAGATCCCATATTTGAATGTTACACAATAATGTACCTGCAGTCAGAGGAGTCAAAAATACCATCATTTGGTGTTTAATGCTCAAAACCACCTTTAAAGTCATTGAATGGAATAGAATTGCTTGGTTACGAGTGAATAGAATCATTTTTTTTCCATTTGCTTTTTGGTGGTGATGATCTTGGACATTTCAGACCATCTAATTATCTAAAGATAGCAATGCTCCTCTCCTTTTTTTCAGCATGGTTGAGTTGTTTGTTTTTTTCCCCAGGTTTCACTCAGTAATTAATACCTAAAATGTGATTTTGCAGCTCATGTTCTCTTCTTTTTTCTTTCCTTACAGTAGCTTGGAGACTAGAATCAAAGTATTCAGCAACGGGACTTTGGTTGTGCATTCAGTTACAGATAAAGATGCAGGAGACTATTTGTGTGTGGCCCGCAATAAGATCGGGGATGACTACGTGGTCCTTAAAGTGAATGTGATGATGAAACCAGCAAAAATAGAACATAAGAATGAGAATAACCACAAGGTCAAGTACGGAGGGGACCTGAAAGTTGACTGTGTAGCCACAGGTCTGCCAAATCCTGAGATCTCCTGGGGTCTCCCAGATGGCAGCATGATCAATACCTTCATGCAGTCAGATGACAGCGGCAGCCGGACGAAGCGGTACGTGGTCTTCAATAATGGAACCCTGTATTTCAATGACGTTGGACTGAGAGAGGAAGGGGACTACACCTGCTATGCCGAGAACCAGATTGGGAAGGATGAGATGAAAGTGCGGGTCAAAGTAGTGGCTGAGCCTGCAACTATCAGGAACAAAACATACGTCATTATTAATGTACCCTATGGTGATGTTGTCACAGTAGCATGTGAAGCCAAAGGAGAACCCACTCCCAAAGTGACCTGGCTCTCCCCAACCAACAGGCCCATTCCTGCCCTATCTGACAAATACCAGATCTATAGGGATGGCACCCTCCTCATCCAAAAGGCCCAAAGATCTGACAGTGGTAACTATACTTGCGTAGTGCGGAACAGCGCTGGCGAAGATCGGAAAATCGTCTGGATCCACGTTAATGTTCAGCCTCCCAGAATCAATGGTCACCTCAGTGCAATAACATCTGTGAGGGAGACAGCCACCAGGGACAGCCGGAAACTTATTGACTGCAAAGCTGAAGGCATCCCTGCTCCACGGGTCTTATGGGCTTTTCCAGAAGGAGTAATCCTGCCAGCTCCCTACTATGGGAACAGGATCACTGTGCATCGCAATGGTACGTTGGACATCAGAGGGGTGAGGCAGACAGACGCGGTGCAGCTCATATGCATCGGACGGAACGAAGGAGGGGAAGCAAGACTGATTGTGCAGCTCCTCATCACAGACCATTTGGAGAAACCCTCCTTCAGAGACCCCGTCAATGAAAGGATCACTGCCATTGCCGGGCACAGCATCAATCTGAACTGCTCAGTCCAGGGGAACCCCAAGCCCAGCACAACCTGGATCCTTCCCAATGGCACTGAAGTGCTGAGTGGCAGCCGTCTGCACAGATTTTACCATAAGAGGGATGGGATCTTACACATCAGCAGCCTCTCCGCTGGGGATGCTGGGACTTACCGCTGTACAGCCAGAAACCCAGGAGGTTATGTGGAACGAGTAGTCTTCCTGAAGGTGGGACTCAGGCCAGAAATCAGCAACCAGTACAACAACCTGGTGAGCATCATCAATGGAGAAACTCTGCAGCTCCATTGCATCACCCAGCCAAACCAGCGGGCGCAGGTCTCCTGGACGCTGCCCAACGGGATGGTTCTGGATGCCCCCCAAGCTGTGGGTCGCTTTTCCCTGCAGGAGAATGGCTCACTGACAGTGCGCGAGGCTTCTGTGTTTGACAGGGGGACTTACCTGTGCAAGGTGTCCTCAGAGTATGGCACTTCTGTTATGAACGTGCCTGTCATTGTGATAGCCTATCCTCCCCGGATCACCAGTGAGCCTGCACCCGTCATTTATGCAAGGCCTGGAAATTCAGTAAAACTGAACTGCATGGCCATTGGGATTCCTAAAGCAGAAATAACGTGGGAGCTTCCAGACAAATCACATCTGACAACAGGAGCTCAGTCCCGTCTGTATGGAAACAAATTCCTCCACCCTCAGGGGTCATTAGTCATCCAGCAGTCTACTCAAAGGGACGCAGGCTTCTATAAATGCACTGCTAAAAATATACTAGGCAGTGATTCGAAAACAACCTACATACACATATTCTAACACTAAAACAAATGCCTTTGGCTGGGTACTAGTGTTCAAGTCACTGCCAAGCGAGTGCAACAAGGAAAGTACTGCTTGCAACAAAGCCAGGAAGGCTGAGGGCAGGAAAAAAAGGAATTAATCCTATTTTCATGCAAAGTGCATTGCTTTTGTACTCAATATGGTAGTAAGTCCCTGCAATAAAAGGAGGCAGTAGACATACTGAAACTGAGGAGACTAACACATTGGAAAAGGTCTTTAAATTGTTAAGAGAGTGTAGTGTGGTTTTTCATGCTATCCAATAGCATCTGAGACCTAAAGTACTCTATTCTTGTCAATAGTCCAAAGCTATTCCTTGTTCTAACAAGCACCTTAAAAGTACCAAAGAAGTATTAACTGTTAATAAATGAGCTGCAGTGATAGAAGTGCTTTAGTAAAACATAATTTTCTTAATACCCTGCAGCGCTCTTACATAATCTAGCCTTATAGAATATGATTACTAACCTTTCTGTTCATTCTTCTATCAGCTCTTCAAAATCAAAGACTAACTTAGCAAATAAGAGTGATCTATTTTAATAAAAATACATGCAGACATTACTTACCTTAACATATGAACAAACCTTTTCCAGCTACTAAGGATGCTACAGTCAAATCATTCATTATATATTTTATATATGTTTTTAAATCAGACTATGAGACTAGAAAGAGTAACAATGAACTTGGTCTCATTTTATAAATTATTGGTCTTTACAAGACTCTGATACATTACAGTGTTTTATAATATTAAGGTCAATATACTGTACATTTTATAATAAAAAATATTTTCCAAAAAATGTATTCACTCTGTTTTTCATTTTGTTTTGAGAAAATAGAGAACTCCAAACAATGAGAGTATGAAGTTAAGTCAAAAAACAGAAGTCATGTACTGTTATACATACTCTTTATCTTTCTAAATGTGATTTCCTAATAAAAACTTAACACTACTGTATATTTCAGGATACACTTACAATTTCAATATTTTTTTCTGCAATCAAGGATGGTTGATTGGATAATGTACATAATTTTAATAAGATTTATCAGTTACACTATAGAAATGATTGCTACAAGATTCTGAATATGCTCATGTTTCAACAAACAACTCCAGTCGGAATTTTGCAGATGTTAACTCACCTTTAAAACGTACAGATTCTCTGAGATATTCCTGAAGTCTTAAATTTCTGATTGTTCGTAAAACTTACTTATGCTCATGTTTTAAAATATGATGAGAATAAAAGCTTTATTTTTATTTTCTCTAGTGATCAAAACATGGCAGAAACTAATGTAATGTGTTATCCTAATATTTACATTTTGTAAAAACGGTGAACAAAGATTTCCTCACCCCGCAAATTTATCCAGTTTAGGAAAATTGTAAGCTGTTGCAAAATGTGTATTTATCATCATGGTAAACAAACAGAACTGAACTACTTGAAGTAAAAAGTATTTGATTAGAAGGGTGTTGAATTAAATGACAAGGACAAGTACCTTGTTGAAGATACAAGGAGCATAATTTATGTGAAAGAATATTTTATAAAATTTATTTTTTAAAAAGTCAGTGCAGGCTAAAAAGTTGTGGTTTGTACACAAGCATTTATTAAAGTTACGTTACTGGCCTAATTAAAAGGCACTTAATTATGTCTTAGTTTCTCTTTTATGGTTTAAACCCTTGGGCCCTAAATCAGCAAATCAGTGCTCAAGGTGAAGCATGTGCCTAAATATCTGGCAAGGGTGTAGCTGCTTGTGAAAGTAGTTAAAGAAGAAAGAAACAACTATTCAAATAGATTTTTAACTAGATTGCTCATGTGGTCTTTTCTAATCTGGCTGTTTTCCTTGAACATGTCACAGATTAGATATGTCTTTAGTTTCGTTATTTAATTTTAGCACTTCTTTATTTTATAGTAGTTCTTGGAAAATAGTAATACAATTTTAATAATAATACATCTTCTAAAAGAGTCTGAAGTCAGCATTTTAGCATTGGGGTAGGAGTCATGCACTTTTATTCATTTGTCTGTCCAGTCTTCAGTTAACACTTACGTGAATTGAGAGATATTCTTGGATGCTAAATGACTTCTATATATTTCCATTAAGCAGACTTTTTTTTATGTTAAGGGAAGAAAATAGGATCCAAAATCAAATATTTGATCTGTTGGGATCAAACAAAGCATCTGATAGTATTTTATTCATCAATCCAGAATTTCCACTGCTGCCAGTGGAAGTTTTGGAGGCACAAAAAATGAAAGATTTGGCTTAAGTCCTGCTCTTAATTCAAGTCAAGACTTGCATGCTCGCAAAATTCCCTCAAAATTGGATTTAACATTTTTTTATGTATTATAATTTCCATGATGTTTGCCTTCACCCCTTTAATGAAAACACACCCCCAATGCAAGGCTTATAAAATACAGTTTTCTTCCAAAATAAATGTAACTACAGTTTAACAAATATCTTATGAACATTTTTGACACTCAGGCAGTGTTTGGCCATATGTCCTGTCTGTCATATTCTTTCTCTGCTGAGACACCAGTTGTCCAGGATGTCCATCTTGAGTTCCTTTTGTAGAAATAAAGAAGTTCATGGGGAAACCATGTCTGTTCCAGGACTTCTGTTCTTAGGCCTGAATCTACATGTGTCGTGGTTTAACCCCAGCCAGCAACTAAGCACCACGCAGCCGCTCGCTCACTCTCCCCTACCCTCTCCACTGGGATGGGGAGGAGAATAAAAAAAAAGAGGTAAAATTCATGGGTTGAGATAGGAACGGTTTAATAACTAAAGTAAAATACAATAATATAACAATAATAATAAAGATGAAAGGAATATAACAAAAAAGAGAAATAAAACCCAAGAAAAGACAAGTGATGCACAATGAAATTGCTCACCATCCACTGACTGATGCCTGAGCAGCAATCCACCTCTCTCGGCCAACTCCCCCCAGTTCATATACTGAGCATGACGTCCTATGGTATGGAATATCCCTTTGGCTAGTTCGGGTCAGCTGTCCTGGCCGTGCTCCCTCCCAGCTTCTTGTACACCTGCTTGCTGGCACAGCATGGGAACCTGAAAAATCCTTAACTTAGGATAAGTGCTACTTAGCAACAACTAAAACATCAGTGTGTTATCAACATTATTCACACAGTAAATTCAAAACACGCTGTACCAGCTACTAAGAGGAAAATTAACTCTGTCCCAGCCGAAACCAGGACATGTCACTCCATGTGCTGAATCACCCATCAAATGAAGGCAGTCGTAGGACACTGAATTTAAATCATAACTTCTTCCTTTATTTCCATGTAATTATCAGCAAGCTGTGTTAAATAAATCAATGACAAATTCACATTGCTTCAAGGACACAACACTTCACTAATTTTTTTTTCAGAAGTCTTCATTCATCTTTCAGACCAAGCAGGAGCCATACATTCAAAGACAATGGAGCTTGTTCCTTTTCTGATTTTGAGAGGTGCTGGAAAGTAAGTGCTTGCTCTTGGTTTGAGAAGGTTTCACAGTTTTCACTTGATCAATCAAAGCAGGTTCTGGATAGTTTGCATGGAAAAGAAAACTTGCCATTCCTTGCTTTTTGCTTTGAAAATGGAGAAAAAAGATCTGTTTGACATCTTTCTTGGAGAAGCAGAGTAACAAGGTGTCTCATTACAACTGCGTAGATTGCAAATGAGTGGAGTTGTATATACACTTTTTGCTTTGGCCTTCACGAAAAGAGGTTCACTGTGACCATATCCCTAACACAACTAGCAACTAATAACAAAAATGGAGATAGGAATATAGGCCAGAAAAGCAAAAAACAGGGAATTAAACACGGTATTCATGTCATCAAGATCTGATAAAATCCCTAAAACACTAGCCAGTTCACTTACACATTTTAGTGATTAACTTCAAAAGCTTATGAAGGCCAATTGAGGTACAAAAAGACTGAAAAAATGCTAAAGCTCCACTTGAGGAAACATAAAACAGCCAAACCCTGCTATCAAGAGAGGTATTTTGTTTAATTCATTACTAAACAATCAATCAAAGAGCATCTGTAGAATAACACAGTGATAAGATGCAGCTGCTCTGGAAGTTTCCGCAACAAATCATATAATAGCAAACTACTTACCTTCTGACAAAGTAATTAGTCCAGAGTATGGGAAGAGAGAATTGGTATGGTATATCTTACTTTAGCAGAATTTTTTACATAGTCACACGGGAAGTTCTCATGTCCAAACTAAAGAAATGTGATTTATCTATTATAAAGTGGGAGAACAGATGTTTTCAAAACATTTAAAGAGGTCATGAGTAAGTGGTTGTCAGCTAGGAGGACATGTCAGCTGAATCCAGCTTAAGTCTGGTACCTTTCCACATTTTCATTAATGGCTATCAATCAGGTATAGAGAAGAGGCTTTGAAAATATGTGAATAATACAAAACTGAGATTAAAGCACGTAGGACCGAATTGCAATTCAGAGTGAACTTTCTAGATTGGTGAAATGGTTGGAAGTTTAAAAAAAAATATTCAGTAAATACAAATGCAAGAATTATATTCAAGAGGAAGAAATTGAATACACGTACAGCAAACAATTAGTAAAGAAGGAGTAGGAGTTGTACAAGCTAACAACATGGTGCCATTTCAAATAAAAAATTGTCACTTTGAAATCTATTCATGAAGACTGTGTGAAGCAACATAATGGAGATATCTACTCTCTTTGCAGCCAGACCCAAATACAAAGAAATTGGAAAGAATCCAAGAAAGTGTTTTAGGAAAGATAAACTATAAGGATAAGTTGAAATAAAATGAGTTTGTTCTGTCTAAGAAAAAAAGGCCAAGTCTGTCTAAGAAAAAAAGGCCAACAGTTAATCAAATGTGTAGGAAGTCCTTATAGAGACAGTGGTCAGTTGTTTTTCAGGTTCACTGAGGTTAGTATCAGAAATAATAGTGTTAACTTACTCAAAGGAACCTCTAGGCTAGATACCAAGAAAACTTCGAAACTGTTAGAACAGTTGAACAATGTATTATTTTTCTTGAGAACATTTTGAAATTCCCATCTTTGGAGACAGTTAAAAACAGTTTAGTCTAATAACTGTCACAGGTAGTCAAGATCCTTGTCCAAGAAACTGAGAAATCTTAGGGTTCCTTCAACATCTACGTTCCTATCTTTCCTAGATTTTCCTAGGACTATGGTATTCTATACACTGGTAAAGAAAGACTTGTTTGCTAATTTTGGTCTATGTTTGTGATTTTTGTCTGTGTAATCTTCATGATAATGCATGAGACATTCTTAACTGTTTAGTACATGACAGATATGGGCACATGACAAATATGTCCACTGTGACCACATCTTTATGGTGGAAATCTCGTGGAGGGATTTCTAGAAGCAGCTATGCCTGAGGATCTCTTTATCATTCAAAGAGTTTAGTTTACAAGGCATCTCACATCAGACCACTCACAGAGTTGCACAGAGCAGAAATAAAGAACTGGAAGGACTTTAGGTATCTATTTTACCCAACCTGGGTTTTATTTATCCATATGTTTTCAAATAAGTATTCACTGTCTTTCAGTGTAGCCGGCTAACATGAAATTTTCCTAAAAGCTGTACAAGCATATTTATAGCTTGTACTCTCATTCCCTCTCTTTTATTGTTTGCAACTTGACCATAGCGTATTTTGAATGATGAAATGCAGTGTTAAGTCCTCGAAGAGAACAATTAACACTCCATTAATCATCCCTCAAACATGTTTCCTGAAAAAGTAAGACAGAAGTCATTCCACACAATGTTTTCACACATGAAGTAGATCATGGAGAATTATCATCTTGTGGTAGAAATAGTGGCTTGTTAGAGCTGTTGCCATTTCTTGATGTATAAAGTTGAAGATTGGTTTGTGTGCCCTAAAGACTTGTGTAATTTTTGCAGCTATTCCTGTTGGCCTAACAAAAGGTATTGTTTTTCACTGCAAACCTTCAGTCCAGTAAAACCAGCACTGAAGAGTTAGTTAGCATAAATGTTAGTAACTTTGGTAAATATCTGGGTTAGACTCTCACGTGCCATAAATTGGCTGACCCTGGTTGAAGAGCCACCCAAAATATTCACCCAATCTGTGAGCATCCCCACCTCTTTCTTTGGAATGAAGTTGAGTTTCATAGGTGATGTAATACTGAGAGAAAGAAAGTGCGATCAATAGACACTGTGGTGGTAATTGAGGACATTCCTATTTTTCAACAGAATCTTTCGCACATGGGAAGTTCTGACCTTCTACTTATTCTTTCTTTTGAATAAGCAAACTTTTCTTTGCATGGGAGGTAGGCCTCTCATGTTTCTTTCTTTCCCATAGGCAAGACCCACTGTTACTCTTCATATGGTGAGAGTTATGCATCTGACACCTGGGGTAATGCGACAGGGAAGATGCTATGACATTGGACTGCAGCTGTGTACCACCTACTAAGCACTTCTTTGAATGTGAGGCCTCCATAAAGGCAAATGCATGTTGGCAGCAGTACCATACTATGGCTTCTTCACTACTCCATGACCCCATTCATCAAGCACAGCTGGCCATAATATCAAAGAATTCACAGACTGGCCACGTCTGATGTGCCAGATCACCAAGTGGGAAAGAGGCATAAATACGTGATGTCTCCCAGCTGCTGGGGACTGGAGATGGCAGCCAGCAGTGAGAGTCTTGACAGGTGTGGGGGTGGAATGACATGAGATGGATAGTCAGATTGTAAAATTAAAAGAATAAGTGGTGCTGTCACACCTAATTACCTCCTGTGGTGTTCTGTATCACTCAAAGCACACCTGACATCATATGCACGTTCCATAACCACTGAATTAAAAACACATGCGTAGGCTTCACTGTTACCTTTACTCCAAGTGTTAGTTAAAAAATCATTAAGGCTCTGACTCAAAACTAGATTTTTTTTCTTTATTTCTACCACAAATGGTCAATGGACTAAACCACTATACTCACCTAGTAAGAACTGCTCTGTGCTTTTATGAGCTTCTCTGGAATATTACGATAACAGACCAAATGACCAATATTTTCACAAACCTCTATTTACTAACCTGGGGAAAGAGGACTGGTAATCAAGGATGACAAATACATGCAGCTCCTGTAGAGCTAGCAAGCAAAACATCCCACTGAAATCAATAGAAAAGTACTTGGACTCCAAATTGTCTATAAAAAGAAATTCTTAACAGTTTCTGAACGGAAACTTTTTTTTTTTTTTTTTTTTTTAAATAAAGTGAGCCTGGGAACTGTTAAGGAAATTGAAAATCTGAGTATTTTGAAAGCAGAGGAAAAATATGGCAATTGGGACTTGGATATTTGATACAAGGGACATTTCTTACATAAAATGGAGGTTAACATTTAATCATATTCTTTTAAAAAGCTAACATCTTGTCGAAGTTTCTTCACACTGTGTAGGACAGGTACTAGCCTGTTCAGTTGTTTTTAAAAATCCTGCTAGTATCTTGCTTACAATCTGAATAAATGTCTTACTAGGCAGTCATAGTGACAGTATTACTGAGCCATTATTACAGCATCCATGGAAGGTGTGTGTATATAAATAAAGGTACATAGTTATTAAAAAACTATAACAGGCATCTTATCGTAATACATTCTTAGTAAAGTATTGTAACCTGCAACACTGATATAATTAAAATGTATTTCTAATCATCTTTAGGCCTCACATCTGTAACAATATGGTGGGGGTGTGGACAAGAAGATTGCGTACAGTGCGGTCAGGTAGGGCGGGGTGAGCTGATCTATTAGGTTGCTGCTACAAAAAAAAACCCACACTCTTCTTTCTCTGTTCCAGCAGTTGAACTATTGAGTTCAACTCAATAACTTGCTGAAAAACTAACTGGGGATGGGCATGGAGTGTTTAGTTTTCTGCCTGGTTAGTGAGCTGAACTGGCTCCTCCAGGTAACTAGTGAAAGGCCCAGGAGCAAGAAAGCAAATATGCAGTGATCTGGAATGAAGCGAGGGGAAGCAGGAGCACCTCTTCCAACAGCAGGCAATGGTTAAGCTTGCCCTGACATTTCATCTGACTTTGCCCTGTGAGTAACTGGGAAAAAAACCTCTCTTAGAATATAATGAGATTTTTGTATTATACCTAAACTGTTCAATATGCATGCTTTTGTATAGTCTTGTGAATGCTTTCCTGAAGCATATGTAAGTGTACATTTATAACTGCATGTAGTGATGCTGATCAGAAGATCGCTGTAGATGGAGGAGCCAGTGACCCACATCACAGCTAACTTGAGCAGGTGCAGGCCCATGCAGCGCTGTGCAGCACATACAGCGTGGTCTTCACGCCCTCCTTGTCCTGCTCACATCCCTCGGCTGTAGGATAAACTTGGCCAGTAATTATAACAGAGGAGCCTGCAGGTGGCTCCCACTCGGTACTGGTGATTACACCACCTGCGTGGTCTTGCCCCTTTCTAAGAATGCAGCAATAAGTTCACACATGCATATCTTCTTTGTTTGACAGTAGAAAGGATGAATAGAGTTGTTTTCTTTTAAAAAATAGCTCAGATGACCAAATCGGGGCAACCCCACCACAGATGGGCTCTGTACAGCATGCTGCGTCCTGATTAATGGGCCAAAAAACCCATGTGGTACTGCACAACTCAGGGTTTCCAGGACCTGAAGGGAAGCAAGGTTATCTATACCACCCTCTCTTTCTTTATAGTACTAGCTCTAATAAATGCCACTTTAAGATATAATTTACAGAGTGCCTTCCCTACTGGGATCATAATGAACCAGTACCTCCTGGTGCAAAGCACAGTGTATTCATTCCTCTTGATAGCGTGAAAGCTGTACAGTCTAATAATCATTCTAGTGAAGAAGTGTTATCTTTATAAAAGGCAGAGTTGGTAAGAAAGAGAATACTGAGTCAAATTCTCTTTTACAATAGTTTTCATTGTTTTTCACAAAACAATGTGAAACAATATGGCTTAATAGCTCTAGACTATAAAGGAGGAACTCTTTGAACTGAATTCGTAGCAGCTTTCTAAGGTCAGACGAGTTTACACAGATTTTTCCCTGTATTCTGGATGACTTGAAGACTTGCCCTCAAACAGACCATATCCTGGCATTTCTCATAACCTTGCACAACAAAAGAAACATTAATCTATACCCTAGTCACCTCAGCACGTTGAACACACAATTGTGCTTAATAATGGCCACGAAGCTAACAATAATGAGAAAAGCAAGTGTCTCAAGAAAATTCCTTTTCCCCTCATTAATGAACATTTTGCATACCCTGGGAAGCACGTAAGACACACACTTACAACAAAGGTCCACTTGGCCCCATGAACTTACGCTGTATGTCATGCTGTTCCATTAATCATAGTGTTTTGACTCATATAAATGGTTTCTTGCTGTGTCGAGAGAAAGCCATGTAAAGGGTTAAATGGAGAGGAGACATGAGGTGAGACTCAGGATACATGACCCCACAGCATTGAAATTATCTGCAATAAAAGGTTTGGGGGACTGAAGTTTGAGTTTTCTTCACTGTGACCTTTTTTGGTATTTCAGACTTCATTTTGAATATATTTGGGCTAGTGGTGCCAAGCCTTTAAAACAAAATGTATCCTGTTATGGTTTCCTCTTACAGACTTCAGTTCCATTCTTAAACTGCTGGACAATGTTTAAGAGTTTTCAGCTTATTCAGTTCAACTTTCAGAAAAGAACTATTATTAGAATAAAAATAGTCCTGGTGATTCATGCAACATGTCAGTGAATCTGAGGGAGATTCCCAGCTCATAAAAAACCAAAACAAATAAGAAACAGGCTCTTTTTGCATACTTATGCACAGTGAATACTGAAAGGCTTAATATTTGTTAGTTAAGGGGATCAGAAGACTTCTTTTCTTTCTCTCTGATTAACCTCACATAAAATAGGGTAACACATACATACATAAAACAAAAATATAGGATGCAAAACTTCTTGATTGTGGGAGACTTACGCAGCAAAGACTGGCTTGAGCCCTTCCTCATTAGAGATTTCTTCATACTGGCTGATGTAGCCCATCAGCCAAATTCAATTACTGAAGACTAGAATTGTGCTTCCTGACACTGTATGGGTTTCCACCAAACTGAGGAAAACAAAAATTAGCAGTAATTAGTGATGTCAGACCATCCCTGAGAGCAAAATGTAGCTCAGAGTAATTTCTTATACTGAGTCACACTGACAATGTCCTAGCTTTTGCCAGCCTTGCTACGACGTTTCCGCAAAATTCAATTGAAGTTGATAAACCTCCATATGCAGCAAGGTGTTATGAAATATAGGCTGAAATGTGAAAATCTGGTCGTGGGTACAGGAAAACAAAATGGCTAAGGTCTGTCTCCCATTCAACAAGATCCAAATGGATTGTGCCGTCGCCATTGTATAGCTGTTCTGTGAGTCTAACTGCTGTTGAAAAAAAAGGAGGAGGTGAGAAGCTGTTGCTTATGGCCAGTTTCTAATAGCCTGGGTTGTAGTGACTTACTCCTGAAGTAATCCTATGCCATGCTATTCAGCATGGCTTTCTGTATCATAATCTGCTTGCAATCTTCACCCAGACCAAATGCCCAGATAGAAACCTCAGGATTAAACCATCATATAAAGTTAATTATAAATTAAGGGTAACATTCTGCACTTATATCTGTTTTCTCCAAAGGTGCAGATCCTGGTATGTGTACATGTATTTGTATGACTCTCTCTCTTTCTTTAGATAGATATGTGTGTGTGTGTCTTTGTGCATGTGTATATTTTCTGTGTTTTTATACATACATTCTTTTTGCATATACATGTATATATAGCTGTGCATACATACATTTATGTTTATGTACACTCTGCCCTTTTTCTGTGGATAAATGAAGAAGATAAATTGTAGAGATACACTGAAGAAATTAAAATAAAGTTTGTCCAAACTTATTTGGCCTGATAAGAAGAAACATGTCCTTTTCCTGGACTGCAAAGCATGAAGTACTGTACAGTCCTGCAGAATGAAATCTCAGATTTGAGGAAGACCAGCCAGTGCTCCAGCATGCTGGAATACCATACTTGCCTTAGGCTAGTTGAGGGACCATTTTTTACAATTTTGGAAGTACCTAGATAATCCACTTCGCTCAGGGGCTCAATTATTGCCTTTCCTGGCAAAGGAGTATCTTCCAGCACATCTTTGAATAGCCTCTCTTTATTCCTTTCAGCCAGCATGAGATGCTTTGGAAATTGATGACCCAGCTGCAGATGCTACAGTGAAGCAGCAAATTTTGCAATGCTTTGATGATCTCAGGAAAACTCTCAGCTCTGGAAGTCTTTTATCTTATGTTCTGCCAGCATGATCCAGTGAAGACACTAGCAGTAGCTAGCAGTAACTAGCATCTGCTAATGTTACTTGAATGAGATTTACAATCTACATAAAGAAAATAGATTTTTTAAAAATCTATCTTGATTTTCTTTGGCTTAGTAATAATACAAATGAGCCGGGAGGATCACACTGTACATTTAAAAATACATATTTTAAAAGGGTATTCATGAAGTTTTTTACTGATTGTTTTCTTGGTCTTGCTACATTTCTTTTAGAAATGCAAAACTCCCCATTTTCAAGACTGCCAAAATCTGTATCTAGCACAGCAAGGGAGAAACACTGTCTGTTGAACTCAAGCATGCTTGGCTGGTGGTGGATATTTATACAGCACTTCCTATTTAACCTTTCCCTCTACTTTTGTACTAATCTGCAAGACATGCTGAGAAAGATAATAAGCAAGATTACAAGATACAACAGCAAGACACACAGAAGTCATCAAAAGAATTATTGCTGTTATAACATGCTGATAGAGAATAGAGGCAAGTGAATAATTACTGCTTTGTTTCCTGTTGGTGTAATCCTATTGACTTTGGTGAGATTAGGTGGTTGAAAATTAGGAAAGGTTTTAGCCTGTAGTCTCATCTGATACATAAACACGGCACACTCAAACCTTGACAATGACTCCTCAGTGAAGAAAAATTAAGAGGATGCAGAAACCTAAGGACTCTCAGATATAAGGTGGCAAGATACTTTTTTTGGAGGTTACTTTTCATTATGATTATTATAGCATCGAGACTATCCTAGTTCAGGAAACGTATAAAACAGTCATTACGTTTGGCACCCATTTTCAAATCACAGGACAGTAGCTGGCAGGTTGTTGTGTAAGAATAGTACATTAAAGACAAGCACTGAAAATGTTGGAAAGAATTATAAGAAAAAGAGAACTGAACATACAAGGTGAACAGGAATAGCACCAGAAACCACTGGATTAAGTCAAGTTAGACGTTGAAAGATTTATTTGCACAGTAGTTCAAAAGTGAACTGCCTAAAATGCCTGAAGTTGCTAGTGTCTGATTATTTTATTTCATTTTATGTGTTCATTAGATTAGGACAACACTCAGAGACTGAGTCTTATTTCTACATTAGCTGCATAAAGACTCTGAAAGTATGAAACCAGCAACTAAGTAATCCAGTAACTGTGGCCTTTGCATTTTGGGGGGCAGGGGTGGGGAAATGGGGGATTGTGTTATAGGCATATCAAACAGTAATGTCTAAATTAAGATTGCCTAACTCAATGGAAACACTGAAAGCCTCAGTTTGCAGATATTTATAACTTTGCTAAGCTAATTGTTTGGATTGAAATTTTCCATGCTTGTCCTTTGCTTCTGATTCAGAATCTATGTTTTTATTTTGTTTCTTTGTAATTCTTAAAGGGTATTACTGAAAATGAGTCTCAGTTGTTTCCAAAAATGATGTTAAGGAAAAAATTTCTGCCAATATTGCAAATATTTTCCAACTATTTCATTGAAGCATTTGGTGAAGACTATGATGTTTGGAAGAACATAATTCTAGCATCAGAGAGGTGTGTGTATGTTCTATTTTACATCCCAATCTCAGTTGGCTCCTTCTTACCCCAAGTGATGTGTATAAGGGTAGAACAACACATTGGCTAATATGACTCTTAGCAAGAAAATGCTGTGAACTAAATTCTCAGTGGTGCCCCCACATCCTGTAAGGATTCTGAATTCCAACTTGAGGAACAAGAACCTAAAATTAAGTTGCCACATGTACAGATGTTCAGCATCTTTCAGAATAGGCTGGGCCTCCTCACTGTTCCCGAATAAACCTCAAGTTAAATTGAATAATGGTTTGTTCTGCTTACGAAGTATGGCAAACTTTGGAAATGCTGAACTAGACTGTAAGGAAAGGGAAAAAAACCCAACAACAACAAAAAAACCCAAACCACGAACCCAAAAAACCCCACAACAACAAACAAATCCAAATGGGGAATCAAGAATCAAGAATCCATTATGCCACAGGAATGTAGTTATCAAATTACTTGACTTTGATGAACGTAGTTATATTGAAATCAGCATCTAGTACATTGCTGGTTAAGAGGTGTCGTGGTTTAACCCCAGCCAGCAACTAAACACCACGCAGCCGCTCACTCACTCCCCCCCACCCAGTGGGATGGGGGAGAAAATCAGGAAAAGAAGCAAAACCCGTGGGTTGAGATAAGAACAGTTTAATAGAACAGAAAAAGAAGAAACTATTAATGATAATGATAACACTAATAAAATGACAACAGAAATAATGAAAGGATTGGAATGTACAAATGATGCGCAGTGCAATTGCTCACCACCCGCCGACCGACACCCCGCCAGTCCCAGAGCGGCGAATCCCTGCCCCCACTTCCCCGTTCCTATACTAGATGGGACGTCCCATGGTATGGAATACCCCGTTGGCCAGTTTGGGTCAGGTGCCCTGGCTGTGTCCTGTGCCAACTTCTTGTGCCCCTCCAGCTTTTCTCGCTGGCTGGGCATGAGAAGCTGAAAAATCCTTGACATTAGTCTAAACACTACTGAGCAACAACTGAAAACATCAGTGTTATCAACATTCTTCACATACTGAACTCAAAACACAGCACTGTACCAGCTACTAGGAAGACAGTTAACTCTATCCCAGCTGAAACCAGGACAAGAGGTCACCGTGTACAAAAAATCAAACAAATATCTAAGTAAACCATAAAGATAGGCAAGTATCAGAAGACTATAATCTTCCAAAAAGTGTCCCACATCTACATGGGAAGGAGGATATATGTCATTAATTAATTTTACTTACAACTTTTCTGGGAACCTCAACCTGGAATAGCAAGAAGATGAAATGGAGGCCTGACATCCCCAAATAGTGTGCTAACTGATCATAAACCCATATTGTCATGCTGTAAAATTCTGGGTAAGCATGATATATCTAGAGAGCTTATTAAATTTTTCAGACATTTGAGAAATAATTATCTTGGCAGAATAGCTCTTTTAGATTATTTTGTTTCTCCTTTTAGGAAAATGCAACCAAATATATGGCAATTGAGATCTTCCCCCTCTGCCCCAGTTTGTTTTCCAGTGAGACTGAGGGCTTGGAAATGAAGTAGAACTGCTAGAGTGATCAAATCCCTCCTGCTTTATAATACAATGTGCAATTGAAAAAGAAATGCATTGTCTAGACTTACCTGCTGGGATTCACTGCAGTAAAAACCAGGTTCTGGTCTCCTAGTCTTCCAGTTCAGACATCTGTTGGAACATGTCAGGGATCCCTGCAAGCTCATATGCCCAGGCCTCCTTTCTATAAAAAAAACCTTGAATGTGGAGCAGAAAGGTGGCTGACATGCCAATATCTTGCCTCGATATAAATATAGGATACTGGGAATTTGGAACCCTTCCTGGGCTCAGTAATGTAAATAAATGTGTTCATTGTCAGACAGACTAAGAAGAAAATATTGTTGCTTTAGAAGCTTTCTGGGTTCTTTTTTTTGCTTTCTTGATCTGAGACAGGGCCTGCTTGACTGACAGGCAAACACAATTGGGCAGGAAGGATATCTGCCTCAAAAGATTAAGTTTACTAGGTGATGACTACAATAGTAGCCACACATTTGATCTCCTTTCTTTCACGATTGTCTGCAGTGAAACCTAGCTGGAAGTTAGCTGCCGTTTACTTAAAGTGTAAAAGATGGGTGTGTGTTGTATGCCCAGATCAATATTTAAATAAGCAGATGGACATATCAGAGAGCGAAAACTGAAATAAGTATCATTACATAATGGTGTCCTTATTCTTTGGGTGTTTTACATAGTGGCATTGAATCAAAGTGAAATGAAGTGTCATTGCAAATACTTCTGTATGTCGAAAAAAGACTTCATATTGTTCAGATTCTTTGGAATAAGAGATATATTTATTGTATTTATGTATTGTATGTATTACATGTATTTACCAAAATAAAGCAGCCCTAAAGAAAAACAGGCTAGTATTTGGTTTGCTAGCAACGAGAACAAAGTTAGAAAATAACTCACGAGTGTATTAGCAGAGTACATAGGTAATCACTGCCTTTGATTGCCTTTTCTTTCCTAATTCAGACTTTTATTTAGTTGTGGTATTGTTAGCGCTTCCTGTTTCTCACCACAATGCACTTCCTTATGTCTCAAAATCTGCTTCTGCAGGGTAGTAATTATGGGCAAGATGTTACACTGATTTATACTGACATTACACTGGCATTAGATCAGCTCACTGGCTATTTCCAGAACTCTACTTTGGGACTGCAGGTACCCAAGAGTGAATATGGGATTTAAGACATATATCATGACCTCAGGAAAGGGTTTTGCACTTAATGTGTCTTTCAGTTGTTCTGGCTGTATTAGTTGGCCTTATAAAATGTATTCTCTCTCTTTCTCCTAGCCTTGTCTTGCTTTTATCAATAGACCTTTACGACTACAACACCATTCCCTTAAGCACTGTCTAAAACTGGACAAAATATGTATGGCTTGGGTTAATATGAGGAGAACTCATGTTAATGGGAAAAAATTAAACACCCCTGAGTAAATCTGTCACATTCTTTTTAAATTCCTCAGGACAGAGGATTTCAAGTTGTATTAATGATATTGAGTAGCCTCCTTTTTTTCTCTTCTCGATTTGAGACACCTCTAGAGGGCATCAGTTTAAGGAAGATCATTCACATTGGTCCCACCATTGTATTGCCTGCCTCAGCTCTACATTTGTACTTGTCTAAGAAGTTCTCTGAATTCAAAGTATGCTCTATATAAGGGGCGGGGGGGGGGAAGACTGATATGATTCTCTTATGATTTCTTTATGAGGATCATAAGACATCTACTTTTTGTGGATTTTCACTGGAAGGAGTTAGAAATATTATGGAAAGCTTTTATTCCAGTCACTATGTACATGATTCAATCTGTATGGCTTTTTGAGACTGTTTTAAACAATTAAATACCAGAATTCCTTTCAGTTCTGTATTACTATTGTTCAGTTTATGGCTAGGAAGGTATTTTGCTACCTCTCTTAAACAAAAATAACCTCAAGCACTATGGAGCTGCTCAGTGCTCACCTTGTTGGGATTCTTTCTTCAACTCTGTTCTGATGCAGTCAAAATCTGGGTGCCTACCTGTGTCTGCTTGTCATTTATTCTCTTTTTTCATTTTGGGGTATTTTTACAGTGCTTTATAATGTTAACCTAAGTAGTGGTTCTTAAATTACTACAATTTTTTAAATGCTTTAACATGTATCTTGCAAGACAAGCACCTTACTAACCTTACTATCTTCAGTCTTTGCATTTCTAGGATTTAGGGTTTCCTGTCTCTCCAGTCAGTCAAATTATGCTTTTGCTGGGATTCCTGATGATACATTTCTAATGTAGTTCTTCAGTTTGATATCATAGCCACACAGTAATAATCTTCTTCTGAATGAGGCTGGTAATTACTGAATTTGATTTTAAAAGAATACACAATAAAAGAAATATTGCTGATCATGGTCTTAATGCAGGCCACTTGCATTTTCCTTTGAGGTCTTAGTGTCTTTGGGACTTGAATGTAATCGACCAGTTTACCACCACTGAGATGATACTAGACACAGGCAGCCAGAGGTTGAAATGACATGACGTTGCTCTCAAAGTGTGGTCTCACTTGGATAATTAAAACATGAGTTTGTTTATATTGTATAGCTTCCTGAGCATTCATCACCTTAGCAGTCCAGCCCTGCTGTCAGCAGTTTTGAAGTATTTGTTATTTTATACACTGTGGACTCCTCTGTGCTCATCCTCCATTTATTTTCAGTTGAAAGAATCATTGGAGCTTTCATTTAAACTTGTTTTGATTTCTCCTACTGTATCTGCTGAAACTGGTGACACATTTGGTAGCCAGTGTTTTTTTTTACTGCTATAAAAATATTCCTGACATTATATGTCAAGGGGATTGATGTATTTTTTTTACAAAACTTTTTTCTCCTTTCACAATATAAGAAAGATTTTTAATAATGAGTATAGCCATTGATATGTTTTCCTCTGTTATGAACAAGAATGGATTCTATAAAAACATATTAGGGTTTAAAATGCTGCAACGAAGTAAGATAACTAGAACATGTGTTGTTCAGCCACCGCAACAAGGAAGGGTCCTTTCTTCAGTTGTCTGGGCTTTTGTCTTCAGTCTAGTTCTGGGAAAAATTTTCAGGTTATTGTCCTCAGGAAGAACACTTGAGTTATTGGCTCATAACTTTAAGTAGGTGTCTAGTCAACCATTGTCAAAGAGGGTACCCACACGCTTAAGTGCTTTGCTGCACTAGGGCCTTAGGCATTTTTCAAGTCATCTGCCAGGACTGTGTTTAGTACACTGTGATGCGATAGCCTTCCTAGACTGAGCTATCCTTCCCCGACTTGGAAAAAATCCCTCCCTTTCCAGCTTTTCTTGGCAGAGAGTCAAACTTTTTGGTTCTTAGCTCTGTGAATCTCTCAACTAATGCACTCCCCAGAACTTTTTTGCTTGGTTTCTGTCAGGTTTTGTTATCACTTTACCAATCAGTCCAATAGTTTTAACAAGCCTGCAGTACTTCTCTGAGCTTTGTTTCCTATCACTCCAAAATAAAAAGCAGATTTGCAGAAGGAAATCAGACATTTTTTATTTAAAAGAGAAAAAACATCTAAAGTAAACCCAGGCAAAATCAGAGGCAGCTTAATTCTCGATGAACTAATATAGCTTTACCTACAAAGGTGAAGTTTCTCGAAACTGCAAACTAGATCTATTGAAGGATTTAGCACATAGTCCTGACTCATATTTTACATTACTTCAGGGCTAGGCTGCAGCTGGGAGGATGAAAAATTTGATACCAGAATCCATATCTCATTTATGTTTGAGAAACTAGTTTTCCCTAGCTGACTGAAATTCTGTCCAGAGAAAACTCAACATGAGCAATGTTGTGCAGTTACACTCTGTCTCAATGCTAGTCCCAAATTAAAGCCCAATGTGCTTGCTCTGAGGACAAATACTCATTGATGTCTACACAAAGTTTAAGAAAAAGAGAGGGGTGGATAAACATGGTATTCTTGCATCCCTGCTCTCCCTCTCCTCCTTCTAATCCCCAATCAAAACATCCGTAATTAATATTTTCATGGAGGTAGTTCTCCGTCTCACAAATACAATGTTTGGTTCAGTTGCCCTCTCTTCCAAAAAAGGATTAAAACTGTATCTTACAGAGGTGCTCTAATTCAGGTCTTCTAGAGAAAGGTGACTTTCTGTGTCCCTCTTATAGCTACTCTACTTCAAATTAAGAAAATTAGATATTTATGTGTCATGGTTTAAACCCAGCCGGTAACAAAGCACCATGCAGCCGCTCGCTCACTCCTCCCCTGGCCCTGGTGAGATGAGGAGGAGGAAATACAAAGAAGCGTTCGTGGGTCGAGACAAGGACAGGGAGGGATCACTCACCACTTATGGGCACAGGCAAAAGATTGACTCAACTTGGGGAGGAAACAAAATCAATTTAACTTACTACCAATCAAATCAGAGCAAGGATACTGAGAAGTAAAACCAAGCCTTAGAACACCTTCCCCCCATCATTCCCTCCTGCCCGGCTCAGCCCCACTCCCGGTTCTCTCTCCCTCCTCCCCCCGGCAATGGGGGTTGGGGTCAGCTCGCCACACCTTGTCTCTGCCGCTCCTTCCTCCTCAGGGGGAGGAGGACTCCGCACTCTTCCTCCACCAACTTCTCCAAGGCGAGTCCTTCCCGCGGGCTGCAGTTCCTCACAAACTCCCCTGGCATGGGTCTTTTCCGTGGGCCGATCTTCAGTCACAAACCACCTCAGTGCGGGCTTTCCACGGAGTGGCGGCCATCTTGGGGGCCTCCGCTCCCCCGCTCCCCTCCATGGCTGGGGACACACAGCCTGCCGCCTCACCGCGGGCTGCGGGGGCATCCCCTCCTGCCCCGCTCCTCCTCCCCTCCTTCCTCCCTGACCTCAGTACCCGCAGAGGGGTTCCTCTCCCATCCCAATCCCCGACTCTCCGCAGGTTTCCCCTCTTCACTCCGCTCTCCCAGCGGCGCTACCGCCGTCGCTGAGGGGCTCGGCCTGGGCCAGCGGCGGGTCCGGCTTGGAGCCGGGGAAGCTTCCAGCAGCTTCGCACAGGAGCCGGCCCTGCGGCCCCCTACCCCGCTACCAAAAACCCCGCCACACAAACCCAAAACATTATGGAATCACAGATAGAGCAGGTTCAAGTGCTCTTTCCTATAACCCGTACCACTCCCCATTTTCAATTGGATTTTGCTCCTGTTGTCCTATGGGGAGGTTGTTTCAGCACCTCATCCTCTGATGGTTAGATGGCTGCTAATACCTATCTTAATACATGTTCTTCATCAGTTTATACATCATTTTCTCTTCACAAGATTATCCTTTACAAAATTCATGTTAGGGATGATTAAAAAATATGAATTTGTTCAAATCCTTCTTCTGAAAGATCTTAGGCCTTGAAAGGGCCAATTCAACTTGATTTTTCAGTTTTCTTTCCTTGAGCTTTTACTTCCCTAAAAAGAAGCTTTATTTTCTGAGCAGTTTGCTTTTTTTAACATCAGTTTAATAGGATCCTCTCTTATTCCTAAATTCTCTCCTCCATTAACTTTTAAGCCAGTTCTGTCAAGAAGTCCTCCTTACCAAAGTTTTCCTGTGTTTTAAATACAACTTCAAATAGAACAGTTTGGGCTTTTTTTCTTTTTTATGTCACTGGTACACAAGCCGTGACTTACCCCGTACAGCTCCCTGTTTTTTATGTTCTAGTTGATTCCATTAACTAGTTCTCACAGTTTACCAAGGCTTATTTTTTAAAAAAACATTAAATGTTAAATTATTTATACTAAATTATTTTAAATATCGAATGTTAAATAAATATTGACTATTGGATCTTAGGTACTTTTGTATTTGCGGGGGGTGGGTTGGTTTTTTTTAATTACTTACATTTTTTCTTTCTATTTAAACTCAATTGGCTTGCTAGGGCCCATCCAAAATTACTTTGTACAGTGTCATCACTATTTTCCAACAAATCTTAAATAGCTTCACTTCTTCCCAGCTGTATAACTGATGAAAATATTTATTATCTACTTCAAAAACATCCTACCATTACTAGTATAATTTCTTTCTGAGAAATTAGTGTTTTCCATAATTGCATAATTCTTAATAGTACTTCTCTAATAATAGCTGACAATCACATTGACTTCCAGCCCAGGGGAGGTAAAGCAAATTCCCATGTCAAGTTTTGTTTTTACACAGTTTTAAGCCAATTAGTTCGGTTCTCCATGTTATCTCTTAATATCCCCATTTGAGACTGTCATGACATAGATGTAATTTTTCATATTTTTTATTGGGTTTGAGTTGTGACTTATGTTCAATAAAGACTGAACCTACACTGACTATTAATTTTGTTGGTTTTAGGTTTATATCTTAAAGTATCTAAGACAGTATCTACTCTTTGATTCTTTTATAAATGTCCCCTCACCAAAAGCCTTGACAATTTTTCTTTAGAAGGAGGTAGCTCCCATGAAGTGAATCATCTTTTCCTGGCTTTGGCATAAATTTCTCACCTTTCTCTCTTCCACTTCTTCTTTCTAGGTGTAAATTATGCTTTCTCTGGTTCTTGCTCAAGATATCCTAAATATCAGCCTCTCCCGCCTTGGGGTCCAGTCTCTAGTATCTTCATGCCACAGTTCTTCCTGCTTTTTTATGGCAGTAGATGCCCTTTTTCTGCTTTATTTCTGCATCTTCCATTTCCCTTCTGTATCATCCAGTGTACCAGATCTTTTCTGCCACTCAGTTCCCCACCATGAGTTCCTGTGCCCTGATGGTTCCATGCTTACCTATGTCAGTGTGCTTGTTCAGGTAACATAACCTCCTGCTCATCTCATTCATGTGATGTCTGCAAATCCTCCTGGCCATCTCGTTCATTAGACTTCTTTCAATTCTGTCTCATTTTTCAGGTGTCTTTATTCCATATGCTCTGTCAATGAGGCAAAACAAGCAAACATTGCTCGCAAGGTTTTCACATGCAGTTGGCACCAGCATCCAGTCCCTTTTGCTGTCTCTTTATTCTTCAGAATCTCTCACTGCTGATCTTGGGTGTCACCTTTGAAAGAGTGGGAAAAGGACATATAAGACTGTGTTCCCTGCTCTCAGGATGCTGGCAGTTTGTTTATTTGAGCCTTTACCTTCGGGTAGTCCTGCTGTCTGAATAGCTTTGGAATTAATTACAAAGCAGTAGTGAAACCAGAGGGCTTCACTTACATGCTGAGCTGCAGGATCTCTGTCTTCTAGGTAACACACACCGCCCAAGCAGATGGCAAGTGAGTAAACTGCTTGCAAACCACATGCCTTGTAAACTGCATTATACAAAACATCTTTGGATAGACAATTCATTTACCACCAAAATAACAACAAACACTGTCATCTTTCCCCTTCAAAAGCAGATATTACAAAACCTTTTACTGTTTTCGCTGTGTGCAGGAGAGAAATACCTATGAATATTGCTTATGCAAATATTTTACAGATTGATACTTGAACTGGACAACAGTACTTCCATCTTGCCTTGCCTTCCCTACCCCCTGAAGTAAACATCCTAACTTCTATGCTAACATTATGTATGAGCATACTTTCTCTGGGACCTAGCAATTACATGACCAGTCTTAGATTAGATGAGTAAATTTGTGTCATGCGGCATGGTCACAGAGCACTGATCCAAGGCAAGGATGTCCAGGAGGTTTGGATTTTTTCAGGCTAACTTTGCACTCAGAGGCTTTAAGCTGTATCAGGGACCATCTGGTCATGCACACCCCAGAGCCAAGCTGGGACAAAAGCACACAGCCAGCCTGAGCTCTGTATCATGCACTATAGCTAATTTGACAGGACAGAAATGTTGGCATGTGCTTACAGCATGATGTGGATCACATTTGTACCTGTGGGTGATGCAGGGGGGCACAGACTGGGAAGCCCAAGCCTATTCCTGCAAGGAGGAAGAGCTTCAATGGGAGGGAAGGAAAATATTCTCCCTACCCCTCAAACATACTGGCTCGAATCAACAATCTTCCCAGAGTGGTTTGGCACATCACATTTTTCTCTCTCAGTGCTTGTGGGAACCAGAAGGTGCTATCTCCCAAGAAGCAAGACAGCAGCTGGAAACAGCTGGCTCTCACAAAAGTCTTTCAGTCATCTACCAGCTGCTGGCTCTACTGAAGGTCATTCAAAAGCTGCTCTGTCTTTGGCCCCAGTGCCTTTGTTGTTGAGCCTGCTCTCAGTGTCCAGCATATATTGGACCAATGTCTTACTACATGTGTATCTTTTCTACTAGGTGTATTTAATTAGCACCTCACATATTTGAATTTGCTAGGTTACCTTAAAAATCATACAGTGATTACACAATTTCATTTGGCGTAACAGGTTTGGTATGTACAGTAAATCAGGCAATTCCCTGCTTCCCTCACAAGAACTAATGAAGCCACCCCATATTCTGGCCTTTACCAATGGACTGGCTGTCATATAACGAGCCAGCCTGCTTGCCACCACTTTTATAGGGCCGTCAGTTGGTGGATTTCAGCTGGCAATGTTTTAGGGCTAGGTGAGCCACCCAGGGCAGAAGATTTTACCCAAATGTAAAATAGACCTCTTCCCTCTCGCCCACCCCCAGCCAGGAGTAGTAGACAAACACTTTGTCAGTTTGGGGTTAGACAATAGAGAAAGAGCAAGAGAGAGAGACAGAAAGGCCTCTCAGAGGCAATCCCACCAAAATTTAAATGAACACCTCCTGGGGCTTGAAAAGTTTCATTTCTTTCCTTTCATGTGGAAGCACATTTGATTTTAAGATCTGTAAAAATTTTCACCAATTTTATCTATTCCTTGTTCCAAAACCATTGTAGATTCATACTTGGTTATTTCCTTTGTTTACATCCATGATCTTCTAAAGATTTGAAAAGCTTTATATGGTGTAAGTCAAATTCTGGTCTCAGTTGTGCACATGCAATCCTGATACTCAGAAATATTACCTCATTTTCTTTCTGTAAGTCAGGTACTAACATTTTACAACCTATTGACTAATTCTGAAAGCTCGATGGAAAAAAGCAATTAAACAATATGGCTCTGAAATACAGAAGAGAGACTTTTTTGTTTGGGTTTTTGTTTTATATAGGAATGAACAGTTAATTGAACTGACATGGTGCAAAGCTTGAGCGTGTGGCATGCCAATCAAGTTAGTTCAACTGACCTTGCCCTTTTGTGTGCTACAATGAATTCCAAAATGAAGCTATGGTCCGAGGCAGTAGATCAAAAACCCTTACCCACGCTCCCTGTGGGAATTAGGTTGGATCCGACCCAAGATAAGGCTCCAGCTGTGCCTCTCTGCTCCCATCAGACAGGAAACTCAGAAATCTCAGTTAATCTAGCCTAACCACAAAACTTTCATAGCTATATATTAAAAGCTTTCTCTTTGCAGAGACCTACTTCATTAATCAAACAAGATCAGTTAATCTTGTATGAACAACTTACCTGTTGTCTATCAAGTGTCTTTGTCCTCTGCAGAGCTCTATAGTAAACATAGGAACATAGGCTCTCCTTGAAGCTGTACTACATAAAAGAACACTTCTGTAATATGTTTAAGGCAAATTACCTGTTAATCTTTTCTTTGGCTTGTCGCACCTTTTTGTGTAAGCAGAAAAGGGAACTTTTGCAATTCTGTGCATAATGGCTAAGAAAACCTTTCTCTCGTTCTAAAATTAGCTGGGGCCATACCCAAGTATTGCCAGCTGTAGGGAGGCAACATCAACTACAGCAGTGCCAGCCACAGCCAATATCACAAAGTCTGAGGCAGGGTGTTTTTTGACAAATGGACCAAAATATGAAAAGAAGAGGCAGGGAATTAAACATTGTAGGAGCGGCTGTTCTAGCAGTAATCAGGTCTGGCAGGAAGCATGGATGTCTTTCAAAGAAATATTACTGGTGGCAAGACTCAGCAGAAAAAAAGACATCTGGATACTACAGATAAACATCCAAAGCAAACTATACAATCCTTGGAAGTTTCCTTGTCACAAGACTCCAAGGACACAGTCCTATTCCTATTTTCAAATGAACAACAGCCCTTCCACCTTAAACAAGCTGTAGAGTATGCACCCCACCACCTACAGCAGCTACCTGCTGGACACTTGCCACAGAGCAGTTGTTGCTTTACATGTGCAGCAGTGAAACACCATATGGTTCCCAATGAATATATTCCATCAGTGCATCTTCCTCCATTATTAAAGCTATGCTCCCTCTGTTTCCAGCTGTTCTGCATTTCCACCCCTGTTTTCAGGGCTGAATAACTCTGTCTCAAAAAAAGTTGCCACAGGCTCAGTTTTAGCAAATAAAAGTCTAAACACAAGTAAACACCGCAACATGAACTTTAAATTATCTGTGTTTATCTTCCATTATTTGTATGAAGTATTTCTTGCTCCTAATTTCCTAAAGAAGCAATTTGCACAGTAAATCAGAATTTTAAAATGTGAGCTTTACTTTTACAGAATGACCAGTGGGAAAGATGTAAAAAATACAAGCTCTTCTCATTTAGTGTTGCAACCTCCTTCTATTTATTACAGGACTTATTATGTACCTCACTATCTGAACAAAGAGATTTCTCCTATTCCAAAGTTCAATTCTGTTACAGTCAGTCACTTGCAATGGCAGTGATATGACACCAAAACACGTGTTACTGCAGGTAGATTTGTGTTTATATACACATTTCATCCTCATTTCTAAATTTCCTTCTGTTGCCTTAATTATTATCAAACTGTCTATATTACAGCGTTACAATGGATATCATGGCCGTGTCTCCATTGCCCCTTACCCCTTGAACTGCTATCTGGAAAAAAAATAGTGCATTTCACAAGTCAGACCAGTAATTGTTTCATAAAACTCAGATTTTAGACTTTATAGCTATTCTTTTTTGTATCATCTCTTACAGATGTCTTCAAACACAGGTCTTATCTTCCCACATAACCCAGGAAGATACCTGCGTACTGTTCAAAACAAATCTTCCCGAATGAAGAAATAAATTTCAGGGAAGTATTTCTGACATCTTATAATTTATAGAGAATGAATGCCTGATGCAAACATTGAACAGAGAGTCTTATCTGGTGTTGTTGGGCCACCTAGTAGGTCTATGTCTCTTGAAAATTATCATGTGTCTGTTTCTTCTCTCTGGTTTTACTCCCACTTCCCTTTTTTTGGAGTAGTTCAAGAACCGTATCACTGACCACTTAGAATGCAAGATATTCTTAAATCACACTTAAAGGAGGAAAGTTCCCCTCTTCCTGGAAGCAGAGGTTTTGCTCTTTTACTGGGTCTTGTCCAGGAAGCTGACTTTTATGAAAAGGAGCACTAATGTCCAGAAATGCCAACACACAAAAAAAGACTTTTATTTCAGCTTTTCAAATATTTCTATAATGGATACCAATGGTGTGGCAGATTACACAAGATTTACCCTCAAAGTTGTGTTTTTTCTCTAGAAATAGAGTTTTTTCAGATATGTGAGGAACGTGGTCAAGCACACTGAAACACAGAATAGAGCTAGACCTATTTTCCTGGCCAGACTAGTTGCATTCTGGGCTTCACTGAGCTCTCCAGCAGGAGAAGAAAAAAGTCTCTTTTCTCAGGAATGGAGGGAGCCACAAATCTAGACATCAAAAGCAACAAAAAAAAGAACAAACGTTGGAACAGAAAACACTTCAAAAGCGAGAGTGAGCAGAAAACCCTCCTCTCCATGCCAGCTGAATGGTTTGAATTGAAAAATCCTGGTTTTAATAGAGTATTTACAAAACAGAGATCCTCAATTTAAGTTCCTCAGACAAGCCCAATTTTGGCCCTGAATCCCAATCTATGGGAACTAGCACTGTGGCAGACATTTAATCCCCCACCAGTACCGCTATGTACTGCAAGAGAATCTCACCCTTGAGGGTGAAGGAGAGATTAAAATCCCTGTTCATTAAATTACCTGCAAGTCAAAGTGCCAGACATAGTGATTTCTTTTTTTTTTGTCTGTCATGTTCTTTGTTTGATTTTAGTATGAAGGTTATCCTCCTAACATTGTGCTAGCTCTCCCAAGTGACATTTCCATTTAAGGACCCTGTTTGATAGTTATTAGTTTTCAGGGCTACAAAAGGCAATGAGTGATCAGCATTATAAGTCATATATTTAAATATTTAAACTTAGATTTAACTCTATAAAATTTAGATGTTTTTATCCATTTATGTCTGCATACATACATTGGCAATGTTTTTCATTCTGTTTTGTTTAAATAAAAATTTTTTTAAAATTTTCTAGTTTTTGTTAACTGTATTGTGATTATGTTCTCAAAAGCCTCTAAAGGGAAGTAGAATAGAAAGGTTTCTAAGTGCAGGCATATGGATTTTAGTATACAGGATAGCCAGTGTAGTCAATGATTACATTATGCTTTTAGCAGGGTTGGACTGACTGGGCATTAAGAGAAAAGAAAAATAAGAAAAGTTTTGTCTGCATTTAACATTAATTTATTAATAACTGAAATGATTATTACAAACAAGTTAGGTAATCAAAATTAATGGCAATTGTTGGTTTTGCTGGTCTGTTTGAACTTACAACTTCATTATGTACACATAGACATCCTTTGAGTAAGGCCCTTGATAATTGCTCTCCAAGTGCCATGCCACAGGATTTTGGTTCTGCTCCCTGACTGGAAGAGCCAAGCTCTACAGCTGCTCCACCCACAGCGAATTTTGGTTCCCTGTTTATTGGAACACATTTTGAGACAAAACCATGACTTACGGATCTGGAATCTGCTGTCTGAAAACATTCATAGGAACAGAAGTTTTCTCAGATTATTTACAAATGTTACTGAACAATAAAACTCTCTGCACAGGCTGAAGCCACACCCAGCAACTAATTAGTTTGAAATGCTTTTGAAAAAATTTTTTACACTGTTTCACCACTTCTAATCCAACACATTGTGTTTCTTTCTCTTTTTGATGTACTTCCTTAATCCATGTGTTCTGTTAAAATGGTTCATCTTAAAATGGTTTCTCCCTTTGAGGCATTTTGGGGTTTATTTTTTATTTCTGCCAAGTTTAAATATAAAAATAAATCACTGAGCTTGGCTAAAACAAATGTAAGGAGGAGAAGAGGTGTGATTCTTAGATTCATAGGTTTATTTGGCAATTCATGTTGGAAGGGAATCATATATATCTTTCCTAGATAGTCTCCTGGCTATATTGATTATTTCATATTCCATAAGCTAGTTTACATTCTGGAAGTCATATAAGAAAAGATGCAAACATTTCCTGCACTTCATACAGGTAGCAGCCCACTACTGCATTTCATAGATTATACCTCCAATATCACTGATGATCATTTAAATTAAAATAAACTTAAATAAAATCAAAGTAATAACAAGATATCGGAGTTTATTTAATCAACATCTGGATGGCATCAAGATGAGAGGAATTTTTTCCCTTTAAAAAAACATGTTTAACATTAACAGTAAATAGAAAAAATAGATTCAAGTTTTCTTGAATTGTTATTCAGATTGTAGATTTTAAAATTCTCTATAAAATACACTCTATGCTTCATGTTTCAGTTTATTTTTCAATGTTCCTTCTCCTTGATGAGAAATATAGAAAGTATTTAAGATAAATAATTCTCAAATTTTTAAAGAATGTTGTAATTATATATAACAATAAAATACCCTTTGTCTCCTCAAGATGTCTTTCAACTCATTAATTTTTTTTAGTCCATTTTTTTTCCAGAATATCTACTTTAAACAAGACATATTCAGAGCTGAGTACATCCAGAATATTCCCATTGACATAAAATATAAAACACAGCTATAGGCATAGATGTTTGTTATTTTTAAGAGGCTGAGAATCACGTTTGAAAAAGATCTTTGTTAATTTTTTTTATTTCATTTCCCCAGGAGAAGTTATGAAGGTTTGCAGTTTATTTCAATGTTCAACAGTATGCTTCAGTTAATTCATTTCACCCTCCATTTCTCAGGTATCTTTGCTCAATGAATAAGCATATATGCAAATTCCAATACTTGAGAGAAGGCTAGTAATAAGGAGATGAATTACGTATTTGGTTCTGGCTGGCTAAGCATCTAAGGGTGGATAAGGGCCAGATACTAAACAGAAGACCCTTAGGGGCAATTCAAAGCATAATCATATATTGTATACAGCATCTGCCATAACACAGTCCTTGCCTGGGTGGTTTTTATGTGCCACAAAAATAAAACTATTCAACAAGTATCATTTCCATGCAGTCACAGAGCTGCATGGGAGCTCAGATATGATGGCTGGGGTATTGGACACGACAGTGTTCATTCACAGATGATAACCTAAGGTTATTGCCAGCTTCTCTGTTAGGGGAATAGGTGGGTTAGAAAGTTTTAGTTCAAACCAGATGTCATAGCTATTCATCTCAAGAACTTACATTACTCTGCCAAAAGGGAACAGAAATGGAAATAGATTAATCAGGCTAATGGATATTACGCTTCCAAGCAATAGCCTCTGAGACCTAGAATTTACTTGTGAAATTTGCCTGCTCTGTAATTTGTCTCTCCTGAAATTGAAAGTGAGGGAACCACAGAATTTCTGTGTCTGAGATAACAGACTGTGGAGTAGGGGAAGCTATATTTGAAGGATGCTTATATTTAATGAGTGCATACCTACCAGTGTGTTAAAGACAAATTATGTGTGACCAGGACTAAAAAGAGAGAGGAGGTATGTACAAAATGTTCATGTAAGAGATCTAAAATATTCTTGAGCTTCTTTTAACTTGTTAAAGCAACCTTCTCCACATCTCCAGTATCATTATAGATCATTTGACAGATTTTGTTAATAATTTTCAACAATAAGAGAGCAGTACTTGCTTAAGGGGAAGGGAAAGACTTTCAGTCTGAGTAGGGCACCATACCACAAAACAAAAACACTGACACTGGAGAAACGTGGATGCATCCTTATTTACTTTATCCAAGCATTTGCATCTGCAAAACTACCCTGAAAATTTCAGAACCAATGGACTTCAGGAAGATGGTGTCCAGGCATTTCTTGCTCCAGTTGGTCTGGAAGTACTGCCAGAAATATCATGGTCATCTTGTGTTTCTGTTTCTACATTAAACCTGATCCAGGATTTGGACCAGAAGAAAGAAAAGGAAAGCTCAGCGTGCAGAGGAAGCATGACACGCAAATGCAGACTTGATCATTTTATTTAACATTCACATAAACGTTATCTTTGGAGGGAAGAATAAATTATAATTAATCATCTTCCTCCTTCTTTTGGTCTAAACCACATCTTCAGGATTCAGTTATTTTTTAATAAAAGGTAAACAGCAAAGTTATTGTATTATGTAAGCAATGTGAGAGATCAGATGTGAAAGATAAATGAGTATACAAGAGTCCAAGATGTGTAAACTATGCTTTTTGAAATAAGTAGAAATCCTGTAAGCAATACTAGTAGTAATAATACAAACTTCTTAAAGCAACAGTTTGTTTCTAAACAGTTTATGTGTCTTGAGCCAAATTCATTCCTTGTGTATGTGTACTCGCATGGATTTGTTCCAAAGACTAGTAAAGCCGACGGTAGGAAAACTCCCACAGCAGACCCCTGATCAGGACCATTAGTCAGTATAGTTTTGAGCCCATATACTAAGTGGTAGACTAGAGGCATGATCGTTATTTTTTTACACAAAAAAGTCTTCAAAGCAAATGTTCTATGCTATCAATTCACAAATACTAACCAGATCACTCTGAAAAAAATTACTAAGTAGTTTTTTTAATTTAGTGATAAATTACATATGTCACTGTATGGTAATACGTTACATGGCAAGCCAGAAATTTTAATCACTTTTCAGATTAATTTAAAAAGAAATAACTTGTATGTATTCCAAGATGGAAGGGTTAATCTCAGCATACAAAAACCACACACATAATGTAAAAATATGCATATGGATCCTACTCACATGCCTATTTATCTGCATTCTTTTAAAGAGATGGTGTTATAGTTACAGCTTCTTCACAAATTTCCTGAGCCTGGTCCTCAGCTGTGCTAACATCAGTGGTCCACTGACCCCTTAATGGACCTAATCTATTTGTGCACAAGGTGAGGACAATAGCAGTTAGCCTAACCATGACATCAGGCAAATGGATCACTGAGCAGACCTATCAAATTCACTGTATACAAAAAACAAAGTGAAGTGAATCTGGATCTTCAGCTATGGTGGGTGAATTCATCCCCCCCTTCTATCTCTAAGCCAAAGAAAAGCTATAATTACAAGAAGAGAAAGCTAAAAATGTAACCAAGTTGCTGCTCTAGTGGAAGCAGAACTAGAATTCCTTTAAAGTAATCTATAGAACTATACAATATGTGTCAATCATTACTGCCTATGCCTAAAATAATGGTTGACAGATAGGAAATATGTGAAGTTACAGCTGTAACTGACTTCCTCTTTGTACCAGAATAAGGAACTCTTATGTGAGAGAAAGGGGAGAAGATAAATGATCCAGCATTAGATGGGAAAAAGGACTGTTTTGCCACTAATAGCAAGATTAACTAAGCTGCCCGTAGACATAGCGGAAAAACTCTCCTTGATGTAAGCGAAGATTGGCCTCCAGTGAAAAAATGAAGTTAGTAATTATTCATTGTTTGGGAGTTAAAGCAAGTGATTTAGTCAAATGGAATGCTTTTAAAATAAGCTAGTAAAAACAAGCAGTACCACAGCAGCAAAAGTGTTTGCATAGCGTGATTTTGGAGAGACATATAGTGTAGGGCCAGAACTGCAAAAGGAACTGGGGGAAAACAAGAGTCCAGTCACCACTCTTGGGTACCCTGTTGAAAATGCAGATACTTAAAATTCCCCTGCAATGATTGCCTCGCCTAGGAGATGATTAAGGCCTACAGGCTGCCATGTTGTCATCTGTTTTTTAGGATGGTTGAGTATCTGACGTGGGGCATGTCCATACATGCTCAGTAAATAGACCTAAGCTCTACCAAGATTCACAGATGATGCATTTCTCCATCCTCCTTAACGGGGAGACCAGATTCAATAAGCATGATTAGACAGAGTGTTCTGAATGAAAATATGCCTGAGTTAGTTGTGGCTCTGTTCAGGGGAGAAGGAATGGAAACGTTGCTCTGTCCTTATTGGGTGACAGCCCTTATAACAGGCTCATCCATTCACTCCTCCTCTTCCCCTCAGCCCAGTGAACATCTGTGTAATCCATGCTAACAACAAGTGGTTCAGGAGGAGATGGGGGGAGTAATGATTTTTACTCATACATTACTTGTTGGTGCCAGGATGCCTCCAGACGGAGGAGGAAGTACACATCTGGATCTCCCACATTCTCACCTCCAAAGTGTGGAATAAAAACGCAGTGCTGTGGTCACCACTTGCATTCTTGTGAGTCTGTGGGGAAGGACAGGGCAGCTACACAGACACCTGGACAAAATCTGGACATGTGAATCCCAACCAGAAGATGGCATTTTTTACAACCCAAAATATCTTCTTCTCTGCTGTGCAGCATTGGGTATTGGCAAACAGCCCTAGGATCAGAGCTCTGGCTTTCTTCAGTGCCACCACTACCTTAGCACCGCAATGCTGTCCTCAGGGCCTATGGTCTACCCACTTCTCGAAATATTTTAGGTCCCAAGATGCCCCTAAGAACCTGATCCTTGGCACCTACCTCAAAGCCATGAACTGAACTTGCTGGCCAGAACATAATAGTTAGTCCCCAAAGCAGAAGACTTAAGCTGTCCAAGTTCTTCCTCAGTCTCTTCCTCTTTCTCTGTTGGAGAAAAGAATTGAAGGCAGCTATATACAGCCTAAAAGTAGCATGGGGAGCATTTTTAGTGACATCAAATAGCTGCCTTGCTAGAGTTCACAGAGCTGGTCAAGTAAGTAGAATATTCACCTGAAAAGTAGCCATTTTTGCCATCTTCGTATTATTTCTTAATGTAAACCAGTCCTCTGGGGTTGTGGAAAAATAAAATAGAAGATCCAGATCCGAATGGCCTCAGGTTGAAAATCTATACTATTGTGAGGAATTGTACCTTGCTTTCAACTTCAGATAGTTTTGAACTGAAAGTACCACATTTAGTCCCTAGCCATCAGCAAAAAAACACTTTAACAAACAAGAGTGTCTCAGGGAATTATAGGCATCCTTAACTTACATGGGGAGCCCGCAAAGCTGTGCAGACATTCCCATCATCTCATGACAGTGTAGATGCTTTGACAGGCAGGGATAGAATAATGGATGCCTTTGCTGGCCCATTAAATCCACTTCTTTAATAACAGCATCAAAAATAGAGCTAAAATGACTATAGTTTATATATTATATGAATAAAATTAATTAATTAATTTCTCTAATTAGGTCATTGGACAAAACGACATTTAAGTTGAATTTCCTGATTAATGGTGTTTGAATTTGGTCGAGGAAGATCCAAATCCATTGTAGAAATACTATCACCAGAACTCTGGTACATGTGAAGAAGAGTAAGGGTAAAAGCAGAAAGGTATTGAAAAATGCACTTCAATCTTTCCCTTATCTCCTGCCCTTTAAAAGCTTGTTCTGTAATGTTTGCTACGCAGAGCAGTCTAAGAACCTCACTATAAGGTCTTTAGAAGTGCTTAAAGAGACTTGGTAGGTAATATGGGCAGTAGCACAGTGGAATGTCAATGAGGATTTAGGTTAATGCACAGCATTACGCGTCTTCACTGTACACACTGCTCCCAGACTAAGCCTATTACTGTGGTGTATCTGGCTTCAAAAAAACAGGGACACATAATATTCCACCAGCTTTTTTCATTATGGAAAAGAGCTGAAAGATTATATGCACTTATATGAAAGGAGAAATGTCCTAATTTTGATAAAACTTTTGAAAGGTGAAATTTAAATCTCCCTTTCACAACTTCATTTTTGTGGGAAGAAAAAGAACTCTTTCTGTCTCAGCCTCTTTCTGCCAGACATTTTAATCCACTGGAAATCAGGTATGAGGGGAAATTTTTTAAATTTTTGTTCTAATGCTGAAATGACACCTTATCAGTATTTTGAAACTTTTATCAATAAAAAATTTTTAAAATTAATTCTCTAATGTTTTTTAAAGTTGTTATGGATTGTTTGACTTTTGGTTTTAATTCACTCTTCAAGTGAATTAAAACCTGCAAGAGCAGAAGAACTGATGGATTTCTTTCAGAATTCAGGAGGCCAGACTTTTCTTCTTTAAAATAAAAGCAAGAAATCCTAGCCTCTCTCATGCTTCCTCAGGTATGACTTTGCATTTGTAAACACCGACCAGTGCAAATGCTCATATGTAAAAGTCCACATGCTATTATCTTCCATGCTCTACATAAGCACAGCTCTGTTGACTTACTAATTTACAAACATAGTGAGAATAGAAAGGAGAGCTGAAAGGTTCTGCTAGCAGCCCTTTGCTTTCCAAACTTTTCTGAAAAGTGTTGCCTGACCAAATTCACTTCAACCAGCTAGACCCCAAAGCGCCACTCTTCCTTTTCAGTCAATACAGGAGTTTCTTCCCACCAGACCTTGGCTGGGCCAATTTACCCTCACTCATTCCCTCCTTGGGAGGGAGACAGCAAAGGGTGATTCAGCTCCAAACATCAGTGGTTCAATTAGGTACCTACATGTGGATGAGATGAACCCGGACCTCAGTAAGTAATATGCTGGAGGCACGCTACTCTAGCATATGTCTGTAGTCATTAGATACTTAAAGCCAAAACACCTAGCATTAACTTTAAGTTATATACTAGCTCATTTCAATCAGCAACTTCTTTAAGATCCTAATTTAGCCTTTTTTCTTTTTTTTTTTTTTTTAAATCATTTTTCAGTGGAACAAACTCTTACTCAATATTTGTGTATGTGGGTTTGTTGTGTATGTAGTCTTGTCAGGATTTGAAGGGGTTTGCTTTTGGTGGGAGGATGAGGAAGACAAGAGGAGGAGGGGAGACCTAGTAGAATATAAAATAGATCTGAAGACTTTAAAATCGTAAGCACTGGACTAACAAAAGAGACTAAATTCTGAACATGTGCTGGAGATAGGACAACACCTTCCCATCCGCTCTTCCCTGTCCGTAACAAAGTAGAGATGTGTAACAAAGGAAACATCTGGGTATGAAAATAAAATTTCTAAATTAGATCACCACAAATCAGTAGGCTCTCCTCAGTGTTGGAACGAATTATTCATTTCCAGCTAAAATTGTAGGGTAATCTTTTCTCATGTGAACGGAATGCTTTGCAAGACTTATTTGTTTTATTTGTATTTATTCCTTTTTTCTATCTAAACTTTTAGTCCAGATTGAATTAAATAGTAAATGCTAGTAAACACTTTTCACAGTGTGCTTCACTAAAGTTCACTTGAACAATTATAGATAATAAGATTTGATTTTAAAAGAATGTATGTGGGACTCAAGTGTTAATGTTTATGCAGCTGTACATACCTCATAAATTCTATATCATCGTGCTGAGAGGGTACATGCTAGTTCCTTACCTGTCTCTGTCTGTTTAGGAGAGCTGCATCTGCCATGAAAATTCCTCTTGCACTCTACTCTTTATCACTTGGAAACTTTAAGAACCACAGTGCACTGTCTTACATGAACAGGAATATTTCCAGTTCGGAAACAATGTACCAGACCAACTTTAATTGTGCCATTTGGTTCAAATGAGCACAGTATTCCAAGCAACCTGGTTAAACACAGATTACTCAAGCATCAGTGAGATAGAAAACAAATGAGAAACTGGCATGAATAGCATAAGTGGTGTAAAAAAAAAACCAAAAAACAAACCAGCAGTAGTTGTTCTTAAATATTGGTCCCATGTGCTTCATATGAGATGTATATACTGTTTGCTTATGATTGCTGAGCTTGTAATTATCCCTGACTAGAAGAATCGGTGCATTAAAAAAGTAGCACACTAGTAAATGTACCATTAGCAGCAGAGGCCTCTCTTCTGTGCATGTTCATAGAACAGTAACTTGCTTTATCATAGGACCATTGCCATAAAAGTTTTAATCTAATGTATACCTCACTGCACAGAAAGGCCATATTTTTGCATGACTTCAGTGACTTGCAGAGGCCATACAAAAACTGTTCCATCACTCTTAGCATCTAAAACATCACACGCATCTCAGAAGGGTACTGAATCTCTCCTTCATTTGTCTCTAAGGCGGGGAATCAGTGTTGATCTGGGACCAACACATTCACTTTCTGCCCCTGTGGACTAGCCAGTCAGTGAGTGACCAGATGAGGCATTTAATGGCCAATGTTGTTCCTGATCAAGACCTCTGTTTACAAGAACAGTACTGGAAGGAAAATTGTGAGGGCAGCAATTGTAACAGCCGTCCTGGGAGCTCATGCCTGCTGGAAACTTTGCTCAATTAGGGAACTGGTCTATCATCCCTGTAATTAAAAAGCAGTCGCTTTAAAGATACTGAGGTAAGGTCTCTTTTTTGCCCAAAAGCATTTAACCCCAGATGCTATTGGGATGAAAGAGATGGTGTTGGCATCTGGGGAATTCCATATGTGAATTAATTAGTGGCAGAATGAGTGCCTTTTTTTTCTTTCTTTCTTTAAGATTTGGGGAAGTACTTCTGTAGGTTAAGTTGCAGCTGCAATGTGAGGAGGCCTTGTAAAAGTGAAGAGATCTGTTAATGAGCAAATTAATCAAGGAAAGTACAAAAGAAGACTGCAAACTGCTTTTAAAAAAGTCATGAAGTATTACAAATTTGTCCCATATAAACTGTTAAACTTAAAACTTCCTGCATATAACAATCCATTTTATATAAATAAGAATTTACCATATGCTTAGGCTTTTAAGATTTCATATCTTGAAACCAAGTACCCCACAACTAGGCAAATACTCTGCCTGTGCACCTGACTTGCATATAACAGTTAAGTAAGCAGATACAAAACCACCAATATGTAAATGTAGGTTCACATGCCTTTCCTCCCTTTGTGGGTCCTCTAGATATTTTGAATGCATAAAATCAACATTATATTAGGCTTTTTGGAATAAATGAATTAGAGCTGAAACTGACAGTGATCTGTGGAATGAATCATCTAACTTAACAGATATGTCATTACTTTTTCATCGTATAGTCACAATATTCATGCTTAATTTCATGTTTATATTGTGTTTTGGTAATAGATGGAATGTTTTGATGAGAATTAATATTAATTCCATTAATTAATTTTTTTTAACTCAGTTTTTTTTCTTTCTCCTGCCTTACAAGATCAGACGTCTTGTCAAGAGACTCTTACTAGAGAAAAGTTATTTCTTGAAAGAAATTCAGGGGCAGGAAATGTTTGCTGCAGAAGGTGGCTGAACGATGGCTCTTTTTCTTTGCTCTACAAACCACTTTTGCATATTCTCCTGCTGCTGCACTTGGTGTTTCCAATTGAGATCAAGGGGTGTTTCCTACTGTTTGGGGATTGTATTAATTATTCTGCACATCTGTTCCTCCCAAACAGAGAGCACAGATGTGAATGCTTGTACAAAAGGCAAAAGTAGGGTGGTCTACAAGTATTTTATATGTGTACTTGCCCTGCTTTCAGTAGGTAGACTACTTCAGGCTTCTCCATAACCCTTTCTAAGCTAAAGGCAATAGGGATCAGGCTAAGACTGATTTTCTTCCACCCTCCTGGAACTGTGACCTCTGAACTGTGCATTTTTCTTAAAATGACAGCATTCTCCAGTGAGCAATAACACAGATTACTTTCACTGAACTGTTATAAGACCACTTTCTAATCTCAGCCCTACAGTGAGTTGTGCTGTAGATGATAAAAGCTTTCTCATAATATTACAATCAAGTCAAACTGACTTGGTACACAAAGGAAATGAACAGAAACATATGCCTTATGTAATGGTTTCACATGTAATTAGTTTTCCATAGATTGGAGTTCAGCCACAATTCCATCATTTTCTCCATTTTGTTGAATCCCTGTTGACATCTCAATAACTTCCAACATGGACAGACACTTTTACTCTGGCTGGCTGCTGTAGCGGTATTAATAGTTTTCACGGGAGTTGCTGGATAGAAAAATGTGTGTACAGTTGACCACAAAAACAAATAAAAGGAAATTTTCTTCAAAACCGGAGTGGTGTCAGAATCAATTTGTGCAGCATTGTATGAGCCAAATTCGCCTAGAGTGGAATGACTGCTCAACAGCAGAAAGGAGAAAATGTATTTCCCAGACCAGCAAGCAGCCCAGCAGTGACAGCACCCACCTGCAATGGGGACAGCTGAGATTCAGTTTCCCCTTCTGCTTGGTCTATGCCAGCAACTTCAGTTTAACTAAGATTCAAGACACTGATTTCATGACCACAGAACAACTTGGTATTTCATAGGTAAATGGGTTTCTCCCCTCTTTCTCTCATTCCGCTTTCCGCTTTTTCTCTCTCATGAATTTCAAGCCTTTTTTTCATGATACAGATGAAGAAAGAAGATAAACTCTTTTAACATGTTATCACACAATAAATCCAATTGTAAAGAGATCTGTTTGTCATCTTTGAAAATCTAAAGATTTTCCTGCCAAGCAATTGACACTAAAATCTGAAGAAAAAGGAGAGGCCGATCTGAAAAGCTCCTAATATTCTACCCATCTTTAATTTTTGTTAATTTCACCATACAGGCCTAAGTGAGTTTTAATGATTTAAGGCAGAAAGGCTGCGAAATAATCAAATTCAAGATTTTACACTGTGCCCCACTGATGGTTGAGATGGTACCAAACCATATCTGTTGACCTGGTCAGCAGAGGAGAGATACTGCTGCAGGTTCGGACAGAGCAGAGCTATGCCAGATCGCATGTACTCAAAGTAATTTGCTGGGACACAGCACCACATTAACACAAAGGTATTTTGAGTACCTGAAATAGCTTAGGCTTACAATGTTTTCCAGTATGGAAGGGAGTCATGATCCTGGAGCCCTCTGAATTTTGTTTTCAGTGAAGGAGAAAAGAAGAAACATTGACACATAGAAAAGGTAATGTAACCTGACCCACAGAAAGAGGTGAAGGAAAGAATCAGTTAACAACTTTACTGTTTCCATGTTATAAAATAAAATGCTATGAGCATTAGAAACAGACCACCTACCAAAATGGTGAATATTTACACATCAGCCTGAGACTGCAGTCTGACTGCGCTATAGTTTACTGGGAGGAGCTACTCCTGTCATCTCTAAGTTAGTGCAGTATTTCAACCAGCTTTCAGTACTTAAATAAGTTCAATGTGCAAAATGACTTTAAAAGTGGTTCATGACTTCACACCAGCTCATTCTCAGAAATCTATTTTATTTGGCGATATTCTTGCTTTTTGAAAGCATTGGACGGTATCAGTTTGGCACAATGAAGGGGATATTATTTTTGGTACAGCTCCTGTTACCAATAACAGGATGAGATACAGCAATGAAGCCAAGGGATTAAGAAAATCAATTCTGATTACAATTGAATACCAGGGGGCTGTTCAGGATTTTTCCTATTTTCAGTAGCAAAAGAAGCCGTGATGTTCTTTTTTAGACAAACACTTTACAGATTAGATTATAACCCCAAACCTGCAGTAAGAATGCTGTCTCCCATAGAATAAAAGATATCTCGGGCCTCCCTGTCATGCAAAACCTGACTAGCAAGAAAAATTCCAGTAAAAGTCCTGGATTTTAAGCTGCTGAAGAGTGAACTGGGTATATGCCACACTAAAAGTGAGCAGTCAAGCTCCTCTAACTACTTCCATGCTCATTCCCTTTCCTGTCAGTTTTACCAGAGCCTACTTTGGAAAGAGGACAAAATATGTTTTTTTTTCTTTTCAGATGGTCTCTGCCACTGGATTCAGTCAGAACAAAGCCACTATAATTTACAAAAGGAGAAGCAGCACTGGGGACAACCTTTTTCTTGACAAGGAGCTTCCCTGTGCAACAGAGCTTACTTTCTGTATGTGCTTCAAAAGTGATCAAGCAAGCAAATAGTGTGATAGTATCTGAATAATGAGACCTGACTAGCCAACACTGCTCTGCTACCACTCTTAGTTCTAAAAATTAATTTCAGGAGTTACCGCCTCTACTCTTGCTATGCAAACATCAGAAGAGAGACCATATGTCTGTTTTTTTCTTAGATGACTCAATTCTATTTTACCTGTGAATAAAATATAAAGAGCACCACTATAGCTGGAGAAATATTTTACTTTGTGCTCTGGAGTACATGCTCATTTCCTCTCAGTTACATGTATAAATTTAAAACACATGTTGCAAAAGTCAGAGTAGGTAACTGGGAGATCATTTCATACTTTTCAGCATGAGTGGTGCTGGCTGAATTGTGTTGTTTGTTTAACGTACTACTTGAACTGATAATATTAATTGATTTATGACCAATAAAACCATCACAGTATTCCCCTGAATATGGAAATATACAACAATAATTTCTTCTTTTTTTCCCATTGATAATCTCTGAGATGACCCAAAGCAACAAATCTATAAGCATAAAGTCCTATCTTTAAAAAGCTTACTCAGATAATGCAAAAAGGCATAACTGATGCAGGGTATTTAACTCTTACTGTGCCAAGAATTAACATATTTTATTTCTGTCCCCTTCCCCATCTTCTACCAAGCCCTGTTTGCTCCATTTGAACATTTTCTACTTTTCTGAAACTTGTCCCAACCTCCCTAAGTATGATATAGGGCATGTGCCATCTGCATATAAACAAGAGGGGCATCTGAGGTTCTTTGCCAGTCTCTGAGAAGTGTTTTTTAAGATGACATAAGTATCAAATGGAGAGCTTAAGCTAAGGAGCATGTTTGAAAATTAAGGCTATAAGTACTTAGAATCATAAAATCATAGAACCATAGAATAATAGAATGGTTTGGGTTGGAATCTTCTTTAAAGAAGATCCTTAAAGATCATCTAGCCCAACACCCCTGTCATGGGCAGGGACATCTTTCACTAGGCCAGGTTGCTCAAAGCCCCATCCAACCTGGCCTTGAACACTCCCAGGCATGGAGCATCCACAACTGCTCTGGGCAACCTGTTCCAGTGCCTCACCACCCTCATCACAAAAAACATCTTCCTTACGTCCAATCTAAACTTACCCTCTGTCAGTTTAAAACCATTGCCCCTTGCCCTATCACTACAGGCCTTGGTAAAATATCTCTCCATCTTACTTATAAGCCCCCTTTATATACTGAAAGGCCACAATAAGGTCTCCCCAGAGCCTTCTCTACTCCAGGTTGACCAACCCAAACTCTCTCAGCCTTTCTTCAGAGGAGAGGTGTTCCAGCCCTCTGATCATTTTGGTTGCCCCTCCTCTGGACCCACTGCAACAGGTCCATGTCTTTCCTGTGCTGAGGACCCCAGAGCTGGACGCAGTACTGCAGGTGGGGTCTCACCAGAGCAGAGTAGAGGGGGAGAATCACCTCCCTCAACCTGCTGGCCACGCTTCTTTTGATGCAGCCCAGGATACAGTTGGCTTTTGGGGCTGTGAGTGCACATTGCCAGCTCATGTCCAATTTTTTTGTCCACCAGTATCCCCAAGTCCTTCTCCGCAGGGCTGCTCTTAATCCCTTCATCCCCTTTCATCATGTATTGATACTGGTGATTGCCCTGACTCAGATGCAGGACCTTCCACTTGGCCTTGTTGAACCTCATGAGGTTTGCACAGGCCCATTCCTCAAACCTGTCCAGGTGCCTCTGGACGGCATCCCTTCCCTCTAGTGAATCAGCCACACCACTCAGCTTGGTGTCACCTGCAAACTTACTGAGGGTGCACTCAATCCCACTATGTCATTGATGAAGAAATTAAATATTATTGGTCCCAGCACAGACCCTTGAAGGACAGCACTCGTTACTGGTTTTCACTTGGACATTGAGACATTGACTATAACTCCTTAGATGCAACCATCCAGCCAGTTCCTCATCCATCTAACAGTCAATCCATCAGACCCATATGTCTCCAATTTAGTGGCCAGAATGTTCTGGGGAGCCATGTAAAAGGCCTTACAGAAGTCTATATCATGAATTCTGTAGCTCTTCCCTTGCCCATTGATACTGTCACTCCATCGTAGAAGGCAACTAGATCCGTCAGGCACGATTTGCCCTTTGTGAAGCCATGTACTTTTAGTGCTTATTAACAGTACTAGCGAATGCTCTTGTAAGAAGATGGAAATAAACATTACTGATGCAGCTATGTACAAAGAATGATGAAGCAACCTCTCTTGACATTTTTAATTTTGTATTTATTTAAAGAACTCATGTGAATCTCTTAACATTTTAGAGAATTAAATGCCATATTATTTGTCAGACATGGTCACAGAACGAACCATGTAGGAATTCTGCATGATTTTTTGGAACTTACTACTCCAAGACAGGGCACTTTAAATAAACAGACTGCTCCTTCATAGCAAAATGTTACAGATAAGTACCATTAATAATATATTATATCTGTTTCCTTTATACTTCCTTTTTAAATAGATGTATGCATTCCAAAATTATTTTTGTGACTGAAACATTGCAGATTTGGAAGGTGATAAATCAAAAGCAACAAGAACTCTTTAAGCTTAGGGAAGAGGTCAGGAAATCAAGGGTGAAACTAGTGTCTTGTCAGGCTGTCTTAGGAAATGCACATCCTGTAGTTATCATCCTGCAAATTTTACATATGTGAGTCGTCCTACTAAATGAGGTTGTGACAAATGCTATAAATAAACACTTCAGGACCAGAATTTGTATGTGTAAGGCTCATCTTATCAGATTGTCAAATACATGCACTTTTGACCAAACATACATACATTTTACATCCTTATAGTAACTATTCCTTCCAGATAGCTGTTTTGCATCATCTTGAGGCAATCCTTGGTGCTGTGTACAGAGATTTATATCAGAATCCCTGCACAGATTTCATCTGTGTTTGCAGGGTCTGAATTAATAGTTTCCCAAGAGGCCATATTTTCCCTCTTGAGTCTTTCCTGCAAGAACAATTGTCTTGTCTACCTCTATAAATACTCCTTGAAATACTGTAACTGGGAAATCTGAAAAGGTCACAGAATATGTCTAAAATTTAATTCAAACTTTGGAGGTCTTCCATGTCATTTCACATCTCTGTGGTACATAACAAGTTTAATAATTGTCTTCTGTTACAGACAAATGCATCAATATGAACTTCCAGTAGCCTTTTAATACCTGATTTTGATAAAGTGTTGGTTGCTTCTTTTGAATTAAAGTGGCTGGAGGTTAATAGGTTGGGTTTTTAGTATGAACATTTATCTTTCTTAGATGTCCCAAAATAGAAAAAGTACATGCACTGTACTGGACAGAGTAGAAATAAATGTTGCAGAATGTTTTTGGCCTGTACATATATCAAATGGAAACTTCAGTCTGAAATTTTGACTGTATTTAATTTACTTTAAACAAGTATAATTTTAAAGGACTGCATTAAATATATTTATCTTCCATGGAAAACAGTTTTCCAAGTCTTAAAACAACATCAAGCTTTTTTTTCAAAACAGATGCAGGGAAGCAAAAATTAGGAAGGAAATACTTGGTTTCTCATTTAGATTTCCCCATCTATCTAAATGTACATACATAATATTAAGTAAAGACACCTATAGACCAGGAAGTACAAATAATCCTTTCTATATAGGAAATTGCTAGAAACGCATTTACTACATTTCCAGTATAATTCAGTCCTGGTGGGTGCTTTAGTTGTTTGCTTTTAAAACAGGTGTTCTTTAAACAGTTAAATTTACCCCTTTGGACTGTTCAGCTTTTTTACAGAGTAGGTAAATATGATAGCTTGACTCCTAATAGTCTAGAGTCTCCAGGGATTTTAAAATATATCACACACTCTAGCTAAAGTAAAAACCAAAAAAGTTCCTTCATTCATGAAATGTGGGCCACAGCAAAACATTTTTTCTTGTGTTCAGCTGGAATATCGTGTGTTTCAGGTTGTGCCCATTGCCTCTTGTCCTGTCCCTGGGCACCACTGAGAAAAGCCTGGCTCTGACCACTCTGCCTCTCCTAGTATAAACAAGTGTTTCTGATACTGAATATTTTTTGCTTCATAAGTAGTTCCTGACAACCAGACTGCCTGGTACCAATTCAAAATATTTATTCTCACCTGACTTAGGACATCTGAGAGATAACTAACTCAGACTTGGAAGCTTACCTGCTGTAGAAAATGGAGAAAAACTGGGAACCTTTGGAAGGAGATTTGTCACACCAGAGCATTAGCAGGCAAGCCTGGACATACCCTGTTCTTTCCACTGACTACATGGGAGCTCCTGTGTGGGACCTGGCTGACATCTGTCGTCTGAATGGACTGATTTGCAGAAAATGGATTCAGAAATCAATGCATATTTTAAACAAACTTTCAACTGTACTGGTGTTAGAGGTAAGTAGAACCTAACAACATATTTTGAAATACAATTTTCTATAACTCTGTTGATCTCCTTTGCTCTAAAAATTATACATTAAGAAGAAGGTAAATTACAAGTGCTGTTGCTATGAAGCTAAGTGATTTGCACACCACATAGTTAAATTGCATAATACAGTTTTAAGGTTTAAAGGAGACATGCTGCCATCAGAACTAAATAGAGATATCACAAATATCACAATGATTCAACTTGCAACAGGTTGGTTACAACTGTCACTTTTAGTTTTTCCACAAAAGCTAAACAGTAAGCCTAAACTGACCTGACAGTAACCCTCTAATCCACTTATTTTCTATAGATTAAAGTCATTTGAAGAAATATCATATTTATTCATTTACATTGCTACATTTTAAAGGCTAGATTGAGAAATTATTTTGAGAGAGGAAAAAAATTGCCCTCACAGCTTGCTTTCCTTCAGGGTAGTCTTTATTCAATTAAACAGGACATATTTCAAGCGAGGAAATAAGGCAGAAATTAACAGTCTAGTCTGCAGTTTCTGTCAGATGTAAGATGGTGTGGATTGTGTAGTAACATTCAAAAATCTTTACATTTCAAAAATCTTTAGGGACAGATGTGGCTATGTCCTGTAGTTTATGTGCAGAACGTGTTGTTTCCTTGAGTAGGAGATTTCCTGTACAGCTTATATATAAATAATCAAGGAAAAAATACAGGAAAGAAGGGTCATTGTCTTCCTTTCCTGTGTGTTTTCTAGCAGACCTTACAATTCATCACAAGATGAGGAAAGGACAGTTAGCAGGGAAAACTTGTAGGTTACAAGAAAATCCTGGGAGAACCACAGCTTAAGTTGACTTTTCACTCAGCCTACCAAACTTATTTAAAAATGTAAGGACTTGGAGGACTAATGACCCAGGTCAGATAAAAAGTCTCTCTCTCTTTCCAAGAGGAAGGCTTTCAGATTGGTATAGAATGATCCATGCTGGAGCAGTCCGAAGAATTTGGGTGTACCTTCCTTTCCAACACAGCGTGGGCAGACAGTAATGTGAAATGCATATATATGAACTTTTTTAAAAGTCCTGCATTTTACTGTGCTTTGTTCTTATAGCTAAGATGAAAAAAAACAAAGACACGTAGGAAATAGGAACAGAAGGAAATTTGAGATGTCATTTATTCCATCATCTGTAGATAATGTCATTCTCATCAGCGTCTGTTTAACATGTTTGTTTATACATACTTTTATTGGGGAAGACTTTACACACTTACTGAATAAATTATTCCACAGACTTAGGACTATTGGCAATGAGAATGTTTTTGCTCTTGTCTCAATTAATCTCACTTTCTGCAATACAGACCTGTTATTTCTTATAGGTAGCACATAAATGGATTTTTTTTATTCCCTTCTGTGTTCAGTTGATACATTGAAGACAGTTATCATGTTCCCCTTAGTTTTCTTGCTTTCTAGGCTAAGCCACCCCTGTTCAGTCACCCTCCTGAAGCCCTTTTTTTTTCCGAGATCTGATCATTCTCAATGTTCTTCTCTGGTCTCTGTCCAACTGGTTCACATCCTTTCTTAATTACACTACCCCAAATAATACTTAGTGCTCCAGCTGAGGCTTCAAGAGGACTTGAAGGATGAGTTAATGTGTTGTGCAGACAATATGCCTCCTAGAGTGCCTTTTTCGCAACACTATTGGCTCACATTCAGCTTGCACTCCACAATAAGCACAGATAGTTTTTTTTCTGTTGTTAGAAAGCTGCTTCTTAGCCAGCCCTTCCCCACCCTGTGTTTGTGCAGATGGCAGTTCCTAATAAATACTTTGCCTGAAGAGAGCTGCCACCAGCTCCCAAGAGAAACCCAGGAACTGCTGTGCAGACCCAGAAAACCAAGAGTGACTCAAATATTGAGAGAATCAGGCTTTTCTACACTGGGAGAAGGATTGAGATCCAGTGTCTCGAAGGATGCCATTCCTACAGAACAGAGAGAGGACCGAGTGCAGGCTCCCTGGAGCCATGACAGGGTTGGAAAGAACACAACAACTGAATTCACAACAGTGAAATGGAACATGGAATCTATCCCTATATTGGGAAGCTTTATATAATAAAGTAGCATGTCAGGACAAAAAGGGGGTGAGGGGCTTTGGGAAGAGAGAGGTAAGTCTCCCTTCTCTGGAGCTGCCCGTTCACGAGAAGTTCATTTTCAATTCACTTGGTGGTAACAGATTTACTAGAAGAGGCTAAGGGAGCTGCTTCCCTCCTTTTCAACCCCTCTTACACATACACACACACGCAGACACATGGAGGTTAGCACAGGACACACTCTTTGTCATGGAAGACAAACTCTCCCCCATTTACAGTTGCTTCCTAATCATCCTGTGGGCCTGTCATCCACCCTCTCCCTCCCCTTAGCTCCTGTGGCTGAAGTTATTGTTTGCTAAATGTGACTCTGACAACCTGTCCTTCAGAGAGGTAAAGCAAGTAATTTAAGCAATAATCTTTCCTGCATCATGTCAGCTTTTGTAATGATCATGGCCAAAGGAATATTCAGATACAATTCTGTTACCAACATTTTTGTTTCCTTTCCCTTTACCACTTTTTTCCTCCCTTCATCTAGATGTAACAGCTTCATGCTGAAACTTGGTTCTCTGTGAAGCAGATAGGCAGAGGTGAACTTACAAGCCACTGAAGAACAGATTCAATGTTTAATGTATGTGTAATGGCATTTTTTAAATATAAATTAAAGTGGGAAGGAGGAACAGATTGCTGCCAAATGGTGAAGGCTGCAACTAGTAATGGAAGAATTATTTTCATGCATTTAAAAGAAAGTGCTGAAGTGCTGAAGAGTTTTATAATCTGTTTTATAAAGTACTTGACAATGTCCTTCTAGCATAAACCTGGCCAGAATAATTACTAGATTCCTTGGCTATTTGCAGCAAGTTAAAATAAAAGCTCCTCCTTTCCCTGTATGAAGAGTTGTGATTTCTGCCCCTTCAGAGGGAATGAACTCATTCTCCTCCTGCTCGTTCCATCATATGGCCTCCTCCAAGCAGCTGAGGGCCAAATAAAATGCAAGTGTTTTCTGCTTGTGGTTCTTTTTCCCAGAGCTTGAAAGGGCTGCTGGGCCCTTTCTCTTCTGCTTCAAATTCGTAATGAGCCTCTGCCAAAGCACAGGTCAGCAGTTTGCCCAAGTTCTTTTCTTTGACTTAATCCTCCTGACAGGCACAGGTCCAGCACCTCATGAAGATCCTCATTAAGTACGTCTGCCCCGTTTCAGTCAGGTGAACATTGTCATGTTGATGAAATAGCCCAGAGGAACTGCTCAGGCATGACTTTATTACTTACACTGAAATACCGCATCTACTAGTCTTGGCAGTGAAGGTTGGTATTTCTCTGAAACTCCCCGCTCACCAGATGGACTGCAGCAGCTCCAGCAGCATTTCAGCCGTCTTCTTTTGGAAAACAGCACTGACAACTGGGTCAATAAACAGCTATGAGGCATTTGAGCACATACTCTACTTTTATTGCTCCATTAATGCTGTCTCTGTAAAAGGTACATACGTTTTAATGAATAGCCTGCAAGACATTGTAGAAAAACTCTGACTACCAAATGCATGAACAAACTTTTACGTCAGATGTTTGGGACTGTTCTTTCAGAGAGGAGCCCTTGCCCTTGCAAAAGTTTCAGAAGATCTGGGCAGCCGACTCATGGTGTGTAGCCCTGTCTGTGAAATCCTTGTCGGTGGCAGAAATATCACATCAGAAGTGTCCTCTCTGACTTGGCAGAAAGCTTCGTGGTGTACTAGGACAGCTTATACAGTAACAAGGGGTGGAGTGCTCACACATCTTTTTTCTTCAGCTGGCTTGCTCGTGGGAGTGTGAGAGGGAAGACCTGTAGTTCTATCTGTTGCCTCCCTTTGGAGGATGGTCAAAGGTAATGGCCAGGTGCAGGTTTTTTCCAGAGGATGATTATAGTGCTTTCTGCAAAGCAAGGATCATGTTTCAAAGCCTCTTTTTTGAACACTGTGTTAGAAACTTAGAGGTATGCAGCAGGTACAGAATCTCAAAGGGACTATTATAGTTATTTCAGTTGTGGAGGTGATAGAAATTCAATTTTCTGATCTCCCAGCATTTTCTGCAAATTTATTGTGGGTGGGCTATGGTGTATCTAACTGGGACTAAAGTACAAAGCGTCAGTACCTGGGAATGGGGAAAAACATTTAATAGTGGTCATAGATGTAGCAAGAGCCGAAAAGATGTCCTTGATGTGAAGTTGGTTAAATACTGGCAATTTACCTATTTCTTCCGGAAACAAAGTTTTCTCCAAAATACTGAAGTGTGTAACCCGACAGGAATAAACTGGATTTTCCCAAACCAGTTGAGCCCTTTGATCACCTCTCTTCAGCGGTTCCATCCCCCACCAACAGGATAACACTACTTGAACTCTGCCTTAATTTTCAAAAGCCCATAATTATACCCAGTTATGTTATTTACTTCTTAATACACCTTGACAAAGCTATACTCAGTCAAGAGCAAGACTTTCCCAAGCATGCAAAAAGTAATTTCCTTTCAAACACCCGTGGAATAAAATCCCCTAGAAATAACTAAGGTCCAGGATACAGCAAACAAAGCCAGGCAAAAGCAGGTCCTTCGTTCTCATGGCTAGAGGTCCCTTCACCTTGACTGAATGCTGGAGGACATGGTTTATTTCTTTTTCTAGATTTCCTGCCTATTAAGACCCCCTCATTAGTGAGAGAAACCTACTGAGCAATGAAACCACTCCAAAAATGAGTGTTTACTGAAAAAACTGGCCAAGAAATCCTGGGCAGGAACTGCAGGGTGGCCTTCTGCACTAGCTCTGCCCTTCCCAGCAGGGGAGCTGGGTAAGCTCCTTTTTCGTGCTGCTAATGAAACCCAGGTGAACTGTATCTTTTTACAATTCTATCTGACACTGGTCACCTAAGCAAAAAGGCCCCGAGCACCCCAGCTTCTTTTGCATTCACTAAAGAGAATGGCAGAAGTGTGGTCAGAGCGGAGCATCCTTTGGCTCAGAGCTCTACATCATACTGAGCTATTTCCAGCAAAGTCATGAACAGTAGTTTTGAAAGGGAGCGTCTGCATCTCCTGCAACAACCGCTACTGTCTAACCTCAAGATACCTTCCAAGAAAGAACTGGACTTTTATATTTAAAAATTAAACAGGCCTGACTAACTATCCAGTAAAGTGAAGATGGGTTCTCTTGTTCAAGGAAATGCTGGATGCTGAAAAGCCCAAGGCCTATATTTCTGTTTCCGCTACAGGTTTCTTCTGCAACTATTGTTATTTATACCTCAGTAAGACCCCAGGCAGGAGTTAAAGCTCCATTATTTTAGGTACAGCACATTCAACAAAAAGATGACTCATGCATCAAAGAGGCTAAGTTCATCGTGACAACAGTGTTCTTGTGGTTAATTGTGAATATTTCACTTTATCTTCCATGAAAAATAGAGGCAATAACACTGCCTCCTAGTATGTATTTTGAGGCTAAGAAGTGTAATTCATAAATGTTTGGCAAGTGCTTGCTTTTCAAGGTGCAGGGTACTAGAGAAGTATAAAGTAATGCATAGACTTTCCCTCCAGAGCAAAATAAGCATTGTAAAGAAATTGTGTAGCACATGTAGCTGTTGCAAAATAAGCAATTGTAATATTTTGGAATTTTTTCCACACGAATACTGAATAATACTGTGTTCTTTAAATGACCCCAGGGTGTTATGGTAACTGAGACCACATTCTTTCACAAGTCATCACGATGCTTTGTTTTATTAATAATTATACTACAATGTTCGGTAAGTTACAGTAATGCTGGAAATCTCTGTCTCTTGTACACGCTCACTGTTAGATCATCAGTTTGACAGTGAAATACCCCAAATCCCAAACCAGCTCAGAAATACATGTCTTTCAGCAGACATTAAAATTACTTCGTCCTTAACCAGGTCTCTCTGGCTTATCAACAGCCAAAATTTCACAGCAGATGTGTCTGCTATTTAAGACTTCTGTTTGCCAAAGTGTTCTTCTGGCTGGGATCAACCCCTTGGGTCCTGTGCTGGAAAACTTGCCAAAAATAGGGGGGCTTGCACTACATTTGGATCTTTCTGTCTTTTCCTCAGTTTTCATTTTTAGCTTGATCTTCTCTCCTGAAAAAGGTCAAGGAAATGACAGTGGAGTTAAACAATTATAACACACAATGTTCATGTGACATATTTACATAATAAATACATCTTCTCACAAGTTCAAAATCTGCCATACTCTAAATGTAATTATGTAGGAGAAGAAATTTGGAAGCAAACTTGTTCTCCTTTATGTTAAGCTATTACACATCCAGTCACTAAACGTAACAATACAGGAAGCAGCTGCTATAATAACCTGTCCGGTATTTTTCTCATTCTGTTTTTTTCTTTTAATTGGGTAGTACTGCAAGACCTTCTACATTCTTTGATAATTTTCCTTGCAAAGTATTTCCACATCGATATTCTCCACATGGTAGCAAAGTGGTTGCAGGCCTGTGCAAAAGAAAAAAGTGATTGATAGTGTATTGTATGGCTAATCCAAAGCTTACTGAGGTCGAAGCAATTCTTTGCTTTGGCTTCTGTTGGTTTTGGGATCAGACTCTACAGCAGCGCTTGAGAAATCTTAAAAGTTAATTTTAAATAGGAAAGATGCACTGCAAGCCAAACAATTTATTCAAAAAAGAGAGAGAGAGATGAGCAAGGCAAAGATTATTCTTGTCTCCATGCTGTGGACTGTGGAGGAACAGTTCTGTTCATAGTGTTGATTTATAAATAACTTCATTGCCAATCCCCAAAATCTAAAAAAAAAAAATTTAAAAAAAAAAAAGACAGGAAGCAATACTAAAACCATGAAGAAATCTCATACCTTCTGAGGCAATAAACACTGTGACGTTTTAAACACATGATACTGTGGTTTTAGAATTTAGAATTTCTCCCTTTTTGGTAATTCCCACTAAATTAGCAATTTTGGACACCCAAAAGCACTTTAGATCTCACATGTGTTTTGAGATCTGAATTTCCATTGTGTACTTAATTTATCCCAACATTCCTTATTGAAAGCAACAAGATAACTGGATCCCACTATCTGTTCAGCTCATGTCAGTGATTCTGCTCTCCCTTTGCTTTATCTGGCTGTATTTTCTGAGACCTGTTTCACATTAAGTGGAGAACTCCTGCCTTTGGTACAGCTACTGAAGGGCTTAAAAGTTCATTCCGGCAAAGAGTGATTCAAAAGCAGATTTCTGTGTGTTAATGGACTCTTTCTTCCTCTTAAGAAGACAGTGGAGCATAGATTTTCTCATCCCACATCAGATCAGTGATACTGTATCTTGTCTCTAACAGCGGCCAGCTACGGGTACATCTGACAAAAACACAAAGAGCAATCAGAGACACATGAACCCACTGAGAACTTTCCCCTGGCTCTGGCCACCAAGAATTTAACTTATCTTTTAAAGCTTGAGGGTTTTATGCTTTTAACATTGTGGCCCTCAGTTCTGTGGGTTGATTATATTTTTTTAAATGATTTTTAATCCGCTTGTTCTCAGATTCATTGGAAATCCCTTACTGCTGTAATACAAGAGGGAATAAATATGTTAGTTACCTCTTCCAGAAGGTTTTGTATGTTTTTCTTCAGTCTCACATTATGTATCCAGGCTAACAGGAAACAGGTCCAATCTCTTTGATATCTCCTTCACCTAAAAAAGTCTAAAGAAACCACTTTAGAATTTCACAGCAGTGTCACATGCCTTTGTATAATTTTATCTCTGTGAGCACTACACAAAATGTCGTGACTAGAACTGAGAATAATATTCCAGCTAGGAAAATCTTATTTGTTTATCCAGTGGCACTGTAATCTCTTCCCTTTCACAAACTCATTTTATTTCTTACCAGGTTTGTCTGGCATTACGCAAATGTTATTGTGAGTCAGATCATTTCCCAGCCTGAACTTTCTCACTACTTTGAAAGGGTTTTCAGCCATCCCGAGTTTTGATTGATTTTGAATGATGTGTGTCACCACTTCATTACTCCATGAGCTTTGCCAGCTCTGAAAAGCAAACAAACAAAACGTAAAATCAATTGTAGGATTCTTAAGGCACTCTGCTGCTAATTATCATGTAGCACTTTTCTCCTCAGGAAAATGATGTTTAAATTATATCACATTTCTTCAAATTTTATATTTTTTCCGAAGGCATACTCTTTGGCAAAAGGAAGACTGTAACTCCTGCATGTGATTTAAAGGATAAACAAAAAGGGGGAAAAAATCTGCTAGTTCAATAAAATAATTCTGCCAGAGGAAAACCATAGCTAATGTCAGATTAGTGTCAAAGCCTCCCTGTGCTACTTGTGCCTTGCCTTCCTTGAGGCTACCTTTCACAGAGGGATGGTGGGCTCTCACCAGCAGCCTACCTCCCACTTTAACTCCTTGTTTTTGAACAATGCTTCCCCTCCCTGCCTGTAGTAACTCAGTGACCGACACAGCAATGCATAAATCATGTGGAGTAGGAATCTTTAATTTTCTGAGGAATTGCACTGAGAAGCTAAAATGTAAGCTAAGTGCAGGACGTCTTTTATGGCATCCCCTGCCAGCAGCTCCCTTCCGTACGGCATGGAAACTACCCAGGTCTCCATTTCCAAAGAAAATAGCCACCTTTTGTTCAAACATGAATATTAATCAGTTTGACAGTCTATAATGTGTATCCTAATAAATGCAACAATGTCATCGCTGTCAACAAATCCATGTAAAAATTATTTACTGAAGATTATTTATACATCAAAAGTTGTTGCAGGAAAGCTCACCTGTTCAGATTTACCAAGATGAAAGGCAAACCAACATTACGTACATAAGGGTGTAACAATATCAACCACGGTTACTGAGTAATACCACCATATGACAAGCTGCAACCTTTTCTAATCCTAACCCACGCTTGGAAGAAAACACCAGTCTCTCAAGAGGACAATTGACACTGTGATATTTAACAGCTATGCAATTAGATATTTATTACATCTAATAGCTCCCAGCTACCCATTAAGAATGTATATATTTCACTTTACTTATTACTCTTGAGCATATGTTTTTAAGCATGTGTATATACGTGTCCAGAAAAAATAAACACATCTTACTTGAATCCAAAATTTAAGGTAGAGTTCCTTGGGACATTAGGGCTATCATTATCGAGTGCTTATACTTGAAATCTGGAAAATGGTCTTCAACAACTGTTAAAACTACATCCAACATTCATTAGTGGATTCAGAGACCTAATTTTCTTCACTCATGTTCAGAGGAAAATTGGTCTTGATGTCTTATAGGCTTTTATTTTAGTATAATCTGTATTTAAAAGCTGGATGGAAAAACAAACTTTTGGTGAGCTCTAAATTGTAACATACATTTTAATTTGTTGAAATTAAATTTTCTTATGAAATCATGACAGAACAGTTATTTTTGTAGGTGTATTTCTTGTTTTGTTGTAAAATAGAAGCTGACTTCATTTTCCATGCTCGAACTCTGAAAATGGCCACATTGGAGACTGCAGTCAAACTGCACATCAACCTAAATCTTAAACAAGCATTCAATTATGCACTGGCCAACTTGATTTCACCATAAATCACATTGCTTTCTGACAAACGTTGCCAGAGCAAAATTAAAATAACAGAAATGGAGATTATTTTAGCAGTACTGCCTTTACAATCAAAATTTTTACAATCTCAATAGTAGAGACTAATATAGTATAAATTAATGTGTTTGGCTTTATAGTAGAAGGGTCATATCTTGGATCATAATCTTTCTTTTGAAGAAAATCCTGCCTTTCAGAAACCAAATATGTAATAACTGTAACTTCTTATCTGACTTTTCTGAGCTAGTCATGTTTCCCATCATCCCAGAGTTGATATGATGTCTGCTCTTTGTTTTCTAAGAAATATCTAAATCTTTCAAATTTTGTGGTTCTTCTGAGCAAAAGTGAAATGAAAGGAGTTACACTTTATCTCAAAAGTTCTCATGCTGAGACATAGTAAAGAATACAGTGAACTTTTTGCTGTCCAAAATTTCTAACCAAACTTAGTTAGCTGTAGGAAAAGAAAATCATATCTCAAAACTGAACCATAGGTTTCATGCAGAGTTCATGGGTAATGTAGTGAAGTTCTTTTTTATGGCTTACATCTTCTTTTATGCAGCAGATTGGCTTATAGCAAAGATTTTGTCCAGCTTTAACATTCACTGTTATTTTTGTCTTCCAAAACTGAATTCCACAGCTGTCAAGAAAATACTGTGCATTCAGCAAAGGTCTGACTTTTAGAGGTAATGGATCCAGTGAAACACAAAATTCAGGTCTACACAGCACCGCACAGTGCTGGTTATGCATTTTAGCAGAGCTGAACTCTCATTCCAAGTCACGTCCATCAAAAGTCATTGTATTGGGAGTATGCCCAGCTAAACACATTTTTTGTTGTTTGAGACCACCAAGTCCCACACGTTGAACATGAGAATCAGTATATTGCCTCCCACCCCAAATCCTTGCCCTGGTGCCTGCATCTCCCCATTGCTGGTGCGATGCCTCCACCTCTCTCCTCTTCCTCATGACCTTCCCACCTGCCTGCCAAAACCCACTGCGGCCACGGCAGCCCGTACTCTCAAGGGTTGCGTCCCTGTGCATTTGGCACAATCCCCAAAATATTTGTCTCATGGGTTAGCATTTAAGTGGCTTAATGTGTCCACAGTTTTTCAGTGCATGTGCAAAACTGAATGTCTTCAGCATTTAAACTATTAGGCCTGCAGCACACTGCATGTCTAATGTATGTGCTGCTATTTTTAGCGAGATCAGATTATATGCTATTCAGCTTAATAATAAACATTAGTACTTGTTAAAGGGAATAGAAACATTGGAATTATGCTGTGTTTTTAACTAATTTTTTGGCTGGCTCTCTGCAATGTAGCGGGTGATGGAAAATCATAGCACGCCAATGGCACGGTAACAATTTCCTCTACAGCAGTGGGCTTCTACATGACATCCTGATGTGGACGCAATGATAATCTGCAACCAAAACATTATCTGAAAAGCAAAAACTGCTGTGCAGACCTAACTTAGAAATTAGGAAACTTACTGTTTTCCTAACTTCATTCCCGGTCTTATGAAATATTCTTTGAAAAAAGGACATAGATGGCAAGAGAGAAACAATGCACAAGATTCTGTAAAACAATTTGATGTTAACATAACATCAATACCTGAACAGAGAAAGACCACAACTGAGTGTGAATCCTATTTAATGAAAATGTAGGCCCAATTCAAAATCTATATCTTTAAATATATCCATAGTGATTTTGAAATAATACAAACCCTTAAATTCTCCAGTCCTCTCCTGACATGTTTTTATTTTTTCTTTTTATTGTTTTGATTTAAAAAATATAAAAATAATAGGCTAAAATTTGTGCTGCTTTTACAGAGAAATTGCCATGTTCAGAAAAAAAAACCAAAACAAACATGATTATGGAGATGGAAAAGTAACAGACATTCAGCAAGTCAAAAGAAGCAATTAAAACTCACAGGAGGAAAACGAGGGCAGGAAATAGGCCTATAAATTTAATGCTCATCAAATAATGTAAAGAAATGAGAGGGGGTTGAGCAGCCATAATACAAAAAAATAATGCAACTGTGAGAGCTAGAGAAGATGAACTAAAAGAAGCCAACAACAACTCGTGTGCAAAGAGTACAGCATAATGGCTACGGAAACCTGCAAACCAAACAAACCATTATCTACCTATACTAGACATTGCTCATTTTAATAAATGAGAAAAAATATGAGCTATTGAAATAATCAGTAAAAAGGGATATGTAACAAACTGCATAGAAAATGTAAAAATTTGCAGAGGAAAATATACAGTCTAAATGTTACTGTCCTGTCAATCTAACTATTAAATAAATAAATATGCACGAGCAGCATGCATTTATAAAGGATAAGTATCTGAAGATAAATCATATAGGCACAATGGCACACAGAGGAAAATCTCCACAAGTTGTAAGAGCAAGGTAATTCTGGGAACACAAAAAGGCATGATGCTGAATAATTCCCCAAATTTAAAGCAAAATGAAAAAAAACCCAAAATGAGAAAAATGAAGTTGGGGTATCTCCAGACTGGATGAGCAATTGAGTGTGATTTTTTAGAAGTATGATCTTGGGCCTATATGTCTGAAATCTATATAAGGTCAGCATCCAATATTTGAGTCTTTCATTGGATCAGACTGTTTCACTCAATTCTCAACAGCTGCCAGAAATCTTTGTATATATTAGGTTTTGCCTTGTTATTTTGGTTTGCTTTGTTTTAGAGATCTGTAGGTGTTTATTATCATTTCCTCCTGTGACTCCAGTCTGCTGCGCTGATACGCCAGCGATGAGTGAACTCAAAACAGTAGGGTGAACTGCATAGATCAAATATTTTGCACATAATGAGCTCTTTTTATAACACAAGCTGTTGCACCTCCTGTGTGTATGTTCCTGTTTCTAAATCGGTCAACAGCACGTATAGCACACTGTAGAGTCTGAGAGCTTTTCAGTTTGAGGCATGCAGAAACTCTGAGCCTTAGCTGGCTCAGTGAAGGATCCAGGCTGTGAAATCCACTGGAAAGTGCCAAAACGAAGCATGTGTTGTTTGATCTACCTCAAAGGGACAGGGGATATCAGGAACATGTCTGCATCATACGGTGGGATCCCAGGGGCGACTTGACGGATGAGCTACGAGCAGGTGTGGTGAGGACCCTCCAGTAGCCCCTTACATGAGTCCCAGCTCCCTTGCAGAAGTGGTTTCCCCCACCCGGGGCTGGGAGCCATAGGTGAGGTAATGCACAAAGAACTCCTGTCTCTCTTTCTTTTTGGATGCTCACTAATGACTTCATATAACTGGATGATTCATAGTGACTTTCTTAAGAACGTGGTGGAACAAGAAGTTAGGTCAGATTTAGAATTGTATGGAAATACACATATTGAACAAACTGCTAAATGGACCATGCTAACAGCTCTCCTGTTCCCTCTCCTGAGTAGTCTGACCATAGCTTGATCCTTTGTGAGGTACTAGTGCTGCCTGCACCTCCCGGGAAATTAGTGAGAGGTTTAGGTCTAACCCCATCAGCTGCAAGGGCTGTTATGTATAGAATCGTCGAATCATTTAGGTTGGAAAAGAACTTTAAGATCACAGAGTCCAACCGTTAATCTAACACTGCCAAGTCCACCACTAAACCATGTCCCTAAGAACCACATCTACACGTCTTTTGAATACCTCCAGGGATGGTGACTCAACCACTTCCCTGGGCAGACTGTTCCAATGCTTGGTAACTGTTTTGGTGAAGAAATCTTTCCTAATATCCAACCTAAATCTCTCCTGGCACAACTTGAGGTGTCCTATCACTTGATATCTGGGAAAAGACACCAACACCCACCTTGCTACAACCCCCTTTCAGGCAGTTGTAGGGAGCAATAAGGTCTCCCCTCAGCCTCCTTTTCTCCAGACCAAACAGCCCCAGCTCCCTCAGCTGCTCCTCATCAGACTTGTGCTCCAGGCCCCTCACCAGCTCGGTTGCCCTTCTCTGGACACGCTCCAGCCCCTCCATGTCTTTCCTGCAGTGAGGGGCCCAAAACTGAACACAGGACTCGAGGTGTCACCTCACCAGTGCCCAGTACAGGGGGACGATCACCTCCCTGCTCCTGCTGGCCACACTGTTTCTGATACAGGCCAGGATGCCGTTGGCCTTCTTGGCCACCTGGGCACACTGCTGGCTCATATTCAGCCGCTGTCGACCAGCACCCCCAGGTCTTTTTCTGCCGGGCAGCTTTCCAGCCACTCTTCCCCAAGCCTGTAGCGCTGTGTGGGGTTGCCGTGACCGAAGCGGAGGACCCGGCACTTGGCCTTGTTGAACTTCATACGATTGTCCTCAGCCCATCGACCCAGCCTGTCCAGATCCCTCTGTAGATCCTTCCTACCCTCCTGCAGATCGACCCTGCCTCCCAACTTGGTGTCATCCGCAAACTTACTGAGGGTGCACTCGATCCCCTCATCCAGATCATTGATAAAGATATTAAAGAGAACTGGCCCCAGCACTGAGCCCTGGGGAACACCACTTGTGACCAGCCATCAACTGGATTTCACCCCATTCACCACAACCCTCTGGGCCCAGCCATCCAGCCAGTTTTTTACCCAGTGAAGAGTATACCCATCCAAGCCATGAGCAGCCAGTTTCTCCTGGAGAATGCTGTAGAGATTCTACCCACAGCAGATTCTAGATGTTTGCTACCTGCCTGGAGAAGAAAAGCCATCCACTTTTCGGACATGTTTGCTGAGCATATGTAGTTAAACTGCATTACGCAGCAGCTCTGACAAGACTGACCTATGGAAATCGACCTGCAAGTGTGCAGTCAGTTCAGCATATTTGGACGTGACAAGAATTGCAGGAAATGTACAGATCACCTGCAAGTTATTGAGCAGCATATCCAAAGTGTCCCACATCTGGCTTGCTCCACATACACAGTGAATCTACAGGTGCTCAGTGGGCCAAGGCTGTGTCTGAGTACCACCACCCTGGCTCCTCAACTGGGGGTCTTTTGCCAACAGTCCATACAGCCAGAGGAGTATGGGCCCAAACAAAATGGAGAGAAGAAATTCTGAGGTAAATTGGGTGCTCCATTTAGTTTGCTAAATCTTATAAGGGAGGTAAATGCTTAACCCTCTGATCAGACTTTTCTTGTCTCCTTGTTTCACTTTTATGTGTTTATAAGCTTGCACTCGTGCCAATGCATACATGGCCAGTCTCCACTCCCACACAACACTCCTTCTGTCACCTCAGCACTTCTGTCCTCCCCACCTCTCTATTACTCTGAGTAAATGCTTTGTAGATGCTTAATATGCTTTGTATATCTGCTCTTTACAGAGCACAGACTGCAGGCAGAGGCAGTGCTGCAGAGGAAATGCAGGCTTAGCTGCAGCTAAACAAACAGGACTGAACAGAGCCCTGAAAAGCACACAAACTGCAGACTGAAATGGGAGCAGTTGTTTTAAGGCAAGGATTACAACTTGGGCAGGGGGGATGTCAAGAATTCAGGGGTGACCAGTTGGAATCAAGTTAAAACAGATTTGTAATCTATGGGCTTTCTGAACCTTGCAAGTGGCAGGAAAGAGGAAGGTGTTGAATTGGGAAAGTAGGTGTAATATCAGCAAAGAAAGTGATGACAAGTCAAAGGTCGGCTTTTCTTATTAAAGAGCTGCAGTCTGTGGGACCGAAGCACTTGACATGAGAAAATGGTAGGCAATGGGGCAGAAAATGTCTGAATTTGAGGTTGGAAAGACATATTGGGATGGAACAGGAAAGGGGCACAGTGGAGTTTGGGAAGAAACAGAGTCAGAAGGTGAATGAGATCATAAAAAAGTGAAATTCAGTTTCTCTCCTTGCTGAAGTTTGTTGCCTTTTATTGAAAAATCAAATGCTTTGAAAATCAAGACGTTTCCTGCTTTTAGACCGAGAACTAAAAAACCCCAGAGCTTCTTTATTTAGCAATGCTGTATTTGTGTCTCGGCTGCTTCATTTATCTTCTGTGATCCAGCTTGACTGTATCATCCGATGATGTGCAACAGTGGCTCACCAAAAGGCTCATAAACCCATTAGGCTTGAAATGAGAGGGAAAGTGGAGTTCTGGAATAACTTTCCATTTGGTGAACTGAGGGCAAGTACCCTAGTGAGTTTTAAGAGGTGCTTTGATACCCTTGTGTTTGTGAACGTGAGTTTACAGCATTTTCATTTCAATGGATTCAGTGAGTGTTTTCCTGGACTCAGTAAGTACTTTCAGATTCAGATGCTAATGATCCATGAGAGCACCGTGCATCAACCCGAAATGCTGTCAGGCCCACAGAAGGACTAAAGATCATGAGAAACTAGAAATACAAATCAGCTGCCCTGATTGGTTATTTCTAAATAGAATAAAAATTTAGTATTTAAAAACATTTTGGGTCTTGCACTTTCGTAGGAAATTAATGGAATTTTTCAGGAAAAATTTATATTTCTACACGTGTTTTCATTGCCTTCTGAGAAGACACACAAAAAGGAAAGAATCCTCCTATATCATCTAGTCCTCCTCATTTCTGCATAAGTGTTATTTTTCATTTCAGGAAAAGGAAGCGAGAATGAGGATGTTACACTGAACACAGCAGACACCAGGTAAATGTAAACATTATTCTGGAATTTGCCAACAGCAACATGCTTCACCACTTGACTGATTGATGTCACACCCATGTAGCTGAGCTTTGTAAAGACTCCTTTACAGCCCACAGGTGTGATTTTGTGTTGACATCACTGAAACATCAAATTGCAAGGCAAGGCTGTGAAGCCCAGCACAAAATCTAAATCAACCATATCTTAGACAGAAATGTACCACTGAAATAGATTGCTTAAGTTGTTAAAGTTTAGCTTCGGCTAAATCACCACAATATGCCCTTGCAAGAAAAGCAGCCTAAGATACCTTGCAAGGTACAATGAGGTGCAAAATTACATCTACTCAGGAAATTAAGAAAGTTTCCTTGGAAAAAGCAACCTCTCTGAACAAGTGGTATTGGTTAAGCACAATATCCTAAAGAATGGTGGAGTATAAACTCAAAATTTACAACAGTAATATATTGTTAATGACAATTTACAACTTTTAAACATTTTCTGGGCTTCGTGTTGGAAACACAGGTGATTTTCTTAGCTATTAGTTGTAATAAACAGATGAAAGCTAGATTTTTGTTGCTCCTTTAATCTATGAGTATTTATCTGTAAGTGTTCAACACTTGCAAAAATACATTAATGGTAGCAACAGGTTCAAATCCCAAATGCAGGCTCTGTTAATAGGACTGTCTCTGTACACACCATTTGCACAGAAAAAAGGTTCTGTAGAAATACCTAAGATCTGACTTTGCAAAAGATGGGCATATTTCAGTTACTAGACTATAGTCTGGCCAAAAGCACTATCACAAACCTTAAATACTTCCAGTCCTTATAAGTGACTTTTTTCTAGCATGTATCCAAAAGATTTTTTTAAACACCTGTGTCTTAGCATATAAAAGTGACAACATAGAGTTAAGCTTGTGTTGCTCAATTTGCCAATTCACTTACCATGTGATAAAACATGCCAAACAGAGATCCGAAGGGATTCATTATTTCAAAATTCCCATCAAAGGAAATAGGAAAATATTAGTCTCAGAGTAAGGAGGAACTTCAGTGTGAATTTTGAATGATGAAATCGAGATACTGGCATTGTGTTGTGTTACCACAGCCAAATAAGTAAGCATAAGAAACAGAAAAAGTAAGTGGAATAGTCTTTTCCAATATTTCTCTCCTTTTGCAGTTCAGTTCTTTCAAATTTATATTAGCTTATGCTTTCAAAACCATTCCTAACCACTACATAGGTATTTTTCTCTCCAGACAAAATTAATTCGTTCTGAGTGGCATTTCAACAGCCCTTGAGCAGATGTTTTTAGTTTTAAATGGAGCCTGCAAACTCAAAACTAATTTGCTGAGATTTTTTTCACCATAGAAGGGAAGTTAATAAGTGTCTGTTACAGCACTCCTTTAACCTTCAGTCAATTGACTGTTTTACAGTGTTTGTAGCCCCCATGTAACAGTAGTCTTATATGTTAAAAATCTCAAAATTTAGTAACAATTCACTTTGACATATCATATGAAATTTAATGCTTGTCATTTTTTTTTTTCCTAGAACATGATAAACTTTTTATGGTATCATTTTATCTGAACCACTGACCAAAAAAATTGGCATAAAATTTATTTAAACTTGCTTTTGCTTTAAAATAACTGAAAGACAGCTGTGCCATGATAAGCCACTGGAAGTTTATTATTTGCTATATCAGTAATGAGACCTAATAATCAGATTATTGTGTCTACAAATGACCTTTTAAAATATTCCTGAAAAAGACATTAGTCCTTCTAATACAGTGCACTCTGTTCAGCAACAAAATAGCATGCTGAGTCCACACATCTGCTGATTTATAGGCATACATTTGATTTTGTGTACAGTTGTAACACCATTGGATTGCCCTTGTGTGTAAAGCTTATGATGAGCAATGTTTGGTGTTTCCAGCTTCACTGAACTAGAATACTGATCTCCAAATTTGAGGGGCTGGGTTTTGGACCAGAATGAGAATCTTTCCTACATTCAGAGCCTCCACTGTAGGGAAAAAAAAACAAAACAATTTTCATCTGACTTTTAGCTACAGATATGATGATTTAGTTTGGCTCTTCTCTGGCCAAAGGGTGGAGACTGCTGCACTCTGATGCCTCACTGGTATGTGTGATAGAGATGATAATCCATCACATTTCTAGTGAATAAATGACAGACTGCTCATTGCTCTGTGCCTTGTAGATCTACCTACAGCAGATAATAAAATTCAGATGTGTTTACAAAGCATTAGTCTAATTGGAAAAAAACGGTCTGCTGGTAATGACCACCCACGGTATGAGGCAATGGAGACACAGGCTTCTGTCAGGATTAGCACAACACATTGGCCAGAGTATCAGGGACTGAGAAGAAGGTCTAAGGAACTGAGCAGTACTTTTCCCAGTATAGGTCATTCCTGAAGAACAGAAAAGCAGTAACTGATACTCCAGTTAATACTAATGCTACACATAGGCAGTAGATAAAGCAAATTCTGCTATTGTGTTTAGCAGCGTGTGGCACTTGCTCTCTTCTCCCCCTGTACGGGTATAACATTAATTGACAAGATCAGCACTAAAGAATTGGGTCTGGATATGCCCAACCTGTAGCAAATAAGGCTGTAAATCTGATATTTAAAAAAAACAGGAGCATGGAACAAAAGCTTTTAAGAATACATGCTACAAATAAAAAAACAACAACAAGTAAATGTTTTTAGATAACTATGACACTTGAAGAATGTTTGATCAAATGTATTTGGGCATGCAGATTATATAAGGAACTACCCTACATCTATGCTCTTATTAAGTGTCAGACTTTTTTTTAAGGATGTTTCTCCAGTTTCCATAACTCAAATACAGATTGTGACTCCATACTTAAAGCTTGGGCCTGTATTCTGATATCTTTACCCAAGTTGGATCCTGTCTTACTCTTCAGTTAACTTTCAGTGGGACTGTTCATAAGGTAAAGGTGACTGGATGTGGACCTCTAAAATGAGGATGTACCTTCTATATGGGTAGGCAGGTCTTGCTGTTCTGTGAGAACATCAGTGTCTTTTAAGGAAGTATCAAGTACAAGTTGGAGCTCTTCATCAGCTTGCACAGGTTTTCAGGCAGGGATATCTTAAAAACTTTTATAAATTATTAAGGAAAGATCTGCTCTTTTTTCTGTGAGTTGGCCAAACCTCAGCAGCACTTCTGCAAGCTCCAGATGCTGTTATGCCCAAAATTTCAGTGCACTGGATTCCCGTAACTAGAACCTGCTCAGACATGAGTAACACACTCTCCAACAGCTTTCTAGTCCATAAGCTTAAAGAAACAACTGTCTCACCTAGCAGCATTACATACTTTGGTCCAAACATTACTTTTAAAAAAATATATAAAGGGGCATGGTAATTTTTGGCAAGCTTTTTGAGACTTATTACTCCTGTCAATTGCAGACTGTGGGAGTTCTCGAAGTAAAAATTAGGCAGCTCAAGAGATGCATGGCAAAACTCCTAATGATGCTCTGCAGTCCTCCACCATTTTAAGAAAGGAATCTTTTTTCTGTCTCTCAAAGTTGGAATTAAAACAGATTTATAATTAAATCTGTTTTAATTCATACACTGGGAAATATATTTGAACTTCAGTTGATTTAATTTCAGAAGAAAGGACTAAAATAGTAAAAAATGCGATCACTTAATAACAGAAATGAGTGGGCCAGATCCTTTATTCTGATACATTTTAGACTATGCATCTGTGTTAAGCCAGTCTCGGTTTGTTTCTTTGTCTTCACTGCAATCTGGCATAACATAGAGCACCTCACAAGAAAATCCCACAGAACCAAAAAGAACCATCCCTGCACTGAGTTCCAGCAGCATTACAGCTGTATAAAGATGAGCTTTAAGCCACCTGAGCATGTAACTTAAGACAGCAGCATGTGGTTTAACTGCACTGCAAGACCTTGCCAGAAACCCATAGGCTTGAAGACTGCACAGTCTTCCTGGGGCCATAAATACAACTGTAGCAGCCACATTAATACCACCAACCACAGTACTGACACCCGTCATTAACTTGCAGTTCTTTTCAGGCATGGATGTTCAGGTGTGTTCATGGACATTAAGGGTTGTTCATGTACTGATCATTTGCTATTTTGTTTTAAACTTTTTTTAACTTTCTCAAAGTTTATTGCTGGGAGCTGAGTTTTCTTTTTCTTGAGATTCACATTATAAATATGGCCTAAAAATGGTATCATTGGCAACATGCCTGATTGGAAAGACCATGAATTATATAAAACAAGAACTTACTGATGTTGTAATCTTCATCCTCTCATTCTCTGCTTGAGAAATAATCTCATCACAGTGTTACTGCCATATCAAAACAATGCAGTGGGTTTTCCCATTTGATTTTCATTGGAGAGTTGTGATTACAGACAAAAGGTAAGTGCTTTAAAATGTTTAATATAAAATACATGGTGTTTGTTTTAAAAAGAAGAGATAAGGGAAGATGTTTATAGAGCAAATGCTGACTAAGTCTTGGTATTAAACACCAGGTGATCTTCTTAAACACAGTTAAATCCCCAAGTCTGCAAAACTGATGCAATACAGGGGTATCTAGGGGAGGGAGACATTTACATTCACTGCTGTTTTACTGTGAAGGGTGGGATCAGAAGTCCATAGTTAATAACTGTAAATTTCAGTGGTTCTTTAACTTGGAAGTCGTAATCCAAACAAACTTTCGTAATGATTTATAACAGAAACTTTCAGCAGAGATGCATGGGATTCCTGGCTTCTACATCTGAGAGTTGAGAATAAGGTGTTGTGTAACAGGCTACTCTTATCTCCAAATAGCTACACAAAATGGAAATAAATATATGTTGAAGGAAACAAGATAATTGGATCATTTGTTTAAAAAAAAAAGAAAAGAAAAGAAACACAGTAAGATTTGTCCATAAGATCCAGTTTTATACCTATTTAAGGTCCTTGTACTGCACAGTACTGAATGAATTCACATAACTGCCATGGGGCTTACTGACCCATGACTTAACTTACCCAGGCTGTATGCTCAGATCTGGCTGTTAGCCCTCATATAAATATATATTGCAGTCTGCATAGACCCCACCAATTTAACTGATTTGATGGAAGGGACAGATTTTTTTGGAGGGGAGGAGTCAGTAGATTTTGATTTGTCATGATGTAAGCCTGGAAAAGAAATTAATTAATCTACAAAGATTCAATGTACTCCACCGTCTTCACTAGGTTAGTACCCAGTTCATTGTTTAGTACTTCACTGAGGAAGGAAGATGTGCAAAAGCCTGTGGATCCTTTGCTTAATGAGGGAAACATTTTTGTATGTCCATAAGAGACCTTGAGGGGTACAGCAGCCCCTGCACCTTCCACAGCTTCAGACCCACTATTTAGGGAGATCATGTCAACGGGGAACATGCTCAGAACCCCCTGTAGCTGGCATGAATTTCATGGCCTGCCTTCACCTGTTCCTGGCCTGGCCACTCCAAGGCACTTTCCTTTACACCAGTCTCACACCTGAGCTTTTTACTTTCCCTTTTGGTCCTTCCCTAGGAGCAGAGACAACACTTTTAGAGTCATTCAGGTCTTTGAAGCTGTGGTTCTGTCCCTAGTGAGGCTTTCAAAAGCATTTGAGTAAGCTTGGTACCTTGATTTCAAATCAGAATGTTTCAATGAGCTGCTGAAAATCTGTGACTATTTGCCTCTGTTTAGCTGCTAAATACTCCTGAAAATCTGCTTCTACGTGTGTATTTGCAGTTGCATGTTATGTCATTTGTAAGTGGCACCAACTTCAAACCATCCTCCACTGTGCAACAAATATCTATAGGCTACAGAAGTATGGCAACAATGAAAAAATGCTAGAAGTGATAAGGAATTCTCCAGCAAAACTTTGCAGCCTTGTATTTCTTCAGGGATTTCTCCAAAAGTCTCCTAGTTTAAACCATGCCTCCCAGGTTTGTTAGGCAGCCAGCTCCTGGCTCTGTGGAACTCCTCAGGCTGCCTCTGATCCCAGGGGCCTGCCCCACACAGTGCCCTGGCTCTAGGACACAGCTTCAGTAATGGAACAGCTGGCTACTTGTTAGTTTTCTGATGTAAAAAGAAAGGAACCAGAACAAATTTCCAAACCTTTTTATAAAATTTAATTTCCTTACAGAATTGCACAATCTTGATTTTTGGTTTATACTTCAAACTTTCAGCAATACAGAACTTGAGGCTCTAATCAGCTGTAAATGGAACACTTTGAGTGGAATATCTCAATATTTAATAGTGAAAGTCACTCGGGTAATTACCCAATCTGCAGCAAAAATACTAATAAGAAAGATGTATTTTGTAGTCTGCTCTTCCTACAGCCAAAAGAGTGTCATCTATTTCTTATATTCTTATTTTTCCTGGGTTTTTGACCATTACATTTTCTTGGACATACTCCAGTTAAAAAAATTTTGGTCTGTTTTTTCAGCAGTAATAAACACTTGAGTCTTCCACACCTTTCACTCTTCAGTGCCAATCGTCAGAAAGACAACATCTCTTGAATTTGAATCCTGAGGGACCACAAAGTCAGATCAAAGTCTGTGCACTGAATAGGCATATTTTATCTCTGGTAAATAGCTATGATGAAATGATATTTCCATCTTTGAGATTTATATGCTCATAAAGTCAAGTGCAGTATTGTAGATCTTTTACTTAATTGCTTTTGCAACTTGCTTTACTATGGGTCTTAAATCAGGCCAAAGACTGCCTCATCTTTTTAGTAAAGAGGTTACAGTGTCGATTCCAGGCAAATCTGTTCTGGAAATCTGCACTTTTCTTCTTTATTTGTTTTACTGTCACTCAGAGAATGAAAATTTATATAAATGAGTCATCCACGAAATTCCATGCATTGGTGTCATAACTCTGAGACCTTTCAATCTTCATATTTGAACAGTTCACAGCTCAGACATCTGACTTGATTGAGCACAGATGTCTATGATATCACTAAGTTCTTTGGAAGACAGGGTATACTATTGCAGTATTAACGTTGAATATGTTCCTGTTTAATATGTGCTCCTGAGACCAACTTCCCTGTGTCATGTGAGATGCTTTCTGCAGATAAGAACAAGTTAATACAGTTCTGCTAGTAGTTAAAGTCAGACTCAGCCCCAAAACCAACAAGTGAAATTAATATAATTCAATAGTCTGTTGTAGATGCTAATAGTTTACATGAATTCAAAAACAGATCAAACAAATTCATGGAAGAAGACCTGTTAAGGGCTATTAACTATAAAGCTCAGGAAATCCCAAATGGAGGTGAAAAAGTATGCTGCTATTCATTCCCCGTTCATACACATTTTCCTATACAGCTGTTATTATCACTTATATAAACAGGAAAAATTAGATCATCTTTAGTCTGATTCATTACTGCTGTTCATATGTTCTTATCCATATTTTGAGGAAAGCAATAGCAATTCATAGAAAATATTTTACTCATGTCAGTAAATCAATGGACCTTCCAATCTAATGAAAACCACACAAGGAATCTTAGGAGTAATACTCAACAGCACATGCTTTCCGTACAACAGGACTGATACTAAAATAAATAGCAAAAGTCCTTTGGATTTCAGTGAAGACTCAAGTCAGTGCTGATCAGTAATACTAATGAAAAAAAAATAAAAAATCGCAAAATGTCACTACTAGAGAGACAATGTAAGTCCATAGCAGCATACAATTTGCAAATTCCAAAGAAGTAATATTTCTTGCATTGGTTAAGCACTTTAGTTCTTCATCACCATTTTTGGTATATGAAAATACTCCATTGACAGGATTCGTAGCTGTCATACACAATGTTTAATCTGTTGAAATTCTACTCTGTCCTGCTCCCAAGGTGTTTGGAAGGTTGCTTGATCACTGCTGTGAAAATTCAAATGTCACTACAAAAATCAGAGCTCACTCTCTCTTGTTTAAAGTTCTGTCACAGCTCCTCATATATCGGCACTTCCTGAATTAACAACAAAACCAGATCTAGAGTTTCCCGTTAAAGTAACTAGGGTAGCACTCCCGAATTCTTCCCCCTCCCTCTCCCTCTACCAGTATTACCTGAACAGATGTGGACTTTATTTTGGGGCAGTCGTATTCCTTACCACATCACGTGACTACAGTTTATATTAAATTCCTTCCTTATCTCTCTAATGTCCATTCTAGCTTTATGCCACAGTCTCCTTACAGAAAGAAAGTGAGTGTTGATTAAAGCAGTACAATAAATCATTTATAACCCCTGTACAATCCAATAAATGCTGATGTGGTCATAAGCTGTTTCAAAATACACCCTAACAAATGTATTTAAATCAAAGCACGGTTAAGGTTAATTCAAAAGATAACAGGTTGGGAACATATATTAATGCACAAAACCAACCATCATTACATTGCTGTTCTGCAGAATCCACAGAGTTTTCAAAGGTAATTAGTGTCCAGAAGTTTAATAATCCAGATGCAATTTATTTATGTTAATCAACCTCTCAGGCTTTTAAATTCAACATTCTTTGAAATCAGATCTTAAATGCCTCCTGAAATTCCTGCTAAATAGTGTATTGGTTTTGTGTGGCAAGGTTTTGGTAGCGGGTGGGGTTACAGGGGTGGCTTCTGTAAGAAGCTGCTGGAAGCTTCCCCTGTGTTCGACAGAGCCCATACCAGCCGGCTCTAAGACAGACCCGCCGCCGGCGAAGGCCGAGCCAATCAGCGATAGTGGTAACGCCTCTGTGATAACATTTTTAAGAAGGAAAAAAAGTTGGGACGGCGGTATTTCGGCAGCCGGAGAGAGGAGTGAGAACATGTAAGAGAAACAACCCTGCGGACACCAAGGTCAGTGAAGAAGGAGGGGAGGAGATGCTCCAGGCGCCGGAGCAGAGATTCCCCTGCAGCCCGTGGTGAAGACCATGGTGAGGCAGGCTGTCCCCCTGCAGTCCATGGAGGTCCACGGTGGAGCAGATCTCCACCTGCAGCCCGTGGAGGACCCCACGCCGGAGCAGGTGGGTTCCCGAAGGAGGCTGTGACCCTGTGGGAACCCCGCGCTGGAGCAGGCTCCTGGCAGGACCTGCGGATCTGTGGAGAGAGGAGCCCACGGAGCAGGTTTTCTGGCAGGACTTGTGACCCCGTGGGGGGCTCACGCTGGAGCAGTCTGTGCCTGAAGGACTGCACACCGTGGAAAGGACCCATGCTGGAGCAGTTTGTGAAGAACTGCAGCCCGTGGGAAGGACCCACGTTGGAGAAGTTTGTGGAGGACTGTCTCCCGTGGGTGGGACCCCACGCTGGAGCAGGGGAAGAGTGTGATGAGTCCTCCCCCTGAGGAGGATGAAGCGGCAGAAAATAACGTGTGATGAACTGACCGTAAACCCCATCCCCGTCCCCCTGTGCCGCTGGGGGGGGGGTGGTAGAGAATCCGGGAGTGAAGTTGTGCCCGGGAAGAAGGGAGGGGTGGAGGGAAGGTGTTCTGAGATTTGGTTTTATTTCTCATTACCCTACTCCGGTTGATTTGTAATAAATCGAGTTAATTTTTCCCCAAACTGAGTCTGTTTTGCCCGTGACGGTAATTGGTGAGTGATCTCTCCTATCCTTATCTCGACCCACAAGCTCTTTGTTATATTTTCTCTCCCCTGTCCAGTTGAGAAGGAGGGGGAGTGATAGAACAGCTCTGGTGGGCCCCTGGCATCCAGCCAGGGTTAACCCATCACAAATAGTCACAGTTCCTTAAAGTGATCCAATTACGTATCTCAGTGTTCATAAAAAGTAACAGTTCATTTCTCCTTCTCCTGTCTGAAGAAGAGCCTGGAAATACAAAATCTAGAGCTCAAAAACTAGAAAGGCAGGAAAAAGAGCCCAGAATATCTTATCTTTAGAACTAATGACATTTAAAGGAATCCCATGATTTTGGGAACTTGACTCATATTCATGAATAGTTGGGATGAAGAAAATTACAGGTCTTTCTGGGTTTTGTATATTAATATTATATCTATAAAATGAAGGTGCGATTTTAGTGTACAGCAGCATAATATATCTTGTTAAGGTAGGTAATAGCTATGAAGGTGTGAATGTTTTAGCTCAAACTAGGGAGTAGAATATGCATTTGTAGAGTTCGAAACCTGATTGCTAGTACACGCCAAAGAGATGTAGGTTATTACTACTGCTCCCCATTGATTACATTTACACAAGGATGCCAGTAGGTGCTGACATCATATCTTTGTTTTGTTTTAGAGAATACTATCTCCTGTATATTAAATAAGTGCTTCTACTTCTTGTCCAGCTCTCGTGGTTTAAACCCAGATGGTAACAGAGCACCACGCAGCCGCTCACTCACTCCTCCCCCCGGCCCCAGTGGGATGAGGAGAAAATGTAAAGAAAGACTCGTGGGTCGAGACAAGGACAGGGAGGGATCACTCACCAATTAATGGGCACGGGCAAAAGACAGGCCTAACTTAGGGGGAAGAAACAAAATCAATTTAACTTACTAATAATCAAACCAAAACAAGGACACTGAGAAGTAAACCCCAACCTTCTAACTCCTTCCCCCATCCCTCCCTCCTGCCCGGCTCAGCCCCACTCCCGGTTCTCTCTCCCTCCTCCCCCCGGCAATGGGGGCTGGGGTCAGCTCGCCACACCTTGTCTCTGCCGCTCCTTCCTCCTCAGGGGGAGGAGGACTCCGCACTCGGGCCCTGCTCCGGCTCTCCCATCCCACCCCTCTCTCCATTGCAGGTTTCCCCTCTTCACTCCGCTCTCCCAGCGGCGCTACCGCCGTCGCTGAGGGGCTCGGCCTGGGCCAGCGGCGGGTCCGGCTTGGGGCCGGGGAAGCTTCCAGCAGCTTCTCACAGGAGCCGGCCCTGTGGACCCTCACCCCGTACCAAAAACACCGCCACACAAACCCAAAACACCAGCCTAGACGAGGGAGAAAATGACTGCACGTATGCATGCAAACATCTTGATGGGATTGGGGAGGGGAATCTTTCTAAAACTTAAAAATAACATAGATATGAGATTTCTACTGTAAATCAGCTTTGCATGTTAATTCTAAACAAAAACTAATGATATTTACAAAATCATTCAACAGTACTAAGGAAAATACAAGACAGTATAATACAACCACATTTTTCTTCACAGAAGTCTAGAGAGGTTTCAATAGCATATATTTATGAATCAGAATATCAAAACAGAACTTGGTTCTTTCATTTCTTTTAATGTCTTAGCACCACTCTATTCATAACCCTCAGTATGAAATAAATTACATTCTTCATTGTTCCTTTTTCCTGAGATAAACACAAACAGATGGATACACACAAGTCAGGAAAAGAGATTAGTTCTATAGAAGAGACATTAAGAAGATGCACGTTACATCCGTGCATTTACAGTGGGCTTCAACTAAGTTTAGCCTTTTTGCCTACCCTCCAAACCAAGCTCCAGAAGTCAGAGATCTCTTCTCTGTGAGGATTTGCATCCCACACAGAGGGGATGAGTCACAATGCAAAGGAGCATTTCTCTCACCATTAACCACAGAGGAGGTTGGGTGCCTTACTTTCTTAGGGCTAAAGTTAAATGAGATTAAACATTCCTTCTCTCCATATACCGTATATAAATATACTAATACTTTACAAAAAAAAAAAATCCAAAGATGTCCTTCATCTACTATATGTAGTAGATATACTGGTCCATAGCAGATATCATAAATCTAGGGCTAACTAATTATTCTTTCCTATGCACTTTAATTCACTTTGGAAGTTCCCCAGTTAAAGGTTTTTTTGTGGTTTATAGCTCAAAGCAGAGCTTGTTTCTCAGTGATAAACACAGATGTTTCTCATAAACAAAGTTACAGTAATTAAAATTTGAGTACAGATCAGATTTTTCTATGAAGCTAAAAGCAATTCACAATAATGGGTTACATTCAAAAGTACTTCACTGTATTTTGAAGGGCTCCAGACCCTCAGTCCAATGCCTGCTGTCGACGCCTGCCCAGCCAGCTGTTTGAGAACCATGACACAGGGCATGGGTTATCTGAAACTGCTCCCTCCAGCAGAGCAAGCTGCAGCGCTGGCTCATATGTGGCCTCTCAAACCTCTCTGCTTAGCTGAGGTTAGACTTGGAAGAATTGCTCACCAACTCTACCAAGTTTGAATGTTACTGCTTCTGTTTGAGATCCACAGAAGTCTTGTGGGCTAAAAACTTAACTGCTTTTTCAAAATACATGTTAGCTAAATAAAAGCTATTATTTCGCCCTCCAAAGTTGCCTTGTTTATACCCTCAGAAAGCCACTTCTACAACACCACTACTTCTACTCATCCAGTCTCACATCTTTCATGGAAAACAGACTGTGTCTACCACTTCATCACATAAGTACAGCTTTCTGGCTTAACTATCAAAAGCTTAAATAAGCCCTTTCCAGAGGTCTGCCGTTACGGACATCTCGGGTTTTGTGATTCACCAACTCAGTTACAGTAACTGCAGAAAACAGACTTGCAGGCTTCACAAAGTTTCCAAATCTATTCACTTTCGCTTTAGGTAATGCAAAAAACTAAGTAAGTATAGCACTAAACACCTGCAATGACTTCCTTGCATCATCTTCTCCTTTGGTTGAGCAGGCTTTGAGTTTAGGTGCAAATCCAATAAGGATCTTTTTTCTTCCATGCATCCTGTCTCTTTACTGCGGTTGTGTGGGGGTTGGTTTTCATGTTGGTTTCCCCACGATTAACACTGTACCATTCTGTTCAGCTATAATAAGGGTTAACAACTCATCTGCTGTTACCTTAAAACCTCTTGGCATAGGTTGATTTTTAAGGAATTACTTCTGGTCTGATTTGAAAACAGGACATGGGACCTCCAGGAATGGGCTCAGGTCTGCGTATCACAGAAAGCACAGAGCACAGGGAAAGTACCTAAACACCTGTATTGGGTCTGACTGGGATGGAGTTAACTTTCTTTATAGCAGCCCATATGGCGCTGTGTTTCAGATTTGTGACCAAAACAGTGTTGATAACGCAGCAGTGTTGTAGCTGTTGTTGAGCAGTGCTTAGACAATGTCAAAGGCTTCTCCATTTCCCATTCTACCCCATGAGTGAGTAGGCTAGGGACAGATAAGAGGCTGGGAGAAGACACAGTTGGAACAGCTGACCCAAATTGGCCAAAGAGATATTACGCACCATATGGCATCATGCTCAGCAGTAAAATTGGGAGGGGGTTGTAGTTATTCCAAGATAGCCATTGCTCAGAGACTGGCTGGGTATCAGTCAGCTGGTGGGAGGTGGCAAGTGACTGCCTTTGCATTACTTGGGGTTTTTTTTCTTTGTTTTTCTTTCTTCCCTTATTAAACTGTCTTAATCTTGATCCATGAGTTTTTCTTGCTTTTGCCCTTCCAATTCTCTCCCCCATCCCACTGCATGGGAGTAAGCAAAGAATTGAGTGGGAGCTTGGCTGCCAGCCAGGGTCATCCCACCCCAACACCAAAAAAAAAAAAAATATTGAAGACCCTCTCCCCTGAAGTGCTTTTTTTTCTGTCAAATTTTGTGGGTTCTTTTGTTTTGCTATCCATTTTCCTACCTGTGCCATAAAGGGTGCCAAAGTATTTTACTGCAGATCTTGTGTTCTACAGTGAATCAAAAAGTTTGCTTTTGTTCTGATGCCTAAATCCACCGAGGCTTCAAGCCCCATCTGCATACACCACATTAAAAAACTGGGAACTAAGTGCTGAAATTGTTTACTCAAGTTTCATAAAATTCCCTCCCCAGTACGTTAACATCTATGTATATTGAGGACATTGCTGTATAACATCAGTGATATGTGTACAGTAGCCTATAATTTTCTATTTTCTTTCTGCATATTTACTGATGATGGTATTTCATCCATTATGCTATGTAGTAACCCATAAAGCTGAATTATAAAATTACCAGCTGGCTGAAAACTAATGTTGCTATAGTAACATTTCCATTATAAATCATGTTATTGTAAAAAACAATGCTAATAGAAAATTTTCCATTAGCCTGCATTAAGATTACAGTTGTAGCATGCCTACAATTCTCCAAATACACACCTGAAAAAAAAACCTCATTTCTAATACCCTAAGTTGTATTTTTTAATTTAAATAACTATTGATGTACAGGCTGATACTTACAGTGAGTCATCAGAGTAACAAAACCCTTGTTCTTGGTGTGTGCTCCACATGGCACAGCAAGGACACACACAGGAGAGGTGCCTCATGGCTCAGTCCCTTGCACAGATTAGAAGCTCGGGAAGCATTTTTTACTTCTTGTATGCATAGCTTGAAAATTTGGCATCTCTCCCTGAAATGTTCAGTGGTGTGAGCCGTCCACTAGAGCCTGACCTCTTATCAAGCGGATATATTTCTGCGGTTGTTAGAGCTGTTCAAACATGTGCGGGCTTCTTTTACAGGGTGGCTAGATATTGCAGTTGACCGTGAGTCTTTGCAACACTTTGTGGCTGTGCTTGAGGTAGCTGTCGTAACTAGCATTAAAATGAGGTTAACAATTCTGCAAGAAAATAGCCAAAAGTAACCAAAAATCCAAAATTATTTCTAAGCTACCATTAACAAGACTATAAGGAAATTCTTACAGTAGAATTAACTTCCTGAAATAAACTTTGCATTCTTTAGCAATTTGAGGTCAGTTATAACAATAAGAAAGCAGCACTGGAACTATCACAAGTATCCCTGAAGGAAACTCTCCAAACAAGTTGAACTTTTCAACTGCTAAGTATTACTTGCAAATAAAATTGTCTAATTCTGCCCAGCTGGAAGACAGCTATGCAAGTACATCTTTTTGTTAATACTGTTCACTAAGGTTTTGTGGTTTTTTTCCTATGTAGCATTTAACATTAGTCATATTTTCCATAAAAGGTATTTTAAACACTACTCTCAATTAAAGACCTAGAGAAGACGGGTTAAAACAAAAAGCGCTCCCAGGACTTGCAAAATGGGGCCTTGTAAAATCATAAGGAAATCAGATGGATCTGACTGATATACTCAGGAAAACAAGACTCTGCTAAAAGGGTGCTTAGGATCAGATTTATTTAGCTAATCAGTGATATAGTCTTGGGACCAGAGAGAAGTTGGACAACATTTAAGAGTACATCCAAAAAGCAGTTTGCTTGGAGACCCCAAACCAGATCAGAATTAATCATCAGAAAGATTTTTTTTTTGGCTGTTGGCAGAGAGCGGGTTGGAGGCAGGAGAGCCGGCCTTACACCCTGGCAGTCTGCGGCTGCTGCAAGCCCCAGTGAAATGAAGCCCCTTGATGCTGCGTTCGCAACAGCTCATGGCTCCCTGTATTAACTAGGAGGTCTGTGTTCATAATATAAAGATTAATGCATGGAAGAATTTCCTGAAAGCAGAAACATGTTCTAAACATGGACCTATTTCAAACAAAGAAACCGTGCATATTAAGACACTGAGAAGACAGGTGGTCAAATAACACTTTAGGCAGAAGGGCCTGTGCTGCTCCAACAAAACCATGGAAAATTAGAATGAAATGGAAGTGACCTTTTATACAGATCCCATCATCTTCTGATTGTATGATACATGCAATTTGGATGTCAAACTCAGGAGATCCTCCATTCATCTTGGCTTAAGCTCTGGAGAAAAAAAAAAAAAGAAAAGAAAAAAAAAGAGGAGAGTGAAATTTAAGTCTATTTTGATCAATATGCCCATGTGGGTTTAATTAGACTGAACTGCTGTGTCACTTCAGCACTTCTTCTCTGCTGTCCTTCCTCCCTGCTGTCCTGAGTCAGGCTCCCCATTCCTCTCTTCCTTTCTGTAGCACCTATTTCATTGAACTCCAGTGCTTGCTTTCTTCCTCAGATGCTTTGCTGTCAGTGGACTGGGACCATTTATGAACCTCAAAAGCAGGTGTCATGGTTTAACCCCAGCCAGCAACTAAACACCACGCAGCCGCTCACTCACTCCCCCCCCACTCAGTGGGATGGGGGAGAAAATCGGGAAAAGAAGCAAAACCCGTGGGTTGAGATAAGAACGGTTTAATAGAACAGAAAAGAAGAAACTAATAATGATAATGATAACACTAATAAAATGACAACAGCAATAATGAAAGGATTGGAATGTACAAATGATGCACAGTGCAATTGCTCACCACCTGCCGACCGACACCCAGCCAGTCCCCCGAGCGGTGAATCCCTGCCCCCCCGCACTTCCCCGTTCCTAAACTGGATGGGACGTCCCATGGTATGGAATACACCGTTGGCCAGTTTGGGTCAGGTGCCCTGGCTGTGTCCTGTGCCAACTTCTTGTGCCCCTCCAGCTTTCTCACTGGCTGGGCATGAGAAGCTGAAAAATCCTTGACATTAGTCTAAACACTACTGAGCAACAACTGAAAACATCAGTGTTATCAACATTCTTCACATACTGAACTCAAAACATAGCACTGTACCAGCTACTAGGAAGACAGTTAACTCTATCCCAGCTGAAACCAGGACAGCAGGTCATCTGCTTGCTACCATTTTTCAAAAAAGCACATGATTGCCAGTTTCTCTTCATGATTATTCTTATTACTGCTTCTTTGTGGGCTTTTCTAAAGCAGTGTTCCCATACCTAAGTACCATTAGTTAAACAAGACAAGCATAAGCAATCAATATAAGAACTGAATGCCATTTGCAGACAAGAGTGAGCTAAGATAAAGCACTCATTACATTACCTTTCTTTAAAAGAGGGTTTAAATGAGCAAGGTTTGAATCTAGGGAAAGGAAGACTGCAGAAACAAATTGTGAAATATAGCTCTTCCAAGTAATCAGAAGAAAATATTTTCAGGCTTTAATCAATTCACTTTCCCATGGAGATACTAATTAACACTGAGCCTTCTTCCTATATCTCATTTTATATTAAGGAGTTATCCTCAAACACCCAAAGACTGAATTCCTATGAGATCAAAACCTCAACCTAACGTGAGGATTTGCCCTATCCTTTTAAGCCAGCATTACGGAGAACTTTTTGCTTTTTTTACTTACAGACCTTTTGAGCAATCAGTGCATCATGGCCAGTTTTGGTACTAGCAAAGCAGATACCCTACTCTCTTCATATGCTTCCAAAGCTTTTATCATGTCATTGCTAATTCATAATCTCCTAATAAGTGATCTTTACTAGTTTGTCTGACCTAGGTAACTTTAAATTGAGAGTTAACTTGTGTAACAGTACTAAATTTGGGAACGTGTATGTGTGCATGTCATTACCTACCATGCCCTTTCAGTTCATGCCCACAACCATTTCCCAGTAATGCTCATGTCAGAGAAAGCTGGAAAACTTATTTGTAAAAATATGTGCAGAATTAAAAAAGAGATGAAGTCTAAAAAGTGCCAGCTAATTCAAACTTTGAAAAAAAAAGTTTCATTACACCAATACATAGAGCTACCTCCAAAAATAACACTTCATATGACAGATATACATGGGGGATAGAAAACTGGGCAAGAGCTGAGTCTAAATGTTTAATGCATCCCAGCTTGGCAGGTAGCACATGCCAGTTCTACAGGCTGTTCAGAGTCTTCTGTCTTGTGCTTGAGATGCATTTCCTCACGCTCCTCTTTTTAAGGACAAAATGACCTTGTCCTACTTTCAGTCTACTTTCCACTGCCATAAATAGATATTCATACACTTCACTTTTCATTCCATTTTAACAACATGCAGGTCAGATCTTTCTGACCATTGGAATGGGAATATATTAACAACAACATATTAATTCAATCTGGTTCTGTCCTGCAGCTCTTTGAAATAATTTTCAGAGCTGAAAGATTTTTATGAACAGAATATTTGTCATAGTTATGGTTATTCCACTACTGACATGACAACTGCCATTGTTTTCCCATAAAATTATGATAGCCATCTGGCATAACAAGGAAATGAACAGAAAGCACTTCAGATGGAATAAATATATTTTTTTAATTACCAGCTTTACATCTGAAAGCATGGCGGGGGGGATTTATAGTTTTTCTGTTGAACAGATAGCAATGGGAGTGTTTTTTAAACTATTTCATTCCTCCTACAGGTTCAGCTAGCAATGTAAGTTTAGCATGAAAATTTCCAGTTTGTAATATTTACTCCCAATGATTTGCTTAAAATATGCTTATCTCATTTTTTAAAGGTTGCTAAAGATTGCCCTGAGAGAAGAAAAAAAAAAAAAAAACAAAACAGTAATAGCTCTCTAATTTACATTTTAAAGTATTTTTAAAGTAGGTTATTGATTTATTGCAACACAATAGTCAAAATGTTTCATTCATTGCACAGGTTTTAAAACTCTGCAGTGATCATTACACAAATGAGCAAACACATGAAGAAATAAGTTTTTTCATCATTAAAGAACATCTTATTTCTAGCTATATAATTTCTCATTTTATTGTAGCAAATCATACTGAATTGTTTGAGGTGTCTGAATTTTGGGGGTTAATAATGTTTTTTACCCAAGTATTTGCTAGAGTTTTGATTAATATGCTAAATGAAGTGCTTCCATTTTCCTTGGAAAAATCCACATTTATTGAAAAGCTACAGAACATAAAAGTTTTTTGGCTAAATCACTGAAGTATTGATATTCCTGTGACAACATTGCCAAATTTGTATTTCTGCATTTTTTCTGTATTTATACTGACATGGCTTGGATGGGTGCACGCTTCGATAGGTAAAAAACTGGCTGGATGGATGAGCCCAGAGGGTTGTGGTGAATGGAGTTAACTCCAGTTGATGGCTGGTCACAAGTGGTGTTCCCCAGGGCTCAGTGCTGGGGCCAGTTCTCTTCAATATCTTTATCAATGATCTGGATGAGGGGATCAAGTGCACCCTCAGTAAGTTTGCGGATGACACCAAGTTGGGAGGCAGGGTCGATCTGCTCGAGGGTAGGGAGGATCTACAGAGGGATCTGGACAGGCTGGGTCGATGGGCTGAGGACAATCATATGAAGTTCAACACGGCCAAGTGCCGGGTCCTGCACTTGGGTCACGGCAACCCCACGCAGTGCTACAGGCTTGGGGAAGAGGGGCTGGAAAGCTGCCCGGCAGAGAAAGACCTGGGGGTGCTGGTCCACAGCGGCTGAATATGAGCCAGCAGTGTGCCCAGGTGGCCAAGAAGGCCAACAGCATCCTGACCTGTATCAGGAACAGTGTGGCCAGCAGGAGCAGGGAGGTGGTTGTTCCCCTGTACTGGGCACTGGTGAGGTGACACCTCGAGTCCTGTGTTCAGTTTTGGGCCCCTCACTGCAGGAAAGACATGGAGGGGCTGGAGCGTGTCCAGAGAAGGGCAACCGAGCTGGTGAGGGGCCTGGAGCACAAGTCTGATGAGGAGCGGCTGAGGGAGCTGGGGTTGTTCAGTCTAGAAAAGAGGAGGCTGAGGGGAGACCTTATCGCTCCCTACAACTGCCTGAAAGGAGGGTGTAGTGAGGTGGGTGTTGGTGTCTTTTCCCAGATATCAAGTGATAGGACACCTCAAGTTGTGCCAGGAGAGATTTAGATTGGATATTAGGAAAGATTTCTTCACCAAAACAGTTACCAAGCATTGGAACAGTCTGCCCAGGGAAGTGGTTGAGTCACCATCCCTGGAGGTATTCAAAAGACGTGTAGATGTGGTTCTTAGGGACGTGGTTTAGTGGTGGACTTGGCAGTGTTAGATTAACAGTTGGACTCTGTGATCTTAAAGTTCTTTTCCAACCTAATTGATTCGACGATTCTATTCTATGTTTTATTTCAGTACAACTTGATAGCGATAGCCCATATTTCTGATATATTGTACTGACACAAGAGTTGCCTTACTAAGTATTTATCCAATTTATTGAGTTCAAGCTCTGATTTTGTTCTTCCAAGCAGCTCACCTGATTTTGAGGCATAAAGGTTTATGTCTGATTCATAAACAAAATATTTTCAGCTCCTCTAGGACAAAATGCAAGATTTTTGCATCATGATGATGATTCTGATTGTCTTATTTATAATGTTTTAGAAAAACAAGCAAGACAAACTGTGATACATCACAAATAAATTAAACAACATAAAATGTATGTACCTGCCATACAATACCAGCATAGTCCCAGTACACTGAAAATCAGAAGACTTGATTTCTGCTTCAGTTTTTTACATCTGACCCCTGTCTGCAAGAGGGACTTAGAAGGTTTGGGAGGTTCAAGACACAATTAGGATAAAAATTTTCATTAACATGAATGAAATGTGCAGCATTGGAAGAGGATATCAGAAGAGACTGAGGAATCTCTAACACTGGTCATTTTCAAGGTTTGATTAGACAAAGCTATGGCTAACCTCATGTAGTGCTGGTGCTAGATTTGTGGTAGGTTGGGCTAGGTGACCTCCAAAGTTTCCTTCCAACTGATTTTACAATTAATTAATTTCAGCAACATCAGCTGCTCTTGCTCAAATGCATGTCGAAAGAACTGCTGGCACACTTAGAAGGTCTGATATCATACAACAGCTTACACTGATTTTCATGCAGATGCAATTTACACTGACTATGTGCATTTTATAGAACAATGTCCTTCCTCAAAATCCTGACTGACCCCAGGCTTTTAATACCCAGTTCAGTTGATTAGATTAAAATAAGAACAATATTATGGTTTGCCATTCAGTTAGATGAAACACTATACGTGAATATTAATATTAGCTATTCTGCACTGCTTTTTGTATTCTACTCAAATACTTAAGTTGAATGAGATTTTTGTACTCTTGGTTGATGCATCTGATTACAAATCCAAGTATACAGTACACATACGGCTAAGACACCAACAACATCTGATTAGATCATTAATATGACTGTAGACAATAAGAAGGCATTTCAAGCCCAATTACAAAGCACTGCTATAATATAGCCCTGGTATCAGTTATGGGATTTAAAATATAATGAAATCAATACTATTTTACCAAAGAGACAGGAAAAAAAAAAAAGGTGAAACATCATAACAGAGCTCTATTCTGAAACACATGCTTGCTTCCAGTTTCTTATACAATACAGGTTCAGGAAATTATTTTATGACTAATTTCCCCCGACAGCATTTGTTCTGAGGCTGAGCGGTAAGGAGTTCTGCAGTGCCCCATGCTTTGCTGATTGCAGCCCTGGTGCTCTGCAACTAATGGGGCCCAGATGAGGCCAAGAACAAACAAAATGAGCTGGGTGGGAAGGGACTGATTTACAGTCCTAGTCATTCTCCTCCCCTTCCAAAATAAACAAACCTAAGAAAAGGCAAATCCACTCGGCTGCCAGAGCAATCTCTAGCCCACGTGTTGTGTGTACACTCTTAGAGGTTCCAATATGGAGCAAGAAAATGAGACCATCAGATGTGTTCTTCCTAACGGGGCAGGCTAATCTGTAACTGTTATAACTGCTGTATCTATTTTAGAGTTGTTGCCTTGGAGGAACATCTGGTCTAAGAGGGATAGTAGAGTCAGGTAAGCCATGTGTGGTATTTCAACCAAATGGTATCTATTTTCTATGTGTATGGTAGGGCTTAGGCTCTCCAAGGACTGTTGCATCTGAAAAGTCTAGTATAGCAGAAGGCCAGCCTGTTCATGAGTGCCTGCTCATGCAAACTATCCCCATAAATATTTCATTCTAGGTATATGATGAGTTACTAGACAATGCATAAAATGAAGTATGTTTCCTTTAAAATAAATCCAGTCTAGAGGTAGAAATAAATCTTTCATTCATGCACGAAATTTCTCACGTAATTTTCGCTCTTTCCACAACTGCTTTCTTTTTACACAAAAAAAGAAAGATTTTGTCACTGGTAAATAAGACTCTTGTGTAAGGCAGTTTTTATAGGGTATGTTTTTTCATCTGGCCTTCTTCACATTTGTTGTAAAGTCTAGCAGCGATCCAAGAGCAATCTCATGCAGATAAAATTGTTTTATGAGGTAACAACAGAGCGTGATTGCCTTACTATCTCTCCACCTACAAATTAGGGTATAGGATTAAATGACATTTTAAGATTGGGCAAGATGATAACTAAAGAAGGATAGTGAGCTGTCTTGAGAAGAATTATATTGTCATATGTCCTGACACCCCTTGTTTAACCACAATAAATATTGATCTTCAGTAATATTTCCAAGTTTTCAAAAAAATGGTTATGATTTGGAAATCAAATGCACATTTTAAATATTATTTTAGCCTCAAAAGAAGGTCTCTGAAAATGGTGGCATCAGATCTGCTATCTGCAGTTCCAGGAGGATATGGGAAAACACATCTCTGATGTTGCTGAAGCTGGGTACGTGACAAGGTGGTTCTGATTTCACCAAAATAATGCCACACAACTCTTAGGCAGTGATGGCTGTGAACCCTCAGCTCTAGGCTGAAGCTGGCCTCCTAATTGTTTGCAGAAGCCGCTGACATGTTAGACAAGTAAGAAGTGCTCGTGAATGCACACTGGAGCGTCAGCTTCAATGTGTTAACAAAGTTTAACTTTCATGCATAATGTAATCTCATGTCGTTTATGTACTTTTGCATACTGTATTCATGTTGTTTTGTTCAACTTCTTAATTTACCCATGAGTCTTTGCAACAAGCAGCAAGAATGAGCCATGGCTTCATGCACTTTCTCTTAGCAAAATGAACTCCCTGGTTTGCAAAGGCAAAGTTTTGGAGGAGTGTGGTCCCTCACAGCCCAGGAAGTCTGTCTCCGAGCATTACAAGAACAAAAAAGAGAGATGAGGAAAAAGTCCTTTTTAAGCTTAACAAACAAACTAATCTTTTCACATTTTAAAAATAATTAGCTGCTGGTTGAGGTGTTTAATAATGTTCCAGAAAGGAAATTTAAAGATACCCCAAGGGTATTCATACTGCCCTTCTGTGACAGTGGAACGACTGGTAACAAAAGACCAGTTCCAGTGCGGGAAGAAAGGAAGGGCTTCCCCAAGAATCTCTCCAGTTCCTCACAATCATCCAATTGCAGGTAGCATCTCACATTGCTATATGCGTAAAACAGCAGTGATTATTTTGTAACTTAACTGTGCATTCTTGTCACTAAATTAGAATAGGAAACTTTAGGGTTTATATTTCCCTACTTAGAGAAAGCAAGAAAAAGCCTCACTGAAGGTAAGCCCTGCACCACTGGTTCCCATCTAAGTTCCTACTAACTTCACCAGCTGAGGCTGCTGACATGAAGAGTGGGACCTGCACCAGCAATGTGGCCAGGTGACTGCTGCAGAGCCGGAGGAGTGACAGGAGTGACATGGGGACTGGGGAGGAAAAGGAGTCTCATGTGAGGCTGGGAGGGGGGAGAAAGCCACAGCAGTGAGACCCACCTAACTGGGGAAGCACTGCGTTTCAGCCTAAAGTGTGTGTGGATGTACGTGGCGCTTGGGGATATGGTTTGCTGGTGGACTTGGCAGTGTTAGGTTAACAGTTGGACTTGATGCTCTTAAGAGTCTTCCAACATAAATGATGCTATGAACAAAATAGTTAAAAGCAGTTGTGTATGTCTTGTAAAAGAACAGTGTACCATGTTGCATTTCTACCGACCTCTTGTTTCCTTTATTAGGGATACCCTGTGACAGAAAATCACAGCTGCCCTCCAAATTTAAAACAGCAAACCACCAGACTAAGGATGACAAATTCTTTTCACTGCAGGAGCATCAAGGTTTTAAGCACGTCCCATTCTGGGGGGGATCTTTAATAATCTTTGATTTACATTGACTACTTTGCAAATCAAGTCAGCTAGAGAGTCCGATGGTTCCTCTTTGCCCTTCTACATGGAAGGCCAGCTGCAGTCAGTGTAACATTCCATTTTGCCCTGAGCTGGTTTTGTTTGTGACACAAATGTGAAACAGTATTATTAAGGATGAGTGACCTAGCGTGACACTGCTCATCAAAACATTTTCACACTCTGCAGGCTATAAATCTATTGATGCTCCTGAGTTTTGTGAATCATTGCTGTGAAAGTAAAGAATGTCCCCATAATTTTATTTGACATGTAAACTGTACTATGTGTTCCAAATCTGTCATCACAGCGCTGAAATCTATCCTTGACGCTAATTTGTACAAACGGCAGGTCACTCAAGGAGGAAAATATTTTTTTCTGGAAAGCAGTGCAGTTTGGTTTTATAGAAGACAAATCTTTGAAGGGCTCTTTGCCAGTCATTAAGCTACAGCTGTCAGCTAGATCTGTTTCCCATGTAAATAAAACTCTCTCCACAGTGTATTTTTCCCTCCTGGAAGTGCTTTGTTTAAATACAAATGAATGCAAACAGTGATCACATTTCTTTAAAATGGAGAAGGAGAAGCTCAAGAAGATTGACAGGGAGGAGGGCTGGCTTTAAAGAATTTTGAAGTTTCAGACAAACTTTTTAAAAGTATAAAACTTGGCTTTTTTGTTTTTCTTTTAATAGAGTTTTGGGGTAAAAATGCATTGCTTTATTCAGAGTATTCAGAAATAAACAAGCACTTAAAGACAAAGCCAATCTGAAATTTGGATATCTTTTGTATTTTTTTTAAACGTCAGCCCATGTCATGATTCATTTCCTTAGAAAGGGACTCTAGTGAAAATTAATGCTTTACAAGTAGAATATAACAAAGAAAACACCGTACCTTAAATAATTTTTGAGGCACTGCATAATTCCAGGGATGCCAAGCATTCTCCACTCCCACTGATTTCAAAACCTCATGGCATTAGGCCCTGAGTATTTTAAAATGGGTCCTAAGCTATCCAATAGTCTCATGTCCTTTTCTAATGAAAACCCAACTCACTTGTAAACCAACTTAGTGCCAAGGATATCCAAATCTGAATGAGTTCTTGTAAGATTTTTGTTCCAAAATGGAAAGAAATGTCTTTTCTGTCATCCACACCAAACTTTTGAGTGGCATTTCTGACAGCCTTGATCATGAAAACAGTCGGAAAATCTGATTTCCATAATTCCAATATCTTTAACTCAGTCATCGGGCACACAAAGGGAGTTAATACAGCGAGCACCTTAGCACTGACTCTGCCCTAAAGAGCAGTTTACTGTAATTATATAGTGATGCTGGACTGAAAAACAGGCCAGATAATAAGCAAATTTTGAAACTTGCTCACACACACACACATACTTTAGGCTCCAGAATATCAAACCTTTGTCCCTAATATAATTTAAAAGGTGAGCTGTCCCACCCAGCTCCTTTCATTTTGTTCATAAATAGAAGTATTGCATAGCTGTGTTATATGTGCAATTATCTTTTAATTCTGAATTAAGGTCATCCTTCATTATCTGTAAAGCTGGGATGTTACTGAGACTGCCATACATGAAACGTAACTTATTTTTCCAAGGGCTGTGCCTGTTGTTTGGCTCTTCCTGGGTGACTGGGGATAACAACAGGCACGGTCACCAGAAATCCTAAATCTCTCACTCCTTGCAAACTGCTCAAGTGCTTCCTCGGTTTGTTGCTTTTCATTGTACTTTCACACCACAAAGTCAATAGGAAAAAGGCTTGAAAAGCAGACAGTGTTGTTTCATCTTCCAAGACTCAGAAAGCTTTTTTTCTTTGATAGCTCCAAAGCCCCATTATGGGACACTGGACTCCTGCTGACGCAGCAGGTCTGCTTAGGTCAAACATGAAGGGACCACACTTGGTTGACAAAGCTAAGTCACAGCAAAATTATTTGTTTATATTCATATTACTTGTTTAATGTGTTTATTTATGTACAGTTCTGCAAGTTGGATGGTAGTTATCTGCACTGAGGCTGAATCCCAACATGTCCTCTCTGTTTTCTGGCTTATAATTTACCCAAACAAGTTCCTTTTTGACCTAATTTTTTACACAAGTGTCAGTCCAAGGATACTTAGAAAGCAGAAGGAAAATTACTTTAAAAATCCCCAAGCATTGCATTCTTCTTCCGTGTACAAGAAACTGTTAAGGGATGTTATAAGTGGCTGCTGCCTTTTGCAGCACCAGAGCCTGGAAGCCTCCTCGTGCTTGGGGACCAGTACCAGCATGGCTCCTGCACCCCCTGGTGCCCCTGCCCAGACCCAGGGCCTCTTGCTCACCAGTGGGTCCAGCATGGAGTTTGCTGCAATTGACACACACACACACCCCCCACGCACACCTGGTTTGGGGGGGGATATGGCCACTCACCCCCTAGCAGCCAGCACCAGGCACACAGGCTGTGACCACGGCCCCACTCCAGCCACCACCATGGAGCCCATCACTCGCCTCATTCACCTGGTCCCCCCATAGTTGTTTTTTGGGACACACATTGTTCTTGTCCCAGGGGCTGCAGTCGAGTCCACCACCCCTCCAGCTGCTGTCCCTGAGACCCCACAGGCTCCAGCTCCTGACACCACCAGCCCAGGCACCTGCACCCCCCATCTGACTCCAATGCCTGGCCACAAATCCTCCCATGCCCCTCCAGCAGCCAGCACCTTGTCCCTACAGCGCTCACACCTGCAAGGGACAGTGAGTGAGGAGGTGCAAGAAGAGCTACCACAGGATTTAAGGAGAAGACAGGCCAGGCTGGGGTGATGAGGCACAGGGCTTGGTCAGATAAGTGTGCTGACCTGCCACAGTCTGCACATAGACAGACCCTCTTAAACACAACCCTGTCCACCTCTTACCCCTTTGCTCCTTCCCATGCCCTACACGTGCCCTTGTAAGTTTTGCATAGTCCCACTGACACCCCACCCACCCTAAATATCTGGGACACCCAGCTTTGCTTTCTTACCAGTGGCAAAGTCTGCAATTTCTTGATGGCACACCACCGAAGAGGTTTGTTTCTTCCCACTGTCTCCATGATCTTTGTCATACAGGTTTGTGTCTCTGTATGATCTCATCACTTCCCCCTTTACTTGATATCCCCTTTTTCATTGAAAAGACCCTTGATCAGATCACCTTGCTGAAGCAGGGGCTCTCATCTCCCACAAGCCCTTACAGAAGGAACACGGCAGAAACTGCTGAGACATAAGCAACGTTGAGTGCTGAAGTGGAAAAGGGACCATCGCCGTAAATACTGTTCAGATCTAAAAATCAAGGGACATTCAAAGGCAAATGGTTGGAAAATGTAGTTGGTGGGTTCTGGAAATTGAGATGTCTACAGGCAAGATTTCAGAGGTAGGGATGAAGGTGTTCACTTGTGTGCTTCACCCAGTCAGAGCCGCTCATCTCTTTTTCATACAAAATATTTTGTGTTTAATCGTTTCATATCAGAAATAAATGCTTTGGGAGCCAGAATCTGTCAGCTGAGTTCCTGCATTTCCCATGATCAATTATGCTAGTATATAGATAATAAAGCAGAAAGTAGCAATTTCTCCTTAGTCCTATATTTGCAAACCAGACCACCATGTACTGTAATGGAAAAAGGATTAGAAGCCCATGATCTTGGACCTCCTGCGCCTGTAAAGAAAACCAGTATTTCCCTAGGGAAAAGAAAGGACTCTGTTCTTCCCCCAAATGTATGTTTTATTAATTTCTCCATTCAGTGCTTAGCAATGTAAGTGGTAAATAAAACTTAAAAATTTTTAGCTTATCCATGCAAATCTAAATCAGGGTTTCACTGGTGTACAGCTTTTGGCATCCAACAAAGCCAAGAGGCCTTTTCATTGTGGTATCATATTGAGCATAAAAAGTTATTCATTGCAGTGTTAGTTTTGTTAGAACTCAATCATCAGTGTTTCATTATGAAAAAACTGTCAGTGGATCCTCCCTGGGCAGAGCCCTTCTGATGTAAGGAAAGAGAGGTGAGAGTGTACCCAAAAATTAAGAAGTATGTGGGTGCTTTTATCGCTACTTCAGCCAGCTAAAGAAAATCCTCTCTGTCTAATTTTAGAGATGTTACTTATATCTCAGTCTAACAATAAAGCTTTGGAAAATGAGCTTTGGAAAAGAAAATGTGACACATGCCTCAGATGAAAACCTGCCCAATACTAGGAATAAGGGGTCTTTCACTCACCAAAACAATAATGACAAAAAAACCACAGATTAATTTCTCCAAAATATGATTGTTGGAATGTGGTGAAATAGGTAGTGACAGATCTCTAGTACTCTTCCCTTCCTACTTCCCCACCTCAGAGCATCCTGACCCAAAGCAAACTTGCCATTAAACTGCTTGTATCTCCTCCATTAAAGCATGCTGGTGAGCAGTAGTATTTGAGAGCCATCAACAACTGGACAAGTCTACCTTAAGGAGTACTATTTCCATTTGTGAAAAAGGCAGGTTTGTTATTAGGTTCTCTTCTGTCAGTACTCTTGGTTAGAAATAAATTTTACAGTTTATTCTTTTTACTTCATAAAAATAATGTTTTTCTTATCTGTAAATTTAACCAAAAGGATTTTCCCACTGCTGCTACTACAAGGCTATTTCCAAGTGTCAGGCAACAAGCCCATTCTTTATATATGAGCCACACAGAAATGGAAGTGATTGCTTTGAAATCCTAGAGCCTTCTAATGAAAAAGCAGCAAGGGTCTTCCGCAGACAACAACTGCCATGTTTCTACTCCAGCTATTAGGGAACTCAGAGCTCCAGGGTTTCTTGCAAGGGCCAGACACAGGACTCGGAACCAGAGTAATTAAACTTCTCAGAGAATTTACCAACGTGCTCCCCCTGACCCTAGACTTCTAAGAATTAAAAAGAAAGTCTTGACAAATTTCTATCCAGTTGCTACAGGGCTGTCTTGTGCTGGAATTCAATAGAGCCACTTTATTCTAAACAACAGCATTTAGAGACTGAGCAGAAAAGCAGAAGCACGCTACAAATGAAGTCAGCTTATGCTCTATCTGTTCCTCTTCATGTCTGCCAAAGACAGCTCACTTTCTGACACCTTGAGAGAAAGGCTCAGCAGCTGAATAAGGCAGCTGAAGGTGTTTCTCTGTTCACGCTGCAGCCCCAACAGTTTCTTCATTTGTCTACCTTAGCTGTTCCTTTATTTCTCTTACCAGGAATGCCCCACAAAATTCTGCTAAATAAGATCCATGCCCCCGTGCACTCTGCTGCTCATAGGCAAACTGACAGGTAGCTCACAGGCACTGGAGCAGATGGTTGAAAGCTGGAGGTGCAGCAACCCATACTAAGCCTTTTCAGTCCTGAGACCTTACAACATAGCCATGCTACCTCTCGTGTTCCTCTGTCTTTGGGAAATTTCTCTTGAAGAAAATTATAGTGATGAAAGCTCTAAAATTTGTTCACATCAACAAGCACTTAGAGGCTTATTTCAACTAAAACGTGAACTTTTTTCTTCTAATCTTCACCTTAAAAACCTTAACTAGTTGCACATTCTTTTCCAGTTATTTCAACAGTACGAGCTACTTGTCTTGCAAAAGTTTAACACATACATTACAAAAATGTACTGTAGACTATATATATGTTTCATTAGTGCCACATATCTTTCTCATCCCAGATGAAGTATACATTCACATCTTTAAAAAGAATTAGTGAAGAGAAATGAAAATTAATATACCATGCCAATTACTGGTAAGAAAATGAAATTAATTGGACAGTCAAAAGCCACAATGTTGCAAAGTCCCTTAATACCAATAAGCTGTGGGAATAATCAATATGCTGCTTCTAGGAAAAATCTATTTGCAAACAGGCATTGCAAATTGAACTAAGCTTTAGGATGCATAGTTAACATTGTATTGTAAAAATGCCATTTTTCTGGCAATCAATGAGTAACAAATCCAGAATCTTTCATACAAATGAGTCTAATTTACATCAACTGACTAGTCACAAGAAAGGTCACAAAACTAAAAATCAGTTTATTAAATCCTTCCAGTGCTCTGTTTAAACCTTGCTATTCATTTTCTGCTTCTAATTTACATACTGTTTTTTCTTTCTTTGTCTTTAATAAAGAAATTTCCAAGCAATTTGTTGGACATTACAAAAGTACAAAATACAGTCCCTGATCCAAAAGCCTAACAGTCAACAAAAGTTTATATAATATTCAATCATCATATTGCATTCATGTTCTCTGCTCTCCAGAAAAGAAACATAGCATCTTGACAGAGTAATCTGAAGTAATCTAAAGGAGGTAGCAGGAAAGAGTCAGAAATAAATTATTTTCTTCATTAATAGATAATCATCTCTGTCTTGGGTGTTAATCTTGTTTGTGAAGAATTCCAGTGTGAAGGACAGAAGCTTGCATATAGTGTAACCTAATTTTAAAATAACACACACTGAACACAAACTGGGTTCAAAGAACTAAAAAAAAAAAAATCTTTCCTATTCTACACAGGGAATGAAACAAATCTTTCAAAGGTTCTCAAACCAGTAAAGACTCTGTCTCTCCTTCTTTTCACTGAAAAAATCAAGGCTTTATTCAGGATGTAGAATAGGTAAATTAAAAACCTTGTTCTTCCCAAATGGATTTCTTGGAAATTGATGTCTCCATGTTCCACTTCACTTTTGTGAGTCAAAAAATTAACACTGTAGCATTGGGCAATTCTGTGAAAGTAATCTGGTCAAATCAAACCTGTTTCACTGCATTTTTGCCTTTGTCATCTAGTCCTTTGTGAAATACTGTAAACTATTCTTTTTCTGGGACATTCACACACTTCCACTATCATTCTTACAATGCCAGAGGTGGAAAAATATTGGAATTTGGTTATGAAAATAAGATTTATAAAGAAGAAGGTTGTTAGTTTGTATGTAATTTTTTGTACTTGTAGGTAGAATAGGCCTTTAGATCTCTAAATTTCCTTGGTGTATGATCATTTACACTCACTGGAGATCTGGCCTTTGGGTTTTGATTTCCACAAGGGTACAATAAATAATATAGCATAATTGAGAAAAATAAAGATCAAACTTGTAGTCTTCCTAGCTTACTGGAAGTGGTAATAATAAATCTTCAGTGACTAATGTTTTATAGTAAGATAGTAAAATCCTGTGGTTCCCTATGGATAGGAATGTGGGAAACAGGTTAATGGAATTGGAAGATAAAGAAGTGACTGGTTGTCTGGACAGTTGCACAATCACTGTAGATATGGTATTAAATAAATTAAGGCTTTTTTTTTGAAAGATGTTGAGATGCCTAGCATGGACCACTTCCTATCAAGTAATAAAAGACACTCTATACCCCAGAACTGCTGAAGAAGGTGCTTGGTATGCCTTTTTAGCTGGTTTACTGTTTCTGCTTTGGAAAACATTACAGGAAAACCCAATCTCTAGACAGTTTGGAAACACAAGAATATTGGAAGAAAGGCAGAGGAGCAGTTCAGCTCTATGTGCTGACTATGTACTAGAGTTTAGTCATGCTCTGAGATTTTGCCTCTGCTAACTGCAAGCAGCTGACTCTTGGGCAGCTCTTTGGCAAGGGTCTTTAACAACAGAGTTGTTCATCGTGATCAAAAGAGCAATAGCAAAAAATTTCACTAATGGTCACAAGGAGACAAGTGCAGAGCCTCTGTGCTAGTTGAGGAAAAAGGAGGGGAAGTAAGTTTGCTGTCACCTCTGTGTAATTCAGCTAGAATGTATTAAGTGACTTATCTCTAGCTTTACCTCCTGCACCACTGTTTTAAATTGTTACATTTTTTAAAACTAATTTAAACGTAATACTACACCGGCAGTGTCATAACACAGCTAGCATTTAGTCAAGTTTTCTGTTGTGAGGATCTATTTTCCGATGTCTAAACCAGAACTTAGTGGGGAGAAAAAACTTTCTGGGGCATAAAGGGATAAAATTCTACTTACAATATCTTCAGTCCAAGAGTGCCTATTTTTTCCTAACTATTTTTCAAATGTAGAGGCAGAAAAAACTAGTTTAAAGACTAGATATACAGTCAATTTATTATTCCACTGTCTCAACTGTGTTAACTCCTCCTGTCAAGCAAAAGCAATAGATTTTGGTATGATCAATAAGCATGGTTATTTGGCATATAAAGCATTTTTAATGTATTTTGGGCTCAGCTTTTTGAGGTAATGGAATTTGGGTTTCCCAGAGAGCTGGACTAGGATCTGATCCAACACATTCAGATTCATTAGCCGTGATTTTGTATCCCAAGGTAACTCTCTGGAAGAAAACAAATACATCTGGATTTCACATAGATTGTAATGGAAAGCTGCAAAAGGAAATGCTAAAGTAACTGTTTCATTGCTAATGCAACAGACCCAAAGCCTAACCAAAGTCAAATTGAGTCTAATGCAACTTGGGGAATTTAGGTGACAACCAGACTGTCCACAATATATTACAGTGAAGAGCTTATTATTCTTCTCTAAAATAGTGCTACAGGTCATGAGATAATAAGAACCATATAGCCTTTTCCAGACACATAAGTTGTGTATCTTTTCCTTAAAAATAGCTTGAGATTACGTCTTTTTTTTTTTTTTTTCACCACAGAGGAATCAAATGGAGGGAAAAATGCTTATTTCTTATCCAGAATTGTTCTATTCAAAGTTGAAAGACAAACTCTACAACCAGCAAAACAGTTAGTAGCATCTCTATGTGAAAAGGCCATGAAGTTGTGCAGTCACATATGAGATGCAAGATTTTCAATGAATGATTCATAATTATTCAAATCTATACATCTTTTCTGAGCAGACCTCAGATAAAAAATAAATATGTCTATTTCTCCTTAGTGCCATTTTGTAAATGTGTGGCCTCTAAAGTCTGTCTTCAAGGGATGTAGTTTGAAGTAATTTTCTTTTAAATTAGTGGTGGTGAAATAGTCTTTTATTTCTTAGTGGGGTGGGGGGGAATCACCCTTTCACTGTATAGTATTTATTGGCATACAGCTTTGGTAGTCAAAGTCTTCAGTTGCCTTGGAGCAGGGGAAACACGTCCCATTTTTAATTTGGAGACTCTATAGCCAGTATAGAGTCCAGCAATAACAGCTGCTACACAGGCATGATAGGCGAGGAGCCTGCCCAGAGTTAGCCAGCTCTCTGCCCCGTGTCTTACAGCAGCAGGATTGATTTGGGCCTGACAGAGGAGATGCCTTTCCAGGACCTGGCAAAACCAGCACCCAGGCTCCCCGGGCTTGGCAGGAAATGTGCCGTAGCCCCTAGGTATTTATACACATGTTAGTGTGTGAGATCCACAAGGTCTGCCGGCACACGCTCTTGTATTTTGGATCTTTTCCCTCCAAACAGGCAATATAACCTAATTCCTCATCTTTGCCTGGCTGCAGTTCTATCGTACAAGTGCATGGATAAAAAATGATACAGCACACTCAAGCAAACACAAGGTTAAACTCTCATTATAAAGTTGGAAATGGCTTGGAAAAAGAACATGAATTCTCTTAAAACCAGCTAGATTTATTTATAAAAATCCCATTTTTGGCTGTGTACCTTTCACTCAGGATATTTAAGAAATGCCTCAGCTGTTAGACGTGCAGAAACAGCTCATAGAGCAACATCTCTTTTCTGCTCAACAGACTTGAAACTTTTCAATTTCTAGATCAAAAGTTATCTTTGGGAGGCAGAGACTTAGTGTCATTCCTTCACACTGCAACTTGCACAATCATTTTTCTGATCCACTCTCTCCCCTTTTCACTGTAACACAACATCTGTAACTGTGACTGATGCCACTTCTGTATCAGTTTCTACATCAGCTGTTTATCAGCATCAGAGATCAGCCAAGGCTGCAATTGGATTGTTTGTGGTCTCATTTTACATTAGTACCAGTGAGCGCGGGCATTCTTTTATCCCATCTCTTATTACATTTGCATTAATCTGCATTACATTAATAGGCAGAAGACATTAATATTCATCACTATAATATTAACAATTAATACTATTACAATGCAAATACAGCAAGTTTCACTACCTGTATCCATAGTATTTAATAAAGTGAAATAAATTTCTGTTGCTTCTTTCTAGTTGGTAGTCTATTACTTATCAGACTGGTTTGTCTATTCTGTAAAATTGCCTTTTCTTTTTTTGAGGTTCTTCTACACAATCTACAAAGTAAGTTCTTAATGCTGAAAGGTAAATCTTCCCCAAAATAGTAATGAAATAATGAAGGAGTCAAGTCATATATCACAGAATCACAGAATGGTTTGGGTTGGAAGGGGCCTTTAAAGGTCACCTAGTCTGACCCCCTGCCATAGACAGGGACATCTTTCACTAGATCAGTAGCTCAAAGCCCCATCCAACCTGACCCTGAACACTCCCAGGGATGGGGCATCCACAGCTTCACTGGGCAACCTGTTCCAGTGCCTCACCACCCTCATCACAAAAAATGTCCTCCTTCTGTCCAATCTAAACTTACCCTCTGTCAGTTTAAAACTGTTGCCCCTTGTCCTGCCACTACAGGCCTTGGTAAAAAGTCTTTCTCTGTCTTTTTTATAAGCCCCCTTATTGAAAGGCTGCAATAAGGTCTCCTCAGAGCCTTCTATTCTCCGGGCTGACCAACCCCAACTCTCTCAGCCTTTCTTCAGAGGAGAGGTGTTCCAGCCCTCTGATCATTTTGGTTGCCCCTCCTCTGGACCCACTGCAACAGGTCCACATCTTTCTTGCGCTGAGGACCCCAGAGCTGGACGCAGTACTGCAGGTGGGGTCTCACCAGAGCAGAGTAGTGGGGGAGAATCACCTCCCTCAACCTGCTGACCATGCGTTTTTTAATGCAGCCCAGGATATGACTGGATCTCTGGGCTGCAAACACACGTTGCCAGCTCATGTCCAATTTTTCATCCACCAGTACCCCTGAGTCCTCCTCCTCAGGGCTGCTCTCAGTCCCTTCATCCTCCAGTCTGTATTGATACTGGGGATTGCCCTGACCCAGGTGCAGGACCTTGCACTTGGCCTTGTTGAACCTCATGAGGTTGGCACGGGCCCACTCCTCAGTTCTATTAACATCATGCTCCTTTATTTTATTGCTTCTTATCTGAGTTGTAGATACTTCACTGATCATCACAGGTAGAGCATTCACTGGGCACTCTTAAAATAAAGCAGAATAATGATTCCCCTCCCTCGTCCCATGCTCTAATTTCACTGGCATGAGACAGTGCTAAAGCACATAAAACAGCAGGGAAAGACAAGCTGTAAATGTATGAGTTCTCAAAATTACAGCATTTCTCTTCTGAGTATGATTTTTCCTCAGCCACAAGAGGTTACTAATTTGCTCCAGTACTGCGATGAGCAATTGTAGCCTTCTTTAGGTAGCACGTAATGTCCTTCAGCAATAGTCCCTCTGCACACAGGGGAGCTTCCTCTTGTTTGGGCTGAAGCCAACTCTCACTCTCCAGGCCAAGGCACAAGCTTTCGGAGCTCACTGTCTCCCTGCAGCAACTCTTCTCCGACAGCAACGCTATCTTCCAAACAGAGGAAAGCTGACAGCAGGGAGAGAGAGCGTTTTCTACAAGGGAAATCCTTTAGTCATTCTCTATACGCTTCTGGAATAAGGATCCCTCTTTTTACCTTGCTTTGGAGAGAGAAAGAAAAGAGGAAAAATGGCGCTAATGCTCTGTGCCTAAAAGCACATTAAGAATTGTTAAGCTGATTTTAAATCTATGGGAATGCGTGTGAATCTGCAATTGACTGGGCATTTTTAGAGGTATCAAAAACCATTTTTCTTCTGGCCAGTTACACACATTGGTAAAAACTAAAAGCACAAATTGCACATATATTTTTGTATATGCCCTTCAGCAAAGGAGGATCCACAAATAGCTCCTGTAGGTACCTCTGGTAGCAGCTGTCAGTTGGTCTCATGGCAAAAGAGCTTCCTTCTGTTATTTCATGCTGCAGAAACAGAACACTCTGCAGATAGATAAATCTTCTCCCTTAAGTTTTTCTTAACTTCTTCCTTCAGTAGCATATACTCGGACATACGCTAGAGAAATTATTGTAATTTTTTGCTGCTAGACAGTATTCACAACTGACTAAATTTTTTGGCTCTGATTTTTTAATAGCTCTGAATACAACTTTAAAATACATGATAGTCTTAATAATATATTAGCTAACTTTGCATATGAGAATGGAAAGGACTTGCTGGGCCCTAGAGTCTGATTCTCTGCCTTTAAGGGCAGAGAAGTCATATGATTTTTAAAAAAAAAAAAAAAAACAAATAAAATTATCTAAATATATCTTTAAAGTACTCATAGGTCTCATTATTGTGGGAAGGTTGTTCTAGAAGCTACCCTCCGAAAGTCAGCTTGTAACTGTTTGGTCCTGGGACATCACTGTCCTTAAATCAGAAATTCTTTTTCACTGTTTACCTACCCAAAATGTATATAGACAGGATTTATGAATGATGCCACTCTTTGTTTCATTACCTTCATTGTAAGTTCTAGAAATTCAGCTGACTTAGTAATGAATCCACCTCTTTTATCACATGTAATTTTATACCAGTTTGTAGATGGGAAGAGAAATGGTCTCCCCTGGACAGAGGAAACATAAAGTGCTGGTCTATTGTACCTATATACAGTGTATTACACCAATGAAGTTTAACAAACACAGAACCATAGAACAGCCCGGCTTTGGAGGGGACACTTCTTTGCCCTCTATGAATGCTTCTTATGGAACCCCATGCAGCTGGGCTCTGAGCGTATTCAAGCTGGCTTTTCTAAAATCCTGGGTCTTTGTCCTGCTACTGGTCTTCAGTGTGCTCAGCAGGATCTTAAATTCCCCCATGTTGTGATCGCTGTACCCAAGGCTAACACTAGTGGTTATGTTGTCAAGTCTTCTCAGTTTGTGAGCAGTAAATCAAGCAATGTGTTGGTCCTTGTCAGCACATCGAGCATCTGTAGCAAGAACTGGTCCTCAACGCGTTCCAGGAACCTGATGGACGACTCGTGCACTGCCGTGTTATATTCCCAATAAGTGTCTGGGTAATTGAAGTCACCCATGAGGACCAGGTTCTGTTGGCCCAAGACTTCCTTTAGCAGCCAAAATAAGGTTTCATCAGCCTCATCATTCTGATCCTGAACAAAAATATTTTCATTTAAAACTTCAACCACACTTTACCTATGGACAGGTATTACTCAGATATAAGCAGTTTCAGTTCTGAATAAATATTAAAATTACCTATTTCCACTTTCATTATGTTCAGATATCTTGCAGAGAAACAGAAAATAGTGGCTTGTGCAACTTGTTTGTGGTTTTCTGTAGTTGCACAGAGATTCTTCATATCTCTAACTGCTATATGAAATAACTTACTGTAAACTTGGGATGTTTGATGCTTTGACTCTAGAGTTACTCATCATTTTATATATTTTTTTAAGGCCTTAATGAAAACTCTGGTGTAGAAATAACAAATTGTAGAAATGAAAAAAACCCTAGAGAGCTGCATAGAGACACTATCTGTAAGTTCAAATAATGAATGTGAACTGTTTATCTAGTTACTTAATAACACAGACTGTTTTAACTCTTGTTAGGTAATCTACCTTGATTATCATACAATCTTTTTTTGTACAACAACATTCCACAGATTAGGACAATGGGTTTCCTTTAAAGAAGAAAATCACAGATGAGTTAAAACAGCTGTCATTCAAATATCCTTTTTCACTCTAAAGGATCCCAAAGCTATTTACAAATACTGTGTTGCAGGAAATACTTCATCATCGATGCATATCCTTCTGGGAATAAGGGAGGGTAGCAGAGTCATAAAATAGGTTAAGACTTGAAGCAAAACAAGACAGCTGAGGTTAGAGGAGGAACTGGGGGAGAATGAAAGGAGTGCTGGCAAGATTACCAGGACTAACACAAATCCCCTTCCGAAAGGGGATTGTAGCATGCACTTATAGCATACAAGTGAAATGCTGAAGCATACTGCCCTCGCTTTCCTGAACTTTGGTCTCATTGCTCAGTGAAAGAGCAGCCCAAATTCTGGTTTAGAGACTGCAGGAAAACTTACTTAAACTGATTTGACTCCTACAGCCACTGTACTTGTATATCTCAGTGCACCATCATTTACAGTTATCAGTCAAGATTCAAATAGGGAATAAATTCACATGAAAGACACTTTAAGAATACTAAGAAATACAGTCAATATTATGCATACTTGTCATCAGAACCTATTGGCCTGCTATTGTCCATTAGATATTTCTATATTTTGGTGCTGTTGCATATTTGTCTGCAAGACTCCAACAACATATTTACAGTGTCATATTTAGATGTTGCACACACACACACAAATATATGTATCTCCTCCCCTGACCTTCGTTGGGGGTTGTGGGGTCCATGGTTGCAACACAAAGTACTACATTGCCTGGGGTCTCCTGAGCTTTAGGAAAATGGCAGCGTCTCAACCCTGTCCAAACTTCACCACGTTAGAAATTCTTGCCTGGGTAAAAGGGTGACCATTTTCTTCGTCCATCATTACATCACTGGCCACAGCACCCAAAATTCAGAAAGCACGTGTCCTGGTCATGTTTGCATTAACCAGGTTGGTTCATGCCCTCCAGCCTTGTTCTCTGAGTGGTTTAGCTCATGGTGAGCACCTTGAGCTGCCCACAACTAAACCTGCTTCTGAATCACTGAAAGAAAAGACTTTATATGCCTGAGGTCTCGCACACTATATTTTCTGTTTATTTCTGCCTTTTATAGTTGCCATCTGGCTCCACACTCCGCATGCGTGCAGAGCTGGGGCCACATGCAACTCTACAGCCCTCTCCTGTTCTTTCTTTACCTTTCAATGAGTTGAAGGACAGTGTTTAACGTTTATTTAAAGTCTGTGATTTGAAAAGATTATCCAGAACTACAACTCATTTTACCACCACTGTCCGCACCCTGTGTGGATCAGGGGCTCCCTGGGGACTGGGGGGGCTCCCCATGGTGGGTCAGGGCAGGGCCTGGCAGCCAGGGCCCGTCCCACCCCCCCAGGAGCCGGGGGCACCGGGGCAGCCCCAGCCCCGGGCATCGGGCACCTCCATGGGGACGGGGACGGGGACGGGCTGGGACATGGGGGGCCCGGCTCAGAGGGGCCCACGGCCGGGCCGGGCAGGGCTGGGGGGAGCCGGAGTGTTGCTGGGGCAGGGGCTGACGGCCCCTGACATGGGGTCCTGGGCCCTGGGCGGGGTGGGGGGAGCCCCGGGGGTCCTGGGCAGGGACAGTCAGGGCTGGTGGTGCTCTCAGGGACATGGCAACCACAACACAGCCTTTATTCAGAGACAAAAAACTCTAATCTACTAACAGCGCTGTCTTTGCAAACTGGTTTTTCGTCGGTAGTTTTGGGAACCGTGATCCGCCGGCTGGACGTGCCGGTGCCTAGGAGCGTACCTACCCACCCGGCTGCAGACAAGCCCTAACGCTCCTGCCCATCCCGTCCTCCGAGGCTGCTGCACTTGAGCCGGTTTCGACCCAAAGGCCGCGCAGTTCGGCAGAGGTTTGTAACCGGCCCAACTACTCCTGCTGAAGGAGCACGGCCCTGCCAGAGCCCAGCGCCGCGCTGAGGAAGCCGTCTGCCTCCCAGGTGGGTGTGCAGCAGCCTGGAGCACAAGCGGGACGAGCTGGAGTTCGTCAAGGCCCACCTAAGCACACCCGCCATAAGTTATGGCCTGAAGTTGGACAGCTCAGTATTTAGCATTGGTTTTTAGATACTTCTGAACTAATATGTTTAAGAGACAAGCGCATTTTACTGAGGCTCTTGTTTTAATTAGCATTACAAAAAGCAATTCTGTAAATGACAGAAGAATTGACAGCATAAGATTGTAATTCTTAACAAGTATTTTTTCCACATACCCCCAGGCCACTGAGTGAACACATCAGAAGTTGTAAGTATGTTGTAGCTCTGAAATCATAATGTTTGGCATTGATTTAGAAATGCCTCCTGCACATTAAAGGATAGAGGGGTTTGCTACTTGCAAGCACTACATTCCCCTGTATTGTAGTCATAAATGGATCAAGTCATGCTTTTGCTTTTAATAGATACATCTACTCTTTTGAAGCAATTCCCCCTGTACTTTCATGTACATGGCACGTTTGTTTGTATGGTGGAGTCAGTGGAGCTGGCATGCACAAACTGGATTTCTTTCAGGTGAAATTAAACTGAAAGATGAACTGCAGGACTGCACATAATGTACTCCGGCAGCTCCAGCACTCAGTCTCTGGGACGGGTCTGAAGTTAGTCTGAAGTAAAAAAAATCCCTCAAGTGTGTTGTGAAGTTGTAGCACCGACTGCCCCGCACTGCAGATCCAGCAAGCAGTGTGTGCATTGGTCCCTGCCCCTTGCTAACGTAGACAGAGCCTATACAACTTTATAGTTGGGGTTTTGACCAAATTTCACCCTTTAATGATGCAAAGATACTTTTCATACAGAAGCATGTAACATGATATATTTAAAATCCATACTTCCACATAGGATATTACAGGTCGTATGTAATTTTTCCTCCTGTAAAATGTCCTTAGACCATGCTATATTCTACTACCTTACCATCTCATATAACTGTTTTAAAGAACACAATTTATGTCCTCATTTCCCATTTTAGGTTCCTTTCTGCATTTATCTTTTATCTCTTTCAATATTCCTCATAGTATTTCTGGAATTACAAACAAGAAACTACCAAGCAACTAGTATATTACTTTCATCAGTAAGGAAGCATGTAAAATTTTGTAGATAACTTCCTGAAGAAGGTGGGATGAATGTTCTGTAAGCCCTTTGGCACCGCAGACTGGCTGAGCTGAGAGTTTAGGGTGACATAATACATTTTTCCATGTAAATGCAAGGAATAAAAAAACACAAAGGAATCTAAGTTTCATCCATGTTGTCACAAAGTCTGGTAAATGCATTAGCTAAGGGCAGTGATTAATTCAGCACTCATGTAAATGAAATGTGCTGTCAAAGTCATTTTTAGTCTTAGTCCAAGTATAACTTCATCATCAGCTGTTGGTGACATGCCACTTCCTAACTTTGGTTATTTCTCATCCATATGCTCACTAACATATTAACTACTCTGCAGTATCACAATAACGCATCGTTTAATACAAATGCATCAGTGTTTTCATAACACCACCAGAACATTTTCCAGTGGCAATGTACTTCTCTTCAGATATGATCTCATGACTAAATTATTCCTGACTTGCTGCCACATACACCCCTAGGTCATATATGTATTTTTCTTAATGGACGAACATAAATTCTACCGTATGGAGAGAAGTAAATATGCCTAATAGGGAGGAAAACACATCCCTTGATGGGATTGAGGCAGGAAAAAGAAATGTTGCTCAGTTACTGCCCTCTCTCCCCTGCGTCTCATTTATCTTTGCTCTTTTTTTCGTATAATTATACGTGACAGACAAATGAAGTACAGCATTTCTAAATAACGCATATTGCACCAGCATATAGGAGGAACAAAATAAGGGACACCATTTTCATGATACCTAAAAACAAGAGTTCAAAAAAGAGAACTAGTGTCATAGAACATGGAATGGGGGCCATTCCAGGTCTAGCTTTCTTGTAAATAGGGAAAAGACAGTACAGCCAAGTAAGGTTATCCTCATAAGGCACAGAGGCCTCATCATGTTATTTGTCTCCATTAGCTTGGCTGAGAGACGAGTGACCAGCTCCCTCCACCTTGTGCCCATTGCCAGTCTTCAAGAATCCTTGCAGAATGCACCTATTTGATTGTAAGGCTGCAAAGACATTTTGAAAACTTCAAATTCAGAGAGCAGCTGTTTCCAAACTGTAGGATAGCTCTCTGTGTGCTTGGTTCCAACAAGAATAGTGCTAATGCAGTGTAAGCACTTAAAATGGCAAGAACAACCTATCAACCTTGCAATTTAATACATTCCCCTTACTTTGCTACTAAGAACTCCTCTGGAGGTCAAAATTTTCCTTGGGAAATAAAAAAAAAACAACAACAAAACAACACAGGGATCTGAGAGCTACAGCTCAATAGTGTTAATAAATAGCAAAGCACCTGGCAAAACATTGGCTGGAATAGCAGAACCTGGTGTGTGGGGGGGGGATCATTATTAGTATTTTCTCACTGAGCCTTATTTCAAGGCAATGTTTAAATCAATCAAACCATTTATGTGATTTCCCAGCTAACTAGATCATTAGCTGGGGTTTGTGTGTAAATTTTGCTTCATAGCAAAATTGTTGTGATATCATTGTTGTGATAGAAATTGCTGCTTCTAAAAGGGGAAGAACCAGCATGTGCAAGGATTGCTGCTATAAACAGCGTGGCAGAGGAACTGAAGGCTTGTTTTGAAACTACATAAAGCTTGTTTTGCCACATAAACGCCAACTGGAGGTGCAAAAGCTCCTGACCTCTGACAACTGAACTATTTATTCAGTCAGGTGCCTAAAAAGAATCAGACATTAAAATCTGCAAGCATTTAAATTTGAGGATTGTTTGGGGTCTCTAATAATAACCCACCAGATACTTGCAGTCATGTGAAATGGCTCAGCCATGTCAGATGGACCGTAATGGCTCACTGGCATCAGTCTGCATTTCTGTTTGTGCACTCAGATTCGCCTAAAGAATATACTGCATGAAACTTGCAGAAAGAAACGCTGGTTAGAGGAGTCAGAGACTGGAGGAAAGCCAAGGAATTATTTTATCCACAGAAAGTTAGATTCCTAAGTAAAGTCGCAAAATCTGGGCAAATATGGATTAGTATAAGAACTGGATTAGCATAAGAAATATGGAGTCCCTTTGTACGGTCTTTACACCAGCACAATACATAAAGCTGTAACTGTGCTTGCATTTTATATCTGCAGATGGTTCAAAGGCAGAAAGGTTATGTCAATTTCTCTATTTACACGTACAAGCCTAGTACTTACATTGAAAATAAATGGAGGATTTAGACTTATAACCCCTGAAAAAAATTGCATTCCACAAAAAGATCGTATTAAGAAAGTCTTAGGCCCTCAGAATTTAGGTATTCAGCAGTGCTGACTGAATCTTGTAAAACCTAAGGCAGAAGTGCTTTCTATAAACTCAGTATATCCTGTTCTTGAGCGGCCCCTTAAAGCTATGGCCAACACATTTTAAAAAAAGATAACTAATGTAACAGGATTTATAGTTCACATAAAGTCACACATGCACAGTTATAGAGCCACTTGAAAGAAAAGATTCACTATGATTTTCCTACGCTAGATTATTAAAAGTCATATATTCATACAAAAGAGAGAGCAAGAAAGAAATGAGAAATTTGTTTGAAACCAAAACTGCAGATATTTGTACTAATCTGCAGAATCAATCATGGGGAAGGGGTAGATTTTATGAATGGAGAACAAAATATACGCTGTTTTAATAGTGAACATTTTGTATTGGCATGAGAAATATGGTATAATTGTTTTCTCATATGCGCAGGAACAAGCCACAATTGACTGAAAAAAAGTACAGTAAGTTGGAAGAACAAAATGAAAACTATTTCAGAAGAGCAGCAGTAGCTTTCAGTTGCTCCCTGACTAGACAACACCTTACTTGTTATTTAGGCATTACTATAAGCCTGCCAAGGACAAATGGTCCAAGAAGGTCATTCCTTTAAGGCCAGTTTGGCTTTTCTCCTGTAATGAACCAGTGGGTTTTATTTTGTAATGAAAAGGAATCCTGCAAAACTGCTTAAAAGCACTGGTTCCTGGTGTGTGCTTCAGTCTGGACTGTCTTGTCTACACTGAACTGCTAGAACATGTTGGGTAACAGACTTTTCAGAGTCATAGAGTTGTATGTCAATAGGGACCATTACATCATCTAATCTGACCTGCAAGGTATCAAAAGACCTTACATTTCATCCACTTATTTCTGCATTAAGCTCAATAATTTATTTGGCTAAAACTTTTCTTCTGGAAAGGCATCCAAGCTTGAGCTGAACATGTTAAGAGAGACGTCTATGCCTTCTTCAATAGTTTGTTCCAATCTGAGATCAAAAATGGTGGCTTATTTCCTGTTTGCAGGAGTCAGATTCTGCTGCCAGCCACTGGTATTCATTAAGTCTTTCACCATTAATATATTAGTGACTCTAGTGTTCATTAGCCACCCCCCTACCCCACGCCGAGAAACCTGCAGATTTGTGAGGAATCACCTCTTGGTACATTCTTTAATCAAGTCTTTTTAAGCCTCCCACTGTAAGTTGTGTTCTGTGATCCTAAAGTTATTTTTCTGTACATCTCCCATTGTTTCAAAAGTACTTTTGAGAAACTAGATATCAGAAGAACAGCTTTCTAGCACTCTGCTACTCCTTCTTTGTGCGTATAAACTCATCACATAAACCTTCCGCTATACTATCACTCTGGCAATTCATGCCAAGTTAAAAGGACACTATCACTAGCCCCTTTTCACAGCCACTCTTTCCTGGATATGTGCCCTACTTGATAGCTTGCCTTTCGCAGTCCAGCATGTGAATGCCCTGCCTTTGTCGAAAGGACCCATCTTATCAAGCAATCCAAAGTCCAGTGAAGGACTGCCTTGTCTTGATGATTACTTAGTCGTCTTCAGACCTTGGAGCAAATATGTTCAGCAGTAATTTTTTTGCTCCAAGTCACACAGACAACGTCGATTGCACTAGATCTAAGGCAGATCTTTATAAACACAAGTCTTAGAATAACATTTCCTCACCAATGACTGCCTTATTCATAATATGCCAGTTAGTCTATTCTTAACCCATTTAATATATGCTTTGCTGGTATTGTGAAGTATTTCCTTTTTAAATGAGAATTCATTCTACGTTATATAAAGGTTTTCAAAGCCATAGACAGATTGCAATCCTGCAATTACCATCACCTCCCAAACTAGTAATTGCAAAGGAAAACGTCAGGTTTGTTTAACAGGTAATGTTAGCATAGCTAGCCTAGCCTTGCCTAGGTCAACCTTCCTGTGCATTTTAAACATCACCACCACATCACCATTCTCCTACTTTTTTGAAACTTCCCTGGTATTATCAGTATTTACTTTAAAACCATGGCGTTAGGCCGAAGATTTCTTTTGCCACCTATTCAAGTATGTAGTCAATGCAGCATTCGGTTCAAGACAGACAGAAGGTATGATGTCTCTGCATAATTATCTCAACCAGTTTGGTTAATAACTAAGCTGCCCACTTGTAAAAAGGTCATAGATGAACTGTGCTTGAGAGCTGTTAGTCCTCTAGCATCTCTCACCGTTTGTGCGTGTACTCAGAAAAGGGCACTTCCCCCACTACCACCACCCACAACTCACATGGATCGGTTCACCAGCTGCAGCACAGAGAATTAGAGGATGTGTCTTCCAGAGGCCTAAGCCCACAAGAAGGACAAAGCCAAGAACATACCACTAATGAGGAAACAGTAATTGAAGCAAAGACTAATAGGCGCTCTCTGAGCTGGATGACAATCACTCGAACGGTGCCTGCAGTGAACACACACCCTCAAGAAGCACAGCCGAGAGCAAACCCTCAGGTTTCCCTACGTCCATCTCCTTATTCACAACCTCAGACTGCAAGGAAGCCAAAAAGACTCTTACCTCCCTTCCCAAATAGCCTCTGTGTCACACTCTTTTGCTTAATTTTCAGCAGCACTAACGCACCTGGCACAGAGCGACTGCTTTCCTCTGGCTCTGCTTCAAAAACGGGGCTGGGGTCAGCGCAGCTGACTGGACCCGGTAGGTGGGAATAAACCTTTCCCCACAGCTGCGGTAGGTTAAAGTCACCCTTTCTTCTCCAGAGTGCCTAGAGCTGGGGCTATAAGTACTAGGGTATAGGTGGTACTCCAGCTATAGAGGGTGCTAGGTCTATAGGTGGTGCTCTGGCTATAGGTAGTGCTCCACACACAGAGGTTTGGGGTGTCAGACTTCCCCCTCCCGCTCTTATCAGACAGTCTGTGCCAAGAAGGGGGGAATAAACAGGGTTCAGGCCGTTCATTCACACTGGGCCTGCGTCTGTTCCCACTTTGTTTTTCTTTGCCTCAGCCGGAGCTGAAGCAAAGTCGTTGATGTGTATGGCAGCAGGCAATGAAAGGTGACTGTTTCAAGGAGGAATTCTTTACAGCAGATGTTTTTTAAATAAAGTGGGGGTTTTTCATCTAATGCTTTTAGCAAACTCTAAGGAAGTCAAAATCTGTTCTGAATATATAAAAATTCAGCTTTGTGAAAAGATGTATTTATCTTCCAATTCTTTTTTACTTTACGTATAATTTGGGGGGGGGGGGGGGGAGTGTCTATCTTTTAATTATAGGTGTGCTTCTAAAACAGTATTCACTGGCTTCTAGTGTTTCTTACCTAAGGAGTTAGATAGCAATTAATGACTTGTTGGAAGAGGAAAATGTTATTTTCTGAGCAGGGTTTTACTCCACAGAAGAAAAATAAATTAATGAGAGAAAACAGAAAAGAAAAAAAATCTCTCCAGTTATTGTATCTTACTGAGAGTTAATAAATTTCTCTTGACAGCCTAATCATTGGTATCTATTCTTCATTTTTAGAGTAGCTTCTCATATCTGAGATAGGTTCAGCTCCTCTGAAGTCCCTAAATCCCCTGCAGAGCACTACCAGACATCCTACTACAAATTCTGTCAACGAGGAGCACAGTGCTGCAAAACCCCAGCGACAATGACAAGTGTCCTAGCACCAGGCAGCTGCAAGTGATGTCACTGAGAAATGTAAAACAAAGCCCATGGGACATCTAAAGTCTTTCTTTTGTGAATGGCATGGCATTTCAAACTGCTTTAGGAAAGTGATTTAATTTAGCTAGAAAGTCAGGTGGGGATTTTAATTCTGCACAATATATAATAAATCGAATTATAATATACCCAGTACATCAGAACTAGTACCCTTCAGATTGATGAATGAACAGAAACATATATAGACTGAAATTAGAAAACATTCATATAGAACAAACCCTGAGTTCAGGGACGCCACCTAAAGCCCTGTACACCATTTACATCTCTGAAGAGTTAAGGAATCCATTAGAAAGTATCTGAGCTGTCCGCAACAAAATTTTTTGACCTGCAGTTGTTTTCAGTGGAGGACAAATTTTATTGGGTTATGTTAGAAAGAACTTCTGAGCGGCAAAGGATGTACATAACTATCCTCCATTTCGTACATTTTGTTTCTGCTGTATACGTTCAAAAGAAGTTGTCTTAGAATTTAATTGTCCAGTTTGTAACTTACAGATGCTTTAGTTACAGTGCATAAACCTTCAGATAAGTTTAACCAAGAAGCTGAGTTTAACCTTGAGATGCTGCAGTGATATACTACTCCACATACCATATTTTCATTATATCACCAGATGGTTAGAAACCAGCCTAATTGTATTTTAAACACCTACCTATTCCCAGATGCTACATTCTTGCATACAGATAAATACTCTCAGAGGACTTTAAAACACGTCACAAAAATGGCTATCATGATTACAGTTTTGGATTGCAAAGCAGAGATACAGAGGACAAGTACTCATCAAAAATCCCACCAGGCTTATGAAAGCAGGCTTATTAAAGTACTTGTGTACTTTAATAAGCAGTTTAGGCTACCTAATGCATAACTCAGCTTCAGCTTTCCAGCCTTAGAGAATACCTGGGCTCAGTGTTGCAAACTTAACACTCAGGTTGAAGTGAACCTTGATATTCAAATACATTGGCAGAAGTTTGTTTGCAAGTAATCTAGGGAATTACCTGGTTTTGATTCACCTCTTTCCTGGGAGCTGTATTCTGTTAACTTGACTCCATCTGAACAGTCGTGTTGAAAATAACGATGGAGGAGCCTCTGAATCCTAAAAGGAGGTTTTTTTCCTTGTAGATCAGGGCATTTTTACTTGCTGTACTTCTCTACCCTCTAGTGGTGAAAACAAACTCTCAGAAAACAACTTCAGTAAGTTTTAAAATCACCAAGATTTTAGCCAGAAGATATTTAAGCGTTTGGAAGTTCTTAATGAAAGATAAAATGATTTTTTTTTTTTATGTTGAAATAGGATACCAAAGCACTTAAGACACCAAAATGTAATAGGATTCCACAAGTACCGAGGTGTCCACATTAACAAACCCAGCCTCGAATGAGGGCTGCAGCAAGTGAGTGGGAGCATTAGTAATAGAAAATGGGGCATGACTCAAATAACTGCTTGTTACTTATTTTGTAGAGTATTTTAACTAAGAACCTCGGGTTGAAAGTGTAATGTGTATGCACTGTTGTTAGCAGAGGCAGAAAAAGTTCAGGTTTACACCAGGCATGTGGCTTCTAACCAGATGATTTGAGCATATGTTATAGTTCAGCCCAATGAATGGAAAAATGAAAACTTGATTTTTATATTAAAAAGCTTGTTTTCCTGAAGATTATGTACATGGCTTTTGTCCATTCATCAGATGGAAAAGTATTAGTTGTGATGTACTGGATACATTCCAGTTGGATTTATTACATATTTTGCATAATTTAAATCCCTACCTGACTTGCTGGCTAAATCAAGCCAACACGCTGGGATAACCAAAATAACTGCCATGCACCTGCTGTATACCCAAAATGTGTTAAAATACTTAAAACGTATAGGAGCACACAAATTTTATCTTAACTACTCCTTTATTTCACCTTCTTCAGTTGTTGCCCTGTTAGATAATTTCTGCCTTAGAGTTTATAGTATGTTGCAGTAAATACAATAAAGATTAGCTGATTGTTACTATCAGAGCCTAAATAATGAATAATAAAACCTCCTTATTGGTCTGAGCATATGGAAGCTGTCAATACACTTTGGATCACGGTTGTTACATTAATGAATGCCTGAAACTTGCAAGTAAAAGTAATACCAAATACTGTTCATATAATCTTCTCTTCAGTACAGGAAATTGTTTGGCTATGGTAATCAGCATTTCTTCAGATACATTTTCCATACCTATTAACAAACGAGTTAGCTCTGTAGCATAACAAATATTCTCCTAATTACTGCATCTGGACCTGTTTTCATTGCTAATAGTCTGCTTTTAATTTTCTTCCAAGCATAGGTAGGTAGATAGATACACATACTATGCATACACATACGTACCATAATGAAATATATATGAAAAATAATTCACTCTCATAAGTGCACAAGAAATGTAAATCAATTTAGAGTTGCTAAGATGTAATTTCCCTAATGCAGAGTCTGTAAAGGACAGATGTGAATAGTTGTGTCATTCAGAATCCCACCTCTGCTTTTAACAATGAGGGCAGCCTTCTGGACGGTCTCCAGAAATGACATGGGCAACTGCAGATGTCAGAGCTGAGTGTGCTGAAGTCAGAGTGACATTTCCAGTATTTTTATGTCTGTCTAAAAGAAGTTAAGCTTCAAACCCCAGCACAATTCTCTTCCTTCTTAGCCAAACTAGAAGAGAATGGGTGAAGACAGAGAGAAAAGGGAGATGTAATGCAGCCCCAGTCCTGGTAGAGACAGAAGCCAACGTCCAGGGACATAGCAGGGTCAGGTCTCAGACATTTTAGCGAACGCTGGGAGAGCAGCTGAGTGGGCAGCCCAGGCTCTCTGAAACACCAAAAGGCGTCCCCACACAGGGGAGGGTGTAGGAAGAGAGAGCCGGAGAAAAAGCAAGACTCTGCTCAGGGAGCACATGAATCTCCAGGTCTTCTGCAGTGCAGTGAGCATTTAGGGTTAGTAAAGACTGAAGCAAGGGGGCTCACGTCAGGGTGTGCTGTGGGGCTGCGGTGGGACAGGAGGGGAAAGGGTTTGCAGGGAAAAGAAATCTGGGAATGAATGAAGAGCCTGGAGCCTCTCTGAGTCCTTGGTAAACCTGCATGTGGAGGTAGCCCATATTGCTGATGATCAAAAGCTAGGAGAGCCCCTAGAGACAAAAGTTGACTTTGGCAGCATAGCAGAAATAAAGTACCTGGTATTGCTGAGTACTTATGGTTGGAGACCAGTTAAGTTACAAAACTACAGGGGAAACTCTTGGTTTGTTTAATATTTTGAAACTGGCCAGGGCCTGTAACACAATATGGGAAGGAAGGAAGTCTGCAGTTTGTAGGAAATCTGATCCGCTTCATTGGTAAACCCAAGCTGGTAAATTCCAGGATAAAACTAAAAATAAAGAGACTTTTAAGAGTGCTATAGTTAGTAAATATGTGGCATGTAAAATACAAGGAAATTTTACTTGTTTTCTGTAGAAGTATTTGCCAAGTATCACAGACTTGTTCATTTTAAAAATGAAAGAAGGGAATTCTAGTTCTGCTTCTGAAAATCTGCTTAATACAATGCCAGCTGTAAACTCACTACCTAAACTTCTGTAACAAGAAGATGAAAGAGAATTCACAATTTCAAAGACATTTCTTAATGACTCAATAGATATATATAGAAGGAGCAAAAGATAAAACTTTCTAATTACATTTGTGGGTATATTCTGTGGTGGTGACCTTCCCCAAGCAACACTAGCAGTAGAATTTAATTCACTGGCCCATAAAAAGGGAGGTTTACGGTGCTTAATTACAAACCACAAAAAGCCAAGAGGGAGGGAATGGGTAGGAAAATCAGACATATTAAAATAAAATGTACACATGGGGGAAAAGGAATTAAATCTATAACTTCATAAACTGATAGGTAATTGGTGTAGTGAGAGTGAAATATAGTACTCAGCATTTTTATAAGGCTACAGATGTTATAGTATTTGGATTCCAGATCACAGCATGTAAGGTACAAGCAAAAATTCCAAGGGTATTCTGATATGTTTGTTTACTTACCTCCCCGCAAACCTACAGATGTTGAAGTGAGATGTTAGAAGAAGATACAGCACATTCATGACTGAAAAGCATGAGACCACATCCATTTTCAGAGCGCTTAAATGGCACAGTGGAATATGGTAACAGCCAATCAGTTCTGCTGAAGATGCATTTTGTACCAAAAAAATCACTTCTAGCATTTTAGTTTGTTTTAGCCATTTCTTTCCCACAATACACTGGCAAAAATGCATTTCACACCCTTGACCAACATAGCTATGCTAGCAGAAGTCTGTAGTACAACCTTGGCTTTAGAATGCCATTGATATAAAAACATTTCAGGCCTCCTAATCCATGTTTTTGTTCTATGTAGACCATCACAGCAAAGCTGTTTCTTTGTGGCTTCATTAGTAATGTTCCCACCATTGATTTCTGGAGCAAAGCTGCATTCTCTGAAAGCGCAAACAATCCCTGTGATGAACCTGCACTTCTCCTTTCTGCAGTGCTGGAGCCATTCAGGTGCTCAACTGTTGTAATTGCAATGGACAATTTATGTGACTTGTGATTTTAAATAAGCAAGAGGATCTACTCTGAAGTCGATCCTCAGTTCTGAAAGACAAGTGCTCTTCTGGAAGCTTGTAATACAAAAATATTATTTAAAAGGAAATTAAAATATGTCATGGCTTTTGAAACACTAAACTCAGAAACTACAGCTTGTGGCAGTTGCCAGAAAAATACTGAAGACAGTTTTAAGCTGACTTGTGAACTGTAGTAACAAGGAGCAACGTGTCTATAAATGTAGAATAGTAACCGTTACCAAAATGTACTCCAGAGTTTCTTTTTGACTTTGCCATTGGGTCTGTTTGCAGACAAACATGAGTGTTGTTCTGTCCCCTGCAAGCCATATGCAATCTGTATGCAACACTTGCTCTATGGTATGGCTCCCAGCTTGTTAAGGAGTCTCAAGACCGTTTACCTTTTAAGATTCCATACCTCTGTGGATGCTGAATTATAGATTTCCTCTATCACGGTTTAAATGATCACTTTCCAGTAGACAGAAAAATTGACCTGAATATGACATACTCAAAGTTGTTAGGCTGTTTATTTTACTAGAATTTTATACCATGTCCAATTATTAATACCCATTATTATTAATTGCTAATTAATAAGCAATAGAAACTAAAGCCTCCTAAACTTCATATTGAAAATCTTTGATAAAGTATATTAGCACAAAGGCATTCCTGTTTTCATACTACTCAAGTTTATAAAAACATTGAAAATCTGTGACACCCTGTGCGTGCCTTATCTAGGGTTTATTTAGTGACACTGGTGGCCTGTGGTTTTTCACTATGTTATCTTATAAATTATCATGCTAGTAAAAATATTTTGCAAAATTTTCTTAGTAATTTTTCTAGATAGTCTCTGCCTATGTGAATGTATTTAGTCTCAGCATCAGAAGATAGTCTGAAATTAAATACTGCAGATTTTTAACCATCCCCTGTAGTTGGAATAGCACCCCACTGAGACTATAGCTCTTGGTATCTGCAAGAACAGCTGCAGTGCTGGAAAATTCATAAAGCAGCAGAACATGGGATCAGGTAATACCTTCAGATCCTCATGTACTATTGTGCTTTATCCCAGCCTCTTACAGATTTAAGCAGCTATCAAAATAAAAATCTGTTTTGTGTATTTTATAGCTTGTCAGAAAAAATCCATAGGGTTCAGGGGGTTTGTTTTGGGGGGGCGGGCAGATCTCTCCACTCTGTATTGATCTTATTACTCATGAAACACTCTTGGTTTGGTTTTTAATATTTTCAGTGTAAATTTTCCTCTAGCAGCCTTAACTGCCTAGAAACTGTTCTAAATCTATTTTGCTGTTCTTTCCCATGAGAAAAAAACCAGAAATATTTGAAATAAGCTCTGTAAATTCTGGTATGTACATATGTATTCACACACATTAAGCTATCACTACCTTCACTGCAGTAGAAGGAAGAGATAAAGGACCTCCTGCCTGTTATTAAGCATTTAACTTACATGTGACTGTTCCTAAAAAGCAGTATCCATGCAGACTGCCATGGATGTGTACATGCCCTGCCTTGTCCAGAGAGGTCAATGGCGGGAGTGATGAGGAGGTGGGTGCCCCTCTAGAGTGGCATACAGAGAAGCGGCCACCTCTGTGGGACAACACAAGGGCTGTGCACTCCTGAGTGGGAAGAAGCCAACAAAAAAAAGCAGCTGTAAACCTGCGACAAAAAAAGTGCATGATCAAGGGCAGCAGAAGAGTCTTGGGAGTCTGAATTAAGCACCACCTTGTGCAGGCAAGCACAAGCAGAAGACTATTTCTTTCCCACTGAACATCATCTACAGCAGCTTCTCCTGGGCTGGACAGAGTGGTCATGGCCCTTTTTGCTTTTAACTACCTTGCCACAAGCTATAAGCTACTCTGAAGAGAGCTAACATTCATCTCTCTTGTAAAAGGTGGGATTCCTGAAAGGGAAAACCAAAGCCATGGCTCCTGTTGTAAGTGTTTATATACCTTATGCATGGCTTTTAATTAAAAAAAAAATCCACCAAAAATCATGGGAGCAAGATCCAGAAAAAAGCTTTCCATTTTTTAGCTAAGTTCCCATCCCACTCTGCTGAAGAGTTAGATCATGCCTACGTCCAGGTTCCTGGCCCCTACCATTTATACTGGCCAAAGTAGGCTGTTGTGCTTAGACAGCACAGCAAACTGTTTTTCAAAAAATGGAAACACACACTGATTTTTAGATTTCCTTGAGAGGTTAGATGGTGTGTAAGTAATCTGAATCATTCCCTGAGACTTGTGAGCAGCAGCCTTCTAAGTCGAGCCTTAGGCAGGAGTTGGGGCATCTGAATTACTGCTTTACCCCAGACCAGGAGTGCGCTTTTGAAGCAGCTCACCCACTCGCCCCTACTTACTGCCCTTTGGCTAACGTTGCAGAGCAGTTCTGGAGTGCACAAACCAGGTTCCTTCCCGGTGTTGCAAACCTGGATTACATGCTCTGAGACAACAGGTGAGACTCTGCAACTGCCTCTGGGCATTCAGGCCTTGAAGACCTAATGTAAATCAGAGTTCAAAGAAATAACACCATTTTGCATCCTTGTGCAATGACTTTTAGAAAGGTAGAGTGTGAATCAAATGTTCTCTGAAACATAACAAGAATTCAAATATAATTTAGTCGCTAGAGGGAGCCTCTTAATCATCATAACCTAGTATCAAACCACCACTAACTTGGGCCTTCAACTCTTAGGTGTTGAAGTACTTTAATAGGGTCAGTGAGTGCTACTTCCTCCGGTACTCGGTTTAAAGAAAATGAGGGTAAGAGACAAGAGTATGCAAGGCTTCTGCAAAATTCCACATTCATTCCACATTCTGAACAAATACAAACTTCCTAAAGATTTCCCCACAGAAAAACAGGTAGAGCCAGTAGTGCAGTGGCTGGGAACAGAATTAGCTTTGCCTCGACCTTTTAAAAATGCCATCTTTAAGTGGCACCAGTGAGAGGGCATTCACTTTTCCCTCCTCCAAAGATCAAACACCAAAGTAAGCACCAGTTGTCACTGTGAGAAGAAAGTCTTTAGACTACAAGCACTACTCTACCTCTTTTATCTTCATTACACCATAGCTGTGCCCAGCCGGTAAGTCCCAGCAGCCAGATTTCAATGACTGCTACTTACAGCAGTGATCTGGTCTAGCTCGCTCTCTGTTAGAAGGCGGCTACGCACAAAATCACAAAGACGTGTTCCTGCAGTGTAACTGCAGACATGCCTTCAATTTTCTGCTGTACTTTAAATTTAGTAAATAACATAGTTTGTGGTTCTCCATTACAAATACTATAGAATTTGCAAGAAGTCCTGGAAAAACACCAGGAGGATAGGAGAGCTGTGGAGGAGACCCCAGCTGCAAGAGGGACTCTCCCAGTCAGCAGGGCCCGGTTGGGACTGATTGCAACCTGGACAGAAAAACCCAGCACCTCAGAAGGTGCTTTCTTTTTAGAAAATATACAGCAGCAGAGGGCATCAGACAACAAGAAATCCTATATACATTAATGAATCCTGAAGCGCTAAAGGCACAGTGAAGGGGAATGGGAACTGGAAAGGTACAGATTGAGAGGCCATAACATGGGTGGGGATAAGGAAGCGGGCACTGGGAGAAGGAAAACTAGACATGTCACTTCTCGTGTGTCTGTTGGCTGTAACCACTCCAGCATGGAAATGTTGGGGTGGGAGAGAGCAGGGGAGGGATCATGTATGGTGCTGTAACTTGCCTCAGAAGTGCTCCACTAGCAAACCATCCTGAGCACTGCAGTTCGTGATGAACCACCAACCCCTAACAATGTCTCCCTTCTACTTTAAGATATGAAAACAGGAAATTCTTTGTCAGTAAATCAAGATTGCTGTTTGAGAGTTTCTCATGGTCTCCAAAAACACTCAGTACAACAGGACTTAAACAAGAAAAATCAAGAAGACAAGCATTAGCCAGCACGTAACCTTAATTCGTCCCTTTGAGTGATGACTAGAAAACAGGCAGCACCCAGAAGTGAAGCCAAATGACTCATTTTCTGAAAAAGCAAGTGCAGGTCTGTTGCCAGCATTTCCTCCCCACACCCTAAAACTGTTTCTGACAGCGTGTGCAGAGATGACCTTGTCATGGCTGCAGGCACTCAGGAGGACTGCCATGAAGTGAAGATATTAGCTCAGTTTCTATTTCTACAGACGAAAAATTGCTGCTTCATAAGTACAGCGATTTTCTGTTTTCCTTGGTGGAAACGAGGAGAGGGAACTGTTATTTATAGCGCCTTTCATGGGAGTGTCTCAGACTTGAAGGAGGTCCTTCCCTTCCCTTGAGAAACCGGTGGTTGGGCAGAAAGTACTTCAGCTACATCTGTGGTGTTCCCCAGCCCAGCCCTCACGCGTTGTGTGAATGTCACCGCTGTGCACACAGCAGCGAGCCGTGCAGCTTGAGGGACTCCAGGAGAAGTCAGACCATCCAGCCGCTTGCAAGCCCTGGTATAACACAGCTTTCCTGGGGCGAAGTGCGCATGAGCAGCGAGGGCAGATTTAAGGACGGCCTTCAGAAACAGATGTCAGACGCTGTGCTGTAGCAGCAGTCATTGTGCTGAAAAATCTGGAATGCTTTTAAGTCAACTGAAAATAAGCTCACGTTCCAGTCTATCAGCTGCCTGCTTTGAGCATAACTTGACCAGGTACCGTATTCCTCCCTTACTATGTTGGGAAACGCACAGGAAAATTTTAATGGGCATTTGGAAAATTTTTTTTTTGCTTCTGTAGATAAAAATATCTTGAGAAAGTTTCTAAAAGGCATTTCCCTTTACAACAGTATTCTCATACAAGCCTGTGTATAAAGTGAGAGCTGCCGGCAACTTGTTATCACGAGTCTGGCTTTTATTTTATCTATATCAAGTGTACAAAATAGGAATTTTTAAAAGACATTTTCACAGACTGAACAGTACCAAATTGAATGGAATTACCTGTAAGACCTTTCACTAAGTGTTGCCACACTGATGCCACAAATGGGTACTGTTCTTGTGAAAAGTGTATCTGAGTGCATCTAAAAATATGAATATTTTCTCTTACACAAACTGGCTTGAATTGGGATTTCAGTATCTTGTAAGTGTTTTGATAGAAAAGTAAAGACAGATCAAAACAGTCCTATCAGTAAAGGAAAGCAGTAAAATGTGAAAGATATGCAACATATACCTGCCTGGATTATTAAAATGGATGAAGAAAGGGGAGGAACAGGGCAAGCTGCTTTCACAGACCCTCTTGCTCCCACCAGAGCTGCTAAAGTTTCTCTGACTGGACTCCCATCACCTTTCACTAAGGAAATGGCTTGGCAGGGATAATATCAGTCAGCGCGGTAACTGTTTTTTGTATATTCCCTGCTATTTTACAGGCAGCTTCTGAGGAAGCTCAGCCTTGAGCTCCAGGCTGTGCTTTGAATCTGTGTATCTCTACTGTGAAGAACAGGCAGTTAGTGACAACCAATTGCACAATTAAATCTGAATAGTTCCAACTCCCTTTTATTTCAGCTGATTTGGAGGCACATAGTATGTGTACGTAGAAGACGGCTGAGGTGTCCTCTGGTATCTTTCCTATACCTACTTAGGATGCAGCAAAGGCACAAATCCAAATGCAGAAAACTGAGTGTCTGTAGATAGCGATGCTGCATCAGCATTGGTGCTTGTAAAGAAGTGTTTAGTGCTGTTTGGATGCCAATTTTCTAAGCATAGAAATTTTAATTTTCACATTGAGGCTTGTAGTGTTGATGAATAAAATGTAAGAACTATGGATATTAACTAAGCTGCTAAATATTATCATTTCTGGAAAACAAAATGTGAAAGCAACATAATTTATAAAATTGGGATAGTTCAACCAGACATGGGATAAATTTGAAAGGAGTCTATTTTAAAGCTTTTGAACCAAGGTCATTTGGCCCTTACTTCAAAGCCTTTAAACAGTTTCTCTGTTTGCCTCTCTCACAGGCAGTGGAAGAGAAAGTCCCAGGGGAACCTTTGCAGAAAGCTGTGCAGAGGGGGGAGAAAAGAGCATCACACCCCAAAATCTGACACATACAAAGAAGGAAGAGGCTCAGCTCAGAGTCAAACAACAAGAGGTCATAAATTCAGTGTCTTCAAAGAAAATGTCATTGTTGGAAGAGGATGACTAGCATTTCTACAACTAAAGATATCTCTTACAAGCCTGAAAGGAAACTTGGCACATTATGTGAGGAAGCAGCAGGCTGCTACTGCCTCTGTGATTACAGAAAAATAAATTATATTGAGGACCAGATTTTAAAAAGCTCTTCTCTTCCTTTCTGAACAGTAAGTATTTTTCATACAGCTGAGTCGTGTAACAAAAGAGAATTATTTTGCTATTTTAATATAAACTTCTCTACACAAGAATTCCTCTAAGTAGTGAAGAAGTGCTAGCCATAAAAATAACATTAATGCCTGTACTCTTCTTCATTTAGGGTCTGATCTGAGGTGCACTGAAGTAAATAAAACAGATAATTTTGATAGGCTTTGATTAAGTTTTTTATCTATTTTTATCGCAGTGACTAGTAGGAAGATGCAAACATGACAAGGCTCTCTCTCTCTTGGTTTTGCAGGATCTGAACATTCCAAATGCAGAAATGATTTGGCAACTAACATCTTATTGGTGAGAAAAAAGTTCATGAATTATTGTTATTTCGTACTTAGATCTAAGTGAAAGAAGTTTAATAATGACATAATACTGTATTATAAAAGAGCAGCATTGTTGATCTATAAAGTATACTCACAATGTAATTTGTTTGTTTTTCTTGTTCTTAACACAAAGGACCCAGTCTGGGTGAGAAGGATGTCAGAGGAAGCTGATCCCATTCTCAGTTTCCCAGACCAACTTCTAAAAAATATCCCAAGCCACTAAAGCAAAATCACTTGTATGTCATCTGCCACATGTAAATTCCCAAGTGAGACTGCTCATAGGAAGTTTGGAAACAATGAGAAAAGGAGATTTTAAAGTTATGGTCCTGGCATTTTTCTTTTCCTAACATCTGTTTGGGTCAATGATCAAAATTTAACACATCCTCTATGTCTGGGCAGAGAGTGGTCTGGTCTGCAGCCAAGCTCACGCCGGAGCATCTTCAGCCGCGTGCAGTGGGAGTGATGAATAGCCAGGTCATTGGCTTCTTTCCTTCTTCTGTGTTTCAGGACATCCCTGGTCACACCCCTGATTTTCAGTCTGCTTCTGCAGCCACCACTTACACAGCTTTCCATCACCACACAGCCAAACATTGTCCTATTGATGGCTGATGATCTCGGCATAGGGGATGTAGGTTGCTATGGGAATGATACTATCAGGTAAGGAAACTGAGCATAACAGTGAACAGAGCTGGTGTGTTATTTAATGTAAGACTGCAATCCTCTGCCCATCATCAGCTGTTTGAACTGTCTTCAAGTTCATTTCATGGAGAAATGGGAGGATTTGGGAGGCAGGGTCTATCTGCTTGAGGGTAGGGAGGCTCTACAAAGAGATCTGGACAGGCTGGATCGATGGGCTGAGGCCAATTGTATGAAGTTTAACACGGGCAAGTGCCGGGTCCTGCACTTCGGTCACGGCAACCCCACGCAGCGCTACAGGCTTGGGGAAGAGTGGCTGGAAAGCTGCCCGGCAGAGAAAGACCTGGGGGTGCTGGTCCACAGCGGCTGAATATGAGCCAGCAGTGTGCCCAGGTGGCCAAGAAGGCCAACGGCATCCTGACCTGTATCAGGAACAGTGTGGCCAGCAGGAGCAGGGAGGTGATCGTCCCCCTGTACTGGGCACTGGTGAGGTGACACCTCGAGTCCTGTGTTCAGTTTTGGGCCCCTCACTGCAGGAAAGACATGGAGGGGCTGGAGCATGTCCAGAGAAGGGCAACCGAGCTGGTGAGGGGCCTGGAGCACAAGTCTGATGAGGAGCAGCTGAGGGAGCTGGGGTTGTTCAGTCTAGAAAAGAGGAGGCTGAGGGGAGACCTTATCACTCTCTACAACTACCTGAAAGGGGGTTGTAGTGAGGTGGGTGCTGGTCTCTTCTGTCAGGTGTCTGGAGATAGGACAAGAGGAAATGGCCTCAAGTTGAGGCAAGGGAGATTTAGGTTAGATATTAGGAAAAATTTTTTTACTGAGAGGGTTGTCAAACATTGGAATGGGCTGCCCAGGGAAGTGGTTGATTCACCATCCCTGGAGGTATTCAAAAAGCGAGTGGACAGGGTACTCCAGGACATGGTTTAGGGGGCATGGTTAATGGTTGGACTTGATGATCTTGAAGGTCTTTTCCAACCGAAATGATTCTATGATTCTATGATTTCCCATGGGTGCCAATAATGGTAAATGTAAAGCACTACCAGGATTATCTCACAGCCTAGAGGCCATTCCCAGGGCCAGCTCTGCTAGCCGGAGCTGCCTTACTGTGGGAGTATTGCAACTGTTCTTGTGTATTCCTTAATTGCCCGACAATGAGAAACAGGTAAGCTCTTGCACATACCCGAAGATAGAAATGTTGTCCCATCTTTCAATGTACCAGGCCTCATTACCTCATTACCTCATTTAACTCTATTTTGCCATTCTTTCCCTGTCTCACATCAAAATACAGTATAAACCAGTGCAACGAGCTATGTTACTAGGAAATGCTTCTCTTTTCAGACCCAAGGACATAGAATTTGTCTTCTTTTTGAAAATCATGCCACAATATTCTTACCAAGCTGGCTGCCTACCAGCTTGTCACTTCTCTGAACAAAACCACATTTGGTACGATCACTCCTCTCATCCAGCAAAGTTCTCAGAATCTCACCCTGATTGGCACCAGCTGGCAAGTTTCTGACAGGTAGCTGATGACCATAGGTAGCTGATGGGGCTCTGCATGGCTGAGCCTCCACTTCAGCATAGCATCATCCCCGAGGCATGAGTTTTCTCTTCAAGAGCAGTGGGGTACATTTCTGCAAGGCCCTTCGTAGGACTTGGGAAACAAGAAGGAATGATTGGCTTGAAATTTATCCAGACAGCGATTGTTAATGAAGAAAAAAAAAAAAAACGTTTCCCCCTCACTTGAGAAAATTAAAATAAAATATAAAATAAAATATTTCCTGGCCATCTTCAAATAGAATAAACTTCCCAAAATAAAGATAAGTATATTATTCCTCATCCCCATTCCTTTGAAGGCTCTCTGAATAATATCTGACAGTTTTGGTTGCATTTTTAGGACCCCGAACATTGATCAGCTGGCAAAGGAAGGAGTAAAACTGACCCAACACATCGCTGCGGCTCCACTTTGCACCCCCAGCAGAGCAGCTTTCCTCACTGGCAGATACCCCATCCGATCAGGTTTGCCTTGCAAAACCAAGCAGCCTTTAAACATTGCTTTATTGCTGAAGGGAACAATGTCATACAATGGGCACAAAAGGAATGAGAGTGTGCAAATAGAAGGGGTGCCACGGACACGTCATCCCTCACTGAGGCACACAAAGACATAGCAGCTAGGCCTAGTACCTTTGAGGTGGCATCTATTTATGGGGTACAATGAAGTGAGCTGGGGAGAAGCAGAGCAGAGAAGAACCAGCTCTGCAGAGCAGCACGCTCCCCCCCACTCACAACTTCAGTTGCCTTTTGGTGCTCTATTGCACAGACTGCAGCCAGGATGGAGTTAGTACAAATTGTTACATTCAAAGAAGTCATTACACAGAACATGAATAATAATAACACATTTCTAAAGCACTAGTTACATTAATTTCTGTCATGGGTGACTCCTCGTCAGATACCAGAAACAGGTTAGCGCTGCAGGGAGCAGAGCAGATCTATGCAGATGTGTGTCCATTCCCTCCAGTCGAGGTGCAGAACGAGTCACTTACAGGAAAGCTTTGTTACCTCTGTGTCACGATTCATCCGTCCTATGAAATAACAGTTTGACAGCTATATTATTTTTCCCAGTTCTGTTTTTGAAGAAAAAATACTATCCTGTCAAACTGCATCCCTGAGATGAAGAGGTATGAAAAACAAATAGCTCTACATGTTTCTAACAGCAACTCTCTAATGCTTGTTCTATTGCAAATGATCTTCAGTGCCTTCATTCCCAAGGCATTTTGAAGCTGACATGTTGTCCTACTTTTATCATGACAGCTCCCACTGAGATAGATAGCTTGAAAACGCACATGAGCTTGTACAGACTCTCTCCCACTATAACAACAGGGCCAGAGACATTCAGCACTCCCATGACAGATTGTACTTCACGTAACGTCGTATGATGGGGTTATGCCAGTATATAATGCTAAATTACAGGGTGTAAACCTGCAGGCGGGGAGAAGATTGCAGTGCTAGATAGCTGCTCTGTGGGTTTCAGAAGTCGGATACCAGCCATGCCACTGTGCAGGGAAATCTTGAGTTCCCAGGCAGCCTAATGCAAGCTGGAGTTTGAGGCTGACAGAGGGCTGAAGTCTCCCTGCCCTCACCATCACACTAAGTACACTTCATACCGCCTGCATGTCACTGTGATATGTAAAAGCTCCTATACAACTGTGCTGTTCCAAATGAAATAAAATAAAATGTCTCAGTATGAGATACAAAGAAGAATAGGTATTATATAATGGAGAGACTTCATTCTTTCTTAATCTTGTCCAAAGTCTTAGATTCATTTCCCCAAACAAACAGCACTAGGATAAACATTTAATACTATAATACCTATGAAACCAAGAAACAAGAAAGTATGTTTGATAAAAGTACTCTACCAGTTATACTTACTAAGATTGTTTATTACTGTATTTTTTAGGGATGGATGCTATAAACAATTACCGTGTTATTTTTTGGAACGGCGGCTCAGGAGGGCTTCCTCCAAATGAAACCACTTTTGCCAAAATACTGCAGCAGCAAGGCTACAGCACGGGACTGATAGGTATGGGGACACTCCTGAAGATGGCCTAGAATGTGTTTCACCTGCTCGGCTCACTCAAACCATTTGTTTTAGTTAGCAACTGCTTATACCTCAGGTGTAATATTTTTATTTCCTGATTTAAGAACATCTTGTAAGAAGAAATCCTGACCAAAAAGAATCTCTCTTAAAAGAACAGGCAACTGATAAAGACAACAATACTGTTGATCTGCTTTCAAGCACAGCTGTGGTTGTTAAAATACATAATGGAAAATATGTTACTATTTCTTGAATACTATTCTACCAGGTATATGATAATTATTCCAATAGTATTTCATAAAATACAAAAACATGAATGCTGTTTAAACATGCATGATGATGCTATACACAGCTCAGAGCAGATTCACAACAAAAGGGAACAGATGCTACTTAAAACAATAGAGCCAGTTCATAATATCACAGGATTTGGCCTTTTAAAAACAGAAACAAAGCAATTATTTTTTCTTTAATTATAGCATGCCACTATAGTTCACCAAGATTTCAGTACAGCCCATAAAACATCGCCTCCTTCAGCATTAATATGAATTCCATTTTACTTTATATTTTATAGGACTTTTTTTTTTTTAATACAGTTGTAACTTTTGGTCATGATCCAGTTTCAAATAATTATTTATCTTAGATATGTCACATAGTTCCACAGACTGATAAAACACAAACGTTCCGGAACTGATTTTTCAGCTATTTGCCCTACCTCACCTGAGCATCTAAATGCCAATATCCAAAGTCTGTTTGACACGTAAAAATACTGGCTGCACAAATAAACTGAATTTACTAAGAAAAGTGTCTGCAGGAATGGATTTGTATTTATCCAGCAGAATAAATCTAAACCATAAAGGACAATACTAAACGAAGCCCTCCAAGCATTTTAAGTTTTATATTACTGAACCTTCTTCTCCTGTTAGTTCTGTAGCAATATTATTTTAGTTGTTTTAATCAGCTCATAAAAAAGCCCATATCTATTAGCCACGTGCTTCGGCTTGGTTTCAGTATGTAATCACTAACAAAACAATCAGATTTGTCTCCATTTTGCCAAAGGGAGGCTGTGCTGCATACCTCCCAGAAGCAGCTAGGAAAATAGGCTGGCATTTTCCCTGTGGGCATCCCAGCTAAAATCACCCTATAGACACCAAGAGCATCACTTAGTTTAACCGGATTGACAGATTCTGATTAATTACACTGTAGGGAATGATGGAAACCACTGGTGATAAGTGCCACAAAAAAACCTGTAAGAACAACTTTACATTCAAGTCATGAAGGAAGAAATGTTATACAACATCTACCCACATCACCACAGCTGATTGAGCACTAAAGAGTCTCACCTGAATGGTTTGTGATTGTTTTGCTCTGAGCACAACCCATTTAATTGCAAAGTTAAATCCTATTAATAACCTGCAGCTTGATGTGATAACGAGACTTCATTGGGAAGCCCTTTGCAGATTCTTTGTAGTCAGAAAGCCAATGTTGTCTAACATATGCCCTCAAAGATTAATTTATCTTAATTATACACTTAGTTTGTCTTCTGGAGATTTGAGTCTTTTGTAGCATGTCAGAAGCCTTTATCGACCTCAGCTGGAGATTTAGGTGTTGGAGTGTATCTGAAGTCCAAAGATACTTTTGCTGCACCTGTATTTATGACCAATGCATCTATGTATTGATTACAAACCCATTTCATTCTATAGCTGGGTCTAAATATGTCAAGAGGTAAACTGAGTAGAGATTTTAGCTGAAAGCAATTCATCCACCTAGAACAGAACTTTCACTCTTTCTTTATATTTATGTCCAAAAAGCAGCATTTTTTTTTCCTCTGAAGCAATTTTTTCTGCTCCTATTGTAATGTACAGCAATTCTATTGAAACCTGCTCAGGGTTGGCTGCCAGTATATGTATTGGTAACATAGTGAACCACTTGTTTAGGGTAATACCCTTCTGTAAGTACACAGTTCCTTACTCCACAATAAGAATTAGTTGCAAATTAGTTTTCAAGTAAAATTCTAAAAGTTCATTTTGATCTATATGTCTAGTATCCAAGGCGTGCATTACATCAGAGATCATAAAATGCAATTAAACTGCATCTCTGTGATGAGAGGTAGATTTTGGTTGCTTGAGTGAGATACTCACAAGCCTCAGTGTTTAAGCCAAATCAGCCAACTTTTTATGTCTCTGTGTAAGTGCCTAACCAGTCTGTTTGAATAGTCTGGAAGGGAAGCAAATGCATAGTTTGATGTGCCATTCATCATAATAGGGGACATATGTTCATAATGAAGAACAAATTGCATTGCAAAAGGTCAGGAGATGTTCCTTTTGATACTGAAGAATTTAAAAGAAGAAGGGTTTGACTTATTAAATTCGATGAAATACAAATAAATGGCAAAAATACTTATAAAACAAGGCATTTTATTCTCATTCAGTACACAGAGATACTATTACCAGCAAAGTTATTTACATATGTACAGCTTCATGAGAAATCCTGATCTCCTGAGCTCAAGTTCTTCTGGATCTGGTGGTTTGTCTGCCAAACCCACTGTTGAGCTGCGAGTTACTTGACTACACTATCCATAGCTTCCCTTATCTATCTGGCACCAACGCGTCGCTGAGCGTTGCCATAGTCCTGACATCAGGCTGTTCAAAACTTTCCAGAAACAAATCTGCATAGCACCTTGAAGGTAAAGAGACAACAGGACAACAGAACAATGGTATTTTGCCCTGAGCTTACAAAAGGACTTTTTCCTCCTATTTCATACTTGACAGGTCTGCAGGAAGGCCATACATTTTTGCTTGGTTCTGAAAATTTGAATTTTTCTTCATTTCTAGTTCCCTTTATAGTCCAGTTTTTTACATTTGATCAAAGCTACAGGACGTGAATATGTATACAGAGTACCAATAACTCTGTTGGAAATTTATAATTTGAGGAGGTTTGCTTTCATCAATCATAAGATATATCCCATTATATCAGTACATAGTTGGTATATATGTGTAGGATGAAGAAGTTATCACAAGTAGGAAAAAACCAACTGTTTTTTGAGAAATGTTTTGTATGAGGAAAAGTCCATTTTTAAATATTATCTCTTTACATTCTAATAATCCGTATTTTCAGGGAAGTGGCATCAAGGTGTTAACTGTGAATCCCGCAATGACCATTGTCATCATCCTTTAAACCATGGGTTTGACTATTTTTATGGGATGCCTTTTACACTAATAAGTGACTGCCAACCAAATGAAACACCAGAGATGGACAGAGCCTTTAGAAGGAAACTCTGGCTTTCCACTCAGATGATTGGCCTCGTTACGCTCACCGCTGCCCTGGGAAGACTGACCGGCTTGATTTCAGTCCGCTGGAAAATGCTGATCTGCCTTGCTGGGTTTAGTCTCCTGTTCTTCATATCCTGGTTCTCAAGTTACGGGTTTGTACGATACTGGAACTGCATTATGATGAGAAACCATGAAGTTACTGAGCAGCCAATGGTGACAGACAGGATTACATCCCTTATCTTGAGAGAGTCCATTTCCTTTATTGAAAGGTAAAGTGTGTTTCCTTTGATCACAATTTTTCTGGTTCTTGCATGTCTTGCAACTTTTAAACTTTCCCATGTGAAGTTTTTATTATTTTTTATAGTATTATATAGGATTATAAGTACTACTATGTCTATTAATTATTAATAACATTAATAATGTTATCATATTATTAAACCAAAAATTAGCTGCTGCTTAAGCATGTCTGTTATTCCTGGCTTCACTAAAGCTGATAATGTTTCAAATTTCCATGCATTGGATTGAATATTTCTAGGCTATTTTGAGGAAATACATATTTCAATCAATGAGATCAACATTGTAGCTTTAAGGGATAGCAGCTGATGGCAGAAATGTGTGTGTGGGCTGGGGAAGCAGAAGTAGAGCTGTGAGGACAGCCTTATCTATGGACTGACACATGGGCAACAGCTGGCAGGAGATGAACCTACTGCCTTCGTTTCAGTAGCACTGCGGTGGTTTGCAACAGCACAAAGTGGAGCTTCAATCTGGAACTCTTCTATGTAAGATTCAGGAAATAACGACGGTCATTTTATAGACACCAGGCATTATTTTGTCAGACAGATCCTAATCACTGGGTTTTAACACCTTACAAAGTAAGATGTTTCTGAAGTGATTGTTGAAATATGTGTATATACAAATCATACCATTTTCCATTATGACTGACCTCTGTATGTATTGAGAACCTTCCTCCCTAACAACAAAGTGTTGATTTCTATTTTTTAGAAATAAGCACAAGCCATTCCTCCTCTTTCTTTCTTTTTTGCATTCCCACACCCCCCTTGTCACCACAGAGAAGTTTCTTGGGAGGAGCCGTCATGGTTTATATGGAGACAATGTAGAGGAGATGGACTGGATGGTGGGTAAGTCACCACAGCAAATTACAGTGTCTCCAACTACCTAATACCTAGGTCTGAATATATAATAAAAATTCAGTTGTTATTAAAAGAATAAGAGTATTAAAAACAAGAAGAAAAAAGTCCTAAGCTTTTAATGAACATCTGTCAATCTTGTATGAGCACTGTTGTCTTACAGTGTTGCCTTTTTATTTTCTCTAGTCTTGGACCAAAGGAGTCTCTGTTCACTTGGTGGTTTTTATCTAGTGTTTACCAGTTTTAACCATGTCCTCTTGGCTTCTGCCAAGGACCTCTCTTGCTCTTCTTACTAAATAAATGAGAATTATTTCATTTTCTGTGATTATTGAAGATCAGGTAATTTGAACCCCTTATGGTCATGTGGCCACATTTGCAAAAGGGATAAGAATCAGGTACACATACAGAAAGAACTGGTTTTCAAACCTACCTGTCAAACACTTACACACCACAAATATAATTAAGTAACAGAAACAGCTGAAGAACAACTTTTAAATAAAAAAGAACTACGTTATTAATGCATATTATATCCAGCCAGTAATTTAATGCAAATACTAACTGTGGTCTAGAAAATATGAGATAAGTGTACATGACATTTTTTCCTCATTTCTCACGATGGCCATCACTGATGCAGAATCTAACTTTTTAGGGGCTTTGGATCATACTTTCGTTCCATATTTTTACAGCACACAGCACTTCTGCACTTTAAAATACAGGCTTCTGGTCTGTGACTGTGGTTCTTGCACTCCTTTGTTATAATATTAATAATAAAGCAGTTACAGCACATCACAAATCTGTGCTTTTACAGGCAGTGAAATCACAACTACAAATCTTGATGCTAAAAAAACTCTTCTTTTAAACAATGAGCAGCACTACATAGATAAAAAATTACATGGATGAAAGTTCACAAGTCAGAGGGTAAAATTTATGTAGTGTAAGTGATATTTTTACTTTTTAATACATACATATTCCTGTGTTTACAGGCCAGGTTCTAGATGTTATTGACAAGGAAGGCTTGAAAAATACTACAGTAGTTTACTTTGCCTCTGATCATGGTGGATGGCTGGAAAGACAAGAAGGCAAAAGGCAGCTGGGTGGCTGGAACGGAATATACAGAGGTAAGAGCTGGCAGGGAAGGTGACAACCCAGCAACAACTAGTAAAGTACTCAGGATACCTCTAAAGTTTAGGTAAGATTGTACACTCAAGCAGTAACAGTGATTTATCATTGAGAAGAAAATATGTCTCATTCTAATCAGGCATTAAAAAATTTAGACAATTCTAGCATGTGCAGGTGTTCTTTATAAGCATGAATTCTCAAATTGGCATTTCCTCATGAGGCAACTGATCACAGGTAATTTTGATTAAGCATGTGTAACCTCGTTAAATATTAGTTGCATCTTGCATCTGAACCCTTGCCTTATCTACGACAGGTATGTTACAGGTTTGTGAAAGAGAGAGGAGAACTAAGCTGGGAAATCACTTTATGCCTGAAAATTTTATTGACGCTGAGTTCTGATGGGACAATGTGTTTGTAATACAATAGAAGGGAGTAAGTGTGTAAGGTCACTCAAGGGGTCTGATATAGTGAACACACTTTCACTGCTGCTGAGGACAAGGAACTTAGCAGTAAAAACAAAAGGGTAAGGAAGGCTCATAAAGGTACCATTATCTTATGATAACACAATAACATTTGTCTACAATTTCTCTTTATTTTAAATGAAACTTTTTTTTAATGATTTTTTTTTTTTTTTAACGAAAGGTGGAAAAGCTATGGGAGGTTGGGAAGGAGGAATCCGTGTCCCAGGGATATTTAGATGGCCAGGAGTGTTACCTGCAGGCACAGTTATTGATGAACCTACAAGCCTTATGGACATTTATCCTACAGTAGTTCATCTGGCTGGAGGGGTACTACCCCAGGACAGGTACAAACACAAGTGTCTTTATTCCTCCTTCTCTCCCAAAACAATGGAAAATCTAGTTTGGAAACACATTTGCAGAGTCTGACATTTTCTTTTTCACTCCTGCTCCTTTTCTAGACACATAAACGTTACCACAGCTCAGTCACCTCTTCTCTACATTTGAGATTCACCATTTACCTGCAATCTTCTACAAGCACCTTCCTCGTTCAGAGTTGCCAGCTCCAGCAAGATGTGTGCAGAAGGAATGCAGTCCTGCACAGCTTACCCCAGTCGATGGTCTCTGTTTTTTCTGCTAGGGTAATTGACGGCCGGGATCTGATGCCTTTACTGCGAGGAACAGTTGAGCACTCAGAGCACGAGTTCCTGTTTCATTACTGTGGCATTCACTTACACGCCGTGCGGTGGCACCAGAAGGACAGTGAGTACGGAACTTCTTTCCCAAGAATTAGGCTCAATCTACAGGAGGGCATATTTGTCTAACACATTTTTTCTGGGATTGCAGCTTTCCAAGTAGTTCCAAGTGTAAGGTGGTAAACAACTTACTAGCATTGCCTATATTGTATGGCACAAAGAGTTTGTTCAGGGCTTCAAGGCACGTGGCATGCCAGGCAGGCTACCGGAGCTCAGGATGGGTCTCACCCACCTCTCTATCTGAATGCAAAGCCTGGGGAGTCCATGCCCTCCTTGTCTCATGGAGAAGTCCTTGCCTCAGCCCTTTGTCTGTCCTTCTGCTACCTTACCATGGAAGCAAGCCATGGAAACCCCAAATTTGTTTTTCATGTCTTCATAAAAACCAAAGCGAGCGATAACTGATACTTGCTGAAAATTTTGGAGAAATTTCAAAATGTCAGAAATCATTTTACATTATTGGTTTAATTCTGTGACACTTTTAATTTTAAATGAAATTACAATACTATATGAACTCATAAGTGTAGAGCTGAAGTGCAACCAGAAATGAACTCTAGAAAAACATTCACTCTTCTAACGCCTTGTGGTAACCACCAGTGTCATTGCAAGCCTTCTTTCTTTCCTGCCAGGTGGAGCCATCTGGAAAGCTCATTACGTGACCCCCATCTTCCGTCCTCTTGGAGCTGGGGCTTGTTATGATAGAGGATTTTGCCCATGTTTTGGGGAAGGCGTGACCCATCATGACCCTCCATTGCTCTTTGATCTCTCGCGAGACCCTTCTGAAGCCAAACCTCTGTCGCCTGACACCGAGCCCCTCTTTGACACTGTAATAAGGAAGATGGGAAGAGCCATAGAAGAGCATCACAGGACACTGACTCCAGTCCCAGAGCAGCTCTCCGTGTACAATGTGGTGTGGAAGCCGTGGCTGCAGCCGTGCTGTGGGACGTTCCCATTCTGTTGGTGTGATAAGGAAGGTGATAACAAACTTGCCGACCTCTAAAGGAAAGAACCAAAGTTGCTTCCTCCAAAGTGTTTTTAGATCAAGAGTGTTTTCTTTGAGGGTATTGATTGATGGGTTGGTTGGTTGTTTTAACGGAGACTTTATTTGAGAATTGTTCCAGTGAATGGCACGATATTTGGTAAAGGTGGCTTTAGGCTGGACACTCTCAGGGAGGGATCAAGACAGAAAGATCTGAAGAGCATGTTTTAACTTGCATCTGCTGACAACTGAATGAATAGTTCAAATGTAGTGAAGCAGGCCAAGATTAGAGCTGTACAAGTAATGATATAACTTATGTTTTGTTGTTTATGAATGTATACTTAGAAGCTTTGCTTTGGTTTTCTGTTCTGAATTTCTAAGTGATTCCTGGACTGAGGTCTCCCTTCATTTTGTTATCCTTACTGGCAATGCATAAGATGCCCCTATAATAAATTTTTGTAGACTACTGCTTCCAAAAGAATTCGACAATAATTTTGCCCACAGTTCCTCACCGAATCTCCTTTAAAAGTAGCTTCCTTCTTTCCTTGTAGCTAGTCCCTCCAACAGCAGTGATGATGCCAGCTGGTTACCCTGTGGCTTCTGGATCAGGAGAAATTGCCTGGGTGAGGCATAAAGCTTGGAAACATGAAAAGGTGGGTAAAAGAGCTGTCTGCGCTTTCTGAGAAGGATGGGAGTCCTCTGATTGGAGTCAGCCTCTTTTGATGGAGAACACAAAAGGGAAAGGATTTTTCCTTTCCAAACCTCCCATTGCACCCAGCTGCCTAAGCAGCACTGGCAAGGGCATAGCAGCATTGATGGTCACAGAAGTGCCAACTGATAACCAGTTTAGTCATTTGGGCACAGGTCTGCACAAGTTACCTTGTTGCCTGTATCTCAACCATAACTGGTTCCTGCTAACAAGTAGTAGATTCAGAAAAGACTCTTTGAAAGATGCCTAATACTAATTATAAAAACAAACAAACTCTAATTTACGGTTAAAAAAAGAAATGCAGAATTAAGCTATTTTTTGCTTCACAAGTTAAATTTTCATCTCACCAAACAGCTAGATTTACTTAGATCTAGCTCCTTTGCTGCTGTAAATTCAGTTCTTTCCTTCTTCGTGTTAAAATAGTTGTTCCTATTAAAGTAGCCTTGCAGGTAATTCTTTTATTTGTAGGGTACAGTATATATCTGTTCACATGGACATGTTTACACTGGTATATCTGAATATGTAGGCATCTGAGAACATAATTTGCCCATTCGATTTACTTCACATGTTTTTTACTATTTTTCCAACTATCGTGCTAGGACCCATTTCTCTTGTTCATCTCCTTTGATAAACGTTTAGTTTATTTTGGTTTCATTTCCCTCCTTGTTTCCCACAATTCAGGCACCAGGAAATCTGCAGGTAAGCAAAGTCCTACAGCTTAAAAGCAAAGTTTTATTGTATGCCATGACCTCATGCATTTCAGACTGTTATAATTCACCCTGATGCTCCATCAGTGCTATTGATGAGAAAGGCACTCAGTCTTACTGTGAAAACTTCAAGAGATTAAGTGAATCCATCACTTCACATGTACTGGATTGTTGCTCGGTTTTCTCCATTGTTAAGAGTGTGTTCTTTATTTCTCATTTGAATGTATTCTATTTCACGGATTCTTTCTTGGCTAGATTTAAAGGTCTTTTCATATTCAATGTGCAGTATTTTCTTTACATGAAATTACTGTAATCAGACTGGCATTTTTCAATTTTCTCAGTCATGTTCCAAGATCTCGCTTCCATTCTCAAGCCAGTTTAGTATCTGGGATTTTACATCCTCTCAAATTTTCAACACCTTTAAAAATATGTGGTTATAATACCTGTTCATATGATTGAACCAGTTTTTCTGGCACAGAAACACTTCATAGCACTGTAGGATATCCATTTGGAGATAGAGAGTAAAGGAAGACCTCTGAGCTAGAATTTGTCCTGGACACTGGTGTTTGCCCATGTAATCACAGTTATGAGGCCCTGCCGATACGCAAAGTGCCATGGGATCAGAAAATGTTCAGGGCTTGGTTAACACGGACATTACTCATGGAACGGTCATGGGCAATAGTAAAGGCTGCCTTGACAAAACCATATTGTCTTTCTTTTTATTTTGAGTAGTCAGCAGGTTATGGTATCCTGCTTTCTTGTGCATCTGAAGCAGAAGAACAACCTTTTCTAATTCATTTAATTTCCTTTTTCTTTGGGAATTCTAACCTTACTGTGTTAAGTGCTGTTAGGAGCATGGTAGTCTCCTCCAGCCGCCCCAGCCCAGGACCCTCCTGCCCGGCTGCTGGAGCCCAACCTGGTGCCCGGGGACCAGGCTGCCCAGGCTGGGGGACACGGCTGCCACTTTCCCCCTTGCAGATTCAAACTGTCGTGAAGCTAAGCGTGTATCCCAGACACATGGACACACACACATGCACAGGACACTGACGTGGCCAGTCACTGTCTCCATACATTGTGTTGACATGTATGGTGTAGTCTGAGAAACGTGGCATAGGGTTACAAGCAGTTTTGATACTCAAAATGGCATTTTTTAGATAAAAACAAAGTAGTGCATCAAAATAGTCTCCTTGACAGTAAGTACAATGAACATCCATTTTCACACAAATATTTGCCACTGTTAGGAGTCCTTCGGGCTGTTTTCCAGTTGAACAAGGTGTATAAGGCAGGTATTTCTTTAGGGTAGTCTTATTCACTTACAAAGAACGTACCATCTCCTGTACATTCTATAAATACCATGGGAACTGGTTCCTCTTTTTGCTGTTCTTAACCTCTTCTTGTCATCAATTTGTTTGAAAGTCCTTTTTTTCCAAGTAATTTTTCACCTTCAGGCTAATCCCCTTTTCTGTTTACTGTATAGCCATTGTGGCAGTGAGAGTTGCAGTTTCTCACAGCTGGGCTACAAAAATGTCCCATATTTTGTAAATACTTTAAAACATTGGGTGAATATGAGATCTACAAAAAATGAAAGCATTGTGGCTTATAGGTGGTTTTCTGCTTCCCTTTCTCAGTTTTTCATATCACCAGCAGCATAAACAGACATGAGGAGAACTGAAAGAGGACTTTAAGTATCAGTTATAACTCTTCAGCCTAATTCCTAAAAAAAAAAAAAAAAAAAAAGTCAAAGCATAAAAATAAAGTATTTTCACATTAAGTGTTACATGTCAAGCGTCGAGATTGAGTAAAAGTAGTTCTAAGAAGCTTGAAGGGAATTAGAAAAAGGCTGGAAGAGGTAGAGTTGTACTTTTCTCTTTGTGACAGCAGTTTGGAGTTAATAATCCAAGTGCTGTGCACTCTCTCTATTAAACGGAGAATGCCAGAGGAACAGTAGGGTTGTACCAGAGCACCATGTCAGGTTCTCAATCCCACCCCAGGTAAAATTTTGTGCAGAGGAATACTTGAGTTTTCTCTTCTCCACGCAGACAGATCTTCTGCCTTCAGCAGAGAAGCCAGGAAGGACAAACTAAAAGCCTTCCCAAGGTTTTCCTGCTTCGGTGGTATTTCAGGAAGGGACCTTAAAGACCATCTAGTTCCAACCCCCTGCCATGGGCAGGGACACCTTCTGCTAGACCAGGTCGCTCAAAGCCCCATCCAACCTGGCCTTGAACACTTCCAGGGATGGGGCATCCACAGCCTCTCTGGGCAACCTGTTCCAGTGCCTCACCAGTTACCAACTCATTTTCTTGGCCAAGCAGTATGAAGTGCTTTATTACTATCTTATCAGAAATAGAGTAAGAATTTCTTGTTGTCTTAGAAAGACCAACAAAGCTGAATCTCAGGTGGGGCATTTGACCTCTTGGCTGTGAGCTAACCAGGTAGGAGAAAGTAATCCAGGCAATAAATAAATAAATTATCCAGGTACTTAAAAAAAAAGTGTGAGAGAGAGACATAAAAAGAGAAATGCTCTATTCAGTCCTCAGAGAAGTAAGTTTAACAGACTCTTCATATATGTAAAATAGATCATATGATTTCTGCTACCCTCAGGAATGTATAGGTTGGGTCCTCACGTACACAACACTTTGCTCCCCTGCATCAAACCATCCATCATGATATAACAGGGGAAGACAGGGCATCATATGTCTTGTATAAACTAGCACATTTTCATTAGATAAAAACACCGTCAGTGAATACTATTGCTCCCAAGCTCTACGCTGCTCAACATTACATTCATTCTTAGTAACACTAGGTTTGCTGTTAACAGCCCTGGATTACAGGTCCTTGGAGCAAAGACCCTTTGAAGCTTTGCAAAGTGCATCAACAAAATTGGTGCCAGTATAAAATAGTCACATGAAAAGAAGGAGGGGAAAAAAAATTAGCCGTACTCTAAGTGAAACACTTACATTGGGACTGGTAAAAGGTTGACTAAATAGCCTCGAAGGATAGAGAATGCCTGTAAGTGAGATTATGCCATGTGTTACGAGTGTTGCAGTAGCCCTTTAGACCGTATAACTCCCAGCTTTATGACAGTTTGGATAAACAGCTTGTGAGAAGCTTTCTTCAGCCAAATAAAAACAGTTCATCGAAAGCTCTGCAGAGGGCTGCATGTTCCTGCGCTGACGGGCACACCGCTCTGGGAGCCTCACATCTATCGAGATGGAAATTTTTTCCCCATTGCAACGAATGTGCATTCATCTTTCATATCTGAGAACTAGCAGAGAGACCATGTGTCTCAATCTGGTCTGTGTTGCCTCTCCTTTTCTCATTTATTTCCGTCCAAAACTCTTCATGAAAGAGGCCAGGCCCTGCATCTGACTAGTTTTCAAGGAATCACCAAGATGTCACTGAAGCTCTTGTTCTCGTTCTAGCTCTAGGAAACTCCCCGTGTCCCTTGTGATGGGGTCCCGCTCTCTCTGCAGGAGACCCCATGGTGAGTCATGAAGGGAGAGAGGATTAATTGCTGTCTTGCTGGCACAGGCAGTCACAGCAGGTGAAGGCCAGATAGCCGACTTGTTGAAGACAGTGGTAGTCTCTGCTGATGCGCAGCCTTCAAAATTGCAAACAAACAAAAAGACTGAAATGTGAATAAATGTGGATATTATTTCCTGTAACAGATTCCTCCCGTTCAGAGACATGAAGTCACCTAGCCCTACAGGTAACCGAACAAATCCACGCAGACTCGCACTCATTCCCTTCAGGCAGAATTACAGGCAGGACGACTGGCTTACAGGACCATTTTTGTCAGCTGTGTATCAAACTTTGTTCATCCCATAAAAGAGCCATCCGTTTGACAACTATACTGTTTTCTGAAGTTCCTTCTTTCCAGAAAAGCTATCCTGTCAAACTGAAATCCTCAGAAAGCTCCGAAAAACAGATAACTGTATAGACCTCTACCAGAAGCTCCCCAGTGCCTGGTACTGCAATGGTTTCAATCTGTACATTCTTGAAGGAGTGAAGCAGATACTTCCCTCCACTCCCACGCTGAGAGCTCCCATCGACATCCCCTGAAGATGCCAGTGAAGGCCAGCTGGCCAGTGTTTTCTGCAACCAGACCTTTTATGCATTCTTTAAAATACCTGATTTACTAGTATCTCACTGCTGTTGAATGAAAGACTCATCTCGTCTGGTATTCTTGTATAAACACACCTGCATAAGTTGTTTTGAAAAGATACTTTCAGGTTAGATAGACAGAATTAAATTTATGTAAGCGTATCAAATTACACCAATTGTAGATTTAGCCCTTCAGGAAGAGAAATACCACTGGAAGAATCTTCAGGAGTTATAGGACACTAAATCATACAAAAGCAGGATTTGGAAACATCCTAACTGTCAAATACTAATCAGTTTGTTCACATTTCTTTTTTTCCACCTGATTGATACACTACTATTTCAGCGCAAATCATTTGCTAAGACATTTCTTTTTTTCCACCTGATTGATACACTACTATTTCAGCGCAAATCATTTGCTAAGACTGATTTTTACGATTAGTCACAATACACTTTTCTTCTAGTCGCATTTATACTGGTCATAGCCTAAGATGATGTAGATAGTATTCAAGACTGGATTTCAAGAGCATCTTACAAAACCCTCAAAATCTAAATTTGGATTCTGAAAATGTTTTCACACATAGTAGCAAGCAACATTTGAGCATGCATATTAAGCTGTTGAAAATCTAATGATCCTTCTTCATTGAAAAATAGTCATAAAATATTTGTGTGTTATATTGAAAAGGAGATCTTTGAAGCCTAAAGAAGAAATGAACCATTATTTTTTCTTTTTTTTTTTAAGTTTTATTGAATCTTCTTTTTTGCTTTAAGATAATAGGAATATTTTTAAGCTAGTTTTGAACTCTCCTGAACACACATTAGTCAAGTGCTTCAGCTTGACTTCAGCATGTAATCACCAACAAGATCACATAGTTTTCAGTATTTCAAGCTAAGTGTTCTTCTGTGGAGACCATGATGCAATATTCTGAGAATCTGGCTGGCCCCATGGATTAACATTTTTATCCCTGAATATACAAGTTGGCATCTGTGATGTCTGTGCTTGAACATTATCTCAAGCACGACTGACAACTTCTGTCAAATAGCATCTCAGGGGTAAAGCAAAATGTCAGCAATCAATGGCAGTACCTGGAAATGTCAAAAGCAGGATTATAAGAAAAAAACCTCACACAGCATCTGCCTGTACCACAACACTGGAATGGATGCCATGTTGCCTCATTATTTCCATTAAGTGTCACATCATAACATAGTATTTTATAACTGACTAAGCATTTTTATCCTTGCTAAAAATAATAATTAAAAAAAATTTAGCCCTAAGCAAATTACTAGTAATATGATATAAAGAGCAAACACTTACTGTTATGCTTTTCAGGATTTGACTTCAGTTAGCACTGTTTTCTCATTGGTGCTTCAGGTTTTTTCTCTTGTACACTTCAGTGACTTTCACAAGAATGTCTGCGTTTTTTTTTCTTACAACGGATTTTACTAGCCTCAGCAGAAGACTGCGATACTTCCGAAACTCAAACACATGAGCTAATTACAGAGTTGAATTTCTGCCATTAGGCAGTCCATTTATTTCTTATTAATCATTGCTAAAATTAATAAACTATTTATAAACTGGTTACTTATGTTCATTCACTCCAGGAACTCTCATAATCTCTTTCTAGACAATAGGGGTAAGACGAGAATGGTATTTTATCCTTTGCTTACTACATATTTTCTCTTCTACTTAAAGCTGGCAGAATTTAAAAAAGGCCAGAGATATTCTGTTTTGCCTTGGAAATGTGGGCTCTTCAAGTTCAAGATTTTGGTTTATACCTCTTTCTTGTGTGCGATCCATGTTATAGGGTGATGCAGAGATCCTCCAATTTCTGTAGAACCTTACCAAGGACAGGAACAGCAATATTAAGAGCCAGCAGATTCTAAGCGAGGAAGCTGGATTTTAAATATTGTTTCTTAACATTTAAAAACATACATATTTTCAGGAAACCACCATCAAGGTACTTTACTGTGAAATCCACAATGACCAATGTCATCATCCTTTAAATGATGGGTTTGGGGTTTTTTTATGGAATGTCTTTTAGGTTACTAAATAGCTGTCAGATAACTTAGCCTCCAGGACTGATGAGAGCCTTCAGTGTATAATCAGATGATTGGCCTCATTACATTCACTTCTGCCTTCGGATGACTTACTGGCTTAATTTCAGCCAGCTGGAACACTGTCATCTGCCTTGCTGGGTTTGATCTCTTGTTCTTTGCCACCTACTTCTCATTATTGATTTCTAAAACACAGGAAGAGGGTTACGATGAGAGGCCATGAAATTACAGCACAACCAGTCATGATGGAAAGGATTTCGTTTCTCAACTTGAGGGAGGCAGCATCACCTACTGAGAGCTAAAGTATATTTCCCTCCAAATATCCGTTTGTTTCTGGGGCATCTTGCTTCTCTGTTTGAATATCTGAGAGATAGGTGATGTTTTAAGCCAAGATTTCAAAAGTAAGTCTGAGTCTATATTAATGATAATATTATGTCTTAATTCCAGAAGCTAAGGTAGCCCTGAATTTTCCATGAACATTAGCTCAAGCACTGAAAATTTTTTAAAACTTTCATGTTTTGGAACAAAATTCTCCAGACTACACTTAAATAAATATTTCTTTTTGCTCAGGAGACCAAAACTTTTTAAAGGATTGCAGCCAAAGACAGGAGCAGGCTGGTCTTCCAGAACAGCACATCCTATCACAAGTATTTCATGCTCACTTCAGTCATGGGCCCAACAAATTTGTCACATCTGATTGTACTTTACTTAAGCTAGTGACCCACGTAAGAACTACAGGAAGGCTTTTTCTATTCTCTGCCCAGCAGGAAGGGCTCATCATAACTTCCAGTCTTCCCACTTCTGGCAATACTGCTTAGGGCAGGTGCTAAAATAACAAATCTTGCTAATTTCTGTAAGGGATCAAAGCCAGGGAATCTTACCTGCTGTGCAAATCACATGTGTCTCTGAAGTTTTAAACTTTCCTCCTTTGTCTTCCAGTCACATGTCAAGAAATGTTATCACAGTATCTGTAATCATAGCTGAAAAACCAACACAGATCTGCTGAAGAGCAGAGACTGATTTGTTATTCTAATGATTGTATGATTAATAATTTAAACTCTCTCCTTGAAGAAGACTATAAGTCAAATGAAATAATAGGTATGTAAACTAAGTTGTTCTTTCATTTGATATTATTTTTTTTATTTGGAAACAGTGCAGCCATTCTTTCCCTTTTAACCCCTTTTATATGTCCACGACCCTCTCTTTATCACTGAAAAATTTCTCGAGCGGAGCAGCAGGGGTTTATATGGAGACAGTGCAGACAAGATGGACTGAACGTTGATTAAACTAACATGTCAAATAGGCGTCTCTTCAACTACCTACTACTTAGGTCAAAAGAAATAGGAAAAATGCAGTCATTTATAAAAGAACAAGGAAGAGAAAAAGCAAAGTATTTAATGAATCATCTGCAACTTCATTCTGTCTGCTCTTGTCTGTCTGTTCCTCCTGCTCCATTACTCCCTTTCTGAGACCAAATAGATTCTTATAGCTTTCATTCTTTCAGTTTCCGTGCTCTAGTGTTTACCAGATTTTGACTATAATTAATAAATTTTGTTTAAAGTACCTAATATCTTAAATAAGTGTCTTTAAGTGCAACGACTGTTGAGTTGTTACGATACGCAAGCGTACCAAGACGAGTACGCTCAGCAGGCTCTGATTTTAAACAGTGCTAGATGGGACTCTTCAAATATTGATACAACTGATAAACAAATGTCATTTTAACCTTATTACTGCCTGTGAGTCTTCAATATTCACAAGAGCCCTGACTGTTGATGAACATTTTCAACTATGATTTTTTTTTTAATGAATTTTAATGTTTAACACCTAGGGGCACAGCCCATTCTCTGTCTCTGCACTGTGTGACAGGGTCTTGGTCTGGAACTGGCTGTGTATATACAGCAGCAAAGACACTGCTAACAAGGAGCTCCCTTCACAAAGTGCTCTTTCTTGGCACTTGCAGGCTTTTTCTGTGATTGAAAATACAGCTCCTGCAAACACTGATGTTTAGGCTCTGTGCAGCTGGCCCATCCATTACATTTGGATGTCTGGGGGCCTGAATTTAAAGCTGGTCCCTTTGGTTATTCCTGTATGTTGGGGATCCACACGTCATTTAGAGTGGTTATGTCACTCAGCTTGCCAAATAGATTGGCTTGAAGGACTAACAATAAAACAGCCTTATTGTAAACCCCAAGCTAAATGTATTAAAGTCACAAAAATGCCAAAATAACCTATAAAGATGTGACAAATAACAGTGGAGAAAAAAGCCAAATAGAAAAATGTATCTAAGGTTAATAACTGCACTTTTCAGTTCTGTGGGGAAAAAAAAAAGAACAGGTATGTATAATGTAAGCGAACTAAAACTGGTTAAATCAACAAAAGTACATACTAAAATATTAACACAAAATTAACATGTCAAAATAGCAAGTATTTTTAAAAATTCATATTCAATCTATATGAAAGAATTTGAGAAATCAAGAAAAAAATATTCATAATCAGGAAATATTGAAGTTGCTTTATTTCACCATATTTCAGTCTTTCTCTGGAGGCCAAACTGAAGATGCTGTTGACAAGGAAGGTTTTAAAAACATCACATTACCTTACCCTGCTTCTGAGTATGGCAGGCAGTCAGGGAGACAAGATGGAAGAGCCTTTCTGGCTGGATAGAGTGAGATTTCCACAGGTGTGAGAGTCAGGAATGGTGTGATCAGATCTGCACTGGAGTAAAAGGGCCAAAATTAAATCCCTACTTTCTTTACCGTGTCTTTGCAGAGTGGATCCTTTCCTTCAGTCTTGGTTTGTAACCCAGGAACTTTCTGCTGCTTCCTGAGTTGTACCACTTCCACCTAGTTCTTTCCAAGTCCCTCAAAAAAAAAAAAAAAAAGTCTCTTTCTCTTTAGTATTTCTGAAGCTTTACTTTAATATCTGCTCCTTGATGCATGCAAGCATCCTTCTCTCCTCAGGAGTATCCTTGTCCTAATTTGAGCTTAAGGCTCCTTCCCTGCACTCTCATTTCTTTGCCCTACTCCATGAGCTTCTCCCAGCTTCAATTATTTCTACCAATTACTTCTTTGGGCAGAAGTTCTTGGTTCTTGAGGGAAATGGTGCAATTGCTACTGCTATAGCCAGATAAACATTTAAGTCCCTAATGTTGTCCTTGAAACTCGTGCACTGCACACACTGATGATGCTATGAATCTCACTGTATCCATATATTGTATTTATCAAGGTCTAATTAATAAGTTCCGATTGTTTCCTCCACCTTGCCATGGTATTTTGTATTAATATTTATTCTAGCCTCTGAGCAATAATACATCTATACCAAGAACCACTATCCTTTTTTCTGTCTTTCTCTGACTAAAGCCCTTATTCAGTGGATTACAGCATGACACATTTATACCCTCTTTTTAAACCACCATAAGCACACGTTGCCAGTAAAAAGAGGGGTCTGGTGCCCCCATGGGCCTGAGAAGTTGCATGGCAAGCCAGACTCTGCAACCACGTAAGTATTAGCACTGGCACAGCAGAGAACTCACAGACAGAGGAGCTATAACGACATAATGGGGAATTAGCCAGGCTGCCAGAGTTGGTATGCATACACCAACGTGACACTATGATGATTGATTTTCTTTATTCTCAAGGGGGCTAGCTGGCTCACCCTCTGCATTAGCCATGGCTATCCTGCTTCCATGGGTAGGGTGGTTCTCCACACGGCATGGTCAGTCTCGCTGCCCGTGATCTGTGATCTTCCACTCGGTTAACCCTAAAGCTCTTTCTATGGGCCTAGGCTGTTACAGGAGCTGTATTTCCAGCTCCTACTTTACAACAGTTCCTCCTTATTCAGCACTTGCTACCAGGAGCAGGCAGGGAAGCCCTGCCCTCCCCTGCGGCAGGCGGGATGAAATGCCTTTGACCAGATTTTTTAAAGGGGACCCACACCCACTAATTACTCTGATACGAATATACAAGCCATGCTTTTGAAAACCCTTCTTTAGAAGCAAAGATCAGAAAGCCTGGGACAAAGAGAAAAGCGAGAGCACAGCTCCTCCAGTGAGTGAGTGAGCATAGAGTAAGTAAAAGATCAGCATTTTTATTTAAAAAATAAAATACTAATAAGTAAAAAAAAGTCACCTCTGTTTTTCCGTCAGGGACGACTTTTTCCTCCCCTCCTTACCCAAAGCTGACACCTCTTTCCAGCAGAGGCTGAGTTTGCCTTCGCTGGCCAAGCCCCGGCGGCATCTAGCCCCTTTCCCGGGTGGCGTTACTGGGAAGCTGGGCTGAAACTGGGAACTTTGCCCCGCAGAGCTGTGCTTGGGCAGCGTCCTGCCTCTGCTCTTGCTTGCATCTTCCGCTGCTAACCTCCGCCTGAGAGGGCAGCCTGGCCCCTGCCTTCCAGCAGAGCTGATCCACCAGATCATAAGTAGCAAAAACAACCTGTGAGAGGGGTTAGAGTGTGCGTACGGGGGGAGGAGGGGGGTTTACAATAATCAGCAATCTCTGTTTTCCTTCCTTCTTTAGCGTTTCAAACCAAACTCCAGTTTTCGGAGGGTTAGGTGGTGAACAGCAGGTATTCTGCTTTTTTAAGTATTATTATTGCTAGAGTTCCTGCGGCTTTACAGTGACGTACAGACTGCATAATTTGCCTCCAGATTGCTTCCATGTGATCTTCGCTGTTTCTCTAGCAGCTGTGCCTGCCGCTCTTTTTATCTCATTTTTCTGCCCTGTTTCCGTCTCCAATTTTCCACCCTTGTGCATTGCTCTTGTCCTGGCTGTAAGGAAAGCTGCGTATTCCTAGCTGAATAGTTTTAAGCCAGAAGGCACAGTTAGATCATTTAGACCAGGGAGTGCTAATCATGATGTGAAAATGCAGGAGCTAATTTAAAGCCCAGGGCCAGACCACCCCCTTCTGCTGTTGCTCTGCAGGCAGGGTGCTGCTGTGCAGCAGCTAAGGCCAGAACAGGGTAGCCATAATAAACTAAAAAACTTGGGTTGCTTGCCACCAGAGTTTTGGTTACTGACAATTCACAACACTAAGAGGTAATACAATGCTATGATCATAGTAACAGACAACAACTATTGACATTATCTGGCTCAGTAAGAAGTATATCCCCCCAGCAAGCACTGTTGCTGTTGATACCCCAAGAGAGCAGAATGGAGAGGTAAAAAGACAGACCACCAAGCATCTGATTTTTGGCTTCTACCTTCCTTGCAAGGACATCCCTTGTTTTATGGTTGATGAACAGCATCTGTTTCTGGCTCACCAGCTGCAAGCACTGAGCAAGTGACTATGTTCACACCAGCTGGGAGTTTTTTCTTCCTTGTTTCTCTCCTTCCTCACTTGTTGCTTCTCCCTTCCTGATCATCTGGATGCCTGGAAGCTATAGGAGAGAGGGAGGAAAGGGATAAGGCGGACTGGTATGTTGCATATAGTATATTGTATGTGTTTCTTCCAGAGCCATAATGCAAGCTGAAATTAGTATTTTTAATTACATTCTAATATACTGTTGAATGTGATTAACCTGTTGTGTGGTATATTTTTGTAGAAGGCAGAAAGCATTTATTTTCAGCTAACACCTAAGCAGCAACATACCTCCACACATTACTTGAAAATTTTTGTCCTAATGCTTATAATTCACTTTTATTATATTTAAATAAGTGGTGAAGTGTTTGGGGTTTTGTTTTGGTTTTGCATTGGTGTGGAAATAATTTTTTTCAGTATCTGAAGTTAGACAAAGAAAACAAGAAAGCAAATTCTTTTGCTGTGTCCCATTACTGACTTTTAGCTTAACTAACAAGAGCTTATTCCAAACTTTTCTGTTGGAGCTGTACCTCTCAACATTTTTAAAAATGAGAAGTTCCTTTCAATTCTGGTGGATTCCCAGAGCAAGTGGTGGTGTTGTCAGTCTTCTGGGGATGAGGGTGAAACAGGAGATGTGCCTGACTTCAATAAATATTTTGGCCATGGGTATATATTTTTTGAAGTGAAGGTTTTTCTTTTTTCTTCTCTGTAAGGCTTCAAGAAGGATAAACTCTAATCTGTGAATATATTCAACAAGTGAAATATTTGGAGGATGGGGGAACTGCCTGGAGCCAAGCCTCAGTGAGGAAGAAGGGTCTAATTTTCTAGCAGTTTCAGGCTTGTAGCTTACTTTCTGTAAAGCAGAGCTAAAAAAAAAATGGAGTCTGTACAAGGCAACTGGCTAAAAAAAAAACCTATATAAGGCTACTTGGGGTTGTTATGAATCCATTTGAGTTAGGTCCACCTAATTCAGCCGCTTAACCAAGCCAAAGCTTCTTTTGCTAAATCTCTGCAAGTGACTGTTGAGACAGCTGCAGGCTTTGTGGCATTCCTGGCAGGTTGAATGAATTGTATTATAAGTCAATTAAGCCTTCGTTAATGGCTGATAAATTTGGAGAAATAAGTGGTAGGGCAGTCATGTAGTATCAGCTACAGAAGACAGTAAGTTTTGGATAAGGTCTACAGACAATTAAAATGGTTTAACTAAGGGGAATGTGTCCACACAAAGTTGGGCTGGCCAGTTCCTGCTGTTCATGGCCCTGCAGGATTTGGCCTCATTTTGCAGAAATGTTTAGACTGAATTATTATAGAGTCCTATGTCTTTTTATGTGGAGGTACTAGGCTGAATAACTGATGCTGTGTACTTCCGGTTGTAAATGAAGTAATAATGTTTTTAATTAATAATGATATTTGAGAACTCTTCAGTTGAAATTAAGTAGTAACAGCAGCAATAAATTGCAAGACTGTACATGCTATCAGCTTGAAAATAACCAGCTCTATTAGACTTTGGGAAATCCACAGCTGTCTCCAGTGATTCTTTGTCTGGGGAGACTTCTGTTGAGAATAACTTGGTATCATCACATATATTCAATCCCCTTTGTCTCTGCAAAGACTAATCAATCTATAGAATTAGTATTTTAAGATTACTTTAGGATTATATGAACCAGAATTTATATAGTGGGAAGGCTTATTAGTGTGAGAACTAAAGGTAATCTTGAAATAAAAAAGGAATGGTTTGATGAGAAGCAGCTTCTTCAAGTCAAAGGCCATGCTCTTCAGGTTATTTGAACTTTTTAGGTAGGAGTCTTAAAATTAGCTTTAATTGAGCTCCTTTAGGCAGCTTAAAAAAAGATGTCTCGTGAAGTGGCTGCTGAGGAAAACACTATGGAGTTTATATCAGATTGTTGCTCTGATCGTGTTTACTGTGAACTGTTAAATTTCAGCTGACTGCCCATTATGGGGAGTCCCATAACTTGTGTTTCTTTACAATACATTTCTTTCTTCCGCTTAAGGTACACAATCATTATTATATTGCACTCTACTTGGAAACATGATTGAATAATAAATCGCCTTGTTTGCAGAAAATGCATGCTCTATTTGTCTGATGCCATCTTCCAAATACTGGCTCTGTCTCAGCAAAATTGATGAGCTTTCTAAGACCTGTGTTTGCTCCCCATGAGTTTATGCACTAATTAATCTTTTACCATATTGTTCATGATTGAGCTCTTATTCTCTCAAAACATCTTTTCCCACTCTTGAATCATTTATATGTGGCTTTCTGCCCCCTTTCCAGTTCTTGAACTTCACTTTGAAAATAGTTTGCTTTTGATCACTACACAGTTTGATACCATCAGTAGTTGTGTCTTTGAGGTAAAATCATCTTGCTTGTCCCTCTCTTGTAAAGAGATATAAGGATTGATGGAGTTCTTTTTTTTTCCTCCAACATCACACTGGTGACTGTGCTCAAGTTGTTGCATACTATAAGCTTAACTTATTTTCAGGATTGCTGCCTACCAGGAGATGATTGCACTGCTACCTTGCACAGCCATTGCTGCCATTCTATTCAGGTGAACAGATTTCTAGCTCCTCTCTGTGTATATTTGTTTGTACTTGACAGAATTAAAATTGTGTTGTTTGAATTGACCCACCTTTATTTTCCCAAGCAACCCTGGGCTCAAATTAATCACTTTTCCTGAGGCTTCATTTGCTTTAAGTATTTGTTGTTCCCTTCCTTACCCCCATGTAGGAAATTCAACTCCATTAAAAATCGTGTCATCGTTGTTCTCTCCTCTCCCCCCCCACCCCATTTTTTTTCTTTAATTGCACCCCAACTGTGAGCCCCACACTGTTCTAAAGTTGTCTCTCTCCCTTTGTAGAAGCCCTTAGAGAAGTGGTCCAAGGTGCCAGACTCTTACACGGATATAACTTCCCTGTGAAATCTTGTAGGAGGAGCAGATTTCTTGAACAGAAGGATGTTATAATCTCATAATGCTGTCATTCTCTAGGTACACACTGAGCACAGCAGTATCACCTTAGAAAATAATTCTAAGAGAAGTACAGGCACCAAACTTTATAGTTTAGTAGGTTTTTTTCAACATCTGATTGCCTATGCCAGGGGTTTCTAACCTGTCCTCTGAAGATTGTTGTCAATAAAGTTATAGGAGCTCAACTATGGTCCAAATCCATATTAAGCCTTGTAAATAGAAGTTACATAAATAGTTGCCTGTATTTTCCTAATGTTTTGCACTTACCTGATTCATTAAGCACATGATGTAAAATCACTTAGTCCTAAAAATCATTTGCAGCTAGTATTACTATCTTAACTACATACTTATTTAATGTCTTCGTGTTTTTAAACAATGAGATCTGTCTCTCAAGTGGAAGTCTCTGGCTATGCCTTTAACATTATCATTTCCAGAAATAGCTTTCTAGGTAATTCTGAAGAGGTGCGTGTATATATATATGTATGTACCTATATGCATGTTTTATGTTCTACTTTCTTGCAACCCTATTGCTTTCAAGATTTATCGGTGTTTAGTAACTAAACTTCTTGCACTCTTCCTCCATGTATAGCTGAAAGATGATCACTTTCAGCTCTAAGCATGGTTATTTTATAATGTTCAGTAATGCTACATAACAACTTAGGATAGGAACTTGCAACTATAAGCAGTAGGTTACTTGAGATGTAATTTGTCCTTGACCCTATCTTAATCCACAGGCAGGATTATGACAGGGATCAGCAAATATCCAGCACTTAACACCGTGAGAAAACAAAGTGCTAGAATAGGGCTGCAGACATCAGTGAAAGCAGATTTCATCATTTGCCTTTCCCCCCCCCAACATGACAGAAAGCAGTGGGGAGCACTACTCTTGTCCCCAGCTTCAAAAGAAGAATGCCTGAGTGACTGAAGTGGGCTGTTGGGGGCTGCTTATTTCCAGGGTCCTTTAGAGACCTTCTCCCTGCAGCTCTAACTGAATGTATTAGCACTCTGAAAGGATTCCTTATATCAGTATAATGCCCTGTAACTCTTGGGGGATACAGCATTGGCAAATAGAAAATTCTCCTTTCCTTAAAATGAGTAATCCAAGTATAGAGATGGAAATTGCCCACAGTGCTTCTAAAGCAAGGTTTCACCACAACTCTGTAAATCACTGTTGTAACTTAGTAGTTGGATGTATAAAAAACCCCAGCTGGAACTTTGCTCTTGGGTGATTAAATTCCCATAGCCACTGGTTACTTATTTACAAGCGGGAGTTCACAGTCATGTTTACAGAAAGTCCTGTGTGTTGTGTTTGCCTGTTAAAGGTGATAGTTACTTGTTCATTCAAAAACATGTTTTTTGTATACAAGATTTTCACACCAAAACTTCAAATCCTGGAATGATTTTCAGGAGCTTTCTCAGTCTGTGCTAGAGAGCTGCTGCTGCCCCATGTCCTGCAAAATTAGTGCATATTGCAATGACAACTTTGTCCAAGTGAAAAGTCAATCCAGGATTAGGTTTTAAGACTATTCATCAGCAATACTTACTTGGAGGAACACATAGTTTCAAATGTTCTAGGCATATTTTTATAAAAAGTATAGTATGCATGTGTAAAAATATAAATTCTGGTTTTTGCAGATATTTAATATAGTTGATGCTGGTATAGGGCCTGGTTGACATCTTAGAATGGTGGTAGAGGAGATGGCTTCAAGTTCAAGTGTTCTTGAGCTGAAGGGGAGAGTTTGTTTTAGGTTTTTCCACATCCCTTCCAAATATAATTAAAACTGCTTCATTCACTGGAGACAGGATACTCAGAAAATGCCAGAGTGACTTTGGAACATAACCTGAATTTTCATAGAATTTATGAAACTTAGAAATGCTAATTTTTCTTATGTCTTTGAAGTTTTTGATGCATTCTGAAATCTATGTTACTATTACGAGATGAAAATTCCTGGGCCAAATGAATAGATGACAGCCTTCGCTTATGTCCTTGCTTCCTGGGCTGTAGAAAGGCTACTGCAGCCTCTCTGACTAGAGTGATCTAGGTGGTAGAGATGGAAGAAATGGGACCGGTAAAACTCTGTCCTCTTCCTTCCCACTGAAAGTGGGGCTGGGAAACGAAGTTTCCCACTATTTTGTGTTTTATGCTTTGGATCTGCTGCCAGAGCACTCCCATCACTCTCCAACCCTTACAAGTCACGTATTTAAAGTTATTTTGTTGTGTTTCAGGAGATACATCCTAATGGCACTGACTTCATCTTTATGCTGGAACATGTTTGGCTTGAGTGCAGCTATGGACTCTAAACCCAATATACTTCTGTTTCTGGCTGATGATCTTGGCATTGGAGATATAGGTTGTTATGGGAACAATACCATAAGGTAAAAGATCTCTTAGTACAATATATTTAACACTACAGAACACCTATCCTGGGTAAGTAAGCCTAATTATAAAATAAGAAATGTTCTTAATCTCTTAATCCAAGGCGCTTGTAATTGTGTATTTAAGTACTTGTATATACGCGCATAGGATTGGGGCCTAAGTAAATGGTGTGCAGTGAAAGAAAAAAAAAATTCATTTTGTTTAAGTTCTTCCTGGGAATTCCTCCCATCCCCTCCTCCATGTGCTAACTCTCCAGCCATTTGTTTTAGTATTACAGTTACTGTTTTCTCTCCTTCTCATGCATGAACTTCTTCATTCCCTTTCATGCATAGTTAAGCCTTACTCTATTCACCTGGTGCTTTTCAAGAATCTCTTATCTGCTTGCTTGCCATCTCCTCCAAAACACTCTGATCCAGACTCATGTGGACTGACCCACATAATTTCTTACATGATTATGTGCCTTCAAAACCAGTGATTACATCCTTTCAAAACTAAAAAGGCAAAGCAGAACTGAATGGGCATTGGGAGCACATCTTACAAGCTTCAACTCATGTCCTCCAAGTGGAGCACAGGCATTTTGTTGGCATGTTCTGGGTGCATCTCCCTCAAGTGATGTTGGTGGGGTTGTACAGAGAAATGGGAATGTGCTTGTGGAACTCCGTTGTCCTCTGCTGTTGGTGAAGACAGGAGGAGGCCTCTTTCGCTCTTCATCGTGGTGCAGTCCATTATTCTGGGAGAGCTAGGCTCCCGTACAAATGTAACTATGTAAAGATATCACTATAATATGAAATAAATAGCAGGTGTTTAAAAACATGGAACAGAAAGTCTTGGTTCCAAGAGCTTCAAACAGCCTGTGAGATTCTCTGGCTCAACGAATTTTGAAATTCAGGGTCTAAATATGCTAGCAAAAGTGATCTGTTGGAAGAATTGGAATAGAAAAATATCAGCCTTAGATAATTCTTTCCATTTCCATTTTATTTTCAAACTAAACAGTACCAAAAATGCCTAGGTTTCTTTTCAGTGTTGCTAAGTGCACTCTATGGCTGTGTCCTGAGAATGGATTCTCCAGTGGCTACAGCCCACTTGGCCTGCTGTATCAAACTTGTTACTACATCAGTCCTGGAGTCTGTAAAGAAGAGATTTTGGGGTTCTTTGAGGAAGTGTTCAAAAGCTCTAGTTCTTCTTGGCAATTTATTAAAATAAGTTTCAGATTACCTTGCTTCTATTAAACTTGAAAATGTTTTTTAGGACCCCAAACATTGACCGCCTGGCAAGAGAAGGAGTGAAACTTACTCAGCACATTGCTGCAGCATCACTTTGCACTCCAAGCAGAGCAGCTTTCCTCACTGGCAGATACCCCATTAGATCAGGTTAGGCCTGTTTTGAATTACAAATTTCTGTGCATGGTGCTGAGGTGCTACAAGAGCCAATAAATATTGGAACAGGAGAATTCAGCTATTTCCTCAATGTGAGATAGAAAATGCACTGCTAGAGGCTCAAACTTTCTATAAGTAACTTCTGAATGGGAACTACTGCCTCACCACCTGATAGAGCTTTAGCCTGACTCTATCGGGTGTGGGAGATCTATATGATGAAAATAGGTAGGTATGGAGAAATGCCAACAGCAGTGATATCTGTCACTTCCATAGAGCAATGCATCCTGGGGCAAACTGATGGAATTCCTCTTGACGGTGATGGTTAGAGGCAAGAGGTGGAAACAGGGCTCTTGAGAGAAATGGGCAAGTTCATTGCCAGCATAGTGCAGAAAGTCACAAAACTCTGGTGAAAATGGAGTGTTGGATCCATTTCCCACCTGCCTAAGGTGCCCTTTGGAGGACTTTATAGATATCCATCTCTCACCAGGCATTATATAGGAAAATTAGATGCCTACTTTGAGAGCTAAGTGTAAAAATCAGTGTGTAAGCTGGGTGAACTGTATCTCACCTAATGTAATACAACATCCCTCTGACGCAGGGAAATGCAACTGTTATCTTTCATTTTAGATGAAAAGCAGAAAGAATACATTATCACAGTTACACTCAGAAAGGCAGAAACTGTCACCCCTGATTTATTATCAGTTTGATGGTAAAGCTGGTGCCAAGCATTTGTTTTGAAATATAACTCTTGACTACCTGAAGTACTTAGACACACTCATGTGACTGCCCACAAGATATGCTTGGCTTTACTTTTGGGGAGGAACTCGGGCTTCAGGTTGAGCTCCTGACATGGAGGTTGGCAGGAGCAGCCCAGCCTCCGCTGGCAGAGAGCGAAAGGCCCGCAGGAATGACCGGAGCTGTTTCTGTCAGGGATGGCATCCAGCAACGGGTACCGGGCACTGCAGTGGAACGCCGGGTCAGGAGGGCTCCCTGCTAACGAAACGACGTTTGCCAGGCTGCTGCAGCAACAAGGCTATACCACTGGACTGATAGGTAAGGGGAAATGTTTTAGCACGACCTTGAAGAATGAACTAGTTTTATGAAGAGAATTTAGGGATTGTGTTTGCCCAAAATGGTCTGTTAGTCATAGATACAAATCCTCTCCAAAAGACTGAAGGTGGGGGGGGAAACCCTCATATCTGCAAGACAACTAAAAATACTGCAGTCTGAAGAGTTTTATGACCATGGTAATGCCCCAAACCAGGAAGAATTAAAAACTGTCTTATGATTAAATGGGTGAGAATTTACTTTGCCTAAGATTTTTTCAAAGGTTGGTCCACTGTGAGAGTTTTGTTAATGTAAAGATTGATCCAAACAAAACAATGTCTTTAAGTATTTCATCTGCCTTTTGGAGGCAAGAGGCAAAGAAACAAAAGAGGATAGGGGAAGAAAGAAACAAAGTTTGTACCCACAGAGGAGATGAAGAAGCACTAGTGTCTCACAGATGAGGTTGTGAGGTCCCAAAGAGGCGTGATACTCTGGCTGTTTCCTCAGATGAAGCCAAAATGCAAAGGTGTCAGGGAAACACTGCCCCTTCCTGTCTGTGACTGCGATCAGACCTCAACAGTTTCAGATTCATCATTCTTTTGGCAAATATCTCTAAAATCAACTGGCAAAGTCTCTCTCTTCCCTTCCATTTGCTTTTATTACTGTCAAGTGACAGGCACTGCTGCAATGGATCCCTTCATGTAAATGGGTAGGTAGGGTAAGCACTGTGTTCCTTAAAGCCAGGGGGTTGGGGCCAGCTGTTCCAAATGCATTGTCATCTCCAAGTGCTGGAAATAGATGTGGCTGCATTGAATCATAAGCTAATAAAGTGTAGTCTGCCTGGTTGAGTCTGTAACTATTTGGCAATCACGTAACCCAGCAAACCCGAGGGTCCTTTGATCCAGCACACTTTCTAAGCAGACAACAGCTTTTGTCTACTTGCTCTATCTAGGGCAGGGATAGAGTGAAAGGTTGGTTGCAGCGTTTTCTCCTTTTCATATGGAGTTTGGACGTGCCTGAGAAATCATCTTCCTAAGTCTGGTGATCAAGATATCTGCTAACATTGGCCAGAAGTTTACTGGACCTTTCAGTAAATTTGTAACATTATGTTAAAATGAAGCTGCAAGTAAACAACTGAAAGTTAGGAAGGGAATGTATTAAAGCAGCCAGTGAGTTAGAGTACCTTAATTCCCTGATCCTCATTGAAAGGTAATGAAATCCCATCCTTATGTGACCCTTAGCTGAGTGGATGAGCATCTTGCAAATTTCTCTGTTTATCCCATGATCATTTGGGGATCACCCATTACGGTATGACATTCACCTGATCAGGCACTGGTTTCACCCAGCATCCTTGTGCACGAGGAGAATGTGTTGATACTCTGTTGAAAATGGAGTGACTTGTCTAATTCCCAAACAGATGCTCATGATGCTACCTTGGGCTCCTTTTGAGTTGTCCACCTTAACGTTCTAATTTCTTTCATGTTTTAAAAACTTCAGGAAAGTGGCATCAAGGTGTAAACTGTGAATCCTTCAATGATCACTGTCACCATCCTCTCAATCATGGGTTTGACTACTTTTATGGTATGCCTTTCACACTTCTGAACAACTGTGAAGAAAACAAACCTCCAGAGCTGGATGTAGCCCTTCAAGCTAAGCTTTGGCTTTACAGTCAGATAATTATCCTTGCTGTGCTCACTCTTGCTGCTGGAAAACTGATTGGTTTGATTTCCATCCGCTGGAAGATAATTGCCTGTTTTACTTTTGTGGGTGGCCTTTTCTTCATTTCTTGGTACTCCAGTTACGGCTTTGTGCGGTATTGGAACTGTATCCTGATGAGGAACCACGATGTCGCTGAGCAGCCGATGAGGTTGGAGAGGACTGCCTCCCTCATGCTGAAGGAGGCAGTGTCATTTATCAAAAGGTAAATGATTGTCTGTAGTTTTCTTTAAAGGGGCCAGGATGTTCTGGGCACTCAGAGTATTTTTTTCCAGTAACTATAGCTGTGTCTTTAACTGCTTTGAAACTCATATCCAAGTTCTCTACTTAGAAACTCAATGCACTTAAATTTTAATTGTAACTGTCTTACATTGGAAGAAGTAAATGAAATGGATTTTAACCAAATGATATATGACCATCTCACTACGTCCTGTAATCTGTAATTACTATATTTGCTCCAAGATTAACCAGCTAATTTTTACACTTCACTCTACAAGCCTCATTTGTGCTCTTTTTCATAAACCCTACAAAACACCTACATAAAATGTGTGATGCACAAAATTATTTCATGTGAAAATCTCAAAACACTTTATTTTTATGGATTGAGAAGGAAGCCAAGTAAGATCATTCATTTTCTAGATTCAAGTTCTGCCTGCTCAGCCTTCTGTAATACTGCTATGCATCAGGTGTCTTTCTGTAAAACAGGGAAGGTAACTATTCTTTTCTTAAAGTTTGTGAAAACAAATACACTGAAAATTGTAAGTGGCCATCTTAGAAAAGCCACATGAATATTAAAGTAAATATGAGACTGTATCCGATTGCATTTAATTAAAAAGACATAAGAGTTAGGTATCCGATTCATTTAAGCACTGTGCAAATGCTATGCCTGTTTACACGCTGGAATTTGAAAATAATCTGGCTGAAAAGGATCTTTCTTTCCTACATTATATGTAAGAAGAAAACCATCAACTGTGATCAATGAGGGTGTACTAGATGTGGGTACAGTAGACCCAATGTGTGTGTCTGTGCATGGATAAATATGAAACCTTTAAAAATATTTCAAGCACACAACAGAAATTATTTTTAATTTTTGTTTGTTTTTAAGAAACAGGCATGGACCATTCCTCCTCTTTGTTTCCTTTTTACATGTTCACACCCCGCTCTTTACAACGGCAAAATTTCTTGGGAAGAGCCATCATGGTTTATACGGAGACAATGTAGAAGAAATGGACTGGATGGTGGGTAAGCATCCTTCAGGAAGGATGTGATTCAGACACATACACCTGTGTGTTTTAAAGCAGGAAAACTAATAAAGCCAAAATACCTACAGAAATCTAAGCTATTAAAAACTTCTTATAGGGCATTGCAAAAGATTATCATTGGAACACTATAAATGTGGCTTGATCTTTCAAACCGGTTAATAGGAAACTTGCTGTCTCTTTTCTTAAATTTAAGGCAAAATTCTGGATTCGCTTGAAAAACAAGGGTTGAAAAATCACACGTTCACGTACTTTGCCTCTGATCATGGAGGACACTTGGAGGCTCAGGGTGGAAGTGCCCAGCTAGGTGGCTGGAATGGTATTTATAAAGGTAGGAAAACCACTATGACTCTACATGAACGTTAGAATCGGAAACATAATGAATTTGCCTGGCTGAAGCTATCGAGGCTGGAATGAGTTGCTTTTGTAGCTTGAAATACAGGTGGCATACAGAGGTGCTTTAATCTTAAAGTCATCTTTTCTTTCAGTAAAGTGCAAGCATTATTACAAATCTCCTTGACAAAGGTATTGTCTAGCTTGATACCTGTAAATTATTTGGTGTTTTCAAGTAAAAGGTGCTGGAAAAAATGTGATAATTCCCTACACTGAAATCCCTCTCTGAGGCTTTTTTTCCCTTTCTCCACAATAGGACTGTTTCATGATTTGCTTGTTTCTTTTTCTCATTATGTTCCAAAATCATTGCTGTCCTATTTAAAACAGAATAGAGTAAGAGCATGTTGTGTCATGACTTGTGGCAGCAATTTATTCCCCATATGCTTTTATATTCCACCCAAAATCAGTGATTGGCATAAAATCCAAATGGCCTTGGTGGTCTAAGAGGATCTCACTCTTTACCTCCTGCTTGTCCCTTTCTGCTGTGAATCACTCCTCAACCTGCTGAGCAGTGCAGTGGCTTTTTTGAAGCCCAAAGGATATGCCTTCATTGCATTTTCTCCCAGCTACCCCAAGAGTCCTGTGTCATCAGACCACCTCACCCTGTGACCTGTCATGAACATGTGACAACATGTGTCAGGGCTTAGGCTCTGTTATCACCAATGAACCATCCACCTCTTGCACAAAGTTTTGATGTTTTTATTTTCCTAAAACGGGTTTTGTCCATTTCAAAACCTTCTTGAGCTGCTCCACAGGGCACAACAGAGGTCAAAGACATGGAATTTTGGCTCCCATGAGGCAGATGCTCTGCTGCTGAGCAATGAAAGTTGCTGGCCCTTGTGAAATGCAAGGGCTTTCAGTTAGTCTGTTCATCTTCCATCTCATTCCCTGCTTTTGCTTGAAAAAGTGCTTCTCTTTGTGAATGATAAGACCCATTCTTAAGCCTGATGGTATCTAACAAAGGCCAATGTTTTTTCCATATTGAATATATGAATTAAAACAGGTTTCTGCCTTGGGAGTTAGGTAAATATTGTCTTCACACACCCAGCATCAGGATGCTTTATTAGGTTACCTTATGTTAGTAGCAAGCTGAGAAAAGATGTTTACCTGCCATTTGAAGTAAAGTGTATATGGTACAATTTCATAGGTTCAGATTTTTTGCTTCTGAGTTAAGACATGTTGCATTAAGCATTGGGAAAGTCAGGTCCAAATCTCAATTTCAAAAGAAGAGATGCATAAGGCATATGGAAATGTAAGTGTTAAGGACACATATTTTGAAAGGAATCCATGGCTATAATGAGAAGAATGGTGGTGGTGTTTAGCTGTTTATTAAAATAGGATTCTGATGAGTTAGTCTTGTGTAGGTTTAAAGAGAGTATCAAGTATTTCTTCAGTCTTGTGAGTTCTTCCAATTTCCAGTTCCTCCTTTTTTTTCTTTTTCTGGGAAGCTCTTCAAGAGCACACATGAATGCAGGCAACCCATGAAATGGAGGATAACAGAAGGTCAAACCTGTTTTATTGTTGCTGAACATAAGTTTTCAAAGGTAGATTTATTGTTCCTACCCTCACCTGTGGTCAAAGTTAAAACAGAGATTGCCTCTCCCCATCTTTCTAGGTTTGGATGAGTTATATGTCACCTTTTGAGGCCTTCTAAAGTATGTGAAGTCCAATGCAAATGAAGAGTCAAATCTGTTGTATAAACAGTGTATTACTGCACCTTTTTCTGTACATTCAAATATAACAAGCCAACGAAGAGGTTCGTGTTTGCCTCTGAACTGCCATATGTTGATTCATTTTGCTGCAGGTGGAAAAGGCATGGGAGGCTGGGAAGGAGGGATCCGTGTGCCAGGAGTATTTAGGTGGCCAGGAGTGTTACCTGCAGGCACAGTTATTGATGAACCTACGAGTCTTATGGATATTTATCCCACACTTGTTCATCTGGCTGGAGGAACGTTGCCACAGGACAGGTATGGAGGTGTTTTCAACAGGAGAGTTTGATAGGAGAGCTAACTACTAAAAATTTACTGTTTCTTATCATCCTTGGAGATCTGACAAATATTGCTTAGCCTCAAGCCTGGTCTGAGATTTTCAACTAGGGAGGAAACTCTCCCAGATATGCCTAGGATAGGTGTGCTTACGGCCAAAGCAGTTGTTCCTGCCAAAGACCAGGTGCTAGTTTCAAACCCAGGTTCAGCCTCATTCAGGAAAGAACTGGTGGCCAAGGTTATTTTGGTACTAACTGCCTTGACTTATGGACACTTACAAATACTTCCTAAAGTCATTAAAGCCAGCCTTGCTCAATGGATTTCTTTCAGCTCCTTTGAAAGTTGTAAATGTAAACAATTATGAGATTGGTATTGATTTCCTGAATAAATTACTTTTTTCTGCTAGACCAATATTTCTGCTAAATATTGTTTACATATTGCTAATGGAATGAGTTGACCCAGCTATTAAAAAAAAAAAAAATTATCTAGGGATTTAAATATTGGCTTGGCAGTCTGCTAGCTGCTCTAAATCTATGACCAAATTATTCTGTGTGCTGTCTCAAGCACTGGTGCAGCCAATGCAAAGGCAGTGATAAGTATGCAGTTCACTGTCAGTTTTGCCTCCTCCTGAATACACTTCTCCCCATTACATTAGGGTGATTGATGGACGAAACTTGGTGCCTTTACTGCAAGGAAGAGCTCAAAAGTCAGAGCACAAGTTCCTGTTTCACTATTGTGGGTCCTACTTGCATGCAGTACGGTGGCACCAAAAGGACAGTAAGTATAAATGTTCATTCTGTGGTAACTGCAAAACATGAGTTTTCTCCTCTTGATAACCATCTTGCTAATTGAGAAATTTATTGCGTGATGGGTGTTTTATCGGTACTGATCTCAGATTCTTGAAATTGTTGTTCCTGACATACCAGTGACTATGGCTAGCTGGATGTGTCTTACAGCAAAGAAATATTTGTAAGTAACAAACCTACGGGAAGTGGGGTGGAAATACAGGCTGTCTGCTACTAGACTGGAAACTTAATGTGGTGTTCTTCATATTTCTAGTGTTTTCCATCTTCAAAGTCAGTACTCCACACAGAATCTGATTTGTGGTGATGGGGGTGCCAGGGTGTGTGAGAAGAGGTCTCCTTAGTAAATAGCTGTACTCCTATTGCTTGAAGACACTTTCCGTTTCCTCTATTGTCTTGTAGTTGTGCCACAAGATTTCTTTCCTGCCAGGTGGAGCCATCTGGAAGGCTCATTATGTGACCCCTGTCTTTCATCCACCTGATGCTGGGGCTTGTTATGGAAAAGGAATTTGCCCGTGTTTTGGGGAAGGCATGACCCATCATGACCCTCCGTTGCTCTTTGATCTCTCGCGAGACCCTTCTGAAGCCAAACCTCTGTCGCCTGACACCGAGCCCCTCTTTGACGCTGTAATAAGGAAGATGGGAAGAGCCATAGAAGAGCATCGCAGGACACTGACTCCAGTCCCAGAGCAGCTCTCCATGTACAACGTGGTGTGGAAGCCGTGGCTGCAGCCGTGCTGTGGGACGTTCCCATTCTGTTGGTGTGATAAGGAAGGTGACACCACACAAAGTCTGTGAGATGGATGTCTACTAACATGTCCTGTGGCACTGAGCCCTCTGCTGACAAAGCTTTTGGAAAATAACTGTCCCCTTTCTCTCTCTGGGAAGCAAAGTGTATGAAAATAAAGAAAAGGAATGTTGATCAGAGATTTTCCCCTTCATTCTTCACCACTAGCCAAAGGTCTAAGGAAATCCTGTCTGGTGCGGTAAAGGGCTTGAATGGAGACTGGTTTTGCAGATTTGCATGTAAGAGATGGCTGTAGAGGTGTATGCTGAAACTCTGCCTAATTTATGCCTGCTCAAGGAAGACAGTTGGAGAACTCTGCAGAGACTCCAGGGTATGGTGCCGAGCAGGCAGCTGTAAGAAATACTAGACTTAGGCAGAACCATAGATGTTCTAGGCTGTGCCCCTGTAGTCCACAGATAATGGTCGTACTCTATCCAAGCGTAGTAGTTTGTGTCATTATTGCTTCCTGTACTTCTCTGTTATCTCTGCAGTAATCATGTTGAGATGTTGAGCAACACTTGAGACAGACTGAATCTGATTTTGTGAGGGGTTGTCCTCAAGTTGTGAATAGCTTTTTGAACAGATCTGCAGCTTTAGCTGGGTAACAATAATATATGTCACAAACAGTATGAAGTACAGAATGTTGAAGTCCAGTATAACTCTGCAACCGTTGCAAAACAGAGAAAAGCATTTTGCTATTCAGAAAGAGGTCCTGGTGCATACTAATTTGGCAAACAGCAATTTTATTGAATATAAGATGCTAATAAACAATGTTTTGGATTAATAGCTTGCACTGTTTCAATGCCAGTTCCAGAAAAACAATGTTCATTTGAGAGTCATATTGGAATTAATGTTCAAAAATATTTGGTAGCAGTACACATAGGTTTACAAACTACAACTTGTAAAAAGGAGTGTTGCCAATACTAGTTAAAAAAAAAAAAAAACCAAACACACACATGCGCCCCAAAAAAACCCAAACAAACCAAAAATCCTGTAGTGGTGTGACCCTAGCCAGACTTTCGAAGGAGATGTGACTTCACACTGACGTTTGCAGTGCAATTGCAGAGATTTTAGGGCTTTGAATTGTATTAACGACTGGGGTTTTTGCAGGAGTGGATGAAGTCAGAGTTTATTATAAGCATGCTGCTAGAACTCTAAAAGAACTTGGGGGTTGAAGTGAGTAAATGGAAACAGATTATTTTACTTTGGTTTTTGTCCCCACCCCCCAGCCCAAACATTTTACTTGCTCAGCCAGTTTAGTTGGTTAACGATTTTCTTCTTATCTCTTAGTCTTTTTTTGTAAGTGTGACATAGAAAAAATTTTAGAAATTTCTGTTTGTGTCATTTCAATGTTTATGGTTTTCACTACTATAAGTTCACTCTGAAAACTTGTCAAAGGTAGAAGGGACTATACAAATACCAGTGTTTGCTGTTAGTACTCAGACATGTGCAAAAAACCAGATGAAAGTGGCAGTATAAAGCACATTGACTCAAAAAGCAAGGTTTTGCTGGCAGAGAATTTGCCTGTATGCAATGAGTAAACAGCAGCTTCCTGTGCTCAGGCACAGTGAAAAAACAGTTAGCATAAGAGGAGGAAATACTGCAGGGCTCAAAATGCAGAGATAAAAATCATCTCCTTTCTGCTTCACTGTTACAAAGCTCTTTCTCTTTTTTTTTTTTTTTTTAAGTTGGTTTAAAACTTAGTTCTGTTGAAGATAATAAGTAATCACAGCTGTTACTTTTGTATTGGGTCACTAACACAGTGGTGAGAAACAGGATGCAAGGTCTGTGCTAGCAGAATGCCTCCTCTGCTTCCAGCCAGAGTTTTGTTATCAGGAAAAAATTTAAAGGTGTGGGGGTTTGGGGGGGTTTGGGGTTGGTTGGTCTTTTTGTTTAGTTGGTTTTTTAAGGCATGCCAGCAGCAGCATGGGCACATCTTCAGTAGTGATCGTGTGGTAAGAAAGATGTAAACGGTCTAGAAGGGCTGACAACATTTAAAGATCCGTCTTTCCCAAGGCATAACATAATCTTTGAGAAATATAATTTTTTCAAGAAAAATCTTTGCATCAGAAGCATCACAAGCTGTTAAGTAATCATACAAAATAAGTACTATAGTCAAATATGTATGAGTAGAAGTAACCCAATTTGAAAACTTATAAAAATAACTGGATATAGTCATAAGTTCAAGGAGGTCAACAGATAAAAAAAACTGCTTCCAACCATGACTATCCCTGCTGTGTATTGTACAAATCTGATAGTCTAAGCTGCTTCATCTTTCCACCTCACTGACTCCTACTGACTTCTCTAGAACACAGTGTTAAATTCAGCATTCACTGTATTCAAATAACTTGGAGAACTAAAATGTCAACAAACAAATAGATGATAGCTCCTCTAAGTAATTGCTTAAGACCTTTCTAAGACCCTTTTGAAGGGTAAAGTGTATTATAACAGAGTTAAGTTCTGAAAGAAGGGGGGAATACTAAATTTTCAGTCGTTGGGGTTGGGCAAAGAAAGTGCAATTACTATGTTCAGGACAGGCAGGTCTACCTTTCCTGTAAATGCAGTGAAGAAGAAAAGACAACGTGACAGAAGAAAAGGGGGAGGACAAGCTAGTCCTGTTATCCTGCCTGGAAGGCTGGAAAAGTAGGGTGGGAGAAACAAAACCCCAGGGCTCCGAGTACTGTGTTACTTTCTTTTGAGGCACTGAAATAGAGCAGTGACAGGCTTTATACAAATCTGCACAGGATTAACTGGATAGGGAATCTAGCAAAGGCAGTAGCCATGTTGTGCCAGTATTTCAAGAATAAGGACTTTGTTCTCTGCCTGGAATTCATGTAAAACCTGCACGGCAGTTCCAGTTTGCTGGTGTTCCAGTTTGCTGGCGGTTGCTGGCGGGGATCCCAGTCGGTTTCTGTGCTGGAGACTGGGGGAAGGGAGAGTAAGAGGAAAAGGAGCAAGTCCCAGCCGGCTTCCTCCCACGCGTCTTAGAGGATCAGGACTGCTCAGCACACCAAGGAGCAAGAGGGATTTCAGAGCAAGAAGAATAATTGAGACGAGGGTTTGTTTTCCACATCGTTAAAAGGGGTTGGCTTTTTTTATTAGTCTTGATCACTTATTGTGGTGTACTAGCTTACAGAGGGAATTACTATCTGATGTTTTCCTGGATTTCTGTAAGTAACTCTGCTGATTTCTAGAGGCTGATGTTAGATTTATGGATTAAGTCTTTTTTTTTCATTTAACAGCTAAGGAAACTGGACAAGCCCTAGGGCCCAGTACTGCGTTCATGACACTCCTAGTGATGTCAGTAAGAGCTCTGCTTTCAGAAGGAATCAGCCTCTAACACAAAAAGGTGAATATGCATATTTAAGTTGTTGTATGGGTTTGGTTTAGTTTGTTGTTTTTTTTTTTTTTAAAACAAGCTTGATATTTTTTTCTCGCCCTTCAGTAAGGTTAGTGTTCCTAAAATGGCTTGCAGTAAATCAGGATGCACTAATTTTAATCATGCTGCTGCCAGTGATATGAACACCCAAATATCTTTTAATACCACCACTGCAACTCCCTGGTTCAAAATTCACAGCTTCCCTAAGGGGCTGTACAAAGTCTCTGTCTACGTACCAATGTGCCTGCTGGGACCAGTTGGCTGTGCTGCATGAACTTGGGGGGAGAAAGCAGAAGGCTGCAGAGCTGTCGTACCAGCTTGGAAAGCTTATCAAGGCGCAAAGGAAATCAAGGTATTTCTTAGATGTCCAGATCTGTCTAGTTCCTTTGCTCCACTACAGCTCACAAGGGCTGTGATGATCCTCAGCTATTCAGCGTAGGCTGCAAATAGTTTCATTGCAATAGTTTTGGCTTAATCGTGTACCACAAGCCCTTTAAACACAACGCTGCCTACCAGTTGCTGGGAAGGCAGAGCTCTGCCTCCGCTGTTAAAGCAACGTACAGACGTTCCCGTTATAGGTAAAGACCAGAGCCGTTGCTAGTTCTTCCTTCTCGACGGTTAATGCCTTCATGCACTTGCCTCATCACCACCTCAGCTCTGTCCTATGGGGCCATAGCTCATCGGGGCTTAGGGAGAACTGCTGTCAGGCTGTGATTCTGAGGCACCACTACCATACGAATAAAAGATTTGAGATCCTCGTAGTCCTTTGCTTCACATAAAAGCAGGCTGTATTACAAAGCATCATATTAGGCTTCTGCATGTGCATTCGCAGTGAGGTCTTGCTTCAAACAGCCAATGCATTGGGTCAGAGGGATCTTGCTGCTTCCCCATTAATACCTGACTCAGCCAGTGGGCAGGGAGGACGAGCTCTCAGTACTGCCTTTCAGGATCTTATCAATAGAGAGGGGAAGCGTCATCAACCCTACAGAAAATTCCACAACTAACAGAGATCAAGCTTTTCTCTTCTTTTTTTTTTTTTTTTTTTTTTAATTTTTTTATTTATTTATTTCCCATATGGTCTCAGCCATAGCCAAACAAGCACCTAGATGTTACTTGGAAAAATCATCAACAGACACCAGGTTCTGACTCTCTTTATACTATTTCCCTGGTCAGAATAACAGCATCTGCAATTTTTTTTAACCTGTGGCTCATCCTTTGAAATGCATAGGGCAGGATTATACTCTGCTCTGGCCAGTTTCTTATTCCTCAGACATTCAAGGTAACTGTAACGCACTGGAGAACATGCTGATCTTGTGGGGTTTTTTTTTCTCCAAGTCTTTCATCAGTCAAGATGGAACCTTTCAGTTCTCTGTGTTTAGAAGTGACTTTAAATTTACAAACGTGCTTTTAGTTGTTATAGAAAGTAAATATTCTTATTGGCTTCAATCTGTTCCTTAATAGAGCTGACAACATCTTTGTTCTTGTGCTGGCTTGAAACAGAAAGAAGTGTGGAAAAGTAGAGATTTTGCATGGATGGGATATTTCAGATTTTTATCTCTTTTCAGAGTGAAGGAATGAACATCATCTCTAATTTACTTCAGGGTACACCACAAAGATGAGCGTGTATGCCAGTCCCCGACGGAGCCAGTTTGCCATGTACTTCTGCATGACTGTTTACATGATTCCAGTGCAACATTTTCTGCAGATCCCTTAGTCTGTGGCCATTCACATGGAAAAGGAGTGCATTTCCCAAGCCATTCTTTGTCCAAAGTGACTAGGTGTGCTCTCTCTTTCAGCAAGTATAGGAAGTTGCTTCCACTCATAAAATTTGCCTTGCCAGAAAAAAATAAATATTTAGAAACTGAAAGGTTATTTCTAGGTTTTTAAAGTCCAGGTTGAGTTCCTAGAGTTGGCAGGTAGAAAAACTGGCTTGTTAAATTTATAAATGGTACTAAGCTTTGAAGTCATGTAAGGAAATAATCATAATGATATTTATATTTCTGGACAGTTTTTAGTAACTTTCAGATAGAAACACCTCCTCGAATGTACTAGATGGCATCCAAACCTAAGAACATTACAGTCCCTTCAGGACGGCTTTTCTTTGAGGTGTTTTTTGTAGTTTCGAAGCTCACAGTAAAGGTTAATTTCTTTTCCTGGACCTTAAAGATAATTGGAGGTTAAGTAAAAGTGAGATACTAGTTTTACTTATCATTACCTCATTTGTAAAATGGTGAAACCCTTCCTTTCAATGAACACCGACAGTCCTGTGCATGTATTGAGTAATTCGTGCCTTTAAGGCTTGTTTAAAGCCATGGGCATTTAGCCTTTTTTCCAAACTTACTGGCAGCTGGGAACAGGCCAGATCTTGCAAAACTGGGTGCTGTGCTGCCTGACCTTACCTGTCCTCAGCAGTGCTCTTTCTGCCTTGCAGTGTCAGTTCAGCGGGGCTCTGCACGCACATGTTCGGGAAGGTAGGGACTGTGTAATCAAGCCCTAGTAGTTCAGCCCACCTCTGTTGTAGCCAGCCACGGGCAGTGGCAATATGACTGCAGTAATGCAGGGCAGTTAATGACCAACCTCACAGACAAGATCACCACAGATATTGGGCTCTGATTTTTTTTTTCTTTTTTTTTTCACCAGAATTTATGTGACCAACTATGTACCTGTTTCACACAAGGGGAAACCATGAAGTTTACCAGGGAAAACAATGGTAAGAAAAGACATTTGCTGAGGGTCTTTCCTGGCTTTTAAGTGTTGTGCTTAAGAAAATGTAAACATATCTCTCTCTTCCCCCCCCTCCCCCAACCTCATTGAGAATCTAAGAGCAGCTAATGCAGGTTTACATCTATTGGTATTTCAAGGCCTTTTACCCTACTTTTATAGGACATGGAGGTTTAGGAGTATATGTAATATATAGTACATTTACTATGCATTTATCATATTGCAGTATCTATTAATGAACTAGCAGTCAGTAGGTATGTTCTAGCATATGTATTTTACTTCAGGTGAACATCTGTAAGCTGCCTCTTGCAAACACCTTGAGCAACTAAGATGTGCTGAGATATTCTTAAGGTCTTCTAGGGTGATAACCAAGTTTAAGCCCATTGCTGCAACCTTCATTTTGCAGATGGTCCCATGGCTGAAGCAGCACTTTCCAGATGCTGTGTGTAGCACTGGGTACAATGGATGCAACAGTCAATCCATGGCCATCATGACCAGCATACCTCCACACCAACCACCACCATGCTCCTGTCCCACTCGTTCCAGGAGCCTTAACAGAAGTGTCCTACACCCCCGTACTAAGGGGTGCCTCAGGAGACTTGCAAGCATCCGACCGCTCATTCTACTGCAAACGTCTGCTGAGATCAGTGCAAAGCTCAATAAAGGAATGCACACACAAAATTCCTGTGTGAATTAAAAAAAAAAAAAAATTACTGGTTTTAGAAAACTCAAGAACTTTTGTAAATATTCTGGAGCTCCATCTGCTGGCAGTATTTGGTAGCTGTTTGCATCTGTAAGGAGTCCTCATAAATCTTTAAGAATAATAGTTTAAAGGCTATTGTAAAGCTTACAAATGTTTTTGTAATATTACCTCTTTGCTTTTAATTTCAGGAGCTGCCTAAATATTTGGCTAATTTTATGCTTGTTTCCAAGAACCTGTGTATCAAATCCTTCAAAACCCAATTTTTTACTGATACTGGCTGATGATCTTGGTATTGGAGATGTGGGTTGCTATGGCAATGATACAATAAGGTAAGAATGTATTCTACAAAATAAATTATCCCTTCCTGGTGAACTTCAGTGTAAAAAACACTGATGACACTTAATATTAGAAAATTTATTATTAATGGATTAGTTTATCTAGATACACTTCTTTTCAAACCATGTATAAAATAAATGTTCTACAGTAATTCAGACCGGAGTAATAATTATACAGGCATGCTTGAGCAACTTTCTTGGACTTCTAATGCAGCCAGAACTTTGTGAACGTGTCTGTGCGCTGTATTTGTCAGGCATGTGTATAATTTATAAATGTCCACAACTCCAGGGTTGAAATATGAAGGACTGAGATTAGGATTTAATATCGGCTAACAACTCTAGTAGGCTTCTTATGAAATGACATCTCAGTCTATGTGATATATTTATCCCTAGTGCAGTTATCAATCTGTATATAGATTGATTGATTGATAGAATGATTGTGTATATATATGCTGTGTTTACTCAACTTATTATAGTCTTGGAAATTGTGCTGTACTGTATCTATTAATGGAACCTTTTTCACTATGCTGCATGAGCTTTTGATGTGGGATAGACATGAAATACCTTTCCTTTTATTGTTCTTGGTCTTTTTTCTTTTTAGTTATTAATAAAAACACAGGTATCCATGGAAAATTCATTCCTAAGGAGTTAAGGTATCTCAAAAAATATATAACACAGAGCTTTCCTAGTTGAGTTGTAGATAAACAAAGTTTTGTAAATTTGATAGTGATGTCCTTGACAAAACTAGGAGGATTAGGATACCACGAACTTCTGTGTAATACATTTTATCAGAGATGGGATTTTTCTCTTTAGGACCCCTAACATTGATGGCCTTGCAAGGGATGGAGTGAGACTTACTCAGCACATTGCTGCAGCTGCTGTCTGTACTCCAAGCAGAGCAGCTTTCCTGACTGGCAGATACCCCATCAGATCAGGTTGGGCCTCTGTCTAATGGTTCACTGCAGTTTGTCTAGCCATTATTGCTATTAAAAATCCTCTTAAATAAATAATTTTAAAGATTAGTTAATCTAAGGATTTGGGGTCTCAGTGAGATGGGCAAAAATAAAGGTGACTAGATTTAGTGATTGATTTCTATGGGAAAATCCCCACATAAAGCACATTTAATGTGGCTAAATGACAGCACAGAAATGGATGAAAATCCAAACAGCACAAAGCAGCCAGAAGTAGGAACATGAAGAAAATTGCATAAACTTATATTCAGTGGTATTAAGATCACATTAAGTGTAATATTTTGAATATCCTGGCAAACTTCTTCAAAGTGAAATATGTCAGACTGTGGAATAGTTCTCAACAATAATGTTGTTTAAAACATTTAAATCACACAGATTTACTTCAGCTGTGTAAATTAATGATGGAAAACTTCAGCCACCGCATACGGCAGTAATAACCAGTGTAGCTCCTCTGATGTGATTCTGACTTGCTAAAGGAGAAATGTAATCATGAACTGTACATTTCAGAAGTGTGTACCCCTGACTCTGTAAGCCTTTTGTTCTAAAAAAAAAAAATCTTTCTCCCCCCCTCCTTTTTTTTAACATTATATCGATAGAGCTTTGGTTGTAAGAGGTTGCCTGATGTCCAAATATAGGCATCTCAGTTCCATTTGTAGACACGCCAGCATAGCTGAGGCATTGGCACTGGACTAGCAGATGGCATGGGACTTGGAGGAGACATCCTTCTAGGGGTCAATCAGAAAATCCCAGGGCATACTAAATGGCTTATAAAAAGGCACTAGGCTTAGGCAACCGAGTCCCATTCATTAGAAAGAACAATTTGAGAAGACTGAAAATCTGAAATCTGGCTTGGTTTATTTTAAAGACTGTTATTCCTCTCTAGGCATGGCATCTGGCACTCAACGGCAGGTTCTTTTTTGGAACGGGTGTTCTGGTGGGCTCCCACCAAATGAAACTACTTTCGCCAGAATACTGCAGCAGCAAGGTTATTCTACAGCACTTGTAGGTATGAGACATAGCAACTTGCTGCCTTTTCATTGCTTGTTATTCAAATGAGGCTGCTTCTGTAGGATCAGTTAAACTGGAGTTTCTTGTATGCATAACTTTCAAAATCAGCAGGGTTTTTTTAGAATGTCATCCACAAGCCCCAATGTCAGCACAGTGTATCTGATAAATCCAAAATGAGGACCTATAGAATACATAGGTGTACACTGCAAACAGAAGTAAATGCAAAGGAAAGAATCTTGTTTGCCCAGTAGAGATTGTTTTAGGAAGAACCAATAGAGATATTCACTGATCCATTAGAACAGGAAAATGTTGTCTGCCAGCTGGTACCCAGACACCACAGTGGTCTTGATTACATCTGGTGGCTAGATTTTCTGTTATTTATGCAGCCTGCTTATTATCACAGTTAAGACCCTAAAAGTGCCTTCATTTTCTGCAAAAGCAACTCTGCAAAAAAGCTGAGTTAGTAGGATTTTCTTGAACATGTATTCTGATTCAAAACCCACTGAAGTCAGTGGAACTAACTCTGCTAATTTTGCCTGAACAGCAATTAAAGGATGTGTCTTTCAAGCACCCCCCATTTTTAAACTCTTTTGATGTAGTCAAAGGTATTGTGTGCTTAATTGTAATTACTGTGATTTTCACACCTCTGCTCAGCTCTGGCACACTGAAGTGTCATTTAGTTCCTAAACTGAAGTGAGTCTTAGTGATGTACCGACTGCACACAAGCCTGTGTAAGGGGATGAACATTCCCCAGCTCACTGCAGTCTGGTATAGCTTATACTGTAAATTACATTCATATACATGAGCACAGAACTGGTTAGCAGTTCTCAGAAATTACTTGTCTAGCTAATAGCCCCTAAGCCCATGGTTATAGACTGTCTGTCCTTCAATGTCAGGATAATTACACTGCTCTGTAATATGACTTCATTAAGGTTATCAGTATATGACACATTCTGATATGTCCAATTGTACTGGATAATTGCAATGGCCTATTTTTGCTACTCATTTTAGGACGAATATAGACACACAGAGCCAGTATGTACACCTTCTTCCCAAAATTTGTTCTTGGACTGTGAAGGTCAGATAGAACTTGTGTGTAAATTAGTTCATAGTTTTGCATTTGGCTGTTTCTTTTGGCACAAGGGTTTTTGCAGTTTCTCCCCATCAGGCTACCTTTTAATGAATGGCTACCTTATATGAAGAATAATAAGCACCAACTATTCCAACCCTATTTGTTCTTATTCAGCGAGGCATCTGGGTTGGACCATTGCCCTACATAGAATTTTAACAGATAGGTGAGGAAAACCAGCTGTTCTAGGCAGATAAAGTGCCAGTGCATGATTGCTCCCTGAGAGTCTGTCCCCATTCCACACCAGCTCCTCCCTTGGCTGCACCTTAACTGAGGAGTGCAGCCAACCTATTAGAAATACAGGCATCAAAGACTAACAATGTTGGATTTAAGATCTTTGTTTTATGTTTCCAGGGAAGTGGCATATGGGTGTGAACTGCAAATCCCGCCATGATCACTGCCACCATCCTTTAAATCATGGCTTTGATTATTTTTACGGCATGCCTTTTACCCTTTTGAATGAGTGTCAAGGCACAGATGACCCTGAACTGGCCAAGTCTTTGCAAGATACATATTGGCTTTACACACAGGTGACCATCCTTGCTGTGCTTACTCTTTTGATTGGAAAACTTACCAATTTATTCTCAGTAAAATGGAAAATAATCATATGTCTGGCCATCTGTGGTCTCCTGTATTTCATCTCCTGGTTCTCCAGCTATGGCTTCACCAAGTACTGGAACTGTATCTTGATGAGAAACCATGGTATCACTGAACAACCAATGAATCTAGAAAAAACTACTTCTAATATGCTGAAGGAGGCAGTTTCATTCATTGAAAGGTAACCAACAAAAATTTTATTGCATTTCAAGGATTTTAAAAAATAATGTGATTACTGTGTCAGAGACCACTGGGTTAGGCAGCTGGCATGCTGAACTGCCTGTCCTGATGCTGGCCAGCAACTTGTTCTTTTCTGGCATCCCCCTACCTGTCAGCATCCAACTGCTGTTCTTTGTCTTCTACATAACTTGTCAGCTCGTCAGGAAAAGGATGATGATTTTTTTTTTGTGTGTCTTTATGTTATGTTAACCTGATGCAAAGGGGTCCTGGCCAAGGACTGGGCCTTCTGCCAGTAGGAACAGAAAAATTGTCTTAGCCTGATGAATGGACTGTCATAAGAAGTGTCATATGAAGTTAATATTTTGCAAACAGGGTGATAGTGAGTTTTGTTTTGTTCTCCAAGGGTGTCCTCCTTCATTTAAAATACTATCAGTAGCCTCAACTGGCATTGAACAAGCCACTAAGTCTTTAAAAGTATTCATGTGTTAAGTCTGGGCATATCCCTGAATAAGATTATACTATTCCTGTCAGGGTTTTTTTTAAGGGAAATTGGGGGTAAGATAAATCTCTTCTGTAAAACTTCGAGCATAGATAATCTCAGGTTCCTAGGACATCCTGCCTGGCCTGTGGGTGCAGTGTCATATTTGCCTCTTCCATGAGGATGTCTCAGATGCTCAGTGACATCCATGTTAATTTTAAGCAAGCGAGTCCTATTGTCCTTGCCTCTGAGAGTGTGTCAGTATTTTGGCTGTGAACTTTCTTAGTTATTTATTTAATTTTCTACACATGTCTAGTTTGGATCCAGAAAAAGAAAGGGCCCATTACTATTTTGGTCTTAATACAGAACCAAAATCTTTGAGGGGTGTTTTAATCCCCTCTGTCTCCCAAAACCTCAAAAGTGCAAAGATGTCAAAATCAAAAATTTTTGGTTTAGACCAAAATAATAACTTTTATTGAGATAGTCACTACAACACCACTGTTCTATTTCAGGTTGAGTGACAGTTTACAGAGAAATGACTATTGTTTTCTTTTATTTCAGAAACAAGCATAGGCCATTTCTTCTCTTTGTTTCCCTTTTACATGTTCACACCCCTCTCATTACCACAGAGAAGTTTCAGGGAAGAAGCAGACATGGCCTGTATGGAGATAATGTAGAGGAAATGGACTGGATGGTGGGTAAGTGGTGGTCTTGAAGAAAATCCATCATTTATTTGAATATGGAAAAGAAATTAAAGGGGTGGTCACAGAACTCCCTTTTTGCATATGTAAAAAATGAACTTGCCTTGGATATGCAGTTAGCTCCAGAGATTGCCATACCATTACTGCACCTTTTTTTTTTTTTTTTTTCTTTCTTAAGATGAAAGCTCAAACCTTTCTTGTAAGGATTTGTTCTTTTTCTTTTTTAATCACCACACTGCTGTGCTGCAGTGTTAAATGCAGTCAAATAATCAAATGTGTGCTTGATCATGTTGTCAATCAAAATGTATGACATTTCTCCCGCTCTGTCTAGTCTCAGAAGATATAAGTGGTGCTGCTGCTGAATATTACATTATATGGTGGTTGTTTTATGTACTTGCTCATTTTTGTCAAATAATAATCCTTGGAGCAGAAACCAGAACTTCTTCCTAGCCCAAAGGCCAAGTTTAAAAGTTATGGAGTTTCACTTAATAAATTGTGTGAAGTCACCACATCAGGAAGACTCGCTTAGGTCTAAATCTAGGCTCCAAGTGCCAATTAGGTCTTTAAACCTAAGCCTTACTTAGTTGCTCCTTTCTGCTTCAATGGGAGGGAGGGAGATAGCTACTGTTTGTATTTAGTCAAAAGTGAAGACCCTACTGACAAAGTATTCACCTCCTGCCCAGGCCAAGATTCAATCCCTGAACCTTTTCTTCCTCCAGTAACCATGTTTACAAAATTGTATTCTGAGAGGAGCCTGATTGCTTCTGATGGGCAGGCTGAGAACTCCTGCAAGATCCAGTTGAACCAGAGGACTCTGCCATGCTCCTCTTCCAAACTTTTGGTACCAGTCACCTTCAGACACAGTCTACATGAGCACTGCTGGATAGCAGAAGTCCGATAGTGTAAGGAACATGCCGTGTATAGGCCAAACAGGATGGCAGCTAGTAAGGACAGAAGTCTCCAGGGCTGGACATCTAAGTAAGAGATTTGGGGTCTAATTCAGAACCAATAAGCCTAGACTCAATCTAAACTCTTTTTGGGGGAAGGTGTCTATTTTTGGTTAAGGTCAATAAGTAGTTTGACCAAGGAGACACAGGAACTCTGTAAAGGAGAAGAGATTGAGCAAAAGAGCCGATCACTGGCTTATACTTTTTCCTTGCGTAGTTCAGCTTTTGCTGCTGCTTCTGTAGCTATGGAAGCTGTTCTTGGCGAATATATTTGATGCAGAAGGTAATGAGGACAAGCAATCAAAGATAAATCACATTCTGTATAAATATTTGATGCTATCAGTACTGAAAACATTCCTTATGAAGTTAGGTTTGAATTACAGTCTGTGAAGTTTTTACCACTGACATCAGGAGATTTTGGTTGATAGTATGCAGCCTGATCTCAGAGTCCTTGTTCAGTTCCTGGTGAGACACAGCAGTTTTCTATGATTAGGAATCTAGGCAGCATGATTATTTAAGCTTTTCAAGATGTCTGAGGCTACACAATGGAGACAATCCTTGACTCAGAAAATTGACAGCATAAAGCTGACAGTATTCTGAGTAGCTTGAATAAAAGAATTATTCATTTAAATTATTTTCCGGTTGGTTTTATTTTTTATTTTCCTTTTTTATAGACACCACAAACAAATTTTGGACACATTCAGCAGCTTTATGTTGGGCTCTTATTATTTCTGTAATGCAGGAGTACTCTTTGCATTGCTTGTGGTAGCTCATAACAGAACTCATTCAGGTAAATGGAAAGATTCAGTCTTCACTGAATTTTAAGTCAAGGCCTAAAAAAATCTGACTGCATCTCCAGACATAATTATGATTTTTTGCTTTGTTTATAGGCAGGCTTCTGGATGTTATTGACAAAGAAGGCTTGAAGAATAACACATTCATTTATTTTGCATCTGATCACGGAGGATCCTTAGAGGCTCACAGAGGAAATGCTCAGTTGGGTGGATGGAATGGGATCTATAAAGGTAAAATTTTGGTAGTGTCTACATGCATAAGACTTCCTCTTAAAAAGAAAATGATAGAATAAAATACATCCAGATAGACTATATTTACTAAAATATATGGTGGGATGATAATCTTGGATTGTAGGGCTGGAGCAAATTCAGGGCATCAGCTATTCATCTTTCAGCCCCCAGACAGGATCACTTTCACCGAAGCTACCCCTGACAGCTATATTGTGTAACCTATCCTTAAAGACCTTCAGTGATTCCACAGATAATCCAGTCTTGATTGTCTGTCCTACTGGAGAATTTTTCCTGGTACTTACCTTTGATTTCCTTGCTGCAGTTTAAGCAACAGATCTTGCCCTCTTCACCAATCTACAGAGAAGAGATTCTTCCTTTCCTCCTTGCAACAGCCTATTGTTGCAAGGTCATTATGTATTTCAATGCTATTATGTTCCCCCTCGTTCTTCCTTTCTTTAGACTCCAGTATGTTTGTACCTCCTTCTAGTTCCATGTTGTCTTTAAATATTGTAAGCATACCATCTACTCCATAACCCAAAGCACTACTTGGAAATCTTGTAGTATCATAGAATATCTCAAGTGGGAAGGGACCCATAAGGATCATTGAGTCCAACTCCCTGCTCCTCACAGGACGACCTAAAACTAAACCATGTGACTAAAAGCATCGTCCAGATGTTCCTTGAACTCTGACGGGCTTGGTGCTGTGACCGCTTCCCTGGGGAACATGTTCCAGTGATCGACCACTCTCTCAGTGAAGAACCTTTTCCTAATGTCCAATCTGAACTTCCCCTGACGCAGATCCAGAACACACTGCTTGGAGTCTCACTTGAAACAGCCTTCTGTTTTTCACAGTAGACCATTATCTATGTCAACACTGGCAGATATCATGATGACTATTTTCTTGATATAGTTTTCCAGTTTGTCATCTATCATATAGATGTTTCTAGACTCTCATTCTATGACTGGCTTGCAACACAGTGTCAAAAGGTCTATGGAAATGAAGATCTATCATATCTCTTGCATGTGCTCCCTCCAGACTGCCAAGCCTCGAAAAGCCACTGTGACAGCTTGGGCAGCTTGGCACTTACTGTATAATGAAGGCTGAAAACTGCTCCTGTCACTTATTTCCCTACGGAAGAAGATTCAGGTGCCTTGACCTTGCTCAGCATCAAAATGCACATTGTAGTAGTAAGTTACCTGATGAGCCACACAAGCTATGTTTGATACAGCTTGGATCTCATCCAGGAACAATCCTAAATGCTAAATTAGCTTTCAGTTATGGATATGAAGTTTTCATACCAGTAACAGATGCAAAAAGGCCAACAGGCTCACTTGAATAGCTCAGAACCTAACTCGAGGAATTCAATTCTACTAGCCTAACACAAGTATATTAGTAACAGGAGAGTCCGGAGAGGAAACCTGGATGTCACTAGGCAGAGATTTCAGTATGAGAGGACAATGGTGAAATCATGCCTGCTTAGAGAGGACACAAGAGAGATAGAATTTCAATTTAGATTTTAATAACAGAAAGGCATTCCCATTTATGTCCACATACAGCAGAACAGGGGGCATCCCAGTGAAACTAACTAGCGACGACTCAAAAAAGATAAAAAAATTCAGTTTAATTCATAAGTATCTGTAGAACTCACTGCTGCTGCTAACAGGATATTAAAAACAAGAAGATAAGATAAGCCACACATATGAATAATGAGAACAGCCACTAGTGCATAACAAAGCATGAGATACCGTTATCTTACATAGCACAAAGATTATTGCACAAGCAGCTGGACTTGCCCTGTTTATAATCCATCACACCACCCTGGCAGCCTTTAAAACTAAGCTCTGGGAACCTTGCCTCTCAGCTGTAACTATGAGCACATCTCCTCCATAGCAAAGTCCAGCATTACTTAGCAAAGCCAGAGGCTAGTATAAACCACTGTTCAACTGCTGATTTATTAGCTGAGCTAATAGACTAGCTTCAAGTTTTGTTTGCCGATTTGCCTACAATGCTTTCCAGCAATGACTCCTTGATAGGAGGAATAACAGAGCAAAGGTCATGTAGGTACCTGAGCTTCAACATTTTGCAATTTCTGTTTTCCAACTGGACCCTCAACTTGGAGTTCTGGCTTTAAAGCACATTATTTCATTAATATCCTTGACATCTATAATTCATATCCGTAATTAGTTAATGGTTCTTGCTTTGAAATACTATTCAAAACAATGAATATTTTGACTTGCAAGAGAGCCAATACATGGAGCACAGAATTTAGAAGATGACTAGAGGAATGCAAGAGAAACCAAGTTAAGAAAGACTCTTTGGATTACCTCAAGACAACTTCAACAGAAATGTAGGTGGAAGGTCTTCACCACTGTGGCACTCCCCTATTTACTGCATGGGTTCTGCACTCTTCCGTTGGGGACCACCTCAGTGCATCCCTGGGACTGTAAACTCCTGGAGGGTGATCAAACATTATCCTAATTCCCCTCACTGCTCTCCAGGACTGCAAATCATTTCATAATGTTCCTGCTGCCTCTGATTGTGAACTGTCTGACAACCAAGCTGGCCCTGTGTTAATCCCCCTTCCTCAGGCACCAAGTGGGGCTGCAACCTCTATTCCACTGACACCATGTCAGATTTTGCTTTCTATTAATAATAGACTTTTTTCTTGGGCATGTTACTAGGGAGTGTGGAGATTATTCTCAGATATGACATTCAATTAACATTATGGGTCAGAATGTCAGAGGGTGGAATTGTTTCTCTTCTGCCAAAAATGCTGCTTAGTAGTGGGTTGCTATATGTGCCACCCAAGAAAGCAATGTAAAATAAAGAGGTTAATAATACTTATTTTTGAAAGTAGAATTTGCACTGGAGTCATTCTACTGTTCTCCAGGATTTAGTGTGTTTTCATTAAAGTTGTTTGAATATTCTAAAAGTTTTAAAACCTTTTATTATATATGCATGATAAGCATCTAATATCTTTCATTCTTTTACCTTTTTTGGTACTCTCCCCTCCAACAGGTGGAAAAGGAATGGGAGGCTGGGAAGGAGGGATCCGTGTCCCAGGAATAGTTAGATGGCCAGGAATGTTGCCTGCAGGGACAGTTATCAATGAACTGACAAGCCTTATGGATGTTTTCCCAACAGTGGTTCACCTGGCTGGAGGGGCAGTGCCTCAGGACAGGTACAAAGGTGGCTTCATAAACCATATTTGCTCCCCTTTCTTGATTTAGATAGAAGCTGACTATATATGTCATATATCCTAACAGCCACAGGTTAAATTCTGTTTTTCTTAACCAGGCAATTCTCTAACTTTCTTTCTGTGTAGCTTTCCCCATCTTGTCTGCTTATATGGAAAAGGCAAAGGAAAACAGTATGTTTTATCAAGGGTCGTTTAGCTAATTCAGTTTTCTAATCACTAAAAGGCATCCTGGTTGATGTGGGACACTGGGATGACTGTAAAAAAAACAAACCAAACCAAAACCCACAAACCAAAACCCCTCTTTTAATCTTACTCTTTATAAAAAATGCACAGATCACAAAGCTGGTTGGTCCTGTTGGAATGCTTGGACAGGCCCTTTCCAAGACTAGGAAGCCAGGTTCTTCGTGAGTAGGGAAGGTGGAGCAAACGGCACATGGCCTGCATTTGGCTGCCAGTACCCGAGAAGTCACTTCCTCAATAGTAAACGATTTGTAGCATCTACATTAGACTCCTCTAAAGAACACAAGAAAGCGTGGGTGGCTAAGCCATTTGGGCAAAAAGCATAAAAGTACTGGAGGTGTGTAACTAAACCGTTAGTCAATGCAGTAAGTGGCGCTTTTTTGTTTTGTTTTTACAAAGCCTCAAGTTCACAGAGCTATCATTGACTTTGGTGACATCTGTTTTGGGGAGCAAAATTAAAAGCTGTGAACCATGCCTTCACTATGGTTATCACTCCCAGGAAAATTATAGTAATGGTAATTTATCTCCCCAGGCAGGATGTGTGAACTAGCTGTAATTGCAAAAACTGCTAGTAACTGCTAATCACTGGTCTCCACCCATCCACACAATGAAAAATCTCAGGGCTCAATAGCTCAACAGTAGCTTGGTTTAGAAACGACACTTGAAATCTTTAATGCTGCATACATGGAGAGCGAGTACTGCTCGCACTCCAGCTGCAGACTGAAATTCTTAGAGCAGTCTGGTGACTCCGGTCCTCTCCATCAGGGTAATCGACGGGCGCACCTTGCTGCCTTTGCTGCAGGGGACAGTTCAGCACTCCGGGCACGAGTTCATGTTTCACTACTGCGGTGTGTTTCTGCATGCAGTGCGGTGGCACCAAAAGGACAGTGAGTATAACCATCCCCCCTCCTGCTGATCAGATGATGTAATGACCTCTAGCTTCCAACAGAGTATCACATAAAAACATACATACGCGTATTCGGAGTAAGTTTATTGCCTCAAACTCTCAGTTCTTCTGCAAGGTGCGGAAAGCCTTTGTTGTCAGCTGTCCTGCCTTGCCTGAGATGAAGGGTTTTGCTTCCTGGGTAGCATAGCTTCAAGAAATTTCCCTGTTGCTGCGGCATTTCTATCGCTTTTGCTGCAAAAGCATTCAGGATCAGCTTTAGTGCAAGACTGAAGAAAAGGAATTGCACACACACAAGGTCTTTATCTTAAGCAGTAGTTTGTTTGTCTTCAATAGCCCTCTCATTTGTTTCTGTTTTTTAGCTGTGGCATTAGACAAGCTGACTGCAGCTGTAATGCTTTCCTGAGCTTTCAACAGGCACCCAATCTTTGCTGATGTCACCCTCCATTACAGTGTAAAAGAAAACAGGCCAGTGACTGGTAGTTATGTCCTTATTCCTGCTTGGAATGGAGGATGGCATTTGTGTAACCAAACACAGGTGCCTGAGTCTGAGCTTGGTTTACAGTCACCAAAGAGATGCAGATGTTTACAGGGTGTGACTCACCTCCTTCTGATTAGCACATCTGGGCTAGATCAGTCATGCCTCTTTCTCTCCACTGACTAAAAAGGGAGCCGAGACAGACCACATCAGATATAAAAATCACCCTTATATTAACTTGAAGTTAGTTGAGATGAATTGCACCTTCTGTGACTGGATGACATGACAGTAAGTGATGATGTGACAGTAAGTTGATGAATTCATGGGGATACTGTACTTGGGTTTTTTCATTCTGCACATGTGGAGAAATGCAGGAGCTGATGGAGTAGGCTATACCTACTCATCTTCCCATCCTTCGGAAACTTGAATGACCCCCTCTAATTTTTGTTTTGCTTTCCCTATCTGTGAAGTGAGAGAATTGCAGAGTTCTTGAGACCTCAGTTAGATAAGTTACAAATGCTAGGGCATTCCACCATCAGCAGCTGTTCACACTCAGCTGGTACACTGACAAGGAGCTGGCTTTTCAAAGAGCACTTTGAGTGCTGACCATGGGGCAAGAGAATGTTAGGCAGCCCAGCAGGAAATCCTTCTTATGCAACAGTGTTAACTGGGTGATGTTTCTTGTGCCTGTTTTTATTTCCTTTCTGACACAACGACAGTATTGAGTACAGATAGTATCAAGCCAAGAATCTACTTGCTTAGTGAACACTTGAAGACTACAAAACTTACTTGTGCTTGCAAATATTTCAAAATTGACTTCTCTGTTCCCCTAGATACACAAGAAAGAATCAGGATAACGGCTGGGAACTTTGCTGTCTGTCTTGTTGGCAATGAATAAATACATACCACAGTTGCAACACCAAACTCTTAGTCATGCTGCCAGTTTAACCTTGAGATCAGGGCCCTTGTTGTCATGCCACGTTCAACAGAAGTAGGGCTCCTGAGCAGGAAGTCACTGCGCTCAACTGACAGGAAACATGGAGGAAAGGGACCAAGGACTAAATGTGAGGATATGATGCCAGGTGCTGTGGTGGAATTTTTAGGTTCTTGATCCCCATAGATAAATCTGGGTACTTCATTCAAGGAAAAACGCGTAAGCTATACAAGCCATACAGTACTTGAGGAGCTAATGCCTTCAGGGTGAGATCCAGACCACCCTGCGCAGTGCTCAAGGAGCTGTATTGTAGAAAATGCTAAGTACAAGGGTGTTTCATAAATTCAGCTCTTCCATGGAGTGGAGCACCTTCAAGTCCTCTAGGGAAGGTTTTGTCTTGTTCTTTTCTCTTGGGACTCCTCATTCTCTGTATCCTCTGGAGCAAAGATGCTGGTAACATTTTGTCCAAGAACTAGGAAAGGGATTGTTTCTTAAAAAAAAAAAAGGGGGGAAGAAAGAAAAGGGAAAGAGTGCTGCAACTGCCAATCTTCTGCATGATAGCGGAGTGGTAAGGCCTTCGCCACCCTACCGGGGCTGCTGCAATGGGGCAGAACCGCTGCGGAGCTGGTGCTCGGTGCCGGCACAAGCAGGCGGGCCTGGTCGTGGCAGCTCGGGGGCCTTGCTGCTTCCCCCGGGTGGGGAGTTGGATGCCCTGATACCACCATGGCTACGAAATCAGGTGATCCCAGGGAGCGACCCACACTTGAAGCACGTGCTCCAGGCCAATGTTTTGGCTGTCTCAACTAATTATTTAATTCCGTTCTCCGTTTGGGCACAATCAATGTGTATTGTCTCTGAGCAACGTGTAAACCATCACGCTGCATCTTCGCTCTTCCTGGGTCCGTTGGGCCTCAAGATTAGTTGAGCCCACCCCACAAGGGTTAAGGGCCCTTTCAGGACTCGGTTTTAGTTAGTTAGGGGTTATCACCTCCCTCTGTTGCTGCCGCAGCGCCTCCTTCACTAAGCACATTAACGCGATTAAAACACAGAGGAGAACAGCGGAGGGCGGACCGGCGCGGCCCTGCCCCGGTGAGCGCACGCCGCAGGCGGTGGGCCCCGCAGGGCAGGCCGCGGTGCCGCGCCGCTCCCGGCCCAGCCGTCCCCCGGCACCGGGCGGGGCCGCGCTCCCCTCAGCCGCCGCCAGGGGGCAGCGCGGCACCGCGGCACCGCCAATCGCCAACGGCCGCGGGGCTGCCCGCCCGGCGCGAAATGAACGCCTCAGGGGAGGCGGAGGTTATGGTCTTAAAAAAACATGAAGTAAAATAAAGTCTCCCTGGCTCTTCGGCGCAGGTGGCTGCTCCGCTTTTCATTTTCACACCTCGAGGGGCCCTGTGTGAAAAGCCACCCACAGCTTTGGGCACGCAGAAGGAGCACGGCCGGGCCCCTCAGCGCCAGGAGCCCTCACCAGGCCCGGCCATGTGTAGCGGCTCCATTTCCAAAGTGGTGTCACCACGGGTGCCCACCTGAACCACAGCCCGAGCTCCAGACCAGAGGTTGGAGCTAAAAGCACCAGCAGAGACGGACAGGGCCCTAACCCCAGGGAGCACGGCACACGGAGCCCGCAATAGCCTCCACTTGGCAGAACGGTGAGAGTCGCTGCTTTGAACCTCTCTGCCCCTGTACCCAATACTCAGCAGACCAGGGAGTTAGAGACTGGCCATGGGCTGCCACTAAAGACAGGAGACCACGATTCACTGGACACAGACTGGTGCTAAGCTGGTCCTACCCCAGAACCACCAGTAGCTCCAGGTGCTTGATCACATCTAACCCTGAGCCCATTCCCATCTCCGCATTACCTAAAGCAGAACAGCTGTCAGAAACTTAAACCTCTTATGCCTCTAAATCCACCACTATTCTTAGAGATCTGTCTTAATTTCTTTTTAACACATATATTTTCTGTACAAAGAGACTCCTGGAAAAAATTCCTACTAGAGGAATCATGCTGCATGTCCCTAGTGAAAGGCTAAAGACATACTCTATCAAGGGATGAGGTTGAAGAACCGCTTTCTGGGTTAAAAGACTGCTGCTCTCCTTACCTCCCTCTCAGTTCTTGTTCTCCTAGGTTACAATTTTAGTTCAGATCAGCAGCATGCTTTTGAAGCAAACCTCTCTTGAGCATACCCACTCGTTGTGCTTTGGGTTGCACTGCAGAATGGGCTTGGAGAGCTTGACTTCAGTTTGAATGAAACTAAACTGTAAAATAGGCTCCAGGATCATACCTAATATGTTCTAATTACTAAAAGATGTTGTGGTAGATGGGACCAGACAGGAGTTAGTTAGCCCCCAGTAAAACAGCCCCAGACAAACACAGCATGGTGTGTAAGCCATCAATAGCTGTTCTGCTCTACAGATCAGTTTCTAATAGGCCGCACTACCTGTAACATAGACACAGGTACAATATGCAGATGCAAGGTGCATTTTGTGTTCCTGTGAAGCCCCAGGAACAGCTAGATCTCCTATGCATGCCTTTCTACAATTTTCCCATCGAAACACAACTGCTCATGGCAAGGGAGTTGAAAACAATGGGATGTTCTGCATATAAAAGACTGGCTAATCAAGTATTACCATATGGTTCAGTTTTCAGCCAAGCCAGAAATTCTGATTCTTTGCTCCAACTGCCATTACTTCTGACTGGGCTGACAGACTTTTTAGAGTCTGTTTTAGCTCATTTACAAGTATATCACGTTCATATTACATATTTATTGTCTGTTTACTTCTATCTATTGGACAGGCTAGATATGAAGCCATTGTGTCTTGATGTCACCCAGGCAGGACCCATCAATTAAGCCCTTCACAGCAGCCAGAAGAATCCTTTGTCTATATGTTAAAGAGTCCTTTCCTCTACCACAGCACAATAAGGCATATTAGTGACAGTCCATTTCTTTCTGCTCGTTAAACTGATTGATTGTTACCAGATGGGTTTGAGAGATGTTTGGATTGAAGAAGCAGGTTTCCTTTCCCTTGGACATATTACGTTAACATGTTGCCCTAAAATTCACACAGATCCTTCAAATTCTGTCAGAGCTACTTCAGTAGCAAATTGCATATCCCTCTTTGCCTCTTGGCGATGACTGAAACCCCTGCTGCTTCCATCACCACTGATTTCTACCACCTTTTTTTTTTTTTTTTGATCCCTCTGTAACCCAGCTGTCTACTCAGCTCACCAACACAGGTTAATTACAATCAGACTCACTGTATCCTTCCAAATGAACTAACAAGGAGCTGGCTCTCTCCCACTCTGCAACTCTAGTAATTAGTTGCAGCTGTGAAAAGTGAGTGTTAAAATTTTGCAGAATCAGAACAATTCTCCTCAGACACTCCACACTCACTTCTCTGAACTGCCTTACAGTGTGTAAGTAAGTAAGTTATGAGGGATTCAGCTCAACTATTAATGGAAAAGAATGACTAGTTAGTTTGGTTTTTCTGAACACGGATCACAAATTCCTACGTATAGCTACGTAAGTCTACCTGTCCATCTCCTGTTTATCTATTAAATGGTCATTTTAGCAGTATCACAATAGCACTCTGTCACGTCCCAATATCTCAGGATGATGACTCAGGTTTGCTGATTCCCAGGTCAGGATTAAGGTGAAATGACACCAGGGATCCTTTAACTCACAAAACTCACCTTTTATTCGCTCACAACAAGAATTGGCACGCCTACCACAAAAACTGGTATGCTCACAACAAAAACTGGCATGAAACCATGTCAGTAAACCGCGTAACATGTGCTAACCATGCATCACCAAACATATACTACAGGCCTTGCTTATCTGGGGATCAGTTCAGGGAAGACAATAAGGAGAGCCCTCCCGTTGAGTCCTGAGGTTCAGAGCAGACCCCCTTGCTTTCTAGACTCCTTCTCCGAGAGGAGCCCGGGGGCAGCTGGATCCGCTCTTAGTCCCAGACTTGGTCAACGGTTTATGTCTAAAGGGATGAGGTGGAGGGATTATGGAAAAGGGAAAAAGAGAGAGAGAAGAGAAAGATTTCACTGGTCTTGGGTCCAGCGTTGGTTCAGTCAGCCGAGGGGTCTGGTTCCAGTGGGCTTGCGCACCTGGGGCTTCAGTTGGTGTCCTTTTATCATCCTTGCCCCTCCTTCGGGCAGGCACTCGAACTCCTTAGGCTAATTAGGTAGCCTTTGGGCTTGGGGGTTGTTTGGGAAGTAGCTTCCCCTTCCCTGCATGGTGATCTTTCGCCATACATGGTGAGCTGCCCTGCTCAGCACCTCAGACCGGGGAGCTGTGCACCCCCCGGCCTGCCCTCCCCCTCCTGTTGCCGATGGGTGCTGATCGGCTCCTTTTCACGGGGGTTCCTTGCTGGGCAGAGTTCCTTGTTATGGAGAGTCAGTGGTTAAGCAGAACTTGCCCCACCACAATGTTTGAGACATTAACTCCTTCAGTCTCTCACACCCCCCAAGTGGCACAGAGTTTTACAGGGACACAAGAAAGTGGCGGAGACTCCCTCTGCACTCAAAATATTAGACCTAATCATCCACATAGTGTATATGGCCCTGCATGTACCCAGAGCCCAGGTGTGCCCGTGAGCCACGAACACCACTGTGAATCCCTGCCAGCTCCCAAAAGAGCCTTTCCCCCATATGTGACAACTATGACATAAGCTTGCCCTACAAATGGCAAAGCAGATCACTTAAAACATGAACCAACCTTTCAGGCACCTCCCCTGACTCCAAATGCCATTAAGCTGTTCCAATGTGCTTCTTCTGTGACAGGTGGCACCGTGTGGAAAGCTCATTATGCTACTCCGGTATTCCAACCAGAAGCCTCTGGGGCCTGTTTTGGAAGAGGAATTTGCCCATGTTTTGGGGATGGTGTAACCCATCATGACCCTCCGCTGCTGTTTGATCTCTCACAAGATCCTTCTGAGGCAAATCCTCTATCAGCCGACACTGAGCCCTTGTTTGACACTGTAACAAGGAGAATAGGAAAAGCTGTGGAAGAGCATCGCAAGACGCTGGCTCCAGTCCCACAACAGCTGTCTCCTTACAATAATATATGGAAGCCGTGGCTGCAGCCATGCTGTGGCACATTCCCGTTCTGTTGGTGTGATGAAGAAAACAACAAAGTACATGGCATGCTTTAATACCAAAATCAAAGTACAGTTAGCTTTAAAACAGCTAATAGTTTTCACATTCACGTGACTACAGTCATAGAGATATGGGTCAAATTACACTGGAATAACTGAAAGGGCCATGATTGATGCTTTTTATTCAAACTTTTTTCTTACCTGCAGAAATTCAATAAGCCTCTAGTTAAAAAAAAAAAAAAAAAAAAAACCTGCTCCAAACATATTCCACCTATGGGTCACCTCTATAATCTATCCCTCAAGTGCATAATTCTGGATCAAATACACAAATAAATGAAACAAAATTTTTCCTTACTGATATTCAAGTAAATTATGAATGATAAGAAAGCAAACTTTAATTGCAGCTGTTTGTATGGATAATATGCTCGTTAAGGCAATAGGACTGAGCCCAAGAGGGGATCTCCATTCAGGCCTTATCTTTTTAATGAAAAAAACCTGTCCTGTATTTAAAAACACAACTGCACATTTAATTTGGAAACATACCAAAACACATTGGCCTCTAAGAAATAAACACCTATTAATTTACAGCAATTTTTTCCCTCATCTGTACATTCATTTATCTGTCATGTAAGAATTCCCAGGAGAAACTGAACTGACGAGTATGTTTTAAAAATTAAGTAGCTAAAGTTATCATCTCAAGTTCAGCAGCAAAGTATCTAGCTATTCTGAAATGCTAAACCGCAGCAATTCCTACTGACGTACATTTTCTACATTGTCATCTCACTTGCGAGGGCATTGAAAATCATCACCCAGCTGCCTTGACAAGATAGGTCCCAAATTTCATGATCTGCGAGACCAATTCCTAAGCTGCATGTCCCCACTTGAGTGTTAATGCTCCTGATCTCAAAAGAGTCCTATTATGCCCTACGAAAAATGTGCGCTTTTTTTGTGAGACAGCACTTTGTTTTTAGTAGGAAGTGTTAAAAAATTCACTGCACACACTAATCACTTCAGCGTACAGGTCATCTTCCCCAAGCCAAGGAAGTGTCAGCACTCTGTACAGTCATTAGGGAAGGGGAGGGAATTAAAATATCTAATCCTCTCTTGCTGCCCTCAGGTTAAATAAATTCATCTCTCAATATATAATCCTAACGATGCTCTTGTGGGGTTTTGTGTCCAATCCGATTTTTAAGCAGAGGTTCCTGCATTTTCTGCCTCAAAAGTAGATTGTGTGCCAGAGACTCAGATTCAAACTTCTAAGCCTTCCTGAACACTGTGTATTCACTCCTACCAGACAGCTAAACGTCACCAAGATTTTAAAAGTAACAAGAGACAGTAAGAGCGGCACAGCAGGTGCTTCAGGTGACTTGCTTCCTTAAAGCTAGCCCCCTTGCAGAACCACACCAGTGCAGCTCTGTTCCAAGGTTGTCCGTGTGTCATTTTTTGCCTTTCAGAAACAGGAGGAGATAGGGCAGCCCACGGCAGTCGATAATCCCAGAGCAGTGCGCTGCTCTCTCAGCTCTTGAGCTGCAACAGCAGGTCCCAGCCCTTTCACCAGCCTCAGGACAAAACAGTGTGTTGTACCTGGACTATGCACCTTCTGCCGTGTTTTCAGGCAAGCTCCTGATTTACACCCCCGACAGTGGTATGGCAACATTGTGATAAGTCGCTGTTATTTTGCTCTAACCAGCACAGGTTGTGACCATGATGCAGCACCAAAAGCAAGTCTCCAAAAAGCTGACCGGGCATTTCTTCAGGTTATTTCCTGTTTTACCTTTCCTCTAAAAGGTCCCCAAGCAAGTTATGTGGAAATTATTCCGCATAAATCAAAGTGCTAATCTGACAATGAGCTGATAGGACACATCAATGTCAGACTTGACAGAAATATCTAAAAATATATTTGTTCTTACTGTTTGATAGCATTTAAATCCACATCAGCATTGCTAAGAACTTGTCAGAAGTTTTGACATTTTTCTGTGGCTGACAAGCATTGAAACCAGAGCAGCTGCATTTTGCTGGATTCATGCAGAAAGAAAAGAGCATAAAGGACCATGCATTTTAAAGCCAGTTTGGCCGATTCAGAGATGGAGGAGAAATCTTATTGCTCAGCGGGGAACAAAGCCGAAAGCTCTTCTCTAGAGTCAAATCAGTCAGTTCAGTAACATCTACATTGCCAGTTAAGCATGAGGATAAGCTTTTTCTCAGTTCACCTCACTGCCCTCTCCACCTGCCCACCGCGTTCATACACAAGCACGTGCCCAGTCACAGACTAGGCCACGATCGGAGCATTTACCAGGGGATGGGAAGGTGTTCGAGCACCCACACAGCATGTCAGCATAGGTCCAAGCTCCTGCTGACAGACTAGGAAGCCCAGTACATCAGCAAAACCCCTGAACTCCATCTCCAAGCACACTGCGAACGCTTTAGACCCAAGTTTAAAGCCAGGCTAAGAGCTAGCAACATGAGCAGAGTGCATTTGGATCGGCTTATACCATGTCCATCATGCAAGCCTGCCCTTCACCTCACAGGAAAAAAAATATCACACCATATAAAAGTAAACGTTAAACATTTGTGCAACACCTCACTCCTCTGAAAGGTAAATTTGCTAAACTGCCATACAGAGTCCGATGCTAAGGACTTACATGAATATACATGCTGCCTCCCTGACATCCAGACACAGATAATCTCATCTTGGCTGGCATCTGTGGAAAGCCAGAGGGGTTTTGGGCAGGAAGGGGAGAAAACGGGCCCGGCAGCACAGAACTGGCTTTTGTCACGTAACTGTCAGAGACCTCGACCAGGTGTAAGGAAGCGGGCTCTCCCCATACAGACAGAGGAAGAGGGCAGAGAGTGCACACAGAGGTAATCTGCAGGGGACAAGGAGAACAACGTAATGGGAAATCACTGAATAGGATGCACCGTGTCACTTCAAAAACCATGGAGAACAGGAGGGAAGACTATTTTCAGTCCTAAATTCCTTTCACTGTCTAAAGCTAAATGGATCTTAAAAGATGCCAATTTTGAGGAGACAGTGGTAAGCAGGGAAAGGAAGTAAATTATTTTACCCGTTTCCTGCAGATCCTAGCCATGGAGTGGTTGCAGATCTCTTTGTCTGTATACACTCTAACCAGAACATGCAAGCTCTGCACAAGCTATTATTCTGATCTCCTGGGAAATATATATTCCCCATAAAGAAGGTGAACCCAACATCACACTTAAGAGTTCTTCTGGTACACACTTCCACATAAAATGCATTAATAGGAAAAAAGCTGTTACAAAAACTGTTTGCATTTGAGTAATACTGAAAGAAATAAACTCTTAAGTCAGTTACCGAGGTTTGCCTGAAAATTCATCTGTAATGATCTTTTGCAAAATATATAAGAATAAGAGCTAAATTATATGCTTTCTCCCTTCAGTCCTCATGGTCTTTCCCTCCATAGAAGAGAGCAAGCACCACATAAAATGGCCTGTTGGGAAGACCTGAGACAACTGGCAAATCTCCAAGCCAGTGTTAACCATAGGAGAATGTGCCTAGACATGGGGAAGCATTACTCTGTAACAAATGAAGTTTGTTGTTACTGAAAGAGCTGTGGCTAAACTGTATAAATATTTGACATTCATGTTGTATGAAGCTTACTTCCATCTAAATAGCCTGATCATTATTAAATGACATTTGGAATCACTGCATTAGGCTGACTCAACAAAGTAATTGTCGAGTCTCACAGTAGTGAGACAATAAGCTTCTAAGAGACCTCACTTCACTGTGTTTAAATATCAGACAAGTTGCTTTCCTCCCTGCTGGGACCCAAGGGAATGCCAGTGCATGGGTCACAAGATCCAGTCATTTGAGGATGCAAAGTAATTGTGTGTATCAAATAAACTGAGAAAAGCAATTTGACCACAAAGTTTATCCAGCTTGAAATTCCTGAGGACTCTGAGTATATTTGAGAAGCGTTTACATAAATGACAAAAAGAAGGAGCAAGTATCAAAAAATCTTTTTCTCACTGCCAGATTGTATGTTAAAATACACACACACACATACATATAGCGTTGAACTGAATAAAATATTGGAAGATATTTGTAGAATGTTTTGATTGTAATGTTACATCTAAACAACTCTGTAAAAATCAGATTTATTAAAAACGTAGTTTCTCTTTGAATTACCATACTACTGCATTACTAAGATTTTTTTGAAAGCAAGAAAAAATATTTTTAAAAAAATCCCAACCCCACATTTCTGAGATAAATGGGGATACTACAGGTTCCAAACAACCCTGGCTTCTGTTCTGCCATTTGTCTAAAAGCTGCAAGTAAAAGGTTTGGAAACACAAAGAATTTATGGAGGTTTAAAAAAAAGTCTTTAAGTAAAACATAAAACAAGTAGCCACCCATCACATGCAATCAGTTGTGTTCCAAGTATTTAATACTATGAGAAGGCTTTGAAAATCGTATTTCTCTAAAATAGAACAAATTGCCTGTTTCTGATATTACAGATCTAAAGGAAAACCACCTATATTTATCATGGTTCAGACCCCTGTCCAGTACCACAAAAGGGAATAAACACTTTTCCAAGGCAGTTAACATCATGCCATCCTGAAATGGGAAAAGTATTAAAATAATCACAAGTTGGAGGCTAGCTCCCTTGGAATTTTAATTTTTTTTTTCCCCTCCAGTTAGTTGAAGTTGAAAGGGTTCTGACAACAGTCAAAGTAAAGTAAAATTCAGGAAAAATGCTTGCAATGGTATTCTTTTCCTTTATTCATAGTATATCATTGTCAGTCTTCTAACAATTAGTTTTTATAATGTTTGAAGTCAATTGTATATCTTTTTTTTTTTAAACTACCTTTGCTATAATTATGGTATGCTGTTATTACAAGTTGAAAGCTTATACCAGGATGCAACGTATTGCTTGAGTGTCACCCCTTTTAACTGTCAGCACCAAAGCAGCGTTTTGCAACCAATATACTGAAACACAGACTACTTCAACAACTAGTATTAACTGCCATGTATTTTTGCAGGCTATTTAAGAATTGACTGCTATACATTTAATCTCATTTATAGGGCTGATTAAAAAAAACAAAACCAAGAAAACAAACCACAGAAATAAAATCCCAAAGTGATGGAGAGAAAATTGGGGGGGGGGGGGGAAAGCAATCAAATATATAAAACATTTTTTTCCATACACTGACCTAAATACCTTTACACAAATGTGAAAATATTCAAGATGTGAATTAAGAAAACAGGCCCATCTCATTTTGTTTTCAAAGTCACAGGAATCAAAACAGTTTAGATCAGCAAAACAACAGAATCAGACCTATTAAGGAATAAATAAGCATGCTGCAGACTTATTTCTGTTGAACAAGTAGACATTTTCAGGAGCATGCAAACGTGTAAAGCCACCCATTACTAACCCAGCCTCCCATTCATGGACAGAAACATCAAGGTAAAAAAAAAAAATAAAATAACTAAGCATTTTTTCAAATACCAGCCTTACAAAACAACTGATGCGAGCTGACTGAACTAGAGAGACAAAGAAAACTACTTCTTTCCGAAGAACCACCCAGTTGGAAAGGTCCTCACAAGACATCAGGCAGTAAAGTGATATTTCAACAACAATCTCCTTTTCCTGTAGGCTAGGAAAGTGCATTAACCCACATGTCTAAAATTTTCAAGAATTTTCCTTGTGGCACACCCACACTATCTCCTGTTTATACATGAAAAGCACCCAATAAAATTGTTGTATTGCAAATAAAATCACCCTCTAAGTCTAGCTGTGAGTAACTCGAAGCACATGACAGAAGAATCAGCATGTTTTGTTTTAAACACAAGCTGTCCTCTTTAAAAAAAACAGAGTCTGCCACACAGCAATAGGCCAGAGTCTGGACTTTCAAAATCCTTACAGCTGCTTCTCAGGTCACTAGGGCTTAAACAATACTGACAAAAACCTCTCAGTCACACACATGCACAGACCAGCTGGTAAAAGATCTTTGGCGGTTCTCATTTTACCATGCCATTTTTTTTCCCTTTACATTTCATTAAGATTATTATTCTACAGTGCCTTCCAAATTGCCAAAGCGAAAATACGTCTTGTTTAGGGAGGAGTGGTGCCAAACTTAACTTTCTTTAGCCTAAAAATACCTGGGGCTATACCACACTTTAATGTGGAAGAAATTCCAGGTGAAGCTCGCCAAATTTTGTTTTGTTTTTTTTTTTCCAAGTCATGTTTCAACTTAGCAAACCTCAACCCTGTCGTTCACGGCAACATGCAGCCCATAACAGCCCCCAGACCTGCTTATGGCCCCAAGATTTCAGAATGATGTCTATAAGAGCAAAGAATGCTGCCCAAAGCACAGCACTTGTGAATTCTGGAGTACTTGCGAATTCTGGATTCACTTACAAGATTCTCCCTTCTCACAGCCTGGTGACAACAGTCCTGTGCCAGAACCCACTATGATACTACATTACTTGTAATTAGGTCAACATTTTTTGTGTGAAGACAGTACACAAAAACTCGGACAGGGGTTTTAACCACAGCTATGCTTTTCCATGAAATAAAATAAACCGATTGCAGTTGTGCTAATTCAAGAGATCCTGAAGTTTATAATTATGTATGTCTGTAGAAAGAATTATAACTCGCACCTTTTATTTCTGCTCAGCAAGTAGGGCTAGTATCTCAAAAGCAATTTAATAAAATTAAAAAAACATATTAAAGTAACTAGTCAGTCACAAAGAATACTCCCTGGCACAACAAAAAACCTGTAACGCTGCATCATCTGATACACACATGACTTCATATATCCTTTCCATTTCTATTTTATTTCCATGACATCAACGTACTACAATTCTTTGCAAAACTTTGTATAATCCACACACAGTAATATTTTGCATATTAGCACTTTCAACGTATTCCATGACAGCTCATATTACTACATTCATGACTATTTTAAAACCTTTCAGTTACTGATTTCACATCAGTAATTCTTCTCCCATAATCTAATTAACGTGCCCAGTAAGATCTAGTAGTTACTGTAAAAAGTACAGCTGCATGAAGCATGAGTTCACATTGTTGGCTACAGTTTTATATAGTCTTCAAAACCAGTTTGAATTATATTAGCAATAATGCTTATAAAACAGAGAACTTTCTCAGAAGTGCACAAATTCACTAAGAAACAGAGATAATCAGTAGATCAAAAGCCACATGAGTAAGAGCACACTGCAGCTACTGTGATCTCCACGTAGCGCTGCGCTGGGCCACACGCAGCAAGAGGTAGAACACACCTACCTGTGTTAACTTGCAAAGGCTACCTACACAGGAGAGGCATGCTGTCAAGGGTCCCTTTATGATCAATGGAGAAACTGAGAAGAATCACCTTCTGGCCATCTCTCCGACTTCAGAGACCCTAAACATCTAGCTTGAACTAGAAGCTTGAATTCAGCAGACCCACCAAAGAGATTCCCACTTTAAGAATGCTTAGAATAAATGAGAAATAAAGAACTAGATAAAAATCAGAAATACCCCACAAAAGTAAAAGCAAATCCACTATTGTGAATATTAGAAAGTAATTCTAAAATACTCAAAGATAATTTTTCTTACTCTAAGGGACCTTTTGACTCTTTTGTTCTTTTCCTAATTTGTGCAAGTTATTCCCTGCCCCTCCCCATCCTTTTTGATAGAGGAAAAAGAAACAAAAATTCCTTCCCTCCTACCCTGCCTTTTTCTCCACTAGCATCTACGGCAATCCCTCTGATGTAACATTACATCATTGCTTTTTAAACAGAATTCCCAAGTTATTTCATCAGGTATATCTGTACCAAAAATTGGTGACATATTAAGACGGAAATGTGTTTCAAGTCCTGGATCAGCACTGCAGAATTCTTACTCTAATACTGAGTGGCATTATGAATAACTGTGTCAAATCTGTTATGATATTAGCATGCCTGTCAAGCTTCTTTCTTTCAAAGTGTTTCTTTTTCCTTGTTTGTTAAGCCAAACTTGCTGAGATTAGTCAAATTTGAATACCCAAATTCACAAAGCAATCCCCCATAAGTATCCTTAATATAATGGAGTCTCATCAGTAGATTTTTCTGGAACTACACTCACAGATTTATTAGTTCCCACACACAGCTATTGTTTAAAAGATCTTCAAAGGGCCTGTTTACTAAAACAAGTGCCAATTGTGTTTTCAGCTGCACTCAAACTGCCTGCAGTATGATGGGGCCACCATGCTAAACAAGAAGAACGCCTTTGTCAACTGTTGTTTGAAGTACTGTAAACAAATTGATATAAAGCACCAGAAGGTTTACACCATAGTGTCAGCATTTCTTCCTCTGACTGCACAACTCTGAATATGCAAGTAAAACTAACATTATCTGAAAAAACAAGAGTATCCTATAGCAACAATATAAAAGGTTAACACACATTATCAGTCTATCTTAAGAGTTTTACACTACTCTTCATCACCAGCGTGATGAGGCTGAGCAGATTCCTATAAATAGGGAGAACATCTACTAGTGATCTCAGACAAAGCCTGAATTTCCTGTAACCCTAAATATACTTAGATGAAAAAGTTTTGTTGCAGACTCCTATGAGGCCAAGATTTAATCTCCTCACTTTTTTCTCATATTGAAGTCTACACTATGGTTGCCCTTGAAAGTGTTAACTTGGTTTCAAGAACAAGTTTTTCATTTAAATAGTTTTATAGCATCTTCTAAAAGGTAAGAGTACTTTTGAAATAATCTCAACTTGTGAAATAATCTCAACTTCCAACATGTTTCACACTCATGACTGTTTCTGCAGAATGCTATGGGGAGGAGCAGGGAAGAGTGATAAATATGAGAGTTTAAATGCAGAGGGTACCATTCATTATACTTCAGAAGGCACAGTGGGAGGACAGTGAAGATGAAACTCACATAATAAAGATGAGGCACACTTAACAGTTAAAAAACAAGAGTCTCTATCTGTTAATCTTCCCCTAAAATATACAAGGATCCATATCTACCTCTTCAACTTTGGTGTCAAATAAACTATGAAGATAGCCAAGTATTCAAGGATTGCATTTATAGAAGAAACATAGATCATGATGGCCATTACAGTACACTCCATCTTAATGTAAAAATGCATCCAATTTCTTTTTGATATGTTCAAAAGCATCTTTCCCCATATAGTCCATGCGCCCTTCCTCCCATTTTCTCCGTTCATCTTCTGGACTTGGTTCTTCTGGTTTGAAGCGAATAGACAGCTCTGAAACAGAATGTGTGACCTCATTCTGTGGGAAGAAGCAGAACAGTGAGAAAACAGTCATTTGGTCATTCTCATTTCAGTGCTGTGAAGTTAAACCTTGAATGTCAAACTTCTGCTTTGTACAGTCCCAGTCAAAACAATAAAACAAACAGTATTCAAACATTCATTCTTGTTTTGGTAATATGATCTCATTATCCCATGCTTTTACTACTTGTCATAGCATCTGTGAACATACCAAACATTTATTTTACTTGTCTTAACTCAGACCTTGGCGTACTCAGCAACAACACAATGAGGCTATTACAAATACAGCTGGTTTAGAGTAGAGTATCTCCTACAATAAAGTGTAACCATGTATCTGTGCAAATTTTGTCTTCAACAGGCTCTCATGTGAATGCAAGTTCCTTAGAATTTTTAGTCACTTGTTTTAGCTGATCTCCAGTGAGGTCAGTATTATTTAGCAGATGTGAGACATTACCCGTATAAATTACTTTAAAAGATTTGACACTATTCACTACACCAATAAGTAGTTCATTTTGAATGATGGTCCAAAATTGTGAATCCTGATTCAAGATCAAGTTATCATAGGTGCACAAATGCAAGATACGTTATTAGTGATAACTTAACATAAAAGAGAAACTGTGTCCATGATTGACCAATGCCAGTAAAACCAGAACATCCCAACAATTATAACCAGTAATAAAGATGAAATATAAAAAGGACTAATCAAGGCAGCTACTGAAAACCTGCTTTCAGTACTAATCCAAGAGGCTCCAAGGCAAACAACTCACCTTATGTTATAAACAAAATTGCAATCAACCAGAATGGCCTTCCAGTGAAGCCCTCACAAATTCAATATACAGATGTTTCAGAATAGAATGTAAAGGGCAGGAATCAGTGGCTTAAACCACCTTAATCCCCTGGAATAACCATTGCATCTGCCAATTTGGGGCAGATAAGGCACAGGACTTGCACAAGACCTGCACCTGCAGACCTGGTAAGGTATTTCAAACATCCAACATGACACTATATGCTCAGGCAACTGCATCCTTCCAGATGTATCCTCACCTGGGTCCCACTCTACATGACTTTAAACATGAATAAACACTCTGAAGAGCATGCTTGCTCCCTATTGTGGCAGTGTAAGTCGGCCATGTAGTATTAATTCTCTTTACATCATTGAGCCTGTGGTTTTATAAAATGTTATCAGACTTCTAACTAACTTTTGCTGAAGAATAAATCTGAGTTTTAACACCTGTTGGATTTGGTTAGTTGTGCATCCGTAACACCTATATATGCAAATATGCAACAATACTTGGTATTTAATTTTCAGGATTTATATACATGTAACTGCAGTAATGCTTGAAATTCCTTTCTTTACCATCGGCAACCCTTATCAACAGCTTTGGATGCTATTAACAAGACAGGAATCATCACCTTTTTAGAAATGAAGAATTTTAGCTACGGCCCAAACACCCCTGGCTGCACAGGAGCTACAGTTTCACTTACAGTTTTGTTTCTCAGTTTTAAAGTATTTCACCATAGTGCTTCACAATCATACGAAAGGCCTCAATAGGAAAATGACTGTGTTGTGTACCTTAGAAGTCCTTGACACCCTGTCATCCCCATCAACGCCAAGTCTGGCACTGCTGTCACACTGCCCACAGATAAATGCAGTGCAAGATCACAAAGGAAAGCCTAGGCTCCATGCCTGACTCACTGTACATTCATTTTCCACTTGCTTGGAAACACCACTTCAGCAGGTAAAAAAAGAAACAAAACAGAACAAAAAAATCCAAATAGCTTTGCTTGTATTAATATTGGAGAGCTAAAATTAACACCATGCATTTATTACTTGGTGGCTAGCACAGGAAAAGATACATTAAAAAAAACTAGAAGTATAACTGATAGAAAGGGATCATACCCCAGTATTGGAAGCAGTTAGGGAATTACACAGCTAAAAGATTCAAGATTTTATTTACACATTGCATTATAATTAGTTGGGATTTCCGAAAATGATGGTGGAAGCAAAAAGACATGCATGCAGTTATCAACAGATGTACAATGCAGAAAGCTACATGTACCAGTTCTGAGGTTTCCTGAAACTTTGGATGAAACAGGATGAAATACAAGTTGTTCTGAAGGTCTGTCAGGCTCAAAGAGATGGATGTTACAGAACCGCTTTGTTCAACTTCACATACAGGTTGCTAAAATACAGCCACTGAGGTTTTATTAGGAGAGTATTTTTCCATAGTTTCCTTATAAGAATTCATACAATACAAATCGATTTCAGTCTTGGGGTAGGGGAAAGCAGTGGATGGGAGGAAAAGGAATGAAACACATTATCACCAAGGACAAAATTTATCTCACTCAGCTTTAGCTATCAAAATGGCACCGAATCTAAGCTCCTACTACAATCAATCTAGGATAAGTACCTCCAGAGGGCAGCTCATCTCATCCTAAAATAGGTTCAAGAGTGGCTGTCATTCTTCAGCAACTACAGAAACAGCCTGGAAATCTAGCTTACAGTAGATGCCTACCATTCAAGAGGCTAAACTTCAAATGAGAAAAATCTCATTTTAGGGTAATAGCTTGCTCTATAACTGATGAGCTTTTTATATGCATACAATGAGAACAGAACAATGTATTCCAAAACAAAGGTAAAACATACTGCGCCAAATATTTGCCTTTGCCAGATATCAAAACATAAATGAGTAGACAGACCCCATTCTGAAGTCTCTTCCACCAAAACCAAAACAATCCCACAAGACTACTGAAGTTAAGCAACAAAAAGTGGAATGATGGTGTTCCTAAGTAAGGAGAGAATCAGGCTATTAATTTCTGATTAACATGATCTTCTGATAAACCAATCCTAGTAACTAAAAAAGAAATTTAAATTTGAACGACACTACTTTAAGCGAACATTATGATTTTTTTTTTTTACCCCAAACAAACATCTTGAAGACGTGTCCCTATTTGGTTTGAGCATTTCCAATGGAGTCAGAGGAGGCACACAAGATAAGAATAATTTATTTGCAAAAGATGTGTTAAGGTATAGAGCTGGAAGGTCTGCAATTTTCCTTCAGTCCCTCCACACCCAGGGTGGACAAGAAAGGAAGGAAGACTACAGTTTTACTTTATGGAGTAACTATAGTTGAAAGGGATGAAGCACTGAACATAATAAAAACCACCTTCATCTTACTACAGAGCAGTCCACAAGTTACAATAGCAGATGACATTAGAACATTAATTTTATTTTCTCCCAATTGTTCCCTGCTGTAGCATGGTTTATCATAAAACACATAATGACTTACAGCCGTGAAACATTGTGCTATTATGTCCAACTTAATTCCTGCATAAAATAAGGGGAGTCAGTGCAACAGAAACACCCAAATACGAGAAGAGTGACAAAAGAACCAGGACGCCTACAGTGAACAGCAGTGGATTCTTTTAAGACACTCCTTGTTGCCCACAGAAATTTGGGGAACAGTCTTCCAAGTCAACACTTTTGGAAAAAATTTCTACAAAGGAGCGATAGAAAGGATTCTAGTTTTAAATCTATTAATTCCCAAGAGTATTAATATTCAAAAGATTACTTTAATAACAGGTGGGTTTTTTATATTACACTTATTAAGTACCTAACAACTTTCAACAAGTAACCTCTTCGTAAAATTCAATGCAATTTTTTCAACCTCCAGACACATCATGCATGCGTGACTAAAGATTGAAGAAAATAGATACTCTTTAGACTGTTCCTGACGCTAGCAAGAAAATTCAATAGCTACAGCTAAATTGAAGAGGATATAATCTCCTAGATCAGAAGCATAATTAAGAAAATCTGATTTTAGTGTATCATTTTGTTACTGCATATAGTAATATACAACATACTTACAGCTTTGAAAGTGAGCTCCTCAGGAGAACATGTTGTGGGATGTATTTCGTACGTCTGCTCTGGAAGCACAGGTATTTGCAGCGAATTGGCCACATAAGGACTGACCTTTTTCAGTGTAATTTCAACTCCATTGAAAGTATGCTAACAAAAACAAGAAGATCTCAGCACTGAAATGCAATTTTGCAGGAAATTAGTATCTTATTTAAAACAGTTTCACTTCCTTACAGGGATCTCAGAATTAAAGGAACAAGGTAATAAATTGAAAAAAGTTTGTGGTCCAAGCTTCAGAGCATGTTGCAATTTAGATTTTTGCACTCAGAAGTATGCCAGAATCATCAGGAGGTAAATCTAACAGGTATTTCCACCTTCATGCTGCTGTAGCTGAAGTATTTCTTTACTGCCCAATTTCTTAAAAATTAAAGCATGTTAAAAGTATGATAAAAAAAAAAACTACCCATTCCTTCCTCTGCTTTCCAATTTGTGAAGAGGTTAACAAACCAAATTCCTCTCTAGGGCTTTGATGGTAACTGTCCAACTGATCTTATGGGACTATGCAATTAGTTCAGTGATGGTAATAGTCTGATATTTAAAAAAAAATTAAGAAAATATTTACATATGCATAAAAGTGATCTTAATTGTCATGTCTCGATACAAAATTAAAAATCATACTTCTACTCATTACTTTATGCTGCTGATCTCCAAGAAATCATCTGTTTATCAACAGATTTTTTTATCCTACTCATGGAAACCATGCATTGCTGCACTTCCTTTGAAGAAAAAAAAAAAGCGTGAAGAGCTCAGTAAGTGCTTGATGACATATGAGTACTGAATATAACATCGTAAATGTATTTAACGCAGCCTTCGCAAATCTGATTTGTTATGACCCTCATAAAATAAGTTATAATGCAGTTCTGAAAAGGTAAATTTTACTATACTTCAAGGGCTAGTTTGATGGTCTATATCAAATTATCTTCAAAAAGTCAAAAGTCCGTTTGTTTCATAGCTAGATTATCACCTTCTCTGATTTGTATCATACTTTGTGCTTAATTTGCAGAATCTATACATACACATTCCCATACAAACTCTTCAGCAATTAAGAGGAGGGCTGGAGGAAATCTTTGGAAAGCCAATAGTACTAAAAATCTTTCCTAAACTGCTAGTTTAGATGCTTCTAGGAGCAATCACTGCTACTACCGATCAACAGATACTATGTTTTTTCATGCAATTCCTTCCTCTAGCAAACACATAATTTTCAGAATTTTTGTTGTGATTCCAGCATATTCCCACTAACTCCTTATTAGTTACCTTGCATTCCTCAGATTCTGATTCTTCCATCTTTTGAAGTTTTTCTAACAAAGGCAATATACTTGCACTGTATATATTCCACCAGAGGGCAAGAAATGACAGCTGATGAAAAGATCCAGAGGTGGTGCCATCCTGCATAACTCTCTTTGTTTGAAGGTTATATTTGTAGTTCCAGGGCTTCGTCGCTCCCAAGAAGTGAACAACTTTGGCATCTCTACCAAAACTGCAGAGATTAAACATACAGGTCTATACATTAAATATATATTTTTTTAGCCTATATGAACTGCTAAAGAAACATGCTTACTCTCACTGGTAAGGTAATTTTGACATTTTGCAACACCAACACATGCAATATGAGTATATATTTAGTATTTTTTTCTGTCTTATTAGTTTAAGGTATCTCATTTAGCATACAGAAAAAAAAAGGCTGCATTGCCATTTGCTTCCAGCTGCTGATTCTAGTAAAGTTCATGAAGGAAAATGACAGGCTCATGCGGTACCATTTCTAGTCCTCCTGCATACTCTGTTCACAAATAAATACCACTTCAAACACTGAATCAACAAAATTGATTATTACTGATCCCATATTAAAAATTACTAATAAGTACATCATCCTAAGTTCGCCTTCCATTAAGAGCGTTTTGTGCAACTGGAGCAGTAATTCATGACACTCTAAATCCAACTTGCCTTCTGCCAGAAAAGTTTCCTAACTGCATTGTCTGAAGTCGTATAATTACTAGCACAAATCTTCTTTCAAAGAGAACCTTAGAAATGGTTATAAAAAAAAAAAAAAAGACAAAAAACCCCACAACTGTTTCCCATAGAACTGACTGGAAAAGAAGGGAACAACATTCAGAGTAAAGCTGTCAGAACCTAATGCTAAAGTAATCTACATCTTCTCAAATCTGAGAAAAGCTTCGCTGAAACAACATACAAGACAGTGTAGCCAGCTCTGGGACTCAGTCTGTGTCCAGATGCAAGACATTCATATTGTATTTCAGCTTTTACTGCATGATTTTTACATAACACCATTTCTGACTGCTGTAATTTATAATCAACAGAATATGGCATTATTATTCCCTCTTATAATAGAATGTTTGTTAACAAACTGCAGAGGTTTACAGTCAGTCAGACATGTTACTACTTACTGATTGAAAGCAGGAACGTAGGTGTATACAGCGCTGCTGCTCAAGTTATAGAGGAAAGGTAAGTGTTTGCCAATATCTGCTGTTGCCCAGTTGCTGAAGAAGCTATTCAACAAGCCTTGATCACCCCCTAAAGAACATAAAAAACCGTATTACCATAATTAAGCATACACTCAAATTTACATCAAAATTTCACATCCAAGGATGGGAGTGAGACTGGTGTGTTCATGGGACTGCAACTTGGAGTTGACAATATGGCCATGCGAGCAGGTACAAGTGAATAATACCTGATCCACTCCGATGCAAGTTCAGTGTAAATGAAGTCCTATTGTAATATATGAAGAAAGGAGTAGGAAAGGGGTTTGGTCTCCCTCAGAGCAGAAGACTGAAGATCAGCTGTATTTCTCTCTCCTAAACCAGACAGCAAAATTAAAACTTACTGAGCAAGACTTAGACACAATGTCCCTTATTGCCCTTTTCTGGGAAGAACTGTCCACAATAACTCAATGGGCCTTAAGTACAGTGTAAGAGGCAAAGGTCTGCACCTTAAATTTTTGTGGGGGCACAATTACGTAAAGCCCGGAGAACTCCTGCCTTCCTCTATTCTGCCTGATAACATGGAAGCTATGGAAAAACAGCTTACTGAGAAGGAATCGAACATTTTGCACTTCATCCCTTATGCCTTGCCCCTTACCATCAAAGCTGCCATGTTCAGCAGCAAACCGGAGCAGTAGGTTGTAAGTTTTCAAAGAAGGTCGGAATACAAATACACCGCTATTAAAGCAGTCAGGCCAGCCAGAATCAGGAGCTGCTGAAAACTCTTCTCGATCAAATAATTCATCGACATTGCAAAGCACCTTAGAGACAGTAGGTAAACACAAAAATTGTTAGAGCAAATGTTTTTCTAGAACACAAGGAGCTAAATCAGTACCAATGGAGTAAATTGCTAGTTTGGCCAAGTGTATTGTTTGCAGAGCATAAAAGCAGTGGCAATGCAAAATATGCTAGGGGTCAGAACCTCTATTTTTAATATAATAAAGCAACATTAATTGTGGTTCTCCATGATTTCTCTGATCAAAGTGCAAACCCTGTGAAATTATTTCATGAACCTTGGAGACCCTCCAGAAGCTGCCTTTAAATATTATAACATACCATGAAAACACACAATTTCCTTCTTTCTTAGCTCACCTTCCCAGAGTCCACTATTCTCAGTAACTGCAACAGAGCTGAATGAAAGCTGGGAATCCAAATAATTTGAGTTAGCAACAGACTGACTAAAGGGGTAGCAGAAAAACTGTCTCATTACCAGTTTTCTAATGTAAGCTAAGCTCATAAATTTGCTTTGGTTTGGTTTTTAAGCTTCACAAGGAAGTGGGAAAAGTCAATCAGGCTAAGGCCAAGATCACTTTTAAGCTGGTAGAAAGACAACCGTGGAATCACTGAAAGTCTGGACCCCACCCACAACTGAGCCACTGTGAAAAGAAGCAGAAAATTTTTTTAGGAGACAAATTACTTCACTGAATTTAAACCAAAACACAAATATTTGCCTTCCTCCTTTACTTTAATGTAAAGCAGGAAATCATAAGCCTCTCCACCTCACCCCCTAAGAATAACTTAATTTGGTTTCTAATTCAAATACAATCCTATTAAATTAAAATGCATCCCAGTCTTTTCAAGTGAGCCATGTAAGTGCAGGGGAAGGCTGACATGATTGACCTTGCCAAAATTATGGCCATTTTTATCTCTATACCTCTAAAAAAATGAAAAAGAAAAAAGTAATTAATGTTTCCAGGCTTCCCGCCCCCACCTCCTTTTTAAAACTGGCCTGCCTTCCCGATCAGAGTAAGTCCAAATGAAAGTATATGAGAGAGATCCATTTTAAACATCTGTCAGAAGCCCATTTGCATAGAGTGTGTTTGTGATATCTTTTGAGGACAGTCCTGAGGCTACTCTCAAAACAGGATTTACTTCTATGCAGACGGCAAAACTCTGAGCATTGCCAAAACATGCCAGCTGGAGCTTCTGCAACCTTGTGACCACCAGCAATCTGGTCACTTCATAGGCCAGTAGGCTGCCTGACAAGGAAGCATCCCACACCCAGAGTAGCTCCTTAAGACAGACACAAATGTTTCCACAGGTCCTGCTCTACTCACCAAAGTGTCTGCATCCATGAAGACACATTTGCTATAATGAGTAAGAGTCCAACAGCGAAGCTTAGTGAAGGTTACACCCAGTTCTGGCCTCTGCATCAGAGCCAAACGGACTGAGTCAGCACTGTCAAGCGTATCCACCTCAATGACTTCGTCAAATACGCTGCGGAGGACAGACCTACCAGAGGAAGCAGTGGAGAGAAAGAAGGGAATTTAAAGAGGTTCACCAGAATTCACTTCCGGCATAAAAACAGTAATACGCAGCACCACGTTTATTATGACAATAACAAAGGCTAGACTGATTGGTTAGAATGAGAAGTCAGAAGTGAAAAGTCCTTGTAAACAGTCTGCTGAAGTGACAGCTATCAATCAAGCCATAAACCATCACCCCTTCTACAGGGCAAGCACATCTCAAAAGTGACAAGTGCTGTATGGAGGAGAAACCAATCCTTATTTTAGTTACTTAATCTCCTATAGAAACACCAACAGAAATGAAAGCAGCTTTCATCCTGCACACTTGACTCTAAAGAACAGCACAGAACCGTGTTCCCTGTGCATTGCACAGGATGTGGCATGCACTGTCAGCGCAGTCACTTGCACCTATTATGCCCAAGTAAACACAGCTTCAGAACTGCACCTTTTAATACAGGTAATATATACTTGCTCACTACTACAAATTGTCTCAGATAAGACTTTTAGGAAGATATCTTTTCTATACATATCTTCCATGGGAATTTTATAGGTGAAACCAAAGTAGGTAATTTTCCTTCAAGACACAAGAAAAAAGTCTTTTAAATACAGCTTATTTATTTACATTACACTATTAACTACAAAGTCCCGGATGTCATACAAACACAGAAAAAGAAAAGCCTGTGCTGATTATCTAGATTTCAGAGTTATTAGCTTTTGCCTGACTGATCTTCAAGGGACAGGAGTTAACTGGGAAAGAACTAAGAGTAGGTAAAGATTTTTAGAAGCATAGTTCAGTAGTGTAATTTTTCTTAAATGCTATCCTTGATTAAAAGATATACTATAAAGGTTTTTCCCCCACTGAATGGGGATGAAAAAACTGATGGACTTAGTATCCACCCAGGTGTCAAATGTATACAGTATTCCCTCAGGAATCCCTCAGGAAGGTTACAGTGTTCTGACAAAATCCATACTTTAAAAAGGCTGTAAAAACAGACTTCTGTACATCTAATCACAGCAAAAATGGGAAAATACTTTTCTTGAGCTAGATGCATTGCAAATACTTTCACACAGCATACAGAAATCAGGAGCTTGCACACTTCTTAAGCCATAGCAGAACTAAGAGTTTAAGTAACTATGGCATGTCATGTTCCTTTTAACAAGCAGCACTGTCCTCCAAATAACAGGGCTTGAGGTCAACACATCAATGAGACTTCTGCATTTCTGTAGTGCTCGTAGTGAATTTCATGCAAGTCTGTAGTACCTGTAGAATCACAACCCAAATTGGAAAGTGATTAAAAAAAAAAGCAGCAGCAAAAAAAAAAAAAAATGAATTTCTCATCATGATAGCTATGCACCAATATTTTAAGATTAGTCATCCGAAATCAAGCCCCTAAGGTTTTTGGAGAGTTATGTCGCATGTTTTTATGTATCTTGCTCTTTCTAACAGAGAATCGCTTGGGGAAAAAAAAACAGTAGTGCCTTTATTTTGGCTTAAAAGCAGACACCAAAACCTTAGTTCCCAAACTTTCAGCTTATGTTCCCAATTACGGGCTTAAGACAACTTCCAGCCACAAGCTCTACTTCTGCAAATGAACACTTATTAGGCTTACGATCTTATCATGGATGTTATTTGGGACTCCTCTCAGAAATCACTAGCCAAGGGGGAACTTAATGCTGTTAAATCCACAGGAAGCCTATTAAAATCTTTCATCTTGTTGTTTATTCTTCCATAATATCAACCTCCAAAAATACCTGAATCCTTACCTCATCCCACTGGAAACCTCTGGTGTAATTAGTACTGCCAATTTTCTAGATGTCATATGGTTCCTCAACGACTGTCCGAGAACCAGAGCACCTTGACAGTATACATCATCGGTAGCAAGGGTCACAAAGGCTTGATCCGTTACTGTGAGGAAATATTCAGAAGAGTCACTTCACAGCTTTAACAAAGGCTCTTTTGACAGATTTCTTCCTCCTCCAGCTAACCAACAGGCTGCAGTTTATAACAGCCTGCAGTTCCTGTGATAAGCTCTTTTCTCTCCCAAATTCCCCCAGAAGACACAACTGAATGGAAAAGCCAGTGAAGGTGACTGCAGAATGTATGTTTCTGAATTTTGTTATTTTTTGTTTGCCTGATTTACATAGTAACAGGTATGAAGTTTTTGGACTAGCCTTAAACAAATAATTCCCTATGTCTTATTGCCTAAACATAATCTCAATCAAAAAAGCCTATCTGTAAATACTTAGATTTTACATTTAACTAACATAGTATAATACAACCAATAAGGAAAATGTTCCTGTTTATATAGTGCCAAAAGCTAAGGAAAAAAAGCAGGCTGTTAAGTACTAGCCAGAAACGTCCTTCTTTCCATAACCTCACTGAATCAACCCAACAGGCATTATTATGTGCTCTGTCGTCTTTGTACTGGAGTAACTGGTGCTGGCTGAACAAATGTAGAGAAATTGCTACCAAGACTGGTACACCTCCCAGAAGTTAAGGATCCCTACCTCAAGTAACTCCAAGAAAATCAGGAGTGTTCCTCATTGTCAAGAAACACATGGGAAAAAAGTTACAATAAAAAAAGAAAGAAAAGTACACTCCTGCACAACAGGAGACGTAATGTATTTTGTAGAGATACTAGCCTGTGGCAGTATCACCAGGGGCTGCTTCTTCAGCTCTGCCCTCTGACAGAACCACCGTTATCAGGGTTCTCCTGGGGAGAGCCAGAACCTATGATTCAGCAAAGTGAACAGCCTGCTTGGAGCACAAAGACGACCTCGGCATTCTAGGCTGCAGAATTAACCAGAACAAGATGAGCAGGTCACACAGATGAGGGGAATTCCACTGAGGTCTACAGAGCTTCAATAAACACTTGTGTTGGAATACTTGTTTAAAACCACCATCATCTTAAGGGACAAGCAATTATGTTAAATAAATCAAACCAACCAAACAATAACAACAACATAAACACCCTGTCATACAGTTTCCAGGCTCTGAGAGAGACACTACGAAAGAATGTCACAGAACTGGTTGCAGGTCTGAACCCAACAAATGACCTCATGGCTCTTTGCCTCAGCCAGGGGCTGCCAAAATGAATGACTTCAAACCTCTAACCTAACATCAAGGTATGCAGTGAAGTATGGTTGGTGCTCCTGACAACCTTCTCATGTACTAAATATTTCCATTTTCATGTCCTCCAAATCCAGAGCAAAGCACAGACCCACTGGTGTGCTGTCTTCTTCCCCCCTTTTTGCCCTACCTCCCACTTATCTCCAGCCAGACCTGAATTCAAACCAAGCACATACACCTTACATTTGCTGACACTGCAATGGATCCCTGCACCTCAGGAGAATCCCAGTAGTGTTAAACTTGACCAAAAAAATTGAATCATCCATCAAAACTTAAAACAGTTTGCAGATCCCTCAGCTAAGCAAACTCCAGTAACATTTTTAAACACGATTTCCAGAAGCAGCAAATGAAAAAAGGAGCTTTTAAATCTCCCATTATCGTAACAGCTCAAGCAAGTTATGGCTGTTCCAGAAAACAATGAATGAGTTGCTTACATGGAGTGGTTTAAAAGGACAGTTGTGCAAGTAAACTGCTCCTACTACAATTTTCCAAAAGGTTAATCGAATAAATTTAAGCATACATAAAAAAACAATACAAAACAAAAAAAAAAACACTGAAGGCTACTTTAGCAATAAAATTATTCTCAAAAGACACGACAAGTCAGCAAAGAAAAGCACTTTTGTGTTAGGCAACAAGCATCTTCAGCCAAACAAAGGCAATAAAAGAACTACTGAGAGGAACGTGGGAGGCAGGTTAATACAAAAAGCAAACTGTGAAATGAGTGGGAGTTTAAATCTTAAAATACTGTTTTAAATAACAACCACAAAACTGAACACATAATCTTCTTATTGCTTCTGCAAATTCTTTTAGCTACAGAAGCTGAATCTTTACTTAAGTAATATATCTAAAAATACACATGCTACTCATCAAATAGTTCAGCAAGCTGGTATGGCAAATTACCACATCCTACGGACGCTTTCACGCTTTGTACCTCTGGGGCAAAAGTTGTGGTCAGAACTACAAGGAAGCAAACTGCTGAACAAATACAGCTTCCAAGAAACTCCTGCTAATACCTCACACAGAAAAGAAACCAATTGTCTGTTTTGAGAATCAGATGTGGGACACATATTATGGCCTTCTCTATTAGAGTGAATCACTACGGAGATAATTAAATAGATAATCAAACTATTGACTGAAACGATGCAACATTAAAGTATTTCTAGTGCAAAGAGAAGCACATCCTAGCTATTTCAAAATCTTACCGGGGCACCACTAATCCATTAAGGTTCCACAGGCGGTTTAAAATCAAAAGATTTTATCATTACTTGTTCTTTCATCTAATTCCTATTTTCAAGAAAGAGGTGTTACTTGACTTACATCATTTATCATGTTCTTTGGAACACTGTCCCTATAAGTAAATGTTTTATTTTTATAACTGAAAACTAAGGATCAGATTTTCATATAAACTTGTGAAAGTAAACTGTTTACCTGAAAATTCCCATTGAACTGCAATCAAGGACAATGCTGCGTTAAATCTAATGTACACAGGGTTTCACTCACTGAGTTTAAGCTGCAAAAGAAAAGTTGATCTTCTAAGTTTGAAAGCCAAAGGTCTAGGTATTTAAAAAATAAAATCCAGTCGCAGCAAATTTTAAGTGTCAAGTGCACCACTATGCATAACTTTCAAGTCTTTGTGCTGAATGACAATAGGATTTTCATGGAAAACACCTAGTGTTAACAATATTAAGTTTTCAAGCAAATTGTTTTTAAGCTGTGGAACCCTATGGCTAATACCACTGACTCAGTGAATTATGTGAAAAGTAAGTATGTGATCAGAATCACATTAAAACCACGCCACGTGAATTTATAAATCTGCTCATTTCTTGTCTGGATTACCACACAGCACATGAAGATGCAAATTTAGAAATCATTATCATCACAGTTCTGATACCTAACAATAGTTTCTCAGAACAAACCAAGGATTTTTAAGCAAGTAACTTTGGCGAGTTATTTTAGAGCCCACTTGGCAGCTACAGATAGCAACACAGAAAAGACAGCAAAAGTAATGTGAATCTCTACAGTCAGGGCAATTTTATGTGAAACTTTTTACAGTTTTTTAGCCAAGATCACCAACTTCTGATGCTCCTTACTCACAGCAGTAGTACCTCTGACACTGCCAGAGGAAAAATTCTTCAACTGGCCTGAAAACTAATTCCAGGACAGCTAAAAGCCTTACTTACAATCCACACCAGCAAGCGGACAGGGTGGTGCTCACTTTGATGTTCAAATTAAAAAGAGAGAGGGAATGAACAAACACCAGGTACCCAATGAGAATCAGGAGTGACTCATAATAACAAGCACTGAATGAACCACATGCACCTGCCAGCTTCAAGGCAAGTTTAAGGAGGGTAGGGGCTTTTTCCATAATCCACTAGACATAGCTTCTTAAGCATATTTTGGTCTTTCTTCTGAGACAGAGAGAGGATAAATGTGCTCTAGCTGTGGCTCCTACAGTAACAACTCAAATTTGCCAAGTTGCCCGCTCCAAAATTGCAATAGGAGATCAGAGGTTCATATGCTACAACTTTCCTACAAGCATATTCTAAATAACACATTGCTGCCTTATGCATAAGAGTAGATAAACCAACAGCTAAAAGCCTCCAACAGGCTGGTTAGCGCGCCAGTACGTACTGCCATTCACAATAACCAACGCTGTCTCATTGCTTTCTTAAATTCCTCCCTGGTACCATCTGTTGCTCTTTTGTCACCTCCCTGCTTCTACTTCAGACACAATCTGCAGGACAGGCAGGCTGCAGTCTGGACCTGTGTCCGCTGAGCCCAAAGAGCCTTTCTGAAACCCCGAGTGACAATGACGTGACACAGCCCCAACTCACATCACATTTTCTAACAACAATTTTGTTACTCCCCCTCCCACACATAGGTCTCTGTGAATCCTCCCCCAGTAGCATGTCTTAGTGAAGATGTGTTAGATTACCACAAAGATAAAGAAAGCTACAGGCCTTCTCACTTCCCTGACCTAACACAACCATATCAGAAGCACTTGGAACAAAAAGCTCTGCCCCAGCTGACACCCACAACCTTGAAAGCAGTCAAGAAGTATTTTAAGTAGGTAAAATGAATAATGATGTCAGACAATAACCTATGTCAGACCACCATCAGAAATTATTATGCAAGTTTTCAGCAAGGAGGCAGTTCTTGCCCTAGTAAACAAATGACAGCTGGCAGTTTTAATCCCCATGCTTCCTCGGTCTGGGTCCAATAGTAGAAATATTTACACTACTGATGAAGGTGGCATAACCAACACTTTACACAGTCCTTTTTATAACAGAATATAAATTGACATTTGATGGCATGTAATATTTCTCTTGGTTTAATGAAATTCTGCCTGATCCAAAACCAGATTCTCTCTTATTCTTTATTAAAACAATAGTGAATTTTAGTAGATGGGATTACGACTGTTATCTTGGAAGACTATACGAAGAGAACTTGTTTCTCATTTTGTGTAGCTTTTACTATATATCTTTCAGTTAAGAACAGTTACGTTCTGCTTCAAGACCCTGCAGTTTTGTTATTCAACAGATAGTAAATGATCCTTATGAAAAATCAAGTGCAACATTATAATATGCAAATAAGCATAGCACCCAAAACTAGTCCCAAAATAGCAACATACCAGTTTGAAATAAACTAGTAATAATTGCTTAAGCAATCCAGAGACAGCACAGAGGACTTGATAGGCATCAAGTTATACGTTTCCAGTCTTTCCACCTTCCTTTCAAAAAAACCACAACAAAGAACCCCACAATCCTCTAATCCTTTAATTTGCAGACTCCCTTTCTACATCTTCCCCCAGCACTGGGGTGCCATATACATAAATTCAAACAGGATCCACCTGGCCCAATGCCCAAGGAACGTATGTCCTCAACACCCTGCAAGCGGTTCAACAAACCCATCTTCGGGGGGCTGCTGCTCAACTTTTTCCTCGGTCTTGAGAGCACGTTCAAGAAACGGAACGGCACCTGCACCCGCCCCGCAGTCGTGGCTTTAAAGGACTTTATCCTCGAGTCCCTCAAGGCTTTAAGCATAACTGAATAAAACCAGTACCGCTGCTACGTCAGAAGGGACACGAGAAAGGTTTCCCCGAATCTGCCTCAGCCCGAGGGAGCCCACCCCGGTCTGTCGCCCTGCAGATCCACCAGGAAAACGCAGAGGCCTGCGTAGGCCAACCCGGACGTACAAGCAGAACACATAAATGAGTTTATCTCTTTCATCCCACCAGACAGCTTAAATCCTAATCCGAGGCTGCTAATTACAGCACAGTACTCTGCTGATAACTAAAGAGCAGAGACCCTCGACCGCAGCGGGGCGGGAGGAGGGGGAAGGCCCCGGGGGAGCCGGCCCGCGCCGCCCCGCCGTCCCCGAGAGGCAGCGGAGCACACACGAAGCGGGGTGCTGCGAAAGGCGACGGCAGCCCCTCGGGCAGAGCCCGGCGGCCGCAGCCGCGGTACTCACCGGACATCCTGCGGCAGGGGGGGGCCAGCCGGGCGGGGGCACGGCCCGGACCCGGACCCGGACCCAAGCCCGCGGCGCCCACCTCTGCCGCCGCCGCCGCCCTCACCTGCTCGCGGCGGGCCCGATAAACCGCGAAATGGGATTAGCCTCTTTCCTGCTGAAGGCAGTGGCAGGTGAATTATATTCGCAGGGACTCCTGCGCAGCAGCAGAGAAACGGCATTAGCGGCAGAGACCGTTTGGGAGGGTTGGCGCGACCCAGCCCGCCCCCCCCCGTTGCCCGGCGCTGCCTTTACTGCAAGGGGGCCATCCTCCTCTCGCCCCCTGCCCCGCCGTGGCCCCCCTGCCCCGGGGGCAGAGCCCGGCGCTCGGCCCCCACGGCCGCCGCCTGACGGGGGCCACGCACCTGCCCGCTGCTCCGGGCCGCCCCCCCCCCCGGCGCCCACCCCCCCACGCCCCCACGCGCGGCGGCGGCACTGCGGCGCCTCCTGGCGGCGCGGCGAGGCGCGGCGCTCCCGCTCCATTGGGCGCGGCGCGGCAGCGCCCGCCCGGACCCTCCCGTCATGGCGGGGGTCGGGGGGGGTCCCTCGCCTCCCGCCGCTTTTCCCTCCAATTCCCTCCCGTCCCGTCCCCTGCGCGCTGCCCGCGGGGGCTGAGGGCTTCAGCGGGACCTCCAGAGAGCCGCCCTCAGGCGCCTCCTCTGGGGCCATCCTCCCCGCAGGCTGCCTGCGCCCTGCCCGGGGGCGCTGAGGAAGGAGAGGGACCCCCTGGCCCCCGCTCCCGCCGTCGTTTCCAGGCTCCCGGGCGAGGGGCGCCGGCCGGGCCCTGCGGGGCTGCGCGGTGGCTCGGGCGGGCGTTGAGGAGAAGACCGATCCCGGTGGGAGGGACGGAGGAGCGCCCGGCCGCGGCGGCCGCGCGGGGAGCTGCGGCCTGCGTGGGCCGGAGGGTCGCGGCGGCAGGCTGACAAAACGGGGGGCGTGTGGGCCGCGTCCCGCCACCCGTGCTCCTGCCGCGCCCCGCGCACCTCGACTGCAACACAGCCTCCCCACCACGCACGCTCCTGTGCGGAACCGGAGAGGAAGAAAGATAAGGTGGGGGAGACTCCGCCATGTAGCCCTTTGAGGAAAGCATCAACGCCTTTGATGGTGAAGATGGCAGAGTGTGGAACAAAGATCGTGGAGCAGGAGTGCAGTGACTCCGGCGTGGCTTACGGCGACCCAGATAGGTGGGATTCACGGTGAGTTAAGGGAGTCTGCCCCGTGACGTGTCTGTAGCCACCATAACCCCCACAGGTAGACACAGTCTGATAACTTGCCACCCAGATAAATAAATAAATGTTTTCAGAGAGCTTGTGCTATTCGGAGTGCTATATATATCTTCACATATATATATAAGCACATGTATTCACACAGAATATAGGCAAGGTAGTTTTAGGCTGAGCTGGGTTAGTAGAGGCATCTTTGCATCAAACTGTTCTGTGAACACCAGTAACTGCTTAGCAGAGGACAACGGTTTAAGACAGTGTGCCGCTGAAGAAAATGCACATACCTTTAAAATTTAAACCTTTCTTTGCAACGATTTGCAAGTGATCAGTGTTGCCACTCCAAGCTGCAGCATTTCTTCTCTCACACACTGGGAGTATCCTAAAGGACCACCGGAGAAGATGATGTGATTGCTCCAGTAGTGGCAGAGGTGTTTAAGAAGGAAGGACATAAATGCATAGGAAATCAAGCTTTATTTATCCCGCAGAAACAAAATTCTCAGGAAATGTGTTCATCATCTGCTTATATAGGGAGGTCAACTAAACAATATGCTTACGAGTAGCAAGATCACTATTGTAGATATTTCTACTGGCAGATCTCTTTCAATTGGGGCACTTCATAATCGACAAAAGCATTTTCTTGGTAATAAAAGAGATGTCTACATTTAGATGATTTTCTGTTTTACTTGTGTACCAGCAACTTTTTTACAGCATAGAATAGACTTAAAATGTCAGAGCCAGTAATACAAGCTAGAGTTCTGATGGTCTAACAGCCAGTTTATATTCCTTTCTTCCCCTCCAGATTTAAATACATTAGAGCTTCCCTACATAAACCCTCAATTATGTGAAATAACAATACAAATTAGTATTAAAATAATGAAATTATTATTGTCATCATAATTATCATTATCACTATCATCATCATCATCATCATCCTAGTTAAAAGGGAAATTAACGCTGGTATATTGGTCATATGTTGGTGTCATTAGACCAAGGAGCTTCAGAATTTTAAACACTGGGGGAGGGCAGGGTTTACCAATTCAAGTTCATGGTTTTTCCTCAAATTCCCCATAATAAAATCTGCTTTTTGGCTAATAATATTAACACAAGCACTTTCAGCTGAGTCAGAAATTCTTTTGAAAATACTATGAACAAATTTAAATAAATGGTAATAATATTTCAAAACCAAAAATCTTAATAATGCACATAGATCCTTCTCTGGACACTGCTTCTGAAAAAAATTATTCTTAAGCTGTTTTCTGTTTTTTTCCTTAATGTCTTTAATTTGAAGCATTTCTTTCTCTTCCCTAGCAGGACATAGATGGATTTGTATATAAAAGGTTTCAGCCAGCACATGTGCCAGAAAGTAACAAAACAAATAAAATGTAGACATCTTAGATAAAACACAGTATGTGTTTATTGAAAATTTTCAAGAGAAAAAAGCAAAATATATATTTTCATTGTTAAACAAACAACAGAAGTGGTAACCACAAAACATTTTAACATTTCATTAGTCAAAACTTTATGTCTACCTGGCAAAATATATATCAATCTGTTTTAACTATTAACATGGGAAATTAGTATTTTTAGAGAAATATCAAGTGTCCTTGGAAACCATATTAAAAATATGTTATCATTCATAAGTTGAAAGTGATAACCACAAAGGTGCTCGTTCGTTTGTGTGTTGTCAAGATGTTTCTGTATTTTAACAACTGATGTACATTATCATTTCTTACTTTCAGGATCAAAATAAAGATTATGGTAATCTCCTCAGCAATTGATATATATCCATTTCAAACATAGTTTAGATAGAACAGATTTATTTTATGAAAAGAATACTTTTTCAAATTATGTCTTTCAACAATTTAATAAATACAAAATCATGTTTACCTCCATCTACATGGAATTTCAGTAAGAAAAAGCATGCTTCACATACAAGATGAAGATAAAAACACAGATTTCCTCTGTGCTTTAAAGAGTTAGCTAAAATGGCTGTATTGCAGAATTACGTCAGTAAACTACTAGTTTTGCCAGCTTTCATCTGCATTTCATTCATTTGCTAGTATTTTGATTCAGTTAGCTAAATGAAGGCAGAGAGACTGGAAAAGTGTTAGTTTTTGTTGATAGATTTGTCTACATAAGGACATTTGTTAGCACAGCATGGTTGGTCAGGAACAAGGGAAGAAGGTGAAACAGCCTTGCTAGCAAAACTGTATCAATCAACCACACCTCTGCATATGTATGAAGCTTAAAAGTTGGTGTGGCATAGATTTTATACAACCAAGAGTCACAGACTCATTCTAAATTATTCTGAAAACTTTGTACCTATTTTCCCTTTACAGAAATTATGAATAATATGGTTCTTAAAAAAACAGCCTGCCAGATTAATGCCTTTAAAAGGTCCTAGAACAGGACCTAAGTTTTCAAGAAAAGAAACAAAATTTACATCAAATTCCAGTTCCTGAGAAAAGCCAAACACCATTTCAGTAATAAATAAATAAATAAAAAAAATCAGCGTGTGTTCCTCTCATTTTTATTTTTTTTTTAAACAGTGGTTCATCAATCTACATATTCTTTTCATGCTGTATTTTAAAATTAAGAGTGAATTTTCCTTCTATACCTCCTTTCACTTTGCTAGAATTCAGACATAAATACAAAGTACAGGCATTAAAATTTTTAATTCTTTATACAACTTCATGGTTTCCTTAAACTTTATGGACAATACAGAAATATACTAAAGAAACCCAACATGTATGAATGGAAACATCAATTTCCTTATTCCTATTCTATCAGAAGGATTAAGTATTTTGGCTAATTTTGAAAACAGGAAAAAAAAAGAATTGTTCAGTGACTCAAATGCTCACAAACCAAAATCTTTCCATTTTTACCTTATATTAAACTTGATTTTTTCGTTGTTTAAAATAAATTCTGAATCAAAATGCGTATCCAATCTTTATGAATGCAGGTCGGATCGTTCAATACAATCCCCGGACATTTTAAGCACATCTTTGATGACGTAAAGCTCAAGGTGCAAGAGTGACATCAGGTAAAAGAGAGCAGGATTGCAGCGTCTCAACAGAACATTCATTAGAGGAAGATTTTCTTTTGTCAGAATGATAAACTAGACAGAATTTGTCGGACGTGTGGGCTGAATGTCACCAGCCAGAGAGGCCTGTGATCAGAGGGCAACTCTTCTTTCAGCAGTTTACACTGTAGCCCCAGCTGAAAAATGAAGATTGAACAGTCAGTATTTCCACCAAGGATGCCCTTTGCCAGCTTTTCTGGGCTTTTTTCGCTCCAGTCCTTTTGAGGCAGCGGGTGGGAACCTCGTATCCCCAGAGACATACAGAGAGCCCTCCCCGTTTGTCTCATGCCCCATTTCCAGAAGGCCACGGGACCACTGACCTGATGCTTTAGTTACACACTGGCCATAGAAACAGAGGAAAACAAGTGACTGTCGGGACCCTGAGGGCACAAACAGCATTCCCGGCCCTGACCAGCCTCCCCTGGGGCATCCCGGGCTGTGCTCCGGCTGGATCTCCCCTGTGTAACCCTGCCCAAGCCTTCCCCGGCGCCTGCCATGGCACCCCCAGGCTGAGGCTTCTGAAGCGCCGGGGGATCCCAGATCTCTCAGAAATCCCTGTGAAGCTTCTCCACACACCTCCCGCATTTTGCTCATGTCGTAGTCGTTAGTCCCGTTATGGAACAAATAACGTGAATTAGAGGTTTAAGTTGACTTCTATGGCAGCTAAGGGCCAGGGCCGGGCTGTTCCCAAAGAGCCGGGAGCTGAGGGCAGCCGCAGGGGAGCCCGAGCCATCGCCTCCCCAGTGGTGGGCGCGCAGAGGTGCGGCGATGGCAAACGAGCCCCACGGACAGGCCAGCCATCTTCATCAGAAGACAAGGCCAGCAGCCCAAGGCCAAGCCGGGAAACCCAGCCGGCCGTCCAGGCTCACGGCCAGGGCAGGTGTGTGGGGACGTGGTGCAGGCCGGGGCCGGAGGCCCACCCAGGCCGGAGCTGAAATGGAGGCCCTGGCCGGAGGGTACGTGGGTGCCGCAGGCGAGCCTGATCTGGGCCACACGGGCTGGTTTCCACACACAGAGCCACGGCAGTCAGTCACCTCTGTGGTGGCAGAGACCTCACGTCAGGTAATTTCCTTCATAGAGTGACATACATCCATCTTCTGGGCACGTTTTGGCTTCCTATACTTGTCCTTGGTGAAGAACATTAACTACCAGTATCTCTCACAGACCAGTGAGGTTGTTTAGGATGAGATTTTCAAATGCCCTCATCCCTGACCTATTTCTGCCCCCACTGAAATTGTTCGTAAAATTCCCATCTACTTCAGCACTAAATCAGCTAGGAAAGTGGGAAACCAGTTTGGTCTTACCATGTGGTTTGAAACAAAGTTTCTTGTTCTTGTAAGCGGAGTAGGCTGCTATGGATCCAACAACTAATACTACAAAAGCAGAAATTATAGGAGATGTAACTCCAGCTATTAATCCTGAATCTGTGGGAAAAGAGAAAGGTTTTTTTCAGAGGCACTGAAATGGTTTGACTTAAGCATTTTATCTACTAAGGCGTGCTTTTGCCAAACTATGAGAATTGTTTGGTGAAACATTGGAAATTCATTAAATAGAATTAAGCAGAAGACTAGAAATTATGTTACATTACAGCTGGTGTGGAAATGATGTCTTAAAGCCTAATTTCGTATATGTACTACTTTTATAAGGCTAACATTTTCTTATTATTTTATGATGATAGGAAACAAATCATAGAGTAAATTATTTACTATACCCGTGTTTCCTCCTTGATTGAAATGATACTCCTCTTCTCCTGGAATAGAGGGTGAAGTTCCATCAAGAAATGTTTTTCATCTTGTTTTGAGAACAAAGTCTTTACTCAACAAAGTGTGATTTTGTACAGAAGGTGAAAGGGGGCTGCTCAGCGGGACTGTGAGAGAGGAGCTCCCCTTCCAGTCCTGACCGACAGCTGCGCTGGCTGGAGGAGTAACCCATCCATCCTCCTGACACTTTGTTTTTGGAAAAGAATATTATCTTCTAAAAAAAGGATAATACTTAGAAGTGTACATCAAGCTGATTTCACAGGGAATAGGAGGCCAGTATACTCTGGCTATTCTCTACTGCCAGACAATCAGATGATTTATCAGTAATTTAAGTCAAGATCATAGGCCCAGTGCATCTACTTTCAGTTCTCGGCAGAAGCCCCTTGCTTTGGGACTGTCCTGGCTGAATACAAAGGGATAAATCCCGCAGGGTTCTGACATGCCAGAACACTACAAAATGTTTAGGAATATGTTTCAAGTTTGAGCTTCAGGCTCAAAGCCATGGTTTGTGGAGAAGGATAACTAATCTAAGTAAAAATAGCAGTCTTGTCCAATACCTTCAGTGAAAACAGATTACCTACCGCTAAAGCAAAACCAGCCAGCTCCGAGTTACAAGTTATAAGCTGCAAGGAGAATTGGCAAATACTACCTGCTATGTGTGGTGGCAAAATCTTCCCATCAAAGAGATCTGAGTCATCAAAACCTCCTGCAAGACAAAGATTAGGATTTCTGTTGCAAAATTATCTGAACAATGGTAACCTCTTCAGCTCCCTTGTCCAGTCTTTTTGTAGTGTTCTAGGGAGGGGTGAGGGACCTTTGAAATCCCAGGTTTGACATGGTGGATGGGTCAGGTGTCCTGCACTGAATGGTTAGCTATTCAAATTCACCTGGAAGCTGGAGTACTGAAATTGTTGGGGTCTACCCATTCTGCATCTGTATTGGCACCTGTAGGATGTGTGGGCTTGGGCTCTCAGTAGCACAAATCCTTATATAATTTGGACATCTCAAATCCCAGTGGTTCCTGGAGCAGGAAGTCAGTGGGTCCTTTCCAGGAAAGACTCCAGAAGGACCTGTCCACGGCTTATTACTACGATCATACCAGAAGTAAATATGGGATACATGGTGGTAGCTGGGATAGATGTGCCACTTCCATTTTATTTAAGTGGGTGTCTGGGACCACACTCAGAAGCAATACAGTCTTACATCCATCTCCCCAGTCCCACCTGTTGTATGCCCCAGGGCCATGTCAGATGCACATCTCAGTATGGATTTGAACATAGGCTTATCTACACCCTGTGGCTAGCAGTCACATTTGAACCTTAGCATGATTCAGTGTACACATACCCAAAATGAAAAGGCAAACAAGCTGAGTGTTAGTCTCATGCCACGTAGGAGTCAACATCCCACATTTTGGGCAGACAGAAAAGCTTTATGGTACCGACATTAAAACTCAGAAAATCTCAAACACTGGGTCAAGAACAGTGATTGCAAAAGGGAGATGGAGGGGAGGGATGATAAAAACTATTAATAAAGAAATAAGAGAGTGCTAGATTTTCTTAGGAGAAACTATTCTTACCGGAATTACTATGGCTTCCTGGTCGTGGTGGAAGAGGTGGATATAAAGGTTTTCTTGGGATGTCACCTATTGATAATTAATATTGTTAGATGGTTGGACAGACAACACTGAGAGCTGTAAATAAAGAGTATGATGGCCTGAGATTTTATACCTATTTCTAATTTGTCCTCTGGTGAATTAAGAAAAGGACCTTGTCACTAGTTAAAAAGTCTCAAGCACTATATCAACAAATAACTAGCTACTAAAACTAATTAGAAAGCGAAAAGGGAATATTTTCAAAATTAAAATGAGAGAAGAATTCACAAAAATGTTGCAGGAAAATATTTCAAGTATTTCTGGCCAGTGCTAACATTGTTTAATGCTGACAGCTGGGAAGCACAGTGTGTTACTGTAGGTGTTAGCGGTGCAGTTATGCAGAACCAACAGAGCAGTTGGTGTTCTGGGCTGGGCAGGAGGCAACAGGTTATCTCTGTGCCATCAGCAGGTGTTAATAAGATCTGCAGATTAGTTTCATCTAACAGATGCTGAATTCACCTAACGCATGATGAATTTTCTACTCTTGAACAGTGCAAAATGAACTGACTTCAGCTTTGTTGTTTAGGACTTTTTGCTGGTATTTTGCTTAATTTTTGCAAAAGTATTAGAAAGAGATGCATTGGATGGAGCTGGAGATATGATGACTATTAGTAATTTCCAAACTGCACATACAGTGCTAGAGTAGCAAGAGCTGACTCGGGTCAAAACCTGCCAAAGTTAACATCCAGGGCTGTTTCTCTGTGTATGTAGAGTAGGTCCCCTCTTGCTGTCCTTTCTCCAACCAGTTCAGTCCCATATTTAACTGTTCTTCTAGCCAGACAGTGAATTTAGCTCTGAATAAATGAAAGTTAGGTCACAGAAATAAATACCAACTTCCCTCTCTCTCTTTAAATCTTTCTTTCACCTTCAATACATGCCAGATGCCCTTTTATCATGTTTTCTTCTTGCCTAGCTGCTAAATATAATTCTTCTGTTTGTGAGTAACATTTAGGTTCTGATTCAGCAAATTATTTAGATATATGCTTAACTTCAAGTGAGTTTAGCCTACTGCAGTCAATGAATTTTAGGTAGAGTCTTAAAGCTTTGCTGAATCAGACTGTGCCCAATTCAGTAGAAGAGACTTGTTCCATTCAGAACTGTGTAACAAATGAAGACTCACCATGGCACAAAAGCAGAAAACTACTGATCCCATTATTCATTTTTATTATGGTATTGCACTTATTCAGTATTCTCTAAGCATAAGAAGATATATTCTATGGCATAGCTAGTGAAAAAATAATGTCTTCCGAACTATTGATAATGAGGTATGTATCATTAATCCCATTACACCATGTATGAATGTCAATTAAGAACCTGAACTGAAAATGGAGCAAAGAAATAAAAACTGAGGCAAACATCATTTGCCATCCTCTGAATGAAAAGGTGGGTTTTAGTGAAGATACTTAAGCTATTCATTAATAATTTAATCAAAGTACTAAATCCATCCTCTCATAAAAGTACCCATTAAAAACTTGCAGGAATGGAACAATTAGTATGGGCAGGAAGAAGTGACAGTATAAACATGGGAATTATAAACAAAATTAGATTCAGCTTTATAAAGTGTGGGCTAACATGTCATTCAAACACAGGCATGAAATGCCATGGGGGAACCTGGAAATGCAGAAAGCCTGGGAAATTGGAAAGAATAATATAAAAGTTATGATTCTCTAAGACTGAAACATGAGTAAACCAGATCACTGCGACTGGAGTCACAATTCAGAGGTTCTGTGCAATGAGCTGAAAAGTAATTTTTCTTTTGTGTAGCCTTGATCCAAGTAGAATTTTAGGCCTTGATTGAATAGTACTTGCATTTTAGATAATTTCAGTGTACAAGAACCTTTCTAGAGTACTTCACATCCTTGGTATACCTCTAAACACACTAAACAAAATGTGGTGCCAAAATTCCCAAAGTCAAGGTTTTCATATGTCTACACAGCACAGCGCAGTACAGTGAACACTTCCTGGGTCAGTTCTGGATGTTATAGAAATACCTGGAAGATATAGCAGGTTACAACAGCTTGACTGCTTCAAGCTTAAGCTATATCTTGTCCATCAGTGCTCATCTCTGAAACATTCCTTCCTGCATTTCTGATCTGGGATCAGCAGAGCTTCAACAAGCTCACACCTCTCTCTATCCACTGTTACCTCTGATTCCTAATCTTAGGCGGACTCATTTTTGGTAGTTGAAGAAACTACTGCCGTCACCTGTTGTCTTCAACCTTTTGCCAGAAGCCACCACCCTGAACCATCACGGGCAGTACGTCCTCTCCCCAGCCATGACCGTGGTAGCCTGGCATGGCAACGTAAACCATGGCTGACTTCAGTTCAGGCAGGCAGGCCAGCCTGCAAGCTCCCATAGCTGGCAAACGGACACAGCCCATCCTGCTGTCCCCGCTCCGCATGATGGCCTCTGGCAAAAGGGCTGCGTGTACATGAGCGGTAATGACTCTCATTACTACAGTTCCTCCTACAGTCTTGAAATCTCTTTTCACAAATTAGGCAGACTTCAGAAAAAGACTGCAAAAAAAATCCAACCATTATATTTGAGAAAAGAAGAGAGTACTCACCCCCACCAAGAGCATCTCCTAAATGCAGATCATTGTCTAAAAATGAAAAAGAGGAAGGTGTAGAGAAGTGAGTTACACACAGTTCTTGAGGGAATTGAAATGTTGGTTTTAATAGAAAATATACAACTGAATGTTTGACAAGCAACTTTTTCGGGTCAGTCCCATAAATTCAAATAAGATATTACACTTTTCTTGAAAACTCTTACAGAATTTAGTATTTGCCCACACACTAATTGACAAATCATACAACATTTTCTACTCAAAATACAAAAGATTTATTCCTGCTTTAAATAAGCTCAAAATAAATCTCATAGTGGAATCAAGATTAATACCTCTTTAATATATCTGCAAGTACATAAATAAAACTATATATGTTAAAATATTAAAATGTATCTATTTTTTAAATATATTTATTAACATTTATGTCTGTGGTGGGTTGACCTTGGCTGGACACCAAGTGCCCACTCAAGCTGCTCTATCACTCCCCTCCTCAACAGAATGGGGGGGTAGAAAATAAGATGGAAGAAAACTCATGGGTCAAGATAAAGGCAGTTTGATAAAGCAAAAGCAAAGGCCACATGTGGAAGTGAAGGAAAACAAAAGATTTATTTTCTACTTCCCATCAGCAGGCGATGTCCAGCCACTTCCTGGGAAGCAGGGCTTCAGTACACGTAGCGGTTGCTCCAGAAGACAAATGTGTAATAATGAATGCCCCCCTCCTCCTCCTTTCTCTTAGCTTTTACTGCTGAGCGTGACGTCCTATGGTGTGGAACATCCCTTTGGCCAGTTTGGGTCAGCTGTCCTGGCTGTGTCCCCTCCCAAGATCTTGCCACCCCCAGCCTGCCGGTGAGGGGGGGAATGTTGGAGAGACAGCCTTGATGCTGTGCGAGCACTGCTCAGCAGGGACCAAAACACCGGTGTGTTATCGACACCTTTCCAGCTACCAGTACAGAGCACAGCACTACGAGGGCTGCTATGGGGAAAAGTAACTCCATCTCAGCCTGACCCAAACCAATGTGGTTAAAACTGGTATATGCATGTTTGGCTTAAGTGTAATTTGTTGAACTGCAAAAACTGAATACCCATTTCAAGAACAAATACTGGGAACTAATAAACCTACTTAGGGAGACAGAAGTGAATCAACTAATTTATGTAAGGATCATGGTGACAAAAATTTTTGCTTCAAGCAATCATATGTGCCTGTCTGAAGTTGGGTGACAGTCTGTTTTTCTTTGGCTGAGCTATAAACGTTTTAAAATATACTTAAATGTCTGCATGTGCATGTTACACAGTGAACAACAGGCTATTGCCGTTCCCCCAGCACTGTCTCACTGTACCTAGGATGGAATTTTCCATCCAATAAACAATTTGTCCATGAGCTGCAGAAGCATAAACAAGAGGAACTCCGTTTCCAACATGCAGGTGTGGATATGAGTATGTGGGTGATATTTTAGGGTATGTATGGAATGATGGTGAGCTCTGAAAGGTCACTGAGTAATAGGCAGAAATACATTAGATGGATGTCATAACTCCAAAAAAAGCATTTCTTGCTCCTTATATATGTGCAGTGCTAGAATGAATCAGAAGAAAAGGGACAGCAAAATATACCTAAATTTTGATACCAATGCTTCTTGCCACAGAAAATTAGACAGACACTTAATTAACTATATAGGTTTTTTCATTATAATTGTGTCAGAATTCCCAAACCCCAGGAAAATCCATCCAAATGCATCATCATGCAGAACTCTGCCTTCTTGTGTTCTTTATCTCCAAAGGGAGTGGGAAGCTGCTTTTGCACAGTATCAAGTCTCATTTGTGTAACAACTCAGAAATGCTCTGATGTCACCAGGAAATCTGGCAGGAAAATAATCAAATTCATACTACATGACTCAGTTCGTTCTTGTCAAGTCAGATGTTGATCCTGTCTGTGTCTGGTCAGCAGAGATTTGCATTTCAAAAATACCTTTACATGTCAAAATGCTAACACTGTAAGAAGCAATAAATTGCAAACTGGATTCAATTTACTATCAAGATGAAGAATTCGAGTAAAATGTAGGGCTCCACTCTGGAGGGTTCATGCAGAGATTTGTTGCAAAAATGCTAAGGTTGATATGAATGTAATACAAATGGAAATGTGTGTGTCTGTAGGGACCGTAAGAAACAGCAGAGCAAAGGGTTAAAAGAACAGACAATAAAAGTCACTGTTCCCAGCAGTAAAATTGAGGAATGTGTTGTTTCTGTCAAAACCAGGAGGCCTGCACTCCGATAAGACGACAGCACAGATGACTTGTCAGCAGAGGAAAAGCAGAAGGGCACTCTAAAGCCAAAGGTTGCAGCATATCACCTATTCCACTACTTTCCCTGTTCGCCCACCCAGAAAATAGACTGTGGACCTAGTCTGTGTACCCCAAACAAGCAAAACCAGACAGTGGGCAGCAACCTGGCCTAGGGTTCAGAGATGCTGAAGTAAGCAAGATTATGAGGCAAAGGACCTTTCCATAATAGCTGATGACTCCAATAGGGTATAAAAGATCTGTACATAAACTGGCTTGTCATTTCTGATCAAGAAGAACCACAGAGACAGAATAAGGACTCAGTAGCTGGCGTGCCTTGTCCCATGTTGCACATGATGCTCACCAGACCTCCTGAGCGCACACATCTTGGTGCTCATGAATATGTGGGTTTGAGCATATGACTGAATTAAATCAATGGCAGGATGAATGTGAGTGGGTAAAATCAACCTATTTAGAGATTCTGTAAATAAACATCACCTTCCATGAAATTTTGTGTTGAATTTTGTTACACTAGATGGGAGGTGCCTACAGGAGAGCTTCAACTCCAGCAGAGGTGCGTGGGAAGTGATGCCCAGAGGACATGGCCTGTACAGTAATTGGCCTCAGCTGGACCAAAATCATCATCTCAGCCAGCCTCATTTCTCAGTGATACTGGCTGAACGAGATATAGTGGAAACCCTGAGGTTAACATGAAGCATCACGCAGATGCTAGGACATACGTTTGTATCATCTTTCTGCACTTTCTAAATCCAGTAATTGATTTTTAACGCTGTTTTTTTTAAATTAGTTTTAATTTCTTTTAAACTCCCTGCAGTCCTCTTCAGTGCTGAAGGAGATTCCAAAATCTTCTGGAAAACATGGAGTTCCTCATTCCCAAGAATTAGTGAAGTTGATTCAGGTAGGGCTGGTAATCATTTGATAGTCATATCTCTAACAGATTTAGGAGTCCCTAAAAAATCAAATCCCTTTCATCTGAGTGAGGCAGCTTCACTGTAGATACTGGCATCCCTAGGTTACCTTTAAACATGTCTGAGGACAGTCTTTTAAGGCACGATTCAAGTAACCTGCTTGAAATGTCTATATTAGGATGAGAACAAATCCACATTTAGAGTGATATGAATTGTCCCTAGACATGCTGATTTCTCTCCACTGACTTTAAAGGAAATCAGGACAGTTAGCTAAGCAGAGGGCAGTGGCATAGCAGTACTTTACAAGACACTTCTAATCTAGGCCAAACACAGATTTTCTTTGCAAAATGAAGTGGGAAGAATGCAACCATTACAGGATTTAGTAGCTACCACATTCGCAAAATACTCCCCCTGTTTGTTCAGAGTGAGCCAGAGAATTGTGTGGAAAATGTAACTGCTTTCATGTACCTAAAGACTTATTGCAATGTTTATCCAGAAAAAGACTGAAAGTTGTTGTGTGGGCTAATGTTACCCAGCATTTCCTGATTCAAGCATTTTGTTCGATAGCCAGAAATTTCCTTCAGTGTAGTTTAGTTGAAAAATCTCTATGTTATCATAACAAGTTCCATCATAAATGCATGTGTGGTTTTGTTGTTGGTTGGAGTTTGGGTTTTTTCAATGATAACGAGTGTTCATTGGAAATCGTCATTTGTCATCCTCAGGACTACAGCTAAAACCTTTTGGTTCTCTCCACTGTTCAGAGACTTTTTTCCTTTCTGACACAGGTCTTTGCAGCTATCAGTACTAGATATTAAGTAAATACATGGGGAGAAGAAAGAATACCCCAGTTCCTTCTGATTCTTTTCCAAGTCCATTATCAAGCATCATGAATATTTATGCTAAAAGAAAAGATAATGGAAAAAAAAGTAGAAGAACAGTTACCCATTTTTAGCAACAGGTACCCATTGTTATACTCCCTAGGGAGTTCAGTACAGGCTGGAAAAGCGTGAAGAAGATCTTCAGGAAATAAAATGCCATCACTGGCCAGTCATGCTCTAAAGCCTTACTGGAAGCAGTAAAGACATGTAATTGGTAATTGTCAAAAACCCACTTACTTTACATACAGAAGACAGCTAGTATTCACACAAATGATCTCAGCTACGGTTCATTAGCAAATACGATCAAGAATCTTATGTGAGACTGTTTCTACATATCTAAAATCGGTTATCACCCGTTGTCTCCATTACTCACTCAGCACAGGCCTTGTCGGTCTTCTGATCACTGTAGGCTTCCTGGTAATTATGTCCTCTGTGGGACACAATGACAGACCAATAAACAATAACAGCTTAAACTTTTTCAACTTAACAAAATAAGGTATCTGCAAATCTAGCGAGCTGCATTCAATAAATCTTTATGTATCATGGCAGAAGCTAAAAATGAAGGGATATGTTTTCAAAGCCGTTATTTTTTTGTTGTTTTAAAGAAAGTTTTAATTTTATAACAGAAACATTAAAATCTAGCATTTCCCAGTTCTGTATTTCTTTAACTTATGTAGCAGCCACTTCATATTCCAGTCCTCAAGGAAAAGGACTTAAGATTTATTATTGGGTCTAAATGCCATAGTAAAATGAGGAGAGGAGATTTACCTACCTGGGTGATCAAGAGCATCAGCTAAATCAAAATCACGTTGACCTAGAAGGAAGGTGACAGAAGGAAAGAGACTAAGTCAGTGGGCAGGTTTCCATGACCGTCAGGTCTGAGGGCTCTGGACAAAGCCAGAACATCAGTAAGAGGCAAAAAAAAAATCCAACCAAACAGGAGCAGGCGCAGAGCAAGCTGTCGGCTGTTGTCCCTGTACCGTGCAGTCCTGAATGACGGTGCGAGATGGGCTCGTTTAAATCAAAGAAACTATTCATTCAGGTAGCGCAAAGAGAAGCTGCTTTCTCCTGTTATCCATAGCCAGCCGCTGTGCAAACATGCCTTTGAAGAACACAGGTTGCCTGTTACAGGGCACAAGGGCTATTGCCAGGAGACGGCTGAAAGTAGCATTCAGCACAGTACTTGCAAACCAGAATCATTAGGTGCGAACTTTTAATATCTTCATTATTGTTTTACTAGCTCACCTTCAGAGAGCAGCTTTACTGGCAAGCCTGCCTTGTGATTACTTGTAATGTGAATCAACCTTTTTTTTTTAATTCTTCCAGTAACATGTGCCAGCAGTAAAAGATATAAAAACATGTTTACCTAATTTAGTTTCCGCTATAACTTAAAAAATCTGAAAGAGGAGAAAAGAACCTTCCTGTTCTGCGTTAGGTGACAATGATGTCATTAAATGTCACAGCAGGGCAATTAGCGTCCTGACCTTTGAAGCTGGCAGGTAAATAAAACTGGAAAATGTTTAAAATGTATAAACTGAAGCATACAACTTTGAACTGAACACACACAGTTATTCATACGAGTTTTACTTTCCACTCACTACAATCTGCTACTTCCTTTTAACACACAGCCTTCATGAAACACCTCTTTGCAGAGTATGTATCCATTAGTTTTCATCCAGACTGAAACTTCACCGTCCTTGTGTTTGCGCACCAAATACAAGATCAGCCTGCACAAACCCACAAAAAGTCATTACATGCCATGACTTCCCTAAGCAGAAATGTTTTACTGTGCTCTATCGAGTAAGCCTCTTGATCTGCATCTGTTTATTATCCTGTCTAAAAGGCTTAAAACCCAACTCTTCGATGAAGTGTTTTTCTTGGTAAGTCCTGAACAGTTCACAGCACGAAAGGCATCATTGTTCAGGTGGGGAAACTGAGGAACAGAGAGAGGCTGTCAGAGGTTCTCCAGCATGACAGCACTCTGGGTTCAGCCCAGCCCTCTCTTCTTGACAGGTGCTGTCCGTCTTCATGGCATTCTTCACATTAATCACTGTTCCTCAATAATAGCTCTCGCCTGTGTCAAAGAGCTGCTGGAAAGATTAATTATCAGTGGTAAAACACTGTGTGATCCTCAGATAAAAATCAGAGCAGGAGCATAAAGTAGAAATGTTTTGACTCCCACGAGGATTTTCACGTAAGTCTGTGAACTTAATTATCATCTGGTGCCTGACAGAAAAGATAAAACGAGGCTGGAATGCAAAATAGCGAATGGCTTCTAAAGAAAACTGTCCCTATAAAATATTATGACAAACCTGTGTTTGGAAAGGAAAAGCAGAAAGCAGCATAAGGCTTTCCCAGTACTGTTATTAGAGTAGCATTTTATCTCTTATCATTTGAACTGATCTTGGAGTGTCACCTTGTCCGACCACCTCTCCTTTCCCTGCCCTGGCCGCTCAGCCAACCTAGCTAACTCCAGTAACCTTTGGGCTGGGTCCCTAGATGGGTAATATTCCAAGACGCTGACAGGTTGTTTTTTCTATATGAATCCATTAAAATACACAAATACATAAAATTGAGAAGCGGCTTCCTCAGAAGATACTCTTTTCCGGAGCCCTGAGGGCACCACCAGCCCACCCTGGCCCTGAGCCCGTGTGCTGTCACAGCTGTGCTGCTGCCCGGCCGTGGGACCATTAGATCCTGATGCAGACCCCTACCACAGGCTGACATCCTGACATTGCCTTGACTTATATGAAAATTTCTATTTTTCTGAAGCATTTCTTCAGTGCCAGCAATACGAGCAACTTAAGTTTGACTGTCTTTTGATTTTGTCCTCTGAATAAATCTTCATTCTTGATTGGCGTCCTGAGTCTGACCTGAGCCCTGCTGCTGCAGGATACTGCCGGCAGGGCTCAAACCATTTCTCATCGGAGTGAGTCATCAGAAATAATTTTGTAACAGCAAAGAGCTGTTGGCCAAACCAGCTCCTCTGTTACAGGTCCTGACACGCAGGAACTGTTGATATGGAAAGCAGCTACTGAGGTCCTAATGCTGTAAAGAGAACGTGACAAAATTGCCTTGTGAAGGAAGACTCTGGAAAACTTCCAAGTAAAATATTTCTTTGAAGTTAGAGAAAAGAAAAAAATAGAAGGAGGAATCTAATCAAAACAGATTCTGGAATTCAAGCAAGATGATGCAGATGCTTCCAATTGCCTGAGAACTAAAGCAAAACAGCAGACTGAAACAGTTACTAACATCTGCCCTTCTCCTGGACAATACCGACGTTGCCCTCTCCTGTTGTATGTCTGCTCTGTTGTCAAAAAAGTGGGAAAAGACAAGAGGTGTTCTTTTGAGACAGCAAGGGAGAAACAGAAGGCAACTACAGAAATTTTAAGAAGAGAAAAAAGAAGCCTGAAAATCCCCTGCAGAAATTATTCAGATTAATTTTTTTAAAATTATTTCTCATGATAAACCAAGTATTAAAATTAACAGACACCAACACAGAATGGCTGATTGGGAGTAAGATAGGAATCTACACTGAATTCTTTTTGGCTATGTAAATATAAACCTTGACAGATGGGCAGATTGTATGTGGACATCTGCGCAGCATGGTAAATGGTATTCCAATAAACCAAAAGATTGCTTGGACTTCCATCCCGACTTCTTCCGATAATAACATCAAATGACCACAAGGAGTAAAATTTTTGTGGAACGGAATTTTAAATGCTCATTACCATTTCTGAGACTGCACCTAGACATTTTGAGAATCTAATCTGGGAGGATAACAGATGGTTAAATAGCTGAACAGCCCAGATTTCATCTGCAAAATGGTGGGTCTAGAAACAAAAACACATTAGAGACTCAGAGAATATTTAGCTCAACAGGAACTGCAAACACTTCAGGGAACTCTTGAAGATAAATGACAATGGAAATAAATTAGTCAAACTTCTTCACAGAAGAAACAGACTGGAAGAAATTCCACATATAAAAATGGCCCCTTTTTTTGGACCAGCTTCCATAATAGAAACAGCTGGAAATTTACTGAAGAAAATGAGATTGAGAGAAATTTTAGAGGGGAGAAAACAGCTTTGTTCCTTTGGATTTTTTTATTTGGTTGGGGTTTTTTGTGCTTGTTGTTTGTTTGGGTTTTTTTAGCCTGGATAAAGTTATGAAGAGATTTAGCTATGCAGGAGGTATTATCTCAGAGTTATCTCTGTTATTACTGCTTTGGGCTAGTATGCTATTTCTTGGCATCACTTCTAGCCTTTCTTCTGGGAGTACCCCTGTTTTTACATAGAAGTAAAATTATTGTAATAGTGGGTTTTGTTGGGTGGTCTATAATGATTCATAACAGGGAATTTGAGAAAAATGCTTGTAAGCTCCTGCCTGACACCACAGAACAGTCCTTATCGGCAAATGAGAGAATGCTAAGCTAAGAAAGCAAGCCTTCCAGATGGATATACAGTTTGTATTGCAAAAGAACCTGTTTATACTAGCTGCTCAAACACAATGAACTATACTAACAGCAGGACTTTTGCTGGCACTGCCAGCCTTATTTGGGATGTAATTCCCTCATTCCCACCCAAAACATGCAGCTGTGCCAGTAAAAATCTGAAGTGTAGACCTGGCCTTCATAGCTAACAGTAGACTTCTCTGTAGCAGCCAGACAGGGGAGAATAGACTCCATAAAACCAAGCATCAAAACAGAGTAGCTTAAATTTCAAAGTTAGTAGATTTATTTTTAAAGGCATGATTCCTCCGGGTAGGACATTTGCTTTCACTAATGCTCATACTTTCTATGAGCCTTTTTAATATCATGTGTGGAAGGCTGGTGATATAGAATCCCTGTTAGTCCACTTGCTCTACTATGGAAACTGTTACTGTTGCTGTTTGCCACAGAGATACTGAGCCAGCTTTTAGTAAGTTCCCTTGCATATAAGAAAAATCCTGCTGAAGCATCACGGAGCTGAGGTCATCTTACCCCACCAAGACACTCCCTTGCAAAGTTGTGTCCTCAGGCATACGTGCATTTAATGTTCACAAACATTTGCCCATATTAGTTTTCTGAAAATGTGACCCAAATATCCAGTCACTAAAATGCAGACAGCAGCATCTTTTGCCTATGGTTTAATTTGTGACCTAAATGTTAAATGGATCCATCACCCTTTAACTGTGTAGTTGATTGATCACAAGGGTGTGAGGTCCCACAGTTTTTGAGGAGGATTTACGAGGAACAAGGCTGGATACTGCAGGCGGATGTTACGGGTTCATCGTTACGTTTTCTGACAAAAGGCTACCATGGCATCACTCTGCAATTTTTAACCTCCATAAGTAGGCTCAGTCCTGCACTGGATCCATATGAGCACAGCTTGTGGCCATTAAAGTGACGCATATTTAAATAAGACAGCGTGAATATTGCTGAATGAGAGTCAGGTTATGTGACGAATGAAATGAACTTCTCAGGCATTTAATATGCATAGTCTAGTATTAAAAATGAAGCTAAGATCCATGAGAAAATGCGTTTATATGTGTGTATACATGTGTGTGGACATACATCTTAAATGCATACAGGCACATGTGTGTTAGATAAATCCGTTTGTCATTAATGTGATTAAATTAATGGGCTTTGAGTACATTGCTAGCAGTCATATGATTGGGATGAGATTACCTGTGTTACAAATAAATTAGAAGCAACTAGGTTAGAAATGTGAGCTAGATAGAAAGGGAAAATAAGTTGATTTTACATTATTTAAAAACAAGAACAAAAATGATTTCTTCAGTGTAATTAAGAATTGTTTTGTGAATACAATGAACTTAAAATGTTATGAAGCTGGCAGAGACTGAGGAAGAAGTGGGTGACTCACAAATGAGAACAAAAATTTTCTAAAAAGGAACAATATGTTTCCAAAACCGCTCATGGGACCCATTTTATGTTCTTTTTAGCTGAAATGATAAGTTATTCTCTGCACAGATAATTTCTGATTATTATACAATCATGAGACATATTTCCCCTCTAATGAGAAAAATGGATGTATTCTCCTGGGTATGTGATTCAGAACATACCCATTTATTGGTCCAACTTTATTCAGGAAGCAATTATGTTTGTTTAAAGGAAATTACTCATGTAAGAAAAGTTGTGGGAGAACTTAAAGGTTTACGCCCCAGAGTGGACACTTTGGACGAAATCTCAATGAGCAGGTACTATTTCTTTGATGTAATACCCTCATGATCCATATTTCCTGATGAGGATACTGTAGCTTTTTTTCCCATCACGGCCCTTTCGTTCCATAAGCTATGATTGCCACTACAACGCCTTAATGTTGGGGTGGAAAATGAGTATGCTTTAAAATCTGTAATTAAGATCTAAGTTCCAGTCTATAGACCACAGCATATGGACCTGATTATTGGCTTCATGTTTTTTCCTAGGCCACTTCTGTTTACAGTTTACATTCAAGGGAAATGAAAAGGTCTCTCTCACTTATTCATACAAGAACACATTTAAATAATTACCAGCAAATAAGATGCACTAATAAAGCAAGAGTGGCAGTACTGCTTTAGGTTTGTGCAGCATGGTCTCATCAAACATGAAAGAAAATCTTCTAGTTCTATGGTGTTTGCTTTGCTGTGGACAAACAACAGCTGTTCAAAGGTAGCTGCCATTCTTTATGATGTGATATGTCCTGCATACATAAAAAAACCCAGATATAATTTTCTATATTTTGCTTCAGAGTGAGTGCAGAAGATGCTGGTGTGTGCTGTAAAATTACAGGCAGAGCAAAAGAGTTGGGGTCTCTGATGAAGCAGCACCGTATGTTTGCACATCTTACCGATTTTCAGCTGTGTGTCGCGAGGAAGCAGAGCTCAGGCCACGGCGTGGGCTGTTCAGCCAAAGCTGCTCTCTGTCCCTGTGTGGTTCATGAAGCTGTCAGCCCTTTTCAGCCATTTGGTCTGAGTGACAGGCTTAATGACGGTCACCTTACATGAGAACTGTACAAGTAGAGAGGCTCAAACAAGAGACCTCTATGAGCGTTCCTACTGAAACTCTATAGTGTGGCACAGGCAACAGCGGTGCTGGGCTCTCTGAGTGACCACTCACTGCCAAAGTACTGGCTGGCTAATCCACACTTTCCCCAGCAGATAGTTTAGAGACAACAGAGGGAGCTGAAGATAATGCAGGAGGTCAGGGAGATGCCAGGCTTTGCTATTTCTGTTGCTCACAGAGTGTCTTTTAATGTTCCTCCTCCCACCTTCATCCCAAGTACACTGGTAAAATACATGCAAAATACCTTTACTCTTCAATATGGGTTGCACAGATCTCCGTAATGCTATTCTGTAACTTAACATCGAGTTGAATTTATTTCAGAAATTCTGTTGTATAACTAATCCTGTGCCCCCTGAAGTCACAGTAGCTCATCAGCATAATTATTTATATTGCTTCCAAGGGGGTTAGTAATACTGCCAAGTCAAAGTGGATGATCAGGACATTTCATACACATTCTTTGCTTGTGTGTTTAAGATGCAAGACAGCAAAGAAGCAAGACCTGCATCTTGTCTCTTTCATGCCATTAAGAACATGTTTTCCAGAAAAGAATAATGCTGGAAAGAGTTGCTGGACATCACCAAGCACGTCTGTTCAGCAACAAAGTCTCTGCAGAGTGTCAGGAGCCACCTCTCATCTCATTTGGACTAAAGGAGAAAAGCCATCAGGCTGCCTTCGCAGAGCTGAAGAAGCCTTTGCACGTGGTGCCAGAGTGCACAGAGAAGCCTCTCTGAATGACCCTGTGCAAAGGGTGATGGAGCATCAGTTGGTGTCTGAACTTCAAAAACAGGAGACTCGGAAGAGCATCTGATGGCTTAGCCTTCGGAGGGAACAGCAGTCAAGAGTCTTGGCATGCAGAATGCTCTGCAAATCTGAGTTGGATTTCTGAACAAAAAGCCAGCCTTCTTTTTGCTACCATTACGCTCAGGAAACAAAATGGTCTGTACGATCTTTGTGAATAGAAATATCTGGCTCATATCTCAATTTCTGCTCCTTGCAGATGGTAACCTGCAAGGTAGAGTTGCAGTTTTGATGCGATATAGATTGTGATCCAGGAGGCTTTGTTGCTGCTAACTCAGGACTCCTCACAGTGTAGAATGTATGCCCGTGTTCTTCCACCGCTAATGTTGTAAGACCTGGGACGTAAGGAAGGACTTTGCTTTAATTTCTCTGCTAAGCTTAGTGCCTACTCTGGCCTTTCTTTTCATTTAATCTGGAGCATTGTTGCCCTTTGAAAATACAGTGCTGTGATTTAGCTTTTTAAATAAATTCCTCAGGAATTAAAAAATGCTTATACAGTGGAAGTGGAACTGTTATATTTTCGTAATCCATTCAAGCCCTTTCTTTCAATTGGGATGGCCTAGTTGCCTTCATGAGATATTGTCTAAGGATCAGATTTTTAGATAGTATTTTCCCATAACATTCGTAGATGTCAGCCCCCCTGGGGAAGAGAAGGAAGACTCTGATGTTAAAGAAGCTCAAAACAGTCTGAATCCCTCTTCTTATAACCATGAGGCAAAATGCCACAGAAAGGCATATTTTTATTGATTTTTTAATCTTGAAAGAATGATGACATTTATTTCTTTATTTATTACCCTCAGTGGGATGGAAAGGGATTGACAATTGCTGATGCAAATGAGGGACAAATACATAGTGAAAACAGGCCGTTTGGGCACTGCTACCAGGCTTGCAATGTGGCAGCAACATTCGAGAAATGAACTCGAGAAGCTGAGTAACCACGCTGGTCGTTAGCTCTTCCCGAGCTCTGATGTTGCAACAGCTCTGCTGTTGTTACCGTTTCAACTAGTTCAGGTATGCCTATCGAACTGCAATCACAGCTTTGGATGATAGCGCTGACATGCCTACAGATGATAGCAGCTCTGGTATTGGGAGTGAAACAGTTTTGGTGCCCAGCAACAAGAGAATTCATTGTCTGATACATCCCTGCTGATACCGCGAGTGCTTTGGCACGTACACAGGGACCTCACGCGGAGTGACGGCGAGGATGGAGCTTGATGGAGCAGTATAAGAAAAACAGAACTGTGTTTTTCATCTCTCCCATTCTGTCCTTTAACTCCAGTGAAAACTACATTATTCATAAAAATAAGTCACATAGTGTCTCAAATCCAAACAGGTCTGTAATTTTCTCCCCGTAAAGTGCCTAGCTAATTAACCTAGAATACAATTAGTTTTGAGTCAACTTCTTTGTAAGCCTTAGCTGGACACAGGTATATGGTTTACTGGCTAGCAATAAATGCTGTTCCTTTTACCTGCATAGCATGCAATACCTGATGCAGTGAAGTTAATGCGTCTAAAACACCATCAACCTTTGGGCTGTCTTTGTTACTGACTAAACATGTGATCTATCAGTTGGCCTTAAAGACCATGGATATCTCTAGATTATATCTATACTGGGAACCTGGGGAGCATTTCCGAGCAGTCAGGTCTGAGTGAGAGTCTCAGCTGCTTTCCAGCTCCGTACAGGAGACAGCCCTCGGGTTGCCCTGCTTCCCCGCTGCAGGTACGCTCACAGGCGTACGGCCCAAATGGGACCTGTGGTATGTTCCAAAACCGAGGTGTATGGCCTGAATGGGACCTACAGTATATTTCAAACAGGTGCATGATCTCAGTTACTGGGGGACTAGGGCCTAAGCTGTGTCTTTCCAGACCCTAAGTGGGCAGTGTAGACACAACCGAAGCTGAATTACCACAGGTCTAACAAGCTGCAGTGACCAACGTGGGATGTTAGCATGAACTTCAGTGGAAAAAGTTTCTACAAAGTTTCTTTCATTTGGGCTGGGCTAAAAGCCACTCAGACAATTAGTTGTTGCAGCTCAACTTATATGGGAGACCTCAGGTAACCTGCCTAAGCTTAGAAATAACAAAAGCCGAAGAGTGTAGATAAAACTATGGAAGACTGCAGTGAGCGTCTAAGTTTCTGAACTATATCAGGTCTCACTTTCCTTGTGCGGTGTAGTCCTTGGTTATGCCATGCCTCTGTTGAGATGCGTCCATCAAGCTAGTCTAGCCAACTCACTGAAGAAAGCCAGACAAAAAGGAAACGCTAGATGGTAAGAGCAGTGATGTGATCTGGTCTGGCCGTGGTGGCACAGTAGTTTCTAGAAGATATCACAGATGGTTACAGCTTAGATAAGAATTAAGGCTGCATATAAAAAGGTGAATCATGCTATAGACATTCCTATCATAAGGACTTAGACCACCTTTTCACCAGCATGGCCAAGCCTTTCTCATATCATGTCTTGATTAAGACTGAGTAGTGGTTCCTGTAAACGTCCCCTGAAACATGGCAAATACTTTGATGATAAAATTCGGTGGCTGTTGCCATAGACTTAAAATAATTCATTTTGCTTTCCAAAGTGGATTAAATAGTTTCCACAGTCATAAGACTGTGCCCAAAGCCCGCAGCAGCTTTCAGCAATGACTTCTTCCCCAAAGCAGGGCCTGAACTGGCTCTAAATTAGCACGTGTATAAAGCAGGAACGGTTAGGCTGACTATCCTCGTAATTAAAGTGACAGAGTATACGGAGATTGGCTTGCCTATGCTCAGATGATTTGAACAGAAATATTCAACGTAAGAGAGTCCTCCAGAACAAGAAAGTCCACATGCCAGTGATGAGAGACCGTGTGAATCATCCCTGTTCACAACATGCTACGGGGCAGGCCAGCACAGTCCTACTGCTCTGCTGTTTCTAGGCCACATTACTTGCTGAGAACCTCTAAATAATTCCTTGTTTGTTAAAAATGGAACTATGGCACTAATTTAAGTCAAGTTTTTTTCACTGCCCATCAGTGCAAGATCTCCTAGGGACTCCATTTAAATCGGGGGGGGTGGGAGGATGAACAGCAGCAGCTATTTTGGAACTAGTGGTTAATGATTGATTTCTTCCTGCAGTCGAATGCTGTGCTACAAGTTTTTGAAGTAATGCTAATATATAAAAAAGAACATATATATAAAACATAAAAAAATATATAAAAATATATTTAAAAAGTACACTACATGGCAGATGCACATGAGGATGATCCTATTTGGTTTGATATCAAAAAAAGTTTTACAGAATGTTCTGCTAAAAGAAAGTTACTTTTGAATATAGAAAACTGACTCAATGTAAAAGGACTACATTTTCCCAACTGCTATTTGTTCGTCAAAAAATGTATACAAATTGTATTCAATTCTTCATTAATCCTGCATGAAGAAAAAAGAATGTATGCTTGTGTGTGGATTTTATATATTCAGGAAAACATTGGCTAAGGTTAATAAATTATTAATTTATAATTATTAAAGCATGAGCACCAATATGAAAGCATAAGCATCTTTAAACTGAATCAGAATTTGTTTTTACAATATAACTAATATGTTTCAAAGTATCAATAACCAAGAAAAGCTCTAAAAACATGAAGTTAGTATTTGACTAAGGATCTCTTTGGAAACTTTAAGTTCCCCTGGAAGGTCTCATTTTACAGCTTCCATTTAAAAAGTTTGTACTCAAGTCCAAGCTTGTGAATAATTTTACATGAGCAACACTAAAGAGAAATAAGAAATTATAGTAAACAAACTCCAACTAGCATGGCTGTTACGAGCGATCATCCAAAAGATATGGATCTTTTCAGAAACTGCAGAAGTACTTATCTAAACACGCTTGAATGCTTCTCATGAAACAGTAGCAACAAAAATAATGCCAGCAAGCATTCCTAAATAAACAAGCACATTTTTTTCGGGCTTGGGGTTTAGGTTTTTAGTTGGGTTTTTTTTTTTTTTCATTTTTAATAATCATGCTCTCGAAATAAGCCAAGGCAACGGTCACTTACCTCTTACATGGACTAGAAGAAAGCCAAGGCACAAAAGAAGTACACTTCTGAAATTCCCCATGGTCTTCTGTGCAGTGCCTTGATTGCACTGGTTGTTTTTTTTCCAGCGACGATGGTAGATGTTGCAACCGCAGTGCCGGGCTTTGAGGGAGACGCTCGCTTGGAATCAGCAGCTGCGTCCAAAGAGTTCTCTCACACTCAAGCGCCACGGAAGAGAGAAAAGTCCCTCAAAACCTCTTCTGCTACAAGACAAGTAACAAAAGCAAACCACCCCGCCGCGGCCAAGCCGTGAGCAGCACCGTAGGTGCCACCCGCCCGCCAAGAAATCTATTTATGGTGCAGCCAGGGAGCGCGAGCGCTGGGGAACCGGTGGCAGCACCCAATGAGGAGGGAGCCGGCGCGCTCCGGATCCACCTCCTTCCCGGAGGGAACACCAACCTGTTTGACATCCTCACCCTCCGAGCAGGGTGTGGTGCTGCGGGAGCTTAAGCAGCTTGTGAGAGGAGACCGGCTTTCTGCGAAGCGTACGTGAAAAAGATCTCTCTGGTGTACTCTGTCCTCAAAGCCCTGCTTCCCTGCTCACTTTTTGGCTGAGCAATAGCTGCCGATAGACAACCCTGTCGGAGTTGTAACCGCTAACTCAGGCCGCCGTGGGAGGGAAGCGGAGGCCCAGAATCTGCTTTGCAGAGACTTGGGAATTGTTCACAGGGGGATGACAAAAACCCCTGATTTTATAAACTTGAAATGTGATATTGGACTACTGAACTGAAGCATGCTCAGCTCCCCAGCAGATGCTTATCTTCACAAGGTAAACATTGTCTGTCATGATTTTTTTCCATTGATTTAGACACATTTTTAAATATAAATATCCATGCATATCCTACATGGAGCGACATCTCAGATAGCGTCGAGCACGAGAACACAAAGCTTTGGAAAACGAACAAAAATCATGCATCCATCTCTACATGAACATAGTTTAAAATCACTGATGTGATTTAAACCCAGTTTTGTCATAGCCTCGCTCTAGCAAACACACATGCCGGCGCACTTGTCTCTTGAACTGGACTGCCACCGTCACACGTGCCCGGCGCCAGCAAGCAGACGGGTGTGCGTCCTCCCTTTTGCTGGGGGTAAGCTGCAGGCGGTTTTGTCAGCGCTGTTTTGACGAGGGCAGCAAATACGCTCAGGACGCTGCTACCACGAACGGCCGATCTGTACGCTCGTGGTGTTGCTGGCTGATTCACTCTGATGTAGGGCACAGGCCAGCCCCAACTGCATTTCTGTTGAGTTACCTAGAACGTAGGATACAGCGTGTGCTCTGAATTCATGCTTTTATGCTATCTGCAAAAAACTGACGCAACAACATAAACTGGACTGATAGAACGCGGCGATATTGGATCTTCGAGAAGCTTGATGTTCAAGTAGGTCAGCCCCCCCCAAATGTGAACCCGCAGAATGGTTTATAAAGGCCTGGCTTATTGTATCACATGGCTTAACTACTTTTAAGCTAGTAATAGAAGTTCTAAAGCTCAATTTATGTATCATCATTATCCTTGTCAGGGCCAACTGCTCAATCCCAGAAGAGTTAAGGACATTTAGGTCACAAAAGATGACTTTGTCAGCCAGTTAAAACAAGAATTATACCATGACACAAGCAATCCCATAAGTCCACTGTTTATTTTTTTCCAGAATAACAAAAGCAGGCACACATATGCTAATCTTCATATCAGTGATGAATTTGCCTGAAAGGAACAGGAAAGTTAGCAAGGATATGTACTAGTCCCAGACAAGTCCAAGCAGCTCACAAACATTCTGTAACTTTACTTCAAAACAGTTGTTCTTGTAAGTGAAGTCTTCCCAAAATGCGTTACCTCGCCTGTCTGCTGATACTAGTTCATTGGGATATTGAACATTCTCAAATTAAGTCTGAAGATGATGCACCCCTTCTCTAGTTCTTCTGAAGCCAGCTACTGCTCTGTCTAGCTGAATAAAACCAGTATGAATAAGGCCCAGGAATGAGTGGACCTAGCACTGGAGTCAGGATGTCTGAAATACTTATCCCACTTCTGTTCTTGGAGTGCATTGCAGGAACTTCTTAATCTCAGCTCTCTGTCAAAGACATGCAACTGCTTGCCCAAGATATCAAGTAAACAATATTACATATTAAAAACAAATATAAGGCCTCACACCTGACCATAACTTGCATTTTTATCACTTTGAAAAATCATTGACCCATCTTTTTCTATTTAAAGAGAAAACAAAGTTCTGTCTAATACTCACCTGACAAGGTGGATGAGTTGCCAAATTTTTTTTACTTGTTCTTACATGAAAAAAAATGTATTAAGAAATAGCAAATGGGTGGAGAAACAGAGCCAGTGTGTCTGTCTATTCTCTGCACCACATACTTTTAGCCCATCAGGCCTCTTTTAGATGAGACAAGCTAAAAGAGAAGCAGAGGACAGTCACAACTCACCACAGTTGCAGCCCCATCCTTCCTGTGGGCAGAGGTTAGACATGGCTCTTTTTGGCATGGGTGACCTGCTGTATGAGTCTATCGGAGATGAAAGAACCAAATTACACACTAGAACTACTAGGGAAAGCCACTAATATTCTACAGTATTAATCTTTTGTCATAAAAACGGAAGTATTTTAATTAAAATATTGAAACATCTGGTAATACTAGACATTAATTTAAATATAAGCCAAATACACAAGTGAATCAGTGATACAATTTCTCGGCAATGGAAGAATACAATTACTACACGCTAGCTAAAACTTCAATGGCGTTTCACAAGCAGATGGAGGAACATGCATTTTAGTACTTTATTCTTGTGGTTCTTGAAGTACTCCAAATGCAGGGGTTTGAAAAAACTGTATTTTTTGCTCCATTTAAGTCCTTTTCCTATTCCTAATCATCTCGTCCCTTTCTTTCAAATGTGTCTCTTATATTTGCGTGAAAAGAGCAAAAAGAAAATAACCTTTTCAGTTTATTAAAAGGTTAAGGTTTGTTTCATAAACTTGTCAAGTGAAAAACACACAGAGAACAGTACAGTTTAGATAGTGGCCTAAAACAATTAGCGAGAAAAACACCAAAATGCACAATTGGGAGTGTAATTCAGCCCAAGGTACACTGAAAACTGAGTGCACCAAAAAGTTTTCCTTTGTATTCAAAATTTGGCACAGATATTGAAATGAGCATGAATAGGAGCTGCAGTAAAAAGCTGCCAAATTTTATGCTTAAGAATCGCCTGCTTTCATTTCCACAGCCCAATGAATTCATTTGGGTAAGTTTGGATAAGTATTTGAAATAGACATCACATTTGAAAACAGTCAAAACATTTTTCAAGCAGTCCTTTCACTGATAGGATGAACTAAACTGCCATCTCAGCTCCCTTGTAGAAGCTAAAGCGACATGATATTCTACAAGAAGATCCTGCTTTGCTTTTTTCCTGCTATTACTGAAGGTAACTCGCCCTCCTCAAAGGAAGTAGACTGGAAAAAACCCAGAACTGAAGAGGGTGTGCCACAGGACTGGGACAGAGCTCTTTGTTGCCATCCATTTAAACTCAGCTTAATGGTGAAGGTACTTCACCAGGAGTGAACCTGCAACTTGCGCAAAGGACAGTAGTTTTTCATCCAACTGCAATCGTCTGATCAAAACTCTTATGGAAACTAGAATGTTAATTCCCAAATTGGGATCTGAAAGTCACTGACAGCCCGTAAGGCCACGATGGGCAGCAGCTGATCTGTGGGAGAAAACCATAAAATACTTCAGTAGGGTGAAGAATAATTGTTAACTGATAATGTTTCTTGACCCAATGAAGGTGAGAAATAATGAATTCAGATATTTAGTTACGCAATGCAAGAGCAGTTGAGTTAGGAAGGCAAAAGATCAAAGTCTCAATGGGTAGCGAGGCAAAGAGCAACATAGCAATTAATACCCTGATAACTGAAAAAAATAAGAGAACTGCTACGTTTTATCCACAGATAAGTAACAGAAACCCATAAATTGGCAGTTTCTTGCTCACCACAAGAGAACAGCCTGAAATTTCAAGGCTTCTCTTTAACCTTTTCTTCCTAGGTGGCAGCAGCCAGTCTTTCTTCCTTCTCTCCCAACTCCAGCCTGTGAAGCCATAAATGGACAAAGCCAGAGGAGATGAAATCAGCATTACAACAGCAATTCCTTCCAAACATCATCTTCAGGTTTGCCTGTTTTGTGGCGTATAGCTGTGCCCAAATTTCATGCACCAACCTATGCCTGTTTAGACTGAAAAAAAATGAGTAAATTTGCTACTCTTCAGTCACTTGGCAGCCCCCGCATTGCCATCTCATTTAGTTATGGTCCTCTCGTATCACAAGGTGAGACAACGACACACGGCCCTGCAAAAGTGTCAGCTCCTAAGGGCTGCGATGATAGTCGGCTGAGGAACACTCAAGGCAAACACCGTTAAGTTTGCCCATACTAAGCCTTCTATTGCTGTGCTTATTTTCAGTAGGTTCTGTGTTACCAAATCTAGGTGCTGTCCTTCACACGGATAGAGGTCTTCTCTGCACTTCACACTGGTAAGCACCCTGTGAAAGCAGTTCACAGCTTTGTTGCTACTGGCCAACTTCCTTCTAAAATGATTAAAACGTCTGTAAGAAATAAACTTGAATTGTTGATGGAGCAGACAGAAAAACTCTCTGGTAGAGCACCAAAATTTTTCTATTTCTAGAGCTACTACAAAGGAATATACAAAAACATTTTCTTTTTTCTTTTTATTTCTTTTTAGAAAAATCACAATGTTGATAGGAGGTTTTAGTAAGTAATTTTTACGCTTGCAAAAGCTGAAGAAGGATTCAAGAGTCTGGTTAGCTAAAAGCTAGTTTGAGCTTCCCCTGCCATTCTGTCCCTAAGAAACACTCGCTTATTTCCATTTTCTCTACACTTGGCATTGATATGAGATACCTGTTTATTCATGCAGGTAAGCAGTACATTCCATTTCTCTGTATTTACATAGATCGAATGTTTATATAAAAATCACTTTTGCACCCTCAAACACACTTAAAGGTTTTAGCACTTTTATACTAAAAGCAGAAGTGGGGCAAAAAGAGGTTTACAAATTAATTCCATAACAAAATACTAAAATCTGTGTAGAGCTTTGTTGCAAGCTAAGGAACATGTACAAGAAATTCTTAAATGAATTATCCTTGGCATACATTCATATTTGAATGCACAGATATATTTACATGTTTAATATCCAAATTCATAATGACTTCTAAGATGTTCCATGAAATGACATCTTTCTATAGAACTCTGCCAGGTGGCTGAAGCACATTAGTAAGACACATATCGTAAAATTGCATGAAAATTGGAAACAATTAGAATGAAAGCCAACAGAACTGGTCAGACTATTCCTTCCAGACAGAACTAGTTATTATTCCAGACTTAGTCCTTTAACTGTTATGAGTTGCAGTTTTCCATGTTTCCACAAATCCTTGAAACCTTCCTGCGGCTTTCAAGAGCCACAGCAAAACTCACAAGTGCTTTCAGTTGAGGATGCAATCACAAGTCCTCATCCCGATGGCAATCCTTCACAAGTCCAAAAGCATTCTTCACACATATGCTATTTATATCGTTCAAAGGATGCTTGTGGAATGAGGCTGGGTTGTTCTGGTCAGTCTTGCTCTTATGTACTTTCAAACTGTTTCTGTCTTTTAAGCCTTCTGAATTCAACATTATTTTCTGTTAAGTTTTTGGTTATGGAAGCCTGAAGATGTTAATCCCCACTCCCCAATACTTCATCCACAACTGTTTAGACAATTGCCAAACATCAATCTTACCAGATGTACAAAATCGATTATGGTTCTGATTTGCAAATCAGGCTTTTCCACATTTGACCAGCTCAATACTTGCTAAGCAGGAAGAACCAGAAAGGATGAAGGGTCTGTGTGCACTAGTTTGGGTGTTCTGAATCTGTACCAGACAGATGCAACAAAAAAAATGCAAAAACAAAACTGAATTTTTGTCTCCTGGATGCTCAAGAACAAGTATCCCTTCCCTGGTGGCTGACGCAGGCAGCTACACAGACTGTATCAGCAGCACCCCCACCCAGATCCATTACCCCCACACAGTGAGCCATTTGCTTTCAGGTGCCCACAACATATACCCAGTTGTTTGGTTGGTACACTCACTGCGTTCAGGATATTAAAAAAATGTTTGCACCGCCTGAAACAATGGCATAACAAAACATTAATTGCTTATTGTTTTTGGAGAGGTAAGGAAAAGTTAAACATACTGAATGCACTTGAGACACACCCATTTGTCACAGGAGTAAAGGAAAGAATGTAAAGGCACAACATACTTCTACACCCCTGTCATTAAGGCCATATATTGGTGTGCAACAATGCTTCACAGGGCTAACCATAGAGAAGTACTCAGGTCTAAGTCACACTCCCAGATGTGTTTCAAACAAGAACTGTTTTCTCATGCAGCTTCAGACACTGCTGTTTACATTATGCTTTTTTTGTTTCCTTTTTTTTTTCAGGCAGAATGCAGGCTCTCTATCCAGTTTCAATGATCTGTTCTTCATCATGTTTTCTTGAGTTTAGTTCTCCAGAAGTGTGCGCTGAACTAAAAAGTGAAAAACAACTCAAGATTAATACACTAAGTTAGTATATATTGTAAGTTATGTATTACTGTGTAACATCGTATGTGGACAACAGACTTTTTTAGTAGGCATTTGAAACTGTGAGATAAATTCAGGTAAGCAGAGGCTTGATTCTATGAAGCCAGCACCCTGCATACCAAGGGATGTTACATCACAGATTTCTCACTCAAATAACCACATCCTACTAGATCTGTGTAGCTATCTACACTTGCAGTATAACCCAACATGCAGTTTCAGACTTGCAGTTTTGTGGATGCAAAAATGAAATGGAGTACAGTCTGCGTAATGGACAGAAAAAGTGGTTTGTTCAAAGAAAGCACTAGCCTGGGTTATCTACGTTTTCAGGAAGTCAAAGATAAGTCTACATAAAATTTTAAAAATGCAAACCTCTTCTGCCGTGCCATCTGACCTGGCTTAATGCAAGACTGCTTCTAACTAGAAGCCATGTAGGTACATCAACACTATATTACCAAAAGCAGAGCTAATGTCTGCTGACTCCCACAACTTAGATCAGGAGTAGCACCATGCTGACCATGATTGCCCAGTTTCTTGGCTCAAAACATGCTCACACTTGTCTGCAAAATATAATAGAGGTATGAAATTTGGGATGTAACACGACATCAATATGTGGGCAGGACTAATCATTTATGATAACATGCCACATTTGATTTTATTGGTTAAAATAAAGTATGCATCGTCTGACTCATCTTTCACATCTGAGTTCTGGTGAATCTTGGCCAAAATTTTAGCATATCCTGACTCCAACTCATATGTTAACTGCCTTTGGTAGAGGTCTTTGGACAATACTGCTTGCTTCACTAATGCATAGCTGAATTGAGGATACCTGCCTATCTCCAGTCCTGACTTCAACAGCCAGTCACAAGAAAATGTTTTCTCCTTGAGAGTTTTACATATGTAACAGCTTAAAGGAAAAATGTTTATAAAGAGGATCATGAGCCAGATGGAAGTTTTTAGCAAACTGATGAAATACCTAAGAGAAATAAGATATATTTTTTTTTTTAAATTATAAAAAAACCAGAACTAGTTCTGCAGGTTTTAGATTAAGCCCACAGAAGAATATATTGCAGATCTATACTGCTTTGAGATTTTAATATTCAGTGTTTCAAAGACTCTCAACAAGCTTCAGCATGAGTTCGTACTGCTTCTTCCTTTGTTGACCAGTCACAAGGGCTAGAAGGCCAAGTTTTCACCTATACTGTTTCCTCCAGATCTGTCTACGGCTTTCCTGGAGTTAATCATCTGTTCCATCAGCTAAGTACCCCAGACAACCATACCTGGAAGGGTGAGGTTGTTAGGGTTTTTGTTGCTTTAAAAGAGATCCTTCCACAGCTGTCACCATTGTAGAAAGATTTATTATTTAATGATTCTTTCATACAAGAATCATTCTCTGTTCACAACAGAGAATGTTTTAGTTACAACAACATGCTAGTAAGTTCAGACCTCCTTGCCCCCTGTGTAGTTTCACCTCTGCCCAAAAACTATTAACATTTTTTAATATACTTTCTTGCAGAGTTCTCTATGGGTTTACAATCAAAAAAGGTATCGGATTCCAATCAGACACAACATACACTAATAAAACACCTGTCAGCTAACTGCAGTTATGTATCACACTAAAGGGGCAGGCTTGTGCTTTCATAATTGTCTTTAATAACACTTTTGCAGAGAAAATTCAATTCTTTACTTTCTCTAGCTTCTGTATTTCAAGGACTCCTCAAGGCAATAAACCAATCTGTTCAAAGAATAAAAAACTAGAGAAGAGTGGCCATATTATCAGAACTGAAATCTTGATTCAATTCTAAGTTGTCATGGTAGTTACAAACATTTTTTTCTGAAACAAAACAAAACAGCCTAAGTAATTTTCTCCATTACGTTAGATGTCAGTAAAATGCATTTAATAGGATCCCCACCAAAAAGCTGATCTTCCATCTAGATTCTTCTCTTACCAGGTGGCTCAGATTGCGCTCCCCGATGGCTTTCCATATTCACATTCTCTTCATCTGCTAGGAAAAAAACAGACGTTTAGCATTCAAATTCTCTTATCTTCAAAGTTGTTGATTAATGGAGATAATTTGCGAGAAGAAATAGCACTGAAGAATCTGGGCTGCTGATAGTAATTGAGTTGCCCTTGTGTTGCCTGCATGCTAATTTTAACATGCGTGGTAGATGTTACTCAGTTTCCAAACTTCCCAAATTAAAAACAGCAGTGCCTGGCTGGATGACTGCTCTGTCATCTCCCTTCACCAACCAGTCAGAAAGACTAGAAAGGACAAAAACAAAGCTTCTGCCCCACCTATCACCCACAGTAGTCCCAAAGTTCTCTGATACAAGTTATATCTTATTTAGGTGGAAAGGAAGCAGATAGCAAGCAATAGATGACTCAGAAGAAAGAATCATTTGGAGATGAATATCCGGGTAGCTGTCAGAAAACTAGTATGTAGGCAAACATCTTGTGAAAACACAAAGGCAAGATTTACAAAATTAGAAATAACAAAATATTTTTCACCACGAAAATAGCGTCTAATCCCCAACTTGCACTCAATTTTCCTTAAAGAAATGTTTTCTTGCAGTCTCTCCTGCTTACTCTTTAGCAGAAAGTGCTTTTATTTTAAGAAATGCAGACCCTTAAGTCTGTCTGCTTCTGGAAGTCTAAATTTTGGGTGAGACATTCTTCAGACACCCTGTCTTAGATGACTAGTAAGAGAGGTTACTCCCCGTGAACACAAATTCACCATGCTATTAAAACTACCTTATGCATAAGATCAATTTCTAGCCCCCATATAAATACAAAACCACATCTCTTTAGACAGTAGAAAACAAAACTAATTTAGAATTCTTACCACTTTGTTTGAAACAGAGTTTCTTCTTCTGGTAAGCAATGAAACTAGATACTGCTCCAATTACAGTAGCAAACACAGCACTAACAATTCCAGCTATGGCTCCCTGAGAAGCTGGGGTGGGGGGGAAAAAAAAAGTTTGTATACATTTTTCAGAATTGAAAGTAATGTCAAACTTGTATTGTCTCAAAGTAAACTCTGTGAACACTTCCAAAACCCAATAAACTGAAATTATTACATGAAACTGTAGTAATCAACTCTTTCTGTCTTTGTGAATAATAAAAACTGAATCCTCTAATTTTATAACCATTGATTTCTTAGCAATGCCTATTGTTAAGCAACTTAAGCATGCCTGTTGTAAGTTCCACTAATTAAAAAAGCCACCCTTCTGTAGCTAAATCTATCACAGACATAAATTTATGTATTTACCCTCAGCTGTTTGGCCATTATTTGGACTCGGGTCCTTCCGTTCTGTAAAAATGAACAAAAGGTTTAGATTTTACATGTCTAAAGAACAGTCATATAATAACTGACAACTTTTTAATCAATCAACCATGCAAAATTACAAGCCATCTATTATATCCATACAGTGCTAAGCTCTGGCACTCAAACTTTCTGTTTTCAAAGCACAGCTCATGGTGGTGCCAACTTCAGCCTTGGGTGCTCAGCACTTCTACAAAATGAGCGCGGCACACCTGTGAAATCTGGTTTAATCAACTTGCCCACCACCACAGAATACTCACTGGAGAGGAAGAGCATATAATTTCAGGGTAGCATTCAACTGTATTTCCATGGAACCAACTATCTCTTCCTAAAATCCCAGCCTCATTTACTAAATACCTTTGCAATTCTCTTAGCAAACAAGACAGAAGTTCTGTAAATACCATCTTTATTTGTCATTATGCAACTCGTACCACTAAAGCAGGAACCTGTGCAGATGAAAACACCACCCGAGTCTCAACAGATGCTTCTTGCCCCTGCCAATTTTCACGTTACTGCCCCAAAGTAACCTTGGAAGGTGAAAGCTTCCCAAAAAATTAGCATCAGTAACCTCTGTCTAGGACAACTCTCTGAAGAAGTCAGTAACCAGTGGCACACCTCAACACCACATCAAGATACTTAAGGTAACTCTGATCTGGAAATAGTAAAGTTGCAGTAATGCACACAGGGATGACTAACCCCATCTTAATGATGACCATTGTCATGTGCAGCTTGATCCCAATGACCATCTCTGTACTGAGCTGCACCATAATGATTAGACATGGCAGATTACTCAGAGAGTAAGCTATGAAATGGTTTTGTGCTGCTCAGAGTAGGTATACCCTACATCACTTTGAAGTATAAGGATCAATTTGTCCTCTGGGACATATGAAACCTTTGAGAACACACGGCAGACCCTCTTCTGGCCCAGCCCTGGGCTTCCTAACCACAAGAACTAAAAGAAATTGAGAGTATGTCACAGAAGATCTGAAAATAATACCTGGATGCCTTTAAGAACTATATTCATGGTGAATTTTGAAATAAGCACCACATTTACATCTCAGTTTTAAAACGCACCTTTCTTAGCATAACAGTAAAAATCATTGAAGGTTTTACCTCTACACCAGTTTTACTTCTTAAATATCTGGGAGGTTTTGGCAGAGACAGAATACATTGCTTTTGAACTGGAAGGTATGCTCTTAAGTTTCAGATATCAGAACCAAAGGTGTTACAAATTAGACCATGTTAACCAGCTTGTGAGCAAGCTTTTATCAAAAGCTCAGGTGGCCATAGGATCGATATGAAGCACAATCTACTATCTTACCATTGCTGCCACTACCATGACCTCCTCTGTTTGGTACACCACCGTCGTATAGATCTGCATCATCAAGTTTGCCTATAAAAAAAAAAAAATTTACACATTTTAAGTTCAGTGAAAAGACATCTCAAGGCACATAACGACATGGAAGTTTTCTCGAGATCGTTCAGCTGAGTTTGTGGTGGTTTTAGGCTCAGTGTCATAGTCACAACACGTTCACATTTCAAAAGCCCTCCCAATCTCAAGTCCCTTCAGCTCAGCACTATGCAGTTTGATAGCAGCACTACTGCCTCTGGATTTCCCAAACAGAGAGAAGTCGGTGTCCAGGAGCAGGTAGTACTGCACAAGTCATAGACTAAGCAAGCAAGAAGCCCTGTAAACTACTTAACTGAACAGCCCAAGTCTCACTGTCCTGTTGAAGCAGAGAAAGGACATGGACAGGAAAGGACCATTTCTTTTCAAGGCTGCAGCTGTGTTGGGTTTCAAAGTCACAACCAGTCTTTTGAACCTGTACAACACAGTAGCTAGAGGAAAAAAAGAGTTCAACATGCCACAGTCCAGTGTCTGCAGTATTTGCAAGACGATGGGAAGATCCAAATGTAATTCCCTCCTCTGATTTACTGCAGGACATTGAACCAGTCCCTCTCCTCTTCCACTGGACCCTACCTCATGGGGCCTGAGTTCTCCTCCTTCCCTCTGCTGCCAAATGAATCTTCAGTTTATGCAAAGCCAACCTGTTTCCAGCAGCAAACTAAAAGCATTGCATCAGAGGATGTTTTAGTTGGGTGGCAAAAGCACTGTACTGAGGCATGCAAAATCTGAATTCAAGTATCTGCTGCAAATCAGGCAGGAGAAGAAACAAGAACCAGGGCTTGCATTCCAGGTAAGGACTCTTTACCAACATATTCATGGATAATGGCATCATCACAGCTGCACCCATCTGAATCTGTTTTGCTCTGAGTTAGGCAAAGACAGAAAAGACCTCTAAAGCACAACAGGCAGGGAAGGACATGTATTTTAAGCCTACCTTTCAAACACAAGAGAATTGTATTTCTTAACTGGGCCTTTAAAAAAACACTAAAAAGCCCCCAACTCTCTAACTTTGAGCTTCACCTTTAATTTAGATGCTTTAAGAATACAGATCACAGGTAGTTTCTACTTACTTTTTAGCATGACTAGCAGGGATTCAGTTTGTAAAGATGAAGGGACTCAATCCAATACACAGGTGCTCCACCATAAGCAGCCAAGACCAGCATTGCCCCAAGCACACACAATCTGTCCCATCCTTTCTCCTCCCCACACCATCCCGCTTTTAAGTGAATGGAAAGTGACTCAACAGGTTTGTTATAAAATTTCAAGACTACCGCAAAGCTTATTTGCAAGACAATTTTTCCTCAATCCTCAGTGTTTATCCAGTGCAACATCTGACATACATAGCACCCAGTTAACAAGCAATAATTATTAGAAGTTTAACTGAGATAGTAAAACCATGTCACGATTCAGGAGATTGTGCTAGAAGCCATACCAGTGTCTTTAGGATGTGCAGGTGGACCTTGCTTGGGGTTATCTACACACAAAGAGATATTTAGAAAAAAAAAATAAAAAGGTTAAGATATCAAAAGCAGACTACAATACAGTAGCTTTGAAAGGGACTAGGAAAGATTAACAAATACTTTTCTAGTGTTCAGAAATTCCTGTTAGGTCAGTCTTACCAGTGTCTCTAGGAGTTGCAGGCGGACCTGGCTTGGGGTCATCTGTAGACAAATAGAGTTAGCATAAAGTCAGCAAAGTTACTAGTGTGAAGAGACCAAAAACAGAGCATATAGTGACCTTGCAAGACCATCTGACCTAAAAAATGGTATCAAATCTTCCCCATGTAATTTTCCTTTCCTTTCATTAGTTAATGCTGTATTTGTTTTGTTATTTTAGGTTAAACACTATACTTTAATGCAATTAACAGTTTTTCTGCTACATTAGCTTGTATGTCAGACCCTTGCTATAACTGAACATATACAGAAGAACTCAGTAAGTGTTATGCAGTATTTTAGTTTGCATATCTGATTTCCAACGTTGAACTTCTTTAAATTTTTCTACCAGGTACAGATTACTTGGCTGCTTCCTCTTTTAAAACTACCAGATTTTAACCAATAATAAAGGTTGGTACCTCACTCTAAACCTCCCCCCCCCCCCAACAAAAAACAAACAAAAAACTGGACAAGATACACACAATAGAAGTAGAAATATGGTCCCCACAGTGACACTTCGTTTAGCTTGCCACAAAATAGCAGAATAAGATATCTTAGTAATTATCTCTGTACTGTTTGGTCACAGTCTTTGTTGCCCACATCAAATTTACACACCAGCAGTGCTTTCTAAAACCGTGTTTTCACCAACAGCTGAACCAATGTAGTGGCCCATTTCTTCTGTATGCTACTTCTCCTTGATGTTGCATGGTCTTGCTTCCTCCCAGCTCTAGCACAAGTCAGATCAGGTCTCCTTAGGCTCTCTGCATATTCAAAGTAAAGAGGCAGGCACCTCCAGAGCACAGTTCTAAGACCCCAACTTAGGCTTGCCGTCCTATAAAGGATCCTCTCTCTTCACTTACGTGAACCATCTGACTCATTCAGCCAACTGTTTCCCAATTAGCCAATTCTGTTTTCAAAACCATCAGCAGTTGGAAACAGACTGTTTTAAGAGAGACAAAACTTCAAAGGGCTAAATCAAACAGAGCAGCAAACAGTGCTACTGTGCTACAACTGTATGCCCTGTGTTAGGAAAGCTGTCTATACTGCAACAGGTCCAGTGATGGTACTCAAAAAGCTACTGTGCATTATCTGCCTAACTGGACGCATCTTTTACTGGCTGAGTGAAAAAAATACTGCAATTTCTACTGCTGCCCACACTGCAGAGCTGAAGCGCATTAGAAAGAGCACCTTCCCTCATATTATTTCAAACAGATTGTTTCCTTGTGCTACTAAAATTACTTCCTGGAAAGGAAGAGATTACTTCAGATTTAAAAACTACTTCCATAAGTAATAGTTTATGGAATTAGTGCCATCTAGTGAAGACCCAGCAATGAAACAAGTGGGACTTGTCTATCAAATGAGTGAAATTCATACAGGTTTTGTGATCCAGACCCTTAAAAATGAAGGTAAATAAACATAACTAGACTGCAATTATTTTTATCTGCAGTCTTTTACCTTAATCAGCTCAGCGCCCTTATTACATTTAAGTAATAGATAGACATTGCACCAAGTACCACTGAGCAGTATCCAGGAAAACATGATATTTACCAGGATGAAGAGCATCTTCCAAGCTGAAATCACCTACAAAGAAGGAAAAGAAATTTTAAACGTAATGCAAAAACTGAGCTAGTTTTAGACTATTTTTACACAAAATGCACCTCACAATGTTTTCACCAAGAATATAATGGCATGCTCATTCAACAGTGGCCCATGGAAGAGCACCACAGAGCTACCAGGCATTATCTGTCAAACTACATGCTGCTTTTGGTGGTCATGGTACATGCCAAGGGCCAGCTCAGGGTGAGCAAGCTCAAAACATACAGACTGAAAGCCAAAAGAAGGGATTCTCACAGGGTCTTTAAGCTTGTGAAATCACGAAGTACATTTGTGAAAACACTAGCAGAAGACTCCAAAATGCAGAAATCCTTTTGCTATTAGGGAACTACTTTCTTTTATAGAAATATCACAACTCTGTGTGCCACTAACTTGAAAAATTCAGGCTCTCGAATTAGTATGTACAACTACACTTGACTTCACAGTGAAAGGCATTACAAGCCAATTAGATCTCACCTGAATCTGATGATGGCTTCTGAGATGGAAGAGGATTCTTTGTAGTTTCTGTCAGGGATGGTTAGAAAAAAAAAAAAGTTTAAATACCACTTAACACACTGTTCAGAAGATACACTGAAGGACAAATATAAGCCTATGTCTACACAATGAAATGCACAGGATTAAGTCTATATAGCAAGACATTTTCCCCTTAAGAGGAATCCCTGAGTGTTCCCAAAGACACATTTCAGTTCTATGCAGTCAACATTTTGACACACCCATAGCTGAATTGTTCCACTGGAGTTTAAACAAACCGTATGTGGGGAAGGTGTCATGCTTGGTCATGCAGTGATACTCAGGAACAAACAAGTCAAAAGAGCAGTCACTATTTTCCCACCTACCTCCCAAAATTTGCAAGAGCGTAATAATTACCAAATGCATCTTGTAAGTTGAAGTCGTCAAAATTGCCTGTAGATGAAAGCAACAGTAAGAACACTGGTTTTGTGTACTCAAACCCAACACTTACTACAGTCATAAACATGTCTTTGATCTATCTTGAGGTATGTTTTCTGCTTCCTGTCAGACTAGAAGAATATTTTGAGTAAGGGCTGAAGACATTCTTCTCTATTTCTCCAGACCACTATCTACACATCTCTTTGGAAAACAAAGGAACAGCACTAAAAATTGTCTCTATAGAAAGGATCCAGAAGGCCAGAACATATATTTCTACAGTAAATACAATGCACTTAATCCTTTATTCTTGCCACTCCTACTGCATGCTTTCTTAGTGCCATCCACAGCATATTCTTTCCCAGCCTTCTTTCCATTGAACCACAAAATGAGCAGGGCACAGCTCCAATTCACAAGACTTTACAAGATTCAAGTGTGAAGAAGAGCCTTGGAGCAAAAAGGCCGGCATGAAAGTTATATGATCAGGTAATGGATTTAATACCTTGGCATTAGAAATTAATTTTCATGGGTTTATAAGACTTATCTTTTCCCCTAACAAAGGTTAACAGTATGAAGGTGGTTAAGTTATTACCACAGATGATCTTGAGCAGTCTCTTCAACTTACTAGAAGACAGCTAAATGTAGCTGTCACCACTATGGGCTCTCCACTCCAGGTGGATTAAGTATCATTTGCAGCCCTTAGGAAAAGAACATTCTCTCTTGCTGCATTAGGTCAGTTGCTAGAGCTACTGCTGCTTACCCATCTGTCCTGGTTTTGGCTGGGATAGAGTTAATTTTCCCTCTAGTAGCTGATATAGTGCTGTGTTTTGGATTCAGTATGAGAAGAATGTTGATAACACACTGATGTTTTCAGTTGTTGCTAAGCAGTGTTTATACCAAGTCAAGGATTTTTCAGCTTCTCCTGCCCAGCCAGCAAGAAGGCTGGAGGGGCACAAGAAGTTGGGAGGGGACACAGCCAGGACAGCTGACCCAAACTGGCCAAAGGGGTATTCCAGACCATGTGATGTCATGTCCAGTATATAAACTGGGGGGAGTTGGCCTGGGGGGGTGGATCACTGCTCAGGAACTAACTGGACTTTGGTCGGCGAGTGGTGAGCAATTGCATTGTGCATCAATTGTTTTGTATATTTCAATACTTTTTTTATTATTATTATAGTCATTTTATTATTATCATTACCATTTTCTTCCTTTCTGTCCTATTAAACTGTCTTTATCTCAACCCACGAGTTTTACATATTTTTTTTCCCCGATTCTCTCCCCCATCCCAGGGTGGGGGGGAAGTGAGCGAACAGCTGCGTGGTGCTTCGTTGCTGGCTGGGGTTAAACCACAACACCAGCCTACTGCAGACACACTAACTCAATATATTCATGATACAAACTGGTTTCACAGCATGAATATAGGAGTGTGATCTCAGCAGCAGAGGCTTGTAAGATAAATGGACAGCTAAAACAACTGCTTGGGATATTTCTGATAGTTCATCATTCCTACTTTCACTGAAGCATGGAAAAAAGGCATGAAAGTAGATACCAGCTATTCAAGAAAAAGACATCCAAATACACTGCTCCAGCCCCAAAGAAGCTGGAAGACTTTTTCTACCTACTGAGTATCAAGCCAGCCAAAGCAAAACTTAATTCCAGCCAGAACTACCTTAATTCAGAAGATGCAAGCATAAAGCCTTGATGTGTCTGGCTTTTCCTCTAAGAATGTAGCTACAGAAGAGGAATCAGAACTGGCTACTGCGAAGTCTGAAGAGAGGAATAAAAAACAAACATCAAAAATCAAACCACGAGCAGAATGTTCCTTCTGCTTACGTGACAGGCCAAGTTAAGACAAGGACAAATCATGAGTCTAGTACCAGGAATGACAGATGCTCGTATACTTGATGACATCCTTCTTCTCAGCTGAGGTCGAAATTGAAATCTCTTTTCTTTCTCAGATAACTGCACTAATAATGCCTTTTTTTTTTTCCAGAGAAGAAATGAGACTAAGATACATTTTTAATATGGAAGCAAGGAATGACAACCTGAATAAAAAAATCAAAGGCAAGCTCGCAGTTTCCTGAAAACATCCTTTAAGCTAGTCTTCAGTCTGGCCAACTGAACTGCTACAGCAGAAACTGAAATCTGAAGTCTAAGCAGTGATTTCCATACTGTAACATTCAAACTGAGTATCACCTTGCTCATAGCCAAGTAGGGAGGTAGCACTCCCTGGTCTGTGACAGGCCCCTTCATGAAAACAGAGGCAATTCCTGGCTTTAATGTGGTGCATGAGCAAAGGGCATTTAAAATGTCCTGGATAAAGTCATTAGGTATAGATCTTGGATAGAAAGCAAGAAGATATTTTACTTGGTGTTCTTCACTACAGGTGGAGACCATAAGCTCTTTTAGACACTTAGCTCATGAAAAACTGTTTCACAGAATGTAAAATATATGCAGGTTTTTTATCTGAAGCCTACATCATCTTGCAATACAATCTTAAAAACCTCAGTAAAGTGAGCAGTTGCTAAGACCCAAATCTCAGTTACCTCTGAAGTTGTCCCTTTCTTCAGACTACACCGAGAAACCTCCATATTAATAGGGAAAAAAGGTCAAAGCACTCAAGAGAAATTTAAAACAGGTATTTGCATAGTTGTTCCTCAAACTTGAATTCTGGTTTGTTTGCTTTCTCAAGTACGTACATCTTGCAAGCTACAGTCCTCCAGGGAGGAATGCCTAAGATGGCACCTGATCAGATATTTGCTAGTCTAACTCTTAAGAAGGCAGGCAGAAGGATCTGCTGAAGATGCATGCTCCTCAAAACATTCTACCACCACCATCTGTCTCAAGGTTGAAGATATATTACTAAGTCAATGAATGTTACATTGATGGGTATATTTCAAGAGCACTATTTCTTTTTAGAAGGAGTGGCAGAGGGAAAAAACAAGCACATATACTCAGCATTATGCTTTGGTGCAGCTGAAGTTTCACATGGAGCAGAAAAGAGGCTATTTGAAGAGTCTCCCACTGCCACCATGAAACTTAGTCCGAGAACTCTCTGAACGGTTCCAGCTGCAGTGTAAAAGAGTGTGCATTCAGTGACATTTCTATTTTAAGGGATTGTTTTCACACATGAACTTCATGGAGAAATAATTTAGGATGAGACTGCTGACTGCCAATCTCATATAAGACGTGCTTTGAGAGACCAATAAACAAATCTGAGAGTTAATAAAAGAAAAAAATAATTCTATATTGACTGAATTATTCAATATTCTGCAACCACAATTCTGTCTTCCAAGCATGCAGCAAGATGTCAGGCTCTTCAAACACATTACTTTATCTCAATAAAGTAGCAGAAAATGTCAAAACCTAGCGTATGAAACTCATTACAATAATCTGCAGTCTGAAGTGCTGGCAGTCTGCTTTCCCAGCAAAGACTAGGTGTTGCACCACTGTTCATGACAAACCTTCATATGTCTTTAAAGCACTTGCTTTTACAACTGTACTCACTCAGCTTTTAGTATGGGTGGTCCAACTAAACTAGAAGTTCAATTATTTAGACTGAAAGGAGAGAGGCTCAGTACCAGGGATTCAGCTCGTTCCAGGGAAGAAACAATCAGACAACAGAGATAAAGCTACAGAACTAGAATAAAGGTAGTAGCAGGATCCAGGAAGAAGTCAGCAAGAATATGCTGCACTCATTACAGGTGTAAGGAGCACCCAGAGTAACCGAGCTTATGAGCATTTTCTTAGTCTAAGCAAAGATAATTGCAAATAAAGCAGATATTATATTGCATATAAAGCACAACACAGCAGGTATTTCTAGCTCTGTGCTGGTTTTGGCTGGGACAGAGTTAATTTTCTTCACAGTAGCTAGTATGGGGCTATGGTTTGGATTTCTGCTGGAAACAGTGCTGATAACACAGGGATATTTTCGTTGCTGCTGAACAGTGCTCACACAGAGCCAAGGGCTTTTCTGCTTCTCCCCCCACCCCACCAGCGAGCAGGCTGGGGGGGCACAAGCAGTTGGGAGGGGACACGGCCAGGACAGCTGACCCCAACTGACCCAAGGGATATCCCAGACCATAGGACGTCATGATCAGCAGATAAAGCTGGGGGAACAAAAAGGAAGGGGGGGACGTTCGGAGTGATGGCGTTTGTCTTCCCAAGTCACCGTTACGCTTTCCTGGAGATGGCTGAACACCTGCCTGCCCATGGGAAGTGGTGAATGAATTCCTTGTTTTGCTTTGCTTGAGCGTGTGATTTTTGCTTTCCCTATTAAGCTTTCTTTATCTCAGCCCACAATTTTTCTCACTTTTACCCTTCTGATTCTCTCCCCATCTCACTGTGAGGGAGGTGAGTGAGCGGCTGCGTGGTGCTTAGTTGCACCCACCCAGCTGGGGCTAAACCATGACAAACTCCTAAGGGCATGAGCAGATTCAAGAACATTTCAGAAGTGTCTACACTATTTTCCTTCCATGTCCGTAGCTCATACACCAGCTTCTCAAGAGACAGATCTTCAGCAGGCTGTCCCCAATAACCTGCACGGTTTGTGTCAGATGGGGGAAAACCAGCAGATAAAACAAAAGAGCAACTGAAAAACTGATGAGCTAGAGGGTATTCAAGAGAGCCAAGTAACTACGCAAATAGGAGTCCTTTGCAAAGACCCATCACTGCTCTCCGATACCTACTGCTATGGTATTATATTAGTCATATTTACATTCCACTGCAGAAGCCAACACAAGCTTTGGAAAGTTCCTCCATTGGTCATGTGTATGGCGACACACCAAGAAAGGAGACTCGTGATGAATCACCACAAACTAACTTTCTGACTTGAGCAACAGACTGCTTGAATTTTGTTTTTCTAAAAATGCTGGCGCTCTCCTCCTTCCCTCCCTCCCTCCCTCCCCAGCGCCCTGCGCACCGCAGGGTGCCACACAGCCTGCATGCTCCAGCTGCTCTTCCAGTTGTAGGCCTACAGACCAGGTGACAGTGGTCAGCTTGTCCCTGTCCCACTGCTGGACATTACCTGCCATTCCGTCAGTGGCTGACTTAACTTACAATCATAGAATCACAGAGTATCTCAAGTGGGAAGGGACCCATAAGGATCATCGAGTCCAACTCCCTGCTCCTCACAGGACTACCTAAAACCAAACCATATGACTAAAAGCATCGTCCAGACGCTTCTTGAACTCTGACGGGCTTGGTGCCGTGACCACTTCCCTGGGGAGCCTGTTCCAGTGACCGACCACCCTCCCAGTGAAGAAGCCTTTCCTAATGTCCAGCCTGAACTTGCCCTGACACAGCTTCATTCCATTTCCTTGTGTCCCATCCCTGGTCACCAGAGAGAGGAGATCAGCACCTCCCCCTCGGCTGCCCCCCTTGAAGGAGCTGTAGACAGCAATGAGGTCACCCCTCAGCCTTCTCTTCTCCATGCTGAACAAACCAAGTGAGCTCAGCTGCTCTTTGTAAGTCTTGCCCTCGAGGCCTTTCACCATCTTGGTCGCCCTCCTCTGGACACCCTCTAATAGTTTCCTAGAATCATAGAACCATTTAGGTTGGAAAAGACTGTTAAGATCATTGAGTCCAACCATCTGATGTCCCTATATTGAGGCCCCCAAAACTGCACACAGTACTCGAGGTGTGCCTGCACCAGTGCAGTGTAGGGTGGGACAGTCACCTCCCTCGACCGGCAGGCTACGCTGTGCTTGATGCTCCCCAGGACACGGGTGGCCCTTTGGGCTGCCAGGGCACACTGTTGACTCATGTTCAACTTGCCATCAACCCAAACCCTCACATCTCTTTCCATGGTACTGCTCTCCAGCCTCTTGTTGCCCAATTTGTACATATAACCAGGATTATCCCATCCCAGGTGCAGAATCCGGCACTTGCTCTTGCTAAATTTCATACAGTGGGTGATTGCCCAACTTGGGTCTGTCGGGCTGCCTAGCTGCTCATTTTCACGAAATCTGCAAAAATCTTGAGCTCAAAGAGGCCTCTCATCTCTGTAGTGTTTACACGAGGTTTGGCAGCCCTCTTGGGGGATGAGGATGCTGGTAGCCACAAGGGCATAAATTCTTGGGCAACTAGGCGAAAAGCAGTTTCTCTAACTTCCAGCAGGGAAACTGGATTTTATACTCCCATGTCTTGTGCTCCTTCCCTTTGGGGGACTGAAAACATGAGCAGTAGAAATACTCACCACCTGACCACAACAGAAGCTACAGAAAATACAGGAAGGCCAACACATTGAAACTTGTTCATGAAACACTTTAAATAACAGAGCAAAGCCATCACATCCCTTACAATTGCTTTTTAAGCTTACTAGCACTTGATTTCAATCTAGGTTTTTGCCCCACCAGCATTAGTTATCTACAATAAAAGACTTCTACTGCTCAGTTCACATTCTGGCAGTTATTTTCCAACATGTCCTAAGCAGGCAAAACCAAGAGAAGCAATTTAATTACAAAAAACCTGGGAGAAAGGTGACTTGGTTCTCCGTATCTTGCTGTAAGAACTGCCTTTCTAAATTTAAATGGTTTTTAAATGGAGAACCTGGAACATGAAAAGCACTTGCTGAGAGTGGAAGAATGTACTTAAAACTGTACTCCTCCTCTCAGTCAGGGCAGAGGTTTGCAGGCAAAATCCCTCTGCATCAGGGAACACAGATGGGATGTTTACTCCCACTGCCAAACAGCAGTTTATAATTAGCCTTGCCTGGCGTCTCATGAAATTAAATCCCACACAGTTGGTTTCAAACCCTGTTCCTCCTACAAGTACCCACCTATCAATGCTGCTTTTCAAGTTTAGTTTCTCTGCAGAGCAAGAGAAAACAAAAAGATTTGCATAAAATTCAGTTAAGAAGAATGAAGCCCCTTCCTACCTAAAGTAAATATGGCCCAAACACAAATCACAACTGTAAATCAGCCAAAAAACAATGATAATTTTTTACATCTGGGGAGTGTCTGCTTTCTGCACATCTGGAGTGTTCACTAATGTATCTGACAGGAATAAAGTCAGCTAAGTCTCCACTGCAACCAATAAAAAGATTTATTTCCCTCTTCAAAAAGATGCGTAAGATTATCCTAATAACTATCATATTTAATTTTTGTACAGTCATCCAAAAGCTACTTCCCTAAAAAGTTATTTTATTTGTACCAATCTTGAAAATACAGTACAGAAAAAGTTAGGCAATTATGTGGCCTAATCTTTTTCTGATCTGACTGCTAAAAAATAGGTTTTAGACTAATCTGTGACTTATTTTAATATTTGAATTACTAACTATTCCTTCCATCCCAAACTGGCAATTTAATATTTTGTAAAAAGCCTACAAGGTCACAATTTGACTCAAAACTATTCACTTAAAGAACTGTAGTCATGTGAGGGTTTTTTAACAGAACATGGTAAAATAAGCCATTTACTGGGGAAGAAAACCCCATATTATGAAGCACAGTTTGGGGAATTTTGCTTGTCTAAAAGCTTCCCATGCACTGGGCAACTTTTGTAGCCCCTTTGAGTGGTAGAAAGTAAGAAAATACAATGCAGCTCTGAACAGTAGCTATAAGCAGAGTCTTCTGGGGAGGATTTCATATAGGAGTAAGAGGACAGAATGAATAGCTCTAAATCAGCAGAAAGCATACAGAAGAACTGAGTCAACCACGACGCTAGAGAACTAACACAATGGCAACAGTCCTGCCAAATGCTGAGCTGCTTATCCAGAAACGAGAAGGGGTAAAAGAGAACTACGCAATAGTTGCAAAAGGTCTATGAACGCCTGTGAGTCCTTCAATCAAGTCGTGAAGATAAAAACAAATACTTGACATCTTAATCACAACCCGCCCAGTGATGAGTTGTCTATCACAGTCTGGTTGTTTTCTTATAATTTGTAATTCTGCATGTCCATAACCGATGTGACTACTTTTCCCTCTAAGCGACAGTTTGGACGCTTGGTGATTTTCTTCAGGTTACAACCCTTGGTGGCAAACCAACATCAAACAGGTCCCAGATCTGCTCCTTAAGCTTAAAAGGGCTTCCAAAGCACTGTCACTAACAGCAGCTTGGAAAGAGCTAAAGTATTTTCCGTGCTTCCAGGAAAGTAATTTCTTGCAGAGAGTACCTCCCCCACATACTCAAAATATTCAAAACCCGGCTGACCACGGTCCTGGGCAACCTACAGTGGCTGACCCTGCTGGAGCAGGGGGTAGGACTGGAAGGTCTCCTGAGGTGTCCTCCAGCCTCAGCACCCTGTGGTTCTGTGACCTGGGCCAATTCTAGTCACTGGACTAAATTCCTTGTGCTACAAAACTCATATAACTACAAATAAAATAAATCACTCTGTCCCTCTGCAATTCTTTTTACAGATGAGAACTGAAATACATTGCTCTGTCTCATGGAGTTTGTAAGCGGAAACCTAACCTACGCTAATAAAAGCTGTTAGAGGAAAATTTGGGTGACAGAAGCATGGCACTTGCATTAAGAAATGACAAGATTAAGTTCTGGGGGCACTGGGATGGGAAGCAGGAAGAGAGGAAGAGGATTTTGCAAAATATAATAAAGGTGCTGAATCCAGATGGCAACACATAAAAAGATATTGGACATATTTATTTGACTTTCGCTCATTTCTTCTTACCTGTAACTTCAGGAGAGCCTGACCACGCTTCAAGACTGCAAATGTCATATACTACGCTTATTGCTATTTCACCTAAGTACTTGGCCTTACCAAGCATAAATGTGTTACTAAAATTAGTGAGTGTTTTAATAAAGTATTTTCTAGAAAGCAAATATGAAGTTTCCTTTTGTGTAAATTCAGGGACTAGGCAAAATACGACTGGCAGACAGAAGCATAGTCTTGTCTGCATTCCTGTGCAGCACACCCTTGACGAAGGCTGCAGGTGTTTGATTAAATATTGCCTAGCCTTACATTATTTAAAGCCTCCATGCTGGTCCTTGTACCTGCGAGTGCTAGGCACACTGAAATTTTCAGCCTTCTAAGTTACTGGTCTTGAGTTCTTGGTACTCTTCCTCACAGCAGCCCTAAAACACAGAGACGTCGCTGCATTAAGCCCAAAGTTACTTGACATCAGCAACGCCAGCCCTGGGGCCAGCGCTGCCGCTGCCTTCTCTTGCGCCAGCGGAGCACCTGCAGAAGCCAGCCTTGTCCCTCTGCCCCGGGGCAGGCAGGGAGTACTCCCTGCCCCTCTTCCCAGGTCTCTGTGCCCACACAATCCCTGTTCCCGCAGGGAGGCTCACCGAGCACGCACGGCAGGCCAAGACACCTCTGCTCTCCACCGCTGCTTGTTCGGAAACCTGTGCCAGAGTGGGACCAGGAGCTCTGAAGCAGTCTTAGGAAACCCTGCTCTCAAATCTCACCAAGATCAAGTGGGCACTGTGCACCTACTTTGCGTTCAGCCACTTTTGAAATTCTGTCTTGGCATAAGAAATGTCAGTAGTTAATTTTTTATAAGCCTAAGAAACCAAAATCCTTTAAGTACATGTTGCTCACAGTCTACAGCTTCAAAGGTTAAGCTGCTTGATAGACAGGACTTTAAGCTTTCACAAAGCTGACAAGCCTTGCAGCTACCACTCACATAGCCCAAATTTCCAGGTGCATTCTTACTGCAAGGCTCACGTTTCCTCTTGTTATGAAAATTCCCTTCCCTAATTATTATATCAATCGGTCTTTGTAGTATGAAATTGTATTAACTTTGTTACTATATATTAGTTCATATTGTACACTGCAATGTAGTGAAGTAGTGGAATTTTACTGGAGACTTTGGTGTTCATGCTTAAGTAAAAGAAACCAAAGGACAGCTCGGCCCTGTAAATAAGGACTTTATTTCTTGGAAGCTTAGTGCTGTCCCTGAAGGATAAAAGATACGCCTGGAGAACCAAGATAATACCAGCATCCTAGCCCCTCTAACACCTCTCTGAAACCCTCCCAGCATTGGCTGGCATCACAGGTAAGGAACTATAGCAAGACTGACTCCAAGGACATCTGGATCAATAGACAAGCAGCAAGAATGCTGCAGAAATATAGGTGCTTTGCAAAGTTTTATTATGACTAGTCAGCAGTAGCGTGGGTGTTAATGACTAGTCAAATCCTGTTGTACCTGAACATTTGAAGGCTACAAGAACCCTGTGTAAAACCACATTTGAGGTGCCCCAATTTGGCTAGGACACCTCATGTACATGAACAAATATTTACCCTTGTAATTCTGTATTTTGCATCCTAGCCTTCCTCCTCAGCTGGCAAGGCCCAGTTGCAAATTTTCGTAACACTCGCCAAAGGTCAAAGTCAGTATGTCAGCACCTCTCCCTATTCCAGAGTCAAGGAATCTCGTTACTTCTTGAGGGTTTCTGCACTTACACCTAGTAACAGTTTCAGCAGTTCTTGGCAAGAACCTTTCTGCAGTTGACCGACATCCGTGAAACCTCTTGCTCTGAAGCACGTACTTCAAAACAGTGCATGTATCACAAGCAGTCAAAACTATACTTTGAAAATGGCGCGGCAACATACACACTGATGGCACTAAGATGGACACCAGAGGAGATGGTGGGGCTGGGAAGGGGCACGCTTTCAAAGCCCTTTGAACACTCAGTGTTCTCACCTTCATGAACAGATTCATAAACATTAAGCCTCCCTGGCATAACAACCCAAATAGCAGCCAGCACCAAAAATTAACAGTTAAATACACTGGAAAGACTACAATGGTAGTTAAATTTGAGACTAATCTTTTGATTAAGAAAACTGTTTTATCCAAGCAGGTTGCAAACTCTTCACTATTGTGTAATTTAATAAAATCATTGGTTCTGAAAGTAACTACAGCTGACACCATGTAACCTAAAGCTATTTTATCGCCCCAAGTTTACCTGTACTTCTATTCAGATAATAACATTCTCCCCTCTTTGCACTGAAAGCCTCTAAATGCACCTGTACAGTTCAGTACCCTGCCCAGCCTTATGCGGAGAAAGGGCAAAGTGTTTTCAGGGCAACTGTGTGATTTCTTGAGCCACGACTTCAAGAGCTGCATGCTTTTTCTGCTCATCCCAATTCTAATGCTTTACACAGCAATAAAGAGTGTAAGATGACAGATTTGAGGCTTCCCTACCCACCAAGTGGTCAGGAAACACCAGCATTTTGTTTTGTCTGCATCCTTATTAGCTCACACTCTGAATTTGCACCTCTGGTAGCCTCTTGGACTGCGGCAGGGAGGGATGGAAGAAAGAGCAGTCCCAGAGGGGGCTCGGAGGAGAAGCGAAGTGCAGCAGCGAGGCTCAGCTGCGGAAAGGTTAGGGACGTCTGCACTAGATGAAAGATGGTAAAATTTTAGCACAAGGAAGACAGAATTATTAAGAAACCAAGATTTGTGATCTGGCAACCAGTGAAGTAAAAGCTCCAAAAATTCACCAGAGTGGGAAATAATCCTCATTCTGATCAAGGAAAAAGAATTTAAATTATAACTTATGATGAACAAGTAAATGGAACCTGGCCTTCCATTTAGAAATTCCTTCTTTAAAACAAAATTTAGTTGAAATATACACTTGCAATGTGCACAGAACTAGGTCAAGAATACTCTTACTTTTACAGCAGTACACCAAAATGATGGCTCATAGTAAGCAGGACTGTTTTATGTCTGCTGATACTTGTAAACTGACAATTCATTTCACAGCCTGTTTCTTTTACCTTCCTCACCAGAAGTCTTACCAGTTCAATACAGTTTGTATACTAATAGCAAAATCCAAACAAAATCCATAATCTAGTCAGAAACATTAACTGAACAGTAAAATTGACTTTGCTTTCCTAGACTCTTTTTCACCGTGGCTTGTTCAGTGATGGCTAAAAAGATTCTTCAGTATTTTCAATCTGCATACTTAAAAATAGCTACTTTCTTTTAGCAAAAGCTGTAGAAGACGACGACTTTGGGTTTTACAATGAGGGTTTCCTGTGGGGTAGAGGAAAAGGGGTAGAGGAAACCAGTACAGTGGTTTGCAATGATTCAACTCATATTTTAATCCATTGCTCTGAGACTGAATCAGTTCTGGCACTAGTCAACCCATTTTATAACAAAACCTATTGTTCCGCTCAAACCTCAAACATTGACGTGTTTCAGTAGCACCAGTGACACTTCCTACAGGTATTTACTATTAAGGGACTAACTGAGACACAGTTGCATGAAGTGACAATTCAGTGAGCCAGGATTTTGCAGCTTGTGCTCCACTGCACCACACCAGCATTGGTTTGGAAACGTGCAGACTAGCTTCAGCCACAGGATCTGTGATGTGACACCAGCCTGCTTCTCTGGGCAATGAGGAACATGGCTGGAGAAGGCTCATTTTTTCTACTTCGACTTTGTATCATGTACGCAAGATTACTACCTAAAAAAATATTTCTGAAGGACAGCCATGCACACAGAGATACTGCATGCACCCAGGTCACTGTGACTAGTTTTAGTTGCCCAAACCAGACAGATAAAAAAAGTAAATAGATGAGTTAGAATCCAACTAAGTGGCAGCCACAGATACATGGCAAGCCAGAAATGTGGTATAGGTTTTGTCAGATGAGGGTTTACTTTTTGTTTCTCATTTTTAAAAAGGTATTTTTTTTACTTCCCATCCTTCATTATTACTTGAGGAACAAGATAAATCTTCCCTTTCGTACCAAGGCTATGTTCTTAGTAGTTCCAACTTGTTCATGTGCTCAGCAAAACATCTGGAAGGTGTTCACAGTGAGACCATAAGCCTTTCTAGTTCAAGGGCATTTTGTGGAAGTACTTCTATTCTGCTATAGTTAGACAAAAACTTTTATCAAGAATTCTCCATGTCCACCCTAAGAAATAGTTTCACCATCTCCACTCTGATTCTGTATCACCTTCTAATGCAAATTGGATTTTATATTCCACTTGCAGGCAGCCATTACACATGCCAGACTTTAGTCTGCACTATAAATTTACTCATTTTGTAGAACACCACAGGAAAGCAATAGGAGTGGATGGCAATTGTCCTCAGGACGGGTAAGAATTGCAAGCTGAAGGGATCCATGCCTGGGTATAGGATTGGGAGTGGAGACAGTGACAAAGATGCAACGGCAACGCCCAAGGAAAAGGAGCAGAAGCAGCAGTGGGCAGGGAAGAAGGAGGAGGAGGAGGAGACTGAGTCGCAGAGGTCTGGAACGCAGAGAAGTTGTCAGCTCTCTACAGCCACAAGCTTCAGAATCACAGCTCTTGCCTGAAATTTCGGGGGAAAACTGTCTACCTCTGCTTAGCTAGCACAGTAAAGAGCTGGCCTTTACAGAAGGCCAAAATAGCAAAAAGGAAAGCTGGAAGTTTTTGCCAGAAGGGGAGGGAGGAGGGATGTCATAAATCAGATTGCAAACTTGCTGGCTAAGACAAGCAGGTACGGCTCTGATCCGGAGAAGTTATGTCTGTATAACCATTTGCAACATTTATGGAGGGAGAGGGCAGGGAATAGTTGGTGAAGTAACTACTGAATTTAGGATTCAATCGCAAGATGCCTGGCATCCAGGATGTACTGAGAAACAGAGGCAGGCAGAGATTTCTGGCATCAGAGAGGGAGAATACAGGCAGGCATGGATAGCTGGAGGCAAGGGAAGAAACAGTGGATTGAAAGATAAAGATAGAAATATAGAAGAAGATAGCCTTATCCAAAAGCTTTCCACATGGGCTTCCCCAAACCCTTCCCGCAAACCTTATCCTGAAACTTCTTGTTTCTAAATTTAAGAAGGACTCATGTGACTCCAGAGCTGTCTGTTTTGTCCAACAATAGCATCAGCTCTAATAAAAACGGTATCTTACCCGACATATTTGCCTCCCTTATTTTTAATTCACCACATAACACCACTACTACTACTATCACCACTAGCCCCTTCCCTCTTCACATAGGTTCAATATTTTCCTCCAAATCACAGGGAACAAACAAGTGGTGGTAAAATATAAGTCTAAACACTGTAACTCCATTTTTTCCAGATAGAAAAGGTTTAGAGTGTAGTATTTTTGTGGCAGTAATAAAAACAGTAATACTACCAATATTGCAAAGTATAACCAGGCTTGCAGAATTGGCTGTCCTTGAAATACCGGCATTTAACAAATTTTTCACTTTATTTTTCCTTCAGAATATTGGACTTCTTCACAAACAGAAAAGATGCAAGCAATGTTTTCTGTAGTTAAGCAAAAAAGCATACAAAGACAGTTTTATAACTAAAATCTGATTTTTACCAATGAAATTGATGGCTGTTTAATAAAAAAGAACTTCTAATTCATGGAAAGATTAACTTGTATACTGAGTCATAACATTTACCTGATGAAAGAACAACTGCTATCCTAAAAACCAAAGTTTGATTTTACCTAGATTAAAACTCTTTGGCTTAAAGTGAAATGAGCTTTGTGGATATATTACACACTTCAAGAAATGAATACCATTTTTAGTGAAAAATTTTGAAGAAACAAGAGATCCAACGGGAGTTTTATAGGACTCAAGCTATGAGGAAAGTAGAGCGGAATTAACATCTGCAGTTCATTAACAGTTGCCTCAGTCAAGAGGTTTTGCTTTTACAAGTACAGTTAAAGATGCCATTTCTTAGATGTTTACAGTATGTGGACTCTTCACAGGTGACTGCAATCTCTATAAAGGAAACCAACTGCATTTGTTATACAGCCAATGATGTTGTGTGATAAGACCTGACTTCAAATGTCAATGTTTTCTTTCAAAATGATCTTTCTTCCCAAAACATGTTAGAATGATTCCTTCATTTGACATGTTAATTATGCATTTTAAAGGAACTGTTCTATATTTAGAAAAACTACTGTAAATAGGCCTTATGCCACAAAGAACTAAGTTCTTGGACCATCACAGGAATTTGCCTTACGACTTTTTGGAATTCTTTGTAGAAAATCTTCTGGATCCTGTTCTTCTGGGCTCCCCGGTCACATCAAATGCAGAGACTAAACCAGTTTAAAAGGAGTTTGTGATGACTAACACTGCAGTAATTTTTGTTTTCAAGAGGTGAAAAACATGCTTTCCTGCAGCAAGCAGAGAAATCTTTCCCAGACTAGAATCTGCAAGCATATGGAGAAAGCAAGACTTTTTTTTTTTTTTTTTTAACTGAAAAAGCAAACTAAAACTAGCTTTTATGATACCAAGCAACCTTCCAAACACTAGCTTTTGCAGTATTGGTCCCAAGTCTGCAGAAAAGCTGACTCAGCGCTGTTGCTGCCACTATGTGCTTTTGCAAGGTGGCGCAGAGACCTCCTGCAGCAGCCGATAAGATACAGACAGACAGGCAAAGGGCAAGACACGCAAGCTGGAACACTGTTTCTCTGTATTGGGAATAACTTCCAAGGTCTGGGTAGTGGGGGCTGACAACATGGTGGGACCCCTGTTGACCAAGGAATGACCTACTATGTGCCATGCTGGAGGGAGCATGCCGTAGGATTAACAGCAAGGCCAGGGATAATACCAAGATTCCATCAGTATGGTAAATCTTGGGGAAAAATGCCTGGAAAGAATGGGAATTCTGCATGCCCCTATCACAGATGCTGGGACTCATGGAACAGATGCTGCTCCTGAACGGAAAAAAGAGAGGGCATGCCCAAGTCGAACAGAAGGCCCTTCAGAGATGCAGCATTGCCAGCTGAGGAGTTGTGAGCACAGGGCAGAGTCGGAGCTCAGTTCAACCACTGCCTTCTCCTGCCCCAGCCTCCAGACCGCATACTGTTCTGACAATCCATCTGAATTCACTTCACTGGGGGGGGACCTGCTGCTGGCCTGGCAGCAGGTGCAGATAACCAAATTTATTGGGTTGTCTGGGTAAGGTGGCCAGGCACCACCTGGTCTCATCTACACCGTGCTCTAATGGATACTGGTGCTCAATGCACCTTATTGCCCTGGCGTAGCAGAGAAGACTGAGTAGTTATTCACAGAGTCAGTGGGGAAGACACGTGCCTGCCTCTAGTGGAAGGGAGCCTCAGTTTGATTAGACAAGATTGGCAGCCCCTACCTGTTGCTTCCACCCTGTCATGGTTTAACCCCAGCCAGCAACTAAGAACCACGCAGCTGCTTGCTCACTCCCCCCCAACCAGTGGGATGGGGGAGAGAATCGAAAAAAAAGTAAAACTCATGGGTTGAGAGGCCCCTGCCCTCCTTGGGCTCGACTTTCTTGACCACTGTAGATGGACAGATGAGACAGGAAGGCATTGGGCTTTTGGTACAGGAGGGAACCAGCTACAGGACTCTTACTGACCCCAGCAACGTTGCATGCACTCAGATAGACTCAGCTGTTCTTCCCTTAGCAACGCAAATAATTTGCTGAAAGACATATTGAACTGATTAAGGGGCTGCTGCTGAGATTTAAAAAGTAATTAGTAACTGATTCCCTGGAAAAACAAGGGGAGGGGTGCTCTCAAACACATTTACCTTACAACAGTCCTGTTCAGCCTGTCCAGAAGCATACTGGAGAATGGCAGTTAACAACAGACGTCAGAGCTTTGAATGACTTAACTGCTGCATTAGTAGCGGTAGCTCCAGGCGTGCTGTAGCTCTTGCATGAGCAAGAAGCCAAAAAATATACCTGGTATGTTACAACTGATGTTGCAAACGCTTTCTTTTCAATCCCTCTGGCTGAAGAGGCAAGGCTCCAATTGCTTTCACCTGGAATAGTGTGCAATACGTCTGGAACCAGCTGTTCCAAGGGGTGGAAACACAGCCCTACCATCTGCCATGGCATCATCCACAAAACTTTAAAGCAACATATCTCTAGATAATTTTTCCACTGCATTGATGATGTATTGATTAGAGAAAAAACTCTTGAAGCAGTACTAAGTAATGGGCAACAGGTAATCTTTATCTTTCCCAACTTGAACTGCTTAGTCCGTGGCCAGCAAATCAACAATATGAGGAAGACTGAACTCCTCTGGCTATAAAATGCCCCAGCATATGATGAGTTATATGCTGAAAATAACCAGTGGAGTTTGTTTGCTGACGGATCCTGTAAAATCACAGCAGGAAAAGGGACTCCAAGCAGCTTGGAGCCCCTCCACAGGGGATGCTGCCATGTGCAAAGGGACAAGAGGCTGTCATCTGTGTGCAGAAGTAATGGCCTTCGGAGTTGCCTTGCAACATGCTCAGGAGCATCAGTGGCCCTGAGTATACATATACAGACTCCTGAGTGATCACTAATGTCGTGCAGAAATGGCTCAAAGATCGGAATCATGATAACCAGCAGCAGTGAGGAAAACCACTTTCAGCAGCAGCAGAAGGGAAAGTAATACAACAGCTACTTGGAGAAACGTCTACTTGAACACACGGTGTTAATGCACATATCTGAAATTCAAAGGCAATTCGAGAAACATAATAACCAGGCTGACCAGTTAGCTCAACTTGCCAGCATAGATTTACGGTGTGAGCACAAAGGAAGGCTACTTTTAGCCAGGTAGGTACACGAAACTGCTGCTCAGGTACCGGGGCAGAGAACACAGCTTAGATTTGTCCCGGGAAGCCGTAGTGCAAGCAACTAGGTAGTGTGAGATCTGTGGAGTAATACGACACACTTGGGAAGTATGAACGATGAACCAGTACATGCGATGGGAGAAAGGGAAGTTTGAAGAAGCCTGGCAACTAGATCACCCCCTTCTCTTCAGCAACACCAGCAGGTGTCATGTCCTCACAGTGGCAAAGCTAGAAATGGGTTGCTAGAAGCTTTTCTACTTGGAAAGAAAATGTAGGCAGCACCCTAGATGGAACAAACAAACATATTTGTTGGCATGATGGAATGCAGCCTTGTCTAGACTCAGATAGCAGTAGTCATTTCAAAACCACAGCTGTCCAAGAATGAGGGGAAGACTGTGGAGCAGAGGGGGTGTATCATATTCCCTCTAATCCCCAGGCATCTGGAAAGGTAGAACGGTACAATGGCTTACTTGAAACCGCACTCCAGGAAAAGGGAATCTCAACTCTATGAAGCTGGGGGGGGCTAGTTAACATAAAAGTAGGAACCCATCATAACAGCCCTGCAGAAAACCATTTACCCCATGTTCAGCTGGGTGACAAAGTACCAGCCAGCCCTGAGGACACCAGAATTGAGACAGAAGTTAGTATTTATCCTCCTGCAGCAATTGAAATCCCTAAGGAAGCAGTCTTTATCACTTAAGGACCAGGAATAACCTACGAGGTGGCCTTTGGAAAAGTGATAATGAAATTAAATACGTGCTGTTACGTATGATAAATAATCTTATTTTACTTCATAAACTATGCTGTGTGTTTTGGAGACACAAGACGTATGTCTTTGCAGACTAGATGCATGTCCAAACAGTTCCTAGGTACACATTGCTCAAGAATGTATGGGAGCATGAACTGGGCAGGGTTTCAGCAGTAGAGGGCTGCAGGGTGCCCTGTCTGGGAAGAGGCCATAAACTGTTCCGTGCCGCTTACAGTCGTGTCACGTTGGCGTTGACACCGATGGTGTGCACCAAACCTTCAACTGGTCGGAGGAGCGCAGAGCATTCCTGCTTGAACACACGTAAGAAAGAGCATCAGCCAGCAGGGACAGGAGACACGAGGAGATGGTCTGAGAGGCTTGCAGAAGCGACATGTGGCTGGAGATGTGCTCCAGGCAGGAGAGGTTCCACGCCAACGGCGTACGTCCCCGAGGGACTGCAGCTATCCACATCAGGGCAAGGACACCCCTGAGGGACTGCGGCTGCGGGCCACTCACATCAAGGCCACCCACACCAGAGCAGCAACAGCCCTGAGGGACCATAAGTGACCCTCGCCGGGGTAGAGACACCGAGACGCAAAGAGGAGCAGAGGGAAGTCAGCGGGAAGCAAGCAGGAGCCGCAGGAAGGAACCATTAGGCGAACGACCTTCCTGCTCTGCCCGTCGCCGCGCCGAAGGCGCAGGGCACGGGCTGAGCATAACGCGCAGCAAAAACCAAGGAAGCTGAGATGGGGTGGGTAGGGGTGTTTGGCTTAAGCTGGAAGTAGGGAAGGGGGAGGACCTTAGGGGTTTGATTGATCGTTTTCTTTCTCCCAATTCCCAAATCCGTGATTAGAAGTTTGTGTTAACTGACAGTAAGCTAATTTAAGTACAAGTTCCCCAAGTTGAGACTGTTTTGCTCCTAACATTCTCTCAAAACACTTCTACTAGACTCAAAAGATTATATTCCCCTGCCAGAGCATGGAAAAGCAGTTTGGCTAAAAGCAGTTTGGCTTGCCCCTGGCAGATGATCTTAACTGATGAAGATTACTATTATTACTGCATTTCACTAACACAGCTGTCACCTGATGAAATACAAGTTGATTGCAGTGAGAGATTCAAGACAGCAAGAGTTAAAGCAGAGTCCTTTCTTAAGCACAGGCAACCCCATCACATGCACCAGAGCAACATCAGGAAAATATTGAAATTGGTCTTGGCTGGACAGCAGTAGTCTTAGTCACACTTAACTCTTGCCAAGTTAAATCACTGTAACTATGGAAAGCTTAAGGATTGTTGCAGTGATGTCATTTTGGTGTAGCAGCGCAGTGGCCATTTTATATAAATAACAACATATAAAAAACCCCTCTCAGCAATTTCAAATTAGAGGAAATAGAAAGATGGAGAAACATGTGCTGCCCTTTTCACGTTCATGCTGCCATGTATGCACACTAGCACTGCTACTAATATTGTTCAACTGAAAAGAAAGTTGTGTGGTTGGGGTTTTTTGGTTTTTGGTTTTTTGTTTTTTTTTTTTAAATCAGATTTAAAAGGCAAACAACTCCAGAGCCCACAAAGCAGAGTTCAGTCTCCAGGAGTCCCTGTGCTACATCCCTGCCCCAGCTGAAAGTGCCATCTACTAGACTACAGACAGGCTCATTTCACCATCTTTCATCCAGCTAGTCATTTTTCTCAACGCTGACTTGCCTCAACAAGAAGTCAGGGGCACAAGTGTTTCCTTCCCTTTGCTCATAGCCCTGTAATTACAGCGGTCTTACGAAGAAGGGTTCTCCACCTGTAATTCACCTTAGGCTACTGATCTTAGAACATAGATACCTTAGATTCCAGTGTATTTTGCTCACCTCCCGGTGTTCACTACAACTGTTTCTTGTGGCAACTGCGTTTCAATCAACAAGCTCTACCCAATTCTTGCAAGGATACTTAAAGCATATATTCCTGAGCCCAAACTCGAGATCCTCAGTAAGCAGACAGCTTTTTATGCCATGATCTTTCTACAGTAGATAAGGGAGACTTTTGAGCCTTGTGTCTGCATGCAGCAGTTTTCTGCCGCTCATCGTGTATGGGGTTTTTTGATTAATTCTCCTTCTGCTGTGCTCTTCATATGAATTGTACAGATCTCCTGTCTAATACTTTTTGTTGTTGTATTTTGAAAACCAGATGCCTAAAATGAGACACTGGGCTAACCTGGTGGTTTTGCCGATGTAAGATGGCTGAGCCGGTCTCGCACCTCACAGCCAGCCGGAGCAGGAAGCCTCCTGCCCTCTCGTCCCCTGCCCCTGCCTCATTTCCACTCTCCGATGCTCGGCCCTGCCACTCCCTTGTGCTGGCTCCGACACCCATCAAACACGCTGCAGAGCAAACTCAATGCACCAGATTAGTCATTTGCTGATTTATCAAGCTGAATCATCTCATACAGGCCCCCATGGGCACCGGACCAAACACAGGAGGAGAGAAATGGAGAGATCCTGCTCCTCAGCAGGCACAAGCTGTCAGACTGCCTATAGAAACTGATGATATAAAAACTCACGTTTGACCTTCCTCTGGATCCAGCCCCAATGATATCTAAACTCCAGCTTTGTCTGACTTGCAGAGCTCATACCTGGCAAATGAGACAACACCTGAATACCAGTTGTGAGGTTAAAACTGCAAGCTCTTTTCCTAAGAAAACTCGAATAATAAAGTTCACCCTTGCTTAATAAGACATTCAAATCCTCATGGTACGGTGAATGTTGTTTTTAAAACTAACAACTTTCACGTGCCTAAAATGGATGATCCCGTAAGAAGTCCTCCATCCTGAGGCACAGACTTGTCTGCTTGAATCACGAAAGCAAGCAGTGGCAGTGAAACCAGTCACCTCCAAACCATCACACAACAGCTGAACTGCTTATAAGGCAAGATCCTTAACTTTCTATAGCAGTTCTACAAATTCAGACTACAGACAGCCTACCAACAGTGAAATTAAGATTTTCAGAAGTATGCAATTCAGGTTTTGCCTTTATTTTAATTTAAGATTGCATCACCACAAATCTGAAATTCCCCTGAAGGGCCCCACCCTCCCCAAGCTGACATTCTCAACAGCTCTTGAATTCTTACGCATTTTGTTTAAGCAAAAAGTGTCCAAACTAATTATAACCTATCTACTTGGTTCATATTATTGGCATTAACCAGTACCCAGATAAATGAACCAGCTTTTTAAAAGCAATCTGTTAAAAACGTAGCATAATTTTCCTCAGAATTCCAAACAAAACCAGGGAAGGCAGTTTTTGTGCACCTTCTCTCTGGTGGAGCAGAAACCAGACAGACTCTCTTCACCTCCAAACTTCTTGGCAGAAAGTTTAGAAAGACTACTTTTGAGTGACTCCAAATACCTCCACATCTTAAAAGCATCACACCAAAGATCCTGCTGTCCACGACCATGAGGACTGCTTGCAGAGGTAGAGGAGTAAGTTTTCCACGTAAGTAGGAAGACGATATCTAAATGTTAGCAGCCTGAATCATCTGTCAATTTTAAAGGTGGCTACTGCAAAATTGTACTATTTTTCCAAGAGCTCAGCTTTGCTAACCTAGCAGTTAAGATCACAATAAGGCCACAGCAGAAGAACTGAATTCAAGCAGGCTTGATGCCAAAGTGCTTATCTGGCACCCTGCACGCAGTATCTACCTACAGCTTGCAGTCAAAGCTAGGAACAGGTATTTTTCCTTCTCTCTTCAGTGAAGAGATATGTAAGTTTTGAAGTGTTCCTTTTACAAAGCACCTGAAAGAAAATACCTAAGCGTAGCACCGAGTAGGCTTATCAACATAGTAAAAAACCAAAAAAGTTTCTTAGAAATAAGTCATATAAATGGGAAATGACAGTTTGCACTGCATATTCTAGTTTAGGAGTCTTCCTCCCCAAAAAAACCTTGGTATTGGGAACTTTGCTACTTTTCTCCCTTGCTCAAACTGTTTCCTTATACTAAATACCAACGTGCTATTAGGTACACACCGTTTCCATCAGGGTTCAAGAAAATCTTCCCCGACGCACACTGAAGCCGTGAGAAGCCTCTCAGAAAATACACTGGTGTGTTTTACCCTGCAGTTTTGCCATAGTGATTTTTTTTTTATAAAGGCTGCTGTGTGACGGCAGACTTTCTCGTGCGTAACTACCCGATGCCCTGGAATCGCCGTAACTCCGCTTTCTTTCCTAAAATGGAAGCCGAGCTCTAGCAGAGCTCCCCGCCGCCCCGAAACGCCCGTCCCAGCCTCCTTCAAGGACCCCCCTGCACCCAAGGGCCCTACTGGGACGGGTACCACGAATTCACCGAAAAGACTGAAAACAAGACAGCGTTTCCAGTGCGGGAGGCGGGCAGAAAGCTCAGGAATACTTTTCCCGTTAGTTAAAAGGCAAAAAAAAAAAACCCCACCCAACCCAAAAAGGGCTGGAGGGAGAGCGCGCCGTTGCCCTGGCCCGGACCGATACGGGCAGCCGGCACCGGGGACCCGCCCGGCTCCCTCACGGCCCCCGCTCGTCCCCGGGGCCGCTCGGCCGAACCCCCCGCCCCGCCGCGGGGACGGCGGGCAGGGGAGCCGTCCCTCCCCGAGCCCCGCGGGGCAGCGGGCGTCCGCGGCAGGACCGCTCCCCGCCCCTCCTCACCTCTGGCGGGGACCAGCACGGCGAGGAGCACCGCCGCGACAAGGAGCCTCCACCGCCGCATGGCTGCTCGCCCCACACACACGCCGCCCGCTCCCTGACAGCCGCTGCCGCCGCCCGCCGCGGCTGCTCCCGCCGGCCCGCAGGGCAGCACCGCGCCGCGCCGCCCCCCGGGGCTGGGTGCGCTGCCCGGAACACGCCCCGGCCGGGCGCCGTCCCTCCGCCGCGGGGGGAGAAGGAGGGCGAGGGCGGCCCGGCCCGGCCCGCCGGGGCTGCGCCTGGCGGGGCGGAGCCGCCGCCGCCGCCGCCTGCTCCGCCGCGGCCGGTAGGGCCAGCGGCCGGCCTGGCGACGTGGAGGGGCGCGGCGGCCGCCCGGCTGAGGGGAGCGGGCCCTTCCCCGGGCTGGCGGCGGCCCCGCGGCTCTCCTCAGGGCGCGGCGGTTGGGCGGGCGCTGCTCCCGGGGGGGCGGGCGTTGTCTGCCATTGCCGCGCCGCGTCCCCGGGGAGGGCCGAGCCCCTGTTCCCCGTTTCCCCGGCGGGCTGAGGCCGGCAGCCGGGTTTCCCGTGTGGGCCGGGCCGGGGCCCCGGCGGGCTGGAGAAGGAGCGGGGCTTCGGGGCGTGCGGCTTGGAGCGGCTCAGCCCTGACCGCTGCCGTGCAGCCTGCCTGCGGACAGAGGGAGGCACCGGCGCGGGGAGCCCCGAAAGGAGGCCGCGTTTTCCGGACGGAATTCGCTCCAGGGCTTAAACACTGGCCGCAGGTTTTAACAGCAGAGGCGCATGCTCTTGCACCGCTGCCGGCGCTTCGCCCAGGCACTCGCTTTTCCCGCTTTTCCTCAGGAAAAGTTACCCGACGCTAAACGCGCCAGGACACCTAGTAATCTTGGCCTGTAACAAGCTTGCTGTTTCACTGGTTGGACAGAAAATCGGTGAAGTAGCTTTGAGTTTTGTATTGGCGGGCGATGCCACCCTGGGCCTGCAGCTGACGGTGCAAATGTAAACCCGTGTGCAGTACAGCACTGAGTTTTCTAAACCGATTTTGCTGGTGCGGGAAGGTGAATGTCAAAGATCCTGTTTTCGTGTAAGTCCTTTTGTAACGGCCGTTTCGTGTCCTGTATTGGACACGTTCGGCTGAGGGCCAGCCGGTCCCCCGGGTGCTGTTGTAGCAGCCTGAGGCGGGTCGGGGTGGGAACCGTGTCGATGCAGTTGTGCTCAGCTCTGCTCAGGGGCATGTATGACGAAAACGCCTCTCCCAAATCCTGGTTTTCCGCTTGCCAAGTATGCGCTGATTATTGACAGGATAATAAGTAGTTCAGTGACGCACAGTATGCAACTTAGAAGATAACTGGTGGTGTGCAGCTGACTTGAATTCACTGGTCACAGGCCTATTCCTTCCTCCGAGAGGTCTATGCCTCTTCTCTAGCATTTGTAGGACCTTGCCAGCTGGAAGAGTGGAAAGTCACAAGAGTGAATCACTGTCACCAATTCATAAATTGATGGCAATATTTTTTCCTCTTTGATGGTGCCTCCGTCAAGTAACTTTTAGATTTAACCTGAGGCAATAAAGAGTTTAACTGTAGTAATAAGTTAAAAACACACTTAAAATTATGCTGTGTTTTAAATTAAGGATAAGATTTTCCATTGAAGTACCTGAGTGTTGCAGGAGTAGTACTGGAGTCAACATTACATTGTTGTCAGAAGCTTCCTTTTTTCTGGACTCCAAGCCTACCTGGTAAGATTGAATATATGCACATGCATTGTGTAATCCAGCAGTAGGATCTAGTCATTAATGCTATGTGCACATACACAGGAAATTATTAATGTTGCTCAAAGGATGTCCTTTAACAGAGTGTTTGTTTATAGCTGTTGTTAAGCATCATCTAAGAAGTTGCTGTCTTGACAAAAAGAACGAGAATCAGTACTGTGCACTTCTCTATTTAATCACATCGCACCAAACCACTTTTTTTTTTTTTTCAGGATTGCAGAACTAACAGAGAAAGCCTAGGTATCTCACTGGAATTACCACGTCAGATCAGGTCCCTGTAGCTTCCTGTTTCCAGAATTAGTCTTTGTCAAAGTTACTGTCTTCAGATGAGGTAAAAGCAGCCTCCTGTTAGAACAGATGTGAGATAACTGCGCTTTGCACTAGAGCTAGTGGTTTCCACTTGGTTCGATCCTGAGGCAGGGGTAATGTTTGCTGGCACTAGCGACTTTATGGCTACTAAATTTTCCAGGTTTATGAATATCGGGGGGGGGGGGGGGGGGGGGGTTCAATCTTACTGATCTTTTGATCTGGAGATTTCACTGACATCTTGTGAAAATGAGTTTCATTGTTTGTAGTTACGAGCTCTTCTGTGTGTTGAATTTTGATTAGAAAAAAACCTGGGCTTTGTCATTTCACATGTAAAGCCAACTCATCTGTAAAAATAAAAAATAATTTAGTACTAGGGCTGGTTATCTGATTGTGTGAGTAATATGCATAATCTGAGACCCACTTCTTCCAATAGCACCTATCTTTGGCCCACTCAACCTGCAATGGTTGCCCTTGCAGGTCTTTTACTCTGTCTGTGTCCTGCTCATAGCCTCTACCAGGAAGCCTTTGCAAACAGCTCGGGCATTTGCCTGATCTGAAGATGCCTTGAAAGGAGAGAAGGTTACCTTAAGATTTATTTCTAAAGAACAGGATCTTTAAAAGACATGCACAGTCTTTGGTTTGGCTCGAAGAAAAATACAACTTACGCAGCAGCACAAGGAAAGCTGGAACTTGAAAACCCAGATGAAACTGCTCAAACTTGAACAAACTCAGTGATATCAGCAGCTAAAGACCTGTCTTTGTAGCTTTCTGTGAGCTATGAAGATAAATGCTCCTTCCCAGTTTCCTCCAATTCCTCTTCTGAAGTGAGATCCTTGTAGCTCTTTTCCTGCCTCAGCATAACTTTTTGACCCTTTTACCTATGAGCTCTCAACCTTGCCAGAAACAGCATAGCTCTCCAGATGTTCAAAGAAGCAAAGGAAAGACAAATTGATTTTTATTTGCTAAAAGCAAAGTCTTCATGGAGCAGTTAAAACCTTACTGCTCTGTCCCCCGAGGACACCTTTTGGAAGGAGAGGGCCACAGCCACTGCCAAGGGATGGTGAAGCAGATGGGCAAAGACAGCTCTAGGGAGAAACAGAAAGGAGGTGGGCAGTATTGAAAAAGGTAAAAAGCTATTCTTTGATGCACAGGAGCGTTCGGTTACTGTTACAAAGTCGGTACAAGTACGAAAACAACTCTGGAAATGACATTGCCTTTTTTGCTTTTACTAGTCACCAGAATTTGGCAACAGTCTGCGATGACTCTTTTTATTTCAGGTACAATGTTTCTGACACCAAGAACATTCATATGTAAGGAGTATATTTGGGTGTGTTGATGTTGTGGTTGTGGCCTCATCTAGCAGCATTCTTTGGATTTGTCTTTATTTTTAAATAAAAGTCAAACACGTGAAACCTTATTTCCTCCCAATGTTTTTATACTTGAGCTGTGAGAAGGAGAAGAGGCTAGTTCCACCAGCAAAGTTTCCTGTAAATAATGTTTTAGCAGCAAATTGAAGTTTTAGGGCCACAAACAAACTGATATGGTATAGTCAGTCAATACAATCGTGAAATTTTTTTAAAAGGATGAAATATAAAGCATGCATTACAAACATAAACCCCATTTGATCTTTGGTTAAAGATTATAAAAACTGCATCAGGTTTGTTTGGTTTTTGGTGTGTTTTTTTTTTTAAAGAAGCAGCAGTATTATTTCCAGTTCTAAGGGTATATTCAGAATAAGCCAGAGTCCAAAGAGGCTCCAGAATCTGCTGTCTAACCTCTGCTGGCTCCCCTGCTGTGTGCTATTTTCTGATGCCCTCTGCTTTGCAGGACAGAAGAGACATTAAGACACCACAGCCTAAGGGTTTCTTCCTAAGGAAACAAATTAAATTCCTCTACAACCAGCCCGTTCAAGATAATTTCAGAAAGGAGTTTCTGCGGGAGATGCGTAGATCCTGAACAACGTCTGCAAAGGCCAACCACCTGGTCTTAGTCACCCTCAGCCTTTCCTGCAGTAAATACCCTTTCTCAGTTGGTACTGCTTCTTCCCTGCCAGTAGCTGCAATATTGCAGTATGCCTACATGACTTAAAGCGCCAGCTTGTATAGTAAGGTACCAAGGCCTACGGCAGCTGAGAGCCCATCTCCTTTAAAGCTCATTCCATTTCTACTAGTGTAGATATTTCTCCTACTATAACTATCAGCTGGGTATTGTTTCCTTTTCAGATTCCCTTCACATAGCTTTATACTTTGTTGTTTTTTACCTTCTGGTAACATCTGTACATACTTTGACTATACTTCTTGTAGACTATCCAAAGACCTTTCTATGTCCAAAGTCTATTACAGTTTTTCATAACAGTTTATAAAGAGAAATATGACTTTATAGATAATTTTTCTGCATACTAATCTACATTTGAAGAGACATTACGCGAAAAGTTGTTTAAAAAGTAGCTGTATATTATATGACATGGATGCACTCCAAGTTTAGTTCCATAATAGAACGTGCAGCTTACTGACTAATGGAATAACTTATCTCTCTTATAAGAATATTTTTTTTAGCATTATTGTATTTTATCAGAAACAGAGGGATATTTTATTTCCTGCATAACCCCTTTCAAGCAAATACAGCCTGCAGCAACAACCCTTAACATGTTCTTCCTCGGTTATATGGAGGCTCAGCTATGCTTTTATGCATACATCAGTAGAATACAGGAAGGCTGTCAACCAGATTTGTGGTAGTGATACACAGGCTATTTGAGTGTTAATTTTAATATCTATAAATGTAGATACTCACTGCTAATTATTTTCTGAGTATCTTTTCTTAACCAATACATAGATCTTGAGAAACTAACTTTCCTACAGTTTTCTGAGCAACCTCTTCTTTACTATTTTTCTCCCTTTCTCATAGGAGTTTTCTTATTTAACACATGCAACTGCAACCCTTTTCCCTTAAAGCCAAATTTGTTTTCTTCTGGAATAACTCACACCAGTAGAATTCGAACAAGTAGCCTTTTATTAGAATCAGGTGTTACATAGCTAGCTGCCCATCATCTAGGGTATTGAATTACTTATACATAAGCAGTGGTTTTCTTAGGATGTTTTAATTGTTCCTCTGAAAGATCTAGTGATGTCAGAGTAAGCAGGATATTAAGAGGTCTTCTTTGTTAGAATTAATTCTGTGGTATTTTTAGGCTAAGCATACCAAAAGTGTTTTTTTAAAATTATTATTTTGTATTTTTATGGGTTCCTCTTCTGTTGGAACAGATTTTTGTTACAGTTACTGCAGTGTGTTAACATTTCTATTATTTATTATTAATTATTTATATTCACCTTCTTCAATTAAAGATTTATTTTCTTTAATTCTTGATTCAGTAGACTATAGTATCTTCACTGAATTCTAGTAAGTTGAGTTTTTTGCTGCCTAGAGAGTCGTTTATAACAGTTTGTCTTCATAATAGTATGGGCTAGAAATGTCTAGTCTACTGTAAATGCTGAAAGCAGTCTGGTTGTAGCAGTATCGGTATAGACCTCTACATAGGCTTATCAATTACAGTGAAAAGCTTTTTTTAAAGATAAAGCCTTGTAAGGTATTCTATGGCATAGATGTATCCAATGAAAATAAAGTAGGTCGTCTGCTGATAGGAGCTCTTGATTCCTCTAGTAATATTTCAATTTTATACTAACTGTATAAATCTGTCTTTATAATTTAACTGCTGAAATTCAGGTTTCATGGTTCACTACATATCTTTTGAAACCTGTTTCTCCCATATCTGCATTTCACCATGAAACTTGGTTTTGAATATTTTAAGTCACTTCTATTTTAATGTAAATATTTGACTTACTGGAAAGAAAACCCGGAATACCTTTCCTTTCTTTCTGGCAAAGTGACATTTTCAGTAATGAAATGTTTGTTCCTTTTGAAAAACCTGTGATGTCCTTTTTTTTTTTTTGCTTTTTTCTTCTAAGAACAAAATAATTCAATTTTAAGATGATAACTTAGTGCTGGTTTTATATGTTCTTTTCCCTGATGTTAAATTCTGTTTGTCTCTGCTCTTCAGAGAGGAAGGAAGGAGAAAACTGACTGAAGCGGTTCTTAAACAGGTAAGTGCCACATTCAGTTTATACTGTTTGATTGAGCTGCATCCTTCTGAGTCTAAATGAATGCGATTTTGGCACTCCTGACATGTATTAGAGGTGGTTTACTCTATAAAACATGAACATGTGAGTATCTGTTTAGTTGTTCAGGTACTGTTGCCATTTGCCATATTATCTGAACGTATCCTACTTAATACTTTTGTTGTTTGTATTTTCTCCTCGAAGGAAAAATAGCTTACTTTCATAAACTGTTATATTCACAAGGAGTAAACCAAAGTTGGAATGCCTTCATTTTCAGCCACAGCGTGATGTTTGTGGTACTCCCAGAACTGACATTGTCTAGACAGTAAAAAAAGGCATAAGGTTTCCATGTTCTTGAAAGACTTCCTTTCAAGCTCAAGTCTGCATGTCTCATTGTTTCAGAATCAAGTTTCCCAAAGACATCCTTCCTGTAAAAACGGGGGGAGCAGTCATACCTGTCACTGCATGTGCTCCCCTTCCTTTCCTTGCCTCGGGAACGCAGCCCCGGGTAACTAGGGCTTGCTAGGGCTTGCTTTCCTGCATGCCCTCTGATCCCTTCTGCTGAAGCCTCCTGCAGTGTGGGTCACAAGGCCACCTGCACCAGAGATGTGAGTTGGACCAGTTGCCTTGAGGGGCAGTTAGTTTGACACCAAACTGCATGAACTTTAAGATGACCAAGATTTAGGAATTTCAGTGGTTATCCAATGAGATAACCCCAGGTTATGTGCTGTGCTGAGGGCTCAGGTTAGAAACAACTGATTTAGAGCAGGGAAGAAAGCTAAGGTTTAATGAGAGCTAATTATTATTCCATGGTTTGTTGTCTTCTATGCTTCCATCTCTGTTACGTAGCACAGGTTAAGTGACTGCTCAGTTTCATAAACACGGTGAGGGTGTAGCTGCATTCTTGAAAGAGGCCAGCAGATCTGACAAACATGGGAAGAATTTAGCAGCCATTTGTGAGGGCATTTTGTTCATAATGATTTTTGTGTATGCACGCTAGATGCATCACATCAGGGAAGAATCTTCTGAGCTGCACTGATAAAACAAAAACATCTCTGTATGTCTCGCTTAGATCTCCGTGTAAGAGGCCTTCATTAAGATGCTGTGGCAAATGCTGTTGGCAACTTCAGCCGTCTACAGTCTAAGACAGGCATAAGCTATTTTAGTCGTGTGTTGCAGAATAAAAGAAGCAGCTGCTCTAGTGTGTTATGAAGTGTACTGTTGTTGCACTTGGCATTAAAGGGGTCCTACAGGAAAGATGGGGAGGGGCTCTTTATCAGGGAGTGTAGTGGTAGGATGAGGGGTACTCTAGTGGAACCTGGTCTAGTGGAAGGTGTCCCTGCCCATGGCAGGTGGTTGGAACTTGATGACCCTTAAGGTCCCTTCCAATCCAAACCATTCTGTGATTCTATGTTTCTATGATTAAAGCTTGTAAATTTACACTTCAGGCCCAGGTGTAGTTTGAAAGAGTGGACTCTGTCTTTGCATAGCCTGGCTATGGACTCAGTGACCCAAAGAAGCTCAAGTCACTAAGTCATGTGTGTGTATGGAAAGACGCTCAATTTGGTGCCTGTGCACCAGGACAGGTAGATACTGTCCGTTCTCAAAAAGACAGGCCTATATTAATGAATGCAAAATCACAGCAGCGGAAAACTTGCAATGCTTTAAATAGGGGAATACCCAGAATCAATCTCCTTTCATGTGCAGGAGAACTAAATGCATTGCTAGTCATGCATGGTCTTAGGAACAAACAAATCCAAATAGGCAAATGCCCCCCTAATAGGTGGGTGCTTAAAAAGGCGGGTAGGAAACCATTGTTCTTATTTCCCTTTGAAAACTTTAAAATTCTTCTTTGAAGAATCATTTCCAGCATTAGAGTGGATTTCCTGCTTTAGGATCTTTCTTGCCGTTTACCTTGTCGTCTGTTTAGGAGCAGATGAGAGTCTGTGTCTTTGTGCTCAATGCCAATTACCTAGCTCACGAGGCTCCCTCCTCAGCCCATAGAGCTTTTTTTGGATCATGACACAGGAATGCGTGGCTGTCCTCATGCGCTTTGTTGGTGAACAAAGCTGGTTTCCGAGTTTGGTTCCCAGAAGATGACTGTTAGTGTCCTTTCCCTTGCAGCTGTCTGTACAGCAGTGGCAGAGAGAAGGGTGTAATGGTGGCAAGCCTAGATATTTCTCTGGGTGGAAAAAAGCAAAAAGTTGAGGAGTTGCTGATATTGATGTTGTCGTCCAGCTGAGAAGAAACCAAAAGCAGTTTAAATTATTCCATGGTTCAATTTACAGTGAGTGATAATCTATTTCACAAGTTAATCAGTTGATTCATACTTGGACTTTCTGTTTTTGAAACTGGTGATTTAAAGTCAGTTGAAGGGCAGGAGTAACATTGTAGGGTTTTTTTCCATACTACAGAGGGAAATAGTTTTTCCTCCAATTCTCTGTTAATTATTTGCTTCCTTTCCGCTTCTGCCTTTCTGCCTTTGCAGAAAAAAGGCACGTGTAACAGAAGGGCACTTAGTAAGCCTAAATAATTCAAGTTCTCTTTTATTATTTCCTTAAAGGACATCTTATGAATAAAAATTTACTTATTTATATGTGACTTTGTTGCTGATGCTGGGATCTGGTGGGGGCAGATCTACACTGTAATTCTGAGGAAGAACATTCACAATATTACATTCTTCTAATTTTTTTTCTTATTATCTAAAGGAAAAAATAGAGAATTGCAGCTTATTAAAGTAAACTTATAATGTTCTTGATTGTCTAATTTTTTTACTGTATTGCAAAATAAAGAAAAAAAAAAGAAAAGTATAAAATGGAATATGTACGTGAAAGACAAACCACACAGCTGGAACACCCCTTTTTCCTGTCTGTGTAGTTTAGGAAAAGTCGTTAAGTCAAACAATACAGCATTTTCCATTTGAGCACATAAAATCTGAGTTCATAAAACAAGCTAGCATAACTTTACCTGCCTTGGGAACACTAGCTGTGAATAACTTCTCCATAGAATTTAAGAAATGTGGAAAGCAAGCGTCACTTCAGAAAAATAGCTCATGCATTTGTCATTCCCACATCCATTTTTCTGACTCATTTATACACTGCTTTTTTCCTAAGTGCCCAGAGAGCTATCAGAAAGCTTAAACAAATGACAGCAAATCCTCCTGCCTTTTTTTGGTGGGGGTGGAGTGGGGAATTGGAGTGAGGTCTCACTGGTCCTGATGGGGCCAGATTTTCACATATGGGGCTTGTTATTACCGGGTTCAAAATCTCAGAGCTATTACTGCTTGCCTTTCCTATCATTGCTTCACCTTCTTTTCCCCATATACTGTTCCATTTTGTTGCCTTGTCTCCTTCTTCTGTATCTGGGTAATTGGAAAAGTCATTTAAGCTTGCCCTTGCTGTCTGCTGAGAGCTCTAGACAGGAGCCAGGAAGGGAATTCACCATGGCCTTAGTTTCAAGCACCCCCAGCTACATCTAGTACTGTGGAGTCAGAGAGAAGAGCACGTTGAGGTAAGACTTGTGTGGAGACCATTTCCCAGACCCTTGTAGTGTAAAATCTGAAGCTTTATGCTTGCCAAGTTTTAAAGGAAGCTAGAACTACATAGTGATATCAGATGTAGAGGAGCTATCAAAAGCACAAATGTGTGTATTGATGACGTCTTGCATTGCTATTGACTATGCTGTATCTCATTTCTTGTGCAAAACTGGGCCAAATCCTGATGACGGTTTGTTATGCTTCAGTCTGCTCTGTGTTGAGTGTAGTGACAGGCTTCAGTATTTTAAAACCAGCTAAGAAAGTGGAACATGCCATGTTGATCATATCATAGCTCAGAAGAGAGTTAAGTTTATGGATCTGTCCAGGGCATTTCTACCATAATTATATATTTTACTATAGATGGTCCCCAGTTCTAGTTGACATCTGCTGATATATATGCCAGGGGGGATCTTTTTAAATGTACAAAATACTACAGAAATCTATAATTTCTTTCTTCCTGCTCATTAGTAAGAACAAACTTTGTGTACACTTATGTGCTTTGAGGGACAAACGTACATTTGCCACCGCAGTCCCCTGCCTCCAGCTGCATCCTGCTAGCATCGGTTCCTATAGGAGACTACCGTGTAATGGGACACTAGGGACAGCTGTGGCCTATGGTTTAGATGAACTTCAGCAGAAAAGTAGAGAAAGGTGCACTTAGCCTTTCTTTGTGAATATTCTGTGAGAGAGTGTGACTATGGGGAATGAGCTGTCCTTCTATAATTAAAGTAGCCAAGTCCTACAGAGTGCCACTGCCTTTATATTAGAGTACAGAATGCACAAAATTATTTTTGGTTTGTGTAATCGTTCAAAAGAGGACTTTCCACATTTTGAGCAACGATAGTGATTGTTTAGTGATGCAAACAGGGAGCTTAGTAGTTGAGATTTCTGTTTCTGTTCCTGGTTTGTAATCTTGAAAACATCAGACTCTCTTCCTCTCGTTTCTTTCCATAGCTCTACAAGTGACTGAAACCCTTGAAACTTTCAAAATTTAGCTCTCATTTTTTTAACAAGCTAAAATGTTGCAGGTGCAATCCTTGGACACAGCGAACGCAGATGCAGGGGATGACTTGACAGACCACAGGTGGCATAGAAGTAATTTCTGTCTTCCGGGATAAAGAACCAGGAAGGCTACGTTTCAGCCTTTGCAGCTGAAGTTAGCACAGCTGAAAAACTGATGAAAACTTTATTGCAACATGTTTGTAGAGGCTGTGCATGTAGCAGGAGCGTGCAGCACACTGAGCCTCAGCTGTGTTACATTCCAGTGCTGGGGGGATTCGGTGGCACAAAATTGACACCACCAGAAAAAACAGATGTTTAGACGTGTTGTTTCTCTGACATAGCAACAGCAACAACCCATTGATTTCCAGAGGTTTAACTTTGTACAAAAGAGACATCAAGTCTCCCCCACCCTCTACGAGCCACTCTCTACAGTAGCTTCCTAGCCCACTGTCTCTTCCTCTGCTGTGCTGCTGAAGACAGCACTGAGAAGAAACAGGTAGAAGAAACTCTTCCTTACTGTCTTAAGCACAGCTGAAAACGTTTTGAAACACCTTCTGATCCACAGTATTTTTCTCTGCTGCATTAACTCTACTCACCAGCCTTAGTGTTCACATCCTAAAGCTGGCTAATGAGAAGGAAAATTGAGTTTTGCTTATCTATTTGTCTTATGGTAATGAATTTTCTGCTTCAGGAGTAATGCTGGGCAGGAGAGGATGCATGAGGAGGGTGAAGCGCTGGACAAACATGCATCAGACCTGACAAGTTCTGTTCTGGCCCAGTGCTTTTGCAGTGAACTTTTTAAACTCTACACAATGGGATTTAAAGAAAACATCAGCTCAGCACACCAGTTCTACTGCTTTATTGTCCTCACTTGGCAATAGCTGAATGTCATGTTTGTGCTGTTCTTGCACATGCCTCTTCATCTTTATTTACAAATAATAACTTCTATAACTTAACTTTTTATGCAACTCTTGAAGATAGTCGCATGACTTGCAGCATTGGTTTAGAAAATTAATGGCATTGTAAACTTTTGCCTCTTCATTTAGCATATTCCTAGTCCCTGTGAGTTTCCAGTTATGTTTAATTACCAGTGTAATTCACAGTATACCATGAATTGTCTTCTCCACTGCTATCAGCATTTCTTCAGTGAGGCAGTGTATAATGATATAAAGAATTTTACAAGTATAAAAGGTGAAACTGATACACACAACTAATTTGATATATATATAAAGTCAGTTATTCAGCTAATACCACTTAAGACTAGAAGACTAAAAGTGTAAGGTTACATCCTTGTTCAAGTGTTCTAGTTTATCATATGGGAAGGTAAAAATCAACACTTGATCACTTGGTCAAATTCTCAGGCATCTGGCTTGCAGACCCTTGATTTACTCAGCAGCATTAATTTTGGGTGGAGCTATTTAAGAGCTCAGAAACATTCCTTAGTAGAGAATGGAAGAGTGGAAGAAAATCATTAACTATACATCCTCACAAGTATGTTCTTTCAGAAGCAGGACTTTTTTTTTCAAGGAGAGGCAGATGCATTTTTGTGTGGCTATGTGTGCATTACTGATTGTGTCTCCGAGTCTGTTTTCAAGGAAAAAAAAAAATCCTTTGTGTTGCCATCCTCATACACTATTGGGGAATGTCTCAGAAATGCCTGCTCTTGGGGGAGAAGTCAAGAGGAGTAGCAGTGAACTGAAATCTGATCCCCTCCAAACTGTGTAGGAGAGGTTGCCATTGCTTTTCCATAGAAAGGTAGTTTCTGCTAACAAAAACCCAGCATAACTTATTTCTCAACTGCAATCACTGTATTAGTGATCCAACAAGCAAACATTAGATGCTAGATTTAGTTACTTTCTTTGTTAAAATACAACTGTCTAGCCTGTGTGTTAAAAACCAAGCAACTGAAGGCCTGCTCAGTTATTTCCAATTCTTTGCAGACTGAGAAAAGAGGAACAGGATCTGCAGCGGGCACAGTACGTGAGCAATAGGATCTCCAGTAAGCTGTAACCTAGACTGTCTATAGAGACTACCCAAGCACAGCTCTGTAGTTGACGTTAAGGGATTTCCTGCTTGGGATTTTCAGCTGATATCAGCTGTAGCAACATGTGGTAAAGGAAAACACAGTCTCTTGGGTAGGGCACATGCACTGTGCCGGAGAGAACTTACACACGAGTTGAAACTTTATACAAAGCACATTCTCCACCCCCAGATAAAGGAAACCGTCAGCGAAGTGCACAGAACAAAGATGCCTATGACTCATGAAACAGATTAATGGGGTTTTACTAGCATGCCTAGTTTGAGTTGAGTATAAAGGATAAAAGATGCCTTAGACCATCCCTGGTGAATTAAGCAAATGCTGGATTCAGCTGTGGTTATGCTTGCTGTTCATATTTGGAAGCTGATTTCTGTTGGAATTTATCATATCTGTTGTTTTTCTTCATAAAATCTTTTTCAGTGTAGCCAGTAACTGTGGGCCAAAAAGAAGGCATGCACACATACAAAAGCCGTGGGTTGTATTTTAATAGGGATCCCTACTGCTTATCATTGCTGGTTTATGTAATTGCCTGGAAAAGGTCAGCATAGTTTGTGCTGCAACCAACTGAAGCTGAAAATTTTGATTTTTTTTTTTGCACTGGACTTGTAATCTTTTGACTAAATGCAGTACGAAAAAGAAATTGTAGAAAAAAATGAGGCAATTCCAGGCCATTGCACCTTTGTTCTTAAATTGTTGTGGATCTTACTAACAAAGCTAGTCCCAAATAACAGTTGGTTACAAAACGTTTGGTTTAAAGACAAAAAAAATGTTCAGATCTTTAGCTCTAAGGCCAGTCCCATAGTGCTTGGTTGGTTTGTTTCTGTATCTCTCTTATAAATTCTGTGCTAGAATATCTATAATTTTGATTTTGCTTTCTGTAGCACATATGCAAACAGTCATCTTCGGCGTGACTTTTTATGTTGATTATACTTCTCTAATTGTATAGGCTTAGCATAGAATTTAAAGTATTTGCTTTGCTTTTGACGTTGTACAGTTGTTCAAAGCAGCTGACTGGTTGCTTAAATACGTCTCAGAGGAGGATAGGGCTGAGGGAAGGTTGTTGCTGTTGGCTGTAAGTTGGCCTCTGCTGTCATGAGGGAGATCAGGAAAAAAATTCAACGCCAGCTCTTATTTGAATTAAAGGAAGGTTGGAAGAAGGCTCTGAAAGAGATTTGGGCATGGCACTTGGTCCTTGAGGGACTGGGGAAGGAAGCCAGCCCTTGTTTTGGATTGAGAAGGCATGCTGATAGTTCGCCTGCAAAACCAAGGCAAGCTTTTGTTTTGTTTAGAAATGGGGATCCAGAAGTGACCACTGGCAGTGGAGCTATGTTATGGAGCTACAATCTGAGGAAACTTAGAGCAATGGCAACAGGACTGAAACTGAAACCAGTCCAGAGAAGGCACTGGCAGAGGGGACCGCCCTTAAGGTTCTTCAGCACTTTTCTCCCTTACTGTTTAATATGTAATAGATGGAGTGCAAGGGCTTTTCTTCTAGTGTTCCTGGAAAAAGCAGTATTAATTTCTCAAGTTCAAATTACAAGACTACATCTCGTTAGTCTTGCTGTCTGTGTTTGGGAAAGCAGAGATACGCAGAGATTCTGCACGACAGAAACATAGCTGAATTGTTATGAAAATATATACTTCTTGATGAGCAATGGGAACAAATCCTTACATCCACTTTACTTGTGGAAGTTTCTTCTCAAGCAGATGAAAAGATTTCCATCAACAGTCTCCCAAGCTGTTTTTCCACCAGGGGAGCCTGGGAGTGATTCCCTCTCCTTGGCTTCAGATATACCACTTCATACCATTCCAGTATTAAGTCAGGTGAAGACCCACATACACATTTCTCCTGGAAAGTTAGGCATGGGAGATAGATGGTTGCAGGATTTTTCAGGAGGTCCCATAATCAGGGTGACTGGGAATCAAAACATGCTTTGGTCCTGCTGTGCAGTATGTTTGTCCTTTGAGGTAAATATAGTCACAGATGCCCAAATATTGAAGGCATGTGTGTATACTTTTTATGGAGTTATGCATGCATAACTCCTTTATGTAAGGAGTTCATCTACTCAAGTAAGGAGAAAGTAGTATGTAAGAGACTTGCTTTGTAATTGCAAAGGCAGCCATAAAGAGTGCCTTTTGACATACCTGATGTCACTTTCATAAAATACAGAATCACAGAAGGGTTTGGGTTGGAAGGGACCTTAAAGATCATCTAGTTCCAGCCTTCCTGCCATGGGCAGGGACCCCTTCCACTAGAACAGGTTGCTCAAAGCCCCATCCAGCCTGGCCTTGAACACTTCCAAGGATGTGGAGCATCCACAACCTCTCTGGGCAACCTGTTCCAGTGTCTCACCACCCTCACTGTAAAGAATTTCTTCCTAATATCTAATCTAAATCTACCCTTTTTCAGTTTAAAACCGTTACCCCTTGTCCTATCACTACACTCCCTGATAGAGTCCCTCCCCATCTTTCCTGCAGGCCCCCTTTAGGTACTGGAAGGCCACTATAAGGTCTCCCTGGAGCCTTCTTGTCTCCAGGCTGAACAACCCCAACTCTCTCAGCCTTTCTTCATAGGAGAGGTGTTCCAGCCCTCTGATCATCTTCATGGCCCTCCTCTGGACCCAGTTGAGCAGGTCCATATCTTTCTTGTGCTGAGGACTCCAGAGCTGAACGCAGTACTCCGGGTGGGATCTCATGAGAGCAGAGTAGTGGGGGAGAATCACTTCCCGCGACCTGCTGCCCACACTTCTTTCATGCAGCCCAGAATGCGATCGGCTTTCAAAGAAGCATGTGAATAGTGAGCTGTAACCAAAGCAAGAAATTTATTTCTGAAAGCAGTGATCTGTCAGTGAAGGGAGATGCATGCCTGATTTACTCATAGCAGCAGAAGCTGCAAGACAGCTGACCCATCAGAATTAAACTAGAAGTGAAGTGTTTGTTTCAGTAGGATCTATGTATTTGGGGTTTATTTTCTCTTTGTAGCCTTGTTTTGCCCCCAGCTGGATACAATTACTCATATTTGAATCGTGTTTCATAATGAGTATGGCTTCCTGGGAACAGAACACCTGTGTGTACATTAGTTTCAGTTAGAGAATAATGAGCCTATGAATAGGGCAGGCAATCGTACTTTCCCTTTACCTCCTCCGAGTTTTGTCTTACGATTATCAGGCATTTACATGTATGTGGCTACAGTGGTGCAAAGGCCACATAAAAGTCTGTAACACCACCTGCTGCACTTGTGAAGAGAGGTATATCCTTCAGCAGACAGGAGTGTTGTAGATAACACAGATTTGTAGAGATACTCAAACACCTGACAGAGGTGCTGCTTCTCCTACCAAAGCCAGAACATGCAGAAAAACACAGAAAGCTAAAAATTCAGCACTGGCAGGAGAGCACAGTCCAGAGTTTGTCCTAGCAGGAAACTTTCCTTGGGAAAGGGATAAAAAAAGAGGGCCCTTGACTGAGGGTGCAGTTATGGGAAGAAGATTGGCTCCTGCGGTCCTTCAGTGCCAGGCACAGTCATGCAGTGAAATGCAAAGGGGCCCTGCAGGGTAGGTAGCAAGTGCCATTGGTGATGTCTGTGTGTTGCCTCCTGAGCTTGTCTGCTTGTTCTGAGTCAGTTTGTGTCGTGTCCCAGCGGAAAAGCCAGAAGGAAATACAGGCACAGAATTTAATTCTCTGTGTATAAGGGAACAAGGCTGGACTCCGCATAAGAAATGGGGAGGATCTGAAATTAGTCATGACACAAAGTGGCTTTTGTGTGATATAACCAGCACATCTGTGATTGCTAAGACAGCACTTCAGCTGTCCTCCAACTGCCTGCTGGGGACCAAACACTGACTTTTGTCAAGGATCAAGTGCTAAATAAGAAAAATCAATGTGTCAGAAAAATTACCTTATGGAAGTGAGTGAGAATATGGCAAGATAAAACATCAGAAAAAGGAAGTCTTGTATAAGTCAAACTCGAAGTAATGCAAGGGTGTGAGTGGTGAGTGTTAGTCATCGGTATTTTCTGTTCTGCTACACGCCCTGGCAGATCATGGCTGCTTGCTTAGGCCAGACGCAGCTGTGTGGGGCAGGGTGCTGGGCAGCGCACAGCCCCCAGCTGCGTCTGTGGAGGGGTCTGAACTTCCTGGCCGAACAGAGATTGGACTTTCTTCCCTTCCTCCAGAGAGCTTCGCTCAGCAATAGAGCAGCTTTGGAGTACAAGTTCTCCCGACGGCGTGGAGGACCTCACTTCTCACAGGATTTCTGCGTGCTCTGGATTTTGTAGAAGACTTCAGAGCAAAACCTCAAAACCTCAGTCAAGAGTGAATACTCCCAGAGTCCTAGCTTGTACTGACTAAATGTCTGCTGAATGGCACAATGCCAAGCACTACAGTTTATATTATTACGCCTTGGAAGGAGATTTGCTTCTTTATGCAACTATGAGACTTTAATTTTTTATCAGTGAAGGTCTTTGAGAGACTTTTAACTAGCAGAAACCTGGAGTACTACACTGGTTGACTGGATTCTGACTTAGCAGCAGCGAGAACAGCTGCTAATCTTTTCCTGGGTTATGATTTATTTATTCATAGAGGCTAAAAAAGACCAGATAACTGGAATTCACGGACCATCTGTTTAAGACTGTACACTCAGCAAAGTCCAAATAAATAAGCCTAGGCTAGAAGGTCTTGCCAAGGCGAAGGTAGTCTTTCTTTCCCCGCTGCAGTATTTATGTATGGCAAAGCTCTAGCTTCTACAGCAGCTATGATTTGGAAAGCATCCTGACCATTTAAGTCCTTAGCTGTGCTGCAAGGTAGCCCCTCTCTGAGGAGTGCTGAAGACCAGCATAGCTGCAGTGCAGAGGCTTTCTATTTTTGTTCTTCCCAGACATCACCTAGATAACAAAATCAATTTATCACCACCTGAGAGCGTGAACAAATCACAGTTTTCTCCCCTTCCCCTTCCCCTTCCCCTCACGGATTTAGAAGAAAGTCACAAACATCTGTGTCCAGATATGGACTTGACACTGAAGGAAGGGGATCTGTTGCCCAATGGACTCTTGGTTGTATGATACAGCCTTTCTTCTCTCAAACTGGAGCTGAGCTAGTTTTGTGTTTCCGGGAGGAGCATGCAGCACACTGGGCAGAATACAAAAATGCTGCTCTTAGATAATAGGATATTAAGTAACAGCCTAGCTTCTTGGTAGCTTTAGCAAGCCAAAAACTTGGTGCTTGAGGCAGGATTAGGCAATAGCAGCCCATTTCCACTGCAGTGGAATTGGTCAGATCCTTTTTCAGTTCATGGAAAATCATAATATTTAAACCTTATTGCTGGGCCTCCAGCTTTTCCATGCATGCATAGCTTTCTGGTGGGTTGATATTGTTGAGGCTAGTGAAACACAGTACTAAAAATGTATTTTGAAGCTACAATGACAGACAAGTTTTTAGCAGATTTTCAGTACTAACAGCACTGACTCCAAGCTTTTCTAGTCCCCTCCTCAAGATAATGTTCTTAAAATGTGTTTCAAGGAAATGGATTCCTAAACATGGGTTTATGTAAATCTCTGTCTTTATCTGGTCCTAACCTATGAAATCCTGAAATATTTGTCTGTTACAATTGTACAAATCAGGCAAATCTAAATCAAGCATCCTGGGACCTGTTGCTTTTTTCACCTCATGTCAATGTAATATTACAGAAAAAGCTAAGAGAATAGTTACACCAAAGAAGTTAAAAAAGTTGTGCTGAATAAGGATGCCCATCTGTCTTTCGTTAGCGTGCTATGACTCACACAGATGTCTGGAGATCATCCCGTTTCCTTCCTGCCCTGAAAAAGAGGTTTTCACAATTAGAATGTAGCCACCTTGTTTTAGATTTAATTTTACTTTCTGTGCAGCCAATTCATTCTAGAGAACTGCGAGTTGGGAGGGAGGGTTGATCTGCTCGAGGGTAGGAAGGCTCTACAGAGGGATCTGGACAGGCTGGGTCGATGGGCCGAGGCCAACTGGATGAGGTTTATCAACTCTAAGTGCCACGTCCTGCACTTGCATCACAACAATGCTACAGGCTTGGGGAAGAGGGGCTGGAAAGCTGCCCGGCAGAGAAAGACCTGGGGGTGCTGGTCCACAGCGGCTGAATATGAGCCAGCAGTGTGCCCAGGTGGCCAAGAAGGCCAACGGCATCCTGGCCTTTATCAGAAATAGTGTGGCCAGCAGGAGCAGGGAGGTGATCGTCCCCCTGTACTGGGCACTGGTGAGGTGACACCTCGAGTCCTGTGTTCAGTTTGGGGCCCCTCACTGCAGGAAAGACATGGAGGGGCTGGAGCGTGTCCAGAGAAGGGCAACCGAGCTGGTGAGGGGCCTGGAGCACAAGTCTGATGAGGAGCGGCTGAGGGAGCTGGGGTGGTTTAGTCTGGAGAAAAGGAGGCTGAGGGGAGACCTTATCGCTCCCTACAACTGCCTGAAAGGGGGTTGCAGTGAGGTGGGTGCTGGTCTCTTCTGTCAGGTGTCTGGAGATAGGATGAGAGGAAATGGCCTCAAGTTGTGGCAAGGGAAGTTTAGGTTGGATATTAGGAAAAATTTCTTTACTGAGAGGGTTCTCACACATTGGAATAGGCTGCCCAGGGAAGTGGTTGAGTCACCATCCCTGGAGATATTTAAGACATGTAGATGGGGTGCTTAGGGACGTGGTTTAGTGGTGGACTTGGCAGTGCTAGGTTAACAGTTGGACTCGATGATCTTAAAGGTCTTTTCCAACATAAACAATTCTATGATTCTATGATTCTATGAAAATAGCATGGATGCCAGTTGCTAACTAGTTAAGGAAGAAAGCAGAGTAATAAGGTATACTTAAACAGTTCGGGTAGCTTTTCAGATAAAGACAACTGCTAGTGAAAATGCTGAAAGATGCTGACATGTGGTCTCAGGTTGTGACCTTTCCTTCTGTGTGTTATTTAGTGGAACTTGAGAATTTGAAATAGTGTCCTTGGTTTTGAATGGGACAGGGGGTAAAATACATTCGTTAAAGATGATCAGCAAGTGCAAAATGTTTCTCACAGCTTCTCAACTACTGCTCACCCCTCCCTGCAAGCCATTCATTCTAGAGGCTTGTGGTTCTGGCAGAGCAATTCTTCATTAGCGTGTCCTTGACACTCAGCTGTTTTACGAATAGGAAGCACGTACCTACTGGACAAGTTTTGTGATAGCCTAGGATTTCTATGAAAAGAAGGTGGAAACAACTTCAATTAATGTATTATATGCTCTTAAAATATTGTCTTGGCACTTGGCATTTAGCATGATACCTACGGATTCTGAACTCCAGGTTTTTTGTAATTGGACCTAGTGTTCTCTCTCCTGCAGGATTTCTTTGCTGGGCAGTCAGCTGAATATATTGTAACATCTTTTAATGAAAGAAAACTTTTTTTTTAATTGTATATGAACAAGATTTCCTTTCTACCGTCCTCCATAAGTACATTACAATCTCAAGTGTGCTTTATTGAGATATTTGCATTCAAAACAATTCTCCATGCTATTATCATAAAAAAAAAAATCTGAGTCTTCCTGGTAAAATACATGCAATCTGACCAATAAAAGGCAAGCGGGCTACTATTCTTAGTCCTACAGTGCTCAGAGCAGAAAGAAAATGCTGGAAAGAGTTGCCCTAAAACTAGTGGTACATGGCAGACCACTGTTTACATTTTCATTACAGCTCTAAAGCCAGTGGCTTCAGCAACTTAATAGACACCATGAAAGAGATCGTTCGAAAAACGGCAAGGTATGATTACTTACTTTAAATGCAAGTTGTACTGTATGATTTAACTTTTCAATAGAGTGCACAGTGCAATTGAATCAACTGATCTCTTACTGTGTTTCAGGTTTGCAATGCTCAGGCTCTATGGGTTATCTATTCAAGACATGTCAACACGTGGCTGCTTGGGAAAGTGGTGAGTTAAAGTGTATGCCAGTGTCTTAAGAGTCTTCTGAAATACCGTGCTGCTCACAGATCCACAGAGAGGCATGATCATTGTGGAAGTGGGAGATGGTGGGCTTGCATATCAAGGCTTATTTCTCAGGTCTCACTGCCTCCTTGGTGGAAATGTGACATTGATCAGAGGTGCATAACGAACTGCTTTTGAGAGAATTCTGAGACTGGCACATTCATACTTCTCACATTTATCACTGAATTAACACAGTTAATGAAATGCCATCTTCATATTGGCTCACAAATGTCATTCTGACACAGGCATTTAAAAGAAATTCCAGTTGTGCTTTTTATTATACCCAAGTCATTATTCATGTAGACTGGGTAAGAGCAAAGGACCATCTGTGTGTGTGTTTGTATGTGAGGGGAGAGTGTGCGTGCGTGCACTCACGCATGGGGGAAGTGTTTGGGAAATGATCAGCACATAGCAACAGAAAACAATAGGTCTCTCTACTGTTTATAAGATGAACCCCTTTAAAATCAAAATGAAGTGTCTGACATTGCAAACACAGAATCATAGAATCCTTGAGGTTAGAAGGCATCTCGTGAAATCACCGAGTCCAACCCCCCTGCTGAATCAAGGTCAGCCAGAGCAGGCTGCTCAGGACAAGCTTCATTCTGATCATCAAATAAGTATTGGATTACCAAAAAAACTATGGTAGTGGCTTAGAATCATGTGTTTTGTCTTACTGGATTCTGTACTTAGCATTCATGGTTCCTGCTTTCAGCTGTTTCTCTGAAACCATGAGAATGAAGAATTGTAATTAAGAAAAAACCTAGAGATTCTCCCTTAATCACATGATTCCAAGAGCTGAGGTTTAAGATGAAAAATATATACAGAAATTTTTGAATTATGCAAACAGTGTGTCACATCTACTCTACACTCCGCACAAAGTTGCGTGGAGTGGAACTAACAGCCAGCCCGTATGCAGAGCAGTGGTTATAAATTAACTACCCAGACTGTTAAGGTAATGAATCTCATAACCAAGAATTTCCTCAGGCTTTGCTCAGCTCAGGGATGAAAACTAGCAACTGGTTTAAGAAGCAGCCACAGCTGATCTCAGCTACCATCATGACTTTTTAAGGAGAGGGTCACTCCAGTTGTTCTCGATATGGTTTGATTGCTTCAAAAACAGTACAGGAGAGAGAAATGTTGATGAATTACTTTGAAATCTTAAGATGTTGATAATTATTCTTTGCTTCCCTCTTCTGGAAGCTTTGAATTCTTGCTTATGCCATCTGCATTTCCATCACATAACTTTCAGTGATTCATACCCATCTCCTGTTTGTCATAACTGTCATTTTCCCCCCTTGTTTACATGTACCACACCCTGAAGTTGCTTGCTTGTTTTTTAAAATAACATCTGTTCTTACTTATTTAAGTACTCCGTAAAGATCCTTCAGACAGGAGACTTTTTCCTCCTCATGTGAGTAATGTCACAGGCATGATGCATCTAGGTTTTCCCAGTGATCCAGAGGGGTTGGTCTCTTAGAATTAAATGAACAGGTAAAACTCCAAGATTGACTGGGTTGGTGGTTTTTTTCCGAAGATCCTCTGATAGGCTTGGTTTTGACTGCAGGGGTCAGTAGGGATAATTCAGTTAGAGGTTTGTTCCTCTAATTTTTCTGCAAGCATACCTTGTCATATCTGAGAAAGCCGACATGGTTTTAAAAGTTCCCATGGTTGCTATGAATTCCTTCATCTCGCATCATATTGCCGACTGCCAGTAGGCGTCAATGAAGGCTCCTAGTAGGTCCTATTCAACAAGATGCTATTGACTTTGAAAAAGGTTTTTTATGCCTTATTAAAGTAAACCTGATCTGACTTTACAAGATTACCTAGAGGAGGTTTTTCATTAAGAATGGGTTTTCTTCTGGTAAAAGGTTATTTCCTACTCCTACTTATTTGCAGATACAGGAAATCTTATCTTGGGCTTTGTTTAGAGGAATATGTCTCCTCCTAGAAGTTTCCTCTTTTAAAACCTGAATTTCTGTGTGTTTTCTTCTGACTTCAGTGAAGCTTTTTTCAAACAGAACCCCTCCAGATTTATGCTGCTCTAATTCATAACTCCACAATACTGAGAAGAGAGAGGTGTAAGTGAAAGATCTGCAAATATTCATGATTTCTCTGTAGTTCTGTTACATGACCAGTGCACCACTGAGTGTTCTGTTTGCACTGGTACTTGCAGCCCTCCCATCTGTGACTGTACTGGAGAGCTACATAACCTCAAAAGGCCTTCTAGGCTGAGTAAAAGCACCAGGACACATGGGGCAGAGACCCATAGTCCAGATGAAAATGAGACTAATGGCCACCAAGTAATTAATATTTCATGGTGCCCAGGATGGCTGAGATGAATTTGGATTTGATTTTGGAGCGTTTGGTTTTGGTGTAAAAATATTTGTTGAAATGTTTACACTCTTTTTTTCCTGAAAATAACCATATTAAAACCAGTCTTGATAAAATCTGAACTTAGTAAGTAAAAGTTGATTAGCTACTAGAAAGTGTATATTGACCAAAAGACACAGCTGTGTCAGAGTTGAATGAACAGAGGCAAATCAGAAATTATACTCAATAAACACTAGCTAACAAAAAGAAACCTTCCATTTTAATTGTCAGATTTTACAATAAAACTTGTAATCTGCCAAGTGGAATTAAAAAATAACCTCCCAGTGTTCCTGAAGGTGCCGAGATACTTAAAATCACAAGAGCAGGTAGTAGGAAAAAACAGACTTTGGACTTCCTGGCTTTAAGGAAGAAAACACATCCATGTGTTGACTGATACCTTCACTCAGATCCTTTTCCGTTATTTATTGCCAGGAAGCTGGATTGTGTGACCTAATGACTGAAGCGTGTCCTTCACTTTTCCTGTTAAGGATAGCTAAGCCCAATAGAGGTAAATCTTGAGGGAGGTTCTTGAAGCCTCATGGAGAGGAGAAAGGAAGCTGAGCAGAGCTCCTTTTCTTCATCTCCCCATTCCAGGGCACTTCCCATCATGTCTCCTCTGGGCAGTGCTCCTGCCCTGCTTCTCTCTTCAACACCACTCGAGTCTTCCAAAGTTTCATCTTGTTTCCATCTGACTGGAAGAAGCGATCAAACTGGAAGCAGGAGCTCGAGAGAAAGAAGATTAGCGAGTTGCTTGTGTCCTTGTCTCTCATCAGGTATCTTGCAGTTGGATGTAGTGGGTGCATTGAACCTGTCTAGCCCCTTACAGACCTAAAAACTGTGACAGATCTTGGTTATAAAACATAAAAATCCGTGCTGCAGATGGCAGCTGTTCAGGAGCTGACCCCCAAGCAGTTCAGATCTCTGCTGTAGCAGAGGGAAGACAGTCGGCTATGGCACAACACCCTGCCCCATGCTAAGCCACCCTCACACGAGAGCTGTCTGCGTACAAGACAGTTGCTGATCTCTCTGTTGGGTGAATGCAAGGCTGTGCTGGCTCTCTGGTGGCAAAGGAAGGGGCCTCCGGTCACACGATGGAGGCTGGCATTTGTGGAGCCACGTGATGTGGCTGAGCTAGAGGTGGAGCTGCAGGCGATGACTTGGGACGTAGTGGTGGGACATGGCAAGTCCGTGACGTGAGGGGTGGCTTCAGTTTCCTCTCCAGTGCACCTCCTTTCAGAGAGTGGGCAGTGGAGAGACAGACCAGGAGACTGACTCTCTCCCCCACATCTCTTCAAGGGAGATCTGGAAGGGCCCCTACATCTGTGGTCACACTACGTACTTACGGCTGCCTCTAGACTCTGTAACTTGAAGACATCACCATTGGCATTGCCATAATTAAATGTGTATTAATAAAAGGTGCTGCAAAAAGCATTTTAGAGACATAAATTTTGCTAGTAAGCTGTGGCTATGTAAAATGTATATGTGACCTGTCAGTGACCCTGGAGCATGCTGAAGTTATCAGGAAGCTACAGCTCGCGATGTTAGATTTCTAATCAGGAAACACCCTTAAGAATGTTGAAGATAACAGAGACATTCTGCTGGGGAAGAAAAGCAACCAGCCACTGTACAGAGTTCACATGACCATGTACAGAGTGGTTTGTAATAACCTGAACAGAGCCTGAGTATTTAAGACTGTGATGAAAACCATGAGTTGTGCACACACTCTTGCTTCAGCACTGGGTATGCAGAAATGTTCACGTGTTACCTTGTATTACTATATACCTAAGAAGTGTTATAACATCATTAGGGGGAACAAACGTCCCATGCTTGAGTCTAACCTAGTATCCTCTCTGAGGCTTTGTTGTAATTCAGCTACAACTGCCTGTCCTATGTATAAAATGAAAAAAACCCCTATTTACAGCCAGGTAATTTTTTCGTTGAGCTGAAGAGGTAAACAGTCCTCAAAATTAGGTGATGGCTTCACTGTCTTTGCATTTGTCATCACTGGCGACTGTAGGGCCTACATGATAAATAATGATGGCTTGCATGAGGAGTAAGGATGCATTGAAAAATAATCGTGATTAATTTGCTATTCTTTTACAGAAAGCTATTGCACTCCACAGCCCTGAAGGGAAAATCATAGCAAGGGAACGGCTGTTAACAAGTCTTTATACAAATCACTTTAGTGGCCTGTTAGGTAAGGCTTTGGAAGAGTGATGGAGGGAGGAAATAGCAGTTAGAATCTTGTACAGCAAAATCTTGTTATGAGAGAACTCTAGGACAAGATAATGATATTGTTCTTTGTTTCATAAATACAGAAGTTACGACTTTCCTAGCATGCGTCACAAGGCCAGCGCTTAATAAGACGTGCAGTCTCATCCCAGCTGCAGCGTAGAACCTGTAGTAAGGGACTAGCAGCCGAGCTAGCTGAGATGTCATGTTAACACTAATCCTAACTCCTTGGAGAACAAGTAAAGAGCAAAGGGACACACAGAGTTCTGTGCAAGCGCTGTAATGAATGTATATTGCCAAGGGAAGCACTGTGGAGGCTTTTTTTAGAAGAACTTTTTTTATACTATCTAGCTGTAGCAGAGATGTAGCTAGACTGAGCTTAACAGAGGTGAACAGTCTAGTGATCTGCTCTACTAACATTTGTTATGCATGGGCCCAATTTACAGATATACAAATTCTTCTGTATTCAGCCTTTGAATCTGGCATTATCATTTAATTCACTTTATAAGCAAAACTTGGTTCCACGTAGCAGTTGGTATTCAACAACCTCACACATTTTTTGATATCTAGACTGTAAGGAAATCACTGAAGCAACTGGTCTTGTTAACAACAATAAGGAGTGATCAGCTGACCTCTCTGGGGAACTGAGTTCCAAGGAATAGGTCTATGAAGAAATGAAGAGCAGCAAATGCCTTTTGCTGATAGCATTTCCCTTCCTCTTCTTTCTCCCACCTCAGTTTTGAAACAGCAGCAGCACTAGCTTCCCATTATCATGTTGCTGAATCTTCCTTTTCATTAATTCCTGGTTCATCTTCTTCTGAATCATGCCAAAATTTAACCCAGTGTGAAACTTTATGATGAAGCTGCAAAGTAGAAACCTAGCAGGAGAAGCTGACATCAACATGCAAAAGAGTGTATACAGTCCTGTTCATCTTTTCAGGGACATTTTTGAGTGGTAGCTGCCCTGATCCAGCTCTACGCAGTGGAGATTAAATGAAAAAAATAACAGCAGAAAACCCCACTTCCTCCATAATTCAGCCTCTGTTTTCCAAACTGTAGCTGGCTTCATGCCAAAGACTCACAGTTCTTTCTTCCAAAATTAGTGTTCCCAGTCTTACAAACCCCACCTGCTTCCTAGTGGAGTAATGGTGAATTTAAAAAAATGGTTCTAGTTCCAGCAGAAGAAAATGTACCTAGGCCACTGCAAACAATATAACTATTCTAAGTGTCATTATAGCTAATTGTTTGCTAAGTCTATCAGCAGTGTTTTCTTTCTCCCTTCCTTCTTTGTCATTGGCTAAGAATACACAATGATACCTCCTCCCAACTGGCCTCACAGTTTATATTCCATATGTAAATACCTACCTTTTTCAGAGTATTCCTTTGGGCTACCAATGAGTTGGACAGACTGGCAAGTTTTTTAATAATGCTTTGAAATAAAATTTCCAGAAATACATCTCTGCCAACTCTCCCAATTTCGTGTATCCTCATTCTTTTCTTCTTATTTTGCAGCTACTGATAGCTGAAGGCAGTGTTTTACGTGGAGAAACTGAGGCATAGAAATGCTGCAGATGTTAGATGAAATCAGGGAGAGATCCAGGACCTGAAGTAGAAGGGCAGTCCAGGCCTTTCAGCACATGCCAGGAAAGCAAAGGAAGTGTGGTCCAACAAAAGGAAAAGAAAAAATGCTTTCTACCAGAGATGGAACATTTGTCATAGTGGCTTTTTTATATGCTGGAAACCTGAGAAGAAGCAGCACTGGTGGTCGATCCCTCCTCTGACTTTCCTTATGAGGCAGTCTGAAGATGACCAGTCAAGAAGCTGAACCAACATTTCTAACCTGCATTGCAAAACTCATCAGTGTGCAGGAGGCTATCCTTTCATGATAACACTCTCACTGCCATCTTTTGAAGTTTGGTGGGTTTTTTACTTCATATGGAATGATTAAAGTTCCTTGTCTTCAGAAAAGAGAGCCCACATGCCTCCTACAGATGCAGTGTGCAGGCTTCTGCATCGCTCTAGCTCTGATTCTCCATTTTATCCAATGAAATTTAAAATAAGCTTTAGCAAAAGAGTTTGAGAGAACTTCACATGAGCATATCTCACTGGCTGGGATGCACTCCTGGGATATGAGTGTTGGGAGGAGGACATTTGAACTTGAGCTCTCTGTAGATCAAGTAAGTAACTCCAGGAAGAAAGGGTGTTACCATACACTCACTCTTCTCCTTTGAAAGGCACCAAAAGCCTTTCTAGCTAAATTAAAAAAAAAAAAAAAATCTGCAGATTCCACATAGAGTTAGGAACTTTCCTGCATCTCCCTGTAGATAAAGCTTATTTTATATTTGTACTTTGAACATTGGCATCTGTGGCACCACAAAGTGCCTTTTTCTCTCTGAAGCTCGTTGGGAGAGCACAGGCAGCATTAAGCATTATGCTAAGTTCTCCATGTGAGTATTTCCCTCCCTACAGTTCAATACAGCCATTTGTAAGAAAATCTAATAAGGGTACTCCTTTGCATGCCATTAATCAGCAAAAGCAATAGAAGGAATGGTGTGTTTTGTGTGCTTTTAGTACTGAGTCCCTTGTCAATGAAAACGAGATGGAGGTGGTTGGGTCAGGATCTCTAATGTCACAAATAACGAGACAGAGCTATACATAATAGTTGTCTCCTGTTGTAGTGTCGCTCACAGTTGCTGTTCTCCTCCTCCTCTTCTTTGTAAAACGTAATTTTCATTAATCCTTGATGCAAGACAGAATAGGGACCCTTAGTCATTCACCATGGGAAAGCATATAGATAAGGGCTGGGAAGTGGCTAAATAAATTTCAGTGTGTTTTATCACATTTTTCTTTAGAAGTATCCACAGTCTTCATACACTTATATTAATACTGAGCAAGCAGCACAAGACAGTGCACAGCTTTTTCACTGCAAAGCTATGAGCATCTTTCTAACGGGATAATGCTCATTTTCAGACTTGCAGGATAAACACAGCTGAAAAGTTAAAGTTTGTATTAATCAGGCTAATCTTCTTTGTAGTTTAAGAAGACTGCAGTTTTTGTTTTGTCTTGTCTGTGTGAATAAGACAAAGGTTTTCAGTAAAGTTAACCAAATTGTTAATGGTACTTCAGTAATGTTACAAAATCACTGTCTCAAAAGTAAAGATATACTAGGGGTGCACACTTTTGCAGCTGTTAAACACTGGCTTGCGCCCTTTGTGAATCTGCAGCGTGATGTAAGCCTTAAAAAGATTGGGTTTTTCGACACTGGTCCTGGTGTATCACTCTGTGCCCAGGGGGGATGGAGTGACTTCCCCAGCAGCTATTTCCTTCTTGTCAGCGTGCTGTTCTGTGGGAGGCCTCTTGCCTTGTTTACTGGTCATTATCCCAGCTCAGCTCGCATGATGTACGTGTTCTCCGTGACTCCTCGTGTGTTCCTTGATACAGGTGATTCAGGAGACTGAGTGAATTCACTGTCACATTGTTCTGTGGGACAGGGAGATGGGGTCCTTCCCATTTGACCAAGAAGCGACTGAGACGCAGAGGAACTCGGGGAAAATCTTTTCACTGTTTTGGAAAAGTCCAGCCTGAAACCTCTGCAGCCTGAATTTTTGAGAGCACCTTACTTTAGCAATTCAAAGAATAGCTCTTGGTTTTCAGCTGCAGTTTGCAAGAAGCAGGGTATTAATATTCACTTACAAATTTTGATGATAAAATAATTACAGGCACACACAATTTCAGATTCTGTGGAAATACTTTTTAAAAACAGCACTGTAACAGTGCATTGATACTTCAGTGACTCAGTTGGCTCCACTAGAGCATAAAACAGGTATTATATGAAGAACAAATTACACCCTTTCTACCACATATTTATAGAAATTTGTTCTTACGCTAGCACAGATAGAATGAGTCTCCAAACTAATAATCAGACTGCGATCAAGAAGGTCCCTGACTCTTATGTGCCATGCTGTCTCAGGCTCTATCACATTGATGACAGCTATTTATCTTAGATCTCAGCTCTTCTAGACGCAGTCTAAATTATTTGCCTCTCAAGAGACAGCAGTCAGGCTTTCTGCAAGTGATAAAGAGGAAAAATATGCTGATCGAGTGCAGTACACAAGGTGGAACATCCACTATTTAAGCATATTTCAATTCTTTTAAACATATAACTGCACTAGTCTTTGCTTTCAGTGGCTTGATCTTGAGAGCCTGTTTACTGACTTGAACAGCTGAGGGCCAGTTTTACATCTGGGGGGGATTATACAATTACAGTATTGTTCGTGTGGTTTTTTTTCGATTTGTTTGATTTCAAGGGCCTTGCTTGTATAACTATGTATATGTTTAACCATATTGTCTTTTATTGTCCTCCTTCTCCCCATTTTGACAAAAGCTTTTGATGATTCCTAGTAGTTCCCAGTGTCAGGAGCTGCTAGTGGAAAAGCGTTTAAAAGGGACTTAGCAATTCCTTAGGAAACTAGAAAGACTTGTCCTTGCCGGATGCAAACAACTATGAAAAATCCATCCCAGAATAGCCCACAATAGCCTGCAGTCCTCTGGGCAATGTGGACTTCTGGTCAGAGGGCCAGGAGTGAGGCACCTCGTCATCATGAACCCGGTCGCAGACACGTGGGTCAGCTCTCTGGAGTCCGAGAGATCCTGCCCAGGCCTTGAGCCAGTGGGTTTTGTTTTGTTTTTGGTGAAACTCCCATGCTATGTTGACAGTGAACTGAACTCCAAAAAAATCAATCTTATGTCCACCTTTTACCTTTTTGTAATGAGATTCTCCTTCTAACACCTTTTTTGCAAGATTATGGCAAACAATTGTCACAGTTGTTGCTTTCTGTTCTGTTGTGTTCCTTTCTAGCCCCCAGAATACCACTGGGTGAAGTTATTTGCAAATAAGGATTTGTTTAGATTTTTCCTAGAAAAGGTAGGCTTTGTTTCCTTCCTTTTCTTCTCAATTGCTGTGTCCTATATTGCATAAAAGATAGAGTAGCCATTGGACATAACCGTTCAGTTTTGTTTTTACAGAACCTGCAAATGAAAATGAGCCTAGAAAGTCTAGATTTCTGGAGATCTTGCTGTTTACATGCCACGTCTGGCTACATACTTCTAATCATGAGCGAGCTGCATTTTATGAGCTATGAAGGGATCTTGCAGACTACGCTTTTCTGAGCGAGGGGTTTGGAGGCAGTAGCGAGTGCGCTGTGCCAGCACCGCACCCCTGCAGCCCGCCTGTCCGGCGCACTCGGGGTATGTCCTTGGGTACCAGGAGATACAGCCAAGCGTGCATGAGGATGCACTTGCAGTCCCACACATAGTCCTCGAGGTTATGCTCAAAATTCAGGTTGAATGGAAAAATACACATCCTCTTTTCATCCTCTAGGCTGGAAATACGTTGGTTTGGTGTGCTGCTTGAGAGCTAGGCATTCAGAGGATGATAGAAAAATGAAGGAGAGGGGATTCATAGAAATGTAACAAACACCTTCGCCACTGGGAAAAAAACCTCCTGGGGCTGGTGAAGTGTCAGAAACAAGAAATCAAGCATCCCTCTCTATTAATACTATCTTTCCAAAGAAAAGAGGACATACAATAGTGGCAGGAAACTTTTGTTAGTGAGTTGCTTTCCCTCCAGCTTGTGGGATTGCAGCAGGAAAAACACAGCTCAGCAATACATGTTGCGGTTACGCCAGCGCCAAGATATTATTCAGAAGGGATCATCTGTAAATAAACAAAGATTAAAAAAAGAAAGGAGTGATCAGTGATCATGTGATGAGGAGCAAAGATTATTCCCAACTGACCTTGGAAGCAGAACTTTCCAACACAATTTGGTGTGCAAAGCACTGGGAAAACTATTTTTTCCCTTGTCTTTATCTCTTATTGCTGCCGAAGAAGGAAATTGTAATTTCATCCTAATTTTACAACAAGTTTGGTGTAATTGGTTAGCACAACGCATAAAGCTGAGCTGGATGAAGATGTACTGTGGTGGTTTTCATTGTATCCTTACAGAGTGCCATCTAGGGGTAACTCATTAAAACCTCGTCAAAGGTTGAAAGCTTCATCTCATTAAAAATCAAACCAGAAAACACTTCACCGGTATGATGCTCCAAGATCTTGCTACAGATACTGAGCCCACTGTTTGGAGTACATAGAGTAGCATTACAATTATAGCAAAAGAGATTGGCAAGAGTTTACTACAGGATACAAAGGAACTAGGTCAGAAAATTGTCATTCCCTCACCTCCACAAACTACTTGGTGTTTACAGCCAAATTCTCCCGTGCCATCCAATAATTCAAGTTATTGTCCAGCTTGTGAGAAAAACTATGAGTTTTAAAATCCTAGCTCATAAATGTGGTGATTAAAAGATTAAGACAACTAGTTTTCTTTGTTTGTTTCTCTGATAGGACAAAAAGGAAATCTATAATTGTTACAAACATGAGGACATCAGCAACCATATTTACCTGTATTTTTGTTTTATTTTGTTGCCCTGTTTTGATCCCCTGTTCTAACTTTACATATTTTTAATCAATGTATATTTAGAGTAATATGATCCAGTTCATAATTACACTTCTGCCTAACATTTCCTTTACTTGGCATCACTTGAGTTGGCTTAAGTAAGCCTGGTGTTTCTCCTGTCTTTCTGGAAATTATGATAGGCAACCAAATAAATTCTGAAGGTCTCAAGGCAGCTAATTATGCTGAGATAATCTGATGATGCTTGAATTTCTACCATTATTTAATTTCCTAAGAGAAACTTGCTAAAGAAAAAATTCCTTTCCTTTCATTCTTTTAGAGAGACTCCTAAAATCCTTTGAAGAAACACTCAGAAGAGCCTGTGCCCTTAGAGCCAACTCTCCCCAGTGGTCAGGCATGAAGACACACGCAGGCAAGGTCCCTCTCCTCTGCAAGAAGCAGCATTTGTTCCTTCCACCATCCCTCTCTTGCCTGTTCCTTTGTCACCTCTTTTTGGCCTAATATAGTCGAAAACCTGTATCTTACAAATGCGTGTCTTACAAGGCATTCCATATAAAGGTCTATTCGAGTCTAATAGCCTTGCTTTATCCCCTCTAGCATATATATTTCCTAATTTTTTGGATAAGGAACAGTCTTCAAACTCTACATAGCTCCTAATCTACTCATAGTTTGGTCTATAGCTTGGGCTCCTAGGTGCTGCTAAAGATACATATCTAGAAAATTTATTCTGCTCATGTCTCTGGTATCATTACATCATTATATTCAGTTCTTTTCCTGGGGAGAGCTGCAATAGACCGGTGCTATGTTAAATCAGCCTCTGATAGAAGAAGCTGTTCTCATTTTCCCTTGAGCTGCACAGCATTTTTCCTTTACAATATTGATTTAATAATTTATAAATGTTTGATGTTTACAAGTACCAATGGAAATAAAAACTGCATTGGCAAATGTATCAATGTCATTCTGTCATTCGGTCATCCCTCTCACGTATAGCTTGCACCCCTTTTACAAGCTCTCTAAATCACATAATTTCAACGAGAGGATAACAGTCAGTTCCTTATTTTTGTAAACATGATTTATAAAAGGGGGGATGGAAATCAATTATAATTACGGGTAACACACTAAAAAAAATTACATAGACCTGTGATACCTGGAAGAAAATGAGTTGGTAGAAATTGTGTAAATGGTTAACAAGCTTTTAGTATGTTCCTGTTCTAACACTTTTCATATTGCTGAACTGGAAAACTCAAAGAGTTGATGCCAGTGGGTGAAATTCCTCCACCTTTTACCTCCTTCCAAGTCAGTGTCATTATGCATTGATTTTTATAGGTCTCATTCTCAGGCAGTGGCACGCTTCAGTTTTGTGCGTACCTCAGCATACATAATACTTACGTAAGTATACATATTACTGAAGCCCAGAAACGGTAAAGGATTTTAGTTTTATTTCAAACTAAATAATAATGGGTGAAGTTGTGCTGTGATTTATTTTCTCCTCGGTAGCTAGCCCTCTAATGCAAGCTTTCCTTCCATTTCCTGCTTTTAGTAGAGAGGGATGTTGTTACTTAGCAAGTGGCTTTGTATGCTCTACTCCGTGCTAAACTGACAAATGTAGAATAGTAAAAATAGCCAAAAATTGCAATGATAGCACAGCCATTTCCTACCTTTTTAAAGAACTGTAGAATATGAATAAATCATCCATAATAGCATATGATTTATATTTTACGGTATCCACATTATAAGACAAATAAAAGCATAAAGAGCTTTAGAAAGGTAACAATGAGTTTTGCAGTGCTTTTAATTTTGTTGTTCAAAGTATATTACACTATATAGAACAGAATTAATATCTACTAAAAGTATATAAAAGAGAAGGGAAGCTTAATTTTCCATACTGGATACAGATGAAATAATTATTTAATTGTTAATATTCTTCAATTGCTGCCTGCTTTGTTTTTCTTTTGTCTTAGAAGCATTCAAGCTCTGATGCAGCTATGTACAATTGCAGGACACTTCTCATTCACCTAGCACTAAATTGCAACAAAACAGTGTTTTAATCTGAATAATCTGTCAGGGAAGAATACTGCATGTTGGTAAGCCCTCCTCTCCCTTAAGTATTTTAAGTTAAAATGCCACGAAGGGAAATTGTATTAGCCAAACACCTCTCCACCTGACAGTAGCTGCTCTGAGTGGAAATCAAGTGATGCAAAGAACCTGAACTGGGGCAAATCCCATCCTGAGTGAGAGACTGGTACACAGGCATCCTGTCCCTTCCTAATTAGCTCTAGCAGTCACTGTGCCTGTGCTTCAATTAGCACTTTGTAATTGTAATTTCATTCTAACCCTATTTTTCATTTTACATAATGCCTCAAGCCAGCTAAAGTTTTTTTCCTCCTGTCAGAAGGGAGTTAGTAGCAGGGAGCTGGCATAGCCCTGCCAGACCTCCCCTGGCAGCTGCTGTGCCCGCTATGTGAAAATGTGCATTTCACCCTTCAGCTAGATCTCATTTAGAAATCTTTGAGCTCTTAATGATTTCCTATAGTTTGGCCTAATTGAATCTAAGTGCTTTTGCATTAAAACTAGAAGGCCCAGCTGGGCTGAAGCTGAAAACCTGTGACCCTGAAATACAGTCCTAGAAACACGAGCTGTCCTCTGTGTTGACGGTTACCATCTACTGCATCAAAGCCACAGCCATCTTCTGTTTCCACCTAGCGCCTAGATGGCAAAAATAGTTTGGTTAAGACCAAAGTCTTCTGCAGAACGGAACCGCCACCAACATACGGAGCGGCTGCTCCGTGCGGGGAAGCTGCTGCAGGCTGAGGGACTCTCCTCTCTGCGTGGGGAGTCGCTGCCGCAGGAGCTGCTCTCGCTGCCTCGTCTGTGCCCCACGAGGGAAAGGAGCTCTGCTCTTGCCGGGGGACGTGCCGCCCGGGGCAGGGCCCGAAGCGGGGAGCTGGGCTCTGGAGCGCTGCCTCGACTCTACGACTCGAGACGCTGTGTACGGCTGATGGGCAGGCAACAGATCTGCCTCCAGCAGGCGCGTTGAGCCGTGGAGCGGGAAGGAGACCGCCGCCGAGAGCTGCGTCTGATGGGTTTGGAGAGTGCGACTTGGGAGCCAACTGGGTGAGTGTCCTGCTGAGGGAGAGACGTGGCAGCAGGCTGCCTGGGCTCCCCTGCCTGTGTCTTCCAGCGGTGTCTGCTGTTGGCTGTTCTCTAAACCTATTAAAGCCACTAGTGAAATCCCACTAGTTTCCCTAAGAAGTTCTCACCTTGCAGGCTTCTATAGTAGAGGAATGTATACCGTCCAGGGTCTATCCATTCTCAGTCTTTTTTTTACCCCCAGTTCTGCTGTTCTCTTTAATGTTCAGGCAGGAACGAGAAATATTTGCATCATGTCTCTCTATTCAGAAGCCTCTTCTAAGAACACCATACAGCTACTGCACAGTGCAGCGTTTGTTACTGATCTATTAATAATTATAACAGTAACATTAGCAAGTAACTATCAAACACAACTACAGAGTATGAACCTATGATCTTATCCCCACGCTAAGAATAATACAAATGACAGTATGAATAATGGCTAATAATAATCTAGCCATTAAAATTATATCCGTACAAAACTAGACCGACTTGTTTCTTTTATTTTAAAGACTAAGTCTAATCAAGAGCGCTCCTGATGCGTCTAGGAGGTTGGAAGAGCTTAGGCAATTGCTGTCATACATTCGAAGTAAATCAGACTGTTAGGCTCTAATATTTACGTTTCACAATTTCTGGCTTACTAAATTATGCTCCCAAAGTAAATATCATTGCAGTATAGGAAATAATTTACAAAGGAAGAGCTAAGGAAAGCTATTCCATCATTTCTATTTTAATCAAGGTGAAAAACACACTCTTGCAATCATCTTATTGGGGTCAATCCTATGCTCCATTAGCAGGAAAATTTTCCATTGAAGGCAGCGCAGATCTTGCTTTCAAGAAAGAATTTTGTATTCTGTAGCAACACCTCATCTTGCTATCAGTAGTCAGGGAGAGACATGCTTCTGAAAGTAATGCTAGTAAAATGAGATCTTCGGTGGTGTTTCATGATGTGCTACACCACCAGGAAAAGAACCATTGATGTCAGGAATCATGGAGGTTTGCATCAAAGAACAGATTTGCTTCTAGTAAAGAAATACATGGGAGTGGGCCGGAAATTTAAGAAACTTCAAAGTAACCTGCACTGCGGCATGGGCAGAACGTTAGACCTTATGCATTTTAATAATCCCCACAAGGACAAATCACCTGATTCATTCAATGACTTCAGTGTTCCAGTTAATGTCAATATGCATGCAATATAGCACCTTAAATTGCTGATTTTGAATTTTACTTATATTTTTAATAAAACTCCCTTTGTCTTCCCCAGAAATGTCCCAGAAACTAATGGAACCTTTTGTTCTAAATGAAAGATGTTTCGTTTGATCAGGCAGCAATATTCTAGTCAACTTTTAATTTGGCAGGAAGCAGGAGAATCCTCACTTTTATCCGAAACGATTTAATTTTTGACTGTGATTTGTTTGCGTTTTCCTACTTTGAACTCTTTCATACATGCTAAGCAAAGCTCATAGGTGACCTTCTGAAATACATTATAAGTCCGATTTGGCAGTTAGAGACAGCATACAGCTCCAAAAACACCTCTTCAGTCCTCATGAGATAGTGAGACCATCTTCCCCCTGCAATCACATACAAAAGCCCTTAGAGCTCTCCCTAGAGATGTTCAAAATGTGCAATTAAAGAGGGGTGCTGCATAGATCTCACCAAGTCTTCTGCATATTTCAAACTTACAATATTGTCTCTGGACTTTGGCCAGGGAAATAATTCTCACAGCAGACAATTTTTGTCTTCAGTATAGTTGATACTCCCCAAATAATTAAAAAGATCAGCCTACAAAGCTATTGGCTTAGAAAAAATAAGAAATTAATTAACATAAGTGTGTTGCAGTAATGTTACTTTTAATCAGTTTAATCACAAAATTCTTGCAATTCTAAGTTTATGCAAAAAATATATAGTATTCATCTGAGCAGAAACACAATTCCAAATATCCTCCTTTTCAGTAAATAACTGGCAGAACAATTTACCAGTTGTCCATAGTTTGTTGCAGACATTCCCAAATGCTTACAAATTTTATTATAAGATTGGGTGATTTTATAAAATTGATCGATACAAAAGATATGTTCACAATTTATTCTTCAGTTCTAAGTGTCACTTGTTTATAAAGGTTCAACCTTCATAAATTTTGAACTCATGCTAATTCATGACCTGAATACCAAGATTAAGACTGTAACAATAACAATTGCTTTCAGGATTCAGCATAGTTTCCACGCAGTTTTATTTTCTCCATGATTGCATACTGCCCTTTACTGCCTGACCCTGCAGTAGGGCACTCAGGTGACAGTCACACTGGGCTGGACATTGAGGCCACGTCTGGGCTGTTCACATCAAACACACCTCGGGAATGTTTCAAGGCATTGCTTAGGTTGGTAAATTTTTCAAATGTGTCAGGGCACGGTTTTAGCCTGACCAGGTGCCCACAGAATTTCCAGGCATGGTTCAGGGGTCAGCACTGGCCACAGTTTGGTCCAGATACGCTGGGTGCATGTAACCACCCTGCTGTCAGCGTCTGCAGGCTCGGTGGGCGCAGGCGTTCGGTGCCAGCTGGCCTCTGCCAGGGAATTATCCTCTGCATATTGAACTTACTAGCATAGGCGAAGCTTTAGGGGCAGCACTACAGCTAAACGAGCTTTCATGTCAATCAACAGTGGATGAACAATTTATGCGAAGATAAAAGAACGAGTCTAATCTTTAGAACTCGGTTGACTTCACGCTTGTATTAATTTCCTCTTTCTTAAGTAACGATTACAGCGTTTACTGGTTTTAGATCCTTGGTAGAACAAAAGGAGGTAAAACGATCAGTGCACCTAAACCCATGTTTTCTTTGAGATCCATGAAAAACTGTGCCTTTGAATTGCTGCTGATTCCCATTTTTCAGTTGCTCGCTCTCTCTTGCAGCACCACCCCGAAAGACTCTGCTACCACATAAATGATGCATAGACCAGGCAGCGATACAGTACAGTGGAGAAAAACAAACACTAAGGGAAGGAGGAGTTGGGGCAGGGAAGACGAGGGAAGCAGCAAAATGCATGAAAAGCAAGGAGTACAACACAGCACAAACCAGCTATGTTGAAGTATGAGCTCTGACAGGAATCACACGAAATGAGTTCTGCATCATCTGCCGCTTCTAACGTATGCCCTATGGGACTCCAGCTGGAGCACTGAATCAGGAGCTTACTGCAGTCAACCACACTGCCTTTCCCACAAAAACTTCTCTCCACCTTCCACTTGAGGGGAAACCCCACAGGGGGATTGGGACGAGAACTCCGCTGGGTCTTGGGGATCTTGTGGGCCAGGGCAAAGGGATCAGCCTGACCACGGTCCCTCGCGGACCAGGTGCCACTGACTGTAGGATTCATGAGGTTGGGAGGTAGGACAACTGAGAAGTAAATCTCAGCAAATTTTACTCACCATCCCTTCTCTCCAGACTTCTCGTGGCTTTTTTCCCCCCAAGCAGAGACTGCTCTACCCCTTGGCTTTTCAGTTATACCCAACTGGAAGTCAGCCACCTGAAACAGTCACGGTGTTCTTCCAAGTGTACCTGGCAGTCTAGCGTAGGCTTCAGGAGCGTGCTTCATCAGACCAAGTGTGGACGTACACATCTCAACTAGCTGTCTAGACTCCATTTATCATTTACTGAAACAGATACTTCTACCAAGTGACTCATCTCATGCTAAAGTTGCTCTCTGAAATGAACGGTATGCCAGAGAGTACCTATTTCCCTCCATTAATTGCAAAGGGAGTTCAGATGTGCTTCAGATGTGGTCAAAATACTACAGAAACCTAAAGTTAATGAGGTGAAGCCCAGTCATCGTTGCTTTATATAAGAAATAAAGTAATCCAGAAATGAGAAAAGCATAGTCCAAGATGTGTTGTAGCTGAATTAATCCAATCAAAGTTTTATTTTAAAAAACCATTGTATTTCCCATAGTGTGTTTCAGTTTTCATTTAATCTAGTAAATACTGTTGAATGAATTACTAGCATTTGTAGTATCTCTCTTAAGTGTCCACTTGATAAATCAGGATGTACTACAACTGGAACATGAGATGTTACATAGACTTGATGTAATTACTTCGCAGTTTAACAATCAATTTCCTCAGGAAACACTGTCAATCTGTTTAGGCCAGTAACCATCCCTTTCAGATGCAATGTGCTATACTTAAGTTACAAGATTGAAGATTTATCTTTATTCAAAAATGTTTACTTGTTTAAACTTTTAAAATACAGATCTCATTTAAGATGTAACATTTATAATCAGCTTTATATTTATGTTTGTGATATATATCACTCAAGCCACTGTCTCAGCACTCAATAATGCTTATTGGCTGAATACGAAGATACCTGGGTGATAGAAGTTACAGACCTGGAACAAGAGCAGTATTTGTGGGATCAGAATCACCAGGACTCCTATCAGATAAACTGAAGGCAAATCCCCTTCTAGCTTGTTTGGTTCTGCTGCACAGGAGGTGCAAGATTGTTCAGAATGTGTCTATTGCTGGAAGTAGGTGTCTGCTTACTCGTTCCTAGGGATCAGCTATACCTCCTTGCCAAGCAGAAAGCTCATAGTCCTTGTAGCCTTTTGCTTCCTCCTTTCTTTTCAGTCTGGGAAGGCTGAGCCAAGTAGCTGTTCCCAGCCCCAGGGAAGAAGCAATCACGAGCAGTGGTGTTCTGGGAGACTCCCACCCTCAAGTTTTTTCTTTACCACATTAAAAGTGCAAGCATGGCCATGTGTGTCACTTCTGAGTTTCCCAGAACAGTACAAATTTATGGAGACACATGAGGAACACCTTCACATCAAAGCCTTATTTATCCACTTATCCACAGGTACAAACCACAAGAATTAACAGGGATGTAAGAAACACCCTACTGGATCACCCCAGTGGTCCCTCCAACCAGTTATTCTGACTCCAGCAGTGGCAACAAGATATGTTATTTAGGGTAAGTATGTAAGCCTACCATTTTCTGCTTTCTGTTCCTTCTCATAGATCCCCAGAATTGAGTCATTTCATTTGGAATTTGGAATTTTCCCTAGCCTCCTTACCTTTTCTACCGAGCTGTGCAGGGATTTTATTAGAATGCTCGTTTTCTTGTTGAATTGAGGCAGTCGACCAGGGCTTCTTATACAGTATTTGTAAAAATATCAGTACAGTAATACTACTACTGTATGAGTCCTGGAATACCTATATGGTATTTAAAACAACAGAAGTGTGTAGATATATTTCCTTTACCTGACCTCCAGCCATTCATTTCAACCTTGAATACAGAGCATCTGACTCAGCTGCTCTCTCTCTACACTGGGAGAAACTGCCTGCCTGCGGATAGCGTTTTTTCCCTATTTCCTTAGATACTCGTCAGTGCCCACAGCCCTCTTTCTAGCCTAGCATCCTCTTTTGGCTTATATTTACACTTTGAAGAGTAAATTGTTCTTAGTCTGCCAGGTATCAGAAAGGGTATATTCCCCCCAAACAGCATCCTCGTTGCATTTTCAAGGATTCATGTTGCTTTGCTTTGCTTTTCTTGCTGGCCCTGTTACATCTTCCATTTGATTTAACTCTCTGTGCTGAGGCAAAATAATACTGCATCAGTAATGTGAGTATGATATTAAAAATATTACACACAATTGCCTTGTTTGTTATAGGTTGCAAGTCTAATGGTGTTCTACATCATGTTCCTCAGGTCTTGGATACTAAAGGATCTTGGTTACTGTGAGGATCTCAGCTTTCACTGCAAAAAGGCGGAAATTCTACCCCTCCTTGTTGCAAACAAAAGCTTGAAAACATTATTTTGGCAAAAATAAAAAATTGAAAGTCTGGAATCAATTTAATATAAAAGGCAGGCTCATGATTTTTATGATTACACATCACTGGCGGGGCAGGGGGGAAGGGACACTCATTCATTATTTCTGAATGTTTGCAGGTGGCAATACTGACTGTGGAAATTTCATCTTTGGGAACGCTTTGTCACCAATGTCCTCAGAGCAGTAATAATACCATTCTCCCATTAGTCTGTGTGAATAAGAGTAGTCCTACAGTCTAATTTATTCTCTCTGCAGATTTGGACCCTGATCTTGCAAGCTGTATTTTGTACCCGTGAAAAGTGCTGCAGTGATATGCAGTAGTGGTATGCACAGGTAAGAAGCCCTGTCTGTGCAAGATAATAGATCTTGCAGCTAAGCAAATTGAGTGCAAAAACTGGGAGATGTTTAATTTATCTATATTAAATTTGCCTTTATAGAAATCACAGCATGTTCACAAAACAACGTAATACAGAATTCCTGTTCACTAATTGCCCTTTACTCTGAAAGCCAAAGGATCCTCTTCCCACATCCTCCCTCCTGAAGACACACAAACCCCAGCATAGGAATGAAAAGAGACTTTAATGGAAAATCTGAAAAGTGGATACCTTCCTTTTGGTCCCATTAGGTGGAGCTCTCGGACAAGAAGAAATGAGTGAAAAAAACAACCCAGCAGGCACCCTTAGGAATTATTAGTACTGTACTATGCAGGTATTTTTCCCTGCCGAGAGCTCTCCCCTCTTGATAGAATTCATTTGTATCCAACTAGAAAGCTTATTACATGCTTTCAGAACTACTATTACTCAGCAACCTACCTGTACAAGTAGGTTTTCATTAGCTTAACACATTACCGAGATCAAGCTGCAAACTTTGGAGGCAGCTGAATGCCACATCACTGGGGTCAACAAAAATAACCAGACCGACAGAGAAATAGTTATGGAAATAGAGAAGCAGAGCACATAAAGCATTTAAGAGCACTACGTAAAAATCATAAAATTCCAGCAAGTGCTTGACCTCGCTTCCATTAATGATAAGAGTCCACTGACATTAACGGCGCCAGGATTCAGCTGAAAAATTGGCCACGCAGACACAAAGACATAATACAAATGGAAATGGCAAAATGTTTGTTACCTGATTTTCTGTCGCTTTCCAGTTCTAGCTTCTAGTCTTGTTTTGATTTCGTACTTAACATATACATTCTCACAAAGTTTTGGGATAGCTCTCCCAATTCCTACACAAGGGGAAGGATGAAGATAACTCTGTGTAAAGTACTGTACAAGCGAAGGACAGAATGATGGGTACATATTTTCAAGGCTATTTGGCTCTTACACCAATTGTTCATTATGTGCAGTAACTCAGCAATGTTAATATTTTTGCCAAATAAATGGCTGTGGTTGGCAAAACGGGAAAGAGGAAAACAATGTTATATAAACAATTATCAGATTTAACAGAAATTAGTAGAGATTGTCCAGATATATATGGAAGGCAAGAGTCTGAACTGCTTCCTGTTAGACTCTACACCTTATTTAAGAAAAATGATTAATTTAATCAATTCAACTGTGATTAAACCCTGCTAGTTTTATCTTTTATAAAGGCAAACATGACACTTTTGTAATTGACCATTTCAGTGAAGTTTAGCCTATCTCCTAGATTTATCCTTGGTACAAAAATATGATAATTTCATGACCATTGAGGTACAATGGTCAAGGTGGTTTTTATTTCGTGCTTGAGTATCATCTGTCTAGTTCCAGGTTTTGCAACAAAACCTTTTGCAGACACTTAACAGTCTGAAGGTCTGTTCCATTTTCAGACATTTTAAAACCTGCACTCTTCTGTGCCCAAAGTAAACACTATGTAGCACCTTGTGCTAAAGTGAATATGCAGTGCCTGTGAGACATGAGAACTAGCAACTTCGTTTCCGTGTTGAAATCAGTTGGCCTCATTATTTGACAGGCTTTCATTTTACACACTACTCTAGATTTGCTTCACCAATGTAAAAAGAAAACTTCTCCTACTAGTATGGACTGCTGCAATGTAAGAAGAGTGTCTCTCCCCAACACTGAAGGTTTCTCCCTCACTTCCATATTCTTCTGCTATGCACATTTCCCCATAGGAATGTTTTGTGATCAGGATGATCTTTTAAGCTTTTAATTTTCCCCACAGGAACCATCCCAAACCTGCTGCTGATACAAGAAAGGTGTCACAGGTCAGAATCTGACCTCTCCTTCTTGACACTGACACCATGGACTGGGATTGTTTTGGTCATAGTGGGCAACATGCACTGGTTCTGGTGGCTGCAGCTGTAGCTTCCACAACCTGTTTCAGATGCAGAGGTCATAAAAAGCCAGAGCTTCAGGAGCACATCTTATTTTTAACTTCCCCCCACCTGCTTTCAGGGTGGCCTTAATGACTACAGCATGTGTACACAGTTTTCAAGTGCTTGTCTGTGAATCTGTTCCTCTTTCAGATGATAATATATATCTATGGTATTGATATGCTCCATTCTCTGTCATATATGGCTACTCATAGCCTCTACTGTACTTATCCTAAGACCCTTAACTCTAATGGAGGGAGTTGTTATTATCCCTATTTCACACCTTCAGGCTAAGTGACTGCTTTTGTGCTATCCAGGGAGCCTGCAGCAGAGTAGGAAACTGAACATGATTCTGTTGCATCCTAGCTTTGCCCATTGACGCTGATGTGTGTCACCTTGACATTGTATAATGTCAAGGTGACATTACACAAAGAGATGAGCATAGGTCTGATTTAAGCTTCAAGAGAGAATGAAGGTTATGGCAGTCTTACCCTGTTTGCCTAGATACCCGAGAGAAGGAAGCGGGAGAAGGGTCAAGACAGTGGAGAGCTGAAGCACTCGGTGCCACACGGTGAGCTTCTGATAAGTCCTGTAGGCAGAGAACACAGCTGGTAAGATTCACCTAGCTAGGCATCACAGAAGCATCACACCAATTTTCCCAGTGTAAAACAAAAAGCTCTCTCCAAATGTGAAATTTCTCCATCAAGAACTTGTTTTTAGGAGATGAGTGGTTTTCATTGGAAATTTATCCAGCAGAAAATTCTCAGCTATCCACTACGTGCCCCCCTAATTCTCCTCCAGCTTCCCACTGTTGCTGCATCTGAACGGGCGAGAACGTTCTCTTATCCACGATGCAGTATTTCGCTAAAGTACAGTGTGGTTAAAAGACAGAAAATCAGTCTTAACTACTGAGATTTCCATAAAGTTCAATTAAAAGTGTCAAGCTATTGTGACTAGCTTTGTCAAAATGTGGGTGACAAGCTCTGGTGTGCAGCAAAATGTGCTTGTTTCACAAAACGCTGGAGAGGAATGGCAGAATGCTGCTTCTCAGGAGGCTGCAGGCACACGAACCTTCTGGCTGTATCTCCTCAGCTTGCATCTGACCCACGTGCCCAGAGCTGAGCCGACTCTTGGAAGGGGAGAGCCTGAGAAGACAGCCAGTGCAGATGCTCAGGGCTCAGGAGGAAAACAGTGTGATCTTGGTAAGAAAAATAATAGCATTCACACAGCCAAAATCCCGATCTGTTACTGATCTTGCTGCACCACTCTCTTTCTTTCATTCACCTGATGCGGACATGGTGCTTTGAAGAGAACATAAATACACTTCTCTTGACTTCTTTGTCTGTCCTTTTGGAAAAGTGCTCAGTGCTTGTACTGTGTATCCCAATATGGTTTCTTTTTTGAATATCTATTTCAGAAAACACACCCCTACTGCAGCACAGTGCAGCCTATAGCAATGAAGAGGAATAATAACAAAATCCTTAAAGACAGATCAGGCATTCTGAGTGCTATACTTGGGTCAAACTTGAAACTGAAGGGCTTCTATATATCATCAAAAAAATACTTTCTCTCAGTCTCACAACAGGTTATAGGATGTTAGAAATTCCTGCTAGTAATTATGTGGGAATAAGTTCAATTAGCTGAATTAATTATACTTCTTAAAACCAAACTTTTATTTGCTCTGAATAAATTCAGTCTCCTATTTAGTAACAGTCTCCTCCTATTAAGCTTCATTAAGACCTCATCCTGACAATGGCTGCGCATCCGCTATTAAACATAGGTGCTTTGCGAGGACCCTGAGATGCAATGATAAAACAAAGCTTCCCAGCTGAGTTACATGCTCCACTCAGGACTGATTTGTTCAAAACCTAGTAATCCTGCACGTTTGTTTAAACAAGTGGTTCTCTCATGACCAGCCCTGACCTACTTTCCCCAATGTCTTATTTGTTGCACACACGTTTCAGCTCTCCTCCGACTATACTTCAAACACAGACTTTTGTTAGCAGCTATCTGCTGCAAAAAATAACAGCTATCTGTTAGCAAAATGCTCAAAACAACGGGGGCCTTGATGAGGGAACACCAACACCACTCTGCTACACAGAGCAGAAAGTATGCTGTATCGCCAGCACCCAGCAAAACCAGAGGTACTTATCTGCTCCTTGAGTGAGCTTGGGATTCATTTCTCCTAGCTGGCCAGTTTGACTTTTTCTTGCACAGAAACAGAGGAGCAAGTCAAACATAAACATGCGACTCTTGCAAAATGAAGAAATCTATAGAAGAAAATACGAATGCAATTAAAGGCTAACAGCGTTTAACAGTGACCATGTCTAACCTCTCTTTACTATTAGCAAGAGATAGATGGAAGACAAAACTAGTTCACCCCCTGCAGAAAACATCTCTTCATCTTTTAAATAGACCCTCAATAGAGCCTTCTGTTGGTCATATCGATCTTTTTCACATTGCACATGAGCTACCATTTTTTTTTCAGGACATCTTTCTGCTCTTTAGATGACAGCTTGATTGTTGGAGCCAATCTCCATCACAGCAAAACTGTTTATCTAGTGGTACAGGCAAGTGCAGCTATTAGTCCTGAAGTCCTGTTGTGTGGCCACTGGCTAGAGAAAATGATTTTAAGTTGAATGGATTCTGTTTTGATGTCCAATATCCAAATCTTTACCTCAGAAGTGGCTCTCTAAAGGTGCACGCAAGAACAGAAAGCTTCCTCCTAGCTCTTCCACTGAACTCCTCAGTGTGATGTTGGGCAATTCCTGCATGTTTTGCTAATAGCTCACCTCTGCTTTTGGTTCGCAGTAGAGATTTTTCATTCCAAATGTGTGGTATAAAGGGACAGTTTATACTTCAGTGCAAATAAAAAACCATAACCCAAGTATTGGTAGAATGCCCGTGCAGGATGAGTTGGGAAGGGAAGGGAAGGGAAGTGTGAGGTCTAATTTATTGACTTAGTTCTCTCTTCCTGCACTAAAGGACGAATGGTTAGCATATCTGAAAAGAGTCAAACAGAGAAATCTTTATTTATAGACTTCTCCACCATTGTACCAGGTAGGAAGGAGAAGACATGAAAATAATTCTCTTTTGAAATCTGATGGAAACATAGCTGAGCCATATTAGCTACCTCTTTGGATGGACATGTGTCTAACATAAGCTCTTCTCTGTCCTCTGATCCAAAAGACAAGTAACAAAAGCGCTGTCGGACAATTAGGTCAGAGATACCTCCTTTGCCCCTCCTTTTCCTTAACTTGCTTGCTGAGTTTATTCCATGTTTTCAAATTGCTCTGGATAAAATTGAAGAACAAAAGTGCAGCTGGGGTTTGCGCAAGTGGCAATTTGAGGAGTACCTTCATTCACTAAACAGCTTGCCTTTTCTCGTCAGGGAAGCATATCTGTCAAACCACATGTTCCTCCTCTCTCAGCTCCAGTAACAGGTGGCCGATATCTGAAAAGGGCTGATATTCAAGAACATGCAGTATTTAGCAAAGTTACATTCACAACTCTACAGCAATACAATTGTACCCACTTTCTACTCCTCCTGCACGGTAGAATTAAATAAATCACCCAAACTTGGATAGCACATCAGTGCTACAGGTAGGAGTGGGACTGAACTTTCCCAACTCTCAACCCCACTGCGTAACCACAGGGCCATATAACTTGCTTTCGTGGTCTGTTGGTAATGCCACGAGCCGCCCTGGCTGACAATGTCATCAAGAATAAAACCTGCTGGCATCAACCACAGCCTTAGCTAGGTCCAGGATGAAATTCAGCCTGGGGAAAAGAGCGAACACAGTCCCTCTCGCCACGCCACGCTAGTTCCTGCACCACCACATGAACCATCTTGCCTCTTTTTCGGGGATGGGGTGTCGGGTGTGGATCAGGAGCAGCACAAGGGCAGCCCTGGCAGTAAGTGTGTGAGGGAACAGCACAAGCGCTGCCCCAAATGTAATTGCCTGTGCCATAAGCCAGATGCCCTGCAAGACGCCTGGGGGGCCTCTGAGTCAGCCCAAAGGCAAACAGAATTGGCCATCCTCTTTTGTCATCTCCCATGGAAAGGCAGGAGGGCTTGTGTCTGCAGCTTCACGAGAGTCTGGGAAAGTAGAGCTACCTGATTTTGTGTCCCAATTTCAGGCTTTGATTTGATAAAGATCCATTCTTACAGCCTTGAGTCATTTTAGTTGCTTTTTCTTGCCTTTCTTTTCCCAAACACTCTAACCTGGTAAGTGGAACTCCAGAACCCCAGGAGGGCATTACTGACGTGATGCAGCATGACAATATGTAACTCCTGTCTCCTTCCTGCATTTCTACTCTCGAGTATTCTATAAAGAACATCTTTTTTTCAAAGCTGTGTTGTGCCAAGGACTCACTTAATCTGTTCTTTATTGTGGCCAATAAGCTTTTTTTTTCTCCCCATAAATGACCATTCCTCGACACCTCTACTTGCTGTGAATCTTTCCAAACTGTAAAGTTTTGCACCCCCTTACATTAAGCTGCATCTTCTGAGTAACGCAGATGGATTATGAACTCTCATATTTTGAGTTTTCTCATGACTTTGGATCATCCAAATAGCTGATGAGAGGGAGGTCCATTAATTAACTCTGATCACTGATAACTCAGAGCTCGTTTTCCGGCTCCCTCTTTTGAGAGGGAGATCTGTTTTGTTTGTTTGATTGCTCTTCATGCCACATGCTCATGTCTGCCCAGGCTTTTACGCTGTGCCCATCATCGTGAAACATGAGGTGACTGATAACTCTCTTCTAATTCACAGAACAGATACTGTCTCGGCAGCAGCACATTTTGGCCTAAAAAGCAGTATTTGAGGCCTGACATGCAATCTATGGATTTGTCCAATCTAATTAGTGCCACTTGCATCAGTGTTTTTATGATATAGACATACATCTACTCAAAAAATCACTAAAGCTACAGTGTCAGCGGCCAGGCAGTCGTTCCATCAACTCGTGGTCACTTCTCGCTTGGAAATGATTTGAAAGATGCTATAGAGGTGGAAGGCTCTGAAACACATCATCAGTCCCTTAAACAACATATTTTCCTATGGCTCTGTTCATAGTCAAGTACTCTTTTATTAGATTAGACTCCAATTTTCACTAATTTCATTGTACTTTCTTGTAATGAGGTAAAATTCTGGTTTTGTTTAAGTCGGTGATAAAAATGCTACAGCAAAAAATACTGAATATATCTATTTTTAAGACAATAGACTGATAGTTGGGCTAAATTAATAGGCATTGAGCACCATGCAGCAATGCCAGACAAATTGCCATATTCAACCTCGGCTGTTGAAAATTGCCTTTAGTATTTCTAACCTGTGGCCTGCTTTAGTGCAGACACATTCCAGGAACAGTTGGCCATGTACATTCACTGGGCATCTTAGACATGGTTCTGACACTCAGTCTCCAAGGAATTGTTCTGTGAGTCTCAAAATCGTTCTAGTAAACCAGAATATATCTCCTTACATTTTTTTACATCTAAAATTCCTGTGAAACCATTGAAAACTGGACATTCGATGAAAGATCGTATTTAGAAATGATCAGTGTGTGACTCTCTGGACCGGAATCGCCTCCAGCTAACACCAGGGTAAATCACAAGCCTTTATGTTTTCATTGGTAAAGGAATTAAAAAATGTTATTTATTTCAACCTGAACACATCAGTGTTCTGCCCGATCTGCTCCTGTCTTCAGTGCAAGAAGGAAATACGTTGGGTTTGCATTGCTGCCGGTCTCAGGTTTACGGCGAGAGAGGATTAATAGTTATGACTTCTCCAAGCAGCCAACTCTGTTGGCACAAGCATTATCCACCACCACAGACCACTGGCTGGTCCCTTCTCAAACACCGCAGCCCACTCCCAGGGATTCAATGGCTTCGGATCCCCTCCCAGACCAGGGATGTGCTGTGAGTTGGCAGGATTTGTCCCCATTAGTGGAATCTGTGGTGGCAGAAACTGGCCAAGCCTGGGAATATAAAACCAACCCTGCCCTTCCAATAGGTTCTAGCTGGTCTGAATAAACACCCTGGCAGGAGGACTGGAGAGCCGACGGGCAGCGGTGATAACTTCATATTGGCTAAGGCTGCCTGCAAACTTAAAAAGAAACAGCTCGGTCTCCTTGTGTCACCTATGTTGCATAAGCATGTGGTACGTTAGCATGGGATTTAATTTGGGCATGTAAAGCTGCCTGCATTAGCTCATCACGGTGGGTCTTTTCACCCATCTTTTGTGTGTGTTTTTCCTTGGAAATGTGTATTTACTGCAGCACATTTTCAAAGGGAATAGAGAAAGAGAAAACTAAAAGCTACATGTATTAGTATTCCTGTTTAATTTAATATCAGCTTACAAGGTGGAAATTAAAATGATTTTTCTGTCACTGTTATCTCTCTTCACTTGGCAAAGATCGATTTCCTTCTTCCCCACTGCTTACTAATAAGACATCTGAAAACTAAGATGGTTTTTATGTTTACTTCCTTGTTTAAATCAGCTTTCTCAACTAAGGACAGCTTTGGCAATATATTTGCTTTTTAACTTGTGATTTCTGTGTTGGCTCAGACTCCACCAGTGACAGAACATCAAACACGGAGAGGCTATATATTTTTAATTACTCAGGGATGCCCTTGTGCATAAGTACATGCAAATTAAATATGCAGAATTCAAAACCTGTTCAGAACAGATTGCACATGTTACACAATCGTTCACATTTTGGGCTCAGAAATGATGGTGCACTATTTTGCTTCTCATGCTGACAAGTACGGAGGTATCAGCCATCACTCGGTACAGCGTCATGCCATTGCTACTGCTGTGTCTGACACTGCTAGGTTTGGTACCACTTTCTCGAGAGCTGACAAGCCAAGGAAGGCGGATGGCAACGCACGAATGCTCGAGTGTGAGAATCAGCTCAACAACTAGTCTACGTGGAATTACACCTTCCTACAAAGGAAATACTAATGTCCAACAAGAAGATTAGAAAGAACATGATGCTTTTGACGTCTCAAAGACGTGCTGACATAAGCACCTAACCGCCTGCCTCCAGAATCTAGCCCTCCTTTGAAATGGGGAGGATAAACTACTGAGCAAAGTTGCTGTTTGGAGTCCAAGCTGCATTTTATGAACTTGGTACTTGTACCCCGGTAGCATCACAGCTCCAGCGAAGACGTAATTACTTCAAAAGACAAAAAACGTTCAGCGGAAATCTCGCAGTGTGAGGCGGTCACACCAAAAGGAAAAGAAAGGAAACATGGCCATCTGCGTATTGGAGATGAGGAACTAAAACACTAGAGACAAAGGCAGCATGGCGGGTATCCCTGAAGAGCTGACCATTCCTCCTGCACAAAAAAGCTGAGCTTTTTCAAAAAGTCGCATAATGCGCCCTGTAACACATTCACTTGGGATATTATCTCATACCCTTTAGACATTTCCCTGTGTCAGAAATCTCCTTATTTAAGAGCCTAGCATTTCTCTCTCATATTTTCTTTCCATTGCCCTTTCTTAAATCCCCATGCTCAGCATCAATAAGAAATTTTCCTCTAGGGTGTTTATGCCTGGAATACCTATATAGCATCACCTTACCTTCTTCCTCTCAAACTTGATTATCCTTCGTTTATCCAGTTTCTATGTATTGAAGTTTTAATCTTTCCTTCTCCCTCTTGATAAAGTTGCTCTTCTCCTTCTCGGGGGGATGATGTCTCAAGGTTTCTTTCAGCCCCATCGTACATGGTTCCTCGACTTTCTTCAGTGTTTCTCTACTTTTGATATGGTTGCACCCAGAAGCGGAATCCAGCGAGCACCTTCTGTGAAGACGCACCGGTCTCTGTCCCCACGAGAGATCCAAGGTGACAACTCCTTGCATCGCACCAGAAGCAGCTTACGCCGTACGAGCAGCCTATGTCCCGCCAGCCACCCGCACGGGTGACCCGAGGCAAGGGTGTCCGCGTCTCTGGTCTTGGGGCACCTCCTTCCTTGCCGGGGAGCCTGGTCCTGGCCCGCTGCGCCGGGCCGGCAGGCGGGTGTCCGGACGCACTTCAGGTGGAGAGTGCCGAGGCCGGCGCGCGCGTGACGTGACGCTGTACGGGCACCTCTGGCGCTACAGAGCCCCGTCGCGAGTGGAAAGCTGCACCGGCGATGCTGCTCGGGGCCGAGCATGCCGGCGACGCTCCTTCATCCCATTTCCATCTTCCTGCCCCGTTTCTGCGCCACCTGGCCTATGGCGCCTTGGGCGCATACACCAAAGGCCGCAGAGCCGCGGCGGGGTTGCTGGCAGGTCGTGACCCGTGCCGACCTGCCAGAATAAAAGAAGTATTTTAATTGTACGGGGGGCGGGGAGGGGGTGACCTTTCCGCTTAAGAACCAGGGACAAGCCTCGGCCACCCTCCCCAGCGCCCGGCCGGTCTCCAGCGGGCAGTGAGGAGGGCGGAGACGCCGCGCGCGGCGGGAGAAAGCGGGCGGGGAGAGGAACCCCCGCTCCTCCGCCCGTTACAACCGCAGCACGCACCCGGGCGGCGGGGCTCCCCCGCGGCGGCGGCGAGGGGCGGGCGGCAGCGCAGGAGGCGGCGGCGGAGGAAGAGGAGGAGGAGGAGGCGGAGGGGGGAGGAGGGGGCGAGCGGCGAAGGGAGGGAAAACCTCGGCTGGGCGGCAGGCGCCGGCCGGCGCGGTCCCAGTCAGTCAGGCGCGGCCGGGCTGCCCGCGCTGCCGGCGGCTTCCCCCTGCCCCCTCACGCTCCCCCACCCCCCCCGCGGGCGGCGGCGGCCGCCGCGTCCCACCCGCAACTTTCCCTCCGCCGTGGATGGCTTTCGTCGGAGACCTGCAGGGCAGCCGGGCGCTCGACACCTGTCCCCCATGGGCCGCCCCCGCGCCTAAGTTTGCCGGCGGCCGGCTCCCCTCCGCCGCCGCCGCCGCAGGGCGGGCTTGAAGCCGCGGCGGGGGCCGCGGTGCCCCATGGCCGGCCGCCCCGCCGCGCCGAGGTGTCCGTGCGCGCCGCCCCGTCCCGCCCGCCGGGGAGCCGCCGCGCCCGCCGGAGCGCCGCAGCGGGGGCGCTGAGGGAGGCAGCCCCCGGCACACCGCCACCGGCTCGGCGCCAGCCGCCGTTGCCCGCCGGGTCGCTGGCGGCGGCGGCGGCGGCGGCGGGGGCGGCGGCGGGGCCGCGGGATCCGTCCGCGCTCGCTGCCCCCGTGTAGTTCCCGAGTCGTGTGTCCTCGGCGGCGGCCCGCGGGTGACATGCAGTCCCTCATCTCTCCGGTGACCAAGGCTATCCTGGTGGCTTTGTTCATCTTCGCCATCCTGCTGATCCTCTACGTGATTCTGTGGTACATCTGCCGCGATGTGGATTGCGACCATGGGATCTGAGCGGCGCCGCGGGGCCAGGGCTTAGGAGCCGGGATTCACCCCGCGGGGCCGGCAGCGGCAGCGGGAGCCCCGCCGGGCGGCAGCCGCCGCCACCGCGGCCGGAGCAGGGGAAGGGGAAGGAAAAAAAAGAAGAAAAAAAAAAAAAAAAAGAGAGAGAGAAGAGCCGAGCCGAAAGAGCCCGGAGGACAACTGCAATCAAGAAACCAACCTGAGCTTGACCTTCAGAGACCAGGGTGACCCGGTGAGTCTCCGCTCTCGGCGGCGCGGGGGATGCGCGGGTGCGGCGGGGCTGCCTCCTTCCCGCCCGCCCTCCCTCCCGCCCCGCTCCGCTCCCCGCTCCGCTCCCCGCGCACGCACACACACACACACACACTCACACACACTCACTCGCACACGGATGTGGCACCGGCCCCCCCCACACCCCCCACCCCGGTGGCTGTGCGTGCCCGAGCGCCTGCTGCCCGCCTTGCACGCGTGTCCCCGGGGGAGAAGCCGGGGACATCAATGGTGCCTGTCCCCCGTCCCCGCGTCCCCCCCGCTTTAAATTTACCGAGGGGACAACGCGCGAAAGGCAGCGCGCCCGCGGGAGCCCCCGGTGCGGGTCCGGGTGCGGGTGCGGGAGCGGGTGCGGGTGCGGGTGCGGGAGGGGCGGCGGGCGGCCGCCGCGCTGCCTTTGCGGCCCCACATTGGTATGCAGGCGGTGGCTGCGCCGGCAGGCAGACCGAAAAGGTGAGCCCGGGGGATGGGGGGAAAGCCAACGCTTCGTCAGTCCGCGGGGGCAAATGGGGGAAGTAACGGAGAATGAATGAAGATGTCGGGTGTCCGGCGGCGGGCGGACTTCGGGGAGGGGATGCGAGGCAGGATGAGTTTCTCCTTCCCGGGGGCGGGTTGGTGGAAGGAATTGGGGAGATGATGGAAAAATGTGCAAGGGGGAGTTCTGGATGGCAGCGGTCCTTGTCTGGTCTCGCCGACGCTGCGTTGGCTCCGTGCTGCTCTCCGCAAAAGGGTTAATGCTGAAGGGTTAAACGCGTGCCCAAGCTCGGCGGTGTCAGAAAACGTTGATAAAAAAGTACACAACTGACGGACATCTGTGTGCCGAGCGCACTGGGACACTACAGGGGATGTATCCTGCCCGGCTGTTTTCCCACCTGAAAGAATTTGTCGTTGGCTATTTCTGCTCTTACCGTTTGGTTGTATTGATTACCGTGCGCTAAAGCGGAGAGGCGGCAACACTTTGTGTTTAGAGTCAAAAAGACCTACTGAAAGAGAAGGGGTCCTGAACACTCGGGCTGTAAATGTTTCTGTCCTTGACAGACAAGCTGCCAGGGATCGGAGCAAACTCTAGCTGTGTGCGTTATCCCTGGCGGGGATGTATTCGGATGCCGCAGGGTGCGGGTGCGTGTACTCGATGTGGAATAAGAGACAAATCAAATTCGGGTTTAAAGGGGGGGGAATGGGGACCTAGCCAAGTGTAAAGTGTAATCGTGGGATTCAGGATGATTTGACATTGAGTGTTAGTGAGCGAAAGCTCACCTTTGCAACAGGGCTCTGTATTTGGGAGGAAACTGTTCGGAAGTCGGTTCTCTTGCCGTTTTGGTTTGTGCTTCTGTTCAGATTGTATTTCGAAGGGCTTTTGACCTGGCTAGTTGATCAAACATGACATTACCGTTAACACATCCTACTAATGTGATTATAGCAGCAGTGACATCAATGTTTCCTTGCCCTGCAACGACAGTAGCAATGCATTTGTTTACCACATGCACACTGAAATGTCTGTTACTCAACAGCTCTGAAGAGCTAGGGAAGAAGGGAGAAGGAGGGCGAAGCTCTTAGAGGCATTTAAAAATGGCCACAGCTCTGCTTTCCTTATGCGTTTAATTATGTAGAAATAAAATAACCTCCAAGTCCTCTTCCTTAAATGTTTTTGCAGTTTCACCAGTCAGTACACTTGTTTTTACCTAAGTGGCAAAAACCTCTTCACACTTTGACACGTCAGGTTGTGTCACATGTTCCCTTCCGAATTAACAGCAGTGCGCACCTTCTGCCCCTCTCCCAGCTGGCAGGAGCTAGCCGGCGGTACGGTTTTAGAGGCTTTGCCATTTAGTGTCAAGTATTTCATAGTAAACCAGTATTTCAAACTGTTAGTTACAGAACTGGACGGAATGTGGCAAATTAAAATGGTTTTCACAAAACTTTGAATATTGACAGATGTGCGTGTGTGACTAAATGCCTGAGGTGTTGATATGACCAAACGTATTTTATAGTACCCATCATAACTAACGTCAATCAGCTTACTGTTTGCAGAAACTGTGAACTAGTCCATTCAGTTATTGTTTGACTGTTAGTTTTTCCAGCTGGCTCATGATTAGTTTAAGCATATAGTTTCTAGGAGACCAGATATAGAAAATATTTTTTTTTTCTAGCAGCTTTTATTCTAAATAAGGTACATATATAGATGCTTATATATGAATATGTATATATGCATTTGTACAAACACTAATGGGTATTTTCCAGTCTAGCACAACTGAAAAATAATCGGAGCAATGATTAGCAATATCATATTTGATTTATAGTTGAAGTCACAGATTCGTTGGCTTTGGATCGGTACTATGTGTGTTTTATTATTGTGTATTAACAAATGCAAAACCCTAAAGATATGAAACCCACCTTTCCTATTGCTGCAATGCCTGATCTAAGAGGATGAAATCCTGGCCTTGCTGAGGTCAGTGTGGAATTTTGCAGCTGTTTTCGATGGAGTCAGAAAAATATTGACAGATTTGCATGTGAATTTGAAACAACAGCAGGATGTTACTGAAGTTGAGAGAACTATTAAAACAGTAAACAAGGGCAAATTGGTTACAGTGGAGTGCCTGCAAACCTTATTTTTATATTTATTTACTTGCTTGCTCGGAAGTTTGGTGACGATTTTATTTCTATTTAGTGTTACTAGGTGCTCCTGCCCCGACTCAACAATTTTCACCAGCTTGCTCTTTCTTAATGTATAGTAGTGTTTCAAAGGTGATATCTGAAATATCATCTGCGACTGAGATACAGAGTACAATGGCATCAGGTAGATAGAGATCAGCTGTAAGTATTTTTTGCCATAAGATGGGTTGTAACGTCATGAGTAGTACCTTTGTTCAAGGCTAAGACAACTTGTTATCATGTTCCTACTTGAGCCAAGAGAAATCTTTACCATATTGCAAAAATTGGTAATGTTATAGGCTGAAAGTGTGTTATTAGTCCAAAAGCAATTTAGTAGGCTGGCTGTTCAAGCATCGTGTAAAAGGATATTTCAAAGCTTTGCCTTTTTGTGTGAAAAAGACTGTGAAGAAGTTACCACTGCTTCATCAGCAGAAGTGTAATGAATTTTATGGATTAATTCCTACTGCAAGGCAGCATGCTATAGGATGGTCCCAGGAACCCTGTCACGTCTGACTTAAACATGCGGTATGTTTCCGGATAAGTCATTCTTTACTCAATCCCTATTCAGGCAAATGCCCTGAAGGTTCATTAAATATTTTCTGGAAGTGGCACGTAAGCGTAACTGGACAATGAACATCTCAGGTTTGCTTATTTTCTAGTTCCTTCCTCGTAAAATGGATTAATAAGAGCCAGTGCCTTCGTGGTATGCCCTCTGTGCATCTTGCACCATTTCCCTAAAACAGGCTTAATAAGCGCATTGAAGATCATTCCAGCATAGGAGGGTCTCTGCAGAGACGAAAGGTTAGCCAAGGTCCAAGGATGGCCAGTGCTGCGTCCTTGAGATGTCCTTGTGTCATACGAGTGCTCAGCTGTACTTTTTCCTCTCCAGGTGAGTGTAGAGTAACCTTCAGGCTGCTGTCAGGCAGGACACGTAGAGCTGCCCTACACAGCTCCAGCCCCATTTAGTGGAAGGCTCGACGTAGGAGCGATTTTCTACTGTCTGTTTTACGCAAGAGGTCAGACGTGGTGATTTCGTAGTTGTTCCTTGTGGCCTTAAAATCTGTGACCCTTAGATTACTGGTAATGTGACAAGCACTCGGTATGATTTGTCTGTTTATAAACAGCTTGGGGGTGGGATTGTGGGGATTAATTGTATGATTTATGCCGTGATTATAACACTTGAAACTGGCAGGGCCCTTTAAATGACAAATTTCGGGGCAGCGTTAGGGAATACAGTGTCGCTGTAACAAGTGTATTAAACCTGCGGCGTGAGCAGGCCATATCTTTTCTTCTTTCTTTGCTAGAATAACGATCTTGCATTGGTAATGTTAATACAAGCTCTGGTGGTGGTGTAATGGAGTTACAAAGAAGAGGAGTGTTTGCCCTTCACCTGAAGAGCAGGCTCTGCGCACACATCGTGTGTGTACCTACCGGGAGACACTCGCCTGGCGCGCTCCCTCCCTCCGGCACGGCACCGCTTCGGGGCTGGAACTGGACATTAAAACGTATGGAAAAGTTCCACTGCTGTTTCTCAACAGATGACGTTTTCCCCAGTTTTAGTTCGATGCATGAGTGTTTTCTCTTTTTCCTCCTAAGCGGTAGTCCTCTGAACTGTGACTATTCAGTGCATAAAGCGGTTTGTAGACAAACTGCACAAATTGATTTTCCTGAAGTGGGCTGACAAAATGATGAGTGTATTGGAAAACAGCACACACTTGCTTATTTGTTGTTCTACATTAAGCTAGGTTTTTCAAGTAAATATCCTTTAAAATAGACTTTTTTTATTTTAGCGTGCTGTTTTTAATATGCATAGCTAATAGGGTTCAAATAGTTGCACAGCAGCATCTGCTCTTGTTAGAGGCGCTCCGATGATAGCTTTCAAAATTCTGCCCAAATGAGAAAATCCGAGCTTCAGCTTGGAGGGGCTCATAACACTGGCTGCTGTTGAGCAGTACATCTTTATTTTGAATGTTTTGATGTACTACTTTGGAATGCTAAAGATTCTTACTGGTGTTTTTGTGAATCGCCGTTAAATTAAATCATATGTAAAGGATACCAGTAAGGTGACATTCAGAGTTTCTTTGTGGAACATATTATGAATGTGGATTATGGTTGAGAAAAAGATGTGGAAAAAAAATGATTGTGACTAATTAAGAAAGAGGAAGGAATGGGAAAAGAAAGAAGGAGGAATGCTACATCAAGATGGAAGAAATGCGACTCCAGAGTATTCAAATTTGAAAAAGTGCCGCTAATGTGAAGTCCCATGCTAAGCTCACAGGACAAAAATTGTCACTTTCCTTTACAGAATGTGTATATACATATATATAAATGAATCATTGTTATAAAGAAAATGCTAACACACTATTCACTTTGGAAAAAAAATGAGTTCAGGTTTCATGGACTAGAAGAAATACATTAATAACAAATAGATTTTATGTCTTGTTTTTTCCACTGACCTCAAAGAGAAAAAGCCCTCATGTACTAGGTAAAAAGCCTATTAGGTAATTAACTTATTATGACCAAGAAATATATGTGAGAAAAGAACATCTCAGATTGAAGATAGAAGAATCGTAGTATTTTGGCTAAAACCAGTAATAGCAAACACCTTCTTACAAAAGTACAAATCTTTCATGTAATACATCTTTTATACTTATGTCTTTAAGTGCAAAGGAGGAAAGAAACCCCCTGAAGTTATGAGTGCTAAAACTTATGCACAGTGAAACCTGCTACATGATTATGATGCTTTTGAGTTATTCTGGTGTTTTATGTAAAGCCTGCCTGAGAGAATGTTTGGGTTTGTGTGGAACAGGATAATGTATGTTCCAAGGGCTGGGAAAAAAAAAGCGCCTTCTGTATGAATAGCCTCTTCCATATTTATTGCATATTGGTGTAAACCTGGACACATGAAGAAGATTTTATTTGCTATTCAGTATCCATTTCAGTGGTGAGTCGCATGTGCTATTAAATAAGTACTCAACAAACTGATCATGATACCTACAGCAAAAATTAAACAAGGTCTTCATTAAGTTGTGGTCTTAATGCAAAATACAAATGACATAGTTAGCTAACTTGCAGGACATGTTTCTTATATAGCTCTTTCAATTAATGTACTTCTGAATATACTATCATCACCACCCTTGTGAGACATGTATATATGAATGAGCTTAAAACTAAGTTTACAATCAATCTCCATTCTAATGACTTGTTTTTATTTTCTACTGTAATACCATTCTGACATGCTTAATAGGGACTATAACTAAGTGTGAGTTTAATGAAGTCTTGGTATCGGTGAAGGTAAAAGGAAGACGCTGTGAGCACACAGAAAGACACTCATCAGTACACATTTCTAGTGGCTGACGTGGCATAATTGAACTTGGCTGCGGTGACCATGAAATGGAGTTCAAGATCCTGAGGGCGGCGAGGAGGGCGCACAGCAAGCTCACTGCCCTGGACTTCAGAGAGCAGACTTTGGCCTCTTCAGGGATCTGCTTGGGAGAGTGCCATGGGATACAGCCCAGGTGGGAAGAGGGGCCCAAGAAAGCTGGTTAATATTCAAGGATCACCTCTTCCAAGCTCAGGATCGACGCATCCCGACAAAGAGGAAGTCAGGCAGAAGTGCCAGGAGGCCGGCATGGATGAACAAGGAGCTCCTGGCCAAACTCACAGACAAAAAGGAAGCCTGCAGAGGGTGGAAGCAAGAACAGGTAGCCTGGGAGGAATGCAGAGAAATTGTCCGAGCAGCCAGGGATCAGGGTAGGAAAGCTAAAGCCCTGATAGAATTAAATCTGGCCAGGATGTCAAGGGCAACAAGAAAAGCTTCTATAGGTACGTTGGTGATAAAAGGAAGACTAGGGAAAGTGTGGGCCCTTTCCAGAAGGAAGCGTGAGACCTGGTTACCCAGGACGTGGAGAAGGCCGAGGTACTTAATGACTTTTTTGCCTCAGTCTTTCACTGGCAAGTGCTCCAGCCACACCGCCCAAGTCACAGAAGGCAAAGGCAGGGACTGGGAGAATGAATAATCGCCCGCTGTAGAAGATCAGGTTCGAGACCACCTAAGAAACCTGAAGGTGTACAGGTCTATGGGACTTAACGAGATGCATCCGCAGGTCCTGAGGGAACTGGCGGATGAAGTGGCTAAGCCACTGTCGATCATATTTGAGAAGTCATGGCAGTCAGGGAAGTTCCCACTAACTGGAAAAGAGGAAACATAACCCCCATTTTTAAAAAGAGAAAAAAGGAAGACCCGGGGAACTACAGGCCAGCTAGTCTCACCTCTGTGCCCAGCAGGATCATGGAGCAGGTCCTTCTGGAAGCTATGCTAAGGCACATGGAAAATAAGGAGGTGATTGGTGGGGATCGAGGGCACCCTCAGCAAGTTTGCCGATGACACCAAACTGTGTGATGCGGTTGACGCACTGGAGGGAAGGGATGCCATCCAGAGGGACCTTGACAGGCTTGAGAGGTGGGCCTGTGTGAACCTCATGAAGTTCAACAAGGCCAAGTGCCAGGTCCTGCACCTGGGTCGGGGCAATTCCAAGCACAAATACAGGCTGGGCAGAGAATGGATTGAGAGCAGCCCTGAGGAGGACTTGATGGAGTTGGTTGATGAGAAAGCTCAACAAGACCCAGCAATGTGCGCTTGCAGCCCAGAAAGCCAACCGTATCCTGGGCTGCATCAAAAGCAGTGTGGCCAGCAGGTCGAGGGAGGGGATTCTCCCCCTCTACTCCGCTCTCGTGAGACCTCACCTGCAGTACTGTGTTCAGCTCTGGGGCCCCCAGCATAAGAAGGACATGGACCTGCTTGAGCGAGTTCAGAGGAGGGACATGAAGATGGTCAGGGGGCTGGAGCACATCTCCTATGAGGACAGGCTGAGAGAGTTAAGGTTGTTCAGGCTGGAGAAGAGAAGGCTCTGGGGAGAACTTATAGCAGCCTTCCAGTACCTAAAGGGGGCCTATAAGAAATCTGGAGAGGGAAATTTTACAAGGGCATGTAGTGATAGGACAAGGGGTAATGGCTTTAAACTGAAAGAGGGTAGATTTAGATTAGGTGTAAGGAAGAAGTTCTTCACTGTGAGGGTGATGAGGCACTGGAACAGGTTGCCCAGAGAGGCTGTGGCTGCCCCATCCCTGGCAGTGTTCAAGGCCAGGTTGGATGGGGCTTTGAGCAACCTGGTCTAGTGGAAGGTGTCCCTGCCCATGGCAGGGGGGTTGGAACTAGGTTATCTTTAAGGTCCCTTCCAACCCAAAGCATTCTGTGCTTCTATGAACTGTGATGTGAGTTAAGAGCTATGGGATATGCATTTATTCATTGATGCAATGAAGCAGAGAGATGACACATTACTGCACCTATCAACTTCTGCTCTCAGGCCACTGCAGCCTGGCTATTCACCTCAATTTGAGGATTCTGGCACAAAAGAGTGTAGGATTTGCGGGAGCCTGAGCGCTGCCAGTCTGTGAAGTAAGACTAAGTAAAACCTTTGTAATGCATCTTTAGAATCATAGAATCATAGAATTGATTGAATTAGGTTGGAAAAGACCTTTAAGATCATTGAGTCCAACCATCAACCATGCCCACTAAACCATGTCCTGAAGTGCCTTGTCTGTGCATTTTTTGAATACCCCCAGGGATGGTGACACCACCACTTCCCTGGACAGCCTGTTCCAATGCCTGATGACCCTTTCAGTAAAGAAATTTTTCCTAATATCCAAGGACATCAAGGACATACAAGGACATATCAGAGTACTCCCTGTAAATTCCTATAAGTCCTGTTAACCCCTGCTAGGGAACAAATATGTGACCTCAGGAAGCAAGTAGCAATAATGATGATAACAATTAATGATACCAAGATCTGAATAGAAATTTTCTTCCAAGGCTCTTAGGATACTGCCCAGAGCATTGTAGATCTGCCATCCACATTTTACGTATGGAGAAAGCAAGCTATGGGGGGATCCAGTGACTTTCTAAAGCCACGTAGCAGTTCAGTGACAACATATAGGATAGTCTCCAACACTTGCTTTTCCTCTGTCTCTCAGCCTCTAGAAGGTGACAGAGTGTAGTCTTCTCATGTTTGCAGGTGACGCTAAATTGGAGGCACCAGGCAATAGTCCCAAGGGCAGAGCTGCCATTCAGGGAGACCTAGGCAGGCTGGAAGAATGGGCCAACAGGAACCTAATGAAACTCAGCAAAGTGAAATGTCAGGTCCTTCACTGTGGCGAGAAGAGCCTCTGCAACACCATCAGCTGGGGATGGATGGGCTGGGGAGCGGCTCAGTGGAAGAAGCCCTGGGGTGGTGGTGGGATGTGAGCTGAATGTGAGCCAGCTGTGTGCCCTGGAGGCAAAGGCGACCAACAGCCTCTGGGGCTGTATGAGCAGAAACATAGCCCATAGATTGAGGGAAGGGATTATCCCCCTCTGCACAGCACTTGTTAGACCACATCTAGATACTATGTTCGGTTCTGGTCTTCCCAGCGCAGGACAGGCATGGACAAACTGGAGGGGGCTCAGAGGAGGGGGCAGCGGGGGCTGGAGCATTTGCCCTGTGAGGAGCGGCTGGGGAAGCTGGGCTGGGTCAGCCCGGAGAAGGGATGGCTTTGGGGGCACCTAATAGTACCACTGCCTGCAGTGCCTGGAAGAGGTCACCAAGGAGATGGAGCTGGGCTCTTGACAGTGGTGCATTGAGAGAGGATAAGAGACAATGGTCATAAATTGAAGGAAGGAGGGTTTGGACTGGATGTAAGGAAAACCTTTTTCCCTATGAGTACAGTCAGGCAGGTTTCCCAGAGAAGTTGTGTAGTCTCTGTCCTTGGATGTTTTCAAGACCCCTTGAGCAACATGGTCTGACCTCAAAGCTGGCCCTGCTTTGAGCAGTAGAGTGGACTACAGACCTCCTGAGGTCCCTTCCAACTTCAGTTATCCTAGGTTTGTATGATCCTATGAACCATGTAATCTTGAGAGTCTTCTACTGGAATGAGCAGTGGCTTGCTTGTTGTAATGTACTCTCTCCCTTAACTCTTGACGTGTGCTAGCCAGGTAAACCAAAAAGATGGAGGCGCAGAACTGGGACTGGGTCCGAGTGGGGAGCTGTTCTCAGTAGCCCTGGCCATCCTTACATTTTACACCTGCAGCTCCTACACAACACTCCAGGGTCTCGCATGGTCTGCAGCTGAAGTGGGACACGGCAGTGCATCACTAGAGCAGAGCGACCACTGTGCTGATACGTGCACATTCATTCTGAGAATGAGAGCCATCACAGGTAATAGTAGCCTGAAGATTGAAGACAAAAATCGCAATGTACTTATAGCCTGTTTAATTCTTACACCTCTGTGGGGACTCCAGCACATTTCTAGGAACTGGAAATTAATTCAGTTACATGCTCTGACTATAATATAATCGTGCTGGGCATACTCTTGTGCAGTATAACATTTTCCATAATCTTGTCCAATTTTTATCTTACTTTGTGTTTGTCTTCAGCTGTATAAAGCCTGTTAGTTAACTATAATGTCCATACAGGTAGTTGGTACAGTAGGTTTTTCAGGTACTGCCTGGCTTGATTTTGAACTGCTTTGAAGAGAAAAACAATCCCATGGGAACTGCATGCTTCAGCATCAAACCTGTCATCTCATGCCTAGGCTGCTCACAGTTTATATTTAGGTGGAGAACAGAATGCTAACTGGAGAAAAAGGCACTTAATGCAAAAGGCCATTGTACTTTTTTTTCCCAAGTAGAAAAAGTCTTCTCCTCAGTGCTCAGAATTGTGCCATGACACCTGCCTGCCGGACTGGATGGTGGGCAGGCGCTGGTGAGAGCAGGGAGGTTTCACAAAGGGATAGTGGACGTGCTTTATTCTGACACTTTGGGGTACACCCAAGTTTATTCCAAAATTACAAGACTAAGTTATCAAGACTAATTATTTTCAGTGCAAATCCAAAATAAATGAGAGCTGCAGTGCATCTCTTGTCAGGGGTTCAAACTTTGATTCTCTGACGTTAGTACACAGAGTCACTGCCACCCCCCTTATTAAACTCATGGAAAGCCACATTTGTATACCTGAGTTGATTTTTTTACTTGAAGATGTGTCAAATCATGATGAAAAACATTTTGAGCCTAGACGAAAATCCCAGACTGTTACATATTTGAATGCATAAACTGCTATATTGGAGATTCCTGAAGTGACTTTAATTTTTTTCTCTCATGTGGGCTTACAAGCCTGGAGAGATTTTAAATTAAAGGTGGAAGAGAAGAGAAAAACTTGCTTTTTAGGTGAGTTTATGAAAGCTCTCTTAGTTCTAAAACTAAATTATGTATGAAGCAGCAAGATCCTGTATTGTGCGTTAAATTCACATGACGATTCCCTTTTTAAAATTTTACAGAATACTCAGGTGAATTAACTGGATATAGGTAGTATGTTTAATGTATTTATTCCAGAACTTCTATGAACCTACTGCTTTTAGGAATTAAATGTCCCAGGAACAAGACATTGACACCAAATTCATTTCACTTGAGTCCGTGTATTGGAGGTGCTGTGGATTCCAAGAATAAACGTGTGACAGTATTATGAAGTAGTATTACCTTTATTATCAGCCAAGGGTTTCTTCTTTTACTTCTGGCTTCACTAATAAGGTCAGCTGGAAAGGTAAGGCACAACAGAGGAGGCTGGGACAGGCTTGGAAGACACTGCAGCCGCTATTGTGAGTCATTCCCTTTTAATCACGTAGGCAAAATCCTACGGGCATGTGGGATGATACACAAAGGAAGGCAAAATTTTGCTTGCCTGGGAGGAGCTGTTCATTTGTTACAAACATTCAGCTGACTTCAGTGGAGCAGTGCCAATTTCTATTAGCAAAGGCTTTGGTTCTGAGGATACATATATGCGTTAATAAATGGTTGAAGTCCTTCAGGCTGCAGACAGTAGCAGCCAAGTAAGTGACGTAGCTAGGTTCACATCCAGCCACCTTTGTCACTCTCAGCCCGTGTAGCCAAGTACCCTTTTTTTTAACTGATTTGGCAATGATTGATGTGACACACAGACCTTAAAACTAATAATGTTTATTAATAATGTGTAATGTGTGTTCTGTATAAGATGTTGCTAAATTAAAAGGCAAACTGTTACCTCATGAGATAAAAATGTTCATGGTATATGGTTAAAAAATATAGCTGTGTAATGCGTGCCTTTGGTTCGGCAGATTTCGTGAAAGAAAATGAAAGAATCAGCACTCCAAAGAACCTCTGTACATACCAAAAAGGAGTCATTCCTGGATAATCTTGTGGGTGTGCTGCTGCTATTTTATGAATGTCAGCTGGGCAAACTAAACTTACTATACACAGTTTGGTCCTCTAGATGATGAGAGGAATCAAGTGGTTCTTGTGATAACTGTAAAAATAACTAAAAGCCTCTTGAGATTCAACAGGGAGAGGGCTAACCGAAAGACAGCATCCTGGATGGGGTGTACTGGTGGTAGCTGTGCTTTGCAGGGGGAGAAAAGTTTTGCAGGACACCTCACTAATACTTGGAATGAGAGATTAGTGTGTAGTATAGCGTGGATGGATGGCAGGCAAATCCTTTTGGGAACTTGCAAACCCCAGATAAGTCTGGGAATGCCAGACCTTGCAATGCATTTCTCACATGGAGATACTCTGACGACAAAGAAAAGAATCTACCCTGACAGGGGCTATCCAGTGTCTGGCGAGGAGAGGAAGCGTAGAGCTAGACCGTGACTTCAGGACATGCTGTATTGTGGCAATCACCTTTTGGTGCAGGCTTGGAAACAATCTCAAATGTACAATACTAAATCTATAGCGATGTGCCTTAACAACCTGATGTTGTAACTCAGTGTGGGCATGTATCAATGTATTTAATGAATATTTTATCAAATAACATTTTAATCTGTGTAGTAAGATGCATTTCTTAATTTGCCATTTTTAAGATAGCTGTTGGTTGAATTAAGCCTGTGAATGACTTTTCTTTTACATTCTTGTGATGCCTGCACTGGTACTGTAACTTCATTTCTCTTTGAGCTACAGTTTTATGAGTAGAACAGATGCTTGAACTGTGAAATCCTTTTATATTTCTCTTAATATTTCAGTTATATAAATATTGAAAGAGTGTAGACATTGCTTTCGTAATCAGCTGGATGGTGTCTACCGCTTGATTTCAGTTCTGACACAGTACCTTCACAGTTCTTTATCCTACCATACAGCCCTACAGCCACCTACCAGCCTCATCCTCCTCCCACCAGGGGTGTTCTGCTGGAAACCTGTGCTGGATTTCCCTTTCAACATGTAGGCAGTGGTTTTTGTGCCCTGATAGGAGACAGGCTGAAAAAAGCAAAATTATCATTACCTTTGAGCATCATGAGATAGGAGACTAAGCGCTTTCAATGCAGAAAGTGAATATATTTTTCCGTCTCTTGCTGTAATAGTAGCAGATGGCACTTGTGACCCAGAATACTTTGTCCTTTGAATAATGGTCCTTGCTGAGGAAAGCTTGTTTTTGTTCTTTCCATGTGTAAAAAGTTGATTTTTTAAATTGAAAACCACAAGCATATCTTACTGTTTATCTGCATTTTGCTGGGTTTTTTACCAGTTGTAATGGTTCTGTTTTTTAAAACATTCTCTGTGATATCTATTACATTAACGTTTGCACCAAACCGATTTGTTACTGTGAGTTTAGAGAGATGTTACACATATGCACATATGTACACACATTTCTTACCCATGATGCTTGAAAAAAAAGTGGTCACTTCTCATTTGTCCATTTCCACTGAACAGACCTTGATTTCCTTGTTTTGCTTAGTTTTGGGTCACAGTGTATTACATGGACTGGGTCAGTGCCCCAAAAATGAAGGGTGAGACTGCTTGGTTTGCAAAAGCAGCTCCTGGAATTCCTGACAATCTGAAGTCTCTATGGCTTTCCATTACATTTATGCCAACTTTTAGTGAGGACAGGAGTGAGAATGGAAGTAGACTCCATCACATATTAAAGGTGCTTCGGAATTAACTTTCTGGATGGACTTTATCTCCAGTCAAGACAGTGGCCTGTCCATGCCTGTCTCCATTCCTACTCAGCACCTTTGGGTAGAGGATTCTCTATTTCAAGAACATCCTCAGCCTTGGTGCATGGCAGTGGAATGCCCTTCTATCGGTGCTGAAGAGCCGTGGGGACCCCGTGGTCTTATTACTTGACAACACTCAGATTTGGAAAGTCTCTTGGTTTTCACCTGACCTGGACACACTCAGCTCTTACTTTTTTTGGATGGTGACAAGTATGTATATCTTTATATAAATTTTACAATTTAATATAAAATGTAAGTGATAAAATCCATTATGTATAGTTTTATATAAAAAATCAGTCTAAATACAGATCTATACAGAAACATAAATCAGGAAATGAAGAACTAATTAAGGAAAGGAGAAAAGAGATAATTAATTTTAGATTGCTTATTAGGTACATCACTGAAATACTACATTGCTTTATTACTTAGCTAAGGACAAAATGAGTAAATAAAAGTAAAGAATAAACAATATTTCTTCCATTAAGAAAGCTGCTGTTCTCTGTCTCAGTTAACCAAAACATAAAAGTATTTCTATAAACACCTCACGAAAAACAGTAGCATCCATGGGTTTAGTACTATTACAAGGTTTTTCTATTTATATTTGAGCATGGTTTGTGCCTTTTTACACAGAGCAAGACCTGCTGGAAAAGGCCTAGTCAATTTGTAGAGAAAACTATTGATTTTCCCATAAGTTTAAATGCACTGGTGTGGAAAGGATGGTCTTACACTTCTAAAACATTTTTCAAACATAAATAGTGGTGGGCTTTGACCAGCCTGCATTTGTGTTTGCTCAGGACCCAGCACCCTGGAGGCAGAATACTGTAGGGGTAGGAATAATATCGCTGTAAAAATAGAACAAAACCTGTAATAACAGGAGTAATACCTAGCATCTATACTGTAAATATAAAAACTGTGTAGCACCGTGATGTCCAAACACTTTACAGAAAAGATGGGTGTTAGCCCCCCTGCTTTAAAGGAGAGGAAACCGAAGCTGGGGAGGCTAGGGGGACTTCCCTAAATTCACCACCAGGACGGTGGAAGAACCAGGCTTATAAACCGACTCTGCACATCCCAGTCCAGTGAGCTACCCTTGAAACTGCTCTGGAATAAGATAATGATGTTGGTGATTACTGTGTTTTGATCTGAGAATGTAGTGGTAACGGGTTACATATCACTACACTATCATTTTATGTAATTTGCCAAACATTTATAAATAATTCAAACTTCAGGTTGGATGTGGCACATCAAAGGAATCTTGTCACATCCCCTTGTCTCTTTACATCAAAGGAGCATTGGAGACAGTGCTGACATGTTATAGCCATTAAATAAAATGCAGGATTTTGAAGTGAATGACATTTGAGTACCAGACTTTGGCTTATAATGGGAAAGTAAGAGCTTTGCTAATAAATCTGGTTAGAGCACTGCCACCCCGAGGACAGTCGGAGGAGTATATTGACACTGGAAACCTTTGTCATTTTAAAGAAAGACTAAAGGCTGTTGTTGACAAGATGAAACAAGGTTGTTGGGTAGAGAGGCCAGGGTTCTTCACTGTGACCATTCCTCTTAAATAACATGTCATTATTTTTAATGACATATTCTTCATGTCAACTTATGCAGAAATGGGAACCGCTGCTTTCATCAAAAGGAAACAGCATCCCAGACTCCAACTGAAAACCAAAGCAAACCAAACCTCAGATTTGATTTTACTAAAATGTAAAACTAGAGATGTTTGAAGATATCGTTGACCTTCAAGCTCTTTTCTTAAATACGGGAACAACAGGTGGTGTTGCTGAGTGTTTAAAGTTGCATGAATGAACACATTTAGAGATGGACGTGGTGCAGAGGAAGTCTAGAAATACTTGGGAAGGATTCAGAAGGCAGAACTGCCCAAGAAATTAAGAAAGTGCCCAACATAAGCAATGACTGGCCATGGCACATTGGCAAAAACCAACACAGTTTGTTATTAGTGACACAGGAAAGGAAACAAAATTCATTCTCTGTGAGGACACTGAAGTACTGTTGGCCTTTTTAACTTGGAGAGTTGTGTTATAGGCAGGAGTGCCAGCTTCCCTGGAGTGCATGTGAAGGAAGTGACACAAATGAAACCAACATGGAGAATCCTATTAATGAGTGAAAATGCAATACCTCCTGTGACAGGGGATTTGGAAGGTAACGTATGCAATTTAAGGAGGTTTCAATCACTCGATTACAAGGCTCGCTAGGAGAGAAATGCCATTTTCAATGAAAGCTTAAGAGATGTTCTGTTTAAACTGTCTGGATATTATTAATGCATCATGATTGCTTTTTTAGGTATTGTAATAATTTCAGCAGCAAAGAAATGTAGATAAAAGTCTACAAGGATCATTAGTTTAATCTATTGAAGTGTACAGTGCTCCACTGCCCTCTTTTGCCATGTACCTGGAAGAGCAGCAGTCACAGTAACAGGTGCCATCACAGCAATGGGCACCTTTCTCTTCCAAGGCACGTACCTTTTGAAGTGGCTTGCAGACCAGTGACAGCACACAAGTGATTCTTTGGGAATCTTCTCTTTCTTGCTACAAAAGGAAAAATACTGCAAATATGATGTCTTTTTTTTACATGCCTAAGGACCAGATATTCATCCTTCACTCCTGCAGATTTTCCACTGAATTCTTAAGTGATAATTAGAATTTGATCCCAAGTGGATTTGTTCAGAAGGTATTGCTACGCAAAACATCTAATAGGGATCCTGAAGAAATAACATGAAAAACTACATCAGGGCTTGCCCTCTACATGCATTCTGCTGGGAACCAATTCAGCCTGGTTAATATTGTGTCTGTAAGCTATTTTGCAAAGGAAAAAAACACCTTAATTGTTTATTATCTGTCTGTCTTGCTTATCAGGAAAAAAATGTGTTTAGAAAATTCTGCGCTAGCCCTTTCAAAATCTTCCTGTTAGTTAACAGGGCACACTTGAATAATGTTTATAGTTCTCTTTCTATTTTTCACAGTTGGCAGTACCCTCTAGCAGCTTGAAAATTATTTTGGTTTTCCTACCATTTTGACACTGAAATTTATGTAGAAAAAGAATAGCCTTGGGCTTATGTTGGTGTCTTATTGTCTTGCCAAGATATTTTTTTGCTTTTGCACAAGCATCACTGACAGTGAGAAGACGGCTCTTGGAACAGTTTTTATCTGTTAGGGTTCCTGCAAATTTAGTAAAGAATAATAATGCATCATGAACAAATTAATCCATCCTAAAGCAGAGTTACCTCCTGGGTAAACTTGGCTGTCTGCATTTTTACAGCTAGCACTTTCAGTTTTTGTTTTTGTATTTTATGGGGAAATGAGCCTTTTATGCATTAATTATTTGTACAAAAATATAGGTTGAAACATACAAAAACATATGACATCATAGAAAGTGTTTATGCTTATATGTCACATGTATCCTATTACACCATTTTGTTGGAAATTATTAGACTGTCAATTACAAGATCTAGGTTTATAACATCTAGCCAAGGTTTGCTTTTAATGTGAAGAGGTAATAATCTGAGGATGTTTAACTTTTATTTCTGTCTTGTCAATGACAACTCATTTGTCGCCATTGAAAATATCCAGTGAAATATTTTCAATGGATATTTCCACAAGCTAGCTAATGGCAGCCTTTGAGAAGCTGATACGGTAGTGTCCCCATTGCTGTATTACAGTCTGGGAGCAGGGGAGTTGGATGGAAGAAACTGTGAAGACTGTTGGGGAGGCAAAAGAGCATTGCACAGCTTGAGAGAGCTGTTTTGAGGAGGCGGCAAAGCCGGGGAAATTCAGGGTGGACCATAAGAGCATGCGGGAGCACTAGGACGTAAGGAAATTAATACTACTCAGCCCCTTTCTCTCCCTGATCAGATCTACATTTGGCCCAGCTCCAGTGAGTTTTCAGCACATGTATATATCAACGTACCTACCCTCCTCCAGCAGACTCTAAGGAGACTGAAGAAGGAGCTCTGGCTGCAGCCCAGCTGAAGCGGTGGCACTGGATATGAACGGGCAGCAGTTGTAACACAACTGCCTGACAGATGTGTGAAAGTTACCTCACACTTGGCAGCTTTATGATACTGGATGTGTTGAGGTAACAAACATCACGGAATTCGCAGCAGATCATCTATGATATGCTTTCCCTTGCCTTCCCTTCCCTGGCCTTGCCTTGCCTTCCATTCCATTCCCTTGGCTTGGCTTGGCTTGGCTTGGCTTGGCTTGGCTTGGCTTGCCTTCCCTTCCCTTCCTTTCCCTTCCTTTCCTTTCCCCAGCTCTACTCATCTACAGACAGCAGATCCTAACTGGCACAGTCCTTCTAAAGGTCTATGAAATGCTTGAGTTCAGTGCAAACGTTCCTTTTTTTCTTTTTCTTTTTCTTGTTTATTTTAGAAGAAAACCTCCTTTCAAGCCAAAAGACCAGAAAGCTAAATTACACTTCCAGGATACTCAAAAATCTGTTTCCTACTTTAAAGCAATATTTTTTTTAAGTCTTAATTTTATTTTATTTGCTGAGCATAAAATGCGTGAAGGACTGGAGCACCACAACACAGCAGCAGCGTCAAAACCTGTAGTAGTAGGACTTAACTACCACCCCATGGGATTAACGGAAGGCATCTACGTTAGTGTTTTGGGTTGGATCAAGAGCGTGCTTTTGAAATGAGACTGCTCGTTGTTGCCACTTCCCAGACTTGGGTTCATATCACAGAGCTGTCCCAGCCAGCGTGAGATGGCTTCTCTTTGGGCAGCACAGGATGCAGTCCAGAAGCCCTCCTGTGTGCTCCAGCTGTCATTTACTAGTGATACTGGTCACACACAGCTGCCAGAAAAATATGGCTATCTTTTGGAAGTTACAGAATTTTCCAAAAGCGTCAACTGTAAGTGCTTCAAGCTCTAACTAGCTCTGAACCGACTCCAAATTGTTGCTTAGGACTGAATCCACAGAAGTGATTTTTCCCGTGTTTTATAGGATTTTTGGCTGTATGAAGCAATCATTGATGTCTCCAGAAACTTCACCTGTGAACTCTGTCTCATTATGACATTTGTGCAGCTTGTGTACCAGCAACTGAAGCTCCCTATCGTGGGTATTTTATGAGACATCTGATGACTCTTCTTTATCTAGAAACATCCTGTACTTGATAATATTTTTAGCTCTAAAAGTGTATAGCAGTAGCTGTAAAAATTAATTTAATTAAGGTTAGTATCAGGAAAATACTAACGTCTTCATATTTTGTTTTCCTATAATTTGCGAATTTGTGTCATTATAGATACAGATAATTCTGCAATTCTCCTCTTTATGAGGCTGTAGCTCTAATCTACAAGGCAGTTGGATGCTTGCCGTCAACTCAGATTAGTCCAAGATTTCACTTTGATTTTTTCCATTATATTACACAATATTTTTCAATTTCACTTTGATTTTTTCCATTATATTACACAATATTTTTCAATTTCAATGATCAAATACAGTATTTCAGTGATCAAAGTTTTCACCCAGTGTAGCCAAGTATTAGAGAGAAGTATCCTCTGGATTGCTGTTATTCAACCAAATGATTATTTTTATATTAAAAATGCACAATATTTTGTGGGCACGGCCATAAAAAGATGCAAAGGGCAGTAGTCGTGCATGTCCCATTGAACTTCAAAGGAAACCGATGCCAAAAAATGTCAGGATACTTTAGGCATTCCAGTATATTGGGCAGTAAAAGAACAGCAATAAACACCAGATTATTGAGAATTCAAATGGGATGTTTATAGCGTCTGTCAAAAAGAATAAAGAAGTGGGGTAATCTTGTACCAACAGAACTGCATACCAATTGCAGCAGATTATCTAATTATAAAAAAATTAAGTAAAAAAGACCTGCACATGGTCTTTAGGCCCAAATAGTCTACATGTCAGAATAACGGTCTGATCCTCTATAATGAATTTTGAAAAGCTGTAACCAGCTGGGAAATTGCTGAAGACAAATGCCTGTATAGCTTGCTAAAGAGATGATAAATCTGTAAATAGACAAGAGAGGTGTAGGGGAGAAAGGGTTCAATTCTTCAAAAAATTGAAGCAAGGAATCCCACCATTACTGTTCAGTAAGTTGCATGTTTACCTGTGGTTAATTACTGATACAAATGGTAGAAGAGGATGTCTTTGAATATCTGAAGTATGAAAGAATGGTCACCAGCACACATATGAATTTCCAAAGATAAAATCATATTGGATAATGTCACATTTTTCTGAGGAAATTAAAAAAAAAAGAATTACTGGAGATCGTAGTATGTCTAGAGTGTAATAAAATATTTGATACTGTGTCTCACAAAGCACTGTGTTGAGAAAGAGGAGATTGGTTTCGGTACAGTGAACACTTGTACCAGCATTGACAAACAGCTTACTGGAGGACTGTATGAAAGGTGGCAGGTGTTAGGAATTAGACAGGGACGTTTTCAGTGAGAGATCTGAAAATAAATTACAGGGCATACTTTATTTAACATCTCATGTGTGGTCGGCTTTGACTACAGATTCCTTTGGTCAGGAACATCCTTGGTCTTGTGTTTCCCTGGCCCGTAGTAGACTTCCCTTGGGAACAGGGTGGTAATAATAATTGATTAGAAAATCAAGGATGTATTTTGGAAATTTCACTTTCCCCATTTGCAAGACAAAATTTGCTGCGCAGGGTTTAGTTTAGGCTAATCTCTAATAAAGTTCAGGGGATTCTTCCACTGGATCTATTATGTGGGATTCATAAAGGCTGATTTTTAGGATGGCCACTCTTCCTTGGATCTTGTTTTGAGTGGCAACAGGAGAGATCTCCATTCAGCATCTGATTTAATTACTTTGGGCCACCATCTAGAAAGGTTCTGTCACTCTCCGTCAGCAAAACAGGAAACTTGGAGATCTTACTCTTTAGGCTAATCAAAGGCACATAAACAAGTCCTAGTCCTGATGAAGTCAGTTCAAACCTTCTCAGATTATATTTGGATGAAGTTTGGGCAGATGTGTCACAGTACTGCACCGCCGAGGTAACTTAACAGGGGCTGATTTCTAAGAAATGGTCTGAACTTAACATCAGAGGAGGGAGTTTGCCATTGTTATTTGGAGAAATCTGTAAGTACACCAGCTACCTCCATTAGCAACACTGATAGGAAAATTTCAGCTACCTTAAAATGTAAAGTTTGTCAACTCCTTAAATTCAAGCAGAGTGGAAATAAATTTTTCCAGGCAATCAATATCTCAAGCTGGTATGGTAGATTGGACTCCAGCAGAAGTGAAAACTCTCCTCTGAAAGCACTTGGTACAGCAGTCAGAAAGCCAGGCTGTTCCCACCGCCTAGTTCAGTTTCCATCCTTTGGCACCAAGGAAAAATCTAAGGACGAAAGGTGCAACGCCTGAGCTGTGACGGTATTGCACGGCAGTGGTGCGTTGACAGCGGTTCCTTGGTGACGAAATGAACTCCAAAGGCCAGCCCAAGCAAGTGGCTGGTACCTTCCACCCAGGATGTGTCAACAGCAGCATCTCCCTCTGGATCGTAAGTGAGAAGAGCACAAAACCGACTTGGGGCAGAAAATGGTAATGACCTAACATCGCTGTGTGACTTGGCAAACCAAAAAGACCCCCAAAGAGCTCTTTTTAGTTCAAAAGGCTTTAATATTAACCCTGCAGAAGTCACAACTGTAAACACTACTTGCTGATAAGATAATTGTCACGCACAGAAAAAAACAAAGACCGATGCCTCCACGGCCTGGGCATCCTACCTCAGCGTCTGGAGTCTGCAAGAGGCTGCTTCTTGAAGACACTGACAGTACCGTGACGATGTCTGCACACCTGAGGATCCGGCTGTCATCAGGGTTTCTAGGCCAAGCATATCCCATCAGATTTGTATGTGGAATAATATAAAAACTGTAGAAGACTCAACAACATAAATTTACATATTAAATGCATAGTCAAGCTAATTGGCAAGAAAGTAAAAATACACTGACCAAGTCATCTGCCTTGAAAGGTACAAAGAACAGTGAGGGAGATGAGGTTTTTCAGACTGTTTCCTCTTCAGAGGACTACGTTTAGCAACTGAAAAACCACGGCGAGTGTCCGTGAAGGGCAGTGGAACAAGCATTGATTTGCATAGTACGTAGTCTGAGCAGAGTGAGTTGGGCTGTTGGGAGCTGGTATGAGCCTATGATGGATTCTTCCTTCGTGCCTCTTTATTTCTGAAATAAAAATAAAGAGGAAGGGTAATTATGCTTTAGCGTGGGATAGACTAAGCAAGTCAACAGCTGAGTTGTTTCTGCTCTTCATATGGTTCTTTAATGTACAGGGTGGCTGACCTTTCTGACCATTTTTTCCACTGAAATAAGGATTTGCTTGTTATTGGTTATATGTGACTGGTAGGACTTGTGATTTCTGATTCTAGCAACTATGGATTCAGTAATGCTAGAAGTACTATTTCTATTTTATTTAATAATCTTTAGGAAAAATAATTGTCAAATCGGTATTTTTCTGAAAAGGGAAAAAATAAAAAAAAGGTATTTTATTAAATATATTAGAGAGAAACCTCTGTAAAAGCTTGCAATATGAACATAATGGAAGGTAAACCAGAACAAAATAAATCTACCCTCTAGTAAAAGACTCAAGCGCTAAGAGTTGTATGTTTTCAAAGAATCTTACAAATAGCAATCAATTTTTATAATCCTATGGTTTTATCTATTTGTTTATTTCACAAATTGTAACATCAGGGTTTTTTTACAACATTAATTAAAAATACAATTTTTTTCCTTCCTCTTCCTTCTTCCTAGAGGAACACCAATGAATGCCAAGTTTTTTTCTGAGATGCATAGAGGTCCCATTGACTTTAGTGAGAGCTTAATATCTACCCTTTGATGAGAGAATTTGGTCCTAAGATGTGTCCAATTAAAGAAGTGTCCAAAGGAAGATTAACTTCATAAAGAAGCTTCCATGAGAATTATCAGTGAACTGCAGTGATTTTTTTCACCCAGTCAGTACTTTGTTATTTCTGAAGCCCAGTGGTTTCACTGAATGTGTAACATTCATTAAAAAGCAACATGCTAATCAGAGTACTCTTGTTTTATGTTAGGTTTTCCTTTTTTATTACTGTGCTAGCTGACATTTTACCTGACATAGCTAGAAATTTTTCACTTTGGATCTTTTGTCAGGCTGAGCGCATGTGAGCGCTCCATGGTTTTCATCAGAAAAATGAGGTGGCGTGTTGCTGCCCCTGTGACGAGGGAGACCCTGGGGCTCTGTGGAGCATTACTGAAGTCACTGGACCTCTGTGAAAACTCTGGTTCCGTCTTTTCAATTTCCTTTGAATCGTCTGCAAGTTCCTGAAAGCTGTGATAACCCAACTGTAGCTTCAGAGCAGTGTGAGAAACCTTGGCGTGTGTGGCTCCCATCAGAAAACTAGATCTAGTCAAAAGAAGAAACCCAAACAAAAGAAGAAACCCAAACAAATAAAAATGTGATGTAAAAATATATTTAAAATGGCTTAAATGACTAGTCCCTGTGTTGATGAAAACACACTGAAAATGTAAAAGGGAAATTGCTGTTAGTGCTGTGACAGTGATGACAGCTGTCATGATTGTGTTTGATTAGATTCTGTTGTTTTTAAAACCCTCAACTTTGACTTTCTAATTACATCTGATTACATTAGCCTCCCCATACTTTTAGGAAAAGTGTGTGTCTAGTGATCAGGACTGTAGAAAAAAGGTGGCATCTTACTCTACTGAAAGGTTCACAGACTAGGTAACAGATTTTTTTAAAAAATCCCCCAAATACTAATTTTTAAGAATGCTATTGTTTTTTAAACATGCTATTTTGAGCCAGGTGCCTGCTAAAATAAATCGGGCTTGCCCGAGCCTAAGGCTGACGTTCAGATGATGCTTTGGGATGGACTCTCCTGCCCGGGCAGGGCCGGTGGCGAGAGGCAGGATTCGGGGAGAGCCTCCAGAGGGAGATGCTGCCCAGCGAACTTGCCGCCTTGGCGGGGAGAAGCACCAGCTCCCTGGAAGCCCCCCAGCCCCTGCTCCCCACTTGTTGCACTCATTGCTAGCCTTAGGAAAACGGCTTCACCAGGCTCCTGGGGTTTGGGTGCAAGCCAAGTGCCGCTTTAACTCACGGCCCCGAGCGCTTGGCTCCAACAGCGCTGCTTCACCGGCATACGTCGCTGGTGAATTTTATCCCCCACGCTTGCGTTCTCACTCCTCTGAGCGCCGTTTGCAAGGTTGAAAACTGAACGAGGTACTCGGCATTAAAAAGGTTTCTTCACTGTATTCAAGTGCTTACTTTTACGAAACCCCGTCTTTAGTTGGCACTTGTTTGACGTCGCTGAGTGTCTGGCTGAGACTCCAAGGGCAATGCCTGGGCTGCCCGCGGGAAGGGGACCTCCGCAGCACCGGAGCAGAACGAGAGCAGGACATGCCCCAGCACCAGTGGTGGCCTGCTGAGGAGCACCTTATATTTTTCAGGATTGCGTGGTTGGGAACTTTTGCAGTAAGTCATATATCTGTTACTCTTCAGCGCTTGCTCGGGCACAGGCTGTGTGCTGAAGTTTGGCTGGAAAGCGGGAATATTACTATCCTACTTGGCAGTTTGGCAACACACTGAAAATCCCACCATCAGCAATCAGCCTTTCTGTGTGAGCATGTCCCTGCTAACTACATTGGTTCAGATAAGCTTGTCAAGCAATGGAGACTGACATTTTCTCCTGGAGAGAGCTGCCTTTATTTGGGAAAGTTATCAGATACTAGAATGATTCATCTGCTACTTCAGTCTAGCCGTTCGGTTTTCCTTCAAGTCAAATCAAACAGTTGCTATTGGCATGAAAAACAGGGAAGGCAGGCAGAGTAAGAGAAAGAACACCTTATAATTAAAATCAGGCTTGATCTTATACCTTACTTCATTATACTACTGAAGAAAATGGCAGGTTTTCCTTCCAAATACTTAGACACTCCAAGCAATATTCAGCTGTAGCAACACCGCTTTAGACAAGCAAGAGCTAGTATTACAGTAGGAAGATTAGCTAGGTATTTTTAAATGCTCTTAATCTTAAATGGCAACATAATCTTTGAAAAAAATTCAGTGTAGGCCTCAAAAAAATTGACATCGGCATAGTCATGAAGTGGCAGCTGACCTGCGAGTGTGGTGTTGCCTAGCAATCCCTCACCATCAGGCAAATTGGGAAAGTGGGTTAGAGTGATTTATGCCAGGGAAGAGATAAATGCTAATTTTCTCCAGAAGGTTCTGGTTTCTGTGGTTATTAGGAAGGATATTAGCTCATAACCCCTTCTTCTTCCTTTTTTCTTTTTCTAACAAGTTGAAAGGCATTTTGAAACAGATCATCAGTTCAAAGAAAAGTCTGCGAGAACGCAAGTGCATTTGCTTCCAGAACACTAATTTAACAAACGGTTGATATAACCAATAAGTTTGGAGGGAAAGAATAATAAATAAGACAAAGGGAATGTTATTTTAATGCTTCCCTGAAAGTTTTCATGGCCACTTTGATTTCTGGATCAGCTACCGGAGTCCTGACCCTGCCACAGAGTCCCTGCAGGTGGGATGCTGAACCTGCCTGGAGTCCCGCTGCTGTCAGAGGCCGTGCCAGCCCACCTGAGCTCACCGCAGGACCCAGGCCTGAATTAACTAGCGGTCTGGGTCGAGACAGATGAGATATAGGTAGAAAAAGCTCACATGCTCGCTGGCTCAGGTCATTGGGGAGCTCTTGTACCGATGCATTGTGATGGAAAAGGAGTATTTTGAATTTGGAAATTTGGTGGCAGAGGTTGAGAGTTTGATGGAGATAAGCTTCTTTCTCCCTCCTCATGTTTTGATGTACGATCCACTCTTCACGCTTCCACAGCAGCAGATAAGGAAGGGGGAGGCATTTTGCATCACCCTGGTTGCCTGGTCCGGGCAGACCTTTTACTGAACATGAGCAGTAATGTGAAAGCTTTGTCCATCAGACTTTCTGGTTCTGCTGCAGAAGAGGCAGGATGCCATGATGCCTTCTGGTGTACTGTGTGGCTGACAGGACGTCTTTCCACTGTTTGTGATAGAGGTGCTCTCTCTTGCTTTTCCTGGAGATTTTTCCTGTCTGTTACAAATCACAAGAAGGGTAGTCGTGGTTCCATCTCCTCCCCATCCCTTGAAAACACTGGTAGCCAGGCAGTTACTGCACTTCCATAGTGTAGGGGCTATAGGTGTGGCAAGCCTCTTTCTTTGTGTAAAACACATAAATTCCCTGTACTCCCTCCCACTTAGATGTGCACAAAGCTCAAACCCAGACGGAGCTCTCACTTCCAAAAGTTTCTGTATGGAATTGATGTTGCACCCTAATAAGTTGAGCTTGTAGCACCCCAGAAATATATCCACCCAACTGAGAGGTGCAGCATGTTTGCTATGTGTGACACGTGAGCTGCTCTATACAAAGGTGTTGAGAACTGAAGGATAGAACAGGTTAGAGTAGGTGGAATATTCAGGACTGTAATACGTATATTGTGTGATGGATTTCCATGGAAGGTATTACCAAATGTAGTAGCTGCCCTTAGAAAATAAGCACAATAGCTTTTCATTTGCTGGTTATTTCAGCACACGGTCAAAGAGTGAAAAGAATTTAATACCTCTGTTGCTTAATCTGGAACTCTGACATTTCTATAGCCGATGACAAATGATTTTCCAGGCACATTTCTGAGTTTATTTAAACTGAGAGGTAGCTGTTATCTTTCTGAAATGTCAGAATACTTGTCTGAGGAATACAGATACTCCTCTCCTTTAAGTGGCATTAAGTATGTGAGAGCAGGATGCACAGGGTCAAATACAGACCTCTGTGCAATAAACAACTTCCAAGTCATAAACCATCTCTTTATATAAGTATCCAAAAAGTTTTCAGCATGTTTTTGTCTTGACCTTTTAACACAGGCAATAGTACTTCTGCTTGCTAGGCAACTGATTTTTGCTCGTCTCTTGAGAGGTTAAAATGAAATAGCAGTGATTTTTTACCACTGCTTCAGAGGACTGCAGAAAAAAAAGTTATTTAATCAGAAAGCATAGCTTCAGGAAATTACCAACTGCTATTATGAAAATAACTGAAAATATTTCAGAATCCCCCACCATTACAATTGGGACTGCTTGCCAGTGTACCATTTTAATGATAATTTTGAGAGGAGATGAAGCCTGACAACACGTATCATGACAGGGAAATCAGAGTTGCATCCAGAGAGAGCAATTTCAGGCAGGAAGCAGTGGGAGAGTTTCACAGTTCCTTTCAGATAAGAAACGTAAGCAACATACAAATGTGAAAAATAAATTAAAATGCAATGTAAAAACTTCTCTCCTAAGTAAGGTAGTGAAGAAAATCCCCCACAAAATGTACCTAAAACTTGCTGTGGATGTGTGTTTTACCACTGTCATCACTGGAGCTTCCTGTGACTTTGACAATAAAAACCAGAACCAAACGCTATGAATGATTTAGTAATGCTGAGTGAAGTGACTATGCATGTTTTATAAATATTCATTAAGACAGATTTAGCTAAGCTGCCAAAATCGTTAATTTCAATGGGGAGAGCAGGCTTCTGTTTGACCCCCAAGTAACAGGGAGAAAAGGAACTTCCTTACTTATAAGTAACAATAAAACATTTAAATCCAAAGTTCATACAAAGTCTAATCATATTCCCATCTTCATACAGACTTTGCTTTTGCAGGGTACTGTGCAAGCTTCCCGTTCTCAGATGAACTATGCAAAACTGCATCAGTGTATCTGCCTAACGAATGTTCCCTGAAGAACCATGAAGATCCGGACAGTGTTTGCACGGGCATCCCGTTAGCTTGCACGCATCGTCTGTGCCCTCAGTGCCCGATTCACGGCTGTAACCTGCTTCCTTCCGCGCTCCGCTCGAGCGATGGGCAGGCTGGTCGAGGCTGCAGAAGCAGGCATCTGGCTCTGGGGTCTGCACTGCAGTCTTCTTCCTTCATCAAGACGGCAGTCATCACGCACGGTCATTAGCTGCTTGCCCTTCCCCAGCCTGGAAAAGGCCCCTACGGAGCAAGACGTGCCTTTGAACTGAAGTGAGAAGATGGACAACAAGGCGCAGAGTGTTCCTGGGTTTGCCGAAAACATTTTACTTACCAAATGGCGCAGCCTTGGCGGGCTGAGAGACCTTTCGCAGAGAGGAACTGTGGAACAGGAAATCTGGGCTCGTTTCGCTGTGCATGTCAGGCTGCGGCCAAAACCAGAGTAGCTGTGCTAACATGTGAAAAGTCATCTGATAAAAGGCTGCTGCCAAAGAGGCACAACTCGGAGGAGGAATAGCCTCAATACGTTCGTTTTCTTGGTTTTGGTTCCAGAAGATGCCTCTGTCTCATGACTGTAATAATACTCAATCGTCATGCTATAATTAAGGGCTTTTCGTGTTATCATTTGTAGAACTGATTACTTTGGGCTATACCGTGCTCATGCTGAGCTTCCTGGCAAAATTCCCACTGACATCAGTAAGAGAAGGATTGGACCTTTCCTCAGCAGTTTACCGCTATTGTTTGACAATACCATGCTTTTCAGATAGTTTGCAGTGGAGATTAAATATTTAGACTCTTAATTCTTGGAATATTAAAATGGCACTGTAGAGATAACATGCTGTTTCTCAGAAGCCTGAGTTTGTTCTGGTCATTATTGCTTCCAAGGAATACAACACCAAAGCAAGGCATGAACACGTATGAAAAAGATTTTACCCAAGAGGCTGAAAACGATAGACTCTTAAGGCATGAAAAATAGGAAGGAAGATGAAAGATTTTATATTGCAGATGATATAGCAACATTCGCTTGCTTTTTCTTCCAGTAAAAAAATAACCAATTAGGCAGTCAAACCCACTAAAACTTCAAAAGATAATACACCCACAGATTTATTCATTCTTTTTAAAAAACGTACTTCCATCTTTTTAGCCAAGTTTTGCCCTTAACTCTGATGGCACTGGGATGCCCAGGAGATTAGTAGGATCTGAAAAAGCATTGGACATTTATAGGGATAGCCAGAGCACACATGATATGAGCTCTATAAGCTCTTGTTTGTGAAGGTTAAGAGCTTGCTTTTCGAGTATTGAATTTATGTATGTAATTCATTTTGATTTGAGCTGGAGTTCAGGGCGTGCAGCGGTGTTAGGGAACAGACCTTCATTTCCTGTCACAAGGGCCGAGTGCCGCTGCATTCAGATACTCTTGCTTTTCCTAATTTGCACTGCAGTAGCAATTAAGGGACACCATTACAGACAACGATCCCATTGTACTAGAAATAACAGTCGTTCATTACTCCGGAGGCCTTCGACTCTAAAGCCAAGGCAATTATTGGAGACAGTTTATTGAGAAGTGAAGAGCCAATTCCCGCAGCGCCCGTCTTCCGGCACCAAGCGCGGGTGCCTGGATGCGGAGGCCGCTCCGTGGAGACCCTCCGCCCGGCCGACACGCGGGCGGGCCGCTGGCCGCAGTGGCGGAGGAGCCCGCGTGTTGGGCAAGGGGACACGGCGGCTTTCCCTCTAGGGACCGTGTCGGTCGGGGCCGGGGAGCCCGGCCTGCTGGCGTGGGGGACAGGCGAGCACCGGGCTGTGTTGGGTAGGAGACGCGTCGCTGCCAAACAGTATTTCTCCCTCCTGGCGGCAAAGCTTTGGTTGCAGTTCCCCGTCAGGAGACCGGCAGGATATTCTGTGCTGCAGATGGAGTCTTCAGGGAGCTAGGCGTCCGTGAGCGTGTTCAGGAGAGCTGGTCGCCTCCTGGTCCGGCTGAGGCGTCTCCACGAGGGTGTCGCAGGAGACGTCCCGCCCGAGCACCCGGTTTCCAGCCATGGAGGAGCGGATGAAGGCGTTGCAGAGACGGGTCAGGGAGCGTGGGAGCGCACCGCCACCTCCCAGCGCAGGCATCGCCTTTGTGGGTACGCAACGCGGCTGCGCCTACGCTACCCTGCGCTGCGCTGTGCCGTAGGGCCTGTATGTTTCCGTGTTTCTTAAGGACTGTGCTTCACAAATACTTCCAAAAAGGCCCGATCGTAACTAACAGTTGCAGGAATGTTCCAAATACGGCGGATGGCACGTGGATTTTTGCGGCTACGTCTGCGCCAGGTCAGCAGAAGCAGGCTGGAGGAAAAGGGAGCTGGTACTCCAGGGGGTTTTACTTTGGACCATCTTGATGGCACGGCCCGAATACCCGCGCACCCGAGGAGGGTCTCGTGGAGGGCCCCCCTCTTCTGCCGCAGCCCAGACGGCTCCGGGGTGCAAGCCGGGCAGGCTGCTGGGACGGGCGGGAGCTCTGCCTCGGGAAGAGAGCTCCTTGATGGGAGCGAAAAGACTCGTGAAGGTGCACCGCCCGGTGCCCGCACTCCCACGTGCGTGAATTGTGTTGTCAGAAATACCCTGAAAATCTGCTTTTACACACGGCGCTTCAGCTGGCACATCTCTTCTGTGAGCTGATGCGCTGAGCTGTTTTTCAAGAGGCACGGTAGTCTGAAGCACAGCGTAAGACCCAGGGCTACACTGCTTCTAATCCTAGCTCTCTCCTTAAATGCACAGCTCTCCTTGTCCGTCATTCTATCTGCTTACTCGCCTCGCTTGGATTTTATGAGGATTCAATTTTGCACGTTAGTGTGCAGAGATGTGAAGGTTTCCGTATAACTAGGCACTGTAAAAAAAACCCCCAAATACAGTAATAAAGCTGCTTTGTCATCATACTAATGTAAAGGAAGGAAGGAAGTGAGAAGGAAAGACAAACCGCATGGTCAGGATATTGTCAAAGAGAAGAGGTGCTGAAAGGTGTCAAAACTTAGCTAGTAAAACAATAGTGGCTGGAAAAGTATACTGTCAGCAAATAATTTTTTTTTTTTCAAAATGCAATGGCAGCTAGAATATGCAAGCCTACATATTGTAGGCTATTGGTATTCACAGCTTATGCTTTTCATTTGAGCAATTTTCCTTAATTTTTATTTTCTTCTTGTGTGTGTGACTTATGCAAGACACATTTATTCTAATATAGCTTTCAGTCATTTAAATCTTTTGCTCCATTGTTTCTAACATCAGACATCTCGGCACTGGGATCTTAGCAAAGCATAATATGGCTCTAATTTTATAAGCTAACGTTTGTTTGACCTGTTCCTTTCTTGGTTAGGTTATGAGAGTAGAGAAAAATAGACTATTGATATTCAAAGAAAAGTAAGTATGGAAAGTTTAAGATTTTTCCAGTAAACCGTTCAAGTATGAGCTCAAATCTTTTTTTGTATACAAGACTCTTTTTTTCTTATGTATTGCCTCTCTTTGTATGACTATGTCTAGAGATAGTCACATCCGCAGGTGAGAGCTGAGAGGATTTAAGGGGAAGAACAGGCCGTTTGGAACATTTTTTTCAGTTTATACATTTACAACGTGATTTAGCTGTACCTGCCAGCTCTGCAGCTTGATGCTGGCTACACAAGTCAACTGGCATTTTTCTAGCTGCTGTCCCATGGGATTTACGGTTCTGCAGGCCAAATCCGCCTTCCAGTTACACCTCTGCAACACCAACGACAGTTCATGGTGTTGCACGAGGGTAATGGAAGATATCATTTGGCCTGCAGTTATGTGGAATCACGTGATGCTTTTATTTAATTTTTATTTTTTTCCTAGGGTCACTTTCTGGAGCAAAACCACAGCTTAATTACAGGGCACTGTGGTCAGTAAATAAATCTGAGGCTCAAAGGTGGTGTTGCAGAGATTAGTGATAAAGCAGAGCAATCCCAGTTTGGAGGAGAGATCCTCTACAGCATTTACATTTTAGTTATCGCTGCTTTTTTTCGTTCTTGGGAAACCTGCTCCAAAAGCAGGCTGGCCACTCAGAGGGCTGAAAAGGCTCCCAAGGCTTTAGAAGATGGAGGATCGGCTCCCAGGTTGCTCAAAAGACACCACTGGAGAGAAAACAAGGCCTTTTCATTACAATTAATGGAGGGAAACGTTTTTGTGTTGGACGGTGATTTCGGCTGCTGTTTTGTTTTCTGTTTGTCATCTACTGTTACAGACCCGAAAGGGTGCTGGGTATTTCCAGCCAGCCCGCCCTCCCCAGCCTCCCTTCTTCAATATTCTCGAATATTCTGCCCACCTCTGCCCTTTCTTTTCACGTTGCAGTCGGGTGTCGTGTCCAAAGAGAACCAAAACCTACCGACATGTGTTTCACGAACTTGCCGGGCTTTGAGTCTTGCCCTTCATGCGTTACCAGAGAAAATTCTCAGCCTGAGCATTTTAAGTACTCGTAAAGATATTAACAGCTGCAAACTAGCTTTTGACAGAAGGTTTGCAGCCTGGCCGTAGCACCAGGACTTTCATGGAAATAGTTGGCAGTATGGGCCATGAGACCGTGCAGCCCCTTTCTCCTTCCTTGAGCTGGACTGTGTCCACTGCTGGGGTTTTTACCACTCTGCGACACAGAAAATGACAGGCGAAGTTGAAACTTCATTTTAAGCCTTTAACTTCTCATGTCATTTGACTATACCTTCTAATGAAAGTGATTTATGATACTGGCTTTGCCCTCCTTGGTCTGCTAGGAGATGAAGCAATGCCTGACAGGGGTATCCATCTTCATTGCTGCTATTTTTGATTGGAATTGGTGGGTGCTAAAGATGCAGGAGACAGTAACGGTGCCTTTTGGAATATTAGGAGGTGAAGAAATACACTTGAGGAACTGGCAGATTATCAGAGGGGAAAAAAAAATCAGAAAAAAATCTCTGCTAGGAAATCAATGTTTGTTTGCTGACTCTACTAATTAGTCCATACGGGTTTTGTCATGTAATTGTCACTACATATATTTCTTTCTAGATGCATACTAAGGCTTATTTCTTAGATTTGAATATTTTCAATGAGTTTATTCTATAAGCAAATAAAAAAGGACACTGACAAATAGGGAAAGCCTAAAACTTTGCAAACCCACTAAGTATCACAAAATTACTACAGGAGGATTTTTTCTGCTTTCCAGACTGCCAGTGATACTGCCAGAGCTGTCTGGCAATTGGGAGTGCTTGGTATTGTGGTAGTGACCCTCCTCCCTCCCAGCCAGATCCTCGGAAGAGTCCTTGCACGGAGACCTGCGAGCACGGGTTCGGGTTCCTCTGTAGGGACGTCGGAGGCAGCAGCCTTCCGCTTGAAGTGCAGGTACAAGGCAAAGAAGAAAGAAAGATAAACGAAAGCTTTGCAGAGAGTGGATTGAAGCAAGGAGACAATATAATAAATAAATGACTAGGTAGACGAGGTGCCACGCTTTTTTCTCATTTCCAAGCTCTGCCTAGGAAGGTTGGTAAATAAAACCAGTCAATCCGTGGAGCGATTCCTAGACAAGAAAATGAGTTAATGCGCAGCAGAGAGTGGAGCTGACGGACAGAGACTGTGTGTGCCATCACTACCTGCTTGCTCGTTTTCCCCTGAAACAAATATGTCCTCTCATCATTAATGATAATTTCTGGAGGCACTGGACAGAGGTGATTAAATCACTCCACACTTCAGATCCGTGTGGTTTTTAGTCACTAATAATCTGGATTAGTTTTTGATTAGTGGCTGCAAGTTATCAAGAAATGTATCTTCAGGGCAGTGAAACCTATTCTCCTTTCTCTTGTAAATGTGGAATAAACTTGAAGTCAGTAGTGTGCCACTGATGCGTAGCAAGCTTAATTGAAGGTAAAATGATTTCTATTTGCAGGCACCATGCTAATACTGAAAGAAGAGCAAAGTTCCCCTTTGTGCAGGAGGCCTGAATATGCAGCAAAAAATCACCTCCCAAGCCCTCAAAACAATGTACTTCTTGGCCCTTTCTAAAGGGGTGAATGAATTTCATTCCAAGGACACAAACCAACCACATATAAAAACATCCAGTTGGTTGGCTTTTCTGCTGGAATCATTGTAGTATGTATAAATGGAAACTGGTTGGTCTGGGAGCAAAGAAAACCCAAGCTAAAGTATATGTACTAAGTAGGGCCATCATCCAGTGCAATGATCAGAATAATGGCTTGAGGTTATTAAGGGAAAAATCATTGAAACTATCAGCCTAGTGCATAGCAAAAAAAGCAAACAAGATAATAGATTGCAATAGATTGCTCTATGTAAGCAAGAAAATAACAGAGCACACATCTGATTCGTGGTATATGGAAAAATGTATTTTTTGGGGAAAAAACCTGAAGCATCTGTACACTCAAGAGGTGTGTTCATTTTCACATATGATATAGTTTGCAGCTTGTGTATCATGTGTACATTAAGTGTTTGCTTTTAGAAAGTTATATTGATTGATTTTTTATCTTTTTAGAAAAACCATTGCAATACATACTATGAGCATAGAGAATGACACAGCAAAAACAAGAGAGAAGTAATCAGCATGGTTTCCCCCCCAGCAGGAATAAATCATTATAACTATAAATCAAACAAGTTATTACAGGGCTTAAACAGCCCTGAAAATTCCAAGTAGCAGCAGCAGATAATTAAAGAGGAAAAGTTGAGACCAAGCCTTATATTTAAAATGTTTCAAGAACTAATTGCAAATACCTTTATTTTCTTTCTTTTTTTCCGTTCTCACTCGCTCTCTCAAGTGGCAAACAATAGTAATCGGAAGAAGAAAGTGCAGAAAAAATATTACTTACAAATTGTCCTTAGCAGCATAGTGGCCTAACTGGTGAAGGGGTGATGTGGTCCCTGAGTATGGCCGGAGAATGGCACAGATGGAGAGCTGTTGCGTGCTGACGAGCGAGCAAATGCTGTCGAAGGCATTTTGCGGCATTAGATAAGGTTCTGGCTCGTCTCTACCAGCAGTACCGACCTTGTTCTCTCAGCATGTGAAGAGATTTCACACTCTAAAGCCAGGGCTGGATGGCTGTAATGAGGTGCGCCAGTGCTGGAGACAGCCAAGAGAGCCCGGGAGCAGAATTTTAGGAAAACATTCTAGTGCAGTTGTCATCTGTATATTCATGTGATCTCGCAGTTAAAAATAGGGAAGAGCGCAGCACGGTATGACTAGCCAATTCTGTGCAGGCCTTAACAAGAACATCTCTTGTCCGTGGTTCACTTAATACTCGTACTTTAATCTCTGCCTAGTTTTACACTTGCAGCTTCACGTTGTAAATATATGAAATACCCTTTATACCGACACCTCTTTCTGTGTATCAGTCTCAGTTACATTAATAGACACTCCATAGTACACTTTGAACAGGAGGTGTCTAAATAAAAGTTAACAGATTGTGTTGTGTCGTGAACTCCCTCTGAAGAGACATGAAAGATCTTTTACAGTAAACAGGAAATGAGTAAGACAAAAAAGCAGTATATAAAATAATAAGTGGTTTAAAGATAGACTGGGAATTTTGCTTTCCTGTCTTATAGTACAGAAATAAAGGGCTATGCAATGAAATTAGAAGGTGGTAAATTATAAAAAGGTTAAAATATTTTGTGACACAATGTATATAATCATATACATGAAACACAGCACAACTAGAATAGACTTAACGAAATTGAAAAGTAATTTGGAGAATCGTCTACATATCAAATATATCTGGAGACAATTAATGTCAGCAAGACAAAAAATGGATATGAAATCTTCAGAATTTTAGTCTAACGACCATTCCTAAATATCAGTGTAATAGGTGGAGATGAGAAGGAAAGTGGAGATTACCGTGTAGGAGGTTGTGTGCTGAGAAGACTTTAAACTTCTCTCCGAGATACCTGGTCCTGGTCATTTTAACAGATATTTACAAATCTGTGCTGATCTTCCATCTTATCCAATGTGGCTGTTCAGTGCTTGGTCCCATCCCTGAACTACAGATCATGCATTCATCCCTCTGCATTTCTGAAGCTAAGTAAAATTTTCTTTCATAACATCATGATTTAAATTAACCTTTTGATTAGAGCAAGAAGAGTTAGTAATTAGAGGAAAAAACTAAACCTGCAGGTAAAAAAGCTATTTCTTTAGGCTTGACTACAGGCAAATTTATGCCCTTTTCTGTAAATAAACTGTATTTTGATTAAGCAGTCAAGTTCTCTTTCGGTTTGTACTCTCCCTATTTAATCAACAGCAAGAGTGATAGAATCAGATCGTTGATTGCTATTGATGGCTTATTGTAAACAGTTGGTTGCAAGGCAATGCAAAACAAGGGCACAATTGATACTGTGACAAACAAAAAACAAGGAAAGCCAGATGCAAAATGGTAGTTTTTACCTTGATTCCTCCTTGAAAAAAAATACTTAAACAGAGTGAATTGGCTGTTAATAATCTCATTATTAGGAAGCAAAACCCCAAAGAAAGACAGGCTGGCCACGAGCAAGATGGGTGCAAGACCCAACACGCAAGTTGCAGGAAACCCCCTTGTTTTGCAATTAGAAACCCAGCCAGCGAAATCGTGAGCATAAAGCCACTCATCCTGTACGTAATGTATGGTTTTGGTTGCTTGCTTTTCTTTAATCTGGAACAGTAGTAAAGGCTCTTGGGTTTACACTTCTGATAGATAAAAAACCTGTTTGCTAAGGCTTGCAACTTGAACATGTGGTTTCCAGGAGAATTTGCTCTCCGGCTTTAATTTTTGTGTAACAAGTGCATGTTATAGCCAATATAACTCTTTTATTCAAAGTAGTAATGATGCTGTAATGTGATTTATATAGAAAAAGATACCTACTCTTTTGAGGAAAGAAGTAACAGCATAAACCAGCCCCTTTAAACACTTTCCTAGTAAGTCCTGGGTGCAGGAAATGCCATTCCCCTTCCACATGCTTAATGACATTTCAAAATGTTATCTGTCTGTACACATAAATGTGCATATACCTTTACAATATATACGTATATTCTGTCTTTTATTAGGAGAAGTTGTCTAAACTCACTTTAGTAATGCAGACCTTGGATAAATCTGCTTTGAAGTGAAGTCAGGGGGTAGAAAAACATTTTCTAGCTGGGATTGTGGAATAAAATGTTCTGCAATGCTAAAGCAGCTTATCCTAAACTTATCAATTAACAGTCAGAGTGACATGTAGTGGATCACTGGGTGATAGTCTTTTGCAAGTTTCTAGAAAAAAAACAGCCTAGTTTTAAGAAGTAGCTTTAAAGATTGCAGCTCCACTTACGTGAATTATTGGTTGGTTTGGATTAAGGCCTTTTACTAGATGAAAAATACTTGTTATAAAACAGTCTTAAATCTTAGTTTTAAAAGCTTCTTATGCATGTGAACTACCTATGTCATTTCATAATGTCATGCTGGTACTTAAAAGCATACTCTTACACAAAAAAACCTCCCCAAAACGCCACCAAACCCAGAAACTAAAAATATATCTAACATATATACAAGCAGTGATAGCTGAGTCCTTTATGTTAGGCTTATCGTCATTAAATACTGAATGTAAATGGCTGATATTGCTGAAACAGCAGAAGCAGATTAGAAAACAATACAAACCCAAGACTAATCCAGAATCTGAAATGCACCGTTTCTCACCACTGCGCCTTGTGGGAATCTGAACGTTATCTATCAAGCTCGAGCAATCTTGGCGCTCAGGGCAGCCGGAGGACTGAGAAATACCCTCATTGTTACATATTTGAGAATCTCTAGGGAAAGATTTTAAAAAATGGCCGATCTTTCATTCTGCACTGTCTCAGCAGACTGGGATGTGATGATGATGTTGAATTAAACTGCTGTCTTAATAGACTTGGAAATTAAACTATCCTAAGTAACGTATTATGTATAAGCAAAGTAGTTTATTACCTCTGAAAAATACGAAGGCTAATATCATATGTATAATCAGAATCTGACATCTTTAGATAATTCTGAAAGTGTGTGCTTAACAACTGTCAGGATGAGCCCTTGGCTTTCTCCAGCCTTTAAATTATTTTTATCAGCAGAATGAATTGTCTTTGATAATTTCTAGTGCATGTATTCTGGGGGGTCAAACTACAGTTCTGGAACATTTCATGCTTCCTCACAGACAAGCGTTAGAGGAGAGGGTGTAAGGTCTGAGCCCGGCTGAATCTTCTCTGCAGTTGTTCTTAAGGCAGTTCAGCACTGATCACACTACGGTTTGCTTTTATACTGACAAAAATGAGATGAAGAATGAAAAATAAAGCTCAGTGTTTACAGAGACTTGGATCACCCCAAGGACAAGGAATGAGAAATGGTTTTTCAGATGTCTCCTCTTACCTCATCTATGTCACATGTGAATTTGTCTGCAAGAATAGCAGGACCTCTTTATTCTTTTGTTTACCTCTTCCCTTTAAATTTAAAATGTTGAGTCTGTTCATTTATTGGCTGTGCTAGCTTTTTACACAGTTGCTTTGTGCTTAGTAAATTAATGTAATGCTATAGAATAGCCAAATCCCAACCACTACTGCACAAGCCAAACATAAACAAGTTATATAATGCTGCAATCATTCATTTATTAAAGTAAGTGGAAAATTCAAGGCATACGTAATCTTTTTGGACAACTGACAGGCAGGTGTGATCAAGAGAATGGGGAATCCAGTGATTGTAGGCAGATAGAGAGACAGGTTTGTCCAGGTGATTAGAAAGTAAAGTGAGATGGAATTGGGAAAAACGGGAGAGAGTGTCGGCTGTCCCAGGACAATGACAAGTAACAGTGCAGAGACCGCAGGGGGGTTTAGAGGAACCAGCTGCAGCAGCAATAAGTGTCTAGGGAGATTCAGGAGCCAGGACCCGTTGACAAAGAGGAGTGCAAAGCAGCTGTGCCAGAAAAGTGATAAAAAGTGCAGAGCGTGCTTAAAGAACTGCCGGACCCTCTCCGATTCTCAATAATCCCCCAGTATATTCGATAGAGAAGGGAGAAAGGTAACACTGGGCTTCAGGCACCTCGCAGCTAAGGTCACTGTACCCATCCCTCCTGTTCGGGGTCTACCTTCCCGCGTACCCCAGGAGCACACCTCTGCCTGGGGTCGGGGTAAGGCAGCTGGCCCCAGCCCTGTTGCAGGATGGATGGTTTTACTGCACCGGGCTTTTCAGCTCCACTTGCTTTCAGACATCCTGACCCTACCGACCAGAAAATTGCCCATCTTCATCCTTCCCGCTGCATGCCGTGATCTGGGTTAGCAGTGAGCTGGACCATTTTTCAGCAAAGCTAAACCAAAGCCAACCCACCTCTAGCCTTTCTCACAACTCCTATTTTCTGTCATCTGCATGTCTTCCTTTGCTTAGCATTTGCATCATGTTTTGGCCTGATCTTCTTCCCTCCAGCTTGTTCTACACATCTCTTTACCCATCACCACGTTTGCTCTCTCATATGCCGCAGCCTAGAGACAGGCAGTCAGAAACACCCCAGCCAGTCTTTAACAACAACAACAACAAAAATAAGAGCTGCTCTTCCCATGCTGAAGTCGCAGAGCGCTGCGGGCAGGAGCTGCCCCCAAGGAGCCCAGGAAATCTGTACAGTTAAGTACAAAAGCAGCGTGGGTCCTGAAGACAACACGTATTAGCTCCGATCTAAGAGTCAGTTGGTGAAACGGGAATACAGGAGGAGAAGTATCTTCACACCGGTGTGAGGCACGCACAGACAGACCAGGGCACAAAGCCAGGTCACTTCAAGCTGTATGAAAAGTTCACAACAGGTAAGAATTGCCCTCTTCAGGCGGCAGAAGATGCCTCCCCTGACTGTCTAAAGCACACAGCCCCGACCACACATGCATTTCTGTGTGGCACAGTGCTTGCCATTTTGGCCACTTCTGTACCGCTCTGAAGATCTTGACATCCAAACGCCATCTCCCAGCTTCCTTGACCTGGCCACCACTCCGTGATCAGTGTGAGGACGCCCTGATTATGGCGTGGAGTCACCTGCTTATCTATAATGGGTGACACCTAATGCAGCTGGCATGCCCAAAACCAAGGATCCCACGTCTTCATGGGATTCAGTCCCACCGCTTCTTGAGGCCAGCCGGCCGGCTGCGACACCGGTACTAGACAGCAGGGATGAGACCAGCAGACTCTGCTACTGAACCTTGAGTACTACCAGTAGCGGTGTTTTTACAGCCCTGTTTGGCTAAGGGGATGGGCAGGGTTACGTGTGCCTGAAAGCTTGTCTGCTATGTTCTCCCCACAACCCTTGCCTTGCGTAATATTGTTGTACATGGTACTCAAGTATTCTTGCAAGAAGATGCAACAAAAATACAGGTGCAGGTCAACTCATGATATCCAGTTTGTGAGGGGTGATTCTGCTTTTTTATTTCCTTCACGTTAGAACGGTGCTAACCAAGTTTCTGATGAAAGATGTGCTTATCTTACAGTATTGCTAAGGAAGAGATCAAAGATACATGGAGGACCTGGTGTCATGGAAAAGTCTTGCTTTGGACCATAATCATCTTCTTGGCTGTTTGCTGAACCCTTACAAAATCCTCTTAGCTATGGGTTGGGCAGGGTTGCACAGGATATGCCACAGGTGCTTGCAGACATCACTATACAAACACTGAAATAACCACAACCGCAATTATTGACACTAGATATTTTTTAACACAAATGAACTAACTGTCAACAAATCCATTTCTACAGCGGGCATAATTAATCTTTTTTTTCAATAGCATTATTTTATCAGTGTTGGAATATTGCCAGTCTGCCTCGCTTGTTTAAATCTGTCTGAAATTCCCCCGCTTCTCTCCCACCTTGACTAATAGAAGTAACACCATGCCATTTAGGTTCAGCAGCTTTTCCCTTACCCCATCCAAGAGATTAAGGAACATATTAGCCAGGGCTGGATGTGGTATGGAAGCTTGACACCCTGCTCTTACTTTGCTCTGATTTCCTGATGAAAGTCAGTCACTTTTTGTTTCACTCTCGTTTTAGTGTGGGGTTTTGTTTCTTTTCTTCTGTTTCGTAAATATGCTGGGTCTTATACCCTGATTGTTTAGCATCCCCTGTGCGCAGGATCTTGTCAAAGGACTTTTGAAACTTCATGTACGTTAATCAATCAGCTTATCTACTTACAGACATTTTCAAATAAAGTCCCGAACTATATGAGAACTGATTTCTCCCTGCTGAAATAATGCTGGTTAGTCCTTGCTACATCTAGAATTTCCAGATGTTTTTTATTCTTGCAGCCAATTCACCAAGTGCCAAGTTTGTAGGCTGCTAATAGCCCTACTCAGTTCTAAATAGATTTACATTTTTATGACAGAAGTTGTTTTCAACAAAAGCTTGTGTATTTTTGTCACCTGCTTTCCACTTATGTTCCTGCAGAAGTTTTCTGTGTAAACACACGTGTCTGGAGATTTCTTTTTTATTTTCTTTTTTATTTTTCTTTTTTATTTTCATTATTGCTTTTTTCTGCATGCCGCCTTCTGACTCTTTGGTGTCTGAGTGTTGACTAAACTGCAGGGAGGATGCTTAGATCTTAACCTGATATGGAGTAGGGGTATAGTGGGCGGGGGATGCAAACCCAGCCCCAACTACTCATGCTCCAGGCTTTCCAGACCAAATACGTCCTGAAAGTGCGACATACGCTGAATACTCAGCTGCACAAATACAACAGTTGCAGCAGGGACAGTCACTTTAAAAAAACTCAGCGGCAGTAATAAGCACACTATGGTTCTTGCTTAATAGCCGAGTGGTTTGAGCATTTGGTTGAAGAGGGGAAGTTGCCCCTAGTCCAGGACTTTATTTGCACTCATTAGTCCGTATTTCGTCCTGTTCTTCTCTAGTTTAAAAAGCATAGGCTGTTCAGGGAATATGGGCTGGAGCTCTGTCCCCTTGATCCCATGAACTTAAATGCTAGGCTAAAAACCCTCAGATTTCTTAACTGTGTTCCTGGGCTTCACATGCTTATGACTATAGCCACACCGGCAAGGGTCGTTTTTTTCCAATGAGACTGTTTTCTTGAAAAGTGAAATATCTGAAAAAGACTGAGAGGGATCAAAAGCCATCCCCCTTCACGGACAAATGCTGTAGCACTGGTTCTGTTACGCAGAAGGTCGATCTTACACCCATCTACTACCTCCCCTAGCGTTACTAAAGAAAAATAAACGTGTCCCATCCGATGACTGCCCACAGCGGAAAAGCCTGCTCTCAGTCCCCGGGACTTCCTACTGCATAGCTTGCAGACACCTCTCCCTTTGGCAAAGTTTCCCCTTCCAGGTAAATGACCCTCCCTAAGCTAGTATGGAGGGTGCCTAAGAGCTTACTGCTCCGTACAGTCCTGCTGTGATCAAGGCAAGGCGATGCCTAGTTTGGGAGTACCTAAAATGGCTCATTTTTTGCATAGAGGGGAAAAGAAAAGCATATGCAGCCTGTCAAAATTGTCTGCAGGTGCTCAAAACCCCACATGAATTCCAGATGCAATCCCAACCGACTGTTTCCCAGCACTGCCTAATCTTGTGAGCACCTCCCTACTGAACCTGAAAGCTCCTCGGGCATTTAACTTTATTCACCCACACATGTTAAGGAGATCCTGTTTTGGGAAGATAGGCACTTATCTTTTGCCTCAAGTCTCACTGCAATCCAGCTTAGGAAGACAGGCATTTAAATCCCTTTTACAAGCCTGAAAAATTAGCAGCAGTCAGAATTATGTCTGGCTTCTTCCGGCATGGGCCATCAGCTTCGACATACGTGCGAAACTCAGAGAGCACGTCTTGAGCTAAGAACAGGAGTGGAAGTGTACGTTTTACCATTTGAGAGGGATTGACGTGACACCATCGACATCTTACGAGACTGCCCCAACTATTTTGGCATGCTTGGGCAAAAAAGCATCGACCTCTCCTACTGAACTTGAACCACTGCGTGGTGGATACGAGGAGCTGTTGGCTCCAGTTCTCATCTCAAGGGGAGCAAAACCGAGGGAAGCAAACTCACATACCTGGAAAAGATGTGTCATACAGGGGATTGTCATGGAACAAACAAGAAAAATAGGGCATAACCTCATAACCCTCCACCCCGGGCCAGTGAGCATCTGAACTGCTAGGCTAACCTTGGGTTTGCTATTGTCTGCTCTGATGCGGCCCCGTGCCTCGCGCGTTCCTGGCTGCACAGGCTCTCAGCTGCAACACCTACCATCCACGCTGCCTGATGGTTGCTGATTATGCCATTCTGCTGGGAAGTTTGAGCTCGGGGCTTAATTAGAGTCTAGAAACATCACCCACTTCCTTTCTTAGGGCTTTATGCATCTTTATGCAAAATGTGGGTGGAAGCACTGTGATCACATACTGCTTCATTAATGCCAGTCCTGCAGGGGGGACAGATAGGCTGGAGCATGCGTGCGTGGAGAGTTTCTAGTGCTTCCAGTGACTTTCCAAGAGGATATTGGTGCTCTAACCGCAGGCTGGCTTTGCCCACTGGCGCCAGGTTCACTTGCAGTTGGTGGAAAGGAGGAGGCACTGTAAGCACCTCAAAGGCAGCAGTCATCTGCTGCAGGTCTTCAGAAGTGCCTCTCTCTGTCCACTGCCCGTGCAGCAAAGCTGAGGCAATCAGAATGCTCCTTTCGTCCCTTCCAGGGCTCAGACGCCTAAAATTTCATTGAGGTAATAATGTCTCAGTGAGGTATCCAAAGTAGATGGATGAGATTCCAGCCCGAATACTCGAGGCTTCATAGTTAAAGATTGCAAGAAAAAAACCCAAAGTATCAATAAGAAGTAAAGATGATGACTATTGAAAACCAAGGAATTATCAATTAAAACTAGGGTGTATTATAAGACACCATCTGAAACGAGTCAAAGACCTACAGCCTTTTGTTAATATTTTCATTTCTCTTCCGTGCCCCATCAGCCTTTAAAAAAACGATTTAACATAGGGTTGAAACAAATTTTCCTCATCCTTTCTGTGAAGCCGTACTCATGAAACATGGAGGGTTGAAAATAATTTTAACACCTCGAGAAAAAGTAGTGGGACCAATAAGACCATCGTGTTAACCCATTGGTTGTGCCCCGTTTAGCCTGATTCTTTGGATAGCGTTGTCTGAAACAAGACAGAGGACTATTTATTTCCATAGCTTGAATACACATCGATTGATTTTATTACACTAGAAAACGGGAGAAAGCATGGTATTATATTCATACACAGATTGTGTAAATACACGGTAGGCAAGTTTCACTGCTTAACGTTGCAAAGGGCTTTCATTAACGCTGTAGTTCTGAGAAAAAGATGTAAAGCAACACAAAGGAGTCAAGATGTGATTTTTACTAAGTTGGAAGAATAATTCACCTTTACTAAATGTCAGTGTTTCTTCTTTCATGTCTTTTTATGTGATGCTCTTTCCACCACTCCATGCAGGGTTGAGAACATACATTAAGAATGAATCCTTCATTGATGTGACTTCATGATGTTCTGTTTATTATTTGTGTTTGCATAATTCCATGTGCTAATAAAAAATAATTCACCAGAGATACATAAAATTAAACGGCTGGTTTTGTGCCGGAGCAACTACATGCTATGCTCTTACTTTACGCATTTTTCTGACAGAAGAGGGAAAGTCAGTTCTGCTGAGCAATCTGATCTGACATTGAAAAAGTATATTGTTAATTGGTTTTTTTTCTGGAAAGTATGGTTTGGGGTTTTTTTAAAGGGGAGGAGGAGATTACATTTCGAACGCACTTCCAGAACTCTGTACGGCTCCCCATCATCCTCAAAGACGAAATGTTGTTACCTAAGGATTTGAAATTGAACGTCTAGGTCAATGTCCCCTCTTGTGAGACGGCTGTTGGTATTTTTTGTTTTGTGTTGACACTGAGGCTCACCCGCGTTGGTGAAGCACCGCCAGTTCTGCGAATGAAAACCACGGACGCGAGGGCTCGGCGCTGTTGTTCCCTGCAGCCGAAACCAGCCACCCGCCGTGGGAACCGGTAGGTAGGACGCGCTCCTCTGTCCCGAGCACTCGGCGTCTTACAAGTAAGGCTGAGGATTTGGAACTGGCAGCGCCAAACTTTCGGGATAAACCACGTCACGCGCTAGGTATCCCTGTACAGAACGCCGGCATAATGTTGAGGCTCCCGACGTAGGACGGCATTTGGAGAAATCGGCGTCTGCGGCTGCCAGAGCCGCGACCCCCAGAGCAGCAGGCTTGAGGGACGCCTGCGGTGACAGGGGCCGTGCCCAGAGCGAGCCGTGCCCGTGGGATTCAGCCGCGGCAGCAGCCCCTCACCGGTGCCAGCGAGAGGGCAAGCCGCGGGGCAGCTCAGCGAGCGCTTCCAGCCGCGGGGCTTCGGGCGGGAGCCGTCTGCCTCGTCCCCGCCTAGACACCCCCGGCCGCTCGCAGCTGCCGCAGACCTGGCGGCAGGTCACCGCACCCGGCACCCGCCGGCCCGGCACGCCGCCTCCCGCTCCCGCCGCTGAGTCACGCCGCCGCGGAGCGGATCGGATCGCATCGCACCGCCGCTCCCCTCGGCCCCCCCACCCCCGCCCCAAGCTCTCCGGGCGCCCCGGCGGGGGCCGAGCCGCCGGCCCCTCGCTGCCGCCGGCCGGCCGGCCGGTCGGTCGGTCCGCCCGCCGCCGCCGCCCCTTCCCTCCCCGCGCCGGCCGCGGCGCGGCCCTTCCCCCGCCGCACATGCCCAGAAGGGCGGGAGCCGCGGCGCGCCCGGGCGCTGCCGTGACAGCGGCGGCGCTTTCCCTTCCGCTGGCTGGGGGCCGCCCCGCTTCCCCCCCTCGCCCGGCCCGGCCCGGCCTCGGCGGCGGAGAGCCACCGCGCCACGTCCAGGCCGGCCGCTCGCCCGGTTCCTTCCCCGCCTCGCCCCGAGCCAGCCGCCGCGGGGCGGGAGGCGGCCATGTCGCTATTGTCTGCGCTGGTGCCCTTGCTCCGGGTCTACCGCATCGGCCTCCTCGTCATCCTGCACCAGCTGCGCCGCCGCCTCCGCCCGCGCTGCCCCCCGGCCCCAGGTGAGCACCGCAGCCGCAGCCGGCGCCGCGGGGCGGGGCGGGACGGGGCGGGGGGCGGCAGCCCCCGCCGCCGAGAGGGGGAAAGTTTGCCGCGGCCGCCCAGCACCCGCCGCGGGGAGGGCGGCGGGGCCGAGACCTGGCGGCCCGGCCGGGACGGGCCGGGCCGGGCCGGGCCAGCCGCAGCGGCGGGTCGCCCGGGCAGCGCCGCTTCCCCCGCAGCGGGACGGGCGCTGAGGCACCGCGGCGGCCCCGGCCCGGGCCCGGGCGCCGCCGCCGCCGCCGGGCTCCTCCCCCGCTCCCCCCCCCCCTCCGCCGGCCGGGCCGGGCCGGGCCGGGCCGGGCCCACCGCGCCGCCTGAGGGCAGCGGCCCGGGGCGGAGGGGGGGGTGGGGTGCCGCGGCTGGCGGGGAGCCCTTCCCCGCCCCCGCCGCGCCGGGCTCCGCCTTCGCTGCCGCCGGCGGGCGGCGGGCCCCGGCCCCTGCCGCCCCGTCCGGCCCCCGGGCCGCGGCCGCCCCGGACGCGGGGCGGGGCGGGGGGCCGGGCCCGGGGACGGGCGCTGGCTGCACGCCGGCCTGACTGCGGCCTCGGGAGGCGGCGTGGGGGCTCCGCGGGCCGGGGGTCCCCGCTTCTCCTCCGCCTCTTCCTCGCCTTCTGACGGTCTCGCCTCAGAGCCGCGCGGGCGCAGCCTCCCTCAGCCCAGGTAGGTGCTCGGAAGGCGGGCAGCGGCGGGCAGCCTCCCCCGCCGGGCCGGGCGCTCCCGCCGCCGCCTCCCGCCGTGCCCCCGCCCCGCCACCGGCCCCGCCGGCCGCTGCCTCCGCCCGCCGGGGCGGCTGGGACCGCCGGGCGGGGAGCCTCCCTGCCCCGGCCGCCCCGGGAGGGGGACGTAGCCGCGCTCCGAAAGCTTGGTCTGCGCTCCCGGCTGTCACTCGCTGACAGCCTTTCGGCTGACGAGTGAGCCGCACTGGCGGTTTGCTCCCAGGGACTCCAGTTTAGGGGTTTGTTGGAGGAGTTACGTCCTCGCACTTTTCCGATTTGGGTCAGCGGCATGTTTAAGGCTGACTGGAGGAAACTTTGAGTTTGCCAGAAAAGAAAGATCCGAATTTCCTCTTTCCTCACATCGCTCTTGAAGACTTTAAAATGCTCCCGAGTTTAAGAACTTACAGCAAACTACGAGTCCGGACGGACGCGTTAGGGTATCGTCACAGCCTAGCGTACAACTGCGTGCAAGTCGGCACCTTTTAACTTTCTCTGCTTAGCAGCAAGTGAGCCTTTGTGGTTCTGTCGATAGTTTTAACCAGAGGAACAGTTAAAAAAAAAAAAAAAAAAGTATTGAGAGGGCATAGTGTTTTGGTAAGTAGATGAGGCAGATAAGGAAATTGTTTCAGAGAATATCTGAAGCACTGGGGAGGAGACGGGGACACGTACACCGTACAGTAGGAGCGTATTTGTGCATTTCATCACACGTGGGTTCCTTGGGTAGCTTTTTGTCTACTTTTTATTCATTCCCGATACTCCTGCAGTGGGCTGGGATTGTCCTTTCTCATTCTCAAAAGACAGAGAGAAAACCCCCAAACAAACGAGCGAGAGAACCCTGGTGACAAAAAGGGCAGATGTGTGTACAGTTTGAAGTCATCTGAGCATTTTTCTAGCGTTAGTTTTTCTTGGCAGAGCAAAGCTGGGTATTGTGCCTAGGGTGTGTAACACTTTCCAAATCTTTTTTCGAACCAAAGAGAAACAGCATGACGAAAATGTGACCTGAGCGTTTTGTTGCCATCCGTTCTTAGCTCCTATTAAAAAAAAAAAAAAAAAAAAAGTGTTGCATTTAGAAACGCAGGAGGAAGGCAGTGAAGATCCAACCTGGGAAATGTCAGCTGCCTGAGTAGGACCGGGGCAGATGTGGCAGATGTGGAAAGTTTTCTTCCAGCCCTGACTCGGGGCGGTTTCTTCCAAGGACAAGTAGTTTCCTCCTCAGATAGCTGTTTGTGCGTAGTTGCCTCTTGGCAGTTACCTGCTGCCTTGCTTCGACTCGCTGTGTCCAGCCACTGCTTAAAAAAGTGAATCAGCTTGTCGACAGGAACTTTTTTACCCAGATTAGCCTCGTTTCCATAATAACTTCAAAATAGTGACTGCAGTGCAACAAAAAGCGAAAGTATTGGTTAGAACATGCTTAATTAAAGCTTGGATCAGTAAAATACACTTGCTGTAAGACAACGCCAAGTAACTTTTCCAGACGGTAATCTAGAAAGGTGTGTATGTTTAAAATTTTCTATATCTTTTCAAGGGGGTGTCCGTAACTCTCACAAGTATTGTCAGGGTGCCTTCCCGGGGAGAGCCTGGAGGGGGGAAGCGGGGCTGGGAAGGGCAGGGCAGGGCGGCAGCCAGCCATGCCTCCGATCCCGTCTCCTTGGCCCCCGCTCCCCCGTCAGAGTTCCCACTCTTCCTGCGGCAGCGGCGCAGCCCTTCTGTGGAAGATTTAAAACAGAGGGATGCCCTGTGGCTCGTCCTTGAGCTCTGTGGGTGAGCGAAGGGGTCTGGTGCCAGTGCAGCCCTTCTGCCTCCAAATTTTCCAAGAAAAGCTTGCTTTCTTGCACTTGCTGGGAAGAAGTGTTCAGGATTTCAATCCAAGTAAACCAAATTAGTTTTGTTTTTCTTTTCTTTTTCATTACCTTAACTTAGTCAGAGTTGCATGCTCTTGGCACATGTGCTTTCGCATGGCTTTTAAAACTGGCCATCTGTTCTGTCACATCCTACTGGGGTTCATCTAGTTTTTATAGATGGGATTCAAGACAGTTTTTTGGGGAAAGAGGGTAGTTTGAGCTCTGAAATCTAGATTCAGTGCAAAAACTTGGTAATTGTTTTGAGTTGCACACTGAAAAGATAGTAATATTTGCTATTGCAGTGAGCGTCCCCCCCTTCCCCCTAATACCGAGTAGGGAAATTGGTCTGAAATTCTGATCCTGAAGCTCAGGGAAGGGAAATACAGTGCTGGGAGATTAAACGGGGTGCAGGCAGTGATTGCTTCGCTAACTAAAATCAGTGTGCAGAAGTAAAGGGGGACTTACATTTAACTTACGTTAAAACATTTTTCCAAGTACTAATTGCATAAGTGGTATAACTGCTTATAGGTAGTGTAAGCTGCGTTAGAGTTCAGTGGTCTAAACAATTAATAGTTTCATTAGAAATTACTGCTTGGGTGGTTTTTTTTTTTGTTTTTTTTTTTTACAGTGCTTAATCTCAATTAATTGGGGGGGAAAAAAAAAAAGCCCTGCATGACTAAAGTTCTTGATATAAACAGCTTTTGAAAAACAAAAATTTAATCAGTGGATTGATAAAAGACAAACTAATATTGTTACACCAGGATATTAACACTGGAAATGTGGTCACTGGAAGTCATCCTACTAATAACAAAAATGGTTCATATAATAATAATAATAATAGTCATCTCTTTTGGTACTTTAAAAGCTTTTCAAGGAGTTTACTTGGCATCTTCCTCCTGCATTTTCTCTTCTACTGTACACGTTTCATTGAAATTTGGTAGGGGAAGGCTAGATGCTGAACATTTTGTAGTTTTGAAGTCTTTGTAGTTAAATTTGGTACCTGTGGCGTGTAGAAAACTGGCTCTGAAGAAGGTGGTAATGTGGCTGAAGTTCAGAAGACCTTAAAGATGACTCCAGTTCTTCTTAAAAGTGATTGAAATTTCAGACATGTTTTTAATTTGCCCCAATTTCTAGTTATTCAGTATTATAATTTGTATCGAGTTTCTTTACAATTAATCGTGAAATATTAATTTGGGAACATGCATCTCTTAATTTTGATTCATGTGTTGAGGGCTTTTACTTTATGAGTAAAGCATAATGATAGACCGAGCACTTCCTGCTCAAAGCTGTACGAGCTCCAGGTTGTAAAACATCCAGAGGTGCGTAGAGAAGCAACCAGGTAGGAAGGATTGACGGCAGGCAAAAATAAAGTTGCATCTAACCATCCCTCTCCTCCACGCACGCACCTGAGAGAGTTGTTCAGGTCGTTTCAGGTTTTATGGTTGCCCCTGCGCCGAACGAGGCAGGGGTTGTGTTGTGCGACAGCGATACCTGCCGTGTAATTGGGGAGGGAGCCATCGCTGTGTGTGCACAAGGGGGCAGAGCTAAGGTTGCAGGGTGGCTGCACGCCCCGCGTTTCCTCACATCCCCATGCCCGGTTTCACAATCTGAGCGACTCTCGTACGGGTTTTGAACCGATTTTCTTCGCCACTGGGGAAACCGAGCCCTGCCTGGTGCAAGGGTAGCACCGCTGCCCTCCGCAACGCACGTCATTGCTGGCGTTCCCGTATTTTGGCCCGAGCCCTGCCCTGGCGGGGGGAGTCCTGGGTTTGGGTTAGGAGAGTGAGAGGGGTCTGAGAGGGGCGAGGAGGGAGAGCGGGGATGAGGTGCTAGGGCCAGAAACCTGGGGCCTTCCTCCTCCTGTGGCAGCCGAGTCCGCCGCGAGGCCAGCAGAGCGCGGATCCTGTCCGCGGGCTCTTCAAAGCCTCGGCCCCGGTGCTGGCTGGTGGTGGTGGGCAGCCGCGTGGAGGAGGCGAGGACAACGGCAGCTTCTCCGAAGGTGCGCTCTGTTTCAGTGTGGGTGGGAATTCAAGGGAGAAAGGAAGAGGCACATCTGTAGCCCGAAGGCTTCTGTGTGTGGAAGGGTTTTCAGCAAACCAAAGCGGCACTAGTTTTTTTAATCGTGGAAAGGTCGGCAAGCTAAAAGAGCATTTCCATCAGCTGCCCTTGTAACAAGCTGCGGCACTTCCCAAAGGCAGTGAGGTGCTTCGTTCCCAGTGGATTTCATTCTGCAAGGTGCTGGTGTCTTCAGTTTGGCTCGGAGTTGAAGCTGCTCTAGTTTTTGCCAAGCCTAGGCTATGAACACTGTTTCACTGAAAGAGGAAAATTTGCCTTTTCTTGCAGAAAAATGAGAGGTGTGGGGTTTGTTTTGTTTTGTTTTTTTTTTTTCATAGTGCCGGTTATGCTGTGTAACACTTGAGGAGAGGCAGGGATGATTAGCAGTTTATATTCGAGCTATTATGACAGCTGAAGTGTGGTTTACAGCATTATAATAAAGGCTGTGTTATGCTGGCATATCCTTAACTGTGGCAATGTTACTCTGTGCCACTATCGCCAAGTGCCAGATCCATCTCAAAACGATGGCAAAGCTGTAATGTACATAAGAATGAAGGGTGGGGTGAGTCTGTAACACTCCATCTACAATAACTTGTATTTTATCAGTCTGTGATGAACTTTTTATGATCCAAGGTGTGTCATACTAATTTTAAATATTAAAGACGCATCAACTCTTTTATTACAGTACCTTCCTCCTTGCTTTCAGGAACTGCCATGTAACTGCAAAGGAAACTGTAAGATTTAATGAAATACCGGGAGCCTCCTATACTTCCTCGAGACACCGTGTCATGGATTGAAGTGGAGGGATCTAGAAGCAATAATACTACCTACTGATACGACGTATCTTGTTAGTGCACACAGTCTGATGCTATGGCAGGGTTACATCATTACACGTTACACCACTTTGTCTTTCAAAATCATCAGTTTTTGTGGGATTGCATACCTTGGTGCTGTTGATATGCACATCTTTGGAATTAGGCAGCACTACCATATTGAATCAATAGTTTATCCTGGCAACTTAAACGGCACTGAATGAATCACAGTAGAGGGCATGCTAGTAGTCAGGACCTTGCCCCCCCAGAAAAAAACAAAACAGGTCTACACCCAGAAGTAAATCTTCAGAACAAATCCAATAAAATGCTTGCCCTGCATCTCTCATTCTGCTTCTAAACCAACAGCTGCGTTTAAAGAAATATGTTTAGTCTTGGTAAACCTGTCTTTGGTTTTTTCATTGAAGACATTCAGAAAGTGCTGCAAAATACCAGCTATAGTTCAGAAGGAAAACATCTTTTCTTGGGAATGTTCATCAACAGCAAAAAGCACACCAGAGAAGCTTGCACACATACTTTTTTTTTTTTTTTTTTTTTTGAATAGTCACTTGCAGCAATATGAAAAAGTCAGATTGTTTCTTCCTCCCCCAACCAGCCAGTTTTACCACCCGGGGATTTCTGGGCTTGGGTGCAGGTGCAGCTCCTGACGAGCAGAGAAGGAGCAATGCTGTTGCTTTCAGGCTGGCTGCAGGGATGCTCCTGATGTTTCTCTCCTGCTCTCTTCCCCTGGATTTTTGTGGAGGAGGTCGCATCCGCGTTTCACTGATGGCTTCCTTCTCCCCGGTCCTGGCCAGGCCCCTGGCGAAGGGCTTGTTGCTGTCACGGTGGCTCGGCTGGCGATGTGGAAGAAACAGAGACGCGTCAGCGTGCAGTCACGCTGTGCTGTGGCTTGGCTTTTTGGTGTCGCAAAATCAGCTCCGGCGGGTGCCGGCTGCTGGCACTGTGCACAGAGATGCTGTAGGCCTCAAGCAGTACTTGCATGTAACTGTTTGCACAAGAAGTGTTTTCCTGTCCAGATACTGAGGTACAGATTGCCAAGTCTTGCCTTATCGCCATGCTCATCTCTAGATTGTCACCCCCTCCTGACTTCTGTAGCCTTTTGAAGAAACTACTGCAAAATTATTTTCCAGCTGATGTGGATAATAACATTTATTAGTGCTTCCCTGTCTGCTTTTCCTGTGATTATAATGCACTGTTATTCCAGGAACCACGATTGTGAAGTAGTAGTTCAGGAGATGGCTTTGATTTCAGAAAGAGAAGGACAGGAAAGGTGTCAGACGCGTATTGTTGATCTGCGTGTAGGTTCAAACTCCTTTTCCTTTTATTTCAGTCAGAAAACATCTTTACATTTCAGAGGAGCAGATTAATGCCATAATTTGCATCACAGATTTTTTAATTTTTTTTTTAAAGCAAATGCTGGAGCAGTTAGATTGAGCTAACAAAACTTCTTTCAAAATAAACAATAAAACCTTTGCTCCTTCAGTATCAGGTTTCAATCTAAATAAATGTTAACAGTGAAGTTCAGTAACTCTTAGGCAAGAGGATGTTGCTGTAGCCCTAACTATAACTTAAGAGGCAGGAAAATGCTATAGCAGATGACCGGTTTGTTTGACAGTAATGTTCAGCTCTGTGGTGGTGGTTATGCTTTCTCTACCCAGAATTATGTAATTCCAGAAACAAGATTTACTCAGGTCTTCTAGCTCAGTTTCATGGCAGAATGTGATATATCAAAACCCTTTTTAATTTTTGACATTCCGATGGGCTTCTTGTAGGTCACACTTCCTGCAAATCTCATCTTTAAATTTGCAAATGTAATTAGTAAGGTAGGTTTCTTGATACGTTCGCAGAAACGCTGATTTCACATAGTTAAGAGTGGTCAAACTTGTGCTTTCTCATTGTATCTTTATCTTACTGCCTTTATCAGGTACTCATTAATGAGTGAAGGATCAAAAGGTGGGACGGTGGCCAAGAAGCAATGGAGAATAAAAGTTTAGAAGGTTCCCCATCAGACCTAAAGTTAGTGGCTCACCCGCGAGCAAAGAGTAAAGTGTGGAAGTACTTTGGGTTTGATACCAATGCAGAAGGATGCATATTACAGTGGAAGAAGATCTACTGCCGTATTTGCATGGCACAGATTGCCTATTCAGGAAACACGTCCAACCTTTCCTACCACCTTGAGAAAAATCACCCTGATGAATTCTGCGAATTTGTGAAAAGTAACACTGAGCAAATGAGGGAAGCCTTTGCCACCGCCTTTTCAAAAATCAAGCCGGAGTCGTCGCAGCAGGTTGTTCAAGATAGCCTCATCATGAAGACCTACCAGAACTACGAAAACAAAAAGCATCAGGAACTGACGTCTGCAGTCATCAGCTTAATTTGCGAGGGCATGTATCCGGCCTCTATCGTGGATGAACCCACCTTCAAGGCCCTCTTGAGAACTGCGGACCCCAGGTATGAACTTCCGAGCCGGAAATACTTCTGTACAAAAGCTATTCCTGAAAAGTACAATGCCATTAGAGAAATAGTGCTGAAAGAGCTCACCGAGGTCCTGTGGTGTGGCATCTCCACGGACATGTGGAGGAGCGAAAACCAGAACAGGTCGTACGTAACCGTCGCAGTTCACTTTCTCAGCAGCAGTCCTGCCAACTGCCTGGCTGTGAACTCGCGGTGTTTAAAAACGTTTGAAGTACCGGAGGATAATACTGCAGAGACTATTACGCGAGTCCTTTATGAAACGTTCATTGAGTGGGGGATCAATACAAAAGTCTTTGGTGCTACAACAGATTACAGTAAAGACATTGTGAAAGCTTGCTCTCTCCTAGATATTCCCGTACAGATGCCTTGTTTGGGGCACACTTTTAACGCAGGAATACAACAAGCTTTTCAGCTCCCCAAACTCTGCAGCCTTCTTGCCAGGTGCCGAAAACTGGTGGAGTATTTTCAGCAGTCTACGGTCGCGATGTACATGCTGAGCGAGAAGCAGAAGCAGCAGAACATTCTCCACTGCATGCTGGTGAGCGACCGTGTTTCCTGGTGGGGAAGCACGCTTGCCATGCTGCAGCGCCTCAAGGAGCAGCAGTTTGTCATTGCGGCTGTTCTTGTGGAGGACAGCAACAACCACCACCTCATGCTGGAAGCCAGCGAGTGGAATACAATCGAAGGGCTGGTGGAGCTGCTGCAGCCTTTCAAGCAGGTTGCGGAGATGATGTCTGCTTCAAAGTACCCGACGATAAGTATGGTGAAGCCTCTTCTCCATATGCTTCTGAATACTACGCTGAACATCAAAGAGAATGATTTGAAAGAAATCAGCATGGCAAAGGAGGTGATTGCTAAAGAGTTGTCAACCACCTACCAGCACACGCCTGAGATAGACATGTTTCTCAACGTTGCAACTTTCTTGGATCCGCGCTACAAAAAACTGCCTTTTCTTTCAGCCTTTGAGCGGCAGCAGGTTGAAAACAGAGTGGTGGAAGAAGCAAAAAGCCTGCTGGAGAAAGTGAAAGAAAATACCTTTAGGACTGAAGAGAAATTCTTCACTGTTTCGGAAGAGCCCCCTGTGAAAAAAATCATCATCTCCTCTACTCCTCCTCCTACCAGTGTCATCAACAACATGCTCGCAGAGATCTTTTGCCAGACGGGAGGCGTGGAAGACCAGGAGGAATGGCACGCTCAGATCGTTGAGGAGTTGAGCAACTTCAAGTCACAAAAGGTCCTCGGTTTGAACGAAGACCCGCTGAAGTGGTGGTCTGACAGACTAGCGCTGTTTCCAGTTTTACCAAAGGTTCTTCAAAAATACTGGTGTATTCTGGCCACAAGGGTCTTCCCTGAACGCCTTTTTGGTTCTTCTGCTAACGTTGTAAGTGCAAAGAGAAACCGGTTAGCCCCGGCTCACGTGGATGAGCAGATCTTTTTGTACGAAAACAGTCGGAACGGGTCCGAGGCAGAACCGGAGGATGAAGATGAAGGAGAGTGGGGTTTGGAACAGGAACAGATTTTTAATTTAAATGACTCGGTAAATGTAAACAACAATTTCTTTAATATCCGAGACAGTGGGTTTGTTTAACAGGACTGCTGCGGTACATTTAATAACAAAGAAAAAAGGTATTTGTCTTAATTTACCAAAAATACTTCTGTTTTATGCTACGAATGCTGTAAATATTGAACAGTTGTAACAAACTTGATTTAGCTTCCATTGTCTATGTTTCTCCCACTGTCTTAAAACATGAATGACTTGTGATTAAACAGCACTGAAATGAATGAGGAAATAAATTCTGCAAAGACCGTGATTTCTGACTGTGGCCCAGATTGCAGAAAGCGCTTATCCATGTGCCTCCTTTCCACTTGCTTCAGTGGGAGACAAACACATGCTTATGTGCTTTCTATCATAAAAATATTTTCCTGAATTAGGAACCTAAGCAAGGGAGTTTTTAAGGTTTATGCCTCTGTTTGTAAATCCTGTGTGACTCAGGATGTTAGCTTTAAATTTTGGATTTTAAAACATTTTTAAAATCCATAAATCTGAGCAGTGAATATTTTTAGAGTATATCGATGCTATGGAATGAAAAAAGATCTTGAGCCTGATTTTCTTTTTCACTACCTCATGTCTTAGGCCTGGTCTATGCTAGAAAAGTTCAGCTGGTATAATTCTGTCAATTAGGGGACTGATGTATTATTATTTTAACTGATACTGTGCTGGCATAGGCCATAGTGTGGATGCACTTATACTGGGATAAGTTATTTTCCTTTCCAGTGCGGTGTAAATGGTATAAACACTTCTAAACTGGTATTGCTGTGTCCACATTAGTCTGGTTTTACCATTTAACTGCAGCAGCTAAATGGCAAAACTTTTTTTTTTTTTTTTTTGTGTCTAGGCAAGCCCTGATTGTAGTCTCTTGTGCTTTTACAAAGGGTAACGAAGTGTGTGGGGTCGAGGCGGCGTTGTGTTACCTTCGCTTTGTGCCAACTTTATGGCTGATGCCCCGTGGCGCGAAGCAAGCAAGGCATGAGGCCCCTCGGCGGCAGAGGGAGGGAGGGAGGGAAGGAGGGAGGGACGGAGAGGGCGGGGAGACATGTACGGGCCGCGGGTCTAACACTCTGTCTATGTTATAAAATCCTTAACCTCTTAATTTAAATGGGGACTTCGCCCAGGGTAGCTAGAAAATTTTGTTGGCAAGAAAAGCAAAATAAAAAGCTTTAATATTATGTAAATATATTTAAAAGAAGGGGACCCCTCCATTTCCCCACATGTATTTAGTGAGTCTTTAAGATTGTTTCTTATTACGTTAGCACTTAATAACTCTTTTTTTTTTTTCTCCTGTCTCTTTTTTGATTCAGTTTGTAGAGTGGACTTTAGTCCCGTCCAGTCTAATGTTTGAGTACTGTTTCTGATTAGTTGTTGTGTATTGTAATTGCTCCCTTTGTGTCTCTATGCCTAAGCGTTTTAAGCCCTTTGGAGAACTTGGCAAACAAGAAAAAAAGAAAGAAAAAACCAACCCCAAACCCTGAAATACTGCAGGTCATAAACAAGATTAGAGTTCATGCTTGGCACAGAGTGGGATGGCAGCCAGCATTTTTCCTTGAGGTGCACAGGAGGATTCTTGGCATTGTCCAGTTACAGTCAAGGTTTGCTTGGGGTTTTATTTTTGTTACTGGTGTCTTGCCCCCCACCTTGGCTTTAGTCTACGACTGTGTCAAGCACAATCTTTCTGGAGAGGGGTCTGTTGAAGACTGGCCGTTACTGTTCTGGAGGAAGAAAGTTGGGTTTTTTCATCACGGTGGTACCACAGATGTTTGGTCATAGAAAGGGCCCAGCCAGGAGGAACATACAAAAATGGGAATTGCGATGGAACTGAATCTATTGCCAAATTGCTTGTTTATGTTTTAGTTTAATAGTTTTTGGAAGTTTGAGGCCTCTGAGTTCTTTGTAGGTGGCGGGAAGGGGTGGGTGGGGAGGAAGGACAGAGGTTAGAGTAAAGGAGCAGTGAAGTAAATAGTAGTCAGCTACCTGGCACATTTAAGCCCGGGAAAAATGCATTTAACAGGTGATATGGCCTGTGTTTGGCTGTCAGTAAGCCTGGGTTTTCACTCTCCAGCCCCCTGAACATTAATTTGCACTTGTACAAAGTACACGCACAGTGCATCCTATTGAATGTTGCTACTCTCCACGTCCGCTGAAGAGTGTATGTGACGGCCCAAGGTGCAAAACACAGGCTTGGCCTAAACTCCCGCAGGTATGTAGGCTATCTGTGAGGGTAGCAAAATCAAATTATGGAAGGGAGTGAGATACAGCAGGTCCCTTTTTGATGTTACCTGAGCTCCTGTGACACCCCTGCAGTCTTCCAGGAAGACCTCTTGGTTTCGTTGAGCACCAGCTGGTGTCGGTTGTGTCCGCTTCCACCGCCTACGCCTGCTACCACCGCCGCTAGCCCTCGAGGAGCTGCGCAAATGCTAGTGCGAGGCGTGCAGATCCTCTCTTACACGAGCATAATTCACAGCCGTGCCCTCGCAACCAAGGCAGAGCCCAGAGCACCGCTGCCCAGGTCCGCATTCAGCTTACCCCTCTTGGCAGCATCCATCTCCTGTTTCCATCTTCATCCTTCGGGGGCTAAACGTATGCAGTGATGCTTACAAGCAGTTCTACTGAGATTGGTGCAATGCACTACTCTCTTCCTTCCAGCTTCTTTTTATTTTTTGGTATCCAAAATAAAACTGTAGTCGGTTCAATTGATGTGTCTCAGCGTTCTTCTAAAAAAATGAGTAGAAAAAGAAAAAAAAAACACAAATAACAAAGCCATTGTTAGTCCTACCCATTGTCTGTGAGATTTTTATTTAATGTTCTAAGCCTGGAATATTGTTAAATAAACCAGAAAAATAAGTTAGTTACTAGATTATTTGTCTGATGTGTGTTCATATCTGCAGCACTTTATGACTTTGAGCTCTTCCGCAACAAGGGGAGGTTATATTCTAAGGTTTTGAAGCTATGCATTTACTTTCCTTTTGATCCTGTAAGTTATTAAAAAAAAAATGCTGTACAAATCTTTTGGATTAAAAAAAAATATGAAGATGAAAAATGTCAGAAGTTTAGATGGTTTCTCTCGCTTAAATGTGTGGTGTTTTTCATTTGACAACATAATTTTCTGTTGTTTAGTTGGGTGGAGAACCAAAGTTGCCGAGCTGTTTTAAATATTGCTACAACGCGAGTTAAACCCTGGTGTTATTGCCAAGGGTGGGCCCTGAACACATTTCCAAATTACGTTATTAAGTCAGATTTATGTTTGTGTTTCTTGACAGCTAATTTGAATCCACAGCCTAATGTTTCCTTTTCTCTTCGGTACAGCTGAGACATCTTTTTGGAGGGGCAATAGAGGAACTTCAGCTTTTGAGTGCTTTCATGCTGGAAAAGTGAATTTTTAAACAGGCTCTCAAAGTACCTACTTTATGTCAAAAGAAGAATCGCCTTTTGCCACCAGCTAAGTATTTCCAATTCAGGATTACAACTCAGTGGGCTAGGCAAGGTTTCTTAGGGTTAACAACGTAACTAAAGGGAGTTCTGTATGACTGAGCAACCTTTGCACGCATTTTGCCTCTTTCTGCCATCAGGGATTACTGTGAAGACAAAAGGAAAACCCCGAACCAAACTGGAATTGAAAAGGTGAATTTTTCCAGCAAACCATGTCTGAGATGCCTGGGTTTAAATGAAGGGAATAAAGTTCTGGATTATTTGTAGAAAGGGCGTATTATTTTAAGTTTCTATCTCAGCAATGTATTAGATTAATTTGGAGGGCTTTAATTAATGTCATGGTGGTCCAATTAGCTTTACAGGAGCATTTGTATGCAGGCAGGAATATTAAAAACAAAAGAAACACTAATTGGTTATTTGCAGTATTTTGTAGGACTTAAAAGTGACGTGTAGCTCATGATTTTGTCCTTTTCGTGTGATAGCTTAAAGAGAAGGGGCTGCCTGAGGACGTCGTTTCTGAAGGAGGGGAAGCGTTCGGATTTGAACACAGAAGTAGTGTATTTTACATATTCCCTGACAACTGGGTAAAGGAAACTATGCTGGAAAAATTGCATTTTAGTCTCTGCACACCATACTCCTTTTGGTGGTCTCTGTTTTTGAGTGTCCTTCTCAGAGGATGATGTCTTTCTGAAGGCCTGGTGATCCTGGTTCTGGTGGTGCAGTGCTATCTAGTCTAGGCTGTCTTTTTGGCTATGCTGAGAAGACTCTTGCTTTGGCTTGTGGTCTGTTATATTTTGTGGCTTTTTTTTGTTTGTTTTTGTTTTTTTTTTTTCCAGGCCAAGACTGTATGGTCTGTCTCGCCATAATCCCTCCAAATTACTGGTCTCCTGCTAAATTCAAGATGTCTTTTATTTTTAGGGGATGTAGGGAAATTACAGAAATTGGTTTTGCTTTTTTAATAACATTATTTGGTGCTGTAGAGAGAACTTGAAAGATACAGTGTAATTTTACTTCTGCCTTAAATACACATCAGTAAAGCACCTCTAATGACTTGATAGTATTTAAACTGGAATTTCAGAACATCCCTACAGTTGCTGTATAATGCTGTCATTTTTACATACAAAAGCATTTCCTTTAGGTTCAACAATAAAAATCAATTAAATAGATTTTTACTGCTTCTACAGTCATTTTCAGTGCCCCTGCAGTTGGGTTAAAATGCCACAAGAGAATTGAGTTTTCTATAAAAAAACCCCAACAACCCAAACCCACCGTCTTTCAGCTTACCTTGTGTTTTAAAAACTTTTCTAGTGATAAAATTTGATTTATACCTTTTTAAAAATGCGAAGGCTGTTGCAGAAATTGTTTTCAAATGAGAGTCCCTCAGACTCTGAAATGCTAGTGTTATGATTTTTGAACATTTATATTGACATTTCCGCACAGGGTGGTATTGATTTCCCTTTGCTGCCAGAAGAAAAGGTTAGTGTTCACAAAAGTGATGCTGCCATCTCCAGTGCCTTGAAGTGGTGATCAGATGTGTCTTTTTCCAGAGATGCTGGAAAGACTGTGTTACCTGCTGCACACGTGTGCTGGTTTCCGTGCATTACAATTAGTACTTACTTCCAGTGACTTTGCAAAATCCTGCTCCTCTGTTCTGTCTCCTCTCCCTGGCCCTGCCTGGGCAGAGCGCCGGGTGGGAGCAGCAGGGAGGAGAAGCCCTGCTCCCTGGCGTTGTTTTTTTTTCTCTTGCAGAGAGACTGTTCTCTGAGAGCAGGTAAACTCAGTTTAAAATGAGTTTAAACTAGGTCCTCGTTTCAGTCTGCTGGGACTACAGTGCCTGTGCCATGCTGTGAAAAGGCAGAGCCAGCGATTCCTCCTCCCAGAGCTATGTACAATTGAACACGTTGCTCAGTTGGACCAAAATTGCCTACGTAAGGGGGAAGATCCTGGGGAATCGGGCTCAACACAGCTAGGAAAGTATGCTTAGAGTCAAAGACATAAGAAACAATAGTAGTCCTTGTTGCATGTTTGGGTAGAAACAGGATCTGTGCTGCTCCGGTTGTTTGGGTTTTTAAGGTAAATACCTTAATATGATACTTGCTTGTGCTCTAGGCTGAAGCTGTGCCTGGGAAATTTTGTGATTATTCAAATAGTGACGTGTTTAATGCTGACATAGAAAAGAGTGTTCTGTGGCATTCAAATAAAGATTTTATATAGACGGTAAAGCTATGGTTCCTATTTGACAGACATTTTGGGGATAACATTTACAGTGGTTTTACTGGTATAAATACCACAGCCAGAGGTACACACACATTCAGCTGCAGAAACGGTAGCGTAGTCCTGTTTTAAGTATAGCAGAGACAGGAGGGGATGCTTTCATTTGACATAAATTAAGTAAGAAATGTCTTTCTTTTAACACTCTTAGGTAGAAGACTAATTAAAATGCATCCATAAATGTTTGTGATAGTATAATAGTTTATCTAGATATGTCTGTAGAGAGTTATCCCTTTGGTTTACTTAGTACACTGAAACTATGACTGTATTTGTCCGTAACTGCATGTGCTTGATGTCATGTTCAGCAGTAATTCCCCAAACAACGCAGAATAAGGTTATTTTTAAAAAGGCAATTTCTTTGATTACATAAAATTTTCTGAACATTTCATTGTCCCCAAATACTTGCAATCAGGAATGAGAAATTAATCTTTTATTTCTCCAGTGGATGCTGCTTTGCTTTTAAATTTGAGATATTTCGTGTCTCTCTGTATCACTCTGTCTTTATAGACACCCTGATTGAAAGGGTTTCATTCTCCCTTTTTTTTAATGTGCTTTTTTTCTCATGAGTCATCAGTGAGGTTTACAGTGATAGGAATTTAGAGTCATAACAAGGAAGATGTCAAGTCAGCATCAGGAAGGCTCATGCCAGAAACATCCCGTCCCGTGTCATGAACGCTGTGCTCCAAGGGAAACCTTCATCTTCTCAAACGTTTTCTGATGTGTGTGCGTGTGTGAGGAAAATAAAGTGTTTTTGCAAACAACGCACAGTTGTTTTATGGGTGGTAGTCCAGTTTGCTAGGAGTTTGTGCTCTGGGATGCACTCAGTGGTTTGGCACCAGATTTAGGTTTCTTGAGCACACAGCAGAACTTACATGAACAGAAGGAATTTAATAACAATTAAATCTGCAAAACTCAATTGCTTCATTGATGAGAACAAATAGGAGGTGTGTTCATCTAGGAAAAATACTGAAATTGTAACAGGAGTCTGCAATTCCTGTCTAAAACTCTGCCAGCATTTAAAAATACTAAATGACTAACCTTCCTGTAATCTGACATTTCAGAACTGTGTAAAACAAGTGTTTCACACACTTCTTGGCTTTTCCATGCTGCCAGTGGTGAGCTCTGTTAGCTTCAAAACCCTGCACTCCCAAATGGCCAGGGAGGAGTTTTCAGTGATAAGATAGCGGAGAAGAAGGGAAGAACAAGCTCTTACTGTAACCTGTCCTCTAGCGTGTGGGAGCCTGGGCTGAAGTGGCTGTTTCTGAATGGTGTTTTGACACAGCCTCTGATCTACCACAGATACACGTTCACATGCAGTCCAAGAACTTGCCACTGATCATAAATCTGGCAGGTCCCAAGGGAGCGAGTGCGGTGGTGAGAAAGAGCTGGTCTTGTGGATGAGTGGAGCCTTCTGTGTGTGGTAGGTATCTTTTCTTGTCCCTAATTTAAAGCCCTGTTTTATATCCCATGCAGGTCGTATGTACATTAGTGCTGGTCTTTGCTGGGTTATTTGCTGTGCGGCTCTTCTGTTCAAAATGTAAGAACAGGAGAATGTCACCTGCATGCTTTCAAGACGTGGTGAAAGGAGGCAGAAGCTTACCTGTGCTGTATGTGGTTTGCTGACTGGTTTGCATGAGCAGTAGGTGGAGGGTGGTATTTAGTTTACCCCATAGTGTTGTGAATGTGGGACTGGCACTGCTGCTTGGAGATTTCTGCCTGCCTGGTCAGAGAAATGAGGTGAGAAAAGAGCAACCTTGAGCATGTTGTATCTGATGCAATCCCCAGGTGAACTTAAAGTGCTCACATGAACTAGTTCTTTTGTAGTCTTGCACACAGGCTAACCACCTTGTGCGTGTCCTTCCCACTCCACCCCACCTCCCCTTCATTACTTCAGCTGATGTTCACAAAGATTTCACAGTTCTTCTTGGAGAGATAAATTCACAGATAACATAAGAAACTATTTGTCAGTTGTTAAGAGCATTGCATATGCTTTTTGTGCCTTTTTTGGCAACGCATATTAGAGCTGATGGAAGATAAAATTCTTTTTTTTTTACCCAGAGACAGGGTCCATGCACGTCTAAAGTAGGTTGTCCTACACAGAGACTGGTGAACTCTTCCTGCAGTGAGGGGTTCAGCTCAGTCTGCAGCGTTGGTCTGTTGGCTGCGCTTCTGCCTTTCTCTAGGCTGTTCAGGAAAGTTGCTGTGCTCTGCAGAGGGAAAACAGATTCCTCTGGAGTGTTTTCCCAGTGTTTTTGTGTTGCTGGGGCTGCTTTCTGGTCTGCACATGCCTGAAGGAAGGGGAGGCACCAGGGCTTTTTACCTGGTCCTGCTCCTTCCCTGGGCTGGTTGACCACCCTGAGAAGAGGATCGTGCAGAAGGTAATGCTGGGTGGTAAGTTTGCAAACACCAAGACTACAAAGTGATTCATTTATTTTGTATTTATTTTTAGGCTAAGATTAAAACAATACAAAATGTGGCCTAGAAAGGAGCCTTCAGACCCTCTGCACTAACTCCTTGAGTTAGGTGTCCAAATACAGATTGAGGGGTTTAATCTCTAAAAGTGATCCATTTTGCATGCTCTGCCTTCAGACCCACTAGAAATGCCAGCATCACAAGTGTGTATCTTTAAATATCTTTTAAATAATGGTATTTTGAGGTGGGCTATATATGCGCTGCTTTTTTAAATACAAACCACAAGTTTTCATTTTCCATGTATCCATTTTGTCTTCCGTTGTGCTTCAAAGGTTAGTATCCGTAGGATCATTCTGTCTAAAGTCAGCTATTCAAACTCTTTAGGTCCCAAATGTAGGTGGGCTACAGAAATAAGAGAAATATGTTCCCCCGCAACTCATAAGCTGGATGTCTTAATTAGAGGCAATTGCAACTGTGTTTTACCAAAATATGGGAGAACGTGAAATGTAAGTAATTACATTTTTTTAGGTAAAATTCTGACAGTAAAATGCTTAAGTGTAAGCACCTCATTATCTGCCCTGTTACCTGCATCATAGCAATATGGAACCAGACCCATGGTATTTCAGTGAGCGTACAAGCAGAAGAGCAACCTTCTTCTATTTAGTCATTATTCTGCTTGCGAGGATGTTTCAGTTTAGATGATTTAGTCTTAACAAGCATAAAATCAACAGTTTCAGCAGATGCAAATGAACATTTCAGTTGCTTGGTCCTTCCTTCCTTGATAAACAGGAACTTTTGCTCCTTGTTAATGGAGAACAAGGGAAAGAAGGCAAATGTGTGTCCAATATTATAGGTGGAAGGTTGGGCGTTTGCTTCGTGCTCGTGCAGCTGAAGCACTGATGGATTTCAGAGCCGGGCGATGGATGGTGTTTGTGCCAATAGGGCATTTGGGTCTAAAGATGGGCAGATGGTATCTTGCAAAGGATACGTGGCCTTTGCTTTCAGGTCAGCACTATGCCAATAGATGTGATACTTCACCCCAAGCATTGGGTGGTTGTGCAATTAGGAACTTCTGCAGTCACTGAGTGTCTCTGCTTTTTGGGTGCTGTTTGGAGCAGGGTCTGCTCGTTTAGGTGATAGAGCAAACTCTGTTAGCATTAGAGATGCTTCAACTCAAGAAAATGAGCTATAAAATGTAATTGTTCCTTTACATCATAAAAAGAGTTGTTTAACCAAATTCCACTCACGCTTCAGTTGAAAGCACCTGAGGTTGTAGAAATGCAAGTGAGGAATGTAGAGCTTTACTGCCGGGGCAGCTGGGTGGGTGGAGGTCTTGAGTCACACAGGACCTCGTGCGTACTCCACCATGAGGCTGCGTGCGTGGGACAAGTTTCACAACAAGAAATCTTATTTGGCTTAGATGTCAGCACTGAAGCAGCCTTGTAAAGTTTTGCAAGGCCGGAAGGCAGGAGGAAGTAGCCACGGACCCTGTGATGTTATTTTTAGAGATATTTTTGTAGTAGAGTTGTAATATCTCAGTTTGCTTAGACCATGCAGATACCGTCCCACTCAAATACTGTACCTGGGGCTCCCTTGCTCAGTGCTGGAGTAGTGTTGAAGTTACATGGGCAATGATGTGTAATTCTTGATTCAGCTCAGTTATGGTAAAGCTTTTAGTGCATTGAACAAATAGGGTCTTATGAAATATTTTTATATATGTGTCACTAAGGTTGTGCCTTGCCTTCCAGACAGGGCAAGAGTCAAGATTTGGGCAGTTATGGAGTAGAAATGTCATAATTATATACACACACACACAGCCCTGTCTTGGTGTTTTCAGAAACTGTCGCCTGCCAGTTTCAAGCTTCCCATCCTTGCAGTTTCTAAATTACAGTTGTCTTTACAGACAGTGATTTTGGGTTTGTGGCTTTATCATAGTGTATGATAGTGCAGATGTGGTGGAATATAGCAAGGTTTAAATGGGGTTATCGCCAGCAATGAAAGAAAGTATTCAACAGCTACTATTCCTAAAGCAAGTAACCAAAAAACCAGTGGTATTTTCCTTCATGTCCAAATTGCTTTTAAGAAAAAAGAAAGTGCCATAGTTTTGTAATAAAATTACGACGTTTGCTTTCCTTTCACCATATTTGTGCTCTGCTAGGAGAGGTTTGATGCTTCACAGAATATTCGTTGGGCAAGAAAACTACATCCCCTATCCTACCCAGAACACCCTCAGAGTTGTGTAAGGCTGAGTAAGAGCTCTTGGCTGTGACACACTTCTGCTTTTTGTAGTGTGACTGTTTTCTGCCAGAGTATGCTTTCTGAGACGTGGACATTCTGCCATCTGAGGGAATGTCTAACCATGATTGCTAACATTGCTCAATATTTTAAATTAGCCTGGAGAAGGGAAAAAAGGAAAGTTGGACCTAAAAAATGCCCTGAACTTGTTTCTGAAGGAGGACCTTGAGGGAACAGTTAAAACCTTTTTTTTTCTTCTTTTTTCTTGTTGACACATTGGTAACATGGTGATATAACTAAACAGCCTCCAACTCTATGAGGAAATACGCATCTCCTACAAGCTCTGCGCTGAGTTATCCTCTGTGACGTCAGCTTCACCAGTGTGAGAAAACAAAGTCACGCCAGAGGAAAGCAAAGCTCGGTCACCTCCTGACCTCGCATCTCACGCCGGCGTTTCTCACACGCACAAACCAGGATTGAAGTTAATGAGCCTTATGAGTGTTCAATGAATTTGGGATTAAGTTTTTAATCTGCTACGCTGCAGGCAAGGGTTTGATTGCCACCTCCGGCTGCCCGGGCGCGTTGTGCCGCAGCAGGAGGCAGGTGATGCTCCGTGTTAGCGATTTGTACCAAAACAACTGATACTAGGGCCTGTATTTCAAGTGCTTTGCAAAGCCACTGCAGAAGATGCTCTCTGCCCTAGGCAGGTTATTTTTAAAACAGAAACAGATAGTTCTGTAAAACGGTATTTTAACAAACATGTCAGCCTGTCCCAGCTAAGGAAATTATATATGAGTTGACATCAGACCTCGTTCTTTAAAAAAAATTCAGTGGTACCATTGCAAATGGCTTGTAAAGGATGCAACAGTCTACGTATTACACAGAATGAAAGCGACTTTCTAAATAAAACATTACTGGCACTACACTTTCTGCAAACCAGGACTGACACAGTGAAGAGATGAGCTTGTAATTTTTTTACGGAATGTATCCCAGTGAACAGAGCACCTGCAGAGCTGTAAGTGCTGGCTTTGTGGCAACCAGATATAACCTGGATAACTGGAAATGAAACATTTGTGCTACGAAGTGCTACTTAGAGCAGATATACAAGGGCTTCTTGGACATATTTTTCCAAAATAACATCTTGTTAATGAATAAAGCCATCCAGTGTGAATACAGATATCATCTAATCTGCCTCTTGGAATGCTTTCATGCTAATTAATGCCACCACCTATATGCCAGTCTTACTTGTGCATTCATAACTGGAGTCACTGCTTTGCACGGTGTACGATTTTAACATTAAATAGTCTGCTGAAAATTAGTAGGAAAAAGGTCAAGAAATGCAAAATCCATGTTCTCTCAATGATGCTGTACTTCCTCATTATATGGTACAGATATTTAAAGAGCAATTAACTCGAGTCAGAAGCAAGTTTCAAGAGCTGCAGACGCTGCCATTAGTAGTGCCTGGTAGGCACTAGCAGAGTTCTCTGCACTTGGTTGTAGGCATGTAACTTTATTCCTCCTGTAGTTTCTCATGGGTTCATTTTTGCGGTTGATCTTGTAAAGTCATTATGTGTAATCATCCAGCACTGCAGGGAGGAAAGGTGTATTTGAAGATACAGGGGAGAGAGTGTAATACAACAAAATAGGTGGGCAATGTTGTAGCCTGGAGTTCAGCTTGAGCATGGCTGTTAGGGTTATACTACACTGGCATAAGGTCTTACTTGTTTATGCATATGGCCTTTACTGAGATTTTTACTATTAAGTGTAGCATATCTTCTATCCATCTCTTCCACCTCCTTTTTTAAAGTGATTAAAAAATTATTTTTTTCTCAATATTTACTCATTAAAACCAGTCATAAAATATTCTAGTGAAGCATAGGTGAAAACCATGATTTTTTTCACAGTCTTCTAATCCCATTTTCAAAGTGTGCTTTTTCTTCCTTAAAAGAAAAGCATACACATACCCACATATGTATATAGAAAATGATTAATTCAGTGATGAGGTCCAGTTTATTCAGTTCAAATTCTTCCAAGCTGCTACCCTCTGCTGTAAAGGACTAAGTCATCTTTACAAGTGAGGTCCAGCTGATGGCCAGCACGTGGTTTTGCTCAAGGCTGCAGTGATGGGGACTGAGTCTGGGAGCCGTCAGCGGGCAGCGTGTGGCCAGCGTGGCCGTTCTGCCGGCAGCGTCTCTGCAGGCATGATCTGTTGCTTGCAAATGCATCGGGGTCTGTGCCAAAACGGGTTTGCAGCGTGCTCCTCTGGCTTGCCCAGTGGTGGTTTGGAGGGGGAGATGCTGAGACCTCTTCTTCCTGCCGGTCCCTGGCGTCTGCAACAGCAAAAGGACCGGGGGAACGTGAGGCTGGCAAAGTGCCCGCGGTCCGTGGAGAAACATCGCTGCCGTCACAGGAGCATAGGTGCTGTGATCCCGGTGAGTTGTTCTGGGGGTCCCTCTTCGTGGTGACGTCGCTCCTGTCTGCCTTGGGTTTGACCGTAACTACTGCTTTTTTACCTGAACATGTGTCTTCCCCGGGCTAAACCTGCATGGGGCCGGCTTTGCTGGTGTGGGATAGATACTGGCGTACTGCCGTGCTGGGCACAGCACTCCCTTATAAAGGTACCACGTGCGTTAGCAGAGCAACACTTGCAGAAGAAGAGTTTATTCAGTAAAACGATGTCTTCCTGATTCTCCAGGTGAAATAGGGAACACCAGTAACCGCATCTGGAGTAGAGCGTGGGCTTTTGCTGGTACAGCAGCACTGGTCACAAGCTGCGCTGGGGCACAGACGCGTTAGCCAGATGCCGTAGCCTACCTTGGGAGGGACGTGGTACTGTGGGCAGAGTGAAGGTGGTGTAACCTTCGGATTTTCTGCGTGGAAAGTTGCAAAGCTTCGAATGCAATGCAATAAAATAAACGTTGATATGAGGACTCTAGTAGCTGCTGGTTCAGCTTGGAGAGACAGGAAGGGCTCTCTTTGCTCTCCCTGAAAAGAGCTGCACGCCTTTTGCCTTCTATATCACCAGTAATTTCTTCTGAGAGGGATGCTAACTCGTGGCGAAGCCCCCCCAGGGACCGAGGGTGAGTGGGCTGCCTGTTCGGAATATGCGTTACAGGGGGCTGATGGAGATGGAAGGCTGGAGTCTGGAACAGCGACTGCATTTTAGGGTCACATCTTTCAAATCATCAAGAAGTCAATGCGCAGTGTAAGGTGTGTGTTTGAAACACAGGCCTTGCGTGTTCACGGAAAGAAGCCCTAGAGAGAGAAATATTGGAAACAGCAGAGAGCTGCCGAACAAGCCAGTGCAAGCTGTTAGGCTTTTATTCCTCAAGCTCTTCCCCTCCCTCCCGATACATTTAAATTGCTAAATTCCTTTATGCTGGTCAAAGAAAAGCTTCATTCAAATGATTTTAATTATTTAGCATCAAACAGAAGTTAAACATAGGTGTGATTTTTTGCTGTTTAATGTGAGCTGTGATATGAGGGCTGTAGATAGGTAACTGCCATCCACCAGCTTGGCAAGGTCCGTCCTTTGAGAGGTGGCTCCAGGCATATCAGCTGCGCTGGAAGTTGATTGTCTGCTTAGCATGATGAAGATGGGACTATAAGACCTGTCATAATAAACAAAATGTCTTTTTCTGAAAAAAGAAAAAGACTGTTTCACACCAATGGGCTGTTGCAGGACCATGCGATTTGAGCTAGATCCTCTGGTCAGGTGGAACAGAAAGCAGGCGTGAAGCCTGTTTGTGCTGGCGCTGATGCCTGAAGAGTGCTGGTATTTCTGTCTGACGTCCTTAGAAGGACTGACAGGGTGCACTGTGAGGTATCGGCCTGTTTGAACTGCTGGTGAGGTCAGATAGTTGGGGAGCGAGGTCGTAGCCTGGCCGTGCAGAAGGGCCGGCGTGGTCCCTGCAGCCTTCACCTCCCTTCTTAGAAGCAGGATGGTTGGGAGGTATCAGCCAGCAAAGACACGTGTTTCTGTATGAAATGAGCTTTCCCCTTAAAAATTTGGAAAGCTATTTATAGGAGGTGATTAAATGTAGGGACAAAAATAGGATGTTTGTGTCATACTCCTGGAGCATTATCAATATTGGGACTTGTTTTGTGAGCAGTTGCGTTTCTTCAGAGGAGCGTGTGATACTCTCTAATTGAAATATTAATAGCAGATAATGACACTGTGGAATGATGGCCTCTTATACGGAGACATACTTCGAGAGCTTCTAATCTGTGTGGTAACTCTGCATATTAAAAATCTTTGACAATTTTGATGAAGAGCAATTATAGAGCATGCACAGTAGCTGCTCTTTGAAGTTAACAAATTCCCTGAGTCCCGTGAATCGGCATTAGATTAATGGCCTATAAAATTTCATTCAAAAATAAGATTTTCACTGAGGAATAAAAATGTCTAATTTTTTAAAAAAACTAGCTGTCACTATTGCAAAGCAGCTACCTTCCTTGTGAAAACTTTGGTGCATATTTTATGAGGAACAAGAAAGATGAAAATTGAAAGAAAATGTGCGAGTATGAGATCACTTCAACATGTGTTAAGAAAGAGGAGTCTGAAAAGAAATCAGTCTTTTCCTAGAAAAGGACTGTCAGGAGGGAATTAGGAAATTATATATGTAGTGCAGTCAAGACCTTTCTGTACTTGCACTTTCATACTCCATTTGAAACCCCTGACCTGCTTGTGGTATCAAAGAAGAGAAAAAATGAATAAAATTCCATCTTTGGAAAACAAATGTTGTAGCTGTCTTGAAGACAAAACATGTGCATGCCCGTTGTACTTTCTCATTCCAAGTTAGAACTGATTTTTAAGCAGTTTTGTGTACAGAAAACAGCTCCATCCAAAGGCTCAGGGGGTGTAAGTGAAACTCCCATCTTTAAAAATAAATAAATAAATATTAAAAACCCCCACAAAGCTATCTTCCATCACGAATTTGTACTTCTGGAGGCCGGGTGGTGGCCCTGGGCGGCGGCATGTGGCAGGGGAGGGTTGAGCAGCTCAGAGCCCCGGGCAGTCGGGGCATCAAGCTCAGGCATCGCCCCACGCGGGGCAGCTCCCTCCGGGGCTGCGCAGCCCCACGAGCGTCTGCCTCCGTCAACGCGCTCTTGTCCCAAGGTGAACCTCGTTTCCTTGGAGCTACTGCTTTGGGTGCGTACGCTGAGGGGCAAATGGGCACCCATAGGAGTGGTGATCGGTGGGCAGCCTTTGCCGCTCTCCGGACTCTTCACCAGGAGCCGGCTAGAAGAAGAAATAAATGTATTAGCCAGGGGCTGGTTTGAAGGATGTAGAAGTAGGGCAGAGAGGGAGAGGAAGGGTTGTTGAGGCTATTTTCCATCTTTTTTTTAAGCCAGTAGCACCTGAGGTTTATCTCACATTAATGTCGATGTAATGTAATGGCTGTAATGGCTTCTGATCATTAATCGCTTCTGCAGATTTTAATAATATGGAAATGTGCTTTTTAACATTTTGTATTATTTTAATTAATTGCAGGTATCTCAGGGTAGCTTTAAATACCAGTTGGTTTATGTGTTGCTCTTCCTGTTAACTAGATTTTTCCCAATAATCTCTAATCACCTTGTACCTCTCTTCCTGATTCTAATTGCTGGAGCTTTGTATACGTTAAGAAGCACTTCAGTTCACAAGTGATTGCACAGTTTTCTGAAGTGAAGTACTCCAGAAACTTTCAATTACCTTTTAAGTTCTGTATACTAACTCATGACTTCTGCTTACTTATTTACGTTTGATGGAAATACTGTTACGCTGAAGCCACAGGAAGCAAAGGGGACTCTTTCAGTGGCAGCAGAACATTTTGGCGGCTGGGAGAGGCAGATCTGAATGTGACCTTCAGCTGGATGCTCTTAAGCTTGATTGGGATATGGAAATTACATTCTCTGGGAAGAGAGAAGATGCAGTTTAAACTGCTCTTAATGATCTCGCCAGCTACCCCTCGCCCCCCCAAATCTAATATAGTAAGGGAATATTTAAAGAATCGACTTTTCCTATGTATTGGTTGCCCAGCTGTATCTCTCCATCTGTGCTCCAAGCAAGAAGTGATGGAATGATTAATTCAATCTTTTAATAGTGTGTGATCAGAATAAGAGGTGTTGGAATTCACATGCAGTAAAAGTAGAAGCTGTAAAGACGATTTTGGGGGTTGTGATACAATATCCTGTACTGTCTAGGAATGTGATAATACTGTCAATACTGTCTTGAAAATTAAAAATAAAATATTTGGTCTTTTGAAAAGTATGGATCATAGTGCAAAGTATAAATTGTTTTCTGTTGGCTTTTTAATTCCTGTGGTAGGATGCTAAGAAGCAGGTAGCAATATTTCACTTTTGGTTTGGATTTCCAGTTTGACAATAAGTAAGTAGATCAGTCTTTCCAGTTTGACCATAAGTAAGGAGACCACTCTCTGCTTCAGTTTCTGCATAAGAAAGTGCTGATGAATATCTGATTTTCAGCATTTTCTGAGCTTCGGGTTCTGTCAATATTCACCAGACTTGAAGGTTTATGACAAAACCTTTCTTCCATGCAAGTTGTGGGGGCTTGCCAGCTTGGGTTGATTTCCGCATTATTTGGGATTAAATCAAGAGTAGCAGCTGGTTTTTTTTTTTCCTGAGGTCTCTTGTTGTGAAACAACCAGGCCAGCATTTACGGTCTCCTGAAATGCACTGCAGCCAGTTGTGACATTTACTCAGTTCGCAATGGGGCAACAGACATGTCACTCTTTGTTGATTGTTTTTTTCTTCAGCATTTCAAACTCACTGTCATCACCCCGATTTTTAGGTCAAAACTATAACCTAAATGCTAATTTTTCACAGTTAGACATGAAATTTTAAAACCTTAGGAATTCTGTGCCACACTTCATGCAGATAACTGTCCAGTTTTTTGAGGTAGCTGGGGTGTGGTCTTTCCAAGAGAAGACATTTTCTGACATTACTTACATTTAGCTTTATTTTGTATTTGGGGCTGCTTACAAATTGATCACTGGATTTCTGAGCATGGTATGGAGAAATATTACATTTATTGGGGACTTTTGCGGGAGGGAAAACCGTCTTTAAATGGCAAATGTTTGGTGAAACTGAAACTTTATGCTTTTAGATTGGAGGTTACACTGGGAAGGCTTTTGTATGCTCAGGGGACGACTGAGAGCAAGGACTTGAAATGGCTTCTTACATACTGAGGGATGTAAACCATTCTGAGATGGAGCTGCATCTACTTGTTAGCTGTTTGTAAAAGCTTGGAGCCTGGACAATCTTCAGTTCCTGATAAAGAATGAAAAAAAAAATTGCTAATGTCTCTAAGTTTTGCAGGATGGGAAAATTCATTCTGCAGGTACTAGACTATGCAGAGCTATTTCCATTACCCCTATTTAAATCTCCTGGGATGAGCTCCTCTTTTTATCTCGTTATTTCACAACAGGAAAAAAATATAATTACAAGATGACATGACTTGAAGAGCATTGGGAAGTTTTACATAAAATGACATTGCCCGAGGTATTGCACAGTTACATTTGCCCAGAGGGAGGGAGTATGGGAGTAGGTATCAGTAAATCTGTTCAAAAGATAACCAGATGCTTTTTCTTGATTTAAAGATACACCTGTATATAACTTCCCTATCTTTAGTGTGACTGGAGTGAAAGAGAAGAAAGCCAAAGAGTAAGATTTAATAGGTAAATATATAAAAGGAATGAAAGATAAGCAGGGCAGAGAATACATGGCAAATGGAAATATGTCCTTCTCTATTCTTGTGATAGTATTTTCCCATGTAAGAAATGATATGGGCAAATGGATCCTTTAAATATATGCATATGTAGGGAATGGTTACTTTCTTCTTGGAGCTAGTGTTGAGTTTCTTCTCCTGGTATTTTTAACAAATCCAGTAATCTTTCACATGCAGGCTGTGGCTGTCCAATATACTGTAAGGAATTATCGGGATTTCTTCATATTATTGCAACAACCGTCTTGCCCTTATTTCACAAAACCCCGTGTTAGATTTTTGTGAAGTGCCTTTTATGAGCAAAGCCGGGACTGCTCATGTATCGATCGCCTCGGCTGAGCCGAATCAGCGCTGTGCCCTTCAGCCACCGCTCCTGGCAGAGCACAGTGGTGTCCCACACACCTCTCGTATCTGGCTGTACGGCAGCGAAGCCCTCTCTTCTCTTCCAAGCGAAGGTGGCATTTCATGGCCTCATCCGAGTCCCTAGTTGGCATCTGTCCCCAACACAAAATGATTGCATAGTGGAGAAAAATATGCCATGTGTGGTGTAGTCCAGTGCCAAATATTCTTGCACAAGTTCATCGATATGTAGTATCAGCCTTTATCTGAAATATCCTTGTTCCTTGAGACTAGTGTTTTTCTGGCAAAAAACTGGCTGAAGCCAGGAATAGCAAGGATGTTTAAGATAAGGACTAGCGTGTGATGGCAGAAGTTGCTCAATGCCAGTTTGGAACTTGCAGAGTCATAATTTCACTAATATAATTTGTACTTGTAGTTCTAAGGCAACTTTTCCATCTCTTCTTTCTTTTTTTTTTTTTTTTTTCTTTCTCCCCCCCTCCTTCCCTCCCTCCCCTCCCAGGGATCGAGTGCTCTCCTAATCCTGCACATTCAGTTGGGAACTTTACTCCCAGACTGGATTGTGGGCAAACTTGGATTCCTGATGAATTTTTAGCAGATTTTAATAGCGCACTGTGGTATTTCCCAACTGTCTGATTTGTATAATGCTGTGTTCAATCTATCTATTTGGCACTCGTAAAAATTAGATTCAAATCTCTTATCTTTAGACGAGTTTTGGCTAAAGGAACAAAGTACCCGAGAATGGCAAACATGGCCAGAAGTGAGATTTAGGACTCGGGAACTGCACCCTCCCATCTACTTCTGCTTTCTTTTACCTTAGGGCAGCTCCATATTTGTGGGGATCAAATTTCCTAATATCTCTCTGTCAAAAGCAGCCTGAACTTGTATTGTAAAAAGCTCAGATGTATGCTTCATCAAACCGCTTTTCAATGCAGCCTTGTTTCCCATTGTCTTGGAGAAAGCCAATTCAGAAATGGCAAGAAAACTTCCCAGCTAAACCATCCTCTTTAGTTTTCTCCATTCTCAGCCTCTTCCTTCTTGGGGGGGGGGCAACATTCAGCTTTTTTTGGTATGATCAATGAGCCTGATGCAGAAGGTCTCTGTAGGGTTTATTGGAGGAAGAGGATCTTCATAGTCAGAGCGAAGACAGCATAAATCAGTTCGGAAAATTACCATCTATATTGTGTTTGAAAACTGCAATTATCTTTTACTCTGAGCAGCCCTTCTGCCAAGTCTAGCAGCATCACAAAGACCAGGATCAGTATTACTGAGGATCCTATTTGACAAATAAACCAAAAGCTCTCAGGCTGCAGCCAAAAGATCTGTGAAAATGCAGTTTCCCTTGGCTCTCGTAAGCAGGCAGGACTTCACTTGCAGACACTCCAGTCATATGCACTAGAGAACAGGGCACTGAAAATCCATGTGCAAGTGCAGAGGAAGTATTTTTCAGATGACTTTGGCAGTAGCTGTAGCTTACCTTTCTACCAGTCTGTGGTTACAGTGCCTTGACTTACACCATCTTCCCCCCACCAAACCACGGTTAATTTGCATCCGTTAAGTAGCAGGAGGCCAAGCTCTCTCTGCAGGTCTTGTTGCTGGACCCTTTTTTGCCTTGAGGACAATACCACCATGCAGAGATTTATGATTCAGGTGTATTAAGTTGCTTAGAGATGTGTCTCTCCCAGCTAAATACTTGGAAGTAGGGGGCAAGGTGAAGAGAGGGGAAAGCAGGTTGAAGCACTTGAAAATGACCTCTTCTTGACCAAAATAACTTTTTCCGGTGTCTTTGAGAGTCTAACACTCCCTTCTGCTTCGCCTTCCACACCCTGCCTTCCACACAACACTTCTCCCTTTATCTGCGTTTATCCTGTCTTTCCAAGAATCACTAGAAGAAATGCAGATAGGTGTGTCATGCAAATGAAATTTTTAGTGCAGCTTTCCACCCCCCTTCCCATTGTTGCTAGAGAGATCTCTTATCACAAGACTTGGATTTTTGAGTGCCAAAAACCGTTGCTCTGAAAAGCTACCTTATTTAGGGTATTGTTATTTTTCTTTAGCAAAAAAAATACTTCTTTCAGTACTGTAATGCTGGCATTATAACTTTCTTCTTACTACTGCGCCAGTTTATCTTGCATCTTTTCTAGTTAAGTGGATTTCTTTTACTATCGTTAGGTCTTGCTGTGGATACTGGTGCTCCAATCTTGTGATATTGAATGCTAATAATACTTGTTGCTAATACCTCCCAAGGCTCCCCAGTGCGTTCATGAGATGCAAAATAAGAGGAGGAGGAGCTATTCTGCTTATTAATCCTTTGTAGTACAGCTTTCCCATGTAATAAATGAGATATGTGGGGATGAGTTCTGGAATCAATTTTGGGAACTTGTGTCTCTGGCTTCTGTGAAGGGCTTGTCGTCTTGCCTGCAAATGTTATCACTTCGTCCCTATAAGCAAGCTGGCGTGCTTGTCAAAAAGCTAAACAAATGCTATAAACTTACAGCAGGATTAAATTTGGGATGTTTTTTTAGTTGTTTTCATTGTCAATTAAAAAAAATTAGTCTGGCTCAGCAGATGTTTGCTGCTAACTCTGAAGAGATATCACTTGTTCCCACATTGACAAGGTCAGGAAGGGATGAGGATACACATTAGCTCCTTAGCTGGGTGAGCACGCTGCTTTTCTAGTTGGCGTAGCTGCTGACTCCCGTGCTTTTGTGTCATTTGCTGCCTTGCTACACTTCAGCAATTCGTCCAGGCTTGCTGGATATGTGGTGCCTTGGCTTGAGTTACAGCACTGGTTGGGTTCCCAGGTGTCCAGGCAGCCCAGACAAATTGCTGCCGCCGGTCCAGTGACTGCCCATGCTGCATGTGTGCGGGAGCTCCGCTCTATTGTGGAAATGTCTGCTTCACAGGGCACGGGCTGCACGTGTGTTCCCGTGTTGGATATCCCAGCCTGAAATACAGGGGATGGAGCTTCTATGGATTTCCAGCATCGGTAAGTGTGGGTTATTGTTTGTTGGTTCGTTGGCACGCAGCGTTTTAGGACCTGTGTGTGCCTTGTGCAATTGTTAAACAAGAAACTTGGTCTTAGAGATGCCAGGGGTTTTGCTGTGGTTTTGTGAGCGGTTGTTAACAATCCGTCTTCCCTATCAGTGGCTGTGTGGGAGGCTTCTTAAATTAGGTCTTCCCCTGGCTGCTGAAATTCTTACAGCCATCTGGCTGCTGCTGTTCCATTAATAGCACCTTGAGATACTATGCATTTGTAGGGTAAGGGACACATTTCCATGGTTTGGTTTCTCCTGCTGTTCTGGTTCTTCAACACCTTTCCCTTCCCATGAGTAACTCCAGGGCCAGTCTGTCTCCGGTACCTCCATTTCCTCATGATTCCTGACTTTCACTTCTTCTGCAGAAGTAAGACAAAAGCTAGGAGGCTTGTCACCTAGCTGGTGCAAAATTCCAGTTGTGCTTGGAAACAGATGCTTTCCCTGGGCAAATAAATCTCCCTTACAGAATGCATCCATTGATTCGAGGTACATTGGACCTGCTGGTCCTGAGCCAGTGGATCTGCATGTGCGCATGACAGTTGTTCATCAGCAGAAGGCCTGGTGGCCTCAGCTGCTGAAACCAGCAGGATACCTTTTCGCAGAAGGACTAGTCAGGCTGGTTGCCACCTACCTGGTTTCCAGCCTTAAAAGACTTCAATCTTGATTGCATATTGATGTTCCTCAGGAAAGTGATAGGAAGCAGCAGAGGCAGAAAAGATTTTGGTGTGCAAATTTGGGAAGACCATTTGCATCTGAAAGATCATCTGCATAGGCTTATAGGCCTGCATAGGACAGGCTTAGGATGTGCAACTTCTCTGCTGCTGAAAACTGATGTCATACAAGAAAAAACAATTGGTTTATTCCTCAGGACTTGAGTACCTGAAATTGTCTTCTGTTAGGATAGTCCTGGAATGACTTTTTAAGTCTGGACCCCGTTTACTCAGTTTCTGCCAAAACAGAAGTTTACAGAGATGTTACTGTAAGGCTCACACAAAAGGCTATTGCTGAAAGCTGCATGGATTCCCCAGTGGTCTACTGATTGCCTCTCGGAGTAGCAAATGAAGTATTTTTCTACATCTGCTTTGAAAGAGATCTTAATGGCTATAATCTCAGCGCTGCCACAGTGTAAATCAAGGAAAAAGAGTCAGAGTATTTTAGGATAGGAAGAAGTACTCAATAATTTGGTGGTAGACTGAGCTATGTGAATTCTTTAGCCAACTAGAAAAACTCGATTGTGCCTTGTCCTGTGGTGTTAGATGAGAACTGACAATTACAGTTTGCCCTCTTTTTCTCCCTTGGTGTTGCTATACAGGAACAGCTCCAAACTTGGCTCTTGTTATTCTGTCATCAAACTAAATATTCATTGTGGCTTCTTTTCTTTTTTTCCTTTTTTTCTTTCCATCTGTGGTTCTGCCAGTTACCTTCAGGCATAATATTTGCATGTAAATTATTCAGTTATAGGCGGAAGCTAAAAAATAACTGTTAGGATTTGTCTGTGGGGTGTCTTCAGCACAAATGCCACCAAAATCCCTGCGCCGAGTGCCCAGTGCAGGCAGGTCCCAGCATGGCACCTCTCATGTGGATCCTTTGACCAGCTCTTTGGATGCCTTCAGTAGTGGTTGTCTTTCTTGCCTGAGAAGGACCGGAGACTGATTCAGACAATCTAAATTCTGCCTTTGGCCTTCAATATCTTAAAAAGAGGGTTTAATGAAGAGATTAATATAAAGATATTATATTTTAATGTCCACATGACTCACTCAAAATGTTCCACAATGTAGATGCTGGATTAATAGGGTAGGAGATGGAACATTGCACAAATTTGATGCAATTTGCCTTTAATAAACTTTTAATACTTTTTTTTGGCCTCAAACAGGCTGTGTTGTAAAGATTACAGAATACCAAAGCAAGCAACTCTTAAGGGGAGCTCTTCTGAGGTTTGCATTGTCTGTGTTCACAGAGTACATTTCTGCAAAGAAGAAAGTTTAATGCCTCTGTTTTGATTTGGCTACTTCAATTACCCCCACCCCTACCCCAGAGTTGAGATTTTGCCAGCAGGAACTGGTCATTGGTATGGAAGTGGTCATTGATACGGGTCTGCAGTCTTTTATTTCTCTGTGGTCTTGGCAGTTGCAGAGACATCTTGACAGCCCTCCTTAAGAGTCCCTTGAAAATTAGTATTTTTAAAAATTACAGAATTGTCTTAAATTCTTCATAGTATCGGCTTTGTGTGAGGATGTCTCTGTACATGGAAGTTAATTCAGATTAAGGAGAGGTATATTTAAAAGGACAATAATTATTTTAAAGTAGCTTCTAATCTGGACATATTTACTACAGAATAAATCTACCTTATTTTTTTGCTTTAGCTTAACCCACTTGCAAGTAGACAGGTTTATTTCTTCCAAATATGGAAGAACCTGCAGCCTGGGAGAAGCCTCTCTCAGACTTTGGCATGATAAAGCAGCACCGAAGGACTGCAGGCTGGTTTCTTCGAACACAAAGGGAGATTAACAGCTAGTGCTTGGTCAGGGGATTTCATTAGCACTAGGGCTGTACGGTTCTCGTGTCCCACGGTGAGATCACTGGCATTACGCCTCTGTAATTGAGATCGGTATCTACCTACTTACCAGCAGCAGAGGCAGAGAGAGAGCTGGGGTGTTTTAAATGAGGTGCAAGAAGCGCCAGAGGGAACCTCCCCGGCCTGGCAAGGCTGGTGGGTCTCCACTGCCTCCTGCCCGGGGGGCTCCCAGCCTCCGGCCATGCTCGGCTCAACCTCTCGCACCAAATAAACCAGTATCTGCTGGAAAACCAGGCTGAGCCCAGGTCTGCTTTGAAAGTTTGATGTTGGGTTTCATCATGGAAGAGGTGTTTTCACACTGAAAAGGTGGGTGTTTCGCAAACTGTACCCGACAGTGGAGCTCTAGTGGGAACAGGGCACCAATAAACTGCCTTTCACTGTTGTTGCCACTGGCTTACACATGCAGCCTGGATTTGATCTTGACCACTTTTATTGATGTAAGAACTAGCAGTGTCTCGCTTTCACGGAGATTCGTTTTACATTAAGGTATCTGTCTTGATGGAAACAGTACACCTTTTCTGCAGATTAAAATTAATTTAAGATTAATAAAAATAGAAATTAATAATTAATTGAGGGGGTTATTTTGTTGGGGTTTTTTTTTGTCCCGTCCTCCCCCACCCCCCAAGATGTGCTTCTGTTTTTCTCTTTGTGTTTCCCATTTTGGCTGAAGTGAGCCGATATACTGAGATGTGACATGCAGTGTTGTGTCTATTCAAAACCATGCTATGTAGAAGCTGTATACTGTAGCTGTTGTAAATAAAATGGATACCGTCCATTTGTCCATGTGTCTGCAGCCCTCATTTCTCCCTCCCTGGGTGCTTTCTTAGGTGCTTGGAGCTAACTGCTATAAACAGGCCTGTTTTAAAGCTCTCTGTAATTCAGGATCTCACTGAATGCATCTTTGCAGTGGAGTCTGTCTGTCACGCCCTTCATTGCAGGTTGGTAATGTACCTAATTTGAGTGGCCATTGGGACCAAAAATTGTCCTTTTCTTTGCAGCCCTCATGGACAGGACAGGACTGGGCATTTTCTCTCATTGTCCTCTGCTAAGCACCATTTCACCGCAGTGATACCTGTTACCACTTTGCTCTTCTGACTTCCCATTTTTCCTTCATGTTATTGCCCCTTCCCCAGTCCTGACTTCTTTTTCTCCTTTTCTTTCATTCATTTTCTTCTAGGAAGTGAATTAATTTTTCACTAAAATGTCAATTCTTACTCAATAGATAGATATAGTGGTGCAGTAGTGGAAATGAGTGACAGCACCTGTACGCAACGTGCGAAATCCAAATGTCACATTGGCAATGTAGCGAGAGGGGAGGAAGGAAGAGGAGGCATGGGGAGGCAGAAGAGGAGGAGAAGGTACTCGTGCCCAAAGGAAAGCAATTTCTCTTGAGGAAATTCCTTTTGCTAGTGTTGAAGTATGTTTTTTCAGCTATAGCGAAATAAACAAAAATGGAAATGACTTAATTTTCCTTTTTTTCTCCGAATTCTGTACCCAAATGCACAGGTGAAACGGGATTAAAGATAAATGGGGAGGGAGAGCTCTGGGGAGGAAGCAAACCTCGCATTTGTGCAACTTGTTCTGTCACGTGTCAGCAGAATTTTCAATGTAGTTTATGATTGGATTAACTAAACTTGAAAAGAAAATTACTTAGTGGACTCCAGCTAACGTTTTTGCCTTCTAGATGACATTTTCTTTAGAAGAACATATGCAGTTGCCACATGCAAAATTCACACATGTATCTATCATGGCCAGAAATGGCCTTTCCTGCTTTAAACCAAGGCAATGCCAGTGCTGCCTGTATGGATTTAAAGCTGTTCGACCCCTCAGGAGGGGCCTCAGAATGGCTCTTGCAGCGTCACTTGACTGAACGAAATGGTATTTGCTTTGCAAGAGTTCATTTTTCAGAGTCTTGAACTTTTTGAGCTAATAAAATCTCAAAAAGATGTTTGTTTCAGAACTGTCTGCCATATTGGGTATGGCAGGGCAATACCCCAGAAAAGGGTATTGCCCTGTTCCTGGTTAAGAGACCTGTCTCCTCTCAGCATGCCTTTGGTACAAGGCAATGTGTCCGTGTTTTCATGCGGTCTAAAATGTTGAACAGTGGGCACATACTGGTCCCCCTTTTTATGAACACAGATCATTCAGGCAGTGATTTTTAACTCAATGGCTGAGAGGACTTGAGATTATATGTCCTTGCCTAATTTCAAGCATATCCGGTCGCGCTGAGGCACGAGGGCTGTTCACACAGAGGTGACAACAACTTGTTTCACACTAAGAACATTTATTTTTCTTCCTCTTTAAAATCTTTGTTTCCTGTCTGCATTTTCAAAAACTGCAAAAACATATTTTTTTTCCTTTTTTTTTTTCTGCTTCACTGACAGAGAACAGACCAGGAAAACAATCTAAAAAGGTCAAGTCTGGTAAAGTAATAAGCAATTAAAAAATACTACCCAGAGTGGACAATTTACCCAAGTATATATGGTGAGGTCTAGCTTTAATTTCCAGGCTTAACTATTGAAAAAAATGTGGGCATTTTACTTAGAGTTTGTTAGGAGAAATATTTTTGGTGGAGATTGCAGGACTGCATATAACTAAACTGAAGCCCTTTAGGCAAGCTCTTGGCAAAGTTTTATTTAGCTTGAGTTATATATATTAGAACACCTACATGCATGGATATCACTGTAATAGGAATTAACTTTCAAATACTTGCAAAAAATTCTCACTCTGCATGGATGTGAATCATGGATATGAAGAATCATGTCATTACCTGAAGAGAACGGAAATTCATGTTGAATTGTGCTGGAAAGAACTATGTATTTCAGAAAAGATGAAATCCGTGTCCTTTTTGAAGTTGCTGTGAAGAAAGCAGCTTGTATCAGCACTAGTTCTGTGTTTCATAACCATATAAAATATGAGCTTCTGTTGTACAACAAAGCAATCCCCTAAAAACCTAGAAATCAAAATAGAAAGTCCTTTGATAGATGAAAGTCGGCAGCTTTTTAACATTTGTTATCTATAACATTGCCTACGGACACTGCACCGCAGCAAAATGAAATATTCAGCGTCGTTTTCCCTGTACAAATACCTAGCAGCTTCTTCTAAAAAGCGAACAGAAATTCACCTCGGTCACCTGAAGACCACACGGTGCTTCACGCGAAAGATTCGCCACCTCATAAAACCCCCCCGATTTGATGTTTGACCTCATTCATGCCTCCCCCGAGCAGTTAAGCTAAAACGCCTTTGCTCTCCTTTGGCGGGAGGGGCTCCCTCCATCTTGGAGGGCTGCGCTGGGCAGCCCGCGGCCTGCATGAGAGCTCGCGGTGGGGATGGCGGCCGCCCCGCCGGGGTCACCCCGGCCGCTTTTTGGCTCACCCGGCGGCGGGAGGGCTGCCGGGGGACGCAGGAGACGCGGGCCGTGGGTCGAAGCGGCCCCTAGCAGAGGGGGCTCGGGGCGCGTGGCCTGCCCGCCGGGCTGGGCGCTGCCGCGGGTTACGGAGCGCTTGTGGGGGCAGAGGCACTGTGGGGCCGGCCCGCCGGCTGCTGCGGGAGAGGGCTGCGGCGGGTGGGAAAAGCGGGTGGGGGTTTCGTGAAGAAAATTGCCCCCTCCTTCCTGTGGGGGCCAGGACCCTGTGATTTTCAACAGGGAGAGCGCTCAGTTCTGCAGGTAAATTCGGTCCGCCGGCTCCTGCCCTTTAGCTGCATTGTCTTTGAGTGAGCTGTGTGCTGTTTCCCCCATGTTACCGGTAGAGGCCTGTCCTTTGTCATTCGAGAAGTTTCCAGGGTATTGTGCTGCCGATGACTGAATTTTTTTCCCTGTATGCATGGAGTAAACCATCCCTGAGCTGGCTTGTAGCAGCGGTCACCTTGCTCTGTAAGGAAGTGAAGGTGAAAATTTTAAGGGGCGGATTGCTGCAGGATGACAAAATGCATGCAAATAGAAATGAGAAACTTTCTGAACTGGGTGTTTGTCTTTTGTGTCATCAACCCCAGTCTTCTGTGAACTGTTAATACTGGAAAATTACAGCGCAGTAGATAATGGTGGATTCTCAGTAGTTTTTATTTCTATACAGAGTTTGCTTCTGAGATTGTTTACTGGCCTGGCTTGAGTGGCCTGTTAAGTCTACGCCTCTTTAAAATACATCTTAACTTCTTAATCGTGTTACTATTGTGAACTAACCTTGCGTTATTTCTTTTTCTTCATATAGTTTTCCCTACACAAAATGGAAAGGTTGCTATAGTGACTGGAGGTGCTAAAGGAATTGGTTACCAAACTGTGAAGCATTTGGCAAGACTTGGCATGCACGTTATAATAGGTAAAGTCATTATTTTTGTAATATTAATATATTTTTTGTTTCGGAAAGTAATTTTTTTCTTTTAAGGAGTATTTTCTTTCCAGTGTAAGTAAAGATATGGCAGGGGAAGGTAGGAGAGGGTTTTGCTAGAATTTAGCACAAATAAAGATTTCTTTTATGTTTTGCTTTGCAAGATCTTAAAGAAAAGTGGACGGAATTTTTTTTTCTGCAAAATTTTGAAGAGTTGGACTACCTTATATAAGAAGTAAACAATAGGGTCATGAAAAAAAATTAAAAATATGGGTATTACAAAAATATTTTGTTATCTTATTACTGAGGATGGACTGTGCTTCAATGTTAGGGTGCACATGCTCATTACGAGGAAAACTAATAAAAGCCGTAAAGGAATATTCCAGTGTGTAGTGGGGGATGATCTGTGTTGTAAGGGCAGAGGAAGCCCTTGTAACTTCATCCATGTAAAAACTGCACATTTACTTCTCAGTTTGTCACTGTAGGTGGCCTTTGTAGGCAAGGCAAGGAAATAAATACCCTGAGAGGTACATTTGTGTCAGTCTGAGACGGGCTGGACAACTCACCTTCTGGAGCTGCCTGTTTCCCTCCGTTGATAATAAAGAGCTTATAAGGTGACTATGTTAGACTGAGGCATCTGAAGATAGGATAGGTGAATTTCTGAAGGAACTCCAAAAATGCCGTGAGCGCACAATTTCTTCTCTCTACTACAGACAATATTAGTGAGACTTTGTTCCTATTTTTTAAAGGGCACTAATATATCTACTAAATCTGTATGTAACATCATGAATATTCGTATGTTTAAAATGCTACATTCTGCTCCCTTCATCTTTCCTTAACTAGATTTTTACCTAAAACACTGTAACTTTTGCACCATAAGGTTACTGAAGGTTGGTATTTCATAATACACTAGCAAGCTGGTGATGCCATTTTAGTTAGCTTTTATACAGAATGTGCTCTCTCTAAGGTTTTGTATACACATCTTTAAAAAAACCCAAAAGACACCAAACAATAAACAAGAGCATAGTAGCCATGTAGTTTTAGTCTAGTGCAATCAGTAACACTAATGGAGTTGCCCTGGAATCGTACAGGTGTAATGCAGAATACCACTTACTCAAACGTGTTTTAATAGATGTGTCAAAACGAAGCATCTGCAAAATGCAAGCAGATGCTGCTATTTGCTAGATGTAGCTAATGTAGCTAGATGTAGCTAATGATGTCAGCATTAATATTTCACTAAAGAAGTCGCTTTTCATGTTTAAGGTGGACTGCAAAAATATACTCGGTGGGAAAACAAAAAGGCTAATTTTCTTCTCTTTGCACAGGGTCATGGAAGCATAGAACATTGCTACTTTTTTGAAGACTTATTTTATACCATTTAAAGTTTAGCGTATTTTGTGTAACAAGATTCAGTGTGTGATCTTTGGGAAAGGGATGGTGATATTTAATTACAAAATCTCTAAATAAGCTGATTTTTTTTCAACTCACAATCACCCCCTCATAGATCTCATTCCCTCACACTCACACCCATACTCTCACAAGCACCAAGATGTGTGTGCTCATGTGGCCTGGTGAGCATCACTTGTGTGCAGCGTGGGAAAAGGTACGCCAGCTACTGAGTCCTTATCCTGTCTCTGTCGTTCTTCTTGATTGGAAATTATGAGCTAGTTTATGGACAGATATTTATACCCTTTAGGAGTCATCAGCTCTTAGTACATTTTTCTTTGTCTGGACTATATAGGCTCTGTCTATATCCTATTTTCTGGGTGGGCTAACAGGAAAAGTAATGGTATGGGTGATATGCCGCAGCCTGGGTGTTATTCTCTTGGTAGCAGAGTGCATGGTCATCTGCTGGCAGGTCCTCTGGGCTGTGGCCTTGACATAAACAACACAGGAACCGTGTCCTGGAAACATGTCCTTTATTTTCAATATGGGGCATTCTTTTAACTCTTTGCTCTGCTCTTTCTTCTGGTGCTTACAGACACACACACTTCTATTCACTCTTCAATTGTACCAACCTTAATATTTGCGTTACGAATCTCTACAAATGGAAATTAATGAAATTAATTATAGGAAGCATTTGATGAGTAAGATTTTCAACTGATTCAATTCTTTCAGGCAAACTCTGACCTAAACAGTGAGCCCAGTGAGTCACAGCCTTCTTCTTTGCCTGTGAAATTCTTCAGAGCAAAGAAGCCCTGTCAGTAGAATGGGTAGTCTCAGGCTTTGTTCCAGCTGCAAGATTAAAACAGTCTCAAAAGCACATTAAATGCAATGACCTTCCATCCTTGTTGCTAACTGTTGGCCCCAAGTGTCCAGAGTATGCTTAAAATACCTGCTGGCACATTGGCATGCGTTAGCACATTCAGCTTCAGGCCACACAAGCGAAGATTTAAGCCTCAAATAAGACAGCAAGTGTGCTCAAGCTTTCTATTCTAGAAATGTTTTAATGCTATGTTTGTATATAGGGGTGAATTTACGTGAAAAAAGTGTGGATGTTAGGTGAATTTGGGCTTGCAAGGGAGACTCGTGTAGCTCACAGTCAGTCTTGCCCATTCACTGAATGCTTCTTTCCCATTACAGGGACTAAGTAATGGGAATATTTAGCAATAAAGAGTGATATCCCTGCAGCGGGCAAATGAGTCAAGCCTGAATGTCTGATGCAAAGATGATTCACCATTTGTGATGGATGTGATTTTACTCCATTTGACATTTTAAAGGAGTAAATGTTTGAAGTAACTTACTTTTAAATCCAACCTACCAATGGAAGGAGGAAGACAAATACGTAGAAAGCACATTGCCTTGTGGAACATGAATAGGCACCGTATGAAAGGGCAGCGTGCTCACTCAGAGCATTTTCAGCAAGCGGTTGCACAGAGCTTTTACAGCTTCTTCCTTTCCAGTCCCAGCACGGGTGCACAAGACTCCTTTCTCTCACCGATAGTCTCCCTCTGTGGATGCTGCTCACCCTGCCCTCAGCCTCTTGCTGGGAAAAAGGTTGGCGTGAATGCTGAAATGATGAAAGTAATTTTCTATGGGTTTTGTTTGATAGATGTCATTGAGACTTTTTGCCAGGCTGCGATAGCATTGCTCAGAGTCAGCAGGGCTTTTACTTCAGGAAGATCTCATGACAGACAGCGGACCCCTGGTAGGGAAAGCTACTGCCAGTGGTGAGTCTTCAGAGTCAAGCCACATCGGGAGCTCCTGCTCCCTCCGATGCAGTTTACTAGTTGATAAACAAGCTTGCAATTTCATTTTCAGAAAGAGAAGGTAAATGACACACTGTTTTTGGTGCCTACTGACCTGTGACTGATATTGAAGATGGTGTTTTGTGTGCACTTACAAATATATATGCTCTTAACAATAAGGACATTGAAAATCAAGACATCTCGGTCATTTTTATGACTCCCCAGTCATAAAACCCAGTAGGTTCAGCTCTGCATCACAGTGTTGGCCACGGTTTTGTGAGTCTGAATTCAGACTGATTAGAAGAGTAAAATCTTCATATTCCTTCCATCCTTCATCACTGGGGTTTAATTTTAAGAGGATTCTGTGAGGGCATGTTAAAAAGTTGAATTTAAAAAAGAGAGCTTTGGTTTGATTTTTCCTTTTTTTCTCAGTACATTGATAAAAGAAGGCTGGGAAAAAATGTGTAAGAATATGTAATATAGAAGCTTTGATAATCCTGATTGATAATGGTGAATGAAAATCAAAAGATTTCCAGCTTGACAACATTACACATATGCTGCTCGGTATAAAACAGCAGGTTCAGAACAGTGTAATCAATCTTTAGTGTCTGAGTATATCAGTGTCACAATTTTCTGAGACAGGCTCACATCCTGAAGGAAACAGTCTCATTATATTTATATATATGTATATATATTCAAGTGACTTATTTAAGCCATGCAATTTTGGTATAAATAAATGTAGTTCCATCACCAGACTCAGCACTTCTGTGTGAACTCTGTAAGCCCTGAAGGAGACCAACCAAGAGATATTTCTGTCATCTCTTTCATTCACATTAGTTTCCAATTTTCAAGCTGGACTCTCTGCACTATAAATCAGACAATTCTTATGTTGTATAATACTACAAAGTGACTTTAGAAGGATAATTAAACCCTATCAAGATGGTGCAATTGTTCATTTTCAAAGATGGTTTGATTTAATTTCAATTACTGAAAATTTATATGGGATACTTTAATAGTCTTTTCTCACTATAAATAGATGTATGAGATGCTTGAGTTATTATTTTTTCTAGAAAAGTATTTATCTTCCTAATTTTAGCCAGGTTTTGTTAGGCCTGAGTGAGTTGTAGAGTTAGTCAGGAAGTGTCGAAATGTTACCAGCCTTTTAAAAGTGGGTGATGGTTTCCTTTTTCTGGTATGAACATTAAGAAAATGCATGCAGATTGCCTTATAATTGTCATTCAGTTCAGTTTTTAACATATCAGTACACTGTAATCAGGGTTATGAAAAACACTACTTACAGTGCTGTCTGTTATTGATACGCTATGCGTGTGCACACAGCCACACACAGCCTTCCAAATCCCTAAGAACTTTGTCAAACACTTTAGTCCCTAATTTCTGTGAACACTGTCACTATCCTTGTTTTAAAAAGACTTTTTCGTTTTTAAAAAATGCATTGGTTTATGTTTATTAATTTGAACATTCCACCTGTAAAATTTATAGGTTTCTTCTATAATTGGCCGTGGTTTAAGAGTACTTATTTATGAACAAACTCATTACAGCATTCCTTGGGACATTTGGAACTATTATTAAAATGGTGCCAAACATCTGAAAAGACACTTAGAGCACAAGAATTCTCTTTTGGGCAGTAATCTCAAGTAGAAATGTATCTCAGTCAACTGTGCAGGTGTATTTCATAGCAAAATACATCGATTAACTGATCTCAACCGTCATGTGGATGAGGGAGATTTGGGTTGATATGGTTTGGATTTCTAGAAATCTTAAAGCAAAATTCTTAAGACTGTTAGGGACACTACACAGCCCAAAGGGTAAGTACAAATGCCATTACATTCATACAATAACATTGCATGTTATGACAGAACATAGACATAAATGTTTATTTTCTTAGTAGAGAGGGTGTTACCACTGGAGTTCAACAGGGATATGTGTTAGAACACATGCTTTCAAGGTATAATTTTAGAGGAAGAGCAAATAGTGAAGTGGCAAGTCTTTCAAATTGTATTAAATTATTCAGGGTAATAAAGACCAGGGATGTGTGTGAAGAATTGCAGGAAGACCATAAGAAGCTGAATGTTAAAAGGCATGTGCAATTCAGCGTAGATCAATATGGAGTGATGGACATGGGGAAAAATCTGAACTCCAGAAAAAGACATGATGGGTTCTGTGTTGACCATCATCACTTTGGAGGAAGACCTTGGGGTTGAAATGGATTGTTCTATGAAAACTCAGTGCTCAATAGCTTGCTCAAACCAAAACAAATATTAGAAATTGTTAGAAAAGGAACAAACAAAACAGACAACATGAGTTGATTCAACTGTGTGAATCATTTGTGTGCCAGCACCTTAAACGCTGTGTTGAATTCTGGTCTGCCTATTTTAAAATGGATAGCATAAAAATTTAAATGGGTTAGAGGAAAACAAGCTTATCAAGGGCAGGGAGAAGCATCCTTATGAGGAACAACCAAATGGGCTTGGAGTCCTCAATCTGAAAATTTGTTCTATACAGGCAACCACTGTTCACTGTCTCTTCTAAAAGAAGTATGTAAAATAGCAGCTAAAAAGTTACAGTGGTTATGAATAGTATGGAGATTATTACAAACTCAGTATAAATACAGTACCACCCATCAGAAAAGAAATTAAACCAGTCCAAAACAAGACACTGTGATTAAAAACAAAATCCCTCAATACCATGAAAGTATTTCTGGACTAGTATCTTCTGCATGGGACCTTAGTACAGGAGAAGTGTAAGGTGGGCAGATATGAGGGTTGGGCAGTTTTAGGAAGGACGTTGTGCATAGTCCAGGGAGTGTGATTTTTATATTGAAAAAAATGTCAGGCATTATAAAAAATACAGAGTTAAATATGTGATAATAAATTTTGGCAGCGTTAGTGCAGTTTTTCTAGACATTAATTTGTTCATTAAGCATTTATTAAATGCTTTGAAGAATTCAACAACTGTGTGAATTAATTTAATCTTGATTTTCAAAAGCTTTTGGCAAGGTTCACGCCAAAAGATTTTAAAGTGGCTAGCTTGTCTTGAGATAAGTGAAAGATCTCTTGTAAATTAGTAACTGATTAGGAGACAGAAAATAACATTTAGGAATTATTTGTCATCTTTGGGGTAGAGCAAAGGGACTCCTGATCCCATAGGCATATGTTCAGTACATTTATCTAAAAGATAGATACAGAAAAAAGGGTGAACAGTGAGATGATGCATTTTGGGCAAATGTATTTAGGATAGTCAAATTAATTTGACTATTGATAATTAAAGGGATTTGAGCTTCTGACACACAAGGAGAGGCTAAGAGAGCTGGGACTGTTTAGCCTGGAAAGAAGGCTCAGGGGGACCTTTTCCTTGTGGATAAATACCTGATGGGGACAGTAAAGAAGATGGAGCCAGGGTCTGGTTAGTGGTGCCCATGACTGGACAAGAGGCAATGGGCACAAACCAAAACACAGGAGATTTCATTTAAGCATAAGAAAACTCTTTTTTTTACATTGAGGGTGGTCAAACAGTGGCACAGGCTGCCCAGAGAGGTTGTGGAGTCTCCATCCTCAGAGATACTCAAAACCTGACTGGACATGGTCCTGGGCAACCAGCTGTAGCAGGGGGTGGGACTGGATGGTCTCCAGAGGTGCCTTGTGAAATCTTAACTGCTGTGAAGAATGGGGAATAACCTCACAATATTGAATGACTTCATGCAATGTTATGAAGGGATGGATAAATACAGAGTGTCAGTAAATGCAAATACTGCATATGAGGAAAAACAACCACACCTGTATATTTACAAGAATAGGATCTAAATTAACTACTACCACTCAAAAAAAAAAAAAAAGTTGTGATTTACTGTTGAAAGCTGTCTGCAGAACATCTTTGATATTTAATGCCAGTCATAAAGGCAAATAAAATCTTATTACTTAGCAGGAAAGAGGATGAAAACAGGACAGGAAGTGTCCCTCTTCCTTTGTAGAAATCGTTGGTTCATCCTGTTGTGAATACTCAAAAGGAGTCTGGTAGAACTGGAAAAAATGAGAGAGGGTTGGTGAGGAGGATGGGATGGCTCTGTGCAAGGTGGGGCTAATAAAGGTTCTTCCGCTTGCAAACAGATGACTGAGGTGTGATATCATACAGTTATGAATGGTATAGAGAAAGTGAATGAGAAGTGGTTATTCCCTGTCTTATTGTACACAAAATAGAGAACACCCAACAGAATAACTAAAAAAACAAACTACTGAAGTACAAACTTTTTAATGTAATTAAGTGTGTCATTAAATCACAGACCATGTTGTCCCAGAACCCTTTGGTGGCCAAGCACTTGAATGAATTGAAAGTGCAATTAGATGAAGCAGTGGAGGATAGGTTCATTGAGAGGCTACGTGCGACCTTTGATTCAGGAAATCTCTGAAACTTCTTGCTACTGGGAGGGTGTATTGGAAAACACCACTCCTAGACTTAATGCTGTCACTTATACCTGTTCCTTAAGCACCTGCTACAGGTTATTGTTGGAAACGGGGCACTTGTCTAGATATATCTTTGGTTTGATAAACAGGGTCATTCTTAAATTCTCATTGGAGAAGCTGGGTTGCTGAAACCTAGGGCAAGAACGACGATTTCGTTTCTCTTTGCAAACAGGCATCCTCCTCCTTACTCAGTTTTGCTTCTTTTCTCAAAGGAACGCTTACAACAATATTTTTGCCTTTCATGTCAAAAAGGCATGTATTTAATTGTGACTGCTGTATGATGAACTGGATGATGAAAGATGTGTGGTATCTCTAGACATAAGGAAGCTTTGTACCACTTTCGCAATGTTTTTTTATACCAGGTCACATCCTTATATGTAGCTTTACTGAATAACAAATTCATGACTTGGAAGTTTTATGAGTGAGACCCAAGATCTATATTCTTTTTTCCTAAGGAAGACTTTTATTTTTTTTGATTGAATATGTTATAGATTCCTTTAAAAAAACATTCATATCATGCTGAGTTCAAATTTCTCATCCTCAGAGATTTTGGGCACAGTCATTCCTCTCTCTTAGGCATATGCTATTTGTTGCGCAGTGCCTTGCACACTCACAAAATCATAATCCTCATAACACCAGCTGATAGGACTTTGGTTTTCTCTTGAGGCTTTGGGTGCCCTTGCAAGCCCTGTCTTCAGGCTGGTGCTCCAATGAAATCGGTTCCCCTTTCAATCATAATGAGGATTATGCTACTCTGAGGAGGCACCTTAATTCAAATTTCCAATTGGCATCTTTTTTATATTCTTTTGCACAAAGGCACCTAACCATCACCCTCTGCAACTCCTTAATCAGTTGGTATACATTTATACAGAATTTATTACCATACCACCAAGCTTCTCCTGGTAGTGCACATATGCATTAGAGTTTATGGGCCCCATTTCTAAACTTGGGTTACTTGAAGTGATCAGGGGCAAGTGGGAGGGCCACGGGGCAGGCTGCGAACCCTGGGAAGTTGTTCATTGTTTCAGGGATTAACAACTGATACGTAATTACGGCTAAGTAAGTCAAGGGATGAGCATTTATCTCAGGTAGACAGGTTCCCCAGGCACTGCTGAATGAGGGGGTCACACTTGCCAGAGGCTGGGGTGCGTGGGGAGGGCTGGGAGGCGATGTGCCGGCACGGCTGCCCTGCCGACGGGCAGCTCACCCCTGCCTCCCCTCCCGGGGTTCGCCGCAGTGGGGTTTATCGCAGGTTGAGGGCTGCCTTGGTGCACAGCGTGGCTCTTGGGCTCCAGGCTGGAGGGGTCGGGTCTTTCCCTGGACCACCACGTCCTGGGTGGTTTGCATCTTCTCGGTGTTCATCTCAAAAAGTTATTTGTGTTTCGGTTTTGTGTTATCTTGCTGAAAGTTGGGAATTTCTCCCCCTGCTAACTTTGAAAAGCGAGAGCTTTTTGGATTTGTGGGTTTATTCTCTCCAGGCAACCTTAAGCTTTACAGGCTGTATCATTGTTCACAGACTATTTTAAATTTCTTTATAATGCCCTGCAGTATGTTCCCTTGAAATGCCAAGATTGCAAATTCCTATTTTTGCAAAACACCAATTGGAAAAGGTCTTGCGTTTTTATCAGGATCAACTTTGTACATAAATTATGAGTGTGAGTAGCAGTTGTTCTTTTGGAGAGATTTTCAAATTCAAAGAAATTGAAAATATTGTGTAAATAGTACATAGAGATGTATCAGGACCCCTTAACTAGCTATAGTATAAATGTTACCCAGCCGTGCTGGGTTTCTATGGGCTGTGGTTTCGCCATCCTTATTCAAGCTGAGCAACCCTCTGTGATAATTCTGTTGAAATCCCTGAAATAACTTTCAGAGTTAGGATCTACTTAAGTGATTAAGATGACAGAGCCTGACCTTCAGGGTAAGATCCAAAAGCCTATTGCTGCTGATAAGAATTTCTCTCTGTACTTCTGTGGTGGCTTTAGATCGACGTGCTTTGACTTGTGGCATTTATGTAGATGAATGTTGAAGAGGAGAGTAAATTTTTTTGACTAAAAGTCGTGTTTAAATCTGTTTTCCATCCTTTTTTTCAACATGACTTCCAGTATTTTACTAAGAATTAGAATTTTTCATGCCATTAAAATGGCATCTTGTTTTTTAGAGGTGAATCCATTCAGACTTGAATTTATTTTTATGTTATTAGTTTTATTTTCAGAATTGATTGTAGTCAGCGTTGTTATTGAATCAGTCTCACCTGAATTTTTCACTATTCTGTGGGGACTACATAGAAGAAAAACATCGGATAGGGCACTGAACAGCTTGCATAAACAGTTCTTGAGACAACTGTATCTATTTTGAGTTCCCAGTAGATACTTTAAATTAGCATGAAAAGCAAGATTATTACGGTTTTGGGTACTTTGATGATCTAAGCTCTCAAGACATTGAATCCCTTTTTCTCAAAGCTTTTCTTCAGATTCCCTCACTGCATAAAAAACATGGTCTATCTATCCTTTCTTATCCTTCCCTCCAAACCACTTGAATCCAGAGTAGGCAGATCTTACGCTACAGATGCTGTAGCACTTAAAATGGTTAAATTCTGGCATGGATAAATTCTGGCATGTCAAACGTATGAAAATTATGGTGAATCATTGGCAAAAAGTCCAGCCAGAGGATTTTCCTGTGTATCACAAAGTTTTTTAAAGAATCACTACAAATATGCTACCGAGGATCGAAACCAGCTGATGGTGGTAAGAATTTGACACTCGTATAGTAAACTGTCCTCCTCCTTAGTTTAGAGTGCTGTACTCCTGTTCAGTACACTTGGAGGGTGTGCCTTTTAGTGACCCATCTTCATCAAGAAGGTACAAATTATTTTTTATTTTTCCCAACCTAAAGCTGATTGTGTTAGCTTGGTGACTTAAAAAGTACTTTTTGAATTTTGAATAATTAATGTAGCAAGCACTTAAAAGGAAGTTGTTCGTTTTCATGCCTGCCACTCACTTTGCTTAGAGGATCCCAGAAGGATGTACTAGAAGAGAAGCAGTACAACAGTGCAATGTCCCTTTCCTCTCCCACCCATCCTTAGCAAGGGGATGCTGATCTCCTTAAGCTAACTCAGAAGTATAGATTACTCTCCCAGTCCTATGGTATCTTTCTGATATATGTGTCTTTGAATTTTTTGTAAGGATTTTGGTCATTTGTTCAGTGTCTTTTTATTCTTTCTTACAGGATTTTCTTTGAGAGAAGGATTTTAAAAGCTTGTACTAGAGTAGCAGCTTTCATTGAGGCTATTTCAATTTTGTGATAGTCCAGCCTCCAGAACCTGGTTTTCAAACTCTCTGTTGAATCAGTCTGGAACCAGACATCTGAAGTGACTGTTTAGCAAAATAATTATTTTCTCCCAGTGGTCTAGAGTGAAAAATATGCAAATATGAATAAAATGAGCTCATTTGGAAGGCACTGAGCTTTAATGAATAACCATTTATATAACAGCAAAATAAAGCAAATTAAAATTTGTTGTGAACACAAGCTCTTTTAAAAGAACGAATTAAGTGGGCATACTGAGAGTTAAATCAAGACACTGGAGTCTTTAATAAGCCTGTTCTCTGTGTGAGGAGTGCTGAATGAACGAAAGGGGAATCAAATGAGACCTTCACAGAATTGGAACCAAAGTATTTTTCTTTCTAGCCTAACTCTATCCGGTGTAATAACATACTGAGTTTGAAATCTTACTCTAGTACATCACTTGAGGTGAAACAGTGAGGAAAACTGATCTCTTGCCCATAACCCCTGTGCACAGATTTCCCCAGAAATGGCAGTTTCTCTGGAGGGTTTCTTTGCTGATGCTGCAGCTATATCTGGAAATTAGCATCAAGCTGAATGTTTCTGTTCTGTACAACGCTGGATGGTTTTAAAGGGGAAAAAAAAACAACAGCAAGAAGAAAATACTGCAAATGTCTGCTTTGGTGTTTTTTTTTTTCTTTTCTTTCTTTCTTGGTCAGTCTGAGCAATATAATTCCATAGTTAATGGAATTTATAGAGAACAGTTTTAAACCGGTATGACTCTACATTTTATGTGAGAATTATTTTCTCTCCAGTATCTGGAATGCTAAATGTCTTTATTTTGGCTACATTTATGTAGAAATTGAGCCTTCTTGCATATCATGAAAACAAAGATTTGCTGCAAATCATTGGTTTTTACTGCAGAAGCGCAACAAAAACTCCATCCTCAAAAGAATGCATTAGCCTACCTCCTCAAAGTGGTCAGGTTGTCCCCAAAATCTCCATTCAGAGCTCTGAGCCTCCAGCTGGTGCACCCGATGGATGACACATGATCTATCTCAGAGGGTTTACTCCCACTTTTTGAACACATTCTGTGTGAGATCAAATGAATCCAGTTTAATAGCACTATAAAGCATGTTCTAACATCTTAAAGTAAATACGAGCATGTACGAACTAACGTGAGCAGGAGGTTGAACCAGATGACCTCCTGAGGTCCCTTCCAACTTCAACTTATTCCATGACGCTGTGATTCTTTCCTTGTCCTTGGTAGAGCTGATTCACTGTTACTAAAAAAAAGTGAGGAAAAAAGTGGAAAGCCTTAAGTTTCTGCTGCATAACTAACAAGTGAATGAGAGGACAGGACACTCATAGAGCGGTGCAAGATAAAGCCTGTATAGAAACCACGGCAGAGGTTTATATAATCTTGGGAAGAAGGCAACTTCATGGAATTCATAAGAGATATCAGTATTTATATCCAATTTAGATAATAAACAGTAGGTATTTTGATGTGTCAGGCTATGGAAAATGTTTGTGGATGGATAAATGGAATGTTAAACTTAATTTAAAAAATTTAACTTGTACTACTGTCCTGGTTTCAGCTGGGATAGAGTTAATTGTCTTCCTAGTAGCTGGTATAGTGCTATGTTTTGGGTTCAGTATGAGAAGAATGTTGATAACACACTGATGTTTTCAGTTGTTGCTCAGTAGTGTTTAGACTAAGTCAAGGATTTTTCAGCTTCGGATGCCCAGCCAGCAAGAAGGCTGGAGGGGCACAAGAAGTTGGGAGGGGACACAGCCAGGGCAGCTGACCCAAACTGGCCAAAGGGGTTTTCCATACTGTGTGACGTCACGTCTAGTGTATAAACTGGGGGGAGTAGGGGTGGGGGGAATCGCCACTCGGGGACTAACGGGGTGTCAGTCGGCGAGTGGTGAGCAATTGCATTGTGCATCAGTTGCGTATTCCAATCCTTTTATTACTACTATTGTCATTTTATTAGTGTTATCATTATTAGTTTCTTCTTTTCTGTTCTATTAAACTGTTCTTATCTCAACCCACGAGTTTTACTTTTTTTTTCTGATTTCCTCCCCCATCCTACTGGGTGGGGGGAAGTGAGTGAGTGGCTGCGTGGTGTTTAGTTGCTGGCTGGGGTTAAACCACGACATTATTTTGTTTGTGCTTGTGTTTTTTCCTTTGATATTAGTAGTTACAAAAAAATTGCCAAACAAATGTCAGACAATTATTAACTGTCCATCTAAGCTGAATGGCACAAAAGGCATTTATTTGATGCTTAATCACATTTTACGTTAGCGCTAGTAAAACTTTTCCTGAGCTTTTGGGCCAGGGTAGTGGGGCCTTTCCAACTGTGGAAGTCTTAATTTTGGAAAAAGAGTGAGGGGAGGTCAGCTCTAACCTATAGTGAAGCTTTTGTAGAATCTGGATGTGATATAATTCACTTGGCTCACAGATTCACATCTCAATTCTGCTGGTCCAGCCAGCAGATGGTCCTATCTTGTATGAGTAAATGAATGATAGATAAACAGGCAGAACTCGTATGAACAGCAGTGCATTTGTACAGCCTTCTCTGAAAACCTCTTCTGCCTGACGGTAACGAATCGCACTTTCCACCTAAAAACTTCATACTGGCTTTACACTGTGGTTAGCACTTCATAGTGGCATGCCTATATTCATTGTCCTTAAGTTGATTGCATTGCTAATTTTCCATTTTCTGTATTGTAACAGCTGGAAACAGTGAGAGTGAGGGCCAAGAAGCAGTGAGGAAAATACAAGAAGAAACTTTGACTGGAAAAGGTACCATACTATATCCTTTTCTTTAAGGAACTCTTTATTCCTCTCTTTTTGCTGGCATCTTCTTTTATATGAGGTCCCCTTGTGTATTGTTAAACTTTTTTTAGTTTGGGGAAACTAATGCTTAAAGTAAATCTGACACAGATAAAATGAGTAGGATATTTTTTAGAAAATGTTTTCAGTTTTGTTTGACTTCTTTACTGTATGTCATTGCAAAAAGGCTGCCTGCAAGTTACGGTCTGCCTGCGTGTGTGTATGGGCACAATGTTTTAATAGCTGGGCAGAAAATCAGAATACTAGTCATTTCTGCTAAAGGAGGATGACAGCAGGTAAGAGTGGGTGTGCTCTTTTTTCATTTCTGGATTTGCCTCCCATGGTGTGTATAATCCCATAAAAAAAGTGGGGGTTTTGGCGGGTAAGAGGTTTCTAAAAGAACAAGGCTGCTCAACTGGGTTATTTGACACATGTTGAGAGCTTATAATCCTTCACAAAATAAAACCGTTTTCTTAAAAATAGATGGACCTTTCATATCAAGCCAAAATTCCTATGTTTTTGCAGTTCTGTTTTTTTCTTTTAATCTGATGAGTGAGCCTGTTGCGGGAGGCATAAGGAGAGCATAGCTTGATAACTATGAGAAAAGGCACATTGCGCACTATCTGCTGTGTGACTATAATTTGCAATTTATGATGGAGGTTAGTGCATCTAATATTTCCATCTCTTGGATTCACTGGGTGTAGTTCCTAGTAGTGTATGATGATTCACTGCTGCCACTTTGATGTATCATCTCTTGGCAAAATAATAGGGCAGTGCTGCTACTCCACCCTATTTAGGATCTTCATGGCTTCTTCTAAGATCTGATTCTGTTTTTGTGCCTCTAATAATTACTGTTATGATGATCAAAATACATTAATTATTGTGTTAAAAAAACCTTTCATTAAGATTTATCTTTTGACTTAAATAAATGTGCACCCATCATAGCCTCAGGATACATGTATGCTAGTTAAAAGCATCATAAATTAAGGCATAGTCAGAAGGATCATGAAAGGAAAAAGGTAATTATTACATTGTTTAAATCTTTTGCTGGAAGTTTCTGTACGGAGACCAAAACCATTTGGAATTAATTACATCACGTGACCTGCATGAAGCTGAACAAACCAGGGTCTGTCTTATTTTCTCACATCTGTGTGATCACAGGCTTTTCTAGCACCCTAGTCTTTCTTGAGTTTTCTGAATGAAGTAAGCTCTAACCTTCAGTTATAAACTTTGTCAATATACAGCTGGTAGTCTGAGGAAGCTGAAAGTGTATCTAAAGTTGACTGAAGTTGTTCCTCATCATAATTACAATGACTGAGGCTTTAGTAATCTCAGGTCCTGGTAGATTTGTCCTAAAAACAAACTGGAAGAGTATTGCCTTTTCAGAATTCTCACTGATTGAGGGGTATTTGTATTTACATGGGCACTATCCTGTACAAAGGACTTGTGCGAGTCTGCGCAGCAGGCCTGTGTTACTGCTTATCAATGAATTTGCACTTTGCTTTGTAATGGGATGTGTGTGCAGATACTGTGACCAAGACTAGGCTGTGCGAACGTATCACCTTTTCAAAAGCTACCGTTCAATATCGGTTTAGTCACTGCATAAAAACATTATCAGTTACCTTGACCTTTTTTCCTCTGTTTTATTTGAGCATTTTTTGTGGCCCATATGAAAAAACTGCTTACAGAAACTGTTCCCATCTGGAATATTGGACTCTTGAAAGAGAACTATTCAAACCAGTATTGCTGGGCAGCCAGCGTGATCAAGGATTGGGACAATATGCGAGTGGGTGCCATCAGTTTCCTATCCAGATCTCGGATCTCGACTAACAAAGAAACTCTCCTTGCTTGTTAGCAGGTTAGACAGCAAAAGGGAACAAGAGACTTTGTCATCTCCTTGTTGCCTGGCTGAGCCATACATAGCACAAACATCCCCAGAGACAGCTCTGGGAAAAGGCCAGGCTTGTTGAATGCATGTAATTGCAGTGTTTTTAAGGCAATATCATCCTTCTATGTCTTGGCCCACTGTCTGTCTGGGGCTCTGTCTGCTATCTAAGGGTAAGTAGTTTTACTTGACATAATCTACACTTAGTTCAGGGACAAGTGAGACTCAAAGCATGTAGAGAGGAGGATAAAGGATAATAATAATAATAAAAAGGCTATGCACACAGATGATGCTTTTTTGCAGCAGCATAGCAAGACATGAAGAAAGGACTGACAAAATTTCTGAATACAGGGAGGCAGGAAGCCTGGTTTCCCATGCTGGAGGCATTCAAACCAGAGCAAATGCCAAAAGATGGGAGAGTATTGGAGAGGAAAGCAGTTCTCCTCCAAGGCAGCAATGCTAAAGGACACAGAAAATCTAAGCAATGTATATCACATCACCTCTTCCTACCACCCGTCCTCTCCCATGGTGCTACACCAGAAACCTCCTCAGTTCCACTCACTGCTGATTCCAGACTGTTTAGGTGTCCTCCTCGGTTTTCGGTCTCTGTGCTGAGTTACCGACTGCTAAGTGTAAAGAGCGAGGAAGGACATGGGCAGCTGACTGGAAGAGAATAAGGTACAGGTCCTTGGGGCATGATAGACCCAATTCGCTTGACCATCAGAACCTCCTCCATGATAAAGCAATCAAAACCCTCAGTTATCCCGAACAGACCAGAAGAAGTGCTGCATTGTCATTAAAATTATCACATAGGCACTATTTCCAAAAGACCAAGGGCAACAGATTGCTATGCTCTGAATCACAAAGCTGGGAGAAGCCAGAACGATGTGGGCATTTATCTTGCTTCCATTTGTTAAATTGGGAACTTGTGTTGTTAATAGTAGCAATTATACGGCTGGGAAAATTGTTGATGGCTAGGGATTGCCACAGAGATATTCTAATTGTGTAAGTCTCTGTAATTTACGCATAGGGTGTGTCCATGTTAGTGTGTTCGTTAGTTAGATCAGGAGAGCGCTTTTCAGGCAACGCTCAACTGTTGCCCGCTTGCTGAGCACGGCACCGCACGTCCTGACCTGGATTTTCTTTGGACAGAACTAGCCTGGGAGTTGAGCTGCAGCAGTAAGAGAGTATTAGTGCACATGAGCAAACTTAGAGCTTATCTGAACCGAGTCCCAGCAACCTGCAGAAGTACCTATGTCAGATCCCCAGCACAAAATGAGCTCTAAAGATTGACTTCTGTTGATCCAAACCACTTGTTAATGTAGCCATAACCATAGTTAGCAGTCCTGAACAGACTACATTGAGTTATGGAATGGGGAAGTTTCTGTCATTAACTCGACTCTCAATGATACTAGAAAAAATCTTTCCATGTACATAATAGAGTGTATCTCTTGACTCAGTTACCCTCAGTTTACATCTCTGCAAATGAAAGCTGGTTTTAGCCTAATGATTACAAACATACAAATGTTGGAAACTAATATATAAACATGAATGAAAGCTTCATTCATTCCAGCATAGGTTCATGAATGCCAATGGAATCAGCAATTAGCAAAAGTTTATGCATAAATATCACTTAGCACAGTACCAAGGAAAGGCTCTCACAACTGCAGTGTAGGAGCTGGAGTTGCAACTAGACTCAAAGGAGAAAAAAAATTAAAAGTGAGTGAGAAAACAGGGTGTAAAAGTCATATTAAGCACAGACCTCTTCAAAAGGAGAAGCCTGTGTTTAATCTCACCCAACATTTTTGTGGCAATTCAAATAAAACCACAATTATAAAACTACACACTAAATCCACAGCATTCATGAGATTTCCATTTGAAGCCAGGTGAGAAAGGAAAAAGAGACTTTCTCCCTCGGAGTCAGAGGAATGTAGAGGTTAGCACGGTGGCAACCAAATCGTGTCATTTACAGTCTGACCCACATCAAGACAGCGTGGGCCAAGCAGTAGGAGGAATGATATCGCCTTAAAAACACTGCAGTTCGTGTGCATTCAGCAAGCCTGGCTTTTTCCCAGAGCTTTCTCTTGGGATGTTTGTGTTACATATGGCTCAGCCAGGGAGTAAGGATATGACAAGGTCACTTGCTCCCTTTTGAGTATAACCTGCTAACAAGCAAGGAGATTTTCCTTGTTATTTGAGATCTGAGATCGAAGAGTTTACCCGAAAGAAGAAGGGGTAATCTAGCCAATAGGTACCAAGCATAATTGCAGAATGACTCATGGGTGGTTATTCCACTGACGCTTGCTGTATGTCAGGCACCAATTTTAACAAAACAGTCCACCTTTTTCTGCTGTCTACCAGACTGTTTGTTGTTGGCTTTCCCTGCACTCTAGAGGAAGTCAGCTGCTGAGAGTTCCCAAATTCCCAAACTTTTAGATTTGTTTTTGCCCAAGTGTCAAGGGTGGTATTCCCAGCAGGTGGGCCAGAGCTGTGTAAGCCAGTTCAGCAAAGACCAATGCCTTGTTAAAATGTGCAAAAATGCCACCCAGGACTTCTTCTTTGACATGGTATGTCAAAGATGTTGTTACGGAAGTGATCATCCTACCGGTGAAAAATAGTAGAAAATATTTGTGGTTGAGATGTATTTTCTGTAAGTGTGTATAAGCATGTGTGAGTTTATGCTTGCTTGTGTCAGATTTGCTTTTCGTGGCGTAGTTTTGAGGTGTAAAAGCGTAACATCCTGAGCTTGTGGCGAGACCTGATGTGGCTACTTTGTCCCTTCTACCACATCCTGCCATTGGCATATCCTTTCTCTACCACTGCTGCTGCTGAAAGACCTGTAGGATTGGTTTAAAGAGTTTTCTAGCAATAACAGTGCAGTTTCCATCTATGTGGTTTCTTTTTTCATGCTGGTACATTATCTCCAGTACTTAGCTTTGGCAGGTCAAGGACTGCCCTCAGTTAGAGTTGTACAACTGAACGCCAGGCTCATGAAGACATCTTGAAAGACAGGGTGGTGATAGGATTGAGAAGTAAAGAAGTGTCGATCTGACGGCATGCCACTTTGCAGGATCCTGCGTGGAACTGCAGAGCTCTTCTGCTTTGTCACTTGGTGACAGGTATAAGAACCTTGCCTAAACATTAAGATTTCTTTTCTTTCTGTAGCCTCATCTAAGGTTATATCAAGTATATTCAAGCCATATGAAAATATCTGAATCTGGATAAATATTGGATGTGTTAAACTTAATCTGAGTCTGTAAGGACTGGATCCTCCATGTGCTCAAGGGATGAGCACAGGGTCTTATATAAAAGACCCCTTTCTAGAGTCCAAGAAAATAAGGCAGGGGCTGATACAGATTCTTTGTGCTCAGCACTTATGTCCCTAACGCAGTAAAGTTGGTGACTTTTTGCTCTGTATTAAGCAGGGAAGATTTTAAGCCACAGAAAGGTATCTCCAGAGCCCTCTGATAAAATAATTTATGTGAATAGTTTGCAAATCAATTGTCCTGCTTTTCTGTTTGTTTTACATAATACTTTGATGCAAAAACATGGTTAAATTCATTAAGCCTGCTTGCTCATGTCTTTTTTGTTCTCCTTTTGACTTTCAGTGTAACATGTTACAAGATTTTTCCCTTCAGTGCTTACAGACATTTAAAACAATAGAGAATCCCCTATTTTTTGTGTTTCTTAAGACACCTTAGAAATTGAGTTGTCATGTTAACAGGCTGGCAATTCAGACATTAAGAGCAACACGAATATGGTTCACAGAGCTAAAGATGAGCTGCAGATCTGGATAGTGAGATGGAGATAAAGTCTTTCAAATAGAAATTATATTCATATTGCAGGCACAAGATCTGCCTGTTAGTTTCCTAAATTCCCATTTCCATGGGAAATGTGAAACATATTTCATTAACAGGCTCTGCCACTAGGAAACATGATTTTCTCTTATTTAAATTATTTCTAATTGAAACTTAGAGACAAAGAAGTGCACAGGTGTAGCTGTAGGCAGAATAACAAAGTCCTTTCAGATGTCTTGAAATGATTTTCTGACTGTAAATCACCGAAGCTTTGTGTGACTAATGGGACCGGAGCTCTGAGGTTAGGATTTTGCTGATTGTGCTGCCCTACTGAAGGCAATCCAGAGAAGGGGAATTTCAAAATGAAATTGCCTCTGCAAGGCCTGCAAAATCTCCCATTTCACCCTTTTACAGGATTGTGATCCTCTTTTATGGACCTGTAGAGCCTTGATGTCAAGCAGTGGCCAGATAGAGGTGCTCCTGGGTTTGACACCTCCCATAGTATGCCATTATTTTTTCCAGCTTGAGCAGTAGTTGCAGGCGGGTTGCGTGAGGCATTTCCAGACCTTGTCTGTTCTCAAGAAAATTGCCAGCGAATACTGAAAGACAAAGCCAAGGAAAAGGCAATTTGTTTTCTCTCTGGAATGCCTTCATATCTCTCTTCCAAGTTCTACTTTATATAGTCCTGGCTTCTGTGGGTTGCATGTAGGGCTTTAGAACTTAATTTGCTTACAACAAGTAGAATGTTTTCTGTGCGAATGCCATCGGCTTCTGCGCGAGGGATCCAGCTGCCAGGAGCACGGAGAACTTGTGGCCTGAATTAAACATGGGAAAAGCAGTGCCTATGTTTGAAGCACTTACAGGCTGTGCGTGTAACCTTCCAGGTGTGAGCTGCACGTGAACTAACAGACCGTGGTCTAGCTGAGTGCGTGGGCAGTGCTGGTTTTCCCTTGTCAGCTCCATCCTTGCAGCAGGATCGCGAGGCTCCAGAGGGAGCACAGCCAGAGGGGAGCCTTCGCACCTCTGCAGGGCCAACACTAGTGTGCCCATGCTTAACTTGTGTTTCGAGGGCCGTTTTTCAATGGCAGAGAATCTAGGCTCTGAACAGGTGTCGCAGTTCTTAAATGAGTTATGAGCCAGGCACTTCCCAGTGGTGCCCAGTGACAGGACCAGCGGCAACTGGGCACAAACTGAAAAGCAAGAAATCCCATTCAAAAATAGGAAAACTCTTTTTCTTTTTAGCATAAGGGCTGCTGGATATTGGCACAGGTTGCCCAGAGAGTTTGTAGAGTCTCCATCTTGGAAGATATTCAAAAGCCATCTAGACCGGGTCCTGGGCAGCTGGCTCCAGGTGGCCCAGCTTGAGCAGGGGCTAGGACTGGATAATCTCCAGAGCTGCTTTCCAGCCTCAGCCCCCATGTAACTCTGTGAATCTATGAAATTTTAGCAGCCAAAACCATAGGAAACCCTGTCTGCTTCATTTGTCCAGCCCTGACTACAAATACTGTAACATGCACAGGTTCCTGGACTGCAGGGTCTTCAAGAGCAGTGTTCATATAGTACCCATAATAAGACTCTTGGGCACAGATGGTGGTAAGAACAGCAATAATTTGACCATAATGCAGTCTTAGGAAATCGGTATTTGAGAAGAACTTTGGAGCAGTGTTAAAAAAAAAAAACATCTGCGCAGGTAAAAAACTTGTTCTGTGGAAACAGAGGGAAGGAGTGCAGGAACAGTGATGCTGAGAGCAATAATCTGTGTGAAAAGGGCAGGAAATATTGCCTATGACTGTGGAGCAGCTTGCCTTTATTGTTATTTTTTTCTATGCAGGGCATAGACTAATATAGTTTATTTTAAGACCTAAATTTTAAAATCTAAGTTTCAAATAAAATGTGTTCGAGTTTACATGATGGATGACATCTCTGCCACATTTTCACAACCTGAATGGAAATTAGCATGCTCATGTGCACTTTGAAACCCCCTTCTCAGCCTATTTAAAGGCTTGCATGAAACATGTAATGCCAGAGCATTTTTTACCATCTTTTCTGGTACTTGGTGCTAGAAAATCTTGCTTGTAAGAAGAAAAGGAAATACTCCTAAGGATACTGATAAAATCTTGAATTAAGCAAAACATCTAACATGAGAATCATTAGATGTCTAATAATCATGTGTGGATTTGGATTTCTCCTCTTATATCGAGGCAATGTTTCTGGACAAGGTGATGTGAACTGTTACCAGCACCTGATTAGTTTCCCCAAGATAATGGTCAGCTGTGGTTTAGTCCTTATTTAGTCTTAACATTATGTCTGCCACTGTCTTCTCTTACCAAGATTACTGTTGACTTCAGGCTGCTTGGAAGCAGTAGCTCTTCACAACTGATGTGACTTGAGGAGACAAAATAAATCAAATCATCTTTCCAACATTTAGTTTGACCTGGTTGAAAAATAATCCTTGCCAGTGTTTTACCTCCCTAGCATGGAAAATGTGTGGGCCTGTGGTGGGAGAGAGATCTCCATGGCTCTGGGCATGATTTGCTGTTGTTCTGTGTTTCCCCTCATTTTACTCCAATCTCATTTATGCTCACACGCACTTTTTTTGAATAATTTACAGCTACTAAACTTCCTGGAACATGGATCTCATTTAAATGGTACGGTGTCTGTACTTCTTTCTCTTTAGGAATTTGATGGCATATCAGGCGAAAAAAAAAGGAGATGTATGTATTGGAGGGGAGGAAAGGAAAAAATAGTATAAGGAAAAAAGCAATTTCTCCTGTTCAAAACTTTGTCGTGGCAGTTGGGGGCTTCTGAACTGAAGGTTTGTGAAAAATTAATTTTCCAACCTAAAATTTTGCAGGCTTTCATCTATCTTGTTTTTTACACTTGGAAGTCAGTCCATGCAAAAATCCCATGGCCCTAATTGGAACAATTTTTCATGAAGACAGAATATTTCCTAGAGATGTTTCTGTTTTGATGGGAGTGTTCATTGGCAAAAGAGAGAGAGAAACATTTTTGCATTCATATCTGCAAAATAAAGCAGGAAAAGTGCCCCTGCCTGTAGAAGGGATTAACTCAAGATGTGGCAGTTTGTGTTCAGGTCAATCCAGATCAAAGGCTTCTCATCCCAAGTCATTCAGGGTTTCTTATGTTCCAGACTACTGTACTATCAAAGACAATCTTTGTTTTAGAATCTAGACCTTAAAATCTTCTTGAATTAATAAGCTGCTGCTTATCAGTGCTTTGTGTTGATTTGCAAATGCATGCTGTAAAGGAATTTCTTTTTTCTTTAAAGACAATTTTGCAAAGATTTTATTTAAAACAAGATTTTGTTTAAAAATTGCCACAAAATGGAAATGTCCTATAGAAAACACTTCTTTCATGTGAGTCTGATCCTACTTTCCATCAATCTGGTATTTTTTTCTTGCTTTGAAATGATGCACAATTAATTGTTCGGTCTCAGGCTAAGTGAAGTCTTCAAATGGGATTTCCTTCAAGACTTTGTTTCTGAATGCAGAAAGCAAAGCACATCTCCAGTGCCATGAAAGCCTTACGCTTTGAAACCGTAGGCCATAGATAATAGAGAGGGATGTCAAAAAATGTGCTTATATGGTGTAGAACTGGTGCGCGTCTTACAAGGCTGACGTAGTGAGCAGTTCTCTTGAGAATCTTACTCAGGCTCTTCCTCCAGTTAAGATGATCTCAAATGGCTGGCTGAAGACTGCTGTCTTAGAAGATACATGAAATGATTTTTTAGTCTGGAATCATAATCCTGTAGTTACCTTGACAACTACTGGTGATATATAACTGCATTGTGTTTGCCTCTCCAGATGCCCTTTCAGCCAGTCCTACAAACAGGGTATAGATTTTTCTTTTTTTTTTTTATTTGCTTGAATCGTAGCTCTGGAAACATGCTATTCAGAAAGCAGCATCCTTTTCTGTGTGTCCTCCCAGCAGGATAAAACAGTGTGTTTGCCTTAACTTGCGAAAGAGAACAATTTGTGGCAGTGTTCACATATTATCCAATTAACTGCCAAACAGTGACTTTTTGTATAAATCTGAAATTCAAATTGGTGCGTTCGTGTTAACCAACCTTGGTATATGTAGAGATTAAGTCTGAATAAATCTTGAGTTTCAAGTAATGAAAATGACATCACCGAGGGTATAATTCTGCCTGTCCCCTCCTCAAGTGGCATGGGTGAGCAGAGCACACAGTGTACGCTGCACAGTGCTGGAGGATGGGCATCAGGGAGTAGCAACTTGCATTTGCTGCGTGGGGCAGAGCAGAGCTGTGTGGAATTTTTCTTCATCTCGATGCAGTCAAGAGTAGAGAATTTAGGCCCACGTTTGCATTTATGGGTGGAAATTTGTGCCCCAATGTGCGTTAGGGACCCGGTAACTCTGCTGGCTCCCACTGGCTATTCTGGCGGCATATGCGTGTGGAGCCGGGCAGGACAACGTAGCCGCAGCAGCTTTAGGGAGCCGGCTGGAGCTGAGCTGAGGGGTCTTTCGTCCCCCCGAGCTCTCGGCTCTGCTTCCTGCCTCCTCGCAGGCGGGCTGTCCAGGCGGCAGCCTGGGGCAGAGCCCGGGGTCTCAGCCTTGTGCCGTGCGTACACAGCCTTAGTAGGTGTCTGCGGTAGAGATCTTACCTAGTCATTTGTCTGTTTAGATGAAGAAGAACTCATCAGGTGATGTAAATTGCTGGCGCCAAAGTTAACTTCACGAGGATAGTCCAGAAATACCATTCTTAGGCTGTGTGAAAATCTAGCACCTATATCCTTAGTCTCTTAAATGTAATTTTACCTTCTTTTCTGAAGATAATATCTTGAAATAAAACCATCCTTTTGTGCTTCTGAAGTATTTGCATGGGGGTTATTTTCAGAAGCTGGATGCAATAAGGCTAATCCTGCCCTTCAGCTAGAGGAGTGCTATCACCAGCCCCAAGTTTAGGGATTTGCAAGGCAACAGAATGAGGCCAGGATGGGTAATTTAATTAATTTCCTTCAGCCCACAGTAAGAAGCACATGCCATGGGGAGTTTGGGTCCAGTGCAGCATGGTGGTGCGTGGGGGACAGTTGTGTAAGGAGTGTGCTGGAGCTGAAAGGAAAGAGAGCGGTTGTGGGTCTGTCCCTGCCTGCTGTCTGTCCCATGCAGCCTGGCAGAGGACGGACCTGAGAAGTGCTCGCCCTGCTGCCTGGCTTCACGGACCCTTTCCACAAGCTGCCATCAAAACCGCCCAGAGAGGCTTTTTAAAACACACCATCTTCTGGTAGTCAAACAGGATGAAAATTAGTGCTGTTTTTCCTTCAATTTCTTTTTAGCAACAGGTGAGATTACACGTAACTGATGATATAAGGAGAATTCAGCCTCAGAGGGATTGTATAAATTTACACTGCCAGCAATAAATCATTCTTTGTCTTGAAAAATAGATTTTTTAGTGATCCTCTTTATTTTTAAAACTATATCACTATTTCCTTGTTTTGCAGATTAATTTCAGATAATCATTTTTCTATATAGTTTACTCTTTGAGTTAAATAAAAATCAGCATCCCACTGCAATAGATGCTATAAAAGGGAATATATGCGTATGTGTATAAGAGCAGCTGAATTGGACAGGTAAAATGGGAGAAAATGGGGGAAAAAAAGGAAAACAAAGAGAGGACAGAATGATGGGAGAAAAAACATAGATACCACATTCCATATTCCATTTTCTTTTTGAATGGCCATATTTTTTAATTTAGTTTTAAAGTTAGTCCAGAATAGACAGTTAAGATACTAACATGGAAGTTAATAAGAAGTCCAACAAAGCTGAGAGATACTAAAGAGGGAGAGAAAAGGGAGACTAAGGAGAAAAACAAGACAAGGAGTAGAAAAGGATGAAGAAGCATGTGAAGACAGAGAGAAAGAAGAACCTGGAGATAGGTTACAGCCACATAAGTTTGAAGGAGTGTAAGATTATATCCAGAAAATATAATGCACAGGGGCTGGCTGGTTGTTTACCGTATATGCTAAGCAGACTTTGAGTAGATGAGTCCCTGAGGAAAGAACTGGAGTTACTCCATATTTCAGAATTTCGTTGTTGGGAGTTGCATTCATTGCACTAACACGGTAGAGAAACTCTCGGAGAGTCATGTCCCTGTTAACAGTGATACAGCTTTCACAGCCATGCCTGCTTACAAGGCACGAGCTGGGCTAGCACAGTGCACGCGAGGCTGATGCTTTGCTTTCAGTCTTGTTTATATCCCCCAGGAAGTATGTAAGAGGGTATTGGCTTTGTTCTAGCCCTCAGCTTAGGTATTTCCCCCTACCCTTCCATCAAGGAAAATTGCATATTTTCCTTTCCATTCTGTGTACTTAACTTTCCTCATCTTCTCTGAAAGTCTTCCAAAGCGTTCAGCATTCCTGGCATCATTGTATTTCCATCTCTGTCTCTCTCTTCTCCCTTTCTCTTTTCCTCTCCTCCTTTCCCTCCCTTCCTTACTTTTTCTCTCCTTCACCATCCCTGTCTGTCTGTCTCCCTCTTTTTTATTTTTTTAAGGAATGGGAAATATAGCTTTGTAACACACATCTTGCTGTTTTATATTCTGTTTAAGATGGTATTCGTGTTCTCATAAGAGTTGCTTTGCATTCCCTGGTTCGCATACTGCAAGCAAGCAGTATCAGTGGGAACAGCCTGTACTTTTATTGTGCCTTTTCATTTTCAATTTTAAAAATGATCCCAGGTTAATGGTGCTTGCATAGTCAGAAAAATTGGACATTATTTAAAGGAACAATGTGGCTTGCTATTCTGCACATTTCATCCAGTATGCTAAGTTTTATTTAGTTTCTCTTTAGCTGGCTTCTGAGATGGAGACATAAACCTACTGCCCAACTAGGAAAAACAAGCTCCTTCATTGATTTCATATAGGATTGGAAGAGTACACATGGATTATCTGGATTGCATGATATAGTTTCTCTGGCAACTATTCTGTAAAATTAGTTTCAAAGCTGTCAAATTAAAAAACCCCACAAAATAAGAGTGATGTGTTATGTCCAGTGGGTGTTTGTGTCCTAGGAAAAGGTATCATGCTAGCCTTGGGAAAAGCCTAAAAGATAACTTCCATTATTATTCAGCTGAAAACCAGAAAAAGAATGACTGAATCATTAAGCTAATTTTCTCTGAATGGGATGAAATAACTCCTGATGGGTTTTTCTCTCTTCCTGTGCTCGTCTTCCTGCCCTCTTTGTCCCAATGTCTCCCTGGCTTCTCCACTCCCACTGAACCGTCCCTCTGTCCTTTCCCCAAACCTCTCTTCTCAAGTCCCAATTGTATGTGTTTCTGGCTGTTTCTGACTTCCTTTTTTTATGTCTCAGAACTGCAAATTCTGAGTTTGACTGCCAAAGGCAAGGCAGAAATAGGTGTCAGTGGGTAGACACGGCAATTTAAAGGTATGAACTTAACCTCAAGTTAGCCATCTACGTCTTTTCATCACTGGCCCCAACCAGTTCTTTGGCAATGTGGATCTCTTCTGCCTTTGATAAAAGAGGTCTTTGCTTATCCCTTGCCATCCGTCTGGACCGGCACTGATACAGTCAGGAATTGTCCCCTCCTCTAAGTTAGCAAGGAGAGCCCTTGAGTAATGCTGCAAGAAAGCAGCAGCGGGAAGCCAGCTTGGCTGGAGGGCCTCATGTTTTGAAGCCCCTGAGCCCCGCGTGTGCTGGCTGTGCTCGGAGGAGCAGCAGCCTGCACGAATTGCGGTGTGAGAGCATGCACCCGCACTCTGCCAGCTGCCGAGGAAATGCTGATGGAGCTGATGGACAGCAGCACCTACTCCAAGTGCAGCTGGGTGGCTACGTTAACAGCTGATGATAAAGGCCCTCAGTTTAGGTAGAGGGTCTCCCAGCTTTCAGAAGGGCTGAAGCATCTTCAAAGAGCAGAGGACTGGCAGGAGAGGGCACAGCCTTGCTCAAGACAGAAGGACCTCCGAAGGCTGTCGTGGCTCTGTACCATGGCATGGAGACACAGAGGTTCCCCTGCTACCCAGGGACTGGAGGCTCACACCACTCAACGCATTTTGCAGAAACAGAAGGGCATTACAGATCACCACCACTGAAGTTTTGAAGCCGTGTTCATTCTCCCCCCCCTCTTCTGTGGCAGGTGCTGGTGTATGCATTTGAAGTGCTTCTATCAGCATATATTGACCCAGTTCTCAAGCATTATTAAAATCTGGGAAGTTCTTTTGGTGGTTTTATGTTCATGCTGAACGTGAACAGCAAGCAGGTAGAAACCTGTGAAACCACACTGGAGCTTTAGGAAGACTGAATGAAAAAAATTCCTTAATGTTACAGTTCCTTTCTTGACTTTTTTTTTTTTAGCTGACCTGTATCCCTCCCTGCTAGGGGCCGAGCAACTCAAAAGCTCACTAAAAAGTGAGCATTAAAGGAAGATAAATATAATAATATGGCCAGAGCAGAACTTGGTATTTACACAGGACTGAGAAGAAATGTCAAGGATTCTGCACCTAACAGTTTGTATGATTGCATTCAATAAACATGAATCACAAAGCTACTTGATTATTGCATCTAAATATTTCTAACCCTTTTGGGGAGAGTATTATAGCCTTCTAAATCATGGGGTTTGGGCCTGTAATTCCATCTCCTCTTGAAAACAATGCTAAACTTTCCATTGACGCAATCAGGGATTCTACCTCATAATTTCAAATGGTACAATATATTTCTGTTTCTTCCAGTGTACTGCCTTAATTATAGGCTTGCCCCAGATTTATCAGTGAAGTGACAGTTCCAACAATTCACCTGGACAATTACTCAGAGGTAGCCCAGGAAGGCCAGAATTTTGATCCCAGTTGGCCATCAATTTGTGCTGGGAGGCATTGAGTCTCATGGCCCTTCAAATTGGAATCACAATACATGTGCATGCAGGCGCTGTTCCCATCCATGTATGGACTTACTACTAAAAATCCACAAACTATATTTCTCTATTTCTTCAGTCAGTAAGAACTGTAATTCAGCTACACATTTTAAAATGCATACCTTGTGATATTTTTGTTTTCAATGAATTTACAGTTAATTGCAAGGATTTTTTGAAGGCTTCTAAACCCTTATTTAGCCTGTATAGTGCTGAATAGTGGTGTGATTTCTGTATATGCTACAGTTCATATATGCTAATGAGTCTGCTTAGAAAACACAGTAACACTGGGCTCCAATTTGCAGCGAGAGGAGCCCCTAAAGGTTGGCCGTTAGCTGAATTCTGTCACCTTTTGTCTATACATTGCCTGACAAAGAGCTGGAATCTCTGTATCTTGCATTCCCAGTACAATGAGTCTGAACCAGGCTCTTCTGTATTAAGGATGAATTCAAGCCAAAAATAGTCTCTGTAACTGCTATTATCTTTTATGCATGGTAGTTACAGACAAGTCAAAAATTTTAGTTGCTTCATACTATATCCCACTGCTCACCCAGCTGCAGTCATTTTGCAGTCCTTCCTCTAATGAGCTGCTTATTTTGGAGAGGTCACACTCATCCAGAATGTTGTTTATTTTTCTCTGCTCTCGTGCAAGACCTTGCACTTATCTGCAATCATTCCTCTGTTAAGTGTTGCCTAATTGCATACTTCTGCTTGGTCTTTCAGGAAATTCCTAATGATCGTCCCAAGCCTTGGTTAAGCTAAATGTTTCTCTGTTGTCAGCAACTTTCACCACCTGTCTATTCAGCCTATTTTACAGAAAATTTGTAAGACCTGGCACCTACCACTTGTTTGGGTACGAAGCAAATGAACCACTACGTTTCTCTCGAGAGTCCTCAGAACCGGCAGCAGGCAGAGGTAAGGACTCTGCTCCGGATGAACAGGGCCATTAGTCAGCTCTTAGACTCAGGTGCATTGAGATGTGTTCTCCTTGGGGCCTAAACAAACCTGACACTGAAAACTTGGGCTGGTTTGTTTTTTTTTTTGCAGTGGTGTGTGTGCAGAACAGCAAATGCTCAAATAAAACAAACAAGCATGATTTGGAAATATTGTACTGAATTTTGTGGAACTGAAGAATTAAGCTTGCGGGTTGCAAAAGCAAGGCGCTGAAGGCAGCATGCTAGGATGCAAGCTGCTGCTGTGTAGCATCTTTGGACAGAGGGTGTTTTATTCAGGAGACCTCCTGTGTATTACTTAGCGTGTGGGTGCCAAGTCCACTGAGAAGGTGGAAGAGCAAGTGGTTAGACACAGAGCAATGGGAATGTTGTGTTGACTGATCAGAAACCTTGTCTAGAAAGTGAAGCCAATTTTAAGTGAATGAAGATGGATAAATTAGGATATTTTTTTTTCCTTTTTGTTGGAGTAAGAGGAGTCGGCAGAACATGAGTTGCCAGCAGGAACATCTGAAAGGCTTTGTAAAGGCATTTGTGAACATCGTGGCATGTGTCTTTAACCTAGATGTATTGAACTGAAAGGGATGCAGATACTAGCGCGAACACAGAATGCTAGATAAATGCAAGATTTTTGAGTTGCTCTTTCATGGGATGTGATTTTTATCTTACAAGGGAGAGTTTTGAGAAACAGATCCAAGGCTTTGAGAAGCAGTAATGGTGGAAGAGCTAGCAATAGCTGAAGGATGACTGGGATGCCGGCTGCAGCTGGAGTGCTGCTGGCTATATTGGACACATTAATCGTAGAAACATGGATCCTTCACCTTTTTTAATATGATAAATAAACAGTAGTTTGTATTGAATCTCCATATGCAGTCTCAAGCGTCATTTAAATTGTTGACTGAAAGGTCGCTTCAGTGTCCTGGTGCATTTTGTGAAAGTCTCAGAAAGCAGAGAAGGGTGGATGAGATACAGGAACAGTTTCTAAAGATGAGCAGCAAAGGTTGGACTTTTTAATTACAGTCAGTTCAGCCTCTGAATTCATGAGTATGCTTTGTGCTTTGGACTTTTTTTTTTAATGTACTGTTTATTGTTACAGTGAAGATGCTTCATTTCACTAAGTGACTCAGGGACTATAAATCAAGATTTATTTTGGCTAGAAATTAATCTTTTCTTATGTAAGGCAAAAGTAAAAATTCATAAGTGAATAATACTTTGTTTCTTCAGTAACATGTCAATAACAGCTTGTCTTTGGGAATTTCAGCCTTTCCAAATTCAATTTCAGCAGTCTTATGTATTCACTTACCTGTTTTAATTAAGAATTGGCAGGAATAAAAGAAAAAAAATTACTTGTTTCTGAGCTGATATGATCTTAATTGAGAATGCCTGGCTCTCACATTGTCATTGATCACTTATTTCTGTGAATTATATCAAGGCATGCATAAGGAATATGTAATACTCCCCTGAGGCAATATCTAGCAGAAGGAGCTGAGAGAGCCCAGGTGTTTTAACACGGTGGTTTGAAAAAGCTCCAGAAATAGTATGCAGTTTTGGAATCCTTGTAGGAGGCAGGGGACAGCTTTCCAAACACCTGGACTGCTTGATCCACCTGTAGGATAAGCTCTCCTGCCTAAGAGGTTGCAGTGTATTAATCGTCTTTGTCATGCTTGAACAATGCACACTTCTTCGTGGTATAGCTTCAGAACAAAGGCGCAATATTTCTGTGCAGACCCTGTGCCCCAGAAAACGTATTATTCCCTGCTTTATTTCCTTCACATTTGCAGAAAAGCTTTGAAGGGCAGGGGTCTGGAGGAAATGGGAAATAAGAGGCTTTAACGTGCTTTAGAGTTTCTATGTCCTTATGTATGCTCCCTCCAATGCCACACACTGAGGGAAAAGTACAGATACTTACCTAAGTAATGGTTTGATTTTTAACTCAAATGTAGTTTCTAAGTAGAGCTTTTCAAACCGTGCAGTAGTAATAGGTCAGACATAAGCTGTGAGATGTTAAAATATATAATGACAGAAGTGGGGATTTAGCTACGGTTTTGCTGCTTTCCCACTCATCAATACCTAATGAGTAGGTGTAAATCGTGACAGGATATTGAGCAATGTAGAGACAAGTGGCATAAAGGACCAAGGGGTACAGGTGTGAAAGAGCGGAAAAATGGACACCAGCAAGGAGTGGGAAAAAAAATGCAGTAGTGTCAGTGAAATAGTTTCATAATAAATGCATGATTTGAGCTGTTTCTTTAAACTTTCATGTATGCTATAAGCAAACTAATAAACTTTAAGGGTATTTAAGCAATAAAAAAATCATCCAATGTACTGAAAAATTTGAACCCAATGTGATGCAAGATAAGGTGGTCAGCAGCCCTTTCAGCAGATCTTTATGGGAAGAGAAAAAGAAGCTGCAAAACTACGTCTGACGCAACTTAGGAAGAATCTATCACGTGCATTATTAAGTGGTTATTTGTTACCACTATTAAAAATTTGCCTGCTGTTGCCAGGCCTAACTTCAGCTTTTTGAAGTGCCTAACTTCCATTTTCGAATCATGTTGTTCTTTTATCTCCCAGATCAAAGAGCCTTGGACCTATTTAGAAATATTTAGACTGTATTAGACTCAGTTAAGGTGCCTGTTACGTAGTACCTGCCCATGTCATGACTTTGGGTGATATATCCACATGGTCTTTTTCAGGGTGAGAAATATAATCTGTCCCAATTGTTTTTGGAGAGCTATGTGTAAACTAATTGACCTAGGAGGTGCTTCTGACTGGTGGCACCCTCACACCGTACCGAGGTGAGACAGAGGCACACGTCAATGCTGACCATTGCCTTTGTTTTTGCAGAGGGGAAATCTGGATACTCTGGAAGGCTAAGTTCTGCTAAGTTCTGGGTAATTAGGGAAATTACACCATGCTCCCACCAAATTACTTGAATTGGAAGGGGTCATCAAGTCCAACCCATTAGGAACATAGATGTTTTTTTTAATTATTCCACAGGAAACAGGGTAGGATAAAATACAGTTAATATATGCTGCATGAAATATTATTGAGATCCTTGATTTTCTGAAGTTTTAAGTTGGTGCTCGAGGGGGAACAAAGAATAATTCAGTATTATGAGAGCTGGAGGTTTCTAGAGCTAGCGAGTTGGGTCTAGAGGAAGATACATATTCTAGAAGTTTGTACAAGGCATCTCATCCACCCTTCTGCATCAAAACCTCAGTCTCATCTGGTGTAAAGACTATAAACAAGATCTTCCAGATACAACTTGTAGGTATTTTTGTTCCCAAGACATCAGGAGACAGACAGCATGGATGTCCTCCCCAGACTCTACCCCATTCACTCAGCAACAGATCCTTTTGCGAGGAAGGAACTCAAGCATACTTCATGCAATTTTTATTCCTTGAAAGAAGAGAGGCTTTTCATTACCCAGCATGATACCTCCTTTATGAGAAACAGTCCTTCGGGACAGCTAATGCTGGGCACGCTGTGGTTCAGTCCTCTAACCTCATCTACACTATTGCTTAAACTCAGTGACTGAGAAAGCCTTTGTGGACTGTGTTGAGTAACTTGTGGTCTTCTCACTTGCTGAAATGTCTCTGAGGCATAGCTTGGACAGTTAGCATCTCTAAACCGCTGGTGGCTGAGAGCTGATGGGAAATGCTGTGGGAAGCAGCAATAACTGATGGGCCAGACGAGCTCTCCTCCTGCTCGGTTTGGGCAGCGACCCACCGTGCTGAAAGCAGCTTCTCTGTGTCTGTGGGTCTCGCACGCATTTACTGTTAGATGAGACTCGCCAGACCTGGTCCTGGGGAATTGGGAGTGCCCTTTGGCAGGCCGCAAAGAAATAAGGAAAGCAGCAGCTGGTGCTGCGGGTGAGGATGAGGTTAGGGGCTTGAACTCGGGCTCTTCTGCTCCTGCGCGGTGCTCCCTGGCACTGCGTGACTCACCTAGCCAACCTCAGCCATGGGAGAGCTGGTTGGGTCCTCCAAGCTCTTCACCCAAACACCTTCACTAGTGACAGGAGAGAGACTGGCACATCTAAAAGGCAATTTTCTCCACCTCAGACACCTGTTTTAAGGAGGACAGCATAAATGACTAGCTGGAGCTAGGCAGCTAACATCTAGGCAGCTGTAGTTAACTGAGATCACCTCCCTTCTTTCTGTTCCTTTGCTGCCATGCATAATTCATTCCTTTACAGGGAAGACAAGTGTTGGAATTAGTGAAACAACAGTTTAAAGGCTCCCAGGAAGATATATATTGAAGCATTTCAACCTGCTGCAAAACAATTTGTGACTGTTTGTAGTAAAAGACCATTTATATTCTTTTATTTTTTTTCACATGAGATAAGGGAGAGAGTAATTTAACAAATAATACACCTACCACTTCTAGACAAACTCAAGAGAGATGTATGTTATGGTAGCTGGCCTCAGTCCAGCAAAGCCATTAGCCATGGATAACTGTAACAAAAAGAAATCTGGTTAGCTCCCCCTCCTTATGCTTTTTAAGGCATTGATCCTGCGTGTTGTTCCATTTAGCCCATTGGGCTAGAATATTCGAGGACCCACAAGGGAAAGGCCACAATCTGGTTCGAGGTTATGTTTACCAGCCCCCCTGGCCCAACCCAAAACCAGCCAGGCAAACTTCTTCCCATCCCCAAACAGTTTTCCTGTTCTACAGTTTGTGTGTGTTACATGCTAGCCCTCACCCAGTCCTTTATCCTCTGGGCCTGGGTGAAATTTGCAGGGACTCAGATGTGTCAGCCAGGATTTAAGCCCAAACTAAACACAGCCATTGTTCACAAGAAGAACAATAGTAGGTTCCTTTGGTGATAACACTGTTGGGTCCTCCAGAGCGCGAGCATTATTGTTCACAGGCACAGAAGGGCAGGCTTAATGCTAAGATTTTTTTTTTCTTTTTTTAGTTTCTGTTTTACTTTGGGGGTGGGGGGAACTTGCATCATTGAAAGAAACAATAAAGGGCATGAAATCAATGTGCTATTTATGGGGTAAATGGTTTAGATATGGACCCACCAGAGTTTTTCTATAGCTTTGCCAGTTTTAAATCTCTGTAACAGGAACACATCAGTGGGTTCTGGGATTTTTTTTTCCTGAATATACTGGAATTACACAGTGCATTTTATACTTCTCTGTGTTTCTGGTGAACACTTTTAGCTCCCCATGGGACTTTTGAAATGAGCCAGTGGAGAACCTTTTCTTTTCTCTGTGGTGTTGGTTGGTGTAAATGTGCCAGGGTACATGATCTGGGAGTTAAGACCTGCATCGAAGCTCTGAAATTTTACATCTGATGGTTGTGTCTCGAGGTCAAGCATGAACAACTGATAATTTTCACCTTTTCAGTTCCTCTGTGTGTGTATTGTTGTTTAAGCTACAGACACAGTAAAATCTTTGGGCTCCCAAACTGCCTTCTAGTTGTGCCAAATAGTAGCTATTCATCAATGAGGTACTTTTCTATATAGGACTTTGGAGAAGGGCTTCTAGGTAAACTGAAGAGGAAAGGCAAAAATTTCAAGAGTTACTTGTGGTTGATCTGTTCATCTAATGTGTTATCGATGAGTATGCCTAGTCATACCTTATGTATCAATATATGTTATATGTGTTTGCTTCATGCAGTGGGTTTTTCCTTACTGCTTCAGGAAAAATCTCTGACCTCTGTGAAAGACTGCTGGGGTGATGGTCATGGCTCCAGCATCAGAGGTGCATTCAGAAACACACTTCTAGTATGTGCACTCGGTATCAACATCTGTATACGTTAGATATGGCTGTCAGTTTTGTAATTTCTAGCAATGTAATTTCCAGTCTAGCACAACACTGTAAGTTGTTTCATGCCAAGAGTAAAGGCCAAGTCTTCATTGCCCTAAATGTAAGTTTTGTCTGTTCTACAGAGATTTGCATAGTGCTGTGTGTGTCTGTACTTGCTGGTAAGGTGCCTATGAGCAGCATCAGTGTAACACAGACATGCCTCACCTTTCTCACTCCCCATTTCAGACAGATGCCCCGAGCTCACCGCAGTGCCATCTGCCCCTTCCACGAGTGGAGGACCCTTTGCAGAAATGTTCCTTCTTATGTAAAGGTCACAGTCTGCCACCACCGTGAACACTGCCTTCATCTATGAACAGTTCACCTGAAGCCATCCTTAAGCCAGACAGAAAAATAAATCGCTCACAGGGGAAACAGCTCTTCAGCATGATCCAGATTGCCTCAGTGTAGCCCCTCGGGACTATTTGTACAGTGAGATACTCTTCACTGTGAATAGGAGTGACAAAATCTGGCCCAGAGTTAGTTCCCCCAAAATGTAAATATAGAAACTTCCACAGAAACACGTGCAGGGGCACAGAAGTCTTTTTTCCACTCATGATCTTTCCTGGCAAGGTCTCTCTCTTAGAGAGTGACTGCAGCAGTTCAAAGCTTCACTAGCATTGTGGGTTGACAAGGGGAAACATTGTTGATCCAGCTCGCAGAAGCAGGCAATTTTCTTCTATAAAATTACACATAGTAAAGCTTTTGGGAGTTTGTGTCAGGCATATCTGAATCACTTGTATCTCAAATGCTCTCAGTCATGACAGGAGGAGGGGGTCATATGAGGATGAGAAGCTATCTAGACATATAGAGTAACTTTTGATGAAGCACACAAGCCATAGAAAGGGAATCTGTCAGCAGCTCTGTGCAGTAATATGGAAGTACTGACTGCCAGTTTTATTGTATTTCAGCGAGATTTGCAAAACACTGAAACCCAGAAAACATGAGTTTGCATTACTACATAGATGCTGAACACCTGGTCCCTGGGGTGGTAGGAGGATCCAGGCTTTTGTGCAAGGGCCATTTCCTTGGCAGGCTGGTTTCATCTTCCCTAGCTTTGCTGGTAGCTCACTGAGTGTTCTTAAGCAAGTCACTTCCCTGCTTGCACGTCTCTCCATGCGGTGAGTGGGCAGGGGAAATCAGGCTGACTTTTTCTGCGAGTGGAGAATTGGATTCCCTTGGCATAATGCTTGAGACCACTGACTCAGCCTTAAAAACCAGGTGCTCTCATCCCCACGGCATGAATTAGCCATGGCAATCTTTGCAAGTGGAGCAGTAAGTAACAAAACTGCTGGTCAGATATGGGCATATATTGCTGCTTTTAGCAATATTAGTGTGTTTCTTTAATAGTTTCATTGTGTTACACTCATTTGCCAGGGCTTATTTCACCTTTTATTTGTGCAGTGTCTGTGCAGTGCACAGAAGCTCCATCTTCGTTTTTTGCCTGCAACAAAATTTCTTTCTTTAGAAATACCTCTAGTGTTGGGGGAGAGGGAGATGATTTGTTGTTGTTGTTGTTGTTAACCTCACATAACTCTTCAACTCTTTCCCCCCCTTGTTTTTTTTTGTTTTTTCTTTTCAATGCCAGTTACAGATCCCAGATGTCAAATAGTAGCAGCAGCTGGCTGCATGGCAGATCCCTTAGGCTGCAGCTGGGTGAGCACTCCTGGACTTACTCTAGCTGTGTCATATGGATGGTCTGCAGATTATTTCTCTGAGCTGTCATGCTCTTCAAATGCCTCTAGCTTCTTTCTTTCCTTCTCTTATTCTGGTAATACATGGAGCCTGAAAATTCAGCCTTGGAGAAATCTCTCATGTATTGTGTACAAGGTCTGTGGATCAAAAGGATGGCATATGCATTATTCCTTTTACATAACTAAATGATTCAATTAATAAATAGTACCAAATATTCCCAATACAGTATTAGATTAGGATGACTCTGTCCCTGAGTACTGTGTATGTACAACAATAGCACTCTTGTATGAAGATGAAAGGAGAAACGTTAATTCAGGACGTCTGTTCTCTCTCTTTAAAATTATGTACTGAGTGTCCAAATTGCTTGAATGGTACTTTTCATAAAGTCAATGTGAGTAGACCGATTGAATGTGAATGACAGAACAGAGCTTCAGATTTCAACAAAAGAGAAAAGCTGAAATAAGAGTAAATTTTCAGTAGAAGAGTGCATGCACAATATAATATACTGTTTTATCTACAAAGGTGAGTTAAAAGGAAATTAAAATCTCTTATTTGCCACACTGGATATATTTTTAGGAGCACCTGTGCTGGTGAATTTTCTTTACTAGTTGTGCTGTATATTACATTTAACCAAATCCTTTTAGTAATGTGTTGTAGCGCTGCTAAAATTACCACTAACATTAATGAAACCATAACAAAGGTATAGTTTTGCTTTTAACCACATCTGTTTTGTAAAAGCAGTATAATTTGAAAGTAAAATATAATTTAGGTATTCAGATTAAACTTTAGTTTACTTACTTGGGATCAATAACACCTTGATAGCTGAATGATTTCATCTCAGATTATCGGGGCATATGCTTAAAGCTTCAAGGTAATATTTCAAAATATAATTTACTAATAATTTACCTCTCCAGTACTGTCAGGTATATTAACCAACTTGAAATAGTTTGCTCTAGAAACAGAATTGCTCATTGAATCAGCCCCCTTCTTTCCCTTTTGGGCAACGTCAAGAAAATAGGTTTCACCAAGTGAGGCAAATACACTTTCTTTAAATGATGTAGTCACTCCTGTGCTCTACTTTATCTCACTTTTGTTTTCTCAAAATATTACCTGCAGCTAAAATAGAGGTGACTGTTGTAGGTATTTGAGTCCCATTCCTATTGCACCTTTCAAGAATTATTGATTGTACTTGCAGACACAGTGCAGAATCCAGCTCAGAGCTCTGGGAAAATGCAGAAATGCCATTCAAAAATAACTATAAGCCCACAGAATTTTCAGCACCCATAAAGGCAACTCCACTGTCATTTATTTTAAATCTAAAGCAGTGTATGTGTTTCTGCTTTACAGTCCCTGAATTGTGTCTTGTGCATTATCTTGGAGTGGGGCAGTCATATAGCCTTCGCTTGTGTGGCTTCCTCTAGCTGCTTCTGCATAACTTAGTTCATCTCGCTGCTTCCTACTCCCAACTTTCAGCTTCCTAGAGATGCTTCATCTTTTCAGCTCTCCAAAGGACATTGCAAGGCGGATGTCAATATATGCCATTCTCACTGAAGTTACTAATGGTTCTCTCCCTAGCACAAAAATACTTTTAGTCTCTCTTCCTAAAGGAAATGCTATGTATTGATCAATGTTCATGCTTCCTTTTGATGAAACTATGTGCAGTAGACTTGTCATGGTACTCCCTAATAGGAGACTAATCTGAGTGCATTCTTGATTTCTCTTCCTTGCTAGTCCAGAACAGAAACCTTCTGTTTTTCTCTTGTCTCCCCAGCAGCTATTCTTCCGCTGTTACAATTCTGAAGGAGGCACTCGATGCAATTGTTCAGCTCCTTTAATCTCATTTTTTGTTGTTGTCAGTGAAGTTCCTGCAGGTCCTTTGCTGTGCTTCCAGTTGGTCGAATTCCTCATTCTCAGTCTCACATGACCGACTGACGAGATAGAGTGGCAAAACATCTCAACTGCTCTGAAACAGACTATTGGAAACCTGCAGAAACATTATCTGCTAAATGTTTCTCCATGCTCTGTTTCATGTCTTTCAGCAGGAGGCTTTGTTCCAAAAGCTCTTCCCAATTATCTCTTTTTCTATCTTATTTTTGGATTTTTTTTTATCAGTTTCTTTCTGACTTGGCTATATGCAGGAGGTGCGGTTATATCTAAAAAACATATAGATGTTCTAGAAGCTTCATTCAACAGTTTGTGATACCTGAGAGTCAGAAGTATTCTGCTTAGAAATTGGGTGATACAGGAAACTTGCCCCCCCCCTTTTTTCCCCCCCTTGTTTTTTCACCTGCTTCAGATATCAATCATTTTGTCTCCACGTCTTATGCTTTACCTTGCTTTCAGCTTGTCTAAATTGCTGACCATCACCGTCATCTTTTTCTCCTAAGTTTCTGATCATATTTGCTTCTGCTTTAGGCTTTTGTGATATAAATTCATGTGTTAATTCCCATCAACGATCTCTTCTTCCATCTGCCTGCTTGATCTTCTCCTCCTACCCAACCCTCTCTCTCTCCTTAAGCCCTAGTTTCTTACATCATGTTATGTTACCTAGCCTTAGTCTAGGTCAATATGCACAACTTCCCCTATGATTTCAAGGGTCTTGATCATTATCCTTCCTTTTTGCGTTTTGTTTCTCTAAAGCTTCCCACTGAAGTAAACGTACTTTTAATTATTGACTTCAGCACAAAGAATATCAAGCTCCACATGTGTCACTGCAGGACTGTTATATATGTGATACTGAAGTAGTTTGTGCTTTGCTTTGTAAAGACTTCTGATTATGCAGGCTACTTCTCTCCTGAGCTTACTCATGGAAGCTCAGTACCAAGAGGGTAGATCACCTGATGCCAGTGAAAATTTATAAAAGAATGAACATTTATAATGTAGAGCTTTTCATTTAGGTTTTTTTTTCCACCATAAAGCATCTTCATAACACCATGAAATGTTAGTGAGAACTTGCATTTTATGTTATGAAAGAAATTCCGGTATGCCAGAGATGCAGGATTTGTGGTTCAGGTATGATACATTAACTGTACCGTATTGAAATAATTCTTCTGAAAGAACCCCCTACCACTACAGACAGAGATGTGGAGGAGATCTGACCTGGGGAACATGTAAGACAAACTGTGATACTCCAGCTTTCTTGTTTTCATGGGAGGGAAGATGTGTTTTGCATGAAATGTCTGGAAACAGATAAGTGAGTTCTTCTGCCTGTGAACCTGTATTTCTTCAGTGGTGCTAATATTGCACAAAATCATAAAGGAAATTGCATAGAATTTCCTGTCTGAAGAGGAAATGTATGTCACGATAGGAAAAAAAGCCAGCCAAGAAGAACCATGTCAGTAAGAGATGATATTGAGCTTACTGATGTACACTTCTCAGTGAGGAAAAAGCTACATTTCCCCTCAGATCTTCTGGAGGTGGAGGCCTAAAGGAAAACATATATCAAGTAAAAACATGGTGCTTTTATTCAAGTGATAACAACGGTGTTTAAACACTGTATTAAAATGCTTGAATTGGAAGATACTGCGGTGCCATGGTGTGACATGTCTCTGTTTCAATAGCATAGATTGAACCTGGGTTTGTGCCTTAAATAATACACAGCACCTCTGCAGCTTGTTGCAGAATTCAACCTGTGTGTACCTGAAAAGTTCTCTTTTTATGGCCTATGGATGTATTATATGTAGTAGATAATGATGAAATACTGCTCTAACCACAAAACCACAAGTATCTGCAGCTCAAGAGAGTATCTCTTGACTGATGAGGGGAAAAGAAAATAAGGGAAGTATTAAAATATTTCTGTGCATGACAGAACCAGTCATTCATGTGGCAGATACCACATTATTTATTCAGTGTATATTTTGATTGCCTGGTGGGGTTCAGGACTCCTGTGAGTGGTATTACCTGGGCAACAGCTGACTGCTCCATCATAATTCTCCGTTAGGATAAAGCCACAAAGCAAGGAAAAGCCTGGAGTTAATTTGAATGAAAGATAGAGAAAGGCATGTACTGTGAGCTGCATTCCGTGACAGAGTCTTAATGTTGTGGAAAAATGCTAATTTAATCAGTTCGGTAATGTTGGTGAGCTTTCTAATGTCATTCAATACCACTCGATATTAGCATTTTCTCCGTTTGAATTCTCTTCATACATAATTATATATTTTCAGGTTGTTTGGTCAGAGAGGTGACACAACCAGAGAGGGAATACGAATGACTGCAAGATGTACTGTGCACAGTAAATGATGATGTCAGATAGCCATTTTTTAAAAGATGATAAATAGAAGAACTTCTAGGCAAACTGGATTTTCTGTTTGAAATTCTGACATGATTCTGCATGGAGCCACAGTGTTGTATAGTAATTGTTTTCCTATATTTCTTTTTCAATTTTTCAGTAAATGATGAATCTAGTTACTAATTCCATACTTAATCATTTTCATAGAGATCAAAATCCCTTGGAATATGAAGCACTCCTTAGCATGTATTTTGTAATTAGCTGTAAAAATTTACATAATGAATTAAGTAGTTCATTTATGAATGTGATGTGTGTCTGTGTATATGAACCACCGACCCATGCCCAGTGCCCATGATAAGAAATTCTCAGCTAATCAATTCCTGTTCTGGAGCCTTTAAGCCTGGTCAATCATCTGGCCAAATTTACCATGGGTAAGAGGTTGCGAAGTGCTACAAATTAAAATGTAGCATTTTCACACTTCTATTGCATGTGCTGTCCATACTCACAACTACTGGGGCAAAATTACAAGGAAAAATAGAACAACCATGTCTTGTCAAAGACGTAATGCAGAATACGCTGACTACATTCATACCTAAGTATGGTATAATCTAAGGAGAGTAGTATTTCTCTGTTTGGAACTGTTGCCTCCAAATCTGTGCATCTGAGTACTTTTTTTTTAAACTTTCATGCTATTAAGCAGCATTCACCACTCACAGGCCATAGCGTGGCAATGGTTGCCTCACAGACAAATTAGAGCCATTACAGTTGTTTCCTACAACTGACAAGTCAGTGGAAAAAGCCTGTAGCGTCTGAGATGGCACAGTCTGAGGATGACACAATTGTTGACCAACTTACATCAACAACTTCTCCAGGTTGTACTGGGGTGGGAAGAAAATACATGAAGGGAAGAGTTTTCATTGTAGGAAATGATCATGGTAGTTTCCACTGACTAATGATATTACTCTAAATCTTCCTTTAGAGCCAGTATTTGTTTACATCTTAGGAGCTACTGAAGTACTTGGTGATTTTCTAGAAGGGGAAGTGAATGAAGCCCTCCTGTCATTTGAAAAGCCTAGCTGAACATGAAGTCGCTATAGCCATGACTCCTGCTGTCCTGCAAAGGGTGATGTGCCCACCGGGGAGTCGTCAGATAACCATGACAACTCTACCAGGTAGCAAAGTAGGACTAAAAGTAATGGGCAGAGGAGTGAAAAGCCCACAGTGAACTCATTTTGTAGTGGATTTGCTTCTCTGAGCACTGAGACAGCCTGAAACTGGGACTATGCCCTGCCCTGCCTAAATAGCACAACCAAGGCCTTATTTCTCTCATTTAGAAGATGGGTGTTCTTCATTAAGGCATGTTTGCTCATCTTAATAAGCTGTGTGAATCTATTAAGTAGGGAGGCTTGACTTGAATTGATTTGCTTTGTTTAAACATGCTTTAGCTTTTGCTCATGTATATAGCTCATAAAAAAGAAACCTGTTTGAGTTTAGCCCAGTATCCCATGGTGATTACCTAGATGTGCTGTCATAGCCAAGAGCTTTGAGTCTAGGATTTTGTTGGCAGCAGTGCAGCTGCAGTAATTACAATGATATGGAAAACTGAACCACAATTTGAAAACCAAAAGGACTATTGCAACTCTTACAGTTCAGAGATTGCTGAGTAATGTCCATTCAATATATGTAGGTAAAATTCATGATGCTTTATTATTTTAAGTAATTAATGTGGATCAAATCTATTTCAGAAGCCATTCTCTAGTTTAAGCATGCAGGTAGGAGGTTTATTTGGCTGTTTTGTTTAACCAACCACTTAAGAGTCAAGTAGAAGTTTTAGTGAAATTAATTTTGGCTAGTTAATACTTACAAAAGCCTTTGAAGGTATTTATTGCCATATATTTGTTGGATTTTATTCATAAGGGTTGAGGAACGACATCCTTTTGTCTCATAAGCAACTTCTCTTGTGAAAAGTAATTCAACAACTTTTCGGACCTGTCAGCAGTATTTTTTTCTTGATCAGAGCCTACAATGGCAGATTTATGGCTTGGATTTTCAATAGCTCCTGCCAGACCGAGGCACTGAATCCCCCTGAATACTGTGTGCCATGAATTCTGATCCTTCACATCGACTAAAGCTGTCATATGTAATAATAACGAAGACCAATGTGAATCTGGCATGCACAACTGTGGCCTTGATTCAGTCAGTGGAGATAAGAAACAGTTTTTGACCTGGCTCTGGCTGGAATGCAGTGTTGTATTCAGCACCTTCTCTGAGGCTGAATTCAGATTTCTTAGTTGGGATTTCTTTCAATGGAAAAGCAGTTAATTTGCTTAATTCAAATATTTTTATTCATAAGATGTTATTTGCCCACTTTTTAAATAGTTGTTCTTATTCCTCTGGTGACAACTAGAGACTGAAAATACCAGCCTTTCACTGGAAAGTCTGCCTATGAGTGTACCAAACGTGATTTCATTTCTGCAATTTATACTCCGCTCTTACTATAAATACGTGTTTAATACTTGGTTTGGACAATGTTGACTTTGAGAGAATGATGGCAGTGCAGGAGAAATGGATATAATTTGAAAGCTGGATCCTTTTGCAATTGATTGTAATGTATGAACAAAAGAAAATTGACATGCTGTGGGGAAGTGATCTGTAATCTTATGACAGAAGCAGTTGAAAAGCAAAACAAAGTCTGAGAATGCATCTTTTCTGAAGAAAACATGGGTTTTATGACTGGTATGATTTTCCTCAATGCAGAACTGTATATCTGATGTAATCGAAGAATCAAGAAAAATGACATTGCTGAATAATTTCTGGTAATTAGCTTAAACAGAGACAGATTTATGGAGGTGCATGCTATTTTGAGCAACCAGTAATTGTATTAGCTACACCTCACAGACGAACTTTGTCTTCTGTTTAACAGCAGGTTCACCATCCTGTCTAACCAGGTTGTTTAGTAACCTTGAAGAGATGATTTTCTGCTTTTGAGAGAATGTTTGAAAGCTGAGGATATTATTTTTATGTATTTGGGCAATCAATCAATTTTATTGCTTGGCTGCCTTCCCAGCTCCTGGTTGCTTTTACTACTTAATTTTGCGTCGAACAAGCAAATAAATGTTCTAATCGTATATAAAAAGAACTGTTTTGATTGTCATGTTTTGAATTCTTAACAACAGCTTAAAGTATTACAGCTATATCCTATCAGCATATTGTGGCAAGTCTTGTGAATTAATTTCAGTAATGAGCATGAGGAAAATGCCACTAAAACCCTGCAGTACAGCTCTGACACATTTTTTTATAGCTATTTCCTTGTAGTTTTTGTCTAACGAGGATTCGTTTTCCTAGAAAATGAGTTTCTCGCTCTGTTTCATAACAGCCCAGTGATTCTGAAAAGCATTGGTTTGAGTTGCACTACAGCCTCTGTTGGTCTTCCACAGTTTGGGTGTCTTAAGGGCAAAGGAGGCTGTCGATGTGTTTGATACCTGCTGACTCAAGGAGCAAAGGGTCCTTCGCAGCAGAAGCCGGGTGCTTGGCCCACGCAGTACCCGGCGAGCCGGCGGGCAGCGCAGTGGGCACACGCGCCTAAGCAGGCAGCGGGCATCTTCGGTATGGGCGCAGAAACCGCCCCGGGGAGAAAACACTGAATAAATAGTATCTGTAACCTCGCTAGGCCAGGTGTGGAAGGAGGTATCATCCAGGCACTCCAAACTGAAATTTGCTGCAGCTCTCCAAGACACCTCCCCACAGCAGCTAATGCTGGTTTGTTTGCCTGTTGAATCCCTGTCACCTCCTCTCCTTTTCAGTTACTTTCTATCATCTTCTTCGTGCTTGATCCCACGCCAAGGTCCATTACTTGGAAAAGCTCAGTAAAAATCTGGTCAACTGCTTCTGAGCTGCATGAACAGTGTTGATGCAATGTGCTGGCTAGAAAATGGTCTCTCCTGATGTTTCATTGGAAGTGGCTGGCTTCTGGGGGGAGAGGGAGGTGGCTCCAGTTGGCAGTTACAGTTTGGCCTGGAAAAGAAAGAAAAAAAATCTCATCCCCCAAATTACATAGCTGTTAAATTGCTTACTTTGCATTAGAATAATTTCACTGTTAACCTTAATAAATCGGGATAGCCCATAGGCTGCACAAAAGTAAGCAGGCAAGTCAAGGACTTGCCTTAACTCTTTTTCTATGTACTCCCATTAATTGTATGCATAAATCCCTTTTTTCCAAAAAAAAATCCCCAAACCCTAAAACAAAATTGGATCAAAAAAAAAATGACCCTAAGATTAAGGAAATCGAGAATGCATACTTTGTGCAGTGCTGTGCAAAATCAAAAGAATGAGCAGCACATTAAAACCCTTAACTGTGAATATACATACCTCTTTAATGACACTCTGAAAATCAGACTCGATGCAACAAAATATATATGGGTGTACATACATGTATGTACACACACACATAAGGTATTGGAAAAACTGGGGAAAGTGTAAGGGTGGATCAAGGAAATGACTGAACAACTGGAGAAAGTGCCTTAGAGGGAAACTTAGGTGTTACCCGAGTATTTGCCAAGAGTATTTGCTTATGCACAGCTCTACATCAAATTCCAGACCAGAGCCAGCTTGCATCCTGCCAGTTTATACCCCAGGCAAAAAATCTGCGTTCAGTTGCTGCCTGACCCTGTAGATTTTTCCTGGAATAACACAGTCCATTGTCATAAATTTCAAGAGAAAAAATGCAAAAGGTACTAAAACTAAAGGGCTGTTAGCAGCAGTGGGGAAAAAAAAGGCATAACAAAAGCAATTAAGAACATGTTAGGGAGAGCTGAAAACTAGCTAGTTGTAATGCAACATTTCTAATGGTTATAAAGGTGATTGTATGATGTGTGGTCTCCTGTGAAGACTGGAACTAGATTTGAAAACTCAGGGCGGGGAGGGTATTATCTGACCTATGTCCCTCAGTTGAAGGCAGACAAGGTCAAATGAGAAATCAGCTTTAATAACAAGGATGATAAAACATAAAATAAATAGAATAAAAATTTCCAGAACAGATGGATTTTTCATCTTGTCTAGTCTTAGCTCAGAATAGCCTACCTTTCTGAAAGAAGGGTTTCTAGTTCTGAAATATAAATTAATGAGCTCACTGAGTCTCTGAGAAAGGTTATGATGTGAATAAGAAAAGCTATAGACCAGGATAGTTAGATGGGTCAGTGGGTTCTTAGGAAAAGAACAAAAGCTGGGATAGATGACCAGGTAAATCAGTTTCATTTTTCAGCATCATAGTAGAAGTAGAATGACAGGCGCAAAGAATGGAGTCTCTCGTGGATAATTTTCACTGTATCTGGACACCGACTTTTACAGGAAGCAGTAACATCACTAGCTACTACTCTTCAAGATACCTCTGACAAATGTAAAACTGAGTAACTCATTTACCTTCTTAGTACTCAGAAATTCCACATAACTGCTAGAAATTATGATCGAAAAAAGTGGGAATAGAAATAGCTTTATTTTCTTGTCAAACCTGTTTATTCTAATAATTTAGGCAAATATTCAGATTCCTATATTTCTGATACAGTCAGTGAAGGAAGGTCACCTTCCAGACCTTCCTTTCAAAGAGCCCACCATCTTCTTCTGACCACCAGGGATTGGAAGTGCCTCTCCAAAGCACTGAAGTTGGATGTGCAGGGTTTGCACTACGGACTTCTCTTTAGAGAACAAATTGGGGTTTTTTTTCAGATTTCCTTGATATTTTTCTTAGCCTGTCCATATCTAGGGTAAAATATCTGTTCCTTTCAGTAGAAACAGAGCTATGCCAACACTCTGTGTGTTGGGAAAGTGCTCCAAATGAATTAATGTGGGAGACAGAAAGCATACCCAAATGCTAATACCCCACTGACTTTCTACCGATTAATAAGCCAATTAATTCATGCTTTTATACAATTGTAAGAAGGACCAAAAGTATTTTGTTTTGTTTTTATCATTAAACTTCTGATGATAAACGTGTTAAGTATTGTGTTCAGACCATTGCATACAAGACTTGCTGTTAATATATAATTAACTCTAATTTTCAAGCAACTTCTGCTTGTTTCCTGTATGCATTTCATTAAAATGCTTTCCAACATAGCAGAATTTCATTAAGGGAAAAATAGAAAACAAAAAACACACACGACCTACTTGCTGTTCATCTATTTAAACATGCCCTGCATTTTCAAATCCATAAGCGTTATGCCAGAGTAAGAACATGTTCACGAGTGGCAGCACTGATGTCTAATGAATCCTGTTAAGATGTCAGGATGGGACCCATGAACTTTGAGTGGGGAGGGTCAGAGCAAGCTTGTCTGTCCAGACCACACCAGTCACTGGTCCGGAGAGATGGAAATGACCTCTTTAATGTTCCACTGGTTGCTGTGAGATCCCCCAGGTCTGGCAGATCCTGGAGAAGGAATGTATAGCAAGATGTATGTTTAAATAATAGGATGGAGGTTAGGGCCAAAAGAGGGTCCTCTGACTCCACAGGTAACTGGACACAAGCTAGCAAATGCTTGGTACAGATATAGCCATCAGTCATAGGCAGATGGATTTCAGTTACCCACTGTGGGTAAAGTCAAGCAAGCTTGCACAGAGGATCAGTGCAGGAACTATCTGAACATTGGAAAAAATGAAAACATTTCAGTGGTAGGTGCAAAATATGAAGGAATAAACAGAGAAGCTTTGAATTGCCAATTCATTCTTCTGTTGTAGCTGAGAGTGTAGTAGAGGAGGATGTGATAGGACACTAGAAAAAGAAATCACAAGTCAAAAGAGATACGATGGATCAATGGAAATTGTGATAGGACATACATGTTGGTAGGCCAATGTAGAATAATGAAGTGCAAAAAATACGTAGAAATATAATACAGACTTGTGTTAACATGGTTTATCAAACAGGAAGGCAGGAATAATATCAAATGTTAAAGAAGTTTGCAGTCAGGAAAATAAGTTTTATTCTCATGGCTACGTAGTTCCAGGACTGGAGTTTACTGCCAGGAACTTGGCCAGGCCAGTGCGGCTACAGATCCACGATGTTCTGGTTGTGGCAGGGATGGTGCATCTGGAGCACTTTGATTCCTCTGTTAAGAATGCAAGTCAAAAACAGAGGTGCAGCCCTCCGAGAGCTAGGTACTGTTCACATGTTATAGCATGACTAAACTTGAAAGAAGTTTTAAAATCATTTATTACCATTAAAAAAGAAAAAAGAAAAAAAAACAAAGAAAGAAACCTCTATTGCACACAAATCCAGACCAAAAAAACCCACCCCAAACCCCAACCCTCTTTGTGTTTATCTCTTCTCATAGTTCTTCATGGCCACTGAAGCATTTCTGAGATAAAGTTGTTCAAAACTTTCCTAATTTACTTTCTTCCAACTGATTCATGTCCAATTAGTTGTTGCTATTGTATTCTTCACATGACTATAGCTTGCCATATATTTTCTTTTTCCTTCTTGACATGTTTTATCTGTTTTTTTCCATTTTGTGAGATCAGCAAACTTTACCTCAAAATACTGCCCTTTCTTCTGCCCTCCCATTTTGCTTCCTATATTCCCCCAAAGATCTAGCAAAGAAGAAGGGGTAGTATGTTAAAAAGTAGCTGTGATATTTGGTGGTGACTTTTTTCTATATGCCCTGTATGGAGGACAAAGAGCATTATTTAAATGTGAACTTTTCCAAGCCTGTCATAGTTGATTTTTCCATGGATTGGTGTGATGAGACTTAAAAAAATTTTAATGGCAGATTTTCCAACAAGGCTTAGTTGAACGTCTTGATATTAAATTTTAATCATCTCAGATGAAGCTCTGTGTGGTACAATGAAATTCGGCAGAAGTATGCTGTGCTAATAAGCTGCAAACTGTTACTACTGAGATGCTTTTTGTCTGTCTGGTATCAAAAGGCTTCCCTGAGCCGTAACATAAAATAAGTTTTCAGCTATAAACTCGAAGCTCATCTGTTAAAAATAACTGAGGAAAAGGAGGACATCAGTGGATTCAATGTTATTAGGATGACTAAAGGTGACAAAGATAAACCATTGCTGTAGCAGCTTAGGCTTTCATGTATCTGTGAAAAAGATAAATGATCCTAAGATGTATTTGGTGGTATATACCCAAAAGAAATTAGGAAATAATCAGTGCCAATTTATGTTGAATTCCATCTAAAACACAGGGTACTGTCCTGCTCTGCATGTTCAACAAAGGTAGATGCAAGCTGAAATAGAGAAGGCTTTCTGAGGTAAATAGAGAGTCTGCTTTAACAATAAAAGACTAAATGAACTTGGCTGGTTTTGTCCAAAAATAATTGAATGTGAGAGAGGATAGCCTTGCTGCCCGTGTATATTTCAATGGGGCAAATAATAAAACCAGTACAAATATATTTACAGTAAAAGACAATTTACAAAAATGATGAGGTATAAACTAGCCATGAATAGGTTTAGGCTAGAAGTTAGAAAAAGTTTCCCACCAACTGGAAAAATGAGATTATGGATCACGCTTCCTATAGGAGAAAAAAACTATTTCTAAAGTAGAAAATGGTAAGTTTATAAAGGGATGTGACATGGTACATGTGGATATACCCACGATTTGTGACGATCTGCTCACTCCATGCTTCCTAACTTTAACTGCAGATAGGTTGCTTGTATGTAACCTTATACAGTAAAATAAAAATCAGAGTCTTCCAGCTCTTTTGCTTTCTCTTCCACAAACCCAGACAAAACCATAAGGATTAGATAACATCTTTTATTGTTTATTATTGCAGTGATTTCTATAGCTCAACCAAGATTGGGGCTCCCTTGTGTAAATAGAAAGTGATTAAAGCACTTGCAATAAATAATTTACCACTAATTAAAGTAAGTCAACCATTAAATTAATTTAGAAAATTGCCATTGTATTTTCACTCTTAAGAGTTCTTAATAATTATTTGTCACAGATCAATTTTTGCATTTCAATGGAGAAAGCAATTACAAATGTATATAATTATTTTGCTGTATTTCACTGTCCTTGATAAACTCTGACAATTTTGCTTACAAAACTGTTTGAAACCTTGGGTTCAAGCAGCTCTCAAACACTCAAATATCACTGAATACTTTCCCCAGCTAATGCTACATTTTAATGGATCAAGGACAGAGACTGCTGGAATAAAAGTGATAAGTGGCCAGGAAATAGCTCATAGGTTACAGAGTTGTCTTTTGCATGGTCTGATGATTTTTTAATGCTTTTTCAAAATTCATAACGGTTTTTCCCACTGCAATATTTTCAGGTAGATTGGGTAATGTGTTATGAACTCTGAATTAGAAATTTTTCAGTACTGTGCTTCATTGTGAATCTGATATTCTTACCATTTGTTATCATCACCGACCAACTATTCGTATCTGTCGGGCCATCCCTGTACATATTGGTATGCTATCCACATTGCCTTGCAGAAATGCAGAGCTGTGAACAGATAACTGAATGTCGTAGCATTTGCCACACTAATGTGTTATTGTTTGCCTACTTTGATGTTCTCGCACATGATAGCTCATCCTTTTGCTTCAAAGGGATCCCACTAAACTGTAACTACGGCAAGGGCCTACGGGAATCTTGCTATTTAGAGAAAAAAATCACACCTTTTTCTATGGCTCTTCTAATCTTGTGACATTTTAAATATATAAGCCATGTTGCATGATAATCTTTCCTGACTCACCTGCATACTTAGGTCAGGGTTTTTCATGACTAGTGGCTTTTCTAGAATGGTGTCTTAAAAGGCTCTACAGTCTGTGTTTTTCTTTCTGAGTGTTTGAAAGGACCGAGATCTACTCAAAACGTGAAAGTGCTAAGTTTTGGTCACTTGGACAGTATTAGAACTTTTCCTGCTGTTTCTAGAAGTTGTTGGGTGACATTGAGAAAAGTACATTTTTAAAACCTTTTTCTTATTGATTTGTATCCTAAGGAAATTAAGTTGGAATATCCGAGTATGATCCAGTGTACTTCTAAGGTTCCACTAAACCAGGCATGGTGTTTGACCTGCATTTGGTTTTGGAGCTACACTGGTAGAACTTTGTATTTAGCCATTGGATTTTCATTCCAAGTTAAAGTTTCCTTCTTCCATCTTGCTTGCTTGTGCTTCTGCAGAACACTTTAGCTTTCAAGATTTTTTACCCAAGGTGCGTTATGGAATCAATACCACTTGTATTTCTTTCTTTTTTTTACAAAGACTATCTCTAAACATTCTTGGATTCTATGTCTGACTGTTATTAGTAGGTGGCTTTATCACAAGCTGACCACAGTATAACAGAAGGAGTATTCAGATAAACTCTGAGAGAGCACAGATATGTTCTTTAAATTGTGTAAGTACCAGCTGTAAGTTTCTCTCTTGTGTCAGTCATCAGTTTTGTCACTTCCCCACTAATAACTTGGTCTTATTTCCCCTCTTGTAATTAAAACAAAATCTTATAGTTTAAAGTGACAGATTAGATGTTTCTGCCAGGAATTAATGCCCGACACACATTCTTCTCGAGATGTGTATTTCCAGCCACTAGAAGGATTGCTCCCACTGTTTTTTAAGTACCAGACACATTCTCTTCCCCCTCCTTTCATGGAAAAGCTCCAGAAGACAGAACTCAGTTGGAAGGAGGGATGTGTAATTTATGCCCTCTCTTACCATAAGCAAAACCAGATTTTAAAGAGGGACTGAAAGAATACAAGAATGAAACTGCAGTAGAGGGAAATAGAGAAGTGACACAGAGGAGGAGAGATGTTGCCCTGGATTTCTGCTTCAGGCTAAGCTGTCCTGCCAGGTGTTATGCAAAACACACCATGACCCTAGTCCCAGGAAAAAAAGGAGCAGCACAAACTGGCCTGTCCTAAGAGCGAATTCACTTTGGCTGCAAAGCATAGTAGTCAGGAAACCAAGGGCAAAGGGGAATAAGAAGCTGCTCTCGTTGTGGGCAAACTAACCCTGTCAATCTAGAGGAGAGTGGAAGGATTCCCTGCTCTCAGCATGGAGTACAAATGTCTTTTACTCAACTTCATGGGTGAAACATAACCTGTAACTTTTGAAATGTCATCAGTGCTCACTGACATACCTTGATTGCACACTCTTTGCCTTTTAATGGTTGCTGCTCACTCCAACTGAGGTAAAAAAATCATTGGCTGAATATTGTAGCCACAGTGATAAAACAGGTGTCAGCGTTGGTAATTCTGAAAAAAAAATTCATTTTGTCAAAATCTTTGCTGATGTATTAGTTGCATACATAGGTTTTTTGAGAGAGTTTTGAAAACAGTCCTACATTAAAGTAGTGTAAAATCATAGCTGTGAGTCACAGCTTATGCAGAGACAATATAACTTCTGCTTATGTTAAGAAAATATATCTTAAAAGAGCAATGATCAAAACCAGGCTGATTAGAGCTAAAGAATGCAGTAATTTGGAACAATGCAAGTCAAGCATCTTAAAGGGTTTGTTTTCTGTTAGAAATTTAAATCTCCTAAAAAGCATTGCCAAGTCCTTTATTCCACAAAAACAAAATGATGTGGAAAGTGAATATTGCCTTCCAGCAAAATTACATTCCAGGTTGCCCAAATGTCTTAAATTGTTCTCTGCTCTCTCTGGCTTGTGCTTCTCTTTCTTCCTCATTGACTTAGCTGAGGCAACAGCAAAGAGATGTCTTCAGAGAACAAGAATGCAATTGTTTCCAAAATAGGGACAGGAAATATTCGTGATCGATTTACCTTTTTCTTCATGACTTTCAGACAGTTTAATAGAGAATGGGTGGTAGTGAGCCTGAAATCTTTGTGCTTCACCTCGTTCTCTTTGGGAAGGCAATTTTAAAACAGAAATGAAGGCTGAATATTGTGGGAAGTCATCCACGCAGACTGTTTGGATGTGTATTATAGATAGCTGTGCCTATTGAAAAGGAACAAATTACAACTTTCTCACTGTAAAGTCCAGAAACTTTGAAGATATGTTATTAGACAGAATACTGAACTGTTTGGATAGAGACAGATGGAACTCTGCTCGGATAATAAGAGGTGGATATCTGCTTAGGAAATACCAATAAACTTGCAGTATGTAAATCTAAATATTTATCCAAGGAGACATAGAAGGGGACAAAGAAATTCTCCAGCGGTGTCATGAACAACTCTCCACCTCCTTGGTTATCACGCAAGATAACCAGTGTTGTCCTCCTTTCTCATCAGAGGACAGGAAGATGTAACCGTGGCCACACAGGTTTTCCACATCTCAAGATAACTAGCCCCGTGGAGAAGAAGTAGCATCCTTGTTCCTTGTTAGCTTCTCTCAGCTAGTAGATCATCAAGCTGTGCCGTAGCTCATCAAGAAATTATAGGTTTGACTCAGGAATGAGTAAGTGTAAGGTCAGGCCCTGTGTCACAGAGGAGGTCAGAAAGATGGGCTGTACTGGTGCTGATCTGTGCAACACCTGGTGTGGGGCGAGCCTCCCTCTCCTTGCTGGGAGCCCTATGCTACCAATGTGGGCTTCAGCTGTTCCCATGTTTTCTTTCCACCTCCCTGTCTGTAGGCTACATCCTTGCTGAGCTTTTAAGAAAGATTTTGGGGTAATTTCTCCCTAAAATATTATCATCCCTCTTTAATTCAGGTCAAGACTTGTATCGTTTCTGGGCTCTCTGGAGAGGGGATGATGCCTCCCAGCTCTTACATGCAGCAGCACCTTGTGCTGCTGTGCCGTGCCTTCAGCCTGCAGAGAGCTGCTGCGAATGGGATATATTTCTCAGGAAAGCAGAATTTGATGATTTGCTGTAAGCACAAACCTCCTGAAAGAAGATTTCTTCTGGAGAGCATGGAGATCGGGAGGAGAGGGTAAGGGAAGATGAGGGAAGTGAAGCAAGTGTGTATGAAGGATGACTGGATGGGGATTAGTTCCTCCTTTCATGATTTTGGAGGCTGGGCGAAGGAAAATACTTTGTTTTCTGCATCCATTAAAGCTGTTGGGAGAAGCAATATGCAGAAGTTGAGTACAGGGTGGAGGGGTCCCTTGGGAGAGTACCCTAATGTTTCTGAGAGGCTCATATTTGGATTCAGAGGGTATTTCTAATCCAAGCATCATTTGTATATTAAAGCTGTTTCAGAGCCCCAAGTGGCATCTGGACATTTGCCTCTTCACATCCACTAGCTACCACCACCATCACAGTGCAGATGGCAGTATGTCTGCCTTGGGGCATAACTTATGATAGGGAGTGAAGGTCTGCAGTTGCCAGAAATTGAATTACCAACAGCCAAGGGTCTGAAAAAGTGGAAAAATTAAACAGAGATAAATCACAGAGCGTTGATGGCTGCCATCCAAGTAGTCTGAAACAACCAAACAACAAAGCAGCCAAGATGCTGACCCAAATATATAATTTACCCTTAAATTAGCGCTCTACCTGCCCATTAAAAAATGTGTTGTTCCAGACCTTTACACACAGCTAACCAAATTTTCTTCGGCCCCAAAAATAGTGGTTGAGGAGATCTGTGTCACTTCTGTGAAGTAACCGGAGGAAGCTCACGGCCCCTGTGCCGGCATGGGATGCTGGGGCTGGGTGGTCGCTCCGAGTCTCGCTGCAGCCCTGCTCCCCCCTCTCCCCCAGGCAGAGCTGACATATTTTCCCAGGCGAGCACAGGCTCATCTGCGCTGCCCTTTCCCAGATGAGGGACGGGAGACGGGAAGGGGACCCACCACCCTACCCAGCGCCAGGGTGGGTCGTACACTGCACGCCATGGGATCGGAGGCTGGATTCAGCCCTCTACAGGTGCGAGTTGAGCTGAGCCCTAAACATAGATTTCAGGAGGCACTATGGTGGGTGAGAATCTGCTGAAAACAGGCAGTGTGGTTTTTATATGTTGTGGCATGCTGCACCAAAATTTTGCATCACAGCCTTTTGATCTTGCAGCACTGCTAATCTGGGGCTCTGCAGCAATTCAAAATGTATTCAAAAGGTAGCATTCGGATCCAGACCTGCTGTTAAAGTTAGTCTGCTAGAATAGCATGCTCAGTTGCATAAAAGTTATTATCTGATTTCTTTCCCAATATGTGGGGGGTTATCTTCCCCCAAAATGCTAGTTTGGCATTAAGCAGAAGTCAAAACCCTTCATAAGTCCTCAGATCCAGTATCCTGCCAGTTGCAGTTCTCTGCTCCTCTTCTTCATAGTGTCAGGATCACAGCTATCACCATATTAGAAATAGTAATCTATAGTGAGGAGAATTCCTAGCTTCTTCATTAACCAAATGCTGATAATACATCAGAAAGTGTGGGAAGAATAATTTCATACATTATTAATTCCCTGCAGAGGGTGCAAAGAGGTTTGTCTTTCTGGTTTTTCTTAGGCAAGAGAATGAAAAAAAAATATCCGGTTTACCTGTATTTGAGTTACTTGGGTGTAAGCAGACTCACGAGAATCTATTTTCTCCCTCCCCCCTCTGAAAGGCTTGTCCCTGAAGGGTGTGCACCAAAGGAAAAAACAGTGCTGTGACTACCTCAAAAAAGACACACACTTCTACCTACTGCTGGTTTCCTCCCTGCTAACTAGAGAGCAGATGTACACAGAAATAGATTCATACACTGGTAATGCATTTAAAAATGCTATACGTCTCTTTTCACCAATCCAGCAAGCTCAGCTGCTGTCACTGTAGTACGACTGATGCATTGCTCTGTACCTTGCACCCCTTCTACAGGTGAGAAATTCAGGCCTGGAGGAGTATCTCACCAAAACTTTTTAAAAACTAGTTTAGCTGATGGAAGTATCTCCAGAAAGTCTGAAGATTGAATGGGAATGCAAAGACTTATCTGTAGAGGTAGTCCTGTCTCTAGAGCTGGTATAAAGGGCAGTGGAAAAGACTGTCATGCACAAGCCAGATTTTTGAACAGGAGAAAGACTTAAGTATCCATTTTTTGTTGAGGTGGTACCTTCCCTAAGCTGTACCTTTAGAAAAAAAAATTTTGTTTTGTTTTTCTTGAAAAAAATGGGGTTTATGCAGTTAAAGTACCTGTTTATTTCCTAAATAGTCCCCAAAGGAGAGTATACATTTTCCAGCTGCACATAGCCTTCCCAAGGATATTTTTTCTAATGAAAGGAAGAATTTCCACAAGCTCTCTAATGAAAATGCTTATCAGTATGAGTCGATACTGGATGATACACAGGATGCACATTCCTAAGAGTAAGAATTACTCAGATGTCCAAAAGTCAGTTTGCCTTCAAGAAGAATGAAAATGCCAGAAGCACTGAATATTGAGATGGAGAAGAACCCTGTGGCTCCTTGCTTAGTGGCTCTGGCTTACATTGCCTGAAATTCCAGGTCAGCATTAGCAGGGAACTACTATGAAAGATAATTACTTTAAAGCCCCGTCACTGAATATGGACACTACATTAGAGTGATCATGTTAGAAGTTCTGGAGGACCAGCAAGGGAGGTGAGATGAAAAGAATAGCAATGTAACAAAACAGGATTGGGGTGGGGGGCAGAGATCTAAAGTTTCCTAAAGATGAATCCATCTCAAAGGAAAAACCAAAACCTTTCTTATATGAATACATCCCTAAAGAATAATAAGATATACCTATTTGTATAGAAGTAAAAAGAGAAAGGAGGTGGAATCTAGTGTACAGGGCAGCCTGTGAAGCAGCAGTCAAGAGATCGTTTCTATTCTTGGCATTTTATTCTTCTGGACTTCTTTTTCCTATCACTTTGCTAGCTAGTAAGATGTCTGCAGCAGATTAGTAGCTGTGAGAGCTGTGTGATTTACAGAGGAGCAGCAAAACTGTCAGTTCTCACCTGGGATGCATAGCTGTACTGTCGTTATTTTAGAAATGATAATGTCTTGCAGTTTGCTTAAGCTCCGTCTCAGTTATGTGCATATACGTACATAGCAACACCAAACCCAACCACTACAATTATCTTTACCTTCTTTGACTCTCAGGATGTGTTCATCAATTAGAGTGTGCAACGATATCTCAATTTTTCTGTTGAGAAGTCACAGTTATTTCAGAGGCATTCACAATATGAAAAGAATTTAAACACTCCCTGCAAGAGTCCTTATCTTTTTCCAGCATGAATTTTCTTTGTGTTACGCAGCTATCTGTGAGCCTTTGGCAAGATCCTCCTGGAAGTTTTCACTCTTTTTTTTTCTTAATCTTGAGTGTAGTGAATAACAGTGAGTCATCTGCACACATGCCCAGTTCTCTGATTTTTCTCTAGTTCTCTGTTTGTTCATTCCTAGTTGAAACTGAAGGCTGGGATTCAAATCACCTAATTTTTGAGGTTTATAATGCAGAGGTTTAAATCTGAGTCAGTGTCCCCAAGCTCCTTTTTGCAGTCTGTGGAGAGGATAAACAGTTGTAGGACATGATTCATCTCATCTTAAACTAGATTTGTGAAACAGGTCAGATGAATCATATCTTAGAAGCCCTCTGCAGACCTAAGCTTGCTTAAGCATGAAAGAGAAACAGCCTAGTGTCAGATCTGGAGAAAAGCAAAAAGTAAGCCTATGCATCCTAATTCTTGGAGGAGTGGGAAAGAACAACGACATTGCTGCCTAAGGTTATTTATGGTCCCTTACCCTAACCCAGATAACATCCCAGGTATAGGTTGGCATGAGCCAGGAGAAGCAGTTGCACCAGCAGACCTGCGTGGATGGAGTGGAGAGGGGCAGGGATGTGAGGGGACAGCAGCTGCCCCGCCAGGTGATCAGAAACCAGGTTAGCTGTGACTAACCTGGCCCTAAAGCTGCACCACTGGTGGAAGGGGCAACCCTTGCCTCTCGTGTCTCCTCCACTCGGGCTTCCTCCTCCCGCTGCCTCCCCTCCACCAGCTCTGCTGCCTCTGCTGCCACAGGGGAGGAGTGACTCGCTGATCCATGTGAAGACTATCTCCGGAAAAAGAGAAAAAGGAGAAAAAAAAGTTGATTGAAGCTGGATCTGAGAGCTGCTCAAGCTTGCCTCCTGGGTGCTAGGACTGACATGGGGGGGAAAAGCAGAAAACTTCTGGGGAAGAGGAAGGTAGTGTTTGCAGAAGTATGTGTTATGGATAGTTCTCATGTCTAGAGCAAAAGGTGGTGTATTCTGGACAACTCAAAGTTATTCTTGCCTGGAGCTTGGAAATATTACTCCCTTCTTTGTTTTATTTCCTTTGACTCTGCAAGGTTTTTGTCCTTGAAGTACTACAAAGCAGGGACACTATCAGCCTCTCTGTGTTACCTCAGAGGGTGTGGAGCACAATATTTGCTGAGGTGTTTTTGTGGTAATACCAAAGCTTATTACAAACATACTCCTTCACACTGGAGGTTTTTATTTTGGTGGTTTTGAAATGGTAAGCAGCTATACTCAGAAGAATGCATGCACTTTTCAGGAAATGTAGCCAATGGGAGAGTTGTTTTGCCATCACATAATGATTCTCTGGTATTAAAGCCTGGCCATGAATTGAAAGTTGATTTCATGTATGAAATATCTAGAAAGTGGACTGACAAAAAGTTCTACTAGATGGGATTTTTTCAGATCTCCAAGTATATATTTGATATTGGCTTGTGGAAAGAAGCTCCTGCACAGCAGACATGGACATGCTGGTTGCATTCTGAGTTTTGACTGAAACGTTTGATACTTGCCATAAAATAGCACAGAAGATCTTAATCTATATTTAAAAATCAGTAATAGCAGGTAAAATTTAAAAGACTGAAGGTTACAAGCCAGTTCACATCTCTTGACAATTACATCCACGAGAGGACAGGAGAAGCCAGACCCACGCCAATGACAACCAAGTGGCCCAGCTCAGTTCTGGGCCACTGTGGGAACTGGGTTATCGTCAGCGCTGAGCTATTTCAGTCCAAAAGCAGGCTAATTGGATTTGGAGGTTCATTACTGTAGCAACTAAAACAAAAAGTCTGCTTTACAGATATTATGGCTCTAGGAGTGCCTGTAATTAAGGTAGCCCTGTTTTAGCAAACGCCTGACTTTCTGAACAGCCTCTTCTTCACTGAAGCTCGTGTTGATTCTCTCTCCAAAATGAATACATTGGGAATGTGAGGGCTTTTTATATTTTATAAGGTGAAGAGGGTAGACTTTCACATTAAAAAATAAATAAATTAGGGAGGCTGAGGGAAGCAACATTTAGGGGTGTAAAGATATGAGCAAGGTAGCTAATTTGAAACTAAATTGAATTTGGTAGGGTTTGGCTAGCTTGGAGAAAATGTTTTGAATAAATAAATTACATTTGCTTGTGAACAGTGAGCTGTTCATATAGAAAAGAAATTCTGCAAGTCAAGAGGGGAACAGCTCAAGCGGAGTGCTGGTGCGTGTTTAGTCAGAGTACATGTCTAATAAAATATTCTGGAGGAGAAGGCTGCCAGCAAAAGATCACTGGACCTTTTTTTGTCCTCACTGGTACTGTTTCATATGCATGTATGTGTCCTTGATCATCAAATTATACAAGGGATTCAATATCTTAACTTTTAAGCTACGCAACCCAAGATGCATTGGGAATGTGCAAGTCCAGAGCTGAGAAACTGGAAACAAATGATTGCTCCATATATTTTGCAGAACTATACCAGTTTAAATCAGTTGAGGACTCAGCATCATTTCTAGGAAGAGTCATGATCCTAGCTTGCTCTGAAGTACATTTTCATTTTGTCATCTTGTAAAAGCCTTGCTGACTTTTATCTTCTTTAATAGCTTGACACTGTATTATTTCCAAAAAGCTCTTGAGTTTCATTCCTGATGGAAAGTGTCAATATGAGGACACTGTAATGTGCGTGTCACATATGTGCCATATATTTTGAGGTTTTAAATGAGCTATAAGTCACAGTGTAGAGCTAAGCCACTGTAAGGAGTAAATGTCACCCAAGAAGAAAAAGAAACATATCTGCCATTCACAAAATATAATGATGAAATTTAATATAAAAATCTGTTCACCAGGGAGCAAGAGGAAAATACGTCTAAAAATATATAGAATCATAGAATAGTTTGGGTTGGAAGAGACCTTTAAAGGTCATCTAGTCCAACCCCTCCTGCAATGAGGGTAATAATAGTAATGAGGGTATTCTAAACCATCTTCTCTTCTGTCCATAAATGATGAATCTTCAGATGCTCACTGTGAGGTCTTCTGAGGCAGAGGGAATTTACCTGGGCCTGTCCTCTTGTTTCTGGTCCCTGTGCAGGGAAGAAAACATACTTAGCTGTGAACGGGATGAAGGCTGCCTTCCTCAATGCTCAAAAAGAGATATGAGAAGCATTTCCACTGCAACACTTTTTTTTTTTTGCCAAATATCAGCCTCAGAGTGAAACTGGTGTAGCCATGTCATTTCCCCACCACTTCTCCACAGGAGAGGAGGGAGATGGCATCTAATTTCCAGCAAGCATATGAGGAAATTTTGTATGTATCTATTACTGTATTTGCTAGTCTAAAATAATAAAGCCTCCCCAATCAATAATCTGGAGGAAATTTTGCCCACGGGAAGCTGAGATAACCTTTCTCACCCTGAGAGCTGGCTATGGATCCCACTGCTCGTCTCCTGGTGCCACAACCTCCTAAGGTTACTCTTCCGACAAGTTGGTGGCAGCTTATTTCTTTTCAAGCCTTGTCCCTGCTGAACAGAAAATGTCAAATATTATACAGCAAAGCACTGCTTGCATGTTTGGAAAACCCAGAGCATGCTATGTCTGAATGAATCGGGCTAAAACAGTAGCATATTTAAATAACATCCTACCTGGTGGTGCAATTAGCAGAGTCATGCATGGGCATTTCTGTTGCTTTACATGGACTACCTCCTTTTTGTACTGCTGTTAGATCCCAGTGCTCTTCTAACATGATCTGTGAAGCCGTTCAGGGGCTCTCCTGTGATGAGCTGATATTTTGGCAGTAGTGGGAGCTGCTGGTAGTGACGGAACTGAAACACTGTTCTTACCCTGGAATTTTGCTTATTTTGATTAACCAGTACACAAGAGCTACTGGGGTGTTTGTTGAATTTAACAAGTTAAAGGATCACTGGACTAGGCCACACACTTCTCTTGTGGAAGTTGAAAGTAGCTAAGCCAGACCGGTCACTTTCCAAGAGCGAATTTCTTTTTTATTTCACTCTTCCACTTCTGAGAGAGAAAGCATTGCTCAGAAAGCTGAAGACTTTTTTCCCCCATTTCTCTTAGTACAATAGTTTAAAGCTACATGTTTAAGAAATGGCACCATGCAATGCCTTTTTTTACCGCTCTTTGAGCAGACAATGTTCAAACCATCCTGAGGAAGAAAAAATAGCATGAATTTCTAATATTTTCCCAACATGGATTTCTGTTTATGTCGTGAACACCGATGCAGAGCTCTTTTTTCACTGAATAGGCTGGAGGATGACACACAGAGGCTGTTCACAAAGGCTAACATTAGGCACAGAAAACTAATCTCTTTAGACTGCCTTTAAAGTTAGTGGCACTAGACTGGATGACTCGGAGAAGGAGCAGCTGAATTTAGGTGCTCTTGCTTGCCTGCTGGAAGGCTGTAGACAAACTAGGCTAACTAAAGTTGTGAGTGTATCTTTTAATGACCGTACCCAAACCATATGTCTTTAAATATGCTCACTATTTTGATCCGTGGCACTGCACTCACACACTTTGTCAGATGGATGTGTTCCATCTGTCTTTTTCTTCAATGGCATATCAAAAGCATCAGCTTGAACAGTAAATCTGTGCTAGAGTTAGCCATGGTTTATTATTTCTGTTAATAGTCTATGAAAGATCAGTGATCTGAAAAAGTGCCACAAAATTATTCAGACTAATAAAGGACAGAGGATAAGACGGGGGAGAACTTGTAAGATGCCCAACAGGCAACAGCCAGCATTTTGGTTCACAGTCACATACTTAAAATAGTTTGAAGGATTAGGAGCCAAAGTTCTGCAGATTGTCACCATAATCACAGTTGAAATTAAGGGTCAACCAGTGTCGTAGGTACGATTGCACATACTAGGATTTTCTGTGCATTAATCAATTTAGTACTTAATTCTTGTGAGTCTTGGCTGCTGATGCAGAATGAGAGAGATTCTGCAGTGCTTGTAGAAGCCAGAGAGGTCATCAAGTACACAAGGGCAGGAGCATGGCATAAATAGGAGACGCTGTGCTTTCTGCAGTTATGATGACTGTCTCTCATTGTGCTCAGTATGCAATTGGCTGGTACACACCCTATTTACCTATAGGATTTTGTTTGTTTTTGTTTTCCTTTTAAGTCCTTTTAAAGTAAGCATTTTATAGTCCTGAATAGCATGCAATGTTCTGTCATCATGCATGTCTGAGCAGAACTTGCATCACAGCCCTTGTTCTGGACAATGTAGGAAAATGCTACGTTCTGTAGCAGGGGGGCTGTAGGAGTTCTGTAGGAGTTACGTTCTGTAGACGGGGGCTCGTGTGCTTCTGCACATACCCAGTTGGTAGAATGAAAAACCACAGGTTTGTGTTAGCAGCCTAGAACCTCTTTTGCATTTTCCACTCACCGCATTGTCATATAGCAGCCGCAGTTTTGAGCTCAGCTGGTCAGAATTTCCAGCTGGCCAGAAGTTCATTCTTCTCCCTTCGCAGCCCTGTTTTGGTTGAGAACGGCTTTTGTTTTGGCTGGAAGATGTGTAAGCAGATGAGCAGACCTTACTGAGAAAGATGAGTTGATTCTGGGACACCTTACTCTGGGGAGAGAGGACCACAGGAGAAGGGAGACACCAAGCTTGACTCTGAAGACTGGACCAGCTAAAGCCACTGTTTATTAGTGTCAGCAAGGACAGTGCTGGCAAAAAGGTGAACAAAAGGGAAGGAGGCTCCAGTCAGTACTGCTTTATGTCTTCTCCTCCTCCCACTTCATGCTTTTTCTCTCCTGGGGTTTGCTCCACTTCATTTCCACCTGCCACCTTGCTGACAGGGCTTCTCTAGCTCTGCAATGAAGCATCTATCAGATGGTAGATATTTGACTCATTAAGAGTGCTTTCTGATAAACAACATCTCCTTTACACTGTCCAGGTGCTCAGAAACATACTCAGTTCTTTCATGAGCAGGACAACATTTCTCCTTGCTGCTGTATAGATGCCAAAGTATAACTCTGTGAGGCAGAACAGCATACGAAAGGGCAAATTTCTCAGTGCCCCTTGTGGAGATACGGCAGCCAGAGAACAACAGACCTGTGAGGAGCTTTTGCAACATGTTTTTGAGCACGAACATGTGACTACTGAGCACCATTTTTTATTATCTTATCTAGGAACAATTCCTTGTGCCTTGCTGGAGAAGTAACTCTTCCTGCTGGTATCTTCAGACACTGGATAGATGAGTGGCAAGCAGGAACAGGCAAAGCAGTCCTTTCTGTAGTCCTCTTTCCACCATGAACTACGAGTTCTCAGCTCCCTGCTGCGCTGGGCAGAGTTGCAGCTTTCCCTAGAATGGATCCCCTGCTTGAGTTTTTAACACAAAGATAGTGAAAGCATGATGGAAAACTGCTTTGGCATAAATAATAAAAGAAAGTTGACTCTCACTTACAATTTCTGCTGAAGTGGAGCTGTAGCTGTCCATAATAATTGCAAGATGATGGGTTAGAGTTGAATGCAGAAAAAGTTGTAGTTGGTAGTTGGCCTCCATCTCATCTTAATCCGATCTAAATCAAATCTAAGTGACATAGTCTTTGCAAGAGCCCAAGCATTGCATTTTCCTGTGTTCAGCTAATCAGTGAATATCTCAGAAGTTACAGTCCCTGATCATTCACTGCAGTATCTGTCCTTTTTGCTTCTGAATTTTCCTTCCGTGGTAAACCAAAATTCCCATTTCATGCTTTTTATGCCCTGTGATACAGACACAGAAGAAATGTGCAACCTGAGTCATCTGTGCTCGTGTGGAAAGCAAAGGAGGGGAACTCCAGATGTTAAAAAGAAAGACGTGCTAATAGTGTGAGGAAGCAGATGGACAGAAATGGGGAAGTTGACCCCGAGCGGGAAACTCGGGGGAGCACGAGCACCCAGGGGCTGTGTCAGGCTCTCCTAACACTGGGCCTTCTCCTGGCTCCCGTGGGGCTCATGGTGTCAGAAAGCTCTCCAGGAGCCACCAGATGCCTGTCCTTCAGGTCCTCTGACTTTAGTTACCACGATCAAGCGAGTGGAGGGTGCACAGTGCAGGAACAGGAACTGAACTGTACAGGTTCTCAGTGGTGTCGTGTGTGATCAGCCAGCGTAGCTTTGTGCGATTTGTATGGCCTTCTTGAGGAGCAGCCAGAAAACCATCTACCAACTTCTCTGTTGCTGAAAAGGTGCTGCACCAGACGGATACACATTTGAAAGAAAGCAATTAGGCAAAGCAGCAATTGTAGCACTGTCATATACATATCTATTCATATGTGGATAATGGTGTAAGTAACTCTAGCTGTCTTTTGGGAAATTATGCTCCTTTTATATTTTATTAGCTAATAACTTTCTGACAACTGAGTCATCAAATTACAATAAAATAATAGTAAAATATTTTTAATAGTGAATATTTTGGCCCGTGTTTGACAATTATGTATTCACTTGCTTTCATTGGAAAGATTATTTAGATAAGAACAAGGGACACATCCAGTAGAAGAAAGAAATACGGGCATGTGTGTCATTATAGAAGTACCTGAAAGCAAGGAGTTAGTATAGGAGAGGAGAGATAAAATGGGATAGAGTTAGAAATTAGAGTATTTCAGTAGCATTAGCTGCAGATAGTTCTGTATGTAGATTCTACTCCCCATTTTTGTTCTTAATAGCATATGGAAAATCAAAGGAACCAGTTGGTTTTGAAAACCTATTATATTATTAAACTCAAAAGCAGAATAACCACTATTGTCAATTATTAGGTACTTGAATAATTTGAAGTCTAGTGGCAGACAAACCACAAATATAAGAATTAACATATCTAAATATTAATTTTCATAGAATAGTATCACGGAATGGTTTGGGTTGGAGGGGACCTTAAAGATCATCTAGTTCCAACCCCCCTGCCATGGGCACAGACACCTTCCACTAGATCAGACTGCTCAAGGCCTCATCCAGCCTGGCCTTGAACACTCCCAGGGATGGGGCATCCACAACCTCTCTGGGCAACCTGTTCCAGTGCCTCACCACCCTCACTGTAAAGAATTTCTTCCTAATATCTAATCTAAATCTACCATCTCTCAGTTTAAAACCATTACCCCTTGTCCTATCACTACACTCCCTGATAGAGTCCCTCCCCATCTTTCCTGCAGGCCCCCTTTAGGTACTGGAAGGCCACTATAAGGTCTCCCCAGAGCCTTCTCTTCTCCAGCCTGAACAACCTCAACTCTCGCAGCCTGTCTTCGTAGGAGAGGTGCTCCAGCCTCCTGACCATCTTTGTGGCCCTCCTCTCGACCCGATCGAGCAGGTCTATGTCTTATGGTGGGGGCCCCAGAGCTGAATGCAGTACTGCAGGTGGGGTCTCACGAGAGCGGAGTAAAGGGGGAGAATCCCCTCCCTCGACCTGCTGGCCGCACTGCTTTTGATGCAGCCCAGGATATGGTTGGCTTTCTGGGCTGCAAACGCACATTGCTGGGTCTTGTTGAGCTTTCTCATCAACCAACTCCCCCAAGTCCTTCTCCTCAGGGCTGCTCTCAATCCATTCTCTGCCCAGCCTGTACTCGTGCTTGGAATTGCCCCGACCCATGTGCAGGACCTTGCACTTGGCCTTGTTGAACTTCATGAGGTTCACACAGGCCCACCTCTCAAGCCTGTCAAGGTCCCTCTGGATGGCATCCCTTCCCTCCAGTGCGTCAACCGCATCACACAGTTTGGTGTCATCGGCAAACTTGCTGAGGGTGCCCTCGATCCCACGGTCCATGTCACCAACAAAGATGTTAAACAGCACCTGTCCCAGTACTGACCCAGAGGAATGCCACTCATCACTGGTCTCCACTTGGATGTCGAGTCATTGACCACAACTCTTTGAGTGCGACCATCCAGCCAATTCCTTATCCACCGAGTGGTCTATCCATCAAATCCATGTCTCTTCAATTTAGAGACAAGGATGTCATGCAGGACAGTGTCAAATGGATTTTCAAAGTCCAGGTAGATGAAGTCCGTTGCTCTTCCCTTATCCACCAATGCTCTAAGCCCATTGTAGAAGGCCACCAAATTTGTCAGGCAAAATTTGCCATTACTGAAGCCATGTTGGCTGTCACCAATCACTGCCTTATCTTCCATGTGCCTTAACATAGTTTCCAGGAGGATCCACTCCATGATCTTGCTGGGCACAAAGGTGAGACTGACTGGCCTGTAGTTCCCTGGGTCTTCCTTTTTTTCCCTTTTTAAAAATGGGGGTTATGTTTCCCCTTTTCCAGTCAGTGGGAACTTCCCCAGACTGCCAAACAATTTTGGCATGTTTCAGTTTGCTTCCTGTTGTTGCACATCTTCTTTTTGCTCATACCTATCCTGTACAGAAAACCTTTTGCCGTCGTTGTTTCTGAAAAGTGCTTCAAGTCCCATTGCTAGTTCAAGTTCAGGTTTGGTCATTTGCTCATGTTATTAATCACTGGTCTTTATGAATTAAGACATTTAAAAAATTGTCATGCTTAGTATATTTGTGCATGCTTCAGAATATTCTAGAAACTAACCATTGACCTTAGCTTCTAACTGTGTATTTTTCTTCAGTACACTGATAAAAAAATTAAACACTTGGACCATGGGACAAAGAGACTCGGTTTCTGTTCGAGACCCTGCCACTGAGTCAGCACATGACTTGGAGCCGTGTTTTGGCATTCTTTCTCGAGTGGAATGGCACCTCGGTCGGCACAGCACTCGCGCCAGTGAAACCGCTTCCCTAGCAAAGAGCTGCCATGCACGAATAAGCACAAACAAGAGCTCTGGCCATTAATGTTTCTGCCCTGTGAGCAAAAAGAAAAGTTTGGGGGTTGATTTGTTTGTTTGTTTTCCTTTCCAAAGCATGTTCTGATCTTTGATGGCAAGTGCTTTACAAATACTGAATATGATGACACGCTTCCCAAGTAAGCAAGTAAATAAGCTTAGTAATGATAGCCTTGGCCTAGTATGCCATTAGTCTGGGCACTGTACAGTCATAATGAAGGACAGCATTTGCTCTGCAAAACTACAAAATTGAGGGAGGGGAGATCAGACAAATGCAGCAAAAAGTTAATTCCCAGGAAGGATGAGATTGCACCGGTCAGGCTGAAAAGCACTCACCTGGGCACACCGGTTGTCTAACCACCATTGTTGGCAATGCAGAAAAGGACAATTTCAAGGTCAGATGAAGGGAGAGGTTAAAATTTAGCTTAGTGAATATTCTCAGGCGCCTGTTTTTCTTACACATATAGCGGCATTAGCAAAATCCAGTAGAGTCAATGTTACCACAGTCCACACGGGTGGTGAAGAAGTGGTTGGACCCTGCGCTGTGCCACAAAATATTACAGCTAATGAAAGTCCAATGCCTTCTATACCAAGGTGAATATTTTGTATTAAAAAGGACTCCTCCATTGGCAGTGTGAGTGGCTGCCTCCTAAGAAGCTGATCATGCCTTCCCTAATCTCTTTCCTTGATGAGCTGCCTGGAGAGGTAGAGCAACAGGAGAGTCAGCATAAAGCTTCACCTAGGTCTTTACTCCATTTGTTGTTGCACTAGTTACTAATAAGTTAGTACGACCAGGTTTTGTGTATCTGAGCAATTACAGTGCCATTCATGTGGTTTTATGTAGCTGCCAGGCCACAAGAGGAATGACCTGAACAACTCTCTTATTTTACAGGAGTTAATAACTTTTGCATTTCCTTACCATCTCCAGATGCAGGACATCAGTGAAATTAAACAAAATTGCAGACCTCCTAAAGGTCTATAGGGAGCTCAAGAAATTGTCCAGTGTTATTCATGGGTCAGTGTTGTTGAAATGGTATGACTTTACAGCCATTTTGAAAAAATGTATTTACACTATCTTAAAACTGGAATCTAAGTGTTCTTTAAAAAAAAAAAAATGGAAAAGGCCACTGAGTAATTTATATAAATCCACTAAGACAATTTCAGGGGACTAATACTGTCTAGATTCAAAATACATAAGGATTATTAAAGCCCCATACTGTAAAACTGAAGGGAACTGAAGGAACTGTTCTCCTGTAAAGGATTTTAATAACAGCTTGATTGTCTTCTGTTATTTATCTTGCTGTTGTGCCTGCAGGCCTTCCTAAACTCATAGTGTGCAGACATACTATAAAGAGGCATTGCAGCTCACAGCCTCGGTTGTGGCAGGATGAAATAGTTTGGTGAACATCACTGGTGGACTGGGGAAAAGAGTAAGAGGAAAGGTCTCTTGTTGCAACCTGCCTTGGAGCCTGTTTACCCAATAGTTTAATGTTCCTGTCAGAAAGGCTTGGTTTAGCATGTGTGAGAAACTATGTATCTTTAATTTCCTCTTCTTTTAAAGGCTGCTTCTTTCCTAAGAAGAGGTGGGGGAAGCCATGTGCAAGGAAGGGGATGGCTGCTCCTTCTTGTGGAGCACAGGGGAGCAGCCCTTGGGCCACGAGGTGGGAAGGCAGAGGGGAGCGGGGAAAATGCAGTGAGGATCTGGAGCCCCAGTCTGTCCTGGGGACCGGGTACCTGGGCAGAGGTTGCCACAGCTCGGGAAATCTGGGAGTTTGTTGAAATCAAACCGGACAGTAAGGGCTCACCCTGCGAGGACACAGTGAGCAAGGGGAGCATGCTTTGTACAGCCTTCACCTTTCTTTCTGCTGGACTTAGTCACTGGAGGTTGCTCAGTACTGTCTGACTTTCTCAAGTTGAAACACCTTTTGGTCTTTCTTGGAAAATTCACTTTACGGAAGAGGTTCAGGCAAATCCACCTCAGAGCCCTAGTGTAGTGACTCCGGCTGGGGTGGAGTTGACAATATCTAGCTGACTTGGAGTCCCACCATGACATGTAGCAAACCAGAAGAGAGAATAACATCTGCACTAGAGACTCACATTTTCTTACTTAAAACATAGCTAATGCTGAAACAAACCAAAGGCCTGGCATGCAATATGTATACTTTCTAAAAGGCTAAAACAGGTGAACGAGGTCACAATTTTCTTTCTTCTTCCACTTTGCAGAGTTTCTAAGGAATTTGGATTGTTTGTGTGGGGATAGCTACTGCTGTTGGGGGGGAGCACCACTTGTTTTCACTTCATAACCCTGGTTGTGGCTGTCATGCAAGGCAAGGCAACTGATGAAGCAGTGCTTTGAGAGTCGGGGGGTGAAAGCTGAACAACTGCAACAGAAGGAGAATTTTCAGACCTGATGGGTTGAAAGTTATTGGGGGATTTAACTAATCTTTTTTTATTTCAATTAATTAATTTTGTAGTGTTCTAATGAAGGTCAATGGCTGACTAATGCTTTGGACAAAGGATGCTTTTGTTAGAGACATGTTTTCTTGGAAATAAAAACATACCAGTGGTAAATATATTTTGAGACACTGACAGCCTGCCCATTGACCAACATCATTGGCGTAGGCAGACTGCTGACCCCTTGTCCCCTACCACCCTGCCCCTTGACCGACATCGGCAGCGTAGGCAGGATGCTGCCCACAGTCTCCATGTGAGGTATGATCCTCTCAAATCACACTGCCATTGCTGGAGCCAAGGGGTGGCACGCCTGTTACCCACATTCAAAAGGCATTTACGGGACTGGTTGTTGCTGCCAGGTGACCCGGACACCAAGTGTCCCTGGATGTCCACCAGAGTCACGGCATCACTTACAATGCCATGTTTGCTATCAGTGATTGGATGAGTGGCTGTATGGGCACGCTGTTGCTCATCTTTCCTAGTGCCTCAATAAAGCTTTGTTTTATAACATGTTGTCAGACTCCATCACTGTTCGGACCACAGACACTCAGTAGATAATCTGGAAAAAAACATAGGGCAGCATATTTGGTGTCAGAAACACAGGGAAGCATTGTGGTGCCTGATGTGGCTTCTCCTCTCCCCATTTGATTTCCGGCTGTCATGTCTTGATCATCTCAGCGCTGAAGAGCTGCAGCCCCTCTTCCTAAATGGTAGCAGTAGGAAAAACAGTAGGACTGGGATATATTTGCTCTGTTTGATACCCTTCTTCACCTCCTGGAAGCAGCATTCCTCATATTTGCTCTGTGAAGAATCAATAGTTTAAAAATAGAAATGGAGGAAGGAAGGAGAAAGAAGGAACCTTCTGAGACCAGCTTCACCCATAATTTCCAAGAGCCTGGTTTATTTTTAAAATCTTTACTTTCCTGGTGACATTATCACAGCAGTCCTTGTTGATGTCTGTAAGTGTGGTTTTATATCATTGTAACTGACTTTGTTTTTGTTCATCTCTGCTTCTCTTCCAGTGGAGTTTTTATACTGTGATTTGGCTTCCATGAAGTCTATACGGCAATTTGTGCAGCGGTTTAGAGCAAAGGATTGTCCACTCCATGTCCTGGTGAATAATGGTGAGTTCTGTTTTTTTCTTCACATGTCTGCAGGGGAAGATGTGACAAATGGGGCTCTCGTCTATCACTTCACATTTCAAATCGATTATCTGAACCATATGGCAGGTTACAATATGGCTGCATTAACAGGGATGTCTTTCTAGGAGTTAAATAGCATTTTTTGGAGAGATTGTCAGATGAGCAGACTGAACACTTCAGTGCCATCCCTGCTCTTAATGTTACTGCAAGTCTTGTTCCTTTGCTGTCTTTTGTAGCTCTCCAGCACTAAAAATCGCATGATTGCACAAGAATCTGAGCATCCCTAATAAAAAAAGAAAAAAAAAAAAAAGGAAAGGAAAGCTGTACTTTATGTCTGTAGAAAACCAGTCCTTTCACCTTTATTTACTTTCTCTCCCCTTATATTTTCCTTGTATGAACACATGCGTTTCCTGCGGCTGCCTGGTGAGCTGGGTTGGGGGGTTAATCCAGCTGAAATATAATCTAGCAAATGATCCAGCAACCTCAGAGCAGTCACTGCTTAGATGAAGGTGCTGCTGGAAAGTTGTCCATAAAGCTGCATCCTCAGTGGTCAGAGAACAAATTAAAAGGACAACATTTATCTTTCATTCATACAATTACCAAATGAATCTCATTACTCTTAGGGATTTTAACTTTTGTTATTCACATACTTGCCATCTAATTATGTTTTATAGCCACAGTATTTTTGGAAACCAGCCCGTACAATAATTTTCCTCCAAAAACCCTGCATGCTCTGCATGTGCTTTCCTAAAGGGGAATTTTAACCTGTCTATTTAACTAGGGGTAAACCCCGCCAGCAACAATTTAGGCTTCTTTTAGAAATTTTCTGCTGTTATATGCTGCTGTTCTTGTTTTCCCAATTATTTGCATGTATTTTTATTAAGACATCCCAAAGAACATTTTCTGTTTTCCTGTGCACCCCTCAGTCCTAGTGAGGGCAAATGTGCTGTAAATAAATGGGTTTGTTACATCTGTTGATGCCTTAAAGAGCTCTCAGTAACACAAGCAAATATCATAATAAAAATTCAAGAGTATTTTATTTCCTGATTGATATGAAACATTAATTAAATGTTCAATTAAATGTTCATTTTTATTTGATTAGCCAAAAAAGCCTACCATTATTATTTTAATTGTGCAATAATTAAAGGTAGTGGATATTTAATCCTGGTTACAAAATCTTTTCAGTTTTACATGCCTACTTTTAAAGATGCAGAGTACAAACTGTTACATAGATGGGAAGAACACTATTTGAAAAAACAGCATTTTGTGGAAAAAAAGGGGTTTGAGTTCTATGTACCCGTCAGGCATCCCCTGCCCTCCACCGGTTGTCTGCAGAAGCAAAGCCAGGACTGTGGAACAGGGGCTTGTGGGCAGCTTGGGGGAGAAATGGTAGGGCTGAAGCAACAGCACAGCTGGGAAGCCCTCTTGAATAAAGGATTTTGTTCTGCCCTAGCTGCTGCTGAAGCAGGATGGATGAAAATTGCAGTTAAATATATCTTCTTAATCAAGAAACAAAGTTATATGAAAATAGATCTCCTAATGTGGCTAATATGATAAGAGACCAAAGAGTGTAGGCCCAAAGTTGCTTTTAAGAAAGAAGCTTGAGACTAATATTTGTCTGAATCAGTCTATTTTTTCATGACCTGCAAAAAGGGCATTTGATTTCACTTACAGTTGGTTACCAAACACAGTTGGCAAGAGAAATCTGTTGTTTGAGAAAATCCTGTTAGAAACTACAATGAAATGAATAGTCCGACTCTGCTTTTTGCAGAATATTTAACAGAATCACAGAAGCAATCACATCCAAAGCTGCCGTAAAGACTCCTGTATAATTAGGTTAGTCTCCAACCATTATGTGGCAAGTCACCAGCCTTCGCTTCTGAAAGCTCTTTCCCGCAGTTTGTTTTTTTCAGTCCTTTTTGTTTGGTCTTGTAAATAATCTGTAGCATTTAGTTTTGTTACTAGTTTCGTAATGAAAGCCCAAGTGATTTCTTGGTACACAAGAGGAAAATGAACATACCTAATGGAGGAGAAATGGCCTGATGCAAAAACCTTTGAACAGCTTCGCTTGGCTTTCCATCAGTGTTGAGCACATCCAAGACAAATGCTGACGTTTGGGCTAACTGGTGGGCTTTTCCTTTTCCCTTTCCCTTCCTCTTTCATTTTTTTGGTAATTTTTTTCACTGTAACACAATGCACTAAAGAGCAAGTTTCAGTCCATCGTGGACTACAGGGCTGGAGGCACTACTCACTCAAAAGCCTCATCACAGTTGCCAGCTCCACTAGCTTCACTGCATGATCCCCTGGACACAAGCTTGGGTGCCTGGAAGAGGACAATGCTTGCAATATTTAAATGTCTGATGGGAGTGGGTTGTTGAGCATGTTGTCAGTGAGTGTGTATGCTTTCTGTCAGAAAACTGTTGTCAATAGGAGGCATTTTGCATGTCTTGCAGAACATCTCATAATGACATGATTGATTTTCTTATGTCTCAGTGTATGCATCTAGAACAGTAGGTTTCTTAGTATCACCTAGTACTTTCTTATTTCTTACAGATCTTGAAGCTCTAGCATTCTTGATATGAAGAGGTATTTTTATTTTTTAGCATATAGGGAAGAACCTGTGGGCCAGGCATGTGCACAGTGCATCTGTACGCAGTCATATGCTTTTAAGAGTCTGACCCAAAGTCTGTTGGGGCTAATGGAAAGTCTCCATTAGGTTTTGAAAATCAGACTTTGTGTGGGTCCCATGACTTCTGAATCAGACCATTGGCAACCTAATAAGAATTCTCCTCTCTATCTTCATAGGACCAAGTGTTTTATTATCAAGGACTGTACCCTTTTATTACATTTAATGTAAAAATGCCAAGAACTGTTACACTGCATTTTTTTGCACGGTATATTAGTATTATTTACTTCTTTAAATCAAAATCTTTTAAATTGAATGTTATAATCATGTCTGTACATTAGTGATCTTTCCACATCTTATATCCACAAATATGTATCCTTATGTGAAGATACATGATATTTGTTGTGGGCTTGTGTGAACCTATCAAAAAGCCAAACATTTCAAGATGAACTGAGGAAAGTTCTAACATTATACAATAATGCAAACTATGAAATTAACATGGAAATATTATTAAAGACAGGTGATTTGACATGAATTACTGTGCTAGGTGAATAATCAGTAGTCCATGTCTGACCAAAGATCATTATGAAATTCAGCAGTTTTCCAGGTCACTGGTGATTTTTTAAAAAAATGTATCTCCATCAGTTGCTCTCCATCACTTGCCTAGCTCAAGGATCTAGTTGGAAATTAAATTAATACTGAAATCCTGAGTTTCAAAGTATTCTTCTAGAGCTAGACACCCAGGTCCCACAAAAATTTCAGTAAGTTTCAGATATCCAACTAATTCAGGCACTTTAAGAAGTCTTAGGTGAACATTTAGGGTGTTCAAAAAGGAGATTAGTGCACTAGAGTCACCTCCTCTCTTTTCGTTATACCTGATTTTAGCATATACATTTAACTTTCTAGTTTATAATTTAAAAGGAAAAATTTGGTTGAATGCACGCATTATTTCAGCTGACAAATAAAGGCCTGTTGTTCCATTACTATGCTTTCTGCATCAGTAATATGCATGCTCAGCTCTTGGTTTTTAAAATAAACAAAACATATTAAAGATGCAAATAGAGTATTACATAAACATTTTTTTAAAATATAATGTGCTAGTGCTAAAAAGAGAAAAATGCTATGACACAGAAAACAAATTCATTTTCTGTGAAAAAAAAAAAAGTAAGCTAAAAAGCTGAACTATGAGCCACAGAAAGACAGATGCAGTACAAACAGTTTAGAAAACTTAATCTGACAGAAGGTCAGAAGAATATGTCTTCCAGTCCTCTAATTAGCAATTGGGTGCCAATTTTTTGGTTTTGTTTTTGAAAAGAACTGTGTCTTTGTACAGTTGAAAAGCATTTAGCAAATTACAGCATGTACACTTCTGTAATTATTTAATACATTCATTAAAGTGGTATTGCTGTTAAGAGCATTAGAAAGTCTGCTATCTTCCTTAGGTTGCAAAAGGGAGAGATAGTAAAACACTCCATAAAATTCCATGAGCAGTAGTCACTGTTTCACGCCAGAGAGGTTTTTTCTAACTTGCAGTCAGTCATTTTCTTTGTGTGCCAGAAATGTTTCTCTGCACCTTGTAGTTACTGTTTTTACTTATACATTGTTTACAGTACTGAATGATCTTAAAACCAGGAGAGTGAACACCAAAATCACAACATCTTTAGTGATAACAGAATACCTACAGATACCAAACATGCACGGTCTAACTCATTAACAATGAAATACCAACTACCTTCTCTGTTGCAGTTCATCGAATGGTTTGTGATTTTGGCTACAGGTTAGGAAAGGAGGGGGAGAAAATGACAAGGACATTTAGTATATTCCTTGGCTTGCACACAAACACAAAGAAAGAACTTAGAGATTTCAGGATATTATTAGCCTATTGTAGACAGATTGCAGTTAATATATTTCAAGTTGAAGCCTATCTAAGCCAATTTAAAATCAATATTTCTGAACCGCTGGCTAATTCACACGTTCATATTTCGTACTTCGTGGATCGTCTGAGAAATCTCAGTCTCTTGATAGAATGAATAAGTCTCTATAAGCTTCCCTCTTTAGTTGCTAGGGCACAATAAAAGCTGTATCAGTAGGTAAGTACAGACTATAAGATGAAAAGGAAAGAAACCCCAGAGAAGTAGAAATTCACTGGAGAAGACCTTGAGGCAAAGTTAGTGAGGAGCGTTGCTGTTGACTCCAGTAGAACTTTGATTTAATCAAAAATAATGCCTCTCCTCCAGCCACACAGGAAGGCTGTGGTGAACTCAGGACCCAGTATCTCATGAATCTTGTTCCAGTGCCTTGCTTACAGCATCATGTTTCATCTTTATCCTTCCTTGAAGAGAAATCAGAGCAATACGTAAGCAAAGCTGAGATGGAAAAGGTGTAGAGGGACAGGGAGAAAGAGAGAGGAGGACAAGCAGAAGGGCAAGTGGCCCTTTATCTGGATATAATGGATGATAGATACTAGACATCATGGGAGAGCTGGGCCTTTGGGAGATGTTTAGAGCTGGAAAAGGTAATTTGAGGTGGTGGTGGGGGTTGGCTTAAAATGGATATTCCATGGATGATGGGCAAAACTAGAAGATTTGTAAGGACACTAACATGGGGCATTTATGTGTTCTAAAATGAGAAGATACTCTCAGAGCCATATTTTTTGAAGAAGCTCGGTTCATGATAGATGCCATTTACTCAGATTTTTCAGAAGAGGTCATCTTTATAAGAGAGATGACTGGAAAGTATGGGGAGGCTGGCTGATCACACTGCTCTTTACAGGTATTAGGTGCTTTGGGTACTGGAAGTAACTTGTCTGGGCACATGTGTCAGAGCACCATGATACTGCTGTCGGCATCCAGCCCAGCTTGTTTAGAGCAACTGAGGGTTGTGCAATGCCAACTTTTACCTAGTGCCCAGATTTTTAGCCGCAGTCATCAGCTAGAGCTTTTATTATACTTGAATAGCATTGTTGTCTACCAGAATGATATGTATCCTGTATAAAGATATCAGATTTCTTACAAAAGGTTTATTTTTTATTAGAAGATCTAATAAGTTGGAAGAGTAACTTTAGGCTACTTCTGACTTTTCATTCATGAAAATCCTGACTTTTGTTTGATACTATCTTTGTCTTTGTAATTATTTCAAAGCTTTTTCTGTGTCTGTGATATCAAACACTTTGTGAAAAGGGAACTATCTCAGACTCCACATGCTTCAGGTTCTTGACCCATTTGCTTCTATGTCCTGAATGTGAATGTTTTATCAGTGGAAGACAGATACAAAATTCAGCTATTGATGGATTAGGAAACCCAACCGGTTCTACTTAAGTGTGTGGAACATTTGCCAGTGGCTTTTCTGAGAGGCAGGAGTGAGCCATGTTTTATTCTTACCTAATCCTTTCATAGCTTTTAGGTAAAAATATTTTTTATACAAATTGCAAAACAAGATATTTCTTCTAAGAGAACTTCCTGTTGAATTAGAAAGCTGTGACTGACTTTCTTATTTTCTGATTGTGATTGGGATAACTCACCATTGTGCCAACTCAAATAACCAGTTACTGAGCATATTTTTAGGAAACAAAGTTTTTTTTTCCAGCCAGACCCAATTATGAATGCTCTGATTTATTTTAGTGTAAAAACAAAACCTCAGTTATGGATTGTATTGTCTTTTTTTAACTGATACATTTTCCAAGGAACTAGCCTGTGCTTTCTGTGTTTGCTATGTAGCAGCATGACATTGAATCAGAAAGTGAATCTGTTCTTAAGGAGGTATTGCAGCCTGTTCAGTTTTGTGCTGATCCTACCAAGATTTGGCTGTTGTTTTCACAGTCCTTGTAAGTGGATTGTCTGCATTTTTTTCTTTTTTTTCTTTAACTTACTGATGAACTAAGAGCTTGTCTTTTCTGGAAAGATGCACTGCTTTTTCTTCTTTGGCACAGCTAATACAGTCCACTTCTCCCTTGTGGGCATTATAGGTGGGTCTGGGAGCACTGGCAGTAGACATTACTCAATTTTCAGTTCCTTACTAGTTAGCCAAACTTTTAATGTTTGGGCTAAGAGTTTCCATGCCAAGTATTTGCCTTAGGCTAATTTATTTTTATTTAATTTTTTGTAATGCCAGATAAAAGAGTTTATCTGTTTCCAACAATGATAAGAAAAACATCTTAGGGGTTTTTTAATGTCAAAAATGATGGCAAGTTTCTTTAGAAAGGCTCTGGTGTTATCACAGTTTGGAATGGGGACTTGAATGCAGGCAAGATGCTGCCTTTGTGTCAGAGGTGGCTGCACCTTCCGCCACCTGTGGAATATTCCCATGATGGGTTGAGTCCGAAGCCTGTAAAGCACTGCAGTTTGAAAATGGTCTTTTACATTTTAATCACTAAAGATTTTGCTTGTACCAAGCACATCCTGAGTTGAGACTGAGCGGGTCTTTCTGCTGGAATCACAACCCTGAGCCATGGTGGGAAGTACTATGTGCAGGCAAATGGACCGGCACCGAGGCTGGGCACCATCATCCCATCTGCTCCCCGTGGCTGCCTCTGAGCTGGGGTGGAGATGGGCACTGTGGCTCACTTCAGGCTCCTCTTGGTCTCTCCACTGTCCAGAGTCGGGGCCTGGGTCTTCTGTGACAAGTTTCCGTCCCATGAAAAGCAGACTACGGGGTGGGGAGAGGTAGACGGGAGGTGATGGGTATCTGGGTTTTACCTTGATATACGGTTGGAACATGACTGTGGAGCTGGGATGTGATTACAGCACTCTCAGGACCTAAATGTCTTGCCAGACACTAGCTGGTGAGCTGATGTGGATGGTGACCTCAATTGGCTAGTGACCACATCTTTCTGGAAGCGCTGGGTCTTGCATTTTTAGGCATAATGACAAAACCTGTAGCGTGGAAGAGGAAGAAGCCTGGTTTGAATGCAGATGGGACAAGACCGTAACTTCCAAGAGAGGCAGATCTATACAAGAAGCAAGGCAGTTAAGACTGGGAGGTTATAAAGGACAGACAGCAGAAGATGAAGTTAAGAGTTGATGGGGGGGAACAGGACTGTCAGGTGGGAACCATTAGGATGGGGGAAAATTTGATGGCAATACATTTGAGTTTGCTGATTGAAAGACAGAATTAGACTGTGAATGTAACATATATTCTTGTTCAATATCAGGAAATCCGTAAGAGAGCAAGTATGGGGGAGGGAGCTGGGATGGGTAGTGAGGACGAAGAGAGGCATTAGGTATGTCTGAACTGTAGGAGAGGTCTCAGTCAGAGTTTGCAAGTGCTTAGACACCACATAGTTCACAAGGATTGAGTCCTTATCTTGAGGACTAGTCTCTGTTGTGCACAAACTGATTGAACCTTTTCTTGCAGTGAGGGAGTTCTTGTCTCTTTTTTGCGAGTTTACTAACGTTTAACAGAGATGAGAATTATCCCCCCCGCCATGGGGACATGATTGGAGCCTTGTTCTTCTGTTTGGCCACAGACCTCAACGTAACTTGTAGAAAATAATTCTCATCTACCCCAGCGTCACAACTGGTTGACACTGAAGAGGGGATGAGGAAGCTGGTGGGAGCCTCAGAGCCATGGATTGTGGCCCCGTAAGGAAACCAAGGAACGAGGGAAGAACGAGCCAGGCATGTGACTGGCAGATGCCTACAGGATGCAGAGTGAGATCTATGAGATTCAGACACAAAGGAGCTAGAGTGGCTGGGTAAGAAAATTAGGGAGAACGAACTTACCGTTTGCAGGGAAGCAGAGAGGCAGATGAAGCTGATATGTGTGTCTGGGGCTGAGCCTCTCCCCTCTTTCCCGCACACATGCTGTTCTTGATAAGATCAGCGTTGGGTCACTGGATTCTGGGGGTAAGGGAGGGAGGGGAGCACAGCCCAGAGCTTTGGCTGGGAAGCAGCACACCGTCCTTGGCTTTGGCAGGGCCATGTATTTTGGCTGGCACAGAGAGTTGGAGAAGTTGTCAGGAAGCCAGTGTGTGGAAATGGCAATGGGCGGTGCAGAGCCCCTTGCAAGGGAGCGGGAGGCAGGAGCTAGTGGGAACTTGCTCGGTGCTGGAGCAGATGCTCAGGCAGACTCCTGTGGAGAAGTTGTTCTGGGAAGAGGCAGGAGAGACCGAAGTCTCTGGAGATGGCTCTCCTCCACAGCCCGAGGCTGGGTCCCAGTGCTGCCCTGCTCTTTATCAAACCCATTTTCACAGTGGCAAGTCCCCTCCAGGGAAGGTCGATGCACGGGACACTGTCCCGCCACTGATGCCAGACAGGCTGACAGCAAATGTCCTTGCATCTCCCCAAGGGTCAAATGCATTGGTGTGGACTCTAAGTGTCATCTAGGTGTCATCGTTACGCCATGGGGTAAAATCCCTTGCTTTGCTTCTGTTTCCTCCTAGTTTGCTTTAGAAAACTGCATATACGTATATACAGAGCTCCAGAAGATACTAGGCAGTGCAAGAGACTGAACTCCCTCTGGGGAGACAGGAGGTAGGGCCGTAGCATTGGAGAGCTGTACCAAGCTTCATTTGTATTTTTTTTTATTTTTCTTCTTAACTGTTTGGATTTTTGCCGTTTCAGCTTTCATATGCTGTTGATCTGGCTTCTCTGTATGGTGCTGTCTAGACTGTTTTCTGGGATACCAGTAGGTGTGCAGCATACCAGTAGCGCTGGGCTCTGGGTTACGGATGTAGCTTAGCAAGCAGTATGTCGCAGCAGGGCTGTAAATTCACCTCTCTGCAGCCCAGGTGAGGCATACCTGTAAAAAGCAGTTATGTTGGTACACTTGTGTCTCCAGTGGGCACTTCTGGGGGCATTTCTTCTAATAAGGCATTGCACCTTCTCATTGCTCACTAGCCAGGAGGGATCCACAGGACAGGCATGTTCTGGGATAGCATTGCTCAACTGAACGAGGTGGAACAAGCAATCTAGTATAGGCAGCCTAGCCAGGGATGCTGCTCTATGCTTATTTTGATAGTCACTCCACTATAGCTGTTCCTATTCAGGAGAGAAGTGGGCTATACTATTTCATACATAGATAGATCCACCCATAGATCTTTTGGTGTATGGGTGTGCAGAGCAGAGCGGTTTTGACGCTCTGTTAAATGAGGTGGGTTGCTTTGTGTGGCTGCATTCATGGGATGGAAAATGCTGCTAAATGAATCAACTACACTAGTACAAAGCCTGTGTGGAGAAAAGGGTTTGTGCTTTTACTTGGAGTTACTGTCTCTATTAATTTTCACCCTTGGGAACTTTTTGGTACAGTATGTATCTCTTCCTTGTAAATAGCAAGAATGGGTGAACGGGATTATATAGGCTCACCTCCTGCTGTAAAGGTGTTACATGTAAGTGTATGCAGCTGACCTCTTGCGTTGTTTGCCCAACCTTTGGGTTGCTGGGAATGAAAGGACTTGCATGTGGGGGCACTGCCTCCAAACCCTCTTCTGTGAGCCTGGCTGAGAAGGAAGGCATTTTGTTCTGCATGTGAAAAAGAGATTTTAAATCTTTCTTTTGTAGTGGGTTTGAGAGAACTGCCTTTAAAAAACTCCAAGTAGCTCTCTGTAAATAAATCTAGATGAGCGAAATACTTGTATTTTTGAAGCTCTTAGAACATATTTTATAATGGAGCTGAAGGATGTCTTTGCTGTGGGAGGTACAGGAATTACAGCAATGTTTACCATCATCTGCAGTACAAGCATGGTACAAATTCTCCTGTATAATCCAATAAAAATATGGTATGCCTGTACTGTAATATTTACAACTGTCGTAAACATTTTGGTTGTACTGTGTGCAGTATCAGATCCATTATGCTCTTAAATTCACATAAGACTAATTCATTGATGGATCCCAAACTGAGAGTTTCATTAGAAACTTTTATAGAAAATTGTGATAAATGACTGTTTACAAAGACAGTTCTCTAGAGGTGTGTTCATTCTTTGCGAGAAAAATATGACTATTGCCTAGTCATAAAAGTAAAAAAGGGTGGAATTTTTTTATTCATTATAGCTAATTAAAATGTGTATAATTTGAACATATTACAATAAATGCATAACTGCAGCACATTGGAAGGTATTACTATATCTATAAGAAGAACAGTTGTTCAGCATAGTTATGCAGCAAAATATTTTCCTTATTCTAATTTATTTCTACTCTTGAAAACTCACACATCGATGTGTCATCTAGGCAATTTTCTGCATGCATACTGTCAGTCTTTTGCCTGAATATTTCAATAACAGCTAATCAATGACAAAGTAAAAGCTTATGTTCAGCTTCCTTATTAATTCATTTTCTAATGCCATGCTGATATCAGTGACATTTTTAAAAATAAATCTGTAAACAATCCAGCTAAATCAGAGGGAAAAATGTATAAGAAAGTTATATCAGAACTGAGGTGTTTGACATTAATGGTCTGTGTGCTGCCACTTCAAATTTGACATGCACTCCAAAAAACTGAGGAGACTGACTATTGAGAATCAAAATCAGAAAGATACTGGGTTGTATGGATTCCATACCAGAAGAATAAGCAAAATCATTCTTATTTTACAATGAGGAAGTAAAAAAAAAAAAAAAAGGCATTTTTTAATGTTTCAAGTAGTATTGGATTAATTGAAAGAATTAAAAATAGAAGCAGCTTTCATTCTTTGAGTTAGCATTTGGGGCCCTTGAGTAAAGCTGATGATGTTTCTGGACAAAAGAAAATCAATAGCATGTCACTTTTAGGATCTACTGAATGTTAGGTAGTTAATAATTTAAAAAAGAGAGCTTGCTGCTACACTTACAAGGTTTTCCCTTTTGTCAGAGAAGCAACCAGGTTCAGTTGCCTGTTGGGTATTCCTTTGTATGCTTGCTCTCAGTGAATTAAAATGTCATCTTCTCAAATAAGAGAAACTGCCCTCAAATTGCAGGGCAAGATTTTTCGATAGCCTTGATATGAACCACCTCAAAGATGAGGACCTTTAAAAAAAAAAAAGTCTTTCAAGGGTTTTTTGGATTAATATTATTTGACCAGCTCTTGAAGACAAAAAGGGAATTGTAGTAGCAGCAAATGCGAGCTGAGGTGATTGTGCCTGCTCAAGGACTTGACCACAATTTCTACTCAGAGGAAGCTCCTGAAGAATGAGCAAAATAATTTTCGGGAACGTGTATCTTAATGGTTGTGCATTGCATGAGTAAAACTTTTTTCCGTCTCCCGACCTGAGCTCAGATCTGATTTTTGCTTCCAGGACAAGAAGCACAGATGGTGGAAACTAATTGGGGTGAAGGGCAAAGCCTCTGTGTGCTCTTGAAATCCCGTGCCTCTCCGGAGGTCGAGGGGGCGGTTGCTGTAGCACAGGCATCCTCAGGCTGATGGGAGCGGTGACAGCCTTCCCCGGGTTTGCCCGCTCATCGTGATGCAAAGCTGAATGGCTGTAGCAGCCGTCTAACGCACTTGTCTCTGGACAAATTCCTCCGTCTGACTCAGCCAACAGAACTGTGTGTGTGTGCATGGAGGGGTCCTATAGTGAGCCCTGTAGCAGCCCCGGCAGATGCAGAAGCAGCATTTGGTGTTCACATCAGCTTTGCTGTGCCAGGGCTGGTTTGTGTTGGCTGCCTTTTCGTGGGCTTGCATTTTACCAGTGTTGCTGCAAATAGACCTCTGGCAAACTTCTTCCTCCTGCCTTTTCCAAGTGTCACAGCTTTGCAGGGCACAATGGGCCTCAGAGAGATGCAAATCATTTCCTTGTACCAGCCCCAGTGCTCAGAGATGCAGCAATGTTCCCATCTGCCCTCCAACAGCTTGTGCTAAGCTCTGTCTCTGCTAAAACTTGCACTGTAGCAGGCTGAGACTTGGTCTGGGAGATTGGGGTTTGTTGCCCTTCCCGCCCTTTCTTTCTTCCCAGAAAACAGGAAAAAGTCACAGCAAGGCTTGTGCCACGTTTATGTCTGTCCATAACCTTCATGGCAGTGCTCAGTCCCAGCCACTGTTCTGGATGTCATTATATGCTGCATATGCAGATTACGGGGGAAATGGAAATCTGTTTCCAACTCTGTGAGCAGTTGTACCATGCATCAGAGTTAAGTACTGCTGAGGAAGGAGAATGCAACGGGACACCCGACCAGACATCCTCTGATTTCTGTCTTCCCATTGTTAAAGTTGAGATTTGACAGGCAGAGAAACCATACCCAGCAGCTGGGTTTTCCTGTCTTTCTGAGGGATCTGGGAAAGTGGCTGTAAAGACAGAGAGAGATGCCAATCAGAGCTTTTGTAGAGCCCCATCAGGTAATTTGTGTTGTGTTTCTTTCATCATACCATCAGCCAGCATCACTCATGTTCAGTCTTAAATTCTCTGTATGCAGGTATACTGTGTTACACCCAACCCTTTTGTTTGCTCTGTCGTTTTCTCTTGTGTCTTCCCCTCAAGCTACTTCTCCAGTTGTTCCATTAAGCAGTAGGCAGCCATAGGTGAATCGCTATGGGTGTTAGCCATGCTAAAAAGATCCTGAAAGTATCTCCTCTTTAGCCCAAGCAGCAGTAAGGAAGCAGGACTGTCAGGTGGCGGGATCCCCCCAAAGAAGGAGTGGTGTAGATGCACAGCACATGCAATTTAAAATGGTCATTTAATATGCCATCATTGGGCTGACATCAAGAAATGGGATGTTAAAGGCTTTTTAATGGACACATGAAGTAGCATGAGGATTAAGCAGACACTCTCTCATGTCTGTGAGCAGAGGTGGCCTTTCTGCTGTATCATATTCATGTGTTTTAGAGAGAAGACAAATGGCCTACAACATTATTGTCCCTGAGCCACGTCCATCTACATTTAAATTATAAAGGTCAGATCCACTTGTATGATAATTAAATTTTAATAACTTATAACATTCAAGTCCACATTATAATTGAGTGGGATAGCTATCCCCCACACAGCCTCAGTACACGATATAATTTATGCATGAGCTCAGGATTCTCTGCAAGATGCTGAAATCAACATTGCATGTTGGGGATGTGGATACTTATTTTAGGCGCTGAGTTTGAAAATTGTGGTTTGTAGAAATATATGCAAAAATATTGCCAAAATAAGCATTCAAAAACTCATTTCAATATGCAGCTGCTTGTAAGCACAGTAATTAAGATATATTGGGTAAATTTACTACATCTTTTCTCACCCACACCAGTGAGATAGAAGTTGCAGATTTCAGAAGAAGACTCAACAGATCTTTAAACTCCAGCCAGGACTCAGCAGAAAGCCGCCTGGGAGAGCAGGTCTGCTGCTTAGCCTGGTCTTGTCTCCACTGCTCTGAGCCCTTTGATGGAGGGAATGTTGTTGGGATCACCCAGCTCCCACCTATTGTAGATGGATTAATTATTGTTGTGGACCTGCAGCATTGCATTCTGGCACGCCAGCAATGGGTTAACTCAACTTTTAATGTCTCCAAAACACTTTTCACAAACGAACTCATTTATCCTCACAATTCTGCAGGGAGGGAGAGCGTCCGTCTACCTGTTTTCTGGATAAAGGAACCGAAGTGGGGGTTTTGACATTTTTCTCAACAGGAATCAATCAGTGTCAGCTTTACACTTCACATGCCATCACCAATCACTCATTGCTCTAAATGCTGTGTTTACACTCTGCAGCAGGAGATCCGTGCTCCTTCTAGCTTGCTGCTTCTCTGAAATAAATCAAGAGGTTTTACATCTACTTTTTCCTCCAGCTGGGGTGATGCTGGTCCCTGAAAGGAAGACGGAGGATGGGTTTGAGGAGCACTTCGGCTTGAACTACTTGGGACACTTCCTGTTGACTAACCTCCTCTTGGATATGCTGAAGCAATCAGGAACACACAGTCACAACGCTAGGATCATCACTGTCTCATCAGCCACCCATTATGTAGGCAAATTGCACCTGAACGACTTACAAAGCAGGTACCGATCCATTTTTGGTATTCACTGATCTGTAGTAAGGGTGTGCAGAGTAAACTCCAAGAGAATTGTTACTGAATGCTGAACATGGGGGGGGGGGGTGTTGCCTTTTTTTTTAATTAATGGTGATTGTCAAGCAGTTGATTAGTATCTTTCAGGCTTGAACAAAGCTTGCAGCCTTCAGTCAAAGATACAAATAATTTATAAGCTTGTAAACTGAGTCTTTTATTCTGAACCTTGAAAGCCTTGCTTCCTTTCTGATGCTTACAGTGTGGTGACGGCTGTGGTGCAGAGCCCGGACTCCTCACTGCCTAATCGGGGAGACTCTCAATAACTGCGGTGTTTTAAAATGGCTCGGGCGAATGCTAATAGGCTTTGTCCTCAAGTGAATGCATATGTAGAGGCCCCGATCCTGCCCTCAGATGGGCACAGACAGATGCCTGTGGCTGCTAGCTCCCTGCCCGCTGAGCTGACTGGGGATGCTGACGTGGCCGGGGGGAGGCAGCTAGCCCCACCTGCCCGGCTGCCTCGCAGCTTCGCCGGCCCACACACCGCCTGCTGCTCCTTCCTCGCTGGCAGCTCTGCCCGCTGGCCTGCAGCTCCTGGCACGTTGTCCTCCCTTCCCTCCGCCTCTGGCCTCCGCCTGCTGCTGCAGCCCTCCTTACGTCCCGGTCCCGCGCCACTGCCTCCCTCACAGCCCTTCTCCAGCCTCCCGGCCCCCGGCTGTCCTCCCTCCCGTCCGTCCCGTGGTGCTCGCCCTCTCGCTCGTCAGCCCGGTGATTCACTGCAAGCGCTGGAGCCCTGGCTCTTCTCTGTGTCACCCCCTGCGCTTCCCCGAGAGCTTACCGAGATCCAAGTGCGTGGCCGTCCTGGGTTTTTAACCCAGTCAGATGGGTTAAAATGCGTGGCCTTATTCTGTGCCACTGCTTTCATTTAGGAAAACTGAGGGTGAATGTCTATGGGATATTTCTAACATTAGGAAAACACCAAATGACGCGGTAGATGTCTCTGGTGTCACACAGGAACCGTGTAGAGTTGTTTAGTTATTTGAGGAACGGGCAGGATAACTGAGATGATACATTTCAAAATTTCCCCATGCCATCACGTGTGGCAATTATGCACTCACTAACAGGCTGCAACAGAGCCCGTCTTCTGATGGGCTCCAGAGTGTTTCTGCCTGCATGGAGCCAGTCTGAGTTTTGCATCATTTCCATGGAGAAATTCTGTCTCGGTCCTTTGACAGGGACTCCAGCACGTGTTCAGAGGCACCTGGCCCAAGGTTTCATTTTGGAACAAAGACTGAAATTAGAGGGCTGGGCTGTTGCCACTGCAGACACTTTACATATGAATGCTGCATTAAGCACGTCAAACTTTCTGTTCGACTTCTGATTACATGCTACAGCATCAGTTCTATTACAAGCACATTGTTTAAACTCTGCAGGGTAGTCGCAGTTTAATCTCTTGCTTGTAAAACAACCACAGGAAATTACCCTTACTCTTCACTTGATGTATGTATTCATTGTTTCTGATGGGCATGTGCTGGATGGCACCACGCAAAGGGGCTGAGGGGTGTGTAATTACTATTTCTTTGGGCTAAAGTACAGAATGCAAAATTAAATATGGCTGTTCTGTGTCTCTAGATAACAGTAGTTCCCTTGATTATAGCAAGGCTTTGTACTGTGCCTCTAATTTAGGGTCATCCTTACCTGTGATTCATCATTATTAACTCATATTTAAAAGGAACCCAAAATGTTTCATTTAAGAAAGTTATGGTTGAGCATGAACATGACCGATCTGATGTAAAAAATGATAATATACCAGTGAGATTTACCTGCAGCTTTTGCGCCAAACCCTGCCCTTTACATTTCAACTTTGTTAGTGTAAGAAGAGCCATAAAGGATGACAGACTCTCACTGATTTTGCCTGCTCTTTCCCACATGGATGCTTTGAATGGCTCGGGGGCAGCAGTGGTGCCTGCTTTCCGAGCACACAGGCACACCGGTGGGACCCAGAGGGGCTGTGGATTCAGCTCCAAACCTTTTCTTGCTTCAGGCAGAAGAAGATACTCCTGGGGTTTTTTTTTAGCCTAACTGCCAATGAGCCCCCACTCGGGTGAATAATTAGTTGTCGCATAAACGGTGCTGCTAAAACCAGTGAGATCGCTTGTGTGTCTGAGTGTGTGCCTACAGCGAGAGCCGGTGGTTTAGCAACCCTGGAGGACTGTTATGGGGTACCGTACACAGGCATTGCCTACACCATGGGGCCTCGGAGATGCCATGTGATTCAGAGCAGCGTTTAAGAGCTTTAATGGATGCGGTAAAGACACCCGTGGTAAGCACTGTGATATGATAGTGTTCCACGAATTGCCACAGTTTCCCAGTGATGCCATCCCTCATTTTTGCTGCTTGTGTGAATGGGAAGTCTTTCTAAAAATTTTATACTGGCTTCTTCCTTATTTTGAGTTGCACTAATTGGCCATAATTCATTTCACGACTTGGGTGTATGTTCCCGGATTGGCTGGTGGTCCTAACCTGGCAGGAAGGCAGCAAAACAATTTGGAGTAATTTATTCACAGTGGAGAAAGGGGACCCTACTCTCTACTGGAAAAATTACCAGCGGCAGCAGACTGAATTGTTTACCGTGCTCTTGTCCCATTATTCCTAGATTTTGGTTGGGCTAGTGTCCAAACTGGAGGTGAGTTATAGTGGCGAAGAAGGGATTCATCCATCAAACATGGCAGAGAAGGGAAGGCAGAAGACTGTCTTGACATAAAGGAGACAGTAAACTGCGGTTCAGTTCTCTGCTTTACCACAGATTTTTCTATAGGATCATTCTCCCACTCAGGAGTCTCTGGGTTGGCAGTCACAGGTCCGGCCATCGCTCCCCATTGCTTGTGCTTGCTGCTCAGAGATCTGCTCCTGAAGGCAGACATCATCCATATCACAGTGACCACAGGGCAACAGCATAACAAATAATTGTTGGAAGGTTTGTCCCATGAACAGTATTAAATGCAGCTTGTGTTACTGCCTTCCACATTTCCTCTTTGGTTTGTTTTCTGCCATTTTACCAGTCTGATTTATCCCATGTTTCTCTTTTCAGCTCCTTTTTTGTGAAAGGGTTAATTTAATTTTTTCTTGATTTTCGTTGCATTTTACATTATTTTTCTTCCTTTGTTATCGCTCTCTTCATGCCTGCCTATTTGATTTCTGTGATCATAGTTTCATCTTCACCTGTGTCTTTTGAGCTTTTTTGTCTCCATTCCCTTTTCCCTCCCTATCTCATAATTTTTTCCTCCTTTTAGGGGGCGTGTGTGTCTTATTTTTGCCCACCAGTTCATTTCCTCCTCTCCATTTATCTTCCTCTTATCTTCTCCCCCTAGTCCCAGTCCTATTTCTCGCCTACGAATGTCATTTCTCCACCTTCATGCCCATCCTTTTCACACACACCAGTAAAAGAGGCACAGCATGGGTACATCAAGGCAGGACAGAGCTTGTTCCAAACTGGCAGGGCATAGCTTGTTTCATGTGTGTTATTGAAAATGCAAACGCACAAGAGCAATGACTGTTCTCCCAGTTCTTTTGCTGAAGGATATATGAAGAACATCAAACACCTTTGTGGTCTTTTAGATCCAGACCATTTTCAACAGCAATCACATGAGTCGACAAGGGGATCCCTAAGGCAAATCATTCTCCTTCATCCCTACTTTGAATACGACTGTTTTCAAGGAGGTGAAAGTTTACCAGAAACGCTATCTATCTGCAAGCGTGATTTCAGCAATTGCATGCTGAGGGTAGTACACTGTGCACTGAAAAAAAATATGGTCATGAGAGAATATGGCTGTCTGGATTTAGCAAAAGTGTGAAGAATGTTGTGCCATCCTCTTGGGTTGAGATAGGCTTGAGCAGTGCACTGGATTTTGTGGTGCTCTTACAAGGCTGGGATGGAGGGCACTCCTTCAACTCCTTACCTACTGAAGTAAGAAGGAATTTTAGGAAAATAAAGAAAAAAGGACCCTATTCCCTTTCCCAGGCTGTGGGTCACCTGAATATGCTCCCTTTCCCAGGGGTTAGCATCTCTGTGTGTTCTGTCTAGCTTTTTCTCCATGACTAACTATTCCTTTCATCATCCTCTCTTTTTGCATGCCAAATGGGCCCTGTAATGCTGTGAATCACAGATCTGTGAACTCCCCAGCCACAGTAAGACAGCTCCTTTTCTGGTTCATGTCTCCTGTATATTTGGAACAGTTAGTCACACTTTTTCTACTCTCCTTCCTCTGCTCTCCAACTGTAGAAGGAGCTGATGGTTTTTGTAACTCTCCAAGCTGGTACAGTCCCCAGATAATTTCTGTATTTCTTTTCCCTGTAGCCCTAGTGCATGAATCATGTCAGAGACAATAGAGATTGAATGAAAGGCATTGCAAAAATGCCAGCTGCCATATGTGCATCCTAGCTGGTGTAAAATAAGGTAAACAGCCCTGCCCAGGACCTGGGAGGATGCTGGGGAGACCAGGCAGCTCCAGTTAATCATCTCCTCTGTTAGGCAGTTCATAAGGGCTGTAACAGGAGGTGTCACGTACTGATGGGAAAATCTGTCTAGCAAAGTGTCTGGAGATCTCTTCTCCTTGGATGGGTGGTGTCCTTCATCTTCACTTCTTGCGTGCGTGTGATGTTTGTTGGTAAATGAATTTGTATTAAGTTTGGGTAGAAAATTGAGGATTTTGTCCCATCAGCGTTGCTGAGATTTTCAAAATATTGACCATGAATAGCAACGAAAAGTTAAAATGTCATATTGCTTTTGGAAAATATGAATCTATTTTTCAGACTAAACCCTTTGATTTCAGTGATTTCAGAATATTTTATTTCTAGTTTATTTGTAATTATCCTTATGAGTACATTGTCATTCATATTTTGAAGTATAAAGTTGATCAAACTGAAACTCCGAACTTTTAACTTCTAAGTCATCTAGTTGAAGTAAGGTATTTCCATCAGTTTCAGATTACTTTTTTTTTAAGCTGGACATTTGTTTAGAACAGATTTTTTTCACTGAGAATGGTTTGATGAGTCAATGTTTTTTTAAATGAAAACCTTTTTTTTAAAAAAAAAAATTCCTGGTTCGTTCCTGTAGTGCCTTTTCACAACTGATCTGTCATGTACAGTTTCTTAATTCTCTCTGACTGGAAGAACTTAGGGGATGTATAATATCTTCAATTCAAGCAAAACCAAACATGGAGCTGATGTAGCATAATAGTAGCATAGTACTATTGGTTTATTTACAAATTTTTAAATAATAAAGGAAAATCTGTAAAAGGAAATACGAGTGATTTTATATGTTACACTTTCATTTGTTAATCCATTTTAGTCAGTACAGAAGTCTTTCACAGTTACATATAAGGAGCTGTGTCACTGGACTGTTGCTTAATAAAATGCTGTGAAAACTACAGAAATTGTAATCATAAAAGTCTCTTCTAGACCATAAGAGAGAGAAATCTTATTATAGATTTTATTTTATTCAGGAAATATATGGTTTTGTTTTGAGTTGTATTGTTTAAGCAGCTGCAGCACACTGCTCTATTCAGTTAAACATGTCCTTCCTGCAGCAGGTTACCAAGTTTTCCTGTCTGTAGTTAAATGATAAGTATTCAAATGCTTACTGCACATACATAAGGGTATTTGAGTCCTTCTTTGCAAACTGCTTTCTGTATAAATGCAAAAAGATTTGCTGCTTTGCAAAATGATCCCTTGCGTTTGCAGCAATTAGCATTAATTGCAAAAATTGACTTGCTGGCCTGGAAAATGAGTATACCGATGAAGGCACAGGTCTCAAATTCTATAAATTAATTAAAAAAAATAAATGCGCTATTATATCAGCAGACCAATTAATCAGTCCAAAAGACAGAGGTTTATTTCATATGCAGTGTTTTATCCATGTTGCAGGCCACAGGTGATCCCTATCCATTCCTACAAACAATAATGGAGAAATATTTAAGTCAGGATGCCAACTTTGGACAGTTTTAATTTTAGATTTATTGATGTATTTTCGTTCTGTCTAATCAAAATACTTTTAGGGTTCGTTGGTTTCTGAAGAACAATAACACAGTGTAACACAAAGGTAATGCCAGACTTTAATGTAACCAGAGAAATTAAATGCAGCTACTTTGTGTGTCGCAATGTTAAGTTCCTTCTTGTCTAAAAGGGATTAATGGTCTTAACAAAAGATTATTAATAATGGTTAATGATTTAATAGGACACAGTGTTTCTGAACGAGTTCAAAATTGCAACAGGTTGGGAGGTATGTGATATATGGGTGTTCCTGCTGCGCAGCCTCTCCCTGCACGGCGGGTTGGGTGGGAGAAGTCAATTCTCCGTGACACACGGGACGGTGGATCTCATAGACGTGCTGTTTTCCAAAACTGCAAGACAGTTCAATGGTAATTTGAAAGTTAATGTACTGCACTCGTGTGACAGAGAAGGCAAAAGGGACTTGCAGAGAATGCAGAGTGGAGATAGCTTGTCACCCTGGAGAGGGGAAGGTTAGTTTAACTTCTCCCTGTGAGCAAAAAGACTCATTAAGGCTGAATGAACCTTAAAAGCTTTGGAGTTCAGGTCCTGGGTGATTATTCAAATGGTTTTAGCATTCCTCTTAATTGCTTTAACTACCACCATCCTCACAGTACTTTTTCAGTGGAGTTGTCCTTTGAGCTGCCTAGTGTAGCTGAGGAAAGCTGGTGTAGGTGCCTGTAAATCCCCGCAATAACGTGTTAAGAGAAACGGTCAAAATGATCAGCTCACCTTCCACAAATCCCCTCTGGGGTCAGCCCTGCTGTTGCTCCTGGTTCTTCACAACCATACATCCCTGATCTTGCCACGTGCATTAAGGATTACGAGGTGTAGTGGAGGGAGGCAAAGGCAGATTTCTGCCTCTGCAATTACAAATGACAACTCTTAACCTTTTCTCTGCTCCCCATCCTAAACCTCTTCTTTCAGCGAAGGAGAACTTTGTCTGTTCAAAAGCAGACCAAGCGTTTGAATACTTAAACCTGTGAAGAAAAATTGGTCTTTTGATTAAATCAAGTTCTCTATAAAAATGTCAGTTTTATGAAAAATATACTTTCTAAATAAAATGCATCACTGTAAAAGTAAAATATTTTAGCTCCCGGGAGTTTTAATACTGCCAGAATGTCTTATATAGCTGTAGCTTCGTTGTTCCATTTCTCCTGTTCTCATTATGTGTCAGGTGCTGTGGTTGCCCTGCATTTCTTGTCATGGGGGGGTGGAGAATGGCTGTACACAGCACTGTCTCAGCCTCCCAAGAAGCACAGAGACCGAGGAGCACTGTGGCTCACAATAACTTTCTGAGAAGCTCAAGAGCTTTTAACAGGGATGCTAGCTATGATATGGTACCACAGAAATATCCAAATTAAAATACTCTGAGATTTGCGTGAAATCTTTTGGTTCTCAGCTCAGAGGGGGTGTGTGTTCAGTATCTGAATTGCCACCAAAAATCAATCAGTCTGCCAAAGCAGCAGTATCTTTTAATTCGTTTTTCAGTGAGGGCTGGGGCAGGGCAGCTCTGTGACTGTGTGTTGGTTTTTCAGGGTTTGGACATGAAACTTCTCATCATTTCCTGGAAAGCCGAACTTGCCTGACTTCACTTGCTTCTGGTGTGTTTGCAAGTGGAAGAGATCTCATGTGCTCTGGCCCCAGGCCATGCCGTGCCCCTTCTTAGGAAATGCTTGGTTTCCATTACAGATCTCTGTTTACAGTGTTCCAGGGTGACACAGTACTGGGAAATTTATAAAACAAAACCAAAATCCAACTCTAAGGCTAAATGGTAGAGAAAGTGATTGCTGTCACTGTCCCTTACTGTACTTTGAAATAACAACTTTGCGGTGCTGGCTATGGACCACTTTGAGCCACTGTATACTATTCGTTTCTTGCAGCTTTTTTTGTTTGCTGAAGTTGGCTTGTTTATGTTCCTTAAGTAAGACCCCCCCCTCTTCACAGGCCCCTTTCATATGCTTATTTAAATCCCACATCTTTTCTGACAGCAGCTGAGAGCCGCTCTCTGCCGTGGCTGGACTATGAGTCATTTCATGGGTGCAGAAAACTTCCTCATTTTAATCTCTCCTGTACCTGTTGGCGTTTCAGCTGTATTTCTTCTCTAACCTAGAAACTAGAAAGGTCTTCCAACAGAGGGGAAGACTTCTCGTGGCTATTTTTAACAAATAGTTGTCTTCCTTTATGAGCTTGTTCCTTGTCTTAAATCATGTACAGGGAGTTAGTCACTTTTACCTCTCAGTTTGAAGCTGTGATATTCATATTCTCACTACATAAGAAAACTTTGAAAAAGCAAAGTGGTTAGATTGTTTCAACAAACAAAAACTGATTTTCAAAATTATTTTGTTGTGCCAGACTTGATAATCTTGTGTTGCTTCTGTGGACAGAGAGTGATGGCATAGGATTTTCTGCACAGTATTTATAGACATCTTGGAGGAAAAAGGATTTTGCAGTCTGTGTGCACATTCAAGCCATGTTTCCCCTGGTAAGACAGACCAGTCCTTCAGTGTGGTGAACATTTGCGCTTGCAGAACACATTTGGCACCTCCTCAACTCCAAGGCAGTGCAGTGGGTTCAGCCCACCACATAATGAAACCTTGCATTATCTTCACATATACACCAACACATTTCATGTAGTCTACTGGAAATCTGCTAACCACAATTGGTGCACTCTGCTGAATTTGAAATGGCAACACTTTATTATGCATAACCAGGCCCTACAGTTCCCTTTCAGTCCCAGAATGAAAAGCCCAGAATCTGCAGCTGGTCTGTAAAAGTCTATACCAGTTTTAAGATGGTTTTATCAAAACGGAAGTAAGATTTGGGACTGTCGAAGTTATTACCGGGCCATTTTATGGCCCTGTGTGAGTTCTGGTGGAAGGGAAGAAACCATAAGAAGACCCATAGCTTCCTTCAGCTTAAAAGCTCTGTTGCAGGAGAGTTAGGAAGCTTTCCATAAGTGTGTGGAGTGTGCCTCAGAGCTCTTCTTGTTCTAATCCAAGAGATAATCTTAAAAGATGTGTGACAATCTTCAGTAACCTGAGATCCAGATTATCCAAGAGATAATATGAAAAGATATGTGGCCATGATGTTTCTCCATCACTCAAAAGGGTCACAAGGACACAGGATGTAGGTCTTGGAGCCTTGATCTGTTTCTTGGCTGCAGCAATGCAAACCCTTGCTTCCTTCTATTTGTTACTCATTCATTTGTTTGATGGAGATTTTTAATTGAATGAAGGGATACCATTACGCTCAAATACCACTTCAAATATTAGCAAGTACTTAACACTGCATCATATGAACAGACTGTAGAAAAATGATGCTTCAGAAGAAGCAATTTATATCATTCTTTATAAAGAGATATATTTCCTAAGAGAATGGAATTACAGTAATTACAACTTGAACTTGCCATTGTCTTGGTTTTGGTTCGGTTAAACCACGACAGCCATCAATATTTAAAATCATCAAAAACATTTGAAGTTAACACCAGCTGTACACAAACAGAAAACCCAGACTTTTTTTTTAAGATACTGAGTCTGGTGAGACTTTGAGAAGACCCATCTTTGAGTCTGTGTTTGGTACATTTGAGAACCGTGCTGAGCACACAGCAATGGAGCTACACGCAGCAAGGCAATCGGTAGAGCATCTTGACATCTCACCTCTTGCCATTAGGAGGAGGGATCAGCCAATTGCAAAATGATGCATTGATTCCATCTGGATGACAGTAATGCCCAGGATGACAAGCCCCTGCTTACTTTGCCTTTCGTAAATACTTCTATAATAAAGACATTCCAGGTTCCTTCACTAAATGTAGTTCTCCAAAGACAGTAAGTTAATTTTTGTTCCCTCTGCATTTCCTACAGGCTATAACAAGGGGCTAGTCACTGAATGCTATGTATTTATACAGTGAAGTGCTGAAAGTCGGGAAGCATGGCTTTTAAAAAAAACCCCACAACCCAACTTCCAGCTTGTGGCTCCTACTGAATTGTGGATTAAGCACAAGGCAGGAGTCACTGACTTGCAGACAAATCAGCTACTGAGACCATCACCAGTGTTTTGCCTCTTAGAGAGCATCTCCCAGCTCTAAGCTTCTACCCTTATACCTATCCTCTAATTTTAAGATGAAAAATGCTATTTTACCACTGTAAAAGATGTCAGAGAAAGCCCAGTTTTGGCCAGAGCTGTGTGTGAGCAGCACGTGGCACTGAGGGGCTCACTGCAGGGAGAGGGGGAAGCTCTGAGATGTGGTCAGTCTTTGTCCATGGGTCAGAATGAAAGGGCAAGGTGGGCTGCTCTGAAAGTGCCACCTGCCTCTGGCTGCTTAAGTAACCCCTGTGCGGCCAATTAGGACATGAAGGATTTGTTTTCCAGCTTGTCTAGAACCACTAATTTCATTTATCAGTCTTGTAGCCTTCCTTTCCAATGTGACCATCACAGGGTCATGAGAGTGCTCTAGGAGTCCCTGATGCTTGAGTCCTGATTCACTCAAATTGCAGCTGCCAGTGTATTCCAGTTCAAATACACGGGGGTATGCTAAGGCCACCTTCACTGTTATATGTATATAAGTATTTTTTTTTAAAAGGCCACATATCAAGTATATGAAAGAAATGTACATGAAGAAGTACAGTTGTTCAGTGAACACCCAAAATACCCAGGCATGTATATGAAATGGGTGACTATACAGTAGCCTATAGCAGTAGTTGGTAACAGGACAGCTACTGTACAAAACATAACTGTAACAACATCTGAATAAGAAGATACGTTAACACTTTAGATTTTAGTTTTGTTTTACTAATGCATATGCTTATTTCTTTCAATTAGCAAAATACTAGTTTTCAGCAGTAATACATATATTCTCATTTCTCCAATTCTGTCTTTTCTCTATCTCTGTATTTCCTTTTTTCTTTGTACTGAGGGAAAATCACAATTGATGAGACTCAGCAAATGTGTTCACGGGATAAATATATGTAGCACTGTTAGGGAATATGCTTAAATCTAATAAGCAATATTTAGGACTCAGGCTTTGGTTTATAATAGGAAAAGAGAACGAAACTGCTTATGATAACCAGAAAAGACACACCTGTATTCTGCAATATATTTCTGTAGCTGCTTCAAAATAAACTGCAAATTACCAAAAATCTTGTGCTACCTTCCCTGGAGAAAGAGAATTTAAGACTGTGAAGGCTTCATGAGTGTTTAATAATAGTCTTCTATATTCTTGACTAAGCAATGGTGATGATGTATATTGCAAGATTAATACATAAATCATTAGGAAACTTTAGTCATTTTAATACAGCAAGTCTGTGTTTTGCTTAATTCACTGATTCATCCTAAGGCATATATTGAAATTTTGTGTGGCCTTTCATTAAAAACCCCAGCATGTCACCCACGTTTTGCATCACTTGTCTTTTAATGGAGCACATAGCAATCGGGTTGTTCTGCAGTTTGATCTTGGAGCACTCTGCCCTCCAGGCAAATTAACACGCTGGAAATTGGGGAGCGTGGTGATGGGTGAGGGGAGGATAACATGTGCAAGACAAGTGCGGTGTGAAAGAGGTCCGCATCAGGAAAACCACCGCTAGCACCAGCCAGGTTAACGCAGCTGTGTGTCGGTCAGTATGGTCACAGGTCCTCTGAGCCTTTTGTTGAAGCAAGATGCGGTGGGGAAGGGAAGGGGTGCTGTCACTGCACCCTTCTTCCAGTCGGTCTGTATCCGCTTCCTCCACAGGTGTGCATAATGCAAAAGCAACCGTTAATGAAAGAGAAAAAGCCGAGAGCAGCGTGAGAGCCTGTGCACAGGAGGTGTGGAGGAAGTGGTCTGTGCAGAGCAGCAATTTTGTTTTCCTTGTTACTCAGTGGGTACCCTGAGCTGACTTAATGCTCTTCACTAAACGTGGTATCACTGGACGTCAATGGGAGACCTCTACAGAACACAGACCAGCTAAAGCCAGCCAGAAAAGAAACCAGAGTAAGACTGACTGCCAAGGGAAGTGCTAAACATGGATCCAGTTTTCAAACTTGGATAGAAGCTGAGTCCATATTTAAGCACCTCATTAGCCACTGCAGGCTCCAGTTTGAAATTTGGCGTCTCATTACTTTTTACAAATACATTGCCCCAGCATGCTAGGGAGACTGCTGCCAGAGACAGCACTATGGAGACGAGTGGTAAAATCAGCTTCTGGTGGAAAAGAAGAAAAAAAAATTAGAAAAAAAAATCAGCAAACCACAAAGCACTCACTCACTCACTCACTCACTCACTCCAGAATTGAATACTTACTTATTTTGGTTTGGCAAAAATACGAAACAATCCCTTTCTCTTCTCCTCCCTAATTTTTGTAATGACAATTCAAACTTGTCAGTCTATGTTGCACAATATCTTAAGCCAAAAATAAGAATTTCTGCTAAAAATCAATTGAACAGAAAATTCATAGCCTGCCTTATCCTGGTCCTTTATTCATCACTTATAGAATCAATAAAACATTATTTTAAAAGGAAGGAGAAGGTCTTGTATATTGCTCCTCTCTTGGCCAGATTTCAAAGCAGCTAATTAAATTCTGTCTGCCTTAACTCTTCCTGTAGTTTCCGTTTAGTGAGTTGTGCATTGCCCTATTTTATCAGCACCGACTCGGCAAAATGCTATGGAGGGGAGTCTCCCCCAGGGGAGACTGTTTTCCATGGTAGGAAGAATGGTCCACAGAGAGCCCCACTCAAATGAGTGGCTGAGAATGAACTTCTCCATGCTACCGATGCCAGGCATGCCACTCCTTCCCACCGGACTTCTTCCCACCAAGTCCTTGCTCCGCTTTTCCTCCCTGCTGACCGTGCACAGGCTTGCCAAACCACAGCACATGCTGTCTGGCGTAGCTTGAGCCTGGTGGGCACTATTTATTAGGACGGATCCCTGGGCAGTTGAATACCAGTACCTCCTAGCTCTCTAGCTGACTGGCCAGCCTGTGTATATACCTGGGAGCCGGAAACTACCAGTCTTTTGCCCAGCTGGCCACCTAGTTAGGAGGCAGAGTTTCTCTGCTTGAGAGATTGCCTGCCTTGCTGTGAAGCATCGGTACCCTGTGTCCTCAAGGGTCCATGCGTCACAGGCACCTCGTGTGCACTGGTGTGCCAGCACAGTTTGCTGGTAAGCTGTGCTCTGCTTTAGGCTGGTTGGCCTCTTGTATGCACTTTCATTTCAGAAAGCTTTTAGAGCCTTCAGAAAATGAAAGCAATGTGGAAATGCGTAATGTCAATATTATTTTATTTAGTATACAATTATACTTTCATTCAGTGTAGAAAATGTATGTATAGAGCATAGAGCACCAAGAGAGGCTAGATTTAGATGCATAGGTTTTACATTTAATTCCATGGGTAAGAGGAATATATTTTATGGTTTTAAACTGAAAGAGGGTAGACTTAGATTAGATATAAGGAAGACATTTTTTACGTTGAGGGTGGTGAGGCACTGGCACAGGTTGCCCAGAGAGGCTGTGGATGCCCCATCCCTGGAAGTGTTCAAGGCCAGGTTGGATGGGGCTTTGAGCAACCTGGTCTAGTGGAAGGGGTCCCTGCCCATGGCAGGGGGGTTGGAACTAGGTTATCTTTAAGGTCCCTTCCAACCCAGACCATTCTGTGATTCTACCTGTATGTGCCTGGGAGATGCCATCATGGTACAGGTACAGGAGCCTACGTGCTCCTATTTTTCTGATGCATAAAGTCAAGACTGGATGTAATGAAATCAAGTAGCAGTGTTGATCTTTTTTCCAACGTGGCATTTAAACAACACGATTCTAATAAGATGGGGTCTCACAAACAAAACAGTTGTTCAACAAAAATCCTTGTCAGTTCTGTGTCACAGGTTATTCCTCTGTCTTATGTAGTCCATTGATGTCAGATTCCTGGAAAGCAAAAAACACACACAGAGAAAACGGGCAGAGAGCAGGTAATCATTGCAGGGGTTCTGCCAAAAGTGTCTGCTCTGTGTATCCAATTTTATATCCTTCATGTCTATAGTATGTTATTGAAGTCTGATTCCCCGCTGCCTTGCAAATCATTTGCATCTCTACACTGTGATATAAAAGGCTTCCTCGCTGATTGGATAGCTTTTTATATCTTCTCAGCACTCGTGTTTCTCTGACATAGATACCTATGCAAACTACAAGGCTTTTGAGGATCCGGCCCTTGTAGTTCATGCTTCATTGCCACAAGGTAAGTCAAAACAGCACTCGCACAAAATGTGGGAATGAGAAGTCATGGGGAGCGTTCGCCGTCCTCCTGCCTGGCATCTGAAGGTTATTGAAGGCCAGACTAGACCCAGGCAGAACAAGTCAGAGTAGCCCCGAGCCCTGCTTCCCTGCGAGCCGCTTGCCAGACGGGATCACTCTAATTCATCTCGGGAAGCTTGTCCCGTGCCTCAGCTTGCGTTCTCCACCGGTGGGGGAACGGTGGCACCAATGGAGAAGTGCCAGGGTTGGCTGCCAGCTGGCTGCCGGAGGCGGCTTCGGATGAGTGCTTCTTCCCATGGGTGGCGTGAGCTCTGCCCCGCACGGCTGCGCAAGGGAGGCTCGTAGTGGCTGAGGATCTGGTCCTTCAAGTTAAAAGGGTTGAAATATGCATGAAGCATAAGGTGACATTTTGAGTGTCTCAGATCAGAGCACGGACGTTACTGAATTTAAAATGTAACTGCAATTTCCTGACTAATGCCGAGTCACTTTTATATTCATGCAGTGATTGTTCTTTATTCTTAAAATAGCCCATTTTACCCTGAGGCGCAGGTGATATCTTTATGATGATGGAGCTACGTTATCCAGCACATTACAGCTCGGGCCGTTGGTTTGTACAAGGGCTGTTTATGATCAGCTGTCCTTTTTTATTCTCTCTCAATTTATATAATGCTTTTGTAGCCTGTTTGTGATTTGCTTGAACAAGAATCCAGCAGAGGAAAAAAAAAAAAAAAAAAAGAAGAAAAAAACCAGAGATGCACTGGAGATGCAGTATTATTGTCTTTTACTTCCTGTAGCTGAGCTGTACGATTTACCATTGTGTCTCCAGGTTTCTGAGTCCATTCAGATAACATGACCAGTTAAATTGCTTCAGTAGCCTTACACCTCTGCAGAGAGTCAGCCTGTTTGCTAGCATCCGGGGCTTTCTGTGGTGAAGCGTACAGGATATTATAAGTAAGGTATTCAATGAGAATGAGATAACAAAAAGAACTCTGAGACATTTGCTATTCATTCAAAATAAAAACCTTGCATGTAGTAGCAACCACAGAAAACCAAAGGCAAGCTTTTCAGCAGAGTAGGAGCATCCGCAGCCCAGACATTTGCTGCACTAAGGGTGAAGGTGTAGAGGCTGGAGCTGGAGCTGCGGCTGTCACGGAGGCAGGACAACAACTAGGGGGAAGGAGAGAGCTGGGAAAGTGAGATCTGCTCCTGGGTGGGTTCCCCTCTATCTCCCTCCACCAGCAGTAGCTGCTGCCCCATGGACCTGAACCCCTGGCTCCGCATCAGCACCAGCATTGAGCAGTGCCACTTCCCCAGGCTCTGGCAGAGGGAAAGGGGATCAGGACCAGAGCTGTTTTGCTACCCCCAGGAGCCCGTTGCTTTAGGCTGCTGCCTGCTTTGCCTATGAGCTGTCTGTAATGCCTGGAATTACCTTTGGTTCTGCTAAGCACAAAAAAGGTTAGATGAGAGGCTGTAGTAATTACAAGAGTGAATTGTCATGGCATAGGAATTTGTGGAAGTGGTGCGGAGGCCCCAGTCAGGAGGAGCATTTTAAGCGACATACCTGCTAATTTGCATGGAACTAGCTTGCTTATTTAAAAAAAAATACTGCTGCCTGCATGCAGTGAAACCCAACTAATCAGCAATCCCTAGAAAGTTTGACTTGAAAGAAAGGCAGATTCAGCGTCCAGATGAGAGAGGTGCACAGGAGCCTCAACAGGTAATGTTTTGCCGTAACTCCCAGTATTTGTGTGCCTTCGTCGCACCTCCTGTTTGGCACAGACCCAGCCAGCCACCTTTGCTGTAGAGGCTGTATATGGCATAACTGTGGTTACACTTGCAGCTGCTCTCCTTGCCCCATCTTTTTATCCATCTCTTTAGCTGTGCGTAATCTGGTGTGTCACTGGGGCAGGTGCAATGATTGCCTTACTCATCTGTACTGTGCCCAACACAAGAGCCTTCATCAGAAACTAGTAGGTCCTGCTGCAATACAAATAATAATAACCAGGAGCAGTATAATCAGGCATGGATTTACTGGGTGGGAATAGGGTATGTATGTGTGGGAAGAGGGCAATGAGGAAGGGGAGAGTAGTTTGAGGGCCTCTAGGTGATGATATCCTGGAGATTGATGCCTCAGCATTTCTGGTTTAAATGGTTGGATGTAGAGATTCTGGCAGGTACCGTGTAATTTTATTTTAATTTTTTTCCCCACTATAGATCAGACTTGGTTTCTGACGGAATGATCACCAGAACTCCAGCAAACAACATACCTGCCAATGATAAGCTGTTTCTTCTGACGACTCAATGTATAGCTGTTTGTTTGCTGGATGTTGCAAAAGGCAGTACATTTGATGTTTGTGCAATTCTGTTTTCCTTCTGATTATTTTTACGTGCCTCTCCCTCTCTCTTTCTGTCCTGTATACAGATGTTCGTATTCACCCCATGGAGCCTATGCCCAAAGCAAACTTGCCCTTGTGTTATTTACCTATCGACTACAGCATCTTCTAACTGCAAATGGAAGCCATGTGACTGCTAATGTAGTAGACCCTGGAGTAGTGAATACTGAGCTCTACAAGCATGTCTTTTGGGTTGTAAAAGTGGCCAAATGGATGACAGCCTGGCTATTTTTCAAGGTATGCAGTTTTTAAAATTATTTTGTTGCCTTGCCCCTGCATCGTAAGAGCGATAGTCAGCACGGAGCTGAAGGTGTTTCCGAGTTTATCATAATGTATGGTATTTATTGCATTTCTCTGTGCTGATGAGATGTACAAAGTTGATAAAGACAGACCTTCCCCAGAACAAACACTTACTTTAAAGGAAGAGAGCAAGCTCTCCCAGTAAGGGAAGGGAATGCTTTTCACTGTCTGTGCCCTTGCACTGATTATCTCTGCCCTGATCTATCCATGTGCCTTTGTGCATGCATGGGGGCAGAACATCATCCTAACACAGAGCCAGAATATGCAAAGTGTTCCTCGGAAATGTCTTGTACGTCCTCGTAATGAGAAGCGGGCATGATCTGGCACGATCTACATGTACGCAACATGTTCTAGAGAAGAGGGCAAAGGGAAGGAGGAAGCTGTACAAAACTGGTGGGAAGTGGCCATACTCCAGGTGGTGCGAGTCCAGACGCTCGTGTTCTGGGAGGTGGGACAATTTTCATTTAGCTTTTTCATCCTAACACGTACTTGTAATAGTACCTGATTTTCTAATTTCTATTCCTGGTCTGCATTAGGAAACTTAAAGCTGTTTGATAAAACCGATCCAGAAGTGGGGCAGACCCAGTTATGCTTAACTTCAGTAGCATTTTGTAGTGGTGTAAGTAGATCAATCTGAAATCAGTTTAGCTGCGTAAGTGCAATCTCCTCATGCGGACAAGCCTTAGGAGGACTTGTGCTGAGAAAATGTACTGCTTATAACTCTTTCAGAAAGTAGTTTTGGATTAAGTGAATGGAACCTGATTCCATTAGAGAAAATTAAATGTCCTAATTAAAATGAAGTATTTTAGATCAAGGGGCATGTCCCACAAAGCAAATTAATTTTAAACTTTGATATGGAAATATCACTAGCTTTAATTTTAGAAACGAAACTGGAGGCTGGAAGAGTGGCTGTAAAATAAGATGCAAACAAATAAACCCATATTTAAAAAAATTAATAGTATCTTCTGAGTACACCTTGAATATTGCAATAAAATTGTAATAGGAATGCTCATAATATGTAATGCATTCTTAAAGAAGCAGAATGCATCTTTGCCAGACTGTATATATTAAACTTGTTTTGCCTCTTGTGATTGCCATTTTAAATATCAGTCTCGGCTGGTGGTGTTTTTTCATTGGACTTACTTCACCTTGCTAACATACCAGTTTCATGTAGATGTTTAGGTTGTGCTCAGCATTTCCTCTAGAGCCACAAAATTCTGACAAAATTTCTGTGTCTGAGAGTGAGAACTGAGTCTCTTGTTTACAGCACTCAATCCCATATGGTTTTATTGGTGTGCCCAGGGAGACATTTTTGTATTATACTGACCATGTTTAGACACCGAATGGGATGTCACTGAACACACATAAAATTAGTTTGGATTTATCACAAGAGGGAGTCTCATACTTACAGCTCTAATAGTAATGCCGCCAATAGTTCCTGAGCACTTCCTATTCTTTGGATGAGATACTGTTCTAAAGGAATTCTGCCTTGCAACAGGTGACGGACAGACATACTGACTTGCATGGCAGTGTGATGTGTGTACTGCCTGAAAAGCAAATACATCAATTGCTTTTTGAGTCAGAATAACTTCAGGTTTGGATAACTGAATGCTTCAGTTATTGAGGTTGGGTTTTTCACATTTTTATATAACACTCGTTGTGGTTTTCCTATAAGCCAAAGGAGAGGAAAACTCTTACTATCACTCTTCCCATCCTCCCTTAGACTTCTGAGTTACAGCTCCGACTTCTACTCTTTCCTTATTGCTTAAGATACGTTTATGTATTCGGGATTGACTTTGCCTTCCTTTCTCACCTTCAGGAGCACTTCATCACATAGGTACGCCGTGTTCAGCTCTGGCAGAACAGAACTACATTGCAAGGCGATGTTTAGCTCCATGGCAAGCTCATGTTAAAAGCCTGCCTGGTGATTTCAGTATCACTGTATTGAGTGCCGTAGTATCCAGCATTCAAGCCTGGGTGGGTCTTGTGGGTCTTGTGCACTGGGGTAAATTTCCCCTGAGAAAAGTAAGAAAGCAAGTACAAGAAAATTCAGTTGTCTGATAATATTAACTGATAGTTGGTGTTATGGTTTTCCTCTCCCTGGGAATTTCAGTCCAGAGTGCACATATATGAATCTTCCTTCTAGGATTATGGCAGTAATGCAGTGAAAATAAGGTGATAGCTCTCTAATCATATTGGCTCAACTAACTTTTATCAATCACTCTGAAGTATTCTGGAGCATTTTCTAAACGCATGCAGGAAATTGCTTCACCCAGTGCAACCTGGCGCTCGTGAGAGCCAACACAGCCCAGATAGCTCTGGTGAGGAAATGCATCACGGATTTATCACATCACATTCCCTCAGGAGCGACTCAACATGTTGTTTGATTTAATTCCAAAATATTGTGGCAGAGCCTCCACTACCTTTAAATGCATTTCTGCCAGCACTGGTCCCAGTTGCATTCAAGTCAAATACCTCCTAGGGATTGCAGCCTGGCCCCCACTCTCGCTGGGCTGCTCGTATTTGAAACGGCTTAGTGTGGCAGACAAGACTGTCGGCTCAACATCCGCCTCAGAGCTGCCTCAAGATATTTAGGTACTTAAACAAATAAACCTACAGTCTTGTAAATAGAGCATGATACGTACACATAATTTAGCAAAGTATTAACAGCTTGAGTTTCTCTGAACTGTGAAACATTGTCTTCTGGTCTTCATAGGTAGCTCAGAAAAATCACTGCCGAATCAGTTTGGGGTTTTTTTCCCCAATTAGCTGCCTTGGGAGGCACCCCTGTAGAAGTAAGATAGGCCAAGCTAAAGGATCCAGTGACAGTCAGAAAATTTGTGAAACGAGTGCCTGCCCTTCAGAAGTGATGTTTTCATTCGTTCTCAGCTTGATTCTTTCACAGGAAAGTTATTGTCTGCTGTGGTACTTGTTCTTTAAATTTCCATTTTGTAAATGTTTTATCTACATTATTAATAAACAGGGATTGCACCTGTCACACACAAGAGAGAAATTGTGTTTATTCCTCAAAAAAAAAAAAAAAATTGATTTCTACCCCTATGACTTCTCAGTAAATAAAAGCTGATGAGCTGTCACAGTCCTCTGCAAAGTGCAGTGAAATATGGTGTCCCTTAGGAATTTTTAACATAAAGTGATCTTCTTTTTGAAGAGGTAAAGTCCAAACTCGTAAACAAAAACTAATTAATAAGATCATAATAGCCTAAAAAGACATTTGTCGGGCATCAAATTGCAACTTAGCCAACTGTACAACACACCAGTTTTAGTGACAGGTACTGTCCAAGCTGGAAGCCAGGAAGGTACCATTTCCCTCTCAAGTATTTCTGCTTCTGCTACGGATACTGAATATTCATTCTTAAGCCAGATGGCCTCTGCCTGTGGTACAATTAAAATGCCTTAGAGCAGAAAAAAAAGTTGATTCTCATTAATGTCCAATGGTAGCGACTGTTCTGCTCCATACGACTTCGTTATGTCATTGAAGTAGAGACATTTCCCACATAGCAGTGTTGTAAACTTCCCCAAACCTTTATGACAAGCTTGGTGAACGTGTCATTATCAGATATAGAGTATTCGGTCCTTTCAGCTGCCTCAGACTGGTATTTAGGAAGGCATTGTGGAAGGAAGACTGCGCATCAGATCTTGTCTCACCTGTCATTTCCAAAGACATAGTGCCATGTCAGTGATTATTGACTGACAAATTGAAAATGAGTAGGACTAGTGACCCCGCCGGCCTGTAAAAGTGAAGGGAAAGGCTTCAGCAACACAGGCTAGAAATCAGCCAATATAAACTAGTTCATTTCTTTCCTCTGTCAAAATAGGCTTAACTTTAGTGTAATTTTCCTGTAACATTTTTAAAGAAATGCTTCCAGTCTGTAAATGCTGCTAGAAAACAAGATCTAGAGAACGTGGATTCATCATTCATGCCAGAGGACACAGTCATGCAGGTCTTATTGCAACATTTCTTATTCAAACTGTCCCTTTGGCACTGTGAATGTAGAAAATTCATTTCATCCTCCCCCCCCGAGGTGTCAGAAGACAAACACATCACAACACAATAACGCCAGCTGTAGAGAACAAGAATAATTAAATTCTACAGCTGAAAGCAGCAATTCATCAGCATCAACATCTTCCGTCCGTGTAGTATGTGGTCCTCACGTAAAGCTAGTCTGGAATTTTCTCACAAAACGAAAACTCCTTGCAGAATTATGTCATTTGCAGTTAATTTTTGCAAAAGACTTTTCAGATCAAAAGTAGGATTCTGGTCAAAATCAGAGAGAAGGAAACAGTGTATTTTATTCCAGTAATTCTGGTCTTTAAACAGATCCCATTTTTGTACACATTGGTACAGGGGTTTAAGCTTCAGAGCCATAGGGCTTCTTTTTTCTCCATCTAATAAATATTTGATTATTTGTACAGCCATAGAACAATTCTAGGGGGAAAGATGGAAGGACCCACCTGAGAAGGCTAATGAGCAATCCACCTTTGAGCTCCCAAATCCTGGTGATCTGGGTATTTTTGCATGTGAATCCCAGGACTTGGGTAGGCACCCAGCTCCCGCCTGTTATGGGGTCCGTGAATCTAGCTTGAGTGCTTTATTTATTCTAACTACTGAATAGGAAAGCTTCAGAGCACGGTGTCTTTTGTGTCTGTCCTAATTAGGATCAGACCCCCTCTAAAGTAGGCTGACTCTCAGTGCACACCTAAATAGCATTGGACCCTAGTCTCCACTGAATCTGTTGTTCCCCTGTGTCCCAAGATATTGGGGTTTTTGTGCATGTTTTCTCAGGTCTAAGTAGTCAAAATGTTTATTTTAAGAGACATGTTGAGAGTTGCTGGAGAGTGTTTTGATGGCAGAAAAGTGAAGGATTTTGTTGCATGCCTTGTTGTATGGCATGCAAAGGGGTAAGGATGCTGTACGGAACAGCACAAAACTGGTGGGATTGTGTTGGAGTGGATCAGATGGAGTCAAGGCTGTTGAAGTTCTTGTTTATAACTCTTATTTGGAGCAGCTGCTAGCATGATCTATCCCCAAACCACACCCAGGCTTCCTCTTGGATGGTGCTAGTTGGAACAGGCCGAAACACAGCCATGGAGCAAGCGAAAAATGAAGCAGTGTGCACAGTCAGAGATCCATCTCATGCCCTGTCGCACAGTTTTAGTTGTTTGGTTAAAAAGAGAAAAGCATTCCTTTTTTTTCCTGACAATGTGAAATGGGAAGACTATCTTCCATCTTTCAGAAGTGTTCACAGGACAGGAAAACTGTCTTCATGTCTAATGCTGCCTGCAGGATTGACCTTTTTTAGCCTGGAAAATGGTCTAAAAAACCACAGGTTAAACCTACACTATGCACTGTGTAAAAACCAATGCTTGCCCTATGTGAAATGGTTTTGGAGCGAAACTTTTGGACTGGTAAGCGACTGAAATTTTGTGATATCATTTTGCTGGCAGGTCAGAAGCATACCGAAACCAGGTATTTGTACTGTGTAAGAAAGGGTTTATCCCTAACTCCTGTGTGGTAGAAAATTGTTGATTTAACTTGACAGCTCAGGCAGATTCTTTCCTTCTATCTGAAAGGAATCCAATTTGTATCCAGAAGAGTGAAAAAAATAGCCTCTGTATTGCTGTAATGGGAGAGAGTAAGTAAACAGTTAAGAAATTGTGAAAATATATGAGCCTAACCAGTGTTAGCGCATCAGCACCTATCGTCTTATAATCTGTAACTGTTTTCATATTCAGAACCCACAGAGTTAGTTAGGAAAGACATTTTCCATCAATGAATTCATTCCTTGCTAACATTTCTTGGCAGTACTTTCTGATGTATTTGGTTAATACCTTTGTATGGTATTCTGTTCCCAGTCAGACTTGTTGAAAGTGGAGGAAACACAAAAGAGGAAGATAATTTGCTGTGGACCAAACACATGCCAGGGACTCAGTACTGATTCCTGTCAGCTTAGAAGAAGATAACCCCAAAGCCTCTAATGTAAAGGTCTCAAAAAAGAGGTTGAAAGGTTGGGCAACTAGAGAAAATCTTGAAATTTCAACTAGACCATTAGCCTTTCACCTTCAATCCGTAATCTTTATAGTTAAGGGTTATAGCAGCACACTACTGTAATTCTCCCTCATGCACCTGGGCAGTTCTACCTCCATCACCACATAGTTAAAATTCCATTTTCAGTCAGGTAATACAACGCTGTTGGAAACTTGAACCCAGTGGCAGCAGAATACAGGGCAGCCACTAATCTTTGTCATCAGCATATCTTTCAGATACCACTTTGAGAGAGGGAAAGAGCAAGGGAGACAGGAGACCACCACAGCCCCACTGAAACGACCCATTCAGCAAGGCTAGGAACAGGGGTTACAGGCAGTTTCTCTCTTGCATGTGAAAGAGCCATAACACTGAGTTAAGGAGAAAGACCACCAGCTTCCCTTGGAAAATCCTGCTATTGAGCTTACAGGCAAGCAGCAGGTTGGAATCAGATCACTAAAATAAGGAGATGAGGAGGAAGAGATTGTGGGAGTGCATATTCATATATATATATACACATTTATACACACATACATAGAGAGTTTGCCACCAGGTGTGGTGGCATTATAGATCAATTAATATTTCTCTGGGGATGACCGACCTAAATTCCTTATTGTTTTGCTACTTGTGAGTAATGGATCCATAACAAAACAATGCTGATGAAATTTATATTGCAGAGCCCCACCACCTAAAGCCCCTACTCACTACAGAAAAATTAATTTTAGGAGGTTTTGGAGATTTACGGCCACTGCTTTCCTCCCCTCTCTGAATGTGACAGTCCTTAATCTACCAGTAATCCAAGAAGACTGAAAAACTTTTCAATGAGGAAGGAAACTTTTCCATAAACAACATAGACACAATTTTTAATGGTTATCCTGAGCTTTCAAAGGTTGAGAGAAAATGCCAAGTTCTGCCAAGAAGGTGAAAACATTCCCTTTTCCAGTGGTCTAAGGCATCTATGCCTGGAAGCTACCAGTGACAGGTCTTCTAGTTCATAAATGTCTGCAATATGAATGCCTGCATCAGAGCTGTTCATCCAGTGATCTTCTCATGGTCACTGCTAGTACTGGATCTGTCGTATCCTAAGATAAATATCTACAGTTGGCCAGATGAGTCAAGTCCTTCTAGGGCCAGTTTATCTTTGTGAACAGTGAAGGGATCCTCTGGTGACTAGCTCAGCTGTAGATATCTGTCCTGTATAAGGGTATAAAGTTAGGTATAAAGGATGAATCCCATCCCAAGGCAGAGGACATTAAATCTGTGTTATTTTAAAAACCAGCAATGCTAGTAAAGAACTGAAGATAATATGGTTTTGGATGTGCACAGGAGAGAGTAGGAACGGGAAAGGTGTGTAGACATAGCTGGGGCATAAGTAATCTGTAATCAAGATCAAGCTGGTTTTTCAAATGGCAGCTCTAAGGTATTTGGAGTATCAGACCATTTCCTCTATAAGTGGGAAATGTGTTTGTGGGCAGCCACAGGTGAGGAAATCCCAGTTACTTCTGAAATGTATTTCTCATATATGTTTACAATCCATCGTGTGCCTCCACTGTTTATCACATAGATATTGCCGTGCATTTACATGGGTAGTTATGTGTACTCCCTGTACATATTTGTAATAGTGTAATGTATGTAACAAGAGAGAACCATGGAAAGCAAGCACCACCCACTGTTTGAGGAAGAACTGGAAACAGCAAATACATTTTTTAAAATACCAGTATCATCCAACACCCAATTTGTGAGTTTTGAAAAGTTTCAATTCACAAGTCAGTTGAATAACTCTGGCTTTAGTAATGACTATAACAGTTATGATTGCCAGCCTCAGACATTCATGTTTGCATTTTAGAAAGGGTACTGAGATACTGCAAGATGTAGTTCACATAGTTGATTTTGTTCTCATTTTGTTCTCAGCTAAATATATGGGATTTGGTGGATTATAGTAGGTAAACATGAGAAGGGAATTTGGTGCAGTGGCTCTAGCCCCCATTTTTCTAGAAGGAACTTGATCGTAGATCTGGCACAAACACAAGTCATTAATACAATCTGTCCAGAGTTAGTGGTTTCTATACGATATTACATATTTAAACATTCTCTTTAAATTGGTTCTGTGAGTCTCTTCAGGGCAAATGACTACATTCGGTTGTTGCCATCTCAGTGCTGGAAGGGGAAGTAACCACAGGAGTTACATCACCACAGACCAGGCGCTCTGCGGGGAATACAGAACATATGCAGAAGAGGATTTGGATGAAACCTGAGCAATGTGCAATAAAACAAGAATGAACTTGGACAGCTTATCAGGGATGGGATTTGTAGTGGTATTTGTTTGGCCCCACCACGCTGACCTACTTTTCAGTCACTGGAATAGGAAGGAGGTGCTGCTGCTGGTCCTAGGGTCAGGCAGTCTGAAAAAATGAGTTGCTCCCAATGTCTCTTAATTGCTCACCAAAGTCTTGGAGCTAGCCACCACCAACTTACAAGCTTAACTTACTGTCTTATTCCTAGTTTATCCAATTTAGTATAAATGTCACTTTTTAAATAAATAGCAGGGGCCAGTTGGTGCCCTGTGCCTGGCCGCCCTGTGTTCCCACAGCTTTGCCGTGAGCGGCGTTGTGCAATGCCTCTCCAGCTGCCTTGCATCCCTGCAGCAGGCAGCTGTGTGCTGAGGCTGAATGTGTCTCAGGAAGAGCAGTATTGATTGACTTATTCAATATTTTTTCCTGCCAAGCTCTTGAGATGCAAAATGCAGTCTTCCACAGCGTCTGCCACTTGTCGCATACTATCCTAAGGTGATTAAAAATGGAGAGAGAGAAAAGCTGTCCCATTGTTTTTGGAGCTCAGAGTGTTGAAAATAAAATTACACGCTATGAGTATATTTTGACAGGTGGCTCCGTTCTAAAAATGAATGTAGAAAAGGCACTATGGCGCAGCATGATTGTTTTTTCTGTCAGGGTTGTGCATTGTCCAGGTACAAAGGTTATTTTTATGACTGCTCCAGCTGTGCATGCAGCTTGGTCATTTCTCAGAGAGGAGTTCAGTTATCTACACTCTCATACATCATGACTGGTAATGACAACTTAGGTCCCCATTTTCCTTTACATATAAAATGATGACTTCCATCATCATGAAGTTTTGGTACTTCGTCAGTGGCTTTGCACAAGTGTAGCTGATCGGAACCTGCTAAACAACTAAATGACACCCAAACCTAAAATCATCCGGGTCCCAATCTTATTGTGTATGCTTGTAGCAAGGATTATCTGGTCTGACTTCGCATCCTCTACGTGGAAGTACTGTCCTTATGTAAAGCATTTTACATGTCTGATCCTGCTCCTTAGAGGTTCTCCTTGATCTGGGGCTGGCCCTTTATATTTCTTGCCTGGTTTAGGTTTGTGGCACATGTGTCCTATTTTATATGCCTATTATCTGGGGAAGTGGATTAAGGCTGGCACAGATACACCGAACCCTAATCGCTTTAGAGGGCCGGCAGGTCTCCAGAGGTAGTAAGTACTTCAAATGTTTATAATACTAGATTCAGCTGATGTTGCTTGAAATCCATTCAACAAGCAGATCTGGAAGGCAGGAAGCTGAGTTTTACATAGTCTTTTTTTCTAAATATAATTGCCCTGTTAATACTATTTTATATACACTTAGTGCTCAGTTTTGGTTTTGGTGGTGTGGTGGGTTTTTTCCCCTTGTATTGGGGCAAGCCTATTTCATATGAAACACTGTTTTCGCTACAAAATATATCCATCACCCAGTACCTTGGCTGTATAGCTTCTCCTGTGAGAGTTTCAACCCACTCTGCACAGCACTGGGTCAAAGGCAGATGAGTCATCTATTTCCAGCCTTTTGAAAAAGTGATAAAATATAAAATGTGTTTGTGCTAAGGTACCTGGCTTTGTCATCTCCAGGTCACTACACAACAGTTTACTCAGAGGAGCCAAGGGGATTATAAAGCACCTCCAGTGCTCAGAAGCAGCACTCATACATGTGATGCAGAATCTGTCCCATTCTCTCCTGGTTGGAAAGAAAGCATTGGCATCATTAGCATCATTAGGCTTTATAGATAGGAGTAGGTACCATCCCGCTCAAAGATGGTACCAGTGCTACCATCCCGCTCAAGGATGGTACCAGTGCTGTCACTGTTACCATAAAGACAACACATCTTTTGTGTGTTGATTTCAGTTTGACTCTGTAGAAGCTCTAGACAACAACTTCTTTTTTTTTTCTCTTTATTGTCAAGGTATATCATGATATCTAGCAATAGCCTTTAATCAAAATAAACAGGAGTGAGGTTGCTTTTAAGGAAACAATTTTGTCAAGACAAGAATGAATTGAAGCAAGCTGACTGGAAATGTATTTACTTTGAGAAATGAAAAAGAAATAAGAAGAAAGAAGTAAGAAACTTGTTTCTGATCATTGGAATCAGACTCTGGAAAAGGCTTCCGCAGAGTGGTAGCTATAAGAAAACTGTTGTTTTTAAGATGGAGTTTAAATAGGTTTATTGAGAAGATCAGCTGATAGGATATCTGCAATATGAGGCCATCAGAGGTGTCCCAAGAGGTCCCTGCAGTCCCCTGTTCCTTCTGAAATCCTTTTGTATTTAGAATAAATTTTTTTTCCTCGGGTTTATCTGTTTTGCACCCATGCTGAAAAGAAAAAAAGGAGTCCAGTATAAGGGTCCAAAAGCGAAGATTTCCCAAAACCCATTCCTTTTGATTTTTAACGTGTTGAGTACCAACAAATCCTTCTTTAGGAAAACCTTTGGTGAAGATGTGTCGCTTCTTGGACTCGTTTCCATCCTTGCCTTTCTAGACAATAGTTCTTCCAGTTTGCTGATGAGCTGCGTTGAGCTGTGCTCCCAACAGTGCTGGCTCTTGTTTACAGGAGAAAAGTGAAGATGGGGCTATGGGTCAGACTGAAGAGCCCTCAATGGGAATCGGATCTTCTATTGTCCTGGTTAAGAAATCTGTGTATGCTATTAAAAAATAAATTGGCCAAGGTAAACTGAAAATGGAGCTATAGAGATAGTTGGCATAGCTACCCCGTTACTCTCTAATCTGGGTTACCACAGCATTCTTCCAGAAGTTGGTCCGTGCTCAAGAGACCTCTTCCAGTAGAGAGGCCAGGCAGCTGGCGGCAGCAGCAGGTAGCGCGTGACACTTGTACGAGAGACCGTGGCTTCCCCTGAGTTTCCACGAGCGGCTCAAGGCCATCGTCTTGGGCCTTCCTGACTGTCTGGTTTGCATCTGAAGTACCTTCAAGATGACTAACTTTGGAGAGGCTTGTAGCCCTGCTAGAAGTCAGCTGAGGAGCTCCAACTGACAGTGTCCAGAGTAGACTAGCGGGGCTTTGCACAATGAGGATTTCCATTCCTAAAATGTCCAGAACAGAGAGTTTAGTTCAGGATTTTGCCTGAGGGGAAGAAAGGTATTTTTATGTTCCTGTTTTGTGATGGCAGGTCTGCCTCACCTGGATTGCTGTTTTCACTGCTACTTGCCATATTTTTCTTATGGAGAAATTATACTGCACATTTTAAAATTTGAAAAACATGCATTTTCCTTCTTTATTTTTTTTTATTTTCAGTTTTTGTGGACTTTTTTATTTGAACCATGATGTGGTATTTTAGAAGGGGCAAAGCTGGGTTCTCTGTCTTTCTTGGGTGGGTCTTTCAAATCAGAGCAATAGACCTGCTGCAAACTACTGATCATGGATCCATTATGATAGCTAAGATGTGTCAGTGCTCCAAATTACTGAGTTAAAGCTTTGCCCTCTGATATGAATGGGTGCCTAGATTTAAAAATAAATCCTTTGGATTATACCGAAAATTTGAACTGTCAAGAAATAAATGGTGTGGTGAACTGAAACATAGGTCTCTTAAGCTGCCCTCAATTTAGCTATATTTCAGTAATCTCTCATTCACCTTCCATTGCTGTCAGCAGCCTGTAGGGTTTCTTTTATATTTATGATGGAAATACCTGTCTATGAATCATGTCACTGAGATGCATGTGTTTTTGCCACTTCAAGGAATTAGTAAACAGTGCATAATTTCTCTGGTGACAAACACTGCATTGGTGGATCATTTGTACCAATAGGTACTTCCTCATGTAAAGAGCTTTATTGCATAAAAAATTCCTTATTTTCATGTGTTGTAAGTGGAAGGTATTTTTGTTAAGTAAGTGCATATAACTTAATTTCTTGTTTTTCCATATTTTCACTGTCAACATATATTTCTGTAAAATTTTTGTTGACAGTAGGTATTTATTAACAGGCTTTTACAAGAATTTTCTTACTATAGTTACAAAGTGCCTTTATCATAGAAAAATAGATGTATCTAAAATGCAGGAGCCTGGTGTACCTTTCATGTTTTGGAGTCCCTTTGCTAAAATGTGTGGAGACTAGATAATTTTAATGTTAAAATATCACTTACCTTCAAGTATAGAATATTTTCATGTACAAAATTATATTAATAAAAATATAATTTCCTTTTTAATTGTATACTAAACAAAAATGTAGCCTACTCTAGCTTTGCGAGTGAAACGTATATTATTAAGCAGTTTTCAATAATATTCTTTCACTCCTAATTTCAGTCACCTGCAATACCTAAGAATTTTTAGGAAAGATAGATAAATAGCTCTAACAAAAGACACTGGATATTTTGGAACCTGCAAGGTCCTTTTCATTTGATCTGCTGTTTGTTATTGTCACTGTAGATTATAGATGAGAACATCTGCAATTATCCTCTGGTTAATATACTTTTGAATTGGAAGAAAGGGCAGAGCTACAGTGCAGCTGGCAAGCAGTCAGCTAAGCTCCATTACAGGCATTTAAAACACCTCTTCAGTGGGGCTTCTTAATGATAAAATACGTAGGGCTGGCTTTTCTGACAACCCATGGAACATGATAGATGATAGTAACCTTTTCTCTAAATTAAATGGGAAAGCCAAGAGCCAGCAGGGCAGTGTGCTCAGGCGCACAAGCTTTGGGATAGCAGCTTCCTTTCTTGCTCCTCACCCCATAAATACCTGTTTTTCTGTTTATTTTGGAATTATGTCAATATATTCTGGGCTATATTCTCACGTCCATTTCGTTGAGCCTCCTTCACACTTTATAGTTTTGAAATAGTTATATTTCTACTTACTTAATGTAGCAGCAGTTAGTGCAGGCCAGAGGACTGTCTAGATATTATTTTTACAAAAGCAAACTCTACGAGTGTGAGCAACTCTCTATTACTTGCAAATGAGGTGTATGCTGAGAAAATCTTCAGTCTCGTTTTGTAATTTCTCATACTCGCCTCAATAAAAGGGAAAAAAACCCTGAGTGAGCTTTTTTGAAATGAGTTTATATTTTCAGAGAAGGAGTTAAAGAGCATACTTGGCTCGGGCATCTATTTCTGCTTAGGGAAACATTTTCTGTAAGAACGTGTACCTCAGTGCTATTTTCTCGTCAAATTTCTCTCTGTGGTTATGTTTTTTTTTCTGGTGTGGTCATTTACAGCTATGTGTAAATTCTTCATAATATTAATTTAGACTAGAAGAGGAATCTGCCTGATTTCTCAAGAATGAAACCGCTTTTCTCCATTTTGTTATATTAGTGATTAAAAAATACTGCTGTTTTCTTTTGCAGAACTGTAGTAAGACACCCAAATCTGGTTATTTCTAGTTGCAGCAGGGTATTTATTCTGTTGAAAATCTCTCCCTCCTATCAGATGCTGCTGGTGACTGTTGTCAGGTGTTTGAGTAGCTGTGCTCTGATGGCAGGCATGAAGTTGCCTCTTCGTTTTCTAAGCAAAGACCAGATGTTTGTTCTAGGGTAAGCAGACTGATTTGCAGTTAAAACCTCAAGTAAAGGTACATCATTTCAGGCTATAAACCAGCCACGTCTCAAGCCGCATGTGACTCAAAAAGAAAAATGTGAGAGCCAGAGGTAATCGACTTCTTCACTGCCCTGTACATCTTGGGTATTTGTTGATGCAAGTGAAGAATGGATGGGTTATTCTCTCCCCTGTGTTAACAGAGAAGAATTCAGATTTGTCTCTTGGACTAGTTCATGTTTTCCCTTGCTCTACACAGAGGTGGCAATAAAAACAAGGCAAAGAGCTATATTTAGAGAATTAGGCCAATGGGAACTCATCAGTTCACTTTAGGAGCCAGTGATAAATGTTTCTCCCTGGGAGACTTCAGTGAGCATTGAGGCACACCACCTCCAGCTCCGGCCACCTCACGTAGTTCCAGTTACTCTGAGCAGTAAACCATTGCACGCTGAAAAAGAATCTGGGAAGACTTTAAAAATTTGAAGTCCTGCAGGGTTTTACTGGGCCCGTGAGAGGCGAGGTCTTGATCATTTTGTGACTGACAACGTCTTATGCAAGAGCGAGCTTTGCACAAAGTCCTGTGGCTACAGTGCTCTGGTAAGAGTCATGCCACTGCTGGCTGTTAGACTTATCCATCAGAAGTCTACCTTTTGCATTTTATTCTAGTGTCTTTAATATATTCACACTAATCTTTAATGTATTCAAAAGTATTACAGGCAGGAAAAACTACACTGGGACAAAGGAACAAAGGCAAATGTTGCTGAAGAAATTTTAAATAATGTGCAGATCTCTTGTAGGCATTGATTCATGTACTTCATGGTGTCAATAATTGTTTGTGAATTGCAGCCATTTTTTACTCTGAAGAGAGCATTACTCCTGAAATATAGTCATTACCTATTGATTAGCTCTACAGTCATTTTCATGCATCAGTAGTTTCGATAAAAAAATAAGTAGCACTTATTTTACACCAATGTGTAAGATCTGCACATTGTTCATTAATAACCGAAAGGACTTTTTAAAGTATTTTTTTTATTGCAGAGACCACATTGACATTTTTCAAAAGCCATAAGTCTCAGGATAAATGGAAAAAGTCTTAACGGCGCTTTTTTTTCTGGCTTTTTTCTTTTTTTTATGGGGGAGTTGTAAATGTTCTGCCGTCTCAGGACGGGGCTGCAATAAGAAGGACATATTTGTCTCTGTTTGGTGCTAATGTAATTTCCTGTTTTTCCTACTGTATGACTCTCCTTTTAATCCCAGTTTTGGGTAATGTGCTATTTTTTGATTAAATGATGAGACCTGAGATTCAGCAAGGAGAAAATAATTAAAACTATTTGTTTCACAGACTGTCAGCAGCTATTAGGGATTAGACAAATACAAATTAAGGGTTTTTTTCCCCGAGCCATTGTTTGCAAAGTTCACAATTGTAATCCTCTTATATTGAACACAGATTTAAAAGTAAAGATCAGTTATGTTTTGGTCACTAAGGAGTTTATATAATTGATAAAACCCAAACATTTAGATTATTTTTATATTAAAAGTGTGCTGCTTGGGAAACTCTTGCTTCTCAATTGTTGCTCCCTTACAGAGCTCAGGGACTAAAAACTAGCCCCATCAGCTCAGCAGACATTTGCAGAGCGAAGGGGGCTTTGCAGCTCGTCCCTCCAGCCGCAGGAGCGGCTCATGTCCTGGGAAGGGCCGAGCAGCGGCAGGGATTGTGGCTGATGCTGCTGGCCTCCGTGCCCCGAGAGCGGCCCCGCTTGCACTCCTTCCCTGCAGCCCTGCAACATGCTCTCACACCACTGTTTTGATGCCCCTTGCGATTTTCCTGCGAGAGTAGCCTTGTTTTCTGCCCTGCTCTAAGGGCTTGGCACTGCTTGTGGATGCACCATTTCTCCTGTCTTCTCAGATTTGGCTGGGTCAATGTACTGACGAAGTTTCACCTAATATTTCCCTCTTCTTTCTCTACTATCAAAAGGCTTGGGCTGGCTCCTTTCTTTGCTCCAGACATGGTTAAGAGCCATCTGCCCCAAGAGCTCATGCTTTGAAGGCTGTTCTCTACCCCTCTTTGGTTTCTGAAGGGGCTCGGTGACACGGATGGGTGATCCGAGGAGGGCGAGCGTCAGTGCTGGGCTGGGAACCCTCCTGCCCTGAGCCCCCGAGGAGACCCTCCTCTGCATGGCGCGGGGGCTGCAAAAAGGGATCAGACCCAACGGGGCAAGTGCCCGGCACGCTGATGTAGGAGCCACATTCAGTGAGGTTGCAGTGAGGGCCTGGCAAAAGACATTTAGGAATTTAGGAGCAAAAGGGAATGAAGAAGAGCTGGGACTATCTGCGAGATTGTCGTGGGGCATGATGAAAGGGCAGGCGGAGAAATGGGTGAAAGTTTAGACTGCAGGCGTGCTTTGCATACCACCTAGAGAAACGGAGTCCTAATCTTGATTGGAACAATTCAATTCCGCTGTGAAGTACATATTAAATAACAATAGGCGGCTGCAGAGCTGTGCAGACTTGCAGGTGAAGAGTAGAATTTTAAGCAAGCTGCCGGGCGGCTGGGAGAGGCAGCGGGGAGGGCTGGGACAGGTGGTCTGTGCTGGCGTTCAAGCCTCTGCTCAGACCTCAGCCTGTATTTTTACGAGTTAAAAGGAGTTACTAAACCGCAGCACAGGTCTGCATTAATTCAACTGGAATTTTTCCCAGGAAGCAGAAGTTTAATCATCTGGAGCATCGCTGTTTGCAGTGTATCATCGCAAGCAGGCGAGTGGGGAGGGCTCATTGATTGGACTCTCAAGGCAAATGGACGTGTGTAGCAAAATGGCATTACCAAAGAATGTAGTTCAATACGAGCTCCCTAAACAAAGCGAAATATTTCAGCACCAGATGAGTCCGTAACATGTATTTATTGAACCACAAAACCTCACAGTATTTGTTTCCCATTCTAAACAACTGCTCTAACCTTTTAGTCAAAAAGCCCTATGAATACAAGTGCAACAGAAACTCTCCTGGGGCACTTAGTAAAAAGAAAAGGTTAATTCTCACTGTGTTATTTTGGCTATTGATAGTTCTGCAAGTGTAAGTCTCTGGGTCATAGCTACCTATGCCCTTAATCAGTCCAGTATCAAAACCCTAGTCAGACGCTCTCTGCAGAGACAGGAGCTGTCTGAGAATGAAATAAAAGGAATATGAAGATTTTCAGGAAGATTGTTGGGATTTTTAACATTCTTGCCGCACTTTTTTTTTTTTTTTTTTTTAATAACAGATTAAGGATAGACTTCGGTTGTGGGAAGGATTGAATGTTTTTCTCCTTTCCAGTTTTTCATTGTCCTCCTTCAGGTAATAAGATTTGACCATTCGCTATGGATCTCATTTTTGGAACCTGAAGCAATTCTTCCTGTGACACAAGCCAGGACAGTTGGTTTAGTCATTCACACAGGACTGGGGCATACCGTGTCACCTGTACAGCAACATGACACTTCTGCTGTGACTCCTGTCATCCGGCAAAGGAATCAGGAGCAGGGGAAGGACCACATCTGTCACCAAATCCAGTCCTGGCCTTTGCTGGGGCGATCATTTTCACAAATTAATGGCTCCATCTGCTACCTTAGTGAAGGTTTACAAAACACCTTAGAAATAAGCCTGGATATTAAAATTAACAGCTTCAGTGGATAGTAAATCTGGGTCTTGCTACTTACTAGTACTTAACAGTCTTCAGTATGTCCCACTTCCCTTCTTTCCTTCATCTGTTCCACTGGCAAGAACTGCCATCTTTGTTTTTCTCTCTCTGCCCCCTTGCAAATTAATAACCTTATCACCTCTCCCCAGGCTAACATCCCCCTCTGCACTACGAGTACCAACCTGCCCTTCTTTCAGGCTGTTCAGCTGATTAAATGTGATGGGTTTAAACTCACGAGTAATTGTGTTCAAGATGGAAGGTTTTTGCTTCCGTTTCAGACATTGGGAAGCATTTGTGTGGCTGAGAGTTTGCATGTTTTCTCTGTCTATAATGAGCTCTGCGGTAAAAGATATGATGCCTCAGATCTTGTCTGACATAATTTTAGAAACATGACTAATCTCGTTGAAATCAATGGTACTATTTGCCTGTCTAAAGTTGTACATGTTCTTTGGGGCTCTTCTGAATTTAAGCCATCGATAGGTTCCTTGGCGGGCAGTAAAGAGCCCCAGGGTTGACTGATTTAAAAAAAGGGATTTAAGTTACAGAGCTTAAACTCACTTTCTGTCTACAAAACAAAAAGCTTGATTTGAATAATCAGATTCTGTCCTCCTTTGCATTTGCATTTTTAGTTATTTTGTTAAAAACAGGTTCATTCTGGTGGGTTAGTAAGCATTCAGATATGTCGATTTGCAACTGAATACAGCCTTTGCCTTTAAATTTAGTACTTCTGTCGGGTAACTGAGAGGATAAGCTATGTAGACAGCTCCATAATTGTATGGTTTCAGAATCTATCTGTGATTTCATGACTTTAGCATTCTATTGTGATAGAAAATGAGAAATGGTAGTTTTGTTTAGAGCATGACTAATTTTTTTCTTTACTTTTTTTACAAGCTGCTTCCAGATGAAATGTGAGTTTAATTAAAATGAAGAGCTGTCATTTTTAAAGGGTTTTATTACTTAAACAGAAATACCTGAATTTATTGGGCACATTTTTCTCATCAAACCCGAGGACATATAATCTGTAATTACTGATTTGAACTAACTAATTCTGTTTACTGTATCTGTCAGAAAGATAGAATTAGAAAATCTGAGCCACTCTCACCTATTTCTATTCTTTCAATAAAATAACTATAGAAAATTAGTCTACTCTTCTTATTTTCCATCTTTGGAGTATGTCAGTAGGGACAGACCTAAATTAACCCCCTTGTTTATATCTTTTTGGTTTATCATTCAAGATTAAATGCTGAAATTGCCAGCAACTGGAATTATAGGAAACATAAATTTGCAGAATAAGATTCCTTCCCTCCCCACCACTTTTATTTGTCTTCCAGTTTGGGCATTTTCCTCTCAGCTTGGGGAATACTGCAGAACTATAATTTAAACACAGTAACTATATAGAAAACAGAAACCCAGACCAGTTGGGGCATGGGAGTGCTAAATGGTATTTGGTGATCTGCTTGAAGCTTCTTCCTTCCAGCCAGTGCAGCCTTTGCAGGACTACCACGTTTCAGTCCTGCAGAGAGGCTTGGAGTCGGCAAAAGGGAGAAGGAGATGAAGGCTGAGACCCAGGGTGAGGATAAGCGCTGCAAGGTGATGTCTCTCGTTCCATGCAGGAGCTTTGTGTGGAGCAGACCCATCAGCAGGACATGTTGCAGCCCAGCTAGCATGCTGCTGCAACATAAACAGGGGAAATTTTGGGGAAAGTGTATTTTTGCTTTCATCTCCCCCATCTTCCCAGGCGTATTTTCATCTTGCGTGCTATTAATGCAGAGCTGTAGCACCCTGTAGTCATTTTGGGTTAGTTTGTGCACTTTACTATTACTGGTCCAGGAGGAGAAGTGTCCTCTGCTGACCTTACCTGGTGATCCAGGAAGGGATTTGCACCTTCTCACCTGAGCCGCCTGGTTTCAGCAAGTGCCTCCAGCGGACAGGTGAGAAACGTGGGCTGGCAGCCAGCCTCTGCCAGCCCCACCGCCCCACTGAGCCCACGGGTGGAAATAGCCCTGCTGCTGTTTGGGGTGCAACATGGGGGTTGTAGCAATTTAAAACAGAAGAGGCTGTGAAATAGCTGCTGGCCTATGTAATTTTGGTTTATTTCATTTTGTCTATGTTCTGTACAGCCTTTGTGCTTTTTGATCTCATCGTAGTTCGTAAAGGTTTTCTATATTGTGGTTATCTTTTAAATATTTAGGTGTTCCATGCCTGTCCTGAGTGTTATAAGCATTAAGAAAATTAACAGTCCTCAAAAGAAAGTTGTGAAGTTGGAGATTAAGTGTCAGTTTCCATTTTCTGAGAAGGGAAAACAAGATATATAGGCAAGTGACTTGTCAAGTGTTGAAGAGTAAGTAAAGGAGTAGAGATGATGGTAGGGTGCTACAAGTCAGAAGTGGCCATATATCTTATGCCTGAAGTCTTGTGTTTTCAGCAAAAGCTGGCAAAGACATTTTACTTTGCGTGAGCAGGCAGTTAATAAATTGTTCAGAGGTATATGCACTCAGGAGCATCCTCTTCAGCACTTAGAGCCTTGCTGTGTCTCCTGCTCTCTGGGGCTGGTAAAAATGCAGCTATCATTTCAAATGTAAACACTTCTGTGTGCTTTTCTGTGTTGTTTCATTTTGATTGCCAAAATCTGGCATCATTTGAAAGAATTCAGGAAACTAAAGGTGACCCACATAGTGATAGAAGATAATGCATTAGAGAATGAAACTTCTAAAGCTTTCATTGTTGGTTGTTGTTTTAAGTCCTCTTTAATTTTGATCCATTCACATTTTGAATCATATTTAAATTTTGTTTTCAACTAAAAAATTGGGCATATATTATTAAATGATGCAGATGTTCCAGCCACTACCTATCAAAGAGGTTGCTTCTCTAAGAGCTTTTTTGGAGGGACGAGTAGTCTTATGCTCTTATTCATATTTCTCAGATAGTAATAGTTCAAAACTTAGTAGAATTAAAGCCTTGCAAAGTTATTAAAAATAACAGGATGATTCCTTAGCATATATCTAGCATGAATACTAAGCTGTAATTAAGTATTCTTACTTAATGATAGATCAGTCTACATTTCAGAATGAAGAAGATTATATTGAATTGCTCACATGATACTGTAATTATGGCCATAGAGCTGGTGGTAAACAAATAAATTGCGTATTTTCCTTTACAAACACAGAAAAGGAGTAACAGCCTAGTGTGTAAGGCATCAAGATTAGGATTTAGGAGGCTCATTCTCTCCTCATCTCTTCTGCCTTGCGCATTTGCTTCAGTAATTCACTTGCCTGTCTGTGAATAGAGGTGTCACAGAAAATCCCACATTACGTGAAGATACCCAGGACAATTCTGAGTGATTTAAGTCAGGCATCCTCAGCAATAGCTAGTTGTGGGACATCACCTGGTTTCCAGAGGGCTGGTTAACCAAAGTGCCATGCTCTCAGAAGAGACTCCAGTGTTTTGTGAAGTACGTGTGCTCTCTCAGCTCTCTCCTTTTGTTATTGCGTGCCTTATTTCCTAGAGACTGGATGTTCTTCCAGCAAGTGACTGTCTCTGGCTGGATGTTTATGCAATGTCTGGGGCAGCAGGCTCCTATCTGTCAAATTTTGCATACTGTTACTGAGCTGAGTGAGGTAACAAGTGTAATGTAATTTGAGTGGCTGCAGCGATATCTCAGTTCTGACTTTGAAGACATCGCTGTCTGCTGCAAAGCAAGCTTAGGGATCAGCCTTCAGGCAAAGTAATCTTCCTCAATGCACTTGACAAAATGAACAAAGGACTTGGTTATGATTAATGACTTTGACCCAAAGTTTCAAGTCCCTGCTCAAATTCAGTCATGTAAATTTGGGTTCTCACTTCTATTATGAAAATTGCTTAAAACTAAACTTCGTTCTTCTAGTCCTCCATTTCAACAGCTTAGAAAATGCAAAGCAGGGATCCACAAACACTCCTGCTCAAATCACTGAGGTTATATTGCACCTCTAAGTGAGAGAGATTCAGATTGAAATTAAGACACGTACATTTATTTTTCGTGGTATCTGCCAGTGCATTCCCTGTTGAAGCTGCTATTTGAAGTCAATGGAGAGCTCTTCAGTGTGGCCCAGAAAGCTGGCCAGCCAACAGGGGCTTCATTCAGCTGCCTGATAATGTAGGCATCTGATGCTGTTTGAGATAACTCACGATGTCCTGCTTAGTCTGAAGCAGCTGCTTTGGAAGAGGAGGGTTCAGAGCCATGGCCACTGTCTTCCTCAGTAAACCTTTGCTCATGTTTTGAGTCTGACAGAAGAGCCATCCCAGGGCTTCAGAGTAGAGCTGCTTGGCGATTTTCCAGCAAAACAGATTTCTCACAAGGCATTGCTCTGGCACAAAGCAAAGTGAAACCTTCCATCGCTGACTCCATCAAAAGTTTCAGGGGAAATCAGACATTCAAGGCTGCGTTCCTGCCTGCTCCTTGGGCTCCCTGAGCAACAGCCTGACTCTGGCAGTCTTTTGGGGACAGTTCCTTCCTTCCGTGGACTGGTTTGTCTATAGGCTTCCCAGCCACCAGGGGCTGATGTGAAGGTGAGGTAGGGCTTCCCAGGCTGTCTGTGTACCTGGATTTTTTGGAAAGATCTTTCCAGAAAATTTGGGTTCAATAGAAAGGGAAGGAGAGATTTAGGATTTGATACTCTCTGTGTCTGTTTGCCAGCTATCTCTGCTTCTGTCTTTACAGTGTCTTGTGCTAGCATGCTCAGGGAAAAGCTTCTTTTTCCCAGAATAGGCATGAATTATTCATATTGTAAAAGCTCCTTTCCTTCAACATTTTGTTATTTTTTTTAGTTTGAAAATTGCCTTGTGTTCTTAATTCATCAATGTTTCGTCTTTTATTATATATTCACATCTTTGATTCAGAAATTATTTCTCTGTAGCCACAACATTGTCAGGAGAAAGGCTTCACATTTTAACTCAGCCATTTCTGTTGGTAGCTGCTGTCTCTTTTAAAGATGAAATCTAAAGAATTTTATTATGGAGTGAATTTATTAAAGAATTCTCTTTGCCGCGAGTTGGGGATTGAAGAGAAATTAATTTGATGGTGCTGACTGGGTCTCTAGGGGGAACTGTATATTCAATAAAACATCTCTATCTCTTTCTGGTCTATAATCAAGGCAGAAATTGGATAGAAAGAGAATAATAGTGAGCTACATAGGAAAGAATAGGAGGAGAGAGAGAACGCAGATGGAAACCAGGGCTTTTGAGTGAAGGCAGAGATGTGTGAAAAGCTGTGCTGCCAGACCTCTCTGGCAGCTTTGGCTTCCTAGGGATCTGACAGTTGGTCCTGGCCACCAGTCTCACCAGGACTTACAGTCAGCTGTTACAGCCTTATTGATCAAAGGTTGCTGAACACGTCCTTACACCTGCGTCATGGTTTCCTTTCTAGCCTTTGTTTTCATACTCAGTGTTTCAACTGATTACTTTTTGGCTGAAATTTTCAAAGCAACGACCACATTAGGAGGTCTAGACACTGCAGAAGTTACACAACAGGCATTGAGCGCACGTAGCCCATGTCTTTACCAGGAGGCTGTGACACTAAAGCAGCTGTTGTTACTTCACCTCAGAGTCTTGCACCCTTAAGTAACCTGGTTTTGAAATTATTTGGTAGTTCACAGATCATAGTAATCAGTGCTCCCTGGAACACAGGTAATTTGCCTCTCACAAGTTTGTTTGCTTTAATATTCATGGGAATGCAATCCCAGCTACTCTATTTCTGACAGTTTTCAAACTATTCTGTGTTGTGGTGGCTTCGTGTTTGTCTTTGTTCTTGAGAGTCAAGCAGTGCGTTAAGGGTGACTGGGTGTCACCCCTCCATTAGCTGCCAGCAAGTAGATGAAAGACTTTGCTGTACCAAGTAACAGTAATTTAATGTTCTCATTCTTGTTGCTAAGCCCTGCTGTGCATATGCGTAGTACTGTTCAGGGATCCCAGAAGATTGTTGTCTTTCCTGAAGAAAGACAGAAAAGGCAGAAAACTCTGTATATACAGAGTTTTTCAGTCCAGAAGGCAAGTCAGTAATGTTTGCAAAACATTACCAGAGTAATGAATGTAGAGAAAAGTAAAGGGATGCTGGCAAAAGTGCCTGAGTACCCAGGCCCAGAAGATGGCCTGTTCAGTGCTTGCTGTGTCTTCCTAGCTGGAACCTGGGAAATGTGTTGCCAGCCAGAGACATCTCTTCTTGTTACTTGAGCCTGGACTGGCCTGATGGAAACTCACCCATTTAAAAAAGCAAGGCCACAGAGCAAACACCATGAACTCCCATGCCAAAAAAAAAACCCTGAAAGCTTCTTTAACTCATCAGCCCATGAGTAGATTTCCCATATGAACTGAAAAGTGCATGACATAATGGATGTGAGTACATGAGGTAGGACCACCATTACAAAACCAGTGTCGATGAGTGTTCCTACAGCAGTCTACTTAACATTGCTGCTGAGGGGCATTCCACCAATATTTAATGTATTCTGCACCACAAATTGTGTGGATAAAGGTGTTTTAACATGTTCTTCCTCAGCATTAAGCCATTTGCCAGCATACCAGGCAATCCTGTGTGCACATCTGCCTGTTTGGCCCCTCATTCGTGTCCCTCAAAACGCAACTGCAATGTCAGTCATTGAGTTTGCCAGCTGCTTCGTACTCTCCCATCCTCTTTGCCCAACCTTCTCTCCTACCATCTCTCAAGATGGCAGCATCCTGAAGTCATAAAGCACAAACCAAGTACAATCAGCTGACTGTCTAGGGTGAGGGGAAGCTGTTCCAGAGTAAGTACTCCTCTGATACCAAGGGTTGTATCACTACTGCTTTTTCAATCACATGGTCAACGCTGTCAACCAATATAATTTGAAATATATGCATGTCATCCATTCAGACTGTTCGTCATAGTGTTTAAGACTCATAGCAAGGTTCTCACTGTTTGCTGGTAGATACTGAAAAAGGTACTGGGAAAATGAATGGATTGCAGAAGAGGAATTATAGGAGCTTATTAGTTTTGTTTCCTGTCCAATTTTCTGTGGTTTCCAATGGACATACCATACTGTCTGCCCAGGACTCTGAGCTATGCATTCAGGTGGAGGTGGAACTGGATGAATACATGGATTAACAAAGAAAGCACCACGAAGCCATCATGTATAACTGATGCAGACGAATGATTTCCAAAGAGCTAAGCTGTTGCGCCTGTTGTAGACAAATGGAAAGGATGTGACATTTCATGGGAACATGGCTGTAGGGACTGACTGTCGTCAGCTAACACATTTTGCGAGCATTAGTGCCTAGTATTGACAAGGTTATATAGCACTTAAAAATGCATTAATCAAAATGCATTAACTGGCAAGTCTTAAAAAAACAAAACTAAACCACAAACCCTCTTAGTATATGTCCCAGTTTTAATAGAACAGAATATTCCATTTCATGCTGAGGGAATATTGTTCTATGTTGATTACTTACTATTGATGAATATTTAAAAAAAGAAATAGCAAAGCTTCTGTAAAAAACTACCTTTTTCTTTGGGACTAGATAGTGCAAAAATAATGTCATTTTCTGTATATAGACTGCATTTTTCCTAAATAAGCTGGTCACATGCTATCTTTTCTCTTCTTCTTCCATAGCCTAGCCCTGTAATGAGCAAAACAAAGATACGTAATTTCAATCAGACCTTTATTTACTGTTGAAGGGATACTGCAAAAGAAATTGCAAAAGAAAGTAAAAGTAAAAGACGTAATTAATACCGTGATGAGCAAAAGGAATTGCAGATGCAGAATTTCATTAGGAAAAAGTCAAGCAGAAATCAGTTTTACTTAGATATGACAAAGGTATTAATTACAGTTGCTTGGATACTAATAATATAATAATTTCTAAACAAAAATCCAATTTAAAAAAAGTTCAGCACAACTAAGTTGGTAACTGAAGAGTGAAGAAGCATTGTGCTATTTATAGGAATCCCTCTTGTCTTGGGACAAGTCCAGCCAGTTCATGAACAAGATGTTACTGATCCTATATTTATGTATATTATTCTGTCACTGTTAGGTTTGGTTTTTTTTTTTAAATTCTGGCAATGTGTAGAGTATCCTCACCTGTGATTTGAATGATACTTATTATCACTGCCTGTCTACCTGCAACTTTTGGTATAATACTTGAGAGTCCCAAAGACAGGAATTTGTTCCTGTTTGTATAGAGCATCATGACAAACATCCTGGGATTTATAGATCAAGGTATTCAGCCACTGGCTAGTGATTCCTCTGGCCTGTTATCGGGTTCTCTCCTTCCTAGAAGGCCATTGGCATCAAAGGATGGCTCAGATGCGTTGCTTTGACAGTAGTCTCCTGCTTGTGGTTGTTCTTTTCCACGGGCTTTATGGTTCCTCCTCATCTTTTGATGGGCTATCATGAGGTAAAAGAAGAGCTATGGGGCTCCCAGGAAAGTTGGCAACCAGGAGTGAGGCTGCCACTGCTGGAACAATTCATCCTGCTCCCTGTCCAGATACTCATGAATTGCTCCAGGGGTTGCAACCTGCTGCCAGCTTCTTCCTTCCCAAGAGGTCCTCAGGTGCTGGTACACAGGCAGGACATGTGTGCATGTGTCGGCGTGGGTTGCAGTTGATCCGTGGGTGTGTAGTAGATCTAACACTTTGGGAAAGAGTCTTGACTGTGTGTGGGCAGGTGGCTGTACAGTGCTTTCATGTAGGTATGGGCATGATCCAGAGGTGGAATCACAGCAAGTGCTTTTCCTCCAGCCTTTCAAAACAGGTAGGTCATCTACCCAGCTGGAAGGCCAGGCCACTCCTGCTGTAGGATTTCCTTTTTGCTTTCATAAAAACAGAAAACATGCCAAAACAATGAAGAGATCCTCAAGTAAGGGAACATTAAAGCTTTCAGCATTAATTAAGCACTCAGAAGATGGGATAAGACAATTAATTAATCATACATACGCAACTCAGCTCCCTGTTGCACTGGAGAAATTGTTTTCCTTTAACTTAAATTATTATACACTAATTGCTTAATGTATTATAGTATTTTTTTTCTTATGTGCTTAGATAATTGCTTTTAGCAACAGCTAAATAGGAATTTTGCATAGAACCTTCTACTCAGCTTATTAGATACGGTGGACAGGATGAAAAGCAAATTAAATCTTGTGAAAAGTTACACAAGCTGACCTTAATGGACGGTGACAATGTCACTGTGCTTATAGATTGGCCACAGTGTGGCCATGTAAGCACATTTATTTTCTGAGCCTGCTCAATATTTTCTTTGTATTGAAGAATAAGAAACAATTTGCTGTATGAAATGGTTTGGTAAAGATCTACTAGGGCTGCATGAATAAAACCCAACAACTGACTTTCAACTCGTACATAGCCTTTACTTAAAATATTTTATATTATTTTGACTAGAATAGAACAGGCTATGTCAGTTGGAAGGGACCTACAACAGTCATCTAGTCCAACTGCCTGACCACTTCAGGGCTGACCAAAAGTTAAAGCATGCTGTTAAGGGCATTCTCCAAATACCTCTTGGACACTGACAGGCTTGGGGCATCGACCACCTCTCTAGGAAGCCTGTTCCAGTGTTTGACCACCCTCTTGGTATAGATCCCCTCTGGTGGGGAACTTACCTGACATATCATCAATAAATAAAAATCTTGATAAATCCTGCATATCCTGGGAGACCCTTCCCACTGAATCAGCTAAGGCACATGGTATTTCTGATGCTGTAGGAAGATCCATACAGACCAGTCTCTGAGGCTGTAGAGAGCCCTGCTCATAAGAACATAACCACACAAATTCTGCCCACAGACAGTTTTTTTGAAGCATTTTGGTTTTGAGCTGTTGTCATTAAGATTTTGGAGTCATCAACATTGACATTTATACTTGTTTGTGCTGGAGACCTGTTGAACTCAGGAACATAACATCCAGTGAACCATTGCATGAAGTAATGGTTTATCTGTGTCACTAAATTTTTAAGTAAAGCACAGCAATACATTAAAAAACTTTTGGTTTCTCTCTGTCATCCAGAATAAGTTGTATAAAATATGAATGCTCGTACTCATCATTGTTCTGCTACTTTACAGTATTAAGATATTTTATATTGCATCATAGCTGATCATGATAGGAGCCACTATGTGAGCACATGGACTCCAACTTTTTGGAGTCATCCTGATCCTGAGGAGAGTTATGCATGCACATAGCTTTATGTTGTTTACATAATCTACTGGATGTGAACAGCACTCTTTTCCATGAGATAAAAAACAATGAATAAGTAGTAGTAGAGTACTAAACTAAGGTAAATAAGCACTTTGTAAGTGTTTCTAGATAGTATCTCACAGTACAGTCATCTTCTTAAAAAATAAAAAATATTCTAGAAGTTAGCTGGACCTGACTTTTTTTAACATACTGACTGATATTTAGCTGAGAGAACAGCCCGTTGGATGGCTGAGTTACCCTCTTATTTCATTTGGTGGTATTTGCAACAGGACACGCTGTCTTTGTGTGGTAACTGACAGTAAAAGCTGGCTATTTTGTGGCCACTGAAGGAAAGCGTGGTGGTATTACCACTCTTTGCAGCCTGTTGACATCAGTAGTTTTTCCTTCAGCTTAAACACCTTTGATCAAGGGCTTGGCATGGAGTGGAGCATTTATATTGGAACCAGTGGAGCTCTGTGCAGGAAAGGACCTCAGTAGGGCATGTTCTTCTTCAGCAGTTCACTTTTGGGGGAACATGCCTGTGGTCACGCAGGGAATGTGTTTCCCTGGCAGATAGTGAGGGTGCTCTGCATGGGCAGTAGCTGGAGAGGTCGCGGTTTGGGTAACCTTGTCTTATTGCGTGATTGTGTGACGTGGCTCTAACTTATTTGTAAATGAGACCAAATGCCAGATGCATCAAATAAATTAATTATTTCTAATAACTTGTGTTATATTTATTGCACAGTGAGAAAACAGAGGAGTTGTTTCTTTTTAAAATATCAGAACTTTGTCACAAAAAGCTTCAAATTACTTAGTTTATATTTTTTTTAATAGCACACTGATTAACCTATTCAATACTGTCTCATTCATCAAGTGAGTTCTTCAGGAAAAGACATCCTGTCAGGTGCAGCAGACAAACCTATGAGCAGCATTGGTACTGTTAATGACTCAGACAATGACTGCAAGGATTGTAAAATCATACATTATTATCTAGCAGGCATTGATCATAATTATATCACTGATAAAGACAAAACATATCAAATATTGTGTTTTAAATATGCCCTTCAATGAATGAAAAAAGATGCCATTGAAATAATTTCAGTGATAGCTGCGTGATCCTTCTGAATGCAAAAAGGAAATGTTTTGCATATCTTTGGGATGAAAGGAGTTACCACTCTAAGCTATTCACTTATTAATTTTCGTTTAATGTTCATAGTATATCAGACCTTGTAGATCTTTCACCATTTTGCTTTATGACACTGCAGAACCCTGATAACTATGCTCTGTGTAAAATGTAATTCCCTGGTTTACCTGCCTGCTTGGATTGGACTGCAGAATCTTAATTTGCTCTCATGGTTTCCATGATCCTTTGCTTGTGTCATATTGTTCATACAATGAACACATTGTGCATGCAGCATAGCCTTCATCTTCTTAAGGCAGAGTACAGACCCTTTCATCCTTGCAAAATGAATAATTAAGCTAGGATTTTAATATTTGTGTTTGCTTTGGGGTTTATTAGCTCTAACTGTGAAAACTAAATCAATTATTTTGTATGCTCCATCTGACTGGCTCTTGAAAAAATGGACCAGGGTTTTCCATATACCTGTTCTGTGGTTTTAAGCTATCTCAAAATAGCACTGTTGTAGAAATGGACTGTACTCTTCCGATTGAATAGCTGGCGTTTTTATCATTACAGCTTGAGGTGTGCACAAGGACCACAAGTGTGGTGCAAAACTAAGGAGGCTGATTGTCACTGGTAAGGTCCTATGGTGTAATGTAATTCTTCCATTGTACATGCCTTGCCTGAATTTGGGGTTTTTTGTTTCTGCAGACTCCAGAGGAAGGAGCCTCTACAACCATCTATGCAGCAGTATCGCCCGAGATGGAAGGAGCTGGCGGCTGCTACCTTTACAATGAGGAAAGGACAAAATCAGCTGACGTAGCATATGATGAGGAGCTGCAGAGAAGGCTCTGGACAGAAAGCTGCAAGATGGTTGGAATTTCTGATGAATCCAGCAGAGTTCTCTAGAAGAAGCCAATTCCAGCTGGGTAAATGAAATGCATTGACAAGCATCTTAGGTGAATTCTTGCAGCATCAGTCATCATCCTGGAAATCACTCTTCAGTCCTAAAGGCAAACATGAACAGCTCTGTTCTTCACTTGAACCCCTAGTCTGCTAGGGTGTGGGGGGAATATTCCCACAGAAAGATGTAGTGGTTGGTTTTAAATCTAACCATCAGTTTTGTAAATCATGATGTTTCAGTCTGTGATTAAAATACAATCTTTAACCTTGTGCAGAGTTGAGTTTTCATTTTTTGTTCAACAAAAAAAAAAAGACTTTACCCGGTGAGCATGTTGTGTCTGTGGCATGTTGAACTTAAGCCACCTTTGTACATATAAGTTACTCTTTTCTAATCAGTTTTAAAAGTTGCAGCTTTTTTTTCCTTAACCTTCATTAATCTTTAAGACATTTTATAATGAATGTCAGGTGGTTCTAATGCATACATTTGGCAGTCATGATCATTGTGTTGTTTCTATCATAACATTAATTTTATACATCAACCTTTTATCCAGAGGTACTAACTGAAGGTCAGAACCAAAAAAATGTAAATAAATAAGGTCTTCAGATGGGATACCGAATGCAGTTGTTTTCAGTTTGAGTTCACCTGTCCTTTAAAGGCAAGCCATAAGAACGAGGAAGGGATCAAACATAACAATGGCAACACTGGTTTTGGCAGAGGATGCACTTGGCCTGTTGTCTTGGCAGTGGGCTAAGATTACTTGTCCCCTTTTCTCCTGAACCTTCGTAAACTTGCATCCACAACTTCTTGCATTTTTCTTTGCAAGGAGATTCACGCATCTACTGCCCATTGCATCAAGAATCGCCTCCTTTCATTGGTTTTGAACCTAGTTCATATGAGTTTCAAAAGTAGAGTTCATGATTTGGAAGAGACAGCAAACAATTAATGCCAGTCCACTTTTTCCACGTTGCTAAGGGGTTTGGAGACTTCCAACATGTCCCCCTTAAATTGTCTCTTTGCCATGTTGAAGAGTAGCCCCTGCCTACTCATCTAATTTACGCAGCAGCAACAGGATATTTTCCCTTTTGTTATGTATTTCTTTCCTAAAAATTCCTAACATGTTTGATTTTTAATTTTATTTGACTGTCTCTGAGTGTGGAGCTATTCTTGGTAAAACTATTCTTGGTAAACCCTAAGATTTCTCTTCTGAAGTGGTCAGTTCAGATGCCTTCAGTTTTGAACATGCTTCAGTGTGTATAGTTTAGGGAACTCTACCTATGTCTGCCAAAGGGAAGCTTCAAGAATGCTGTTCACATCCATGGAGTAAAGATCAAAACAGACATGTGGCAGTATAAAGATAGTCTTGAGTTTCTACAAGCTCAAATAACTGAAGGAAAAAAATGGTTTGAAGATAGACACAACATTTTAATGGGGAGAGTGATAAACCATGAGAATAATTTACAGAGAAACTTCCCCTGGAATTTTCAGTCAAGTTTAGAAGTCTCCCCAAAACATCTAGGAGGCTCTGGGGAGACCTTATAGTGGCCTTCCAGTACTTAAAGGGGGCCTGCAGGAAAGATCTGGAGGGACTCTTTATCGGGGAGTCTAGTGGTAGGACGAGGGGTAACGGTTTTAAACTGAAAGATGGTAGATTTAGGTTAGATATTAGGAAGAAATTCTTTACAGTGAGGGTGATGAGGCACTGGAACAGGTTGCCCAGATAGTCTGTGGATGTCCCCTCCCTGGCAGTGCTCAAGGCCAGGCTGGATGGGGCTTTGAGCAACCTGGTCTAGTAGAAGGTGTCCCTGCCCATGGCAGGGGCGTTGGAACTAGATGATCTTGAAGGTCCCTTCCAACCCAAACCCTTCTGTGGTTCTATGATCTCTCCTCAGCGAGAGAAACTTTCCAAGCATGGACTCTCTGACTAGGGAGCCTGAACTCTTGCTGTGAATGGAATAAGCTCTACCCTACTCCCATCTCATTCATTTTAGGTGTCATCTGAAAAAGCAGCATAATGCTATAAATGTCCTTGCATTTCCTTTTTTAAGATATACACAGCAAAAGAGACCAATAGGCGGATGCAAACTTTATATTCACTTTGGGGCACTGGAAATCACTGCATGACAGAACTAAGTGCAAACTTGGTGTTGTGCTCTTATTTGCAGCAGACTAGAAACAATATGAATGTGTTCCTATGCACTGAACCCCACACTAATATCCCTTTTGGGCTTTTTAGCTCAAACCTCGTACTTCCCTGACCATATCTCCAGCCTTTGGTTTAGAGAGAGATCATATCTAACTGAAAGAAAGCATACTAATATGCCCAGAGACTAGCAAGGAGATGCAATGACAAAAAAATAGTATGAACAAACAAAAGCAGATGAGAACAAAAATAATAAAAAATCTGAAGGAGAGCATATTTCCTCTCTGAATTAAGCCATGCATGATTTATTCCTAGCTGCTTAGAGTTAGTATATACAAGGGTTAGCAGCAGGAAATTTATCACTCAGTCACTGTAGCACTTTCTCTGTATGACTGGCTGACTTTTTGGTTTTTTGGTAAGTGAACATAGTGCTTGTGAAATGTGCCAGACTGACACTGTGGGAACTAAATTCCTCTGTTTATTCACGGTTCATGCACAGGATGCAGTAAGCCTGCTAGACAGCCAACATTTTGATGTTGCCATAGCATTCCCACAGAACATCATTGCTGCTAGAAGTATGTCCAGGATTACTCAAACTAGATGGGACCAAATTACCTTCAGTTTTAACTCTCTCGAAGCTCCACAATATTTGCACAAGCAGTTTCAAGTGGCAGAGGGATTGGTAAAATAGCAAACAGTAAAGAGAGCTAGTCACACTTTCAGTGTAATCTGAAGCACTTTGTTAGCGGTCTCAGGCTAATGAAATCTGTTTTAAACAACACTGAAAACATGGTTTGTGAGAACCAAGAACACAGATTGTGCCTGCATGAGGGGAAAAAGAAAGTGTCATCAAACCGGGGATTTCTAGAATGGTGGAATGCCATGAAGTTATAGTTGAGCTGGTTGCAAAACAGTTATCTCAGGAACTAAAAGCAGAAAACTGTGTTGGCTCTGCAATGTCACATAAGCATGTGAGCTTGTCTTGAGCAAAATCCAGTGTCATCATAAAGTGCTGTGTGTCCTTGGGAGCACTCACTTGTGATGCTGTTACAAAAATCCAAAATAATCCTTAATATATCTATTTAGGGAAAAAAAAGTATATGAAGCATGTAGAAGGAGGACAATGATTTTACTTCTGCACATAGAAATGGTAAGAGCTGATTTGTTTTTCACATTTCAAGGACATGGAATTTCTGGAGATCTGAGAAACCCTGTGTTTCACTTCACTGAAGACATGGCTGAGAGATGGCTTCAGTCCTTGCACTGGGTGCATATATACAGAAAAAATACCTGAGAGCTTTTTAACCTTGCAAAGAAAGGCAAAACAAGCTCCAATAATTGTAAATTAAAGTTAGACAAATTAATCTTCCAGCATGAAAACAGATCCTCTCTCTGTGAGAGTAATTACATATTGGAACACGTAGATCTGATATCTGAAGATAATGAGAAGATGCCTCTGAAAAGATACCTGGCAAGGAGGCCAGGTAGGCTTCTAAGCAAAGTAGGTCACTCACAGTGAAGTCATACTTAGATTCTGCCTCATGTTCAAAGTGACAGCACGTATTTTGGTTAGTATGAGAGTGACCCATTACTCACAACTTGTAAAATGGATATTTCCATGCCAGTACTCCACCCAGGCTAATGTTTAATTAAAAAATCTAGGTGCCTTTACCTAGTCTCAAAAAGGCACACAAAATCTGTGGTCCAGTTCAAGTCTGAGATCAACAGAAGCATCTGCTATGGGCCATCGTGGTCTGATCCTGTTGCCCTTGGTGAGGGAGTGAAACCATTTCAAACCAATATTTTATTCTTTTCTAAAAAAGGATTACTTTTCTTTTTCAGCTCCTGTGGAAAACAAAAATTAATCTCAAAAAAGGACAAAAAAGATGAATACTGTTTTGAAGGATAGTTCAAATAAATATTATAGATCTTACTGCAATGAATGCAGTTATCTAGGAATTTGATAAGACAATGTTATTTAAACAATGAACTTGCACAGGACATAAATAACGTGCTGACAAAGAGCCCTAAGTTTCTTAGGAAAAATATTAACCTTTTCATTAATTAACTAGTTTATCTGTAAACTGTGTGGAAATTAATTAGGTACTGAAAGAGTAAGTGCTGTAATTTGTGTGTGAATACACTGTTATTCACACATAATAAAGTAGTTGCATCCTTGCTTAAGCCCTAAATGTGGAACCTCTAGCCGCACTTCCACAATGTTATTTTATAAATATTTAAACTTTATAGTTCAATTTTTGCACAACTATCAATTACTTTAGTACACAGTGAGAAGTGATATACCATAGAAACAAAGGACTTCATTATTTCACATCAGTCTTGCTACTGCCTCTTCCAAATGCAGAGTAGTGTTAGCCCTAAATATATGCAATATATTTAATATATAACAATACATGGCAGATATTTAAATCCTCATCCTAAATAAGCTATCTACATGCAAGCTTTGGCTCTTGTACAGTTCTGGTGTTAGACTGTCCTTGTTCATTGTATGACATGGTTTATGCTCCAGCTGCCTCCATGGAAAGACAAAACCAGATTCCAGTGAAGTTAACATGAACTCTGTCACAGATAAGATAAAACCACATGATTTTAAGAGAGCAAAGGCTGAGGACACTGACCAATCTGCAATAGTTGAAGAAGTCAGTGCAAAATGTGAAGTGTATTGTACAACTTCAGGCCAAGCAAGACAGACAAGATGTTATTATGAACAATTATTTGAAGGTAATTTTATTGCTTTTTAAAACAAACCCACTGTGTTTCAGCAATCCACTGTGGAAACATTGACAATGCTGTGAGCATTGTCGGGAAGAAAACAGACCAGTGACAAAGAAAGAGTGCTGTTTCCAGATGCATGTAGTTATTGGCTTCCATACTGTACCCATCGACCCTTGTTAGCATCTCTCCCTTTGGAAATGGACCTGAGCCAAGAATTCCTTTCACACAGACAATCAAGAAGGGTCAAAAAGTAGCAGTGACCATCATTTATTTAGACAAACACTGTCTAGATTGAAACCAATCACCTTAAAGTGAAAGACTTCCTAATCCCAGAAAAGAAAAAGAAAAAAAGAAGAAGGAAAAGAAAGAAAGGTCAAAAAACAGGCTATGGCACTTTTTGAGTGATATTAATCCTGGTGACCTCTTCACAGACAGAATGCAAGACACGTTAAGATGGTAAGCAGGCTTATGTCCTTTCGACGAACAAACATGGCCTTCCCCTCTATCTTTGCATTGCTTGAACTCTCAAAATGAGCGCAAGTAACCTCACTGTTAACATCTGAAAACAAGCAGATCCATTTAATCTATTGTTTATCATACCTTTCCTGAAACTAGTAACAAGATTTGTTCCAGCTTGCCCACATTTATGGAATTCATTATTTAGTCCATATTGATCTGCATATATTCAAGGCCTGTGATGTATCTAAGGCTTTTTTAACAATACTGAAGGAAAAAAACAAATTTCTTTTAAGAATTACAGCATAGCCAAGGGCCAAATCCTGCATTTTTTTCTCAGGGAAAACTTACATTGAAGACAATATTAGTTCTTTACAAGAAAAGTAAGATTGTGCTCAAGAAAGTTAATGTAAAATATTTGCACAGAACTTTTCCCTTAACTACATTGTACAGCTCTGCTGAAGTTAATGAATCACTGTAGAAAGACACGTGGCTTAATAGCAGAAGAAGTTATAAAAACCTTATATCATTTAAATTCGATAATGCCTCAGAACATTATCTCTGGAGTGAAAGCACCTTCATGCTTCTAGTGATATATTAAAGCCCTCTCTTTGTCTCAAAAAGATTAATCTAAAAAAATGTTCAATCTAAAAATTCCACTGATATGGTATATTGAGAAAAGACAGTAGCATTCATCTCACTTAAATCATCTAAAAGCAGGATAGATAGTTTAAGCAAGTCAGGCTCCATCTGTGGTCAGTGAGTGTAATACTTCTATGGGACAATTCCTCTGACCTATCTGAGTGTGAAATGAGTCATAATCCCATCTCTCTGACTGGCCAGAGAGGAAAAATGGACAAGTAGTCTAAGGTAAATGTCCAGCACCTGTACATTGTTGAGCTCTTGTTGGCTCAGCCAGCTCTACATGCAGTCAAACTGCCTAAGAAGAAAGGTTTTCTTTTCTGGGATTTTTTTTTTCAGTTTCTCAGCTCAAAAGGCACCATAGCAATCTTACGGTTTGGTCTTCTGCACAACAAAGATCAGCTAATTCTGATTTGAACCGGATCATCTCTTCTAGATGGTCATCAGTCCCCGTTTAACATTTTCCAGTGAAACACAGAGCCCTTTGGATATGTTCTTTCCAGCCATAAATTGCCCTCAGCTTAAAAACCTGAGCTTTATTTCACATCTGAATCGGAGTAGCTTTTCAGCTCCCAGCTATTTGATCTAGTTACACTTTCATCTGCTGGGCTAAAGAACCCATGGTCTGATCCTGGTGGAGACAGCTGGGCACGAAAGAAGTAATCTCTTGGAATATTTTTTATAACCTAGCTTGATTAAGCCCTTTTAATCTTTCATTAGAAGTTGTGTTTTACATCTTGTAATCATTTTCCTGTCTCTTTGTGAGTCTCATCCAATTTTTCAACTTCCTTCCTGCTTTTGGGATCTCAACAGCTGATTTTGATATACACACGTAATATAGCCTCACTAGTCAGCTTTTTTTTTCTCAGTTCCTACACCTCAAGGCCATATGGACCTTCTTCCTTGAAGCATCATAGAGGAGCTCAGATTCGGAGACTCTAAAAGCATTTTTCAGACCCACAAAGTCTTATTTCATAAATACGTCCACCTTTATTTGTTTCAAGAGGTATGATCTAATAGAGCTCTGAACGCTTCTTTTATTGTGATTTATTTCCACTGTTAAAGCCCTAAATCTGCACTAAAGAGTGCTTGAGAGGATTTTGGAGCTGTTGAGTCAGGAGGTGCAACAGGGACTGAGAGTCGGAGCACTGACGTCATGAAAACATGCCATAGTTCAGCAATTAGAGCCATAGATAAAATAGTACGCAGTGACCTGCTTTATCTGGAACATAACTAATTTTACCAAATCATTCATTTCCTTTGTTTTAGAAATTATTTCTGTTATTTATCACTCTGACAGAATCTCCCAGAAGACGTTTGTCTCTCATCCCAGCCAGGATTAGCTGTATAAATGGATATTGCTCTGCACCTGTGAGGTGAAGAGATCCCCGGCAATTACACAGTACTTTAGCACAGTGCTGAAGCTTCTAGCAGTGATTTAGAAGAGCAGATTAGGCTCTCAGAGTTCTTTTTTCTTTTTTTTAATCTAATACTAATTCTTCATCTTCATTTTTTAACCTCTCTTTCCCTCTCATATGCAACTTGTCTGTGCAACCCTCTGTGCAGGTGGGAGACTTCTCCCAAAGCTGATGGAAATGAGTTTTGTTCCGTGCACCCGCTTGGCACAACAGTTGGATTGCAATATCATAACTCCCTCTTGCCCTGCTGGGTCTTATTCCTGGACACTGAATTCAAGCTGCAAATTCACAGCTTCTCTGCTTGTTAGGAAGAGAATCATTACCATCTGTTTCATGGGACTCTAAACCACATTTCATACCACATTTACTTAATACACAATTGCTGCTACTGCATTTATCACCAGTCTTCTTGTAGAGTGGAAAGCATTTTACCACCAGCTCATTCTCCAGGAAATACTGAAAAGTACAGCTGTCACCCTGCATCTGAACAAAAATCCAAGATGCAGATATTTCCTGCAGAGCACAGGTTTTGAAGTATTTCTTCTGGAAAATCGAAACGGTCTAATAAAAAGGTTTAACTTACTTAGATAACATTAAAAAGGCAATGGAAATATTAATATTAAAAATTTAAAATGCTCAATTTTCCAGAACATGAAAAATAGTAGCAGACTAATTTTTTAAAATATCTTGTAAACAGAAAAATTATATTCAAGTTTGAAGTGATCTGGATCAATATGGCTGTGTTCCTCCTCCTGTTTCACTTTAGATGGTGCAGCATTTTGCAGTGAAGTAGGTTTTTTTTAAACAAGCTCAGGGAAGAGGCCTTTAGTGAAAGGTATGTCTTTCATTCTGTTCTGATAATAAAATTCAACATCTTTAGCAATTGTGCTTTGAAGAGATTTTTCTTTGACGAAGATGACGTGATAACTTGAACTGTAGGAAAGGATTCACTGCACAGAAATCTTCCTTCCAAATCACAGTGCTGGGGCCCATAAAGACCCAGAAGGGAAGATACAGCACTTATGCTTGATTTTTTATCTGCTCTCCCTCCACTTGTTTCAGCTATGAAGGCTGAATGAAAAGAAAACAGGAGAAGGAAATTAACAGCAATGTGCTTCCATTGGAAAAGTGCAAAAATGAAAGAGCAGTTACCCAAACCTTAATCAGACCAAGAACTTCATATCCCTGATGTGTTCACTGGGATTTTTTAGATTGGATATTAGGAAATAGTTCTTCACTGAAAGGGTTATCAGGTTATCAAGCTTTGGAACAGGCTGCCCAGGGAAGTGGTTGAGTCGCTGTCCCTGGAGGTATTTAAAAGACGTGTAGTTGTGGCACTTACTTAGGGACATGGTCTAGTGGTGGACTTGGCAGTGTTAGGTTCATGATTGGACTCGATGATCTTAAAGGTCTTTTCCAACCATTCTATGATTCTGTATCTCAGTTTTGAATAGGCCCTTGAAAAGTAGCTCTCAGGGTCACAGGACTTGGGAAATTTGGTCCCATCTGTTAGGGGGTGTGACTGACTTACCTCCTCTTAAAATGAAAGACTCTTAGTTTCCGTGCTTGTTCAACCTTAGTTTCACAATAGCTGGTAACACAAAATGACTGCTGTTTTCAGTACAGCAGAAAAGGTCAAATTCTGGGTGTTGCTCTTTTTTGAAATATCATCCTCTTAATTCATTGACAAATTCATGCAAAATCATTTTTATTTTATTTCAAAGGCTCCAAGGTCAGGAGGGACCACCACCGTCGTCTGAACAACAACCTTCAAACTCGAGTATCTGCAAAGTAGTTTTATGAATGTTTTGATCCTGCAAATACCTTTCTATTCTGCGTTCTTCTAAAGCAAATGGAAAGGTCTGGGTAACAGGTTAGACTGAATTTGTAATTTTTTCCTTTTCCTGAAGTTCTGTAAATCTACATGACCTAATTCTCCTGAGAGCAGATGTTTTGGGACACTGCAGTTAGACTATTCATCACATCAGTTCAGCAAAACACATTAGTATAAAAGCATGTGCTTGAGCATATTCTAATAAGTAAATTGCTTTTAAGCATGTGTTCAAATTTCAGCATGTGCTTTCATGACTCAGGGCTACAGTGTGTTGTGCTACCGATGTGGGACAGGTGACAAAAGGGTTTTGAAATCACACCTCGGTAAGTATAATACACAGCACAAGTTGGAGGGCTAATTTTTATCTGTAATAAAGACCAAGTCAAATGGATTCCATGTTTGAAAGTTTGTCATAAACACCAACACTAACCCAAAGATATGTTTAAGCGTTAAGCCTTGTAGTTCAACACATTTTAATCAGAAAATCATTGCATAATCTCCAGAGGAAAATAATAAGAGACATTAAAATATATTTTTAAAATAGAAAACCAAAACTAACCCAATATTGCTGAACAAGTAGTCATATACCACAAGTTCAAACCATACATCAAAGCTCACTAAGGATAAGAGGTATAGAGTTTTTGGAGAAGTATCCCCTGGTTAGAGTATTATAAATATGATGACTATTATTTGCAAGTACTTGATTATGTACAGTGCTACAGGACAACTCAAAGCACTGCACTTCTTTACAGGAACATAAACTGGAGTGGTAACTGTATGTCAGTGTAAAATTGTTTATTTTCATGAATAGAAAATAAAGAAATTCAGAACCACTCAGATTTCATATGTTCAAAAAGCAGTTGATTTGCTGAATACAGATGAACACTTGTACTTCTTCCTATTTTTCTTGTGTCCTTTTTCATTTTTAATAAGTCTTTTGTTAGTCAGATGCGCTAAAAAGCTTTAGATCAAACCTCTTGAGGTAAAATCCAAAACTCTGGGGAAAAATAAGAAAGATGAATTTGTTTAGCTTCTAAAAACATAACCACTTTGCCAAGAGCCTCCAGCTGGCAGGATAGAAAAAATGTCTCTCCCAATTGCAAATTGCCAATTCCAAAATGGCACAGCAGCAGCTTTCCACCCTGATTACCTACAGCTGGCCTGCCTTTCACCTCCCCTCTGCAAGGCAAAACAATAGCTTCCTCTTGCCATCTCTTCCATCTACCTTCTCCAAAATGCACAGGAAGTTACGAAACACAGATGACAATTAATTACTTGTGTATTTGAGATGAGCCTGTACTGTAGCTGTCAGGGGCTCACAAACAGGCGTGAGAGAAGGTCTGTGTCATTCTCCAGACCAGCTGGTATAGCTGTGGGAAGAAACAGGCAGGCTTGTGGCTCATAAGCCCTTCTGTGGGTCTAAAAAAATACAAGTACTGATCTTCAGACTAATTGCTCTCAGTTTAACTTTACTATGTTAATCAATTAGGTAGCTCGAGAGAAAGGCTGATTGACAGCTATGGGCCTGAGGGAGACTTCTTGGCCAAACAAAGCAAGAGCTTTCATTCCCAGGGGATGGAGATAGTTGTGCACAGGAAACTGAGGGGTGGGATATGTTTTCATGGGATATAGGTAGCCTAGATGTTGCTCAAGATGAAACAAAAATAGAAAAAAAGCTGCTCTGTAGACGTTCTAAAAACGCGGTGAGGCTGATGGGGCAAGATGTGGGTAATGTAGCGTGCAAGTGCTCTTACTAACAATGAAAGTAAGCATCTGCTTAAATTAAACATGGGCTGAGATGATGCTCCGGACTGGGGGAGGCAGCAGGGCTGACACCTCCCTGCTGCAGGTGAGTGTGCGTTCAGGAGGCTGCTTTGCTTTTCTCCTGATCTGTGTCTCTCTGCAGCCTGGCAGAGCTTCAGCGCTGGCTGCGGAAGAGGAGACCGCCCGCCCAGAGCAGCTAATCCCTTGCTGCTTGTGCTACGCTCCTGGAAAGAGGGAGATTAATTGCGGGAGGGAGGATAGAGGGGGGACCTGACTCACTTCCCTAGCACTGAAGAGGTAGCGAGCTTGGTATTTTATGAACGAAACAGTCCCAGTGCCTGTTGTGGGGGTCCCAGCCCTACAAGAGGGTCTTACAAGAACTCAGAGTGCAGAATATAGTTTGGATTGTGAGAAGATTTAAGCATGGCTCTGCCTAGTTTCTGGGTAAGAGAGTTCATATAGGAGCAAAGCATCAACTGCCAAGATGGAGAAGGTCCCAGTCATGCACAGCACCAGATTTCTGTGTGCCTGAGGGAACCGCAGGTGAGACAGGGAGGCTTCCAGTGAGTTAAAGTGCTCTTAAAATTAGGCAAGTCCTGAGCAGGGGTATTTTGGGTAGAATATTTTGATATTACGGTGTTCATCCCTGTCTTATTTTAGAGCTTTTGTTTGTTTGTTTTGGTTTCAAATCTGAACCTTGCTAATTGGTATTTATTAGACAGAAGACCGGGGAATGCCCTGCTGGTGCACAGTGCTGGAGCAGCCAGACCTGAGATACTTTGCTCACCTGTGGGAAAGCAGCAGAAGGCAGTGGCTGGTAGAGGGCTGAAGGGCACCTGCCTGCCCTGGGCGTCACAAATTCTCCTTACTCAGAGCATGGAAAGGAACGCCAGGAGACACCAGGGGCAATCAAAAGCAACAGAAACATCCCTGGCACAAACGTGAAACTAATACAAAAGCCAAACTTTGCAAGGGGTGGCCATTGCGCTCCTTTGTGTGCCTGTTCTCCTCCGCTTTCCTCCAACAGAACACGAGAGAGCTGTAACTACAAATAGCACCTGTGTTAGGTGAGATCCAGATGTTAAGTGTCTAAATACATCCCAAGCACTGTGGGTACAGGAATCTTTCTTTAAAACAGCCCAGCGTCTGTTTCTGTCTAGAGAGACTCTAGCTCTTATCTATAAACACCGTGGGAAAAAGGACTGTTTAAGCCAAAAGCCAGCGGTGGCAGCACAAAGAGGAAGAATTCAGTGATGAATGAATTAAGCTGAACAGCATTAGAAATTTTCTTACCATCTGGGGTTACGTTCCAGGAATAGTTTTAACAGGATTAGAGGGATTAAAGAAATTGAAGTATTTTTAAAACTGGAGTCCCATTACAGCAGGCACAGGTATATACACAGCAGTGGACCTGAGCTTGATGACCTGAGTGGCTTCTTGCAAACCTAAATTCCTTGATACATGTAACACATGCATTTCTAGAGAGTGCAGTTTGCCTTCTGGTGAATGCTGGTTGCTTATGAAGACTGTTGAAGTGTTTTTAGAAATGACAGCCCTAGGCAAGCCTGCCACTAGCAAAGACTTCTTGCACTGACTAGAATTGCAACAGAAAGGAGAAATTAATCAAGGTTCCTATAATAAGTGTAATTCAGGAAGCAATTAAAACACTCTAGCTTTAAACCACAGTAGAGGCTTGTACTGTAGCTCAGCATCCAAGTATAACGAGGGAACAGAGGAATCCCCTGCTGCTGCTTTGGACATCCCTCTGTTTCCAGGGGAACTTGATCTCTGGCATGCTAAAAGGCTGCTCTCAAATGGACCGTCTAGTCTTTCTCTGTCTGTGCTGATTTTTGATGCCTCATACCTGTACGCAATCTGTAAACAGTTAAGTGGTAGGTGTCTGGATTAACCTTCCTTGCAGTGTTCCCAGCAGCATGGACAGCTCTTTGTTTAAAAAAACAAAAAAACAAAACAAAACCAAACAAAAAACAAAATGGAGGGGGGGGGAGCACGGGGTGTAGAATCTGGTAAGAACAATTGAGTTCAGCAGCTCTTGAGTTCACATCCTGGTTTTGAGTGCTTTAAATCCATGTCCACACAACACAGGTTTTCACGCATTTGTCCTGACCACATCACAGGGCTAGAAGCTCCCCGGCAGCCGTACGTGATGCTGTGCAGGCCTGGTGCTCTCTTTTCCAAGAACTGGGGAAATCTCCCATGGTTAAACTCCTTCAGCTTTCCTACTGACCTTAGTCAAGCAGTTCTGAGGATTTGGGGGGGGCTAATTTTTCATAAAATTACCTCTTCTCCTCCCACACTTCCTGATATGTGGTAGATTATTTTCTTGATGTTGTGTTCTCAGAAATGACTGATGAGGTGCAGATAGCAGTGAGCAAGTTGTGCCGGCAGCAGGGACTCTGGGAAGCTCGGGCTGGCAGGGAGCTCCGGTGTCCCTTCTCACCTTCAGCAGGTTTGTGTGCAAGGATAAGGGTAGCGAGTGATAAGCTACTGTTTGTCAGCACAGGTCATATGAGTTCAGATGAGAGGATATTTTTTGGAGGTAGCCTTTGCCTTTTTAACTTTTGCTGTGAGTGGATGCAGGGCAAGAAAACATGTCTGTAGGCACAAAGGTAGAGACTAGCAGCTCAAAAATGGCCTTGGAGGTCGACATGGGAGTTTGGGTCATTCCTAACACTGGGCAAAATAGATGGCATTTGGGAGAGTGAAAAATGATGGAGCAGCTTTTTTTACATAAAGGCTTTACTTCTGTACCTGACCTTTTTGTGAACCCAGGAAGACTAGGAGATGCTCTTACTGCATCCAGGTTACCCTTCCAAAGTGGGAAGTGTAGCACAGAGTACAGAGACTCTGCTCTCCTGCAGTGTCCCAGTGCTGCTGCAGGGCCAGAGATGAAGCTCTGAAACAGAAATGCTTCAAAGAAAGAAGGTGTTATGTTCAGATGTGAGGTGTTCAAACCAATCCAAGTTTGAGAGGGGCTTTGCTGCCTGTTCAGGCACAGCCTTAAAAGGGATGGAGGAACTGTTTGAGAAAAAGATCTGGAGTAAGCCAGAGAATACAGCTGAAAAAGAGTAGAATGAGGGGATTAAACTTCAAAAAATCTGTAATAGAAGAAATATTAGCCCCACTCACCCAGCTTGCTTCTAAATTTTAGGGTCCTAGTGGAACCGTCCTCTGAACTTCAATAACTCCATTGCTCACCAGAGTCAGTGGAGAGCAGGAGGAGTCTTTGCAGTTTCCCAGAGGGAGATCTTGTCTGGCTGTGTTTAGGTGCAGTAGTTAGGTAGACAGGACCTCACCAAGGGTAAGATTGCAGTAAGAAAGTGGGAAAAGGCAGAGCAGAAAACAAAAGCAGAAAAGAAATAAGCCGGCTAAGGAACATAACAAGAGAGAGGACAGAGCAATTTCTAACACAGAGTGGGATAATGAAATATGAATGATGCAAGCTATGAAGGAGAAAGGAAATCTTCATGGAGAAGACTGACTGTGGAGAATGCAGCTGTGGAAGAAAACAGAATATCATCCCAGCTAAGCAGCTTGAAGAAAATGGAGTAAACAAGCGGAAACCTTCTGTTTGTTTTGAAAGGCTACTTTAGACATTGCAGCCTGGAGAGCAATACCTTTTGCTTACCACTATTTTAATGCAAGAGAGTGAGAGGTTCTGATTATTCCAGACCTCCTGTTTGTCTTGGAAGTAAATTCCTCACATATTCTGTTTCTATGATGCATTTGTAAATGTCTATCCTGATCTTCTTAGCATAATCTTTGAAAGAGAGAACTGAAGCAAACATATTCTCTCTGTATCTGTGCCTCTGAGACTGAGAGAAAAAATGATGCTTCAGTGACTAGCAGTCATTTAATTAAATATGATGAAGCAAACTACAGCTCAACACTGGGTTGAAGTAAAAGGTAACAGCATCTAACCTTCAGGACAGTCTTCGGGGCTGCATATCTGGAATAGAGACATCTTAATGCAGAGCTGAATAAGGTACCTGGGAGATGAGGCTCGACATTTAATTCATGCAAACTTTCAGACAGCTCCTGGCTCAAACAACTGTCTTTTTTGTTCCCTTCGTAAGGTAGCAAATTTTCCCCATGACAGGCTTACTCAGAGTCCTGGATTCATCTCTGGAGGACCAAGGGCCTCAAAATTGACCATGAGGCACCAGGGTCTTTGATCAGACCTGGGCCTGGGAGCCTGACTTCATGTTCTCCATCCAAAACCAGAGGTCTGCCTCAGAGGTTTCTGTTAATCCTCTCCTCCTGGAAGGTGCTTCAGTGCCTGTTGCACCAGTCCTGCTCCTTTCTTTCCATGTGTGATCTTTCCATGCTATTGCAATACAATCCATAGTGTGTCTGACCATAAGCATGTTCACATCTGAATCTTATGCTGCAGCATGGAAAAACTGTAAGAAAAAGAAACATAAATTAATAATACACAGTCTTATAATTTTTATGAGCAGAATCAGATCCTTCCTCTTCTGCAACATGGGCAAAATCCAATTTCTTCAGAAAGAATCTTTGATGATTAAAGGGTTGTTGGCAATAGTGCCACAGAGGTTAATTATGAATTCTCTGTTGCACTCCTCACCGTGCTCGCGGATAGTTGGCCGGCATCATGGAAAAACTGTAACATCCTAGATTGGGAAGCAAGGAAGGAAAAGATTTAAGGCTAGAGTTTGACCTGTCTTATCAATTTATAAATGGTAAGTCCTGCCACAGAAGTGGATGGAGCTATACTAGTGCATAATCTGTTACTGTGATATTTTCTGTTTATATTGTATGTACAACCAGGGAACATACATCCCAAATGACACAAAACATGTAATGGTTCTTTAATAATGAATGTCTATGAGTGCCACACAGGGGCTTCTGGATATCTGCAAGCTTATCCTTTTCTTCCTTCTCAAAGCTATGAAAAGTGTTTGTATATGTAAATGACATAAAACCACACAGTTACCTTCCCTATAGACATACTGATTTTGCAGGAAGATATCTATGGCATGTTTCAGGCTATATATTACCCATTCTGTGCCTAAAAGACATCAGATTCTTCTTCCCCCACAGCAGATTTGAAGCTCAAAAAAGGTTTTTTGTTCTATTACGGTCATGTGTGACAGTAGGACTTTCTATTCTGAAGCTCTTTAAAAAGGCATATTGCTATATGGCTTCTCATTTATGAATTCATAGCACAGACATAAGGGATGAGACAGGATAAAATATGTGCCCACAATGGGAGCATTCTGGCATAGCAACAATAGGCTTGTGAAAGAGCTGAGCTGCCTTAAAGGTCCAATCTCACGAGAATAGCAACCTTCAGCCTTTGAGAAACAGTGGTCTATTCAGGGTTTGTTTTCTAAACCTCTTTCCCCTTTTATGCATGTTCACAAACATACTGTTTCTGCCTCAGAAATAAAATGCACGGAGAGCACAGGGTGTTCTTTCATTGTTGGAAGAAAGGCTGAACACCTATCTCTGTGAGGATGCCAAAGAACAAGGACAGCCGCGTCTGTATTCCAGTCATGTTTCCTTATTGTCTGTGCCATCCTGCCCATCTCCTGAGCACGGGAAACTGCTTAGGGGGATGTAATTCTGTTTAAAAGTCTGTCACTGTGAATTACTGAGGGGAAAAGGCAAATCACAGGGTAGCACAGGAGTACTTTGGTGCCAAAAAAATCCTAGACCTTTGCAGTGTCAGGAAATAATTTGCAGTGAATATCCAACTTCCCCTATATCATTTTCTTGAGGCTAGAAACATGCTAATGTCTTCTATATAGAGAAACACAGACTGAACGTTAAAGGCACATTTGGAAAGAGAATGGCACTTCCAATTTCTACCACTGCCAAATTTTGGTCCTTAGAACCTGTGTGTAAACAACTGCCTTGCATTTGACATGATCAGGTCTACTTATTTTGTGTAAGGTTTCCTCCAGTGATACAGTAGCTGCATTTGCAGTTTGTTTGCCTCAATGGTTTTTTTCATCCTGGTTCAAAAATTGCATAACTATGTTGTCTTCAAGAAACACGAGGTTTATAATATAAAAGCAGATGAGCCTGGGGTGCTTTGGGAGACTGTAGGTCACATTTAAAATAACTTGCATGTAAAATTATTCAGCAAAAAGTAGTAGCCTGAAGTGAGTCAGTGGTTCAGAGACTCTAGTGCAGTTAAGCAGCCTAGAAGAATTTGTTACTGGTCTTTTTAGAATTGTCATTGATCCTTGAAACAAGACCATTCCTGCTTGCATTTTCAAAAGTTTTATTCAGGAAGGTTGCCCCTAAGGAAAAGATCAGCAGAAAGCCAATGCATCAACAAAATTGCATGCTAATCCTCGGAGCAGGGCAGAAGCGGGATGGAAGTCAAGAATACAAAGTAAGGAATATATCTTATGCTGGCTCTGCACAGCAGCAGATTTCATTTCTACAGAAGCCTTAGAAGGGGAAAAAGACCCAACAACAACCCCCCTCCCTTGTTAACTGAATAATGATTAGAACTAAAAATTAATTCAAAGCAGTAGAGAGATTGCCCAAAAAATGCCAATGCCGATGGTCTATTCAGACAGACTTGGTTAAGACCTGCAGATTCATTGTGGCCATTAGATTCCCTAACAGTTTTGAAAAAATAAGCTGCAAACTCATTAAAGAGAAATCTTGGAGTTTTTTTAGATAAGGATAGTAATGGTCGTAGAACCATCACCTGTTTGCAAGTATCACAATAACACTTAAAAGCAGAATCTCCCATTTCAAGTAAATTGGTGCTACATCATCTGAATGAATTTTTAGAAACAGACAGGATAGGCAGAATAATTTACTTCTTGTTTTTAAGTGCAAACATTTAATTTGAAGGAAATCTTTGTCTCCACATAATAAAAGTGACTACTCCCTCCTAATATTCAACAGAACCTAAATTGGATTGATGTTAAATGATTAAATTTGCCAGTGAAAGGGTTGCCCTTGAATTGCCTGCTGGGAGTCTCTCTAAAGACTTGTGTTTTGCCCTTCTTATGTCCTTTCTGTCCAATCTCAAGAAACTCCCCTTATTTTACTGTCAAATTTACAAATTAAACAACTTTGCCACAATGCATGCAGTGCCTGGCTGAATAGGGCTCTGATTAGCTGGCTGTGTCAGGGCTCACCACTACAGCACAAAGAAGAGAAGACAGTTTAAAAAATCTGCTTCTTACACCATTTGAACATGAAGTGAACATTTTTCACTCCCTTAATTTTTTTTAAAACATTTCACTTTTTCCATCCAAAAATTGATTTTTTTTTTTTTTTTTTGTCTGCATGCTCTTAGTTCAAGCATTGGGAAAGAAGGCAGGGATTTCATGTGGGAGCGTCTTTTTTTATAGTTTTTTAAAATTACCCTTCATGCACTTTTTCATGCTTTTTCATGTTTCTGTATTTAAATTTTGCTTTTTTGAAGAGAGTAAAGAGTGAATGCAGAAAGAGGGAAAAGCTCAAAGACAAATATGTTTTAAAATTTGAGTTTTTAAAAACAGAAACAAAAATAAATGACAAAAAAAAAATTATTTGCCGCTATTTAAAATAACCCCACCTTTACAAATGCACTGACAGGAGTGAACCATCCTTTGGCAAGCCCTCTGCATTAACATTTGCTGTACCTGAAACCATCTGGGAATGTTCTTCTTTTGCTTTTCTTCAGGTGCTTACAGAAATCACTTATTTCCATAACTATGTCTCTTCTTTGTCATTTCAGTTTTCCATTTTAGTTGCTCTTACTGATTTTATATAAATCATCAGCTTCACAGTTTTCAGTGAAATCAATACTATCCACAACAGCTAAGCATCTATTGCAGTTCTTTGATGGGCACTAATAGTGTTTTATGTTTTAACATGTTTTGAGCAATATCCAAAATGCTTTTGCAGGGCTGCTTGAAGTTAAGAAGCTTTATAAATAACTTTATAGGAATGTTGCATAGAATTGAAAAACATTAGGCACAAGAAAGGCTGAAAGAGAAAATTATTTTTATTTGTGTCTTGAAAAATAATTTCAGGCCTCTGGAAGCAGAAATTTTTCTGCATCTCAGAAACAGGCTGCAGCATTTGGAGAAAAGCACAAGATTACAGTCTAATTATAAGGGACTGTACTCGAACCATTTTCCCCATTTGTTACCATCAAAATCATTAAACTGAATTAATTTAGCATTGTGCCATTCCATCTTGTTAAAATCTATGTCAAGAGAACGAGCAAGAGAATGAGGTAATTTGCTCCCATACCTTATAAAGATGTTGCTACAGTATTTCATGTGATGCAGAAGTCTCTGCCTTACCGGCGAGAGGCTGCAGCGTTCTGGGCGGCTGCAAATGCAGAGAGCCCGTGAACTTCTAGGATCTAGTCTGTGGGACACAGATGTGTTTATGAAGTGCCCGAGAGCGGCATCATGCAGCCGGGAGTGACGTGCCCCCTGCCCGGTGTGCAAGGCAGAGCAGCCCTTGTGGTTTTGCTGCTGGACATCCCTCCTCGGGCTGGTGCTCTCAGCGAAGCAGGGAGGGCAGGCACGGCGGCTGTTTTCTGGTGGGGAAGGTGTTGCCGTGCATTCCCCGTGAACCACAAAAGCAGGCTGAAATGTCTAACCGACGTCCAGAAGAGAGGTCTGTCCCCTCCCTCTGCCCCGGGTGACTTCGGTTACAAGTCCCTTCTTAAGCCCTTCTGGAGGCCGTGACTTTATCGTAAGAAGGCAGGGGCTTCAAGGTCTCCTTCTTGACCCAGCATGAGGGGCATTTGTTTATTATTTCCATGCTGGGCACCAGAAGGCTAAAACACTTTTTCTATTTGCACCATCCCTCTGGTCACATCAGGCTGATCTTCGGTAGCCTGTACAATCCTCGGTTGCCTGTAGGATCCTCGGTTGCCTGTACAATCCTCGGTTGCCTGAACAATCCTCTGTTGCCTGTACAATTTGCCTGTAGGATCCTCGGTTGCCTGTACAACCGGCTGCCTGTTCTCTTTTACATCTATGAAGCAGCCTGGTAGCTCTGGAATTTTTACAAGGTTATATATGTCCGCCGAGACAGTCTCTTAAACTACAGACATTTTGTATTTAATCATCATGTTTAAATATCTTTAAGCCACCCATGCGCACAGATTTTTCACTACGTTTTCAATGGGCTAATAACTGTTCTGAGTCTGTGCTCTGCTTGTGCACATTACGCCAACTAAAATGCCAACTGGCACCATTTGGTCATTTTCAAATGCAAAGGCAGATGTCTGCTCTTGTAGGCAGGCCATGGCCAGGAAGGGTTTTTTTGTGGGGGGAGGTGGTGGGTATGCATAGCTATCCTTTTTCATTGATACAGGAGTATTTTTCTGAAATGAAGTTTGGCTCCCTGGCTCTAAGGAGCTCCTTTTTGTAAGAGAGCGAAGAGATTCCTCATGAAAGACACCAAGCCTGTGTAACTATAGAAGAAAGCTGCTGGGATTTCATTTTCACTTTTTTATTTGGTCTGTCAGTGTGTTGAGTTTGCATGGCAAGGTTTTGGTAGCAGGGGAGCTACAGGGGTGGATTCTGTGAGAAGCTGCTAGAAGCTTCCCCCATGTCTGATAGAGCCAACGCCAGCCGGCTCCAAGATGGACCTGCTGCTGGTCAAGGCTGAGCCCATCAGCGACGGTGGTAGTGCCTCTGGGAGAACAGATTTAAGAAGGGGGGAAAAAACCCTGTGTGACTGCAGCTGAAGAGAGGAGTGAGAACATGTAAGAGAAACAACCCCACAGACCCCCAGGTCAGTGAAGAAGGAGGGGGAGGAGGTGCTCCAGATTCCCCTGCAGCCTGTGGTGAAGACCATGGTGAGGCAGGCTGTCCCCCTGCAGCCCAGGGAGGTCCACGGTGGAGCAGATCTCCACCTGCAGCCCGGGGAGGACCCCACGCCAGAGCAGGGGGATGCCTGAAGGAGGCTGTGACCCTGTGGGAAGCCCGTGCTGGAGCAGGCTCCTGGCAGGACCTGTGGCCCCCGTGGAGAGAGGAGCCCGCGCCGGAGCAGGTTTGCTGGCAGGACTTGTGACCCTGCAGGGGACCCACGCTGGAGCAGTCTGGGCCTGAGGGACTGCAGCCCATGGGAGGGACCCACGCTGGACCAGTGTGCTCCTGAAGGACTGCACGCCATGGGAAGGACCCCACGGCGGAGCAGGGGCCGAGTGCGGAGTCCTCCTCCCCCTGAGGAGGAAGGAGCGGCAGAGACAAGGTGTGGCGAGCTGACCCCAACCCCCATTCCCCATCCCCCTGCACTGCTGGGGGGAGGAGGGAGAGAGAACCGGGAGGGGGGGTTGAGCTGGGAAGGAGGGAGGGATGGGGGGAAGACGTTCTAAGATTTAGTTTTTATTTCTCATTACCCTCCTCTGATTTGATTGGTAATAAATTAAATTAATTTTCCCTGAGTTGGATCTGTTTTACCCGTGATGGTAATTGGTGAGTGATCTCTCCCTGTCCTTATCTCGACCCACGAGCCTTTCATTATATTTTCTCTCCCCTGTCCAGCTAAGGAGGGGAGTGACAGAGTGGCTTTGGTGGGCACCTGGCGTCCGGCCGGGGTCAACTCACCACAGCCAGCATGAATGTATTTGTCCATTCTTCTATCACCAAAGAAGCTTGTACCGAGTGCTCTGTATGTGACTCGACTATTATTGTATTATTTAATTGGCATTTGATTGATAGTTGTAGCACATATTCATTCTTTCTGTCTGAAAGAACCTTTAACAATTGCTCCATGAGATCCTTTGCTGTAAAGCACCTCAGCATGTCTGAGCTCAGCATCCCCAGTTTGTTTCCCCACCACGATGTCAGCATTTGATGGCTCTGGGCTGTTGAGGGGTGTGAGGAATACGAGCCCTTTCCCCACAACAGTGGGAATGGGGACCATAATCGGGAAAGTCACAGGTCTGCCAGAGCAGCCCGTAGGTCTTCCTCCAGCCACACGGGATGGCAGGGATGGGGCTTCCTCTGAGACCAGCTCCTGGGACGTGGTCCTGTTCCCAGCCACACCTCCTCCTCCTCCTCCTCCTCCTCCCCATCAACCTTTGCTTCTTTTCCATCGGCTTTTCATTGCCCCAATTTCACGGCTTCTCCCTTCTTACCGTGAGTCCTTTGCCCACAAGCAAGGCTGACAGAGGCAGCACCTACACACAGCTTTAGTCAGACCATAACTAAGATTTCCTATTACATATATTTAATGCAACATACACATAGATGTATGTTTATTTGTCATATTATCTTGACATATGCAAAATAAACCAAAGGGCCTGCAGGAACCTTTTTCTGTAGCCATTATTCTTCCATTTTCCTTATCCCTCTCCCATCCATCATATGCAAACATGAATTATAAACTGTTTGGGACAAAGAGTGCTTCATTTTATTTGCCTATTGGCAACAGCAATCTTCTGCATGAGGAATGAATAAATAATAATTACTTTTTTTTATTTAAGAGTGACCAATGGACGGGTTTTTTTCTTTTTCTTCAGAATACAAACAATCAGGTAGAAAGTGCCACTCCTTTGCTTCCTGTAATGCCTCTGGAGAGCTTCTTCAGGATTCATTTCAATTTGTGGGAACCTCTAACAGAGGGGGTTTTTTTCTTTACCACTTCAAGAAAAAAGATTGTTGTCATAAAGAGATCTCTCCTCTGCAATTAGAAAAACATATTTTAAAGACTAAACATATATTTAAAAAACCCCTGTTGTGAGTGGAATTGAAGTTAATCATCTTGTATTCTCTGTCTTTCCTGCCTTGTTCTAAGAACTTCATCTCCCTCTAGATTAATAACAAGACAAGAGTTAGACATGAGATAATTTACCACATCATTTATTTACACATTTTAATGAAGGAAAGATCATAGAAGCATAACAGAGCTGAAGTTTGTTGTCAGTTGGGTTGGGAAATGTATATAAATTCCAGGAACAACTTAGTCAGTACCAACACTATTTTAATTTTAAATGGAAATTATGCAGCTAACAAGTCGTATCCTGTCTTCTCACTGCTGTTGATCTGCAAAGCAAGAATCCTAGAGGGCATAATGAGAGATCTCACAAAAAATACTTCTGAGAAATAAAATCTGATGTGTGATTCTCCTGCATTAGTTTGAACTGCACTGCTGCACTAATGTAAAAAAAAAATATTTGAAAGCCATTTTAATATGCCTTGAAGATTTCATTTTCTTATTTTGCAATCAAATAGCATGGACCATAATCGTGACTGATATCAAGTCACCACCAATTCATTGGAAACATCATCATTCAAGTACTTGATTACACACTTGACAACAACAGGATCAGTTTGGAGTAAAGTCGCGCTGACCCAGAGCTGCCTTTACAATGTTTATCTATAAGGATGTGGGCTTTTTTAAACGCTTAGAGATATTTATTCTACAGAACCAAACGAAAGATGCAGGAGCCAGGTATTGATGAGCAGACAAGATGAGAGATGCAGAAGTTGGAAATGTTTTGCACAGTCCAGCCACAGAGGGGTAGAAGAAGGAGGAAACACAGATATCTTGCCTCCTGCTTCCAGCATTGCTTCACTGTTTCACAATAAACAGTCACAAAAAAAAAAAAAAAAAAAAATTCTGTTGAAGAGTTTGGAGTAGAGAGTAAGCAAGTACCCAAACTGGTAGGCTGGGAGCCATCGCTTTCTTGCATGGTTGGAGGAGCCTTGGATCTTTCTCTGCAGGACGAAGCAGCCCAGAAGAGCGCATAGCCTTCTGATATGGATGCTCTCCTGGGAGGAGGGCAGTATGGGCTGGAAACCGCTCAGGATGGGGTGGGAACTGCTCCAAGGCATTTTGTAAGACTGCTGTGTTACAACAGAGAACAGGTGGAGCATGAGTCATCCTCTTTTCCTTTGCGTCAAAAAGGCATACCTGTAGTTGCACTGGATGCAGACCCACTGTGGTGACATGTTTTGGGAACACTTATGGGACAATCCTTCCAGGATTAAGGGATGGAGTAATGCCTGCTTTCTGTATTGCAATTAAGTTTAGGCATGAACATGGTGTTGAGATGCCCAGTCCCATCAAAACTGAGGCATTTCTGGACATGTAACAAGGCATAACTCCGAAACACACAAGGTGCCTCCAGGGTTATCTGGTGTTTTTCAAGATCACAAGTTTGGATGGCCCTGTGCATCTCGTCTCCACATTCCTGTGTTCAAGGGAGTGTGCTAGAGCCAGCCAAGATGTCTGTACCCTAGTGTAGACATGCCCTTGTGTACCTGGGGAATGAAAAACCTACAGATAGGCAGCATCTGAGAAAGCTTCAGCGAGTTTATAGCTGGATGGTTTGGTGCCTATGCTCTCCTGTGCATAGCGTTATAAACCCTGTGTTTTATGAAGGCCATTTTTTTTTTGGAGTCCCTGGTGCAAAGTAGCTTCCCTTTAAGCTTTTGCCCTCTCTTTTTGATTCCCCCAGGGACCTTCTTCTGTGACAAATTATTGCTCACGGTGAGATAAGATATAAGTGAAACCTATGTACTATTCTAGACTTGTAAATGTAATAACAGATAATTCTATCTATTCTCTCTTTCCCCTACAAGGAGGCAAAGATTAAATCATCTTCTTGGCCATTTCCTTAGTTAGCATTTCTATTTTCTTATTAGTAAACAAATAAAAATTTCAACCTTTTTTTTGTTATTCAGGTAGGAGAGATACGAAGATATGAAAAACACATGTTATGGTTTAGTTATTTCGGTCTATATCATCAACTTATATGAAGTCAGCAGAAATCCTGAGGCTTGCTCTTTCATTTCCTCAGTGGAAAAGTTCAAGTTTAAAAGGAGCAAGTGTAGGACTTCCATGATACTTGTGATTTATCAGTTCATATTTCCCCTGAAGTCATCTGTCTGAATCTTCACAGCCTTGCCAAAAAATCCTTTCCATGACCTGGGTTTACTTTCCCACATTCATCATCTTCATTTCATGCCATCATTTCTTTGTTAAACCTCCTGAAAAATCTCATCATTCCCTTGTCCCATTTATCACATCATAATTAGACTTAGGAGTTCAAATCATATGTGGTTTTAAATCTTTGTTATCCATCATATCAACATTTTTCTGAAATTGAGATCACACTACTCAAAACTACATATTGGGAAATGTCACATGCTTTTTCTTCCATGTTGCTCCCTGTGCATGGCAGAAAACTCTGTCTGCAAAGTGACTTCATTGTCCATATGCAAGTTTCCCCTCAAAACTTGTCTCAATTGGAATGCCAAAAGTCTGACAGTCAGACAGCTGGCATGTTGTAACTGCTGCTTTTCATTACCTACCAGACTGCCCCTTATGTGTTTTCTCCATCTGTTGCTCGTAACTACCTTTGGTCCTCTTGTTACTGATCATGGGACAGACACTGTCTATTTACACATAAAATTCACAGTAGAGCTCTGGTTCCTTTGTCAGTGCCTAGCAATATCTTATCCTGGTAGAAATATCTGAACTGACTTCAAAGCAATCTGCAACAGGATAACAGAAATGCATGTAGCCCTTAAAACAGTTACAGTGCTTTTTATAAAAGTGTATATGAAGTGATGTACTCATGACCCCCTTTTATGAATATCTGATAAGCTGATTGCCATGGTGCCTAGAAGCCCTCTGTTGAAGTAGGTGACATTCAACCCTCTACCAAGACATTGTTCTTTCTCTAAAGTACTGATATTAATAAATCAAATATCATCTGAAAGAAAGAAGATGTTATATACTACTAAAACCTGCATATTCCAATGTTTTATTTCAGATACTGTAGTTTCTTTTTGGTCTCATGTCTTCTGCTCTATAGGTAAGCATCACACATTTCATTAGTGGAGTACCATTTGACAAAGTTGTCCCTTATTGGTGCTTAAGCCAAAGCAAGCAGATCATGATTAATGCAGAAGGAAAAGCTGCAATTCTATGGCTACAGACATAGGTAATGCACAGGTTTTATGGGGTTTAGTAGATTATTAAGATGTGACAGTTGTAAAGTCTGAGAGATGAATGAAGCAGATGGAATTACACCCTGAAAGCACAGCTATAGCCAGGGGCCTTCATAAGGGTAGCTATTACAAATATACATCGATATGAAAAGCAGCTACCATTAATGGTCAGAAATGAGGCCAAAGAATCACTATTTATTATTTCAGTTATTGTAAATTGTCCCAGTTTCAGCTGGGAGAGAATTAATTTTCTTTCTAGTAGCTGGTATAGTAATATGTTTCGGATTCAGTATGAGAAGAATGTTGATAACACACTGATATTTTCAGTTGTTGCTAAGTAGTGTCTATACTAAGTCAAGGATTTTTCAGCTTCTCATGCCCAGCCAGCAAGAAGGCTGGAGGGGCACAAGAAGTTGGGAGGGGACACAGCCAGGACAGCTGACCCAAACTGGCCAACGGGGTATTCCAGACCATGTGATGTCATGCCCAGTATATAAACTGGGGCAGTTGGCCTGGGAGAGGATTGCTGCTCAGGAACTAACTGGGCTTTGGTCGGCGAGTGGTGAGCAATTGCATTGTGCATCACTTGTTTTGTATATTCCAATCCTTTTATTATTATTCTTGTCATTTTCTTAATATCATTATTAGTTTCTTCCTTTCTGTTCTCTTAAACTGTTCTTATCTCAACCCACGAGTTTTACATTTTTCCTTCCGATTCTCTCTCCCATCCCACTGGGTGGGGGGGAAGTGAGCGAGTGGCTGTGTGGTGCTTAGTTGCTGGCTGGGGTTGAACCACGACGTAAGTCTAATATTAGATCATACAGGACAAATCTAATGAACAAGAGAAAACACGTTCATCTGCTTTCCATAGAAATTAAGCAAATTTGGGTAAAGAAATAATGGTAGTAGAGGCTGATGAGCAAACTAATGCCACCATTTGGAGTCAGTGTTCTGAGCAGGAGCAGAAATTCCTTAATAGCAAATAAAAGTTCCTGTGCATCTTAAGTTCCCTAACCTTCAGCTGTCATTCCCCTCAGCCTTCTCCAAGGCTGGTGCCCCCCAAGATGTCTTCCAGCTCTGTCCTCACAACAGCTGTTATCAGTCAGCTCCCTTTGAGCCATCAGCTAAAACTTTGCCATTGTAGTCATTTCGCAGAGAGCACTTTGCTACCTTTCTGGTTTAGTTCGACTTTTCTAAAGAACCAACAAATGTGGGTGAGAGACCCCTGGGCAGAAGAGGCCAGTCAGTCCCTTGACACATGCCCTGTGCTTCACTGCCTTTACACTTGCCTTTCCCTGCCTCCTCCCAAGCCCTGACCACATCACAGCCTGCTCTCCAGGTTGCTTTGAGGAGGAAAGATTCACCGCAGCTTTGGCCAGATTATCAGTGCCTGCAACTGGTGTTGAAGCAAAGATTTAATTGGGGATGAGCAATACACTTCTTCAGTTGTCTCTACAAACCCTTCTGATAGATTTGGCAATTAGAGCTGGGTGATAAAGTTTTGATGACAAGCAAAGGAAATGCTGACTTGTTCAAGCTTCTAATGGGAACATATGGTTGCAATTAAATTGTTTTCAAAAGGATTCCTTAGGGCAGGATGGACTTCTGGTAACTGACTGTGACAAATGGTTACTTGTGGTAAGGAAACTGGGGGTCCAAGGCTCCACGCTGCTTTACATATGGGGCAGAACCTGAAACTTCTGCCTGTCAGGCAAGTACCTGGTCTGATCTGATGGCTGAATGCTCCCTAAAGCTTTCTGCTGTTGTATAACCTGGAGGAAAGTGAGGCGCTCTCCACCTTCAAAACTTAAAAAAGTCTCAAAGTGAATCTGTATCAGCTGACGGCACTATATGTAGGACAGTAGAATCACTCTCTGTCCAAGTCTCCCAGCACTTCAAAGGGTACTGTAATTTATCAGTGATTTTTCTCAATGTCTTTCTAAGGCATAAAATGTTCTTTAGAGCCGTATCTTTCTGTGGCAGTTTGTCAATGTTTTTGATACTATTAGGAGTTATTTTTTCTTTGCTCTTTCCTAGTTTCTCAGAAGAGACTGTTTTAATCACAGTTTCCACCTCTCTATCTAATACATTGAGCAAAATAGCTTTTATTTCAGCAGCTCAGAAATGTTCTTCACTGAGTGGTCACTGCATAATCACTCCTATGGTTCCCAATACCTTCCTCATTACTTATGCCAGATAATCCCCACCAAACAAAGATGCAGAGGATTATACAGAATAGCTAGCTCCTAAGAAGCTTCTTCCCCACTGGAGGGCCGTCCACTGCATCCAAATTTAAACATTGTGCTGCAAACATTCACAGCAAAGGGGAAGGAAGCAATAACAGGCAGTGGGCAGTCATTAAACAGGCAAAATATCCAACTCTGAAATCCCTGTCACTTCACCATGCTAACATCAATGCACAGAAATTAATGAGTGACATGCCTGTGGCCCTTGCCCATTTCACTTGTGACTTTGATCCCTGATTTACGTGCAAAATGGATTGTACTGAGCTTAACCATCACCAAAGGGAAATGGACCATGACAGGTAGCAGAATGACAGCCTCAAGAAGTTGTATGCAGCTGCCTTTTTCTGCACTGTAATATCAGTATGTATGTTTGAAAGGTGTTGCCTTTTTTCCAAGATGTCCACCACTGACATAGCCAGAACAGATGATTTTATCAGAAACAAAAATGGGAGCTGATTCTGCAAACTTGAGAAAACATTTCAAGAGGTTACAAAATGCATTGATGCTGATGGATGTCCCAGCCTTTCATTTACAAACATCACTTCACTGCACACTCCTTTTGCCTGTTGAACAAGGACTTTTGAGGTCACAGAGAAACACAGTCCTACTTTACAACTGTATTTTACTTGGCCCAGTATCAGTGTTTTCAAAGTCCTACTCTATCACAGCCCTTTGATGTGTAATGCCACAGCAAAGTATATATTCTATAGCTATGCCTTGAGCTATTGCGTCTAATAGGCTTTCTGGTGGCTTTTCAAAAACATTAAACATATGTAAGGTTTAAGAAGATTCACAGGCAAGAAAGCCAGTGTGCACATCCATCCCCTACTAGGCTCAGCATGAGAGCACAAGACAACTTCAAAGCTTCCAAACACAGAATTCAAAAGGCTCAAGAAAGCTTTTGCTCGAAAACAAACTTCTGATTGAGCACTTTCCCTGAATCTTCTGAAGGAGGGCGATATCCACAAGAAAGCAAAATCAGTACGATAACCCTTGATCACGTTTCTCTGGAATTTGTTTTTTTTCCTCTGACTTCATGTATGTTAGTGCTTCTTTGCACTTGAAAGCTAAATCACATTCAAACTATGAATTCAAAGCACAGTTACTCTTTTTGAATCATGCCATAGGTGGATACTGCTGTTCCAGAGTGACTGAATTGTTCCTGCTCAGTTGGAAGCTGGACCAAGCCCAGATAGAGTAAGGCACTCCGGAAGATATGAACGTTTTTATGGGAGCCACAGCTCCCATTTTTTGTATAGGCATAGGCTTGAATGTGTACCATCAGGCAAAGGAAAGTTTTATTCCCTTTGTTTTAGAAACCAACAAAATGGTGACAGCTTTGTCTTTCTCTTTTAGGCAAGCTATGGAAAACCAGTGGAGGGGAGGGAATTCTGCCCCCCCTATATTTAGGTCTCTAAATGAGTCCCTCACCAGCCACAGTCACACAATTAATGAGGAAGACACCTTTGTGTTCTCCAGAGACAGCTCCAGTCTCCGTCACTTAGTGTTCCTCAACTGCATAGAGAACTTGGTGACCTCCAGAGGATAATCTAGGCTATTGGACTCCAGTGACATCCAGAGTGTTTACAAGAACCAGTAAGCAATACTGACTGCATCCATATACCCAGCATTTGTTCTGCCTAGCCCTGTTCTGAGATGGAGGAGAAAAAGTAATGCAAACCAAGAATGAGAGTAGGGTTTTTTTGGTTTTGTTTGTTTCTTTGCTTCTTTGGTTTTGGGTTTGTTGTGGTTTTTTTTGAACAGCCCATGGGTGTCATGTCACATCCCCTGAGATGATCCTGAACTGTATTGCTAGGACATCGGCATATCTAGTGCTCTGGTCATTCCTCTGAGAACTGCTAGTTGTCAATCCTGATGGTCAAATATATGCACCCTCAAAAGTTCTGGGTTTGGAAGCACAGCCTATGTCCAGCCTTAACCACTCAGCCAGGATCTCCAATTTATTTGTTTGTTTGTTTGGTTTTTTTCCTCTGGGACTTTTGGATCCCCATCTGCATGGTAGATTGGCTTCTGCTGAAGGTCTGAACACATGCCCAATGGCCTGCTGGCTGGGTGTATTGGAGAAGTGACCTCAGTACTCTTTGAGCAGAGTAAAACCTAGAACTTCCAATTAGTCAAGGTGGGCTGTGATGCTGCTGGCTACCAAAATTATTTACACTACTGACAGCATTTAGCGTTTCGGTCTTTTCTCATGGATTTTATGTGAAGTCCAGGTACTTGTTGATCTAAATGCAGATTGCAGGAGAACTTTTGATGTGAAACTAATGGACACACCACCGGAGTAAGCATCAAACTTTGGTGATGAAAGTCAACATCCAAGAAACTTCTAGCATAAAAAGGGAAGTATTAATTGAATTAATTGCATTAGGCAATCCTGGAAAGATTGTATGGCTTTTTTGAAACTCACACAGGGACACAGGTATGTAAGCTCTACAAAGATGGCATGGAGCTTGACAGGATCCTGCTGGAGTTACTGCAATATACCTTCAGAAATCAGCTGTCAAAAACCAAGAAGTGCAAGGAAGATTAGCTTTCACCCATTACATCTCTGATAAAAATATAATTTCTTGGTTTCCTCCTAATTTCTTCTGTTGTGACAGGTGATACTTGATCAAAACAGATCTTTTGTGATTTTCAAGTTTCAGGCTTCATAACTAGATCTTATAATAAATTGCAAAGTATAAAACTGGGAAAAAACACTCTGTAGATAGAAGGGAACAGGGGTTTGGATGGAAGTCACAAAAAATTAGTTTTGAATGATTTCATCTTTTTAGTATTTTTGTGCTAGTTGATTCTGTATTCTTTTTATTTTGCTAACTGAAGCCAAAAATCAGGGAGATGCAAAGTCCAGCTAAACAGTGTTTGCAAATTTATAAGTATGAAAATAATCTGCAGTCAAGAGGAGCACATTTGTAACTGGTGGCTGAGCATTTCAATTTACACTTCTGTGCTTTCCTCAGACTATTTCCACTGAGTAACCAAGACCATAACAGTGACATTGATCTCTAACTTTAAAACAAACAAACCAACCCTTATTTCTTTCCTCTATTTTCTTTCCTTTTGTTTGTTTCTCTTCCTATCCCATTTCCCATCTACCATTCTGCATTATTCTAATGCTACTGAGGTTAAACACTGAAATAGCTGAGCCTCTTGTCAAGACATTTTCTCAAAGAAAACCAAGTGTTTATGAAAGGGGCTGATGTGTCAAAACAAATGTACTTGTAGAAGAGTGTTGGTTGTGATGAGCTTTGAGTGGAGCAGAGGTATAAGTTCGATGGGCAGGCTTTGTTTCTTGATCCTCTGCATTTTGGAGGGGCCAGGCTTTCCCCATGACACTGGGGAAGCCTTGCCTACAGGTCACAGCAAGATGGTTGCAGCTGGAGCTCGTATGCTTTCCGAATCTTCCTTCTGCTGAAAGGCTGGAAGCTTTAACTTTTCTTTCTAAATTAGAAAAATATTTTTTTTTCATAATTTTAAATTTTTTTCCAAAATAAGAATTCAACACTTAAATCACCTCCATTTCAGACACTGCAATCTCCTTTTCCTCCACCATTCATGTGTGTATGTTCCCATGGTAGAGCTGATACCCATTTTGCTGATCAAACTGGAAAAAAAAAGAGTTGAGGAAATGCTGATTGATGCTATGTTTTTCTGTGATTAGAAATTATACTTGTACACTAAGACAATAACTTTTAAATCTTGTATGAAGAAGCATAAGGAAAAAAGAAAAAACAGAACTTTATTCTAATGCCTCCTAAAACTATGAAATTAAATGACAACAGATCTTACTAAGATTTTTAAATATCCATAGGGCATTTACTTTAGAATTAAAAGGGGAAACAGTTATCTTAAACAGAAAATCTACTCCTGTTCTACTATGCACTGGAGCAAGATAAAACAAACAAAACAGTGTGAATATTTCAAACCATCTTTCTTTTTTTTTTTTCCCCCTGCTTTTCCATAAGGTAATACTAAACCACTTTTTTCTTTCATCTTTATTCCAAGGTACCCCTTACTCCTAGGAAATATCTGTTCAATATCTGTTTGTCTTAATATGATGATCCAGTTTTGTGGGTTTTTTTCCCCCAAATGTCTCTTGAATGAATTGTGACTGCCGAAGTAATGAAATAAATGGGTAAATAATATCTGAAATAAAGGATTTATGAAATTTTAACTTGATTAGTTGACTGGTTTTAGTCCCAGAATTTGTTGCTATGCCTTGAAAGGAAACATAATATTCATTTTTTCCAGACTGTTTGTTTTAGAAAAAAAAAGTGTCGTGGTTTAACCCCAGCCAGCAACTAAGCACCACGCAGCTGCTCACTCACTCCCCCCCCCCCCCAGTGGGATGGGGGAGAAAATCAGGAAAAGAAGTAAAACTCGTGGGTTGAGATAAGAACGGTTTAATAGAACAGAAAAGAAGAAACTAATAATGATAATGATAACACTAATAAAATGACAACAGCAATAATGAAAGGATTGGAATGTACAAATGATGTGCAGTGCAATTGCTCACCACCCACCGATCGACACCCAGCTAGTCCCTGAGTGGCAATTCCCCACCCCCACTCCCCCCAGTTTATATACTGGACATGACATCACATGGTATGGAATACCCCGTTGGCCAGTTTGGGTCAGGTGCCCTGGCTGTGTCCTGTGCCAACTTCTTGTGCCCCTCCAGCCTTCTTGCTGGCTGGGCATGAGAAGCTCAAAAATCCTTGACTTTAGTCTAAACACTACTGAGCAACAACTGGAAACATCAGTGTGTTATCAACATTCTTCGCATACTGAACCCAAAACATAGCACTGTACCAGCTACTAGGAAGACAGTTAACTCTATTCCAGCTGAAACCAGGACAAAAAGCAAGCAGGTATTGTTTAGCCTCCAGAGCTCTGAGTAATATTGCTTTGATTAGGAAGAAAACTAGCATTACATATATTTTTTTCATAATTGTCTGCTCTGAAAAACAAAACAACCAAGTGCACCCTCTGATTTGAAGCGTCTGCAGGAAGCTGGGTTGCACACTGCTGTCCCATCAGGCTGGGTCTCACTGGTAGACATTCCACATCTTTTATACCTACCCCCCCAGACACAGCTAAGTCGCCACTCTGGTGCAAGACATCCACAGTTTGGAGAGTACCACATAGATCCCTCCAGTGCCTTAAAGTCCATTCCCAATCCTTTCTAGCCTGCTGGGACTCTCCCTGCTTCACTAATAAAAGCATTTTGCAAAGCCATGCGATAAGGAAGACAGGCGGCTGCATGGGTCGTATCTGGACTTTGACCCAGACAGGGCAAAGCATTCGCTCCAGTCCCTTCCTGCAGTCAAACATAACCTGTTGATGGCAAAAGCAGAGATGCCCTGCTGCATTGCTCTTAAGAAGTACCATCAGCCAGTAAAAAATAAAAGCTGCCCACAGAAACAACCAAGCGTCAGGTTCACTCAGCATCATCTGATAACCCCGTGGAACAGGTGATCAATATTCATCAACATCACAGTTCTCCTGCTAGTGATAGTTAATGGGCTGATAATGCCATCCTCCTTGCAGCCAAATCCCATCAGGGACCAGACAGCTGGAGCTAAAGGAGAAAACTTATCAGATCTGGCAGGAGACAGTTTAGGAGGCTAAAATTAACCTTGGACCGTTCACAGAAAGAACTAATTGTTTGTGACTGCTAGATGCCTGCCAGTGGCAAAGGTTTATTGCTGCACAGATCTTAACCTGATACTAGCTTTTTTTGCAGCAGGAAAAAAAAAAGAAAATGAACCGGTGAAAAAAAAAAAACCCAGGGTTCTTTTTAACCCCTCCCCCACAAATAAATATAAATTAGCATACATATAATGAAAATTAAAGCTAAAGCTTTATGCATTTGTGCTATAATGATCCAAGTTGCTTCAGGACTCCAGAACATATTGTGGATTCATGAGCCTTCATCAAGAAAAAAAGAAAAGCCTGTCAGAAAAGCCCAAGTCTGTTAAATTACTCTTACTTTATTAAAACCTCCAGTGATATCATTTCGTCCCCTTCCCCTGCCAGCAGTACACAAGCTGGAAGCTGGTTTTGGCTGAAGAGTCATCAGCTGGAGCTCACAAAAAAGGAGACAAATAAACAAGTGGTGTAACCAAAGGTGGTGGTAGACTTTACTTCAGGATCTGAGGATGTGCAAGAGAGGGAAGATGTAACATTTGGCAATATGCTTAAGTTACAGATCTCCTGACTTTTGGGCACAGTGATGTTCAGCAAATGTTCTGCATAACAGAACTACAGAGCAAACTCTAGACAAGAAAGTGAACCTGGAAACAAGTGCCTGTGTAGCCTGTGCAGGAAAAGAGAGGACTCGGAGCTGGAGAACAGGTTTGCTTCAAAGAAGAAGAAAAAGAGTTGGTGGGAGCACAAGATAAGTTGGCACGTGAGAAGACAGCATGTTTAGTCTAACAAAGAAAGAGGAATGGACAGCCAAGGAGCCCTTGGTAGCTGGTGTAGAGAAAACTAGAACTGAGAAACAGGATTGGAACTAAGAGGATCTTCAAAATAGCAGAGAAGACCCTACTGAGTATTCTTGGCATCAGGACAAGAACTTACACTGGAGTGGGTCAAGGTTGTCTACACTAGGCTAGAATGATCAAAGAAGAGAAGGTTTAAGTTATCTCTCTGGAATTCATCCCATTCCCAAGAGAGGAATGTAAATGCATAGCAAGAAAAATTAAAAACAAACAACAGGGATTGGTTATGATAAGAAAGATTTGACTTCAGTCACAGATATGCAATCAGGTAAAAACAGTTTTTCTTGAAGGATTGACACCATGCAGGTGTCTGGGATACTGAGGCGTGATGTGGATGACTTAAAAATGAGAAATGGAAGAGTGGAGAAGTGAAGTGATCTGGAGACACTTCTGAAGCACCATAGTGTTAAAGCCTAGCTGAAGAGGGCTCAAGTGAATGAGGATACAGCAGCATCATAGAATCATAGAATCATTTAGGCCGGAAAAGACCTTTAAGATCATCAAGTCCCACTGTCAACCATGCCGACTAAACCATGTCCTGAAGTGCCTTGTCTAAGTGCTTTTTGAATACCTCCAGGGATGGTGACTCCACCACTTCCCTGGGCAGCCTGTTCCAATGTCTGACAACCCTTTCAGGAAAGAAATTTTTCCTAATATCCAGCCTAAACTTCCCTTGCTGCAACTTGAGGCCATTTCCTCTCATCCTATCTCCAGCCACCTGACAGAAGAGACCAGCACCCACCTCACTGCAACCCCCTTTCAGGCAGTTGTAGGGAGCGATAAGGTCTCCCCTCAGCCTCCTTTTCTCCAGACCAAGCAGCCCCAGCTCCCTCAGCCGCTCCTCATCAGACTTGTGCTCCAGGCCCCTCACCAGCTCGGTTGCCCTTCTCTGGACACGCTCCAGCCCCTCCATGTCTTTCCTGCAGTGAGGGGCCCAAAACTGAACACAGGACTCGAGGTGTCACCTCACCAGTGCCCAGTACAGGGGGACGACCACCTCCCTGCTCCTGCTGGCCACACTATTTCTGATACAGGCCAGGATGCCGTTGGCCTTCTTGGCCACCTGGGCACACTGCTGGCTCATATTCAGCCGCTGTCGACCAGCACCCCCAGGTCTTTCTCTGCCGGGCAGCTTTCCAGCCCCTCTTCCCCAAGCCTGTAGCGCTGCGTGGGGTTGTTGTGACCCAAGTGCAGGACCCGGCACTTGGCCTTGTTGAACCTCATCCAGTTGGCCTCGGTCCATCGACCCAGCCTGTCCAGGTCCCTCTGTAGATCCTTCCTACCCTCGAGCAGATCAACCCTCCCTCCCAACTTGGTGTCACCCGCAAACTTACTGAGGGTGCACTCGATCCCCTCATCCAGATCATTGATAAAGATATTAGAGAACTGGCCCCAGCACTGAGCCCTGGGGAACACCACTTGTGACCGGCCACCAACTGGATTTAACTCCATTCACCACAACCCTCTGGGCCCGGCCATCCAGCCAGTTTTTCACCCAGCGAAGAGTACACCTCTCTAAGCCATCAGCCACCAGTTTCTCAAGGAGTATGCCATGAGAGACAGTGTCAAAGGCCTTGCTGAAGTCCAGGTAGACAACATCCACAGCCTTTCCCTCATCCACTAGGCAGGTCACCTGGTCACAGAAGGAGATCAGGTTGGTCAAGCAGGACCTGCCTTTCATGAACCCATGCTGACTGGGCCTGATCCCCTGCTTGTCCTGAAGATGAGATGTTGGAGGGTCTGTAGGAAAGGATGTTAAAAAAATTCTCCTGAGACAATATGATGAACCAGTGATAAACCCTGAGGGTTAAAGGATCAAGGATGTCTGTAATGTGACTGTAGAGGTGAATAAATACCGAAAGTTATGCCCTTAATGAGAGATTTTAATTCCTAGATGTATATTGCCTGAGACTGAGAAATGTGAGAACTGCCAAAAGTCAAGCTGAATTACACATCATGGAAAATATTCACGCAAGTAGAATAAGTTCTTCATCCATCAGAAGCAAGGAAGATGAAGGAAATTAGTATCTTTTTTTTTCAGTCTAGAAGAGTGGATAGGAATATTTTAAAGAAAGCAAGTAAACTGTTAAGTGCATTTCCTTGTCTTGTCCAGGGAGCACATCTGATACCTGATTTCTTTCATGTTTCTCCCAGAAGATCTTTGTTAGCTGGAAAAAAAAAAAAGATGACAAAATCACTTAGCAATACAACTCTCAGTGTTAAGCTAAACCACTTTCAAGAGTGGTGTTATCTCCCCATCAGAAGCAGCTTGGGCAGACTTGCAACAAGCCAAGTTTGCAAACAAGTGTCTAAGTCTGTATATGAATGGCAGAGGCTGTGTAAGGCAGGTTGACTTCTGTTTCTTCTGTGTCTCTCACACGTAAAGCACACTAAAAATAAGCAGAAGAGCAAAACTTCAGGATACTAGTTGGGGTAAATATGCATTTGAGACTGTTTCTCTGTCAGCACAAACATCTCAGCTGAAAAGAACTTGATTGGAATAATTTCTTCTATGTCCCAGTCAGCACCAGCAAGATTACCTGGCAGAGAAAGGTAACCATGCATTTATTTTCCTTGGCATATCTCCAAGAACCAAGCATTTTGGCCCTTTCCAGCACTATTATTATTTCTTTCCACTACAAGCCACAGCACAAAGATCATACTAGAAGGTGTTGCAGTAATAACAATAATTCCCTGCCTAGAAAGTAATATTATTATTATTAATTTTATATAATGATGGTGGTACATGTATTAGGTAATAATTAGGGAAACCTAAATAGCTATATTATGGAAACACTTCAAGCTAACTCTTTAACACTAGTGTGCAAAACAAAGAGATAACAGAAGTAAGATGTGGAGTTAATTAATGTATTGATAAGTCAGAAGTGGAGATAGTATAAATATTACCCTATATTCAGGATATAGGTAAGAAACATTTCATTTATGGATAATAACAAACACTAGGAGCTTTTTATCTAAACAGAAGAGAGAGACCAAGCCATACAGAAATTCTTCCTTCAGTGTTGGCATGGGAGTGAGATGCAGAGAATGAAAAGGGTCCAAAATACCACAAACATTGACAAGGCAGACAGAAAACACAGCAGGAATGCATGGAAATCAATCAAACTTGGATGAGAAACATGAATGGATACAAAAGTAAATTTAATGCCCTCCATCATTCCCCCAAGCTAATAGAACCAATATTTCCACCTGAAGAAATAACAAATAACCACTCCTCCCCCAAAATACATCACTCAATAAAAGCAAAGTTCATTGGAAATATTTTTGTCTAAAATTGTCTAAATAAAATTACTTCAAATTCATATGATTCTTATGGATAAAAGTCCATTAATCAGTTTGAAATGTTATGAGGAAAAACCTCAAACCAGCATGACAAAGCCCAATACTAAAAAAACCAAACCACCACTCCCCCTCCAACCCTAAACTTAAAAGCAGTGTAATAAAGGAGTGAAACCATTCTAGTGCTGCCCATGAAAGCAACTGTCCCTTGGCTATAGCTTCTATGCTCGTAAACTTGTAGCAAACCAAAGAAATCAACTTTTCAGGAGTTCTGGTAAGCAGCAAGATACTTAGATGACAGACACTGGGATGTAAAATGTTTCTTCTAACAGTTAGCTCTGCTTCTTTCTCTGTGGGAGTATAAAGAATTCTTTCCTTGTTAAGAATATTTTGTACTTACAGCTATGGATATGACCGTGGTTGGCTTTTGGTTGGTACTCAAATAAAAAGAATTTTTAATTTTTTTCCCAAATTGATTTCAAACGATTTTGTCAATAAAGTTATCAAATCAAAACAATGCAAATAAGCAAAATGCTTAACTGAGAACACTTTTAATAAAAACAAAGAACGAGTTTTATAATAGGTACATCATTGTACACTCTCATTGTTGCACTATATAAGATTATGTGTTAAGGCTTTCTCATTCCCTTCTGGTGGAGCTTCTTCATTTTTTATTAAACATTGAATAGCAAAGGGGGTATGAACTGAAACACAAACCTCTCACTTCCCAGGCAAACATTCTAACCTTTTAGAAGACATTTCAGTTCTTTCTTTGGCCAATAAATATTTACTATTTCTGCCTCCATTTTTCCTCCAAGATTATCTAACTAGCATTGAAATTTTTTTTGGAGATACGTTCTGAAAAAAAAAATTAGGATGGTTTCTTTCAAAATTTCTGATATGTCATCTTGTTTGTTCAAAACTACTTGGCAAATGTGACTAGAATTTTAAAATAGCTTTGACTCAATCTAAACAGTACCTTTATGGCAAATTTTAAAATCACACAGTTCTGCTCATGACAACCCATTTTCATTACTTATGTTGTTTTCAGTATCTCATCCAAAAATTTCACAGCCGTTCCTGAAGGGCAACAGAACAAAAATAACCCTGATACATCCATTTTGAAGAGCTCCTCCCACAACTGTATATACTTAAATAGTCAAAACAGACTATTTAGCTACATAACAGTGTCAGGAAAAAAAAAAATTACTGCAAAACCAATGGAGAACACATGGTTTTCAAAGTATGTAATACACTGTGCATTGAAACAACTTCTGTCATTTTTACTCTCTGCTGATTTCTGCTGGCTGCACCATACCTGTGCTAAATGACAAAACTAATGGCAAGCAACTTAAGACATTCAAAGGCCAAAGTGCTAAGAACAGGTTGCCTTCATTTTCTTTATCATTCATTATTCAAGTGGCTGCTTGTAATATTTAAATGGGTCAGCCAAGTTATAGCATTTACTGCAGAAACTCATTAGTGCTTATTATCTTATGACCGCTACCCTACCAGGCAGGGCAAGTGGCATGTGCAAGGAACCAGGGAAGGTGGGTTAAGTGACAGAGACACCAAAAAAGAGCAAGAAGCTCTTTACCACCCAAAGAAAATTGCTCCTTTCATCCTACCAACACCTTCACGGTCGCTTCTAGCTCCTTTTCTACTAGAATCAACTAAGGCTCCTTCCAGAAAATAAATACTTACATAATTTGGGGACTTTCCCTGTTTTTAGAATCCTGAGCTAGAAAAAAGTAGGGTTTGGTCAGCAACAGCAGTGTCTAGATGCATGCTTGTGTTGATACCACAGGACTCTGGAATGTTCATTTTGTGATATTAGTTCACATTTCCAGTCCTATTCCTCCTATGCTCTAGAAGGCAAACACAAAGCAGCCCAGCAACACCTAAACAGCATGCCTCAGGGGTATTTATTTTCCTTTTACTGGGTATGTCATTTCTCCTGGGAGCGAATATAAAGTTACCGAGCATTATTGGCAGTTCAGACCTACACTGCACCAGCCAAATATTTTGTAAGATATTAAGCACTCAAGAACTTTTTCCTTTTCTGCCCTGAGCTCCCCCAGCCATTGCAGTAAGCACAGACTGGCAGGGCAAGGGCTGTCTCAGGTGTGCTGCTGATAGCTACAGCTGGGCGCCGAACTAATCACAGCTACCACATGGCACCTGGCTCCTGGCCTTTAGCCTCTAATTACAGTTTGGCACTTAAACTTGCAAATATTGATTGGCGAAACATTTTATGATAATCATGTGGAAAAGTTGAGCTGCTTGCTCCTTAATGATATTACTGGAAACATTTTGTAGCTCATTTGGCCATCCTTTCACCTTGGCACTTAAGGGCTTCACCTTCATACAAAGAAGCCCGTGCTCCACATGGTGTGAAGTCCTCTTCACACCTAGGCTGACAGCCACCAGCCATTTACACAGATGCCTAATGTTCTGCATAGAGCTCGTTTTGCACTGGCAAATAGAATGATTTAACAGCGTAGAAAGATAACTATATGCTTAAACACATAGACAGACGTAACTGGGCTCACACACATACACACTGGGCATAAAAAATGGAATGAGGGTTATGAATACAAAGAGAAGGGAGTGATAGAAAAATAGAAAAATAAAAAATAAACACATTACAATTTTATAGTACTTTGACTTAGAATCACACATGCCTTTTTTTTTTTTTAATCACCTAGGATAATGGTATATAAAAGCTTTCATCACGCTGGTGACATTAAGGTACTTCAGTACAAAGTTTCCATTACCTCTAGAGTAGTCTCATTCATGTTGGTCTGAAAACCTTCTGGGAAATTTTGAATCCCACAAAAACATACTGCAGAATTAACAATATTTCTTTGATATTTATACTCTGATAACAGCAAGGGAGCACAACAATAAGAAAGGATCTGTTGTGCTGGGAGCCCTAGCAACAGCATCCCAATCTCAAAGAGGTTAATCCTCCATTTTATCACATCCTGATGCCTTGCTGATAGTCCCCACTGAAAGTGTCCATGTGCAGCCTTCTGCAGTTTCCTAAAGAGAGAATATGTCTGGTTTTGGGGGTGGGGAATGTTTCCTTAATTCAAATGACAAAAAAATGAAATTTAAATTGGTTCAGCAAAAATAAAAAGAATTCTACAGGGCAACCCCCTCTTCTTTTTTAATGTGTGAAATGGATTTCACTAGAACAATGCAAAGAGCAATACAGCAAGCTGCTGAAGATGGCTGGGGTTAAAGAAAGGTTTGAAGCTGTTCACATGAAATGATCTAAGCAAAGACTAGCGAATAGTGGATTTTAATGATATATTAAAGAACTATATGAGCTCTGAGACAGATGCTTTATTCCAGAACTTTTATAATATGTCTTCATTTTCTCTGCTCTATTTTATATTACCAATAAAACAAGTGGGGTTTTTTTAATTGCACATTAAGCTAATGAGTGTAAGGAAAACATGTCTTGTGCTGCATGTTACTCAAATTGGAAATATGTGTTTTCGTTGCAGTTTTGCTTTAGTGCTAAGCACTGACAGAAAATTTCTTGAATGTTGAGATCCAGGGTCACAGCTGGGAAATGGCTACAAAAAACTGAATGGATCTTCACTGAATAGCCATGGAAGCCGCATAGATCTTTCTGCTTCATTTTTTGCAGCTAGAAGGGGTACTTAGATCCCTGTTTTAGGCATCGAAGCCACCCTCCCTTCTTAGCTACAGAGAGCAATTGTATGGAAATTCAGGCCATCAAACTACAATGGTTGAGGGAAAGTTTTGAAGAAGCCTCTTTTTCTCATTGGCTAGAGAGGGAAACCTATCCTAACACTGGATATTTGCAGTACGATGTGTAAGTCGTTGACAGTGTATACTTCATTAAATCAGTCCAGATTTTGATGATTCTACATGCAAAGTCTCAGAGACAGTATCTAAGGGGTACATTTTCATATTGTTGATGTTGCATCCTATTGAGACTACAGAGAAATTCAGGGGAGGAGTCAGTGGTCCACATCCACTTTCCTGGCATGTGAGCTGCAAAACCTCATCCTCAGAGACCTCCTGCTGCTGCTGCTCCAAACGGGAGTTTTGCCAAGGCAGCCTGGCAACCTCAGCTTTTCATGTCCTTACCCTTAGTCGGTTCACTGCCGAAAGACAAGACAGGCAGCTCAAGGAAGTCACCCTGCCAACCAAAGGCACACACACACGTTTCCTTGCTGCGGTGGAAAGCAGAGGAATTTTTTCCATCAACTCTGTCTGCACAATCAGTAAACAACAGGTTCTGGCAGCTGGTGTCCCTATGCCGACTTGGATGGCCCTGGAGATGAGCAGAGGAAAGGCAAAGAGTGCCAGAGTACACTGCAGGTTCATACCTGCTCTAATCTGCTCCCCTGAGTTTCACAACAATTTAAGCAACAGTGACTAGGAAAGCCGCACAAATGTCTTACTAAGGTGTGTTTTGATTGGCCTTTAAGCTTTACAAATCTTAAACAGCCCTCATTAAGTGATCCATATACAGCAGACATTTAGCATTATGTATATACAGATTGCTTCTTGTGTGTCCAAATAAATTGTGTGTCAACATTTAGATGAATGTTCAGATTCTTTTCTGTACAGCATGAAGCAAAACGAAAGAGCCCGATCATAATGGAGTTGGTTTTGGTTTTTTTTCATTATTTGTGCAAACAGCATCCTTTGAATACTCAGTGAATTAGAGCTGATCTTTCTTTCAAGCAAATCTGTCACCTTAAGAAAAATAAAGTGTTCTGGAGCTTGCAGGGTATAGAACTATTATTTCCCTCATTCTCTAGAAATTGAAGTATGTTTTCAAATTTGTACTATGCATGCCATATTTAGAGACATTGCTGTTAGTTCCAAAGGGAGCTAACAAGTAACAAAACAGATTTTAAAGATATCTTTATTAGAACAGTTCTTGTAACCAGAATTGGAAAAAAGTTTCCTCAAGCAGCAGAAGAAAAAAAGAACACAAGAGAGCAAGAGGCTTTTTTTTTACTTTTAACAGTGAAGACTCAATGTTTTGTTTCAGATATCCAAAGCCCAGTTCTCCCTCAGAAACATCTAAGATTCTGTATACTGTCTGGCCCTAGACCCCTGCTAGCCAAGACTCAGGTTAGTGAAAGGTTGGGGGGGGTTCGTGTCACTGCTGTACTGTGCTGGGCTTGGGAAGAACAATGTCTTTGACATGACTTGTTACGTTGCAGACTAATGTTGATGTGAATGTGACACGCAGTGAAGACATCTAGCCTATTGCACGTAGTCTAAATTAACACATGGACTCCCGATGAAGTCTATTGGATGTATCTGGAGGTATGCACCAGCTCTGGGGATGCCTACCATGTCAGCTGATAACAGAAGGACCCTGACTGACTCTTTTGGAGATGTCCAACTTCTTCAGCAACATAGGCTGGTGGAAATTAAAATGGCCCTAAGACAATTGGCATGGAAGTATGAAGTCAATGAACTGATTACGTGAATAGCAAGAGAGAATCTCACAAGTTTTGGTGTGTTGCCCACGTGCAACCAATAAACTACTGCTCAATTTCTTCTTACAAGACATGGCTCTTAGTGCATAGGAGAAAGAAATACGCACTCATTTGCATGAATAGCTTTTCTTCAACTGCAGAATGATACAGGGAGGTCATCTACATGTGGATCTGCACAGGTGTTATGGCAGTCACTCTCTAGTGGTTTGGAGGGCAAGACAAATCCAAACATCAGTATGCAGTAAGCGACTCCAGAAGTGATGCACTCATGATAGCAGAGGCTTCTGGAATCTGTTTCTACTGTTGAAACCAAGGGCAGTTATACTTCCAACTCCTGGGAAAGAAACTTCAAGACAGTAAGAGGAAGTATCAATGAGAGGATCTTCTGGTAGTCATTTATGTTTTGTGTTAGCCCATTTTTGAGGGGAGGAACCGAGCCCTAGTTCTGGTCTCCTGTCTCAGCATCTGCCTAGTGCCTATCAGCTGTATTTCTCCATCAGGCACAACATGCTTCAGCAGTTACTGGAGGCCTAACGGTCCAGTTTGACATTTTGGTCACTGCAAATGCTGAGGTACCCTTTCTCCAAAGCTCAGCTGTTCTGTTTTGTTACAGAACTGTGAGGAGTGTAATCAAGTGAAATATAGAATATTTGACATTAATAGCACCCCTTGCCCCAGAACATGCCTTTACCAGAGAAGCTGTCCTTACTAGCCAAATTTGTATTAGCAGTGGGATTTAATGGATGCCAGACATGCACCCTTAGAATACAATATGTAATGGGCATATGGGTTTCCTGTGCCACTGATGGCTGCTCTAGTGTACATGCCCTGGATTAAATGTCATTAAGTGAACCCAATAAAATGCAATGATTCTCAATGTAACAAGATAATGCAGTGCCCATTTTGTTTGTGGGAATTCTCAGAAATAATTAATTAAAGGACTGGAAAGTTAATTGGGTTCTCTGGACCTTTGATATTGGATTTCACAACAGGCTGTATTGTGAGCATGTTCTTTTATCTGTTAAACCACACCTTTACATATCCTGCTATTCCTGTTCTGTTTGGTTTCAAGGCTTTGGGGACATCCATTGAGTACATCATCTCAAAAGTGTCTTCTTAGATCCTCTACACTCATGGATTTTTCCAGCATTTTTCCTAAATACAACTCCCAACACCTTGATTATCTATATACCTCAGATAAGAATTATTTTTTTTCCAGTTACATAGAATTTATTTCTTTGTTACATCAGCTCTCCAGTACAGCCTCCCAGGCAGAGCAGCTATGACAGGGCATCAACTATGCAAGGTTTTTTTTTTCTATACTGTGCAAAGGAAGTACTACACTGAAACTTTTTGAGTTGTAGAGATACCTGAGCTAGTTTGATACAGACTGCATAAATATCTGTTTTGGGATCCTGATGGGTCCCATAGTCTGTCCTTAGCCTCTTGTTATCTTGGCCTCACTGTTGTCAAGACCCAAGCTTGCAAGCTTAAAAGTCTCTATGAGCTGCAATTTATCTTCTAAGTTCTGGCATATACATAACCTTAAAAACAAGAGGGTTGTCTGTGCCTACTCAATTCTTAGCCTCTTTACAGAAGAGGTTCAGTTTCTAGCTGCTGCCATTGTGGCTTATGTGGTATGCCTGACAACTGGAATGGAAGAGAGAACATGAAATGTAATTTTCCATTATTAGACAAATACGTACAACACCACTACACCGTACAGTGGAAAAGAAAGTCAAGTCTTGGTAAATAGCAGGTAGCATAGGAGCTTAACGAGCCAATAAAAGTGGAGGCGATCAAACACCCTAAACCCATTTTTACTCTACATGGCAGTCTGACTTTATACTTGGTTTGCATGTTTTAACATGCCAAAGGGCAGCAGTGGCTGAAAACCTAAAGAAAGCAGGATGTGACTCAAGTATTAATTTATGGACGTGTACTGGGTCTGGCTGGGATGGAGTTAACTTTCTTCTTGGCAGCCTGTATAGTGCTGTTTTGGATTTGGGACCAAAACCAGTGTTGATAACACAGGAATGTTTTAGCTGTTGCTGATCAGTGCTTGCACACAGTCAAGGCTTTCTCTGTTTCTCAATCTGCCCCCCCTCAGTGAGTAGGCTGGGGGTGGGCAAGAGGCTGGGAGGGGACATAGCTGGGACAGTTGACCCCAACTGACCAAAGGGATACCCCATGCCACATAACATCATGCTCATCAGTAAAAACTGGGGAGGGGGAATAGATTTTCCAAGGCAGCTGCTGCTCAGAGACTGGCTGAGCATTGGTCTGCTAGTGGGAGTAGTGAGTGATGGTCTTTGCATCACTTGTCTGTGTTTTTTCCCCTCTTTGCTTCACTTCAACTGTCTTTATCTCAAGCCTCGAGGGTTTTTTTGCTTTTGTTCTTCTGATTGTGTCCCCGATCCCTCTGGGGGAGACCGAGTGAGTGGCTGGTTGGTGCTTAGTTGCTGGCCAGGGTTAACATCAGCCCTCTACAACATGTCAGTTCCTTGTTTTAGAGAAGTAAAAAATAAGAGACAACAGCCTAATTATAAATCCAATCTTTTTAACTGTTAGCAGTATCGTGTTTGTTGTGGAATCATGTCACCTTAATTGCTGAGTGAAAATGTTAAATACATTTTAAAAGAAAGTGTCTTTAGTCTTCTCCTAAACCAAAATAGTACAACTGCATAACTATAGTGGCAACCAGTGTTACTTTATATTAAAAATGGCATTTTATGAGATGACACTGTATGTGAAGAGCATGTATATGCATCAGCTTTATCCATAGCTTCAGTTTCTATTCCATATTACTGAAATAATGAACCCCATGCACTCAATTTAACACCTTTGACACCTTTTACTCCCTTGGCATTTTTCAAGTTGGAAATCTTTTTATAGAGATCCCTTCCCTTAAATTATACAAAGTTGACAATCACATGTCAGTGAACCCAAGACTTTCTGCCAGAGGGAGAGAGCAAGGGCAGCAGCAAACCCTATCTCAGAGTACATCTCTTCCCATTATTCCAGGGATTGGCATAATTATCAAGGGAGTGAAAAACAGCCACCATGTATAAGAACCTGTCCCCAAAATCCTTGCTGTTTTTCAGATTTCCCTCTCTTAACTCCAACTTCTCCTCCTCCCACAGCTTTCACAATAAAAAGGGCAAACTTCAGAATAATCTGATAAGTACTTACATATTTGTGGATTCAGTCTCATCTGAGTAAGGACTCCCCACAGCATGAAGGTCTAAAAATATACCTCCCACAGAATTATACAACCTGAAGAAAATTCACAGAACTAAAAAAACAATCTAAATCAAAGACTCTTCATACTTTTTAAATTTCTGAATTAGTTGATCTGAAATATAATGAAAATTTTTTGCATATTTATTTTTATTTTGTTAAAACCAGTTGAGCATCCCTAATTTATACCACAGAGGATGAAGCTGATGCGGAAAGGACAGCTGGGTTGATTACTTTGCTTCATTCATAATGCAGTTTTCTTCCCCTCCTGACACGTGAAACATCTCAGTGATTTTATGTTCTCCCTCCCCTACTCTAAAAGTACCGATGAAAATATCTTCCCCCCCGACTGAGCAGATAGTTAATTTTAAATTAAACAGCTGTGTCCAGGCACAATGCGCATATATCTCTGTTGCATAGCAAATGACTTGTAACTGGAATTACCAACATTTGGGCTTTTGACCTCAAAACAGTTAATTAACATTTGTCTTAAGTGAGTGGTATGAGACTAAACCGCTAGTGACAATGCAAAAAGGTTTGGCAGTTTGAGCCCAGTTCTCAGTACGCAAAGATGGCAATACTGACCACTGTGTAAAGAAGCTAGGAACTTTATTGGTGGTTACAGCAGAGAGGAGACCTTGGGAGGTGTGGAATAGCTGAGTGTGTGCTTTACTTTCATGCTGGATAAAAAGCCTCTTGGGACACAGGAGTCATTGCTTTTCTGGACCAGTAATTGCAGACAAACTTTTAAAAAATGAAAGTTAAAAAGCTATTTAGTAAGTCAGGCAGGTCAGGACTGTGAATATCCACTTCATGGTGATAAAACAACACTAAAAATGGTGGGATCCACAGTATGTTGCTCAGGCAAATAACAGGGGCAGAAATCTTGGGCTCAGAGGGAAGTAGCCTCCCGAAGTACTTCAGTTCCCTTGGTGCAAGGGAGAAAGAAGCACCTCTGAAGGCCTCACCTCCTCAGCTGAGGCACCTAAGTCAGCCAGCCCAGCTATCCCTCTGGAGACCTGCAGTCACCTCTTCACATGCAGGTAAGGAAGGACTGGAAGAGACTGTGTCACCAGACTGCAAAATGCTACGTGCAAGTTAGATACCTGAGGTGGACAGGCTGTTTCCTAGCCCATTTTTCCTTCCTGCTAGCCTGTTGTATTCATTCCTACAATTATTTTCTGTAAATTGCTGAAGAAGCCAGTGGATCAAGTATGTCATCCACCTTTCTTCTCGCCACACGCAAGTTAAGTTTACCTTTAATTCACCTGTGTGTAGTGTAAAGTAGTTTCACAATGACTGGATGCCAAACAGTACTTAATTCAGCCATGCAGAACTGCAAATCACAAGAACAATGAATCACTGTTTATGTAAACCAGAAAGTCTAGCTCTGTGCTAAGAATAATTCAATCTGTCTATAAAAAGGATTGTCCACAAATAGCTTCTCCCCTCTAAAATGCTTCTACTTGGTTGGAGTTCTCCAAGGACTGGTTCTTTCCTTTCATCTTTTGAAAGTTCAATGATGAGAGAAAGGTCAAAAGTGCTAGCAGTAGTCCAAATGATGAGAAAAGCTTTGTTGTGTCTCCCCGCCCCTTCATTTGTATGTGTTCTCTTTTTTGAACAATTCTCCAAAACAATGTATTTCTCTGAAAGGAGTTATAGGAACATGCTTATGCATTTGGTTACTCTCCGATCTAATTCCTGTGGTTTTGATGTCTCACTTTAGGGTTAATTTAAACCAATTTCAAGCAGCAGTGCATTCTTCTGTGAAAGAATGAGTGGCATATGCCTTTACATTCAAAAACTGATTTCTCATTTATTGGCAGATTAGTTAGCAAAGGGATGGCCTGAAGAATGTAAGATGTGTAAGGTTTTTCAAGTAAAGTTTTAAGCCACTGCTGGATTTTGTGAACACCTTAAAGCAAGTAATTGGTATTTGACAAATGCTGTATTTGCCTCCAAAGACCTCCCTCCCTCCCTCTCAAGGACCACCCGTGACCACCTTCACAGTAAATAAGAGTTTGGGGTTTTTTTATGTTTAAATGGAGTATCCTGTGTTTCAGTCTGTGCCCATTGCCTTCTGTTCTCTCACTGGGCATCACTGAAAAGAGCCTGGCTCCATCTTTACTCCCCCCATCAGGTATTTTTACACATGGATAAGATCCCTCTGAGTCTTCTCTCCAGGCAGTCCCAGCTCTCTCAGCCTCTCCTCATGTCAGAGATGCTCCAATCCTTTAACTATCTTTGTGGTCCTTCGCCCTATTTAATCCAGCATATCCATGTCTCTCCTGTACTGGGGAGCTCAGAACTGGACCCAGCACTCCAGATGTATCTCGCCAGTGCTGAGCAGAGGGGAAGGATCACCTCCCTCAACCTGCTGGCAACAGTCCTCCTAATGCAGGCCAGCAGACCATTGGCCTTCTTTGCCACGAGGGTGCATTCCTGGCTCAGGTTGACTTGTTGCCCACCAGGACCCTCACCGGCTTTTCTGCAAAGCTTCTTTCCAGCTGGTGGGTCCCCAGCCTGTGCTGGTACATGAGGTTATTCCTCTCCAGGTGAAGGGCTTTGCTCTTCCCTTTGTTGAACATCACGAGATTCTAGTTGACCCATTTCTCCAGCCTCTCAAGGTCACTGTCAACATGAACCCAAGTCTATAATTTGCTTTTCAGGTAATTTTAATATATAATGAAGCAAGTTCATGAACTCTGATTAAAAAAAAAATCCATATTCATTATGAAGACCAAAACTTAATTTTTGTTTGAACTAGAGCTGCTTGTTTAGAGAAGTATTCAAATGTAATTGCCATTTTCCAGTAATAAATTAAAATAAACAAACAAAACTCTTTCATTCCTACTAGCCTATAACCCTTGCCATCTGTGTGAAAACTTCCATTCCAAGTTTTGCTAAGAATATATCTAACCTTTGACTTGCAGTTAGCAGATTTTCATCTTTTAGATTGAAAAACTGTATTCTCAGACTTGAATTTCCTATATAGAAACCCTAGTCTATGGTCAACTGTATTTTTCTTTAAGTCTCCTAAAAATTTGGTGAGTTCCCTGTTGCTATTATGGTAAGATATATCTCCTCATTCATTGCATCATTCTGAGGTGTCTCTGAGTTGTCTTTATGCTCTCTCATGAGCTGTTGAAAATGGAACACAATACTATGTCCTGGTAGTAGTTACACTGGTACCAAAATTCAGTAGTAATAGAGGTAGGGTTTGTTTGCCTAAGTGTAGCTGTCTAGTGAAAATCTAGATGCACAAGTGTATCTTGCCTAACTTCCAGCTGCCACCCCAAATCTTCATCTCTGGTAGGTCCTTTGTCGTATCTGTGTGACGTGCCTGAGTGTTTTGGGTACTGAACAGCACTTCATATGGCACTAGACACCTGTTCAGGCAGCTGAGTTTTGCCCACAGTGTCCCTACACACAGTTCATGAGTTAATGCATACATCCACTCTATCATGTTAATCTCTTGATCATAACATTGCATGAGAAATTATATTCATCTACATATTCATCTCTGTTTTTTTTCCAGAGTCATTTCTTCCTAGGCTAGCAGCTGTTATCCTTCTTGTCCTACAGTCTTATTCTTTTTCTTGGCTTTGGTTGTACACTTCAGTTGGTGCTGAAATTTCCACTTTACTGAGCAAATTAGAATACCCCCAAACCATGTTCTCATTATGGTTCCAATTTTCTCAGTCTTTGAATATCAGAAAGCTGTATAATAATATAAGAAAACTGTTTTTATGTTGTCTTCCAAATGCTAGAAGGATCTCATTTTTAAAAATGTCCCTTTAAAGTGATTTACTCCTTGTGATTATAGGTAGAGACATACCAAACAACCTTTTAATGAAGGCACGCTTCTTTCATATCATTCAGTCTCCAAAATGATTTAGTGCAGTCTAACATTTCAAATGCCTTACAGAAATCTAAATATGTCAACACCTTGTGGAATCTTGGTCTGTTTCATTTTCTGTTCTGCAGTTAGAAGAATTATAGACTTCCCCGTTTACTGTACGTTTTGTCCTTTGACTTTGATTTTGTATGTACTTAAAGAAAGGTACATCAGCATTAAGACTGTCAGACTGATGCCGTCATACAGATGCAAGAGATTTATTTAAATGAAAGGAGAAGTGGATTTTATCCTTGCTGATGCTAATGGACCAGTACATCTTCATGAATCATAAAAGAACTAAGTGCCCTTGTCTATACAAGCTAAAGTCTAGCAGGATGGCACCCTGAGGGTACCTTGGGGACAAGGAGAAAATGGTGACTGAAGGGGAAAGAGCAGCCAAACGCAGTCCAGGCTACACCATCCCACTGTTTACTGTCCCGGGATAGGAACTTGAAGACGATTCAGAAATCACACAAACCTCCTGAAAAGGTATCCGTGTTTGAGATCCATCTCAAGATTCCTGCTAGGAGGAGGCAGGGGAGGACTATCGCTTTCTGCTTAGCGGGGCTGACTTCTGGATCCTGTGAGCTCAGCAGAAGGTGCAGAACAGTTCTGAGCTGAGCGACTATTTGTCCGTCTGTCCCTGGTGTGCTCTTCACGGGTCAGTGGGGACACATCAGTGGAAGGAAACTTGGGAATATTGTCAAGTGGGACTCTATGCTCCACTCATGTGGGAGATGGCTCATCACTGTTCGATTCACCCCTCTCCCCAATATTTCTTTTCTACCAAAGATTTAACGTTAAACTCTTAAATTCATTTTAATATTGTTACATCATCATCAATACTCCTCAAAGGTGTCATTTCCTTCTGCATGAAATTTCTGAACTGTAAAAAAAATGCACCCCCCCCCCAAAAAAACCCGCAACCCCAGACTCCAAACCCATTACAAGCAGAAATAATATGTGTTTTATGTAAAATATTCAGTGCAGACCTCATTTTCAAAAGTAATTGTAATGTTTGGTTATCTTTGCATAACTAAAAAAACCCGTCTAGATGCCCTAAAACAGGTGCTTAAAATGAAGGGAAACAGAAATCATTCCATTAGAGCTATAAGCACATTTATGTGACAATTCCATTCTAAATTTTATGGTGAAAGTTTGATGGAAAAATAAAATGTAAAGGTAGTTTCACATAAAAATACATGCCCTTTTTTTTACACATATCCATTCAAATGCATCTATTTCTATATACTTAAGATGGAACATTTTACTGCATTTCTCCTATTCATTTAAGTTATTCAGTTATGAAACAATAGTGCTATTTTACCCTATTATCTGGGTACAAATATCTGGTGGGAATGGGGAAAGGATCCAGATAACTTAAGCTACAGTACAGTTGGATGAAGGAAGCATGAAGAGGACAGATGCACAACCCCTCCAACAGCATCCAGCTGTTCTTTTCCTCTCAGTGTTAAAATTGTGTTAGTTCTTATAGCCAGCTTATTACTTTAAAAATGTTTCTAGAATATCTTATTCAGCTAAGTAGGTGTTTTTCTTTAGTCCTACTGTACAATCAACCTGCATGAGTAACTGTCTAAGAATGTTTACAGGACATTTAATCAGCAGGAGATACTTGCATTTACGGAGGTAATAGGAAATACCCTGTGGCTTTGTACCTAATTTAGTCATCTTTAAAGCTTAGTATATTTACTGTTGCAGCTGGGGACTGGTACTGTCAAAAGACTCTCAGCAGAGAAAGAAAATTCAGGACCTCATCTGCCTTAAGTGAAATTCCCCAGGTTTCAGGAAGGTCTAACTGTTCTGCTAGATCAGGGAATTATGCTCTTTGTGCCCTGAAAATTTGAAGTAGAAATTCATCCATGAAAAAAAAAAAAGGCCCCAGAAAACTTGAAGATGATTTTTCTTTATGGATGAAAAGTAATAAAAAGAGTGGTCTTTAATACCTGGGTATTAAAAATGGAACCTACATTCTCAACACACAGAGAAAGAAATTCCTCCAAAACTTCAGAAACAAGCATCCACATTGAAAAAAGATTGGAAAGACCCCCTTGCTATATCCTTCAAATCATACCAGATCAAAGCTGGCATGACCAGCTGCCACCCATCAGTACCACATACCATGTTCAGTCCCTGGCTCTTGTATCTCGTATTCTGAAATTCCACTTATTCCACGCTGAAAGAGATGAGAAATGTGCACTTGACAGCATTAATCAAATTGAAAAAAAAATTATATTCTCTGGAATTAACCAGAATATTTTGCCTACTCATTCCCTTCCAGCTCACGTTGGAATGAATTCCTTTTAGTAGAAAATGGGAGCTAAAATGTTGTTCTCAACTTTTGATTAAAATGTGATGTATCATGTAAGGTTTTGTACGGAATTAAGTTAAGAAAGGCGCTGTAGCATTACATAATGCCACAGGAACTGATGCAATGCAACCAAGCACAGTCTGAACCATATTATTCCTGACATTTAAGCAGATTTTGTCTTATTGGTCTTTTAATATTTGCACTACTAAGCCCAGATGCTTTGGACTGAACATTTCCCTTGATGCTCTGGGGCAGCGCGGTAGCTTTCATTGCTATTTTTGCTTGCAGGCAGATTCCATCTCTGGTGATACACCACATTTTGTTTGACAGAATGAAGAAGAGACCAGATTGCTTGGTAAAACTAAGAAATGGAGAAAATTGGGTTTGTAGTACCTATTTTACCAACTTTAAAAAAATCAGCAAGGTACTTATGCACATGCTCAAGGACTACTGGTGTCACTGGTACTCCTGAGAAACTTAAAGGTAAACACTTGCTTAAGTCTCTGTTAGGTAAAACCTCCTGCACTATCAGTAGTGGCAAAAAGGGAAAAAGGGAGCAGGTGAAGAAACAACATAGTGAAGCTGCTCACAACCTAAAGCACAAATTGCAGGATAATCTAGGGGAGAAAAGGCCATGTAGTATTTTCCATATCTAAAGCCAGATTGCATCACTAAGAGCAGATATATCTGTACAGTCCTCCTGCCCTGATGTTATATCTGAGAAAAGAAATATTCACAACTAAGAATCACAAAATGGAGAACCAAGAAAAATAAAACCTGATCCTCATTAAACAGGGATATAGGGCTCAGTTCCTGAATGTAGCTTAATGAAGTTTCAGTCATCACACAAAAAACAAATGGGAAGCAGAAACTTTGAAAAAGTCAGGCAAAGAAGCAACTTATCAGAAAACCAGCTCTGACATATGGTGTCTCTATTTCCAAAAAGGACTAGAAAGTTATCCATTACAAATTAACTCCCTCACAGATGTCTCAAAGGGAACTGCTATAATTATTATGATGCTAAAAATAATTAATTCTTTTTGCAAGCTCCTGGCTTCTAGATCTAAGCCTCCTTTCAAATGCTCTGGCCCTGAGGTTGGCTTCTAACCAAGTTCTGGATGAAATTCAAAGCATCTTAATGGCTGGTTTGAATGATGCCAGTGCAGAGGGCAGGATTGTTTGATGCAACCTTACATCTACAGTGTAGATAACTTTCTTATAGATTAGTTAAGCATTATGTACCCTGAGACCCAAATGGCTTATCCACCTCACACTAGTTGCTATGTTGTACACACCTTTTTTTTCATGAAAACTTACATTCCGTGGTTGTAGTACCAGACTACAGACACGTGTATCAGAAAAGCTGCTACAGCGCGCACAAGCTGGCGTTCCCGTCCTTGTGTCTGGTCCCTGTGCAGCGTTGGCAGGACCATGCCACCGTGGTTACCCATCCCCGGCTGCAGGGCTTCCTAACGTTGCGTCAGCTTGGGCAGGAGGTGCTCAAGTCTGTCTGCAAAACACCCTGTACATGCTCTCCCAGGCTCTAGAAAGGCTGCCCCAAGCTGAGCCATGGTATAAATTGCAGCAGAGAGTCCAGCATGTTCCTTACTTACAGAGGGGAAGCAATTAGGGATAAGACTATTACTTGTCCTTTAAAAAGGCGAATGATATTCCTTATAAAGCATATACAGCCCTGTTTTCTGTGCTGCACAGAAGAGTGGAGCACAGCACAGACAGGGAACACTAAAACTCACCCTACAGCCAGCTTTTCATTACGCAATGCTGCAGTGGTTGTGCCGTAAGGGTGACTGAGCAATCTTCTAGATGAAAATCAGCTGTGAAGAATAAAATGCCAGCATGATCTGATGGTTGGTTTTCAGTGCTCCCTCTGTTTGTATTTCTGCCCTTATAAATATTCTATGCTTAATCAGTGTATTACTGCGCTTATTGTTAGAGGTGAACATGAGGCCAGAGAGGCAGGGAAGGAGTTAACTACTGGGCTGCTACTGTGCCTGGTTGCAGGTTTCCTAGCCAAGGGTTTTCTTGCATGGATTTAACTGATGTGATAAGACACACCTGTCAAACCTTTGAAAGGTAACTGGTGACTTTGTGTACTGCCCTGGAAAGGCAGCAATTTAGAGTGATGAGGTCTGAGAAACAAAATTCTTTCAAGGTCTCCAACTGTGCATGCAAAAAGACTGAGGTACCCATTTGAATCACTTTGAAAATAAATATACATAATATTAGAGCTATGATTTAATCATAGGATGGCTGATTTCTAGGCACTGCACAGATTTGCTTACCTCTGAACCGCTGTTTTCCTCTTTCCAGGATGTACGTCTGTAAAATGAGAGTGTTGTCTGACTTCCTTACCTTGGTTTGTACTACATTATCCTGCCTGAATGCACTGAGAACCATACTGTGCAAACTCTCAGGGTATAAAATAGTATCAGAGACAAGATCCCAGAGCAAAGAGCTTGCAAAGAATTGCTGTAAACTATGGTTGAAACCAAGTGGATTCCTCTTACCTGGAATTATGAAGGTTGGGATAGATAACTGCCTTTTTCTAGGGTTAAGATCAGGATAGAGAAGGACAAGATCAAGGCAGGTTCTGGATGTGATGCTGTGGGCATCATCCTATGAACTGCCTGACAATATCGCTGGGGGTAGCGCATGCATACAACTGGATGCCTACTCATATTAAGTTTCTTCATTCAAATGTTTTGCAGGTAATTTTCTGGAAAAGGCCAAGCCTAGATGTTTGGAGTAAGAAATACTTTTTTTTGCCTCCCTCATAATATCAATAATAGAGTTATGTTTCCAGTTCAGTATCCCTGCATTTGTTGGAACAGTCAGTGGGCAAGTGCCTAGCAGCTTTTAGGAGAGCTGTGATCCAGTGATCCCTTCCCAATGCTGCGAAACCACATGGTAGTCCGTCCCCCCACCATGCATCCAGATGTGTCATGGGCATATGCACAGTTCTCCCTGCAAAAGCATCAGGAGCAGAATGTGGCCCTTCCTATCTGTCTGCATGAGGGAACAAGGGGAGGGATCTAGTCTGAAATTTTCAGAGGCTGTTGGTTTACTTGGTGGTTTGGTGGTGGGGGGGGTTATTTATTTATTTTTTTTAAAGAGGCCAAATGATAAAAATCTGATGTGTTTTGCTGAAAAGTCAACTCTGGTAAAAGATTAGATTTTAAAGGAATGCCTTTTGAAGACGTTTTTCTTTTTTGTTTGTATAAAATAACACTATTGTTAAATGTATAACATTTGACCGTGAAGAATGGAGCAGTCCATGGAGTGTGTTTGCCTTATGTTAGTATCTGCTCAACATTAGATGTGATTCATGTCTTCTCTGGGCCAGAAGAGTGAAAGTTGGTGTGTTGTACCTGTCTAGATATGCCTACCCGGAGACTGACAAGATATGGTGCTTTCTTGGAGATAACAATGACAGTCAACAACTGGACATTAACTTCTTAACAACTGCCAGCCAAGGGGGACAGAACACGTGCAAACGCTGTGACTAGAGTTTCACGTCAAGGACCGAGGTCTCTGGATGCTTTACTGTGAAGGTGACCGCCGGGTGCAGGGAGTGAATGAATCCTGGGGGTGGTGAGCCGGAGAAGCGAGTAGTGCTGCCAGCACGGACGTCTGTGCCTATTTTGTTTTCTGCGTTTAAAGCTGAAGGGATTCTTAATAACTAATACCTTGTTTTTAAAGGTTATTGCAGACCTGACTTGTGTCCTGGCTGCACAAGACGTCAGGCTGCACTGCAGCTGCTGAAAGAGTCGCTGTGAGACCTAAAGGAGCTCACAGTAGGAGCCTTGTTTAGGAGAGGAGTCAGGGTTGAGCAATAAACAGGCACACCCTGGGTAAAAGCCAGAGGTGATTTTGTTCCTTGAACCTGGTGAGAAACTGAAACATTTTGTTTTCACTTCTCAAAACGAAGTGTCTCTTACCAGCCTGCAGATAATTGTAAAAGTTCCAGGGAGTTTCTAGAAGCTTTATTTCCATTCCGGAGTGGAAGAAACTTTGAAATAATGGGAATGAATCAATTCCACCCCATCCTTCATCACTGAAAGTATCGTTCTGCATGGGTGCCTTGGGTGACCATCTTTCACTTTCTGAAAGAGTGGCTCGTAATAATGGCCTTGAGGAGGCTTGCGGACTAGAAAAGATACGATCTGTTAATCACTGTTGCCTAGTTCCATTCTTGTGCCATGTTAGATCCAAACAGTGAGTTGTCAGAAGGGTAAGAATCGATTTTAAGCAGTAAAATACATCAAACTATGTAGTCTGCTAAATTGTTCCAATACAGATGAATGCCTTTTTTTTTTTAAGCAGCAGTCAAGTGCACAGCAAGCAAAATAAATCTTCCCGTTTTCTGTGTGTTTTGATTAGCACATCTGCAAAACTAACATCTGCTATTACATTTTTGTACTTGCATGATATTTTGCAGCCAGGTCACAGGCATATTTTTGACTAGAAAATGATAATTCAAAATACATGATAATCAAGGAAAATTCAGTACACATTAAAAATAAAAATGACATATTTGCTTATTTTGTGTTGTTTAAATTTTGAAGAGTGAAAGGGGAAGAAATCTTGTGTTTGTATTACAAACTTCTTTACCTACTCCTAACAGCAGGCATGCACCCCTCTACGAGCTTCATGTAGATTTTCATCTTTTTTTGTTAAGAAAATCTTTACCAAACAGGATCCTTTAGGAGCTGGCTGGAACAAAATGGTCGTGCAACGGCAGTAAAAAGAAATTTGAAGATGGATGTTTGCTGAGTAAAACTACTCAAGACACAGGAAGGGAGAAAAGACACACAAAGTCATAGGTGTTCTCCTCCATTTGAGACTGGATCCAGCTCCAGCTCTTTGCAAGTGTGCTTGGCTGTACACACAAGCAAGAGGGATTGCACCTCCACCTTACTAAACATATGTTAGGCATCAAGTCAAAGTTAGTTTCTAGGCTCCCTCTACAGTCAATGGAGAAAAATAGTTTCCTCTGGAGGGCAGGTTCACCTCCTGGATGTGTATTTTACAGACTTCAAGGTGACTTGATACAGACTTGTGAACATGAAGTAAATTGTCTGCGTACTTGAGCACCTTAACAGTAAAGGTAGGAGCATGGAAATGGCCATCTCTGCTTATACTTGTCCCTTCATCACTTAACAATTATGCATGTTTATTGAATAGGAAAAAAAAAAGTATTTTTAGGTATCTGTGAAGATGTCTTCTATCCTCTGTGACAAAATGAGACCTATGACCAGTTTCAGCAATGTATGATTTTTATATAGGTAATATTTCTTCTTATACATTAATTCTAGGATTTAATAAAGATTCATATACAGATTTTGAATTATTTCATTTAAAGCCATTAAGTGGAGCTAAGTTCCTCCTCATCCACAACTTCAACAGGAGATCGGTCATTTGAGAATTCGTTATAATCGGTTGTCATTAGCATGGGGCAACTTACATCCCTTATGGTGCTATCTTCTCCACTGCGCTAACCATCATATATGGAGAATATACCAGGCTTCCATAAGTTTTATTCATCATAACTCTCTGCAGATTTAGCAAGTCTGGTTCAGTCACTTTCTTAAGCTATTCCTGGCTGTGACCTCATCTCTATTGAATGATGTGGTTTTGTTCTGTTTTTCTTTTTTTGTTTAATTATTTTTTTAAAAGGGACACTGCTGAAATCATTCTTTCCTCTTGTTAAGGAGCATGTTGTAGAAGGAGATCTTCAAGGAGATCTGAGTGCTATATTCATACAATAGACAAGAACAAGTTGTTCCAGTGACAAATACAAAGGATGAACGTTAGGATAACCTTTGTGATAAAGACTCTGTGTGAATTTAAATAAGAACTAAAAAAAGAGAGGGGTCAGACAAAAGGCAACAAGATAAATTTTGTCATGTCAAAACATGCAAAATTGATTCTCCTTTGGAGATCTAAATTAATATGGATATTGCAAATGCAGTAACCAACTATGAAAAGAGGGAGAGGGAAAGAGGCTGTTTCTGCCCTCTAAAATGGATACTGTCAAAGTCAAGGTGCAAACAACTGTAAGTAGCTCCTGAGTTAGTATTCACTGCTCCTAACTCCAGGTGGCAAGCTCTACCAGCAGACACTGATAAACACTAACAGATAATGGACCTTATTAACAGTTACAGACAATCTCAAATTCCAAGTTAGCAATAGTTATGGCGCTCCAGATTTTGTCTTTGGTAACTAGCAGAAAACTACCATTCTTGCAGCATACTTTCCTTAGCACTACATACTGAACAGAAGTTAATAAGTAATTGTGAAACAGAGCTTTGTTTTCACAGGGTGCAGTGATTAATGCTCCATTGCATTGTCCCACCACAGCCACTGTGTTTTAATTAAAAATGTCATGTTACAGTGGTATTTGAAAACATGCAGGTTTAAGCCACTCTGGTTTGTTCCATACTTTTGTCCTTAAATTAAATGAACAATAAACCCCCTCCATTATCAGGCTGGAAGGACTGACATATTTCTGTACTGAGCTTTGAAAAGGCAGTTTTTCTTGACGTTGTGAACACTAGATCCCAGCTTCATTGTTGGTGCCAAATCTTCTGACAGAGCAAAGGCAGGAGTTGAGCTCATGCATCAAGAACACTACAGTTTCTTGGTAAGATCCCCAAACCATAAAATACCCAAGCAAGCAGTGACTGCTTTTCTTCTCCTGTTTAAGTTTTGTTTTTATCTCGGGGAAGATACAAATGCTGAAAGACTAAGTTCTTCAAATATGGTAGAGAGTAAAAATTAAAGACAGAATTTTGTTTGAAATGCCACATAAGCTAAGAATAACTTTCTCAGGAATAATTTGAGGATCACAATGAAATTCTTGTAGAAAATGCATTGTATTAATTAATAAATATGAAGGATTAAGTGATACAGTACCATAAAAAAAATCATAGGAGCATTTGGGAATATGGAAAACACACTGATATTTCAAGTGCCTGTGTGAAAACTCTACGATGTGTAGTAGAAAGGAGCTTGAATTTTGCTCAGCCTTTACACTACTATGCACATATGTTCTAAAAGTGTAATAAAATGGGTGGTGAGCTCTACAGCTGCCCTACACATCCAGACAGGCAGGCTTGCTCTTCTCCTTCTCTTCTACATGCATCCCCACAGGGCTGTCCTGCCCTAGAGTCAGGACAAAAACCTGTTGGGGGAAACCTGAAGTGAGACCACAACAGTCCTCAAATCAAAACCTAGCCAGTCTCCTCAGGCCTCCAGCATGAGCTGGGAACCCCAAGCTGCTTTAATAATTAAGCACATTATTTTCTGGGAAGATGACTGCTGTCAGTACTGTTTACAACTTAGCTTTTTCAGTGGCACATGCAGGTGTAACACAACGCAGGTGATCTGTGTATAAGGTTATAAAAACAGTAAGCTCTTTACGCCTACAACAGAAATGCTACAGCGGCATCAACAGATAAATAGATAACATATAACTCTCCCCTTCCCTAAAGCTAATAGGTGTGCTTTGGATGCTTTGTTCTGCTGCCGAATATTTTTCCACACTTTTTTTCCCTTGTCTTCTCACACTTCTAAGGTGAAAAAGTGGCCCTCTCCACGCCACCAAGATGTCTCTACTCAGGCAGTTGAATAAATAAAGCTATCCCCTGCCTGGCTGATGAACGGCACAGCGCTGCAGGCACCGTGCAAATTGCATATTTACTGGGGACTCCCATAATAGTGCAGTCTCCTAATAAATGAGGTATGCATAAGCTTCACTTACGCAGATTCCCGCGGATCCCTTCGCCTATTCTCTGTCTCCTTGACCAACTGGAGGAAAGTCTGGTAAAAGCTATTTGGAAACAGCTCCTCTGAAGGAGCTGTAGCGGATTCTCCCCTGAGTCCCCAGCCCCCTCTTCCCACAGATGCCCCGGCCCAGCTCAGGCGGGTTATGGCCGCGCTGCCGTGCCCGTGCCCCAGGTTGGGCAGGACACCTCCGGTCAGGACCCGCGTTGGCACAGGGCCGGCGTGCTCCCTCGGGCTGGAGCCTCCCAGCCTGGCCGACGGGGCTGCCCCACGGCTCCTCTGACGGCACCAGCACCGCCGCTTGTGGAGGTGGGCTGCGAAACCCGGGCGGTGAACCGACGGTAGTCAACCCCGACGTCCCTGAGCCGGTCCTCAGGAGGTCCCCGCAGAGAGGTGACGTGCGTACGGCCCAGGGGCTGCCCGGAGAAGGACTGAAGAGCAAGGGGTGAGAGGGGCCGGGGGAAGAACTCCTTGAACTAGCCGTGCTGCTGACGCCTGGCAAGAAACTACGGTCCCCACGGTGAAGAGGCTGCCTTGCTGTCAGCTGTCCCTTCAGCTCGGCTAACCCAGAAGTGGCTACTTTGCCGCTGACAAATGCCTGTTGGCTTTCTGCCCACGGGCTTGTGGAAACACCCAATTCCTGTGTATGCAGACATAGGCTGAATGCAAATATATGTGCATTGACTTTCCAAATTCCATTCCTACCATCACATACATGGGAATAATTTTAGCTTTCTAAAAATGCGATTCGTTTAGGTTGCCTATCTTCTTTTAACATTACCATTTTCAATATAAGTCTTTGATAAGGTCACCAGGTGCCCCAGTTTCATAAGTGTCCCATTTTCATAACGACAGTCACAGAGAATGTAAGGTGCCCTAGTTTTAAAACTGTTGGAGAGCCTTCTGCTGCCTTGGGTGCATAATTATTAAGCCTTTGTGAAAGAGAAAAAGAGGATTGTCACAGGAATGAGAGGCATTTTAAAGTGACAGCACAGTAAAATACTAATTTCGGTTTCCTGTTGAAAGTGTATCAAACTCTCCCTGATCATTTACTGTTATGTTTTTCTGCCATGCCAGGTTGCTCATATTCATAAATATTTCAACCAAAACTCAGATTTAAATGAACTGTAATTTTATTCACTGTCAAGGTGTGTAGTTACAGCTGTCAAGAAAGCTTCAGATTTACTCCACCTGATTTTTTTTTTCCCTAATGGTACTGTAGAAAATGAAACCGATCTCACCGATCCAATGAATCTTTTGTTTTGCGACAAAAATACTTTGCTAATATGTTTTTCAAATTCGTAGTTAATTTATATCACGCCTACATGCTAAGCCAAAGCATTGCTTGTTCTTCCCTAATTTCATCCAAAAGGTGAGTGAACCTGAAGTAGCCAGTGAATGGTGCCAAGGCAAGTGATTGATGGTGTCAGCCCCCATTTTCCACAGCTAGCTCTGGGCCTGACTGCTGAATGTCCCACCTCCAGGTGTGGGCTTTCAGTACCTTCCTGCCCACGGTGAAGTTCATAAAAATTAATACCAAAGGGATGTCAAGAAGAAAACAAGAGTTAAGAATATAAAAGGCTGAAAAAGGCTCTCTGGAAACAGCAACAAGCTCTACTTAGTCATGGTTGGATTTAAATACCTTTTTAGATGACTGCCATGCTTCTGTTCAAATGTCTTCATCAGAGCTATGAAGCAAAGCATTTCAGCCAAGCAAGTAAGGTAACATCTGGCATTCAAAAAATCAAGTATCCTTGAAATCATATACAACAGCAAACCTCATTCCTTTCTTTGCCCTTTTCTTTGTACCTGTTTAACACTTTCCCTGCCAGTCAAGGACAATAATTATTAGTTTTGTGGATTCCTCACTGAATCCCTGAAGTCAGTTCTTTCAAATTGGTGTGCTTTCACTGTCTCCACTTATATCGAGGTAATAAAGCAAAATTCAGTCCCCTTCTGCCAAAGCCATGCTTTTATAGCACTCTTGATCAAGTCAAAGCCCAACAGAGAAAGCAAAATGGACCAAAATCTGCCATTCTTTTTTTTTTATTATTAGAGAACACACCAATGATGATGTGATCTCTTAAAATGCATAATATGCTATAATCCCATGCTTAAATAAAAATACATGGCTCTAGTATGTTTAATTTGTGCACCTTATTTCTTAGTTTCAGCTCTCAACTGGTCCTGCATGTCTGTTCTTCAGAGCCAAGCACTTTGAATGCTTTCTAAAGGGAATTTGATTAGATTCTCCCATTGTCAGACAGATACTTGTGCATGTCCAGGAGTCCTGCAAGCAGAGCATAAGCTCTATAAATGTGTTTCTTTAGACGAAAAAGAAAAAAACAGATCGCCCCATGGCTCTTGCCCTGAAAGGGAACAGTAGCATGCTGCTAGTACCCATTATAGCACTTTCTGCACAGGCTGTTTCATTAAAACCTTTCATCCTCCTAAAAGGGGTGGGGAAACCGAATCTAAGAGATAAAAAGCCCACAATAACTGCACACCATTTAGCTCCCAAATGGGGCCTAACATGATTAAAATAATAAGCATCACACTGTGCTCAACAGCACTACAACTAGTGTAACTAGGGTATGAAACATTAAACATATCTCCAATGCAAAACATTTAAAATGAAAACTGCAACAGCAAGTCTGGGAGAGCATTACAGTGTGGGCTACACTGCTGTCAGTCTGAGTGTGCTGGTAAAAATGGGAAAGGTTTACTGACATGGCCAAGGATTGGGCGAAAATACGGTGCATGCCTTCCTCCAGAGAAAAGCGTATGATGGAAAGGTTGATCCCATCATTGAAAAACTGCTGGTGATTTCCATGAATCTTTGACCAAGTCCTAAATGCTGAGTTTTTAATGATGTCACTCATTAGATCCTTGCCTAAATACCGAGATGGCCATGGTCTCTGCCCTCTCCAAGGCAGCTGCTGTCCCCCAGGCCAGAGGTGATGTCTCACCACATCAGGTCAGCAGGGAGCAGTTTGCAGAAGGTACGCCAAGTGTTGGGAAGTATTAGGAAAGGAGAAGAGGCAAAACAGCATCAGCATCATGGCACAGTATAAATCTATAGGCTGTTTGCATCTTGAACACTTAACAGAGATCTTAGTAGCAGTATAAAAATTTAACAATAACAATTATTTAGCAATATTAACATTCTCAGAATACTCTTCCAGTATTCTGCGACTTGTTAATATTGTTAGATAATTGTTACTGTTAAATTTTTATACTGCTTTTATGTCGTCAGCCCTCCTGGGCACTGCTGGAGTACACAGGGCTGGCTAGCCTTTTCTTGGCCTAACCCTTCTTATGAATTTATGTTGAATACATTACAAATGGAACTGGAAAGATGCAAAAATGAAACCCATAGTTTAAAATATGGGGAAGATACACTAGGAGATTTTTTGTTGTTGTTGTTTAAATAATATCCCACTGTGGCTCTTTGTGAAACTGATTTTTCACAGTTTCAATCATCCTGGGAGCAGCAAAAATATACAACTCTTTTGCAGTCAGTAAGTGCTGTAAATAATTTTCCCTGGATGACTGGCTCTCTGGAACATCCACTATTGCCTTTGACAATTCACTGGTCTCTTTGGGAGAAGAAACGATTTCTGACGGACTAAGCTTTGCCTGATAAAAGGGCTCCCATGGTTTTCTATCATATGTCAATTTTGACTTCTCTGGCAAACTGAAAATCTGTTGATTAACAGCAAAATCATCCATAATACATGGAATGCATTGTGGTACATACCAAGAAATACTTGTTCTATAAAGTCATCAAGAATAATACTATTTCATCAGATGAATTTGGTCTCTTCGGTTACAGAAAAATAGTATGTGTCATGTGGAAAATGCAAATGTGGTCACTGTCGTCAGGTTTTATTAGTGTGATATAACGATGATAGGCTTTGCAGCCCACACACCAGACCTGTAATGACAAGCAATCTCCAACTGTCTTCTGTTGTAATTTTGAGAATGGAGGTATAAATTTTAAAGGTCTGTGTGTTACTTGCAGAGCCAAGCAATAGCAGAAATCTATTTTCTGTAGCAGAATTTATTCTTCTGATTTATGGCATAGATTCATTGCCTGTAGCTATATAAGCTTTGGGTTGATTTTTATACATTTTCTTGCTTTCTGTAATAGGAATGGGCAGGTTAATAGCATCTGAAACAGTTCAAGTTACCACATTTCTGAACTGAAATAATCTATACCTGGCCACAATATAATCTTTATACAGTCAATAACTTTTATGACAGCATCTGTCTATTGAATCTGAAAGAAAGAAGCAGAATATGGTTGGCTGTAATTAGCATTGAGCAGTATATTAAATAGACTGGGATGACTTTTCTGATTCCTATTTTTCCACTGTTATTCAGGACCATCCAAGTCTCCATTTTGATTTGAAAAAGTTGCTGGAAAAGGAGTAAAAAAACCAAAAAGCAAAAGATCCAGCTGTCTCATTTGTTTATCTTTGCTTTGTGTCACTGAGGAATGATATGCACCAAACACTTTTTACACTGTGCCCTTTATGTGATGTCGATTGTTTTTCTTTCATTTAAGAAAATTGAAGCCTACTGTAGAAAAGGGAACTAAACCGATTTCATCCACTGATGAACTTAGGTTTTTTTTTCCTTGGAAAAATTATGCCCATTTCTACAGAAGGCAAAAGTTATGCAGGAAACAACTGATACTCAGAAAAAAAATTATTTGTTTTCTTCAGAGACAACTTCTGTATTTTCCTTGATTTTTTTTTTTTTTTACTACTCTTATGAGTAAAACTTTCTGGAGAAGAAGAAATAGCTAACTATTTTGTGTCCAGGTTAAAGAAAAAACTAATATGAAAAAATAAATAGAACTTACAGTTTCTCCTTGAGTTGCAAAATGCATTTTTCTTTTACTGATAATCCTTCAGAAAGACATGTTTTCATTGGCTGTAGTAAATCCCCTCATTTCTGAAGATGTGAAAGATTCAGTAGTTTTGATTTTATTCATTAACTATACTGATATCAGAAACCAAGTAGAGAAGACAAGGAAGGGATATTATGATATAACTTTTATAGTAATTTTTCAGATTAGAGGTATTTGAGGAGATCCAGAAAGCTGCTGACTTCTGCAATTGATGTAAGCAGTTACAAAGAATCATTTTCACTCTGTAAAAATATGGTTGAGAACAACTATCTAGAAAAAAAATTGCCTGAACTTTTGCTGAAGCATAAACATAGCCATCTTAAAAAATTAAATCAACTTTTGCTTCGGTGAATTGGAATTCATTGTTAATCTCAGTGGGATCTGGACTGCAAACATAACCTTTGTGAATCTAATATCAGACTTCTTGAAGACAAGGATGTTTAGCATACTTGGTAATTTTTCTGACATGCACCTATTTGTCTGGTTTTGTTTGTCTTGCTCTTGATGTTGTTCCCATTCTTCTTGCTTGTGATTCTTCGATATGTGGCGTGGTCTATACATGACAACTGCTAGCAAATTATAATGTCTCACATTTTAATGAAGTACAACATTTATAGGAAGAGATGAACAAAGCCACAAGGAAGAAGAAGAGTGTGTGGGGAGCAGACTGGCTGGTATGACTGCGCAAGTGTCACAGGCAAATCAAGGCACCCCAGAGCAGACAACCGAGCCTTTGCAGCTCAGAAGATGAGTGTTGCTCTGCTGGATGGGGGACCTGGGCACCGAGGGGACAACGAACGGCACTCAGCCAGTCATTGGCCACCAGAGACCAGAGGCAGAGATTGCATGGGAAGTTTGTATGGTTCACCACATCCTATTGCTGAGAAAGGAATAAAGGTGTTTTAGGGTCTTGTTCTAAACTGTCACCAAAACATGAGAATTTCCCCAAGGCACCCCTCTGAAAAGTTGAGGTGTCTGGCCTGGACCTCACTGCAGCTGTGCTTCTTCAAACAGGATCCTTGGAAGTGTCTCACTTCTGCAGCAGAGTCAATTCTCATACTGCAGTGGTGGTGGGCAGAAGATTTGCACACCAAGACTGTGCCTTAAAACCCCAAGCCAGAGACACTGCTTGGGCTCTGTTTGCGTACAAAATTCTTAAAATGAATCACCTAGTGGAGTAAGCCCCAGACCCAGGGAAGAGCTATTTTAGGGCTGCACATGCACCAGATAGATAGTCTACAGTTCACTGAAAAACCACATTTTGTAAGAAAAGATCCATGTTACCCTCTTGATGAAGTTTAGCTGGAAGAAATTGCCCTTTTAACAGGAGATGTTCCTCTCAGGACATGCTGCCTCAGTGTGATTCACCACAACTTCAAGGCTCTACAGAGAGATCTGGACAGGCTGGGTCGATGGGCCGAGGCCAACTGGATGAGGTTCAAGAAGGCCAAGTGCCGGGTCCTGCACTTGGGTCACAGCAACCCCACGCAGCGCTACAGGCTTGGGGAAGGGGGGCTGGAAAGCTGCCCGGCAGAGAAAGACCTGGGGGTGCTGGTTGACAGCCGGCTGAAGATGAGCCAGCAGTGTGCCCAGGTGGCCAAGAAGGCCAACGGCATCCTGGCCTGCATCAGAAATAGTGTGGCCAGCAGGAGCAGGGAGGTGATCGTCCCCGTGTACTGGGCACTGGTGAGGTGACACCTCGAGTCCTGTGTTCAGTTTTGGGCCCCTCACTGCAGGAAAGACATGGAGGGGCTGGAGCGTGTCCAGAGAAGGGCAACCGAGCTGGTGAGGGGCCTGGAGCACAAGTCTGATGAGGAGCGGCTGAGGGAGCTGGGGCTATTTAGTCTGGAGAAAAGGAGGCTGAGGGGAGACCTTATCGCTCCCTACAACTGCCTGAAAGCGGGTTGTGGTGAGGTGGGTGCTGGTCTCTTCTGTCAGATGGCTGGAGGTAGGACGAGAGGTAATGGCCTCAAGTTGTGGCAAGGGAGATTTAGGTTGGATATTAGGAAAAATTTCTTTACTGAGGTGGTTGTCAGACATTGGAACAGGCTGCCCAGGGAAGTGGTGGAGTCACCATCCCTGGAGGTATTCAAAAAGTGCGTAGGCGGGGTACTCCATAACATGGTTTAGTGGGCATGGATGATGGTTGGACTTGATGATCTTGAAGGTCTTTTCCAACCTAAATGATTCTATGATTCTATGACTTCAGATGGGCTGCAAAGGCACAGGGGCAGTTCTCCCAAGGGAGAACATCTTGGGTGGAAGGTGAGTGATCCGGTAAGAGATCCCCAAGACCCAACAACCCTGTGAGGAAAGAGTGACCTGGATTTTAACCTTAGTGTTGGATTACACAGAGGCAAATTCTACTGTGTAAACTTTGAACTAAAACTTGTTAGACAACACAACTCTTCATAGGCTTCATTATCTAAAGAAAATTACACTAAATTAAAAAAAGAGATATGAGGAAATAAAGATTAAAATAAATTCTCATTTTAATGTATATTTATCTAGAGAGAGAAGGAAAGGTGGCTTTCACATCTGTATAAAAAAATCTGTACAATCTCTATATGCATATGTGCATACAGATGTGTGTATATACATATATATATATATATGAAACAATCTACTTGTGGTTCTTTTAAAATGGCCAGCTCAATCTAAGTGCATTGTGATAGTATCAGTAAAGGAAGTTGACAATGGTCTTGGCTTTGCCTGGATGTTGAGAGATGCCTGATGAACCTTTGTGGCCTGTGATGGGCTGAGGCATTAGCAGCTTTGTGTGATACCAGCTTTCCTCCCTTGGCTGAAAGTGATACTGGTGCTTATTAAGCAAGTTCTGTGTGGCAGTTATCACGGGGATGTAATGATGGATTTTTGTTTATCATTGCATGGCTCTCTGAAGACAGAGGGCTGAATTCCTCCTCTGCTGTGAAGGAGCTCAGCCTCATCATCTGGCCATCTCAGTGGTAAAACCACCTGAATTACTGAGGAATACTGCAAGTGCACTATATTTAAAGGTTTTTCCCTGTTACATGGAGTTTTGGTGGATGCTTTGAGTTACAACTCACTGCAGCGAGATCTTCCAGACATGCTATTTATTTTGGTTTGAAGTATGCAAAGTAAGTAGGCAGCTATCTGAATTTTGACATACCAGAATGTTTTCTGCTGTCTTTGATGAGGATACCCGGTATGGCCTTCTAACTAGCTATCAAACATTTACCTGTTTGCCCAGTGGTTTCTGCACAAAACTCTAAATGCTTCTTATCTGTCCACCTGTCAACCTGCTTATCATATTTCTAAAAACTGTGTCATTCTTATCAAGAATGGTTTTCAACATTAGGACTGAAAAATAAGAGAAGTGAAAGCAAATGGGTGGCAAGGCTGTCTTCCTGATATGCTCCAGTGGGAGCAGGAATGCAGTGTCTTATGGGAAGTACTATTAGGATGCTATAGTCAATGAAATTACCTGGACAACAACAATATAATCAGTGCCCATTCATTTTAGACACTTATTATTCTTCATCACAGGCCTTGCTAATTATTGCTTTCAGCAGCAAAGCCACAGACATTTTGTAATAGGATATGTTTTTAACACTGTATGTGGGAGATAGACCTATAAAGCCTGCAATCTGCTAATGGAGTTTATATCCTGGATTTCCTTTGTGACTTTATGCTATGGCTCAGTGGCAACACAAAGAACTACTTGCTATTCTTTTACTCTCTTCCCCCCCCGCTTTTGTTACTATAGTAGCAAAACAAAAGCAACACTTGGAAGAGTAACTATATTTTAGGTAAAAGAATGTATTTAATAAAGACAAAGAGATGAAAGTAGTTTCTGGAGAAGATGTGTAAATCATGGTAATATCAGGAACTGAAGAATTTTCCATCTTCGTCCCTCCAACAATTTCAGATATGAATCAGATGGTGAATTAAGATGGTGAACTGTAAACCACTGTCCTAGTTAAATGTAGTAAAACGTAATGCTTAGGATCCAACTGGACTGCTATTTATAGAGCTCAGGGAATCCTTTGCCCAAAGTAGCTCTTAGCAACAAGACATAATAAATCTGGGGGATGCAGGTTTCCTAAAGGAAACCTAATCTGATCCAGTCAGAGGCTGTAGTCCCTTGCAGCTGACAGAGTGACACAATGAAAGCAGTCTTACTATCAAAGGGAGATACCAGGAATTCTTTTCTTTACCATAATTTTTCTCCCGTATGACAGTCTACTTGGCTGGAGGATCATGAAAGCAGAGGAGAGCGTATGCTTGAGTTTGCTGTGTTCAGGTGATCTAGTGAATGCAATGAACCTCTACAAATCAGATAGGATTCTCTATGCCAAGGGATGTTCTTGTATCTAAAGTCAACACCAGATCAAGACAAAAAAATTTAAAGCTTCTCTGCTCTGGATCTGAGAGGCCAGGTGAAGTCAGGCCTTGGGTAGGTTCTTTGCGATAGTAATAACTTGAAATGCATTTCTTTGTGTTGGTATTAAAATTATTTTAAAAATGTAATGTACTACTTACTTGTGGCTTTTGCCTGAATTCATAGCTGAACAATATACTACACAAAATAATCAATCTAAACTCATGAAGAATCAATAATGCTTCTGCATTCATTGTGCTATTTTGAAATTATCTACGATTAGGGTCAAATTTATTGAACTGCTCATGGGCACCTGTGAGAAAACAGACCTATTAGAGTGCTGTTGATAGGTATCATAGCATGAAAGAATGAGACACAGAAAATGCAATTGTATTTTTCTACAGCCACACAGTACTCTTCCTAATGTTAATAATGAATTTCTATACTAAGAATTACCATGTATGCAATTATTTAATTTTAGAACTGCAATTTCAGTTAGTGTTTTGAGAGAGCGCTCTGCTGGACATACTGTCATGCTCCTGTTTTCTGCCTTGTGTTTGTGTGGGTTGCTTTTCCATAATTTACTGTGGAGCTTTTTTTTTCTTCCAGGAAATCACCATTGTTGAAGAGACTTAATAGCAGAACTTATTTTATCGATAGCATGTGGACTCTGCTTCACTAAAGCCTGCATACCCTCCATTAGCGTGCTAGTTGGGCTCGGGGTAAGATCTAATGATAGCTTTCTGATGTCTGAGAGGAGCCGTTTGAGATGACAGAGCCAGGTTGCACACAGTGCTGCATGGCAGGAGGGCAAGAGACAACGGTCAGAGATTGAAACAAGAGAGGTTCAGTCTGGGTATAACGGGAAAACTTCCTTTCATGAGCAGTGGAGAAGGTTGTCCCAAGAGGCTGTGCCATCTCCGTCCTCGGAGGGTTTCAAGCCACGACTGGACCAAGTCCTCAGCAGCCTGGGCTGACCCCAGAGCTGGACCAGCTTTGGGCAGGGGGTTGGAGGCCTCCTGAGGCCCCTCCCAGCCTGAATTATCCCACAGGGAGAGAAGGCCATGACACTGCCTCGCTGGGATGCAAACACGGGTGATGCCCCCGTGCAGGAAGGACAGGGATGGCCATCGTGGGGACTCCCATTCCCATGTTAGGCTGGGATTGCTGCTGCCGAGCTCCGTATTGCTGGAGAGTTCCAGGGTCTGAGCTAGACTGGGGGCCGTCGTGCTGAACTGCGGTGTTTGCATACAATTCCTGCTGAATACCGGTGGGTAGATAATGTTAGCTGGCAATCTTTCTCAGAATGAGCTGGGGGGAAGGAAATCAAACACACAGAGAAAAAAAAGAATAAATAGGAAAAAGGTCTTATATTGAAAAAGTGTTTTCCTAATGTTTCACCTCCATAGCTCCACTTTTCAAAGGAAAATTCTCATCTTGTATACAGAACTTTTGTTCCTTCGGTTTCAAAACATGAACATCTAAAAACCCCTCACTGACGTTCAGTTCTTCTCTACTTCTGGAGTTGCTCTTTAATGTATATCAGATAAAATCCTGCTTCCACTGGATTTTGCCTGACTTGAGAAGTCAGAATAGCACCTTTGAGCTCTTGCAAGCTGGAACACAAGTACAAAAGTGGTGAATAAGGCACATTCACAGTTTGGCCTCAGAAAATTTGATAGCATAGAGCAGCATCCTCAGCTTTCACACTGGAAGCTACTAATGGCAAGTAGGCAACATCTCTAGAAGAAAGTTTTATTTGTGGTCTGTTTTCCTTCAACAAATTAGACACATGACTAGAGTAGCTGTGAATTTTTGCCAAAACAATGGCATAAAAAGTTTTCATAAAAAGAATGTTACCAACTCCAAATAATATCTTAAATTGTATCTTGTTTTGGAAAATCTAAAAATTTTTTTTTTCAGTTTTTTCAATCACTTAAAATTCTATTAATTTTTTTTATTTTGCAACATGATTTAATTGTGTCATGGAAGTACTAGGAAGTATCACTGTGTTAGAAGTGGTACAAATAAATAGTGGGGCACTGCAATGTGAGTAGAAACTACTTTGACTTGAGAAGAAAAACCAAATATTCAAAGATTTATTAAGTAGCTGCTACTTTTGTTTTAAGATCATATTACAATGTCACTCCCTATTGTAATCATGATTACTTTGACATTCTCTGGCCCCAAATCTCAGTATTTTGAAATGAAGAGAATTTCCCAAACAATGCTTGCATATATCATTCTTACAGGAGTTTTTGAAGTGTCTGTTTTTTGGTTTCTGAATGAGATGAAAAAGAAAAATCCAGCAAAATAAAAATTCTGAGGGTCTATCATCACTGGTCTTGAGAATGCTGCTTAAAGTACCTCTATGCCCTCTATGTAAATGGAAATGACACTGTTGGCATTAAAGCTGCTTCTTTATCTCAGAGTAGTGTAGTGGAAGAGAGACCAATAAACCTTGAAAAGTCTTGCAATTGTTTGTAATAGATGCAGAAAAAGTGAGGGGAATGGAAGTTGTTCTGCTATGTGCCTTAATAGCAAAAGTCCTTTTTATCCATAACCTTTTTTGTGCAGTTAGTAATTAGCGGTTTATTATACTGAGAACGAATTCCTTCTTTCTGACTTCTAACCAGTCTAATTAAGCCCAGTCATTAATGTAAAGAGTCTATGAAAGAGACGCTTCATACCTGATCAAACAACTATTTTGGAAGGTGCTGATCCTCTTATTACTATTCAGGATATTTTTTGGTTGATTGGAGATATGGCAATGGCACAGCATATTAACAAAGTAATGGAGATGAATGGCTATGAAGTTTAAAATTATATTTCTGCTCTGTTGCTTCAACAAAAACTATGCAAAGACTGTCTTGCAGTGATGACAGGAAATATTTGTAAATTTAGAATGTAGTTCTCATTGCTTCCAATAGAGCTATCAAGTTTTTAATGAAAAAAAGTTGTTTGAAATTTCACAGTACCTCAGTAAACATTGCAATGTGTGTTATCACTGTATACGCTATATCACTCATGATTGCACAACTTCAGATTTTATGGCTTGCTCATTTTCCTGAAAAGAGAAAAACTAATATATCCTTTTGTTTTCTGCATGTACAGATTTAACTAGATTGTTCTTAGATATATTTCCTATGTACCAAAATTGGTTTGCTGTCAGGCAAGAAGACTACTTGAGCAGTGAGTTTGTTCTCCGTGTCAGTAAGGCTGTCGGAGTCGGGACCCCAGGACTGCTATGGCGGGATGTGAGTGGGCAGGAATTAACACTGAGTTTTGTCTGGGGCAGGTGTAGTAGTTGAGCTTGGTGGGGTACTATGATGCACGGGCTGACCGAAATGGAAAGCTTAACATTTGGTGAAATTAGATGAAAATATAATTGTCAGAAGAGGGTGACACTGGCCATGGTTTGTGTATGGGTGCCGTGGTTTAACCCCAGCCAATGACTAAGCACCACGCAGCCACTCACTCATTTCCCCCTCCCAGTGGGATGGGGGAGAGAATCTAGAAAAAAGTAAAACTCATGGGTTGAGATAAGAACAGTTTAATAGAACAGAAAGGAAAAAACTAATAATGATAATAATAACAATAATAAAATGACAATAATAATAATAATAAAAGGATTGGAATATACAAAACAAGTGATGCACAATGTAATTGCTCACCACTCGCCGACCAATGCCCAGTTAGTTCCCAAGCGGTGATCCCTCCCAGCCCCACTCCCCCTAGTTTATATACTGGGTATGACGTCACACAGTATGGAATACCCCTTTGGCCAGTTTGGGTCAGCTGTCCTGGCTGTGTCCCCTCCCAACTTCTTGTGCCCCTCCAGCCTTCTTGCTGGCTGGGCATCTGAAGCTCAAAAATCCTTGACTTAGTCTAAACATGACTTAGCAACAACTGGAAACATCAGTGTGTTATCAACATTCTTCTCATACTGAACCCAAAACATAGCACTATACCAGCTACTAGGAAGAAAATTAACTATCCCAGCCAAAACCAGGACAATGGGAAAGGATTACCACTCCTTTTGGGGCTTCTGCACAAGCAATACAGGGATTTCTCCAGGCATCTCCTTGGGTGCATGTTATCCAGAAAGGGAGGAAAACAGGAGAAAAGAGGCAGGATCTGCACCTGCAGAGTGAAGTGGCCTATGCACAACTGGTCTGAAATACCTGTTAGGTACTTAGTACATCCCTGCAGCAGGGTTTCATGTGCTATGGCTCCCAGCTTCCCCATGTGCAAGCTTGTGCCAGCTTCATATGCCTAGCATTTAGAATAAGTTTTTGGTAGCTAAGGTATTGCCATACTCTTTCACAAGTCTTTTGTCAATTTAATGGAAAAACCCACACAAGCAAAGAGAATGATAGATAGCTCTATACATTCTGCTTATCTTTGATAGGGTAAAACAGCTGAATGCCCACGCATATTATGAACAACCAAACAAAAAAACCTAAAGAACAATATAATCTTTATGCTTCAAGCATTAATCATATACGAGTTGGTAGGAATTGGGAAAGGACTTCCCCTGTGAGCAAATGAAATATCCATTCTGTGGACTTTATTATTGGACCTTCACATAAAACATTTGTTACTAGCCAGTATCAGACCTGACGGTATTAAACAGAAAAGCCATGGGGTGAGATCCTGAATGCTTACACTTGTTTTTATACTTTCTGATAAAAGAAAAACAAATGTGTTGCAGGAAAAATATGAGAAAAATGATCCCTTGACTTTAGTTTTGACAACTGATTGGCGATTTTAATTTGGTAAAGTAATAGCAGTGATCAAAGTTGTCAGGATTTTTTTTTAGGCTGTCTGATCCCATTGTCTCCCCATATCAAGGGCAACACACTTCCCAACCGGCACTATCTTGTCAGCTGTGCGTGTACGTTATTTCCACATTCTGAATCCAGTCTAGAATAATCCTTTGAAATACGGGAAAGGATCAGAGTAAGTATTGCTTAGAGAGGGCAAATGAAATATTCAAAAGCTAAGCACTTACCAAAAATAAAGATGACAAATCTCTGTCCTGTTTGTAGCAGCCCCAGCGCCTGCTGAAATTGAGGAAAGGGTGAGCTGGAAGAGCACGAAAGAGCAGGCTGTTACCTGCTTGGTGTTCCTGAAAACACAGAAACCACACGCTGGCCAGTAGCTTAGGACACCCACTTGTTATATGAGAGGTCCAAACTAACATCTGTCTCATGCCACTCCCCTGGTTTCATGTGCATGCCATAACTCAGGGACCATTTGCTATTTTGTGATTAGACCTGATCCTCTGAAAAGATTTCTGTTCTGCGCATGGAAAATCTTAACCTTATGTGAATTTTTTTTGAGGGGGGACCATGGGATTTGTAAATAAAATTAGAAAAATTCTTCACAGAAACATTTTTGATAGACTACTTCTTTCTGACAGAATAAATGATCTGTTAGAAAATTCCATATATAAGAATAGGTAGTTATGCCAGAAATTATGAAAATTTAAGTGGATCAAGTAGATGAAATTATGTTGAAGATTTATGCTGAAACAATGCATGAGCGGCCAAGGAGATCAATGTGAATGGCTGTAGCAGTGTTGCCGTGTACTATATTCTTTACAGATCAAACATTGCTGGAAAAGAGTTAGGGCCTAATCCTGGGTTCATACAAGTAAATGTTAAGTTTCTACTCATTTAAATAATAAACATTCCTGAAGAAACATCTTAAAAAGCATTTTGCCTTCACATTGCCCCAGTCCATTCTAATTATCATCCCATATCAGCTGATAGTTACCACCAACAATATTATCTGAAACAAGAAATGAAAAATGAGACTTCAAATTATAAAGATTAGTCTTACAGTCTCATCTCCATGAGCTACATCCTACCTGGCTTTCTAGACTGTAATATATGAATGTACCTTCTTCCTACAAAGAGTATCTTCACCCTCCCTGAAAGGCAGGTTCATGTAAGCAAAGGGGGGTATACTTATTTAAATAATTTGTAGTCCTATACCCATTGTTCTGGTTTCAAGTGTCTTATTTTATCATTTTCTCATCATCTTCTCTGCCTCTTGTTCTCTGCTTTCCATTATCTGTGGATAAGATTGGATCCTCTGCTTGAGCTGTGGCTTGCTGGCTTTCATCATTAGCAGATTACAGTTTTCGAGACTTGTATGAGTGCACTGCTGGAAGTTATTCAATAGTGATGCCTTCACTTACATTTCTAAAACTTCTGAATGTGAACTAGTCACTCCTGCCTCTGTCTAGAAAGCTCATCATCTTCTTCTCGCACAGATGTCTACAGCAGGGGCACGGGGAAGACCTGTTATTTCTCCCCACTCACTAGGTCAGTTAAAGACAGTCCATTTGATCTGACTTACATATCTGCATTTTCAATGATTACAGTCAAGTGAGATGAACCTCGTGCCAGCAATTTCTGGAAGAGATTCCTGAACTGAAGAATCACTTGGTGTATTGACTATTTGGTTTGATATATACTATTTGGCTCCATTGATCATGTGGCATATTTATGTTCATAATTAAGTACACCTCACAGACTTGGATTTCCAGTGTGAGCACCCTTAATTAAAATATGATAATAATTTTCTTCCATATTTTGCTATTTATTTCCAATCTGCTTTTTTTGGCCAACATTTCTACTATCCTGGGTTTTGGAATACTCATACACAAAACACCAAAGAAGAGTAAGATTGCCAAAGCAAATTTATTTGAAAATTAAACCAGACATTTCTAGATCTCTCTTAAAATAGTATTATGGCATTTCTAGTCACACTTCCACTTAGATAATACTGCCCAGAGACAGTCGAGTGCATAGATATTATGAGGAAACCGAGCTGCACGAGATACTTCTAACAGTGCAGATTCTATCGGAAGTCAAGTATTTATGTCATAGGGCTGCAGTAGAAACTAAGAATGTGTCCCAGAAGACACCCTCTGCAAAACGAAACAGAAGAAAAATAATTAGAAAATGAAGCTTCTTATGAGCTCAATTAAAAGACTACTTTAATTTTGCAAACCTCGTCTCCCTGGCCGGTATAGCTGATGGGGAGAAACAGCTTCCTCCAGAGGGCAATTCAGAGCACGTACATCTAGATTCTCACTCAGCAGAGGTTTCTCAGTATTTAGTAACAAAAATCATGTGGAACAGCTGTCCTCATGAGAAAAAAAATTGTTTCAGCACTTGGTTCTGCAGTCCATAGTAAAGAAAGTAGGACTTACTCCGAAGAGTAAGGTCTCAGGAGTGTGCAGTGTCATAGTGTTTCAAAGTTGCAGAGTTGAATACTAACATTCAGGTCCCTCATCCCTCTTAATCATTTATCATTTCCAACTCTGCTGAGTAACGCAGTGCACATTTCCAGCTTCGTGTTTCTGCTGGAGCTTTCCAGTCTCCAGCAGACCAGCTAACATAGTTTGGATTCCAGCATTCATAAAACTAATTGGAGGGAGATATTTGCATTTTTAATGTCATTTTTAATGTTGTTTTAGGCTTAGATTTTGGAACATTAGACTGCTGATGCAGATAATATGTTTTATAGCTGTGTGTCATGACAGAAATGTCACCTACAACTTAGTCTTCAAATATGTTAAAATGTAGTAGGCATTTTCATCTGTTTATATAACAATATTTTTATAGACAGCAATAACTTTTTTTTATATGAGATAATTACAGCAACATTTCTGGGTCCCTTCTGGCAGGCTTCTTAGCCTCCTTTATTAAGGGAATGATCGCCTTCAAAGACCATGCTTTCTAATTTACTGAAGCGTTGTTAGATAAAGATTTTACTATGGGGAGATTAAGAAACAGTTGTTTTGCAGGGTAAGCCAAGTGAAAGGACCATGACGCATCTTTGCATCTGCATGCCTGATTGAATGTTCCAAATCCTGTTTCTTCTCTTACTCATGATCTGAAAATCTGTGTGGGCTCAGTTCAGGCATGAAAATTTTTATACTGTTCTAATAATTCAATCCCTACTAAATTGGTTGCTTATAAGTAATCTGTACAGAGAGCAAAAAAGCAGTGTTGGTAGGTGCATATGATCCTGGTGGAAATGGACTATACAGCCAACCATTACTCCAGAAAAAAATTTTGATTTACATGCAAATCACTTATTTTTATTGCCAATTTTAAAATAAACTGGGAATTTATGTAAGCTGGAGGTATAAGTAACGATGTCGTAATGCAGCATCTTTCAGCATTCTCAAATCAATTTGATCAATATTGCAAAATATTAGAATGAAATAAGTCAATGGTGTAAAAACAGTGCATTAAAATTCATTGTACATGGGAATGTAAACATATTAAGGAACAGAACAGTTTTATAGTGTGTATTTCTGTAAGTAAATTTTACTGAGATAAAGTACACCATTAGCAAACATTTCTCAAGGGCAGGTTCTAAAGGCTTGAACTTGGCTGCACATAATGCATTTGAAAATGTGCACCGAATTTGGAGGGGAAAGGATGCAAAATGTGCACTCTAGTTAAAATTCAACATTATTATTACTTCATTGCTGCAACATCCTTGGGTTTTAATGTCACTTTTCAGACAAATGCAGGGAGACATTTCCCTGCCCAAAGCACTTACAGAAAGCCTATGGCCATGATCCTGCCACTGATAGCACATAGGAGGAATGTTGTCTCTAAATGGAGTGTCCTTGAAGACAAAGGGTAGTTTAAGGATGAATCAATCAGTTCATGAGCTGTCATTTCAAGTACTGTGAGCCTTAGACCTTAGCTTTCCTCCTGCTGATCTCTTACTGTTACCTTCAAAGGCTGCAGGACGAACCCAAAGTCATACAGAGTACAGATAAAGGAACAGGGGTGAGAGGTAGACAAAACACAAAGAGGCAGGATTCAGCACGCTCTGTAAACTCTCACCAGAGCCAGCCATAATAAAGTATTATTGTAGGAAATTGAAGAATAGAGAATTATGGGCTAGAGATGGACTGGGAAGAGAATTTTGCTCTCATGGGAAAACTGTTTCAAACCGTGTTTCCTTTCTAAATTAAAACAAAAGTTGAAATTCTAATTTTTTTGTGGACCAATAGGAAATTCCATAGCATCTCAGTTCAGAAAACCAAGATTTCTAAGTCTCAGTAAGATAAAATTCATAATATAGAAGAGAAAACTATATGTAAATGCCTTTTAATGTACATTAAATTGCATCAATCTAAATAAAATTAACTAAGCTTAGTTAATGCAATTCTTACTTTCAGTTTTATCAGGGAAACATCATGAAACACAATACTGATCCTGACAGATTTGTGTTTCAATGGACAGCTGTCTCATCAGCAGTTTCAATAGTCCTAGGTCTTGTACCAGTCACTGGGGATCTTCTTCTGGGTGCATAAGGAAAAAGAGTAAGACTTTTTCATCTCCTTTGCTAGTGCCATATTTGAGTATAAGAGCTCTCTGATTCCTTACAGACTGGCCAAAGGTGGGCTTGGCTGTGCTGGGAACCAGCCCAGCCTGGACCTCTGTGGGACATAGCACGGTGGACTACCTACCTCCTGTGAACCCCAGAGAGACTGGGACATGCTGTGCTCCTTCACGCAGCATGTGGCTTTGAGAAATCCTTTCTTAGAGGCTATGATAATGCAACCAAGATTGGTCCAGCAAAACAGCTAAATGCCAGTTTATTTTTAACTACCCTGTTACTCCCATGTGCCTCAATGGTCCTGTTCTGTACTTACCCCACAGTAAGTGCTCCCTGCTCCGTGCAGCGGAGACACTGCTACTGGTACAGCCAGAAATAAAGCTCAAGACCACTTTTAGTTTCTCGCTTCCTCAATTGATTGTAGAAGAAGTTTGGGGAGATGAGCTAAATTAGCCTTTGTGCATATTGCTTACTGGGTGCACTTGCATTAGTGTTTCCATTCAAACTAGTACTGAGGTTTGGAAGTGAATCTTCTAATTTCCCCACCTATTGCACCTTGGTTCTTGTCCAGAAACTATTCTCAGCCCTTAGACTCTTATTCTCAGGTGAAACTAAACCAAAAAAGGATCCTAAAGCACGCTTCAGTGGGTATTCAGACATCATGACCCAACCAGTTAATCGAAAGAAAAGGCCTCTTGAACTGCATGTAGTTTGGATGTTAGGCCTTCAGCAGCAACTGATGCTCTAGATATTGGTTGCTATTGTGCTGCACTACTTGCTACTGGATGCAAGGCTCTCCTAGAAGATCTAGCCTGGCAGGGAATTAGACCTACGCCCATTACAGACCTATCGCAAGGTTTGTGATGGAAATATGCACCAGATAATTTGTGTAATAGAAATTGCTATGCCAGTTTTCTTGCAAACCAGTTCTCCTCAGCAGTGTTTTCTGCATATTAATTCTAAACCCAGGACACTTGGGGCACAGGGCACAAAAGCAGACTCCATGACAACAATGTGGCTCTTTGGAATGACAGTTGCAAATGTATTATTATGAAAAATTTATACAAGTATTAAACTGTTCCTTTGTTCTCAATGTCTGGCATTTTTTCCTAGTGGATAAAAGCTTTTCCAAATGGTATTTTTTTTCTGCTAAAATTAGGTATTAAGTTAACATGTTTGGTGTTGACCCTCTGGTCTAATTGCAAGATTTATGCCATCCCCTGGTACCAATAGGATATTCAACACATGCCTGGGAGGTTCAATAATAGGTAAGTGCTTGCCAAATGTCAACTCTGTATTTCTTTGGTAATAAATCTGAAAAAAACATTTCTGTTTCCATATTTTTTACAGAAAAAGCCTTCTATTTAATTTTAAATATATATGGAAATATCTTCTAGATATTTGTGTTTAAAAGTACAATCATAGGAAAAACGGTGAGTCTTGTACATGGTATGTGCACTCTCTGTAAACTTTACCTTACTTTTCCTAATCAATGCAGCTTATCCTGAGTAATGTGCTCGTCACTTCATGCATCCTCTGTAAATGAAAACAGATCTTATTGTACCTCTGTAACTGTTATGTTACCATTGTTTGTAAGGATTCCTTTTGTAACCCCATTTGCTGTCTAAGAACTTGCAGAGGTGCTGGTGCATGAACTGGAAAAAACACAGCAGAGCCGTTGAAATTCAAGATGAGTTTGGGGGTCTAGATGATAAAATCCTTTTTTATTTGTGCACACAGAAAATAGGATATGGAAATTGGTAACACCTTGAAGGTGGAAAACCACCATCTCATTTAACAGAGCCCAATTTTACGGCAGAAATGTAATTCCATTGCTGCAATTGTGGAAGCAAATGTGTCCTTGATAATGATTCCAGTGTAATTACCAGGATATATCATCCCAGATGATTTTAAATGTGCAACCTTGAAATTGCAAGGCACAGCCATAAAGATCTGAGGCAAGGTTCCTGAGACACTCACCCAGAGGCACTGTATTCAAGGTAGGGATGGAGGCACTTACAGAAGATGATATGCAAGTAGATACCTGCAACAGATCAGGTAAATTGCTCTCTAGAAATACCTATGGGTGACAAAATAGCTTATATGTGGATGTCTACACTGCAGATGACTGCAGCTAGTGGGATGAATCCAGTCTCTGAAACTGTGATCCTAACTTGGGTTGTGTTACCCAGTCAATCCCACTTGTGTGAGAAAAAGCTGTAGAATTGACTATTTAACTTTTTACCTTAATATACAGTTAGGGAAGAGTGTTTTGAAGGCCTTTCTATGTTAATTTTATTTGAAGAAGGTGTTTTATTGTCAGTTTTGGGGTTTTTTTTAAAGGGCCTTTTATCAATTTGTGATTATAAGTTTCGTAGGTAACTCAAACCTTCAATTTGAAATAAATTACTACTGGGCCTTGGAAAAACACATATCACATGTTGTCTCTGGAAGGAGCTCCAGAATAGGCAAAACACACTGTTTGCACTAAATGACTTTCGGTAGGGTTCTGACAGGTGTGTGTCCTGGCAGAATCCAGCTTTACCAGGACATCTAGTACAGACATGAAATGAGAAACCAAGGAAGCAGGTACCCCTCCCTCCCCCAAAATAAGGTGTATTTGGGTTGAATGAAAAGCAGCCTTTTTCTGGGTGCAATTGAACTGGTGAACGAATTGCTTTGTCAGACGAAGCAAGCTGGCTATAGGTGGGACAAAGAGCAAGAAACTCCTAAACCAGAGGTAAATATCTGAGAAACCTCAGAGCAAGAGGATCAGGAATCATGGAAGATGATGGATCAAACCCGAAACAATACTTTAGTTATGAATAAAAAGAGACCAGGATCAATTTACAGGTTATGATGATTATTATTATTATTTTGCCTGCTCCTTATTTGCATAACACATTTTGTACTGAAAATGTCTCTCCAGTGCTTACACCAATTTGCCTCCACTGTTGTGCCTCCCAGAACAAGCACCCTCCAAACCTGCCCAGCCCAAGAACAGAGATGCAGAAAGGAGTATTGCTAAGCCACTAGCGTATTTGAGAGGTGGGGGGGCATAAGGACTTTGGAGGAAGCCCAAGACAAACACGGTCTTGCCAGAAGGCTATGTGAGCACAACAAGCCAAGGTAAAAGTTTTGGTGTATGCATCATCTGTAGGGAGCTTAAAGACCCATATAGAGCTTAAAATGCCCATAAAGCTACAAGGACAGTTTAGTCAGCTTTGTGAAACTTTTTGAAAAAAAATAGTGAATAGAAAAATGCAGACCCAGGAATCTGAGAACTGGGATCCCAATGCTCACACGTTGTAGACCTCAGGCTTTCCAGCCTGAAAGATCCCCAGGAGCCATCTACCAATACACAGTAGGCTTGAAACCAAACCTGCTGGTTTGTGCTTTGCAATGGTTAAGGCATCCCTGCCTCACAGCCACCATCAAACTGAACACCCAGCTCTCAGCCAGTCACTCCCCATTTCTAATCAGTCCTGTTTATGCATTAAAAAACCCATGTATTTCCCCCAAAGCAGAAGTCCTAGTGATGCCCAGAGAGACTTTAATGACAAAGAAAGAAGTGTGGGTGCACAAGAGAGAGAAAACACACTTGACAGATATCACCTTCCATAATGACTACCTACCTGCAGGTTTTCACATGTATAGGAAGTAGTGAACATACACAGAATGGAATAAAACCTATATTGACATTTAGTGGTTCACTTTAATAGAGGCCTGTGTAGGGTCATCATAACTAAATCTTTCTAATGACAAATAATACTCTGAAGTACACATATATTCCTCCAGGAAGTGCCTGTAACCTCATGCAAGACTTTTGTACTTCAGCAGTGCTCTGTGCTGGTCTTTTCTCTAAGTGAGTGCACATGGAGAGTGAGGCCGTCACAGGAATGAGGGCTGTGGTGGAGCCCTTCGCTGCTGCTAATAACTCCCTATTAGCCATCCTTCCAGTTTCAGACTGAAAAGTGCACAGTAAAGGAAGAAAGGAAGAAGCAGTAAACAAAGAAACAAAACCCCAACAACCTTCCTTCTTCTAGACAGACCCCTGCTATGTACTTTCTCCAAACACGTATACACTGCTTTAATTAGTGCTATATTACTCACGGAAAAGCTCCATTTCTTTGGCGGGTCAATACCCAACTGCTTTGCGCCTGGCAAGGCAAGCCATTTATTAATTAAAGCTGCCCTGCAGTCTGTCACTCCTGTTCCAGTACACTTTGTTTCTGCCATTCTCCAGCTGGTATAGCCATGATGTCACTTACTTTCAAAGATGACTTTAAAATGAGAAGAGAAAATGTGAAAGGCAATTGAGATAATGCGATGCTGAAGAGCATGTTTTAAGAAGCAAACTTCTGAAGCATTGTCTAGTATTACTTCCTCTGCAAGCAAAGGGCAGCTCCATACCTGTCTCTTGGGAGGTTTTTTTCTCCTCTTAAAAGTTGCTATCACTCTAAATTTCCTTGTTCAAAATGTTGTAATCCATTAGTTTGCCAAATAGTATTACTAATAATACAATGCTTAGCTTTCACATGTTGCTTTTATCTGCTAATCTGAAAGCACTTTGCAAAAGAAGTCTGCATCATTATCTTCCTTTACACATTTCTGTTTCCTCCTGATCACTTCTTTTTCATAAGATCCTCTGTAGAAGGTTTGCAGATAGGAGTGGCAGCGTCATACAATTATCTGCCTCAGTCATTGCTTCAGCCCTTGTATTTGATCATGCAAGGGAAGCAACCTAGTGCCTATAGCACACCTCATAGCCCCATCTGCCCTCACTGGTGGGGAATCAGATGTGTGAGGTCGTCCTGTGGCACCGGCAGCTTTCAGCACAACTGCTCTGTGCAATCTGTTTTGTGAAGAGATTTCATTTCACTATCTCCCAAGCTACTGATACCAGCTTGTCACTGCGATCTGTCAGTTTTATGTGTATGTTATATCTCACTGAAGCCTCATCTTACCAGCCTTCTGATACAGTCTGTAATACCTGTAGAAGGAGCATCTTCAAGACATCCCAAAAGTGAGATCACAACGAGAAGGCTAATGGCCATTGATGGGCCTGTACTGCATTTTTTAACTAAAAGGAAGTTAAAAGGATATATTTTTGCTCTTTATCCATTTCTGCTGTTGTCACTATCTATGTAGTACTCTCCAGTAGAAGAAAACCTTAAAGGCATGAAGATGCTGAGGACAGTAGAGGCCCTTCCCTATGTTCCTGTCAGCTTTTATCAAACCCCGCATTGTTAGACCTACAGTAGAAAAAAAAGTTGGCTCTTGTCTCATGGATAGAGGCATGGATCTTCCAATTAATTTGCCTGCATCTTTCATAGCTTTCCTCTTGTATGTGAATGTGCATATGTGTGTGTAGGGGTGGTGGTCTAGGGTTACTACTGTGGGTTAGAAGTAAAGACTTAAAATGTCAGGCAGACTTGTCAAAGGTACGGCTTTCTGATATTTGGACCTCCACTGAAGGCTGCAGGTCTGGTTATATGGGGAGCTGCTGTGCTTAGGTAGTGCTTCGACTCTTAACTGCACTGCAGCACACCATACTACTGATGCCTGATCCACCCAGACTGCGTGACCAGCAGCTTGGACTTGCTCTACACGAATTTTCTCCTTCCAGGTTTTGATCCAACTTGACCTGGCCACAGCTCAGGCTTGTGTCTGAGCAGAACGGGTAGTATGAATGTTTGGACTCAAACCCCTCTTTCTCCCCCCCAGAACAGAGCTAAAGAGTTTCTGCAACGTGGGTCAGGCCTGTGGTGGCCAGCTGGCAGGAGAGAGGAGAGGTGCTTGTAGTGAGAAGGCTGAAAGGCTGCATCTCTGTCTGTCAGAGCAGGACCTGGAGGAAATCCTTCCTGAATCCTTACAACTATCTGGCAAATCCATAGGCAAACAGTCCAAGCTGATGTACAGGTTTCCAGACTATGTATATAGCAATGGATTAAATGCATGGTGCTGGAAACAACCGGCAAAGGGTGGCCCATGTCTGTATTACTGAACCCTCTCACTCTCTAAAAAAGGGTGGCAACATTCTGTTGCCTACTGGAAATGGTCTCTGGCCTACACTAACTCCCCAACCACACCTGGGGGTTGTCCAAGAGAACTATTTTCGAGTTTCAGTGTCTGGGAATATCCCCTGGCTCTATTTAATCTACTAATTTATGGTTTCTCTACATATCGTCTCTGTTGCATTGTTTTTTACCTGCTGATTGTATCGCATAATAATGCATAATATTTGTGTGAGAACCTTATTTCTCTGAGGAGGAATACTCTTTCCCACCTCTGTGCAGGGACTGGTGTTGCTCTGAATTTGCAAAAATATTCTTTTCTAAAAACTACCCTATATGAGATTAAAGTCATTGCAGCCAGTTGGCAGACTATGTACCAACAGATTTAAAGGAGATGAAGTAAAAACACAAACCAAGGTGGAAATTTGAGGTGATCATTTGTCACAGCTACAGCCTAGCTGCATGGAGCCCCAGTCTGATTTTTGTAAATGGTTCTGGAAATAGAGAGTGGATGACAAAGATCAGGACAAGCAGTGTCCTCCTGTTATGTCAAGATTTTGAGAGACTAATGGGAACTGTGGTGGCAGGAAGCAGCTCTATTCTTACCCAGTGCTCCTGTCAAGATGATCACTGCACCTAATAAATGGGGACTTTTGGGGACAAAATAAGATGGGATCAAAATTATTTGCAAGGATTTACTTCCCAGGGAACAACACATGAGAAGAAAATGTGACGTGATTCCTGAAGAAATGAAGAGGAAAAAATGTAACCATCTTTCCTCAATACACTTCGAGAAGAAGCAGGGTCTACCACAAAAAACCACAAAACAAAAGCAGTTTTTCAGGAAAGGAAACATTCCTTTCTGGACATTTCCAAGCCCATGCTGTTGTAGGTGCAGGTATTTTTGGAGGAAGCAAAACAGAATCTGTACTTAAAAGTATTAAAAGTGCTTTCTCTTTAAGTTTGCTGAACAAAGATGTAATTGCAGAGAGCTGCGCCATTAGTTATTACAGTGTAAAATCCGATGTGAGAGGTCATTCCCTAGCACTAACAGCTCTGGGCACACTTGCTCAATGAACTCTATTTTCCTGCCGGGTAAATTAATTATGTGATTGTCTCTGCTTGAAATTAACAGAGTCCTACCCTTCTTCACATGAAGAGATCAAACATTCCCATGTGACTTGCAAATTACTCCTCTAAATGAGGGTCCCTGTAGAAATAATTAGGTTGCTTTAGTGTAAGATATTAATATTACCCATTCTCAGTACAAATGTCTGGAAAGTTCTCTTCCATTCCTCTTTTTTATACTGATGTTTCATTAAACTTAACCCTACAAAGTCTTTCTGACAATGGAGGCTTATCAAAACAGCGTAATGCAGGAGTAGAAGACAAATTTTCAGTATAAACTCTAATCTTAAAAACGCAGTGGTTTGAATGTTGCACGTTACTTGTGAATCTCACATACGTGTAGAGACCACACACACAGAGCGAGTGTGCGTGCAGGTGTGTGTGTGTGTGCCATCCCCAGCCTGGCGCTATCGGCGGGGCGAGACCCTCTGCCTTGACGAGCCCATGGAGCGCTTGTGCTGTACCAACGCTGATCCTGCCCGGCCCATTGAGGGAACACCCTGTGTTAGCTGGGGAAATTGAGGAGGAACCAGTGGAGCGTTGCTCTAGCTTGGCCTTCTGAAAGGGAGAAAGGAATTGACTGAAGAACGAGGTCAATGGGAAACACGAAGGTCAAGCAGAAAGGACAGCCCAAGGCAGTGGCAGGGTCTGAAGCCTGATTACATAAAACTCAATTATATGGATAGAAAACAATAAAAACATTACAATTAAATTGTAACCACTGTTGCAGTTACCTCTTTTTCAGGTTGTTTGCTTCTTTGTTTATCTACCTCCCATTCTGTGAGTTGAATTAGTAGCATGCAGCAATATCTTATGTGAGGAACTGCATTTTATATTAGATTGTATACACTCACTGGTCTCGGCTGTAAAGAACCTGATCTGGGTAAGTGATCGTTCCTTAACTTTCATGGATTGCATTTTCGTGAAGAAATTTTATTTAAACATTTATTGAGTAGGTGATAGTAAAATAATATTTGTTTCAGTAGACCAGATTGTTCCTTCACACAAGAGCACATGAGAAAGGGAAAAAAAATGGTCAGATAGATTGCCTGCAGAGACATGCTTTCTTTCAGTTATTTTTCTGAGGATGCTCTTTAACCCATAGAGTCATATGAATCCCAGGATGCCTTGGAAGGCCATGGTACTCTCTACAGCCTCACTCATCTCTGGCTACCTGACATCACCCCCCCCCCCCCACTTTTTCCTTCCTTTTTCTTCTCTAAAAGGGACTTAAAAAAAGAGAAAAACAGAAACTGGAAGTACGAAGTAGGCCAAAGAGGCAAATGAGGCTTGCTTCTGATTTTAACCATAGAAGGTATATGGCATTAAGAGAAAACTCTGAATGACAGGTACAGGACTCGCTGTTACAGTACCTTTTTTGTTCTAAATGGGATAGTCCAGCAGATGTCATAAAGAATAAAGTCTGCTCAACCCTAACTCTCCTAATGATATGCTGCAAATTAATACATTTTTCTATTTAATAACTACATTATAGGGAATCACATTTTTTTTGCTGTGTTCTGGTAACCCACAATTATCTTCTGATTTTGCCTTTCAGAACTTGAAATGTCTAACAGTAACTGAATATTTAGCCACTTGATGTTCATTTACTTGCAGGAATGCACATGCCTGTGTAGCTCTCAAGATGAAATAGAGAGAGAGTATTGAATTTCCTGCACGCCAAAAAAATCCAATAGTATTAGACAGACAAAGAACACAAACTCTAGGCCTTGACAATAATAACACTTACTGAAATGGTGCAAATACCCTATTAGCAATAAATAGGAGTGAGATAACATTTTAGTATTTCTGGAAATCAGTCACTGTTGGAACCTGTTAAGCAAAGTAAAAACAATAGAAAGGATTTTCCACCTATTCTTTTACATGCAGTAAGGAGATGGAAGTGTCTGCTTAGAGAGTAAGTGCAGACATACGCTACTTAAGCCCCGAGTACAGCAAACAGGTTTCTACTTAATAACTCTGTAGGTCCATGGAGGGAGCCTCTCTCAAAAAAATCCTCCTTGCATGGAAAAGAAAAATAACAACAATCTTTTCTCACACAAAAGAAAACCTTGCACAAACTCCAAAGCCCAAACATAACTGGTCTCTAAGCTGACGAGGCATCTGGACCCCATGAGCATCCCAGCGGCCACCCCAGCACCAGCACACAACTGCCTGCGGGACCACCAGCGGACCCAGACAGCAGCACTGGGAGAGGGACCGTGGGGTGACAGATGTTCAGACGAAGAGTCAGCTGTGGCCTGGGCTTTGTCGTAGGAGCAACACTGGCACCGCTACCAAGAGAAGAAAGATGAGAAGGCAGGGGAAAGTGTGCTGTTACTGCTTCCCGAGTCCAGCTTGGGATTTTTCATGCACACAAAGTCCCCGCTGAAGCCCCTGACAGCCAATTTGCATCAGGGCAGGAGGAAGTCTTAAGGTTGCGCTGTACTCCTTTTGGGGACTGTCTTAATGGAGTAGTGCACATAGCTGAGCCAAACTGCCATGCTACCAAGCAGAAATCTCTATATGTTTGTAAGCACACATCTGAGTAAGTTTTTCAGCTGCATCTTGCTCACTCTGAACCAGCTCAAACTTGTGGAAGTGTCCACGGGGAGTCAATGTGCCATCGCACGACGCACCCTTTTTCTCCCCAGTTTTAACCTTGGGAAGTTGCAACAATGGTGTTCTTTAAATAATTGACATCTTGTGAAGGCACTCGAATTAAGGAAATGCCAGAGTTCAGTGTCAGTTTAGTGCATTGCGCTACAGCCTGCTGCGCTGATCGAGGCAAGGGGCTGCACGGGGGGCAAGCAGTGTATGCACGGATAATGGGACATCACTGCTTTAATCACGACATCTTCCACCTTCTGCTTGTTCCCTTGTCCTGTTTTGCTGTTCTTTGGACACTCCTTTCTTCAGTTGAATACAGCTGTGACACGGTCTTTAAAAGTATTGAAGGACATTGAGGCCAACACACCTGCTCTGGAAACACACCAGGAGAACTGAGATTTGTCTCATGCTCATTCGCAGGCTGCGTTAGGGACCGGGCTTATTTTTAAACAAGGGGTTTGGTTTTGTACAACTGTCCCTGAGAAATTATTTCTTTCTGCACTGCAGTGGGCAAAGGTATGTTTGTTTAGCTGCCTCCAACAAGAAAAAGAACCTGGAATAAACCATTGGTACAAAGGAAAATGGAGAGGAATATCAGAAATCCAGGACAACTGCCAAAACAAAATTGTAAATATGTAAATACTTCAGTATGTTAGCTGTTAGGAAGACTGTCTCTCCTCCCCCAACATCACTGATTGCTGTTTATCTTCCAAGCCTGATACTGAATCTGGTTTGAAGCCTTTACTAGGACACCTAACACTCACAGTTCGGCTGAGCTGTATGCTGTGCTGAGGGACATTTAGAGGCAGCATTTGCTGAACGGAGAGAGGTGTGTGCACAGAGCAGGCATGGCTTTGCCTGGCCGAACACCAGTGAGAAGCTAAGGACAGCACCATGCTCCGAAGTGCTTTGTGTTTTGTCAGCTCAGGTCACTGTATGGAGAAAGTCATTTCAGCCATCTGTGTAGATACGCCAACGGCTCCGGCTGAATTTTGTTGGCCTTGAACGACGAAGGCTTTCACGCTGAGAGCAGCGTTATAACTGTGCCCACATGTGCACTCTGCACATGGCAGGACAGTGTCTGCAGGGGGTCCCCGCCTGCCTTTTCCTTCTTTCCAGCGGTTTTGGTACTATCCTAAAGTACGAACTAATCTTTACTTTGCTATCAGCTCAGGCAGATGATTTCTTAGCTCAGCTCAGCAGTGGTTTTTGTCATCCTGTGTTGGTCCTTCACAACATCTGAGGGTGCACAAGTGGCCTGAAATTCTCTTGCAGCCTTTGAACCACCATAACCATGTCAGGGCCAGTGGGAATAGCCGCAATCTGTATAATCAGTTTGCTGTAAAGAGGTCCTTACGTTAATGACAAGTAGGTCATTATATGTTGCAGAACTGACCTGACTGAGGAAGACAAGTTAAGCAGAAATGGCTTTCTCTCCTTTTTACACTGGAATATTCTCTACTCCTGTAGATAATTTATTCTTGAAGGTGTCAGGAAGGATAAGCTTGTCACATTGTCTCATAACAACAAGAAAAGCTGCAGGAACAGCAAAAGCAGTAGATCTAAATAGTGCTTTGGCTGGCCAAGGTATAGCCGCAATGATCAATGCTGAGAAGGCAGTTTTAGTAAGATGTGTACATCTTATCTCCTGTCTCCCAAGCAACTTCCCAACATCTTTCTGAAATTACTAAAGAGCAACTAATATATTCTAATACTGTCTTATCAAGCCAGTACAATGCAACATCATTTTCTATTTTGAATCATATTGACCTACAATAAACCAAACCCAGTAACTAAATATACTGATAGCTAGAAGTATTCATTCCTGTGTCACCATGTAAATAAAGCAATATTTTTCTCACATTTGGCATGAACATTAAGTTGAATCTATACATTGAATGTCTACACAAACCATATATATCTTTCTATTGTATACAATATGAAATTCCTTGGAATTAATTTTCTCAATCTTACTTATGCTTTAGAAATTAAATTTATATTAAACCAACAAACTTTCATTTCTGAGTACCAAAGTTCTAGCTTTGTATTTTGCAACATTCAAAATAAACAATATTTTAAATATTGTTATGATGAGTAACATAAATGAGTAATTAAATTAAATAAATTATAATGAGTAGCATAGAAAAAACAGAAAAAATCTTTTCTCCATCTGGAAGTACTTGAAAAATAAATAATAAATACATGCAGTGAGCCTTGACACAGTTGCTCATGGATATCATAAGACATTAAGGTTGAGTAGGGATGTAGACTGTCAGCTCCCATAGCATATCTTGACACAATAGAGTGCACTTTTCAAATATTATTAGAGATTGAAAATGATCTTATTCTTTTCTTACGGTCGAGACAGAGACAGTAATGTGGAGAATAGGAAAGCTTATAATTTTTAATTTAAGTCTGGAAAATATTTCTCCAACCTATACTTCTACAGATTATATAAACAAACCCATTCTGTATCTACAAGAAAAAATATAAAAAAAATTTACACAGCAAGATATAGTTAAAAACTCAGCAGTTCCACAAAGGCAGGAAGAAATCTATCACTGTTTTGAGAAATCTTACTCCTTTCAAATAATAAACTACAGAAAAAAATATTAAAAATTACAGAAGTAATGCCCCTTTTAAAAGAACAGTAGTCTTGCTTACCAAGCATTCAGAAGATAGGAAATGCCAGCACTAAGACTGACCTTTTCTGTGTGCTTGGCATCAGAGATAAACTCAGTTTTAAGACAGGAAGAATCCAATACTTTTTACATCCTAGCCCAGAGTCCTGAAGCAAGAATATATCTCTTTTCTGCCATATCTTTATCACATTCACTGTCCTTACTTTGCAGTGAATGAAGAATACTTCTGGGCGAATAGTTTCTTCTACTTTTATTAAAACCCGCATCTTAAAAAGAAATTATAAACAGGATTAGCTGAAACATAGTTTTATAAGTTTTGTATTTCTGAATACGCACCCTAATATTTATTTCAGAAAATACTGCAAAACTCTTTGCTCCATGAAGAATGTTAGAATGGAAAATGATCACCAGGGCTCAGTCTTCAGGCTGTACGATCCATATTCACCATACGGGCTAAGAGAATGACTAGTAGCAGAAACATAGACATACCAGCCTTAGAAGGTGTTGCCTTTCATTCTTTTAATAGCTTGAATATCTATTTGCTAGTGGAATAGCAATAACCATCAATGTCTGGAGAGGAAGACTGGCTGTGACAAACACAGAGCACAGATGAGGACGGAGGATCAGCCCATGTTCATTCTCAAAGACCGAGGATTTCTTCTCATTTGAACAAAACAGAATGAAGTTTTAGGTGTGTGTTGCTTGTTCTTTTTTCATGTTGTTATAGTTCTGCTCACAATAAAACCTTTGCTGATGCAGTCACGTCCAGTAGGTGGTTATATCCACACGGCTAACCAGTAAAGTTTGCTTTATCAGTAACAGTTTTAATTGCGCACAGCCTGAGCTTGTGAAACCTGGGTTCCACTGCCACTGCTGCTAGGAGTGCTTGTGTGCCTGCTGCCAGGTACCAGAAAGAGTCATACAGAAACTCATAGTTCCTAACAGTTCCTACCAGTGGACCAAAACCAATATGAAAAATTAGCGTACAGACTACTTCTAAGGACCTAAAAGAAAACATGGAGAGGAGTAATAGCCAGAGTGAATTTTATAAAAACACATCATATCAAATAAAACCAGTTTCTTTCTACCACATGGTAACAAGGAGGAGAAGCAATACATACCATATACCTTGGCTTATATAAAACTTTTGACACTATACTGCATGGAGTTCCAGTAACCAAACTAAGGAATATTTAGATGAAAGAAAGCAGTTGCCAAAGTCATGGGAAAACTCTACTTGGGAATTCATTAACAGTGGTTCAGGTACATCCTGAAAAGGACTGAGTAATGCTCTGCAGGGATCAGTCCTAAGGGAGTGGTACTATCAGATATTTTCTTTAATGACCTAGATGATCGAATAGAAAATGTGCTGATTACATTTGAAGACACTAATAAGCTGATAGTGTACATTGGGAAACAGGATTAGAGTTCAATGGGATCCCAATACACAGGGAAATGCTATAAAAAAGAAAAGATACTGTTTAATAAGGGCAAATGACAGAGCACAAACTCAGGTAAGAACAATTAACTGAACAAATATAGGAAAGGGATAAAAGGGCTAAGTTAGAGCTCTGCAGGAATATATTTAGAATTGTTGTGAATCATAGCTTCAACAGGAATCAAAAGGATTGTGTAAAGGTAAACCTCATACGATTCATCACTCACAATGATCAATAAACTGTCATAGCTAACAAGACATTTCAAGTAATCTCGCTCCTTTCAGCAGTGACCTCTGCTGAAATGCAGCAACATTGACCATTGAGCAATGAAATCCAAGGAAGACAGGAGTTACTTGGATGGCTTCCAGAGCAAAAAAGTTCTGGGAAGAGCAGTAAGAATGAAGAGGGGTCTGAAAAACAGGTGAAGAGGAAAATTTGGATGAGCTGGAGTACTATTGCTTGTTGCCTCATTACTTTCAGGATTACAATTGAGGCTTCAGGTTTCAAACTTTGAGTGTTGAATCCCGTGCAGGAAAATTAAACTACTCATACACCCCACAAAGCCCTGTCATGGGGATTTAAAGGCTTTTCTCACTTCTCAGAACCACTGCAATTGACAGTGAAACAGCTTACAATGTGGCCAGGTTGCCTATCCCAGTTTTTTTGCAGTTCTCAGCTGATCCCCTTCCTCATCCTCTGCCAAAAAATCAACAACGTTCTTTTACTTCACTTTCTCGCTTTAGAGTCTTTAGGAAACTCTTATTTCACATCTTCAAGCCTTTCACAACTACCACAACACCTAGAAATGTCTTTTTTATGTGCTCTTTTGAATCCAGGACTTTGTCTCTTGCATCTTTGGGACTTGTGTCTTTGGGTCTTAGAAAATATGACAGATACTGATAATATTGCCAGCAGTGATGGTCCCTGGCTTCTGACCCAGCACCCGTTGAATGGGTATTCACTGCTCAAAGTGATTGTTTCAAGCTGTCCCTGAGCTCAAGCATTGTGTCTGGATTGCATTCATTTCACACAACAGCCAGAGCTGGCTGCTTCGTCTTAAAGGAAGGAAACATGAGAGGCAGAGACCACTAAAAACTTCAGCTTCAGCTCCTTCTTCATGCTAGTCGCCTTCATTTTGTAAACTGTATTCAATGTCCTGTGAAGCCTCCAGAAATGTGAGATACTCATTTAATCTGCACAGCATATGTAGCACAATCCCACTTGCCTGGTGGGAAAGAGACAGGACACATCCTGGTCCCTTGCTTGTCATGCCGCAGTTTCTAGCTAAATAGCTACCCCTCAGAAGACCTCGTTATAGCAGGGGTGGTTTTGATGGCAAGGACATACACCTGGGAAGCGCCATATTCATTTCCTAGCATACAGAAGAGGTGTTAGTAGGCTGTGCAATTTTTAGTGGCTAGTGTTACACAACCTACATCGCTCTGTTGTTCTGGTGCCTTGATCGTCCGGAGCAGGGATCTGACAGAGGCATTCATGGCCCTGGTTTCCTCCTCAAGATAAGCAAGGTGTGGGCTGAGGAGGGATGGGGCTACCTTGATCTTGCCCTGACGTAGCCTTGGCGTCTGGCCAGTGCTTGCATCTGGGCCCAGGAGCTGGGAGTGCTCCCAGCTTCCACAGTATAGACACAATCACTAAGACCTGAGTTTATCTGGAAATAAATCATTAGATTGTCAGGAAAATCTGGGTATGTAAATATCACGCTGGGCATCCAAGGTTCAGACACCACCAAAATGTGTGAAGTTGCCATTCAGCTGTAATATACTCTGGAAAAAGTCTTAAGTGCCTCAACAATTGAACGCCAATGGATACCATCCTTTCATGCTAACCTGTTCCTTGGGATGGATAAGGACTGACATACCAGGGGCAGGGAAGGGGAAGAGAGGATGAAGGGTGTGCAGTTCCCCACTGACAGTCACAGTGTAATGCAATCTCCTGGTTGCTTTCTAGCAGAAAATGCATGTGCTTCTATCATTCATGTACCAGCTATTTCTGCCCCGGCTGCATGTTAAGCACCTGTATCCCCTGAGATTTTGCTCCCATGCCAATTCTAACTGCTCAAGACTGGTAAAATAAATATGGCCCCTTCCTATCTCACATAGCTTCTTCGTCAGCGCTTCAGTTATCCACCTCTTCCCTCCAGGGCCATTTTACCATTCTGGCTCTTAACAGACTCAGCCTCCTCCTCTCAACCAGTTATCAGCATAATCATTATTCAGCTATAATTAAGAAGTCACATCAAATCCCCTCACCAATGACTAACCACCATGTCCTAACTCATGTTTTCCCATGACAGCAATCTTTCTACAGTTCTTGCCTTTCCATGGTCTCCAGAGTGATTCAGGCTGCCTTCCAAAGTTTTTACATTTTCCTGGTAATTTCTTGGCCCAGGGTTTTAAAGAAATTCATCTGACACAGGTTTGCATTCTGTCTTTGCCACTTGCAGCATATTATTCTACACTGTGAAAAAAGTGGAATAGATCCAATACTTGGCATCTATTAAGCATCTGTATTCCAACTAACAATTAATTAGGATTAAGGGTTCTTGAAAGTATATCTTAGAGCTGAAGAAAATAATTAACAACTATTAATCACATACTTCTTTCACATACTTAAAAACTAATTGTATGTATTTTCCAAATGATCTGAGGAGACTTGTGAAACGTTTAAGTTGCATTATACCCTAGGAACAATTGAGAGATGTCCAAGTTTCTCATAGGCAAACTAATGCTTTACTGCAACACTTCTGTTGCTCTACTCATGCTAGTGTTTAAAACACAACCTTTACCTCACAGCACCCCAAAAACGTAGTTTACTGCTGCATAGCAAGGCAAGCAAGCTGTATCAAGAAGACATTTTTGTAGATTGTAGAACTACACCCTCATGTCAGTGAACAGAAAAGAGCACCAGTGTGGGATGCCATTGCTGGGGGAGGAGAGAGCTGGCCAGGGTCTCCTGCATCCAGTGTCATCTAAGACACTTGTCAGTGGAGAGGGTTGTCAGGTGGGGCTACAGGCCTTTTAGTTTCTACTTAATGCCTCATAGATATGTGCCTGATGCTGTCATACTGGTAAGAAAGGATGTATCAGAAGAGCGCTCCTTCTGCATCATATGCATTGAGAAGAACTCTTCTGCACACTGGCCATTTATATCTTTCAAGTGACCTAGATAGGAAGTTCCCTCTGGTTTCACATCAAAAGATCAATCACGATGTTTCTGGGAAGTCAGTGATGAAGCTGAGTCTCTCTGGTTAGGCCTCCGGGTCCAGGAACATACTGTATTTCAAAATTCAATGTAATGAACCTAAGCATTAACATTTTATAACTTATAATAATCCATTCTAAATCTGAAGGCTAATTAAACTAAACATACCAAACTTGCCTGCAACTAGAACAGGTTGTATGTCATTTGAATAGAAAAATTGCAAAAGATTATTTGCATATCCAGAAAAATTAACACCCACGAAAATATTCAATAATAAATAAAGTAAGTCTTAGTTTTTGAGTACTGGAACTCACACACCAGAATAAAAAAATGCAAATAATAATTATGCAAAACTTATTTTAACTCCAGAAAGAGGCTTATCAAATACCAAATCTGAAATACCAGAAAAAGAACAAAATACTTCTGGGTATAGTGTGTGTATTTTGTGGGTTGCTGATATCAGAAGCACATACGGTAGTATCGTTTCTGATTCTTTAGGTAAAATGTGTTGTAGTCTGAGCATTGATTCAACATTTTTTTTATTTTCTGTTTTTCATCATGTGTAAAACACTGTTTGTCTTCCCCCCAAACAAGTGTTTTCTATGTACAGAAATATTTTACTAGCCACTTAGATTTGCAACTTGTAAATTAAAATTAGTCCTCTAAGAGAATGACCATCTCTTTCAACCTTTTCTTCACCATAATGAGAGTGGAGTGATTTTAACAATGGAATTTTAATAGCCAAGTGGTTTCAACTTCTTCTGTTAAAAAAAAAATATTATTGAGTCTAAGCTATGCCTGAAGAAAATGAGTTATAATTAGGTGATTTTATTTGTGTTTGTAGTATTAAATTGTTAGGAATAAGCATACTTCAGACAGGGTTCAATTAGCAGGATAGTGTGATAGGTAAATACTGAACGGGACCACTGTGATCACCATTCAGTTGAAAACAAGTCTGTCCTTGCAGACAATTTACATGCAGAAATGTTACAAGGAGATGGGACACCACTCAGGAATACTCTCTGGTACATTATTTGCCACAGTTGTCACTATTCTTTAAAGGTTTTATGGTTACTTACTGACACGGATATTTGTGCTTAACAAGCGTTTGTAACACTTGTTGACCGCTTATCGTGTGCTGCTGTTGGGGGACTCTGATGAGGAGTTAGATATTGATATTTAGATTTAAATATCAATATTGAAAGTTAGATATTGAGAGTCTGGGGCAAAGGTCCTCTGTCTCCTTTCTAAACATAGACCTCCAAAGCAATAAGTTTCCAAGGAAGTCATGAGCTCAGACAAATTCCATTCTTCTGTTTTAAAAGCCTTGTATCCCACAGGGTTGCCTCACCAGAAAAAAAAAAAAAGAGCGTCTGTGAGATACTGAAAGAGCTAATGTCTCAAACATTGTGGTGAGGCAAGTTCTGCTTAAAGACAAACCCTGCACAGCACGGAACCAAGGTGAAAAGCCCATCAGCTCAGACATCAGCAACAGGAGGGGGAGGGCGTGCTGGGGGGTGCGCAGCTCCCTCTTCTGATAAGCTGTTCTGATACAAAGATCCAACAACGGCCACATCTTCAGGGAAGGAGAATTTACTCCCCAAACGACCCCCAAAGCCCAAAGGCTCACAAACTGCTCATTAGCCTGATGAGTTTGGGTGCCCACCCGAAGGAGGGGCAAGGATGATAAAAGGACACAAACTGAATCCCCGGGTGCGCAAGCCCACCGGGACTGGACCCATCGGCTGACTGGACCCCTTGGCTGACTGAACCAACGCTGGACCCAGGACTGCTGAAATCTTTCTCTTTTTCTTTCTCTCTCTCTGTCTTCTTCTCTCTTTCCTTTTCCACAATCCCTACACCTCATCCGTTTGAAGACGTAAACCGTTGACCAAGTCTGAGACTAAGAGTGGATCCAGCCGCCCCTAGACCCTTCTCTGAGGAGGGGTCTGGAAAGCAAGGGGGTCTGCTCTGAACCTCCTGACTCAACGGGAGGGATCTCCTTATTCCCTGAATTGATGTATATGGTTACACGAGTTACAGAAGTAGTCTTATGCCAATTCCTGTTGTGAGAAATCCTGCCACCTACTACGATGCCTCCCCAGTTCCGTTTGCTTCTGTCACGAATAAAATCTTTAACTGATCTTTTGGTGTCATTTCACCTTAATTTAGCCCGAGGGAATTTCGAATTAAACACGACTCCTTGGTCTGTCCAGTCTGGGTCGTGACAGTGTCTTATGTCTTGCAAGCCCCATAATGTGTGTAAGGGCACATGAATATATGAAACAAGAATTTTTAAAGCTAGTCCCACTCCAAATCAACACAAAAATCAAATACACTTTAAGAAAGATTTTTAATGCCATAGTGTGTTGTAGTTCAACCCTGGCAGGCAGCTCAGTCCTACCCAGCTGCTTGCTCACTCCCCCCCAGTGGGATGGGGGAGAGAATCGAAAGGGTAAAAGTGAGAAAACTTGTGGGCTGAGATGAAGACAGTTTAATAGGGAAAGCAAAAGCCGTGCACGCAAGCATAGCAAACCAAGGAATTCATTCCCCACTTCCCCTGGGCAGGCAGGTGTTCAGCCATCTCCAGGAAAGCAGGGCTCCAGCACGCCTAACGGTGACTTGGGAAGACAAACGCCATCACTTCGAACGTCCCCCCTTCCTCCTGCTTTCCCCAAAATTTATTGCTGAGCACAATGTCATATGGCATGTGATATCCCTTGGGTCAGTTGGGGTCAGCTGTCCCGGCTGTGTCCCCATCCAACTCCTTGTGTCCCCCCAGCCTGCTCGCTGGTGGGGTGGAAACAGAAAAAGCCTTGATGCTGTGGAAGCGCTGCTCAGCAACAGCTTAAACATCCCTGTATTACCACCACTGTTTTGTTCACAAATCCAAAATATGGCACCATACTAGGCTGCTGTAAAGGAAGTTAACTCCACCCCTGCCAGACCCCATACAGGGTGATATCCAAACACAAACATGGAGATTTAATTGAAACAGATTATGCACTGTTCCTTGAAGCACACATATGTGTTAGATGCATTATGCACTAATATGTTGTGGGTATGACAGGTATGGATGGCAAACATAATTAAAACAGATATCTAGGTCATTAACTAATAAAAAACCATAATCAATAAAGGAGTAATCAAAGTCAAATTATTCATTATGGATTATAAACAGTTTAAGTCTGATTTAACTTTTCTGCATTTTCTTTGATCAGAATGAGATGAGACTTCTGTCAGATGTTCTTAAAAATTGCTATTACTCAGAAGTGAAGGCTTGATCTAAATACTGAAGAGAAATCTCCTTGAGTCTAAATGACAAATCGAGTTAAATCTAATCTGTATGAAAGTGCCTTTAATCTGACACAGCTAAATTTTCTTTATAATCAACATTTCAGAAAGGAATGTTCCAGGCTGTTTCATTTAAGGCCATTGTGTCCTGTATATTCTGGGCAGAACCGATATGGTGATGGCCAGTGAGCACTACTCGTGTTTGACACGTCTCTGACAAACACGAATCTAGGCAGACCAAAGCACTTTGAACTCTGTGGCGTTGACTGAGAGACAATTTGGACAGGTGAAAAGAAATGATATGCAGCTCTTTGGTAGATGGCAGAAAGGTAAAGCAAATGGCAGACAGGCTTGCCCTTGGCAACTCAAGCCCACCACTTACTAACATCTGAAATGGGAAAGGGCCGTGAACACCGGTGCCAGATTTCAGGACTGGCACTTCTGGCAGCGGGGATGGACAGGACATCTCCAGGGGCTGGAGACCCAGGCAGGGGCACCTCACCGGAGCTTTCCTTGGGGCTGACTGAAAAGCAAGAAGAGGAATCGGGGCCGAGGGCCACGCCGGCTGAGCGGCGCTTGGCGAAGGCAGCTCTATCCTACTCCTTCGGTACGGCAGGTGCCCAGCAAGGTGGTATTGAAATGATTTCTTCTGAACCACTGAGGTAACTTAATGAGGCCAATAAACTTGTTGCTCTGTGTGCCAGTGGCAGGAACCTCCAGCATCCTCTGCGCTCTGGCAAAAAGAAAAGTCAGAGTGAACGATGGCTAAGTTAACAACTCAAACACTTTGTTCTTTCAAATTATGAGCAAGGATGTACTACATGCCCCTGTGGACTGTGGGAATAGCCGATGTCAAAGCACCATTTTTGTCTGCCCTTTTCTGTCTATTAGAGATGATAAAGCTACAAGACTAATACCCTTTCTAATGAGACTGACAAGGAAAAGTCTGGTTATTGGGGGGGGGGGGGGAGAAAAAAGAATGACTTTGGTAATTAATCCATTGCTGCTCAGACATTCCAGTGGCGTCGGTTACAGTAACTCCTGCAGGGATACTGAATTTGTTTGGTAAAACTAATAGCAATTTCATTAAGCTAACAGCTCCTAATGCTAGTAATAATTCTGTTAAATCTTTATAGATATATTTGTCCTTGCCTTACTTTTTCATTTTCCATTTATTGCAGATACACTTCACGGTCTCTTGTGTCTCAGATTAGTGTTCTGTACTGCCACAAGATCATTGTCAAGTCTTACTGTGCCTTTTTAGACTGTGAAATATCTTCCTTACACTGTCCTCAGGGACTTCAGCAAGAGCAGCAGTAGTCTTTATCTCAGTTTAAAATCTATGAAATGTGTTTATCTATTTAAATTTTTGTTTATGAAGGCATTTATCTTTAGATGTATTTAAAGAATTTTAAAATGAGTAAAAAATAGGAGTAAAAATTTGACAGAACTATCACATTATGACAGAAAAGTGACAAAAATTACTTGCCAAGGTCTTTCCAAATGAAAACTCTAGCTGCCTCGCTCAGCCTTCTCCGAGGCAGACTGAAAACAGAGAGCTTTTGTCCAAAATTCAGTCCCTTTCCAACTTTAATCATCTGCTCCACTCTGCAAAACCCTGTGAGCTGCAATGCAGCTAATAATGCCATACTGACTGCTGTAGCAGCCTTTTATGTACGTGGTACGTGAGGTCTGGCGATTCAAATCCTAGAGGAACACTTACTGGGAGTGACCTGCACAGACTGGTTGTGAAAAGGGAGGGGGAAGCAGCCAAAGGTAGCAGTGGGCAGCTGATGCTGATGCTCCTGTGATGCTAACAGTGCAGCATTGGGCAGGGTGGAGAGGCAAATGGAGAGAAATAAAGGCAATAGTCAGACAAAAAATATTAGTTTTCATTATAAGAGGTAAATGATTAGCACTAATCCAATTTCTGCCAATTCTCAGGACTAAAATTAACCACGCGGAGAGAATCATTTGTTTTCCAGCTAAAACAACAGTCTTAGCCACCTTTTCCCCCAAAATGAATACTGGATACAGTGCAGTCATTAGCAAAAATGCAGACATCAAAAGAGTGCCTCTTGTATGGCTGCTTTCTAGTGTGAACTGGCACAGAAGGTGAATTTTTGTTCAGTTAATACTTTACATTTTTAGAACTGTCAGACCATGGGGAAAAGAGGCAAGTCTCCAGTGAACTCTGCCCAACAACACTGCAGTGTATAACAATCAACTAACAGTTCCCCTAGGTTTGTACTGCTTGTTCTCTCATTGCACGCACACATATCCAAGTATCTGTTTGACACAGTAAGACCTGGACTGAATAGTTTTGCTATTAGGTATTCAGTAGCTTGTATAGAAATGGTTAGTGGGCTCTGCCCAAACCCGAGTGAATAGGCAGGTGATACCCACATTACTGAAACACTACAACACCAGGCATCTTCAGGGTTGGTTCGCCAAAGAAATGTCAGGGTGTCCCTTCATCCCTTGATGTGATTTCCCAGCTGCAGGGAAAGATGACTAATATCAGGGAAGGCTGAACTGCCACAGGAATACTTTGTCTACTCTCTGGTTATGAAGTCTTTATTCTCCATGGCTGAATATTTTACAAACACTAAATTTACTCTTCTTTTCCCCAAAAGTTATTTTATATCTTTTTTACACATCTGTATAAAGTTAATTTTTCCTCAATATCACAGTACCACCTGTGCACTTGAGTTATTTCTTAATTTACTTTGCTGGGGGAAAGATGAAATAGCCTGGGGCAATTATTTGCTCCCTCAGGAACTGTTAGTGAATCACATTTGTACATACTTCCTTCCCCTTTGAAAACAAAACCTAATTTTTGATGGGGGCATGTGAGCTAGTCTCATGTTAGGTGCGAGGAGCATTTGTGAAGGCTGATACAGTGACTGATTTTCTTCACACCATTAGATTTGATAACAAAAATGTTAAACTGAATGTACATGTTGATGATGCAAAAAACATCATCTTCCTTCATAGACAGACTTGTTTAGATTCTCATCAGAGATCCTGCAGTGGTTCAGCACTGCACAGATACTAATTAAAAGTACTGGGGAGAAAGGTATTTTGTGTTATATAAGAATGTAGTTGTCAGGGTGTTAGGAATAGGTTTAAAATAATAAATTGCCATTGCATTGGAATGCTTCTTTGTCTGAACAATTTTGCTGCAGATTAGATTTCACAGACATATACAGCATTTCTATTTGCTGGCTTTGTATTAGATTTGGCAAGAACCATTTCTCTGAAGAAAAAATTCTCCAGGCAATTGTGATGAAAAGATGTAACAGATCCATATCTGAGAAGGATGGTGATAGGACTGCCGATGAGAGCTATAGCTCAGTGGAACCATCCTGTGTATGTATGTTTAAATTATACATATATGACTATATATAAATTTCATCTAAATATTTTTATTTTCTTGAAGGTACAATGTGCAAAGTAAACCTAACAAAGGCAGGCCAGGTATTTTTTTTAACTATTTTTTTAAACTATTTTTGGAAATAAATGTAGATGGACAGCCAAAACAAACTCACAGATTTATGTGATGATTCTACCAAATGACATTATTTTTGCACAAGAAAGCTTTTAAATTGATAGTTTTAGCACGCAGGCAAAGCAACAGTCCTGTGCGATGTTTAGAGCAGAAAGCCAAGGCAGAAGTGGGGCAGAGATTTGAGGCAAAGTTCAGAAAAGAGGCAAAGCAGAGACTAGGAGCTCATGGCAAGATATGGACATAAATGTAGGGAAGAAGCCAATGATCAGGAAGAGGGCTGGATCATGAAGCAAAGACACGAGGCAGATATGGTATAGAAAGATAGGCTGGAGCAAAAGTGGAGAGAGCCACTATTCTTGCTCCAAGAAACTTACACTTCTTTCAGCAGGCCACCTTCCCTCCTCTTGCAGGGAGACCATTCGAGTCCTTCTTTTGGGGTCACCATGGTGCTATCCTGGCTGATGGAGAATTATTCATCCAAAGGGATTACTAGTAGCTGTGGCCACACAAACCATATTTGCAATACTCAGCACAAGAATAGCTTGAGTGTCGAAAGAGGTCGTAATCTACAGACAAACCCTAGGCTCTAAGGAGGAGGAATGTGGAGGGATGGGCTTAAATGATCTGGTGGAGAAAAAAGGCTTTTTGGCATTCTCCATTCAGACCTATATTGCTAGTAAGTTAGTAAAGATATTAAATTTGGACTTACCTATTTTGCTTTGCATGATAGGATCTAGAGGACTTTATTAACTAGTTCTGCATGTGAATGTGGAGAAGTTTGGGGAAGGAAAATACGATCTGGAATCCAAGAATATCTCAAGGTTAACTTTTCTTTGAAGAAACAAGAAGCATGATAAAGAATAAAATATATGCTGTTCCCAAACAAGAAACCAAAACCTCATTTTATTAGCCACACTCTTTTGGTCAAGGGATAGCTTAGAAATTTAAAATAATAAAAAAAAAAAGTGTATATTTTTGCATCGTTGGAAGGAGCAAAAGGCAGATTAGCATATGTATCTTCAGAGTATTAAAATTAAACAAACAAACACCAGAACAGAGTGAAAATAAACAGATACAAGAGCAGGTATATTAACATCTTCTTGGGAAAAGGATCATTTCAAATTAAACCAAAAGCAGTTGACCACATATTGTATTTAATGGACTAATGGAATTTTCACTGTCAAAATATGAAAGATATTATGAAAATATTAAAACATCAATTAATACCTTTTTTCCAAATACAAGAAAACTAATTGCCACAGTGTTTCATGCTATGCTTTTCCCAAAGAACTTTCACTAGAAAGAAATCGAAAAGAATGGTGAACATTTCACTGGCTTGAAAGTCTAGACTCTAGAAAGGTGAAAGTCTAGAAAGTGCCCTTTTCCATCTAGTCAGGTCTGATTAATCATTTACTTTTGGATTGTGTAGCTGGCATTTTATGGAGCATCTTTATACATACAACAGATACATTAATTTGTTGAGCTGAGTCAACAGTAGAAAGATTTTTTTTTCAGTTCAATTTTATTTGAAGCCCATTGAATGAACTAAATATCAATTGCATGTAAGTCCCATAAAAATAAAATAACGTTCCAAGTACTTAATAAGAACTTGCCAAGATAGTTGTGTTTTGCACAATGTTGAGTCTTTGCTGTGAGCAACAGAAGTATTTTCTCTTTGCTTGGCCTCTAGTTATCATTGCTCTTTGTGCAATATTGTTCTAATACTGTGCTGGAATTCCTGAAAGGACAAATTCCCAGCATGGTGGTTGATAATGTGTTCCATGACTAATATTTATTTGCAAATAAAATTAATTACATTCACAGTATCTCCAGTTTTACCATCCCTAGTTCTCTACTGGAAATATGATTGCAAGAACCTAATGTCTCATACATCTCTGACTGACAATGTTGGTATATGAACGAAATAACAATATTTCAGAACCAAATGAAACTAAAATAAACCACTTTGAAGATAGTAACTTTTTTGATCTGACAAAATAATTTATCTGCTGTACCTTGATTCCAGCCCTCGGGATATGACCGATGTTTTCATATCATGATAATGTGTCTGTCAAACACCACTACCACCAAACTGTTAGTCTTGTAGCTGAAATGGCCAGGAGTTTTTACCTCCTTCTGAGGTGAAAGTGATCAAGATCTTGCAAACAGGCCATTCTGGCAAAAGCACATCAGTCGTAAAATATAAAACCGGTGTTTGGGCTGCCTTTCATCAGAACACCTACTGCCATTTTCCTAATTAGGTAAAAATCTTGAACTGAAGTATCCTGGCCTAGAAATGATGAAGAGCTGGTTGAGAAAATGCCTATGTTTTTACAAAGTATGAATATAGTAAAGCTATGAATTTTAGATTTAAAAGACTCTTTAAAAGATTTTATAAAGATGTGGAAGGCAACACAGACTGAGTAGCTTACACTGTGAGCATAAAATGAATGCATGACATGAAAATGCATGTAAACTTGGTGTTCACAATTTTGGACTGGATGCCACTTTGCTCAGTGCCTAAATCCCCTAATGTTTGGACTTTACTTTTAAAATCCTGTAAGTACTTTGGATTCATGTGAGTCTGTCAGTTAGGATCTTTCAAGAAAGATTTGCTATTGAGACTTTAAGAGTCCCAAATTTTATCAGTACCAACTCAAACAAATTTGTCTGACAACAGATGAAAACTACTGATTAAAAAGAGAAACTCACTGAAATAGTCAATCATTTCTGTTTGTAGGCCTCTTCAACAGACTGCTTCAGTAGAGCTTGGCTGCTCTACTTTCTCTCCATGCCAAAATGGTATTTCAGGCTTCTTGTATATTTAGTAAGCCTATTTACTTACAGTGTAACCCTACAGTACTCATCAACATTTGATTTCAGACCAACCGGGGTCAGTTCAGATCACTGTGGTGTGTCTTTCTTTTAAGATTCAGGCTAGCAATACAGACTGTGATCTATTTTGTCAACAACTGGCAGTTACTATTAATGATACCTGGAAAGACCAGTCATCATTACTTTGGATTATACTAATGGGTGTGTAGAAAGTGATTGGGGCATCCAGCCAGTTATACTGGAGAAACCTGACATGAAGAAGAATAGATATAGACAGCAGTCGTTGGGATTCATATTTCCCAGTGATACAATGATTATTGACCTCTTCTTCCACTACCTCAATTTCGATCAAGAGAGTTGGTACCAATCTGAACAGTTGCATTTGGACTGCTATTGGTCATTAGGAGTCATTGGTGATTAACAGACTTTAGTTTATGAATAGAAAAACTGATACTGGCAACAGTTTTCTGCTGGTAAAAAAGTTTGCCTGATCTTGATATTCTGGTGGGTAAAGCAACAGATTTTAATGGAGAGATCTTAAAGTCAAGCTGTCAGGCAGCTACCTGCTTTCTGACATTCCCAAAGTCTGAATTTTCAGTTTCTTTTAATTTTTTAACAATGTTACTTCAGACCACCTGTGCTGACAAGTGCCCAGTAGACCTATCAAACATCACATGAGGTGATTTTTGCAGCAGCTATTGCAAATAAGAATCTGCCATACAGTAAGTGTCATCAGAGTTGTTTATTAAGGAAAAAAGAAAGGTCATCTGGTTTCCCATTTAGAATGCTGTCAACTCATTGCTCAGAAAATATTCTGTCCAACTTGGAATGCTATCAGAAAGCCAGACATAATTTCTGTAGCTTTTATTAAACTGAATGACATCTGTGATAGGCAGAGTGGCAGGCTGCAAGATCTACTGGATCAATGGAAAAATTGCTTTGAAGTAACTTATTCATACTATCATGCCTCCTATGTGAGCAGGAATCTTCCCTCAGCCAGAAAGAACATGAGATCACAGCCCGCTCCCAGAAATCTGGTAAGGCATCAGCGCTGGTAAAATCACTGCTGGTGGCAGATGGGTTTCGTAGTTTGTCTGCAGAGGCTCTTAAGTTCGGTGGGTGCTCTGTCTTCCCCAGGACTTGAGAAAGGTTCTGCTCAAAAATGAGGTGCAGGGTTTACACAGCGTCCACAGAAGCCTTATTCTTTGGTCAGCTACAGTGAGTGTCTTTGCTTCTGTATTCATGTCTCAGTCAGCAATGCACCCTGAGGCAAAGTCAGAATATTTGGTGCGGATTTAGACCAGGTGTTTTGCCTTTGACTAGGTTCCCATGTTACAGATATATTCTGAGGAAATAACTGAGTTTAGCGAGCCATGTCCAGTTCTTTTTGCTTGTCTCTGTCAGGCACTTGATTCAGCATATCAAGCAAGCCTAGAAGACCTGAGGAAGTGACTCAAAATCCCAAGGAAGAAGTAATACTGGTGAAAGAACCCCCTGAAGGAATGGAAAGCTCTGTTTGGATGCATGACAGCTAAATGGCATTTTTCCTCAGTTGCCATGGGTGCATGGCACAGCCGAGTCCTGCCCATGCTGGCTGTTCACTATTAACACTGCTCAGCTGATGGACAAGGTGGGAGAAACAGCTGTTTGTGGTATTGTGTTGTACACAATTCTGCTTAAAGAAGATCTTAGATACACCGATGGCATTTGCCTTGTTCTCTCAGCATGGTGAATGTCTGCAGCTGACAGTCAATCTAGTCAAGCAAAAAGCAATGTGTAGTGGAGGAGAAATTATGAATCAGAGTGTGGACATACTCTATTTATAACTTTCCTGTTAGACATACACGTTCCAGGAACAGAGATGGGCAATACTACTTATAAACCCTTTTTCAGTATCTCTGGTGTTCCTATTTCAATGCTCAAGTCCCTGGCTGAAGAATGAAGTGTTTTCAGTGAACTGCTGCTTGTACAGCTTCTTTTTAACAACTGCTGTCTCATACTTTCCATAACGTAACTCATAAAAGCAAAGATGGATAGCAAATTGCAGCCCGTCTTCCCAAGATTCAAGATTTGTTCTCAAAAAGAACTTGGGCACCAATATGTAACAGTGCCATCTGGTGTTATCAACCATGACAATAATATTAAATTTGGGATGTTTAATTGTTCAAGGATGTTTAACTACTAATTTCTCACAAATTAAAAGGCAGTACATCAGTCCTCAGAAATATTCCTGAAGTGCTCTGATATTTTAGATATTACCAGTTTCAAGCTGATAATACTGTTGGTTTGACAAAAAAGTTTGTTCTTTGGGCAGAAATCAAATTTCTTGTTAATTTCCACTTTAGTGTGGTCATTATTTATCATCTTATAAGAGCTTGTTTCTTCTCTTTGAAAGCAGTAGACAAATATATGGATGACACTTTCCTTAACTATCATCTTGAACAGTCTAATATGACATATTTTAAGACTGGTTGTGTCTTGATGTGTAGAAAATACTGGTGCAAACTTACGAGCTAATTAAGTAGAATGAAAAATGTTGCATGTATGTGACAGAGACAGAGAAGGCAAAACAGATGATGTGGTCTCAAACCTGATTGCTTTTCAAATTAGCAATAAATTCACTGTCTGTGTTACACTTTCAATCAGAGTATAGGAGGGGGAGTGGAGTGGTAAAATTTTTGCTCTGCTTTTACCAAAGCAACGGCTGTATGAAACAAGAAATTGTCACTGCGTGTGGAAGCAATATTTTTTAAACCAGTGAATACTCTCCACTTACGGAGTTAAAAAGTTGTTTTCTGGTGAATTTATAGCTGTGAGAACATGAATAATTTGATTTATTATATTCAATTACTATGTAATTACTACTGTAAGTGTATTCAGAGCCAATCTGCAATCATGTAACACCAAATCCAGTATCTATGTTGCTGCAGCCGAACGCACCCTGCACAAGGTGCGGTTAGAGGCATCAGCACCAACCTCAGGAACACTCAGTACTTTCTGCACATTGTTCCTTGACATGTTCATCTGACTAAACTTTGATTGAATCCCTAATGAGATTGCCAAGTGTAGTAGTTATTGTCAGCTACACTCATAAAACCGATTGAACAGAAGTAGCTGGAGAAATTTAAAAAGGGAAATAGTCTAGACCAATATTTCTGGGTTCACTTCTACTATATTAATTGTCCTCTGTTCAAAACAGTAAATATAACTTTCTGCTGCAGACAGAAGAATTCCAGCAGAACCGCGGTGTATTCTGTAAAATCAATATTAATCATTTTCAAATTGTTTGCTTGTTGACTTTCTGAGGACAGCAAGAAATCCTTAGGGCAACATATGCACAGCACAAACAAAATGTTCAACAAGAAAATATGTTTGGCGTTTTTTGCCTCTTACATTTCACATTTGACCTTTAGAATACTGTTGTCATTTATTCACATATAGGACCCTAAAATGGCATGAATAACCAATATCTAATCCATAGTCATGCTTGTTTTGTAGAATTCTGAAACTACCTACAAATTGCATTAAATGACCAATATGCTGGTTTAAACATTTTATCGCCTTATTTTGTGATTTCTTGACTCCTGCCAATGAACTGTGAACCATACAAACATGAAGAAAAAACCCACAATTTCTGTTCCCAAGCACGAATCGGTAACAGAAAATAAAATCCAGACATGTAATTTGGGCTGAATTATTATATTCTTTCCAACAGATAAGCTGTTTTTATTTTACCGAGTGAGACAAGTCTGTTTTCCGCATGTCACCGAGCATCCTCAGAGCGTTCTTATTTTATCAAAACTCCTCTCATGCTGCTTTTACAGCGATGGGGTATTCATAGCAGTGATTGGATCCTAGGGAGAGCATTATTTTGCTCCTATTCTATGAAGACTCCACTTCAGATGACTGTTTCAAAATGCGAGTGTTACCGGAGTAGTTAAAGAAAACATAAGCAGTATGAGATTTGATCAAATTATATGAGCATTAATCTAATCACTGTTAAGAAATATAAAGCATGTTAAATATTGCTACTAACTCTACCCTTCTCTCTGGTCCTGGGGTAAAATCTTGGTTGTTGGCTACCCCGTTTTTTTGGCAATATGCTACAGTAGCAGCTACTGCATTACTTAGCCATCAGAAACTAGAACTTCACTTGCCTTCTGTGCATTCCTCTGAAGGCTGATTTGCTCCTTAGGGGCAGTTTGTCTGCACAGCAATTTCACTGAGATAAGAAGGTTTTCTGGGAGTAAGGAAATAAATAGAGTAAACCCAAGAATACTTTGTTTAATATGCCTGCATTTATATTTTGTGCAAATGAAATGAGACAGGAAGATCTTGAATAATGTTACAGAAAGAGAACACTAATACATATATTTTCCCCAGAGCAGCCTGTGGCTCTGATCCCAGAATCACATTTCTAACCTCCACATTGTAGTCAAATATAGAGAGAAACTAGCTCTGTTGTCCTTATTGTTCCCCATTTGATTTTCCAGCTTTTGAGATATTAAGGCATCTAATGCTTTTTATGCAGACATGCCCTCTTCATCTGTGCTGTGATGTGTGAACACACACGTAAGCATGCACGTATCATGCTCACACACAGGGCTTTGAATTAATGTTTTGTTTTGCAAGTCTATTTATCAGAGGACATTAGAATTTTTAATTGCCTTTTGCTGGTTCATCAAACAACTTAATAAGCCCAAAGAGGCTATATTTTCAGAGCATCCTTGTGTCAGGTATGATAAGCCATATCTATTATGCATTGAGAAAGTATTTTTCTTCCACTGGGCAGTGTGTTTCTAGAGCTGCTTCTCACCAATTCACTTCACAGTTTTCTTAGATATTATTTTACTAGCAAGCCTGTGTTGTCTGACACATCTGTATAGAGGTGTCATCATGGGTAGAGATGAAAAGATTTCAACAAAGTAATTGAAGAATAGCATGGGTAGCTACTGGGCTCTTGTTTTTAAGATTTTGGCCATATCCTGTCTTTCTGCTTTTTAATTATTTCAAAGAGCACCTTTAACATATACTGACACAGAGAGATATATTCTTTTCAAAGCATGGAATTACAGGCTGCAGTTTTATAGCTCACGGCAAGCAACCTAGAGGACTTATTAATACTTGATGAATCCCTCTCAACGTCTCAGTGGTGAGGAGAAGACAAACAACCCGCTGGATGATTGATGCTGTGCCTGCCAAGGAGGAACTTTAAAGCATGATTCTCTCTTACAAAATCTTTAAAAAAAAATCCGGTCTGGGCGTGATCCTGCAGTAGCAAGAGCGTGGGCTGAGTGGAGACGCAATCTCTGCCCTATTGTACAACGGAAAGTGCGTTAACAGATGGTGCAGTACCAGTAGCAAGGTTTTCAGCCTTTCAACTCTGCCTCCTCCCTACCCACAACGCTCCCGAGGGCCCCACGGCACACTGCTCTCTGGCAATGTGTGCTTGCATACCTGTGCCAGGCTGCAAGCTGCAGTGCAAGGCGGGTGGAGGTGGTTTACCTTCGCCCCCCCCGCTGCGGCGCAGGCAGCGCGGGGCAGAGCTGGCAAAGGGGACAGCAACGGCCAGGTCCAGTGCGTCACCAGCTCAGGGCATTCAGGAGCCGTCTGGGCTGCCCTGAAGCCTAAGAATGCCTTTTCGGAGATCTTGAAGGTATTCTGGGAGGTTTGGGTTCAAAATTCCCCTTTTCAGACACAAGTCGTAACTGAAGCAAACAAATATTAAAGATGTATATAGGTGCCAAAACGCAACCACTGTTGAGCTAAGGAATATACAAATGAAAACTAACATTATTACCACTCTTGTTTGCTCTCTGAACCTTGTAATTCCAAAGAGTCTGTTATCCCCATCTTTCACTGTTTTTCTCCTCCAAATCATGGACTCTCTCTGTCTCCTGTGCAGCTGGTTTCCTTCTGCTCTGTTTCTTCTTGCTCTCCTCAGATGCCCTGACATGTATATCCTTTGTCAGATGAGACACATGGCTGGACTTACTGAGCGATGTACTGTGTGCCTGACCCCTAGAAATCAGGCTCGAGAGATCCTTACCTAAACATGATGCCATATGGGCAGAGTATCATGCACCTTTCCTGCAATTTGATTGTTCGTACCAGACTGCTGTGGTGTGCAGTCTTTTACCAGAGTAAGGCCATCAAATGGGTGAAGCAAACAGACCTGTATTTTCTTCCGAATGAAATTTTGGGTCACATGGACATCACACAGAGTCCCTCATATCAAACAGAATCCCTAAACTACATGTAGGCTCCTCAAACTACAGGAACCAAATTGCAACTCTGCTTTATAACCCATGTGCTAAGTCTACCTCAGAAGGAATGCTAGTAATATATATTTAAAAAGTATGGCCATTTCAACTGCCATGGGAATATTTAACTTCAAATAGGAACAGTTTCAATAAAATGCAATTTAATTTCAATTAATGCATCTGAGCCCATAAATTTGCCTTTTTCTTATTTAATTTTGTTTTGTAATCACAACATATTGGAGCCAAAAAAAAAAAAAGAATTCCACTCCAGGGCATAATGAATTATTGATTAAGGCAGCTAGATCAGTATGAATCCATATAGGAAGCCAAAAGTAAATCAGTAGATGAAAGGGTTTTAGATATATACTTAGAAAAAAGGATTTTGGCAAATGCTGAAATGGATATTGGACAGAAAAATATCTAACATTCTGAATCACGATCCCTAACTGTCAGGTCAGTCCCTGATCTAAATAGATTGCAGTTTAGAGTCTGAATTACGTGAGCAAGTGAATCCAATAAAGAAAACAGCTTGTAGCAGAGCTAACACTGAAAATGTGACAGCATTTAAATCCTGATCATGTGAAAACATTTGTCATACAGACCAGACAAAGGATTTGTGAAGAATAGAAAGACTGAAATGCCTTCCTCAATAATAGCATAAAATGAATGTCCACTGAAATCAGTGCTTGTACATGGAAAATTCATAACCAGAAAAATGTGAAATTCTCCACATAATAACTTTTTTCAGGTCTGAAAGGCGATATGTTGGGATAAAGGGAAATTTTTTTGCATGCACTGCACTGGGGTGTATATTGTAGTGAGTGGTCCAAATTCATACTTAACAAGTGCAATTACTGTTGCACGCAGTGCTGCTACCCATTCACATATTATTTAACTTAAGCCTTTCTTAAAAAAAAAGTCAGAAAAAATGGAATTTATTTTATTTCAGGGAATGCCTACAGTGTTAAATGTTGTCCCATATTCCCCTGATCACAGTGACCTCTGCTGCTCTCCGGTATCTCCTGTAGTTTTCAAAATTTGAAAAAAATGCATAATGCTTTCACTGATAAATCAGAAAAATAAACAAAGAAAAAAACCTCAAAAAACCCCAACAAGAAACCACCCAAGCCACTCAGCTTATGGCCAAACTCTAAGACAAATTTGTCTCAAGAAACTGTGAGGGACATTCTCAAAATATTACAGCATAAACCATACACCAAAACCCTTCTGCTTAGAAAATATCAAATTTGTAATTCTGTGCATAGAGAAACTGGGAAATACTGATATTCCAGCCAGTCATATTCAGCAAACACCAATCTGAATTTTTGAAACTAAAATATTGTCCTGGTTTCAGCTGGGATAGAGTTAACTGTCTTCCTAGTAGCTGGTACAGTGCTATGTTTCGAGTTCAGTGTGCGAAGAATGTTGATAACAGTGATGTCTTCAGTTGTTGCTCAGTAGTGTTTAGACTGAAGTCAAGGATTTTTCAGCTTCTCATGCCCAGCCAGCGAGAAAGCTGGAGGGGCACAAGAAGTTGGCACAGGACACAGCCAGGGCACCTGACCCAAACTGGCCAACAGGGTATTCCATACCATGGGACGTCCCATCCAGTATAGGAACTGGGAAGTGGGGGCGGGGGAATCGCCGCTCGGGGACTGGCTGGGTGTCGGTCGGCGGGTGGTGAGCAATTGCACTGCGTATCATTTGTACATTCCAATCCTTTCATTATTGCTGTTGTCATTTTATTAGTGTTATCATTATCATTATTAGTTTCTTCTTTTCTGTTCTGTTAAACCGTTCTTATCTCAACCCACGGGTTTTGCTTCTTTTCCCGATTTTCTCCCCCATCCCACTGGGTGGGGGGGAGTGAGTGAGCGGCTGCGTGGTGTTTAGTTGCTGGCTGGGGTTAAACCACGACAAATATAGAAAAAGGAACATATATAAAAATTCCCAGATTTGTTAAATTTTCTATAAATGGTCATACTACATTAGAAAGTTATGCTTAAAAGAACTGAAAAGCACTGAAGCATGTGCTGAGAGATCTGCAAGGGTATTTCTACCTGGCAGGGCAGGGCAGGGGGCTCAACAGAGTGCCCGCAGGCCTTACTGCCCATCATCTGGGGCGTCCAACATGCTGGAGCACACCAGGCCTCGCTCCTCAATCCAGCTCCCCAGTTTGCTGCCATAGTTGAAAAAAGCCAGGAATTTTCTCCTAAATGATATCCAGGAAAGAGGCATGTTTAGAAGTCATTAGGGCTGTGGTATTCCTGAGGACATTAGGTCAAACTCAGCTATGAGCTCTTTTTTCTTCTTATTTTAATGACATAATTTGTGTGAGGAGCACTTCAGAATAAACATTTTCTCAAACTGTGTCCATGAATGAAATTTCTCAATCGCAAGAGTTAAGAGGCTGTCAAAATCATACAGGAGCTAATGAAAATTAATGTCTACTTGAGAGTTTACATGAAGACAGGACCAATCTTTAGGTAAATCATAAATGTGACATGGTATCTTTAGAGATTAAATGTGTTCTACTTTGAAAATGGATTCTGTCAAATAGCACTATAGGATTATGTGCATTCTGTAACTCAACACTTTTCTAGTTCTTTGATTTATACACACATTAAAAGGAGTATATGTTTCTTCTAACTGCAAGTGAAAATTCTTCAGTGGGATATGAAATTCAATTTTATTTCTTTCACTTTTTGAAAACTACAGGAGATACAGGAGAGTAGCAGAGGACACTGTAATCAAGGGAAAAGGGAATGACAAGTAATCAAAATAAGATGAAGTGAAATGCCAAACAAAAGAAAATCACTTTGGGATGTTATGTTGAAAGAAAATGGGTGGAAGATTGTCAGGACAGAATATTTTATCTTCAAGCCTGGGAGAAAATCCTCCTATTTTAGAAGATTTTGGACCTGAATCTTAGTCCCAAATGTAGAGAGCTTTTGTCTTCAGAAATGTTGGTCCAAAAGCTCAGCTACTCACACCCTTACACATGTCCACATGTGAGCTTTATTTTTAGCTTCAGCCATCCTTTCTCTAATATCACAAAATTTACATGCCGTGTCCTCTTTATTCTGCTTGAAGTTTCTGCTGTTGAGGAAAGAGTTCTTTGAACATCATATTTTTCCAGCAATGAGAAACCGACTTATGCATAGACTTTGTAAGTTTTGGTTTTATCTTCTAAGCTTTAATTAAATTATTATGGCTTTTAGGAAAACACAACATAGTTAGAATTCACTTTGCATAGATGGGAGTGAAACAAGTATCCCTAGGGGTCATGAACCAATTAATAAAAGCAAAACAACTAAACATTGCTCTGTTTGGGAATGAAGTGAATTTCATTTAGCATAGATGAGCAATGAGCAAAAGGAAATGTAATGATGTAAAGGCAATCTTATCTCCAAGAAGTTATGCAATTATGCGAATAAGGAAAAAATGTTTGAAAAAGTAACTCAAAACATGCAAAGAATCTTCTGCCTTACACCTTGATATACCAGATGACGATAGTTCATAGTAGTAAACCCAATACTAATGGTGATGGATAAGATACGGTGCATGTAAGAGATTCACACTATAAATCCTCCCAGGCAAATTAAATTCTGAGAAGGGAATCAATAAAAGGCAAGAAGATACTAACATAAGGGAAATAAAACTACTCACCACCCATATAAGAGGAATAATGTAAAGAATATCCCCTTCAATCTGTGTTATGGAGAGTCAAATATCTGAAACACTCCCCAGTTATTTTTGAGTTTCTAGAAGGGGCTATCTTAAATCCTTTGCCATTGAAATAGTGCTAATTAATAGACATTCTTAATGTGAATATCATTTTATATTTTCCTCCAACAGCTTACCTTTTTCTCTTTAATGGTAGCTGTCTCTACCCCTTGGCATGTGGTAGGGATGTTTATCTCCCAAATTCTGATTTATGTGTTTAGGCCATAAAATTAAAGGATAGTCCACTTTTAGCACTCCCACATGTAAACTGTTGTTCGACTTCTTACATATTATTTTCCATACAGCTGGACAACGCTTTTAAAGCTTCTTTTCTCCCTCCCATTCACTAACTTTAAAGCTGTTTCTCACTCTGCAGCAGCAATCACCGCCTGCACTCACCCGACCCTGTGGAGAGGCTCACGCGGCTGCGTTGCAGGCAGCTGTTGGGCAGCTGGATGCAGGGAGCAGATGCAGTGGGCAACCGCAGCCTGGGGGTCCCCCAGCCCCAGGGCAGCCCGTGGGCCGCGGGAGCTCTGGCTGTGTCCCACGGCAGACTCTCAGGACGGAGGAGAGAAGGGATCTAGTCGAGCAAGCAACCTCCACTGGTTTCACAGCTTTGGTGCTCCGGGGTCTTTCGGTTTCCATTCCTCCCTTCACAGAGCTTAAGGGCAGTTGGTTTCTCTAAGATCACAAAGCGATGGTGACAGACGAGGATGTAAGAAGCAGAGGCATTCACACAGGGGAAACTGCAGAAGTCACAGGGAAAGTCACCATCCTCACAAACCTTCTTCTGCCTCGTGTTTTTTCAGCTGGTAAATGATGGCACTCCTCTGCAGGGAGAGCTACGAGCTTTATTACTGAGGTAATGCTTGATATTTGTGGAGCTTTTCAGTGAAAAGTCTTCACATTTACCAATGGGGATGGATTTTTGGGAGGTTATGGTATTCACTCTCTCCATTTATGCTTTACATTCTGGGATGTAACAATATTTGCTATTTCTGAGAAGCTCCACTAGCTAAGTCTTTTTGTCATATTAGACATAAACCATGACATCTTTAACCCATCATCTGCACAGCACATGTGCATGTGGATTTCCCAGGAAGCTGCATCATCTTGGGAATGCACAGAGCATGCAAGCGTCAGAAGCACCCTCGTTTTTTCAGACCAAGCCAGAAGCTCCTACTCACACCTGCCTAGTCAGACTTGACTAATTAGACCACTAAAGCAGGATAAGGGTAGGATTTTGCTACCAATTACCTTCTACCTGATACTGCTGGCAAACTACTGGTAAGCTCTTCTTGCCAGAAGCTACTGCTATGCCCAGCAAGCGCACAGCCATGATACAGGTGTTGAGTACAAAAGACAACTTTGTCAATGGCTTTTCTTCCAAATAGTATCTTTAGGGCCCATGTGCAGGATCAAGTAGCCCACGTAAGGAAGATATTCATTTTTGTTTTGGCACTGTCAGTAAAACCAGTGCTGTGGTTTCAATCAGCTCTGTCTTTTCTGAGCAGGTTGTTTCTTCAGCTCAAAGTCAACAAGTCCTGGAACACATTTTTTTTCTCAGAGTTTCATTACAATAGATGGCCACGAGTGCCTTTGTAGCTCTGCTTTCCTGTTGATCAGGCAGGGTTACTTCATGGCAGGCTCATGGGGAACAATACACAATTTACTTTTTGCTAACACTCTTTTAAAGACAACATTTATACCATAAAGGTTGTCTGTCCTTATGAGTAAATTGTAATCCTGAAGTTATTGTATTCCTAGAACCAGAAAGTGTTGCTCTTTCCTCTGCTATCAATGGAAGAAACTCCCTGACAAGTTTTCCAACTACAATTGCCTGCGGTTACAGAAATGCCTCTCACTCAGCTGTAGCTAATTGCTGCCAGTTAGACAGGCAAGAAGAAAGCAATGATTTCCCCTTGTCAAAAATTTCTGAACTACAAACCATAAATACGAGCAGAACGAGCAGCTTCTAGCTTATGATATCGCATTTCCTGGAAAAGTAAATAAGTAATGTGGCCTACGTACAGATTTTTGTTGTTGCTGCCTGCCTCTACGCCTGCTGCCTTGAGTGCTCTGCACTGTCACTTCCATCTCTTCTCCTGACCCTTGATTCCTTCCATTCCAGTCTTGGGTCTGTCACTGGTAATTATCCATCGTTTGAGCACTGACATGTAACTACAAGCAGAGGACACCTGATCTGTCATTGTGCTTGCCAATGAGATGTAGTGGTGTTGTACACATCACAAAAATGCCACATAAAGTCCAGACAGCTTTTTCTGTGACAGTGATGTTAGCAAGCTAAATGTGAACAAAAGAAGAAGGAAATGCATTTTAAAAGGGCACAGTTAATTATTCAAGCAGTCTTTTTTTTAATGGCAAAAGCATTGTAAAATTTTTTTTTTTCATGTTTTGGAAGTAATCAGAGAAAGCACATTTTCTGTTATCAAATTCAAATGTGTTCTTCAGAAGTTTAGGGAAGTTACTTACCCAGATAATGAGTAGAAATCATAGCATATGTCTTCTCTGACCCATTACATATAAAAGTAATACATAAATCAAGCTCAGAACAAATCAGACTAGCACTATAAATTGAATAATTAGTATTTCTGATGCCATATCTGTCTTTTGGTGGTTATTCTACAAAAGAGGATTAATTTGTTGAATATATCAATCCATTAATCACTTATTAGGTTTTAATTATAATTACAACCTCCAAAATACCAAGTGAAAATATATATATACATTCATATTACTCTTCTCTAATTTGTGTTTAAATTCTCAAATCTTGTTCATATTTCTTCCTTTTTGCTGATAACATTGTGGAATGCCTTATTGATTGTGACTCGCCATCGTTTTCATAAAAGCATAACTCTATTGATGTCATAACTTATTTCTGAGGTTGTTAGACATCATGTCATGGATTAGAAGGGTCTTTAATTTAAGTAGCAAGAGCACAGAAAGCCATAAAAAATCTCAAAACAGCAAATCTAACTTAATTTGTTGTGACAGAAAGCAAAGATGAAGAAATTAAAACTGCAATGACTCTAATTTGAACTGTTGTAAATGTTCAGGCTTATGTGGGTTGAATTTGAATCACATAAAATCAAATTAATTTTGTTCATAGTCTTTTTTGAGAATTGTAACTTCACTCAATATATTTAAGGAGTTTGGTGAAAAGACTACTGGTGTAATAACAGTCACGCAGCAGTGTATTTGAAAAATCAAACCAGAAAGCAGATATAATTTAAGACAAATACAAAGCCTTTGTAAATTAAGCTATTTATAAATAAAGCTTGCAAGGCAGTTCAACCACCCATCCCTGCCCTCATCACAGGAACACTGAATCTCTCCCTTTGGGGCTCCACAGGGTGGTGGTCTCCTGGTGAGCACCACTGCATTGCACTGGTTTAGGACCAATACCTGCACTGGTGGTAGGTATTTCACATTGCACATCTACCATAACAAACACAGCCTCAGTGCTCTGCAGAGCTTCTCTGTGAAGTAATTTCAAATTAAGTCTTGGAGCACATCAGGCGGCTTTATTGTTAAGCATGGATTGTTGAAATCTTCTTTATATCTGATGCAATGTGGCACTCTGAGGAACAGAAACAAGAAAAACAGTGTCTTTTTCTTAAGTAAAAACTTTATAGCTCATTTCTGCATTCTGGGAAGATGCACAGTATGAGCTGATAAATCCTCTGGAGTGTTTATGAATATGTGTATCATTTGCTGCAGGGGGAGAAGGGATTGGCAAGAGTGCTACGGATGTGATCCCATTTGTTTCTGCATAGTGACAACTGACAGCTTTAAAGAGAGCTCGCTCTTTTTGACTCTAGTTATCTGCTCATATGACTCAGGTGAATATAGGGTTCTGATGATTTGTGTTAGGTTGATACGGTGTTTGCTGATTCACATGAGTAGATAACCATGGACAAAAAGAAAGAGCTATCTTTAAAGAGATGAGAAATAGTGCTGTTCAATAAAAACAAGATTCCTTTATTTCTTTCCATCCCATTGCCTTTGCTTTCTACAGTGGTGAAGGTGTAAAGATGAAGACCAGCTTTCAGACTACAACAAATACACTATAGATGTAAAGATTGTAATACTAGAAAAGGTCGTTACACAATGTAAAATAGGAGAATGGGGAAGAATAGGCAGACCTGAAATTATTCAGCTGATGAACCTGCAGATCTTTTGAATGCAAGTGATGGCAATTTGACTATATCTTTACTTAACAGTACACTACATGCATATTTACAAAAGCATCATTCTCTGGTATCACAGTTAAGTCACACTTAACAGCCCAGCCACTATGGACTGCGTTAGCTTTCAGTGTAATAGTAATGGTCATAACAAACTCGTTCGGTATTCATGTGGTATTAACCTCCATTCCCAAAGGTACTCTGTCATTCAGCAAAAGTGAAACTTCACTTAACAGATGCTTAAAATAAGATGGGCCCATGTAAATCTGTACTGAATTATGAACTGTAATATACAACAAGGTCACAAGGCAATTTTCATGCTTTCAAGAAAAAGAGAACATCCTAATTTCTTAATTCATGACATGCTGCTGCACTCCAACTGATACACTTGTTTCTAAAATTACTACTTATTTATCTTTACTGGTCAAATGCTTCATAAGAGATGTCAATGGAAACCAGCTAGCTGTGCATCCACTTCACTGTGCTACTCTGTCTTTCCCTAGCTTTTTACTTTTCCCCTTTGCTGGCCTGTAATCTTCAAAGGTTTGCCTACTCTTTGTAGTTCATCAGAAAGGATAATTAATGTAAGTGGAAGGCTACGTTAACATAGTAACTGGTAAACAAGGTAGCTGGTTCAGCTTGGGTTTCTCTGCACAATATTGCATTGTGTTAGAGATATAGAGATATCCCTTCCCAGCCTGCTAATCTGTCAGTTTTTCCTTAGCACTGAGGAAGAAAGCAGTAGTTACTGTGCCAAATGCAGTCTGCTATCAGTTTGATCAGAATCGTTCAGTGAGTGTACAAGGCAGAAACCTGCACCGTGTCACAACATTTGAGATATGCCCCTGCAGCATCCTAGTAAAAGTCTTAGTTGATGAAGTTACTCTCAGGACCCGGTTCAAAGCATGGCTGGTGAATAAAATAACCTCAGCTCCTCTGCAAGTTTATTCTGAACAGTTTCAAGGTTAGGAAAGCCTACAAGTATTTATCTTCAGTATTTTAGATGCGTCTCTGTCTCAGGCAGCAGTATTACTTTAATTGAGAGCACCTGCCTTTTGTTCCTGCTGCCATGGTGACACAGCAGTTACAGAAATTAGTAAAAAGTGATCATTTCCCTCCTTCCTACTGTTTCCTTTGCATTATTCCACTTACTCTGTGAAATGAGTGTACCATGTTTTCTCCTGTAATGGTTTGGTTTGCTGCATTTGAATATGAGAGGGGATGTACCCAGCGGCTTCCATTGAAACCCCCCTGGATGAGTATTTCAGGTACGTCAGTGCCTGAATTACAGGAAAAGTACTGCTGAATCTTTGTTTTCCAGTTACTCAGCTAGACAGTGGTCTAGCCAAATCACTTGTCTGTAGTGGTTCTCACTCATTTGTGTAGGACTTTCACTGGAGTAAAGTATGCACAAGCAAACGTCTCTTCAAAGGAAGCTGAAACATTGACCTCTTCCTTGTACCTGTCCAAAATGTGAGCTAGTATGAAAAGTCTGGATTCACTTTGTGTTTTAAAATATGTATATGATGCTTATTAGCATATTTTAGAGAGGATGTGGCATGAAACCTAGAGCAGCTGCTCAATTACTTTTTACCCTGTCTCATTCCATTTACTCGTATTAGCTAACGATTTATAATAGAGTTGCAGTCTCATTAAAATAATATTTTTGAGAACAAGTTTTTAAATCCCTTTTATATTTGGTGAAAATTGCATCCTCATGCTTCCACAATATATGTTGATTTACTTTTTTCATTGCAAAGTTATGGCAACTAAAGAGAAAAGAAAAAATTAGTAGGAGAAGCTTATCTGCATATACAATACTGAGAAGGTTAAAGGTAGCAACTCAGACTCTCTTTTCCATAGCTTGCATTCATTGGTCAAACTGTAGTAGACTGTCTTTAGGACGCATTATAAATTCTTCTCAGAATAGTCCTAAGGCTTCTGTTTTTCTATTATATTTAATCATTGCAATCCTGGTTCTTCATGGTCTCAGCAAAGTCATAGGTTGTGACCTTCCCCTGTAACTTAAAATAAAGTGTATCACTTACACAGGCTCTCATCTGTATAAGAAGGGAATGTACTAGATACATTAGCAGGGGGCTTTGACTGAAGATGCGCTAGACTGTGAAAATTAAAATAGCAATGTTGATATAAAAGGGATGACAAAATGTGAATGGAAATATAAGCTTGACTTTGAACAATCTTACCTACGTGCATGACATAATACTTACGTAAACTGGAAAGATTCTGAGTTCTAAACAAGAAACTGGCTCTAGAAATTAAAAAACTTCATTGAGGAAAAAATAGATCTGGGTTGAGTTCTCGGTTCTTTCACTGATTTCTGTAGCTAGCTGTTCAGAGTCAAAAGGGACATAGACAACAAATCCAGGATTTAGTCAGTTTTTAGTGCCATAATTCCAAACAACATGAAAAACCTAGTGCTCTGGGGCTTCCACATCTGGGGTTACTTTAATCTATTTCATGTCAGAATACTCTTGGCAAGTAGAGTTTCACTTCTGCATCCACAAAAAAAGCTCTGCATTACTTTTTTGAGCCAGTGCATGTAGGAGTGCAAGATTTATGATACCAGAAAGATGGAGTGCAAAAGCACGTGTGACTCGAGTTTAGTGGTTAAGACCCTCACAAGGAGAGTCTGAAGTTCCACCTTTGCTATCATGTCTGTGCCCATACTGTGCAGTGAACACTTAAATATAGCAAAAAATGGTATCAGCAGCAGGAAGTAGGGACAGTCTCTACCTTTTTACTCCACCAGCTGAAGGCCTTAGATATCAAGTTTTAGAATATTTTTTCCCTCTTTAAATGACCCCATTACTTTTACATTCTCTTCTGTCCAGAAGCAGAGTTTCTGCAGGAGTGATGGCAATTCTTTTTCAACTTCTCACCAGCTTGCAAAGATTAACCAACTCTAAACCGATCACGTACTGCCTGATAGCAATGAGTAGTTTTATGTTTCTACTGTGGCTGTATCTTTTACAAAACTTTTATTTTGTTGTCTTAGTACTAAAAGTCTGTAACATGATTGCCAGATAATTACAGTCATCTGAAAATTTTATATCTTGATTGATCAGTAGGATGTAACTTGATGGACTACCTCTAAGGTAATAGTTAAAGTTCCAGAGCTTGGCAGTGTCAGGTACTGTAGCTCTGAAAAAGACATGAGTGTCCTCAGTGTTGACTCACCCATGAACACAGCAACGATCTGACAAAGAGACTGACACTGAGAAAATTATTGGGTGCAAAGCTGCAGGACTTTTTAAAAAACACAGAAATAGCAAAGTGGAGATCACGATGTGGGAAAAGTAAGGTAATGGGAAATGGACCACAAAATCTCACAGTTCCCTGTAAGTAATGTTGATATTCCACCATTTTTTAAGACATGGAGCACAATGGGGAACAAGGAATGACTCTATAACACAGTAAACTGTATCTTCTCTCAGTCTAGGTGACTGCTGCGATGGTGCACTACACAGGTGGAAGCAAACATTCTGAAGATAGATTTTTTCAGAGAATATAAATATTAAATAGATATACTCAGAGAAGAGATGCCAGCTGTAATGCTGCTATTAAAACTTTCTAGTGTAGGCATGGCCTTAAATTGTGTACTGACTTCACCTCACTACTTCTGCACTACATTTTTTTCTGACAGACCTACTTCAGCAATGTATTTCTCCTTTATTATTTAGAGAGAGAAGGACTGTAAAATGGGTAAGTGTCTCAACTATGGAAATAAGCCAGAATCCCTTAAATTATGTGGGGCTATAAATGCTACCTCCCATAGGATTTGTATCACTTTGTAAGACCTGTCACTCTTTCTCCATAAAATTAGAAAGACGCTGATAATTACAGATCTGCTTACAATAGCAGCTCTACAACCTGATCTGAAATATTCTACCTGTGATGCACTGGGGCCCAACAGCTCTTCAGAAAAATCACTAGAAAAGGGTAGGAAGTGTCAGTGGAAACCTTTGGGTTAGGTCATAAACCAAGGAAGCAGTTGGTGGCTCACAGTTCTCATTCTTTCTCTGTTTTTGCCTTTTACTTAGTATCTTTATTACTATTACTTTTGTTACCGTTACTATGTAAATTGTAAATAAATTCATCCAGCGACTTCTCTGAAGTTTGTTTTGTGTATCCTTTCTTGAATACAGCATCAATAAATGGTATTGCATTAAACTAGAATTACCGGCTATTTAGGTGTGGGAAGCTCTGTCCTCTGCCTGCTTTAGGAGTGACAGAGCCTACCTTTTAACCAGCAAGCCACTAACTCAACTAATCTCTCAACACTTGCATACTTGAAAATTTATGCAATTTCTGTTGTTGTCCGTACAACATTAAATTACAAACTTAAGAAAAAAAGATTTGTGTATGACATCTTTAAACGTTGATACATTTTGCATCTCCCCTGTAGTGCTCAAAAGCTCGTGCCACGTTATTGACTGCTTTAATTTATAGAGAGGTAGATAAGCTGAATGGATGGATTATGGAGATTAACTACCTGGATATAACTGAAGCCCTTGTTCTCTGTTTAAAGTGATAGTCTCCTTCCTAAAGAAATATGAAAATGACAGCACTTGCCCTTGTTGTTTGTTGTTAAGCTCATCTGCATTTTTTCAATTATGAAATAACTCATCCTAGAAACCCAAGGGAACGTGAATTATTAACTGAGCTAAGACACGCTTGTACTAAAATCTAATGGGAAATCACAAGATTAATATCAACTATGCAGTGAATATACCTTTTCAGTTTTATTCAGAAAAGACAGAGACTGCTGCTTATATATGAATACACAATTTACTGTATTTTAATACATTGAATTTTATATACACAGCAAACATTAGTCTATGCAAATGACTTAAATGATTTTTAAAAATTAATAAATAGACAATATAAAACAAAAAAAACTTTATTATAGATGGAAGGCACTGGCTTTAGCCTGTTAAAATTAGTAAAGATAAATAGACAATATAAACCCAAAAGTATTACATATGGAAGGCACTGGCTTTAGACGGTGATGGTTTTTTTTCAGAAAGAAGAAATTATATGTATAAATTTGAAGCAAACAAGACTTTAACACTACCAGGTTTGAGATTGTTCAATGCACTGCACTGGTCTATTGCACTGTTGTGTTTCTTAAGAGGAAGAGACTAAGCTCACCAATTTTCGATGGATAAAACCACCATTCAATAAAATCATAAAAGCAGAGATAACCCTGGCCTCAGGATTACCTTATTTATATCAGTATCACTGCTTTACCTTGGAAAATTGGTGGAGGAGCTGATCACCTGTGTTTCTTTTGTAATTCAGCATCTGAACAGGACTGCAGGAGCCTGACCATCAGTGCCTAGGATGTTTGTACTTCCAAAGAATGCAATATATTTGCAAAGTTTTCAAGTTTTCTTTGTAGTGCAAAATTAAATTCAGTGGAATTGATTTTGTTTAGCTGACTTTTTAATTTTTAAGTTTTTAAAATATTGATTAATTCATTTCACCAAGTCCAAAATAAGTGCAAAATAATTTACAGACTTGCATATTTCTAGGTACAATTTCAACTACCTTTTCCAATTATGTTTTCAAGAATGTTTTATCATAGTACTTGCTCAATTGATTGGAATCTTTATTTCCAATAAAAGCATGTTATAAATAAATAGAAAAACAACTGGTAGAGCCTGATCTTTTGCAGTTTCATATTTGGATGAGAACTAATTCTACACAACCTCAGCTTTTTTCTCTCATTTTAAAAATAATTTCTAAGGAAATGTGTTTAGCAGGAAGCTTGACGTCATTAATTTACTAAGACTCCCTAATTAGCAGTACTGGAAAATAATCACTCCCTAATCTAAAGTGTCTCATTATCACTTTTTCAATATTGCACGCTATTAACTGAATCTGTGCCTTGTTAGCTTGAGCAGGGTTTACTTTCCGTATTTTAGATGAAGCAGCGCTCTGTAAAGGTTTCTTGAGAAAGACAGTACTGTTGGCAGATCTGGTAATGCTGCTTTATAATATAGTCTGCCAGACACTTAATACTTAAACCCTGCTTATAGAAACTTGATCCAGATCTGAGGGGACCATGGCCAGCCTCAGTGGTGAGTTGGAAAAGGGAAATGAGCTCTCCATGGCTATATTTTAGAAGCTGGACCATATATAGCATATTAAGCTGTAAAAATGAGTGTGTTTGTTAGAGACGAAGGGCCATAACTTTTTCTCTTTGCCTGTGAATTAATGTGTGTGACTGGAGGCAGACCCAATGGTAGGTGGAAACAAAGTAGGTAAGAGAGGATTCATCCCTTGGAGTTCATTTTGCAAATACTAATGCAAAGAAGACACTCACCTTCTCTGACTTTAGTCTCCTAAATTACCATTTCCATAAGACTATATGCAAGTCAATTACCCTTGACTTCAATATGGTCCTTAGACTTTGTACAATGTATACTGCTTTACAGGCACTCACTTGGCTGTTTAGTCCTCATGCTCCCTTTAAATCCTACTAATTACAACCTGTTTTCCTGCCATAATGCATGTCTCTTTCTGTGAAATTCATTGGAACTGGGCTGTGCCATGCAAGTCTCTTTGGCTTTCATTTTAACCCTTCACAATGACACAAAACTATTTCCTTGCAATCATCGGTCCTGCTCCTGGTATTTCTGAAGATAGTCAGATAAGGAATACATTGTGAATGGATTTGACAGCAGGAAGATTAATCAATGTGTGGGTTATGCCAATGTGTGTTGCAAGCCAAGGTAATTAAGGGTACAACCTACCCAGTGAAGGATCATGCAAGGATATATGTGTGTGTTATTGTGTGGAAGGGTTATTGCTTTGTTTGCACCCAATACAACATCAACTCTTATTATGAGCTGACTATAAAGGCAAAATGTGTCTGTCAAGCTATTTTTAGCTGCTCTAAAAAATGGAAAGTGCGTGTACATGTACATATGTGCATACGTATAACATTGGATTTTTTTTTAACTGGAGGAAATAACATAAACTATGTAAAGTAGTAAAACTAAAAACAAGCAAAAGGTGTTATAATGAGATGGATACATTCAAGGTTATTCTGAGTCTTCCTAATGGCACACTGTGTCTTGCTATAGAAAAGATGTTCTAGCTGAACATCATAGCTCTTGAACCCAGAAGTGATTAATTGCTTTGGAAGGAGCAAAAACTTCCACGTCAGGGACTACGGGATATGATCCTTTTGTTTCTGTAATACAGGAGTCTTTCTGACTTTCAAAAGCACAGCTGTAAGGTTTTAGCCCTGTTTCAGGCAATGGAAAATCATCCTTTGAAGTTGTTGGACTCAGGATTTTGAGGCAAAGAAATAGGAAAATACAAATCATCCTTTGAAGTTGTTGGACTCAGGATTTTGAGGCAAAGAAATAGGAAAATACAAATTTGCTGAACTAATATCAGGTATTTTTCAAATATGGAACAACAAACAAAATACCAGTGAGAATTAATGGCTGCAGTATTTCCTGAATGACGGGTTATTGGCTGAATGACATTTAAAAGACACAGTGCAACCAAGGATTACTTAAACACTAATTTATCTTAGTTTCTGCAGCATAGTTCCTATGAGTAACTATCTTTATGTTAAGTAGATCCCTACCACTAAACATTTTCCTGACATGATATGTATATTGCATTGACCTCCCATCACTATCTCTGAGGCCTTCCCCTACTTCATCTCACATCAACCTTGTTCTTCCAACAGATACTTATTTTTCTGTTTCTGCAAAAAAGACTTAAGCAGGGTCCAAAGCAAAGCTGATCAAAATAACAACATACAGCTCTTTTGCTGATGACCAGCTATGTTTATTATTGCAAGAAATCAAATTTCCAATGCAACCCACAATTGAAGAAGCGAGTAGGACCTTGTATCTTTTTGAATATCAGTGTTGCATATGTCATATGCCACAGCGTGCTGCCTTCCCTGATTTTGGTTTGTATGACACTCACCCATTCCACTGTGAGCCCTTGCATATGCTGTATGAAACACTGCAGCAGTTCAATGAAAACTCCTTCTATTCTGATTATACTACAAATTTCAAAGATATAAATCTATAAATGATGTACGAAAGAAGACCAAGTGGGATGATTACATCATCTACTGTATCCCATACTTCTGTGAGGTATATAAATGCTAAACCCTTACCAAATAACAACTTGCCTAATTAGTAAAAATTCATTGCCACCCCTATTATTTCAATTAAAGAAGCTATTTTTCATTTCCCTTCTGAAACCATCTTGCATAAAATGATTGGAGTAGAATGCCAGCTGCATTGCCCTCCTGAGAAAAATCCATAGAGATTTTACCAGCATGAGATGGGATCATTCTTCTGCGGGTGCTATGCCTACTGAAACCCATCATTAGTATTTCTAAAGTGTTCCAATTATACAGTGTCACTTCCAGTTATTAAAACTTCTCCTAGTTTCAACTTTTCAGTAAGGTTTTTTTTTTTGTGTTCCCAGGCAGGGATTGTGTTGCAGAGAGCAGCGGGAATTAGTCGATTTGTTAAACGGGTGATGATGGCTGCTATTTTTTATGAGACTTTAAGTAAAACCTAGGTAAGCTGTTCATACTCCTACCTGAGTGCCTTATCTGTTATTTAGGCTGTTCCTCATGCCTCACCTCTTCTCCTTGCAGACTTAGAACTCTTTTTGCAACATGACCAGACTCCAGTGGGAGAGCTAGAAGATGTTTTCTTGCTCTAAACCTTGGGGTAAAAAGCATTCCTACTGGTTGGGATTGTGGTTACAGTTAAGAAGCCAGGCCTCCCAAATTCTGGAGCAGGGCTCTACACAGTAAACTATGATGTGGGAAGCATGCATCCTCTTTTCAAGAGGTGACTTGAGACAGCAGAGTGTGCTTCAAGTGATGAGTATTCCTAAAAAGCCCGGAGACTTAGTCACAGAACCAGACACTCACCTGAGAGTGCCACGGTGTACATGCTTAGCTCATGCAAGAACAGAGTTCTTCTGGGGAGAGTGCAAATGCAAAGCTTTAATCAATAAGCAATGTTTTTGTGTCTCATGCGGGTATCTGGGATACCCCAGTGAGGTAAGTGGAATATCTGGGATCACTCAGGTGACTGAATTTCACTCACGTGCCTCTGGAAGCTGCTAAGTGCTCTTTGGACCTCGCCCCAGCTGCTTCACATAGCACAGAAGTGAAATTAAGTGAAATTGCTCACTGTAAATTATTTACCAACATTAGCTTTAGGAGATGTCACTAAACTTAAACCACAGTAGGTGAGGTGCACTATAAAAAGGGAGATTTTTCAACAAAATGGCAGTTTTATAAATTATACTCTTAAGAAGCTGCAGGCTTTTATATGCACTATCATGTTTAATGCTTAGTTTGGCCCCTGCTCTTCAAGCAGTATTATACCAAATTTTTCTGGGCAGTCATTGCTGCACTTTTCTCATCTGTTTAGCCATCCAAGTCCTGTGGTGGCATATACATGATATATCATAAAAAGAGAAGTGCCTGGCCTTTTCTCCGGGCTGCCGCATGCAGGGCTGGGGAGGCAGCAGGGGAAGAAGCAGTGTGCTGGAAAGGTTTGTAAAACCATTGGGCAGCATCGCTTTGTGCTGCTAAAGGGATCTGCTGCAGCTGGAGGATAGAATTAGCTTCCTTTGGAAGAGAACAAAGAAAGGAGCTGACATTTAATCAACAGGGAAGAGAGAGGGAAATGAAGTAACTATGGAAGGGCACAGTTGATATTTCCACTAATAATTCTGGCAGCAGGCAATCTCATTTGAACCATATTCTCTCCATTAAAAGACTACTCCAAGAAAGCAGAAGAAAAAAGCTATTATGAAAGACATTAGCAGGGACCCAGTTGTGGCTGACTCCAGAGTGGATGGGTCCAAAATCTTGATCCCTGCTTGCCAAGGAGGTGACGGCTGAACCTGCAGCCCTGGTGCCCACAGGGCTCTCCCTGCACACGTTCCTGAAGGGCACGTCTCTGACCACAACCCAAGGGTGCTGGCAGCTGTTACAGGCAAAAATGTCCCATGGGAACACTAAAAGGGTCCATAAGACTAACCTTCTGAATTCCCCGGTGGCGTATTAGACATACTTGTGCAGCGCCCGTGATGAATCCCCAGCCAGGGCACCGAGGGACATCCTGCCTCCATAGAGAGTCACTTGGGAGCCTTACGGAGGCAATGGATGGGGCTGTCTAACTACAGACAGCCTTGGCTCCTCGTTAGTGACTGATTTTTCTTCTCTTAGCAAACAGCCTGTGGGAGATAACTAGCGTGTCAGGCAGTAACCTGCTCCTGAGCTGTGACTGCCGCAGGCTCCCATGTTCCCTGCTGGGAGCAGGTCCCCTATCGCAACACTGACTGCAAACGCAGATGAGTGCACATCATGCTGTATATATACATGGTCTTCAATACTTCTCCATTTGCAGACTCTAGATATGGCAAGCTGGTGTATCTGAATTTCTACTTGGTGAATTTAAACCTACTGACACTAGGCTGGCTTTTTTTAATCTGCTGTTTGATGAATAATTTAAGTCAGCATGTCCATTTTTATAACTGCTTAGTGAACTGGACCGGAGTACCAATCTGGCTGAAAAGCAACCTGCCTAAAGCAAATCAGTCAGGGTTGCTCCTCATTCTGGCTTACCAAGTAACCACATAAACATTTGTGCCAGAACATTGCAAAAGGTAATTTGGGGACAAAAATGAGTGGCTGGGTTGCTTTTTTTGCCAGAAGTGCTGGCTTATGATGATCTAAAGCATGTGCTGAACTGTAGCCTTCATTGCCTATTGTGCAGTGCCTTCAGCATAGATCCCAGGCTGCTTGGATTTTTTTAACCACAGCATGAAAACTACTGCCCTAAGCATAAAACAAAGCAATGGCATGCCCTTGTGCTGACTCTGACGCCTTGTGAGCAAAACATGTTGGGATAAACTGCTCCTCTGGAGGTGTTTCTGGTGGATAAGGCATTGTGTGAGTACTACCTGGGTTGTATTTAGTGGGCACAGCTTATATGAAAACTGGTAAACACAGTGACCCATGCAGCCAGAGGATTCTTCCAAGAGCATGATTTAACGTGGTCTGTTCCTCAGAGTGTTGTTCTGAGCTCTTCTGTGAAGGACCACATGGGGACATACGATGTTCATAAAGTGCTCTTTTGAAAGCCATTGCATTCCAGAAAAGATGGAGGGCTCTGTGCCGAAAACTGGAGAAGACGTCTCAGTACTATGCAGTTACAGCCAGAGACACCATGGTGGTAAGGGACCCCTGGAGTAGACCCAGGCTTTCAGAGTAATATATGCCCACCATCCCCAGAAATTCCTCCTTTCTCAATTTCTGAAAAGCAAAAATTATGAAAAGTACTTGGCAAGAAGTAAAAGACTTTGTAGAAGTAACCATATAGGGTGCTTAGCCTTGCTAGATTCAGTCCTGAAAAAGCGTAATTTACTGCCAGCTCCAAACCACCATCGTTAGTATGCTACTAAGTGACCATATGCCTCCAAAAAAAGACACTTCTACAAGTTGTTTATGACCTAATTCTGCCACCCTTGCTCATGTTGACTGCTGCTTTGCTCCGCCATTAAACCCAACCCCACAGACTCAGGGAGCTGCTCACAGAATTAGAAGCTCCTGATTTCCTGATGGGTCAAATTGGCAGAATCATGTTTTTAACAAGAGAACAAGGGGGAAGAATGTTTCCTCATTTCAAATGCATTCCTCAGTTTGAGTGTGCCAACAGATGGAGTGGGGATTAGTTATAAAATAATGTGGCCTCTTAGCTTATGTAAAAAGCAGTCTTGATGTGCTGGGGATTTTCTGATGGCTCATTAAATGTACTCATGCAAACTAAAGGATGCTTACAGTATAAGTAAAATGCTCATCTTCAGTGAGTGTTTGCCTTTGATAGATAATGCCAGGGTGATGTATACATGTTTAGAGAAACATGCAGAGAAATGTTGGCAAAGAAATAAAATCTGTTATTTGTTCTTTATAATCTAGCCTGAAATTCTAGCTGTTGATGTGCGGCAGGAGTTACTACTGCTCACTATGTGTTTCACATCCCGCTGAGGCTGTCTACATGGCCTTTTGCAGACTGACATATGTTTCCTCTGCCTTTGCACTGAAGCAGCAGCCATGTAGCTGTGGCTCGCATACCGCACAGGGCAGCGTTCTGCTCCAGCTGCACAGCAGGGTCCAAGGTGCAGCCAGGGTGCATGTTGCTGCAGCTCGGGGCTGATCCAGCTCTGTGGCTTGCAGTCTCAGTGTGCTCCTTGCCAGGCTCCGTTAGACCAGGGACAGAGCTCCTGTAGCTGGACAGGCCAATAGCCTCAACCTCTGAGGATACAGGTAAAATGCCAGATCAAAATTATTACTTTTACCAGTATAATATATACGGTGAGGGCAATATTTAGCATTAGACATTCCTACCATGCTGACTCTGTTGTTCCTCTCCCTTCTTCTCCAGCCCCCAAGTGAGGGGGCTACCTTCAGTTTTGCCCACAGGGCTCTTTGGGACTCCTTATGAACCTCAGCCAAGGACTGATATGGGTGAAAAATGTCTGGGGGAAGGCAGGACTTTTCTGTATTTCAGCAAGATCATTTCCTTGATTCAGTTCACAGAGGCAAACACATTTTAGATCATTCTGTAAGGGAATGAGTCCTTATTCTCAAGCTGCAGAAACACCAGGGTCTTATTGCTCTTAACCAAGATAACAGCACTCTATACAAATGCTGCCTGCTCTTCTCAATGCCATCATTTCCTAGCTAATCTTCAACTGGCAAGCTGACTGCTGCGGAGGAGCACTATTGTTGGCCTGCTGCACAGATGCTGAACTGGTGGTACCAGGATGCGTTCCCTCGGTTAGAGGTGTTCTTCTGTGCTTCAGGAGGTACTGTAAAGATGAGAGTCCTACACACCTCCACAGCAAAGGATTTCATATGTGAAGCACGCGTTGCAGGGCTGGAAGCCAGGTGAGTTGAGGGGTCCTGCTAACTAGAAGTAAGGCACAGTTCTGTTGCTGCACAAGCAGTCAGATCAGTCTGAGTTTGTGGCAGTGCCTGGGAAAATTTTTCCCAATAGGTATCATCTGAAATTTTATATAGCACCAATACTGTGACTTGGTATCTATCTTACATTTGCTGGCTGTCTCCAACTATTCTTGGCAGTGGTAGAAAGGCTTTAGTATTTAGGAAGAATGGAGGAATATCAATACAGTCTTCAAATTCATAAAGCTCATTGTTAATTCTTTTTCTCCCTCACATATACACACTGACCGAACTCAGTAAGTTCCCTAATTATTCTTTTAAATAACAGCACTTGACAGTTTCCCTGAGGGCTATGTAACAAGTGTGGCTTTGCAATAAGAATGGTGTCATTATAGATTAATAGCTGCAATAATGCATATAACAGCATTAACAGGATGGGTGAACTAATTTAGGTAAAATGGATGGGGTTTTGCTTTTGTTCACCCACCTTTTGTAACTTAGATTTTTAAATGGTTAGACAGGACACAGGAAAAGACAATTCTTGCCCCCATTCTCCTTGTATTTTCTCTTTTTCCCTGACATTTTCTTTTTCAGCTCTACATTGGGTTCTCCTGCTTCCTCTTCTTCTTCCTCTTAAGATCAGTTTCTTCACCAAAAGAAGGACCAACAGACTTTTGCATATCCTGGTGCTTAGTGTGCAAAAGGAATAGCCCCACTAATGCTAGTATTTACTTAACCCTTCCCCCATGATACTTATATAAACCAAGTAAGTGTATACTCTGGGTTTTTATGCTTTTATTATGCCCATTTTATAGAAATAATGAGGGGAGAGGAGGAAGGTCTATTTCAAACCACTGCATTGAACAGCTCACTATTACATTAACTTCTCAAGGACTGCAGGCACAAGTGTGAAGCAAGCCCCCTTCTTGCAAGCAAAATTATGTTTCTTATGTGTCAGATTTAAGTGGTGAGGACTAAAGGTTGAAGTGACAGAGTTCAGCCTCCCATGCTGTGCAGAGAAGGCAGAAGAAGCCTGATTGGTATCTATGACTGTAAGTCCGAAATCTGGTGATTACTCACAGAATTTTGGTACTGTATCCCAGATGAAGTTTACAGATGACTACTAGATGACTGCTTTGTTTTGTCCTCTGTGAGTCAGCCAATGCATTTATGACAACAATCAAATATCTGCACTGACTTTGACAACTTTACTCTCTAATTTTCCTGAGATCCTCTGCAGAAAAGCTTCTAAGCCTCAGGTTTGTTTTGTAAATCTGAACTTGCTGCGTTAGATCTCATGTATTCCTTAGCCTACATGTAATCTACAGGGGAGTATTTTGCAACTTTGCCGAAGACCCAGCAGAACAGACAACAAAATTTCTGGACCTTACTAGGCCAGATAACACTTGCTAAATGAGTCAACAACCCCCAAATTTTCCTACTATGAGTTTTTTGTAAGAAACTTTGGATTCTACTCATATTTATGAAGCATTACTTATATTGAAGGGGAAAAAATTGATGGATTCCAGCTTGTACGAGCAAGAAAAACTAGGAGAAAATTAAGGCAGAGTATCTTTTACTGGAACTTTACTAAATGACTACACAGATGACCATCTTTACAGAACCGCAGCTGAGGAGAAACACCAGATTAAAGAGTAACCCTGTGGGAAAGTTGGGTGAAATTGCAATAAAAGGAGGAAGAACTATAATTTGATGTGGGAGAAACAATGTTTTGGATAGAAAGTGGCAGGTAGGAACAGAGCTAATATTTAATAAGGGAAAAGGAAACCTTTGCAGAAGAATGTTGCAGAAGTTTGTTATTTTCTTTGTACGGGATGTTTCGAAGTAAGTTTATAAAAAATACATTTGGAAAAAAAACCACAACAAACTGAGCTTCTGAGCTGGAGTACTAAACCTTTTGGAGACTTATGTCTTTATGAATTAGCTCACAGCTGCTTGCTACATTTAATTTTAAAGTTGATTCTTATTTCCTGATTAGTATTCCAGGCAGGACTTTTCCTTGCATGATCATTTAATTTAAAAGAAAATATAAGCTGCTTTTGTCAGTTAGTTTTTCACGTATTTAAGTGTTTATGCCGTGACCCCAAAAAACTATGCATGATGTTGCATTTGAGGCTAGCTTAGGAGATGTCACGTTTACTCTGGTTCTCTGTGAATTCTGTATGAATGCCGTATAACACTCTGTCCTTGTATGTTGCTCTTACTTGTTCCTCCTTTTTATTTAGTGTATCTTTGTCCTGGTTTCAGCTGGGATGGAGTTAATTGTCTTCCTGGTAGCTGGTACGGTGCTATGTTTTGAGTTCAGTATGTGAAGAATACTGGGAGATACAAATCACTGCAACATGCTGGGGTCTGGCCCATGCCTATCGAGCCCTGTTCAACACCACTCATGGCTGGCTGGGGTTAAACCACAACAATCTTACAGAGCCTACAGCTACCAAGCAAAAACTACAGGCAGACTTCTCATGAACTGTAAGCATTTCTCCCACGTCACATTATTACTGAAGTACAAAAAATGTTCCTGGCTATTAGAAAATCATTTCATATGTGTCAAGATTTAGGGAAGAGTTACGCATGCATCTTGCAACGGATAGCATACAGTCATGTCCAAACAGACAACTGGAATTATAGGTCATTGCAGAGAGAGAATTTGGGGCTGGGATCTCTGTTAGGTCTGGATGACACATGGGGCTGTCAACGGCTTCTCTGCAGCCAACAGAGCGTAGTGGTATATGTGCACGCTACTGAGCTGAGCACGTTAATGGGGTGCTTCAGAAGTATACTGTAACAGCCACAGTTTAAAGCGTCTGCTGGATGTCTTGTCAAGCTTCTGCGTGCCTGCATGTTAATTTTTTGACACATCTATTAGCCCTACCTTGTACTCTGGGCAAACTGCATTACTTACTGGAAGGACACGGGTAACCACAGGCAGGAGTGCGTGCTGGAGAAGAGGGTTCAGAGGAGAGTGTGCTCAAAAACATGTTACGCTGAAATGTGCCCTTTAGATAACAAGGCAGGAGCTTTTTTTTCCCAGATGCCTCATTGTGCATATTGCTGAAAGGTATTTTTTAATATAAAATTTCTTCACGAGGAGTTCAAGTGCCTCTCAGTCATCGCGACCGAAACAAGAAGTTTACAAACACATTTCAGAGATGCACACGGTTTCCCGAACAGCTGCCATTAATCCGTGCTCACTGCGCATTCCCCAGAAAAGCAGGTATTTTAGGACACGGCCGCCGGGGCCCTGCGGGCACTACCAGGCCTCCCCGGCTCCAGCTCACTGTCTGGCCCCTGCTCGCACCCCCAGCCCCTTCTGTCCCCCCTACCCCACGCCGTGCCCTGACCCACGGGCCGTCACCCCCCCCGCGGGTGCCCGGGGACAGCCTCTGCCGTGGGCCCAGCTGGGTCTGGCCTGGCCCCGGGGTCCCCGGGGGCTCCTGTGGCCCTGGGAGGGGCAGGGAGGCCCACAGGCCTGCTGGGGGTCCCCCCTCCAGGCCTCCCGCCCCGTCATGGCGTGCGGCCGCGTGGGTCCCCGTGTGGCTTGCGCACCGTTGCTCACCACCAGTTTGGTTTTGCGGTGACGAGTGTCTTTCTTTGTAGAAAGTCATAGTTAATGTTAAATAACAACTCATTAATGCGTTAATTGACATAATAGCGGTTCCCAAATGTTTCCAGGAGAAAAATCCTCTAAGCATAAGGAATAAGGATGGTTTTTCATGGCTGGCGGTGGAGCGTGAGCTCCTCGGGAGCTTTTGCTGTGCTTATGTATACCTGTGTGTGTATATATATATATACACACACCCCCCTGTATACAGGCAAGGCATGGATACTGCTGTGTCTAACAGAGTTTGCATGAGGACACCATCCCGTACATCAGTCAAGGCACTCGTAGGCACCCTCCCCTCTTTGCAGCAGCCTGTTTTCGTGAAACCTATACAAGCCTTCCTTTTTTTTCTTTTTTTTTTTCTCTTTCTTTTCCCCCTAGAGACTTCTTTGCCAAATTTGGCAGCAGTTCTCCAAACAGCTGATAAGCTACAGCACACACACACGTTTCCACAACCGGTTGCATCAGCCTGGTTTCCTCAGGAGCCAACCCACATGCCAAGACCATTTCAGCAATACCTACCATGTAAAAAAATCTGTTCCCTCCAAATCTGAATAAAACTGAGCACTTTTTTTTCCCCCCCCAGACAATTTTCTGGTTAGACAAAACAGTTTGGATGAAGGGTGCTTTTCCAAAGGAATGGTCAGCTCGAATGCTCAGCCATGGAGAAAGCCTGTGAAGTGCCATGTGCTGTCAGTAAAAGAAGAGGGACAGCCCTTTCCTCCCAGTCCTGCTGCAGATTTTAAACACATAAATAATCCTAGCGCCTGTAACAGGACCTCTGCCATTGTCGCACCGTTGCACACCAACGTGCTGGTTGCAAGGCGATGGTCTGTGACTGTGTCTCAGTTTGTCAGATACTGACATGTCCATCCTTTCTCCCATTGTTTGTTTGACAGATTGTTTAGTTAGACTGCAAATTTTTTGAGATGTAGATCCACTCTAAGTATTTCTTCAAAACAGGAGTCTGTTCCTGACTTTCTACTTTCATCTATTGGTAATTGTCATTAACCATACTCTTTGCAATATCATGCTACATTTCATAAGGTTCTAATAAAATTAATTTAAATTCAGTTTAATTAAATTTACCAGCTTTAATTGCCATCTTTATTATCTTTAAACTATCTTTGGGTGTTTTAATTTCAAGCTATTATTGATCTTCCAGACCTAGGAACCAGAAGTTATTTTCTTACACTTTTTATAACTGTTATGTCTACATAATATATGAAAGAAGCATCAGATGTTAAATATGGAGAATAAGTATGAAGAGCTGTAGTTAAAATCTTACTGTGACTTTTCCCTAGACAAAGAGGATAAAATTGTAATAGTATCAGAATCCTTCATTCTTACAAAGAGAGCTGAATTCCCAGGCTGACCAGTGGGTAAACCGTGCAGCATGAGCTTTCCGTATTATGATGAGATTGAAAGACTCAGGTTAAATGCAAAGCTGAATCCTTCAGGGCAAAACTGCAATCTTCTTGAGAATTTCTTCAGTCCAAAGAGGAAAATTTTCTGCATCACTAAGCAGAAGGGAAAGCTTCGTGGCTCTTCTTTGGAATATCTGAAGTCAAGATCTTTTGTTATATCACAAATATATGCACAATAATGCACAGGCAGTAAAATCCACTCTGATTGCTGGTACAGGGAAACATATGGTCTTGAACAACTCACAAAGAAAATGAGCAGAGAGAAGCAGAAAGAACTCTTTGCAGCATAAAAAATAAAATGACAAACAATAATTTGACACACTTCCCCCGCCATCCATGCAGGCTTTTAAGATGGTTGACGAAACACTGCCTATATTTTATTTCCCTGTTTTCCTCTTATGTGCAAATCCTGGCTTCCTCTGGGAGAAAGAAAGAAAATATTGCCATAACAAGGGAGATAATAGAGAAACATGGGGATGAGAAAAACAAATATGAAAGGTTTAAATTGGTATGAAATGCAGTTCTCCAGTTGAGCATTGTATAGCATTTAGACATCTGTATTGAAGCCTTTCGTAGTCAATCCAAAGCCCAGACATAAATTCTGATTATGTTTTACATCAAGAATTAGGATAGATGTTATGGATTGGCTGCCTCTTAACAAAAATCTTGAAAGAAAGAAAGATTTTTTGGTAAGGAATGTATTATCTCTTAAATGTTTAAATATACAGTACAGAAATACATGTGCTAAAGACAAAATACAGTCCTGGAGCAGTCTAGAAAGAAAGGAAATTACAGATAAGAAAACAAAAGGGAATTATTGATGTACCAGAGTTTCGAGGGGTGGCAGACCTGAAAAATTAATGTCTGGTGTCAGCATCTGACTCACTGCACAGTGAAGCAAGCTGAAGATATATATGATCTGAAAATATCTGCGCTAGCTCAGAAATTAGAAACAACATAAGCATATCAGCATAGTCCTGTACTGGAAATGCTTGACCTTCTCTTGTAGATTAATCGGAGTATTATATAGCTTGTGCACAGCACTGCATCGACTTTTAGCTTCTCCACAGCACTACATTGACTCAAGTATATCACTACTCATCTAGCCTGGGTCATAAGACCAGAAGTGCCCAAAAGTCAAGGAGACTTGACATGCAATGAGAGCTAAAGTATCGGGATACAATCCTGTAATGATGGGGGCTAAGAAATCTTGAGACCATCAAACGCTGGAACTGGTGGGAGGGAATGGGGACTGCAGCTGACAAAACGTTACTGAAAAAAAGGAGATAGGGAAGCAAGGGACCATTTCCAAAGGAGAAGGCACAGTGTGATAACAATCATCTCAGGTTTGACAGCAATGGATACACCCTTCTGACAGGTTTTTTTCCACCCAGCAGAAGAAGGCAGAAAAGACACGAAAGAACCTCTTCAATGCCAGATCTCGGTCAGAAACAGTGATGAACTGTAACCTTATCAAACTGCAGGAAATTACACACCTGAAAGACTTTCCTTCTCACAGCAGTGAACATGTCTACAGTGGATTAATAATTAGAGAACACTGTGTAATGTCTACCATTACGTAGTTGTTAAAATAATTTATTACTTTTTAAATGCATCAGCCTTTCGGAGAAATTACTCCTCTCTCCTATCTATGTGAAATTTCTGCCCTGTTCCTAAAGATTCATCCCTGATAATACAAGATTTATATGTATCAGATATTGAAGCTTTAAATAGCAAATCTGGATGCAAGGCTCTTGAGTGTTAGAAAGAGACAGGTCAGTTATACCTGTTTTTTAAGGAGGTTCATCTCTCTAAAACAGTGGTAGGAAAGTTATTAAAATTATAGGAAATATAGTATGTGCACATTAAGTACAGAAAAATATGTAATTAACACTCTTTATTACCAACATTATGTAAGCATTTTAATAAAGTGAAACTCTAGCAACTTTTATACAGACCACACCTCTCCTTTGGTAAGTTAGATAAATGAAGATGTCAGCATTCTTTTCTAACCATTCTCTGTAAAACCACCTCATCTACATATTCTTTGTAACATGCTTGCACTGTATTATTCTGCTGGTTAATGCTACATACATGTCATTCCATCACCAACATTATTAGAGTCACGGAGTTCTGAAATGTTTATTTTAAAAAAATAGTAAAAAGCAGAGCTGGATTTCAGCGATGTTTTATAAGGTCTCTTCACATGAAAACATCTGTGGGTATTTTTTTAATTTAACACATGCTGAACTACCAAATTAGCAAGGGTTTTCTAGGAGGTTTTTTGTGTGGTTTTTTTTTTAACTACTCCATTAACAGATATTACACACTCTTTTCACGTTAAAGACAAACCACTATACATTTTACAACCAAGGTTCTACCTTGGTTCTTCTTTGTCGTATCAAATAGCTTGGTGTCTGTTGTGGGAACTAACTTTTAGATAGCTGTCTCAAAAACTTAATTGTGGCTTATACCTTCATAACCATTACAAAAAGAAGACAAGTAAATGCATAAATGCAATCAATGAGTCTAAGCAAAAGGAGCTTCTCAAAAGAGTAGTATTCTATGCGAATAGTGCTGTGAGAGTCCAGGACACTGGGATTTAAAGGTGAGACAATCTCATGTGTTAAAAGTCTGTTTGGATCTTTTTGGAGGAGTTTTATATTTATTCTTTTAATTTTCCTCTCCCTTAGAAGTCTTGGTAATTGCTTTCATGGTAACTAATACACTAATTTCCCTAGGCAAAGAGATCAGAAAATAATTAAAAATAGTTTCCACTCATGTTTTTAAAACCTTTGAAACATTTCTTTAAAATAGCTGTTGCTGATCTTGAAGCACCTGTTCTGGATAAGACAAATCTGATTAGAGTCAAATATCTGAGTGTGTTTTAATATGGTGATCATTTTGAACATGGACTTCAATAGAACACATAGCCACATGAGAAGACAGGAATTGTTCACACAACGTCTAAATTGGGTAGGGATGCTGGAGCCAAGGATAGGTTGTCTTGGCAGAGAAACTATGAGACTAGAAGTCTCTTGCCAGTGTTGTTACTCAAATATTAGTATTGAGCTTGAACGTATTTAGAATTATTCATGAAATAGAGCAAAAGAGCAGGACTATGCTAACAGAAACTGCTACTAATACAAGGTTGGGAGGCATTAATGCATACAAGGATGAGGAGGTAGTAAAAGAAGTTTTGCATGGCCCTGGGAATTGTAGGAATGGGGTAGAAGATCATGCAATTAGGAACTAATAATAAGAAGCTTGGTTATAATCCAGGACCTCATCATTTGGAAGGCTGTAGAGGAAAAGAAAAGTTTGAGGTATTACTTGGCCATGCAAATGACTGTGAACAGCTAATGAAAAGTAACTGTTAAAATATCAAATGTGATCATGTAAGATTTTCCTAGTAGAGAGGAAGAAGCACCATCGCTTCTGCACCTGGGAAATATCATGTATAGTATTATGTACATTCCTGAAAAGGAGAATAGAGAATTAAAAATTCATCCACTCCCAAGCTGTTGTCAACACAATTTTCTAATTGGGGTGACCTGTGAAGTGAAGCAATGAAATTACTTTCTATGATCCTAACATTGGCAGTACTGAAGCTAGATTCAAAAGAGGCATCTGTCCTATCTACTCACTCATAAAAAGCCTGCATCATCTGGCCAGGTGTTTACAGATTGTTGCAGGTGACTGTGGAAAATAGAGATATCTGCACCTTTTTGATGAAATAGTACATGTGGTGCAGTATTCCTGTTAAATCTTGGCTTCATGTGTGATTCAGTCAATTTCTTTCTAGTAGTGATTGCCTTTTGGTTGGTAATTAGGGCACTTTCCTGGCTTGCAAGGGCATGTATGTAAGCTGTAATGTGTGGGGTAAGGATCTGAGCTCTCAGAGATCAAAGTGGTAAAGCCACATGAGACAATGCAGCATCACTCAGATGCTAGTGCAGACAGCTGGGTGTCTCCACACTGGCCCTCCTGCCCATCTGGATCTGATCCGAGCATGTGTGCAGGCACTCTGGCTATTCCTGCACCTATGGCAGGGCACTTACCAATCAGGATTTGCAAACAACAAAATCCGTCTGTGAGTTAGCCCTGAGTATTTATGCATTTACTGTTCTCTGAATAATTTGCTTTAGGAACTGGGATGCCTTCAGGTTATTATTGGTTCTGGTAGAGGATATAGATGGCCTGAGGGATAACAGACAATCTGTGTTATGAAAAACTGCTAAGGATGGAGGATAAAGACTGAAACAAAGATATTCATTGGCTCTTGTCAAGTTCCAGAGAGTTCTCACTGGGTGATAGTAGGAATATATAATGAAATGTTTCTGTCCTTTAATAAAATAACCAATGACAGCTTCATGACTGTCTCACCATCTTTGATGAAGATCTCCTGAGTTGCCTCCGATGGAGAGGTCCATGTTCCACAGAGGTTGCTGGTATGGCCACCCCTTCTGGTGAATGTTGCCTGCACAAAATGTGGCTGAAAAATTAGAGTCAGCACAACAGTTTTTTCTGATGAGATGTTGAGATGGACAGATGTCAAAGTACCTTTTCAGAATCTGAATTACACTTCTTGGATGGCTGATCTAGTTGGGATGAAATCTCTGCTGAGATATATTCCAGATGGTCAGGAAATGGTCCTGTATATTGTTTTATTTGTAAGTAGAATTCAATCACTTAAAAAATCCAAACACCAACAAGAAAAACACTTTCAGTACAGAACTTTAATCAATAAAAGAATGGAGGGATAGAGTGATATAATCTCAGTCCGTCTTTAATTTTAACTTTTATATATTACAACAAATAAACTCAAATGATCTTTAAAAAAATTACACAGCTGTGTTGTAAGATGGAGAGGTGGAAGAAATATTTTTCATCCTGTTGAAAATAAGCCATTGTACCAGCATTTCAGTTCTCAGCAGATTCTGTTTTCCTTTAATACATTTCTAAAAATATATATTTTCATGGATCATTGATTTCCAATTCCTTTCCTTTGACTCTGTATCAGGAAGGAAAAGTATTATCTAGAACAACCTTGTTTTGATTTAGGAGTCTTTTTGGCATACTGCTTTGGGCATGAAAAATTATTTCCATTTTCTTTCTACTCATTTTCCCCCTTGTCACAGAAAGGGTCTTAAAAATCTGTCTGATTCATGTTATCATGCTGCTTCCAAGAGATGGGGTCCTGTCTTCCTCAAACCCGCAGCACAATAGCAAATGTACGATGTTTCCAGCCTCAGATGAAATCTAACAAAGACATAGATGTCTTTGCCAACAAATCCAGTGAACTTTCAAATATGACATTTCCAGGGGACGAATCAGAATCAGAAGAGTTAGACTGCTTACATCTAGAAGTCCTCTGGAGGAAGTCTGGAGGGCTTTTTACATCTCTCTGTGCAGGGATGAGTCACTGCATTACACTAAAGGCAATCTATTCACATCCACTGAAGATGGTTTTGGGATACAGGCAAAACCAGGTGGAAGGAGGTAGATAGCTGTTCGAAACAATGAGTGAGAATCCTGGCACTCTGCAGGGATATTAATTTTATTAATTTTCTTTGAAGATATTTGGTTAGCAAAATCAAATTAATTAACACACGAGGAAATAAATTTACTACGGTTTGCTTCACCATGTGCTGTGAAAATACAAAAATTCCTTTCCCAATACTTGATACATGTCTATGAAATCACTTAGATTATAACCCAATTTACTTCCATGAAAAAGGATCAAATCCTATATGTTTCTACCAGTGATGATTATTTCAGTCTTGCTATGGTCAAAGACGTTTTGCATTTCCAGAATTCCTAGGTATAATTTATATCACCAGTGAGCAAAGCTGTAACTACCTTTAGGAGATACATGGAACACAGCTGGCACAAAGAGTAGGACAGGAGATAATATATGCCAAAATTATAAGATTTTAACTTTAAACTGTTACAATAAATTATAAATTCTAAAAATACAAAGATTAATATTAGACCTTAACTTTTCACTGGTATTGCATCTTCTTTGTCAGACTAGTGTTAACTGTTAAAATAAGTTTTGGGGAAATAAATCACTGGGCAAAACGTTGAGATAGCAACTGAAGGCCAGGATGTATTCACTTGTCCTATTGTTGTTCTGCATCAATAATGACCAGGCTGTTCATGCTTTTCACCAGTGAAGTATACAAAATGTATTGGTAGATCTATATGTCTGTATCTATACCTATCAGAAAAGAAGATTTGTTCATCATTGAACTACAGCTATTAAACTGCATTAGCAACACAAGAGCATTTTGTCATTTTCTCATGCTAATGAAAGCTTTAGAGAGGGAAATGTAGAACAATGTGAAACACTTTATGTATGCAAATATAATTATTTAGATTGGAATCTGGCCAGACAACATAAGCCCATATACACAAACACAGCACAACTCTGTCCAAAGAACAATAACTGAATTTTGGAAAAGTGATAGCTACAGATGAGTTTTTGAAGCTATGACTAACCATCCAGGCTTTATTCTCACAGTTTGTAATTTTGTCTAAAACTCTGACTTGATTTATAACCTGATTATCTATTCATACCCTTTCATTAACTGATGTGCAATTTGCCATTACATTCATAAACCTTTTCCGACATTGATTTACTATTCAGCAAAGCAGTGATTGAACAAAGCTAAACTAAACTAAAGTTGAATAATGTTTGACAAATGCCACCTCAGTGAATTCAGGAAACAAAGAGCTGAAACTTTCCAGGGATTATGTTGTAGTGGGTGAGGGCTGACTCCTCCAGAGCTGTGCCAGTATACCGTGACTGAGAACCCACCAGTTGGTATGTCCAGTTCTGGGCTCCTCCATACAAAAGAGACATGGACATACTGGAGAGAGTCTAACAAAGGACCACAAAGATGATGAAGAGACTGGAGCACTTCATGTATGAGGAAAAGCTGAGAGCTGGGACTGTTCAGCCTAGAGAAGAGAAGGCTTGGGGGAATCTTATTAATGGAAATAAATACCTGAAGGAAAGGTGCAAAGAGGATGGAGCCAGGCTCTTTTCAGTGGTGCCGAGTGACAGGACCAGAGGCAATGGGCACAAACTGAAACACAGGAGGTTCTGTCTGAAATCATAAAAGACTTTTTTACTGTGAGGGTGACTGAGCACTGGCACAGGTTGCCCAGGGAGGTTGTGGAGTCTCCCTCCTCAGAAATATTAAAAAACTATCTGGACACAGTCCCAAGCAACTGGCTCTGGGTGTCCCTGCTTGAGGAAGGGGATTGGACAAGATGACTTCCAGAGGTGCCTTTCAACCTCAACCATTCTGTGATCGGTGTCCTAAAACACATGTAAAAAACATGAAACATAACATAATATTTCACTACAGAATGCATAAGAGCAGAGTTTCCTCACAAGTCAGATGATAATATGATACTGAGTCAGACCAAGGAAGGTCTTAGGCAGACTTACAGCAATGTCAGAAAACAGAGGGGCATGAAACTGAGATCATGATGGGGGCAAACTATAGAAGAGAATGGCTCCTGGATCCTTGCACTGAGCTAGTTTCTGGTGCAGGACCAGGCTAAATTGACTTCATGTCTTAGATGCCAAAATAGGTTTAGTATCCATCTCTGCAAGCTTGGTGCTTAAGATAAGCACAGCATGTATCTTCAAATGACATACACAAGAGTAACAGGATCCGGAAAGCAGCTGTTTCCAATTATCTGTCAACTGAACAGCCTACTGAATAGACACTCACACACCTAACATACATCAGCAGAATCACGGCGTCAACAAAATGGAGTTTTCTTTCAAAGCAGAGATAGCGGTGTTATATCTCCTGTATTTATTACAAAAAAATGGTCTGAGCACTTACCCAGAAAGTGAAAAACTTGGATCTATCACCATCCTTAACTTGAGCAGCTCCGTGCCCATTTCTTTCACTTCCTACCAGAGGTGTCTCTTAACAAGACTAGTCCAAATGAAGGCACTTTTCAAATCTTCTGTTGAAACCCAGTCCATTGTGTGAAGAATTAAATGAAAATGACAACTGTAAAATGACAGTAAGGGGGGGATTCAGATTAGGTGTCCATAATGTAGGTATCTCCATGTGCATGAGGCAGCTAAGTCAATGGAGCCCAGGGAGCTCTCCAGCTGACCGCATGTACGTACCTGCTTTAGCAAGATCTGAATAACTCCATAGCAACTGGTTCTCCCCTGAGTTTAATGAGATTCATGACCCCAGTATTTAATTTTCTCCTTAAGATTTTTATTTTCAGACCTTATCCTGCATTGAAAGTATGACTGGGCAAAACTTCATACATATGCAAATTCTCATGGTTGGCAGTAGAGCTCCAGAGATGTCCTTATTCATGATTAATAAGATTCTGAGGAGAAAGGGGGGAAAGGCTATGAAGACAATAGGAAAATCAGAGAATAAGTACACAAGAATAATTACAAGAGTATATGACATATATGACTTCTCAGGGAGGGCAGCAGGCACAGAGTAGCCCTCCTGCACAATTCTCTGACCACAGAGAAAATTTCAATGAATGTCTTTGACTCACTGCTTTACAATCCCAGTAAGAAATGGGGCTTCAGCAGGGATCTGAAGCAGAATTAGGGAGTACCTGCCATGCAGAAGGGAAATTTTATATGAAAAATGGTATGAAAAAAGCTGAAGGGGATGACAGGCAGAAGTCTGAATGGTCAGGGTGATATTACCAATTGTGAACAGTCCTTGCATAATTGTTTCAGTTTCCTTAACAGGAAGGCATTTATTTTTCCACTACAGTGAACAACAAAACCTAACAACTTTTTCAGTTTTAAGCAAAAAATATTGTAAATAGTGGAGGTTCAGTACATTCAAAGTGACAGAAGCTGCGGGGAATATTAGGTTCTCCAACCACTTAGAGATTCACTGTCACTCACACTCACCTTTTTGGTTAATACCAGCTGAAGCGCATGATAAACAATTGCTGGCTGCTAGTACTGAGCTGTTCCATGAGTTAACACAGCAGGAAAAGTAGCCTAGTTCATCAAGAAGATAACCTGAAATTAGAGGCAGGGAGTTGGAGTGCAGTGTGTGAATTTGGAGCACAGGGAAGGTAATATTGCCTGATGGCAGGATAACTTGTTAAATCTAACACACCTTCCAAGTCGTTAATGGGTTCATTGATTATAAGGCTAGAGAGGACCATTAGACCCTCTAGTCTCACTTGATACAAAACATAGTCTACAAAATCTTCCAGAAAGAAGTCAAGTGTTACTCTGAAGGCATCATGGGAGGGAACCAATCACTGTCCTTAGAGTTCATTTCAGTTGTTAATCATGCTAGTGCACTTTTAAAAACGAGCCTGCCACTTCTCAAGAGGGTTGCTGTTTCTTTCAATGCCTTTCATTTCTAGATGGAGAGTTCTTACCCCCTAACTATTTTTTTCCTTACCAAATATTGATTTAATAGAACTAATGCAACTTGCAGTCTTTTTTTTAACACCTGATATGTGACTATCTCTGTCTGACATCATTTACACCTTCATTCTGGCTTTCTCCAGTTTTGCAAATCTCTTTTATGGGATTATGACACTACACTCATGTGGTATTCTGGTGTCAGCCTTACAAATGCAGAGGCAGGATCTCACTAATATTCTTCTTTTCTCTTCATACGTCCAAAGAGCTACAGTTTTTCAACAGAAACACACCTGGCTGTGCCTACACTGAATTCCATGGTGCAAGCCTTCTACCCTGATCACCCATAAGAGAGAACTGTTATGAAGCACACCCTAGTTCTCACCCTGGGGGCATACAAATTTCTTCTAAAAGGAATCATAACAGGCAGGGGATCTAAATATATCCAGGTTTCTTCAAATCTCACAGTTGAGATATGGTCAAAGCATGTTTCCCAGGACAAGGACTGTAAAGTCTGTAAAATCAAGACTATAATAGGTTCATACCATTCCATAAAACCAAGGCAATTTTGATTGCCTCATTTTAGCAGGAGTTTGGTTTCAGAAAATGAACTTTTCTTAAAAGAAATTGAAAAGAAGACATACACATCAGGCCTTCAGAGTGACCTTTTGGATAGCGATTATTGCTGTAGATACCATGAGAAAAGCTATTGTCTGTTGGAGGGCTGGCAAGAAAGGCAACATCTAGAGGGGGGGCTTATCTGACCTAACTACATCTACATCTGAGCTAGGCTCCCTTTCAAGTCAGTAGAAAGGAAGTGGCACTTTTTGTGTGCAATTCATCTAACCTGTCTTAAATATCTCTTCAATATACTTGAAAATCTCCCTTCACTTACTATAAAGGGAACCAAGGTTAGGTAACTCAAATATAGACATAAGTTTTTAGACAGATGAGTCCTGCTGCAAGTAATTGACCCTGACCAACTTTCTTTACCTATTTTCATCACCTTGAGGGCATGCAATTATATTCTGGGAGGAAAGCAAAATGAAAGTGAAAGATCATGGTAGGAGGTCTTAAATTCTGGCACCCCTTGAAGTATGATGCCTTTGAAATTTATTTTTTTTCCCTATTCTGACTTGGGGAAAAAAAATGTTGTACGTGTTATGCCTCTAAATAGCGTCAAGTAACTTTTCTACATTATAATTTTTTGGGAAAAGAAAGGGTAGGAATGATGCTAATTTCCTTTGCTGAAAGTTGTTTGATTTTAAATTTTACATGTCCTGTAACCCATGGCTCAGTCCTCAATTAATCCTAAACTCCTAGAAACTATTCTTTAATGCGTGTTGTGTGTTTAGCGGAAGGTGAAAACAGGGTTGGTAATTTATTTGATCCAGAATACAAGATACATGTTGAGTCCTCCACTTAAATAACTGTGCCCCTGATTTCTTTTGGGCTTTAACTCTAGTCCATGACAGGCAGAGGAAAATTAAACTTTTCTGGAGAAAGTACTCTTTCCACAAATGTTCAAATTCTCTTGAACTTGAACTGTGAGTAGCCAATTAGCCATACATCTTGAAAGCTTACCTGGTACAAATACTCTCATGTTTGGTCAGAGTTCAGTCACCACACACACACTGCAAAGGACCCTAAAATATTTAAATATGTTCCCTAGCACCTGCTTGGATATTTTTTGCCCACAGCATGCTATGTGTAAGATAAAAATAATGTATAAACAGATGCTGGCTATTTTTTGGCATTTGTCAAAGTCACCAGTAACTCACTTCCAGAGGGTTAGAACATATGAATAAACCACATTTTTTTTTCTAATGTGTTCCCTACATTTTAGGCTAAGTTTTGCTCATTATAAACTATTCATTGGTTCCAGCAGACAAGATAGCAGAAATGCAGCAGCCAGAATGCTCAGAGCTGTGTAAACTGGTGCTAAGTCTGGACTACTACAAAATCCTTGCACTTTTTAGTTAAAAAAAATTCACAGTCCCAGTTTTTTCTGACATTTACCTATATCATTGTTAACTTGAGCCTTTTCTCCAGGCTTAGGTGGCCTACATTTCTCTCTCAGGATTTAGAATCATAAAATCATAGAATGGTTTGGGTTGGAAGGGACCTTTAAAGATCATCTAGTCCAATCTCCCTGCTGTGGGCAAGGACATCTTTCACTAGACCAGGTTGCTCAAAGCCCCGTCCAACCTCACCTTCAACACTTCCAATGATGAGGCATCCACAGTTTCTCTGGGCAACCTGTTCGAGTTTCTCATCACCCTCATCATAAAGAATTTCTTCCTTATGTCCAATCTAAATCTACCCTCTTTCAGTTTAAAACCATTGCCCTTTGTCTTGTCACTAAAGGCCCTGGTAAAAAGTCTCTCTCCACCTTTCTTATAAGCCCCCTTTATGTATTGAAAGACCACAATAAGGTCTTCCCAGAGTCTTCTGTTCTCCAGGCTGAAAGACTCCAACTCTCTCAGCCTTTCTTTACAGGGGAGAGGTGTTCCAGCCCTCTGATCATTCTTGTGGCCCTCCTCTGGACTCTCTCCAGCAAGTCTTTCCTGTGCTGAGGACTCCAGAGCTGGATGCAGTACTCCAGGTAGGATCTCACAAGAGAGGGAGAGAATCACATCCCTCCGCCTGCTGGCCATGCTTCTTTTTATGCAGCCCAGGATACAACTGGATCTCTAAGTTGCGAGCGCACATTGCCAGTTCATGTCTAATTTTTCACCCACCAGTATCCCCAAGTCCTTTTCTGCAGGGCTGCTCTCAATTCATTCATCCCCCAGTCTGTGCTGGTCCTGGGGATTGCCCTGACCCAGGTGCAGGACCTTGCACTTGGCATTGTTGAACTTCATGAGGTTCATACAGGCCCACTCCTCAAGCTTGTCAAGGACCCTCTGGATGGCATCCCTTCCCTCTAGCAAATCAACTGCTCCACTCAGCTTGGTGTCATCTGCAAACTTGCTGAGGGTGCACTCAATCCCACTGTCTATGTCATTAATGAAGATGTAAAACAGAACTGGTACCACTACGGACCCCTGAGAGACACCACTCGTTACTGGTTTCCACTTGGACATTGGGCCATTGAGTATAACTTTTTGGGCATGGTCAGCCAGCCAATTTATTATCCATTCCATTCATCAAACCCATATTTCTCTGTTTTAGAATGCTGTGTGGGACCGTATCAAAGGGCTTGCAGACGTCCAGGTAGATGACATCTGTAGCTCTTCCTTTGTCCACTGATGCAGACACTTCACCATAGACGGCCACTAGTTTAGTCAGGCATGCTTTGCCTGGTGAAGCCACGTTGGGTGTCTCTAATCACTTCCCTGTCTTCTACGTGTTTCAACATGTCTTCCAGGAGGATCTGCTCCATGATCTTACTGGGCACGGAGTTGAGGTTGAATGGTCAGTAGTTCCCAGAGTCCTCCTTTTTACTGTTTTTAAAAGTGGGTGTGATGTTTCCCTTTTTCCTGGAAATGCCTGCCTGCCATGACTTTTCCAATATGAGAGTGGCTTGGCAACCACATCAGCCAGTTCCCTCAGGACCCTGGAATGCATCTCATCGGGTCCCATGGACTTGTGTATGTTGAGGTTCCTCAGATGGTCTTGAACTTTATCTTCTACTACAATGGAAGGGACTTTGTTCCCCTAGTCCCTGCCTTGAGGTTCAGGGGCTTAAGATAAGTGGGAGGAGAGATTACCATTGAAAACTGAGGCAAAAACATTGTTAAGTACCTTAGCCTTCTCCATGTCAGTTGTCACTAGTTTCTCAGACAGCTCTGTGCGTCAATCCATTCTTCTACGTAGACGGCAACCTTCCTGACCCTCCTTCCTTGACTGTCCCTTCTGAACAGCTCTTAGCCTACAATCTGGTAATCTCTCATGTGAAAAGCCATTTCCACTTTGCCATGGGTACAGAATACGTTCCTCGTTGCATATCCAGAACTTGGGTAAACTCTTCTACAGGAAGCATTAGTTAAACGTGATCTGTACAATCCCATTTTCAGGTGATCTGATGCACAAGACAAACATGTGTCTCTCTAACCATATCCCGTACCAGAGTCACTTGAGAAGATAATTTCATACAGGCATTCCTCTTCATACAGCTACAAATCCCAGAGAATCAAAGGAAAAATCGTCCTGGAAGGGAGCTCATCAGATAATAGTCTGTTCTCTAGCTCAAGGAAAAAGCAACTATACTTAAGTTAGTCCTAACATATGCTCGCAATAAAGCAAACAAAATATTGCTAAGCAAGTTCAATACTTAAGGGGCTTCATGCAGGCAGGTGTTACATCTCAGTGATTGTTTTCTATTTGTTGCCTTATTAGAAAGGAGCCCCCACTGTGTAATCATCTACTTTGATATATGCTCTTGCAGTAGAAACCAACTTCTTATTTCTCCTGCACTGTTCAAACATGCCTTGTCACAATAGTTTTGAATTTCACACATTTCAAAGTGTTTTGTTAAGCAATCTAAAGAATATTCACTATTAAATTTGAATGTGCAGCATGTTTGATAGCATGCTGTCTCAGGAGCGATTTTAGTTGCTTGATTGTATATCCTCAGGCTACTTGGTAGCAGAAAGTGGCTTCTCCGTTGGAATCAAATTGAAAAATAAGATTTCTTTATTCCTGTATATATTCATGATTCAGAGCATTGAATAAACTGCATTACCATTTTATGTCTCTTAAGATACTGTTCTCTAAAGAAAATTAGCCTCTGATTTCTGACAGTAGTGATAGTCTATCTAAAACTTGTTCAGTAACACCTGTTTTACTGCATGGTACAAAGTGTTTTCTGAGAGAGGAAGATGGAGGGACTTGATCAGCTCCTGCCTCCAAAATATTTTTGAGCTTGGTCAAACTGCTGTGCTTGGTGCAAGATGAGAAGGCTGGCAGAAAAGATTTTTCTGGGGGTGCACCTGTCTCCATCTTTGTGACTGAGGACTGAGCCTGGTGCCATTACAGAAGGTTATTTTCAGAGTTTCCAGCAAATAAAGCAGTTTGAAGCCATGGGTGTTTTCCGGTGTAAAATAAGCCATTTATTTGGCTTTCCACTGTTCTCGTTTCCTGTGGTAATGGCAGTTAATCCAGACCCTTCCGCGAAGGCTGCAACATGCTCTATCAGTTGGAGGGAGCATCTCAGAGCAGAAAATGTGTCTCTGCTTTCATCAGCCTGCTGAAATGAATCTGACACAAACTGTTCGACAGCATATGGCTCTGCTCAGGCACTTTGAAAATCTCCAGGTCTATTAGCTCTTGCAGCACCTGCTCTGCAGGGTGTGAAAGCTGGAGCTGGCGTGCAGCAGCAAACTGCACGCTGCTGAACCAGTGCTTCAGCCCTCAGTCTGGAAGATATAAAGCCAAATGCCAGCACTACCTGTAAGAGCTGGGACCTACCTGAAGTCAGGGGTCATCTTGCAAGGACAAGCCTGCTTCTTGGATTAAGGTCACTGAAGAAAATTTCTCCCAGAATCTTGCCGCTCTCAAGGTCATGGTTGCAGGCTCCCAAAGGACTGCCCTGTGCATCTGTTTGTATTCAGTCTCTTTTGGGAAGTAAGAACAGGGTTAAATGAGTTAAATTATTCTGGACTCACTTGAAAAATGAGACAAGGTTAAAAAATTAAAAATAACATGTTTACTCTTGCAAAGCAAAGGGGGAAGTCTTAATTAACAGGTTATAAACTCAACTGAAAGTCTCAGCAGCTAAATGTAATAAACTGTAAAAGTAAACTATACCTAAGAATAAGGTTCCTAAATAGTAGTTTTAGTGCCTCCAGTCATGTAAGGGACATTTCCTAGGGTGGGAAATGATACTCATTAATCATCTCCTACCTCATCCCCCCTTTTGCTTACCATACAATCTGTTTCTGCCCTTCTCTTTAAAACTTCCCTCTTGGTTATTTTAGCCACTACAAATTCAGTTTGTGGGGTGAGATCACATACAGTTGTAGTACGATTTCTTTTCTATACCATTTTTTTGGATACCAAATGCACAGTAACACCGTTCAGGTCCCTGGTGTTCCTTCAAAGTAAAATACTGATCTGTGTACTTTAAACAGAACAGTCTCTTTCTTAAACAGAGCCATCCCTCCTGATAAAACTTCTTCCCAGTTAAAGCATATTCAAGGCTGTTACAGCTCTTTACAGGGATACATAAGGAGTATCCTATATCATTTCTTGATATATCATAAGAAATATCTCATATTATCAAACTCATACATCCTTGCCCCTTTGCCTCCAGCTTCTCAAAGAGAGTGGGCATGCCATTCTAATAGTACAGATGACAGACTGTATGGAAGGGGTTATGCCTTCCTCGCTGCTCATCCATTTCAACATTCAACTGATCAGATATAAAAACTGGGCGCCTGCTAATAAACTAATAAATATTAAAATAATAATATAATAAACTAATAAAATAATGAACTAGATTTGAAAGGGGAAAGGGGTAAAACCAGGCTCTCTAGAGATAAGCCTGGGGGCAGCACGCCAATGGTTGAAGGACAGTGTGCTAGTGAGGTCCTTTGGTCTCCTCCACCACGTGCTGAGTACACTGGAGCACGTTTGAAATGTCCCCGTACTAATGTGCTCAGCACCTTAGCCACCTCAGTGGAGGTAAGGGATGGAGATCCATGTGGCAGCAAAGACGTAAGAGTTGTCAATGCGTTAGAAACCATGGAAGCACCTGAGAACAGTCACACAGGAATTAGGGCTTCTTCCCCCCAAAAAGGTGATGGAATCAATAGCCCAGCTGAAGTGCATCTATACCAATGCACGGAGCATCGGCAACAAACAGGAGGAGGTGGAAGCCACTGCGCAGCTGGAAAACTATGATATATTTGCAATCACAGAAACGTGGTGGGATGACTCGCACAACTGGAGTGCAGCACTGGATGGCTATAAAATCTGCAGAAGGGATAGGCAAGGAAGGAGAGGCAGTTTCTTATTATACAGTCAGTCTTTCTAGAATTTCCACATGGTGTTCAATAGACCTAAAGCAGAAGTAGTCAAATAATGGAAAAATGCACTGATAAGTTTTGTTCATGGTTGTGGGATGCCTGATATCCTTTGTCTCATTGTGTTATTTGATCTTGAGGCCTTAGACAATTACTTGTGAGAATATTAGCGAGACTACTTGTTTTCAAAGGCTCCCACTGCATGACTGAACAAATACCATGTGAATGGGTGGTGCCCAGTCAGATAATCCTGGTTAAAGAATTATTGAAGAAACTATTGCAAGTGATACAGAGGCTATATGTGAATAGTTGTTAAATGCATAATTGAAATGCTATGAATATCTTTGGTTTGTAACATTGAAAAGGGAAGCAGAAATTTCACTAAGATGGAGAAAACTCAGAGTCTAGGTCTATCTGATACTAATAAGTCACCCAAGTTCTTTACTTATTAGACTGGTTTTCTGTTGAGAAATCAATCAAATTCAAAACCTTTGAGTCTGACATTTGAAATCTTGGCATGGGACATGACCTTCTTGCAGTCACCCAAAGTTACAGCTAAACTCAGTATGTTCTGTGGAACATTCAACAATAGCTGAGACAACTAGCAAAAGACATTTTTGTGTTTCTTTGTGATTCTTGCATTAGAAATAAGAACTGCTTGCAACCAGAGTGTGAACTTCTTCTGACTGTCATGGATATTCAATAACACAGTTGCAAAATAACTCCATGTACATAGTAATGCAGAACAGATAGAAACAAAGACTGTTCTGTCTTCACTTTGATTTTGTAAGGCTCTCTGATACTAGCCTGGTATTAGGGGGAAATTATGTGCTGGCATAATTCCACTGATGTCAGTTAAATTCTTCCACCAGAAATTTTAGCCAATAAAGCAATAGACAATTTTTAATATAATTTTGATTCCTGTGATAGCGAAGTTGAAGAGTCACAGGAAATCATTCCACAGTTTCCAACAGCAACAACGATTCACGTTAAACACAAGTAGAATGTAGCAGAGATTGAAATGCAGAATGGCAAGCCAGAAAAAAAAAAAAAAAAAGAAAAAAACCTGTAGACCAATCTAAATTACATTTTATTGATTAATGATATGTTATGAATAAAATGGGTTATTGTGTACCATAGCAGCTGATTATAAATACATAAGGATTAGGAGAGGGCAAGTATAAGGTGATATAATAAATCTTTTAATCCTGTGCTACACCTTTGGGCTCTAGGCTTGTAAAACATACTCAGTAGGTTATAAAGAAATCATAGGCATGTATCCTGTATTCTATTTACAGAATACAATGCATACACCTGCAAACATCGATTACACTTATGTTTTAATTATCTTGCATTTACCTGGTGTTAACGGTGGGTCTTATAAGGCTGACTCCCATGGGAAGGATATAAGATGATATGGAAGGCGAGTGGGAAATTTAATCATGCTGTGCTCACTGAAACATTTACTTGGTAATTGGTCTGACTGAGCTTGAAGATTATTTTGTAAAGATATACCAGTAGTCACCCCTGGCAAAGTCCCAGATCCATTTACCTGTCTGCCTACCTAATTATTTTTTTAAGTAGTCAGTTGGTCTTCAGTAAAAGAGTACAATTATCCCCTCTTACTGTATAAGACAGACTGATTTGTCCATGAGAAAGGAGAGATGTTCAAACTAAGAATTTAATGGAGTACTTGGTTGTGCCAGGTCAGGACACAGTGCATATACTGCATGCAACTCTCACAGAATCCAGCCTGCTCTGCTGCCATGAGCAGTCACACAGATAGAAGTTGCCTCCGTTGGTCTGCACTTCTTCAAATTCGTTGTTTCTCATCACATTTAAAAGATTTTTCTCAGTGTGTGTTTCCAGTGTACAGGGTGATGTGGATATATTTGAGCTTTTTCATGCACTGGAAACAGGAGAGGTGTGATGGCGAGGTGTTCCCCCAGAGCTTGTCTCACCAAGCTGATGCAGCATGGACTTTCCCAGGGCCCCATGACCCCAGATTTCCAGCAACACAGTTGCCCATGTTGCCTGCCTGCTCTTGAAATGGCAGGCAAGTAGCAGGATGAACTGCCAGGTCTGAGGCTTTGGGGTCTGAAACTTAGCCTGAGGGAAATTTTCAGTGTAAGGGTGTGTGGCAGGGACCCAGAAAGCCCCAGTTTTCCAACAGCACTCTGGGCAAGTTTCCATGGGAGCCCTCCCTCTGATTGACCAGCACTGCCCCCTTTGCACGTCATCATTCAAAAGGAAGGATGTTTCACGGAGTGTGCTGCTATTCTTCATCAGATAAATTGCCCTTATTTCAGTTTATTCATAATCTTTAATAATGCAGATGTTTCTCAGCTAGCATTTTTCAGTCTAACATATTAACCCTGACAATCAGACCAATGGATGAATTTGTCTTGCTTAGTACAGAGACATAAAGGAAATGTTCTTACATGTCCTGCAAACTAATGATGCCCATGTCAAAGGATTAATGTTACTGCAAGAAAAATGTGAACAGGAAGAGACTGATAAGAAAAATTAAGAAGAAAACTACATTTAGAACTGGTTGTGACTAGGGTTTATAGCAACATAAATAAATCATCACAAATTTGTGTGCTTATTAAAATCTCTCTGAGGAAATCAGAACTACTTGTGCAGAATTTTCTATTTCTTAAATTTCAGAATTAAATAAAAATCTAAAAAAAGGGCAGCAATGAGCAGGGCAGTGGTGGATAACTTTAAAAATACTCCACAGGTAAACAGTACAATAAGTGAGAAAAACCCCATCAAATTTGGTAAATTGAATAAATCATTTAAAAACAGTTTGGGAGAATAAGCCACAGCTGTTGGTGTCATCCTGAGTCATATAACGGTGTATTACACAAGTTGCTAGGGCATAGCAGAATGGAGCAGATGTACTGGTAAGCCTTGATGTGCAGTGCAAGAAGACCGGAAGAAAGCGCTGGCAAGAGCGAGCTGCAGAGAAGCATTTCCACACGTAGGAGGAAGACTGAAAGCACTTGTGAAGGGAACATACATACCTTGATACTTAGATCTGCTTTTCCCACAGACCCTGCACTTAACTCTCCCTGCCCATGGTAGGTGCAGCTAGAGCAGGCAACTCTTTGCTGATAGCTACTAGGTCCATGATCATGTCCTGCAAACAGGAGGTCTGGAGGGAATAATAGTTAAGTCAGGAGTGCATCACCTTGGTTAAAGCACTGTTAGTGCTCATTAAGGAATGAGTAAGTTTCACCTACATGAGTTCAGAGATGCACTGCCCACTCTCAGTTCAACCTTCCTCACCCACTCCCGATGATGAGGGTCTTGTGCTTGGAAAGCTGTTTGAGTCCAAGAGATATTTGTGCACAGCCACATGCCTGACAGATTTGTGGAAGCTCACTCAGCCAGGCAGACAAGTCATCAAAAATCCTAAGAATGGTTATTTAAAAGATTTTTTAAAAAAATAAATAAATAACATTGCAGTAGAACCATGTTTCATTTTCTCATGAGCTCTTCTCCAACATCACTTTGCAGTAACAAATAAAAGAAGCCAAATCAGCTGTCAAAAGGCTATTTACTCCTACCTGCAAGTACGTCTTTCCATCTAATAAAATTATCACATAAGCCTCTGACCTTGTAAGCCTTGTCCTAGGCAGGAACACAGGGAATTTGTACTTAAATCATAAACTTCTATCTCTGAAACCTCTTTCCCATTCTGAAAGACCATTATTAAGGTCAGAAAGCTAGCATGGAAATATCATATGATTTAGGTTTGGAGAAGTTATAGATGAGTATAAATGGTGGCTTCTGTTATGAAGGCTCAGGTGTTGGTAAGGTTCAGTAATAACAAAAGGCACACCAGTTCTGCCTATGCTCCACTGCCAGCTGATTGCATTTCTAAGTACAGCTTCCCTTTCCTTAGGCAATGTAAGTGCTCCAGGCAAAAGCTCCATTTCTTGTCTCAATGAAACCATAAGCAATAAAAAGCAAAAATAATAAATAACAAAACTCTACTCTCTATCTTCCTGAAGGTATGCTTCTGGAAAGGAAACAAGTGTTAGTAATTCTATGATCAGCTTCATTGTATTTTTATTGTAAACCTTCCGCTAAAGGCTATGCTAAATTCTCTTGCAGTCTACATACAGGATGCACATAACCTTACAATCAGGACTTTCTGTTCCTGAAGTTATATGAGACTTGTCTACATAACACTTTTCTCATTACCACAGAGTAAATTAGAATGCAACTTACACCATATTAATAACTCAGCACCAAGTCCCTACGTGGATTGTTACCTAATGGTGTATGTATTATATATTAGCCTACAGTAAGAATTCTATCTCTTTTCCTACCATCAAGTGAGAACCAGATTCCCCTAATGCTGAAGCAATGATGTTGTAAGCTGCTGCTGAACCTTAGGAACATTAAGACTGCAGTGAGTAATAATTATAGAGCAGCTAGGAATTAGTTTGTTAAAATGTTTCTATAAGATATGCTTGTTGTGAAGATCTCATACCTCTGACAGCCAAGGACACTGATTGTATTCTTTGGGTTGGGTATTTAACATTTAGCAAGAATGGTAGAAAATGTATGTCAAGTATAAATGATACAGTCTTCAGTATATCTACTTGTCTTCACTAAGACTATTGCAGCTCCACAGCTCACCAAAAACTGTTTCTTGTCTTTAATTATGGTCTTAGTTATAATGAACAAACCGACCTTGGCAAATTTGGTCTTTCAAACTTCTATTTCTGTCAGAGATAATAGCCAATCGACACTCTGAGCACCGACCTTTTCAAGGTCTTTTACAAGGTATCCTAATAATGATGTCTTATAAGCTATATTGCTCCCTTAGAGACAGGATAATGCTTCCCTGCACTTGATGAGCACTTATGGTCCACACAATGAATCAGCACAAAGCAGCTATGGATCTGTAAGTTAACACCACAGCTTGTGCACTAAATTCTCCACAGTGACAAGCCCCACGATCCCAGGTGAGGTACACAGAACAACTGCAGCACAGCTGTAAAATGCAGAGGGATCCCTTTAAGCTACCCAACCTCAATGTCGTGATATGAAAGACATCTGTATATAGTGAAGAAGTGAAAACTTACCTTGTTTATGTGTCATATAAGCCTGGTTTGACTTCAGATGAATCATTCAGGGAGAGGAATATCCAAGAGATAGGCCAACACTTACAAGGGTAAGAATTGCTTAATGAAAGTGCATACTCAAAGTATATACTGCTAAAAGTCTACATATTATTTCTTTTACTGCCTTCCAGAGTGCTTTATCTTATAAAGTTCAATTATCTTTTCAGAACAAACCCATTCAGAAAGTGGAAATAAGCTAGCTATGCAACAGTTTATTTTGCCTCGTGTAGCTGACAGCACAAAAGGGTCCTTTGATGCTTAGACTGATTCTGTTTTAAAAAGAAAAGTCATGTTTACCACCCTCACACTTATTGGAGTTAAGGGAGGGGGGACATGACATATAATAAAGATAAGATGAAAGGGATTTACTGTAGAAGGTACCATATGCAGGGAAGTCTTTGCAGTGGAGAATGTTTGAGTACTCACAATGCCAGAGAAGTATTTAAATTAGTTCTGAACAAATTCAGCATTTCCATTGCAGAAACACAGGTTTCTAAAATATTAGCCGTTTACTAACCTCTTCTATCAAAATACAAATCCATTTTATGGCTTTGTTATATAGGGTTGCTTCTTCAACTCTTGATGTTAGAAGGGACATCATTCATTGAATATAAGGAAAAGCACAGTAAACAATAAGATCATGCTGAAGAATCTTACACAATACAGCTATCAGTAAGGTCAGCTCAATGTCAACAACTCAGAATGAAAAAATTGGTTGGATGAGGAGTTACAAGAAAATAATAGCAGAATAAATATTGTGCCATTGTCACGAAAATTATGTATTGTCTCTTCAGAGATGATGGGATATGATATTACATTTATTCCAAAGCCACTGTTGTACAACATGTACTTCCATCCTTCATTTTTGAAGGGGAATGAGCAACCAATTGCAAAGGCCCTCAGCATACCTGAAGTTGCCATGTGTTATGAGTAGAAGTTCAGCAAAGGAAAGTGAAATACAACTTTTGTATTTTAAGTATCTGCAGCAAGGAGATGTCTAATATCTGGGCTGCCAGAGTCAATGAAAGGATGATGAACTGAAACATCTTAATAAATGAGTCTAGGAGTTGCTTAGTCAAAACTGCACAGCCTGGCTTCATGCTGATGCTGCTGATGTCTGGCCTCTTTCTTCACAGAAAAGAAGGAAGGATCTCCTCCTTATTGTGTCTGTTGAACTCTTTCTGCTCTCTTCTTCCTCCTGGGGCAGACAGAAAGATCAGAGGTGTTGGTGAGCAGCACGCAGTGCCTTGCACGTCGGACCTCCAGCCAAGCAGGCAGCTTCCTGCATCAGCTCACCACCAGACCTCAACAGTGAGGCATCATCCCTAAGTCATATAAACAGAGGTGAAGGGATGCCTGTTTTCCCTGCTTCTCCAGGAAGATGAATACATGGGTACACTACCATGTACCTGGGAAGGGGCAATGCGAAAACGCATTTAAAAGGAAGGACAGAAACTAGGAACACCACTGCAGCCAGCAAGCCTTCTGGGGTGGGTGAGAGCAAACAATGGCAGGGTTATGTGGAAATCATTGTGCAAATGTAGGGTTCACCTGGTGTGGATAGGCAGTATTCCTGTCTGTACCTGTACTGTTGTACCCTGGACCCAGAGGCAGCCAGTTTTCCCAGAGATTCAAAGCCATGTTGTTGCAATGATGCCATTTACAGCTGGCAGGACAGGAAAACATCCAGCTGGTCTCCCCACTGCTTTCTTTACCTCCCAGGTGGTAGCTATGTTCTGTGTACAAGCTCAAAAGGACATTTCTATATTAAAAAGATTTTGTGAGTGAGCTAAGAGAGTTCAAGTAGCTCTGAGACATTTTCTGTGGATGGGAAAGCAGAGCTTTATGCAGTTATAGCATGGACGGGGAAGTTGCTTAGCGGTGCTGCTCCTTTATCGAGCAATAGCGTACGTCTCAAGAGGCCATGCTAATGAAGAGAGAGTATTCCCCTTAATCACAGAAATCTATTAGGTCTTTATAGCTTGACAAAGTCAGGAAAAAATGTATCTCATTCTGGGAGTGGGGAGAATTTATGATAATGCATCAAAATATCAGTGGTGATATTTGGATTATTTGGGGCTTTTGGAGTGAGTTTCTTCGATCATAAAACTACGGAGGGTGGTGAGGAACCTGGCTGAGATTTGACGGCAGGCATCAATGCTAAATGCTGATATGTGCTGTGGCAATGCAGATATCATTTGTTTTGTTCTCAAGTCTGCAACAGAAATAATACTGTACATAATTTCAAATGCTCTGGAGAGCTTACTAAATATTTATGGACAGTTTCACATATCAGTTTGGTTTAAATTTTCTGGAAAAGGTTGAATTGCTTGACAAAAACTTTTGATTTTTTTGTACCCAATAACTTTAAAAAGTCCTGGAAATTATTTTGGAGCTGGTGATACATTTCAAAAACTTACATATATGTATGTATAAAAGACTCCAGCATTAAATCTGTAAACAGCCCATAAAAGGAGGAAAATATTTAGACATTACTCACAATAGACTATTCTTGCCAAACATTTACTCTTAATAACTCCATAGACAGTTGCTTCTGACTGAACCTTCAAAGAATATTGGATATTCCACAAAAGAAAAGTAAAAAGACCTTGTTCGGCAAATGCAAAAAGAAGTATGATGCATAAAAGACACATTTTTGTGAAAATATGCAGCATTCCATTCCATATTTTTTCATCATGAAGGTATGTAAAATAAGACCAAAAATAGTGTGAAATATGCAACTACATGCCTAAACTGTTTTATATTTGCATTGCCTAAATAATGCTAAAACAAACTATTATGAAGTGGAGGAGTTTGTAGGAAAATGCTGTATGCTATAGAAAGGATGAGAAGAAGCTTGCTTTTCCTTTGAAATGGAAAATCTGTTTATTCAAATTTAATTCATCATCAGAGGCCAGCAGCAGAAACGAAACTCAACACTTGCACAATACAATTACGGTAAGAAGCAAGCACAGCTCAAAACCACCTCTCATTTCTAGCGAAGACCAGGTGGATTACAGCATTTCCTTGCTACCAGGTATATTCCTTCAACACCTAACCATCCCTGCTGTCAAGACACGTTGGCATTTGATCAATCTCTTGGTTAAAACCAGTGTTATTAGGAACCGTAGATAACACATTAGCTGCAGCTCACATGGATGACCCTCCTGGCTTTGTACCCTTTGGCTTTCTAACCTACATTTTGGCTGTTGGACCTCTTTGCCTAACTACAACGTGTTAATTATGCTTTATTTCTCAGCTCAGTGTTTCTGTTCTGGCAGAGGCTGACTTGCTGTGGGAACCGCCTTCCATGTTGCTGTTCCCTCAGAGGGGCAGGGGGCTCTGAGGCTGTGCCCACTCTGCTGGGGGGCGCGGGCTGGGGACGCCCTGAGACCAGCCCCGTGCACCCGCGTTGCCAGTTTGCAGCCCACCTCCCGCCCCAGGGAGCCCTGAAGGCACCTGCGCTGGGAAGGGCCCTGCTAGCTCAGCCCAGCGAGGGCTCGAGGACGAGCAGGGGGTAGTACGGAAAAGCCTCAACTGGTCACCTCCACAGCGGTGGAGAAGGGCTCTGGTGTATGCTTATGGCGTAACAGGGGCGACGACTTTTCCCATGTTGTGCTACAGTGCGGATTCAAGACTGAGGCCTCTTTCAAGCGTTTAATTTAGATGAGGTGTGTACTTGGGATAACATTGACAAATAGATCCTTCAGACGATCCTTGGACCGGTATGACCAGTTTCCTGCCAGCTGTAACATCTAGCTTATATAATTTCTTTCAGAAATACATCAGTTTCACTCTAACACTGCTTAGTTACCTTCCGAAGACTGCTCCAGGAACTTAACCCTCTGGTACGTGGAAACTCTCTTGTCATATCCGCGTTGGTTGTTTTTCTTTCCCGTGACTTAACTGTGCTGCATTATATTTATGTCAACTTTTTCCTTTGGCTTAAATAGGTCTCCATCCTCTGTGATGTACCATATTCACTTCCCTGGTCAGAGGAATACATGTCCCCACTGATACCAGCACTCTGTCTCTGCTGTCTCTCCTCCTGTCTTCATCCATTGCTATATCCCTTTCTACAAGATTTTCTTCTTCCTGTACTCCCATTCTCCAAGAATTCAAGTGGAGGTCATTTATGAGAAGAAGTTCTCTTCCCCTGGAACCTTTCCCTTGGAGAAACACACCCCAACCCCCACGCCATGAGTCTTTGAAACAGGGGGAAAATTTGAGGCCAGGGACGTGGGTGACGTGAGTGTGGGTCCGTCCATGGAAAGGCAGGCTACCCCTCCACAGACTGCAGCAGTGCAACAGGCTGGAGTCCAGCTGTGGGACAAGAGAATAAGGGTCACTCAACCTGCAGAATGAAGCCCCACAGAGGGAGGGGATGGTGGCAAGTGCGGGACAGCATCAGGTGCACAGGTAGCAGAGCACAGGCTTTCCATCATCGGGTCATTTTGGTGCCCTTAGCCATCTGCTTCTATGGTGACCATCTACTCTGCCTGAAACATCTCCTGACTACAGGCAGAAACTTCAGGAAAACAACTCTGACCCACAAAGAGCAAGGACTGACTGTCTTCTCATCAAGGACAAATTGTTTAGGACTTTCCTATTCTCTGCTCTCTGTTTACTGACCCTTCTGGTCACTATATCTTCTTTTTAATACCCACAATGACTACATTATTCATCATAACCCTGGATCCTTTCACGATGTCTAGCGCTACTTACATATCCCACAAAAGAGCTATCCCACAGATTTAACGTCAAGTGTTCTTTTAACTACCGCCATGTATAAGTCATACCTGATACTGGCAACATAGTTTTCCTTTCTCCTTGTAGCAGTACAATATTTTTATTAGGGAATGTAAATCTAGATGACACAGGGCCTTGATCTCCCATCCTACTAGTGTTCTTATACCATTAACGCTCTTACTTTTATTGGATATGCCAGAGTTCTCTTTTAGTATTTTTTATTGAGGCTGATTCAGTATTCACTGGGCAAGAGACAGCCTGATTTTACAACATATTCCCAGGGCAGCCAGACCTTTTGAACCTGTGCCATGTACTCAAGTCCTCACCTAGCAGACAACTATACAGTCATCTTCTGTTCTGCTTTCCTGCATCTTCCCAAATGAGGATACCAATTGTTCTGCTCTCAGCTTTTGATTATTCACCACCTCCTCAAAATCCTGGGATTTCCCATTTCCAAATTTTCAACTGCACCTTTACAGGGAAGCATAGATGCTGCTGACAAGTGAGTTCTTGTAGCTAACCATGCAGCCAAGCTGTCCTACACAGATTTGCCACATTTCAACTGGCACACGGTAGCTCACTTCCACCTGAGACAGCATGTTCCAGCTCCTCATGTGTGCCCACTTATTTCCATACATGTGGATTCAGAAGCCATGGCGATCTTCATTTTGAGGCATTAACACTGAAATCTGTGCACTCCAGAGAAAATACACACTGTTGATAAGAGGACAATACTAAATCATTTCTTTGCTAAAAAAAACCCTGCAAACAAAAAAACCCAAAGAAAAAAACCCAAAAGCCCAACCCTTCTCACATTTGTTTAACTTCTATTTAGTGGGATGCATAGCTATGCTGCGATACCACTGTTGTGACTGTGAAAATATCAACCTGTCACCCAGCTCCACTTTTAGCAAAGAGATCTTACAGCATTCCCACAACATAAGCAGCAACTTAGCACCTGCCAAGTCACAGCATCAGCCTCACTGTGACTGGCATCACCTGTTTTAAATAGTCAATAGGAGGGCCCCATGCAATTTCGCGAGCAATTTTCTGCTGAGTTACTCTTAAGCAAAGCTCCAAGGAATGGTGTGAGTACTTGTGAAAATGTGTTTCCATTTGTTTTGGGGTGGCAGAGATCCTTCTCCCAAACTTCTCTTTTGAAATCTGTGTTTAATTCAAACTTCTTGGTGAGCGATGTGTAATTTTGTTGCACACAGTGGCAACCAAGAGACCTCAGCAGATGACAAAGGTCATTCTGGAGGGCACTGTGACAGTCCAAGCATCAGGGCTATTCAAAGGACAGCACCCAAGTTCTGTTGGATATGTCGCTATTTCTTGCTATTCTCTGCATAGAGTCTTTCCTTCACTGCCACAAAAGGAAGACATATTTTCCAACACATTGATTAGCAGTCAGTTCATTGAACAGAGGATCTTCCTAGGCCAAAGAACAGTTTCATCTCCTCTGCAGAGACTTGAGTTCCCCTTGACACACAGAAAGAGAAGGGGTTTTTTAAGATAGAGGAGACCACACACTACTTCTTGGGGCTGTCCTTTCACTGCAGGGTTTTGGTGACAGGCTGAGGGCATCGTGTAGGGAAGGAATAGAGAAGTCAGGTCTACTACACCTGGTCTGGCAGTCCATAACCCGGGAGATTAAACTAGTGTTTTGCCTGCCCAGAATTAAAAATGTTTGGCAGAAATATGTAGAATTGCTGAAATCTAAAACCAATTCCTAGACCTTGATATTTGCATTGTTGCAAGGAAATTCTGATTTTGTAAGCCTCCACTGTCCAATAAAGTTCTCAATATACAGTATTTTTTAATTAATGTTAAAGGCAGGAGTGTAGGATAAGGTGAATATTCAGAGTAAACAGCAAGCTAGAAATGGTATTCATTTCAACTATGCTTATTTTATCCCCAAAGGAAAAAATTAGCGCCTGCCATATATTTACGTCACTTGCTAACTATGCGGTTGCTGGGATTGCGTTAACCCTGGCTCTGTTTCTGTTTCCAAGGGGAAATGGATGTCTAAATCTTAGGCATTTGTCTCGCCTTCTGCATTCTGAATGTTTCATAAAATGCACAGCTCTATCTCTATCTAACAAAATCCTCACTGCTTCTGATTTATCATGATTTGTCTTTTAGTTGGAAGAAGTTGCCAAAATTAATTATTATTTGTAGGATATTTGAAATAATTGATCCAGGTTTGTAACAAGCAGGAAAATGTCACCTGAATGTAAATCAAGATGTATTGCCTGAATTGCTGAATTTCTTTTCAGAACTGTTCAACGCTTTGATGATGACTGAATGTAATGGGCATTCTTGTCTAATTTTCCAAATGGAAAAGGGAAATATTTTTATATTTGTTAAGATATAAAAATTGTGATTTAAATGTAATAGTTTTTTAATAAGAAAGCAATCTAAAAAAAAAAAAACTGAGCCCAGATTTATACAAACTAGAACTAACATAGCTTGTTCCCATCAAAACAATTCTTTTTTTGCAGGTAAACTGACTGCATTTGGATTTGCAGAATGAATATGGAATTCTGTATCAGTCATCAATGTATGGTCTGGACCAGGCCTTTTTTGAGGAATAAATCTGATGTGGTTGGGTTAAAACAGGTAAAATGCTTTTTTCTTGATCATGGTCATGATTTTGCAAGTATATTCACATTGATTAAACAGCTGTGTTTAAAAGTCCAATGCTGCTTATTTGCATTTCTTTCAGGCATACAAATAGAAAAATTAAAGTTTCCTTCAGGTCAAGATGTGAAATGGCTTTCTGTGTGCCACCTTCATTGCCACCGTATAATGTAAAGACCAGGAACTCTATCAAAAAAACCTATAAATAAGTCATCAAGAAAGATAGGGCTTGCTTTGTCTATTTCCTTATAATATTGATTACAAGACAGTTGCTTTGTAAGCTTTATGGAAGGTTTTGTTTGTTTGGGGTTTTTTTTTTGCGTCTTGGCCAATGGTGATTCTTCATTACACAGGTTGGTGGGATTTCAGAAATTGCTCAGGAAGTGAAAGTACTCTTTTTAAAATGAAAATTCAGAACCTTTGCCTTCTCACTTCTAACCTGTATGCAGGAAGTGTATTTCACTGCTCCATTAGGATTTCGTTCCCTGGGTGCTGGGGTTGGTGCTTATCGGTGGGGAAAATGCCACCAAGGCACTTTGGGAAGCAGCAGACTCTGCCTTCTGCAACGTGCAGAATTCACTAAGAGCAGGAAGGCAGGAGTCTGCTGGTGAGCAATGGGCTTACTTGATATTTAAGCTTTAATGAAGTAAAGACAGATACAAGCGTTAAAAATCCCAGTGGTCTCCTCTTTTTGGAAAAAACATAATTTTCAGTTTTTTTCTTCTCACTGTTCCTTCAGCATCAAAAGAAATTGTCATGCATTATTTTGATAGCCCTTCTTTACTGCTTGAAGATTCTTCCTCTCTTCTTGGCAAGATGCTGGTTTTCAAATTCTTCCTGGTTTGGATATAAAAATCTTTCAATCTAGATATTTTTCAATTTTTATGAGTTAATACCCTATATATTTTTTAAATCTTCTTAAAATCTCTGTCATTGGATATTTTCTCAAAGCTTGTCTTTTCCTGATGTTTAATATGACTATGATTTTCTCCCCATGACAACTGCCAAGTCTCTGTGCCTAGCCATCTTAGATGCATAAGAGGTGACTGACAGCTTTGCTTCCTTAAATTTTTGTAAAGGATTCAAGGCAGGAGGTAATATGATAATTAAATTCCCTAATTTCAAGTTTCCCATTACTCTTTGTGGAATAATATATCTCGAATGATGGGCAAAGCTCGAAGGATGCAGCTGTTAATGACTTAGGCTTTTCAGTAGTGGGGAAGGGAGTTTTAATACCTCACTGCTGACAGATCTCCTGTGGTTCCCGAAAGTCAGTTCTCCTGAGGACTTAAAAAAAAAATCGGGGTGGATAAGCCATCTTTAGCCAGCCCTTCTGGAAAAAAAGAAATGGAAAACAGAAACCAGAAAATTAATATATTATTCATAATTTAAAATGTTTTTGTGGTGTAAATTCATAGAATCATAGAATGGTTTGGGTTGGAAAGGACCTTGAAGATCATCTAGTACCAACCCCCCTGCCATGGGCAGGGACACCTTCTGCTAGACCAGGTTGCTCAAAGCCCCATTGTACTATCACAGAGCTGTTGAGGTATCTCTGAGCAGAGGAGAGAGGAGTTTCCCAATACAGGACAGAAGGTTTCTTCTGCTACCACTTCAAGGATGAAATCTCAATTCTTTTGCAGTGAACACAAAGCAAAACCTGCATTGACTTCAGCAGAAGAAGGAATTCACATCCAGCTCAGCAGGTGTTCTAAAAACAATAATTAAGACTCATCCCTGTGAAATAAATGAGTGCTATCACTCTCATTTTACAGACGGGAAAACTAAGCCCCAGAGAAGCTGTAGGATTTGCTTAGTGTTGCATGCAAAGTTGAGTACAAACCAGGCACTTGGCTCATAATCTCTCCTTAATAACTGGACCACACATCCTTCCTAAATAGAGTGGAATGAAAAATGCTGTCCGGACTCTTTACAGAGATATATTTGCCCAGTAAGTCATATGCTGGTGAAAATTCTTCTATGGCATACATACCTTGAAACACTTCTGAAGTCATAGCAGAATTTATAATACAGATTTTTTTATCCACAGATTTTTAGTTTTTCAGGAAATAATTTTTTTTTTAAGAAGTAAAAAGTCAGATGTGAACGATGGAGGTGACTGGGAGAAAGGTGTTTGCCATTGGGAGCTCAGAGAAGATACATATAAACACACTTACAGTGTTTGAGGAAAAAATCCCTGCTTTTCATCGCCGCACAAAACAACATCGAGCGTAACATTGCTGTTTGTCAGACGCTGCTTCCCTGTTTGCTTTACACACCAAAAGTTACCATTTGCAGCCCATAGCCAGTAGTGACCACTCTAGAATTCAGCATCTATAAAACTGGCTATGAACTGACTGGCTCAAATGTCTCATCCCATGCAATTGTCTTCCAGCAAATATTCCTATTAGAGATTTGCTTTGAACCATGGTGCAGTCTGGCCTGTTGAACACAGATCCCTCTGCTGACTCTAACTTCTTAAGCAATTTCCAGGCCTATAATTTTCACTTCCTGAGCATGGCTACTGGGGTGGGATCAACCTGGCCACACTGTCAGCTGGTAATTCCTGATCCTCCTTGTTTGGATGCAGAGCATTTTCTGCAAATTTATAACCAACAGAGGAAAGTACGAACTTCTAGGTTGCAACCAATCTTACCCTAAAGACAATTAAAGACAATGATACTAAGTCAATTAATTAGGTCAAGTGAATCACACAATAGGATGCTTTTACTTCTCTCTCTTCACAGTTCAGGAAGCTGAGTGTGCATGGCTCACTTTTGTCAGGTGAGAGGGAACCCAGCCCTGGCAGCTTTGAAGAATTATGGCCATCCTTCTTTATGGGAATTAGGTTTCCAACATGGTTTTTATTCCTCACAAATGTCATAAAGTCCTGAGAAGCAGCTGCTCCTTTCCCTCTCCCATGTGGAGTACTGCCAGACTAGCTTTTGGAAATCTGTAACTCCCTCCTATGCCAACCACTAATGGCAGTCGCTACCCCAGTGACACGTTCCTGAATGCATCTTCTTTTTAAGCTCTCCCAGCAGGACAATTTCTTTGCACTTTCATCTGAAGAAAAGAGAGATAAGTAGTGAGTCAGAAAGATGAGGACAGGAGCATATAGAAAAAAGGAGTGATAGATAGATGAGAATCATCGTGCAAGCACTGAACTTCAGCAAGGCTGGTACAACTTTAGCGGGATGCATTTTGAGGAACTTAACCAGCAGTCGTGTCACTGTGTAGCACTCAACATCCAGGCAACGACAACCCCCGAGTGTGCCTTCCTCCTTCATCATACGGCAAGGAGACTCATCTCTGCTGATGACCTGGCTAAAGAAGCTGACGTATCTTTCATTTCCAAGATGGTGTCATCTCATTCATTCTGGTGACTCTTATCAAAGGTCGCTTGTCAGAGTACCACATCTGATTTTTCTAAGTTTTCTAAGTTTAGAACAAGTATTGCTTCCCACTTGACCAATTTCAGGTGTCTTTCTGATTAGAGCTGGCAGGAAAGCAAAGTTGCCAATCTGCAGGGAATGCCATTTAAAAAAGAACATAAAGAGAATATAAAGGTTTTTGAGCTCAATCAAGCCAAAGTCCTTATCTTTTTCTACTGTTTCTTACAAAAGCAGCAATTCTGAGAAAGCGTGATTTGAGAATCACTGAAACCGTGATCTTACCTAAGAGAGAGCTGCTCCCTGGACACCTGCACCCTGTAGCACTGGAGCCCCCGCGGCAGCTCTGCCTGGCAGCCTGCTGCAGGACCACTGACCTCAGGAGCCTGTTGCAGCACCTCTGGTCTCTCTCTTTGTGCTCTGCAATAGGCCATAGGAAGATCTGACAGCTGGACTGTTTAGATTGTTCAGCAGAGACCAAAGTTGTTGCTGAATGACCCTTAACTGTGCTTAATTAGCAGCTTAACAGGCTGCTGCTAGGGAAGTTGTTTTAATGATATATCTGTTTTGCCCACAAAAGTCTGCAGCACCTCTGGTACATGGTACAATAGCAGGATAACTGAAGAAATCAGAAAGAAATAAAAGTGCTTTGTACTTTTGGTCCAGTTTCCCTCTCCGCAATCAACAGGAGGTTTGTCATGACTTCAAAGGGAGCAGAAACAGGCCCTCTGTTTGAAGTTTAGTTTGCAAGCTTCTGAAGCATGCTACAATGGCTCAAATGCAAGATGAAAATTGAAGGGTTGAAACCTTTAATTAAAAAGAAAATCAACAACCAAAAAACCCCAACTTTAAAGCCATAAAGAAAAGCTTCAGCTCTAAAGAATATGATCTGAAAACCCTTCAGGGATAAATTATTGTAATTGTTAGCCTTGCACCGACAAGCAGTCACTTCCACTGGAGAGAAAAACAGAAAGCAAAACAAAAGGAAGGAATTTTCAGCTTGATTGTGTTGATTCATCATCATTTAACAATGAAAATAGAGAGGAAGGAAAGGAAAAAAAGAAACTTGCTAGCTACTATAACACAGATCTACTGCTGACTTCATCTTTAGATCAGTGCAAAGAAAGAAGAGACTTGTTTGAAGTGCGCTGGTGAGGCTTCCTCTGAAATAAGCAAGTGTCCCTGCAGGGAGAGAGGGAGAGAGAGAGAGAGAGAATTTCTTCTTGCTTTTTGTTATCACAATTCGATCAAAGAGGAAAAGAAAGGAAGGGAGCCGCTGCTCTGGCATGCTGTCCGGTGCTCCTCTAGCCGTCAGCCACATTTTCACACCAGCTTGCCCTGTCAGTACCGGCTCTCCGGCTCTCTGCCTGGGTTGGGCTGATGGCTAAGGGAGCACTAACTGGCTCCTTCAAGGTTTTCCTTCTCAGCTGTACCCAGCAGGAAAAGGATTCAGCAGAAAAGTGTGGCCTGAGCAAGGGATCTGACAACTGAAAAGTGTTGAAAAGATTTTAATACATTTTCACTGTCATTGTCTTCTTAGAGGTTACTGTATGGATTTTACACAGGGAAGACAGAAAAATTTGACTGGGATAAATGGCTTATTTTACCGAGGTACTTGCAGGCATTGGCTTTGACATCTCATAGAAGGTGTCTCTTCTGAAGGGTAAATCTGTTCATAATAACTAAGAGACAGCTGATAAATAGCAACCAAGGTGATAAAACAATTATTATAATAATTTCCATATCCTTTGTGTTTATTTAAAGGCACATTTAATCATTTTGTAAACTATTGGTGTGTCTGAGATAATAAATACTATATGGAGACAGATAAAGGGACAATGATGATACATATGTCAGCCTACAAAACATACAGCAGTCAGTGTATATGTTAATCAAAGAAAACACTGCTATGATGAATCTGAAAATACGCTCTTACAAATCATTTTTCACCATTCTTGAGAAATGTGTCACAGCTTCCAACATTCCAGCTTGTTAAGACATGACAGATGAAGTGTCACTGTATGATTAGTAATAGGGGAGGGCAATGGTTAAGTTAAATAAAGCCTGAACCACCATTCCTGACGCAAGCCCAATTACTGAGTATCTGAGAAAGACCAAGGACATACGAGACACCCATCTCCTGTCATTCCCTGTCACATCATCCTTCAGTGAACCAGTCTCCACCTACTCCCCACACTTTCATCATCTGCTTTTAGAGCTGATCCCCCTGCACTTACCTTTCCTTTTGGTGGGGGGCACGATGACCCTCAGGAAAAACCTCTGCTGGGTCCTGGCCCCCATCAGTTTGGAGTCAGGGTCGTGCAGGAGGCTCAAACAATATTATCCTAAAACTGCAGGACCCAGCTGCCCTGGGAATAGGCTTGTGCTGACAGCAGACAAGGTAGAGTGGCTGTGCCTGCGTGCCCTGGAGCGCACGTACTGTCTGCAACCACAGCTTTCCAAGCCTGTACATCTGCGTTTGCCCCCACGATGTGCTAAACAGCCCAGTATGGAGGTTTTCAGAGGTATTTGCTCAGAAGCTGTGGAGAAGCAAAAGGGAATTTGCTGCAGAAGATCAACAAGCACACCTGCTGAATGACCAGCTTACCAGCTGATACATACATAGATACATTGAGCAAACGCGAGACAAGGGAAGACTTGAGATTAACCTCTAATGACAACAAGTAAGGGTAGGGGCATATCTGCTTGCATTTATTTCTCCCTGGTGCAGTACATAGCATGGCCGAGAAAACAGTTCAACCAATGCTGCCATCCTTAGCAGATAACTATTATCTTAAGTTAATAAAAAATTAAAATTTATGTCCTTTTTACTCCTTTTCTTCAGAAAATATCTTTCTCTTCCTTTCCCATCATTATGAAAAAAAATCCAGCTCTCAAAGAATTCATTACCAGACTAATTTTTAATGCATTATTTCCATTTCTTATTCACTACCATCTTGTGGATTATGCCTGAGATTTTACCAGCTTCCTTTCAGAAATTAGTTCAGCTTCCCTTTGAGAATATCAGAGCGGAAGTGGAAGGTATGATTATCTTAGAAAATTTTTAGTTTATAAAGAGGGGACAGCTGGGCAAGGAATGTTTTAATAGGGAATAGAAGTATTATGCTATGAAGAAAAGAGAAATATGATGAGTTTCCGGGGGGGGGGGGGGGGGGGAGGAAAATGTGGAAAAACTTGTAAAATTGCACAAGTCTCATGCTTCTCTCCCCTTCAAATTTGATGAACACTTTCAAATGCTGTGGAGGTATACCTGGTTCTGGAAGTAGCTCCCAGCACACAAACACATTTTAAATGGTGTAACTGGGTAAGAGAGATCATACCTCACGTTATTAAAGGCATCTGCATCTTGCCCTAAGGATTTATAGTAATGGGAGTGGGTTTAAAGTGGAGTCTTGTCTCATCAATGCTAGTATTTGGAGCTATGTAAATAAGCAAACCTCAGTGCTTCAGGTGGAGGACAGCCATTTGAAGTGATGGGAGAATGCTGTATTGACTTAACTGTTTTCTTCAAACCCACTTTTTTAAATTTTGGGTCAGTAAATCTAATCCTATCTTTTTCTAGAGCACTTTATCTCTCTCTGGGTCAGACTAATAAATTTGTAACTGCTTCTACCCTGTAGTCACACTGGTAAATTTAAAATTGCTTTTATGGTGCTCCACTACAGCCATCTCCTGAGAGCATCCTGGTTTCTGCTGGTTTTGTGAGCTTCTTTAGTGCCATAAAACGTATGGCTTTTCTGGCAATCAATACCTAGGTTTCTCTTTTCAGAATAACTTAACCACAGAATTAAAGTTATCATCACAGTATAATTAGTGTTATGTGACCTTTTTTTTTCATCTGTGAAAAAGACAAACAGTTCTTGGCAGAAATATGCAGTGTTTTCAGGTATCTGGATGTCTATCTGGCAAAACAAGCACTTAACCACATTTTGATGCATCAAAATTATCCATATTAATAATGACTGTCACAAATGGTGACCTGAGTAGGGCAATGACTGGAAAGAATTTCTCCCAAATTATAACCTTTGTTTTATTTATTGTTGGCATTAGAGTGGTTTTTTATATAGCTGAGTTCCTATTCCAGTAAGATTACCACAAATAACATTTTCCCCTATGGAATATAAATATCTTTTTTTTGTCTGCCAGGGCTGAATGCTTTCTACACATAATTCTTACCTCCTCTAATCTTAGGACTTTGCTTCTGACAGATTGATAATGTCTGGTTTTGATGTCAACCTATCTTTTTTCCATTTCCATAAGCATTCAAGCTACTGTCTCCAAATACTACTGTCCTCCACCTGTGCTTGCAAAAGGCAGTAGGACCTGATAGGTCTGGTCAGAAATAGCTCATATGAAGGGATTGTGCCTTCGTACCCTACACAGTAACACAAAAGTCAGACTGCCTGTTTTTTATCCATTGAGTTTATCCTCTTTCATCCCTTTCAGATTTTTGTTTTGTGAGTGCTTGTTCCATTTCTGCACAGTCTTACAATGTATTCTTTACTCTCTCCACCATGCATAGGCCATCAGCCAATTTTGTCTTTCCTAGATTTAGGATAATTTCTAAATTATATTACACCTCAATTTATTATAACAAATCAATTATATACAGCATCATGTCAAAGAATCCCTTCTGTTGTTTCAGAGTTGTAGGCGGTTCATTCCTACTTGACTTTAATTGGTTCTACCCTTTCATCAGCTAAAATTAATGAAGCACACACCCTTTCTGCCCCCCTATAAAGCATTTTATTTTATTTTATTTTATTTCTCCTTGTTTTAACATAATAAGCTTTGTATTTTGCCCTTCAAGGCAATAGATCTCACAATATCTTGGGTGTCATTTGAAAGCAAAATGGCACTCACGATCTTCTCTAGCACAGCACTCCGACAGGAACAGAGATATTCAGCCTTTGTTTCTTACAACCCATTTAAATGAGTAATTTCATGCAATGGCATGCAACCTCACTGGAAAGCAAAGTCAGCACAGACCAGCATCCTGTTTTTACTAGCTAGCTCTTTACTGTTTCTGAAGGTGGTTGAATTTCTTCCAATAAACATTCATTTAAGAGGGGCTTATATTAAAGTAAAACTTTGTTTTTTAATGTCACATTTTTCCATGAAAATGAAAACATGAATATTGAATTTGTCATCTCACTCTCTTGCATCATATTTTTTCAGTAAAGTACTAGAGAAACAGGCAAACAAGGAGAAGGGCAGAAATGGGTGTGGAAAACAAAACAGTTTCTGTAAAATCACAGCTGAAAACTTTTGGCTGTATAAGCAGCCATTTTGCAGACCTGTGGAATGAGAGAGCTGAATATTCACAACCATTTTCCTCTATTTTTTTGCTAGATCTAAGAGCTTTCTCTGGACCTTAGGCAATAAAGACGCATGCTTTGTAATCCACTATATTAGTTAATTCTTGTTTGCGTATAAACAGTATCATTTATAATAAGGTGTATCCCTCAGCCTTTCTGAATGCAAATCATATTTGTTATATAAGAAAAACTCATGCTGCAGTCAAAATGGTCTGAAAGACAGGCCAGGTATAATTATAAAGTTACTCCATTTTCACTGGAAATGGTTATGCCTGGAGAGTCAAGAATAGATTTTGTCAAGAAAATCAGGCCATTCCTAGGTCTGTGACAAAGATATATATTTCCCTTTTTAAAAAACTTTTCTACTAAGTGGCATGTGACGTTGGTAAGAGATTTAGAAGAAAAACATCGTAAAGTCAAACCAAACTGTCAATTGCAGCACACTTGTGTGCCCTGAAAAGTGGAGAAGGGCACTGAGTTCCCCAAGTCAGCTGCTGGCCTGGAAGGAAGATAATGCTGTCAGTGAGACGTGCTGCCTAAACCAATAAGCTGTCCTGAGAAGTAGGGTGAATTAGCCCATGGTCAGCACTGTGCTAACTCTTCTACCCTTGGGACTGGTGCTGGCACCTGCAGAGCATTGTCCTGCAGAGTGTAGATGCACTACTTATCTTGCAGCTGGCTTGGAAATGCTAACACGATGCTTTTCTGGACTGAATAGGTATGTGCCAACCTACCTCTAGAGCTGTCCACCTTTTGAAATACATATATTCAGCCATCTCGTTTGAATCCCAGAACCTTGATGTGATACCACAGCTCTAGTCCTAGTTCACTTGAAATTATAGGAACATTTCTGATTCTTAACATACCTTTCAGCAAATGTATCACTTGAAAAATGGATGTTTAACCAGAAAGACACAGGCCAAAAAGTACAGATTTTATAGCTCAATGGAAATATTTCATCCAACTCTGTGTTCGTCCTGACAAATATGCACGTCTCAGCAATATTCATACCTTTTCTTAAATTTTATGTTTTGCTTAAGAAGGGGAATGTTACAGCATTTGTGTTTGGAAATCTGAGAATACATTTGACACAGGGAGCAGCAGCTCCAGCCCACCCAAGTGCTCCTTACACTTCTTAAGGATCCAGTCTCCCTTCCTTAACACAACCATGACAGGACCAAACAAGCAAAATAAATTTATATAAAGACATATTAACAGTAATGTCTACCAACTACTGCATCTGCAGCTTCTAGAAATAACTCATTCTCAATAGTGTTGTGAAACTCTGCAACTACAAAAATGTGAAAGCAGTTGTAATACATGTAATAAATGGAGGTACTCTGCCAGGTTCCTTGCGAGGTTTCACATGGGCCAGGCTGTTCTGCAACTGTCCTTAGCCAGGAGGACATTGTCCACTGTTGCACATAGGTTGTCAATAGGTGTCAAGTTTGTGATCGTCCCCTCGGCTTATTTACAGACTGTTATAGTGAGGGACTGCGGATGCACAAGCAATTTCTCTTCTGCAGCCGGTCTTCTTCACAAGCCAGAAGGACTGTAAGGAGTTTCTGGGGTAACTTGAGTGCCTCTGCAGTTACCTTTCATTTTTCTTTCAGTGAATCTGTATACCCACTCTTACATACTAATTGTTTTCCAGGCTCTGTGTAAAGTCCCTTCCAAAGAAGGAATGAGTCTAGGGTGGTTTTACCATCTACTTTTTCTACTTGCTAAGTTGTAGCAGCTCCTTATCCTGCAGGTTGACATAATTGTGCGTGATTCTGGTCTCATCCCTTGATACTCACAAATCCAGTTTTTCTTTTGTCCTGCTGTTTTCCTCAAGGCATCAAGACTCTCACTCACTGACCTTATTCATGTCTGAATTGGTTCTACATTCCAAAGGAAAAAAAGTCTGTAAATCAAGACAGTGTTTCTTGGGAAGAAGAGAAGTGGACAAGAGAGTGACAGCTGTCTAGAATAGTACATGCAAAAAGGTCTGATATAATGGCATGAAGAGAAAACACTGTGTTTTTTCTTTTCTCCCAAGCTGCCTGCACATTTCCCATACAACTAAAGTGCTTTGTGCCCCCTCCCACTAGCATGGCATAAAATCGAGTACAGGTCTGAGAGGTGGAGTTATTTAAAACCTCTGAGCCTGAAAGCTCAGTTTGTTCTTGTCTGTTTTGAAAACCATATTTTTCAGGAAAGACGGAGAATGTTCCATTCTTATGATAAAGACAGGAGTCAAGAGGAATATCTGTTTCAACCCTCTGAGCTTTGTTTGCCTGATGAAGAAGCACAAGCCACAGAGTGTATGAACAAATTCAGAAAGATAAACTATTCTTCACTCTTTTATAATAGACTATCCTCTGGCTTTAGCATATGGCCAGGATATCACACAGAACAACAGTTTCTTATTATAGACTAGGAACAGCACTGAGCCAACTGCAGTTTCAAATCCATCTGCCCATACAAAAATAGTTTCTCACTGGGATCTTCCTTCTAATGCTGAATTATTTCTGTCCACAAACCCTTCTTCCCAAATGACTTAGGAAACAATGCACTTTTTTCAAATCATATTTAAAAGGAACAGAGAGCTCCCCCTACCCAGTGTCCCTACAGTGGCCTGGCATTAAGCACGAGGCCCACAGTCCTCCCAGATCCTGTTGGGATAACTTTATAATGCGTATCGCCATTGTGTTGATTCAGTATTCTGTGAATATCTATATGCAGTCTTTTTCCTGCAATCGGATTTGTCAGAGCAGACTGTAGTATCTATGCAGAGCCCCTCTGTAGTCTGTGCGTTTGGCATCATTGCAAAGATCTGTGGCCTTCCCTGGATCTGCATCCACTGGGCCATTTCCTAGTTTTCCATTGTTCCCCATCCAAGACTTCTGTTTTTAAGGAAAAAAAAACACTTTGTATTACGTTTTTTTTAGTGCTGGGTTTTTCCCCCAATATGACTGCTTTTTGCTCCTGTGTATTTTACTGCCTATTATTTTTCCCAGCTTCCCAGTTATTCTTCCCAGCCAGCTGATTTTCCTACTCAAAATTCTTTTTTGCATAATAATAAAAATATAAATCCACCATCTTTTCAATCTTGTTTAATCCTTATCAGCTCACAACTAACTACATTTGCTTCCAACAGAAACAGGACTTCTGCAATTTGTCCTCAGTTGAAATGTTCCTTCCCCAAATTGCTTGATGAAAATATTACCCTTAGTGGAAAAGATGATGAGGGTGTGGGATTAGGCAGTTTAACAGGAGTGCTTTCTCTGTTGTATTTTGAATTCAACACTGCAGATCAGGCACTGTGCTGCAGCATGCTTCCCAAAACTCACAGGAGCGAGCTCTCATCTCCCTCGTCTTAGCTGTGTATTGGTTTATCTCCACGCAAGTCTATGAGATTACACCAACAAAAAATTGGGATGACAGATTGGAGAATCAGGTCTATATCAATTTTATTTTTGCAATGCCAAATCTTTTTCTAACTCAGTTCAAAGCATTCAGAATTGTTTCTAGCTATTCTCCTGAATTATTCTCTTCAATTTAGAGCCTGCCACTGAAGTACCAGAAACAGGATACCTTGTATACAGCTCAGCCACTTCTGTGTTCCTGCAGCATTTTTGTGAAATGCCTATGGTACATCACTCCCAGAATGGAGAAAAGCCTTTCGAACAGGCAGAAATGGAGCTGTATAAGATGAAGTGGCTGTGTGAAGTTTCTTACTCATAGGTAAGGAACTAGTGGGAAATTGAGATGGAAATCAAATACTACATTAACAGGTTAACAGCCTATGTAAATCACAGCTGATCATCACCCATTCACTCAAGAGTATCTATTAAAAAATCTTCAGACTTTCAAAAAAAGTTAGAAATTAATCAGAGGCTCAGAGTGGTTTTTGGTAATTAAATCATTGTCTAGATTCACATCACAGATACATCAAAAAGAAGGGTGTGATTTATGTTCTCCATTAGCTGTTGAAGTGGTTCTTGGTCACTGACAGGAAATCTTGTGAGTAAATAAAGGTAAATTGCTGCAAACTGTATCTCACTGTAACAGTGACTTACTTAAGGTTAAATTCTGCTGCTGTGCCAGGAACGATAAGTAAGTCTCAAAGCTGATCATGCTGACATTCCTTCAGGTAGAAGGCGGCTTCTGGACACCAAAGTGGTAGTGCACGTGCCCTATGTTGCTCCTCTCAAGAAAGATGCAAGCAATACATGGCTTCAGGAAGAAACCTGGAAGATGGAGAATTTGATCTATGTTCCTCCCTACTGAATACACTCAGGCCTTTCTGACTGCAGCCACATTCAACAAGGTCTACAGTCTTTTTCAGCTGTGGATAGTTTCACTAATCCAAAGGCAGCCAACTTCAGTATAGCCACTATAACTCCATTAAAACCTTCAGGTTTTTCTTTCTAGTTCGTTTTTTGTTTGGGTTTTTTTGTTGGTTTTTTTGGTTTGTTTTGTTTTTGGTTTTTTTTTTTAATCTAGGGCTCTTAACTAGTAACATTTTGCTGAAAAATTGTCAACTAAAAGAATTATTAAATTTTCTCCATGTTGGGAACACATCCTGAGACATTTGACAAAGTATCATGCAAAGTGCAAGACAGTGAATGCTGTAGAGGAGTTTCTATCTTCTCTGGGATAGTTCTTCTCCACTCAGATTTAATGTGTTGGTCTCAGCCTTTGTTGCATTGGCCTAAGTAATTAGCACACATCTTACAAAGACATGGCTCCTCTGAGATTGGAAGACATTTTCCTCTGGCTCCCACCCCTCTCTGTAAGAACTGAAATGTAGAGCGTTCATGGTGATTACCCAGATCTAAACTACTCTCCAAAAAAGGTAACAAACAAAAATGTCCCAGGCTTCCCAATTTCCCATCAAAACAGCTGAAAACATCATAATTTTAGCCTTACTTCCCAAAGAAATGAGGATAAACAATCATGTGGCCTGTGTGCTGCATGTCAGACCATCCTTTCCCCTAGTAACTACTGACTGCAGTTACCTATGTTAAAGAAAAGTGATTTAGGGGAAAAGGCCACAGAGATCTTTTATGCCTACAAATGTGAGAAAATACGTAGTCCTTAGATTGGCGCGAGTGATGTTCAGTGCATCACTATTGAGACATACGTTACTTAATTTATTCACTGTGAGGATTTATATAACATAACGAGTGGATTGGAGAAATTTGCCATTGAGAACCTTCCACAGTAAAACCAGTTGAAAATGTACTTAGACATGTACATGCATGGCAAATACCAGATTTAACTCAAGAACAAAGGTAGGTTCTGAGTTTGATGGACACAGCAAGGAAGAGATCTGGATCCCCTGCATGTAGGTGGTTAGCTGTATTGCCACTGGATTCAGCTGGGAGCAGCTTTCGGGAGGGTTCAGTCCCATGACTGATGGAGTGCTGTTGTCTCCCAGGCTGCACCTAGTGAGTTATAAAAGAGAGGTCAGGGGAGCCATATACTTAGGAAAAACAGGGTAAACCAAAGAGACAATAGGTAAATGTTCTCACCTCCAAACTTGTTAACATGGACCTTCCTATATTTCGCAGAATCACAGAACAGTTCAGGTCGGAAGGGACCTCTGGAGCTCACCTAGTCCAACCCCTCTGCTCAAGCAGAGCCACCTAGAGCAGGCTGCCCAGGACCATGTCCAGGCAGGTTTTGAATATCTGCAGGGATGAGGACTCCACAACCTCTCTGGGCAACCTGTTCAAGTGTGTGAACTAGAGGAGTTACTTTTTAGGTTATATATAGATTTTGAAAAGCATATCCAAGTTTTCTCCACAAGGATGATATAAGGAGGTTTGTGGTTTGTGTAGCAATAATTCAGAGCACACAGAACAATAATCTACAAACCCAGTTTACCCTGGCTGGCAATATTACAACCATTTTGACCAGCTTTTCAGTGTTTTCTATCAAATTCACTCAATTATACACCTTTTGGCACATATCTAGGCAACTAGTAATTTTTTAGACACTCATCTTTCTCCTTTGTGATTAAATCCAGCCATTAATGAAAGATTTACCAGAATAAGAAGTGAACAATTACTGGTCTGGACAAAAGCAAACAAGAACATTTCTTAAACAGCTAGAACAAAGTACAGGGGAACTGTAAATGTCAGTCTTCTGCAAAATGAAGATAATTCACATCCAGCAAGATATGTACTCTTGCCCATTTCTTTTAATGGGAGGTCTGAAAGAGCAATACAAAGCATATGTTTTTCGTCTAGGTTCTTACATCCCCTGTATGCTTTCTTTCCTGCATTTTCCTTCTTTTGGTGGACCTCCTCAGCACAAGGCAGCTGCCCCTCTGTCTCACCGGCTGCTGTGTTGGGGCTGTGTGAGGGGAGCCCTCCACTCCAGCATCTTCCCGGCCTGACTCCAGCTCTGTTTCATCTTTCTCTTCCTCTTTGTGTCTCCAAGCATTCAGAATACCTCTTATTCCTGGGGCTATCTACATGTTCTGGTTGCCTGGAAACCATTTTTGAATGGCTACATAGGATTTAGGAAAACTTCTCTTCGATAATTCTCCCACCTCCTTTCTCATAGTGGAGTACTGTTTTAAGTACTGCAAGTAATTCTTTTTTATTTTCATTGTCTTTATCTTTAATATGGTTCTTATGTTGTTCTCTGTTCTTACAAACACCACTCTTTTACATACTTTTTTTTTTGCTTTCATTTTCTTTCATCTTTATCCTCCAATGTAACTTTTAGTGCCACAATTCTGTAATGTCCTTCTAATGCAATGCAACTAAAAAGTCATCACAGCCAGAGCCCTGGAAGCAGGCTTTGTCTGGAGGTACAATGCAAAATCACAAAGAGGCTCTACTCCTGAAAATGTCACAAGAGCATAAATAAGACCTGCTCCCTTCATCTATGCTAGCTTGATACTGCTGTTGAATGAGAAGGAACTGCAGGGCCCTGCCCGGCTCTCCTGTGGCTGGGAAACAAGAAGCATGATGAGGTCTTACCTGATTAACACCTGTCTGTAGAAAGATCAAAGGTTAAAATAGGTAGCAGACCAATTGTGAGATCCAAAATGAGGGCAGAAAAAAGGCTCTTTGTCCTCCCAATAACCTAACTAACTGGCCAAAGTATAATTCACCAATAACTTCCTAGCTACACTTTGCTTTTTACGAACACCAGACGTTTTCTGTGTATTGATTATCAATATACTGATACGGAATAACCACACGTCCACTGTGGGATCTTGTAATATACCTTCTTAAATCCATGGACAGAATTAATATTTTCAAAAACACAACATACTTATTTCACTCTTTGGGACTCTTGAATCTGTACCCACATTTCCTATAATTCTCTGGGTCAAATATAAAATTCTTAATATTCTTTTACTCTACTAGTAGGTTTCTGAGTCTTAGGAATATTCTAGTTGATTGTCTAAAAAAAATTTTTGAAAAGAATTAAAGAATTCACTGCAGGTGATTGGATATTTCCATTGAAGTAACATGTCTTAGGTAACTTGGATCACAAATAAACTGATTGATAGCTGAGCACATAACTGCCCATTTAAAATGGATGTGAAAATGTTTCTGGGTAAGAAAGACCAAGATTAGTGACTATCACTGACTCTGTTGAAGGAGTCCCATATTCATTTGTCACTTGTGCTCCTTCCTTATCATCCTAGTCTGGATTCTGACCTTATCCTGCATCCTGGCACAGGTCATTCCCTGACACTCCATAATTACAACTGCTGAAGGGTCTGCAGAACAACAGACCTGCATGAAGGGGCATGAAAACATCTGGTTGTACTCTGTGTTAGTACAAGTCAGGGTTAGAACTCTGTCTCTTTAGTGAACACCAAATTAGAGCAACATGGTTAATATTATTCTTCTTACAGGTATTTTATAGTACTCCAGAAAAAAAACTGCTGCATCAGCTGAAGCTTCAAGATGCTCAGCAGTCAGCTTTAGATCGCTTAAAAAATTTAGTTTGAAAAATGAAGCTGCTTGTTAGTGCTAAAACCAGAAGTGTGTTTGAAGCCGCTCAGTATGACTATAGAGACCATATCCCTGCCTGGAGGTAGCTTTGGCTTCAAGTGAAGACACAGCACAAGGAACAGTCACAAAGGGTCTCCCAGACATCACTTACGCCACAACGTTTTCCATCCTGCAAGCTCTACTTCCACAACCCACAAGAAAATCAGAGAGGATGTGACTCTTCTGTCTTTTCCCTGGGAAGTCATATATGTCTTGCACTGCAGCTGAAGAACAGGGAACAGACTAGCCCTTGATACAGGAGGAAAGTCCTTCACCCTGCTATCTGAACTTTCAAATCTCAGAAGCTCTGAAGAGTCCTTATTTCTACCACTCTTCAAGTGATTTTATTGTCGCATCATACTCCTATCTTGAAAGTGATGTTTTTAATGTTAGATATATAATACAGTCAAAGTTTGCTAAGTGGCATAAATTCAGCCTTTTAAATTTGTACATAAGCACCAGTTTAGGAGTGGTGAACTCTTCAACAGATCTGAGAAGATTCAGTGGTCACTGTGTTATTTTTGCCTTGTCCTGTGATCCTCTTACTTCTGTTACTTGTCCACTAACATTTTAAAAAGCAGCCGAATGCTTACATATCAGTCCCCCATATGCTGGGGAAGGAGGGAGAGTGAGGGAGAACCATTTATTTCACTGCCTTTATTCCCATGAGAACAACTAATCACGTGGGAGTAGAACAACAAGTTCTGCTAGGCACACAGAATCTGCTTATGAGACATCTCTGCATACTCTCGAGGTTTCATTAGCTTTAAGTGGATTTTTTCCACTCCTCCAGATCATTGTTATTTCAAAACCAAATTTATTCAAACTAGGGAAAGACGCATCTCCTCAAGTATACCAACTTCAAGCTCAAGCACAAAATGTACTGTATGTATTTTTTTAAACAGTTCAGTGATTAAAATATGTATCAGTTACAAGAATGGATTTATGGTAAACTCTTTCTTTCCACACTGTAGGGAATGCTAATAATTAGTGTGATTTCTGTCATCCTTCTAAGACACTGTCGAACCTGAAATTATTATGGAGAAGTAATTTTTCTATACTGGCTGTCTTGCAAAAATAACCAGTTCTGTGTTATACGATCATCTAGGGAGACAGTAACACAATAGCTACACCCAATGGCAACTTCATTAACTGCTATTTTTCTGAAGAAAATTGCTAGGATTTTCTTACCAGGGACTTAACAATCAAGGTCAAACAAATACTTAGGCCAGTATTAACAGTTGCTTTTTCATGAAGATAAATTCATTTTTAAATGGTTTCGCATTGAGTAATCTTTCACTTTCATAATTCAAATTTTCCTTGTAATTAATCTTTTAATGCACAGCAGTGTTGTTCTTTTGACTGTTTTATTATGGTCTCCAAGGAGGGCACTTGGGCAAGCATAAAGAATTGAGCCACATATTCTCCTCCTTACTGACTTCTCAGGTTTGATATTTCTACTTCATTGTGGCGACAAAAGTAGCTTTCAGGTGATGAACACAGGAGGTGCTGCCATGTTACTTTCTGGGTTTGCAAAGAAAACTAGAAGTGATGCTTTAACATGACTAAAAGCTGTCTCCAGTTCTGTAGAATGCCATGTTAGCCTAGCCTCTGAGGCTATAGATGCCGATAAAAAGTAAAGAAAGGGGGGAAATCTTTTCTATCCATTTCTTTGCTTCTGAATTTTAGTAGGACAGTGATTTTTCTCATTGAGAAGTTAGAAAATTTTGATGGAAGTTTAAAATTTCCATTTTTCTTTAAGGAGAATGAAAAACCGTCTTACATACTTGCTCTATAGTTACAGGATTATACCTTGAATAGAAGTACATTTGGGAGCTTTGCTAATAATTGAACCAGGCTAAGAAAAAAATAAATAAAGGGAAGAAAAAGTAAATAATTTTCCGAAGTTTTAGAGGCTACAGTGCATGGGAAATAATTTTGACATGGCAAATTGAATGTTTAAGCAAGAACTAAGAAATAGGAAGAAATAAAGCAATGGAATTGCATCCAGTGATTCTGGTGAAAAGTGGAGGTCTTCGTTCTATGGCTTTTTTTGTTTTGTTTGCCTTGGCTGATTTAAGTTTGATGGATTAATTTTTGTCTCAGAAAAAGTGGCAAAATCTCAATTTTCAGTTAAGTTTCATTACTGGGAATTTAGGGGAAGTTCCTATAAAAATTAATAAATAAAGGGTAAGAATTTATAGATTTTCTTTTCTTTATGGTACCTGGACTTGGATTTTTATAGTGTATAGATGTATTTTCTCATCACATTCCCCACTGGTGTAAAGTAAGTGTGACTCATGAGCTGCAGCATGCTTTCAGAGTTACAATATACCGTGGGCCTCAGAGGGTAACTGCTTCCAGTCCCCTGCGGCCCTGAGCAGTTCTGTTGCATGACATGTTGCTTATACATTCACAAAAAACAACTGTGATGTTCCTTCTAGACACAGAAGAAGAGTTGATCCTCCTCTGGAGAAGCAAAGACCCCAAGGTTTTAAAAAACACAAAGGCAGAGAAAGTACAAGGGGATCTTTGGTATGGGATCAGTGATGAGAGAGGAGGGAAGAACTCTGTCTGTAAGAGCCATCTGCATCCATTGGAGCAAACTTCCATCCTCAGCACAAGGTCCAAATTTGGGTACTGCCTTCACTGTATAGCCATCACCCAAAACTCACAAATTGCTGTCCTACCACTTTTCAACATTAGCAGAAGGGGGAAAAGCCTACAAAAGCCAATTTGCTTCTCCCATTCCACTGCTCTAAGAAGAACCCAGTCAGATGCCAAGGAAACCAAAATGACACAGAATGAATGGTCACAAGTCATCAGTCAAATACACCAACAAGTTTTGTCAGCTTCACCTGGACAGGCTTAGAGGGGCAGCAAAGCCTCTGCTAAAATTATGTGGGTTTTTTTTCTCTGAGTGTCTAGCCTTCATCATTGTCTGTGGAAATGGGACACCCTCACCAATACAAGTCATTCACTCAAATCTGTCTCGCAGAGGATCTTTCCACACCCAGCCTACTATTTTTGCTCAAAGGCTGGCACTGCTCTTCAGTGTCACAGCTGGAAGTTCAACACAGCTGAAAATTCACCAGGTGGAAAACTAAAGTCCAAAGTTAATTGCTTATTAGCAAAAATGCCTTTAGTGAGAACCTTGTAGATTGTATTATCCAGCCATGTGTTAAGAGCCTCCCAGATCACATTTCTCAATCATAGTTCTGCTAAAACTAGTTATGCTGATTGCAATTTGCTTAAAGGACGGTTAAAGGTTGCTGGGAGGATGCCAGCGTATCTATTGCTGGAATACATGCATTAAACCATCCAATGACAGGTGAAAATGCAGCTGAAAGATCCCAAATATAAAAAGGTGTCATCAGAAATCCCTGTTGCAGCATGGAAACCATAGAGCAAACAGGGTTTTAATTTGCCTGCATACAGCAAAGCACTTGTTACACAGAAAGATCCCTGCAAAGGCAGGTTTTTCCTTGAGATTTATCACCAGAGTTAGCAGAAACCTTGCCATGGGTGGCTGCGTCTCACACAGCAAGGTTCTCATAAGGAAAACAAGCAACCTGGTTCTGCTGAGCACGTGTGTGTTCCTCATGTGGGGAACAGGTCTTCTTCACAGTGTTTGTCATTTCTCAATGTCCTGGTTTTCCTGGAAAAACAGGAAGAGGCTCTGATGAGATTGGTGACGTCTCTATGCCTCTGTCTTAAATTCAGAGCAGTCAGGGATTACCCTGTCACTGACCTGGCAAGCACAACTTGGCTTCAGGCTCTTTGAGATCCTTAATACTGGAACTCATGGGGGAAAAAAATAAGGAAAAAAAAAATTAAAAGCATGTTTTTGAAGGGGAGGTGGTAGAGATTTCATTTAAGCTTACCCATCCAAGCTGATACTTATCTTCCCAATAAAGATGCTGGTGCCTAAACAGCAAAATGACTTCAACATCCAAAAGAACAGAAAGGACTCTGAGCTCACCCTGTAAAGGTTTTCCCTTACAAAGCAAAGACACTGTAGTGCTAAGTCCATGTCAGTGGCCTTTTCCTACCGTGATGAATTAACCCACAGAAGCACTGCATTTAGGGAATTAGGTCTGACAAATCAGAATGTCCCATTTTTGCACTTACTGAAGGCAAGGGCAGAATTACAACTGTCTCTGAAACAAGAATCCTCTGACTCATCAAACTTAAATATCAGTTTATATATGCAGCTGTAGCATATTGACTGTGACTAGCCTATCTGCTGACACAGCTAACAAAGCAGCAACATGAGCAAATGGCAGTCCGTGGGCATGCCCTGGTTTTATCTTTTTTTCTGCCTTTACTTTCTTGCCCACCTCCAGGTTCATTCTAGAAATCAAAGGCATCTTGTTTCATTTTTTTGCAAGCCTTTCTATTTACAGTGTAAAGGTCTTCAGGACTTAGACTGTGCCCTTTTCACTGACACCTGCCCAACATATTTGAGGCATTAACTGCTGCAATACTAAGGCAGGCCATTGTGCCTAGGTAGGGAATCACAGGATTTGGGTCACACTGCGTGTGCCCTGACCACACCGGCTAGCCATGTCCTGAGACCAAACACTTTCTCTTGAGTCACAGCAACCCATGGGCATGCAGGGTGCTTTACAAGCACATGAAGTGACAGCTCGGTGCCCTGAATATCTGACAATTTAGAGCGGGCTTTACACAGCAAGGGTCACAACAGTGGCAGAGTTGGAAAGGGTGTAAGAGGACAGAATTTGCAAGCATGGAAGATGATACTGAAATAGGTTTGATGTTGTGTGTCCACTGTGGGAAGGAAGTGTTTGGGAGAGCTTGCAGGCACACATGTACAAGATTTCTTTTTTTTCCCAGGATATAACATAGGCTGATTTTGCAGTGTTCCTCATTCAAGGGTAAATTAACATTTCCTTGGTAAAAACTGTAGAGCATTCACATTTAGCCACTTAATTCATTCATTTAAAAGGGTAATTAATTCACAGATACCACCACTTCCTTCGGGCTACTTTTTAGCATGAAACTAATATTGCTGGTGCAGTCAAATAAGCAAAATCACCTCTCTGAACTGTTTTATTTTTAAGGTGGTGGTGGGGAAATCGACAAAGACCTGAGTCAGGCCCACATATCCCTGTTGGCTATTTGGTCAGCCTCATTTCATTATTTGCGTTCGTGCCTGGCTGCTGCAGGATGTAACACCTCGCTTTGTCTGGAAAGTGAGCAAGCATTCGGAACACATTACTCACAGGCTGCAGCTCCTGGCAAAGTCACCTTCATGCCACGTAACTTGCAGGTAGGGAACACTGCACAGTGACTGCAGCTTGCGAGGGCACTCTCCAAAACCACTTGCCCCAACTCCTGCAATATCCTGTAGATATCTACAGGGCCAGATCCTACTTGGCATAAGTGGCTCATGAACTGTGCCCTGTTACTTTTAAGGATAAGAAGGACCTTGTGATTTGATTTTGCACCTATCAATCACAAAATGTGACAAAAGGCTAACTTTTCCCTACTGAGGCTACTTTCTCCATGTGCTCCTCCTACAATCAAGGGAGAGGGAGGCTCCTGCAGATGGCTATAAGTGCAGACTCCTTCTGTACCTGATTCATTTGGTCTCCTCTGATTATAACGAGAACCCAGTGAGATTAGCCCCACAAAGCTAATAGCCTTTGCAAAGACTTCTTATGCATGCTTTGATGCCTATTACTGAGCTCAACAACTCACTGAACTGAACATTCATTTCAGAAAGGCATCTGTTCTTGAATTAAAGGCGCTACAGATAAGATCATCTGATGCCTCTGTCTCAGCCAGTCACCCTCACTTTGCTTTCTAGTCCCTGTAGGAAAATAGGACATGCAAAATATTTTGGAAAAATGGTACCCTGAAGTGCCTGGAACACAAGGGACCACTTTCAGAGGTTCAGATGAGAAGAGTCCACCTCAAACAATGCTGAATATACCACTGCTTCTCTGCTTTCATTATCTCTTAAATTTTCCTTTTTTTTTTTTTTTTTTTTTAACCTGGTAGGAGGTTTTCCCTGATAGCCAGGGAATCACAAGCAAGTAAAATCTCTTCTTTCATTAAAAGAGAGAGACAGAGAGGTTTCTAGCCTGTGTGTCTGTGAAGAGATGCTCATAAACATGAAAAACATGTCCCAGAGTCTCATAAATGTGAAAGCAAGTTAAAAATGACAATACACTTTTAAAATAAATCTCATGATTTGCAGGCCTTCCTAATCTTTGAGCACCTAAGGTTGACAACACTGTAAATAACAGCTTCTGGCCCAAAATGAAAGGCAAATTTTATACGTTTAATGCAGAATGACACAAAAGATAAATAAAGATGATGTGAAACCTCTGTCAAAAAGTTCATAAACAAGATAAGCCATTCAGGAGAAAGGTGTCACATTTGAAATGTCTGCTTACACCATAAAACAATCTTTCAGATCAAGCCTGCACCTTGAAGATTAGGAAAGAGTAGTACGACATTTCCACCATCTGCCCTGGTGGAAGGAAAGGAAAAATATAAGACTTCGTCAACATATCCAGAAGAAACTCCAACCTTGCAGTCTGCACATCAGCTGGAAAACAAGAACTTAAGTTTGGGCTGAGCCTTCAACAAAGTCATCAAGCCATTATCTAGACCAAAAACCTCTTGCAGGCAAGTTCTCTTTGCAGCTGATCATTCCTGTTGATAGCCCATTTCCAGCCCCACTCCACCTGGAGCTCTAGGCTTTCTTCCTCTCAACCCAAACCCTAACCCTAACCCAAACCCCAAAGGAACCATGTAGATTGGACTCTTTCAAACCCACACTTCCACTCCGTATCTCATTTTCACTCTGCCATGTCTGTGCAGACAGGATGTATGTACTTCCGTGAAAGAGTTGAGAAAGCAAACTGCAGCATGTCCAGGCTCAGCTCCGTATTTTAATTGCCCCATGATAGTCACTTGTCATACATCTGACATTGGTCTCCTCCCCGGTTCTTATACAGCCGTCTTCAGTAGATCTTGTGTGTCTCCTTCAGCAGTCTTCTTGTGTGGGGTCACTCTCCATGGTTCAAGCTCCAGGTGCGTAGGACCAGTTCTAGAAGCTCCCTGTTGTGCATCCAGGTGCTCAGAGAATTAGGTGCTTCAGTCAAGGTTTTAAGACAATGGGACTAGCTTAAAAGTGCATTTACATAAATATAAATATCTCATCCTGAGAAGGTAGGCACAGAAGAAGCTTTTCCAAACCGACACTTTGAAAGTCATTAATTAGATTCACCAAAAATCTTGCTTTAGAAGAATAAAAGATTTTTTCCTCTTTTATTTAGCATTGGTTTGTTATTCATTAGCATGTACATAGACTGTGTTTTCAGGACTTTTCCCTTGAATATGGGGATTAAAAGGTATTTCAAAATTAAGAAAAGTATTCTTAGACACCCACATCACTCCAGGAGCCTGAACTTTGACAAGGACATCATATATTCAGAATAAAACCATGACTTCCCAGAAGTGCACTCATCTACCACCTACGATGATGGATCAGCAATGAAAGAAAGTAAAGAAGGCATTTCCTTCTCAGATGTAAAGCACAGATCTTTCAGAAGTTTACTTTAGTTGGCAATACCAAATCATGACCTTGAATCCCAGCGGAATTTTCTTTTAAATTGGTGTACTGGATCTGTCTGGGATGGGGTTAATTTTCTTCATAGCAGCCCGTATCTTGTGGTATTTTGGTTTTGTGACTAAAACAGTGTTGACAACACACTAGTGTTTTAGCTATTTCTGAGCAGTGTTTGCACAGCCTCAAGGCCTTCTCTATTTCCCACTTTTCTCCCCCAGTGAGTAGGCTGGACAGCTGACCCAGACTGACCGAAGGGATATTGCATGACAGATAATATCATGCTCAGCAATAAAAACTGAGGGGTGGGTGGTTTGGGGAAGCTAGTCATTGCTTGGAGACTGGCCAGGAATCAATCTAGTTGTGGGAGGTGGTGAGTGACTGCTTTTGCATCACTTGTTTGTTTTCTTCTTCCTCTTCCCTTAGCTGATTAAACTGTCTTTATTGCAACTCGTGAGTTTTCTCATTTTTTCTCTTCATATTCCCTCCCCCGTCCCACTGTGGGGGCAAGTGAGCAAGCAGCTGCGTGGTGCTTAGCTGCTGGCCGAGGTCAAACCACCACAATTGGGAACAATTTGAGTCAGGGAAAAACATATTTCCTACACAGTCTCCACCTCCAATGATACTTTTTGCCTTCAAAAGACCTCAGAAATTTTACAAAAGTCAAAAAGTTCTGGTTTGTACCTGTTCACATGCTGCTGTTGAATGCAGGAACGTGACCTCAACTACTGCGGGTGACAAAGTTTAACAGACAAAGCATGGATATGTGCAGAACATGAATCCAAAGACATGAGCAAATGGTGTGCACTGTCTGCTCTTCACAGGTAAATGTGGGTACAGAAAGTTGGAGAAATACTTCTAAAAGATTCCAGTTGTATCACATGGGCCACTCTTTACACTAAATGAGTTGATGCTACAGTAGGGCAACTCTGGTAGGACTGGAACCACAGAAAAACTGATCGAGTATCATGGCTAGACCATGACGATGGCATGTACTAGTGGAGTCCCTCTAGTGACCAGTGTGCCAGCACACTCTTGGTGGGAGTCGGTCCCACTCTTGGCTTCACCCTGGACTTTGTGACGAACCCAAGCAGATCGCATTACCTGCCTTTGCTGCTTACGGCCACAAACCGTGGGCAGGCGTCACAGCCTCCATTGCATTTGATGCCTTTGCTGAAGTGCCCTGGGCATCGGTAACCCGTCTAGCAACAGCTGCCGTGCTTTTATGGCGGACGATGGGGCCCTGGCTGGCGGCGGTGCCGGCCGGGCAGACCCCGAGAAACTGCCGGAGCGGTGGCTGCGGTCACAGGGCGGCTGGTGAGGGAGGCCAGACCCCACGGAGGGGACGGGGCGGCAGGGCCTGGCGAGGCAGCCCCTCAGGGAGGCCGCCAGAGGCCCGCGGATCTCAGGAATGGTGCTGGAGGCGCCAAAGGCGGGTCCTGCGTGGCGGAGACGGGGCCGAGGGCCGCGAGGGCCGCGGGCGAGCAATTCACGCTGACGGCTGCCACGTGGCACCGTCAGGGCCTCCACGGGTCGCCGCTGCCAGGGCCCGGCGGTGGCCCACACCGGGACAGCACCCACGGCCAGGGAGAGCCGTCGGGGTCTCTCCGCGGCCGGTGTGGGGCACCGGGGAAACAGGGCGAGCACCCCGGGGTCCCCGTGCCGGGGCCTGGTCCCCGCCTGGCAGCACTGGCAGAGGGGCATCAATCCTGTGAAGTAACCCGGCTCTGCATTTGCAAGGGTGTTTTTACTCTCTGAGCAACAAGAAGAAATGACATGTAAGGCCGACATAACCGCAACGGCCGTCTTCCCCCGGTGCCGTAAAAGGGCTTTTACAGCCAAGCTCTGCTGGACCGGCACGACCTTTTGTGAAGAAGGGCCCTGCGCTCCGCGCCGTGGACGGACGGACGGACGGGTTCACGTCGTGGCCCTCACTGCACCTGAAGACGAAGGGTTTGCTCCTTCTTCCGCGCGTGGCTCCGGACCGAGCGCCGCGTGACAAAAACGGGTTTGCATTTGTTGAGAGCTGAATGCAGAGACTCTTTAACCACTTTTGTCTCGACCGCCAATATCTAAACTGTGTAATTTACATGGCACTTCAGCTGTGACCGCAAATGACCGTGTAGACGTTTTTGTTTTTTCCCGAAGCACGGCTGAGGCCATCTCCGCAGACAAGCGCAGCAACAGCAACATCTAGTGGCATGTGAGATGGTGGCTACACCAGAGCAGAAACCTACTCCAATTAATAGGATATAAACCAGACACAAATGTACAAGAAGAGGAAGTAGCAACAGAAACCTTTTTCTGTAATGATTTGTATTGAAAAGTTTTTTCATGTTTACACGCATATATAATATATAGAATATATATATCTCAAATATAAAGTAATCTTAACTCTTCCTTTGCTTCACATGACTAACACTGTGTCATTACTTCAAACACCAGTTGATTCGATGACAGTATGTTTGTATCCTATTTAGCACTCTTCTTACATTTTAAACATGCAGAAACATAACAGCAGAATTGCAAGGGAAACTGTATATGTAGTTATGGGTTTGCTAAGTACTCAGGCAGTGAACAGTATGATGCTTTAAGCATGAGAGAAACATTGGATGTATAATAAGATAGTTGGGATTCCTGCAAGGACAGGAGTGTACCTTGTCTTCTCTACGTAAGGTTCAAAAAAATTCAGTATTCTTTTTCCCTTCTGGCACTAGTCATGTGTCTAGTATGTCAGACACCATTATTCAAGACAGACGATTTTGTAGTTAAAACATGCATCTAACTTACATCTCCTCTTTACCATTGTACTTGGTCTGGCTGGGATGGAGTTAACTTTCTTCACAGCGGCACATACAGTGCTGTGTTTTAGATTTGTGACCAAAACAGTGTTGATAACACAGGGATGTTTCAGCTGTTGCTGAGTAGTGCTTGCACAGCATCAAGGCCTTCTCTGTCTCTCACTCTGCCCTCGCACAGAGTAGGCTGGGAGTCAGCAAGAGGCCGGGAGAGGACACAGCAATTACTGCTGACCCAAACTGACCAGAGGGATATCCCATACCATGAAACTTCGTGCTCAGTAGTAAAAACTGGGGGTAGTCTTTCCAAGGCAGCTGCTGCTCAGAGAATTGCTGGGCATCAGTCTGCTGGTGGGAGGTGGTGAGTGATTGCCTTTGCACCACTCGTTTTGGTTTTTTTTCCCACCTCTGTCTTTCACTTGTTAAACTGTCTTCATCATTATCCGCAAGCTCTTTCTTGCCTTCGCTCATTTAATTCTCTCTCCCACCCTGCTGGGGGCAGGGAGTGAGCGTGCAGCGGCTGGTTGCCTGATTGCTGGCCAGGGTTAACCCACCACAACCAAGCATACTTTACTTCATACCCTGTTTTAAATACGTACATTACATTGTGTCCAGAACTACGAAGTGTGATATTTCTCAGCTAGATCCTGGAAAAAAATGAAGGAAGGACTTTCCTTCACAATCAGGAAAATGTGTCAATTTAAAACTCATGAGGCAATATCTCTTACAGATAGATGCAGATGAATATATATGCAGTTAGACAGAGACAGCCATTCTAATACCTGTCTCTACATAGTCACACAAAATTGACAGACTGCTGTTATCATACTACCTTCCGGAGGACTCGGATTTCTCCTTGACCATCCCAAAATGTGCACTGCAGAAATGTTGCAAGACCCAGTTTCTGGTATCTATACCTTATTTGCAGCTGCATATAGGCATAACATTCTAAATACAGTATCAGATAATGCCCTATTCAACCAGACTTAAGTGATGGCTGAAATAAGAGCATCTGCATGCTGTGTATTGAGTCTTATTCCATCCAAAGACCCTGAGCTGAAAGGTGGCCAACACTTCTGAGAGATAGCTTGGAGAATAGTCTACATAGTCTGTATCTGGATAGTGCCATTCAACTGTCTCTGCACTTTGCAGCAATTCAGAAGAGACGGGTCTATTTGTCTCTTGGAGGCCTAATCCTTCCAGCTTTCCCTGTGCAGTCACAAGGGTTCACAGCTGCACTAAAATGTTAAAGCTAGGCACTGGCACACAATAACTTTATTCAAATGAAGCTACAGCTTTAACTGAGACAATATGTCGAAACACACAATTCTCGAGCTAAAGGAAAGCCTGATGAATGTTAACATTGCAGTGTCGCACACTGAGAAGTGTGGCATGTCAAAATTAAAGTAGTTTCTTCTTCTGGGACTTGGAGACCAGGCCTCGATAAGGAAAAAATCCCTATTTCTTATACTAGTTGTACAATTCTTATACTCTGCTAAGAAACTACAGCAGTTGCTGCAGCCTCAACTAGCATTCAAGCCACATGCACGGATACTCACTTCCCACCACCTCCTCCAAATCCTTCCTGTACCAGGCATCTGGCCTACCGCAAGCTGTACTTCATCAAATGATTTAAAGAAATAGCAGATGGCAAGTGGCAGAGAGATCCCTGATGGATAATTAGATCCTCCACTACTTCCCTCTGCCTCACAGCTGCTATTCCCTGGGCTCTCAAAAGTGTTACCAGTGCAGAGGCATCACTGTCCTCCCAATGGTCATCAGGGTAGGCTGTGAAGTTCTCTTTTTCACAAGTTAATCTGTATTCTAAAGGAAATGCAGCATCATTTTTCATACCAGCTTCCCCTGGACCTTTCTGGTGTCTTGGCTTCTCCATGGACCTGTCCCTGGACACTGCCCTACCCTTGAATTGATCACTTACCACCAAAGTTGCCATCTCCCCAAATTATCACAACAAAAGACAATCTGGGCTTGTGTTCCTCCAAGTCCATTTCCTCATCAATGAGACTCTTTCCATGAAGAACATTTTCCACAGATGAGATGATCCACAGCAAAGGCCACCTTGCGCCTCTGTCCAATTCCTGGTTAGAGAAAAACTGTCTTCAGGGGCAAGTTTCCCCCTGAAATCTTATATTAGTAGGCTATTCACATCCAGAAATCCAGTACTTAAATCCTAAGGCAGATATGAAGGAGTATGTTTATTCCTCTAATAACAAATCATACTGCTGACCCTGTAAGTGTCCAGGCCTTTTGTGAATACTGCTCTATACCCTGCACCAATGTGTGTCAAGACTGTAGCAAAGGAAGGAGAAATATTTCATTTGCCAGTTTTTTTTTTTAATTTCCCACCTCAACTATCAATGCCTGCCCCGTCATTTCTACCCTTTAGGACAGAATTACAGATTCAGAAATGACCAGTCATGAGGAGTTAGAATTTACTCTGTGCTGCATCAGTCCCCAGGGAACATGAGAAAAATGGAGCTCACTGTAGTGAACAGTTTTATTTTGCAGGAAGCAAAGGGAGTACTAATTAAAATTTGTCTTTGTCAGGTACCTTGTTAAACTTGGAAAGAATGGGGAAAAAACCTGAAGCAGAAACTGTGAGCAGATCAGTAAGTATAAGCTCTCTTTGGCACTTTTCTTTCATGGGTAATTTCTTGTGGAGCAGGTGTTAATTTATTTTCCCATACTCAGACATACAATCCATATGTGCTCAACAATCAGTGATTCTCCTGACAATGCATCAGCTTACAAAAAATGTTGGCTGCCTTAACTAAAAGCTAAGTTGATAGCTTGTCTCATTTCCCCACTTATGTACACAAGAGGGCAGAAGAAAGAAGAGAGAATTCTTTTTTTCCTAAAACAGCATCATAGAGTTTTCCAGTCTTCTTGACTTGAACCTCTCTGAAGCCAGCTGCCTCGAGGAGCTTGCCGTACTCTGCTGCTGTTCGCTCTTTTCCTTCTGTCTGGACCAACATATTCATCAAATACAGTTGGGTTTCTAAAGGCCCACTTTTATCTTCATTCAGAAGCGATTCAACCAGCAGCACTCCACCACCTGGTTGAATAAAGAGAAATAAAACACATGCTGAGCTCTGAGAAGACAAGGTATTTCTCAGCTGAGTTATTAGATCCTAACCTTTAGTTTCAGGAAGCAGAAGCCTCTATGTTAAGTCATATTTCTGCACCACAGAAGACAATGAAAGAGCAAAAGCATTGGAGCATGCCTCTGCTTGGCTACCTAGGTACTGATGTACCAGGGCTGAAGGGGATGCTATGGCTGGGATGGAAACTTCCCATTTCCCCCAGCTGAAATCCACAGGAGCTTACTGATTTTGCTGAGAACCCAACTCTGTAGGCAGTGTTTTCAAAGTTCCAAGGGTTCAATGTGATTGTCAATGGAGTTTTTACTATGATGTATACACTTGTCTAACAGGACAATGTTATGGTACATATCTGATGTTTCCTTCTGAGACTATTTTAAAACAAAATACCACAAAAAATTTAAGTGTTAATCCTTCCAAGAAAAATGCCTTTTAAAGAGCTCATGTAATTGTCTCATACAGAAAGCACAAACATCGGTAGATATTAGATAACCACTCTGTTAGATTTTATTATCTTAAAAAACAGAAGCTCAAAAAGATGCAGCATGAAGCCACCAAGGTCTCTTCACTTGGAGAAGGCTGAACCTCAGCAGATGTGCACAGGGAGCCCTCACAGCCAGACACACAGACACAGAGCTCGTGAGAGCAGAGACGAAGGCTAATGAGAGGTAAGTGAACCACATCACCTCCAGCCTAATGGTGACACTCTTAGTGGCCACGAGGAGCAAAACACTGGGAATCATGACTTGGGCATTTATACTGTGCAAGGGGCCACTGCAGACTAGCCTTCCTTGGCTTCCTCTTTCCACAGTTAGAAAGATGGGAAATGAAAACCAGAGCCGCTAAACCAGGTGCTGGGGAAGCAGAGATGGAGCCTGTGAGGGAGCCTGATGGCTCCCATGAATCCTGGCAGCACTCGGCAGCACGGGGACAGCAGTGTAAGAGGCTGCAGACAGTCTCTAAACCTAATGGCACTGACTGAAGGGAAGGAGGAAAGAGTCTGGCACAAGAAGAATGTATCAAGCCAGGCAAGAAAAAATGCCAGACCTGCCACATACACAAGGGGATAAGCCACTACTCACACGAATGAGACTCTGAGGAGAAAAGCATTGAGCTTCCTAATGCCCTCACCACTCTCACGTTTCTCTTTTTAACCCAACCAAGACAGTAAAACCCTCCCTTTATTGCTGAGCTATGTCCTCCTTTCCATTGTTTTGCCCATCATGTAACACAGCAGTTATTTTTCTCTTCAGAGCTTGTAAAAGAAGGCAGTTCAGAGGCTTGTTAAAGAAGATCTACTGACGCTCACCTCCCAGGTCACAGATCTGCCTGAAAGGGGAAAGGTCAAATGCAGCAAGAATATCTCTGCCACATATACTCCATACTGAGTTCTGGCCAGCCATGAATTTCAGCCTTTTTAGCATTTCAGCATTAGTTTAATTTGGACACATTAATTTTTATATCCTTCTTACATTGCGAAGCCCCAAACTGCACACAGTACTTGACATGAGGCTGCACCAATGCTGAGTATAGTGGGACAATCACTTTCAACAGGTTAGCTATACTGTGCTTAATACACCCCATGATAAGAGTTAGCTATTTTGGCCACCAGGGCAAATTGTTGACTCATATTGAGCTTACCATCAACCAAAACCCCCAGATCCCTTTCTGCAGGGCTGCACTCAAGCTTCTTGTACCCCAGTCTATAAGTACATCCAGGATTACACTGTCCCAGGTGCAGAATCTGGCATTTGTCCTTTTTAAATTTCATACAGTTGGTGATTGCATGGTGCTCTCTGTAACGCCTCTCCACCCTTGAGGGAATCAATGGTTCCTCCTAATTTAGTATCGTCAGCAACCTAATTTAGTATCGTTGGCAAATGATTTGGTAACATCCACAAGAGGGAAGACTCTTTCAGCTTCAGTAAGAACATGCTTGAGATTACTTCTCAAAAACATGACATGAATGGGAATTTTGAAAGCACTGTAGATTGTAAATGAGGAAAATTAAAACTGAAATTGAATAGAGGAATTTTATGCAAACACACATACACACAGGAAAACAGCATCAGCAAACATTAAGGAAATTGAAACTACTGCCTGTCTGCCTTAATGATATGCTGTCTGGAAGAGGGTCATTACAATGCACTCTGTATTCACAGTCCCTTCCATCTGAAGGGACATAATATACAAATGTTATCAAACTCACCCTACTGCATGGTAAATTTTGGGAGGGAAGAAGCTATTTGAAAAATCTTGTTCTTTGCATGGTATGACAGGGGGAGAAAAAGGCAATTTAAGTCAGGTCTCTGTTTCTCAAAGTCCAAAAATGAAAAGTGGAAAGAAATCCCACCAGTGAAGGAACCTTCCACATTTGAGGCAGTCAGACAGCAAGACCTCAGCTATAAATCCCTGTGTTTTTAAAACTTCATGAAGAGACAAGGTCTACTCATCCAAGCTTCCAAAGGTCAGAGGGGTCTCAATAAATGTTAGGTCCATCCTGAGGGCCAGGTCTGCCTTAGGGTTTTTTTCCTTTTAGACTTCTATCATGCCTATTCCAAGTTTAAAGTCAGTATAGTATTAGGATGCTTTATGATGAACTGTTTTCTTCTCAGATACATTAAGCAAGGCCCTTGAGCATTCCAGTCGTAGACATCTAAGACCGAGCTATATTTCTTACCTTTGAGACTGAAAAATCCACTGTTGTATTGCAAGATGACTTGAGGATAGTCAAGGTCTTCTGTGGAATTCATTTTCTTTCTGGACCGAGGCACAGATTCTCTGGTCCTCTTAATTGAAATAAGCTTCTTTCCACCAGGCACAGAGCACACCGGCTGATCCATTTAATCTTATTGCTTCTGAGAAACACACTGGTTACAAAACGTGTTAGCTAAGTTATTTGGCTTCAGTGCGGTTTTCTACCAGGTTCAGCTGTTTCTTTGGCTCTTCCATCATCAAGTACAAGGCTAAAGCAGCAGTGCGGATTAAAGCTTGTATTGTCAGTTCAGCAGTTTGTTAACACGCTGGTACTTCAGAAGCACTTGAAAGCTTGCAACAAGCAAAATAGAAATCAGTACAGAACAGCATCAAGAACCTGAAATCAGTGCGATGCACCAGAGTTCATAAGCCAAAGCAGAGTCTTACTTGGGGCTTGTTCAAAAGTAGCTCTTTTCCATTGGGCTGGCTTTTTGATGCTGGAAGACTTCCCAAAAGGAAACAGAAGGTAGCAGAGGATAGAGTTTAATAATAAGAAAAGACAATCTGTATTGATCAGGCACACGGATTGGCCAGAAAGGCACGCTGACCAGCAGCTTGCAAAACATGACCAGTACATTTTATCTCACCTCTTCTCCACTTCCCCAGGCTTGTTCTTCCCCTACCCGCTTTGATTCCTACCTTTTCCTGCCTGTGGCTCTTTCTCTAAATACAGTAAGTTTCCCACAAGCCCCACAGTAAGATTCCCACACTAATTCCCACAAGCCCACTTTAATTTCCTGTGATATTTGTCCTCTCTCGTAAGCCCCCCTGATAATCTTGTTTCTGCCCTTCTTCTCAGCTACAAAGATCTCACTGAACCTCTTCATGGCTTTAAGGGCATCCTCCAGTGTTCCCCCACTGAATGCCCAGGGAGTTCTGATGTTCGGCACTGTTCTCCTCAATGCCTGTTTGCTAGCATTTGTCTACCTAGGTGTGGTTTCTTACTGCTTCTGTCTCTTGCCTTTGTCTGTTAGGCTGAATAGCCCTTAACCAGCTACCTCAAAACTCAGGTTTCCTTACATTTTGGGTATCTATATATCCTTAACATTCAAAATGTCCTAATACATACAACTTAAACCCAGTACCTGTTTCCTACGTTCTAACACCACAGGGTCTCCTGTGTTACCAGAGTAATAGGTCTGAACATATAAAAGTTAGAGCAAACACCAACCTGTAGAAACACGTAGAGCTCCTCATTCTGGACAACATAGCCTGGAATCTGTGCAGCTTGCATTTAACAAGACACCATTTCTCTGAAGAAAAGCCTGGACAACAGGTTTCCAGAACACAGCTACATTCATAATGGACATCTTCCCCTGCTATCCCCACCTCAAGGAGAGCGCACAAGCTCAGTTTCTGTTTAGGAACTTCCATCTGCACATGGGCTAAGTGTGATTCTGCAGAGTTCATTCACTTGCCCAAATCTAGACCCACTCTCACTGATCACACTACAGCTTTTTCAGTTCCTCACATCTATTCCAAAGATAGTTCTATGGGAAACGAAAGCTCAAAACCTTTTCACTAAATCTCCATCTTTTACCAGTTAATGTAGAAAGCAATGGACATCACTAGCACTTTCTTTTACCAGGCTTTTCCTTGGGCCACTAGCTTTTACATGACAATGGTCATCCACAGAATTGCAGGGAAGATCTGATCTAAGAGTGAAAAATCCTTGATTAGGCACTTGGCTGGCAGGTGGAGATTGCTGGCGAGGGTAACTGTGGTGCTACCACACCATTATCCCTTCATGTTGAACTACAAATAGCCTAGTTTCAAGGACAGCACTCCTGAGCATCCCATCCAGAGCAGGTACAGTTCACTTTGCAGTTGCCACAGGGCATATGTGACTAGCTTAGCTAACGGTAAAATAGAGTTCCAACCGGGCAGCCTTAGTCCTGCAAAAGTTTTAACCTACACCTATGGTAAAGCATTTGGTTGAGCTTATCTACAAATTGATTGTGAGGCAGCAGGAGATGTATAGAGAGGATAAGGCGTGTGAGAGGATACCACATCAAATGGGTTTTCTGCACTGTGATTAAAGACAGAATGGTGCATGGTGCATACAATTTCAAAAATGCCTCAAGAGCACAGTACCAGACGAAGTACAAAAAATAGAGGTACACTTCCTTTTAACGATAATAAAAAATACTTACACGTGTAAGAATACAAGAATACATGTAAGGATCCAAAGCGATTCGTTCTGCACACCCAGTTCTGAACAAGTGCAAACAGTGAGTCGTTTGGGTTCATTGTTGCTTTATCTTCTTGCTACAGACATCTCTGCAATGTGATCAATCACGGGCAGCTGCACTAGTCTGTTACACAAGCCTACACGTTTTCAAATTCTGCTGTAAAATCGTTTCTACTCGCCTGTTGAAGTTGCGTTTATCTGTAACTGATCATCTGTGATTTCAGTTTATACCCCTGGGCCCTCTGGTATTATCCTGGGCTTGTACTTCAGGGGACTCTGACAAAATTGGAGCGGGGGTTCAGCAGCACTCAAGATGTGACTTCCTGATAACTAATGTTTCATTAGCAAAACTAGACAAGGATTTACCTCTGTTCTACAGCTGTTGAATAGTTTACACTCCAATAATAATGGTCCATTAGCAGACAGATGGATGAACAGATGCAGAGTTAAAGTCTTGGCAATCCCTTTCTACCAATATTGATAAATTGGGGCATAATGACTTGCACATCATCAAAATTGCTTTACTGCAATGGTATGCAGATGAAAGACATGCACAGACCTCACATTTGAGGGGTTGGCATTGCTGTCTCAGGAAAAAAGCTGCTTTCTAAGTTACCTGGTATGAATTTGGACTCATGGGACAAGCTTAATACTTCTGGAGGAATTACTTGCGCTTGAGGATTTCCTGTACTTTCAAGGATTTCTTTCCCCAGCTCTATCCTGTACCCCTGGGGCTGCCATGCCACGACATGTCAGGACAAATGGTGGCTCCGGCTTTTCAAATGCCAGGCTACCTGAAAGGAACAAAATGTATGGGCTGGGTAGGCAGAACACCCAATTATTTCTGGTAAAGTGTGGTTTCCAACTTGGTGCAGCCTTATCATTAAAACGTCACAAGATACAGTATACAAGATACATACTTTTTTCCACAATGACAAGGTACCTTTTGCATCAGAGTAATTCTTTAGAGCCATGAATAGCTGCAGACATTTTTCTAGAACAGAAACACTATGGTCACATGTTTCTGAAACTAACCATTTTGATCCATAATAACAAATGAACTTCTCTGTCAAACTGGTTTATGCTTACATGTGACACACTCACCCAGTGTTTTGCTTATTAATATATGCCCACAGTTCAGGAACCTCTGGTTTCCACCAGCTGATATTTCCTACCTATCTTGGAACCATTATTTTACAAAATGTTATTTTAAAATAATTGCTACAGAACACTGTGCAAAAGGTACAGTCTTCCTAATCACAATGTTGTAAAGCTATGCTTACTGGTATGCAATCTTCTAATGTACAGGTTAGCATAGAGGATATTTCCATACTTAATTAATTTGCATTTTTTTTCCTGGAAATAATAAAGTCTGCATATTAGCATACTACATGACGGAGGTAATATTCCAGACAGAATCTTCACGTTTGTATAACGTTTGACATTCATGGGGACACAGCCTTTGACAAGAAGTAATAATCCGCCTCAGTCTGTAGTAAAACTTGTACCATTTCATACCGCTGTGTGGAAGCTTTAACCAGATCATTAACCATGAGTGAGAATTTATTTCAAATGGGTTGTAGGTCTGTGCTATTCATGATACCCCTCACTATCCCTGAATTTCCATAAAGAACTTAAGCCACTGTCTCTCCCTTTCTTTACTCTAAAAGTGGAAGACTTTCCAACTCTCCATGGTGATTTTGAATAGCTGGGTTTATACCCCCATAATTAGACTTCCATCTAAAATTTTAATTGATAATTTTATTCCCTGAACTTCACTGAATCTATTAAAAGGTTGTAAATATCACATGGTTCACATCAAAATTGCTATCCTTCTTATAATACAGCAAATAAAGAAAATTTACACGGGGAATGGCTAGCTGTGGAGACCCCACTTTCATGAAGTTTAGATTGGCAACATCAGAGTAGTTCCAAAATTTTTATTTTACAGTACTCAGACTAAAGATTGACCACCCTGTAGGTCATTTTACATTCTGGTGAAGTTGGGGTTTTTTGTGGTATATTTGCTAATTTTTACACTCCATTTAGCACACAAGTCATTAATGTGAAACAATTCAGGATATTCCCACCCATACAAAGGTTGGGAATCACTTATACAAAAAAGATACTGGTATACTTATAATTCCAACATCGTAGCTAAACGACCTGGTCCTCTGTCTTGTCAGTCTTAAATTACAACCTCTTGTGCTGTAAATGCCCACCTTTTAGATGAAAAGGCTTTTTGAGGGATCTGGGTATTGGCAGGTGTCTGTGCTAAAACAAAATTATTCCATTTAGCTTCTATATTTCTTTTCTAAGGTGCTCTTCTACGCATGAGTAACCCAAATGGGGGCTTTCCGGGGCAAGACTATTTGGCCTGCTCTCCATGCCAGCTTTTTTTACATGCCTGCTTTCCTGTCTTGGATTGTAAAATCATTACAAAACCTGACTGTATCCCAGTTGTTTGCCATCCTCCATAGGAGTCATCCCAGCAGAGCCCACATGGGCCCTATTTGATTAGTTGTTGGCAATGCAATTTAGACAGCTCATAATTCTGCTGTTTGTGCCTCTGCAAAAGGCTGAACACTACAAGTAATGTAGGTACAACAATCTTCAAGTACACTGCTGCTCTTCCCTCGGGTACTCTTCCCGTTAGGGTGGGAACTTGATCAGCCCATGAACTTGCGTTGTCTGTTATCATAAAGCACCTCATTCTCTCTATAGTTGCAGTCAGTACCTCGGGCATCTTGGCTGCTATAGGAGCCATCTGTGGGGTCACGGTACTTAGGGTTGCCGCTGTTGCCCACCATCTGTGGGCTGTGTTTTGCCACCTGCTTTGAACACAGACCACGCTGGAGATTGCCATATACACTGGGTCACTGCACTCGCCTGTAGCTGAACTCAGCTTTCAAGGGGCGGCCACAACCCTTCCACAGCCTCCTTTAGCCAACTGCTCTGGTGTGGTGGGGCCAAAGCAAGGCCAGTAACCAGTACTTTGGCCTGAACTCTCCCTCTTTCTGATTTATCTTCAGCCCATACTTGGAGAGATGTCTTCCCCTAGGAATCATCTTGGTCTCTTTCTGGGTTGTGGAGCCTGGTTTGCCCAACACCAATAAACAGTTGAAATCTGATTTTTCCTACCACCATTCAAAACACTACATGAAACTGAATAGCTAAAGGTGAACACCAAGTTATTGTTCCTTAAAAATGAGCTGCCAGACACACCATGCCTTAAATCCATCCATATTTGGACACACAGAATCACAGAATGTTTGAGGTTGGAAGGGACCTCTGGGAGTCATCTGGTCCAGTCCCCCTGCTCAAGCAGGTCCACCTAGAGCTGGCTGCCCAGGACCATGTCTAGACAGCTTTTGAATATCTCCAAGGTGGGAGACTCTACTACCTCTCTGAGCAGCCTGTGCCAGTCACCCTCACAGTAAGAAAGTGTTTGCTGATGTTCAGAGGGAACCTCCTGTGTTTCAGTTTACGCCCGTTGCCTCTGGTCCTGCCACTGGCCACCACTGAAAAGAGCCTGGCTCCATCCTCTTTGCACCCCCCCTGCACACAAAGTACTCCTTGTTGCCCATTAGACATCCTTGCCCTCAGCAGCTCTAACACTGGTGCCTTAACATTTACTCCCACCCATATTAATGCCATCACTTTTATTGCCTTTTTAGCCTCCTTTAGTGTCCAAGGCTGTTGAATGCCATTTCTGACAACTAAAGGCCTGAAAGAAATGCTTGTAGAGTAGTATTAGATTATCTAGTCTCCAACTAAAAATTAAATCCTACCAATATTTCAGTGTTTTCATATGAGATTATTCATTTTTTTTAAAATGTTTTTAATAAGCATTAGGAGGTGAACAGTTTTGTCGCACTTTGGCATCATTAGCATTCATATCACAGCCTGGAACTGCAGTCTTCCTTTTGTACTATAAATGCTGAAAGAAGAAATCAGCAACGTGTGCTACTGGCACTGCTTCATTTATCACACCAAAGGTTTATTGATTGAAGACTGTATTCCATTTTGAAAAGCATTACCTGTTTTAAAGCTACAAGATACAGCACAGGATAAAGACTAAATATGTACCTTTCTAACAACATGAACCTTAAGTCATTCTCAAAACCCACCCTGAGATGTTGGAAAGAAATACTGAGTTTTATGTCCTTTTAGTCAGCTCCTGACAGTCTGATTGCACTAATGTGTAACACACAGACATATTTCCTGTATTAAGAAATCTCTTTCATCCTGTTAGGATCAAATCGCCTTCAGCAAACCTGGCTGCAAGGTGTGAGAACATCCAGTTCTTCAGAAACATGCTGACCTTCTGGAAGCCACTCTACTGGCAGCCTTGCAGAAGACATCGTGCTCAAGGAGCCAGCGGTCTTAGACAGGCCACGTCTGCTCTACTGGGCCTAGCAATTAGGGCTTGAGAAGCCTGTATGCTACTGCTGTAATCTGTAATTTCTAATATATTTGGGAAAGGTGAGCTGTATGCAGATGAAGGGGTGGAACGTATTGACCCTGACCGGGAGCCCGTTGCACATTTAGGAGGTAGTGATCCACGTCACAGCTAAGCTGCGCAGGCGCAAGCCCACGCTGCACGGTGCTGGGCACCCAGGGTGCTCTTCAGGCCCGTGCTGTGCTGCTCGCACCCCTCGGCTGTAGGACAAACTTGGCCAGTAATTAGAACAGAGGAGCCTGCAGGCAGCTCCCACTCGCTGCCGGCGATTACACCACCTGCGTGGCCTTGCCTTTATCTAACAGTGCAACAACAAGTTCTTGTGAGAACATCCTTTTTCTTGTAAGAAAATTATATAACTCAAATGACCCAAAATGAGGTGCGTTCCTCCATGGACAGGATCTGTACAATGCGCTGTGGGAAAATCCAGCAGGGCTCCATCCAATGCTGCGTGAACATGGGTGCCTGGCATCTGAAGGGATGTAAGATTTACTTGCTATCTATATTCCACTTCTTATTTTGAGCCTTCCTTACTGAGATCCAGAAAGCACCCCCCACCGTCTCTCTCTCACCTCACCTCCCCACCCCCAGTGTAGAATATTCTCCATAACGCTGCTGGAGCTTCATTCAAAATGTTGCTCTTGCCCCAAATTAAGTTAGTTTGCAGTAAGGCTTTTTTGAGGGGCTAGAGCATTAGAGGGGAGAAATCTGCAGAATTTGTGGGGAAAACCACACACACACTGAAAGCAGCACACGCAGTCCAGGACAACCGGTGGGCAGGTCCCAGGTCCCTCGCGGGGACTCCAGGAGCAGGCAGGGGAGGGACAGAGAGATGGACCCCGGAGCCAGCAGGGACCCTGGGGGCACGTGCCTGGTTCCCAGCATCCCGCGGCTCTTCTGCAACCGCAGCTCCCGTGGTGAGAATTCCCACCCTTCTCCCCTCTGTTTGAGGTCTCCTTTGGCAAGGTGTTTCTAGGCAGCGCTCAGCTCCCAGCCTCCGCCTGATCCAGCTGCATACCGGGCTGTTGTTTTTCTAGGCAGGGGTTCCTCACTCTGCTCCTCCGCTGTTTTTTCTTGCCTAGTTAGTGTTTCTTTTGTTTGTTATATTTGAGGCAGTTTTTTTCCCGGTGTTCAAGGTTGTGCTTCTTCAACGACCAATGACTGTCAGCAAGTTATCGACTGTGCTGGGGCACCTGCCTTCAGCCTGCACCCGTGCTTTCAAGGCCTTTGTTACGATAGGGATATCTAAGTGTGGAATGACAAACAGCAAGAGACACTTGCTATCAAGGTCTGCTTCCCACGGTAGTTTCTCAAAACAGTCAGATAACAAGCCCCATACGCCAGAGCTGGAGGCTTGTGAAGTCAACAAGAGGCAAAATCAGTATAAGTCCCGTGGCCCTCACCAGCAAAGGCAGTCCTCTTCTCACTGAGACACCAGGAATCACTCTGGGCAAGAGTAACACCTCTCCCATGCAAAGCCAGGAACCCACCTCACCCAGTCTAATGAAGTCTTGAGAACTGAATTATTATTAGGCTGGACATAATTACCACTGAAAAAGAAAAGACTGGTGTCACAGACAAAATGAAATTAAACCAACAAAAAAAATGATATATTTAATATTGCTATACACAGTTTCCATAGGACTATGGCTGGCCCAAGCACCTAGCAGACGATGGGGCCTTAGCCAGAGGTGCCACTGGCTGAGTAGAAGACCCACTTGATCTGGAAAACCAGAGGTGAGAGTCGGTGACCCGGTGAGGCACAGAGATCAGATAGAACTAGAGGCCATGGTCATATTCAAGGGACCCATGAATGCATACGTGCTCACTGGTACTGAGAGCAAGGCTGTGTGCACCTCTCACTGATGCACATCAGGAGACATAGAGCATTCTGGGCTTTGCTCCTTTGCAGGTTGTCGTGGTTTAACCCCAGCCGGCAGCTCAGCCCCACGCAGCCGCTCGCTCACTCCCCCCCGCTGGGATGGAGGAGAGAATCGAAAGGGTAAAAGTGAGAAAACTCCTGGGTTGAGATAAAGACAGTTTAATAGGGAAAGCAAAAGCTGCGCACGCAAGCAAAGCAAACCAAGGAATTCATTCCCCACTTCCCCTGGGCAGGCAGGTGTTCAGCCATCTCCAGGAAGGTGTAACGGTGACTTGGGAAGACAAACGCCATCACTCCGAACGTTCCCCCTTCCTTCTTCTTCCTTCAGCTTTATCTGCTGATCATGACGTCCTATGGTCTGGCATCTCCCTTGGGTCAGTTGGGGTCAGCTGTCCCAGCTGTGTCCCCTCCCAACTCCTTGTGCCCCCCCAGCCTGCTCGCTGGTGTGGTGGGGGGAGAAGCAGAAAAGCCCTTGGCTCTGTGTGAGCACTGCTCAGCAGCAACGAAAACATCCCTGTGTTATCAACACAGTTTCCATCACAAATCCAAATCATAGCCCCATACTAGCTACTATGAAGAAAATTAACTCTATCCCAGCCAAAACCAGCACACAGGTACATGGAAGGAAACTTCCCAAAGGGACCTGTAGGGTGGAGAAGCCTCCCTTTGAAAGGTAGCAGCCTTCAGCTTCCAGTCAGCACGTTAACAAGGCAAATTCCCTGGCTCCTCCTGCCCTCTGCTCTTTCATATAATTCCCAGGCCAAGGCCCTGCTGGAAGCTTCTGTCCTACCAGACAGAGCAGCCTTGGGGCAGCTGCACCCCCCCAGCCCAGCTGGGCACAGCCAGTCTCAGCTCATAGACTACGTTTCCTGCCTGGTGCATTCTTCTGCTCTTGGCCGATTCACCCAGCTATTGCCAGGTTTCATTCCTTACTCCTAAATCATATCAGGAGCTAGAAAATTTATCTCAGCCTATATGGCTTAAAAATTCCAGGAGAGGGGGAAAGAAGTCTGTTGACAAGGGCCACCTGCATCAAACAGAAAACCTCCCACCCCAGCACCATGAAAGGGCCTGAACTTGGGAACTGCTTTCATTACCCAAAACACAAGTAACTTGGAAACGTCCACCTTATTGCTTTGTTCCTATACAATCTTTTTTAACATTAAAATATCCAATGACAAGAAAAAACACAGCTGAAAGACCCCATATATAACAAGGTGTCATCAGAAATGCCTGTTGGAGCATGGAAACCATAAAGCAAACAGGGTTTTAATTTGCCTGCATACAGCAAAGCACTTGTTTCAGGTCTTCTTTAAAGACTATGTCATTTAGGGGGAAAAAAAAAAAAAAAAAAAGGAAGAGGCTTTGATGAGACCAGCTATGCCTCTGCTTTGTCAAGGCAGGTCTTAGAGCATTCTGGACTTACACTCTTACTCTGGCACTGACTTGTTCTGTGCTCACAGAGCAACCTTCTCTGTTTGGGTCAGGAAGGAAGGACTAAAGGACGGACAAAGGTCAAAGGCACATGGGAGAAAAGAGAGGATCTGAAAGAAAAGGAGGTTGAACACTGCAGAGGAAAGGGCAGGGGCGTAAAGAGGAAGAATAGGAAAATCAGAACCGAGTAGATGAATAAATGCAGTCTAATGGAAACAGCACAAGTCCTCTTATTCAATTATTTTGTGGTTTCAAAGGTCTGGTCTCTGAAGGTGAATAGAGAATTTTAGTATCATCCTTATGCATGCTCCAGTATTTCCTTGGTTTTCTAGCATAAGAGAGTAGCTTTAGCACCCCCCCCAGAAGCTGGATGCTCAAATGCCAACTAGCAGATAAGGAATGAGCAGCCAAAGCTATAGCCAGCTGGAGGTTCTGCTTCACACAGGCAGTGAAAGCACACTGTGATCACGCGTTGGTGTTTAACTGCTCTCAGATGCCATCACATATGACCCTTAAAAGTCATTTAAATACCAATGATCTTCAAATTCTGCAATCACCATTCTGCACTTGATTCATTTCCATCTGTATCGCAGGTAATGACGGGTCAATCTGTTGTTTAAAGACCCAGCATCTTTGAACACTGGTACAGCTAAAACGCATGTTAGAACCAGGTGTGCATCTTGCCTATTCAAGTCATGCCCAAGCCACTCGCTGGTAAGTTAATGACATGCAGGGCATGTCCTGAATCAACTCAGTGCAGAAGAACCGTATTTAAGGAATATGTTTTGACAAACCAAAACAGCCAGCTCACTTTTTTTTTTTTTTTTTAAAGTCAAGGGCAGAACTACCACTGACACCAGCCAAGACAGGAATTCTCTGACTCATCAAGGTTATATGATGTGTCAGTTTATATATGCAGCTGCAGCATGCTGACCATGACTGGCCTGTCTACTGGCTCAGGCAACAATGCAGCCACGTGAACAACCAGCAGTCCATGGGCATGCAACTTTTTGGGGGTAAAAAGCGTATCAGAGAAAGTCCAGATAGGAGTTTTGTATTTTTTCCCCCAGCATACTTCATTGGCTGCTTGGTACAGTCAAAGCAGTGAAATAATTTCTCTGAACATCTGGGTTTTTTGTGGTGTGGGGGGAATCAACAAAGACCTGGTCAGCCTCATTTCATTATTTGCGTTCATGCCTGGCTGCTGCAGGATGTAACACCTCGCTTTGTCTGGAAAGTGAGCAAGCATTCGGAACACATTTCTCACAGGCTGCAGCTCCTGGCAAAGTCACCTTCATGCCACGTAACTTGCAGGTAGGGAACACTGCACAGTGACTGCAGCTTGCGAGGGCACTCTCCAAAACCACTTGCCCCAACTCCTGCAATATCCTGTCGATATCTACAGGGCCAGATCCTACTTGGCATAAGTGGCTCATGAACTGTGCCCTGTTGCTTTTAAGAATGAGAAGGGCCATTATGGCCTTGCGATTTGATTTTGATATCACAAAACGTGACAAAAGGCTAACTTTTCCCTACTGAGGCTACTTTCTCCCTATGCTCCTCCTACAATCAAAGGAGCAGGAGGCTTCTGTAGATGGCTACTGAGAAGACCATCTCAGGCTCCTCTAGTATCCAGCTTAATGTGCAAATGCAATTAGTGTTCAAGCCACAACTACAGAGTGACCTTCTGGTGCCTTCTCCAAATGTTTCTCACTCCAGTAAGCTGTAATTCTGCTTCCATGAACTGGGTGGGTTATGGCAGGTTGTGCTTGATCAAATGATTTAAAGAAATAGCAGGAGGCGTGCAGTAAGGACTTCCCCAGTGTGTAACTGAATGACTCGGCTGCATCATTCTCCCTCTCAGCTGTCATCTCTGGGCCTGCCCTGTAAAGAGCATCCCCTGCGCTTCAGCCAGCCATCAAGCTACAAAATTCTTAACTTAAAATCTACAGGAAATAAAAAATGAATATAATTTTTCATGCCAAACTTTCCAAGGCTCAGACAGGATTTCTCCTGGAACTCTGAGAAGACTAACCACAAGGAGACATAATTTGGTCTGTTCTACTATATCAATTCCCCAGGAACAAAAATTCAGGTAACAGAGCTCAGTACTGTGATCAGTTTTATTTTGCAGGAATTCAAGTACAAATTCAGCTTTGCTTTTGTCAGATACAGCGTTAAAATTGGAAAGAATGAAAAAATCTGAAGCAGACACACTACACATTTCTTTCGTGGATCATTTCTTGTGGAACGTGTTGATTTCTTTCTTTCTGTTCCAGATCCAAAGGCAAGCCCTAGTCAGGCTCCCAGACTCACAATCCATGCACGCTCAAGATCTATCATTAGTGATTCTCCTGACAGTATATCAGCTCACAAAAATGTTGGCTGCCTTAACTAAAAGCTAAGTTGATGATTCCCCTCTTAGAAGAGAATATCATATTTATCCACTTATTCTATCTTGTTAGGTACATAAAAGAGGTACTATTACTTACTTCCTAAAACAGCATCATAGAGTTTTCCAGTCCTCTTGACTTGAACCTCTCTGAAGCCAGCTGCCTCGAGGAGCTTGCTGTACTCTGCTGCTGTTCGCTCTTTTCCTTCTGTCTGGACCAACATATTCATCGAATACAGTTGGGTTTCTAAAGGCCCACTTTTATCTTCATTCAGAAGCGATTCAACCAGCAGCACTCCACCACCTGGTTGAATAAAGAGAAATAAAACACATGCTGAGCTCTGAGAAGACAAGGTATTTCTCAGCTGAGTTATTAGATCCTAACCTTTAGTTTCAGGAAGCAGAAGCCTCTATGTTAAGTCATATTTCTGCACCACAGAAGACAATGAAAGAGCAAAAGCATTGGAGCATGCCTCTGCTTGGCTACCTAGGTACTGATGTACCAGGGCTGAAGGGGATGCTATGGCTGGGATGGAAACTTCCCATTTCCCCCAGCTGAAATCCACAGGAGCTTACTGATTTTGCTAAGAACCCAACTCTGTAGGCAGTGTTTTCAAAGCTCCAAGGGTTCAATGTGATGCTTAATGGGATTTTTACTATGATGTATACACTGGTCTGTCTAAACAATACCGAAAATCCCCAATCTTTACACCTAAATGCCTTGAAAGATGACTCCCTGTAGAGAAGGAGACTAAAACTGGAAGCCAGCTAAGGAGAACTTAGACCAGGCCCTATTTGGCTCAGCTGCACATGGCTGGCTTAGGAAAGCAAAAGACTAAACCAAGAAACCCCTGCACTGAAACTGCCACCCAAATTGAGCAGAGACTGGTATGCTTCATGTTACTGATAGGCAAGGGTCTCTCTGCTCTTCAAGAGCTCACACCTACCAGCTCTGCAAGCCTTGTAGACTTTTGCCAGCAGCTGCCTGCATTTGTCATCATCCCAGTCGTGCAGTATCTTGGATAAAATATATAGTTCAGCTTCTGGAATTGAATCATTAAAGAAGTCTCCTGTAAAGCAAGAATACGTGTATTACACAAAACCCTGAAAACACAGGGGGCTGGGTTAAGCAGATATTTTCAGTTCTGTCCAGTTCTAAAGACTCCATGTCCATCACCCACATCAGACAGCAACAGAGTTACCAGGTAAAAGTCCTCTGTGGCACTGCATAGGGGATTTTGTTCTTGGTCAGTCTCAAGAAGGTCTGAAATGTTTAAAAGCAGCAGTTCATCTGAAACAGCCTTTGATGCACAGGAAAGCATTTGAGTTTAAGTTTTCTTCAATGACAAGAATTCAGATTCATAAAGTGTTAAGAGGAGACAGTTTGTCATGGTTTCTGTCATGGAAAAAAGGAAAGAATTCTCCCTTATCTAAGCATATTTTCAAAGACCTTCAGTAACCACAGAGCTACATCATAAATCCATAAGGAAAAAATACACATCTCTCACCTCCTAGCACTAGCTTCATCACCATGCCTTTCGTTCAGCACTTGGTGTACTGCATTTGTTTTTTTTCTCTCTGCATCTTACTTTGTCATTTCCGCTCCCATTTCTTTGCACCACTGGCATACATAACATTTCCTCTGTTTCTCCATCTTTGTTTTTTATGTACTCCCTTCCTTCCTCAAGGCTTCTTTCCTCTCTCTGAGCTTCAAGCAGTATTAAGTCATTTCAACACTTTGAAGGCTTTTGTAAACATTAAAAACTAGATCTCCCTACATGCATTTTCATCATAGATGGTTCAAAGACCAAGCAAGATCTATGGACTGGGCAAGAGGAATATGGGCTAGCTCACCCACATTCAAAGCCTGAAGTATCTTAGGATCTGAAAGGCAATCAATCATGACCCGAGGAGGAATACCCCTTGCTCAGAGCAGGCCTGGCATCCCACACATCTGCCAGGAGGTCTGCACAGGAGAAAAGGGAGTGTTGGGAAGATTTATAACACAGCATGGCAGTTTTTCAAAATTGCAGGACCCTTTTTTTGTTAAAGTACCCTTGTTCTGAAGAAATCAAATAGTTCTCTTCAGGAGTAAAAAGCTTCTGGGCTGCTGAATACCCAAGTCCTGTCTCTGATAGTTGCGGATACACAACTGGGACAGCCCTGTGGTAGCAATAAACTGCAGACCCAGGCTGGGGTGGCTGCAGTCTGGGACACTCTGCCCACAGAAGGGGCAGCTGGAGACCTGACCCTCCAGTACGGTACCTCTGAGCAGAGACAAGGGGCTCAGGAGCAACAGCTGTGACAACACCACACCGCCGTCCGCACCTACCTTCATGGAAAGCGATCCGATGCTCCTCAGGGGGAACAAATTGCTCTTTGGCCAGTTGCACGACCTTTGGCAGGTCATAAATTGTGACCGTGGAATTTGGGTACAAAGAAACACACTCGCGGGCCAAAGCTCCTCCACCTCCTTTGGGGAAAGCAAAAGAAGGTCAGCGCTGACAGAAAACCAACCCGTTCAGCAACACCCCCGTGAAGCGATGCAGGCAACGATGCATTCAGCCTCGCGGAAGCTGGCAAGGTACATTTGCTCCCCACGTGTTGCTGAAAGGGAAGGGCAGGGACAGGAGAGGCCACCATCTCCGTTTGCTCTGCAGAAAGCTCCAGGGCCCCCAGCATCCATGCCTATGTGGTCAGCCCCAGCCCTTACAGCTCTTAGACACCCCTGGCCAGAGCCAGCTGTGGATGCTGGAAGGCACGAAACAAAAACCAGAGCCGCTAAACCAGGTGCTGGGGAAGCAGAGATGGAGCCCGCGAGGGAGCCCGACGGCTCCCATGAATCCTGGCAGCACTGGGACAGCAGGGTGCTGCAGGGTAAGAGGCTGCAGACAGTATCTCAACGACACTGACTGAAGGGGAGTAGGGAAAGAGTCTGGCACCAGGAGAATGTATCAAGCAAGGCAAGAAAAAATGCCAGACCTGCCACATACACAAGGGGATAAGCCACTACTCACACGAATGAGACTCTGAAGAGAAAAGCATTGAGCTTCCTAATGCCCTCACCACTCTCACGTTTCTCTTTTTAACCCAACCAAGACAGTAAAACCCTCCCTTTATTGCTGAGCTATGTCCTCCTTTCCATTGTTTTGCCCGTCATATAACACAGCAGTTATTTTTCTCTTCAGAGCTTGTAAAAGAAGGCAGTTCAGAGGCTTGTTAAAGAAGATCTACTGACGCTCACCTCCCAGGTCACAGATCTGCCTGAAAGGGGAAAGGTCAAATGCAGCAAGAACATCTCTGCCACATATACTCCATACTGAGTTCTGGCCAGCCATGAATTTCAGCATTTCTTCTTCTGATCTAGTAATGCAAACAGACACAGTGCGTAGAAAAGGTAACTTACAATATCCTTGGTGATTCCTATCATATAACTGTTATTACAAGTTTTAGCTTAAACACTAATGTCTGTTTTTATTGACACAGAATACAGTCTCTTTGCATATAAACCTCCCTTAAATCTTACTGTAGCAGAAGGGTACAGCTATGCATTCATGCATTTAAATAGGGAATTAAGATTAGTGAAGTCCAACAGTGTGTTACGCTGCTAATTCTCAGGCTTCCAAGGGATTTTTTTCTTCCTTCAACTGCTATTGCTTCTGTGCTAGAGACCTGTGATATGTTTTTCGGAATAGGAAATTATATACTTCTATTCAAAATATCAGACAGTGTCTCAGTAATGGATATTGTTGAGAAAGGAAAATGCTGCATGATGGTTCTGATGAGTGGGATTCTCACATCATATTTAATTGTCCTGAGCCATAATTAAAAACATTAATTTTATCTACAATACAAGAATAAATTTTCTATAAATATACTAATGATTACCTGTACATTGCTCCAAAAGGGTCTTTAGATAAAATGCCGAAAGCTCTTTCATATTGGTTTCTTCCCTCCCTAAAACAGCAGCCAAAAAAAGCATGAGTGTGGATTTCTTTTTCTTTTACCCCAAACACACCTCAGAGCTGTAGTTTCAGCTAGTTTATCACTGTGGAAGGTGCTCAGCTTTGTACAGAATATATGCCAGCCTGTTTGTAATGGCTGTAAAGGCACCCTCATTTGCCACCCCAAAATATGCTGATGTATTTCTCAACCTTTCACAAGAAGACTGGTTCTTTTCAAGGCCAGGTTGGATGGGGCTTTGAGCAACCTGGTCTAGTGGAAGGTGTCCCTGCCCATGGCAGGGGGGTTGGAACTACACGATCTTTAAGGTCCTTTCCAACCCAAACCATTCTATGATTCTATGATTTATGGGAACACATCTCAGGTAAAGGTACAAGACTGGTGCAATCATCACCATCAAACAGACCATGGTTGATCATCAGTTGCACGACGGGAACAAGTGAGACTCCTGCCCCATATTAAACTACTCCTATACACCTTTGCAACAGAACTATCCTTTGCATCGTCACTCATCCTTTACTTTATTGATGCCTCCTCAAGTGAGAGCCACTGTAATGATCAAGTGCTTTCCTGAAGGTCAAACACACAGAAATCAGATTTCTAGATCATCTCTACTATCAGAAGGAAAAGGAAAACAAGAACACACACAAATAGAAAACAAGAAAAAACAAGAACACATATTGGCTGTGTTATCAGCCAAAATGATCTGTTGTTTTTTCTTTCTGAGAACCAGCCAGCATCTTCACTGTGCCCTTCCCCAGAAACACACCACTCAGAGCAGCCACACAGATGCCGCAAAGCAGTCTGCAACAGACAGCACACAACACTCCTCCTTACCTCACAGCATCAGCCAGGTAGTGCCAGCACAAGTAGACTGTATTGGAATAATACATCATAATATGATACTGAGACTTGGGACTTGATTTTGTAAGGTAGATGTTGGAAATTTCTGTGTTTCTGTAGAGGGCTAAAGGGTGAAATAAATATATTTACTAACACGTATGATGTACCACCTTGCCAAGCCTATTGTTCAGCATGGCATTTATCACCAGAAGATGTCCGTATGATGAAAGATACAACCACATTGCTTCTACAATCAATCCTTCCACTGCAATAAGCAGTGGGTGAGGGCTGCTGAAATGTGTGTTGCTGGGTTCAATGTGAGTAAACACTATCTACCTACACTTACTCCAGCACCAAACATTTCTTTCAAGAACAGCAAGAGGAATGCCTTACGAGTGTCATCATTTACCTATAGGCTTCTGCTATCAGAGGAAGCTTTTAGTATGCTCTATTTAAATGAAAAGCCCTTGCAGACAAGTCTTTTTTTCCAATCAACAAGGTCAGCAAGTGGGAGACAAGTCCTCAAATCAGCATGCCAACCACACCTACGGTCTCTCAGTTCACTAGGGCAGGACCTACTGCAGACAGATGAATGCCTAAAGGACTTACAGAAATCTCCCCCGCTTCCTCCAACGCATCTGCATTGGCATCACTCACCCAAGGGACTGGCATACAAAAGGAATATAAAAGATATATCCTGCTCTCCCTAAACTCATTGGGCAACTACTGTAAGCCCTAAAATAGGGCAAGACAACACAAGCCAGAGCAGGGGACACAACTTGCAAGACTCTGGCTAGTCCTGACCAGCTGTCTGATGGCCACAGATCCCTTCTGACCACGTGGACTCAATGTGTCTGGTGCACAGGCAAACTTACGTCACCTCTCAGTTCAGATCAGCAACCTAACAAAATACTTCACACAGTGGTAAAACCCCAAAGACAAACAAAACATGTTTTTAAATCATGCTGTTGCCCATCCACCCTGACATTTTGTTTTAAGGTTTAAAATCATGCCCACACCTCAGAGGTTTCTTGAGACCAGCTCTGCAGAGACCCTGAATATCTTCTCCAAGGTCGCCCGAGGCTCTTGCACAAATAATTTTAGGAATATAGAGCCCTTCACCTGGGTTCTACTTTACAGATTGAATCATGCTGACATTTGCTGCTTCTCTTTCAGCTGAAGAAGGAACAGCATTCCCAAGTGATTCTCTCCTCCTTCCAGCTACGGTAACTGGCCTAACTCTAGATATCACCTCTCCCCACACACCTTGCCTCACTTTCAAAACCATCAGAGGTTTAAGTCTTTTAGTTTCTTCCCTTTCTTCTGCTTTTATTACCTCCTTCTTGTGTCAGCTCTACTGCCAAGAGCTTCAGTCCCACACAGGCATCCAGCAGTCTTTCCATCCCTGTGGTGCTGGTACCCAAGCGCGCAGCAATGGCATCTGAAGACAGAGGCTCTCCTGACTCCAGCAGAAGATCAAACACCCCCAACTCACAGGCAGTGAACATAACCTGGAGGTAAGGAAAGGTGGGAGCGAGGGATCAGGTGAAAGCACCAAAGCCTTCTGCATTTCTAAAGCCGCTATGTTGGAGAAAATATACACATAATAATATTTTTTTCATGTAAAATCATAATCTCATATAAACAAGTCCAATGATTAAACTGAAGTTTCTCTGAACACCGATAATACCATACAGTCCTTGTACTGCACCTTTTTTTATTTCTTTTCCTTTTCTGTCAAAGCCAGCCAATGTTTTTGGCTCACAAAGGTTCACATTTAGAGACCAGGTTTGGGGTGCAAATGTTCCTGCCTCTTCCTTAGTTTCAGATCATATTCTCACAGTCTCTCTTGCTTTTTGCCTGGAGAGCACAAAAGCAAGATTCGGTGGTGGTGGGTTTTTCTGTTGTTTTTGTTCTTTAACTAAGGATCTAACATATGCTCCAGTGAAGCCTGAAGACTCTCCTGTGGCTTGCAGCAGAGGGCAATATCCCACCCTATTTTCAGGGACGGACATGCATGACTACAGTGGTCTCCCTGAGGCAGGGTGGTTCCTCTCAGCCAAAAGGACTGCCTCATTCAGGCCAGCAGAATTGCCCTGTCTTTTCATAAAGAAGGTGTGTAACATCTCCAGGAACAACCCTCAACCTTCAGACAGACATACATAACCACACATAAGAAAAGCATCCTTCTTTAGCTGTACACGGTCAAGTTTACAAGTATTAGCCTATTTCTCTGGCCACACAAACACTCCTAAAGCAGTAACAAAGGCATCAACTCAATTGACTGCCTGTATCTACAATGATTTGATAAAGTCCATGGGAAGCTCATTTTACCCTCAGTAAGAATATGGTTTAACCTAAGTTGAGATCATTTCTCAAAAACATAGTACCACTGTTAATTTGGAAAGCATTGGGCACTCCTCTTTCTCACCAAGCAAAAGGATTTTTCATTATCCATTTTTCCTCTCTTTACTGTCAGCTCTGCCTTTCAGGAGCCTTAGGATGCAGCAGTATTTGCACAACCCAAAGAGCATTCCTTCCATTAGCATGTTGGCCAGAGGTGCAGCAAGGGACAATAGGAAAGGTAACTAAATTGTAAAAGGAAAAAATCTCCACTGCACTGGATATTATAATTTTATGCCCATGTGGTTACACACATAGAAAGGCAAATAACATCAATAAACAATAAGGAAAGTGGAACTGCTAGTTCTACCTTTGTGCCTTAGTCAAATGCTATCTGGAGAAACAGTCATTATACCAGACTCTTTCTTTCATTTGAAAAGAGGCAATACACAAAAGTTCTCAAGCTCAGCCTTCTATATAATACATACAGACAAGCCATGGGAAAGGGAAGGAAATTCTTTGAGAAAATACTTGAAAAATCCTGTTCTTTGCATGGTATGATGGGGGAAGGAAAAGGCAACTGAAGTCAGCTCTCCGTTTCTCAAAGTCCAAAAATGAAAAGTGGAAAGAAATCCCACCAGTGAAGGAACCTTCCACATTTGAGGCAGTCAGACAGTAAGACCTCAGTTAAAACTCCAGTGTTTTTTATAAAGCCTCATGCAGAGACAAGGTCTGCTCATCCAAGCCCCCAAAGGTCAGAGGGGTCTCAATAAATTCTAAGTCTATCCTGAGGGGTCAGGTCACATTCAAATCTTTTTTCTTTTCAAATTTCCTTCCTGCCTACATGAGCAGAGAGGATGCTTTTGTATGAGATGTTTTTCATTCCAAAGACTTACATTCAGGACCTAAAGTGAGATCCTTAAATATTTCTGTCTGCATACTCTCAGACATCTATCCAAAACCGAGTTATATTTCTTACCTTTGAAACTAAAAATCCACTGTTGTATTGCAAGATGACTTGAGGATAGTCAAGGTCTTCTGTGGAATTCATTTTCTTTCTGGACCGAGGCACAGATTCTCTGGTCCTCTTAATTGAAATAAGCTTCTTTCCACCAGGCACAGAGCACACCGGCTGATCCATTTAATCTTATTGCTTCTGAGAAACACACTGGTTACAAAACATGTTAGCTAAGTTATTTGGCTTCAGTGCGGTTTTCTACCAGGTTCAGCTGTTTCTTTGGCTCTTCCATCATCAAGTACAAGGCTAAAGCAGCAGTGCGGATTAAAGCTTGTATTGTCAGTTCAGCAGTTTGTTAACACGCTGGTACTTCAGAAGTACTTGAAAGCTTGCAACAAGCAAAACAGAAATCGGTACAGAACAGCATCAAGAACCTGAAATCAGTGCGATGCACCAGAGTTCATAAGCCAAAGCAGAGTCCTACTTGGGGCTTGTTCAAAAGTAGCTCTTTTCCATTGGGCTGGCTTTTTGATGCTGGAAGACTTCCCAAGAATAGAAATCCTTAGATACGTCAGTCAGCCCAATGACATGACCCCAGAGGAAAGACAACAATTTGGCAACACAATTCTTCAAGTGAGATGTGGACATTCCAAGGGGTTTGAGCATGAAGGAGTATCAGCTCAGCTCAAAGCGTTCAAGACATACTCCTGGCCAAGCCTGGTATCTTCCATGGCTCTAATTCCACTCACCCTTCACTCAGGTGTATGCACAGCACTTACCTTCACCATGCTGAAACCGAGACTTGTTCAGCCTCGGGCTCCAGGTCACGTACCCAGGGCTTCAGGCCTTACCCATGCAAGGAAAATGACTGGCGTAACTACTACATAGCAGGGAAGATCTGCCAAGGAAATAATCTGAGGGCAGAGTCCACACAAGGAGATGAAGGAGAAGAAAGCATTCCACCAGAGTCTATGCCTGGAATAATTTCCACCCAGCTGTGGAAAACCTGGGTGTGCTTCCCTGGCCTGGTTTGCAAGCCCTGCCCACGGAAAGGATAAAAGAAACACCGGGGAGCAGCCAGAGTGGAGATGAAACTTGCTGTGGTGGGCACAGGTCCAGGTGAGCCTGGGGCTGGCAGTGGGATACAGCCCATCCCTAAGTGCAGAAGCAACCAGTCTGAAGAGAAGCTGTAAGCGTCTGTTTGTTGTGCTGCTTTGTCGCAGTGACTGGTTTGCTCTGACAATGATCACTCAGGTGAAGTCTACAAGGAAAAAATCTACTCTTGTTTCTTCTCTGTATTTTGCAGGTCCCCGCACATACCGGCTTAGAAAGCAATGCCTGTTTGATAGCAGCACCACAGCATGGGTGTCCTACGTGTGCTTTGCCATGTTTTAGCAGAGCAGGGTGCTGAGAAATGACAAAATGTTCCACATTTTCCAGCTGGCTGCCACAGTCTTCCTCCCCTTCTCTGCAAAACTAAGCAGGGGCATGCAGAATATTCTTGGGAAGAAACAATGAAATGACTGCCAAGTGCCAGATGTGGCATGGATTTCAACTTTACGCAGAACATACTTCATAGGTCTTTCATCAGAAAATTAAAAACCTGGATTACTTTCCTGAAACCTCTCTGCCCCACTGTCTATTGCTCCAGCCTGTAAATGCCTGCCATCTTGCCTTTTGGGGCAGACACTGCAACTCTTAGGTGAGAAAAGGCCCTTTCCATCAAGGAAAGACTGACAGTTTTCGTATCACACATTTAGTGACCCTTCAGGTAACAACATTAAATGAGACCTGACTGAGGTAATACAGTAATGGCAAAATGTTACAAAATGGCATTTTTTTCAGTGGTAGCTTTCTCCATGCTTCAGCGATTAAGTTAATGGGCAAAACGGGAGCAATACAGTGATCAACATGCAGCTCAACTTTTTGTGTACCTTAGGTTGGCAGATGTTTAAAGACTGCACTTCACAACTTTGTCCCAACACAACGTTTTAATGTTCTCTTCCTTTCCTAGGAAGTAGGGTTATATTTATATGCTGCTGCTGAAGGTTAGTTCTGTGCTCCTCTTTAGAACCTGCCTCATTTTAGAAGAAACAGGCCAGTATAAGTTTTCCACATGTTCCTTCTGACCATTTTGTGGATGCAGTGAAACTTTCTCAACTGTAAGGTCCCACTGTATAATCCTTCTGTGAATCTGTATCTTGCATTCAGATCCTAACACTTCAGCCAAAAGATGCTGTATTTCTTCTAGCCAGAAGTGAAATAGCAACCTACTTTAAGAGTTAGTTGTTAAAGTTACTAAGCAGATGTCACAGTTATCAGCCTTTTTCCCCCTCTGTACACCAACCCAGAAACAGTACCTGTTTCCCATGTTCTAACACCACAGGGCCTCCTGTGTTACCAGATTACTAAGTCTGAACATACAAAAGTTACAGCAAACACCAAACTGTTGAAATACTTAGATCTCCTCATCCTGGCCAACATAGCCTGTAAATATAGTGCTATTGTCTTGCTAGTGCACCAGACTTCACTGTTCAGTACAGGTTAGACACTAATATTCTGTTTATTTTGTACTGTGGAAGCTGGAGGTCGTAACATACCTCTCCGCCAGAGTGACTGTGAATCTGTGCAGCTTGCATTTAACAAGACACCATTTCTCTGAAAGAAAAGCCTGGACAACAGGTTTCAAGAACACAGCTACATTTATAATGGACATCTTCCCCTGCTATCCCCACCTCATGGAGAGCGCACAAGCTCAGTTTCTATTTAGGAACTTCCATCTGCACATGGGCTAAGTGTGATTCTGCAGAGTTCGTTCACTTGCCCAAATCTAGACCCATTCTTAGTAAACATGCTACAGCTTTTTCAGTTCCTCAGATCCATTCCAAAAACAGTTCTATGGGAAAATAAAGCTCAAAACCTTCTCAATCTATCCATGTGGATAACCAGGTCAACTTTTTTCCCTCAATAGCTTTCCCTCTCCTCCGAATAAAATGGAGAAATAAACTGTACATAGATAAACATCACTAGCCAAGGATAAATATTGTTAGCCAAAAGATTAGAAAGGTTTAGGAACACAAAAATATTTCTCTGCTAAAGCCCAATTCTGTCCACCTGCTACTGAGAAACAAATTGGTGCAATTTTGTCCAAACAGATTTCCCATTCCTGGCATCCTAACAGCTATTCAGATCCAGGCCATCAGCCACACTGGAAGCAAATGCTTGCCACACTGAAGTATACGTTTCTCTTCCATCGAGCTAAACAAAACAACCCTAGGAAGAGCTAGCTGCTGCTCAACAGCTTACAGACCACTTTCCTCAAACAACTCAGCCACAGATTGGTAATCAGCTATTACAGTAACATTTAGTACAGTTGCATTAAAGATTCATGAGTATGAAAATGCTCAACCCTTGATTCTTGTAGTTTTGACTAAATAACAGACAGTTATGTGCACAACTGTAGACTAGCATGTCCTAACAGGCCATAAATTCACTTCACTTAATACAAAGATATAGGGTACAAGAGGCTCTGGTAATAAAATGACCACACAGTTAATCAAACCCACTCGAAGTACTTTTTCAATTACTATTAATCTGTGTATTGAGGACACCAGATGTGATTGTCTAATGGGATTACTACCAGTAGCAAGATGTAGGGGAGCAGGGTTGCAGATAACCCGCACCAGATCGATGCAAAGCCACACACACTGTGTTGCTGTTTCCAAGTAAATTGTTAGTGAGGCTTAACGTCTAAGCTCTTTTTAAGTTACAAATGCATTCATGAAGATGAAATTGCAATGGGTTGCTTTCTCTGAAAACCCCATCAAGGTTTTTGTCATAGCGCTCAGACCACACGCAGGCTAAAGCTGTTACTTTACCTCCACGGTTCTATTTTGGTGATGAATTTTTCTTTGCCAAAATGACTCGCTACAGAAAAATACTACACAAAAAATAATTATGTCATTTTTGCATAACATTTGAAACTAAGAAATTATCTATGAACAAAGCAGATTTAGTAGAATTAATGTGTCTGCCAGTAAGAAGTGGCAGATGACACCTTTCACACATGCAACCATCCTTATAAGCAACAACTATAAATCTCAGGGACGTGACTACAATAATGAGTTTCAGTAATGCCAGTACAGAAACAATTCTGCCTCACTATCATTATTAAGCCTCTAAGTATGTCCAGCTTATATCAGATGGCCTGGAAGTGCACCAAGATAAAACATTTTGTGCCCTATTTTTTAAGAATCCTAAAAAGCCAAGATAATCCATATCATACCTTTTCTTTGAAATAGAACATCCATTTTTAACAAAATGCTCATTTTCTTCTTTATAACTTCCAATTCTTCTCATGTGTTACAATAGATGCATTTCCCTAGTAACACGGCTATTGCTTCTGTCAGTTTTTGACACCAACTAATTTTTATCCTGTTTACATCACATATACTACTGGCGGACATTTGGAGTGGGCAGGAAATACTGTATACCCAGCTCATTCTCTAAGCAAACCCTCCCTTCTCCTCAATTTTCCTTCTAGTAAAAACTCTGAGAATGTCTTTTACAGTCCACCACAAGCAACCCAGAGTTGTTCTTGGTTTACCTTCCTGGCCTGCAAATAATCTCTCAACAAATAATTCAACCACATAATCATTAAGATCTCTGTCAGAGGAAGGTCCCAGCAGATAAGAAGCATATCTCCCTGAGGACAGACAGGTTCACTAGCTAAAAATGGTAGAGGCTGAAACGTTAAAGAGAGAGATGCAAAAAGAAAACCAAGACAGACAGCAGCTGAGGCAGGCTCTCAGGTCAGAATTGACTTGTGCTCTGTCAAGCATCACAAAGGCAATCAGTAGACACAAAACTGCCTTGCACAGGCCATTTTACACTTGCTAATCTGATAATCCTCTCCTCCACTTCTTCAAACAGGAAGCTTCAGAAAGAAGTGCTCCCGTGGCTTGGCATGGGCAAGTACCCCTGAAGTCCTCTTACCTGGTGGCTCACCTTGAATGTTTTTTACAGCCTTATGCTGTTTGCAAGTGTGCTGGTTTTGGCTGGGATAGAGTTCATTTTCTTCATAGTAACTAGTATGGGGCCATCATTTGGATTTGTGATGGAAACTGTTGATAACACAGGGATGTTTTCATTCCTGCTGAGCAGTGCTCACACAGAGCCAAGGGCTTTTCTGCTTCTCCCCCCACCCCACCAGCGAGCAGGCTGGGGGGGCACAAGGAGTTGGGAGGGGACACAGCCGGGACAGCTGACCCCAACTGACCCAAGGGATATCCCAGACCATAGGACGTCATGATCAGCAGATAAAGCTGAAGGAAGAAGAAGGAAGGGGGGACGTTCGGAGTGATGGCGTTTGTCTTCCCAAGTCACCGTTACGTGTGTTGGGGCCCTGCTTTCCTGGAGATGGCTGAACACCTGCCTGCCCAGGGGAAGTGGGGAATGAATTCCTTGGTTTGCTTTGCTTACGTGCGCAGCTTTTGCTTTCCCTATTAAACTGTCTTTATCTCAACCAAGGAGTTTTCTCACTTTTACCCTTCCGATTCTCTCCCCACCCCACCCAGGGGGAGTGAGCAAGCAGCTGCATGGGGCTTCAGTTGCCAGCTGGAGGTGAACCACGACAGCAAGCCATGTCAGGTGCAGCAAGCAGAAGAAAGACTTTGCCAGCCCTTCCCTTTTCCAGTTAAGGTAGAAAGTAACAGACACCACTAGGCAATTCCCCAGAGCACTTACAGACACACATCCAGGATCATATGCAAAAATTGCAGGGAAGACCTGGTCTGAGGGTGATCAATTCTTGTTCAGACACTTTGCTGGCAGGCTGAGCCTGCTATCCAGGAGTGACTGTGGTGCTACCACATCATTATCCCTTCATGTTGTCCTACAAACAGTCCAGTTTCAAGGACAGCACTGCTGCGGATGCCATCCAGAGCAGGTAGAGCTCCCCTCGCAGGTGCCACAGTGCACATGTGACTAGATGAGGTATCAATTAGAAAACAATTCCAATCAGCCTTAGTCCTTCAAAAGTTTTATATTCTACGACTATGGCAAAACATTTGTTTGAGCTAATCTATAATTTTTTTTTGTGAGGCAGCAGGAGATGTATTCAGGGGATGCAGCATGTGAGGGGGAACCAGACCAAATTCATTTTCTGTGCTGTGATTAAAGAAGAAAGGATGGTGGTGCATACCATTTCAAACAAGCCTCAAGAGCCTGGTATCAGATTAAGTATTAAAAAAAGAAAGAGGTACACTTTTAACAACAATAATACTTACACATGTAGGAGTGTAAGACAGTAGAGGAATCCATTCTGCACAGCCAGTTCTGAAGGATCAACTGCAACTAGATTGCTGCTTCATACAAACACTAGAGACAACCTTGCAAATTTATTGTGAGGCAGCTCACATGTAAAGAGTACATAGAATGTATTAGAATGTAAAGACACATTCTGCAAATAACACATCTATTGGGCTGGGGAAGGGCCAGATCAACAGAATGCAACATAAGCTTAATGCAGTAGGTGTTGTATCCAGATCATAACCAAACTTCAAAGGTAGGATACCAGATCAAAACACAGGCAATACATATATTTCCTCTTCATTATAATAAAAACCCCTTAACTTGTATAGCAATACAAGATATCAGTGGTCAAGTTTGCTCACTCATTTATGAATTAAGGCATCTGCCAAACTAGTTGGTTTAATTGCTGTCTTACATAGAATCTAACAACATCTCTACCTGTGCTATGAAACATGAGCAGCTGCAATAGTCTGTAACACAATCCTATACATGTTTAAGAAATGCCCTAAAGCTGATACTGGTGTGATGTCCAGGTAGCATGGATCAGTGATCAACTCTCACTGGTTTGTGTTTATAGCCTTGCAGTCCCTGGTACAGTCCTGCGCTCACAATTTTGGGAGCCACTGCAAAAATTCCCATTTTCTCTAACAGTTTTCAAGATGATGCTTCCAGATAACATATCAAATGTTTTTTATATGCATACATAATCATGCATATGCCCTTTTTCTAGGTCATTGACTAGATTACTCTACAAAGGTAGAGTCAATTAGAAAAAAACACGGATATAGTCACAGCTTTGGTAACCACTTCTTACTAATATCAATTACTTCTGGCAATATGATTTATACATTATCAAAATTACTTTACCACAGCAGGCAGTAAGTAGATGGAAAGCACAACAATCATATAGAAGGGCTTGGCCTTGCCCTTGTGGAGATGCTGTTGTTTCTGTTGAATAAGCTGCTTCCTGAGCCACCTCGTGCAGGCTGAGGCCAGGAGATAAAAAGGAAATTGCAGGCCAAAAGGCTGGTAAGTGCAGAGGCTCATCAGCCCTCAGATAGAAAGAGGAGACATTCTTCTTTAATGATCAGAATGGGACTATGTGGTAACACTGTCCATAGCAACAGAACTTGGATTTCTTATCCTTTTGAGGCTCATGTTCTTTGCTTACCAAGGGCTGCAGGAAAACTACTCCTGGCTGCCCGTGCCTTGGTGAGGCAACAGCACGCGCAGGGACAGCATGCACCAGCTCCTGTACAGCACAGGGAGGCTCAGGGGCTTTGGCCCACAATCTTCCCACCCCCTTCAGCTCAGACCTTGCTGCAAGCAGTCTGTGATAAGCAGGGCCCTCATCCTCAAAGGGGAAGAGGTCACACGCTGCCTTGTATCATTAGATGATTAATGCAATTCTGAACCCTACACATCCTCAAGAGGAACGTGGGCTCCCACTGGCTCGATCCTATCCTCCTGGCACCTCTATGAGGACAAAAGGGAGACATTGTGTTCTGTGGTGACACATGTGAAATCTCTCCTGGAGCTGAGTGCAAGAAGAGAGGTGCATCCTCACAACTGAGAAAACTCTCTTCCTGTCTCATCGTGTGACTTAACAGAGCTACAATATCAGAAGAAACCCTAAGCATCTCTTGAGACTCAGTAAGCGAAATAGGGCTCAGAAGTCTCTCACTGCTGCCAAGGCTTTCCAGCAGGTACGAACACAGTGCTGTACTGTGGAGCTGCCTGATCCACGGCTTGATGGGATTTACACCCCGTAGTTACACCACACCAGTCCTGCTCACCGAGGAAATTTTTCCACTGCTGAAGGAAAAAAAAAACATACCAGTAAAAAGTGAACCTGAGCTTTCCCCAGCAACAAAGGCTGATCTTAAAGTAAGCTTAAAATTGACAAGTATGGCTGCCTGACACAGAGCAATAAGTTGGGAACTATCTGAGTTCTTGGCTTTGCAATGGCATAGGAAGAGCTCCAGAGTTTGAAAGCAGGACAGAAAAATGAAGTCAAATGCATTGGATAAGCTCAACACTTCTGGAGGAATTACTTGTACTGACGTCTTCCATCATCTTCAAGGATTTCTTTCCCCCTCTCTACCCTATACCCCTGGGGCTGCCATGCATTCAGTCAAGATGAAAGCTGACATCCAGGCTCCAACTTTTCAAACGGTAGTCTAATGGAGAAGAAACAAAGACTTACAGTCTTGCTCACCCAGATCCTTGACGTTCTGATAAGAACAGTGAATAAATCTATATTCCTGCTTACAACCCAGGGGAACGAAGCCACCAAAACAAAACCAAACCCTGAATATTGACAGACAAATGGAGTAAGATATGTAACTTTGACACAATGGGACATAAGTAACATGCAACTCATGACAAGCCCAGGCAAGGAGAGTCAGGTTACCACTGGTACATAATCCTCACTGATCAGTTTCAGAAGTAAACAGGCAGATAACTTTGCAGACATTCTCATTGGATTGGATTTGTAGCAGCTAAGGGTCTGAAAGTAGAGACAGCATAGTAGCTAAGTCAGACTCTATCCAATATTCAGCCATACCAACATAAATCCAATGTTTCAGAAGTATTTATTAGTTTGGTATGTCTTTGATAAGTATTAGTTGCTAAATCCTATACTCTTCAGTTTCCTTAACATTTATATCAGAGCTTGTGACTACAGTGTGATTTAAGCACTGTGAATTTAATAATTAAACAAGAACAGGAGTGTGGATTATTGGAACTCCTTCATTAATTAGGCCAAAGTTTGTTGATCAAAGTTTGAAGTCCATCCAAAAAGACATTGCTTTAAAGCAGCTAAAACAGCAAAGGATAGACATTAAATACTTATCTTTTCATATGAATTCAAGGTCACGCAACAGACATACACTGAAATAGAAGAAAAAAGACCAGCTAATTTTATCTGCTTTTAGACAGCTCCTGCTCCAGTCTTGCAAATCCAAGCAATCAGGTAAGATTTAAGCAATCAGCATCACAACATTCTTCCAGAGTAGGGAAAAATACCAGTAACTTTGGTACTTCAGCTTCTAGAAGCCATTATAAAGCCTGCTGGTATCCTAGATTCTTTCATTTGAAACACTAAGACCCCTAAAAGACACTTGGTAGAAACGTACTGACTTTATAAACAATACAGAAGAAAGAGCAATTGTTTACTATCAGAAGTTATATTCTTTAAGTTATTGCACCAGCGAGGTTTTTGCAGTAGTAGAAGCACATACCTCAGCCATAATAAAAACCTGAATAAATGGTATTGGGCATGGCATAATTTATATTTGTGACGTTATTAAAAGATTACAGTTTCAACTCTTTTCAGGTTTCCTTGCAGTTCAAAGCCCATCATCAATGAAGACCACAAGCAAACTGATGCCCAGCCAGTCTTGGAGCAATGGCTACCTTGGAAAGACAAAAGCCCCCATTTTTATTGTTGAGCATGATGTTATATGGCACAGGACATCCCTTTGATCAGCTGGGGTCAGCTGTCCCAACTGTGTCCCCTCCCAACCTCAGCTTACCCATTCAGGAGGGCGTGCACAAAATGGGAAATGGAGAAGGCCTTGATGCTGTACAAGCACTGCTCTGCAATAGGTAAAGCACTGGTGTGTTATCAATGCCATTTGTCACAAATCCAAAACACAGCACCATATCAGCAGCTATGAACAAAATTAACTCCATCACAGCCAGACCTAGTACAAAGACACATGACGAAATACCCATTTCAGAGGATTCAGCACTGAAAACATTCCGGAGAGCTTTGGTGCAAAACACATACCTGAAGCAACAATACTGCTAAGTGTTAGACTAGATTGAACTCTGCACCGAGCAGTTACTGGGCAACTTTAGGTACTTGGAGTTTTAAGAAGTTTTGATTGGGTTCAGCTGGCTGACTGAAAGAGGACTTCTTCCACATTCCCTCTGCATTTTGGAAAGTAAGCATTTGCAAGTAGCATCAAAAGCACTTTCAGGCTTTTCTTCCTGAAGCTGCTGTGAAAAGAGGAAATAATACAAGCACTATAAACAACTGAGTTACTTCACACTACTGCACTTCTAGGACATTGTATGAAGCCAGTGCTGGATAGGTGTGTTAAGCTCACTGATTATCAAAGCCTTACAGCTGAACATCCTTCTAACAATTATCTTCTCTGGCCTCTGAAATTGCCCTAAACATCAGGGGAGCTTATGGAATTTAATAATTTCAGGGTGGGATATGAAACCTGCTCTTGGCACCTTCTCTGGAGAAAACAACCCTATCAAGCACAGTCTTTTTTTGTACCAACTAACAGTATCTGTTGGATTCTTCTAGTATGACTCCAACACTTTTTGGTGACTGCCACTGCTTTAACTGCTTCCACTCTTGGCAATTACACTGCATTCATAGCTTGATGACTTCCTGAAAGTAGCATTATAAACTAGCAACTCTCCAATTACTTACATAGTACATCATCAAGACCCCCATTCAACATATCAATCCCAGTGGAAATCCACAGTAGAAATATACTGCAGAGATACTAGTAAGAATCTAATCCTGAGCTTAAAGACATTGGTGCTGACAGCCATTAGTTAAACTTCTCACAGAACTGCAGACAGAATACACTTTTTTTTAAAAAATGATGTTACCATGAACAGTGTGTCAGTATTTAAGAGCGGGCTAAGCAGAATTGCATGCATTTAGAAACAGGCATCCCACCAGCCTTATCAAATACTTGCAACCAACATTAGACTGGATTTTAGCTAAATCATTACTAAAGATGAACTCATCTTCAGGTAGATAGGCTTTTAACATTTTAACAAAGATAGTAGAAAAATGAACTCTCCACAGAAAGCAACTGCTCTGAATTCAAGAGAGTGGTGGTGTTGAGGTGATTAGATAAATGAGCCTAGCTCTCAGCCCCCAGGACAGTGGTGAAACTCACAAGAGAAGTCACAAAAACTTGAGAAGTAACATAATTAATTGGAGATCTTTGAAAACATGAACTGCCAGGAATATAAAAGAATGTCTACCTTTTCCTTCCACAGCTAGTTACTACAAAGATTTCAGCAGCATGGTCTAGTAAGAAACAAACCCCACATAGATTCACTGAAAGCAATGCAGACAAACTCAGCCAGCCAGGGATCCAGCTGAGCTGCAGTACCAATGTGCTCCTCAGGCACTTCAGGAAAGGGATGCCCTTTGATTTGATGCATCAGTGTGAGGAAAATGGCACCTGAAGGCTGTAGATAAAGAGCATGCGTCCTGCTGAATTAACAGTTGACACAGCTGTACGTAACAGGACCATCAAGAAGAGTGGCTGAACTTCGTTATTCAAATGTGTTGAGTGATTTTTTTCCAACAAATGGGTTCTCATACAACACTTCTGCAGATTTTAATACACTGACATACGAAAACAGCAACTTCAGTTCACTGGAAACAGTTTTCTTTTTAATTTTACCATAAAAAGGCAAAATAAACTCTTTCACTGTAATGTTATAGCTTTTAATATTCCTGAGCTGCATTTTAGAAGCAAAAGTATTCTTAAATGAATTTAACAAGAGACACTGCAGCCTTACGTTCCAACACCACAAGTAAAAATAATTTAGCAAGAAGGCCCCTTTTTCAAAAGACAATGGCTAGCTCTGTATGTACCTGAAAAAATGCTTCAAGTGGCTCTATGCCACCTGAAGTAATTACAAAGCCAAATATGTCAACAAAATAACAGAACAACTCCTCAACCATTTTACCACTGCTTCTTACTTCCTGCGTCAGTGTGCCTCTCTTACATGGAAAGTAGTATTATGCAAACGGCATTACAAGTCAGAATAATTTGGGCCACAAAGTTTGGCACCATACAGACATTTGAAGGAATCATAGCAGTTTAAAAGATATCCTGCATATCTTTATAGTCAGTTTTAAGAACTATATGAAAGCCCTGCTATCCATCTCAATCAGCAAAAACTCTACTTTGTCAAGTGTGATTTCATTGAATGCACCAGAAAGCATTTTAAATCAAATCTGTATGTAATAGCTTGTCATGTCTGGAGTTCCTGTAACTGGCACCCATGTACTTCTCAAGCCAAATTTGGTGATACAGAGATAAAAACTAAATCGACTAAAATTAAGGTTTAGAAAACTGAAAATCAAGAAAACAGGTTGGCTTTTAGCACTGTAGGAACTCGAGCACAAGCACAGGTGGGTTATACCTACATTGTGGTAGAAACCTAGAAAGAGACAAGCACGAAGGAACGTCAAAAAAATCAGGCAGCTATTTTCTTGATTTCAGGGACTAGATGCAAGTTAAGCATTGGTTGAAACAAACATGTTTTCTATAGCAGTCACACCGATGAGGTCTCGTTTACAACTTTCTGGCCCTTTTGTCCAACCACAGCCTTTCCAAGGAGCCAAGGCCTCCACTACCCACTCCAAGTACTCCTTTGCTTACTCAGTGATCTCCTCCGGTGCCTTCGTCTCCTGCTCACACTTCTGCGACTATGACTTCTTTCTCTTCTGTCTCGTTTACGTTCACTACTGCGAGTTCTTCTGTAACGTGAGCGTCTGGGGCTTACACTTCTTCGACGAGGACTATGGCTTCGTCGAGGACTGTAACTTCTGCTAGAGTGTCTATAATATCTCCTTTCTTTCCTGCGCTTTTCATCCTGATAACTCACATCTCTTCTGTGTCTGCTCCTCTCCCGTTTACCCTTACTCTCATCAGTGTTTATGCTGCTACATGAACGGCTCTTTCTTCTCCTTGGCTCTGTGCTACGTTTGCCCTGCTCACAGTGTGAGTCCTTTCTACAGGTATTCTGGTCGTAGCTGGAGAGGCTCTTCTGCTGCTGGTTATTGGTGGGAACACATGAGAGTACCCCTGAATTTTTTTTCTCAGAACACCTCTCAGAGTTTGTCGTATGAAGTTTCTGACCTTCTTTGACATGCACTTTGTCATGAATGTTACCATTCAAGTACTTGCATTGAGTGTTTACGTTCTCAGTGGATGCTACTTCTCTTTGAGAGCTGGGAGCCAGTTTGCCTGTAACAGCCTGTCCCGAGGTAGAAGTGATGCAGCTGGATGACACGGTGTGTGGAACACCACTAGGGGTTTTCAGCACATCAGACTGAGATGCTTCAGTTTCTTCTTTGTTTTGATTAACTGCATCCATTTTCTTACTCAGAAGATTGTTCAGTAGTTTCTCCCTCAGTTCCTTTTCTTTTCTCTGCAACCCTAGTGCTCTCTCTTTTTCCTCTTCCACACGTTTGAGTTCAGCCTCCTGGAGCCTTCGTCTCTCCTCTAGCTGCTGAAGACGAATCTTTTCTTCATTATGTTCTTGCTCCAAAAGCTTTACTGTCTGAAAGATAGTCAAAGGGAATGTAAGAGTAAACAAAAAACATTTATAGACCTGCTCATGCTTCCAAGCTATACCATAACACAAAAGCAAGAAAATAAACTCTAACAAACAGAAGTTAACCATCCCAAAATAAAACAGTTGTCTCCCTCTTAAAGAGAAAAAAATCAAAACCAAACAAAAAACCCCACTAACACACAACTGTTGTAAGGGGAAACATTAGTATTAGTCCACAAACTCTTCTGAGTGTTAATTTTTCCTAACTGTTTCACAAGGCAAAACCAAAGCTTGGTCTTTATGGCTCCTTAATATGATGAGCATTAACACACAAGCTAGAACAACATGTGAAATTTGAAGTATTAAAATACATTTATCAGGGTCATCATTTGAAGGTTTCAGTCAAATTTAAAACATTAATTTCTCTTTGTGGTTCATAGATGACTTTACAATGAGTCCAAAAAAAAAAGGGCAAATAAACACACATATATTATGTAGAAACTGATTCTCATTTTGTCAACCACTGTAGAAACTCATGATACTGAAAAAGAAAGTTCAAACTTCTTTTTTTTATTCTGACCCAGACAAACAGCTTAGTGTAGACCTCAGAATTCTGGGAGTGAAAGAAACGCACTGCTCTGTTTTATCAGACAACCCTTCTATTGCACAGCTGCAAAGTTATAAAGCCTGCAAGAAGTATTTCTCCCTTCTCCTAGCATGTAACTGACCACATAGCACTGTATGAGTTCAAAAACACTCCTGAGGTACACTGGCATCAAGGAAAAAAAAACAAAAACAAACCCACAAACTATGCTTTGCCACACAGTTTTTCATTTCTACAGAAAATACTTAACATACATTACATTACACCCTAACATGACTTTATCCAAGTCTTAAGCAAATGACATCCTGTTCCAGTGAAAAATAACAATACTGTTAGAGAGACAGGCTCTAACATTCAAAACCTTAGCTGACAGTACCTCTCCTAAACAAAAATCATTCTGCACATTTTCAAACATCAAATAATGAAAGCCCATTCTCTGAAACTGCAAAGAATAGTTAACGGAACTGCTGAAAGCCAAATGGGAAACAGCATCAAAACTGGAATTAGAAATTAGGAGTCTTGCACCTTATCCTCTGTATTTAGTTCACTTTATCATGCTTACATGTTCTTTTACTGGACTTAAGAGCAAGCCTGCCAATTAGTTTACAGGTAAAAAATGCTATTCAGGACTACAGGTTCAAGTTCACTCTTCCATATATCTACATGTGCATATTTTACCAAGGGAGAAATACTGTTTCATTGCACTTTTTTGAATTTTTGGTCTAAGGAATAGAATCTGGAGAGGTATTAAATCTGTTGTTTAATGAACAGTGCTCCCCACCCCCTCTCAAGTCAGTAAAAGGCTTTGTCTTCTGTGCTCTTCATTAGCTTCTGAAATAAATATTGAGGTTACCTTTGCCCTGCTTAGCAGTTCTGCAATTAGTCTAATGGACTGAAGATTTCTCTGAGCTAACAGGAGCTTCCTTTCTTCTAACTTTATCTTCTCTTGCAGTTTCTTCTGTTCTTCAGCTTGAAGCTTTTCAAGTTGCTTTTTGTTTCGTCGAACTTCACGATCTTTCTGCTTCTGTTCTCTCTTGCGCAACTTTTCTTCTCTTTTTCTCTCTCTCTCATATTCTTCAAGCTCTCTCTGCTTCCTAAAACAGAGTTTAATATTTTTACCTTATCTAGGGCAGGTACAATTTTAGACTCCTGCCCTATGTCAAAATATGTTTTGTATTTTGAGTAATTTTTTTTCTAAGTAAGTCTTGTTGATTACTAAAAAACAGAAGTAGAAAACAGTGAACATTTTAACCGTTACTTGTGATAGCAAACAATCATCTGCCTGTCAATATTTAAAACCAAGTTGGAATCCAAACATAAAACAAAAATTTATTTTTTTAAAAACAATTCGACCAGAGACAATAACAATGAGTCAGGCAGCTGGGCAGTCAAACATCATAGTGAGAAGAAAAGTACCAGGCCAATTAATGTGTGCAGGGGCTGGTGGTTTTTATTTCAGTCATTAGGACAAAATGGTAGCTTATGTAAAAGTCTAAGGGTTTCCGAGATCAGGTGTCTAATGGCACAATTTTTAGGAAATTAAGTAATTTGCAGATTTAGTATTTTGAACAGAACATAAGCATTAGTGATAATCTAAATAACCTTACAGTTTCAGAAACTGTTTAATATCTAAACATTAAGCAATGAGAATTTATACACATCAAGGCAAATGGACACCATACAACCTCGGAAACAATTTGCTCCATTTGTGTTTATATTCTGAAGAGCTGTCTTATGATATTTGCACCCCTATACATTTTCTTAAAATGTCACTCTTAAGATATGCTTGTATCCCATGCCTTTCCTGGAAAAATACTGATGTTAAGAACAAATGAGCTTTATAATACCAAAGTTACTTAGTAGTACAACTAGTGCGTTATTTTCTATTCTCCATTTACGATACACTTTTTTCCATCAGAATGACTACACATCATGTAAGTTCCCAGCTCTTGAAATCACAGTTCAAGGAAAAAAAAAAGGGGGGGGGGGGGCAGGGAGTAAAATACTCTTCTCCAAATCTCATAATCCCTGAACCTTATTTCCTCAAAAGGACAACAATATTTTCACTCAGTTTTAAGTGCTTCACTTTAGCTACAGGAGTAGAACTTTGAAAGGAAACTTGTGTTCAGTTACTTTCTATCTATGGATGCTGATATGAAGGAGCAACTACTGTTTTGTTATGCCTGATTGTTAAAAAATATAACTAAGAAGTGATAAATACCTTTCTTCCTCTTTTTGTTTTTCCTCAGCTTCTTTCTCTTTACGTTTTTGTTCTTCTCTCTGTTTTTCAAGCTCCTGAAGCTTTTGCCTTTCAAGCTGACGTTTCTTAATTGATGCATCACTGAGGTGTTTTGTCGAGTCAAAAGAAACCTTTACAGGATACAATTGAAAACAGTTTTAAGTAGACATAAATAAAAAAAAAAAATCCCCTACAACCTACATAATCCCCAACAATTTTATCCTAGCACAAAGGTATCCAAACCGCAGTGTAAGTACGATAAAAATTATAAAACCTTTTTCAAAACAAAGGGAACCTCTCTATGTGCCCAGAGCAAGCACCAGAGTGCTATAACCAGTTAACTAGGAACTAAATGCCTGCACATTAGCACAATCAGGCACCAGTTTACACTTTTGTGTGTGTCTGACATCCAAAAGTAAAGCCTAGTATGGTTTAGGCCCTGGCTGTCCAGTGTCTTCAACCTGTCAGAACAGGAACATACAGAACTCCTTCAACTCACATGCACTATTAGAGACTGTACAGCACTAAGTAGAAATGGGCCTAAATAAAGGCCTCCCTTTCTGTCTAAAACCGTGATCGTTAACTTTAGCAGAAGAAACAGTTCTACAATATTCAGCACCTGGTTTAAGCAAGTGCCTCCCCACCAACACCAAGATTCCCAAATTGAGGTATACTGGGCTGAAGCTCCAAGTTTGAGACTCGGAACAGAAGAGAAAAGGAAGTTACACACATCTGAGCAATGAGATCTGGGAAAACACTCAGCTTCCAGGACATATGAGCACACCTTGGCCATATCCAGCTGCACGCCAGGAACAAGACAGTAGCAGACATCACACCCCTGGTGTCCTAATCTCCCACTCTAAATACAACCTGTGTGCAGGCAGGCAAGGGTCTGTAATACATTCCCACAGGCCCATCCTCATGAGCCGTGGGGCAGAGAACAAGGTGCACATACTCTGCAGTTTAATTCACCCAGGCTCTATGTAAAATGATGGTTCACTAACAGGCTAAAAGGACAGACAGGTAGAAACAGACAAGGCGTTGTGACCTTGTATGAAAGAGATCTGTCCTGACAGCACAGTCACAAACACGGTCCTCTCTCTTCCTATCAATCCCCAAGGCAGCTGCCAGGAAGGCATGATACCTCTTGCACAGCCAAACTAAATTTGGGAACCCTGATCCCCGCATGTAAGTGACAGTTTGAATTTCACATCCCCTTGAAAACCTTGAGGGTCAAGGTACAAACAGTTTCTATGCTCCAGCTGACAAACTCTCATAACAGGATAAAAGATTACAGTATTTTACTTACACTGACTAAACTACAACTTGAAAAAATATTTGTGTGTTCCCACATTACACAAATGAATACTCAAGCTTTTTTCCTGAACTACACTTTCTGATTTGATGAATTGAGCATACTGAAATCCATCCGCAAACATTTCACTCAACTGATATGTAAATGCACAGACCACCTCCAAACACACCAGAGCAAGTTTTCTTCTGGCAATGCTTTCATGGATACTACATCTGAACAGACTGATGACTTCTCTCCTGTCATACCTGTATTTTCTAAGACAATGAGGTTACAGAAAAAAAGATCTGGAAAACTCAGTATGTAAATATTATGAATTAAGCATCCTGCATTCAGAGGAAACTGTGCTACAGATTAACATTATCGTTTAAATTTTTGTGGGGCCTTTCTGTATGTGAAGTACACCAATGATTAACTGCAGATTCCCCAGGCCGTACAGGCCACATGCTATCAAACTTCACAGTTCTGACAGTTGTCTGGTAGACGTCATTATCAATGCCAGGACCAAATACAGAGGCTGTGAAATTCTCCCCCCAAATTTCTATTTGTAGTGAACACAAGAGAGAACAATGCACTTTAAGGTCAGCCTTCTGGTGAAATACGTCTGAATTAGAATTTTAAGTGAAATGACAAGATTTATAAATACATATTACTTTCTAAACTATTTAGCAGGCCATGTTCATATACTTGGTCCTTCCATCAAGCAGTTCTCATTTCTAGAACTGCCTTGTTAAAAAAAAAAAAAAAGCAAAACCCCACTCACTTTGTTCACGTAGTCTAACAACACATTTTTCTTCCATCATTTTCCTTTAAAAATTCTATCATGGCTGTTCCATAAAACTACATTAGTGCTGTTAATGTCACCTGTTGTCATCACAAGAGCATACAGATGTAGGTTTTAAGCACAAGGGAAATAACATTTAGTTGTACTTGGCCTTTCACACAGGTTCCCATAAAAAAGCCTGCAGTTTCTCACCTTTATGTTGCAAGCCACTGCTTTGCCGTCATCGCCTTTATACATCAGCTTCATCCCTCGCAGAGCGTTCATAGCCTTGATGAAACCTGCGTACTCTCGATATTGAACGTAAGCTTCAAAATTTAAATGGCCTCCAAAACTGAAAGTGTGAAAATTTCTGCCAGTCATTTCTTCTCTGTAAGGGTCCAGCATGGGTATGTCCACATTACGTATTTCTCCAAATTTCTTGAACACTTTTATAAGGACTTCTTCGCTTGGCTTTTCCGAGCCAGACTCCTTTGCTGCAAACCACTTACAAGGTAAGCCCTCTAAGTGAATAGTATCTGGCCTTTCACCTGGCAAAGTTTCATTCATATCTTTTGCATCACGGAAAAACGAGTCCCAGTCATGTCTGGTGGGAAAGTCAATCTTATATTCCGCAGCACGGACTTTCAAAATGTCAGAGAAGCCACTCAGCTTTATTGTTTTGCCATCAAGGCATGCCAGAAAAGATTTAACCAAACTTTTGTTTTCAACCTCTCCTTCAAACCGGATGAAATCCATTGTGCTTTTAGAAATCCGCAGAGTGGAAAACTGATGAGTTTGCACCATCCCTTTCAATCTTTCCATCACCTCCCAGTTCGAAATGGATTTTCCCGGTTGTTTCAGCTGAGGAAGTGCCACACTGATGGTCATTTTTGTAATGGGTTTAAGGTATAACCCACAGGGAGCACAGAGCTCTACAGCTTCTGATGTATCATGAACTATTGTTGCAGCAGCCATAACACAGAAAAAGCATAGGATAAAAAAAAATAAAAGATGCAAGTTTAAGTTGCAGGCCAACAGTAGTCACATAAAATAGCCCTTATCCGTAAATAATTGAATTCTTTGGCCATTTAACCATTCCCAAGTTAAAACAATGTCTCTTAATACAAGAGTCAATTAGAGAGTTAAAACAGAGTAGTACAAACATCTTAAATTACTTTATAACCACTACAGCCTATAAATAATTAAACCTCAGTAAGGCCTCAGAAAAAAACCCAAGCAGCTGATGACAATCTTAGGAATACATGAAGTTGGTATGTGATGGCTCAGAAAGCAGCTACCCTTTCTCAGGAAGGAAGGGACTGGCGCAGCGATGTCACACCGCTTTGAAGTCTACTTAACAACCAGTAAACCCCAGCAGGCTAGCGCCGAGGCGGATCCCACGCTCTCCAGCAGAAAGACTTGGAAGGTGCCTGCAACGAGACAAAAACGTCCCTTTTATTTAACAGCCCGAAGCTTCCCCCCCTCCCCCGCCCTCCCTCCGAGCAGCGCGGAACAGCCTCAGCAGCACAAGGCGGGGGAGCGCCGTGAGCCACACCGGAGCCGGCAACCGTCCCCGACGGGACGAGCCCAGGCGGCGGGGCGAGACCCCGGGAAGAGGCCTCCCGACCGGACCGGGCCGGGCCGGGTTACCCGCACCCTCCGCCGCCACCTCACCTCCGCCTTCCCCGGCCGCCAGAGCCCAGCGGCGCCCCGCCGGCCTCCCCCCCAGCCCCAGAAGGATCCTGCCGGCGCCCTCCTCACCCGCAGCCGGCGGGGGGGGTCAGTCCCACAGGCAACGGCCGCCGGCCCCGCGTCCGCCGCCGCCCCCGGCCCGCACCGGACCCTGCCCCTCCGCGCGCCACCGGGGCCGCTTCCGCTTCCGCCTGGCGCAACGCTCCCCGGCCGGCAAGGAGGCGGGCGGGCGGGCTCTCTATGGTAGGCGTCTCTATGGCCGCAGTGCGACAGCGGCGCCTGGCGGCGTGGCGGGAGAGAGGGGGCTTAAGAGCAACATGGCGGCGGGCGCTGTGTGGAACGTGGGGCCTTGTTCCCTGCTTTCCCGCAAAGACGTGCCCTGTGTAGTGTGGTTAGCGAGCGTACCCCCGCTACGTACCGACAGGTGTGTTTCCCAGCAAGGTAGCTTTCACCGTTTCCTTCTAACGGGCCGGGGCACGGAGACCCTGCCAAAGCCCAGCCTGCCGAGGGGAGAACAGCGCTGTCGTGTCTGAGGTCACCAACGACCACGGAAGATAGCCTCCAGCCTGCTGCTGACACGCATTTCCAATGGTGTCTGCCGTTTTTGAAAACAACCCCAAACTCTGTAATTGTGAGAGAATGGCAGGAATCAACAAGACACAATTTAGTTGCATAAACATTATGCCACGTGACCTGCAGGAAACCTGACTGGGCTGTCAGCTGGAGGTTCTGCTGGAGACCCTGCAGCATCCCAAATGGCTGTACGCATGTGAGTTGGACAACTGAATTGAGCCCTTGGTGTCATCTTAGGGCTGTGGGGTCTGGGTCCCGCCTGGCTTTCAGCTGCTGCTTTAGGAGCGGGTGAGTCTTCTTAAATCCCAGGTTGAAACTACTGCACCTTAGCTGACACCTCCAATACCCTAGAGCATCTCGATAGACTTTAAGTCCCTATGCCAGGAAGCTGAATCCCGTTTCTAGTTTACAAGTAACTATCTGCATGCAGACACATGAATTCAGAGGTCTGAGTCTTTAACTGGATGATATTCTTGGTGTTCTCAATATCCAGGAATTGTTTAATCAACTGGCATCTGAATGGGAAAAGATTTCCCTTTCTTCTCCCCATCTGCATGGGGAAAAGAAATGGAAATATGGAAAGTATTGATGTGTCTTTACATAATTGTTCACCAATAAATATTTAAGGCATACATAAGCACATCTCTTGAATATGCTCTCATCCTGCAGTGGTCCTCAGTTTACAGCAGTGAAAAAAACGTGTTTAAGTTGCAGTGGTGGGCACAGGAGGCAGTTGTCCATTTTGCTTGTTTGCTTTTTATGTCTGCTTTAGTCACTGTACAAATGAGGAAAACTATTTAATAGGCCAGCAGATCCTCAAGTACAGGTCTTAAATGATCTTATACTGTTTTGCAGATAACACATCAGAGCTTCTCACTGTAGCTTTACCATCAGCAGATTCCTCATGGGTTCACTGCAAGTGAAGGATGCAGAAGCCGCCACATATGCACAGGAGAAGGCCTGTCTCTGTTCCCTGCACCACCACCCTCCAGACGTGTGCTCCCACGTTCTCAGAGATCCCCAGTTTCAGCACTGGGACTGTAGTTGCATGCCCTCGCCTACCTCTCTCAGTTTCCTGCTGCTCATCCCTAGCCCACAAGCTGTTCCTGCTGCTGCTGCCAACCTCCTGCCCTCATCCAGTGACTCACCCACTACAGCATCTTCCTGCCCCTGCTCCAGCGTTTAAAAACAGGCACCAGGTCCCACCTTGGATAAACTCCCACCACTTGAGAAACTGGGACTGCAGTAACCTTCAGCGGCAGGCTGATGCTAACCACCCTGTGGAAATGATGACTTTGAAGCATCAATGAAAACACCCGGCGCAGGAGGTCACCATCAATCCAGGAGCTGCAGCGAGACCATAGCTGTTGTGCAGAGGTGCTATTTCACATCACAGATGCTGGTAACTGCTGGTCCTCCTCTGTTTCTTTTATGGTTTAGTTAACTACTAGTGTAAAGGCAGAATTGGGAACTACTGCTACCATACAACAGTTTGAAATAGTTCATGCTTGATAGTCTGAGAGCCCCTGCATAGTATGCCACACCTTCTCCTGCAAACTTGCACTTGGGAGCACACAAAGCAGATCTAGTTACGTTCCAGAGAGTTTCAGTAGCAGCACAGTGAGACACTGCGTATGGCAAAAATTTTGAATCCTGTGCATAATGACAGCCCCACCCCCTGAACTGTGCCAGAAATAAATATTCTGTTTTTTGAACTAAAAGAGTAAATCAATGCTCTGAAAAGTTACAAAATGCCAGAATTGAGGTTACCCGTGCCATGACATCAGCCACAATCGTGACAGCTTTCATAAACTATTTTTCTGATAAAAGAACTGTTACAAGCATTACATTTAATAATATTGTAAAACATACAGGCAAGAAGTAGTGATAACGTACGTAACTTTTAAAAGCTGTAATCAAGCTTCAGTACTGCAGTGTGGCAAGAGTAAACAGTGCCTCTGCTCAAATGCAGTCCTCTGTGTTGGGCAGATGTGTCATTTTTATTACTATTTTTTCACTGTCGTGAGATACCTAAATGAGTAAATGAAATGTCTCCCTTCGGGTTTCAGAGTCTGACGTCAAGGTCAGTAAAGCAAGGGTATCACACCTACCAGGAAGAGGAAGGATGAACAGGCATAGTAAACATCAGTAAGGGACAGTATCCAAGTGCCACAGTGTATTTAAATCTGGTTTTTACTGTAAGACATTGTCTCTCCCCAAATCTGACAAATACATTGCGCTACTGACCTTAAAAAACATCTAGCATGTCAAAAAGCTTGTATTTGTTTTCTGACTTCAACAGATAGTCTAGTAGAAGATACCACTTCTGCCTATAAACTTTCTCATCTGTACCTTCAGTAGTTACAACACTGAATCCCACAAAAATTCACTAGAGGGAGCACTTGTTATTTACATATATATAATAAATCTATTCATAAACACAATTAAAATAGGCTATAAACAGCAGATAATAGGTTTTGTATTCATGCCAGAATACAGACCATTCTTCCTTTCTTGAAAGAGGATATAATTCTCCCAACTACGCATAGTCTTATCTGTGTACTTCTTCTGCTCTTCCTGAAATGCACCATTTTCTTGACCTTAATGGTCATTTGTGGTAATGCATGCAAGATGTTACATGGGTGTTTACATAAAATAAAACAACCCAGTATAATTGCATTTCCTTTCCTTCCATCTTCCTTCCTCTCCAAAACAAAGAAGAAGAAAACCTCTTTTTAGTTTAAAACTTAGCTGTATCTGTTGGAGAATGATTTATCTCCCATGCTCATCTAAATCTTTTCTACTCTATAATATCCAGAAATACTCCTAATACATATCTTTTAAGAAACAGTTAGTGTATGTGGCACCCTGTGGTTACTTTCAATGTGATTTCTGTTTTCTCTTGTCACTGAACAGGGGACATCTCTTTATTGTCTCTCACACTGAGGGAAAACAAAATGATTCACTGTGCAGTTGAATAGTTTATGAATGGTATTTGGAGGTGGAGGCAGCAGCACAGAAGAATCTCTTGGATGAAGAGATTGCATAACTGTTGAAGAGCCATTACAATGTTGTTTTCAGACTCTAAATAGCCTCTCCCCACAAAGCAAAATTAATCCCTGAAGTGGTTTTTTAATCTAACTGAATGCTGTGTGTCAATGAAGTGTGTGAGTGTGATGGATTGTCTACCTTGGAAAGAATACATAACATTAGAAGTAATACATGTGCTGATGTGGGGCAATTTCAATTAGCTGGAATTAATCATCACTTCTGTGGCTGGTTCTCCATGGGCCTAATTGTTGTATTGTTTAAAGCAATACAATATGACAACATACAGAGACAGTTTCAATCTCCCTAACTCATCTTTATGGCAGAGAACTGGTCTCGTTAGCACAGATTAGGAGCACGCAGGGCAGAGCAGGCCCTTTCTACTAATTTATCTAGGTGCACTGTCCCCACTGCCATCTATTTTACACTAAACATAAGTGGCAAAATTTCTGCTTTTGCTTTCAGCAAGGAGGATTTAGCACATCTGCTGGTACTGGTTTCTGAACTGTCTGGTCAAACGATAGTGTGCTGTGACCTATAAAAAATAAAAATTAGATTTAAGTTGCAAAGACACATTGTACTGTGCTGGCTAGCAAGATGTATGTTTTAAATAGTTGTAGTACCATGCTGTCAGATGCATTACTGATTATTTCAGTTTTTATACAGGCATCCATGAGATGCTTTCACATACTGACAGATTTCAATAGCTATCACTTAAAATAAATCCAAATCTAAAAGATCAGGAGTTTTTTCTACTTTTTTTCCATTAACCATTTAGGGGGAAATATTTGAATGTGATTCAAATTAACACTTGAAAATTAAGCATTTCCTCCACAATATGATATGTTACAGATTGATACCAATCATAAAAGCATCTAATGTTTTTATGTACACTTTTAAAATCCAAAATTACTCTTAGCAATTTATGAGGTGAAATGCAAGATCTGTTGGCCTATCTCTTCATCTATTTCTGAAGCAGAGAAGAGCAACAGGTTAATACTGGTAACCTTCCTCAGTAATATATTTCTCTTTTGACAAAGGGAAGAATTCCACAAGATTCAGTACTAGTGCAAGTGTTGACACCCCAAAGACTTTTTTTAAAATAAGTGAAACTGCATTATTACAATTGGAGAACTATGAATTTCTGAAGAGCTTTTAAACAGACAAGATCCCCTCTGTAGGTTCAGCCTGCCCTCCCCACTTACGTTTCACCTAATCCAGAAAGACCAGAGATATTTTGGTAGATCTGGCATAAGTATAAGTGATGATGGCATCAATTCCGTGTTTCAGCAGCAATGCCTGTAGCCCAGCCTTGCTTCTCAACATACACATCGTGGAAGTCAGCGGAATCAGTGGCAGAATGCCATGCTGAGTTTTCACTATTGCTTTTTGCTCCTGGCAATCCTTCTTCCTCATTTTCCAGGGTCTGACTGTGAAATCTGAAGAGCTAAACAAAGGGAGGATGACCAAGCCAGAACATATTTGATTTCCTCATAACACTGCTCTTTTCATGCTGACAGATACTGTCAATATGTCTCAGAATGTGCTTCCAGGGCTCATTCATTTTAAGCTTTACATCTTAAAAAATGTCTTATAGTCATTTCTGTTGACCAGGTAGTGGGTTTATACTAAGATGCAGAATAAGACAGCTGAAATAGTCATCAGGTGGCCCAAACCACTGCCAAAGTTTTATCAAAGTTTGTTTCTGGCCCATAATATGTATACTCTTCTAGATCTATTTCTATATATCTATCTCTGTACAGACACACACACAGATGTATACAAACTATACTATGCAAACTGATTGCCCCTTAAGCTCCCCCTGCAGCCAGCAGAGACACAGAAGTTTGTGTAGGGAAAGCCCTCAGGTGTTCTGGTGATTCTGTGCTAGGGGATGACAAGCCACCCTAGGATGAATTCGTAAATACTCGCCTCCCTTCTCTCTCCAGATATGTCAGTATGTAGAGAGACCACTTCTGAAGTGTTTAGGTATTAAAAAAGCCTTGGTAGTCAGAACGAAACTCTTAAGTTATGTGGGTACCACATATGGCTAATATTGGACAGCAATCAACTTCCAGCCAGACTGAAAGCTCCCCAAAAGATTAGGCTATTGAACTTGCCACAAACGAGCAGATATTGAGGTACAGTTGCTTGAACACATCTCAGTGGATAGCAGGCAGCCTAAATTGCCTACACCTGAAAAGCCTCCATCACACTCCTGGATTGAGTTAAGACCATGTGTTTCAGCAGCAGTCTTCTAATTGTGGGTTAATTCAGGACATTTATCCCATGATAGCTATTTGATACAGTTTTCTGTCTCCACTTCCTTTGATTTAGCAACTGCCAGAGCAGGCTGCTAAATGTGATGCTGGAAGTGTGGATCTACACGGGACCATGCTCAAAGTCGCATGAAAGTTCAGTCTGCCACCAGGATATGAGAACTTGCAAAGATCCTCGTGCACCTTCCTGTTCCAGGTCTTCCCATTAAATAAGTGATAACTGAGGCTACATGCACTGAGACTGTGCAGACCTTTGGGGAAGGCAGCTACAACATTCTCACCTACTTTGCAGGAGGATAATCGGGACTTGTGACTGACAATACGTACAAGTGGCAGTCTCTGTGCGAGTTCTCTTTGTAAGGAATTTACAGGGGTTAGGATAAACTCAGTCAAGGGTTATAGGAGAACTGGGAGATTCAATTTAAGGCAAAGCTTCTTGCACATTTTTTGGTCTGTGTAATAGTTGTATTTTCTCATGAGAAGCCATCAGCAATGCCGACTATACAAAAGGCTGCTGTGAAGACTCTGAAGAAGTGTGATGCAGCTTTGGCCATCAAGCAAAAAGCCTTACACAGGAATTTACAAAATTCAGATGGTCTTTTTCAAGGGCCTGGAGTGTGCCAGCAGGCCTTAACTGCCCTGACCAGCATCACCAGGGTCCCCCACTGGTGGACCCTCTGCCCAAGGGTGCCCTCTGAGTCATGGTGTAGGTAGTCCTGACTTGCTGACTGGATTTCTGGATTGACCTTGGACTGGACTTGGCACCTTGCCCTGTATGATGATCACCAGGCAGTCAGAGGAGCCTGTCCCTGTCACCAGCCTGGCCCTGCTTGGGCACTGTGTGACAGTCCCCTGACTGGTGAAGGTGCTGCCCCATCAGCGCTGCAGATACCTGTGGTTCCTCTTGCTTCATGGAAGAACCCTAATCTTGCTGTTCCTTGACAGCTGGCTCAAGCCTTATGTTTGAGATAAATAAAGATTCTGGTAAGTGTCTGCAAAATAAGCTGTGACAGAAAAGGTGGGCATTGGGTAAATTTCACAACTGCTGATAATCTTCTATTCAAGCTCTACAGAGAACTGGATGAAAATTGTGAGCTGAAGATGTCTTCTGAGCCTTCAATTTATTGAGAAGAGCATGAAGCAATGACTTCTGCTAAATGCTTATTTGTGATAACAAATTCATAGACTACTGTGTCTTCAGCTCTCATTAGGATCTTTATTTCCCACATATAGGTGATTCCCCATAAGAAGTAAATTAAAACAGGATTCAGCAGTTTTCTAAAGTGCCAGTGTAACTATCTGGTGGTCAAAGCTGCTGCTGAGGAGTGGTGGCATCTTCTCAAAGAAGGAGAAGGATCCACAGTGGTGCTGACCATCTACCAGAACCTGAGATGCTGGGAAGGGGGGAAGTGCCTCTCCCTGCCTCCACCTTTCCTGCTGGGACTTTTCTTTTTCACACTTCGCTTTCACATACAGAAAGGCAAGCTAAATGCCTTCTCATGAAGGACAACTTGGATTCAGAGGCTCACCTCCTATGTGCAACACTTCTCTCTTTTCTGGGATGCTTGACTGCATTCACAGCAGAGGATGAGCTGACTGTAGAAGTTCACCAGGCTGTTGAGTAACCTACATTTGGCACAGCATCGTGCTGGCACAGCCTCCATCAGCCTGGAAGAACATTCCCGTGGAACTACTGCAAGCATTGATACTGTGATCAACCTGCAGCTGGACATGGATGCTGCTGGAAGACGCAGCACCTAATTAGCCAGAACTGCTGGTGGCCCATAGTATGGACAGATGTGGCCAAGTTCATCTGGGCGTGTGACTCCAGTGCTTGTACCAAACAGCCTCCTCAAATGCCGCAGTGTTTCTTGCAGCCCCTCCCCAATCCCAACTGTCCTTGGTAGCTTGTGTGTCGACGGATCCCACAGCAGATCTGTACCTCTTGCAGGAAGTCATCCTGTCTCACCAAGGTGGGTCACTTCACCCTCCCACCCCACCCAAGAAGTTGCTGTGAACTGTCTGATTCTTCCTACACACTTTTATCTGATGCTGTGGCCACTCAGGATCTTACAGAGCATTTCCCAGCCACATTTTAGAAGGATGTCATGGGCCTCCTCCGAGTGCAAAACCACTTTGAAACACCCAGAGATGAATAGACGATGGAGAGAGGAATTGCTGGATTTATCTCAGATTTGGTTTGTCACTGTGTCTTGTCTGATGATCACTCAACAGTTGAAGGAACCTGTCCCCAACCTGGCCCTGATCAAGTGCTACAGGACAGTGAGGGCTCTGCCTGCCTGTGAGGTCTGAGTTAACATTGGCCACCTCAACTTCAGAAAGAAAGAACTGCAGGCTCTTCATTCTGAGTCAGTTTGTGGCATTTTTGAAAGATTTCAAAGTAAGACACTGGCACCATGCATCATGTAAGTACATTTACAAAAATGGCAAATGATTCTGAAAATTTTAGGTACTAATCTACCAAACCTCTGTACGTGAAATAGTTCTTATACATGCCACTAAATCCAATGACTAAAATATAGTTATCATCTGGGTTTTGGGTTGTTTTTTTGTTATTTTTTATTTGATTTTTAACAGTAGTAGTATTCCTTCTGCAACATCAGGCAACATAATTTTCTGCAAGAAGAAAAGCTTATCTTCCTTTTCCTTTCCATGTTTCCAATTTCACTCCTTTCTGTGGCCAATGTTCAATGAAGACTGTGGAAAAAATAGCTCGTATTCCAAATCTAGTGTAAAAGCTATCACTGATGTGCTTAAAAAGCACATTTGTGCTGGTTTTGGCTGGGATGGAGTTCATTTTCTTCATAGTAGCTAGTATGGGGCTATGGTTTGGATTTGTGCTGGAAACTGTGTTGATAATACAGGGATGTTTTCATTCCTGCTGAGCAGTGCTTACACACGGTCAAGGTCTTCTGCTTCTCCCCCCACCCCACCAGCGAGCAGGCTGGGGGGGCACAAGGAGCTCGAGGGGACACAGCCGGGACAGCTGACCCCAACTGACCCAAGGGATATCCCAGACCATAGGACGTCATGATCAGCAGATAAAGCTGAAGGAAGAAGAAGGAAGGGGGGAATGTTCGAAGTGATGGCGTTTGTCTTCCCAAGTCACCATTAGGCGTGCTGGAGCCCTGCTTTCCTGGAGATGGCTGAACACCTGCCTGCCCAGGGGAAGTGGGGAATGAATTCCTTGTTTTGCTTTGCTTGTGTGCATGGCTTTTGCTTTCCCTATTAACCTGTCTTTATCTCAACCCACGAGTTTTCTCACTTTTACCCTTTCGATTCTCTCCCCCACCCCACTGTGGGGGAATGAGCGAGTGGCTGCATGGGGCTGAGCTGCCGGCTGGGGTTAAACCACAATATTATGGGATATATTGCATGTAAGTACAGTGGTCCTTGGTACCCTTTGTATGAGCTGTTTCTTTGTTGAGATCTTTTAAAGGCTCTCCCTTTCAATTTCTTCTGTACTACGGTTGCTGATTCAAATCTCTTCAGTTTCACTTATGGCTTTCTGTAACAAGTCCAAAGAACACAGAAACTGTAGCTGGGGTTTTTCTAAATTGCTTATTTCTATGGTTAAAGCAGCAGCTTTGATTTTGTTCCTTGTTTTGCAACTGATTCTCACATGACTTTGGGCAAAATGCTTGCCTATCTGAGCACTGTTTCTTACTGACTTTATCAACCAGAGTAGACCTGAAAGATGCTAGGTAGAGGCATGTATTTTCATTTTGCAGCTTACTTTGAAGTGTATCATCAATGTGAAAAATAAAATGGTTATCTAACATTTTTTAAAAATGCTGGTCCCTGTGACAAATAAATGAAGGCATTTCTGCAGGATTTGTATGATAGAGCATGAGAAATCAGCCGTTGCATGTCCAAGCAACAATTCCTGCAGCAGTCAGTAATATATTGAAGCCTATCAATCATTAATTGCTAGCCATCTTTATCATGGGACACAACTATGAAGAAAGATATGAGTGCTGTAAAAACTAACCTGAGTAAGAAATTATGTATTACCAGGAAGTGGCAGAAAATGTAAAAGTAAGGAGAAACAAGGCTAATAACTCCATTCTAGTGACATCAGCTTCAGGTATATTGTAGTTTGTCTTGACTTGCACCACAGGAAAATCTGACACATCATCTCTGTGCCAGTAAATAAGGATTTACTTATTCTGCCAACGTCTAGATACTCACATAAATCCTCGGAGTTTCCAGTATTCTGGCTGCAAGACTCACAACATCACTGCAGGTGAGCTATTTTTCTGAACTGGTGATTCGGCAACAACTGAATGGAATAAAACTTTTTTCGTTAGTTTTCTATTTAACCTGCACTTCCCTATTCTGTTTGCAGTAATATTATAGGCATGATGGGAAGAGGAGCCAGAAGAAGGAAGTTATTATATGTTGCCTTATATTTCATATCTTTGGGCAGTAATAATCTCTGATATAATGATAGCCCCATTTGAAGGATAAAGTGACAGTTTTCTGCAAGTGGGGAGAGAATAAAAGGATTCTTATGAAGTAATTTTAATTATAAAAGAAGTAATGAATTCTAACTTAACAGTGTATTTTCATCTACATATGCTACAGTCTAATTGTTGGCTCTCTTCTAATTTGGTATGAAATAACCACATGAAGCAAGCCTTGCACCAAAGGAAGAGAAAAGTTATTTAGGTTAGTGCAAGGGGACCTAATTATGAGTCATAGGACATGATTTAGAAAGGGAAAATGTCACGATTGCAAGATCCTTTGACCTATAAAAAGGGGAAGTCATGATAACAACCAGATTGTTTTGTTTAAAACATTTTGTAGGAAATAAATCTGTCTGGGCAAAGCTGCAAAGCCTAAGAACTTTTTGTCTGTAGCTTCAATTGCCCACTTTACTGTTTGCTGGTAAACATAGGTGGTATAATAAATTGTTATCCCCACTAGATTTCAGTGATATTTCTCTGGCTTCACAAACTTGCTAGCATTCCAGAGCACTTGTTACCTCTTAGAAAACATTTGCTTATTGAGCTAAGGGCTGGATTTTTTCATGTTTCTTTCCTTCTGATTATGTGTTTAAATATTTTACATGTATATGTCTCATTGTATATTGTGGATTATGGAATTGTAAGAGGACTTGAAGAATTTAAATTCTACATCAGTGATTATCTACAACTTTATCATCCTTCCCTACAGAGCTGGGCTACCCCAATTTTCTTTATAAAGATGGATGTTATTCCTGTAATCTCAACTATTTTATCAGGGACCATGACTCTTTTTAAGCAAATTCTGCTGATCACAAGCTTGCAGAAAAGTATAAACTTTTAGGCGAACCTTTACAGTTGCCCTGTCTCTCAGCTCAGCACCCCTTTTTTGTGCTCTGCATGTCTTTTACTGACATTCTCACATGTTCTTACTAAAACAGAGAGTTTAGAGATACGGCACATCAGCTTGAGAGTAAAGCAGCATCCTTGTAAGAATAAACTCGAGGCCTGCCAAGTCCAAGTGCATGACAGCTGATAGTAACTCTCCGCAGTACGCAGAAGAAAGCAATTAGATAGTTGAAATGCTTGTCCAAGAGACTGAAACTGAATTTCCCTCCCTGTCAAAGCTTCTGTATAAGGCCTTTCCAGCTAAAGGAGTTAAGCACAGTGATGCTTAAAATTTAAGTCTGAAGCCATTGCTCCATATGGGCACGCTTGCATACAGTGCAAGTCAAACACCTTAGGTGAGGTTCTAAAAAGCCAGTTGGAAGGAGCCTAAATTAGTCAAAACTGAAGTCAGGTATGGATTTTGGGTCTTCAGCTCAGCTCTCTGCAGGAGGCAAGTGCTGAAGCTCTCTTTCCCAAGGATCAAGCAGTTGTTTTTTTCCTTAGGATCCTTCTGGTGGGAGGATCACAGGACCTTCACAATTCATAGGCTCCCCCAGGTGAGGTGGGAAGCCTAAGCTCATTTCCCATCTCATCCCAGAGGGAAACAAGCCCACAACCAAAATTGTCAGGGTACATTTTTACAACATAGTTAAAACAGAATATTCTTAACACAGAAGCAACTGTTCACTGTTATGAACCTCAGGTGTTTGGTTTCTAGCAAGCTCTATCTTTCAGTCCAGGCTGTGGGCACCAGAAATGTGACAGTGTTTACTGCTGTTCAAACTGATGAGTTTAAAAGATACAGGAAATTGGTTTTAGCACCTAAATTGCCTAGTATGCAAAATTTCTTGTGAATGCCTCTCTCAAAGGTCTGTTGTTCAGCCAGTGGTTACTGACCTCAAGGCACGAATCAGTGGGTGATATTCTACAGCCTGTGTGATGCTGAGGTCAAAGTCCATGTGACACTACTTGTAAGAAGTACTTGGGGAAATTTTCATTTGCATACACAGTGGTTTTCAATTATTTTCACATTGGCTTCATCTCTTTTTCAGGTATTTTATTTTAGACCGGGTCCAGGCATCCTCTGCTGAATTCAGTGATGCTGGTCCAAGACAACCATGTTCGCTGATCTGTCAGCAAAGCAGCTCCTGTGAGCGCTCTCCCGCGCAGAAGGCAAATGCCAGTCAGCCAGCTCCTGCCCAGCTGACCCAACTGATTTTATCTGTGGTAATGGGGAGTCTTGCCCCATGCCTTCTCCTTCCCCCAGCTGCTGGCTGGCAGCGGGCAGATGGTAACTAATTCCCCAGCCAGAGTCGGGCAGAAGTCGCTACCTCAGTTTAAGATGTTATCAGCTGCACCTATCTGTTTGGCTTCTCTGCTGGGCATTAAATACCACAAGCAGAGGCAGGAAAAAATCAGCATTTGTTTACACCTCTGCTGCCCTCATGCACAGCCGAATTTATTTAACTATGCAGGAGCTGGGAGCAAATGCCACATTTTAGCCTGCTGCAGCCAACGCTAAAAGAGGTCTTGACACAAAAAGTGCTCTAAACTATGGAGCAATTGAGGTCAATGCTTCTGTACGTGACTTTGGGTTCTGCACTGCTGCCAGATTCAGAATCACTTTAATTAAATTGCACACTAGTTTAAAGTAGATCTGAGAAACAGCAGAAAGACAAAACTTACCCGGTTCTTTCTCCATCTCCCTCTCACTACTTCTCTGTGCAGGAAACTGGCTGCAAATTTTGATGTTGCACCAAAGCAAAGCAAATTGCATGTATAGAGCAGTGTCTTTTAGAAAGGCTTCTGTACATAGAGTGTGTTGCTCTCTTTCTTGTCCTCCATTTATAATCTAAAACCCACAAGAGTTCAAGCAGTGTGCCCTAGAGTAACTAGGCTCTCACAGCAACAGATGAAAAGAGCTGTATCTGACTTATGATAAAACAAGAAAGTGAAGAGTAATGAGATACAGGCAATACACAAAGAATTCATAGATAACAATAGTATAAAATTTAGCTTATATCGATAATGACCAAGGAATAAAACAAATATTAATATTCAAACCTGAAGTTTCACCTTGAAGGTCACTAACAGGAGAACAGCCTAATAGAGGAAAAATCGAATGTAACTTAAACTGCGAGTCTAAACTTCAAGGTGGGTCTTGAGGAGTGCTGGGCATGGGCACTGTAGCATAGACACTAGCCCAATGAAAGGGAGAGGGGCATATCTCCATGCAAAGCACCTCTTTTACTAAATCAGAATTGTATTAATTAGGGCAAATTATTATTATTACCACTATTTTTACCAAGTATTCCTAATTGTTATCAGGAGTAATATACCTAAAACTAACATGGAGGTTTCTATTTTAAATAAAGAATCCTGAATATCTACTGGTTTTAATCATCACACTTTCTGACTTCTACTTCTTGGAAAGCCCCAGATTACTTCTCACTTCTGAATCTTCTCACCTCTGATGCTTTCAGGTTGTTTTATTTCCTATTAGCATGAACAAAGCCAAGCTGGATGTATGTAATTTTTTTCATTTTTACTGATGTTGTGAAAGCTATGTATATTACTACCCCAATCTATTTTGCTGCTATCTTCTACTGCTTAATATATTAAGTTCTCTTAGAGGAACTCATGTTAAACAATCGATCTGCTAAGGAACAAATGAATAGCTGAGGTAATAATTTCTTTCAGCATCCCAGCTAGACCTTGAAGAGGACATCCTGTTCCCAATCTCAGACTTACCTGATGTGATTAGCATGGGGCACTACTGCTAATGCAGACAAGTTCTCTGGTTTAACGAAAAAGGAAAAAAAAATGCAAAAGCTATCTGTTAGGAAAAAGCCTTAGCATAGGAATGGACTTCACAGGGACAACAGAGGTCTGCTAAGGATTCTGTAGCCACTGTTGTCATTACCTAATGTGATGTCTATGTCAGTTGTCTCCAAAGCAGGGTGCACACACCCCAAGGAGTGTGCAAGACAATGCACTGGGGTGCAGGAAGAAAATCTTTTTGTACCGTTAATAAATAAAATAAAAATATATCATTTTAAAATAGTGTTTATTTAATCTTTACCTCATCCTTTTTAATTTCTATTTTTTGTAGGTTTTATAATGTACATAGTATATTAATACAGTAGTACATGTATATAACTTATTTATAAATAAACACACATATATTGGGGGAGGAGGTGCTCAAAAATTTTTTAAGGTTAGGGGTGCATGATCAAAGAAGTTTGGAGACCACTGCTCTGTGTCATATTGGAGCCACCTTGCACTGGACATCTGTGTGACCAGCTGCAGAGTATGAGTCTCAGTACAGTTTAGGACATCTTCATGTGGCTAATCTCAAATAAGTAGCACTATTGAAACAGGTTACCTATTTTTCCCACTATGGAAAATTAATCTTATGGGTGAATGACAGAGACAGATCAGGCTGGTAACATGGAGACAAACATATTGCTTCCCTCGTACTTGTGTTCATCTTCTACTTGGATCACACTCAATATTTTAAGAAATTCTTTGCAGCTCTCCTTGCTTTAAAGAGAAGGTGGATATACATTGCAATGTCAGCGTTGCAAAACCATGTGTCCATTCTGGAAAAATACCTCTGGCGGTGACTCCAGCATTTGTGATGCAAGGTGAGTGAAACAGCCATACAGTGCTCCATGAGTAATGGATGCATCTTCCAAAAATAGATTTTTGAATTAGGGAAAAAACATGTATCCTTTTAGCAAATATTCTAAAATAGCTTTGTCAGTGATTAAAAGAAATTAAAAGAGGAAGTAGGTGTTACAGTATAACACGTGTTTTTACGGCATCCTACAGCTGAAATGCATTCAGTGAGAAAAGACTGAAGAAATTAAATGTGTGTTAAAAAATCAGGTAAGAAAATAATTTATGTATTAAGAATTTATAAAGACATTAGGAGCAGAGGTAACTCTTTTCACAGTTTGTTTGACTGACAGGCGTGTTTGATTTGTGGTAGTATTTGTTCAGTCTGTAGTTTGAAGAGATTCAGTTTGTCTAGCCTGGAGAAGAAGAGTGTTCAGAGGGCTTATGTGGGAAGGAGCTCATTCTCTGTGTTCAGGGTGGGTACGACAGGAGTCCCAGGCTCCAGAGTGAGTGAAGAAGAGTCACATCTGGAAGATTTTTTCGTTTTTCTAATTTAAAGGTGGCACTTGAACAAATTGCCTGAGGAAATTATACTCCTCATCATTCTTTCTAAGAATGTTGAGTAAACATTTTATGTCAGAAATTGAAGTGATTCTGCCATAGGGAAATTATATGAACAAATAAGACCCCTAACAGCCCTACTTATTTGTTTTGTGAAACTGTGATTGCTATTTCTTATATCGTATTTTGAGTTATACAAGGCTAACTCCAGGTTTTGGTCTACCTTTACTTTGTCTGTCAGTGACACAAACTCCAGAAGACTAAAAACCCCCAGACAAATATTTGGTTTATAAATTCCCCAAAGTCCCATGGATTATAAGTGATGTGCTTTTATTTTGCTATATTAATTGTATAATTATGTTAAACTGTGTTGCGCTGAGTACTACAACAAGCTACATTTTATTGAAAATGTCTGTATGGAATTCAGGCCTGACCAAGGTTAAATAAAGGTGGGAAAAACTTCCCTGTTTAAGGCAACAGCTCTTTTCTGAAAAGAGGGGTTCAGTGTTATAACTACTGATCTAGTTAATTTATTTAGCTAACTATGTATTTAGCTCTTGCTCAGTTGTAGATTTCCACTCGTGTTTTATGATGCCACATACTTTACAAACATATATCCATCTCAGGAAAAGGCTGAAGTTTTCAGAACTGCTTATGTAATTTAAGAGCCCAAGTCAGATTTTGCCTTCTGAAGTCACTTAGGCTTCATAAAGAAACATATTACTCAGCATTCCTTTCCAAAGACCTGCTAGTATGAAACGTGGGCAAGGTGCCGACGACAGCAGAAGTGAGTAGGATGGGGACTGTGTAACAACGAAAACCAAAAGTCAGATAGCTGCTCAGTTTATTTTACTTGTGCTTCACGGGTTTACTGCAGGGAGAGGGACTGTTCTTGTCCATCTGCATGCACGTGCATTCCAGGAGCTGCCCGAGAGGGGAAGTGAAAATGGTGTGGTGAGAGTGAGGGAAGGTGGGTGAGCTGTGGACACTGGAGGGCCAGTGGAGTGGAGCAAGGTGACCTGGTGTCGACGCACCGCAGCCAGCTGGTAAATGTGGGGAGAAAATGGACTTTTCTGGAGAAAGCTTTCACTGTCCTGGACAGACATCTGTGACTTTAGACACTGTGAAGAGGCATCTGCCCATTTGTGCAAAGCTGGTGAAGATGTTATTGATGTTAGTGCATTCAGAGCTTATCAATACTCAGGTTGACAATATACAGAGCTTTTCAAGTACTTCAGGTAAAGCCAATCAATTATAATTAGGCAAAAGGTTCTTTCCACAGAGAAAAGCTATTACAGAAGTGGGTGTTTTGGTGGTTTTTTTTTTCCTGTGGAACAGTTACTGTGAAAAAGTCTGGTTTCTGTCTTCCCTCCACTGTTTTCCTCACAGGGCAATTACTTGACAGCTTAGGATAAACCCCAGGGAGCCACTGGAAAATTACAATGGTTTTCACCAGTTTCTATATGACTTTTTTTGAGAAGGATGACGTGTTATGTAAGGGAATTGGTATCTTCTGTAGAAAGTCCCATTAAAGGATTAAAGCAGAGCCTGAAGTCTTACGGCTTTTCCTCTCTACTTCTGTTTGATATGACGCCATAGCCAGGGAGTTCAACATCATAGCCTGACACCTGTACTTCTCTACTGAAAGGATAACTCCTAATGAGAAATGTCTAAAATACTTCCTTTTCTGTTCGGTTGTGCTCTTTTGATCAAGTGCTTGCATCTTCACACACACACACAGTAGCTGTATTCTGATTTTTTTCTCAGTTTTGTGCCCTGACTTTTATTTAGGAAATTACTGGAGCCTGTAAAACCAAGTATGTACGCCAATTCGAGTCACTGAGAAGTGAGCAGAAGAGCACCCTTTTTGCTTTCACTCTCCTGTAAGGATGTCACAGGAGCTATGAGGGTGGACTGCCCCGCGGGAGGCAGCCGGGAGCCAAGCGTGGCCGTGAGGCCGGCAGGACCGTGCCCTCCCCGACCAGCGCCCATCCAGCAGCACCCAGCGAGGGAGCAGGGGTGGGATGGGGATGGTGACCAGGGCCAGCCCAGAGCCCTGCAACTGCCCAGCCCGGCCCCAGCGATGGGGCCGGTGCAAAGTGCCGCGGGGTGCGGTGGGTGATGGCCGGCAGGTACGAGGCTGGGCGCAGACTGCCGCGTAGCTCAGGAAGGACCGAGGCTGAGGATCTGGTCACAAAGGCGGTTCCCAAGAAAACGGGAGAGGCAAAGCCGCCGCGGCGAGACTCCCGGCTCTTTCCCAGCGGCGTGATCCCGGGTCACCCAGCCGGGCTGCAGCAGGGCTGGCCTGAGCAGCGGCAGCCCGACCCCGAGGAGCGGGGAAGGGCGGCAGAGCCGGCGGCCGCGCTCGGGGCCTTGGAGAATGGGCGCTCAGCAGCAGAGCTGGTCTGAATTTTTCCTGCAAGTATCACTGAGAAATGCTGTTGCTTTACCTGAAGTGTTTTCTTGGAAACATCGCATTATCAACAAAGTCACTGGGTCCCAACCGGAGCTCTCAGGGTCCTGGAGCATGGGGCCAGCAGTGTGGAAAAGCCTTAGGGTCTGGCAGAGGCCACCGTGGCCATGGCCTGAGGAGCCCGTGCTGGGAGCGGAGCCTTCAATGTATTTGTGCGGCAGGCAATGAGCATACTCAGTAAGTCAGTAAAATCCTTGAGGGTTCGCTGCACCAAATAAACATGAAACTTTCAGAAGCATCAACCTCCTGGAACAGGGGCAGCACCCAAGGTGTGTTTCATCTGAGGAAACACCATAATTTCTTGGAATCTTTTGTTTGTGAGAAATTTGGAAAAAAAAAAAAAAGTCTGTGTGTGTATAGTTTTGTTCTGACTCAGACCAAACCCAAATCTCAAAAGTGCCTGAACTTCCCAGAAACCTCAGAACTCTTTCTGATCATCTATGGAAGGAAGCTCATTCTGCCACTCACCATTTTGTTCCTTAGAACAAAAAAAGTTGATTTCTGCACAAGTCTTTTTCAGGAAGAACATTGTTCTCTTGTGGCTGTGGCTGAACTTTTCAGAACAGAACATAAAGAAAAGACTTTCAAAGTAGATGAGAGAGAGGAGTCTGCAGCTGTAATGAGGTAGGATAGATTGGAGCAGGTGGAAGCCTTGAACGTTGATAACATCACCCTTATTTGCATTTACTTCATACAGCCACAAAGATAATGACTTTTTGTAGTGTGGTGTGGACTTACTGCTCTCAGGAGAGGACAAAGGCAGATAATTTTGAAATATCTCTCTCTACAGGCAGCGGTTAGACCATAACAGAAATGTTAGTTGATAACAACGGGGCTTATTTGTGTTTCAATACGAAGTTTCAATGCACTACTTGATACTTCTGCGCACTAAAAATATTGCTAAGGATATTACTGACATGAGCATGCAAATGAGCTTCATATCACTTGTTTTAGGTATTAAAGTGTCTTTCCAGGCAGTGATGTAGCTCAAGTTACACACAGGTAAAAGGTCTAATGTCGTGGTTTAACCCCAGCCAGCAACTAAACACCACGCAGCCGCTCACTCACTCCCCCCCCACCCAGTGGGATGGGGGAGAAAATCGGGAAAAGAAGCAAAACCCGTGGGTTGAGATAAGAACGGTTTAATAGAACAGAAAAGAAGGAACTAATAATGATAATGATAACACTAATAAAATGACAACAGTAGTAATGAAAGGATTGGAATGTACAAATGACGCGCAGTGCAATTGCTCACCACCCGCCGACCGACACCCAGCCAGTCCCCGAGCGGCGATTCCCCCGCCCCCACTTCCCAGTTCCTATACTGGATGGGACGTCCCATGGTATGGAATACCCTGTTGGCCAGTTTGGGTCAGGTGCCCTGGCTGTGTCCTGTGCCAACTTCTTGTGCCCCTCCAGCTTTCTCGCTGGCTGGGCATGAGAAGCTGAAAAATCCTTGACATTAGTCTAAACACTACTTAGCAACAACTGAAAACATCAGTGTTATCAACATTCTTCGCACACTGAACTCAAAACATAGCACTGTACCAGCTACTAGGAAGACAGTTAACTCTATCCCAGCTGAAACCAGGACATCTAATCTGAACAATGTAGAACTTTTCCACTTCTCACCAGAGGAGATTTTTTCTTCTTTATTTATTTATCACTACCTCACCATTCACAGACAAGTGTAGGAATGTGATCTGGACTAAATCTTCTGTGCAGTAACAGCTGCTTTGCCAAAACCATCTCAATATAAGTCTTAATGGAGTCAAGGAACTGGTCTGTATAGTCTCGCTGACTCCCTTTAAATGGCTTTTACTTTTGGCAGCTCTGTGTAGGGAAATGGGTTTAGATTCAGCTGGGCACAACAAAGTAGAAATTAACAGTGTCTGGTTTCTGGTGAGATCCTATGGGGAGAAAACAGAGCTTTGTTGATAGCGTAAGTGCAGTTTCATTTATGGATTGAGAATGTGACCCAGCCATGCCATAAAATAAAAGCAAATAAACTTGGCTTTCTATTGCCTCGTGTATGTACGTGTGGTGGAAACCACCTCTTCTATGTACGTGGTAGGAAATAAGTCCTTCCTTAAATAAATTGATTGAACATTCAGCTTGTCAAATTGTTACGTGTCCTTGCTTGAAACAGCTTGAAACTTGTTCTGTGCCAGTGAAGCTGCTCAGAGATAAGGATGGCTTGAAGTTTTTGACTATTGGATGTTGAACCGACTTGATAGTAAGGTCTGGGCTGTAATTTACAGACAAGTTTTGAGCTAGCTGTAGAAGTCAAGGACCCCATTGCTAAAACACCAGGAAGGGAAAAGGAAAGCGATGAATAATTTGCAATTCAATGCTTCTTTTTTTTTCTGCCTTCTCGTGCAGGTGATGCAAAGTCAATTTTTCAAAATCTCTTTGTGAAACAGCTGAAAAACTGCTCGTGGTCCTTACTAGTGAGGAACAGCTAGCAAAAGGAAATACAAAAGCTATTTTTTGCCTTATGTCGTATTTATGAGGTTAAAGTTCAACATAAAATCAGCATGAAGCTATGGCATTAAGATGAAAAGACTTATGGCACCTGGTCTGAGTCAGAGCAAAAAAGTGCCTTTCTTCAGAGGTGTTTCAGGTGCTTTATTACTGTCACAAGAACAGTAATATGGGAATGAGCTTTCAGTTACAACCCTCCATTTGGGGGTCAGAAACTTATCATTTCAGTCATACATCAAAGCCATGGCATTAAACATGTTCTTCCTGCCCTTTTTCGGCAGCAATTCCCTGGAAATGAACAACGGGGGTTTTCAGCAGGTGCCACTGCCCCAGCCTCGGGAATCCAAAACTGACTCAACAGCGTCTCTCTTGCTATAACCCCGCTCAACCCGAGGCAGCTCTCCATCCAGCTGAGAGGAGGGCACTTGCCCCTCTGTCCTCAAGTCTCAGGCACCTTCATCCAAGGATCTCCTCTGACGTGAACCCAAGCCGTCTGCACTGAGCCCCAGGTCTGGGAGCGTGTCCCAGGAGCTCTGAGGCAGGTGCAGGTGTTTTGCTTCCAACATCTGGAAACCCTGTCACCCCTAAGCTGGGCATTTTAGGATCCTACTTTGAAATGGCTATATTCATGTTATCCCAATGCCTTGCATGAGGACTGACTCCTTGTAGCATTTGCAGACAGGACCGGCTCACTTTGAAGTTGTTCATTGGACAGTACTGAACTTGGATAACTGTATTGTGGGCCATTGCTTCTTGGGCTTTAAGATTTTTCATATAATTTTTTAAAGCTTTTTGAATTATACTTCAGGGCTATCTGGGCAAAGCTATCAGGACTCAGCAATTTTTTTCCAACTCTCTTCCTCTCACTTGCATCAAAGCACCAAACAGCCCAAAGAGCCTCCCAAAAGTGGGATGTATGGAGAATCCCTTCTCACTTTCTGCCTATACCGCATTATTCATCTCCTGCCTCCAAAAGTGCCAGATTTTCCTGCTGCTTGCAGCTGCTCAGCCCTGCGGATGAGCTCTATCCAGAAGGGGAAGTCAGACACAGTAGATTCCTTGGCAGGAATGAGTCAAATGGAAAAGGGACAAAAGGAAGTCAAATGCTCAATATAGATGAGTAAACTGTCCTTAGGGAGTTCAGGAAGGAGATGGAAGGCCAAGGGAATAAGTTAACCTTTTCAGTTTCTTACTGTCTAAAAAATTTTGTTGATATGTGTGTGGGAAAGGGCATGCTAGTAAAAGTAACTGTGAGGACAACTGGACGAAAGAGAGAGTATTACTGGATGTCAGAGCTCACCTCCCACCCTAGGACAGCAGATATACGTATTTCTATCCCAAGCTGTGTGCTGTCAGTCTTGATATCTGCTGACCAAAATCCAAAACTTTTTCATTATTATAATACCGGTTTTCCTGCTCATTGCTGATAAGCACAACCTTTTCAGCACTGAAACATCAACTGAAACTTTTATCTCAGGACTGAATACATGCTCTTCAACACTGAGGGACAGAAAAGTCAATGGAGATAGTGTCAAAAAATTTATTAATTGTATCAATAATTTCTTTCTTGTTCTTTCCTTCATGTTTCATTGTTTCTTGAAAAATAGAATACAACTCCAAAGAACAGGGTAGCAACACGGTTGCAAGAATTATCTCCTAGGGTTGATTGATACTACAACAAAACCAGAGTGCTTATATGTGGAATAACTTAGATTTCTACAGAGTTTGGAGGAGTGCAAGGTCGTTGCTGGAAGTACCACTAAACCAGTGATGGTAACTCCTATGCTTGCATGGCACCACCTGGTGGGTAGCTACGCATCACTACAGCTTCCAAATCCTACATGAGTGATGGCAATTTCTGGACAAGTTTTTCCATTTTGTCTACAGTTGGACTTGCGTTTGAGCCCAGATGCACCCACACCCCACCCAGCCCATGGTCAGGCACAGCCATAGCCGAGTCTCCAAACCTTTATGCCAGTGTCCGTCCTTCTCTGGGTTTCAGAAGGATGGGGCACAGGTGAGGTCAAGTGTACTCCAGGCTCACCCCCTTGCAAATGTTTAAGTCTGGTTATCCATAAATACTGAGCCAGAACTGTGGCTAGGCTAACACACAGATACAAAAGAAACAGGGTTGTGGGGCTGGGAGTGCATAAACCCAGCTCCTGCTTCGATGAGCAGTAGCAACAAAACCTGGTTTTATAGCATGCATGGTTGACATTAGTAGTTCTTTACATCCATACAGGCAAGTAAAGCTGAGGTAGCCTAGCAATAGCCACCTTCTGACTGAGACAAATGCACAAGGGAAAAGGGGGAGTTTGGTTATGTAGTCAAAGACCAAACTTTCTCACAACGTTTGTGCAGAGGGAGAGTGATTTTCATGCTATTATCTCCTAGTTTCCACAAGTGTGACATTGTAAACTATTTTTTAAAATGTCATTTAATAAATGCTCACCTTCCTTTTGGCTTTTCCTGTCAATCTGGAAACATTTAGCTATCAGCCTGTATCTCCATGCTGCAGCTACAACAATATCTTTCAGAGAAGGATTCACCTACGTCTTGCACCAGCAGCGGCATGACTCCTTCTGTGTCAGTGCAGCTGCCTGGGATTCTTCCAGCTGGTCATATTTGAAATAGCTGACGATGCTGGATTTCTCTCTTTTCCCTGGTGGGATTTTTTTTGAGGATAAATGGAACTGGTTTAGGTTCAACTCCAGATCACCTCAGATCCTTTTTAAACTGCATTAATTGGTTCCTTTTAATTATAGTTTGAACTTTCTTCTTCCCCTTTTTTTGCTCTCAAGAGAAAATTTTTCATCCCCATAGTTGCAGAAAAAGGTTTGAAGATATGAATCTCAGTGAGTGACAACCCATAAAGCAAGTATTTAAGAAATAATCTGATTTTTAAAACAATGATGTCTCAGTATTTCTCACATTTAGGATTTCTAGATGCATGAGGCTGGCAGTAGGACCTCCAGGTAAAAGTGTTAAGGAGTAAAAATTCAGTGTTACTTTCTGGTACCATGCTCTAATTCTGCCACATTTAATTTGAAAGATCTGTAGGCATAGCTAGCAATACCCTAGACTTAATCTGCTAGAGCATCAGTTGCACCAACTGCTACTAACTCGAACTCATGTTTTCAATTGTTCTAACCTGTACACCCACAGAAACGAAATAGTTATATCTCTTTATGAGAAATGGGGTGGGGATGGGGGGAATCACTTTTATACTCATCTGTTATCAAGTTTCATCTAAGCTTCATTCTAAAATAATTTAGTTTCATATACTGAGTATACCAAGGCCAGTTTTTGGAAGCTACATGCTGAATATATGCTCAGCAATGACAGTAATGAGTTTAACTCATTAAAATATCCATGAGTTAAGACTTGCCTTTCTGGAGTAAGCCACAAAGGATGGGATTCAGCTCATGTAAATTAAAAAGTCTAAAATGTAATTGTCTGGGTTAATCTTGTCAACTGGGGAGAGACAGGCACTTCTAGAAAGAGATTTCATTTTATTCCAGGACATATGTGTTTCAGAGAGATGGGACAGACCACCCTCCGGGCAATGCCTCTCTCTTCAAGGACAGAAATCTAGCCAACAAGGGTTGGCAGCTTTTACACAGCTAATGTGATTCTTATCCACAAAACTGTCGCAGTATCAGTTGACTAACACTTGAGCTTTCAGTTCACACTTATCTGGCCTGACAGGGTAGAGGAAGATGAAAAGGAAATGGTATTTTAGCTAACAAGGCAAGAGTGAAGGTAGCTACAAGCTATAGCTGAGCTTAAGAGAAGTTGTTCATCGCTCATCTGACCATTTTGTACAACTGGCCAAGTCCGAGTCAAGTAAAGTAACGGTGGCAGTGAAGAGGGGGCTGAGGGAAGTGTTTGGGTTGCCATTGCTTCTGCGCATCCGCAGCTCAGTGCCAGCCTGTGGCTGGGCTTTGGCCAAGAGGTGGCAGGTCCCTGCTGGTGGTCAAACTCCCTAGTTTCTCTTGCATCGGACAGTCAAAACAGAGGCTGGACAGGTCCCTGAAAACCTCTCAGGCTCCCTGAGTCGCAGTCTCGGCTGCCCTGGGAGCGGCACGCTTCAGTTTTGCACCGGGGCAGTGGGGCAGTGCGCGCCCTGCAGCAGTTCGAAAATGTATTTTGGGAGACAGAGCCCCGCGTTGCATGCAGCCAGAGCCTGCTGAAGGGGAAGAGGCTGGGGAGAGGGGGGATAAGGAACAAAGACTTTGAAATCAGCAAATTTGATTTTCCTGAAGCTGACCTGGCATAAATTACAACAGAGGAGCGTTGCAGACACTTGGAATAGGAGCCGGGTTGGCCGTCCCTCCTGCTGCTTCTCTTCCCTTCCCTGGGACAGCAGTTGTTTGCTCCTGCCTTGTTCTGGCAGGAGCAGGAGGACGTTTGTGGTGCCAGCTGTTGCTGTTAGGGGAGGGACAGCACAGCTCGTCTCAAAAAGGGGGAGCCGGGGACTTTTGCAGTGAAGGAGGGTCTTGCTGCATGTGGGAGCAAGGTTTCGGGGTTTCATGCTCATGAAGGTGCATGCCTTCATATGGGGAAGGAAGGTGGTGTCAGTCGAGGCTTCTACATGTGTGATGAAGACAATGGGCCTACCGAGCAATTAAATTTAAATGCATTCAATGTAGCTCAATGAGCTGCAATTACTGACGTAGTAGCCTTAATTTTTATCCTGTTTGCTCAGATTCTTTCTCCTTTATAAGTTTTGGTGTTCCCTAGTGCTTCCTCATTAGCGAATGCAAACTAACTGTGTCATAAAATTGCTGATTTAGAAAACACATTTCATTTTTCCCCATTGTTACAAAAAACAATAGATGGAGTTGAAACCTGCAGGAAGTATCCCTTATCATCCCCAGCCACGGGCTCGTTAAACACTCAGCCTCTCACATTTGCAGCTATGTTTCTAGAATCAGAAATTACAAACAGGTCACTACCTATCAATAAAAGCTGAGGCTGCCCCTCATCTCTGTGTGTGGGAGTCAACAAGGAAGGTGAATAATATCCCCCGTGTGGAGCAGGAGGAATCTGCGGGATAGGAAATCCAGTACAAATTAGTTCATGCTGTGGGAACCAGGGAAACACAAACTATTTTGATCTTCTGGAGGCTTACATGTGCTCAGAGACTTGAAAATCTACCTGCTGCCTAGCTGCCACTGTAAGTTCAAAATCAAAATCCTTAAATTTCCCACCAAGGCCTTAAAGTTCAGATCAAAGATGCTTCAACATTAGATGGGGAAAAAGAAATCAAACCCAGAGAAAAGTTTGCTTCAGGACCTAGCAGGGGCCTTTTCTTTCCAAAAAGCCATAGTGCCAGACTACATAGGAAACAAAGAATTCCTGGAAATTAACTACTTTTTTTTTTTTTTTTTAATTTTCCCTTTTCTCATTTGGCTTCTAGCTGCTTCTTAGGAGTTTGTTCAGTGTTGAATTGGTCAGTGAGGACCAAGGAAAATGCTGCTGCAGATGCATTTGGACTGAATTTTTACTCTCAGTCAGCCAAACAGGCTTGTTTCTCTGCCACTGGATCAAGCTTTCCCAAAGGAGTCCAGGTCACGTTGGAGAAGAAGTGGCTCATCGCGGTCCAGCAGGTCGGCCACCTCAACTGGGACAGCTGTTGCTGCTTTCAGTGTCTCCATTAGAGCTACAAAAATATGCTGGGGCCTTCCTCCAAACGTCTTCAGCTTCATGGGTGTATTTTACTGCAGCTAGAGTAAATGCTCCCACGCTTGCCGCCGGCCAAGGAGCTGCGAGCCCTGCTCGGTGGCATGCTCCCTTCCCTTCAGCGAAGGGGGAAGGGGGTTCAAGCTGCCATTTGGCTGCTGCCATCAGGCCTGTAATATTTGCGTCTTACAGCATACAACCTGCGGGAGGATTTCAGTGCCCGTCAAATAATTGAGGACACCTGTGTTCCTTGCTTCAGCACCTTGGCATCATGGCAGAAGTCACCAGCAGGCACTGTTACCTGTCTCTTCTCATGCTGGCCTGAGACTCGCTTCACACCTCACTAACTTTGGAACAGTAGGAGCCGTGGCAGGTGCAAAATTAGATTTTCTGAGGTGGCAAGTGGGAGGAGGGACAAAAAAGTGAAGCCCCACATAACGCACAGGGAGGAAACTCGGGGAGGGAGGGCAGGACCTTCACTGCGTTCACGCAGGGAAGGTGCGTTTCAGCCTCCAAATTCCTCCCACCCCTCTCCTCCGGTTGGTGTCGTGGCAGGCTGTGGGGTGGGGAGCAGCAAGCAGTGACCCCCCCACCTTCACGGGGGTGATGGGAATCAGTGAGGCTGAGCCACTCACTGAAAACGAGCGGCTGGGTGCGCTAAAAGCGGAGGTTGTCTTTAGGCTGATTGCCTACCTCTAGCATAAAGCAAGGTAGGTGCTGCAAAGGTATTCCTAGCAGCGGTGTTAGCAAGTGCTTCCCCACCAGCACATTAACTGGCAAGACCCCAGAATAGGCTGGTGTTGGGGCTGCGTGTTGTCCCCGGCCACCACTCCATTTTGCGAGCTGCAAAGCCGCAAATGGTCTGGTCACAGGTGGGAGAGAGGGGAAAAGGCACCTTGCAGTGCTGCCTGCAGCACTGGTGTCCGGTAATGCAAAGCAGGACCGATGAAGCGCATCCCTTCCTGTGTAAACAACCAGGGGTTTACCCCCATTTGGGACAATATGCCTTATCCCCAAAAAAAAGGATGGGTTTAAATCCCACTAAATTTAAGAAATCTAAACATATAGAGCACCTTCGAACCAGAATCCTGTTAGCAAGAACTGGACTGAATCTGGGGTGACAAGAGAAGATGGGACTGGGAGAACAGCGAGGAACAATAACTGAGTGGGTATATATATAAAAACATATGTTAATGGAAACATTTACTTGGAGGAACAGCTATTCAGAGTACCTAAGAGAACATCCTTCCTGATGCATTATGTACAAATGCCTAAATTGCTATTACAACTGCAAGACATACTAAACACTGCAGAAAATAACTTAAAAAAAAAATTTATGGATGAAAATGCATAGTATTTACTGAGATGAAAATAAAGAAGTTAAAAGGTTTCTGACATGTAAGGGAACTTGCTGCTTAAATATATATAATATATAAACTTAAAAAAATAAATAAAATGGGTTTATTCTTTACCCATTTGGCCTTCTTTCATAAAAAAAAGGTCTATTCTTACCTAGAAGAGATAATTTCAGAAGAGATCACCAAATCCATCCTACCGCTGTGGCAGCATTAGCTAACAAAACAGGGGAGATGCCCAAGAGCGAATGCCGCACGCTGCCCTGCCAGCCCTCTGCTTGCTCGCTTCCCTGTCAGCCCAGGCTCCTGGCCGGTCCCCTGGAGCTGCCAGATGCCTCGGGCTCCTTCTGTCACATTCCCCCTTAACCTGACCAGCAGCCCTCCTCTGTACAGCACGAGAGCCTACGTTGGCTGCCATCTCGAGGAAACAGCCGTCCCTTTGGCCGCGCTCGCTGTCACCCTGCGGCTGTTGCCTTCTGCAGAGAGAGGCGATGCGCCGGGTCAGGCCACGCGCAGCAGCCTCGGGCGCTGCCCAGGAACTGGTCACTCCGTCTTGCAAACGTCTGAGATGTTCAGGACTGCCCCTCTGGCGTGCGTCTTCTTCAAATCTTTACTTCCACTTAGGAAGATACACCGCACTCTTCAGCACAGGAATGGCAGGCAGCAGCTCACTTTGATGTGTTTGTTGCCCTGAACTATCTTTTCCTTAAGAAACGCTGCTTACGTTAGAGATGCTGCTTTGGCTCACAGGTCTTTTTGTGCTTTCTCTCTCCTCACTAGCGATGGCATTGCAATCATTCAAAAACTTCTTACTTCCCCTTGTACCCGGTTTGGGGAAACCAAAAAGCACACTAGTGCTTTCAGGTTTGTTTTGTGTAAGATTTTTATGATGTGCTGTATGCTTGATACAGTGATAACAGTAATCCAGTTAGCCTATGTTGCCAAATTGAAGAGTTTGTTCGGGGTTATATAAGCTTTTGCTGGCATTAAACAGTCTCCACTTTGATCCCGTTGTTTATTATTGTGCTGCAAAGAGTTTCAACAAAAGGCACAAATGAAGATCTGCAGATGCATTCCTGAGACATGCAATGGAAATGAAGATATGTCAAGAACTTCCTGAGAGAACAACTGCAGAACTGAAAATATATTTTATCTGGAATAGATACACATCACAGTCTGGGACCTGAAAAGACTGCTATTTTAGAGCTCAGATTGCAAAAACCACAGAAGAGTGTACACTGCTCTCTGCCAGAACATGATTGCAACTTCTTTGAGAGACAAGTATTGGCACTAGATACAGCCCAGTGTGAACAGCAAGAAAGGAACTGATCTTCCTTGGCATCAGAATACTCCAGCATATGAATATCTCTGAATTAGAAATGCAAGGTATACATTAGTGCAGGGGCTCTGCACCCTGCTGGACTACATTTCTTGGGCTTAAAAAAATTCTTCTAAACCTTCTTTCCCGTTCGCATAGTTAAAGGAAATGACTGAAGACAATACAATAAACATTCAGTCATGCAGCAAAGAAATATCTGGACTGAGAGCAAAATTCATTGTTGCCTGGGTCAAGGGTAAGTAGAGATGAGTTGACAGAGCCTGCAGTTAAAAACTGAATGGCAAAAAGACCCACGGATCAGCTTTAATCTCTCTACATAAATATGGTTTCCTCTTTGCAATCAGTATTTGCATTGTTGATACATTCAGTGTTATCACATTGTACATACGTCTTCTAACGGTGTCGGTGATTTTATCAGCCGTTTATGGGCACGGCCCATCATGTCATGTAGCCGCTAGTATCTGAAGTACATGGCAAAGCATAGCGCAGCAGAAGATCAGCCTGGTGCTTTGCATCTCTCCTCCCTCCGGATACTGGCCTTACAGCCTCACCGGCTGCCCGAAGTTTGGCCCTAGGTCCGTGTCCACTACCAAGGAGCATCAGCCACAGAAGCAGCTCCGTGGGCCGCGGCTGCGCCCCGTGGGAGCCCGAGTCGCGCCGCAGCTGGAGCGCGGCGGGTTTGCATGGGGGGGCCGCTGCTCCTCCGGGAAGCTGCAGCTGAGGGGACGCCTGCCGCAGCAAGCGCCCCGGACGGCTCTGCTCCTCAGCTGCCCGGGCACTCCTGGAAAGGTTTCCCAAGCCGTCCTGCTTCCTTCCTTGCTTCTTTCCTCTCCCCGCTGCCCTCGGCGCTCACTGCGCGGCCAGAGGTGCTGCACCCCTTGCACTCCCTCTTAGCTGGCTCCCTGCGCCCCGCGAGCATCCCAGGAGCCATGCGTGAGCGGGGTTCTTCCCTGAGTCACCCCGAAGTACCGTCCCTGCCCCGAGTGGGAGCGTTTTGCAGGCACGGCTTTGCAAGCAAAAGCAACGAGGACGTAAGGAGCAATGGTGGGACGCATGGAATCGTTCCAGGAGCTGCAGTGGTTTTACTCCCACCTCAGCAGACCTGGGAACACAATTTGACCGTCACTTTTTTTTATCCGCTGGTCTGCAGGAATAATTACAAGATTGAAAGTACTGACTGCTGCTTGTATCATAGGAGTAGGATCCAGGTTTCTGACTTGAGCTGTAATGCAGAGCCCTTTGGAAATATGCACCACCTAACTTCTCTCTCTCTCTCTCTCTCTCACACCATTTGCTTTCTGCAAGAAATAACACTAAATCTTTTTGTATCTTGCTGAAAGGATTTCTTAGCAAATGTGTGGCTGCAAAAATTCAAAAGCTTTTATGGGTGTAACTGCCATACAATTAATAATTAATGAGCAGTAAGATCATCTGCTTTTTTCCCCCCCTTTTCTTTTTCTTAAAAAGAAGGGGAAAAAACAAGATTTCTGTTGAGACATGGGTGACACCTTTCAGCAACGGTGCATGATAAATTAAGAAACTGGGTGGAGTGCTTCCTTCCTGTAATTCGTTTGTAATCAGTGAGAAGTTAAGAGACAAATACGATGTCTTACATAATGTCTGAAAACCAACATTTTTAGGGTAAAAAAAAAAAAAAGAAAGAGGCTCTCCCACCTTGCAGGTGGGCCTAATCCTGAGTCCTCTTAAAGGCCTGGATGACAGTCCCCCTGCCTCAGCGGGTGGAATTGCTGGTGCTGGCCAGCTGATAACTCTTTCACCTTTTGTTTTCCCTTCTTGTTCAGTAGGCAGGCTTGTTTCTTGCACACCTAGTGTTGCAGGTAGAAGTAAATGTGTCTTCAAGGGGTTTTTGGTGGCAGTCAAGACTTGACAGTATCTGCTTACCCAAATATGGGTGAATATATTTTCCCAGCAGCTGTGTGATGCAAGAAGGGGACAGAGGGAAAAAAAAAACCAACAAAAAACTACAGGGATCCCACTGTCCTGTATGAGACAGGCACAGCCTCGTTTTTCAGTACCTGCTGCTCTAGAGCCAATGGCTGCTCCGAAACATCTACTCGGCGAATTCCAATTTGTCACATCCTACATCTGGGCAACAAAACCAAAAAAACCCACTTTCCAAATAGTGCAAAAGAAAACTGAAACACTTTAGTTGTTAAAAACAAAAAGCAAAAACAAACCCAAAGCATTAAAAAGCTATTATTTTTAACCACAGAAAAATACTTTGCTTCTGTAAGACAAGTATATTGACTTTTGCAGGAGCTGGCCATTTTCCTGCCTGCTTTGTCCAAGAGTTAGCACAGTTACAAGGAGCTAGGAAGCTGGGCAGCCTGAAGAAAGACTTTCCCACTTGCACATCCTTCATTTGGAGTTGGACTAGATGACCTTTAAAGGTCCCTTCCAACCCAAACCATTCTGTGATATATCCATGAGCTTGATTAATCAGGGAAGAGGCAGACAGGAAGCATTGGTTTCCTGCCAGTCTGCCCACCAGTCACTCAAGTGTCTGGGTTGGCTGAGATCTTGCTTGTGGTTAAGGTAACAAAACAACCTTGATGACCACAAGCAAAAGTTTTGCTGGAACCTATATGACCCTAGTAACACAGTTTTCGACCAAAGCCTTGCCCCTTACTGACTTCAGTTAGCCAGTCCCCATGTGTTTCAAGGCATGCTCCCTGAAACTGAGACCCTAGAATATGTCCACTTTGGGAAAACTTTGGTTGAAGTGGTCTTACTAGCATCTCCTAGGAACTGTGGGGCAGAGGACCAAGACAGTTCAGTTCTACGGCAACACTCAGTTGCTTCAACCATAAGAGTGTAGAGGGACAACCAGACCACCACCTTCTGCAGAACCATAAAGATTTGTCTCCTAAGCTGACCCACTCTTTGGGAGGGCTTCAGAGAAATGGGTATGTGGGCATGTCAGCAGAGAGCATCGTGTCTGTCTAATCTTGGGGGCCCAGCTCAAGCAGGTGCCTGGAGAATGGCAACAAGTGAGTGCCTGTCCCTCCAACCCGAGTTACGTGAGCTCCTGACCACTCTGCTTGTCTCTGTCTGGGACAAAGATCCCTCTGCAAAGTGCAGTAACCCGATGGACTGAGGTCTGGATCCTGCCTCCTCCCAAGCCTTCTCCCACAGAAATCACACTTGAGGTGCTCAGTCCTAAGTCCAGTCCTTAGGCTGAAATTTAAATATATCTTTAACAAAGACAAATGACAAACAGAATTGGACTTTATATGACTAGTGGAAAAATACCTCCAATAACTAAATACAAAGGAAGAAATTCTAATCCCTGCTTTATTTCTTTTTTGCCTATTTAATCGCCCATTTACACTGTCTGGGAAAATTAAGGGAGACCCACTTGTGTGGAGATCATACCCTGAAACAGAAATAATAGCAAGGGGAAGTAACTTTTAAAGTCTGAGTATTGGGATTATCAAACTGAAATCTGCCTAGCAGGGTTTAGTCAGACCAGCAATCAGTCAGCAAACACACAGTTTTCTAAATGATTTCAAAAGCAGTTACTAGTTTTCTTGAAGCTGAGTCAATTCAAACTAAGGCTCTAGCCACTTTGTGCCGTGCAGTTGGTTTTTTTCAGAGTGAGCTTGTGTACTGCTGCACTTCACTGCAGTCTGCAGTGGAGGCAGGGATTGAAACTGCAATGACAGGGTGGTCAAACCTTAAAACCCCTGGCATACTGAGGATCGGGGATAAAAATTTCAAGAATTTTCAGTGAATCAAGAAATGTGTATTTTATTTTGTGCTGATGAAAATTTTATTTTCAGCCCAAATACATCTTTTCATTTGGGATTTTTTTTTTCTAAAAATGTCAGTGCTAGTGTGGTGACAGCCACAAACCTGGAAGCAGAGCTCTGGTTCTTCACGAAGTGGGCTTTAGTTTCAGCTGCAGGAAACTGAGGCACCTCTTGGTTCTCAATCCAAGCATCACCTCCCTCCCAGGAACAGTCACCAGTCATCAGACTGCAGATTCGTTCTGCACAGAGTAGTTCAATATTTTATACAACATAGAACAGGAAAGACAAATTCTGCATCCAAACTTGCACTTCAATGCATGCCACAGTACATCTGATGAGCCTGGTCATTCCTGACTTGCAGGTTGTATTCACTCCCCTCTGCCATCTGTCATCACTCTCCCTCTCTTTTTTCCCAAACTTTTTCACATCCCTTGCTTGCAATAAGGTCTCATTCACCTGTTCCCACTTTGCCTCCACACAGCACAGGAACACTTGCTCAGACTGCAAGAAAAACACATGCCAGTAGTCTCATTTGGAGAATGCCTCCAGTTTTGCCTAGAAACCAAGGGGCATGTGTGAGTGTGTTTGGAGAGGGAGGAGATGTTAAGAGTCTCAAAGACTTGAGACAGTTCGGTTCTGGGGTGTAATCAGGACACTCATCTCAATGTAAAAAGTAGGAAGTTTCCCTGGATGTGATAGAACAGATCTAGCTGGAGAGATCCTGACCCAAAACTCCGCTGCAGTCCAGTGACTGAAATGCTCCCCCAGGAAATGGAAGGCCAGTCTCAATCAAAGCAAAGACCCATATCATGTACTACTACCGTTGCCACCGATTTAGGCAGCACTCGTTTCCTATGACAGAAATTTCCTATCATGAAATGAAAATACGTCAGTTTGAAAACACTGAAATGAATCTTTTTGGCTTTGAGGGTTTTTTCCCTTCATTTTCTCTTGGGCAAAACTACATGAACCTGCAGTTTTGGGGATGAATAACTATCATTTGAAATGTTTTGACCTTAAGAAGGCCGTGCTGTTGGACAAGGAAGAAGGTCAAATGTCCTAGTGCAAGGAAAAACTGTTAGGTAGGTTTTCTTTCTCACCATACCACCCCTTCATGGGCCTAGGACATCTGGATACTGAATCTAGCTTTAGAAATAATTAGCCAAGATTGTCCACTTATCCCCTGGAGAGTTAAGAGGAATGTATTCTTTCTGGAGGACTCCACGGGTGGTTGCATGTTAGCACTGAAATGGACAATCAGTCATAACCAAGGTCTGGAGTTTCATCAGATGTGTAATGGCATCATAGCACAGCCAGCTCAACGGCATGGGCAAAAATGAGTTTTGCCACCTGGACGACGAGTGCCAAAGTAACGTGTTCTGTCTGTCCTTGTCACTGGTGGCATTGCAACTCAGCTCTGAGCTCTGGAGGTGGGTGGGTGTTAGGGAGCTTGAAGATATCAGGTTGACTGTGAGGCGGGGAGTATTCTCTTTCTTTTCACTGGTTTCCTGCCTTCCCTCCATCCTTCTGCAAAGCTCACCTTGCTGTGGGACACTTCATGCCACAGTGATCTTGCCTGCCTAGCATGGACCAAGCACCTGAGCCCTGGAGACCTGCCCAAGACCTCCTGGTGCTGAATGACAGAGAAGCAGAAGTCTCCCAGAATACTCTTCTCCTTTCTTTCTCCTCTGCTATGGTACAGGATGGATGTCTCCAGACCCTCTTTCTTCCCCTCCATTCTGCTCGCTCTCCTTCCACAGTTCTGGGACTCGTTCTCTCAGCCTCCTTCGCTTCTACCACCTTCCCTCACTTCTCCAACCCTCCCAGCTCCTCCTTCTTTCCATACAGATTTACCCTTCCATCTTCTCACTCCCAAACCACAGGACTTCTTTCTTGAGGTTGCCCACCCTCCACCACCCTGTTCACACTCCCGTATCACTGTGCTTACAGACCCCTCCACCACCCCCACCACCTGTGCAAGCTCTCTTTGCCTCCCAATGCCCCTCAAGCTGAGATGAAGAACTGTTTAGGAAGGGTGCAACGAGAGCTTGCCTCTCTTGCTTGTTTTCATGTCACAGCTAACGTCGTGCCATGCTCTCCAGTGGTTAGACCTTCTTCTGTTCATTGACTGCCAGGCTGGGTCCACCGCAGGGACCCAAAGCAGGTCCTGCAGTTGTGCATTACCCCAGACCCTCCTCAGCTGCAGAAGAGAAGCTAGTGTTTGCTTCCCTGGGAATAACGTTGCTGTTAATAAATAACCACGTGTAGCCTTAGTGCAGCTCCCCAAGACCATTTATTTTTTCTCTATTTTTATGCAAGGGGTTGGTATGTCCTGAGGCTGGGGAGCCCTCAGGGCCTTGTGCAAATCAGATCCCCATCTGCATCTGCTTCCTCCAGGTACCACGAGCCAAAGCCACATTCCGGTTGCCCGCAAGGTTGGTGCAGATTCACCCCAGAGGAAGATCTCTGCACTGAAGATATACTGAGGAGCTTTCTAACATCACTTAAAAAAAAAAAAAAAAAAAAAAAAAAGTCTAAAATTTTACCAGAGTAGTCTAAAATGTTTTACACAAAAGTCATGTCCCTGTCTCCCAGGAGAACATAGTCAAAATGCAGATTCTTGCCATCAAAGGGTGGAACCCAAGTACTGATAGACTGCTTGAGACGGCTCCAGGGAGGCCTCGCAAGATGAACTCCTGACCCTACTGAGCTCAGTAAGAAGCTGACTATGGACTTACAGAGGGCTAGAACTTCACCCAAAGGAAACTGGTCTATAAAAATTCACAGACTTGCTCATAATCATTCTGAAAGACATGATTAGTCTTCAGAGTGATGCTTTCTTAGCACCTAATTGTTTTCTAAGGAAATTTTAACACGGCCAAATGAGTCCCATCAAACTGATTACCTTGTAGTAATAATAATAATGATAATAATAATTTATTTTCATTATATTATGTTACGATATACCATAGTATATTGTACAGCAGCATTAATTACTGCTTATACTCATTATATCATATAATACTTCAGGACTGTCAAATTTCATATTTTTTTACTAAAAGTAAATGCCAGGGTTTTGTTCTGAAAGTTCCTTTCCCCAGTTTTAGATGGGAAAGGTTCTTTAAAAATGGTAGTGAATAAAAGTTGTAAAATTTTAAATATTTGTAGCCTTAAGGATCAAAAAGTGGAAAAAAGCTCTATTTCTAACCTGCTATATTTGAACTGAAAGAAGATTGTTGTTAAAAAAATAATGACCTAGGAAGCAAACCAGATCTCATTAGTTTTTAGGAGGTCCGATTCAATATATTTTGCATGCTTTGAGGTTGTGAGACTGAAACTCCTTCCTGTTTACCTGTACGCTGATGGTGAGACGCAAATCTGGCAGCTGACAAAGACTGACAGTTGATTCAGTTCTTGTATGTGAAAGTGAGAGAAGCCAAGGCAAGAAGAACTTGAGTCTCTGTCCTGCAACCACATTTAATGTAAAACTACCCAATGCTTCTGCATATGAAGCTATATAATAAATAGCCCTAGCTTGGGGAATCACCAGAATGTTTTGGCCTCTATTGAAACAAAGCAACTAAGCACCTGCTTACACCGAGGATTCTGAGTATCCCCGTTGTTTTTGTGGTAGACTGTGAGAGGATGAACATCAAGTGCAGATCACACTCCTCAGTGTCTTGCAGGAGCATGCTCGGGAGTCATTATTACTGGAAATAATCCCTAGGAAGTCAACGGAAGAACTTAACTTCAAGAGGATAAGGATTTTATTTGTTGTTTTTAAAAGTCCTGATTGCATTAAAAATTATACAAGCATATATATGTGTAGCAAAAGGAAGCCTTACTTGGCTGTTAAAACTCCCAGATAAAAAACCTTGCGCAGGTCTGTTTCTCTCCATTGCCTGTGTTCAAGACTGCCTTGAGTGACTCGCATCTGCAGTGCAAACGCCCAGAGCTAGGTGAGACAGCCCCTCCTCTGTGTCAGATAACCCAAACCCAAGGTCTCTGGGCAGGCTCAGAAGCTCTGCCGGCTGCGGGCTGTGGCACCGGCTCTGCTGTCACCCGGGGGAAGGAGGAAGCACCCCGTGGCGTCTGCCCGCCCGGAGGAGCCCGCGCCCCATCCAGCACGGGCGCAGCAGTGCTCCCCGCACGAGGCAGGGTGCTGGGGAAGGCGGTCCTGGCCGCCCTCGGTGCAGTAATCCAGAATACTGGCCCAGGCAGTGGGAGACCCTTCAGTATGGACAGGTTCAGGCTCCCTATTCCCACTTTCTGGGATAATCCCCCCTAAGGACACGGCTGGGGCGTGTACCCTTTCCAGTCCTCTCGGTGAAGCTGGTCCACTCTGCTGAGAGGAATCCGAGATCTGAGTGACTAGGTCTCGTAAGTAGTAATAATCTAAGAATAAACCTCTTTCTGAAACCCACCGTCCAGCGATCGCTGGACAATGCTGAGCTCTGGTCCTTGTTACTGAAGTAATTTATGTAGTTCATACAAAGCCTCTCCCAAGGAAAAGTCTGCAGAGCACTGGCTCACTGGCACATCAAGTCCTGCTTTGTCAGCTCAGCTTTCCTGAGAAGAATGGACTAGATCCCTACCTCTTCTAGCTTCTGTAGACTTTTGACATGCTTTATGCCCAAAACACGGATTCAGCTCTTAGCAAAGAGAAGACTAAAGCCAAACCATCATAGCTGGGTGCTTGAGCTATGAAACTGTTGTATAAAAGTGCATGTTGGTACATTTCTATTCTCTCTTCCTCTACCAACATCCCAAATGCAGGGAGTGATGCTTCCCTCCCCCATAAGGTTTTTAAAATAAAACACACATGCCTAGGCAAAGAGACTTCAAGGCTGTGGGAAGGACACGTATGCACATATGTCCAGGGCTTGTTTTCTAAACCATAAAAAAGGAGAAGGGTGCAAAACACAGGTCTGTCTTTAGTGTTACGGTCTGCATTGTTGGAAGTGTTTTCTTTCTCAGCCTGGTGTTTTGGGGGGGGGGAATCCACTTTGGGGTGCCAATCCCCCCTGCAACTGCATGCAGAGAGCCCAGGTGCCACCTCGGGTTCAGCATGGAGGTGCCCGCTCCCCAAAGGCAGCCTGTGCTCCTGCCCGTCCTCGTGCGTAGAACTGGCCTTTACTAGCTAATGGTTTGCTAGGCTCATGGTTTTATATAGTGCTCAGGCTCAGAAATGCCCTTCAGTCAAACAGGTATGTTCAGCCAAGCGAAACAGGCTTTTAGGGGCAGGAGGGTTTTTATGCGCAGAGGACCTAACTCCTGATGTTTCAGCATGCCTGACTTTCACCTAGGGACCCCCTGTGGGTAAAATTATCATACACCACATGTACATCAAATGCCTGTCCAGACTGCAATGGATGCTGCTCCTTTAAATAACTTCTTTTTTTTTTCTCTGTTGGGTACCACAACACTGAAGTCATGTTGAGAATGTTGCTCTAAGCCTCTTGTAAAAATGAGAGTTGGGTGCTCAAGCCGTTATTTAGTCATTTCTACACTTCATCACATAAGCTTCACGCAACAGTAAAATGTACTTGGTCACAGTTATGCAGAAGACACTGCAAATTCTCTCTTCCATGGAGGTGATCAGAGTCATCTCCTCTGGCCACCTGCATAATCTCAGGGTGAAACAAAAATCATGTGTAGGGCATGGCATTAGTTACCAAACTGCGGTGGAAGGGTAAGATGGATTTTTATACTGTACTTGAAAAAGCAAAGACATTAGAAGTGAGGAAGGAGTTAATCGTTGCAAAATACACGGTCATTTCCTGTGGTTGGATGAATACGAACTTTCAACTATTTCTAATTCTTCTCTGTCATTTAAGAGGCTTTCAAGGTGCACTGTACATCCCAGACCAGGTAAGGAGTACAGCTTTTCACTTCTTGATTGTTTATTCAAAATTGTTTTTCAGTGGAGTCAGACTCAGTCAAGACTGATTTGTTCTCCCTCTTATTATTTATATCTGAAGGGAGAACAAAGTTCATTGCAGTCCAAGAAGTACATGTGTGTCTTTGTGCCAGATGACTGTGAGCTGTAGAAATAAAGAACTGTATGGGTTAATAATAGAGCAATGATAATGAAGAAGTTATGTTACACATAGTCAGAAGACAGAATTATTACAGCAAATACTGCAGTAAAAGAGAAAGAAAACTCTTACCACCAGTTTTAAGGAGTTCACGCTGCACAAACCACTATCAAAATAAGGGGTTCTCAGGTGTACAGTTTGCTGTAGTAAGGAGAGTAGTAAAAATCATAGCATGTCTTCAATGGTATTTTTAAAAGGAGGAAGAATGAGCTTCTACATATTGGGGGAGGAAAAAAACCAATCAGATAATTTTGGACCAGTGTTATTTGTAAATCTGGACCTGATATCTATCTTTAACTATTGCAGAGTCACGTATTGTAGTCATCCTGAGACTGTTCCTGAGGTTTGCAGCAACTGAACATACACACAGAAGTGACTGTGGAACCATATCATAAAATGATATAATTTCACTCGGGTCTTTTGATGCATAAAAACTGAACTCAGACAGACAGGCGCCAGAAGGAAGTCTCGTAACACAGTGCACTCTTGCATACTGCATTTGTTGTCTCTTAATAGACAGGGAGAGAGACTATTTGTGTTAAGGGTTTTTTTAATAGTTCAGAAACAAGCACAAAATAGCCATCTGTAGGGCAATTATTGTAATATGTCCTGTCACCAGGTCACCCTACAAAAAGTGAAATTGTACATGTCGTGAGGATCCCTGGGTGAAGTCATACACTGGAGATTCAGGTTTTTGGCGTTTGGGTTTTTTTAAGTCTTTGCTTGTAATCAGTTTTAATGCTTGGACATTGGCTCCTTGACTGTGCTTAGTGTTTGGTATAAACACTTTCTAGATTTTATACATAGTGGTCGGGAGAATCTAGCTAGGGTTTTCAAAAGCATTCGTTTGATTCAGACACGTAAGTCCCATCAATGTTTGGACTTCCTAAATCACCTCCACCTTACTTGTGAGATTGCTACTACAGTAGCACTTGAACCTCTGTAATGAATTTCACCCTTAAAAGACTCCATGAGCCACACAAGTTTTGTCACTGTCATCTACAGATGGAGAATTCAGATGAATCCCAGTTGATGCCAGACTTGTGCCCTGGTTTTTGCAGCTCCCCAGGGTAGGTGGTCTGATCAAGAATCCCGGGACTTCCCTTGCAAACAGCTGTACGTCAGTTTAGACACAGCCAGGGAGCATGTCAGCATTCTGCTAGGGAAGAGCCTATGGCATGGGTAGAAGCATTTGCATCAGCCTCAGTCTTCTCAGTTTGAGTATTGATGCTAAGCAATTTGTTGTTCCTTACAGCTCTGTATGGCCTTAGCTGCTAAATACTTGCAGCCTATGCTACAGCTTGCCAGATGAAAGCTGGTGGAGGTGTGCCTACCCATCCTGCAGTCACATTTCCCAGTTACTGCATAGGCACAGCTCAAGGGAAAGTACTCAGCACCTTTGTGTGGGAAGAGCAACCTGAACCCAGGCCTCCCCTGTTGCCAACCAGCAGCTTACCCACTGCTTTTGCCTTCAGTTTTTAGCGTCCCTTCAGGTACATTTATTGAAAATGTGTATTCACCTTCTGTCTTTCAGGGTGGGTTTGGGTTCAACTCAGATGCACCTGCTTGTGCAGAAAATTTTGCTCGCACTGATGACTGTAAGCGCAGAAAACGCCAGCTTAGGTGATTTAAAATGTTTGCTCTCAGTGCTCTCTTTCAGCATGGGTATCTTTGTTTGGTGTGTACTCCTCAGCTCTCAGTCAGAGGGAGGCGTACATTATATGTAGTGGTATAACAGCATGGAAAAGAAACAAACCCTAGAAAAGCCATTCCTTGTCATGGTAAATGTGGTCTCCCCCAGCAACTGCTGTGTTCTGGTGGAGTGGCTAGAGGGCAGAAACCCAGAAGCCCACAACCCAACCTCAAGAAGTTATCCTGTGGTGGGGTCCCTCTGTCCTGCTCAAAAATGAAGAGACACCAAGACTATTTCTCAATGTGTTTAAAAGATGGAGTGGTTTGCACACGTATTGCCACCTAACAACTTTACTTCATATTTGCATAGTTTTCAGAAAAAAGTTGTTTTGAAGCAGAAGTCCAGGGGGCTTCACCACTGGCAACTGATGTTTGTGAAGCCTCCAAATGGACAGAAGGATGTTTTTCGTATCAAGCATATTTATTGACACTGTTCTCATGTTTTTCACAGTATGCAAAATAAGCTTGAAAATGGAGCTTTCCTCTGAAAAATTACTTTATAGAAATGGGAGCATTTGGCCCTTGACTACTGCCTCAAAAATTCCTGGATGAAGGGAGCTCATTTTATAAGTAAACGTCTTTAGGACTCTTGTTTGGGCTTGTTTACTCTTACTGCCAGCTCTTGAATGGGAAGGTCTAGTTGGTGTTCATCCTGGGCTTCCTATTTATATGCAGGAAACCTGAGAGGGACTCAGCCTGAGAGTTAGGGTTGTTATTTTAAAATGGGTTTAAAATGGGTGACATAATCCAATTATTGTCTAAATTTAGGTGCTAATCAATGAGAAACATCCCACAGGGTTCATTTTCTACAGCCTTTGAATCTGGTAATGTCAATTTGCTCTGGTCTCTTTTCACATATTTTTGATCGGAAGCCTTCTGTCCTTACTGAAATTTTCCATTGGTAGTCTTATTTTTCAGTGTTGTTGGGTGTTTAACTAAAGCTAAATACTCAGACAGAGAAAGAGAGAGATGTGTACACACTCAATGCAACAGCTCAATTTTTAAAATGCTGGATTTTAGCTCTCATTGATGTCGTAACAGAGAGATTCTGCCTTTTTGCACACAGACTGATGAGGGCCCAAGAGTTGTTCAGGCTGGGGTAAGGCATCTATAAGCTTGTTCATCAAGAGCTGCACATTTTTGTCACATTTTCATACTACTGCATGAGGAATTCAGGCTCAGCAGCTGGTGAATTGAAAATAATTTTACCCTCACATCCTCACTCTCCCAACTGCTCATTAAGTCTTGAAATAACAACAGAAATTATGCACCAGTACTGTCATGATGAAGCAGCTGGGGTTACTTACTACCAGATACACTGCACCTGATTAAGATCTGCAAAAATAAGAAGGGAAAATATCAAGTCACAAAAAAGCATGTTCTCTTTTATCTTCTCTTCATCTTCAGATCTGGATATTATGCATCTTTAGTAATCCTGCACAGGTATGCTTTACAGCTAGTGAACTGTGTTTTAATGCTATGAAAGGCAGTGTTATCAGTGCTTGTCACTGTTTGGTATTATCTTTAGACGTGCCTCTTGTAAAAAATTTTTTTGGTAACAACTGATTCTTAAAAGATTTTTTCTTTGGTCTTTTCTGCAGCTCTTACTCATAGAGGAAATCTGATCTGCTGCAGCACGGAAACATCAGCGGTGACCACGGCGAGACAAATTCCTTAGGGAGCTGCCTGTAAGTCTGATCAACATTTAAGATGAAAAGTTTTGCATTTTCTTTGGCAGGATGTTACACGCAGAGTTTAGCTGTATGAGGCAATTGCTGAGGCAATAAGGGAATATTCAGGAACACAAGCCTCTGCTTTGAGTAGGTGGTTAATCACAAAGAGAGGAATCATCTTCGTAAATACTTTTCCTTTCTTTTCCCCCCCCCCATAACTTCTTAAAAATATGATCGGTCTTTGAGACTCTCTAAATCATGCCCAATTGAAATCCTGTTCTCCCAGGATCCTGGGTACACTGAGTAGACCCCAATTCTGGGCTACAATGGTTCAGCAGCTGAAGGCTGGGAAAATAAGGCTTTTGTACTTTTGTTACTTCACCTTGTGACAGTCAAGCAGTGCAGGGATCAAACGGAAATCCTCCTGGAGCACAGGGGGTGGTGAGAGGTAGGGTAGGAAACTGTGGATAAGCAGGAACAGAAATGGTGAGGGAAAGAAAAGAAAAGAGAAGCAGAAAGCTGGTAGTATGAAATTGAGGTAGACACAGACAGAGGGTGGTGTCTGGACAGCAGTTAACAGGACAAAGACAGACTTTGGGTTACGTGCTACAGATGACATAAGTGGCTTTGTACAGGACAGCAAGGCATGATCCTTTCAGCTTTTTTCCTCAAATACTCTGGAGGAAAACCTGAAATATCCAGGTCTCAGTAACCTAAAAACACATCCTCAAGGCAAAGTAGGTTTGTCTGCACCCTCTAGTGGTCTACGCAGAAAACAGGTTTTTAACCCACTAGCAATTTTCCTCTGCATCCATTTGCTGGGACAAGTCATACCCTGGTCTTCAGCTTACTTGACACATCTGTAATAACTGTTCTCAGCCTCTGAAACATGATGGCTGCATCCAAACTCCTTTTTGGGAATGGCCTTTGGTCTATGATAACTCCTAAACTACACAAGATGGTTGTGTGGGGCCCAGAGCTGTTTGAGGGAGCATTAGTTGGTGTGAAGCAAAACTGTGCCAGAACAGTACAGCTCAAGGAATTGAATTTCATGGCCTGGGCCCAGGTTCTGACAGCGTTTAATTTACTAATGTTGACATACCCTTCATGTAGTAACATCTCCCTCGTGCATGTGGTATAGTCCTCAGTCACCTAAGTGTAAATGTTACAGAAGAATACTTCAGCACAAAAAATCAATGAATCAAAAGCCCATTCAGAAGGACACCGTTGCCCACCTCCTTGATCAGCTCTCATCTACTTGCTGCTGGAAGACACATGCTGACTGAGAGGTAGGACTACAGGAAAAGGCAAAGCAGCCTTCTGATTTTAGTGACTGAGTGATGTCCTGGGAAATGAGATTCTGCCACTGATTCTGCCTGAAAGTCTTGTGTGATGCTGAGAAAAGGGCACCTCCATAATAAAAGGACACATGAGAAATGCCTGAAATGGAGCTGAGGTGGAACTTCAGAGCTTCAGCTCCAAGTGGGGACAATTCTCATACAGCCTCTGACTTCTGGGGAATTACACCCTCGCAGGTGCTTCTCATAACATAAGATAGCAGGACTTAAGATAGCAGCACTTAAGATACTTAAGGACAAGTATAAAGCAGATATCTGTAGGCAATTATAGAACAATTGGATTTTGACAGGACTGAGAGAGCTGGCCAGGTGCCAGTAAGGAGCATGCTTAAAGCTCATCAGTAAGACTATATTTCTTTAGAAATACAAGTACTTTCTTTTCAAATAAAGTCAAGGAGTAGGAAATAGTGTAACTCCTCCACTAGGGCACTCTCCTAGGAGAAAGAGCATGCACCTTCAACACTCTCTTTTGACCACCTTTCTTCTTTTTCCACCTCCTTCCTTTCTAGCTAGATAGTATGCTAGCTGCCACAGTCTGGGCTGATTTGCACCCTGCCAGTTGAAGCTGGAAGGGCAAGCAGTGGTCATTGGGCAAAAGAGGAGCAGATGCCTGAAATATCGTTCATCTAGAAGGCAAAAGACCTCATCTCTAGTCTTGTCTTCAAAGACACTATTTCACGTTAAGTAGTCCCTGGATAACCCCAAAGGCCAACCTAAAGAGCAGTTACCAGGCCATGACCGCTCCCTTGCAGTTGATGACTGCCCCTGTCACTAGGCTAGAGAATCTCTTGCCCTCCTGCATAGCATTTTCGTCTTTCCCTGAGTTGTTGTATCTACTTTTTATTGCACATCTTTGATGTCAAATATGGGCAGTACCCAGCAGATCTGTGGTTAAAACAATCTCCTGCTCAGATAATTAGTCCTATGATCAGACTTGGGAGGCAACTTGAAGCATCTATTTCCTGACCTTAATCGCTACTCTATCATTTAGACAGGGAAGGGAAGTGTTTCTCTTCTATCAACCATCTTAAAAGATTGTAGCAAATCACATTCAGTCCCCGGAAAGAAAAGGCAATGGAATTTTCATAAGAGGAACCTTCACAAAGAGGTTCAAGGCTCGGGTCTCCCAGTAGTTTTCCTGTGAGAGAGAAGATGTTCTGTGAGACTCACAAAGATTTTTTTTTTTTTCAAGTTTTCATGTTTCCAAGGCTCATCCATAGTCTCCTCCAGATGACCTATGTGTGTGGCTTGTGAAGAGTGCTGACTTCCCAGTGTTCCTCATCATTTTGCTGACTATTTCAGATCCCATTCTGAGACACCGAAGTCTTCATTGGTGCCTTAATCCTTCCACCCATGTGATGCTCATTTACAGAGCCTGAAACCCTGTTTCAGATCTGGCTTCAAGGGGTTAAGCTTTCAGAAACTGGCATCAACTCTGAGCTCCTCATTTTCAAATACTTATTAAAAGACACCTGTGTCTGACTTGCAGAAGTATTGAGTACTCACAGATTCAGATATAGCCAATAGAAATGTGGCTTTGAAACAGTAACATTTTATGTAATGCCAAATGCTCTTAGAAATCAGGCCCTAGGCAACTCAGGACCTCCATTCCTCACTTTCCTGTTTGTAATATGGGGTTAAATAATCTTCATACTAGAGGAAGGCTGCAAAGAAGAAATTTGCAGGTCTTTTTGAAGCACTTTGATGCTACAACACTGGATGCCACAAAAATGCCCACAATTAAATTATTTATTTGGTATTGAGGGCAAGAGTTTGAACAGTGCACTGTACATAGGGCATAGTGTCACTCACTGAACAATGAGAAAAAAAAAGTCCAAATCTTTCTGGTGGGGTATTTTGCCTTTGGAAAATTGCTAGGAGGGCATTGGTTCCAACAAAGATCAAATGGAAATGGGCAGGCTTAAACTTTTCCATTTTCCAGCCAGCTGACTTGTAAAGTTTATTGGCAGCTGGGTTGATTGGGTCCCTTCAGCTTGTTGACTTCCAGCTTTTCACTAGTAGGATCATTAAACTGTAAAGCAACCAGGGGAACCCGATGATAAAATTCTGGCTCCCAGGCTTTTTAGCTGTTTTTTTGTTCAGGCTGCTAGAGCAGTAACCTTCCTGAGGTATATAACCACTGCGAGTACTGTGACAAAGAAGGAAAAGACAAGACATTTTCATAAGGGACACCTTCCCCTCCTCTCAATCCCAGGACTCTGCAAAGCTGATGATCTCAGTTACACAGTGCTTAAGTAATCAGTGCACTGATCAGAACTGTAGCGGTCATTAGAAATACATAGTTAGTCAAAAAGTTTGCAGCTTATCCATGACTGCAGCTAACAGAAGTTGGCTGCTAGTACACGAATGTAAGATGGAGTTAAGAAGGAGCAAGATCAAGGCCTTAAGGTGAACTAAATACTGCTTTGCACATTGCATACAACTTCTCTTTATCAGCCAAATTCGTGACTTAAATCTGTACATGCTTGTCAAAGAAAATGCCTGGAACCCACTCTTTCACATGAAGACGTGCCTTCTCAGTCACACATTTCTCCTGTGGGGCATGAAGATATTGTTAACACCTCTAAGAGGATGAAAAATGAAGTTGCCTGCTAGGTGTCTGGCTTTCATGAACTCAGCAGTTCTCTGCTGTGTAGATATACAACCTTAAAATCTGGTCTTGGCAGATAAAATAGCCTCACAAACTCATCACTGAGATGTTTCAGGTTCAGCACATGTTAAACGTTTGTGATTTTAAATCATATATACTTGTGAAAGCTTTTTTTCAGCTTTTTAAATGAAAAGTTTTCCATCAACAACACTGCTCAGAGAAACTAACAGGACATGGCGCAGTTTTACATGTTACGGTAGGCTGATAGGTTTGCTTGACTCACATGTCTATTCCTGCTGATGTCTGTGGGCTGTCTTACATGAGAACATGATTACCACCACATGAGAGAGGCAGAGATCATAACCAATCTGGATATCAATGACATAGATGGTTGGTCCATGCTCGGCTTGAAAATGTTTACACTGAGTGGGGTGGATTCTCAGCACTGCCCAGTTTTTGCCGTTGCAGTACTGCAAAAATGAACTTTGAAGGCTCTCACAGCAGTGCCTGGGAATCACTTTGTTACACGGGGAACACCGGCATGTGGAATGATTATTCCTATGCCAGTTAGCAGTAGGAGAGCAGAGAGACACAAATATCAGCTCCTTTGGTTGTGCCTACTCTTCTGGCTGCTCTAACTTGTCTCTGGGACTAGTGTAGTCATGAGTGTAGAGGGAAAAATAGGTGGTCAGAAACATCTTTGCCTACTTCTAAAGAGCATCGGGGCACCTGGGGATTTGTTTGAAACCAAAAACGTAGTGTTACAGCTTGCCATTGCCAACAGTTTCACGGTTCAGACTAACATGCTACAGGAGCTGTAAATGCTCCTTTACCTGCACCTGCCTCAGCAAAGAAAAAAGTTTTCACCTTCCTTATATCATCAGCTTAAACTTTTCTAGTAAATCTGAAAAAAAGAAATGAATAAGTAGGGGTTTGTTCACAAAGGACTGCCCAAAAATTCAAAGTGTGCCAGACGTTAGAAATAAAGTAACGCTTCCGTATCAAAGATATTTTTGCGTCCAGCTGTGCGCCCAAGAGAGCTGAATGCTAAATGCTCTTGCTTCCCATTGCTTTCAATGGAACTTAAATGTATTCACTGGGTCTTGGCCCATTCATAAATTGGGTCTGTCATGTGTTGAGTCAAGCAGGATTTGGTGTAGGATTTGCAGACTGTTTTTTTTAACCACATGAAATACTCTGCCATTTATTCTGAGCTACAATTTTATTGCTTTGATCCCAGGCTGAAAAAGGGATGGGTGAGAGGCATTTTGAGCAGTTAGCATGAGACTCACAGTGACACTCTCCCAAAAGGGGAGATAACACCGACAAGCTCTCCAGTGGCTCTGTGGGCAGTAGAAAACATTAGCCTATTTTCTTCCTACAATTCTGTCATTTATGGTGGATTACTATATAGTTTAGATTGTCATTATTGTCATTGCACATGTCTACAACCTTCTCCTGAGTTATTATGGCCATGACACATGGAAAACCATATGCAGTTGCAGAAATCAGGGAAAGGAACTAAAAACCACTGGGTGGAATTTTAAATGTCTGAATCCCAGGCTTTCATCCAATTGGTCAAATATTTTTATGCAATGCACAGAAACTTAGTTAATCTTGGGACCTACACCTTTTATCAAATTTGGCTAGCATTAACCAACACGTTCATTTATTGAGGGAGGAGGGGAAATACAGACCTGTGAATATAGACCAAAGATCCTTTTCAAACAAAGATGAACAGCAGCTGGGCTCAGTAGTTGTTTGGGTTTTGTTTATATTTTTGCTTCTAAATTAATGATAAAGTGAACAAGTGGAAGCGTTTGATGCATGCTCTGGCTGACAGTCACTCAGGACTCCCACATCCCCTTCTGGATTCTCCCACATCACATCCTTCCCCTACAGATGAGGCCACATGCCCACCCACAAACCTCATTTCTCAGGTAAGAAGGTGTACTGAAAAACCAGAGTCTTTCACTTTTAAGTCCAAGCAGCCCACGCTGTTTCTGTGAACAGTATTTATTGACTGGCTAATAGAAAGCATTGCCTGGCCCAGCGTCTTGGTGCACGTTATCCCCACGGTGGTCCACAGAGTCCTGGCCCTCGCCTTCCATTTCTGCAGCCCAGTGCTGTTGGGCCCTTTTACTTTCTTCTGGGAAGAAGACAAACATTCAAGCCTCCCCTGAAATAGATTCAGTCTGTGCTTTCTGTGTCAATATTAATGCCTCAATGCTTTCCAGAGGAGGAGGAGAAATGTGCTGTAGAGACTAACTTGTGGGTGCTTATTTCCTTTTTCGAGATCTGAGCCGAAGCTTAATTCTCTTGATGTGTAGCCATCAAAGGCAGTGAAGATAGACAACTCGCAGTGATGCTGGTAAATAAAAATCTTACAGACTGTTACGTGCTGTCTTGTGGCTTCATGCACAAGTATTAAAAGGGATTATATAGAAGCAGAAAGTTAAGCTTGCAGCAATTAAACTACTAAATAGCTCTGAAGATCAAGATGAAGTATTTTCAATTTTATCTATTTATTAATTTTATATTAATTTTATTCACATTTATTTCACTTATGAAATAAATTCATCCTAAACCATCCCTAATCTAAGTCCTTTCCCACAACCACTCACACTGGTGAAACATGGTGCTGTAGATTATGGCAATGCCCTACGTACAGACAGCTGCAAATGACAGCAGTTTTTTGAACACACATCTGCAAGTGACTTTAGCGTTAGAACTTTTTTTCTATGTTAGGGCTACAAAGATTTTACTGCTGCTGAATCACTACTGTCAATGATGACAAATGACAAGAGTATTTCCCCAGTGGAGAGACAGCCAAATATAGTATAACTTTTAAAGAGCCAGCATAGCATTCTTAGATCAGAATTCTAGAGTATGTAAATGTTCTTTGCAAATCAGTTTGTATTTGTCTTTTTGACACTGACAGTCCAGCTGTCCCTAGTGGCAAACCCCAAGGTAAAGTATTTTACTGCACTTGCTCTGTTTTATATACTTTTGATCTAATAGATCTCAAATTAAATAAAGAAAAAAATGGTGCTACCCTACGCTGGAAGGGTTTGGAAACCAACCTCTCTTCTCATTATTAGAAATAGTCCCTTCACTTCATGTTTCAGTCTGGGTGGGTGAGAAACCTGTGCTTGTTCTTTGGCTAAAAGTGCAGTTTCCATTTCTGAAGTTCCCATTATACTTTCCACTAGTTCTGAACACCCCCACCCCCCAGAAAAAAACCACCTAGTTTGGGGCTCTTCTGTGTTGTTTATACACTCTGTTTAAAATGTTATCAAGTCTTTTTTAACTTTTTGTATGCTTAAAAGCAGATTGTTCAACCACTACTTCCTTATTTCTCCTCCCTTCCTCTTAACTCTTTAATATACAAGCTCTTAGATACTTGTGCTTTTCTTTTTCGTTCACAGTCTATGAATAAGTTTATCTATGCACCTTCCCAACCAACTGGAAGTATGAAAGCCAAGCAAATTTTCAGGTAGCTTCTCATCAGAAAAGCAAGACAGGGTTGAAGAGGTGACAACAGTTTGTTAGGAGTGGGGTTTTGTCAGACTTTTATCACTAAGAATCTTATGGTCTTCTCATTCATCCTTCTAATAGTGTTTTATTTTGACAAGCCTACATCACACAATGCATCAGAAGAATCAGGATTACTTGCTATCTGCCACCACACAACACTAAAAAGTAGGAAAGGCAAGTATTTTTACTTGACTGCCCCTGAGGCTTACAATAGACAGTGCAGGCAATCCATCCAGGGTGGGACTATGCTCACCAAGGGATGATTTGGCCGCACAAAACAAGGAGATTCTTCTGCAAAAGGTGCACAATCCCAGCAGGCAGAGCAAGGCAAATGTGCATTTGCAGCTCACATTATATGCCCAACATCAGGCCTCTGCGCGTTCTTATGCCTGACCTACTTGTTGGCATTCACCCCAACCTCACGCTAAAGAAGAAAAGATTTCTCCACAGGTAGAATTTCCAGTATCTGACCTTAATGCTAGCATTGAAAAAATGCTTTAGGAGCCTAAATACTCTTTTGTCATCACTGTAAGTGCTAAAACTGAAGACTGGGGTCTTCAACTGCTCAGCTTTTGCTAAGTGTGCCCAATAGCAAAATTATAAAGCCCAGTCACTAAGTGCTTGGAAGCACATATATCCTGATACCCAAATCAGACTGAAGGCCTGAAATGCTCCACAGTTGTGGAGTGGGGAAAGACTGTTCCTTGCACTGTATCGTTTTGAGGACCCAGTATACCATAAATAGTCAAAACACTTACTGGAGACTTACTGGAGTAGATCCTGCATGGAATACAGCCAGAAGAAAGGTGGCAATGCCATGTGCCCTTTAATCCTGTGGATGCTCAGAGCACTTTCTACAGACTAGGGATGTTTACCTAATCTGATTGGAACCAACCATTCTTGCAGATATGCATTAAGCACCATGTTAAAGTTATTTATCTACCACTTATCTTTACTCTTGCACCTGAATTTGTTCCAGTTTGCGTGGTGCAACAGGGACATAAAGTCCATGGGTGAGAAAAAAAGACTGTAGTGTTTTTTCAGTACCTGAGAGAAGAACACATCCAAACTGCACTACCTATTTCAATGTAATTTATATGTTTTATATGAAGTGACTAATTGACAATCATTGCTTGGTGGGAGGTGTATATTCAAATGTCATCACTCTGAAGAGATAAATGAATTCATATCTGCCACATCCCCATTTAGTGGTATTTGGGAAATACGAACAGTACTGTTGTTGCTCGTTTGGATCCTTCCATTCTTTGTGAGATAAGACTGATGCAAGCATCTCGCCCCAGGAGAAATTTCAGTTGTAATACACGGTTGTAGCTAGAGGTCTCCTTGAAACACTCAGCAAAGTGCCAAAAGCTGCAGCTTTCTCGGGGACCAAGGCGTTTCCTGTTGTCTAGCTTGCTTGCTGCTCAGTGTCCTGGTTTTCTGGATCTTATTCTAAAATGTCTAATTGTGAGCCGATGAGGTATGGGACATCTCAGCTGGGGCCATGGAGACTTCTGGGCAGACAGGTGCCTCAGTTTACTTATGTTTCTACAACCTGGGGTAGAGGAGGTGAGGATGGTGGGTGCCCTAGGCTTGCTCTGTGGATTTGCATTCTGTATTAACTGCTTCTAGTTACTTGTTGCTTTCCTGTGTGTCTGTCTTTCTGATTGAGCAAAACTAACCACAATCTCTTTTTACACCCAGTTTCTAAAGAAACTCTTTTAACTGGTTTTCAGCTGAACTGTGGCTTGCTTAAGCTTGACTAGCGACAAGAACAAGACATCAGAAATCCAGTGTACAAAGTCATACCCTGTCTTTTGTAATATGAGGTATTCAGTCATCTGAGAACCAGAAAATCCTGTTGTACCTTGCAGTTTCTGGAGATTTTTCCCCTTAGGATATTATTGCATTATTATAATTTAGGCAGAAAAACCCCACTACCTTGTCGTGGTTTAACCTCAGCCAGCAACTAAGCACCATGCAGTCGCTCACTCACTTCCCCCCACCCAGTGGGATGGGGGAGAGAATCAGAAAGAAAAAGGTAAAACTCGTGGGTTGAGATAAGAACAGTTTAATAGAACACAAAAGAAGAAACTAATAATGATAACACTAATAAAATGACAATAGCAATAATAAAAGGGTTGGAATATACAAATGATGCACAATGCAATTGCTCACCACTCGCCAACTGACGTCCAGTTAGTCCCCGAGCAGCAATTCCCCCACCCCCACTCCCCCCAGTTTATATACTGGGCATAACGTCACAAGGTATGGAATACCCTTTTGGCCAGTTTGGGTCAGCTGTCCTGGCTGTGTCCCTTCCCAAATTCTTGTGCCCCTCCAGCCTTCTTGCTGGCTGGGCATGAGAAGCTGAAAAATCCTTGACTTTAGACTAAATATTACTTAGCAACAGCTGAAAACATCAGCGTGTTATCAACATTCTTCTCATACTGAACTCAAAAACATAGCACTATGCCAGCTACTAGGAAGACAATTAACTCTATCCCAGCTGAAACCAGGACATACCTGTAAAGAAAGAATCTTTTATTTTGATAATTGATTTGGGAAGTCTCATTATTTGGGTATCACAATTTAAGATACAAGGAAGTACTCAATTTAAAAAGAAAAATATCTGAACAAAGTTTTGACAAATGCAGTCCCTTGAATATGGCTTGAACTGGACATTCAAAAACATGGCACAAAACCCCACTCATTCAAGAGCTTTCTGTCATAACTTTTAAATTATTTCATCAAGCTTACTGCATTACAAGTTGTTGAAAGGTTTGCAGAGATTATAGCATAAGAGATCTTGATGCCTTGTCTGGGAAAAATGTAGTTATAAACCATGAGAACAAGTCCACTGATTCCAGTAAATTAATGTTAATTAATTGGATGAATACTTTCATAAAACTGGATACATCTGACTTCTTGAGGCATTCTAGAAAAGAATGGAAAATCTTCTAAGTACATGGGTAGCGTATTACAGCAACAATTTTCATCTTGGAGCAAGCATGCAAATATGTTTTTTACAGATTGCTTCTTCAGTTCAATAAAAGCAGGTGTTATGCCATCAATTTCAAAAGCCGCTTCTTCTCCATATAACTCTTGGAGCATTTACAAAGCAAGACACTAATATTTCATAAACCATCATCAGCGGCGTAACTGAGCAGTGCAAATATATTAGGATTATAAAAAAAACCCCAAATTAAATCAGAGTAGGAAAGTGACTTTTTAAAAGACATCGAGCGAGTGAAAGAGAGCGCACTGGAATTGAAGACAATCTGATTATCATACTCAAGGACACACCTATAGTCCTGTCAGCCCTCAGAAGGGTTCTGCTTCTTAATCATCTACCTTTGGTCATTGCAAGGAGGCTTTTTCACAAAAAGGTACAGAGAGGTCAATAACAGTTTCATCTCCTTACTGACATGGCTTTCTGCAGGAGTGATAATGAGGAAGCTTGTTGTGGATGTTGTCCTCAGCCCACTTCACGCCAGCACTTCCGAAGTGCTCTCGGAGTGCCAGAGCCATCCTTTTACACAGGCATGTTCAATAAGGTGGATCCTTACACTAATCTAGAAAGTCATAGTGTTTTGGTTATCGTGCCATTGAAGAGAGGTCACTGACACACTGGTCTCCTGGTCAAAGTATCATTGCTACTTCATTGACTGTTTTGGCAGCAGGAGACAAGCTTGGGTTTGCTTTTGCTTTTGCAGGAAGGTGCATGGAAACCAGTCAGGAATGCTACTGCTAAGGACTGATTCCTCCAAAATATTTGGATACCTAATTCCTTTTGAGGACTTAGGCCAAAATTAGCATCTTTCCCAAATATTGTTTTGCTGCAGATGCTTAAAGAAACAACAAAAAAAGGGCAATAACTACGAGGCAAACAAAAGCCGGACATTTAATTAAATGTAAACTAGCTAGTTCTCCCTCTTTGCTTCTGTCAGATTATGAATTTGAGTATTGCAGGTAAGAACAAAGCAAGAATGAAGTATGATCCTATTATTATTGAAGACTGCAAAAGTTATTATTTCATCTGTAATTAAAATACAAATGGCAATGGCAAGGAGTTGGCATGTGATGTGACCTAAAAATAGGAAAGTAGTATAAAAAAATGTTCAGACTAAAAAGTAGTTTGTCTTGTGATTAGTGTGACGATTTCAAAATATTTCCTGTTGTGACTGCATAACCTTTAAAAACAAAGGATAGGTTTTAGCTGATGAATTGCTAGGTGTCTTTTCTTTCTACTAGTCTTGGTAAAAAAAGGACAAATTTCTTTTATATTAAAGAAACAGGTAAACAAAACTATAACAAGCCTCGTTTTTTTGTGTAGGGTAGTTTATAACATGATGTAACAGAATGCTCTAAAAACTATCAGTCTCTGCAGTGCAAGCACAAGTAACTTTTATGTGTAGTTTACAGTTCGTCTTAGAAGTAACAACTATAGAAATGGTGTGGGAGCGGTGGGAGGTCTGAACTGAGGAAACCGTGTTTGAAATTTGTTTTTTTGTGTGTGTGTAATTTTTTTTAAAAAGTATCAACGATTGAAAGAGGAACCTGCACTGAGCAGCTAGCCCTAGCTTGTACAAAACTTTCCACACATCGTGTGATTTATCGTCTTTTATCACTGCACTCTTATCTTTGGTATCTGAGATGTTAGAGCACTATGGCTTTGCTCACCTGCGTGGCTGGCTGGGTGGTGCTAGAAGGCATTGTGAGAATTTATTTTGCTTTTCCAGGCTCTTTTATGAAAACATAACGCACAACCTTTACTAGACCCCAATCCTCAAGAAAACAAATTCATTTTAAAGCTTAAAACTCTTCTTTCCCTTTCTTCCTCTCTCCCTCTTTGTATATGTGTATGACAACGCAGCAGAGCAAGAAGCAGAGAAACACACACAGAAAAAGAGAGGATACTAAAGCTGCTCTCCTGGAATTTACATCGCCTTTATGTTTTTACAAAAGACTTGCTGGGATGGACTTGGACCTGTTTCCTTCAGTTCCCTGAATGAGTTTCAAATCACGGGCTTTTTCCATCATTTGCTTGGCGAACCACTTTAAACCCCCGTGGGCTGTAATGCCAAGTGACTATCACAGGCGTCGGCGGGTGACTCCCACCTCGCACACCCCACCGGCCCTCTCCGCCGCCTGGCTGCTGCCGCACGGCGCGGCAGGCTGGCCACCACACGTGGGTGCAGAAATCGTGCCCCGGCCCCGGGTGATTTCAGCAGGGCTGGGGAGAGCATAGGCTTGGCAGGTCTGTGGGAAAACCCTGAGACGGTCCCGAGCCCCTGAACTTGCCATGAGCAAGCACGAGCCATGAGTCCCGAAACAGATCTGGGAACTAAGTAGAAGCAAAAACTAAATGACCTCTACTATTCTGAGAAAGAGAAGCGAGAAAGTAGTTGGTGCTGATCTTCCTTCACAGCGGGCAGGGGGGTGGGTCGTGTTTTTAAAAGAACCATCCCATCTCTACTCCCAGGAAGCTGAGGGCATCCTTGGGGTTTCAGAAGAGAAGGTGGCTGCTGCGGGGGCTGTGATCACATTTCAGCCACTGCCAAAGCATCAGGTGCCTGCAATTCTCCTTCGAGATCTATGGCACTACAAGAGAGTGAAAAAGGGAACCAAAACCTTTCGATAGGGAAGCCCTCACGAGAGACCAGGTTTCAAGCTTGCCGTTTTCTACCAAGTCTCATTTCTCGTCAGATATTTCCATGATTTATGCATTTCTTTGGGGCCAACAAGTTGTATTTTTATGTTATATCGATGCTAATAGAGTCGTCAGTTCCACAGAAAGTTTCTGGTCGCTGGAACCTGCTTCTCTGCACCATTAGCTCACAAGAAGGCTCCCTGGTGCAGATTTGCTTTGTGCTAGCTGACTTCCCACCAGTTCCCAAGCATGGTTCAGCAGCCAGGACTGTTGCGAGTAGGCAGGCTGCATGCCATCGACCTGCTGAAGAAGCCTGATAGCGTGGGCAGAGGCTGTCCCTGGCCAGCCAACCTCCACTGCAGAGAACGGCCCAAGGGCATATGGTTTATTAGTACCAAGCAACGCTCGGAGTATCAACTAGGGGCCCTCTCTACCTTCAGCCAGAGCAGTTGCTCTTCTGGGGACAAGAGAAGGTGTTTTTAAGAAGAAAAGGGATTCTTCAGTGATATTAGAATTTCCTTTGGTATTTCTCCAATTCTGTACCTGTGTAGCAAAGGGCCAGGCTCACCAGTAGGCTCCCCGCTCTGCTGGGCTTTGCCATTATCCAGCGCTGCTTGTGTCAATGGCCCAAAGCAATGGCTGGGACAACCTGGTGTGTATCTTCCAGCCGAGCACTCTAAGGATCCAGAAAAAAAAGCAGAGAAGCTCTGCCTCCTTAGATGTATCTGCTAAACACAGTAGGGTCAAACCTCACACACAGGCAAAGAATTTTATTTTTTTAATTAAGCAGCTGAAGTTGTAGAAATTTATTTGCAATAGGCTACAGGCCAAAGCTCTTGGGTGTCCTGATGGGGGAGCAGGAGACCCCAGGTCAGTGCTCCTGCCGCTGCAGAGGCTCAGGATGACAGAGGCCTGAGTCAAGAGCTGCTTCTACTTGTCTTGCAAGGAGTTCCCCTCTGCATCTTGAACAGGTGGTTTCCATGAGGAGTCACACTTCTGGTGCCTGAACACACACATCACACCTCGGTGCATTTGGTCAGTTTGTTTAGGGGTACTTGAAGGGTTTTGTTATTTCCATATTGATTGCTCTCTCAGCTGTTTTTTTCTATTCCAAGCACATCATAGAATCAGAATCATAGAATGGTTTGGGTTGGAAGGGACCATAAAGATCACTTAGTTCCAGGGCATGGGCAGAGACACCTTCCACTAGACCAGGTTGCTCAAAGCCCCATCCAACCTGGCCTTGAACACTGCCAGGGATGGGGCATCCACAGCCTCTCTGGGCAACCTGTGCCAGTGCCTCACCACCCTCACTGTAAAGAATTTCTTCCTAATATCTAATCTAAATCTACCATCTCTCAGTTTAAAACCATTACCCCTTGTCCTATCACTACACTCCCTGATAAAGACCCCCTCCCCATCTTTCCTGCAGGCCCCCTTTAAGTACTAGAAGGCCACTCTAAGGTGTCCCTGGAACCTTCTCTTCTCCAGGCTAAACAACCCCAACTCTCTCAGCCTGTCCTCATAGGAGACGTGCTCCAGCCCCCTGACCATCTTCATGTCCCTCCTCTGAAGTCGCTCAAGCAGGTCCATGTCCTTCTTATGGTGGGGGCCCCAGAGCTGAATGCAGTACTGCAGGTGGGGTCTCACCAGAGCAGAGTAGAGGGGGAGAATCCCCTCCCTCGACCTGCTGGCCACACTGCTTTTGATGCAGCCCAGGATATGGTTGGTTTTCTGGGCTGCAAGCGCACATTGCTGGGTCTTGTTGAGCTTTCTCATCAACCAACTCCATCAAGTCCTCCTCAGGGCTGCTCTCAATCCATTCTCTGCCCAGCCTGTACTCGTGCTTGGAATTGCCCGACCCACATTGCTGCCACATTTACCATCCTTGTTATATGACTGATGATGCAGTCCTGCAGTTACAGCCTTCAGCCCATGGAAATTCTGTATCACTTGTTGATGCAGCTGAATTGTTTACTGGATGTGACACAAAGCTTCCTGTAATACAATAGTACCAATCCTTCAGTGACACAGCCTATTTTGGCAGGGCTGTATCAGTGTGTGCCCTGGCCATACAATTTCCAACAGTTATTTTCTTTCATCAGACTTCTCAGATGCCTAAATTAGGTCAGATTCCCAGCTGAAAACCAGGGCAATCAACCTCAGCATTTTTATGCTTTTTACATATCTGGAGAGACAGAAGTATCCGGGATTTTTCTGGCTGACGTTTTACGTGATCTGCTTCATACACTTCACACATAGAAACTGTTTGTCCAGTTCCTTCCTGGACTTCATTAATAGCTTTTCCTGTCCTTTTTTCTAAGAATACAGAGGATTTAATAACATTCCCACCCCTAAGTGTGTGTCATCCTGAACTATATGCTTTTCTGTGCCAGTTGGCTTTCTCTAGTCTTTAGTTTAAAAACTATGACCTTAACTTTTAGTAACAGAAGCCTTGCCCTGTTTTGGTTTAGGTCAAACCATATTTTCCTGAATAGGTGCCATCTGCACCAAACGTTTCCTTTATTCTTAGTACATTTATATCATTTTCCTATGCATCTATTTTCAAGTTACACACTGAAGCTGCAGGAAAGCAGTAATATTTCAGAGCACATCACTTAGAGCTCTCTAGGGCTCCTAACAACCCAAATTTTGCCTCCAAAGAACTGTCTCCTACTGCTCTATTGTTATTAGTACCTTATTGGAGCATAATTGTACCAGTCTTCAAAACTACCTTAGAGTTTGTCTTTATGTATCTCATGAGTTTCACAGTCTTCATCTCCAATGGGCAGTTTTCACACAAACTAAAATATCTATAAAGCCCGTAATCAGCTCCCCAAGGTCTAGAATTTCTCTCTATCAGGTGATATTTTAATCTGTGCCACTGAAGGTCCTCCCATCGATAGGAGCTTCTTCTCTGACTTGCCGTTCCTCTGTCAGTAAATGTCTGTTCTCCTCAGAAAGGCAGGGGCTACTCGTCCGTGGTGGGGCTGCTCCTTTATGGTGTGCTTGCAAGTTTCTTCAGCGTATTTCTTTTCTGCTGGATTGTTGCATTCAGTTTATTGTGTTAGTAGGTTTTAGCTGAACAGGAGAGGTTTAATTTCCTTTTCCTTTTAAAATATTCAGGTGATGGGAAGAGTGTTTGTTTTGTCATTTTCAAGTGCTAGAGGGTAAGAATATTGTGTTTTCTTTTCCCACACCTGAATTCTCACCACAGTCAAGTTCTTCTCTGTCCTGTAGACTCACTTTGAGAGCTCATGCCACCCCAGGACCCCCTTCTTGCTCTGACAAAGCCAGATATTTTGCTTGAAGTTAGACCCCAGCCTCAGCTAGACCTCAGCTAAACCCCAACAGTTTGATCCACAGCCAGGAGATGATTAATTAAGGGCAATTAATTAGCTGCCACAGTGTGTGCCACTTCACTGAAGATGGAGTCACACAAGACCTTACGTATATAGCTATGTTTGGAATCACCTAAGGCTTGCATTTAAAATACATGGAATTTTTTTTTGATGAAACTTTAAAAGTTCTAAGTTCTCCAGTCTAGGGGTTAAGCTAAGCAGATTTTTAAAAACTAATGCAGTTTTGTGTATTTGTCCTTGTCACTGCATTTCACAGACTTAGTGTCCTTTTCCAGGTGCTTGAATTTTAGATGTTACCTTAAAAGGAAATTCTCTTTAAGATTGGCTGAGCTCTGGACCCCACATTTTTCTCTACAGTGTTTTGGACCTAGTGAAACTCAAACTTTAAATTTAGTCTGAGCACTTTTTACATGAGGAATTGGAGCTCCTCTGCTGCAGGATTGCCTTCCTTTCATTTAAAGGTTTTTCCTACTAACACTTAATATCCAAACAGATGAAATTTCACTTGTAGTCATGAAAAAAAGTTTAAAGACAGAAGAATGTTATCAATTGTAGCTATACTATGAAACAAGAAAATAATATCATATATTATGTATGTTCATACAATATAATATCATAAGATATATAATATCATGTACATATATATGTACACACACACATATAGATGATGAATCAGTAACAGGCTAAAACATCATCCGATAAAAAAGAGATAAATTCTAGCACTTGGGGTGTTGATTATGGGGTTTACAGGTATTTCAGTTTGTGGTACCAGTGAAAAAAATATTTATAGCACACATATCATACAAATGATGTTTAATATATAAAATTTCATATTATATCAGTACATTATCATAACAACATCTCAAGCATAATATTCATTTTATAAGTTGGATAAATAAGAATGCTTACCTGTCCTCATGACGGCTTCCCACCTCTCCTTTACTTTGCTGGTGTACCCTGTCCTGAGGAGCTGCCTGTACCAGAATCACGCTAAGGCTGCTCTCACCTCATACCAGCCTGTGCTGCTTGCATGTGGTCACTATTTAAAATATCTTGGCTGTGTTTATTTACTTTAAGCATGTGGGCAAGCAGACAACTCATGGCAGAGAAAAAGTAGGGCGTAAGGTGGTAGTATATTGGTTGTAGTGTGGTACGTCCTATGGTATAGTAACGAATACACTTTCTCACATGGTAACCTGGAGCTGTTTTGCAAAAGTTTATCCCAGAGGTGTAAGCAATCTCCTTTGTCTGTATGAGTAAGATCAAATACATAGAGTGGCTTATCAGATAGGGATTCATACCTTTGCTTACATTGCAAGAATGTGTTTGCTTGCTCATACACTTAAAAATAGCAGACCACAGATACATGTAGTAGAAGAGATTGTGAGATACAAACTGTTTACAAATGGAATACCCAGAATTAACTCTAATAAGTTGGAGCTAAATGCCAAGGTCATAAAAATTATAGTTAAGACACTAATTTTTAGTGCACAGGTCAATAAATAACACCCTTCAAAGCACAGCATCTTCACTTTCATCATTTTTTCTCAAGATGGCAAGATTCCAGTAATGATTTGCAGAGCAGCGATGATCCAGATACCTCACGGCATTTTGCTAGCAATGGAGAGGAACTCAAGTAAAGCCAATAACAAGCTGTTGCAATATATTGTCTGTTAATAAAAGCAGAGACTAGCTCCCCCAACAAAACCAGCTGCAGAACACGTTTGACTTCTGCCTGTGATTATTTCATAGGTAACATTCATATAATGATATATCATCATACATCTTGACTATAATTAGGGCACTTCTATACTTCTCAATGCAGAAAGAGTATGTTAGACAAGGACAGAATCCAATTTTTGTCTTATTTATGCATTTAAATTACCTAAGTGCAGTGAGGACTTGAGAGGAAGACCAAAGCCTGAATATGAGGGCAATTGCAGTTTGGTTCAGCTGAAGAGCTGAACTTTGACCTGCTGTCTCACCTGCACTCGAGGACTTTCAGAAGAATGAAACAATAGCAGATGTGGTTTCAGGTTGCTATTCCTGTTGTATCTCTTTGTATTAGTGTGATAGCTGGAGTAGTCACAAAGAAACTGAACAAGACGTGAAGCTTTTGTTAGAAATATTTTTCTTTTTTTCCCATTTTATAATCTCCACTTCTTGTATGTTACCAGTCACACCTCTAACTGGTATCAAATTGCCAAACTGAAGATAAGTCAGGAAAAAAGTGTTAAGTGGTAAGTCAGGGAAAAAAATAATAATTATGTTGGCTCTTTCTTTTTCCTTTGTGTGCATACGTAACACTGCCTTTAAAACTAGGTCACAGAGTGTAGCTGCTCCTGTAGTTAGCTATTTCTGAGATTCCTGTTACCTGTGCACTGTGCCTTTGGGTACATCTGCTCAGCACTGTTCAGGCACGTGTTTTATACTGTGCCCTGTGCCAGCCACAAGCAGCGCAGCTGCAGTTATCGATGCTCAACATAAGCCATGAGCTTTTGCAGAGAAGCCAACTTTCAGTTCTTTCAGCGTGTGAATGAAGTGAGTTTGCATGAGCTCGGATAGGGTGAGCTGGCTTCTCCTGCCGAGCAAATTGCTCTGAGGTGCTGTGCACACAGAGCTGCCTCAGACCTCACTGGGAGTTGCACGAATACCAGACCTACCTCAGGACTGGTCCTGAGATATATGAATCCCGGTCATGCCATCTGGGCTCCATAGAGGTACTGCCTGTGCCCTAAGTCGCTCCTCTCAAGATAGATGCAGGTGATACATGGCTGTCCTAGTGACACATGCCCTGATCATGATATGACCATAATTAAAAGGCAGAATCGGCCAGGGTACCCCATGATTGTAGCTTGAATACTATTGACTGTTGATGGCAATGTTGAAAAAATGAAGAGACTTTCTCTAGCAGAGAATCACAGCCACTTGTAGGACGATATACATGGGCAACTGAACATCACTCAGGAAAAATACAGTGACACATAGCTCAGTAGCACAGCTATGATTCAGTGTTCGCACTCCGAGCCGTGACAATAAGCAGTAAGAGAAACTGTGCAAAGGAAAGAGTTGTGACAGTGCAAGATTTCCGACGGAGATCACCCGAGGTGAGGCCCAACCACTCCTCCCTTCAGGCAAGGCTGGGAAGCATTGTCCAACGTGCTAGGGAATGAGGAGACAACCACAGAGCTCACACATTTCCCGCTGCCTTGGCTGGCATACCGCACTGGTCACCTATCTTCAGTGGGTATTGACTGGGGTCCAGGGGAACGAGTGGACACAGTATCAGTTCCAGCCATACAAAAGAGCTTCCAGCAGCCCGTTTTTTGTATCAAAGCCTTCCAGTAAGAGGCACAGTTTGACAGGAAGCAAGGCTCATTCTTTTTGTACATCTAGCTCTTCTTGCCCTTTCAGGAGCAGAAAACCAAATATGCGAGAAAGCTGTCAAGTGCATGTCAATTTAGCTCCTACAGAGCCCCTGGTCTCATGTATTTTTCAGCCAAGACTGTTTTCACTAGTGCTGATGTGAAAATCACTTCTAACTGATGTGTGAGCCAGGAGAAAGCCCAGTTTGCCAGGAGTTCACTGCCAGTCCATTGCAGAAGGCATCTGGGGAGAGAGCAGAGCGCTTGGTCCTGTAGGTGGGCTGTCAATACAGGCTAAAAGACATGTGCTGGGCAAGTACAGCAGAAGGACCAACAGAAGACAAAATAATCTTTATTCTGAGTTCCAGCTGCGGCATCTTTGCCACACCAACAGTTTTACGATCACGTAGGTTTTGACACACAGGCGGAAGAAGTTGGGTACAGGTGAGATCATGCATTTGGTCCTACTCCATGCCAATTCATTTTCACACAGAAGCTGACCTTGTCATTTTAAAGTGGCAGCTGAGCGGTCCAAGTGTGAAAGGGGACAATTGTGTTTTAGTGGACTAGTTCAGATTTTGACGGAATCTAGGCAAGTACAGGCCTCCAGGAAACCAGGATCTGAATCAACGGGATGTTTAAAATCGGCTGGATTCAGCTTCAAACACCTGCATTTACAATGGAAGTGACCACATATGAGCCTGTTATGGTCACTGAAGATCTGCCCAGTACGGTCATTGGCATCCACACTTTCCAACTCACCCTGAAATAGACACTTAGATTTCTATGGATGCTAAATCCACGGCTGTAGCAAAGACCAGGCAAGAAAGGTGCCAGCTATACCAAAATCCTGCTACTTAATGCTACTGCTCTGGAAAAAGAGTTGCATATTCATATAGATTTACTTAACAAGAGGAACAATAATTCAGCTTGTATTTACAAGTCACATGTTGCTATGCATCCAGCATGGGATTTTTGGGACACTTCTATTTATCTAGGAGGTAGTAAGAGGTTTTGTACATACTGGGACCAAATAGTGGAAGTAGTGGAAGAAGGCCTATCTGAAGACAGCCGACGTGCTCAGCCAAGTTCTTTGATTCACCCCTGACAATACTGTTTGCAATTTCTGGCCCCACTACGTTACATGAATGTTAGAATTACCCTACATTCTTTGCTCAAAACACTTCCCAAATACCATGCCAAATTATCCTTTCAGCTACACCCGCAAAACTTGGTTGACTGTCCTGTTTATGGACTCCATCATATATTAAATTGATCAACAGCTACAGACTGTCATATCCTTAGTGCAAGTTCAAGAAACAGCAATGTGTGAACTCTTTTTTTTTTTTCTTTTTTTTATCTCTAAAGATAATCTTCAAAAACATGCCTGCAGCCCTACCTCAATTCTTTTGTGGACTGAAGAAGAGGGGAAACATTCAAAAAGAGTTTCACAGAAAAGAGAGATGAAAAGATAGAAAGTACAGATTTCAAATAGAATATATATACACACATATGTTTATGTGTGTGTGTGTATATATATGTGTTTGCATTATTTCACCAAGAGGCATGTTACCTTGTGCTATTGGGAAATAAGAGCATGCACATGGGCAGTGACTGCAGAGAAGTGTAAGTCCTGTAGAATGAATTCCTGAGCTGTTATGGTGAATTCTTAAAAGCAGTTGCCTTAGCTTTGCTAATCCTTTTAAAAATAACAGGCTTGAAAAAATTAAGCTTACAAAGTCTGTGCATGTAGGAAAGACCAACATATATATAATATTCTAGCTATTAGCCCATAAACTGGAACATCTTTAAATCTTTAGGATGCTTACTCTGACTGAAATTTAAACCAGCCTAGAAAATCTATCAGTGGAGTTACACAAGTTGGGTTTCAATTGACCCAACAAGGTTTTGCTCACAGAATTTTTAAAAGCTGACTATCTTGCACACCAATAAAGAAAACTGCAAACTGCTTCATTTTGTAGTGTAACTAGCACTTAAAGTCACAGAATCATGCTTCAGATGCTCAGAGGTTTTTGTCAATACTGGCCCACAACCTTACCTTTTTCATAATCCTGACTACTGCAGAAATGAACTTTTTAAAGACCACATTGACTAGTTTCACTCTGAACAGGGTTGTCGACAAGGATGACAGTGGCTGTGTTTATGCAAACCTTATCTAAATTAGGGTGGACATTGCTAACACCAGCACAGAATCTTGACTTTGCTAATTTATCGTTAGCAAAGGTGAAGGTTCAAGTGAACTAAAATTCAACTATCAGCAAAACTGCATAGTCCAGGACAGACACAGGAAATATAAAGGTAGCTATGTACAGTTAATTTTACTACTTAGCTAATTCTGAAAAATCGGTACAGTATTTGCTTGTGATGTTTCTTTGCCTCTCACCTGTATATTTAGATTTCACACTTAGTAAGACTGCTTTGGTTGAATCTTGGAAACTGCCTACTTTAATAGGCAGAAATGATAGGATTATTTTTCTTCACTTTTGAACAAAGCTGCTTTCTTCCAGATTGATATAGCTAACAAGCTCAACAGGCATGTACCTCTCCACTACACTAAAGCTGGCAATGCTTCTACAGTTTCTTACTGAAAAAATTGAGGGTTTTTTTACCTCTCAATGTGAACTCCTTGTGGAGAGAAGACACTCTTGTTTTACCTTGCCCTAACCATTTGAGGTCAGAGCTATAAACACGACAGGGTTTTCTTTGACTAGGTGTACTAAGATAAAGACTGAAGTTTGTCTCCGCAAGAGTTTTTGATTAATACGGTGATTATAATGTAACCCTTTCACTGTAAAAAATACGCTGTCTTTTGCAGTGAAGGCATACATATGGTTTTCTTATGTCCCTTATCTGAATAATCTATGGTGAAAAATAAGAAATACAGAACAGTTTTATTTTTCTAAAGCTAAATGGCATAGAAGGTTGTGAATATTGCAGCTAGTTAGATGTTTTCAGATTTGGCTTATTTGCTCAGAAATACTTGTACACACAAGTGCACAGAGGGTAGAAATCTCATTTCCCAAATGCATTTATTCTTAAAAGAAGATAAGCTAAACCCTAGTGTGAAATAATGCCTTTGTGATAACATAACTACAGGCTCAGCAACAGTTTCTGATCTTTGCAATAATGCTGCTCAGAACAAAACAACACACATGCAAAAAAGACATTAGCGAAAAGAACAGGGAAGGCCCTGTAATACAAAGAAGTTTCTTAGAAGACTTAAGTTCAGATCTTGACTGAGTGAACCAAACCCTTGGCTTTTAGAGATGTAGAGATGTAACCCTACAAGCTAAAATTTGCATGAAAGTCTATTGCAAGGGTGAGAAAGAACCATGCAGACAAAACCTGCAGCCTCTTTTGGTAAAGCCCGTATTCGTTTTAAGGAACACACAATCAGAGATGTACTCATTTACATTCCTCAGTTTGGTGAACTTGAACATTTGCAGAAGTGTTTCTCTGAATCGCATCAATGATGCTTTAGCAACAATAACTGAGATGTGTTACAAAAGGGTACTTTTTTGTCTTGTTCCTCGTATTAAAACCCCTTATTCTATTTAAATATCAAAGTGTTTGTCACTCTTCCCACAACTCAAGATGACTGGCTCCTGGTTCCTTGCCTTCCTGGCTCCTTCTTCTCCTCATACTGAGTCTACAATAGAAATTGTCAGTTTTCTGTGCTTGTCTAATATTCTTACATCTCACTAGTAATTCAGACAGTGCAGGAGGGCTTGAATCCCCAGCAGACATACTGCACACTAAGTTTTCACCAGTTTTAGCTACATTTAGGTAGACACAAACTATCCTAACCCTCTCGCTCTTGTTACTGCTTTGTAACAGTATTAAACTGAGAAAGTAAAAAATAAAAATGAAAAACTATTTTCAAAAAATGCAGTCTTTTGAGAAAAAACAAAATACATTCTTCAGCCACATTTGCATTGATTAAAAACCATTAATATGTTTTCTCTAAGTGCTTACAATAAAATCAATAAATTCATTTTGCTTCATTCTGAATCTGTTTGCAATTGAGTTGAAATTGCATTAGTTTGTTTTTCCTGTAATCTCAAATATGCCATCCTACATTCTTCAGCTGGAAGGGTGTCTCTCCAAAAGTGTAACAATACTAAAGAACTGATGAAGTAAGACCTTTTTATTCTACACAACAGTGCTTTGACAGGCAGTGAACAAAAAATTATGAAATAGAATAGGTTTTGGAAGGTTTTGTGCTGCATGATATGTTTTGAGATTCATTTTTTCCGTCTGAAATCACAAAACAAATCACAAAACTTTTTATGAAATGGTAATTCTGGTTTTGATTTGGCTTACAGGCTTTTCAGTCTTTTTCACAGGTGCACTTGACATCAACAACAGGAAGAGAATAGATGTAAGAGAGGAAACACATCAGCTTTATTTAGTAGACCCCTAAAAAGAAAGTAGACACATCTCTATTGTTACTTTTCCATGGCAAAGAAATAACATCGTCCTCTTCTGATTTTTTACTGTTTGATTTTCAGTATACCCTTTAATGTTTTATTTGTCAACTTTTGTCAGTTGAAGGGAAAGGTATCACCATTCCTGTCAAAAAGGCACTAAGCAGCTGTCACCTTTGCTTATGGCTACAGCTCAGATGAAAACCTGGCGTTACTGAATTTCCAAGTGAGCTTTCTGTGCAGAGTGCCATGAGCCAGTGAGTACGAAGAGAAGCAAAAAAATCCTATCTGGAATTAGCGAGCATTATTCCAGAGGCTGTAAGTTCTCTTAGTACCTAATATAGAACTAAAATACATTCATCCACTAAATGTTTCAGAAATGAGGCAAGCAGAAAAGCTTAACATTTCTCTTTCTGTGTCAGAAGCTTGAGGACTGATATAAATGGCAGTAAGACTGGATCTTCTCACTTGAAGAATCCTTACTGAGTTTTTGTTTCAGTCGACCTGTATGTTCATTTTTCTGTCGTAGTTTAAATATAGCTCTCCCCCAAAATAAAAACAAACCCATGCCTTTCTAACAGGGATATTTATGTAACAGAACTATATTTTTACAGATTATGCATAAGATTATGCATATGAAAACTTAGCTGAGGGTCGATGTTTTAAAATTATCCCTCTGCAAAGTTTCTCTTGCAGAGAATCTGTGCAAGCTCCACTGATTTGAATTGTGTTGGAAACCTGAAATTGAAAAGAAGAAACTCATAAAATGTAAGGGGAATCTAATTCTAATCCTCATAAGGACTACTTTCTCACTTGATTTATGACATTTTCAAGTTAAACCACAAGAGACAGATAGAGACTGTGGTTGCAGTGGGGGAAAGACATAAAGTTACCCTGAACAAGATGGAAATATAAATACAGCGTTAACTAAACCCAAATAGACGCAATAATGGGAGAGGTAAAGTATGTTGAAATACTACATTGTGGTTCCAGCAGCTTAACCTGGGCATTTAAAAAGCAAAGCATCACAAGTAAGGGTGACTCAGAGCAGGAATTTCTGCTAGCCCAGGCTTTCCTGAACAAGGAATTCAGGATTAGAGCCCCAGAAGGATTTGGCAAAAGGAAAGGCAAAGTTGGAAGGAGGATTTTCTGTACTGCACGTTTCCCCAAGAGGCTGTTTGCCCTCAAGAATGACTTGCAGCAACATTCTTGTGTGCTTTGCATGTCCCCTCTTCCCCCGCATGGTTCTTTTGCTCCTTGTGATGGACACCTTGCTTACTGAAAACCATGCCAAGGGGACCTACCCTTTTTGGAGAGCTCTTGTAGGCACCTAACCACAAAGTCTGGTGCCTTTCAACCCCTATTCAAGAGGTGCCTAAATTTGGGAGACACCTGTGTTTTACTGACAGTGGTGTTCTACAAGGGCATAAAATTTGCCTTTAGTCAGGCCATGAATCCTGCCTGACACTGTTTTGCGTATTGCAGCATCTATGCGTGCATTTGTTTATCTCCTTCTTATCAGGTTGTGCTCTCAGAAAAAGCAAGTTTAGAAGAAAATACGTTTGTGATTTGCCCTAACAAAAACCCAAATGTAGGAGGTATTCAATAGCTTTATGACCAGTGTGACACATTTAATGGAAACTACTACCTCCCAAGTACATACAATTTCTATAGGAATAGTATCTAGGGGTGAGATCCCTTAGCCTGTGAGATCAAATACCTTTCACTTGCAAAGGCTTATAATTAGAGGTCTGTAGATACTTTGATATAGATAAAAATTTTCTGTTTGTTTTGGGAAGTTTAGTGTTGTTAGGCACAAAGGGGTGCCACTTGAGAAGGATTTTTGAGGCAATAGAGTTCATGAATAGGTATTTACTATGGTAAATCATAGACAGAAGACTTGAAATAGATAGCATTAAGGTTTTTTTTCCAAGAGCTTTGTGTCAGTAAGTGCTTTTTCAAGTTCCCTGAAAACTGAAGAGTTAGTTTCATTCTTGATATAGCTCTACCGGCAAGAACAGAATTTAATCTGCAATGGATTTGGCTCAAAGAGGTTTTTGCAGTTGTGATCATGTGATGTGCTCATTACTTGGAACATGTTTGCTCTGTGACATGTGCATGATATATTAGGAACACATATCTGACTTCTTTGCAATTCCTATTTTCTCGTGCCTTTTTCTGGGCTTCCAACTGCTCAGCTAGAAGCTCCTGAAAGACTGGCAACATTAGGTAACATCATTTGTTTGATACTGACTCTCACTACTTCTGAATATTTTTAGCTGACATTTGAAGCACTATGTCAAATTGATCAGATCAAGAAACAACAGAAATAAGCCCCCTCTGAGCTTCTTGCTGCTGTAGCTGTGCTTTTTCTGGATCTGCACTCAGTTTATTTTTAAAGTTGAGTATCTCTCTACGGCACTACAGCCTTCAGAAGAGACTTCACGTTTGCCAGGTCTCAGGAACCATCAACAATTATTTTGTGAAAGATCCAGCAAGTTATTCAGTAAGACCCTCTGTCAGAAATCACAGGTTTTGTCAGAACGGTTATTTCCAGCTAGAGTTAGACAGCACCGAGGGCTGGTCCCTCTCTGAGGGACTGACCTGTTACACTGCTCATGGGCTATGACCACACACTTAAAGGTCTTATTTAACTAGACCTGAGCTTAAGTGACACCAGCTGACTGGCACCTATGTTTTTTAATCTCACTTCCTACAGCAGGTGTGCCTTGCAAAGAGATGCTTGGATTAAACAGTGCAGGTGATCAGAGTCCACAAGTAGGAGCGTGTGCCTGAACCCACCCTCTGCCCCTCTTCCATTAAACAGCATAGACGTGCCCACAGTCACCGGCTGGCTTGGCCTGGCACCCTTTTCAGGCCCCTATGGCCACTCCTCACAGAATTTACTGTTGCTCCATCCTCTGCCTTTCTGGTCATTCATTGCCATTTCTTCACTTTTTCGACCTGGTACTTTTGTGAAACTGCATCCCTGTACTTGCAGCTTAATGAAAGTAAGCACACGTGCATGTAGCACATTGAGGCGTGAGTTCTTGCTTGCAGCTGCTAAATGCTGCTACACTGTTTAAAATAAATAAGCTAAACAATAAGCTATTGTGTCTGCCAAGAAAGATCTATATAGGCCAGACAGTGAAAGCATGGTTTTGCTTTGCAGACTGCAAAACTGAAACCAATTTTGCAGAATTACAGGTGATGGCAATAAGACAGCTGCAAACACAACATTTTTTAATAACTTACAACTTGCAGAAATTGAAACTCAATAGCTTTTCTTTTTGTTAGAAGAGGGCTTGTTACTTTTGCCTGGTCCCTTCAGCCTGTTAGCCAATCCAAGCAACTGCAATCTGTCCCTGGTTCTCAATTATACATGGTGCTTTCCTTATATTCTGTTTATCATGAATATACCAAGAATAATTGGTTGCATGTTCTCCTTTCCCCAATTAAAAAAAAAATATTAAAAAAATCCAGCACTTACTTGGAATGGATCACTGTTTAGTTGGGGAAAAAAAAAAGTCAGAAAATCTTGTGTATTATAAGAAGCAAAGTCATGACATCTAGAGTAGATAGGATGGATTTAACTCATGGAGATGCTATGGCATGGTGTTCCCATGCAGACATCAATTTAATTTTAATTTGTGATATGTGATTTTCTTTATGTTACAATAACATAAGAGGTGTAATAATGTATAGACTGCAAAAAGTATCAGAAAGCCATTCAGCAGGTAAAAAGTAGTTGTTCAAAGCTAGGAAGAAGTGAGACTGGTAAAACATTACTGTGATTCAGAACGCGAAGAGAATTTTCAGAAGATAATTTTACTGGATTCAGTTCATTCAGAGATAATCTGTCAAACTACAGAGGGGTTTTTCTTAGTTTGATTAATAGAAGAAGTATGTTCTTAATTTCTGTTTTGACTTATTGCTTTTCTCTCTTGACATTTGTCCTCCAGGTTTTTAAGCCAAGTGTTCATGATATGATCCAGCTGGCTTATAGGGATCAACAACCCCCTTGTGAATAATGGTTAAAAACGGATCCCACCTGGACGTTGAAACGCTGGCAATGCTCCAGAATAAAGCTATCTCCATCACCCTCCCAGTTGTGTATACACTCGTGGCTATGATCAGTATCCCTGGCAACTTGTTCTCCCTTTGGGTGCTCTGCTGGCACATCAAACCCAAAACACCTTCTGTTATCTTCATGATCAACCTAAGCATCACGGATCTCATGCTGGCCAGCTGCTTTCCCTTCCAGATTTCTTATCACATCCAAAACAATCACTGGAGCTTTGGCAAGACTCTTTGCAGCCTCGTGACCGTGATGTTCTACTCCAACATGTATTCTTCCATACTGACCATGACCTGTATCAGCATCGAGCGGTACATGGGTGTGGTATATCCCATGAAGCTGATCAAGTGGAGAAGAAAAAGATATGCCTTGGCTGCCTGCCTAGGTATGTGGTTTTTCTTGCTACTAGCCTTCTACCCACTAGAAAGCACAGATCTGACCTACGAAGTGAAAGAATTGGGGATTATAACCTGTTTTGATGTCCTCAAATGGGATATGCTGCCCAACTTCGCAGCCTGGGTAGCCTTTCTCCTCACGTTATTTGTCGTGCTTTTCCTGATCCCTTTTGTTGTAACAGTTGGATGCTATATAGGCACCATTCGGAAGCTTATTCAGACATCAAACAGATATGGTAACAAGCAGAAGACTAGGTCCATATACCTGGCGATGATAGTCCTTCTGGTATTCATCACTTGCTTCGCCCCCAATAACTTTATCCTACTTGTGCATATGATCATCCGCCTATTTTATGACAGGAGTTTGTACCCTGCCTACAAGCTCACCTTGTGCCTCAGTTGCCTCAACAACTGCATAGATCCCTTCATTTATTATTTTGCATCCAAAGAATTTTACCAGAAATTCATGCAAGTCTTTCGCCCCAAGGTAATTCTCAGCGACAGTTTGGAAAACAGAAGGGAAAGCTTATTCTCTGGCAGGACCATGTCAGCCAGGTCGATGTCAAGCGGACCTATGGATGGGTTAGAGGGAGTAAAGGTCTATTTGCAAAGGCAGGAAAGTGTTTTTTAGCCTTAGCCATCCCCAGAAGAAAGGCACCTGTGAGATCCATGAGTAGACACAGAAAACATTTCTTTTTGAATGGCTGTCCCCGAAATCCCTTGCTCCAGTGACAGAACTCAAGCCATACTTATATTGCATCTCCTGTTTCAGTATTTTCTGGCCAGAAATGGAAGTCTTAAAGGAACTGAATTTATTCAAGAAGGCACTGAAGCAAACCCAACATTGATAATTATGGGTTGGCCTGGAATTAGTCCTACTTTATGAAACCAAGGGATAAGTTTAGAACAAAAATTTCTTTCAGCTTGTATGATCTCAGTGTTTAACCAAAGGCTTGTGATTTTCTGTGAATGTGAAATATTACTGTATATGAATTAGAGCATACACTGAAGTTGGATTTGGGGTAGGGGGGTTATTTTTCTAAGCAATGTGCTGTGGTTTTTGTTTGTTGTCTTTTTTTTTTTATGTATGCTTTCTCTCCTGTTGTATTTCTATAAAAGAATGAGTAAAAATAGCTTGTCATTTTACCATTAATGTATAATGCGTAGCCACTGTGAATTCACCACAACACTCACCCAACTGTTTAACAGAACCAAACCACACTAACCTTTGAAAAGGTTAGGTTGACTCACTATTTCAATTTTATATATCAAAATTATCTCATACAATGAAAGGAAAGCTAGAACTAACAATGTTTGAGACTATTTCAGCTGCTGAGTGGATTATATTTTCATTTCTTGAAGTTATTAATTTCTCAGGATGGTGGGGAGCAGTTGGTTTAAGAAAACAGATTTTCTCTCATTGACCTACTACAGTAATAATGCTGCTGCTCATATATGATTGGTATCAGCAAGTCATTTTCACCAATTCACTATAGGCTATACGCAGAAGCACCATCCCCCTCGGCAGAGAATTTAGGTTTGTATAGTGCACAGACAGTGAGTTTATCTTCCTTATGGTGATGGTGTGGATGTTTAACCAGATTTTCAGCTGGATATATGAGAATTCAACCAGACTGCAGTGAGTCTGTGCCAGCAGAAACCAGCTGAAAACCTGTCCCTATGGCCAGATGTCAGAAACGTACTTCTTTCAAGAGGACAAACAGAAAGAAGAAGAAAAACTGAAAGCAAGGCTTGAGAATGGGAGATGTACTAAATACCCTGGAAATAGGTTTCGGCAGGTTGATTATGCAGTCCTGTGTTTGGGACTCCTCTCTGAAATACCCTTCTCTAACTTCTTTGCATATACTGTGTCATGTTTTAATTCTTCCCACATCTCAACAACTGCCTCTGTGCTTGGAAAGACAACTGCTACAGAATATGCACCAAGGGCAGACAAAGGCAAAGTTCTTCCTGTAGTATTTACAGCTTTTTATCTACCTTTCACCCTCATTGACAGTGAAGAGCCAAAAAACACCTGACAGAGCCAGACAAGTTTCCCCTCACAAGTGAGACAAAGCTATATGGTATCCTTCTGCTGCGCTGCGACGCCATCCACTGCTGAGTAAGAGGCTGTCTTCAACATCGTGGATAGTTGGTTCAGACACCACATGCTCAAAGCAGACCTATACTGATTTCTGAGCTCCTCTGCCTAAGGAAGACAACACCCAAGGCCCTTAAAATCTGCCTTTTTTCTTTGTGTATGACATGATTAAAACACAATTTTCCACCACTAATCACCACAAATTTCTTCACGATAGAGGCTGGATAACCACAAAATCAGCTGTGAGATATTTGTATGTCCTATCTTCTGCTAAAGTATCATCAGTTATTGGAGCAGGATAAATGTGAGTGGACCTAGTATTACCTTTCAAAAGCCATCTCAAGCGTTTTGTGGCATTTCACAGTGTTAGTTTTAACTGATCTGCATATTTTCTGCCCACAAGGGCAACCTTAGTGATATGTAACCCATCCAAACCTTCCCATCAATTTGCCTGGAAGCTACCCTGTGCTACCAGCCCGTGTGCTGGGTGCATATGTGCGGTGAGATGGGCTGGCTACTTTAAATCACCTCGCATGTGCTGAAAGAGAGGAACCCACTGAATATGTTCTTGTGTGAGTCTGGGGCTCTGAGCTCCTGTGTTAGCTCTAGCACATGCTCCAAAATGCCTGCTTGCACCAGGACCTCCAAAGAAAGAACGATGGCTCTTCCTAAGCTGTTCCACATACATCAGGCAGAAATTCAATTAGTTTACTTATGTTTTGCAAACCTGCGTATTAATTTAGCAGTGCATGGTTTCACCTTGCTGTTCAAGTCCCATCACCATCCACTTTCACAGAATTCCATCTTTCTCACTACCAAAACTGTTTTCAGCATTTTGCTGTGGCAGAAACTTTTCTGGAGGTTATGCTGAAATCTCTCTCTTTTTTTTTTAACATGTAAGTATTTTTACAATGAAAACCGTCACTTCTCCTAGCTCTAATGCAGATTTTAAACTCTGTTTTATCTTGAACCTGATCCTCAAGTGCTTAGTGCCTCCTAAAATGTGCTGCAATGTGCCTGAACTGTAACTGACACCAAATAGAGTCAAAAGGGCAGAAACTTTGCACTTTGGACATCAACTGCTAAACTTTGAAAAATACTGAATTGTTCCTTTTGCAAGAGAAAAAAGATGCTCACAACTGACTGAAAATGTTCTTCTCTCCAGCCTCACACAGCTCTTCATAGCCCTTCATCCCTCTTCTGATATTGTCTAAAAAGGAAGAGGAAGGATGCCTCATTCAGGTACCTCTTCATGCCATTTTACTAACTAGCCTCTAGTTAGCTCAGATTAGGCAGAATTCCCATTTGGGTCAGTGGGATTGTTCCTCGAGAAAGGAATATAAAAATGAACCCAACGACAGCAATCTTTTGAGTCTGATGGTGTATACTGTGAAGTATGGGGGGGGGGGTTTAGAGAGGAGGAGAAGGAATTATTTTTAAAAGTGGCCTAACATACTGTTCTTTAACACTGGAAACATGTCCTTCTGGGGGACCATAAGGTAGCAAGACTTCTACCCTCTTTGGTCAGTGGGTGTGAGTTGAAATGCATATATATATACACATAAATATATACATGTAAATGTAGATTGCCATTCGAGAGGTTATTGAGAAGTTCATGTCTGTATTGCCTTTGGTTTGGGGAATATGGGTCCTGAGCAACATGCTTACTTGATTGCCTCTCTGGTTAATGTAATTTTCCTGAGAAGACATGAATGTATAGGCTTCTGTTTGCTTTTGGGTTATGGGGGTTTTGTGGTTTTATTTTTAATTATTGTTTAGCAATTTAATCTATGAATGTGCTTGGACTTTTTTGTATATATAATAAAAAAACCCTAAAACATAAAAAGGACATGATTTAAGATTCTTTCCTTTGTTTGCACCTGTCATGTGTGAGAAACTTCCAAGCTTAGAAGAGGACAGGGAAACCACATTATGAAATAAAATTAATCCGTTTCCCATTGCTGTTGTGCTTTTTTTAGATTTCTGTATCATTTTAAGTCTCTTATTTTTCCCATGCATTTTGCAGATTGATTTTTTTTTTTGCACACCTGTTCATTTTTTTATCTCTCTCTCTCTCTCTCTCTTAGAAGCTGGCATTGGTATACCTTCTTTACACAAATTTTAAAAGCAGCAATACTTGAATGAGACGTTGGAATCCTTCTCCTTGCTCCTTGCCCGGGCATCGGGCACCTCCATGGGGACGGGGACGGGCTGGGACATGGGGGGGGCCCGGCTCGGAGGGGCCCACGGCCGGGCCGGGCAGGGCTGGGGGGAGCCGGAGTGTTGCTGGGGCAGGGGCTGACGGCCCCTGACATGGGGTCCTGGGCCCTGGGCGGGGTGGGGGGAGCCCCGGGGGGCTGGCAGGGACAGTCAGTGTTGGTAGTGCCTTGATGAATGTTCCCTAGACTGACTATGCTCCATTTTGGGTTCAGCATCTGTTTGGCTACATCTATGCTGATACATGAGAGGGCCAGAGATCATCCTAAAGTCACTCGATCATTTTTTGCTGGTTTTTTTCCAGTTCAAAGTGTTTAAAATAACATGAGGTCTACATTGATACCCACCAGAGTGGTGTTTCTCTAAGGAGATGCTTAGTGTATATGCTACATACCCAAAGGTGTGCATGATAGCATGAATGTCTGAGGGTGAAATTCAGCGTTGGTAAGTGTGAAGTCATGCACATGGGGAAATCCAGTCATAGCTTTGTGTCAAAATGATGTTGCTCAGCAGTGAGCACTATGAATCATAATGCATAATTCCATGCATCAGCTCAGCATTGTAGAAATCCATGGTTCACCCAGACTTTGTTTACTTTGTGCGCTTCTGGTCTCTTCATCACAGATAGGATACACACGAGCAGAAAAAGGTCAAGAGAAGGGCATGTGGGATGATCTACGGTATGAATTTAAAAGCTTAAGAGTTCAATAGTTTAGGACTCTTCAGCTTAGGAAAAAGACAATGTAAAGTGGGCAGGAAAGAGGTCTACAAAATCCTCAATGGAGTGCAGAAGCTGATTGGGATGAGTTTCACTGCCTTTGCCCAGGCAAGAACTGGGGAATAACATATTAAGCTAATGAGATCCAGGCTCAAAACCAGGAAAAGTTAGTATCTCTTCTCATAACACATAGTATAATTGGGCAGCACCTTGCCAAGGATGTTGTGGATGCACATAGCCCATGGGTCCACAGAGAGACTGGAAAAGCACTTGGAAAAAGAAATCCATTGTAGGTTACTAAATAGGCAAAGCGCAACAGACTCAGGAAAACCCCTAAGATTAAAATTGTCAGAGGTTGGAGGCGTATTAAGGGGAAGTGACTTTATGTGATTGCCCTGTTCTTCCTTTTCTTTAAATGCCAGTGCTTGAGGCAGGACACCGTAAGCTAGGCAGCCCCTTGCCCCGCTCGAGCCAGTCTCGTGCTCCCACGCAAGGCCTGCCAGAACTGCGCTGGAGCCCACCCTCTTCCACGCTGCCGGCTGGGGTGCTGCCAGTGGGGATCCCGCGGGGAGCTTTGCCTGCTGCTGTCCCAGGAGAGGCTGTCCCAGAGTCAGGGAGGGAGCTGCGGGTGCCTCGGGGGGAGGCCCTCTGTGATGTAGCCCTGTTGACAAGTCACAGAATCACAGGGTGGTTGAGGTTGGAAGAGACCTCTGGAGGTCACCTTGGCTGACCCCCCTCATCAAGCAGTCCCGCACGTTCAGGTAAAGATGAACTCGTGTATCGCCCTTCAACGAACCCCTCTGGCTGCTGCTAACAGTTAACCCATTTTGCTTCAAAGCATATCATTAATTCCATTTCTAACATCCTTTCTCACCTCTGTTCTCATTTTTTCCACCACCCTACCCTCTTGAAGGCTGCTGCCATTGGAGCTGACTAGCAGCAGACATTGTCCTCTTGAAGCAGGGCCACTCGCAGTTGCTGGCTCTCTTTCAACTTCTCACGCAGCAGCCTGGTCTACTCTTAAAAGCTGTCATCGCTGCATTAGTGAAGACTATGATTCCCTGGCCTGAACTGTCTCAAATACACTGGCAAATACACTCTAGTGCTTCCCTTTGCTGAAAGAGCATGTAACAAGGTCTTTTTTAACAACCTGACAAGTTCCTCTAGAGAAGCTGATTTAAGATATTCGGACAGTATCTTGTCCTGGCAAAATCCATTAGGAGAATCAGTTTTATTGGCAAAACTTTTAGATGCATCTAAAGCTGCAGTTCTTTTAAGTGCCCCAAATAAAAATTTTAATATAAAGTGACTCTCACCAGAATGATTAAGATATAAGCCTTGGTTATTGTACTTAGTAATTAAATCCATCCTGGAAAAAAGACGGACTCGTTATTAGAATAAATCTTGTACTGTCTTTCCTCATTTATGCTGCAGTTCATAGTCTTAAAAGGAGTCACTGAGAGCAAAATTTCAATCATACTATTCATCTTGATATATTTGGGTTACTTTGATTCTGGATTAAATTTTTGCAGTAAGTGTTCTCTTGTCAAATCTATAAAGTGTAATTATGGAGTGCGTAATAGAATAGAGCATAATGCTTAGTTGAAATATCTTTTTTAAAGCTTGCTTTTTTATTTGACAAAAAGACCCTGCCTGTCTGAAGTCTGGACTCCTACTGAACTCCTTGTCTTTCATTACTTGGTTGCAAGTCTTATGACTTCTAGTAGTTTTCCTTAAAGTCTAAACAGCTGGAGTATGTTATCAAATGAGGAGACTCTCAGGCCTCTTTAATTATAAAGCAAGAAGTTCAGAGCTGCCAGGCAGAATACCTTTCTAGCTTTTAGCATAAATAAATACCTCAACCCCCTGCTTGACTGTCTTGACTCATGCTGATGTCCTGCAGTCAGTCTTTTTCTTTTCCTTCTGCAGAAATTTTCAGCACTGGGACACCGATGGTTCTCCTTCCCCAGTTTCCACACCACTGCCCACATGACCCGGCTCTGGCATGCCACAATTACTCAGATGCAGAAAGTAATGTGCGCGTGTTGTCCTGCTGGGAGCTACCTAGGCTAATTGTCCTTTGAAGCTTTTCTCAGTATCTTCCACACCCTTAACTGCTGTTGGTGGATACAGTGAGGTACAAGAAAAATGTGGAAGAGTTTAGTTGAGTGCCTTAAATCTGAGGAAATGTAAAGGTTTGGCTCCTCTGCTGAGCCAGGCTTTTCAAAGAAGAAAGGACAACAGACTTAAGGGAGGTATAAACAGATTCAAGCCAGAGATGGGAGAGGGTTGAAGAAGTAACCTCTGTGGCAGCTGTGGGGAGAAATACAGTAAGTGAGAGTTTGGAGAAAGATCCAGAAAGTTAGTCTCTGCAAGAGGCCATCTGCAGTTAGAGAACGTCTGTAAATAGTTTTCTTCATAAACACCCAGTTTCATTTTAGAAACACGGAGCCCTTTCAGTGTGAAAGCTGGAAGCAGCAGCAAATCTCCAGATCTCTGCTGTAAGGAAAGGAATGTGATTAACAGACAAATAAACCACTACCTAGATACAGAGCAAACATCTCACAGAGGGACTTAGATCTCTGGAAATGTGGGCTTGCACAAAAGGTGCAACTTATCTGATCAAAAGTAGATATTAAGTGTTGCTCTAAGCGTCTTATTGCTTGGCAACATTCATGTTGACTGCTGCCTCTGTTTCCAAAACCTACATGATAGCTGCTTTGGCTGCTGGTTGCATTCAGACATCCAGATGTTGGTAGACGTCTGTGTTACCATGGACCCACACCACAAAAGCAATGTTGGTATCCTGGGACTGCTACCACCTTCTTCTTGACAGCTGTCTTCAGATTTTGCCATCTTAATGCTTGTAACAGCAGTTTGTTCATCTGATGGAAAGCCATGTAGACTCATGACCTGGGAAATAATATTCCTGGGGACCTCAGAAAACAAATAGGCTGCAGGTCTTTCTCACCTCTCCAAACTCCTATGGCTTCAGAAAATAAAGGAAAACATATAAGTTAAATGGCAGGAAGCCTCTTCCCATCATTTACCTCTACAAAGAGTCTGTCCACCTTCTCAATTAGAAACTCTCTACGTAGGTGCAATGGCTTTTTCTCATTCAAAAAGTTTCAGCTGTGCAACACTGATGGTTTGGTGTCCCCAGTTCCTCATTATTGTCCACAGGCTGACATTTTTCCTTTCCCTATTTCACCTTGCATTCCATAGTATATGCAGAATGCATCAGTATCTCACCCCATTCTGATGAATAATGCAAACTACTCTGTACACTTTCACCTAAAATGTCCATATATTTGAGCTTTTTTAACAAGGCAAGTGTTCCCACATATTGCTGCTAAAACTAAACCTTGAAAGGAGTACAAAAATAAGACAAAATACAACAGATGATAGCTTTTCTTCAATTGATAAATCTGATCAGACTGAGAAGGTAGAAGACAAAAATAAAGCCTTTAGTCTGACAGTATTTAAGTTTTTATTTTCATATTCAACAAAGGTATTTGGGTCACAGGGTGGAATTATTCCTGTTCTTACAACTATGCAAATTTGCTGGATGGGCCTTAAGCTCTGTTACAAACATATCTTAGCTCCTGTTAATGTGTTTATGATTCTTTATAGCTCCGATCTCAATGCAGCTCTTTCAAGATATTGCTAGACCTACTGATGTTAACTTCGATTGTCCCTATAGTACACACATGCAGGCATACCCAGTTATGTTAAGTAATCCTTATACTTAAAACTAGGACTCCGAATGTCTGTGGTTCGTCGTCTTTAGTCCTTAAAAGTTACAGTTCTCTACAGCTACTTGAAAGTTGAAGTCTGCGAGCAAATACGTAGAAAAATTATGGGATGCACTGCCCTCTTGTGGAGATTTAAATAATGAACATAAGAGCTCCACTGATGTTCTTGACCTTGGAGCCGCGGCAGCCATTCTCTGGAAGAGCTGGGGTCCCAGCTGAGCCAATAAACCTTACCTTCTCTGCTTCTTATCTTCATTTTCTCTAACTTTATACCGTTGTCTCTGCACTAATCATTATACTGTACAAGTAGAAGGAAGACTTGTTTTTCATACTTAGGCAAATACTATTTGTATCTTATATACGTGTGCACGTGTTTTATATAAATACACACACGTATATAGCATGTGCATGTTGTGTGGCTAATATATACATTATGTAAATACACACACATTTTCTGAAGATATTTTATGAACTTGTTTATGTGTTTTTCAAATATAAACAATTTAGGAACTGTGGTCTGTATAGTCTGATAACACTATTTTTCTCTAGAGATTATGTAAGTGTTAACAGGAGTGAGACTGGGGCAATGCTGAGATTAGAGGTGGAACTACCAGTGCAGCACAAGCCAGCCATGTGACTTTAAGAGAGGCTTGGGGATTCAATATAATCCACTGCCCCTCAAAAACACAAACACACAGATAACTAGTGGTGTTGTCAGGAAACACCCTCCTGTCCCAGTCATTACAGGGTTATTAAGCACTGACCGGTCTTCTCTTCTGAGGCTGTTGGCAAGCTGCAGACTGGAAGTTGCTTTCAGCAGGAGACACTGGGCTGTGGCAACAGCTGGGAAAGACAGCAATGGAACCATATGTAACTGTGATGCTGCTTCTGTATCATGTAAATTGGGATGTGCTTGCAGCACATTTCATCCCAGAAAGGGCTATAGCACACATTTGATATCAGGCGGAAACTAGCAGGAAGGAAGAATTCCTTTCTTTTTTCTGCCCTGTGTTGCTGCTGTGGACCTGGCATCTCATCTTCTTGGACAATGCAGGGACAAAACCTGTCATTCTGTGCTCCTCTCACCAGGATTTAGTTGTGTTCACAGTGAGATTTTTTTTTTTTCAAGGCTCTAGGCTTCTCCACCTTGCAATACCTTCTCTGTGGCAGAGGCCAAAAGCAAATCCCTGACATCCCTTCTTTAATTATTCTTGGAAGGAAACTCTTTGCACTATTTAAATACGCTGGCCAAGGATGCTTCACCGGGGCTTGGATAATGATTTCTCTGTTGCTAAAAGATGTTTTGTGAATGGCCACGTTCTCCTCCTGGGCCTTGCTACATCCATGTTTAATGTAGCTTCTTCTCCTTGTGCCATGAGATGGACATGGATGGAGCTGCCCGAGAGGCAGGCTGATATTCCTCTGGTACTAGATATACTGCACTCCCTCAGCAGTTGTGAAGTTTCCTCACAGGCAAGGTATAATTTCATTTGATAGCTATGTGGGATAAACATCTTCAAATTAAGTATATGTAAAAACATTTACAGCGACTTTACATACGATGCAGCCCACATATTTAACTTACAATGACTTCCTGTGGTTTCCCCAAATACCTCTATATGGTTGTAAGACTGCTCTACTTCAAATAGAAAGGAAATTCTGGGAAGTGATCATGCAGACACACTGAGCTATTGCAGGCCTTCCAAGTTGGGTAGAAGGGGAGGAAGGAGCATTTAGATCTGAGCTGAAGAAAACTGAATTGATAGGGGTTCTTAACAATGGGCTATGAGAACACAGAGCTAAACAGCAAGACTGGTGAAAGAAATCTAGGGTACCCGCTCTGAAAGCACTCCCCGAGTCTGGAAAAATGGTTCTTGAAAGTCTTATTTTCCAGAAAAACTTCAGCAGTACTGTGCAAGAAGCAATGACAAAATAATTTGAGAGCCAACATGTACTTCTGTTTTATACACCTTGAAATTTATTAAAACATCTGGAATACCCCTTTATAACCCACAAATCTAGTTGAACATGTAAAGCAATCTTAAAAGATCAAGGAGATGATAGAACGTTACATGAAGCAGGTAACTCTTTGCTCAAAAGACTGCTAGTGAAATACCAGTTGTACATATAAAAATAAAACATAGCACAGGTAATGTTAAATGACAGAATGATGTTTTTAAACAGAGGAGGGTTCCTGATGATCAGCTGGTGAAATAGAATCCATGTGTAAACCACTAATGCTCTTTTCCCTATAGTAATAAAACCAAGAGATATTACTTACTTCATGAACTGTGCAGACACGTTGGACTATGGCAAGGGTTTCAATGGCAGAAAGAGGTGCCTTGAAAAATGTAAGTCTGAGCTCTTGGAATTAATGACATCATCCTAGAAAAGCCAAGCTGTCTTGTGAAAAGTGAAACGCTCATTCCTTTCATAGCAATGTCCCTGGAATTCACTAACTTCTTTGCAAGGGAAATGAATTGTTCCCCAAAGAATTTGATCTTGCGCTTGCACAGGTGACTCAGCCAAATAATACGTGCAGGTTGAAATACATACACTCATTGCGATATACATAAAAGTAGGCACAAGAATTTGATTATCATAGTGTTCTTTACATGTTTGAAGGCATTACTGTGATGGCCATAGCATAATTACATAGGCAGAAAAGCAGAGAAGTCCAGAACAAAAATACCGAGGAAAGGTCTCTGCAGTTCAGAGCTCTAACTGCTATTTTGCTTTTGTTCAAAATACCTCGGATATTTGGAAAAAGTCAACAGTTTCATAACCAACCTTGGACAAGCTAATCTTTGACTAGCACAGTCAGCCAAGACAGAAACTTTTCTGATAACTGCTGGTGTCATTGATCTTCACCTCGGTCAGCTTGCTGCAGCCTCACACTTGTTCTGTCTGACTCTTGCAAGGCTGCTATGGAGCAGTTAATAATGATTACTTGTCAAACCTCTCCCAACTGTGGTAGCTTATGTGACGTGGTTTAGCTTTTCTCATAGGGTTATTTGGACTGGCATTTAGACCAGCATAAATAAGATAAAGGTAAATGAAAACATGTATTTCAACAGCTTCATGTCTTTGTCTTTTAAATAAACTGAATCACTCTTTGTCACGTAAGTTTATCAGAATAACAGATTTAGTAATTACCACTCCTTAAAAATAATAATCAAAAAGCCACATCTCATTTTCTTCACGTAAAGAATTCTTTTAGTGACCTCCATTTTTGGACATTGTCTGAACTTTCATGGAAAAAAATCTATAGAAATACCACATACTTCTTCTATTTATTTTACCTTGAAGAAGTCGGTTGTGCAAATCAGAGGAGCAGTATACAAGCAGAATTCAGCCAAGGGAGGTAAGTCATGCTTGTCTTACTCTCAAGTTAATGGGACGCCACGTGTAAGAAAGATGAGTTACGTTGCACGCATCTCTACAGGCTCTACAGATGACTAGAGACAGATCTGTGTTCCGTTATTGTCTGTCAAAACAAGCTGGCTGGAACAGAAGGTGTTCTTTCTTGTCAGATCTGCTCTTTATACATATACACACATTGGGTTGGAGTCACAACTTCATTGCTTTGTTTCTATGCCAGTGAAACTATACTGGAAGACTGAATAAAATGAGACTAAGAAGAAAATCAGGCCCGTTGGTTTGAGATGGAAAACTCTGGAGTATCTGAATTTAGTTTATCAGGCTTGCTTACATCCCACACAAAGCAAGGCATAGTATAGAAAGATGACTCTGGGTAAGAAGCGTGTCCCAAATTCTAGGAGCATCCATACAATTGCAGGTTACTTTTCTTTGGTTAGTATTGCAGTCATGTTGAAGATGTACATGTATCAGGATTTACAACTGTGTCAAACTTGCAGGCCTTAGAGGTAGGGATGCAATATTCTTCCAAGAGGAATAACTCCGTATCTTTGTCTTATGTGTGCCAGGAAACATATGTTTCTGTTGGTTGATGGGATCCTTGTCCTTTTATTCAGTCAAAAATTGTATTAGTATCATATGAAAGATACTCTGGTTTCCATTTCTGTAGTATCTTTCAAACCTCCTTGTTTGCCAGGAGCAGTGTCAGTGCACAGCCCTGAAAAAAGAGCAGTGAATTTGTTCTGACAAGCTCTATGACAAGCACAGACTCTTCCTCGCTCTGTTTCACACGGGCCCTTTTTTCCTAGTTGGCTCTCCAGCTAGCCCAGCACTATGGATTTGCAGAGGACAGCTGTCTACATTCACAGTTGTATTTTATCTAAGCATTTTATTTCTATTTTCAATTCAGTATAATTTCCCTAGGTTCTTAGTATTTTTTAATTATTTGAGCAAAAACATCTTCAATTTCTCAATTCTGCTCTCAAGTCACTGCCACCCATAAAAAAATCTAGCTTCAAAACTTAAATTCTGATACTTAGGATGGTGTACAACCTCTTAGGTTGTGGTGCCAAAAGGCTGATTAATCCCTGTGCACTGACAGAAGCAGGAGGCTCAGGGGTGGGGGGAGCCCCCGGACCCCCACAGGGGCAAAGGAGCCCCTGCCCCAGCCCCTCCCGGTGCCACCGGAGCCCTCTCCAAGCTCTGCTCCTGGAGAGGTCCACACTGCAGACAGGTAGGTATCTGCGTGTGTGTGTCTATTTTCCACCAACAGACCTTCATCCTGATCAGCCAGCGAGGGGAACAGCCGGAGACCTTCGGCGCCGTTTGTGTCTGCGTGAGCGCTGCGCGTGCCTGCCCGTGTTGCTCGCCATGTGTCCACGTACACGTTGCATCGTGTGTGCACGCGTGCCTGCTGGCAATACACGCTCAGCCCCACTGCGGGCAGCGCCTGGGGGCACGGAGCTGCGGCAGGCTCCCCTCCGTTGGGCAATCCCTAACACAACCCGCCCGACATGCGGTCCGTGAGACGGATGTCCAGAAAGCCGATTGTTCAATGCAAACTGCTATTTTAATGACTGGATATACTTTTCAATGCGAGAGTACCTATTTCACTTTCTTCCTAGCCAACTGAGAGAACACATAGCGTGGCACTACTTGCAAGTTATTGGGAATAAATTTGAGTTTTTATGTTGAACTTTTTCTACTGGCTTAGAAGGCCAATATCTACGATTTGCATCAAGTCAGGTGACGGTAACAGTTCCTTCTGACCGAAAACCAGAGACTGCTACGGCCTCTTTTCCAAATACTTCATTCGAGAGCGACCGGCGCGGGGGAGGCGCGCTGTTAAACGTGGCTCCCAGGCCGGACACGGGCCGGCGGTGCCCGGTGCCCCTCACTTAAGCCGGCCCTCAGGCGGTGCACCGCCGATTTCTGGTAAAGCCGCAGCTTCCCCCCGCAGCGGTGCGGCTGCCGAGGCCCGCTCCTCACCCGCCGGGCCCGTTACCGGCGCAGGCCCTGTGAAATGTGTTCACCTGATTCGTGTTAATGTAAAACAATGCTAGAGTCGCATAGTAAAGTGTGACCCTCGCTGAATTTATAATCTTTAACCACTTTGTTGGTCTTTGTATAACCGCAGACCAAGGGGAAACAGATAGCATGTATATAGTTCTTTTTCTGCTAGCTCAAAACTGGTTTTGAGCTGATTAACTACACAGTGTTAAGCAAGAGATCTTAAGGGAGAACTGAGGCACTTGTCATGGTGTTGAACAATGTTGTGAACGGGGTGACCCTTGGTATGTGTGAGCATGGGGTGTATTGAGATAGCTGTGTATAAGCAATTTGTTATATGCATTTGTTAAAAGAGAAGTGTCTGTTATGGCTTGCTGTTGAACTTGTTTGGGTTTCGGTAGCCACAGCTGGTGTTGTGCAGGGTGTCGGCTGTTACACAAGATGTCTGCTGTTGTGTCTGGGCAGTGGGGAGCCTGGTCGGAGATGCATAGGCTGGAGGGCCCCTCGGTTGCTGGGGGGAGTTCGAAAAGATACAAAAAGAACTACTGCACCTGCGCAGCCAGGAGGTGGAAAGTTTTTTAGGGAGAACACGCCTATTATATGTAACTACTGCTAGACTATAAAAGAAGCTGTGTTGTTTTTCACAGTGCACGTCTTGGTAGAGCAGAGGCTCCCTGCGTGCCCAGCGCTGTTTGCTTGCCTTTATTCATTTAATAAATGGTAAACTTTAAATAAAATCCTGTTTGGGACTAAATCATTTATCACAGGCCCGCTCCCGCCAGGCCGCCCGGGCCCAGAGGCCGAGGCGGGGCCCAGGGGCCCGGCCGGCCGAACCCGCTCCCTTCCCCGGCCCCCAGCACTTCCCCGCCCGCCTCGGCCCCGCGGGGCCTCCGCGGCTCGCTGGGACGGGCCCGGCCCGGCTCCGCCCCGCGGCCCCGGCGCCGCATAAGGCCGCCGCCCGCTGCCGCCCCCGATCTGCGCCGGAGCGGGAGGCCGGAGGCGCGGCGGCCGCCGCCATGGTGTTGAACCCGGTGCTGGGGAAGCTGGTCAGCAAGAGGGTGGTGCTGGCCAGCGCCTCGCCGCGCCGGCAGGAGATCCTCACCAACGTGGTGAGTGCGGGCGGGCCGCTCGCCTCGCCTCGCCCGGGCGGGGGGAGAAGGGCCGGCGGTGCTGCCCCGCGGCGGCGGGCAGGGGCCGCCAAGCGCCGGGCCGGGCCTGCGGCTCCCGCCGCCTCCCGGCCCTCCCGCCCGTCCGCTCCCGGGGGCGGGTGGCCGAGGGCGGGCACCGGCCCCACACGGGCCTCCGGCAGCGGCCGGGCTCGCTGCGCTTGCGGGCGATGGCGGCGGCGCCAGCGGCCTGCGGGCCCGGGGCCGTTCGGGGCTTCCCGCCCGGCTGCGGCCGCGTTTCTGCCCCCCCCGAGCTGCACGCCGGCTTACCTAGGAATAGTATTTTTTTTTTTTTTTTCTGATCCCAGCGCTTCTTGGATCAGGTTTCCTCTGTAAGCAAGTACGCGTGCGCCAGTTTTGTGTATGATTAATACGAGAGTGGATTAAAGTATTCTGCTGACAGGGAGGTGGCGTGATCAAACGACTTAGGCTGAAAAATGCCGGCATGATTACTTCTGGCACGTTATAGAAACGTTTGGAAGGTCTTACCATGGACTGAAGTAATTAAAAATGTACTTCCATTGCCCTTACTCCAGACACTTGCTACCAAAACTTAGGAAAATTTGAACTTGGGCTTCTGAAACGTGTCAAAACTTGATGGGATTAGTATTATGAGTGGAGAGGGGCAGGGGGAATAGGGTAGCTGTCTCCTCTTCTTTCTGTAAAGCACTTGCGGAGTGCAAAGGAAGCTGTAACCCATCGTTCAGACCATTCAGCCCCTGTGGAGGAACATGTTGACCTCACCAGGCAGGCTGCAGGAGGCTTTTGGATGGCACTTGAGTATTAGAATGCATCTAATTTAGATTGCTTAGTGGTACTCTTCTTTGTGGGAGAAGCTGAACTTAAATGGGAAAAAGTATATTCTCTTCCAAATGGAGAGATGGGAGAAGCACCAAGGTTCAAGCATGCACTAAGTTATTAGGACCATAATGTGTCTGCTGGGTGTAGTAGCTTTACAGGTATAACCTGCAGGCAAGAAGTAGGAAAAATATGTTTTTTGACAAAACCATACAGAAAGTGCCTCTTCTTGTTTTCTGTTTATCACATGTATAATGACTCATTAAGTGTGGGTAGTAAAGCTCCTGTAAGAATGTGTGCTACATAGTAAAGTACTATGGATGAATTCAATAAGAAAGAACCAGTAGTAGAATAGTCTGTTTATGAAGTGCATAAGTTTTATACTGTTAGATTTTTATAGGAGAAGAATGGTGAAATTACTAATGCGATTAGGTTCTAATAAGGAATAAGGGTAAAATCAAGTAAGCACACCAGTTTAAGAGTTCTTTCTGATTGTTTTGTTTTGGACTGCTTGCACATGATATGTATACACCAAACACTGTAATGGAAGCACTGTTTTTAACCCTGTGTGTTTGGGAGGGAGGGGTGTTAAAGTGGAAAGAGCAAAAATCAAATTTGTCGCTTGCTTAATATGTCTTGGGAGCAACCTTTAATAGCAAGATCAGATTGACTGCGTTGCTTTCCTTTGTTACAGGGCCTGCGGTTTGAGGTGGTTCCCTCCTGGTTTAAGGAGACACTTGAAAAGTCATCTTTTGCAGCCCCTTATGAGTATGCTGTGGAAACAGCAAAACAGAAGGCTCTTGAAGTAGCAAACAGAATGCATGTAGTAAGTTACCAGCTATTTCAGCAATGAGATTTTTGTCTTTAAGTGGTGCGTGTTACTGTGACTTAATTTGCATGTACTTCCTAGGTGGTCTCTGAGTGCATTTTCCTCACTGAAGGCAAATGGATGTTTTTCTGTCCTTTGTGAAAGATAGTTTCCTGAAATTAACTTACCTAATCAAAAGAAGGTCTTGTGCCTGCAGTTCGGGCTTTCCACAAACAGAATTGACTCGCATCTCTTATCAGCAGCACACCTATTGTTGCTTGGGTTATATACTTGGTAGTTCCTTCCAACAGTCAGGGGTGTGGCTGGACAGTTGTTAATTCCAGGTATTTGTTGACTGTGGAGGCAGACTCTGGAAAAATACACTGATGTGAATCCAGTGCTTTGCTGTAGCTTTCATTGAGCAGTCGTAACAAGAGAATAGCTCAGAATTTGTGAGTATAGAGGTGCTGGAGGACAGCAGAAGACAAATCTGTTTTAAAGCATTCTGGACAAAGAAACAGGCAATTGCATTTTAACAAGGGAGAAGCTGATGTGATTTCAGGTTCAGTAGTCAAGGCATCCATTTTGTATCCTAAATATTGCCAAAACCAGTGATACAACTTACACTATCAGTGGCATATTTGACTTCTGCCCTTGGCTGTGATCACTGTGTGTGAGCACGTAAGGCTGTTCTCTGCCAGAACCTATTTTGGAGTCTAGCTGATTAGATCCCACAAAAGGTACCATAATAATTTCTTAATAATGCAGCTCTGAAAGAGAGGAGTGTGTTTGAACCTATACTGATGGCAGAAAAGGAATGTCGAACACTTTAAACCAACAATGTTGCCAGATGTCACTGTTCTTCAAAGCAAATATTGCATGATCTCCAATGTAAATCGTTATCCAGGTTTCCGTCAACTTTTTCAGAGAATGGTACAACATTAGGACAGTTGATTTTAAACCCAACTTCACTAACTGACTTGCACTGGGCTTTCATTGCAAAACACTATGCGGGTGATAATGCTAGTTCAGTGGATTTCAGAATGCTTCTTCATACAGCAGTTTTGTTAATGATGTCTGGAATTAGTTCTCCTATCTAAAGCGCATCAACAACCTTTCTATAGAAGAATTGCCTCCCTACCAACTTTTTAATATAATGATGACCGTTACAGACACGTTTCCTGTCTTGCTGTGTTAAATACCTATGTACCTCGTAACATGCAAGTAAATCAAAACTCAGCTATAAGGACCGATTACAGTTTAAAGCCAAGAAAAGGCTACAAGGAATCTATATACCCCAGCCTCTCAGTTCCCCCAAATGGACAGTATGTGTTGCCTTTTGAGAGAGATAAGCAAAGTGTTAAAGTTTGTTTTTCAGCAAAACTTGGCTTGGAAAAATGATCCTAGAGGGCTGTACTCCCTGGCTTCCATACACTGGGCACTTCTTTAAAGGAACTCTATCTGCCACCTTGAAGACTTTTGAGAATGCAGTTCTTTCCTGGATGCATTTGTTCATCAGTGACATATTTGAGCAAAATTGACCTCAGAATGGTCTGCTCAAGCCTCCTGTTTTCCTCACTTTTATGGCAATATAGATGTTTTGTAAACAGTGCAAAAGGGGAAACAGTGTCTTATTTTCAGGTCAGTGTAGAGCCCTACCTGTAAACCACTGAACTTATGTTTTCTTACCTTAAGTTTTAAAAGGTTTTTTCTTTCTACCTCTTTTGAGAAATATCTGTTTTGCAGAAACACCTGAGAACACCTGATGTTGTCATAGGAGCAGACACTATTGTGGTAAGAAGTCTTCTGTGGTTTAGCATTGTTTTAATTTATGACAAGTGTAGAAAATACTTGTATCTTTAGGGTTAAAGTTTGAAAGCTGTCTTCACTGAGAAGTTATACCCACAGTATGATGTGTCTTTAGGGTTTTGTGGGTGTGGGTTTTAGGTTTTTTTTCCCAACAAGGCAATTTTTGGTATCTTGAGTGTTGGAAGCCTTGCTGCTAGTTTTGTGGAGACACTAGTGTTGCGTAAGTATTGCCTTGGATCCTCTAGTATGTAATGGAAATTCTGTTCTCAGGCAACTGTTGACTGTCAGGAAGTCCAGATCATGTGAACTGTTCAATGTTGTGCCTTGTAGTGGGCATCACTTCAAACCTGTCATCTCCACAGAGACAGTGAATGGTTAAGGACAGAAGAAGGTGAATTACCCTTTTGTTTGAGCGCTGCAGCCACTGGAGGGTAGAGTGTTGCACTCATTATGTGCTTGACACTAAATTACCTGTTCTACCAAAGTATCTGTGCTTCTTCCTCTGTTCAGTAGACTCGTGTTTGAAGCCCTGGCTGAAATCATGGTTTAAATGTAATTTCTGACCTCAGTTTCTGAAAATTAAGAAAAAACAGCACACTCACTCTGTCTTTCTGTTTTAGACTGTGGATGAGCAGATCCTGGAGAAACCAGTTGATAAGCAAGATGCATATAGGATGCTGTCAAGGTCTGTAGTTTTAAGATTCAAAATGTGTATATTAAGCTGTTTTAAAAGGAGCTGTACAGATTCCTTGATGTATATGAAGAATTCAGTAGACACAAATTTTTCAATCATTTTTAAATAGCGTAAGCCAGTTCTGCCACTGAAGAAGTTAGACCTGCTTTTATGTTACCCACAGCTGCTTGTTTTTGCCCCTTCACCTTAAGAAGTTGAGAGATTTAATGAACCATTTTGTTCTCACTTGGATTAGTTTTCAGAATCAATTATTACAAGACTGTATGTATGCTTCAGCTGATACAGGATGGGGAGATACAGAGAGAAATCATGATGGGAAAGAGGATAGAACCATCATAGAAGTGGTTTGAGTCTTGACATTTAATGGATAAATATTCCCTGTACAAAACAGTACATGGTGATATGTGTTCATGGACAATTGCTTTAAATTCTATAGTTTAACTGAGGAGGAAAAACCTACTTCCATCAGAGTTCTCCATGGATAGTGGCCTGGTTTTGAGGCTTCTGTTTTTTTCCTAAAGGATACTTTTCCCTACAAGCTTAATGTTATTTTATAGCACTCTCTTTTTTTAAGAAACAACTACTAAATAACTCTAGTCACCTCCTTTCTGAAGGATGAGATGTGGTGAATCCTCTAGTCATCCTTCTGTTTTATGGGGGAAATACAGAAAAGGTGCACTACTTGTTTCACTGGTTAACATTGTAGTTCAGGTGTCTCCTAGAGAATACAAGTGGCTTGGTAGTTTTTGGAGTTTTGCTCTGTAAGTCTGTTTTAGATTTATTTTTTTTTCATTGATGACTTAGGCTGAATTTTTGATCCTTTGTAGCATGTTACTAACTTAAAAGTAGTAGTCTTTAAAAAAAAAAAAAAAAAAGTGATAGCAGCATATGTTGTTAGTAGGAGATTCCCAAAGTCTGTCTGGCAAGAGATTTCTCACAACTGTTTTTGTTTGAAATCAAGCCAAGTTTGGTTAGTTCAAATATAGGTGTTTGGTTGGGGGTTTTTTTGTTTTTCCTTTTGGGTTTTTTATGGGTTTTGGGGGGGGGGGGTTTACAGTGCTTAGTCTGCTTCTAATACATGGAAATGTTTTGGCTTTTTTTTTTTTTAAGTTCAGTAGGTCAGTCTCTTTCTTAATCATGGATATGAAATGCACTTAAAATTTAGGTTTTTAGAACTCCTCTCTGTTTTGTTCCATATGAACAGAAAAAAATGCAGACAAGATACATATCTGCATATATCCAAGGTGTCAGATTAAAATTTTCACTCACTGTTTCATTTTCCAATTAATTATGTGGAATGTTGTGGGGGATAGTAAGAGTGTGAGATGCTTCTGATCGCATCAAATAATAGCCTGGCTAATCTCTAGGAGACTATTCCTTAATTAGTCTCAAGTTCTCATGCTATTTATTATACTTGCATTGTTTACACATTAGATTAATAAACCTAAAGCCCTCAAAATTAATCGGCCACAGTGTGGTGCTCTGGAGCCACTCCAAGGGAGAGGACATGGGTCTGGGGTAAGAGGGAATATATAGGCTCTCTTCCTCTACACTCTGCATCTCTTACTCTGGCTTGCCGTGGGGTCCCTGGGTGCCAGTCTGGATTAAATGAGTACAGAAGCTCTAGTTGCCTATCACTTGTTCAGTCTAAGTTGCATCACCTAGCTATTTATTGCCAGCTTTCAGTGAAGATGCCTGTAATAGTAGTGTTTATGCTGATTGTTTTTTTCTTATGCATTTGAAATAGTCACTTCTTATGTACAGTAAATAAGCTAATACCATGGACTACTTTTCCAAATTGTGGACGTTGGTACAAGTGAGATTTTGGAGACTTGAAATGACTGAATCTCTTGATAGTGTTTTTGTTTTGACAATGTCTTTCCACCTATATTGAAATTAAAAAAATAAAATGTATTTATTTAGGATACATGTCAGAGCCATCACGTGATGTATTAATATAATGGTCTGTTTCTCAGGCTGTAGCAACATAATCACATAGGATGTTTTCGCACATAACAGATTTCATAAAACTGATGCTTAATCCACGTTTCTTCCCTGACAGGTTGAACGGCAAAGAGCACAGTGTTTTCACAGGAGTGGCTATTATACATTGCAGTAGTAAAGGTACATGTGTCATTTTATTAAAACTCAGTATTTTCATTAAAAATTATTCTCATAAGGACTTGTACAAGTGAAGAAATGAGATGGGAATTTTTCATATACAGTCTGAACTGGCTTCCTACTCAAGATGAGAATTACCTTATCAATAAATAAATTAAAAACTCCCCACAAAAGCCAACCTTCTTACTGTATTAAGTTTTCACACAGGAAGGAGGATGACAAAATACAATAGACTTTAGAAATACTGTCTCTGGAAGCTATGGGACTAATTAAAAGACCGGTATAAGTTGTGGGAGTATTCTAAATTAAATTCAAGTAAGGCACTACAAACTGTGGGACAGAGCAGAATCTGATCCATATTAACTTTACTCCTGTGTTCAGTTTATACACTAGCTGATGAATACAAGCAGTTGCTGTATCTGTAGTTACTTCATTTTTCAGTAAATAAGGGAAGCTTTAGAGCCCATTTTTAGGGGATGAGTCAAGTAATGGCTTAATGCCTCAGACTGTTAATGAACTGTAGGAAGCAATACATCAATGTTCTTTATCAGATAATTTATATAGTAAGCAAGTGGTTTTTATGAGAACTGTACTATTAGTATAATTTGAGGAATGTTTAGTTTGAGGGATATCCTCTGATAATTATGGCAATATTCTTTTAGTGGAACTTTTACAAGGATCATTTCTCTGAAATTTCACTAGACATAGTCTTTCTGTAGACAAATTATTTAGAGCTTTTAACATTTACTGGAATGATTGCTCGTAACTCTTGTACAGAAATTAAGTCAGTGATCCAGTACCCTTACTAATATGCTAGTACAGTAGAACAAGAGCTGCTGGAAAAGAAATAAAACATGTTATCAAGGGGTTCCTGTGAGCAATCCAGCAAGAATAATAATGTCTTTAAGTGTTTGCTCTAGGAAGAAAGTGAAAGTGCATACAACTGTAGTACTGATGCTGTGACAGCATGTCTCATTTGAAGTTTACAAATTTAAGCCACATCGTACTCAGATGAATAAAAATACCATAAGTCTGCATATTCCCCAAGTGATGCAATCAATGGAAGAGTTTCCTAGAATACATTTTTTGTTTTAGTTTATAATTACAATGCTGTTGTTAAGTGCCACGTATATGTTACAGATGGAATTTTCATCCTGAGCTGATTGGTTTTTTTTATCTATACTGAAAGACGTAGTAGTCTATCTTCATGTGCAACAATTTTGTTTTTCATCTGGGTCATTAAATGTGTTTTCAACACTAACACCATTAGCAGTTGGTTAGTATTCTTCCCTTGGTCTGTACTGTGGATCTTTCTTACTGCTCCTCAAGAATTTCCACTGCTATCAAAACAGCAGTAACAGGGGATGCTGACCTTGGTACTTACAGAAAAGAGTAGAGAGAACTAATTTTCCGTAACGTGCACGCTCATTTGTGCGAGGCCGTTTCCTTTGAACACATTTTGGAAAAGCCTCCATCTGCAATGATACCAGGTTCAGAGTGTACCACATGCAACAGGGTCCATACCCAGGTGTGCAGTACCTTTTTGCACCTCTGGTCTTCTATCAACCGCTTCTAGTTACAGAAGTCTAAAGTAATTGTGTTATTTCTTGCGAGATGATAGGAAAATGACACTGATGGTTACTGACGGGACTGCTGGATGCCTGAGTCTGCAGTGCAGATGCAGTTGCACGTTCACATTCAAGCATTTGTAACAGCTACTTTTTTAACTATGATGTGTTGTTAAGAGTTCTTTGACAACAGTCATAAAGTTAGAAGGGTGTTTGCAGCCTTCTTTGTACTCAGTGCTGGATGTGTATGCTAGCAGTCCATAAATAGCTCTGCATAAGCATTTTTCATTTAAGAGTGCATCCCACACAGGGAGAGCAACCTGTTAGCTCCAACACAGGACTGCAGAGGTTGAAAATGCAAGCTTTTACTTTTTTGGGGAAGTTACGAGTCCACCGTCCCTAAAGAGCATTATTTGTCATTTCATACATCCGTGTAGTATCTTTTAATTTTTCCAAAGCGAAAACATCAAATGAATATGAAATAAAACTGAGAAGTTATGCTCTCTAAACTACAATTCCTGTTTCTAATAAGACCTCTTCCTTTCTGTAGATAATCAGCTAGAGACAGAAGTCACCGATTTCTATGAAGAGACTAAAGTAAAATTTTCTGACCTGTCTGAAGAGCTCTTATGGGAGTACATTCATAGTGGGGAGCCAATGTAAGTAAGACCTTAAAGCTATCACACAGTACTTGAGAATAGGCCTTAGGGCACATTATTAGCCACCAGCATAAAACATTTTGTCCTGTGTTCTGTGAAATTTTGCTGTGTATATATGATAAATGATAGCATGGGTGATGCAAGGTGGGTATTCTGTTCTTGTCTAGAGCTATCATTCCTCCAGGAAAGTGAGCTACCTTTTTATTACCCTAAAAAAGTTGAAAAGTGAAGACTGTTGAAATACTCTAGATTAGAGCAAGCACTCATGCAATATACAATTACCTCTCTGTTAACAGAGGCGTTCAGGGAGCTTGGATACCTGAGAAAATGGATAGTTCTCATTATAAAACAGGTGAATGGAGTGAGTATTGGCTAATCAGGGTGTTGGAGAACTTTATTGAAAGAAGCTAGAACTTGGTTTATTTAGTTTATCAAAATCACACTGCGCTGATGCAAGAAACACCAACATAATTTTCACTTATTTTTGTGGCCACCTTATATGTGTTCCTATGCTGTAATTGTCTCCTAGCATGTGTTTTTCCACTACCTTTGTAATATACTAGTTACTTACAGACAACATTGATTCCACAGAAGAAATAGGATGAGAACAGACTGCCTAACTACTCCTAAGATGAAGTTGACTAGATTGCTAAAAAAAAAAGAAAAAAAGTACTTATTTGGAGACAACAAGGGGAATATTTGTGACTTTACAGAATTTGCCTTTCCTCTGTGTTAGCTGAAGCTTAGTGAAGGCAAATCAGGCCTTAGCTAACACTATGGATTGCATATCTGGTGGCCTGAGGTGAACTTTTGGCTCTGTAACTTCAATTCTGACTGTGTAAGAGTATCAGTCATGGTGTTTTTAAAACTCATTTGTGCTATAAAACTATACAGTCATGTTTTACTGGGGGAAGAGGAACCACTGTAGACTTTGGATTTAACTGCTTATGTGTAAATGAGGCATTCTTTCTGAACATGTGAGGTTCCCAGCTCATTAAAGAGGCTGAAGCTAAATTGGATTATGCAAAGAAGAATGTTTTGGTAAGAATACAGTTTGTAACAGAAATTCCCAGTTAGGTTTTTGAAAGGTGATCTTTCGTATGCAGCTGATCATGAAGTTGCAGTTTGAAGGAGAAATGACCATGGATTTTTAGGAAGAATGTCAGCTTGAAAAATATTTTGGAATATTCTGATTATTTCATCTGGAAGAAAATAAGCTTTAGCAGTGCTGTGCTGCAGCAAAATGGCTCATGAGCAGCACTGGGTAATTCTGTTCATTCTGCTAAACAGGGTGTGTGACAGCAAGGGTTTCTCAGGAGCCAAAGGTTCAGAGAATATATTTCATTACTCTCTGGAGCAGAAGCCAATCAATCTTCATTCATATAATCAAGAGGATAGGAAGAATTTCCTCTGGCCTTGTGAAGGAACTATAAATTTTGCAAAACAGTAAGAAGTCTCTCATGCGGTTGGTTTTTTTTTGGTTGGTTGTTTTGTTTTTTGTCCCCTCCTCCAAGGCCACCACTACTGGTTACACATTTATATGCATACAGGTTTTCCTAAACGCTATTGCAGTTCAAATGACCATTAGTTTATTTTTGAAATGGCGACTTAATTTTGCGAAACCATACAAGACTTCATGATCACATGAAAAATTAGAAGGAAATTGACTTTTGTGCTGTTGAGGATTGGATTGAGTTCTTCTTACAGCAAGGACAAAATTGGCATATAGTATTTTGAAAGTCAGTCACTGGTGGCACAGGGACTAATTCTAAAAGTATATAGCTGATTTAAAGTATGAATAAAGGAGAAGGGAAAAGCACTATCTCAAGGTAGACTGTGATAAGGCTATAAAAACCCTCAAAAATTTTGGCTGCAGAAAGATGGCCTTTCCCTTTCTGTTTTATTCCTGTTCCTCTTTCCAGCCAAGGATTTTCTGCCTGCTGACAGGGTCTCTTTTCTGGCTCTCTGTAGAAAGAGGGCTGGACCATAGTAATTGTAACTGGTTTGGGCTTGTGTAATGAGTAGACTTACTTTCTGCCAGTCTCTTTGACCCAGCTTTTTATCTTGTAATCTTTCCGTTGTGAACAACTTCCTCTGTCTCTCCTCACAACTTCCAGTCTGCAGATGCTGTGTGGTTTTTGGTAGCTCTGCCCTGAATGGTGGCAATGAAACCAAAGGACCCTACTGCACTCTGCGAAAGAGGTGATTACAGAGGCTGGAGCTCTACAGTTTCAGACTTAACTATGAAGTAATAAAATGTAGAATGTAAATGTCTAACTCTCTTCCTTTCTATGATTTGTCTTAAGAGTTATTTCCTTCAAAGCTATAGCAAATGTATCTTTTAGATTTGGTGAATAATTACAGTCTCACAGCACAAATTAGCTCGTGGATAGCTTGAGGTTATCAGCTCTTAGAGCATAAGAGCAAAAATCTTCCAGGTGCAGGATTACAGAAGTAAGGGGACTTGTGCTGTTCTTATACTAGAATTAACTTTGAATCTTATTTTTAATCTATCATGTTGCTGCAGTTGACTCCTGTGTATGAAATAGTTGTTCTACATTCACCAGAACTTACTAGTAAATCTTTTTCTTGCACCTGCCTATCTCTGCTCCTTTGCAAGTTCCTTTGGAAATGGAAATGCATCTCTGGTTCCATGATGTGTGTATGCTGACTGGACATGTAGCTGTTGCCTCTCCCAAGAGATAGGTGACCAAATTCTGCTTCTCCTTACCTCTGTCATGCCAGTCCCTCTGCTCTACAAAACCACTAACTTTATATTTAAAGGAACTAAAGGTGGGACTTGTCTAATTTGTAGATATGTGAAGTGAAGATAACTAAGCTTGGGTATCCAATCAACTAATAGTTCATAGAGATGCAAGAAATTAGTGTACAGCTTCTAATGTATTTTAAATGTTTGCTTCAGTAAAGATGAATTTTGTCAGTGATGTACCTATATCTCTCTGACTATTAGTGAAGCCCAGTCACTAGCTCAGATGGGCTCTGTCTAATGTGGCTGAAAGTTGTATTTCTACTAATGTGACTGTATGGGCCAAGACACATGTATAACTGTCATAGATGTGTTCTTGCCTTTGGAAACCCACCTAGAACCCAACCAAGCATCTCCCTTCATCTGTAGGAGCAGTAGTGCTTGTTAGTGCAACAATGGTTTATTTGATCATTGGCTCTGTGTTGGACAATACAGATATTGTATACATGGATATGCTATTTTGTGGCATGACTAAAGTTCAAGTTCTACAGCTAATAAAGGAAATGTGCTTTAATGTTGCATTTTCAAGAGTTACTTCCATTTCACCTCTTTCTTAACATTTTTTCCCTATTGTATTGTGTGTGGGTTGGTTTTTTGTTTGGGGGAGGGGAGTGTTAGAAAAAATCAGTGGATGCTGCACATATTCCTGCTGTATTGTCTGTGGGTTGGTTGGTTGTGGGTTTTTTTGTTGTTGTTTTTGGTTTTGTTTTTAAATCAGTGTGTTGCACACATTCCTGCTGAAATCATGTATCCTCTACAACAGTTAGTTACTGAAAAATGTTTTCGTTGCAGCAGTGATCTTACTGTTTGTCAAAAAGTCTTTAAAGTGAGCTGTATTTTTTATTATATTGCAAATTAACTGATGCTCTGCATAGTGTTGTAAATGAAGCCTTAAAGTTAGTGCTATGCTAATAGAAGTATCCAATTATAAAAGCCAGTCAGATTAGCCAGTTAGTTATGAGCGCTGTGTAAATACTGACATATTCTGGGTTTTAGCATGGAAGACACTTCTTGAAAAATCAATGAAACTGTTACTAACTACATAGCCTCATGCTTTTGGACTGTACCCATAGTAGAGAATCCTACTTAGGATCCAATGCCAGAATATAAAGTTCTGTATAAAAATAAACAAGATGTGCCCAATTGTGTTAATGTCCTTGCTGGGTGTATGATACCACTGCTCTTGATGGTCAGAATGTTTTTTTGCCTCCCTGTCAGCATACACCAGAATGACTTCATCCTACTGGACTGCCACTTCATTTAAAAATTAAAAGTGCACTTTTTAGTCATTAGAATATTCCTAATTTAGATAGTGTAAGTCTTAAGTATGTTATAAAAGAAAGAATAATTTAAACAATGACAGCTATACAATGGCGTTTAAAATGCAAGATTAAAGGAAAAGCGCCGTTCCCCAGTTTATAGCAGTTCAAAAATCCCATTTGTTGGGATACTGATGACTCTGTTTCTCTTAAGAGACTGTCGGAAAGGGAATCCAGAAATAAGTTATAAAAATGTAAAGAGCTGGTTCTGATCAAATCTAAGAAGAAAAACCTCCAGTCTTCTATGTATAGTAACCTTCTTTTACAAGTGGTTTGCATAATTCCATACTGTCTTAAGTTAATAGATCTGAGATTGACTGATCTTTGGTTTCAAAGCTTGCTGACTTAGGCTTTCAGATTCTGGTGTTATCATGTAGTAAGCATACTTCTAACTGCCTTGTTCCTTAAATGTCAACAGTAAAATTGTTGGGTCTATTGCACCTTATCTGCCTGTATACGTTTCCATTCCACACAGTGAATTTGCATAGTTACACCTAAAGACAAATTAGATTTCCAAGGTTACTTTCTGTGAAAATACATTCCTGTGCCAAATTACTAGTATTACCATGACATCTAAGAGCACAGTGCTATTTGAACCACAACTCTACCTTTATCTCGGAGGGTTATACAACAATTGGATAGCGCTGAATGGGATAGTAGTGGATAGTAGTGGATTTTGTATTTGAATAGGTTTCTTCTCCACAAGAAAGTCCTATCTTCCTGATCCTCATTTTAGATATTCCTGTGACTGAGATCTGCAAGACGCATACTACAGTCGTTTGAGTTCTAAGATGTCTTCTTCAGTGTGAGCTCCTTTTGGAGCTAACGTATTGCTAAAGGCCCTTCAGCCTCTCTTGGAATAGAGTGAGGGTCAGTATGCAGCTGGGTGATGACCCAGTGGCAATGTTGGTCCCCGTGACACTTGCTGCTACCTTTTTGGTAGCCAGGACTTGGAGAATGCTGGGTGACCTACAGCAACACAATCTGACCGCAGTCAGCTGATGTACCTCCTGCTTGGGTGACTATGGCACTTGCACTGTCTGAAACATAAAGACCTTAGGCTACTCACCCTTAGTAGAAATACTGATACTTATATTTATCTTGTGATTTATAAATTGGAAGTGCTGAGCCGAACTAGTAGATCTAATCCACCTCTAACTTGAGGACACTAGTCTTTATTCCAGACTCTGCAGTACTGGTGGATTATTTGTGTTCTGTACTACCTTTACTCTTAACCTTAGTTAGATATATGTTGGTTTTGCTTTCTCTCCCCCAGGGACAAGGCTGGCGGATATGGAATCCAGGCCCTTGGTGGAATGTTAGTTGAGTATGTCCACGGAGACTTCTTGAATGTGGTGGGATTTCCTCTGAATCACTTCTGCAAAAAGCTAGCAGAATTGTACTATCCGCCCTCTAAACATAATGTACAACATAAAAAGTATGACTCTATCCCTTCCGTGGACACTTTTGAGAACCTAAGTGATGGAGAAAGTGAATCTTCAAATTTCACAGAGCACAAAGGTGTTAGTAAGTTGGACAGCAGTGGGATGTGTTCCTCAGGAGCTATTTACAATTCCGAAAACAGTTCTAGTGTCACAACTGCTTTTATGGTACCTCTGGAAAATCAGAATGGAGTGTCGGAAAGTGCAGCAAAACTTCCATCTAAAATACTAGAGCTGATGGATGGTTTTAGAGCTTCAAAGGTAAGGGAAAAAATAAAACTACTCATTACATTGCTGACTGATACATTGTTTCATTGGATTTCAATATATAGCAGGTAATGTGAAATACTTGAGCTGGGGTAAGAATGTATTAATAATTAGTATAAAAGGACCACTGAAGTACCAGAGAATGTAAGACAGCTGAAACTTCTGGTGCAGTACAAACATTGGGGTTTTTTTGTGTTTGCTTTTATCTGTTCTACGAAATTTCAGTTACCCATTTGATAACAGTTTTGTCTCGAGGAAAAGAAGTTTGATTTTTTTTTTTTTTTAACTTATCACAAGAGCAGAATCAAGCAGGAAGTTACCTTTATATACTCTGCGAAGAAAGCATTTAATGTGGTTAACTTCTCTGAATTAAAACTGTGACGAGAATTGTATATATTATATTTCCTTTCTAACTTTTAATGCTTAGCATTAGAATTCTGTGGAAGATCTTAAATTTTTTTATTCCCCGTTAAGGAGATTTATTTTTTTATACCCTCTTTCATGTTCCAGGTAAGTTTAGCTGATAATCTCCATGCATTATCTGATGGAGGCGTACATATAACAGCTTACGAACAGAAGGTCACATGCTCTGTGTAGCAGCCAAGTGTGATGGGAAATGAGTAGCTGGACATTTTAAGTGCTGCCAAGTTTTCTACTCGCAGCTCCAGTGTAGTGAAGACAATAGTGAAGAAAGTGAAGGAGAAATATATACCGGTCATTCTAACAGATAGCTGATCTCCAAGTCATTCATGTTTTAGGAAGAGGTGAAAAAACTGCTAAAGTGGCAGTGAAGTGACAAACCTGGAACTAAAGATAAAACAAATTTGAGGGGGGGTGGAGGGAAACATGCAAGACAATGGACAATGGTTTTGCTGAAACAGTGGAAAGTTGTACTCTGATCTGAAGGAAAACCATAGCGTGGTCACTGTAGATCTGTGGGTGTGCTGCCTGCAGGCATGCCAAGCAGCATTGAGAGATTTGGAATAAAGCAGCCTTGAGATTGCTGTGATTGTGAACTTTCTTGTGTAGCCATAGGGACTGAGTTTTGATGTATTTGAATGGGTGAGATGATGCTTAGCATTTCTTCAATTTAAGTAAAAAAAAAAAAAGGGGAATCATCAGCATTTTGTTGCACATTATGTACACTGTTTACAGTGATGTGATGCCAAATGTGGTTTTGTGCAGTGAAGGACAGTGGAGGCTGTAGACAGAAGCAGAAGCTTTCCTTTCCCACTAATCCAGTGTAAAGTCATATTATGAAGTGCTGAGTTTCATGTTGAGCTAGTGAGAAATTTTTTTTCCTCAGGGCTTGGATCTTTGTAAAATTAATTACCAGTTGCAATGAACACTTCCTGTGATCTCACAAAACTCATCTCTCCGCTTATAGAATAGGGATAAGAGCACAAAAGCATTTAGTTTCACGAAAGCTCTCAAGTTCTGTTTCATTTTGATCCTTGAGTGTTGTTTCAAGGACTTCATAAAGCAGAGTGAAATCTCCTGCTGGTGAAGATGTTGCCGCCTATTTTACTCTGAACAGCTGTTGTTACAGAACAGGAGGGGATCAAGGCTAAATCACGCTTTCTCAAACTTAGTATGTTCTGAATTTGCATAGTCTGATCTGTACTCAGACCTTTGGGATTTTTTCTTTTAATTCACATACCCGCCCCATGCCACCCACCTTGAACTGAGAGTTACAGAATGGTAGGAGTGATTTGGATCAGCCAAGTTTTTGACCCTATCTTCTCACCTTCTCTTTCCTGTTCTTAGAGTTTCCAGGTGGTATCAGTCCAAAGATTGGGCAGGTCTTGGAAGCCAAATGGTTGTAGACTAGATGCAATTGGCTCAGTATCGTGAAAGCCTGGATTATAATAAATCCCAGCTATACATTCTTATTAGAGTAACAGAGGAAACTGTAAAAAGAGGATGAAGATGATAAAATACATAGACACACAGTAGCAGACCTTCCTCTCAAAGCTGATCTCTTTTTCTCCATTTGATTTTTATTAAACAGAATGTCAATCCATTTTTTTTTCCTTGACTGCCTTTGATTTTTAAGTACATTATAGTGGCCTGCAGTTGCAAAGAAATGGGTTCTGTGACTGCTGTGTGTCCTTCCACTCTTGTGCTCTACATTAAGTTCCTTGGTTTTAGGTGTTTTAACTATTTCAGAATACTGAAACTGCAGAATTGCAAATTAATTTCAAATGGAAGGGTATATATTATCATATCTCATTAACTTTATTCTCTGATTTGGTTAGCATATCTCTACAAGTTCAGTTAAGTTTTTCAACTTAGCTGCATTGCCCATGGGTTTTTCGTCACCATCAGACACTAGCTGTTCTCTGTTCCCCATTCCATATGTACATGTGCTATTAAGGTGTGCATGTAGTATAGTTGTGCTCTGAAGTTTTATTCTATTTTTTTTTTCCTTAATTTTTGTTAAACAAAGACCAGTATTACAGCAACTGAAGGTGTTACACTGCCTTAGTGGAGTTTTCCAGTTCCTTACGTTTTGGGTAACTCCAATTTAATTTGATCTTTTGGCAGTGTTCAGGTGCTTAAGGCTGTTTGACCTTATGGAACAATCTTATAGATGGGAATACGCTAAATATCTGAATAAAGAGGTGGTCTTCATACAAAATCTGTTGGCTGCGTTCCAGAATATTTTGAGTTCCCTTCCGTCCTAAACAACTCTGTTCAAAATTCTGTTACTTGGCTAAGATAGTGGAACCCTCTGAAAGGGAAGGAAATGTATCACAGCAATTTTTAGGAGTTTTGTTAAACTGTGTTGCACTTCTTTAAAGAACAGTAGTTGTGTAGAATAATTGTAGGCAAAAGGTACAGTTGTCTTGTTTCTTGATTGCAGTCTTTTAAACACAGCATGCTAACAATTTTTTTGCTACATGTAGGCTCTGTTTGTAGCCTCTAAGCTGAAGATATTTGATCACCTGAAAGATAAAGGTCCACTGAAGGCTGTGGATATTGCAGATGAGGTTGGAACCTCTGTGTGTGGAACAGAAAGGCTCCTTGATGCATGTGCTGCTCTTGGATTACTGGAGAAAACAACACAAGGTGACTAATTCTCCTCCCCCCGACTGCATATAGTACTGAAAGACATGCAGGACTGAAAGAGGTGCATTGAAGGTCACAGGGTCTGACTTGATACTGTGGGTAACTTTGATTTGGGGGAAAGGTGAATGGATTGTTGCTTCTTTGCTTTCATTATTAGTAGCTGGAATTGTTTTGTTTGGGGGCAGGCTTTATCTATTCACGTCTCCTTTGAGGAATCCTTAGATTGCTTTTGCTCTCTGGACGTGGTACTGACCAAATTTCTAAGAAAAAGTTGCGTAGGCAGTCCCAGGGAGCAGCGGAATAGCTCAGATGTATCATCTGCACTTGGCTCACAACAACCCCATGCAACACTACAGGTTTGGGGAAGAGTGGCTAGAAGGCTGCCCAGCAGAAAAAGACCTGGGGATGCTGGTCGACAGCCGGCTGAATATGAGCCAGCAGTGTGCCCAGGTGGCCAAGAAGGCCAACGGCATCCTGGCCTTTATCAGAAATAGTGTGGCCAGCAGGAGCAGGGAGGTGATCGTCCCCCTGTACTGGGCACTGGTGAGGTGACCCCTCGAGTCCTGTGTTCAGTTTTGGGCCCCTCACTGCAGGAAAGACATGGAGGGGCTGGAGCGTGTCCAGAGAAGGGCAACCGAGCTGGTGAGGGGCCTGGAGCACAAGTCTGATGAGGAGCGGCTGAGGGAGCTGGGGTGGTTTAGTCTGGAGAAAAGGAGGCTGAGGGGAGACCTTCTCGCTCTCTACAACTGCCTGAAAGGGGGTTGTAGCGAGGTGTGGGTCAGTCTCTTCTCCCAAGTAACAAGAGATAGGACAAGAGGAAACGTCCTCAAGTTGTGCCAGGGGAGGTATAGATTGGATATTAGGAAAAATTTCTTCACCGAAAGGGTTGTCAGGCATTGGAACAGGCTGCCCAGGGAAGTGGTGGAGTCGCTACCCCTGGGAATATTTAAAAGATGTGTATATGTGGTGCTTAGGGACAGGGTTTAGTGGTGGACTTAGCAGTGTTAGGTTTATGGTTGGACTCGATGATCTTAAGTAATTTCCAACATAAATGATTCTATGATTCTATCTAAAATAAGGACCAAATTCCATTCCCTGCTGCAGCAACAGGGGAGTTGTGGAGTGGAGGACTCCCAGCAGAGTCACAATCTTCAGCAGAGAATCAGGGTTTTAATGAGGAGAGCTCTGGAATGTGTCCCTCTTCATGGACAACAGCTTAAATTGTAGTGCCCCTAACTGGAACAGTGCTTGAAGGTGTATGTAGGTAAGGGAGTCAGTATTAGGATTAACTTTTTCAGTTTGCACTATGCAGTTACAAGTTTCCATATGCATCGTTTACATAGTAAGACTTGAAATGGTCAAGTGCCAAGAAAAGGGAATAAAGGAGGCTTTCAGCTTTGTTAGAGGACAAGACCAAGGAGAGAGCCCTAAAGGCAAAGCATACTGGAGAAAGCTTGAATTTAAGGGAAGGAGAAGTTGTAATCTAAAGAAAAATGCGGTCAGGAATGAGGAACTTCTAATACTCTCCCTTGAATATTACATGTCTAACTGAGGTACTCGGGTTTAAAAAAAAAAAAAAAAATTGGTGCCTATCTATATCTTCCAGCATCTAAATTATTTTTATAAATAAAGTACTTGCTCCCTTAAGAATGAGAAGACTTTTAGAATTATTTCATAGAAATCTTTGCACAAAAAAAATATGATCATAAGATCAGGATTTGCTAGCTATTTAACAGTGATGCAGGAAAAGCATGCCTTCGGATTTTACATGACAGTTGTAAAGTACTGAAACAAAGCTGGTTACAATTTTCTTCCCATAAGGTTACAGTAATACAGATTCGGCAAACACCTACCTGACCTCAGATGGTGAATACTCACTTCATGGCTACATTATCCACTCTAATGACCACCTTTGGCCTCTCTTCACAAACTTGGAGTCTGCTGTCAAAGAAGGCAGCAGGCAGAACCATCGAGCCTTTGGAAAGAAAGCAGAGGATTTATTTAAGGTAATATAAACTCTTACTATCTTATAAGATATCTTATAAACTCTTAGCATCAAAACTAGCTGTGAGGAGCCCAGAACTGATCTAGGGGCAAATGGAGACTGAGCCGTCTAAGAAAGTTGGTCAGTCTCAGAAACGGTAGAAATGCAGTGCACCTCGCTAGTCCCAGACTTCTCTGTTCCCTTCAACTTAAGGCTCTGAAGTGCTGGAGCAATCACAGAATATACTGGGAATTTCAAGTGCTGACAAAAATTTTCTGGCTAAAGTGTTGTCCGTCCAGCTAACACACACTCAGAATAACCTCTGGGCCTGTTTAATTTGCATTTATGTGTCCTTTTTATAACACCAGATAGTACCGTATCATACATGCATTCCTTCCACGTTGGATGCCAGTCACTTGGTACTGATGTGCATCCAGTTCAATCTGTGCTGACTGTGTAATCAAAGCTGTTTTCAAAGTCGCTTTGTGTTGATGCAGTGGAGAAGGGATCTAAATCTCTTTTATGAAGGTTTGTAGTTTTGTATATGTTTCAAGCTGGTATATATTGCTGGTAAGAATTGTAATCCTTTCTTCTGTCTGTTTCCATCTCTGTAGCTTTCCTTTTCCAATGCTAGCCCAGGTGGATCTGTTCAGACTGGAGAATCACTTAGGGTTATAACTAGCCTAACTTGTCAGTTATTTGCCTGGTGAAGCAGGTTGAGGAGCATCAATATTTGTGCCTATTTAAGGAGAGGGCTAATAGAGTGAGCAGGAGGATATGTCAGGACTCATCTCTGACAGCAGTGCTGGCTTGAAGTGTACTTCAGACTACATCCTGAGGTTCTTAATTTGTACTTAACTTCTAGATGGTGACGAAGCCAGTCTCCTAAAAGAGATTTCTACATCCCCCCTATACAGTTGGTGGAAGGAAATAAGGGCTTTTGGAGGCTTAAGAAGGTCCCGTTAGCCTAATGTTAGTACCGAGATTACTGGTGGACAGAACCTCCTTTAGGAATCCTTCAAAGGCTCTTTTAAAGGATATTTAGATAATTTGCTTTAGGATAGCTGTTGCAGTAGCTGCTTAAATTTATGTTCAAATTAAGTGTTTTAATGTAGGTGAACTGGATTTCGTCCTTTGTTAAACATCTGGATTACCAACTTGAGTTTGCTTGGGTGATGTTTGTGGCAGGAGTTGCTACCAGTTCAGGCCTGGGCTCCATATGTGTACAAGATGGTATGTCTAAGCAGGATATATGGGCTGCCTGTGGCACTATGCATACCACAGCCTGGAGATATTTCCACTTCATGGTAGCTGTAAAGCCAGACATAACTGATGAAATCTGTATGAAAGTGAGATAAAAAGGGATTCACGCTTATGTGGCATTTCAAAGGTAAAAGCGTGAGGTTCTGGTATTGAATGCTTGCTTCTCCCCTCATCAGAAAACCCAGTATGAGCTTGTATGTTTCTGGTTTAAGTTATGGTCCAATCATCTAGTTATTTTCCTATCATGGAAGAATAAATGTCAGAATTAAACGAAAGCAATTTGAGAGTATATCAAGAAGGAGGAGGAACACTTTAGGAGGCTGAAAGAAAAAACTCAGTCTGTCCTTTCAAACAGTTTAAAGTCTGAAGACATCTTGCTGTGGAGCAAATGTGTTAGTAAATGTGTATCAAAGGCACAGTATTTCTTTAAAAAGCACTTTTCAGATTACCCTTCTTCCTGCTATGCTGCCCCAGCTTCAGTGGGCAGAAGTGTTAATTTAACAGCCCTTGGGACATCACCAAGACCAGGTTCAAACCACCCAAGCATATGTCCTTTGTGATGCACTGCAAAAGATGTCTGTGTGATCAGAATTTTTGAGGGGGTGCAAAAATCTGCTTACCACTACAGTGAAACAGAAAAGGACTTGGATAAGCAACTAGTCAATGGCACTTTTAACTGATCTTTTAATTTTAGCATTCTAATGTTAATGGTGTGCACCTACTGTCTTGGTTGTACATAGTTTTAGTTAAGTAATGAAAATAAACTTCAGTCACTGTGCTTTTTTCCCTTCTTAGGACTATTATCACAGCCAGGAGGTGAAGCAATGTTTTATGGCTGCCATGCACAGCATTGCCCACCTGACAGCAAGAGATGTGGCTACAGCATTTGATCTTTCACGGTTTAGATCTGCTTGTGATTTAGGAGGTATTGCCTGTAATTGAACTTGTATACAAATTAAAGGGAAAAACTTGATTTCAGTTCCATATTTTATTACTTTAAACATATGTATATTTTTTACTAGAACTGCAGTAGTATTATCTACTGCTATTTTTCTGGTATTGTAATGTCAGAATAAAAGGACTGAGTGCAGTTAACTGAAAGCAGAGTTACTTAAATGGTAATTGAGTACTTTGAAATAAGTGAATGTTTGTCACCATCAGTTTCATACTGACACAGCTCAACACAGAAAACAAGATGGTTTATGGCATAGCTAATACAATATTGGGCTGGGAGCTCCAATTTCAACTGTGCTGTTGCTGTCCTTTGGCATGTCCAAGATTTTCAAAAGTAATGAAGGATTTATTTCTGAATCCTTCTATATCAGGGTGTCAAACTTGAAACACTGCACTGCTAGAACCGAAAGTTCTTTGATTCTTTTAGAATTGGTTTGTTTTGTGTGTTGTTTTAATTACTAATATCTAAGATAGCCACCAAAATGTTAAAGACCAATGATACATCTGAAGAAACTCTTCGTTAGTGTCCTTTTTTGCCCTATGCTTGGAGTTGCACAGAAGGACTGTCATTACATAGGGAGAGATCCACTGAAGAAAGAACACTTTACTTAATGCCTGGGGAGGTGGACAGCATGTCAGAGGAATTAACACAATACTGGTGCAACCTTTGTCACTTGTGCAGAGACTCCAAGACTTTACTATCCCTATCCTTCACCATGCTGGAGAGTATTTGTCAAACTTGGCATATCAGTGCTTTGTAAGTGGTAAATAGTTCTAGTGCTCTTCATCCACAAATTACAAGTCCTTGCCCTTTCATTAATGTTCTTCTACCCCCAAAAAACCCCTGAGGTACTGGTATCAAAGGTCATACTAGGAATTCTGTGACAGTAAGGAGTCATGCCTGCATTCCCCAAGCTTTAAAGCATCGCTGTATCCACCAGGAAGTGCTGTTGCCCATGTTAAATGGTGGAGCTGACTGTCTACCTCTAATTCTGATTTGATGTCTCTGTTTTAATGTTATGTACAGGCTTGTCTTTAAAAATGTCTGCAAATGCTGGGAGCAAAGACTTGATTTGACTTTTTTAAACTTCCAACAGGTTGCACTGGCGCTCTGGCTCATGAATTAGTACAAATATACCCAAATCTCAAGGTCACAGTATTTGACCTTCCAGAAGTCATTGCAAACACCTCTTACTTTCAGCCTTCAGGACAACACACAGCTCAAGTGACATTTGTGTCAGGTAAATGTAACACATGATCTTTTGTCTTATTTCTGTTACCCTGGAGCACAGAGCAGGCTCTTGCTGTGGAAAATGGTGTGCTACCCTGCTCCAACACCAAATGTGGTACAAGGCAACATAGGCTCACCCATGCTAAATGGGGACATTGTATTTCTCAAGCCTGTGAGGATAAAAACAAACTGGCTATCGTTAGAGAATATGGATAAATAAGGAAGTACGGATTAGTCATTTTTGAGTACCACTGGGAGTAGAGACTGCATGTCCTTGTCTGAGGCTTTTGTTTTCTAGGCAAGATGGACATGGTGGCTACAAAGGACTTTGTCTCCCTTGCTTTAGGCTTTCTCCCCATTTTTATATATTACAGAATTGTTACCTGTGATCTGCTCTTCTCTTTAACTATGCTTTCCTTATCTGCAAATCAGTGCATACCTATACCTGTTCATTCTTGCTTCTTTCTTTACCTCTGCTGAAGCTCCTAGTTCCTCCGCAATATTTTAATTTCATTTTGTAGGAATGTACTCTGTGGTTTCTGTAGGAATGTACTAACTCTGCTTTCCAACAGGTGACTTCTTCAAGGATAATCTTCCAGAAGCAGATCTTTACATTCTTTCCCGTGTTCTTCATGACTGGCCTGATGAAAAGATACATGTGCTGTTAAGCAAGGTATCAGCTGTTTGCAAACCAGGTAAGATTTTTCATCTTGTGGGCTTAGAGGTGCATGTTAATGCATAAACATAATGAGTAATCATAAGAAGTTCATATTAAAAAGCATATTTTTCTGTCCGATCATAGTAGCCTTTGCTTGAATGTCTATGCTTGCATTATGGTAATACCTACTAAGAAAAAAAGGAAACAAAGCTGCTAATAAAAGTATATAAAATAAGCCCTTACTATAGTTGCAGGCTTCACATACAACTACGTCATCTCCCCTATCTCTGCCATGCCCAGTCTTTCTTACTAAGCCCTGTACCATCAAATAACTAAGCATGTGCTTATTTCTATACATACAAGTAGTCTAAAGTTCCTTTAGGTTAATCAAGAAGCAGTAGTTTGTTTTGTTATTGTTTTGCTATCTCAGTAGTGCCCAGATTATGGTAAACTGGAGTTCAGTACTGCTTTATGCACAGATTTAATGAGAAATATGTAGCTGCTTCTGCTTTCTCCTGCATTTGAATCATAGAATATCTTGAGTTGGAAGGGACTCATAAGGATCCTCAAGTCCAACTCCCTGCTCCTCACAGGACTACCTAAAACTAAACTGTATGACTAAGAGCATCTTCTAGATGCTCCTTGAGCTCTGATGGGCTTGGTGCCATGACCACTTCCCCAGGGAGCCTGTTCCAGTCACCGACCACCCTCTCAGTGAAGCAGCTTTTCCTAATGTCCAATCTGAACTTCCCCCAGAGCAGCTTTATTCCATTTCCTTGTGTCCTATCACTGGTCACCAGAGAGAAATCAGCACCTCTCCCTCTAATAGTTCGATGTTCTTCTTATATTGAGGCCCCCAAAACTGCACACAGTACTCGAGGTGTGCCTGCACCAGTGCAGTGTAGGGTGGGACGGTCACCTCCCTCGACCGGCAGGCTACGCTGTGCTTGATGCTCCCCAGGACACGGGTGGCCCTTTTGGCTGCCAGGGCACACTGTTGATTCATATTTGGACAGTATTAAAGATAAAAGGAGAAGACAAAAAGCAGAAAAGCCTGACTGCTAAGATGAACTGATTCCTTAATCCAACAGGATTAACTGTAGCTATGAAGTTTGTTTCATAGGAGAGCATTCAAAATTAGATCTAGGCCATAAAGCATAATCCTGTTTATGAAAGAAAATTGTGGGTGACTGTCTTAATCTTCTTATGCAAAGATTGGGGTATGATAGATGCTTACAGGAGTTGCTTGTTTCAAATGGAAACAAGACTGAGTTTAAGAGCGTAGTCAGGAAGTGATCAGGAAGTGATCTGAACTTCACTGAAGTGGAGACAATGCTCTAAACTCCCCCTTCCTTTTAACAATTAAATGGTTGCATCCAGGAAGAGATTACTGAAAGTGAAGTTCTGTCACTGATTTCCACTGAAGACCATTAAAACACTAGTCTGAGGGACCTCTATAACTGTCTCTGACCAAAACACTAAAAACTTGAAGCTAGAAATACTTTACTGAACCACTCTTGCTTGTTTTGGAAATGCAGGAGGTGCCTTGCTAGTGGCAGAAATTGTGCTTGACGAACAGAAGATGCACCCTCCTAGAGCTGTACTACAGTCCCTCAGTATGACTGAAGGCAAGCAGAGAAGTGGCTCAGAGTATAAACAACTACTGGAGAAATATGGATTCACAAATGTACAAATTAAGATCACAGGAAACTTATTAGATGCTGTTTTGTGCATCAAGAAGAATCCTTCACCGTAGCGTGCCCAGAAGCAAACTGGGATGCTGAGTTTTTACAACGCTATTACAATATACCCATCATCATCCAGCACATATTGTCAGTTTAGAGTCATTTTGACCCTTTATCTGAAGCATAGTTGTTACAGGCCTTGAATAAAAGTTGGACTGCAGCTTCTGCAGGAGTGAGTTCTATGCATTTAAAAAGTGTCTGGGGCAGGTCAAAACTCCTATGTATTAAATACCTTCATGTCCAGTTCTTTCGGCTAGTTTGCAGGCCGTATTAAGCTTAGATTTGACATAGCTGTATAGCGTAGCAAGTTAAAACTACAAGCTTTTATGAGCCACATTAATACCTTAGTTTTCTTGGACCTTAAAATTAAAGAGAATTCTCCCTCTGCAGTGTATTCAGTGGTTACTGCTCATTTTTATCAGAAATGAAAAAAATAAAAATTAATACTGTACCGTCTGTCTGAATTTGGGGATGCTAGTCCTCTTTTTCACTTTTCTGTGGGCCTTTACTCAAAAACATCTCAAAGATACCCTTTAAGCACTCTTTCTGCAGGCAAAAGTGAAAATAGGACAAAGCTCAAACATGTTCGTACAGCAGCTACAGTCACAGAGAAGCTTCAGCAGCCTCTAACCTCCAGCCACAGTATGTACCCACACAGGCTGCAGCTGGGACCTGTTCCTATCGATTCCTATCAGTTTAGGGTTTTTCTGAATATGGTTAAATGGCCATATATGCTTTCTGTCTCATTACTTGAGATGAGTTTTAGAATTTATGTGTAAGTTCTCTTATGAAAATTAAAAATAGAAGTTTCTTCATGTTCCACTCTGTAATTGGAGAAGTACGTACTGTATCCCATCTCTTCAAGTAATTTGTCACTAATGTCACCTCTGCTAATGTTTATTTTTTCCTGATACTTCACTGATATTTATTTTTTCTATTTAAAGTGTACTTTGTAGTGGAAGCCTTCCTGGAGATTAAAGTTGCACTTTTGAACTAGCTTTCTTCTCTATCAGTTGTGAGTTTCTTGCCTGTCACACTTCTACAGCAATAATCCCAATAAGCCAGTGTGAAAGAGGCCATGCCTGTGCTGAATCACCAACCTCAGCAAATGAAAGAGTTGATGAGCAAGGTCAAGAGTTGCATCTGCCTGGTAGACTTATGTTGCTTAATGTCTTATGTTACTTAATCAGAAGTTACTTTGCTCTTTGAGCACTGCGTAAAGCAAAAGCACCACAGTGATTCATCATGAGAAACATGCTTACTACAGAGCATTTCAGCTGCAGAAAATCAGGGAAATGTCAGATTTTTACCACATTAGGGGTTTTTAATTCTTAGCAGAAGGTTTTTATGAGTGGAAATGTGACTGATCTCATCTGTACAGACATGTAAAGAGATAAGGCAAAATATTCAACAACTGAATAAATTGAAAATGTCTCTTTTCCATATTGACATGAAGCTTGCCATTATGCCTAACAGGTTTGTATTTTGAGAGAGACTGATTCCAGCAATTGGATGTTCTCATCTGATAGTTATTCATAAAGTTCATAATGCTATTCTTTAAGCTGCTATAAGCTGTTTGAGTCGGCAAATTTCAATCCTAAAGTTGGCACACCTGTAACTGTCACAGACTTTAAAACTGTGCCTCTAAGTACTATGTATCTGACTGTAAAATTTGAATAGAATGTGCTTGGCTACCACACAACCTCAGTGTACTCTGTGATTAAAGAACAGCGCTCTATACACGCTAAGCATTAGACCCTTGGGCATGGCGTCTGTGGTAACGCACCGCAGCTTTGCACTCTCAGGATAATTAAGCATTGGAGCAGGTTGCCCAGAGAGGTTGTGGAACCTTTGTCCTTGGAGGTTTCAAGATCTGAGAACAAAGCCCTGAACAAGCTGAGCAGACTGTAGAGCTGCCCTGCTTCGAGCGGGAGGTTGGACTAGACATCTCCTGTGGTCCACTTCAGCCTAAGCTGTTGTATAATCATTTGATGTAGCCCAGTCACTTGAGAAATGATAAACTTGTTTTCTCTCATTAATGTCCAAATTGAGTTTTTCAGTTGCTCTGGAGAAAGCTGGTATCTTTTGCTGCCTGTTAGAAGGGTTGGATTTAATGGTGTTACACTGAAAAGACTTCCTAAGCAATAGGCATAACTGAGGAAAATTTGGGCCTGTTCACTAATCAAGACATGAAGAATGAGGGGGCTAAGCTTTAAAATCCAAATGAACTTCTGCCAATAAAGCCTGTAGGTTTTGTGTTGCTCCTTGGGAAGTGACATTCAGCTATGCCTTCTTGAGGATGCTGTCTTTTACCCACATTCTGCCTTAACAATGGTTTAGAGGAAATGTGGTGCACAGAAAACAATTTTTTTGAGGTGGAGAATCGTGGAGGGTTAACAGAATGATAGATGAATAATAAAAACAAGAACTTCAGCACTTGCTTACTGAACGCTGAGGTAAGAATCCTTGAGGAAGATAGAAAGAGAAGTTTGTAAGAAAGAAGAGACACAACTTGGTTGGCTGTTCTAGCTCAACCATTTTTATATCAATTTTTGACCTTGTTAACAGTACTTGTCCCTGGAAAAGTAATGAGACGGAAGTGAAGGGTAGTAACGTCATCTGAGCCACCCAGCACAAAAGCTTAGGAAGAGCTATTTAATGGCTAAGTCCCTTTGTGTGGGCTCTCAGTTCAGTTTTGGATGTGTTAGCTGACTCCTGCATAGTTGAAGTATTTAATGTGGGTTTTTGTTTTGTTTTTAAAAAAAGTTTTTGGAGGCCTGGCACTTTAATTCTGTCCCCCCCATCTTTTGACTGGAAAGATCTTATGTCCTTGCTAAACAATGATAATCTGGATTAAATGACTTTCTAATTCAGAAAGGACTGTTATGACCGTTAATTTTTATATCCTATAAAACCATAGCCAAAATTTCTTCATGAAAGTATGCTTCCTGAAGGGTTTGAAAGTTAGCTCTGTTTCAGTCCCTCTCATGAAGAAATTTCAATTACATTAGTAAATCTTCATTAACTGTAGAGAGAATTCTTTTTTTCTTTTTCCCTGCACTAACTTAATTTACTGTGTCTAATTTTGATGGTGTCCTTCCCACATTGGTTGTGCTTTCTGGGTATATTTTTCCAGATTACCCTGATGTTATCTGGATGTCCCCAGTAACTTTTGTGGCAAATTATAATGACCATTCTATTTGTGTCCTCCTTTCAGAGTATACAAAATCTGGACACCATCTTCCAAAGCTGTAATATAGTGGTGACTTAGAAATGATAGTCCTGCATTACTCTATCTAGCAATGTTTGCTGTGTAACCAGAAACAGCGATTCCCAGGTCTCTCCGTTGAAGGCAAAGGAGAATCACATGGGAAGGCGGGGAGGGAATAGAAACCACTGACTCGTAACAAATGGGCTTTATCACCCTGACTTTAGATACCTAAATATTAGGTATTCCAAATCGTCGAGTCACCTTGAGCTCTCCAGTCAGTAGAAGACCAGGCATTTTCAGAGGATGATTCGTCTCACCTCTCTGTGAAAGGAAATTGCCTGGTTTTCCTAAGAAAAGTAATTATACATTTCATAGTGGATAGAGCATATTTAAGAGGGCTAGCTGAAATACAGCTATCTAATCTATGGATGACTGAATTAGGGCAGAATAGTCCCACTGGACAGATAATGTAGGTTCAGGCTCACCTCAGACATGCTTGGCTAATCCTTTTTCTTTGTGAAGCAAACCCGTGTCATGGTTCATCACAGGGTAGGTGGCTTGAACTTGCATTTAGTAAGGCAGCTGATGATACGAGGAAGAAACAGGGAATTTATTAATAAGCTGTCAGGACTTTCATGACTCCTGATAGTTAACACCGAGGTCTCAGTCAGCAATTTTATCCGCAGATCTCAGTCTCTTCTCTAAGAAACTGCAGTGTTAGGTTTAATTAATTTGTTATCAATTGTTAAATGTCTGAGGTGTATGGGTAAGAATGGCTCTTAAGGGTCAGAAAGATTAAGAATGTTATGCAGCACTTAGCAGTACTAAAATGACAGTAAGATGCTGCTATTTTGGTCTGAGTTGGTGGCCTCCTACCCCCACTGTGCCAAGAGAAACCACCGCATAAGATGCAAGGCCAAAAGACAATGAGTAAAACAATGCTTGTTTTGTCAGTAGCCCTCTCTTGTCTTCCCTTTCCCCTCATGGGTCTGAAGGTGGATGAAGAGGCTGTGTATAAACAGGATCATTTAAGTTCTGCTCGCATCCCTAGGTCAGTCCCATCACAAAGGCCTCGGTTCCTACAGAAATAACGTGCAACATTGACTTCTCTGCTTCTATAATGCTCGCTATCCACCCTTTTGTCTGCTTGGCACAATTTCAATATGAATGTGAAGCAGCAATATATCCCAAAGAGACGTTAACTACTATTCCTGTCTTACTGTTTTCCGTAACTCCCGTGCCAAGTTTACAGATGTCATCCTCTCTTCCCCTGAAAACAGAAACATGACTTGACTTGTGTTTGATCCCTCCGTAGTATGGAAGGGAATTTCCTGGCTTTTGTGACAGGGGTGGATTATACATTTAATAGTGGATTAATCATTTAATAGCAGAGCAAATCTATAAACGATAAATTAAATCACCTGTGTCTTGGTAGTTTGCACCCTTATATATGGTAGCAGAGATTCTCTTGCCTGATAATGGATTAGTACTCTTGCATGCGTTTGTTTTTAAATTAGGCTGTGGGATTTTGCTGGCTGAAATGGTATTGGATGATGAGAAGAAGAACAGGAGCACAGCTCTGCTGCAGTCTTTGAACATGCTTGTGCAGACAGAGGGAAAGGAGAGAAGTGGCTCTGAATATCAAGCCTTACTGGAACAACATGGATTCACAAATGTCAAAATCAGATTGAGAGGAAATTTGTTAGATGTCGTTCTCTGTGTTAAGACCTAGAAAAAAATGGATTTAAAATCTGGATGTCTCTAGCCATGTTGTGTAATTATGCAAATACACGCTCAGTTTCCCATCAATATCATAAACAAGGAATGTTATGTCAGCTTTCTGAAGTCACTTTTAAAAAGGGGGAGAGATTGGTGGCATTTATTTTGAACTTGAGTAAAATGATGCCAGAAGATTCAGAAGATTCTGGCATCATTTGACGGCAGTGGTGCTGTGGCTGCACAACGCTTGTAGTACCCTTGGAAACACGTCTCCAACCACGAGTGGTGTCAGCAGCCCTACGGCAGTATTCATGTGGCTGAGAAATCAGTTTCTTTTTGTACTTGATGCAATTAGAATAGTCCAGTTTTTAGACCAGCACACATTGCTTTGCCCGTTTCAGGAGGTCAATGCAGGTATCGTTTCAATACTCCATCCATTTTAATATCATTTTATGTTGCACTCTCTACTGTAAATAAACATTCTCTAATGAAGTCTGGAAACTGCTACTGCAATGGAGTAGTCAAGATTGGAAACAAGAACTGGAACAGCAGCTTCTCAGCGGAGTCAAGACAGACTCCTCTGCCTTCTGTGAGGTTCCTCGGAAAAGGCAGTTGCATAAAAGCACAAGTTTCATCTGTGATTGTAATTGGAGATGAAATGTGGGGGCACCACATTTGGTTCAAGAACATCCTCCTCCTCCTTTTTAGCCCTACTTAATTTGTGAGCTCTTATGAAAGTGGATAGCAGAATATGAGATTAGATAAAGAACAGAAAAGAAAAAAAAAGTGCAGAAACAGAAGAAAAAGCATGGTGCTAAAAAGCATTTCCCCCAGTCAGATGTGTCCGAGTTCCCAAGGTGAACAGGACAGGACAACTATTGACTGCCCAGTTTCATGTCACAAAAGTTACGTATGTTTTGCCTTCATTTTTCAAACCAACAACGCTTCAGAGTTCCAGAGTATGAAGTTCTTTTTTAATCAATGTATTTTATGGGAAAAAAAATCGCAGCCTTGCACACACCGTGTTGCGCTATCAGAGTATTAACGTTCAGGTACGAGCTTTTTTTAAAAGAAAAATACCACGCTAAGCTGTATGTGCCTGCCTGAGAATATGCACTACAGCCTTTCAATAATTACATCCAAAATACGGTCCTGTAACACTGCATGTGCCTAACCCTGTGTGGGCACAGGAGTCACTTCACTGTATCTGTATTTTGATGTAGAATGTAAAATAGCACACAATTTACTTCCTGTCTTTTGATACGCAAAAACAAGGTGTAGCGATGTGTAATACATAGTCTACCCTACTGCAGCAGAAACGAGGGCTATGCCTGGCACATCCTGTTCTCACAACATGCCCTCTGAGCAAGATGCTCTCATTTTGAAATCCTGCAAGGTACATACATGTGTAAGCAGTGGTTTCGGACACCTCAGCTACTGCAACTTTGTGGTTCACCAGTCATCTGTTTAACAAAAAAAAAGTTTGGCTTTATTTACTTTTGTAGGAAACACCCATTAAAAGTAAAAGCGGTAACAAAAAGTGCGTGTGAACTAACGCCCTCCAGCTAGAACAATTTCAGGACTTGCATTTAGAAAGAATAGGTACGATTTCAGACAGAAGTTTGGCCGCTAGGTGTAAAATTTCACTTCCAGCGTACAACAAAATTAGCAGAAATGAGACCTGGCGGAAGCCAGGCCTGTCTGGTGAGGGGCAGAGGCCCTGCCGCGAGTGCCCGCTCAGGGAACCCGCAGGAGAGCTTTTCACGGCGTCCGACCTCGAGCGCCCGAAGAAGGAGCCGGGCCCACGCTGCCCCGTTGCCTCTCTAGGAAACCGCCGTTCCGATCTTCGGCGTTTCGATCGTCTCGGGTCAGTTCGGTGACGCCCGGACAGCAAAGCCCGGCGCCGCGGTGAGGAGGAGCAGGCGGGAAAAGAACCTGAGAGCACGGAGCTGCCTTCCGCCGGCCTCACCCCGAGGGGGGGCGGGCACGGAGCAAAACCCGCCGGCGGCCCAGATCCGCTCCCCTACACCCGGCGGCCGCCGCTGCGGCCCAGGGCCCCTCCCGCAGAAGCGGTGCCTCCCTCCTCCGCTGCCTCCCCGCGGCCCAGGCCGAAGGGCCCGGTCTGCCGCCCCGCGGGGCCCGGCCTCGGGCGGAGCCGAGGCCTCCCGCCCTCCTCAGGTGGCGGCGGCGGCGACGCGGCGCTGCGCCACTGGCGCCGCAGGGGCGGGGGGAGCCGCCCCGCCCTCCCCGCCGCCCGGCCCGGGCGGCGCGGCCCCGCCCCCGGGGCGGCGCGGCCAATGGGGCGCCGCGGGGCGGGGCCGGCGGGGCCCGGCATTTAGCTCATGCGCGGCGGCGGTCCCGCCCTTTCGGCTTGAGCGGCAGCGGCGTCTCTTTCCCGGCGGCTCCCGGCGCGGCGCGAACATGGCGGACCAGGCCATCTCCTTCATCAAGGACTTTTTGGCGGGCGGCGTCGCCGCCGCCATCAGCAAGACGGCGGTGGCGCCCATCGAGCGGGTCAAGCTCTTGCTCCAGGTCAGCGGCGCGGCCGAGCCCGGCGGGGAGCGGGGGCGGCCCGCCACCTTCCCCCGCAGAGCGCCCGCCGACGCCCCGGCCGGGCCGGGCCGGGCGCTGAGGGGAGGCGGGCGGGCGGGCGCCGCCCCCGCGGAACAAAGGGCGCGCGCCAGGCGGCGGCCCGCCGGCGGCGGCTGCCGGGGGGGGTCACGTGGGCGGCGGGCGCCCGCGAAGCCGGTTCCGCTATGCGGGGCGGGGGGGGGGGGGGGCGGCTCCCGGTGTCACTTCCTCCCGGCCCGCCGCTGGCGCCGAGCGCGCAGAGGGCGAAGGGGGCGGTCGGCCGCGCGGCGCCATCTTGGTGACCTTCACGTGACGGCGCGGCCCGGCAGCGCATTGGCCCCGTTCGGCGGGGCCGGGCCCGCCGGCGGCGCGCGGGGCCTTGGGGTGACCCCCCCCCCCCTTCCGCGGGCGGGCGACCCAAGGTGACCCGCGTGACCTTGGCCGCGGTCGCCGGCGGGAGCGGACCCGGCCTCGCCGTGGAGGGCGGGGGGGGGCGGCCGCCGCCGGTGGCCCGTCCCGTCCTACCCCCGGCCCGGTCCCGGCGCCGGCTGGGCAGTCCTCTCGGCCTCAGGCGGGTCGCCCAGGCGCCGCCTCCCCCCGCGGGCCCGCCGCGGCCGGTACGGGCCGTCGGCTGCAGGTAGCCCCAGTCTTTGCGTCCTCGTCTCCTGCCTGCCCTTGCTCCCTGACGGCTCGCCCCTTCTATTCTGGCGAGCTCTGAAGAAGCTGGGAAGCGATTTTAAGGCTTTTTCTGGTTCTTAGGATTGTACAAGGCCTCCCGTATCCCTGGTTCTTTCTTCACACGCATCCTCCGGTTTTGTGTGTCTGTGTGTGTGTAAAACTGAGGGGCTTAATTCTTGAGAATGAACTCGGGTGAATCCTCGAGTTCTTTGGCCTTCACCAAAATAGGAATAAATGACAGTTCTTACCAGTCTTCAGATTTAGACTGACCCAGCAGCTTTTGCTTGGAAGCTTGCTACTGCCGCTGATTTATCGTGGTTAACAGATGCTTAATCTCTGTGTACAACTGTCATCAGGCATTCAGGCTTAACAGCTCTTTGTTTTATAGTAGAAGCAGGCTTAAGCCCAGCTGTAGCGCAGGCCCGTCAAGGCATACAGTCAAAATACGTATTTTTATTTGCAGGTACAACATGCAAGTAAACAAATTGCTGCTGATAAGCAGTACAAGGGTATCATCGATTGTGTAGTGCGTATTCCAAAGGAACAAGGAGTGCTGTCTTTCTGGAGAGGAAACTTGGCAAATGTCATCAGATACTTCCCAACTCAAGCTCTCAACTTTGCCTTCAAGGATAAGTATAAGCAGGTGTTCTTGGGAGGTGTAGACAAGCACACTCAATTCTGGAGGTATTTTGCTGGTAACCTGGCTTCTGGTGGTGCAGCTGGAGCCACTTCCCTCTGCTTTGTCTACCCCTTGGATTTTGCAAGAACCCGTTTGGCTGCTGATGTTGGAAAAGCTGGCGCAGACAGAGAATTCTCTGGTCTAGGGGACTGCCTAGTCAAAATTACCAAGTCTGATGGTCTGCGTGGCTTGTATCAAGGGTTCAATGTCTCTGTCCAAGGCATCATCATCTATAGAGCTGCCTACTTTGGGATCTATGATACAGCAAAAGGTAACATTTCAGAGGGGATCTGATAAACCTATTTTCAGAATTGTATTGTCTGTTTATGTCCATTCTTGGATCTTGCTCTGTGTCTGTAGTAACTATGTGAGCGTGGAGGGGGATATCGGTGCCAACATCAGTGACACTGCAGTGTTCAAGGCAAAACTGGGGCATGTGTTGAAGGCAGCAGGCTGCTTTGAAGTACTCCTGGTTTTGTACTTAAAGGAGTTTCTCTAATGCCAGCAAAGCATGTTGGTAACCATACACGATTGTAATAAGTTCTTTTTTGTTCAGTGCGCTACTGTAGTTATATTGGACCAATTCAGGTGTGTGTAGCCGAGTGGGATTGAGCGGTGCTTTTACAAAGCACTTGCTTGTTAAGATTGACATTTGGGCATAGAGTGCAGGGTAATTCACAGGAACAGTGACTTAGTTCAGTGACGTTTATTTCTAAAAAGAGTAGGTAATAGTTAGATTTCTTCTTGTGCCAGTCTGAAAAGAATCTTGGTGCTTCAGTGTTATCTGTTTTGATTACCAAGGAGGAAATCCTCTGAATTTCCTTCAGTGTTTTTTATATTGCTTCAGCAAGTTTAAAGTTTTAGTGTCTTGTTGCAGTTTCAAAGTATGGCTTTACAATGTTTCATAATAGTTTGTCTAGTAAAGTAGCTGTCATCCATTGAGTGAACTGGAAGAGGATGTACCAGATAAAAAGCTAATTACTTTTTTTTATTGCAGGCATGCTCCCAGATCCCAGAAATACTCATATTGTTATCAGTTGGATGATTGCCCAGACGGTGACTGCTGTGGCTGGTGTGGTCTCCTATCCTTTTGATACAGTGCGGCGTAGAATGATGATGCAGTCAGGGCGCAAAGGAGGTAGGCTGTTAATTTGTGTAGTTCTTCAAGCAGCATTAACAAGATGAGGTTCTTTTTTCCTAATAGTCATCCCTCAGCACTTACAGTTCCTTGTTCCATAAATCTGGTATAAGTTAGGCTACATTTAAATGATACAAGGAAATGCAGTAGGGCTCAACTTGTGGTGTTTGTCAGGAATTATGCTGAGGACTTTATAGAATATGAAATGGGCGAACGGACTGCCTGTGTGCAATGACAGATTAAATGAAGGCAATTAGGGGACAGTATAATTGCCAAAAAGAAGGCTTAACATTTTTATTTTGTGACTTAGGTTTTAATAACTAGGCAAGGAGATAGGAAGCTTTTCTACTGCCTGAACTTGAACTAAGTATTGTGTTACAGTCTTAAAGTGTGGTTTGGGACATCACAAAGTAGCTAGAGAAGTGAAACAGGGCAGTTGTTAAAAACATCTTAGATACAATTATAGGAGTTAAAAATGACTCTGTGCTCTTTTTCTACAGCTGATATCATGTACTCTGGAACAATTGACTGCTGGCGGAAGATTGCAAGGGATGAGGGAGGAAAGGCGTTCTTCAAGGGTGCATGGTCTAATGTTCTCAGAGGCATGGGGGGTGCTTTTGTGCTTGTGCTGTATGATGAATTCAAGAAAGTTATTTAAACAGCCTAACTAGAATTGGAAATCAAGTTGAGCAGATCATGTAGAATAACTACCATTATGGACCATTGACCTTCAAGAAATTCCTGTGAGTCTTATTTATCGGAGCCAGATGATATTTGTAGATGGGGCTAGAAACTGACATAGAGGACTGATCCATTTCTCAGTAACATGCATGGAGACACTGGATCTGGCAATTCAGTGTGGTGATTTTATTTTTTTTTTTTTTTCAGCAATGTGGAGTGAGTGGTATTGGTTCTGGGTCCAAAGTGGCTGGGTCCAATTTAGGCAGAAAAAATAGTTTGCCTGTGGATCAGTCCCCGGTTTCAAGTCCTATCTTCTAGGACCATAAAATTGTATTTGAAAGTACTTGCTAACAAATCATGTTCTTTTCCACTTGTACTGAAGCACTATGTACCATTTTGCACAGCTGAACATCTAGCAATTTTGTTTTTAAATTGGGGCATTCTGCTGTAAAACAATAAACATACTTACTCTGTCTGTGTTGAAATTATTACATAAAAGCTTTGGGAAAGCCTCTTTTGTTTGAAAACTTGTTTCAGATAATGGTTCCTCTGATATACTGCACTGTAACAGAATAAGCTTGATTTTTAAAAAAAAAAAATAATTGAATGTGAGAATTTCAGTGGGGTGGGGCGGGGGAGCATGGATTATACTAATAGAAACTACTCCCATTCTTTGTGCCTGATAGTGTACGACGGGCTGCTGCAATTGGCTTTTTGCATGATTCTTAGAAATTGATTTGCAACTTTTCATATGATTTAAAATGGGGTGTTTTCTGTTGTAGTGCTAGGAGAACGCAAAGTCCCAAGGACAGTCAAAAAGTAATACTCTTGCCCTTGGTAAAACAGCTTAAAATGAAATTATTTTTTTTTAAATCAATATAGAAAGCAACATGGCATTCATGCAAAAACCCAGGAACCTAGTAAATGCCTTCAACTTGTGAGTAACCTATGTATTGTATTGTTGCTGCTATTTGGAAAAGCTGATTGTGCCATTCAAGATACTGTTTGGCCTGATCTGTAGCAGTGGTCAGTACCTCTGTGGAAGGTGAATTTAATCTGAAATGAGGTTCATTCTAAGAGGTGAAGTTGATGGGGGGTGTGAGAGGGAATAAATGTGCTTCTGTGTAGCTGTAAAATATACATCAAGATAGGTCAGCCTTCAATATTAACTGATTGATGTCTAGTTCCAGGGATTGTCAGAAGACCAAAATCAGACTGAATAATTTCTTGTACTGCTATTTGAGATAATGTAATACCTATGTGCCGTTCTTCATATGTATATAATCTTACTTTTGTACTTTGTAATCTGCAAAGACGTGGTAGGGGGACCAGTAAAGGAAAACAAGGTGTTCATCTTCCAGTTGTGTTTTTAGGAACTCCCTGTGTCTTGAGAAAGAAACAGTGTGTCACTGTATGAATCACTGAAGGCAGACTGAGCTGTCTTGAGTTCTTTGTGTGCCTTCTGAGGTTGCTGTTCAAGATGAAGTATTTAAATTAACTGCTTGGCTTTGGCTGATTATTACCTTCCTCTCAAACGTAATTTACCTTTTTCCTTTCACTGTTGCACAAGCACTGCTTTCAACATCTGTATGTGAATGTAAGTATGTTACACAGCTACTTTGTACACAGGCTAATAGCAAACTTTATGTACCTGCTGCAAGTGTTTTTTATCCTGTTCGGTAATGCTAGCTCCCTTGTGGTGCGGACAGGTCATTTGATGTTTCAACTTGCTGTTTCAGTTGTATTTATATTGATTTGGGGGGGCAGGGGAAGAGTTTTTGTCTATATAAATACATGGCTTAGGTTTATTTTCTGTATCAGTGGCTTGAAAGGTAGAGATGATGATAGGATACCTCACTGTGAGTGTATGGTGGCCCAAGCTTTGAGAGGAAGAACCAAACATGACAATTACTTAAGCAGCCCCTGAAAGAGGGAGGACATTTTTCACCTCCCCTCCAGAACTAGGTTTTAACCAGAAATAGGAAAATAAATCAATGCAAGTGTAGGTGTTTTTTTTTAAGTGGAACTGCAATTTACCTATGCTGTGTGTTCAGCATGTACTACTTGGTGTTCATTTTTTTTTTTTTAGTATATGGCTTCCCTTAGTCATGCAGCAGCGATTTTCAGTGTGTGATTATGCAGTGTGGGAACATAAGAGGCAAACAATAAATGAGACTTTTAAAAAAAGCATTTGTTCTCTGCCTTATTGGAACACTTGTTGAAATGTATTTATTTTGAAAAATATTTTTAACAGGAAAGGATCTGGAATTTGTTTAAGAAAATACTGGCATGTAAAGCCTATATTATTTTTAAAAGGCATTGGAAATAGGGCTTGCATCCTTTGAAGGGAACAAATAAAATGCATTGGTGTGAGGAAATCTTTACATTTAAAATCCAGTTATTAAATATTACTACAGATTTTATTCCAATTCTCACAACACTTACACTGGATTTTTTGAAGAGTTAAATACTATCTATGCGAGTTAAGTCCATATTAATATTGCAGAGGTTCACATTTGCATTGGAAATACTGAGCTCATGAAAGGGTTGACTGGCAGCCCAGCTTTAATAGTTAATTTTGGCAAGTGTTTTATTTCCCATTTTCTGTTTTGCATAAAGTCTATTGAATATACTGTGACACTTTGGTATTGCTGGTTGCAAGGTTGAAGAGCAATTTTAAACACACTTTAAAGAGCTAGTTTCTGCTTCAGAAAATACTCTGGGTATATAAAAATAAGCTGGGAAAATTTACTCCTGTAGCATTCTTAAGCAGTCCTATCATCCTCTAGGAAATCATATTCAGAGGAAAGAAGCATCATAATGATGAAGGCGGGGAAATAACAAGTTTCTTTTGTGTCGTGGGTGAGAGGCCTTGTCTCACATCGTGAAGAAAATCTCAGCAAGGTTTAAGCAAGTCTTCACAGCGGACGTTTGCAGAAAAGCTTAGCTGCCAGGCATTGTGTTCTTGAACAAAGGGAAAAGAACAAATTTTACTGATTTTTCTCCACTTTTTTCTGCTGCTCCATTTTATTGGAAAATGCTCCATTTATTTAAAAATCCATATTATGGATTTTTATGGGACAGACTTTTATAGGTGATTATAGTAATTTCTGGTCTGGTTTGAAGTACTTGTCAGGGGAATCCACGATTTTCTTTCATGTTGGGGAATCCAAGTGTTTTCTTTTTGGAAAGTTAGGTCATCTCTTCAACCATAGTTATTTCCTCGGTATGTTGTGGGTTTGGTAGATTTACGTATTTTGGCTAAAGAGAAAGAAAATTCTGTAACATGCAATAAGCTCCAGAGTCACTGTTGATCAGAGAACATTTCTAAATGTTAGATACACCAGTACCGAAGTCTTGCTATGCGTAAGTAATGCTTGCAAAGCAGGAGAAAACACTTAAGTATTGTTTGACTTTTAACATCTGCGGTCAGTACTAGCTATTTGTCAGCAGAAGGAAAAAGAATAAAAGTTGATTTAAATGATAGACAACATTAACTGAGACAATAGAAGAAATTTATTCAGTGAGTATTGTCCAACTTTTGCATATGTAGGCATTAACTAGACTTACAGAGAAAACATTTTGGTTGCTATCATACAGTTTGACGGTGGTTAACCTGGAGAGTCCTACGACAGTGGAAGTTGCTAGGTAAGATCATAGTACTGATACAGTGCTTGGGGCTTAAAATATTGAGGGGAGGTAGATTTGATTTTTAAAAAAGGAGGGATTGTAAGGGGGGGGGGACAGGGAGAAAGAGGGGGGGGAAGGCAAGCTTGCTGTAATATTGAGGGTATGTTACAGAACATCAAACCCAGATGTCTTGGTAGGGAATTTTGTCTAGGAAATCTGTGGGATTGGTAAGCCCCACAGGGCTTTGTGGTCATGGTGTTTTGTGCTACTTGGCCATTCTCCAAGGAAAACAATGCATCTGCACACAGAGTGTGTCTTGCAAGTTCTTGGGATGTATTTAATTCAGGAAAATGAAAACAAAGTATTAAAATATAGTTCTGGGTGAGGAAAGCATTTGGAGTGAGAATGACCAAAAAGTGAAGGAAGTTGAGTAAAATAAAATGGATTAGAGGAATGCAAGGTGTGTGGTGTACTGAGTGAATTGGTTGGTAGGATCTTAGCCACAGCAAATAAGAAAACCGGCAGTTCTTTTATCACGAGTGTTAAGGATACAAGTGTAAACTCAGTGCAGAAAGGTTAGGGTTGTAAATCATGAGGTTTTTCAGTGATCTAAGGAAAAGTTGTATTGTGAAACAGGACAAATACTGAGAAAATGTGAAAGGTCATCAAGTAAGTAGGGACAAAATGAGGAAACGCAAGCTTTAAAAAGGTGTAATTAGCAAAGGACATTACAGGTTTCAAAATAACTCCTAAAAATATTAGCACTAAATGCCAGGAAGAGATAGTCAGGTGCAATTCTCCTGGAGAAGGAGAGCTCTCCTGAGATAACCTATTTGTGCTTTATTACCTGCTTTGAAGAATTACAGCATTCAATCAGTGTTAAAGATACCCGAGTGTGGAGAGAAGAGGTAAAATAGACCTAAGCTTTAAGATTAGATTAAAATAGGCAAAGAGTCATCTAGAAACTGTTTAGACACGTCAGAGACTTAGAAGTTATCTTCACAGTGCTTGTTGGCAGGTATGAGGCAACCTGAGCTGAGGGCTTCGCTTGAACTCTGACAGTTACTGCTGATAAGTTGCTGCTTGCGTGGAGGTGCCTGTGCCACTGTCTACAAAACCACATCCACAAAGGCTTCTGGGTTGTGGTGGGGTGAATTGAGTGGTTCTGGTAGTATATGCACAGGAATTTGGAAGCTGCTCAAGTTTTGTAAAAGCAAACAAGCTGGGGAGTCTGCAATTTTTGAAGGACTGCTTGCTACTTTACTAGCAATTGCTATTTAATAAAACGATGGACTGTGGAATGCTGCTGCTCCGTAGCCTTAGCTCTGGCAGCCTGATATGAAGTGAGCTATCAGGTATTTATGACTTAAGGTATATGAGGAAACTCATCCAAGTTACATCGCTACCTGCCTTCTATTAAAGCCAAAGTGGTAGGACCAAAGACAAGTACGTTAGGACAATGTGCTGGTATGAACTATATGAACTAGAGAGTTTTAGTAGTAATAGCTTTGAGGATACTTTGTAAAGGATTGAAGGAAAATTTCTGTGTCACTTTTGAAAGCCTCATTGAAAAGGGTACTGTTGCCCACTGAAACGTTGTAGGCAATAAACAACTAGCCTGATATATTGATTTAAAGTACATCTTTACTTCAGCCAGCTGATAGAAAGCATTCCCTTGCTATGCAGACACTGTACAAACCACCATTCAAATGGACAAATTAGAAGAGAAGCATGAACGGTTTGAAGCCTGGTTGTCATGATATGTGAAGACAGACTGGAAGAGTTAGTTGCTGTTGACAGTGTGCAAGTGCATAAGATACTGTAGACAGGAAAGGAATAAGGATAAGAAGTAATGGATTTTAAGTGCAGCAAAACAGGCTATTAATAAAACTTTCTAAAAGTAAGGCTAATTAAACATTAGAATAGACTGCAGAGGGATGCTACAGAATATCTGTCAAACACAATTTGCATGTAACATTGAAACTGTCATAGCTAATCCTATGCTGAAGCAAAGAGGAAGGCTAGTTAAGCTGTTGAGACTTTCCAGCCCTGTTGATTTTCATGATTCAATGCAACAGGATTTTTACATGGGTACAGGTCAGACTTGTATATATTCACATTGTATTATGATCATTGATATTTGAAAATGCTAATGGAAAATGCTTCCTCACTTAGGTTATTTTCAAAGTGTGAACAGCAACCTAGAAAAACTGCTACATGCAGAAATTACCAGTCTCAGTAAAAGTGATAACTCTGGTCTTAAAATATGGCTGCAAATACGTACAGGATAATCCCTAGTCTCAGCACTAGCACAGAGCATTTCTAGTTTCAGAACAGCATACTTTGCATGAAAGCGAATTAGTTTTTAATGGACCAAATTTAACGCTCATCTTTATATGCCAATTCTTCTAGTCTTTGGCCTATCGTAGTTTATAGTTAACAAATTTGACTGAATTGAAAAGAAAGCATACCTGGATATCTTCATCAGTTGATGCATTAAGTTTTTCTCTTGGTTGTGGTACGGGAGAAAATATGCTCTTGAAACTGCAATACCTTTGGGTAGAAAATGGGATTGCAAAGAAATTAAAAATACTGGTAATATAACTTAACACAAACATTTTGTGTTGTACTTGAGGACATTTTTTACCTTCAAGATTGAATAGCTATTGCTCTACAAATCACTAGGTGAGAAGTAAATTATATTGAGTGTAGACTGAAGGGTACCTATTAGTACACTTATCACTGGGGTAACTAAAATCTATTTTGTGACCAGAGTCACAGTAAATACTTTATTAAACAATGACTTTCAATAAATCACGACATAATTTTCTTCCACAAGCAAGTGAGAAGTTTTATCAAAATAATGGCATCTTCATTTGTCCCTATTTCTCTTGTCTAGTACTGTCTGAAACCAATGGCTTCAAAGCGATGTGGATGTTAAATGCTTAAAAGTGAGAACAGAAATGTTTTTGCAGGTTCTGGTGGAATCAATCACTTACTAACTTAAATATCCTTTCCCCCTTTTTCACTTGTAGTGATTTTCCATGCCAAAGTGCCATCTATGACAATACTGGTAATAATACTTCATGACATTAATAATCAGATTATTTAAGTTTGTAGGTAGGAAGGTAGGAGATAGGAAGAATGTGTTTCATAGAAATAGTACTGTATCAATAGCTTCTACATCAATAAGGTTGATTTACCTTTTGAAAAGACAATATTGGAGCAGTGCCACTGAGATTGTTCCAAGTGCTATCAGAAATAAAATCACAAAAATAAAGTAATCTTTCCCGTGACCTGAAACATCCAAGAGAGAGAAATATCTTAGCATGCCAAAAAGCTACCTTTGTGACTGTCGGTAATGAATGCAAATTTCACCTGATTATCTGAAGACTTCAGCTTGACTTCTTACAGAACTTTGTCACGTGACGCATTTTAAACCATTTCAAACATTTAAAATGTAGACAATTAAAAAAAAAAAAAAATCCAGAAAAGGAGAAGAAGAAACAGAGTCAGAGAATGAATAACAGAGTAAAAGTGGTGGAACTGTAAGAGAGTGTTGAGGAAAGGGTGAAAAGGAAGATGCAGAAGGAAGGGGATGATATTCATGGCAAAACTTAAAGAACTGAAAGGCAGCCTCAGCACTTCGGACTGAAGGCAAGGCTGGGTCTGTCTCAGCCTGTTCCTGTAGCCCTGGCATCTGAGTGACTGCTGCCTTCACAATCCCACCTAATCAAAGCCTCCCTTGCCATAGTATTGGAGCTTCTCCTCCACATGAATAATTTCCACCCGGTTCCTTCCGTGTCTTTAGGTAAGAATGAGGATTTTAGTTGTATCTGTGAGTGTGAGGGAGCAAGGGAGGCAAACATGGTAATACTGGAAAAAAAAATCTATATTAAAATAATATTTCACAGTCTTACCAAACTCGATGGGTTCGCTCCATTCCCCCCAGTTTGAGCTTACGGAACAGTATTTTCCACGTGCTCTGATTTTCAGAATGTATTTTTTTTTCTCATTGTAATTTTGGAATTCGTAGCTGTCATTCCTTACCTAAAATCAAAGCAATCAGACTGTGCATTTCACCCCATAGGAAAATACTAATAAAATTAGGGGTTTAATTTCCTGATACAGCTTCTATAAAAAACTAATTTGTATGATTTTGTAGGTATGTACTAGTTAAATGTTCTTCTCCCCAAATTTAAAACCATGATAAATTAGTTCATCCTGCCACCAAATCTTTCTGGATTTTGAACTTCATTGGGTCTTTAATTTATTTTATTATGCTTTAAGGACACTTTTTTCCCTGTCCTTGTTTATGGATCCTAAAAAAAACCCAGAAGGACAGAAAGCTGAAACTGGGGAAGTACCTTGTAAATTCACCTTACAACCTTTACAGGGATTAACCATGCAAATATTCCCTGGATGATGTCTGTCTTCGCTAAACAGACTTAATGTCTGTGAGACAATCTAATAACAGAACTGTATCATCTGGCCTCATGACACTTTATACAAAGTCTGGAATCTGCCAGGCCTAAGATGCTTCCAGGGCTGAGGGGATCCCTCATTTTTCAGGGCAAGACTGGCAGTGTGTATTAACTTCCACAGGTTTCAAAGATCTTGGTGTTTCCTCTGTCTAGCTATCCTGAACTACAGTGGTGTTTTTCCACCAACAGATATGAGAAAGGGAATGTTTCCAATTTTTATTAAGCAAAATGTCACATCTGTCTTAAGCAAAATCTATTTGTGCGATAAATGGAAAGTATGAAGTTTTGTGAAATGCATGGAAAATTCTGCTTAGTCTAAGCTACCCCATCCAAAAGGGATGTATTAAGTTTACACATAAAGATACCACAGGAACATGTTTTTCTAAATTCTCATTGCTATATTGATACAAAAACTATAGTTCTAGAAGTAAGTGTATTTTATATAATGGTATTTATATGCTTCAGTGGGCAAAAGCACAAATTTGTATATGACAAGAATACTTACTTCTTCCGAAGGATCATCCTTTTTCGCTTCTTTGGGGTCATCCTGCAAACCGAAGAAAAATCTTCATTTTTATTACTTTCTTGTCACACAGTTAAATACTTCTCCCTCTTTTGTTCTCATTTTCTTCCTTATAAAAATCGTAAGTAATTTTAAACTGAAAAATCAATTGGATATTGTGCTCCAGTAATGTCCCAGAATATAGCACTTTATTCAGAGTTTTGGCTTCCTCCATTTCATTTCAGAAAAGGAAGGAAACATGAATTATTTATCAGTGGCTGTGAGAAAGTGTATTTGGCTCTAAGGGCATATTTACACTGTGCATTCTCATCCAGCAGAAGTATATCCAAATTACGCAAGCAATCAAATTATCCTCCAAACACAGCAGATCTGGAAGCTGTGATTTCACAATAGTTTGATAACATGGGGCAGAAAATTGATGTGAACAGCAAATTTACCCTCCTTCCAGTCAAAGTCTCTGTTAGACATCTGAGTGATCCATACTCAGGGTCTTTCCACAAAGTACTCTGAAGAGCTACTTACACATCCCATACAATCAAAATTTAATTAACTAGAATCAAACATTGACCTGGATCAAAGAACCTGAAAATTTTGAAAAAAGGATATGTTCAAAAATGAGTGAACAAAGTCAACAGCAGTGATTTTAGCAAGGATCCCAGAAAACATTGAAAAGCTGAGGTCCTGGAAACATCTATCACATGTAACGTCAGAAGGATAGCTGGCATTATGGAAAAGTCAGAAAGATGTTATTGGAAAGAACATCTCATTTCAGAAAATACACCCGCTGTGTATGTTGCGTTATAAAGTAGACCAGTATTTCCCCATTACTCATCATCAGCTGAGCTCTTTCAACTTTTAGGACATGATGGAAGTCACCAGCCTGTGCTGTGAATTGGGAGGGTGCAAATGAGTTACTTAAACTTCAGGTGTGCAGTGCCATTTTAGCTGCCGTACCTCTGATGGTCCCTCCTGAAAAGTGTGAGTTATATCTGCTATCTCCATGTAGGTACCTCTGGGACCTTCACTACCTGTAGCACCTTACGGGGAATGAGATGCCTACTACTTAGCTGCACAAAGCCCTGGATGTGCATTGACTGTTACAAGATATCCATGCTCTTTTGCAGATGCCTGCATTAAGGTGTCTCAGTCTGCGAGATGAATTTCACACCCAAGTGTAGGAATCTACTGAACTCCACTCATTCCGTCTGCGGTGCAGGAAAGAAGAGGTAACATGTATTTCTTTAAAAGAAACCTTTTGATAATATTGTTTTAGTCATATGTTGTAACCTATATCTTCAGGTAAAACATTCTAAGTATTTCACACAAGATCTTGCTGTCAAATCATTCTAGCCAGCTGGAAAGCTACGTGTACTGCAATTGCTCCTTGAAATAGCTGCCAAGGTAGATACTATTAACGCACGCAAGAATCCAAACAGCCTGCAAGCTGCAGGCCTTGTTTTGAATGAATTAATGAGTTTTAATGATGTATTGCTTTATTGTGGTTGTATATTTATGTTTAACCCTTAGCTGATCTTTCGTATAACGGTCTTGTGTTACAAATGCCTGAGGAATTGCCACTGCGGTAAGCTTCTGAGCTGTGGCTGGGAGATGGGCTAGGTAGGGAGCACTAATCTGTCACGGCACAGACGTCACCCACGTGTGGAAATCATGTAATGGTAAAGCAGGTATCCCAGGGATGGGGAGGAAGAGTGCTATTTCTTGCCTCCTTGTCAAAGTCCTGGGCTCAAAGAGTTTTGCTGCCCTTTGTCCTTGGGGATGTTAAAATCGGGTCTTTTAGGCACTGGGATTTGTGGAGGAGGATTTGACGCCTCAGCCTCTGCTCCGTCGTACGTGGTGGAAACGAGACATACCTCAGCTAAGGTAAAGCACGTACTCTGTGCTGTCCTGCACTTTTCCTGTGGTCACTATGGTAAGTTGGCAGTGCTCTGCCTATAGCGTAGGAGAAATCCCAGCTCACTTTTGGTACATACATGTTTACGTCTGAGAGAGACGTTTTAGATTCCTCTCCTCCAGCCAACAGAAAGAAAGAAGCACTTTAGGAACACGATTTGTCTGTCACCTGCTTTGGAAGGAGATGGTAACACCACACCTGACTGCAGAGATGTCTCCCCTGGGCCTGTGCGAACTTTCCCCTGAGTTGCTGGTATCTAATTTTTCAGAAGAGTGGCTTCTGTTTCAGCGCTGGTTTCAAACCAGAGGTTTTGGCGGACACTGTGTGGACCGGCGGGGGTCCACGGGTTGGCTCAGCCAGGCTCCGGGGGAAGGAGGGCGCCGAGGGAGGGCTGCCAAAGGGCGACAGGCGGCGGGAGGGGTGGTGGAGGAGACGTGTGGGGCTGAGGGGGGCAAAACGGTCCCACATGTTGAAACGGAGGGGCAGCTGTTGGCCTTCCAGCATCTGCGAAATGCCGTCAGGGTGGCTGAAGCCACCTGTGAAAAATGTATTTTTCCCTTCCTGGGAAGCAGGAGGAGGGTGAGGGGCCCTGGCCTGGGCTGGAGGCTGGGACTAAGGCAGCGCCCTCGTTGCGGATCGCAGGCTGCCATCACGCAGTCGTCTCCCGCGAGACGTGCTCATGCAAGGAAAGCATCTCGGGTGCTCTCCCAGCCTTTGGACAGAGACCCTTCGTGACATTTCCCTGCTCTCGTCTGCTTTTCTGCTTTGCACCTCTGATTAGGTTGAAGTAAGGTCGTGAGCGGTGGGATGCGAGACCAGCAGAGCTGGAGCAGGAGGACAGCACGGCTTATGAAAGAGAACTTAATAAATACAGGAAACAGAAGTTTGCACGTTGTAGATATGCATGTACATCGGTACGGTGCCAAATACAAACCAAGAAATTGTTTTTACCTTATTTCGTATGCTTATTTCATACTGAAAACAGTCTCTGTCTTTCATATGACTTGTAAGAGGTGGTTGCCATCTAATTATGCAACCTGCTGAATCTCTAGTGCAATTGGCAGTGACATTTAATGGAGGAGTAAGTATTTCTGGAAGAAATGAAATAATTAATGGTCAGTAATCAGCTACAACTCACGTGTTCATAGCAAAATACATGTGAAGTTGAGGCAACTGATGTACAACTGTGTGCTACGGTTGTTAACAAATGTTGTCTGGTAAACAGGAGTAAAATACAGTACCAAAAGTTGGGAATGTATCACTTCAGTTGTTGGACATCCAAAGTAACTGAAGTTCATGTAAAAAAAGTATGAAGGATTTTCTGTAATTCAGTAGTACAATTAGCAGAGTGCCATTTTCTTCTACATCTAAATTTCACATTGACAATGCAAGTCTCCATAGGAATAAAGATGGAAGTTTTTGTTCATGTGGTATTATTCATGTAGAAGATCAAGTCATCTGAATTTGAGTGCCTACAATAGAGTTGACTAGGTGTGACCTAAGTGTCTCCCACTCTAGTCAGCGAAGACCTCATCAGCAGTGCCCATGATGTCTGCAAAGCTCTTTGGCGCACCGTGGGGCAGGCGTACTCGTCTGAATCGCTCTGGGCTTTACAGCCTGCATCAGCTGCAGGCAGGAGTCAGTCTCACGCTGTGGACACCGGGAGGACAGGTCCTGGGCCACATCTGCAAGTCTTGTGGATGCCTGAAGTGTCTGAGGGTGTCCCAAATGGCACTAGAGGCATGCTTTTAGGCAACTGAATCCTGTCCCAGATCTCTGTTGGAGCTTAAACACCTAGCTCACACATAGGTACCCACATATTTAACTAACGCAGGCTTAATTTGCAAGTTGAACCCTCCCTCTGGTTTTAGGAGCTCTTGTGGCTCTCAGAGAGGCATGGAATTAAGGGATGGCAAAATGAGTCCATCAGAAAGGGGGCCTTGAAAGTCTAACCGTTGCCTTTCATCATCTGGATTCCATGGATATGTTCACACCACTTCTCTGAGCAGTTATTTCAAGCTGCCTCTGCCTTTGCTTGTTTTAGTTAGCTGACAGAATACAGTTCCAAAAATTATCGGGAGCGAAGTCTGTCCTGCAGTGCAGGATCCTGCAATGGCTACAGGCTTTGTTTTATTCTTCTTTTCTCTTTGAGGAAAATTCCTTGCTTCTTTATTTTATAAAATAAAAATGTTCACTTACCAATTTCATACAGTTGAATGTACTCATCATAGAACTGGATCAGGCCATCTTTGCTAGACCCGTTCACCAGGAAGTAAGCTTTTTCAGGCTCTATGCTCACATTTTGGAATCTACATCCCGTGTTTCTGCCATTTTCATCTTTAATGTAACGCTCACATTCCATCGCTTCACCAGGTCTGTATATAGCAAGATATTTTAGTTAAACGTGGGCAGTGTGATGTGTCGAATGAGAATCCAGACTTCCCTGGACTCAGGTGGACCTACTTACAGCGGGTTCTGCCAGTAGAGAAAATATTGGGTATCTCCTGGAGCATCCCTGCCTGGCTGCCAAGTGCAGTTCATGAGGGAGATGTTATAAATCACACAGGAGAAGTTTTCAATGGCTGACCCGTTCATGCCTGCAAACACAGGAATATCTGTGATGAGGAAAAATTGTGTGAGTGCTCCAAGCTGGAGGATCTTGGCACATGCTGAGATATGTTAGACACCTGCAACTCTATCTGGTTATTGCTTGGGTTAGGAATGACAACTGAGAGAAAGCTAGACTCTCACCCTGTTTTGACTGCGTCTGAACAGTGAAACCTGGGAGTGAGCAGAACATTCACACAGGTAAAGGAAGGCACATTGCCTTATAACACCATCCTTGGTGCTACAGAGAGAAGAATTTGTCCTTTTGCAATTAATGCCCAGGAATCTACTCCTGAAGTGTTGACACACAGCATTTAAAAAGCTGGGACTTTTAAAAGTAAGTTTGGGTTTTTTTCTGCCCTCCAGTCAAACAGGCTCCTAGCTAGATCTTTCCACCCTGATGGGGGCAAAAGTGACTTGTTCTCTTCCTTTTCTGGAGCACACTGAAGTGGGAACCTTGTTTCTTTGGAAGCTCCCTCGGGGCTGGGCTGTGCAGGCATGCTCAGCCTCCTTCTCTCTTCTCCTTCAGCCAATTTTCAGTGCCCCAACTTCGGCGAAAGGATGAAGGCTTCCTCCGCTATTGCCTCCAGCCCCCTCCAGCCCCCAGTATTGAGGGCATCCTTGCGGGAGCAGGGGAGAATCCCCTGGGGAACCTGCATGCTTGGAGGCTAAGGCCAGCTGGAAAGAAACACCAAAAGCACGAGGTTTTAAGAGATGATGTGTCCTGGCTTGTATTTTGAGGGTCACCGTGAGAGTGTTTCTTCTGTCCAGTCCCCAGGAAGAGATGAGTAGGGAGCGCTTTCTCTGCTCAGATATGAGCAAGCTGCTAATCTCATCACCTCCGTCAAGTCTGAAACACCCCAGTTAGGCACAGCTGCAGGAGCACTGGTGACTGGGCAATTTTAGTGGAGAACTCTGAGTTGAGAAGGAAGGGGAAAACGGGCTGTAAAAACTTCAGGTTTGGAATTATGAACCTAGGATCTGCCGAAATCCCACTTTGATTAACTCCCACACAGGGCAGGCTCAGAATGTCTTTGTAAACAGTTGCCTCAGCAAAATGGGGGCACAGCAGCTGAGGGAACCCACGCATGTTCGTGTGTGCGTGCACCTGCACGCCAGGGCCAGATTAGGAGATTGCTACCTTCAGTTTGCCCCTGGCTGCTTAACATCGGCATTTCCTTTCCTCCCCTCCTCCCATTTTATGGGTTTCACTGATCTCCAGACTGTGCCTTTAGCTAGTGCTGTGGTCTGGCTCTTGACAAACTCAGCAAGAGCCCAGCAGAAAAGCATTTAATAAAGAAATGGGTGCTAACGTCTTAATTTGTGACAGCCAGAACTGTTATTTGAATCCACCCTTAAACCACTGTAATTTAGTGGCATTTTGGAGCCCGAGTATGAAAGAGAATAATGCAATTACTGATACATTTGTAGTAATGCAGCTCTTGCAGAATTGTGGAAACATTCACTGCAGAGCAAATAACTTTAGCAGATCGGCAAAAAAATATTTTTAATAGAAAATAAAGCAGTTACCTACTGTTTAAGCGATTGTTTTCTAAGGCAATGTTTACCTTTAAAAGATTGCAAATGGAGAAAACCTTACCCAGACCATAGACATTACCTCCAGGGATAAAGGTGCAGTGTTTTGAGATGTTTGTGTCTGGCACTTCAATGATAAAGGATACCCCTTTGTGCAGGGTCATGTAGTGTTGCACTGGAAACCTGCATAGTGAACTATTCACCTGAAAAAGAACATGTTGATGTTTTATTTCTCTGTTTTTCCTCTGCTGGTGTTAGATGATGCTGGCCATGGAAATTCAACTTAGAAACTCAATTTGTAGGGCCAAAATCGTGCATTTATATGTATGTGTTTTAGGCTCAAGAGCTAACTCTCTCCTTTACCATTTGAGGGTGGTGTAGAATGGAGCTGAGTGATCAAGAGCATAACTACACAAAAAGCTTTGCAGCTCAGGAGTTGGATGCTACACTAGCGTGCAACTATTAGAGAAGGCTAATAGTACCTCAGTAGCATAACAGGAGATAGTTAATAAATGGGGGAACCACAACAGAATTTAATCAAAGGATTAAGCAGAACAGAAGTCCTCGTCTGACCTCCCCAGGGGTCAGAAAGGTGTCTATGGCATTATAATCTTCAATAAAGATGTGATGTGGTTTTGTAATATGTATTTCTATTTAAGACATCTGCTTTGCTAGGCTTAATAAGCATCTCTATCTCTCTTTCTGTCAAGCTTCCTACTTTTCTCTTTGGCTAATGTGGGCTTATAACATAACCTGTGCTACAGGCATGATCCAATTTACTGGGAAACAAGTGAAGAACTTGAGATAATGAAAATCAGTGGCAGTGTTTGGGGAATTAATTTTTTTATTTGAAGGGTCTCTTGCTCTTTCTCTCTAAATTCTCTAGGAGTCTTACTTAGTCTCACAGCCCCTTTTTTCAGCAGCTACATCCCTATTCATGAATCAGTGTAGGTACAGTTCAGGCTATTGCCTCCTTTCCACTTTGGTGCCGGAACTTCAGTTCCGTGGTATGTGTGGGATGCTCCTCCTGCAGCAAATGCACCCTGGCATTCGTGACAGCTTTCCACAGCCCCTGGCAGATCAAGCTGTAGACTGCAAACAATCACTGATCAGATTTTACCTGCAACTGATTCATTTTTTTCAAAGTAAGTGAAGTCGATAAAAGGTAAAGAAAAAGGTGCAATTATTTATCTCAATGAATAGCAGGTTTACCTCTTTCGGTACAGTTTTTATGTTGCTGTTCATGATGGCACATTTGTACTTAGAGAAATTCTTGCTGCTCTCCCAGGACAGTTCCATTTTTCTCCAATTCATTTTCACATTTGTAATAGGTGATTCTTGTGCCTCTGCTGAAAGTGTTACAGAATAAGCTCAGTAAGAATATGCTATTGTTTTTGTTGAATGCAGAGGATAGTATCTGTCAGGCTTAAGACGACAATTGCCAGATTAATTGCAAATATCTCTGACAAATGAAGAACTAAACACTGTTTCTCCGGATGTATCTACAAAAATATACTTACACACCATACACTGGATGTCAGCATGCAAAGGATGAAATAGCACCACACACCACCAAATCACGCAAAGAAGTCCAAGAGTATCAAACATCTTTTCTTCTCTGGAAAGAGACAATGAAGCCTTCAGGGAAAAAAAATTATAAAAAAAAAGAAAAAAGAAAAATTATGCTAAAGTGTACTTTGGTTTCTGCAAAGCTTCATTTTTTTCATGGGAATAGTCAAAGATGCTGTCTAATTCATCCCTAGCAAATATTATTTAGAAAAGCCAAGCAGAGGGTGTGCTTCAAGATGCCTAGCTGGCACCTCTTCTTTGAAAGAACTGAATAGGCTCAATGTTGTCTATTACAGTGCAGCAGTTTGAGATAGAGAGGCCACAGACTCTCATTAAGATACATGCACTCACTTTATTTGGTGCAGAGACCATGACTTAGGATTACTGTTGTCCCACATAACTATCCTAACCATACCATCAGAAAGTCAGGTTTTCTTGCTTTCTGATCCTATGAACATCACTGCGGATTTTCCTACTCAGTGCTCCAGCTTCTGCTGCAAAGTGAGCTTTTAGACTGGCTTTCAACCATTTGTTGAAGGCACCTGTTGGGAAATGGATGGTTTGGCTTTCGGTTGTGTCAGGGTGTGGATGACTCACTTCTCCGTGAGTTCTCTGTTAAAGCCAGCATCACCACCAGGCTTGTTCAGAGCCGGTACCTGCTCCTGCCAGCATGTCTTAAGAGTGCATGGAAAACATCGATGAGATCTGAACTGTTGTCCTGGTTTCGGCTGGGATAGTGTTAATTTTCTTTCAAGTAGCTGGTATAGGGTTATGTTTTGGATTCAGTATGAGAAGAATGTTGATAACACATCGATGTTTTCAGTTGTTGCCCACTAGTGTTTATACTAAGTCAAGGATTTTTCAGCTTCTCCTGCCCAGCCAGCAAGAAGGTTGGAGGGGCACAAGAAGTTGGCACAGGACACAGGCAGGACAGCTGACCCAAACTGGCCAAAGGGGTATTCCATACCATGTGACATCATGCCCAGTATATAAACTGGGAGGAGTGGGGCTGGGAGGTATCACCACTTGGGAACTGACTGGGCATCGGTCGGCGAGTGGTGAGTAATTGCATTGTGCACCACTTGTTTTGTATATTCCAATTCTTTTATTAGTATTGTCATTTTATTATTGTTATTATTATCAGTATTAGTTTCTTCCTTTCTGTTCTATTAAACTGTTCTTATCTCAATCCACGAGTTTTACCTTTTTCCTTCCGATTCTCTCCCCCATCCCACTGGGTGGGGGGAAGCAAGCAAGCTGCTGCATGGTGCTTAGTTGCTGGCTGGGGTTAAACCACAATGACTGTCTAAGTAAAACAGGAAGAGAAAGGTCTCAATCTCCATCAGGTTTTAGCAGGAATTAAATGTTGACCTGCTTACCTTTTTTTGACTATGGCAAATCTACAGTCTTACTTCAGAGTCTTTTGGGGTTGATTTCAAGACTTCATGTAGTAAGGGCTTAATAGCCCTTAAAATAATGTTTAGAGCAATGCCCTGAATCACTTCTCAGTCTTTTCCTGGAGGCAAAGATCAAAGCTGACAGTGGACATACAGTTGATTTTGTGTATGTTATCTATCAATTTCAGTGCTATTTTCTACCACTTCTTTTCTTTTCCTACCACAGATCAGCTAAGAACAGCTTTCCATTCAGAAAAGTACCTTAGGAGCTGGAATTTTGATGGGTCTTTCCAAAGGCCATTTGTCACTGGATAGCCCTGGATTCAGCTGCTTTTCTGTTGTCCTGAATATCCCAAATAGCAGCATTTATCATAAACTTGATGACACTTCTGTCAGTTCCTGACTAATGAGAATGAATTTTTCATTTTTATATGTGGTCCCTAACTTCTTACCTCTTTTCATGGAAAACTGAATATAGTAAAGAATCCCGGTTGTTAGGTGTAGTTTACTGTATCTCACTATTAAATTAAATAGTTTTTTCTACACTTCCTTTGTTATTATTTGTTTTGGGTCCAGACATTGTTGAATCTTACTGTGGATGTTATTAAACTTTGAAGATGTCTGCTTTGTAATCAAAATACGATGCTAGCTCGTAGAACTATGTTCATAATAATTTTAAACTAATGTAACTACAGCGATACACAATTGAACTTGGGCTGTAAAATATACTTGAGAGGCTAGGAAAAAATGCTGAACCTGCTTAGACCTATTTTAGAGAATGTGACTATCAAGTCTTCATGTACAGTTCATTTGAATGAATATTTACATAATTACAAACAGTATACACCTTCATTCTTGGTATTTCTGGTTGTCTGCGCCTACGACTTTGTTTCTGCAAGTTGTCGGTATTTTCTAGAACCTACTTCTGTCTTTGTGTGTCTTTCAGTCCAATTTCCCAAAATGAGATGGTATCTGCTAGTGAACCTTTTCAAAGAAGAATGCTACACAAGACATTTTTCAGTGTTTCTTTCCCCTCTTGACTTGCCTCCATAATGTCTTGATAATGGAACAGACTTATTAGCATACCTGCACATATCCTGTGTGGGATGAATTTTGGTGTTAAGACATCTAAAAGTATCTACAAGTAAGTATTTACATAAGCACAAGTTATTTAAGCTCCCGTTATAGTCAATAGAGATCTGTGTGAACTCCATTCACTGCTTCTGGTAGACATAAATAATTTCTCACTATTTGCTTTAAAGCCTTGGACTATTGCCATATAGAAGTCTTATTAACTTTTTTAGTATCTTCCTATTTTTTATATATTTGATTTTCTGTTTCCCTCTGCTGAGTTTCTTTGATTTGGAAGTCTTTTTCTTAAAGGCATTTTTTTTTTAAGCAGCAACCAAATCTTACACCTGGTTAAGTTTCTTTTGCCTACTTTTTTCTTTTCTTGTCTCTCGCAGAGCGTGTGAATAGTGTCTCTGGTGAAGCAGTGGTAGACCATGTGTAGGAGGCTATGCATCCCCTTCCAGGCTGTGCGAGTGCAGGAGAGGGTTGGCATTGCTGCCTGGTTCAACAAGGTAGTTCATGGCTGTGCTTTCTTGTGTTGTCCTTCTCTAGCTTAAGAAACACTTGATCCTGGCTGGGCTGGAGTTAACTTTCCCCAGAGCAGCCCATATAGTGCTGTGCTTTGTATTTGTAGCTAGAACAGTGTTGATAACACAGTGGTGTTTGGGCTGTTGCTAAGCAGTGCTCGCACAGCATCAAGGCTGTCTCTCCAACCCCGTCCCACCCACCCCACAAAGGCCAGTAGGCTGGGGGGGCACAAGGAGTTGGGAGGGGACACAGCCGGGACAGCTGACCCCAACTGACCCAAGGGATAGTCCAGACCATAGGACGTCATGATCAGCAGATAAAGCTGGGAGAAAGGAGGAGGGGTGTGGGAGGAGGCATTCATTATTCAAGGCATTTGTCTTCTGAAGCAACCGCAGTGTGTCCTGAGGCCCCCCCGTTCTCAGGGAGTGGCTGGATACCACCTGCTGATGGGAAGTAGAGAACAGGGAAGAACGGGATTGAGAGAGTGGCTTGGTGGGCACCTGGTGTCCAGCCAAGGTCAAACCACCACAGTATTTTTTCCCTGTTTGCTATCACAAATGGCTCTCCACTTGTTAAACTAGATGATTAACTCTGTTCTTAGAGGTTTACATCCCTCACCTCAGAAGAGTCTACTTTAAATTTTTGCTTGTTGCAGCAGCAGAAACCAAGGAGTCAGATGTTACAGATCACTGTAGGAACTTTAAATTCTAAGGAAGTGTGAGCCCTGCAAAGGGCGACTCCACATTCATTCCTGTGGTGTGAAGGTCTGAGCAGAGCTAGTCAAACAGTGGCATCAGTTCTTGTCAAACATATCTGTATCTTAGGTACAACTTTCCTTTTCTCAGAGGAAGTTAAAACTCTTTCTAAGAGATTTCTCTATTCCCAACATTTGTTTTTCTGTTTTTTTCTACATGAGGAAGCAGTACTGGTTAATGTTTTTTATTTGTTTTAGTATTTCCTAGTAACGTAACTCCCTAGTAGCAATTCTCTTCATTGCAGGTATTTCTAAGGTTAATTCTAAGACTGTGAGGTAAATACTTACAAATGCAGGAAAAAGAGAAACACGATAATGTTTTGTTACATGTCTGTCCTTCTATATTAATTTTCATGGTCCTTTCAGAGTGCCGATTCCAGACTGACTCCATTTGTGGTGAAAGCAAAAACCTAGCCAGACCCTCCAAGGAAGCTGGAGTCTTGAATATTTCCGGGAGGCACCTCACATTTCGTGGAAGTTGGCTTCATGTGACCCATCCATCGTGGTCTCCAGGACACCATGTCAGGGTTGCAACAGAGACAGACTCTTCACTGTAGCCTGATTCTTCTCTGCTTATCTCTTGCAGCATCAATTTTTTCTTTGTAAATCATCATGCTACAGCAAGGATGTGGCCACAGCTGCTGGGAAGTGATACTGAAGAATCTTAAGTACAAACAGTATGGAGGACTGGTTGTAAAATGCTACATGAGATATTGCTCTCAACAGTTATTTCTACTTTCCCATGCTCTCAGTGATCTCTCCAGTAATGCACATAGGAACCTTGAGATCTCCTGTCCTTCTAGTCTGCCCCTTTTCATATAACCATATTTTTCTCCATTTTGTGCCATCTGTTCAGTCACTCTTAACGTTTTCTCCTTTCTTTCCTCATCCTGCGTTCCTTTTTAGGCATTTGTTTTCCTATTCTCTGGCAACTGTGTGCTCACCTTTCCTTTATAGTCTTTGCTTTATTCTTCTTGTCATCTCCCTCTGTCTGCTCTCATGACTCCTCTGCTTTCAAAATCTCCCTCAGGTTTTCTACACATAACAGCAGCCCCATACTGCAAGCACTCTTCACGTTTTCTCATGGAAACCCTTGTCTGGAGCACTGCCGAAGGAGTCGTCTGCAGCCTTGCCGGCTCAGAGGAGAGTGCTTGCTGGCACCATTGCCTCCAGGCTCTGGATGTGTCATTGGGCTTGCTGTGGGAATAGCAGGGCCTGTAAGCGTTCGCTTTCCTCATAAGAAATGATGATTTCCATTGACCACAGCACTAAGGGGGTTTGCTTCCCAAAGGATTCGCGATTCGCAGTTGACTGAGTTTTAAAACAAATTGCACAAGAAAGGGTTAGTGTTGGGTCGAGCCTATGTTCTCTCTATCGCCCCAGCTGAATGTACCAACACATAGCCAGGTTCCCTGGCTTTTCTCTGGCCTGCAGGCAGGATAAGAGATATAGGAGCTGACCAATCCATACCTTCTGCCTGGTGGCCAAGCAAGTGGCTCCAGCACCACATCTGTAGGAGGTTTCTGCCTCCAGGACCTCCACCCTCTCCCAGACCAGTCTTTTGCAGACAGGTGTGGTAAAACTCCTCTGCTCTGAACAGATCTCTGTTTTGAAGGTGTCAGAAGGAACACGTACTTATGTCAAGCCAGTTGGGAGTGTTATTTGGAGAATCAGACTAGAAGAAACATATAAATTCTTGTGTAAGTGGTATTTCCTCATATTTCATTAATATAGGAGGTAATATAGAATCCATTAGGATGAAACCACCCATCCTTAACTCTATGCTTCTTTCTGCTTTGCTTCTTTCCTCTTTCTCCCCTGGCCAACCTCACAAGTGTCTTGACCTCTCAGCATGTGTCTACACTGCTACGTAGGGGAGGGCCCCAGAGGGGACTCAAGCACCCAGTTTCCACACTCCTCAGCTCTTAGCTCAGTCCCTAGCTCTCTTCTCCAAGACAGGTTTGCTATAAACCTAATCTACCTAAGCTATGTGAATACGAGCCAGCCAGTGATACTTGGCCTTGGAGTTTTCTTTTGTTTAGAGGTGTGTGCATAGCCTGTATGTTGAATTTTTTCAGTAGCAAAATCTTATCAAGGAAACATTGCTAAACTTACTATCTAATGTTACCAAATGTATGATGTGTCTTACGCAGCAGTAGTGATCATATCCCTGGTAAGTTGGATGCTAGCAAACATGAGTCTGTCTGGTCTTTCGTAGCAAGGCATGGTCAAACTCGGTCTGCTCTAGAAGGATCTCAGTATCAATGTGTCAGAAGGAAAACACAGTCACATTTAAAAGCTGTGGTATGTCTATAGTAGTTTTTACAGAAAGTATCCATTAAATACTGACTTAAGCACCTTAAATTCTTACCTTCTTAGTCTGTATAGTGTATTGTCTTTGCTCGTAAGCTGTGAGTGCAGGATGATACCATAAAATGTCACCTAAGATCAAGGTTCCTTGGTTCTAATTCCCATCTTTGCCAGTGACTTTATTTCTTGAGTGGCTCTGGGAAAGATACTCCTGCTCCTGACACACTTCCAGGAATGAAAATATGAATTTTACTCATAGGGTGATGTGAGGATAAACTGATGCTTATACACTGTGGACTTATAGAGAGTGCCATACACTTGCTAAGCATACCAGGAGGCATAGAAATAGGAATAAAAACCTTACAATGTATACCAGACAATGAAATATCACTCTCAAATTGCTGTCTAAATGCAACTTTCCCAGATTTAGTTCAGTCTTTAGATCAGTATTTTGATTTCTGTAGATGACAGAAAGCTGGGAGAAGTGGTTGATATACCACTGTTCTGCTTCAGAGGGACCTGGACAGGCTGGAGAAATGGGCTGACAAGGACCTCATGAAATTCAGCAAAGGGAAGTGCCGAGTCCTGCACCTGGGGAGCAACAACCCCTGGCACCAGCACGGGCTGAGGACGACCTGCTGGGAAGCAGCTTTGCAGAGAAGGCCCTGAGGGTTCTGGTGGACAAGCAGCTGATGATGAGCCACCAGCGTGCCCTTGCAGAAAAGAAGGCCCAAGGCACCCCGGGCTGCACTAAGCAGAACGTTGCCAGCAGGTCGAGGGAGGTGATCCTTCCCCTCTGCTCAGCACTGGTGAGGCCGGACCTGGAGTGCTGGGTCTGGTTCTGGGACTCCCAGTACAAGAAAGATAGAGAGCTACTGGAGAGAGTCCAGCGAGGAAACAAAAAGATGATAAGGGCTCTGACATATGAGAAGAGGCTGAGGAAGCTGGGACTGTTCAGCCTGGAGAGGTGAAGGCTCAGGAAGATGTCATCCATGTGTATAAACACCCCACTGTGGGGAGTAAGGAAGACAGAGCCAGACTGCTCAGTGGTGCCCAGTGACCAGACAAGGGGCAGCGGGCAAAAACTGAAGTAATAGAAATTCAATTTAAACCCAGAAAACACTTTTTTACTGTGAGGGTATTCAACCACTAGAACAGGTTTTCCAGGGAGGTTGTGGAGTCTCCAACGTTGCAGATACTGACTGGACAAAACCCTGAGCCACCTGCGGTAGCTGACCCTGCTCTGAGCAAGGAGTGAGACAGGACAATCTCAAGAAATGCCTTCCAGCCTCAACCATCCCAAGATTCTGTGATTTACTTTTTTTTCAAGAAGTAGAAATCGACGTATTTCTAGTTAGATTAATTTATAGAAAGGGTACAGAAAACAGCATTTCTTTCAGTTATTGCAAAATAGATGTCAGATAATAAATGTCAAATAGTGCAACAGACATCGTAGACATTTCGTAGCCTTCCCTCAATCTTTCAGAAAGCTTTAGAAATTTTATATATACACAGATTTACATTTTTAATCAAATAGGCTAAAGCATCACCAAAATTTTGCCTAGACTTTCTTAAGCAGGAAGCTAATCCAGATTTTGTACATGTGCTAGTATAACTGTACCTAACTTAATCCTTGGCAAACATTTGTATTCTGCACAAAATCTTCTGTGGCATAAGAAAAAATAATAGACAACAATAAGAGACATACCTCTTCTTGAAAAACCCCTCTTCCTTTATCTTGTTTGATTTTGGATCACAGCGGCAAGGACACTTGAACCTGTAGTTGTGGTCATGCAAGCATCAGTAAGTGTCTTGCTTTGCCAGTTAAATGTTTTTACTGCATGCAGCTGTTAAGTGGCAAATGCTGCAAGTCAGAAAGCGACTCAGTTTATCATTTCCCTTACTGCTTCTGAACTTCCTTAAATTTCCTAATTTGCAGATGTTAATGATTTCACACGAACTGATCACGCAACTAACTTCCTTCCTCTTACATTGGATGAACTAACCATTAATAGTCACAATATGCAAACTTATTACATAAAAATGCGTAAATACTCAGTACTCATAGTACCTGAATATGCTCATAGAAATACCTCTCCTACAAATAAACACATTTTCATAAATAATATGTTCTGGAAACAACAGCAGTGTTGTGTGCCTAGTCCATGTTTAAAGTGCTTATGACATGGCCACTTATTTCTGTCACGACCTGACTGGCTGTATATGTTGTTTATGACCCCTTCACCAGCCCAAGTTCTCCTTTGAGGAAGATCAATCCTTAGCATGAATTTTCAAATGGCCAAGAAAATTCTGTCTTGCATATTTGTAGGCAAAGAAGTGGCAAGGAAAATATCAGATCCAAATTTCTGAACTTTCTCACTGCCTGATTTTGGGTTGATTTTGTTTAGTTCATCTTAGGCTACAATATCATGGGTTAGATGCAAAAGTCTCAGAATTTTCAAATTAAAAGAAAATGTCCAAAGCATTTGCTGAATTCAGTAATGTCAAGTTCGCAAAAGACTTTGCAGTCATATAAATATGAGAGTCTAAGCCACAATGTTTGCTTTAACTTCCAGCAACTTTAGATGTGGCTCTGTGTCACGCTGTGTTAGCCACTTCCCAGTTTGTTTTACAAGATATCTGGCATGCAGATATGTAATAGATTCTTTTTATTTCTTGCTATTCTCAAACACTTGTACGAAGAGTGATTTGAATTACCCCTACCTTCCATTCCCAACACAGGCACAATAGCAGGAAGGTGAAGAATTCTCCAGGCTTCTTAGGAGTGAGTCAGTATCATTAGTAGTTAGTCTGTTAGAGGAAGAACTATTCTTAACCCTGCTTTCCTTGAACCAAAATCTCTTTTTTTTTTTTCCTTGGGTATGTGGTCAGATCCACCAATAGCAAATTACTTCACAGACATTTCAAATTTTAAATATCTTTGCTTTTCAGTCCACACTGCTCAGTCTTTCCCACCTTTACCCAGTGAGTCCCACCAGAAGGGTATGTTAATAATATTCTCCATTTTAAAACCTTGAGGTTATGGATGAAAAAACCTATAGATAAGTTAAATAAGTAATACAGAAGGCAGACTGCATGTGAGGCAGTGGCTCAGGTGCAGAATTTGGCCTCTAGAACCACATACCTAGCACTGACTCAGTCCTTGCCAGCTCTTTCAGTACCTTGGGAACAGCACTGGCATGTTTCAAATCTTCCACTCCCTAAAGAATTTAATTTGCTTATTTTATGTAGCTTGAAAAGAACATAGTTAGTATGTGTGCCAGTGTAGTCTGAACTTGCCTATTCATCAAATATGCTCTACTGGGTACCTCCAGCCACCTTAGCGACCACTACCACCTTGCGTAACTTTTCTATAGCACCAACCTCCTGTGCCACACCTATTTGTGAGGCAAAGTGTGTGCCAGTATGCCTGATTAATTTTGATGAAGGGATTTGCATCTGGTTGTGGTGGTGTGTTTGGTCAGGTTCTGGGTAACCTGAGGCTGGTCTTACAGTGTCATCTGACCAGTTCCTTCAGACTGCCCAAACAGTGGCTGAATTCGTTTTAAATGACACATTTAAAACTCCAGCCTGGACTAATTCAGCAGGGCTCTGTGTGCACCAAGAGGAGCAGCCACCCTTCCCCTCTTCTTGGGGTCTGGCTGCCTGTGCTCCCTGAGTGGGTGCTGTGGATGGGCCCTGGTCAGGGAGGGCACGACCCTGCTGGCCCCATGGCTGCCCTCAGGTCCTGGGCAAGCCCAGGACCCTGACTTTCCTGGGGATCAGCTTCTTTTGGGACATATGAAATCTCTTGTGCTCCCGTTGAAACGGCCCCCACCTTCTCCTGGGAGCAGTCATCTCAACAGCTTGTGAACTGCCACAGTCTGCAGCCTGGTGTTTATGATAAGCCAGCAATGATTTCGGTTTTGTTTAATATACGGTTCTGTGTTTTATTCTAGTTCAGTACTGGCAATGTGAGCGGCTGAGACTACCCCTAGAGTAGTCAGGGGTGGGCAGAGACCTCTCCAGTTCTCCCAAGGCAGCCCCTTCCAGCACCAGTGCTCTTGGTCCACAGGTGTAGAGTGGTCTGCTGGGATCTCTTGCAAGGTGGTGTTCCATGCTGATGTAGATGTTGCTAGCCAATTTATGAATAGCTTGTCATAAATGAAAGACAGAACATTCACTCTACATGGTCTGAAAAATCTGTTAATAACAATGTCTCGGTTTAGCATTAACATTTGCAGCATGAGGAGGAGGTCTGACAAAAACACCAGGCTAACAAAAGCTTCAGAATTGTTATCAACCTTTCATAAGAAAGCAGTAGATGGAACAATTGTGTTCATACCCTTCTAGAAGTTGCCAAATGTTGTTATGTACCTGTTTTGTAACAGACTAACAAGGGCTGCTGTAATGCACAGTTCTGGGAAATGCACAGCACAAGTTTTCAAAACACTGGTTTTGAAAAAGTTATTTTAAAATAATGTCATATTTTTTACCTTCTCCTCTTCCAGACAATGTAAATTCAAGTGAGTAGTGGATGATTTCAAGGTTCCTTTTGGACTATTCCTTCAACCTGTCCGGGTCCCTCTGCATGGCAGCCCTCTTCCTGACCAAATCAGCTGGTGACCCCAATTTGGTGTCATCTGCAAACATGATGACAATGCACTCCATCATCTTCTCCAGGTCATTGACAAAAACATTAAACCAGATAGGTCCCAGGATAGACCCCTGTGGTACCCCACTTGTCACACCCTTGGTAAAATCTTACTGACTGTTCCCAGTGACCACCTTCTCCTTAATGTGCTCCAAGAGGACTCACGCCATGAGTTTTCAAGGTTGATAGGTCTGCAGTTTTCTGGGTTGAACTTTTGGCCTTTTTTTGAACAGGGGTGTAACATCTTTCCTCAATAAGTTGAAGCATGTTATCACTTTCCAGGAGAAAACAGGAAGCAAATGAGGAGTTTGTTTAGAATCTATTTAACGAGACCATAATGCCATCTCCTGAGTGTCTCGATATTGTCTTTATTGCACTTTCCTATTCCCTTCCCTACAGAGAGCCAATGAACGGTTCATAGCACATGGCTAGGTTTTGGTGGATTAGAGCCAAACTCTGCTTCACTCTGGCAATTTTGCCCGAGAGAAAAGATACCGTGAAAGGTTGTATGAACTAGTATAGTCTAGTAAAACCCCATCACTCTTTTAGCAAGTGATTGTGAGCATTTCAACTCTGGCCACTGCTGCATACTGAGAGAAATACAAAGAAGGTTTTCATGCATGTCCAGCATGTACTCGGCCTCATTAAGAAATTGGCCTTGTTGTTCTGATCTGCTGCAAAAAGATTCCCAGGCGAGTCTTTGACCAAAAGGCAATCATTAACTTTGTCAAAGGCAGTAGGTGTGCCAAGAGCTGTTTGCATCCAGCTACAGGAGAAGCTGGACAGTGTGGGGGATCGCCCCTGGTTGCACTGGTAACTGGAAGGCTCCCCAGCGCTGGAATGTGTCCCAGAACAACTGTTCCTAGCACTGATTTGGCCAGTATTTGCAAGCAATGTCCTGAACAACTCCTGGACATAGTCCAGCGGTTAGCTCAGGTCAGGGCTAATTTCTAAGGGCAGTTTGCATGTGTCCACCTTATTTAAAGGTTTAATAAAATGTATCTATCTGGGCTCTTACATGGCAATTGGCCTCAGTGCAAGAAAGTAGTGCTGGAAGTATTTATTCTAATAATCGAATGTCTAGTATCATTATAAAACTAGTTTAATAATCAAATAGCTATGTTCAAATGTCTAGTCTAGAAATCTCAGCCTTTGAGTCTCAAAGTGAAAACCAAAATTGTACCAAAGCATAAGCATGATGTGTCAGTGATTCCTCACCCAACTACGAAAAACATTGTGAGACCCCCAAAACCTGAATCTCAGAGACCAAAAGGAGCAGCAAGATATATGAGTTATCAAAATTAGTGGGGCTACTCAGAGGATAAAGTTCTTTTTCTTGTGAATGAAAGTGCTCAAAGGCTAATACTGTTAAGGGAGGAAATCACTGAGCATTTTCTGTTTGAGTCTTAAGACCACCTTAGGAGCCATGGTGAGCTTCCAGCATTATATCCTCACATAGGAACAAGTAGATGGTTCACCGACCAACCATCCAAACTGGGGAGTCAGATGACAACTCTTTTGGCATAACTCCAAATCAAGGCTGAGCCTTGCATGGAATTAGGCTTTAACCAAAAAAGGAAGTTTTGTCTGTGCCCTGCTATTACCTGCTCAAATTCTGACTCCTCTGCTGGAATATGCTTCTTTCCCAAAGGAGCCCAGAAATCAAATTATACCAGTAAAATTGTTACTGTGCTCCTGATCTTTGTCAAGGGTATCAGGAGACACCCCAGGAGATAAGGGTATTTGCCTCTTGTCTTCTGTGCTGACCTCATGGTCTCTACTGACCACTTAGTTCTTACAAGGGCTTACATTGTCTGCCTGTTGCTATACTTCATAAGGGATGCAGAAATTATTTTTTTGCCAAGTACCAATAATACTTTCATTCTGTGGAAATGTTACCTAATATTCTTTCCTTCTCAAAGCTTTCATGTGTGGAGCCACTATGGCAGTACATGATAAATAAATGGCTATGCCCACTCCAGTATCTTCCCACAAAGTTAGATCAAACATTAAAATGTATTCTTTGGGTCCCATTCATAATACAAACAGATCAAATAGTAGGGTTTTTTGCCTCTTTAAAAAGAAAAATCTCTTTGATCCTGGCTTAACAAAGTAAAAGGGTGAGGGAGGCTGCACAAAATAAGAAGGCATCCGTCAAAAAGTTGGAGCCCTTGCCACAGAAGGAAAACAGGAAAGTGTGTGAATTCTGACAGGATAAATACAAGAGTACAGTAATTCAGGCCAAAAACATTTTTTATGGAACAACCTGTAAAAGGAATAAAAGAAATCTAATAATAAATAATTTCCCAAAAAGGAATCTTATCAGGAACCACTGAGCAAATAGATGATTGAGGTATATTAAAAGATTTGTTAAAGGAAGTAAAGTGACAACGGAAAGTATCAGTGAGTATTTGGTACAAATGCCCTCAAGGTTGTTATGCTGGGACTTTTCTTCAAGAGGAATGCGAGGGAAGATCATGCTCAAAATGAAGTGCCAAAGGGGTTAGAGAAAAAAAATGAGCATTTCATTGTTAGACCAGGAGAAACATCTAAGCTGTCCTGAGATAAGAGGAGGAGGACTCTCGCATGGATAAATAGTTACAGGTAGTTTGGGATAATAGAAACCAAACATGACTGTAAGGAGGTTCAATAGCCTGATTATAGTGAGTGACTGAATGATAAACTGGCAGATGAAATGCCAGTTTCATGTATAATGTACAAAAATGTAAAGTTGCACACATGATGAAGAAAAATTCTAACATGCTGAAGTGCTGGATTGGCTGGCTGGACATTTTACTCTGATACAGTATGGCCTTTATGCCCCTGTATATTGCTGTTGCTATATGATAAATTCCCAAACATTTTTCTGTTTGGTCTAAAAATGCTTGACTTGGGAGGTTCAAAATACTTTCCAAATACATTTGTCTGCATCATCTGAGCATGACAGAACTCTACCTGTGCTCTGCAACAGGGAAGGCACCACCAGCAGGACAGAATCTCTTCTGAAACCCCTTACGCTGATAAATTGCATGAGCAGGTAGGGATCCAGCAAAGCAAGAGTGTAAAGAAACCCAGCAACTTAGCACTGGAAAGAGTAACCACTTGCGAGTTAATAAAACTATTAGCAGAACCTGGCCCAGTGTTATTAGGAAAAGAGGAGAAAATTGAGAGCTGAAATTATAACAGTTTTCTAAAGCTTACTTAGAGTGGCTGCAATGGTCAGCTAAATCTAACATTTAGTGGGGAAATCTCTCAAGCCTGCCATATTTAGATACTACTGCTCTCAGCAGAGAAAACAGGCAATAGGGCTTTTGCAGTACTCTACCCAACAACACTAAAGCACAGCCTTTCCTGCAGAACACAATCTCAAATTTGAAATAGGGCAAAGTATGCCTCCCAGGCTTCTAGGAAGACAGCTTAACAAAGCCTACATCAGGAACAATATTCCAGAAGATATCCCCATTCACATCTCTTTAGAAGGCCTACCCTCCAGTATATCAGGCAGTGTCCCCAGTTTGCTGTCATCCACAGTCTTGCTAAGGCTGCGTTTCATCCCATTGTCCAAGTCACTGTTAGCAGTAAACACTAGCATGCACTCAAAATTTTAAAAAACTAAGAAGCTAAAGAGGAATGAAAGTAGTAAAAAGGCAAGTGAGCAGTAAGAACAAGAAGAGCTAGGTACTTACAGAAGTAAATTCTGGGCTGATATCGAGTTTATGATGGCTGATCTCTTAACTTGTGACACAATTAGGCTCTAGGATTAGTTAGGGTTGTAGACATACTCCTGTCCTTTGAGAGTCCTGTTCATTACGGGCCACCACTCAATGTGTCAGCCTGTTTTCAATCCCATTCTCAATTTTTTAGTTGCCAGTGAATACTGTAAGAGATCTGAGGAGACTTCAGGTATGAACAGGCCCATTCTTGACAGTCGAACAATGGCATTCAGGCACCAGAAATTTTTTGTAAAAAATTTTATTAATCTCAAGAAATTCATTCTTATTACTTTCAGTATGAGACAAATCCATGCTTTTTCCTTAAAAAAAATTAAAAAGTAACTAAAACTTCTTGACTGAAATATTTCAATTATATTATTAAAATCTAAGATATTCAATAAGAACAAGTTACCCAAACAGTTAAAATCAGCCAAAATTAAGAGCAAATACAATGGCATTTCAAAAAATTACAAGTATCATTTTCTTTTGGCTGCACTGTTGTTTTTGTAAAGAAAAGGAAGAAAGTGAAAAAGGCCTCTCTATTATTCCAGATTTCCACAGGAATATGCATCTGCCTGAGATAAGAAATGCACTTTCACATTCCTCAGTTTTTCTTGGTTATTTCACTACATCAGTAATTAATATTATCTCTTCATTTTCAGATGTTATTGACTGAATTTTGCTCTCCATCAGCTGAAAGGAAAATAAAAACTTCCATTAGTTTTATACATAAGGATAGGTTAGCCTCTAGTTATGCACAATTTGGAGAGTATTTCAAATTTTGTTGCATATTTTACAGAAATATTTCACTTCTTTGTTTCTTAGCTGATAAGTTTTCCTTAGCTGGCCATAACAATGAAATTTCAGCAACTTTGTAGTGCTGACACATGATTTTTGACTGGCCCAGAGGTGGGCAGGGAGAACGTGTGCTTTTCTCCAACATACCGTCCAGATTACCACGAACCTTCTCAAACAAATTAATACAAAAAGATTAACTTTGCTAAGGTGTGAAAGTAGATGAGTACACATTGGCCTGAAGTTTAGCTAATTGAACAGACCATGAGAAACTACTGGACATAACATGAGAAATTGCTGGACAAGAAACGGGCGCAAGTAAGCTGCTGGTTGGTATTCTGATCTGACCACCTCAATCTGTGCCTGTCCTGATTTCAACTGGGATAGAGTTTATTCTGTGTTTTTGAGTTTGGTATGAGAAGAATGTTGATAACACGCTGATGTTTTCAGTTGTTGCCCAGTAGTGTTTATACCAAGTCAAGGATTTTTCAGCTTCGGATGCCCAGCCAGCAAGAAGGCTGGAGGGGCACGAGAAGTTGGGAGGGGACACAGCCAGGACAGCTGACCCAAACTGGCCAAAGGGGTATTCCAGACCATGTGATGTCATGCCCAGTATATAAACTGGGGAGAGTGGGAGTGGGGGTGATCGCCACTGGGGGACTAACTGGGTGTCGGTCAGCGGGTGGTGAGCAACTGCATTATGCATCACTTGTATATTCTGATCCTTTTATTATTACTGCTGTCATTTTATTAGTGTTATCGTTATTATTTTTTTCCTTTCTGTTCTATTAAACTGTTCTTATCTCAGTCCACAAGTTTTATTTTGTTTCCTGATTCTCTCCCCAGTCCCACTGGGTGGGGGGAAGTGAGTGAGCGGCTGCGTGGTGCTTAGTTGCTGGCTGGGGTTAAACCACAATGATAATACATTATGAAATCCTATCTTGCTTTCTATCCTGTCTAACTTGGTAGCAAACTTCATTGAAGCTGGACTAGTGGCTGAGTAGAAGACCTGCACCCGGAGAGACCTAAAGTGTGAGCTGGTGACCTGGTGGGGGGGACCCACAGTCTGGACACAGAGATCAGATGTGAGGAACTTGTGAATTTATGGTTATTGTGAATGCAGAGAGTGAGGGTGTATGCGTGTCTCACTGGCAAACTCCAGCCCTGCTCAGACAGAGAGGAGCAGCAGGACTGGGCTGTCTGTGACCCTATTTATATGACTGCTGTTGGTGTTGACGTAGTGCCAGCAAAAGTACCTGTGCTGGTCTTTGTGGCTGGCTGCATTAGTGTCCTCTGTGTGCGAGTGCCTCGTGTTGGGAAAACGCACAGCCTTTGCTGCTGTCTGGACCTACCAGTGGGAGCATCGCCCTGTTAAATGGGAGAAACACCCCCCTGTGTCTGGAAGAGCACTGCATTTGATTTCCCTTAACAAACTTGCCTGCTGATTTTCTCTTGTAATTCCTCAAAATATGACAAAGAGTTATCCTCTGTGTTAAGCTCCTTGTCATTTAAAAAATACCCACAATAGACCCTTGTATGTATTTCATGCATTTAATATAAAATAGAAAGAGAACATACCTCTGGTTTTGTATCAGGCAGTCCACGAAATACTTGTGTTGGCTCTGGGATTTGTGGAAATGCTGCTTTCCAACAGCCAGTCCTGGAGATCAAAAGGGATGAAATAGAAAAGTGTGAGTGAAAAGGTTTTATCTGTACTAGAGAGACACCTCTACCTTATTTGTGTAAGAACTGCAGATGTTTCATACACCCACACAAAATAAACACGTAAGTTGTTTACCTTTTGCAGAACAAAATTGTGACGATTACCACTAAGAATGTCGCAACAGCTACCACAAGTAAAATCCATACTGAAGAAGAAATAATTTCTTCATTTCCTGAAAGAGAAACAGTCATAAATTATTATTGTTAATGAAGAGGAACAGATGCACAGCTGTGTCAGACATCTACTCTGGTGACTGACTGGTGAATGACAGTCTGAAAGTTTTCACTTGGTATAAAAAATCAGTTCTTTAATTTAACACCTTAGCAGTAATGTCTGCTGGGAGGGATTAACATTGAGCCTGTTTGTCCATCCCTTGTAGTAAGCAGGTACGCACTTCAGCTGCAAATATATAACTTTTTATATTTATTTCCAATATTAGAGCATTAAGAGATTTATTAAGTCTCTTCCTCCTCTTCTCTGTAGCATGCAGTGAAACAAAATATTTGCCAACCCTTTATAGATCTTTGTGTCCTTAGGTGCGCAGCAATGTGTGAGGTAGACAGGACACCGCTGGGGGAAGAGTAGCCCAAGGCATGGATTTGTTTTTACCAAACTCAACTGGTGCACTCCACTCTCCCCAGGCTGGGCTCACGAAGCAGGTGCTGCCAGCAGCTCTCATTTTCAAGAGGTACTTCTTTCTTGTATTGGATCTTTGAAATGTGTGACTATTTGCCCATTCCTAAAAACAAAGCAAAACTGAGATGTTTTTCTTTGTTACATACCTAGGTGTTGAAAACGTGGAAGTTCCTTTTACCAGTGAAACTTATACAAGGCTAGGACAACATTGCTTGTTAAAGTAGACTGCTGTTACAAGGCAAAAAACCCCCATATGCATGTTTATTATGTATATAATATGTACATATCTGTGTATCTCCTTTAAAAAATAACCTGTCACTCAATAAACTTTTTGTTTAGAAGCTATTACTCTTTTAAACTATATCCTGTAATTTCTTACAATGTAGTCTGACCTATTGTTAACTTCCCTTGGCACATTGACAGAGGCAATAAAATAGAACTGTCTCACTTTGAGTAATTTGAGGAATAAACTGTTTGCATGCACCTCACCTTCCTCATTCTTTGCATTATGACTTTTCAGGAAAAGCATAACTTTTCCAGCCAAACCTGTAAAATAAGTAGAAGACTGCAGTACTTAGTGTTACTAGAATTTACTGAAACTCTCTTGCTCTTGGAGACTTTCAGGGTAGAGGTGGGATGTGCAAGCTGCACTGGTTAGAAGGAGGTGCAGCATACCTGGAGGACAGCCTCTATCCCAAAGGGCTTTAGTGGTCTTTGTTTTTCATAAACAAAATTAAATTCCTAGGAGGTGTTTTCTCTGTGTCTCTTTTCTCTGCTGTCACTGATGTGTAACTTCAAATTCTGTTCCAAATATTTGAGGGGGAGAATGGACAAATAATGTAAAATGGAAGGATTTTCAAAATACTTACAGGATAGTAATATAGTTCTGCCCCTGAATGTATAATAAATTACATATGTCATGATGATTTAGCAGTTTAACACATTAATGAAATTTATAAATAAGGATCCCATAAAGCATAGGACATTGAACACATACTGATTTAAAGGCATTTGCATATTATTCACTTTTTACAAATGACTATGAAACTAACATATATTGCTGATTAGTAGAACAAGCAGACTTACTTGTATAGAAGTATATTTGGTTTTCCCCTCAGGATTATCCTGTAAATTGAGAAAAAAACCCCTTCATTTTTATGATTGCTTGTTTTGTGTTTAAATAATAAGTATTTTTTATCTACTGTCCCCCTTTTCTGCATTACTCTTTCTTATCTATTTGACAGTTTGTTCAGAAGAACTAGTAATTTATCTAACATCTATTGTCTAATATATAATTCATCTACAATGCCAAGTTTATTTAGTAACTAATTCTTCTATGGAAAAGTATTTATTTTCCTTACCACTAGAGTTGAGAAATAAATTTTATTTCATATTGGTGATTAAATTGCAACGCAAGCAAACCAGACCTGAATGAAAACTGTAACTTTATTCTTATACCCACCAGGAAAAAAAAAGATAAAAATCTGTGAAATAAACTTTTTAGTTTACCTCTAGTGTTTATATTTTACAATAGATGTCACTATTTTTAATTGCAAATACTATATAAATATTGTTTCCTTTTCCCTCAGATGAAAATATTCAGGACTGACATGGATTCACAGATATTTTAGGCTGCCATCCAACTACATTTTTGATAGACAGAATAAAATTCACTCATCTCTTCTGAATAGCCATAACGACTACCATGTAATGTAGTGACCACACACAGCTAATGACTGCAGACTGTATCATCTCCATTAGCCTGCCAGTTATGTATTTTTAAAATTATTTTGCATTCTGTAATATCCATTTTAAACCAAAATGAAATTAATCCAAACTTGTTTCATCAAACAACTGCATGCATGCTGATGTGGCACCTGAACATGAGTTTGCAAGGCATGCTGCTATACGGGACAGCTTCTAGAATCTATAAACCAGCTAGCTTAAGCACAGAGATCAATCTAGGAGAAAGTGCAACAATATAGGTTCCCTTTTTTTGCGTTTATACTAAAATAATATATAAGAAATGAAAACAATGAGGTCATAGAAGACTTCAGAAAGTAGAGTTCCAGAAGGACGGCTGGTCTTTTGCATATTTTGGAAGAAAAGATGTATGAAAGGGCACTGCGTTTAAAAAAAATGAAGGGGAAAATGGGTATGATATTTAAAAGAGAGACTCCCTCCTGCAGGGGATGGCGGCACTAGCCTGCTGGCCTGACCTGATGGAGGTCTGTTGCTTGCCAGGGGCCAGGATCCAGGGTGCTGCGGAAGGACCGCCAGACTTGTCTGGCTATCGAACTATTACCCCTTCCTGCTCTTCTGTGTGGGCACCAGTGATATGGCCAGGGGTAGGCTGGATGGTTTCATGTGTTTGCAGAGCACTGGGGAGATGGTGAAGGGCAGGAAGCCCAGATGGTGTCTCCTCAGACCTTCCAGTGAGAGGGAAAGGCTTGAACAGAACTGGATTCATCCAGCAGGTCTGGAGTCTGGTGGCACAGGCAGGGCTTTAGCTTCTACCACCTTGGGACCCTTTTTGAGAAACAGGGGCTACTGAGCAGGCATAGCATGCATCTCACCAAGTGGGGCGAGAGTGTCCTTGCAAACAGTCGTCCTTGGGCTCTACGTAAAGGAGTAGTTTGAATACATAGAGCTCTGTCTTGGGACAAATGATGAACCAGTAAGAGAGTTTGTGAGTAGGCATCAGAGGACAGACCAACACAGGTGGCAATGTAGTAGGTGTTTGTTCCAGATCTACTGATCAAGAAAAGGAAGCAGATGAGCCCTTTTCAGTCAGCTTGAGAAACGCTCACAGCCACAGGCCTTGGTACTCGAGGAAAACTGCCCTGGAGGGCAAAAAGTTGTTGGCTGATCTACAAGGACAGCCTCCTCAGAGCACAAGAATGGTCCATTCCGGTGTGCAGAAAACCGAGCAAGTGTGCCAGGTGAGCATGGCAGGACATGAAGCTTGAATGGGAGCTCAGAGACAAAAAGGAAGTATGCAGAATGTAGAAGAAGGGATTTGGGAGGAATCCAAAGACATCATCTGCACGTGCAGGAATGGAGTCAGGAAAGCCAAAGCTCGGCTGGAGTTGAGACCAGTGAGGGAGGTGAACACAAGAAAGGTTTTTATGAGTGCACTGGCAGCAAAAGTGAGATTAAGGAGAATGTAGGCCTGTTGCTCACTGAGTTGGCGGAAACTAATGACAAGGGCCATGGGAAAGGCTGAGGTATTTGGTGCCTTTTTAGCTCCATTTTCACTGGCAAGGTTTGCCTTCAGGTTTCCCAGATATCCTGATCTATAAAGCCTTAACTTAAAACGTAGCTGAAGAAGAAACCAAGAGTCTCAGCAAATTCAGTTTATCAGTGTCAGACATGCAAAAATGGGATTGAAATTATGTTACTCATGGAGTTACCCTTTTTTTGTTTGCTCCCAAGGCAAGTAATTTCCGATTGTGAAAATTAAGTTTAAAGGCTGACCGTAATACAATATATGTTGTTCACAGTGTATTAGTAAAACCATACAAGTTTATACCTGGCAGTAGTAAAGCAATAAATTTTGCAATACAGTAACTGCTGGATCTTGACATAATTAGTAACATGAAAACTGCTAATGACTATTAAAAAAATGCTAGGCAATTCAGACTACGTGTGAATTGAATATTCTTTATAAACCGAATATTAGGCATATTAAAAGATGTTAAGAAGTATGTATTGCTTTACTGCAATGTACTTTTATTCCAACGTCACACAGATTTTTCTGCAAGCTTTCTTTGCTGCAACGGCCAAGGGATTCGGAGAAGTATTTCAGTTTCACAGCGGTTAGTTGGGCTTGCAAGAAAACTCATCTATGAAATAGCAAGCCTGACCCAGGCTAAGAAGTTCCAAATAGCAGAAATCTAGGGAATGCCTTCCATCAGCCACTAAGTGGCCAAATCTGGTTGCGGTACAGGCAGGTTTTTCCTTTGTAGTCACTGCCTGCCACCCTGTGGTCATGTGACGCAATTCTGCCACAGCTACAGTGGTTTGGGTCTACTTTTGCAACAGAACACAGCAATCTCAGTCCTTCCTTATTGCTGCAAAAAGACTCGTAAAGCCAAGGTCTGAATTTGACCTTCAGTAGCTTAAATCATTCCCTCAGTAACCTGTGCTTATCCACACTGCCTCTCTGTTTTCTCTCACATTTATTTTCCTTTTATTTAACATTATACAGCTTCAACTTTTGGACCAACTGGTATGTTGCTTATATATATCTGGATAAGCTATTTACATTTCATATGTAGAGAAATTTCATTCACCTCCATCAACTCATATTTGTTAAGTGGAAGCACATTTCTCTAGTCAGCCCAGCTCTGCCCTTTCACAGAGATGCAGTCACCACTGGAAGGACTCCAGTCCAGGACGGCTCCAACAGGTCTTAGTGAAAGAAGTGCCTTTTCTGAGTTTTGGCACAGCCAGAGCTGTGATATGTTCAAGTCTTGATTAACCATCCTTCTCCTCTTAGTCCCACACAGTCACAGTCATCCAGTGTATTTCCAGCAATATCTCACTCAGGGAACAGGGATTTAAAAAAAATGGGGCAGTATGGCATAACATGGTGCTGAAAGGCAAAACCACAAAGGAGTACAGTGCTACGTATGAGGAAGGCTACACCATACAAGAGAGACTGATTTTTCTTTTCACCCATATGTACTGCTAAATGCAAACATACGTATTAATGGTAGAGGTAGATAAAGAAATTCCTCTTACCTTATACTTTATGTTGATTTCATATTTAAAACAGCTGTCTTTGTTAGAATGACTTATTTGGGGTTGTTGCCATTGAATTATGCAATAATTTTTAATTTCATCACAGTTGACAGTGATATTTGATGGAGGCATGAGCTTTTCTGAAATGATATATCCAAGAATTCAAATAATTAAAATCTCTTGATCTCTTTTTACTTTGATAAAAGAGTGCAATTGCAAGCAACACCTCTATGAAGAAAGATAATAATTTGTATCTATTTTTCTTAGGAACTCTGTTAGAAATAATTGAAAGACAGAAGTTCTTTAAATCTTGTCCCCAGTATCAGAAAAAACAGGGACTAAGGCGGGGAACATTACTTAGGAGCATACAAAGATACAAGCCCCCTCTGTTTACTTTTCCAGGTGAATAAGGTAGAGTCCTGTCTTCTTTTTATAAGGACGTTTTTTACTGCAGAAGGACGAGCTGATGCTAACCCTAATGTAAGAAAGCCAAAGGTCACGTCTTTCTTCAAGCCTCCTCACACAATGCTGCTGTGACATGAAGGTGTTGCTTGCTTGGTGTTGTGAACTATGCAGTTTATCCCCCCCTCTCCTTCTAAAAAATTAGCCATACAAATTTAAGAAAGACACTTCAGTTTTAAGAATCTAGCCAACTTCTTCATATATCTCCCCTAATTTCACAGATATGAGAAAAAATGTGAGGACTTTTATATTTTGATCATCGCTGAGGACTTGATTATTGTAACAACGAAAGACAGCCACTCATGACAGAAAGGGTGCTAAAAGGCTGATAGAGGAAAGCTTAGTTTCAGCTAGACTACAACTTTACATCAATCTTTAGAGACAGGCCTGGGCTATTTGTGATGGGCTATTTGGTCAAAGAACAGTTGTCTTTCATCTGCCATGAGTGATATTACAGCTTAATTCCTTCTCCTTATAGATGAAGCCTCGTTTGTCCATTTTTTGGAGGCAATACCAAAAACAGCGGGACTTTGCCAAAAAGACTTTGCCACAGTAAAAGTAATTGCACAGGATGCTTCTCAGTAGAGTACCTCAGGGGTGCTTTTGTACACATACTGATGTCTTTAATCAAGGGTATGGTGTCAGTGTATGCCATCCCTACGGGCAATGAGAACCACAAACCAGTGCTCAGTCAACCTTCTCCTGAAAAAATCTCCTCTGTTGAAAGGTCTTTGGCCACCATTGAAAGGACAGCATGGGGAAGTACAATCATCTCTTAAAGTCCTTTGGACCTTGTTGGAGAAAAAACTGAAAACAGTAAGGGTAGATTGCTAATAAATCTGAGGCAGGCTGCAGCTGTGGAGCTTTCTTGCTAAATTTCCCTCATTGCTCTTTTGCTTGAGGAACAGGTTTTCTTGAAGAGGTCACAGTCTCTTACTTTCAGCTCTAGGTGAGACAGGGTACTTGCTTCCTTCTCAGGGATAAATGCTCTACTACCTGCATGCAATAATGAAAATAATGCAGAAAGAAATTATTTACTTACCAATTTTATACAGTTGAATGTACTCATCATAGAACTGGATCAGGCCATCTTTGCTAGACCCGTTCACCAGGAAGTAAGCTTTTTCAGGCTCTATCCTCACATTTTGGAACATACATCCTGTGTTTCTACCATTTTCATCTTTAATGTAACGCTCACATTCCATCACTTCACCAGGTCTGTATATAGCAAGATATTTTAGTTAAACGTGGGCAGTGTGATGTGTCGAATGAGAATCCAGACTTCCCTGGACTCAGGTGGACCTACTTACAGCGGGTTCTGCCAGTAGAGAAAATATTGGGTATCTCCTGGAGCATCCCTGCCTGGCTGCCAAGTGCAGTTCATGAGGGAGATGTTATAAATCACACAGGAGAAGTTTTCAATGGCTGACCCGTTCATGCCTGCAAACACAGGAATATCCGTGATGAGGAAAAATTGTGTGAGTGCTCCAAGCTGGAGGATCTTGGCACATGCTGAGATATGTTAGACACCTGCAACTCCAGCTGGTTATTGCTTCGGTTAGGAATGACTTGCTTCAATTTAGGTAGTTACACTGGAAGAGGTTTGCACTGACAGATTCAATGAAGAGTTTGTCATGGATAAATCCTCCAAAGATATGATTATAGCTGCGTCTGATAGAATAAGTCTCAGGGGAGCCTACACTGCTCTAGTACACGCTGACACCTAAAGTGGCTACCCCTGTGATTTGAATTATTCCTATTCAAAAGGAGACACTGGTGCCACAATGCCACAAAGTGAAACATGTGCCTGTCATCCTTCAGTACCCTGCCGTAGCATTTCTATCTGAAGGACGCTCTTCAGCATCCTGTCAAATGAATGGAGAGAATGAGGAGCTTCCCTGTGGACTCAAAAGAGGGAAAGAAACCCAAGTGCAGAGCTGTGAAGCTTTTCAAGACTTCAGGGAGATGTATGTGTAAACTTGTGAGGTGTTTGTGCTCTGCAGCAATACCTTCTTCCACCTGAGATTAACATGAGGAATCTTCTCCTGATCACGAACATATCAATTTATTCCTTTACCCCCACCCCCAACAAAACCCAATAAGGAGACTAAGCATACCTTTTAAAAGGAAGGATGATTTATCCATCCTTTTATAAGGAATCAGCAAATACTTTGAGCTTGATGAGGCAGGAAGTAATACCATTTTGTATATGCCAACAACTCCATGTTGCTTAAATGAACAGATCTTGTACCTCATTCTCTTAACAGTCTCATATATATTACCCCTCTCATACAAAGAGTAAATTCTGTCAGACCTTTCATTATTGTGGATGGAACTCTGCAAATTGTAAAATGACTGCCTGGCGAAGGAGCTGGCTTGAGATTCATCTCCACTAACATTAGCTTTCTAAAAACTAGCACCTAATTTAGGCAAGTCATACAGGTGCCTTGTCTATGCAGTGGTGAAGGAAGACACAGACAGTGGCTTATAAGAGGTATGTATTTGACAGGTGGACTGTTAGATGGCTATGGAACTGGCTGGCTGGGTGCATCCAAAGCCTTACAGTTGCCAATGGCTCAGTGTCCAAGTGGAAACCAGTAACAAGTAGTGTCCCTCAAGGGTTTGTACTGGAACCAGTACTATTTGACATCTTCATTAATGACACAGAGACTGGGATTGAGTGCACCCTCAGTAAGTTTGCAGATGACACCAAGCTGAGTGGGGCGGTTGATTTGCTAGAAGGAAGGGATGCCGTCCAGAGGGACCTGGCCAGGCTTGAGCAGTGGGCCTGTGCAAACCTCGTGAAGTTCAATAAGGCCAAGTGTCAGGTCCTGCACCTGGGTTGAGGCAATCCCCAACATCGATACAGACTGGGGGCATGAATGGATTGAGAGCAGCCCTGCAGAGAAGAACTTGGGGATATTGGTGGGTGAAAAATCAGATATGAGCCGGCAATGTGCGCTTGCAGCCCAGAAAGCCAATCGTATCCTGGGCTGCATAAAAAGCAGCATGGCCAGCAGGTCACGGAAGGTGATTCTCCCCCTCTACTCCACTCTTGTGAGGTCCCATCTGGAGTACTGCGTCCAGGTCTGGGGTCCCCAGCACAAGAAAGACAAGGATCTGTCAGAGTGGGTCTAGAGGAGGGCCACAAGAATGATCAGAGGGCTGGAACCCCTCTCCTCTGAAGAAAGGCTGGGAGAGTTGGGGTTGTTCAGCCTGGAGAATAGAAGGCTCTGGGGAGACTCTGTTGTGGCTTTTCAATACATACAGGGAGATTATAAGAAAGATGGAGAGAGACTTTTTACCAGGGCCTTTAGTAACAGAACAGGGGGCAATGGTTTAAACTGAAAGAGTGTAGATTTAGACTGGACATAAGGAAGGAACTTTTTACAATGAGGGTGGTAGAATGCTGGAACTGGTTGCCCAGAGAAGCTGTGGATGATCTGCCCCTGGAAGTGTTCAAGGACAGGTTGAATGGGGTTTTGAGCAACCTGGTCTAGTGAAAGATGTCCCTGCTCATGGCAAGGAGGTTGAACTAGATGATATTTAAAAGTCGCCTTCCAACCCAAACCATTCTATGATTGTATGAACCTGCTTGGCCCTCAAGAGCCACTCCAGAAATATTGTGTCTTCACAGGCTTCTGTGTCACACCAGTCAGCCCTGAGCAAGCACATCACTGCACCTCCAAAGTCCCTGAATGCTTATGTCCTGTTTTTAGGTAAGTCAGTAAGGACCCATGTATCTAATTCAGTCTGTCCTTTGTACTTAAGAATTCTCATCCACACAGCATGAGATGCCTCTTACCAAAGTTCCTCTGAAACCAGGAAAAAAGGCAATCATCTTACATATCAGTCCCATCAAGGCCCTGACTCCAGAAGAGTCCTCTGATGGCAAGAATTTCACAAGAACAGCCAGAGAGGGCAAATACGCCTCAGTACCAAGATAGGTCTCAACAAAAACTAGAAAGGACTGCTAAAACACAGACTCTCTTCTTCCTACCAAGGATACTTTTTTCAGTTACTTAAGGATATGAAAGAAAAAGAAGAAAGTGTAATGATTTATCTCTGTTAAAACTTTACATGGCAAATTTACCAGTATAGTCTTGGTAAAATCTCCTGCAGTCACTGAACACCAGTCCTCAGTGAAATTCATGCTGCTCAGTCAACTCAGTTCCATTTTCCACTGACTCAGCATCAAATTTGTAATAGGTGAGTCTGGCATCTCCACTGCAAGTGTCACATAATAGGACCAGTAAGGTGAAAGACTGATTCCCAGAGTTTTGGGTGCAGAAGTTACTACCTAGCACATCTAAGACAGAAGGCAACTTAAGCACAACTACCTATAATGAGAAGCATGTAACATTCCACCTCGGAGGATCGCCCCATGGAAGTGTTCTACTCACAGTCTGTGCAGTGCCAGCCAACACACAACTGGGTGATCAGCAACATCCACTGGGTTATGAAGATGAGTGTAAGAGGAGCAGTCATCTCTGTCTTCATCCTTGGAGGCAGAGAACAGTGAAACTTGTTCAAGGTGAAAGATGCCATCGTGAACCACTCTCCCCTAAATTTATATAGTCTGACCTGCTCATATGCCTGCTGCTATACCATCTGACCAACTCTCAGTTCTGGTGGGAGGAAAGATTAGATAGACTTCTCAAGCAGTCAATGTTCAAATAAAGAGTAACAAAGTTTAAGAAGTCATCCCTTTCTGTAACAATTTGTGTGATGATTCGTAAAGCTTCTGATCTTGGGAGCACTGTGTAAACATTACATACATACATACTTTTGGTGACTGCTGTCTGAAGGTCTAGAGATTATTTTTCTATTTGCTATATACAAAAGTCAGAACGAATAGATGCGAAGCAGGTGGGCGAACAGCTGCAAACACAAAATATCAAAATGGGTCACAGCAATATCAATCATCTTGAGTTATTCAATGGTGAGTATGGCAAGTTTGATAAGAGTGTTAGTTCATGTACTTTCAAGGATGTTTTTGAGTATATGCTTAAAAGTGGATCTTGGAGAGGTGTCTAACTTCTACAAATTCAGTACCAAACCCAGTAAGAAAATAAAAATTGTGGCTAGGACATTTCTTAGCAGGCAGTAGGTACTTTATTTGCAAAAAACTTTATAAAACTTAGCTCCATGTATTCCTCTGACAGCTTTTTAGATTTTGTGTGGGACATCACCCCTCCAGCCCTGGACTTCCTAGAGTCTCTGTGAATACCTCAGCAAGCAAAACAGTCAGAAAGATAAAGATGGACCCACCTCCTATTTCAATATGTCTTTATCTTGTTTATCTTTCTGTCATAGTCTTCAGGCTCAGAGAAGATGGAGACTCGTATTTTAAATGGTTGTATAGCTATAAATAGGGCTGTCTGCCTTGCTGCTTGTGTTTTGGGGAACTGTAGTGCCATCGGAAGTGTTGCAAGATATGATGTTCATCACTTCCCTCCCAATTCTTGACAAATACGTTATTGCAGAACTCATGATTTCATGTAACGTGAACAAGCAGCTAGCTGGTTAAATTTTCCTTTCTGTTTTACAGAGCCCACTGGTGCTTGGGAATCCTGTGAGTGCATAAAAATCTTTTCTTTTACAGGTATTTAGCTCTAAATAATACTGAGTAGTACAAAGCGTCTCTCAATACAAACCACCCCTGGGGACTCGGGGGGCTCCCCACGGTGGGTCAGGGCAGGGCCTGGCAGCCAGGGCCCGTCCCACCCCCCCAGGAGCCGGGGGCACCGGGGCAGCCCCAGCCCCGGGCATCGCGCACCTCCGTGGGGACGGGGACGGGGACGGGCTGGGACATGGGGGGCCCGGCTCGGAGGGGCCCACGGCCGGGCCGGGCAGGGCTGGGGGGAGCCGGAGTGTTGCTGGGGCAGGGGCTGACGGCCCCTGACATGGGGTCCTGGGCCCTGGGCAGGGTGGGGGGAGCCCCGGGGGGCTGGGCAGGGATGGTCTATGGGGGCACTCAAGGAGATGACAATGCAAATTGTAAAAGTTCCTTAAGCCTGTGAAAAAAAGAGGATTTAAAGTCTTGGATAGAAAGTCTTCAGATAAGATATATCTTATCCCCCAGTTGCGATCAAGGTTTGTTCTCAGTCTATTTCTCCCAGTGTCAAAAAAACAAACCACAAGCCACTGCAAAAAAAGACAAGAAATTGGAAGTAGTAAGCATCTGACTACAAAAATCTACTCCAGGGCCTGCTGCTGAGTATTTACTCCCTTCTCAGGTCACAGCTGTACAATTTCTAAAGGAGAGGGTTATTATAAACAGTATAAAACATCAAAAGCTCCCTTATACCTTGAAAGGCTTTGCTTCACAGAATACAATGTAATTTATTTAATATGGATATTTATGATCCATGTAAAGTAATTTCTTTTCTTCACATGTTGAAATTGAAGTATCACTAGAAAACATGACATTTTTCAAACAGCAAGATATCAAGATATGTCAACATTTTCCTCTTAAAAAGAGGCAGATCTGTTCTGCGGGAGTTAAAAACTTGCAGGAGACAGAACTCTACATGTGCTTCTCTACCACTCCCATTTCTTGCCTATTATATTTGGAAAAAGTCAACTGCTGGCCAGCACCCTTCCAGGATGCTCCAGGATTCACCTTTATCAAAATCCCAAGATCATTTTTATCCTACTGCTTCTTTATTGACAAATGAAGTGATATAACCATATCAGCAGTAGTTCATATATCAGCTATTCATACATAACTAAGATAGTTATTTCCCAAAGAAAAAGCCAAAGATAGTGCAGTGCTGACTGTCTTTGAGGACAAAGAGAACTTACTTTCTAGAGACCCAGAAATGCCTAGACTTATGAGTATTTCTGCTTTCTAGATTCCTCTGAGTGTGAGATTGATGACTGATAAGCTGTAAGTGGACCGTCATTTTTCAGGTTCATTCTCTTACGTTGCTTGTAAACATGAATGATACCAAGTTGTCACTGAGACCAGCCAATACCCCAAAGTGGATATCTGACCTGCTTTCTTCTCTGCAATTCAAATAGTATGAAGGTAACAGCAACTTTTTGACTGCAAAAGTATTTTCTACAAAAATGAGAATTGAACCAGCTCCACTTCTGCTCACATGCAGTACTAGAAGCATAGAGCAAGGCATGAACAGAAAAACAATGTATTAAATGACATCCTATGGTTGCTTTCATGCATTTGATCATGTCTGTCAGTAACTCGGTATTGGCTGAGGAGATGAACAACTCACCTAGAGCAACCAGAACTTAAAAAAATCCAGTCATCCCTAGAAACAGTAATCATGAAAGAAACAACAGAGCCTGGCCTGGTCTTTTGTGGTTTCAGAGGGAAAGGTTTAAGGCAATGGTGGCTTTATAAGGACCAATTCATGGGAGTTCACTTTTTTCATATGCTAGGAGAGAATAAAAATGTGACAAAGTTTTTCTGAAGCATAGTTATGAAGCAAATAGTGGGAATGAGGAGCAAATAAGAGTAGGTGGATGTTCTAACAAAAAGCAGATTTAGACATAGAAGCAGCTCTTTTTGATAAGAATCACTATGACTACCCCTATCACATTAAAGGTGTCAACAGACAAAGCAACTGGAAGTTTAGACTTCAGGTCTATCTGAAAGATAGTCATTCAGAGGAAAAAGTAGCCCATTGTCAGAAGTTTCACTGTACTTCCAAATTAAAGACATTCCATACCTATCTATGTAGGTATTTTTCTGAACACTTACGGTGCTGTAAAGATGGAAGAAAGGACTTGTGATCACAAAGAATGGAAAAAACCCACACTTTATTGTGTCTTCATCTTTGGAAGAAAGCACTCAACTTTGTGGTGGTAACAGACTGGCTTTCATGGAGAAGGGAGGGTGGGAAGTGCCCAGGGTAATAAAATGAGAGCTGTAGGAAATGTCATGGAGAGTCAAATGGGGCTCTGGAAAACCAAGGAAGACAGAGTTTCCGTGCCTCTGTCTTTCCCTCTCCTTTCCCCCAGGCTTTCACCTCCCTTGGTCTCCATCCTCCAACAGGTCAGTTCCCAGAGCGTTAAGCAGTCTCCCACCCACTCCATCAGCAGACACATCCAAACCAGGAGTTCTGCTCACCCTCTGGCACCTCACACGGCAGGAACGGAGAAGGGAGGGAGTTGAGGTGAGCCATGCAGCCCAGAGATTGGGCTGCGGAGGAGGAAGGCTAGGATCAATTGCACCAAAAGTTGCATTTACTGATCCTGTACCACTTTAGGGATGGAGTTTAAGAGCAGCTGTTGCTGTGAGGTGGTTGTAGCTCCACAATCCTATGGAGATTTCTTGGCAGAAGCAGTTGGACCACAAGACTGCGCCCACTGATGGCTGTGGCAGGATTGCTGGGCAGTGTCTGTATCTAAGACACCCTTTCATTGCACTGTTTAGCATTGATACAGTGGCACATTGACTGCCCTGGGCTACCGTGTGCTTTTTCTGTGCCTAAATCTGGTCTTGGGAAGTGCTGTCAACTTCCAGCCTCTGAGTCATCCCAATTAGACATCTTGCAATGAGTGGACAAGGGCAAACACATCTGGCCAGTGTTGGGTTCTCTTTTTCCAGTTGAACTCTCAACTGGGTGGCTACCTGTGCACCCTAGACAAAGCTCCATGCTCCCACTCTGAAGATCTCCTGTGCCTGTAGAGCAGGCAGCAGAGGAGCAGTGTGCTCTCTGCTGCTCTCTCAGATTATGCACCTCTGTAACACAATGAGGAAGTCTGGGTTTTGAGGTTTTGGGGTTTCGGTACTTTTTGTTTTTAAAATGGAATATACTGCACCAGAACAATCCGAACAGCCCACAAAGGCAGTGGTGTTACCACAGACAAAGGACAAACTATCCTACCTGGGGGATTTCTTTGCTTGCCTATATTTGGGGCAAGTCCTCACGTAAGGCTTTCAAAAATGCAAACAAATCAAAAAAATCAAAAAAACCGCAAGCAAAGCTGGTGCTATTGATGGTGCTACCAAAGTCTGTTACCTTTCAGAGGTCAGAACACCAGTGTTGAGTGCTGTTGTGGTTTAAGCCCAGCTGGTAACAAAGCACCATGAAGCTGCTCGCTCAGTCCTCTCCCCTGGCCCTGGTAGGATGAGGAGAAAATATAAAGAAAAGGTCATGGGTCGAGACAAGGACAGGGAGGGATCACTCCCCACTTATGGTCATGGGCAAAAGACAGGCTCAGCTTGGGGAAGAAGCAAAATCGATTTAGTTTACTACCAATCAAATCAAAACAAGGATACTGAGAAGTAAAACCCAGATCTTAGAACACCTTCCCCCCATCCCTCCCTCCTGCCCGGCTCAGCCCCACTCCCGGTTCTTTCTCCCTCCTCCCCCCGGCAATGGGGGCTGGGGTCAGCTCGCCACACCTTGTCTCTGCTGCTCCTTCCTCCTCAGGGGGAGGAGGACTCCGCACTCGGGCCCTGCTCCGCCGTGGGGGGTCTCCCGCAGGAGACAGTCCTCCACCAACTTCTCCAACGTGAGTCCTTCCCACAGGCTACAGTTCTTCACGAGCTGCTCCAGCATGGGTCCCTCCCATGGGCTGCAGTCCTTCAGTCCCAGCCTGCTCCAGCGTGGGTCCCCCACGGAGTCCCGGCCATCTTGGGGGGCATCCATCCCCCTGCTCCGGCGTGGGCTCCTCTCTCCCCGGGCTGCAGGTGGGCATCTGCTCCCCCGCTCCCCTCCGTGGCTGGGGACACACAGCCTGCCGCCTCACCGCGGGCTGCGGGGGCATCCCCTCCTGCCCCGCTCCTCCTCCCCTCCTTCCTCCCTGACCTCGGTACCCGCAGAGGGGTTCCTCTCCCATCCCAATCCCCGACTCTCCGCAGGTTTCCCCTCTTAAATCTGCTCTCCCAGCGGCGCTACCGCCGTCGCTGAGGGGCTCGGCCTGGGCCAGCGGCGGGTCCGGCTTGGGGCCGGGGAAGCTTCCAGCAGCTTCTCACAGGAGCCGGCCCTGCGGACCCTCACCCCATACCAAAAACACCGCCACACAAACCCATAACAAGTGTCCTCAGTATGACCCAGGAGCTGGAAGAGAAATGAGAAGAAGAAGAGAAAGAGAAAGAAGAAGAGAGAGAGAAGAGAGATCTGGGCAGGGACACTAGGGCTGTTTACAAACTTTTGGCTCTACAGAGAGTAGAGTCACTGAAGGAACAGGATTAAAACCAACCTTTCTTAAAAGTCCCAAAAGCTTGAAGAATAATTTATTGCTCCAACAACAATAGGAGTGCTCACAAGAATTGCCTAGGCATTTTGCTATGCCGGTGTTTTACAGCTTTTGTGTAGACTGCAAAAATACACATGGGAGACAAGGCCCTCTCTCTGGTCCTTGCAGCAAGAACTTTCTAGTTTTTAGCAAATGTCTTTCTCCACAGAACAGAGGAACAGCCATAAGAGACCAGAATAAAGGACTTCTATCTGTGTGAACATAAGCCACTTGGTTAGAAGGTTATATAGCCTGACCATCTTTTCCCAGTGAGTGTTACATTGGGTCTTTGCCCAGGGATGGGTAAGGGATACCTTAATCCCACTCCGACTCCCACCTCCATTGTTTCATGGATAGGATTTCTGGTGCTAGTGTCAGGGTGCTGGTAGTGAACAAGTTTTCTGAATGGCTTTGCAGTCTCAGCAGCTTTTGTAGCGAAAGCAGTGGGGATGTAAGGAGCGCACCAATGGCCGTGATCGACTGTGAGTGAAGCAGGATGGAGAGGATCCAGTAGACATTATCTGTTTAATTCCCCTTAGATTAAAGTAAGCTTTGGCTTTAGTTGGCCACTTCTGATGCAAGTGCTCTTATCTTTAGGCAGTTATTACTTAAATAGAAGTCTCCTACTCTGGTTCTGTTTTAAAAAGTTAAAAGCAATTGTTAATGAAAGCTTATTTAGAAACACAGAATTATAGAAAAACTTAGTTTCAAAGGTGGCCTCTTGGAGGTAAGCTGGTCTAGTGGAATTTTATCACCCTGAGAGAACTATATCTACCATGAGAGGATTTCTACCACCTAAGACCATCCTGAGACCTGCTGGCAGGGTACAAGCAAGTCAGGAGAATTACAGAGGTCACCAGGAACAGTATTTTGATACAGATGCTGGACAAGATGACTGCAGGAGGTACTCAGCCAGATCTGCAATTCATCAAAGAAAAACTGATCACAGGTGTGACAGTCATCTGTTGACGCAGAAGTCACGGACACTGCACACAATCAATGTGATCAAGCAGATGCCACTTTATTGCCCTAATAGCTCAGTTTATATACTCATTTTGGTTCCCGATCACGCATAAGCTGATTAAAGATTGGTTAGCATGTGCTGTCCACGCGCCTAAAGCAATAGTTTGATTGGATAAGACTTTCTGATCACGCGAATGATTCCCCCCGCCTGTACCCTGTTCTGTGTCCTCCTTTCCGTCACGTAGGCCCAACTTTGTCCTGCTTTTTTGTGCTTGCTCCATCAAAATTGTAACAACAATTATCCTTAACAAAGCGTCCTTGAGGCCAGTTGCTTGCAAAGCATTCTTGAGGCCTGCTGCCTACAAAGCGTCTTTGGTTCACAAGTTAATCAGGTCCATTGTGCCTGGATTGTTCACTATGTGTCCATTACTTTCCAAGTATCCCACAAATCCCTCTTTTTGTTTTTGAACAATCCAGACTTTAGCCATTGCATTCTGTACCATCCTTCCTATACAACTGAGTATACAAGGGATAATTAATAACAAGACTAATAATACTAACAAAACAACTCCCAACATCTTTAACAGAACTCTTATCCATCCCATAATTCCCCAACGGGTAAACAGACTGTCTAACCACCCCAAACCATCACTAACTTGCAGTTTTTTAACTTGGTCCTTCATCGTTTGTATAGCTTTATGGACTGATTCAGAGTGTCAGATAAATTCATACAACACATTCCATCTAAATCTTCACAACCATGACCATGTGCTAGCAATAAAAAATCAATAGCAGCTTGATTCGGCAACGTTGCATTGACTATCTGTCCTTTTTTAATATGATTACTGCTATAGTTAAACATCACACAATAATCCATTTTTACAGAACCCAAAAGTTCTAATTCTTGTGGTTCCACTATCGCCCCAGGTAACCATGGCATAATCTGGTCCCAGTTGTCAACCTTGCCAGTGCCCATGGTTACTCGTAGCGGAAGTCCCATTGGCGACGGCCATGCCTCATTGTCCAAAGGCACTCCCACCAAGCATGTAGAAAATGGGTTGTCGGGGTTGGCCATAGCCAAACACAGGGTTGATTGATTGGTAAGGTTAGCAATCGTGAGCCATATATTTGTCTTGGGTAAAGAAGGAACCCAAAATGCTCCAACGCCTTGACAAAACGTTGAAACAACAAACCACCATGGCAGCATCTTTGACCTAAAATAAAACAAATGACTGGTTGGACACGGTGATCATCCGACTTGCTTGGTTCTGGAGACAAACAGCTGACGAAACTGGTGGTACACGATTGATCACCGTCCCTTCAGGTCTCTGTCAAAAACAAAAATTGAGGAAACCATGAATCAGATATCACTTTCCCTGTTTCCACGGTTTCACTCATCGGCTTGGCACCCATTTTGGTCCTTCGTCTGTTAAAACACAAACATAACTGCGACCAGTTAATTTCACTTCTACTGGACCTTTTCATTCTCCAGTTCGTAAATCCCGATATAGCACTTTAATTGCATCAATTTCTTTCTGAATCCCTGATCGTAATGACATGTGATGAATTACAATAGGAAGGGAGTCTCTTCCTTCTGTCAAACGTAAATAGTTCAACACATACAGCGCTTTTGCAAGTCTTTCAGATGGTGGCAACAGTTCTCCCTCTTTTTGTTTTTGCAAAAGCGATTTTAGAGTCCCATGAGCTCTTTCCACAATGGCTTGTCCAGTGGGTGAGTGAGGGATACCTGTCAGGTGACGAATTCCCCATAAAGTACAGAATCTGTTAAAAGAAGTTGAAACATATGCAGGACCATTATCCGTCTTAAGTTCCTGCGGGATACCCAAGACTGCAATGGCACTATGCATATGCTTTATCACTTGTTTAGCTGTCTCACCTGTTTGAGCAGTTGCCCATATCACATGTGAAAATGTGTCAATGCAAACATGGACATACTTTAAACGGCCAAATTCAGGCACATAGGTGACATCCATCTGCCATAGTTGTAAAGACTTTAAACCTCGCGGATTCACTCCAATGCCTAAGCCAAATCCCACCTTTTGACAAGCGGGACACGACTGTACAATGCCTTGCGCATCAGAGACTTTCAAGTCAAATTGTCACGCTAAAACTTTTGCTGACTGATGGAAAAAGTTGTGCGATACTCGGGCCTGCTCAAACAAGTTAGTTCCATGTTGCTGTCATGCAGGAGCAACTAATTTATCTGCAATATTGTTGCCAATAGATAATCCATGCTGAAATTGATGACTGCGGATGTGAGTAATAAAATATTTACTTTGTCTCTGATTTAACAAAAATAATAAGTGCATCAACAACATACATAAAACAGGATTTCTTACTTGCTTACTCATTGCTCATTCCAATCTTTGGGTGGTTCTCACCACGTACAAGGAGTCTGACACAACATTGACAGGTGTATCAAGCCAATGTTAAAAAACCCACAAAACTGCTCGTAATTCCAGAGTTTGCAAAGAATCTCCAGCATGTCCTGAAAGTAGCTGTTGATGCCATTGATCATTTTCATACCAGACTACAGCAGCTCGTTTTGATTTTCTTCCTGCATCTGTAAATACTGTTAATCCATCAACAGGAGTTTCTGACCTAACTGGTTTTTCTTCAAATTCCTGATTTTGTAACAATGGTAATAGTTTATCAGAGGGATAGTGATTTGTGATCTTTCCTGGATATTCTGCTAAGGCAATTTGAATTGTTTCTGAGGTGGCCATGAGCCAGTCCAAATAATCTTGCCTTATGGGCACAAGAATAGTTTCAGGTTCAAGTCCTGAAATTTCCAAAATTCTTTTTCTACCTTTCATCATTAGATGTGCTAGTTGGTCAATTTTAGTATATACAGTAGTATTAGGTTGAAAAGGTAAAAATACCCATTCCAAAATAGCAATTTTTTGTTTTGTTATCTGAACTATCAACCCAATAAGATGTTTTCGTTCAACAGAAGTATTAATCAATAAAAATTGTAACGGTAAGTCATTTATTTTTCTCTGCACACTGTTAGAAACCACTTTGTCAATGACCTTATCAAGGGCATCTTTTTGTTCTGATGATAGTTTTCGGTAATCATTTGCTCCTGTTGTTGTTCCTAACAATGCCATCAAGGGCTCTAAATCATCATTGGTAATTCCCACAACGGGTCTTACCCATTGAATGTCTCCCATCAGTTTTTGAATATCTGTAAGATTTGAAATTTTGGAATTCAGTACAATTTTCTGAGGCTGTATCATACTTTCTGTAATAACCCAACCTAAATATTTCCACGGATGTGAACACTGGACTTTTTCTGGGGCTATTTTTAAACCTTTAGGCTCCAAATTTTCAGTGATCTCTGTTAAGGTTTTACTTGTGTCCATATTTTCTCCTGCAATCAATATATCATCCATATAATGATATATCAACAATTCTGGATTGTTTCTTCAAAAAGACTGCAATGCCCATCATACAAATGTCTGATATAATGTAGGTGAATTTTTCATGCCTTGTGGTAACACCACCCAATGGTATCTTTTGGCTGGTTCTTGCTTGTTAATTGAGGGCACTGTAAATGCAAATTTTTCAACATCATTAGGATGTAAAGGAATTGTGAAAAAGCAATCTTTCAAATCAATAATTAATAGTTTCCAATGTTCTGGAATCATAACAGGGGATGGTAGACCTGGTTGCAAAGCACCCATATCTTGCATGACCGCATTTACTGCTCGAAGGTCGTGCAACAATCTCCATTTTCCTGATTTTTTAGGGATTGCAAAAATGGGTGTATTCCATGGACTTGTGGAAGATACGATGTGTCCTGCTGCCAATTGTTCATCCACTAATGTTTGAATTATTTGCAGCCTATCTTGTTTCAGCGGCCACTGATCCACCCACACTGGTTCATCTGTTTTCCATGTGAGTTTTAATACAGGCTGCTCCTCAGAGGCCGCTCCTGAAAAGGCTGTGTAACTAAACGAGCACCCATTTGGGATAAAAGATCCCGACCGATTAGAGCTATTGGTAAATGCATCACATACGGTCGAGTTGTTACCACAGTGCCATCTGAAAAGCAAAAAGAGATTAGAACTTTGCTGATCATTGTTTGTTGAACACCTCCTACTCCCATTACCCCGGTAGCTGCGGGCACTAGCGGCCACTCACTAGGCCATCTGCCTGTAGGAATGATGGTAACGTCAGCCCCAGTGTCCATCAGGCTTGACATTGTCAGGGATTGTCCATTAGGGTGCAGCATTGTGATTCTTTCTTCAGGCTTTCCTCTAGCAATGTCAACAGCTAGCAGCACTTGAGGTTGGCCCGTGGAACCAAAACTCCCGTGGCCTCGTTCCACAGCCTGCGCTCTGGGCACACATGCGTGAAATGGTACCAATTGGGCTATTTTTGGTTGAGCTGGTATGGTAACAGGAGGAGTCAGTGTATAGACCTTAATTTTTATCACACCACAATAATCTCCATCAATAAGTCCCGGCACTATAAAAATGCCTTTTCGAGAAACAGAAGAACGACCTAATAGCAATGCACTTAGCCCATGTCCCAATGGTCCTTTTTGATCAGAATCTATGAGTTGTACTTCAGAAGTTATCAGTGTAGTGTCTACTGCTGTTGCCAAGTCCACCCCTGCGCTTCCGCTGGTTGCGGCTGCGCAGCGGTCCAGGCACCCTGTATTTGTGTCATCGCATGTGGGTGAGTCGCGCTCTGCAACTTGTTTCCCGATCTCCTGCATTCTTGGGTGTTATGATTATTTCACTGACAGTTTGCACACCATTTTTTCTGTGAGTCAATCGGGTTAGAATCACTTAAGCCAACAACTATTTGGCTCCTGCAATCCTTTTTGAAATGTCCCATTTTTCCACAATGAAAACATTTTTTATCTTTTCGTCCTCCTTTGCCTTTTATTAATAGAGGTTTTACAGCTGCTCCTACCGCAGCGGCCATCACTGTTGCTTTTTCTGATTCTAACATTCGCTCTGCAGCTTCTAACAGCTGAGCGGTGGTAGAACCTTTTGGCAGTATACTAAGAACTTTTTTGGTTTTTTCATTTGCATTATCAAAAGCAAGCATGTCCAAAAACTTAACTTTCATGTCAGGATCCAAATCAGGGTGTGCCATGATAGCAGCATGCAATCGATCTATAAAAGCTGAAAATGTTTCCGTGGGACCTTGCTTCACTGAAGTGAAGGGATGTTTAATTTTCTCATCCTGTACACTATTCAATGCTCTAAAAGCTAAATCTTGACTGAGTTGTAACACTTCTGTAGCAAATTGTGCCTGCCATCCCAAACTGGTATAAGGACCTGCCCCCAATAACATTTGAGCTTGCACTCCGAACAAAGGATCTCCGTTCTGCCGTGGGATAGCAGCTGCATTTTCACAGGCTGCTTGCCAATTTTGATAAAACTGAATCTGCTGTGGTGGAAGTGGTAACATTTGTACAATCATTTTAACATCGCATGGTGTCAACAAATGTGCAGAAAATACATGTTGAATAATAGATTGACTGTATGGTGATTTTAACCCATACTGAGTGACTGCTGCCTTAGCTTCTTTTAAAACTTTCCAGTCTAACGCTTCCCAAACAGGACCCCCATGTGCCCCTGCTACAACTGGGAACGCAGATGGAATAATTTCCCCTTCAATTAAAGCATCTCTGATTACCCCCTTCCATCTTTTTGCCGGATCTCCCACCCCACCCCCTGTTAATAAGGTCGTCGGAGGTGACGGTGGCAAAGGAGCCACGGCACCGATCTCACCCGATACGTCCTGTGAAACACAAGGATTCGTCGGAGGTGGTGGTGGAAAACTGTCACTGAGAGGCGGTGGAGGCACAGGAAAAGTTGAAGACGCCGGCTTGGGCCTCACTGACGGCTCCAGTCGGGCTTCGAGAGTCTCTAGTCTGTGTAACAGTTCTTTTAATTGCTGATCCCCCGAACCTATCACCTGTTCCTCCTTTCCCTCGAGCGGGGATGGAGGAGTGGTTGGTGGCAGTGGTGGATACAGGGATCAGGTAAATGGTTTAGGTGATGAAGGACGAGAATTAGAGACTAAGTTGATTTCCATCTCTTCTGCTGGTGGTGGCGGAAATTCTGCCAGGCTGTCGGCTTTTTCCAAGGGCTGATCTTTGGGCTCTGAATCTGTTACTGCAGATTTCTTGGCTGCACTAGCCCCTGTTCCTGATGTACAAATTGGAGCAAGAGCTGGAATTTGTGGTGGTGCAAAGGTGAAACTCGCCAGGGATGGCATCCCTTGTGACCCTTCAGGTTGCAGTGTTGCAAAAGCAGAAGCTGCTGCCAAACGTTCTGCTTTCATATCTTTTAAAGTTTCTATAATTAACTTCCACATGGTGGAGTATCTGCTCGCCTCTTTTGAACCCGAACTTATGTTTTGCCATAGTTCTTGCCCTATCTTTTCCAAGTAGGGATGGTAAAAACATCTCCGAAGGTAGGGAGTAAGCTTTTTTCTTTCGCCCACAGTAGCAAGGCTTTCAGGGTAGACGAGTCATAACTTAATCCTCTCACAGAGAGCATATGTTGGAGGAGCTTAACCACTGCTGCCTCTTCCTTGGACATAGTGGACTCCATCTCCTCCCCAGCTGCTCGCCTGATCAAGACGAGATTTCCACGATGGTACCGTTTTTTCCCAAGTGCCGGGGAAGCACTCACCTACGGCTGGCTTCCGCACCCTCTCTCCATCGGCTCCTGTCGTAGAATTCAACGCCGATCCGAGGGTCCCTGTTTGGGCACCACTTGTTGACGCGGAAGTCACGGACACTGCACACAATCAATGTGATCAAGCAGATGCCACTTTATTGCCCTAATAGCTCAGTTTATATACTCATTTTGGTTCCCGATCACGCATAAGCTGATTAAAGATTGGTTAGCATGTGCTGTCCACGCGCCTAAAGCAATAGTTTGATTGGATAAGACTTTCTGATCACGCGAATGATTCCCCCCACCTGTACCCTGTTCTGTGTCCTCCTTTCCGTCACGTAGGCCCAACTTTGTCCTGCTTTTTTGTGCTTGCTCCATCAAAATTGTAACAACAATTATCCTTAACAAAGCGTCCTTGAGGCCAGTTGCTTGCAAAGCATTCTTGAGGCCTGCTGCCTACAAAGCGTCTTTGGTTCACAAGTTAATCAGGTCCATTGTGCCTGGATTGTTCACTATGTGTCCATTACTTTCCAAGTATCCCACAGTCATCGACAGTCTTTACTGCAAGGATCACGATCTTGAGAGAAAGGAGGAAGGCAAATAGCATGCTATATATGTTGAATGTCATGAGAGCAGACTTCAGCTTGCTCGGGGCAGAATAGGATCTGAGATCTAGTACTCTGCCCATCTCTCAGCTCTTGACTGAGAGACTGGCAGTAATTCAGAGACTTTCACTATAGATGTGCTGGACTCCTGCCAGCAGCTTGGGTTTAGCCTCCAGCACATCCTTCCCGTTCTCTCCTGTGTCTTGGATACCATGACATGTAACACAGCTCATCCTTTGCAGTCCCAAGTAACCTCTCTAAACAGCTCATGACATCTTTCACCTTTGCCCTGACACATAATCTACTATGCCAGAGGTGTCCTCACACACCTCACAGACCCAAGTGTCTGAGCCTTCTGCCACTACTTGTTTCCTCCTGACCTTTTGGATCTAGCTGAAGGGCAGAGCTCAAAGGGTTGTAGTGAATGGGACTATATCTGGCTGGCAACCAGTCACCAGCAGTGTTTCTCAGGGCTGAATTTTAGGGCCAGTTGTGTTCAATATATTTATCAACAATCTGGATGCAGGAGTTGAATGCACCATTAACAAGTTTGCTGACGATACCAAACGGGGAGGTGCTGTTGACTTTCTCGAGGGACAAGAGGCCTTGCAGAGGGATCTAGATAGACTGGAGCACTGGGCAATCAGCAATGGCATGAAATTTAACAAGTCCAAATGCTGGATTCTGCACCTAGGATGTATTAACACCAGGCACAAGTACAAACTGGGAGAGGAGTGGCTGGAGAGCAGCCCTGCGGAAAGGGATCGGGGGTGCTGGTCGGCAGCAGGCTCAGTACGAGTCAGCAGTGTGCCGGGGCAGCCAAGAGGGCAAACTGCACCCTGGGGGGCATCAAACACAGCATGACCAGCTGCTCAAAAGAGGGGATTATCCCGTAATTCAGCATTATTCAGCGTTGGTGCAGCCTCACCTTGAATACTGTGTGCAGTTCTGGGCCCCACAATTTAAGAAGGATGTTAAAAGTCCTTGAATGCATCCAGAGGAGGCAACAAAGCTGGTGGAAGGGCTGGAAGGCATATCCTATGAGGAGTGGCTGAGGATTCTGGGTTTGTCTGATTTGGAGAAAAGGAGGCTGAGGGGTGACCTCATTGCTCTCTACAGTTTCCTGAGGAGGGGAACTAGAGAGGGAGGTGCTGAGCTCTTCTCCCTGGGATCCAGTGATAGGACACATGGGAATGGTTCAAAGCTGCACCAGAGGAGGTTTAGACTGGACAGTAGGAAGCATTTCTTTACTGAGGGGGTGGTCAAACACTGGAACAGACTTCCTAGAGAGGTGGTTGATGCCCCAAGCCTGTCAATGTTCAAGAGGCATTTGGATAATGCCTTAACAACAGGCTTTAACTTCTGTTCAGCCCTGAATTGGTCAGGCAGTTGGACTGGATGATCATTGTAAGTCCCTTCCAACTGAAATATTCTGTTCTGTTCTATTCTATTCTATTCTATTCTATTCTATTCTATTCTATTCTATCCTAATTTCCTCTGCTGCAGGACCTCCCTTGGTGCCTGTCTGCTGGATCTCGGTTCACAGTATGGGATGGCTCAAGGCATGCCTCCCTCCAGCCAGGGCTCTGCTCTGGACAGACGTGAAACTCCCATAAGAAGCTATGGCTTGATGCGGACAACTAACTGCAGCTTCTCAGTTTAAGGGCCACCATACTGAGTTTTTTTCACCTGGCACAGTCTTTTCTTCACCTTGGCAACACCTCTTCTGTTTTGCAGGGACTCAGTTTACCAGAACGTTCAAATCACTCAAGACATTGCCCTGTGCAAGAGTCTGTCCTTTGGTTTTTTCTGGCACACATGCAGAAACAAAGAACTTACCTTTTTCAGAAGAAGTCATTTTAGCAGCCTCAGGTAAAGATTTGGAAAAGCTAGTCAGGAACAGCATTGCCTAGTAGGCACAGGAGATCTTTAGTGTTTATTCTGTACAGACACTCTTCAAGTAATGCTGATGTGAGGAAAAACCAGATCATTTGTAACAGCAGTATTAGTGGACTTAGCTGTTGTAACCATGTAGCCCTGTAATACAGTATTGTCATTGCTAGTAACAGGCCATAAGCTTTGTAATGAGTTTGCAAGGTCTCGGGGCTGAAGTTTTTCAGGCTTGCTCTGCTTGAACTTGACCTGTTTGTATTTTTGTTTGACCAGGTGTCCATGGCTAATTTGTTTTACTTTTGTTTATCTTTGTATGGTACCATAAAGGTTTTACAACTCTTAACACACAGATGCAGTGTAGGTCTGGATGACAGCAGGGGCCTTTAGAAGTGGAGACACAGGATAGGGCGTAGAGGTGTAGAGGCATGGGGCTGGATAAGGGATGGGACACAGGCATGGCACTATCAATGGCCTTTAAGCCCTGGTTTTCCCAATCTAAATAATCCATCCACAGAAGCACAATGTGAGATTAGCTTCCAAATTGATGGTTTTGTTTCATATCTCCTTACTAATTGGAGGATTCAGGATATGCCCCTTCTGTTTTGTCCACGTATTATAAAACCACACAACCAGCCTGTACCATTTGCAGCTAGCAAGTGGCAGGCTTCTGCTGGAGACTTCAAAAGTTCAATTACCAACATTTCCCACCCCACATACGTACACATAATTATCTGCTACCTGTTAGCAATCATATTTTAAGCTATTTTTTCATCTACCATGGATATGACGTGATGAAAAGTGGGAGGAAATTTTTGGTTTTGTAAATGGCTGTGAGCAACATCTAGGGCATGCTATGCTGAAGGATGTAGCAACATAGTTTGAAGGAGAAAATTATCTCCTGGACTCTTTAACAATACTCACTTTGTATGAGAAAGTGATCATTTTTAAGACACTTAATCTTGGCCAGTTTTCAGTGGGTTTTCATACAGATGACAAATTTTTATTCCTGATCACAATCTCAATATGGCTGTACCTTTTCCAAGGCACTGGACCACTGGAGATCCTGAATTAACCTCTCAAGTTTTGTTGTTCTTATTTTATTCTTTTGCATGGTGTTGAAAAGCAGTATAATAACTTCCAAAGCACTACTGAAATATTTTTGCAGAACATTGCAAGAATACTTATCATAAGAAGAAACAAAAATAGTCCAAACAAATTATTTATGGAAAATGCAATCAAATACAAAGACGCTTTTAAAGATAGGTTCTTGGGGAATTGTCTCTACAGACAAAAGTATTCTCTCTGCTTGCAAGAGGGAGATAATATGAAAAACCTGTAAATTACTGCCAACAAGATAGATACATATTTTTGAAAAAATACAAGTTGCTCATTTCACTTCTATGCCATTACGTCTCTTCACCCAACCAGGTTGAAGAGACAGATGAATCATTCTACAAGCAGCTGGCAGTAGTCTCAGAATGGTGTGTCCTTGTTCTCGTGGGGGACTTTAACTTTCCAGACGTCTGCTGGAAATACAACACAGCAGTGAGTAAACAATCTAGGAGGTTCCTGGAGTGTGTGGAAGATGATAACTTCTTGACACAGCTGGTAGGTGAGCCAACCAGGGGAGGAGCCTTGCTAGATCTGTTGTTTACAAACAAGGAAGGACTGGAGGGAGGATCTGGGGAACTACTGGCCTGTCAGCCTGACCTCGGTACCGGGGAAGATTATGGAACAGTTTGTCTTGAGAGCACTCACATGGCAAGTCCAGGACAAGCAGGGGATCGGGCCCAGTCAGCTTGGGTTCATGAAAGGCAGGTCCTGCTTGACCAACCTGATCTCCTTCTGTGACCAGGTGACCTGCCTAGTGGATGAGGGAAAGGCTGTGGATGTTATCTACTTTGACTTCAGCAAGGCCTTTGACACTGTCTCTCACGGCATGCTCCTTGAGAAGCTGGCGTCTCATAGCTTAGAGAGGTGTACTCTTCGCTGGGTGAAAAACTGGCTGGATGGACGAGCCCAGAGGGTTGTGGTGAATGGGGTGAAATCCAGTTGGTGGCCGGTCACAAGTGGTGTTCCCCAGGACTCAGTGCTGGGGCCAGTTCTCTAATATCTTTATCAATGATCTGGATGAGGGGATCGAGTGCACCCTCAGTAAGTTTGTGGATGACGCCAAGTTGGGAGGCAGGGTTGATCTGCTCGAGGGTAGGAAGGCTTTACAGAGGGATCTGGACAGGCTGGATCGATGGTCCGAGGCCAACTGGATGAGGTTCAAGAAGGCCAAGTGCCGGGTCCTGCACTTGGGTCACAACAACCCCACGCAGCGCTACAGGCTTGGGGAAGAGGGGCTGGAAAGCTGCCCGGTGGAAAAGGACCTGGGGGTGCTGGTCGACAGCCGGCTGGATATGAGCCAGCAGTGTGCCCAGGTGGCCAAGAAGGCCAACGGCATCCTGGCCTGTATCAGGAACAGTGTGGCCAGCAGGAGCAGGGAGGTGATCGTCCCCCTGTACTGGGCACTGGTGAAGTGACACCTCGAGTCCTGTGTTCAGTTTTGGGCCCCTCACTGCAGGAAAGACATGGAGGGGCTGGAGCGTGTCCAGAGAAGGGCAACCGAGCTGGTGAGGGGCCTGGAGCACAAGTCTGATGAGGAGCAGCTGAGGGAGCTGGGGCTGTTTAGTCTGGAGAAAAGGAGGCTGAGGGGAGACCTTCTCGCTCTCTACAACTGACTGAAGGGGGGTTGCAGTGAGGTGGGTGATGGTCTCTTCTGTCAGGTGGCTGGAGATAGGACGAGAGGAAATGGCCTCAAGTTGCGGCAAGGGAGATTTAAGTTGGATATTAGGAAAAATTTCTTTACTGAGATGGTTGTCACACATTGGAATAGGCTGCCCAGGGAAGTGGTTGAGTCACCATCCCTGGAGGTATTCAAAAAGTGCGTAGACGGGGTACTCCATGACATGGTTTAGTCGGCATGGATGATGGTTGGACTCGATGATCTTGAAGGTCTTTTCCAACCTAAATGATTCTATGATTCAATAACAGTTATTTCTTCAGTTTCATGCTTTATTAGTTGATTCTTACATTCTGTCTGTTAAAGGAAGAATAAAACATTTCATTAGTGTTTCATGCATGAGATCAGCCACAAGTTTACAATTTATGAATCTCCTGTCATTTGGAGAGTTGTTATTTGTTATATAGAAGCTGTAGTGGGACTCTGTCAATGAAAGGACTGAAGTAGATATTAGCTCCCCAAAGAGGAACAAAATACTTTTCAACTCAAAAGCCAGAAAACTCATCTTTTTAAACATTGAAAAGTTAACATGACAAAGGAACAGAAAGTAAAAGGATTTATAAAGGCTGACCAGGGATCCAGTGTGTCCTTGCAGACACATTCTTGCTTCCAGACCTGGCTGTGGCCAACTTAAAGACTTGCAACTTGCAAATTGCAGCAAACTTTGCAACATGCTCTCTAGATGGGCAGTTCCCCTCTGTTACTTGCAATATCTATCTGCCTGTTCCTTCTTCTTCTCATGAGTCTCTCCAGCCCTCCACATAAGCTAGAACCTCTCAGCTCTCTGCTATACTTTCTTGCTTACCATACCCTAGAAACTTTTCCTCCTTCAGCATCATTGCCAAATACTAACATGGGTCTCAACATCTGCTATGGCACAACTATTTTTGGCCAGCAGTAGATTTTGTTGTCCCTTGTTTCCCATAGCTGATCAACAGTCTGATTCTGCATTATTATTGTGCTGAGAAGCTTAGGCTCAGCGCTATTCTAGTGATAGAATATGGCTTACAGGGAGAGCAGTGTGAAATAGTGTATTTTCTCCAATGCTCCAGGTAGAGAGATGACAATTGTTTCAGAATGGAAAAGGAAAACCAGAAAAATTATTTGCATATGGACCTTCTCTTTCATTACCCCAAGAACAAGAAAAAGAAAGAAAATTTATACTTGCTTCTGTGCATCTTTCTGACACTTAGGTCATACCTTTGAGACTGCAGTGGATCCTTACTTACAACAAATTTCAGACAAATGGAAAGAAAACATACCTGGAAATCCATTGGAGAGAGCTCATGGAATGGGTCTCTTGGCTGTGGTACTGTAGCAGATGTTTTTTTCAAATAAATGCTTCTACAGTGACAAAAAGTGTTGATGAACAAAAGACTTAGTATGCAAACATATGAACGCTTACTATATAATAATGCTTCTGACGTATTATTTTATTCCTCTAAGACAAAAGTAGTGAAAGGGTAACTAAAAATTACATATTACATAGGCTGAATACAATGGTATCATTTCATTGTTCAGAATTTGGATGATAATTTATTTTATGACTTATTCAAGAATCATAGGAAGTTGCCTTTTTAAGTATCTGAAAGGGAAATAACCTCAAAACAAGGAAACAATTTCATGTACCACCCATCTACATTGCAGGGTCTGATGGCAGGAAAGTGGCACTGAGGTAAGGCCTCGTCCCAGTATTGGAAAGTGTTGTGTTATATGGAACAAGTGGATAAGAAGTTTGGGAATCAGCAACGTAAAGCCCATTTGAGGAACATCCAGCAGGTCATGATTCCTGCTATAGTTCAGTGTTGATTTTCCCCCTCCCTCCTCTCCTTTAAAAGGAGGCCAGAAATTTTCTCTTGGGGGAAGAGGTGTTATTTCAACTACAGAATAAAAATTTTGCACAAGAAATAAGGCTTACCCTGCGAAGAGAAAAAGCATGAGAGTTGCTGCCAGCACTGGTATCAGAAATAACGTATATGATGAAGTAGATGTAAGTTGTTCTTTTCCTGAAAGACAAGCAATCATCCAAGTGTTGATTAGTATCACAGAACAGGAATGACTGCACAGCTATCTGCAATCTGCTTTGCATAATAGTGTCAAGCACCAGTATGAAATGGCTTCTTTTTTAGCTTAGCTTCTCATTGCCCTGTAACATGTGAAGGAATGGGATGGCTGACAGTATGTGGACTGACTGTGGTAACTTGAGACCTTACCAAGCATTTTGTGAGGAACTGAGGCCTACCGAGTACTTCAAAATCCAAAGTGGCAGAGAGTAACAGGGGAAAAGAGAAGTTTATAAAGAAATGGAAGAAGGAAAAGAGCTGGCAATAGACCTCAAAAAGGTCTGCTTTATTCACTGTCTCCTTGCAAGAAGCACCCACTGTCACACCAGAATGCTTGGAGACCTTCCTCAAATTAAGAGATATGCCAATTCTTCGCTCCTTTTCACTGTAGCAAATTAATGTGCAAATATCAATGTGTTTCCATCTGTAAGTATGAAGTAATAAATGAGGCAGACAAGTAATAACGAAGGGAAAACTAGGCCAAGGAAGTGATTTTCATTCTTACCAAACTCTACAGGTGTACTCCACTCTCCCCAGCTTGGGCTCACTAAACAACCATTGTCAATTGCTCTGATTTTGACGCTGTACCTCTTTTTTGCGCTGAAGCTTTCGAATTTGTAGGAGTTTCCTGTGATGTTTCTTCCCTATATACAAAAAAACTAGACTGAGAACTTTTTATTCACTAGATGTACAGATGTTAAGAATGTGTCAGGTTCATTTAATGATGCAAACAATTACAAAAGAAAATTTTACATATACTTCTGTGAACACACTAGAGTGAAATAACAAATAGAAAATTTCCCCTTAATAAATTAGCTTGTTCCATCCTAATTCCTTTTGTTTGAACATTTTTGTTCTTGGTGATGTGAAGATGAAATTTGCAGTATGCTTCCCTGGCTCTTTAACCTCTGCTAAACAATGGGACTTGAAAAAAAAAGTACATCTAATATTTTAAATGCCTTCTTTTAAAGACTGAAGTTAAGCTGTTCTTCCACTGAAAGATTTTTCCCCACCACTGGTGCTCTGAAATACTGTACCCTTTACATTTGATTGCAGAACTGAGTATCAGAGAACTAAACAAAAAAAGGCTCACGTCGCCCACCAGTTAAAATTTTATGTTTTACCTGTACAAAACAAAGTATCTAAAAAGATACTAGTGAACCTGGACAATGTTTCTTCCATTAAAACTTTTGTCAGTGTAGCTTTTACATTCTTAAACATTTAATTTAGCTGCATTATGTCTCCATGTCTCACAAATATTTCCTCAAATATTTCAAAATTTGGTTTTAATGGATGTAATACTACTTTCCATATTCATCTAAGTCTTCAAAATACTTGCAATTACTGAAATGTATAATAACAACCATATACAGTTACAACCTGGAAAACCTGGGTATTCTGTTCCAATAACCTGACAGAATATTTCTTTTTATTCAAAGACATGGATGGCTCTTTCCACTTTAAGTTAAAAAAAAAGACACAAAACTTAATAAAACTCTATAATGAACAGATGATATATTACTGCCCCTTACATCTGATTGTGACAGCTGTGGTGCAACCATCTTGATTGTCATGCTGCAGACCTACCTTAGGTAAACCTAAACTCCTTCTGCAACACCATGCTGGTGTCAGTAAATGGAGGCAACAGGAAAAGAAGGCAAGGCTGGATACACAAAGGAGGTCCAGGTGGAGATGCTTAAGAGCTCTTGCAGCACATCCTAACTTACAGGTGTGCCTTTGTAATAAAGGACGTGTTACTTCTTTGGGCCTAATTTAGTAATATCATAAACCTGACTGAGCAGTAATGATGACTACAAGAAGCAGGAACAAATGCAAAGTGGGTTTGTGAAAGACATGATAAAAAGTGATTGATGGGATAGGAGACTGCAGAGAGGAAAACCACAGAACAGAACGTCCTGACTTCATCAGAAAACAGCAGTAGGGCTTGAAGACTGCACTGGGACCCAAACTACCTTACAGAGACACATAAAATTGGTTGTATCCACTTTAACAGTAGCTTTGCATTTTTGCAGTGTGTTTAGAGTTCATTTGATGTATCCTATAACTGTTCATAACAAAGTCGTCAAGTAATATCGTCGATCCACCTACATGTGCTAGAAGAGAAATTCACCCTCAGCGTGGGGAATCCCTTGCCCAGTTTCTTTAAGGACCAGCTGTACAGTGGACTGAAAGCATTCCCTCAATTTGCTGCCCCTATTTGTGAGTGACAGCAGTCCTCAGCTCATGTGCAAGAAGGGTGCTACATATCAAAAAAGAGAGATTAGTTAAGTAGGGAAAGATAACAGGGTATTGGTTGTATGGTAGGATGTGTGGAAATACAAACATACAGAATATTATTAAGTCATAATTACTCTTACCTTGTTTTCTATGACAACTTCATATTTGAAACAACTAGGTTTTTTCACATGACTTGTGCGAGGTGGTTGCCACCGAATTTCACAATGATGAGAAGCTTCTGTACAGTTCACAGTGACATTTAATGGAGGGGTGAGTTTTTCTACAATAATATAATCAGAAATATTATTGATTAATAATCAGGTCTCTTCACCCTGCCTTTTTAAAATATAGGTCAAGCAGCTGGTCTAAAAAGATGTAATGCAGCTTTGTCAGAATTATTATATTCACCCCATATTCTGAAGCAGGACTCCCTGATTTAACACTCCAGTTGAGGAGCCTGGAGTATCAGCAGCAGCAGTAGGTAAAATTAAAAAACACAAACCATTTGTTAGATTTTACTGAATTCAGCATATAATCTGTGCAGTTTTTTTTTTATATACTGTGTTCATATTAAACAGAAGTAATTTCTTTTTTTTTTTTTTTATTAGCAACATTCTTCCATTAAAAAAATGTAAGTTTTTGCTCACAGCGTTAAGGTAATTTGTTCTTTTGTATTACGTGGATGAACAGAATTACAAGATAACGATATAAGACCAACATGTAGGTAGTCCTGCTCAGGCATCCTTAGCTAGTTAATCCCCAAAGATGATACCTTTCTTTCAGAGAATAAATATTTGACTGAAATGTTCACAATTCTCTGACCTATGCATTCATTCATTTTTGTTCATTCTTATACTTTTGACTTTTCAGCCATCGAGGCTGGGGAAAAGGAAAAAGAAACCTGTTCTAAGGAGCACTATTTTAAAAATGTATGCTTTTTGCCAGGGATGATTTCTTCATTCCCTTAGTATAAAACTTAAATTAAAAAAAAAAAAATCCTTACCAATTTTGTACAGAATAATCTTCTTCTCATATGGCTGAATGTTTTGTCCATTTCTAGACCCATTTACCAGGAAATGAGCTTTTTTATTTTCTATTGTCACATTTTGGAATCTACAGCCTGTGTGCCTTCCACAATTATCTCTGATGTAGTTCTGGCATCCTGTGAAATCTTCTTTCCTTTACATGACATATTGCATCAGTTAAATATTGGCAATGTCACATGTCAGACCAGAAATCAAAATTCCCTAGATTCAAGCAGACCTACTTACCATGAGTTCTTCCAGTACAGGAAATACTGGGTATCTCCTGAAGCAGTCCTGCCCACATGCCAAGTGCAGTTCATGAAGGAAACATTAAAAATGACACAGACAAAATTTTCAATGGCTGTCCCATTCATGCCTGCAAACACAGGAAGAATATCCCATGTCCACTCTGCAGAAGAACAGTGTAACTGCTCAAATCATGCAGATCTCTGCAATCTCATTTAGTAATTTTTAGCCACCTGATTAGTAAATCCAACTGCATGTTGTTTGGGTCTTGCAGTTACGTGCTTACTTTAAGATAGCAATGATTTTATTTGTATTGAGCCGTGAGGATTATCTACCATTTTTACAGATGCTGAAGATGTGACTAGGATTTAATCAACTGTCTAATCAACTCAGGCACAGGGAGGTAGTGGAAGCTAATATCATACAGTCACTGTTGTGTCCTTTGCTTAGATCCCCTGTTTATCTAAGGTCCAGTCTACAGTGGAATATAATTCTACAACCATGAGCAAGGCAGGTTCTCTCTCCTGTGTTTGTCTTAAGTGCTCTGAGCCTTGGTTGGCTTATAAAGGACTAAGGATTTAAAATAAGCTGTCCACCACTTTCTTCTGTGTAACAGCTGGGTGATTACAACCTAACCCTGAGACTGCTTTCTGAAGTTAGTCCCTGCAGGTGTCACAATTTTGAAGAGAGAATGACATGTTTTTCGATCTTGAATTGAAAATGGTTGCTAATCTGTTCTGGCATTTTGGATTCAAGGATGGGGGAATTTTGTTTGCACTGAACTTGATAGAAGCAGGCCTGATTGGCCATGTCATTAATGTAAAACCAAGACAAAACTGAAGCAGAAGTTGACAGCTTGCTTAAGTTAGAAGACTATTTAGGCTGTGTATTCACATGAGGAATGAATTCCCTGTGTTGTTTCTTCCCTATCAAAAGGTGAGGTCTCCCACAGGAAGTAATAATCATGCAGTACCACTGCTTAACTACTGTCATCATGAATTGAAGGACTGGGTCACAGCTTTCCATGATAGTGGTTCATTGAGCTTAAGCACCACCACTGCTTATTTACATGTATGTCCCCAGTTAGCCTTAAAGCTCCCTACATGTCTAACACAGGTTCCCAAACATGGCTCAGAAGCCACCATGTTATGAAAACAAGTGACTGCCTCCTGTCCAAGCTTCACTGCAGTCCAAGCTGGAAGCCTCTTACATCAGCTGGAATCCACATGTAAGTACTAAACAGAAATGCTGCCACTATTCTTTTCTCACTGAAAACTGCAAATTTATTTTTGAAAATGCCTTTTCCTCCTCTTTCTCATACCTGTGCTAGTATCATATGCTAGGTCCACAGGGACCTTGACAGGCTTGCAAGGTTGGCCCATGCGAACCTCATGAAGTTCAACAAGGCCAAGTGCCAGGTCTTGCACATGGGTTGGGGCAATCCCAAGCACAAATACAGGCTGGGCGATGAGTGGATTGGGAGCAGCCCTGCGGGGAAGGACTTGGGGGTATTAGTGGATGAAAAACTGAATGTGAGCCAAAAATGTGTGCTCGCAGCCCAGAGAGTTCATCACATTCTGGGCTGGATCAAAAGAAGCAGTTGGGACGTGATTCTCCCCGTCTGCTCCACTCTGGTGAGACCCCACCTGCAGTACTGTGTTCAGCGCTGGGGCCCCACCATAAGAAGGACATGGACCTGCTCGAGCCGGTCCAGAGGAGGGCCATGAAGATGATCAGGGGGCTAGAACACCTCTCCTGTGGGGACAGGCTGAGAGAGTTGGGCTTGTTTAGCCTGGAGAAGAGAAGGCTCTGGGAAGACCTTATAGTGGCCTTCCCGTACTTAAAGGGGGCCTGCAGGAAAGATGGGGAGGGACACTTTATCAGGGAGGGTAGTGATAAGACAAGGGGTAACGGTTTTAAACTGAAAGATGGTAGATTTAGATTAGATATTAGGAAGAAATTCTTTACAGTGAGGGTGGTGAGACACTGGAACAGGTTGCCCAGAGAAGTTCTGGATGCCCCATCCCTGGAAGTGTTCAAGGCCCCATGGCAGGGGGGCTGGAATTAGATGATATTTAAAAGTTCCCTTCCAACCCAAACCATTCTGTGATTCTATGATTCTATGTACTTTATCATGTCTTGATATTGCTATGATTTTTATAACCATTGGAAAGGAAGGTTTGTAATTAAAAAAAAAAACCACCACTTTTTTTTATATCGCTATTTTTTGTTGAGGGAAATATCTTATCTGTGCTGGGTATAGCAGTTAAGACTAGACCATTGAGTTTTATTTCCCAGCTTTGCCTCTGAAACACTTAGAAAGCTATTTTTGTTGGGGGGAATATATGAAATGGAATTACTGCTTACATGTTGGATGTGATATGGGGATAAAATTATGCCTGCATTCCTGCAACATTTTCAGAGAACTGTGTATATGTGAAATCTTCTGCTTAGCATTAAAATTGTAACAAGAGAAAAGACACTGACATACTTCCATTCTACCGGTGCCTAAATGCAGCACCTCTAAAAGGGTTTCACTCTGCATAGTGATTTTGTTCTATGGATGTAAAGAGCTAAAATCTGAACATTTCCAGTTTGACTGTGTTTTCAAGAGAAAGTGGCATAGGCACTCTTCAATGCTGTAACGCAGGTTTCAACAAGCAAAATACTGCTATGTGGATGAGACCAGTAATACTGGAAACTGCTAATTTTAGAATATTTTTATATAATTATTTTCAGACTATAGAAAAAATACACCATCAAAATTTTGGCTAAGACATTCATCAGACAAAAGTAGTGTCTATCCACCCCTCACAGTTATTTTAAGAACATTAAAACTAGCACAAATAACAAAATGCGGTATTTCTTTGCCTACCTTCTTTGGAATAAAAGTAAACAACAGACAAAGACAAAAGTAAACCTACCTCCTCCTTGAAAATCCATTTCCTTGTGGCAGTTACAGTAATGGGGCACAAAAAGGATGGAAGCTGTGAATTTGCCTTGGTGGTCTATCTTTGTGTGCTTTGACAACATGATTTCATTATGAAGTCCTTCGGAACTGCTCATGTAACAGGGCGTAAAAATCCCGCCTATGTCTTACTCATTTCCTTCATGTTGTAATGTAACAAGGAAAAGCGTGGTTGCAGCTACTGTTTTTCTACAGGGAGACAAATAGGTCAGAATAGAGGGACATCCTCTTTACCACACACTTTTCATACAGGCTCCTGTACAGGGAACAGCCTCAGAGGTAGGTGAATGTATGAGTCTACCTTCTGGCTCAGGTATAGGTCAGGTACCATCGTTTCAAGCCACGCCACTGTTTTCTGCTCATTGCTTAGGGTCACTGCCCTGCACAGGAGAATAAGCCTGGTGCTCTGGACTTTGTAACAGCCATTCCCAGCTTTACACTAGCCAGCCTCATTTCCTGCAGATGGGTAACAAAGCAGTAACACCAGCCTCCACAACTTTTCCACTTGATGTATGCACATTTTTCTGGGCTGGGTGAATTCAACACACAGACCAGGAAAAGTGCAAATGCCCTGAGTGTACCAAATGAACACTATGTCACTCGCCTGTGCTCGTGCCCTGGTCCCACGAAGGTGTGCAATCCCCTTTGCCCTCTGGCTTCAGAAGCTGAATGTCTTCTTTCCAACTGCATTCAGCAAAGAGTGCACACACACAGTGTGGTGCTCACACAGCCGGTTGTGCACTGTCTAGGCACGGACATCCACAACTGCCCTCGTTAGCAGGCTCCAAAATGAGTAAGCCTGAGGCTTTTTTGCTGTCTTGACTGCTTTTGGCACTGCAGAGTGGGGCTGCGTCCTGAAAGATGTTTGTCCAGCAAAGCAACTTTCTGTGAACTGAGAAACATAGCATCTGCCTTTTCATGTAGCACATAGCACAGTCTGATTACAGAGCCCTCTGCCTTTCTCACCTTTAAATAATTTGAACAGGAAAATGTTTATTAAAGTAGAAAACAGCATGTAAATCTGATTACTTATAATGTTCATTGAGTGTGCTAGTCTTACTATATGTATCTGTTATATGTCGCTGGAGGAGTGGTAAATCAGATCAGATCTGTCCTGCTTCTGTCTGTCTGTATCTTGTACAGCTTCATTCCCATCAGCCTTTGTTCTTGTTGCTTTTCTGGGCAGAGGAGGAATCGGGGGATTTCTTGAGATATTTCCTCTTCTTCAGGTCTCAATTCCTCAATTTTTTTAACAGAATAGACAATAAGATGCTAGCATGTTCCCTGCTAAGACACTTCATTTCAGGACCTGCAGAAGTAAGGCCTTTTGTTCTCTTTCTCATTTTCTGTTGTAGACACTTCTATAAAATTGGACTGAATTATGGTTTTGGGATAGATTTTTATCAGTGAACCTGAAACCTCATTTTCTATAAGGTATGTACAACCTGCCCAGGTAGATGACAATAATGCTGTGTAGCTTGGAAGCTAAACAACTGATTCTCAAATGCATCCATAAGTTGCACAGAATGAAACAGGTCTTCCATGGAAAGGATGTAAGTATGTAATCACACTGACATCAAAGCTCTTCAGTATGGCAGGAAATACTAGTTGTTGTCTTGTGGACACAATCTGCAACCCTGTTAATAGTATTTTCTAGTTTAATAGATGAGAATTTCTCAGAACATTTGACATTGTTAGAGGAATGAATTATCCAGGAAAACAACTGTAATAGTCCAGTGATTTCTTGGATTTTTTTTTTGGTTACTTTCTTTAGTCCATTGGCAGGATTGCTGCTTTCTAAAGTGTCAGTTAATTCTACACTCACTTTTGAACTATTGACAAAGCCCTTTGACACTGTGTCCTTGAACCTGTTAAGGGCAGATTGCCCACGAAAAAAAAAAAAGCAAGTTAAAGGAATGGAAGGATTTAGAAAGCTCAGAGCAGGAAAGAGTCCAAATCCCATCAGTGGTACATACAAACTCCTAGACAATTGGACACTTGATATGTACTCTCTACATGCCAACTGGGAGGAAAAAATACGGGAACTGATCCAGAACCCTAGGCATCGCTAGGTAATCTATCAGTGAACACATGAGCCTTCAGGTGAAGCCACTCATGAAAACAACAGTGGGATCATGCATAATAAAACTAGGGATGTTTTCTTTGTCCTTGTGTTTTGTTCAGACCTTAGTATTTAATTTAGCTCCAAGATGTGGTACTTGGTGAACTTGCACGAGTTTAACTCGCTACGTCTTCCCTGAAACAATATATGAAACATTTGCAACTAAAAGCTAAAAATCATGACCTAACCTCAGGAAACAAGTGAAACTGCCAAAATAGAAACAAAAGAGCTTCCGTGATGAGAGTTCCAGGTAAGTTCTAGGTAAGGTACACACTGCCACATCTTTCAGATCAACTGGCGGGTCTTACAGAAAACACAGAAAGGTAACCATCAAGTTGTGAGGTGTGTTTTTATATTATTATGTTCAGGTAGAACAAAAGTTAATTTGTGATCTTGGGACTAGTGTGCGTTCTCCGTTTGGCCACCGAGGAAATCTCGTTACTTATGACATCTTGCAATGACTAGAGAGAATTCAGTCAAACCAACCCTACCTCTGTAGCACCTGTGGCAAGATGCCAAGTTGTCACCAGATGAGCTGTAACACTTTGTAAGACAAGTGCTCGCATGACAATCCAACAAGAAAGTTACTCATGCACTGTTTACTGATGAGATAAAGAAAAAATCCCAAGCATCAAGTGGTAGTCTACTGCTGCAAGGCAAAGCACAATTTTTTTTACCTTTCTTTTTTGTATCATTTCTGCATCCTGAGCATGTGTGTGGGAAGGGCATGCTTTGGCAAGTAAGTGCCTGGAATGGCTTCCCTCAAAACTTCTGCAAGGTTCCGCAGAACAACACTCCTTCCCAATGGATGCAGCTACTACAGGTAGGTTTCATGTTTCTAGTGTTTCTCCCACAAGCTGAGGAAAGGCTTAGGATACACTCACCTGTGATTTCCACCTTGAGCTCAGCAGGCAGAATTGGTTGTTCCTGTCTGTCTTTCAGAGAACTTCTGTGAATGCTGGGCTATTTGTTTACTTCAGGGAAGAACTAGTTTTCAAGCTCTATTTAGGCTTGCAATTCATTTCCAAATGAAAGAGTGGAAATCTCTCCTTGGCAAGCTCTCAAGGGGAGAAAAAGTTTTAAAATGTGCTCTTCCACTCCCCATTGATTGTAAAGTTGCCCTGGCTGAGACACTTTCCCTGCAATAATGAATGGCAAAAAAGGTGAAAGTTCACTGCAAAGCTGCACTTTAAAGGGGCATCTTGGTTGGCAAAACAGATCAAAAGGTTTAGAATAGAAACTGAGAGAAATAAAGGAAACAGAGCAAATCGTATAATCAGTAGCTACTAATGCAGTCACAGAGGAATGAGACTTGACCTAAGTTGTAAGTATTTTCCTTTCTTTTTTTACTGATTAGCTTCCTGTGCAAGAAATAGAAAATGCAGATGGATGGTGTTCATGCACGTATTGTGGTTAACAGCAGATAAAGTAATGCAGTATCAGCAAGGGCAGTCATCAGTTTCTTCTTAGTTAAGAGAAAGTGTTGCACTTCGTTAATTCCCTTTCTTCTAAAGAGTACCAATTTGCATAAAAGTTGTTCTGACTGCTGCTCTGTAGAGGAATTGAAAGAGTCCTGCTAGAGGATAAAGACAGTGCTGAGACGTTTGTGTCTACTCAGCTTCTGCAATTCTTGAAACTGGACCCTGCAGATTCTCAGAACAGAATTATTCTTGGAACCCTGAGTCCCAGCACTGGAGAAGTTTGACCATGACGTAAGTGTTACAGTGAATTGGGGTACAGGAAACTGGGCTGGTACAAACGCCTTAATTTATTGTCAAGTGAATTTCCGTAATTATGAAAATTTTTCATATAGATTGGAAAAGTTAAAACCTTCAACATTTATACAGAGTAAACAGTATGCTATCAGTTTCCGTATAGGCAATATAATGAACTATATGGAATGTATGACTTCATGAAAATTCACAAAATGCCTAAGACTACGCTGCAGTGGATTTGGGGTACTACATATGCATCCCAGTCTTGTCATTCAGAGTCTCATGATCAGTATTTGAAGTAGACATGGATGTTTTCACCAAACCAGTCAACTTGAAGATGAAGTTCCCCTTAGCAGCTGTGCAGTCTGAAGGATGATTTGGTTTGCTTAATGAAAGGGAGGGGAGTTGCATGCCAGAGTAGTCTGAAAGCATCCTTTACCTTTAGACCAGCACATTTTACCACAGACTTTTTGCATCAATCTGGATTCTTAAAACCAGACTAATTGTACAAACTTTATATGACTAGCTTTGTCACTTTTAATTTAAAACACAAGAATTCAAAGATTTGCATTTAGTCTTCACAGCTAATGCTAAGAAAGAACACTGCTGTTGTAGTCAAGAAGTATCTGATAATCAAAAGAAAGTCTTTCATTAATTTTTATTTTTGTTTCTCTGGCTTAATCTATTTAAAATTTATCACCTTTTATGGGAGGTATCAGAAGCAGAAAGCAAGCAATATTAGCAACTTGGTTATGGTTTTTGCTTTTTTTTTATATTATTTTTTATTAATTCCACCAAGAAATATACACTTCTGTGTAGTAGAATTGCCCAAGCCCCAAGCTGGCTTCAGGGCCAGTGACATTTTCTGTAGAACACAAACACTGTCTTCACCTTTTTGCATGATTAAGCAATGCTTCAAATCTTACAAGCAGAGTTTATACCCTTCCAAGAAACAGGGCTATGAATCTATTGGCTGAGTTTGGTTCAAATCTGCAAATACTACCAGGTCTCCTCAAACTACAGAGTTGGCTGATTTTGTCCAAACCCCTCCTTTTCCTTTATTCGTGGCATACAGTCAAAGCTATTTGTTTTTGTAATGAATAAGACACTCTGAGACTGTAGCAAGGAGTTTTGTTTAAACCTTTTACTCCTTCTGTTTTGTGTTTTAGAAGAAAAGGAGAAGTTGCAGGCAACTGCAGCTGGTAATATGCTGACCTCACATGGTAAGAGAAGTGTAAGCAGAAGTTCGCTGGATATAAATTTGTCCATAACAGTGCAGAGCTCCAGACACCTAGCATCTCTTGGTATAGGGCTATCCAGTAGGTACACTAGATAGTCCTATCGTGGATATTACACTACTTGGAAGCTGAAATATAGTTCCATTCCTCACTGTGTGGTGGTGGCTGGTCCCAATGTTTGTTTTGATTTCAGTTTACAAGAAGTAATTTTTCACCCCATTTCCTTTACTTTTGTGATTTAGCTTGCTTGTCTCTGATCCTAGGCTACCATCATGTGGCCACTTTGAGAATCTTCCCAAGTAACAGAAAGAAAAACTGATTACTGAGCCTGGAAAGCAGCAAGGTACTGCCTGCGTACAAGACGAAGGCCACATGTAGCTTTCAGAGGGCTTAATTTTGCTTCTTGGTTGCGCTCAGTCATTCCCTTATTCAGACACTCTGCCCTTTGGTTTGTGTCTGTTTTGTTCTGCTTTACTTCTTCCTCCCCAAATACTGACAAAACATACCCTAATTTCAGAAGGAAAAGGTGCAAATTGTTCTGTAAGTAGTAGCATTGGGCCACTCCATGCATTAAACTGTAAGATATAGGTTTATCTATGCTGGGCATTGCTGCCCACACATTCCAAACTCAGAGTTTCAAATCATCCTTATGTAAACCCCTTCTGTAAGGCCTTTGATAGAGCCCCCCCCCAACATTCTTGCCTCTAGATTGGGGACATAGCAGTTTGACAGGTGGACTGTTAGATGGCTATGGAACTGGCTGGCTGGGTGCATCCAAAGCCTTACAGTTGTCAATGGCTCAATGTCCAAGTGGAAACCAGTAACAAGTAGTGTCCCTCAAGGGTTTGTACTGGAACCAGTACTATTTGACATCTTCATTAATGACACAGAGACTGGGATTGAGTGCACCCTCAGTAAGTTTGCAGATGACACCAAGCTGAGTGGGGCGGTTGATTTGCTAGAAGGAAGGGATGCCGTCCAGAGGGACCTGGCCAGGCTTGAGCAGTGGGCCTGTGCAAACCTCGTGAAGTTCAATAAGGCCAAGTGTCAGGTCCTGCACCTGGGTTGAGGCAATCCCCAACATTGATACAGACTGGGGGCATGAATGGATTGAGAGCAGCCCCTGTTTAAACTAAAAGAGGGCAGATTTATATTGGATTTAAGGAAGAAATTTTTTACAATGAGAGTGGTGAGGTACTGGAACAGGTTGCCCAGAGAGGTTGTGGCTGCCCCATCCCTGGCAGTGTTCAAGGCCAGGTTGGATGGGGCTTTGAGCAACCTGGTCTAGTGGAAGGTGTCCCCGCTTGTGCTGGGGGGGGTAAGACTTGATGATCTTTAAAGTTCCCTTCCAATGCAAACCATGATTGTAGTAAACACTCTCCAACACTTATGCTTCTGAGCTATTATTCCAGACCGGGAACCAAAGCAGACAAATATGCAAACCTTTGATGCTATAGATTTGCAGCTGTCAGGGTAGGAATGGTGAAACTTTGTACCATATAAAGGCTCTTGTACTGGCCTAAGTAATGGAAATAGTATTTAAAAAGAAACCACATACTTAATATATTCATTGCAGAATGGACTTGGATTCTTTGTTGGAGCTCTTCATCAGGAAATAATCTATGTTGGAGTACATCACAATTTGAAATCTATATCCAGTCTCTAACCAAATAGAATGTTTATTGTGGTGTTAGCATGTCACCTTACCCTTTTTCTCCATGTACAGATAATTGTTTAAAAAGTGGAATAATGGAGATGATAGTTTAGATAAAGATTTTTAGCTAGATTTAGTTTAGACATTATTAACTCCTGGTTGTAGTTTTATTTTATTTTATTTTATTTATTTATTTATTTATTTTCCCCAGAATTAAAGCTCTTAAACCTTTTTACCAGAACATAATTTCTGTTAAGAGAGTTTATATACTGACAAGGAGCAGATCAATGCTGAATTTGCAGGCAGGCTGACTGACCAGACCAAATTATGCTTTTGTTCACAGTCATTTTATACATTATAGCTCCATACAGTGAATGTTAAACAAGACTTCAAGGATGGGATTAATTTCTGAAGTGTAGATTAAAACTGCATATTGTAGTCATCTATACTTTAGTTACACGACTATGTGCTCACTTCAGTCTGTGAAGAGAAATGGATACTTTCTGGGTGAAAATGAACAGGGTGAGGGGAACGTTGTTTTGTCAGAGTGTATTTCTTTTCATTGACAATAATGACAGCTGAACCTGATTTGTGCCAATATAAATATCTCCACTGAAATGACATTTCTTCATTTCAGAATTCCTTTGCCTTTTAAGTTGCAATGACAATCATCTGATTATTCCCAGAAAGGTGATATACACCAGTCTGAAATTGTGGTTATACAGCAGTTACATAAGTACTTTCGTTTCTTTCCCATGCACTCTCTATTATACTCTGACTCACAGAGAATTGTGCTCAGGTTCTTCAGTCATTTCCAGCCTAGGCTATGCTGAGCATTGTGTGACACAATATTAAGGAAGGAAATTAATGGTGTTCTTCCTCTTCCTTTCTGTATTTCTTAGTAAACTTTGCCTTATCATGTTCGAATCATTACTTTCTAGTGAAGTTTTGCATTAGAGCAGTTTTCTTCTTAGAAGTACCTCATTCATTGATCTGTTTTTGAAGTTTGTGAGATACACTATCATCTGAGCTAGTTCTGCTTTTTTTCTTTCAAGTCTTTTTAACACCTATTTACCCTCTATTTTTCAAGTTGGTGTGTTCTTTCCTTTCAGATATTCAGAAAGATAGAGTACTTTTTAAACCCTAAATATTGAATAGTTGTTAGTACCCTTTCCAGCCATATGGGCGTTGTGTCTCTGTTACAGCAATTCTGGTTTTAGCTGTAAAGCAGCACGCACTGAGCTGTTGACCCTGTGAGATTGCCTCAGCCTCTCTGATACGCACTTTGCTGTATCAGCAACGGGCTACTATTTCAAGAAGCCATAAATGGGTGCAGTGCAGGCAGTAGGCTAGTGAAGGAGACCTTGCTTGTTTACATGGCACTTCAATTCGGGGACCTCTTCTGGTAACCTAGTGTATGAGCATCTCTAACACGACGACTGGGGATGGTGCTATCTATGCTCAGCAGTGGCAGGATACCTGTGGTGCTCTTCAAGACATAGTTGCTCGGTGAATCTCCTGTGCTTCAAACTCTGACAACGCCCTCTTACCACACAGCCTTTGTTTTAGTGATAATGCTTATTTAGTCCAAATTTCATGCAAAGACCAACTGAAAAGGCCTTGGTAGTCTTTGTCAAATGCAGACACCCTGAACACTTCTGGCAGTAGTCTCTACAGGAGGTGTGTCTAAATATAATACTCGTATAGAAAAGTTGAAAGGATAAGCAATGACCAAAGTCACATGACAAATGACAACAAATCTTCTCCAAAGATTAGGTTACAACCTTACAACAGTAATGTGTTCTGCATTATCATTAATAAATCCATAAAGCCTACCATAATATCCTCGGTGTTAAACATTCCCAGGTTATTTTTGAATAGAAAAGATCCCAGGAGTGGCTGCAGTCCATCTTCATCATACTGACATGTCTTTTTCAGATTTGGATGCCTTCTCTACTGATCTGTTGATCACAATTTTTTCTTGATTTGGCTAATCTTCTTTCTGTTCAAACAGGACATGTCAAAAACCCAGCCATGTGGTCATAGGTCTGATCTAACAGGGGATGATCAATGTTAGTCTTCCACCCAGCAGAATGGAAGAAAAGCATCTCTCCAGCAATTTCTCCTGCAGGCATTGGTAACTCCAGGTGAGATAAGGTAAAAGTATGTACATCAGCTGCAAACATCATCTGCTTCTGTAGCACTATATGATCTAAATCAGTTAAAAGTCATATTTTGGTGCAATATTGTGATGGGTTAGCTTTGGCTAACAGGCAAACTCCCACTCCGTTTCTTGCTCACTCCCCCTCCTTAGTGGGACAGGGGGAGAAAATAGGAAAAAACGGGAATGAGAGCTCATGGGTTAAGATAAGGTCAGGGAGACTGCTTACCAGTTACCACTGTGGGCTAAACAGACTTGACGTGGGGAAAATTAACTTTTATTTATTGCTGATTAAAATAGATACAGGTAGTGAGAAATAAAAAGGCAAACGTTAAAACAACACTTGCCTCCTCCCACCCTTGCCCAGGCTCCACCTCATTCTTTCACTTTACATTCCTCTACCTCCCTGAGCGGTACAGGGGGAATGATCAGGGGCTACGATCGATACATGAACGGTTCATCTACACTGCTCCTTCCTCCTCGTGCTTGTTCTCTGCTCCAGCATGGGTCCTCCATGGGCTGCCGTGAATCTCTGCTCCATGATGGAGCACCTCCAGCTCCTCCTCCTCCTCCAACCTTGATGTTCCCTCTGCTTTTTCTCACACTTTTTGTTCCCTCCTCCTCTCTCTGTCCAGCATTTCCCCTGCCTTTCTTAAATATGTTTTCCCAGAGGTACCACCACCTTGGCTGCTGGGCGCAGCTGTGTGCTGCTGTGGGTCCATTGGAGCCAGCTGGAATAGGACACAGGACAGCCCATGGTGTCTTCTCACAGGGACCACCCGTGTAGTCCTGGCCACAACTATCACCACATCTAGCCACCTACACCCAATGCATGTTAAAGTCAGTTTCTAGTGCTTTGCTTTTTCTTCCTAAAATAAACAGAAGAGTGAATTAATATTGAGCTAGAGCTCAACAGCACTTTCTCTGGGATATCACCTGTGTACAGGCATTCTCACCAGCAAAAAAGTTACAGGTCAGAGTATGCAGGAACATTTCTTGCTCCTTAACTTAAATATTATACTTATCAGAAATAATGGCCCAGTCAAGACAGGTTACTAGCAATTTCAGGAGAAGATGAAGTGTTGAATAGTCTTCATGTGATGTACCCAAAAGAGGTTTGGTTTAAGTATGGGCCTATTTTCCCAAAGCTGAGATCCTAATAGATATCTACAGGTTAGTTGTTGCTAGAAAAGTAATTTCAAACCCATAGGGTGGGATTCATCTCTAATGTTAACCATCTAAAAATTATATCTGATTCAGAGTCTCACCCAAGAGGGCAAGACTCTGAATTATCCAGATTATTTATCCAAATTATTCATTTGCTCTGCCTTATGGGATGAGATTAAACCTGTAATGGACACCTAAGTCATGACAAGTTCATTAAACCTTATTCTCTGTGAGGGGAACCCAAGGTTATAAGCCCAAACTTAAGGATCTTTGACAGATACTTAAGTAATGGCAGATGAATCTTATCCTCCTGATGCAGAGATAGGTCTTTGCACAGTGCCACAAATGGCTCCTCTGCTGATACCGGTACTGGTAGTTTCAGTGGTGAGGTTACCTACTACAAATTAGCTAGCTCTATCGTGTTTGCACAGTGTTTACTCTATCCTCCCCTCAGTTTTTTCCAGCTATTGGAACACTTATGCTGATTCTTCAGAAATAAACCTTTGTTAAAATAAGGAACAACTGCTTAAAAGGAAGAAAAATATTCAGCCACATACACTTGTGAGATAAAATGAAGTGGAAGTGGCTAAATTAAGGTGACTCAGCCTAAAGCAAGGAGCAGTTTAACAGAGTGATGACAACCCGGATTCAGCTGGGCAAACTTTGAGTCCTCTTGCGTCAAGAGGGCTGGTACTGCTTGCATGATTAAGTGCACTAGTAAAGGCTGGAAAAGGAAGTAGTGCCTGGGACTGAACAAGGATCTGACTGATTTACTAGTTAGCTGGCCTGGTTGCACACAGGGAGGTGAGTAAGCTGTGGGAAAAGTGCAAGTAACATTGGACTAAGTGCAAGAAAGGATTTGGAAAAGTTAGGCAAGCTTGATCCATGGTGGAAGCTACAGCTTTGAGAAATCACCTCAGAATGAGAAGCATGTCTCATCGGGACTCTCCAGGATGCTAAATGGGGAATTACCTAAGCTTCGCAGTTGGAAACAGCATCATAGAGGGCTGTATACTCTCATCTTGTCCATCAGAAACGTGTGTGTTCTTCTTGTGGCACTGAAGGAGTGCATCATGGATGGACTGCAACAGCTGTGAAGCTCTGCTAAAGGTAGGTCTAACAGCATTCCTTTTTTAAACTTCAGGCAAGGTTCATTCCCTTCTCTCAAATTCTTCCCAGAGGCAGAAATCCTCACCTCCTTCTCTGTCGAGGAAGTTAGGGCTATGCTAGAGCAGCCCTCCTCTGACTGACTGATTTTAACCCAGCTCCTCCTCCACCTCCTTTGTTTTCTATTCAGTAATCCTCAAGTGAAAAACTTACTGTTTAGTCAGAAAAATCAAGTACCCTCCACTGGAAACAGCAAAAAACCCCTGGACTCTCAAATTATTTTCAGGCAAAGTTGTAGATTTCAGAATACTCTTCTTACAAAACTTACTAAAATTTAGAATAAATCAGATTTGTTAAACGTCTAACACTTTAAAATGTTATCAAAATATTTCCTGAATTTTTTTTTACCGATGACAAATAACAGTGCCTGTGGTTAGGTCAGTCTTTTGAGTGAGTGTAGAGTTGCTTCAAAGTGCATGTGTAATGGTTGCTCCAAGCTGAGATACAGCAATACTTCAGAACTGTCATGACAAACGGACACAGCTTACTGCCTTTCAGTGTGATTTCTTGCTCAGTGTATGCTCACTGATAGGAGACTGAGAGACCACAAGAATGCAATGGAAGAATTTTTGTTGATGAGCTCCAGATTAGTGATAAGGACATAGAAGTCTGAACAAGCACAATTATCAACATTGACCAATATTTAAGAGTGCTGAGCAGAGCACCTAGAAACGTATCTTTCTCTAATATAGAATGAATTTTTGAAAATCTCTCTGCGTGAAGTGGCCAATGATTTTGTTATACGGTTCAGTTGTAAAAAGGTTTATATGTTTCGGAACGGGGATTAGCAAAAGCTGTTTCACAAGCAAGTCATTTGTTTACTTGTGCTTGGCAAATGGCTAGACATTTTCCCTCTGCCTGTCTCTAGTGATCTTTATTTCATCAGACTGTTTGGTGATGAGTCAATTTTCTTTCAACTGAGTCATAAATGCAGCTCTTCACTATTGTGATCTTGGGCAACTAGAGTTTGGTAGGGGAGGAGTGTCATGAGAGTGAGAAAGTTCTTCCTAAAATGATGGCTATAGCAGGTGGATAGACTTTTTGCACTCTAGATTTGGCTGTGTAAAGGACACCGATATGCTTGTCTTCACTGAGAATGTTACTTGCACATACATGTTGTCTTTCTTGGTTAGGCAATGAACGCCCCATGGTAGCACTACAAGACTCTTTATTGAATACCAGTGTGTGAGTTGAAAGAGTCAGATGGAGGATGCAGAAGGCAGCACTTTACAATATCTTCAGTATTCTAGAGAGGAAGCAGTTGTTTAATAACCATTTGTGAATCAATAAAAGCTTTGCCAGTGACAGTTCTAGGTCTTAATGGTGGAAGAATGAAAATTAAGACTTGAAGTTTAAAGACGTTATAAGGATTGTTTTTGAGCACCTGAAATGTTTTTTGCATACCATCTGGGAAGGAAAATTGAATGAACCATTCTGAAGGATATTCTTAAATGAATTGTATACAGGAAGCATGGAGAGAAATTAACAGTGCTCCATGAAAGGAATGGAGTGAAAAAAAAGGATTTTATTGAGAGTGCATTGCTTTTTTCAATCTGCCCATTTTTAAAGGTTTTGCCCAAACAGGGGGAGAAGACATTGAATTTGTAACAATTTTAGGGGTCTGAAATTCAATTGTAATGAGCAGAGATCTAATCAAAGCAGTTTACAGAGTGATTTATCAGATTTATGGTATGGGTCTACCTGGAGGTGTCTCCTCCCTCCCCTTCCCCCTTCTCTTTCTCTGTAGTTGACTCATTACTTTAGCTAGATCTCCACTAGCTGTAATGGAAACCTGGACAACTAGTTCCTTGAAGACGTCAGTTTGCAGGTGTCTGAATCCTAGTCCTAGACTGCAGAAACCCAAATGGAGGATTAATCCCATCCCCAGACTTGTGACTGAGAAAAAAACTGAGCATGTATCTTAAGACCTTCTCCACGTGCCTCCTCCCAGCAGGGTCTGTTCATTTGTTCGTTCTCTGTCCATACGCGAGGTACTCCAGGTAGCTAAAGTCCTGCGGGAATGCATACAGGTCTAGCAGGAAGATATTCTACAGATTGATGCGGTGGTTTAGTAGCTCAGTTTCATTCTGTTAACTGGGAAGGCCAGGTGATAAACAGAATTAAAGAAGGAGGCATTGAGGTCTCTGCCTCCTTGAGACATACAATGATATACATGCATCTAATAGTAGTTCCAATACAGAAACAGGCACATCACACACCTGTGACCATGTGGAGTTGCTGTTTGTGGCACAACAGCCATCAAAAGATTCAAACTGACTCTAAGAGCTAAGCATAAATAAAGGCAAACATGACATGCTTTGTTAGTCTCTTATTTGATTCCACAAGTTTGTAGCTGATAAAGTATATATTTAAGTATTCTGTTGTCAGTGCTTGAATATCTGATCAGGAATATTTGCATAAATTAGCAATCAGATGGCAATTTATACGCTTTTAACTGTCTAGGAATTTTCTCTGTGTTAGGCTATGTTTCAACAGTTCCCTTGAAAGAAGGATAATGTTTATGAAATACAGCTTATCTTTTATAATACAGCAGGCTCTATTCCTAGAAATATTCAGGATGCATATCTATTGTTTTCACACTAAAAGATAAGTCATTCTTTCAAGTCTTAGTCTCTTAGGCTGCTTGTCATCACAATTATTGTGATTCATCACTGATCTGACCATCACCCCAGAGGGAATTTGTGTGCATAATGAGATATGAGCTCCTGATCAGTGTTCTGAATTTTTCTAGGTAGTTCACAAAGTTTAAAATGGAAATTTCAGAACAGTAACAATTCCTAGCTATTTCAGCTATTTCTAGTGTGATTTGGAAAACTTGTATAATCTCTCCATGCCTCAATTACTCACTCAGAAAAGATGAGGGGTCTGGTTTTTCCCATCTTTTCCTCCCCTTTCTCTCCCCCATTAAAAGTAGTGCATACCCTAAGGTAGGTGTTAAATGCGTCTGATTTAGTCTAATGGATTTGAAACCACAATACTATCACCACTACCTTTATAATTCAAACCTTTCACTGATTCCTCCTGAGTAGCTGAGAACAAGCATGCCTATATGGTATTGCGTGCCTTCATAGGGCTTATTCCCACCCCTGATGCAAAGTCAGCATACCCTACAGTGCACCCCAAAACTGCACATTGCTGTCTTATAAATCACCGCATGTAGGATTTGACTGTAATTGATATTAACCTTTACAGATGTAGAAAAACAGAGAAATTAGAACAGAGGCATTGTATCTGGACTTTACTTTCACTGTCAACAGATGGCTATTTGCTGTAGCTGATAATTTTTGGAAAGCAAAGAGACATCTTCTCAAAGAAATTACTTTCTCTGGCAAGCCTTGCATTGATACATATACATATGCATCTATCTAGTTTGGAAAGTGTTACAAAAGTAATCCGCAACAAAAGAAACGTTCCATTTTGAGAGTGCAGATGCAGAGTAGAAGGCCACATGGACAGCTGCCATCCCTATTATGTGAAACAGAAACATGAGATCAGCTTCAAAACAGGTTTGAGACCCAAATAGTGGTAATTTAGTCACTGCAGCAGCAAACTGTGATGTCAAAATTCCCTTCTGCTAACAAGCACTTATCGCTTTCAGGACACTCCCTTTACTTTACTGATATCCTTCACGTCTGCTTCTCTACCCTTTTGCAGTAAAACATTTAATTTTTAACAGCCCAAATCTCTGAAACTTCATTTTCACATCAGTGCAAAGCAAAAGATGAGATTTTGCCCTCTTCCTCCCTTGATGTAAACAGAAGTGGAACTAAAGAGCACCCCAAATGTCCCCAGCGCATGATTACAAACACTAGCTGTGCTAAGACAACAAACTAGACTTCGAGGGAATGTGAGAAGGGAAAACACACGTCCTTTAATCACAGGCATGGGACTTCACTGGAACTAGCTCAACACAGGGTTCAGATGACTAAGAAGGGAATGGCTGCTAAGCTTAGAGCGCTGGCTTTATGGATTGTTAGCAGTAATTCCTTTTTACAGGCAGCTAAACCCTGGGTGAAGTACTGCACAGTGCATTGGCTTTATGGATATTTTTAATTATATGACATGCTGTTTTGATCAGCCCAAATCCATATGTGGTTCCAATGCAGCACTTTGATGAACTGGAACTATTATTCAGTTCAGTGTGAGAGCCTACTAAGGGTGGAAAAAAGCATTGAATTCTTACCATTCTTGCTTTTCTGAATAAATTAACAATGTGTGAAAATTAAAAAAAAAAAAAAATATCCCTGAGGTGTAGCTTCCTTTTCATCTTTAATTATTTTAAATTATAAGAAAACTCCAGAAAACGTACCACCAGGTAATGAATGGCTGTTCTCTGAGTCAGCAATGTTAGTATGTTATTGGTGTAAGAAAACAGGAAGAAACATGCTGCAATTACTAATGTGCTACCACTACTTCAATGTACAAACCACACTTAAACCAGATACAATTTGTACGTTTTGCTAATAAGCAGAAGACACAATGGGAAAATAAGTTTTCTACATTTAAAAAATGAAGTATTGGGCCTGTGGTCATGATTGCTACTATTACCATTGGATATGAGATTCTAAGTCACACTCTTCTCACTTAAATACAACATACTTCTAAATAAAGTCAAAGTTCTCAAGAAGCATTTGCCTCACTTTATCTAGTTCCTTGTTAGAAAAGTATGGGGTTTGTGCACCCCCACCTTAAGCTCATGTCTGATAAACTCCAGAACAAGGGTGCAATTGGATTCAAGGCATTAGAGGTAAAGGCTGTTGGTTTGTCCTTATGCTGTATAACTGCATTATCTAGTGTTAACAATAAAATAACATGTGGACCTAACTATATTCTTTTCTAATCTAAAGCCAAGATTAACTTATTGAATCTATGTATAAGGGAAATCTGGATATAAAACAGTCACAGTAATCACAGCAAAAAATATGTTATTAAAAGAAACAGGCACATGGTGTACACCCAAGATGCAAAGCAGCGGTTTTTAAGGCTTTAATAGTAAGAAGTTGAAACATTCCATTGGGCTTTTGTATGACAACTTTTTGGTTGTTTTTTTTTTTTAAATGTATTTTTAACATACGTACTGAAAGAATAAAAATATTTCCATACTTAACTGTAACAACCTCTGCTTGGGACGAGGGTGAAGATCTTTAAGTCTCTACCACTTCACCTAACAGCCATCTAAGCGAGAGGGATGCATGGCATCCTGCCTTTGTCAGCATTTCTCTGCTGTGTGCCCAGTAGCTAAAGATGGGGAAAAGCAAAGCAGAAAAGCCAGTTTCTGTGCTCTGGAGGGGATCACACCAGTTAGTAAATGAAAGAAAATATATTCCTTAATCTCTTCAGCCCTTTGTAGCAGTGCTTGTGAAATGAGACTTTTAAGAGGATACTAGCTTGTCCAAATCTGGCATTTTTTTTAAAAGGCAGTAAATAATGCATTTTTGACACCTTAGGTTCATTTTTGCACCAAAACCTGGGGTCACATTCTCATTGAATAAACTTTAATGTAAGTGCAGAGGCATATCTGTTCCAAACCACATTCCCAGAAAAAACTGAACAATTTTATCCATTATTCCCTCTCTAAATTCAGCTTAAGGTGTAAAGCTGGAATGCAAAATATCAGCTTGTATGAGTAAAGTGGTAAGTTGATTTCAAATTCACTTACTACCAAGGCAGTCAAACCCTGCAGAATGCCACTCATGCTGGTATGGCTTGTGATTGCATATGTGGTAACTGCAAACTAACCTCATTTACAAAGTAAACCTGGTAAAAGTAGGACAATTTCAGAGGCTAGGCTGGGCAAAGCTTCAGATATGAAGAGTAAAACAGACAGTCATACCTGTTCAAAATGTAAGATTTATTTGTTCTTTTTCCTCCATGAGTTCTGTGACTTTTGCTTATCTGTCTAGTTTGTGTTTGTTTTGTTTTTGTTTTTTTTTAATTTGGTGTGCAGTGAAAGATGCTTATTAGCCACTGAAAAACCAGGAGAACAACGGCAAGTAGGGTATAATCTTTCTCGGATTTTAATTTCATAGCCACCACTTGCACTATGTGATTTAATTTCTTCCATAATCTGACTTTTTCTTAAAAGATAAAAGCTCATTACAATATGTAAAAAGTTTCAAAATCTTTCTCTTCCACGTGCAAAGATTAAAAATAGTAACAGCTCTGACCACTGAGTTAGTCATCCAGAGGTGTGCCTCTTTCACAGGATTTCGAAGAACTTGGGCAAGGTTCCAGTTAGTGTTTGTGTATTCAGAGGTGTGCTTTGGTCCCACAGTGGGAAGCGGCACTGGCAACGGGCTTTTCTGAGGGGGTGTTCTGCAAAAAGGGAAGTCTCTTGAATCAATTTCTCATTATAGTCTTAAATCAAGACATTCTTCAGTGCTGATCTCCTCTGCTTCTCAGCCCAAATGATGCATAGGTATCCAGGATTTAACGAGCATTAAAATGAAGGTATGTTTTGAAAAAAGAATGTAAATGGTATTGCTGTTTTGACTCTTCAGCTACCCAGACCTTTAAAATGTATTTGATCTATATTGTTTATTTCAGCATTCCTTAATCAATTTCTACATTGTCTACTATCAAATATGGGGGCTTTGAAAAATATGAATTGACAGCCTTAAATGAAGCATAAGTTTTAGGTAGTCTTAATCAGACAAATACTCCTAGTGATTCCCCCTAGCTAAGACTGTGCATTAGAGCCATGAATAAAAGATTTCATTGCTTAATGATTAAATTTACCCTCTAAATTAGGCACAATATATTTTTCAAGAGCACTTGAAATTGTCTTTTTGGACAATTTTACTATTTTTTTCAAAGAAAATATTAAAAAATGCTGTTTCTTAAAATGTTAACTTTTGTATTTAGGAAGATATAATAATCAGCCCCACAAATTTTTCAAAAATGACTTTATTCAGACACATGGACAGCGAACAGACCAACACTTCAGGAAACTCTCACGTCTCCTGAATTTTTAAAACTAAACGGTTAATTTTCCGCACACTCCAAGTAACAGCTCTTAAGTTTTGTGAAGATTGGTTTCGCTACTTTCATTTTTCTTGCCCTGGCTGTCTACTTCCCAGATTCACCAGATGGGTTTTGCACAAACCCTTACAATCTCTGCAGCTGCAGTGGCGTATGGGCTGGCAGCTCCTCTAATGTTCCCTCTCCTTCCCCTACTCCAGCAACCTGCGGCTGTAAACCAGACATTGCTGGGCAGCAACCAACAGGCATTGGCTGTAGTTGAAGCTCAGTAATGAAAGCAAGGGGATAAATAAAAGAAAAAAAAAAGTAAAATGTAAGTGTAGTACTGTTTTTAAATATTAAGAATACTTTCCTACTTAAAAAAAAAAAAAGTATTTTTTGACAGTGCACTGTTTGGAAAGCAGTATTTTTTTTTCTTTATGGTTATTTTTTAGATTATTTAGATTATTGAGATAATTTCTATCCCATTAGATTAACTGGACTGTCTGCAAGCATATTTGGCTAGTGTGCATTTCTCCAGAGACAAAAGGACCAAAGAATCTTTTTTAAAAATAATTTGTTAGGCAGTGAATTTTATTTTGCACCTCATAGACTGAATTTCAGCACCATATGCTAACATAAAGCTCTTTGTAGCACAGGATTAGAAATGCACAGTCCTGTCTGGGTACGTCTGAGAAGAAACATTCTGTCTTTCTGCTCATCTATGTGGGCATAAATTGAAATATGCACTCTTTGACAAGTCATGAATCAAGAGCATTTTACGTATAGATGGCTTTTCGTTCCCTCCTGGTCACCTCGGGTGTCCTTATGTTGCAGTGCTTTTGCTTTGCTGTTTTCTGTGGATGAATTAATTGCATGTAAACATCAGGAATACCCTATGGGGTCAGCCCCACAGTCTATCTGCTGTTCTGGCAGCAGCAGTGGCAATAGGATCGGATCCACAACTCCGGCCACCTCCTGCAACCCATTCCCCAAGTATTCCCCCAGCATCTATAGCTGCTGAATCAGGGATGTTAGAGGGTACATCCACCTCTAATATTTTTTAGTAGCTTTTCATGTACCCGCTTTCTATGAATTTGCCTGGTCCTATTCTCAGCCTGCTGAGGCTGTCTACCATCGTAGCGCCTGCGGGAGCAAGGTGCAGGAGTTCACTGCACACTGACTGGAGAAGTGCCTCTCAGTGCTGTACAAAAAGTACTCCTAGGAACAAGTCACCTCTGGGAAACAGCAACGATCTCTCCTGAAATGTCTTTCTTTGTCTCAAGCTGGTTGTTTTTTTCTAAGTTTATTCGGACTTTCTTTAAAAATCTTTCTTCTCTGCCCCTGTGTTTCCTCTCTCCAACTGAATGCATTTATATTATCTCACAGACGATTTCCATTTTTGTTTCTAACACCAAAAGTTGTTGCTTCTTTAAGATTTATTTTGTTCCTTTTCCTGTTTTGGGTCGCCTTTTGACTTGTGTTTTCCACAAAAGTCATGTTAATATTAGCCACAAATATTTTAACTTGCTTAGTGTTTTCCATCATCTTTCCTTTTCTCCTGATTTAAATAAAGTACATACATGTTCCTAGGACTATTTTTGATTGCTCCATCTCATGGGAATGGATGAGCCCTTTACAGCCACTACATGTTGAATTATAAATCCTTGAAAGCTCCTTGTTTTCATTTTACATTTTCCCTGACTTTTCTCTTGCCACACGCTGTACCATTCCAGGGGCATCATTAATGGCACAGCTCACCCCTTCCCTCTCCAGGCAATTAGAATTGGCTTCTTTCCCAGGCAAGCCAAGCAGAAGAATTTACTCTCATTTTTTGTTGGCCGCGTGCATGGTGTGGCACGCAGACTACAACTGCTGCAGCTGCCACAGCTGAGATCAGTACCAGAATGAACCAGGTGGGGGAATCTCTGCCTTAAAGCATTTTGTCATGTTTTTTTATAGCACTTCATAAACAATGACAGCATTCATTAAATGACCTCTTGTTCACTGCATTGTGCCAAAATAGCTTTGTAAATGAATCTATATGTATTTGTATAAGTGTATGTGCATTTTTTTTTTCCAGGTAACCTCACTGCAGATTTTTGGATGTGCTGGATATTCACATATTTTCCTCTACATCACCAGTGCCACTTGTTAGTCAATGTATTGTAAACATTTTGATATGGCTCCAGGTGTCCTTTTGCTGATCCCTGGATAACATACATAGAGTGTGTCTGAGGATTTAGTATTGAAAACAATCAGAGCCAAGATAAATTGGTTAGTTTGTGATTGAAAGACCCTGAACACAGAGGCGTATTAATTCTGTGGAGAACTCAGAAGGTCTCAGAACTGGTTTTACATTAACGCAACCTTTGAATGAGTACTCAGCCATCAGAGAAACAGAAATCATGTCTTTCTAAAACCAACTTTGATCAGTGTGGAATCTGTTTGCTTACTGTATCCCAAATTTAGCAAACACCTGGTATGCTCTCGCTAATATTAGCTTTTGCAAATGGCAGGATTCATCTCTTCTCAGATAGTTACGGTTCATATCTTCCTAAAGCAGATACCTAAACCAGATAACAGGAATCACAACCTAGAAGTGACAGCTGCTCTACTGTCACTAGAGGTTAGGTAGCTCATACAGATACAGCTGGTGGTTTTGTATCTAGCCAAAGTTATGTCAGGTGGCTCCTACCCAAACTGTCTGCTTTCAGTATCAGTAGCGTCGTATCTGTGGTCTTGCCTTGCAATCTAAGCGGTACTGCCATTCAGAACCAGCTCAGTATGGCACACGTCCTCTTTGGCCCTAGTACCCAGTTAAAGAGTGGGCTTAAATACATTCTGGGAAGAGAAGGCACCGCTCAACAAGACCCGTTAAACATATGTCATTTCACATTTACTTCTTATACCTTGGACATCACTTAAGCAGTTAAGTGTCTGTTTCATATTATTTCACAGATGCAAAATGAAACCATCATGTTCTAACTCCTTTTTCAATCAAACTTGGAACTAAAGAGTCTCAATTTCTGCAGACCTGTGGCCCAAGCATTTGCGATGGCACGTGTCACAGTCGTTCTTGTCATGCTGATATTAAGTTTTTTCCAGCGTAAGACACCGATTTCCACTAGCTTGGCAAGTGGACAAGAAGATGTAGTGGGTAAGTAAAGTATTAAGCAACAGTTCATCCTACGATAGCCATCCCAGATATCTAATCTAAACTTGTTGTCAATGCACTTTCTACGACCCATAGAGAGAAACAGAGAGACCTGTGCTAGGAGAGGTGTCCAAGACAGGTAAAAGTGAATCACCTAACATTCTGAGAGCTGCAAATAGGTAAACATGAATGTCACTACTGAAGTCAGTCATATTCAACAGAGCTCAGAAACTACCCTGTCCATGTAAGAACAGAGCTCCTGGGAGAGCTACTGGGTGTGCAAGCCTTGCTGAGAGCCAAATCCTTTGTGTACACAGTGGTGGGCCCTCTCTTCCTCTATGTAATTTCTTTGTAATTGCAGATACACCTGGGCTACATAATGCTCTGTGGATTATCAAGCATGAGTCAAGAGTCATTCTGTACTGGAATGATAACCTGACAAAAGAAGAAACTGAGAAGTACACTGTGAAGTATATTTTGAGTTATAAATTCTTCAATACCAGTCACGAATGGAAAGTAAGTTGTTCAATGGTTACACATAAAGTGAAATAGTGTATTACTTCATTCAGTAGATGAATTTGCACAATTTCCCTTCCAATACTTAGTACCGTCTACCTTCATGCAATTCCTTCTTCCTCCTCTTAGGAAAGACTGCGGGAGAAGAAGAAGATAATACGTCTTGAGTTACATTCTGGTTTTAATGCTAAAGTTAAAACACAACTTTTTGCAAAAGAAACAGAAGATGTAATTAAGGAGAGTGGCTGGACAGAATTTACTTACAAGGCACCTCCAGGTCAGCTGTTTCCTATATGTTGTTAAGACATCCAAGTGTTCATGGTAATGTCCTGTCTTACTTGGAGACATATTTCTGAAAGCTCATTATTATCTTATACTACTTTTTTGGTATGGGTTTGGTAAGAAGATGACACATAACACCTTGGAATATAGCAGAATTATTTCCTTTATTAGACATGTTCACATTCAGAAAACTCCAGCTCCGCTGAGCAATATGTCAAAACAACCCAACCACTCTCTCCATTTTCCCTTGCAACTCATGTCTCTTGAAGATTGGCTTCTATATCACCTGGTTTCAGGAAATCTTAAAAGAGCAGAGCTTTTCAGCTACTAGTCTGGACAGTTTTTTAAGTGGGTTAGTAAGGCTTTTGGTTGTAGTAGCAGGTATGCTTCTCAGTTGTCATTGTCGAAAAAGCCAAAAGACCCATTTGTTCTCACCTACCACTTATTCATGCTTCTAGAAATAAGGCTACATAATGGGTTTGTAAAGGCAACCATCATGATGTTGTTAGAAAATCCGTGTAAAATAAACATCACTCTCTCTTTTTTCCCCTTTCTTTGTTGCAGTATATATTCAGAATCTTTCATGCATCATATATAACAGTTCTTTTTTCAATTGCACCTGGCATATTAAAGCAGAGGCTCCTGAAGACATCCAGATCTTTTTTTCATACAGGTAAGGGTCTTGTGCAAAATAAATGTGAAACCATGTTTTTCTACCTAAGTCCTTGATTTGCAAGACTCTTATTTCCTTCTCACAGACATGCAGGAAAAGATTTTGAATGCCAGCAATATATAAAAAATGCAAGGAAGAAAAATATTGGTTGCCATATGAAAAAAATATCTTTCCAACAATCAAAAAAAATCAATTTAAACATAACTGTAAGAGATCTGAGAAATAATTCTAGAAGACTGTCTTATTACAAAGCTTTTACACCTGAGACAATAGGTAAGTATTGTCTATTATTACCTATTATGAAAAGTTAATTTATTGGTTATTTCATTGGTCTGGAAAGCAAAGGAAGGAAAGAGGGAAGTGTGACAAAGAATATAAATTCTAACTTTTTATGCATTCATCTCTCTGGTAATTTTACACAAAGATTAAACAAAATGGATTATGGCTCAAAGGGTTTTATTTTTTTCTCTGATGTAATACCACTGTTTATCAATAATTGTCATTTTAAAAAATTGATAGGCTAGTGTGAGAAAATGCAATTTGAAAAGCATTATACCCTTCTTTTCTCCAGTTTTTCTCTTTCCTATCCTTCTCTTTTTTTTACAGTGCTGAAGAAAATGTCATAAAAAAAGGAACATAAATAGACACAAGTCTCATTCATAACTAAATTTAAGAATATGAATGTTCTCAAACATTAGTAACATTTCTATTTATTTATTAGGTCATTTTTCAGTTAAAAATATTTTGACAGTTATTTTTAATTATCGACAGTTTTGAATGATGAGATAAAATTATTTTTCCTTACTTCTCTGGGAAGTTTGAATTAATCTCATGGATGAGAAATTCACCTGAGTTTTAGCACAGACTGCAGATTCGAATACCTTTTAAATTATGAACATGTTGATGATATTCCAGAGCTGTAACACGGGAATCTGTCATAACTCAAGGGATAGCAAAAAACTCATCCAAAACTATCAAAATTTATTCTGAGATAGATCTCATTTATTCTGTTCTAATACATCAGAATTATTGGCTTTACCTAAAGATTTACACTGCAATCAGAGCCAGCTATAAGCAAGATGTTCTGTTTTAGCAAAATAAAACATTTTCAAGAAAATCAGATTTTCCTGAAAAGACAAAAAAAAAAAAAGCAGAGGGGATGATGACTAATCTGCAGGAAGACTGTATTAGGTGTTTTCAGAGCTGACTGGGAAGATGCTCACTTCCAGACTGGCTGCCTGAGTCTGATCCCACCCACAGACTCCAGAGCAGAGAGCTGCCACAGTACATCCAGTCTTAGGATCAAATGCTTCACACACCAACAAAAGCTTTCAGCTAATGTTCAGAGGTGTTGCCTGAACTACTCTAATTTACCTGAAAGCCTCCTGAGGGCTTGCCCAGCGCCACATTGGCAGTTTCACGCCTTCTCCCACCTCTCTGCTCCTCCTTCTCCGGCAACCTTCCTACCCAGAGCCTCCCCAGGGAGCACAGGGCCGGGGTGGGCAGGAGTGAGCGGGGGGATAAGTCGGAGGGAGCAGGCTGTCCCTTCCCTCCTTCTCTCTCCATCCACTGGATCTCCTTCCCCCTGCTCAGAGAGGTCACCGCCTCGTCTTCCCGTCTTAGCCATCTATACCCATCATCAGCCGTCATCGGGGTGCACGCCAGTCACAGCTGGTTCAGCCAACTGCTTCCCCTCCTCACTCAGCCCCAGGCACAAACCCTGTTAGCTTGCCTCGCCTCTAAAACCCATTGCCAAGCTTTGGTAGGGTACAGCAAAACCCGAGCGTGCTTGCAGGGAATGTTTTTCACATTGCAAGTAGTGGACTTACTCTTGCAAGGCTCCAACACTGCAAGCCAGGGTTACCTTCTCCCTCCTGAGAAGGTACCCTCCAGGTCACACACATCAAAAAAGGTCATTTGTATCTGGGAACCCCTTCTTAAACAGGAAAGCCTCTAGCTGGGCTTAGCCCTAGCCCTTGCATGGTCCTGGAGGTTCACTGGCCTGCTGCTAGCTACCAGCCCCTGCAATCCAAGCTTTTCTCTAATAACATGACATATGGTCTGACAAAACAGGACTTATGCATGCTCTGTGCTGCAGGCAGCCCCAAAATAAATCAGTTCTGGCTGTCGGGTGGGGGGGGCTGAAGAAATTTCCAGATGACAGGTAACAAAAGGGTGAAAAAAAATTGTTTCCTACTCTTGATATACTCTCAAAAGGGAGAGATGCTCTTGGAATAGTATTTCAGAGACTAAATTAAAAAAAAGCTGTTGTTTATCTCCTCACCTTTCATGGCTCATGGTGTGCCTCCAGCCTCAAAGGCAGGTGTTGGTCACTGCCAACAGCTTCAGGGACAGGAAGAAGTGAACAATTTTACAAGCCTGAGGTAGCCCTGGCAAAAACCTTTTGCTGACTCTGTGGGATCTTTGCTCAAAGAGAGGAGACTTCTCAAGGAGGGGAAGAAAAAAGAAAAGCCAAAATGGAAACCCCAGTGTGACGTACACACCTGTGGAGAGACACAGGGTCGTGCAGCCACAGCTGCTAGAGTAAGCACAACGGTGTCATGGACCAGTAATGCTGCCACTCACCCTCTCTCTCTCTCTGTGTGTGTCTTTTCTCTCCGGCACCACATTGCAGCCATGTGTCGTGGTTTAACTCCAGCCGGCAGCTCAGCCCCACTCAGCTGCTTGCTCACTCCCGCCCAGCGGGATGGGGAGAGAATCAGAAGGGTAAAAGTGAGAAAACTCATGGGCTGAGGTAAAGACAGTTTAATAGGGAAAGCAAAAGCCGTGCACACACGCAAAGCAAACCAAGGAATTCATTCCCCACTTCCCCTGGGCAGGCAGGTGTTCAGCCATCTCCAGGAAAGCAGGGCTCCAGCACGCCTAACGGGGACTTGGGAAGACAAACGCCATCACTCCGAACTTCCCCCCTTCCTTCTTCTTCCCCCAGCTTTATCTGCTGATCATGACGTCCTATGGTCTGGCATCTCCCTTGGGTCAGTTGGGGTCAGCTGTCCCGGCTGTGTCCCCTCCCAACTCCTTGTGCCCCCCCAGCCTGCTCGCTGGTGGGGTGGGGGGAGAAGCAGAAAAGCCCTTGGCTCTGTGTGAGCACTGCTCAGCAGCAACGAAAATATCCCTGTGTTATCAGCACTGTTTCCAGCAGAAATCCAAACCATAGCCCCATACTAGCTGCTATGAAGAAAATGAACTCTGTCCCAGCCAAAACCAGCCCCAGACCTCACTGACCCTGTCCAGAGAGACATGCCGTGCACTTCTGCCTCTGTCGGGAAGGCTTTTTCAGAAAACTCCAGCTGTGGTTCCTCCCTTCACAGCAATGCAACAGCAACTGGAAAGGGCTCGGGCTGCTTGAGTACTGCAGCACACGCCTAGGATCCGTGCCCTAACATTCACCATGCTAGAAAGCAACGGCAGACTTGCTTATCTAAAGCAAAGGCTAAAATTCTGGGAATCCAAATGTCCCTTGCTTCCAACCCTGTACTTCCTCCCTCCCTAAAATAACCCCATTGCCATCGCATTCCTTGCACTTAGTGACTGGAGCACAGCAGCAGGAGGGGGATTTTGTTTGTTTTTTTTACATCTAAGCACATCTTGCTTCCTCCGTAGCAAGTGCTTGCCTGCTCATTTACAGGAGAGAGAGATTTTTTAAGCATCTGTAGCAAACCATATATTGAATAAGACCTAACAGGAGCTGGTACCCTTCAGTAACCCCTCAGCGAGAGATGGAATTCCAGGTTTTTCTAAGTTATACTACCAGGCTTACGGGCAGACTTGGGGTATCCCACAAGACACATGTATCCTACATGGCAGGAAGCCTGTAGCAGCCCGGAGGTCTCCTCGACACCCACAAAGACTCTGGAGAGTGCACTCAAAGGGCCCGCTCCTCCTGCCCACCCTCACTACCTTCCCTGGAAACATATGTGAAAAAAAAGACTCCCTCTCTTTATTTTGAGACAGAAATGGATGCCACTTAGTGAGCAGCACTTTTAACGAAAATGTGTCACATACTGAATGCCTTCTTTGGGTGAGAAAAACTCCAAAATAGTCAGCTGTGTATTTTAAGGAGTAATGCACTGTGTTTGTTTTGCATCAGCATAAATATGAGAAAGAGCCTAAGGTACAGAAGATCTCTCTGTGCTCTTTTTCAGAGAAACTGAACCCACCGATCATTGTCTCAGTTTCCCTTGAAAACAGAAGTATTAAAATTCACTGGAAATCCCCGCCTACTATTGGTTCTGAAAAAAGCAAGTGCTTTTTGTATCAAGTGAAAAGAACAGATTGTAAGGTAATCAGTTGTTTGGTAATACACTTAATGTGTAAGATATAACTTCCATAAAAACTAGGTATTCCTTGAATTTAACAGAATTAAAACTCAAACAAACTTTAAAGAAATCCCAAGGTCTTTCATGAATGATCCAACTTTTCTTGTCTTTCTGGTAAAAAATGGAAAATCAACCCATTTTATGAAGTCTTTCAGAGTCGCGCTTGCATTGAAGTGGATTTGTTGTTTTTTTCTTTTCATCTTGAATTTGAATTGTACATTAGTATCACATAGATTACTGACTTTTTTGTTATAGAAAAAAGGAGTATTGACAAAAAGAAAAGTTTAGCAGGTACTTTGATAATATTTTTTTAGAACCCCCCCCCCATGTTATTGTTATTTCTACATATATCACTGAAAGAATCATCCCTGTTGTTTGCATACACTATATATATTTTAAAATATTTCATGGTGTATCAGCAGCTTCTCTTAGTCTTACTAGTAAGAAATAGAACAGCGTTATAATTTACGTTATGCTGTGTGGTGACTAAATGCCACCTGGCATTACCTGGTGGCATATTTAAATTACCTGGAAATAAGAACTGAAAAGTTTTCATGCAGGTTCTTATTTGAACTCCCAAAGAATATAAAGCCAAGCACTTAATTCAGAATACAATAAGTATGAAATTCAGATGTGTATTGGAATGTGAATTTTCTGAATATTTGGTGTTATCATTCAAGCTGTCTTTGAAGGTGTGTTTTTGTTTAAGAACCTAAATCTCAGCTAACACACACCTCAGTCAGTGCACAAGAGTCTAACAATAAAAGGCTTATCTAAGCTGGCTGCAAACATTTAAAAGACAATTAAACCCTGAAAGAACATACGACTGAACTGATATGTATCCACTCTTTGTTAGACACAGTAGAAAGGAGAAGTGCAACGAGGTAGACACTTTATTGATCACATAATATTATCTTCATAAACTACAGCAGAGTTTATTAATTCAGATGCAGTGCTAATATTGCTAGGCAGCTTCCAGAACAGGGCTGGCTCTTCCCACGTTCCCGCAGTGCAGAGAGCTCAGGTCTGTACGTGGACATGCCAAAGCTTCCCAGTCCTTTTTGGGTTTTTCCAGCAGACAGACAGAGAGCCTCCTTCTAGGCCACTTCTGCAAATAATTATGATTCCCTAAACCATTCCTAAGTCTAATACTTCAAAAACCCTGCCAGAGACATCCGGGGACTTGTCCCTGTCTATTCGCAAAGCTCCTAATCACTAAAGGCAGCGAGCAGAGGGAGCAAGGGAGGTTCGTGTTGGATCCTTGGTACCCTGTTCAGCATCGTGCTGGAGCCCTTCTGATTCCTTCCTGCCCATGCACACAGATTTCCTTCCTCATTCAAGACTCAGAGCAAGGGAGGTGGAAGCGGGGAGGGCCGAGAGTAAGGGGTCCCCTCCCACTGCAGGGCTGGGATGTGCCCAAGGTGGGCAGGGGGATCCTGTGATCCACAGTGTTCATACGGCCACTGCAGCCCCTGTTTCCAGCTTCCTAACACTCTCCACTCTCTGGAAGGGAATGTCAACTACATAAATTAGTCCAGCATCCTTACTTAAGTGGAATAAACCTCTTTTATTTTCCTTGTCTTATACAGCTGCTTCTCTGCTTTGTACACATCTGCAGGATATAAACATAGATGAGGAAAGCAAAGAAAAATCACTGAGGCGTGGAAGTGAATAAGCACCTACAGCAGTGGAAAATCATGTTGATTTTTTTTTTTCCACAGATGGGATGGTTTGGGAAGACAGGAGAGAGACAGCTGCAGCAACAATAAAAAAAGATGGCTGAGGGTACCAGCTAAGTGAGGGGGGCTTTAAGGTAGATTTGAGGAGAATCAGTGTTAAGGCTAGTAATGATTAAAATGGTAGTTACCTAGCCAAGAAGCACAAAAAGGGGGATTGAGGGTTGGGGGGGTGGGCGACAAAGTTAAAGAAGAAAACTGCAGCAGTATTACAAGAGACACAGGAGGGAGAAGAATGGAGCAAACTTGAGATTCTGTTTCCTGATCAAAGCAAGTTCTTAATTGCTGTCACAGAGACTTAATGAGTTGAGGTATTAGGGCATCCATAAGCAGGCCTGCAGATATTTGTTGAAGAACAGGTAAGAGTATAATGCTTAAAATGTACAAGCCTATATTTATTTATTCTGAATACCTGAAGAGTTGACTTGCTGAATACTTATGCATACAAATAATACTGTGATACAGATTGATAAAGCTTAAAAATAGGGGGTTAAGTCTGCAGGTGACTGGAAGATAAAAAGGGTTGGCAAGTACTGTGGGAAACAAGGTTAGAATTTGAAATGTTGTGTAAGTCTGAAATCAACAAGCCAAAATTCAGTGATAAGGAAAATCCTATGATTAGGAAGTAGAGGTCAAATGTGCCAACACAAAATAAGGAATTAATGTGTAGGCAGCAATGCAGAAGAAAAAAGGTCTGTGGATTACACTGAACCACAAACTGAGTCAATCATTCCATGTTATTACACAAAGGTCAAATGCTATTCAAGTGTATATGACAGGCATGTCACGTGTAAGACGTAGGTTGTGACTAATTCGCCCTTCTAGCTACTGAGTTTCACCTGAAGTTTCACAATGTGCTTTGGGCACCACCACAAAATATAAACATGCTGAAAAAAAGTTCAGAGAACATCAGTGAGAGTTATCAAAATGAGCAAAAGCTTTGAAAATGTGCTCTAAGAGTGGAAGACTGAGGGACATGGTCTAGAGTACAGGAGTGTAACTTGTGTTAACAATCTTTTGGTAAGTAAAAGAGCATAGGGATCGTACTTACCCATGCCAACTTGTGAGTAGGATAAAAAGTGACTGGCTAAATTCAAAGCAAGGAAAACATAGGCTAAAAGTTAGGAAAAGTGTCCTAATTCCAAGGAAGGTCTAGCATGGGAACAGGTTTCTGAGGCTGCCTGGGGATGGCTCTGTATAGAGTTGCTGACAATGGCTTAGACATCCTCCACAAATGCTCTGGGTAGATGTGACTGAAAGTTGCCACACATCATGACTGCTGGAAGGTGGCCTACATAATTTTGTAAGAAATCTTTCAGTCCTGCATTTTGGAAATTTCCTATGATGACATAAGCTTGTTATTGGCTCCTTCAGAAGAAGTTTTCAGGCACAGCACTTGGTTAGCACTTAACCCTTGTAGTCATTTACAGTTTGCTTTTGAAAGCCCAAGGACTTTCCCCCATTTTTACTTACTTTTGAAAAACTTAGCATGTGAGCTTTTGGACCTATTTTTGGCACCAGATCTGGAAAGGTATTAAAGAATGTGAAGAAAGAGAAAGAAATGGCTTGGTACACAGGGTCAAACGCACACTGCACCAGTCAGTATGAGGAGAGCAGGAGATCACCTTTTCTTAAAGTTGGCCTTACAGTACTATCTCATTGTGTTTTCCTAACACCAAAGATGCAAAGATTCTGGGCCCCTCTGTGTCTGAGGTGCATACTTTCTACTTCTTTGCAACTTCCTAGCATTATTGTTAGTTTCCTCTCCTGCTTTCTTTTTTGTTCCTTCTTAAGTTCTTAGCATTGTTTATTTATAGAAGTTGGCTTCAGTTTTCAAAAGTGATGAATGATTTAGAGATCTCTCTGTTTTAAACTCTGACACTCCTTGTGCAGGCTTGATCTTTTGAAGTGATGTGCTTTCTTTCATAGGCACAATTAAAGATACTTCAAGATAGTCACAAAAATGGTGGGCATCCCTCACCACCAGTCAGCTGAAAAATGTAAGCTTTTATTCTACCAGACAAGCAAGTATAGCACACTACTCACACCACAGTTGCATAGTTACTGTATTTGCCCTACACTTGGTATGATAAAAAATGAAAGTGTTTTCAAACTCTTACTGTCCTACTATAGCTGATACCTCCTTCCATCTTATCAGTTCCAGGGGCTCCTTCATTTTCAGTCCTGAGTATCAACACATGCCAGGTAAGAGTCAGATAGTGTAGAGTCAGATAGCATCTGGACATAAACATTTGTTCTGAAAATCTGTTCCTACTAGGTTAGAGATGTAAATAATAGTGTTTGACATCCCTAGATTTATATCAGTTTGAACTGCAATGTGAAATCACCTAAAATAACCCCCTAAACCTATCTTGATAGATTGTAGATGTCACCGCAGAGAAGTATGAGTATCCGTTTCATAAGCCAGCAAACAAATGTGCAGCACAAGTGAGGGTAAAGAAAGAGACATGCATAAGAAACAAGATTTGGAGTGAATGGAGTGAACCAGTGTTTATTCACGATGGTAAGTTATCATGTATTTACTATTCATAACACATCAGTACGTATGTTATTACCATTCAATGTATTTACTTCATTATCACGTTTGTTGTTGTCCTTGCTGTATTATTGTACCACAACAGTACCTAGAGGTCCTTGGCATGCACAAGGCTCACACAGGTCTAGGTGCTGTAGGGAAAGGCAGTCTTTGGTCAAACGAATTGTACTTCCTTGGTCCTAAGGCAGTCTAGCACAGGGCTGTTCTCCTGGGGTAAATCACATCTGACTCTTGACATCCTTTAGAAAACAATAACGGTCAGCAGCCGAAAAGCTCACAACACCCCCCGACTGCCCTGCAATGGACAGCCCAAGCATCTCAACAAATGTTTTCAACTGGAGTTAGTAAGCCAAGAAATCTACAGTCATAACGTTCAGCAAATCACGTAGTCCTTAAAGACTAAGTCTAACATTTTTTTTTTTACTACATCAGGGGAATAATTTCTTATCTGACAGAGGTAGAAAATGGTTTAGCTCTCATTTAAATAGATGTGCTCTGGCCCCTACAGCTCACTTCAGCACAAATTAAACAAGAACCTTGTAATAATTTTCCTTCACCTCCTATGACTAGATTTTAACATTCGTGTCCTAACAAGGGAAACTTGTGCTTTCCGTGACAAGAAAAATGCCTCTGCATGCAGCAGCTTCCTGATGTCAGGTTACATAAAGGGGAAGTAGTGTAATGGAGTTATGCTATATTTATGGAGAGAAACTGGTGCATAGAATTGTCTCTGTATGTTGACATGCAAAAAAAGTACAATACTATTGGTAGTAAAACAGAACAAGATAAATATTTAATGCAACAGACTGTGTATTTTGGAATATGTCTTTTTGATCTATTGAGCTTCAAGTACATATTTATCTGAAGACACAGGAAATGCAAGGCCAGACATTATTATTTTTTGCAGTGGATTGAATCTAAATCCTGTAATTTACCCTACAAATAGGGTTTGTAGGATGTTGCCTGCCTACTCTATCAGATGCCTCACCACATCCCACTCCCACCTCTCAGCTGCCACCTTTGTTGGCCCAGATTCATTCATTTCATTTCAAAAGCATTTCACTTGTGAAATGCTTGGAGAGAAAAACCTAGCTGCTCCACATGCTCACTGTGGTGAAGGAGAGAACGTGTTTCAGGCCATCAGAGTCTTGAATTGCCCTTTGGAGATGCTTCTTTCTTCTCACTGAAGACAGAGCGAGCCTAGGAGTGTAAGATGGCCTGCAGAGGGATCTGCCTAGCATCAGGCTGGACACATCTGATGTGTAGACAGTGGAGGAATGGGAAATTAGAAGAGCTTTTCCTGGTGGGGGAATGTAGATTTACTCTCTCCCTGACAGCCTCTCACCAGAAGAAGGAAATGGAGTTGAAGAGTCACCCGTCCTAGTTCCAGCCTACCAAACTTTGCTCTCAGCAGCTGCAACTCTCCTTCAACCGTTTTCAACACCGCTGCTTTCCCAGCTTCTGCTACAGCTGTTGTTGAGGCTGAACAAGCACAGCATGTTTCGTCTCCTTCAGAAAAGTTTGTGGCGGACAAGACCGACATTGCATATAAGCTGTAATATCTGCACGTGTTCAGTACAGCATGTTGATTTACCCCTGGAGCATACTACTGCACATATGCACAAGTTCATGTGATGCAGCAATTTCCCTTCTTCCTTCCTGTACTTGGAGAGGATCGGTGGCTTTTATAAAATAAATCTATGAGTATATTACATTGAGGGGTCGCATGCTCAGGCAAACATCTTTAAATGTCTCCTTTGATGCCTAGAGAAAGTTTTCGGTGCATTTTATTTTGTATTCAGTTGAAATTATTTTGTCTGCTTCCAACTGGGAACATGTATAAGTGAATATTATGAAGTTCATTTTAATACTGCCTAGATCAGAAAAACCCTAGTATTAATAGTATGGTTCATGGTAACTCCATGAAAGTCACATAATTTCATAGACGCAGTGAATTGAAAAAATCGAATGCAATGACCTGCTTTTTGTTTGCTTCTACATGACATTCCTTTAAGAATGAATTTTTAAGAGGCATTTCAGCCTCCATTTAAAAAAGCTGAAACATCAAAATGAAATAACATAATTCAAAACATAACTAAAATATTTGTTCTGAAATGTTCCTTTGACATGAAAAGAATTTGTTAATTTTCTCATGGGAATCACATTGATTCTCTATTGGAATTAGCATATGCCCTTGAAAAAAACCACAATTTAAACTGAACTGAGCTGTTTAGTGTAGAAACTTTCTGCTAAAAAAGAAATGTTTAATCAGCTTTATTCATATATAGAAACTTGAAATAATTGGTCTAATTTTTAGAGCTGCTGAGCATTCACAGATCGCTTTGAAGTTAATAGTAATTCAGAAGTGTTCTGCATTTTTTGCAAACCAAGCCACTTGTTTTGGTTTCAAAGCACTGTTATCTGTGACTAAGTTTAAGCATTTGCAGCTGAAAAAACCCACCATAAAATAGTCTACCTAAAAGAATATATGTGCTGCTTTTTCTTCCTCCTTTCCAAAATGCATGAAGTAAGAAAGCAAGAGAAGCAAATCTCTTTACGCTTCTTCTGATGCAAAGACCACTGCTTCCTCTTCTCCCTGGTGTGTACGTGATACGGGGTTAGCAGAATGGTGCAGAACAATTACCTCAAACGAAAGAATTTCTACTACACAGTCCAGAGATTGTTCAGAATATGTTTTCCGAGCCCTCACCTCAAAAGACAAGAAGGGAAAAACTCCCTTTTCATCTTAAAGTGAATACGTAATAGTTTTGTATTTTGGCAGAACCTAAAGGTTATTCTCATACACAGTTCTGCCCAGAAGTTTGTGAGTTTTTTCTTGGTTTCATATCAAATTTGTGGAAATTCAGTATCCTTGGTTTAAACTACAGATGGGTTCAAACTTGGAACTTTTGTTCAATTCTTTTGTTCTTTGAATTTGATCTAGATTGATCCTAAACCCACTGTTTAACTGGCCTCAAACTATTAACATTTTAAGAGCTGTTCCTGCCTGTTTTTCTTTAAAGTACTTAGTTCAAAGCAATCCAAACTAGTTATGGTTCTAAAGCTAGGTATTAAATAAAAAAATAAAATTTGCTAGAAATACCTTTTTGACTCAACCAGAGACATTGGTATTTTTGTATTTCGGGTATTTTGGAGGAAGGAATGCAAGGTACAGAGCAGTAGTATTTGTTGAACAGTATGAATATATATTGCTGGCATTTCTTTAGGACTATGCCTAGCATGGTTAAAAAAGGTAAATATAATGAAAACCAAATGTTTCTTCTTGGGTCCAAGAGAATATTTTGTTTGACAAAAAGCTTTTATTTTCATTTTGCTTTAAACCAGTTACAGCTGTGAAGGGGTGAGGAGGCAGCGGCAGGGCGCTCATGGTGGGTGGAGATGGGAGGTGGCAACAGCAGGAATCCAGAAGCAGCTGGGGCAGCAGCAGGAGTGTCAATAGCAGATGGACAGAGGGTTTGATACCCAGAGGAATCAAGGCTGGCTGGAAGGATCCAGTGGCACGACAGGCTATGCCCAGCATATGAGGGCAGAAATCCAGGAAAAGGAGGGGATGGAGTCTACTGGAGCAGAGGAAGTAAGGGAAAGTGCTGGATGCAGGCAGCAGCAAGGCTGAGGGCTAAAAGGAGGAGGAAGGAACAGTGCTGAAATCAGAAGCCCCTGTTTCCCCTAAAAAAGCTCCAGGAAATGTTTCTTTAAATCTGTGGCAGTTCAGGAATAGTGCAATATTTATGAGTCAATATATAATTCATCCGGTTATGAACTACCCTTTCCCACATTATTAATATTACCTTCCCTCTTCTTTTTAAGAAAAGACAGTGGATGTCATGCTGCTAAGCCTCACGTCATTTTGTCTCCTGATTTTCCTTGGAGGTTTGCTGCTATGTGCATGTAGAAGGTAGTGTACATTCCTGGATGGTAATATAAATTTCTGGTGGAATAGAGGTCTGGGTGAGGGTAAACAAACATACAATGGATTAAAAAACACAGATCTTCTCAGATAAATTATGTTTACAAGAAGCAGTTAATTGTGCATTTTCGACTATTGTTCTGTTAAGACCTAGTGTAAGATACAGAGCCCTATCACTGTCATCTCACAGCTCCCATCACAGTCGCTGGAGCTCCAGTCTCACATCCTACTCTCAGATGTCTTTCTGCCACTATAAATGACATTTTTTCATCTTACTCTGACTGCTGCCTCTCTATTCTCAGTGTGACTTTACCCCATGCTTTTGCAGGTTCTGCATCCAGGACCACCAATGTTAATCATGCCACAGATGAACTGCATTTGCCACGTTGCCCAATTTAATTTCCAAATCCATGGGTATTACCAAAAGCAGTCATTTACTCTAAGCTGGAGAGTTTACAAGAAATAAATAAAAAAGGAAAGTCAGGTTGATGGAAGGCATTTGTTTTGCTGTACTATTAGTACTATTAGTACTATCAGTACAGCAAAGTAATAGTAGTGGTCCTACACCCACCAAAAATTAGTGCAGCCAGCTGCCTCCATGCCACTACTTTTCTGCCTGGCTATGTAGCTTTCCTATTGACATGGCAGAGAAGGCTTTCTTGAACTGAAAAAATAAGCTCGTTCAGGATAGGATGGTAAGTCAAGATGCCTTAATATTTGGAAGGTGCAGTATATAAATGGAAGCTCTGTCAAAAGTAAATTGATTATTTAATTAATGACTAAATATTATTCCTGATTAGGATAAAAGAAGTTATCATGTGCTCTATCTTCCAGTAAACAAAGACTTAAGGAACTATAGATATGAAAGCTAATATAAAAAGAACAGAATAAAAAATTTCCCCTGGGGCAAACAAAACATGTAATTGAAAGCCATCTGCACCTAAACACAAAACAATATTCTGGTCAAAAAATGAGAATTGACTCTGGCCTCAAGAGAGCAATTCAGCTGGTAGATCTTGTCGGTGGAAAATTTACACAGTACTCAAACCCAACAGATAATCCTTTGTGGTGAAACAAAATGTTTTCATGGTTCTGTGCAGACAACACTCACTCTTAAACCTGAATTCTGCTAGGGCTCAGCAAATGAGTTAAAAGTTGTTTCCAATGCTATGCCTGCTCCCTGTCATCCAATGTTTCTTTCTTTGATTGTCACACTTTATAGGTAATATTTTTAATTATGAAAAGCACATACAGGAGTAATTTTTTAGCTATAGACATAGTAGCATGCCACAAGCTCTCGCTTTGCCTGGAAGTCGTGTGTTTGTGCATATCCACACAGTGCTTTTATACCTATAGCAGGCTAAAAACCAGTCAGGCTGAAGAAGAGCTGGGAAAAATGTTGAGAAAAACCTCTGCAGTGAAACAAAAAAGGGTAGAATGATTTTAGAAATTGTAGATTCCTGTCTAATTGACGTATCTATTACACAGCATTATTGACTGATCTGTTCCTGCAGACATTTAATAGTCATGTGTCCGTATCACTCTCCTGCAGGTATAGATGCCTGGAAGTTATAACTATGCCTGTTCCACATCCTTCAGATAATATCAAAACTTGGTTAGAGGCAGATGAGACTCACCACCAGGTAGTGTGTGTCTGTCTTTTTTCTCTCACTGCATTGACAGGTATGATATTACTTGCTATCAGAATGGTACATTACATCTGGAGCAGCAGGTCATTTTTAAGAAAAACTGGAAAAAAGGTATGCGCAATGTTTGTAGTGAAGCATGAAGAGAACAGAATGCTTGTGGAGGTCACAGGACAATGATCTCAGTAGACAGGATGGAGGAAATCCTCAGGGGAGTATAATCTCTAGCGTGTCTCAAAGTGTTTCAGCATATCCACACTCAATGGGGCAACATTTTAAGAAGTGATCACCCTGACTCCCTGCAGAATAGTCAGTTATGGGATATTACATGTATAAGCATGTGGGCAAGTTATCAAAGGGAAAGTTTTTGTGGAGATCTGCAAGTCATTGGCTATGTTGTAGTAAATGTGCACATTCTTATAGCAAATAAGAGGAGGCTCCACAATGCACGCAACATAAGCTACGCCAACTGTGCACCTGCTGGGGGATAAAACTGTGTACAGAGGTGTTTACTTTGGAAGAGCTGATGTGCCGTAAGTTCAGATGCTAGCTTATCTCGTGGCAAATTATAAGTCTTCAGTCAACTGGGCAAAACAAAACAAAAAATATTTGCAATATTTGTGTGGCTATCATTAATGGAGCTCCTTGGCTGGCATATTCAATGCTTCTTATTGCTGTCTGTCATTGTGTGAGTTAGAGGAAAAAATGTGCTAGTCAGGCAGTGGTTTAGATCTCTAAACTCTGGTGAAGCTACACAGTGAACTGTGCTCCAGGAGGCATGGTAAGATTGCCTCTTACCTGGTTCTCCTGCAACACATGATGAGAAGGTGCAGGTGTGCCCAAACTATGCTTTTGGGGGGGGAAACATCATTGAGATAGAAAACTGTAATGAGGATTTTCTTGTCCTGTATACTCAAAACATTTGTTCAGAGCCTCTGCAGGATTTCTATTAATTTTTCCCTACCATCCTTTATTACTGTGCTTACATTGCAATATCGAAATCTCTTCTAGTAGTGCATTCAGCAATGTAACTAACAATTGCCAATGTGAGTGGTTATGCCATCTTCTCTCCCGGGGGAAAAATGTGTGCCTTCCGGTATTGTCTTTTGGTTTTTATATAAATATACCTACATGATTGCAAACTCTGACAGAATCCGTGGACCATCTCAATTCGTGAATCACTATTTGAATTGTGAAGCAAGAGGCATGGGTTGTTTTGTTTTATTTTTACCTTCTCAAAGACAAATTTATGGAAAAACTGGCGTGCATATGTTATACAATCATATTACAAATGACAAGACTGAAGTGTTTTGAACTTGCACCTGGAGTTCATTCCACAACCCTTGGGCTGGCTTTCAAGAGCAGTCTGTGCTCCTCTTCTTCTTTACAGCCATCTTCTCTGAAAAGAAAAGCCCAAGAGCTCCAGAATTGAACTGAAGCCAAATCTCTTATTCTCAAGATTCAAAGTCATTTCTATGCCACTTCTGGCCAAAATTATTTGACCAAATTTTACCCCAAAGGTGCCATATTTACCACCTTTTCTGTGCAAAAATCTTTTGGTGCCCTTTTCACCAGTAATAGTGTGCAAATTAACTAACAATACTCCTTGTGGCCATCATATATGGGCTGGCAGAATGGAAAGATAAAATCATCACCATCAAACTTATGTTCTGTATCTCCCTCCACCCTAGAACTGCATACACTGCTATTTAGGGGTCTTTGTATTCAATATATAAATAAAACCCCCACAGCAATCAATGATCACCACAAAAATTATATTTAATATCACTAACAGAGAAAGAAGAGATTTCTGTCCCCAAACTGTTACAAACACTGAATATACCTTTGACAGGAAGACCTCAGCATAGCTGTGTAATTACTGTCTAGATGATTACAACAAGTGGCTGAGATGACTGTTGATGGCACTTCTGGGAAAGATAAATTGAATAAAACATATGGAACATATCAGTATCTCAAATATTGCTGACACCTGAAATAGCAAAGACACTGGCTTTGGACATACTGTAAGAGTTAAGACGACTGTGGAGAATGGTGCTGAGGTAATCTGTTTTACCCAACAAATAAATATAACCCCTGAAAGCTAGACTGTGACTTTGACATAAACCTTAGGTACATAGTCCTATCATCCTGGAGGGTGACAAGCAACAAAATTATGGCTTGGGAACAACTAAACAAATCTGTCTGTGAGCAACTTTTAGATTGAGAAACTCATACGGTCTCTGTATTCCAGTTACATGACAGGGTTAGTAATCTGTACTAATCCCAGATACACTGAATAAGTAGCATGCTTGTACAATATTCAGAATTTGTAATACCATTGAATGCAGATGTTGTTCATAATGTAACTTTTATCCAACAGAAACAAATGTCAATGCAAATGGAGATGCACTCAGAGGTTACTATGGGAATACCAGAAGAGAACGGAGATGAGAGCATTCAACAACAGAAATGTTTGAAGGAATCTGGATTAGAAGACCTGTAGGGATGATATGCTTTTTTTATCTGCATGCGAGACTTACCGGTCTGTTAGGTGGACAATATTCTGACAGATCTAAGAATGGCTGATACTGGAGTTTGTCTGAGCCCAATAATTTGAAGTATTTTGAGCTCTGACATTATACAACTCTTCAAATGAGCTTTGGATCACAAAGGCAAAACAATGTCTTGCAGTTTGTCTCTAACTACTACTGATCTTCAGCCCAGTAAAATTACAGCACCTTAGACAACATGATCTAATATTGAGGTCCACTTGGGTTAAAATGGAATTAGAGTTAGTGTTTCATAATGCTGCAATAGCTTCCAAGTACTGTCTAATAGATCAATGCCGTTGAACACTGGCTGTTCATACAAATCTCATACTATCTATTCAACATCTGATTGAAGTGGTCATGAGAAATGGTGGAAGCAATGAATGTTTCTGGAAACAGCAGCAGAAGCTCACAAGGGTTCTCTAAAGCTCAAAAAAAAAAAAATAATCTGCATTGTATAAGCAGACATCAACCAGAAAGAAGAGTCATGTGTGAAGACATAAGGTCTTTTAATGTGATGGACTTATTCCTTTGCAGTTAGTAAAAGGAGAAAACTTTAGACAAGGTAAAGAAAACAAAGGTTTTGGCTGTGTTGTGATTGTTTAAATAAGTATAACTCAGAGAAGTTAAAATTCAGAACTGACCAACTATTGCTATTTATTTTTCCCTGTCCTTTTAAAGAAATCTTTCTTGCTGTTTCCATAAGGTGGTGAGCCATGCAGTTCATTCTGAGGTACACAAGCAGGACAGAATCTTTTAACTGTTAGTTAAGACAGTCTTTGTTTGACTACAAGAAAAGGAATATAGGGTCTTGATTTTGCAAGGAAGATGTTTCTGTAGATTTATTTGCAGGCAGGAAATACAAATAAATGATAGACCTAATTTTCTGGAGGGTTTGGAAGCTATCTAAAAAATTATTGTTTTCGTTACTGGTAAAATTTCTCCATGTTCAAAATAATATTGGTTGAAGGAAATATTTGATTACACTTGAAATAACGTCTTTTGTATTATTGTAGAGGACAATATAAAATTTTTGTTTGTGCTTTTGAAACATTCAGTTTATAAGATACACATCTGTGCAGAGTTTTGATTCACCTGAATATGCTTTTTTTGGTGAAATGTATCCCTCACCACAGTGGAGAAGACTGCACTCTTTCTACTTTAATACTAAGAATGGCTGGTAATATCTCAAGAGCCCAAGCTGGAAATGCCTGAACAACAAAAGGACTATCACTGACTTTGCCATAAGATCACGTTTATGACCTCAGGAAAAAACAATCAACTTTACTAGGTAGTGTTACCTTTCCTGTTGCATTGTATTTTTTACAGAAGGTAAGGGTGGCCTTACCTTTGAACATCAGTGTTCTTCCCTCCATACCTGTCAGCCTGATGCCTATACAAATCATCAGGGAGAAGATGAATGATAGATATCAGGTACTGAATCAGGTTTCAGTAATGACAACTCTTATAATGTCGTCTTCTCTGTCTTGAACACAGCTGGGAAAACCTGCAATCAACATATTCATTTTTCTCTTGGATGGTCAAACACAGTCTCTGTGGGTAGACAAGGCAGTCTATCCCATCAGCCATGGTCCAGACGTTTTCTCAGGAAGTTGGGGAAGAATTACTACTTCAGTTAAAAATCATTACAGGAGGCATTTAGAAAACAAGTGTCATGAACTTACAAATTCCTTTCTTGGTGAGGATATAGAACTGATATAATGAAACAATCAGAACATATGTGAGCTAAGTGGGGTAGAGAAGTACCACACATTGGCCAAATACATCTGGAATCCAGACTTCATATAGTGAAATCAGGTCACAGTGAACATTATATCGTTCCTTAAAATATATTTTATATAGTTTTGGCTTGCAGCACTTGAAGCCAAAACCAGTGCCAGGATTTAAAATGAGACAGAGAACCTATAGATTAAAGAAATCCAAGTATTTTACCCGAAAATAGAATAATTCTTTTAGATTAAAATTGCTTTGCTTACAAGAGGCCTCAGTTTCAGTCAATACACACAGTTTGCCCATATGCACATGGCAACCTCCAGAGACACACAACATAAAACAAAATATTATAATATCAGTTGTATGGAAAACTAATCCTAAAGTGCAAATTTGATAATAAAAAAAATCAGTATCTGGTCCCTTCCAAGAAACACTTGACCAATTTGTTTATAAAATCATATAATTTTTCCTTAAAATAAGATTATTCTAAACCTATCGTAGACCTGTTCTCCAATAGTGGATTAATGTGCAATATATACACAAAGAAATGTACTTATCCAAAACCAAAACTGTACTATCCTCAGTATGACAATAAACACTTAAGTACATACAAAATACTCTGCAAGTTTGCAGACAACACCAAGCTGAGTGGTGCAGTTGACACACCTGAGGGATGGGATGCTATCCAGAGGGACCTGGACAAGCTCTAGAAGTGGGACAATATGAACCTCATGAGGTTCAACAAGGCCAAGTACAAGGTCCTGCATTTGGGTTGGGGCAACCCCCAGTATCAATACAGACTGGGGAATGAAGGGATTGAGAGCAGCCTTGTGGAGAACAACTTGGGGGTACTGGTGTGTCGTGGTTTAACCCCAGCCAGCAACTAAACACCACGCAGCCGCTCACTCACTCCCCCCCCACCCAGTGGGATGGGGGAGAAAATCGGGAGAAGAAGCAAAACCCGTGGGTTGAGATAAGAACGGTTTAATAGAACAGAAAAGAAGAAACTAATAATGATAATGATAACACTAATAAAATGACAACAGCAATAATGAAAGGATTGGAATGTACAAATGATACGCAGTGCAATTGCTCACCACCCGCCGACCGACACCCAGCCAGTCCCCCGAGCGGCGAATCCCTGCCCCCCACTTCCCCGTTTCTGTACTGGATGGGACGTCACATGGTATGGAATACACCGTTGGCCAGTTTGGGTCAGGTGCCCTGGCTGTGTCCTGTGCCAACTTCTTGTGCCCCTCCAGCTTTCTCACTGGCTGGGCATGAGAAGCTGAAAAATCCTTGACATTAGTCTAAACACTACTGAGCAACAACTGAAAACATCAGTGTTATCAACATTCTTCGCTCTGAACTCAAAACATAGCACTGTACCAGCTACTAGGAAGACAGTTAACTCTATCCCAGCTGAAACCAGGACAGTATCCACCCCTTATTCTATACCATTGACGTCATGCACAGTTCCCATACCTTTAGTTACATCCTGATCAATCATCACTTTTCCATCCCTTTAAGACATATGAGCAATGATATATATATATATGTATACACACACAGAGATATCATTCCTTTAGTTCATGGGTCATGTTCATAAAATGTTCATTGAGTTCATTTAGTTTCCGACTCTGGGCTCCATCTGTCATACCAGTCTTTCTGGGCAGGAGGGATGGTGCAAAGTCCTCTCAGTCGGTAGAGCAGAATTGGGCTTCAGTGCAGTGTGACAAGCAGGTGACATTTGGCGCAGCAGGAGGATGGTGTGCACCGTTGGATTGTTGCATGCTGGAGTCAGTTCTGGTTCCATCACTACTGCGCTTTGCTCAGTTTTATCACAGTTCTTTTCTTGCTTGATCTAAGTGATTCTTACTATAGTACTATGGATATAGCACATAATTATAGTAAGGATAATATACAGTAGCAGGGTTATATAGCAACTAATATACAGTTTAATTCTGGCTGTTCTCACCTAAAATTAAATCCCCTTGAGGCACACATCGGACTTCCCCATCTTTTCGCATCACCCACCAAGTGCACCCAGGCCCTTGAGCAAAAGCAATCCCACGAATGGGTTTACCTTTGCCTGAGGCAGGAGTAACCCAGACTGTCTTCCCTAACATATTTTTTATGTGCACTACAGGGACTTTATCCCCTTCTACAGTATGTAAAAATTCCGACTGGGCAGGGCCACCCCGATTGGCAGATCCTCTGGTGTTGACTAACCAGGTGGCTTTTGCTAAATGTGTATCCCAATGTTTGAAAGTTCCACCCCCCATTGCTCTCAATGTAGTCTTTAACAGTCCATTGTATCGCTCAATTTTCCCAGAGGCTGGTGCATGATAGGGGATATGATACACCCACTCAATGCCATGCTCTTTGGCCCAGGTGTCTATGAGGTTGTTTCGGAAATGAGTCCCGTTGTCTGACTCAATTCGTTCTGGGGTGCCATGTCGCCACAAGACTTGCTTTTCTAGGCCCAGGATAGTGTTCCGGGCGGTGGCATGGGGCACAGAATATGTTTCCAGCCATCCAGTGGTTGCTTCCACCATCGTGAGCACATAGCGCTTGCCTTGGCGAGTTTGTGGGAGTGTGATATAGTCAATCTGCCAGGCTTCTCCATATTTATATTTCAGCCATCGCCCTCCATACCACAGGGGCTTTAACCGCTTGGCTTGCTTAATTGCAGCACATGTTTCACATTCATGGATAACCTGTGCAATAGTGTCCATGGTCAAGTCCACCCCTCGGTCACGAGCCCATCTATATGTTGCATCTCTTCCCTGATGGCCTGAAGCATCATGGGCCCACCGAGCCATAAATAGCTCACCCTTATGTTGCCAGTCCAGGTCCACCTGAGCCACTTCAATCTTGGCAGCCTGATCCACCTGTTGGTTGTTTTGATGTTCTTCAGTGGCCCGACTCTTGGGTATGTGAGCATCTACGTGACGTACTTTTACAACCAGATTCTCTAGCCGGGATGCAATATCTTGCCACAGTGCGGCAGCCCAGATGGGTTTACCTCTGCGCTGCCAGTTGCTCTGCTTCCATTGCTGTAGCCAGCCCCACAGGGCATTTGCCACCATCCATGAGTCAGTATAGAGATAGAGCACTGGCCACTTTTCTCTTTCAGCAATATCTAATGCTAGCTGGATGGCTTTCACCTCTGCAAACTGACTCGATTCACCTTCTCCTTCAGCAGTTTCTGCAACTTGTCGTGTAGGACTCCATACGGCAGCTTTCCACCTCCGATGCTTTCCCACGATGCGACAGGATCCGTCAGTGAACAGGGCATATTGCCTCTCATTTTCTGGCAGTTTATTATACAGCGGGGCCTCTTCAGCACGTGCCACCTCCTCCTCTGGCGACATTCCAAAATCTTTGCCTTCTGGCCAGTCCGTGATCACTTCCAAAATTCCTGGGCGACTGGGGTTTCCTATGCGAGCCCGTTGTGTGATCAGTGCAATCCACTTACTCCACGTGGCATCAGTCGCGTGATGTGTAGAGGAGACCCTCCCTTTGAACATCCAGCCCAGCACTGGCAGTCGGGGTGCTAAGAGGAGCTGTGTTTCAGTACCAACAACTTCTGAGGCAGCTTGAACTCCTTCATATGCTGCCAATATCTCCTTTTCAGTTGGAGTATAGCGAGCCTCGGATCCTCTGTATCCCCGACTCCAAAACCCCAGGGGTCGGCCTCGGGTCTCCCCAGGTGCTTTCTGCCAGAGGCTCCAGGTAGGGCCATTCTCCCCAGCTGCAGTATAGAGCACATTTTTAACATCTTGTCCTGTCCGGACTGGTCCAAGGGCTACTGCGTGAACAATCTCCCGTTTAATTTGTTCAAAGGCTTGTTGTTGCTCAGGGCCCCATTGAAAATCATTCTTCTTTCGGGTCACTTGATAGAGAGGGCTTACAATCAGACTGTAATTTGGAATATGCATTCTCCAAAACCCCACGACACCTAAGAAGGCCTGTGTTTCCTTTTTATTAGTTGGTGGAGACATAGCTGCTATTTTGTTAATCACATCCATTGGGATCTGACGACGCCCATCTTGCCATTTTATTCCTAAAAACTGGATCTCCCGTGCAGGTCCCTTGACCTTACCTTCTTTTATGGCAAAACCGGCTTTCAGAAGGATTTGGATTATTTTCTTCCCTTTCTCAAAGACTTCTTCTGCCGTGTTGCCCCATACGATTATGTCATCAATGTATTGCAGGTGTTCCGGAGCTTCACCTTTTTCCAGTGCAGTCTGGATTAGTCCATGGCAAATGGTGGGGCTGTGTTTCCACCCCTGGGGCAGTCGATTCCAAGTGTACTGGACACCCCTCCAAGTAAAGGCAAATTGTGGACGACACTCTGCTGCCAGAGGGATTGAGAAAAACGCATTAGCAATGTCAATTGTAGCATACCACTTGGCTGCCTTTGACTCTAGTTCGTATTGAAGTTCTAGCATATCTGGAACGGCAGCACTCAGCGGTGGCGTAACTTCATTCAGGCCGCGATAGTCAACTGTTAGTCTCCACTCCCCATTAGACTTTCGCACGGGCCATATGGGACTATTAAAAGGTGAGCGAGTTTTGCTGATCACTCCTTGGCTCTCCAGTTGGCGAATCAACTTGTGGATGGGAATCAGAGAGTCTCGGTTGGTGCGATATTGCCGCCGGTGCACCGTCGTGGTAGCAATTGGTACTTGTTGTTCTTCAACCCTCAGCAACCCCACAATCGAAGGGTCTTGAGAGAGACCAGGCAGGGTAGACAGCTGTTCCGTGCCCTCCGTCTCCAAGGCAGCTATACCAAAAGCCCATCGATACCCCTTTGGGTCCTTAAAATACCCTCTCCTGAGATAGTCTATGCCAAGGATGCACGGAGCCTCTGGACCAGTCACAATGGGGTGTTTCTGCCATTCATTCCCAGTTAGGCTTACTTCAGCTTCCAATACAGTTAACTCTTGGGATCCCCCTGTCACACCAGAAATAGAAATGGGTTCTGCCCCTTCATAACTTGATGGCATTAAAGTACACTGTGCACCGGTGTCTACTAGAGCCTTATACTCCTGTGGGTCTAACGTGCCAGGCCATCGAATCCACACAGTCCAATAGACCCGGTTATCCCTTTCCTCCACCTGGCTGGAGGCAGGGCCCCTCTAATTCTGGTCAGAGTATCCAGTATTCACTTCTCGTAAAATTGGCTCAGAAGTCCCTTCAAGAGGATCAGAAATAAGATCAGCCCTTCTACTCTGTTTGGAAACCGGAGCGGCATTTTTCCTGGTAGAATCCCCTTTTGTGGTGTTTTTTCCTCGCAGCTCACGTACCCGTGCATTTAGGACCGAGGTAGGTTTTCCATCCCATTTCCTCATGTCCTCTCCATGATCACATAAGTAAAACCACAGGGCACCTCGCGGTGTGTACCTTCTATATTCTTTCTCTTGGGCAGAGGAGCGCTCACTCCTAATAGCTGAGACATTGGTCCTTACAGGTGGGCAACAAGACATCTCCTCTTTGAATTGCTGGAAATCCTCGGACAGCTTCTCCACAGCCGAAATGCAGGCTTGTAGGGAGGAGGAGAGATTCTCTTCGTATTGACGGAGTTGGCGAGCCACTTCATCCACTGTCGGTGCCTCTTCGTCTTTCCAGGTCATTATTGCCAGTGAGTTGGCATAGGACGATGGTGCGCTCCGTACAAACTTCCGCCACATGGGTCGTGTGCATTGGACTTCGTCTGGATCTTTGGGTAATTGTGGGTTGTCCGGATCATGATGAATTGTCTCTAGCACAGCTAATTCCCTCAGATATTGGATACCTTTTTCCATGGTTGTCCACTTGCTTGATTGACATATAACATCTTCCTTAAAGGGGTACCTTTCCTTCACACTTGACAGGAGTCGCCTCCAGAGGCTGATGGCTTGTGTCCCTTTTCCAATTGCCTTGTCAATGCCACCTTCCCTGGCAAGCGATCCCAGCTGCTTGGCTTCCCTACCTTCTAATTCCAAGCTATTAGCCCCATTGTCCCAGCATCGGAGGAGCCAGGTGATAATATGCTCACCTATACGGCGGCCAAAATCTTTTCGCATATCCCGCAGCTCACTCAAGGATAGGGACCGGGTTATTACCTCTGGTTCTGCCTCTTCCTCCTGTTCCCGTGATGACCCTGGTTCGCCTTCATCCTTCGCTAAGCGAACTGATTTTTTTGTATATTTCTTTTTCTGTACGGGGGCAACTGATACTGGTGCAGGTTGGTCCACTGGTTCAGTTGCAGTACCGCTCGCCGGGTCTTGGATAACCGCAGTGTCTGTTGCCAAGGTTTGGGTAGCTGCTGTGCTCGTTGCTGGGGCTGGAGGGACCTCAGTGCCCGTTGCCGAGGTTTGGGTAGCTGCCGTGCTCATTGCCGAGGCTGGAGGGGCTGCGGTGCCTGTCGCTGAGGTTTGGATAGCCACAGTGCTCATCGTTTTGTTGTTAGGTCCAGAGACCTTCTCTTCCCCTTGAGGGTACTGAGTGGTGTCGAACAGGGCTCGATAGGCATGGGCCAGGCCCCAGCACGTTGCAGTAATTTGTATCTCTCTGGAGCTGCCGGGGTGACAGCATACCTTTTCCAAATATTTTACTAGTTCTTCTGGATTCTGCACTTGTTCAGGGGTGAATTTCCAAAACACTGGAGGTGCCCACTTTTCTAGGTACTTGCCCATACTACCCCACACACCCTGCCACTCATAATTATCCAGCCTTGGGGCAGATCTCTGGGTGATTTTCTTAAATAGTTGTTTAACCTTAAATGAGAGCTGAACCACATTCAGAAGCATGCTAATTCCTAGCAGTAGGGCTAGGACCGTGCTGGTCCCAACATCCCAAGAGTATTCAAATTTTTCAAAATTCTCAAACACCATTGTAACTGGACTGAAGGAGAAAGGAGAGGGGAAGAAAGGTATCCCACCCATAGACTGGTTTTCCAAGGAGGAAAGGTAAATGGTATAATTATTAATAGTTTCCCACAGATGGCTTCCACAGTATAAAGGTGACAATGCTGGGTGCAAGTACCGGATTAATCCCACAGCCGACGACTTTATCATACCATAAACCAGTGTTATACAATACATCAAAGCGAAAACCTTAATCCACCTCCCACGGATGATAAGCAGCAGAAGAGGGACTACATACAGCAAGCGAGGTGATACATAACAGAACTTTAAAAACCAGAGCAACAACTCTAAGAACACATAAATCAACATAATGACCAGCAACTATTAGACCGATATAATGAATGCTTATAACAAATTTGTTTTAACAAGCTCTGGTCAGGTTTGTCGTTATCTCAACCCTTCGTGCCCCACGTTGGGCGCCAAAAAGGACTGTCGTGGTTTAACCCCAGCCAGCAACTAAACACCACGCAGCCGCTCACTCATTCCCCCCCCACCCAGTGGGATGGGGGAGAAAATCGGGAGAAGAAGCAAAACCCGTGGGTTGAGATAAGAACGGTTTAATAGAACAGAAAAGAAGAAACTAATAATGATAATGATAACACTAATAAAATGACAACAGCAATAATGAAAGGATTGGAATGTACAAATGATACGCAGTGCAATTGCTCACCACCCGCCGACCGACACCCAGCCAGTCCCCCGAGCGGCGAATCCCTGCCCCCCACTTCCCCGTTTCTGTACTGGATGGGACGTCACATGGTATGGAATACACCGTTGGCCAGTTTGGGTCAGGTGCCCTGGCTGTGTCCTGTGCCAACTTCTTGTGCCCCTCCAGCTTTCTCACTGGCTGGGCATGAGAAGCTGAAAAATCCTTGACATTAGTCTAAACACTACTGAGCAACAACTGAAAACATCAGTGTTATCAACATTCTTCGCTCTGAACTCAAAACATAGCACTGTACCAGCTACTAGGAAGACAGTTAACTCTATCCCAGCTGAAACCAGGACATGGTGGATGAAAAGCTGGACATGAGCTGGCAATGTGCGCTCACAGCCCAGAAAGCCAACCGTACCCTGGACTGCATCAAAAGCAGTGTGGCCAGCAGGTAGAGGGAGGTGATTCTCCCCCTCTGCTCTGGTGAGACCCCACCTGCGGTACTGCGTCCAGCTCTGGGGTCCTCAGCACAGGAAAGACTTGGACCTGTTGGAGCGGGTCCAGAGGAGGGCACAAAATGTTCAGAGGGCTGGAACACATTTCTTATGAAGAAAGGCTGAGAGAATTGGCGTTGTTCAGCCTGGAGAAGAGAAGGCTCTGGGGAGACCTTATTGCAGCCTTTCAATACTTAAAGGGGGCTTATAAGAACATTGGGGACAAAGTTTTTAGTAGGTCCTGATGTGATAGGACAAGGGGTAATGGTTTTAAACAAAAAGAGGGTAGATTTGTATTGGATTTAAGGAAGAAATTTTTTACAGTGAGAGTGGTGAAGCACTGGAACATGTTTCCCAGAGGGGTGGTAGATGCCCCATCCCTGGAAACATTCAAGATCAGATTGAACGGGGCTCTGAGCAACCTGATCTAGTTGAAGATGTCCCTGCTCACTGCAGGGGGATTGGACTGGATTACCTTTAAAGGTCCCTTCCAGCCCAAACTATTCTAGGATTCTATGAAAATCTTACTCAGCTCATCTGGCTTGCTCCTGTGAATGAAGCGCTTGCCTTCATCTTACCTGTGAATGAAGTCCCTGTGTAGAAGATTTTACCTTCTGGTATTGAAGTGGCACAACCTGATGAGACACTGGGCAGTGCATTGCACATAGAGAGATTGCTCTTCCTCTCCACTTTCACGTGTGCAGAGGACTCTGGAGTCAAAATCCCTTTGTCTGGATTGTAAAACCCTGTGAGATATCATGACTAGCTATTTTTATGCTTCCAACTCCAAGTCCCCACTTCTGCCAAGTACATATAGCACACAGGGACTTAGGGCTAGGAGTATTATTCAGCGTTTCTTCCTGAACATCAGTGACTAATGCAGATATCAGGCGTACCTTACTGTAGCTTCTGAAGGCACAACAGCCCCTTGTCTTTGCTTTGAAAGGAGGATGATTGCAAGAGGACGAAGGGAATCGGCAAAGCAACCCTCAGACTCGGGACTCTGTACGAAGACTGGTCGGGTTGTCCATTGCTGCCACCTACCGTACACACAACCGACTTTAATGAGAAATAGTCCTCAAGTTTTCAAACTGGTTTAACTCAGGGCAGGGCAGATTTAACTGCACTGATATAATTAAAGAAGTCCACTTCCCTCTCTAGCTTGAAAACATGGCCTTTGTTAGGGACAGGATCCATCTCCCCTAATTTTACTTTCCTTAGGGTTGGGTGTCTAATGAAACAGAGCTGGCCAGAGCCCTGGGATTTTGAGAGAAGACATCCAGCGAATACGTCGTTTCAACCTAGAACAGGTGTCCAAGACAGGATGACTCTCCCATCTGGAGATGCCCATCTCTTTCTCGTTAGACCTTAGATGATCAGACTCAGATTAGATGCTTACATTGGCAAAACATGCTTTTCTTGACCTAGTTTTTCTGGCTCTCCCTACCCAGGTGAAAGCAGATATTCTGGCCAAAGAACAGCTTGGCAGGTGTAGCCTTTGGATTTGGGAGTTTTTCCAGCACAGTTAAAGAAGTCACAGTTCATATCTCATCATGTTTCAGACCAACATTATTAAGCCAGCAACAGCAGTTTTGATCAGAAACAGCCTTGATCAAGAGCAAGGGCAGAGAAACTTGGGCTGCAGTGTTTGGGTTGAAGTCCAAGTTCACAGTTTTATTCTTCTCACTATCAAGTGGAGAGGCTGGTGAATGCAAGTATCTAACTTACATGTAATTGTACACCGTTATAAGTTTCACCAAAACGAAATGTATCAAACAGATAAAGAGCGCGTGTGTGTGTGTGTATGCATGTGGAAGGAACATGGTCACGGAAATGTCTGTATGGAAAAAGGCACAAATATTCCTCAGGGCCAAGTGGACAGTTCTTAGCATGCTGCCTGTATTTCTCCATTACAGCTGTACACATTATCTGCTGGCATTTGAATAGCCAATGCTAGCTGACCGCTACAACTTGATCTACTTATATCTAAAGGAACCAGATGGCTCCTACACAGTAACTCTAAAGATAAAGATGACATTGAGAATATGAAAATGCTTTGGTGGCTGCTGCAGCACTGGGTTGCACTAAGAGTTGTATTACTGCATCTCATCAGAACATACACATCAGCATACTTTTGGTAATCTCAGAAAAAAATCCAGGTCACAGCTTTGAATGCTAATTGCATATGAAGCCTGTCACCATGCTTCTAGTTCTCCTGAAAACTGGCAGGTGATCAAACCCTTAAACATTGGACAAACAGTTAGAGAATATGATTTTGGTATTTAGTTCAGGAAAACATTTGGTGTGACATAGACCCAGCGAAGCAGTCAACACCTTTGAGTCAAACTACCATAGCTTTACTCATCTTTCCTATTATAATCCTCTAATTTTGTAAAAGCTTCTAAAAACCACAGTCATACTTACCTAGCTGCAGTAAATCCAAAACATGTAAGCATAAAAAAATACATGTATAATACATAGGCAAAGCAAGACATTAACAAGGAAGGAAAGAAGAGATGGAAGTGGAGGAAAAGAATGAAAAGAATTAGAATTCCAGACCATACAGCAATATTATTATGTTTTCATTACCTCACAGAATTATTTTGGATCCAGCAAGCTGCCACTTTGCATTCATATAGATAAAAACAATTGTATTTTAAAGCTTGTTTTGGCTTCTGGATGTCTTTTTTTTTTTTTTTTTTGACCAATGGAGAAAATGAGAAATGCTGTGATTATGTAAATATTCTAGACCACAATAGCTAACAGATACTCATTTCATCCTTGATTTTTGTGCAATAGGCTACTATGTGGGGAAACCTTTTTCCAATTTTTAAACTATAGAACTGCTTGCCACAGGATGTTGAAAATGTACATGGCTTCAAAAGGAAACTGGACAAAACCATAAAAAAAATACCTGTCAAAGACTTGCTAATTACAAAGTCAACTCTTCTCGCTCATGTGGTGCTCCACTCATAAATTGCAAGACACAAGGAGAACACATCTGTCCTCTTCTTCATTTCTTCCCTAGGCACCTGCTACTGGCACTATTAGAGAGAAAATGGACCACTGGTCTACGTCAGCCTTTCGACTCATCAACTACACCCAGATTTTTAGAGCAGTTGGAGGAACTGCTAAGGCATCGTATGTGTTTCCCAACTCAAGGGACTAGTGGGTTCACTGCTGATGTTGAAACCAAGTGTATGACCTCTGTCTTCAGGAGAACAGCAAGGCGTGCTGCTCAGCTAACATCTAAATGCAGAAAACCTCAGAACTGGCTGGCTTCATAAAGTCACACAGTTCATCTTCACTATGGTAATGTGGGGAAACTTTATCTGCCTGGACTTCCAGTGATAGTATGGCGAGGGGAATTTATCCACTTACATAATTTCAGTAGCATCTTGAATCCAGGGTGTTTTTTGTAGAACAAAATGTTTTATTTAAAACACACAGGATGGGAAAGATTTATCCCTGATCCCTTTTGGACATTTAATAAAAAGAAATAGTGATGCATATACCATGGACTGTTCCAACATCTGGCAACTATAGAGAGATGGACACAAGCAAAATTGTGCCCACTTTCAGCAGGCTGAGGAGAATTTACAGTAACATATATTCATTATATTGTGAATGTAGTCAGCTTTGATGCATTATAAACCTTCCCTACTTGACTGGAGAGTCTGTGAAGTATGAGTTATTCAGGGTTATACAAAAACTCTACATTATTTGCATCCATACATCTCTCAATTTTTTTCTTCATGAAAACCAATAAAGAGTAAAATAGCAGAATACCTGTCCCATGTGTAGCATATATTTTGGATTCCTTTAGATTGAAGACAGTGTATGTTAAAGGGAAGGTCTGTGCCTGGTGGGAAGGTTAGTCCTGGTAATTTGAATTTAAGAGGCTTCAGGATAACCTGTTTGGGGAATTTATGTTGTTTACCTCCTGCCATGTTCCTAGCTGTCCTGGTTTCAGCTGGGATAGAGTTAATTGTCTTCCTAGTAGCTGGTACAGTGCTATGTTTTGAGTTCAGTGTGTGAAGAATGTTGATAACGCTGATGTTTTCAGCTGTTGCTAAGTAGTGTTTAGTCTAAAGTCAAGGATTTTTCAGCTTCTCATGCCCAGCCAGCGAGAAAGCTGGAGGGGCACGAGAAGTTGGCACAGGACACAGCCAGGGCACCTGACCCAAACTGGCCAACAGGGTATTCCATACCATGGGACGTCATGCCCAGTATATAAACTGGGAGGAGTGGGGGCGGGGGATCGCCGCTTGGGGATTAACTGGGTGTCGATCGGCGGGTGGTGAGCAATTACACTGCGCATCATTTGTACATTCCAATCCTTTTATTATTACTGTTGTCATTTTATTAGTGTTATCATTATCATTATTAGTTTCTTCTTTCCTGTTCTGTTAAACCGTTCTTATCTCAACCCACGAGTTTTACCTCTTTTCCCGATTTTGTCCCCCATCCCACTGGGTGGAGGAGGAGCAAGTGAGCAGCTGCGTGGTGCTTAGTTGCTGGCTGGGGTTAAACCACGACACTAGCACAGGGACTTGTATTAAAAGTGGTAAGGAAAGCACTTTCCCAGCAGTGAAAAATGGGACACTGCTGGGCTTTCTGGGAGCACAGAGGGGCCAGGGCCACCCCACTGGTGCGTGACAGGTCACTTCCCTCCCAGCTCTAGAGCCGTGGGTTAGTTTTACCAGCACAGGAAGGTTTGGGGTACAGGCAGCACACTTCAGATGATTGAATTAGTGAAAACCTGGTGATTATCAGGCCATGGTGATTATTGATTTTGTAACCCAGTAAATCCTGTGATCTCTTTAAATGCTATTTTTCTAGGGCACTTCAGCCCTCGAATTGGAGCATTGCTGATGGGGTGGTACTTAAGAACAACTGGGAGCTCTCCTCACTAAAAATAACCCTTTCTGGTTGTTTTTATGTACTTTTGTTTTTTTTTTTATGTGAGTAGATTTTAAACACTAGGTGTCAGTCAGTCACCTCACAAAAGCAAACTCTCAAACCATAGCACATTTGTCTTTGGCAGCAAAAACTTTTAAAGAGAGCATGTACAATAAAGTACACATTAAATGGTAACTGCAATAATGCCAAAGCCAAGTGAGGCAATTATTCCACAGTACTTTTTAGCAGCCACAGAGATCCCAAGCCAGGGAATGTGGAGAAAACCCTTTTGTAGAAAGACCCTTGCACACACTGGTGAGTATTCACACTGTCTCTGTAAAATCCTTGTTAATATGTTGTCTAATGCTACAGGTGACTGCTAAATTCCTCTGGTAAACCAACCATACTACTTCTGTTTCTGGAGCATTTGTAAAAAACTTATGTTTCAAAAGAAAGGACACCCATCAGCTAGGTTGAAAAACAGGAGTTCAAGCAGCACTCTTCTCTTCTGCATTTCCTCCTAGCTAAGTTAGGACACTTGGTAAAGGGTCATGCTACTGCATTTCAAGGAGTTATGGGCCCCTCTTGTTTTTCTGACCTTTGGAGGTTGCTCCCCACAGGGCATCCCTGGCATACAGAAACTTATGCCTGCAGCCAAGTTGTTGTGACAGCTGGGGGCTGTTTACGCAAAATGCTTGCGTTGACAATAGAGTTTGAGAATTGCTCCTTTTGCCAGTTCTCCAGCAAAGAGGCCAGTTCCCTGGCGGTGAACTGCAGCAAGAGTTGCTGGACTTCATGGGTCAGGCCCCTCAGGCAGCTCTGCACTGAGGAGCTTCAGTTTTGTGGATCTGGCTTTTAGTGATCTGGTATCACAAGCGATGCAGACACCTGAGCTGTCTCCACAGAATAATGATATACAAGAGAAGCTGTTTGCTTAAGCACTGCTGCATGACTACAGACGTACTGTCTCAGGACACAAACTAGTATGTCCTCCCTGAGCTCCCCACATGGATATGTAGGGTGGCATCCTGCTGCCTCTCCGCTGTGTAATTTGGGCACCCAGCTTTCCCTTCTGATTGCATCATGGACCTGTCTCAAATGCTCCACTAGATGTCAGGGCACATACACGCTCTGGGTCAGCTAACCAGTGTCTGAAATTGGGCTCTGAAGTTACAGAGTTTTTTATTATTCTCTTCAGCTACATTTTGATTCAGAAATCTCAATAATCCTCCAAAAATCTGTTGCATGTTCTTGAAACACGTTCAGACCGTCTTTCTTTCTTGGAACCATACATGTGTAGCATTTCAAACACTCAACTACTTTTAAGACAATGCCACTGTGTAGCTTGAATGGAAACTTACTCTAGACTGTATGAAGAAATGTATTTTATAATTCTGATCTCTACTCTTTTACACATACATTTAAAATTACTGCATCTTTGCTGTGAGACTCTGAGGAGAAATGGCTTTTATGACATGCTGACCCCACAATACACAATTTTTTTCATCCCGCCTGTGAGATTCCAGGATGCTAGTTGGGTTAGTGCAGCTCCCTCCCCGTGCCAGTCCCCAGGATGAAGGACCACTGAGGACATGTCATCAGAGGAAGCAGGTAACAGCTTTCAGGCTGAAAGAACAGAGCTGGATTTTTCACTGTTCTGTACTTTGTGAGGCAGAATACAGCCATGTGCAGGGCTACTCTGTGAGAGCAGTTGCATTTCCACCCACTCTTCACTCATCCTGCCTGAGCATAGGTCACTGCAGAAGGCGAGGGGACTGGAGAACCAGTGCCTTTGATGTCTAGACGATCACTGCGTTTGGGTCTTTTTTATATTATTTAGCTTGTTTGATCTCACATCAGGGCTTTAGTACTTTTTGTCCTGGTGATGGGAAGAAACAGCAATGAATTAGTTCCTCATCTATGTACCTGTCTTCCTGCTGTGATCACTTGGCCATCCTTTCTTGTTCCCTTTACTTCAGGGTAGTTTTGCACCTGCACATCATCATGATGGCCATGACAGCCCCTCAAATCAATAAAAACTAGACATATTTGTATGTCAAGCCTTCTACCAAGACAAAGGCTGCCTTATGTGGAGCAATATGCAAACACCTATACCCAGATTCATCCCATGTAAATGAGGTGCCTCTGTTAGAAAACCAGAACCCCTCCATAGCTCATGGAGAAAGACAGACACCTCCAAAGGATGGCTCATTCCACCTGAGGATGTCTATTTCCTCCTACTTTTTTTCCTGGACTTGCAAGAGCTCCCTCTTACTGCAAGAGCTCTAGTTCAGCACATAAAGTTAGTTGAAAAGAAATATGGGAAAAACATTAGCTATATCAAAGGTATAGCAACACAAATAGAAAACATAGTTAGAAGGTAGAAAATGGAAAGGTGGAGAAAAGCAGTGTAGCGGTGAGTAAGAAAAAGGCTCTCAGGTGCCCTGTGTCCTCAGGCCTGTCATCAGAACGTGCCATGTTTTGACCATACATACCTGCTAATTTGAAACTTCTGTAATTTTCATAATTCTTCTTTTGAGCAGATGCAAGACTGGTAACTGTCACCAAAAATGTCCTCCTGATTGCTTGAAATAGCCATTTATGGCTCCATCTAAAGTGTGTTCAGAAAAGTGGGATGAATTTTGGACTCATTATCTGCTTGAAGCCTAAGATTGACCTGTTGTCATGAGTACTGTCTTTGCCTCACTCAGAACCGGAGCTCAGAACATGAAGCATGCGATACTAAGCTGATTTGATCTGCGAGATACAGCCATAAGCAAAAAATTATATCCTTCCAAATTATCATGTGGGTCTTTTGTTCCAAACTGGCTATATGAAGCTGAATTTGGTGTTTTACTGCTGAAGTAAAACAAATGAGCACTGTAACAAAAGAACTTTACATCCTTTGCCTATGGGGATCCTTTCATGGCTATGAAGGTTGAATGAATTGGCCTGACACAGACTCTGCCCTCTCCCTTGATGACTACTTCTTTAATGTTTGTGAACACTGAATATTTATCAGTCTTTTACCTTCAGTCAAACTCTGGCTGAAGCTGGCTGGCAGGATTAAAAGGAAAAAAGGAGAGGTGACTGAGAGACATAGGCCCATATACACACACAGCATGATCAGACCAACCTCATTTACCTAATAAATCAGGCTCAATGTTCTTAAAGACACACTACTGCTCTGAGAAGTGAAATTATCAAAATAGTAATACACCATGCATAAGATCTGACCTTTAATAAGGTTAGATAAATTTATTGAACTCAATTAAATTAGTCTCACGCATACTTAGAAAACTTCAGCTAATGAGCTGATTGGTATGGTTCATACTTAATAATACCTTTGAAGACTATATTCTATTTTTGTAATCAGTAAGGAGTGAAAGAATTCACAGACTCAAAATGCTGAAGGTTTTTTTGCCTCTGTAAAAGAAGGTCTTTTCCTAAGTGAAGCTAAGTGAAAGGGCTCTCTTTTTGAAAAAAACAATTGCTTCATAATGCATGTAAAAGCATGACATTGTCAAAGAAACCAAGTGAGGTAAACACTGAGCTGTTTAGAAGTAACATGGGTTTATTAAATATCTGATTTAAAAAGCATACAACTCATCATTGTGGTTGCACACATCCTAAAGATGTGTTCAGCTCTCACTGTCATTGAAATATAATTTTTGCACTTGTGGTGAATGCAAATCAAACTATCATGTAAACTTTATGAAGGCACACCAATCTTGCTCCCAAAGAAGTTAATAGCACAGTTCTCCGTGAGTATATGGAATTTCTTTATTCCATTGAAACACTGGGAAATGCACACAACCCTGGCTGTTCAGTTGTATCAGCAAGATAGAGACTGATTTCAGAATCCAGTGTCATCCATAGAAGGAGGGAGAGGTAGACACCACCTGAGTATCACATCAGGATGAAGATATATTTTCCTTGGCTCAAAAAGCCAATATAATTGTGCAAGCAGGACCTATTTCATAACAAATTTGAAGCTCCTGAAAGAAATGTTATTTCAATATTACAAAAATCACATAGGACACAAGATTAAAAGGTATTAGTTTTTGTTGGCTGGCTGGGGTTGGTTGTCTGGGGTTTTGTTTTGTTTCTGTTTTGTTTCATTTTTTTGCCAAAGCCAGATGATACTTGATATAAAGCAGCAATTTGATCTGTTGGATCATAACATAAACATCCTGTCAAGACAAACTGATGGTCTATCTAGTTTTTTCCTATGTAGTGTGTGGCTGTGCTTTTTATCTATTCATTTATTGGGTTCAAGAATGCTTGGAATTAATAAGAAGTAATAAAGAGCAAACCAGAAAATATAATAATGACATTCTAAAAATTCATTGTGTATCAGTGGCTCAAAAACTGCATGCAGGTCTGGTTGTCCAACCTAAAAAGAATACAAAAATCTAGAAAGTGAAAGACAACAGCAGTGAAAGGTATGAAATAGCTTGCACCTGAGAAGGAACGAGGTGGTGGAGGGTCCTTCAGCCTGGAACAGAGGTAGTTAAGGGAAAGGACGGTTATACTGCTATAAACTAAACAACTGGCTATAAACTAAACAAATCAGATACATCTCTTCCAACAACATGCATTGTTAAGCTGTGAAAATCTTTGCCAAGTAGTGCTGTGGATGCTGATGGTCAACATGGGTTCAAAAGGGGATTAAAAAAATCTCTTGATTCATCGAGAACTATCTAGCACAGTTCTGTGACTCAGGAAGCCCCTGAGCTAGACAGCCAGACAGGGAGAGGCTGCATGCTACGCTTGTCCCCTTCCTACCTCCTTCCCTTGGCCTCTCATGGTATGCCAGCTGGAGGAGCGGTTGGGTTGGCAGTGCCTGGTGCCCTCCCCATCCACCCTGGGACCTCATCCTTGGCATGGAGTCCTCCAGACGGGCTACGGAGGTGCTGAGGAGCTGCCCCGTCTGCCTGGGGAGGAGTGGGCTTTTGGGAGGCCAAGCCATGCTCTCCCTGGGTGGGAATACAGAGGAGGTTTAGAGCTCCTTTTTCTTGTGCACCTCTTGCCAAGAGGAAGAAAATATATATTCTTTGAAGTGTAGATAAGCTCATCAACTTTGATAGGGGTATGAGCAGGTGTGGCCCATATCTTCTTCCTGGAATCTGTTCACTAAAAGGCTATAGAAAGTTCCGAAAAATGGTGAACAAGGTTAGAATATAGCTTAGCACAGTAACGATGTCCTACAGAACAGCGACCACATTTTGGGCCGGGGCACATGACCCTTCTGAGGGCTCTTTTTAAGGGCCATGCTGGCAGGGCTATTACCGCTGGATTGTGGGTGCAGGCACAGCATCTGCTACGGCAGTTCCCATCTCTGCATGAGGACACGTGCCATGCAGAAGTGCGTCATCTACAACTGGAGGGCACGTTTCATGTTTTGATTCCTTCCTCCATCTTCCTCCTCCCACCTTGGAAAGAAAAATGCTTGTCCAAAGATGCTGCCTGAACATGGATGTGGAGCAGAGAGAATCCATTTTGTTCAAAACAAAACTTTAAACTTGCTCAGTGTGTTCTGCTATCTCTGCTTTGCTGCTTGATAAAGGAGATAATGAAATTGGAGATAAGAGAAAAAAGAAAAAAGGCCTATCTTGATCTTTTTGTTTTTTTCCCTGTAAGTACTGTGTTTCAGGTGTCACTAAATTTTGTTTCTCTTGCTTAATGTGGCATTGACTTCAGCAGAAATTACGAATCACTTCTGTTATTTGTCCAGTTTATAATCCCTACTAATCTGAATTTATTCATCCCTAATTTAAGTTTGTATTTCAACACAGAACTGGGACAGAGTGTGAGCCTCACTGACAATTTATTTCCCTAGGGGAGAGGGATGACAGAGACAGGCTGCAACCTGGGCTGCAGCAGCTGCCAGCCCACAGCTTTCCTTACAGCATAAGGTGGGCTTCTTCCTTCAGTGAAAAAGCAAGGAAAATCTTGTCTTTCTTAGTTCCACGGTTGACTGATAGATGGGGAGAAAGACTGAAAAATTCCACTTTGCAGGCTTGCACTGAAGGCAGCAATTTACACCAGGTGAAAGCAAGACAAAACCGAGGCATTCTGTTATAGCGTTGTTTTCCACTCATGCAGAAAAGTGGTGAAGCAATGCATGCATTACAAGGCACTGAGCATTCAGGCTGACCCTTCCTTAGCTGTGAGTGAAGGTGTCCCAGTTTGGTCCTCTTGTCACATAAGTGAACCAAGCAAGCTTCTGCTCTGAAAGCTACTCAGTTAAAACAACATAAATGGGTTTATATGGGAGAGGGGCAGTGCAAAGGAGGAGGAGTGGAGGTGGGAAGCCTGTATTTATTGCTTCGCAATCACTTAAAGATAGAATTTGCTCCCTTTAGAAGTGCTTTTCATCAGCAATGCAAATTGATAGAGATGTGACGTACCAACTTCTTGTGAGTGTATGATCCCAGGAAGCCCTTTTTACTTAGACTCTCCAAGATTAGTTTTATGACAATTCCATATCACTGAAGCAACTTCTATTGTAAGCATGCAACTGAGATTGGGCAAGGGGTTGGCTCAAACATTATTTCACTGTGGTTATCCATGGATTGCTGAAATTCTCTGTAGCTGAATGGAATTCAGAAAAGAAAAGCATGGAACATAGCTACCTAGCTATGAAATGTCAATGTAGTATAAAAACTACTTTGTTTACATTCATGTGCACAGTGGCTCTGTCATACCTAAACACCACGTCAAAGGAGGAAATTTTTAGGGAAGCAGATACAACTTTTCAGCATGATTTTCCATACCAGTACTGCGTTTTAAACTGAAATAAAGAGAAAAGGTCATCTTGAAAAGATATTCTTTAACAAAAGCAGAATCCTCCTTTCCAGCCCCAAAACAATATGATCTTTCCATGAGCCTTCCCAGCCTCTACTTGCCCTTTCCAGATTGCCTTCTAAAAAATACTAAGAAAAAAAAGACCCTAAATACACGTTCTTCCCCTTTAGATCTAACTTGATAAAAACTGCCACCCTCCATTCCCCATATGCCTGCTGGTCATGGCCATCACAAAGTTAATACTGTTACCAGAAATGAGCTCAACTTAACTCAAAACATGTGTTTGCCTGTACAACAGCATTTGAGAAAACTTTGCTTATATTTCCCCATCTTCAACTTTTCTATTGTTTGTTTGTTTGAAAACAACATTTGAAATTCAATTACATTTACTGCAATTCTGAGAAGGGCCCCTGCTTCCTTTTTAAAACAACTCATGGAGAAAACAAAATGGGGGATGTCAAGAAAAAACCAACATGCTGCTGGTGCAAGAGGCTGTCTGTAGAGGCTGGCTTTCCCCTTCTTCCTTTAAGCAGACTTACTTATTTAACAATATTATCTTGTGCATACCTCACTTCCAGTTAGTCTTGTACTGAAGGGTCTTCTCAGCCGTCAGTAGTAACTGCAGCTGGATCACATTGTAACAAAGCAAGAAGATGTCCTGGCTGAAGAGTCCCACCCCAGCCCCAAAATGATTGATATTTGTGGAAAGATAAACAAAAATCTAAACTCTACCTAGACACAGTAACCTAAGATATCACACTGCTTTGACCATACAGTCCTCTTTTAGAGTATTTTTGTGTGATTGCTCTTCTAGATACAGGGAATCTTCAGTGTAATTAGTCATTAAAAGGCACAAGAACATTTTGTGGTTATTAGCTCAGATAGCAAAAGATGAACGACATGAACCATATTCCCTGATGCAAAATCCTCTTCGATAAGCGCAGAGGGTTACCAGATCTCCAGAGTCTAGAACCGCATCTCTGTCCCCTTTACTGTAGGATCATCTGCAGAGTATATAAATAAGTCTTTTAACTCTCCCCTCCACACATGAGCAGCTCTCCCCTCAAGACCTGCTTTAAAGCTTCAGTACTATTGGGGGCACAAATAACATAACAGTAACAGAACAACTACCTTCTGAAATTTGAGTTTCTGATACAATTTTCCAGAAATATAGGTAAATTGGGGCCTGAGGGAGCAGAAACATCTATAGCTAGTTGTATGATGGGCAGCCATTTGGTCAGTGCAAGGGAACATCATTAAATATCCATTTATCTCCCTGCTTTCTTTGCCACAACGAAGTCTTCCACAGTTGCAAAGAGCCCAGGCTCTCCCCAGGCCATCATGTCCCATTCTGATATAGTGGACTAAAGTAAGGCAGGCAGGATAGAAAGCTCTCAGGAAGCGTCCAGCGCTGTCTGTTTGAGTATTGAGACAGCATTGCTTTTAGGGAGACCCCAAAATTTCAGATGGATGAACATGACATGGGAGTTCTTAGTAAGGCATGGTGGGTAGATGTGAGGAGTTTCCACTATACTAGAAATTCACCTCTAGTCAACATGGGAAAGAAAACAAAGAAATGAAATCTTATTATATAAAGTACATGGAAAAAAAATGAAATAATTAAAACAATAGGCATAAAAAGCAAATACTGAATTCCAGTGTAGACTTTAAAAAAAAAAAAAGTAGTATTCCTATCACTTTTTATGACAATGGAAAGAAAAAATATGTATAAGAAAAAAATTCTGGTGTTGAATTTTCATCACATTTTTTGTCTTCTGAAAAAGTTGAATTTTGCTATCATGGGCTGAAACAAACAGGCAAAAGTTCAGGTTACAGTTGGTTGGGGTTTTTTGTTCAAAACTCAGACCAGAAGACTGAATGAGTGAAGTTAACTTTCCTTTACAATTTTATGTTCATAATCTTTTACATATATGGGTTCACTTGAGAACAGATGAAAGAAGTTGTAACACACCACAATACTGACATGAATCAACACAATTCTGCATCAACGGGTAGTATGTAAAAGAGAAGTCTGGGGTTTGTGAAACCTCAAGACACTGAAAAAAGTAAGTTTCACTAAGCATTGCAATTTTTGCTACTTTCTCTACTACTTGAGATAGTACTTTTTAACAATTGAGAACTAATTAAAATATATGACCATAAATAAATACACAGCACCAACTAGAACTCTTCATCAAGCAAGAGACAGATGTTTATGTGCAATAGTTGCATATTTTTATGAAGGCAGCACTGCTGGGTAAACATAGATACCTGAACTTCTTCAACCAAACCCCGATCCGGAAGCGCTGCCAAATGGCAAAATGAAAAACTATATACTGTATGTATACACTTACCAGAATGGCACTTTACAAGTGTTCAGAAGATCTACCTGAAATCAGATCTTTCATATTTAAAACAATTCTGTCTTTGTAAAAAACACACCAACACAAAATGTTGTCAAAAAAGAAAAAAAACCACTTTTATATTTCATTTGTCATTTTTCTACAAGAAAAGTAAGAAAAATGGCAGTTACCCATGAAAAAAAAATCATTTCTGTCATACTCCCATTTTTAACAGGAGCATTTTAATATTAGAAAAGCTTTGTTAGGTCTATGCAGGAATATGCAGTGACACAAGGTTTGTCAGGAAAAACACTGTCCTTTATGAAAGCAACTCACAGACCTGGAAAAAGCTTTTAAGCACACAAACCGTTTACAAGCCTGAAGTGGACACAGCAATATTAAGGCTGAACAGAGGCTGCAAACAATTGCTATGGGTTTAATGTAAGTATGTTCATCAGAAAGTTGTAGTGAAAAGAAATGTACCGCAGGAGGAACTGATAAGGTCTTAGACCTTGTCATAAAGAGAGGGAACTGATGTCAAAAATGAACTTGAATGAATAAAAGAGATTGACCGTTGAAGGAACTCAAAATACATGACTACTCTTTTCTGAAACCATAGTAAACCAGGCTGACTCGTTGTTTCCTTTAATTTGCATACAGATGAAATTAGGATTTAGGCTAATCAGACCCAATGTGTTTTCCTTGGGGGACAGGGGAGGGAGAGGACGGGAAAGAAGAGAGGAAGGTGAAGTTGGCGGGGGGGGAGGTGTTTTGTTTTTCTTTGTTTTGTTTTGTTTTTAAAAAGAGAACTAGATTGCTTCCACATCTTTGGGAACCCACCAACATTCCAAATATAATTATGCAACATGAATCTCAAGTGCTGAAATGCTGGAGTATATGCTGTCAACACCTGGGGCGGAAAGGAGGACAGTTTAGGCAATATACTTCAGGCTTCCTCTACTGAGCTTTCTGTGGGGGCTAAAGGATTGATCCCAAATCCTTCCACCTTGTTAGATATTCCAGAGAGTTAGTTTTTGCCAGCGTAGTCTCTTGGTTTTACAAACATGAAAAATATAAACTTCCAATAGCCCAAATAATTCAGCTATAATCAGGACCTCCAGGCAATTTCCTAAATACGTGACTTATCCTCACGACTTGCACACACAGCCTTACACGTGCAAGCAGTTCAAGTGAAAGGAATGATACATCCTCAATAGGAAAAAAAAATTTGTGAGATTGGGTCTGGAAGAGATATCTTGCCAGTTCTGTGGTCTTCATTTGAGAGTTCTTTAAAGAGAACTAAATTATTGATTTTTGTCACTTGAAATAGTTATAAATGTTTATAAAATATCTAGTTTATAATTTGAAACAATTATAAAATAATTATTTTATAAAATATGATATATAAATAGGCTACAAAGTTATCAGATAGGTTGGTCTGGGTCTTCTGTTTATATTGACATCCCTGTTTAAGAATTATCAATACCTAATTAGCATTGGGACTACAGACAAAGCCACCACCAGGAACAATTAAATACAGGCTTTTGCTTTTCAGGTTGACAAATGCTTATTATGGCTTCATTTGCAGCAAATGCTATGACAGAATTGAGGTTTTACATGTGCCTGCCATTTTGAGACTTAGAAATCACCGATGAGTCCATCCAGACCAGCCAGTGGTCAAAGCACTCTGAAAGACTCTGGATGATCTGGGAGTTATCACCACTGTCCAGGTGATGTTGTGGCACCAGCTGGCAGCGTTTCTCAGATCTGGCATAAAAATGCAGCCTGGCAATCTAAGGCTGCCAAGCATCCAAAGGTAGAAATCATCAGGCATTGCTCTGGCTAAAATTTCAGTTTCAGTTGGCTCTTCCTCCCTCCTCTGGGTACATGGGACTGCTTAATCTGCCAGAGGGGCAACCAAAGTTCAGTAGAAGATGAAGAACTTTCCACAGGTAACTCCGCTTCCACAAGATTTGCACACAAAACTTGAGGAGTGCCAAAGTAATCAAAATGACCATTCATACGCTTAGCTAGGCACGTGTCTGACTTTATTCAGCTTACTTAATTTTCTAAATCACTTTGGGGCATAAGCTGGTATAAATGGAAGAAATTCATATAATGAAACTAGAATTTTATGCCTAGGAAAAATGCCAAGATTCATAACCATTCCCCCAGCTAAATTCTACTTTGCCTGATTTTCTGAATTAAGTGGTGGTAATTATGTGCCTAATATGCATTCCTAGTTAACATGCTTGTCTCTATAAATTCAGTAATTGCTTATTCAAACAAGGCAACAGGCATGTAACACATAATTGGCATGCACAATTACCTCATTTGCATCAGCAGTCACTGTAATTTCATGTCACACTTATTATGCATGAAATCATGAGTGTATTTTGGAAGACATTTGAAACCCAAAAGCAAAACAGAGACACAAGTTTCTAAATCAAGAATCTTTTCCTCTCACCTTTAAAAATATTTTCCTTCCATGGTGCTATTTTTCATTTTTGTGCATTTACTTGTGTTTATTTATTTATTTTTGCTTTCCTTAGCTCACTGTCCTGTAATCAGGTCTGTAGAAGATTGTGAACAACTAGTCCTACGAGAGGGATAGGGCTCCTGTGTCCGCCTGTGTCAGCTAAATGGTTTATGTTCTTCCATGTATGTTGAAAGAAGCCTAACATTTTCAATAAGCAAAGGCTGAAGCATTTTCATCCAGGCATGGCTACTTTCTGAAAAGGAAAGTTTTCTCTAAATATAGTTGATATTATGGATGACTGTGTATTTGTCTCTCCCAATTATTGACATTCTTATTGCTATTTTTTTATTAAAACCCATTTAAATATGCTATTGCAATTATGATTTAATATTTCATTTAATGAAATTGGAACTTTGGAGAAATTACCATTTTCACCTCTGAGAGCTTTACAATTAGTGATTTAAATACTTTAATAATTTCAATAATTTTTTCATATTAATTTTGTTTGCTACTTGAATAAATATATTAATTTAAAAAAAAAAAACCCAAACCCCTTATTGATGGAACAAGTTAAAGGAAGCTATGGTCCATTTTTCATTGTGGAACATAATACAGGGGGAAAGCAGAGCATAAGAGTAATTTAACAAGGTGAAACACAGGTAGCTGTAGCCTTAGTGGTGTCTCTAGGATGGGAGAGCTGGAGCTGATTCAGCTTTTTCAATGCCTGTGCCTGGCTGTATCACGCTTCTCAGCTCAGCTCTGCATGAACTTAAATGTTCATTTTTTAAATTTAGCTGATTTTCAACTTCGTCAGTTAGTCATGCATTCAAAGCCATTTTATTTCCCTGTATTCCCCGGAGTATCCCCACTTGAGATCCATGAAGCTGCTACTCATTAGTCCAACATCTTATCTTAACTAGTGACAGCAGAGTATTAACTTAAGTAGCTGCTATTTTCTCTTAAGAAGTCTGTGCAGGACTTTATCCCCACCCAGTTCATCCCCGTTCTCACACTGGAAGATGCGTGTCCTCCCGCGGAGGAGGCTGTTTGGAGCCTGAGTGCAGAGCTGGAGCTCTCGCCCTCCCAGAGCCGCTCCTGGCCCCACGCTGGATGGGTCCCGAGGAGCACTGAGCGCAGACTGGTGCCAGCGGACAGTGATGCCGCCCTGGGACCACCCTGGGAGGCTGGGACTGACACAGCCAGTAAGTCAGGACATTTGCCAGCTAGTGCTTAACATCGGGTTAAACTGAAGGCAAAAATGTCAGATTTGGGTTCAATCTGTGATGTATGGAGTCGATCATCTGAAGGCACCTCTGCGTAGACAGAAACCCCACCTGCTATGCGAGTTCTCTCATTTTCTGTGAGTGTATGATTTATGTGTAGTAAACCAACCCCAACGAGTGGGAGTGAACAAGGAAAGCAGGCTAGCTACTGGGTTAGTCTTCCAGGACAGTAGAGGGTATTGATTATGCAATATTTTGAGGGGTGCACTGAAGCCACTTTTAAAATCTGATTTCATTGGATCTAGAAATATGAACAATAAGTGTCTGATTCATCCCAGGGTAAAATAATAAAATATATATGAGGGTATATATGTTCATATGCATGTATAGCAATAATTTGTTATGGAATATGAATATGCATGTATTTATCTATCTATTTATATAGAACCTATACATACAGATGCATGTATGCACACATACACGGGCATGCACATACACACAGGCATATGCTCAAGAGCATAAAACCACCAGGAAAGCATCAAAGGTCTTTGCAGTTAGAGTGATACATAATGCACCTTCTTTCCTCCTTGCCTGTGACAGAGCTGCAGAGCGCAATACGGAAGCTGCCCACTACTGGGTAGCAGCTTTGGCGTATTTTATTTCCCACAGTGATTCATTTTTAGAGAGTGATTTGTTCTGTCAGCAGCTGACTTTCGTACTGCTCTGTGCTGAAGGTGTTCAGCACTAAACAGGTGATTGCCGACAAAAATGGAGCTTCCCATTGCCATACACAGGAGGTCAGGATGGATTACAGTGCTGAAAGTGTAAACTATGGTGTCTTCCAGTTTATTATGACAGCAAGTTCTAGCCGTAGGTTTTAGGAAGCTGGCTAAAAATCTCAGCATGAGCTCTCCTATCACCTCAAAGAGAAAAGCCAATTAACAGTGGAATATGTATTTACCAACATGGGACTCACATCTTCATTGTATGATCTTCAGGGCTATGTATGGCTGGAGGAGTCAGATGCAGCTGCACACTCATACTGAATGGCTGTTGTCCAGTCTAGAGAGAGCTGTAAATTCCTGCATTTCATTCCATTAAATGGTCTTTAGTACTTGATTTTCCTCTGTGTTAAGTAAGTTCCAAAGTGAGTAATGGAGCACTGTGAGCTGGGACACCAGCTAAATGGGGAGAAAACAAGAAAATATATCTACTCTCCAGATAAAAAAGATGGAAAGAATAATATCAATAGCATTACAGGGTTATGTCACAAATGTGAATAATGTAGAAAGATATGACTTAAAAGGAGGAGCAGTGAGAAAACTTTCAGATATAAAGGCATGTTCTTCTTGCTGCTCTAAGTGCTATTATGGAGCACCTTTGAATCATTTTTAATGAATTTTATCTAGTTTTACTAACCATATCCATTATTCTTTTGAGGAAAAACATTTTAACTGAAAAATTCAACACTATATATCTGTCACTTTAGTGTCTGGGAAATTGAAGTTCCTGTTCTTTGATTTCAAGTTCAAAAGCCAGAGTTCTTCATTTTAGATGCCTTATGCATTTAGAGAATAAGCATTGTTGTCATGGTGTAACCCCAGCCAACAACTAAGCACCATGCAGTTGCTCACTCACTTCCCCCCACCCAGTGGGATGGGGGAGAGAATCGGAAGGAAAAAGGTAAAACTCGTGGATTGAGATAAGAACAGTTTAATAGAACAGAAAGGAAGAAACTAATAATGATAATAATAACAATAATAAAGTTACAGTAATATTAATAAAAGAATTGGAATATACAAAACAAGTGATGCACAATGCAATTGCTCACCACTCACCGACCAATGCCCAGTTAGTTCCCGAGCAGCGATCCCCCCCCAGGCCAACTCGCTCCAGTTTATATACTGGGCTTGACGTCACATGGTATGGAATACCCCTTTGGCCAGTTTGGGTCAGCTATCCTGCCTGTGTCCTGTGCCAAATTCTCGTGCCCCTCCAGCCTTCTTGCTGGCTGGGCAGGAGAAGCTGAAAAATCCTTGACTTAGTATAGACATTACCAGGCAACAAATGAAAACATCATGTTGTGTTATCAACATTCTTCTCATACTGAATCCAAAACATAGCACTATACCAGCTACTAGAAAGAAAATTAACTCTATCCCAGCTGAAACCAGGACAATTGTTTATCCCAGTTGATACTTACTTGGCTCCATTTGGGCATCCAGGTACTCTGATAATATAATCTGACTCAGAGTCCAGAATATATTATTTTAGTATTAAAAGTGGTGCAGTTGTTTTTAGGGCTGCTGATCATGTGCATGCTCTGTCTCCTTATATACGAGTCAAATGAAGCACTGGTCACAATGCTGACCCACAACCAGAAGAAGCTGCTGATATGGAAGGTAGCAAATCATGGAGCAATTTCACTGTGCAGGACAAAAAGGTGAGCAGTGCTCTCTGTCTGCTGCTAACACCCTGGCAATTTCTTTTCTGGTGAGCCATGTCAACAACATCAGATGGAAAAAACAGAAGAAAGCTTAAATCCTCACACCCTGCCCTTATTTTCATGTGTTTAGGTCACCTGGCACCCATCTTTGCTCATGCTTATTACTGCAGTGAGACAGGTACATGTGGAAGAGCAAATCTGAAAACTCAAGGAACAGGCTGGGCAGTGACACAGACCAATGCCAGATGATACCATCGGCTTGTCCTTCATCTTGTGCTGACTGCAAGACACAAGTAACTTTATTCTGTGTGTTTGCAGTCGAAAAACTGCCTTGTCCCTGATACAATGTGGAAAGACATGTGTGCAGTTTGGGATGCCTTTAAACATCCCATTTTTTACATATAGGGGACTGTGAGAGACTGAAAGAGTTAATGTCTCAGACATTGTGGTGGGGCAAGTTCTGCTTAAAAACTAACTCTGCCTAGCAAGGAACCCCCATGAAAAGGAGCCGATCAGCACCCATCAGCAACAGGAGGGGGAGGGTGTGCTGGCGGGTGCACAGCTCCCTGCTCTGAGGTGCTGAGCAGGGCAGCTCACCATGCAGGGAAGGGGAAGTTACTCCCCAAATGACCCCCAAGCCCAAAGGCTCACAAACCACTCATGACACCTAATTAGCCTAATGCCCACCCGAAGGAGGGGCAAGGATGATAAAAGGACACCAACTGAAGCCCCAGGTGCGCAAGCCCACTGGAACCGGACCCCTCGGCTGACTGAACCAACGCTGGACCCAAGACCAGTGAAATCTTTCTCTTCTCTCTCTCTTTTTCCCTTTTCCATAATCCCTCCACCTCATCCCTTTAGACATAAACCGTTGACCAAGTCTGGGACTAAGAGCGGATCCAGCTGCCCCTGGGCTCCTCTCGGAGAAGGAGTCTAGGAAGCAAGGGGGTCTGCTCTGAACCCCCTGAGCCAACGGGAGGGCTCTCCTTATTGTCTTCCCTGAACTGATCCCCAGATAAGCAAGGCCTGTAGTATATGTTTGGTGATGCATGGTCAGCACATGTTACGCAGTTTACTGACATGGTTTCATGCCAATTTTTGTTGTGAGCATACCAGTTTTTGTGGTAGGCGTGCCAATTCTTGTTCTGAGCAAATAAAAGGTGAGTTTTTTGAGTTAAAGGATCCCGGGTCTCGTTTCACCTTAATCCTGACCTGGGAATCAGCAAATCTGAGTCACGTCCTGAGAAATCGGGACATGACAGGGACAAAATTTCTTGGGGAAATTATAAAAAGTGGTCATTTTACATGTTTCTTTTGTGAACATTAGCAAATCTTACTCTTGATATTTTAGTTAGTTTAGATCAAACCTGGCTGGCTTGTGAACCAAATTTTCAGGAGTTCTCATTTATTAAAATCCCTTTGAGACCCATCAGAGTCCAAACCTGCTTCCATTTAGCTTGCCAAATACTGGAGGCTTGCCTGGCTCTTGCTCGTCATTGGAAGACATGATTTCTCTTGATCCCTGCAATGACAGCTCTCACATCAGCCTGCTCCTGTAGAAGACCCTCTGTTCCCTCTCGGACCGCCTCAAGCAACGCTTCAGAGAGCTGGGCGCTTGCTAGGGTGCCTCGTCTGCTCATTTTAAGAGTCACAGCAGGCTTTCATAAAAAGTACTTGCTGTTAGTCAGATCGAAATCACCCTTCATTAAATGCAGGTTAAGTTAAAGTGGAAATATGTCTGTTCTGGAGGGTACATTCAAAATAGCTGATGCTTATAAAAGAATTGGGACAAGAAGTAAAGAAAATAAAAGATACGATCTTCCTAGAGCAAGCACAAAACTTCAAGGCCTTGTTTCTCTCTCTTTTTAGGTGACATGCTGTAGGTACCTTCTTGGCCTGTGAGATCAGGGATCTCTGCTCCCTGATTGCTGCTCATTGCAGATAACAATCTTCAGAGCAAACCCTTTCCTGATAAAACTCATTAACTTTTACAGCTAATCTATAGCTCTTCTTATTGTCCTCCAAAGTTTTAGTATGGTTCAATTCCCCTTCCCAAAGCTTACACTCTAGCAAAACCTACTAGTCTTCTAAGTCCTGGAAAATTAAGGACTGTTGCTATCTATAGCAAATGTTACTTGTGCAGTGCAGGTGTTATTTGCACAAAAGGATCTGTTTGTGTTTCCTTGACTCAATGAGGGGTACAAATCCACCACTGTGACCGAGGTGTATTTTTCTCCTGGTAGCAACATCAGCATAAGGAGATTCTGCTCCCTGCATGTTTCCCCTTCACGGTCCCCTGCTCTCGTATTCTGATTCCTGCACTGCCCTGTAACTGACCTAAATTCTTCATTGATTTTAATCTTAATTTAAATTAACTCAATACCTAACTTCAAGATCAAGGGAACACTGTTCAAAATATCTTTGATGTTAATCAGATTTTGTGCAAGATTTAAACTCGAGAGCACTAAAATATATTCAGACGATGATTGCAGTCTGGAATATTTTTAGGACAGTGTCAACAACAATGGTGGAATGTGGGAGTTTTCAGGAGTAACAAGTTCAGTTGGTTCATGAGAGATTTAATCTGTTATGAAAATTAGAATGAACTGTTCAGTGCATCACAAATCCCCAGGACTCAATTCCAAGTACCAGCTTTGCAGATCTTTCTGTGATTGAGTTTAGGCATGGTAAAGGTGAAAAATGCTGATTCTCAGTCAAACTCCTTGTGGAAAAAGAAATGTGATTTGAGAAAGAAAATAAAAATTCTCAAAACGAAAGTACCAACACAGATCAGTTCCACTTCTGAAAATAAAATCCTATGTTCCTGGAGGTCCTTGCTCAGTAGTTGCAGAAGAATGAAATTGTTAGTATACTGTAATTTTTGGACAGTTTATTCTTGTGAAGAGTTAATCTTACCTAAAGAAACAATAAAAGGCAATGCAATAAACTGCCTGACGCACGAAATGAGTGTGGTACCTGCATCTTTCAGTACAAGTACCTGAGACAAGGATTAAAATACTTTCCAAAGATAAGAATCTGCAGTCATCTCAGTACATCCTGAGATTACTGACTACTCAGTCTAGTATTATTTCACACTGATCAGTTGATTTTTTTTTTTAAATATGTTTGGTTCCAGATACCACAAAAGTTTGCTGTTAACAGTTGAGCACAGACAGTAAGTGTGGCAAGCATTTAGCCTGTTTCAACACACCCTCCGCTGGCAAGCTGCTGAAACACCAACAGCATTTCATAACAGCAATGGGCGAAACCTGGTGGGGTTTGTTTTTTCAAGGTAAGACAGTGCATGTTGTAACTGGAGCCCAATTTCTTGAACTGCTAGCTGGAAGGTTATAAGCACTGGTTTTGCTGCTGCTGTAGCTTGCACCACTGCAGCCATAGAAGATGCAGCAGGAATGGTCTGTCACTTGGCCTTTTCTAATGAAAAGCCCAAGCAACTGTACGCAACAAAACAGGTCATTAACCTAATTTGACTCACAATGTCAAATGTGGCACTCAGCAGCAGAAAAATCCAACAACTGCATGTTGTCATAACGCATGAAAACAACTGCATTCATAACAAGTTAAAAGTAGTATGGAAAAATTCATTCTTAATGTTCTTATCTTACTTTCAGTATCTTCTATACAATTGCATGTACAGATACTTCTCCGGAAGAGCTCTTAAACTGAATCCTTATCTCCTCCCCATCAATATCTGCAGCAATGGAGGGAGGAGGGGGAGGGAAGACAGCTGGAAATTCCAGGGTGCGTTTCATGGAGTTTCCCTACCACTTGGGACTCACCATTATGCACAGGAACCTGCAACAACTTACGAGAACACCGGCATGAGATCAGAACCTGCCCGATGCCCGTCTCGTCCCTGTCTTCCTAGTGCCCTAGTGATGATCTGCATGCTGCAGGCAAAACTCTCTTGGCTGTCACCCTGCTTTCCTAGCAGGCTCCTCTCTCACACAGCACCCCTGGGGATGAGTATCAGTTCTCTACAAACATAGATGCAAATCAAGACTAAATCTTATTCTTTCCCTCTCTTACCCTTGATAACGTCTTAACTTCCATTGAAATTAAGTTTCACACGAGCTCGCTAAATGAGAACTGAATGCCATTACCGGCTCCAGAAGCTGAAACGGTGACAGTGATAGTTATGAATCTCTGCAATGAATAGGTCAATGCACAGTTTCCTCGTGTGTGGGACATAAAAAATTATTTTCAGACAAATGCTATTTCTCTCATGACTTGAAAGGCAGGCCGAGATTTCGGTAGTGCAGCCCCAGCTGGCGAGTAACTTACAGGAGTGGCTATGATCCAGTCATGAAACGGTTATTTAACCCCCAGGTCTTCTCCATTCAGCCTGTGATTTCTAAGAGGTGTTTCACCGCTTTGCCTTGCACGTTTTGTGGGATGTAGTTCAAACTCTGAAAGATGAAATAATGCCCCAGTGTATTCCTGGCATGGTCTCCTGCCCGCTGCACACAGCCAGTGAGGACTGAGGGAGAAAGGAGATGCACAGGATGAAATAGCTTTTCTGTGAGAGAAGGAAAGATTACTGGTTTTGTACTGGCTCCATTACTTGCTCTTTCTTTTTAGCACTGGAAACACCAGAGGCTGGTTTGAGGATGCTTATTTTCTCCTCTGTTGTTTGGTTGGGTTTTTTTTAAATGTGGGGAAGGTACATAGAGAGAAGGATATACTCACTTCAGTAAAACATGTTTTCTTTCAGGTTGCAAATGAATATTTAGGTTTCCTCTTCTCCCATGTAATCCGCCATCATTTCCTACCTATTATTGCTTACGTATTCTTTAACAAATCAGACCTTTGTCCCATATATATGTGTTTACCATCAGTTCAGTTGTTTGCATTCCTCTCAGCTTCTTTACCATTTTAGGAAACAGGAATAAAGCTTCTTTCCTGCAATGCAAGATTGTTCCAGGATGACAGGAGCTCTGCCTTTTACCAGGGAAGAGCAAGGGAAGCTGTGTTGGATATTTTGCAAAGGAACGTGCTAGAGGATTGGAAATTTCAAAAATAGGTCAAAATATTCAGTGGTGGGAGATGGAAGAAGCAGACTTCTTCAAAGAAGAGTAACTGAAAGTCGCAGACATTTTTAGCCTCTAATCTTTCCTAGTGTTACAGGACCCTAATGCTGTAATTATTTAATTACATAGTCCTATTAATTGTATTAGTATTAATGTATATTAGTAGAATCTTAAGGATCTTAATCTTACATAATCTTAAGGATTATGTAATCAAAAGATTATCACAAATGCACTTGCACACAACTACTCTTCCATCTTCTACAGATTGCTTTATAGACAATATGGTAAAATTTGCTTTGCCATCTTTTCAGTTTAGATGTGGGACTAGGGCAGTATTTTGACTTGCCGTTGAAGGACCCCACACATGATGTCAACATAAGTAGATGGGAAAAGAGAAAGAGAATAGAAGTGTAAGTGACTGCCAGGTTTCCATTTGATGTAAAATACTCTAAAAATTGAGAATGTCCCAAAAAGAGAAATGGGTTCAGTTGCGTCCTTGAATTTATAATTCTATTATTCTCTTCCCCAGAAAATAAAAGCATAATACTAAGAACAAAAATGTAGAACTTATTACAAGTGTTTTTAACGATACACATGGCAAAGATGAAATTTAACAAAGTGATATGGTAAAAAATTAAACATGCACTATTGACTGGAATAATGAAAAGACTTTCTAAATGAAACAGGTAACACCTTCCAGTATGCAAATTGATGTATAATACCCATTAAAAATGTTTTCTTTTGCTTATAATGTCTCAGTACTTTAGAAATTGAACTGTTCATTCTTGATTTTTATGTTGTATAGGATGCTTGTTTGTGTTTGATTTTTTTTAAAGATGCTTAACTTCAGCCAAAATACTTCTTTTTTCTTTGGAGGTTCAGACTTGACATTGTGAAACATTTCTTTACTGAGAGGGTGGTCAAACACTGGAACAGATTTCCTAGAGAGGTGGTTGATGCCCCAAGCCTGTCAGTGTTTAAGAGGCATTTGGATAATGACCTTAATAATATGTTTTAACTTTTGGTCAGCCCTGAAGTGGTCAGGCAGTTGGACTAGATGACTGTTGGAAGTCCCTTCTAACTGATATATTCTATTCTATTCTATTCTATTCTATTCTATTCTATTCTATTCTAGTTTTTTAATGACTAAGTTTTTTTATTTGCTGACATTGAAATATTTCTGCTGATACATTTTTTCAATGGCCAAGCATACTTATTCTTTTAGGTAAGGTCTTGAAATTTATATGGGATCCGTTAATGTCAGTAACAGACTATCAAAGTGAAGAACTTCCAATATGTAGACAAATGCCCTGCACAGCATGTGACTATCCTTATCAGGACACCCTCTTCTTTATTTCTGTAGCACCCATATTCATTTAGCATATACCTTCCGTATTCTTTAGCACATCAAGCAGGGTCCTACACATAAAAGACTCCTTCATGATCCAGGTGTGATCCATTCGAAAAGCAGCTTCTTTCTGCTGTCTGGACTCATGTCTCTGTGGTGAAGTTGTATGCAGTACGCAAACAAAAGGAGTTGAATAAAGGGTTTAGCTTATACACCACTCTTTATTCTGACTTTGGGATACTTCACCTTGCACCTCTAATAGTGACCTTCTGAAATAATTTTGTGCGAGACAGCTGTACCTACTGATGCAGTATATATGGAATCTGGTTTAATGTTATCCTTCCCTTGGCATAGGTATTGTCACTGGTGGCAGTTGAGTACCAGGCAGGTATAGGACAGTGATGAATGAGAATGGCACTGGTACAAATGACTGCAGATCAGGCTTTTACACACTGCTCTCTGCAGTATTTTTGGTGAGTTCACAGTTTTGAATGCTTGCTTATTGTGGCTACTACTAGCTGACAGGCAATGCTTGAGAATGAATGAAAGCTCAAAGTTTCCAATAAGTTCAGAAAATAAGTATTGTTGGGCAGATTGTAATGATATCATGCAAGCAACTGTAAAGCAGCAGGAAACTTTCAGTCCTCTTTAGTGATAAAACTCTGTAGTGCAATCATGTATGGGATCTGTAATTAAGCTTACTTGCATTTTAAAGCTAGAAAAACAATATTCTTGCACACATACACAAGTTAATCATTGTTTCATGTAGAACAATCTCTACTTTCCTACTTAAGGGCAAATTCCTGAAACAGAGAGATCAGCCTGCCAATTTGAGATAGTCAGATTTTAATTTGACTCTCCATACACATTGCTTGGATGTAACTGTTGCAGATCCATCCAGAGAAAGAGGCTGTTAACTTTGCTGCTACAGTGTGTTGCAGGCTCATGTTCATCTTGTTGTACATATGGGACACCAAGGTCCTTTTCTGCAGAGCTGCTTTCCAGCCGGTCAACCCCCAGCATGTACTGGAGCCCAGCGTTATACCTCCTCAGTTACAGGACTTTGCATTTCCTCTTGCTGGGTTTCATGAGGTTCCTCTCCACCCAACTCTCCAGCCTGTTGAGGTCCCTCTGAATGGCTGCACAACCATTTGGTGTATCAGCCACTCCTCCCAGTTTTTTATTGTCTGCAGATTTGCTGGGAATGCACTTTGTCCCAGCGTCCAGGTCATTAATGAAGATGTTAATCTGTATTGGCCACAGTATTGACCCCCGGGGTACACCACTAGTTGCTGGCCTCCAGCTGGACTTTGTGCCATGAATCACAACACTCTGAGCCTAGTAGTTCAGCCAGTTTTCAAGCCACCTCAACCCTTATCTAACCTGTACTTTGTCAACTTGTCTGTGAGGATCTTGTGGGAGACCACGCCAAAGGCCAAAGTAAAGCCAAAGTAAACAGTATCCACTGCTTTCCCCCATCTGCCAAGATAGTCGCCTCGTTGTACAATGCTATCAGGTTGGCTGAGCATGATTTCATGTATTTGGAAATGGTTTCCAGGATTAGTTGCTCTAACACCTTCCCAGGGATTGAGGTGAGGCTGATCAGCCTGTAGTTCCCCGATCCTCCTTCCTTTCCTTTTTGAAGATAGGAGTGATTTTTGATTTCTTCCAGTTCTCAGGAATCTCTCCCATCTGCCAGCTCCGTCAGCACTCATGGGTGCATCCTGTGAGGCCCAATGGATTTATGTATGTCCAGTTTGTTAAAGTGCTTGCTAATCTGGTCCTTCCCTGCTAAGGGTGAGTTTTCTTTGCTCCAGACATTGCTTCTGGTCTCAGGGGCCTGGGATTTCTGAAGGCTGGTCTTGCTAGTAAAGACTGAAGCAAAGAAAACATTGAGTACCTCAGCATTTTCTGTGTCATTTGTCATCAAGTTCCCCTGTCTCATTCAGCAGCAGGCCCATGTTGTCTTAGTCTTCCTTCTACTGTTTATGTACTTGTAGATCATTTCTTGTTGCCCTTCACACCCCTCAACAGACTCAACTCCAGGTTGGCCTTGACTTTTCTAACCCTGTCCCTGCAAGATCAAAAAGCACCTTCATACTGGTAGCTCATCTGCTCCTGCTTCCACCTCCTGTACACTTCCTTTTCATGTCTGATTTCAGGTAGGAGCTCCTTGCTCATCCATGCAGATCTCCTGCCATCTTTGCTTGGTTTTTTCCCTCCCTTGCTTTCCTGTCATTCAGAAAGAAGGCTGGGACAGGCCAAGCTGTGGCGATGCAAGGAAAGATGAACAAATGACAATTTTTGAAGTGACTGCACAAAAGCATGAATTTTAAGAATGCCAGGGACCCTTGAGAATTAATCTGCTAAGCTTTGCCCATAAATAGAAGATGGGCCCAAAAAGTACAGTAGAGGTCTTTACACATACACTTTGCAGCATATCACAAAAGCAAATCTGGTTCTCCTGTCAGAACAATGGGCTGCACTGACTCAAGTTGACTAAGGTGATTTGTCATGGAGTGATGGGACTCACTATTTTCTATAAATGTTTTCTATAAATGGGATTGTTCCCTTTATCCCACCCACTCAAAGCACACTGAAATCACTTCCTGTTAATGCTAAAAATTACAAGGGATCTTCGCTGTGAAAAAGCGATAATCTCTACTATTTTGAGGGGCTTTTCGTAGAGTCTGTTACCAAGGCCATGAGTAAGTAAATGACATTAAATGGAAGTTACTCACAGGCTATTGACTGTTCAGGTTCTAAGGGAAGCAAAAAATAAACTGAGACAATTTGCTTTGCTGAACTATGTGGTGATCAAAGACTCATTTTACACCACTGATGAAATAGTAGAAAGGGGAATAAAAAGAGAGGAAGGAAGCTGATGAAAGTCAGTGAGTGTGCTGGAGGTTGCAGCTGGCAAGCGAAGCCACCTCTGAGAGCTGCTGTCATGGGTGGAGGAGCTGGCAGAGGGCCAAGGGCTGTTTGTGCGGTTTGTTCCAAAGTGCAAAATGAAGTCAAAAGGGCTTCTTTTGATTTACTTGCTTTACTTGCATCCTCCTGGTCCTCTGGGTATCTTGTTGAGAGTTTTCTCTACTGGCAGTTAAGATCACAAGCCCTGGCTGCTAATTTTCAGCTCGCTCACTCTTTGCTTTCCCTGTTCCTGCATGAAGTTGCAGTATTAGGATGGATCTTGTTTTCTCAGGCTAAACATGCCAACGCTGCACTGCGTGTGAGCCCTGAAGAGGGGGCACGCTGTGACAGTGCTCCATCCTTGACCTCATGGGAGCGATGACCCAGAGGATGTGGGCAAGTTAATCAATTACACTCTTGCAGGCAGGCAGAAAAAGACACAGGGGGGAACAGATCCCGTGGCTCACAGGCGGCTTTCCAGTTCATGGACTGGGATCATCCATATTTGAAAAAATCAAACCAGGTAATCAGAGCTGGCTTCCAGAAAGCAGAACCTGAGGCAGGTGGTTGGGCCAGTGTCTGCCTGCATGGGGAGGAGGTGGGAGGTGCCCAGGCCCTACATCCCTCAAGTCCCAAATCTGATGTTTCTCTCAGCGGCAGCAAAAATAGCTCAACGGTGCATCAGCTTCATGCAAGCAATTTGTTTGACAGCAACAGTCATAGTTGTTTTTTATTCCCCAGGACCTGAGTCCCAGGTTTGGTTTCTAAAGTAGTAAAAGGAGTAATTTTGTTTGACTTCAAGAGGCCCTCAGTATTTTAAAAGGAAGTAGAGACTGGTGGGAGGGACAATTACCTGGGGTACCAAAATACCTGGTAGGAGGAAACAGTCAGTGAAAATGCACTGTTGTCACTTGGGAATTAGACCTTGTTTTAGATGTAGTGTCTCAAAATCAGAATAATTATAAGCTGGAAGGTATTTTATACCTTTTCTTTGCATGTTATCTCCCCATACCGCTTTCCCCCAAAGAATGAACTGTTGTAGGAGGTCTGTAGTCCAGTGTGTTTTACCTGTATAAAAAGCAGACAGAGACAAATTCAGCTCTATCACACTCGTGACACATGTTCTGGAAGGAAAATGCATTTTTAACTCAAATGGCAACATGTAGGAGTTGCCATGTCCTGGGGAACCAGAGAATTTTGGATCTCTGCCTTCATTTGTTTATCTCGCTGGCTTCTGCAATGTTGACTGTGGAAACCGTGAGTGATTTCAGCTTTCCATTTACTATCACCTACGACCTACAACCTAGTTTAGTATTTCAGTTCTGTGTTGCTTGTTATTTTAGTTCCAGGAATTAATGCCTCCCTGGAGGAACTTGATCAAAGCATGGACTAGACGGTTAACAGAGTACTGTATGTGTGTCAGACAGTCATGCTGGGGTTTCCAAGAGTCACTGAGATATAGGTCTTCCTGGGTCATGCAATGGGTAAGCCAGTGAAAGTAGCCAACCCAAGAAAAGTGAATAGCCAGATCAAAACTAGTATCACATCACCCTGCTGGAGACTTTGATGATGTGACATAGTTGATAAGGATCTCATCTGACAAACAGTACTGTTGGGTTAAAAAGGACAGTGAATGTGTTAGGGAAAGCTCCGAGAGGACTGAAAATAAGCCTAAACAGAAATCGTGGCAGCACTTCTGGGTATATTCCCAGCCATGATCCAGCTCCTTACTTAGTACCACGTGCGGCAGACAAACTTCTACTTTCCCTACTTGAGAAACTGGAGGCAAAAAGTAGTCTAGGGGATGAGGTCTCCAGAAGGCAGTACTGTGGGTGTGCCCAGGCCACTTTACAACCATTATGACTGAGTCATTCACCTACCCAAGCATGCCCCCGCATGAGAAAAATGTTCCTATACTTTTTCTGATGCAAGCACAGAAAAAACTTGAGACCAGCTAGGAAGCAGAGATAGGAATTGAGGTCTAGTATTTATATTTTTACCTACTGATTTCATGGAGCACCTTGTTTTGTGTGATGCTTAATGAAGGGAGAGACTGGATTTGAAGGGAGTCGGTGTGCTTGCCTGTTTCACATGTCCCTAGAAAAGTAAACTGTAAACCTTTACCAGAACATGAAGGGAGCAGCCAGAAGGCCCAGAGAAGAGAGCGCTTTGTCACTCAGGGCTGTCTTCCTAAGCTCTTGTTGGACAAGGGCAGCAGGCTAGGGCCACACTGATTTGTCAGTTCACATTAGGACCGTCTTTGTGAAGTGAATCTCCCAATCACCCCCATGCTTTTGTTCACACAGTGGAGCACTGGGTTCCTCTCAGGTGAGCCTAGCCTGGAAGATGTGCTCTTGGAGGGCATCTAGCAGACTCTGACTGCTAACAGACATTCGGCCCATGGGGCTGGATTGGTGCTAGTCTAGGGAAGACTCCCCGCTGTCCCCATGCACACTGTGTGGCTCGAGTCCTCAGCACCAACTGCTTCACCCCACTGTTTCACTGCTCCTGCTTGCTGCACTACTATGTGGATGTAGCCTAAGCCCAGTTTACTGCAGACCTACAGATAATAGTCTCTTTAGAGATGATAATTGCGATTATTATGAGATTTTAAGTTCTGCTGTTTCTAAAATATGTTTCATCTCAGGCAAAACACTGTTCTGTTTCCCACTTCCTATGTATCATTTTAGGTATATGGATATATAAGGTATAAGTATATTGTATATATATAATGTTACGTATATGGATGTATTTGGAAGCTATAGCAGCATATCTGTGTCGAGGTAACACAGGAGGAAATTCATCCTAGTGCTACCTCTCGTGTAATAGCTTCCCTACCCCTAGCAGCTCAGCTGTCTCTGTCACAAAAAGGCCCACAACTTCTGCCTCTGATTTGGGGTCAGAAGTGGCTCAAGCCAGCTGAGGTGCACCAGGTATGTGGCGTGGAAGTATAAACATCTGCTAGCAGGAACAGTTCCTGATTTGTAAGTGGGGAGGCAGGCTGTTTGTACCTCTCCTAGCTTCAGGTCACTGAGCACTGGGAGGTCAGTGTCCATCCATGACAGGATGTGGTCACAGCTATGCACAGCTACCTGGTCCTCATTTGGATATTCTGAGAAGTTAATTTTATTTTTTTTAACATAGTATGAAGAAGGTGTGCATTCTGAAGTCCCGCACTTCTGATTTGTTTATAGCTAGAGATATGTCAATCTTTTTTTCCTGTAGTCATTTCCTCCAGTTCACTCCAGCCTCTGGTATAAAGTGATCAAATAGTAAAGTCCAGAGATTACAATGACTCATCTCTTCACAGTCTGTTGTGTCATTCCAACAATGAGACTCATCTTTCAAGTGTGTTCAGTGATCTTCACACTGGGCAACCTGGTGGCTTCTCAGTCACAATCTCCTGGTAAGTTCAAATCTCCAGTTATTTATTGAAGACATTGATATATTAGTTAGCAATGTTTCTGTGTGTACTATACCTCCTGTGTTACAGTATTCAGTACTTTTTTTGGTGAAAAAATCAACTAAACAGAAATTGATATCCAGCAGATATGAAAGTGGATTCTTAAGAAAAAAACAACAATAATGATGATGATAATAACAGATTTCTATGAAAGTTTTCTAATTAAAAATCAAAGCAGAACTTGCTAAGCTTGTGTCTGTTCTTTAAGCAGGACTACTTACTGTCTAAGGCATAGGTTATAAGAGAATAGACTGCATCCAAAAAAGACTAGCTTTCACATTGAACAAAGATGGATGAAACAGATTCCAGGTAAGACTTCAGTGCTTAGTATTTTGGAAGAATGAACACAATGGGAAAATATCCAGCAATATCTTGTGCCTGAGAAAACATCAAGGTAAAAATACTATTAAACAGCAAAATTAATAAAGACATTAAAGACTGGTGATTTGGCTAGCTAAATATAAGAACATCTCTATTTCATGTGTTTGTCTGCAATGCCATTACTTATAGCTTGCCAAAAATAAATGGATTATTACAGAAATCAAGCATAATGCCCAACACATAGACCGATAATCTAATCTTCACTCTTCACTTTATCGCAAGTTCCCTGTAATTTTTTTTATAAGGAGAAAGAAATACTTTAAAGTTATGCTCTCATCTTACCAACCTGTAAATCAGCTCTTTGTTCTGCAGTACGTACGGTAAGTAAGTACCATTTTCAGCAATGCATCACCACCTGATTCTCTGGTGTTAATTGCCCCCGTCAGTCCCTGGCTGTCCTGTGAAGGGACATGACTCTTCCCCATCCTGAGATAGCAACCACCTATAGCCATGCTGTACTGATGGCATGACTCTGTGGAACAAAAGTTGAAAATTGCCGTTGTGGTGCTTATTTGATGCAAAGTGTTATGATGCCTAGCAATGGTTGGCGATCTTCTGAAAAAAACCCACTCAGTTTAATGGGTTGTAAGAATTATGCTGTAAGGATTATGCCTTGTCTCAAAATGTCTATAAAAAACCTTCTCTCTTGCTGTCTTGTTCCTTTTCTTGAAAAGAGGTTTTCTATTCAGTCTCTGTCTTGTGCATTCAATTCAGCAGTCTTGTGCGCAAGGAGTTGCACTTTCGCCTACATGTGTTCCTATCAGTGAAATGAAACTGTTCTCATAGATCAATAGTATTAAGGTTAACTAAAGACTGTAGGCTCAGGTCTGGGTCTTGCTCTCCAGTAGTTTCTATACAGTGTGCTGCAAAGTGTGGAAGTTCAACATGTGGTTACTTATCAGGTTTCATCAGTGTCAGGAAATCAAAAGTGGTTCTTCTTCTTTGTTATGTTTCAATGAGGTTGCAACTGTTCCAGTACATGCATGTTCCATTCTGTTATCTTTGCAGATTGACATTCTGACACTCCTTTTTCTCTTTTTTGATCTGTTCCATGGCATTCAGCCTTTTTACAATGTTCCCCTTCAATAGTATTTTTTCTCAGTAATAAACAGAACAGTGGCTTGGAGGTGGAATGTGCTTGCTCATATTTTTGTTCATAGTTGTGTCTGCATAATTTATTGCTCAAGGAAATTTCTTTTTTTTTCCCCTGTAAATGTACTTTCTCCACACACCATAGTGGCATTTTCCACACTTCTCTGTCCTGACGAGAGCTAGGTGCCCAGCAGTGTCTGTGAGGTTAAAGTCTTGTGTGGAGCCCTACCAGTCTCCCTCTGGTTTTACTGAAGAGGTAGACTTGGTTAATTCTCTCCGAAGCTTATGCTCCAGGGTACTGGTATGTGTCCTACAACACTGCAACGTACTGCATACCCAGCTAGACCCGCAGGCCATCCTCAGACAGAGAGTTTCTGCCACCCTCCTTTAGCCCAGGGACTGCCTATTCACAGTATTTTTGACCTTTCCATCTACCCATTATCATAATACAAAGAATAATGATAAATGTGTTACTTTGGTCTATTGTGTGCCTCTAGGGTCATGAATAGAATAATGCTTTAAATAATCACAATTGCTGTGGAAGAGCTGGCACATTAGCTGAGAACAGATCCATGGTGTTACAGGTGGATTCATAAAAATTCCATCATAAAGAGAGAGAAATGGTCCCCTCTATTCTCTTTCTCTCCATCTCTTTCCATTAACAAAAGATATGAATGATTCTGCCTTCAGAAGTATAGGTGTTTAGGTCCTTCAAAAATAAAAAAAAAAAAAAAAAGGAAACTAAACACCTCTTCAGTTAAAGGCAAAGGAAAGATCATTAGAAGGAAATACCTTATTTCAGATAACCTGTATATATCCTCAGAGGATTTGATGTCAATGTAATCCAAACTTTAAAAACCTCACTTAGGCTATGCATGTTTTCATGTTGAAATGTGAATTATGTAACATATACATGCTAAAATTTGAAAAGATGCACGCAAATGTTTACTGAACATTTACACAAAACAATGATACTACATTCAAAAAGGCTACAAAACTGATGACACTAGAAAGCACTGTAGAAACCTATGCTGACTAGAGCTCTAGAAACACAGTCTTTAATAGTAAAAGATTGCTAAAGCCTTTTCTGTCCTACAGAGATAGTTAATTATGTTAAGACTGATTTCTCATGAAGTTCTTAAAAACTAGAGCACAGGAAATAATATGTATATATCACCAGATAGTTTATTGCAATTTCTGTTCCATTTCTATTAAATTGTTCTATTTATTGTTAAAGTATTTAATAATGTATTACCTTCCATTTTAGTACATAAATAACTGCAGTTGCTGGAGTTTATATTTAAATCTTAAAGTCCCAGAGTTTCAATTCATAATATGTAGGGTTTTTTTCAGAAAAAGGTTCTGATCCTAGAAAGATTTATATGTGTTAAGTTGATGTGCTCTGAGTAATCCTGCTGAAGTCAAGTGGACTACTCAGAGTGTGCAAAGTTAAGTCCATTGATAAATCACTGCAGGACTGGAGCCAAACTGATATTCTTCTTTGTCATCCAAAAAAATATGCATTGCCAAACCCAAGATTTAGTGTGCATCTCTAAATTGCAGCCTCTAATAAGTAGTATAGAACTATCATAATATAACTGAAAAATAGAGACTGATGAGTGTTGTCCAAGGTTCAGAATGAATTGGTGAATTTTGTTGCCTTCCAACAGGCCAGTCAGATCAGACCCCCAGGTTTTACTTAGTGTTCATTCTTTAGTGTGTGGAAATCCTGTGTGGTCCCTCTGGTTTCCTTATTGTCCATCTCTGGAGCCAACCACGCCTTGACTAACCCACTGTGAGTTTGAAGAGATTGAACAAATTTTATTTCTCTACTGGCAGTGTCAGGGTTGTGGGATACATAGTCACAGGTTCAAGGAACTTCCCAAGCACACAACACCTATTTGAGAGGCAAGGTCAATCTAAATATTGGCACCATACTTTTTCTGAGGTGTATACAAAAAATTTACATGAGCAAATTCTGTGTGCTCTCTCTCACAATTAATGAACCAGTGCTATCTGTGTTATTTCCACCAATTTCCCTCTAAACATATGTAAAAAAAAAAAAAAAGTGATTTATACTGCCCAGTAAGAGAAAATTCATTCAGAAATACTAAGCAGTACAATATTATTTTACCACTCTGAACTTGGAGGGATAAAACTCATAACATTGCAGTGTTTTCCTCTTGGAGGTATGTAAAACAAGCTTTTCCTCTCCTTTCTTCTCTTCTTTTAATGGTGTTGCCTATGTATATTATAAAGTCCCTTTTTCCTCTTCCTTCCTTTTTTCTATACCTGTGCAGCCCTTGTGACCAAATTGACTGAACACCTCAGAGCGATTAGAGCCATTTTTCATAGCAAATTCTTTAAGTTCCCCCGAAACCTTTACCGATCATTTGATATCTGCTAGCACCTACTTTACTGGTGAAAAGTTACCTTTTTGCTTTACAATTCCCTTTAGACTTTGGATACTAGCAGCTCTACAGTACTGAGCAACCTGAGACCAGTCTCATACATCAGCCCAGCCCACACCATTTGCTTAACAGTAGAAATCAAGGCAAGCAGATCTTTTGCATCCTGGGCCAACTGCTGCAACCTCACAGCCGGAGAGCAATGGGATAAACGCTGGGTGTTGACCCCACCCTCCAAATAATGGAAAAAATCACTGTTGCATTTTTCAGTGGGGCTGCCCAGGTGCCCAAGTCCAAGTGAGGGTTTTGAGCTGGCACCCTGCGTCTGGTAAGGGTCCTGGCACAGCCTGCATTATTTGGCTGCACCCAGGATAGGACTGTCAAATACCCGCTCTTTGTTATGTCCTACTGGTGAGATTGCATGCCTCTCTGCTTAGCGCATAGCCTATTTGAAATCTCTTTGTCAAGCGCAGGAAGATGTGTGTGCACAGCTCTTTGCAGAGATGTTAAGCCACCTTCTGAGGTTAAACTGAAGAATTTTGTTCATGTTTGACTTAAAACTTGATTCAAAAACATGCCCTTCAAACAACATTTTGCCATCTGTCATTGTGTCAAACTATTGTGCACATAGAAGCAGCATCGTAAATTAATTTTGAAATAAATTATGCTTGAAAATAAGTGATTAAGAAAGCAAGTGCTCCTCCTGTTTTTATTTTCATAATTGAAGCGTGGACATTAGCAGTTCTTCCTCAAAGCAATAATATCTGCAATCAGACTAATTATCAAAAAGTGGAAAGTAGTACCTATTTTGTTGCTTCTACAGGGAATTGAAAGGATACATTCTACACTCATAAAACAATCTCAGGACAGTACAGTATTCTCCATTCACTAATGTTTATGTTCTTTTTTATAATGTTAATTTTTGTTTAAAGATGGAGAACATGTAGTTATACACTCAAATATGCATTAAACATACATTTAACTATCTTTATAGAAAATCTAAGTCCAAGTAGTCATATGGATTTCAGTTACACTAAGCATAACTCTATATACTGCACAGCCCAGCCAAGCTAGAATTTAGTCCATAAAAATTCAAATGTGTCAGTGCAATTGCAGCCCAAGAGTCCACTGTTAGGCACTTTGCCATCATATTTCTTAGTGGCTTTAGTTAAAGACAAGATCATCTCTTAGACCTGCTGAGGGGACTTACAAAGGGCTTGAGGAGATAAGAAACAAGGCCTAGGTAGTCTCTTGTAACAGAGGTTGAACTTGCTCGATAAATTCCATTTTATGATAGCTTTTGAGGTTTTGAAGTTCTGTTTTTGCTTCAGCTTTTAATAGTACTGACTTCTCTATTCTTCAGAAAAACACATGAGATTTTCAGTTTGCGGAAACAGTACAGAACAAGCCTGCAGGCATTAGTTAGGAGATGGAGGCGTTAGTTTCAAGTCTTTCTCTTGAGTAAGAACAGAATATTTTTTTTACCAGAGCTCCATGAATCACATAGCAGGGACCTGCATCTACCCAGCATCTCTTGGATTTCTGTCATTACTCTCTCTTGAATGATTTTGACAAAACAAGATGTTACAACACAATTACACCTATATAAAAATGTTGTGACTAACTCTAATTACAGAAGTCATGGAACGCCTAGACGCTGAGATATAGCCATGAAAATAGGCAAAACAGGTACTTGAACCCACGTGCCTTTCTCATATTCTTAGTGTTGTTTACGGAGCAAAAGATAGCAACCTTGAGTAGTTAGGCCTGATTCCCATGAATACTCCGGATCCCTGTGTGTGATAAAGAGCTCATAAGAAATGTTTTAAAATTTTTCCACTTTAAACCCTTTCAAACATCCAGAGTGGCATAAAATGTAGAAAGCAATCAAAGCTAAAATCCTCTATTCTCCTGCTAGGCAGGAATATTCCAGCAAAAGTTTTCAGTGGTAGACACTTCACGTCTGGGGACAGCAGTCTGCAAATTTTACCCTCAAGTGGTTTCTTGCTGACATTCAAGATACATTTTCTTCCTTTTTGTTTGTTCAAGTAAATATAATTTCTCATCTTACAGAATGTAAAATAAATAATTCGTCCCTCTCCTTGATATAAAATAGATTTCTAATCCTTCTGCCTTCTTAATTTCTCCATTTTTCAATGACAGATTTATCTTCACTGATTGGAATCTTGATGGACACAGAATTAAAAAACCTGTGTCCCTAGCAAGAGCTATAACAAGGAGAAGGTCAGGAGAGGAAATAATACCTGTGTGCAGTCAGAGGACATTAAATGATCTTGCTTGTCTGTAAGGTGGAATTGGCCAGAACCACATAGATTAAATATGCAGTACACCTACTTGTGCTGATCTGCTCTGGGTTCCCCTGGGTCTTGACCTGGTCTCGACCTGTGGTGTTAGTCCCTTGTTTCTTACAGTAAACATTTGACAGTTTATACACAGGCTGCATGTGGCATTAGCTCCCAAACAGTTTTCCTTAGCAAGAAAACCTTAGCAGGTATTATGGGGGAAAGTTAGCCTCAAGGTATAGGCCCTATACATTGCATACATGTGAACCAGTCTATACCTTTTGGCCCAGGGACCGTGGGGTGCTCTCTGGTGTTACTGTGCATGCTTCTCATTTTGCTATTTTGAAATTCTAATTTCAACCTCTCTAGGTTATTTTACTCTGTTTCCTTGCATTTTAGATATTCTTATGTCTTTTTATTTTATGACCGTCTGACTCTATTGCATACATATCTTTGAAATACTAATTGCCTATCAATTTCAAGGGATGATTTCCATACTCACTGCTGAAATCATATTCTGTGACAATGTTCTGAGCAGGTTCGAAAGATGTGATCAGGACCACAATAATCAATTTCAATAATGAGAAGATGCAGATCACATGGGCAGCAAGAGAACTATTTCCTGGCGAGAATGTGTCATTTTCTTATACGTGAGTATTGACAATGCCTTGTCTTCTTAAAGGATTTACTCTGGGAGGCTGAAATATCTAAGTCCATTTGAGTCTTCTGTGAACTGTGCCTGAAAATGCTTTTAACATTTGTTAATCATCCAGCATGAAACCTGTTTATATTCACAACCTGCTACAGAAGTGTACAAATCAATAAGCCTGCTGAATAGTCAGTCACAACAGACATATGAAAGATTTGTCCCTCTTCTGTCGTTGTGCTCAATGCTAATGCTAATTACGCTATTGAAAGTGTTTTTTCCACATATGCGTTTATATTTTCCTTGTTAACTGACATCATTCTTTACTAACAGAAGTTTAATGTTTTGGTTAAAGACAGTCATACCACTTGATCTTCCCTTTTCTTTCTGGGTGGTGTATGTGAAAGAACTTTTAGCAGTACAATCTTGGAAACAGGTTCATGAAAACATCTGTTTGAGCAAGTCATTCTTTTATTAGAAAACAACAACATCATGAAGGAAACTTGATAATTACAGACAGCATCAAAACCCAGGGCTGGAAAGTCAATGAGGTTTAAGTAATGAATCCCCTCACACTATTATGAAATTTTCTGCTTCGAGAAATTCCGTACACAGACTTCCCTTGGTAGGAGCATTTGAAAGAGAAAAAAAAAAAAAAAAAAAAAAGAAAGAAAGAAAGGAAAAAGAAAGAAAGAACAGTAATAAAAAGGAATTCACTTGTGTTAACTGGTAAGAGTGTTCCATTCACCAATATTACTTCATTTATAGATTTGATGAAGGCAAGCACAAAGTTTGGAAGCCATGTCCCACCTATTTATTGGATCAAGATTATAATTCTGGATGTCTTTTTAAGACAGAAGGACCCACCCTTGCCATCTCTATCAGGAACAGCAATGGAAGTGAAGAGCTTTTTTCTAAAAGCCTAAAATCTGATTTTTTTAGTAAGTATGTAAAATCGCAACTGCTTTGGTAGTCCTAGTGTCTTCACTGATTTTATAGTTGTCCTTAGTTTGAGAAGAAATCAGTTATATTGGTGTATAAAATGTTATTAGTGTGTGTGCCAAAACCAAACCGTAGTTATTTCATGTTGATTGTCATCCCTTGCTGTCATCAGTAGTTACACAGGCCTGTGTGCAGCTGCAGCTAAGTGAGATTACATGGGGCAGTCAGATTTGTCCCAAACCACAGTTTCAAAATCAGAATGAAAATACTAAAATATATGGGTGTGCTTAGTCTAGTGAAGGCCTGCTCAGTATTCATATCAGGACAACGAATAAAAGTTGATAGTTTCTTGTCTTAGTGCTGGCTGTGTGATCTTTCTCATATTTTCAACCTTCTGTTCTTTTGCCATTTTCCATGGGATGCAAGGCAGCAAACTACTTATCAAAGAGGCTGTCATAAACCCATCATCAGATGTCAATAGAAATTAGTTGAGTGGCTCTGCTACAGTCTGACAGCGTAAAAGAGACATCCTCCTACTAGTAGAGAGATGATATTTTGGTTTTTACTAAATCTCTCCTGCCCCCAAATAAATATTTCACATCTAGTGTGAGATGATTAGTTTATAAAAATCTTCTGAAATTTCACATGGTTACAGCATTTAAAGTGGAGGGATTTTCTCTGATAAAAATCATGCAGAAAATATACAACACAGAATTATCTGAAAAAAATACAGTGAGGGGTAGATTCAGTTGTGCACAGATAGGCACCCAGTGCTTTTTGCAGATGCCCCACCATATTCCACATAGCCTCCAGCAGCTGCACAAGTGTGTCTTGTAGATTTTATAGTACTGAATTTGTCAGTCCCTTTCCAACAAAGAAGCCTCTTTCTTTCTCTTGATTGCAGGGAGTATGAGGAGACTAGAGTCTTTCCTTAAGTACTCGCAATAGGTTCCTGACATGAGATAGTACCTACCTTTGAATGTGGCACCTCAAATGGTGAGCAGTGTTGTGGTGTCAAGCTCCATTTTGATGTTTAATAGGGAGGTTAGCTACAGAAGTGCGTCCTCCAAGAAGAAAGCCCACCTTATAGAGAAACATTGAGACAAGGAATGGATAACAATAATTTTAACTGCAAAGTACTTCAAGAGACTATAGCATAATTTGTTTCTCTTCTTCTTAGTAAAGCCCAATCGACCAGAAAATGTGACCTTCTTCTGGAAAGAGGACACCGTTACTGTAAGCTGTAATAAACCAGAGGGAGCTGTGAAGTGCTTGAGACTTGAGCTTCAATACAAAAGCAAGTTTGACAAAGAGTGGCAAGTGAGTTGGACATGACATTTTTAATTAACATTGGAAGGAGCTGGAAGTAACATCTCCATAGAATGTAAAATAGAGTTGTTTTCAAATTGTTCTCCCATCCTATGGTTTCAAATATAGCTGGTAGCAGAAAGCAGATTTTTAGGATCCTGGATCCCTGCCATGCCAGAAATCATTTGCTTTTTGAGTTATATCTAGTTGCTACCCAAAGAGCTGAGGACAACCTAAGGGAAAGGTCATGCATTCAGAATAGAATAGTTTTGGAAGATAAAAGCCGAAAGCAGAGTAGAGAAAAGAAGAGAGAAAAAGGGAGAAAAAACCATGAAATAGAATGAAAGAAAACAGATGAAACAGGATTTTTATTTATTCTAAAGTTAGCTAAGTATTTCTAAATATTAATTCATTGACTTAAACCTTTCCAGTCTCAAAAAGAATTTGTAAATATTTGTGGATCAAAGTGTCTTTGCACACTGTAAATATGCAACTGTAACATACTGCACTATGTAATGATTGTTATCACCTTCAACTCAATATCAGACAATGAGGAATAGATATGAATAGTGATTCTCAGTCAAGAAACAGAATTCCTTGAAACTCAGAGAAGTTAAAATTCAGTTCTGAGGTTTTGGGTTGGCCTATCCCTTGTCCTAGTTCTGACCATGACCGAATGTAGCATTCTAAAGCACTGTCTTGAAAAACACGATTAACGATGATACGCCTTCCTTCTCAGTCCAGAACTTCTAAGTGTTGCAGTGTTGGAGAGCAAGGCTTTGATCCAAGGAAATGCTATTCTTTCCGGGTCAGACTGAAGAGGCTAGTACCCTACTGCAACGTAGTTAATTACAGCAGTGACTGGGAAGCAGAAACATTTTGGATGAATGGCACATTATTAGGTAACAGCTCTGCTACATTCATATATTGGCTAAGTACAAATGGGGAAGGGGTGACTGCAAAAGAGGCTGGGATTATGCAGCAAATTAATGTTGCACTGTTGTGCTCCATATTCTGCTATCAAAGAAAGTTCATGTGGGTATCTAATTGCCCATGTTCCTGATGGCCCATAACACTATCTATTTATGCAATAATCAGCAAAGTTAAGGGTGTCCTTATTAGTTGTGTTACAATAGCATCTAGGGTCCACCAATGACAGTGATGTGATGCATAGCGGGGTGGGTGAGGGGCAGGTGTCCACATATGATGATGTGGACATCAAACCTGAAGCCTAAGAAAATCCTTGATGCCTCATTTTTGAAGGCAGTTTGTTTTGAAAGTAAATCCAGTTGAACTACAGGACCAGAGGTCATAGCAGTCTGATGCTCATATATGCTGGATTGATCAAAACAGGGAGGATGGGAGAAAAGACATGAAAGGGAAGCAAAGGCAATGTTGGCACTGCTTTCCCACCAGACAGACATATTCAACTGAGTATGATTGACTTCAATTAGATCTTTGAAGGAAACAGCATTTCTACTGGTTATCAAAAACAAAAAACAGATTTGCTGTAGTAAAGAAAAGACCGAACACCATCCCAACACATTCGTGTCATATCAGCTAAGCACAAAATGCCACCCACTAGGCTTTATCAGAACTATGAGACACCCAGATGTCCAGTTGTCGTGGTTTAACCCCAGCCAGCAACTAAACACCACGCAGCCGCTCACTCACTCCCCCCCACCCAGTGGGATGGGGGAGAAAATCGGGAAAAGAAGCAAAACCCGTGGGTTGAGATAAGAACGGTTTAACAGAACAGAAAAGAAGAAACTAATAATGATAATAATAACGCTAATAAAATGACAACAGTAATAATAAAAGGATTGGAATGTACAAATGATGCACAGTGTAATTGCTCACCACCCGCCGATCAACAGCCAGTTAATCCCCGAGCTGCGATCCCCCGCCTGCACCCCCCCCAGTTTCTATACTAGGTGTGACGTCACATGGTATGGAATACCCCGTTGGCCAGTTTGGGTCAGGTGCCCTGGCTGTGTCCTGTGCCAACTTCTTGTGCCCCTCCAGCTTTCTCGCTGGCTGGGCATGAGAAGCTGAAAAATCCTTGACTTTAGACCAAACACTACTTAGCAAGAACTGAAAACATCAGCATTATCAACATTCTTCGCATACTGAACTCAAAACATAGCATCGTACCAGCTACTAGGAAGACAATTAACTCTATCCCAGCTGAAACCAGGACACCAGTGTACCCAGATCTGAGTTCTCTAAAATGCAATGGGCTATTAGCTCACCTGAAGAAAATCTGTTTACACAAAGCTGGGATGAAATCCTGGAGTGTAGGTATGTGTAGCCTGTGCACTAGTAGTTGCCACAGTGCTGACCTTCAGGGAAGCCTCCTCCACCATGCAAATTGTGAGCCTGCAAGCATGTCCTCAGGTGTGGCTGGGAAATGTCTTAAGAAAACACAGAGGACAACGTCTCCCTGTGCACCTCTGAGAGGTGAGCACGTAACAGCCCTGCCGGGACCATTTGGCCAGAGGCTGCCAGCAGGTAACTGCAAGGACGGAAAGCACAGACGAGACAGGCTAATGGTTCAGTCGCTCTGGGTGCCCCTGGATCAGAAGTGACATTTGCACAGCCCCTTCACTGGGGCAAGCACTTCACTTCAGGACTTTAATGAGTTATTATTGACTCCAAATCTAACATCAGAGGAAGCCATGAACAACGCCGTGCTCAAGAGTTTTCATAGACTCTGAATACCTTACTTGGGGATCACAATTTTTCTTGTGGCTTTCTGGCAAGCTGAACAAGGCAGGCAGGTGGAACAGGCTGGACAGGCTGAATGAATAATCATTTAGTTTTTATAGTATTTATGTGGAGAGCAGGAGGTCAGTAGTAGGAGGTAGAGTTTTGAGATGGCATTACAAAAGCTGCAGGAAAAACACTGAGAATGCTCAAAAGTGCACAAATACATTAGTTTTATATACCTGTGTGTTAGATGATATCCTGCCACTAGTTCCTTTCTGGTTATCAACACTTGTGGTTTGCTGGCTTTTTGTTTGCTGCGGTGGGGGACATGTTGTTTCTTTGTTTGTTTGTTTGGTTGGTTTTTTATCTTGGGAAATAAGACATTTAGGCCACATGTAAAATTGCACTTGCAGCTTTGGTGATTGTAAGTAGGTGCACATGATATAGATCTTAGCATGAAGTTGCTGTATCACTGTCAATGCAATGTGATGAAGATGAGAAGAAATACTCGATTCACTCATAACACCTCTACTCTTTGCCTGTAAGCCCGCTCCTTACCAGGTCAATTTAGATAAATAAAAGCACAATTTTCTTTTGTTGCAAGGTTTGGGGAAGGATGGCTTTTCTTTTCAGTTTCAATTGAACTTGTCTTGTTTGTTCTTAAAAATTTTCTGGTTTGGTTTGGTTTGGTTTGTTTTTAAGAAAACCAATGTTCTAGCATGATTAGGAATATTTACTGTTAAAGCAAAAAATATTTTTTTCACATACTTTTTTTGTGATTATTCCTAGATTCATGTGATGATGGTATAAAATCTCAGTCAAACACAGTAATTGTTTTAAGTTGTTTGCTGGCAGTACTTCTAGTGATACTTACCTTCTTGATTCTTCTGTGTAAATGGCAGAGGTAAATATGATTTTATTGGTGACTACTAAATAACCATGTCATGAAAACAGAGCTATCATTCAGGATCAAGTCTCTTAGCACTCAAAATTCTTATCTGATAAATGAAGTCATCATGAAGATGTAGAAGTTAGTAGCTTAATTACTATTTGAGGGATAATGCATTCTGGCCTTCCAAACACCAAGGCCTTTAATTTTCAAAACCAGAACAATTCTGGTAAAAGGCAATGTTTCAGGATAAAATTCTATCTCTTCCACTTAAATTCTTCTCTTTTTCAGAAATCTAGTTAAATCCTGAGAAACCAATTATTTTGGTTATTTCTTCTGCACTGGCATTCTTTTGTGCAACTTTCATCAGACTCTGTTTGCAGTAGGCTGAATTAAGCTTAAGTGCATTCAACTTTAATAAGACTATATCAATATTTGGATTTGCAATTGAACGAGTGTTCATGTTTAGAATCTGCAATTTAAAAAAAACACAAACGACCAACAAACAAAAAAAACCTGCAAAGGCCCCAAATTTTGGCTTTTTTGGTAGGAAAAAAAAAGCCAAAAATGCAGTATTTTCAGAGCTGAAAGTATATGTGATTCTGATAACCTTTTTCAATCATAAGTTGAGGTTTTTCTCCTATACTTCTGTATTTCAAGTTTACATTTGTGTTCACTAAATCAGCCAACACAGCTGGTTTCTGCACACCTGTCTAGGGGAATGTGGCCAGGGAATGTAAAACTCTGACTACTGCGTGGAGCTGAATGGCACTTGCTGACTATCTGGAAGTTTGTAGAGAGTCCAGATTTTACTAGGATGAGGTTGGTTGAAAATCCAGCAGAAAAATCACTCTTAGCCTGATGACATTGTCATGCTGTTATAACTGCTTTTTGAATTTAGAACACATTTAAAAGAAATCTAGCCTAGAGTACTGTAATGTAAAATATATTAGTGGCTACAGAATGGTGCTGAAGTAGATTTTTGTATGAATGACTACACTATAACAAAACACCGATTTGTATTTTTGTTTCCTCTTTGCAGGCTTCAGAAGTCAGTCATGCCTGCTATCCCAGATCCAAAATACATGTTTGCTGATCTCTTCAATGAGCATAACGGAAACTTCCAGGTAAACTTTCCCTTCCTAGCAAGGCTGTAAACTCTGCAGTGTTTAGAATAATTTGAAGGTACCTACTGATACTTACTCTGCACAGACATTACCACAAGCACTTTCTGATCCAAGCGAAAAGCTCTTCCCCTTATGCAACATCACCAAGAGGATCCACAGAGCAAATACCAGAGCTCATACAATCAGTGTAATGCTGCTTTGGCACTGTGAAAACACACTTGCTATAGAAAGAGACAAAGAAATTACTGGAGAAGAATTTAAGGGTCCAGTGAGATGCCATTGTGGTGTTTCATCCACTCCTGCACACGACAGCTCAGGGAGCTTGCTTCAGCCTGGTCTTGCCCTTTATGTTTGTGAAGTGCTGTGAGACAGTGCTGAGCCAGCGATGGCACTCATGCCTTTGGAGGCATCAGTCACAGTAGGAAGCATCCTCTCTTAGCCACAGAGGGGTATGGTCGCTAAACCTTCAGACGTGAAATGGCTGTCAAGTTAATAGACCACAGTTTTTGCTTTTGTTTTCTTACTGCTTCTTGAGTCCCTGACATCACATATGGGATGTATTTTTCTGTATTAATTGGTCTGTCTTTATCTTAATTACTACTAAGTTTCCTCTGAGTGGAGACGGGTCAAATATTTACATTTTCAAACCCAATGACAATATCAAAGAGCAGTAATAATGTTTCAGTGACAAACTGAAAACTTTCTATATGCAAGATAGCTTTAAACTAAAACTGAAGAAGAAAGATAGAAATGCAAATTAATACTGAAGCTTTAATACAGAAATGTTGTGTTGCCTAAATCTCCATGTAAACTTAGTCTCAATTTAGATTAAGTCAGGGCTTGGGTCAAAAAAGGCATGAGTCTATCAAGGAGGGAACACCAGGTATTTTACACATCCAAGCTTTTCTAAAGGCCTTGATTAAATACAAAGATGTATTTAATGTGGTCTCAATAATAAGTAGGAGTTTGTATGCATTTGTGGAATCCTGTGTGTTTTTCTGCCATGCTACCTTTCTTCCGTCCTGCTATCTTATGTCCTGCTTGTCTCTATTGCTTCCTTTTCATCTTCTCCATTGTGGCTTATCCTGGAAAGATGCCATTACTAAAGGAAAATCAGCGTCTGTACAACCAGGTTTCTTTTGATTGATATCTCAGTCCCTGCCAACATTAACATTTTCATTTTCCTAGGAATGGATAGACAAAACTGATCATGCAGTGGTGCAAACCAAGCTAGAATATAAAGAGCAAGAGTGCATCATTGAGGCAGAAAGCGAGCAAGAAGATGAGAAGAACAGTGACAAACAGGGGCCTCGGGAAAAAATCTTTACTTTTTCAGGAGCAGCTGAAAATGATGACCCCAAAGCAGCTCAGATTGCCTGCCTGATGCCAACATCCAACACTATAGCTTCTATTGCTGGCTTCCAGATTTTAATGAATGATGACATGTATGTGATGTTATAAAATCTGCATAATGCAGAAGGTGTTAGGAAATTACGTAAAAGATCCTGATGGGGAGTGGCTGAGTAGAAAAGGTTGTCATGAGGAGATTCACATCAGGAAAGACACTAGGCTGTGTTATCTGGTTTCAGATCTGTACTTTCCCATTACTTACAATCACTTGGGCAGGCTCAGTGTTTGAAACACATCCTGATGATTTATAGAGTTAGGATTTGTTGTTCTAATTGTGGTTTATGTCTAAGACTAAACTAAGCCCCGTTTTCCTGCTATGGGCAGGAGAGAACAAGAGCTCCTCCATAATGCATGTTCACAGAGCCGACACAGTCCTTCCACTATGGAGTATGTAAGGCAGTGCAAACTACAGTTATTCTTCCCAAATGAAAAGAGAAAAATAAAGGGACTTTTCTGCTAATGGTCTTTGTCTCACAAAGACCAGACCATATACTGCTCATTTTCACAGTGGTAGGATATTGCTTTGCAAGCCCTCCTTAGACTGGAAGTGCTTGCTTTTGTAAGCTGCTTCTCCTACTGTGAAACTTTGTGCTTCATGGCATGCATCAAAGGTTTTATAAAGAGAAAGAATAAGCTCCATGTCTAAGAACAGAAGAGTGAGGATGTACAGTATTGAGTCACATTTTATCCTACAAGTGGTGCTGTGTAGGCAGCTTCCTCCAGAACAGCAGAGCTTCATGGGCCTCCTCTGAGGTCAGGTCCTCAGTATCTTATAGTCTTTGTACGACTAAGCAACTCCTTCTAGAAAGCTGAGGTTCATTTTGAACAATGTTTATATTTAACTGAGTTGCATTTATTTCAAACTGGTTTTTAGTGCAGCTATAGACCCAAATTAGGAATTCTTATTCATATTGCATATACTAGCCTCTTGTTCTCAAACTATGTTCGGAAGTTTTCTAAAAATACCATCTTTTAAAATATGTTTAATTTTAAATTTAAAATGCAATGTTCTATGCACTTAGACCTCAGGACAAAAATCTTGACCGTTCTGAGTTTCTCTGTATCACTTAGGTTACATGCTATTTGAAAGCAAATTTTGTAAAAAAGTTTAAGTGCTAAAAGCATCTGTGATATGGGTAAGGTCTTGTAGATATACTGTGATTATATGGCGAGTTAGCTCCAGTTATTTACCTGGATATCAGTCAGTCATTAAATGACTTTATCAGTTGACTAAGCTTTGCAAATTGCATACTTTCACTGACTAATTTATAGTGTAACTTGGAAATTGCACATAACAGAAAATTACAGTTATTAGTAAAATATTTTTAATTCAGTGCTTAAAGAACTTGAACTCCAGATCTCTTTAGGAATAGTAAACAGTAATATGGATCATTAGGTGTCAAAATCTGTTTCTAGGTGACTCAGTTTGCTGTACAAGGAAAAATCCAGAAATTTTCTGGCCAATAACTGGGAAACTTAACTGGAAGGATAGTTCAGGCACATTCCCCAAGTTTTTCTTGACGTTACCTCAGATTTGATTGTACACTAACAAGATTAACATGCTAACAAAGGGTTTCTCATAATCCCGAAAACATTTCTGCCTTTGCCTATCTAAAACAGATGTGTGCAAGTTTTTGGGGGCCTTTTTGTACACCCCACATTTCTGGAAATTTTTTATAAAGGTAGCCATGCAAAGTTTCAATAGCACTGTAAGAATGCAATGGATTTTAAAGTAATGCAAGCTGCATATAATTCGATGAGCAGAATCTAGCTCTTCTCATCTGATATAAATTGGTGTTATTGCATGAGAACCAAAGAAGTTACAGCAATTTACAACAGACAATAACCTGTTCCAGTAATGATTCAAACAATGAAGTGGGAAGTAAAGCCCAGAATGCATTGCTTAGTTACTTCATGTTTGAACCACGCATACATATAGTTGTCTACAGAGCTAGTTAGCTACCTTAATTAAACCACTTTCTGTTGAGCAAATACTGTTCTGTCTGAATTCAAAATGGTTTAGTATATTTTCCTGAAATTTTACAGCAGAAAAAAAAGAATAAAGTCATGTTGAAGTGTGCTGTTTAAGCAGCGTTGCTGAACTGCAATGTTATAGTAATTTAAGATTGTAGTACAAACTATAATATCTTTTATTATATTTTATAGACAAAAAAAGTTCTTTTTGTGTATGTATGCAACCATATTCACATTGTCTATAACAAACTAGAAATAAAACAAATAAAACACCCACATATCTCAAGTATTTATTTTAAAAACATCCCCTTATGAAGAAAATAAACCATAGGGAATTATTGAAATTCATTTTTCCCCAAAAAACCCTTCCATTCTTGGGGAACTCTAGAAAAATATCTAGAGAATGATGAAGAACAGGATTTAAGCAACAGGAAAGGTCCTCCCCAAAATACTGATGATGATTCTACCAAACACGGTACAACAAGACACACACAACGCTCACTGCTTGTGGGGGCTGGGGGCATTGGGGGAACCCAAGCACATCCCTGGGCTCTGCTGTCAGAGGTGTAGCCCACCTCTGATGAGATGTAGACGCTGGTGGCCCTCAGCCACAGCAGGCAGTGCTCCCCCAGGAGAAGCAGACCCGGTGCCCATGGCAGCCTCTGCCCTGGCTCCTGGCATGAAGAGCTGGGAGCCAGCACTCATGGGCACATTGTGGCTTTGGCTGCCAATGCTCAGTGAAAGATCGATGAGAAGATCAGTCAGAGCATGAGAAGGTGGACCCAGACAAACCGTGTCTGAAGGGTGGAACAAAATGTCTTTATGAAAATATGATTGTATGCTTTCGACACCAAATCTAAGAGTGTTTGGGTGGATCTGGCACTTCAGAGAGGAATATTAGCAAGCCAGATAAGTTTGAGAACACAGTTTCCTTTCAGTTATGCTGTATAACCGATCACCCTGTCTTCATATCAGGATTGGTTTCTCCTTTATCACATATTGACTGAAACAATACCTTTAGCTTATGCAGGTTGTAGACTTGCAAGGGCATTACTTTGGTCCCAAGCCATTTGGGAGAGACAGCTGCCTCCAACAAAACTCTTAATCTTCTAAGACTGTGACAAAATGCTGCATATTACCTTGCTGTTCAAATAAGAAGCATTTTCTTTACATTATAAAAATGAAGCTTTCTCATGCATCTTTGCCTGTTGGCCTAAGACTCAGTTTGCAGGAGAGTGCTGGGCAGCTCTGTAGTAAAATTCAAGAGCCTTTGCTCCACATAGTTTACTGAATAGAATAGCAGGCTGGCTTGCTGCTTTCACCTACTGTCACAAAGAGTGACAAGTTGGAAAGAGAGTAACGTGAGGCTTCCCTAATCTCCCATCTGCCATTTTCCATCATTTTGTCATCACTTTTTCTTCTGTCCACTCTCCTCTCCTCTCCTTTCCTCTCCTCTGTTCCCTTCTCATTTCCCAGATGGTCACACAGCTGTGCAGCCCATCTCTCAGAGCAGGCTTGCAGTGATTCATGCAAGCCTAGCTACAAATGAGCAAATTAAACAGCCAGACAGGAAAAGGCCTGTTCAACTCCCCACAGTGAGAAGAAGGGTACATGGCAACTTTCACATCTTCCTTCTTATTTACTCAAAAGTTGTCATGTTCTTCAAAAGCATGAGTCCCTCAGATGCTGCATCTTGTTCCTAATTATAACCCACAGAAAGGGAGAAACCGCGTATCATATGGTAGTCCAGACTAATTGAACTGTATTTTCTCAACAGCAGAACAAACAGGCTGTATATTTATTCCTCATGCAATTTATGTGTTAGCTATACCAGAGCTGAGCCAATTTATGTTGATAGATTGAACAGCTATACTGTTTGCTTTGCTTTTGATGTCTGATTTTCAGTGAGAGGAAGAATAGGAGGAAATCACATCTTTTTTTAAAACAAGTAACAGGACTTATTGAAGCCAGTCTTGCAACTTCTGCTTCCCCCCCCCCCCTTTTTTTTCTTTTGTTTGGGTTTTTTTAATTACATTAGTGTTTTTCAATTTATTCGGAAATTTATTTTGCACGATTATCAAATACATAATTTTGAGCTGAAAATGGTTGCTTCTTTTGCAATGAACCTAAAATTTTCTTAGAATGTACTCATAAAAGCTTTCAAAACTATCCTTCCTTTTTTTTTGTGGCTTACTTTTTTATAGTCACTAAACTCAGCCATGCAAAACATAGGTTTTTTTGCTTTTTCGTTTTCCTAAATATGACGTGAGTTGCAAGGGTGAAAATGGAGGGTCACGCTCACTGAATGCTTGAAAGACTGGACTAGATACAACAATTTTTTTTTTTTAAAAGCCACGCAGGTCTAAACTTGTCAAAATACCAAGGGCAAACAGTCAGCATTTTCCATGGGAAGAGAAAACATGACCCTAATTGACCTTCTGTCACTGAGTATCTAAGTAGACATCTATGACTGATGAATCTAGTGGCCAAAAGAGCACTATTATGCTATAAGAGAAGAAATGCAATAGTAACTCATCCCCTCCTGAAGATTTCTCATAACCCTTATGATTTGAGAGCTGGATTAGTGTCACCTGCAGGGTTTGCTCCTGCTCAGTTTCTTGCTGGCAACTGCTGGCACAAGGTTTTGTGGATGGGAAATAGCAGGTGTCCACTCATGCTGAGCAATAACTGGTCCCTGCATGCATCCACACTTGCCCCATGGCAAGCTTGGAGAGGAGTCCCAAACTTGCAACATGAGAAGCTGCAGCTCTTTGGGGTTCCTCTCTCCTCCTCACCTCGGTGCGGCAGGGCCCGGGGAGCAGGTAGATGCAGAGCCCCGCAGAGGATGCTCTAACATAGTCTGCAGACAAAGGAGCCTGTGTCTCTTTCCTAGTGAAATGACACTGTTTCTTTCTCACATTGAAATCCCTGGGATTAGTGATAGGATTCATGTCTACCTGCTCTGTGGCTGGAGCTTCTGGTTTCTCAGTCTTAGAGGATAAGTGTGAGAAAGAAACAATATGCACCATATTAAAAAAAATCTCCCTGTAAATATCCAGGCAGGCTGAAAATGTTATCAGAAGAGGGACCAAAGCAATATCTTTACCTTTCTGAATTATATAATGTTATAATTATACAGAATAGAAGAGGAACAAGTAGTTTCTCATGACTCTGTTTTGCTTTCTTCCTCTCTCTTCTCCTTGTATCAATTATGCCCAAGGATCACCATTTTTTGATAAATGTTTTCCTTCTGTTAAAAAGTAGACTCCATCGCTGTGTTCTTGGAAGGTTATTAAAGGGAAGAATATAATCAGTTTCAGCTTTTTTAATAAGAAAACAAGATGGGTTGATAAATTGTAGGCAATAGGTCTTGTAAGGTCGAGAGACAGAGTGAGCTATATCTTAAAATTAGCTCTCTGCATGGCTAGGTAATTATATAAATAAGAGGAAACATTCCAGCACAATCCCCTTAAAGGGTGAGATATCTCTAATACACTTGCAGAAGCTCTGATATCCATACAAGGCATATGACTCCCTTAGAAAGCATACTTAGTATACCTCTTAACTGGGGAAGAGCTTAGAGTCACCAGTAGTAAGATGGAGAGGGACATGTATTACCTATGCTGCTGTGTCTTGGCACAAAGAGCTCTGCTTTGTCCAGTGACTCTTTAGTGTGATGAGGTCCATGGAAAAAGGATCAGCCCCCTATTTGGTGGGCATCTACGTCTCGGCTGCAGAACCATATATCCTCTTACCCGTCTGAGCCAGCCAGTCTGGAAGAGTTTTATTTTTGTGAAAGAGCCAAGCTTCAAAAGAAGGGTGAGAACAGCATACACAAATGCACCATGGTTTTTAACGGGTGTAGGAGGTGGTTCTTACTAAAAAGAAGAGCAGTAAGAGCCTGACTTCTACACATCCTGTGAGTCCTCTAACTGCTGAGCTATAAGATTAAGCAGGGAAAGGGTGAGGGGAGAGTCATTCCCTCCCCCTGGTAAGACGAAGGGAAAATTTCAATTTTGCATGCACAAGGAGGCCAAAATTTCAAAGCTATGTTTGATCAACGGTAACAGTAAATAATGCTTTTCACCTGAAATTCTTAAAGGGTGGATTTTCAAATATTAATTCTATCACCACTTAAATGCATTCATAGAGGCAGTGGGACACCACAGCCAGTTACCAAGTCACACAGGCAGTGCCCAGCATCTCTTGGATATTCAAGTGAACACAGACCAGGACAGCAGAACCAGGCACACGGGTCTGCTAGGCAAACAACCACATTTCCAGTGCATTAAATTGTCATAGACCAGATGAAACTAATAGATACAGACAAAAGTCTGCCTCTATTTTACAGTAAATCTTGCCATGAGCAATGAATGGTGTTACCACTAGAAAATGGATGTGTTTGTTTGGGGATTTCTCTCTCATTACGTAGCCAAGACCTCAGTCTTCATTTCCATCCAAAAGATTCTTCATTCAGAAGTTGTGAAGCTGAATCAGGCTTACTGTGGGCCTACTAATACCTACTCCACCTCTGAGTATTTTACCTTTGTGTATTGAGTTTGCCCAGGGCTTTTTACATAATAAAAAAGGAGAGAACACCCCAAACAGCCTGGCTTCAGCTTTGCGTATGAGTCAGTAGAAAGGCACAACACAGCAAAGCCACTGGAAACAGATGTTTTTGTTTCCTATCATATTCTGCAGATGTTGTTCATAAAAAAACTAAAGCTGAGTTGGGGGGCTTCTTGTGCAATTTTTCCCCCAATTATTCCAAAATATTTGAACTTCAGTACAAAGAGCAGCAGTAAACAAAGGGTCTAGCAGATGGTTGAGAGCAGAGTTATCGCTCATGGTATCTCAATGCGTGCAAATGTCTCATGTTTCTTGCATGCTATTTTGCAGAAGGTGTTAGATCACAATCAACAACACAAAAGATTTGAACACCCAGGTACTGGAGAAGATCTCCACATCAGAAAACTCTCAGCAGGTTACCACCCCCCAGACTAAAACAGGTAGCACAGCTAATATGGTGTAGATTAAAAACAAGAGGTAAAAGAGGCAGTCAGAAGAGAGCCTGTATTTCCTTTTAATTTTGATTAAACCCACAACTGTGAAGTTATTCCACATCTTGGGTTGAAATCAACCAAATCAGAATTGTTTTCAAAGTTTACATCCTGGCTGAGGTGTTGCTTTGGCTACCATCGGACTCAGCTGGAGGACTGTCCTCAGCAGTAAACTCAAGAGAATGGGGAGAAAGTGGGAGCATCTAAGTATCATAGCTTTAAGAGACAAAGCTCAGACAACTGAATGATGTGTTTCAACAGTATGATTTTACCTCAAATATTATGTATCAGCCTTTTACAGTACCATTTGGTTTTATGTGGAAGTGTATTTAAAGAAACCAAGCAAAATATTTTGCAATATACCCATAAAGCTACCTCAGTATTAACAGGCTCTGTTGTATGTCAAGGAGGAATTTGGCAGCATTTCCTCATATTTTGTTGGGCAGTTGGCAGAACTTGATATCTGTTGAATGCTGAAAGAAAAATCCAGTTGATGTTTGTTCTGTTGCAAGATATTTTGATGTGGCTCTTTGAAGCTGAGAAACCAAAGGAGTTGAAAGACAGAGAACTTATGCAACCTTTTGTTCCAGTGCTGCTTGTGCAGCAAGAGAGAAACTCATAGAAAAATTAAATGACTCTTTCAAGAAAAGGAAGAGTAATCTGACTGGAAGGACACTTCTGAAAGTGATGACTAAAAATCTTGCTTATATAAGCCTCTGTGATTTTTGTACTGCAAGTACGTTAACTGTACCACAGAGTCAGAAAATTTATAACCAGTGCAATATAGACATCCTCCATTAGCTGTTAAAATTTAAATTTTATTCCAGACTTCCGGGTATTGTTTAGGAAAGGCACATAGACAGTCATTCCTAGAGAATAACAGAACCTGAAAAAAAGATGGAAGTCAGAGGGTACGTTCTTCTTCCTTTCTTTCTCCTTCTGCAAAAATGCAAAGAATCTTTTGTTTTCAAACTTACAGCCTTACTTAGCTAGAATAGAAATCACAGATCCACACAGATTCACAGATGGGTTGAGGCTGGAAAGCATCTCTGGAGCTCATCTCATCCAACTGCCTGCTCAGAGCAGGGTCAGCCACAGCTGGTTGCTCAGGACCATGTCCAGTTGGATTTTGAGTACCTCAAAGGATGGAGACTCCAAAACCCCTCTGAGTAACTTGTTCCTGTGTTCGACTACCCTCACAGTAACAAGTGCTTTCTTGTGTTCAGATTGAATGTCATCTTTTTTGGTTTGTGCCCATTGCCTCTTGTCCTGTCACTGGGCACCGCTGAGCAGACCCTAGCTCTGTCTTCTTTACTGCCCCCATTTGCATATTTATACACATGGATAAGATTCTCCCTGAGCCTTCTCCTCTCCCGGCTGAACAGTCCCATCTCTCTCAGTCCTTCCTTGCATGAAAGGCGCTCCAGTCCCTTAATTATTTTTGTGGCCCTGCACTCGACTCGTTCCAGTGTGGCCATGTGTCTCTTGTACTGGGGAACCCAGCACTGGACCCAGCACTCCAGATGTGCCTGACCAGTGCTGAGGAGAGGTGAAGGATCACCTACCTCTACATGCCGGCAAAACTCTGCCTAATGCAGCCCAGGATGCCATTGGCCATCTTTGCTGCAAGGGTGCATTGCTGGCTCGTGGTCAACTTGTCTACTAGCTTTGCCTTCCCTGCCAAGCTGCTTTCTGGCTGCTGCTTTTCCAAGCCTATGCTGGTGCCTGGTGTTGTTCCTCCCCAGCTGCAGGACTTTGCGCTTCTCTTTGCTGAAATTCATGAAGTTCCTGTCACCTTGTTTCTCCAGCCTTTCAAAATTACTGTCTAAAGATAAGCAAATTAAAACAGGTAACACTTCTGTGTAAATGCAAAATGCATGGTTGATCCACACTTTTGACCTTCAGTGGTGTAAGAAATAGTACATTGTGGAGGGTGGCAGTTGATAACACCCATTTCTATTACAATAGCATAATAAATTATTGTTTGTCGTGTTTAGTAAAGTAGTATTTAAGAGAAAACTGAGTGTGAGACACTGTTGTGCTAGAAACCATGCAGAGTGCATAGAATTATAGGGAGCATCTGCAGACACCAAAAAGCTGAACTAAAAAAGAAGCAGGGAGGTAGGTGGGTGAGGAGGGAATAACACACATGCTGTAGTAAACTTAGCTCTCAAACAGTAGAAAACAAACCCTTTTGATGCCTTCATATGATCTTACTCTCAGGGCTCTAAAAGAAGCAAGAGCTGAAGATGGAATACAAATGCTCTGACGCCATTCACACATTCTGTCAGCATTTACATAAGCATTTGCAGCTCAGTCTTTGAAGACAAGGAAGAAACTTTGCAAACAAAGTCAGCCTGAAGGGCAAAATAATTTAGCAAATCTAATAAAAATATGTCCTCTAAGATACAGATAAGCTATTGGACCACACACCAACGCAGAAAGCATCTTAGTAGTATCAGATGTATTTCTGTCCTTGTAGTACTTTGACAATACAGTCAGCTGCCTCCGGGTATTTTGGAAAAATATCATTATCACAACGTCCTATGTTATTTTGCATAGAATTTCAGTTTATTGCTTCAGTACATTAACTTTTTAAGTGCAAGAAGTCTTAAGGTGTCTTACAGACTAGATAATATGAGCATGCACATCATACCAAGGAAGGCTATAAGAACTGCTAGTTAGCTGAAGACAAAGAATAGCCTCGCTGGTCAGAAGAACTGATTCTGCAGGTTACAAAGTTTGATGAAGGTAAAGAGATAGTTTGATTTCTGTAGGATACCAGTGAACACAACAAATTGCTTAAAACATCAATTCAGTAACCAACATGCACATCCCATATTCTCAAAATAGAATATTGTTTTCTCTCTGGTTATATGATGAGAATAGCTTGAAGCAGTCTGTATTTCTTCCACCAAACCCAACCTGAAAAATCACTCAGGACACTTTTGCTCAGAACATCGTCCAAACAGGTTGTTCTCCCTGGTGCAACAATCCCATCAAGTGCAATGAAATCTTCAGGGATAAAATCTTTCATGCTGTTTATGTTTACAGTCCAGTGGGACATGTACACAAGAGTACTATCTTTCAATTTCTGCCTTGCTTAATACTATATACAAGCTATATAATCATGTGAAACAAGGTTTCAAGTACAAAAGGCATCACAAAGCTTTCTCTAGACAAATACTGAAAAAATAAGGCTGAAATAACCTTTCAGGTGTTTACAAATAAGAGAAAATGAGCTCTCTGTTTTATCTAATGTTATCTCTAACTTTTTGAAAAAGTAAGAACTATGTTTGCTTGCTATTCTTCCCCTGTATTGTATTCCAGGATAATATTTTTTGCTTTTGGATCCCTAGTACTTAACTTCTTTTTCAAAGTCTCCAGTAAAGATGTCTCAGTGATATCATCATAGTATCTGGAAACAGAATGGTTAGTCTAAGAAATTGAAAAAGTGTATAAAACTAAATTCACACTGCCTATTCTAAGTTCAGATTAAAGCACGAGTGTTAACAGACTACCCCTTCATTCTACTTGGAAGATTTTTCACCTATATGTGTAAAGTATATACTAGTAGCAGCAGAACAGGCTAGCAAAATTTTTTGTTTGATTCAGCATGGTAATTCCAATATTCTTGTTTGTCTTTAAACACTGGAGTCTGAGGGTAGTTTTCCATACACTGTGGCAGAGGCATATGGTTCAAATACTCTTATGGACATCCACCGGTCTCACGGGACCTCATACAATGAGCAACCAGCTTGCTTGCTCATTAAAAACTGCCATCATTTGAGCACAAGTTTAAAAAATCTGGTTGAGAAAAACTACATAAAGATTCTCTGGGACTCTCTTACTCATACTGGTGAACCCATACACGATCAAGGGAGAGAGAGGCAGCTTCCTGACATAGTGACAAAAGGTAGCAATTGTTGCTTGAATTAGACCCTACTGTTTCCTCCCTGAAGAGGTTAAGGACTGGGCAAATACAGCAAACCCCACTCTTCTGCTGAGCTGATATTGTAACTTTTAGCTGCAGAGAGAGGGCAGCTGTCATAGCCTCCCTCCTCTGCTTTCAGGATTAGTGATGCTGCTGTAAAGCAGGCCTTGTTTCAGAAACCCTTTGCAGAGTCTTGCTGGATGGTGGTGGTCAGAGCAGATGTGCTTCATACCATCAGGTGTGGCCAGCTCTAATGCAGATGTTACCTCAGAGCCAGTCACCCTCCACCCCCTTCGTAGTCAGTACAGAAAAACCAGCACATTTAGGGAACTATCCATTTAATCCTAAAGAAAACATAAAAAGTAGGTCAGGTGAATTATACCCCAGAGCTCTCCCTCTCTCTGTTGACGTTAATGTAGGCTTAGGACAATTAACCCAGAGGTGAGCGTGCATGCTGTAACCATTTCAACTGAGTTGGGATGAGTGCTACCTGACGTCCCTTTTTATGTAGTATCCTTTCTCAGTGACCCCTGGGTGTTTCAGAGAATACATACACCTCCAGAATCAACAATTAAATGCCAGACAAAGGAAGTTTCTTCTTAATGCCAGGTGAGCCGTGCAGGTCAGATTGAGCACCAAGCTGCAGGTATCTAAATGTAAGTATCTGAATGCAGGGGCTGGATTTTACTGTACACACATAGGTATCTGGCATCACCTGAGATGCCCATAGTGTTGTGCCTGGTCTCCAGCTGTCACACCAGACTTTGCAGTTCTTCAGCGAGGAAGAAATAATCTGCCTAAACTCTAATGATAAATGTCGGTAACAGCCCATGAGCTGCAGTAAGATGGCTCTTTGAGTAGGACTTCGTGCCTTGATGTCTAGGATCAATGTCCTAGAAAACAGTGACATCCTTAGCAGTCTCTCCAAGAGCAAACTGGTATGAAAACATGGCATTTAGTTTGCTGAGTTGACCAAGTTTTAGCTGTTTCACATCCACTCAAGGAAATCATCTAGTGTCTCCCTGTGGAAAGCAACAGGTATCTCTAGAACCAGCTCAACCCGTCTGAGATATCTAAGTCAGTTTGGATAACTTCTGGGGGTTCCTGTTTCTCCCCATTGACTAGAGTGCAGCTAAGACAGCCAGGTCAGACTAGTCCACTAACTTCTACGTGGGTGAGTTTGAAAGAGATAAATCCTGCCCAAATGTCCAAGAATGCAGCTCTCACTGTGGTTATTGTGTTTTGCTTTTTATACAGGAAGGACAGGAACCCTACACAATCACATTAAATACATATTGAAAATGGTCCCATATAAACTAACAGGTTATCAGGGGCTTTTAAGAAATACATACAATGAATGTCTATAGCTGTTGCACAAATCTTACAAAGAGAGATTCCTGTATACAACAGCTACTCATTAAAGAGCCTTTCAAAACATGCCTACACTCATAGGCAAAACAGCAAAGAAAGCGTATGGAAATGTCAAATTTCCCCAGGTCTGTCATCAGATTTGTCCATTAGAAACAAAACTTCTTCCCAGCAGTCACATGAAAGAAGTTCCTAAGTAATCATTCACACATAGTGTACGTTTTTCCTCCATCCCATCTTCAAAGCATCCCCTGGTGGTCCATTTATAGGTATGAGATAGTCTTTCTCCTCCCCCCACATGAAAGTCAGTCCTGAATCTCAACCAATAGCTTCCATGTGAACATGGGATCTGCCCGGGGGGTACTAGCAGAAATCTAAAACAAGGTTTGATGTTCCAATAAGATAATATGAGACCACATGGACAATTGCCCCTATGAAATATTAAATGCAGATTCTTTTGATCTCAAGAAATAAGATACTATTATAATTTAATACAATTCTCTGAAAGATGAAAATAAATAATAGTAAATGAAAACATACCGAATATGAATATTTTTAATGTGGGTAGAGACATTCCATATTATTTTTACTTGTATTCTTTTGAGGCAGGACTTTTCTGGTCTGGGTTATTCAAAAAATATTTTTATCTGAATAATTTATTCTCTCAAAGTTTTTATAACCATTCAGAAATTCTTAAAAGATGAATATCTACTTTTATGAGTCTGCCTCCATATTTGGCCATCTAAAACCAGGTCCATGACATCAGAGCTGGAATATCTTTCAAGCTTTTTAAAAAAGTTGCTGGCCAAAAATAAGATCAATAAGTCTATAAAATGTTCAGTGTAACTCGTGTGACAGATCTCACTCTTACAGAAGCATATCCTGGTTATATTCATATAACCAGGTGACATATTCATACGTTGATTATATGACTTCACTTACTTTATCATGTTGCTGTGACAGAGGAACCAATATATTTTATTACGTTGAGGCCATTGAGCATTTTGCCAAACCCAGTTTTAAACATAGGAATCGAGAACATGCCATCAATGGACAGGTCTTCACAGAGTATTTATTTAAGCAAACATCTGTCACTGATATTATTTCATGGTTTGCGGTAACTATACAAAATATGATCAAAAATTCTTCAGTTTCTAATGGAGCTCTGGTAATGTTTAGAGTGGGTTTATAGTGCAGGAGGTATGCAACAGATAGGATGTTAGCTAAAATTCACATCACTACACAGTTTAAAGCTCACTAGCTGTTTATAGCTTGGCAAACTTCAACTATAGAGTTGAAAAAACCCATGCCATAGGACTGCTTGAAGGAAGGTTTTGTTTCTGTTATGCTTTTTGTTTTTAAGGATTTTGAGTAACAGAGGTTACTTTGCTGTTCAGCATAAATGGTATAGCTACTTCTGAGAATGATGCTATATAAAACATTCTTTAGATCACATTACAAACAAAAGAGGAAAATGGAAAATTGTGCCTTGGAAATGTTCTGGCTCCTCCATAATTCGGTATAAAGACCATATTCATATAAGGACTGTGCCTTGTGCTGTGTAAAGTTGCCCAAATCTGGCCAAGTTATAAACTTGTGAAAAATCATACACGTCCTACCTCTCTAAAACCTCATATACACTTTGTAAGGTCTTGCCAGTCTCACAACTAAATGGGATGCTGCTTGACCATGTGGCTGCCACTCTTTGGGCAGCTTCACCCCGAGCGCAGCAAAGCCTTCTCTGCCAGCATTGGTCATGGATGCCACACACACGCGCTCTGAGCCCACACCACGTTCTTCCCTCCCTGTGGCATGTCACCAGAGGGCTGCGCTTGGAAGTGGACTAGGAAATGAGAGGGGTGGGAAGGTGGGATGGAGGAGTGACGGGTAGAGGTTTGAAAGATGTGGTGAAAAAGAAGGTGTCAGGAGCTGAACAGAGCTGAGAGATGGAAAATCCATCCCTGAAGATGGAAAATTGTCAAGGAGGAGCATTAAGAGCAGATAATGAGAGTAAGCAAGAAGTGGTGAGACAAGCCATCAGAGGGAAAAAAATGAAGAAAGGAAGACCTGGAGCTAGGGAGGAGCAGGAACACAGAATATATTTTATCCATTAGGACACATTTGCCTTAGGACCTGGGTAGAGGAGAGCTGGGTACAGCTGTATCCAATGAAGGAATGATGAAGCTACTACATAGCTGCCCTGTGATCAGGAACATATAGTACACGTGTATAGGAAAAGGGGAAAATAAGAGTGCCACAGCTTTCCTACTGTTCTTCCAATACAATACCCCTTAACAATTCCACCTGTGTAAAATCAACAGCTTTTGAATCTCGACATTTCTGCTTTGTTAAGAGGCTCCAAAGTCACTGGTCAAATGTGTTCCTCCACCCCCCTCTAGTGGGAGGTCCACACAGAAAGTGTTTCCTCCCTTTTCCAGTTTCCACCATACTTTGAAGAATACAGGGCTGCTTTGCACACCCAACAACCCCAGTTCTGCTTCGGTGAGTTTGCTTGTGTGGGGACACATGCATACACGGGTGCTGGTTTTTTTTTTTCCCCACGTACTCTGTGTTCAAATTAATTAGTTCTAAGCCACAAGGCTACATTGAAAGAATCTTTAAACTGCAAAATTGCCCAGTAGTCCAACATTAGAAAATGTCCAAATAAAGTTAAGTTTAATCCATCACTATACAAACACGTGTTATGCCTGAGGATTGAAATTAAAGATCATAAGACTCCCGCTTCATTAAAAATATAGGATGAACAGTGCTTAGGCATGAATCAGTTTTGTGTCATGACTGAAGATCACTTGATGCTTTGGAGACGGGCACTGCATGAGGCAGATGAACAAAAAGGATTGTGATAGAAGTCACCGAATGTTCCCGGAAAACCAGATTCTATCCTGTTTTTGTCAGAGATTTTCTATGAAAATCATATAAATTCTCTATTCTCACATTGGACATAACAACTTGTGATCCTGCAATCTTTCCTGAAGAATTACCGAGCTTTTGCAGCAGTCCCTAGGATAAATTGGAGCACTACTCTGAGCATACAAACTGCTATATACTCTGACAAATCAGACCTCAGGCATCTCAAATTACCACCCCAAATTAGCTGGCACTTTTGACAATTCCCTATCTGTAAAATGGGGAGAATGATACCACAGGGACATTATGAAGATAAATTCATTAATTTCTGTTAATAAGTAGGATACTATGAAAAAAAAGCACCAGGGAAAAGCCCATTAGGAAATGAATAATTATGTATTCAGTGCAAGGTTTGGATGGTGTGCAGAAAATTAGGCATGGGGACATATATTTAATGATGAGACGAAAAAGAAATACTGCATGGTTGCTCATTTTGTGACCACAGGCTGTCTTGTGCACTGAATGAGGCAGGGGTCCTGTGGGTGGACATGGCTGTGTAATTAAAGACTGCATCATAATGCATGCATACATGCCACTGTAATTCTCTTATTTCTCTCTTTGCGTCGTGACTTTGTAATTGTAACATTTCTTTACTAAGTGTATTGCGGGGTGATAAACATATATTTAGAATATGAAATAAATTGCTTAATGTTACAGGTGGGGAATTGCTAGTTCCCAGCTTAAGAAATGCCAGGGTTTCCCTAATTTCTTTATCCAGTATAACCTGGCAAATTTGTGGGAGAGCTGGAAGGACTACCACTTAGGCCACCACTGAAAATGCTGTGACCTTGCATGAACATTAATCCTTTTCTTTTATCAGTATTGTTTGCTTTGTGAGTGAAATAAAGAGCAGGTCGGCCTGTATGTAACTGTGGAGTCCAAGAAATCCTTATTCTCTTCAGAAGCTGAGCAAGGTGAGCAGAGCTGGCATGCAGAAAGTGCTGCTGCAGGCATTGAGCATACTCTACAGAAAAACAAAAGTAGAATTCTTTGAGGCTGGATTTCGTATGAGCCTTATTTTCATAAGCATGTGCACGTGGTTACTCAGAGATTAAAGGAGCCAAGCTCTTAAGAAGTTCAGAAGAGGTGATTTCCAGAGTTTTATAGCCTGAGCATATATGAATTAATTTTCTTCTTCCCCCCTCCAAAATAATTATTATTTCTTAGGTATAATAATATTTTCTTTAGAATTTCAAATCATTTTCACAGACTAGAAGCGGGAAAGATAGTTCTATTTTCTTTTCAAATCTTTGAAAAAAATTTTTACAGCAATTCTCATGATGAACTCTCTCCATCAGACTGAATTTCTGAGTGAAAGGGTGTGAAAGCCTGGGCAGCAGGCTGTAAGAAAAAGGTTATCAAAGTTCTAAGTGGCTGAAAGCATGAGCTTCCAGGGAAAGGTAGTAGAAGTCTGTAATCGTGTTACTGCCAGAGCCACTTTGATACGACTGTTGTGAAACATCACAAAAGCTTTCAGACATATTTTATAATGAACATCAGACGGATCTGAGGTCTTAGTAAATGTGGCTATTCTGCCAGCATCTCAGTGGTTGATTGCTTTGCCAAGCTATGTTATAATTACATCTCTCTGCTACATTAACTGTTTTTCAAAATTTGCCTTAAAGTTGTCAAACAAGTTGGTTCAAAGCTCACTATAATCAGTAAAAAGAAGATAAAATTGGTTTCCCTGCAGATAGTATCTGTTGGCACTGATCTGCTCAACCACAGGGGCTGAAGCTCATCAGCTGTTCCTGCATCAAGCTGGCAATGTCTGGGTGGCACCTGGCTATTTACTTTCGCAGTAGTTGGAAGAGACAAGACTAAGGTCAGAAGGTCATCTTACCTTCTTCTGAATAAGGGCCAGATTAGGTTGTCAGACGAATCATAGTATATTTTTCAGCTGAATAAAAATTTCAGGTAGAAGGTAGTGTACAAGAGGGTCATTGTGCAAGCAGGTTCACAGTAGATTTTCAGCCCTAAATGCTGTGGACCAATGGTTTGATTCCTCCTTTTTTTTTTTTTTTGTCATTTCTGAGGTGCTGTCAATCTGCATAATATTCACTCCAAAATGCAGTGGAGACAACTTTGCTAACATGAGTAAGTATCTAAACATGAGGTAGTCACCTCCTGGGTGTAACAAAAGGCCTTTAGAGAGTGAAGTTGGTTAAACACTTCTGAGAGTGCTCCTTGAGGTCTACTCACACCTTTAGGCACCTGAAGCAATTGGGAAATCCAGTTGTTAAAATGTTCCTCGTATGTATGCTGTTCTGGAATTGTTTATACCTGAATTTCTCAAGGTGCTGAAAATGCAACTGATTTCTCTGCTAACCTAATATAGTCCTTTCTAGAAAAATTATTTGGCATGAGTTCTGTTTTTTCTTTGGAGGAAATGAATATTCTTTTGTCTACAAATGAATGTGTGTATGACTGTACTTTTGAATATGTGTGTGTGTGTGTATACACATTATATATAAAAAGCTTAATTTCATCTAGTAACTTATTGGTTAGTCATCAAGCTCAATAAAGATCATGCAGTCCATGCTGAAGAACAGCCTTTATTACTTTGGGTATTAGTAGCCAAGTTAAGTACCTCTGGCAATTTGGACGGCATTAGACTTCGTCAAAATAAATTCAAGACTATATAAGTCTGACAAAGGCCAGTGTTGGCTGAAATGTGGAAAGGTTGCAACATGGAATGACAGACATGCTGATTTTCCAACATAAAACGAACATTTTTTTATTGAGCTTCCTGATTAAGCAAGTTAGCACCAAAGCAAATTGCCAAGTAGTATGCAGGGGAGGACTTTGGTTTTGGTTTTAAGTTTATTTTTGTTATTGCTTTATATTTGGTAAAATAGGGACTTCTGCTTTATATGAGGTTTCACCCTGTAAACAAGCCCATTTAACAATTCTCAGCTGAGTGGCGTATTTCCCTTGAATGATCTCCATTTCTAATGTGACATGGTGTAGGTGATTATTTTTCTTTTTGTCAGGAGGCTGTGTAGTGATGGTCACCGGTGCTTAGTCATAAAATGCTAATTCAGCAAATGTCAAATAAGACAAAACTTTTGCTGTGTGTACAAGGCCACATAATTAGCTGAACTGCTGCATTAAGTGTAACTGAATCACAGGAACAGGCTAAAACTGATGGTTGTGATGGATGATGTGACAAAAGAATCTAACTAAATAAGGGGTCTGTTCAGGAAAAAATAGGCTCCAGTGCTACTGATGTTTATTAGGCTCGGATTGGCGTCTCCGATCTCAGTAAAAACCACTGTTGCGGAGGAGGGAAGGAGGATGAAATTGGGTTCTATTACTTTAAGGTGAGGGAAAATGAGTTAGCGATCCTAATGGATACAGTTGTCAGCATGGGAACCCCAGTTTGATGGGAGAATAGTGAGAAGATGCTTGAGACCCTGCTGTACTTACAAACATGGTGAGTTACACTGCCTCTGAGAGATAAAGACCAGTGGTGGCCTTCTGTTGCTGCCCATGAAGAACCAATCAATCAGAGGTGCTTTAAAATGTCTCCTAAGGCCCCCTTGGTGTGTGTTGCATCAGAACGGGAATGGCAGGGGATGAGAAAATGATGAGTGAACAAATGGGACCTTTTGTCCCATTTGTCAGATGTGGCCTCCCCTGCCCTTGCTCACGCAGCGCTTGGTGTGTTAGACCAGAATTCAGAAAGGACCGCTAGAAGGCAAGGTGTGCCATCTAGGGCAGAGATAGCGGTACCTGCTGCAGAGGAGAAATGGGACATTTAAGTCCCAGCAGTCAACCAGGAGCTTAACATTTCCATATCAATCCCTCTAACTGTTCAAACTGGCCCTTCTGAATCTCTATTTCAGTGTTACAATTTGCTATTAAATTGACACCACCTGAAGCTCGGTCAGCTACTCTCTTCATTCTAGAGTGGGTTTCTCAGTGCTCTGGATATTGTGTTGTCACTTGGAGATAATTTTTTAGTTCCTACAAGAACTGTCTCATGATTTCATTACAACTGTGAACACTGGTAGTCATAAAGCATTGCATTTATGCTTAAATAAATGCAGCAGAGGTGGTTTTAATGCCTTCTGTATATTTCTGAACAGGGAAGAGAGAGATGAATAACTCCTTGATAGGGCACTAATGAAGTTAAAATTTCAGTAGCTATATTCTAATATTGAAATGTTAATAGTGAATTTATTTTTCTCAAAAGTATACAATTAGAAAAAAAAAGAAGGCTGTATTACAGCATCGGTTCTTAAACTAAAACAGAAGATATATAAATTCAGAAAATACCTATTTTCTCAAAATTAATATTAGCCCAAAGCTCAACCTTTTTTCTCCTCCATATTATTTGCTCTTTCAGGTTTCTCTTCCAGATTTGGGAAATGAAAGTTGCCTATTTTGCTGGCTTGGAGATATTTAGCAACATGGGACATTAGGAAAAGCTTCTTCACCGAGAGGGTCACTTTAACAGGTTCTCCAGGGAAGTGGTCACGGCACCAAGCCCATCAGAGTTCAAGGAGTGTCTGGATGACGCTTTTAGTCATGTGGTTTAGTTTTAGGTAGTCCTGCGATGAGCAGGGAGTTGGACTCGATGATCCTTATGGGTCCCTTCCAACTCAAGATATTCTATGATTGTATGATCCTATGATTCTATAAACATGCATGAATTCCACAAGGATACAACAAATATATACTCTCTTTCCAGCACAAAGAAAGAGGAAAAGTGTTTGATATCCTCTTAGAGGCCAGCAGGTTAGAAAACAGCAAATTCCTATTTGGGACTACCTTATGGCAGGATGAGAGAGCAACTACACTGTGAAACTGAGGACATCCACCTCATCCCTATTGCACAGTCATGAGTTTGGTAAGGAAAGCAGTCAGGAATGGTGCATGTATCTCTTGGAAAGAGCTTAATGACCTTTTTTATTCAGGAAACTCAAGAAAGAGCAGCAAGTAATCTTACAAACACACCAGATAACTAGGCAACTGCCTGAGGCTGAAGTTATAACTTTACAGGAGAAATCATTGGTGACAAGTTTTCTGAAGTTCGAATCATCTCCACTATCTAGGGAAACTATATCATCCAATGTTACTATTAGTATTCAAAGTATCTGATCTGGGATTTATGTTTACTGAATCTGTAGTATATCTTGTGTATCCTACAAGAAACATTCCATATTTCTAAATATCTTTTGCCTCTTTTGCCTCTTCTTTACAGTTTGCCCTGACAGAACCATTCCTTTAGTATCAGGATACCCCATATCATATTTTCATGACTAACAGGAGAGAGAGGGATGAAAATTTCCTTGCACGTTTGAGCAGCATCTTCACCAGAAGTTATTCAATGGAATGATAGCTGATTTTTTTTGTTTGTTTGTTTTCTTTTCTATTCTGCACAAAGCGATTTCATTACATGAGAGCTTAGGAGACCTGTAAGGATATTGCTATCCACTACAATGGTCATTTCTCTCCAGCACACACATACTTCTGAGCATAACCACCAGAGACAGAAAAAGGAGCTTCTTTCTCTACAGCTATTCCAGAAAATTGCATTGCTGATAGGAAATGCATTGATCCTAACTGGAGACAGCTTTTATTGGCATATTAATTCATACTATTTTCTCTGTGTAAAACAAATGGAAAATATATAGTCTTACTCCAGTTCCATCTCAGTATCCTTCCTAAGGTCTTCTTCCAAAGTCATCTTCTGCTTAAATCTTCCTATTCCCTCCTTTTTCTTTATTCCGTTCTTTAAAAAATAATGCTTTTCCTCTTGAGTTATTGGTATAGTTCAATAGGGGTGCTTCAGTGAAAGTTTCAATATGTTTATTTTTAAATTCTTATTTGAAAATATTAGAAAGGAGATGTTTTTTTTCTCTCCAAGGGTGTAATCAGAAATTTCTTGGTAAGAATTCATTATTTTTAACGAAGTTAGTATACATGAGAAAGAAACTTCTTATTTCAGCAATTTTCAAATAGCTTGGCTAAATTAGTAGCTTTTACTTTTTACTAATCTGATTTTTTTTCTCTTAGCAAACATCTAAGAAACCAATTTCCTCATGTCATTCTGCTCCAGTCCATACCTGTGAATAAAGTTTGATCAATCAATCAATCCACAGACCTTCAACTGAGCTGTCTGAAAGAACCGATCACAAGGCTGAGAAAGCTGTGAAAATGCTCTCCTTTGAACGTCAGTATAATGCAGCGTTCACATGCTTGGTCATACTTGACCACTCTTCCAGGTGACACTCATACCCACCATTTAAAGACCCACCTATCTCTTATATTTAAAGGTCAATGTTGAAATGGAAAAAGAAATTTAAGAAATACATTTCCTGTTACGGTAACCGTTCTTTCCACTTGAAAAGATCTTTCTTCCCTCCCATTACTTAAGGCCTTTCATTATTTTAAACCTGAACCAGGTATTGGGAGAACTAGTTTGTCGAAGTATCTCATTTCCAATGTTACTATTGTGTCATGGTTAGTCTTTATTTGTCACTGAGAACAAAATGGTTGTGGTCCTCATGAAAGATTTTATTTTTCATAATAAGGCAAATAAGAGTTCACCAGTGTCTCTTCAGAAGGCTGCAACAGATAGAGGAGGAACTTTACATGCTGCCATGTTTTCCTGTAAGGTTTATATTTAGGCACCTTATTGCATTTTTAGCTCAATTGAATTTGTAAGCTTTCTTACATTTTTTTCCATTCTAGTTAAATTTCCTTAAAAGTGTAGCCATCTAACTTTTCTGGATTATCATTGTTTGTTTTATAGTAAGAAGCACCGTTAAATTTACATGTTTAAAGTACTATTACTTTTAAAGAAGAAGTTGACCTTATGCAGGTAATCATATGACCGGTGCAAATTGAACTACCCTCACGTTCCCTCCCAGATCTGTGCTTTATTGCTTTTGTATGAAAATTACTAAAGCCAAGGATTCCACAGGTAGTGTAAATAACAGTGGTGAAAATGTGCATTATTGTTATTAAATCTGAGAAGATTTCCATTCCCTACCACAAAAACACCAGGACTTCTATAAAAAGCAGAAAAATGCAACTCCTCATTTTATCTCCAAAATCTTTAAAGAATTATTTATTCTTTTACTTCAAATAATGTTTTTTCACAAACAGAATATCCCTGAAAGATACACTTTCAGTTTTTCCAAACTTGTTCATTTATTTTGCAGCTTCAGAATCTGACAGAAACCTTTCTTGGAAGGGAAAGAATTTGTTCCTTAAACCATCAACTTTCTCAGAAGTTTCTAAAATTTTATTATCACATTTCTTTTCAGGTTCTTAATAAGAATGCCCTGTGTAATACAGTTCTCCAGAAAGTCTCTATTTTCTGTTTGTAACTGAAGCAGGTACAAAACATGAAGACAGCCTCTTCCCCTGGCCTCCAGCTTTGAAAATTTGAGATCCACAGAATTGCTCAAGTAATACGCTCTTTTGAACAATATATTAGTGTCTTACTATCTCTAATTAAAACCAAAATGCCAAACCAGGCATTTTCTCTGAAGCCCTCTTGTTACAGAGCTGCCTGTTCTTTTCTTTGTCACATTCTTTGTTTTAACTGTACCTTAAAGTTTGTTCCATTTTACTAATTTGCAGGAGGTCCAATATCTTCTCACTTCCAGTAATTTCTTATAATTGTTGGACTCTCTAAACTTATTCTAATTCCAGGATTCTGACAGATACTGTCTCTTCTTCATTCTTGTTCTCTTTTTAAAAGATGGAAAACTTGAGTAATAAAGATTTCTCTCATTATTGCTTGCCAGAAGCCCACAACTTTTTAAAATCTATTTCATCTTTAGCATTTTCTCTTAGAAATTTCTAAGGTGCATCTGTATAATTCTTGTACTTTTACGAGGTCACAGGATATAATTCTGCTCAGTCTCCATCTGTACTGTTTGCTTTTTGATTACCAGCATATTAACACCAAGTGTAAGTGATGATGGCAGCTGATGGTTGAGGAGAATTTGGGAGGGAGGATATCCATATATTCTGTATTGTGGCAGTGAACAGTACGTGTGAGTTCTAATTTCAGAGTTCCTTGTTTTCCAAATCCTGTTCAGATCTCATGTTTCTAACACTTTACTAGCTCTTTGTGTCACTTCCTTTGTCCAGTTCTCAAGTCCCTTGACCTACAAGGGAGAGTTTATGGCATTTCAGCAGTCTCCTGCTCCCTGAATTTATTAAGATACCTTAAAAACAATAAAAAGAACAGAATTGATTCTGCTGATGGCTCATAGGAAAACTATTAGTTTTCATTCCTCTTTAGATGACCTTTAATCTGCCTCTTCATTCTTCAGACTATCTCCTAAAACAGAAGTGACTTTTAGCTAATAAAATGACTTTCATTTTCTCAGTTAGCTCTTGTAGAGAACAACGTGCTCTGTGTGTATGTTGTTCCTACTTATTTTTTATCCCCAGCTTGCAAATGAGTTTCTTTTACAGTATATTACCTGGTATATCTACCTGTATTGCTTGTAAAACCTTCTTTTTCTTGGCAGGGCCATTTGGACCTTTAACTTTTATAGATACAATTTTTATTGACTCACAAATCCACAGTTTATCAGCCCATATTCTCTTAACCTTTTTGTTTCTACAATGTAATTCCAACCCTGTCAGACTAAGACCTGCCGATACAGTGTTAAGCTGTAATACTGAGTGTATAGTTTAAAACTGACTTTCATTTTTTACAATGAAGAGATAATAAATGTCCTGGTTATTTCTCAGTCTCCCAATGTATATGGGTTACATTTTTAATCTTCTTTCATCATTTTATACAACCTACCTCTAAAATTAACTTTCTTAGCCATAGTCCCAGACAGCTAAATATGTCTCCTCGCATTATTCCTCAGCCTTCGCTGCTTCCTCAGTTCAAATGCCCATCCATGTGGATCCCCAAATAATCCTTTCCACAACCCTATTTTCCTTTACCCCTAACCATGGAAATTCACCCTCACCCTGTGACGGTGAGGAACCCCCATCCCTTCTTCACCTTCAGGGTGAAGTCCCACCTGGAGGGTTTCAGTCTGCTGCAGGGTGAAGATGTAGCATCATATTAAGATACTGGTGTTTGGGCAGAACTGGGAGGGGGATTACTCCTTGTTTCAGGCCATCCTCCTCCTCCTTTCCTGTGTTAATCTATACCTATCTCTCTTTTCTTTCTTCTTGGGTTTAGAATTATGCTTTTTGTTACCCACTTTCTTCATATTTCTGTTACCAGCAGCAGTACTTTTACTGGTTTACATGTCATTGTTCAGCTATACCTAAATTCCCTCAACAAACCACAGCTTCATGATTTTTATTTACCACTTTCCCTTTCGTTGCTCTGCGATGACTTCTTTGATTTATATTTTAAAAATTCCACTTCTCTAAAATGGTGAAGTTTTTCCCTTTCTGAGAAATTTGGCTCATCATTTTCCAGACCATTTCCACTAACTTCAGTTTCTGTGATTGCATTCCTTTCTTTTCTCTCCTTTTTGATGTGCTTCTGTTCTTGATATGTAAAATACATTACAATGTGAACTGCATTGAAATGAAAGTGTTCTCTGTCTTTCACTTATCATTTTAAGATGGGCAGTAGCCTCATTCAGTTCCTTTATTTTCCTCATAGTAAGCTATGGTCATGAAGCACCTGTGCCTCATGTCCTCCCAGACTAAGACTTTACAAGACTTTTCAGAATCTGCTATTTTGAGCAAACTTACTATGGGTTTCTTTGAAAAGGACTGTGGAAGGAGGCAGTTTGGAGACCCCTGTGAGAACCAGCCTTACTGTTACTTTTGTTTTCAGATGCAGAAGATGGCAGATCGTTACTTAAAACAGTTAACAGAATCTCTCTTTCCTCTGTGCCTTGTGGGAAACAGCTAATTTTTAGATTATTTCTTCCTTTATGTTCTAAATCCACTTGATTTATTTTCCAGATCCATACCTAATTATAGTTTTGCAGTTTTTAGTCAGTATCTGTAGATTACCGATCCTATTCCCAGTTCCTTCTAATTGATTTTAAACCCATCAAATCCTGGTTGCACTGGCAATTTAGGTATCAGATTACTGAAGTTAAGCCAGAGAGGAATGGGTAGTGCATTTTCTCTGGGATACCCATTTCAAGGGGTTGCAGGTTGTGCATTTTTCTTCAGCTTTCAGTCACAATATATTTGCTTAAGTGGTATGAAGTCAAAAAAGCTTATTTTTTTTACAATTCTGGCAGTATTTTTTACTTTCTGTAGATCAGTAAGTAAACTTTTTAAAAACAGGCTGTCTTCTTCATTACACTGCCCATGATTTTGTTTACCACTCAGCAACAAATCAGAAAGAGAAGTGATGGAGGGAGACCACAGGACAGAGAACACAGCTTGTTTTATAAATGGCAAGACACACAAATATCTTGATAACTGAACGCAGTTCTAGGTTGACCAACTGCATTCAGTACAGACAAACAGAAAAAATATTTTACACAAGTGTCCTGTAAATGGATGTGTTCATTAATTACTACAAAATTGCTTGGTGGCATATGAGAAATACCTACAACTGTCTCATCCAAATTCCATATTTTCCAGGTTGGCTATTTAAAGTTTCAGCCAGTACAATAATTTCTGCCTCTTCTATTCTTTCTGCACAACTGGAAAATATTTCTCTTTCCCTCAGCCCCCAGCCCAAGGTAGAATTCATCTGACTGAATTAAGAGTTCTTTGGCTGTCCTACTGAACTCCTTGTAAAGCTGATGGAGGGAAACAGGAATTTCTAGGACACGATTCATCACCTCCTAATGCAGATAGTTATAGTGAGGCAGGTGAATGATGATTGAAGAAGCCTATATCTCTCTATTAATTGTAAGGAAAGAATATGATTTCCCGACCAGACATAAGCTGCAAGAAGAATCCCCCACGTCTCAGCTCTACTTATATCTACAATAAATAACATTAACTACTCGTAGATGTGCATGTTCTTGAAACTGAAAAAGATCATTACAATCACATAGTCTGATATCCTGCCTAACCCAGACTTGGTATTTTACACAATAATCCTTTCACTGAGCCAAATAACTTGTGACCCAATGAAAAAAGTCCATTTTTTCCTTACTTGCCTTCCTCTTCCTCTAAGATCAAACTTTTAGACCATCTTGAATTTAAAGTCTATGAGCAATGTTAAAAATCCATTTCCTAGAGTCTAGGGCATTTCCATGACACAGTTAGTAGGTTTGCTTTCTGCCCACAGTGTGCCCCCTACCTGAAAATGTGTACTGCCTACTTACTTCATAGCCCTCTTTGTAAAACAACATAGCCCAGTACTCAATGCCCTGAAAATCACTTCATATTTCCAAACTTAGGGGGAAAGTGAGATTGTTTGGGGTTTAGAGTTACTCTATTTTTGGTATTTTATATATATTTCACTATATTGTGGAACTGCTTTTGTTTTGTCTTTTTATTGTAGTGCTAAATTTGGCATTAGGTTTTAATAACTGTGCAGTGCTTTGAGACCATGCTGAAAGGTATTTTATCAATTTAAGTTACTATTCTATTATTACTTTGCCCCAAGGCTCACCTCATTTTCAGCAAAGCCCACTCATTTTTTGTGGAGTCATCACTTTTTCCCTCTATTCATTCACTCTCTCCTTTCCCCAGCCTTTTCTTTCTCATTGAGAAGGGCCGAATGAACAGCTCTTTCTAAAGCATGGCTCCATCTGGTAGGATTATTCTGCTTTGTAACTTGCCTGGTGCCACCCTCCTTAGAAGCCACAGGTATCAGGTATCACATCTGTGTGTACCCTGTCTCTAGGAAATAGGAGTATAAGAGACACATGAAGGTCCACAGCTGGGATTTTACATTGGGTTCAAAAGTACCCAAAATATATATCCAGACCTTGAAGTTTTTCATCCCTGCTTTCATGACTCTCTCAGCTACCAAAGCTAGACTTGGGGAAGGTGGAAGAGTGTTTAATCTAGCAGTGAGGGATGAATTTCTTATATGTCATTTGTGTTAAGGGATGGAAAATCTCACTGAACCACAAATCTCTTAAGTGTTTTCATGGGAGAGGAGACCTTTGCAGGTCCTTGCCTTGAAGCTTTTAACTAAACTCTCTTAAAGTTCACCTCTGGGCCTATAAATTGTGAGCTCTTCTGTGGTCACTAAGGACACAGCTTTTTAGAGTGAAGATGAAACTTTCAGAAACAAGGAAACTGTTTTGGCCCTGACAGCATGGCACATATATGGCCCCATAGTATCATTCTGGATGAAAGCTAAAGTCAGTCTTACACTATCAGTCTATCTTCAGATAACATATACTGAAGGGCAAATACAAGACAATGACAAAGATCAGAGGTAGGGGTACAGAGGGTAAGAAAGATAGGAAGGATATGAGCTTTTAAAGATCATGGAAAAGAAGAACCACAGAAACAGAAGTTGGGAGAGAGAAAGTTCAAGTCTGTTACAGAAAGCGAATATTGTGCTTGGGCCTGTCAGTTGTCATCATCATCATCAGTGTAAATATAAAATTGCTTTTCAACCTACATCAGTAACACTGGGCTAGTTTAAGTGGGAAGAGAATCTATCAGATAAGAAAAAGCCACAAATCTATGATTTCTCAACTAAAATTCTCTGACATCACTGAAGAGTCACAGAATGGTTGAGGTTGGAAGGCAACTCTGGAGGTCATCTGGTCCAACCCCTGTGCTCAAGCAGAGCAACCCAGAGCCAGTTGTCCAGGACCATGTCCAGATGCCTTTTGAATATCTCCAGGGATGGAGACTCCACAACCCCTCTGCACAGCTTATGCCAGTGCTTGGCCACCCTCACAGTGAAAAAGTCTTTCCTGATGTTCGGATAGCACCTCCTGTGTTTCCATTTGGGCCCATTGCTTCTGGTCCTGCCACTGGGCACCACTGAAATGAGCCTGGCTGCGTCTTCTTTACGCCCTCCCTTCAGGTATTCACGTGTTATAAACCAAACTTTATTGGGGCACTAAGAAAGATGTACAATGACGTGCCCACACAGTGACTCACCTGATCACCAATAGCAAACACAGGATCATGGCTCCGGCAGAGTCTCAGGGACACTTAATGTCCAGGTCATCTCATAGCAACAGTCAATTGTGCAAATGCCTTTTGAACGTGGGTAAGTGTCATGCCACTCTTTGACTCCACCAGTTGTAGTGGGATTTGAGAGAATCATACCTCACATGGCAGTAGCATACCCTACACGTCATTTCAGATGATGTGTGTGGCATCCTGCCTACATGCCAATGCTGGTCAAGGGGCAGGGTGTCGTACCATTAGCCTTCTTTGCAGCAAGGGCACATTGCTGGCTTATGTTCAACTTGGTGTCCACCAGGACTCCCAGGTGCTTTTCTGCAAAGCTGCTTTCCAGCTGGGCAGCCCCCAGCATACACTGGTGCCTGGGGTTGTTCCTCCCTAGGTGCAGGACTTCGCACTTCCACTTGTTGAATTACAGGTTCCTGTCAGCCCATTTCTCCAGCCTGTTGTGGTCCATCTGGATGGCATCATGACCCTCTGACATATCAGCCATTCCTCCCAGTTTTGTGTCATCAGCAAACTTGCTGAGGGTATGCTGCCCCATCATCCGGATCATTAATGAAGATGTTAAACAGGATTGAACCCAGTATTGACCCCTGGGGTACACCACTAGTTACTGGCCTCCAACTAGACTTCAGGATACTGATCACCACCCTCTGGGCTTGGCCATTAAGACAGTTTTCAATCCACATCACTGCTCATCCAGCCTATACTTCATCAGCTTCTCTATGAGGATGTTAAGGGAGACAGTGTTGAAAGTCTTACTGAAGTCAAGGTGAACAATATCCACTGTTCTCTCTACCAAGGGAAGAGAAAGGACTTTCAGAAAGTCTTTGTCTAAGTCTCTGATGGAAGCCAATCCATCAAATAAGCTGTCTTATGGTGTGGAATAAAAAAAAAAGTCATTCATAAATTGTCCGTTATTGCTGCCAAGAGAATAGTTCTGCTGGCCCTTCTTTATAGAGAGGGAGAAAGGTAAACTCTTCCAAGGTAGACTATTTATAGATTGCAAGTGGACACTTAGATTGGTTTACTTACCTTTTACAAGTGCTTTTCTCTCTACAACAACTACAAGGACAGCCTAGAGTAGTTATATTTTTGGACCTCAGCTAATTTCCTAAAGCTATATTGGCTGAAACCAGGCTAAAATTAAAAGTGCATTTTTCACCACTGCATATCTTAGCATTTTGCTGCCTCAGTGTGTTTGAGTAGAACTGTTTAACATAATTGCTAGTCATTTGGGTAGGATGCTGAGTACTGAGATGGTAATATTTGCAGATGATGCAATTACTTAAATGACCAGGACTGAATTATCTGTCACTAGCCTTTCTTGAAACAAAATATGAGCTATGTAGATCACTGATCTGACTTGGCATTTCCTGTACAGCGTACTCCCTGCCTGATGCCTAAACTGAGCTTTTATCACTATTGACTAAAATCTGTAAAAAACACCAGCAACAGCAGCAGAAAATTCTCCAGTGGATTTCATGCATTGCTCTCTCTTATGGAATCAAAGTCCCCCTGAACAGGAGACAGAAGTCTGGGGTAATTTGGGGCATTTAGGGTTTGAGAAAAGAGGAATATAGTTGTATTATCAACCTGACTTCTGGTCAAGAGATTTTTGTTTTTTTTCCAATAGGAAACTTTTGAAAAGTTTCCTGATCTTTGTTGGAATATTGGTCTCTAGCAAAATCCCTTAGCTACATTTTCTCAGCCAAGAAAGCTTTATTCCCAGTTTTCACACATTTTGCTCTGGATTCCCAGCTCAGAGAGAAAGGAAAAGAGGCTGAACAACTAAATTTTGTCCAGGGAAGAAAGATGGCAATATCTTTCTTGCAGTATCTCAATACCTCTGTGCCCAGTGCCAGCCAGAAAACAGAAGTAAAAAGGCACAAAGACACTTACCAGTCTTGAAAGTTGTTCTTTTCGGGTTTTTTTTCTAAAACTTTAACAACACATGAGCTTATGAAGGATCTCTTATTTTATCCACATCAGTTTTCAACTCTCAAAACAAAATTAGCTGGCAAAGTCAAGAGCTATGCAAACACAGGACATTTTTTCTTTGCTGCAAGTCCAAAATACAGTGGGATGAGAACTAAGACAATACCTCTTACTTATTTTCCACAGCTTAGACAGCTCTATCTTTGGCATGGAACAAGCATGGAGTAACTTTAATAACAACAAAAGACATAGTGCTGTAACCCAGGTTCATAAGTTTCTTTTTCGTTGCCTTCAACAAAACCACCACTTAAATCAAACTCTCCTTAAGAAATGCTGATCTGCAGAATATTACCAGATGGGTCTCCTGCCTTCTGAAGAAAGGGGGAAATGAGAGAGCCTCATGTTTAACGGCATATGAAAGAAGAAATACAATGTGTAAACTTTCCACTGACGGATATAATAGTGTTCTCACTTTTAAAGAAAAACAGTACTTCCTAGCAGGAGGCCTGCAAGAAATTTAACAATTACTCAAGATTTAGTTGTACAGCATGGCATTTTCAAACATGTGCAGAGTCTGTTATTTTTTGTAATTAAATTAATTTAAATAATAAATAATGTAATTAAAATACATTTGGACTGTGCAATCCCTAGGGCTGGAACTGTGTGCGGAGAAGTGATGCATATTCAATGTGAAGTTTAATGAGTAAGAAAATGCAGAATCCTGGAAATCTGGTAATGTGCAATATAGTTTTGGCACCCTCCCCCTTCTCCCCCGTTCCTTTTCAGAGTAAAAGAGGGCCCAATTTACAGAATCAGGCTTTAAATCATTCACAAGTCTCTTTTCCTAAAAAGGAAACGTTGCTAGTGTTTAGGGGTTTTTTAGCACAACATGTGGTTACCCAAATGTTTCCCTACAATAGTCCTAGTGAAAAGTGATAGGAAATTGACTCAGTAACCCTGTAATAGCAATGTTTACTTTACCCTCATCAGAATTTTACAGACTATAGGAAATCATTACTTGTCTCTTCGTTACAAGGCTGACCCTGATTAAAAACTCCTGCTGAGGTTTTCAGAAGAGACTAATGCTGTCAGAGCTTTGCTTTTAGGGATCATCACCATTCCTGGTTTTCTGAGGTCGGATGCTGAGCATTTTCTGAATATCAGTCTCCATTAAGCTTAGTAACAAAACCTGAGGGTCCCCAGTCCTTCTCCCTTACTCACTGAAGACTTTCTGTTTTGACATGGCCTGTCAGATAAACGCAGTTTTATCTCTGCGATCCAGACTGCTGATCTCACGCAGAAGGACTTGGCTCTTCAGGCATGGTTTTCCCCATGACTGGATCAGGCACAGCGTCCGACCCAGCCAGCTCTGCCTTTGGGCAAGGGGCAGAGCCCGTCCTGGAGGCACAGCGGCGGCTGGGGCAGGAGATGCGAGGACCTACAATGCCTAAGCAGGGGTGCTGCAAGGTACATTCCTCCCGGGTGCCGGGGTTTGTTCTCTTGCGAAAGCACAACAGGAGCCTTATGTGTGGTGTCTGGCCTTCTCTGGTCGCTGGGTCGGGATGGCAAAGCTCGTGTGAGTGTGAGCAGCCAGTCTGAGCCAGGGCTGCCATCACCCCCATAGTGGGACAGCACCCGTGATTAAATGGCAGCTTAAGGGCGCTCTAATATTCTGCATGCTTTGGTGGGCTCCAAAAAGCTTACGCTCATGCTGCTGACTTTCCTGATTTCATAGCCATCCAATATTTAACATTTTCATTGTTGGGTTTTTTTTGTGTGTGTGTGTGTGTGTGTGTGTGTGTGTGTGTTTTTCCCACCTTAAAACTCCAGCTCCTGCAGCCAGGTAATCACAGGAGAAGCTGAGTTTCTCTTAAAAATTGTCTGCCAGGGTGACTGATGAAAATTTAAAACACAGAATTGTAAAGATTCAAAAAACAGATGAAAAAAACCCCCCTTTACATCTTTATTGTTGTCTTAAGCGCTGTCTTAAGGCCTGTCTAATGGTTTCAGGAGGCCTGAGTCAGGGGTTTGAAATCATTAGCAATATTGATGCCTCTGAGAAGTGAATGCTTAATACTGTCTTTCTTGTGGCTGACCAAAATTACTGTTCAGCCTTCTACTTTGCTTATAGACAAAAGAGCCTTTATTTCAAGCGGTAAAGGTCAGGGCTTTGGTGCTGAAGACCCAGGAAAATATCCTGACAGATGAATATGGTGTACACATGTGTGTGCGGCCACTTTCTGTTATATTTAGCTATTATCAGTATTTACATACCAGAGTAATTCAAGGTTTGAAATAAGTGATTACAGAGCAGCCAAGGGATAGCCCTCCGAGTGTTTTAAAAACTCCGTCAACAGGAATAGGCTGTTTGCACATGTCCTTTTCCATCCCTGCCATGCCAAATATTACAAACTACAAACTTAAGAGGTTCTTAATAAATGATGAGTGACAAGTTTAAAGTTCTTGTGATTGTTCAGAATAAGCTGGATTCTGGGGCTGTTTCCAGTTTGGGGCACGACACACAAAAGTATTTCGACTTCTAACACTGACTGAGCTCGCTGGAACCTTTGGGTACCTACACTGGAGCTGGGCATGTAATGCTTTTCTACATCATACGCACAAGAGCGGGACCCCTTCCCTAAATATTTCACTCAATATTGTATTCATTCCAAAGTTCTCAGTGTATTTTTGATGAAAACTAATATAATGTACAGCTGTAGATGACAGAAGGATATTTTCATCATTTAGTGAAGTGCAGCCACTATTCCACAGTGCTGTTTCTGTGTTGGGGACATGGAAAGATTTCCAAGTGATCAGAAGGTGGAAAGATTTCCAAGTGATCAGAAGGTGGCAGCATATCTCTGTTTCATTTCTCCTGAGGTGACTTCAACCTTTGTAGCAACTCAGAAGCAGAGAAAAGGGAAAGGAGGAATGCCACAGGTAGCTAAGAGAGGACTGCCTCTCACCTCTGCGGATCACATTGCACTAACTCAATAGCAGGTCCCTCACCAAATGCCTTGAAGATTCAGCAGAGAAGGGGAAGCACTCCCACCAGGCTAGGAGCGCAGTGTGAGTGGCAGCCTGGGAAGCGGCCAGCCGGTGGTTAGCCTCAGCGAATGCACGAGCGAGGGCAAAGGTAGCCTTGGCTCTCACCCCGAGCACGTCAGCATTGTAGTCTTTACTCACACTGAACAAATGCACTTATACAAGCCTGATGCATCTGTAGTTGAGCCAATGTGTTGGGTAACGCAGCTCTCATCCCTTCCAAGAGCAGACCCCCCCATACCTCCCCATCCCCTCTGGGAGCAATGCCTGGGCAGATGTAAAGGGAGGGCCTCTTTTATTCGAAGGGAAAAGTTGCTCCTTCTTTCTGCGAATTGTGTTGGGGAAATCTCCAGGGTAATCGCGACGGATCCTCCTCAGATGCCCTCAGGAGCTCCACGCAGGGCTCCCCACCCAGGCAGTGCCCAGGCCATAGCAGAGCCAGTGCTGGGGGCAGCTCTGCTGGGAGCAGGTGCCCCTGGCAGCCCATCGCGCTTGCTTTGGGTGCTCGCCTGCTGGAGAGATGCCTGCAGCCTTCTCATCTCCCCTAAGAAGGCAGAGACTCATATGATTTAAACTTCCACGTTTCTGTGAATCCCGATGGCTGTCCCTGCAGAGCCACCCCAAACAATCCCAGCGAATAACAGGGACAGAGCAAGAGGAGTCTTTGCTTTGCCTGTCCATGTACTGCCTCCCCCTGTCTTTGCTGCATCGCCCCTTTCCAGCAAACTTTTTTTCTCCCTTTGATCACTGGATGCTACTTACACATTACAACTGCTCCAGTCTATGAGCCACTGACACAGAAGGTTCACTGTTAGAAAAGGAAAAGAATTTGAAGGGGAAGGAGGGAACTGCTTAATAACAGCACTAAAAAGGTCATAATTAATGATTTGGCTGTAAAGGTGAGAAGCTGAAGCCCAACATTTACTAAATAGTCTATTGTTAAAAAGGGAAACTTCATCTGTGGTAATATTTTTAAGCAGGTGAGGTGGAGCTTACCAATGAAAGGGAAGCTTTCTTTTTCTAAGTTGAGCTTAGGTGTCAAAACACATTTTGAATGAATTTACTTCCACTGGTGTAAGGCAGCCAGTTTTGTTTGTTTGGGGACTGTCTCTGATTGTTTTACTTAGTTCCTTTGGAAATAAACCAAAGCACCGGGTTTGATTCATGGATCCTTAAATCCAAAGCGGAGTGACGTGAGCATCTCATCTGACCTGGGGCACAACATAAGCCACACTCTTTCACTGTCCAGTGACGTGGGTGGTTAAGTTGGAATACATCTGTTAGGAAAATAACCACGTTTGACTTAAGGACTGCATGTGAGGTAGTGAAGTAGTCCTGATGATTAGTTACCAGCACAGTTAAAAGTTGTGCCTTATTTCCAGTTTGGATGTTCTTAACTGATACAGGAAAGACAGCAGGTACGGAGTCACAAGAATAGGTAAAACTGACGGTGACTTGATCAAAAGAGCGTGCGATATCTAGAGTAGGAAAGGGAAAATCTTGCCCATCCATCCATCAAGATGTTGCCCATTACAGTGCACCATGCACTCCACCATTTTCTTTTGTGTCTGCTGTTTGCCTCCTGCAGAAATGCATCCACCACCAGGAAAAACTTGAGTCCCCAGTTTGCCACTATTTAGAACTTTGTTACAGATATGAACATATTTCACTGGACAATGTCAAAAAAATAAATCATAATGGATAAGGGCAAAGCACATCAGTGTCCTGGTTTCAGCTGGGATAGAGTTAATTGTCTTCCTAGTAGCTGGTACAGTGCTATGTTTTGAGTTCAGTGTGTGAAGAATGTTGATAACGCTGATGTTTTCAGTTGTCGCTAAGTAGTGTTTAGACTAAAGTCAAGGATTTTTCAGCTTCTCATGCCCAGCCAGCAAGAAAGCTGGAGGGGCACAAGAAGTTGGCACAGGACACAGCCAGGGCACCTGACCCAAAGCGGCCAACAGGGTATTCCATACCATGGGACGTCCCATCCAGTATAGGAACTGGGGGGAGTGGGGGCGGGGGATCACGGCTCGGGGACTAACTGGGTGTCAATCGGCGGGTGGTGAGCAATTGCACTGCGCGTCATTTGTACATTCCAATCCTTTCATTATTACTGTTGTCATTTTATTAGTGTTATCATTATCATTATTAGTTTCTTCTTTTCTGTTCTATTAAACCGTTCTTATCTCAACCCACAAGTTTTACTTCTTTTCCCGATTTTCTCCCCCATCCCACTGGGTGGGGGGGAGTGAGTGAGCGGCTGCGTGGTGTTTAGTTGCTGGCTGGGGTTAAACCACGACAATCAGCAAGTTGATAGTTGTCTTTTCCTTGACCAGCTTCTCATGTTAAGGACCCCCCACCTTCGCCCATCTCCTCTGATTTTCAGTGGATACCATCGAGCTCAGCACTGCTGCTGTCAGTGACGTTATGCCACATGACCCTCCATTCACATAACTAAAACCAGACACTAGCCTTTAGCTTTAAAGTCTTTTCATTCCGTTTAATTACAATTTTAATTTTTATGATGGTTATTTTAATTTACTGTGAGTATAATTAAAAATAGACTATACCTTGTAGCAATTATTATAAAAATTGTTTTGCCTCCTTCCTAGGAGAGGGAGAGAGTTCAGAAAGACTTTTTCTAGCAGATCCTTTTAAAACATCATCTCAGCTGAAACAAAGGAAAACACACAAAAAGCCCAACTGCTGGCATGAAAAAAGAAGAAAATAATGAGACAATCAATTCTTAGCAAAGGTTTCAAAGGGTAATGCTGTTTGGTGGGTCTATGCCAGATTAGTATTGCCGAACCTTTAGAATAACTTACAGGAAGAAGCTCATTTTTTAGGAAGGGGTTGTCACTAGCAGAAACAGTGCCAGTATTGTAAAAAAGGTGGTTTTGGAAAGGAGGTTAGAATCTAATCACTCAGATCCTTGAGGTAGGAATAAAGGGAAGAGATTTGGAATAGTCTTGTGCCAAACTAGTCAACAGATGGCTCAGGGCCAGGACTCAGCCTGTAAGGACATTTTTCTGGCTTGGGGAACACTGGCCAGTCAGCAATTGGCCTGTTCCTACATCATGTTTTAGGAGGGAAAAGGTGCAGATCTGGGTCTGGTCTTGTCGATTGGAGCAGCACTGTAGCAATATGTCTATATCTGTTTGGACCCATAGAACCTGGCTGGGAATAGCTTTTGATGGCCCATCAAAAAATAGCTTTTAGGATATGAAAGTTGGCCATCCATGCTTTGGAGGATGAAAGAAACCCCAGGCAGGTGTGAGGAGCAGACTCTGTGGGACATTGAGCGCACCTCTATCAACTCTAACTGAAACTGATGTGGACTGAAGACACTTTGCCCCTCTGGGGATTAAACCTGAGGTAAGAATAAGGGCTACTTCTTTCCTAGCATCTTTTTTCCAAGCTGTTTTACAAGACTAAAGGATGTTGATTTCCCTTGCATTATAATTATTACATGAAAGCATTTCCATTTACAAACCCCTATTTCTGAACTGGTAACAACCTGAGATGATTGCTACTATTATTTATAGACTTAGTCATACTTAAATATTTGCTTTCTAAGTTTGACTAAACTCTGCTTGGCTGCTTTTGTAATTTCAGGTTGTAAAAAAAAAAAATTCCCACTGTGCTTTTTACAAGTGGCAAGAGATGTATTATTACACTCATAGCACCATAGAGTAACTAATACAAACACAAGGCACAAAGTACAAGACAAAGTTAAAATTAGGGATGACAAAAAGTTATTATACTTTACACTGTGGAAACAATTTGTAGGTCAGTCTCCTGTCTGTTCACATCATATTGTCTTTACATGTGCATGGTTACATTGACTCCAGTCACATTTTTCCTGATTTAGGCTTGTGCTAGAGAATAACTGTAGTCAAGACTATCGAACTCTCCAGTGTATCGATGTCGGTGAAGATCACTGCCTCTGGTGTATTTAGAAGATACGAAGTAGTACGGAAATTCCAAAATGCATGGAATAACATCTACACTACTAATCTTAAGCGCTGTAGGCTAAAGATAGCTAAACCCAGACACTGAAGAATACAAGTTCTGAGCCTTTAAATATTAGGAAAGTATTCATATCAAATATCTTCTCTGAATAGGATGACTTAAGGTAATCTTTTTTTAAAGTGCTGATGGCCCATCAAAAGTTCAAAGGTTATTTACCTGGAAATTGGGAAAGCACTGGGAAGTCCTGATTACTTCTTCCAAGCTATGACGCTTGAGCTACAACCCCACTCTGTACCACCAACTAACAGAAGGCAGAGTGATTTCACCAAAGGGCCCTACTGAGGAATGTTTCCTGCCTTAGTTCATCCTGACCTGAATGCACTCACCTTCAAAACACACTGCAGAGCCCATTTTTTCTGAAGCACATTTTCTGGAGAAGAGAGACCATCTGGAACAACAGGGTAGGAAGAATTTTGTTATTCTTTTCAGCTGCTCTTGTTTGTATCTCAGGACTGGTTTGTTTAGGAGTGAACTACTGGTGATACAGCATGACACAAAATGCAGTTGGGCTTGTTAAGGTAGGCTGTACACCAGTGCAGTGAAGGCTGGAAGGAGGACAACCACAAGAAACTAAGAATGTCAGTACATCAGATCAAAGGTCCATTCCATCTAATATCTTCTAAAAGAGCATAAAAAGGACAAAATTAAAAACAATACTTTTGTGAAACACATTCCCAGTCTCTGTTGATGTACGGCTCAAGAGCACCTTTGCATGTGACAGCATCTTTGCATTTAAATGAAAAGAAAGCTGTACAGCCCTGCAGTGGAGGGAGGGGGCAGGCATTTAGGAAAAAGGATGACTGAGGACATAGTAGAGAGGTTGAGAGCAGAAGGAGGCAACAGGCGCATATCCTGGTTTCAGTAAAATGGGGACACTGACCTCAAGCACAGGGAAGATGCAGCTGTGAGCTACTGAGAACTGGTGTTTGTTTTCTTACTCATAGCGTTCAGTAGCTCTCCTCATATAAAGCTTTGTTAAATCCATGGAACCATTTAGAGGGTACAGTAGTACCCCTTACCATAGCAGGCTCGGAAGCTGTCCTAAACAACCAGAAGTTTTCCTGAGTCCGATGGATGATGTAGCTTGGACTTCTTCTGATGTCCACTTGAGATGATGTGAGCTACAGTTAAAAACTTTTAAATATGCTCTTTTATATATCTACCATTTGCTAGTAGGAGCGATATTTAGAGCAGGCGAGGACTGGCGGTGCCAAGAATGTTTTACTTCACAGTAAAAAGGAAATATTTTAAGAGTACTTTATATGGCAGTAAAGCAGGGACTATTTAAACGTGACATCCATATTCATAATGAGTACACTTTGATCTGTAAACAGTCCTTAAAAATTAAGTAGGGATATTGCTTTTAATAGTGCGTTTGCTAGTCCTGACCTACAGGTGTGCACAAAGAGAGCATGTTTCCTACTGCAGCCAATTGACTTCCCCTGATTTACAGCATTTTCAGTCCCTGCTCCATATGCTCCAGAGGTTTGAGTTCTATTTTCTATTTGGACCTGACTTGGATTTATTTTATTTTATCCCCCAACTAGTCCAGGCAGCAAGATAAGAATTACTTTCACACATGACTCTTTGTTTGCATAACACTTGCTTCCACTTAGTGAGAAATACATGGTCATTTCAACTTACATTTCCTTTGAAAAACAATGGTTTAAACTGAGGTGTGAAATGTTCCATTGCACTCCTTTTTTTCAACCTTTTTTAATATGGAGCGTCAAGTAAAATCTAAAGGACTGATTCAAGTTTTATACCTACTTCCATTTGTGTATTTGTTGTTTCTCGTGAAGTTTGTACTAAATGGTGATTTTTAGAGACACATTTCATTCAAAGTTCAGTAGCTCTATGGGAGGGCCATGCACCACTGCTGTGTGCTATCATTCCCCTGGGGACTTTCCAGATGTGAGTCTCAGTGCTTTGGATGGGTAGGAGGAAGGATGAGAAGGTGGGAAACATGGGCCATCCCTCTTAGCCCACAGAAACTCACTGATAAGGAAGCTGTGATGAATTTGTTGTGACATCATTCTACTTTGGGAAGTCCTTCTGAGAGAGGACTCTGGGACAACTAGGGACTGAGGAGCTACAGATAATGCTGTCTATGTAATCGGAGAGAACAAAAGATAATGGGAAAGTAAAGGGACTCCACCTCACCAGCTGTCTCCAGCAATGCCTTCTAGGCATAATAGGCAACATTCTCCAGCTCCTCACTTCTGTTAAATGCCATTAATTCTACCTTTTTTGCTCCTGCAAGAAGAATTTATGGGAAATCCTACAAGAGAAACCTGATAAAATGGTTCATTATAGCACACATTTTTCCAGAAGGAGGTATGAGTGTGTTCTTGTTAAAGAAAATCAGAGTACTGGAATTACTCCGCAGCTGTACAGCCAGCAACCTCTTACCAACAAAGCCACTGGCAGCCCACTGCCTGCAGAAGGTCCCTTCTCTAAATCTGAAATCCAAATACAAGAATACCAGAATCCAAAGCAGTGACTTTGATATCTAAGCTAACTTTAACAAGATTATTCCATTACGAGTAACTGTCCAATTGTGATGGAAAGGAGCTCAGCATAGATGCTACAAGGCTCTCCAGAGTGTTTTTAAGCCCTCAGCTGGTGAAACACACGTGAACACAGGTATAGTACTGTTAGGGCAATAGTAAATTAAAGCCATCTCAGGTACACCTGCACCACGTCCTTGGCCACAGTGGCTCTGTATCCCTACAATGCAAAACTACATCCTCCTGCTGGGTCCTGCTCCTCCTGGCACTGACATTTTGTACTGCCTGTACTGGGAGTCTATGCCCTGCACGTACAGGTTTTCTCTTGTCTGAGGTCCCAACACTCTTTTTAAATACAACGTCTCAACAGGATGAACTGTTCATAGCTGAATGTAAAACCACCTGCAGCCCAAGATTCTTCGGTCCTTTGGTTGAAAGAGAAGATGGGCCTAATATCAGTGAAAATCTCAGTATCTCAGGTGACCAGTTGGAACTGGCCCCATTTTTACTGCAAATGGGCTTACTTTTAAGGGACACAGAACTTGTTTGCTTGGTTTGCCATGCCTGACATAAGTTGGTAGCAGAGGGTTGAGTGAATATGGCGCTTGAAAGCTCATGAGAAAGAACAAAATTTTAAAGCGCTTTCACTGGAACAGCAATAGAATCAAGAAATATATAAATAACTCTTTCTTTATAAAGTTGCATAAAACAAAAAATAGCAGACATCTCAACTTTACTTTTCATAAGAAGCCTTTCAGGAAGTTAAAACAGAATCACAACTACGGGAAATCCCAACCGACCTTTTTCTATGAGTAACAAGAATTATTGAGAATGTTACTCTTTTAAATTAAAAAGTGACCTTCAGCAATTCTCTTTAATTATTTCAAATTATTTTTTTGTTGAATTCATCTTTCTTGCATATTTATCAAAACCCACTGAATTTTTCCTGGCATGAGCACAGCACATTTTATACAGGCCTGGTCTGCATTCACATCAGTACAAATATGTCGGTGGGTGTGTGGTTTCCTTCTGAAATAGTTAAACTGGTACAAGTCCTAGTGGATTGTTACCCTAGGATGAAGACAATTTCTCTTGATCTCATTACAGCAGCCCAAATTTCTGCAGTAGATAAGGCCTTGAGATGTGTAGTAAAAATGAGATGCTGACTTTAACAGATCTTAATCAGCCTATTAAGGACAGGCTGCTCTTGCCCCTGATTACTTAATTGTACCTTACTGAAGGAAAATCTCTCTCTCGTGCTAAAGTCAAGGCCAATGTTCATAAGGGAAAGAACAAACACCTGAAAGCTACAAACTGTACCTTGGGGGAGGTCCTTGAGCCAGGGAAAGGAAAGAAGAAGGATAATGAGGAAAAAACAGGACTGCATTTTTTGTCACTTATCATAGACCTCAGAAGAGAAAGAAGTTTAAAAAAAAGAAGTCTAAAGCAGCAGCTGTAAGCATGCTTTTGCTAATTCAGATTGTTTGCTATTCATTTCAATTTTAATGACTCACTAAGGTGTGTGACTACAACTGGCTATTACCCTTTTAATAATGACATCTCCAAGACAATACCTGAGATTAGTGCTCTCAAAATGTAAACAGATTTTTTGTTGTGTTTTGCAAGGTTTTATCTAGGTGAAGATACATATTTGCATTCTGTGTCAGCCTGCTCACAACATAGCTTTACCTCTTTTTCTCAGAGGGATGCTATTTGATTCCCTGTAGGAACAGATATGTTTAAAACAGGGACCTAGGAACCCAGTCACCAAGTTTTGCAAGTTTATTCAGCTCCCAGAATGAAATCTTGAAGACAAGTTGGACAAAAAGCACTTAATCCAATGCATGCAGAATCGGGTGTCTTACAATGTGAATCCAAACACTCAGTGTACTAGAGCTAATTGGTAGATGAGATGGAGTCGGGTGAAGGGAAATGGGAGAGAGGGGAGAGAGAGAGGAGCAATAGGAAATCTCGGACTCCAGTCTGAACGTCAGAAGCTGTTCTTTCGTGTTTTGTTCAATGATTGCTTAATATAAAGGAGTATTTATGTGTTTTATCTGAAAATGTCATTGGATAAAATGCATAAACAGTCCTAGGAGAAATGGAGATCTGGACTTTTGAATCCTGTCAGGCAAAAATTGAATGTGAGCCTCCCGCATCCTGGTCGAATGCTCTCCCTAGCTATCACCTTGTTGTACAATGAGCGTGCTCAAACCACCTCCTGCTATGGCCACTCTGTGATGAGTTTTTTCTCCTGTCCAGGTGCTTTTGGTGTGCTCTTAGAATACAGGCTTGCTTGGCAGCTTCAGGGGCCTTCGGCAGAGGAAGACTGCCCTCTGAAACTTGCTCAGACTTTGCTGGGAGATAGCACCCAGTTAAATGTGCTTCTCAGCATGCAGAGAACTTTGGTTTCCTGGGAGCCTTCAGTGAGAAAAAGTTGTGATATCTTCACAGCTGGGGGCAGCTCAATTAGCATTTTCAATCATTTTTCAATTCACTTTAAGTGACTAATGCCTCATTTTGGAACCTGGTCTCGAGTGTTGTGCACCCTTACTTTTGGACAAAGGAGAAGGAAGCCATGTCAAGAGTCATGAGTTTGAGAAGCAAATGGAGAAAGAAAGTAAGAGTATATTAGGTAGTAAATACAGAGCTAATTAGGTAACATTAGCTGCATTTCACCTCATAAGTTGTGGTTTCACCATCTTGTATTAACCATCAAGTCTAAATACTCCTTTGGACATGTTATGTTTGAGGCAAAAAACTTGTAAATTTTACAGACTACTAAACTGCATCTGTTACTACCATTTCAAACTACAAGTAGAAAGCAACAGGTAAAATCATAGGATGTGGGGTTTTTTCAATACAATCCATGCACAGCTGTTAGTTATTCCCCTTGCAGCTTTGACAGAACATCAACTACAGCCATTCTGTAGCTTTAGGATGATAAATCAGAGGGGCCTATGGAGGGAACGGACATCAGTGAGACGCAGAAAATAACAAATGAGTTCCCCTTTTAACTTTCATGTTGAAATCTGCACTGTCCTGTTCCCTAAAGCTACATAATAAGGACACCAAGCACACCTCTGCCAGAGCTTTCTAAGTTGCAAGGTGCATCTCTGTGTTTTCCAAGCCAGCCATGCAGCTACAAGTGCTGTAGAACACACAGTTGGTTAACAAAGAAAAATTAATTAAATGTAGAAATTCTTGTCTCCTAGCAGAGTATAGAATCACAGAAACCAGACACTACAGACTCCTCGCTGGCATTTTATGTGTAGGAATGATTTGTGTCATAGAAACTTAGAAGTCAGAGTCAAAAAACGTATGACTTGCTTACAAGGGTTTGTCCTCTATCGAGGAAATTGCTGCTGGCAATGAACTTTGGGGTTTGTTTTCAATAAGATAGTGTCTCTCAGTCAGGTAGAACATTCCAAATTTCAAAAATTATGGTTTTAAAAAGTCCAAGCAGTGCCTCATAGTCCCCTACCCTGCCCCACCACACATATTTCCACCGTATAAAGGAAGCCACATCAGATTTTTTTTTTTTTTTTACTTCCATACTTTTACCAATAGATAAGATACGCTTTACTGTCCAAAATAAAACTCAGTCTTTCTTCAGGTGTTTGTGGTCTCAGGTAACTACTTGCACTTCTAATTCTTGTTTCTTCCAGAATTCTGAGACAGTGCTTTTTTATCTTGTAATCCATTAAATGAATCAATCAATATCTTTTCAGTAAAAAAAAAGACTTTAATATAGGAACAAAGTATCATATGTCAGTGTGCAAAAGTAGTATGTAAAACATCCCCGTGACATAATACTTTCTGAATACAGACACACCAAGAAGAAAAGGTTGCGTGGAGCTTTTTACTATTCACTGTCATTCCTAAGTCTCTCTGCATTATTTGTTTCTTCCTCCTATGGAACATCTGCCTTTTGCATTACAATACTTTTCCCCGCTTGTATCAGTTTTCTCAAACTGATCCTTAGTTTATTTTGTCCTGTCCAGATGCTTATCTCCCTCTTTATTATTTCTCTATTGTTTGCAACTTCTTTCTAATTTAGCATTAACTGTGAATTCAATTAAACTGTGGTCATTAACATTCATTTTATATGCCTCACTAACAGAATCCCTCTTCTAGTTCTTAATGACACTTAAATAAATAAAACCTAATAGAGATCCCTGTGGTACCTCACTAGACACCTTAACCTAGTTTGATACTTGCTACTTAACTGTTTACCAAGCTCCTTTGAACACTCTTCAAACCACAGAAGAGCATGTATATTCAAACCAAACTGAATTAATTTTTTAGTCCAATTTTCATGAGACTCCATATTGAATGCTTTAGCTGAATGCAAATAACTTACATGTTTCACTTTTCCTTTTATCTGTGGAGGCCCTGATTCTTCAACACTTATGATCATGCTTAATTTTAAGCATGTGTTTAAAGTAAGTGCAAGTAAACACTACTTGCAGTTAAATGAGTCATGCAGGTGCTTGCAGGCTGGTGGTTTATTTACCTAGGTCAAAAATGGTTACCGTAAATCTGGGGTCTTATTGCACATCAGTTCTTTCTCTCCAGCAATATTATCCCTTCAAAGTTCAATGCAAAAAGCTATATATTGTGCTGAAATCCTTGGTGACAGATAAGTTTCAGTTTTGCTTAGTTGTATATCTAAGAAAAAAAAAAAAGAATGAGCAACAGTGCAGTAAGAAAGGATATAACGATAAACTCACATACCAGTAATCAAAATTTTTACAAAAACTTAGGAAGAAAAAAAATTGAGCAAAAGAAAGGCCTGTCCATTTATTTCCAGCCCAACTACTGGTTCAAACTGATGTTCTCCTATCAGAACATGCAGCTGCGTTCTTGCCAACGTTAGTGTTAAACTTGTCAAAAGAGAGACCAAAACTTTAAAAGATATATGTCAGTGGCAGGCAGGCTTAGCATTTTCTGGAGACTTCTATAAAATCTTTCCAATTTATATAGTACTGATTCTCAGCCCTTTCAATTACAGGATCGTGAAAAAAACATTTCACACTAGAACAGGAATTTAAATTTATAAAATTCCTTTAAATTTAAAATATGAGAGTAAACTAAAATGTCCAGGTTGATTAAAATTAAGACACCTTCCAAAGGCAAAATTAAAAAAAAAAAAAAAAAAGATTCAGAGTAGGGACTTACTGTGAAAAAAAAGTAGAAAATCATCAACCAATTTACAGGTGATTTTGTTCGCAGCCCCTGCCATCTTTTCATTTCAAAAAGCAAAGTCCAAATTATCCTTGTTCTCCAGCAGTGGATCTGACATCTTCTGCACTAGGACTGACTGATGATGAGCCATGTCATTAACACGGCACCTTTTGTTGCAGTAAATGGCTCATGGCAGGGATGCTGGCTGAGATGACGGATCCCCTTGCATCCTATACAACAGGAAGACTGGTACAGAGCTTTTGAAGTTGCCTGTGAATGGAATCCTTATGAAAATGGGTAAAATGTTTAGAGATGGTCAGAGAAATGAAAGAATGAGCACAAAGCACATCTGGTTAGAGACACTTTAAAAATAATGTCCTCAAAACCTTAAGTTGCCTGTGTAGAAATATTGTATGCATTATACATTTATATACACATCTGGGACAAATACATTTTACCCTAATGGAGGTGAGTAGCCCAGTTAAGGCCAACAGTTCCTTTAATGAAGTGTGTTGAGGAGGAAGTTTGCTCTTAATTTGGAGACGAGCAAAGAGATTTCCTCACTTAAGGCCTTTACTTAGAGAAAAACAAGGCAATTTAAAAGAGAAAAATCAATGCAGAAGAAAGAAGTGAAGATGGTATTACTTTAACTGGGATATCAGAAGTGACTTTTTTTGCCTGTTCACAAGTACCAATGTAATTTCCAATAATCTAGACACATACATATGTTTACATAAATATGTTTATGTCATTTTGCTTGCAGTTTTCTACATACTTTATAATAGATAATATATTAAGAAGAATATATTATGTTATTTTATTGAAAATTATATAGGTAATGTCCTACCTATATAACATCTATTTATATATAAATATTTTAAATAAATCAATCTCATTCAATTCCAGTGAACAGAACATATAACAAAACAGGTTTTATTTAAAATAAACAAACCAGGGTACACTGAGACCAGGGAAAATTACTCTAAGTACAAGTGGCAGACTTGGGAACTGAACCCAGAAGTGCTAAGTGATGCCAACAGTGATTAGATTGCCTCTGAGTATCAAATAATGAGCAAAACTCTTTGGAAGGAAACTGTCTAAAAAGAACTTCCTCCCTTAGATCTCCTGCGTGCCTACAATCCTGCTCCCATCAAGCATTTCAGCAGCTCCCGTGTCAGCTCTGTTTAGCCATCTTCAAGAATCTTTAAATTTTACCCTGGTACCTTTTGCTTGAGTAACTGTGCTGCTCAGCTCCATTGAGATCAAAATGTAGAAGCGTGGAAAAAATCACAATGAAGATCCTTATCGAAACCATAATGAAAAAATTATGGTTCTCTCCCAAGAAAACCTGGTCACAGACCTCCTGTGAGGATTCTGTTTCCACTGAGGTCAAGCAACTTCTTCCAAATAATTCAGTGGGACAGGACAAGCTAAAATTTAGATAGGAATAAATGTAAACCATATTTGTTGTAGCAAGAAAACTATAATTTTCAATTTGGTCTTCATTTCTGGCCTGTGCACTATAAGCTGGAAATTTTATTTTATCCTTTGAGAAGCCTATTTTGTGGGGGTATAAAATGTGGACCTAATGGTCCTATGGACCAGTGGAACCTAATGCAAAATATAAAGTTCAGGTGGCCTGGAGTCCCTCTATAATTTGGGCAACATTCTTCATATGAAAGAAAGAGCATTAGTTCAAGTGACTGAGGAATTGTTTCACTTTTATGACAGTGCTGTATCTTCCCTATATAGTCTACTTACCTACCATTTTTCTTTTGGTTGTTTGAGTGAGCAAACATAAGCAATATTAAACAATAAATAATACTATTCTATGAATACAGATGTTTCTATGCCTGTTTCATCTGTATAAAACTGAACATTCTGAACATTCTTTCCATTCTTAAAAAAAATCTGAAGACAGATATGTTTGCTAAAATCGTTTATTGCTTGCACATGGAATTACCCATTTCTTTTGTTTTTAAGGCAACTGAAAAAATATTTTAGGGTCTGATCTGGCTTCTGTAGAAATCAATGGGAATCTATAACTATTAGCCTGAGTTTGACCAAATTCTAGACGAAGATATTTTTAGTTTGGTGATAATTTTAGAAGCTCTTGTGGGTTTTGAATTTTACCACAAAACATTTTTCAGCTCCATTTTTCCAGTGGGAAAGTGGTTCTAGGTAACATCTTTTTCAGTCTAAGTATGAAAATGTGTGCATCACCACACCCTACTTTTCTTTTCATTCTACCTTCATTCTTCTAAGGGAAAATGTGATGATGTCTTATCTGAACTCTTCATCTTTAAATCTTACTTATGAGATTTCCTATATACCATGCTGGGCTATCAATAGTTGTTCAAGCAGACACCAATCTACACCAATGAAGACTGCATATGTTACAATCCAATTCCTTTATATTGTATTTCATTTACTGCACAAACTCAATTATCTGGACTGCTCTATTATAGAATCAGCCCCAAAAGACCAATTTCCCATGTCTTACACATATTTATAGAACTTGAAAACTTCCTGCATGTTATATTATAATACTAATTACTGTAGTGTTTGATTGTTTAAACAAATCACTTACCCTTTGTTGACAGTTAGTGTGGCTAATAAACCCATACTTTTATAGCTTTCAGAGGCTCCTTTCGTAAAGTATGCTCAAACATCATAGACAATACAAAAATATATCCAAAGCTCTCTTCTACCAGCAGATAGGACTGACTATATGGTTTGAACAGTGACTATATTGACATATGCCAAATCTTTAAAAGAGGCCTTGCTTAACAGGAAAGAGCTTGTATGTCTAATAAACTAATTCTACTATATTCCCTGTCATATGTCGCAGAACAGTGATACTTAGGAAACCCCGATCTTAATACAGACCTTTGGTCAACACCTACCCGAAATTCTTGTTATTCAGCCCCCATCAAATAATTATGCTGACCAGAAATAAAATCATTAAATTAATCAGTGAAATACCCTCTTATAAGGATTATCTGCTCTGCATGCACCTGCATTTTTTCACCATGGTGAAAGCATGTGTTTGCAAAATTTTAAATGACCAAAAGGGGTCTGATTTTCTCCTGAGATCTGGAAAAAGCATTGCCCACTTCTTACCACATCAAATGTAGGTTTTAGGACCAAATATTAAGAAAAGAGACACTGGGATAAAATATTTCCTTTTGTAGATATATATTATTGACACGAGATTCACAGTAACAAACTGAGATTGCAAACAAATGTAGTCCAAAGCCAACATGGAAAATGCAGTGTTTTCCAACATGTAGGGGTTTTTTTGTCCTCTAAATAATTAACTGGGCAGTGACCTACCAGACTGTCTAAACATAGTTCTCTCTGGTTCTCCAGATGATATAACTATTTTCACTATTTTCAGTAGAAACTTTGCAAAAGAAACAATAAGCTCTTTCCAAAGCATTTATAAATATTGAATTAACCTCCTCCAAGCTGTTCAGCCCTGCTACAGTACTCAGCTGGGCAGTCATGGTAACATCTCTTTGGTATCTGAAGGATAAGCACCTCTTCCTCCTAGGCAATTCCCTACCAACTAAGTGTGATCTCTCCAGCATCCTTCTACACTGCAGAGCCGCCTTGTCCTCATCTCTCTCCTTCACATGTGGCAAATGGCCTGGAGGGGGCCCCCTGAAAAGTCATGAGGTCCTAATAGTCTCAGTAGCCCAGGACTTGACCTCTCAGGAACACTCCTGCTTTTGAATCTTCTGCAAGATGAGTGCAGAGAAGAGGTATACACTAGCTCAGGGCACGTCTGGGAGTAGCACCTTTTCCTATCATTGTTAAGCCTCCACTTCACAACAGACAGCATCAGATAAAGTATTGTTTTCTGTTATTGCACTAGAGTCCCAATTCAGTGGCTTTTTGTTGGAGGGGATGATCAAGTTTCCTGATTTTAATGGCAATTAAAGAAGCTGTGAATCCTAAAGAGGGGGCCCAAAACACATTGATGAGGTTTTTCTTGAAAGGCTTTCAGGTTTGGCTATTCTTTTTTTTCTTCTTTTTGTAATTTAAACAACAAAGGCAGAGGCTGAGATGCTGGATTCTGAGATGCTCTCAAATGCTCTCTTTTTATTAATATGAGATAAAAAGCAAAAAGTTGTCAGGGAAAGACATAAGGAAAAGAGTTAACTCTTAGAGAAAAAAATGTTTTAAAAACAGCTCATGGGACTCTGAAAGCTTCTGCCTATTACCTTCCTTTTTCTCATTTCTGTTTTACAATCTATACATTCTTTATTTTAATTTTATTTATCTTTGTTTTACCAGGACATTCAGTAAACTAGCTATGCTCAAAAACCCATCACATCATTAGGAAGTAAGGACATGAAATACAAATACATTGTTTTTCCATATTATAACAAGTTAATGTACTGTAGTACATACTGACTTGTCTTTTTTACATCAACATTATCCACAAATACTTGGGGTCTTTGTCCTTCTTCCAGTGAGATTAATTCACCAATATTATGTTTCATGATACCAAAATGCTACAATGTACAGCTTGCTTGCCTAGGGAAGAGATGAGCATGCCTTGCCTTTGCATTGCATGGCTGTTCCAGTTCCCACTGGCTGCACTGAAGGACTGGACAAAAGTGCTGCATGGCACCACCAGCCATTCTGGTCACTGGCCAGGACAGGACAAACAGCATGCCTCTTTTTCACCCTGCATGCTTGTGGTTTTTTTTCTTCCCCTGTAAAAAAAAAAACCAACAAAAAACAAGCAAGCAACCAAAAAACCCACCAAGGTTCAGGAGAGGATCATGTGCAGCTGGGTGTCATTCTAACCTGAAGCCATAGATGCGTCAGAGTATGTTTCATGGACCAGGAGTTGAGAAGCACCATAAGCACACACAGTTTAGGCATAAAGTCTGAGACTTCTGACATCTTATTATAGTGAACGCAGTGTTGTACACTCAGGTAAGGTGACACTGTAAGATGCTAATGGTGTAAACACATGCTGCCACACTGTGCTAGTCTAGGTAAATATTCCCCCAGCTATATAAGTATGATAGTGTCCAATTTTGGCTCATGACTTAAGGAGAAATATTTTTAAATCCACCTTCACTTTGCAATGAATAACGTCATCTAGCATCAAGCTTGGTCCTGCCATATCTGGCAAAATGAAAACACTAGAAAGCAAACTAAGTAGGAACTACCAGGGAAGGAATTCAAAGAGCTACTTGTAGTCCAAAGCAGAAGCCTGCTAATCATCTTGGGCTGGGTAGATCCTCCGATTGCATTCTGTGGCTGTTGTTTGGGAGTTGCTCAGGAAATGTTCTTTAATACAAGGCAAAGCATGCCAACAACTTGACAGTGTGCAAGATAGCATTTTGGTGCTATGAAAGCACCGTTTAATTTATTAGACCATGTACACCCTGCTTTCCTCCTTGCCTTTCCAACAGGAATTGTCTTCCCCTCAGTGCCAGGACTGTTGAGCTGTTGTTTCCTGAAGCCCTAGCCTCTCTAATGGGGAAAAATGCAAAATACCAGTCAGCAAAACTGATCTTACTATGGTGGAATGAGCATCTGTTGCATTGTCTACATCTTGCATCGCATGCAGCTCTTGGGAAGTTATAGGATGACCCACCTAAAGAGTTACACCATATGATGGGTATCAGGGCATTGTAGTCTCAGATGAATACCTAAAATAAGGACACGCACATATATATGGGCTCCACAGTCCAGTCAAATTTCACTATTAGATATCTTTTCTTCACTATTTCTTACAAATTCTATTATGCTGAGGATCCACAAAGAAGAGAAATACACAGTGACTTGTCAAAACCACTATGACTTTCTAATTTTAAGTCTTTCATCCAGACATGGATGGGCTTTCCCTTCCTGAATCAGATCAGCAAGATGAAGCATTGTATATTATAATTAGAATGCAGTTTTGGGGTTTTTATGAGTTCACTCTACTACTGCATTTGTTTCTATTGCAGTACTGACAAGAAGTTCCACTCAGGAGTAGGATCCCAATGTGCTAAAGCTACATAAACACAAAGGAAGAGGCAGCTATCACCTGAAGAACCAACAGTCTAGGGCAAAACTAATCATGGATAGGAAAAATAGACGTAGCAAATTGTCTAAGGACAAGTAACAAGGTGAAAGTCAGAACCAGTCTGCAGGATGCCACTGCTTGATGGTACCTCTCAGAAAGAAACAACGGTTGCCAATTCAGACATCCTAGTTATTGCGTGCAACCTGCAGACTGCTGCCTCATAAAAGTTTTGCTAAAAAATTGCCCCCAGACACTGCACGAAGCGCTCTGAATGGATCTGATGCTTATTGGAGAGAGTGCACCTTCTACTTCATTTACCTCTGAGCTGAGAAAGAAGAATATAATTGAACATGCTTCCCTCTTTAGTGCAATTTGTTCATGAACATTGTTATGCTGAGAGCAAGTGGGCATAAAAAACACTCCTTCCTCGACCAGGGAAAGAATGTGTGCACATTCTTACACAGCCTGTGTACAGGAAATCATTCACAAACCTTCAAAGGCATTGATGGGGGAAGGGAGGAGGCTGGAATGGCATTCCTTGGGTAAGAGCACATGAAAGTCTGGTCAGATTAGTGTAATATATTACACAAATGTGACACAAAAATGTTCATGGATTACACTTCCTTCGCTGTATCATATTAGCACCTCATCATCCCAGCCTACCACAAACAGATGCTAACAAGATATGAGAAAAGAGCTAGAATATGCTGAGGTTTCTGTCTCACATTAGTAGTGTGCACAATATACTGTGATTCTGCTTGCCAGCATGTGATGCACAAACTACTAATGCATAATCTATGAAAAAAACCAAACCAAAACAAGACATTACTATGAAAATTGTGTTTACAATGTGCTGCAAAATGAAGACGTGTGCTCTATGAGGGGAAAATCTATCCCACCTCCTGCAAGGTCACCAAGATACAGAGGAGCGTGTTAAAGTCCGTAAGCGGTACTCACTAGAAATGCACTGTTTCCTTTCAGTGAGTTTCTCAAGATACTTTTGAGAAAGTCCTAAGACATTGATTTACTCAAATTGTATTATTTTAGCAGGGTTCATATGGTTTTTATTTAACTGGATCTTTTCTTTGCAAGTGAAGTTGGCCTCGGTGTTGAATCTGAGGATACAGAAAAGCATCAGTCATGTGCCAGTCCAAGCTCCAGCAAAGCCTCTGGGAGATCTCAACTCAATAGACTTTCTTCCTCACATTCAGTCCTACGAATCATTAAATATGATGATAATAGACATACACAGCAGCCTTATTATACTGGCTAATTACCTTTTAAAGGGCTAGAAAGCTATGCAGATGCACGTGCTCACATTTGCACAGCAAACCCTACTTTTGCCCCATACAGTCTCACTTGCCATGCAGAGACAAAATCAGGGAAAAGTGCATGTGCATATTTGAAGATGCCTTTTTTTTCATGAGCAACAGATGAAATTTGCAGCTGCTGAAAAAACAGCCCTCCAGATTGCCATCTCAAGTGCTTTACTGCACATGAAGATGTAGGAAATTATTATTATTAATAATAATAATAAAGAAAGAAATGCATACTACATAAACTGGGTTAAGCTCTGTGCATCAAAAGTTTATTTTTGTTTTGTTTTAATATATTTACATGGGGGAAATAAACATGACAGATAAAATCTCTTTGGTTTTCTCTCTCGCAATGGTAATTATGCCAGGCCTTCAGTGCAGTAAGGTTATGATTATACAACCCTGTTTCTGGTTTCCTCTAGACATATGTGCAATATATACATTGCACATAAATTGGCTCAGGCTAATTATTTTTAAATAACATGTATGCTTTTAAAAATAGCAAGCAAAAATGGAACTGCCTAAATCTATTGCGGGTCATGTTTTGTTTTTCCCCAGGCATTAAAAACCTGTGTCTGATCTTTTCTTGAAAACATTTTTGAGGGGGGTAGGGTAGGGGGAAGATTTCCTCCCAGGTTGAAAACCAGATATACTTTGCCCTGTTCTGTGTCCATCACAGCCACAGCACTCCGGTTTGAACAGAATCTCGTCTGTTAGAACTCAAATGCGAAGTTGAAGCCCGAAAGGATTATTTTTTTTCCCCCACATGATTATAAAGAAGGGGTTATAAGAGATGTTTGGACACAAACCTGGTTTTACTACTATGGAAAAACTGGCTTGTCAAACAGCTGAGATTTAAGTTTTCAAAAATTGTTTTTTTAATAATGTAAACCATAACACATTATTTCATAATGCATAACAAGGATGTCGTAAGAGGAAAGCTGTAGCTGCTGGTGGCATCACTGTGAATGAGCATGATGACGGCATTTCAAGTCCTGATAGGTACTTTCTTCAGGGACCTCAAAAATGCTGCCAACAGCAAAGTCACTACAGTCACGAGGAAGTGCTGGGAAAGGTGTAAAGCACTGATGTCTCAGCACTGCTGTCACCTATCTACAGGAGTCTGATGCTCTCCGGTGCTTCAAGGAGAGGCTGGACTCCTTCCATTACTTCTGTAATGCCATTACTGAGGTGCATCTGCTTTTTCCTCAGCTAATTTCAGTTTATAGCATCCTATAGCAATGACAGAAGCTCAGAGAGCACACATTGGCAAAAGACGAGTACATGGACTTAAGAGGAACTGACGAGCCCTGTGTGATTAAGTTTACATACTTAACCACTTGGGCTGAGTAGCTCCCCCATGAACAGAGAGCAGGAGAGTGGTGGGTGGTGGTGGTGGTGGAGGAGAAGCCAGAAATCCTGATTTCCAGTTCTCTGTCTAATCCTAGAGGTCCAAACACTTTACACACTCCTTTTTCTAACTGGTTCCTATTTCACATTTAACATATTTAAAAAAATAAAGAGAGGGAAAAATGGGTACATTTATGGTATTTAATTGAATGACATGAACATTAAATACAAAATGAGAGAGTTCATCACCATGATTCAGACTCCATTCTCTCTGTCACCCGAAAAGGGTGGTAAGCGAGGAGCCCAAGGCACGCTGCCAAGTGTGTTAACTCTCAAAGGCTTTTTCTTACTGCAAGTTAGATGGGAGGAGTCTGAGTTTTCCTCACATGTTATTTGTTTATTTGACTATCCTTGGTTGACATTGTGTCAGCTGGTTAATGAATGAATCTGGTTTTATGGCTTTTGCACATGTGCCTAGAGGTCACGCTAGGCATATTTTCACAAATTAGAAAAATAAATTAATTAATTAAACTTATTTTCTACTGGGAACCTGTGCACCTGAAATAACAACTATTTTCTCCAATGTATTTAGTTGTGCTCTGCCAGGAGGCATTTCTTCCCCCCTTCTTGGCTGAAAGACTATATTAGCCAGTAGGTTGCAATCAGGCGCTGTTGAGTAATAAGGACATTATAAGCTCTCATATACAGAGCTAGCAACAAGCTACCAGCTACTTCCAAACAACACATTTTAATTCTCTAACTAAATTAGGAATCTTTTTCCCCTTGCATCATGCCTACATTTTGCAGGTAACGATTATCTGCCTGAATTCAGGCCACCTGTGCAGGTGCAGAAGGAAAGACGCTCACCTCCCACACGGAGCTTCTCCTGCCATGCTGTCTTCTTACTTGAGGCCCATCGATGGGGCCAGGCACTTGGGCAACGCTGGCCATCAGTGAAAGCTTTGGAGATTTTATTTTCTGGGGGAGAGCGAGACAGATTAAAGCCCCATCTCCTAGGTTTATTTTTATTTAAGAAAAATCCCCACTCTTAGTCAACCTGCTCATGGAGATAAATGTAAAAAAAAAAAAATAATAAAAATGAACACATATTTACTCCAAATCAGAAACCATTTTCATCTTTTTCCTTTCCTCGAATTTTCTAAGACTCTTTTCTTGGACTTTGCTTTGTTTGGCTACATCATTCTCAAAGAATCATGCCCAAGATGATAATGCAGCAAAAACCTTTCTCATGAAGTAAGACAACAACTCCTTTGACTTATATATGATACTCATGTCAGAATTAAATTCAACTTCCCCCCCCAACCAGCACAACCTCATAATGATTCTGGTCACTCTTTTACAGAAAACTGTATATGAAATCTGCATACTGTATAATAAAGCCAATTTAATATCTTGTTTTCTACATCACTGCTAAAGGAACACAGTTGTTTTTAAAACTGAGAGTTTTGTATATACTGTGTGTATACTCAGCTACATCCTGCATGAAAGAACACAGTGAGAAACTTCCTCCTTGCTCCCTCATTTTTCTTTCTTTACCATTCTAATTTGCCTTTTGCATGCTTCCTGAGAGATTTAAAATCACAACGCTTTCTCCAAACATGTAGGTCAGTCTGGGAGGGAAGAGGATCTATAGCACATTCCTGAGGTGAACAATCATCCAGGATGAAACAGGAATGCCAGTACTGACAATTAAACCAAGGACGCATGATTTAGGAAAATGCATTGTCCTAAACACCAGTTCTGCTGTTTAACAAAATTCAAAATATACCTTTGAAAAATTTCAGCCATTCTGTAACCTTATATAATCTAATACTGCTGTATAAAGCAATTTATGAAAAAGAAAAGTTGCATACAAACACTAGCTAAAAGAGTAATCTTTCTTATAGATGGAGAGACGGTAACTAAGTGGCTTTTTTGCCTACTTTTCAAATTTTCTGGAAACTTTTGTTATGATTTTTAGCACTATATTTATTTAGTCTCTTTCTGAATAATTGTTCAACAAGGAGATTTTATGAATCTATAGATTAGATCCATATGAAAAATTGCATTTCCTTAATGTTGATGATTGTTTTGTAAAATTCTCTTACAAGTGTACTCCTGTGTGATTTTTCTTGCTTGCTTCCTTCCTTTCAAAATACTTTAAAAATCTGTAAGGATATTTGTTACTACCAAGGGACTTTTATGATTAATACACATTATTCATATTCCCTAAACACAGATTTGACTAATATGCTCTATACTCGCTGCCATCACACTTATAAATGTACATTAACTGAATGCAATTTAAAAGAAAAATATTCCTAATCTTTTCAATATAAGAGTGAATAACTGGCAATAACTGCAGTATTTGGTACATTTAACCTCTTTTTCTAAATGCAGAGTTTCTATAGTTTATGATCTTGGCAGTTCTGTTAAGTCATTTTCATAAATTTTGTTCGATCCATGACGTAGTATTATTCATTTGCACTGTGGCATATCTGAACAATGTCATTAGTGATTATTGGTCTGTTACGTGATGCTACTTTTGTCCTGTCACTACATAACTCTTGAGCTCACGGAAACGAAATTCATTTTCCATTGTATTGAAACACGCCTTTTTTTTTTTTTTTTTCTTTTCATGAGCTGTACAAATGTTCACATAAAGCCAAGGCAATAGGGGGATAAAAGCAGATGAAGACAATTCATTTGAAAATCAAAGCAACGCTCACAGAAATATGTTGGCAGGATTCACCCAGCTCTATTTCAGAGTTGTTTAAACACCGTATAGAGCAGAAGAGGAATGGGAGTAATGGTTTCTCCTGGAATCAGTTCAATCAATTAATCTGTCTCTTTTTTTCCCTCGCTCATTTAATTACCACTGCGAAAAAGCAGGGGGAATTAAGTCACAAAATAACCATTCAGATAACATGATGGATCTAACTGCAGCCTTTGTAAGCGATCGGATCCTGGGGTAAGGCTGAAATAGCCTCGTCCCACCCAGTTGTGTGCTGGCAGGGTGCACTGCACCGGCTGCTGACTTTGGATGAGAGTTTCTGCACAAAGACCAAATTTTCTTGCCTACGTGGCTAAAACCAGACCTCTCAGGCAGCCGGTGAAACTTGGCAGCAGTGCCGTCTCCCGCAGGGGAAGGGGCACTGCCATGCCGGGAGGGTGGCCATGACCAAGGCGGCCTCTCTGGCACCGCTGCACCCCTCTGGGTTGCCTCTCTCGGGGCTGGAGGAGTAACCGTGGGCCCACCCCCGTCCAGGGGGTCCTCGACTCCCGCTTTTCCCCTGTTTTTCACTCCCTGTTTTTTGCTGCTGCACGCTCCCAGTCCCGCCCGGCAGCAGGCCTGGGGTCCCCGCTCCCACGGGAGGCGGGAGGCACTCTCCTCTCCACAGGCGCCCCGCGGCTGGCCTCCTCCAGGCCGGGCTCGTTTTCGGACCAGAACCGCTGCCCTCCCGGGGTCCGCCGGCACTGTCCTCCCAGCTGCCCTCGCCGGGCCGGGGGGCGAGGGAAAGAGGTGCCACGAGTGGACGCGGGCCCGCTGCAAGCAGCAGGGCAGGGTGGGCCGCGCTGCCCCACGCGCGGCTCTCCCGCCGCCATCTTTCTTGCCTTTCCTCCTGGGCGGCAACCCACCCTGCCTCTGGTGCTGGGTTCCCCCCCGCCCCGCCATCGGATGAAACTCAAGGCCGTTATTAAACTTGTGAGCCCCAACACAGGGCAGACCTCCCGGAGCCCACGCGCACAAGAGGTGCCCGCTGCGTGAGGCTGGGGGCGAAACTCCTGCCCCAGCAGGGCCGTGCTGGGCAGGCGTGCCTGCCAGGGGCAACGCCGGGGGAAGAGGAGCCTGGCCGGCTCTCCGCCACCTCCCTTCGTGAAGCAGCCCAGCGGCAAGCCACACCGCTGATTTCCCTCCCGGCTGCTGCGCCGGGGAAGACCTTCGGCATGAATGAGAGTCTTGGCCTTTCCCCTCTCCCGTTGTATTTTGGTGCGAAGGCGATGTAGGGGAAGCTGGTAAAAGCCCTTCGTGCTCTCCGGCCTGGGCGGAGGAGGGAGCGGAGGCGAGGCGGTTAGCCGGCGGATCCCCGGTAGAGGGCATCCAGCCCACGCCGATCCAGCCCGGGCCGGGGCCGGCTGCGCTCCTCCTCCTCCTCCTCCTCCTCCTCCTCCTCCTCTGCCTCCTCCTCTGCCTTCTCCTCCTCCTCCTCCTCTGCCTCCTCTCCCTTCTCCTCCTCCTCCTCCTCCTCTCCCTTCTTCTCCTCCTCCTCCGCCTCAGCGCGGGTACCGGGGAGCTTAGACCCCTGCCTGATCCCAGCTCTGCGAGGATGACCAGAGTATATATTTTGTATTAATATCAAAAGACTTTTAGTCAGAGGTTCTTTGTTGTTCTTGGGGGTGGTGGTTTTTTTTTTTTTTTCCAACCATAGGTACCAAACCCCCCCTGGGTAATCAATTTCCTGAAATTCTTCAAGACTTCATAAGCCGTAACAATGAAAATCATAACCTGCAAGCCTTTTAATTTCCTTATTGTGTTATTTAAGCAATAAGACATGACAAGGTTTGTGTTATGCTGGGATATCGCCGTGCCTCGGGTGAGTTGTGTTAGGCAGGAGGCCGAAAAACGAGAAGCAAAACCACCTGAAAAGAGGGGCTGTCCTGGGACACGGTGCATTTCTCAGCATTATCCAGTGGTTCTGTATGAGTAGGCTCGGAACAAAAAGAAAAAATTAAGGAAGAAATGCAAAAAGATAAATATTATCTGTCTTTTCATTACACCATAAGCAATAAAAGCACATCTCTTATTTAATCTTCATTTAATTTTCCCCCTACTGGCTTCAAAGTGAAAAATAAGCATTATAAATTAATTAAAATTAATTAATTCTCTAATATCCTAATTTCACTATTTTTTTAATATCCTACAATTTCATAAAACCTCCCCAAATTTCTAGACTAAACACACGTAAACCAGAAATAAAATTGTTTAAATCATAAGTTTCAACTTCATCTTAATAAAATTCTGGGCTTTTTTTCTGGTTTTCACTGAAAAAAATGTGGTTTTCAAAAATAAAACTTTTCTCTTGTCCTTGCTACAGAATATTTTGCTTAGGAAAAGGATGTTGTTTCATGTTTCTTCTGTCAGCTATTTTTTTATATTTCTTATCGTCTGCTTTCTATCTTTTGTCACCTGATGGTTAGCAATGTGTATCTCATATTTGTCTCTGAAACATTCCTCCTAGTTAAATTGCTACAGCAACAATAAAATCAGTTAAGCGTCCTGGAAGAGAAACCAAGGGAGTTGTTCGTGTTTGCATCAGCAGAGGTGTGGGGAGTTTCCCTGCACTTCGAGCACATTCTAGGGGAGGAATCCCCTTTTTAGACAGAATTCACTTTTAAAGCCCACCTTTGAAGATGGCAGCACATTGCACAAGTTACACAAGGTATTGTTACACCAGGGCAAGAGAGTCCTTGACTCTGCAGAAACCTCAGTCAAATCAAGTATTTTGCAAAGCTGTGCCTCAATCCCAGTCTCTCAGACTCAAACCATAACAGACGCAACTCACACTAAGTTACACATGTGTGGAAGTGTTTGCAAAATAAGGTCCTTGACTTTTGCAATTTTTTTCAACTATTAGGTTTAAACTCAAGTGCTTTAGGAAAGGAGAGACAGAAGTTAGGAGTCTGGCACTTAGTACCCAAAATATTCACCGATTTCAGTGAGTTGGATGTGCAAAACACTTTAGAATGAAGCCCCACTAGAAAAGGCCAGACACAGATGCAAAGTATGGGGAGAAAGAAGCAGATGAGAAAAGGAGTCCTACAGATAGAAAGGAGGGAAAAGGGGGGTAAAGGGAGAGCAACATACACGGGGAGAAGAGAGAAACAGGAAAAAGAAGTGGGAGGCAAAACCAACCCAACGAGATGATTTATCAGATAAAAGCTAAGAGTGTCATTAAATGTATAAATATGGTCGGGTTTTTCTCCTGGAAATATAAGAAAAGGCTTGGAAAAAGTCAGAAAGAAGCCTTGTCGGGAAAGTTTAATTACATATCACCTCTTCAATGAAGTATCATTAAAAATAAGAGTCACCGCAAAAACAAGAAGCCACAGTCATATCTAGCAATTTAAAGGCACCCAAAGCTGAAGGCTTGGTCTAGTTGATGGGCATTACCTTGATGTTTCAGTGAAAATACTGATCATCCACGTAATGAAGTGGAGCAGAAAAAGAAGTAATTCAGTCTCATAGGGCAGCATCAGGACAAGGTTCTTGTCCCTTAAAACAGCTGGAGCTCTTAGTTCCACTTGACATCAACTTGTGAGCGTGTTTGGGTGCTATTTGTAGAGAAATCCAAGGACCTTATAATTTTAGATAATTTGTCTCAGCATGCAGGAATAAGGAATTGCTTCCATTGTGTTGGAGTCAAAATAACATGGAGAACTGTATTGGAGGCTGTCCTGACAGCTATTTATGTTAGTCAAAGACAAAGTACACTATGTACTTTTAATTATAGCTGTGCCATTCTTACTGTGATAGATAAAGTTGTGTCAGCACTTCCATTACAAAACACTATTTTTAGGGGTTTATAACTCAGCTGTTAAATTTCGCTTTAGGCTGAAACTTGGCATGCAAAACCTCAGCCTGCAAGCACTTTCTTTTTTTTTTTCATAAGTATGAAAAAAAACCACTTTTGGTCACTTTTTATGTTATAGGAAAGCAGATTTTAACACTCAGTCATTTCTAACTCTGAAAAAGTTTCATTATTTGAATTCTACAGGCTTGTCCATTATATGTCATGCTGCATTTTTAAAAATAGCACTGCTTTTATTTATGTTGGCAAATTGGCTACTGTCCATGAGCGGTGACTATTTTTAATCATGTTTTTAAGCATATATCCATATTTATATTGTTCTGATCCGTGCTCCGGACTCTGTAAGGAATAGTAAATGACAGGCCGTGCAGGCTTGAGCACAGAGAAAGAACCGCAACAGCTGTTAGTTTACAAAAATCACACAACTTGGAGTGTAGTCTTCAACTCATTAGCATAATTAATTTTTAATAATGACAGCATTCATTTGTTGCCTGAAAAGTAGAGTGTAGGGCCTTCTCCCACCAGTCCTTACTTAGACAGAACTCGCTTTGTCTAAGTCAATTTTATCCTATCAGTAGGAAAGGGCTCACATCCTTCACTAGTGACTTGTGAACAAAACTGTGCTCTGTCGCTGTTTGTGTGGTTATGCCCTGGCACCTGCACAACTGGCCCATAGGGAACAGAGGTTCTGGCAGGTCTGGGATCCCTCCCTGAGTCCTACTTGTTTTACAACATACACAAACAGGGAGATGCTTATGGTATATCAAAATGGACTATAGAGGGAGATTCTACGATTCTATGTTTCTACGACTCTTCCAGCCTCAACCCACTAAGTGAATTATAAATCATATCCTTTGACAAGATTATTCTGTTTCAAAAACACCATACATCACCAAGGAAGTAAAAATTTTAAATAGTTTATATGGCTTACCTTTGGTGGTATCTCTCTGTACTTTTAAAACAATTAGCTAAAATACTTCTGATCTATCATAAAACCTGAAGGATGTGTTCTAAGCTGTATACCACAGATTATTTGCTAGCAGATTTATCCTGCTTTCAATCAAGTCTATTGAAAAAATTAAGCTCTGGATGACATTCTGGGCTAAAATCATGATGTGTCTTTAGAAAGCAGCATACGTGAATGCAGAATTTGGCCTGGTCTGCTAAGTAAAAATGAATAAACTTTTAAAACCCACCTGATCTAAGTTCATGTCTGGTCAACAGCACTGATTCCATTCATGTCCTGCCTTTGCCTCTCTTATTTTAATTCGGCTGAGTGGCTATTGCCTCTCTCTCAAGAGACATAGTGAAAAAAAAAAAAGAAGAAATGAAGACCCACCAAATAGCAATATGTGTACAGACTTGTAAACATGATCAGCTTGATCTCTGAGTGTCTATCAAGTCAGAGCTCACGCAGACTTCAGAGGGGTTCTAGCTTTGTGGCTGCATGAGAATCCGGTCCTTTGATTGAGTACTGAACTGCAGCAATCCTTTCCCACTGAAAGCTAATACATCTCCATTCTGACTGACCACTTCTGCTTTTACTCATCACAGCAGTAGGACTTAACCTGTGCAATTTGTGGCTTGCAGTTTTGACGTTGCTTTAAAAAGTATTTCGAACTGATCCTTTTACGTTCCAGCAAAGCAATTACAGCGTGCACCCGATACCATTTGAAGAGGATGACATAACCCTCTTGACAAAGGGCATCCACATTTCCCCATTTTTTTACAAGCTGGCAAACATGGATCTGCAGGAATCTGGGGGAGCAGAAACATTTCTTCTCTTTAGCCTGACTGCAATCCATACTAGAGAGGGTAAACTCATGAGAGCCCCTAGTACTGATAGGCTAAACTAGAACCTCACTGGATGCCGCAACAGGCAGGCAAGAACAGGTGACCAGGTAATTAGTCCTGGCACCTGCAGGCAGCGCACCAGCTCGGAGCATTACACCCCTCTTCTAAATAATATTACCACTGCTGCCAAAAGGCAAAGCAAAATGGAGCCAGGTTTTATTACCGAGAAGGCGCTCTCCCTCTCCGCTGCAGACAGGAAGGGGAGGGGTCTGGTTATTGTTGCAGATTTTTCCCCCCTCTTTCTCCGGGTCTTTAATCCCAGACTTGGCTTGTTGCGCTTCAAATTGAAATATCCTGAACAGATGTAAAAACACATGTGAGCCACTGCTCACAAGCTGTGCAAAGCTTTGTTTCATCTGCTGATGATGTGAGCCTAAAGGAGATCTTTTTAAAATTTCATCACTATTCAAAAGGATAATTAATACGTACCCCCAGGCTTTGATTATGCTATACCCAGTGTGTACTGCTGGTACAAAAATAATGAGGCTCTCATCAGGCCGAATGAATACTTGCAGCAAACATTCAGTTTCCATAAGAAATTTAAGATTCAGCGGTGGTACCATGTAGGTGGCTTAATCTAATTTTAATTTGTAACACAATACAATAGATAAGATCATTTGTTTGTAACCAGCACAGGCATTTTGTTTACATGAAACCCCAGTCAGCATTCAGCAGATGGTCTTTTTAAAGGCTTAATTGAAGTTTTCTAATCTAACCTTTTTTCCCTCCATTACGAAGGGGAAAATGAGACACCAAAAAGAAAAAGAAAAAGAAAAAGAAAAAGAAAAAGAAAAAGAAAAAGAAAAAGAAAAAGAAAAAGAAAAAGAAAAAGAAAAAGAAAAAGAAAAAGAAAAGGAAAAGGAAAAGGAAAAGGAAAAGGAAAAGGAAAAGAAGGGAACTACAAGGAAGTAGAAAAACAGCTGTAGAACCCTTTTGCAGGGAAAACACAGAAGACCATTTCTGCCTGCTGTCAGATACAGGTTCAGTCAGAGCCAGGAAGATGCTGAGGTCAGATTTTTTAGGTGGCTCCAGAGGTGTAAGGATAGAGCCCTTTGCCCCCACCTTTGTCGCTAGCACAAAGGTTGGCAACAAATCACTGCCCCTGCCACAGCGGCCGTTCTGCCTCCGCCAGGCTCCTGAAATTAGCTACCTGAGCCTTTCCACAGATCAGGCATCTCCTTCTCATGCCTGCCTTCTCAGAGGCTCATTATTAGATTATAATTTCTGTGTACTTTCTGCATTCAGGTGTTCTGGTTTCAGTCTCCTTCTGGTCTGTCCCTGCTGCCCTCGATATTACCACGCTGACCACAATAAACACTTTTCTCCTTGCTGGCTCCAGGCTGCCTCTGGCAGCCTTCCAGTGATGTGCGCTGGAATACAACCTTTCCCAAACATTTAAATCCTCCTCACATAGTGTGTATTCAAAGAGTTTGGCTTATTGGGGTTTCTAACAAAAAAAATCAAGTGAGGCATTTATTTTCTTTTTCATAGGCTGTAGGGAGCACACAGAGGGCAGATGCCAGGCTTTGGGTCCTTTGGGAGCGATGTGCTACCAGAGTGCTGGTGCAGGGGAGCACCCGAGCTCCCTTGGCGTTGCTGGTGCCTTGGTCTTGCTGGCCTGGCAGTGAGCTCAGCAGGGCAGGCACCACAGGCAGGGTAATTCCCTGACTACCTGTGTTGATCTAGTTTTACTACCACCAACTCTGCAATAGGGATGCTATTAATGACCCCATTGCCCAGTTCCAGAGCTTTACTCTCTGAGTTATTGAAGAGATAAGAAACTTTATCATGTAATAAAGAGAAACGAGTTTTACTCATACTAAATGACTTGAGAACAGTGGTTCGGGGCTTTTTTTTAAACAGAACTATTCACCATTGAAGAATGAACAGGCACTGCATGCTTACTACATCATCATAAAAAATTGTGTGGGTCGGATTGCTACCTGGTGGTACACAGCCATAGGGGCAGAAATCAAAGAAGAGGGCAATCACAATAGAAATGAACCAAAATTGGTAATTCCACTGGCCTAGTTTTCCTTAGGTGTGACCCATGCCTACGCAGGTGTCCATGGAGAGAGTTGCATTCGTATCCTCGTGCCCCAAGCCAAAAGGAGACAAGATATCTTCAACTCAAAAGCCATAACACCATGTAAGAACAGTGAAGGGGCCAAGATACACTACACATTATAATGATATAATGACCATCAGTGTAAGTGGAGGACTGTACAAGGAGTAATATATATGCTGAAAGAAAACAAATATCGGTGTTAGGATAAAAATATCCTCCAAGGAGCCCATGAGCCAGCTGGGCTTATAAGGTCAGGTTCAGCACTGTATTCATGCAGCTATGTGGGTTTTGGCAGGGGACCGTTTCGTTTAAGTCCTGCTGACTCAGAATCCACCACATGGAGGGGAGACTAACAGATGTGCCCACACAAAATTTGGAAAAATTCATAGGTTCTCACAGGAACAAAAAACCTCGTGGGCCATTGATCTATATTCTAAATCAATGTTGTTCTAAGTTCATATTCTTTTCCTGCAGAGAATGGAATTGCTGGGGAAACATTATTATGGTTGAGGTAAATTTGACTGGGCTAGTTATTCAGGAAAAAGGCACAAATGTCAGCAGTGTTCATGCCTAGAAGCTGACGCCATCATTAATTGCTTACAGGGGCTGCACCATGGAATCACCTCACTCTCAGAGAAACAGTGCTAATTTACAGCCGATTAGATCTTGTCTGTTCTTCACCACGGCCATAGGAGCTTCTTCTCCAAAAGACACCTGTAACACCTGAACTGATGAAGAATATCTCTTTAGCTGTCAACCATATCTGACCTGACTTTATATCCTCTTTTTAGGCAGCCCTTAGGAATTAAGATTATCATACACACTCCCAACACATTCCAGGAGAGAGCGGTGGCAAACATTAGCACAGATATGATGCCATGGGTTATGGGTGCAGAAGAAGGATGAAAAGAGAGAGTGAGAGATACACAATAATTGCAATGATTTCCAGTTATATAAATGGAGGCCTCTCTATACAGGGTGATTTAGACACTGGAAGAAAATTAATACCAGTTTAGGATTAGGATTTCTCCCAAGGAGAACATAAACTAAAGAGCATTTCTTGAACTGCCTTTCTGAAATGAAACACAGCAGAACCCATTAACCACAAAATATATAACGTAGTGGGGCTTTCTCCTAACACTATTATTTTGGTATGCTGTAAGGGCATTCAAATAGAGACCTTGATGTAAGATGTTCTATTCAAGAACAAAGAAAACATCTTTGGATATAAGGTTTCACTTTGTTAATTTCATCATATTTCATCAATTTAACCTTCAAAGACTCTTGGCTGTGCAATACTTTGATACTATAATGTTCACTTTAAACCTCATATTTTCAAGGTAGTGTGCAGGGATTTATCCTCATCCTAGTGAGTTACATAATTCAACCTCTCTGTAAGTTATTTGAAACCACAGGTACAAATCTAATGCTTACCGTTCCTGTAATTCTACAGGAATGTGGAAAATAAAGGTATGGAATGCAAACTTTTATTGACTGAAAAATGTAAGTCAGAGATAACCAGTGCCACATTGCTTTCCACTAGCAGACTAGAGGGGAGAAGCACTAGAAACACAGAAGTGGGCTTCTACATTTGTTTGCATAATATAGCCCCCCAAATAGAGCTTCTTCTGAGTGATGGGCCTACTTGGTAGGAGTACAAAGGTAGCCCCAACAAAAGCAGGAGTGCAGGTGAGAAGCCATTGCCTTTTCCAACTCAGCCATCAAAATGGAGCACTGTCACAAAATACTTCCATGGCAACACTCTGATATAACTTCGGGGAGCATGGTTTCTTCTCTGTCTTTTCGTATGTCTTAAACCCACAGTTTAAGACAAATTACCTGGACTTCAAACCATTGTCGCCCCTTTTAGCCTTTTGCATCTCTGGCTAGGCAGTACCCCTCCAGAACAGCTGAAGGCACACAGTTCCTTTGAAGATACTCATTTAAGAGCCTTATTCTGTGAAAATATCGGGCCTACAGATTAAATCTGTCTGACACATCAGAGAGGCATGTCACCCTGGTTGTTTTATACAAACCATTGTATGTATGATCAGAACTCAGCTGTGTAGTGTTTCCTGCAGTATAAAGAATAACAGTCATTCATATTCCAAATCCCTTGTGAAGTACCATATCTGCTCACTAAGAAGGACTAGTTCATAACCAGTTGGAAAATACATAAGAAAGTATGTCAGACATAAAAACACTGTTTCCATTGGTTGTGCATATATTGCATATATAAGTCTCTAGATTTAGATTGAAAATTATGTTCCTTAGATAATACATCCTTCTAGTTAAAGGACGTTGTCTCTTTAGGGACTGGTTTAATAAGGGACCATGGCTTTTTGCATGTGCAAGATTCATTTAATATAACTTTCTTGGCTGTGAATCTTAGAAAAGTTGGCATTTTTACAAAGCTGCTTTCCCCCAGTTGAATCTGAATGCAAACCCATCGCCAGGCTGGGATTCTGTAACTTGACATCTGTTCTCATTGATTTGCTGGTAGACTTGCACTGCAGGTATAGCATGTAATGTCCAAACTCTTAGAAAAGAGGAAATGTATTCCCCTGTGATCAAATTGAGATATAATTGTCACATGAGCTAAAGAAGCAGTCTGCGTTATCTGAGGAATTCTCTTCTACTAAGCCATTGAACCTATGCAGTTCCTCTCAAGTCATTCAGCATTTTACAGGAACCTGCCCAAATCAGAAGGAAATAGAACAGTGGAGTTATTTTTAAGATGGAGGGTTCCACAGGTCAGTTCATTGCAGGATGTTTGTCTCCAAACTAGCACGTCTAGCGATTAGTTACTCTAACTGCCTAATTCACATCCAAATACCCTGGTACTGCAGCCACTGAGGACACAACTGATCTGCTAAGGGACTACAAGTGATGTGGCACCATCTGTACCACGCAATGTAAATTGAATCACCAGGTTTGCATTCAGAATGCACTGGAAACAATGACATGATAAAGTTCAGACCTGAAATTCCCTGGAAACGGAAAGTTGTGAAAAAATACTCCAAACTACTTATGGACAGGAAAAAAAATGAAAGACCTCCATGTGGCTTGTAGGTGGGGAATAAGACCGCAGCTGAGTAGGTACTTTCCAGCTGATGATGAAACAGTCCCCCAGATCTGAATATTGTTTTGTTCTTTCTATTAAATGTGTGGATGGGCAGGCGAGTTTTGATGTGCACAGAAACCAGGCATGGGAAGAACTGCAAATCAAGCCTGCACAGAAGAGTTACAGATTTTCTGCATTTCCAGTGCTGTGAGGTTATGCAAGAGAGGACATCCTTCCTGTCTCTACAGGATCCATACACCATCTCTTTTTGCTGAGCCTCAAGGGACTCTCTGCGTGGGGCAACTTGGGATGAGCACTAATAAGGTTGCATAGGAGAAAGTTAAATGGCTGGGTTATTTTTTGGGTTTTTTTTCTGACACTTAACAGCTAAATACCTTTGTCTTTTTAGTATTATCTTGATAATAAATAAACTGTACTGTTCTTATTTTGCACAATATTTTTCTTTTGATTGTCTATTGCTTTATATGTACATGGAGATGCTGAAACGCCTACTACAAGACATTCTGTTGAGATCCCTGTGAGCTAAAACTCATTAGAGCCACCACTGGCTCCACAGCTACCCTTGGGCCACTTTCAGGTTGCAAGAGCCACAGTTTTGCCATTCTGGAGACGCTAACGCACAAGGATCTGAAAGGGACAGCCTTGATGAGACCACAGTCATGAAACAGAGACTGCTTTTTTCTGGTAATGCATATATACATGGAGAATAAAAGACAGGTTTGAGGTGAAGATCTTGGTCTGGAATTTCCAAAACATTGAGAGGTACCAAAGGTGATATAGGGGCTACCTGATGGAGCATGACTCTGAAGCAGTCTTCTAAATACCGTACTATCCACTTAGTCACTGCCCTGTGCTTCTTCCTGAACTGGCACCGGCAGACTTATGTGAATGCACTGGTTGCGATGCAAAAATAAAAATATTTATATGTCGGTCAGTAGACTTCGAAAGGTCACATAGATAATCAACAGGCACTAGGAAAGACAACTGTAAAGGCAGTATCAGAGGCTGATACTCTAAATCACACTCCAGGTGTCTGGTCTACCTGCTAAAATGCTGTGTGACAGGAGCTTTGGCAATCATAATACCTGGCATTAGGCATACTTTAGTGAGGACGAGAACACGCCACAAAAAGCTGTCCAGCTAACATTGCTGGGCACAACTGCAGCTGGGCATAAATGTCTGCAGCAGAGGGTAGGCAGTGGCGATTGCCTCTTGCAAAAGCACAAGCTTGACTATGGAAGTCAGAAGTTAGCCTTCTGGACCTCTAGCATGTCTTCTCCCACTCTCTTTGCTGTGTAACTCAGAAATCTAACTTCAGGACATCAGTCGTCAGGATGTACTTACCATAATGAACAAAACACACAAACAGAAGTATCTATCAGGAAAAAAAAATTCCAAACAGATGTTTCTACTTGAAGGAAAGCATTCAAACCACCTCATAGAGCATGCTATTTGGTCCCTTTGAGTGAAGTGAGTTATGGTTTCGGGCTTGACATTCAGATACCCATTCTGCAGTTGATCTCATTTGTTTCTTCCAAACAAAAGAACAGTTTGCAGTCCTCTCTCTCCTTTACCCCACACATTCTTCTACTAAGGTAAATCATCAAATCCAAATCCCGGGTTAATGAGTGCCAATCATAGCTTCAGCCCCCTTTTCAGGCTTGGCAACAAGTTCCCTGAGCCTTAACAAACAATTATCATTCAGCTACTGTAGAAATTGATTCTTGGGTTGACGAGAGCAGTCCTCCCCTGGCTGGTAAGGTCCTGCCATGGGAAGCAATTACTGCAAGATGCCAGCTGACAGACTCATTCCGTGGAAAGTCAGGTTGTCTTGATCCTCAGGCACTCTCTAGGCAAATTGTATCCTTACACTCATCTCAAACCTCTTACGAACTGTTGGCTTCTATCAGGAAAAATGGATTGTTCCCTTTGTTTCTGTGGCATTTGATAGAATAAAACTGGACATCCTGCCTGCACAATAAGGAGATTTAATTTTAAAATTCTCACACCAAAATGCTGCAGTATGATAAAGAAAAAGAGAATCATAAAGCAATGAAGATTGCTACTTGCCTAGGGAACAGTAATACAGTGCAGCTAGTATGACATATTTTGTGTATAAAAAGACCCAAATTCCATTAACAGTGGCCTGTCTTTACTGATCATAATTTTCTTTTCGCCCTAATTTTTAAATGGTTTGTAGTAACATTTTCACATCACTTTGTCTGACATCTTTTGTTTATTAGTTTGGGTTTTTTTTTAATCTTTGATATTCCAAGGTGGACAACTGGGAAAAAGCAAAGATTTTCTGCATAATTAGCTTTTGTGACAACATCTGAACTGTGACTGAGATTTCGCCAAACACTGATGAGACAGAGACACATAGCCATTATCAGCTAACAAAAGAAGGTGGCATTTAAAGTCCGCTGAAAGTGATTAGTCTTGAAATCTATCATTAGATGATTGAAATGTGAGACCAGCTAAATAAACAAACAGTAAACCATGCAATCCACTTCAAATACTATCAGTGAGAATGAACACTCTTTTTCATAAATTCATAAAATAACTCTTGGACTAGCATATTTTTTTTTTGGTTGTACCAGATATTCATGGAAGGCTTATCCCTGACTTTAAAGACTGTGAAGCCTAAAGACACCAAGATATATAAAGAAAGATAACAGGAAGAAGAAACAAGATGTAAGGACTTCTTAAACTCACCTAGATTCTAAGTTTTACCCCAAGGTACCTGGACAAGTGCTGGAAACATCATGGGTGATGCAAGCCTTTAAAGAGATAAAGACAAATATACTGTAAATGGGCATTTGCAGTTACAGATGCCTGAGAAAAGAAGGAACTCATGATGGCCAAATTAAAATGTGTTTTGATTAAGTGCCACATCTGCAAAGAGAGTCTATAATGTCTCCAGAGAGTCAAAAAAGTTCACTTAGAGTAATATCAGTTATTATTGCTACTATTGCTATAGCTATTAATCCATCAGTTCTGCTGAAATTCTTAGGACCTGAGAAGATTTTAAAAATATATTTCATGACCAAATCTCTATCTTTATAGCATCAAGCATCCACTGTGCTTAGTAGAGCTAAGCAGGCTTAAAAAAGCTGAGAATTGGGCTAGGCTCTCAAATTCTGATGAAACATTTGTCAGGATTCCTCCTAATTAATTTTCAGTCTTTTTAGACTTTTTATTCCCCTTGAAAAAACCTTTTACAATATATTTTCACCTTTTCTTTTTGCATTAACTGCATTCCAGATTCACTGAGTGCTGAGTACACCCTTAGAAAGCCTTTTAACCTGGCTGGTAAGTTAAAACTCTCTAAATCTCACATGCCCACAGGGTTTCCCACCTTAATTAATTAATAACCCCCTCCTTGTCCTTTTAACTGGGTCATGAATTAATTTAAAAAGTTAATTATGCAATTCTTTCCTCTCCCTTTACTTATGCCTTTCATCCCTGTGTCCATTGGCTATAAACAATGTGGAAATACAGCCATATAAGCAGGGATGGATGTTGTAAGCTTTGGACTATTGGGAAAAGAGAAAAAACCAAGCATATCTCATCTCTATTTTCTCCGTCTCCCTTTTTTGTTCTACTTTCTATTGCAAGCTTTTGTAGGCTTTGTGGAGAACAATAAATACCACCAATCGCTTCAGCAAAAAATTAAGGTGGTGTTTTAGGTTTTTTTAAATGGAGAGAATAAAGAAGTAACTGTAGATGTATGTAGGTCTCTGAGGAAGCAAAGACCATCAGGTGGGTAAAAAAAAAAAAAAAAAAAAGGCAGAAAATGGCTTTGTTATTCCCTTCAACTGAGTTCTCACCAGATTATTTAGAGTAGAAAAGGGGTTACAGAAAAGGACTCCTTCATATAAGATATGTAGGTACAGAACATGCTTGTTTTGGTGTGTTTCTTTCTAGGCATATAGAAATAAGGAGGATAACAGTTTACAAAGGCTTTTCATACCTTCCGTGAGTGATGTGTAGAAAAAAAACTGGTGTGGGTTTTTTTTTTTATCATCTCTAAAGAAATCCATTCTGAATTTTAACTATCAATGGACCTAAAGAAAAGGTGTACCTGTTGTTGGATCTTTGTCACTGCCCAAAAGATGGAGATGAACTGTGAGACTGTTAGTCTCCCAAAGCCTCACAAATACATCCTTAAGGATGTGGCTTCAAACAGAAACACACTGAATTATCATGTTCAATAACTGCAATAACTTTTCAAGAATGTAAGATTGGAAAGTAGTGCTTAGGTCAGGATGTTCAAGGCAAACTATTACGGTCAGCCAACAAAATAACATGACGCACTGTATTCAGTATTAATTCTAGTTAGTATAATCAGAAAGCTTTACCATCCAATCCCATATGGGGTCTCAGTGTGTTTTACCAACTTATCTAGGTAAGGTGCAGAAAACCGCCTAGCACATAGTTAATGATAATGTTTCCTCTTTGACAAATGAGGGAACTGAGACACAGAAAAACGTACCCATTGAGACTATGGTGCAGACAGGAATAGGATCCGACATCTGAATCCCTGTCCACAGCTGTAGCCACCAGATACACTGCAGAATGCTTCTTTTTAGCATTAGTGTTTCAGAGATTAATATTTCATACAATCATCAAGACAAAGGACAAAGGTTGCCATAAGGCTGCAATATTCTGTACAGGAAGTAGTATCTACACAAAGAACACTTGCATCAAATCTAACATGCACAGCAGGGACCATTTATCTTGGCACATTGCCCATTAAAGCCATCACTTGCTTTTTCTTTTCCTTCTTCTGGAGTAAGTGACAAATTTCAAACAGTAAGAACATCTTAACTTTGTAAGCAGATAACAGGAAATATGACTACGAATGAACCTGCTCTGAGGATTAGCTGAGGTGAATGCCCATTGAAAATGCATAAAGGTTTCAAATGTTACTCATGTCACTAAGGGGATGCTGCATATTCATTAAGGTATCACAAGGAGCTCATTTCATATTAATGGAGAGGTCATACATCCTTCCAGAGGAATTCCATTGCAGAGCTGCACAAATCAATGTGCTATTATTTTAAGTGTTACCAATTTAAACCTCTCCAAATTCACAGAACAGCCTGAATTTGCAAAATGATTTAGTCACTAGGAAAAATGTTAGTGACTTCTTTTCATCTAGAGGAGGTATAACAGAAATGTAGTAAGTATCTTTATATATGGAAACTCAATTGAAACTGCACATTAGGTATTCCCTTTTGGTGCTCAGGAAAGCTTTAAACATTATGTAATATATATATATATAACGTATCAGTGTTCTGAGGCTACTTTATTTAACTGCAGTACAGGAGTTTGAAGGTTTGGACTTTTTTACAAAGTTCACTTTTATAATCCTTTTAATGTTTACACAAGTTCCATTGCACTTTCACAACAGAAACAGACAAAAGCTTCACAGATATATACCATATAAGGATATTTATAGCTTAATTTTTTGATAATTAGAAGCAGAGAATTATTCAGTACATATAAATTTGCGTCCAGGTGTTACATTACATCTTGCTCCTGTTTTTACATGTTGGGATAATAAAGCAGTGCTGGCTACAACACAGATCTAAATCTTTCTCCCCTTTGCAAGATAAAAGTACCCAGTATTGTATGTTACTAAAATGCATTATCAACGGAGCTAATTGGAAACTATCCAGGCAGAGTACGTGCCATAAGGAAGTGGCAATTCACTGAACCAGCAGTGCTTTGCATTTGAGGAAGAGCCTGGAGGTCTCTTCTGGTAACAGTGCAAGGTTTCCACATGTTCCCACAGGTGGACATATGTTTGTGTCCACGTTTGCCAGGGCAGCAAACTCTTGTGGTCCCACCCATCCTCACGGATCTGTGGTTGTGAATGGGCTACTGGCTTTCTGAACGTGAATTTCACATTTTCAAAAAGTCAGGCTGGCTGTCTCCCCAGAAGAGTCTCTACACCCTAGTTGTGCCGTCCTGCAGCACAATGGTCCTGCTTCATAGCACATCAGCGTGGCTGGGCATTAGCGTAGGCATAGCCAAACCAGCTTTAACCTCTAGGCAAGGGAACAGCACCTCTATACCTGTAAGAGTCAAGAAGCCAACACACACCACAGACAAGGAGTGATTTGTCTGTTGGTCTTAGTTTGCTGCAACCCTGCCTGAACTGCTGTTGAGGCAGACTTGGTTGTGACTACACTGCAGCGTGAATGGTCCGGCTGCCCTGGGTTTCAGGCACACAGGGAGCCAGATGTTTTGGATGTCCAGATGCCTAGGGAGGTAGGGAGGAAACAGAGGCATGCAAAGGGAATTGTCCCAAGCCTAAATCCTGCAAGCCTGACAGCTGCCAAGGAAAGTGGCATGAGCATGTCAGTACCTCACAGCCTTCTGCTGAAGAGCATTTATGAAGCTCACTAGAGTCAAGTCAATACTTGTCTCAATAGCTCTTAGTGGAGGGAAAGGTATAAGCAAGGGTCTTAATTTAAAAAGCAATGGTCACATGAGTTTCCTCCATGAAATTTTTCAGAATTTCCATTTTGTGATGTGTTCTGAATAATTGGAAATTGTGCTAAATGAGAAGAAAACCAAAGTTGTCCCTGCCAAAATTTCCTATGAAAGGTAAAATTTCATGTTTCAGCCAGCTGCAATTTCAAGTAAGTGTTCTTGAGTAAAGAAACATTTGGAACACGTTTTTATACAAGAGGGAAAAAAACAGTCACAGATTAGTGATGGAGTCTGAGGTCTGCCAGGATGCTTCAGGTATGTTCCTGTCCAAGACAATTCTTCAGACATTGTTAATTGTATGCAGTGGTCCCTCAAATTTGGTCTGTTTTGACTTTTACTCCATTCTCTCATCTCTTTTCCATGCCCCCCCCCCCCCCTTCCTCTCTCTCCTTCCATTCTGCCTTCTGGGTTTTACAGCTTGTTGGGAAATGAGACCCTCCCACACAATGGTTATACAGTTCAGAATATATTTGAATACACATTTAGGAAACATAGACTGTGTTGTGCTGCTATGATACTCAATTCAAATTGTTTAGATTAATGACAGCTACATGCCTAATTTATTACTGTAATTATTGTGATAATTTAGAGGAGATAAATTGAAATCTATTAGAATTTAATGTAAAAAGCTGTAATTAGTCTGCTTTGGAGAGGGGAGAAAGCCAATGCACATAACTGAAAATCCATTAAGCCAATTATAATGTTACTGAGGCAGAAAATATGCAGCCATCTAAAATATACCCATGACTTTAGCATAACTGTACCCTAAGCATACAAGCCCATGTGTCAGATTCCTTCATTAATTTAATAGACACATCAAGACAAAAAAATGAGATAATTCCTTAATCATCATAATTAATGCACATAGTTCAGACTGAGAGTTAGGGTGGGGAGATGGGGGAGAATAAAATTTTGTTGCCATTGAGCAATTATCATGTAAATAAAATAGCAGCAAAAGCATTGGAAGGGGTTTACAGGAGAGGAGGGTACACTGCTAATCATGGCATAGGCTTTCTGAGCTATTCCCAGAAGTGCTAAAAGCTGTCCTGGTGCAATTAAAAAAATAATAAAAATAATAAAAAAAAGAGAAGACAGCAATTGCTATCACCTATTTACTGTCAAATTAATTCAGCTGCTCCTGAGATGCCATCTGTATCAGGAGAGCGAGGGTGTCACTAGCTTTACGATCCATCAGGAGAAGTGAGAGCGCTGTTCTGTTTGATGGCTCTGATAATGGAAAGAAGCTAAGCAATTGCAACAGATACATCATAGATTTTCTCATAATTACCTGACCTGTTACACTGTGTCACTCTGCCGCCAAACACACTGTTTTTATGTCAGAAGCTGTATGGGCATTCTTTACTTTGATCATTCTGTATTCTGCAGATGTCAGCATTACTGTATTTTAATTGACTCTGGGGTAGCATTAAAAAGCACCTTCTATTTCGGTTGCTTAGACCTGATGAGACTGACAACCTGGCATTTATGAACATTAGGCCTTCACGGTAACTGTGTCAGGAACTCTGTTTTTCCTAAATCCCCTAGGTATGAATAGCAAAATGATGTTAGTAAACCGGTTGAAAAAACAGTGTCTATGCAAAGAGCACCTCTGACATTCTCTAGCCATAAAGATGGCAAACCTTTTCATTAAATTAGACTCTGGAGTCAAAAGTGCATGTTGTATCCCAATGTGCAATTAGGAATTGACCGGTATGTTGAAAGAGGGCTAGAGCTGGCGAGGACTGAAGCTGTGGGTAAAGAGCTGGTAACCTCAAAACAAGAATTTCTTGACAACTTCCATATTCCCAGCATGCCCCATTTGCCAGGATCATCTTTTCCTCCTCCTGTAGGAAGAGACAGCTAGCTTTTTCACTGCTTTGCTTTCTTACAGCATTCAGTGTAATCCTCAAAAATGACAGTTAAAATGGTAGAAATTTTACAGGCTGCTGCAGTGGAACTACTTTTTTTTTTCTTTTTAAGAAATATTCTTGGTTGAGTAAAAATAAATTAGACTACATGTGAATTGTCCATATTTCCCACTGGGCTTTACCCAACAATTTATTTCCAAAGAAATCCACAAAAACTACAGGTACAACCAAGGTGTTGAGCTTGATGTTTGACTCACTGTCAATAGCTACCAATAATTGCAAGAGAAGTGGAAATCTAACTCAGAACCTCAGAGTTCAGTCCTTGCCTCCTTCACCAGTGCTGCTTTAATAAATGTTGAACAACGGATTGAGAAACAACTCTTGCTTCACCGCTAACATACAAGGACAGTGTGGCTTTCCCCCACCACTGCCGTGGGCAGGGATGTTCCCCTCATTCCTCCTCAGGTTCCAATGAACCTGGTTGGAAATTATGTTTACTGTTAAGGTCCTTCCACTCAGATACCAACAGACCTGGGTGGTTGTTTGTCTTCAAGTCCCAGCAGTATCACTGTATTATTCTCTTGCTGATAAATTAAACTATGTCAGAATATTTATGAGCTGGGGTAAACACATCTGCCTTCAGACATTAAAAAGTTATTGTGTTGTGCATATGTTGATATGGGTCAGGTGTAACACAAAGTGGTATTATGAGGGACCTAATCAGTACATTTATTTTGAGTTTTTGTTAAAAAACGTTCTCCTAAGGCTTCCCGTCAAGTCAATGGAGTGACATAAGTGCTTGTAAAGGTTATAAGAGAGAGATTCCAGTTCAGCTCATGTATACACTTTAGCAGGTTACCCTCTAGAAATCTTCAGAAGCACTCACCATTTTACAAACTTAGGCCCTTCTTTCAGGTGGATGTACTCAATAGGGTCCTAAAATGAATCTGCAAACTAGAAGTCTAAAGTAGTCATTTAGGCATCTAAATTAGTCTCCACTAGAACTTTCCCATAGTTAGCTCTTAGACATATCAAGACCACTGTGGATTGTGCTTTTGGCATTTGCTTTATGGATAGTTTTAGAGATGGCATTTATAAAGTACTGGTATATCAATGGACACTCCCAGTGGATCTAGAGGACTGACTTTGACATAGCAATAAGGAAGGTGTCAGTATCAAGTAACACCCTCTAAACTTCACAAAAAATCAAAACTGTAATTGTATCTTTGGTCCATTGCTGTAATATGAACCGAGACCAGTTTTGTGACCTAGAGATCAGAACAAGCAAACAACGAAAGACAAGCTCTCTGTTTAGCACTGTAGTAACAAAGAGTATTCCCATCCCACTCTGTAAAGGTAGGGAGGCTGCTTTACAATTACGGTGAAGCTGTAAGTGGGGTGGTATACCCGTCCTGCAGTCCACAGTTTGGAAAGAATTATAGAAATTTGAAACATCCTCACATAAGAGCCACAGAAATGTTTAAAGACTGCATAAAATGTTCACTGTAAGAAGCAAAGAGCAAGAAGGAGAGGTTTTTAAAAATATGACTGATAGTTTGATAACAAAGTATAAGACCCTCTATAGGAAAAATATAGCAGCTTCCATCAGACTCGACAGTCTTACAGCTACAAGTCTTACAATAACCACTGGCTGGGATTTGAAGGTAAAAATATTATGGCATGTTTTTTTAACAGTAAGTGTGATTAACCACTGGAACAACCCAAAGAAATGATGAATAGTGCATCTTTTCCTTCCTAAAAAGCAGCGTTTTGATTTGTGAATTACTGTATTTAACTCGTGCGGCAGTGTAGATGCTTGGCTGATTCTTTCTGGCCTTAAACTCTGGCTTTTCTCCTTCTCTCCTGGCCAGCTCCAACCCCCATGCTGCAGAGCACATGAGGAAATCCTGGTGGAATCGTTCACTAGGCTCTCCCTTAGGCTCACAGAAACCTCACTTAGCATCCTGAAGCTCCTGCAGATGAAAAAGTTCCTTGCCTACAGTGATGAGACTCATTCAAACCCTTGAGTTTAAAAGCAAAAGAGAGCATATTTCAGGAAACATATTTCAGTTCACAGTCAGATACAATATTTCACATAAAATATATAAGAATGCCTGGACTAGGTCAGACCATCTAGTTATACATCCTCTCTCTGGCAGTGAACGATATCAGCTATCTGGGGAAGATAACAAAAATCGGACCGTATGTAATGATACTTCCCCCCCCCCAGTACAGGCTTCCAGAAAACAGCTGACTGATGTTTGAGATTTTCCTGAGCAAGAACCGGTATTTTTGTACTGCAAAGCCTTTGTTGTGCTTTAACCCCAGTTGGCAGCTAAGACCCACACAGCTGCTCGCTCACTCCCCCACAGTGGGATGGGGGGCAAAATCAGAAGACTAAAAGTGAGAAAACTCATGGGCTGAGATAAAGACAGTTTAATAGGGAAAGAAAAGCTGTGCACACATGCAAAGCAAACCAAGGAATTCATTCCCCACTTCCCCTGGGCAGGCAGGTGTTCAGCCATCTCCAGGAAAGCAGGGCCCCAACACACGTAACGGTGACTTGGGAAGACAAACGCCATCACTCCGAACGTCCCCCCTTCCTCCTTCTTCCCCCAGCTTTATCTGCTGATCATGACGTCCTATGGTCTGGCATCTCCCTTGGGTCAGTTGGGGTCAGCTGTCCCGGCTGTGTCCCCTCTGAACTGCTTGTGCCCCCCCAGCCTGCTCGCTGGTGGGGTGGGGGGAGAAGCAGAAAAGCCCTTGGCTCTGTGTGAGCACTGCTCAGCAGCAACAAAAACATCCCTGTGTTATCAACACTGGTTTGGTCACAAATCCAAAACACAGCCCCATACTAGCTACTGTGAAGAAAATTAACTCTACTCCAGCCAAAACCAGCACAGCCTTGCACAAACTTTTTTTTCTGCAGCTATTTGGAACCCATGTATGCTTACACAATATTTTCCACTCTATCTGTGGCAACAAGCTACACATTTAGCAGACTACCCATTTGTTTCTTTTGAACTGCTCAGCAGCATATTAATGCCCCTTACTTCATGTATTGGAGGAGACAGTGAACAACTGCTCCAAACTGACTTTGCTTTCAGAATTTTTCTGATCTCCATCATTCCTTCACTTGAGCCTTTTTCCAGATCTAGATATTTTTTTGATATGTAATATCTAGTCCCTTTCCTTGCCAACAAAGGATATCCCTGTGGTTTTCCTAGTGCTTTATCTGGTACAAAGAGAGCTTTCAATGATGGTGAGGCTTCCCCACACATTCTGTGGGGAACTATTCTGAGTTTTGGCAGAGCTCCTCCCAAGGAGCTGCTGTATGTGATAGAAAGGGAAAGCAGACGTTGCTGCAATCCTGCTGATGACTTTCTACTATTGATTACCCTGGATTATGAGAGGATGAATACCATTAGAAGAAACCAAGACCATGTGATCAAATGAGGCTCTAACAATTGTTTAATTTCCATCATGGTAGAGCCAATGTCTTTTATATACAGTATTTGCAGAACTTCTCAGATATTCAGATGAATTCCTATACTATTTTCAGATATCATAGTCTTAACAAACTGATCCATGTTTTTTTGGTTTTCATTTTTTTAAAACTATTTTTTCCCCACCAGAGAAAATCGTAATGTACCTTTCTCAGTTCCTTTCCATAACATCTTAAAACTAATACTGGCAGGATGTGAACCAATGCAATACATAGAAGCAGCACATACTGTATTATTAGAATGGCTCTGCCCATAAATTAGTAGAAGATTTTGCCACCTAGGACTGCCAACTCCAAGATCTTAAAGCAGGCATGCAAAGTTAATTGAGAACAATTCTGAGAGAAGGATGGATCCCAAGGTATTTGAAGCCCTGAGGTAACCAGCTGGCCTGAAAATCTAGTGGGAGGGGAAAAGTAATTAGATGTTCCAAGCAAATTGCCCCAGACTTATTGATATTGATTTAAAATCAAGATAATCCTCTGTATGATTTCCAAAGGAACTGAGCAACTGCCTTATTTTAAAAAAAATATGATAAAGCAGCACTAGTCACTGATTGTATCTACTGCACACACCCATCCACTGTAATACTTTCCTCTGGCAAAATGATACAGCCAGCTTCACAGAGACAATGGGAATTTCTCCTTTTCAGTAGGAGGTAGGCAGGCCTGTAGTAAATTTCCCATTACAGTTATGCAAGTTTCAGCAAAACTGAGAAACACAATAACTCCTTGTTCTTGTGTGCCACTGATAGAGAAAACATCCTAAATGTGTGCCACATCATTACTGAAATCTTTCAGCTGATCCATGTTGGATTTCTACTTATTGACCTTCTTAAGCAACTTTCCACAAAGTTGGAACACCAAAAGGACAAAGCACCAAAGGCAAATCGATCTCACCAAAACCTTAACATTTTTTCTTTTGAAAGGAGTAATAGATGTTCTGAGGGAAACAAATCCCATCTGTTTAATGTCTTTCTGGCGATGACAGTCTTGAGGCATTTGTTTGGCTGTTCCCTGAGTTTTAAAGCACTCTGAAACGATGACAGCTGCTCTGTGGAATGGCTAGGTGTGTCAGGAATCACATGAACGGATCGATCCTGAGGTTCTCCCTGTCTCTGCCAAAGGCCAGTACCAGGGTCTTCCAAGGTTCTCATCCAAAACTGTTGTTACTAATGATGATAACCAAATATTCTTGTTAAGAATATGCACATCTAGTCATTTTTTTGAAATAATTACAAAGAGCAGCTATGGCAGAGAATTACACAGCCTAATTAAATAGAAATGCTAGAAAAGCATTCCCTTTCATTGGTTTTTAATTGCACACCTTTCCAGTTCATTGTGCCTACCTTTAAGGGGCAAGGTCACCAACAGTGCCTACTCTGGACCGCTTGTTACTCTCCTTTCCTTCGTCTGGGGACAGCAGCAGCACCAAAACGCGGCTTGAGAGGAAATGACAGCTTGTGAGGGGCAGCCCACAGGCACCAGGGCTGAAACCTGCTGGGGTGACAGACCTACTGACAAACCATCTACTAGGAGTCTCCTTTGTTTTAAGAGCATTTCAAGCTGAGTATTTTCTATATGGGGCTACCAACCTATAGTGCTTGGTATTGCTGAAACAGTTCACTCACCTGTGTACTTTCTTTAGCATCATTTCATTGTTCTGCAGCTGCAGTGTATGGCAGATGAGCAACAGCACCATGTGTGGCACTTTTAGGAGACAGGGGAGGTATGGGAAGCTATGGAACAAGGAAATAATGTTTATATAAAAGGCAAAGATCTCTCTATAGTTTTCCATTTGTGTGGTTGCCTGACCCTATTGGATCCCATAGTGTCTTGGCACTCTCCATTCGGTGCTGAATTTTTTTTTTTTTGAAACCTGCCTTTAATGATTTACCTGACAATATTTTACAAAAGAAGTTTTTCCTTGCATCATACTGAAAGTATACTTTTATTCCTGGGGGGAAGGAGGGGGAGGAGTGATTTACCTACATGCTTACACTGAATCATAAGCTTCAGAGTTTTCCTGAGTATATGATCTACTCATGATCTCCACAACCACTAGCAAATTGATCCATGACATTTTCCATTTCTTTTTATTCCTCTGCAATTCAGCAACATTTGTATTTTCAATGCTGCTTTATAATGTAAAGTCCCTTCAGGTGGGAACACCTCCTTCCTCCTCATTTTGCTTTCATACATTATATAACAGACACAGGCTATCACTGGAACTCTCTCAACTCTTTTAAGTTTCCCTATGAGGGAGAGATGCAACTCAACTCATGAGTGACTTTATTGTATTACAATACTTTGATTTTCTCATTTTAAGTCTAGTGACTGTCAATGTGAACAGGTCAAATCCAGCAATGATTTTCCGGTAGATCAACAATGGGATCTTATGAACTCCCATGTGGTGCTGGAGATCAAAGCAGATTACAAATGGTAGCATTCATATGAATGTTTTGCTTTCAAAAAACCCACAAGCCATTTGGAAATGTCTGCTGTGCGAGACATGCAAGAACAGTATCATGGAGGATGTTGATAGCTCTGTTCCATAGAGTTAGCACAGCTGTAGCTAAAGTGGAACGGAGAAATTTTACAAAGAAGATTTAAAATATTATCTACCAAATAATAGACAGGCAGATTACTCAATATAATTGGATTGAAAACCCAATTATGGGCAGATTTCTGGCTGTAAATCCCAGAGATCTTATAAGAACTGAAACCCCCCCCCCCATGTGACAATCTATCCTGGATCTAGAGCCAGCAATCACTGAAGTCAAGGGGAAAACTCTTGACAGGCTTCAGCAGAGACTGGAAGCTGGAGGTTAGTCTGCAAGAGGAAAAATTCCTCACCTGACTTCTGTATAGTGTGGGTCATATAAAAGTGATTGAGAAATCCAGTCCCCATACCGTTTCAGTGGCAATGTTACAGACAACACTGCCAATTACTGAGTCAATGACCTAATTTAGACCTAAGGTATTACTGGAGAATTAGAGGATAATAAATACTAGAAGTGATGAAGGAAGACAAGAAGTTTTGAGCCAACAAGTCACTCTCTTTTTAGGGAATCTGGAAAACTTATTGCTGAGTCTGGCAAAGAACAGGCACTTAGCGCAGCTCATATCTCAGTAAAAGTGGGGGCTTAGCAAGCTTATTTACCCGCTGCACTGGCAGAGCCTAAAGGATTACTCAAATGGGTGGATGTGGGTTAGATGAATACGTCAACCAGACTGAAACCTTCTGGCCAACATGAATGGAAAACCAAGGTTCAGCCACAGATCTGTGTCGATGAAGAGGGGTGACCCATGATCCTCAGACATTTATACGGGAGGCTGTTCTGCTGCTGAGAGCTCACTGGGCTCTGGTGTTTCACACAGACGCTTTCCCCACCCTGCCCCACAAGCGCTCGCACTCAGCTGGGCTCCACGTCTGGGGCACAGCCCCAGAGGCAGTGGGGAGGCAGCCAGCCTGGGGCTGGCTGGTGCTTACTCTTTGCCAAGCAAGAAAGGAAAACATTTCAAGGGAAATTACTCTCCAGGAAGTACACCAAAGTTCAGCATCTAATCATAGGTTACTAAGGTGCTGTTTGTTAGTCTTATTGGCATCCCTTGCTGCTGTGCCGCGGGTCACACACTCTCGCATCGATGCATGGGAACAGAGCATGGTGAAATCTTTACTCCAATGACCGCTTCTGCTTCTGCTACCTTGCAAATATATATTTTTTTTTTTTTTCTTTTCAGGGAGCAGAAGTAGCAGACATCTTCCAAGGATAAGACTAGCATGCCTGCTAAAAATATCACATTGGATAAGAAAGGCAGCCCCTGAAAGGCCTCGCAGAGGAGTGCTGGGGAGGAGGGCTGCGGTCGGGTGCTGGCACCCAGGGAGTGATGGGACATGGAGGGAGGGGAGAGCACGAGGGAAGGATGTACCCGCTCCCGATTCCTGCTCTCTGAAGGCTTTGAGGGCCCTCTCACCTGGGGTGCTTTCCAGAGGCATGCAGTACACATATTTGGACAGCCAAGTTTTTCTGATACCATGAAGGCTATGGGACTTCTTTAACAAAGATGAATATCTACATTCTCAGGGAATGTACGGACATGGCTTCTACATCCCTAGTGATTATTATAGCTACTGAGCATCTGAAGATTTTGTTTTGCTTTTCAGAAAGAATTATTTAATTAAACAATCAATAGGCCTTTACTTGACAGGATTTTTCCTCTGCTAAAATAATGTAAGTGTTCAATTTTTATTGAAACAATAAAAATAAATGCATGTTTGCTAATTGTTTTGATAAGAATATTAGACTGAATAAATGGGAGGAAATGAAGAGGGAAACATGCAGGGCTGAAGTATGTATTCTTACTAAAGATAAAAGATTCTTATCAAGGATTAATAATTAAAAAAAAAAAAAAAGCACATGGTCAAGAGAATGAAACAATGTAACAATGTATAAACCACAGAAATGAGAATCCAGGAAGAGGTGATGCAGTTGGTAGTCATTTCAGAGAGAGAAATAGAATAATACAGAAGTAATATGTGCTTTTGGATTAAGAAAGAATAATATTCTGCAAAAGAGAGAGCTGTGTTACCAGAAATATGTCTGAAGATGGTGAGAAAGTCATTAAACAGAGCTGTGTTTGGCAATGACCACTCATCTGAATGACTACGGTCCCTGTAAAAAAAGCTCGCCCTTTTCTCTATTTTATTTATTGTGTGTTCACAGCCTTGCTGATGAACCGTGTGGGAACACTTCTGTGTATATTTGATATTCATGAATTTTGCTTGATGAAAGATTGCAAAACTAGACCATGGGCCAAAAAGTTGGCTCTGCTGAAGCCAATGGCAAAAATGTCGCAGCTCCTGTCTACTTACCGTCTCAACCAGGCATATTTTACAAGTCCTAATCCTTTGCCAAACTGCTTTAAAAAAGACTTCACCCTGACTGAACAAGTAAGAAAAAAATTATCCTGAATGTAATATTAATATTTGAAATCTGTCATTTTTCTGCTTACTTCTCAACTTTAAGTGCCTGCACTTATTTATTCTTTAACCGGAGGAATGAAACACATTAATAAGCCTGCTTCCTGTGATCTGGTAGGTTACACCATCTGCTAAAATATGTAAATATATTAAAGAGATCTTCTTGAAAATAAAGTAATCTAATTTCAGCATATATGCTCCTCAGTAGTATGAGTAAAGAAAAGTAATATACGCGATTAAAGCAGTGAGAGTTCATTCTGCAGCCGAGCGAGGTATTGATGCTATTTCACTGTGAAATCTGGAACACTTGGTATATGTAACTGAGATTTATGAATGACAGGCACGACCAAAGTCTGTCATGTACTCCTCTTCCATTATAGCCACTGAATGGCTATGTGATGGAGCATCAAAGCCCTTCAAATGTATGCTTTTCTTGGCTGTTCTCAGGTTAGGCTCTGTGTGGATTCAACTCTGATGATAAGCCCTTCAAACTGCACAGGCATTTTGATCACAGAAAAGCAAAATGCTGTCTATGAATCTAAACTGCAGTGAACTAGATCCTCCACAATGCTAGTGAACTAGGTAAGTGTTTCAAAGGCTGTCTAACTCTACTTCAACAGCAATTGCCAAACTCCATCTGAGAAGTTTTTACACAGGAGCAGAGAGCAAATATTTTAAACTCTTCCTTTTTTTTTTCCCCTTTTTTTCCCCTCACAAAAGCATGCCAGAATGCCCATTTTTTAATAATAAGGAATGAGTACTCCCAACTGAAGCTCTCCTTTCAATCAAGGCCACAGGCTAAAAACCTAAAAGACAATGGTAGCAGGATCCTCCTGGGATCTTGGACTGCTGCATTATTCCATCTCCGATATGCAAGCCTAAGACATAACAAGAGTTAAAAAGGCTGTGTCAGGAATATCAACTCTGACATTTCTCTTTGTAACTAATTTTGTACAGTTATGTTACTGAACTCCACATAAGCAGTTCATTTATACCTTGGAAAAGGAGGGAAGGAAAAACAAACATCATGTGTAACATTAATGTAGGAGGCAGCAAAATTTGTATCAACAATTCTGCCATACTATATGGGCATAGATGTGTTTTAATGTTTTATAGGAAACTTGCATAAGTAAATCTTTAAAAACTAGGCATGCTACTGTACAGGTATAGATCTATTTGTCTAGCTTCAGCTTTTCTCTAAGGGCAATTTCCACAGTATTTAAGTGCCTTACAACAAATTAGATCATATTCAGATAAACACAGAATCATTTGCTTCCTCCTCTGTAGGGCTTTCTTACATGTGCGTGTACGTACACACATATCAGAACATACACACAATACATACATACAGCTGCATATATTTTTATAATTTTTAATGAGAAAGGGTATTAAGATTTTATGCCCCAACATCCTTAAGCTGAAAATTTTGATTTAAATTGAATAAGACAAAAAGGTCTATACATTTGTATTGTGACCATTGTTGTATCCTTGCCTGTAGGTTGATACATTCATGAAAACAGTTTCAGGATCTAGATTAATTTAATTTGTTTTTTAAACTCAGTCCCTGAATGATTACTGGAAAAGCACATGTTTATTTTCCAATATTTGTCAAACACTGGCTTAAACACTGCTTGAACAGAAAGGTGCTGAACAGAAATTGCCTGGTGAGACCTGGTGCAGGAGCCACCCCGTCACCCCGCTGACCCCGCGCATGCAGCTGGCACCACACAGATGCTTGGAGACACAGCAAATGTCCTAGCCCAGCTTCCATCTGCCGTAAAAAATACCCAGGCACAAAGGGGAGCCCAGTTAAGCCCGGTGAAATTGCTGCTGTGCCCTCCAGATGCCAGAGACGATGTACAAAAGGCAGTAAGGTGGCTGCCCATGTGCCCTTTGTTTTCACACTGTCATAGCTAAGCTGTGTGGCCTTATTTAATAGGACTGACAGCATAACCTACATGGCACAGCTTTTTCAACCAGTTCTGAGCATTGATTGTACTTTATTTATTCGGCACTTGAGCTATCAAAGGGAAAAAGTGCCCGTGGCAAGCTAGGTTGCAGTAACAATCTGTGCATTTTAAACTGCCTGCATCTACTTAGTTACTATACCTACTCCCAACTGCGTGATTAAATACAAATGATGTTTCCATATATTAACCGCAAGCTTCTTTCCAATATGTGCTGAACATGATACTTAAAACATAGGATTCTCAAATGGAATAAAATTTATGGGAGTAATTTCCCAAATGTGTATGATTATCACTTGCAAGGATGTATACACCAGTTAAAGTCTACAGTATGATGAGAAATCATTTCCAATCTGCTGAGAATGGAAACAAAGAATTAAAATTCTGCTTCCCCACAAAGAAGTCTCTCATATAAACCAGCTACCTGTTTGTCACTCAGACATTAATATAGTGCTCAAATTTGTACATTCTGCATGCCATTTATGTAAACATTACCTATTTTACTACATCAATACTGTCTTTGGAAATTATATTGATTTAAATAGAGGATTTAACATTGGAAATTACCTTCAATTCCTGTTCTATTTTTTTCCAAAAATTAACTGAACTTTAATCAATTAACTGCTGACCCTTAATGGAGAAGTTGCATTAATGCATTTTGAATAGAAGAACAAGTAAGCCAGTGAGGTAAATAAAAAATGGATTAAAATTAAGGATGGTAGATCACTCCAAATAAACCAGTTATCTCCCTCTTCTAAAAGTACTGGTTTTGTAAGCAAGAGAAATTTGATAGCTCTGGTTAATCTGAACTTTTGTAACTTATTTGAAGGGCACGTGTAAATGGTTAGCAAAACAAGGCAAGTAACAGAAAGCTATCATTCACAAGATGGAGAGGGAAGAGGAAGGGGCAATGTGAAGTGCAGGACTTAGTTCCAGTCTGAGCTCTAAAACTGATTTCTGAGCAAGCTACCAACCCTTAAATTGCTTACTTTCAACCCTAGGTCATATCATGAGTTTTTATGTGATTTATTCATGGCCTGTTTAATGCCAAAATGAGTAAGGTGCAAGACACACTGGCATGAGAGAGACAAACGTACTGCCAGGATGCAGAAAGAGACATGTTTCCAGTAGGGGGAGGGAAAAACTGATGCCTTTGCATGTGATGTTGGGATTAGTTTAAACTGAAGTGACGTGTACTTCACACCCACCTTCAAAAAGACAGACTCACACAGGAGCAGGTGCAGGAGGGGTTCTGAGGATGGTGGGGGGAGCAGGTCTCAGATCAAAACCATCAGCGGTCTGAAGGAGGACCTGCCTGTAGTCAACTTCTTCAGGCTACCCTTATGACAAGGCACCGCTGAAGGCTGTCACTGAAATCTCCTCCCTCACTGTGGTTCAGGAAAGTTCTTTGCCATCAGCATCTCTAATCCTCTCCTGGGATGCAGACAGCTGAGGATGTCTCCCCATATCTGCTCTTTTGGGAAGAGGGATTGCAGGTCTTCAAAACCGCTAGCCAGATTTAGGTACCCCTGAGGGGTTTCCATGGCAGGGACCTACAGCCTGCCACTTGGATATTCTAGGATGACAGTACTTTCCATGCATCCTATTCATAAGAGTGTTGGAGATAACTTGAAGTAGAAAACAAATACAGTGGGGGTGTGTCTTTTGTCTCATGGTTGGTGGCTAACAGGGAAGAAAGAGTGTATCTGTTTCCAAGACCTTATCCCAGCATTAAAAGAAAATTACCCCCTGTACACCACTAGGGAAAAATAAGGTGCTTGAAATAAGGGAAATAAGGGAAAAACGCTGGTGCTTGAAATTCCCTGCCCCTGTGTATGGCGCAGAAGACTGAAGGTAGTACCGATTTCTGCTTCCAGACTCCACGTACAAGGCAGAGCTGTAGAGAATTATAACTTTCCTGTCTTCTGGCAGATACTATTGATCTCACCATCTGCTGTTACTTCTTTTAGTCAACAGTGAACAAGTGTATGTCAATGCATCCCATGCAAAAGCAACCACCTACATATGACTCATCAAATGGGAGGATTGTTTGATCAAAGCAAATAATGTAGTGTTCCTAAAGGAATAGTGAACTTTCTAAGGTAGAAAGGTTAGAAGTATTATCTCACTTTTGCAGAAGATGTAACACGAGGACGTTACTTACCTGTTCCTTATTCTCTGTATAATGTGTGTCCAAGAAGAGGCTGGACCATTACAAGCACTCAGAAGTAAATGATCAGCGAAAAATAACATATCCATATGTTGGAATAGCCTTTAAGGAATGTGACCATAGTCTCAGATTTTTATGTCTCAAAGTAACTGTTATTACAAAAGATGAGGGGAGACTTTTTAATCTTAAAAATATTCCTCAGGCAAGCCTGAAACAAAATGGGCCCACAAAGAAATAAAAAACCTGAAATAATTGGTATCTAGCATTTTTTTATCTATTAAAATATAAGTAGACTAAGTTTTACATTATCTCATATTCTTTCTTCTCAGGTGTGCATGATTCTGAGATGTAGACCAGATTGAACATGTCAAAGTCTGCAATTTCTGCTTATTTTTGTTTATTGTTCTTTCTTTTTCCTTTCTCTCCCCACCACCCCCCCCCCCCCGCCCTTCCTGGCTGGACAACAAATGTTACACCTAACATTTCACTTTTAAAAAGTACGAGCTGTTCCTGTAATGATCACAGAATTTAGAGAAAAGCATTGAATCTGACAGATTTGTGTAGAGATAAGAGTTAACCAGTTAAATGTTTTGTGTTTCTTCATCTTTGTACTTACAATATAAGTTATATATTTTGTTTGAGTTCTAAAAATATAGCCTTTTTGGATTCAGTGCTTAATGAAAACAGAGTATTATACTATGAAAGGTGACCTATTGAAGGCAAAGTGCTAATAAGTAGCAGATTGTTCAACATGACCTAAACCCTTTTTTTATTGAAAAATGAGATCTACAAAGGTACTTTGTAACATGTTTCATAAGGACTTAATTTTGCTCAGCACTAACAGGGCCATTAAATCTACTTAGAATCTGGATTACAAGAAAACAGGGATATTTGTATTCTCTTTTACCTTTTTCTGAAAGTAAAAATGCATGCCTCTTGTACTCCCTTAAGATACTTTCTAAAGAAACAAAAGAAACTTAATAAAATCTCCTCTCTGGGGGCAGACTTAGAGAGAAAAAGGCAGGGCCGGGGGGGGCAGAGGATGAGCTGTGGAACTGACTTTTTTCTACCATTAATTACAGATGATTGAGCAACTCACAAGAGGTCTAATGAGCGCCTTCCTAATGCAGTCAAGTGGTTGTCTATGGAGCAGCCATATAGTCTGACACCCACTAGTCCCTGCCTAATTACAAAAGCAGTTGCATTTCATAGATGTGTTCACGTAACAAGCGGAGGCAGTGGCTGAGCAGTGAACGTGCTGTGACTGTTGCTGACCAGGGTTTTTACTGTTGTGCCATTGCTACCTTGCAGGGCCACCCCCCATCCCACAACTTACTTCCTAGATTCACCCATTGGCGCTGGTCCCACATTTGAACCCTAAACTCTTGAACGCCACTACTTCACATCTCTGAAGAGCACGTAGTGCTGGGGTGCCGTGGCTCAGAGATGTCACCAGAAAATAAATCAGTCTGTTGCATCAGAAATTTAACTGTAGCTGGGATCTCCATCTGACCCAGCTTTACAGCTATCCCTGTTCAGGGAACGCTCACTTGCTCAGACAGTGCCCTGCTTGGGGTCCTCCAACACCTCCTAATGAATCAAAGGCTGGGTATTGTTCCCTAGACTTACAATCCATCAGGATCAGTCACCTCAATCATATTTACCTGCAAGGAGGAAAATTAAGGTGGGATCTGTGAGGGCAGTAAAGGACTCATAGAAAGCTCTGAGAGCATCTTCTACAATGTTTGCATCTTTTCTGCTGCCTGTGAAGAGCAACTGGCAGGCCGAATGAGCTAGTTGAAGAGAAGGACAACGTTTTGCTTGGATCTGTGATGCAGAAGGGCAGCGTTTCTCTTCTGTTCTTCACTTCAGCCCTCTGGCCTCGAGCACGTCACGCAGGGCACAAACGGCTGGGAAGGGGTAGGTGCAGCACCCAGCATTGTCAGGCCATGCTTCACCCTGTGGAATCTGTGCCATTCATATATGGTGCTGATGCTCCCCTACCTAATGCCTTGGGAGGACCATGTACTGTTGAGAGAAACCACAATACTGAGTAAGAGGTGATAGTATTACCTGTCCTCTTTCTTCAATACTCATAACCGCATGAATGTAGTTCCCTCAATATTTAGTGATTATGTACCCAGGGAGGGCTGGAAGCTGGGGACTCAGATCTCCTTATGTAGTGTCATGGATCCTTGTCCCCCTCATCTGGGTCAGTGAGTAGTTTTTCTGCTTTGGATGATCAGATGTGGTCTAAGAGCCTTTACCACCACACCCCGGGATGGAGACAAGCAGTGGCAGGACAAGCGACTCCTGATAGCCTGAGGCTCTAACTAGGCCCAAAGCAGGACGATGTTATTGATATAGATGGGCTGGAGCAGATACAGGCTGCTTTAGGCACATGCAGGAGCAGAAATTTTGGTGCCTCTGGAATTTTGTAGACATGAGCTTCGACGCTAAGGACGTTCAGATGCCTCAAGGTTAACCAGAGTTTTGTGAACACCACCTGGACTTAAATGTAAGGCTTAAATGGTTTAGTTCTCCTCGCTGCTCTTTCAAGATAGTCTTTATTTTTACTGTGACACTTTAATTTAGCTATAAAAGTGAGATAAAATCTTTCCTTTACCAGTTTTAAGGTTACCTGAAGTACATATTCAGATTGAAAGAGGAGCTGCAGGAAACTCATCAGTGGGTATTTTCTTCACGTAATATGTGAGAATCACGACATCACTCCTGTTCCCCACTTGTAATGCTGCCGGTAGCATAATGTGGGCTGCTTGTTCCTGCTTTTCTCAGATGCCCCAGCAAGCAGCAGAGAAGGTGGAAACTGCCTGACACAGCTTTCTCAGACCTGTTTCGGTTTACTGTGGGCACCAACTGGTTATTCTGAACCACTGGTGCCAATGGGTTTCCCCTCCCCTTTCCTGCCTTATTTCGGTCTCCCTGATGCTGGGATCCCATTCATGCACCAGCTGCAGCTCGTGAGCTTACGACTGGGCTTTTTGTGAGGTCTGTCATGTAAGCGGGCTCATTTGGAGGGAGGCAAGGAGGGGAATGTTTGAGGGAAGAGTTTATAGAAATGGCTAAAAGTTTGCATTATGAGGACTTCATGCTATTGGTCTTCTACACAAGTAACAGTTTACTTTAGCTTTTTTGTCTGCAATTTCTTATTCCTTGTTTATCATAAAGAGACCTCAAATCCTCCTTCTAGTAAACTCCTTCAGTTTCTGCTTTGCTATAGACTTTTACTATAGAGTTTCTGGGATAAATTCTGGGATGGTTATATCCCTGGTTGTTGCCTTGGAGGGACAAAAGGGGCCAAAACCTATGCCCTGGCTTCAGCAGCTCACAATTATAACATGACTTACACGTGCCTCTTGTGGAAGAACTGAGAGGTGATGGGAATGGAGATGGGGTCAGGACGACTTAGAGATGTCCCAGGAACACACTGTAATGTGACCTTTTGTCATCGTACAGACTGCCGTGGTGATATGGGCAGTTACCCTCTCCTCAGCCTGAGACTGGTACCTGTTCCTCAGCGCAGCTCAGACACAAAGCTCCACCAGTGCAAAACCATCGCCACTACAGTACATGTACAGCCATGCGCGTGGTGGTTCCCTGACTCCAGGAAAGACATGCAGCAGAGCAGGGAAATAAGGCAGCTCTCTTGACTGTCAGGCCCCTGCTCTAACCTCTAGAGCACACTTCATAAATGTTTGAATCTTTAATAAAATCTTCTGGGTGTCTGCTTCCTGCAACACTAACTGTTTTAAAGTATTCATGGGTTATTTGTTTATGACTCTTAAACAAATCTATTAAACACTCTGCATTATTTTTAGTTAAATTTTGGTTTTTTCCCCTTTTGCTTTAATAATTGATATTGTTTTGGATACATAAATATGTCCTAAGAGTATTTGCCATTTCCTAATGTTTACAGTGGGGATTTTTTTTTTTTCCTATGAAACTAGGATTTTTCTTCCATATAGAGTATGCTTTTCCGTTACATGCACATTTCAGAAACAGTCACAGACAATGCATCTGGCAATCGCATGTGGATTTGCAGGATTTGCAGTTAATGCTGCTTGGAAAACCTCATGTTTTAATTTCTCACTCATCATGTGGTCACAGAGAACAAGGACACCCCTCGTATAAAATATTACAGGATTCTGTTAAGTGATGGATAAAAAATTTCTGGCATGCTGCTATCTAATTTCAACAATTACTGAATTAGGACTTTAACATACTGGGAATAGACAGTATGGTGCAAAGGAGAACAAAAGAATACAGAGGAACATGAGACTCTCTTAGATAAGGGGCTTACTGCATGCAACTCGGAGATGATTAAAACTGATTTTAATAAACTGCTTACTTTATGTGAAGAGTGGATGGAAATCCTGAGCTGCTCTCTGCCTAAATTTTGCAGATAGAAGTAGTCAGGAAAGTTAACAAAAAGCTCAAACATTCCTACTCCAAATTGTTAGTAATTGCTGGGTGTTATTTTCTATGCTTCTGGTAACTTCAAGAAAAATAAATAATAAATAACACAGATAAAGAGAAACTGAGTCTGCTTTACAATGACCATATCTTTTTACAAAAAAAAAAAGGTTCCTGAAGTCACTGGAATTATCTTGGCATGGAGCTGGTGAAAACAATAATGAGGGTTCACTGAGGAAAAGCTCCTTGTAGGCACCTGCCAGTTGATATGGTCACAGATGCAAAATCTTGTATTGCTTGCCCCGCTCCCCCTGGAAAGTGAAAGAGCACCCTCTGCTTCTTATCTCCATTCTGAAAACAATTCTTGAGTCTGTTGTGCTTGAACCACTCCTGGCTACAAGGATGTGATGAGAAACAGTAAGTGCAACAGGTCAAACCTGCTAGTTGCATGAACAAGTAATGCCTGTTATTAGCGCTCAGGTTAGCTTGTTTAAACCCCACAGAAAAGCCAATGGACTGCACAAAAGCCCAGAAGAAAATCTTCCATCCCCTACTCTTCCATCTCTTTGTATTTGAATCAAACTTTTCTGACTGTGGTCAATGAGCTGTATATGCAATGATCTGTGCAGCGAGAGTATTATTTTCCAGACCAGACTCACCAGATGGCAGTGCTATATACCATCTATAAGTGCCAGTGGCTTTTAAAGGAACATCATGTTGCTGCCAGTGGGAAAGGGGACAGCAGCAGGACAGTTTTGCTCAGGAAAAGTGGAAGGAAGAAGAAAAAGGAAAATGCGGTTTGGCTCCTGAAAGGCCAGAAAGGGCAGGAAGTGTTTGTTTTACATTCATATGACGGTGACCCTGTGTTGGGGGCAAGTGGGAGTCTGCTGGGATGCCTGGGACGACATCCCAGGGGAGGGATCTAGTTTCATAGATGAAACCCTTCATTCCACCTGAGGTCAGTGTCATCTTTCACTGCCCCTGCTCCTGTGGCAGAGGGGCGAGGAAGAAGCAGGTGGCGACAGTGGGGATTCAACTATTAGACACTCAGAAAACTTCTTGTGACCACATGGTATCTGGCCTCTTGGGCACAAAGGGAACAGACTTCACAAGTTGTCACTGAAAACTAATACTTAGCTATGATCTCTCCTGAACTAGAAACAGGAGAAAACACATAGGTATGGAAGAGCACCTGGAATACTGCAACATACAAGCTGGATGTGGCTAATGTCCAATGCATCTCTGAGAAGGACAACAGGCAAGTAAAATCACAATTGCAATAAACAATTAAGGCAAATTAGACCACCTACAAAGCCATTTGATTTGCTGAGCAATATTAAGCAACAGAATAAAAAATACAAGTGCTTTTACACATCAGTACTAGAAAATAAGCTGGGAGATAGATTTTCTGGAGACAATAGATGGCTGCTTCCTGGATCAACTAGCCTCAGAAACCACAAGAAAAGAGGCTATTTTGGATATAATCTGGAGTGATGCACAGGATCCGCTTCAATGAGTGCTTCTGTGATAGTGACTACAGTACAGAATTTCAAGAAAAGGAACTGTGTAAAAATGAGGAAACTGGTCAAAAATGAACAAATAAACAAGCAAAAAACTCATAAAAGCAGCTGTCCAAAATGAAAGAAGCCTAGGAGCAGCCTGGAGGCTGTTGAAAAATATAGTCCTAGAAGCCAAGTAAAAAGTGTGCCACAATTCAGAAAGAAAACAAAGCAGTCCAGAAAATCCCTTCAAGCCTTAACTGGAAAGTTACGCAGACTATCACATGGAAAAGCATTTTAAAAAAATGGAAATCTGCCCCAAAAAAGGAGAACAGGAAAGCCGATACACACAGCAAGTTGAAAGTAAATAGAAAACGAGAAGAGCTGAAAGGAACATGAAGAGTATGACAAGGAGTTCCCTGAGGGCACCCATGTCAGGAAGCAGGCAAGGGGATTAGTGGGACCTTGTGGCCACCAAAGTGTAGAGGGGGCACACAGGCCAGGGTCACTCCCATGTACTAAAGGGCTCTGCAGGGGTCCGGGAACCACAGCCCCAGCAGAGGCTCTGCCTCCAGTTCTGCCCACTGAGCACCCGTGCCAGTGCTGGCTGTGTTCAGCAACGACCTGGGAAAGGCAATGCACAGTAAAATCTGCAAGTCTATCTTGGGTGGACAACAGATTCACAGATTGCAAGAAACCCCAGGAAAACCTCACAAAACTGAATGAGTCGGAAAAAAAGGGGGCAGATGAGCTTCAATATCAATAAATGCAAGGTAATGCATCTAGGGAACAGTAATATAAACCGTGTATGCAGGACACTGAAACCTGAGCTGTAAATGCCAGCTGTAACTGAGCTCCAACTACCAGAAAGAGACCATGGAGTCATCACTGGCTGGTTTTCAAAATCATTGTCTCAACACACAGTGGCAGATGCAAAAGGGAATAATCTTGGGTATCATCAGGCCGAAACATCAGCAAGGTATCATCACTGAGAGCAAGACAGACTTTTTGCCACCATAATAAGTTGGGATGTGCCATGCCTCGAGTGCTGTGTGTGCAGTCCTGGGTCTGTGTCTGAGGAAGGACTTAGTGGAGTTGGAGGTGATACAGGAGAGGAGCAATGAAAAGGATCTAGCAGACGAAGTAATTGGCTTCCAGAAGGAGACTACAAAGGTTTGGGACCCTTCATTTTGAACAGGAAGAATAAGCGTGACAGAATCAGGAGGGTGCTGGGTGAGCTGAATGCAGAGCTGTTATTGACTGAGTCCTTGAACTTGGTGAAGCAAGAGGCAGACTGGTTTAAAAGCAAGTGCTCCTTTACCGAGGGCACAGTGAACTCTTGTACCTTTTTCCCACAGTGGGGGTGAAGGCAAGCAGTACCAGCAGGCTGAGAAAGGGAGAAGACAAATTCATGGTCAGCAGGTCTATAAACAGATATCAAGAGGACTAGACCTCCAACATCCCTAATCCAACGATTGCAGAAACTGGTGCAGTGTGAGGGAAATGGACTGCCATGAAGTAGCCAGGCTGATGTGTTAAATGTCCAATTGCTGTTTCTGCAGAGGGCCAGACTGGATGGACCACCGGTTCTATTCTGTTGAGCATCTCTTGTCTTACATTCTCATATAATGTCAGGGTTGGAGAGGGGAAAACATGTAATCCCAGAGTTCACCAAGGACTCTTGCTGCCTGTCTTCATCTCTGTACCTTGCCTCAAACCCCATTTGTGTTGAGATTGCTGAAAAAAATGGTTATATGCCTGTTGATTGTATCTATCCCTGCTACAGCATGAGCTTGTGCCAACAAGAAATTATACTATAAATACACCAAGCCTCTAGCTGGAAATTGCTTAGATTTCGTCTATCAATTGACAGAAAGGTGGTATCATTGGAATGGAAACAAACAAACAAAAACCTTACACTGGTTGAAATATGCTTAGTGGCCCAAAATACCTGGAGGTTGATCTCAGGCCCTTGGATTTGAGGTCAGCCTGTGATGGAATTTTGCAACTTCAGAGTTGCCTCTGTGTGGAAAGCAGAGCTTTTCCCTGCTATTTTTATAGCTATGCCTAGTTAGCTGCTGTTCCAGCCCTCACCTCTTTACTGGCATTTGCTAGGCTCTGTGATTATTTGCTCAGCTTTCTTCCATTTTCTCCTTGACCACATCTAACCTTTCTTCTTTTGTGATCCTCTTTACTTCTGCGTACTGCACTCAGAGGCAACATAGAGACCTGCCAGACCAGGGCAGCTCAGACCACTGCTTTTACATCTTCTCAGATGAAGTGTGAGAATCACTCTACGTTGCCAGTTTCTTCTCCTTCCCTCCTTCCTTCATTCTTGCAAGAAGTAGCCGCAGACTTGACTCCCTCCCTTGCTATTCTCAGTCTTCTCTAGGTTTCTCCCACTTTCACTCTACAGTACCATTTGCTTTCATGGAGTACAGTAGTATATATATCCTGATATAGATGGGTATAGGAAAGGAGTACAGACGCTGGAGGGTTGCCCGTTAGGAGTAGCAGCTTTGCTCTTTACTAACAAAATCACTGTTCCTGAAAGAGGCTTGTGCGGTATTTCTGGGTTTTTATTTCTAAGCTAGCCTAGGAATGTGAGGGAGCACAGTCGTTTGGCACGGAGGAGCTGGCTTGCCTGAGTTGGTTTCGGAGAGTGCCGTCACATAGTTCAAGTGGGGTGATGGCCCTGTGGTGTAAAGTCATATTGCCCTTTCATGTCAGGGCAGCTGGCTCATGTCCTCCCTTCCCCAGTGTTCATCTGTGTGTGAGTCAATAAGTTACTTGATCCATGCTCTTGCACCAGTCTCTTGAGTTTAACTGCCTGAGAAAATTTGGAAGCATGAAAGCAGTCGATCTTTGTGGGCTGTTTAAAGTCTCCTTCTATCAGGAAATCTCAGTGTTTGCGCAGCAAAAATCAGGGGAGAGAGAATGAAAGGAGAACATGAAAGAGCTACAAATTATGTTAACACAAAAGTCACAAGTAAAAAATTACTATAATGTATTAAAAGCTCTTCCCCCTACAAGCATTTCTATTTCCTCCTTAACTTTCAAGCCCGTAAAACACATGAACACTGAAGGCAAAATGGTTTGTGCAAAGCCCACTGAATGCTCATTTACTACCACCACTGATAGCTGCAGACACTACAGTGCAGCAGCAGACACACTGCCCCACAACTATTACTGGTCCAACTGCATCAAAATACATGCAGCTCAGATGTTGTCAGTAAATTTGTTTCACATTTTCCCAGGCAGCTCTTGAGGCTGGTTTCCGAAAGAGAGCTAACCACCCACTCCCTCTTGGCAGCACGAGCCCGTGGTCCTGGGCTGATACAGTAGTGAGATTGTCCCAGTGCTCTTGCTAAAGTCTCTCTTCCCCACCCCAATTTTAAGGTGAGCTTCAGGTCTCCCTGCTGCCTTTATTTGGGGTAGAATAGACAGCATTTTTAGAGTGATATACTTACTTTAATACTGTCATAAACAGATTTTATGGCAGCAGAATCATTTCCAGCCAAACCTTTGGCAAAACATAAAGAATCCACACTAAGCTTATGACTTCTTCTATGATGTCTCAGACATAAAAATGGAGACTAGACTTTTTTTGTCTCATATTGAGTGCCTTTCTGAGATTCTCAAGCACATGCTGTTTTCCAGCGTAATCCTTAAGTATTTCTTAGCCTCAATCCATTCGCTCCACCTTTAAACTGCTTGCTTTGGCATCTCTAATAACACCTTTTCTGGCTCATAGAGATAGATTGTACTTTGCCTTTTTTCCTTCTATCTTTCCACACTATTTTTTTTTCCAGAGTAAAGTATATTCAGGAAATTATATGCTACTTTGAAAGTGGGTTTACAGCTTGATTACTAGAAGAATCACAGAGTGGAGGAATCCATTTTGACTATCTTCTCAGAGTTGGTACTGGTTTGGGGGTGGAAAAGTTAGTGAGGAGGAGAAATGGACAGAAAAAGAGCAAAAGAGGAGGGTTTAGTGCTATGAAATGGTTTATCCAGATTGCTTAAATCTGGCCACTTAGCTGGTACAGTTGGCTTGCGGCTCACAGAAATACTGCTGCATATTCTGAGAAAATGAATGCTCCTTAGAAAATTAAGATTCCATTTTATTGTTTTATCCATACCTTCTTAGCGGTTTGAGTAGACAGCTGTGGCTTCACTGTTTTCACTAGTGTGCTTGAGAAGTTGTCCTTTCTTATTGCCAGGGCCTGCCACTCAGACCACGTCAGGAGGGAGGACAGTGTCTTTTACTGTTGATACCCCTCGCACATTTCCTGCTGTTCTGAATACTCCTGTTACTTGTCTGTTTCCAGTCAGATGTGGATATGCATCCCAATTTGCAAAAGGAGCATTTTGGTATATGTTTTCATATAATTATGGTCTGCTTCTTTCTTCAGCTTGGTTGAACATGAGCCCATCTAAACCTCCACATCCCAAACTCTTCCAGATATAAGCAGACATGAGAGTATGAGGAGTCAAATTTGCAAAATGAAACTCGCCCTGACTACAGCCTAACACAAAGGAACCTGTTTTGGTTTAGGTTTGTATTATATTAAATTTTTTTTTATTTTTTTCTTCTCTCTGGATATTCTTTTTTGATATTCTAGCTGAATGCAGCATGAAGAAGTGACTAAGACTCCCCTTTACTCACAGAGTAAAAGCTTCATAACAACTGCCTCTGTGAGATTTACACTCCATGTAATTTCAGTCCAAACCTCAAATCTACAAACCGGTTCAACTGTTAATGTTGAACCTTTTTCAATACAGAACTTGAATCTAAGCACTTCTTGTCCCCGTGTTTAAAGTATATGGATCATGTGTAAAAGTAAATTCAGTGCATTAATTGCTAAAATGCTGTCTCAGTATTCTAAAACTAAGTTTATTTTTAATGGAAAACTCTCTTAGTAATTAATATTGATGCTGTTTGAGCTCAGAAAATCCTCTGAGTCTAAGGCAATTCAAAGTGCACAGCATATAAAGTTAGGGATGTACACTGCAACTCTCAAAGTAAAACAGAGGATGCAAAGACATGAAAAATTGTCAAGAAATGTGGAAGAATTCACATGTCTATATATGTTCCTTCTGAAAAAGAAGTTACAGGAAATACTGAGCTGTGGATTCCAGGGGGACAGGGAAGCTATAAGGTGGGAAGACCAGGAATATAACAAAAATGTGAGTGCCTTCTACAAGAAATATTTTTTATTTGAAAGGCAGCAAGGAAAAGAACTTAGTGGGTAAACTTTGCCAAAAATTAGAGCATTTCTCTGGCTGATAGAGCACCAGAGCAATATAAAATGGAATAAAAGCTGATGAATCACTGTCATTTCTATTGGTAAAAAAGCAATACAAGATCCTTCAATGTCAACATTAGATATGAAATGTGTTCCTTGCCGTATTAAATTGCATTTTATTGAAACAGCCAAGGTAAATTTTAACTCTTGACTACTCAGAACGTTCACTTTTGTGCTGTATGGCACAGAGTATAACCTTTTTGGTAACAAAAGGGTTCACAGGAGACCACAGACCCATTATAGGCAACCTTATGGGATGTCACATGCTCAATGGGGGTCAAATTCCTCTCTCACTGGAGACCAATGAATGGCTTTTCATATAAGGAGAAACAGAGCAAGGTGAGGAGAAAAGGCCAGGGGAGTCTCTGGGAGAGGAATGGGGTTGCTGGTGATGAGCCTTGGAGCAAGGTCCTAATGAAAGCTGATTGGTCTGTGCCTTGGCATCCAGGAGCCCAGGGAACAGGGCACACTGCAGGAAAAATGAGGGGCAAAGTCACAGAATGGGTCAACATTATTTACCTTTTATTCTTACTAGGAGTTTGTTAAAGGAACTCTTGAGGGAACCCTTGAGGGAACCCTAAAAGGTGTGTGAGGCTGAACAGGTACCAAGGAAGAGATGTTTGTGAAAAGCAGGCGTAGGGTTGTGCCTGACAAGAGTTGTGAGTAAAATGTTAGTGGGTGAAAGATATATGTTGGAGCAGATAAGGAGTTGTACATTGTTTTATTGGGAACTTGGGATGTTTTATAGCACTAAAAGAGAGAAGACAATAAAACTAATCGGCTGGAAGACTAGGTCCTCCACACATACATCTCTAGAGACCAGGTCCCTAGAGGCATTCCAGCATGATGAGCTTTATCATACAGTATTATTACCTAGGATATAATGGTCTGAGAATCATAAAACACTGTTTTTAAGATTCTTTTTAAAAAAAAATTAAATATGGTCAAGTGATTAATAAGGGATTTTCAAAGGTTTAAAAATTTTCAAAATATGATGATTTTGAATATCTGCTCTTACTGTGATCAGAAATACAAATAAATAATACCACTGTCATGCTGATGCTGCATGTCAGTTAATCTGTTAGGGGCAGATTCAAAATCCACTGAAGGTGATAATAGAAATGCTTCTTGGTCTGATAGGTCCTTAGCAATTCCATATACTTCTCATCACCTTTCTTTCCATGCACAAGCATTCATTTTTATACCCATTCTAGCTTCTTAACCCACAGAATACATTTATTTTTCCACCTATTAACGGTACTTGCTTATTGGCTTTTTTGTATGACTGTGCCTTTTTTAAAGACGTAAAATGATGCATTGTCTTTGCAAAGGGCCTCTCCACTGCCCTGATGTTCATTACAGAATCCACATACCCATCACCCTCCTATCTACACCACCTTATTTGCCTGAAAGTAATATAATTACATTTATATGCCATCTATTTCATCTGTGTTTCGTGCTAGTTAAATCAGTTTCTTATGCATTTGTTTCATGCATTCACCACAAATTGATATGTATAACCTATGCATATATTCATCTCGTCAACTATTCATGTACTGGGTTCCTGTGTTCATTATTGACAGAAATTATTCATCCTAACGAATCCATGGGAACACCAGAAAGAGCATATAACACAAAAATAACTTAAATTATACAAAATGTGCTAGGAAATGTGCGTGTGTGTGTGTGTGTGTGTGTGTGTGTAAAACTAGCTCAGATTAAAAAAGAAGCAAACCTAAAAAAACACTTGTGCATGTTGGCCGGATGTGTGGATTTATAGAGCCGTTTTACCTCTCCAGCAGTGTGATCAGAAGGACCCATGTGCCAAGTGTAAAATCCTTTCAGAAAAATAAGCAAACAGCATTTTGCATAGTCACTATGTAGTGGTTGGAGCCTTCCCAAATACAGAAAGGGGAAATCTGTGACCATTAACCCCCTTTAGCTCTCCAAGTATATTCAGTGATTAAAAAAAATAATGCTAATAAATGTGTGACTGATAATGGGCCTGTTTGGGGTGGTCTGCGGGGACGCTGGTTGTGGGTTGGTTGGTTTTTTTTTAAGAAGGAGTGAGTGTTCAGGTTCAGAGTATATCATCGGGAAGCTTCACCCAGATAAAAGGAGTCAGTCTTTGCTGTTGAATTGGCTGTCGTTACAGTAGCAGTACCCAGGATTCACACTATATTGCAGTGGAGCACACACCAGGGGACTGATGCGCGTGAAGATGGAAGGGTCTGTACTATGGTCACCTTTGTTATGCTGGCCAGCTTTGCAGGACAGTGCAAAGTGGCCTGCAGGCACGTCTTGCAACTTGCAGCATATGTGGGATGTGTGGAGGATAATGTTTCTGATATTATGACAAGATGAAGAGAAGCAAGATGCCATGCTGAAAGCTCCTTGCACTATTCTCATGTGCTAGAACGGGAACACCTAGCCTCCGTGGTCCAACTATTCTTTCAATTAATTCATAAGCTTTTTAAGGAAGGGCTAGCTAGACATACAATGCTTTATAAAATGGGACTTTGACACTTGAGTGGATTGGCCATGTATTGCTGATTGCCTCTTTTTACTGCTTTGATCCCAAGATCTTAAAGTACTTTATAAATATTAATGAATAAAGACTCAGAAATATTCAGTCATTGTGTCTATGCTGTTGCTCATGTCACAGATAGGGGCAAACATATTAAGGCTACAATTTATTCCACCTTGCTTTACATTTCTGTATATGAGTGAGTTATTGCAGTTCTCCTTCATATTCAGGGGAGGAAATGAGAATTTTTAAGGTGTGACTCATTTAATCTATTTTATACATTTATTTATAAGGAAAGGAATGATGCTCTAGATGTATCTGTTTCTCTCCATCAACTATGAAGGGACTCTTAAGGTGACTCACTCAGATTTAGACATCTGCATTGTATGGCTCTGTTTGCTAAGAGAGGGACCATGGCTCAGTTTTAGCTGAGCCCAACTCTCCTAATTTCCACTACCGTGCTTTGAAGATATGACAAACACTACATGTACTACGGAAAGTTCCCTCATATTGTATCAGTGTGTTAGATAGCATCTGATATGAGAAACAGGAAAATGGTAAATTTTCTGTCACTTTTCAAGAACTAAGAGGTTAAGGGTAAATTTAAAATTTATTAGACCAGCATCACTCCCTGAAAAATAATGGAAAAGCTATCATTAATTGTCACTATTAAAAAATGTAGGTTTTTATTAACTGTCACTATATTCTTGGGGAAAATATTATCAAACAAATCCGTCACAAATTTTTTAAGCTTGGCTAATAACAATAGTCACATATGTATACTTAAAATTTTGCACAGTAGTTAAAAAGCATTGCAAAATATAAAGTTTAAATTAACACTAGTAAAAGAGTTAGCTGTAATCAATCAAGATCATGTCAATGGTTGAGTATTTGACTGAGAAATTTCATGGCATTGCTACACTGGAGTGAATGTAATGAAGTTCCAAAAAGATCCTTACCGATGTTGGTGCTATTCAGTATTTTCTTAAGGATCTGAGAGAAAATGTAACCACTCCTGTTAAGACTGCCAGGCTAAGAAGTAAGAACAGGAATACGAATTAGAAGAGTAGCCTGAATTGCTTCATAAGTTAGAATCATTCAAGCAAAACATATCAATCCAATCAAATATACAAAAATACCCCTTATTAGAAACAGGCTGCGCATCTCTTTTCATTTACAAACCAAGATGCCTACTCTTCACTAGAAAGGCAATGGATGTGGAAAAGCTTTAGGGATCTTAGTGGAGAAGCAAGTCAACGCCAGCTCCTTTTGTGTTAGTTTTGTAAATGAGCCAAATAAATCCTTAGAGCAGTGAGTAGGAATAGGGAGACTAATTTCATGTCTGTGATAAAGAATGGATGAAAATAGCCTCAGAAACTAACAATACTCAAAAACAATGTCCAGTCCTCTTGTCCATACTTAAAAGGGAACTGAAAACTTTCAAATAAAAAATTGGAGAGTACAGAAAAAAGACGAAAGATCTAAGAATTTCAGTTCTAAGCTTGTTTAAATGTTTTGAGATCACTGTCAATGTTTCTACAGTAATCCTGTAACATGCAATATAAGTTCTTTTCAGGTGCTAAAGCTCTTTGCATCCCTCTTGGATGTAATGTGCTTATGTGCACCATTGGTGTGGGGAGAATGATTTCTTCCTATAAATATCTTTACAGGGAGAAAATACCAGGGAGAAGAATTCTAGATTTTTGTTTGTCGTGGTTTAACCCCAGCTGGCAACTCAGCCCCATGCAGCCACTCACTCACTCCACCCGCACTGGGATGGGGGAGAGAATCTGAAGGGTAAAAGTGAAAAAACTCATGGGCTGAGGTAAAGACAGTTTAATAGGGAAAGCAAAAGCCACACATGCAAGCAAAGCAAAACAAGGAATTCACTCACCACTTCCCATGGGCAGGCAGGTGTTCAGCCATCTCCAGGAAAGCAGGGCTCCAGCACGCCTAACGGTGACTTGGGAAGACAAACGCCATCACTCCGAACGTTCCCCCTTCCTTCTTCTTCCTTCAGCTTTATCTGCTGATCATGACGTCCTATGGTCTGGCATCTCCCTTGGGTCAGTTGGGGTCAGCTGTCCCGGCTGTGTCCCCTCTGAACTCCTTGTGCCCCCCCAGCCTGCTCGCTGGTGGGGTGGGGGGAGAAGCAGAAAAGCCCTTGGCTCTGTGTGAGCACTGCTCAGCAGCAACGAAAATATCCCTGGGTTATCAACACAGTTTCCAGCACAAATCCAAATCATAGCCCCATACTAGCTACTATGAAGAAAATTAACTCTATCCCAGCCAAAACCAGCACAAGCAGGAAACACCTGAACCAATGGAGAACAAGCCTTACAAGAACCGGTGCGAGTGCAGCAGTGACCTGACCTGAGCTGGCTTTGGTGCCCAATCACTCCACGCAACACACCACCTCTCCTGTCCTGAGTGACCACCGTATCAGATGGAGCCCAAAGTCCTGGACTAAATGAACTCAATGGACAATTTGTGGACATTGGTGGACATTTTACAGGGGTGGTCCATAGACTAAGGGAATGATATCTGTATATCACATCAAGGGATGGGAAGGGTGGTGGTGGGTAATGAGCATGTGTGGGACCTGAGCATGACGTACATGGTATGGAATAAGGGGTGGAAAATGTGCTGGTTTTGGCTGGGATAATAATCAGGCTCAAAATGTGAAGAAGTTATATAAACATCCCAGGAGTGAAGATCTGAACAGTATGACCAGTAGATGTGTAGGGAGTCAACAATCTAACCTTACAGGGGGATTTCATAAGTTTGTGAGCAGATGTTCATTGTGATATAATTGTCCTCATGATAGTAGGGTCTGGAGTCAATGGTGTTTCCATTCTACATTCTCTGTTTCTCTCTTTGGAACAGAATAGTTACTAAACATATTTGTTAGTTATTAATTATTAATTGTTTACGCATCAATTGTAAGTGAGGAAAATTCTTTTTTAATATTATATGAACATCCTAAAGTTTTATAGGCTTTCTAGCTATACAATTTTCTTTCCAAGAATGTCCCTGTAACTGCACAACATTCTTTTTTAAAAGCCGTTGCCATTTGACTTAAATAATTCACATACAGCCACAAATGTTCCATTTTCTAAAATGAAACGTGATGGTCAAGCACACAAAATGTTTTCACAACTTCATGTAGATAAAAGCTACCTGAGCGAGAAGGAAGCAATCCTTTTTTTGTGTGTCTGGAAATACCAGCACTTTCATGTGGAAGTTATCAAAAATGTATAATTCTGCATATGCACATTTATACTATTGTATTAGCTTTCCCCTGATTTACGTGAGGCAGAAAATAACTATAATACACAAAGTATGTCACAAGGCAATGCGTAATGAAACTACAACAAATATAACATACTTTATCCTGAGGTATATGCATATATTGCCAGAGAAATGTAAGCGGAAATCTTATCCACTGAAAAGGTTGCAACTTAAATGGAATTGACTTGATAAAAATGTTGATTTTAGCCATTTGAAAGTTAACCATCTAGAGAAAACTAGTGATCTCAGCTTCTTCCCTATATACAGTAGAAATAGATAAACATTTCCAGCAGGTGATTCATTCCACCTATCTGAGGAATTTACCATAAGTATTTGCTCTCTGGTGATGCCAGTCATTTTTCAGAGAGAGATACTACATGATGTTATTTTATTTATTGCTTTATTTCTATTAAGCTAACATCAGGTGAAGTGAAATCTACCTATCAGTAAAAAAACTTTTCTTTTGTCCCCTACACTAGCCCAGAGCTATTGAATTTAATTTCTGTAACCACAGGTAAGAACAGGAATGTAGACTGAGCCACCCCCATCACTTGTCCAAACAATTTTGGTTATGTCTTCAGCAACCTGCCAGTGCTGGTCTGAGCATCTTGTTCTTCCTATGCTGGTAGGGTTTAACTTTCTGTTTCTGTTACTGCAGATCCATCCCATTTACAGGTCAACAGGACAAGTAGCCCAACAGAGCCAAGAAAACACCTTCTTTCCAGGACAAGTCCTGAAATGCAGTCTCTCATCAAATCATGAGATTTCCAGATCAGTCTTGGGGGCCTTTGACTTCTGGAAAAAGCAGCATAATTTGAGGGATGCTTGCCTGTCTGATGAGAATATAACTGATAAAGTTTTGCAATTTCTAACATCAACACTTGGAGCAACTTATAACACATTGAAGAAATAGTTCAAAATTTTGTATGATTATTAAAACATCCACTGCTTGGCCTTTAGCTCCCACTGTAAAGCATCCCAGGATATCTCTGTATGACAACACACTTTCATTCAAACACAACTTAAGCTCTTTTGGGGCTCAGAAGTCCTCAAGTGTGAGGAGAAGCTTATGCTTGAATGGTTCTGTTGGAAATATTTGTTGGGTAGGTTGCCATAATGACACACGTGGTAGGCAAAAAATCCCCCGTAGTTTACAGGTCACTAACTGCAGAAGACTCTGCATTCTTTATGTTTTGTTCTGCAACAGTGTAATCAAACATGTCTGTGGGTTTCTTTTAGTTTTTAGCATGACTAGAAGAAAATCCCTGACTAGCTTTTCTAGCTCGATGAAAATTTCAAAGTCAATTAGGATGATGTAATACAAATGTAGTTGGCTGACTAGAAAGTGGGTGAACAAGGGCAGTAGAAAACCTCTCGTCCCAGAATATTCTAGGAGTATGAAAGGGAATCAAAGACAGGGGAAAACACCTTTTAACAGTTTCTGCTTGGATCACATTACTGTGATAAGAAGAAATGCCATCATGATAGCTGCCATAGAGTAACTATGCAGGGAGATTAACAGACTCATTGTGCCTTGAAGGCTGCAATTTAAACAGTAAGATTCTTCATTTTGTAACCTATCACATTTAAACACTGATCAAGATATACTTTCTGAATAAAAGATTAAGACTTCATATATCAAAAAGACTTCTCCATTCTTCATGCTGCCACAGTGAGATAGCACAGCTGATGGAAGAGGAAATGCCCATTCTGAGGTGTACCTATAACATCTGATTATTACATTTCAGTAGCTGATTTTTTTTTTTTATGAATGCCTGAACATCCAGCAGAGAGAGGTTTTTTCCCCCCTCTACACAACAGCTGTGCCTTTTGAATCACACAGATTGGCTGAGAGGAGGTGACACTCCATAGGCCAAACATCATTCAGCACCGGCTGAGCTCACTAGAATGCAAATGCATCGTCTTGATAGTCTTGCTTGAAAGACATCTGTAGTCACAGCACAGATATAGAGAGCAAGGGCAGAGCATGACAGATTGCAGTTGTTGGGGAGAAAAAGACACAATTCCTGGAAATATTTAAGCCTACTGCAGAAGCAATCACCACCACAACAAATCCCTGTTACCCTGGAATGAGAAGAAGTAGGCCCAAGAACAATTATAGCATATCTTTGACAATGCACCTTGAATTAACTGCAGTTTTGATGCAAATAACCTGTATTGCTTTCTGTATGGTCACAAACATAAATACTAGAGTGGAGGAAATGCTGGCTCTTCTACTTGGATGATTTGTATTTCTATAGCCTGCTATGAAGATGACACAAAAGATTTATATGTCTGGGGTTGCTTCTCAAAAAGTAATCCCATCTAATACCTGAAAGCTACCTAGGTAAATTCCTATTGCAAAATTTTTCTGATTTGGGGGAACCTTCTGTTTACCTCCCTCAGCAGTGGTATGTAGGCACCTCTTGTTCTCTTATTCACCCCATAGCAAGGATAAGAGCAGTTTAAGAAAAGGAAAAGGACTGTCTGGACTTTCAGGCTTATAGCTATACTGATATAATATACCATATGATAATAGGGTAGGTTTTCTCATGTACATATGACTAAATTATCTTCCTCCAAAACAGGGTGATCTCATAAATACTGTCTATTGGGAATGGTCTCTAGCTTACATTATCTTCCTGTGCCCCTAAGTATTCCCCAAGGCTAACTCGGGAAACGGCTATCTGGAATAAGGCCGAACCTTGTCAGGGACTGTGCTAGGAATTTAACACTTATGGACATTTGCACATCAGCACTTAAGTCTGTGCACAGGCTCTGTGAAGTTACTCGTAAAGTCCTATTTCTGAAGAAAAACTCAAGCAATGCTACACAGAAGCAGTTTCCATCCTCATCAAGACTTTTTATATCTTTCAGAGTAGAGAGTAGCTGCAGATAGCTGCTGCAAAGCAACGTGGCAATGTGGGCTTTGCCAGGTACAAATCTTGCAATAACAGAAAAGAGGTTGTATGTTTTGCTCCCTTTTCATCTTTGTAATTCAGCTTGTGGGTACAGGTGAAACCTATTAAACCCCTGTGGCTAAGGTATTCACATCTCTGGCACATGCTCACCAGAAGTGGGAGGCATATGGACAAGGAATTCCAGTAACTCCCTTTCTCCTTATTCATTGCCTTCCACTCTAATAGGAACTGTTGATTAAAAGGGAAGGGTCTCCTTGCAAGGTGCCACACACAGAGTTAATCTGCTCTTCAGTGGGAACTGCACCATTCCACCAACCAAAACCACTTCCCATAACCTTCTGTGTCTATCAACAGCAGTGCTGCCAAAAGAGCATGGCTACCTTGATGGACCATTGAGTAGCTGATACAGTCAGCTCCTGGCCTGTTGATGGCTTTGAAGAACAAGAAGGCTGGTTAAAAATTAAATGAGGTAGGAGACATGGAGGGACTACAAGGTAGTAGGTTTAGTAGTAGCAGGAAGTAGTGGATTTAGAGGCTGTTTTGTTAGAAACAAAGTAGAGCTGAACAGGACCATCTGGTGCTTTTCTTCTGCATCACATCATATCTATGTGCTTGTCTTTTGGAAGGAAGTAAATTTTCTCAATTTCACGCTCTGTATGTTCCTATAGGAATCATATATTGAATTCACATTCTATATTGCCTTCTGCTGACCCACTGAATTGGTGGCTATCTCTTTCCAGCTACAGTAAGCTCTATTATACATACCCTGAGCAATTCCTTTCTAACTCAAAATCTGATGCTTTTTCCCAATGGCTCTTTTTCTCTTGAAGCAGCAGTTACTTGCTCTGCCTTATCGTGGGTGTCTTTTGCCTCTTTTTTTATCTAAAATATACACTGGTCACACTTATCTTGATATTCAGGCAATGGTTGAGTCTAGAAGACACCTCTGGAGACTGAGTAGTGCAAAATCTGCTCCAAGAAGGGTCAGCTAGAGCAGGTTGCCCAGGATGGTGTCTATCTGGGGTTTGAGTAGCTGCAATGACAGTCCACAACCACTCTGGGCAACCTGTTCCTGTGTTTGACCACCCTGACTGTAACAGATTTTTTTCGTATGCTTAAATAGAACTTCCTGTGTTTCGGTTTGTGACCATTGCTTCTTGTCCTGTCAGTGAGCACTTTGGAGACGAATCTGGCTCCACCTTCTTTACCACCCTTCCCTCCCCAATCAGGTATTTATACATGTGGTTAAGGTCACCCTGAGCCTTCTCTTCTCCAGGCTGAACAGCCCCAGACATCTTTGACACTTCTTATATGACAGATGCTCCAGTCCCTTAAGCTTTTTCATGGCACTTCATTGGATTCACTCCAGTATGTCCATGTCTTTCTTCTATACATCCACTGCAGCACTCAGCTGTGTGAGCTATCCCATCACATCTCCCTGATCCCAGTAAGTTCATAGCCCTATAACTGCATGTAGACATCTACTTCCTCCTGTTTGTTCCCCATGCTGCAGACATTAGTGTGTAGCGCTTCAGAGAGGTACCTTGTTGTACCGATTTCCCCGGAAAAGTGTGTGAGTTTCCCCCCGTCACGCTGGTTTCTCAGCACTTCTTTATTAGGGCACGTACACTTGGGGTGGGCACTCTTCTGCCCTGTTTTTTTGACTACAAAAGTCTTCCCTGTCTACATCAGCCTGCATCTTCTACTTGCCAACCCAATCCACACTGCTTGAGTAACCTCGATCTTCCTAGAAGAGTGTCATTTTGGAAAGATCTGGGTGCTTTTTTATTCATTTTGAAGAGCTCTCAAATATTCCCCATATAATGGAAATCCCAAAAGCAGCTGTTCATTTAATAAAAGCCCTTTCTATAATATGGCCTAATCAATGTCTGCAAAGTACTAAGAGACTTCAAAAGTTGTCATCTGAGCACACTCAGAAAGAGTGCAGGCAGATGGAAGAGGATTTCAGAGTATCAGGAGACATGCAACGAAGGTTACAGAACCTCTGGAAACAACAGGAAATCATTGCCTTTGTCATGCATTTTATATTTTCTGTGATAGAACATGATTTTCAGAAATAAATTCAGAAAACTGAGAGAGAATATTACATTTTCAGAGTGATTTCTGCTGTCTTAATTCTTCTATGACAGGAATGGATGAGTTATTCTCTTTCAGCATAAGCATCAACCCTGTATTTTAGTGATCATTTGGAAACAAATTTGTTTGGGTTCAACTATCACTTAAGTTTATATTGATTCTTCCCTTCCCTTCCCTTCCCTTAACCCTCCCTTTTTCTTGGAATGACAAACACCATACACCACTGAGCACTGTACACCTCAGTTCAAGCGCTATAATATGAAATTATATTCCAAAGGAAAACCATGTCATATTTGGTCAGGGAAATGATGTTCTACAGCACTTATGTGGCCCTGGCTGTAATGAAAGAAAGGGACTTTAAAGTAGCTAAGGCTTTTGGAGCTTGCTAAATAGTCAAAACTACAGCTATTGTAGGCACGTGAACTCACAGTCACCTTTTTTCTTATTGGCAGACAGAGATCCTCTGGAGTGCAATAATGAGAAAAAGCCTCTCTGACTCTGTTGTGGCTGCTTTGCTGAGGGTGGTAGTGACAAGATCAAATGCCATTTTGGCACTGATTTTAAGTATGCTAAGTCTCACTAAGTTGTAAAAATACACTAGCGGTCTTATGCTACCGGCCTCCAGATCAGCACAAAATACTGAACGAGATCAAAGAGGTGACGGAATCTACTGAAATAATAAGAATGGATGATGATAAATACCCACAAAGAGCCTGGTCAAATATCACAACAGAACAAGTTTAAGGAAAAAATTCTTAACATTTTAAATGAGCATGTCCTGGAACAGCTACTTTGTCCTATGATATCCAAGCAGAGACTTTTTCTTTACCTTAGTCCCTTTTGCCTCATGCTACAAAAAATGCAAAGGCAAAATGCTTGATATGATATATCAAAATTATATTCAATATTATTGAAAGCTGTTAGTGTGCAACACAGGTTTAGAAAGGGGAGACCACATAAACATGGGAAGTTAGTCTGAAAGTGAGGAAATTAAAACCCTCCAACTCAGTGCAGATGCAACATGAGCAAAGTATAGCATCAACTACTGCATTGTACGTTACAAGGCTATGAGCTCACATGGATCATGAGTGTAACTATGTACACACCTAATAAACGCCTCTAGCAGCAACTGTTTTTAAACAGACATTATCAGAAGGAAAACTTTCTGAATTTATGTGGCTTCTTTATACTTTTAATTAATTAATTAGTTGTTTCCATTGGATGGATTCATCATATTACATACTAAGTACAAGTCAGAGCTGATACTGAGTTATCCCAACTATCCAGAAACTGAGGACAACTGTATTCACCTTAGTCATATTAATTCCAGGCAGTGGCTCAATCCATGTCTAATCTCTTTAAATTGCCAAAAAGCTTTCTGACTGAAGTTAATATGCACAGTTCTTCTGCACCGTGGGGGAGAGTGAACAATTCCAATATTTTGGTAATTTCTAGGCCCACCAGACAAAACACTTATTATAACACACACACACACAGAGAAAGAAATGCAGGACTACACAGTAGCACTGCAAGAAGGAGTGATAATGCTAGGGCCAAAATATTTAGGAAAGGCCGTTGCTAAACTCTCATATCTAGGTAACACCTGAGATGAAACTAAAAAGGCACCTTATATCAGATATCATATTATTATCTAACAAAACTGCTGAACACTCACTCAAGATCTAGGTCCTACACTTCTGTTAATTATTCAAATATTGTTTGTCTATTCACTGGTTTCAACACTGAAATATTTGCAGCACCCTACTGGGACACAAATACTGTGTTGAAGTGATGCTGGTAGCTTGCACATATATGACATATATAGAGAACTGGAAGTCTGTGTGTGTGGTAGATGATGGATGAATGCCAGTGCAGTGGCAATTTCTGGAATACATATGCTCTGTAATGACCAAAAAAAAAAAAAAAAGTCAAATTAAGCTGCCAAAGACATCACAAAAGGGATCTATAAAACCAAGAGTTTGACCACAGTGGCACATATTTAAGGTGTGCATTGGCAGGGTCCCATTGCAGATGTGTTGTCTGTTTGTCTCTGCCACATTTCCATCACTGTCTGCTTCAGAAGGAAAGAATTATTGCTTGATGACATTGTGATAGAAGTTTCTTTCTCTACTCACAGTTTGCATCTTATGTACAAAGGCCATAACTCGGCTCCCGGTCAGCAGGAACATTTTATTGATATTTGTGGGAACAATTGCTAAGACTGAATTCAGCAGCCTGTTGAATAAAAAAATTAATCTAACAACCGGCACTACTACCGTTCAAGAAGATGTTCCGTCAAGAGTCCTAAAAGTAGCAGAACATGTTTTTCTAAATAAATGGCTTCTTTTACAAAGTTAAGAAGGTTTCTGTCTGTGTTGGTTTTGTCACATTTGTGGGAGGGTTGATGCTTCTTTTGGTGTCTAACTTAACACATGGACATTCCAGCCAGTTTTCACTGACTGCTCCTTACAGCCCTGTGGATTATGCACTTGGCTTTGTTTCAGGAATCTATGAATACAAAGCCTGTTGAGTATGTGATTTCATTCAAAGCTCCATCCATACTTGTTTTCTCCAAGCACTGAAATGGGTGAATGCATTCTTGTTATTTAGTCATGCTGGTATCAAACCACCACCCCCAAAAAACTGTGATATCTGATAAAAAATATTTGACATCAATAAAAAAACAAGTTAGAAAACTGTTCAGTCATACAAAAGGTGTGATAGCTACAAAAAGAGCCAACTTACAAAAGGGTTAGTGATTCACCCAGCCAAGTTAAACAAGACACAATTGGGGCTAATTGACTTCCCTCCTTCGACCTCCCAAGTATGAGTTTATGAAAGCCTGGAAAGCTAAATTAACCCCAATTGTGTCTTGTTTAACTTGGCTATTTAAGTTAAATGGATAACCCTTTTGTGACTTGGCTCTTTTTGTAGATATCACACCTTTGGATAATTAACATTCCCCTTCTCCCACCTTTCTAAATCAGCTTTTACTTTAGTTTACATGTTTTGATTTGTGGTGGAAGAAAAAGCAAAACTCTTTACATTTTTGAGCAGACAGGCTCCTCACTGAATAAAGCAAATCAGGAAACATGAAAGTACCTTAGAAATAATTAAAAGGTAGCAATTCACAGCAGGGATTCGAGGATGCTATGGGGACTGCAGCAAGAAACTCTTATGACATACAGTAGATAAGACATAACTCTAATATAAAAGAAGAAATCTCACCTTTTATATATTTATCAAATAGCACATAATATCAAGCTACCCAATTCACATTGTCATACCTAAATTCAAACTTTTACTGGTAAGGACATGAGTATGAAACTGTTCCCTTTGACTTCAGCAGATGTTGTTAGGCACTGAAAGTATACCAGAATAAGATTGTAACTAAAATGTTAAAATATGGGTTGAAGTATGTGTACATCCTCAATTTTCAGAAATGTGGTTTCTTTTTATTGCAGTGTTATCTTTGGGGGTGGGTTCAATATTGTGGCTTCATATGAACTGAAGATAGCTACGAAAATGAATTAAGATATTGTCATGAACCATTGGTGGAATTAGAGGATAACTCCTGGCAAGCTTATAGTGCGAAAATACAGAAGGTTGATTTAAGGCAAAAAAAGTTTCATGGATTTTATCTGTGGAATTTTCTCTGTATCAGCATCTGAAAAGCTGCAGTGTTCTCTGACCTTGCAGGGCATCTGAATGAACAACATGCCTGTGGCAGAGGCAGCATCTGGAGATGGTTGTCTAAGATAGGTAGTGAGGCAAATCACTGTCTGGAGGTGCTTCTCACGCTCCTGTGACTATAGAGGGAGCCTAGAGGACTAGCTTCAATAGATCAGGTTTTTGAAATCAATCCAGCCTTAAGTGCTCAATAAGGGCCATACATCAGCATTCCTGAAATTACACCTGCCTAATAGAATCAGGTCCATAATACTTAAAGAAAATGGATATGTGAAATAAATATAGGATGTGTTAGTGGAATATTCTTCTGTGATTTATTTAATGATAACCATGATCCCTGGAACACACATCTTTGTAAAACCTGGGAATGCTGAAGAACTCAAAGCTGGCTGTTGACATTTTTTAATAATCAGACATTGCATAGAAGGCTTTTTTATATAAGGACTTTTATGAGCCACACTCGTTTGTGAAATCGGCAAGACTAAAAGAATAACTAATAGGTTGTTAGTTCCCCACAGAGCATCTAGCTAATATAGAGGTCTATATATGTAAAACTTTGTAAGAAATAAAAAAGTATGTTACATTAGCCCTAAAGTAACACAGGCATGTTTATATACTTGTATCAGAGGGTCTTTGCATTTGTACTAAAGACTTTTCTGAGACCTTCCTTGCAATCTATTAAAAATCCAGTCCACAATATTAACAGCAAATATAGAGGAAAAAGGTAGTTACTAATATTAAAGATTATTCATAGTACAATAGGTAGGAAAACAAGTGTGAGCTTGGAAAAGAAGCAGTGAGAGTTCAGAAGAGTTTATCAATGTGAAGAGATTCAGAGTGGGGTCTGTTTGCTTCCGTTCTTGCCTGCTTTGTAATCAGCCAGTTTTCTAAGAACATCCAATTCCTGATTAGGAACTGAGATTATCTCAGCTTTCTACAGTTCAAGCCCCAATATTGCAAATGCTGAGACTTTATCGACCTCATGAAGAGATGAACTGCTCCCATCAGTTCTATCCATTGACCAGCTCGGAGGTGGGTATGTACACAGCAGACATCCACCTGTGGTCAGGTGAATGCCGTGACTTTCAAAACCTTAGAGGAGTAAAACTGGTGTTAACAGCAGGTTGCAATCGGCTTCTGTAGGTCAGAAAAGTTAATCAGTTCTCTCTATGCTAGGGTTTTTCAACAGTTTTCTTGTCTATTAGGCAAAGTAATGTGATGATAACTAGAACCTGTAGTGTCCCAGCTCAGCCTAAATTGCATAGGTATATTAGAGACAAATGGGTTCCTTCAGTGACCTTTATGGTACTGAAATTTATATACTGATTAAATCTTAACTCATAATTTTGTCCACTCAAGGTGTTCTGTACTTCAAGAGAGAGAAAAACCACTGAATCCAAACTGTCTTGATTTTCAGAATGGGCAAAGTCCCAAATTCTGTCTGGAGCTGGCTTTTAGATAGAATCATAGAATTATAGAATGGTTTGGGTTGGAAGGGACAATAACGATCATCTAGTTCCAGCCCCCCTGCCATGGGCAGGGACACCTTCCACTAGACCAGGTTGCTCAAAGCCCCATCCAACCTGGCCTTGAACACTGCCAGGGATGGGGCATCCACAGCCTCTCTGGGCAACCTGTGCCAGTGCCTCACCACCCTCACAGTGAAGAACTTCTAAAGCCACTACCCCTTGTCCTATCACTACATGCCCTTGTAAAAAGTCTCTCTCCAGCTTTCTTGTAGGCTGCTTTTAGTACTGGAAGGCTGCTTTAAGGTCTCCCCGGAGCCTTCTTTTCTCCAGGCTGAGAAGAGGTAGCCCTCATACAAATGGAATAAGGAGTCTAAATTCCATTTTTAGACTCTAGAGCATCCAAAGTAGGAAAATTCAGGTTCGGTGCTTACAGTCTGAGCCCCTCTCAATTTAAACAGAAAGCTTTCCAGTACTAACAGAGGATTAAAAAACCAGAGCAAACAATTTATTTGGAAAGTAAAGCTGCCTTGATATCTCATGTCATCCCACCTCTTCTGAGTGAAAGGTATCTGAAAGCAGATGCAAGTTTTAGCCAGAGAGTTTATGCTGGAAGTCTGCTTGCCAAATGTCCCACTGTTCAGTTTATGTGCCCACAGTTAAAATAAAAGCAGAGAGCGATTTAGAAAAGATGATTCTTCTTTTTGAACTTTCTCCAACAGTTGCTGCAGAATTGGTTTTAATTTTTTGGAAGTTTTATTTTGAAGAGTAGTCAGTGAAAATTATTATTTGTAATGGGCTTTTCAAATTTTACCTCCCCAGGGTCTCATAGTTCTGGAGGCCTCTCCCTCCTACCCCATCCCATTCCAGTTTCCAAGCACTTTCCTCTCATGAATATAATGATTATCAACTTATTTTTCACTTAAAGGGGGAGGAGGAGGGGGGATTTAAACTGCCTGCTTGACAATGCTTTCAAATGGTGATGAAATGTCTTCTTCATATCTGAAGAGAACATGATTATTAGCACTGAATCTGACAGACACGATTTCTGAATATTTTTGTGGCATTAATTTAAATCAATGTAATGTTTGAAAACATTTCAGCCCCTCAAACAGCTGATGCAGCTTAGATTCAATTATAACAAATTGCAACACACTGTCAAGTCTTTTTACCAAGTCATTAGTCAGGGATTTTGAATGCACGGCCTCCGAACGGAGTTCGGCTGGCTGACAGCTCTAATTGTTGGGAACTGCTAAAGGATTGCTAATGAACTGGGGGATCTGTTGGGCCTGTAGCTTTCTTCAAGGATGAAATTTTTGAAAACTTTCACAAGATCAAAGCAGCATAACATGGACCATTTGCTAAATTGTCAGCAGTAGAGTGAAGCAGTCTGAGTCCCAGCTTTAAAGCTGAAACTTCAGTAGAAAACACCATGCGACTCCTGCCCCTGAGCTTTTTTCATGTGTCAGTAAAACCATACCGAGAAACAATGACTTGAAGAAAGAGCCCCAGAGCCACAATGGCTGCTATGGCTTAATTAGGAGGAGCAGAAAGGGAGACAAAAATTCCTCTCTGTTGTTAGTGGGTGCAAGAAGGATGAAGTGTCCGGCACTCTTACAACCAGCCCCACAGTTACTTATTTTGCAGCTTCCAAACTTATTAACCATCAGAGACACGTGTGATAGCACAGAAACAACAGGAAGGCTTCTCTTCTTCCCCCAAAAGACAAAACTCGTGGAGTTGCCAGGTCTGTCTTCAGGACCCAAGGAGAGTTCAGCCTCACCAAAGGCTTTGCATTGACTTTAGGGGAACCAGGCCTTCTGCTCCAGCACCCACAGAAGGCACTGGGTATGTTCCCATTGAACTTCACTGGACACCAAATCCAGCCCCAGTGTAGCTGGCCGGCAATACGCAGCCAATGAATAGTTGCCAGCAGCTGCTGCTGAACAAATATGTTGCCTCATGTTACTCAGAGGCAGAAAGCCAATGCAGTGAAGGGAAACTTTTAAACTGATCTTAAAAGAAAAGAAAGATATGAAAACGTGTCTCCATCATTCCCGTCTGGTTTATATTTTTCTTTCATATTCAAGTCTTATTTAGGTCTGTTCTTTTCTTTTTTTTAACTCCTTCTCATTGAAATTTACTATGGTATCCTTTTACCAAAAGAAAATAATGCCTGCTGAGCTACAGTAACATTGGTCAATTACCCAAATGTCTTAATATAGAAGTCTGCCGGGGGGGGGAAAGAATGTTTGAAATAAGATTTACATTATTACTTCTTTAAATTAACACTTCAACAGGACTCTAGGAAAAACAAACTCTTTCCTTCTCACACTGTGTGAGGTACAGTACCAAGCTGATGTTATCCTCCCCAAGACAACCTCTGTGTTTAAAAAACAACACTGAAAGGCATATACTGAAAAATTTTTGGAGTGCCTGAAATGGTGACTGTGATTCTGAACATCATTACACTGTAGAGTGTCTTGGATATGAATTTTGCACCTCACAACTCCTTCTAAAAACATATTTCAAATCTCTATTACACTCCCTCTCTCCTTCAACCAGATATACATTAGCTGTATGAACCTTCTGAGGTAAATATTGCTTAGCCTTTCTATAGGGCTTCTATAAGCTCTGGTCAGCAGATGTAGAAGAGATTTCCCTGAAAAAACTGTCTGGGAGATATGAACAATTTATACCTGTCTACTGCTATAACTTTCATTTATAGTCAAATATTCAACCTGGAGCTAGGGTTTGGGGTTTTGGTTTTAATGGAATTCTTATATTAGACATTTATATTAACAAAGTTGATCAACTTGCAAGAGAGTTGCAGTAGTATAATAATCACTATCAATTTTCAACAGGTGATCAAGGAGGAGAAGAATCCCATTCAATTGCCCGTGGGGACTGGCTTATACACTCAATCTACCACTGACTTTATAACAGCAGAAAATTCACAAAAAGATCTAGCACTGCTTGGTTTAGCATTAAATACACCAATAGTTGCAGATACTGAGTTGTATTCTAGCTGAAAACTTAAATCCCCAAACTAACTTGAAACATTCCTCAGCTTTCACTAGAAAACCCCATATGGGCAGTTTTCCTCTCCTAATTTTAGGCATTTAGACTGAGCTAATCACCAGGATTCTCTCTATGCTTGTTGGGTGAGTCACCCTATTTGTCTTGGACACCTATCTCGTGACTGAAGAAATGATGTGGTAGAGCATCTGCCTTCCTCAGTTGGCTCTAGAGGGAGCCCAAATGACAAAATTGGACTACACACCCAATTTTTAGAGTAGAAGTTAGGGCAGAGAAAATCCAACTGAGAGTGCCTAATGACCTGCTTTTGGATAAGACCCAAATTAATGAAGTCTTGACAGTGCTGAGCTACTTGTTACCGTCCTCAGAAGAGGACAATTCGTGGGAGCTCACTGACAACACAAGACTCAGCCCATATTTACTGGTGACAGTTTACACACCAGCCCCGAAATGTGTATCACCTAGCCTACAACATAGTGTATTCCATCCCCACGCTCACTAGAAGTCATTCAGTTCAGCTGACAGCAAAACATTGCTGGTGCATGTGGAAGAACAGTGAAGACAAAAGCAAATCGACATTGCAACAGGGTGCACCCCCCTGGCTCCAAAATAGAAAGTTTCATACTGATTATCTTCCCTAACTTATGTTCGAGTCCCACTGAGACATAAACACCAGGTTCTTTTCCTGGGTTTTTCATGCCAGCCCAGGGTGAGTAGGTATTGCCAACATGAAGTGCTGAGCACTGCAGCAAACACGGGCTGTAGTAGCATTAACCAAATGCTTTGCTGTTGGAGCATTGAACCAAACTGTAGGAGTACTTATCTACGCGAGGGTGACTGTAAGCCTTGCCTCCCAAGATAAGATGCTCTAGCTGACTTACTTTCATGGATTCTTTTTTTTTATCAGGCAGCTTCTGTCCAGGTTGTGTAGAAGGACAGAAAAAGAGAAGAGATTTTTATCTTTGTGGTAAAGCACAGCCTGGGAACTGGGACACTTCTAGTCTATGATCCAGTAAATGCTTACTATGAAATATTAGACAAAGGAACAGTTTCAGCATAACGCTACTGGAAAGGATTCATGTCTGTGAATTCAAAGTGAAGCCTGGATTTCAGAAATTAACTATCAGAGATTGGTTTATTTTAACCCAAAGTTTTCTCCATAGCTATCCTACTGAGTAGCCTAGGTAGCTCTTGGCAGGCTGCATTTTACAGATCCCAGTCAGGGATGCATCAGTCTCCCTGGGGCCTCTATAGGGATTCACTCCATAGGCCTAATCCAGGACTCCAAATTACTCAAGTGACCAAAGGCCTGACCACTATTGCAGTGCAAGTGCTATAGCAACTGACTTCTCCTGTGGGTCTAGTCTCAGTGGGTACAGTTGCTCTGCTGTGTGCAAGTCACCAAGCTCCTGGGGCACACCACCTCCTTCCTGGCTTTTTGGGGCAGCTGCCTCAGCCCTCTGACACAAAACCCAGGCATGCTTTGGACCACAACCTACTCCTCTGGAGAACAGGTTGCACAAGTGTGCTGGTTTTGGCTGGAGTAGAGTTAATTTTCTTCATAGTAGCTAGTATGGGGCTGTGTTTTGGATTTGTGACCAAACCAGTGTTGACAACACAGGGATGTTCTCGTTGCTGCTGAGCAGTGCTCACACAGAGCCAAGGGCTTTTCTGCTTCTCCCCCCACCCCACCAGCGAGCAGGCTGGGGGGGCACAAGGAGTTGGGAGGGGACACAGCCGGGACAGCTGACCCCAACTGACCCAAGGGAGATGCCAGACCATAGGACGTCATGATCAGCAGATAAAGCTGAAGGAAGAAGAAGGAAGGGGGGACGTTCGGAGTGATGGCGTTTGTCTTCCCAAGTCACTATTACGTGTGTTGGGGCCCTGCTTTCCTGGAGATGGCTGAACACCTGCCTGCCCGTGGGAAGTGGTGAGTGAATTCCTTGTTTTGCTTTGCTTGCATGTGTGGCTTTTGCTTTCCCTATTAAACTGTCTTTACCTCAGCCCACGAGTTTTCTCACTTTTACCCTTCAGATTCTCTCCCCATCCCACTGTGAGGGAGGTGAGTGAGCGGCTGCATGGGGCTGAGTTGCCAGCTGGGGTTAAACCACGACAACAAGGTGGCAGCAAGTTTGCCTTCTCCTAGTCAAAACACTCCAACACTATTTCAGGGGAATCTGTGCTGATCACCAGCCATGTTCTTTCTGGCTACACTTAGGACATGCTACACATGCCCTCAGTTTCAAGCTATAAAAAAATCATTCTGGCAGTCTGCAGCACAGTGACTCATTATTTCAGGCACTCTGAACTAACTAATCACACAAAAAAAGAATCATGGGTTGGGAGACTGGAACCCTGAAGAAATATAGGACAACGTACTATCTAATACCAATGCAGCTTTAGAGGAGGTTGATCCTGAGCAGCCTGGACACAAGCCACTGTATGCCACATGGCTTCAGGCCCAGAAGTGACTCCCTATCCCTTTTTTTATTTACTGGTACAGATATATCTGTTTGTTATGTTTGCAGTGTGGTGTACATACGGATTGTAATGCCTCTGAGCTGCCCCTCTTCATCTGAAAAATAGGAATGGCTATACTTCCTTACACCCCATATAGATGCTGTAAAGTACCAAGATACTTAATAAGTAACACTTTACAAGGATTAAGCTTAAGAGGGTCTACACCATTATGGAAGGCAGACACTAGTTTGGGCCAGAATCTGCTGATGAATAGCTTGTGTTGCAAGGGAGAAGTGGCAGGAATCTTGATGCCTACTCAGAAGTTATTACTTCTACCTGAATCACACAGCTCCAGTGGCACCTGGACCAGGAGCCTGACTTCAGTAGTCAGTCAGAACAATGTTTAGTAATAGCTTTCCTTCCTGTTTTTTGCTGTTCCTCTTGTGCTTCCTCAGAAAAGAACTCAGACCTGAACCTCTGTTTATAGAAACTGCGGTTTACCAACTGTTGTAAAGTGTTACCTCTTCTATTTAATTCCAATTTACTAATAAAAAATATCCTTTCTGTCAGGAAAAAGCAATTTCCCTCTATCTGTGTCTCAAAACATAAGAAAACAAACCAGATGCTTGTTGCATTTAATAAAGAACATGCATATGCATTGAAATAACTTCTAGCTTATTTTTGTGTGATGCCAATATTTAATTATGTTCATTTTGCATTTGTAATTAGAGGGCAGAACAGATGGTGAAGGCGCAAGGTAAAGGAAAGTGTCCATTCATATAACCTGCTATGTGGTGCCAAGAAACTCGTGCTCAGAGCCTGATCCAAGCTCTACTGAATCCAATATGAGCATATATATTGAATATTGGGGATCTGGAGGAGGCCACAGGGCAGGGCTTTGCTGTAACCTGTTTTTCTGATGTGTACGTGGTGAATATATTTCTCTCAGGGTTGGATTGCGTTTTCTGATTTTAAGGCAAATTTTGGTTCAGTTTGATGTGGGTCACCTTATTTCTTGCTTGCTTTCCTGTAGATAAAAATAAATTGTTTGTGAAAAATTAGTTTTATTTCTGAACCTTAGCTGGGAAAAATGTCTTACTGTATGTTGCGTTCTAACAATAACAATTCACGCAGTTAATGGCATAAGTCACACAGAGAGCCAGATAAAACTTATTTAGATCATTTTCAGTATCATTGAAAAGTGGAAGCTCAAACAGGTCAAAACTTGGGTCCTACATTTCATTCAACTACACATAAAATTAACCATTGTGCTTACTCATTTTACAAAAGATATCTATTTATATTTCTCTTTCAAAGTAGCATATTTTTTTAAAAAATATGCTAATTTTAACCAAAGAATTTTAAATAGATTGAGTAGGCACTAATAAAAAATAAATAAAAAATTTCATTTCAGTCAAATGAAATATTTGCATTGACCAAAATGAATTTGTGTGTGTGTATGTGGTGTGTGTGCGTGTAACTGAAACTTTTTTTTAAGTATGTATGATTCATCATTTGTCTGGCAACAGTCACAACGACATTTCTCCTGATCTCTGAGCAGGAAATGGATGTTCTTAATCAATATGTCATGAACTTTAGCTATATAAATGGCACTGCTGAGACTGGCAGTAGAATATTAAAGCATGTCAACAAATTTAAGACGGTGTTCAGAAGAAAGTATTATTTGAGGGCTTAAAAAAGGCTTTCAGTAAACAACTCAAGAAATTCGAGCTGCTTAGCTCATGAAAAAAGATCAAGAGGTGACTTGAATGTGATGTGTAAGTACTTTCACAGGGAGTACTGGCATAGGAAGTTATTAACAAGAACTGATAATGGGAAATTAAAGCCTGACAAATTCATGTTACGAGTAAGAAAGGGTTCTAACATGGAGGGTAATTAAGTATTGGAAGAACCTACTAACAGCATTGCATTGTCCTCTGCCTCTTGAAGTCATCCAATCAAGAATGAATGGAGGATGTAATTTAATCCAATAGTTTCTAGTCATCTTTGATTCATAGTGGAAGGAGAAGAAAGAATCAATCCCCATATAGTGAATTTAAGTCTATTGAAAATATGCTTCCTTTTCTCAATAATCTTTTGCAGATCCTCTTAAAAGGAGTCTGCCACTTTGAGTCAAACACAAATTATTAGGCTCAACTCAGGGGAAACTGACTCTACAGATGTTCTGAGTAGGTGGTCTCCTGGTGCTCTCTGACCTTTAAAACCCATGAATCAGGAATTTTTCATATATATGTATTAATTTATAAAATATCATTACACATAGGTACAACTACATTGATTAATTACATATGCTTTTCAATAATAGGAAAGTACTACCAGCACAGTGCAAACAGCAAATTACTAACATTTTCAGGAAAAAATTCAGTGATCTTCAGACACTGAATTAGTCACTGAAGAGATCTGTGCATAATTTGGCAATAACTAATAAGCCCAAGAATTTTGCAGTCTATTTGAGAACAATTTGCAAAGAGAAAACAAAGCAAAATTCTTCAGATAAATTATTCATTTGAATTAGTCATTTAGCTCTAGTAAGGAGTTGTAGACTTTTTGAAAATATGTGGCAAGGGGATACAGTTTTAAAGAGGTTGAAGCAAAAATACTCTGCTCTTCTAGAGCTTGTTTCATCACATGTTCTCAAGGCACTTAATCATTAATTATGCTGAATATTAATTATAACCATTTTACATTTGAATAAACTGAGGCACAGTGCCTTGCCTATGGTCACACAGCAAGTGGGGATAAAAGTTGGAAAAAAGTCTCTCTCACTAACCATTAAATATGCTTCCTGTCACTATTCTCTTAGGCTTTTCTTAACATTATTAAACTTAATTTCCAAGGGAAACAATTTTTATGTGACCACACTGTCTACCTGTGTGTTAGCTATAATAAAGGTATTATAAATGATATAAGTAAATTAATATGGATGTAATAATAATGCATTTAAAACACTTCTACCTTAGAAATAGGTTGATTTTTTTTGTTATTGATAAAGACAAACAAATTTGAGAAGACAGAGATCTCACAGTTATTGAGGGAGGGATTTACTTGACCAGCTGTAGAGATCTTCAGTGCAGGTGTCTACACCTGAATCTGTCATTATAGACTTTCTTTAAGGTCAGTGGCAAGAAATAGGCACATGTAGGGTGCAATTCACCTCACCCTGGAGTTGGTGCCTACATTTATCAGATGTGCCCCCTGCCACTCCGAGCGCCCGTTCGCTGGCTGTCAGAGCAGCCCAGGGCAGTCGGTTCAGATATAAGCAGAACCACAACAGAAGCATGCTGTGAAGTAGGTCAGTAAATGCTGGTGTGATATGTTTACAACTGATTAAGGTGACAAGTATGTTAAATATTATGATCTGGTAAAGACAACTGCAAGAGAATGTGGGACTTTGGCTTCCAAGCAGCTGCTAAAATTGGATGTGTTTGGATGCAGGCACAGCTCCAAAATTACTACAACTGTTACTGCAAAACTAGCTAAGAATCCTGATTAAGAACTAAAATACTGCTTTTATATGCTGTTATTTATAAATCAGGAGCAAAGGTAAAGAACATGTCTTTGCAAACATTTGTTAATGTTGTGATTTTGAAAAGATGAAGCCAGTAGTCATTTAAATCCTGGTCCTTTTTTCTTTTTTTCCTAGCTTCAGTTTTGACCCATCAATACCACCACCTTTTCCTCTAACTTCAGCTTTTGTTGGTTTTAAGGGCAAAGTTATGCCTTGTTCATAATTTGGAAACCATATTGCCTACATAATGCAATCTTTCTAGGAATAAGTTTACAAAATAGTTAAGAGTCTGGTTAGTTTGAACTACAGTTTATAGAGGTGTCACTGTGATTCAGCACATGCTTAACACTTCATTATTTCAAAAGGTGTGAGAGATCAAGAGATGCCCTTCTCCAAATTGCTGATTTGAGACCTTCTTTGGTTTAGAGAGCTCTTTGTCCAGTTCCTGAAGGTTCAGAGGAACATATTTTCTGGAATGTTGACTGGAAAAGGTATAATTGTAGTGTCAAGTGGTGCCTCAGATGCTTCCTATGACACAGGTTTCATTCCAAACGCCTTAATTCTAAACACAGAAACAAAGTACTGTGTGAATGCTTCCACCTTTTCCGTGTCACTACTTCAAATTTTTCTGTCTGAGCAGCTATAGATTCATTCCTTATCTATTTGTAGCTATTTATTTGTAGCTATTGCGTTTTTAAATGCCGCCTTCTTGCCTTCAAGTTTACAGGACACAGCTAACCAGACAATACTTTACCTATTTCTATCAAGTAAATGAAAACCTGCCGAGTTGTTAAATTTTAAAAATGTTTGACTTATATGTTACCATACGGTTCCCATTCTTTATTTCTGCTTCCAGATCTCCCCTTTTCTGGGATGGCTTTCTGGCATTGTTGTTGATTTCTTCATATCTATGGGGCCTTGACGCTTAAGTCATTCAGGAAGCTGTCCATGAACAGTTCCCATTTTGGAGTTAGTTAAACAAAATCTTAAATGTTTTGCTGAAGTATGGCCCAGATATCTCCCCCTGGAAACACAACTACTTAAGAATGGTAGTCATATGAAAGATGCTCCAACCTAGTATGCATGAAAGGAAGTAATGCAGAAGCATTTATTAAAATAAAATTAAATAAAATCCCCTGTACATCTTATTTGCTGTATTTCTTTCATATGTTGCTGCAAAAGCTACTTTGATCTGTACAGTACATCATCAAGTCATATGGCACTGTAAAATACCATCACTTATGAAAAAAGCACACATATAATTTAAATATATAAGTAGCACAAGTATGCCACATTTTTTTCCTGTATGATAATAGATTACTATGAGGTTTCAGTCATGAAGTTAAACATCCTGGAGTAGTTAAACAGGAATTTTACCCCAAAGCAAGTGTACGGGCTATGTGAATATTAAGAAGCCAGATGACATGCACAGATAGCAACAGAAGCCTGGATGGATCAATGAGCTCTATCAGCTCTGGTTTTTAAAGTACAAAGCTTTGAAGAAGAAGAAGAAGAAGAAGGGGAAAAAAGAGTTATTTTAGGTATAAGGAAATGATTATTCTCATGAGAAATCTGATCCAGCACTTGTAATGTCTTTTCTCTGTTATTAAGTCACATCAGTAATACTGTCTGATAATATTTTCCTTAAAGTCAATATAGTGAGAGTGCTATTAGTGTGATCACGTTTCCAACAGCAACACAATAAAAGGAAAACATGCTTTACGGCTTGTTTAACCCTCTTAATAACAGTTAAGTGATGATACATGTATTATGACAAGTAAAATAATTGCTAAAAATAACATGAGGAAAATATATCTGTGAGCTTTTTTCTGTTAGTTTTTAAAAAATCAATCAGAAATATAAGGATGTTTAACATTGTCAGGCTTGTTCCTGTTATTTAAAGAAAAATCAATGGGAAATATAAGGAGCTTTAGTGCTTTTGAAAGAACATGGTATCACCTGGAGGTTGTTTCTAGCCTCACAAATTCACTGACATGTTTTCCATGATAGTTTCATCTCAGATACTCTACCAGCAGTTAACCAGGAGAAATGTTTGTGGCAAACGTTATTTTCTAGTAAATTCAGTAAGAACTTGGAGACCGAGAATTTTTAACTTAAACCAAATGTTAGCATTAGACACTTGATTAAAGCAATTATATTTAGCTAATCAGCTAACAGAAATAATACTACACCTATGTATTCAGGCCAAACCAGTTTACTGCTTAACCCTATAGATCTGTGCAATGCCAAAGCGTTCACACTGTGCACATATGGTTTTTTGTAGGGTGCAGGCCTAAGATACTTCATATTCTAAAATTCCAATTTCTGATATAAATAAGTGTTTCAAACAATTTCATGTTTAATACATAGTCATCAAAATGACTTGCCGAAACACTTTGATTTAAAAAAAAAAAATATGTGAGAAATTGTTGCTGGTACACAGTTTGGACCAATCTTCAAATCCCCTTAGTGGCCTACAGGACTATGAAATAACATAATCTGGAACTTGAGCAATGAAAAAATATGCTTTTTGAAAAGTAATCCTTTTAGTGGAAGGGTGCATGCACCCTGCAAAAATTGTTTGCCTCACTAGTTGGCATTGTAAGTATGGTTTTACAGCTCAGTCAGGCTATTCAGGTAGGTCAGTGAGGCAACTGAGCAGAACTGAGACATGCAATTTTTGTCATCAGAGCATATTTAAAATAATAGTCAAAGACTGTAACTTTCTAGTAGTCTTCCAGTTCTCCTCGAGGGTTCTAGTCATGTTCCAGAGAGGTAATTGCTGCTTGTCCCTGTATTCGATGTGATAACAGCAGAGCAAGTGCACTGAACAGCTAGGTGGTGATTAGTTTACAGAGAAAGGAAGACAGATGTCATTATGGCAATGGAGGAGTCCTGGATTCCTCAGAAAATTATTCCATAAGCCACGACAAAGAAAATGAAACACCAGACTGCTATGGTATAATTGCAAAGAAACTAGAAGGGAAAGGACAATGACATCAAGAATCATCAAAATGAGATAGAAGTATGCAAAAAGTCTCATTTGCAATGTATCTATCATCGGACCTACAGCAGCAACAAAATATCCACTGTCTAACTGAATGTGTCTCACTGAACCTTGAACAAATGGTGCTGTTTGACTGTGTTTCCACCAGCTATCAGTGAGCAATTGTAATTAGACAATGTCCGCTCCACACATTTCAGACTGGTCTAGTTCCAGTTTGCTAACATCCATTAACCTCTCTGGCTCAATTTCATTAAAAAGAAAAACAGCTTGTGCTCTCCAAGGCCTCGCCATGATATGCACTACAGCAGAGCAAGCGAGGACAACTGGGCGATTCGCTTCAGAAGCGCTGGGTCGTCTGATACAAACTGAGACTCCAGTGCCAGACACTCGCCTTAAGTCTCTCTCACTGCAACCCTCAGTAGTTTCTTCCCATAGAAGTATTTATATATTCTGAGCAATTACCTGAAGTGCTCCTTGATGGAAAACAAGCAAACAAATCAGAAACATTTGTTAGTGTGAACATATAAATAATTCACACCAAGACAAGTTAGTATATGAACCATTAATTACTCCCCTGTAAGTTCACACCTGACCTTCCCCCCGGTTGCTTATTTAAAGGCATGTGCTTTAAGCTTTTCAAGGACCTCTTCTTCAGTCATCAAAACATCTTTGTAGTTCTTCCTTTTACTTGTCACAAATTTTCAACACCATTTTTGAAAGCTGACCTCTAATCACAAGTGCCTCTATGGCTTAAAACTAATTGGTAACCTGTTAGAAGGTAAATCAGTCCCTTGCTTCTTCCCCATCATCTTATTTGTGATTAATTTTGCCAGTTAATTTCTCTTCAAGCACATTCCACATTCACCACGTTTCCTTTGCAAAGTCCAGCTTCAAGCTGAATTGAGCTGTCCTGCTTCCCACTGTTGTTGCAAGGGGAGATTCCCAAATGCCGCTCCTAGAACTAGAGAATACAGAAGAAAAAAAATTTGAAAATCCCAGCTTAGTCCATGGAAGTGCAATTCATTGGCTCACAAGCCTCACTAGCAATCTAAATAAGTTTTAAATATTCTCAGAGATCTATTTGTTCTTTTCTTGTTCCTAAATAATGTAATAATATGCATATCAAACAGCATAATCTATTGTAAGGAGTAGGTCTAGGGGAATTCTGAAGACACTAGGCTTCCGCTCCAAAATTAAAAAGACCAAATCCACTTAGGAGATGACTTAAAGCTATTTCCTCAGTTTTATAGATGGGTTCCTTCAAAGCATTTCTTCTGTATCACAAAAATTTGAAAGTTTACGTTTTCTTATTTAATTCAGGCAGCAACAGATCATTTTTTAATTTCAGGATAGATTGCACAGATGAGGCAATAGATTTCCCTAACGTGATACTTTCTATTGTTAGTTGGAACAGTAGATAAGCAACTTGGCTAAACCACAACAGGCTTGCTTTCATTTATTGTCTACAGCAGAGGGACAGTAATTTTTTAGTAAATGGAAACTAATCTGGAGAAAAAAAAGAAAAAAAAATCAAAAGAAAAAAAATCCCTTGGCATTAATTTGGTGAGTAAATTCATGATTTGGTGAGACAGCATTCACTGTAACTGCTAATATATTCTAAGGCTGGTCAAGGACACCAGGCCTGATCCAGGACCAAGGGAAGCTACAGATGGTTCTTCAGTAAAACTGGCATGGGATTAAATCTGACTGGTATTTTAAAGCTAAGATAGAAAACTGGAGATGGGAAAGACAAATGTAAAATTCATTATATTATCCTGTGAGGGAATTCTAATTATTTCTAAGAGGTCAACAGAGCTTGATACTTCAGAATAAGGTGCAGGTTAGAAAAATAGTACGTGTTTTGAGTGTATGACTGGAAGGAGAGAAAAGGAAGAGAAAGCAAATTAACAGAGACTCTCTGAAACAGTGCTAGATCACAAAAGGATTAGAAGAATGGAAGTGACTTCTTCATTTTGGCTTCAGTGGAAGAAGGCGGCTGCTTCACTGTACTGTTTCTCATTCCTTCTGTTAGTACTATTTCATTTTTATTAAGGAAGTCCTCTATTTGGTCAAGTTCACTCTGTCTTGGCTTGTCTCTGATCAAGTCTTTGGCTACAACATGTCTATGCTGGTTTTGGCTGGGTTTTGTGGATGGTAGCTTCTACTTTTCCCTAAACTTTCTTCACTTCTTGGGAATTGCAATGATTCTTCTCATTCTAAAATAAATATCTAAAATAAGTGAAATGAATATGCACTGGAAATTCACATATTGCATGTTGGCTACAAGGGACGATTAGGCACCTATAGCATCTAGACTTTGATAATGTGCACCTGGCCAAATTTTTCTCAAACACGATATGCAAAAGCAAGATATTATGTCCCCTTCTCAAAATGTAGTAGCTAAATACAATATAATGATGATAATAATGCTAACAACGATAGTAATGGTGATATAATACTAATAATACAATAACTTCTTGAAAATTGTTGTATGCATTCAAGACAATCAATCCTGCAGAAAAGCTTAAAATCCCAATCAAGACCTTAATACTCTTATAAAACAAATACTAGAGTCATTTTTGTTTCAACCCTTGTATTAAAAGATAATGGAATCAAAAAAAGCAAGAAAATCAAACTATTTAAATTGCAGAGAAAAAGGATAATTTCTGACAGGGATTTAAAAAAAAAAACTGAAAAAAAATCATATGAAACACTGAAATTTCTTTGAATCACTTCTTCCTATTAGGAAATCTTTTGTTGGCAAAATGCACAACTTACTTACAGAAGTTACTGATAATATTGCCAGTGAATTTAAAATGTAGATTTCACAGAATCACAGAATTACACGATGGCTGAGGTTGGAAGGGTCCTCTGGAGGTCATCTGGCCCAACTCCCCTGCTAAAGCAGGGCCACTTACAACAGGCTGCCCAGGACCGTGTCCAGACAATTTTGTATAACTCCAAGAGCAGAGACTCCACAATCTCTCTGGGCAGCCTGTCCCTGTGCTTGGTGACCCTGAAAGTAAAAAAGTGTTTCCTGATGTTCAGAGGGAACCTCCTATGTTTCAGTTTGTGCCCATTGCCTCTGGTCCTGCCACTGGACACCACTGAAAAAAGCCTGTCTTCTTTACATCCTCCCTTCAAATATTTGTACACATCAGTGAGTTTCCCCCTGAAATGAGTTCCTCCTCCCAGGCTAAACAGTCACAGCTCTTTCAGCCTTTCCTCACAGGAGGTGCTCCAGTCACTTAATCATTGTTGTGACCCTTTGCTGGACTCTTTCCAGCATGTTCATGTCTCTTGTGTACTGGGGAGTCCAGAACTGGACCCAGCACTCCAGGTGTGGCCTCACTAGAGCTGAGGGGAAGGATCACCTCCCTCAGCCTGCTGGCAGTACTTTACCTAATGCAGCCCAGGATATCATTAACCTTCTTTGCAGCAAGGGCACATTACCGGCTCATGTTCAACATAGGTGCATGGTGTTGTTCCTCCCCGGGTGCAGGACTTTGCACTTGCCTTTGTTGACCCTCATGAGGTTCTTGTCAGCCCTGTTGTCCAGTCTGTCAAGGTCTCTCCGGATGGCAGCATGACTTTCTGTCATATCAGTCATTCCTCCCAGTTTTGTGTCATTGGAAAACTTGCTGAGGGTACACTCTCCCCCATCATCCAGATCATTAATGGAAGACTGGACTTAGTATTGTCTTTCGGGGTACACCACTAGTTACTGGCCTCCAACTAGACTTTGTGCCATTGATCACCACCCTCTGAGCTTGGCCATTCAGTCATTTTTTAATCCACCACACTGTGTTCTCACCCAGCCCATACATCAACAGCTTCTTCATGAGGATCTTATGGGAGACAGTGTCAAAAGCTGTAATGAAACCAGGATAGACAGTATCATCTGCTCTCCCTTCATCTACCAGGCCAGTCATTTCATCATAGAAGGTTGTTAGGTTGGTCAAGAATGACTTCCTCTTCATGAATCTATGCTGATTACTCCCTATCATCTTCATATCATCCATGTGCCTGGAAATAATTCCCAGGAGTAGGTGTTCCATAACCTTCCCAGGCATCAAGGTGAGGCTGACCAGCCTGCAGTTCCGTGGGTTCTCCTTCTTGCCCTTTTTGAAGACAGGAGTAACACTTGCTTTTCTCCAGTCCTCAGTCACCTCTCCCAGTTGCCATGATCATTCAAAGATTATCAAGGGTGGCCTCACAACAACATCTGCCAGCTTCCTCAGCACTCACAGGTTCATCCCATCAGGACCTACGGACTTAGGTGCGTCCAATTTGCTTACGTATTCTCTAACCTGATGCTCTTCCATCAATGGTAAGTCTACATTGTTCCAGGCTTTCCCCCTGGTCATCAGTGCCAGGGTTTTCTGAAGGTCAGTCTTACTAGTAGAGCCTGGGGCAAAGAAAGCATTCAATACCTGTGTCACCAGGTCCTCTGCCCCATTCAGCAGTGGACCCACATTTCCCACAGTTTTCCTTTTGCCACTTAGGTACTTACAGAAGCCTTTCCTGTTGCCTTTTAGAGCCCTCACAAAACTTAACTTCAGGTGGGCTTTGGCCTTCCTATCCACATCTCTGTATGCTTGGACAGCAGTGCCTCTATATTCTCAGGTTGTCTGTACCCACTTCCACCTCCTGTATGCTTCATTTTTGTGTCTGAGTTTGGCCAGGAACAACTTGTTCATCCATGCAGGCTTTCTGGCCTTTTTGCCTATCTTCCTAATCACTGGGATTAATTGCTCTTGAGCTTGGAGAAAGTGATGCTTGAATATTAACTAGCTTTCTTGGGCCCCTCTTCCCTCCAGAGCCGTATCTCATGGGACTTTGAAGTGGCCAAAGTCAGGTCTTCTGAAGTCCAGGGTTGTGAGCTTGATATTTGCCCTGCTCCCTGCCCTCAGGATCCTCACCATCTCGTTGTCACTGCAGCCAAGGCTGTCTTTGATCTTCACATCCCCAATGAGTCCCTCCTTGTTGGTGAGTATGAGGTCCAGCAGAGCACCTCTCCTTGTTGGCTCCTCTGTCACTTACGTCAGGAAGTTGTAACAGATGCCCTCCAAGAACCTGGGGGATTATTTATGTTGTACTGTGTTATTTCTCCCTCAGATATCAGGGTGGTTGAATGAAGCCCAGGAATACCACGGCCTGTGAATCTGAGACTACTTCTGGCTGTCTGTAGAGGGTCTCATCCACTTGTTCTTCCTGGTCAGGCAACCTGTAGCAGATACCCACTACAATGTCACCCTTACCTGTCTTCTCTTTACTGCTTACCCATAAGGTCTCAGTTGGCTCATCATCTATCCCCAGCCAGAGCTCCATGCATTCCAGTTGTTCTCTCACATAAAGGACAACTCCCCTTCCTCATCTTCCTGGTCTGTCTTTCACACGGAACCTGTATCCCTCCATTGCAATCCTCCACTCATGAGAACCATCCCACCACATCTTCATGATCCCAACAAGACTACAGCCCTGCAACTATTCTCTAATTCCTGTTTATTGCCCATACTGTGTGCATTAGCATACAGATTCATATCAGATTCACTGCAGAAAAAAACAGTATATCACTTTAATGCCTACTATCATCAGATAGCAGAACAATGATGAAAAACTAGTTTCCAAAGAAAACAGACAAAATGGAAAGTTTTAAAGAATTACAAACTGCACAAAGTGAGACAGAATGGGTAAGTAAGTTTATTGTTTATTATAGTAGTCTGTGGAAAAGAGAGCTTATGGGACACACGAGACCTAAATACAATTTTTCAAAGGAAATATTATCCCCCATTCATGACAGAGGAAATTATAAGAAAGCTTTCCAGTCTTTTATTATACGGTAGATTATTCCATCAATGACTTAAGATCAGGATTTCGTCAGTCAAAATGAAAAGATAAGAGTTCAAACGCTGTGCTATTGGTTTTTACATATCTGTCTTAGAGTCTGCCTGGCACTAGAAGTTTTCCATGGGAAGTATTTATTCCAGCTAGTAAAATGCTCAGGGTGTCAGCACAGAAACAATCATAGACAATACAGTAGTTTAAGGGAGCATCAAAGAGGGTAATTGCTTATGGGAATAAATTCTGGGTAGTCACAAAAAAGACTCCAGTCACAAGTCACACAGCGATTGCAGTCAAGCCCCATACAACATATGTATATTTTGTGACAGTTTTATATGCTGTAAAGAGCAAATGACTTATCCTTAGTTTGGCTGAGTTTTTGGTAAAGACCATTATAAAAAGTTAGCAAACATACCATACATACTTTCTCTCAGCTTTCTCACTCACACTTAATACCTTTTTTATTTTGTATGGCCGGGTAGATTTCCATGTCCTGTGAAATATGAATGAGAGGAACAGGAGTGGTAGAGGGGAAACCCTGTCTTGCGTGCAGTGTATGAGAATTATGCAAATATATCACTACTCTTGTGCAGAGAAGAAATTATTTAAAGTCTGTATATTTACTATTAACAATTAGATAGTAATTAGACAGTATTATTGTACAAGTATAAAATGTGCCAGCCATTAGTTTTTTCTTAATCCTGTGAAGTTTTGAATCTTTCTTCTCTCACTTTAAAAAGTCTTGGAGGAAAAGCATGCTTAAATATATACAAATTTATTCACTGGTCTAAGATTAAAATTCTAGCACATAAAATGCAACAATCCAGAAAGACAGGAGTCCTTTATATTTCAGAGAAGAAGTTTAAAGATTTGTGTAACGATGAGTGGTAATATTCACCGTCAATTACTTGTGTAACACATTTCTTTTATTTGTAAGCATCTCCTAAGTGTTTGGATGGGATTCAACTGACTGCATGTCAGAATCTATAGCATAGATGTCTACATCTCTGTTAATCAATGTGGGTCTATTTATACTTAATGGAAAGAAACAGACATTTCTAGAATGTGATTCATCTTGTCCCAAAGTAGACATCTACATTTGGTGAAAAATGTCACCCCTGGAAAGCATGTTTCTTTTATTACTGTAGAGGGAATTCAGTATTATTAGGTCATATGTAGATACTCACAGTCAGATGTAGACATCTAAAATTAGGGGAGAGAAGAATTCCTTGTTCATCCTCTGTGCAAATGATCTGAATGTCAGTTGTTACCATGTGGCTTACCTTCAGTATCTGCTGTTCCAAATTGTATGATAGGCCTTGATATTAAATGGTGTGCAAATTGAAAACAGGGAGTCCTAAATTATAAAATGTAAAATTTTTGAATACAAGACTGCACTTTCTTTCATAGCTTTTCTGTCCTTTTGCCTCATATTGGACCGGAGCACTAGCAGGTAAGAATGCAAGCACCAGGCACATTATGGGATGGTGGCTCGTGAATATATGTGGGTGTTTCATTACCAGAGCTCCCCAGGTTTAAAACCTTACTGTTAGCCTACAGGTTAAAGAAATCTTCTGTCTTCATCCCATTTGTGAAACTCTGTCCTTGTTTCCTTTATTTTTATAAAAGCATTCTCATTTTGTTTACTTTATTGCACCATTCTTGCAAACTAAAAGCTCAATTTTCAGATTAAATCAAATACACCATACACTCAAAGGGTGCATCACTCCATTCAGGGTTTCAACATAAGTACAAGTACTTGATCTCTAAGACTTTATTTAAATTGTGGGACATGGAAGCATTTTGGATCTCATGAGTCCATATGCACACACCTGTCATATCTCAACTGAATCCTGGGTGGAGAGAGAGAATTATTCTTTTCTTCCCAGTCTCAACTATTCCTGCCTTGGTTTTTTTCCGGAAGGGTGGAAGATCTTATGCGTAAGCTAGATGGGAGCCTTGATGCAGTCCAGTTTAGTACCCAACTGAAACATCTGATGGACTAAATTTTTAAGATGTCCCACAACATACATCTTCTAGACTTGGTTTCATGATTAAAAGCTTCAGCAGGCTGTGGTGGGAAGAGTCATCTCAATGACCTCTCAGAATAGAGCTGAACTGTTTTGTTTATTTTGAGAAATGATACACAAAACAAGTCCAGCTCAGAGTCGAGGGCAAGGAGTGGAGAAGTATGCATCACTGAGTTATCACTGCAGGGAGAACTGGCTAGACAGAGCTCAGTTACTCAAATTACATTTAGCCAGGTCTAACACCTAGGGCTCCTCAGGAGGAATTGTCAGGTAAGAAAAGAAAATACTGGCATGATTCTCAATTGTTTCTTATTTGTTAGTGGTCACTCTAACTCAGTGTGACAAGAGAATGACTGCAAGTAGGTGTGACTGAGTCCTGTCTGACTGAAAGGGAATGTTTGCACAACTGCATAAGAATGAATACCATTACTGAGAGCCTGCAGAATGTGTATAGATTAAGGCATTGACCTACGGGAAAAGCTACAGGTCCAGTGCAGAATGACCCCAGATCTTGTGTATGTTTCAGTTTGAACCCATGTTTAAAAATAACAGGAGAGTGTACATTGGAAGCATATCTTATTCCATCTCTCAGAAAAGCCCTAAGGAACTGTGTATGTTTACAAGATTCCACTAGTTATACAGTGACTTCTTCCCACTAAATAGTACAAGAAGGTACTCTGCTGCCTATATTTTTTTTTTTAATTAAATGTGATACTGATTTAGAAATACAAAAATTTCATGGAACTGATTCATTAGCTCAGCTAGTAGAGCTCCATTTGTGCGTTTGCAACATCAAAACATTCCTGGTTTTCCATTAATTAATGTGTAGACATTTACAGTACATCCCCACATAAGTGGCAGCAAACTTCTGAAGCTGTTACACGTCCTAGAATATTTGCGCATTTTGTCTGGTGAGGAATATTGACAAGTGCCAATGGGTGCAGTAAAAGAAATTGACAGTATAAAGCCAGCCTTTCTTCCTCACAGTCTGTGGGGATTAGAGAAACAAGGCACTGAACACAAGAGAGGATTTTTTCTTTCCTGATGTAATAACTCTATGTAAATGATGTTTCAGGTAGCCTAGTGAAATTGGCATCTTAAACAGAAAAGAGGTAATTTAAACTCTAGATGTGAATAAATTCATAGCATCTGATACAGAGCACTGTGACTAAGTTTTAAACTGTCAAATAACTGGTAATTTTATGTAAAGGTTTTAAATTAAATGAATACATTTTAGGGCATATGTGGGTTTCAGGATTTCCAGCTCCCGCCCCAAAAAACAGCCATTAGAATCCAAGCTTCCAATTAATGGTGAGCTGCATGCAGTACAGCTTCACAATTCTGAACAGAAAGGTTTCAAACTAGATAACAACCTGTGGGCTGTAAACAGAGTAGGCTTAAGTCTTGCTGATTTTAATGTGGTCTGATCAAGCAGACTGCAAATGAAAGACTCTGCTCTAGCTTGCCCACTAATTTGAATTGCACTCATTTGACTTGTTTCCAATACCAACATTATTACCTAAACATTTATAGTATCATAAATGAAGAATGAAAAATATCCTGAAAGATGTATGGTGGATTTTTTTCTTAAACAAAATATGCATGAAAAGAATATTCCTGGAGATGAAATGGAGACTTATGTAGAAAAAATAGGCTGCTCTGTAACACATTTCCCTTATTGTTTATGAAATTTCCCACTAATTGCCTATTCAACCAACCTTTCCCTGACCCCTTTTTTTCTTTACTTTTTTTTTTCACCACATGTGTAGGGTTACTGGTCAGATGGATTGTGTTTAATGGGAGCTGAGGGACATGCAAAGTTCGGATGGAAGAAAACTGAAAATTAAAAAAATGACAACAATCTACTTTAAAAATATTTCAGAGCCCAGGAGAAACTATGCTGATAGAGTCATCTGAGTGGGGAAAGTTTTTACAGACTGCAATCATTGGCTAGATTTATTCATGTTTACTCCAAGCAATAGTTACTGCACTATTACCACAAGCTCCTCAGCCACATTGTAGATATTTCCTCAGTAGTCCCTTCTTCCTTCACGGGGCAAAAATTGCTTTCACAGCATGAGATACCACAGTATCATAAGACACTTTGTGAAGCCAAGACATGGCTGATTATGTCCTTTTTACTGGCATCTAAGTTTGCTGCTATAAACCCTTAACTATGAGGAGAACGTTAAGATGAAAGCAGTAAGTGTGGGGACATGCACCCCACTACAGGGAACTCTACAGCTTCTGAGACATCAGGCTAAATTTGAGGTGCTGCCTCACCACTCTGTATGGCTGCTATTCCAACATTGCTCCAACGAATTGGGTAAATCACAAGTCCTGACTTGACGCTTTGTCCAGATGCAGTGCTGGAGGTAGCTTCCCATGGTCACAAAGTTGGTGGGATGTAGAGGTAAAGGTCTTTAGAGGCTTGCACTAAGACTGCACAGCTAGATGGACAAGGAGACTGCTGCAAGAGACAAGGTTGGAGGGTGTGGATCTGGCAAGAAGAGTACAAATCAGGAGCGCATATATCTCGAAATGATCTTATTTCTATATGAAATGCACATGGAAGAATAAAATGAAATAGCATAAGGTAAGATAATATAAAATTAACAATAACTAAACAACTCCCTGCCCAGTCCTACTCTTCTCTGCAAAACAGATACTTAAAACAGATAGATACTCAGCATTCTCACTGAGCAGAAAATGTTTGGCATTTTGACACCTGTTTTGATCTGGACAGGAACAGCAGGTTATGAAATAACATATGAATAACACCAACAACATAAAAATGAAAAGAAAAAAAAAGATGTATAAATTTACTTCTGATTTACTCATATGGCATGTCAACATTTTCTGAAACAAAGCCAGTTTTTGATGTATTTTCCCTCCATATAAAGTTACTCCATGACCACTGAAATTAATGCAGCCTGCTTTCCTGTGGTTTTATGTTCTTTGAGCCATTAACCATCTGAGGATTACAATAATCTCCATTCCCTTCTGTGTGCTCCCTGGTTAAGAGGCAACTCCGAGATGGCTAGTCTGAAGATAAACCCGTAGCATTCATCTGAGCAGTCCTTACGTGCTTATTAAGTCACACCTGGCAGTGGAGGTACTGCTCTGGATCTATCTCTTCTGACAAGACACTGGTGTGCCTAAAAATTATAGAATGTAATCAACTTTGAGACATCTACTTCTTTTTTTTTTTTTTTTTCTTCCAGTTTTATTAAACTGCCCAGTACGCTGAGAAATTATTTAGGGAGACTGACGAGTGAAATGGATAAACAGCACAATGCCCTAAGTTTACAGCTTTGCAGAATAAAAAAATTCAGTTTGGGCATGGTTGGTTTTTTATAAATTAAAAATGTATTTCTGTTGAAATTTTTCTATCAAGAGTACCTGATACCGAAAGTCTCCATTGCATGTGCTCACTATAGGTTATAAAACACTGAGCTCTTTTGAAAATTGGACAGCTCATCATAATCTGGCTCATACTGCAATTGCAAAAAAAGAAATTGTTTGCAAAATCTTTTCACCAGAAATATTCTAAAAAGTGGATATTTGTTCATGTTTTATCTGGAAAACAAATGGTGAACAAACAAACAAACAAATAGGCAGACTGAACTAATTGCCTGAATTAGTCAAAGCAGATAATTAATTCGGCCAGCATAACTACAGTCCCAGATGAGTTTTTGGCCAGGATGGTAGTGCTAATATTTTTAAGCTTGCCAAGTATGCAACGGGATACAGCCGTTACAGGGGCAGGACGCTGGCTTTCGCTCCAAGTGGAGACAGCAGGTCTGTTTGCAGCCTGGTCCAAATATGCTTCATGCCTGGGCCAGGGAAAGTCCGAGGCTGCCCTGTTGCCTTGTGATCCTGACCACTTCTCCCTGCATCCTGAGCTCTCTTTGGAGACCTCCTGTGCAATCCTAACCCAGCCTCACCCTGACCTCATTTAGCTTGTGAGGCCTGATGAAGGAGTGGACTATCGCCCTATATCGCACAGTTTCAGCTTAAAGGAATTTACATAAATCCCGATGGAAGAAAGAATGCTGTTGCCTATTCGGTAAACAAGAAACCAAGAATCCTGTGTTGGGGATATTTGGATGAATGTCTACCAGCTTTCTGCACTATTTGTATAAAGTCTCAAAGCTTGGAATTTCCACCTCACCTTATTCTGACATCTCGTTGTTTAATTTTTTTTGTGCTTTAGAAGGAAAATCAATCTCAAGAAATGGGAATCAGAAAAATATGATAATTCCTTTCCAGAGCATTATATTGCATTTTGTTATGCACTACTTATGTTTTTCGCTGCATTGTTTAGTACACCATATTAGTGACACCTCAAAAGTTATCAGTGAAATAAGTGAAACAGTCTATTAACTTAAAAGTGTTTTCAGAAATGTTTATGGGCCACCTGTTGGTCATTCCTAAAACTTTTTTTTCCTAACAAAGCAGCATTAGCAAAGCAGTTTAGTTAATATCATTAGCTATTTTCTAAATATTTGCTGAATATATTGACTATTTATATTAGTGCCTATCAAAACCTGACTGTAATAATTTTCAAAACATTTTTTTTTTAAACTGATTTGTGAGATAGTATATGGTGATGTGTTCATTTTTTTCAGCTCTCTTGACTGCACACAGTACACCTTATTTGTTTCTTGGGATAAAGGTGATCCATAATTTCAAAGAAAAATTCTTAAATGTTAAAAAAAATTATGAGTAGTATTGGGATTACATGTAATGCAATCCCAGTCAATAAACGAGAAGGATTTGTAGACAGAAGTAATACGAGTTTTGTCTACCTTGTATTCTTGGACTACTGTTCCTAAACCAGCACTATTAGAATGTGAAATAATGAAGGTAATAAGTTTCTGATATTATCTGATAGAATTTATTATATTTCCCAGGTTTCAGAGCAAGTATTAACTTTTCGGGCATCAAGCAATGAACAATGATTCGGGGTGTCCTAAACTTCTACTACAGACCTTTATTCCTTATTAGGAATAAACTTTTAATTGTGAATATATCCGTACCATTTATGTGTATGAAGCTCTGCAGGATATCTCTGTTTTTCTGTAGACAGAAATGAAAACATTTTTTTGACCCACATTCTTTGCAGTTTATAGACTAGTCTTTTATTCCACTACCATGAAAACACCAAAATCTACAACCAGAACAGGAAATTTCACACACACCTCTCTGTCTGGAGTACAGCAACCATAATGGTTTCGTTATCCTCAGATGCTATGTGCAGGGACTGGTCCTTACAGAAAGGGATTGGGTTTGTTGCTTAGCATGTTCCAGTTGACTGTAATTACTCAATACCTACACATATTTCTTAAGCTTGCAGGCTTACTTTCATAGTAGATCTCCATTTGTCTACCACAGCAGGAAGTTAAACCAAGTTCCTTGTAATTGGTTCATTTCCTTAGGGCTGAATTATGGTTTCTACATTTTGAAGCACAGGGGGATGGCAAGCAGCCTTGACTTTTAGCTGTGAAGAAGGAGGTGTTATGACTGGAAAATGTTACTGTAGGAAGTGAACTTCAAAGTGCAAAGGAGGAGCAAGTGCCAAGCACCCTTTTGACAGGCACCTTAACCACCACATAAATAGACCTCCCACTTAACTAAACTCACAGTAATAATGAATTATACTATGGGAAAACCGAGCCCTCTTTAGCTGTGCAACTGCAGCATCTTTGCTTTCCCAATATAGTGTATATATATATGTATATATTTACATTCTTAAAGACTTAATCTCTATGTGGGGATGGCAGACATCCCACTTGCAATATAACCCAACGAGAATTTACATACCTATACAAACTGACACGCAGCTTTTATGAAAAATTACTTTTGGTTTTGTTGGTTTTCCTTAGAGAAAACTGATAGTATAGTAAGAAAGCATACATTCACCTTTGTTTATCCCCTTCAACAAGAACAGCACAAAACGAGCAAAACTGAAAAAAACTATAGGTATTTCTGCCTTTTTTATGTAAGCTGTTTATTTTCTTTACTAAGTCTTTCATTTCCTTTCATGTATTTTATTTAAGAGTTTAATTTGTACTTTAAATCAGTAGCATTTCTGTAGCCTATTAGGGGTCTTTGTTTGGGTTTTTTTAGGTATTCTGTTTCATAACATTGAGAAATTGTTTCACAACAAACAAAAACCTGTTATTTTCCTGGGGTTTTTAAAAATTATGGGAAAATACAGTTTTGTTTATAATGTAATTTATTTTATAGTACTACTTTTTGTTAGTTTTAGTTTTCACTTCTGAGTAACCAAAAGAAGTAAAAATTATATTCTCTTCCATTTGAAAATGTGAGAAAGTGGAGAAAAATCAACTTCAATATAACATCGCTATTTGCAATTTGTAGAAATTTGGTAAAATTTTGGTAAATAGAGGTATTTGGTAAATAGAGGAAAGCAGATCTTCTGTAGTTAACAATTTACCCAAAAGAATAGATTTTTTTTTTTCTTCAGATAGATAGAAAAAATGTATGGTTTTTTTCTTCATTAATCTCTTAATTCATTTCAGACCAGCCATTCTGAAGGGGAAACTGCTGGAGAAGGGGAAAGCCCCAGTGTGACTGGGGAAAGATTGATCTCTGCGGAGGGGAACGGGCAGCTAGCTAGGACAGAGGAACTGCACCCACATTTGAGTGGCCAAGAGTTGTCACTGTAACTGGGCAAGTCACCCAAGCAAATCAAAGTATCCAAATTCAGTAGATAGCACCACTGACAGTTTTGTAACTGGGTGACAGAGTGATGATGTGGGGATACTGAATGTTTTGTTTCTGAGCCAGTTCTACAACTCTTGCAAATGATAAATAGGAAAGATCTTGAGCACAAACATTCAGGCAACAGTGACGGTTGTGGCTCCAGTCTCATCTCATGCTTCCGCTTCACACCTGCTGTGGTTCTTCATCCAGAAGATTTCGAAAGACTCAGTTTTCCCCAGATTAGGTAATAATCCTGAAAACGTTTTGGTACATCACATGCATACTGACTGAAATCTTATGGGCCTGCTTGCAAAACCTAAATCATAACTTCTGTGAGTTCATCTTATAATCAAACCTGGGGGCTACATGTACAGAAACAGATTTTTGTCCTCTGATATTTTTTAAGTGATGATTTTATTCTCATAAATGAATTCATAAAAGTTTTATAGCTCAGAATGTACTATTTGTGTGTACAAGTCCACTCAAGCTACTGTCTGGTTAGTTATTGTTGCTAGAGCCTGTGGAAAATTATTTATTTAACAAGATGTTATTAGACCTGTTTATTCAGAAAGAAGGATATTATCAGAGCTGTTGTCCAAACAGATTGACTGCAGGTTTGCATTTGGGCTTCATTATAAATATTGATAATGTTTTGTAAAGCTCCTTGGAATTTGTGCCCTATTGATAGACACACTTCTTTCAGAAAGGAAGCAAAACTGGGGAACTGCCATTAGGCTCAGATAAAAACTGATGTACCTCTTTTATGCCCAAATATTCCAACACTAATAAGAGTTCCTGCTGCACATACCATATCAATTAGAAGACCAGGCTTTCCTCCCTTTCCTCAATACTTGTCTATCGTCTCTACTGGTGATGCCGCATTGTTGCTCCTAAAACTGAAAAAATGTATTTCTTTTAAAAAATACAACTTTGTTTGAAGAGGACTGCAGAAGGATGAAGCATTCTCAGTTTCCTAGTGTTCAGAAGAGACTCAAGATATGCGCCTGGCCCCAACGGATTGTTCCCGCTCCCTTACCAGGAAAATGGGAACATTAGAGGTAATTACAGAATTCCCGCAGCTCCCACTGACAGCAGGATCATGTTGTATCCCTACTTGGTAAACACAGACTAAGAAAGTGCCTTGCAGAGCTCCCAGTCAAAAGAGACAAGACAAACTGAAAGCAAGGACACAGCTTTTTTGCTTTGTCATAATTGCCATTTTACTACCAAAAGGATAACACTACTTACATACATATGACTATACCATAATTAGTACAACCACAGGAAAGAAAATATGCAGACAAAAGCTTGGAAACAAAAATGAAGGGCCTAAGTAAGTTAGAAAAGCTTTTTTTTTTTTTTCATTTTAACCATTTATCATTAATGCTTTATAAAAATAGGCATTTTGTTTAAAATGTTTCAGCAAAAATAATGTGCCTTTCTCTTCCCTTACAGGAATGAAAGCAGAGTGTAAAACAACAATAACTCAGTTAAGGGAACTTAAAAAGATTTTGGCTCAAAATGCCTAAAATGATTTAAGTGGATGAAAAATTAGATACTAGAGCTCCCTGTGCTTTCATACTGGAACTCATGTTTAGAGTGTTGCGTTTTCTTCCCTGATAACTTATATTAGACACCAAAAGCCTGGCAACAAACAAAGCTCTCTACTCTGGCTATTTAATATAGGTACTTATTTTTGAGAAAACATTTTGTTTCTCTTTTGGAGCACTTCAGGCTTCAGAAATGTTATGTGAATTATGTCTTTGTATTTTTTTAAATATGTGACTGGTTCCAGAGACTGAGTGAAAGCTTCCAGCTCCCTTCATTATCTGTTGGAATCCAACAAGTCAGGGTGGTTACCAGAAAGGGTAAAATATTCTGATACTATTTTAAATTCTTCACTGCAGAGGTGGTTTTTTTCTGATCTTCACCTATAGCTTAGTGAACTAAAAGTTAATGTCTTACTGAGCTCCCATTCTTCTTTCTGAGCTTCGCCGAGCTTTCATTCCTCTACTTTCTTTTGAATTTTCTTGCTGTGGTTCCCTCCTAATGAAATTTATATATTTATTCCAGTAAGAGGAGAAAAATAGAAGGTCCCTTTCATTTGAATGTTTTCATATAATCAAGGCACCACTGCCAAGGATAGTTTGCCATTGCATCCAGTCAGTTTATTCTGGGTTTGGGATCCTTTTCATCGTAGTAAGTATCCTTACATACAAGGCACCCTGTTTGTTAGGGAAGTAACTTCCCAGTCTTTCCCCTCCAACCACCCCCAGCCCCCACCCCCCCATTTCTTAATAGCTACTCCATATCATTCCTTAGTCATGGGGTTTTCTGCACTTCCTAGCTTTCTGGAAGAGAAAGCCAACAGGAAATTTGACGGCCCCCTCTATTCCACTTCCCACTCTGCACAGTCAGAAATTAAGAGCATTTCTACATTACCTGAAAATATGGTGTCTTCTTTCCTGGGAGATTTCCTGCGGTGGTGTGCCCAGAACAAGTGTTTGTCAGATAATGGGGGGTTCCCCCAGACCTGGTCTTCACCTGCCATTGCAGGACACAGGTCTCCAGAAGGCCCCATGCCTTTTGACCCCTGAGTGTGTCTCAGGCTCCTGGTGACATTCAGAACATCCTGAGCTGCCAACACAGCACTCTTATTCAATCAAATCAATTTATAGAACATCTAGGCTTTCAAGATCTCAAGACTATCACCCTCATGTATGGCTGGAGTGATGGAAGCAGGCAGTTGTGTATTTTCTTCTCCCATGTTCGTAACTGCATATGTGCGCGTCACATTTAGTTCAAAAGTGCAGAGGGAGAACATGCACAGTAATCTGTATTTATCCATGGAATCATTCCTCATTACTGAGCACATCAGAAAACTGGCAATGTTCTTCTCCTCTAAAGGTCTGCCTCTGTATGTGGGATGTCCTGAATCTTTCTTATTGCTCTTCCTTCTTTTTCGTTTGTTAGTTTTTGCTGTTATTATTTTGCTATTATTATTGCTTTAAAACCTGAACATCCACTAAATATTTCCCACACAGAAATACAGGTGCATGCACTGTACAGGTTGCCTACAATCAGGCCATAAAACCAGCACTGTCTGAAATACTTCAGACTTACTCCACAGGCACAAATTCATCTCAGGGAGCATTTGCAGCATGTTAGGTGATACCTGGGCGTGCTATAGACAACTTCATGCACAGATGTTCAAAGACTGGGCCTAAAACGTGCCATGAGTCTGGTGTGTTCTGAAAGGATCCGCTGAGCTCATAGTGTAGAGCTATATTGCACAGGTGGTGTAAACTCATCTGGGACTTCTGGGCATGCAGTAACCTCTCAGACCTATTGTAGATGCTCAGTTGCATCTGACTTGATAGTTCTAGCAAAATCTCTGTCATTTTGGGAGTGGGGGGAGGAAGAGAAAAAAAATCCTCTAAATCCAACAAAACAAAATCTTGGGGTGGGGGAAGAAGACTTGGTGGGTGTTGTGCCACAGTGAACGCATTTTCTTACTCTTTCTGGTCTGATACGACCAGTACATCCTCATATTTGCATCCAGCACAAGGAACACCATACCATAGTCCTCTCTTGCCTTCCGTACTCGCTTTTCCTTCACTGATAATCCCCAACACAATTTAATCAAAAGGTCACAATTCTTGTTTTAAAGACTATTGTAGTGGTTTCTGCACAAAGAAAGGTTGCTTTAAATTGTTGGGATAAAGGAGATTGCAGTGGGAGGCACTGATAGGATGAGATGAGCCAGCTGGCAGATTTTATTGTAACCGAGGCAAACACCGGTTTCAATATAATCAGCCAGGAAACTGAAGCAGCCCTTGAAAACTCAGGACATTCCCAGAAACAGTAACATCTGTTCATCATAAAGATTACATTGGTAGATTCCAGTTATATTTGAGATAGGAGCTCTGTAAGGCGAGCACTTACAGCAATTGTTTCATTTCTTTCTTTTTTTTTTTTTTTTTTTCCTGCAGTACTTCTCCAACAGCTTAAATACGAAACTTGATCTTCTCTGGGTACTTTGCCATTGTCCGCTTCACAGCAAATTTCCTCTGAAGCTCTAACTTGGGTTTATTTGCTGGAGTTTCATTTCCCTGTAAAACCTGCCCTGCAACATGGAGAGGAAATTAAGGTACTGGTCTTTCCACTTTTCCTCTTCATCACTTTCCCTTGTGGTAAGAAACACTGATTAAAAAGAAAAAGTTTATTTAGCCAAAGTGAAAATCAATAGCATCAGTCAGGTATCTGTTAAAAATAAATAAATTATACCTCTCTTTGGCTTCTATCAGCTACCTTTTCTCTGCAGGACCTGCAAGCAAGACTTAGTAACAACTCTCTCTGGCCTACCTGCCTTAGCCCTAATAAATTTCTGGTAATAAATTAAACCTGGGATTTATTTATTTACTCTAGAAGTGCTGCTAACTAAATTGCTTTTGCAGTATAAGACAGCACTTGTTCATAACTAAGTAGCACTTTGTGCCTGACAATGGGTTAATGGGCCAAAACAACTCATTTTGAGAGTGTCGGCTGTTTTGGTCCAGCAAACTGGTTCCAGAATCTCACACATCCCACATTCCCTTCGCACATCTGGACTCTACACGTACAAAGTTTTCTTTCATATAAACTGTTTATTGTTCTGTGAGATTGATGCCGTTAATATTGGCTTTCAGAATGACAGATTAGCATCACCAGTTAATCAGGGCTATTAGCAGATAAATATCTGTAATTTAATCACTACAGTAATTTCTTTTCCAATAATAAGATTTACAAATGCAAGTGATTAAGTAATTAGCTTACATCTCCATAGATTACAATTCCTCTGAGCTTTCTTCTCTCACTTTTTTTCCAAAAGATTTCAGTATTTAATTAAAGTAACTACTCCCTCCTTTACATCGTCTTTGTAAGCACGTGTGAGAAGTGGGTTGTTTTTTTTTTCAAGCTAAACTGCACCTTTTGTACATAATCCCACAAGGAACCCCCACTTCCAAACCTCTTCCATCTCTCTCCAAGGGTTAATACCCACCCTGCCAGTGCTTAGCAGCTATAATCGTTCCCAGTACCTTTCCCAGTCCACGCAGCAAGTGGGGTGCACAAGGGGAAAGAATAATTTACAGGAAGGGGGGAAAAATTGCCGGGGGAAAAATTGCCAATGGAAAAATTGTGTGCACTTGATAAAATAAGAGTCTGGCTTGCTCAAAGAGTCTATCCAAACACTTTTCAAGGATCCCTTTGTTGCTCTTCCACTGACTTGGCCCTAGGGCAAAAGGCAAGTTCTACTCCTTCCAAACTTATATTCTCCTATTTGCAGAGTAATTTGACAGTTACTGTTAATTTCCTAAATGCAACATGAAAGCTGTAGAAGGAAGCCTGAAAAAAGGGTGGGGAGGGGGGAAGGAGAAATTCATAAAGAGCAGCAGAGAATATGGGCAAAATTGCTTCCATGTGTGGTGCACAGGCGAGGCTTGGGCAGAGATCTGTGGCCTTCCCAGAGTTTGACCTCTTGAGGCGGTGCCAGTCTGCTGGAGAAAAGGCATTGCTCTTTAATGAAGGCCTAATTTTTATTGCCACTCCATCGACTTCAAAGTGCTTCAGGTTGCCAAACATAATTTCACTGGAGGTATTTTCAGGTGCAGAGCAAATACTTCATAAATAATTTCCTCGTTAGATTACAAATTCCATTTAAAAAGGGGAACGGGGGGGGTAGCTTTTCTAAGGCTTTTTTGGAAGCTGATTAAAAAATCTTTCAGAGGGGTTCTTTATTACTTTCATTCTGAAAGAAAATAATTAAACAGTTTTAATTTTTTATTTATATTTTTAAATGAACATGCAGCTTTGTGAGATGACCAAGTACGGTGGAGATGTTTTTAATATGGTCTCAATTAAAACATATAATCCGAAGCTCCGGTTGCCTATTCCTTTTCCCTCTCCTCATCCTCAAATTGCTGCTAAGCCCAGTGACTGCCAGCAACCCAGTGGCAGCCTCGCTGGGGCCCCAATTAATTATGTAGATCTGTCACACTTCTACGTTTTTCATCTGTTTACTCTTCTCCTCCAGTAAAAATGCCTGTAATTAAAATACGCTTCCGTACACCCTCTTCATCACACCCCCCCTGCGAAGCAAGCGCGGGGAGCTGCTGTAGCTGACAAAGTGCTGCTGTCAGTCGGAGGGAACGGGGATGATTTGGACGGTGGTTTTGTTTAACGCGCTTTGTGAGCTGAGCTGAGCCCACAATCAAGGCAGAAGGGAGGCTGGTGGGGAGGAGATGGAAGTCAGGAGCGGCGAGCTCCCGTCCCAGCACCCCTGACGGATTACAACGCCAGCGGTCCGTGCCCGTCCCCTCGCCTGTCAATGCAGTGTCCCTGTCAGAGCCACTGCTCTGGTGGTGCTAAAGTTTAACACCTTAACGTTTGTAAGCCGTCCTCAACTCACTGGACAGAAACAGGAATGCCAGTTAGTACCTGGGTGCAGAGCAGGTCTATTGCTTTTTAGTTCTAGCCTGCTTTCTCTTGCTAATAATTCTGCAAATTTAACGGGTTATGGTTTTTCATGATTTCCTCTCATGAAGGTTCAGTTACCCTAGAACATGAGGAACAAGTGAAAACTGTTTATAAGAACAAAGCTAAGGAATTACCGATAGTTTTGCCAATGTTAAATTCATTTTCCATTTCTTTTTCTGGAGAGTACTAGTTGGAAGATGAAAGTTAGCATAAATATTGCAGAAAACATTTTCTTCTGTTGCCACCTTGAAAACCAGCTGGATTTGATTAGATTATAGACTTTTAAAACTGATATATATCAGTTTATATACTGCAGCTGCATACCTGCAGTAGGACTTGTTAGAGACTTCTTATCTCTAAACCTGCACTGAGCAGGCTCCAGCCCCAAATCCTTGTGTCTAAGCCTTCACTTGACTGCACTACAACACCTAAAAAAAAAAAAAAAATAATTCACAGGTCATATAAATATCAGGAGTGGTCATTTTATTGCTTCAAAACCAGTGAAATTGTGAAAATGAATTACTTTCTTACTGATCAGGGATAATTGTACATGCTTCATTGTTTCACACCTCTGAAGCGCAGAGCCTGTTAGCATCCTGCACTTAGGTTACAAAATAAGACAGCTATGGAGCTGCTAAGGGTCTTTTTTCCGGTGGTTACTTTGGAGTCTAAGTCTCCCACTCAGGATGAATGTATTAAATAATTGTACATACTTGACTGCTCTCTACAGCAAAGAAGCTACAAAAATAAAGCTGAGATTCATGTTTTTTCATGTTCCTTTGACATGTAACAAAGGCTTGGCATAAGGCACTGAGAAAGTAGTTATAATTCAGAGAACTTTCTATTTTCACCAGTTATTACTTTAGCTTAAATTATAGAGATATGTGTGATGGATCTAAAAAGATCTCTGATTCAGACAGCTGGGAAACAATTTTGTCCTTCAGCCTAAAACAATTTTGATGAAAAAAACCAAACCCAAAACATTAAAGAAATAGCCAAGATAAAACAAAGCTTAAAATGAAGAGATGTTCTGCAGCTAGGAGACATAAGAAATATGTTGCTTTAGTTATTCTGAGCACAAGATCCCCTATTCAAATACACCATCATCCATGCCACTTTTGCTGAGGAGAAGGGACAGCAGAAAGGATAGATGAATGTGAGAAGTGGCAGAATATCTTTTTGTGCTTTTTCACTGGCTTACTAAAATTGTGGGTTACTTTGGGTCCATCTGCATTAGCATTTCAATTCAGATCTGGAGTCTGTCTTTCAACCAAAAATCTCCAGGGTTTCCCCACTTGCTGTAATTTGGTTGGTACCATAGAATAGCTCAGAGTGCTAGAACAGCATCAAATGAAACTAAACTGAGGGACATAATCCAGGAACATGTCTAATGTGGTCTGTTAACAGGAATTCAGTTCACAGGGCTGACTTACTCAGTTCACAGACTTAGTCCAAGTTAAAGTTTTCCAAACTTCATGCAGCACGGACCTCAGTCCTTCAGCACCAACTGCTTCACTCTGCAGACCTGCTCCTTTTCATTTCTACTGTCTGCTGTTTGTGCGAGACCATGTAGCACTATTAACACCACAGAAGGCAGGACTGAGGTTGCATCAGTTGCTTTTCTTCTACCATGTCTTAAATTCAATTCCAATTATCTTCAGATATTGTTTTAGCCTTTTTTTTTTTTTTGCGAGCTATTTGTGCTCCTGTGCTGTGTCAGAGGGAACAGGAGGGTCTAAATTGGTAAGATATTGGTGAGAATTATGTAATACCAAGTAGAAATTTAGGCTTCACTCACAGACAGGAGAAGGTGGGACCCCGGTGGAAGGGGAACTCTTGGAGAACAAAGCACCATCTGCATTGCTGGCCATTCAAAGCTGGGAAGATGAATGAAGCTGCAATGGAAATGCAGTGTAGAGCGGTTTTTTCTGAGGAGGTAGCTGAACATGGTATCTCCATTTCTCTTCTCTTTTAAGTCTAATTTAAATTCTAATGATAATGTTTTACATAAGAGAGGTCCCTGCTACAGCCATAAAAATATTGGAATTTTTTGCTAATATTGCACAGTACATTGCTATATTAGCCAAATGTTGCTGTGATACAGCCAGGTTCAGATCATATTATATATAATACAGAACGTCTGCAATTTTTCTTGTTTCCCTGGTAACAACTGTAAATGCACTAACTCCCTGGACTGCTCCACCCCTCCTGCTGCTGATGTCAGGCACAGGAGAGGCACATGTGCAACTCAACTCCGTACCTGTCAAACCAGGCGGACGCTCCGTTTGATCACCCATGTTTTGGTCCCACAAAGACCATTCGTTTGGTGATCAGAGGGCAGTGTTAATTTAGTCAGCTATCAGGATACTGGGGCGGGGGGAGAGAAAAAAAATTCACCCACTTGTGCTTTGGTTTTAATCAACGAAGAGAATGGGGAGGCTAAAAGAGCGATCATGTGGCTAGAACTGAGGCAACATATTCTTTGCTGAAAAAGAGAGGATCAGAGCCATTTCTGTTAATGTTAATAATTTCCGATAATTGGGTGCTGCTCAATGACAAAGTATTCTCAAATTCCATACTCTGTCACATGCATGCCAGCAGGGTTCAGCATGAATAATGTTAATACAATGAAGAGGGAAGGAATGAATGAGGATTTTCCATGTGTTAGCTGACAGGATCACTTTGAAACAAATGACCAGTCCTTATTAATGCAGCTATTATTTTGATAAACCAACAAGAATGAATGTGGTATTCATGAAAATGTGATATGCAACATTGTAGGAATCCCACTGTAATTTTACAATTAATTAAGGTACCTGTAGCCATTATTGGAAAAGATTATGATCTGACCTTAATACCCATGTACTAAGCTGGCATGTTGCCTGTTTTAACCTCAGCGTTAATGACAATGAACATTTGTATGCAAGTCTGCCTCTTATAGTAATTTTGTTCAGTGTGAGTTTGTTTAGATATTTCAGCATTTGCTTCAGTAATTACGAGTCAGCATACAGCTACAGTGACTTTCAGTATGCTAAGGTATATTTTTCATCATCACCCATGGAAGTACATACAGTTCACCAGGATAATGCTGAAGCTTACTTGGTGACTATGAATGAGAATAGTAACTCTTGTTTTCTTCAGTGACCATTCATCCTGCCTCCCTTCTTTGTCGATAATGGATGGTACACATGATGAAAAATTTCAGTTTGAATGTTCTTAAAAGGGAAAAAACCCTTTCTTACTGAGGGAGCATGTTTAAAAAAATTGTTATTTTCATAAAAAAATTTGGAATCTTGCAATCTAAAGCTGGTTTTGTTGTAATTTAAAACTTTTTAGTTAGTTTAGCTTAGTAAAATGAAGTTCAGTTAGTAGCAGTTATAAGTAGCAGCAGTAGCAATTTTAAAGTACTATTAATAGTAATTTGCATTAATGTTCAGAATTTTTGGTCAGGATCGCTGTGCTAGGGAATAATGAAAAAGATGATCATTGAAGGAAGTGACGGTCTATATCTTGTACTCTGCAGAATTTAAGCAAGACTACGTATGTGAGCAGTTGTGGTTGCAGTGGGGTCGCTGGTCTTCATTCGAGATGTCCACTGGGAAACAGGTAGAGCAGAAGCAGAAAGCAAAATGACCTCAAGGTGCGGTCTTCTTTGAGGGGGTAGAGTCATTCCCTCAAGGGGAGACTGGGTCACCCTACTGAACCAGCCCAAAATACAGGAGCTGAAAAGAAAGAATTCAGGCAGGATAAAAATTCTTTCTAGCACCTGAGAAACTGTAATTCAGGAAGTCCTCAGGCAGGCGCAGATGCCTGACTAGTGAGAAAGTTGGGCCTTTTCAGCTTTTCAAGAGGAGGTGGCAAACCTTGAGACAAAGAAGTAGAATAGACTATTTTCCAGTCCCCTCTGTTTTGCAAAGCTTCATTGTTATTATGCAGAGTAAACAATATTTTGCCGGAAGAAGGTTGTTTGGTTACTCTGTTCACCTCTGTTGGTAGAATCCCAAAGGGGAGAGCTGCAGATATAGCTCTTCCAAGGATGCACGTACCTTTTATTGGCAAACACAAGTTTCTCTGCCTATACTCCAGGCTACATGGACGCAAATTAATTCCAGATCGAAACCATATAGCTGCAGTTAATGCTGTGCTGTGTTCCAGGCAAAAAGCCCATTCAGCTGAGCTCTCAGGACATGTTAGTTAGAGCAAATGGTCATGTTAAATCTGTTATTTAGTGTCTGTTTGGAATTCACTCCCATATAAACAACCTGGACTATAGTACTGTGTAAAAAGATGATGTACCCTATTCGATTGGCAGCTAAGCCTGCCATGGGCACCACAGTTCTGTGATGGTTTTAAGAAAAAATCTGGGATGGAATACAGTTCCAGATTCAACATTTAAATAAGGGTGTCAACATGTGAGCCAAGTGTCTAAACACCCATATAGACAATGGGGATCAAACACTAAAATGAGTGGGGACCAGACAGCTATTAAGTTGGTTAAATGTGAAGACCTGATTGTCCACACATGGTGGTCTAATGTCATTTGAGATGCCACAGTGTCCTGGGTGATCCATATAGATCTCTTGGACATATTGTAGAACCTATGAGACACCTTGCCTTTCTGAACTGACAGCTGCAGGCCTGTCAAAAAGCCATGAGACATTACAAAAAGCATCAGACACTTGAGTGTGGTTGAATAAATTGAACTCTAATTATCTATTTTTAGCTGCTCTGAATAGCCCTTAAAATAGATTAAATCTTCATTGACTCCAGTGTGAGCATAGACACCTAACTTACATGTGAATGCCTACACTGTGGAAACTTAAATTTAGGCTGCTGAATCTAAAGCTTGGATACCATTCTTGGTATGAGATTCAGCTGCCTGGGAAGTGACAAGTGGGTATACCACAAGGTGTCTTCCTTGGCTTCCAGGTGCCCAGGGACGTCCCTGGGGTCTCCCATAGATCATGTGTGTACTTGCCAGGCATCAATATCCTTGATACCCTAGGGGATCCCAAATGGCATGGATGTGCGTGTTTAGGTAAGGGAACTGAACCACTGAACCCCTGCTTATTGGTTTCTTGACTCACATGTTGTTCAAGTTTCCTCGCATTTGGATACACTGCTAAATAAAGAATGCAGAAGTCCAATATGGAATCTATTACATCCTGGAGGTAATGTATACAAAAAGATCTGATGCCCATACTTTGATTTTTAAGATCTGCAAAATGGCATAGAAATATGCACCAGCCAATTACAACTACTAGTATCATATAAAGAAAACATTTATCAGCTCTCTTCAACTATGGGCATTCACTAAAGACAAAATCATTTTTCCAACATGTTAACATTCCAAAATGGGTCCACACACCTCTGGCTGAGTTGAGAATTTAATGTGTGCTCCAATTATTTTCATTATTAAATTCCTCAAATATTTTTCTTTTTTCTTTTTTTCCTTCTTCTTTTTTTCTTTTCTCTTTTTTCTTTTTTTTTTTCCCCTCAACCAACTGGGATTCAGAAGTTGCTGTAGTGCTATCCAACTTCTAATATTAAAAATTCTGTCTCATAAAAAGTGGATCTAACAGGCATCAAAGACTTGCATTCCACTGCGATTTGGATGGTAAAAAATGTAAAAGTGCAGATCTACACACCTTAATATTCTCAATAAGACTTTCCATCTTGCATCTTTTTATCCTTTAACTGGATGTGACTGCCAATTGGGTTCACATTAAAAAGTAATAAACTTGCACTGGACAGAGCATAGGTACTTTTATAGGTATCTTTATGTAATTGAGGACAAATGACATCTTGATTAAATTATAATTCATGTAGGCACACTTCAGTAGCATTATTTTTTCCAGTTAGCTACATTAATGGTTTAACATTTACTCTCTCCCACCTCATCCATTTGCCTATGCTTCCACTAAGAGCTTGATGAAGCCGAAATTCTGTGACAGTCTCTTCAGCAGTACAGTTGTTTAACAAATGCTGTTTATTGATCTCATGACATGCACTGTCCTCAAGATCCAATTTATTTGAACAAATTCCTTTTTTATTGTAGCTTCTCTTACAACTCATAAGCATAATTATACATTTTATCTTTGATTTATAACAATGGCAAGCATGTATCTATTGCTCTGTACATCTGTAGAATAAATCAAAATTTTCACATCCAACACATGTAAAAAGAATTTAGTCAAATAGATATCATCTATCACTCATCCAAAAGCATAAAGCTTAGACTCTTTCAGCTGTCCTACATGTCCATTGTCCATTTCCCAAACTGCCTACAAAACTAGAGAGGAACTTTGCAACGTATTCACATGATTAACAAATCAGTCCTCATGCACTGAGGAAGGAAAGTTAATTCAGTTGACTGTAAAGACGGTTAAACCAGCTGCTTTTTGTGGGCTACGGTGTAAAATCGTGACTTGAGTATATGCACTGGTTTTGGTTATTGCAGTTCTTGCCAAAAGGTATTTTAAACAATTTAGAGACTAAAACTTATCTGCACAAACTAGTGCAGAACTGTTGTTTCCTAGATTTTTGTTTTATACATTCACTCCAGGAAGTTCTTCTTATAGGTTTTGTTGTAAACCTGAGCAGCATTAATGAAAAATGAGTGCCAAAAGAGAACTCAAAAGGAATGATCCTCATTTCATTCCTTGTGAACTTAACGTATGGGTTTCTAAGCAAGCAGTGCAAGAAGCAAGTCCACAAAATAATAGCATTAAAAAAAAAAAAAGGCAAAAAAAACCGCCAAAAAAAAAAAGCAATGCTTTCAGGCACTATATCTAAAGGAAACAGCTGCATCTTCTTTACCAAGCGGAGATGGAAAAAGGCTCCTAACCATTGCTATTACTTGAAAGGACCGATGTCAGTTCTTACATGCTCTTTTAGTCATAAACCTGAGTGAAAAATGGCGAATACACTTCTCAATAACAAATGCTGGCATAATCTTCAAGACCTTGTCTTAAAGTTCTTTTCACTAAAACCCTCAAGTTATAATAGAAACTCATTTTTCCAGTTGTATAGTGATTCTGACTCATACTTTTCCTAAAATAAATTTCTTATTGTTTAAATAATACTCTAAATGTCATTTAATACGTAATAATATTACAGTAATACTTAATACTCAGTTTCCAGGCAGGCTTATCATAAATTTTTGTTGGATTGTGAATTTTTTGACACGAGGCCTATACTCACCTATATCCAACCCAAAATTTCCACTTCCTTTCTGGTGATCATGTTAAACTCTAAGGAATTATTTCTCCCTAAGTTATACTATCTCACTTCTTCACCAAGAGCAGAACTTCTCTGGCCAAGTTCTTCATTTATAGTAACTGTTAACATCACAGAGGTCTATTACTTGTATTCCTGACACACACCCCCAACTCCCCCCAAAAAAGGAGTTTTTCATTGAGAAAAAGCAAAATGTCAAACAGCACATTAGTAACTTTCTGGATCGGTCATAAAGCCAGTTTTGTTTGTTTCAACTAATCAAAGAAAGTCATATTATGCAAAATAAGTAAACAATAAAATAAGAGAATCAGAATTCAGAGGAACCTTTGAAAATTATAAAGTCAATTTTTGTGCAATGGCAGATTTTGTGCAAAATACCATTAAGGACAGTATGGGAGAGTCGTACTAGAGCAACACTTTTCTAAGGATGCAGATGTTTTCTTGCAACATCCACTTGCCTTTCTAGGTAAATATGCTTCAGATGTCTATGAATCCTCACCCATGTTTAATGCATACTTTCCCAAGAGGCTAGTGTTTTGACAAGTAGCTGAGTAACATGAGGATCGGGCTGCAGTGAATTGATTTGTCCAGTCATTTACTCACAATCTACACTTAGTGGCTTTGTAAATATCAGATTAAGTTTGTTGGACTTAGGCTCATTTCCAAGACCAACCTCTTTTCTCTTTCCTGTAGGTCTCAGGAGACAGCTTTGGGTTTATTTACAAAGTGACTCGTATTGTTAAGGCAAAGAGGTTGTTCTGTGTTTTTGTTGTAATTACCGCAGCGTATCCTACACAAGGCTTGTTTCTGTTCTCCTGCGAGCCTTTGTGAATTCCTCCTCCTCCCTCATGAAGCAGCCCACCTGGCTACACCAGGGAAGGGCAAAGAACAGACATGAATAATGTTGGAGCTGTGATGTTCTAGGGGTGAACACTGCATCCAAAATCAGGGCACATGCGTGATGTTGCATGGTGCCTCACCAGAGATCTTATGTCTCCTAGGTTATTTTGACTGATGGCTCAGAACATTTTGTCTGGGGGTTCTTTTGTCCTTTTCCAGAACGTACAACAACTACAGCCCTGGTGAGAAAAATCCTCTTGTGCCAAAAGCCCTAGTAAAAGATACTAAGTAATACTTAATGCTCTTTGATGGTAAGAATTTTTTTCTCTTTCTAGATATATTGTAAGAGAGGTTTCATGGATTTTTTTATTATTCCAATCATTTCTGATACATGACGTGACTGATTTTCAGTTAATCATCTCCATACTATCTTTTCTCGTATCACCCCTCCACTAAATTCAGTAAAATATTACTTTAATCATTTCCATTTGTCTCACCTCAAAGTAAACCACACTCCAGAAATAATGACACACTTAGTAAGGTCAGTTGCTAAGTTCTTCCCTTCCAACCACTACAAGTCTTTATTGACAAATCTAAAATCACTGTGCAGAATCTGGTAGGCCAGGGTTTTGGTCTCTGAGACAGAAAAATTATCTGAAGGTGTGGAGGGGGCGAAGAAAAAAACCAAGAAACTTACAGGATAAAGACCAATATTATCTAAGGGGAAGATTAGGTTGGAATAAGAATACATATGTCCTGCCTACCTTTTGAGACTGAACAAAGGTAATCACAAATTCCTCCCTTCTCAGAGCTGGAGATTCCAGAAAGGTGATTAATTCCACTAGAAGGCAATATGTTCTTTTCTCTGGAAAGTAATAAAAGAAAGTTAGTCTGCCAGTACCCTGAAATCTGCCATGAAATAAAAAGGGAGCAGATACTAAATGGAATTCTTCCTCCATCATGGGGCTAGACAGTGTCCTGCCTCAAGGATTCATGGATACAAGTCTCACTGAGATTTGTCCTACTTTATTTTTCCTCCTATAAACTATCCTACACTTATATTTTATCTCTCTCCTTTTTAGTAGCAAATCTTAGACACGATTTTTTCCAATACTCTTTAAAAAAAAACCTGTTTGGAAAATATGTCTGCTATGAAAAAAGACCAAATTTATTTATTTATTTACAACTAACCATTATTAATTCTATTCTAACCTTGGTTTAGAAAAAGAAGTAAAAAAAATAAGTTAACTTTCTGATTAATTTCCTTCTTTGTCCTTAGAGATTCTCAACAATCATATTTAGGTGTACTGATAAGACTTTGGGCTGCATGGAAGTCTAAAATTATCACAGCTGTTGAAGTACGCTGACATGATTAGACAATCAAAAAATTACACAGATCTCCAGAAGTTCCAGGGGAGAGTTTCCTGTCACTAAGCCAATGTTTTTTCTTAAAGCAAGAACTATTCATGCATCTGAAGACTAGCAGTTCTAGAGGACTCAGCCCTAGTTCAATGTTATTTTTTGCTACTTAGATTAACTTTGTCAATAGAAAATAAGTGAGCTATGCACTGTTCATTATCAGATCATTTTTAAAGGTGTCGTGCTATCTTATTGAAAGATAGTTTATGATGATACTGTTTCTAAGGGGTTTATATCTCTCTAGTTTAATCAAAAAGGACAAAATCAGTGCTATGGATTACAATAAACTTAGCAGAGCTCTGGGGGAAAATCTTTTCTTCTAAGAGGACAATGGCCAGATTCAGGACTTAGCCACCTACTTTGAGCATCTAACACAGGCATCCTGCTGCCTAAAAACAGAGTTCCTAGCACCACCAAGGAACCTGGATCATCTAAATTGAGCAGTGCTACAGACAGTCAGCACTGTGGTTCCACACCGTGAGCGTGGGGTTACTTACAACGAGCCAGCAGCCGACCACAGCCACGGCTCAGCTCCTGCTTCCCTTTCCATAGCACGAGTGTTCCTTTCGCCTCAGGGTCCTGGAGGACAGGATCTATCCAGGGAGCAGGCATCTTACTAGTCTGGAGACACTGAGCGCTACTGGAAATTAACCTGACATTTACAGCCACAGCACAGACAGCAGGAAATGTGAATTTCATTTCTACCTTGGCCTGGGGGGCTCCAAACTCCTATTTCTCTCTTTCCTGGAGAGTGCCTTAATTACAGAGTTATAGAGCACCTAGCCTGCCTCCCATCCTTCCCTTTTAAACTGCATGGTATATAGCATGCAAAGAAAAAGCTGTGTGTGGTCAAGAGCAGATCAAAGAGAAGAGGTTTGCTTCCCAGTGGTTGGGACACTCTCAGATGTGAGTCTGATCTCTATACCTTGGATTAACTGGTTTTATCCCATTGCTGGATAAAGCAAAATTCATAGCTATTCCGTGGAGTGGGGGTCAGTTCTACCCATTCGATTTCTGTGTCCTCTCTCCTACAGAGCCAGCCTTGCTCTTACTCTCCTCATTTTGTGATTTCTCCCTTCCTCTAAACAATTGTCTACCTTCAGCAGGAGGAAATGAGCCCATGTCTCCCAAATTCTTGCTGAGTATTTAAAATGTTCAGTCAATGAATAAAAGACAGGCAGCCCCTCCTTTTGTGGTGTTTTTGAAAGAATTGAACTCTTATGCTTTTTACTGGGTTCAGTGCTGGCAGTACAGCTTCAGGATGCTTGGACTACAAAGAACATGTCAGACCACTCCAGAGACTTGGGCAAAATTTCAGACTTCTACATAGTTTTGATAGGTGATGGAGCCTACAGGCAGCAAGATTCTTCCCCAAGTCAAAGTACATTGTGGCAGGTAAGGTGCCCAATATACAGAACTTAAAAACCTAGAAATAGGTGATCATTCTGAATTTTGGTATCCCTAGAGCAAAATCTAAGCAACACTACCTTAAGATAAGATTTTAGATTTCTCTGATGTTTCATTTTAAACACTGAAAGACAGTGATATGTCTCTGCTGATCTAAGATTTTTTTCTCTCCGTACACATTGTATTTACATCTTAGACTTTGTATGAAATTTAATGGGTTTGTTCCACTGGGGAAAGAGGAGGGAATTCTTGAACAATTGTGTTCTAAAAGTAACAGTTAGATCCATTATACCTCATGCCAAAAATACAGGAGATGTAGGTGACTATAGGAGGTACATCATTTCCTAGAAAAAGACAAGAAGAAGTCTGGACTGTTTGTTTTGGTTACAAAAAATTCTCTCAATTATCTTAAGATACTTGAAGAACAACATGAGATGAAAAACTGTCAAGAGATTTTTTGGTTTTCTCTGGTCACAAATAGCATTCCCCACTGAACTACACATTCAGGATGAATCTCATAATCAGTGTAGACATGTCCAGGTTCGGGGATTTTACTGTCGATACTATAACATCATTTGGTTTTACCCCAAGTTCCTCTTTTCTTTTCTTTCAATAGAATTCAAGGACATTTTTGGAGGATGATCCTTTTTCTTGGGAAGCAGCCAAGTTTTTGAATAATAAAATGTGACAATAATTAGAATATAGTTTGAGTGGGTTAATGAACTATGGTCCACTGAGTCATGGATTTCAGAGCAGGTGTCTGACTGCAAGCCAGCTGCGAGGTTTGTTTTTTCTAGTCATGTGTCTAAGTATGTTGCATTGTCTGGATCTCTCTTGGAAACAGACGTGATTTTTTTTATATTGCTTTCTGCTTTCATCCAAGATCTGTATTCTCAATTTGTTTGCTTTTCCCTAAACCCCAAATCTCTCTTTTTCTTTTCTACTGAAATTGAATTAAATCTATAACTAGACTGATGAACAGGGGGTGATCTGGAGTTATTTGGGTGTAAGTAGGTTCTTCTAAACTGGGGATGTGAAACTGAGAAAGCAAATTTGACTTCCATTTGTGATATCTTATTACAGGAAGCCAGAGGAAAAAGTATTATGTATCCTATATAACATTGAAGAGGAGTGGCTATGAAGCAACACTTGGGGAACATCCGTCAATGTCTTTCCGAAGAAAGAACATGTTTCTCAGGGCCTTTCAGATGCACAAGATGAGCATCTGAGTCACTTCAGGTGAAAGTGCCCATCAGACTTGCCAAAACCAACCCATGCAATGATGCTGATTACTCTGTGGAACAGGGTTGTGAAGTCATTTCAGTTTAAGGGTTCATGAGCACTTCCAGCATTCTCTATTGGTATACCTGGGCTGGATGTGAACCAAGGTCTGAGCCCCAAACCACAACAAATGCCAGATTGCTAGACCAGGAAATGCAGAGAAGATAGGACTGGTGTTTAAAATCATACGGAAGTACTGTAGGGCTGCTCCAGAGCAGCGTGTTCTCCATCCCATACATCCTGAAGCCTACAGTACTTATGTACTTGTTGTGGTTTAACCCTGGTAAGCAGCTAAGCACCACCCAGCCACTAGCTTGCTCCTCCCCATCCCTGGCTGGGATGGGGGAGAGAATTGGAAGAGTAAAAGTGCAAAAACTCATGGAATTAAAGACATTTTAATAGGTAAAGCAAAAGCTGTGCATGCAAGCAAAGCAAACTAAGGATTTCATTCACTACTTTCCATTGGCAGGCAGGTGTTCAGCCATCTCCAGGAAAGCAGGGCTCCAGCACACCTAACGGTGACTTGGGAAGACAAACAACATCACTCCAAACATCCCCCCCTTCCTCCTTCTTCCCCCTGTTTTATCTGCTGAGCACAACGTCCTACAGTCTGGAATATCCCTTGGGTCAGTTGGGGTCAGCTGTCCCAGCTGTGTCCCCTCCCAAATTCTTGTGCACCCACAGCCTACTCATTGGCAGGGCAGCATGAGAAGCAGAAAAGGCATTGACAATATGCAAGCACTGCTCAGCAATAGCTAAAACATCCCTGTGTTATTAACACTGCTTTGTTCACAAATCCAAAACATGGCACCATAGTAGCTACTATGAAGAAAGTTAACTGTATCCCAGCCAAAACCAGTACAGTACTAATGTACTCAGATGATGCATTCAGCCCTTCCATAGCATCCCCTGTGCCCCATTCAGAGTGTGCGAGTCGCCCAGAGCTGAAATTTGTTTTAAATAGCGCACAATTTTTGCACAAGGCCCTGAGATGCTGCTCCACCCACTGCTGCAAAAGTGCCCTGGGTTAGTACTTACACCTGAGAGATGCTGCAAGTCATATTAGAACAGCTTATACACCTCATTATACATTGCTCTGCTCTGCAGCTACTCAATATATACTGCTTATACATTGATACACTGATATCTCTTCAGTTAGAGTCTGAGTTTTGTACAATTTGTACAATTGCATTCTGAAAGGGAAATGTTGCTAAAACCCAAGGTTTTGTCTGATTTCGTATCCAAACCAGACCACATGACAAGCTGTGTCTGATTTCTGCACAGAAACATGAAATGTTTCTCTCCAGCAAGGCATGAAACCAGGCGTGATTCACATGGCTTATACTTTTGTTTTGAACTTTTGCAGAACTCTGCTCTGTATCTCATTACCAGTCCCCAAGAGACACCCCGTCTCTAGCCCTTAAATGGGGATTTTGTCAGGAAGCGTCTCATATACCATAAAGGAAGGTTTCGGTTTTGGCAAATCAGATATCTCAAGGAAAGTGGATAAATGGTGTCAGAGATGAGCTTTCATAAACAATTTATGTGTGTGCATTTCTCACGGAGAAACAATGAGGAAATAATTTGAAACAACACAAGGGTACATCTCTAAATGTGTTTTGCAAGATTATAAAGATACAAGCATTAACCCTTGTTAGACTAGACTGCAATATTGGGTATATTTATCACCTAGCTCTCACCATAGGACTGTGTGTCTTCTCTTTTGCTAAGCTAATCAGAAGCCATGACAGTCCTCATCTTCTCGTGGACTGGTCTCCAGGTTTTTTATCTTGGAAACAGAATGTTTTACGTTAGACTAACACTGCTTGAAGTTGTGAATACAGGCTTCTTGAAATCTCACTCCTCAGAAAAATCTGACTGTGCATTTTGTAATTGGAGCTGCACATGAAATTGTTCTGTGGGAAAGTAATAGGGAAAATACAAACTCATACTGTGTTCCAGCCTATCAGAATTATGTCTTACAAAGTAGAAACAAATATTATCTTTTAAAAAATTCATACATCCTGCAATTTTAAATACTTCCAGGTCTACAGATTTTAATTGAATACTGTATTTACTCAAAAAAGGTCCACTGTTTTCTTTAGAATTTTTCCTTCCAGCCCAGAGGATCAAACAGTAGCTGAACCCGTTATAGTCACCAGCCAGCTATCTATGCTGGGTACAGTAAGGTTCTCCAAGCATCTTTTACATTCCTTTTCCATATGGCTCCTTTTTCTTTATCTCAATTCCCTTTTTCTTATTATTTTATTGTACAAAGTCAGCAACAGCAAGATAGACTTCTGTTTGGTGTCATGGTCCAGGCTCACTGGAGACCACCTAAAAGCCCTGGATGGTGTTCGTGCACAACATAGGGTTCCTGGTTGGGTGAACTATATTAACTTCAGCACAGCATCTCCAGTTCAGAGGTAGTTATTCTAAAGCAGTAGGCATAAAGAGGTAGCAAGGTGAGCAAAAGATTAGGTAGATTTATTGTGAATTTAACGTAAAAAAGACAATAGGTCCAGACTTTATGTGGATATATACAAATTCTATACTGGGGAGTGAAACAGAACCACAGGCATTATTCTAGTGTTGCGTTTATTTGAGCAAAGAAGGTAACACTTGAGCTGGGATGCACTTTTAGCATTCTAGGAATGTAATACTGTCCAATTCACCACCATTTCTAGAGTGCATCTTCATGCTTTTCTCCTGTACAGCAAACACCTATCCAATCCAGACATACACGTGTTACACATGCCTCTTTGCCACTAAGCTTTGCAACATGAATTTAAGCAGTGATCAAAGGAGAACACTGTGTCTTTTGAAGCAATTCTCTCAGATTCAATGGGAAAAGGAATTTTCAAATTTCCCATTTCTTTATTTCAGGACTTCCAGTATAGAATATTTTATGGTCATGCTTTCTCTTGCTCCTTCTTCCTTTGGGAAATTATCCTTCAATTTATTATACCATAGTGTAACCCCAGCATTATTGGACCTAAGCTTATGCTGCTCTCATCTTGTGTTGCCTGTCAGCTCTTTGAAAGCTCCACTGACCTTAATTTTAAACATTGCTTCTTGTATCTGCAACAGTGCATATATTCAAATGTAATGATTTCAAACATACCTGATTGAACAGAACAAAGTCATATCTTATCCAAAATGCTTTCTGATTTATTGTTACTGTTTGAAGACTACATTTATCAGCCTGATTGGGTTAGCAGAGCAGCTAATAAACCAATGTGCTTACTCTTTGACAGCCTCAGGTAAATGTGTTGGGTGAGAACCAAGATTAAAAACCTTCTATGTAGCAGAGGCTGAAACTAGTTCAAAGCAAACATTTAGGAAAAAAGAATTACAATTATGATAAGGTGCAGCAGGTAGCCTAACAATTGTTTAATAGTTTCTTCCACAGAGGATGCACAGTAATATTGCCTGTCCTGAAGTGATTAAAAAGCCATATACCCTACAACCACCACTAAAGCATTTTCTCAAATTCAATCACTACTTAACAGTTGAAAATAATACTTTTCAACAGGTTAGGAAAAGAGAGGGAAAAAAGAGAGGAAGAACTGTATAATCTCTAGCTGGTATTTCAGAGACTGTTGAAAATGATAGCAATGGCTTTTGGACAAGGTGCCAGTAATACAAAGAAAGTTTAAAACTATAACGTGACTTAAATTGTGCTGGAAATTTTCATACCCATAAATGGGTAGTGTATAGGTTTTACATGTTACCCTAAACATGCCTACCACTTCAATGTCTCAGTCTCTTTTGTGGAAACACAGATGAATTAGTAGCAAGCATGGAGTTATACACAGAGCATATAATTATTCTTATCTAACTTTGCATGGTAGTGTACATATGTACATCTGAGCTATTCCTCTGTAGGTCCTCTGAGTTTCAGTGGAAATAGGAGCTTCTGGGATGTGATTCATTAGACTTATGTCTAGCTAGACATCTACTGCATAAGTGCTCCTTATGTGCTCTTACACAAAACTGGCCCAAGTCAGCTTTTCTAATACAGGGTTGTGACAAATTGGATATAGGGTGAGATTTTTGATGGGCACAGTACAGGATGATATAATTTCAAAGGCCGTATACAAGGATAGGGTCTTACAGTACACATTATATGTAAAAATGAACCATTTTTAGATAAGCTTTTGTTTTTCAGCCAACATTTGGAATCAGTTGCTGGAATGCAATTTTTTTTCCATATTTTTGATTGCAAGTGTGTCAAAAGTTGGGGAATGATTGAATATTTCTCTATATTCTTTCTTCCTTAACACTTTCTTCCTCTTTATACATTATAGCAATCCCAAATCATGACATTTGCAAAGACGTCTTCATGCTTGGGAAATCTGCCTTGCAAACATCAAAATAGCACATGTTCACAGTTGAATTAGATTCATTCTATACTTAGATATGAACAATCCCTCTGAGACATGGGTGGACATGGGAATTCTTTCAGCTTGATGGAAACCTAATGCTTATAATCTTCCATATCCAGCAGGATTTCTATAATTTAGTCAACTGAGGGTGAAAGATTAAAATTACTTTGGGTACACTGATTCTGCTGAGTAGAAAAGGGCCAAGGATCAAACTACTCTCAGAGAGCAGTCTGATCCTCACCTTTCACATCACTCAGTTGTTATGTCATTCTCTGACTGTTAGAGATGCACCAGCTTCACCAAGACAAGAGCTGTGGGTGGTTGAAGAGCTAATTCTCATCAGTAACAACTGCCCCCAAAAAGTATGGATTAAACTGCAGCAGTTTGGCTCCCCCATTCAAATTAAGATGAGTTCAAGAATCCTGCCTTAACATCACAAATGCATTCATTGACCTTTATGGTCAGATTTGTGATGAACTGGATGGAGCCCAATGTTCTGGTGAGTTACTGGTGGAATTGTGTGGCATTTTATATTTTATTTTATTTTATTTATTTTTATTTTTATTTAATTTTATTTATATTTTGTGGTCATTTAAATCCAAAAGCATGGAAGAGCTAAAAGAACAGCAAACATCTGTATAAGTCTTGAGATGCATGTGTCACCTGGCATATTGTAGAGTAGGTATGTTTCTGCACATGGTCTATCTTACTAAAACAATTTACCACCATGCAAGCTGCATAAAGAAGTAATTTGCTTAGCCTGGGCACTTGAGCCTGTGTTTTCTATCTGCCTGGTCAGTGATTTTCTGTACATAGAAAATGGCCTGGGCAAGAGCACCTCAGAGGCACAGGAGCAGTTGATTCAAGAAAAGGCTCTATAGGAAGAGCACAGATGCCTTTGTAGGTGAAGCCATTCTCTACAGGCGGAGGGACTGGCCACATCAACTCCATTTTTCAGCCTGCTTCTAAGGATGAATCATCCACCCCCTTTCCATTGCTCCAGTAATGTTTCATTTCTTGGCAGGCATGGGACTGTAATTCTGAGTCTGGAGTTAATATTGCATCCTCAGCTTTGAGTCTGAGCACATCTGCAGAGAAGTGGGAACAGTCTTCACATCAGCAGCGTGCTCTGTCCAGGCTGAGGAGGGGAGAAGGATGCATTCACTGAGAGTCTGCTGCACTCATGTGGTGAGACAGCTGCTGGTATTTAAGATAACTTGGGTATCTGTGCACAGCACTGCAACTCTTCTAGGTAGACCTTCCATGTTGCTTGATGAGCTCTTTCCAGCCTGCATTGCCAAACAGCTTTTATGTACAGTCTTGAAACATTTTACAGAAACAACATCACAGAAGATAAAAACCTAGCAAGCAGACAGGGCTAACACTTCACTGTGTTTTTTCTCACCTCTTCAAAAGATCCAGGAGTTGGGCAATGTCAGAGTAGAATGTGTTGTGAGACTCTCACTCCTGCCCATTTCATGGTTGGTTTTCAGGGCTATTTCATTTCCACACCAGCAAAACGAGCCTCCTCTCAGCATCACGGATGCAGTTCTTGGTGTTATCCTTTTGACTCTATTTACCTTATGACTACTGTGTATGTCCCCTTGCAGCTACTCAGAAGCAGCCATCAAATGAACTCTGGAAATACTAGCACTGTGTTAACTTCCATTCAGGTCTCTGTTCAATACTCCAGTGACTGCTGGGAAGGGTGCCTTGTTCTTACTGACTGGGTTGCATTTGAACTAGTGACTTAGAGATGAGTTACCATTCCCCTGAGCTATCTTATACTCCCTTTCATTTTTAACAGGTAGTTTTGTTCATCAATTTGGCTGGCCAACTTTTTATTTTCACAGGAAAAATACATATTCTAGTGCTTAAAGCTCCCTTCTTTCTTGCTAGCTAAAAAATTCCTGATTTCCTTTTCCCCCTCTAATTCATTTTCCTCAACAATCTCCACCCCTTTTAGCTCTCTGCTCATAGTATTCCCCAAGTTAACATTAATTTACATGGCTTATCCGAATGTACTTCATATTTTAAATAGATTAGGACTCCATTCCTTTGAAGTAGTCATAACATTTGACAAGTAGCTTTCTCTTCTTCCCCCACCCCCTCCCCAAATGAATGCGATACCCTTGGAAAGGACTGGATGCTCCAATGCAGTCTAAGGGGAGGCAGCAAGACATCTGTGTGTATACATAGGTAACACTTACAGATTTGCGTATGTTTGCATGCCCACTTATATATATAGCCATTCTGAAAAGCCAAACATGCCAGAAAGCCAAACCAGCACAGGTCTTCTCCTGTACTGCTGAGCCAACGGTCCTCAGCCCTGACCTGAAGAGATCACCTCTGTAGATGCAAAACATTTGTATTTTATTAAGGAAGCAGATAAGCTACTTTTCTAGAACTGTAAAGTTTGTGCAGCATGAAAGGGTAACTAATTTGTGAGCAGGAAAAGAGTATAACCACATTTCTGTCAAGAGAGAGGGGTAGAAAGGAAAGAGGTACTGCATATTATTAAGCTACTTGATCACATATGTCTTTTCAAAGGAGAGAAGGAGACATTAGCAGCAAACAGAGGAACATTGTCATCTGCAAACATAAATATTTCAGATTTCAGGTACACTGGGAATGTCATTAATGTAAAAACTGACAAGAAGGGGCCCTGGAGTCAGCAATGACCGTGGGAGGCACTTCAAGAGACAGAAGAAGGGGCTCTGACAACAAGCACTGTAATAATAATAAACTCCTTTGAAAGTCATGCAGCAGATGATAGGTAGAAAATCAGGACAAAGAAGCTGTATTGCTGCGTTTCAGTTTGAGTTTGAAGGGGTGGAGAAGGGGAGAGGAAGAACCTGTCTCCTCGCGGTGTTGAGTGCTCTTGTTGCTGGGAGTTAGTAAGTTAGTGCCTGTGGCATGCCCTCTATCCTACGGTTGAGAAAAGGTGATCAATATATTCGAACAGACCCTTGCCTGTGAGCTGGCGGGATGAAGAGAAGATATAAAGGGAGCAATTAGTTAGAAATAATTTAGATTTAGGCTGGAGACGGATGATATTGCTTGCCAACAGGGTCAACAGATAGAGATTAAATAGGAGCTTCAGCAACTTGATGTGTTATTTCCCTGTCATCCGGAATATTGTCCTGGAAGGCTGGAGAGGCAACAGAATAAAGGAGGTGAAAGGGTCAGCAATTGCTGTAGAGAGGATAAGCTAATTCTTTATTGAATGAACATCTAAGTAGGATGGTCAGGGTCTTTCTTCTTGATCCCATTTCACATCTAAAGTGCTCATTTTAATGAACTAAATAGACACTAAAATGCTTAGCAAAATTACAAAAAAACTCAAAATTGAAAAACCACAACAGGTTGTGCGACAAATTTCAATCCCTTATGTGAATGAAAGCTATTCATATATGAACTTGGGATATGAATACTTAGTATTGGAAGAAACTCCATATTATTCACCATTGGGGTTAGAAGGACTATTTATTTCATATCTATGTTATAGAATTACACAAAAATCCCTCTGTAGTTATTGGAGGGTTTAGACCTATAATTAAAAAAATAAAATGAACGTCATAAGAAATATTTTTGGCAACTGTCGTTTAGTTTTTCATTATTTATGATGAAATTACATCATATACCAGTAAATGTGCTTTAGTATATTTTTAATGAAGTCTTAATGATTCTGAATCTCAGTACGACACCCTGCTATTATATCTTTTCTGAGAAATAGGAAGAGACAAATCAAAACATTATGGATGCAAATTACCACATGATCGGGAGTGAGGACCTCCTGCATTATTATTGCCACTTCTTCAAGCAAGAAATTAATCCATTTCGGGGGGGGGGGGGGGGGAGAAAAAAAAAAAGGCAAGCTTGTTGCTCTTTCAAATTGTTCCTGATCCAAAGCAGGAGCCCTAAAGAACTTCCCTCGTCTAAATTTCCAGACTGGAACCAATCGGTTGACCTTTGGTCTTTTATAACTAACTGCCCTAGAAGCTCTGAGTATTAAAGGAAATATATTTAAAAAGCATGTCTTCATTTGTTTTAATGTTTTGAAATTTACCATGCTAATCAGTAATTTAGAATAATCTTGAAATATTAACTGGCCATTTGTAATCTTTTTATCAACTACAAAGAACACATAAATGGATCCCAGGTTTCCTCCCTGGGGGAGATAAGGGGTTTTTCAACTGATACCTCCACGGCTGGAAAGCCTGGGATCACTCCACAACACGTGGAGACTTCCAGACATTATTACATTCACTGAATGAAGAATGTTTGTCTTTATTAATGTCCCCTCTGGACAGAAGTTACCCAAATGTAAGCAACTTTGCATCACTCAAACACTTGAAAATAATGCAAAGATCCAGGACAAAAATGTGAGCCAGACAGCAAAAATATAGTGCTATATAGTTGAGCTTGATTCTTGCTAGGGTGGTTTATACAGATATCTGAAGGGCTGAAATGAAAACTAATGGCAACAGTTTGACATGATGGGTACCTGGCCTGTCTTCTGTGGACTGATTAATCTCAAATGTGCTTAACCCAAATAAAAACTTTAAAAGGACCCTAGAGCCGAAGAATAACAGAAGCAGCACCTTCCTTTAGTTCTCGCATTCAAAAAGATACATATCTAATATAAAAAAGAATAAGCTGAGACTCAGGCAAGCCAATTTTAGTGAAAAGAACAGCTTTATTTCTCCAAACAATCCATTAAACAGAGGGGCAAAGGTAAGAGAAAGATTTACTTCTTCAATAAGTAGTAAGCAACATGATTTCATTCAGCACTGAAAGAGATGAACACAACTCTTCCGTTCAAATATGATAAAGGTTACCAATAAAAACATGGAAAGTAAGGAGTATATGGTCTGTTGCTTCTGTTCTTGCCAGAAGATGCTCTGATTTGGGGTAGTTATCTATTCACGACGCTCTAACTTTGACTGGCAATCTTTGCTATGCATTATGCTGGCATACAAGAACAAGGTGGTGCCTGCATCTGCTTCTGGAAAATGAGAAGCAAACATGATCTCGATGTTACTAAAAGACACAAGATCTACAAGTGGACACATGCATACATTAATGTAACACTCATGCCACATCCATCTTAGTTGAATGATGGTAATACACAGTTCACGTTAGTGGCAAACTGGAAGAAATTTAGGAAAATCTACAAAATGTACACAGATGGCCACAGAGGTGCTAACTCTTATTAGGACAGATTAGAAGAACCAAAGAAATAAAAACATTGTGCAGCTATTATCAACAACCACAGCATCCAAAAGGTACAAGGATCAAAAAAAAAGGAATTGCAAAGTGTCGGACAGTGTAATAGGGAAACACCACCCATGAGATGAGATCCTCTCTCTGCATGCATACAGTGCTGCCAAAATCTGCATAGGAAAAGGAAAGGGCAGCTTAACTCACAAAACTGTTTCTATGTCTAAATATCAGTGGCGCAGGACTTATCAGGCTGAAAATACAACTGAGAATGCATTTTGCGTTTTTATGTTATCACACTATTTCCCTGTTTGTCCTTCCCACTTACTCTCCCAGTAACTCCTAAATCTATTGCTCGGTTTCAACCTCCTTGACAGGGAGTAATATTTTTTAAGATATGACGTATCTACACACATTCTTAAAATAAGTGTTCAGATAACAGAGATCCCTTAGCAGTATTCCTGCTCAGGTGAAAATTGTAGGATGAGTCCGAAAACTGAATGCACGCAGGAGAAAGATATTACAATGTTAAAACCATGGGAGAAGAGCTTGTAATTTGATCAAGGGGCTGTACCTTATTAGATACTAGAGAATGCAACCACAAGGAACTAATTTATTTTTTTAAAAAAAAACCAAAACCCAACTCCAAACTGAAGAGTCCAAGAAGTTTGTGTCCAGATGTAGATATCTATATACAAGGAAGATTTCTATGCTCCTGCCAGTGAAGATAGTCAATGAAGATCTAGTGAATCCCCTCCACAGCCTGGAGAGCTATGCAGCTGACCTCCACTGGCGTCTACTTTAGACTGAGCTGAACGCATCTTCAGACTCCTTTGGCTTTATTGACTAGATCTTCATAGGTTATAATAGCAGTGGTCTTCAGTGGCATTAGACAAATATATTTAGGCAACCAAACTGAGCCCTGAAACCTATCTTAAACTTTATTTGTTCTACTGATAGTAGAACTGCTAACATTTCTGTGTTCCCTAAACATTTTTCTTCCTGGTGTTTTACTCTCGTCATTCTGCCATGATCAGATTACTGCAACAAGAACATCTGTCACTGCCATCTTTGTAGGCTGCCATCTCTACACACATTTCATACGTTTCTCTTTACCTGCCACATTTTCTTGTGTGGTCATGTGCACATAATAGCCACAGACATCCTTGAGCATGCACCACAAAACAGATCATGACAGCTTTAGAGTACATGTGAACAAGATTACATTGAACAAGGTGCTATTGTAACTGAAGGGATTTTGAAGCAAAATATATGTGTGGAGCTTCATAACCATTATGAGAGCACAAATATTATTTAATATATCTAGGATTTTGTTGCTTATCCCACACTATTGTTTTGCTGATTCTTTAATGCCTTTAATGTAGCCATATGTATGTATTCAAATCAGTATTCTTATAAAAACATAGCTGCAGTTTTCTTCAAACACATTTAAAGATTTTTAAAGACCAACTTTCATGACAAAGATGTAGAGAAAATATTTTTTCTACATTTTTTTTCTGATATGTTGGTACACATAGTGAGAACACAATTTAAACAGCAAGCTGTGACAGAATGCAAAAATTATTTGAAAGAAAAACCCCTTATGATCCATAAATATTTTAAATCCAAGTTCCCTACTTTTAGAATGAAGACTGCAGGAGCCACCAAAGCACTTCCCTACGCTTAGGTGAGAGAAGCTTTGGAAGCTTGAAAGCAAGGACCATGTAGCAAGAGCAAATAATATAAAAAAAATGAGCTCCCTTAGTGACCAAGAACAACAAAGACATTTATGTCACGTGCCCATTGGTGATTTGATGCCTTGTGGGAAGTCTTGAAATGTGAAAATATAGAGGAACTTTTCAGGACAGAAGTGATTGATATACTGCATGTGGATAATCAACCACATTGATCAGCTTAACCCATTTGTCTAAAGAAAGAGGAAGACAAACCTGGAGTTCAGCCATACCTTTCAAATCCTAAGGGTGATATTTGCTGGTACATGGACATCTTCGAGATTCTGCACTAGGGGTAAAGCAGTAAAGTGGCCCCAAAGATGCCTTTCAAAGATGCAGAGCCACAGACATGCAGAGACAGTCAGAAAGATGGTGACCCTTGGGATGGAGAGATTAATCCATGCCTGTGCACATACCATGGTTTGAACCTACTGCACGATGGGACAGGGCAATTAAATGAGCCCAAAGGTTGCATTAGGCAAAATTATGTTGCCCGCCTACAGTCTGGCAGGATTAATCTTTCTTCCCTGTCCACTCTCAACCCTCCCACAGTTCACCTACCCAAATCCTGTTTGTTCAGGCTTCGTGCCAAGATGAGAGGAAGTATTACCGATAGACAGACTGCAGGCTTCAAGTATTTATAAACAGGGAGAAAGAAAAGAATCTGAAAGATCCTTCAGACTGCTCACATAAGTATTAAACTCATGTGGAAAGTAGTGTCACCCCCTGAATGCACTGAGAAAAGGAAGCATTCAATGAGGAAAATTTAATAAAAACAAACATATTCTGATAGGATTACAGCATCAAAAGTGCATATGTTCCACATGTTTTTATTTCTCTTTAAAATTAGAAAAAGTATCTTCGCTTGATGTATCCTGTAGGGCACTAAGCCAGAAAACACTATTATACTATTTCTTGCTTCATAAAGAATTTCATTTAAACTATGAACCTTGTGATAGGTAATTATATGCAGGAAGCAGAGCACATATGAATTTTATATTTATGGTCTACACTGAGGTCACAATTTAAATTCTAAAAACTGCCTTCAGAAATACCAGTTAGTGTGTCGTTTTTATTTTAATTGCATTTCCTCTCTTCTGGTACAGCATGATCAACTGAAAATCAGAACACATGTTTTATGTAACATATTTAGAATCTAGCAATAAACTATTACCATCCATATAAACATTAAACCCATTTGGAATGCTGCTAACAGAGAAGGGGGGAGGTCGTGGGAGGTGCTAGTAGATCTTTTTGCCCAGGTGAAGAAAACAGCATTAAAAAATTTTCACATGCTCCTGATAACAACTGCTGCTAATGAACTGCTCTCCCTCTTCCCACAGTGCAATCACTATACCTTTTTATTTTCAGCTACAGATATCTTTTAAAAAAGATTTGCCTTTTTTTCTTTTTTTCTTTTTTTTCTTTTTTTTTTCCTTTTCTTTCTTTTTGTCATGTCAGTTCCCTTCACTGCAGTAAGAAATGGCATCAGAACCAGCTGGGGCTCAGAGATGATCTAGTTCCACATCCCATCCAGCCAGTGAACGTAGAACCGTGGGACTGCCAGTACTAGAGACTGTGTTTTTTCCCCAAAGGTCTGTCTTTCACAGTCTGATACAGAATGTGCTCTCAAGCCTGGGACCTGAACCCTAATGGTGCCCTTGTCCTGGCTGGATACAGCACCCATAAAGCTCAAAGTGTGCTTTGCCCACTGACATTTGTATGTTGGCTGTGGCTGGTCTCCAAAAGGGTGGCAGTGATTGCTCTTACCCAAGATGGTTGTGTGGTTACAACACCCTCGTGGCAAGGAGATAGGTTCTGTCCACTACTATGATGAGTCTTGCCTAAAAACCCCATCTTCTGCTCTCTATATCCAGGTTTTAACCACTTATTCTACACAAAGCGGGTGGGCAGGCTAGGGCACTCATCTAGACCCTTTCTGTACTCAAGGAGAAACACAAACTCCACTAGAGGGAGATTCAACCCGCCATAAAAACTGATCACGCCCCAGGCAGGCGTGATACAGGACTGTAAAGAGGGCTGCCTGTTCACACTTCTGAAGAAGACCACAGTCAAGTGGGATGATCCGCATGCTAAATAGTTAAATAGCTAAATAAATACCTTTCAGACTATCTCCATTCATGTAACCAATGGATTTTGACTCTGGCCTGGAAGAACATTTTCCAAAGGTAAGCAGTTTAGCTTCTGTGATCCATTTAGACCTTGGTTTTTTCACTGGGAGTGATAACAGAACTAGACATTGGAATAATATTTTTATGTGACAACTTTTTCATTTAAAATGCAATGCGCAATCACTTCCTTGTGACAGTTCAGGTAGGCAATCAAACAGTGTATAGATGGTCAGACAGTTTCAAATTTTAATTTTTTATAAAAAGAAAATCCCTTTTTTTTATCAGTTGTTCTAAAGGAAATCTCTGCATGTTCTAAACTCAGTCACCATGATTTGAACAGGATATACACCTTTGACCTTGAATTTTAAAATACACCATATAATACAACTCCCTGCCATCTAGTTCCTATCATACCTTCATCATTTGTCATAGAAAATTTTTTGATTGACTTAACATAGACACTTAACATACATATGCTAGAGCTGAAAGAGCCAGTTTCTCAACTGGTACAAGTCAGACTAGTTCTAGCAACATAAATTAAAGCTGACTGATTTATACTGGCTGACAAAAGAGTCCAGTATCTAATAAAAATCTGAAAGGCCCTTACATTTTACCTGACACTTACAGAGGTTTTAATCAAATTCTACATTTGCTTGTTTGATTTTTGGCATAAGAGAATTTTTTCTTAGCATTTATTGTGCCTCAGGATTAAAAAAACAAGTGGCACAGTGTTACAATTCCTGAGTAAGATATCTATGTGGTAATTAAAAACAAAAAAGAGCTGTGATCAATAGCCAAATCAAACTGTCAGTTGACATACATCTGAAAACAATGACATCTTATTATATAGAGGGCTCACACATTCACTTCCTCCTCAGTAAGACTTTTCATGACATGGAGATAACTACACATGGGAATAGAAATATTTACCCAGATGAAAATGAATACTAGTTCTTTTAAAAAATTAATAAACATTTTTAAGACATTATTATCTGAGTTTTCTGATGGAATCATAGGAAACACTGAAAAATAAGATCCTGATTCTTTAAACTTTCACTACATAATTAGTGATCTCCATAGACTTCTATCTATGATAACATTGTGATGAAAGTTGGAGATATGGTTTTGAATATGAAGACATTACCTCTGGCTAAGGAAGTCCCAGAGCCATAAATCACTAAGGATGGATGAGAGGATATTTTGAAAAACTATAATGATATATCACTTTTGTTCTTGGATTCATCCCTAGGCATTTGTTGTAGGCTATATGTTGATAAGGATGGTGGGCTTTGCGGACCTTGGTGTAATCCAGTATAGATTGTGCTCTTCTGTTCAGCTATAGACAACTGAACAGCATGTGACCTCATAGGCTGTAAACAAACTCAAACCTCAAAATTACTATTGAAATAGGATTGTAAATCAATTGAAAATTTTTACTTGAAGTAATCTCTATAAAGTTCATAGTGTTTCATTTTAAATTCTCTGATTTTTCAATGAATTTTTCAAAGAAATCCAAAGAAATTAAAGACAAAAAAAAAAAGAAAATAGTGCATTTGGCAACACTAACAAATTTTCAGCTTTTTTTTTAAATTTCCAAAGACATAGAAAAATAGCAAATTTTCATACTGAATATTTTTAAAAGATATTTCAAATTCTGAAGAACTAGCCATTTTCAAGAGTGAAAGAAGCACTTACAGATCAGTCAAAGCAGAATCAGAAATATCCTTTTTCCCACATGATCCTGTCATTTGCACAACAGCTGGCAATATTGGCACTTTCAATCTGTAGAGTGGCTGGGTCTTTGGGAGTTCTGAGCGTCTCATAAATCTTCTTAGAGAATAGGATAACATTGGTTTTGTGCCCTTGCTCTCTACCCAACATATTAGGGATATATCAAAGTATGACATCTAAACTGCAGAAACTGCGCTCAGTAATTTGTGCAAATGTACAAATGCAAACAATAGAAAAGAGGGAATCCCATGAGGCAGGATAAAGACTATTTAAAGGAATGGTATCTAATTCATATATACTACAATTTCTTTTATAGCCAAACTGTAAATAACTTTTCATTGTAATATGTCATGAGGCACAAGAACATATGCTGTTCTGAATTCCAAACATATGACCTCTGCTGCATTCCTTTCATCTACTCATTATATAATTCTGTCAGCAAGAACAATCAAGTTTGATGTGCATAAGTGTTCACAGGATTGAGCTTAGATACTCTGAAAGTTCATTCCCTTAATATTGGTACCATTATTTTGCATGGGAAAGTAGTTAATCTCATAGAATGGTAAATATCAGGATTTTTTTTTTAAATTACTATAATAGTTCAATTATTTAATTTTGAACCATTATTTTCTCCAGAAAAAAAAAATGATCAGCAATACTGAAGTATCTTAGTTAATTTCCATAGTAATTCAGGATACGTGTTTCTTGGCTGAGCCGACAGAATGGAATGTCAATTCCTGTAGCTTTAGAGCAGTCAACAGAAGTTGGTCAATACATCTGAAGAAAGGCTGTTTTTTAAGATCAAATCTTTCCACAGCTCCTTTCTTACACACCAGTAACAAACATAACTCGCAGACGTAATCTTAATGAATTCAAGTTGAGAATGAAAAGACAACATTTATAGATAATTCAAATTCCACAGTGATCAGAGCATCATGTTACAGAAGTCAGCATGTTTTGGAAGAATAATTATGGCCCTTTTGTGTTTTCTAACACTTCTGAAGTATGAGAGCACATTTTTTAACCTAAACAACTAACACTTAGCTAAAGCATTTCTAATGGTGAAGGTTTATGTGACCAAATAAAAACAATCTAGATGGCTGCATCTCAGTTAGTTACTCCAGGCTCCTGTTATAGTCAACAGAAAGAAACAGGCACTTCATTCTTTTCCAGACTGTGTCTGAAACAGGTCAGATGAACAGTGACCTCAGAGTGCCTATTCCTCTCCATTTCACTATGTAGCATAAGCAAGCATAGCTCTGAGATTTTCACTGTTCTTACCACATTCCCTAGAGCTGAATTTTCATCCATATTTTGACTTGTTTATCTGAATAAAATGGAAAAGTAAGGTGGCCTTCCTTTTTAGGCATTGTCATTCTTTCAAAATCTTTAATGACCATTACAAAATGAGTTTTCTTTCAGTATTGCATGCTCTTCTTTTTCTTTTCAAATAAACCGTGCCGCAGGATATCTTGCCTTCAACTTCTCTTTTTCCTTTGGAATAGTAATAATTTTCTCTGAAGAACAGGAGAGCTAATGACCCATAATTTTGAAATAGTTTGTAATGATTAATCTGAATTTATCTGATATAGTCTGTGTCTTAGGAGAGCTGGAACTAAAGACAAAGACCCTGATATAGATATAATATACGCACATGTTTATTCCTCTGAAGCCAATACTGCCAATACTGCCAATTTGCACTGGCAGAAAAGAGAACAGAATCATGCCCCAGATGCCAGTGCTCTGGTCTCCAAAATTTTCTGATACTTTCTCTACACCTAATTACTTCTACTCTTAAATTTTTGTCAAGGAGATATATAGATGAGTCAAGTTCAAAGCCAATTTTAGAGGTACTGCTTTATACAAACTGCAGCAGATCCAACACAAAGAATAACTCTTGCTAGGCAGGAGCAGTAACTCATCCATAGATCTCCTTAAGAATCACCTGGACTATTCAAAGAGTAGTTGCTCAGGTGTGATTTGTTCTCATTTTTCATAGAAACATTTTGAAAAATTTTGGAATGGAAACAGGAAATTTCTTAACGTCTTGGAATTTTTATGGAAGAGGAACATCATTTCCCCTTTGGTTTTATGAATAGCTGCTTTTACTTTATTAGCTACATATTTATAATCGATACAAGTAAGTATGATATGATAAACTGAATACCTGATGGATCACTTACTAGCATCAGCTGTGAAAGAAAATGTCATTTTGTTACAGCAGAAAGTAAGAGACTAATTACTGAGATTTGCTTCCAGTTCTGAGATCCAAATGAGTCTGAAATACCAAAAAAAGTGAGGGTAAATGTATTTGTGTTTATATAACCAATATCAGCAGACAGATCTAAGTATTGGCAATTTGCTGGCCACAGGTTAGAAACATCACCAGCATGTTCATAGCCCAGACTGATAATTATTCAGGAAATCCATTCTAGAATAAAACAAATTCAAATACTTACAGCTGATACACAGGAAAGGAGAAAAATGTCTGCAATTCTCATAAAAATTCAACACAGGAAGGTGGGGGAGGTCCATTTTTTTAAGATTAGGAGCAACCCATTTGACACCAGAGAGTGCTTGGGGGTCAATAAGCCCAGAACCAACTACTCATAGCAATTTTAAGTTCCCAGGTTTCCTGTAGAAATAGTCTTTGACTATCCTCCTTGGAAAGCTGCATAACCTCTTCAGGCAAGTAGCAAAATGAAGGAAAAGGGGCTCCTACAGACATGAAAGTCCTTCAGTGGAGCTGGGCAGAATAGGGCTACCTGCCTGTCTGGTCCTTCTGCCAGGCAGAGAACATGGAAGGCAGTGCAGTGCCTCTCACTGCAGTTTCCAAAGGGAGGCTCAGCAGCAAATCACCTAGGCAAACCACAGGCGAAAGAAGACTTTTCTACTTTTCTGGACTGCCAAGGGGCTGTGTGTCAGGACAGAGTTGGAAAGAGCCCCTGGACCCAGCTGTGTTCCCAAGCAGCAGCAGCAGCCACCAGACCGGCAGCTCTGCAGAGAGGAGCAGCCTCGTGCATCGCGTCCTCTTCCATACACCGCAGGTAACGGTACAGCGCAACAGCAGGCACAGGTCTGACCCATTTTTCCCACGTAGCAGACATCTGCCACCACTTTGGGCAGAAGCAAGAACCTCTCCCTGCTTTCTGGTCCCTTCGCCATGCTCTTGAAACAGGGTCTGCTCTGGGTACCTCCCGTACCACAGGTTGCATCCTCCGGGCGTATCGGGACACAGAGCCAGCCGCCTGTGCGCACTGCCTCTGCACCTCCTGTTCAGGGTGCGGGTGTACTTATCGCCCTCCTTCCTACCCGTTTCGGCCCTGGCCCTGCCCCCTTGCAGTCCCCTCACTCAAGATGTCAGAACCACGGGACTGAAAAATCAAGCACTTTTTACACAGCAGGCACGTTTACTGTAATGGTAGGTGCAAGGAAAGAAAAGAAGGGAAATATATTTTTAATCACATAGTTGTAAAAATGTAGTGAATTGCGGGTAGAAGTAAATATTGCAAGGTAATTAACCAAAATGAGTCTGCAGAGGTGTTCCAAAATGCCTAGAGGCTGAAAATATTTTTAATAATTTCATTAGGATTCTTAACTCTTTATATTCAAACCAATTATTATCATTGTTTATTTGTTGTCCGGTAGCCTTTGAAAAGATCTAGACACATCATATATAACACAAGTGCCATAAATTGGGCAGCAGCCTGAATTTCCTTCACCAAACCTATCTCACCTACACTGGAGAAACCTCTCTAATATTTCCCATGCACAGCTCAGCCAGAATTTGCAAGTAGTGAACATCCCAGGAGAATGCCAGATCTTATCAGATGTTCTGACTAAAACGGTTTAACGAAATCTGGATAAACAAGCAATATTTTAGTTGCCTTACTAAGCTATGTTTTCGAAGTTCACCCATCACTAATCATAATCTGATAGCTTGTCAGAGATCATTGCAAAGAATTCCCCACTGTAAATAAAAGCTGTATGAACACAACTAGTTATAATACTTTGGATTTAAGTGGATGTATTTTTGGCAAGAGAGTTCTGTCAACATTTATCAGGGTGATGGGCATACATTTTATGTTGTTGTGGTTCCACAGCTAATTTGGACAGCAAAATGAGATTTCCTTGTAATGAGTACAAAGCCACCTGCTTTGTCTCTTTGGAGGAATTTAAAATATTTAGCATATGAGGTATAAGTATATCAGAAGAGTTCTCATAAATATCAGCAGGAAAGCTGTCTAGGCATAGAGATCTCCTGAGTAAAAGAATCAGTATTTAATAGCTCCCTTAATCTCACTTAATGTTAATGGACAATTGGAGGAAACTACTCATCTGGAAATTACTTTAGCAAATTAAACGTGGCCAAACATCCTTGGTTAAGTGAATCTGAAAGCAAGCCATCCATCTTACACAGGATTTTAGAGAAGTCTCCAAAGTCTGAAGACTGTGTGTCAGTTTAGTAAATGAAAGTCATTTATGAGCTCACATCAACATATTGCATGCTCAATCCGTGTCTAGCCAGAGCTCAGTAACCAGTCTCTTAGCCGACAAACTCCGCTTACAAGCACTGCACCTCAAAAATTTATGAGAAACCTAAGCTTTTCAACATTATGCTAACTCCATACATGTTGTTTGATGTTTTTAAAATTATTTTGTCTTGATGAGATTTGCTCAAGTTCATTGCTGATGTTTTGTGCAGTGCTATCGTGCCAAGTGCTAATTATTATGTATACTATGCCATCTTCCACTTCCACAAGGACATCACTGAATTTCACAAATATGTTCAACCTTCATTTAATTAAAAACTGTTCCTATACAACATAAAAATATGGGTATTTAGCCCCCTTCCTTACTACTCAGTATATCTTAAAGTGTTTCGGTAAGGTGAGTAAATATTACTCAGTACCATTTTACTAAGAAAGAAGCTGAGGTACAATGCAATTACCCACTTTGCAAGAGGTACATATAAGCATTGTCCTGAATCCATCATGTCTTTAAAAACAGTAGCATGTTGCACTTCTAACCACAGTGCACGACTGAGGGAGCACGCAAAGATCAGGCAGCAGGCTTGAAAAGCTGCGAAGCCCATAGTTTGTCTTCCCACAGAACATGATGACTCTGTCAGGGAAGGCATTGGCACAGGACACTAGGGAGGCCAAATATATATGCGTTCAAACATTATATAGGTACCTGGAAGGTGTGTTCATTGGTGACTATCAGCATCATGAAGATGGTGTGATCTCTGTCTCAGGAAGTCTCTAAAGTCCTAAAACTATACTGGGGAGAAATTACTGTACATATGGTCTGCTTGAAACTCTTGAATAAGCATCTGGCAACTGCTGTTGGAAAAATACTAGATTGTCCAGACAATCTATCCTTATGTAAACTTCCATTAAAGAACCAAGCAGATCAGTGGAAATGTTGCATGCAGGGAGGATGTAAGTTTGAAAAGTTGTGGACCTCATTTATTTTATACTTGTCTTTTCTTCCTGCACACATTCTTCATCTTTTTAAGGTTCAAGTCTTTCATTTCAATTCAATACAAAATTTGTGTAAATAAAAGCTGTTTGCCTCTCTCTGTACTTTGTTGCTTTTTATGGGTTAAATGAGCTGCTTATATAACCCTTTTTTTCATCGCTTGTTTTAGCCCATGAACTTCCATGTGAAGTTTTGATCATTGACTTAAATTCACCTCACAAAGTAAATCAGAGAACATTTTTGACAGTAGGAGACCGCATTCACGCCTAGCAAGTTCCAATCATTTTCAGCTAAATTACACTCAGCATGAATTTTGACTGGAGTGTTTATTTACTTTGAAATGGATAAACAAATTTTTCAGTGCCTACTAATAACTCCGTTTAGGTATCTGATGATAAATTAATTCTTCATGTAGCTCTGTGGAAACCAGTGGGGATGAATTTGATCTATTTAATTTCTGTGTGAGAGGAAGAATTTGGAACCATATTATACATTGGTTTCCAAGCACTCTCCTTCTATATTTTAGCACTGTAACTAGTATAAAAGAATATGCATATGTTGATTATATGATGGAGAAAAAGGGGTACCTAAGCTATGCATAATACATCAAAAGAGGCCTGTGGGATTCAAGGACCTATACGAATTATTAGAGAGAAAAGGATTTAAATTCTTTTTTATTTCTGATAGTTCAGAATAAGATCCAAATGTTGACATAGATACATTCTTCATAATTTCTCTAATATACTAAAATAATTATTGGTATCCTGGAAGTACAAGATGATCAGTCACCACAGTAGGGTGTTAAAAGGCCAAGTTCAGTCCTAACATAAGTCTAATTTCACTGTAAATCAACAGAATTAGATATATTTTATAAAATTATTTCATTTAGATTATTGACTCCCAGCTTTGCAGGCAGACAGTACATTTGTCTTGCAAAAAGAAATGCTTATCTTGCAAATGCTTGTCTTGCAAAAGGAAAAAATACACTCAACTTCTAAAATTATTTTCTAGCAGTATTGTTGTGTATATATAATTTCAAACACATTTTAAAAATTGTCGTAACTGAGTTTATATATAAAATTTTACTTTTTTAGACAATCATTCTCATATAGAAGTTCATGTGTTTCTAGGTTTCACCATTGTCATCCTATTACAAAGAATTTAGAAAATAAAGCTGAGGATGTAAACACTGAATTAAGCTTGAGCTTCTCATTTTTCCAGAATTCATCAGATAAATTTAAAATCAGATTAGTATCATATCTTTGGACATTTGGTTCATGTTCTTTACAGTTCTTATGTATTTATCAGTTTTTCATTGAAGAAGTCTCTGGTGTATTTTTAATCTCTTTTCAGTTCATATTTTTTCAATTTTCAGTTGATATGAACGATAGATATTTAAACACAGTTTGCAGTTGAATTTAAAGAAGCTGTTTCTCTTACTCAGACTAAACTCATGTAAACATAAGCCATTGTTCTTCAAATTAGGAACAGAACCGCTTAAAGAGAAAAAAAAAAAAGAAATCTAGACTGTGTCTTGAAGAGAGACAAACAAGTTAAAATAATTGCTCTGATTCATGCAAAAACATCTCACATCGAGTTTTAGTTTTCACTGACCACTGAGTAAATGTCTCCTTTCTTATATATCCTTTGCTATGAAGTGAAGAATATCTGACATGCAGGACAAAGAAATGTATACATCACACTGAGTAGCTTATGATGTAATCAGGAAAATCTTACTTAATGTAGAATCAGGCCATGGCTGAGTAAATCATAATCTAATCATATCCAAATACAGTATACCCCCACTTTTTGATGGTAAATAATTCAATGTGGGAAGTGAAATGAGGAAGGATAAGTTGTTAGAACCAGGCAAGTATTGCGGGGGAACTTCCATCTGGCTTCACCCTCACACGACCACAATTTTTCACAGCAGTGCAATGCCAACAAAAATAACTAATTTACTCTGTAAACCTTGAGTAAAGTTTTTGGTGAATCAAGTCCAAACGTTTTTTTGCGTGGTAAGAAGACTCGTGATAGGCCTTGTTCTCTCAACAATTACTGGCATGCTGAGAGGTATATCTAGGATAAGGCACTATTTTTCTTACACTGAAAGTGTCCAACTTTACTAATACATTAACAAGACTCATTTCCTACTAGTTCCTTCCCCCCTCCCTGGTTTTTTCTGTTCTGAAACTCAGGAAAAAAACTGGATTATATTTTTTAAAAACTTCCTGGACTCTGAACACTGTACTTCAGCTGTGGCCTTGTCTCTGCTTTACTACCAGAAAATACAGCAGAAAGTCATGGTTCAGTTGCTGCTTCCTCATTTCTCCGCAGGGGAAAGTTAATCAAGTTTCCTGGAACAATTTCTTTCCCTGCTCCCCTCGGTTATACTGACCGCTGCGGTGGCAGTAAGCTTAGGTTTACCTACCTCCACAGCAATGGAAATACTGGCTAGACGTCACTCTGTTTCCTTTTTTACACTGTGGTGTAAATTATGTGTGTGCTGTGCAGTGGGGAAAGCATCTTCTACCTGTGAAGTCTCCCCTGGAGATCTGATGGCCCCAGTCTTCTGTAGTGCACGAAAGGAGGGAAACATAGTGTGTCCAGAGGTTTTGGCGTAAGTCTAGACTGAGTGTGCAGGCACATTTGTATCTTCTCCAGGTTAGCAGACCATAGCATATCTGACTAACGTGCCAACTGCTTTCCCTTGGTGGCTGAAAATCTTAACAACACGTGAAGTGTACCAAAGTCTTCGAAAAACCTCAAGGCAATATAGCAAGTTCCACCTCGCTCATGTGCTGGAAACAGAGTGGGAGTCCTCCATCATGAAATGTCACTACAGCTTGTGTTAGAGACCTGATGACTGCAGCAGACCCAAATCTTTCATGCATCGCACATGGACAAGTGCCATTTAGCTCATCCTGAGCTATAGTTCACATATAAATTCCAGGGACCTCATGTCTGAGCCTTCACCCATTAACAAGAACCAATTACTCAGACAAAAGCTCTCTTCGGAAAAGTAACTAAATACTATGCCAAGTCAATTCTCCCATTGTGGAGAGCAGAGAAGCAGGTAACTGTGTAATAGATCAAAACTGAAGTTGCTATTCAGCCTAAAATAGTTTCTAAACAGCTAAATACTGCAGAAAATTGTAATTCTAAATGCTGATGTGAACGGGCTCTTGGCAAGTCCATGTGATATCTCTGCTCTACTGTCATGCTTGGTATGACAGCTGCCATTGCCTGACAGTCGTTTCAGTAAACATGATTATTATTTTTTTCTCCTACGGCTAACAATAATGTTTCGTATTTACAGTGTATACATTTCCTTTTCCATTTATAACAATAAAAGTACATACCTCTTGAACAAATGCTACCTATATTTACAAAGCGGGGAAGGGAAAAGGAGGTTAAAACACCAATATCTTGCCGACCAATAAAAAGATAAAAGAAACAAAATAGTTCTTATTGCAAAGTGTGTTTTTTTACAAAAGCTACTGACAATTTATAGAGAAAAGTGAAGAAACCGCTCACTCACATACGACTCTTCCTTACAAGAAATACAGCAGATGCTTAAAGGTTTTAGACAGTCAGGATGGAATCCACTGCAACTAAATTTAGCACCTAAAATATGCCCAAATTGTTCTTCTTGATGCACAGTCCTGATGCCCAAGCTCTCTAGAGCTGCAGCAGAAAGAGGCAGATGCCTCTGATAGGCAGATGCCTATCCTATCAACCTAAATTAGATGGACTAGATTTCATCCCTAGGTTTTTCATCACATTATCCCACCTGCCTTTCTCTGATCTTGGAAGCAATCTAGACCATGTTTGGGAAATTATTTGGGAGTTATAAAGCCAAGGACTACTTCAGTATTTTAACAAAAAGCTAAAATCAAGCAGTGGGAAAAATTCCCTTCAGTCCCAACATCCGGCTCATCTTGCAGCTAGAAATAGGAGAATCAATGTTTTTGTAATAGGTGTTTATTTTTAACACAAAATTTTGCAGTCTTTCATTGGAAAATGGGCAGGATGGATACAGGCCACATATACCACAGGAGGAATTCTTTTCGGAAGAGAAGGCTGCACCGTGGGACACCCCCTGGACGGGAGCCAGCCCCCTTTTCCCCTGAGCGTGCCAGGAGTCATGCACAGGAATAAGGAGTACAGCCACCACCCGCATCCTCCTGAAGGATCAGGCCCTCAGGAATCTGACCCAACTGCTACCAAAAATGATACAATGGCTGAAGGACATGTGCTGTCATGCACAGTTAAAGAAAAAAAGGGATTTTTTTAATGTTTAATTTTGTTCTTTGTGACTGGAAAGAGCAACCCCAAGTCACACTGATGCTGCCTGTGGAAGGGACAATATCTGAAGCCACCCAAATGACAGCAACTGTATCCCGACACCCTGTGCCAAGCAGCACATGTTCTTGACTCTAGGCAATCCCATGTCAGTGGATGTGAAATGTAAAAGACATGCATAAGCTTTATTAGGAGTTGGATCCTCAGCTGATTAAAAGAAAGGAGTCAGTTCACTGAAGTCAGTGCAGCTGCAATAATTTATATTAGCTCAGAACCCAGCCCTCAGCTTCTTTAATGCATGTGGTTTTATTTCTTAATAATTTATTAAGCATGGTTTAAAAGACAAATCATTGATGGTGATTCCTGTCAGAGAGAAAGCTTTCATGCTAGCTGCATTGTGTCTGACAAGGCAACACATACGGTGGTCCGGCTTCTATTGTACACAAAGAATGGGATTCAATTGCTTAAACATTGGCATCTGTTGCCACTTGAGACATCTCAGGCAACCCCACCTGGTCTCCAGCTGCCTGTCTAGGAGGACACAGGTCTCTTGTAAGTCCTGTGACATACCTGTCAGCCCCATGCAGATGTCTCGGGTATCCTGGGGCATATCACACAGCACTAGACACTTATGTTCAAGCTACTGAATCCCTCCCATAGTCTGCAAGGATAGCCAAAATAATGTATATTGCACTGCTCCTCTTGATTTGTTGTCTGCTTCTTTTACTGTTTTAAAGAAACTTTGCAACCAGACTTGAATTTAGTAGCATTTTTTGTAAGATAAATTTCTAAAACAAAGGGGTATTTTTGCAATTCTTCACCTGTGCTGGGGGCTATGCAAAATATTAAATATTATGCAGCTCAGTAGGTCAAAAATAAAACAAACAGGTAGTTCAGCTTTCTAACCCTGTGGCAGACTATCGTCTGTAAAAGCAAAAGCTTGCTAAAATGACGGATTTTATTTACAGGTTTACTAGAAATGGAATTAATTCCCCCTAACTTTGGAAAAAGGATTCAGCACCAGACTGCAGATATCTAAGAACAAAGTGTAGGTAGGTGTTCACATCTGGGACGGGTGTGAAAGCACTCACAGTAGTGGCTGGGATCTATAGCTCAGTTTACACATAGCATGACGTACCATATTCTGCCTCCTACCAAAGGGTGCAGATCTTCTGCAGACCCATGTTACATCTGATGGACAATGTCTCGTGCATTTTAAGCTATCCCTGACTGCAGTAGATATTTGTGTTTAGGCAATCATAACATGTCCAGTCAATAGAGTACGGAGTCTAGAGAACTATGTGCTCATCCTGAAGAGGACATCTAAGGCTGGAATCACTCACAGGAACCCCGTAATATTTTATGTGTCCTATGGTGTCTCAGACATCCACAAGGGCTGAAAGACATGACACAGGACTTTCAGATTAGTCCATGGCTGGAAGTCAGTTTGGATAACTTTAGTCATCTTAAAAATCATTAGACATCATGTTTAGTCAACTGTCTTAAATCACTGCATATGGGCTAATCACCCTGGGCTTCCCTTACAATCGGTGGACAAAATCAAGCACTTTAAAGATCAGTTCATCAGAGGTATTAGAGATGTGTACATTATAGCAAGGTAAACCATGCCATTACAACGTACATTTTCCCTCACTGACTATAGGACAAGTCTAAGGTGACTAAAGCATACATGGACATCCACAGTGAAGGCTACATATGGTTAGATGAATCCCTATAATTTCACATTTTTTAAAAAATGCATGGTTAAGCAACTCTTTTTGTCTAGTCTAGACTTACACATTAATAAATAGATTTGCTAATGACATTGTGACAGCTCTGGCCAAATGTTCTGATAGATTAACTGTGGCAGCTAGAAGTAGTTCTGCCTATATCTATAGAACCGTTTTAAATACTGTTTTAAAAACAGGATTTGCTTTATAGGTTCAATGCAGCATTAATATGCAGTGTATCTAATCACCTGATACAAATATTTATTATTTGGCAGTTTATGTTGGCAAATGAAAGCTTCATCCTGCATATTGTGGAGATCCACTCGACCTTAACTCCAAAAACCACTGGGAAAACCTTGGAAGATCTTCTGTAATCCACTCAGCTGTACTTGATTTTCTACTGGTATTTTATAAGTTTTGTAAACCTAGATGGGATAATATTCTGGTCCTTCTTCTGGCTGCCTGCTTTTCTTTTCTTACTTACATTTCTGAGTGTAAAGCTTTCATTGCTCATTGAACAGAGAAGGTTTTTGGAATCACTGAGGCAGTACCTCTATGCCCATCTAACTACCTTTCTAAACAAGTACAATTCTCTAGATGATTAATATTTTTTGAATATTTAGATAATCTTCATGTGAAGCTTTTTTGTAAGCCCAAACTTCTGATGGAGTCATCTATATCTCTCTTAGTGCAGCAAAATCAAGTTCAAGTTGTTGTCTTAATAGCAAAGTCAGTACAGTTCTTAAAAAAAATTAAAGAATTCCTGTGGGTTTGCTTTGGAAGAGGTGCTGGATTTAAATATTAAAGACTCAACAGTATTAAAGGCTACAAAACAACAATATCATTGAATTGAATAGATTCTAGAGAGCATTTTGATATATAATTTATATATGTAAATTATTTAGTACTTATGCAAATTAGTCTATTATGAAGCACCCCTGTGCTGTGAATGGCACTTCAGCCCATGGACCCATCAACTGGTAATAAAATAAATATTGAGATAAAATTTGGTTTTAGTTTTAATTTATGTATACTGATGGCATTAAGCTGCAGAGAAAGTTCGAGAGCACAGTGCTTCCTTTTGTACTGAAGATTTAAGAAAAAAGTCATCTATGCATTTAATGAAATGGCTTTAATAATGTGAATGTTCTGAAAAAAATCTCAGTCAGAATTACAATTTATATCATTATGGGCTTCAATCGAACCATGAGGATTTTTTTGTAGTTAGTGTTGTACATAAAAAGTACAATTGCCCTGGAGATCTAGGCATCTAAATGGGCAAAATAAAAAAGTAAATTCTAGTCCCTATTTAAACACAGGTAAAGGCTGTCACAATACCAGGCATGATCAGAAAAAAAACAAGATGAGAACCACAGACCATCCTTCTCTACAAAACAGTAAGGAGCAATGTTAGTTTGCCTAATTAAAAGAAAGGAAAGAAAGACAGAGCTTATCAACACTAAGCTGTCGTTATTGCCATAGATTTAGCTGAGTACTCTCCTGGTTCACTGTTTTAAAACAGCAGGACAGTGGCAGTGAAACTTAAACTCCTTACTGGAAATTACCTCCTACTCACTGGGTGGATATTTCAAGGGATTATGAACAACATCCACCTCTGGGGGAGCAATGAAAGTACGTAAAACTTTTTGTAAGGAACTCAAGCAGTATACATGTTGGCAACCACTGATTTCTAGCAAGGTGTAAAAAAATAGACCTTTCCCTTGCTGTGATTTAGTTCATCTTTGATGTGATGGAAGACAATATTATTGATCTGGAGTAAAACATAGTGGGTCACTACTAGGTAAAACTGAATACACAGAAAAAACTTCCTAAAATGCATGTATTTTAGACAGAAAAGCATAAAAATGGAGCACCACAAGGGATTTTGTGGGTCATCAAGTCTGCTCCCCAGCTCTCTAATTAGGGGTTTCTGTGCTTTCTACTGGAATAACCTTTCAAAGCTATACCAGAACCTCACTTTGGTATCAGGACTTTCTTTCACTCAATGATGTTATTCATTAGTCTAAAGAATTCTTCTCCCTCTCCATTGTGTATTTCCACACACACATTCTTTCATTTGTTTTATTTGGAGTAATGACATCCTCTTTACACCTCCTCTCCACTAAGCTCTGCAAGTTATAGTCTTTCTCTCCTAATCGAGCTCTTCATCCTCTGGCCATCTTAACTGACACCATTCAAGCTGAATTCATTGCTTTTGAACACTTGGCAATAGTTTGGCATTCTAGGTGGGATCTTGCAAAGCTTTGTACCATAGCAGTAATGCCCTTCTTCCTGTACTGCAAATTTTTGACAGCTCTAACAGATTGCAAATTTCTTGCATCCCAGCAACTTTCATAGAACATTTCTTTATTTTACATAGCATCAATAAGGTGATTTTCCCCTCTCATGCAAATGTCCCCATGGTGTAGGAAGTAAGATGGACCTTTGGGTTGAACTTTACTTCTGTTGTAATTTCAGAATGAAGGATTTAAGAGAGCCAAAGATGTACCAAAAAAAAAAAAAAAAATCTCACAGTAGCCCTATACAATAATTATTTAATCTAATTCCCAAAGCTACGCACAGCACATATGGAACTGAGCTTGAAATCACTGCCATAGCAATAACAAATACAGTGTTATGACCCTTCTAGACATCTGCAAAATGGTTGTTGGAGTTTTTAATGCACAAGCACCCAGAATCATTGGCAAGGCAATACCAGATTCACAGCCCTCCTAAGAAATTAAGGAAATAGCGCAAAAATGGCAAGAAGAATACCTCCTGGGAAGAGCTTTCAATGCCAGCTACCTGGTTTTGCTGCCAGTCATTAAAATAATCATGAAGAAACTGCACAAACACACCTAGATTGCAATAATCTCTGAGAAAGGAATTTGATCCAACATACTCAGAGGTAAATCCAACTTGTACTAAATAATCACTGCTGGCTATGCAGCTGAGGGCACTTCTGTTCCAAGACAGAGTTGAGAAGGGGGAACTTGTTTAGACAAACTTCACTGAAGAAAACAAAGAGACTATTCCAAACCTTACAATTTTTGTTTCCCTTCTTTACAAAACAAATATCCTAGTTGTGCTTCCTTTCCTTTCAGTCAGTGTCTGCAGCCAAGGCAGGTAACAGAAGTGCTAAACTAAAGTGACTTTGACAAACCAAAACAAGATCAGGACAAGATGGAAATCCTGTGGAGATAACTGTACTTGGGTATCTTTCAGTGTCCTTCAGACAATGCAGTTTTCAGGCAAGAGATGAAGAAACATTCAAAAATCTGTCTCCTCCTCTCTAACAAAAAAATCTGTAAAGGCCTATTTGTGCAAGGTCAGAAGACCCATGGATTTGCATAGAAGGACAATATCTTGCGCTGTTTGATATTCAACATGTTGTTCATTAAAAATCTAATTGATCCTGTCGGAAAGTGTAAATAAAACTAAGAATTACTCATGTTTAGAAACTGGCCAACCACTCTTTCTGTGTTGAATTCTCATTCTATGATAAACCAACAATTTACAATGGAAGAAATATCATGGGCTGAATTTCTCTTTTAATGCTGATCACTGTACAGACCATTGATGTTTATTACATTAACTCAAAAATATTTTTTTCTCATAGTCTTAAGATTGTACGATAGTGTGATAAATAATGCAGAAAATTAACTTCTCTTAAAAAACTGCAGTCCCAGCAATTGACTACTGAGTCTAGTGAAAGTCTGGTTTGGGTAAGGAAGGTAGGATTTAGCAGTACTAAGTGCTCAGGAAGAATATAGTTGGTGATTTCCAGATGCTGTAATATTCACAGTAATATTGACCTCAGAAAATCTCACCAAACTGTAAAGATTCAGCCAAGAGAATAAATAACTCTTATATTACACGGGAATATGAGGTTTTATTACCATCATTTTCCCTGTGTTATCTGCCCTCTCTTCAGACAGCCAGATACTGGTAGCAGCTTTAGGAGTGAGAGGTCCTCCTTACAGCCAAATTTAATACCCATCTGCAAACTGTTTTTCCTCCTAGAACAATATTATTTCTGAAGAACTAAAAAAACACCCCATTTTATTAGGAGTTTATTGTTTTGGTATTAGGAAAAGAAGAGAAGGGGGGAAGAGGGAAAGTGATGTGTCTTTAAACTTGATATCTGGGCCAATACTTTTCCTGGCATAAACCTAAAGCCAAGCTTAAATGTTTGCCTGAGATCCAGAAGCTATAGAAAAATAATACCAGTCAGGAAATGCACTTGGAGCCAACTGGAAGTCTTTACAAACTCACTGTATACTTCAGCCTGTGTTAGTTCTAAAATGATGGAACTAGATGAAAGGCATGCAGGAATGAAAATAACCATGAGTGAGTACAACAACTAGTGTTTGGCCATTTAGGATAAATTACCATTTACAATGTATGTGTGAAATGATATTTTTCTTTTTTTTTCCTTACTATTTTCTCTTCTCTTCTCTTCTCTTCTCTTCTCTTCTCTTCTCTTCTCTTCTCTTCCCTTCCCTTCCCTTCCCTTCCCTTCCCTTCCTTCCCCGTTTCACATGTAGTATGAATTTAAGGAGTTAGGACAGAGAAGACAACTGTTCACATCATTCTGGTGCTAAGACTTAAATCTCCAGCTTTTTTAACTCCTATTGAACAAAAGCATGAAAGAGAAATAAATCTTTACAAGTTGACATGAGCAAAGAGTGAAGAGAGGAACTAAAAATATGCTAGTGATCTAATGCTGTCCATAAATCACTAGAAAAGAAGAGAGGTCCATTGTCATATGCCTCAGGCATTGTTATCGAAGTAGGTAGGAGAAATTAAAACTATCCATAGGGTAAATTATATACCATTTATAGTGTTTAATTTTTTTCTTGGTTACAGAATTTTCTGAGTAGTGCATATAAAAGATGAGAAGATGAAGATAGAAAGAGAAAGTGAGAAATAGCAAAGTCTTATCTCTCAAGAAGAAAGAACTGGCTTTCCAAGTTTCATTAGGGGTTTGGGCAGTGACCGTTGCAATGCTACACACATGTATAACACAGCCTAGAGCAACAATGGCTTGCCCTTTTAGGCTCCCTCTCCGAGAGCAGAATTTATAACGTCCAGCTGTTCTCCTGCCACCCAGACGGTCTTAGGAGGTCTCAACACTTCTGAGTGGGATTCACAGGTAGCAGGAGTGAGATTGAGCAACTAATTCAGCCAGTAAGAAATGTCAAGGAGAGAACAGCTTTGATTTAAAACTTCATCCCTATCTTCCAAACTTGGTGTTTCTGTAAATTGAGGAGCTGAATTCCCAACCTCTATCTGGAGCAGGAGGCAAACCAGTATGCAGAGTCAGTGTACTGATGGAGACCCGTCATAACAGCCAAAGGTCAGGTGAGACTGCCAGATCCAAATTTTTCCAAATTATCAGGATTTTTTTGCCCTGAACCAAACCAAGCACATATCAAACTGGTTGAAACAAAAAATAAGCCACATCAGATAGTAAGAGTTATGGAAGAAGGCAATGCTTGTTTGTTTGTTTGTTTGTTTAGTAGTTTAAAGTTCCTTTCCATATAATCAGCTTTTGCTACCAGACTGAGAAATCCCTGAACAAAGTCGACTGAGTGGGATGGAAAAGTATCTTTTCTACTGCTAAGTTACCTTTTGGGAAAAAAACCCCCACACTGTTTCAAAAGAAAACTAATAAATTACATTGAAATTAAAATGCTATCTTAACAAAATGAAATCACTTTGACCATTTTCTCCTTGAAATAATCTTGGGCTTTGTCTGGCATTCGTTAAGTCTGTCAAAACATGGACAAGGAGAAGATTCAGTTGATCAAAAGTGTATTTATTTCTACAGTAGATTTCCTTGTAACAAAGTCAATGGTTTCTGCAAAGATTTACTTGAAATTCTTCCCTGTATGTGAACAATTTTTTTGTAAAATACTGCTCCTCTCCTTCTTGCCAAAGCAACACCAGTGCTAAATAAACCCAATGAAAATCACACTTCAGTTAAGAGAAAAGTTATTAAGAGAGCTAAAAGTGTTTATGATAAACTCTCTGCTGGGTGTTAGAAAAACTCTCTGTGATCAGTATCTTATATAGCCTGTTACTGGAAAGCAGATAAACTACTGAAGTGATACCACCTGGCATATCCTATGCTCCAAATAACAATTATCATTTGAATATATTGAAAGGTAACTACATTGTTGACTTTTTTCCTGTGGGGCTTTGTATAAATTATTTTTTATTAAAAAAGCACATAAAGCCCAACAGAATTTAACCTGTAGGATTTTTTTTTCTGACCCATGTTAAGGATAACAAACTACTGACTGATTACCAGAAAATATTGTAAGACATTTCCCTAGTGTCTCTTTTTTCCTTTCTATCTATATTTGTAATTACTTTCCTGGCTGCCTATCTGTTTGGTAGCCCAGCAGTTGTATTTCATTCAAACCATACTTGCATATTTTTTAGATTGTTACATAATACTGAGTTCCTGATTTGCAATGCATAATGCCTTATCTCCTGTCATAACTCTGTTCGCTTAACAGGACAGATGCTGCCTACAAAAGCCACAAGACACAAGGGGAAGCACCACTTCTTAGTTTTTTCTTGCATTTTGCATAGTTTTCTAATCGTTCGGCTCAGGAGGGAGGAAACACGCACTGCTGTTGTCACCCTGTTATATTGCAGACTATAACTTTAAACCTAGGAGACAGGAGATCAGGAGTAGGACTGCAGAAAGTCATGTTCTGCAAGGGAAAGATAGCTGAATCGAACACTGGGTAAACACTTTTTTATACATCGCAGTCAGAGTCACTGGAGGAGGCCTGCAGCTATGTAGGGAACACAGAAGATGCAACCAGAAGGAGACCTGGACAAGTGGAAGACTAACTGGGAGAGCAGTGAGCATCTGAGAACAGGAAGTAAGAAAAGGGCCTTAAAGCTAAGGCTGAAGATTTTGATGCAAAAGAAGGCACAGTATATTAAAAGAATCTTGGGAAAGATTAGCATGGTCAGATATCAAAACGTACTTATTTATGGAAAGTGAAGATAAATCTTTTTGTAGGTACAACTACTGGCACTCCTCTGCCTTATGCGTTAAAATAACAAGGAGTTTTTTGAGTAATGGCACCTTTTACTCCTTGCTAAAACTCTGGCCAAAGCCAAAACCAAATATTTGGAAACATTGTAATCACAGTTTCATCTTGCCCAAGAAGGACTGGGAGGATCAGGCCTTGGCCAACCATTTTCTAGTACGTGTTTGCCATCTGCTCTGAAATTTCTTTACTTTCTTGGGCTGTAGCCTCTGTCATAAAAATCATCTGTTAGCACTGATTAAAAGTGAGGTGTGATTTGCTGCTGGTTTTGTTGGCCGGTGTGTTAATTTCAGAAGTAGTCAGTTGACTAGAAGTACTTTACTTGACTATAATCTCAGTCACCAGTAGAGCGCATACATTTTATTTGTGAGCTTCCTTCCAGTCGTAACCTGATTTCCTAAAAGTTTATGCCTTTCTGACTGCCGGTCTCCTCCTAATACCTTCTGTAACTTGGAGTCAACGTCAACCTAATTCAAGAAGCGGTGGAGGTCTCGGGGATGGCAAAATCTTATAAAACCTGGGGACTGAGTAGAAGAGAGAGAGCTGAAGTAATGCATCACTGAAGGAAAGGAATTAATGGGAAGTCAGCCAGTGTCTGTTACGTGGTGCCTCATGTCTCAGGACAGTGGGAGCGTAGGGGCAGGCCACAGCACCACGTGTGCTGGGCTGGGGCTTGGGGAGGCAGGAGGGAGCTGAGTGGGATGGCAACAGGGGGAAGGGAACAGGAAAGAAAGGAGGAATGGGTGAAGCCATACATGATACTGAGGGGTTTCAAGGGCCTTCCTACTTAATTCCACAGAAGAAAAATATTCAGATGTCATTAATTCTACCACACACAAATCTCCTCAGTTTGAGAGTTTGTTTCACTGTGGTCAGGGGTTTTTATACAAATGAGTGCATACATTTGCAATTCCTGTTTTCTTCACTTGCTTGTTTACCAGATAAGGGTTGTGGGCAGGACTGCTAGGTCGACTTGAGTTTGTTGTCTCTCCCTCCTGCACTGCTCCACCGGGCCCAAGTGCCCTGCCTTGCTCACCTTCACACAGCATGCCGGAGACATTAGGACCCACACGTGCCTCGTCCTCTGGATGAGTCATGCTACCTGAGGCGTTCCCGGGTGGAGGCAGAGACCGAAAAGTGTGCCCAGGAGGAAAAGCAGCCACATCAGAGCATAGACCAGGGAGTTAGGAGAAATGTCTGGGTGCAGTGGGCCTACCTTGTCCCCACCCCAGGAGGCTTTCTTCTGCCAGCACACTATTTTCTGTCTCTAAAGTTCCATGATTACCCGCTGTTGTGGGTTTGTGTGGCGCGGGGTTATTTTTTGGTAGCAGGGGAGGGGGCCGCAGGGCCGGCTCCTGTGAGAAGCTGCTGGAAGCTTCCCCGGCCCCAAGCCGGACCCGCCGCTGGCCCAGGCCGAGCCCCTCAGCGACGGCGGTAGCGCTGCTGGGAGAGCGGAGTGAAGAGGGGAAACCTGCGGTGGAGAGAGGGGTGGGATGGGAGAGCCGGAGCAGGGCCCGAGTGCGGAGTCCTCCTCCCCCTGAGGAGGAAGGAGCGGCAGAGACAAGGTGTGGCGAGCTGACCCCAGCCCCCATTGCCGGGGGGAGGAGGGAGAGAGAACCGGGAGTGGGGTTGAGCCGGGCAGGAGGGAGGGATGGGGGAAGGAGTTAGAAGGTTGGGGTTTGCTTCCTAATATGCTTGTTTTGATTTGATTGGTAGTAAACTAAATTGATTTTGTTTCTTCCTCAGGTTGAGCCTGTCTTTTGCCTGAGCCCGTTAATTGGTGAGTGATCCCTCCCAGTCCTTGTCTCGACCCACGAGTCTTTCTTCGTATTTTCTCCTCATGCCACTGTGGCCGGGGGGGGAGGAGTGAGCAAGCGGCTGCGTGGTGCTCTGTTACTGGCTGGGCTGAAACCATGACAGCCACTTTAACACAAAAATTGATAATAAGTTGTCATGGTTTAACCCCAACAGGCAACTAAGCACCATGCAGCCGCTCCCTCACTCTTCCCCACCCCGCCCCAGTGGGATGGGGAGGAGAATAGGAAAAAAAGTAAAACTCGTGAGTTGAGATAAGAACAGTTTAATAATTAAAATAAAATATAATAATAATAATAGTAATGACATCGGCCCCTCCCAGCCAGTTTATATACTGAGCATGACATCCTATGGTATGGAATATCCCTTTGGCTAGTTCGGGTCAGCTGTCCTGGCTGTGCTCCCTCCCAGCTTCTTGTGCACCTCCTTGCTTGCAGAGCATGGGAACCTGAAAAATCCTTAACTTAGGATAAGCGCTACTTAGCAACAACTAAAACATCAGTGTGTTATCAACATTATTCTCATACTAAATCCAAAATACAGCACTGTACCAGCTGTTCCAGCTGAAACCAGGACATAAGTTTATCTGATTATAGAATGACTGCAGTGAAACTGGTAAGTGGAAAGCCATCTCCCAAGTTAACAGCCCTTCTGCTGGGAGATACGTTTTATTTACGCTAGGCTGCAACTGGTTAAAAAAGCTGCTGTGTGAAATGTACAGGCTATATAGGACTGCATAAGCCCACTTTAGTGAGGCCAACTTTATAAGTCCTTGGCCAATGTTTACTTAGCCACAATAAGCCTACTGTAAATAATTAAAAGGCTTCTTTGTTTCCTTTCTAGTTTGTGTGTTGTAGGGTTGCTTTATTGTTGTTGGGTGGCAAGTTACAAGGATTTCTTAGGCCAGCTCATTTATTTTATTTGGCTATTGGGCCTTGTTGCCATTTGGAAATTTCCTGATTTCAGTTGTGTTTTCCAGGCTGCTTTCAGAGGCCTTTGAGCATGAGCAATCTAAAGGGAGAAACTGTGATGGTTAATAAAGGACTGCAGCTGTTAGCACGAGCCTCACACAGCAGCACTGCTGTCACCCTTGAACTCCTGGCATCTTTCATCACCAGCCTTCCAACCCTTCTTTCTCCTGACATCATGAAGCAAAGGTAGCTGAAAAAGTGATGTGGGAGACCAGGAGATGAAAAGCAGAGACCACCTAACAATAGCAAGTTCATGAATCCTCATAGCCCCACAGGAAGGCAACATCATCCTCCATAAAATACATAGGGAAAAAAGACTGAGAAAGCCCATACGAGCGACCCAGACTCACGGCAGAGACCTGCAACAGAACAAATCTTTGACCCCAGCTCTTCCTGGTCACTGAATAGGCCCTAACCATTGGGTCCTTTTCCTCCTGCCAGGGCAGAGGGGAGGAGGTGGAGAAGGAGGGTTAGGAAGTAGAATATCAGTGAATACATTATCGATGGCAGGTGGAAGGAGTTTCTGATAGTGGAGACCTGAAGATGTTTTTTAATGCCACCTGTTTCAGAGACAGTCCACTTGATACACAAAATGAGTGCAACACAGGACTAGTATTGGTTTCCTCATTTGCCAAAGTTAAAAGGCCTATAAGATGAATCTTAATAATACAGTACAAAGGATTACTTTCCCGTTTCCCACTTGTGTTGTGCTCCTCAGCTACATTCTGATTCCATATCACAGGTTCAAAAACGAGCCATACACTTCCTCCTACCTTCAAAGCCTGCTTTAGAAAACATGATCATTCAGGCCAAAGAACAGATGAGGCAATTCATAGTAAATAAGTCTAAAACCAGCCCGATTTTGTTCAGTCCATGTCCACTCAGCTGTGACAGCTGATGGTGCCAGTTAGTACGAACTGTGCCACTGCCTCTGTGCTACAGCTGTATTTTGCAGGCTGGAATGCTGAACTGACAAACAGGTTTTGCTGTTTTCCATGTGCTCCTGCATTTGCTCATCCATCTGGATTGATATGCCTAGCAAGAGATTAGCTCAACGGGCCCTTGATCCTTTGCAAAGGCCTCTAGGCAGTTCCGTCTCACACACAATAAATAATAAATAACATTAATGGAATGCCAAGAATGTCATTAATAATTTTCAGATATGTAATTCATACTTAGAAGGATTTCAGACATTGTAAAATGCTCAAGTACCAGTGACATGGAAATGTTTGTCTGAGTGTGTGACAAAGAAGAAACCATGGACACTAAGAATGTGTCACTATTGTTGAGGTGGTTTTGTTGCTATGCCTTTTTTTTTTTAACCTGAGACTAATTAGAACTGACTGAAAACTTGACAGTTGAACACTGATAGGAGCTGAGCTTATAACTTAAAAGCTCATGGCCATGAACAGGACTACCGAGGTTGTTCAAGGCTAATGATATTGATACAAGTGGTCCATGCAAATAAGGAGACTCTAGAGCTAATAAATGAGTCATTACATATGGTCAGAATGTGAAATCAATTGACAGCAAATGGGTCCATGGAAACATACATAAATACTATACAACAATCTGCATGGAGGACAGTCACTAATGAATGACCAGGGAGGGGAAAAAAGTACCCACAGAGAAGGCTATTAATGTTGTTATGTACCACCAAAGCATAAAATAGCACTGGAAGTTGTATGTATAAATAGATGAACAACCGAGTTGTGCTTCTTACTGTGTTGGGGGCAATTTAGTAATGATTTCTCTCAGGCTATTAGAAACTCCTCCTTCAGTTACTGAAGTTGGACAATAAGATTTCTCAAATCAAATCCCAACTCTTCACAGTCACTGAACCACCTCAGGTGATGCAAGAAGATTATTTTTGTTCTGTCATCTCATTTATGTGATATCAGAAATAGTCCTGGCACTTTCTAAATGAAAGAAAACAAAACCAGTTTTACAGATTTATTCCTGCAAAGTGCTGAACAATCCTAGTGATTTTGGATACTTAAGGCTAAGCCCATAGTTAAAATGTCGTCTTGATGGCCAGAGTACCAATATTTTCTGGATTGAACCTCGTGGCAAAAATTTGGCATCAGCATGAAGACCCGCAAATTCTTGTGCCTGGAAAGAACCCCCTGACAGCTGAAGGCAGCTGGGGGAGGAGTCAGTCTGAAACAACAGGTATTTAAATGCAGGCTTCCCTAGGTTGGTATCTGCAGTCCCATTGTAGTCAAAGGGCATTCTCAATACATTGCTCACCCAATTCCCTTTGATATGGTTGTTGTCAACCCATGCAGGGTATCCCTCCTGATATACACACCAGTTGCCACTCCAGTAATGCATGGGTCTCCAGTGGTGTGTGGGTCCTGTGCCACCTCTGCCAACTTATGCAGATGTTTTGGTTACTATAAGGCATCTTAGGTGGCACAAGGCACGTAAGTTCTGGTGCAAAGAAATCTAGAAGGGTTTTCAACTGATGAAAAATAAGGGTCCACTTTAGGGTGAGTGCTAGTACTGCATGAGGAAGTTTCAAAAACAAATTCCCTTCTAGAAGGCCAAATTTTATTTTTATTTTTAATAAATTTAACACTATTAATCCTTGGGATATTTCCAGAGGACAAGATTTGGGTTCCCAAATGTTGTTGCTGGCCACCATATGAGACACCCTAGGGTATTCAAAAAGTCTGCTTAGAACTTGCAGGTAAGATACAGGGCTTTTGGGAGACCTTCACGCTTTCAGAGCGGGTTTGATTTAGTTGTCTAAATACAGATTTCTTTCTACTGTCCCTTGAGATGCCCTAGCTTACCACACCTGGCCTCCATCTGCAGCTCCAGGGGGCATGGGGGTCCCAAAGTTCCTGTGATGCTTCTGCCAGCGCTGTGGGTTTCTTGCATATATTAGAACATCGCAAATAGTACTGGGCACTTCAGTCAACTGAACCAATGCAGACCACTGCTAAGATATGAAGGACATAATAGATGGAGGTATAAGCAGCAGCAAAACATAAAGGTTCTTTTCTGGAGCACTGGATTTGGACCAGCGATGAAATGCCTCACATTAATCCACAACTGTTCAGTTCACCTCAAATAATTACTAGGTGTAGTTTGGATCTGGGTTTCGATCTTGTTTAGAAACAGTCATTTCAGGATGATGACTTAAAAGAAGATAGTACCAATTTCATTCATGGTAAGTACACGCTGCTGAAAGTGTCTGTCTCAGATTTGTAATAGGTGCTCCCCATCTCTCCACACTCCTCTTTTTACTAAATGCATTTGCCAAAACACAGTAATTCATATCAGCAAGTAGGGCTTTGTAAATTATTTTAACAGCTTTTTAAATTATTTTAAATGGTGCTTGGAATCCTGCAACTGTACAATGCTTCTGTTTGTAAAACTATGCTTAAGTAAGAAATCAAACAGATAGCAAGCACCTAGAGCTCTGTAAACAGTACATATTCAACTAATCCTGCAGAAATTTTCATGTATTCGTATTCCAGAAAAGTGTGAAAAGGAATTTCTCCTTTCTCCTATCTTTTTGCACTATCAACCTGCCAGGGGTTTGGGTTTTTTTTTCCTTCTTATACTGCAACTATTTTTCAGCGTTAATGCATTACAGCACAGAAACGTAGTATTAGATTAGCAATCATTGATATAGGAAAAAAGATATATATCTCTTTGTATGGTACTAGAGAGGCAACAAATGGAAAAGACATGATCAGTGACAATACACACATAAAATACTACAAAAGTCATCAGTGTTCCTGTTAATACATGCAGCATGACACTAGGATTGTGATATATTCTTATGTTTTATAATGTACACCATGCCATGAAATACTTTAAAATATAACAGAAAAACAAAGTAATTTAACGATATTTTAGATCCATCTGCATAATGTCACATGTACTTTAGCATATGTGGAACAGATGTTTTCTTATATTACATATATGGAATATATGTTACTTTCAGTGTAGGAGGATAGGTGACGAATGACAGGTTTTGCTGAATTCGGTGCTTGAAATCTAACTAATACATCAAAATGCTGTTTACTTACAATAGGTAGGTCTGACCTTTAAAACTACAATGTTGGAGGGTCACTCTTCCTGAAGTCCAAACGAGAAGAAAACTCCAAAATATTCTCATAGCTGTCATAATGCTCCACAAATATTTTTAGGGCATGATATAAAAGACCACAAAGGCTTTTCCACTGTGCCTTTGGCCCAGCTTCCTTAGAAATCATCTGATGTAAGATCACGCAGGACACTGAAGGTAAGGCTTTAGATTTACATATTTTTGATGGTGTCTTCTAAGTTGTGTGAATGAGCAAGTTGTCAAATTTCCAGTATTTGGTCATTGAAATCTTCCAATGTTATCAAAGCCCAGGACATTTTTCATAAATGCCCCTAATCTAAGGTTCACTTCCTTTCTCATTTAAACACAGTCATATTTAGTTCATTTCCAGGGCATCACACTGGCTCCAATGCTCATGTTAATAGTCATCTGCCCCAAGCTGCTCAATGACCACTGCAGCACCAGCTGAGCCTCTGACCGTATAGAGCTTCAGAAGCTTTTTCTGTAGCATGCTCATTTTGAGGGGGGGAAAAGGACTCCCCCTTTGACTCACACAAATTTCAGTGTGAATTATGCCACTTAGGTCAAGGGGAACAGTGTCTTTTTCAAAGACACAGTGCCCCCTGTAAGAAAAACATGGATAATTCTTTGGGGGTGTATGCTTAAATTTTTCAGTTTTACACATGGAGGTTGGTATGGAAATGTAATTGAAAACATAAATAATAAATGTATTACTGGCACAGGAGTTAGATGTAGTTTCTTGAGTTGTTGGCTCACGCCTGTGGGAACAGCAGGGTGGCATATTTTTCATGTGGTTTAAAATCCAAGCTGTTTTAAATATTACTGAGCACCAAACAAATTAGTAACTGAAGTCCATTAGGCTTCCTAAGAATTTCCTTCTTGGATTGTACCTGAGACTAGCCAACTAAAACCACACTAGTCTACTCATCCTTCTGGAATTACTTAGTATATTTCTAGGCTTTCTAATGTGCTCATTTCCATACTATCTGACAAATAACAAGTTTATTCTTGTAACGCAGACATCCTCCTTTAGCAAACACATCACTGAGGTTCACAGGGGCTTGTTTAAATCCCATAGAAAGTCAGTGGCAGTACCTGGAAGAGAGGCTAGATCTTCTTAGGCCTAGACTTGTATCTGAACCACAAAACAACTCCTATTTCATCCCTTGATGACTAATTCATTAACAGAAACTTTTCCCTCGTAGTGGCCAATGAAACCCAAAAGACAGGCTCATGACTTCTCTTGCTAGATTTTACTAACTACCTGGTAAATATTTTCAGTATCAAGGGCCTGAGTCCAACCCCACAGCAGCACAAAAGTGGCTAGCCGCCTGTGAGCCTCAGAAGGTTCAGAGATTCAATTTGGAGACCTACCAAAAAGTTCAGATACTTGTACAGAGTTTATCCAAACGATCTGAACCCTCAAGAATGCAGACATGGGCCTCCTGAGAACAGACATTTTAGTCAGATTTCCATTCGTTTCTGTTTCCTTTTATACCAGAAATGCAACAAAAACTGCCTTTGTTTTGGGTTTGGGTTGGGTTTTATTTTTTCACTTGAGAGCTCTAAGTGTAGCCAGAAGCATCACACAGGAGCACAGATTTATGCTGAAGCAAAGTGCAGTGGGGAGCTTATCTAAACTCATCAAGGTTTGGTTTGAATTTCTGAGTGTGTGTATGTGCTTGTGCATACATGCCTATGCGTGTAACTTGTTTTTCAATCTATACTCGTCTGCCCATTCAGAGGGGATACTGTTACAGTTAATTTCCCCCAGCCTCCAAGGATGAGAAAGTAGCCACTTGGTACCCCAGCAGGTTGCTATTTGAACATTTTTCATTAACCACCAAGAATCCAGCCCATTCAGAAATTGCTTTCAGTATCTGGTTGCCTCCACAAACGAGCTACCCAGGGTCAATGTAGACAGGTCCAGTATGCCACTCACTCATCTGCCTGTCTGGGAGGGGATGCTGCTGTATATTTAGGGAGCAATTGCTGATGCAGTTGTTAGCATTGCTATCTCTAAGTCAAACACTTTAGAAAGCCACTGAATTGGCACAATTCATTCACTCTTTGTGTGTCAGGACAGGGTACCATGGGAAGGCTTGCAATGAATGATGGAACTGGGACTAGTCCATTACCTTTTCAGTGTATTTGATAGCATGGGATTGTAAAATACCATCCACTGCATGGAGCACAAATTTACCTACCATTGTTGAATACTCATATGAAAGATAACAGGGCTTTATTTTTCTGTTCTTGCTCTGTTGTGTTTGGTGTTTATCCTCCCCTGTCACATCTTCTGTAATAAAAGCTGGCTTTTCAAAAAAGGCTAGAAAAAATTCCCACCTTCGGGTACTGAGACACTTGAGAATCCCACTTCGACATTCGTCAATGTAGGTCCACAGATGAACATTTGCTAGTGCACTTCAGCAGCAACTCAGAACCTAACCAGCAATAAAAGGGGAACCAAAGTGCAGCATCGCTTTTTAGCTTCTGTGATCCACAGGAAAAGAGAAAATGAAAATTCTTCTTCAGGCTTTTGACCAAAGAAAGCCCAAGAGGTATTGGATTAGCTATAACTTTTGACAATGTTGCCCATGGACGTGTGACTAGTAAATTGGCACCATAAGCTGACACTGTTTTCTTAAAAATTTTCTTGTTTTTAATAAAATTATTCAGTAAATGTCACGACCTTTTAACCCTTTACACCTTTAAAGGGCGTAAGTTTGTGAAAGTGAAAAAAATAAACAGAGGAAAAGTTCTAGAAATGTGTATCGTCCTGTTTAGTAGATGTGCAGACCAATCTTTCTCAGATTTTCTAAAAATAGCTGGTTTTATTCAAAAATTTTGAACCTAATAGCCTTAACACATTGTACAAAAATATTTGCTCAGGTTCATTGTTCACAAGCATTTTCCTTTCGCCCCTTCTTCCTCCTGCCCCACGCTTTCTAAACACATAGGAAATTAACAAAGTCTGTGACCTAACAAGTGGCAATTCATAAATTCATTAGATTAAAAAAGACTAGTAACATAGCAATTCCTTTAATAGGTTTCCTTCCAATCTCTAATTTACATTTCTGTCTGCCCTGGCAAAGATATTACTTCGTTAAGACTTTTTTTTTCCCCCCCTAAATTAGAGAAATTTTAATGACTTCTCTTATTTATTGCTTCCATATGCAAGTAGTTATCTTTCTTGCAAATGGAAATGAGACCCAAAATTGCAACAAATGGGGCCAAGCCGCTGAGTGCATATGTTCCTTTTTGGAGAAAGTACACATGCCTGATCGAATTAACTTTAACCTCTCTGTCCATTGAACAGACATCCTCTAATGTGGGGGCTTTTAAAACTGTTCTCGTTAAATTTATTTTGAATCGCTGAGAACACTCTATCACGGTTTCAGCAAATAACCTCTGATAATATTAAACACCTGGTAAGCGCGGTACCCAGGGGACCCCGTGCTGCTGTGTTTGACCCGTGACCTCCGGCAGTGAAGTTCGGCCCTTGTGATCCGCTCAGATTCAGACAAGAAAGCTATTCTGAGGGAAAACACCTGCTCGTGAGGGCTGACCCCAAGCCAGTGCACGGTTGAAAAAAGTCAGCTGGGTAGAAAGAGACCAGAGCCCCGTGCAGGTGTTTCCTACAGCACCACATGGTTTAAAAACAAGGGAAAATAAAGGATAATATGGGTAACAGTTAGGTGCTCCCTCAGCTGTTTATTTGGGTTTGCATATCTTGAGCTTCTCCCGATGGATGCCGAGGAAATGAAGAAGAACCTACCGGTTCTGCTTTTCGGAGTCTCCCAGGACTTAGAGTTGGCCAGTGCAGATCCCCAGCCTGGTGGGCTCCAATGAGACTTACAGCCATGGCAAAAGACAAACCTGGAGGCCTCATCCCTTCTTTCCTACCCATGGCCTTCGCTGCTGTTTCCATATCCAAAAAAACCTAATATGAGTGGATGGCTTCTTCCTCGGGAGAGTCTTTTTGGCTCTTATTTTCCTCTTACTGAGGTGTCCTTTAATCTACCCTTATTTGAGAAACGCATTGTAAATGAGGAGTTAAAAGCAGCAACAACAAAACCTCCTGCTAGGAAAGAGGAAGAGGTAAATCCTTCCCTAGCTAAGTCAAGGTTTTCACAGCATTTTATTTTATGCAGTGCGATTATGATTCTTTTTAAGTAGAGTGAGCCCCACTTTCATTCAGTATTTTTTAGTCAGATGTCACATTACTCATTTTTGTCAACAGGTCTACACAGCGAGAGGGCAGTGAGAGGAAAATATTTAATCTATCTCTTTATTTATTAAGTGAGTATCATGAAATAAGATGACAGGGATGGAAACCTAACCCTTTTGAAATTCTTCCGTTAATTTCTTCATACACTTTTCTCCAAGGTCACCATTGGATGCAGGACTTGAATGTCACTCACTCACACACCCAAGGGTTGTCAACACACCTCCTTTCACCTGATGAGAGCACCTTCAGCTGGCATCAATAAAACCCTTCCATTCCCGACAGCCTCAGGCTCTGGAACTCTCAGATATTAAACAGCCAGTTCTGGACCATTTAAAAAGAGCCAGGCAGCAGGGGTAGGGGGAAAGGAATGGCTGTTTCCCTGCAAGAAGAATTCAGCTATGACTTGTCAGAATTCATTTCAGCTTTGCCTTTTATAGCCTTCAGATCCGAATTGCTTTCCATCACTCTGGCGAAGGCAGGGTTTGTATGCCTGTCCTAGATGTGAAAGGTCAGTGCAGTGTGCATTGCGCAACCAGTCTCATTAATACAACTGGATTCAAAAAAAAAAAAAAAGGAAGAAAGGAAGGAAGGAAGAAAGAAAGAAAGAAAGAAAGAGTTATTGGCAAGCGGAGTGGTACTAACAATTTGCCTTCATCGTTTGCCCAGCATCTTGGGCCTGATAAAGACCAACATCTGAAAACAATCATTGGAGCATATTAGGGTTTTTTTCCAAGCCATATCAAACTACAGTGTAATAATGAGACATTTATTCTGCAGCATTTTAAGGTTTAAACAATTTGCAATCTACTTCCAAGATGACTGAGATGGAAGCAGGAAGAACACAAGTTCTCTAAGTAACTTCCTCACTGTTCCCTAGTCATACACTGGGAACACTTGACACCCAATTGCATTCATCCTGCTGGAAGTAAATGCAAGTCATCACTTCGTATAAGGCTGTTGGTATGATTTCTGCCAGGGCTGATAACAATGTCCTATTGTTGATGAGCCTCTGTCAGTTCCACTTAGCAGTGAGAATGTCGAATTGTCAAGTGTTTTTAAGAGTGGAAGGTGAGAGACAACCAGTACCAATTTCACTTCGAGCCAGAGGGTTGAATCCCCCCCAGATGTCCTCACTATACAGGGTAACACAATGTGATGGGAGGCTGTAGCTACTGGAAAAACAGTGAAGACATTTTTTAAGATTACACTCCTGGGAGTGTAAAAGGACAGTATCTTTGCTTATTCTTTAGAGAAACTCCAGGCTGTCTCTAACAACAGCATAAAAATTAAATTAAATCCAGACATTAGACCTGAAAATTTCCAGTCCATCTGTAAGTCCTCTGTTCTTAGGGGACTTCCTTCTACCTGCCTATAGCACTGCTATTGCTTAAACTTCACTACTGTTCCCAAATAGTGGTGCACAGTCATTATTGCATATGGAAGGAAATCTGACCTGTAAAGAATCACAACAGGTAATTGGATTGCTTACTCTGTGCTCACGCATTAATCCAGTGACAGTCCAATCCAGGTCCTAGCAGACAAACACCTACATTGTGCCACTGTCTGCACCAAGGCTCCCTGGGCTGGATAAGCACAGGGACACAGACATGGATGTATCTGTCCAAGGTCCCCTGTGTTTCCTGCCAACAGAGAAAGCAAGGTGTGTCTGAGGTTCCTGATCATTTAAATAGCCAAAAAAAGGCCCCAAACAAGGGGGTTGCCTAGAAGAAACATTAGGAAAAGGGACCTGGAGTAGAATTTAGGACTGCTGAAATTAACATGTATCCTTATGCATCTCTCAGGGCATTTCTTTCAGGATGAGCCTGCTAGGGAAGCCAGCTCACTTCTAGTCACCCTCTCACTGTTCTGCAGACAAGAGACATGTCAACTTCCAGGACTCTTGGCTTGGTGGCTTTCACAGGCACAACATTAAATATGAAGAAGAAACACTTTAGAAAAATAAGACGGCAAAGAAAGCTTTCCTCTGTGCTTTATTAATCTTTCTCCTTTGGTTTAACCTCAAGTAATCAGCTTTCAACACTGTCTGTTTTAATAGCTTACTATTTTGCTCTCCAACATTAGCTGCCTATTCCAAACCCTTTCCGCATGAGCAGAAGCCAACTACAGCACACAAGACAACTTAACCTGATACAGTCCCAGGGCTCTCCCTTTATTTCCCATGTGCTGGATACCTGTTTAGTTTCCTCACTGGTTCCTTACTCATCCATGGAATGGTGTGGTATTCTCCACATGGCAGTCTCAGTTTCCAGCTGAGTACTAATCCGACCAGGAGCTTTTCTATAAAGTTTTATTCACTGGTTTGCAGTCTGAAATAGTTATTATTATCTCCCAACTTTTAGGTGTTAATGACAATTTTCTGGGAGAGGAAGGAGTAAATCATAAAGAGATTGTGTTTTCATCTTTCGTCAACATCTGCCTCAAGTGCTGTGCCTAAAGTGTTCTATTGAATTTAGGAAGAGGTTTTTTATTTATTTTAAATTTATTTTTTTCCTCTTGTTTTGCTCTCATGAGTAAAAAAAAAAAAATGGAAAACAGCTGCTTTAGATAAAATCATCCTGCGCAACAGCCACCTGGTAATGAGACTATCCAAATTGCTAACAGTAGGGATAAAAGTCAACAAAGAGTTTTAGAAAATACATCCATTCTCTTGCTCCTAACTAATGGAGTTAAGATTTTTTCCCTCCCTGCAAAGGTAAGTTATTCCAAAGGTGCTTAATGCAGCTATGTTCTTGTGAAGCAACAGGTTCCAGAGACAGAGCAACAGAGCAATGAGTCATTTTGTTTGGTACAGCAAAGCTACACTTACTTACCTTACTAAGATTTTGTCCAAAACTGGTTTTAGGGTTTAAAGGTACAGCATTTTCATATCCTGCTGCACTGTCTGGATCAGACTTGGAACAGACAAAGCACAATTCAAAATACCGCTCTTATGATATTCAAGAAAGCATGGATTTCTGCAGGTCTCAAGGGATTCCCATCAGGATTATTCCCTTTATCATGTCCTTTGATTCATCATCCTGATTTTCCAACAACGTTGGGGTTTCTTCTCTCCCCCCATCATAACAAATCTCTATTTGTACAAATGAAGAACAAGTGGGAGCCAACCACAAAGGAGGTGGGACAGTCTTAACTCTACTGGTAAAACATGTACAGAACCAAAAAAAAAAAAAGAAAAATTCATTGGTGGACCTTGTAAAGAAAAGCAGCACCTCTCCAGTTGTCCTCTAATCAGTCCCAGGTACAGATTTACTATGGGCTAAGAAGGGAAGCAGAATTGCTTTTACTACTGCCTGCCAAATGCATAATTGTTGGTGTTTAGGAAAGAATGTTCTCCTTTTTCCCAGCTTGTTTGAGTGGTAAATTACCCTTTCCTTAGTTTCGTGGAAAAACACACTCTCTCTGGAAAGCAAACCTGATAGTATTCATACTTTGATTTTTATGCCCTTTCTATTAAACAAGTTTGGCTGAGTAATATGCGATCTCCTTTGGTACTACACATGTGTATAATCAAGTAGGAAAGGCCTGCCACAGTTATCCACATAACAACATGCAGTATCTTCAAATACTGCCTTATTCAAAGGATTGGTGATGAATTTACAAAAACCTTTACCTGCCATGCTGGAAAAGTTCACTTGAGCAACTCTGAAAAGGCAAAGAGAAAAAGAAGGAAAAAGAAGGTGTAAGAAGGTGCATAAATTATTGCAGCCCTGGGGCAGTGTGTGAGTTTTACGGGGCTATTTATTTTGCTTTTCAATAAAAATGTGTAATAGACCCACCGGACCTATTACTTGCCCACTGGACCCATTACCTCTATTGAACAAGGGCAGCGTAGCTTAAAGAGAGGGGTGATTGGCAGCCGAGCCTCCTCCAGCACGGCCGGGGCTGCACTGGGGCTGCTGCCCGCTGCAGCTCCTGCTGAGCCTGCTTCCCACCTTCCCCACAGTGAGAAAATGCAAAGACAGGTAGAGAGGCTGCAGGAAGCCCTGGCACCAGAATGGCAGTGAAAAAGTACATTACGGCCATGAAGAAAAGCTGGTGTGAGCTTTCTGTTGGTCCGTCAAGTATCTTCACAGCCTGAAGCTGTTTAGCAGGACAGGTTTGGCCAGGCAGACCGCGCTGTACAGCCACACCTGGGACACAGTGTCTTCAAGTAGGAAAGGATTAATGGTAATCTGTGCTTCTTGAAGTCTTGATCTAGCAAGGTGGTGAGCGCCAGGATCCCAGCCCGGCCAAGCACAGAAGTACAGGATTAGGTACTTAAAGTTAGGCGCATACAGAAATGCTCTCCAGCTAGATCTTTCCCATTTTTCAAACTCTGATTATATCCTTGGCAGGGTCTTCACTACTTTTAAAAGTTAAACCCATTTTACACAAACATTCAGATTTCATACAATCGCTAAATAATTAATCACCATAAACACAAAATTTAGAAAAACATCTAGAAATTTAGAAAACCAATTTAGAAAAACTAGTAATTATAAATGAAATATTTCATACTAGTTTCACATTACTGATGGGCTCTTTGTGGAGGTGTGAACTGATGCAAAGACACAACACCACACTTTGCTTATTAACCCAAGTCTGGTATGTGGCAGGAATGGGAAAGTAGTACACAGCAGTTTCCCATGGAAGGTCCACAGAATTATAGCATCCTTAGAAGAAACAAAATAAAAGAAAGCTTATGACATCACTGGAAAAATTTCTATAAAATTTTTTCCAGTCAAAATGGCTGTTGCATTCCATGAAGTCAGAAGGTTCAGGTGGGTTTCTCCTGGAAGAAAGTGGGGGCAATTGATTACAATAGCATAAATTCTTAATTATTTTTTTTTACTTACTTATTTTTAAGGTTAGCTCTAGTTCATCAAGGATGTATTTTACTTAAACATAATACTAAAATCTACCAGAGGAGTCAAATGTCCTGTAGCCATAAAAGACAGTATTATGCAATGCAACACCCCCACTTAAGAAATTCTTTACACGTGCAGATCTCAGCAACTCTTCCAAGGAAGATAGGTATCCTTATTTGCCTTTTACGGTTGTGGAAACTGATGAGAAGTGGTTTACTTGTCCAAGAAGATACTGGCAGTCATAGGAATGGAAGTGTTTGAAAACACTGTTCCTTCAGCACATGGAGATTGCATTTCCATTGCTATTAGGAACAGCTTCATCAGAAGGTTTGCTTCAGTTTGCAGCACTGAAACCTGCCCAAAATTCCTCTGATGCACTTGTGTCTAGGACTCATCAAGGAGCTCTCGGTAGTTTTGTATGCAGATGCCTCAAGATATCTTGATATGCAGAGCTGTATCAAGACTTAATGGTGTCCTCACAGTTCAACCACTCCCCCTGCTACCTGTACCTTCCTCAGCCTTTGTACAGTTTGTGCTACAGCAAATTAGACTCTTAAGGTCTTGGCTTTCTAATTCTTTCTAATCCCCATTACTGCTAGGTTAGGTCCCACTGGTTAGGTTCAAGGCTTAGTTTGGAAGCTGTGAAGGTGCACCTCAGGCCCAGTACTTGTACGAAGGGAGAGAAGCCACGTACTCTCATATACATCTATTTGGCATCTTCCCCAAAAGGAGTTCTGCTTAATGCATTCTTGCTACATCTTTTTAAAAAGTAAAACCAATTGTCTTGAGCTGCCAGAAATGGAATATCGAGTTGCTTGGCTTTCTTCTGTGGCAGCTGAGATCGCAGGAAACGGATACTCTTCAATTCCCATCTGAGCACATGTCCATGTAGCACACTTTTTCTACTGTTTTAGTTCAGCCTCTAATTTTTTTTTTTAAAAAACATTCAATAAGAATAAGAATAAGAAAATAAGAAAAAGAAAAAGAAAAAGAATAAGAAAAAGAATAAGAATAAGAATAAGAATAAGAATAAGAATAAGAAAGAATAAGAATAAATGGGCCATGTTATAGGTCCTTCTCCTAGTGGCTCACCTATAACATAAAACTATTCGTTGATATAGAAGCAAGTTGGAGGAAAGAAGAGTGCTGGTTATTGCTCTTTGAATACCGGTATATATTCATGTCAGAACAGACATTTCTATAATTCTACACACAAAAAACCCCATAGAATTTTCTAGACTGTTCTTGGAAAACCTATGAACAACGACAACTAGAAGTCTGGAATTCACTTAGAAATTGTGTCTTATTTACTCTCTATTTGGTTTTTTTTTTATTGCGTAAAACAATCAAAGGAGGGACATTGTTATTTAAGTGCTAAGTAGGCTGCCAATGGTGATTTGTACTTTAATCTTTTTAAATATTTTTGGATGTTTTTGTCTCTATAAAAAAGATTGTAAAGATTGGATGTAATGTGAGCATGAAGCAAAGGATAAACTGGAATGAAATTCAGCCCCTGGGCCACAGTCTAAAGCTGTAAAACAATCCTTTCTGGCCACTGTCTTGGCCCATAGATTGGGAAGGAAGCCACTGAACTTTCTATTCCTTCTTAAGGGCAGTGAGAATCACTCATATGCAGCTGCCAAACCAAAACATTTTTTTAAAAAAGTTGGCTCAACCTGAACTAAATTAAACAGGTTTTGTTTCTTCTTGAAGAAATGAAAAAAAAAGAAATAAGTGTTTGGGTCAATCGAGAACAGAACACTTCATTTAGAGGCACTGCATATAAAAGCAAATGAAGCAGAGAGCCAGATCCCAGAAGGAGGGAGATGGTTCCCTCCTTTTATCCAAGAGACCAGTAGTTAAAGCACCATATAAGACACAGGAGACCTGCATTCCACACCACTTGTGAGAATTTAATGTATAGCCTAACTCCCAGTCTCTAGCTACTTCTGCCATATGTTAGTCTCATTTTCTCAACTGAAGGATATTGCATGGAACTGCACGTGGGGAACATGGGGAAGAAGGGACTCAGTTAGTGAATTAGGCCATCGCACAACCTCATAGATTGGAAGGGACCTCAACAGCTCTCTGGACCCACCTTCCACTCGCAGGAGGTCTATTCACATCAGGTTGCACAGGGCTATGTCCAGTTTAATCTTGAACACTTTCAAGGACAGAAATCCCACAGCCTCTCTGGGCAACCTCTTCCAGTGTTTGACCAATATCATGGCTGATCAAAAAAAAATTTCTTCTATCAAGAATTTTCAGATTTTCATGTGTTTCAGTCAGTGCCTGTTCCCTCTTGTCCTATCCCTGCACACTTCTGGGAAGAGTTTGGCTTTGTCTTCGCCCTTGTTGGGTAGCTGTAGACAGCAATTAGATCCCCCTGAAACCTTCTCTCCTCCAGGACGAACAGACCCAACCGCCTCAGACTCTCCTCATATGGCATGTGCTCCAGCCCCTAAGCAGCTTGGTAGCCACTCATGGGACTTCCTATGGGGACGAGGAAGCCCAAAACTGGACACAGTATTTCATGAGTGCCAGATAGAGGGGAAGGATCATTTTCTCCAACTGTGGCTGGGTGAGAACATAGCTAATGCAGCCCAAGATGTCCCTGGCCTTCATTGCTGCAAGGGCACTTTGCTGGCTCATGTTCAATTTATCCACCAGGACCCCCCAGATCCTTTTCTGTAAAGCCGACTTCCCAGGTAGTAATTACCAAATGTCCAGGTGTCCAAAAGTGCTAGACGAACAGCTACTATATGCACAATAAGTCTGTGTGTATGTGGTAGTTCAAATTGGAAGTCAATCCCCTTGTCTAGGACTATTTTTACTTTTTTATGGTGAAAAGTTAGGAGTACTTAAGAGAGCAACGAGCCTTGCCCCACCACCTTATTCTCCTCTGGTACATGTTACTGATTAATATAATCATGGCAATAGATCAGTAAGAATAGTCTGGCAAAGAGAAAAAAAGGATTTTTGATTGCTGAGCAGCCAGTGGTAGGATGGGATTGGTGGAATATTTGGGATTATTTAAGATTAACCAAACATTAATACCTCTAAAATTAAAGAGCAAAGGTTGTAATCTTTAGGAACATATCATGAACTGGTGTCACAGAGTGAGCAACAAGCCAAGCAAATTGTGTGGCACCTAATAACATGCATTCAGTGAGCATCCCTTGAGGAGTTACTGACACCACTAGAAATTGCTTCATCATTTCAGTTCAGTTACAAATGCAGCCATGCAAAGCTGGCTGAAAACTTCTCTTTCACTCTCACATACCCATACATGCACATACATGCACATCCCCTTCCACACACAGACAGACATCTGATGTGTACTATAAATTTCCATAATGTGCTTAAGCATATGAGGAATTATTTAAAAAGGCTAATTACTATCACTGCCTTTTTTATACTGTCCTACAGATTGCAGAGATTCCTTGAAAGCTGACTTACCCTTTCATACCTTGTCTTCTGATAAAACACAGAGTCGTGGCTTACACACTTGCACCATGGTTTTGTCTTTATTTAAAAATGCTGTGCAAAGTCTTTGTGCGCTTTTGTTGGGGAGACGGAAGAACAAATACTGCATCAGTATCCCTGTGTTATATGATGTATTTCTATAAAGATCATATTAATGAAACAGATATTATGGGTGATCATAGCCTAGAAATCTTCCCACTAAGCAGAATACGGCTCATACAAAGAAACACAACATGTCACATGGACATTGAAAAATTTGTTATTTCTTTTGCACTGAAATCTATTAAATCCTGTTACGTTCAGAATAAAAGTTAAAGCTTTAGCACAGTGGAATCCTGAAAGATAATGCCTTCCTCTTCCTCAAATATGAGGATTTTCACTCCATTTGGATTTATGAATAATGTACATATAAGCAATGTATGTGTATGTCCATGGGTTTTATACAGTAAATGTATGTAAATATACATTTATACATATATGTATAATAAAATAACACTAAATTAGATTATTCTAATTTAGGTAAGTATTGAAATACCTCAAGAAACAGGATCCAAAGCCTGTGGGTCAGGTATTCATAAAGTTAAGGGAGTACTAAAAATATATCTGCCTCATCTGGAATCTCAGCAGCATCATTAGCTTCAACAACCCTAAATCTCAGGTAGTTTACCACTGCAGAGGTACAGTTTGGGAGAAAGGTGTGTGCGGATACAGTCCCAGCAGCTCCCTTTCACAAGTTGGTTTGCTTGGACACAGACTTCCCCTTTATGCCTGTGAAAAACAGATGATTTATGCTGAGTTCAAGGAGGTACTCCGCAGGGGCTGGGTTGCACAGGGAGGACCTGATGCACAAGGTTGTGTAAGCAGCAAGCCTCCCGGGACCTCATCTTTTGGCTGTGATTTGGAGCTCACCTCTGAGCCATTGGTTTTCCTGTTGAAGCTTCCGTACTGACTGCCATCAGCTGCGCCTGGCTTTATGCAAAAGGCTGACAAATACAGTATCTGAGGCTGTACCTCCGCTGGTCTCAAAGGTTTGTCTCCATTCACCTCCTTTACACAGAAAGCAGACTTGCCAGAAGTCCACAGCCAGTCAGCTTTGTCTCTGGGCATGTTAAGTGGCAAAGCACACTTTAATGGTCCCTTAGGATGTGCACACAGGGCCCAACATGCTCCTGGTGGTAGGTTATAGAAGCACTGAAGGTAGCACCTGTAGGCTTGTTTTCCAAGGTCATCTCAACTTTAGGCTAAGTCTCTCAAAATGCTTCATAGGCTTAACTGTAACGTAACCTGTCATGACTCCTGTCTGATAGAGACAATGGGCTCAGGGTTTCAGAAGAAGAGGTTTCCATTCAAAACTGGCTTGTTGTCTATCCTCTGTCTTAAATAAATTTCTGTTACAGTTTTGATTATTGCCTCCACACTGCTTAGGGCACAACAGGGTGAAGATGCCCTACATAACGTGTGTAAATCGTGTATTAGTCCGCAGATTCTTGTCAGCCTCCTTTAAATGTTTCTAAAGGTTTAATGCCTAACTGTTCACCAATCTTGATGTTCATAAAACACTGGCAACTTATTCATGACCAGACTAACTCTTTACAGGTGTTCTATGACTGATTGTAATATGTTGTGAAATACTGAATATTAGACTCTGTTGGAAGACCATCAATGGTATTCTTTGATTTAAGGCAAACTAATATTTGGTCTGTGAAGTTTAATGATTTCATGGCCCTTATTTCTTTTCACTAAGCTGTCCAGACATTTGCCTTTACTCGTGCCATGCACACATACATTTAACTGACAACACTATCTGCAGAACTGGGCTGTGACTCTCTGTGTGTATGAGTGTGTCTCTCCATGTATTTGTATAAGAATATATGTTTGTGTACATGTATACATACAATACACACACTGGACCATGTCTCACATTTCTCTGTGCAATTCCTGTTTCTCTTATCTAGAGATGGTAACGTGCTATATCTGGATGTCAAATACTTATGGGAAGGACTAATAAGGAATCTTAATTTTAGCTTTGGACATGCAGATCAGATTTTGCCTACAATAAGTGTAATGAGAAATAGAGAATCTGACCCTGTACTTTAGTTTGGAACACTATCTAATAGGCTGTCGATAAAATTCTTTCAATTCTACAAATGCAACAAAACTAAAGTTGGATTAATATCACTTACATTTAGCCATAGAAAAATTGAGCATTCAGTCTAAGCTGGTCACCTAGGCTACATGTAATGTCACTGCAAGGAGCAATAATCCTGTAGAGGGCAACTGATCCTCAAAATAAGCATCTAAAATAGGTGGAATGGCTTGCCTCCAAAATGTATCTGTGCCTCTACCTGCAGTGACTACAAATGGAGCCTACATGACCACTTGAAATTGGATGCCCCACTGTTAGATGGCTAAAATTAGACTGACACATATCACAACTATAATAGAGAATTTGTTGCCAAGACAAAGTAATTCGTTAATATCACAACAAATATCTTTAAAGTTAACATACACTATCCTGAAATCTCTGCTTAAGCAACTCTGGTTCTGCTGAGACGGGTCTTAAGGAACTCCAAGACTGGGCTGTAGCAGGTAGGGAAGGTGGATGGAAACACCTTAAAAATTAACCTGTTAGCGAGTTTCTTATTGTCTCTGAGACATATTTGTAACAGATTAAAAGTAATCTAAATAACTGAGATGTAATATTTTTCTCAACAACTTCAGAAAGCCACAGTTGGAAGGCAGCATTGCCATTTAGCAACTGCCCCTTAACAGAATTTTTAGTATTCCTGTATTGCCAAAGGGTGATAAGAAATGCCAGCTGGAAAGCAACATGACAAATGAAGGCAAGGACATTGCGGCACACACTGCTAATACAGAGAGGTGAGCTGCAGGCTTCAAGAATCCTGTCTCCAGAGTTAAAAAAACAGACACTTAAATACATAGGACTATAAATGACCGATGACATTTGGTACGGTCCTTTGACACTGCTAGCAACCATATGCACTGGACATCCAGTCTGGCCTAATTTCAAAGTCTTTGCCAATGCTAAATAACAAATGTTAAAGATTTATAGTACAAAAGAATCAAAGTCACAAGAGCTACAAAGGGCAAAGGAAAAAAACCCACAAACCAACAACAAAAAAAACCCAGAAGACAAATCAAGAGCATTGACAATAGTCTAGACGACAAATCCTGGAGGCCTAATGAAAGTAAACTGATAAAGAGTAATTAGGAAGGGCAGAAGAAAGGGTCATTATGCAGAAGTTGTATAACAACAGTGTACGTGTATGTGTATATATATATACGTATTTATAAGTAGGTAGATAGAGAATGAAGGAGGACTCCAGAGGAAGTCTAATGGCTGACTTGAACCTGAGCAGAAAAGTCTGATTAACAGAGGGATATGAAATGCCTTGAAATAGCTGTCCTAAATAACTAATACTTTGCTTTATTACTTAGTTTTGAGGGAGCAGGCACAAGCTTAGTGCAGACATATTGTGAGAACCAGCATTTGGCAAACCATGGCCAAGTCCAAGAAGGACATGGTTCAGCAGGGCTGTGAGCTGAGCTGCATGCCTGATCATGCAGCGTGACTCAAGTCCAATTAGATTTGTAGCTGGGAATTTCTAACCAAAATAAAATATCATATGGATTAGAAAGGCACTTAGTAAGTATAAGGGCAAGAATATTCCAGAGTCAGACCCTTGGCTTGAACACAGCAATAACTTCTGCAGACTTAGTTTTGCGCACTGTGAGAAGTTCCAGTGACTTCAAAGGCAGTCAGTATGCCAGGTAAAGCACATGTGCAAGTCTTTACAGGATGTAGAAACTCCTCTAAAACTGTCTCAACTATCAAATGGCATATGTAGTCCTTACTGAGTTTGGCAAAATATGTAGATCTTCATATTGCAGGAAATTAAGCCATTTATATTAAGATGCTTATATGTAAATACCTACCTTGAAGAAGAGAGATTTTAAAATTTTAGCCAACACCATACCTTCTGGGATCTGCTCTAGACCATGCAGGCATATCATACACCATACTTCGGGGTCAGATACCTGAGCACCAATATGTCTGGTATTTGTTTTGATCAGTAATTTCCCCCAAAAATTTGGGCTCCGGAAAATCTATTTTTCTTTGCTTCATTTCCACATTGTAAAAAGTGGAATGCTAATTACAACTTTGGAAAAATATATCTTAGGTCTGCTGAATGAATATATTGTCATTCATGAGCTCAGTTTTTTGTTCACATTTTGGTAAAGGAAGACAAAATAATTGGCATGAAAAGTTATGAGGCATTAGATAAAGGTCAGATGCCAAATTATATCAAATTATACAGAAAGGTATTTCCTGTGATTTAATGTATCAGTAAGTAAGATATGCATATTTTACTATTTCTACCATATTATGTATCAACATGTAAAAAAAAGCAACCGAACAAAGAAAATGCAGGAAACTTAGCTTATTGCCATGAATATGTCTTTCTACCATGACCATTCCAATTCAATCCACTTTAGCAAACTATAGGGACAATTGCCTAATTACAGGCAGTTAAAGGTTTTTCTCTACCAGAAGAGGTGACATGTGATATCTGATTTTTAATTATGAATAAATCTTGGTCTATTCATACCTGTAGTCTCCTAATTACCTTCTAAAATATTTATGAAGGGTTTAAGAAAACAGCCCTCAATTTAATTTTATGTTTCTTAAACCATTACAGCAGTGTTGTTAATATAATAATGGATATTATATGGGGAACTATAAGCTATTTTAATTATACAGTTATTTGGGTATAAAACAATCCATGACTACTAAGGAAAAGAAAAATATCCTAGAGAGAAGAACTTCAGCTGGTATAAATCAATATTTAAATTTATAAGCTTATTTAATTGTGAACTTCTCCCCATAAGTGGTTTTCATGTCTTAATAATATTCTTACAGCAACCGTTATAGCAAACTGTAACACAAGTCATCTTTAGGTTAGATTTTTATTTTTCGTTATCATCCAGGGATTAGCAAAAATATATGATAAATGATAAATGTGCCTAACAATCTATTAAGTATTATTATGTCCATATATACAATCCAAAATATCATGCTGCTTTAGTGTTGATAAATATGTGTACATATGCTAGCAAATAACACACATACTTATAGGTTTAAAAATTAGTAATCAAACTTCAATATATTGCAGCGGGTCAAATTATCAGCAAATGTTTCACTAATTTACAGTAGAATATTTTGTAATCAAAAAGAGAGGACTTATTTCCCAATCTATAGCACGTCCATCCTGTACACATATTTTTCAAATAGGAAAATGTGAGAATGGATGTGACGGCAGCACACATTCATTATTTGTGCAGACATACCATTTTCAGCAAGCTAAGTAAAAACATTCAGCAGCAGCAATGTGTGGGAAAATATTTTACATACAAGAGCTCATTTTCATATGGGTTCATTTTTACGGTAATTTTTTTGGAGACTAGGGGGAAAGAACGTCTGGATAAAGTTGATTTTAGCCTAGGTTACTTGTGGGGAAAAATACATGCACAGGCACCCAACTGCCACTGAATAACATTGTTTGTTTTTGATCAACCAAATATGTGTGCTTGAAAAAACATGCCATAAATATTATTTGGAGGAAAAAAATGATCAAACAGGATACAATTGCAGGTTTTTATTTTGTTCATAAAAACACTTTTCAGAAACTGCAGAGTTTTTAGTCTGACAGTGTGTACTTGCACACATAAAGCAAATGAAAGTCTGAAAGACGAATTCTCCCATTCACAAACAATCTAAAGGGGAAGTATGGAAAAAAGATTATACTGTTTAATGTATTTGTATATAGCATTATAAGGGCTATGTAAGACTGTATTCTGGTTTTATAGAAAAAATAGCGTACCAGAAAATGGTATTATATTCTCTGATGAATCCACCATCATAATAAAAAACGACTTCTTTGATTTCAGGGAAATACACCTTCTACTGATTATGGAACATAAATTCACTTTACACTTTTGAAATGCATCCAAAAGAGCTGAATCACAGTAATTTTCAGTGGAAATACCAATAAACAACATGGTTTTACATGCATATGTAAAAATTAAATACTTGTTTAAGGCTAAAATGTGACTAAACTATTTTAAATGGCTTCTCCGTTTCACAAACCGCAAGCACCTAGACAAAATTAATCAGCTAAGTCATCTAATGATTTTAAAAAACACTGAAACAATAACCATAAAACTTTAACCTCATCCTTAACCTCATCCTGCCATGTACTTACTCTTGCTATAGATTTACATGTATTTAGTATAAGTAATTTTATTGATACTACTCTATCATTCCTCCCCTGTTCCCTGTTCCTGCTTTATGGCACTGTGTCTACCGTTGGATCTCATTCGAAACCCAACTCGCAATAATAGTATCAAACGATGAATAATGCAACTCAACACTTGCAGTTCTACAAATAGTGCACCAATACTCTCTATGCACACCTGCCACCTCTTGCACCATGGTTTTAGGTCCAAATTACTCAAAGATTTGTTTGCAAGCTTGGCTTTACACCATGTGGTTATTTCCATTGAACGTCCTGAGCTTATGTGCAGCAGGTAACGTCAAGCATTTGACTGGTAAATGTCTGCAAGTCTGGGACCTCAGTTCATTTCCTAATGAAGGGGGCATGAAGAAGTGGTGGGAGAGGGCAGAGGAGAGATGGGGGAGCATCTCCTTTCCACCTCCACAAAGAATGTGTGCTGAAGCTCATGTAAAGAAGATGAATGAACGGTTAACTTCTATATGGTGTTGCAATGCATATCAGTAGCTTTAACAAAAAGTGACACAAGGCTGCTGGCTCCAGCAGTGGTCTACACAAGTGTAAGGGATCTGCATGTTTTAACAGACATCAGTGCAGAGTCAGGGCCAAGTGCTGAACCATGCAAACCCCTTTCACAACCTGCCAGTTTTGCTTTCTGGAGTGTTTAGATAAGCAATTGCTGACAGCATGCACAAAGGCTGATGGGAGTGGGCTCTGTGCTTGCAAATCTCCCAAGACAAGAGATTATGGGTAACATCTGATAGAGAGCTTGAGCACTTTAGGAACATGCAGTGGGCAGTTCCAAGCACACTTGGTGGTGCCATTTTAGAATACCCACTAAACGCAAAACAGAGCTCGATTACAGAGAAATGAGAACATGGCACCAGCTCAGGATCATTAATTGCAGGATAATGATGTTGCAACAATCAGGGAAGCTTTGTGGTGCACATGTGAGTAAATGCAACTTGAAGCCAAGGTAGTATTTTTACATGTAGATTATTAATATATGTACTAGTATTAAGTTAATATAACATTTCATAGATAAAAAGAAATGTCCATATACATACATGTGTGCATATGTACATCTATAGGTGTGTGTATATGTGCGTGTCTCTATATATGTGTGTACATGTACATAACATCACACAAAACGATTTTCTGCAGAGATGTGAATAGTTTAATTTTCAAACTAGAATGTGGCATTTGTCTGGGTGTGCATATATAATCTTCGGTCACTAGCAGCTGTAGTTAAATTAGAAGCATTTCTAAAAGTGTTATATTTTTTAAGGACCATTAGTCTTTTTAGAGCTCTTGCTATGTGAATAACGAATGTGTCAGTCACAGTGCAAAGGATAAACCAAACTGCAAACACAAACTTTTAAAGCCTCACTGTTTCTCTTTAAAGGAACTTTAATCTGTGCTTTGCCAGTCCGTGCGCTTATTCCTGGCTGTTGAGTAATGCGCTGCGCTTGTTTCAAGGGTTTAGCAACACTTTCAACCTAAAAATCAATTATATGAAAAACAATAAAAAATATTCTTATTGCATGCCATAAAAAAAAAAAAGATACAAAAGGTTAAGCAGAGCAGCCGGCATCTGCACACTAATGACATGATTGTTATGATAGGTGTTTGCTTTACCCTGGAGTGGTAACATTATAATTCATCCACCGCTGAATGAGTGGGGACAATTAATGCAGTCAATGTGTCCCACGTGTTCCCTGCAGCATTAACAAGGCAGCTCCAGGCCCCTCGGCAGACACGGGGCTGAAAATTGAGCCGGCTCCCCCGTTGAATGTGATCCTGATTACCTCCGCGGGGGCCACCTGCTGCTTCGTGCCTTCTGGTTTTGTGCGCTGGCCGCCTCCGTCCGTGGGGCCCCGGGGGACCGCAGCCCGGGGCCGCGGGCAGCTGACACCAATCTGGCGAGCTGGGAACGAACAATCGTGCCCCACGAGCCCGGCAGCGGCACGCCGCGCTTGGCCACGCCGAGCCCGCCACGGGCGCGCGAGCCCACGCGAGGACAGGGCATCGGCCCCGCTCCTGCTTTTGTTCGTCACGACAGGCACCGCTCCTGCGGTGGGTCTCTCGTGGTGCCGGCCTCTGCCGGGATGCCGGGATGCCGGGGTCGGTGGGGTATTTTTCTGGCGTTCGAGATGCTGCGCGGTTGCGGTGCTGAAAATGGCTGGCACCTTGTGTACAGTGGGAGACCTACTGCTTGAGCCCCGAAGTCTGTCTGTATCCCATGATAATGGAGACGCAGTTTCCTTCCAGTTGTCCCGGTGCTCATGAAAGTAAACCCATGAAACAAAGTGAAAATGGGCTTGCCTCTCTGGTCCAGCAGGTGATGGGCGCTCACTGACCGCCACTGTGCTCAGCTATTGACAGGTGAGGACCGCGCTCGCAGCAGCAGCTTGGTGCTTTTCATCCTCCCGGGCTGGCTCTGGGGGAAAACAGGAGGGTTTCTGCAAGGCTGTGATCGGTTACGCAGGTCTGTGCCGCCGGAGCTGTGGTCAAAGGGGCAGCGTGCAGCTGCAGCGGGGATCCATGCCTGAAAATAGGAGGAGGAGTGGGAAGGTAAGAGAGGTGAAAGAGCCGAGCGGTGCCAGGTTAGCACTGCGCTGCGGAGTGGCAAACGTAGGCTTCCTTATTCTGTAGCGTGAGCTTCTTGTGCAGGAAGTTTGAAGGGGTTTAGCAATCTGCTTTCCTTTGCCCTCTGCTAAGTGAAGGGCATTTGCTTCATGAATATTGCATTACCCTGCTGTTCCCTGCAAGCCCTCAACCAACTTTTGAAAATAAACAAGTGTACGCAATTCTAGGCAACATCATGCAGGCCTTGCTTGCTTTTTTTTATTTTCCCCCTCTAAATAATAAAAAATGCTGGTTGGGTTTTGCATGTAATTCATAATCTCTTAGATAAATCTCACACGTAATATGAAAGTGTATTGCACGTATACCCCAAAAAACTTGCATCTTCTCATACCAGGCTATTCATCTTCAGTTTACTGAAATACATTATTTTAAGAAACTCACTTCTGCCTTAAAGCTTTCCAACAGGAGCCTCAAAATTCCTTTCAAAAGTGTACCACAATTCCCGGAGAATGTGCCGCCAACCAACGTTACAGGTTTGAACTCTTATGACTACCTGCGTTACTGTCCCAACCAGCTGGAACGTGGCCAGGATCATTTTCTGTATTGGTAGACCACACAGCACAGCTAGCACTTAAGAAATAGAAAAATTTCTATGTATTATTCATATTAATTATTTGTATTCAGCTGAGGCTAGCTAGACTCATTGTGATATGTATTGTAACAGATGTGTCATTCGTATAAATGTGCAAGAAGTGGGATTTCAGTTCTGGAGAGATATTTGTGTTTCCAGACCTTCTTGTTTTTCATTCAAGATGGGCACAAAAATCTCCCCAAAATAGCAGCAGAAAAAGTAGAATCAAGGTTTGGGGGTTTTTTTCCCCTTCTACGTGCCTAAGTACACTTTACAATCTGGACTTTAATCTAGTATTTGGCTGATTCAGCCATTCTTATTGTGAGTAGGGGTGTCTGAGTGAGTTTGAGATCCTAGACTCCTGTGTCTCATCATCCCTTTAAGCAAATGGAGATAAGAGGACTTGCTTGCCTCAGAGAGACATTTGGAAGATAGGTATGATGTTATCATGCAGGGCTCAGATAATGGCATGTCTGTGTACTTCTAGGTAGATAGAAGAATATTTGGTGAAAATTCTCCAAAAGAAGTAATAAGGTGACATCATTCAAAATTTGGAGGTCAAGAGGAGCAGGGAAAGGAAGATCATTTCTCCACTGGTAATAAAAGGAAATTGATAAGTAAAATACAAGCTTTCAAAAAAGAAACCCTTTTTTTTTTATCTTTTTCTTACAATGGAATGATTTTTTTTTAATGGGAAGAAATAAAAAAAAAAGATTTTAAAAGAAACAAAACTGTACTCTGAGAATTGTCACTCATTAAAAGTATTTCTCAACTGGTTCCACAAGGCAGAAAACTCAAATGCCCTAACTCCCAGACCAGAGCCCACCCACTGAGTTATCTGCCTCCCCAGAGGAAACAGATCATTTTGATGCCATGAAAATAATATTAGTGCAAGAAATTCAGATTCCTAAGGATATTAGAGTCTTTTCAGTCCTGAATTAATGAACAAATTTATTTCAGAGTTACAGTGAACATTTTTTTTACTGTGTGATGGCTGCTCAATAGCTGACTGAAAATGAATTTATTGGCTTCAGTCTGCTACTAGCTATTATGACAAATATCACCTTTGCTAAAATTAGACATTTTAGTGAAGAAACCTGAAAGCAGAAGCCATTGAACTTTGAGCTAGAAGCCATGCTTGGTAGCTCCAGGCTGTAACCAATTCCCTTTCCCTGAGGACTGGATAAAAAGTTGAACATACAGTGCTGTGATCAATTGATTATGCCACCAGCACAGCTGCCGGGCTGGTCGGGAGGCCCAGAAGAAAGGCTATGGCAGCACGGCCAGCGTATAAATTGCTGGGTCGACCCAGAGTCTAGCCAGTTTGTTCTGAAGAATATAGCATCGCTGCATGGCCAAGTGCACAGTACCATGCTGCAGAGGCTTTGTTCAGGACTCTATTCAGACTTCTCAGTCTAGGAAACACAAATTCAGTGTGAATAAGATTCAGACCTTTATTTTGAATCAAACCCAATGGCATTTGAGGTTTTCCCCAAGATGAGTCAATTCATGTTCATTTCAGTGGGAGCAGAACGGAGTTGAAGAGTGCTCAGCCCCAAAAGCTGTGTGAAGTCATGTTTAAGCTGCTACTGTAGGCCTAGCAGGTCCTAGGAAATGGGAATCTCAAAGGTTCGACAGGTTCCTTACTTTAGAATAAATTTAGAATAAATTTTGAACATGTCCCACAGGTTTTTTGATAAATCCAATCTAGATCCTGGCTCGAGTTCAAATGGCCTTTATACCACTTTCCCCTTAAAAACTTAGCTTCCTCCAGTTTTAGTGTGTATTGAAACCCCTATCTGAATCTTGTGGTAAGTATCAATTTGGAGTCAAAACATTAAAGATCAAGAATTATTTTCATGCATTCCAACTTCACTTCTTGGAGTGGCCAGTTTGTGGCGTAAAGCTTCTTTGTTGTAATTCAGTGAACGTCAGCTATTGGATTCTTCCCTGTGTGGCTATACGAGACACCCGTACAAAGGTAACCTTTGTCAGTCAGGCATAGTCCTGCCTCCATAATGCCCATTTAATAAATTATACATGGGTACCTAATGTTCTCTCATAAATTATTATAGGCTCTTATAGCCCTGTGTTTTATGGTGATATGTCATGGCACAGGAGCAGACAATATATTGTCCCAGAAGATGCCATGGACTCTGAGACGGCATTACAAATTCTGCCAGTATAAAATAACAAATTAAGAGCTCTAAAAGTAGAATACTTGACAACGCCTCCCTTAATTGAAGAAAACGTTCCTAATGAAAGCGAGCTGTTGCAGCAATTGGTGCATTGGTGAGTGAGAGAGAGGGTTTGATTTAGGATCCCCTCTGGCTCTCTTGTTCCCCAAGCAATCAGGAGGAGCTTTGAGCGCTCGGTCCCTGGGGAAGGACATGCCTTACATCACTTACCAACCACGCTTCGCATGATTAAGGGAAGAGGTAGAAGCCTTCAAAAGGATTTTCATCCAGTCCTTCTCACTAGGAGGATGCTGAATAATATCTTCAAACTGTGGACTTAAAAAGTATCTAGAAAGATGGGATGAAGAAGAGACAGGGGATCAAAGAACTGAAAGATGCAATAGCCATATCCTCTGCTGGGGACAAAATGCAATGAGAAAACTTAGGACCACTTTAAATGGTTCTGCTTTTTATCTCAAGATTAATATACATCATTTAGGATGCTGTTCTCCAACATATGTTATATCTATACCTAGAAGGGGCTGTGGGACAACACTCAGTAAAAAGTACTATGCAGTGTCAGAAGGGCTGCCACAACTCAGCCAAGGGACTTTGAAGTTCTCTTCCTCCACCCAAGTGCAAAAATAATAGCATTCACAAAGGAGTCACTTTTAATTCTAAAGGTCTTACATTATCTGAAATGCAGAGGATGATGGTACTACCTCTTTAAAATATTGGCATATGTGCTGGTTTTGGCTGGGATAGAGTTAATTTCCTTCATAGTAACTAGTATGGGGCTGTGTTTTGGATTTGTGCTGAGAACAGTGTTGATAATTCAGGGATGTTTTAGCTATTGCTGAGCAGTGCTCACGCAGAGCCAAGGGCTTTTCTGCTTCTCCCCCCACCCCACCAGCGAGCAGGCTGGGGGGGCACAAGGAGCTGGGAGGGGACACAGCCGGGACAGCTGACCCCAACTGACCCAAGGGATATCCCAGACCATAGGACGTCATGATCAGCAGATAAAGCTGGGGGAAGAAGAAGGAAGGGGGAGACATTCGGAGTGATGGCATTTGTCTTCCCAAGTAACTGTTAGGTGTGATTTTGAAGTCTTTTTCTTTTAAAGGATTTTTAAAATTTTACATCAGGGGCACATTGATCTTCATCCGATTTTTCCCAAATATATTTAAGCTGTACAGCAGAACTTCAAGGCTGATGTGGCCTTGAGGTTAGGAACTGTAAAACAAGAGTGGCTAAAATAGTTTCCCATACATTTTAGTGGACAGCTCTACTTTTTTTTCTTTTTTTTTTTCCAAAAAGCTTTTACTTCAAGGAAATTATATTTTTTCCTTGAAAAAGAAATCAATGTATTTGATTTACAGGAGAAATTTGAGAGTTCTGGGGAAGTTCAACTGTTTTCAGAGTAAAATGGAAAAATTTTTTTTTTTTTTTTTCACTGCCTACATAAATCACACTGTGTCAAGTCAGCTGTAGGAAAGAGTTCACCAGTCTAACCTAAATGTTTAGTGCTGTGGATCTAGAACCATAGTGTAAATGACACTATGCTCAGTAAAAGGTCTGTAATGAAACCAGAAATGCCATACTTCAGAGGCTGGAAAAGTTTTTACCACCAAAAATTAAGAATCTTGTGTTCTTACATCTTAGGCTGTTTTAGAGGGTTTTTGTAATCTTTTTTAATACATTGCTTCAGTTGAATGCTAGCTGACTGTGTGCCTTGCTATCTAAAAGAGAGTAGTTTTCTTGACAGCATGTGGAGGGACTATAGTCTTTATTTAAGAAACCTTACTGCTTTAAAACTTGGGTGGCAGATCTTACCTTACAGTATGTCAGTGGATATCTGACTTGTGTAAAAGGGACTTACATACTGTTTGGGTTGTTCGTGTGTTAAAATCCCACGGCAGTTAGCACTATAATCAGCTAATGGTACTTTTTAGTAGGAGCAGACGTTCAAAGGAAATTCAGTCACTAGAAATGAGATGGTTACCAAGGCAAGGTCATGTGGTAAATGTGGAAATTAATAAATTAGCAAGTAATGATGATATATGGCTAGTTAGGAAATATTATATCAGAAGATTTTTAAGCTGCTATCCAAGAAATAAGCACTGATCATCTATTTCTACTTTTGTAAATAAAGAAACTGAGATCCAGGAAGAAGTGACTTATATAAGTGTAGTGGTGACAAACGCCATGGCATTTCTTGGCTGTCTTCTGTGGATTAGCCAATGCAAGTAGTCGACAGTCACTCACCAGGAAAAAAAAGATGAAATAAAAGAGTAATTTGATCAAAAATAATTGCACCAGCATGTTAACAGCAGTGCTTCATGTGCTGGAGTAGTTGATACTGGAAAAACCAGTTAGGTGAGTAGAACCCTCCTCTTGCTATCATCTGCTGAATTTCTGGCAGGCGTTGATGGCCCTTCTCCAAGGGCGTGAACACAACGTTTATCCCAGAATTCAGTGCAGCAGCGCCATCAATGAAAACAGCGATACACACCTAATTGCTTCGAAGCAGCAGGCAACTGCCATTGCTGCCGGGCAGAGGATGGGCCCTGATACGGAGACCCCGGGGTGCTCAGCCCATCCAGCGTCCCCCCACCAGCCGGGGAAAGCCCCTGCCATCCCCCCCGCCCACCTCGCCCGGGCCACGGGCACTGGCACTGGTTTGGCGCCGTGTAAACAACCGTACGCTGACGGATGACGTGGATAGCGTTTGAACAGCGCGGTCTGTCAAGGTGGGAACATTGGCACTGTGCAACCAAGCGAAGAGCGGTGGGGCACCGGCAGGCTGTGACAGAGGAAGGAGGCAACGGTGGGTAATACCCATAACCACGGCTATCGTGTCAGCCCCCGACCGAACGCAAACCGGGTGGATGGAGACACAGGCAAAGGAACGATGCTCGGCTGTGAGACCAGCACGTACCAGTGAAGACAAAATGCAAGGCCAGGCTGCCTCTGGTGAATGTTTGGCAAAGCCGAGGAAGAGTGTAGAAATGGACAGCGACCACCATCTAATTACATCTTAAGTCTTCTTCAGAATAAATCTTTCAAGAGCTGACACAGCGACATTGAAAACAGTATTTCTCTTGGGTGTTTTTATTTTGTCGTTCGGGGGGGTTTTTTCCCAAATGGGGAGATTTGCCTCAGGTAGCTCCCACTGATGTTAGGCCTTTCCGCTGACTTCAGTAGAGATTGGATTGGGCCCAAGCAGTCTAGAAATGAAACGGTGCATGGAAAAAAATCAATTTGCTGAAATAGCATGTCATAACTGTCTGCCATAGAAACACTAACAACAAGAGAAGGCTGCTTGGCTGTCTTCTGAAAGAGTATATGAAGAATAGATTCTCTCACTGTTTACAAATACTCCCTATTTTATAAGAATATAAAACACAGGCCTGAAGTGAGACTTCAGTGGTTCAGCCAGAGGTTTTTCTAGGCTGAACCGTAATAGCTACAGGGGAGTTAGTCAGATTAAACTGATTTACAGAAGTTAAAGAGCTGGCCCACTGTATCTGTAGGGCAGTTGCTTTATGTGACTACAGTCCCCCTGCTGCCCATTTTATCAACATATACAGGTGTCACGGCAGCTGAAATTTCATACACTAGTATGTTTATATTCAGAAACAACTAGCTAGGTGATCCAACATCGGTAGCTTCATCCAACTGAGTGTTTGCTTCTGTTCATGTTAAAATGCTGTTTACAAGTTTTTTCATACTTACTCACTAAAAATGTTGATGATTTTTGCTAATTTATTGTCCTCTGTGAGTGGTCTCTCCCTACAGTGGAAAGGACTCAGCTATCTTATCCTCTTTGAAGGTTGATATACCTCAAGGGAACCAAAATTCATGCAACTGCATCAGACCAGCAATGAGTAAAGGAGCATCACCATGGCAGGATTTACAGCCTCTTCTGACCACTGTTAAGTACCAGTTCAACAAATCTACGTTCCAGTCACAGGTGGGAGGCAGCTAGAAGGGTTGGAAGCTGGTTGGAAAAGGCTTCACATCCCCTTTCGCTGTCATGATGCTGTAATGTTGCTGTACGCAAGCATATGGGTGCAACCAAAAACACAGGATATACCAAGAAATAGTCTGGTCTGCAAGGAAATTCAGAACAAAAACAGCTAGAGCAGTAAGACAACCTTGTGCCAAACTTTCTGGCACTCGCTTGCAGCTTTGTAATATTCAACTTTTTGAAAAATTTCAGAATTCAGTTATTTTATTTCTTAAACATGGTTCAGAGCCTTAACACATCTAATAACAGTGGATCAATAGGCTCATTGCCCTACAGTGTATCGCAGCACCAGCAAATACCTATGTTATGAAACTAAGTGAATTTACTGGAGTGTAAACCCCCAGTGAGTTGTCTGTAATCAGCCAGCAGGCCTTCAGGGCAAGAGAATTAATTTATTTTAATATTTTAGGTTATCTTCCATATGGCATAATGCTATACCCCATCTGTATGCGTGAGTGTGCAAGCAAATGTAGGAGGTTTTTTCCAGAAATAAGTTTCCCTTAGTAGAAGCTCACCTGCCTTCTAATATCTTTTAGCATCTACTGCTCCAAACAAACTCAAAGCAAAACTTGGAAGAGTGTGAAACTACAAATAGCATTAGTGTCTGTAGAGTTGAAATAGATTATTTCAGAATTTTTCTCTTTACAGTGTTGAAATGCCTGTTCTATTCTATTTTAAAAGACTCGGCCACCTAAAAAGCAAGGCATCCTTTAAAGAAATTTCCACATTTTTGTGAAACCTATCACTGAATCACAAAACAGCAAGTTCAAGGTTCCATATAATTGTTGTCATATAACTGCGCTGAGGAAGTCTACCTCTAAAGTATCCCTTCGTGGAAATAATGGCACTGCAGCCATCAGCCGCAAGATCTCTAGTTGACTTAACATACTCAGGAACACAGCTCTTAGTAGAAGCAGGTGAAGGGTGATGCCAAGAGAGAAAAACACATACACATTCATATTTATATAGATATTATACTGTTTCCCATGGAGCATTACAGAGAATTTTTAATAACTCCTCCAGGCAGAGGAACGGTTGTGGGGAGGCAGCAGAGGGGAGCGAGCATCCCGTGCTGCATCCTCATGTCCTGATCAACGGTCGGGATTTCACCTATTTCACCTCCTCAGGTGCCCTGCTCTTAGCTTATGCAGACCTGGTGCACAGTAAGCTGAGCAGTAGAGGTGCCAGTGACAGCTCTGGCAGGGGACCACACAGTTTCCCATATTTGGCTCCATCAGGATGAGTGGATTTCATGTCAGAAACTCAAAGGAAGTATTTTTGACATCAGCATTAGATAATGTCCACCACTAAAAAAGGTAGGTTACTAATGGTTTAGATTCAGGCTTGCTTCATGCATTGTACAAACTAGGACAGCAAGACCCTGCATTTGTTCTTTTAGTAAAACATTTTTAAAAGGCAGGTTTTTTAAGTGAAAGGAGAGGCTGCAATACTATCAGCACTACCATTGATTTCAGCAAGAGAGACTGCAGCCTGAAGATCACACATCAGCTGTCATGTGCCTTTGTAATAGAGGTATTATATACTACTTCAGGAAAAAATAAACAGCACTACGTGTTTGATCTGTGACTCAGAAGAAACAAACTACAGGGAATTAAAGAGTGGCACTGATACACTTAACTAGCACTGTTGGATAAATTTCTTTATGAAGAATGAAAAAACTTTAAAAACAAGTTACATAATAGACCACCTTTTGTAGCATTCTTTCTTCTGAATCTTGTAATTAATAATGCATTGCTGATATTGTAATTAACTCATTGAAGCACTGATGCTGTGAATAGGAGTGTGGAATTTACAGAGGAAAATTCCCTTTCCTGAGACATGATAGCCAGGTAAATACATGAATTGTCTTGGTGGAACCTGTGGAAAATGCCTTTTAAAAATCTTTCCTCCCTCCTTTTTTTCGGTAGCCATGTGGGAAAATACATTTTGCAGGAGTGTCGGCAACTGAAGAAGTGAGTTTCACAGATGCGGGTTTACTGGCAGGAAAATAGACACCATGAGATCTTCCATGCCATCCTGTTAGCACGGTGCAGCATGACAAGCACAGCCACGCACCATGTATTACGGTGTAGCATGGTGGTACAGCCTGCGTCGCCTCTGCTCCTGGTCTGTGTGAGGAATCACCTGCAGCACAGAAGTGTGTGGCATCCGCAGCCTCGGGTTTTGAAGAGCCTTGAGTTGGAGGCTGAAGAGTCTGGCGACAAAGTGCGAAGCAATTAAAAGCCGGCAGTTGGTTTCAGAACAGGAGGTATCAAATCAAAATAGAAGAGAAGATAATTTTTTCAGAATTTGGGGGGAGAAATCAGGGGAACTTAGCATAACAAATGGTTGAGACCTATCACTTAAGACAGCCCTACACCATCCCTACCTAAGTCAATTTAGGCCATGTCCTCTGCATTCCTCAAAGCCTAAAACTTGTCTTTCACCCCGGTGCTACATATTTTTGCATAGACCTCCTTGAAATAATTTTTCAAAGTCCTCATTTTGGGTCGTTACCTAATGAAATGGGTTATGCAATCCTGTTATCCATTTATGTATGTCTGTGTTTCATACATTTATTCCTGATCCTTTCTTCTTAATCTAACTTCTGTTTTTAATGGGCAAGTACAACAGTCATGGTAGTGCTAACTTTGTTCAAAAATAAAGGTTTGGACAATTTTTGTCACATTTTTTCCTGATTGAACTAATGTCACTGACTTCTTTTCCATATATCCCATAATTTACACTTCTCTAGTTTTTGTTGATTTTCTATATCTAAGAAGAAATGTAACACAGAGAAAAAAAAAAAAAAGCAGTGTAATAAGCCCAAAATATAATTTGAATCCATAATGCATGGAAAGTACATGCTAGAATCAAAATTATCAGTAACATTTGCAGTTTCCTCAAAGCAGCTCCCAACCTACTGCTACATTTAAATTTGATTGGTTTTTAAGTGTACAAACTGTAAAAAATAATTCCTTGCAAAAACTAATTATGCAGATCACAGTTTTGTCATTAACTTCTTCACAGATTGACACTGACAGTTTTAGCTTTTTTTTTTGTTTGGTCTGAAAACTTGCTTTTAATTTTGCCTCTTTCTCAGACTAGAAATGTTGTCTGTTGAGGTCTTTTTCAGATAAATATGTTTAATCCTGGAAACTGATGATCATCCTGTCCCTAGTGATGTGAAGAATTCTAAGACAGCTCTGTCTTTCACCTCAGTGTGAGAAATTTTCCTTTGAACAACATATAATTATATCTATTTAAACAGAAATTCTAATATAATCTTTCATGAGAAATGCATATGCTTATATATATATATATATATACACACACACACACACAGAAGTATTTTCTTCTGTAACTGGCCTGCCTTCAGAATTTCACTTCCATTGATCCAGGAATCAATGGGCAAAAGAAAAACATTCTATTTCTCTTTAAAGAAACTTTGAACATACCATAGGCTTGCAAATACACAATGTCACAATAATTGTTAATGAATATGTATATTGGGAACTGAAAAACAAAGTCATTCTCATGGGGATTCTAAAGTAAACAGATTAAAAATGGAGAGTGATCCAAGAAGTAAAACTGAGCAATATATTACTAACTAATAAGGGTTTCTTCTGCACTGTATGTTAAATGGTATTTATTAATTTGTGTTCACTTCTCTACAGGGTGTATACCTTATTATTAGAGAAATTGAGGCATTGGAAGGAGAGAAGTTCACAAGATTTAACGCAGCAAAAAAAGAAGAAATCAATACTCAAACACAGATTCAAGTTCATGAGTTCCTGGCATGACAACCATTGTATCTAGGTCGGTGCAAATGAAATGAAATGGTGTTGGCGTAACACAAAAGCAGCAGGAGAACTGCTGCTACCCGTACAGACTGCTGGTTCCATAGGAAGGACATACTGCCCTTTCCACTGCCAACTGAAAGGGTACGTAACCAGGGTGGAACTAATGTGTCTATCTCTCTTTTTAGTCTAGTTTCTACCTGTCTCCTACACAAATCTCATATTGTGTCCTTTTTATTACTGTAAAAGGAAGGACAGCAATACTGGTTTTTATAGTTACGACTGTAAAGTTTTGAATCACGTTTCATTGGTGCCAACACCTACTTGCTCAGTGGCCTGAAGCAAGACATCCAAATGGCCTGGGTCGGATTTTCAAGCATATTAAAACCATATTTTATAAAGTTATTTAGAAACTTGAAGATGTAAACAGACATACAGTTCTTTGAAAGACATGTATTTTGGCAGTTCAGTTACTTATCAAGATCCTCCAAGGCAACTAATTTTCGTCTTTAAGGACCTAAGTGCTAGAAATGGTTAAGCACTCTAGGTGAAACAGTTTTCCATCTGAAAAGGCATTTTTTGTCAGATTCAAAGCATTTCACAGAGATAAGTCAAAGTGTTATGACATTTTCTACAATTAAAAGTCAAACCAAATTGGCTTGATCTTCTTATCTCATTATAGTAGCTAATATTTCATGCAAATAAAGTGAAAAGTATAACTTTACTGTTTTCTTATGTTTCATTTTGACAATTTATTACATACTCAATAATATCAAAAGCTAGACAACAAGCATCACTACGTTACAATACTAACAAACTACCTGACAATTGAATGTTTTGTTGCTTCCAAGCTGAAATTTTAGTTCTAGGGGAAATTTTGAATCTATTTTCCAATTTGGTATCAAAAATACTTCAGAGTTTCCTAAGCAAAGGGAATTTTATTTTTTTTTTTTATTTAATCAGTTCTAATAAGATCTCTGAAAATCTGGCACTTAGAGCTGGCTTAACTCTGTTGGCTTTCATGTTCTTTGTAATATTCCTACAGACTTCAAAGGAATCAATTAGCTTAATGCTAAGTATTTTTTAAAATCTCGTTCTCTTTCTGTTCACAATCTGTATAATGGGGAAAGTGATTAGAATATCTATACTACAGAGGTATTCTGAAGTTTTAATTAAGTTCTAGAAATTAATTCAGGATTCTGAGATGGGAGAAATGGAAAGAAATAACATCCTCCTGTGCGCTGGAGCCTCTGGCTGCAGATTGTGAAGCTGTAGCCACTTTTACCATTTGAAAATCTGGAACTTTTAACTCCTAGCCATATGATCTGGAGCTGAATGTCTCTCTCTCCAAGTCATGAAATGTGGAAAAGTCCTCATGCATTTGGCCCTCTCTTCGCTCATGTTTTATAATGTGATGTCCAGTAGTCTCAGTTTTCAGTCTTTAACATTATTCCTCACTAGGAGTCTTTTTGTTAACCCCTTGTACATGTTCCTCTAACTTATCACTCTCCTTTCCATCTCAGCAGACCTCCTTGTTTCAATAACACATCCCAGGCACTTTTTACGATCAGTATTTTCATAATTTCCACTGGTGCCTTTAGAAATACTGTTCCTGTCTGAACATGGTCAAGACTGACATCAATATATGTTTGGGGATGTGTGTGCATCCTGGAACACTTGTCTTTAGAGGAAAATTTATTTAAATGTTTCCCTTGTCCTCTAAGAAATGAAAAGGCTCTCAAGTTGTGATACTGTCAGCCTGTTTAGAATCCCCCAAGTGCAAAAGCCCTGTGTGATTGGAAGGAGTGGGACAACAGCTGCTACTACTCCTTCACTGATCCTTCTGAGAGACACACTAGAGACAGCGCACATCCTCATGCTTTTGTGAAAACATCACTTCCATATAATCCCCACACGGCAAAGGTAGATCAAACCTGCTGCATCCGCCTCCCTAGGACTGAGATGGCAGGTTCCCTCAGAAGTAGGCATGGAGGAAACTCCACAAGGAAGGTGGGGGTTTCTCTGACCCGCTGCAGGGGTGGTGAGGGTGAGTGATGATCCATAGACATGGCACTCGGTCAGGAGGTTTTCAGCCAGAGCCAACATATGACACTTGTCACCCTACTCAACAGGTAAAGCAAACAGAGTGGGTTGTATCTGCAAACTGAAAATACATACCTACATGACGCACGCACTGGGAAACACCTGCATGGCCATCCACAGTCAGCTGGGTTTGGAAAGCTTCTAGACAACCTGGTGTGCTACTTGTAATATACAAAGCTAGACAACTCATCCTTTCATTTCCAGTGGATTTTGATACTCGCTCTTCTTCCACCCTGAGCCTGACACTAAAACTGTCATTTCAGTGTGAAGGTATTTCTGTAACTGCCCTAACCTCGGAGGTCAGCTGTGGATGTTTTGCCTTTGGGGACATTTCCTTGCTGTGGTGGTGGTAAAGTACCTATCAAAAATAGTATCTCAGGAACCACTGCCCCTGTAGTGGGTTGACCCTGGCTGGATGCCAGGTGCCCACCAAAGCCGCTCTATCACTCCCCCTTCTCAGCTGGACAGGGGGGAGAAAATATAACAAAAGGCTCGTGGGTCAAGATAAGGACAGTTTAATAAAGTGAAAGCCAAGGTCGCGCGTGAAAGCAAAGAAAAACAAATGATATTATTCTCTACTTCCCATCGGCAGGCAATGTCTAGCCACTTCCTGGGAAGCAGGGCTTCAGAACGCGTAGTGGTTGCTCCGGAAGACAAAAATGCCCCCCCTCCATCTCCCTTTACTTAGCTTTTATATCTGAGCTGACATCATATGGTATGGAATATCTGTTTGGTTAGTTTAGGTCAGCTGTCCTGGTTATGTCCCCTCCCAAGATCTCACCCTGCCCCAGCCTGCCATTGAGCGGGGGGCAAAAATGTTGGAGAGACAGCCTTGATGCTGTGCCAGCACTGCTCAGCAGTAGCCAAAACACTGGTGTGTTATCAACACCTTTCTAGCTACTGATGCAGAGCACAGTGCTATGAGGGCTGCTATGGGGAGTATTAACTCCATCTCAGCCGGACCCAATACAGCCCCTTACAGCATCCCTCGTCCCCGCTTCACATAATACCTCTAAGCATCGCCTGTTACAGGCGGATGGGGCAAGTGGGACATAGCAGCAGGAGCATGGGCAGCACCTGGGGCAGGGGCAGGGGTGTGATGGGCAAGGCTAGCACACAGCTGCAGCCAGGCCACAAAGCACAGGAGTGTGGGCCACCTCAGCAGGGGTTAATGGGCTACGAAGGGGTCATAACTTCTGGTTAAAACCCTCGCTTGCTGCTTTGGTTAATCTGCATCTCTAGGATCTTTGTGATCAAGCAAGTTAGAAATGGTCTGGCTTTAAATGGATTGCATTGGTCTGGATGGAAAGTGCAAGGTATAGTATCACAATAATACAGTCGAGCTTTGAACTTCAAAATAAATTTTGGCCAATTAGATTGTCCAAGGTCTAGCAGTGTTCTGCCCAGAAAATACACTGTGAGAATTCTAACAAATTAACCATTTCTTTAGTTGCATTCTGAATAAATGGCATCTAAGAGTTTTCAAATTTAGAACTGGAAAATTAGAAAAATGTCATCCAGAGGACTATTTTCATCTTATTCTTCCAGAGCATTCAGCCCCTGTAAAAATAAAACAGTGTGGTTAAAAACAGCAGAAGAACAGGTACAACTCTAGAAATGCAACAACAACTGTAAAATCTCAAGTTTCTTGTGCTTCTGACTTTAAAATGCCTAATGCAAGTTCCATTCATATGTAACTGTTTTCATTGGGATGGAGGTTTTTAAGCGAATTCTCATTTGGTTATTATCTTGTTTGCATTTCAAATATCTTTGTCTTAGAACTAATATTTTCTTTGTCTTTTGTCCTAAACTCTTGTATGTAATATCACAGTTTCACACACAAAGTGGCTGCACTGAGGGAATAGATAAAAAAATCCTTACCTGCATGGCTTCTGCATTGTCAGTTGTTTTATAGTCACAAAGTGTTACGTTTTGTGATTCATGAGGGTAAAAGGATGTCATAAATTTCAGATCCCTCCATGACTCATGAGTTTTTCTCACAAAATGAGACCTTTGCATGATTCAGGCACTCTGCTTACTCAAAGTAAATAGATGCTAAGAAGGAGCAACAAGTTTCTTTGAGCTCTATTTGATTGCTGTGATGTCAGAGATGACTTCAGCACTGCATCGCCCTTACTCTGCAGGCACCTCTATCCCTTTCTTTTTCACATGACGCTTAGTTACTGTCTCCAGGATGGGAAAGAAAAACATCGAAACTTTCAGCCTAGAAAATTTAACCGAAAGCAACAATTCAGAACCCAAAGAGTAGATCTCCTGTCCATGCAACGTGGCTGGGAAAACTTTGAAGTTTTTCCTGTCTGTTGCCTCCCTTCTTTCTTTCACCGACAATCTCCCAACCAAACATTTATGGTTATTCAGTTGACAGCCAATAAATAGCAAAGTGTTTGGGGGAAATCTGTAGGTTTTTTGGAAAGAAACCTATAAAAGAAAGAGACACAGAGGGGGAGAGAGAGAGAGGAGGAGAGAGAGTGTAATCTGTACACCATCTGTTGCCTAGTGCAATTCATGCTGACACAGGGCTTTTTGACATTTTATACCTCAAATGCAAGCACATAGATCATTTCTACCTTGTACTTTTCCCGTCTCATTATCGGAATTTATTCCCTTGCTTTGTTGTTGGTGGAGTCCCTATTCTAATTGTTTCTTACATGTGCTGTAAATCTGTCCTCCAATCAGTAAAGCCCTGGAACATGAAACTGAGACCTAGCAATTTCCTTTGCTTACCAGTGCATCTGCTGGAGCGTAGTGTTGAAATAAAATGAAACATGTTTGCACTCTTTTTCTATCATACTGTAATGCGCCTTTCATTTCGCTCAAGGAATTTTTAATATTCAAGCCATACCCTGCGCATGAAGTCATTTCCCTTCGATATAATTGTAATGGTAATACGCATGGCCTAACTGGCAGTGGCACAGCTGGCTGCTTGCCACAGCTGAGCCTCTGACTGAAAGACTTTAATTCTGTCATGCCTCATCTGGTTTTATGTACTCTTTTGTAGTTAGTTCACAAATTTATTCTAGGGTATCCATTGAGATGGGCAGGCCATTGACTTTTCTCTAAAGATAGCACACTAAACTAATGAAGGGTACCAAATATGTGCATTGATAACCCGTGAGCATACTGAATAGAAGTCAGATTATAAGTCAATGTGCCTGTGTGGTCAGGACTTATTGACAGATGCTTAGGCCCTGATTGTACAAAGATTTAGTGGCGGTGCATAAAGGTAAGCATAGGCAAAAGTCTTGCCTCATCGCTGCCTGCGGGATCTGCTGTCACAAGTGGCAAGTGGCACAGGGTCTGCATAAGCTACATTAGCAGCCTGTTAGCCCACAGGACCACTTGATGGATTAATAGCGGTGTTTTGTTTTGCAGATTTTAATTAACTGAGTCTTTCTGCAAAATCATGGCATGGCTTCAGCCACAAGGAGCTTTTAAAGTCTCTCTTCAGGTTTGTTTTCACTTACAGGGTCAGAATAAGGTTCTTCAGCCTTACCTATGGTGTCCTGACACTTTACACACTTACCATACCTCTTCCCCTGCATCTGTCACTGCGCCCAAAATGCATGCCCCCAAAGCAAGGGTCTGTGTTTATCTTCTGCTTTCATCCCTTTCTGCTTTCACTAAGACTCTCCATCTTTCTCCCTCTAACTCTCCTAAAAAAGTGATTGTTTCAAGAAGCCAGAATATCTGACCCCTGCTTCCAATTACTCACTGGAAATACACCTCAATTGATGGTTACCATCTTCATCCATCCTCACCTTTCCGAGTCTGCTGTTTGTCTCCTCTCTATTTGTCCATAATAACTTAGAGAGAAGATTTGCTTTTGTCTATAAAGCTCAATGCACATCTACTGAGTTACAAGAGCAATAAAGTGTTATTTACCAGGTTTATGGATCACTCACTTTCAGTCTATCGTTCAAATGTAAGCCCCCTCTGAAAGTTAAAAGCTGTTGGTGTGAATCGATTCGGACTTCATTTTATGCTAGCTGAAATCAATGACCAAGCTTCTTTCTTGCTGTGGGAGAAAGGTCTTACTAGCTGCACACACTGCAGATTTTCTTGATTTGATGGTCAAGCCATAATGCTGAAAAATGTTATTTGAACAAAAGATTTCATTCAACCTGAGGTGCAAATTCTTCTTTAATTGTGGGGTAATTATTCTAAAATGATGAAGTGAAATCCAAATGAAAATGCTGATTCAAAATGGAAAAAATATGACTCTTAGAAAAAAAGATATTTGCCTTTCCCAGAAAAACAAATTGTCATATTTGTTCTTTATTTACAAAGAGTTTGGGCTTCTTTTAAATTGAATCTTTTTTTTCCTTTTGGAAAAAAAAAAAAAGTACCTGATTTTTTTATTAGGACTGAGGAAAGTGCAGAAAATACAGCAACGCCAATGAGTTCTGTCAACCCCATATTTACTACCACCCTCAAGTGGTGATTCAGCCAATCTGCTGTATAGATCAGCTCTGATCTGTACTTTGGGATGCAGGAGAAATGAGCAGATAGAAGAGAATATTGGTACCTAGTCAGGTCTTGCCCTAATAAGAAACCAAACACAGCCATAGTGTACACCTAAAACAAAGTTCACAGATGTCCTTGGTTTAGGTGCAGCATAAAAGAATAGAACTGGAAAAGACCATCTCAGCCCTCTCGAGAACATATTCAGCTGTTCTCTATTAAAGACACTCTCAGGAATAGCAACTACCATAAACAAGCAAAAGTTTTCTAATTTGAACCTAGGAGCTGAATGGGGCAGACCTAAGAAAACTCATGATATAAGGGCTTAAATTCTCAAAAACTAATGCCAATTTTCATTTGAAGCATCTATAGATTTACTTACCCACTTGAAAAAGTCGGACAACTTATTCGCATGCTCCAACTACTAAGGACTTAACTAGAAGCATTTAGTTTGTAAACTCTTGCTTCTCCTCTTTACTGTGCTAATCTTTTCCCCTTCCTTCATCTCAAAAGAATCTAAATTTGGAGTGCATGCCAAATAGCCACTTTCCTAATCTTCCTGATAATCCACACAACTGACTGTTATGGTAATGAGGTACAGGAGTCAATTATATTTGGTGGAAGCACAAAAAAATTCATTTAATGCCTCCCCCATCTCTGAAATACTATCCTGGCCCATGCTGTTCATACATACCCATGTCAAAGGTAGCCTAAGGAAAAAACCACTTGTGCCTCCAGTACGTGCTTGGGTTTAGAATTTTCCAGCCCCTGTTTCTCTGTTCACAATTTATTTTCTTCATATCAGCTTTAAATATGAAGTAGGTTCCCAATGTTTACTTAAATTTTTCAGTTTTTAAAAATAGTATTGCAAGCATATGATTCTCATAAAGCATCTTGTGCAGGGGGAAAAGTAAGCCTAGAGGCAAATCCTGTAACTCTCCAGACTGTAAAGACAGAATGATGACAAATTGTATAAATATGTGCAAATTGTCCAAATGATGTCATGTACCCAGGCTTGCAAAAGTCAGGAAGAATACTTGAGTGTAAGGTCAGCACAGACTCTTTCTTTGAATAAAATTGAGCAATTACATTCAATTTGCTTAAATTTATCACCAAGAAAAATGTTTTGTTTAATCTTAATCTTCATTTTATTTTTCAAGCATTTTAGAAACTACTGTATTATTACATCAGTGATGGCGTCCAGTAAATTCAGGAAAACCCTGATAGGTAGCAGCATGCATTAAACATGTTGCCTGTTGGAAAGGATTGGTGAAGTAGGGCAGCATACCTGTGACCTACTACATGAAACTCCTCAATGCAATTTAAATAGCAAATTGCAGAGCCTTGTAAAGGTGGGGTTTTTTTCTTGAAACAAGCAGCACTTTAGATTACTTTAGAAAATTGCATATTGAAACATTCTGTGGCTAGAGTACAGGCTTATGTTCTCTGGGCTCCAACTGGTCTGTAAATGCTTATATTGAAGTCTTTTTAATTTACATTACACAGGTCTTCATTCCTCTCTTCCTCTTTCTCTCCCTCTCTCCCTCCCCTCCCCTTTCAGTATCAAGGTCAACCTTCTCCAATTATTTGTCTGCAAACCATTTCTTTCTTCAAGTTTTCCCATTTACATTACACAGATCGGTGTCTTCTTGGGTCAAGCTGTTTTAACTTCCACTGCATCTTTTTCTCACCTTCCAATGCTTTGCTTCCTCTCTGCTCCCGCCCTCTACCCCCAGCCCTTCCAGGTTTGGAGAGAGCAAATTAGTGTAAAAAGGTAAAGAAAAACAGATCGTTTCTGCTTTCCTGACAAACTTCTAGCCACAGCCACTGGAACACGGGTCCAGCTGAACGTGCAGGTGTTTTTAACCAATGCAATGAGCTGTTTGCTGTCCCTGCACATATACGTTTGCTTGCAGAGGTGTCAAACAATTCATCAGCTGCTGATTGGGTTGTATGTCTTGGTGGTGGGTGTGAATGCCTCCGTGGAATACTCTCAAACCTGTTGATGTCTGGACCCTTTGGAGCACCTCAGGAATATTCATTTAACAGATTGCAAAATGGTCATTTCTGACTGTAGACCTCTATACCCAACATCAGCTAGACTTCAGTTCCTATCATCAAAAGAAACAAAATTATATTTACTTGTTTTTACAGGTGTATGAATCCATGTCCAAAGAAAAAAAGATGACAAATCGAAAAAAACCCAACTTTAAAACACATCTGTTCTGACTCTGCCTGTGTGATTCACAGGGTTTGATATATCAATGGTAGTGTCCACTGCATTTGAGAGGTCAAAGAGATTTGTTGTAAATATGTAACACGCACTTGCCTCTATCTCAGGGCCAGACTGCCTGCACACTTTTGTGAGCCATGACTCACACAAGGACTCGACATGAGTAAAGGGTTTGCTTTCTAGCCTGCCTGTTTAGGCAAGAAATAAAGAACAGATGGAACCTGTTACAAAAGAATTTCTGAAGTATGAGCTTTAAAAATGGTGGTGTTTTTTGATTTGTTTTTTAAGAAAAAGAAAAGCTCTTACAATGTTAGTGGGATGATATGTGATGTACGGCTAATTTGGCATCATGCAATCCGATCTAAAATCAAGTTAACACTAAAGCAGCTGAAAGAGCTATTCTCCAAAAATGTTTCAGCTGCAAATGCTAAAGCCCCTGTAATTGTTACTTTTAAGAGTGCATTAAAAAGGTTGTGAAAACTGCTCATTGTAATGATTTCTACAACAGGATCTCTGCAAACACGCAGCTGGAGGCTGTCAAACACACACCTCCCTAATAGACAGCACTGTGTGTACAATTAACACATTAATTTATGGAGTAAACTGATCAGGGGAGACTAGGGCTTCAAAGTCAAGCACTCGCCATTAAGGAAGAAGTGAAGTTACGTGGCAGGAGCCGCCTTGCTCACCGCAGCCCTCGCTAACACAAAGGCTGTGCCCGCACTGCTGAGCCCGGCCGTGCTCCCTGCTCCCGCGCCCAGGTGCGCGCCTCCACCGGACCCCGGCTCCAGATGGGGACAGGAGCGAGGCGCGCTCCTCCTGTCCTCTCCCTAGCATTCAAGGAAACCTCAGGACATAGACCAGACAGGCATGCTGCAACCAAATGCTCTGTCTGACTGACTGGGGAGGAGGTGGGTAGCACAAACCCTCCTGCCTGCGGGGTGCATCGGGAACATAAATACCGAATCAGCCAAAGACATCACGAGGCACGTCACCATAGTAATTTAACATTAGGAATGCTTCGCACCTAGGCATTTGTCTGTCAGAGCAGGGGGTGGTTTCCTCACCGGGGTTATGCCCCACTCTTACATGGAAGGGGAGAGAGTTTGATGCAAAATGGGGCCCAAGGCACACCACGTCAGGCACGGAGCCACCAAAAGTCAGTCCCATTCTTCGTGCCGGGACGCAGAATTAGCCAGCGGGGAAGCAACGTGGTCTGGCTAACCATCATCACTTCTCAGTGCTGGAGACAGGTCTGAATTGAAGACCCAGAGCCTGGAAGCTCCTCTTAGAGCGGGATGATTAGGCTGCTGCTTTAGAAGACAGCCTCTCCTTTTTTCTTTAATATATGAGGATTTAGGCATCTTTTGTATTATAACCTGTTGATTAGAGCATTCATGAGGAAATGGGTGACCCATGCTGAAGTCTCAACTAGAGGTATTCAGATTCGTCTGTACAGCAAGGTGTGCTCTACCCATTTTGTTGAAGGCTGTTTCAGAGAGCACTGCTCTACTTTGTCTTTTTCTTGCTCTCAGCCTTCCTAGCCCTACTAAATTTCCAGTAACTGTCTCCCTCTGATGCCCTCTCCAGGCACGCTTCTGAGCACCTACAATTACCCCTGCTCTTGGAGTCACAGCCTCCTCTGAGTTCTCCTTCTGGGTGCCTCCCATCAGGAGACAACTACTATGATTTTCAAGCCCAAAATGAGCTGTTGGGTTTCTCATTCTGTTTTCTTAGTCCAATACCAGCTCTCCTCTTTTTCTTTCTGCTGTCTACAACTCTAACTGCTCAGAGGAGAAGTTGGATAATTCTTCCCATACTTAGTTCTCAGAAGGATCCTGTACTTCCCCACCACACACCCTCCCTTCATTAGAGGTAAATGCAGTGAGTGTAGGCAGGGTATATAGAGCACCAAGGGCTAACCAGATCAGTGGGGCAATGAGGAAAAAATATGACCCGCCAGAAGGAAGAGAAGCTCAGCTTTGGGTAACCAGAGAAGCAGTCCTTAGCCTTGCTGCCTCTGCAGAGAGTATTAGCTGACTGGTCTGGCCAACATTTGTTTGTGTGGTTGGTCATTAGATTCATTTTTGAGGTCAAAATAAGAGTATTGCTGAGGGAGATTCAGATACTTGGAGGTTAGGGGGTTGGGAGCTCTGCTTTCTTATTTCCTTCCTTCTGCCCCAGCCACAATAGACGCAGGCCAGGTGTAGCCTCCATGACTGCTTTCTTTTGTTGGTTGGGTTTTTTTGAGCAGAACCCATACCTGCCAACTCTGACACTCCCGGCCATAGATTTTCACTTCTGAGTCATCTACCTCCCCTTTTCAGTGTTGCTGTTGACTTCTTGTAGGGGCAAAAGGAATTTGGCTGTTTGCTCACAGTTTCTGAATCTACTGAGTTTCTGGGCAGTTGCAAATCCCAGACAAGTTTTCCTGTGCCTGTATAAACCTGCTTAACATCTTGCATTCATGCTGGGTGCACTGAGCTTGCTGAGCATGCAGAGATACATTTCACAGTGACAACACAAGAAATCAGGTGCATCCTGGGTGTACTTGCATTCTTTATCTATAAAACTGTGTATAAATCCTGAATAGATTGATGGACCTAGTGCACAAGTCTAGCAGTTTTGTATTTCATACAGTGCCTATAGATTCACAAGAATCTCTATCCACCAGAGAGAGGACTATCTGCTTAAAGCAAAGCAGGACTTTTTAATCCCATTTGGGGATCTCAGATCTGAAATCAGTTCCACCTTCTGTCCTACTTTGCTTCATGCCTAAAAGACCTTTTCCTGCAATGTCTAGCATATTCACCACTCCCCTTTGCTGAATATCTTAATAATGGGTCTGTTAATTAATTCCCTTTGTAATGCATCTTTCCACTGCTTTGACCAGTGTTCCTCTTGGTGTCCTAGAAATATGCCTGCCAAAGCTAGACCTCTGGTCCAACATACTCATTTTGCAAAATTTCTACCGCTACTAAAATGACAGGCACGCAGTCACTGAAGCAGGGTACCCTGCTCAGAGGATCAGTGGTGTCTTGCCTCTTCGAACAACGGCAGCAGGAGGATTCGAGTAGGGAGTGCATGACTTTTCAGGAGGGAAAGCCAGCCTGCAAGAGCAAGAAGCTGTTGGCCTCTCCAAGAGGCGTGGAGAGAGGGGGCAGGAGGCTCTGCAGGAGCAGGCAGCTGTAGGAACCAGACTCAGCCTATCTGCCAAGTCTACCACTTTGAACATTTGAAATGTTGGCAGGTATGCAGCCAGAGCATGGTTTCGAGAGCACTTGTAACACCCTGGTCTTCTCTCACACCTCCGATGTTCACTGACAGCTCTCATTAAATTAATCCCTATAAAGCAGTGGGGATTTGAACAATTTTGCCACTCTCTCAGAAGGTGTTACACCACTACTTCACCACCATTAAGAAGCCTGGCCACCCAGTCTCTTGTCCCAGAAAAAAGCAAGTATTTGAAAAAAATCCCATCAACAGAATTCTAGGAAAAACAGAGTTGCCCAGGGAAGTCTAACCAACAGTTAACTCACATGGACTCAGAATAAACGGAGACCTACAAGAAGCCATCATAAAATTAACATTTTCATGGAAACTGAGGGAGACATGTTCTTATAAAATTCAAAAGAGTTGCAGCCATGGGATATATCAATGTCTTTAGAAAGAAAGTTTTCAATACAGTGATTTAAACCTTTGTAGTTGAATTCCGGATTTTGAGTTTCTCACAGGTAATGTTTGGATGTGCAGAGCTAGCTGTCATTCGGACTGGGCCCTTAGGCTATCGGTGGGCATAAACGATGAACATGTTGCCTTGGTTAAACCATTTCTGCCTCCAGATGGAAATAAAAGTCTATTCACCACCATTTTCAAGCTAAAAATGTTTAGACTCTGCCTTAACTCCAAAAATTACTTCATAAAAGTATTTTCTGCCAAGAGATCATGAGGTAAAATTAATGACATTAAATTCTTTGCCTGTCTTCTCCTTCTGCCTCTGTAATGCCAAACTGTCCTTCCCTATAACACACATGATCAAAAAACCAGCTAGAAATAAACCTGTGAGAGCCCTGCTGTGATAAGCTGATGAGACACAAGGGATTCTGGAGAGCATGACTCGTCTGCAGTTATGGCAGAAAGATCCCACATTCACCCCGCCAGCATCTTTTGCTGGCATAACTAACCACTTTATTTTACACAATAAGGCTCAGTCACATCTGAGAAGTCTTATTAGCCACGAGGAACTAATCAAAAATAGCCTGAAAGTGTAATATTCTCTGTCCAAGAACATGACCCCTTCAGACAAGTTGTCATGGAACATGGAACATGGACAACTCACCAAATAAAATTCTGTGCTGCTGACCCCTGGAAAGCCAGACATAATAGAGAACACATGCAATCCCTCCTCATGGATACCAAAGACAATTTTCATAACTAACCAAAGAGCAAAAGTCTTGTTTTCAAGGATGCCTTTTACTGTAGACTATGTCCTATTTAAAGATTTAGAAACCTTGCTTAGGGGCTTTCTTAGGTATTTTGTTTAGGTTCGCTGCTTAGCATGGGACCCCACAAGCAGATATCTTAGCCTTTAGCTGTTATCTGATCTATACCCAGAATTTGGATTCACCACCTAAAGAGAGAAAAATCACTTAACTTTTCACAGCTTAGAGCAGAACTTTCCCAGTCGTCAACTTCTCAAAAGTTTTCATTGTATGGAATAACTAGGAGTCAGATCTTTTTTCCTCAGTAAAGGGGAAATATTGTTATTTGAAGTTATTTGTAATTCTTAGAAGATTTGGGGACCTTAGGTTTAAAAAAACGTAGATTGGGCAGAGTTAACCTGCTTAGACTGTGGTTAAGCTGTAACTGGAATTTGGGGGTTAATTTTTAAATGTTTTGCACAGTCCAGGCAGAGGTACTCAGTAAGCCTATGTCAACCATAAACACACTTTACTGACTGTAAAATTCAGATTGGAGAATTTTCATTAGATTTGTGCTTTTTACTTTTGGCCCAAAACAAAGCAAGACCAAAATACTTTCTCACTTGCAGCAAAACCTGTTAAAACTATCTCAGCCCAACTACTACAGTTAGAGGTGGAATATAACCCACAATTCCAAAATCCATAATCCATGTTTTATATGTAATATAAAGTAACATTAATAATTGCCAGTTATTAGCCTGAAGCTTCTTAAGGTGGGCGTGATCCTAAATAAAGTCTTTTATTTCATTTGCGTTTGAACCTTATAGTTGCTGCATGGAGGAGCAATCACTGAAACATATGACACACATTATTAATCATGTTAATGTCGATTCCCATTTAGCTAGAAGAAAGAATGTAAAAAATTTGGTAATCTTGTATCTCTGCCTACCAAGCAATGATAAAATCTTCACTGGCTTAAGTGCAAAAGCACATTTGAAATGTAAAGGGACAGAGGCATTTGTGTTGGAATAAGGGCAAGCGAATCCAAGGAGTTCAACAAACAGGTGGGTGCTGTTTCAAACCAAAAGCTTGGACCATTTTTAACCCCTACTCACCCATTCATTTGCATATTTGTATCAGAAATTAACTGAGATCAAGTCCATCTGTGCATTTAATTTAAACTTCTGAACATAACAAAATATCTGAATAAATAAGAGAAAAAGTCATGATTTATCCTACGTGGATGATGGCTTTCTGGACAGGCTGAAATCACTGCAACGATTTGAGGGGGCTTTCTTATCTTTTAGACATCCCCACTTCAGAACACATGACATTTCTTTTTTTTTTTTTTTTTTTTAATTTGAAAATGATCACCATGATGGAAAGCCATCTATTCTCCATTTGTTTTAGAATACTGCCACAACATTTCAGCTATGCACAGCTTATCAACCTCAACATTACTGCAACTGGGAGTGAAAAACCCAGCAAATCTTTTTAGGTTGCCAAAGTGGCAACTGGAGGGAAAGATTGTTGTCGTAAAATGGAATTGTACTGGGTTTTTAGTAGTTAGTTGCTACAGAGCAAGTTCCTCCTCTCAAACTGTCCTGGAGACACCTGTGCTTTCATGCATTGGGGAATTTTCCAAGGCATTCAGGGCAGGAAAGCTGGCTGAGGCAGGAAGCACTTTCTCCTAACCAATTTACCATTGTATTGAAGTTGCTTTTTGCCAATCTGGTATCAAAGAGATTTTTAATTTTTTTATTGCTGGCACCCTTGGAACGATCAGTGCAATCACGATTACTTTGACAGGCATGCTGGAATTGGAGTAGGCAGAAAATGGCCTTAATGGGAATCTTTTACAAAGCAGCTGTTAGAGTGTGGTAACAAGACTCTGAATAAATGGCAGCTACATAACTTCCCCTAATCAGATTGGAGCAATCAGCTTGAAAAATTTTCCCATATGTTGAAGAGTGGAGCTTAGGCCTAGGGTTATGGCAAGGACACAGGCCATGTTAAGGTTACAAAGTCTGGCTACAATTAAACACTCACTGCAGAAATTGTGATGATGCTTCGGGGAGCTATTGCACTTTAGCCATTTGTAATTGCACATTCGGAAATTACTCACTCCAAAATTACTCGGGGCCCAGTTACACGGTTTACAAACATATGTTCTCAGAGAGAGGCAAAAACATTATCCTTCCAATGGGCACCATTATTAGATTTGTTTATAGTTATTAATGAAATGTAACTTTGTGAGATTGTTTATTAATAGTTACATTCGATTTCGGGAGGGGGGTGTCTGTTTATCATTAATTTAATGATTAAGGCACAATTCTGCTTAGCAGGGGCAAATCTGCCATTCTTGCAGTCTGTTAATGCCCTGGTTTAATGCCTCTCCTGTCAGCACTCATTGAGTTATCCAGCCAGAGCATTTCTCCTTAGTAGAGGTATTTCTTCTTAATTCTTTACAGACTAGACTGTGCTTCTGCGGGTCGCATTATCTATGGCAGGATATGCGGGCTGGCACCTGATCTGTGTATCAGTGCTGCCACTTCAAATATATCTTAGGGCTGATAAAGTGTGAAAGTTATGTAGAAAATTAGCATTGCACAAGCTTTGTAATTATACAGCTTTTTATGAACTGAATGAAAAAAGACAAGGCCTTCAGGGTGTCTCTTTTTTCTGGTAGCTAATGCAAGGAAATTTTCCATTGTGTTCCAAAGCCTATCCTTCCTGCATTTCCCAAGCCTGGGAAACAGACAGTGAGTCCAAGGTACTTCACAGGTCTAGAGAACACGCACTGGTGACTGACAGCACTAATGACCTTTCCGTTTATTGAATGTGAAAGGAGAAGTGTAGGGCGCCAAGTATGTTCATGTATGTGAAGGGGGATGATCAGTGAACCAACAGGAGGAGGTAAGCATCATTTTAGAAAATACAATCCGTACACTTTTCAAATGCACCTGGTTTGCACACAGTTTCAGCAAGACAGAGAGGTGTAGTGCTTGGTAAGCTGTTTGGAGACTTTTCTCTGTACAGTAAGGCCTGCAATAATTTCCAAACAAATTTTTGTGCAAAGAATCTGGTGTGATACTCTATGTCTGATGGGAGGTGCTAAAAGAGAAAGAAATTTTCCAGTACTGTGGGCCACTGCTAAGATCTGCAGTGTTGTCTGATGACAGAATCTGAATGCAGAAGCATGCAAACAAACAGCTACATCATTTGTTTTAAACGGAGTAGATATGATTGCCCGTGGTTTTATTTATTTATTTTAACTTCCAACAGAGGTGCAAAGTTATGTAACTCAGGGAGGAATTTGGAAAAAATTTGCCCTCGTGTAGGTGACTGAAGTTGAATGGGTGGTCTCCCTCATGTCCATACATAGTTAGGAAACAGCAGTTAGCTCTTTGAGAAGGTAGCTTAAACTTGCTGCTCTGAATGGGCATAGTTTGGCATTTAAGCACATTTAGGGCTGGAGTGAGACCTCACAGCCTATGTGCTTTCCCATGAGCAAAGAGGCTCTCTGCAAGTATCTGTTTCTCCCTTGCTCCATGTGTAAAATATGTTGTTCTCACCCTTGTAAGTGTTCTGCCAAATGGCATAAACTAATGTAGGATCCTACTTTAGGATTTGGGGTGCTTCAGTCCCTCCTTTCTGCATCTGTTCTGCAGCGAGTAGAGTTAGATCTGTTGAATTCTGTAAATACAAATTAGTTAGATTCTGTTCACAATGTGTTTGAATTCACTCATCAAGCCAAATGTTTACTTTTAGCTCTTTTTTCACAAGAATTTTTCAAAAGAATTTCACAATCCCGTTATTCAAAAAGAAGTTCTAGCTTGCTTGTGTTTCCTCACATGGGATTTTTTTTGTTTCCTCAGTCTATAGGCAGAGATACAGTAGGTGGGCAGGACACCATCAAAAATTCCCTCGATTAACAAGGTGCTGATACCTATTGCTACACTTTTTATACGAGACCAAAGGTACTAGCTTTGCACTTCAGCTTCATTTTGAAGTACATATTGGGTAACAGAGGATTGTTCATGCTGTTTCCTGTGGAAACAGCATTAAAGTGCACTGCACTTTATCCTTTCATAGATGCATAATAAGCTAATGTGAAAGAGTCTTTTTCTTTTGGGAAGAATTAAAAAGACTCCTGCCAAGATTATATTTTTAATTGAAAATCTTAAACCAGAAAATTATTGGGTTTGTTCCCTTTCAGTCTATCTTTCTTTCCTTTCACTATTCTGAAAAGGATATGAAGAAAAAGTAATTCAGATTTCACCAAAGTACCTTAAATCTCTGTTTGGTGAGAAAATTCAAATGAAAAGGATATTTATATTTTTCAACTGCACTTGTTTAATTTTCACCCCATTCTGATGCTAACACAAGAAAAAGGGTGACATAAATAGTGAACACTTCAGTGTAGACAGCTTTCTGGCTCAGAAGCCATTTCCAGGACACATCGAGCACACAGAGCACTGCCGATGGCTTCTGGAGCCAGGCAGCTGTCTACACTAGGGCTCACTCTCCTGTTAATACCAGGCTAGTGGAATCAGTGCCTCTTCAGATTTTAATCAAACTACCTGAAATGTTGCTGAGTACTGTGTGAGCTGGGGGACAGAAGGACTTAAATTGTTTTCAGCACTGCTCAGCCGCAGTCACTGTTGACACCGGTCGTCAGCAGCGAGTACTTTTCCTAGGGTACATGAGGCCATAATGTCTTCACAGCTTGAAAATCATTCATTCTCACAACGCCCACACATTCTTCTTCATGTGGTACGCTTTCTTGGGGAAAAAAAAAAAAGAGATAGTCCAAATAAAACAGATTCTTGCATTAAAAAAACATGGCTATTCACAGGGGTTATAGAAATGTACTCATTTGTAAATTGGTTGTAAAGATTTGAAAACTTAAAGAGACAGCCACAGCCTGTGGTTGTTAGACATATGGATTTCTCGCTCCCTCCTAGAGAAAAGAAAACATTTATTTTCAGCTTAAAAATTGTTTTTGGAACTAAGTTGCAATTGTGCGTATTCATTGAAAGAGAGCTGAAGGAGGGTGGAGTGGTAGTCTGTCACCTGAGAGCCTCAAATGTAAATGAAAGACTCTTAGAAAGAAAGCACAGCTATCCGTCCTACTATCCATCACTGAAGTGTTAAGGTTAAAAATGTATCCCCCTTGGTACCATGTCTAGTATTTGTGTAACGTGAGGAAAGTGCGGAGCTAGACCATAACCTGATTCTCCAGCACTCACCCACACAAAGCTTTTCAACACCCTGGCTATGTGCCAGCAGTAGAAAACGGGGCTATTTCTAGCTGAACAGGGCATATTGAGTGACATAAGCAGAGCCACACATGCGGGTGCACGGGCTGCTCTCGTCTTGGGATCATTCCTCCTTCAGATCTACCTTACTCTCTGGTTTTGCCCAGCCACTAAGTTCTCTCACCAGCCACCAAGTACCCCCCAGCTCCTCCACCTACATCTCCCAGGACCCTTTAGCTGACCCCTCTGGTCTGTGTGGGCATTTGACATGTCCCTCAGAGGGAAGGTGGAGCTGCCGCCCGTCTTGCCTCTGGATCTCACGCAGTGCGAACTCGCAGCAGGGGCAGTAACTCTGTGGATGCACTTGGCAGCTCTGTCATTTCAGTGAATCCTGAAGACTGTGAAAGGCCAGAAGCAAACTTCAGGCAAGTCACTGCAGGAAGGGTGGTGCCTTCTGTTTGCACAGGCATTAAAACCATGCAAGTTTAATGTGTAAGAAAGACTCCAGTAATGGTTTGAATAGCTCATATTAAATCTAATATAAACTGTATTGAAAAAGAGAAAGAAAGGAAGGGAGAAACAGAGAAAGGGAGAAAGAAGAGAAGGGAGCAAGGGAGAAAGGAGAGAAGGGAGGAAGGGAAGAAAAAGAGAGAAAAAGAGAGAGAAACAAAGAGAAAGAAAGAAAGAAAGGAGGGAAGGAAGGAGAAAAGAAGAGAGAAAGGAAGATAGAGAAAGAAAGAAAGAGAAAGAAAGAAGGAAGGACTGAGGAATTTTTGGCAGAGTTAATAGTGAGGAAATTTACAACTGGTTAAAATTCCACAGGTTCAACTCCAATGCTGCTGAATGTGTTAAAACTAGTGGGAGCCACAACCACAGTTTTCATTAAACCTATTGGAAAAGCAAAGCAAAGCAAAATGGTGGTAAAAATAGCTACATTCATAGACATCTTGTCTACCCTGTGGCTCCCACCAGTGGGAATTTTTTTCTTATTTGCACACTTCCGCAAATCAAATCAGGTCTATAGGCATCAACATGAGGTATTTTACAACCATGTTCGGAGGGCCAACCACTTCTTAGAATGGTACATTTCCATAGTTTAGACAAGGCTTAAGGAATTGAACTAGCAATGAAAATGAATCCCTGGTCGATCATAATACTTTCTGAAATGGTACCGAAGAGTTTTGTCTCGTCTGCTGTACTCCTTGCTTCTTTTTCCAAGTTCAAGGGAGCCTCTGTCTGCAAGAGATTCATCCACGTTTCTTTATGTGATCCAACTTAGCATGACCCAGTTTAGAGTGTTACCTGAGTAAAACCTGCAGGAACATGCTTTACCATTACAACAGTGCAGCTCCTACAGCCATCACATTTAAAATGCAGAAAGATTAAAAATGCATAGATATCTTAGTTTTCATCCATAGGTCATGCCACTCTGGGGAGATCTTGACAACTAAACATACAGAAAGTTGCAGTGACTATAGGTCAGGAAGTCTGATGGTTAGCAATCATGGAACAAATACCTTCCCCAACCTGTACAACTACCTAAATTTCTTAAAGGAAAATCTGCAGCTCTATTTGCCTAATTTCCACTTACACAAAGGCAAAATGCTATTCAACTCTTCATATTACATTAATAACTTGATGGCCAGCACATGAAACATTTATTCCATTTGCTCCAATTTCTAAGAAAAAGTTGAAACTGCTTTCTCTTTTACAGCAATAGGAAAGGACGTTGAGTAGGGATGTTTCCACTAAGTTGTCCAGAGTCTTTAATATGTTAGTGTATCCTGTCTGTTTATATAATATACTGAACTATATTTCCCCTGGTGTCCTTTTCAAATGTCAGATTAGTTCTGTGCTGTGCAACTAGGGGGGGAAAGGAAGGATTAAGAAGCAAAATCTGTCCGCAAAAGAAAGCTGGTTAGCTCTACTTATATGTGAAGTTCATCTGCTTCAAGCACTAGAAATGCCATCATATCTCAACTGCCCAAGTAGTGCACTGTTTGGATCCCCCCACCAAAGTGAAGAGCAGTTGCTCCTTTCACAAGGAGAATGTCTCTCAAGGGAGTCTTACCTGGTTACTCCTAATATCTTGGGGTTTTTTTCTCATAAGAACAACAACCTGGATCCATGTTAGTTTGGAAAACTTTAAGAATTTCATGAAGATGAATGATGCAGGCAATCTCGCAACACAAACTATCACCTTGGCACTGGCAGTGCAAGGGAGATTTTGTGGTTGGTGCTAGGAACTGCAGTAGAGTTTTTGACACCTGGACAATACACATGCACTCCTTGCATGTGTCCTCCCTCCAGCCCTCTTCCAGTCACAGGGCTCTTCCCAGATGGGACAACCACCAGGCTCCAGACCTCTCTCCTGCGTGGGAGGAGTAAGACCTTTACCTCTGCCTCCGTCGCTGGGGAGTCCTTGGTAAGGGTGAAGTGAGAGTAGCTCAAGTGAGACCAGAGTAGAAAGGTGCAGTCTCCCAGGCGGTAGAAACCTGTGTAGCTCCACCAACACCAGTAAAGCTAGACACATTAATACAAGCTGGTGGTCAGGCCTCGACAGCACTCTGTGGTCCTGTGCTGTCCACCATGTAGGCTTTCACTCTGCTCCCACCTCCTCCCAGAACAGAACTCATCTGCCAGTTGAATACATACTGTTTTTTCCCTTTAAAATCCTGGTTTCTCTCCTCACTTCAGAGCAGTACTAACTTCAAAGGATTTACACAAGAGACGCCAATGATAGGCTCTGGTTGAAGCTGCTGACTTCAGCAAAGACACTGAAGGTCTTAGGGCTTAAGTTCTCTGTGCTAATATATTAATGATAATTCAATATTTACAGCGTGAGAGCTTGAGCTTCTTTTTTTTATGAAAAACAACACATACTTATATTGTGCTCCGAAGGCTAACATAAAAATATTTCAAGGCTAATTGCAGCTATGTGTTATCAATATAACTCTGCCAATTTAAGTAATTTTGTAATATTTTATCACCGGTAGGAGAAAGGGCCAAATTCTGCTTGCTTTATGACAGCTGATACTCTTCTTGAAGTCAGCAGAACTATTCATCTGAGCCCAGGGAGAAGGGTTTGTTCCCCAGACATGAAATCTTACAGATTAGCAAAACTCAAAGGGTTACAAGTAGGCAAAACAGCTCCTTTGTAAACTGTGTGCCTGCAGGAATGTTTGAGCTAACTGAGCACTCCAGAAAAATGTGCGTTGAGAAGCTTTGCAGTGGGAACGCTCTCTGCCCTCCCACAGAGGCGGTGTGACACAGAGGCAGCAATGCGCATTCCACTACATCGCCCACAAGTGCGGCGCAGTAGCTGTAGAGGAAAAAATTTATTTCCTGTCCCTTTGGTTGACAGCCTTTCAGTCACAGCTGCCAGCAATAACTGGACGTGTTATAGCGATTTTAGTCATAATCCCACAGTCAAAGTGAGTATCAGTTGACACGAACTCACATAGTCACCTATCATCACCACATAGTCCCCCTTTATTGTGATAATAATAAGCAAAGACTTGACAAGTGAGGAAGGAGGCTCCAGAAAGGAGATTGCTGGAGAATCCGTCAGAAGGTCCTTGCTCCATCATCATACGTCTGGGTGACTTTACCTAACTGTAAGCACTGCACTGAAGTTCCTAGGGGCATCAGGGGAGAGGCTGCCCAAGACGCTACATTTCTACAAAAGGGCAGTTGCATTACTAGTTTAAATGCCTCAGTTAAGCACCTAAAATAGGTGAAATAAATTCAGACCTTAGTAAGCATAGACAATTCTCCCTCACTCACTGTTTGTTCCTCATATTTAAAATATAGAGAATAAAAATTTGCCACCTCAAAGGGGAATTGCATGTATACCTACAAGAAGGATGGTGACTTGCTTAGGTACTGCAGTAACAGAGACTGCATGAGCACCTTAAATTCAGGAGTACAATCAAGCGGGTACTTATCTTTACACAACCCTGTTGCCATCAGCAGCAAAGCAGAAGAGAATGATTAATTCCCTCTTTTTTTTCATTTACATTTTAATTCAGGCTTGCCTTTTTTTTCCTGTCAGTGAGCTTTCTTTTCCCCTTTTCTTTCAAAGCTTCCTTAAGACAATAGGAATGTCACAGATCACACTGGGCAGAATTCAAATTGAGGTCTATGAGATGCTGGGAGCAACATTTGAACTTTGATCATCAGCTTGTCCAACTTCTTCTGTTATTCTTGATTTCACAGTGGGTGAAAAGAAAGTAGCGTGAGTAGAAAGTGCTTTGTGTAAAATGTTTCACAAAGCCCCATGTACGATTAAATCATGACTTTCCTATGCTAACTCTGTTCCTGACCAGGCAATGACTGCTCGGCAAATGGACATTTCTGATATTTGGGAGGAAGATGCTCCTTGCAAAAGGCTTATGTTAGAATTCCATGTTTGGGACCTAATTACTAGTCATAGGTTAATAGGTTAATAATTCATAACAAAAAACATATTTGCTGAATATAGCTATATCTTTATGGATTGTCTCTGAAAAAACTAATTTTGTCAAATGTATTCATTATTTTAAGAAAGCATTCATTATTCTGCAAGTTCTTGATCAGCATGTAGATTTCATCTCTACCTAATTCTCAATGTATTTTGAGGTGTGAAATTGGGGTTACATGATATACATTCCTGTGTCCTGGCTAGATGAGAATCAGCTTACTTAAGCAAATACTTGCCATTACCAGTTTCTCTCTCCTTCTGTAAATATTCTGTAGTCTGTCTGTATATATATTTGCTAAATAACCACCAAGAGCAACTACAAAAAGGCATGAACTTAATTGAACCATCCCCAGCCCAGAAGACTGCACTTTTTTGATTACTGCAGAACTGAACTAAGGATCATAACATAAAACCTTTAAAAAGAAAAGCGATAGCACCCAGTCAATAGCAGTCAGAGGGTGAAGAGCAAATACTGTCTTGATCTGATTATGAATTTCACCACAGATAGGAAAAACAGGCAGAAAGATTTTTTATTTTCACCTGCTTTTTTTTGTGGTCTTATCAAGATTTACTTCCAACTCTGGCAAAATGAATTACAATCCCACTTCACCCTTGTACAATTTGATATATAACTTTAAAACATTGGCCCTGGTTTCTTACAAAAGTATGAAGGATATCATTTTCCAATGCAGACATTCTACGATGTTCATATAACCATCCAAAACCCAAGTTTCTGAATAGGAATCTGAAAGCACAGGTCCAAGATTTCCATAGCATAGAGAACTTTAAACTGTGCGTAAAATTAAAATTTTAAAGAATCCTCGCTTACTTACATATCAATATTGAGGAATGCACCAATGAGCTTTTCTGAAATTGGAATTAACTGTGAGATACTCACAATGTGAGTAAGACATTGCCTGGGGAAACATTGCTGAAATGAAGATGACATGAAAATGTCCTCTTTTCATTAAGTGAAATTACCTATGTCATTAGAAAAATACATGCTTTTGTGTTGAGCAGCTTTCGATGTTATCTATACAATACACAAACCTACTTTTTGCTCACTTAGAGCAGATAATTCTTCTTTTTGGCTCATTTACGTACCATGAATCATTTCATATTTGCTATACAGAGTTATACAGTTCAGGGAAGGGGCAGACAGTGAGACAAGAAGAGTAGGAAATGATCCAAATAATCATTAGTTAGTCCCCAGGTGGAAAAATCAGAAATGCAAAAGGTATCGGTTGCATAAGCTAAAATCTGTAGACCAAATAGTGCCAGAGAACTCCTGCTGTTTCATGAAAAGCTAGCAGACCCTGTGGACGTAGAGCTATCAGCACTTATGATTATGTTCTTTGCAAACAGTGAACCACCTACAATTCTACAGAAAAATGGTAATGGTAGGCGAGCACATGTATCATGTAGCCCAGATGTATTTGTCTGTAAATCACGCTTTTCTAGAGGAAAAGATGTAAGTACCTCCTCAAGGTGCTGTTGGCCCAGAAGAGCCTAGGACACAGTGAGAGAGAGTCATCCTCAACTTCGGGGATGTGTTGTAGGTAATGTCAGCAGAAAAAGCCTTGGCTGGAAGTTGCTCGACACCCTTTTCAGTGCATGTTATTAGCAAACTTAAAACATTTGTAGCTAAATTGTTTCTTCTTGTGTGTCTGCCTGATTCTGAAATTACTGTTGAGATGCAGCGTTACTGGTTTTGAGTACGAGTGAGCAGTGCTAAGTAGCAAGATTTAGAGCTTGCATACAGCTTACCACAGAGAACATGGAACCACAAGCCCCAAAACTGCCTAACAGCTGAGCAAATTAAAGCTGTTTCTACAAGGAGATTCACTTGTTGCACTCTACTGCAGTGGTGAAGGAGCTTTTATGAACTGAATAGGAAGAGAGATGTTTTTTCTGGCTAAAGACACCTAAGAGGATTCTAGGCTCAAATCAGCTAAAAGGTTGGTCAACTAAAAAAAATTTAAAGAGGCTAGGATGATGAAAGGCATATATATCCCAATGCTGCACATCATGCAAAAAGAAAGATACTGAAAAAAATGTAAGAAAAGCAAGTTTTCAGTTTCTATATGGCAGCATTTGTTCACAAGGTGGAGGAGGACTCTGATGTTCTCTTTGCTGAGGAGAAATGCAATGCAGCTAACGGGGGCATCAGGGGAGAGCTCTATATTAAAAACAACTTCCCTTGTCTTTGAGTTGTTCCCAACAGAGAAGTACAAACTTTTGAATGCATATAGGACCACTGGCCTAAGAAAGCTCAGGAGTAGAAGGCTGTATGGGCCAGGCCTCCTGATGACCAATCTAAACAGAATTAATTACTCTGCAATATGCAGAAAGAAAAACTGGGTTGTTAAAGGACTTCTGAGTTTTGGAGGCAGATGCTGAAGGATACATGTAGCCAGTAGTAAAACAAAGTTTACAAAAGATATTGATGATAATGATCTGTCACAAACATTGCAACAGCAAAAAGTCAATGCATGTTAAATTTCGTTATAGTGGTTAAAGGTGAATTAAACACTAAGCTGAAAGGTGATGGTCATCCAGGTGTCTGATAAGGTTAGCTTCTTAGATCTAACAAACATTACAAAGATTATGAAAATCACAAAAATTATGGAAATGACATGAGAAATGTACACAAGGCATGTAGATGAAAATTCAAAGCTCTCAAAACCAGTTTATTAGTTCACTTGTATTCCATTTCCAAGACAGAGGATGATTCTGTGTAAAAGTTCATCCTGACCCAGGAATGACAGTAACTTTACTTGGTATTTATATATAAATGCATATAGCATACCAAGCACACATATGTGTGTATAATTACTTTGTGTTGTGTATGGAATACATGTTTTCGGTCAAAGTATTTCATATTCGTAATGAAGTGTATAAAATAAGTGGTATAAGGTCATGTACTTAGGGACTAATAGCAAGAATTTCTGCTAAGGGCTAATCAGTTTCAAATAAGAGGGAAGGAGAGAGACCCTATGCTAATAAGACTGCAGTGAGATATTTTTCTGTCAGTTTGTTTCCCCTTTGCCTCCAAACCATTCTGTAATGCAAAACCCCAGGACCACTGTAATATAAGCAATTTTGCTAGTTCAGACAGAAAGACAGCTGGAGACAACCCAGATTCAGAGGTGTCAAGATACTCAGTTCCTGGTCTCCCCCATCTCCCTAAAATGAACAGAAGAAGAGAAGAGATGCCCGACTGGGCAGGATGGGTGGTCCATCCAGCCTGGCCCTCTGTCTGCAGGAACAGCAATCAGATATGTAACATGTAAGCCTGGCCCTTCATGGCAGACCATTTCCCTTGCACTATCCCAGCTTCTGCAGTCACTGGATTAGGGTTTTTAGAGGTTATCTTCCTCTCTAGTCCTTTTAGTATCTGTTTGTAGACCTGCTGATCATAAATTTGTCTCCTCTTTCTCAGTCTGCTGGTGCTGCTTGCCTTCACACCCACCATGGGAGAAAGATATGGGAATTTACTATGTGCTCAGTAAAGTTCTTGCTTTTAAACCAGTCTCCCTCTTGCTTCACCAAGTGCTCCCCAGTTATGGTATTGCAGGACGTGGTCAATAACAGCTCTGTATTTGCTTACCCAGGACACTCCTGATTCTGTCACACTTATTCTTTCTCCCCTTCAGCATGTATCGTCTCCAAAAAAAAAGGACCTCAACCTTTGTAGTCTCCCTTTGGAAGGCGGCTGCTCCATCCCCTGGATCCTCTTCACTGCTCCTCTCCATATCACCTCCAACTCCACTAAGTCCTTCCTGAGACACAGAACCAGGACTACACACGCGGCACTCAAGATGTGGCACATGGCAGCTTAATACAGTGGCAAAATGTTGTCATCTGCTTTGTTTTCAAAGCTCTTTCTGATGATGCCCAATGCTGCTGCCTTTTTGTCTGCCACTGCACACAGCAATGATGACTTTGGAAATGAGACAGCAATGACTCCAAGGTCTCTCTCTCCTGAGCTGTGGCTGCCAGCTCTGAGTTCAGCATCATATAGGCACAGATTAAACTATTGTTCCCCAGGTTCACTACTAAAATATACCATTTATACTGAAGTTCTTCTGCCACCTTTTAACCACTCATTCACCTTTTTGAAGTCTCCTTGGTCCCTGCTGAATAAAACTAGCACTAGCACTGATCCCTATGGGAGCCTACCAGTGACATTTCTAAACGCTGAAAAATGACCAGGTGTTTGATGAGATTTAAGTCTATAAAAAGACTTTTCTTACAGTCCTGAGGAAACTCAGGTACTTTAATAATCTTGATGTTGAACTTTACTGAAGTCTTTTTGAAGACTAAATATGTTGCCTGCCCTGGCTCCTTTTAGCCTGTGTGCTCACTGAGTCCCTCACAGAAGTGCCTCAGGTTGGCCAGGGAGGATTTCCCTTTACAGAGGCCACGCTGAATCCACTCAGCAGCCAGTGTCCGGGGCACTGTGCTAATCCATTTTCTCAGGGATCTTTTTCATCATTACAGACTCAACCAACTTGCCTGGAAGGGAAGTCAGATTCAGTGGTCAGTAGTTTCCAAGATCCCAAATGAAGCCCTTTTGTGTTTATAGCTCACCGAGCATATATAGCTTTTATATTTATGTTTCTATGCTACGGGATTTAGGAGCACCTCCTGGCTGCTATGCCTGGGTGTATGCTACAGCCGCAGCTTGACTCCATTCCTGCAGTCTCTCCATGTTGTTGTTTATACATAAAGGGCAGCAAGACACCAAGAACCAGAGAGGAGGTGTGACATAATTCTCAGTCACAACAACAAGGATTGTTGCATGCAACTCAGACCAAAGCTGCCCCATTACTCCTGTGTCTTGTACTGCAGAAGAGAAATGGCAATGAAGCAGTACCGCAGGAGGCAGGGAATGCAGAGAAGAAGAGCCCACGTAACAGTAATTCAGTAGCAGGATTTCAGAGTTTCAGGGGGAGAGAAGAATGAGTACAGGATCCTGGGCTTTGTCCACAGTGCAGTGAGTGAAGGACCCACTGGGGTTCACTTCAGTGGGGGAGTAGAAGCAATGTCCTGCTTCAGACACTGAGATGGGAATACCGGGAGAGGAGTTACCTGAGGGCACTGCTGTGGGGCAAACCTGGAGCTGCCCAAATGAAAAAACTGTCCCATGGGCAGCTCATGGAGAAAAATTAAGACATTGAGTAGCTTTACATGCCTGGCCCAAAGATGCTGCGTAGCGTGTGGTTAGTCACAGAGCACTTCCACTCACCTGCTGTAACAAGTGCTGCCACTGCCCCACACCGCGCGGTCAGCAACGAAGCCGCTGGCCAGCCACAAGTCCAGACCAAACCTCCAGGACTGGTGAAGAAACCCCATGCTGCAAAGGACCTGAGATTCAATATTACTCCAGAAAGAAAAACAAAGGGCTAGTCTCTCTTTCCAGCAAGGGCTGAAGACACCTTCTGGCTAGCAACTGGGACCCTACAGTGCTCCCAATCTGACATTGTGGGAAAGCCACCAACATCCAGCTAGCCCTCTTGGTACTGTTACATGCTGCTCATTCATGTGGATACTAATAATATTGCCAGGAATGACCCTGAACTGGCCGAAAGTGATATAAATCTAAGGATGAAGGAAACTAATGATAATATGGTGTTTAAAATTACAAAAGTGCAAACTTCTGGATTAAACTCAAAAAATGGACAGATTGGGAAGCCAGCCTAAAAGAAGAAACAATTTAGGAGAGTTGGTAGATATTTGAAGAAAACTATGTAAAAGGCAGAAGGTCAAACTACGTTTGTGGTGAGGAAAGTTAAGAAAGTTAGTAAGCTATAGCAGAAGACCTTCAAGAGCCATGGAAACAGGTAGAAAGCATGTGGAAACTGGAAGGAGGTCCAATGAACAAGAATAAATGTAAAAAAATACAAAAAAATAGGAAGATAAACAGCTAGACCAAGATATAAATGAAATATCAGTAGGAAAGCACATAAAGAGAATCATGACTATAAGAGTAGTTAGGGGAAGACTAAGGAGTCGACTTTTTGGTAGGAAAGGAAAGATCTCAGGATTTTTTACACTAAAATAATTGTTCAAAGCTTTTTTGCCTTGACCAAAATAGCCAGGTAAGACCAAATGGTTAATAAAGCTGGCATGAGTAACAGATTTAAGAATCCATACTGTAAAAAAACCCAGTTAGAATGGACTGCCATAGCTAGCTGCTCTCAGGTTGTCTGAACCTTGTGAGAGTCCACGGAAGATGCCCAGAGAAGTGAGTGGAGCAGGCCCGGGACCACTTCTTTGAGAACCTAGAGGAGTTTCTTGGAGACTACAAAATGTCAAGTATAATGCATATACTTATATATATATATATATTTTTTTTAAGGAAAAAAAGAGAAGTGAAGGGATTACAGATTCCCAGAAAAGTAACAGAGCAAGCAGTTTCTAAGCTGATAATGAGGAAATGAGTAATAACCCACCCTGATCAAGAAAAACTAATGTCAATTTTTCTTTTTATGACAAATCAATGGATTGTGACATTAAGGGAAAAGTAGGCTTGATCTATCTTGACTTCAGTGGTACTTTGTTGTTTACAGGTGATTTTGGGAACAAGCTAGGGAAATATCGGCAGTGAAACAGTTATTAGATGGGAAACTTTACTGCAAGAGTAATTATAAACCACCTACTGTCAAATTGGAAGTTCTGAAGGAGTCTGTCTGGAGTCTGGTACTGGTCAATATTTTTATTAATGACTTCAATAAAAGAATAGAAAATGTATTCATTGAGTCTTCAGATTAAGCCATCTGGATAGGAATGCAACATGTTGGAGGTCACAGTTAGAATTATAAGATTGATAAACTGAAAAAGTGTCCAGGAAAAAAAATCAATGCGTGATTCAGTAAAGAAAACTGCAGAGTTCTGCCTCTGTATGTAAATAATCAAATAGTAGATAGAGAATGATCTGTGATTTTAGTGTATTATAGAACGACAAAACCTCGAATTTTAGAAATAAACCCTTAATAAACTTGCGTGAGGGTTAAGAAGGCCCCTAACTATTTGAGTAATCAGATTCTAAAACAGTCTCCCAGATGGAACAATGAGATAAAAAATAACCTTCCATTATTCATTTAACCTGTCTACCTCAGCTGACTCAATAGTTAAATAGAGATAACAATATTAACTTAGCTCATGAGAACATGATGTGGTTTCATTATGTAAATCTTTTAACACAACTTGATCAAGAATATTTCTAAGTATTCTGACATATTATATAGTGTGATATTGAGATGTATGTATATCTATGTTATATATTGTTACAGCTCTGTGGTCACCTGTCATAACTCTCAGTTTGATGGCACAGATCACTCCTGATATGTTGTGTAGACTCCTTGTCTTAATGCCTGGTTTAAGTTTCTTCTAAAACACAGATTATTTATTATTGTAGGTTTTTTACTTACTGCACCTTTTTCCTTCATTACAAAGAAGTAGAGATTGAATGCAGTTTCTTCATTGTATGCTATGTAGTTTGTCTGAGGCACTGGGTCTGATGTTGACATCTCTTCCACCTCGGAGTGATCTCTCAACTAAATGATAAACAGGGCTTTAAATCTGAACACATGAATTAGCCACAGGGATTTTAAATAGACTTTTTGACCTATGACTGTAAAATTCTATGTATTGTTATACACCTCTCTGTGGGACCGTTTGATCACTTTATTATTTATAGATTAAAGAACATTGTTGCTAATTAATACTGTTCTAATTGTTGGCAGTGTATACGTGCTTGCTTTGATGTTTTTTTGATCCTGTATTTTGGGGATTTCACTTACTACTTTTTTTTTGGATGATTTGGGATTTTGGAACCTGTATTTTCAAGTCCTTGTTTCATTTTCCTATTACAGAGGTCTCCTCTTTTCTAACTTCTTTGCTTCTTATCACACCATTCCTTTTTCTTTTTAATCAAGTCTTATGAAATGGGGCAGCCCCAATTAATTCCTCAACATTATACAAGTAGATTCATTTTTCATTGTCTTTTGAAAAAATGGATTAGTTATAAAGGTTAATATTTTGTTACCTATATCACATTAGCCTTGTATTGTAGCTTGTTAGGAGGAAAAGCTTCCCAGTTAATGCAATACAGTACTTTCAGGCTAATCACTAGGGGCCAGCTAGCAGCCTGCTAACATTTAAGTTGGTTCCTCCGACGAAGTAGTTCTCCTACAGTCTCTTGGATGCATACTTTTCATAGCAGGTACAGCCACAAAATGGGAATTTCTCTCTCACTGTCTGCCAGATGAGCATTTGAGTATATAAGGTCAGACTGCATGATCCTATGGGTTCCTACTGATCTTAAAATCTATGAGTGATTCAATCAAAAATCCCAGGTTTTGAATGCTTTGATCAGAAATCTTTGGGTTTAGCATATTACTAAGATGTTAAGTTACTAAGATGTATACTTACTATACAGAACTTTGCATCACTATTTACACTCATTAAGTAATGTGTTTCACTAATTCAGCATGACCAACACAGACTAATTGAAATGCAGTTGTTGGTTTTGTTTCTTCCCTTTTTTTTTTTTTTTTTAATGGTCAGCAGAAATTTAAGCTTTTCAACAGAAAAAAGAATTATTTCTGGTTTCATGATAAAATTCTACACCTACCATTCAACATTAGAATTCATATTCATCACAAACATTCCTAATTTATATATATATATAGAAAGAACATGATACCACATTTTAAAAAGTATAAAAATAATTGTACAGAATGTCTCAAACAAGAATATTATAAGGCATTAGGCAGACAACTACAGTTAAGTTATAATTAGTTCCATTGTGAGTTTCAGCTTCAAAGAAACCCAAAACTTCTAAGAAAAAATTCAGCTGACTCTACCAAGCTTTGCCTACATGCTATGGCCTAGATCCACTAAAAGAATTAGGAGTCTAACAGCCATTGTAAACATCTAAGTCCAAAATGTAGATCTTCAAAACCCCAGCTGAGCTGCTGTCTCACCCCAGGGGAAGATAGTTGTCTTCCCATGGCACCTAAGTTTCTGCTAATAATGTTCTCTAGATATGTAAGACCACATCCAGAAAGACAGGTAGGTGTCTCTAGCAGGGATTAGGAAAAAAATTATTCGTCTGTGTGCCAAAATGTAACCCTGAAAGCTCCACTAAGCTGCCACCTGACCTAGCAGGCACTGATCACACCCAAGCAACACTCTTTCCCTGAAAGTTTCTGTAGGAAACATAAAACTTCTGTCTCTGCAAGTGTCCTGATATACCTCAGTTTTGATCTTAGTCGTGGCTTATGCTTATGCATAACTGGCATCCAGAAGCTTGCTCTTCGTGAGCTAAATTTTCTGAGGATATGTCTGCATTGTTAGCTAAGAGGTCAAAGGAATGACTTTGTGCATAGTCCACACTGCTTTGTTGTTAGCGTGCTCCCTGGCTCTGTTTTGGACCACCCCTAGTACCTTTCCAGGACTAGGATGCAACACCTGCATGCGGTTTGGGGGTCAGCCTGCACACTCTCAAACAGTATAGGCAACACTGCAACAGGTCAAGGAGGGAGTTGAAAGCTGAGGCAAGTGCTTACACGCAGTTTCTCTAAGTGGTTATCTTATGGGGCTGCCTATGCAGCACTCTGGATTTCATGGAAAACATTTCCGAGTCCTATCTTATCTCACACTGCATACAGAGTTAGGGCATCTAACTCAGACCTGGGGATCCCATTAAAGAGAAGAGTCACGCAGTGTTAGGCAGTGGTCCTTGCAATGTATACATACATTTGATTTGCCATTTGACCAAATGAAACTGCTGTATTCTCTCACCCGTCTCATCCCTTGAAACCCCACACAGCTTCTGCCAAAAATAAAAACCAAGTCAGGGACAATCTGAAAAAGTTTAATGAGTCTCTAACACAGGCAGAAATCATACGGTTTTGAGTTTTATTTCCTTTGCACAGACCTGCAGATGATCTACAGAAGCAGTGGAGATGGTAGAAAGGAGAGACATCAAGGGCAAAAGATGAAGTCTTAATCTCAGAGAATAAAGTATAGACACTCCCATCTACTTCAAAGAACCAGAATTTCATTCCCATTTTCATAGACCTTCTTCATCCACATCCAGCCTTCACCATGTTAGCCTGCTTACTATCTTCTCATTCTAGACATCTGTGCTCAGACTTTTTTGCTAGGTATTTTTGTGGGGTGCATCTACTCAGACCTAATTTGCCAGATAGTTTTTAAAGTACCCCTCCATTTGATTTAGTCCATGAGGGAAACAGAAAACCTCTTCGTTTCTGTGGGAAGTGGAAGTGTATAACACAGTAAAGAGAAGAGTCCCATGACAATGAACAGTATTAATGATTAATGTTTTCGCCTGCAAAAATGGTCTCTAATTTCCACTCCTTTAAGTCTAGAAAGTCAGTTCAAATGAAATACTTACATGTTCTTTTTGTTGTAGAAGAAAATGTCTTGCTTATATTTTAGTGGGAACTCTGATAGCTGGTTGTGCTCTAACAGAAATGGAATTTAACTTTTTTCAGTATTGCACATTAACTTACTGACACCAGCAGTTCCTCCAAAAAACAGCAAAAGTTTGATCCTTTTCCCAGACACCAGAGTTAGTAAATGGAGGGACTCTGGCTGAACTCTATTCCCATTGAAGCTTATAAGAAAACTGTTAGAGAGGTTAATAAGAGCAAAGCTAGGCCAGTGTTGAAGGCACTTGCAGATCTCCTGTTACTTACACAACTTTCTCATTTAGTTGATTTTGTCTATAAAAATAGAAAATTATTTTAATGTTTGGAACTTTCAGGAATAAAGCTCCAGTTTCCAATACAGCAAAAATCATGCACCACTGCTTCATCTCTTCTGCTTACATAACTCTCCTGCTCATATTTATAGTCTTGTTATAATTTGGAGAATTCTCAGAATGGCTTAAATTAAAATCTTTCACATTTTAATTTTTTAAGTAAAGAGGAATGCACAGGCTTTTCTAGGCTAAACCTTGTAACTAATAAAACATCAAAGAAAGATGATGAAAGAGATACAAAGATAGTATATGTAAATGCTACCAAGTGATCGTAGGTTATAAAAGGAATTTAGTATAGCAAAGATTTGGAATTGCCAATTGAGGTTTAAAAAAATGAACCACTAAAATCTTACCTCTAGATTCACTAAGGAGCTTTAACTATGTATTTCCCTCTAGAATCCTTGGAAGTTGCCTAAATACACCTCTGCCTCGCTTTCTAAATTTAAGGCTGGTGTGCATCCCCTGCATATGCTATGCGAAAGGTGGCCCAGGCTTGCCTCTGTGATGTGCTCCTTCCACTGCCGGTCCCCCAAAAACCCGTCCCCAGCAGCGCTGTGTGGGGCTAATGTTCAGCCGAGGTAGCTGGGTACCAAGAGCTGCCTGTGTTTCTGGAGATTCTCCACCTGTCCCTGAGCTCGCAGGGGAAATTGATAGGAATCTGCTGAGGGTAAACTGAGCAACTTCCAGCTCCGCTGCGTGATTGCGCTGATCCAAATCCTCCACCATTAGGCAGTCATCAATCATTTTTCCACCTCACTTACGGCCAAATTCCACTCTCAGATGTGCATTCGCAAATCCCGTTGACGTCAGCGGTTAGCGGTGTACCAAAGGAGAAGAATTTAACTCTTCATATAGTTTTCTCCACTTTCTGAAGGTCCTTTTTGCCTTTCCCGAGGCAAGAATTTTTCTCTAGCATTGCATTTAGGTTTAAGTGTTGTAAAACATCAAAAAGGCTTCATCACCACTCTCAGGTATTACCTCACTGAGCCGTATGCTTTAAAACTTTCTAAAGCTGATGGTGATCCCTTTACATTCCTGTTTGGTTTGGTATGAGATACCCCAACAGGGAACAAGGTACACTGGCAAAGTTAGATTTACAGATGCTTCAGGGGAAAAAAGATGGACTTTCATGTCTTGGGACTTGCTAAAAGAGAACCAGGGAAAACAGTCTGTTTAAAGGAAAAAAGTTACAAATATTCAGCATTTCTGGGTACCTTGCAAAAAGATCTCAAGTCATCCAAATGGCCCTATCATTAGGGAGTAGGCTGGTTTTCAAAAATAAAAGCTCATTTTATGTGACTGATGTATAGGCTAGGAACTAAATGATCTTCCTAAGCATTTAGTTCCTTGGTGTATTTTGGAGGGCTAGGATGAGTCCTGGTGAGTCCATAGGCATTTTAGAGACAGATATATTCTAGTCCTGAGAGTCACAATTTTCTTTTGTTGGAGTCTTTCTTCTCAAGCTAGAAATGAAAATGTTCTTTAATTTCAAATGTGGAAAGTGTCCTGGCTAGCTTTTATGTTCACTTTCAATAGTGCAATTTATCGTTGATTCAACAATTTCAAATAAAGTTTGGAACTGACTCTGGGATGTGCGGCTGAAGTGGGAAGATGTTGTTAATCTTCAGACCTCAGCTATTCCTACCAAGTAGCATTACTGGCTGGTAAAATGTAGTCCTGCAGAGCTGGGTCACCAGGAGAACTCAGCCTTTCCCCAGGATGGCCTTGCATATTCTCAGAGGTCACAGAGTATTTCATGGAGCACGGTCAGTCTCCAGGAGGAAGAAAAGAAAGAGAAGAAAAGGAGAAGAAAAATAAGGATTTGGTCATTCACGGCTCCCTTCAAGAATTTGGATTTCTGCTCTTCCAACACAGCTTTCTATTAGCTGAACCTGATTCAGGGCCAACCGCTGAATCCTCACACTGTAGGCTGCAGCTCAGCTGCACAGTAGTATCTTTACATCTGTGCCAGCTAGGGTTATTACTGAGTTTTATAACTTCTGCTATAAATAAAGCCTTGTCATCTAAGCATTCAATTTAAATACCTCTCAGTTTATTTTTGAACACTGGAAGTTAATAATAAATATCATCTTTGTTTTCTAATTTTTTTACTGAGTTGATTTAAATGCTCTTGACAGCTCCAATCCAATCCTCCCATCCAAGCTGACAAGCATGACATGCATCTCTGCATACAAGCTCTCAATTATGCATAATCCAATGTTTTCTAGGGTTTTAATTGAATCACTAGTCTCAAACTTGTTATTTTTAATTTACAACATTTGATTTCTGACACCGGCCCCTCTATGTCATAAATTATGCAGGCAAGAGCCTTAGTTGTGTGGGTGATTAAAAAAAACTAATTAGGCATGATTAAAAAAAAATAAAACAGAGACCTCTTAAATATGTGCATGCTACCATGTAAGAGAGGCTTATTTCACTGGAAATGCCTGGGTGATTTTTTTTTTAAGAGATTATGTTCAGTTCAGTACAATTTGATTGATTTTGACAGAAATGAAAGAAAATGTAGGATTTTTTCTTCCTGCATATATACCAGAAATTGCATTACATGGCCCGTTGATGTGAATTTCTCCCACAGCTCATTGAATGTAATTTTGTTAAGTGGGCAGGAAAATGAATATGAAGAAAACTGAATAGAATCCAACATTTTCCTTGGCACCAGCAGCAAAGCTGAGACATGGCATATATAGATATAAATATATGTATATATATACGTGAGGTACAATTAGAGGTATTAACCTTTTATGCCTCGGCTAGTAACAGCAAGAAGGAAAATGTGCAGAATGTTAAACACCACTAAAAGGTAGATAGCAGAGGAATGATGTGTCTGCAAAGGCTGTACCACTACAGCAGCAAATTAAAGGAAAACAATGGTTTTCTCTTCAATGAATTTAAAAAGTTACAAGTGTACTTGCTGCATGAACTTGCAGATGTTTAGCATTATTATTCACTAACAGCTTAAATCTGGCTTTTTTAAATACACTGTGTCAAAAAGAACATAATCTCCCCCCTTTTTAACATGTACTTTTTCCAACAATCTGGGGAAAAACTGAGGAAGAATCATTGCTTCCCTGCAGCTGTGCTACACGATCTCTGTGCTCTGAGCCTCGAGTTTGTGCACCACGGACATATAGAGTACAGCTGCTCCGTCCCCCTAAATCAGGCTGTGATGATAATATGAATGAACTAAGGAGTTGCTTCATCAGAAACTTCCAGTTCAGGAAAGAATTTAGTCTCCTACTCAATGTTGGACCTGTACGTAGTTCCAGCAATGCTGCTCTTCCACTCGCATATAACCATGTGCTTATACAGTTTGCTGGATTAGGACCAAAGACTCAGATGGAGGTGCCTGAGGAAGAGCTGGCAGATTTGTTAGTCCTAACACCCTTAACAGCTTTAAAAATTCATGGTGCTGATTGAAAATCCAGGATGATCGGCTGATCCTCAACAGAACTCACTGTGAATTCTGGAGCTGAGATGACGTTTCACCTGCATCCAGAGGGGAGGAAGGCATTTCGCAAGTACAGGGGTCTTTTCAACTGCTGACGTCCCCAGAAACATGGCATTGGATAGCTGTGCTTCTTTCCCACTGAGGAAGCCCCATTGGAAGGAAGACAAGGATGTCAGAAAGGGCTGAGGGGAGACCAGAATGGAGGGCTGAGCCCATGCTATTTTTCTACGGTGGGCAAAGCTACTTTGGCCGTTCATCACCAACATTTGTAAGACCGCTAACAAGCCAGAAGCTGCTAAGCAAAAGCAAGAGAAAAATCCACCCCTCCAGTTTAGCCATCCTGGGGTGCCACCATGGGACAGAAGGGTCCAGAGAGACTGTGACAAGTAGGAGTTGTGGAGTACCACAGTTCTTGGCACACCATCTGCATGAGTGTCCTCAGCTGCTCCCTGCTGCTTCAGATGGTTAGGAAAGACACTGTAATTCAAAGCTGGTTGAATTTTTTTGAAAATTCAAGGTCCTCACTAATAATCTATAAAGAAAAACTTAAATGTTTGTCAATATGTTTTAACTGATACCCAGACAGCTTTTGTTTGGATCAAGAAATATGAGTGCTTGGACATCAAAGAAAAGAGATCTGAACTCTCTTCAAGGTGATCCTCCTGCAAGTCCTGAAAAAGATTTGGAAAGTGCCCTGGCAATGGAATTGGTGATAAACTGTGTGAATAGGATGATACCATGCTCAAACATTTAAACTTTTCCTACCTGAAGGCCTGTCTGGACTGGCCAGAGATCAGTTTTAAAATTTGGAAAGGGTATATACATTCCTAAGGAGAAATCAGTGCAAAAATCAAAGACCTATCTGCAATCTCGACTGTTAGAAGAGATACCAAACTACAAATATTGAAGGTAGAATAGGTATGCTATATTCCTATTTACAGGTTTTCATATCTGTCTTCTAGTTCTAAACTCTGTGTTCAGTTACTGTGTACAGTCTTAAAAACTCAACTAGAAATGCTCAATATTTTTGCAAATCCAAATCCTACTTAAAGGGGATTTTCTAATATAAATAGATTTAACCAAAACATTAATTTTTTTTTACCAACAAAATCTAAGGTTTCCCTCAAAAGAGAGAGGGTATGTTGCAAAAGAGGTAATTACAGATGAAACCATGTGTTGTCAAAAAGCTCTTCAACCATTGTGGTCAAAGCGGTTATAAATCTCCTAAGGTCTGTATTATAGTTGGCCTTTGTATTAGTGCACAGGGATAAGTGGAAGAGACAAGGGAGAAACAGCTTCCTTCTCTTGGGTAGCCTGCTCTCAAAAACTTAACAAAACAAAACCAAAACAGTAGAAGTGCTATAAAAATAATGGAGTTTGTGGAGAATTTGACAGTGGCCACAATTTTCTTACAACAGCCTTCAGCCAGAAAGCTCCTAAAATAAAAACAAAACTTAAAACAAACCAAGGCTTAAGACTGGATAAGCTTCAATCCTTTACCATAATAGGCAAACCCACATCATCTAAAGTTGTTTAGAAATCTGTCAGGTATTTTAAACTTTAAACTAGATAGGTTTGTAATTCCAGATAGTCTTCCTCAGTTTAATTCTTGCAATAATTAGAAACCTTTCTCTCTCTAATTTCTCTGTGGACTCTTTCTAAACAAATGTTCTGTTTCCTACTTTGTCCTTCAGCATAAATAACTCTTCTCCCTCTCTAGTCTTTAGTGTTTGGATGTACTTTAGGACAGCTGTCCTATTTCCTCTCAGTTTTGCTTTTGCCAAATTTGATTAGTCTGTTCCTCCTTCTATGGCTGAAACAAATATTCAAATGTCCTAACCTACATCATCTGAATCTCTGTCCTCTTATATATGTCCTAATATAAATTCATACATATACAAATAGATTTTTACACATACATTACTAATGACCTTTTTCCTTTTCTCTTTACACTTCCTTTTCTAGCTCTACATAAGCCTGATTTCTAGTAATTTATATTTAATCTCTTCCACCACGATTCATCTCAATCAAATTGAGATGTCTACAGTGTCATTTACTACATGTGAACTAGTTACCCTAGGACTCCTTTATACTTAATGGAGATAAATTGGTGTTTTTATGATATGCTGCTTCTGACTTCTTCTAGACTTTATGTGAGTAAAGGAGATTCATGGCTGAAAAAATGTTTGTTTCTCTCTTACTGCAAAAAGAGTCTAGTGTGACTAACCCAGGCATAAACATACATCGTAGACATCTATATTTGGCCAGAATCATCCCACTCCATAACATCCTGGCCTTTCAGACACAGCCTTCTTCAGTGATTAATACTTTGGGAGCCTTCTTAAGCTCTCTACTTACTCCCAACGCTTCTTGGGGGTAGATATTCACTCAATTCTCTTTGGAGCTGTTCCCCACAGTGGTTCAAATTTGGTTCTCATTTCCTCAAAACAAACCTACTGTTGAACATGAGAGAAGAAAATAACACTTTTCTTCAGTTAGCCTAGAACTGAAACCAGGTATTCACTAAGATACTAGTTTCCCCTCCCTGATAAGAAAAAGTATTCACCTCTGCAAGAAGCTTTTTTAGAAACCTCCAAATAAAAGCAGATGGTTGTTGAAGTTCCTAGGTCCCAGATCCATGGTGCTACTTCCTTTGCAGCATGAACAAGAAAGATGCATATGTAAAAGAACCCACATATAATGGCTGTGTCAGTAATATCCTTGTATTCAGGTATGATTTCCAGGAGAAAGCACTGCTCTGAAATTCCACGGCTTCTCGTGTGCAATTTCTGACATGTGGCTCTACTGAGAGATGGAGTAATCAGTTCATATGACGAAGCTGTAGATACCTACCCATTCTGGTACATGAGCTCAAGATCAGGCAAATCACTCATGGGACAATTTTATAGAAATGCATTTGTTTCTGAGAGCTAAACAAGATCATGAATAAAGTCTATCCATATCCAAATTGGCCAGCTGGAGGCTTCTGTGTGAGACTGGTTTATTCTATCAAATTAAATAGTCGGTGCATGCAAATTTCTAGTTGTAGGATTGACACCCATTTCTGTGCCACATCTGCTTCTTGTGTTTTTTTTACCCACCTGTTTCATCATGTCTTCAGCTTTTGCCCTACTATTATATTCTGTACAGGATCTAACACTTTGGATTTTTAGATTTCCTACGGCTTCTAGTCAAACGGCAATGTAAATAATGGTAAAGCAGTTAATTTCCACTTAAGAATCCAAACAAAAATGTGATCAGATTAGAAGATTTCAACAGAGTGTCTGCAGTTAGCTCTTCTGGATATTTTTGCTCTTATAAAAATACATCATGGTAGTCTGTGATGGAGATAAGGGAGGCCAGGTTCAGTGCTAGTGTAAAGAAAAATACTGGAAACAAATAGGACCTATGTCCACTTCACTCTTCCCTGTTATCTCACCTTTACTAGTTTGTGGCATCCAAGTCAAATACCTTGTCTTCTTGTAAGAATTGTTTCCACTTTCATCATGCCAGGCATTTATTTGTCTCATGAACTCTGTATACAGACTTTGTTCTCTGAATGGGAACATTAGCAATGAACAGTCATTTCAACAAAAGAACAGAAAAAAACCTTGGCCAACACAAATAACTACAACTGCACAAGCCAATGAAGAAGAACTAACAGACCTTTCTCTGTGTTGCTTCAATGAGAATTTGGAGGCCCACGTTACTGTTACTTGAGGACACTGTAGGGTGAGGCCCCATCTCTGATGAAGAATCTTACAGGGAATGCAATCAATCCTAATAGGCTTTTCTTTTCTGTGATGAGAAGGAAGACTGTGGCAGCTAAATTCTCTGAATCGCCTGAGTTATTCTGGAATAAATCACCCAGAACTCCAGAACATGTTAGCTCTGTAAACCTGTCAGTCATGATCAGCAAATTGTTAAACATTAGAATACAGAAGAGCATGGCTTTGATACACAAGCCCTTGATATAGGTGCTGCAACTTCAACACCAAAGATGTATGGTTTCTGCAAGCATGTGAGATGAAATTTTATACCAAAAAGCCTCCACTATTATTCCTTGAAGACTTCTCAGCAAGGATTAGAATATACATATTTCATGCAAAAATCAGACATAAAAAACAAAATGGCTTTTATTTATGAGTAGGGAAATTCAAAACCTAGAGCTGCAACCTTTACTTAATGCCAAGGCCATGAAAATGCAATGATCTACAGAAATTCACACTTTCGTCTCTGGGGGCATTGTTACAGGCTCATAAAAAGTCAAATTGCTGTTACTTGAGCTTGCAAATAATTTATACCTATCATTTGTCTTATAGTCCTAGCATTTGCCTGCTGTGCTGACCACCTACTCATGGATGTATGTTGTAGCAATCATGTTCTTGACACAGTCACTGGAAGAGAAGAATGTGTTATTTGAGAGTATTTGAAATGTCTGGGACTAATCTACCAAGCAAAAACTACAAGCTCATACATTGAAAAAAGGTATTTTTTCCAAAGTATTATATCATGAGTTACCAAGTCATTTTTTCAAGGTAGCAACTGACTACATAAACCAGCAAGAAACCCCTGCTCTGATTGTCACTTATTTAATTCCTCTTAGCAGTGAAATGAGTATACAAAATCTTTTAAGAAAGAATTTGCCAACACCAGTACTCCACAATAAATGTAAGCACGGAAGTACACATTTTAGCAAATATTATTCTTATTATTGCCATTTTTTGGTATTTTAATGCTTTAAATATTAACCTCTCACAGCCTTTTCCATCATAAATATCAGAATGTTATTAGTCATTAAGAACTGAAATATATTCCCAACTTGGTTTTATCATTATCAACTATATTGCAAAGGACACATTTTTCTGATGTCTTCTATACATTTTCCCATAGTATTAAATTAAATCTTTAATCAGTGCCTATGATTTCCATTTTCATTGCAGCAAAATTGCTGCAAAAACCAAGCTGAAATGTGAATTAGAATTATCTCTGTTAAACAGAAGCTATTTGCAATCACTCCAGCATTCTCAAAACTTTGGCCAAGAGGACAAATGTGTCAGTATCTTTCTTCTTCATATTTATGTAATAGAGGTTGGACAGAAAAAAAGAAAAACTCATTAGATCATCTAGTTCATCCTGCCAATCTCTGTATCTATCATCTCACCTTGGGAAAGTACTACAGACTGCCTCTGGGACTTCTCTACATATAATATTGGCAGAATAGGGCCCCAAAATTTTGTTTTCTTCCTGAACGTCACCAAAATAAACAAAAAGTCCCTCTGAGATGAAACTAAAAGAAGAGAGGACTACAACTGGCTGACCTAAAAAAGATCTGCAGAAGCTGTGTATCAACTGAGTTTTCCACCCTTTCACTATTCATTTCTAACACAAAAGCTGATCTTAGTGAATTTAGAATGATATCAGTTGGGGAAGTACAGTCCTATTTTTGGCACCAAGAGGAAAGAAGCATTAAACTTTCATATAATAAAATAGCAACATTAGCTTAAGAGAACATAAGAATCAAAATATTCTAATGTTTCCCTAAGTTTAGTTTAATTCATATCTGTGCCATCAGAAAAACAGTAACAAGAACATAGCATTGTCGAATTGCTTCTGTCCCACTCCTTCCCCTTCCCTGGCAAATTCAGAAAAGAAAATTGCTTCAAATCAAGCACACTAGTATTTCTTCTTTGTTATTCAAATGGAGACTGGGACTGCTGAAAACAATTTATTTCCACATACATTTCAATCATGCAATACCAAATTTTATGAAGAAAAAAAAAAAAAAAGCCAAACCACAGCATCTTTACATTTTAAGAAACCTTGAATATTTTTATTTGCCACATGGAATATTGATTCTAATGACCATCTCAAGTTTTTAAGAGATCATAACCCCATTTCATTGTAGTTCCAGAGAACGTGGCCAATTGTGGCTCAGCTTCCTCAAAATGCTTGGCTTCACAAGACAAGAAATGTATAAACCTTTTGTGCTGCAAAGACTCATTCTGACACCAATGGGAGTGAATTAGAGTCCTTGTATAGCTAAATTCATTAATTTTTCCAATATTAGTTTAGTTAAGAAATGTCTGGATTGTACAAAAACTTCTATCTTTAGCTAACTGTGTCACAAAAATTATTATTGTATATTCTGTGCAACACACATGCAGATATATCAGCTGAAAAAAACAAACTCATCAATTACAAGTTTTCCTGTTGGTAAACCCTGAAGCTGGATGGACCGCCTCTTGCACTGTGATGAAAACTCAATATGAAATCTGAAAATTACTTTGGCCTTTTTTCAGCCCATGAAAGGAATCAAGTGGCTTCTGGACCATCAAAATGCGGGTTTCCCACCTGAAAAGCATCTCACTCGGCCCATATCATTTTTGCTTACCGCTGAATCAGAAACTCATTCCTGGCTGGCAAAAGCTAAAAAGGCAATAAGGACCTGAATCTAAAGCCTTGTGGATTTAATAGAAAAATTCCCACTGGAATGAAGAGGCTGAGGAGGATGCAGCCCTGAGCAATATACAATATATCCCCTGATCTGTATTTTAAGCCTGGTAGAGATGGAATGTAAAATACACATTGTACATGTATTAGATATGTTTAATATAATTCCAAGGCATATCTTTGATTAAGGTATTGGAAATGTATGAAAGCAAAAGTAATGTTATAATATAAAGCATGTACCCATTTATTTTAGTATATGTATATGCATTCACTGATAATACTTCCCTGAAGTTTCCAGGCAGGCTTTAATAGAAAACAGTGATAACTGTCACTTGCTAGAGACTCTCCACTGATCTCATACCAAAAAAATTACAAAACACCAAAATACAAATTTACACCTTCAGTTTAACTTTTGCTTAAGATAACCAGATGTTGGAGCTTCAGTTCACACAGGTTTCTTTCCCACCAAATGTTTCTGAACGGCAATAGCTAACAAAACTAAAACAAGTCAGAATGTTTTCTGTTTTCAGATGAGATCTGTCTGATTAGGAAATGCTGAAGTTACTACTGAAGAGTTTTATTGTAAACACTTGAACTAATGTTGGTAAATGTTACTTTTTCTAGACCAAAAAAGGTCTGTGCAGAAAGGGTGCAACCTTGCTTCTATAAACAGGAACAATCTGTGACAAAGTTTGGTAAATGTCACCAGAGTATATTTAACACTGATGTCTGGGTATGAAATTGCATTGTCCATATCGATGAAGGTTTGGTGCTAACAGGGTTTCAGATAACACACAAGACACAGATAATTATATTTTAAGAGTTTGGGAAATTGATTTTTTGGAGCATTTCACTAAAAATCTTACTTACCACTCCAGCTTTGAAACTTTTCTATAAAAATTACAGATCTATTCAGTCAGGTAAATCAAAACCTTTGCCAAAGAATTTACCCCATTAGGACCCACATAAACAGGCACAGCCCATTCTTCTGAAAACAGAACATGTAAAATGCTAAGAGGATGTGCAAGAAGAGTGTCATCCTGAGAATTTCACAGAGTTTGCATGTGCTTTTACTCTCATAACTAAATAGTGTAAAAGAGATAAAACATAGTTGCATGCCTTGAAATCGGACAAAATGAAATCAATTAAATGAATTTTTTATGTCCACTCAATAGGTATGGTAATAATTACAATGTTGCTTAACAACTTAATGCATGGGTAATTTTATTCCATTGATTGATTACCTTATGGAATGTCTTAGTGTTAGTCCCTTAATGGGGATTTTTGGTGTGGTTGACAGTGCAGTTCCTGGGCTTAGTCTCCTCCAATGAGTGCACCCTGGTCCGCATTTTCAGGCTTGTGCGCCCAGGTCTGCTAAACCCATTTTCAGCATCCACCCTACTAAGTCACCTCAAGGTCATACCCTCGGAGCTGCATCTGCCCAAGCCCTGGCTGTTGATAGAGTTTGGTCAGTACATCCACAGGGGCATGTCAGTGCCTGAAGCTCTGAGAAGTGATTGACAGAGCAGCATGAAGGAGTGGTGTGTCCTTCTAGGCCTCTGCGTACAAGTGTCCTAAGCCCAACAACACCTTTGGCTGGACATTCAGCCCCATATATTCCTCATTCCTAACCTTTGCATCTCATATCAAGTCATGATCTAATGCATGAATGAGCTCTTCCTGCTTCTTACTGCAGTCTTATTGCAGTACCAGGGATGAGGCGAGACAGCCCTGTTGAACTACCTAGCCCTCAGAAGACAACAGAGACGGGACAATATTCATATCAAAAGCTGACACAGAAGAATGGAGACAGTTGCTAAACATTGCAATGTCTTCAGATTCTCCATAGGCAGACAGGCTCCAAGTGAAGAGCTGCACAGGTCTAGTATGACCCATAGTGATTCCAACACCTTTTCCTCCAGAAGCACATTTCATTCAGCTGAAGGAGAAGACTTGCACCTGCCTTCCTGGCAGGATCTGCCACTGTAGGAGATGGAAAATCAGCTTTGCCACCTGAGAGTTGGTTGTGGTAGGATGTTGCACTTTCTTGGCCTACACATTCAGGATTACCAATTCAAGCATTGGCTCTACAGTGCATAGAGGCTTGCAAGGCAATGAATTCTGTAGATGACTCACCAGAGGGTTGAAAATGCAGATGTCCTCCACATAATGTATGCTTTTCTGAGAACAATACTTTCATGGTAATCGTGTGCCCACACAAAAAGCATGCTGGTATGTCCATCACAAAGATCCATATCAGTTGTGAGTCAGTCTTTCATGTCTTTGCTAAATAGCAAAGATCAATAATTACTTGTGTAAGGTCATTTGGCCAGGTAGGTGCTGCTGGCAAGATATGACATTCACCTGTTTGAGAAAAGCCATTGCCTTTCTCCTCTGAGGCTTTGCCATGGAGTTTCCATGAATACTGCTAGCATCCTTTTAACCTGGCTGCATTGGGTTTACATGGCAAGGTTTTGGTAGCAGGGAGGCTGCGGGGGTGGCTTCTGTGAGAAGACACCAGAAGTTGCCCTCCACGTCAGGCAGAGCTGGACAGAGTTTCAGCCAGCTCCAAGACGGACTCACTGCCAGCTAAAGCTGAGCTCATCAGGGACATAAGTCTTAGAGGGTTGTATTTTCTTCCTTCCCATATATATTACTGTAGCTCTCATGGTAGCTCTCAATGTTTAATATTATTATGTAAAACTTGAACTCTTCTCAAGTCATGGCCATTTTCAAATGAGCTAAAAGAACTAAAAGTGGATAGAAGTATTGGAAGTCACTACCATATATACATCTCATTTAAATAAAATATTATTTCTGCTGTTGATGTGTCGTGGTTTAACCCCAGCCAGCAACTAAGCACCATGCAGCTGCTCACTCACTCCCCCCCCACCCAGAGAGGTGGGGGAGAAAATCGGGAAAAGAAGTAAAACTCGTGGGTTGAGATAAGAACGGTTTAACAGAACCGTTGGCAATTGAAAAGCTGCTCCAAAACAAAATCATGTTTTTACATATGTGCAGTGTAGCCTGCGTGTTGCAGTATCTTCCACATGCAAAGCTTTTCTTTTTTTCTTTGTGTTGCTGGAAAGCAGCCCAAGGTAAGAGAGTTTATTCTCAAAGAAACTCAAAGAACTTTGTTTGTCTTGCAGTTCTGCAGAGGAAATCATTTGGTGGTAACCAGTATTAGCAAAAAAAAAGAAAGAAAGAAAAAGATTAATCCATGGGATCCCTCATGTATGCTCATGAAACACTGTAGAGGGCAGAACATGGACTCTGTTCAGACCCTAACCATAATGACCATCTACCAGCAGATGACATGTTCCCTTACTAAGTGGCATTTGTGGGCTTGATATAGTCAACAGCTTCAGGATGGAATTTTTCTCAACAATTTTAGCCATCCAGGCTAAGGGTAAGTCTTCTGTGCCTAGATGTGGTCCAGACTCTCTCTGTAGCTGGTAGGGGGAACAGGGCATTTCTGAGACACATCCATGTTAAGATGGATGTCTTGAGATACCCATCAATGAGAACTGGGATAAATTACCATCTACAGGTGCCTTTTCCACTAGACAGCAGATTTTAGATAGCTGAGGCAGATGTGTCCTTTCAAGCAAATATACATGGTCTCTTTCTATGTGTCACCCTCACTCACCAACATTCACCAATGCAGGACTAAGTGTTATCACCAGCTGCAATCCAATTCACTATCTACACAACAACAGTTTGTTACTGTGCAAGAAGGTGACCTGTAGCAATATGTGATGATATAACTAGAAATTGTAATGCAATACTGCTGCCTGAGACAGAAAGAAGCATTCCCAGGCAACAACACTTCCTAACTTTTGAGTGGTTTTAAGCGTATTGGAGCAAAGCATTTAAAACAATTGGTACAAACTAGAGCTGTGCATTTAAGCCAAGTCATGAACTCCTGCAAATTTGCCCAGTGATCTCAGCTGTAAATAGCTTCTTCATAACTTGTGCTGAGGTGCCAAAACAAGTGGGTGTGACACCAGCTTTATCAATTCTTTGGCACAGACATAACTCTCATTAATCTCATAAGCTACATAACGTGGTATGACCCATGGACTTTGTATTCTTAGTAACAATCTTCAAACAGCTTTACATGTGGATATTAATCTTCAAAAAAGAAGGGGTCAGCCCAATTTGAACCTAAATTCTCTGCAGTGTTTTAGACATCAGCATGAAGGGATTTTACTTCAACGCATCTAGAGTTATATTAATTATTAAGTATTATTGAACCTTCTACCTCCCACACATCTCCTTGGGACATGCAGGTTTGAGGAGAGTTGGTCCCTTTTTGGTGAGTTCAAACTTTGTAGCTACAAACTGCCATGGTCATGTTTGCCTGCATAACTGTCTAATTTCCATTGATTGGTGATGGGACAGGAAGTGTCAGTGCAGCCAACTCTGCTTTTCCAAGGAAAACATTCCTTTAACTTATTACTATACGTATATTTTATCCGAATGCAGTTTTGTAAACTACTTAGAAACAGAAATAGGCATTCATTCCTTTTTGTAGAACAGATCTGGGTGAGGATGAGTTTATGCAGGCCATGGTTTCTGGATGTTGATTTACCCTTTTTTCAAGGGCATCTAAAATTGCTGCAGGATCTCTCCTTATACATTTCCTATTACTATTTGTGTCAACTGTGTACGCAATTAATTAACTAAATAAGGTGGGGGTTTTTCATTATTTATCCCTGTTTTCTAGTTCTTTCCCCTACCTATCACAGGTTGAGATCATCTGCAGGAAAGCAGAGTTTTCCCCCTTGCCCACGCTGAAGGAGACATAGTTCTTCCAAGCCACACGTGCCAGTATTGTTTGAAATCCGGAGACTACTACAAAATGTGCTCTTACGTAACATACCTTGTTCTCTGTATCACCTTGTCGTTGCCAGCTTCATGCTGACAATCACTGATTAACTCCCAGCACGTGTCTGAAGTGAATCACAATGTGATGTCTGATTCCTCGGCAACATTTCACAGCAGATTTTTGCTTTTAACTACAATTCAGGTAAGTAAATGTGAACATACTGTAAGATTCAAATAATATACTGTACATTACACTCCCAGCTGCAGCCTTATCGTATTATCCTTTGTAAACTTGGCTCAAAATCCAGAGGGACTCTGGACTGCTTAATTAGTTAATTTCTGTTTTGATTGGAAAGACGAAAGTAAACCTTTTGGAAATGAATTCATCAATTCAAACTGCATAACAGGCTTTATTGAAATGCAGTCTGCAATGTTCTTAAGTCAGCCTCATCACTGAATGTTGGGACTTATCTTAATTATGGTTGGTTGTAATACTGTACTTATATTAATAATGTTCCTATGTTAAAGAGATTTTTTTGACCTTTTGGAGTGCAGAAATCAATGAGAAGTTGATAAAGCCAAGTTCATTGCTGCCTAAAGTAAAGCAAGCCTGATTTGTTTACTTACCTAAGCCTTCATCTGTCAGACCCATTCTGAAATGATTTATAGACCTCTACCCAATGAAATCATTTAAAGTAGATTAGATTCAAGGAACAATCACCTCTAATATGACAAGCTGATGGAGGCTGACAGGTAACCAAGTTGCTCTGGATGGCAAACAAGTTCCTGAAATTCTGATTAAATTAAAATATTAATGGTACCACTGGGAAAATAAGATTGAATCATGTTAGGCGAATTCAGTATTAGAACCAAAATGCAAATAGCGAATCATTCTGTGTGAAGAAAGCCAGCTGAGGTACCAGGGGAAGTTACCTCCAGTAAACGAGAGAGCAGGAAGTGAATTCAAATGAAAAGCGTTGTGTCAAGAGCTCACCTTCACCTTTCCGAGGTCTCTAAAACAACAAGGCCTAACAGGCTCTGGGGTTGGTCTGAACACTTTTGAGAGGTTACATATTTATTTGGACTTGCAGCCTAGTACTAATGAACAACTCCTGCTTTCCTAAGGTTATAAGGTTATTCTTTGAAGCACTGATCCATGCTTTTTTTCCCCCTTTTTCATGTTTGTTTAGTTTCTGTTTTCAATCCTGTACGTTAAGTGGCTCTGGCTGCACTATAATTGCTATATAACTAAATGTATTGACACTGCCTGCTTTGGGATCTGTATTAATTTTGACATACAGGGTAATTAAATGTGCTATTCGTCTCACGTGCATTAAAGGAACAATAGATGCCTTATCTGCCAGACATGCTGAAGTGTGCAATTACAACATATTAAGAGTAGTTGTGTTTTGCTTCACAACACCTTTTATTACGGTTCTTTTACATATCTTTAAATGTTATTTAATGGCAGCTGTGAAGTAAAGGCTATCCATCACGTAACACTGATGGGATTTATCCCACCTCACTTTAGACAGGGTAGACATCTTCATCTGATCTAATTGCCTACCCCTCCTATTTAGTCAGCAGAGAGATAGGGCTGCTTATAGATTGCCAGTCATCTGGTCTGGTTTTCATAGTTGCATTTGGATGCAATAAACTGCAACCTGGACATACATACATACACACCCCCCACCATTCTGTGTCTTCCAGGAGGAAGAAGCTTGGTGGAGGCGGCAGGAGGCACCTAGAGGAAATGGTAAGTATGCTCACAGTACCTCTCTAAATAGTAAAGTGCCAATTTAGTTTCAGAACAACAGAGTTCTCCTGGTTTTTTTCCCAGAAGGTACTATATAAATTATGGTGGCAATAGTCAGTCCAGTGAGATCCACAGCTAGGGGAAGAATGTGATTAAATCAAAAGAGCAGCTAGACAGCAGCACAAAGACCCTCCCAGAGACCCTTAACTACAAGGAAGGTTAGTTTTTCCAAACCAAAAAGAAATTGTTATGCAGTACAGAAGCAGTGGAAGGAAGGACAGGATGTGCATGAAGAACTGACCATGGTGGGGTAAAAATGAGAAACCTAAAGGTTTTTTACCATCTCAGTGGGGAAAAAAAAGGTCGAGAAGACACTACTGCCAGGAGAACGCCCCAGACAATGGATCAGCTGACAAAGGTGTTTGATGAGTTTTGTGACTGCAGAAAAAACGAGGTGATAGAGAGATGCTGATGTGGGGACTTGGGCAGAAGAAGAGACTGCTGTTGTTTTCTGACCTGAAACCCAGAAGAGGAGAGGAAAGTATTTACACTTCAATGCCACAAACAATGGCTATGTCAACACTCACGTTAGTAGATTAAAACCCTATTCAATTGTAGCTGGACTGTTGGGACTGCTGCAGTGTGATCTCACCAGTGGCAACAGTAGAGTGAAAATCAGCAACAATCAAAAGAACCTGAAGCAGGTTGGCTGAGCCAAGAGACTGAGGGACCACCAGAACACAATGCAGCACAGGAGAAAGAAAAAGTGCCCCACTGATTCCTTTAGAACATACAAGTAATGGATAACCAGCTTGACGATCAGCATATTGGACCTTGGAGAATGGTAGCAAAGACCATGCTCTTGCAGTGACTATTCCACTCTTGTATTCTAGTTTGAAACAATAATTGGCAACAACAACTATTAAAGAAATAAAGAAGCATCTTGCACACTACTAGAATAAAAGAATGGATTATAAGAAGGAGGAGGCAGCACAAAATCAGCCCATAAATATATAACTAGCAGATAGATTATCTGCAGATAGATTATCTGCAGTTTCTCCTAGTTTGTAGGTACTGTGGTAATAGGGAGGAAGTTTATGTTTAGCAACAATGGCTTCTTTGTGTTCTTACCAAATGTGGCAGATGAAAAAAGGTAGAATATAGTAGTATATAACCTATACTAAGAGCATTGCTGGGAAAAAATCCTAGCTACTCAGAAGTTTAACTCATGCCATTAGGGAAAAGGATAGTAGAGCTCACAAAATGTACTTTTTATGTATCTTCCCCAGTGTCTGAAACAAATTCTCACACATCTGTGAATCATTATTTCCACAGTTCAACTACTTCTGTCTACACAATGTGGCTCTAAGATACAGGAAAATCTCCTGTGGCCAAGTGGGCAAAGTACCATGGGAAAGTACCATTTTCCTACACTCACTGTCCAGCCCATAATGAACTTGTTATGTTGTAAACTGTGATGGGACACTATGTCCAAGGTTTAAAAAACATAGGCACAAGTCGATTTCCTAATGATGTTAGGAATTACTTTTCCCTCCGTTTTTCAGCATGTTTCATCAAGCCATCATTTCATGAGAGCTTTGAAAATTATTCAATGTCCTTAGGTACCTAAAGAGATATCAGGTTCTTTGAAGTTTTCATTTTTTAAAAGGTTTGACCTCTAGGTACACTTCACATTGTAGTAATGGAAGTGTGTCTGTAAGGTATTATTTCTAGTTTTTCTATATCTCTGCCATTCAGGATATTAATTTCTTAGTCATTAATTTTAGTCCTATCCGTGTCTGACACATGTTGTCATGCAGGACAACTCTAAAAGTCCAGTTTCTCTTAAAAGCTTCAAATTAATACAGTCTAATATTTTGACAGTTAGCAGTTAGCTTTGATATCACTACATAATTACTCCATCATTACATGAAAAGGAGCAAAGCATCTGTTATGTAAAATCCAGGGCAAACAGAAGTGCAAGCAGGAGATAGAAAATCTGAGCATTCTCCAGTAAAAGTTCAAGCAAGAAGATGGGGCAAAGCTTCAGAGTAACAAATCAATATACTTCATCCATAAGAGCAACCAGCAAAGGGAAATGCAATTTTGAAAGCACTAAAGTTGAGAGTTCATGCAAATTTCTGTTCCTAGTTTAAACTTTTCCCCTGAATTTCCTTTTAAAATTTGAAAATTTTAATGAGATAGAAATAACACTGTCTTGAGCACTCCCTGTGAATGTGCCCATGAACAAATCCTCCCTTCCCCTTTCAACAAGGTGGGTAATATTCTGACTGTATTGAAAAACATTAAGACCTAAGCTGTTTCCCATATTTGTATTCTTCTTCATTCTCACTTTCTCTCTTTCTTTCGCTACATAGTTCTAAATAATATATACCTATACATGCAAACATAGAGGTGTGTACATATTTAAGTGTGTATGCACCTATCCATATATAGCATGGACATATCTTAATCACTACCTATCTACCTACTTAACTGTAGTGGCAGAGGTTTGTTTGGATTAAGATGATAATAGTCCACTACTTTTACAGAACAGAAAACTGAGAATATTATTTGTACAAAAGCAATATACCCCAAAAGATCTGGTGATCATGGTGTATCTTCTGTTTGTTGTAGATTTGATGGTTGTCTTATAAGTAAGATCTTTATGTGTAATCATAGAATAATCAGGGGTGTATGGTATTTTTTTCTGTCTATTATACAGCACAGATTGCTAGTATATGGTTTGCCACATGGTTCCTATCTTTTATACACTCGCCCCATGCATAGACTGAAAGCATTGAAAACATGTGAGTAGCTGTTGTTGACACTGAGTAAATATGGAATCCATATATTAAATTTCAACATCAACTATGCAGGCCTGAATTTCCTGCAGCTTTGATTCTAATGTCCTAGTAATGTTTATGCTATCAATATTAGCTTACACAACATTTGGGCTTTGGACCTGAGGGGTGGGTAAGATTAAACTGTTTTCCATTCTAGCAGAAAATTTTCTAGCTTTCTCCAAAGCTCCAAATACTACAAGACTGCTTCATGGAAATATAAAGAGGGCCTGCATTCATAACAATATGCTAAATTTCAGCTACTTTGGCCAATGACTCACTGTCTATGGTGCATTCCAAACAAATAACAGTCAAGTGTTATTTCAAATGGCAGATTTTTTTGTCTAATCTCGCCATTTTGTGATTCGCCTTGTCACTTATGCCTGGAATATCTGTGTGTTTGACGTAAAATCAAGCACAGTAGCCTCGAGGCTCTTTCCCCATGGACTTTTGTCCTTGAAACCAAATTCAGCTTGAAAAGAAGAGTGTTTGTTGACTGATCAGGCAATGTTGGTGGGAATCATCGAGAATATTGGAGCTCTCCAAGTGCCTTTTGTGGAAAAGTCTCACTGAAATATGGATGCTTCACAGCATTTCTTAAGGCAGACAGGTTCTGGATCCACCTGGGCTCCTCTCTTATGAGAGCTTGGAAACAGGCAACATGCCATCCCTTTCCTTCAAATGCTCCACCCTCGGTTTTGTGATCTACCCCAGCAATTAGCCTTGACTTTAGCTGCAGCTCGTTCCATAAATTCTTGTGAAAATTAAGACTGAGATTAGAACCAAAAGCTGTCATCAAAAGATGACTGACCAGTATAAAGATTTGAGCATAGGCTTACCAGAGCAGGAGGCATGAAGAAATGAGACAAGCTGCATCAGCTGTAGCCTTTTCCTTCAGTTTTACATTCAAATCAGTGGTACAACTGTGGCAGAATCTGTGGTTAAGTTCAGTTTGGTGCAAGATTATTAAGGAGCTGTGACTTGCAAATTCTTAGATAGTTCAACATTTCAGAAACCAAAGTAAGGTTCCAACTTCAAAAATCCTCCTTCTCCTCAATTTGAATTTTACAATCAAATGTACTATTAGCATCTCTGAACAATGAGTTTTTCTGCTTTTGTGTATGTCATGATTAGTGGAGCAGATGGAGGTCCCTTGGAGAACAAAAGCACTCTCTCATTAGAAAGTTTCTCAGTGCCTGCTGCACATGACTATCCTAAAAAATCATGGCTTAAGACAGACCTGTGAATAGACTTCCATGAATTCTAGAAAATGTGTTTACACCCCAGATTCTCAACTTTCTGTTCTTTTCCGTGCTGGGTGCTTTATGAGTGCCTGGCCCTAAGCCTTAATTTTTTGGATGGTAATGATTCATGCTGACAGGTCTATTTTACGTCAAAACCTCTACTGCAATATCTAATGTTTTCAAATAGTTTTAAAATATTTTGTTTAAATCAACAATTTTAGTGTGAGCAAAATTTTTATACAAGCATTTTAAAATGTGCATAATTCAGAGAACATAACTAGAGCAGCTGAGGTTAAGCTTCTGAATGCAAAAACCTGCAGTCAGATATTTTAGTGAGACTTTGTCTACTAAAATAAAATTAAATCCCTTTTTAGCATTAGTTAACCAAATTGCAGGCTTAGCTGTATTTATCCATAAAGCCAGCTCTGGTCTGGTTGCCATATTAATACAGGTCTGACTGGCAGAAACAACTCCCTTAAACAATTTGAATGTGACCTTTAATTTACAAACATCATTCTCTTTTATTCCCAGTCTCTTACTTGTAGCAATATCTAGAATGACTGATACTTATCTAACTGAATTCACTTAGTTGTTGGGGCTTCACACTTAACCTTGATCTTTTTTTTATGATACAATTGCTAAGGAATATCGCACCGTAGTAGTTAGATGTGGTTTCAGTCAGATGCTGCTATCTATAATGATTCTACCCTTGATTGATTAGAAAAATGTTGATTTCTGGAATTTTTGATTGGTCTTCATAGAGATTCTCATGTTCACTAATCCATTCCTTAGGAAAACAATTAAGTCTATCTCAGCTGAAACCAGGACAATGTCCTCTCCTCTCTCTGTGGATCTGGGATACTTCCAGTCATGCAAGAAAATTTTTTTTCTTTTAGATATTTATTGTCCGTTTATATAGCATTTGCTTCTAACTCTGCCATGAGGGGAACAACTGTTGCTGTCTTCCAGCTGGTATGATCTGTTCCCTAAGCAAGCTGGTTTTCTGACAGTATCGACACTGATTTTAAATGCATGTCGTGTCATTATTTGCCTGTTACTACTGTTTTTAATGACCTGTGTTTTCCAGACATGTGCCTAAGAAAGTATGAGAACTGATCAGATCAACGTGCTTAGCCAGATACTGCAATTCTGCAGGCAAAATCTGGGGCTTTTCTCAGTACCCAGCTCTCCACTACTCCCAGCTGGGGATGCACAATAAACTGTGTGAGCTCTAAAACTACCTCTTAGGTTAGTTCTTTCTCTGCTGCCCTTAATCATACAACATCAGTGTGGACATAGGGACGTGGCATCCCTGCAGAGCTCACCGAAGGGATTCCTGCGTGGGCGCAGAGCGCTGTGCTTCAGGGCTTACTGGGCCTGGGATGGATGACAGCACCAGGGAGACAGGCATCCTTCCCCTGGCAGGGCTGACAGCTCTCTCCCCATGGAAAGGCAGACAGATGTCACTGGTTCAGCACAGCTGGCTGAGGTCATCGACAGTGCTCCAGCTTCTGTGACCAGTTGGTCTGCTGAGGATGGCAGCAATGAAAGAGCTCTTTGCAGCCCAGTGTCGGTCCCTGACACCTAGCCTGTGCCCACACCAGCACTGCCCCTCGGTGTCACTGCCCTCCAAAAGTAAAGGAGGCATAATTTCACAGAATGGTTGATGTTGGAAGGGACCTTCCCCAAAGTCAGTGGAGAGAGACTTGGGTTAATAAACCCAAGTGGTTAATTAAAACAAGTTGTGTTGCATTGCCCTGCCAAGAACCCAAACAGCCACCCACCACTGGTCCATCAGTCCTGGAATAACCACTGGATATCATGCCTCACATGCTGTGGGTGCTGGGAGTGTGTTTTCTGCTACTTAAATATTGAATCTTGACCAGCATGATCTTGCCATGCTTGTACGACTTGGCCCAAGGACTATGAGTCACCCTTTAAATACGCTGTCAAAAAAACAGTGTCATAATAGGGTTAGAACAACACAGTCCATTCCTCTGCTCCAAAATAGGATCAAAAATTTGTAAAACACACTTAACAGATACTTTGCTAGCCTGTTCTCAAAAATATCCAGTGATGGAAGTTGCCTTAACCTGTGTCCTGCTGTACCAGTAACTTTGACCATCTTCTTTCCCCATCTGCTCACTGATTACTCTGGGGGTCCTGGGGCAGAGCTTGTGCTTTCACACTGCCTTTGCACCCACACATAAAAGGGCTCCAGATTCTTCTAAGTATACCAGAACAAGCATTGCTCTGACCCTCCCTCATTTTTCAGTTAGGAATAAACCTTTGCCAGTGGTGTTATTTCAGTCAGCAGCTGTGAGATTCTCATGTAGGTAACAAACTCAGCAGCCCCACTCCCTGGCACCAGGGATACAAACTCTCTGCTCTCCTTACCCCTGGCTCACAGGTTTTGGATTTTTGTTTGTTTGTTTGCTTGTTTTTAAATTAAATCAGGATAATAAGATGTGATTTAAGAGGGATTCAGATAAAAAAGCTGGGTACATCCCAGTTATCTCGAATTCTAGTCCATAGACATTTTTGCACTTGCCCGGTGCTTATTACAAGGGCAAAGTAGAATAGTCTCTAGGCTTCATTGCAATATAAACATCAAATTCTATTATCAGCAGTCGCAGAATGGGTTTACATTATAAAATATAGACTATAGCTGCAATAATAACTGTAGAAGTATAGAATGTATAAGCAATAAATATAACTGTAACTGAGAAAACAGCTATTATATCCATCTCTGTGGAATTCAAGTCAGTCTCCTACCAACTTTGTCCATTGTTTTCTATGACCCTGTACCTGATCTTCTGGTAATGGCTCCATTCATCATAATGAGTCCAAATGTCCTAGAAATATCTTCTCGTCCAGATGGAAAACATTTTTTAAGTAGCAGGTATATGAAATACATACATTTGTATATTTATGTATATGCTGAAAGGTAAAATATTCATAACCCACTGAAGAAAGCTTAGGCCTTTCTTAAAATAGGGTAGCTTTAATGAAAATAACTATGATATGAACTTTGCTTCCAGCTTCCTTTGGTAGATTAAAGGAAGAGCATAGAAATAAAGATATTAACATGTTATTAATGTTTATTGTTGAAATATGTATATATGAGATGTGCTCCTTCATACATTATGTAATGTCTAAATTACACAAATGTGGGGGAGTTTAATAAGTCATCCACATGGTTTCATCTTTTAATGTAATTTTGCTACATTCTAAATGAAGCAGGGAAAAGTCACTACTTTTAGCAATTTCAAAAATTGTTTTATATGTGAAAGAAGCTGAATAGTAACACAGTGAAAATATTGTAGGTAGCATTGCATTAAGATCATTGATCTTTTTTTTCTTAATAAAAGCAGGGTGCATGGAGAACTGAAGCAAAACTGTGATGAAAAATGATAGAAATGTCCAACAGAGGAGAAGGAAGGAAGGTTGATTAGCAGTAAATCTGAAATTGAAATATGCTGTCTCAAAAAGATAAATTATTTTCTGTCAATTTCTGTTCTTTTTTTTTTTTTTTTTCTTCAAGTTATTCCAAGTAGTGCATTTACTGAGCCATAGTGGTGAGTGCTGGATTGATGACAGATGTTTAGTCCAGCTCTGGGCAAGAGTTGAAGGAGATATCTGGAATGTTTCAGGAGAGCACTTGAAGAACCAAAATACTGTTTTGAAGCTCATGCTGCATGGATCATAACTATAATAAAAATTTCCTTGATGGCCACTTCTGTAAAAACCCTGAGAACTTTAAGTATGTCAACTAGTCTTATTATTTAATTATTGTTTTAGTAGATGTCTTTCAAGTAGCAGTAGACCTGGCAAAACACATACTTCTCACAACACTGGGAGGAATGGGAAAGGGGAAATTAATAATTTTAACATGCATTAATACATTTGTCCATTCTTTCTTACTAATTTGGTTTGTAGCTATGAACATTTAGTAACTTCACAGAACAGCTGTTGCAAACCAAATTGACTGTAACATGGGATCTGGTTCAGAGAATTTACCCATCAACTGATGTGGGAACTCAAATCAGAGGGTATTTGGCCATCGATTTCAATGACACCACAAAGGTGCTTTTGTACCTTCCCCTACTGCCCCCATCCTTGGTCTTGGGAGAGGAGACTGGATACCCACAGGGAACCAAAACGAGCTTCAGGGTGTCTCATATCCATGTTAAAAAGACTCTCTCACTAATCCAAAACCCACACCTTCTTAGAGAAAACTAGCTATTTTAGAAGCAAAAGCACTCAGGGTTAAATTCAGTCTTTGGATTCACGTTGTAGTTCCATTGATTTCAAATGGCCTATGGAAAGTGTACAGAATATGCAGAATACACTGCAGGCCAAAAAAGAATTGTACTTGGCTTAAAACATAAGTTAAAATTTATTGCTTTTACAATCTGTTATGATTTCAGAAATGTGTCTTATGTGTTCCAAATTTGTCATAACCACCAAGCTAATGAGAGAACCAGGATTTTTGTTAAGTCATAAAGTAGGTGGCTTCCAATTCTTGTCTGAGTCTCTGTCCTTAGACCACCTGACATCACGATGTATCAAGAGATAACCTCAAGGTAACGTAGCTGTTGCAATGGTGAACAAGCAGGGAGTGCTGGCTTTAAAAATGCAATTCAATCTGAAAAAAATAGAAAAGCAATGCTGCCTACAAAAAAATACTCTGCTTTTAGTGAAGTCACTCAGAGCTTTTAGATGAGATTTCCTTCTCCTTTCTCTTTTCCTTGAATATAGTCAGCTAGAGGAGTTATGTCTCCTTCTGCTGGGGTGGTTCTGTGGAAGTTTGATGTCTTGGATCAAAGAAAACTGGAGGTGTAGAATTAGCTAATATTTTAAAAATAAATGTCAGTAGAACTTTTTAGTTGTAAGAAGTTGTTTCACTTAGAGTTTCGTAAAAAGTCTTAGATTAGTGGTCTTTTCCTTTCTCTATCACAGTCCGCCCATCCCTAATTATCACAAGGCTCCAACACCCTTGTCATTAAGCTCCTGCTAAGGTAGTTGGACAATTGGAGGGGGTAGGTTGGGAACATTATTAAATGCTTCAGCCACCCTCTTTCCCTACAGTGACAAAAGAAGTTTTGTTCTGCTATAAAACTGCCTACAGGTTCATCTTGAGTGTGGGTGGTGGCGGGGTGGTGCTGTATGCAGATGTGACAAAATAATCTCTGAGAAGAGGAAAATGGCACATGAATATATAGAAGAATCTGAAAACATGCATCAGGAGCCACTGGAAAAAGTCTTACAGGATGGTGAGAGAAATGGTTTCAGTGGCTGCCAACGGGTAGAGAAAGCTGAAGAGCGGAGGGCTGAGGGTGCTGCACAACCCTCAGCTGTCCATGAGAATGGACAGGCAGCACCTTAGGTGTGTTTCATCTGGTTAAAATCACCATTTCAGAAGCATTGAAAAAGTTACCAATTGTGCTTCCATTCCTCTCTGGTTTGTGTTTTTCTTCACAGCTTAGGTACCATCTCCCAGGGCAGCCCAGCCTTGGGGATCCTCATGCCAGCTCAGACCAGCACTTCTTCAGTGGCTTAGGACAAGCACCATGGCTCTGAAACTCAATATGTGGGAAAGCAAACAAGCAGGAGTAATGTAGCTTCCCTTTCAGTCCAACCCAGAGCGAGCAGACCTTAATTCAAGGAAAGGTTGCTCAGTGTGGAAGAAAAGCAGAGAAATTTTAATTATCTTCACTCAGGCGCAAGAGTTTACAAGGCCTACAAAAGAAAAATGGAAAGAACGAGAAGTTGCCAGAATAGCTGCAAAGAGGAATTGCTCAAAGATTCAACGAAAAAAATACCTGTACAATAATTAATTAAGCTTCAAAATGTCCCTCTGAGGTAGGTAAGTATTATTAAACAAGAATATACAGAATTAATTAAGGTTTGCAGGGAAAAGAAAGGGCAACAACAACAACAAAAAAAAAGCTGAACAAATTAATGCTAGCCAAAGGGGTAAGGAGAATAAGCATCCTACAGACAGAATCAAGGAAGAAACATATCGTAGGAAGAAAACATACCCATTAATAATGGAGCCATTATTGGAACTGATTGCCAATGCTTCCTTCATTATTGGAGCTGATTGCCAATGCCTCCCTAAGGGAGGGCAAAGATGCCAGACTCTTTGCAGGGAGGAGGAGCAGAGAAGGGCATTACACCCTCGCTTAGCTTATCTTTTCCTTTATGCTGACATTCTGTCAGGCAATCACCTCATTTTCAGGCTTCCTTTGGAAAGTGTTTTAAGGAAGGCTGTAGAGATGCAGGCTCAGGACACCTGCAAGGTACCTCTGGGACTCTATCCCTTAGCATCAAGACCCTCCCTGTAGCACAGATATTAAGTACTTTCACGGAGGTTTCGTGCGTGCTGCCAATCTAGTAGTATAGCTATCACTGCCAAGAGATAAGAGAATTGCCAGACCCACATGTCTTTACATTCCAAAGGTAAGTTATTTCACTAGGGCATGGAAGGCCAAGCATGTCCATTAAAATAAAAACAGCTTAAAACCAAAAAAACTATGTGCAATTTTCTTGGTAAGAGAAGGAGAGACAGAACCTAGTATATCAGCCACCATCACCATATCTTGAAAAAAAGATTTAGTATTATGCTGCTAAATAGGTGTACTGGGTGTGGCTGGGATGGAGTTGTTTTTCTTCATAGCAGCCAGTAGGTGCTGTATTTTGGATTTGTGACTAAAACTGTGTTGATAATATACTATTGTGGAGCAGTGCTTGCATAATGTTGGAGTTTTCTCTTTTTCCTACACTGCTCCTCCCAGAAGCAGACTGGGGATGGACAAGAGATTGGAACTCTGAGGTCTAAAGAAAACACTGGGCCGATACTTGCTGAAGATAGTCATCTGACTAATAGGGATGAAGAAAAAGTGGAGGCATTCAATGTGGTTTTTGCCTCAGTCATTAATAATACTGATAGAACTTGGGCTGCCTGGTCCCCTGAGTCGGAGGACCATGAGTGTGGGAACAGTGATTTTCCATTTGTGGACACTGAAATTGTAAGGGACCAGCCGTATCAACTAAATGTTCACAAGTCCATGGGCCTGATGGGATTCCTCCCAGAGTACTGAAGGAGTGACCAGATGTTATGGCAGGACCCCTCTTGATCATCTACCAAAGGTCTTGGGAGTCTGGGGAGGTCCCTGCTGACTGGAAGCTAGCCAGTGTTATTCCAATCCACAAAAAGGGCATGAGGGAAGACCCAGGGAATTACAGACCTGTTAGTCTAACCTCAGTTCCTGGAAAAATTATGGAGAAGATTATACTGTGTACTGTTGAAAGGCATTGAAAAAATAATGCAATCATCAGGTACAGTCAACATGGGTTCACAAAAGGGAAGTCCTGTTTAACTGATTTGATATCCTTCTATGACAGGGTTGCCCGCCTAGTGGGTGAAGGGAAGGCAGTGGATGTAGTTTTTCTGGATTTTAGTAAGGCTTTTAATACTGTCCCTCACAGCATCCTTCTGCACAAGTTGTCCAACTGCAGGTTGAGCAGGTTTATGGTGCACTTGGTAAAGAACTGGCTGAACAGCAGGGCTCAAAGGGTTGTAGTGAATGGGGCTACATCTGGCTGGCGACCATGACCAGCGGTGTTCCTCAGGGTTCACTTCTAGGGCCAGTTCTATTCAATATCTTTATCAATGATCTGGATGCAGGAGTTGAATGCAACATTAGCAAGTTTGTTGCTGATACCAAACTGGGAGGTGCTGTTGACTCTCTTGAGGGACAAGAGGCCTTGCAGAGGGATCTAGATAGATTGGAGCATTGGGCAATCAGCAATGGCATGAAATTTAACAAGTCCAAATGCTGGATTCTGCACCTAGGATGTACTAACACCAGGCACAAGTACAAACTGGGAGAGGAGTGGCTGGAGAGCAGCCCTGCGGAAAGGGATCGGGGGTGCTGGTCGGCAGCAGGCTCAGTACGAGTCAGCAGTGTGCCGGGGCAGCCAAGAGGGCAACCCGCACCCTGGGGGGCATCAAACACAGCATGACCAGCTGCTCAAAAGAGGGGATTATCCCGCTGCATTCAGCGTTGGTGCAGCCTCACCTTGAATACCGTGTGCAGTTCTAAGCCCCACAATTAAAGAGGGATGTGAAGGTCCTTGAATGCGTCCCGAGGAGGGCAACAAAGCTGGTGGAAGGGCTGGAAGGAATGTCCTATGAGGAGTGGTGAGCTGATTTTGGCCGGGATAGAGTTAATTTTCTTCATAGTAGCTGGTATGGGGCTATGGTTTGGATTTATGCTGAGAACAGTGCTGATAACACAGGGATGTTTTCGTTGCTGCTGAGCAGTGCTCACACAGAGCCAAGGGCTTTTCTGCTTCTCCCCCCACCCCACCAGCGAGCAGGCTGGGGGGGCACAAGGAGTTGGGAGGGGACACAGCCGGGACAGCTGACCCCAACTGACCCAAGGGAGATGCCAGACCATAGGACGTCATGATCAGCAGATAAAACGGGGGAAGAAGAAGGAAGGGGGGACGTTCGGAGTGATGGCGTTAGTCTTCCCAAGTCACCGTTAGGCGTGCTGGAGCCCTGCTTTCCTGGAGATGGCTGAACACCTGCCTGCCCAGGGGAAGTGGGGAATGAATTCCTTGGTTTGCTTTGCTTGCATGCACGGCTTTTCTTTCCCTATTAAAATGTCTTTATCTCAACTCACGGGTTTTCTCACTTTTGCCCTTCTGATTCTCTCCCCCATCCCACTGTGAGGGAGGTGAGCGAGCAGCTGCGTGGTGCTTAGTTGCTGGCTGGGGTTAAACCACAACAAACTGCTAGGGACTTTGGGCTTGTCTAGTTTGGAGAGAAGGAGTCTGAAGGCAACCTCATTGCTCGCTACAGCTTCCTGAGGAGGTGGAGAGCGAGGTGCTGAGCTCTTTGCCCTGAGGTTCAGTGATAGGACACGTGGGAATGGTTCAAAGCTGCACCAGGGGATGGTTAGACTGGACAATAAGAAGCATTTCTTTACTGAGGGGGTGGTCGAACACTGGAACAGGCTTCCTAGAGAGGTGGTTGATGCCCCAAACATTAGTGTTTAAGAGGCATTTGGACAATGCCCTTAATAACATGCTTTAATTTGGTCGGCCCTGAATTGGTCAGGCAGTTGGACTAGGTGATCGTTGTAGGTCCCTTCCAACTGAAATAGTCTGGTCTATTCTCTTCTCTCTCTTTTTTTTTTTCCCTTAAAAATTGTCCAAAAGCCAAAAGATCTTATGAATGTATTTGCAGTTCAGAGTTACTTGACACACTTGTGCAAACAAATTGCAGCTCATTTTTTTTGCAAACAGTTTGCTGCAAATGCTCATTTAGGGAATTCATTATTCTCAAATCATGTTTTGATGTTTGTAATCATTCACCTACTTACGCACTCAGATGCCACAATGATAATTAGGAAGATACTGTTGTTTCTTTTCCCCAACTGGATGACCTAACATGAATAGACAGAAGTGGTGCCTCAGCAAATCGCTGGGGCTCATCATTCTCCTAGGGAACATATGGAGAAAGAAAAAAAGATGAAGATACCCTGAGTAAAGTAGAACTGCAGATTTGTTGGGTTTTTATATTTGTCTGGATTCTCAAATAAAAAAAAAATAAATTTAAAAAGCTGTAATATATTTTCATTTCAAGAGCCATATACGTTATTTTCAACTACGCAGTATGTTTTTCCATTAACAATTATGATCATGGAAAGTATCAACCAGGATTTGGCTGTATAAATACAGCCTTCCAAAGAATCCAGGCATCTCTAACATTTGATTTGACTGCCTGAAATCTGGCTAGAGAACAAAAATACATGGCATGTATTCTTTATTTTTTTCCTTGAAAACATTAATAGTTTTGCAGGTAAGAAAACTTTATGAAGAGAAAACTTGATTATTGATACCAGAATAGTTGTACTAGTCTTATTATAACTTGTACTGGCAAATCTTTACAAATCAGGCTATATCTTTGCAGAATCCTAAAAGCAAATAATTGTTCCTTTGCATCTGATACATATGATGAAGAGATCATAATGATAACATATGCTTATGATGCTTTTGGCTTTTTTGGTCTAAGAGAAGGAAGAAGTTGATTGCTTCTTTTAATAAATTAAATGTTCTTGTTAATTAAAGAAAATGTGGAAGTTTCTACTTTCTGTTACCCAAAAACGCATTCAGACCCCAAAGAAGATCCAAAGAAGATAGCACCCCTAACCACCAAACAGCCACTTACATTTCTATAGAGTCTAAAAAGCTGCTTTTGACATTTGTAATTTACATTGGGTTTCTATTTTATTTTAGAAAAATGCATGTATGCACTGATTATTGTTTATGCTGTTCTTCTACAGCATTAGATAGGTGCTGCAAGTTGTAAATAACCTTCATATGGTGCATTGTAGAGCGGGGAACCACATACTTGAGACCTAGACAGCCAACAAGACTTTATTCTCAAAGATTAAAGGCCCTTGTACAAGAAACCTGTGTGGTGTAATTATAATCTTTATTTCAGGAAAGGACCTTTGTAAGATATTCCTGGTTTACTGAGGTGTGATTCTGAAAGAATGAAAGGATGCTCTGTTTAGAAGTAATGAGGTAAGCATGGATGTATTATCAGAGCCATAAGCCATGTCATCAAAGCCGGCTTTCTTCTTTTCATTCCTCAGAAAACCGTGAGCTTCAGCATTTACGAAATTATTACTGAAAATACTTTTTCCATTCATACAATAAAGATTTCAAGGAAAAAAAACAAAGACTGAAAAATATTCTACAGGAGATGTTGGTTACTTTGGTCTAGCTGATGTTTCCATGAAAGAATGAAAATTGTGGCTGTATCTTAAAAATTTGAAATTAGCAGCTTCTCTTTGAAACTTCTAGTTGCAAATCTTGTATATCCTTTGTACAAATCTGCACTTGCTTGCCTAATACCTTTATAATTTCAGTAATGATGTGTCTTAGGTACAGCACAGCAAGGTCCTGTATAGTGCTGCAGCTAATTCGTAACACAAGTCTTTTAACGAGAAAAACATAATAGTTGTAGAGATATTCATAAAAGTGTAGAAATATTTATGCAGCAATTTTTAAGCTTAAGTTCAGAAATATAAAATCACTTTTAGAAAGACTGTTAAGAAGAAAAAATCTTCAATGACTTTTCAGTTCCTACAGCGACTCTTTGAGCTTAATTAAGCTGAAAATAATATTTTTAAATCTAGCTGACTCATATAGAACAAATCTGTTTAGACATTTAAACCAGAATTCCAATTCTTATTAAACTCTGAAACTAAAATGATGTAACAGGAAAGAGCCTGGTTAAAACAGCTAGTAGAAAGAGGTAAAACTAACTTTAAAAATATTTCTGAGGTTTTCCATCTACATGAAAAAGGCAGTTGGAGTACACTGTGTATGCGTTTGACATTCTGCATATTCAGAATATTTGAGACAAACCCAGGAAAGTGGTGAGCCAGAGAAAGCATAAGAGAGAAAGTATCCCTATCAAATCCAGACAAGCCTGAGGGAAGTATGTATTCATCTTTCTATGAAATCATAAAGACTGACTGTAGGAAACTCTCTTAATTGCACAAGCAATGCTTTCTGATCCTCTCCTCAACTTTGTTGATTCAACAGCACTCCATCTATTTATTTTTCTGACAAGCAACCACTGCACGACCTAGAAGGAAAAAGGCAAACAAGAGGAGAATTAACTGTCCATTTCAGCGAAGCTTCTGCAGTGTGATGATGGCACTGAAAACCTTTCACCATGAGGAAAATGAAGTTGTGAATTTTGGTAAGAAATTTAATGTATTTATTTTTCTTTGACAGCTTTAATGGGCCACAGTGATACTGAAATTTAAAATTCTTTCAGTGTTTGTTTATATAGTGTGTTCCTTAGGACACAGTACAGACTAAAGTTTGATAACAGGGATACGGTGGGATATCATTTGGATTTTATCTTCTTACATACATCTGAATGTCAACCTCAGGATAACTCTGAACTGATCTAATCTGAGTGCCTGATTTAAATACTCTCTTTTCTTTCTATTCCAGAGGAAACATGTGTAGGTAGCTTTCCATGTAAATAGTCTAAGAGCAAAAGCCAACATGATCACATTGGAAGAAATCCGTAGGCTGTCTTGTGCAATGCTACTACACTGCTCCTCTTCTATAGACAAATAAAAATTTTGCTAAATTTTGAGTCTCTTTATTACTTTAATCTTCTTTCCTTTTGTTTGTAGTCTTGATTGCATGTGGGAATTCATATCTGTGCTTTTAAAATGAGTTTTTTGAAGTATTTTGTGAACTATGCACTGACATCTCACAGATGTAGTCCATACACCACAGATTTGGAAAAAAACTAAACAATGCCCAGGTTTCCAAGTGAGTTTATATAAAGCTCACCTTTACATAAAAGTGTAGTCTGTAGAGAAAAGAAAAAAATAAAAGTGAAAAATTATTCAAGGATCAGTGAGCAGTTACCCATGCTATACTAAACAGACTGTACCCAGTCATCAGTTACGTTATTTTGCCCAGCTATAATTGTTTTAGCTATCTCTGATAAAATAAAAGATCTCCACAGAGATACCCACAGACTGCCACATGACCATGGTTACCACTTCAGAGAAACACCATTTTGTATGTGTAGATTTATTTTATGTAAGTGATCAGGTTACATATCGTGTCCTTCTTTTTCTTTCTTACCTCTCCAATATCAATATAAAGGGATGTAAATTCAGTCAGATCCCTAATTGTTTTGGATAGGACACTGTAAGACAAACAGAAGTGAGACAAAATAAAACAAAGGCCCAGGTGATGCCATGACAAACAAAAGACAAAGGACAGATTCACAACTTCTCAGGAAAACAAAATTAGAAAGTAAACAGAAGGTAATGTTTCTTGGATTCTCCCATGACAAGGACGTATAAACATAGTCAATTGGATATTAAGACTATGGCAATTAGGAAGCAAAGTCTGAGCAGACCGAGAGGCTGAGCAGAAGCGAGGTGGCAAGAATCTCTGAGCAAGGCACAGAAATCCCCCTTCCCTTGCAGGCGGAAGCCGGGACAGAGAGGTCATGAGCAAGACATCACTCTTCCCGGATGTAATCTGTATTGGTTTGCTACTCCATTTCATTTAACCTGCCAATAAATCAATGTATCCTGGATGACTGAAATTGTCCAGGGGGTTGCTTGTTGTTTCTGCCCATCCACCTGCACCTGCTCGTGTAACACTAGGAAAGATAGCCAAAGTTCAGCTCTAAGCAGAGCACAGTGCTGGATGGCTGGTAAACTCCAGACACTAAAGCAGGGAGAGAGCTAGAGCCAGTCAACAGGAAACACTATGGGGGGAAGTAACTGAATTTCCACCCCACTTCAGAGCTCCCGTTCTGAACCAGAAATTAAAGAAAAGCTTTCTCCGCTAAAATCCCAACCCCAGGATCCTTTGAAAGAAAAAGCACCTGCCATTATTCTCTGACAGCAGAGAGTTGGCTAAGCAGATTCACGCATTCACATCTTTCATTCATTTACATCTTTGCTCCTAAAAAAATGCCCTAGACAAAAGACTCTGGGATATCCCCCCCAAAGCTCACCCCTATCTGCTCTTGGAAATGGGTGGCTAGCAGTTCAGTCAAAATGATGGGGCAGAGGGCAAGTAGGAAGGCCTGAACTGTGGATCCCACTTCCACTTGTTTAACTGGAGTCCCACCATCTCAAAACCTGGCTAGGTCTGTAACAGGTTTGTCTGCTCTCAGACTCTAAACCACATTGAATTCACACCTAAAAGTCTCTGGTTCTTTTAAATCATGACTCTGGTGAGGACTATCTCTTCCAGAACATCTGGTGAGCACTCAGGATAGGCATCCCTGCATTTCATATAATACCGCATGGAAGTGAGAAGTAGTCAGGACTTGTGTGCTGAGCAGGAATATCTCTGTTCACATGAAAGTCATTCAAGCAAATAGCTGCTGCTGTTCTATTATTCGCAAGCATTGAGTTAAATTGGTGTCTGGCCAATGGTGTGAAAATAACTGTAGTCTTCAGTGTACTGTCTCATATACAAAAAATGTACGTATACGAAGTGAATTTATTTGAATGCATTGGTCTCCATTTTTAGTCATTGCTATCACCATTTCATGACAGTCATTTGTCACAAATAATTTAGGAGATGTGTATGTGTTCTCTCAGCCCTAACTGTAAAGGACACATTAAGATCTTTGTAATAGCCTATATGCCACAGTTTTTGGGAACAAATCCATCCCTACGCCATATTAAATTAAACAGTGTTCCATTAATAATGTTATATAATTGGTCATACCAGCTCACATAATAAGTTACTACAGTTGTTACAGCAGAAATAGAGATAGAAAGGATCCTTACCCGACTTAAAGACATATTTTGGTTGCAGACAAAATGGATAACTCCTAACTTGGATACCAGAAGCACAGATTTGTTCTTATAAGCTGTCACATCTCGGAACAGCAGGCAAAGATGAACTGTTTCCTTAAAATACTGCCCTAATTTAAAAAATTTGAAATTGGGAAAAAGAAATGTTTAGAAAGAGGTGCTACAAGAACTCTGTGTAAAATAACTATACAGTGAAACTTTTAAAGATTTCAAAAATGCTCATTTTCCACAACAGGACAGAAAACAGAAACATTTGAAAATCTGTACCCAAACAAATAAAGAAATTAAATAGAAAGTTGTCAGTAAAAGTCCCAAGGTGCTGATCCAGAGAGATTGGAAGTTGCTTCTTGCATGCGGGACATAAAGTCCCTTAAAAGCTATTGTGAGGAAGCACCTAAGTCTCCAGAGTTCCTGAAGCTGAGAAACATTTCCTGACAAAAGTTCAGCTGAAATAGCTATACATCCATTTAAAAATTGACTGTGCTGCTCAGCTCTTCCTAAACAAAAAATGGCCTCATTCATGCTGAGCCTGGATGCCTGAGCACAGTAGAAAAGCACCATTTACTGCTGAGATGAAAAAAGATTGTAAGAGTCTCAGTGGTTTATCCTGATGAAGAAGACAGCATTAACAGAGAACATACTACATTATACACCACTGCCATGTTATTCTTCAGGAAAGTCCCATAAAGACATGAAAAAGTTGCTAAGACTAGTAGGAAGAGGGAATCTGCAATTATTAGTAAGGAGATTGCAGTCTACTTCCACTAACATTTTTTAATCTCCTTCCAGTGTTTAGCTTGCAGGACAGTAGGGCATTAATGAAAACCAACTAACCCTTCCATTCTACAGCAGTATTGATAGACCCAGAGAAAATTGTGGATTTGCATTGGAGTGCACCAGCTTATATTGTGGTACCTAGAAGAGGCCAGGAATGTTCTTAAAGGAATTGGTGAGCCAAGATGAAGAAAAAGAGAAATGGATGACAGCAAATTCCAGGCTTGTCTCATATCTGTTTGTGCTGCAGTGCACACCAGATATCCTTTTGTTTCAAATCCAAAGTTGATCTCCCCAAAATTTTCTCTGAAAATGCTTAGGCATAATATACTGGGATTTATTATACATTTCTGTTTCTGTTTAACTAAATAATGATAAATTCAGGAAATGTACAGAAACTTTTCAGAAATGTTATGTTTCCTGTAATTGCTGCAGTGGAAGAATGGTATCCAGAGGGAGAGGTTAATCCTGAGATACTGGTGTATATCAGCCTGTACAGCAAAACCAATACATTAAATAAAGCCAAAGGTGAATCATTTTTCTTGTAATTTTGATTTTTTAAAGGTTGCTCACAGCCATATTTGGCAACTCTTGCTTAACCTCAGCAACAGCTAACCAAAGCAAGGCTACTCTGAGAGAAGAATTTGGGTGAAAGTAGTAGGATATAAACCTGTATTCCATTTGGGTTTGAGACTTCTAGTGTTTAAAGAAAACTACTTTGTGTTATTTGTTTCGTCTTCTGGAAAAAAATCTGGAGAATCCTCAATAATGTTAAATTCCACTAGAAGGAGTCTGAATTGCCAGGTAGGCTACTACAACATGGTAATAACTTCTTTAGTAAAGAAAATAATGGTATTCATGTACACTCATCATTTTCTGAGAAGTATGCACTGTGGCACAGAGTGAAGAAAAGGGGCATGCCCAGCTGAGAACTAGAGACTCATTATATCCTTGTATTCTCACAGGTGTTCCTCCTGTAATGTCTGCTTTAAGAAAGGGTATTCCTATCTTCACTTCTAGATGTTCAATATTTAGTGACAATATAATGAACATCATACATTACTGACCGCAGCCAGGTATGGTGCTGGAAAGCTTGGCTGAGCTCTTTTCCCTGAGGACTTTGACTGACCACTCTCCTAGCACTAACGAATGGTGGCATATTTTTGTGATTGGGATTTATGTTCTTGTGGGGCTGATCTAAGAACAGTAAACTCATTTTTAACAAGTGACCTAAGCTACATTTGAATTCAGTCCTCCAGAAAATTAAATACCAGAGTGTTAAATTGCGCTAGATTGTAGTCTATAAGGCAGGTTCTCATAGACTGACTAGTGATCAAAATCTAATTAGTCTGTTTAGTGAGCCTAGCGTGTTCCATTGTGTTTGCTAAGTCAAGAAATTATATCTCAGAAATTATGCACTCCTGTAGTATGCCTTACAAACACAGTACTACTGTAGTTTGGGTAACCATTCTCGCTAGACTTTGCTTAATAGACCTTATATTTTATGTTTTCAATGAACAACTCATACAGGGTTGAGCCAAGGGCTTAATCACTCTTAATACAATAAAGCAGCACTTTAAAATATTATTAACCTCATCTGTCTAGATTTGGAACTAATAGACCATTGTGTGTGTATTGTCTTTATCCCTGCCAGTTATGTACATATTTATTAATCCACTCTTCCAGAGGAAAAATTTCTAAAGGAAAACCAACAGTAACCTTCAAGTGAGCGGGCACAGGTTAGAAGGGCACTAATTAAATGTCAGACTTGACAGATTAAAATTATGAAATTTAAAATCACCGTGGAGCTCTTTGTCATTGTCAAATTAGGAGTCAGTGTGATGAGGAGCACAGAAGTGAATGGTTTAATGGATTGAATGGGAATGTGGCTTAGCAGCAGCCTTTTCTTGAATTCAGATCAGCCTGTAGTTCAGATCAAAGGCTGCTCGTTCAATTTCACATTCAAAAAGAGTTGTAGCTTACCTGCATCAGTAATAGATGTGTGTATATGTATGTGGGTTTTAAAAAAAAAAGAAAAAAAAGGAAGACAAATATGTTTCATGAGAAATAATTTTTGCACAGATGATTTATGCATTTAGATTAGAGTAGTAACATCATTTTTCTATTATTTGGCTATGGGGTATTTAATGAGATTTTAAAGTCAAAGTGTTCATGCACTGCTCATTATTTGTTTTTGAAAGCAACTTTCCTGTTTAGCAAAGTAGAAGACAGGGAATATTTGGTGTAGGATAGGTTATGTTAAAGAAACAAGATTAATCTCAAGTGAGTGAGCCACATCCTCACAATACCTGTTCTGTTGTACATTAGGAAGAATGCTGCTGACTTCAACAGAGTTTACATCAATACACATGAATGGTATTGAATAAAATGGAAAATGGGATAAATAAAATGTCATGGATCAAAACATTGTTTACATCTAAGTCTGCTTTATGAGGAAATGCACTTAAATGAATGATATTGTTAAAAGTTTCATTTGCACACACATATATATACACACAGATGTACATGCCTAAATATTTATATCTATAAAAAGTGTATGCAATGTCTTTCAGACATCAGTTATAGAAAATCTAATGATCTGACTCCTGTAAATTAGGTCTGTAAAGGATGAAATTAAAATATTTCACTTTCTTAAGTCATTACTTTCAAGTTTGCAAAATTTTCTAAACCCCTTGCCTCCTTTCTGAAACAAATCAGAATATTACACTGCCATCCTGAAAAACTTCTAATAAAGGATCTCTTCATTCAAACATAGTTTTGAATAGAAGATACTATATAACAGCAACTGAAATCAATAGCATCAGATTTTAAACAGGATTTGGTAGTTATTTAAACCAGTGGGAAGTCTTTTAAACCATTGGGAATCTTTCTATTGAATTCAAAAGATGTTGGATCAAAGCTGAATTCTTTAATCAATATATCTAAATTTACATTACAAAAAGCATCAATAAAAATGTCAAGCTATTAATCGCATTCATAATGTTTGGGGTTTTTCTTGAGACAAGTGATACGTTATGACAAAATTATGCCAGGTAACTCTTGTCCCATGCTCCAGTTTCATCCAGGCACTGCTTAAGACATTTGACAGAACTGGCATCTTCAATTCAAACACTGATTTGGAGTGAGATGTCTTTAGCATACTGTAAACCCCGCAATCAAGGCATCTACCTTCCACCTCAATGTGCACATGCATTGAACAAGAAGACAAGACTGAATGTGAGTCTACAATAGCATTTCTGGGCAATACTGCTCAGTATCTTCATGTGAGATGACTCAAATGTAATCCTAGCAGATCTCAGGTAAATTACTAATCTGTCGTGATCACTAACACCCCAGGCAGACACAACAGTTCTTCAGCCATTAATTGGAGAAAATTTCCTTAATTTCCAAACTTTAGCCAGGTTTCTAACCTTTCCTGAGCAAGGTCGAAGAGATGAGAGGGGCCACATCACCACCTTTCAATAATGTTAACAAAAAGAGGACTGTAGAACAATTACACAGCATCAAGAAATGATTTATTGAAAAAAAGAGAGGCATCAACTAGTGCCATCAACAACAAAATGAGAACCCCTACATATTTTACCTACTGCAGTGACACTACACCAAAGATGATGTTCTGGAAAAAATGTCCCTACACCTCTAATAGCTCACCAAGCATCAAAGGACTAAAATTACTGGAGAAAAAAAGTGCATGTATCCTCTCTTCCCCATCCTGCATTTACAGAACACACATGAACTAAACACACTGATTTCTAACTACAATGCAAGCAGAAATCCCCAGAAAAGGGGAGGAAAAGTAATTTAGGCTAATCTGAATGAGACAGTCTAGAGAACTGCAATTGGATTTTGTGGATGATATGGTAGAGGCCAAAAATACTGCTATGATTGAATACTAAAGGGAACTACAAACCAAACTCACCAGAACAAAACAAAATTAGATGAAACTAAACTAAACCAGGATCTCTGTGGATGACCTAGTAGATTTCCTTTGTATGACTTCTACCATTGACCCTTAAATTATACAGGCTTTCAGTCACAAAGTCATTTGCAAACAGAGGTGTTGGGTGAGGAAGAAGCCACTAAGCCTAGGCACCCAAGAGGAGCACTTTCAAAGCAAGAGATAGACAACTGCTATAAAACCATATTCAAGTGATTTATCTCATGAAGAAAAAATTCCATGGGGGTAAGTATTCCAGTTTCTTTAGCCATCAGAGTTAACCCATATGAACAGTTTTTGCTAGATATATCAAAGGATTTTTAATTTGTTCTGTAAAACATTAGTCAGCATGGTCACTTTTTGGCATGGGAACAAATACGGCATGAATGAAAGAACAAAGAATAAAACTGAGAAGTCACTTAGTTCTGTCATGGATTCTGCTAATTGCTCTCAGTAAACTAGCAAATACTTGTGTTTCTGAAAAATTAAATAATAATTGTCAGTATTGGCCATTAGTTACACAGTAGCCACTGAATATCTACACTTTAAACTTCAGTAAGAATTTCTTCTCTTGTAAGAAATGGTTTCAAGTTTTGCAAAGAAAGCAGATACTTCCACATTTAAATACATTTATATCCACATGAAGTTAATAAAAAATACCAGTCATTCTAAAGAGGTTATGATGCCAAATAAGTGACATTTATTAAAGGCCTTTTCCTCATTTTTCTCTTTTATGAACACTTCCTAAATTATTTAAAAAATGCCAGAGATTCCTCTTGAGTTCAAAACTTTCATTTGCCAGAGTCATGCATTATTTATCCATTCCGAAATATCACAGTGACATACATTTCCAGTACATTATCTTATCAAGGGGTGCAAGTCACTTAGAAGACAAAACCTTTAGTGCTGCTGTGTGTTGGCCTTATTTTAAAGGGGGCTGATGAATCCCTCCTTGAGAAGAGCCATCTGTTTCGTAAAGCCGTGTGAGAACAGCCCCGCACTGACAGACCTCAGCAGGGAGCTCAGAGAAGATTCAGGTGGCCTCGGCCAGCACAGGAGACATCTACACAGTGACTGCTCCTGTGGGACAGTCCAGTGAATTGTCTCTTTCTCTGGAGCTCCCCAAGGAGGGACCGGGCCTTTACATGGCCCGTTACTCAGACCCATGACCAGGGAGGTACAAGCTTGCCCTGGGGTCTGTGTCAGCACAGGTTAAGTGGCTGTACTGGGCTGTGTAGGTCCACCCAGGTAGATCAGTTTAAGGCCACTCCTGCTGTGTACCATGTTCTGCACCTTAGTTTTGAAAATATTGGCAATTCTATGTAGCATTAAACCTCCATTTTCTTTAAGGATTTCCTCCTTACTCCCCAGATTCCCACATTGGAATCCCTTTTCTTTGTTACCAGTCTTTGAGTTTAGGGGTGAAAGGGTGAACGCTGCTCTTTGTTGTTGGGTTTGCTTAGTCAGTTGAGAGTTGCATGGAGCTATCTCTCCATATGCACTTCATCTGTAGTATGACCTGCCATGACACTGTTGGGCTAAGGAAGCAGCACAGACCTGTGAAATGACTCCAAATGGCTGACCACCAGGTTATTAACCCAACCAAAGTCTTTTAGGTGTTTAGAAGGAGAAAAGGGCTACAAAAGAGGCATCCAATGTGCAAAAATAAACCCAGTAAAGGTGGGGGTTTTTAAAGAAAACGGGTAGCAAAAACATGTATGTCCCTCACCTGTGACTGCAACAGAAGTTTCTTGTGGTGGATGGTTAAGGATGATGCAGAAGGATATAATTTGGTGAACAACATATCTAACAGAGTCTGGGTTCCTGCAAATTTCTGACACAACTGAGCTATTAGTTGATGATAAAGGGAAAAGGCTCACTGGAACTTTTCCTACAGCTGGGATATTCACTATATTTCTCTCTTGCTCAAGGTCACTGGTGTCTAACAAGGACTGAGCTTTTCCCTCAGTGGAATCCCTAGGAAGGTTTCTCTTCTGTATATAGCTATTTTATTCAAACTTATAGGAAATTAATATCTCTGAGATCTTTTCCCTCCTGCCAGCTGTGATTGAAATTGGCTTAGCCTTCCAAAGTTATTAAGAGACACATAGAAAGAGAGAGGGGCACAAACACGGTAAATGCATAATCTGCTGCATGAAGGAAACCAAACATCATAATCATGGCCCAGAATGGATAGATGGTTTCCAGTGGATAGATGATAACATTCAAGGAATATGTTTGTCATGCAAAATTATCCTTTTCAGACATACTCATACGCAACACAGAACCAGCTGGGTTCCATGGCTCCACCAGTGATGCCAATATAACATAGCAGGGCACTTAGTCCTTTTGGCATGCAGCACGTGCGTCCTGCCAGTTATATTTGGCAGCTGTCACTGGATTCAACCTACATAAAGAATAACAGACAACCTAGCTCAGGGAATTGCTGGTGAGACATAATGACTTTTGCTTTTAGGTGACCTGAGCAAAGCAGGTCTACAGTTTACTTTCCTGTTGGCTCACAAAAGGGAGGACAGTCTGTAGCACTCGAGCAGCATGCAGCTCATGAGCTATTCCAGTACAATTCTCAGTCTGGATGATATTTCACAGCCATCAGCAGGGTTGTGCTGGCATGGAGGCTGCTAGGTATGCTGACGTTCAAGCTGTGAAAACAAGTGAGCCAGTGGGAGTTGTACAGCAAATTTACCTTGTCCTGCAGTGGAGCAGTGGGGACCCACAGGGAGACACTTTCTTTCTCTTTCTGAGAGCTATCAGGGAGATCATGAGGTAACTAGTACCTGATCTGGTGTCTCTCAAACATGTGAAGCTTTTGGAAGGAAAGTTGTAGGATCACGTAAGTGGTACTCTCACAGGTGTTAACAGTCCCATGGAAGTCAGTGGCACTAATTACATGAATGAGAGTTCACTAATTGAATTAAAAAGTTTCAAAAGTCCTGTTCAGGACTGAGGTGTGCTGGTGGCCGCTCATTTCTGCCCAACCTGAAGGTAGTTAGCGCTGCCAGCAAGCTGCCTGCTCTCCCTCGTTCACTGTAGGCAAGGTCAGACTGACTGGCTTAAATGGTACAACCGTCTGTCCGAGCAAACGCAGCCTGCAGCAAAATGGGGATGTTCACATGTATGCCTCCTTGGCAGAAGTCAGGAGCTGTTCTACAGAAAAGCAGTTACAAGGGCTATACAAAGTAACATCCAGCATTGCTGGACCCAAAAGAGGATGCTTGCCAGAATAAAAACATAAGGCCAGAAGGAAACACCTGGGTCACTGAGAGTGTCCCCTGAGATCTAGGGCAGTGCATTGTATAATCTCTTGCATATATGTATTGAGCTCCCCCTACTCCCAACAGAAGGCTGTTCCTGAAATTGAATGTTTCATAATAACATAAGTACTGAACAATCAGATACTAAAAATGTTCATTTAAGAGTCTGTATTAAATGATGATGATGAAGAGGTCAAGTAAGATTTGTTACTGTGATTTTTAAACTGTCATTCAGATGGTTTCTAATATAGGACAGAAGTGATCAAATTGGAAATCACCCATAAACTGAAAATAATTATTCTCACTATGATACAAAAATTTAGCAGCAGATTGCTGTAAACCCTTAAAGATCAAAGAGGTAGAGATAAGGCCACAAAAAACAATCTGTAAATTTGTAATCGTATATCCTTAAGGAGCCTTAATATATCACTACAAAAAAAGAGACATTGCTCACTAAAATGGGCAAATTAATCAGACAGCATTAATTCTAGTACTGTAGCTGCTAATGCAGTTTAATCTGTACAGCCGTACTTTTGGTTATTGGGCACAGTATTTTTCCCTTTTTTAGAAGCCAATTTGCTAGTACTGGTTTAATGAAGACTACATATTAAACCATAAACAAGGTGGATCAGGTCCCTATCGAGGGTCAGTGAGGTCTGATAAAATTTCTTACACCAGCAAAGGAAGTGGAGCTAGCTTAATTGTCTTCCAAAGCTTAAAAATACAAGATAGCATTTTCCAAGCAGTACCAAATAACCTTAGAGCTTAAAACATGATGAAAGACAACTGGAATTCATGTGTCTGTCTTTTTTATGGCAGAAGGGAAAGAAAAAGTGCAGGAATGAATACCTTACCAACATTTACATCAGAAATTTAAATATTTTTTAAAATGCCATTCCACTGTGAATGAGATTCAATACCTTGAATATCCAAAAAAATGCAAAAAAAAATGTCAAAATGACTCAATACTACAAGATGTGTTTGTGCAGTCCATTCTCTGAGCCTCGTGTCACACACCAAATATGAGAACCATTGCTTCCATCTATCATTCTCATAAATTAAGAACTGATAGTTCATCTGCAAAATAAATTGCAATTTCAGTCCAGATCCCAAGGTCCAAATGTGCCAAAAAAAAGAATTAGCCAGACTTACTAGCAGACTTACTACAGCCTGATGAATCATGTTGGCTAAGTGATGGTTGTAAGAAATCATATATTACTTTTATCCATCTATTCATCTGCTCTGTATATAAATAAAGCATGTAGTCTCTTTAAATAGATCTTTGCAGTCTTTCCAGAAGCTCTAAAAAAATCAATGAAAAAATGTAAGTATGAAAATTATACTGTCTTTACTTATGTGCTCCCCTAACAAAATTATAAAACCTTGGGAAGAAGCAGAAGATAAGCGAGAAGGGAATGATGGATCACCCGCCCCTATTAGGAGAGCAAGCTGGTCACCGCGCAGCAGAAAGGGAGACCAAACTTGGGAAGGAGAGCCACATGTCCGTGCTCCAGGTGCTCCCAGGGTGCTCCCGGCGTAAATGTGAGCTTTACGTGACTGAGGAACTGGTCTGCAGAAATAGTAGCTGTATAGCTTCAGGCTACAGACACTTAAATTTAAGTGTCCACCTACAGTTCATTGTATGTGAGCTCCTTTTATGGAACAAATGGAGCTCTAGGCCTAGATTTAGTTGCCTAATCATAGTAGGTAACTAGTGCCAGCTGAACTCTCCTGGACTATCAAGACAGATGTAATAGATACAAGGCAGGAATATGTGATAGTTGTGCCCATCTGGCCCAGCAGGTAGAGGTCAGGTGGGGTAAACTAGTACATCCCAGCTGCCACTGGATGCTTGTTTGTGGGCAGCTGAACCAAACGCTAGAACTTCATTAGTTAAAATAGGCACTTAGGCACCTACTTCCCATGTAGACGCCTGACGTAGTTGAACCCCAGCCAGCAACTAAGTACCGTGTGGCCGCTTGCTCACTTCCCCCCCACTCAGTGGGATGGGGGAGAGAATTGGGGAAAAAAAAAGTAAAACTTGTGGGTTGAGATAAGAACACTTTAATAAAAAGTAAGAAAATAATAATGATAATAATAACAATAATAAAATGACAAGAAGAAGAAGAAGAAGAAGAAGAATATACAAAACAAGTGATGCACAATGTAATTGCTCACCACTCGCCGACGAATGCCCAGTCAGTTCCCGAGCAGCAATCCCCCACCAGGCCAAGTCCCCCCAGTTTATGTACTGGGCATGACATCACATGGTATGGAATACCCCTTTGGCCAGTTTGGGTCAGCTGTCCTGGCTGTGTCCCCTCCCAACTTCTTGTGCCCCTCCAGCCTTCTTGCTGGCTGGGCAGGAGAAGCTGAAAAATCCTTGACTTAGTCTAAACACTACTTAGCAACAACTGAAAATATCAGTGTGTTATCAACATTCTTCTCATACTAAATACATACGTACATAACACTATACTAGCTATTAGAAAGAAAATTAACTCTATCCCAGCCAAAACCAAGACAACACAAATGTGTGAAGACACATCTTCGTCTGTGCTCTGAATCTCACTCGAAGGGTCCACCAGCCCTGTGCAGATATCTCATATAACCTCAGGCACCTCAAATAGCCCTGGACACCCATGCATGGGCAACTGAACGGAGCCTTCTATGTCTGGTTGCAGAGATCCTCTCCCAGGTGTATCGGTAAGATGTGAGGCACACCTCTGGAATCAAAATGGTTATAAACAGCAGTGACTACACTAGCATAACACTCCTGTTTGAGATAGATACTTGTATTGCCAGCACTTTGCAAAATGTAATTACATCATATCCATCTGCTTTAGCACAGAATCAGGGGACCACTACTGCGCTGTGAAGGACAGTCTTACATCTTTAATCGTTCTGTGATGTTGGTGCTAAGTGACCTGTCTTCTAATCAAGGATGCAATGATACTGCATTTCATGTATAAAACCTGTGTGTACAAATTCATTCACCTGGCTTTAATTTGAAATATGGGCATTAGCAGCTGTACAATTTGTGACAGACTGATCATTTTTATGATGTGTCTGTTGGTATGGCCAATATTTTCTCTCTTCATCACCTGCACTTAAATCTTTCTTGCCTTTGGATGCTGTGCATGTGCAATGTGTAATAAAGAAACTGAATTACCTCTCACCCCTGGAGAAGGTGATCCTTCCGAATCAGCATGGTGGCTATTGGCAGGCAGTACACATCATTTGCATTGTGGCTGCCTGCACCCTGCTTGACCTACGTATGAATACTGCAATTCACCTAATCCCTATTGCTTGCCCAAACAACTCCGATATAAAAAAGTATGATAATTGCTACTGCTACCTGTCACAGGCATAGCATCATACCACAGTATTCATGAGAGCTTGTGCAAAATGGTGCTCAACTGGCAAGAAAATTAAAGAGTTAATAAATTCAGACCCATTACTTTTCACTAACTGAACATGTAGGAAATAAAGGAGAGGTTTTCTTTTGGCAATAAATTATCTCCCACCCTCCTTTTGTTTGTTATTACAGTCATGGTTCAAAGCCCTCTACAAAAACAAGGTCCCACTTTATTATAGGACAGTCAGGTTCAGCGCACAGCTTGCAATAAAGAAATTAGCAAACCAGAAGCTGCAATTCTGTAGAAACACTCAAAAACGAAGAGGATTTAAAGTGACAAGATCCAATTAAATTTAATTACCCAAGCTGTATTTTCATTTTAACTGACACTTTTTATTAAGGAGCCACATGCACTAAAGCTAGAAACCTGGGCCAAATTGCATCCCAGTAATACAGTTATCTTATGCAAAATTCTGAGTATCTAATTTTCTAAAATGAAATTAGAGACATGGGGTTTGTAAAAGGTTCTCTTTGTCTGATACTATAAGATGCTGTTTGCAATGTACCTACACTACTGTATATCTATGCTACAGTAGCACCTGATGTACCTAATAAAACTTATTATTGGGAAAGTGTCTTAGCACACCTTTATTATTTTTTAATATGGAACTATTCAGTATAAGTCAGGGAGACTTAACAACTGCAAATCTAAAACTCTTGAAAACTAAAACATAAAGTCTTTATGACTTTGACATGAGAAAGTTATTTATGAATCTTTTAATTTTATGCTTAAACAGGCACATAAATCTGGACCAAATGATTATTATAATTTCACCTTATTTGTCTCCATGGCAGCAAAGAGGGGCTGCAGAGAACACCTACGGTGAGACTTACACTTGGGCATTCTTTCCATGCCTCTGGTTTTAAACAATATATAGCTAAAAATTTGAAACTAAAAAATTGAAAGGGAACAGGTGAATGGTTAAACAACTAATAAGGAAACAGGAGAAGGGACATATTTATTTAAGCAAGCTCAAGCCAGTGGGAACAGCCTAGCACCCATGAGACTTTAAGAAACACGTGAGGGTGCACCGCGACCCTTCCCTCCTGAGGGCTGAGGAGGATGGGCCAATGCCTTTGGTGGCTGGAGCGGGGCTATCGCTGGTGCCGGCACCTCAGCACCCGCACCATGCCTGCTGGCAGCCCTCCCCAACGGTACGATTAGCACTCCCCTGGGAGCAGGAGGAAAAGAGGGTGCACACCGTCCCCTCCTCCTTGGCAGCATCGTCGTTCCCCCATGAGTATGGCAACGGTCCTGCTCAGCCCTCCAGGTGAACTGCACTGCTGTGCTCCCCCCAGCCATCCCATACAGCCCCTCGGGCTGGTGGGGACATGCGTGGATGGCACGAGTGCCTCTCCCGCCGACAGCAGCAAGGGGCTGAAGGGCTGTCCATGAGGGAGTCACCACCAGGAGCAGCCCACAGGCTTCGCTTTTTCCCCTGGAGGAGAGGAGAGGAGAGATGCTGGGATGCCAGGCTTCCGAGGGAAAGTGCTTTCCCATGTGAGCCATCTCCCTTACAGGTGCCCACAACAGCATTACCAAGACCGTTACCACAAACTGCATTCATGACAGTGAAGCTGGCTTCCTTTTCTTTTAAGTACTGCTGCTAACTTCTCAGTTTTCTAAGCAGAAGAGGGCTGTGGCTACAAGAGGCTTTGTTTTTGTATGGGAGAAGAGAGAGGAAGAGACTGGGATAGAGTCCCAGTCACTTGTATTTGTAAAGTGTGAAAATAAAGGATGCAATTACCTGTGGGAGCAAATTCAGAGACAAAAAAAATGATCTGCAAAGTATTTTGAGAAAGGAATGAGGTGTAGCCACAGTTGGGTGGTTCTCCATGCAAAGTTTCAGTATCATTCCCCTTTGTAATTTTTCAGCTTAATTTCCTGTGAAAACAGTTAAAAGTGGGGGTATTAACACCTACCAGATCAAACAAGGTGATGGGCAATACCTTGGCACTCTCTTCTATCCACATTAGGCCAGAAGAGTACAGCTACTGCAAGAATTAGCTGATTTATTTAACAATTTTCTATTTAATAACACATTTGAAAAAAAAAAAATAGTCATACACATCCTCCTCCAAACCAGAATAGCTTCTCTGAGGTAGTGCCATACAGGTGCATTATGGGGATTAGAATGCAAATGCTTCTTACCATCACTTTCATCTCGGGGAGGCTCCCCGGCTAATTGCGTGCCCCTGTGCACAACAGCCAGAAAGCCCGGTGGTGAAGTGGTTCATTTTTGAGGGGATCTCATGGTCTGTTACAGGAAATTTTATCTGGTGAGGGAGACTGGACCAAAGGGAAAAATGGGGCCATTAAGCAAACAAATCACAATTTTCACGAGATATTCTGACTGTATTCCCATACTGGAATTTTATATTTTCAGACTCGAGGTTGGTATACCTTGGAGAAAAAAAAAAAATCCAGGTGCTCATACATTCCAAACCTAGGGGTATTCACAGCTAACTTAATGAATACTTTATCTCTCAGTAATAGAAATATGGTGATGGCACAGTCAGAAAGTATTCATCAAAGAGCCACTGGGCTCACACAGCTAAGTTAGGCCGGTTACTGCAGCTAATAGCACCCGAGGGGACCATACGGTTAGCACCCTTTCGGGCTATCTCTGACCTCCTATCCTGAACAGCTGCCATGTACTCCCAAGGGCAGCCTATAGCAAGAGTCCAGAGAAACTCTCAAACTTGCCTTCAGATCCATAGCATGACTCCTTGCTGGATCTGCCAGTAAACCCCAAAACCATCACAGATACACATCAAAGGTCCTTTGTCAAACACATTCTTTTCATTCCTCCTTTCACATCAAAATTAATGAGGGAAGAAACAGTTTTAAGCAGAATGCAAACAGATCACTGTAAAACAAACTTTTTTTAAAGGGCAAGTTGAAGGAAAGGGAGAACATATACACATGCAGAATGGAAAGAGCTACTTTATCCCAAGAACCAGGACTCCCTATTGGGGCTAACGCTAGTTCATACATGGTTATGAGCTGTATGTGGATCAACTCACTTGTGCCCCATGCCTGCCCTTTTGTGACCCCCAGCTTCTCTGAGACACAGCTCCACAGTGCACCATGGGACAGCTGGGCAGAGGGACAGAGGTCTTCGCCTTCCCGGTGCAATTGCACTTCCATTCAGCTCTCCAGTCCCAGGAATCCTGACCAAAACATGGTTTGCCAGGTGCTGATTTGCCTTCAATTTCTTGCCTCTCGCTATCTAAACAACACAGAAATTCATACACAGCGTACACCAATTCCGTTGTTAATTATAAAAAGACTACAAACATGAGTAACTTTGACACATGATCCTTCTAAAGATAACACACGTGTTATAAACTGCCTTCAGTAGCACTTGCTGTGAATAAGACTGCCTAACTCAGATCCTTTGAAACACAGTCTTGCTCCTTGGAAGGACAGGGGAAACGCTCACAATGGTGTCAATGGGTGTCTGGGGTGTCAGCTTCATGCTCAGAAAAAAATAAAGACAAGTAGAACTTGATTAACATCCTGGATAGTAACTAAGAAATACCTTCTGCTTTTCCACCAGCCTTTCCTCAAAAGCAGCAATAAAGAAAAAACAAAAAAAAATTGTCTTTCCTTGCATAAGGCAGTAATTTCTCTAACCTTTTCTAATTTTCCTATTATTTGTGTCACTTGTGATACGTTTCCACCTTGAAATACTTATTAAATATGAACATTATAGGACACACAGAATAACCAAAGAGCTTCTTACTCTTCCGGTTGAGGGATATTTAGTGATGTGATAAATCAGTTTAACCAAGATATCAAACATCAAGCAGACTGTCAGAAAAAAAGGACAAGCTATTATACAAATCATATGCATATTAATTTTGTATCTTCCAATTACCTGCTCAAAGACAGCTTCTTCCTTTATTACCGTTCAAAATCCATTAATTAAAAATCACAAGTTTAAGAACAATAACTCAAGAAAAATATCCAAATTCAGCCCATAGCCACATATTTGTTTAGAAGGATGAATGACTGAAGGGGAAAAGCCCACCCAGCATCCAGTCACACACATACCATGAATGGCTCTAAAGCACCTTTCGGGTGAGCAAACAAATCATGTAATTCTATCGTGTGCTGATTCAAAAATAAATGCTGAGCAGACTCAGTTGGCTCTGCCTGGCTGTGAAGGGTGTCTCGTTTCTAGCGCCAGGGAGACTTAACAGGTTTGTAGTCATTTCCATGCTAGTCTGTAGAAACAACCATAGAAGTCTATGGAAGGCATTCATTAAGGTTGGAAATGGGGGAAATGGCTTCTCTTGGGTGCATGAAAATGTGTCGTCTAGCTGGTTGGTGAGCCTTGCTCACAGGTTCGAAGTTAAATCAGTCTTCAGATTTGAGGTCGGGAGAAGATTTCCCAAGCTCCAGACTGGCTGTGCTTGCTGAGAGGCTCTTCATTCTTCCTGGGATCATCTAGGGGGTTTTTTAACAGGCCCCAAGTCATCGCAGGACTTTGGTGTTTGATGAGGCTCGGGATCTCTCCTGCTCTCTTCCTGAGACACACTTTTTTGTGAAGCTTGGTCTTTTCCTATAGGGTTAGGTCTGCACTGACATGCTGAAAGTGGCAACACAGGCAAAGCATCCATTCACGTCTCAGGCTGGGTCTTATGTTTCAAACACAGAAGAGGGCAGTTTAGTTTTACTGTTGTTTGTGTTCTACATCTTCTATAAGACTTCAGTCTCCATGGTGGTCACATTCAGGTCTACAAATTTTATCGCGTATGTATATGCATGCATACCTGCATACATATAAAATCAATCAGAATGAAAAATATATACATAGTTAATAATGTGATTAAGAATGCTGGAAGTAGGTCTAAATAAATGCCAACACTTCATCAAGCAAAGCAGGATGGGGAGAAAATCCAGAGATCCCATTTGCTTGCCTGGTTAAGCTGTATTGTTATGCTCTGTCCTCCTTTTCACCACCTCCCCCCCACCTTTTGTACTAATCTTCCCTACATCTGCTGCCAGCTAGGCCAAGCTCAAACAGCAGTGTCAATTCAAGGGTCAGAGAGGTCAGCGGTGACACCCGATTTAAGTGTTATTCACTCTGATGCCGTGACAAGACAGATACAGCGTGGCCTGACTAAAGTGATGTATGTTAAATTTGTTGCAAATTACTGGCATGATGGATCTATTGATGACCCATTGCAGCTGTCAGGATGTCTCTATCAGTCTCTCAGTTACGCTTTCTCCTGCTGCTCGGCCCCATCCCCCTCTGACTGCTCCCATCAAGCACAGGGTTACTTTATAGTCCCTGAGAAACTCAGGGTGCAAAGCACAGGGAAACAAAGCGTCAACATCTGCTGTGAACCTGAGGAGCACTGGAAGTCATCTGAAGAGGTGTAAAAGCTTGTTGGTTTATAGACTTGAGTCATTGTTCAAGTTTACATAATCCGGACACCTATAGAAAACTGATAGTTACTAATAGGTTTTCAGGTTAACTCTTGTCTTCATCCAAAGTATTGGAAACATGAATATTTGAGCTCTTGCTTGAAGTATCTCACTCATCTGAGAAATCTTCTGAAGGGGGACAAGGCCTCCTTTAGCTTTTGCTCTCAAGTAAAGCAGAGAGACAACTGACCCTGACTCTTCACAGCAGAAACTGGGAGCGCAGAAAAAGGCAGACGGAGACTACCCAGCACGTTCCCTTCCTACGGCTCCCTCCTCTTCAGAGTAGAGCAACGTCCAGCTTCTCTGGCAAGTGGCACTATAGCCATGGGAGGGAAGGGCAGCAGCCACTTCAGGGTAGGTTCCTTGAAGAATCACACCTTGCCTGCTGCCCACCGTGGCTTAGACTCTCCCCTTCATGCCCCGTGGGAAGCAAGGTGTGTGTGGGAAGCCACGTCTGACTTGTCTCTTTGCAATGCGGCAAGGCTGGAGCTTGGGAGAGGCATGGAAGACTGATCTAGTGAAATGGAGTGAAACAGATGGAGACCAAATCCTCTCAAGTATCAGAGATGATTTCTACTTTCAAACCAATGTCCCTCCTAGGAGTGCTTGCTCCTGGGCAGGTGCAGTAGTAATTACAGAAGTACAGTCTTCTACACATTTTAGTACAGATAGAGGAAGGCCCTAGTCATGATGATAAATTATATCCCATTCCATAATTACATTTAAGGAGCACCTTATGCAAATTTCTCCTGTTTAAAGCATTTGTTTTGTTTGGTTGGTTTTTTTGCATTAACTCCACTGTAGCTCTGAGGCATCCTAAGTTAGTTTTGTTCTTGCTTCTAATTATTGTTACTTTCTGCTGCTGCTGCACCTCTTGTTCTTTCATTCTGACCCACAGATTGTCATCTCTTTGTTCTAGTGTTGCAGAGTTGTTTTTAATAACAGCTAATTTCTTCACAAGCAAAGGGAGAGCGCAACTGATTTGCAGTCCCTGTATTCTTAACAATTTGCATTGACAAGGGATGGCCCAGGTGCTTCTGCTCTGCTGTTTTCTCTTGGATTGCGCTAAAAGCCACCCAGCAAACAGGGACATTCAGGGCTGTTGAAGTGTAGTACTCTAACTGGAGAGGCTCAGGATATTCAGTGTGCAAGAGAGTGTCTGTGAATCTGAAGATGTTCTCAAGAACACACATCTTGTAAAGGACTGTTAGGGAAAAGCGGGAGTGGAGACAACACTTCTATTACTTTCAGTTGAGCTTGTTGTTGGAAGACCAATATGGCTATTAGAATTCCGGTTCTACCAGCATCTTTAGCATTTTTCATCATGACATCTCTCTGACCTCTTCCATTTTAGTTTGAGTAAACAAAACCCTAAAGAAAGGAGAAGCAGCAAAGAAACCTAAGCCACTTTAGTCTAGAACTGGAATATTGTCAGCCAAGGTTGTGGTTCCTTTGTTAATTTTAATTCCTGTGAATGCTCATTCATGGCAGAGATGAAACACTGACAATCAGGAAAGACTTGAAAAAATAGTGGGCCCTTCAGCGATTCAAATACGTTGATACAAGTAAAAAGAATTTTGCCTAGCTACATGTGGATTGAATTAAGCCCCAAACTAGTACAAAATCTGTACTTAAATGTTATACTCAAAGCACAAGATGAGCCATAAAACATCTTACAGCATTATAAATCATTATATGTGGTATCCAGATCTACCTCTCCTTCATCACAGATAATCACATAACAGTCACCTGGATGGTCTGGTGCCTGAAAAAGAAAGCTCATCCCAGCTTATACTCTAGAAGCCATCAGGTGATGCTGAGAAATAAGTGGTAGGAAAGGTACCAGAACATAATTTTTTAAAGTCTGCAGCCATAGTTTGATCTCCTCTGGAGGAAAATAACACAACTACAGTTGTTTTCATAAGCTCACCAGCATAGGATTGCTTCAAGACTCCTTCTTAACAGCAGGCTTTCAAATCAGAGCACTCGTATATATTTATCTGAATGAACTCCTCCTCATCTTGAAAACTGACAACATGAGAGTCACAGTCCTCCTCAACTAGATTACAGCAAAGTGCTGTAACTCAGCACACAGTAGTTAGGAAACACTGCCTGACAGTGAACACTGCACCACATCTTATCAGCAAGACCGGCAGCCATGGCAATTTTGTCCTTGTGCTCTACTTCTTCCAAGGGGTTTAATTAGATTACCATCTTCAAAGATTTTGTCCTTATCTGTCTTTTAGTGGCACTGGCCAAGAAGATTAAAATATAGCTTACAGTTGTCAGATAGGGGAGCTGTCTGCACCGCTCACTACCACTTGTTGGCACATTCTCAGCAGCCATCCAAACTCTGAGGAATAATAACTTAAGGGATCTAAACACCATAGCAAAGCTCATCACCTTCCACTCCAAGGGCAAGGCACGTTTTTATAGCATCATCTTTACTAACATAGAGACACTTGTGCGCATACACATGTTAAAATCTTTGAATAAATCTCCCAAGGACGGGTGTCCTTTAGGGAAGAAGATATCAAAATAAAATAGGTCATAGCCACATTGGTTAATGTCACACTACAAATATGAAAAGCTTTATAGCAGAGTTAGACAAATATACATGAACTATTACTTCATTGCTGTGAAAAATGGAGACCCATCTAATGGATCTAGTATGGAAAATGGAAATACTTCACATGGAAGTGACCTTCTTTCTCCTTACCCATAGACCCATTTCCAGTCTAGCTGGTAGAAACACTCAGGTTTGCTCTGTCTTGGCTGGAAAATGCATTCAATATGCCCAGGGACACGTGCACAGAACAGCCAGTATTTTTGTGATAAGGTGAGTGATTTGGGATTGAATTTCTTCAGGCAAAGACAGAAATTGGACCAGAAATCCCACTTCCTGGGAAGGTTCTGGCCACTAAGCAATTGCTTTGAAAAGCTGTATTTCAAAAGTAAGTGTGAACTACCATCACATTTTAAGAGCTGAATCTTGTATCAGATCCCTCAAAGGAGTTGAATGAGAGAGAATGGCCCTTTCCTCTGCTTTGGTGGGGCTTGGGACCAAAATGCTCATTGGTGTTGAGATCAAGACACAGAGTATAACCTTCAACACCCATGGAAATTCATGGTCAAAGACCACAGTGCATCTGATAAAGAAGCACTTGCAGTCTTAGAGCAACAACAGAGTGAAGGTGTTGAGGACAGTAGTTTTGAAAGTGAATACCTACAGTTGGTTTGAATCCCTTTGTATAACCCTCAGTTTCTGAAAACTAACAAGATCAGAGCCTAAGGTGATATGACTTCAGACACTGAGTACATTTTTTACTTCAGGCAAAATTACAGTCATCCTCATAATATTGCATCTTCTTTTTTTGTTTCTTTCATCCTCATTTTTTTTCTCTCGCTCATTCTTTCAATCTTTCACACTTTAGCTCTTTCTTGCTCTCTTACTCTTTTTCTCTTTATTTCTTTCTCTTTTCCTCTTCTCTTCTCTTCTCTTCTCTTCTCTTCTCTTCTCTTCTCTTCTCTTCTCTTCTCTTCTCTTCTCTCCTCTTTTTTGGCTTGAGAAAAGATAGTGGCTACAGCTTTTCAGCCCAGCATAGAAAAGATGTAAATGTCTGTGAGACTGTGACCTAATAATATGAATCCTTTAATTTGCCTTGGAATGGACAGACCTTTAAGTGACTATACTTGTAGATAATGAAAAGAAACTCTGGAGTAAAAACAATCCTTTTTTATAAAGACACAAAAGCACGGAAAACTATAACACAATGACTTATTGTTTGTCATTCAGAAAGGAAGAAAAGTCTACTGGGGTTTTTTTTTGCTAGATGCCATAACTTGGCCTATAAATCAAATATGGATATTTTATTGTATTAGTAAGGGCGTTTTTCATGTTAATACTTTTCTCATTGTATCAGAGAGCTCTATTTCTTGTAATAATATGGTCCAGAAGGCATCCAAATATGAAAGCAAACCCTGGCTAACATGATCCAAATTCCTTTAAGCTTATTGTATTAGTGACATTTCTGTCATGTTAGCACCCTTTTATATTACGTTAGTGAAAACAACACAGGAAAATGTGGTAAGAGAATTACATATGCAGTATGCACATTGTTAATAAGATTCACCAAATTACTAGTTTGAGGAACAACTTTTCTAGCAATAAAATGAGTAGAAATCACAATGTCGTTTCTACCAGTTTGGCCTCTTGCAGTATTGCCACTCATCGTCTCCTGCAGAAGTCTACCTGCAGGTAAACTCCTGAGACCAAATAATATGCCTACAGGAGACTGAAGTACTCTGAGATGTAAAAGTGCTGACAACGATTGTCATTTGCCATCAGTAATTCCAGGGAATTTGGCATTTGGATGAGGACAGCTTTCAGCATAGCATTTCTTCCAGGTTGCATGACCACATCTTGAGAGATCCAGGTTAGACCTATTGACCACGTCTACATATCTCTGATCATTAAGTACCATCTCTTGATGCCTGTACACTGGGGAATGTCTTCACTGTTCAGAGGAGCTGGTATGTACCCATGCCTACTGAATAGGGCTGTATAAATAACAACTTTAAACTATTACCATTAAACCTTTCAAAAGTCTTTCCAAACAGCGATGTAATGATGATCAGATTAAAATCCATCACGTAATAATCATAGGTAATGAATAATATATCTTGATTACAGCTCATCTCAGGCCAATTATCACTAAAACAGATATGAACAAAGCAAGCCAGATGGTCTGGTAAAGAATGTCCATAAATATCCCAGCCACGCACCCTCTGGCATAAAGTACCAAGATCTGCTTCCCCTATTCACAGCAGGAAGCACCTTTCTCAGGAAATAATCTCTCTAAGCAGTTTGCTGAAACCAAAGTCCTTATTTGAAGGGTAAAGCACAGCATAAAGGGGCGTTATAAGAAATAAAGTTGGAATAAAATAGAAATGTAAATGCAAGTAAGTCACTCCTGTGGTAGAGTGTCTCAGATACGAAAAGATTTGTACCGTGTCCCATCTTTGTGACTCTGATGCTAAGCAACCAAGATAAGATAAACTTCCCACAGAATGGCTCGGTTACAAACAAAAAATGATTGTGTATGAAACCACTCAAGCTATAAGGACACTAATCTAATGGGTCGTGCCTTAAATTGCTGAGAAGTTTGAAATCTTTTTTCTTTGTCTTTCCTTGGGGCTTCTCCATGTGCTGTAACTTCTCTATGCATGGAGAGTATAGTTAGTATTTTCATTTGCTGCCTAAGTAGCAAATTACCCTGTAAACAGCCCACAAGAGCTGGTCTGTAATTGAATTGTAACTGTTGACTTTAGACATTTGGTATATTTGCTGCAAGAAGTAAATTTTCAAAACTTCATCTTGATGCAGTCAGACAAAATGAAAGGTAATATTCTTTATCTGCCACAGATTGCTGCAGATGAACTGCTTTCATATGAGCTTAAATAAGATTTAGTGTATTCCATCCTTCAGCTGGCCACAATTGAAAGTGATCAGGATCAATATAGCTGCCCCTGAATGCAGCCTGGTATTGTGCATTACAATAGAGGAAATGGCTGTATTCAAAATTTTCCTGTGTCAAATTAATTTCCATGTTATCCCCAAATTCAATTAGATGGGAACCCCGTGTAACTAAAAAAGTGTCCGACATCCCTTAGTGACAAATTACGGTGCTTAGTGTGCATATCAAGGTGAAGTGTTGAGCCTTGCTAATCTTCTCACTAATTCTCAATTACCGTAAAATGAAGCCATAAATCACACAGACAGGGGATCGATGGAAATGTTGTTTTCAGGGTGATTGGCAGCCTCCCCAAAGGTTTTCTGTAAGTTGGTTTAAGGTTACCATTCTCTAAGGGGAGGGATGAGGTAGTCTTGCTCAATCTCTATGATATAGGCCCACAGGCCTTTTGGGGATAGTGGGGAGGGACAGCACCAATTTCAGCCCATCAGACATCCAATTTTTCTCCTTTTCATACCTGCTGTAGTAAATGAGAAACAAATTAAATTTCACTCCACTATCTCCACAGAAACCATTTAAATTTTTCATGGAAACTAAATTGTCCCTAGACAAATAGCCCCCTGATTCTATGAAAATATACTGGAGCGCTGGGGACAGAAATAAATTTGTGTCACTCTGGATATGCCATTCTCTGTAATGTCATTCACTGCTGGCCAATAAATGAGTCCCTCCCGGAACACAATGGTAAAGCCTTGTGCTCTGGTGGATTTGCATTGTTCCCCCACTCTGGAGCGGTCTAATATTCTTCCTGTTATTAATTTGCAGCCTAGGTTTTACATTCATGAGGCCAAGATTGAAATGTAAATGAGGCACAAAATAAGTAGTCAGCAGTAGCCCTGGCCGAGCAGCCTGTGTCATAGACTCATGGACTTACATGAAAATAGTTATCACTCAGAGAGATTAGCAGCTCAGAACATCAATCACTGCTGCAAGGAAACAATGAATAAAATCGCCCCGACACGAGGAAGGAAATTACAAGAGCTTTAAAGTGGAAAGGGAATATGTAATACTGCTACCTGTTGTTGAAGCACTAAGATGGCTGTAATAAAAGAAGCCAGGCTCCTTCTTTCTCTTTTCCCCTCCCCTGTTACTGTTGATCGCTGATATTTAAATTGTGCCATTTTTGTCATCTCAATTTATCTATTAAATGAGCTGCGGTTCCTTGGCCAGAGGTATATGATACTTCACATTGCACTCAAATGAAGCCCACAGCTTTGAGTTTGAACCAGCTTTAAAATGGTGACACCCTATATATCATCCAGTCTCTTGGCAAGCAAATAGACATATATAAGGCCTGAGTCCTCAGGTTTCAGGGAGGCTCAGAGGATGCTGGACTTTGGACCAGGAGACAAAGGTGGCTTTACTCCGCCGTTGTGGTTTCCTAAATCTCAGGTGGTGCAGAAGTGGTGCAGCACACGACGCGCGTGGGGCAGTCTCAGGCCAGCTCTTCTTCAATAACCTCTGAGCAGCTCTAAGGAGGTCTCCCAGGAGCTGTCAATAACCAGAACCTGGAGAAGATTCAGCTAATTCTCCCTTACTTCAGCAGCTCTGATCACCCTCATCAGGAGGGGAAGCACTATGGAGCCACCCTGTCCAGTCAAAGCCATACCAAATTTCCCCTGATGCCTGGGGAACTCCCAGGTGGGTGTATCCACTGATCAGAGTGGCTGTGCTGACCTTGGTCCACAACTTCTGCTTGGATAAATAATTTCTTAAAATGCACTAGCTCATATCTTAGCCAGTACAGCATGATTTCTACAGTGATATCAAATATATATATCTTAGTGCTCCAAAGCAGTACATTTTCTGGACTAATTCTTTAGCTTATCAGAATATGTTACATTACCTGTTGGACTTCTTTTTCCTTGTGTGTTCTCTGTATTCAGCAAATGCAATACACTGTTCGATCTACCACGATTAGTTTTGCCTTTAGGAGGAAATTGCCTGATTATTACAGCTGGACAGCAAGAATACTTTATTATGTTCATTCTTCGGATGACAGAAATACAGCCACGTGTTTTAGTAAAAAACCTGTTAATTTCTGGTCTAATTTTTCACTCCCAAAAATTTAGATTTTCAACCACAAAAGTAGCTTTTAAAGTGTGTCCTAGTAAGGTGAGTTCAAAGAAAATGCCCAAAAAAATATTCTAATCCTTCCTATTCTGAGGTAGCTTGTTAATATGATTGATCACAAGAGTGACACACGCATGTGCCTCTGCGGTGGCCAGGAGCAGCTCTCTGACCTGTTTTCCCAAAGATGCTGAACTCCTTCTCATGCGTCTACCTCTAAAAAATGTTTGCAGGGAGAATTATGTATCAGGAAATGGTTCGGTCTGGGTACACTTTCAGTTGCCATACAACTCTTAAGGCTGTTCAGCAATACATCAAATCTCAAACAGTTAAAAGTATAATGCCCCCCTCTTGATGCAACTGGGTTTGGGACTTAAGATAAATTATTTAAACCTTATTGCCTTAGACAGCACATTTCATGTAACACCTTTCATTTAAGATGTAAATGCTTTTCATGCAAAAATGTCAAAGGACTCTGAAAAGCTGGATATTTTGATACCAGTTTTTAAAACAGGGAAACTGAGTCTTAGAAAAGTGGCGAGTTTTGCATATGATCACACAGCCTGGCAACGACAGTAAGATTGGAAACCAAATCTCCATTTTCTGTGCAAACCACTAGATCATGCTGCCTTCAGAAATCAGCTTTCCATTCCACTCCTCATCAGGAGGAAGAATTAATTGATGTATGTAAGACATTGAAGTAAGCCAGTAGAAAAATTCTGTGTGAGTGCACGATATCATGAATATTTCCTATTATATGGACAATGGACATTTTGGTCAAATAATCTCTGGAGAATCAGGACTGAGCTGAACAGAAGTATTAACATATCAGAGCTATTGCATATCAGAGAAAGCAACACTTTCTTGAAAAGCTACTTTTTTCACAATAAAGATGCTACTCTTTTCATTGCATGTTCATTTTTAAAAGCACAATACAGCCATATTATACAGAGAGAGTTTCGAACAATAATGTGTGGTAATGTGTCCGGTAACCTTTATTCTGTTTCTTTCTGCAGAAGTTCACTAAGGATAATGCATACAGCTAAGAAAAGGAATTTGAAATTTAAGAGAAGCAAAAAGCCAGCATAAAATCAGAGGTTCAGCTATGTATCAAAACGTTCTTTTGAGAGGTCGAGAAATTGATCATGGGTGAGCTAGCAGAAGACACTGAGCCTTAAACTGCTTTTTTTTTCTTGCTTAAAAAGACAAAGTCAGACCCAACTTGTTACCGGAGCTTTAGAGCCCCGCAGCAGCATGCAATTTGTGACTAAGGAGCAGGAGCAACACAACTCCCTTACATGGTTCCCGCACCAGGCAGCAGCTTCTGCTCTCAAAACCCTCCTCTTTTCCTTGCGTTGCCATTGTCTTCACTCTTAGTGTCTCAGAGTATCTTTTTAATTGCTTATCAAATGGATAGTTATTGTATCATAAAATCTTCAAAGCCATTTCCCAGTCCCATTCAGTTGTGGAGCTGAACTTTTATACAATGATATATCACAATGGATTATGCTAATAAGCTTGTTAATAGCTCTAGCGGTGTTAACTGAACGCATTAAAACAAACTGGTCCTTGCAATAGATTGGGAAATGTTTTATAAGGGGCATGTGATCTAAGAGCAGCCATGACAAGGCTAGTAAATAATAGCAGAAACTGGCATGACTAAAGAAATACTCACCTAAATTATTTATATGTTAATCAAAAATACAGTTGTTAAGCAATATCATTAGTTCATTACTAATTGGTTTATGGATTTGTGATGAATTACTTATTTGCATGCAATGTAAACCCTCAGCCTTTTGTTCAACATTTCTAACCCTCGAATCTTGCAGGTTTCCTCTCTGCAGCCCTCTTCCTTCACTAAAATGATTACATCAGCTTGTCAGAGAAAGTAGATTTTCAAGGTAAAGACATAATTTTCTTTTGCAATGTATGCAATATATTATTGTCATATATTTTTTAAAAGTCATAATATATCAGCATTTCGTGCTTGAGAGATATGCAATTAATGCTATACAGTGTATATTTCTCCTTAACCTCCACCAAAAATCCTACGCTTTGAACATTTATTAGTAGCGGAGACAGTGATCTTGTTTCATTCATATATATCAAGCTGGGTTGTCAGGCACATTATTGTGGGGAATGTTAAATTCCACTTTAGTTATAATCAGACTGGGCTGGATATAACCAAAGGACTAAGCACACCTCTGGATCTATTGTGGAACATCCTAGAGACGTGGGAGGATGATCTGCACAAAGGTGAAGATAGGCCTTTCATGGGGAGCCTGAACTCCTCAGCAAGATTCTTAATTATAAGGCTTTCAGAACTGCAGGCTCTCAGCAAGCACTTCTCTTCTTCTCTTTCCCTCTCTTCCTCATCTTCTTATTGCAGCTCCTTCCTGTCCTCTCCTCTCTTTTTTGATTCCTATTTCCCTCTGTGTAACACTTTTCCTTTCCAGTTGTCCCACTCCACGCAACACAGTAACCTGTGTTCCCAGCTCTCACCCATTTTTTTCCAGCCTCGCTACTTCAGACTGCAGTCTCTAGACCCAGGAACTATCTTTACACTACTTCCATTTTGAGGGCTTTTCCCTGTAAGGAGTGCTTAGACTTCCCCTTCCCTTCCCTTCCTCTTTCCTTCTTCACTTTTCTTTTCAAAGCCTTGCTACTGCAGAATCATGTAAGCCGTTAATATAATTAAATGAAATTAATATTGTCTATCAGCTTGGCACACTTTCTTTTGAACAAATTTCACTTTTCTCTCTCTTGGAATGCAAATAAGAATAATAATTATTTCATATTTATAAAATATATTCTTCAAGGAGGTGGGAATCAGTATAAGTTTCGCAGAGATTTTTCACCTGTTATTGTTAAGAAGAAGTTCCAGATGTATTAATGAAAATAGGCCCGACAAAGACCAACAGTTCAGGATATGAAAGCAAGGTTCTGTGAACAAAAACTAATCTGAATGGAGGAGAACTCTTTTCCAACTGGTCTCTCTATGTAAGGAACTAAACAAATCCCACCTTTCAAACACATCCTACACTTGATTTGCGTTTCCCTTAGACAAGTCTATCTTCTGAATATCTTGAAAACTCTTCTATCAGTTGACCTTCTAGGGTTTTGCCTTTGCAAGCACAGAGATTGTAGCGCATTTTCCAGCAGCTGCAGGTTGTTTTTCTTCAATATTTATCATCCACAATCTGCCTCAGCCCAGCAAGACATGCATCACAGTCTAATCCAAGCAAGATTCACAAGTGCAATAGAGCACTGGCCAAAATGAAAAAGAAAGTGAAAGGTAACACAGAAAAAGATAACTGAAGATAATGGACAACTTTGAATGGTGTGGTGAAGCAAATTTATTATTATTAATAATAATTGATTATATTATAATGGTAATAAAAATATGACGCAGTATAAAGGGATAGCAAGAGAAGGCATCTGCTTCCCAAAGATTTCTTGTCCAAATAGATGAAGGTAGACAAGCTATGAGGAAGTGCAACTTCACATTTGCACTGCTCTGGCTCAGCAGAGGCTGAAACCCTGGCCCAGCTCTGTGCACGTCCGTTGCTAATTGCAGGACACCTGCACAAGGTGGCCTAGCAAAGCTCAGGCCACTCAGTGTCCCACCCATTCCCCAAAACAGTCAAGCTTAAGTTTCATCTTCTCTGTTATAAACATAGAATGGATTTGGATTGAGAACTAACGTGGACCTCTACATGGGTCTGCATTTACACACAAGGTGCAAGGTGTTTGGGATGGAGTCCAGTGGTCTGATCCACAGCTGTAGCCAAAGAGCTGAAGCAAATTGTCCAAGCCTGCACAGGAGGTCAGTGACAGAAATAGAAAATAGCATCCAGTTCATCCATGCCTTGCTTCAGTACCATGTGCAAGTAAATATTTTAAATAGCTTCATACAATTCTCTATTTCTCTGTGGTATAGACCTTATGTCAGAAAAATCCATGTCCAGAGGTCCTCTTTAAATTAATCTTGAATGAATGCAGAAACTCTGATGAGGTTCTTTAAACTCCTTATTCCATGTTGAAAGACAAAAAGAGAAAGGATTCCTATTTTTCAAGCAAATTAGGCCTGTAGAAATGTGACAACTGACTATGAAAAATGAAATTTCCCACTGACCTCTCACAGAATAAGAAAGCCAATGTGTACGTTGAGTCCCTTCTTCGCTGCTCATTCGTTGCAATCCTGACCTTGTGAAACTACGTTTGAGAAGTGGAAGAAAATAAAATATTTTCTCTATGATCCTTCAGTTCTTAGCGCTTTGCTGACACAAGATGAATTTGGCAGTTATGTTAGTCTCCTTCCTCATAACCAGAAAGCAGATTTTTGTATGAGCCATTTAGTAATAAACCGTTTCTGAAACCCTAAAAAATTTGTCAAAACAGGTAACTTTCATTTAATTTCAGATCCTTTCAGCACAGAATATGAGATTTAATGCTTTTTCTATGGAAAGACCAAGTCACAACAAAATTATTCCAGCTTGTAACCTGATTAGACTTAGCACCCCAATTTTAGATAGCTAAAACTAGGTGAGATAGCTCCCACCTCACACGCCTCTGAAGAAGGATCTGGCTGAGTCCAGCAGATACAAAAACATGGAATTTTCTGAGCGGGATGTAAGGACATTCACCTTTCCTAGCTAGAATTATATTACCTGCTCAATATCTGAATTTGCTGATGCTGACGTTGCACTTCCATGTGGGAATTACTGGAGCTGTAAGTAATGCAAATCCTTGGTTACACGTGCAAAATTGAGAATGAAACTATAGCAGCTCATTTAAGTGTATGGAGGCCAGCACAACTCAACTACCGCAGCAGAGTCACTCCTAATCCCCAGCAGCGAACACGAGCCAAATCCTTTTTCTGAAGCAGGGAGGGAAGGCTTTGGCAGACCTCAGTCAGCAAACAGAAACCCATTCTCTCTCTCACTGTTGTCTTACAGCTCTTGGCCTGCCTTCCTCCATCTACCTTGACATGTTCATGTGTACACAGATGTTTGTGGAAAGAATCAGCTTTGGACCCATGTTTGTGCTTCGGTTCACCCTGAGCCTCCTAGCTGCCACCAGTCCCAGCATGTGTGCCAAAATGTGACCGGTATTGGCTTTGGTGATACAGCTGTCATGGGCTTCGGGGTGCCAGAACACCCCTTAGACACCCCTTGGACACCCGCAGGCTTTGAAACCCTGGAGAAGTTTTGGGTAGTGAGTTGTCGTCTCCAGAACGTCATGTTTCCTTTCAGGGAAGGGGTGACGGGAACTCTTCCTCACCCTCTGAAGCTGCTTTCTCCTTGGCTCCTTCCCAGGTCTCACCTTCTCACTTCTCTACTCAGGGAGTTGGTTGGCCAAAGAAAACAGTACAGGTGAGACTGCTCACTGGTGTGCATCACTCATACAAAAGGAGGTGTCAAGCTGGAAGCAGTTCCCAAGGAGTGAGCCCAATACACTCTAGAACGACGACCATTAAGGAAAAAAACAACAGTCACCAGTAGATGTCTGCCTAAGAACAAAGCTGGGATGAAAAGTAGAAGAAATCCCACTTTTTGTTAGCCTCATTGTCAAAAAAAAGCACATGGAAAGAATCAACTAGCTACAAGGAACGAAGTAAGTGATCTCTTCCCATTATAATCAGGACACAGAGCCTGTGATATCTCTGGGAGCTCAATCTAAATAAGGCCCTATCCTCTCGTCTCTTTCACATTATGAATAAAAACATGAAATTAGTTTTATGTCAGAAGAACAACCCTTAAGACACTTGTAACTTATAATTATAATTTCTAAGCTGTTTGGCTTGTCAGTATCAAGGAATTCACAGGCCAAGACTTCCAGGATTTTATAGGCTGAGACATGCTGTGCTAGCTACTGAAAATTAACTATGAATCGCTCATCTGCATCCTGATTTATTAACTACAGTGAGAAACAGAAAGTTTAAAAATGTACTGTATGTGCATAGCCTGCTAGCATGGAAGAAGCCACTAGCTGTGTTCTGCTACTAGTCAATAAACTACTAGCAATGGATAAATGTAGGGGGTTCCTTCCTGAAAAAGTATTTAGGTTTTTTCTTGTATGCAAGTGCTGCAAAATTTTCATCTTCATTCAAGAGCAGAGCTGGCCAGTGTCAATTTCAGGATTCTGCCAGATTCACATGTAGCAAAAAAAAAAAGAAGACGTCTTCAGACTCTCTGCTATGCAAAATTCCATTCCCTTGCTAGGTCTGGCTGCAAAATGGTAGCATCGCCTGTGATATATTTTGAAAGAATATTTTTTATATACTTTGAATAAGAATTCTGAGATGAGGGCTGACCAAAAAAAAAGTCAGGAGCTGAAGTCCACTTCAGGTTTTCAGCTTTTGCCATAAAAAGGGAAAATAAACTACAAAAATAAAATATTATTGGCAAAAAAATAATATCCAAGATATTTCAAGGGCAGTCTTTACCAAAATTTTGTTCTTCTAAAAAAAAGTACTTACCTTGTCAGGGGTACCATTCCCTGATTTTACAGTTTTTCCAGGTGCTATTTTCCTTCCAGCTTTGACATTTTCTTCTTATAATAACACCACTGAAATTCTATCCGTTCTTATTGTTTTGAGGATATAAGGGGCTTGTGTGTATTCCAGATTTTGTTTTGTGGGAGGCAGAGTGGGGTTTTTTGATATCAAAGTCAGCTAGTTCCATTTTTTAAGTGGAACACTTTGTAACAGCAACACAGCCTGGCTCTTTAGAATGCATTAAATGATAGAACTTAGTTTCCTAAAATAAAGGCAGGTAACAATCATTCTCATCATTTTTTGATGGAGGAATGTGGGCACATGGGGCTGAAATGGCTTGCCCAGCTTCTTACAGTTCTGCGTACCAAGGTCAAGAGAAGGACATACATCTTTGATTTCTAATCCAGTCCCTGCCCCCTGCACCCTGCAACAGGACCCCATGAGAGGTACTACTTTAATGAAGTTCCCAAAGATCTTTTTTTTTACAGTTTCTTCCCACATTGTTTCTTTTTAGCAATGTTGCCCATCTTGCTTCTCCCCCTCCCCACCTATGGACTTTCATGATGCACTCCTTCACTGTCTGAAATTTTAAAAATTTCAATTCATCAGAAACGGGTCAAAGCCAAAAAGAATAATCTCCAGAATCTCAAGGGTTCTGATTACATCAGATCCATTTCTAAATCACTACTGGTTTTTATTTTGCAAGATCAAAATCCAGTGACAATAATTTGAATAATTGAATCACTGTTGTGCCACTTATGTGTACAAAGTTATAATTAGACCTGGGACGCTGACCTTAATTTTCCTTTTTTGTGAACAGAGCATTTCTGAACTTCTAATAGCGCTGATGTTCAGCCAAACACGAAATAGAATTTGAAATTAAATTTTAAGGAGCAAAGAAGCACAAGTAAAGACCATGTTCTTGACTCTGGTATTAAAAAAGGCTTTTCAGAGTTTATACATTCTGGCTATGACAGAGTTAAATGGCTGATCACAGATTTGTGATATATATTGACTGTACCAGATTAAAAGTTAGACTTTATTTGTAGCATAAATCTGGTAGATGAATATGTAATGTACGTTCTTCTTTTATTGCGGTCATAGAATACTCTGAAACTTTAACCCCCAGAATGCTATCTACATATTTCCCTCCATATTTTGTAATCACAGAAATAATCACATTAGTTGTTGGATACCTTTTAGCAATACACTCTTCTTTTAGTAAATAAAAAAGACTGCCACTTTCCATCACTTCACAACACCTAGAAAGACAGTAAAATCTTCAGAGCAATTGTGTCTTTCTCTTGCTCGCTCTCGCACACGTTCCCTCTAGAGAAGCAGATGTTTGACTTGTCTCATGTAAAAGGCAAAAATTGAGTTACAGCTTCAGATTGCAAGATTTGCAATGTTTGCTACAGTTTATTAATGTTAACCAAATAAAAATGACATTAGTGAAAAAGATCTACATGATATCTCAGAACTCCCAAGATTAGGCCAGATGGTCACTTCTAACTGATATAATCTAGTAAGCTCTGTTGAGAGACAGGCTATTGATTGAATTTCTGACTTTAAATGCAAGCCCCATATCTGCACATGTCCACAGTGATATCAGTTGCTTGAAATCCAATACAGAGGTGTAGATTGGGAGATGATGTTAGTTGCTACCTATTAAAACTGTCAATTCCATCTGTTGTCTAACACTTTAAAATACTGAGTGTAGTTTTTAATAGATCACTATTAGATTAAGAGGCCGTATATTAAGGCTCTTACTAGCTGAGAAGCGTGGGTAAATGTGTAATTAAATGACACAATGGAAAAGGAACTCTGTTGGCTGGAACTGGCCCAAATTAGCATCAGGCAGGAAGCAAATGCTGTGATTTAGGATTTCTGCGGCCACCAGACTTCCCTAAAAATGAATAATGTGCAGCCCTATTGAAATTCTCTTTACAAGCAAGTATATCATGATTAAAATGTGGAAGTGTTGTGAGCGTTATGATTATCCAGCTCCCCGTACTGCGCTTCCACAGGTACTTCAGCGACTCTGTACATCTGCCAAACTGCCAGGCTCTGATGACATTCCCAGAAGGGCTGTCTCAGATGGCTGATGACAGCCCCATCAAAGCCATGTTTCTGGAAAGACGCAGTCCTGAACGGCCCATATCCCCCAGAATATAGTTGGAAACCATGGCTGGGGGTCCCGGGGTTACGTATAGGGCGGTGGTCCAACCTGCCCTTCCCCAGAGGTGTGTTACATCTCCAGGTACCGGCCAGGTACCAAGGGCTGATAGGGAGGGAGGGCAATGGACAGCCACTTCCAGCCCAACATCCAGCAGCTGATGCTGCTTAAATTTAATTGGAGAGGGAAACTGCCCTCCTTGAGCCATATGTACAACCAGTATGGCCACAGGAAAGGGAGAGCTCCTGCGAGGCGGAGGGGTAAGAGAGACAAAAATGTGGGAATGTATCTTAAATGCAGACACATAGACAGAGGAATTAGTTTCTTTATAGCTCCCAATATTTGTATGTAGAAGCAAAATGAACATACCCAATATGCTGGAAGAAAAGCAGTAGGAGTCCTCCCTGGAAAGGGCCTGGAAGCAGGTTTCTCATAAAAACTGATGGTTTATTTTTTTCATAAAGTTTCTTTAGAATAAGCAAGTAATCTCCTAATTGCTGACCCTAGCTGGGCCAATGCCTCCCAAAATAGAAGAGAATGTGGGCTAAGATGAAACACCGCTCTGGGGTTTTTTGTGCTCTTTTTGCATTAACTTTCAGAAGACACTTCAGTTTAAATACAAATTTTCAGAGCAGCACTATGGTGACCTGTGGAGGATGCAGAAGAGTTTTCAAGAGATAAGAGTTTGGAAACGACTCGAAAAATCCTGTTTGCAAACTGCTAGTGAGCTGTAGTCAAAACAGCTTTAAAAATTCCCCCAATACACCACAAGAAGAGTTTTGGAAACATAAAGTCTCTTCGTGTTATTAACCAGTACAAGGTACATGAAACATTCATGGAAAATGAATGTTAAGCGAATACTACAGTATACTCATAGAATACAAATTGTGAATTCAGAAACACTGTATTCCCAGCAGATATGCAATTTGAAGAATTATGCTCATTCCAGACAGAAACAGAGACAATATGGTGTGATGTACCTGACAAATTAACCAGCAAAGGTCCAGTTGGATGCATCAAAACAAATCTGTAGGACCAGAAATATTTCTGGGTAGCATTAAACTACTTAGAATAACAAATATCTTCAAGAAAATCAAAAGTTGCTAGACAGATTATTCACAAAAACAATAAAAACTCAGCAAACAGATTATTTACTCAGTTCTGCTTGCTGCTTACTATGGTAAGAGCAGAAACTGTCCTTCATGAAATAAGAACCTTCACGATCCCTTTCTCATAGGTTTGAAACACTTGCTATCACACAGCAGTACAGATGTAGTAAGTATTTCAAATGTGGAGAGCAGCAGTTCTACTCTCACTGTGGCTCGCTTTTAAGGGATTGTGATTCTCCAGCCTGGTCACTTTGGTGGGACTCTCCCTGATATGACCAGGACCACCAAAACCATCAACAGAGCTTTTACAATGGATTTTGTAAGAGCTAAAGCTTTATAACACGTGAATGGATAGAGCAAGGATGGGTGTTTCAAAGCTTTCAGCGTGCTTTAAACTAGAAGTGTTAACTTTAATTACCTCGGTGAGCCACTGAAAAATCCTGCTTCATAACCCAGACTTCATCAAACTAAAGGTTAAAAATATCACATCCATTTTAAACTTTTTTCTTACCCCAAAGGGTAGGAGAAAAATTGTGACTGTAATAAATGGTTCTTTTAAACAGCTAATAGGCTTTCTGATTGATGTTGTCAAATGAGACCTGGGAAATGAGTAGCTAAATATAAAAAAATATTATTTTAGTATAATTTCTCTCCCTCCCTTCTCCAGCAGAAATGGCAATTCACAGAAGGAACCAGCACGATGGCTGAATCTAAGTCATGGCAAAATGTTTGCTAGAGCTACAAAGGCTAACAAACAAGTTAGTTGGGTTTTTTTAGGAAGAGGCTGGATTTAGCCACAGCATAGATGGGAGGAGTTGCATAAACATAAGCAACTCAAGTTGCACCTTACCCCATGAAACACATCACATACTAGGGGGCGTTCCAAGGTTCACAGACAGTGCAGGCTCCCCTACCATATGAATTTTTGGCTACTCGTTTCCTTTACACCCAGGACTTCTAAGCAACCTGTTAGACTCATCATTCCCTCCAGGACTTGTTATGCTTATGAGTGGATTTGTATTTGTGTCCTTGTAGGAATCAAATGCTAATTTTAAAGGGGAAGCAAACCAGTAGCTGAATTTCCAAAATAAGATATTAGAGGAATGATGACAATGGAAATCACAAATTGGAGATGGAAAAAAAAAATAACCAACTATAGTATAAACTAATTACAGTGAACTACATACACACACACACATGCACTCGTACTTACAGCTAGCCTCAAAAAAATAAAGACATAGTATTTCAGCAGACCAAGGAAAAGCAAGATCATGAACATTGCATAAGATGATTAAGGGGATAGCATCAAACATATGGAATATTCTCATGCTAAAATACACAAAGGATTCCATTGCTATTGAATTTTCACCAGCTGCCAATTTTGCTAATACTGTTATGAGAACACACGGATGGGACATGCTTTGAGACTAGCACCAAGGGGGATCAACATTGCTAACTGCAGAGTCTTTATCCACCTCTCTCCAAAACTGTCCTTAACCCATACACTTCTGCCATGGTATTTTCCAGCCCCAGCTCAGAGCTGCTATTTCTTTCTAGTTGGAACTGTGCTGGAGATGCAAGTGTTGTAGCAGGGGAAAAAGAGACAGGGGCTAAGAGAAAGACAGAGAAGAAAAAGAGACAGGGGCATCTGAAGGCTCTTTCCTACTCCCTGCTCACTCCCTTCCTCCTCAGGCAAAGTGCACAATGCAGGAATCAGACTTCGATAAAGCATGCAGCACTGTCATGGTTTAACCCCAGCCAGCAACTAAGCACCACGCAGCAGCTCACTCACTCCCCCCCCACCCAGTGGGATGGGGGAGAAAATCGGGAAAAGAAGTAAAACTCGTGGGTTGAGATAAGAACGGTTTAATAGAACAGAAAAGAAGAAACTAATAATGATAATGATAACTAATAAAATGACAACAGTAATAATAATAGGATTGGAATGTACAAATGATGCACAGTGCCATTGCTCACCACCTGCCAATCGACACCCAGTTAGTCCCCGAGCGGCGATCCCCCACCCCCACTCCCCCCAGTTCCTCTACTAGATGTGACGTCACATGGTATGGAATACCCCAGTGGCCGCTTTGGGTCAGGTGCCCTGGCTGTGTCCTGTGCCAACTTCTTGTGCCCCTCCAGCTTTCTCGCTGGCTGGGCATGAGAAGCTGAAAAACCCTTGACTTTAGACTAAACACTACTGAGCAACAACTGAAAACATCAGCGTTAACATTCTTCGCATACTGAACTCAAAACATAGCACCGTACCAGCTACTAGGAAGACAATTAACTCTATCCTGGCTGAAACCAGGACAAGCACCCAACAGCCTCCACAGAGCACAGTCTGCCCAGTGGGAGCCCCTGAATGCAGAGCAGGTTTGAAAATCTGTTGCCTTTTGAAGAAGTTCTCCTGAGTGCTGAACTCTTTCAAAAAAACTGACCTGAGTTGTGACCACTGAGCAATTTTGAAAATTGGTTCCCTGTGAGCCTGAAATGCCTAATATTCACCAGCACCTAAGTGCAAGTGCATTGCAAGCAAGAGCTTGAACCTCAGTGCTGGGATAACTGAGTTTCTGATTTTGCATAGTAAATATCATCAGGTCAATTATGTACCTGTCCTTGCCCATCCTTGCATTAGTAAGACTTGCTCACATAAGTAGCGGTTACTGAATCATGTCCTTTTTTTTCCCAGTATTTTCAATTCCTGATGAAGGAGAGGGTGACCTGCCTGTTACAGACACATTGAGTAAGACTGTCCTTTCTAACAAGTTATTGCAACCATTGTTCTTTTTGTAAGTTATTTAGGTTTAGTTATTCGTAATATCACTTAGCATAATTTTTTTCTCCACTTACATCATTATTGTAACAATAAGTGTCACCAATGCAGCGGCAAGAGCAACCCAGAGAAAAGATTGCAACTCATTATCATTCATTACTGTAGTGAAGAGAGATTAGAAACATAATGGAAACTGAGAGAAGATGTACCTTAGTGTCACTTACCTTGTACTTCGCTCGGAGCCAGGAACTTCCATGGGCTGTGATAGTGACTCAGTCACTGACTGCCGGTCGGTGACCTTGGGTGGGTCACTTGACCTTCCGATGACTTCATTGCCCCAGTGTAAGCTCGGATAAAAAGTACAACCACATGGAAACCTGGTGCTGTATTTGAGGAGAGCTTTCCTGCTTTTACAGCTATATTTTTGAGTTTATGTAGATAGAGCTGCTTAGTGAGTTATAGTTATTTAATACTTCCCATTATAAAGCCTCATTTTCAGATGTTGTAACTTTGCCAAGTGCTAATAGTCTGAGCAAAAATGTTTCATGTTGTGTGACTGCCACAGTGTGACAAAAGAAGTAGTAGTAATATTTAGAATTTTAAGGATAATTTCTAAAGATGAAGAGTTTCTAAAGAAAAAAACTGGGGTTCGCTGTGTTAAAATAATTCTTACAACAATATCATAGACAAGCCTTCTGCTTTCATAGAGCAATATGATATTTGTCACGGACTGCCATCTCAGCTGGGAACTTGCCTTTTGCCACCCTCTGAAAATCTACACATTTTTAGCCAAATTATTCAGTTTTGTAAAAAATCTGTTTGCTGATGTTCACTGGAAAATAATTTTGGTTTAGAGGCTAAAGTTATCTGAAAATTTCCATCAACGTACAAAATGTCCTACTGTCTCATTAGTCTAAACAGGCTGAGCCCACAGACAGGGGCCATAGCTGGACTGAGCACACTTCATCCCCTCACAGCTCCTGTGTAGGACTGGAGGACCTGTGTGCTAGCTCTGGTCCAGAGAAAGACTTACTCTTCACTATCTCCGTCCGATGGTGGCCTTTGGTTTTTCAGTAGTACCTGAGCCATGAGGAGAAGAGGAAACTGGTGAATGTTCAAATGCTTTTCATTTTCTAGGCTTGCTACAGTCACACATTAGCTCATGCTACGGTGAGGAAGAGCAATCAGTCCAGACTCCAATAACAAATAGCTTATAAAGTTGTTCTAGGAATGAAACTATGAACATGTCCATATTGTAGCTGAATGGTGCAATGATAGCACGTGAAAACATATTTGATCTATTTTTACTTAATACCAAGGTGTCATACACTTTGGATATCTACTGCAAGGAAGACCCAAGGTATGTATGGTCTGTACTGATTCTGGGTGTTTTGTCCAACGGCTGAAGGACATGCTGCTGCATCATCACCTTGCTACTACAACAATGAAGGTCAAAGCAGAGTCAGACAGCCTCCACATGGCAAGATTCTCCTTCTTGACTATAATATAGCTTCATGCTCTGAGGCCTAATGCTTTATCTGCACAGTCACAGGTTTCTCTGACAGCAAACTCAGGATATAATGCCAGGTACAAACATCCAAGTGGTCTTTACATGAGCTAGATGAAGTAGAAGTTTATCTGTGAATGCACATAGCTCAAGTTTTGCTCTACTGTGTCTACAATGATTCAGCTAGACCACCTAGATGAGTTTTGGCTCCACTGAATACCTCTGCTCTGCAGTATGCCATGTGGATTCATACATCAGGAAAGAAACAGTGCCCAAAATCCAAACTTCTAGAGATGAGCTGGATGAATGACATGCATTATGTCCTTTCCTTCTCCAGTCAATGGCACTAAGAAGTAATCTTAATAGTGTCTCCCAAACGCACAGGTGTGAAGATGGTGGGGGGAAAAAACATCCCCAAAATATGTTCCTGATCGTGGAAATCAAAGATCCAAAGTCACTCAACACAGATATTCACCTTACATTTAGGATTTTCTGAGGGACAAGAGATGCAGACTGCGCCTGCTGAGAAGGGAACATCAGCAGGTTTTTCAGAAGCTCTTAGCATGTAAGTGGGTAGTAATTCTCCCGAGAGCACAGCCAGACAAGTGTTGAGGATGTTGGATCCCACTCTCAGTATAAACTGATATTTGGAAATGGTCCAGGACACTCTGACAAAACCTTTCTTTAATATGAAAATGACACCTTACTGAAAGCTTCCTATAGGAGAATTCTTCATATAACACGTGTCATAGGACACAGTGGGTCACTGAATTCTGTCCCTTATTATTACAGGCAATGGGTGCTACATAATTTCATCCACAAATTTACCAAGGTCCATCATATTATTAATTAAGGTTGCTTGGGTTTGGATTTTCTTCCCTACTTATCCTATTAGAAGACTGTTCTAAAATTTAACTGATAGGTAGAAGTCTTTGAGTTATCATGCTAGTTTCAATGAAACTTTCATCAGGAAAAGCTTCACAGTTTCTAGGTTGGAATTTCTCATCAAATTTCTGCTAGGATAGCAAATAGTTTACTGATGAGTAAGTTTGGATGTGGGAGGTAAAGACTATTGGTCTGTGATCTTGATGAGGGAGGCAAGTTCTTGAACCAAACAAGGAAAAGCATTATGTCAGGGTTTCCTTCATCTCAGGAAAGCTGACCTGACCACTAAACCTTTGTCTAGGAGGGTATGAGGATCTTTTATCAGAATGGGACTTGGCTTTCCAGAGTCCTGTTTGCTTTTTCCTACATGAAGAAAACTGAAAATTTGATATTCCAAAATTTTCAGCAGACAATTTTATGGTTCCCCATTCACATTTATGCATAGCAACAGAAGAAGAATATTGTCAACCCTGAGCTTTCAAAAATAATGAGCTGGGCCTTCAAAATCATGACTGGGTTAAAAATCCTGATCTTTCAAAATAATATCATTGAGGTTCTTGTCTCATGGATTTGACTTTGCACTTCGTGGGCTATTATTAAATGACAACTGATCTTTTCACTTAAGTCAGTGAATTTAGGTCTTTGAGTTTCATACATTCCCAAGTTAATTTTAAGAGGCTGATTCAGCCTACATTGCAGAGATTTTTGGAGGCAGAGACACTGAACAGCTTCAGTAACTTAGTACTGTATTCAGAGCCATGCAGAAAACATTGTATTCAAGGAGCAAGTGATCTTGGGCAAGGCACAACTGCTCTATTGGGCCTCAGACTTAGGGCTTGAGAAGCCCATATGTTAGCATGAGTAGTCACTGTACGGGAATCTGCTGCAGTGGCCTGTGTTGCATGCTGGTGGGGGTTATGACAGGTATCACACTCATACCTCTCAGGAGAAGATATATGGGGGGGGTTGTTGCACAAACACCACAGTTTGGGAGAAGGAGAAACCTGTCATGGACTTCATCTACGCAGCATGCCATGGGAAAATCCATCAGGCGTCCACTGATGCTGCATGAGCACAGGGTTCCCAGCATCTGAAGCGGCATAAGATTTACTCATTACCCGTATTTCCCTTTTTATTCTATCTTGTGAAACTGGCTATTTTATTATGCCATTTGTTGTCAGATCTTTCTTGCTGAGATCCAGAAAGAGCCTTGCATTGTGTGTCCCTCTCTGTTGCAGAACAAGTGCAAGCTTCAAAATTCAGGAAGTTTAAAGCCATCTGTGCCCCAGTCCAGTAGCAGAGATCACCAGCTTGCTTCCTCTTAAGCACAGCATGGATGCGGTGAACTGTCTTCAGTTTGGTGAATAGCCACCAATGTGGACAGAAAGATCATGAATCGCTTCATTTAAAGAGCTGATGCCAGTTGTGAAACCCACTCTTCACTGTGTAGATGCCGGCAGCATCCCCAAACACACGAGGTAATTAAATTAATAGAAAGTGCTAGTAAAAAGTAATTAATTTAATCTAAAAATGTTGTTCAGGTCATAAGTAGCTCCTAGTGGTTTCTGGTTCTGGAGGTTTTTTAAGTAGCATTTGTTAGAGAAAAAACACTGCTATTATTGCCTTTTTCGAAACAAAGTACTGCAGCTGCTAATGCAAGCTCTAATTAAATGCACAAGTCTGAATTTGATATTTGCTGCTGTCTCATGTCATTTCTTAACTCAAACTGCAAGACAGACTCAAACCTGACACCTCTGGATCTTTCATAGAATATTCTTCCCTCCGTACAGATTTCTCTGTCATCAAAAATGTGGCTCAGATATTTGTGTGGGTATGTGTGTGGGTAATGGATGGAAATTTAACAAGCTTTTATTATCCACTGTTAGCATTAGCCTGATCTTTTGGTTAGTTGGGAGTTAATTGCCAAAAGGTTTTATGGTGTATCTAATTGGCTCAGTCATCCTTCTATGCCATGAACCCTACCAGACCGCCAGTGTGCCCTGAACTCAAACAGAGGGTAAGAGCCCATCAGTTATTTAGTATGTGCTAGAAGCATGCATTTTCTTTTCACTCCATGTGAAAATAGTTAACCACAAGGAAAGAGTCCCACCCCTCCACTTTGCAAAATGGTGAAATTAAGTTTTCCGTACAGCTACCAGGGGACTGCAGTAAATTACCCTGGTAACAGAGTTTACATTGATTCTGAAAAAAGCACTTGTCCATATGTAACAACGATAACCTTTTAGAAGGTTTGGAAAACAAATCTGACACCCCATTAAAAGGCAAATGATTTTTTCTCCACACAAGAAAAAGAAACTTTTAAGACATAGAAGGCTATTAATAAATAATGGGGCTTTTTTATAGGAAAGGCTGACATGAAAGCTTAAGCTATAAACTGTATCAGAGGCAGTATTTTGACTTGTGTGGTTTATTTGTCAAAGCAGTGAGATGGGATCTCATTTTTATTAGCTGCACAAAAGATATTTTATTGAATGTCACATTGTAATTTGATTTTAAAAGGAATAGAAAAAATTACATTTTCTCGGATACGTAATACTGCAAAAACATGATAGTCATACTAACCACTAACCACAATGAGTAGTAATATAAGCCCTACAAAATATACACTAGTACCTTACCAATGGAAATGTGTATTTTGAGATTCCATGTACCAGAATATGTTTCCTGAATCCAGTTTCATTTACAACTGTCAGAATAATATATATAAAAAATACATGCAAGTTATTAAATTATGTATGTAAACAGCTAAAATAAGAGTTAGATTTGAGGAGAAAGACAGCTTTTAATATTTTAAAAATTGTCTTCAAGCTCATTCACGTAGTTCATTTCTTTATGAGAAAAAGATCATAGCTGAATGCAGTGGAGAACAGTGATCAATACCTCAATATAATGGGAATGGGAATAAAGAGACCCAACATAATGTCAAGTAGCCTGTATAGATTATGTTGTTTTTCACTTTGCCGTTGACTCCCTGAAGGTTGTTTAGCCTCCCTTAGTCCACCTCCATGTCCATGCTTGGGAGCACTACTGCCAAAGGTAGCAAGAAGGCTCAATGTCTGAAGAAAGATGCAGCTTCCACCACTGTTGCTGGTGCCAGTTGTGTCACAAGATACAGTGGCATCATCTCTGGTTGGGCAGCCTGGCCTTGGTCAAGGCATGAAAGCATTATCGTGGAGTGCTCAGCCCCTTCTCCTCCCCTCCAAAGCCACCTCACCACGCTGTTCAGCCCTGTCACACATGGATGGTGAGCCCATACCTAACATATGCCAACCAAATGCGTTATTACAACTCACAGGTAACATCCATTACTACTCAGACTGATCATCGTTACTCAACTCCCCCAAAAGAAACACATGATTCAAGAGCGAGGTCCTAGTGACAGGGATGCATATTTTAATTGTTAATATTTTTATTAGCACTAAACCACCAAATTTTTATATTTACCTCGCACAGAGAGCAGTTTCCCAATTGCTCAGTTTCTACAAGTAAAATAGAGGGAAAACAGAAGGAGAAACATTAGTCAGTGAACCAAATTCACCTTGAAAAATGTAAGTAGGAAGATGCATATTCTGCAATCCCACTGCTACTCCACGAATTTAAATCCCATTTATCCCACTGAAGTTGTCACTGTCCTCTGGACCATTATCAATCCTATACATCTTGCAAGAGTCTCTAACTCCTCAGCTGGAAGGAGGTTGCAACTCATCAGCTCCTCCTTCAAGATTCAGTATCCGATAGCACCCAGCCTTGGATAATCTTATTTAGATAGCAGCAGTTCTGGAAGAAACTCAACGCAGTAAGCACTTCACAAACATTTATCACTTCATGGGCCTCACCAGGGACCTGACATAAACTCCAGAGGGAAGTATGCAAGATAAATGCTACTCCATCCCAAAAGGTGGGATTTAAAAACAGCTAAGGAAATTCCAGGGCCAAAACCGTATCCATTTGCAACACATCTTGCACTGTTGAAATATTTGAGGCCAAAATCAGTAACAGCCTTTTTTGGCATTACAGTGTTTATTTTTGGGGACCTGACTACAGGCCTGCAATGCAAGATGCATGAGCATATGTTCAGCTCCTATAGGGTGCCTGCTGGAAAGTCCACACAGGGGAGTTGAACCATGCTGGAGTGCCTTTCAATGCACAGAATCTCTTTAATACTTCATTGCAATCATATTCCCTCTCACTTTTAAAATGAAAATTTTGTTCAAGAGGTGGAATAGAGATTGCTTTCCCAAACTGCATAATTAGGTGATTGGGGTATTCTTCTGAGAAGTAGATGTTCCTGTAGGCAGAAGAGGTTGGTCAAATTTTGTTGGTTCTCAGGTAAACACTATTTCAAAATCAGATCCCTACCATTTCCTCTTCCAGCTGGTTTTGAAAAGAAAGCCATAGCTCCCACTGCCCTGTGTTAAAAGCTCACTCCAAGAGAGCTGTAAGGTAGCTAACAAACAGCTCAAGTGCTCAGGGGAACAGGCATGGGGAAATGCCAGTTTCTGGCAGCTGATCAGGGTGAAACAGAAGTGTGATAGTAACTGATAAGCCTGACAAGGGTAAGACAGTTCTGAACATGTAGAAAGGCACAATTCTGGGCTCTGGGGACCTCTCCAGTCAAACAGAGAAGTTTGCAGAGGTTCTGGTTGGTTCTGGGATTAGGCAGGAGTATGTGCATGCACTTTTGAAAAATCCTTATGTTCTGCCTGAATGACCTAACCAAGCATTACGCTCTTTACTAAGACTTTAGAAATTTCTGGAAGTGAAATCAGAACGTGTGAACAGAAATTCAGTAGAGCATAATATGCAGATGCCTTCATAAGGGGCAAGAGATGTTTAGAACATGAACCCCATCAGCAGCCTCCCGAATCCTCAGTGATCCTAAGAAATGGCCTCACTTCAGAGGTCCTACAGTAAACCTGTAATTTTGCAGTTAATTCTACAAAATATAGAAAAATATCCAAAGTAAAAAATGTTGTGTTTTTTTAAATACACCCAAAGGTAAGCTGTCAGGGCTCACAGACTCTTTTGATAGGTTGGGGTTTTTTAAGGAAGAAAATATCAACAGGTAACACCAAAGTTAAATGACAGTACCACAGTACCTCCCATTTGCCTTACCTGTTTGTATCTATCAAATCTGTCTTTAGCCACCAGTAAGGGCCTCCAGTCTAGCTGTCCACAAATATTTGGAAAGTTCATAGAGATTATTCATTTGTGGCCATCAATATTTTTTTATGCCAGGAGAGCTCAGTCTCTCCATTGCACGTGTATAATAGCACCAACGGTTGGAATAAGCCATATGGCCCCTTGTGTTTCCTGAATAGTTTAATTGGAATACCAAATATTCCTGTAGCTACCACGTGTCCGAGTTTTCCTAGCCAGTCACACTGGGTAGATGAGGGCAGCTCATCCCCGTCAGAGACAATACATTTATTCTGCAGGCAGACTCCAGATGAGAGGGACTCAGGTTACCACAGAGCAGCACAACACCTCCCACACACATACCTCTAAATTACAATCTTGCTTTTGGGAACAAAGGCCTTCCGAGAGGTCAGCTGGGCACCTCCCTGTACCCTCACCTCCTTATTGGTTTTTGCTCAAAACATTATTTTGCTACTCGGCTGTCAGGGTAACTGTACCCCTGCCAATCTTATTAGCATCTGCTTCATCTGATCATTAGCATACGTAATTTGCCAATTAGCATATCCTAATTGTTACTGGGCACCTGACAGTGCCCATAGCAAATTGTGCCAGAAAGAAAGCAAATGTGTCCACCCACCTGGCTGTCTCCACTGGAGTCTTCAGTAGTGCTCCCTGCCTCCACCTTACCTCTTCCTCTCACCAGCCGCTTTAGGCAAGCAGACATTTCATGGCTTCTTTGCTAAATGACCCTCGGAAAACACCTGCTAATCCATCCCTGAAGCAGTTTTTGCATGCCCAGACTGGCTTCAGCTGCAGCATGGGCCATGCATGCCTGTCCCTGACATTGGACCCACAGATTAGGCTGCCATTCCTGCACCGCTGCCGTAGTGTATCTCTTGTCTTCTCATGTCCTACAGTCAACATGGGAAAGGTCCTTAGCAAACGTCCAAGCATTTCAAGGTTTGGCCTATATCAGTAATTTCTTTGGTTTCTCTGTAGAATGGCAAGAAAAAAATATTCCTCTTACAGCATTATAGTAAGAGATCAGGCCACTTTAGAAGCACTTTAATATCCTTTTAGGGATAGCACCATAAAAATACAGTGTAACTAATGATGTCTTTGAGGTTTTAAGTCTGAGGATTTTTGTTTATTAATTATAAGACAAATGAAATTCAGATTTTTAAATTCTGCAGATGGTGACTAGCACGTCAATATCCAAGTACTTATTAGATTTACAAGAACGTTGACTTTAAGGGAATTCAAACCAGATTTCTTCTATTAATATTACATTGTTGTGCCAACCTCGCAGCAGTCGGTATGTTACGAAGAAAATATCAGAGGGGTGTGGTAGTCCTCTGCAAAAGTTCAAAACACCACCACGGCTACAAACTTGATATTGCTCATCTTGGTCTAATATTCCCAACCTTTTCTTGACCCAGGATTCATAACCGACAAAAGGAAAACATGAGGATGGCTCTTAGAGGGGGTTTGTTTCACCTACGCTTAAGATGTCTGTCATACAGACCTCTACACCCAGAGCAGTCGTCACCAGCTCCCTTTAGTGTCAGTGAAAGGACTGTACGTCTGTGGTGTAGCTCATTTGAACTATTTTACACGTCCTCTTCTTGAGGATGAGACAAATTGTTCTCAGAAAAGCTGGCCAGCTCAGATGTAAACCCCTAATTCAGCCAGATGAATCCTGCCTCCAGTCTGTTCCTCATAAACTCCATTGATTTACAAAGCTGGTGCAGAGGGAGAGAGAGAGAAGAGTAGCTACTTCTGCACATTTGTACAATGAAATATAGGGTCTCTGCAGGGATAGGTGACAATCATCAGGGTGGCACCGGTGACTGTCCCCCCTCTTCCTCCCCCACCAGAGTCACCCTTGGTGCATCGGCTTGGGAAGGAGGCAGTGGAGCCTTGGGAAGGAGCAGGGAGCAGGATTGTGCGGGGCTCCTGGTGCTGGAGCAGCGTGTCCTCTTCCCCTTCACACAGGGCACTGTTGCCTTCTCTTGCCGGCATCTGTAAAAATCTCTTCTGTTATTAATTACCTTCAAACTTTTTGAAGTGAGAACAGGCTTACCATGTTATCCACAACACTGAAATTCACACTATCAGAATTATGTTATTTATTATTACTTTTCCCTGCTAAGAACTTATACCTTTTATTTTTACTAATTGCCAGAGATTTGGTGGGAATTTAGTTGCTTTTCTGAAAGTTACCTTTCATTAAGCTGGAGTGTATCACTTTCAGAAATGCAGTAGTGTTCTTCTGTCATGTGAGCACTATTAAAAATGCCCCCTTTTGATGTGCAACCCCTTTAAATCTCCCTATATATGTGAAAGCCGTCTGGCTCTAAGGCAGGGGTTCTTATTTGGTTTTTTTACAACCTAGCAGAGAATAAAACTAATAAGTATTTCTCATTCTTTAAAGATTGATTTATTATCAGTTCCAAAAACATGCCTTTTCATTTGGAAAGTCATTTGCTCAGTTATGATTGCATATAAACAGCTGCTAAGGGTCAGCATGGGCCTTGGTGCTTGTTATTGCTTGCACTCCTTATGATTTTAGCTCAGCATAACTAGCAGTGGTGTCCTGGGATTCCAGAGTCTGTACTGATTACCAACAAAAGCCTCTTTAAGATCAGCAGAAGCAGTCTAGGGACTAATGGTGCCAAGGCAGTCTGAGGCACTGGAGCAATGCCCGAGGTCATAAAATGAGCAATGACAATTGCCCTGTCCTTGCTGATTTTATCAGCCTGAGAGTTTTTTAGTATCACACGGAAGACAAAAGGAATCTTTAGTCCTGAATGATATTATCAGCTAACATGAACTGTTTGGGGCTTGGTTTTGGATTTTTGTTTTCTGTTTGGTTTTGTTGCTGGTCATTTACTGTGTTCAGAAAGGCAGGTGGATGTCTTAGTTATAATACATATAAGGGCTTTACACCAGCGGCAGCTTCTTTCCCTAGCTACTTTCTTAATATGTTTCTTTTGGAGAAAGGAAGAAAGAAAAAAGGAAAGTTTTACTATTTTATATGTATTTATATATGTTGTAAAGTATATATTATTCTTACGTATGAATAGCTAAGCTGTATGTCACATTCACTTCATCAGTAGAGTTTTCATCCTGGCTTAGGCTAAAATGAAGATGATCTGTGACTACCTCATCTCTCACTCCATATGAACATATCAGAAAACCAATATATGACTGGCACTCTGTGCAAAATGCACAGGGATCAAATTGAAGGAATGTTCAGGCTCCTTGAGCTGTGATCATCTGAATGAGGAAGATTTCAAAGCATCATGGGAATTCCCCAGAAGTTACACCAGAGATGAATTTGGCCTTTAGAATGAAATTTTATACATCTCATTCGCACACAGCAAAATGTTTCATCACAAGTGGAGACACTTTTTAAAAGAGTCTTAAAATTAATCCCAAATGAGGAAGCCTCTCTCCAAATGAGTGAAACTTGGCAGATCTACAAATTCAAACTGAGATGCATTAGCAGATCTTCTGTAGGGAAATTTGTATAATATCTGCCCACACTATACCTGGTTCAAATCAGGGCTAGCAGTCACATTTCTACTGAATTAAGTACATCACAGAAATAAAACATACCAATAAGCAGTTCAGGTTCACAGTGCTCTGAAGTACTGGCTATTCCCACTTCCAGTAAGAGTCACATATTTCAAGTACACTCAACTTCAGGTGCTCTCAGGCCCAGATTTGCTAAGGTGCTTGGGCACCAAATTCACTTGGCTTTTAAATAAGACCTGAACTCCTAAATCACTTGCCCATTTTTGAAAAGAAAAACAAAAATAAAAAAGAAAAAATCCTGAAGGCAGCTTCTAGGACCAAAGACAGCTTTTTTTCTTGTATGTGGAACTGTCATTCAAAACAGTCAGAGCTTGGGATGACCAAAAAATAGTCTGGGACTGTAAGCTTGTAATCGCTTTGCAGATCATTTATATTTTTTATGCATAATTTTAATGATATCTGGCACAAATCATCACTAATGGCATTCCAGAGTTCAAACAGGAAGAGCACAGATTCTGTGGCGTAACTCATTTCTGGCAGCAGGGGAATCTTAAATCAAGATCCAGACAATTACGTAAGCAGAGTGGAGACATTTTGTCATATATCACTTCTGTCCTGGAATTGCCTGTGCACTCTTTCAGCTACCTCTGTTGCTCATCTCTAGGTATCCATGCAGGGTGTCTAATAGGATGTTAATGAAGAGTCTCATTGTAGGTGATGGGGTAGGCAGAAACATTTAGCACATTATTAAGCAGGGAAGCAGAGAGAGGGTCAAAAAGGGGTTGAAGTTAAACGGCAAAAGAATGGAAGAGTAAAAGTGAGATCAAAGGAAGGCTCAGATAAAAAGACATTTTCCACTACATACATATCCCTACTCTCTAAGAAAGAAGATATATGTTTTGTAGCAAAATGTCCAACCGCAAGCAAAGAACTCTGGATATAGGACTGAATAATACTGAAGTGTCCCTTCAAACCTCTCACGTTTTGGTTGACACACAGTTAGGCCCCTTTCACGGAAACATTCACTAGCAACTTATGAAAGGATTTTAAAAGTGAAGAGAGGTATCTCTGACCAAGAAAGACCAGAAGAAATCATGGACAGAGGGAGTTCGAATATTTGAGCTCAGTGCCAAACTTATGGCCTTCCCATCTCTCCTACGTCCAGTCCAGCATGCATTGCTACCGAGGCTTTGCATTTTGTAGGCAGACAGTGTGTTGCATTTGTTAGTTAAATGGAAGAGAGGTTAGTTTCTCCTCATGTATCCACTACCATCTTAGTCATCTTTAGGAACTGAATCTATTGTTATTGCTTGACCTCAAGAACAAAAGTTTCTTGCAGGATCGGGCAGAGAGGGGAAGGCATAGCCCACAGCAGGCAGTTACCCTCTCCCCCTCAGCACACCTATTGCCAGTTTGCAGCCTGCTCTTTCCCATCTGCAGCAGGTAACACCCCCAAGAGGGGCGTAATACTGAAACGCTCTTCAAGGGAGAAATTTTTGCTGGACAGTTCCCTAATGATATTTCCAGAGTGCCTGGGGGATGATCAGTCCATTATCTGTGATGACTTTTGAGGTTCACTGTAATTCAGACAGAATCCTTTAAACAACTGTACAAAGTACAGCTGTGCTGTATGGGGATACCGAAAGACAGCGCAGCTCAGATTTCCATAACCCTCTGAATGAATAGCAGTGATAACAACCAAGGAAAACTCAAGAGCCCTTGAGTTCTGTTTGTTGCTCAAGACTTTAGCTCAGGGCTAAAACACATCTGTGCTCTACTGACTGTGATACAACTCTTGTGTCACTCCATGGAGAATAAACTGGCTAATATCAAATGATTAAGTGCCAGTAAGTGCTCAGTCTTGTTATGCAGAAAACCTACTCACATTGTCTATGTCTCTGGTTTTTTTAAATTGGCATTCTCTTGGTTGAACATCCCATTTCTTTTTCCATCAAAAGTGGGCTGACAGAGATATCTGGGGAAGAGCTGGTGTGCACCTGGGTTTCACTTTGGTGTGGAGTCAGGATGACTCACAGAGGGACTCCCGGTCTAGTAAGACATACCCCCAGACACTTGTGTAACTTTGCCCACATCACGATCAGTCTACTTACCAACGTGAGTAAAGTTATGCAGATACCTGAATATGTCTTCTGGATATGTCTCTCTATTTATATGCAATTGCATTTATTTCCTTTAAAAAAATACAGATCGTGGCCAATTTAAACACAAAATGTAGCTTTATTATTTGGAGAAGAAGCATAAGCTGACTATAAAAATGTCTCGTTTACCTAGGAGTACCTAATAATCCAGAATCTTCAATCTCTTTCCAAAGCTATTCAGACCACCTTTATTTTTCTTTTCATTTTTTTCGAATCCAGAAACCATAAGGACATAGTTTCAGAAGTGGTTTGTTTTATAATTCCTCTCTTTTTAACATTCAGTACTACTTTAAAGTTGTGTCCAAATATGAGAACATGTTGGCCTAATTTTGTGAAGACAATGATAAATAATAAATACTGGTGAAAGAGGAGAAGTAGAATAGGAGCTGTTTCAGTCATATCCAGGATTTTCAGTCATTTTTTTCTAGGAAACAGAAAACTGGAAATGCCATGAAAGTGTTTTAGCCTTGGAAACACTTCTATAAGAAACAGAGGAGTGAACTATTGGTTTCAGCCAGATGTGCAAGTTCTAAAGGGTAATGTTTATAAATGCTACCCCATCAAACAGTTCACACTGCCAACATCAAGCGAAGAGATGTCTTTCAGAAGCAAAAAGGCAACATACCAGGAAAAACATTATGTGCCTAGTGTAGTTATGCAAAAGTAATAGAGGATCTTGGGGCATGAACCAGCAAGAAGCATCAATGAATTAATTGAAGGTAATGGCAAGCAGGTCCAAAAGTGCAGATTTGTCAAAAGTAGGTGGCATCTTATCTCTATGACTGGATAGATAGGATTCTTTTTCTAATTCTGTTTTCTCTAGCTGGACTCTTATACTGCACCAGCTAATGTAACCCAATATAAAGTACCTAGCATAGTTAGACTGTGATCAATTAGAAATTAAAAAGCAAAGCTCACATGTCATATCAGTTAAAATACTCATCCTATAGTGGCCTCAGGCAGAAACATTTTGGTGAAAAGGCAAAAGGAAATAGGATAAAGTCTACACTTTTGTGGGTAGCCAAATAATTTCCAAGAGCTTCAGCACATATGTAGCTTCCATTTGTTGCACAGCTTATAAAATCTCAATGATTGCAATGAAAGCTGTCAGTTTCTTGCTTGTATATACCAAGTGGTAATTCCTAACAGAGGTACAGAGGTACAGAAGAGATGGAAAGATCCTATATCGAGTACTACGTAAAAATAATGGGATGTTCCTGTTGCTATACAGGCAGCAGTTGCTGTATACAGACATGGCTGTGATTATCCGTATCTGCCCACTTGTATGGGAGAAAGGCGTATAAATAAAAGTACACATGTGGGTATGGTCCTGATATATGGCCCACGTGTCCTGGGTGAGGAAAGTCTCTCACACAGTGCTGTTTGACTTCTGCTTTCTAGAAAATTTAATCCTACAAGTGGGACCTTACATTGAACATGTGTAATCTTGGAATTGGAGTTCTCGTGAGATTCAATGCCTAATTTGATAGTCAAAAGAGATTTTTAAAGTATCTCTGCTTTGCCTAATGCAGATGTAGGAGAAGGATAAGTGGGACAACGCAGGAGTCTGAGGTTGCTGGTGGTCAGTTGAACTGGGTGATGACAGGAAAGTAAGCAAACATAAGCACAGAGCACAGCAGGCCAGTGAGGATATTTGGTAGATGAAGACACAATGCAGCATCTGAGTCTGTAACCCCAGACTCTTTTCTCTGAACTCAGATATTAGTGATGCTTTGGAGAAATTAGCAGGGAGTACTGGAAGCCTTTTAAACCACGTCAAACAATTTCTCCTGATGCCTGTTTTAAAAGAAAACCTCTCATCTAAAAAGCATGTGACAGGTACTTCAGCTAGACAAGATGATCTCTGCAGTTTGCTGCATGACTGAGTGATTCATTTTAGGTCACCAGTTAATCTTCAAGTAATAAGACAGGCCAGAAGTCCTAATAGTTATGTCCAGCTTCTCCATAAAACAGTAATCAATGGAATACTAATAGAGTGATGCCTGACCTGCTGCATTATTGTTTCATGTATATGTGAAAAGTTTATTACATAAAAGGACTTTGCAGAGCAGAAAAGCTGAACTATTCAATCTGAGAGACAGAGCGGAGTGAGCTGCAGGATCAGGCAATGACTGCATGAAGGACACTATGGGTCCTAAGACTTTTTCTTCTGTATGAACATATGCAGACCACTCCACATCCTCTCCCACCCTCTGTCCACCCTGTCTACTTACGCAGTGAAGTCTTTAGTACAGGGAAGCTGGGTCTTTTCAACTTCCACATAACAAGGTCCTCCAAATTCAATTTTTCAAATCATGAATGCCCTTAAACTTTCTATTATCAGCTTGGTGCTAAATATTCATAAAACTTTATGTGAACATGCTGCTGTTTTTCCCTGTATTTGATGGGTTTAGCTACTGGTCCAACATACAGACTGAGAAAAGAACTGTTGCCTAATTTGGGGCTACCTTCATTTTAAATAAACATATTCCTTGACTAATAACCTGGTCACCATGCAGTGTGCTACTGGGTTCAGATTTGGCCCCAATCCACTGCAGACCAAGTAATCTCAGGCATGTGAGTCATTAGAAGAATCCCTCTGAATGTTGCACATGTAATTGCAGCAAAAAGGCTACCTCTGTTTACCTCTCCTGGAAGGGCTGTAGTGTAGACAAGCAGGCTCTGTTGACATTTCTCAAAACCAATTATTCATCTGTTAACAATTCAACTATTCTGTCCCTCCTGCCTCCTTTTTAAGGTCATGCTTTTCATGTAGATATTTAAAAGCATTGCTATGCAACCTGTACAAAAACCTTATTATTGTAAAACACATTAAATAAAGCGTAGCAACTAATCACAGCATAAAAAGAGGATTAGATTGAATATTCCCATTGAAGAAAAAGCCTGTTTAACTCCTTTTGAGTATTGGTGTATAAAACCTTCTCTTTAATCAATATTTACTTTAGCCTTCATCTCTGCCACATAAGGCAATCCTTTATCTGTCAGTGCACCTCTAATTTAGAGAAAAGTCATGTTTGTGGGACTTTTCTTCAAGGATATTGTAAAGTGTAAACTTAGGTTCGATATTTTTATAAATGTATGCCAGAAGTTAAGGAATTTTAATCAAAGATATTAGAGATAGTTATTTTCTATTAGGTCAGCTAGCTCATCTGTGCTGCCAAAAATAAAAGACGTTCCTTCCAATGCAGTCCCCAGTGTTTTGCTTGGCTGTGCTTCAAGTGACTGAAGCCAGAAATATTTTTATATAATTTTACATTATTTATAACTCATGAAAAGTTGGACTTGCCTGTGGTAGGGAGAAATGTCCCAAAGATGACATAGGTGTCATGATAAAGACTGTCCTGAACATCACAGAAATCTGTGGCCTTATGCAGAATGTGGATCACCTAGCTCTTCCTGGCTACTTGAATTTCATTATAAGAGCAGTACGGACCCAGATTGGAGCTGGCACCAGAATGGGACAGACTATGAGAGTCTTACGCCAAGAAGTACCTTACTCCACAGGCATGTTCCTTGACTTGAGTGGGCCAACTTATTATGAGTCTGTATTTAGTATGAATGAAGGTACTGTAAAGTTTCACCAAAGGTGAAAGCACCTTTACATGACATTTCCATTCAGAATTGTTATAGAATAATTCTAACAGTGGTTGGAAGTCATAGATTAGGTGTCTAGGTGAGCAAGATGACATAGTAGCATCTTTCGTACCATCACCTATAAAGAGAATGAAAGGTTACTAACTCAGCTGCAGATGCCTGAGCACCTGTGAAATCAGTCCCACACAAGACCACCTGCTGGAATACAGCAGTAGATAACATAGTAACTAGAATGGAATAAAACAGAAAAGATAATAAATTTATAACACAGAAGTTATTTGCAACTCAACTAAAAATCAGAATGATTAGGTGTAAGACCACATGCTAGAAGATGAGCCCTGCAATATATATCTCAACAACTGTAAAAAAGTAATCAATGTAGGTGTAAGTAAGATGATGTCACCACAACCAAAACACAGTGGATCTTCTTAGAATTAAGATTAAATTATGTGTGAGGAGGAATTCTGAAACACTCAGGTAACTTTTGGTGGGTTTATTTTCCATTTGCAGTCTTTACCAGATCAAAAGTGTGATGAAACTGAAAGGCTGACTGTTCTTATGGCATTTCTGGTTGAGAGCAGAAGAAGGAGAGCGAGCTTATTCTCAAGAGGTTTCCAGCAAATTTCATAGTCAAAGGGGTTAGAATAGTTTGAATAAACTCCACGTAAGCATCTGGGGCCAGATTCATGGGGTATTCCAGCTGCTTTGGAGCAATCCAGTGACACAAAGCAGCAGTAAAACCCACTTTACTGGCCATTTAAGTCAAGTTTATGGCTGCTCTGCATCCCCAGAGCAGCTCAAAGCAGCCAATACCAGTGGAACTCACTCTGAATTTCTGAGCTTTGAGCTGAACTGCAACCTAACTCCAAAATTCTCAAATGTGTCCATTCCTACTAGACATAACATCCTAACTCAACATGTGTCTGTTCATCATCATTTTTATTTATAGCACTATTGTAATGATCTAATTAGGAACTAAAAGTACTTTCAGTCAATTAACACTCCTTGAAGCCTAAGGTTTAAAAAATAACTTTCAATGAGTTCAGTTCTGTAAAGAAATGTAACATTTTCTTTCTAATTAATCTGTTTCCCAGGATGCACACTGTAGTTGCAAGCCCCATAATATGATATTGCCATTGCTAGTAGCAGGCTATACGCTTTGCACAGAGTTTCCCAGGCCTCAGGACTGAAGCTTGCCAGGCTTGCTCTGTCCAGACTTTTCTTGACCTGCTGGCAACTTTGACTTTCTTGGTTTATCTTTAACAAAATCTTTTCTAATTTACCAGGTAACTCTGGCTAATTTGTTTTACTTTTGTTTATCTTTGTATGGTACCTCCATAATTTCACAACTCCAACACATAACGAAGTAGTGTATAGAAATGCAGGCCTGGTCTGACAGCAGAAAAGTGAAGAGACAGGATGCAGTGTAGAGGAATACCTGCTTGGAATGATAAGAAATGTGTCACAGGCTTGGCACTCGAGACCCACGGCTATAAGCAACTAACGAACGGTCAGCTAGAGAAATGCAGACCTTGGGCTGGACAAAACTGGGTTTAGGTGTAACAAAGACATAGTATATCTAGTCTACAAAAAGGGCACATATATAGAAAATTTGGATGTAACTTAAAGCTGCAGACCCCTGAGGAAAGAGCAAATATGTAAATACATCTTAGCAAGCATATTAAAAAAACCTCAAGTAGATTCTACAGTGAGGAAGAAGAAACCATCGAGATGAATATCATATTTCTCCCAGTGAAGGACTCTTGATGCTAACAAGTCTGCATTGCACCCCCAACACCCTCAACAGCAGAATGAAACCACCGACCTTAGGACCCAGAGCAGCAGGGAAAGGTTGAGCATAATAACAGAAAAAGGGGTAGAAACTAAGTGTGTGTATAACAATTTTAACTATATTACTACTATTAATGAGACTGTATGAAAATATTATTGTCTGAAGTAATTAAATTTGGACAAATGATTCTTGAATTATACTTTAAAGATTTTAGTTATGACAACAATAAATTCTTGGCTTTATATATAAAGTGTGTTTCCTCTTTGCCCATAAACAGTATTGTGAGCATAACAACACAAATAACAAATAATAGTTATCACCCACCACCTCCCAGGATTTTGCAGATATGCATTATTGAATGTTCTTGAAGACATTGAATATTATAATGATAAGTACCATGAGTACTATTAACAGAATGTAGTAGAGGGGTTAAATGAAAAATTATGAGGAAATTAATAACCCTACACTTAGAACAGAGTTTGTATTTTATATGACAAATAAGGCTTGGGACTCCATACCACCTGTGAAGAGTAGAACAGTCATGAAGGACCAGTCAGTCGTTCATTAGGTGAAGCGGGAGTCTCTGGAACTGTAGCATAATGCTGTTGGCTGTAGAAGATAAATTAAGGTTACACCAGGAGCCATAAATACAATATTTCCTGTTTTTTCAGTGCTTCATTTAGCAACCTTAATATTCTTTTAACCACAGGTTTTTAGTGTAATGTATATACAATATCTGTTTTCTCATTAGATTTTTTTTTTCTCTTTTCTGCCCGTCCCTTAATAGGGATGGATGGAGCAATTAAAACACAACTCCACTTCAGAGCATACTGCAAAACCCAGGAGGAGCTTCTGCCTCTCGGAGTGCCAGAGGGCATAGCTGGCAGCAGCTGTGCCATTTCTTCCAAAAGTGTTATATATATATTTATGTATATACTTTTCTGCAACTAATAATTTCAGATGGACACTCAAAAGGAAACAGAAACTACGACTTGATTTATTCTCAATTGCCTTTAGTGATTATTAGTACATTTAGGATATAGCCAAAACAGGTTTTTGCAAAAGAAAGTGGAGGCAAAAGGGGACAGATTCCTTAATCTCCACTGCCCCAGTATATCTATAAGGAAACACCCCACTCTTTTGCCCATATTATCTCTGTATATGAGTTTTGTCCAACTCTATATTCCCATCTCTGAGCCAATTTTCACTAATTTTTTCTTCTCTTTTCTCTCATTGCCTTTTTTAAACAGGATGTAAACATGCTAGAAGTTGATTTCAGTCCTAGTTTTCAACTTCAGTAATTTCAAGAATAACAAAGAAAAATTTGCCTATTTCCGTTGTACATATTACAGAGGGAGAAATTTATACCCTACACTAACAAAGTCAGAACACCTAGAATTGAATTTAGGACATTCAAAATTGAAACTCATTCTGTTTTTCATTGGAAAGTTTGCTTCCTCTAAATCCTTAATAAGAAGTCCTGGGCTGACTTATGGACTAACTTATCCTATGTTTCAACTGAACATATTGCTTATTCAATGAGAAAGAACAATGATATATTGTGGAAACCTCATCCAGCCAAAAAAGCCCAACTAGAAGAGTATAGGAGTGTGAGCTACACCAAACAGCAGCTCCTCTGGTTCTATGGGGTATCTTAGGCAGACACAGGTTCATGTTCAGCCAATCTGAAGTACAATGCCTTGCATTTCTTAAGCAAATAAAATGTTTTGATTCGGGCTGTACTGATTCCCCAACTAAATATCTTAACATGTCAACTTTTACCTATAGCATACTGAACAATTCCAAACTTTTTCTGAGAATTATGTTTTGATTGTTAAAAAAAAAATGTTTCTTCAAAAAATCATATTGAAAATTCACAGCCAGCTTTATACTTGATCTATAACCGATGTCATATCAGACTTCATTCTACATCAGTAAAAGATAACTGAAAGGACTGATGTCTTTTCTGTAGATTTGCTATCATTTGGTTTATTAGTTAATTAAAATGAATGAGATTCTCCCCTCTTATTTCCATTATCCACCCCACTGCTCACCCATTTATTACATTTTGTCATTATCATGGTTTAACCCCAGCCGGCAGCTCAGCCCCACGCAGCCACTCAGTCACTCCGCCCCCCGGTGAGATGGGGGAGAGAATCGGAAGGGTAAAAGTGAGAAAACTCCTGCGTTGAGATAAAGACAGTTTAAAAGGGAAAGCAAAAGCCGTGCACGCGAGCAAAGCAAACCAAGGAATTCATTCCCCACTTCCCATGGGCAGGCAGGCGTTCAGCCATCTCCAGGAAAGCAGGGCTCCAGCACGCCTAACGGGGACTTGGGAAGACAAACGCCATCACTTCGAACATTCCCCCCTTCCTTCTTCTTCCTTCAGCTTTATCTGCTGATCATGACGTCCTATGGTCTGGCATCTCCCTTGGGTCAGTTGGGGTCAGCTGTCCCGGCTGTGTCCCCTCCCAATTTCTTGTGCCCCCCCAGCCTGCTCGCTGGTGGGGTGGGGGGAGAAGCAGAAAAGCCCTTGGCTCTGTGTGAGCACTGCTCAGCAGCAACGAAAACATCCCTGCGTTATCAGCACCGTTTCCAACACAAGTCCAACACACAGCCCCTTACTGCCTACTATGAAGAAAATTAACTCTACCCCAGCCAAAACCAGCACAGTCATACTACAACACCAAGTTTTCTGTGGAGGCAAATGAGGTTTTGGGTTGCTGGGGAGATGGGGGGAATTATTTTATTTTACAGTATTCAGTTCTCTGCAGCCCAGATGCCTGAGTGTTTCTGTAGTCTTTGCTCCCTAGTTGTTTCTGTGGGTCCAAGTACAATGATAATGAAAGGAAATACACAATCAGTTGTACTTACTTATTTAAAAATGCTTCTTTTTCCACAGCACACTAAAACCCAACCATGCACCTCATGCTTATAACATAGAAGACAGTATTTTAGTGCAGTTCATGCTCTATTATGCTATCTTATTTAGCCCATACATCAGATTTTAAAATTAATGTAACAATACCACTTACTTAAATCAGCCATGCCACAAATATAGGAAAAAGCCATTGAGAAGGATTAGCAGGGAGACAGCTTTTAGGATGTCTGTGTTAGCACAGTATATTACATTTAAAAATACACAAAATTAAGGACATCACGTTTGCTTTTTTATCGTTAGCTGTCTGATAGGCTATTTATTTCAGAAAATAGTGATTGAATACTGGCTGCCAGGTAATAAGCTTTCTCTAGTCTGTTATAGGAATTAAATTATCAGCAATCAGTAGCGCTCCTGGTAGCCATGTATTATGTGTACAACACACTAGCTGTCCTTTAAATCAAGATGTATCTTTTAATCAGAAGTATCTTCTATCCATAAAGAATTCAAAGTTGGTACAAGTCCAAACCGAGTTAGAAATAAAGACAAAGGCCAACTCGTGTATGAATTAGCATGACTGGTGCTATTACAGTTATTTCTATTTATTTCATGCATGCTGGAAAAGCACTTAGAAGTCACGGTGTGGGGCAGGACCCTGGGTAGGCTTGGGGCTCTGTGGGGCAGTCATTCTCCTGTGCTGCCCTAGAAGTTTAGCAGGAAGCATCCGTCAAGCTGGGTGCACCACCATGTCCTCTTCACTAATTTCACTAATGAAAGGGTCAGCCATCTTTTGGAGCAATGTACCACACTGCCTTTTGCTTTCTCAAAGAAGAGGTTAAGCCTCTTCACACGAACTCAGGAGCCAGGACACCCTTCCTCACACAGCAGCAAAATAGCTCACGGAAGGCCTTTGTGGGAACAGGGTGAATTCAGGAGGACCTGGGCTTTGTGAGCCGCTGTACGGGGCAGCTTCACCAGGACTGCCACAAGTGCTGTCAGCTGAGAGACCTTGCCTCACACGGGCATGCAGTATCCGATTACCAGCATACCCAGATGGACATAAAGACCACTTCTTTCTTGACATAAACAGGAGATGGTCTAATGAAAAAGGGCAATAGTACATATTAAGGCCATGGACATCTTGTTTATCTGATGGAATCTTTTGCAAATTGTTATCTGTAATTTTCTGTCTTTATGCATGGGAAAATTCATGTAGGGAAGAAATACAAGAGAACCTGGACTGAATCCATAATCTGCCTATGCACCCTCTTTGCTTAACATAAACTCTTGATCCATGTGATCCCAAAAACACATCCCACACATCCAAGAAATGCATGAAGGAAACCCAAAACTCACCAGTTTGAGGTGTGCAGTAGGAAGGACTACTGTAGACTTGTCTTCCCCTAAATACTATCCACTTGTGACTGTCAGAGACAAGATACTAGATTAGATGGTTATTTTAACTGTTTCCTTGTTCTTGAGACTTGATCTTATGATATTCTCAGAGATGTTCAAAACTTGACAGGACAAGGCCCTGATCAACTTTTTGGGGCAGGAGGGCTGGACCAGAAGGGCTCCAGAGGCTCCAACAAAAATTATTCTATGATTCTGATGTCTGATACATTTTTGCATAAACTGCAGTCATGAAACATGATAGAATGCCACCATTTCAGGGCTGAAAAACAGGCTTCAATGCAGACTTTTCCTGCATCCTACATGGACACAGGAGGGTTTTATATCCTGCAGCTTGTGCCCAGTTCACCATTACTTGGACTTCCAAAATGAACAGTTTAGCCCAGTTCCAAAGCATCATCAGGGTAGGTGCTGCAAGAAGGTGTTGTGCTTAGGGCTGACCATTCAATATGGATTTTCACTTTTCCCAAAGGCAGATCCACATTCAGCCAAGAGACTCCTAGAGTGGTCATATTTGACAAAACTTCATCATCAGGCTCAAATAAAGTCACACACTGACCACTCATTAATTGCTCTACAGACAGTACTTGTGCTCATAGAAGACATAATAGAAAGCAACAGAATCATTAAGTGAGAAGCTAGGGAAAATTGAGGAGAAAGAGAGAGAGAGAATACTTGCTGTCAGACTGTGGTGCCAATAATGCCCGCTGTAGATGAGAGGCTATAACAAGGGAAGCATAGGGAGGGAAGGGATTGAGCTGAAAAGGGGGAGATCTTCAGAGGCCTCAAGGGCTACACAGAATGGAGTTGCATCATAAGCCACATCAGCTTGCTCCACAGACATGTTCAGAGGCAAGTGTGAGAAATGTGACTTCTCCCAGAGGTAGAGGAGAATGCATTAGGCATGTGTCCATTGCATACTGGGTTAGGATCCCTCAACCAGATTTCAGCCCTTTGGTACACCTACACAACACAACCTAGTCCCATGACCCCAGAATTATCAGATTCAGTTCTATGTAATATTATGTCCTGTCCTCTTATCTGCTGCTTCTTATCTGAGCTGTCCACCCAGGAATAAGGCCACTGTGAATTAAGCACTCAACAGGCAATTCTGGAGCTGGTGTTAGTTCAGTGACCTATACTATTCATATATATAGGATGACAGGATAATTTAGCTTGGAAGGAATCGTAGGTGTCTAGTCCAACCTCCTGCTCAAAGCAGGGACAGATCTGAAGTCAAACCTGGTTGCCCAGGACTTTGTCCAGTCAGGTCTTGAAAACCTCCAAAGAACAATAAGCTGCACAACCTCTCAGGACAACCTGCTCCATTTTCCGGCTGTCCTTGTTGGAAAAAAATTTCTCCTTATACCCAGTCTGAACTTCTCATGTTTCAACTTGTGCCCATTGTCTCTTGTCCTCCCACCATGCACTGCTCTGAAGTGCCCTGCTCCATCTCCTCAATGACCCCTTATAGGCACCGGGGAGGCTGTTAGGTGCCCCTGAGGTCATCCATTCTCCAGGTGGACTCAGACCAGCTCCCTCAGCCTGTCCTCAAAGGGCGAGTGCTCCAACACTCCCGTTTGTCCCTGACTTTCCTGTGTTGGGGGACCAAAACTGGATGCAATATCTAGATGTGGTCTAATGAGTGCTGAGTGAAGGGGAACAATCTCCTCAGTGCTTTAAAGCAGAGATTCTTGACTTCCACATCAACCTAACCCAATTCCAGCTGATCTACATGATCTCACAGAGAGCAGAGACGAAACAGGAGACAGCAAGATATCTCACGGTTCAGACGTGGAGAAGTTACATTAGGTACATGGTTCTCTTTCTGGTGATCTGGAGAGCACTGTGTAGTTCCCTCCCCAGGGAGCCTGAGAGGCTATTTATTTTGCTGTATACCTGAAAAATTAGGAAAGGCATCTGGTCTGTTCATAGTCAGCCTGGAGTTCTTGTGTGTATCTCTGAGGTAGCACCTTCACCTTGTATATTTTTGACTCCTCTCTTAGCACAAGGAGGACAGCAATACATCTCCGTTTCATGAAATGCTCAGAGAAGTCTGGATGAGAGCACTCCCAAGAACTTGCTACTACAGCTATTATCTCAGGACACACTAAAAGGCTTTGGACAGAATTAGAACCCAGGAGGAGAGAGATTTTGCTTGTTTGTGTTGCTACAAATGCACATTATTCCATTTCAATACTATAAAGTCAGTACAGGATTAGGCCCCTTGCACACATATTCCTTTTCTACAGCACTTGCTCTGAAATCAGCTAAAGCAAACAGATAGAAATTCAAGACGTTGACCACTCATCTGCCTGCAGCCCCTTTGTGACACTCCATATGATTTTTCCTGTGTAAGTCATTGCTTTCCACACAACTCACTGACTTCTTCCTGAAGAACAGCAAGAGAAAGACATCAAGAAGGGTCAGAGCAGTGGCTGCCCACAGCCATTTGCCATCCCCACGGACTCCCACTCCTATTCCATGGAAGCCGGTGCACCAAAAGAAATCCCAAAATGGCTAGAGAAAAACACAAGGTGTCAAAACACCTAGTCCTATCTTTCCTCAGCTTTGAAAACTCTTCCAGTTTCTAGAGCAGCCATAAGAGAGCAACTGACTTTCATGCTGTGCACCCCAGTCACCCCCTCTGAGAATCCCCCTGCACGACATTTACTTTAATAGGTCTAATTATAAAGAAATGCACTTTTCAATCAGAACCGAAGAACCAGTAGGTTTTCTTCTTTAACATGCCAACCAGCTGTTTTGAAAGGTACATCTCTAATCTCTTTCCTTCCACATGTTCAAACAGATGAAAGTAATTTTGTGCTCAACTGTCTATAAGTAATTAGACTGGGATGTAAAGGAGTCTTTATGTATCAGTTCAGAAAAAGCTACACTCTTAGCATACAGAATAATTATTAGCAATCTTCTTCATCTGTAAGGTATACCTTATGCATTTTACATGAGTCCCCATTATTAACATAACCTGACTATCAAAGCTCCATTGAAACTGGTGTCTTCTTTTTCATGTAACTGACTGAAATTCCCCAGAAATATAGTAATTTGAAAACAGCGATGCTGATGATTTGTTTCAGCTGTAATTTGTTATTTTTTTTCTCCTCTTTGTTGTTTTCCTAGTAAAGACCTAAACCAGTGGGGCTCCAATATACACAAACAAGTGTTCTGCTTTTGCTACAAGATGGATATTAATATTCAGTGAGGGTCCTAGAATGCTGCCTTTTGTCAGATTCCCAGGCTAAATTCCCTTAATCTTATTAATTAGGAGGTCACAAAAAGAATACTTTATTGGGAAACAAAATGTGTGTTCTGCAGATAGCTTAAATCAAATCTATGAATTTACTAGGAATGATGATGGCAGAGTATTTCTTTAGAATCCACCTCAGGACTGTGCTTGACATCTCTGTAAATGGGGTAGGGCAATTACTTGTAAGTCAGAGGGGCAGAGGCATCTTTTGAACTCTAGCTATTAAAAAAGTTGGATCATCTTTCATGAGAAAAGTGAGAGCTTCAGGACTGGGATTGTACCTGGTATAAGGAAAGCTGGAGAAGGAGCATACACCATTTTCGGATTTGCACCCTTACATGTAGGTGCAGGCAAAACTGAACCGAGTTGGAAGGAATGCAGTGAAGGGCATTGTGCTTTCTTTTCATTTTGCACGGCAGACATTTTTTGAAAGCAGATTGCTTCCTCATAGTAAATCCCTCACTCTACAGCTACATAGCATGACCACATCTTTTCAATAAATAGTCACAATTTTCTTGGAAATAAAGCTCAGTTTTAGTTTCTCTAGAATTACAAGGCATCCTTAGGAAGTGAAGTCTGACTATTAGTGTTTTTACCACCAAAGATGGAGGGGAGATGGTTATTTGCCGACAGGCAAGAGATCTGCATCATGAGAACAGCAGTAGAGAGACCAAAACCACCCATTCTTTCTGTCACTGACAAAGAAGCAATATTTTGTCCAAGCACATATCAGAGGGGCTTGGCCTAACCTTCAAGGATTACATGCACTGCATGTCGGTGCAAGTAATTCAGATACACTGTCTACCCCAAGAGTAAGGCAGGGTCTGTGAGTACAATCAGAAGTGAGGCGCTTTTCATTTGTTATTTTGATGCATATAGCACTGACAGGAACTGTACTTTACAGATGTGTAAGAACAGCAGGTTCCTGCCCTGAACACCTAATTGTCTAAACAGACCTAAAAGCAGCAAAAGACCAAAATGAAACTGAAAAGCGAAGTGAGGATATGGCAATTTGTTATACAACTTGTTACAGTTGTGAGAAGTGGTCCAGCAGGACAAAGTCAGGACATTTATCTGTCAAATCCACACTGTGATGAAGGTATTTCAATGAAACACTGTCATACTGCATCAAAACATTATCCCGCTGCAGCTCAGTTCAGTCTGGCCAGTCATACACTGAAGAGCAAGAATAGCAACACACCAGACAAACATGTCTTAAATGTGCTGACAAAGGCTTGAGAAAAGCCCAGAGGTGGACTCAGCCCATTTCTAAATGGCATTGTGAGGGACGAAGGAGATGCACAGTCTCAGTGGGGTAAGCTGATGGCAGAGCATGCCACACACTCACTGCCAACTCCCCAAAGAGATGCACATTCTACTCTAACCAGTCTGTTCCTGACAAACCTAAGATGCTTATTCTGTTAACTAAGTAGTTAACAGAATAAATTAGCATGCACCTCCAGTACGTACCCTAGTAGAAAATGCAGCAGCAGCAGCACAGGAGCATGTCTGCAACAGGGACAGCTCTTCACAAGACTGATTTTCAAAGTTAGAAGTTGTGCACAGAAGGGATCCACCACAGACCAAACCAAGGGGGTTGGAAATATTACCCAATGATTCAGGTGAAAAGAAAGCACTCTATTTGCGTGGTTTGTATCAATGAGGATAAAAAATGCTCTAAATTTACCTCTCAGATAGATAAAAGATTACTACTTACTACACAGGAAAGGATGTGTTGGGATGAAAATAGCATCAGGCATGCATTTTTCCATTAGAAATCAATTAATCTGTGTCTGCCCCAGAGTTCAAGTCATGTGACTTCATGCATAACACTTAATGCATTCAAGACTGCAACATAAGTACCCCACGGAGACACAAAAATATGGAAAGAGAACAGGGCTGGAACTGTGATTATGTCATGTGTTCTTACCCTTCACATTATTAGTTTTCTCGGAGACCAAAGGTGTGTATGATACACTACAAATGTTCTCTCTCTGCAAATATCCAAAATAATAACTTCCATACTATGTATTAGAGATGTTCTTGGATATTTGAAGCACTTAGGAAAGAGTCCATTCCCACTTTCTCTGGAATGTCCTTCCTAGGTGATTCCTCTCCTCACACAGACTCCTGAACATTGCAGAGAGCTTAATAGAAAAGATCACAGTAGCTGAATATATGTAAAATACTGTGTTGTTAGAGGTCAAAATTACCCATCGCCTTCACCTGAATACAATTTCTTTGCTTCAGTAGGTTGTTCTCATTGATTCTAGGAATAAATGTTATTGTTTGTGTCCATTATTACTTGACTACTTTGCTAAAAGGCTGACCGTGTAGTGAGCACTGAACTGTGCAGGGTTTTTCCATCATTGTTCACAACGGTATCACTAGAGATCTGGAGATTTGATTCCACTGTACCTTGTAAAAGAGTAATTAAATATACTGGGACACATTCCCTGGGCACGGGGAGGTGTCAGAAAGGCCCCCAAGAACCTCTTCACGGGGTCTGCTATCAGCTGGCCATGCCCTAGCATATGCCTATCCTTACAGCAAGAACAGGGACACAGGGTCTGCATCCCTTTTATCCTAAAAAAAAAAATGTCCAAAAGGGCAATGAGAAAGGGTAAAGGAAAGGCAAGAACTTGCCAATCACTACTAACAGGGGCTGTCTAACATAGCTGTTCAGCCACATCAGAGGGAACATGGCAAGCCTGTGAAACAACACAGCTAATTGCCCTGATAGCAACTCCCCATCACAGAGATCTCCAAGAGTCATTAGGACCCTCTGAGACAAGAGGTGCATGAAAAGGAAACCCGAAGAAACAAAGGATAAATAATAAAACATATAACCCCTTCACCAATCAAAGAATGGCAAAAGACTGCATGACGAAGGAGAAGAACTTCTCTAGTTCTAGCTGATTTAACATAAAGGTGCTCAGTTGCTGTGTGTATGTCCTAGAACAGGCAGAAAAATGACGAAATACCCCACACATACCATGACATCCTTGTGGACATTCAGCTGCTATGTAAGACTGGCTTCTATGTCAGATGGTGTCCTAAAGCTCATTCCAAATACTGGGGACCTATAGAGCTGAGTAAGTTGCATAGAGTAAGGTGAGTAGGTCATTAAACTGGGAAAGATGGAAACAGCAGGTATGCAGAATAAGTGTAAGCTACAAGGGAAACCTAATTTTTGCCTTGACACACACCTCTAGTATTAATTGTGCTATCTAGATAAAGCCCTAATAAGTCATGGGTTGTCTCTGGGGATATTTTTCATTATTAAAAAAACATTGTTTTATTTTAAGAACTAGAACCCTTGTTTATTGTATCCAAGCAGTAGAAGAGGCTCTGCAGACAGGTCCTGCAGATACTAATTTTTCTTAAGATTATTCTTTGCCAGAAAATGAGTCATTCTTCTTCCTCTTTTTTGTTCGCATTGTGGCTTTTCCTCATGTTTACTCATTTTGCATTATATGAATTATACTAAGAATGTACATCATGGGAATACTTCTCTCAGAGAGAAATTGTGAATTTTCTTTCTTTTTTTCATTCTTTTAACTGAGGGTCTGTGACTGTTTATTTTGTTTTTCCTAAATTCTATGAACACTCACCATGATTTTATGATGTATAGCAATCTTTCCATTTGTTACACTTTTAAATACATAAATAGCATGTAAAACAATGAGCAAGATTCACCAGGAGGCTCTGGCTGCCTGGTGCTGCTGTAGTGAGTGGATGCATCCCTAAGCCCCCCCTGTGTTGTTTCAAAACAAGGTGATGAGCTCTCTGACCCCATCCAACAAAGCTCTTAATTCCAAAGTATTTGTTCCCATGTTAAAAAAAAGTCCTTAAGTGGTCTCTCGGATTAGAGATTCAAGTCTGTGTGTACCTGTGCCTCAAGCCCATTACCCACAAGCACCCAAACACAGAATTAGAGGGACAGTTGTGTCCTCTCTGTTTTAGGTCAGAAGATGATCAATTTTCTGTAAATTGCACAAGGAAACAGAGACAAGTATGTATTATCCCTGCTCATTCCCAAGAAGCAAAATAACGCAGAATATATGAAATGGAAACAAAACTTTCCCTTAGAATCCTGTCTCCTGACAATAAACTCACCTGTGTGACTTAACTAAACTACCTTGCCTTTTGAAAGCTCTCGGCTGTAATTTTCCCCACCGAGATTACACAAACAGAGGTCCTGCCCTGCAATATCTCAAAGGAGGATTTCTGGTGCTTTCTGAGGAAGGTAGGGCAGTGCAGGAAGCGGGCAGTGCAGGCAAGCACCATGGCAGGCAGGCGGCCTCCACTCTTCCATGGGAAAGCGAGCTGGAGACAAGAACTAAAAATTACGCCACAATACTGTTGCTTCAACCCATTTAGCTGTGGGCAAGTGGGCAAGCCCATTTTTTGTTTCTGTTGAGGAACTTGTCTCAGCTACTGATAATGATAGCAGAGTTGTGGAAATGAAACAAACAGGTACCAGCACTGGTTCTTTGTTCTCAGTAGCATAATAAATACAAGTACCTTTGCTAGTAAATAAACAGACTGTTGAAGCACTTCTTTTGATCCCCGTGAGAGCCCCATGTTTAGAAAGCATTTGCTCTTGATTGCTCCGTCATGGGTTCAAGCTCTTTCCAGGACACATCATTGATCTCCTCTTTGAGTTTTCATCAGTGCTGTACTTAATTGTGAAGAACGGTCTGAAAGGAAGTATTGCCAGTTCATACTAACCTCCTGAGTTCAAAGGAGGGATATGCTTCCTCTCAGTTGTTTGAATGTTCACTCTTCATTTCAGGTTGTCTTTGAAATTCACTTTGCTTCTTAGGGCTTGTTTTGTTTGGGGCATTTTTCCCCTGTAGAACACAGCCCATAAAGAATTCAGAAGAAACCAAATTGCAGTGCAGAAAAAAACTCGAGCAAAAACATAGTATTTTATCCATATTGAATTCTTTGCTGTCTACTGTGTTCTCTCTCTGTCACCTGAAATATTGTTCTTCCCTGGAAAAAAAATATTCAACACAATTTTTAAGCAGCTTGGTTTTATTGGGAAAGGTGTTGATGAGTTAGTGGTAATATGAGTCAGACTGAATGCTTTCATGTGTCATGTCTCATCCAGAACTCTGGTTTCCTTTTTCCTCTGAGAATGTATTTACAAGGAATGCACTTTTCTCATCTTCATTTGTGCACACTACAAAAAACACCTCATTATTTGATAAGTTGGCAACTGTCTGCGCCCAGGACTGAAAAACAGACTTCTTGGGAGAAAGAGGTGTTTCTGGCAAAAATTACACAATACCTGTTCAATGAATGAGTAAAGATAAGTGCTAGCAGCCTCCCTGCATTCAGTTTACCCATATCTCCTTAGAGCAGTTCTCTTTGACAATTACTGCTAGAATGCGTCATGATCCCATCAGGCTCTGCAGGACATCAAGGCTTTGTCTCACTATCTAGACACTCAACTTACATGCATCCCATCCAATTTCAGTCATCTAATGGAAGTCCCTGCCCTGGGAGCTCCTCATTCTAGACCTCCCCCTAGTGAAAGGGAGACTGTCATCTTCACGGGTAAGTCAAAACTTAGGAGGACTGACTCATTTTCCAGAGGTACATGTTTCTCTCCATTTTCTATGGAGGGGATCTCAGGGCACTAGGAGAGCTTAAGCACTTCAGTTATGTGCCTAAAGTTACAGATGAGGAACCTGGAGCATAGAATCTACCCAAATTACAGCCTACAAACTGAGGGAAGATGCCAAGTACCGCCTATGCTGGTAAGTGGATGAGGAGCACCAAAGAGTGGATATTAGAGAACATTAAGAAGACAAAAGTCACTTTGGTAATTTGTGTGCAGGCCAAGGATGTAAGCCATTTCTCTTTGATTTCTTACCCTACCACAGTCTGGTTCTGAAACCTTCTGTTGCCTCTTTCTTGGGTCCTCACTTGTAAAATGAGGAGTAAAGCCTCTTTTCCCCAAGAGTGAGTACATTACAGGTCACAATATGGAATACAAGAGAAATCCTATGGCAAGAGGTTTGAATGGGAAGACGTATCTGCATTTCCTTAAAATAGATGGATAAAATAGAACTATAGCTCTGCAAAACTGGCTTATTGCATCATTTCTGGAGTACATGAATCTTCTAAAAGCAATAAAGGACAAATTACACCTCCAACAGAGCCCACTTCTCAAAGAGGGTACCTGCAACACCGTGCCATAATCAGAGCTAAATGCAAAGACATGAGCTGTCCCACAGTGTACATGAGCTGTCCCACAGTGTATATAAGCCAGTGTAAATTACATGTCATGGACTTTGTATAGTTAAAAAGCAGAAGTGGGGGATGGGAAAAGGAGAGGGAAGTTCCATCTTCATATTTATTTTGCTTCATAAATATTCATTCCCCCTATGACCCTCTCGTGTCCTGCTACAGAACTGTGCTGTTTTTCATTTTACCATTAAAGAATGTCACATCATAACCAACCAGTTCCAAGACATGCATAAAATCTCACACTCAGCTGAGCCCATAACTTTCCGTGAATAATCAAATGCTCTATGCAATAATTTTTAAACTCGTAATTATGCACTATTTGATCAGCTTGTATGTTCATGCTAGACACCTGATTAGCAAACACTGCAGTGTTTACTCATTTTTCTTCCATGGGCTATCTATCTATCTGTCTGTCTATCTATCAATCTACCTGTCTATCTATCTATCTGTCTATCTGTCTATCTTCTACTTATGTTGTTCCCTACTATGACAGTGTCTAAGTGTCATGGTTTAACCTCAGTTGCTAGCAACTAAGCACCACGCAGCCACTCAGTCCCCCCACACCCAGTGGGATGGGGGAGAGATTCAGACGGAAAAAGGTAAAACTCATGGGTTGAGATAAGAACAGTTTAATAAAACAGAAAAGAAGAAACTAATAATGATAATAATAACAATAATAAAATGAGAATAATAATAAATGAATTGGAATACACAAAACAAGTGATGCACAATGCAATTGCTCACCACTTGCTGACCAATGCCCAGTCAGTTCCCAAGCAGCAATCCCCCCAGGCCTACTCCCCCCCAGTTTATATACTGGGCATGACGTCACATGGTATGGAATACCCCTTTGGCCAGTTTGGGTCAGCTGTCCCGGCTGTGTCCCCTCCCAACTTCTTGTGTCCCTCCAGCCTTCTTGCTGGCTGGACAGGAGAAGCTGAAAAATCCTTGACTTAGTCTAAACACTACTTAGCAACAACTGAAAACACCAGTGTGTTATCAACATTCTTCTCATACTGAATCCAAGACATAACACTGTACCAGCTACTACAAAGAAAATTATCCCAGCCGAAACCAGGACACTAAGTAATTTCTATATATTTAAAAACAGAAATAACATTGTATTTCTTAATTTCTTTCTTACTTTCTTTCTTTTCCCCACTTGATTAATTTATTGGTTGGTCAATTACTTATACTCAATTTGCCTTGAGACTAAACAGTTTTTTTACAGTGTCTGTGGAATTTGAAAGCTAAGGCTAAAAAACCTGACTTCTGCATTTGTTCCTGAAAAAGCAGGAACCACCACCGTCCTCTTCATGGGGACAGAAGGTTCTGCAGTGTTTCTGCTCCATCTCTTGAAGACACTCTGCCTGGGAACTTCCCCTGCTAACTCAAGTCTTACTGGCTCCATGGACCTTATCTGCCATGAGAGATCCTGCTTAAGGAGACACAATCACCTCCTGGGAAGAGAAATGACCTCCAGTCATCCTGGACATCTTCACACCGTAGCTACTGTAGCTTACTCTACATTTAATACCAGCAGATAATAACTTCATAAGCAAAATGGGAATGGGTATTGAGGTTTCTTCACCCCCAGCATGTTGCTCTCCCAATAGCATTCTGCACCCCTAAAGGATCCAGAGACTTCACATCAGCTTAGCTATCTGAAGGTAAACGCATTTAATACAAGGAGAACATTGTGCAGGAGGTGCAGTCCCCAAGCACCTCCTCCCAGTATTGCTTTGGCATAACTTTAATCAGCTGCTCTTGGCTGAAAGCACATTAAAAAAGTGGGTTGATCACTCAGCACTGTTCTCTGACTCACCAAAGTGCTATTGCTGAACTCCTCTTCTGGCTTTCACTATGCACAAGCACAAGGGAGAAAGAAAGAGCAGAGCTGCCCTGCTCCCATGATAGTGTCAGTCTAAAACCAAGCCATAACATCCACTTAGTGCCTCTTTAGAAGAGCTAAATGGATTTTGTAAATTCCATTGGTAAATTAGTGCTAGCGTTATTCAGATAAATCTTGCCGTTAAAATGATTTACCTCAACTGTAGCATTATTAATGTTCAGTAAATTAGGTCCATAAAATGACATTTGCCATGCCATTAACTGAAGATAATCCACAAAGCTCATTTCTAACCCCCTTTATATTTTTTATAATGTCCTTAATAAACACTACCGTAGCTCTCTTAGACACATGCAGTCATCAGTATATTGATAGCTCTGACACAGCATAGGCTTCAGATCAATTATTGAATCAGGAGACTAATTTAGACAATCTTTACTTGTGGTCAGAAAAAGATTCATTATTTATGAGTGCAAACAAAACTGTATCATTGTTCTTCAATTCAAAACACATGTTCCCTGGAACATCAGCCATCTTCAGACTTCCTTTAGTCAAAGTAGATTATAGCCCTGGAAAATGTTGGTAATTTCAGAAACTGGCTGAACAAGCATCTTTCAGGAATGAAAATAGAGCCCTTGAAGCAATGAAGAAAACAAAATTATTTAAAAAGACTTCACGGGTTGGCCAAAAGGTAGATCTCACAAAGCATTGTAAGCTTATTAATGCCTTTTTTCATGTTTATATATACTAAGCATTTCCATTAAAGCCCTGTGCTGGCTGAAGTCCATTCACAACACTTACAGTTTTATTTGAGGAGAAAAGGTCTTAGAAGGTATAATTAGTTGGTCTGATCTCTCGATCGCTTGATTTTGCAAATACAAAAAATTTCAAGCCTAACACTAGCATTATCATTCCATGAGATACTAAGCATCCTCTGCTCCCACTAATGACATGAGGATGATGTCATTGAACCATGTCTCTCTTGATGGATTTGCAGAGCAGTTCACTTGTAGATGACCTCACTGCATTGGGACAGAAGAGCCCACACCTGCCTAAGAAGAAAACGAGCTACATGGAGAAATATCTGATCAAGAACAGGACTCCATTCCATAAAATAGTAGTTTTAATCACAAGAATAAAAATCTCCAACTTCCTTAGGTCAGTAGTGTGGCTTTATAGCAAAATGACAAATTAATTTTACAGTGTCTATTCTGTGACACCAAAAGGGATGCAAGCAGTCTGCCCAGGGAGTTTTGTTTGTGATTACCATTACTTGAAGCCACCTCAGGACAGAATCAAAATCACAAGGATCATGCTCCAGCAGTTTAGGAAGTTACTGCCCTTCAACTGCTGGTAGCTGGCCCAATGTAAAATGCAGTATTTAGCTATGATTGCATTCCCCTTCTGCTTCAGCACAAAATACAAGTATTCGGCTTGAAGGACCCACATAAGTGTTTTAGCTGTTCAAGGGTGACTCAAAGAACAGGTTTGATTGCATCTTATTAACCTATTCATCTCTGATGGAGCTCCTGCCAGAAGACCACATTCTAACCCTTTCCTCCAACCAAGTTTATGCACCTATTCATGCTAACAGAGGAAACAGCAGTCTCAAATTTACCTTTTCTTAATCACTTTCAAACAGGAGGATCCAATCATTGGAAAGCATTGTAATGACAGCTTTGTCACCTACCTAGTTATCACTACCCCAAAAGAACATGATCAGCTTGATCATACTTAAATTCATTACACCTACAAGACAGAGTTAATTAGTTCCTGAAACCAGGTCAATCTTTCTGCTGCACTCAGACTATTCAAACAGTGCAAGCATGAAATGGCTGGAAAGTATTTCTGTAGTGAATGCCAGGAGCTGGCAGGAAATCTTAAAAGGGGTAGATTGCCATACCAGCCAAAGCACAGATATGAGGATGGGCATGGGATGCTGCCCCTCCTAGACCAGAGGCACCAGCAGTCTTGAGAAATACAAAACAAAGAAGAGGCTACAAAATATCCAGAGATTTTTGGATGTTCTGGGACATGAAAGATATTCCAGCTTCATCCTACTGAGTCCGAGGTGCCAGGAACCAACTGCTGCCCTCCATGGATGCTCACTCTCAAGTAGAAGGGCTCTATGTTGCTACCACGCCCTTGCTGAACTTCTCCTCTCCTTTAGTGAGAAGAATTTAAGCTTGCAGTCCCTCATGAAATGTGTCTAATGACCACCCGCTCGCATACAGAAATCATAAAACATCAAGTCAGGCATAGTATTTTTAGAACATGAAAGTCATAGAACATGAAAGTCATGATTGCCACAACAGAAGTCCAGCTTCAGCTCTAATTAATAATGTATGCTGCCCCAGACACTTCTTGCTTTCTATATGTGACGGCGTGCTTCATGTGATGTGCAAGCTAGCTTGATCCAATTCTTAATGAGTACAAGATGCTGTTGTGGCTTTTGTTACCTGTTCTTCATTAGTTATTAGCAACAAAACACTAAAATTTATTGGGCAAGACTAGCTAATTGAAGGAACAAATATGAAAAAACCAGCATATTCCTTTATGTACAAACTATACCAAAGGGTTATTTGCATTTTTATTTTGAAAACAGAATGAAATTTATAAAACTCTTCTGTGGTAGAAGAGTTTAGAAGACAAAAGGAGTTATTAGAGGTTGCCATATATCCAAATCCTCCTGAAATAGAGTATAAAGTTTCCTTGAAAAACATGCAATACTTAAACTTTGCCAAAAAAAATTACAAATGGCCCAATAACCTAGGGTTTACACCTTTAAAGGTTAAACTTTGTTTTACTTATGGATTTTTACTGTTAAAAAAAGAGAAAAAGCAGGTTTTTATTGGTATAAATCTCAGCCAGCTCTTGTAAAATTTTTAGACTCACTCAGTCAGCCTTAAGAGTAGGGCGATACCTGGCTCCTTGCAAAAGCGTTAGTGAAGGCTGGCTTTACTCCCTGAAAATAACTGGGCTCATTGTGGACCTCAGTAGTGAGACATAAATATAAAACTGAAGTTTTATTAGCCTATTGATGAAATACCGGCCATGCAGAAGATATTATAGCATACATAACAAATATCAGAGGTTTGATTTCTTTAAGTCTTGCATATACAATGTTGTTGTATTGTCATTTCTCTAAGCTATTGTAAAATCATTATTATATACCCCAGTCAAAGAATCTAATAGTATGACTATTATCTTCATCACTTAGGATGATTATATGCAAAATGGGCAGTCATTTGCGCCTCCTGTTGTGCCTTACCCATGCTATACTATCTGCACACCTTGTGATATTTTACTGTTTTAAATAAGATACATGTAGCCTTACTCTGCTGGCAGTGACATCAGTGAGAGCCAGCTGTGTTGCAACAATGACTGCAGAGCTTGGTTCAGTTTCTCCTTCTGTCCTAGAACAAAAGGAGTACAAGCTATTTTTAAAGCCTACATTTTCACTTGTTCTTGTATTGATAATCTCAAGGCAGATTTAGTACCTCACTTGTAGAGTTCAATTCAGATATCTAAAGATAACCCTGAAGCAAGCTTCCATATCACTAATATTCTTCACATATTATTTTGCAGATCCCGAGAGGGAATCTATAATAATACAAAGGGAATCTGGAAGAGTGAAACTGCAAAAGAAATATACTGTACTTGTGGTCTTGAGAATGAAAAACAGCATTAGAAGAGTTTAGCCTTTGGCCAATACAAAACCTATGGCTCTGAGCAGCCTTTTACAGAAAAATTAGATGCATAAAGGAGAATCAGAGGAGTGATTAGAGCTGTTTGTATTTGGAGTTGCATCAGCTCAATTCAATCCATTTTTTATCATTCTTTTAATGAACCAGGTGCAAAGGTGCATATGAACAATTTTATACCTGCTGAAAATCTAAGTTTAGTGAATGGCAGCTAGGAAGACATTTAAGCTAAACGGGCACAAACAGAACTTAGGCCAAAGCACCATCCAGACAGTTCGGTATGTTGGGGACATTATGATGAAACAGGCTTCTCACCCTTTGCTTGTGAGGGTCAACCTGGAAATACAAAACACGCATGAGCTGGGAGGGTCCACTCAGAGCCAAAGCTCATCATCCAGGCACTCTGCCAATGGAGAGAGTCGCACGGGGCAATAGTGGTGAGGTGAGTAACCTTCTGGAGATCTCTTTTTCCCCATTAAGTTCAGAAGGAGCCCATATAACTAGCTTGGCACAGATACTTTAACTTTAGACAGTTAAAGCTGAATGAGATTAACCCAAACCAAAATTGAGTTACCTCTTAATGGATGGAAATCATCATTTTAAAAGTTATGATGCCAGAGGCAACCCAAGGAGGCTGACAATGGGCTGCTGGCTACGAAAATCAGTGTGTTTCCATGAAGGACTAAATAAACAATAGGAGATGGAAGAAGAGGCTTGCATTCCTTAAAAGGACAAGACGTACGAAAAGTAAACTCATGGTTTTAAAAGAGAAAAAAAAGAAAAACAACTAAGAACAGAAAACAAAGCAGGCTGTTTCTAAAAGTAAACTTGAATCGCCAAATGTGTTTAATGTAAAGAACCCAGCATGTGGCTGCATCAGAAATATACATTAAGGAAAAAAATCTTGTGTCTGGAATAAATTTCCAAACCATTTTGTTTCCTTTAATAAGAGAACATAGAATATAAAGGGGGGGGGGGGGGGGGGGGACATGACTGACACCACAGCTCTGTCTTTTCTCAACTGTGCAAAAAAGATTTAAGGGCTGAAAACATTTGAGAGAGTAGTTCTGGTGGGGCAAAGGACCTGGATTTACCCACATAACTTCAGGAATTTAACTGAAGCACACATTTGCGTGGACTCCTCTACTCAGGCTCCTTCTGACAAAGTACTCACCTCCAGGAGACAAGATCTTAGATGGATCGTATGTCCCTTTGAAGGCCTGTAACTCTTTCCACTCATCACAGAGGGTGCTTGTGGTGAGGACACTCCTAGAAGTCACCAGAGATAAGTAGTTTACAAGTAGGGATGAATACCAAACCTAGAACCAAACCATGAAACTGGTCTTGAGAAAGCACAGAAAACCACTGCTGGTTTCACGTAAGTGCTGACGAACGGCATCTGTGCATCCTTGTACCTCCGGCAATGACGCTGGCACACAGTTCCCTCCAAGTTAGGAAAAATGCCAGAGTGAATGCCGCAGTCTTTATAGATCTTTGACAGGGAAAGTTAGTTGCTGCTTCCTGCAGGCCATACAGCAGCCAAAATCAGCATTTTCCAAACAACTCAAAGGGCAATCATCAACAGAGAGAAATATTTTGTCTGGAGGACAGCTACAAAATATAGAATATGTCTTCTGCTCATCTAGCTTACCTGTAATGTAATGTACTATACATTTTGTGGAGCACTGCTTTGCTCCTGGTAACCTGTAACTTGCCATTCCCTGCACTGGTTTCCTACGCGCTGAGGATTATTTTTCTGTGTGATAACTTAGACTTTCTTTCTAGACAAATATCTGCTTGAAATACCATAGAGAATTGTGCATAACTGCTTGATTTGCTTGTTATTGAATACCATTTTTTGTGTAAGGTAAAAAATATCTGCTCTCTGGCCGAAACATTTCAACAGCTTTGTCAGAAACATTGGCGTAGGAGTTCCCAAATAACATAAAAATGAGTCGGATAGTAAAATGCTATTAGCATTAGTATATTCTAAGGGTTGACCGGAAATGCCCTTCTGTTCTACTCAGATCAATTTGAAATACTACTGCAAATTTTACAAGCTACATTTTTCATCAAAATTCCTGCAAAACTAATAAAAATGAAACCTTAGTACTTGTTTCCCTACATGGATATCACAAGTCTTACTTCTATGTATTGGTATCAGGTACATTTTACCTGATAATTTAGGAAGGTGGGGTATTTAGCAGTTAATCTTAACCATTAAATGTCAGATTGGGCATGTGGAAGTATAATAATATTACTAAATTTGTTTCCACATAATTTGTCTTAAAATATACACTTTTCCATACACTCTAGGGTAACAACACATATGGTGTGCTTCCAAGACAATTGCTTAGTTTCCTTGGTAGTACATAAGCAGACTTGCTGAAAGTTTGAGTGTCTAGCTTTTACTGAAAAAGATAGTGCTATGAGCAAGCTGTAAAAAGAGACTATATGGAAAGGCATGGAGTCTTAATCCTAAAAGCCTGCCCTTAAATTCACTGCACTTTTTGAAAACAAAATGACACTGAGACAATACAGTACATGCAGCTGTGGACACTGTGTACACATCGCTGTCTTTGGTGTGAAATAGGAGCAGAAGGCGAGTGTTCATCAAGCGTGCATCTTCCTGGGCTTTTCAGAAAGCAACTGCAGCGAGCCAGGCTGCAATGACCAGGCTGCAGACTGTCTGGAAACTAAGTGGTGCTGCAGCCATGTGGCATTATAATCAATACTAGTTTGCAAGACTTTGTTCTTTCCACTGAAATGCTACATCTACATGACTGATAGATGCAGGTGATTGATAAAAGTAGATTTCCCGGGGTACCTTGCATTCTTTCTTTCCTTCCAAAAAGACTGCTTTGAAGTCAGCAGCAGAGAGTTGGTTTGAGTGTTTGGGTCTTTGGTCGTCGGGTGCAGAAACTGTCCCACTCATTGCCCTTATGGTTATGCTTTAAGTGTCTCCACACCCACATTCAGCGAAACAGTTTGTAAATTATTTCTAAAGCAGGAGAGACACAAGTTTGCATTAGCAAAGGATGTGGTACCAGCAGTGCGTGAAACCGTCATGTAGTTTTAGCGTGAGGTTCTGTGTGTCCTTTGTGCTTCTTACTTACTGGGTTCAGGTCCAACATTTCTTTGAATGGTTTTAAGGGTGAAGTGATCTGTCCTATGATCTGTTCCACATCTCATACATCTTATATTTTATTTGTGTTCATAGTTGCACAGTTCAAAAATGTTGGCATATAATTCCTACTGTTAATGCTAATATTCTGACTTGCCATTTCTGTTTTCAGTACGCTTGGGAGTGTTGTTACCAGTCCTGAGCATACTGAGCCTCTTTCAGAAACTCTCCCAAATGTTTTCTTTAAGTTTTCTGTATCTGCCATCAAAATACTCAAATTGAGGCAGTCCAAGAGAATCTGTGGGTTGACCTACTTGCCCATATCCTTTCCAGCAGTGTTTTCTGTTTCTCTTTTTAAATTTGTGTGTTGATAGACAACATAAAAAGCAATCTTAAATGTATATCAAATATTGCAGATGGGTAATGTGGCAGAAATATTTTCCTGACCTTTTGGTAAAAAACTTGAACATTTTACAAATATAAGATCCCATATTAATTTCACAACTACTGTGAAGGCTCCTATTACATTATTACCTAGGAATATTCCAGTAGATTTTTACAGCATACCAGCTCCACTGGAGAAATAAACAAGAATACCTCTAACACCATAAATTGGGAACTGGAGGAAGCATAACTCATATTATTCAGATAAACCATATTTTACATAACAGACGGTCAGCCAAAAGATTATATAAACAATTCTTTAGCGTATATCATAAGTTATTTTGTGCATGAGAAATGTTGAGAAAGCATTAAAGACCTCAGCCTGTGTAACTTTTTTCACCAGTTTTACAGGTATAAATGAAAATGTCAAGTGCTTCTAATAGGTTAGTTTATGGGACTGTGATAAGTATTTATAGAGATTGGTCTGGATGCTTTTCCATTAGGTACAGTACTGTACAGTTTTGGGCTCATACTTGAAGGAAGTTATAAACCAAAGTGGGTTCCTCATTCCTCAGTGTTTGACATATTCTGATTGCAAAACATTTGGGGTTTTACACGATTTATTGTAAATAATCTCTCCTATAATGTTCACAGCACAATAATTCACAACCCTGAGGCAAGAGAGTTCTGCAGAAATGACATTATACGGAAGATAACTTTTCAGAATTTACCATTTGCACATCATGTTCAGAATCTATAACACATGTAAAGAGGTCAAATCCTTATCTTTCAAATATTTTTTTCTATCATTTTGTGGTATTTTATTAAAAATAGTTACAGCCAGCCTAATAGCTTGACTGATAACTCAATATGTTACCACATCCCACAGCAGTATAAATTGGAAGTGGGGAAACAAGACAGGTTCTGGAGTATAAGATGCCTAGCACTGGGTGCTGTGTACTGAGAACAGGCTTGTCATGTCTTAACAGCAGATGAGACAAAAGGAAAGGTTAACACAAAGAAAAAATATATGCTACTAACACTATGTTGTTAAAATGACACATTTTCTTATACAAGAAAAATTGGTTTGCTTTTGCTAACCTTTAAGTCAAATCTGGAGTCAGCCATTTTCCCTTGTATTAACCTGTTTTCACCCGTCTTTTTTCACTGTTCTCTTTGAAGGTAAAATTATGATAAATTATTATTATTAATATTTCTAATGGTAAAAAGAACATTCTGTACAGTTGAATAATTGGAGTTAGAATCTGAACAGTTGGGTCCTGTTCCCAGGTTTATGACCAACTGAGGGTATAAAGGGGAATGTACACACTTAATTAAAAGACTTCTTGTTCTTTTTCCAACCCTTTCCACCCAAACCCCTATGTCTGGAATTTAAAAAAGCTGTTAAAGAAACCTAGGTTCCTGAGCGTAAATCTGTTATAACTAGTCAGTAACAACGGTAATAAGATGCCCATTCCCTTTAAGGGGCGGAGAGGGGTGTCTATGAGAGGCAACCCACTCTTGAAGGGTTACAAAGGTAACCCTTTAAGGCTCTTGTAGCCCTGGAGGAAATGAGCATCTAGGAGAGAAACAAGTGAGATGCTGGGGCAGATGCTGTGGTCGTCAGGAATGGCTACTGCTTGGGCAAAAATCCCAAACCAGGCTCTTTGAGACCCTATGATTTCTGTAGTCTTATGACAGAGGCTTTGGCAAGACTCAGCTTTCTCCCACTTGCTCTGTGTCTTATAACTTTCTGTCATCCTATGGGAGATGTTGCAAGGGAAGGATATCTACCTTCACCCCGTTCTTCAGGGAAGGTCCAAGCTTCCCAGGAGCCAGCTGGGTACCCCAGTTTAAGGCTACAGATATCCTGACTCAACACTGCCCGAACAAGGAGGGCAAGGACACTCCTGGGCCAGGGGAAGACTACCAGAACCAGCATACTCCCATTAAGAAAGGCTGAACACCTCTGAGCCACAGAGGGTGGTCTGCCTGGATTGGTGCAGCTCCCATGAGGAGACATGGGACTGCAGAGGAGAACAAATCTGCACTTGGGGAAATAACAAACTCAGAGTGGTCTGACTGCAGTGATTTATACTCAGAGTCCTAGGACCGGGGTTCACAGGACCTTTACAGGCAAAGACCAGTGTTCTCAAATGATAGCTGTTCATGATAACCAACATCCTGAGCACAACTTACCAACATTGTTTAGTGTGGCTCTAAAATGAGAAATCATCAGCCCTCTTCCAAAGGAAACCTCTTTACAGAGCCTTTGTTATTTGCTAGCTAATGAGACCAATTTCACCTCCTAGAATGACACTTTGCCTCTTCAAGCCTTTCCTCAAAAGCAGCTTCCTTTTATGTCCACCTATGAAAGATGATGATATTCTCCCGGAGGTTTTACCTTTATACATAGTTTAATTCATACCCTGGCTTTGCACTGAGTACTAATATGTCTCTTTGTTCTCTAAGACAAGCATTTCTTTTACCTATCATGGAGTGCAGTGCTAACAGGTCAGGTCTCTCAGTGGAGTTCCCCGAGTCATTTTGATAATGTTGAGGAAGTTCAAGGATAGCAGTGAAATTAAATCTCAGTGACACCTTCTTTAAAATTGGGAAAGAGCTATCACCCAAAACACACGAACCTGCACATTTTAGTATTTCATATGAGGAGGAATCCTTGCCTACTCCCAGCAACAACAAAGAAGATATGTGAGACTTGGAGCTTTAAGTGCTGCATCTAAATCCATATTTCACATAAATAAATAGCCTAGTCTACAGAAGCATTGAAATACCAGACGTACAGTGCTTCCATTTACTACAATTAGGAACCTAATTCTCAAGGGGAAAAAAAAGAAAAATGAAAAACCTTTCAAAGCAGATCCTGTTTGTATCCTGTTCATGGGATTTGACTGGCTTGGTGTTTTTATGGTAGATGTTCTTCAGAACCTGAACTGTTGTTCTCTTTAAATGAGCCACAAAATTACAAAAAAACTTCAAAAACTGAGCAAATTGTAAGCCCTGTGGTGCTGAACATGCAGACAACTAAAGACAATGCTCTGCAAGCTGTGAGCTCCCAGGGCTCTGTTCCTCCCAAGGGATTAAGCCTAACCCCTAATGATGGTACTCAAAAGTGTCAACACTGATTATTCAAATTCTGATCATCTCAGCCTATGAGACAGGGAAGGTTTGGGGAGGTGCTGAAGAAAAGGAAACAATAAGGAAGTGTTAGGAGGTAGACCAAAACAGGTAGAAGAGAACGAAACAGAGGAAAGAAGATGGGAAGAGGAGAGAAACACAGAGAATAAATATTGTTCCATACATCTAAATTGTGAGCACACGCTAAATCCCAAAACAGGGCACCTAAATAATGGTGATGTCTATTTATTTGGTTCCTGTAAAAACCCATTTGCTATCCTTCATCTTCGTGCACAATTTTCCGGTGACACCAGTGAGAACTCCACTGTGGATTGAAGTGGGCCAAAGTCCTGAATATAGAACCCTGCCCACAGGCCATAATTAGAAATGGAAATTGGCCTTCTCCTGGTGATGGCCTGACTTCCCTGAACTTCAGCGAGTGACTGGGGGTAGTTGTACAGGTTACTGAAGAGGTAGGTCACTTACAGACAGAGAGCTAGGTACAGATACTGAAGGTTAAAGCAAGGGTCCAAAACCTGAAAAAATAGCACCACTAAAAATAATGAAGGCTTTGGGTGACATTTTTCAAAGCATGCAGCAGGAGATGAACAGATGGAGCCTGTGTGTATTTCCAGTGTTGTGTTTTGAACTTGTAGCTCAGAAGGCCTAGGGGTAAAATTAACACTTAATAAATATGAAGTTTTCAAATATTTATTGCTTTGAAAGAAATTGCTCCTAAATAAAAGGAAGAGTTGACACCAGTCAAAATAATCCCAGAGAAACATCTTTGTCCAATCCTCAGGAAACCTTGCCATTTTTCTTACCCCTCTCTCCCGCCTTTTCTTGTCATTGCTTATTTGTTTGCATATTGATGCTCATTTATTGTCAGCACTTAATAATTTATCTCAAATTACCAAGGCTCCATCATTACAAAACATACACCAACCCTCCGCAGATCGGCTATGGGGGCTCAGACAAACAAAATGATAACACCACACGTAGTATGTGATTTTTGTCTGAATTGCCTTGGCACTTCAGGTGAAATGCATCTGGCTGTAACGTAAGGGTAGGATGAAAACTTAAAGGTCAGATGCTTGAGTCTTGATTCTGAGCACCACCAAATGCCTACGTGCAAAGGAGATTGACTTTGGTCTTCATCAGCCACTGCAGTGACAGTTCTGAATCTTCCAAGCAGCAATCAACAATGATCCTTGGAGACAGCAGAAGATTAATGAGAGCTTGACCTCTCTGAGTGTCAGGCATAAAGAGTTCATTGTCATAGGACTCTCTTGTCAGTGTAAACATACAACACGCTTCCGTTGTTATTTAGAGCAGAGTATTAGTGATCAGTAGGCTAAATCTGAATATCTTCAGCATTATTACCAGCCATGCAACATCAATCAGCCTAACAATATTAGTGAAAGCTGGGTTATGACTTGAGGCATACTGCTGTACAGAAGAGCCATGTATAAGCTGAACCTATCCCAACACCGGGAGGGTGACACAAAGGCACGACCGCACCGCAGGTCAGCCTGACAAGGCTGCTCTGAACCCTGCCCGCACAGGCAGTCGTAGGGCATGGGGGGGACTGAGGTGTACAGGAGATTTCTGCCGGCTCTCTGTCCTTACCGCTGGCGGGGAGAACCCACTGCTCCCTGTTTGGTCAGGAGAGGCCAGCACAAGGCCTGACAGCTCAGGCATTACGCAGGTCTGATGGAAGAGCAGCATAGGTATATCCCACACCAGCCTGAGCTTCAGCTCAAATGCTAAAAGGACAGTGCAAGACACTCATCAAAACACAAATATTGGCTGTAAAAAATTATGGATTTGAATCCAAAATGTTGTAGGCATGTTGACTCTGCATTAACATTGTGACTCTGATGTCATTAAAAAAAATTACATCCAGCACCCCTCCCTAATGTTTAATTATCACAAGCGTTGAAGCAAGGTACATCAGACCACATCCCATAGTACTTAATGGGAAAATAACATATTGTCACTGTACTTACTGCAGTCTACTTCAATTTTATAACATTTTTAAATCAGCAAAGAGGAGGAACATAAAAAGAACTGAATGATGCTGTCAGACTTAAATGGATGCTTGCTGTTAGATTTGTAAGAGTGGTATACCTGAACACAGGACAGATTGCTGCTTTATAAATATGTAGAGTAATAATGCTGGAGAATGTGTTGTGGAAAGGATACTTAGACTGGCCAGCTTTTTATTCCTTGATTAAAAAAATAATAATGAGCTTTTCACTACAAATTTTCATAGTGGCAAAACCACATTCATGCTGTGTCTTTGTGGATCTAAGTAAAACAGGCTTGACCCCTGAAGTCACTTTTTAATAATTAACTCTCGCTAAGTTCATTAAACACTAATTGAAGCTACAGAAGAAAAAATTGTGAAGTATATGCAGACAGACAGAAACACCAAATGTGATTAAAAATACTGACTGTGGTATATATGTGCAGTACACACATTATATAGATTTCAAACTCAATTCCATAGAGATTTTTAACACCCTTATCCCATGATAAATTCTACCATGTTCAGTGCTACTAAAAGGTTCGTTAATAGAGCTGCAAGCTAAATGGCGTGGACATCCTAACCAATAATCTTTGGAAAGATCTGGAGAAGTAGACTCCAAACTGTACAAGATGCAGCCCCTGAAGCATCTTTCAGTGTTTTGAAATGAGATAAACAACAGATAAAGAGATTCAACAATCTTGAGAGTCCAAGTTTTCAAACTGAACATAATTTCTAGATTTATATAAAAACAATAATTTAAATATATATATTTGACAGTTTTGCGTTCGAAGTCAAGTTACCAAAGTTTCCTTTCATTCACTCAAGAGCCAAAAATCAGAGGTTTGTAGTAATCAATAAGAAAGTGTATCTCATTACAACTAGATCAAATAATACGAACTGAGATAATATTACAGCTCACTGCTTTCCAACCTTTTACACCTCAGAACTCAGAACATTTAAAATGTTTGTTCAGACTCCAACAAAGGTACCACACTTGCTCTTCCTAGTTAATGTGCCCGTGAACTTCTCCCACCCACCCCCAAAACACGGAAACTGTTGTTGGAACTGGTTCCCTGAGTGGCACAATGCTCAGACAGAGCATTTCCTCAGACAGACAGAAAAGGTCTGAGAGTCTGAGTCTGGGTCTCATGAGACCCAATCCTGCCACAGCCTGCTGCATGACTTAGGGCAAATCACTCAACTCCCCTGCCGTAGTGTTAATGTTAGCAGTAATGAGTATTTCTGCTATGCTAGAATGTAAAGGCTCCAGATCTGAGCTTCCTGAGGCCAGGTGTTTCCTATCCAGTAAGATGTTTGCAGCAGAGATGGGTTCAGAGCCTTGCTGCTCAGCCTTGGCATGACTCCAGTGAATCCACTATAGCTGAAGATCTAGCCAGTGCTGCGCAGGCAATGGCTAACAGAGTGAGGCTCCAGTTTCATTAGGCTCCTCTAAAGATTACTGTAACACAAACAACGTAGAATGAGAGCATGAAAAAAAACTTGTGGTATTCTACCCTTTTGAAAAATTCACATTGATTTCAATGGACTTCAGCTCTGCTCTTTGATCCTGCTTCCACAAACTCGTCCTTTGTACTTTTCAGTCTTTCTAATTCTAGGGATACTGTAGTGAAGAAAAAGGCAAGGAGACATTAATAGAGCTGAGAGAAAGCTAGGGAAAAACAATGAGCCCGGTCTGTTGTGACAGTCCCAGAGGTTTTATAGTCTGTGTTCAAAGAGGTCTACCTGGGAGCGTTTTAGAGATCCCTGGTCTAGGAACATATGCCTCCTGCGCCCCAACACAATACAGGGGCAAAACCTGGATCTGTATCAGCTCTTGCTCTCACACTGGTTTCTGGTTGAAGAGGTAGTGGTATACAGCCTGGATATAAGCACAGCACACACTGGAGGGTCAGCTCAGCAGTCTCCAGGGACTGCCATTGTATGCATGGCGCCTCAGTGTACTTAAAAATATGCTCCCCTATTCAAGAAAGGGTAGATGGTGAAATGGCTATGGTACCAGTCTTCAGGGACCAGGAGACACTAGGTAGATAGTTTGCCAAAAACTTAAGTCACTTAGATTATACCTATGCAGATTGCTACGTCACCCCCACTCCCACTAAAACAAACTATACTGTCAACCTTTACAGTCAACATTTTCCCCAGCAGCCAAACAGCGTAAACGTGGCAGTTCTGCTGAAGTAGGAGGGGAGGTCTCATGCAAGTAGGAGGTGGGACGCTGTGTTCATGCCCACACTCACCCCACCACTCCTGGGAATGCACTTGAAAATCCTGGATGGACTGAAAGTCTCACACGCGAGGGAGTGACAAGTGCTCTCCTCCTGGCCCACCACAGCCAGAGACAAGCCCAGGAGGGTCCAAACGGACAAGGAAGGACAGGCAATGTACACTCAAGGTTCCCCCCAAGTTTCAATACATTATACACTATTCTACCGTAAATGGGAATGCAGAATTACTATTGGAAACATAGCTGTATCAGGAGAGTAACTTCTCATTTTCATAAGTAAATTGGATCAGTCATCTTCCCATTAAAGTTAATATGTATCTTAAGAAATGTTAAAAACACCGCATCTGAGATCCAAGAGAACAAAATTATGTCCAAATCACAAAATTTTTACTTTTGTCTAGTTTTACATTCTTTCAGTTGGTAAACAACCAAACTTTTCTTAGTTTTAAAAAAATAACTAATTTATTTCTGGATTTAGATTTGGTCTGCCACATTTGGTCAGTAAAACCACTGTTAATAACAGCTAGGCTCGCACTACTTGAATAAAAGAGTTTCACCATAGTTCATAATAATAGCACAATAAAAGAAAAAAAAAATTAAAAAGTAAGATGCAGTGATTCCTTGGAGGTTATACATGCAAATTGCCCTGAATCCGAGCAACAGTTCAACAAGAAAAGCAATATTTTGGGACAACAGTTCTGCTTTTGTAATGAGCCTGTAAAATTCATTCCACTGAAATAGCTACAGGTATATTATACCCCATGAACTATTACAAAATTAAACTTCATAAGCAATATGCCAGTGCTTTGTGTGATGCATTTGCTAAAAGAATCATTCAATTTATCATGTTTTCCTGAAGCGTTATGAGACAAGGTCTTTGAATAAAACTCATTTCATTAGGCTACCTTGTTACATGGGAAGATAAGATCTACACTTGACTAAAGACATCATTCCATCATGCCCATAATCACCCTACCTGGAGAAGTAAACATTCGGGACCTTAGAAAAATGACATTGCACTGCCTCACTAATGGTACTAAAGGAATACATTAAAAAAAAAAGGTCCAGATGGACATGGTGAAAAATTATCTGGAAGCAAATTCAAGTACACAAAAAACTCTTCTGTAGGTACTGGGGGCAAGTCGTTTAGGCCAGGCATTCACCCCAGCCTGGGCAAATAGCATGCAGCAGCGTGAGATGGTTAAAAATCAGATCAAGGGGCATTTAATGCACAATGCCTATATTGCTTTCCTGTGCCAGTTTAAAAGGTATACCTATCGAACATTTCTGTCCACCCAGTCCTCACGTGGATGCTGCCACACTACTTATAAGGGCACATGTATTTACATAGCTTATTTTGTTAAATATTCCTGAAGGAGATCTGAGTTCTAGTCCAAGCTGTGGCACAAATTTGCTGTGTGGTTTGGGGTTTAATTTTTCAGTGCTTCAGTTTCTCAGCCTATACAGAGGAAACAGAACTGATAATATATACCTGGAAGGTAGGTGCTGTAGCGCTATTTTAGAAGGCCATGTGATGCATTTAGATACCTGTAAGCAAATATTCAAAAGTTACAGAATTTGAAGACTGGTGCATTTTTTTCCAGTTTCCCTTTTTTAAAGTGTTATGAGGCTCAACACCAAATATCTCCTCGGCTGCTGTGATGTGAATCAGAGGTAGCTCCAGTGAAGTCAACACATTCAAACAAAGTCAAGGCAGAAGAAGAGCTCTGGCTTAACAAACTGTGTTGTCTGTTTCATATGAAAAGGTCCTGTGTCAGGATGCATCATGTACAATACAGAAAACCCCATTTCCAAAATTTCCCCAGGGCAAGTCAGAATCCCAAAGACCTTGACTGAAACACAGGACAAGGCCTACACACAAAGCCAAGATGTTTCCAGACAGAATATCTGGTTGCTTTCTTGTGCCAGGACTCACACTGATGGCCACACAATAGTTTGGTGAGAAAACTGAAAACTTCTTTTTATTTTCCTGGTTTAATTTTCTGCCAGACAAGTTCCTCAATCCAGCTTGCCATGCAACTGCACGACTACTCTGGCCAGCCCCAAATGGGGAAGACAAGAACACAGTATTAGGAAGGAAGCTGCGGATGGGTTTATATGGTATTATAACAACTTGTTGTCTTGCAACCTTAAACAGAATTCTAGGTGGATAGTTAAATATGTTTAGAGAGATTTTTTCCATTGCTATTTCATGTCTAAGTTGTAAGTCTCCACCTTTTTCAAAAGCATTTTTCATTATGTAGTGTTGTTGAACCCCTTGTTGATAAACACCACAAATGGGTCTAGTAAGTGAGATAGTTTTCTATCAAAAACATTTCTGGATAGAAAATTAAGAATATTTTCATTTCCTTTAAAATTCTTTTGTCTTGCAGTGAAAACAGGAACATTTATTTTTGGCTATTACTATTTTTGGCCATTACTATTTTTGGCCTTCCACATTTTTTTTTCATGTTCTTCCCCTTGTCCTCCTTTATGTCCTTTTTTCTGTTTTTTCAGCAGGGGAGAGAAAATGGAAAAGACAAAGTATCCTCCTTTCTGTGGGGAACAAAAAAAAGGTTGTGTGGGATATTACTTCTAATGTTGTCATTTTCCTGCTGAAAATGGGCAATTTTTAGCTATACTTATATCTCGGTAAATAAGCAATTAAAAAAATCACTCTATTTGATCAGCTATTCCTGATACCTTAGTTGTGGAATACTTTCATACCCCTTGGAGGGTGACCACCCTGCTAATAAATGCATTTCACTTACAGAAGCTGTGGATGAAACCTCGGATGTATGTTCTTGGTTTTGCCTTCTACCCAATCTCACACAAATTCTTGATCCAGACTGAAGAGTTCCTAGCAGCAAAGTTTCTCCCTTACAATCAATGTAAGAACAAGTTACAATTCTGTAAATAATATGTGCATTTAGTCCTCATTGCTACCCATCCTGGTGTTCATTATATGGATTTTGGATTCAACAGTGTATATGTCAACCGATGTGAGAATCTGTCCTGGAAATTCTAAATTGACTCCAATTTCAAAATAGCCAGCGAGAAGTGAGCTTTTTTTTGAAGTCTTTGTTTGATGAGGTGTTTGAAGGAAATGCATTCCCTCTGTCCCAGCTACGCTATCAGCATCCAGGGAGAAGCAAAGGACGAAAAAGCAAGCGAGCAAACTCCTTCAGAGAGCTGCATGCTTCGCTAATGGTAGGATTTGGACACAGCACAAAGAAAGGGCACGGGGACAGAGAGTTTCCATTTACACAGGTCAGCGGTGTGTCAGGGAGCTGTTAAAGGCACTTTGTCTAGACTGTACGTTCTTTGATGAAGAAATTCTCTTTTTACTATAAATATCTGTTCAACACTTTGCTGTGGGTTTCTGACGGGGATTTCACCAGGATCACCACTCTCATATAAGGCACATATTCAGCTGAAAGGGTCCGAACTATGATCTTTTATGGCAGGAACCAAAGAAAGTCAAAGCTCTAAGAAGCACAAGCACAACACGGCTAACTCACAAATCACTAGATTTGTCAGGATGGGAATATCGCATCTGGACAGATGGCTCTGTCCTAAAACCCTTCTTCAGGTGCTGCTACTGATGGCCACTTCTAAAGCTCTGAGGACGGGGATAACACCTTAACATTCACTGATGCCTTCGTGTAGGTTAGATAGGTACCTTTTAAAGACTCAAGATCCTGTCCTGTGAAAGAAAAGAAAACATAAACACACCATCAGGAAGAGACTGAAAACGAAATGGGAACAGAACATGAAGAAAAACAACGAGAAAGGTGGAAAGCAATATAACCTCCTTGAAAGTGCTTTCCAGCCTTTTACAAATTACAATCCCCAAAACATTTTTCAGTGGTGCTGCACATCCTTGCATGACGAATTCAAGATTATTAACAATAGGTTTGATTTTCTTAGTTACCTTTTGTGATTCCCTTAGAAGTAGTCCACTGACCCTCAGGGCCCGCTGGTGACTGCTGTGACAGTATAATTATGATTTACTAACTACGAAGGGACAAATTTTCAAAGAGCAGGGCTGGAATTTCACTTTGTAAATGGAAGTAATAATATTCAAAGTAGCACAATTATATCCAAACATGGCATGCTTAGAAAATGTAGGGACACGTAATTTCTTAATCATTTGCTATAAACGTCTTTATACAGGAACAAGATCTTCCTACAAAGAATTCTCCTTTACTCTTATAACTGAACTCTGTGTCTGCCTGTCTTGTACTTGGCAGCATTATATACTTTTAAGTTAAAAAACAGCCATATGATATGAGGCCATATCCTCAGCTGGAGTAAATCAGCTCTACTGAAGCAAGAGTTGTGTTGATGTACACCAGCTGAAGTTCTGGCCAATTTTTCAAAATAAAAGTACTTTGAAGTGACCCAAACTACAGCTTCCTAACAACCCTGTACAGCAGATGAATGTAAATCTCACAAGTCATTGCAAGATCCTGATCTCCCATTTCGTTTGAAAATAGAGCCATCACAAAAGTGATGTATTATGTCTCGGTTTTATTGTCCATGAGGAGGGTGCAGGTGAAGGGAAGCAAAGGGCAGCAAGGGTCTGGGGCTAGAGTCTGTTTCTGAAACTGCCAAGACAACAAAGCTGTAGGTGTCAGCTTACCTCCAGTTCACGCTGTCTCACACAATCCACCCGAGCCAGGTGAAGGTCACGTCTCTATCACTTGGCACTTCAGAGTCATTTACATTTATATGTAATTGTTTTTTGAGCGTGCATGTGTTCAGAGGAGCTGGATGGCTTGGGAATTGGTAATAGGATATCAGAACCTGTCACCAAAAGGCCACTAGTTCAAAACCAGAGCAGTTGTTCGAGCAGCCAAAAGGTGCTAACTTTCTGATAGCTGCTCAGCGGCTTGGATGAAATGAGTTGATGATTTCAGCCTGGACGTGTGTCCCTATCACGAAACGGCTCTGTCGCTGCAGCTGTCAGAAAGGACACCTTGTGGCTATTATCAACAGAAAGGTCAAGGACTGGTGGTGTGAGTGTGCAGATGACCTCTTCCTCTCAGCCCAAGCAGTCAGTTTTCCAGGAGGAGTCAGAGACACGCTGCTGGAACAGTGTGGGAAATGTCACCCAGCTGCTGCCCTTGCTAGTCCTCTTCTGGAGGTTAAAGCATGACATCAGACCTGTGGATGTTAAACCTCATGCCTTTCAGAATCATTTTAAAAGCCTGAATGAAGTGCTGTGAAGACAGTAATAAATAAACATGCAGAGAGACCTATAACAGGCTTCGAAAAAAAGCATTTGCAAAACCTATGGCTCAGTACACCTCTCTTACTAAATTTCGCTGACAATGCCAGCAGGGGCCTGGTGGCAGAATTACTGATTTGTATTTATTTATTTTCCCTAGCATCTATTTTACTGAGTGCTTTTTTTTTTTTTCCCTAGCTCTGTAGGATTTATGCTCTTCACTAAGCACCTGCTTCCATCTAGGAAATAATAAGTGCTTCAGGTTTGTCTGCCCTGCAGACGGATAGAGAAAGGGATGGAGGTCCAATGCACCTATTCGGCTACGAAGAACCCCAGTATCACAGAAAGCCATAATAAGGTTGCTTGCCCTTGGCAGCACGAAGTAAGGGGTAAAACTTCCCTCTGTGCTGCAGCAACAGCCTGACCCAAGTCATCTTGCACTGAGCAGCACCAGCAGAAGCCCAGCAGGGCATGAGAAATGCAATTTGTCAGGGGTTTCACTATTCTCCGCTCCTCCCAACGCAGCGCAGACTCAGCTGGGAACAGGCTCACCTCCACCTGCGTACAGATGACAGTGCATGCATTATTCACAGAGGGCATAGGAATAGCATTAAATCAGGTAGCTAAAGTGGCAAGACAGCCATCTAGCCATGACAACGCAGAGTTCAAAGCTGGGTAGCCCCTGAAGTATCTACCCCATTACTTGTTGTGATTGTTGTTACAGCTGGCTCTGAGTTACCTGTTGCTCTGGCTCTGCAGTTACTGGTGCATAAGCCAAGTAGATAAATCTGATGTGGATCTGTCACAGATGTAGGAGCCGCAGTCATCTCTCCGGACTGAAGTGCACTTGTAGTGGCAGAGCTGGGGCTTTACACTATTGAGGTACTGAAAAGGGATCCAAGCCCTGCACTCCTCAGGCCTGAAGAGAACTTGGGCATGAGTCAGAGCTTTGTATCTGATCTTGTTTCAAGTAAACAGTCATCTCACAGAGTTTCCTGCAACCTCAAAAATATCCCTTCTGTGCCCACAACTGACCACCTAAGCTCTACGGCACTTTGGGTCTCAGAGCAAGTAAAAAGACAAAAATATCTTTCTCATCATTGCCTTGGGAAATTTCCATTTCTTCATTCTTCCACGGTTGTTTGTACACCTGTACAGATGATCAAACGCTTCAGGCATATTGAAAACACCAAAAGCTGAAACACATGTACTTTGGCAAAGCAGGTGGGTACTGTTATTAACCAAATCTGGTGTCTGGAAGGAGCTGGTAAGCACCTCCCCTTCTGAAAACAGATATTAAAATGGTTCCCTGTTTAGGTGACTAGCTGAGCCCAGATTTACACAGAATTAACCAAAAGACACTTAACAGAGCAAAAGCAGTCATGGCAACAACCACTGGCATGAGCAGCTGGATCCCATTCCTGTTGAAAGTCCCAACATCAAAAGTACCTACTTGTTTGCCAAGTCACTTCCAGACCGCTCAGGGGCGGGTAGTTAAGGACTGGTTTACTTTCAAGGTGATTTCCTCATCACAGTTTTTTCCAGTTTCTGAAACTGGCGTAATTTTCTTCTGCAGCTGATATATAGTATTGTTTGGTCACCTGTCCATGGTCACTATATCTTCACTGCATAATTATTTGGGGGTTATTGCATATTGTGCCTTACATCATCTTGTTTCATATTTGTTTGCTGAACAGCTCTCCAATAAACCTCTGGGGAAAGTTTATTAGTGTACTTTGTATTACAGTAGCATGTACAGGCTGTTATTAAACACTATTCAAACATGGAGCAAGAGAAAGTCGCAGCTTAAGTTTCACATGCAAGACAGTTAGAGGAGCACTGTGTTGGGAGACTGGACAGTGGCAGAGGCAAGGAAAGGCCCGAGGGCTCCTGATATCTACCCAGTGTCCTCACTCCTGAAGCTCTGAGACTTCCTCTTGCTGGAACCTCTTGCCCGGCTTGTATTTTATTAGTCTGTGGTTAGTGTAATACCTAGAAAAGCTGCAAGTGGGATGTGAATAGAAAGTTTTGAAAAGGAGAAACTCCCTTTCTCTTTTCTCTGCAGGTGTTCAAATACTTGCAGTAGCATAGACAGCTGAATTGCCCACCCCACCACCTTGTCTGACTCCAACGCCAAAGGAGCTGGGGCCACAAACAGCAAAACAAGACTCCATATTCCTCCAGCTCACAATCTCCACTTGCAAATGCTGCGTGTGGGCAACCACTCTGTCTCCCCCTGCCTGAAAGGTACTTTGTGCTGATAACCTCCCCGGAGGAAGCTGTATTTAACTTCAGGTGGGCTTTGAAAGGGTAGTTCTCACTCATTCCTTTGCACATTTCTCACGCTAGAACAAGCTTTGAAAATCCACCAGTGGGAGGTCTTGTGAGGTGTTTTGTATTTGAGCATGAAAAGTGTTGACCTATCTAGTTTTGTAGTCACCTGCAGTTAAATGCAGATGGCTGCCATAGACATGAGTCTATTTTTGTAGTTATCTACCTTGTGAGACATGAAAACCTTGGTGCCAGCTTGCACACTTGAGGTCGTGAGCACATACTTGCTTTATTAGGAAGCAAGAAACATTACTGGAAACAATGACATGCCTGTTAGTCGGCAATTGGCAAGTTAGAAAACTGCAGCAAAACACTAATTCAAACTGACAGTTGTTTACTTTTTTCCCTCCATTGTCTTTTACTTTATCACACAGGTGGTGTAACAACTGTTTGAAGTAGCTGAATGGTGGGTTTATCTCATCTGACTGCTGACTAGTGAAGATGGCTGGTGTGTGGTTTAAAACAGTAGACATGAGTTAATGCAGCTAACCATTCACCCCTAGAGATGGGTGGTGACAGTTTGGGCAAATTTTGTGAGAAAAAAGGGGGTATCCTTGTAGCAGATGCTTGCCAATATACCCCAAACACATGGCTATCAAGTGATCCTGCTTTGAGGAAGAGAGGGAGGAATCAAAAGAGCAAATGTAGAGCAAGTTAAGCCTCAAGCATGAAAAGGGATCTAACATTTCACCTGACCAAAAACTTCCTGGTACCAGAGACTCTCCCAGCAGCAACTCATTTTCTGGAGCCCTGAGCTGAAAGCCCAAATTAGTTCAGTATTTCCTGCCTCAGCCAGATTTCCCAGGTGGTTCCAGCCCCAGATAGGTAGAAACTGAGCAGATTTTCAAAGGGCTTATCACACTGCATATCAAAATCTTTGGATGAACTTGGCCTCTCTTATCCTGAAATACTGTAGCACTGTTATGCACAGGTGGGATTTCCTCGTGTATAACCATGAGCAGGACAGAGCTTCCCAGAAGCTAATGCTGAAAGCAAATTGACAACTTAGGATTGAAAACTATCTTTTTCCTCACTCTGGGACAGAGGAAAGCTGTTTGATTTAGGCTCTTTTCAAGTAATATACGTTGCACTTGCTCAAGTTAAGCTTATGGCAATAGTACTATAGCAGATACTCTGCCTAGCTGTGCTCACACACAGTTAAGGAAATTGCAAAGTTTTTGGCAACATGTTATATAAGATAGGTACAGCATGATAGAGTGAAATGGCCGTGGATCAGCTAAGCTACTCAAGTACACTCAGCTAGAAACTGCCAGATGGTTTAATTCAGGAATGTATTAGTAATATTATCAGGAATTATCAGCTTTGAATTAAGATCGGGGGAACAATATCACGTTATTCTGAAGGAAGCAAGAAATGTACTGGGTTGTATATAAAAAGAAACACTGCTCACAAGACGTATGAAGTTATCCAGTTCCCTTCACATCAGTAAGCAAGCTGCCGCAGGAGTCCTGTATTCAGGTCAGGCACTACAAGAAGGTATCATTTAGAGGAGAACAAAGATGAGTGTCTAGAGGACACAACCTGAAATGAAGTAAAAACTGAAGGAACTGGAAGCATTTAAGAAATAAATTTGAGAAGAAACTTGGTAATAGTCTTCAAGCACATAAAAGTTCTCCTGCAAAAAGAGGATAATTTCTTTCTTGTACCCATGTTTGATAACTTGGGGGATTGAATTGTGGGCTAAAATAATAGATGGAATGACTCAAGCTATATCTAGGAGAAGATTTCTAGCAGTTGGGACCACGGAGCACCAACACAGACTGCTTGGCAAGGCCATGGTGTTAGCATCCCTGCAGCTTGGACGAACATCTGCCAGAATGAGACAGATACCAGAGGCTCGCCCCAGGGTAGGAGGCTGGACCAGACAACTTCCTGAGATCCATTCCAGCTCTATGATCTCCTGGCATCCCACAGCAGGTAATGTATGCCCCCAGTATTACTCACCTAATTCAGCAAACCTGTGGGTTGGCGCATGCCATGCTACTGCCCAAATACATTTCTGGAACGGCAGTGCCATAACCTCCTGCTTCTGACTGTGCTGGTCAGCCAGCCATCTGCTGGGGGTCTGTGAATGCAAAGATGACCAAAATTCACATCCCAAAGTCTCTCTGTTGTACTTCAATATCGCATTTAAGGAAAATATTCTTCAAAGGACCCAGACAAGATGGACAGTGAGCACAGAAGTGTTATATCCATGGTACACAGTGGAAGCATTCATATTAGTGTGGTGGAGGTTTCAAAACGTTTGAAAGACATACTGAGCCTTTAAGACCTGTCTACTTTTAATACAGAAACAAAAGTCTGAATTGGTTAATTAATTAGTGATTAATAAAAATTAATTTATGAGGTCTAAATCGACTGAGGTGTAAATGATATTGAATTGTTTATTGCTTGTTACTAGAAAGTAAGCATTTGGCGGGGGGTGGGGAATAAAAGACTTTCTGTCATGCTTGTATTCACTAGCACTAGCATTTGTTCTGCTCACTGTTACTACTCCAGCTATTTTTGGCTGATACTGAGAAGATAATTTAGCAACAGAGTGTCTCAAGAGCTAATTCCCTAGTTTCTCTCTGTCTGCTTTTACACTGTGGGATGTGCATAAAAACAAAACTGTTCTCCAGTACAAATGAGGAGAATATGCTGTAGAACAAGGTAGTGCTGTTATGAAAAAAAATCCCTTAAATATTAAAATGGATTTCCACACGTGGTCTCACTTCTGGACAAGAAGCAGCCAGCTGATATGAATGTTTGCAGTTTACTCACAAGCGCAATAGGAAGTTCCTTGAGGTACTCCTGCAGAGAAGTGACTAACAGGCATAACAGAGCCTCCTGAGATAAAAAGAAACCAACCCAAACTTTCATATGCAAAACTAATCCAAAATAAACTGTTCTCTAAGGCTTATAAATATTTAACTTTTCCTCTTTAAAATATTGCCTAGCCTTGGTGATGGCAGGGACCTGAGATTCCTTCCAGTCTTACATCTTACCTTTCTTATATTCTATGTTTCTCTTTCACTCTGACTTTTCTACATGCAACATTAACCAGATGTAGGAGAAATAAAATGTCCACAAGAAAGGGGTTAATGTTTTCAGGACTTGCAACTTGATCAAAAGCATAAGGAATGTTACTCCCCAGCTAATTTATAGGCTAAAAATCTGTAAGTATTTGAATCAATACTCAAATGTTTGAATTACTATATGATTACCTGAGATCGTAGGGGACTGGGCTAGCTGAACTGACGAGCTTGTTTAATGCTGTGGTTGTTTCTATGAATGATAGTTCACACAAACCAAATAGAACCTACAAATGGATGAGATTTGCCCATCAGGAACCCAAATGTATTTCTTCATAGGACAATACATGCTATTTTTCAACAGTCAATTCTATGAAAAGAAATACATTTTATGATCTATGAGACCAATAAAAGCTAACCCAGCTTGAAAGATGAACTTCAGTTTTCAAATAATCCCAGTGAAATGAGTGTGAAAGACCTACAGATCAAGAATTATTCATAGAAGTTATTCAGACAATAGTTTCAAATAACCAACAAATGTGAGAAAACTGCAAGCTATTAACACGCAATTCACATGCCAGAAGAGAGGCAGTGTGTGAAATAAATTATTCAAGACAAAGAGTTTTAGTGCTGTTTTTCTCAAAATGGTGCTTTACCAGCAGCACCTTTTCCACAGACCAGGTCACTGATGTGATGGTTTTGGTAGCACACAACATACAGAGGACATTCACTTACACTGGCCTGCAAAGAGAAGCACCAAAATTCAGCACCTAATTTAGGATGTGACTTTTCCTAAAACCTCTTTGTAGACAACAGAGAGGGAGAGAGTGTCTGCTCCAGAGGACTATTTGCAACATCCAGTTTGGCCTCATATTCTGTTTTGCCATCTGGATGAGACTGCAGAGGGAAACATGAGTCTAAGCTACTAATTTAAACACTTATATTAGGAGCGTAGAGTGAGATGTTGTGAATATTCATTATAGTGTCATGCAGCAGACACTGGATAGCAACCAAGAGGGACAACTCCCATATACATGTGCAAGAAGAGAGAACCAGTCTACAAGGACCAACAACATGCCACCTAACTTTCAGGCAAGTAATCTCAACAGAAAGCCTCTTAGCCCCTCTCTGGGAAGGACCACTTTCCAGAACCAGTGATTCTGGAAAATTACTGTCAAGGTTTAGCCAACCAGCAGAGGCACAGAAATACACAAAAACGGTAGCAAAATCCTTTGCCTACTCATAGGTAGAGATGTAGTGACTAGTAACAGCACCATTCTCTAAACTGCTGGATGTTTATATGATTGAAATGGAGGCATTTCCTTCCTAGATTTGGCCTTCCATTTTCCATCTGAGGCTTCCTCTACACTCCCAACGCCGGCCTGCTGTGATGTGACGTGTGGAAAGGAAGACCTAGTGAACTACTCGCCCGCTGTGCTGTGTTCCTCACCACTCAGACTTGCTTTGCTGCTCTGGTCATGACTGGAAACATGGTGTTAGTAATTATGCAGAGTTCATTGGTGATACTCCTTCAGTTTATGTACCTACTGTTGTTGGCAAAACTGGGTTTTGCCTTTGACAGCTTATGGTCAATTAAAGGCCATGTGGTTCTTCGCTCAAGAAGAGTTGTACTAGTGACTGCATCTTGGCCAAATTTCATGAACATTGTCTCACTAAGCACTCCTTGTGGAATCACTTGAAGGGGTTGTTCTTCCTCACTTCAGGCCTTAAAATGGCATTGGAGGTTGCTCTGATCTGCTAAATAAATCCCCACATTCACCCATTCACTGTTAAGTAGTGAGATACTTCCCCTTCTGTTTCAGTGTCAGGACAAATCCAGCATGACAAGGCTCCAAGAACTCCAGCTCTCTTTCCTACACAACCCAAGATGGTAGAAATCCCTTAAGGCTAGCTGGCTTCTTGAATTTATGTCTGCTAGTGAAGAAATCTCACGGAACAGATTGCCCTGTTTCAGCACTACCAAATTTGATTCTGCACCTCAGCTTCAAACCTCGACTTTAAAACAGACCTTAAACCTGACATGGAAATTGATTCCAATTTCTCCTTCATGTGCAGGCTGTTTTTTATTTTCCCTAAACCAGTTTCCTCTTCTTTGCTAGTGGGATCTGCAAACGCTTAAAGAGGCACCTAAAATTTGCTCGCCAGGCTCAGTTTAGCTAGAAACAGATTAGGCACGAAGAAGAAGAAAAATCAACCCTTTATTTTCCAGAAAGATTTTCTTGCCAAAGTTGTCCAGGAAAGGTGGGACACCAACTCCCATCCCTGCCACACGCAGCTGGGATTATGGCAAAGGAGATGTTCACAGTCTCGAACAGAGAAACACTTTAAGGCGTTTAAGGCACCCTGTGAGCACCAGCTGGAGTTTGCAGCAGAGGCAGCTGTTCCAGTATGTGGGAAAGGGGATTTCAGATTAAAACAGACAAGGCAGCTTAAGGGAGCATTTGGAGTGAGTTCCCAGTGTAGACACCCCTTCTTCATTGACAGCTGCGCCTAAGGAGGGAGAGTGGAGCATGCACTTGCTCCAAAGCCCAGGACGCACAAAAGGAAAGCAGAACAGTGTCTCGAAATTGCCAGCAAGTGCTGCTGCTGTCTTCAGACCCTTGCCAGATCGTCATTAGGGAGCGCCACATGTGTGTGGCAGACATCGCACCAGACACAGCTGTTGGCAGCTCCTTGCAAGTGGAAGGCCAGTGTCGCTCCTCCAGCGCTTAGCTGAGAAAGGATAAAAAAGGAGGAAACTCAATTTAAATGCCAAATGCACACACACACGCACACATCTTTCAGAGGGCAGGAAGGGCAGAGCTTACAAGAATCCTCATGTCTCCTCTCCCTCTGTCCCTGGAGTAATACCTTGTTGTTGTGTGTTTATGTGCTTCTTAAAGACCAGAGGATGAACACAGCTTGGAAACTCTCAGAGCACAACAACTGTCCTTCATATAAACAGGGATGAACACTTGCTGACGCAGGTTTGTGTTCCCACACCTTGCTTTTGCACCTACACAGAGGCAAAGGTTGGGACCAGGAACGGTGGCTTCCCAGAGAGGTGGACAGCTGAGCTGGGGAGCACAAAGAACCGTGAGCACAGGCTAAAGTCCCAGGTCCCAAAGGGCTTTTCCAACCATCATCCGGGCTAGAGCCCAGCCATAGTTCAGATTCAAACTCAAAGCCTGGACTCGAGGAAAGCGCTGAGCTCAGCCTGGGCGGGCGCGTGCTTGGCGTGATCCTGCCCACCCTCCCAGGGCTTTCAGCAGGATCATAGGCCACTTGGACGGGTCAACCAGGAGGTGGGTTTCCTTCTCATCATGCCCTAGGCTGGCGCCAGAATACCTTTTTGCACACTTCTAAGGGTTTAAAGAAAAACTCCACTCATGCTCAAGCTCAACTGTGCAGACATACATGGCATGCCTGAATCCACATGAGCACCCTTCACTCCTGAGTATTTCCCAAGGACCAGAGAAAGAAACTTGCCCCCTCCACACCTTTTCACCTGGCGGGAACACTTCAGATCCACGAAGCTTTTTACTTACCTTCTCCCCACTGCTGTCTTCTGTCACAAGAAAGCGGGGCATAGCCCTGCTTTGTGAGAACTCATTTGCAAGTGCACAGTGCCAAGATCAGCGCCGTGTTCCTCTCACAAAGGCGGAGACTGTCATGTTTGCTGCAATGTATGAGACACAGCTTCCCACAGTTAAAACAATTTGGCAGAACTTAGCCTAGTAACACTGTCATCAACACAAAGAAATCTGTTTGATTTGATACCAAACTTTTCATCTACTATATTAACATCACTTTTATGCTCCTTCGTCTTATAATTTGGCATGCCAGTAGCACTGAGAAGCCGCGAAGTTCCTGTTGTGCTAGATGCTATACAAACACATGGTAAACTTGTATTGCCTGCCTTCAGGCCTGAAGTCAGCAATCAAAAATACAGCATTAACTTCCCAGTCCCAAAATTCTTCCCAAAATTCCGCAGTGGGTTATTGTGCTGTCCAAAAACACCCCAAAAGCACATAAGAAATTACTAGGTATTATGGTTCCCCACCTTTCCCGTAAAAACCCAGTGGTTATTTATGGGGAGGGAATCACATTTGGCCATATTGCATGGCGGCAGGGCTCAGTCCCCCTGCTCCAGAGGCAACCAGTGCTGGTGATGGTACTGTCTCCATCGCCAGCTGAGTTATTGCTCCATTACCAGCCTGAACTTGGAACGCCACTTGGACTGCAGCAATAACAAGACAGATAGGTCTTTATGAAATCTATACTATTAACGCTATTTGTTTTGCCATGAGTTGACAACTTTAGTAAATTGCTCATAATTGGCTATCAAGGAAAAAACACAGCTCTGCTCACCATTATTATGGTATTGATTTTCAATAATTGCTTTTTGGGGGGGGTGGGGGGAGTGCACGCATCACTTTTGTGTTGTAAGAGAGCTTAGAAAGAAACTGGCTGTGTGGGTCTGCTCTGCGTCTGGAACTTCACTGTGGCAAAAAACACATAAAATGCACACCAGAAGTAGCTGAAGCAAAGATATTTTTTTTTCTCTGGCACTATATTTTAGCATTAAAAGAAAAGAATGGAATTAACCATGTAGCTAAACACGATGGTAGCCCTGTAGGATATTCATGTTAGTCAAAGGCTGAAATACATTAACATTAAAAAACTCCATAGGGTTATTTTAAATATTCATTAGGAAATTTACAAGCTTTGGTGTAATGGCTGAGGACTCCAGTGTTTTTATAATTGGAAGCCAGGCCAGTGGAAACTTTCTCAGCCATGGGAAAACAATGTGGCCCAGTTTCTGTTCCTATGTTAGAGATTCTTGATTATGCTCTCTAAATATCAATCCCCTGAACACACACACACACATACCTGGTATTACAGCATTGTTATGTGGCATCATTCATTATCAGCTCTTCTGCTTGGTGTTCCTTTTTTTCCTCCTCTTTTTCTTTTTTTAAATATGCTGTCATGCCCATGGCTCAAAATACAGCACTCTCCTCTTCTTGTTTCAGATGAAAGGGACAATGTTGCTGCAAAGAATGTAAAGAGTGTCTAGTGTCTCTCAACAGGTAAATGACTCAAAAAATTTGCTGACAAGCACAAGCACTTAACATAAACCCAGGGAAACTGTCAGCAATCTTATTTAGAGATGACTCACTCAAAATTCAATTAGCACGAGATTACAAACTGATCCAGGAAAAGAAAGGGTATCTCTGGCACTTTTTTTTTCTTTTTCTTTTTTTCTTTTTTTTAATTTATAATTTTTAAGCTATAAGCTAGCCAAAAAGTCAGCATTCCTTCAGTTTTCTGACCTCCCATTTCTCTGGACACAGGAGAACTGCCTGAATTCTCGCTTCCTCACTTTCTTGTTCCATAGATGTCAAACGATTACCATGAAAGACTGGGAAAGGAGAGTTCTGAAGATTTACCCCTCCCAGGAGATCTTTGCCCAGATTTGCTATAAAACTCAGTGTAATCTTTGATCTTCCAGTGACTTGTACTCTTCTCTGTTACTTGAAACCCAGCATTATTATTAAGCTTAAGTAGATTGCTTTAAACTTCTAAAATATTTACTCTCCTGCCTCCCAATGGGATGTTAACAATAAAAAATAGCGAGGGCTTCTACATTTGTTTTTACTTTACATAAACGAATTAAGCAGTCTCTACTTGACTCGTTTAGACCCACAATAATGTAAACTGAAGCAACACAAAAGAGCCTCCATATCCATGTTTACAGAATAGAAATCCTACAGTTTTTGGAGGGAGAAGTTTAGAGAGGTGCCTAACTCATCTTTACTCTCTTGACTGTGAGCAAACCTGGATAGGCCTCTCTGTTCATAAGGGAAATGTGTGACACTAACAGCTTGGTTGTTTGCTTTCGTATTTTTTCAACTGAGTTCAAAGGGACTCACTTGATTGTATCCCTTCCCCCTCCCCCACCCTTCATCCTTCATAACCATTGTTTAATGAATTTTTATTAGAAAAGCATGGCTGCACTTATGAAAAAAAAAAATCTGTCTTTGAAACCAGGAGGAGAGTGTGTTTTCCCTGGCATTAGCCTGTTAGTTTTTAATATCAGGTTTGCACTGGAGTTGACTCCTGGTGCATTTTGGAACCATAAGCCAACAAAGTGAAGCTAATGGGAAAGGAAATAATACAGGAGAAGAGAGCCCCTTTTGAAGTGTGGGCAGGAAATCTGCACAACTCTCTCTCCTCCTCCTCCTTCTCCCTCCTTCTTGCCCTACCCCCATCCCGTGCAGTGTCCTCCTCTCCTCATAAAGAGTGACTTTTGCTCATTTTTTTGTTTAAAGGATGGGATCAAGCAAAAACACCAGCTTAATTTCAGCTTCTCAATTAGCAAAACTTCTGGGGAAAACATTCCCTGGTGTAAAAAATACAAACAAATCAGTAAACATAAGGAATGAATAAACTGAGGATTCAAGTCTGTAGTTTGGGACGAGGTAAAAGATGTTGCCTTCCACCCAAGCTTTCCACTGCAATATGCCTCCCATAAAGCCTCAGAGAACCAGCAGCGTGCACAATACTTCTCAGTTCAGTGAAGATACTGGAGCATGTCATAGGTACCTCAGAGATCTACTCGCACTCCATCATGTTAAAAGCACAAAGAAATTACCAGGCAGAATCCCCTCCAGCTCTTAAAGGGCGTGCTGGTGATGCAAAGCATTGCGAGATTACAGTCACAGATTTGATCCCAGCTATTTACTGTAGCTCATTCTCTGCTGGCACCCCTCAGGAAGCTCAATTTGTTTTGTATAACTGTGAGAATTCTGGGGTAATGATGGTTGTCCCTTCTTTTCTCTTAGTTATAGCTTCAGTGTTTCCTGGAGAAACAAATGGTCAGTAGGAAGGCCTCTAATTTAGGATTTGAAGGTTTGCCTACTTTGCCTACTCAGTTGCCTATTTTGTCACAGACCTTTTTGTGACACTTGGGTAAGTTACTGTACCTCAGATTCTCAACTATTTAACAGAAGTTGGGCTCTAAAATATCTTTGTGATTTTTTTTTTTGTAACACTGCAGCTTAGAAAGCCATAATCACACTTTCCTACTATACAGCAGTACCTAGGGGGAAAACATGGGGAAAAAACCCAGATATTACAGCACTGGGAATCATCAAAGTATCAAGAGACTTGAAAAAGAGATATAGTGGAAAGTGAAACAGATTGGAGATTTTAAAAATAGAATGCAGGGATCACTGAATTTCTCATGTCCACTATTCTTCAACTCAAAGGCTATGATGTAAAATAATAGTACAAAAACCATGGAAAAGTCTAAGAAGGGAATAGAAAATGCTAGAAACATGACATATGCCAATAATCGGGATTAATATTCTGCCACAGTGGTCAAAAATGGCATATTAGAACCCATTTTCATCAATGTTAGAAATCCAGCACCCTGTTCTAATACAAGCCAGTATTTCCTTGAGCGTATTATCTAGGACTGAGTCACATGTAAATTTTCTTGGGTGTCACAACAAAAGCATGGCTGGGACATCACCTGGTCAGCTACTCCATGTGTGACGATCACATGCAGGAAAAACACTATGAGCACAATGTATTTGTGGGTCACAGGATGCTGGCAGCAACTCTTTGCTGCAGTTCCCAGAGGTACCTGGACTTCTAGCTGTAATAAGCACAGAAGAAACTAATGTGATCAGAAGACGGAGGGTAACTTCCTCCAAATGTCACGGTCTTTCTCAAAACCAGTTCCTTCATAGCACTAATGTTATGGACTTGTTTATTAAGCTAGGTAAATACCTTTCTCTCCAGCAAGAGAGTGAGCATGAGCTGAGGAGATAACCCCCTGCTATTTCTTATTTGCTGTTTTTGTTGATGACAAGAGAAGGTCAACAGAACAGGGCATGGCAGGCTTGCTGAAATATTCCTCTATCCCTTGTGAAAGGCTTGACAAATTATTAATACCGTGATTCAGTTGTACACTTCTCATCAAGGACTGAGCATGCCTATACACTACAGGGATAACAGAAAAGTATATAACAGCCCATCCAGAAAGTGTGCTAGGTATACAAAATGCTACACACTTTAACTTGCCAAGTGCTTTTACAATCCTTCACAAAAAAACATCATTACGCAGTAGTTGTGTGGTGTTTTGCACATTCAGGGTGTTGAAATAGCATTGAATGTCTTCTGAAGTAAGATATCTGTGTCTGTCAGTTAGCTACCCTGAATTCCTGTTAAAGCTGATGAAAATAAAATGGGTGCTTATAAGACCCAGCTCATTTCCTCCAAAAGCAGAAGCCATATGAATCACATCCTAAAAGCCCTTATTTGTTTCCATCACTTATAGAGAGAGCATTGAGTAACCAGCTCAGATGTAGATGTCCACAGCCGAGAAGGCTGAGGCAGTGATTCCCATCCCTGGAGAACAGATCTAAGCAGGGTTTTGAGGATCAGTGCAGAAAGGGCACAAGGTGCTGGGAGACACATGGTCTGAAAGAGGCTGGAGTGTTGATGAAGCTGTGGCAGCAGAGTTTGATTCAGGCTGTACAGGCTCCATGTCCACTAGCAAATTTATAAAAATTACACAGGCAAACTCCTCCTGACTTCTACGTGTCCTCAGTGTCAAGCTCAGCTTTAACATACTAAGTGGTCTGACCCCATCTGCCTCCACGGTGGCACTGTCTCAGTTCGTGACCTCGGTGGCAGCCACGCGTGGCACTGATTAACCCTTCTGCCTGCGGGAACTGCAATCAGTGGGGTGTGTGCAGGTCTGGAGGGAAGGGAGATTATTTGGAGATCACCGTGCCACCACTGGCTTGCTGAAATCACTCCTTCAGCCAGGAGATCTGAAATCCAGAAGGCAGAATAATCTAACCATGTGTCTGGCAGTTTTGTCTGCCATGGTGGGTAGCCGCTCCTGCCAGACCCTGAGAGATAGCAGCCACTGTGCCAAAAGGATTGCCGGCTTCTTGCACATGAGGCATGAAGACATCAAACCCATCACTAGGGACTAACTGAGCTTCCTTGTGGAAGCATTTGTCCCTCTCACTGACTTTACTCAGAGCCTCCTCCTTCCACCAGATGACAAAAGTTATGTAGGAAATATGCTGTCTTGACATCCTGATTTAAACAAAGCCCACTGACATAAAAAGCTCACTCTCTAATGATTTCAGTAGGGTTTGGACTTCATTAAAGAAAAGAACAATGACCTTGATACGATCTCCTCTCTATTACCGCCACCAGCATATCGGCTAGATCGGAGCCAACAAGTCCAACCTTGGATCGGAGGCAGTTACGGGGTAGGTGCTGAGCGCTACCACAGGAGGTGGAGACCTTTGGCGGGGAGGACATGCAGTCCCAGGCACCGGCTGAGAGCTGGCCCTGCTTTTCTGCCCCATATTTGAGAAGGTAAGCTGTGTTTTCACACCTTCTGTAGGAGCTTGTGTGAATACTGCAGTTATTGCTGCGTCCAAGGCTGCAACCGTATGTTCTTGTTAAGACTGGTATCACAACCCTGCAGAATTTAAAGCCTGTATGCATATGTGATGAAGCATGAAAGACCACATGCCGCCGTTCAAGGCAGCATGGGGGTTTGGGCACAGGAGATAAAAGACCTGCTAGGAAGGCAACGGGAATGTGTACCCAGAGCACTCAGAGGGGAACAGTGCTCAGTGGCAGGAGGCATTTAGCCTCAGGAGGGATGCTGAGGGGACAGTTGTGCTCAGTACATGGATGCGGCTCCCACAAGCTCAGGGAGGCAACCTGGACCAGCTTCATTTCCTGACCACGTCAGAGCCTCCCTGTGTTACAGAGCAATCTGAATTTACCTTATACCATTTCTCTATGCCTTAGTTTCCCTTTAGTAGAAAGGAAGTAATAACTCTTCCCACCTCCCCGCGATGCACAGTCACTCGCGTTTCTGGGGCAGGTGGAGCCCTGAAAGTTCCTCAGCTGATAATCTTCAAGTGGTTGATGTAAAGTGAAATACAGGACCAAGATGGGGTCAACCTGCCTCAGAAGGCTGCTTCCTCACCTTTCAAAGAGGGCTAACGAAACAAGTGGATCAAGAAGATGATATCAAATCAGAGTGGGCCTGAAGGTCACCTTGGCTGAAACAGGGCCATCCTTTCAGAATACCAGACCACGAAACAGTTTATTAAAAAGTGGTGAGGTAAACCCCACTTGCAGGAGCAAAGGGAATTGGTCCACATTTTTGGCTCCAGGAGGCTGGAGGAACCCTCACCTGATGTCATTTAAAAGTGCTCTGCAAATACACTAAATAAGAGGGGGGTTTCTGCACAAAATGAAAACTTATACAATCCCTTAAAAAAGCCAAACCTTAAACATGTGAAAGCTTATGAAAAATTAGATGATGTGAAAAACACTTTAAATCAAAGCAGCAGGTAAAGCTGGAAATAAAGTTATCTTCAGTTAAAATCTCTATGTACCACATTGACGGTAATGCTTCATTTCCTGTAGACTGTAAGTAAATCAAAGCCTACTTTGGGTTTCCATATCTGTCTAAGATCTCATCTCCAAGAATGTATTATTTTGGCATTTCCCACATTGGAATTACCTCTGGTCCAAATTTAGGTAATAGAGTATGATAACATATTAACAAGTAATAAGCATGAAATTTTTATCCATTTTAAAATGTATTACTGAGAAAGAAAACAAACACATAAAAAAGCCAGCATTTCAAAAGTAATCAACGATAGAACTGAGAAAACAAAAGACTTGGGTCACAAAAGAAAAATGAAAGGAAAGTATAGCTAATTGGTGGCACTTTTGCAGAGAAAGAATGTAAGAAAAACTGCATACCTATTCAGGAAAAGTAAAACAGATGTGTGAAGTGTCTGACTGAGCTATTGTTTTAACTGTGTAATCTAAAATAGCTGACTTGATTTCATTTTAACAAGGGATTAGTTTAGCAGACAGTTTGGATTAGCAGCAACATATATAAATAAACATGCTACTCTTAAAACTTAAATACTCAGCTTACAAAATGCAGGACAACAAGAATCAGGAAAATGCTAGCCTTGAACTTTTAGATTATAGAGCCAAAACATATGCCCATTCCACAGAGACAAGGAATTAGCAAGAGCCCTCACACTGAATAATGTAATACAAGAAATATTTGTTATTATGATTTCACTGAGAAGCAACTCAAGCCCTGCTCTATGCCCTAATTGCAGAGGATTACAAAATATTTTACACCTATGCTATTTTAAGAAAAAGAAGGATAAGCTCATACTTCGCTATTCATATGAGAAGAAACCTGACACAAGTCAGAAATCGTGGTCGGGTATTTTGTAAAAAAAGATGTATGTTGCTTCGGCCATAGGAGAGGGGGAAAAACCTGTCTGTAACCAAAGAAAGCCCTTTTCTAATATGCTTTTCACACAGCAGCAGAGATCAGGATTAACAGATCTGAGGAGGGGAGGTGTCTGGGCTGGTAACCAGAAAGAGGATGAGACTGGGAGAGAACCACTCTTCCTCCCCTGTAGGCAGACAGCTGTCTTGCAGCGAGCAGTCTCAGAGCCTGCACTAACTTTTAAGTCATAAACATTCACAGACATTTGGGGGTTTATATAGGATCTTGTATAGTCCCTTCCAGCACTGCCAAGCCGGATGTGATTCTAATGTCATGGTGTTTTCTGTAGCAGTCATTTTGCTGCCATCTGTTAGAGGTCAACACTAATACAGGTCCTCTATTTTTTTAGGCCCTTTAAGTCAGTAAAGACTTAAGCCTGCTACTGATTTCAGCGCACTTTGGCTCTTGCCATCAGGGTGAAGACCTGCACTTGGATATACAGAATCACAGAGACTATTCACGTACAGGAGATGGGCAGGGTGCTCCCACAAGTAGCAACTACCTCGGTTGTTACAGGAGTTTTCCGTTCAGTCCCTAAATTCCTGCATGCACTGTCTATAAGAATAGCCATGCTGCAATGGTCTTCCTTGGAAAAAAGTACAGCAAAGAGGAAGGGGATGTGCTGTTCTCCACATCCATGACAAACAGGCTAAACCCAGCAGGCTTTAATTACAGCAAGATAAATTTAAGCTAGACATTAAAATCTGTTCTAATGCCACAGATGCAAAAATGTTGTGAAGACTTCGTAAGCGGAGGTCTGTAAAATGAGTTAAACATACATCTGTGGGGAATGGCTTAGGAAGGCAGAGCCTGGGCTATATCTGAGGTTCCTTCTTTTTTTCATGGAATAACATTCATCTGATTGAGTACTGACAAACACATTGGCTACTCACCATCAGGTGTACGGCAGGCAGAGCCTAATGTGTGTTAAATCCAGAGAATTTGCAAGAGTTCCAATTCAAACCAAGAATCTTTAGCAAGGAGTTGCATCTGTGTGGACACATGGCTACAAAAGAGAGTTCCTGAGAGAAAGACCTTGCAGGTGCAGGAAAGCAGGCTACTGAAGAAATTGGAAAATGTCAGACCAGAGACACATACCTCCTACCAAGATAACTTGCAGGTAAATGCACAAGGTAGCAAAGAAGAAAGCAAGCATGATTATACAACAGGAGCAACAACGAAGGTCATCTGGGGAGGGAGCCATCTCCTGTGAAGAAAGAAAAAACTAATGACAGCAAAAAGGAATAAGCAGAAAAAAAAAAAAGAAAAAAAAAACCAAAACAGAAAGACTCTAGTGATAGGTGGGAATGTACAAACATCATTTTTGAAAGGCCAGTGGCAATAACATATCTGACACTTTTTTTTCTAGATCTATCACCAGTCATGACAGTTATGTCCTTCTCCAACACATAGTGTAATTTCATGGAGCCCCAAAATCTTCTCAGGGGGCTGGTGCAGAGAGAATATAAAGCAGGGTAACAAGGTCTGGCCTCAGCATTTTGGAAAAAGAAAATCGGGGAAATATGTTCATGGCATCCAGAAAGAGGCCTTTGGCCTTAGTACTACCTGCATGTCTCATCTTATGCTGAATAAAAGGCAGCATCTGAATCCTCTTGCCTAAGGGAGAGCTGACCTGGCAGAGAGAACAGAGTACAGAGAAATTTATCAAGAGCAGAGCTATTTCATGGCAAACATAAGCTCAGGCTATGGCTGTGCCCTCCAGAAGATGTTCACAGGAGGTTGAGAGAGTGAATTAATTTGGGAGCATCCTGCTTAGTGCGGGAACTCATAAACAAAGGGATGCTCCATAGCAGGATGGTGTATATCTCTGAAGAGGGGAGAGCAGCTGGTGTTCTGTACCGAAGACCCTCTCCCCTCTTTGGGAGGGAGGGGAACACAGAAAGGTTCGTCAGAGAAGAAGCTGCTTCTGACAAAAGAGGGCAAGGAAACTCACTGTCTACACAACTGTTCATCCTCCCAAGGAAGGAGCCTGCTGCCTACAGAATGATTACAGGGAAGAGCTGGAAGTGGGTTGAGTTTTGAAGCCAGGCAGCATGTTGCCCAATAGCCCAGTATTTCATTAGTAACAGGACACAAGCTTCACACTAACTCTGTAAGGTCTCAAGACTCTTCAGGCTTCATCTGGACTTGTCTTCACCTGCCTGAAGCTTTGTTTTATCTGTATAAGCGATCACCTGATGACATCGTGGCTATTGCCGAGTTTGTTCTTCTGTTTGCTAAACATCTACTTAGATTTTAACGGTTGTTTGAGGTAACCATACTTTTTATTTAGATATAGTAAAGTAGTTATTCTTGGTAGAATGAAATATCTATGAACCTAGGATAATGATGCAGTGTAGAAGAATGTAGGCACGAGATAGTAACAGAAGGGGCATGGGAGAGGATACTGGAGACCCTTGAGCTATTAATTTATCAGTGATCAATTACCGATGATTAACTGCAGTTCTTAAACAGTGCCAGCTCAGCCAGTCACATGGCTAAGACCCTTCTTCCTTCACAGCCATGGTGGGGAGGTGCTGACCAGGACAACTGGCCCTTCTGCAGCTACTAAGCTCTCCTGTGCCACAGGCACCAGCAGAGTGACAAAACCATGTCCGTGATGTTGTATAAGAGCCAGTATCACCCAAACTCAGGTATCTCAAGTAAGTGCCTTAAGTCAGTGCGACTCAGAAGTATCATAAGAGCACTTTCTTAGAGCTCCCAAGCCACTCATTTGTCATGACAGCAGCTATCCTGGGAAAAAGGCAGTATTTTGGTCTCAGTGGTTTCCAAAATGACTTTTTCATTGGGAAATTGCCAGATACCAGTTCATCTCTCCATGAAGAAGGTTGGGCTTTTGAATCTTTTCTTCCTGTAGTGACAGATCACTGTTTTCACTTTTTTAACAAATCCTCTCCCCAAAAAGGTGGGGGGAAGGTCTGCCTGTTTGCTAGGGAAAGGAGAAGCAGAAGACCCATCAGAAACTTACAGTCACCTGTCTGCCTATCAGGCTCTTCCAGACGTGAAATTCACCCAACTCAAGAGGACCCAGGAGCAGCACATAGCTAGAGAAGGCAGGGGCTGAAAATGACCCTGGCAAAGAGAAGCTTAGGAAATCAAAACCTGAAGTAGATCCTTAAGACCTTTGCTTCAGGTCAGAGCAAGAGGACTTTATCAGCACATCCAGGCTAAGCTTCCCTTGTATCCTTGGTCCACCCCAAAATCTCACCAACCAGGCACTTATCCAAGCACGGCTGCCCTTCCACTCACGTACCATGTGTGGTGGAAGGGCATCCTTCAGGAGACAGAAGGATATGCCTGTTCTCAGCCGGGAATCTTCACAGTCGCATTCGCGTGCATTTCACAGTATGATGAGAGTAGTGCTGAGGATCTGGCCTGTGACTCAGCCCTGACCTTTTCTTCTGTGGCACAGTCTTAACTGGTGCGACCTAAAAGTGTCAAATAAAAACACGGAGCAGGGAGTGAGGCAATATTTGCATGTGCCGCCTGCCTACCTCCAGCCTTGCCAGCACCTGACAAAGCAGAAAGCAGAGAAAAAGCAAGTTTTGACTACTCCAGTACATTTTGCCTGAGTAAAGACTGTGAGATATGTCCTAACACTATTTTAATTAAAATGTAATATCAATTTGATTTGAACCACCACCTTTGATACCAAACTCAGCAACTTTATGTCGTAGGCTTGAGTGGAGATAAAAAATTAATGTGTTAAATAATTTAGGCATCAGAGAGAGTCCCATGACCATAATATAAACATATTGATGTTGGCAAGAAAACATTTATTATTAATTTTACATAAGAGCTACAAAGTTCCAGGTGCATTTCCTAATTCATGCCAAACTTTGTAGACATGCAGAGCTTCATGTTAATTAGAACTTATTTATTTGTATCAATTTACATTTATGTTAAGAAAAACAATACTTATGCAGAAGAAGGAGGATTGTTCTAAGTTTTCTATGTATATTTGGCTTGAACAAGAACTCTTAATAAGTTTTCAGTGCTGCTGCAGTAATTGAATAGGTGTTTACAGGAATACAAAAGCTATTAGCTAACCATCTTTGGAATTGTCATGGCAATGCCCCAGATTTCCTATAAAATCCTGAATAGATACTGACTAAAATGTTATTTTCTTCTGTGTTTCTTTGCCTTACCTAGAATGACGACCTCCTATCTACAGAATATATGTATGTGTATATAGATATATATACATACTGTAAGTACACACCCACGTGTGTGTGATATACATACATACATTCAAGAGGCTATATATGCATGTGAGATAAACAGAAAGGCGACAAGCACCAAATCTGCAAGAAAGAATTTACATATTTTTGTTGCTGTTAATAATCACCTGGCAAAGGGTCGTTCTTGTGGTTTCTTCATGGTATGCATCTTCAAGCAGACTCTCATTTTCTGAATACTGCAACTTTAAATGAAGAAATCGCTTTGCCTACTCTCATTTAAATTCAAGCACAGGTATTACAGTAAGTTACTGTGTTTGCTCTCTTCATGATCTGGGCCCAAATTTCCAAACAAAGATTTTCATGCCAAAATTTTAGACCCCTAAATTTGGAGAGAAAACCAGCATCGTTGTATTTGTTTTTCTTATTCAGCATTTTCCTGTTCTGAAATAACAGTAATGGAAGCAGAACAGACTGGCCAGTGCTGAGCCCCGGCTCTGGCAGCCGCACGGCGCTCAGCAAAGCAGCTCGGAGGAGGGAGTAAGGCAGTTCTTAGGTGGCATCAAGATGCTGGGACTGGCTCCAGCAAAACGAGCGGGCTGAGACTGCAAGGAGCCACAGCTGGACCTCCTTGAACTCGAGTACTGCCCGAACAGTGCTGCCTTGCCACCGTCGCTGAGGCTGCTGTAAACTCCAGCGGCGACCTGGGACAGAAGAGCGAGAGGCTTGACTGGAGCCGCTCTCCTCAGCCCCGAGCACAGCACAGCTCAGCCAGCCCAGGAGAGCCGTCCGTCCATATTATGCGGCTTGTGTATAATAAAACATAACTCACGCGTTTTTAGATCATCAGCTGCAGTATTAAAACAGGCACCTCGCTGAGAAAATAAATAGAAAAAACACGACTAGAGGAGATGGCACAATCATAGAGCAACTGAGAGTAAAATCAGAACTATTTCTTCTTTTTCTTCTTTTTTTTAACTAATGTAATTAAAGACTTCCTCAGCATGGACACAAAGGGAGTATTTAATGTGAACTTTAAAAAAATAAAAAGATTTAAAGGTTTAATATACCTCCAGGAAAAAAAAGCAGTTAAAAGATTTCCTTAAAAAAAATATAAAGATCCACAAATGGCTGGTGAAACTCCATAAAGCAGCTGGAACTTGTTAATAGTCACACTCTCCTGTGACCTGAGATGCAGGAATCTAACCATGAATTTTTTACAGATATCCTTTAAAACAAGTGCTGGTTGATATCACTGTGGCCTCCTGGACTAAAACTTTCTGAAGATACTGTGGCACGTAGAGGAAATCAACCCTCCTGACATGTAGGCTTCAGGAAAAAACCTTTTTTTTCCATTTCTTTTTCTTAAAAAGAAAAAAAAAAAAGAAACACTTAATCAGTAGCAGTGACTCAGTATTAAAAACCAACAGTATTCTTTTCCCTCTGCTCTGCACATATGGTTCCTCTGAGAGACCAGAGTTAATGAATAATAATAGTAATTTCTTCACTAGCCATTGCTAACTTTGATACCATGTGAAAAAGATTAAATGCAAGAGAGCAGTTTTCTACAGAGATGGGCCCAACAAACCTTCTGGATCTAAACAGCCAGAATTTTGCAGGGAGTTGATAAATGGAGTCTAAATGTCTCTGGCTTAATCACAGCCCCAAACAAACCCCCAGCAAAAAAACATGTTCAGAGTCATGCTTCCAGGCACTGAAATCAAAGTCCAGATTCAGATTTTGGTCACATCTTACTGGGAAAAACTGAATGTTGTATTATACCAAGGGTTCTTCTAAACGCTGTTAACTCCTAACTCAGAGTTGTGCAGAAATAAAGGCTATACTTTCCTGTAGGATTTTGCCCCAATGCATCAAGGATGAAGGCCCTACTGTGGACCATCCAGTGACCCGTCTAATCTTCCCTTACAGCTCCCCGCTTCCTTCCTTGCACAGGAAGAAAATAGCACATGGTGTTCCAAGCAAGCTGATCAGCACACCAACGCAACATGAGCTGGCTTCAGACAGGGTCCTAGTGGCTCTCTTGTCATGGCACTACACATTTAGCAGGACTTACTGGATAAGCTGGAGGACACCACCAGCCCCATGAGACCACCCGGCTTCTGGATTAGAGCACATCCACCTTGGGGTGCAGGTGGAGTGAGCACAAAACTGTTTGCAGTGGTCAGTACACCAGCCCCTGTGGTGATGCCAGCACGAGGTTTGAAGACATTGTGCCTAGACTGGAGAACCCTTGTTAAGAAAAGCCATGGGGTGGCCTTTAGTAAGTCTTCGCTAAAGCAAATTCAGGAGTGGGACCTTGCTTTTAAAAACCCCCAAAACATATCAAAATTTGGAGGTACAGCAAAGTAAAAATTTGCTGCCTGAGCCATTACCTACTTGCTGGAGGTAAACTCAGATTCTCATCATCCACATTCAAAACACAGCAGGATCGATGTGCTGTGCTAGCCAGGACACTGGAATAGCTGAGTCCTTTTGTCCACTTAACTGTGACAGGGAAAGCTCTTTTATTTCCCTATGCCTCTGCTCCTTTATTAAAGAGATGAGGTAGGAGGGGTTGCGGCTTTAAGCATTTCTCCTCCCACATTTTTTGCTGTCTTGCTCTGGGTTTGTACAAGGCCCAGCAAGTATTAGAGCCTAAGCACGGCTGTAATAATAGAGCCCTTGGGAAAGGTGGCACTTCCGTGGCTGCAGGTGTTGAAATACTCACCCTGAGATCTCCATCTCATTAGCTCTGCTCACCAGCCTCTTATTATTGGAAAGGTTATTACAACACTGTGCCTATGTGAAAGAAGTCAGGCTCTGATTTGGACGTATATCAGCCTCCCAGAAGCACCGCCACATTTGGCACAGCCTGGCTGTCAGTCTTAGCAAAAGGGCCGAGAACTGGAAAGATACGAAGACTGACTCTACTGGGCCCTGCAAAAGGTCATTCAAGGTCAAATCAGGGTGGTAATATGGGGAAGCTCACTCTGCTGGAGCTCGTCCCGTGCCCATTCTGCAAGGAAAACTACAGTCTTTAGGGCTGCCACTTTCCTTCACAACCACTAAATTCAGACAAACATTTTTAAAAAAAACAATCTCAGAAAAAGTTAAACTAACAAACTCTAAATAGGGAAAGGTGTTAAATTATGTGTGGCCTCATTCTTGTGCTCTCCCTGACAAACAAAATGTGGCCAAAAGAGAATTACAAGCTATGAAGCTGTTAAACTTTCCTTGGACTCTTTATTTCACATTCCTTATGAAGGAGTTGATAGACTGGATACATCGGCATGCTGTATGATACAGGCCATGAGGAGAAGGGAGAAGAGTGATTCTCTTCTCTCTACACGCACGCACACACACAAACACATGTGTACACACATTGCCATTGAAATGAATGAGCCCATTCATAGGAAACACAAGTTCTATTGGTTTATTAGGCTTGGAACTAAGTCACACCATCTCAACCTGCCAGAGTTAAGTTGTACATACCAGAAAAATGTCTCACCTGCAGTACCTGTCAGCCTGTTTCACATTAACGTAAGCCTTACGATTGCTACTGTCTATGGACCAAATCCTGAAGGCCTTTCACAGCCCTGAAAATGGGCAGAAGGAGCTTTTCTGCCTCATATCGCAGTCGCTGGGACTCACCACCTCCTTAGGAGGCAGGCGGTGTTTCCCGCAGGAATGACTGCCGGCGGGAGGAGGGACATTCCTTGAGGTTCCCCTTTCAGAGACTTCTCAGAATCCCTCTCTCTGGGTGGGTTGGCATCTCCTCTGCCAGCGGCAGCAAATGGCCTATCTCCCACAGGGTCTTAGCTGATCAATCATAGGTGGAGGGCAAGTTGCCTCTAGGCTGTCTTCTGGCCCTCAGTAGCTCTTCCCTCTGTGGTCTTCAGTGCTACTCGGCAGCGGAGGTGCTGGGAATAATCCTCTGTCTGCATCCAGCTGTCTGTGCACTGCAACAAGAGCCTCACAGTGCCCTGCCAAGCTGCTCGGCCTTTGAAGGCACAGCCCCAAATACCACACGTTCCATTCCAAGGCAGAATGTAACGACAGCTATAATTAAAACCGTTATTAATGCAAACACATGAAGTCACAATAATAACTAAACTGTCCAACAGTGTCTGAGGTGGTGTCTTGCTTCCTCTGGAAGATCAGACCTGCTCCTGTCAGAAGACAGGACAGCTGCTTCTCCTGGCTAGTTCATAACCTAGAGACCTATTGTCTAAACACGCTGGGTTTCTTTTCTGTCTCACAAACTGCTTTTCACCCATCTCCTGGACAGAAGCTCACTGGGACTAGTTCATAGCTGATGTGGTGGGCTGACCCTGGCTGGATGCCAGGTGCCCACCAAAGCTGCTCTAGCACTGCCCTCCTCAGCTGGACAGGGGAGAGAATATACAACTGAAGGCTCGTGGGTCGAGATAAGGACAGGGAGAGATCACTCAACAATTACCATCACAGGCAAAACAGACTCAACCTGGGGAAATTAGTTTAACTTATTACCAATCAAATCAGAGTAGGGTAATGAGAAATAAAACCAAATCTTACAAGCAACTTCCCCCCATCCCTCCCTCCTTCCCACCTCAACCCCACTCCCGGTTCTCTCTCCCTCCTCCCCCCGGCAATGGGGGCTGGGGTCAGCTCGCCACACCTTGTCTCTGCCGCTCCTTCCTCCTCAGGGGGAGGAGGACTCCGCACTCGGGCCCTGCTCCGCCGTGGGGTGTCTCCCACAGAGGACAGTCTTCCAAAAACCTCTCCAACATGGGTCCTTTCCGTGGGCTGCAGTTCTTCACGAACTGCTCCAGCGTGGGTCCCTCCCATGGGCTGCAGTCCCTCAGGCACACACTGCTCCAGCGTGGGTCCCCCATGGGGTCACAAGTCCTGCCAGCAAACCTGCTCCAGCGTGGGCTCCTCTCTCCACAGATCTGCAGGTCCTGCCAGGAGCCTGCTCCAGCACGGGCTTCCCACGGGGTCACAGCCTCCTTCGGGCATCCCCCTGCTCCGGCGTGGGGTCCTCCCCGGGCTGCAGGTGGAGATCTGCTCCACCGTGGACCTCCCTGGGCTGCAGGGGGACAGCCTGCCTCACCATGGTCTGCCCCACGGGCTGCAGGGGAATCTCTGCCCTGGTGCCTGGAGCATCTCCTCCCCTCCTTCTGCACTGACCTTGGGGTCTGCAGGGCTATTTCTCTTACATGTTCTCACTCCTCTCTCCAGCTGCAGTTTCTGTCCCCGCCACAACTTTTTTCCCTTCTTAAATCTGTTCTCCCAGAGGCACTACCGCCGTCGCTGATGGGCTCGGCCTTGGCCAGCGGTGGGTCCGACTTGGAGCCGGCTGGCATTGGCTCTGTCGGACACAGGGGAAGCTTCCAGCAGCTTCTCACATAAGCCACCCCTGCAGCTCCCCCACTACCAAAAACTTGCCACGCAAACCCAATACAGCTGATTAAACCAATATTGCACTGCAAACTGCTTACATTCACAAGCACCTAATTCTGGCCTGGTGCTGTCAAGTAAGGTGTATTAGGCAAGAAATGATCTTTGATGTCTGTCATCAGTTCTTTACCTGTACCTCCCAACAAAATCATCTCAGAGGAGTCAGAATAGTAGTAAGTACATAGTTCATAGAGTTCTGGTTTGGACTTTTTTTCCCCTAATCAATGTAAATAATCTATATGTACTTTGCTCCAGCCAGTCTTTTCTCCATACCATCAATACAACACTTTCCTACACCTTGATCTTTATTTCTGGCATATGCAGCAAAACTTAAGAGCCTCTTCAATACTACTGTTCATTTAAGGTCAAAAAAACTCTCCTCTTTCCTTTAGAATTTTTTTCCTCAAAGAACCCCTATCAACCTCCCTGATTACTTTTCACAAACTTTTTAATAACAAATTAGGGGTCATGATTCTTGAAACAGGATTTCATGCAGTGGTAGTAGTTCCCTTTACACTGAGAATAGTGATGAGGAGTATGCTGGGTTTGCCACTATCATTTTAATCTTAATTATTTTGTGTAAAGCCTCACCCTAAGTAGTCAACCTGAAACTCGCGGTCCTTAGCTCACCTTAGAACACAAAGTTTATTTTTGTTAGTGTAACATGCTAATGTTGGATGCCACCTCTGTCAAATGATTTAACGAGTGTGTCTGCATCTCCAAATCTCTTCCAGGTTCAGATTCAATTTACAAATCATCCATTTGTAGTTGGAAAAAAAGTAAGCTGTGAATTCTCTGGAGTGTTTGCAAGGCCATTTTCAGTAACAGCAATAAGTGGTTTGCAGTCGATTTCAGCTAATAAAATAGTAATAGCTAAGGCCTCCCACAACTAAGACATGAAGTCTTTTACAACCATGCCAAAGCCTCCTTCTCTATCTGAGCTTATTAACTCTCATTTCCTGTTAGCATCTACTATGCATAAACCACTGGTCTCTAGCCGTGACCACTCTCCTGCAAGAAGATTGCACCAAAATCCTTTTTCAGAGACACCTGTGGATGATAGAGGTTTGTGCATACCATGCTCTCAAATTAATTCCTTTTGCTTCTTAGACTTTTTATTAAGGTCAGGCAATGTCATTGTATAGGAGCATTCTCTATTTATTTATTCAGGCAGCAGTATAAGGTACAATTGTCCTAATGTAATCCATCATTCCAAGAAATCTACTATTTCTTTGTCAGCTGTGGTGGTTTCACTGTTACCTATGTGTCTTGCTGAATAACCTTCTCTCCCAGGTGTGTTATTTATGTTACAGAAAATGTACATTTTGCTGGCGTCACACTAAACCAGCAGCTCTGGTTCTGTTCCAGGATGCTCAGAGATTCCAGTCATTCTCTTCTGACATTTCAGTTTCTTTTACCATTTTTCCCAGATTAAAATATCATCTATGGTGCCCCAATTCCTTCTGTACTATCAAAACTTTTTTCTATTTCCTGATGATACAAATGGAGCGCTGTGCACAACCTAAATGGAAGTTTGAAGAAACAGGGTTTTCTCAATAAGACATGGAAAACGCACAAAACATGTGCTGTGTTTTTCCAAAGACATTCCCCAGAACCCTGCTGATATATCCAGCGTATAAAAATATCTGGTATTAGACAACTTCCCTGAAGATGATCCCCTAACAACTACTGTGACTTTTTTCGTTTTTTCATATTTATTCAATTTTTCTGGTCTATCCAGACACAAAACATTCTGTCCCTCTTTTCTTCTCTAGAGATGAGCAAAGAATGTACCCACAGTTCATTCTCTTCGCATTTTGCAATTCTTGGGGTAATAAACTCACCCAGCTCCTCTTTTAGCCTCTTCCTTAAGAGGAATGGAATTTGAATAGGAAGAGGGACTGGAGGGAGGCTGACTCTCTCCTCTGATGTGTGCTCTGCTCAGAGACAGCTTGTTCCCTAGCTGGTGTCCTCTAATGCTTCCTCAGGTATATTGTCCTCCTGCCCCCTCCCGTGAGCTCATCGTCCTGATGAGAACAAAGTCTCGACATATTATTTATTCCATAATGGATGCTCTTCTCCATAAAGTTAATACAGACTGTATCTGTCCACTTTATTTACCCTCATGTTAACTTTAGTTGCTATTAGCTTACCCCTGTAAGCCTCCCCTGACTCTCCATTATCTGCTTCTTGTCAGGAGGATAACATTATTTCAATCAACACACCATCATGTGCACCAGTATCCAATTTAAAATGAATAAATGTCTTACTTGCTTTCAGGGTGATAGTCCATTCATCTTCTGATGAATTGCTCTTATGAAGAATCCCCCAGAGCAAATGGTGCTGTCATTGATCTCCTGTACGCTGCTTCTTGCAAACTATTTCACAGTGATGTAATCTAGTGCATACCTTTTTCCAGTTTATGGCTTGAGCTATTTTCCACACCATCTGCAGGCCCAGATGCTGCTCTTGTAAGACTCCAGTTATAACTTCCTCAAGCATCTTTCTTTGCACTATTTTGGATTCTCAATTATGTCCTCCCCTTCATTCTGAACTGGGGAACTGGTTAGTTTGACTAACTCCTTTGTCAAGAGTTAATTCTTGATGTTCCAATGATTTGTTCCAGATCCCAGTCACAACCTCCTCTGTAATCAGGGCCTTGCTCCATTAAATTGCAGAATTTTCTCTTCAGCCACAGAGACTCTGACTGTTACGGATTTCGCCTTCTTTTTTAATATGTTCTCCTTTTTTAAAAAAATCCTTATATTTCATTATTTCAGAGTAAAATACTCCTGAACACTTTCACAGTTAATTCTGACTGCCTAAGTAACTGGAAACCAAAGAAACCTGTCAGGACTTCAGTACCACCTATTGTCAGACAGAGCTATTATCTTCTAACTGTCTTCCCTTTTGTAAGCAGATAAAGAGTATGGGATCATTCACAACTTCTACTGTTATCTTCCACAAACCCAGAGTTGTCTCCGCAGTGAAATTTTTCAATGCTTCATTCTTCCACTGGAGGTACTTCCTTCCTTCCTTTTTATTCCCAGCACCATCAGTTACCTCCTGGTGCTTAATTTGCGTACGAGGAATTGACCTGGTATCTCGCCCATTTCCCATCCCCGTGGATAGCTACACCAGCTCCACGGTCCTCAACCGGACTGGTCGTCTGGGACCCTTTGCCTTTGCAGGCTGGAGATCGGATCCCACGCCCTGTGGCTTGCCAGCACAGTGGTTCACAAGTGCCAAGTGCCGCACTGACAAGGCTGACACCTCGAAGGAGTTTCTAAGGCACAGAGGTTGCTTTGCTGCCTCAGGGGATTATAGAGCCTGAAGCCATATTAACTGTTGAACAGATTTCTCTCTCAGGTACTAAGGTTTCTAATAGTCACTGAATTTGTCTTCTGTCCAAAGCTCACAGAAAAAGTTTCCCGAATGTGGAAGCACTCCTTGAAGGTCAGTTTCCCTACAGTGGAAGGCATTTCTCTTCTTCTTTCTAATCCCGCAGAAGAACTAGGGCTAGGGCAATTCCTCTCATCATTTCCTGGGTGTGCAAGCCACGTAGCACAAGTTCAGTAAATCTAACAGTTCTTGGAAGGACTGGACCCGTGACATATGCAGGGTGCAGATGGTCTGCACACATCCAGTAAATCTACTGCTCTCAAGATGCGCACGACCTAGCACATCTGGTTCAAGATGAGTGGTACAGTAATAAATAAAAAAGGCAAATAAACTCACACCTTTGGTATAAAAGAGAAGCAGGCAAATACCACAACAGATACATTGAAGTGGGAAAATACCATTTCCCTCTGCTTGTCCTTGACTACATCTTTATCATATGCTCCATGGAAATCCCAGGCTTGCTGCTTTTAAGATTATCTCACCCATGCTCAGTATGACAGATCTCTGAACATGGTAAGCGAGACTTGAACTGCACTCTAGGCCCAAGCAGGTTGTCAAACGTCTGAAAATCCGTTATAAATAAAGGCAGTCTTCAAATTCCATGTGGTTAGAATTGCCAAAACATAGAAGGGCATCATCTGGAAAACCTAACAAAATGTAGCTCTAAGCAGAGCCAGGAGAAAGAAAAGGAAAATTACTCAAAGTTACCTCTTATCTTGCTTTTTTTGCTGAACGGCAGAGTTTGAATGTGTTGTACACCTCAGTGATATGCCAGGTGATAATGAAAGATCCTCCATATAAACATCATACATAGGCATATCTGCAAATTCATAAAAGGTCTGAAGCTGCTGCAAGAGCTGACCCAGTGAGTAGTGTTGCAAATTGCTGTCTCTTTGTCTCCCAACCGCATAAACAAAGCTGTCTCTATATAATAACTGAGAAACATGCATCATCAGCCCATGAGCTCCTGCCAAGAGGTAGGATGTACTCTCAGATTTTGTTAAGACATTTAACAAGCCAAAGCTGAATCTGAAGTTAGACCACAATAATAACACCTTTAGGGAAAGACCCAATGAATTATCATAATCATTTTTTCAAGGTTCTCACGACACATGGTTTTGACTAAAGTCCTTGCAATCCAGCAGCAGCGTGCTATAGGACAGTGCAAGAATTTACAGAAAAGTTTTCATCTTCTGTGTTCACACTTCATATGCTTTTTAAATAACTGCTACTACACTTTCGGTCTCCCCAGTGTGCAAATTCAGTAGGATTTACACATAAGGGCTGGTCCATCGTCTGTTTATGGAATATTCAGCTCTTGCAGGGAAATAAACTGACATAGCCAAACTTTCCTTCTCCAAATTCCATGTTCTCATAATCCCTGCAGAGCTACAGATTCCAAGAGAAGTGCTGCAATTACAGACCAATGCGAGGCCAACCTTCACTCAGATTCAGGGCTCTGGAAGCACTTTTCTTAATCCAAAACAAGAAGTCAGATTAAATTTTTCCTCCCAACCCTGAGCAAATCCATCACTTTAAACCCTTACAGCTTAAAAATATTAATGTTTTTTCCCTTTTGAATTTGGCAAGATTCCCCTGAGTCAGTGAGAAAGCTGATTGTTTTAAGTTGGACCTGCATAGGTCATTGTGTCCATAACAAAACCAAAAGAGAGTGGTTTTACTGACATCATTCAAGGTACATTGTGGTTACACTGGCTGAAGATACAGCCATATATTTAGCACCATTTCAAGTCATAAAATCTTGCTCGCAATTTTTTTTTTTTTTTTTAACTTGAAAAGTTTCTGGCTAGTCACACATGCACAATTGCAAAATGACTGAACAAATCTTCCAAATGTCAGTTTTCTTTTCAAAATATATTTGTCATTAAACTGAGATGACACTTCATGATTTTTACTGCCAATGGACCATTTTAAAGAAAATGTGACTGAGTGAAAACAGGATTACTACAGAGATTTTCTAATCTACTATAAGCAGTTCAAATATGAGGATAATTTGTGTTCCTTTCTTGATTATCAGGAAGGCTTCTGAAAAGTTTGGAACTAAAGGCTAGAGACACCAAAAGGGAAGTTTAGAGTTTTGTCAATTGCTTCCACTCTGAAAGATTTCTCAGAGTTTGGCTTTAAAAGAATTTTTGAAAGAGTAGACATCGAGCTACATGGTATGGAAAGTCCTGTATATTCTCCTGTGGGGGAAGGGAAGGAGGGTCCTACCAATCATACTATTACCATTCTTATTACTAGCTTTAGAGGAGAATGACCATTTAGCAATTTTAGAAATAATGACACTGTATCATCTGATCCTTCTCTTTCCATAATGCAATATCCTCAAGAACACAGTTTTGGGGTCCATTCTTCTAAAAATACCTAAAAAGTTACAAATTATGCCTAACTGTCAAAGTTGGTAATTGTAATATATAGACAACACTGACTAGCCAAAAGTCCTGTAATCAAACTCACATACAGAGATAACAGCCTGTGCACCACAGGCCTTAGCTCATTGAACAACCCTCCCTTAGATGAGCCTGAATTCACAGGGCTGGTTATGATCAGCACCAAGCACTTTCCCTACCCTTTCTGGTGTTCTTGCAGAAAACAGAATACTGTGTCTCCCTATAGCTTTCACTCAAGAGAGGATTTAAAGGATTGAGGGTTCCTAAGAAATGTGTAATTAAATACAATAGATCTGGAGGTCTATGGCATTACAGCTTCATTTGGCCATCCATCAACATTTCATAACCCTAAGCACATTACCTTGACCAGCAATGTGAAATGTGAATGAACTACAACACTGACAAGGTTGAGCCTCAAGAGAGGGGGTAAAAGAGATAGAGAAAGAGAAGGGATGGTGGGAAAAAAGCTTACTGAAAAGACATCTGAAAGAAGAAATAGAATTAGGCTTTCTAATGTTCACAAATAAGATAAATGGACATCAGCATTGCAAGTTTTATTATCTTTAAGGTTTGGGAAGCAGAATTTCTATCAGGAGGGAGAAGCTGTCTCTCTTGCTCTCAGATCAGGATGTGTTAAAATTCAAAATATATGACATAATAAGGAAAGATAATCGGTCTTCCAGTACTGAAACAATGCTTGGAAAATTAGTCTTAGGTCTCTGTTCTGCCCTCAAGGTACTTTTTCTGAACATGATCGGAAGTGTTAGCTCCAGGAAGGGAAGCAAAGTTAGCCCTAATGAGGTAGAGGCCATAGGTCGCGCCATGTGCCAGAATGAGAGAGAAGCATATGGCAGACCTGCAGACAACAGGTGCATTTTTGCTTCCATTGACTAAATTGTCTCTTCTTGAGTCAGGTCACATTCATACCCCAGTCAGTAGAAAGCCAAAATCCAGCCCTAAAGCAGGATGCAAGGTAAGAGGTTTTGTTAGTAAACATGTTGATGGTCTGCAGCTGGCAATCTGACCTGGAAAAAGATACTTCAGTAGCTGACAGTCAAAGACTCGACTCTAATCTACAAGTGCTTCAGAAAGTGCCAACTGAGCCCCAGGTTTATGGAAGGGATAGCCAGTTCAATAGCCTTGCTAGACAATTCATTTAGCCTTGCTCTCTCCCGATCCTTTATAAGTGAACAGGGAATAGTCCTCAAGCAACAAGATACTTATAAGCAATAGGCATTTTTCTGATCAGGATAGTCTGCCCTCACTCACCTTCTTTCCTGGACCTCTCTGAAGCATGTAAGGTTTTCCTTGGGGCATATATGGGGTTTAGCAGAGCCTTAGTCAGCCCAGCAATTCTGGGAATTATCAGCCTATTACCCTTGTGTAACAAAGCCAATGTTACCAGGCAGTCCAGCTCCAGTGCTCCTGTACAGTGGATCCCATTATGATGGGAGACAAGATGCAGCCTGTGGTCTCATCTGCCACTAGGAGAAGCTACTTGGCTCATCTGACCAGGAAAGCAAAGCAATATTGTTTTATGACATATGGAAAAAACTAAAGGCAGGAAAAGTATGATTTAATGAAAAGTGATTTCTGGAGTGCCCACTACAGATGCACTCAGCTGCATCGCATAAATTGTAAGGAAAGACTCTGGATTTTTGTGCTTTATTTGGCTTTAGGGCTTTTTCTCAGCCTGCTGGATTTCTCAGTGCAGGTTTCTGCTGCTTCAGAGATTCGAATTTATGCTTTAATGTTTTTTCTTTCTTACATGAAGTAAATTCCTACAAATGCAAAAAAATATTTTTGTAACAGACTTTTCTTTCCAGTACCAATATGTTGTTGTGTCTATCAGGAGTATGACAGATGCTTCACTACTGGCCTCATCAGCTTGAAGAGGTGAGATTTCCACCTTCAGAGGGTTACCTCTACTAGTGTGTAAGATTTAAGGCATTTCTGCTACAGAAACAAGTGCAGTCTGGCATTTATGCCATTTCCAGCAATCAAATCATATTTCAGCCACATATATGCTGATCTGTTGATCTTGAGGTATTATTTCCAAAAATCAATGTTTTGTGTATGACCTTCAGACATATGCTTTTCATTGTAGGAGGCTGATGTGAAGAGTATGACAATCAGCCAGTCTTTTATCAGCGCCCCACCATCACACCTGTCCACCGGGACAACATGGGAGGTTTCTGTAGCTGCGTCACCAACCATACCCACAGTGGGCATACCATAAGAGTTACCTCTGATAGTCACAGATTTTGAGAACCCTACAAATTGCTTTATAGCTCTTATACATTTCCATATTGCCTGGCAGCATGCTTAGTGGCCTGAAGCAGATCGACGATTTCATGTGCTCTCTTGGGATGCTATTTTGTATCTCTCTCTCAGTTTCCCCACCTGTAAAATGTGTTATATTTCCTACCGAAGGATATTGCTGTGATTAGTTTTAAATGTTGCTGAAGCATTTTGAAGTTGAAAGGTTTGGGGTAGTAGTTTCTGACTCAAGTTTACCTTAAGCAAAAGTGAGAGTGTAGAGAAGGTATGTTGCAACTCCAAGCAGCGAATAAGAATCACTACAGCAGTTGTGAGGAGAGGCAGGTGATATAGTGAGAAAACAGGTCCCTGAACATAGATTCAAATAACAGCTGGAAATATATTTTCATGACATTTGGAATCACTTTAGTGCATTGCATGCAAATATTCATATTTTTAAAAAGAGAATTTTTCCAAAACCACAGACTAATATAAACATCCAAACAAGAACAAATTATTATCCATATTCACAAGATAAGCTTTTTGTAGTATTTATTGAAGTCTCTATGCCTTTGATAAACATCACTTACAAAGTCAGAAGGAATACCGCTGAATTTGTTTGACTAATCCCATATAATATGTCACAGTCAACATGACCAAATTCCAGGAATTAGTCATGGCACAGTGACTCTGGAGTGGGGATTTTGTTCAAGATTCAGATACCTAAACTTAGGTGTTAACAATGTAGATGGCTACAAAAGAATGAGGTGTCAATCTACTCAATGGGGAGAGATCATGGCTCAGTTAGTTAGCTGCCATTTCAGATACTCTAGTGTATCCTGAGAGGTGCCAGCTCCCTCTCCAGAAGGTCCCTCATATCTATTACATCAAAACTGATAGCCTCACTTGGCAGTCTCAGGTACCCTAGAACATCTCTCCTTGGTAAAAGGATCAGGCCCTAACTATCTGCTCTAGACTCCATTGTCTGAATTAACTAGACCTCCATCCCCTTTAGTGGGAGTTTGGGGCACTGAGCTAACATAGAAACATACGTTGTCAACACCTATATGGAGGCCAAGCTGTATCCCACTCCAAGCTGTAACCAATCCCTGAGGCTGAAGTACGTCATTGTTTACATAAACCAGCTTTCCCAAACTGTGGTCCTTTGACCTTTGTTAAAGAACTAATGGAATAGTCATACTAGCACAACTCCTGGGAGGTACAAACCATCCCGTTTATTTTAAAGGTGTTTTAACCAATTGCTCTGAAGAACCCTTCTGATGTTCTTAGGGGAACTGTGTGAGGTAGGGAGAGTGCAGGCGCCCAGCAGGCAGTGCCGGGAACTGCTCTCCAGTGTCTTCGTCTAGAAGAAATGGCTTTCCTCCAGAGGAAAAGGAAGTTCTGCTCTTCCTGCCAATTTCAATGAGAAAGGGTTCTTTCCGTGCCACAGCAAAGGGAAAAAAGGGCTTCCCACCATGCTGCCTGCTGTATAGCAAGAAAAGGAACCTCTTTACTCTGCAACTTCCAACAGGGGGACAGATCATAGCATAGGTGGAGTTAAAAAACAGAATGAAAGCTTATTGTGATAGGACACTGTTTCCTAACTGCTGACACAGATACTTGTTAGTACAATGCAGAGTTAATTTTGTGCCCTTTTGGACAGTCTTTAAAAATTTCTCTTGTAATAAAGATCTCTTTTAGGTAAGGAGGGGTCAGCTTTAGAGTTTTGAGCATCATAAACCTAACAAGTGGTTCAAGAGGTTTTGCTATGCTAGCACCGTGTCACTGGCACAGGGACAGCTGGAAAAGTGGTGGAAAGCAAGCACAGAAAGACTGACCCTTGAGCCCCAGCTATTCACCTAGTCCAGTCCCATCCAGCAGTGGATCATGGCACCCATCCCCTGCTATCCTGCGTCAAGAGACCTTACTTTGGACTAAGAATTTGCTTGTTAGATTCCTAATATTACCTGAAACAAATGGTGGTTAGGATGAGCAGAACTTCACCACCAGCACAAATGGGAAAGGAAGGGTAGGATCAGAAGTAATGGGGGAAATCAATGGGAATTACTGATGATTTCTATCCAAACTTGTGCTCCTTGGAGGTAAGTGGTCATATTATTCAGGACAGCAGGAAAACCTGGAGGAAAACTGGTAGAAAGAAAGCCTCTGTGGGTTTGTGGTGCAAGAAGGAGAAGAAGTGATGATTTTTGGTCCTCAGATAACTTCTTCTAGATTTACAAACACCAAGGAGCAAGAAGACACTGAAGTACTATTCCACCCCCAAGGAAACTATAATTCTTATGACCAGTGTAACCCACTCTTTCCTCTAAGCGTCACAAATGCCGTATTTTACAGATGGCTCTCAGAGAATGTCAAAGGATGTAAAAAATCACATGCAGCCAGACAGCTCCTGACTGAGTATCTGTCTGAGAAGGCCCTAGAATGAGAGGTACTCAAGGAAGTGATATAAGATAAAAAGCATTTGTTAGATTTGCCGGAGATGTCATAATATGAATAATTACAATAACAAAGAAAGATCACCCTTTTGTTTCAACCTCATCTATTTAGGGGGAGGGGTTGTTAGCACAAACATTAGACCTAGGACACCTCTCAGCCTATCATACATTTTAGTAGGATGTCAGAAATCTCCAAGAGCAACAGCATTGCACAGGAGCTGCTGATAGCTCCTCAAATGCATAGATTATTCTATTTTTGATGATATGCATATGTCAATCTCAGAGCAAAATTGAGCCCTTAGGGCAAAATTCTCCTCTCAGATCCACACATCAATGGGAGTTCCCCTCATGCAGGAAGAACAGACTATTGGAGCTGAGAGCTGCTGTGTAGGTCAGGATGGAAAATTTTGTCTGTAGTGTTTATTTTTGAAATAGTAAATTTAAAATATAAATGTAATTTTCTGTCATAACAAAACATTTGAACAAAATCTAAATCTGCCCTGCCAGCATCACAGAAAAACATACCATGTTCACAAACATAAACAAATATTTAGCTCAGGGGTTTTGGAGTGAAAGAGGAGGTAAAATTATGTCTTCAGAAAAACTGAATATATTAAATTCTTCTTCTACAATGGTGAATCTCTTCAGAATGAAAACACTCTTTATTATAACAGACTCGCTGGGGACAAGGTGCTTGAAGAATCAGTTTTGCGTAATGCTTCATAAGGTGAGAAATCAGATTCCTAGTGCCTTCAGGCCTTTACAGACTGTCTGGGTACATATGTAAAGAAGAAAAGCCTCATTCCACCACGCTCACTATGAAGCATGTCCAGCATATAAAATGGAATTCCATTTTCCAGAGGGCATGACGAAGAAGGATCACTAATCTAGAGCAGCCACTCAGGAGCTCTAGTGCAACCTTCCCAGATCTGCACAGGCCAATTTTGTATGTAAATTTTGAGTTAAATGTAATAAAATGTACATGTACAAAGACAGTAGCCAGTCAAGGATTTAGCTTTGGAATTGCTGCCAAAGTGTGTATCTGAGCCAGATCTGTGCTCACTTTACACATGCTTTTCTTTGCATGCTGCTTTAATGATAAAATTAACCCCTTCACAGTGAAATGGTACAGAACACATACCTCCTTATAATTCCTAATTTTCTCTAATTGCTAATTTGAAAATTAGCAGCTATTAAAATAATGTTTAAAAGAGTAAATTGGTGCGTATATCCTATACTGATCCTTTGGACGGGTGTGAATTTCACCTGAAAATTCCAGGCTGCTGCTGTGAGGTTTTAATGCTGGTGGTCTGATTTAGCGTTCAAAGACTTTTTTTCTCCCTTGCTTCTGCTATTTACTCTCTTTCAACATCTTCTTGCTTGAAAACTTCTATACTCATTAGTCACTATTGAGATCATTAGCACGCAGCCTGGGCTCTGTGCAACTACTATAAATAAAGACATAAAGTGCTTTCTCATGTTTCTTACTGCATTTTCGGAAGCAGCTGATACTGCAAGAGGGTAAAGGGACTTACAGCTTCACATAGATAGAGTACAAGCAAAGCAGCAGTCAGGGACAACACCCAAGGCTTTGGAAAAACAGAGCTATTTTGAATTATTAACAACAAACAATCTAAATTAGAAACTCCACTAATGTGCCTGTAGGAACCACATACCCCTAACACAAATGTTTATGAATTAGGTAAGCATTTAAGTACTAGTTAAATATTCAGCTATAACCCATTCTGCCTGTGGACATGTAGATAGAAATCTTTGTTATCCTGCTAGAGACACTATGTATATAAAACAGTAACAAGGACAGCTATAAAAAGTTTGCAGCTTATTTCCACTTGAGAAATGTCAAACTTTGGGTTTGTTAGTGGCTCTCTGGGAAACATTTCTCAGGCAGTTTTTTAACCATAACCTGAGAAGGGTATTTAATTGCAAGAATAATCACTGTTGAGTATCAAAATTAACTTAATACTCATTAGTTCTACTATGGCAGTAGTTCTTAACTTGACTTGTAAAATTCGTGCAATGAATTATTGAAAAGCCATTATTGAAGTAACCTCTTCTTTTCTAACATGGCTGCTTATGTTTCCCAGCTGAAATACAGCATGCATCTGTTGCCATAGCTACAGTTAGTTTCTGAAATAAACATTACTTCTTTCTCATTCCTATGTCCACATACAAAAAGCTAAACTATGCCATCTTTTCCAATTATATGTATTGTAGGTACAACAGTCCATTTAAATAATAATCTTACTAACGATAAAAACCTATCTTACCTCAAAATGCAGACATTTAAGTGACATGAGCAATAGTAATTCTCAAAGTTTATAAACACAACGTGGCATGTACATATACAAACTTTAAAGGAATGACCTTTCTGGGACTCCTGTTAGTGTATAAAATGGGATGAGGAGTTTCACTAACAAGATGTGGGGGACAGGGAATGGTTTAAATAAAAAGCAAGTTCCCCAAAGTGTGCCTGTTGTACCTCTGGGGTTCCAGCCCTGTGGTCTCTGCAAGCTTGGAAAAGAACCTTCTGTTCCATGGCTGGGTGGAATTTGGGGTAATTTTATTTGATGAATTGGGCAGTCCTTTTTAACCTTGTCCTCTTGCAGGACAGAGAGTTTGTGTAATTTTCAAATGTCTCATATACAATTTCCAAAAATAACACTCAGTTCAAGGAACTTAGGAGACTGTCCTTGGGGGTCGGTCTTGTCATGTCCGTGCTAAGATAGCCTCATGCAGCAGTCATGAAGGAAACATACTGTTCCAAAGAAAACGTATTATACTTCTGGCAGTAGGGAGGAAACAGAATTTCCAGACATTGCTTCTCTGTGAACTATTAATTACACATGCAAAGCAGGTGAGTAAAGGCCAAACTAAAATGACACCCCAGAAAATAAACCACAAATGCACATACAAGTGACCAGACAAAGCATCATACAAGTCTCATCCAGGTCCACTTCCGACTATGGTGAGGGAGACAGACAAAGTTATCAACAGATGCTTATAACTCAGACCCAAAACAAGGGCCGGGAATGTGGAGGATATAAATCAGCAGTTGCCCTGCACCTTCAGCAGAACCACACTGCAGTATGCAAGCAGTACTCAGCCCTCATGGTGTTGTAAAAGATGTGTGGACGTTCTAAACATTTGCTTGGGTTTTTTTAAGAACCCTTCCTCAAAGCATAATCAACACAGAGCAAAAGCGGGCCATATCAATCCCCAAGAGCCTAAGCAGAGAGATGTGCCTTGCAGCATATCTTAAGGGACAAAGGATTGGTACTATTTTGGACCACTTCAGGAAGTAGATCCCAAAGGGAATACCTTGACAGCAGCCTCCTTTATACACTGGAAGATTTTCAGAGTAATCGTTCTTTACTGACCAATAGAAATGTCAAGAGAGATGTGGTCTTATATGTAGGTAAGTCCGGAGCCACTCAAGGCTTTAAATACTGAAAACAACTCGTTCAATATCACCAGAAAAAAAAACAAGCAGTTGCTGTTTAGCACAGAATGGTGGCTACCAGCAAGATATTCCAACATCTGAGTCAACATAAGATGTAGCTGTATTTGCAATATATTATGATATTCTGTGATAGTTTACAGATCCTAGCTAGCATTACTCTTCCTTCCTGTAAGCGTAAAGACACAGATCAAGAAGATATAACTTGCTAGGCCCTATAAACTTCACAGATTACAACCCAAGTGAAAGGCTGAGACTAGACTAGCTTGTGACCTGGCTGTGCTGTGGTGTATGATAACAGTATGGCTCTTACTCTTCCAAAATTCAGTGTTGGTCTGGCAGTGAGGGACCTCTATCACCATTTTTCAGAAATCTGTGAAAACTTGCAATCTGGTTTTAGCCTATTTATAGAAAGACCGCTATAGATTACAGTTACCAGGCAAGACTGGATGTGGAGCAAGCATCCAGATAAAAGGAATAAAGGAACACAGAGTAACTAAGAAAGCAGATAAATTGAAGCAATTAAAACAATCTGAGAGAAACTATCACTTGCCAAGAAAAGCTATGCCTTTCTGCAACAGCAAAAGTCATAAGGTCCAAGGTAAAGTGAATGAGGCCCAGAAAGAGACATTTACAGTAATAGGTCTGAGAACCTGATTTTCTCAGTTCTTGAGATGCATATAGTTTTGATAAAGAACTAGAATTTGAACATTTAAAGGACATAAGTGAGTTGAACTCAACAGCATCTTCTCCCTTATTCTCCGCTATCCTTGTTCATCAAAATTACTCCAGGCCTCACATCATCTAGTGTATCACTTATTCAGGAAGAGTATTCATGGTAAAAAAAATATCTCTTTCTTCTGCTTCTCCATGAATAAAATGCTGAACCCTTCTCAAAGAAAAGGTATTAGACACCATTCAAGGCCTAGACATGCTTTATTTCCAAATGGAGCATTTCCAAATGCTCCATACACAATTCTTTAGCAGCAAGGATGAACGGACAAACGATTCCAAGGCACTGATATATGAATCGTGTGCCTCTCTGATAAGCAGAAGGGTTCCCATGAGCACAACACCCTAGTTCAAGCCCTGGCTTCCATGACAACTCCAAGCTGGACTTTCTAAAGCTGCAGGCATCTATTTATACCAGCAATCATATCTCTGCCCATCACTGGCCAACAAAAGCTATGTGTCCCTGTAAAAGTGCAAGTCTCAAACACTAAAGATAAAGTACATGTGGCCCAGAAATAAACATTCCCAGGAAATCAGACTCTATTCTAATTCTGCCACACTGAGAAATGGCTCAATACTTTGTCAACGCTACAGCTTTCCCTTTATAGCAAAGTTAGTAACTACAGAAGGAGCAGTAACAATCTCTCTATATTAATAATGGCTGGCACCTCCTGCAAACTTTTTGTCGTGATCAATAGTCCTAGGGCTCAGATACACAGAAAAGTCAGTTCATCCACAAATATCCATATACATGTTCGTAGTCCTTGGCAAACATGGTATAAACTAGATTAAATTAGCCCTTGAAGAAAGACCTCATTTGTCAGCCAGTGATAAAACATTCATTCATCTCACCCCCGTAATGCCAGGTTAGAGCTTGTGCATCTCCTAATGAAATCACTTCAGATTTGGCCAGCTTCTGCATTTCCCAGCTGTTCCCCTTGCTTCGAGCTAGCTTAGCTTCTGCTTGCAGCCTAGAGCTTTCTACATTCTGAACAATTATATACCCAACATCACCAGCACTGGACCACAAGTGATGATGGAGAACACTTCACAATGTATGGGACACATCTGGATGGGATGAAAACAAAAGGGGACTGGGACTGTTTTTCCCAAGTCAAAATAGCCTAAGGTGATAAAAAGCCTAAGGTGAATGCAGAGTCTGCTGGCCACAGTTAATATCTGTGAGCCTTTCATATCCTTTACTAGTAAGGAGAGACTCACACTGCACTGAAAGCTTATGTGAGCTGAGAACCTACCTCTTACTGACCTCTAACCAGAAGACGGCCTAAACCCCTTTCCCTCAACCATCCCTCATATCAGAGGGCTCCAATGCCTATAAAATGGAGTCTTTTGTACGTTTGGTGTCAGTGAGTTCTACGCCCCTTGAGATGGCTCATTTGCCCAAGTCCCATGTAAGCTTAAGACACCGTAACCATCTTTTTCTTCCTATGAGCATAGGTTCTTTTGTGGACCAAGTGATCTCTAGACTTCAGCAGAGAGTCCAGTGTCCCGGTCCTAATGGTTCTACAGTGTATGCAAACTGGCTCTTTATTTTTAATTCGAAAAAGGATAACTATAGACAATTGCTTATGTAAATGTTGAAGGAAAGATTCTTAAAGCTGAAAAAAATAAGCGTCCATTAATTCATTAAACACCCAAAAGTCAGGGAGTGCCATTACTGGCGTTTACTGTGCAATCGAATTCTACTCCCATGTGTATACACATTATGATACATTCTTTAATTATATGATAAGTCTTCTTTTTTTTTTTCCACAGGACCCCAGCTTTATTCAGTGCACAGCGTTCAGTGAATACAGCAGCTGCTCAATATTTCTCTTTATCCTCATGCTTTATTTACTGCACATCCTCTGAACATTGCATTGAATACAGAGTTACTTGTTGCCTCATGGGTTTTGTGCTGATGCTCGCAAATCTAGTATATCAGTGTACTATAAAGATGAATGAATTTATGGTCACAATCCCCCTATGTACACACTAGGAGAGCGTCATTAAACCCATTTTATAGACTGAAGCAGAAAGACACAATGACCTGCCTAATGTAAGGCAATAAGTCAGTGGTATATTGCATGAATCTACACCGCTATGTAATGCTGTCTGTTTCCTCAAAGTCCCAAACCTACATAGCTTGTGTTAATTAAAGTTGTGGCAGTCAACACTGAGCATTTCTGTAGATCAGACTCCTGGTCTTGTGACTTTAACCCCCAGAAAGCAGGAAGCACACATTCAGTGATACCCTGGAAATGTCTTCCTACCTTCAATGTACCGGCTTGAAAGTGTGTAGCAGGCTAGATCTACTTCTCCTACATGATCATTAACTGTGCTAATGAGGAAGCCAAACTTGCACTTATTGCCATGTTTTCCCTCATTGCCTACACAGAGACAGCTACCAGTATCTCATGCAAGTGAGGAATACTCCTAGAAAACAGCTTCATTCTCTTCACAGTCCCAGTTCATTCCTTGAGCACAGTTTACTTCATGCAGCAACTGAGACAGAGGTCCTGTGGTAAGAATGTACATGATAACAGGTGATGGAACCATATGAGATTGCTTCATTTAAGACCCTAAGGCTATGTATGTGGCAATTTAAATTCTGTCAAGTTTTGAGGGATTTATTTATTGATGTTTATGTGTATATGTACATCTCTATCCCTCCTCTCAAGAGGTCTTCCTGCAACCAGGAAGAGAGAAAAATTGGAAACTTCATGAAATCTAGGAACTTTGCTCTGCAAAGCTGATATATTTAGGAAATATTCAAATATTATTGTATTGAGCCCCACCTAGGGAAAATGATAAGATGATTCTTTTTCCCAAGAACCTGTAGAAAAACAGTTTGCACTTTAGTTGACTATAATATCAGAAAACACAGTAGGGAAACCAGTTGGAATGGAAATCATAGCAGAAAGGTCATTTGCCTGCTATGTCATCAAAGTGGCATCAGCTACAGCCAACTCATTCCCAAGAGACCCATGTCTAGCATGTTCTGTAAGTATTTCTCCAGAACCAAGAGATCTACCTTTTCAGCTACCCCATCTATTCAGACAAAGGATGTCAGGAAAACCCAGATTGTGGAGTCCTGTGTGAATCTACTAGTCCCTGAGTCATTGTGTGAGAAGAAATCTCCTCCTCTGAAGAAAACAAAGTTGTGGACCCACTGTCATTTGTGGCATTGTGTGGAGGACACACGAAGGAAGCATGTGGAAGATACTTGCTGTGGAATTGGACATGTCTGTCCAAAGGGAGATGTCTACAGAGAAGGCGGCTACACGTGAGCTAGTCTGCTTCTAAGGCACACCTTAGTATACTCACTGGAGGTCTATTTGCTAACAGTGTCTGCTCGCTTCCACTGACAAGTTCTGATGTAGATGTCTGAATTGTAAACATCTGAAGTTAAGCAAGATGAAACAGATGCCCAGTTTCTGTAACTCAATCAGGCTAAAAAGGGAGCAAGCCTCCCAGCCACAGAGATCTGTCAGGTGCCAGGCACATACAAAAGTAGAACATGAGGCTCATGGAGAAATGTAATGTGTGGAACTAGAAGACCTGCAGCCCTCAGGCTTCAGTAGAGTTTGAGAAGCAGCCAAGAGTCCTGTGTTAAGGTTTTGGAACTAAGTGCTTAAATTCCTCTGAAGTCTAACTTTAGAGTGAGGCATTAAGACCCTTTTTTGGATCCAGCTTTCTGACCCTGTATTTTATAGCCTCTTGGTAGCAATTATAAACCAGTAATTAAATGTAAGAGTAGGATCATTACCCTTAATCACATTGATAATAAAGTCTGAGTATTTGATTTGGGGAAATGAAATTACATATATTTCCTTTTGTTCTGTTGTCCAATCTCTAGTCATTTACATGTGGTCCTTGAATGTAGATCTGCCTTTCTGTGGTTGCTCCTGCAGACTTGAGTATACAGATTTCTCTCTAGCTTTAACTGGACTTTTGGATATGTGAGCAATATAGGACTGAACCACACATACTGGTAAAATTTCCACAGTTCACGGGTATTCATGCCAGCAGATACTCAGTCCTGTTTCCTGTGTAGCTCCTCATAATTTTCTTTTCAGATGTTTGCAGCTTAAAAAATAATAGTCTAAGAAAGAAGCTACTCAAGAAAGAAAGGAAAATTTTACTGACAATTCATAAGGAATTTGTTACTGTGTTTATTCTTATCCAATTCAATTCAGATCCTACAGAGAGAACTAGAGACAGTAGCCAAAAATGCTGATGGCAATAGGGTCAAAGTATAACTTTTGGGGGAATTAAAAATAAATTTTCATGCAAAGAAGAAGAAAAATGTACCCAAAGACAAGAAAGAGGAAACCTCCTTCAGAACTGCCAATGATTTCAGAAAGCAATAGAACAAGTAGCCATTGGAAAAACATGTTAATTAACAGAAATGAAGTGGGAAAAAAAATCCCTTCCTAACAACCAAACTGCCAAAAGAACTTCTCTCTCTTTTTAACTTCCAAACTGAATATGAATAGACAAAAAATAAGAGTGTTAAAACATATTTATTTATAGATTGCTATTAGACTGTCTTCTGATGAAGCTAATCTTTCGGCACACACTGTTATCACTTTGTATTTTATCTGATTGCTCTTACAGTACATGCTACTGACAACCATTCACTGCCCGTGTATCTTTAAGAGACAGAAAGGAAGGATTAATTTTCTTATAATAGCCTGTCTCTTACATAGTTAATGACAGGAAAAACAGGATGTCAGTTTGTGGTGTTGGCTTAGAGAGAAACAGTAGTCATGATGTGGGAATATAGTACCAACTGCTTTCCAGCAATGTTCCAGGTCAGAGCTCCAATAGACGTAAATACTTGCAGAAAATGCAAGGTTAAAAAAGCTACGTACAGGTTCTGACTTCAGTTTATACAGCTTACACAGCCAGCTGCAGACAAGAAAGAATAAAGACATGCCGGGAGGACTTGGGGGAAGGGCTGGGATATGGAACTACACATCTTGTAAGGCTGATGAAGTTTAAATGCAACATGTGTCAGACAAACCGGCTTTCAAACAAGACAAGTCTAACCTAACTCCACTGACTAGTTCGGAAGTTTAGAACCTGATCCACAGACTGCAACCTAACAGAAAGATTTCCACCAACCCAGTTTGCTTTGGCACTGTTGATGAAACAACACAGTGCACGGGAACAAGAGGATTCCCTGGGTTTACTTTTCAACATCAGAATGCCAGATTGCAACTAGAAAGAATAACACTATAGGAGAAAATTACATCTAACATACCGACAAGCAGGGACATGGAAAAAACTCCTTAATCGCCTGAAAAATAAGAGCCTATTCTAATGCCTCTCCTATTGATTTGAACAGACGGCAGATCTGAGCTATCAAATGCAATTCTTAGAATGGTCCACTGTGAAGACTCCTTTATTCCTCCTGACACTAAGGAAAAATTATCAGTCCTTTAAAAAAAACAGGATACCAAACAAAAAAATTCATACCAGTAGGTGGGATGCAAAAGTAGCTTCTGATTAGTCATCATTAAGCTATAACTTGCTTTGTAAAACTTACACAGAAGCCTTTGAGAGATCTGCAAGCGGAATGGCTACAGATTAAGATGCACTGCATTCATTCCTTGCAAGGAGAAAGTGAAGAAGGTGCTTAAAAAAGAAAAAGCATTAAATACAGAAGAAAAAGCTATTTTAACACGGGGAAACGCCTTGTTATTAGTAGTCCCTTTGGTAGTAGTTATTTTGGGTATCTGTTAACACGTGATTACAAATATTTATAAGTTTATTCATATCTCACTTTTACAAGATGTACATTCATATCATGTGATTCAACATAATACACTCTGAAACTGGAACTCAACATGTCTGGTGAATTCATGTAGGAGCATGCTGGCATAACCGAAACCCAAAAAAAAGTTGTTTGCTTCTTTGTTTTTCTCTTCCACAATAACAAAGGGGTACAAACTTTTAAGACGAGTTGGTTTTGGAGATTTTTTTTTTTTTTTCCATTTTAGCAATCCCTGAAATGTCTGTAAACTCAGACACACTATGTGTACATAACCAAAATAATGCAATGGTACCGCAAATCATACTGGCTGCTCATAGTTTTGCAAAAGCAACAGGTTTAAAAAATATAAAAATAAATGCAAAGCATTGTCAAATTTACACTCAACATAATTAAAATAACACACATTTAGAAATTTTCAAACAAAAAAATAAATAAAACATCCACATACATTAATACAAAGAAACAGAGATATTTGCCTGTCTTTGATGTAATTAATACATACCATAAGCCTAGATTCATGAAAGTATTGCCTTTCAATAAATATCTTCAGCTTCAAAATCTGATATTTTCTACATTCTTCAACCCATTTTAGTTAAATATCAATTTTCAATATAAGGTGTATGAACTGCATCAAGTTTCAATTATTTATTGGAAATCAGCAAGTTTCTAGGCTGATTTACTAAAATTAGGCACCAACTTTTAGCATCAAATCTGTCTAACAGACAAACAAAATTTGAGGGCTATCTGGTATCATACGCCTTTTGAAGAATGCCTCAAACACCGAAGCCTATGACCTTCCACTGACCTGGCTAGAAAGGCCAACTAACAAAAATAACCAATATAATATTAGCCACTGGGATACATTGATGGAACCCATGTTGCACCTTTTAAAGATGTGACTTAGAGATGCAATTTTACAAAAAGCATGAGTTGTAAAGCAGAAGGCTCTATACTTCTCTTAAGGAGGGGAGATCACGCTCTGTAGCACACCGCATTTCTTTTTTTTTTTAGTTTCCAAGCAATACCAGGCCTTCTCCGGTCCTACCACATCTTACTGCAACCAGTAGAGATTTTCAACTGACCGAATCAGAAGCTCTTGCCATGTTAGCCACAGCTGTTTGGAAACTTGTTAGCCATGGGAATTCTGTCACATCAGGGAAAGAAAACAGCATAATGGGGTCATTAGGCTGCTTACAGATGAGGAGTGGGGCACTTCGACCATCCTTTTTAACCAGGAACGCAAAAAATTTCCAACCACATTGGTCGTGCGCACTTTATAGAGTTGAGTACAATTAGCAAATTACAAGGACACCACCTGGATCATTAGATATTAGATACTATAAAAATAAACACATTTCTAAGAAAGATGTGTAATCTATTTTTCCTATACTTTGAAAATTTTCCTCAAACTGAAGGAGGAAAAAGCCTGCCACCTCCAAAGCAATAATGTCTCCAAAAACTAAAATTAGCTGTTTAAAAAAAGAAACAATTTATTTTGCCTAGCACATTTAAAAGAGCAGAAAACATGCATATTTTTTGTCACCAAAAAAAAAAAAATTCATAGCCTGGGTTTGCCTGAGGGATCTGGATTTCTGTAGGACTACATGTCTATTGTATTTGAGTCAACAGTCCCAACATGTCAATGTTATGTCAATTCAAAACCATGTCTTATTATTATTTTATAGGCAAACATAGGACTAAAAGATATAGCAGATAAAGCATGCAAAGAATTGACATCAGCACACTTGGTCTGTGTGAAAAATTTATAGTAGGGGAAGCTGGAAATCAGGGTTTTCTAGCAATTTGTACATGCTGTTGGGAACTCGGATTTTTGGTTCTAGTCCTAGCACTGCCGCAACTCGGCCCCACTGAGTCATAAACCAAATTCCCGCTGACATACGGGGTCAGAGGATCGGGCAGTAACTTCGTGTTCCGTGGAAATAACTCACAGACACAGTCTGCCACTCTGAACGACATTCAGTGTTCCCTTTAAGACTTTTGCTGAAGTCAGGTACGGAGTTTAAATTTCTTGGAGCAGGGCCTCCGCTACTTACAGTTGTGAAAGGTGTCTAGCACCACAAAGTTCATGTCAGACTATGATCTGCGGGATGCTGCTACATTACAAAACCAAAAGTAATAATACTCAGTGCTGACAATGGGTGGTGGAAACTGGCCCTTGATTTATATGCCTTAATTTCTACAAAAATGGGGATAATAATTCTTACCTACTTCATAATGGGTGAGGATTAAATAATAAACATTTATACAGTGCTTTGCAAATAAACATTATATAAGTGCTAAGTATTATGATATTAACCAAAATGTCACTACATCTATATGACCCTACTAAGCAAAAAAACTTCCAGTATAATTTTTTTCACACGTTTCCAAGTCAATAAAAATGAACCATGGAGTCAGCTTGCTATTTTGATACAAACGGATGAAGTACTTAAGCTTATTTGACAGTTCCAGAAAAATCAGAGACTATTTTTTCCATTATAAAGGGGCCCATGTAATGCAAAAAAGCCTATTTTTATAGACTTGTTTATAAACAGCATTATTCATTTGGCATTCATTCAAGTTATTTTTCAAATACCAGACCAAACTTTTGAGGAAGATTCTTCAGCAATCCACATACAGTAAATGAAGGCCTCCTCCAAGGGAATTCTACCCAGCGGCCGCTGTTCTGATGATCTTGGGAAATCTCACACTTCTCAAATGAAAGATTACACAAAGATCAGGCTGGATGATGGTGGACAATAAATGAGGCTTGGCATGCCTGAGAATCTAAAACAATTACCATACTTTTAAACTTTAATAAGCACCTCAGGACCTTGACTATCTTATCTTCAACCTCCAACCTCCTCAAGAAAAATAGTTAAAGAAATGCAAAAAAAAAAAAAAGACAAAAAAAAAAAAAGATCACACATTAACAGAGATGGAGTAGGCGCTTTGGTCCAGATTCTCAGCTTGTATGGATCACGGGAGCTCCACATGGCGAATGGAGCCACAGTGACTTACACTTACTGAAAAGTACAGTCCAGTACACAGTAGCCCAGGTAGGACTCCTCATTTCTTCCCAATGATGTAAGGATGACAAGAAGAGGAGGCCACCTGCATGCATCATCCAAAACAAGGCAAAGCTTTTATACCACCACTGATGCAATTGGCCCATTCGAGAAATAAGCAGAACCGGTTTTGGCTACAGCCCTTACGCAGTGCACCTTTTCATTTCCTTTCGTGCTAAATGAAATGCAAGAGCAGCATGAAGCGCCTTGGTAGATTCACAGCAACACCCTGCCCCTCTCCCCAGGCTGATCTATGGTACCTCCTTCAAAACAGACTAAGCTGATAAATCTTGCCACCTCCTTCCCTTCTGCGGTAGAGGGCAAGGCTGTCCTTGAGACATCCATTGAAAGCAATCAGAAGAAACTGTAAGAATTTTCCATTCTGGAAAAGATGTATGCTACACTACCAGCCTTGTTTCATGTTAGCAGGGAACTGTATTCATGTTACCGCTATTTTTTGAATACAAGAAAGAAGCTGTGTGTAGCAAAATTTCTGAGAGAAATCTACAGGCGTTTTTGCTGTGTTGGTACCTAGTAAAACAGCAAAGGTGGAAAAGTTATTCCTTCCAGTATGAGGTGGATGCATACTCTACGTGCATCCTGTAACGCTGTGAGATCGGTAGCACTTCACAGCCTCACTTAGAAGATGTCTGAGAAAATTCAGATCCCAAACCTACAGCTTCGACTGAGCTCGTTCTATGGAATCGTTTGAGGGTGAAAATCACTCCTTTGCGAAAGTCCAGCACAGGACTGAAAAAAATCACATTAGCCTCTCTTAAACTCTCAGAAGAGGATTTGAAAGGGTAATAATTAGATCACAGGTACAGATAACAAGCAGTTCCCACTCAATCGAAAGCTCTATGCCTTCGGTTTTCAGCACTGTGTATCAAATTCTCCTTCGATGGCTGTGGGTATCCAGTACAACAGGTTACTTGTTATAGCCTAAAGCATCTCTGTAGTAACGTTTATTATTTTTCAGATCTGCATGTTAGAAGTGCTGGAACCACTCCAGGTATTTCTTATTTTAGCCAGAAATTCATACATGATCATGAATAACGTTTTACTTTCTAGGTAATGTTTTGTTTCAATAAGAAATTGTTAATTGCCTGAGACTTTTGTCCGTATTTCTCAGCAACAAGTAACACTACCTTAGTATTTTGGCCTTGCTTTAAAAAGGTACTGGGCTTTCACAGAGAGGTAGAAAAGGCAGGTAACATTTATCAGCTCTAGCAAATCCAAAATATAACTACTTCTCACATAATAAATAGAAGGGAAATGGCACAACTTTTGACATTCCAGAAATTTTGCTTACTAGAAAATATCAAAACTTGAAGGAGAAACAAAAAAGAAGACAAGTGTCTAAAATTTATCTACAGCATGAATTTTTGTCCTACAGTAATATTTGGATTTGATAAATATCAGCAAAAGCCAAAACTAGTAATGGATTGCTAAACGAGACATAAAAGGCAAGCTTAATAACGGTACTATTGAGAGGATAACCTTCCACCAACACAGGCCTTGGTAACAAAGGCAACAAGTAACTATCTTGTTAGATGTAGACAAGACCAATATTTGCACCTTCCTCTCTCCTCCCCGCCAAAAATTAAAAAAAAAAAAAAAAGGTCATAAACTAATTAGAAGTGAATAGCATAAAAAGTAAAAATGGGGTGTCAGTAAACCCAGACACTTTGGTAATATAATTTAAAGGATTTCCCTACTCCCCATCCTTTCTGGATTTATAGTAGTTATTTTGCTTAAGCATTAGCTTAAAACTTGGTGTCTAAATCACAGGCAAAAATTTAAATGTCCAAATATTGAACTTGTCCACCTCTACAAAACACTTCTGTGGGTTGGTTTTTTGTTTGGTTTTTTTTTTTCCTTTACTTAAGATGATTGCAAAAGTGTCATACAGACTTTTCAGCTTACTTCCCAGAAATATGGCACATTAACTCCACTAGAAATCATGGCATCTACCTTTTTCCGTATGCGATGCATATAACTTTATCCATTCATAGAAGACTCAGACCGTCATTTTGGCAAGAAGCTGCAATGCACCAGTCTGAGTATAAAGGACTTAAGTTATGGTTCTTGCAGAATTGGTTATTAACAGAATAAGTACGGCTATTTTTTTTAATCTATAATATTTACAGTATTGCACTTTACTGCACTTAATTGCATTTCACTAAAATTAATGCTGCATCAGTATTATGCCTTAAAACCATATGTCCATCTTTGTTGTATAGGTCATTCTTTCTACGTCCTGTAAAACAGCGAGATTTTGATTCAAAGATCCAGACGTTTGAGAAAAAAACAAAAACAAAATTAGAAAAATTGACCTGTTTCTATGGCACAATGCATCTCATTGAGTTCAGGTGATTCTGGCAAGACAGGTGCATTTTTTATTGTTCCCATCTTTCAAGTTATCACTAATGATTAGTAAATTCTAGTCTCTCTCTTTTTCTCCTTTCAAAGGACATAGCCATTTGAGACGCACATTTTTTGTTATTGCTGCTTTTTTTCTTTTTTTTTTTTTTAGGAAAGAAAAGAAGAAAAAAAAACTGCCTTGCCTCAGATCTGAAATTCCACATTTAAATTCAAACCAGTTCTGCAGCAGCAGCTCCTCAGTGATGGAAGAGATTCATGGCAGTGAAATAATACTGTTGGCAACAAAGAAATGTCATCTTTAATGGAGACCAGCCCCAAGGATTTATTATTTATTATTATTACTATTTGTTTTGTTTAGTTTCGTTCTAATATATTTCTGATCTTCAAAACGTGTTTAGTTAGACACATGCACAAGGTAGCAAAACTGACAGCAGCAGATGACGTTATGCTGGAGCGATCACTTTTGCCAGGCTCAAAAATCCAAAGTGTCCTCAATGTTCACAGATTAACATAATTTAGAGATCGTTTCCTTTCTTTTTTTTTTTTTCTTTCTTTCTCTGTGTGTGTGTGTGTGTGTTGGGGTTTGTTTGTTTGTTTTCTTAAACTCTCCTTCCTCTCTCCTCCCACCTACTTTATCCTCCGCGGAGTCTCTGACCCGTGGGTGCGTGTTTGCTGCCCGCCCGTGTGTGCCCGCGTGTGCCGGTGCCCGCGGCGGGCGCAGAGTCCGCCCCGTGCCGCGCAGCACCGATGGCCGCCGCGGCCTCCCTCTTCGCCCGGCTCTCCCGGCCGCCAAGTCTCTGGGGGCGAGAGGGCAAGGAAAGCGGCGGGAGGAGGCTGCCGCCGAGCGCTCGCGGACCTTGGGAAAGGGGAAAGAAAAAAAAAAAAAAAAAAAAAAAAACGACCGAGCAAAAATAATTAAAAAAAAAAAAAGAACCAAACCGAGAGAAGGCGGCGGGGCGGCCCGGAGCGCCCGCTGCTCGCCCTGCGGCCGGGGAAGAGAGGAGGAGGAGGAGGAGGAGGAGGAGGAGGAGGAGTGGGGGAAGCGGGGGCAGAGCGGCGGTCCGTGCGGGTCACCCCCCCCCCCGCCCCCGCACACCCCCGCCGGCCGCCGCGGGCACCCGGGGCGGGGGTGGGGGGGCTCGGCCGAAGCGTGTCAGAGCCCCAGGGCCTCGGCGTGCTTGCGGGCCTTCAGCCGCAGGTCGGCGATGCTGGAGTTCTTGCTGTTGCTCTTGGCGGCGGCGGCCACCACGGCGGCGGCGGAGGCGGACTCCGCCAGGGAGGCGATGGGCAGCCCGAAGGGCGGCGGCGGGAACATCAGGTAGGGCGCGTGGGCCGCCAGGTGCGGGTGCAGGTGCGGGTGCGCGTGGGCCACGCCCTCCAGCTGCAGCTGCGCCTGGACCTGGGCGGCGGCGGCAGAGACACGGCGTCAGCCCCGCGCGCGGCGGAGCGCGCCCCCCCCACGCACGCACCCGCCCCCCCCTTCCCACGCACACCCCCGCCTCGACCCCTCCCGGCGGCTGAAAGAGCGACTTGTTAGCGGAGCCCCCCGCGCGCGGGGGCGGGGCAGAGCAGAGCGGCGCAGCGCGGCAAGTCCCCGCTCCGCGCTTCGCCAGAGGCGTGCCTCACCCTCCTCGCGTTTTTAAAAAAAGAAAATGCCAAATAAATAAATAAATATGCGGCCCAACGCACGGGCGCCAACAAGTGCTAAATAGCTAATTTTTTTATAATTTTTTTTTTTTTCCAGGGATGTTTATTTATACCTTGCTAAAAACTCTTTGGCCACGGGTCCCTTATATACCGGGTTGGTGTTTGCTTTGGAGCTTTCTCGACCTACACAAACACGTTGGGTTGACTGAGAGATTTCAGCTCCGGGTAGGTTCGGGGAGGAGTGGGGGAGAGTTTATTTATGTATTTAATTATTTTGGTCCAAATATGTCTTTTAAAAATCAATACAATTAATCTGTCAGCTCCACGTGTCTCAGAGACGGAGAAGGTGGTGGAGGGTCCCTTTGGGCTGGGAAAAATCGATTCCCCGATTAATTGACCCCCCCAAAAAAAGGGGGAGGGGGGGAGAGGGTGGAAGTTACAAGCGGCGGCGAGGGGGCGGCTGGAAGAGGGACGGAATTTCATCCCCCTCGTCCCGGTTTCCCCCAGCGGCCTTCCCCCGGGGGGGACTGTGCCTCGCTGGGGCAAGGATCCGGGCCCCGCAGCGGCACCGGTGCCTGCGCTCCGCTACTGCCCGGCTCCCGGCCGGCCGGCACGGCCGCAGCGCATCGGGGAGAAGCCTCCCCACCTCCTGGGCGGCCGCCTCCCTCGGAAAAGGGCCAGGCCTCGACAGGAGGGGGAAGAACGACAGCGCAAGGGTCTGCATAGGTTGGGTTTTCTTTTTTTTTTTCCCCCCTCACGGTTTCGCCCACCGGCTGGGAGACCCTCCTCCCGCAGCGCTCTCGGGAGCCGGGCGGAGACCGAAGGCCCCCGGGGCGGCTCGGCACCGGGCCGCTCCGTCCCCGGGGGGCTGCGGGCGGGTTTGCCGGGGCTCCCCCCGGGAAAGCGATGAGCCCCCGGGAGGCCAGCCCGCCTTTGCCACGTCTGCGGGCGGCCCCGGGGCCCTGTGCCGGCCCATTGCACGGCGGCGGGGTTTGGGGGGGGGGGGGTGTCTTATCACCCCCCGCTCGGTCCCCTCCCCGGGCCCGAGGGGCGCTGAGCTCCCGGCAGCCGGGCGGGGGCTCCTTCACCAAGTTTTACAGCCTGTTTTTAATACGTGCCAACTTCTATATAAATGGCACTTGTAAACGTGTCCGGCTTCCTCCCCTGCAAACGAAAGGGGGTCGGAGCTTGCCGGGCGAAAGGAAAATAAAACCGGAGCTAACTACCTGTTGGAAAGGCATCCTCAGGGCTCCCATATTCACATAGGGGGCCACTCTGCAGGCGTCTAAATGGCTGGCGGTTCCCAGGATCACACCTGCGGGGAGAGACAGGGCCGGGTGAGCGGCGAAGGCGTCCCGGGGCTCCGCGGCCGGCAGCCCCCGGCCGGCCCGCACCCCTTACTCACCTTTGTGCATCTGGTTTTCCTGCTTTCGGCACTTTGCTCTCCTGTTCTGGAACCAGACCTGTGAAAAGAAAAGGCAAACAAAAAAAACAAAAAAACAACAACAACAAAAAAATGGAGGCAGACTGGGCAGCTGCTGAGAGAGGATTATCTCAGGGGTAGGGATGGAGGGGAGAGGCGAGGGACTCCGCGCAACTTTGCTGAAGTCTCTCCTCGGGAGCAGCCGAGGGGGAGAGCTCAGCCCCACGCGGAGTGAGCCCCTCTACGTGCTGCCGTGGGGGCTGGTTGGGGGGGGGGGATCCTGCTCTTTGGTGTGGTTTCTCAGCGGGAGCTGAACCTGGGAGATGAGAAGCGCCCTCGCAGCCGCGGAGCCCGGGAGCCGGGCGCTTCGCACCGAGTCTCCGAGACCCCCGTGTACCCTGGGCGGGCAGTGGCGGTCCTTGTGCCACCCGTCCGGAGCGAGGGGCCGCTCCCACAAGCACTTAAAATAAGCCCACAGGCAGGCCGGGTGGGACCCTCGCTCCCTTTGCAGTCACCCCTCAACATCCCGGGGACAGCCCGCGTGGGCCAGGCCAGGCGCCGGGGTCTGGCCCCTAAGCGACAGGGCCGCCTGTTCTCTCCCGAGCTGGGCTTGGAAGTGATGAAGACCTCGGAGAAGATGCGAGATACTGAACTTGCACTAAGGAGCCCAATCGTTCCCCGTTCCCCAAACGTTAAAAGAAAACAAAACTCGCTTCTGTAGACTTCTGGACAGACACGAGCAACAACATCTTTGCAGGCGGGGATGTAAAGAAGGGCTTATGCCCCTACCCGAGAAATGCCTGTAATCCAATAATCCTGCCCTAATTCCAGCCGTTCTGACTCAAACAAGCGCAGAACTTGCAGTGGCCGCTGCGCCTCCCCTGCCTCTTTTCCAGGGGCATTTCAGACCTTCAGACCTACTTTCGCCCTGCCGAGGCGCTTGGGTTAGCAGCTCTCCCCAAAGGATCGTCAGAGGCACGGACCAAAATGTTTCGCGGCCCCTCATCCTTACACCAAAACCTACCGATTGGGGACAAACATTGACTTTCACCGCTGATAAAAATCTTGTAGCTAAGTAAACACCTACAACCTTTGATGTTCTTGCACTTGCCAAGAGATCATACGGTTAATTAATACTAACTGCACTTCCTACATCAAATTTTCCCTTCAAGCTTTCTTCAATTGCCTTAATGATGGTCATTTACAACGGAGTAATTAGTGCAAAGAAAGGCTTCCAAAGGCATTAATTACCTCGGGTACCTCAGTGATTTTCTTAAGTAGGAATTGGCCTTCTCTGATTTGGAGCACCATTTTTCCTGCCTAGGGTGGCCGGGGGGGAGCGGCGGCGGGCGGCTGCGGGGATGGACCGACCGACCGACTGATGGACGGACGGACGGACAGACAGACCGCTCCCGTTCCCCGCCGGCTTGTCGCTAGCGCAGCCCTCCCTGCGCTGACAGGGCATCGCTGCCCTGAAAGGCGCAGCACGGCACAAGTTGTTTTTCCCTACGAGCAATACGCAAATATTAACAACATGCAACGCTTCTCCTTTTAACCGGGCCGTTACGGATTTATATATTTTTTTTTAAATATAAGCATGCAAACTATGGTGGTGCTGTAGCGATAATAATACTTTTTTTTTTTTTTTACGGTTGTAAATCCTTGCAGGAAATCTCCTTGTGTGTGTTCCCCACGCCCCCCCCCTCCCCCCCCAGGAGTATAAATTGTCAGGAGGAATTTAAGCAGCGTTTAAACAACTTCTCTTGCAAATCAGAACATCTTTCAAACAGAAATTATATTTAAATCCGGAAAACGAAGTGCCCTTTCCCTTTAGCTATGAAAAAATAAGGTTATGAGGAATAAAAGTGATGAATTAGCCACTACGTTAAGCGATAATAAATCAGGCTTGGTGTGATTCACGATCAATTCCAATTAGTCATGAATATGCTAAGTAAAGCACAGTACACTGTTTTAGACAGTTATTTCTTCATTAAGGATCACTCAGTGATTTCTTTCACAAATGCTCTAATCTGATTTCCTTTTGATTTCCATTAGAGACAGTGAATAATGACATTTAATTTAGCCCTGCACCATAAACCCAAAGATATTTGTTGTAATTGAATTACTGCCTGCTCCTCACTATGGTCTCATAACTTTCAATTATAACCCTGACAGCTGGGTGATATGAGTTTCCAGTACAACACTAAAAATAAAAGGTTAATAAGGACTAGCTACCATAGGAGCTTCAATTTATTTACAGCAAATTTCCACACTAAATTGAAACTATATCCTTTAACAGCAAGGGACAAGCGGTTCAGATAGGAATTAGAGAACAATTCTGAAAGTATTAAAAAAACCTGTTTCCCTTTTCCCCCCTTCTCTTCCTTTTTCCCCGCTTCCATTTATTGATGAATATCAAGCGCTCTGATTATTTCCTAATTAATTATCCATTTCTCCTCTTTTCCCTCTTGATATTTCTTTTATTTGTAGTTTTATTTTCATCCATGCAAACCTCTTTTGTAAGATGATTAAATTTATTAATTTTTTTTGTCTCATAATCTCCGCCTGAATAGGTATCTTTTTTTTTTTTTTTTGGTGTGCTGTTTTAAGATCTGTAAGCACTTGAAGCACCAATTTTCCTGTAACTATGAACATCCTGTTAAGGTGCTGCTCAGTAATAAAGTACTTGAAAGAAAGAGTGCAGAATTCAATTACAAGTAATTTATTTTTATAGAAACAGTACATCAAGGCCTTGGAAAGATATTACAGAGCCCAAGTAAGAAGATCTGGGAAGATGACATAAGAGTTGATGTCCCCTTCAGCAAAAGTTTAATCTTTTCATTAATTTATATGGTGTGGTTAGATCAATCTTCCAGGAGAAAGTAGGCCAGCAGCACTCTGAACCCCTGCAATATCCCCTGCAAGCCACCCTTCCTAAGGCATGTGCCCGGCACCATCCCTCGCCCAGCTCGGTTTATACTGAGAGAGGCAGGAGCTGAGGGGAGAAAAGAGCCTTTAAAAAAAACCAACAAAACAAGAAAGAAAACGACCTAGCTACTCTATTTATTTCGGGAAATGCCTCCAGGAGGCAGTTGTTTAAAGCCAGATAGTCGCTTACTCGGGCAAAGGCTTGCTGAGCGGGTCCGGGGGGAGCAGGAGCTGCCTCTGCTTTCCACGGGGGGGCACGTTTAAGGGGGGGGACAAGCCGACCCCTCTCCCCACTCCAGCTCGGGGCTGTATTTGTTGTCTTCCCCCTGTGCCCTGGGGGTGAGGGCAGGCACGGAGACGTCCGCCTGTGCCCACGCAGCCACACCCGCACCTATGGGTACCCACGCGTGCACACCTATAGACAGATATACATATGCATGCGCATCTCTTATCTCCAGGGTGCGAAGGCGTTTTGTTCAGTGGAGGGGTTGGCTTGGTGACTTTTTCTTCTTGGTTTTTGGTTTGGGTCTCTTAGGCCAAGCACAGAGTTACAACCCAAGAAGGGATTTCCTTCAGGTTTCTCCTGCTCTAGGCCTGCTCATAGAGCCACAGGTTGATCTTATTAATTATTTCTAGGAGGGTTTTTTTGTTGGTTGGGGGGTTTTTTGTTGTGTTTTTTTTTTAATACGACATCTGGTTTGGGGATGCATTCCCTAGTTAGCTTAAGGGGAAGGGGCGGGGAGGGGGGGGATTTTTTTCCCCTGCATCAAACCGAAAATCAAATTTTAAAATAATCGATGTGAAACCACCCAAACAGACGGCTCTGATAGCTCCAGAACTACAGCAGCCCGGACCTATTTTCAAGGTTTCGAAGGCTAATTGGTATTTAGCTGTATCTGAAGCGGGATGGGAGGGACCGGGGGAGACTCTACCAGATGGGGTGCCATGCATTCATATGCTTGCTGGGCGAATCAGAGCGGGCACCTTTCCCCCGGCTCTGGCTAATCCCGTCCCTCAGCACCCAAATCGTCTAGCCTTATTCACGGCGATTGTTTTCTGGGCTTTTTTTTCCATAACGGCCCCATAAAAGGAGGGGGAAGAAAGTGTGGATTAAGGGAGAGTTAATGGCACGTTTGCAAGGAAAAATACAATAATTAAAACAAAAAAAAATAGCGAGTTGCTCAGTTATTAGAGACTTGTCAACACTACCACCACCACCACCACTACCTCCCCCCCCCGAAAAAAAAAAAAAAATCCTTCCTAGGAAATGCAAGGCACGGGCAGATACTCCCAGAGCAGAATTACTGTTTGGCAGGACAGGTACAGCGGAGTTGCAACCAGCTTCCCCATCACACGTGTCGTCTCTGCCTTCACCTCCCCGCTTTGGATGAAACGGGGCACTGTGCTAGGATCCGCTGGCAGTTAGGAAGTGAGGTGAGGACGTTTCCAGGAACAGAGCCTTTCTCTTACCTGAACCCTAGCTTCAGACAGTCCCAGCCTCTGGCTTAGTTCCTCCCTCATGAAGGCATCCGGATAGTGAGTCTCATCAAAAAGTCTTTCCAGCTCATTCAGCTGCTCTAGTGTGAAATTGGTTCTGCTTCTCCTTTGTTTGAGCTTGGTCTGTCCATCTTCATCTTCTGACTTCACATCTTCCCTCTTCTCTTTGCACTCGTAGATCCCTGCCGGGAGGGGGAAGGGGAAAACGACACTGAGCCTCCCCTCGCACCTCTCCGAAGTTTCTCACCGCAGCACACGGGGGTCACCCCCCTCCCCTCTCTTCATCCCCAAACTCAGCACGACATGCGGGGGCAACGGGCGGGCGGGAGGGGGGTCCCCGGACCAGCTCCGGCAGGCCGGAGGGGCGAGGGGGGCTGAGGCCGGGCCGGGGGGCACCGGCTCGGGCTGAGCCCCGCTGCCAGCCCCGGGCCGAGGCGGGGAGGAAGGGAGAGAGCCGCTCTGCCTTGCCTGGCTGATGCCCCATCAGAAAAAACCCTATATATATAAATACAATTTTATTTTCTTTCCAGGGTGAGGAGGAAGCCGTGCCGCCGGTTGGCACGGGCAGTTCGGGGAAGGGGCTGGTAGGGAAGCCGCCGGCCCCCCGATACCTCCAGGCGGTGGGAAGAGGCGGGGAAGGGGATTTCTCCGTCGCCGTTTTCTCCCAAAGTAAAGAGGCTTATGCAAGAAGCTCCCCGCCGCTGTCATGGAGAAGCCACGGTGAAAATATTTGCCTCGTAGAAGAAACTTTCCACGGGCCTGAGACCGACACCGTCTGTCCCTCTCCCCCTTATCACCCCTCCTTCCCCCAAAATACCTGCCGGCGGGTCCAACCCCCCGGGGCGGTGGGCCTGCACGGCCCGGGGTGGGGGAGCGCACTCAAGAACCATGGCTGTACCCCCAGCCCCTCCAAAACAGCAGACAGCCCCCCCCAGCCCTCATGGAACCCAAGAGGGCTCGGGGCGAGCCTGCGGCCGCAGGCAGCCGCTCTGCATGCTTGTCCCGGCCAGAGGGGAGGAGGGCTGGGGAGGCAGCGGGGAAAAGCAGTTGCCCTTTTTGGTCTTGGCGAGGGGGGCTGATTTCTTTTGCTTTGGCAAATTATCTTTCTTTCCTCCTCTTTTTTTTTTTTCCTTTTCCTTAATGCCAGGCGGCCTAACACGCCGGCACGCTTTTAAATCCGGCTAAAGAAGAGAGGAGAGGTGCTGGAGCAGGGGGCACCTCTGGAGGCTGGACCGGTTCCCCGGGCTCCCCTCCCCGCCCGGGGTGCGCATCCTGCGCGGGCACCGGCGGAGTCCCGGGACGAGCCTGCTCCGGCTGCCTCCTTTGTCCTGCTTCACCTTCTGGGCGGTGTGGGGCTGGGGTGGGGGAAGCCATATCTGCAGACGATCCCGAATTAAATCCGTTTTCCCTCACCAAATACGCACATATTTTCTCTATGTATATGTATACGCACGCACACAAATGCGCGCACGCACATATATACTAACCTCTATACTTAGGGGCATCCCAAAATGCAAATCACTAGCTGCAAGTCGTAACTTAATTGAACGTAATAAAACGTCCTGAACTGCATCTGTGCTTAAGCAAGGCGGGGACCCAAGCCGAAGCGCTCCTTTTCACTTCCGAGATGAAAACTGTCCCTGGCCGTAATCGCTCCTCCGGGCTCCCCGTCTCCCACTCCGGCTGCATATCGGCTGCGTAAAACTTTGGGAAGGGTCTGGCCTCCGGAGGTGGGGGGGGGGGGGGGTCGCTGGGTGGTTTTAATGGCGTTTTGTTCGCATTTCTCCTGTAAGGGGAACCCCTATGAAAAGACGAGGGTGCTAACCCAGCAAATGCCTAGGGAAAATTAGGCGCGTTCAAAAGCTCTGTCTCCTTTCGGAGATCCGAGGCTACAGCTTGTCCGTGATAGGTATAAAATATTAACTAGCATATCGGTGGGACTGAAATCACACGCCGGAATCAGTTGAAATTACACTGAAACCTGGCATGAATTTAAACTGTCACAAGCATCTCAGCTCTTTCCAACTCCTCCCTTCCATCCCCACCCCCAGCCCCTCTCCATAGATTAGATTAGCTAAACATACAAGCCAGAATTTCGATACACAGGGAAAAGGGAGAGTAGTAGAGATTTTTTTTTCGTTCGTTCGCATTATAATTTTTTTTTTTTTAGATTTTTTTTTCCTGGAGCATGCCCTGCTTTCATTTTTTAAAACCATCCCCTGCGCGAACGATTCTTCTAAGCTGAACCCTCTCTTTTTGCAATCTCTCGACCAGAGAAGGAAAATCGGCAGTGCTGAGCGGTACTGGCTTGTGCAGAAATACGGGTACCCGAATATGTGATCATACCCGGTCCTTCTGTTTGGGGAGGGGGTGGAAGAGAGGAGGATATTAAATAAGCGTTTGGGCTGTAAATTAAATTGCCTCTCGCCCAATGTTATATTAAACAAGATCAAACAGTAGGAAACAGCTGAAAGACTGGTTGTTGTTCCCCAACCTATTAACCGTTTTTTATTACCCCAAGCTAGCCAGTAGCTCCCCAGGCAGGTCCACCTGTCTAACTTGCCTAGAGACACTTTCTCAACTTTCTAATCCCCCCGCCCTTTTTATTCTCTCCTTCCCCTGCGAGCCTGTGCGGGATTTTTAGCTTGCTTGGTTTAAAAATTATTTTTAATTTTAATTTCTTTCCGCTGCGAGAAGGAATGGCGTTTTACCCCTCGGCCGGCGGTGCCCGCACCCCGGGGGGATGCGGTGCTGCCCTGGCCCAGCTGAGAAGGGCAGGCAGGGGACCGAGGGACCGGGCGGCAGTGCCGGCCCGTGCCTCTCTCCGCAGGGATGCTCGGTCTCACCCGGGCCCGGGCAGCTCCCCCACAGCCAGGCTCCTCTCCTCCTCCTCCCCTCCTCCTCCTCCTCGCCGGCCGGAGCCTCTGGCTAAGGGCAGGCTGACCGACACAGGACAAAATGTCCAGGGAGAGCCCTCTCCGCATCCAGCTTTCCCCCAGAAGAAGCAGCAGCATCCTGAGGGCCCGGAAGCAGGAAGAACAGGTCTCCTAAGGCATTAAACTCCCCGGACAAGGTTTCCTCGTACAAAAATAGAGACAGACAAAAATGTCTGACGTCCTGCGCTGCCCCCTTCCCCCGGGCGAGCGAACGCCTAACGCACCGGATCGATTTCGGATGCGAACGGGGGGCTGGCGAGGAGCGGGGGCGGGGGGGGGGAAGGACCGAAGTTGCGACTTATTTTTCAGGGCTACGTTCCCGTTATGCATGCGGGCATATGTGTTTCCAAGCGTAATGTCCCCGCCGCTGCGGGAGGGAGGCGGCCGGAGGAGGGAGGCAGGATGCGGGAGGCGAGCCCGCTCGCCCCGCCGGGGCCGGGGCCGGGGCCGGGGCCGGGGCCGGGGCCGGGGCCGGGGCCGGGGCCGGGCCGGGGCGGCGGTGGCCGGCTCGTCCCCTCTGCGGGGGCGGCGGGGGCGGCCGGGGAGGGGGCCGGGGCTGGCGGCGAGGGGCGCGGGGCGGAGGGCGCCCAGCCCCGCTCTTACCTTCCGCCGTCCTGCCCGTGCTGAACTCCTTCAGTTTGTCCTTGTCGCTCTCTACGTGGTCTTTGAAAAGATGCACCGGGCAATGGTTGCTGCTCTCGGTCATGTCCTGCAGGTTAGAGTCAGAGTTTCCAAGCTCCCTAGAGCGAGCCAACCCACTCTCCAAAACTTCCCTGTACGTGATCGTCTCCTTCTTGTTGCTGCTGCCACTGCCGCTGCTGCTCTCTTTGCTTTTCTGGTCAAAAGATTTGGATACAAAAGCCGTAAGTTCTTCCATGGCTGCCCGGTGATCTTATCCACAGAGATCCACTTGTTTTCAGTCGGAGATGTGGCCGTCCTCCGCACGCTGTTTTTGCACGTAGAAGATGGGCTGTATAGGGTTAGATCACTCCTGCTGTTATTTATGCCTTTCAATTTGAGATCACACTATTTATACATGGCTACCTCAGCCCAACCCCCAGCTCTCCCTGTCTCCAGCAATTACTGACTGCTCCATAGTCGCAGGCGGACTCCTAGCAGCTATCTCCCCCACCTCAGTCCAGCAATTGGCTTTCTTTTCATTTCATCACTCTTTGGCATCTTTGCACCTTGATTTAGGGAGGCGAAGAGGCAAAAGCGAAAAAGAGGGGGAGAGAGAGAGAGGGAGAGAGAGGAATAAAAGGGAGGGGGGGGAAGAGGAAAACACGAAAATAGGTATCTGCATTCTGTAAATGGGTTGCAGAAATGAAAGTCGAGGAAGACTTAATTGATTGTAAGGACATCCTGTGCGTGGCAACACTGTGAGTAAAAACGGACCTAGCTAATCAAATAACTGTGCTCCTGCAATTAAATGTATCGCTGTCAAGAGGAAAAGAAAATGAGTGTTCAATAAAAAAGGTAATGAATAAAAAGCCGGAGATGTGCATTTGTTGTAATCACTGGAAATTCTACCTGGTTTGCTATTTAGCTAATTGCGCTTAATTAAGTGGTCAAAATAATCGGCGAACCAAAATTGCTGTTTTAAAAGTGTTGCCTGCTCTGGCGGGTGGGTGGGTGGGTGCGCGGAGGGGGACGTGTGTTGCAGTTAAACAAGTCGCGAGGTGTCTCGGAGATCCGTGTCGGTGTGTTCGGAGGATTTGGAGGGGGTTGCTTGGCTGAGGGGGGGCGGGGGGGTGTTATCCATGGGTACGGGGGCTCTCCAGATGCGTGTAAACATTGCAGGATCTGTTGTCTTATTTACTGTTATTATGTCGTCTGAAGATACTGTTGGGGAAAATCAAAATCTAAAATGTTTTTTGGACGTAGAGCTATCCTGCTGCGTGAAGCAGAGGGGTAATTTGTTAACACGAGAGTTTGTAGACGACAAATAGAGCATTAAATCGTCTTTCCCCCCCCCCCCCCCCTTTCTTTCTTCCCCAACGAAACACATCCTGCCGGATTTAAGATAGAACTGGCAATAATTTCCCCACCTTGTTCTTGGTAGGCTGCTGTTATTTTTGTTGTACTCCCGGAATAATTATTATTCTGTGCGCTTGAATAGCTGCCTGAAATTCATCATCAGATAACAGCGCCGGCATTTCTAGCGTCTCTCCGCACCGTTTGATCCTCACGCGGAGCCCACTTTCCAGCTATTTATTTCTATCTCCTCTCCTCGGGCTTTAAAGCGAAGGGTTATTTGGTATTTGGAGGAATTTTGTCTTCTGGTCCTTTGGCTTTTTACGTCCTTCTCATTCCCTCGCCTCGAGTTTGAGATAATCAGAGCCCATCATCACGCCACCCTCTGCTCTGAATCGCAACCAAAGGAGGCTCCTTGCTGGAGCAAGAGGCCATTGTTTCTTTTCCGGGGGAGCGTGGGACTGCTCTGAAAATTAGCAGAACGTTAAAACACTAAAAATACGTTTAATTAATCCGAAGGTGCCCCCAGTACCAGAGTTAACACCTCCACAGGAGGAGGGGGAAAAAATAATAATCGAGGAAGCAATTAATAAAGGGCTTTAAAAGAAAAAAAATCAATCTCCCCCCGTGCGAATTTAAAATGATTATCTAGGGGACAAGGATTGATCATTTGATCTCGGCACTGCGGATATCCCTGACATTTATTATATTGTTGTGTCTCGGTGGCATCCTTCCTCCAGAGTTCATTTAACAAGTGAGGGAGCCGAGGAAGCCTTACAACTTAACAAACAGGTCTTGTCATCGCAAACGCCAATCAAATCCGAGGCTCTAATGTATATCACACGGCACCACATAAATAATAAAGGCAAACGATAGACGTGGAAGTAACGTATGGCTAAGGAAAGATCCCGGCACGACACGCTGCTTGTGCCTCTCTCATGCAGTCTGCGTGCGTAAGGGCTCGTGGTGGATTGCTGCACATGCTGCTGGCGCGGTGCGAGGCTGTCACGGACACGGGCACACGCGGGGACACGGGGGGGCTCTCTCCCGCGGGGAAGAGGCTCCGCGGGGCTGCGCCGCCGCCGGGGAAACTTTCCCCAGCCCCCGGCTCGACCGGCATCGATCCCCCCTCCCGCCCCCCGCCGTCCCCAGCCTCCCTCTGCCTCCCTCGCAGCGAACAGCAAATAAGGACAAATATTTACTAACTCCGCTTCCCCAGCCCCGGTGTGGCACGGTGAGCTTCGGCTTCCCCAGGCTGCCGGAGTTTGCACCCCCTCCTCCGGAGCTCCCCCCCCTTTCCTCCCCGTCCCGCTCTCCTCCCCGCGGCTCCCCCCCTGCGCCCAGCCCCACGCCTCCACCCCACGCGGGCGCGGGGCCGCGTTTCTCCTGGAGACAACCCCCCCCCCGGGCCCCTCCTGCCACCGCCGGGGCTCCTGCCCCCGAGGACAGGGGCAAATCCAAGCCTCCCAAAACAGAGGAGGAAAAAAGCCTCGTTGCCCCCCACCCGCCATCCCCATCCCTACCTCCCTCCCCGCTTCCCGGCAGCGCGGGAGCGCCCGGTGGGAAAGCCCGTTGCTCCACGCCCCCCCCCCCCCCCGGCTCCCGCATCCCGCGGGGCGCAGCTCGACCCGGGGCAGCCACCGGGCGCGCAAATCCCGCGGCAATCCCCGGCCCACCGCCATTCGCCGCCCCCGACGGCAGCGGGGAGGCCGCCGGGGGGGGAGCCCTGCAGACGGGGGGGAACTTGCCTCAGACTCGCTCCGAAAGCAAAAAGCGAAACAAAGCACCGGAAAGGGAAAAGGGGAAAAAAAGGGGGGGAACTAATAAAAAAAAAAAAAAAGAAGCGGTGCAAGTCGCAACCCTCCCCGGGGATCCCGCCGCGGACCCCACGCCGCGGACCCCCGGGCAGCCCCGCGGGCGCGCACGGTCTCACTGCGCGCTCCGCGCAGCGCGGAGTTTTGCGAGGGATGAAGGGCCCGGCCCGGCCCGTCCGGTCCCAATGGGGCGGCGGGGAGCGGGGGGGAGGCGGGGAGCACCCCCGGCCCCCCCCGCGGCCTTGAGGGCACCTAGGGCAAGGTGGTGCGGGTGTGGGCAAAAGCGGGGGGCACTTTTGACCCCGCTACAAACTTTGGCTGCGGGTTCAGAAGGGAATTACGCTTATTGCTGCTCCGGATAACGGGCTGGGGAGGAGGGATGGAGGGAGGGAGGGAGAGAGGGAGGGAGGGAGGGAGGGAGGGAGGGGGAGAAGGAGGGAGGGAGGAAAGGAGCTGCCGTCCCAACCCCATTCCCTTGCAGGCACGGAGCTCCTGGGACCCTGTCGCAAAACTCAGAAGTCACCCGCGCCCTCAGAGCTGCCCCAGGCCCCCGGCTCAGCTCGGCACCCCGGGTACCCCTTTGCCGCGGCACAAGCCCCCCCCGCTCTCCCTCACCCCCCACCGCCCCCAGTCCGTTACAGGACCAGCCGTCAGCGGCACGTTGGGGGCTCCCCTGGCAACACGGCCTCCCGGGTCACCTGTGGGGCACTGTCCCCCCCAAATTCTCCTCCTCCTCCTCCCTCCCCACCGCCCCGGGGCACCGGCCAGGAGCCCTCCGCCCTGCTGGCCGTCCTAACTTGACAAAAGCCGGGGGAGGGGTCCCCCCCCTCGTTCTTCCATCCCGCTTGCTTTCCCCTCTCCTCACTTGCCCCACCGCCGGCCCTCCGGGGCTGAGTCCCCTCCGCAGACCCGAGCCCGCCCCCGGGTCGCCTCCTCCCCGGCTGCCGCTTCCCCGGGGCCCCGGCGGTGGCGGGGAGCCGGCGGGGGGGGAACCGGGCAGCCCCGCGTACCTCTCGGCTGCAGCCGGGCGTCGGTGTCCGGCCCCCCGTGCTCAAAACCCGGCGGCGCAGGCCGGGAGCGAGCGGGGCAGGGGTGCGAAGGGATATTTGCGGGCGGGGAATCTCGCCCTGCCAGGGAACAGCCCCGGACCTGGTACCGGCGAAGAGGGTTTATTTAGCGTGGTGTCAATAGGTGTGTTATTTATTTATTTTTTATTCCTCTTTCAAAGGGAGCTCTTCACCATTGCGGTTTTTCTCCGAGTTAAACGAGAGGAATAATTATGAATGGGTTTAAGCGTTGCATTAGCTTTAAGCATTTCCAAGGCAAAGTATTGGATTTCATATTTATAAGAGGAATTTACATTTGTACATTGACTCATGGTATGACGTAGGGCGAAGCCGATTTCCTCCCTCCCCCCAGTCCCCCCCCTCCCGCTTCAGCTTATTTTGGTCGAAATGGGGCAAATAAGTAAACAGAAAAATCACCGTTTTAATCCACGCTTTAATAAGCGCTGACCCGAAGAGCAAGATTTTGTTGAGTAGATAACCGAGTCCTCTCTCTCCATCTCCCTCCCTCCTTCCCTCCCTCCCTCCCTCTCTCGTGATTAATTCAGAGACTGTAATCATGGACATTGTACATCAAACCTTTCTGCTCACGCTACAGACTCCTGCAGATTTTTATTGGTTTACATGAAAGCGAGTAAACATATTTCAGAGGATGCCCTTTCAATCTGGCTCCATTTCCACAGCACATAATTCCAAGGACAATTTGTTTTAATAATAAGAATGGATGCAGTGTTAATGGTTTTCAATTTGTGTTTAAAAAAAAACATTAAATATTTATAAGTATCGATCGAGGGTTTCAGGATTTTACAGACGTCTTAACACATTTCATAGATGGGATTTTTTTTTTAATTTAGAAACCTGCGTCGTATTCTCTTTTATGCTGTTTATTGATTTAAGCAACATCCGTGTCTCAAGTGAGAGACTAATAGATTTTCATTAAAATAGGCTCTCTTAATCCTGATTGTGAATGGATATGATTGATCCATCCAGCACACTACACATCTATAATATTAATAAAGGACATTATCATGGCAGGACTTGCTTTTCCGTCATCAGGGCACTTTTTTTTTTTCCCCTCCTTGCAACCTTAAAGATTTATTTGGGAGCGGTAAAATGGCCCACAGGAGGGAAACGCATTGCGAAGAATACAATTTTATATTAGATTTTTTTTGGGGGGTAGCTTCAGTGGAAAGACTTTTTTTTTTTTTAAATCTGCAAGCCGCTGTGGCAACATATGGTGAAAATTAAACTGTTTCCCCGCAAATCTAATCTTAAAACATTTATGTTGAGTTTTATTTTTAGAAAAACATTTTTAAAGGAGAGGAAAACAATCTTGGATGAAAAGTAAAATAAAGAACATTTGAAAGGCTATAGTTTAAACTAACAATAGCCTACTTCCCCGGCTGAGGCTGCTGGATGGGTATCGTACCTGATGAATATGTTACGAAGCGGTCGGGACAGGAGCGGCTACAGTAATTAATGGAGTGTGACAGAAATGCTAAGGGCTTAATTGTCTTTATTCCGACTTCTAGAAACGTAACCAAAGGGATACCTTAATTCAATACAAAGCCACACAAATGCTCTTCTCTCTTCTGCACGGAGACACATGCAAACACACACGCTCACGCACACGCACAACGTCTCTTCTCTATCACAATTATTTTTTAAAAAACGCTGCATCTTTCCAGCAACGTTAATTACTCATATATTCATTACAGGGAGCCTAGACGCGTTCAACTCCTCATCTACTTTTACTTCTGTAAAATTAAACATTCACGTGGTGAATTACAATAAGCAATTGCCTTTGTGTGTAATTAATTACAATTTAGTGGACGAGCATAATGGGTGAGTAGCCCCCTTGATTTCAGTCGCCCTGGATAACTCGACCAGAATTGGAAGAGTCTATCAGAAAAACCGCAGAAAAAAAGAGGGGAAAAAAGTTCCGAGCTGTAAAGTTTGTACTGATTTTAGCAACGCAAAATACACACAGAGAGAATTGTTTGCCTCCTCCAGTAATGTGCGAGGGACGCTGCAATTTTGAACTCTGTAATAATGATTAATAAGTCAAAAGGGCATATTTTTCTTTTATGGTATGCAGCGCTCAAGGGAATATTCCATGTATGTCTTTAAAACGAAGTAGGACTATTTACACACATGCACAGAGTTAGCAACAGCACCAAAGAAAGAAAAAAAACCACGAATATTTCAGTGAACTATTACATTTTTTCAATTATTTCCCAATGAGTATTTCAATGAACTGTTACATTTTCCCAATTCACAGGGAAGATTTATGGGATTATTAAGATTTCTAGTGGAAATATTATACAGTGGAAGTTTATCGTCTCTCAGGGATTGTACACCATTTGATATCAATTTCCAGATGTTATGATCTTTTTCAGAAAACAATTGAGTATATTAACTTCTTTCCTACAGAAGACTATTTAGGGTTCTGTTTATTTATTTATTTATTCTGTTAAGGGCAAAACTATCTCCCCCCCTCCTTTTCCCTTAGCAGAATGAAATTGTTGCAACATTAGAGCAAACTTAAATCAGATAATAGTTCAATACTCAAGGGAAGGAATAATTCATTTGCCAGTTTATTACAAGCAGAAGCCCGTGGATTTACCTGTATTTTTAAATAAGGAGGAGGTACAACCCGAGAACACCCGCCTGCCTATTTCGCTGCCCACAGCCGCGGGCGCGGGGGGGGCGCGGTGGCGGCTCTCGGTGGGTGCCGGAGCCCCCGCCGGACCGCGGCGGTGGGCGGGGGGGGTGTGGAAATCCCGCGGGCCCCCCCGCTGACCCGCGCTCCGCCGTGACCGCGCCGTAAAGCAACTTGGAAAGGACACGCGTGGTTTTACAAGGGCTTTCCGAGGTGCTGCTCGCCTCGTCCGGCGGCGGGTCCCGAAGTCCCCGCAGAGGCGGGGAGTGCGCACACGCGTGGCCACTCACGCACACACGCACAAGCCCTGCGCCCCCCCCCCCCCCACTCCGGGATGTGGCGGGGCTCAGCGGCAGCGGCGGGATGTTCCCCCCCCCCCCCCGCTCCCCCTGCCCCCGCTCCCCCCGTGTCAGACGGGGCGGGACGCTGCCCTGCGTGGGGCTGCATCCGCGGCCGGCCCGGAGTGGGGCAGGGGGCAGCGGCGGGTGAGTGGCAGATCCGCGGCTGTGCCCAGGAGGAGCGCAGGGCGGCCCCCCCCCTCCTCGTCCCCCGTCCCCACTCGTGTAGGCTGCGGGTGGGAGAGGTGTGCCGGCCGGTCCCTGCCGCTGAGATCTTTCCCGAACCCCCGGGGGGGTGGAAAATCAGTGGGTGCCCGACCCCGAGGAAGGGTCGACCCTCTTCCCCCCCCCGCCACGGTCCCCGCTGAGCTGGTCCCGGCCCCGGCTGCAGCCCCCCCCCCCGCCGCGGCCCTCGATGGGCAGAGATCCCCCCCCCCGCCCCCGGCCGCCGTCGGAAGGGATGGGGCCGGCCGGAGCGAGGTTTCACCCCCAAAAAGGGATTAAGGGCTGCGGTGGGCTTGAGTGCCCCTGCACGGGGAGGTGGGGAGCGAGGGGGCTAACATTTCACAGGTTACCTCGCCTCGCGTTTATCGGGGTAGTTAAAGGGAAAAAAAGAGGTGGGGGAAAAGGAGAGAGAAAGAAAATCAACTTTAAGAGACTCCGGGTTTAAATAACAGCCTTTGATATTTTGACAGTAAAATGGAAAACACTTAACAGGAGTCAAGTTTTGATGTCTGAGGCTGGCAGCGCCCCCTAAAATTATATTGTCTTGCCTGCTGCTTCAAATTGGACCCAGGACCTTATAATGTCTCTCCAGGTCTTTATCTGCAGCCTTTCTGATTGCAAAACCATAATTGTATCGTTTTACACCAGTCAACTAAGCAAGTGCCAGTGGAATAAAATCCACAAAGTGCACACACATACCAGCTCTCTGGCTAAAGCAGTCTGTTCTTTGCAAGTTGTAAAGGCCTGCAAATTAAATACCAATTACTGCAAGCAATAAAATGTTTTTTATTGCACGAAATCTACTTTAAACAGAAAAGAATAGTCGTTTTATTTTCGGGAGGGGGAGGGGGGGCAGCTCACGAAGACATATATTGGCAGAGAAAGATTATATACAGCGCCTGCACGGGGCCACAATGGAGACATTCTACCGCCGGCGGCAGGCAGGGCTTCCCCCCATGTTATACAGAGGAGGGTTATGCAGAGGTGCTTATGATAGGGATTATTGTAGGTGAGAGTCGGGGAGGTGGGAAGCCCGGGAACAGTAGCTCTAGGTAGAAGTGACCGAGTGGTGCAACCAAGTCATACGACAGCAGTCCGATGTGCTTTTAAGCCCCTTGCCAAATGAGGTTCTAAGGGGTCGGTGGTGAGAATAACATGGGGGGGTGGTCTGCAAGGTGGTACAAGAAGCAGCCTGCCCTCTCCTCCTTCCCTTGCCCTCTCTTCCTTCCCCTCTTTGGGGAAGAAGGGGTTACTGGCTTTCTCCCTTGTGAGCATCAGCATAAAAAGGCTCCTAATTCCCTACTGTACTCTCTGGCCCCCTCAGTGGGGTAGTCCCCTGCCAGAGGCAGCATGGGGTGGGGGGCAAACAGCAGTGTTCCCTGGAGTACCAGCCCACAGCAAGGCTGCCAGCCCCCCCCCCCCAGACAACCTCAACTTTCTACAGAGCGAAACGACATCAGCCAGCGGCGGCAGGGATGTTTACCCAGATGAGACACCCTCAGCTTTGCCTGAGCTGGGCTGCCCTTCACCGTAACGCAGCCCCATGTCTAGCACAAAAAAAGAAAAGTGGAAGTGGCCAGAAAGCCATGCTCTGGCAGAGGAAAACCAGTGGGATAAGTGATATGACAAATTTCATTTCATACGCTCAGCCCTTGAATTGCGCATCGAAACTTCTCTCAGATACATGAATGCCGCTCCTAATTTCCCTAGTGTTTCATTACTCCCGGAACATCCCGTCATTGTGGTTTTCCCTTATATTGTGCCCGTGCTTCACCCTTGGCTTCACTGAACGCCAGGAACTGCCTGTGGACCGGACAGGACGCAGCCCTGGGGAGCACCTACCACGCACGGTGGGTCACTACACTTATGCTGACGGGGGCTTGCATTGTGCCTCTGTAAATAGGATTTGAAAGAGCCGGGTTTATTTTTTCCAATGACAGAGGCGATCTGAGGATTGCAAGCTTGTTTCTTAACATGACCCCATTCTAAGTGAACTAAATTCTCCGACTCACCAGAGCGCATTATACAGAGCCAGGCTGAGGCAACAAAGAGATCTTCCAAGCTAATTACCCGCAAGCGCGCAGGCTTTCTGTAGATGAATTGGATTTAGCAATGCTTGAAGACTAGACTTGACTACACTTGGAAACACAGGGAAAACCGAAACTCTGCTATGTGTTTTAACTGCCATTTCAAAGGTTCCCTGAGCTTGCCATGTGAAAACTCCAACTTTTGAAACGACCGATTTAAGCTGCCCCGCTGCTGCTTGCGTTGCAAGGAGAGCAACGGCACAGGCCGGGGCTCGGGGCTGCTGGTTACACGCAGCCTTTGCCTGTCCTGGGGGAGCCGTCACCCCCAGAGACCGCGCGATGCAGAGGGCCCTGGGCTGGTGCTGGCCTCCAAGAAGAGGAGATGGTCGGGCTGGGGAAGGTGGTGCCTGGTCCCATGGGGCCACCCTCCAGCACCACTGGGGCTGTTGCGCTGGTGGGGCTGGCTGGAATATTTTCCAGCCAGTGGAATATTTTCCCTCCTTTCCCCAAACTGGAGGGGCTTTGGGGTTTATTTTCCCACAGGATATTATTTTTTTTTCTCAGTTGCACTTTCCCCCCACCTCTGTGGCAAGAAGTGCCCTGCCAGTGGTTTGCCTGGGGTTCGCTCACGAGGGCTCAGCTGCTCAGCAGTAAGGACGTGGCCTTCAGAAATAGTTGGGTCTCCTGATATCAGCCCCAAGGAAATGGAGGCCCAGGGCTGACATCTGCAGGTCCCTCTGCTGCACCGGGTCCTCATTTAATGCGGAGTGAGGAAAAGCTGTGGGAAGGAAAAGGTTTAATGGCATAGTAATGCTGCTCCTTTTGGGGCAGGGGGCTGGAGCCACTGTCAGAGAGAAGAGTGTTTATTCATTCATTTTTCCTTAAAGAGGTGAATTCTGTCCTCCACGTTGCTGAATAAGCAGGGCTTAGGCTGCTGTGTGCCCAAATCACACCATGTGCTCCCGTTTACACCCCTCAGTGCACATCCACGCGCGCAAATATTCACCCATTGAGGAGGCTGTGGAGGTTGCTGGTTTTGTTTAAAAATTGGCCGCCTGCAGCCTCCCCTTAGTTCCTCTGGGTACGCGTGAGCAGCTGTGGAGAGCTGCAATGCTAGCCAACAGACCTTGTAGCCCCCACAGATGTCAATTAGTTTCTCTCGGGCTTCCTTTGGATACACTGGGGTCTTGAGACCTCCATGTGCTGACTTATTTGTAAAGCATGAGTTATTCACTAACTCCGTGTTATTAATTAGAAGATTATCAGCTCTCGGTGGTTCGCCTGCCTGCTGCAGGGAGGTTCCAAGGAAACCCTTGTACAGACTGTGCTCAAGGAGAGCGTCAATTGATTGCTACGGTGGGACAGTCCTGCTTTCCACATTAAGGAGCAACTGGAGGGATATGAAAGGCTTTGGAGACCCTGAGTGCCTTTCCAGGCTTGGGTAACCCAGAAAGCAGCTTGCTGCAGCTGCACTGCCGTGGGTTGGTGAGGGCTGGCCGGCCGCTCGTGGAAGCAAGCCCGGGGACGGGGGCCAAAGGTCTCGGGAAAATGTGCAAAGAGCCCGCGTTGGGCTGTAGGGGGAAAAAAACCTGCATAAACCCTTCTGGCAACTAGAAAAAGACAAGGAGCTGGGTGCTAAAAGTGCAAGGAGGAAGGGAACAGTTAAGCACATCGCCTCTAGACACCACAGCTTTTTAAACTAGTTAAACTGACTGCGCTCCTCTGGGAATCCATTTTAGAGGAGGCAAAATTGAATGCATCTTTAATTTGCCTAATTTTCTTCATCCTATACATTTTTGGATCCTCCCTGTGCTAATGAATCCTTGCTGCGTTCATGGGGAGTGAAACTTGTTAGTATTAGCAGAGGTCATCACGGCCTTTCTCCGAGCCATCACTGTCCTTCCTGTGACTCGATCAAGTATTCGGGAGGGGAAGGAGCAGGGTCAGCTCAGCCCGCCTGAAGTTTAACCGCTTGCCTTTGAAAGAAGGCACACTTTGATCTAAGGTGTGGCATCAAGCGCAATATATGGTTAGATAGATAGATATATATATATATAAGCTTTTGTACAGAAAACAAGAAATCAGGAGGCCAGTTCTGCAGTAACGTGAAAGTCTTGGTGCAGATAAAAACCACCAGTGAAAGCCAGAAGGAGAAGGGTTTGGGTACAAAAGAAGGTTTGGTGCTGATGATGCTGAAGACCTGGGATATCTGCTGTTTGTGATCTGTGGCTTTGCCAGGCATTTCCCATGTGCTGTTGAGTGAGTCACTTTTTAATCTTTCTCTGCCTCAGTTTCCCACCTGCAAGATGGGAATTAAACAGAACACTTTGTCTTCTCTTCATTTTTCTGCCTTATCTACGCAGTCTATAAAATTTAGGGCATTGCTTCTATTTTTGTTGTGTCTACTGCTTGGCAGTTTCATATTCCTTGGGACCCTTAGGCATTTTCCATAACACAGATAATAAGTTTAACAGGTTCTCTCTTTTTTTTCTGCCTTTGGCCACGGAGCTCGTCACATCTTGTTCTCATGAGCCAAATGCAGGAAAGTACCTTCACAGCATCTCTGTGGGGTCTCTGCCCCTCAGGGAACAAGGTCTTACCAGATTACATGGAAATAATAATTAATAATCACTGCTGTCTGCCAAACTGACCCATGTCATCTGTTCTGCTTGGCAGATATTGGTCTGAACCACCAGCGACCCCAAAATAACTGCTCTTCTTAAGACAGAAACACTAAACAGCAAAATGGTTCCATGATTTTAAAGGGGATGATTCGTGGAATGAGAGGACCCGTGCAGGATGTAGACCTCACGCTTGAATGACAAAGATGCAGAAATCCTTTACCAGGGTGGCTGGGAAGAGCAGAGCCCCTGCTTTAAAAGTGGCCAGTCATTTACTTGTCTCCGTTCCCTCCCTAATTTGAGGCAACATGTCCAGATTTAAAACTGTGGCGTGTGTTGTCAATTCCTGTTGTCTTCAACCCTAATAAGTTGTTAAGTACCGTGCTCTTCAAAAAGTCACGTCCTGCCTATCTCCTAAATCACCGAAAGGTGAGGTACCTCAAATTAGAGAGTGCATTCAAGAGGGTAGGTTTAAGTAATTACAAATTGGTTTGGGTTGTTTTTTTTTTTCCATTACAGCAAAAGAGGGGTATGATTAGATTAAATCTGGCAGAGCTAGCTGGAACAGTTTAAGAAGTTACCATCACCAGCTGTTTATTGCTGTTCCTCTGCCAGAGGTTGCCTTCTTCTCCCACCCGCAGAGAGCGGAGTGAACGTAGACCTCGGCCACTGAAACGCACGGGCCAGCACCTTCGCTCAGACTTGCTTTCACTTCGTGTGCCTATGCAGCATGACACCCAGGGAGTAAGAGTCGAGGACTGCTATATTCATAGTTTGGACAGTCAAATGCATACGTAAATGTTTGGGACTGACTAATTCCTACTTGTTATGAATACATGAGTAAAATGAATTGAAGTGTTCTGAATTATTTTCCTTATTTAAATTTTGACGTAATAGCTCATGTGATTGTTATTCCAGAAGCACACAGATGCAATTAATTTTAAAAATAACTTACTAGTAACAACTGCTAAACATGGTTGTGTTTTTTGTCCATTACTTTCTAAGATTTTTCAAACTAGTTTTTTTTCTCGTTGTTGTTTTCTTTTCCCATGGCAAATATTCAGGCTCTGTGGACACAGACTTCATGCTGCTTGAGGGAGGAGATATAAAAATGATATTGTCCTTCAGAGAATCATAATGTGAATGAGAGAGAAGAAAACTCCCTTTGTGGTCTATTTGTGCATTACCAGGCAACCTTCCTATGCCTCAAGATCCTTCATGTTCAGATACATCATCCTGATATAATAGACAGATTGGATGAAATGTCAAATGTAAATTGTGCACACTTCAAATTTCTATTACTTCTAAAGTGATTTTAAAATAAAACAGGCCCATTGGGATAAAAATTGTATGAGTATATTTGCTAATCCTAAACTGTAGTTTAAGGAAGATTTTTGGCAGGGGTGGCTGAACAGACATTTCTTAACATTGCTTTGGTTTTGGTTTTTTTATTAGACAATCGATCAGTAACAAGGCTCAGCAGTAACCAGTTTTTCCTCTCCCTGAGTTAGATGTGTGATGCAAACCAGGTGACTTCATGTGGTTCTCCTGCTTGCCCAAGTTCAACAGAAGATGTCAGAGTCAGGTCTGCTACTTGAAGCTATTTTCAACATAAAGAATGACAAAGCAATGACTTTCCAAAATTATTATCAAAAATTCTGAAATTTGTTTGCCAAGCAAAACTATTTCTAGAATATTAGTGATGCTTTCTCAGTTTGTTAAAATTACACTTTTACATAAGTAAATATAGACTCCTTAATCTACACCTTCCCTTAGTATTAAACAAAGCATATTGTACAGGGGAAAAAAATTAACATTCACTAGGAAAATACATATATAGTCTCCATAAACAAATTCTTCAAAAGAAACAAAAAGAAAAGCTTACATGACATATACAGCTGTAAATGCATACAGGTCAGTTGCAGAGCTGACCCCATTTAGAGCTGGACTAGATGACCTACTGAGGTCCTTTTCTACCTGAATTATCCTATGATGCTAAAATCACAGCTCATGATTAACCATGTTTCTGATGCACATGCAGGCCATAAATCCCTGATGTAAAATTTGAAAACCACCAGTATCACCACTGCCCCCGAACCAGAACAGCAGAGTACACTCCATCCCTGAGTGAGATGTTCATTGTGGAACTGCCTAACACTTGTCAGTGGGAAATGAATTTAGATGCATCACCACACTTGAAATACTTAGTAATTGCCTGCCTGCTTCACTAGATGTTTTCAAAGGCTTGACCTTGGGAATTAATTTTCAGGTGGGTTCACATGCCACTCTCCCCATTTATGTTCAGGAGACCAAGCTCAGAGCCTGGACAGACATCCATGCTGCTGAGTGTACCACCATGCTTACATTTTCCATTTGTGAGGCTAGTCTCACTGCCTCACCCAGGGGCAGAGGCAAGTCTCTCAAGGGGTCTATCCAAAGCATCTAATTTAGGGCCTTTTTCTGAATCTCCCCCTAACAGATAATACCTTCATGCAGAAAGTCTTTGCCTATCAGCCTCCTAACATCAGTACTTAAACTGGGTATCTACTATAGCCCATACAAACAGCTCCTCTCCACCCCTTCCAGTCATAATCCCTCTCCCTTTCACCTCCCTGCTCCCAAAGAAGAGGACGCTGCAGCCAGTCCATACCGGGCACAGCCGTGTGTCCACACCAGCCTTTCAGCTCAGACCAGGAGTGTGTTTGTCACATAAATCTGATGACCATTGGACACCACTGGAAGCTGTGCACCCGGAGCTGCCTTGGTGCACACCGATCAGTAGTGGGAGTTCATTCCCCAGGACCTGACTAGATACAGACCAAAGTAAACCCCCCGAAATGCAGATGACATGGGTGTTGGGATCCCAGCACCATTTTGCTCTAGAGGTCAGCTCCTGCCGGGATGGGCTACTTGCTAACGCAGACATAGCCACGACACGCTCCCCTGTTGTGCTAGCACAGCTGCCTCTGTTGTGTCCCTGGTGGCAGACAGAGATGATATGGCTCCCCAAAGTTTTTGCATGAAGTACTGAATACTGAATCCGTTACCCCTCAGAAAACTGTAGGAATATCTTTGTTTATTCAGACATTGTGCTCTCTACAACTTGCCATGCCTTTCAGTGAATCCAGTGAGCAATGATATCTGATGCTAAAGGCAACTGAAGACACTCAGTAGTGGTACCTTGTGTAAAAACTAACTAGTTCTCCACTATATAAAGTACACAGATGATGCCAGTCAGGAGCAAAGTTTCCTTACCCCAAAGCAAGGTGCAGTGTAACTTTGAACTCCTTAAAAGTGAGAAACTGAAGCCTGTGGAGAGATACCGGACATGGGAACAGCTGACTGATAAGCATTTTAATAACAAGAAATTAATTACACATACCCTTTGCCAATGTAACATCTACACTAAAGTGGCAGTTGCACTAATAATTGCTATTTCTTTGATAGGATCAAAGTGGTGGGAGTGTGGAGAAGAGTAAATAAAAGATATTGCAAGCAAACCTTCTAGTCCAAACACACAGCTCTTCCACTGATGTCAAATACTTTTTATATTCAGGTCTCCTTTTGTGCAGAAAGAAGAAGACACCATCAAGGACATGCAGCTTGAGTGGAAATGTGTGAAAATAAGCTGATAGATTTGCCAACCATGTTATTGATAGAGCTGCAAACTCACATCCAAAGGCTTTCCACAGTGGGAGTGGGTGCAAAGGAACAAGCAGACAGACTGGAGTAGATTCACTGGGTGTCAGGTAACTGCTCCCAGCACAATTGAGCAGAGATTTCTGTGAGAGTAATGCAAAGCTCAGAGCTCCACTAAAAAGTTCAAAGAAGGAACAGATCTCCAGAGAACTGTAGAAATCCCTCATGGGCACCACCAATGTCTCCTACAGTTATCTGTCATCCTGAATGTGTAGAAATCCATAATAGAAACATTAAAATCAGTCTGAATGGAGAATGAATGGAAATGCTTCAGTGTGGGAGCACCAGATGAAAGTAAAGGTAGAAGGAATGTATGTTTTTAGCACCTAGTCTAGCAGGTCATCAAAGTCATGCCAGATACACGTGCAGCTTCTCAGTTCTGGAAAACAAAGGAAAGCCAAAACCAGGGGGGAGCAGAATGGGACTGGAGCCTCAAAACATCCAGAAAAAGAGAGGCAAAGGAGAAAGAATAAATCCCAATGATGCCAGAGGTGGGATAGGAAGGAAAAAGAGAAGAAAGAGGGTAATCGTTGACAACTCCTAAAAGGGGGTACATCCAAAACCAGAACATGACCACCAGTCTAAAACCCCAAGAGATGTAAAAAGGAGTCACCAGGCAGCACCTCTTGTTCTGCCTGTCAGGGAATCGGGAGTCTGGGAACACTGGCCGGGCTGTGTGCACCCATGACTTGGGGCTTGGGAGCCTGCGGGTGTGAGAGCATGAGCCAGCCAGACCTGTTCTGCTGCAAAATAAAATTGCCTGCCCTGCTCAGCTTGAGCTCTGCTACATTGTTGCTGCAAGGCTGCAACAGTATACTACCTTAATTAATGGCGACGGGAACAAATAGACCAACGTTTGGCATAGAGGTTTTATTCGGGTTCCTGGATCCCACAGAAAGTACTAACTAAAGTATGGAAGCAAACAGCTACAATGAAAGCCAAACCCAAAGCAGGCATTTCTTCACCCCTAGCAGCAATACACTGCAAAATTAAAAGGCTGATTAATGAAGATGACATTACGATAGGCAGCCCTTGCAACTCTTACATAATTCAAAGGGTAAGTTGAGATACAGGTGTTGATAGCTTAAACGCACACTGACATGGAGTGTGCTAAAGTGATAGTGGAAAGGAGCATTTATAAATGATGAAAACAAACCATTTCAACAGAGCGGCTCTTCACTGGAGTGGAAAATGCAGAACTGTAACTAGCTAGTGACACACTGGTGTTAAAGGCGATGGGAACCAGAAGAGACTTAGCTCAATGGCTGAAGAGGCTTCAGACCATCGGTGTGGGTTCAGGCAACCAGGGCCAGGAGTGAGCACTCGGTGCGCAGGGACTCCCGGATGCCGGCATTCAGATTTGGAAGCTTTTCCTGCACAATTGGCCTCTGTCAGGGACAAAGAAGGCTACGGACCAGAGGTGTTTCTGGCTCCCACTGCTCTGCGCGGCTCCAGAGAGCCTTCTTTTTAATGCAGTTTTCCTTGCTTATTCATTTTCTTCACATTTAACCTTAACAGAGATTTGTTTTGACTATTGGGAGAAGGGGAGTAAGCTCAAGCAGGTGCACGGGGCTTAACTACAGCTTCGATAGGCTTGGTTATATATGGGTATGTTAACAAAAAGGAAAAAAGAAAGAAATTGCAAAAAAAATGCAGGATAGCAAATGTTTCAGGGTTAGGCCATATGTCCTTAATAATTATCTTTTGCACAAGTTACTAGAAGCAGTCTGGAGATAAGAGTATTGAACTACTAAGCCTGACAGTGAAACAAGTGAGACCTAACAATGGAATAAGTACGTATATTTTTAATGATTGTCTGTAATCCTCTTGTACTTGTAACTCATCAGTAAGTAATTCTTAACTTAAAAAAAAAAAAAAGGTATTTAAAATTTCAGTAAAGCTGCCTGTAATGTGATTCTGAGATGTTTCATTGGTCTGAGGTATTCTCAGGTGGCTGATATAAATAAACTGGTTGAAAAGTGTCTGGTAGTGATTCAAAAGCATAAACAAAGCAAGAAGGCTTTTAGGATTCTTTTGTGTGTGTGTGCCTATTTATTTAGGTCCCTTCTGTCCTTCTGACAAAACTCACCTTTTTCAGGGTCCTCTTTTTCCACAGGTTTCCCCTTATTTTGTCCAATGTCATCCACAGCCTCTTATTCACTCCACGCCATTTCCCCATGCTGAATGTGTTTTTACAAAGCTTTCAGGGTTCCACACATTTCCAACTGCTCATTTGGGGGAAATAAAACCCCTAGCTATCTGAACAATAGCAAAAGCCATGAAGTTAAATTTATGTAAGAGAGGTGTGACAAATAAACAAGCAAACCTCCTCTTTTGAGTACCCAGGAAAAGATGTAATTAAATTCCATAGGAATAAATGGAATTACTCCGCATACAGACTCCTTCAGGACGCCACAGCCTGATTCCAAAATGGTTAGAGTAACCCTCGGTTACTCTGGGCACATGCTGCCCTGGTATAAACAGTCATAATAATGGTGAGTTCAGGAAATCTGTAGCCGTTTTTATAGCGTGGACTTTTCCTCCCAACACATGGCTGATTGATAACACCCCGTGGTGGCAGCAGGGACTGGGTGTGTGGACTGCACACGCAGTTTCCCCACAATATTAAACCAGGACGCTGTCCTCAATCCCCAGATGTTCCCCGAACACAGCAGAGCTGTGTTTGAGCACACAGTGCACTTCTTGCTCATTGCTCTCTGCCACCCATTACCAGAATTCAGTGTGCCTGCCCAGGCAGGTTGACCCAAGCACACTTATTCACATAGGATGTACACTTGCCAGCTATGTACTACATGTAAAGTATAAACTGTAAAATTCTCCCATGAAAAAAGTCCAGGGAATACTGTGTCACAGAATGGAACCAGAAAGAGGAATTTATTACATAAAATATCAGACTTGCCTGTTTATTTTGCCTGAACTAAGTGAAGCACAGGGTAAACTGAGAATGTAGCCGATGAAAAGTGAAGTTGATTTTAAATTAAATGCATAAATTAATCACATTTTTAAATGTAACATTGAGGGTATTGGGTAATGAGAAGTAGAACTGCATTCACATCACCTGAATTTAGTTATCTAAAAGTTAGGTGTCCCGTTAAAGGTGGTGGTGTGGGCTGCTTCTCCTATACTGCATAAAGAGGCTGTCACCCCTAGGGGGGAATTTGTGCTGTTTCATTTCTCTCACCCATCTCAGCCCATGCTGCATGCCCCAGAGGGATAGCTCAGTTTCACTTTCTGAAAGTTCTTCTTTGCCCACTCTGGAAGAATCCCAAGCAGCTCTCTCAGAGTCATGCTTAACTCTAAAGTAAGATACGATGAGCCTTACCCTCCTATGCAACGCCATGGACTCAAAAGTTATTGCCTGCCATTTTCATAATTTATTAGGAGCAGCTATAACACAATTTTATGCTGGTAACCATGTGCATGACTGTGGCCCATGCTCTACCGACGATAACATCCCACAGTTTGAAAACAAATCCTTTCAGTTCTTACAATAAATGTAAATGTACCTATTGCCTTCTAGTGAACCGAATAAAACCCACTCATGTGTGTATTGGTCTCTATAACCCTAACTGCTTCTGCATTATTCATACACAGATTACTATCCGTACACAGGCATATAAAAAAAAGATTGCATTTGTATACCTTTACATTTAAGTGTCTCTGAATGTGAATAATATAAAGACAGCTTGCACAGTATGGACTAGTAGCTTATAATTTGAGGATATAAAAAAATGTGGGTAATTTATCTTGTGTTTTTAAATAACAGCTGTTTCGCTATCTACGTGGCTTTATCTACCAACTAGCTTGTACTGTCAGGTATCACTGAAAGAATATCAGCTTTACTTATGCCTTCTTTTTCTACAGTGATGGTTTACAATATGGAAAATATTAAGGTGTATGGCTCATTTAATCAGCAATTTTGCAAGTGTTTTACTTATGTCAACAAAGAACAAATTGTTTTTAGCGTCTGGTATCTAGAATGCAGTATGCAGCATAAATTATTCAAATCAAAGCAACATAAATCTTTGTACAGAAAAGGTGAAGCTACAGAATTCATCACTGGGTGTTACAGCTTTGGATAGGACAATGACCTCTAATCAAAACTCCTCAATACAGTCCTTACACTTAAGATGCCAACTTGCCACTAAGGACCTGATTATCTATAAATTTATGGGAACCTGCAATAACTGGTGTTTGCCTCCTGATAATGTTTTCTGACACATATCAGGAGATTCAGCTGATCTGTGTTAGAGATTATTGTACAGAATCTGCAGTTTATACAAGCAATGAGTAGACAGAAGGTCCATTTGAGACCTTTAGCTATAGAGAAGCACATAAGGAAAACTGTTTCCATAGAAACATGCCCCACAGCTGTAGTTAGTATAGGAAAAATAGTTTTATGATTATTTCAGTGAAGTTCTACCTTTTGTTTTCAATGCAAGATGTATAAAGTAGGTTGTTTCATAGTGTGATCTCAGTGTAGCTAAGGTCTTACATGTGAAATTCACCCCAAAGTGAAGGACCCCATGTTTCTCTCATGTGTTCCTAAGAGTTTTATTGTGTGCACAGTGTCCGCAGCAGAATGATTTTTACATAAACCAGTCTTGCTTTTCAGTATTTATTCTCTATACAATAAATGCTTACTTTTACATTAACTCACAAAATTGCACATAAATTTCTCAGAAATTCTAGATAAAAAGCAAAGGACCAGATAAGATTCCAACAAATCCAGGAGAGGGATGTCCAGTGATTCCAGGAGGAGATGAGTCAGGCTGAAGGACAACTACAGGAAAACAGGAGGAGGGTGGGCATGAATAATTTGCTAACAGTTTGGCAACATCTTCTTTCCATTCGGGTCATTTCCTATCTAGATGGAAAATTTCTAATCAGTTCCCTGGAAATGACAAGGTTGGTGCATCTCCAAGCTAGTTAGTACAAGCCATTTTTAAGAGAGCTTTTCGTCCTGCTTCTTTGCTTGGCTGCAAAGGCACAAGGCAGAATCCATCTTGTGGTGGTAAGAAGACAGATCCGCACGTCCAGTTGAGATTTTTCTCCCTCTCATTTCAAAAGTGTTAACAAGGCTGCAAATTTCCGCTTCCTGCCTGGCACGAGCACGGACTTTATTAGCTGCTTCCATGTACATATGCAATGCACAGAGTAATATGATGCTTGGATTTTTTCTTAATGAGTTCGAAATTAGTATAGCAGAATTGCACCAAGTCACACTACGGGCTGGGAGATGCATGACTTTGACTAGGAGCTGGATTTTGTGCATGAGTGAGTGAACAAGCCCAATAAACAAGGATTCAACACTGAATGTGTTGAAATCTGTTGCCATGTCAGCTGTGGCACAGGTTTTGTGTGTTTATGATAATAAGAGTGGTTATTTTGTTTACTCTGTCATTTCCAAACAGGATTGAAATCACATCCTCCTGGACAAATTTTGCTTGTGGACTTCATACCCATGCAAAACCAATGCAAGTTGGACAGACATCTGTCTCAGTGTCTCTGAAAGGCACATTTTCCAGAAACCACGTTCTGTACAGTGAAGGAAGACGGAGCCAGATAAAAGATATTTAGACAGAAACATGTAATAGCTTACAGGGAGGGAGCAAAGGTTCTCAAGTTAGATGTGATCCCACATACTGCTTAACAGAGCTGTGCTTCAGGGGCTCCATCTGCCCGCCAGCGGTCTCTGTATGATGCTAAGTTTTAAAGTTACGTGCTTAAGCTGGTGCTAAAAAGTAGCTGTTGTCAGTACACCCAAATAAGTCAGCCCTGCTTCAGAAGTGATGTCCTACAATCTACCAATTCAATAAAAATTAGGTTCGTAAATCCCAGGCAACTGATGCGGAAACTGATTTTGGTGGAACCTGTAGCATTGCTGCCATTTTAGGCAAGTAACTTCAAAATCTATCTCTTTGAATGGTAAGAAGAGGCAAGCGGTAGCTTCACATTTGCTAATTCTACAAAATCCCAGAACAGCACTATAGAAAAAGAAAAAAAAAAAATGGGGTAACTTGTTGTGCACTATTTTAACAATAACATACTAAGACCATACCAGTATGAACTGGTTTGGCTACAGAGGATTTGAAAAAGTACTTCAATAAAAAATAGCTTCATAATCCACAGTTCAGTAAGATGTAACCAAATAATTCACATATACCAGACAAATAAACACTCTTACATGCCTCCAAAGCACCTCCAAGGAAAAGTTTCTTTCCAAAACAGAGATCACTAGCTTAGTCATTTTCTTTTCAAGTTTGCAATATGACCCATCTTGGCTTCCCAACAACTACAGCAAGGCTTCAAGAAGATTTTCCTCATAGCATTTAATTTGTTAATGGGATTTGCATGCACCCTTCCAAAGAAGTATCAAGAAAGTTGGCCTCATTGTTTGTGATGGCCAGACAAGGGGAAGAATAATTGTGTCATACAAAATCTATCCATGTTCTCCCCACAGAGACATAATTACACGTTCAAAACTTAGAGAGGTGGAAGAGCCAGCTCAGATTGCACCTAAGTCTGAAGGATTAATCTCTGTGTCAATTCTAATGGTACAAAAGATCTGAGTGTAATTTCCTCTTCTGCCTTGTGGTATACCAGATTGCAGAAGATTGCATGTATTATTTTAAGGTTTTCCAGCGAAAATTTCCCCGGGCTTCCCTACAAGGACTTTCAACCACAGTACAGCGTTTAAGGGGAAGGGCATTGGAAGAAACAGAAACGGAGTACTTAAGGAGTATAGGAAGCGAGTTTCAGAGCAGGCAGAGATGATAAAAGAGGGAGCAAATTCATGATGGTATCTGAAGATGACAGAGGAAATCTTGGCCTGATGAAAGGAAAAGGCAAAATTCCCACTGACTCAGTGGAGCCCAGAGTTTACTCCAGGAGGGAAAATTGTGCTGAGAGGGAGAACTGTCAATAAAAAGCGGAGTCTGAGATACATCAGCAAGCTGAATTGCCACATTTTCGCACAAACTTGATGCCATGAGCCAATACTGGTAGATGCACAGAAGAAGGGAGCTGCAGTGGAAAGGGTCAATATAAACAACTCTTGCTGCTGGCAGAATCACCAAACACAAAAATTTTGATAAAAGGTGAAAACAGAAACAGCTTTGATTTGGGGGACTCTGGGTGCAGGCAAGGCATAAACTTGTCCTCACTGTAAGCTGACAGGACTGAAGGAGCCGCGAGGTAACATTGCGAAGGGACCCAGCCTGCGCGGGAGCCTCAGCCGTTGATCTGGGCATGGCTGAAACTTGTGTTCAACGCGGAGGAGCCAGACCTGCAGCCACGGCTGCTCCAGCCTAAATGACTGCTCCGTCACAACAGAGATATCTTTGGCTGCTCGTTTCGGGGGGGTTTCATGGAGGGGGCCTTTGCCGCCTTTGTTTTCAGGAAAAGCATGAAGTGACTTTCCCCCCCTATATTTTACAAAAGAAAACGAAAAGAAGAAGGAGCTCTGTAAATGGAATAAAAAAGCAACAATTATTTCTAAAGCTTCTGAAATCAGTTCAAGCGCTTAGGCAAAGCTAACACAGCTAGAGGCTTCTTAGAAAGCCACAGCAAAAGGGGACTCTACCCCCATCAGGCACATGTGACAGTCCCCCACCACGGGGAGAGATGGGAAACGGCCAATGACTTTCGTGGTTCTCTCACCAAGCCTTCTCCTTGCTTTCTATTTTGACTGTATTGCAGGGGTCCATTTTAACGTGCTGGTTTTATTGTTTTGTTTTGTTTTTTATTTGTAGTGCTATCCAGTGCCTGACTGGAGAAGAGAGAGACTTGAGAAAGGCAAATCCATTTTGCATCAATAACAAAACATCACATTTCTAAGGGAAGGAAAAGAACTGCTTTTTAAAAACAAGGCTGTGCTTGTTTGTCTGTTGGTTCGTATAGAACAGTTATCAAGCCAAAGGAGTCCTGGTGATTGTGTTTTGCCAGCACAGGCAGAACAAAGGATTATTAAAAATAATATAAACTGACGACATATGTTACCAGTATTAAAATTGATGCACATTCCTGCGTAGCATAGGAGAAGCCAGGAGCCGGATTTTATCTTTAACAAAGTCAGAAAATAAAAGCAAATCTTTTCAGTCTTATTACCTCTAACAGGGAGGTATTTTTTTTTGTCTGCTTGGGGAGGAGAGGTTGGGGGGAGCAAGATTTGGTTTGGACAAAACTCAGTCAATCTCCACCTCCATGCCCCCCCCCCCCCCACCGCAAAAAAAAAAAAAACCCAAACCCTAGATCCGGCTTGACAGACGTACTTCTGCAAATATTTTCCCAACAAAAAGGTTATGAAACAGAGCTGGGAGCAACCAGATGATTGTCAAAAAGTAGTGGGATTAGACCCACCATCTTCAGACCCAGAAACCCATTTTATAAGACATTTTAATATCAGATATTAAAACTTTTTCACAGCAGTGGCATGCAGACATTGCTGCCAGAAATTAAGGTCCTTTTGTCCCAGCCATGAGACAAATAATTGCACAGAAAGCCAGCCCTGTTTCAGAAAGTTCTCCCACCTAGCCTATGACTTCTGTACCACCACAAGCAGTTTGCAGCCATTCACGGAGGTCTTTCCTCGCATCACCCCTTAACCCATGCTCACCTGGTCTTTTGCACGGTCTGGGAATCCTCAAATGAGCCTGGGTTTGCAGTTTCGCTCTACGCCTGACCTTACGGTTCCCGCAAAGTGAAGAAACTTGTTTGTAATGCTTGCACATTACATGGGGATGGCGTGCTGTCAACACATGCAGCGTTATGGACTGGAAAATCCAAATACAGTTTGCAAAGCCATTGGAGGTTTTCCACAGAGTACTTGCAAGGGCCTCTCCTAATTGAATTTGCCAAAATTCACATGAACTCAGATTTAATCCAATCAGTTCTACATCACATGTCTTTCAACATTGACAAAATATTTTTTTCTAATTGTGACTCTCTTATGGAACCAAATGAATCAGAAAGGGACTTAAATGAAAACCAGTCGAGATTGTTCTACACTTTAACCTTACATCTGTGCTTAATTAGGATGCTCAATTTCCCTAAACTCAAGTCATAAAATGGAAGTAATCTGTGGCCTGTTTGTCAGTCATTATAGGGCAGCAGACCTGCAAATCAAGGCAGGCTCAAATGCACAGGATCCTGTTCAACACGGCCATTGAAGGAAACATGGGAGATGTTATTGTGCAGCAGGCTGGAAGGGATTCGGGAGAAAAGTTTGCCAAGAAAGACGCGTGTGAATGACCTGCGTGCTGAGAATGTGGCTGAGCCTTGAAAGAAGGGAGCAAATGAATGTGGAAAACATGTGTGATTATTTAAGGCTCCCCCATTCTGACCGCATGAGGCTCTTACGAAAGGCCTGATAATAACTGGTGCTGGACAATATCTTCAGCCGCAGAAAAGGCAGCAGCCTCCTCCTCAAATCAAAACTGCTCTCTTAGGTGTGCCAGCACCTTTGGTTGGTGTAACCTTTTAGGGTGCAATTTTGGGACGTTACAAGGTCCTCAGTGGCCACACCGCTCCCCCGGCCCTGCTCTCTGCTCCTGGTCCTGCACGCCACGTGGCTCATCCATCCTTCCCTCCCGCTGCAGCCACGTGAGGGGCTGTGCTGTAGAGCCGAGCAAGAAAAACTCCCCACAACCCCAGGTGCCCCTTTCCAAGGGCTTTTCTAAGGACCTGGATCGTTTCCCTGGCTCAGTTTCATAGCCCAGCCCCACACGTTGCGGCACCAGCTGCAACCACAGCAAGGGAGGGCTGGCATCTCCCGAAAGGCTTTGGCACCGGCGGCGCTGCCACGTGGAGTGACATCCTCGAACACCTTGTCTCCTTGCAGCCAGCAAAAGTAGCTGCAATTAACCCGCATCCTTAAAAGTGTGAGAAAGGCTTGTCATCTAGAGTTGTTAAAGATGCACTAGCCGGGGCTGTGGCAAATCACTGGAGGAACAATAAAACCCTACCCCACACACCAAGGTCTGTCATCATTCATTTCAAACATGCACTTCAGAGTGTTGCTGTTATGTTGTTTTTTGACATCTTGAGATCTGCATGAGAAATCCCTGTGGACGTGCTGTAAATCCATATCTACAGCAGTAAGTTTTCATTGCATCAGTGTTATTAAATATATATATACACTTATATATATATTATTTGGCAATGCTGAATGAACAATTGGCCTTTAACTCCTCCTAGACTATTAGGTCGTACTATAGGTCAGTGAAAAAGTAATTTTCCCTAGATTTGTAATAAGGTCTGGGATTTGACCTATGACCCCAATGTCACAAGGTATTCATTATCTCCACACAGATGATATACAGGCAAAGAAACATATATTTTTTATAGAACTGGAAGAACTATATTTGATGGATACATTTAATTAGATGGATTTTATTACCTGAATAAACTCAATTAGCAGACCTCATTAATTTTGAAAATGTAACTTATTTACATTGAGTTATTCTTCTTGTGGCCATTAGCATTCAAAACATAAACTTGAGCTCAGGCCACAGTTGAATTTTTTTGGTTCAGTGGCCAAATGAAAAAAAAAACCATGAGAGAGGGGAAAAAAATCTTCTAACCAGAACAGAAAGCTTATTTTGTATCAATGCAGAACGCTTCATTTAACATTAACTAAAACTTTTTTTCCTGGTTCTTAAGTTTTTTTTTTTCCTTTAATTCTTAAAAAATATTAACCAACATTCAAAATGTCATTTCCTAACAAGAAGCTGAAATGTTTTCTTCCAAAGCAATAGAAACTAGCACTTTATCTTTTTAGGGTGGGGAGGTTGTTTGCTTTGTCTTAATTTAGTAAATAGTTTCAATCTCCTGCCTCTGGACTCAGGAAACAATTTCATTAGTCCATAAAAACATTCCACCCCCACTGGGTACCCCTATTTACAGGAAAATATTAGTGACATGTAGTAAGCAGAATGTAAAGGGCTAAAGGCATAACTGAAAAGTGTCTGCGTAAAATATACCCATATCAAAACATACATGTTGCAAGAGTTTTTGAGAGGTAAAGGACGAGTCTGTGAACCACTTATCCATACAATATTGTCCCTCAGCTGATTCCCAGGTGCAATTCTGCCACAGCCACAAAAATCCACCCCCTGTATGGCAGATGCCTCTCTCCCCACCAAAAAAGGGGAGCGAGAGACCATCCGCAGGGGATAGGGTTCATTTCCTAATATTAGGCTTCTTAAAGTTGGATGTCCAGCTCAAGCTGTGCTTGGAGAAAGATAAACTTCCACCTGGGACTGAGCCCCGGGACACCGCAGGGCAGGAGTCGGAGGCGGGTGGGCAGGGTGACTCTCCTCCTGGGGTCCCTGCTGCTGCCCCCGGTGAAGCAGGAGCCCAGGCAACATGTCCAGACCAGATGTCTCGCACGCATGTGGTTTGAGTTAGGTGAGGTGAATCCCATCCACCTGCATCCTGGGAAACATTAGCAATGATCATGTTAGCCCAGAGCTAAATATTCAGGATGGAGCTCCCCCAAGCTCGCTTTGCCCTGCAGCCCAGAGCTGCTGTGAGCAGCGAGGTGGGAGCCCCTCAGCACAGGGAAATCTCCCAGGGATATATGAGGTCTGCAGGACAGCTATATTGGGAAGAAAGGGGCATAGGAGAATGGTGTTCCTGCTTTCTCCCAATGCAGAGCACCTCCTCTGAGGGCTTCTCCAGCTAACTGTAATTTAGAACAGCCATAAGGTTTTAGTGGCCACCGGCTTGGCTCAGGACTGGTGGCGGGGTGGCAACGCAGCATCAATAACCACCCCACTGATGCTGAGGATCCAGCCGCTAGAGCGAGGTGCACTATTATTGTTAGCATCATGAAGTAGCTTTTATTTTGGGACTGAACTACTTGTGTGTCTGTCCAATGAATTCCTGTTAAAAGACTGAACCTGCTAGGGGATAAAAATCCATTACAAGTGAGAAGCAATTTACAATAGAGAATTGACCTATAAAACCAACGCATTTCCATCGCACTAATCCAAAACATATTTCAGAAAATAGGTCTGCACTCTGAAATAGGTCTTGTTAAAACAACCGACCTGTTAAAATTATGGGCTTAGTGCAGCAAGCCTGTATATTTTAACAGGATTTTCATGTGTTGGGCCATAGTCCTAGGAAATTTTCTAAGAAAGTGACCTCACTCCTCACTCCTTAAAAAGCAGTTGGAGATTTAAAAGCAAGGCACATCCCTGGGACTTCAGAGCGAGCAGCTTACAAGGCTCCCTGCATCTCAGACTTCTTCCCCTCCCGCTCATTTCTGCATCGCCTCTCATACTGTCCCTTACACCTGGAACATTTTGGCCTCTTCCTATCTGCCAAATATTTTCCCTTCTCCATTTCAAATTCCTCCTTAACTCACTAACTCACTTCCTCCTGACTTCTTGGACCTGAGGCCCCCGCTCTCCCATATTGAAGCTCCCTCACTTAGGGGAGAAAGCCAGACGGCCGGCACGCGTGCTCTGCAGTCGCCTGCGAAGCCCAGGAGACGTGCACAGATGTACGGTGACTTGGCGGATGAGTCCCTGCTGTCAGGACAGGAGCGTCTCACATTATCCCAGAGCTTGCCTCTCTTTTTTCGGGACTGGCCCACAGTACTTGAACCGGGATCCTCTAGTGCTTGCGTGGGAGAAGTCAGAGGCTCGGAGAGGGGAAGAGCAGCATCCAACTTTTCAGGAAAGCCAACTTCAATTCCTGAGGGCTCCAGGTCCTGTTCTGGAGCCCACTGAACTCCGTGGAAGGAATTCAGTGGGCTTTCAGTCACCTATAGCTAGAGGGTTGCATCTCAGCAGAGAAAAAAATGAGGTGCTGTTGTGTAAAAAAATTCTGCCCCTGATAAACTGTTTCAGTGAAAAACATCTCCATGAGCTGGAGAGGTTCACAGTGACCACTGGGAAGACCCTGTGTGCTTGTGCTTTTTTTTTTCTACTGGTATAGAAATGCAACTTCAACTTAAGTCCACTCCTATTATTAAGTACATTGAGAGAATGAGAACTGGAGTAAAAATAGAACTAACAAATCTTTATTTTTTCCTCTTCCTACCCTCCTGCTTCCAGATGTTGCAGTCATGAGTACACAAGATTTATTTAAAATAGTAAACGTGAACAATTTCACAATAAAACAATTCATGAGTGTGACAGATTACTTCATAGTAAACTATTTTATTAGCATACAGATAGTAGCACAAGGGTCAGATTCAGCAAAGAGGCAAAGGTATCTGTCTCAGCCTTGTCTCTGTCCACTGTCACTCAGCCACTCCTTCCATTCAGCAATGGGCCCACATTTCCCTTGTTCAACCTTTTACTACCAATGTAGCTGTAGAAACCCTTCCTATTACCCTTGATGTCACTTGGAAGCATTACCTCTAGGCAAGGTTTGGTTTCCCTGACACCACCCCTACATGACTGGGCAATATTTCTAAATTCCTTGTTCATAGCACATCCTTGCTTCCACCCGCTATATGATGCCTTTTTGCATCAGAGGTCCATCATGAGCTCTCTGCTTACTCAAAGCAGTCTCCTGATATGTCTGCTTGTCTTCACGAGTACTGGAATGGACTGTTCTTGTGCTTGGAGCATGCTGTCCTCGAAGGCTTGCCAGCTTTCCTGAGCTCCTTTGCCTTTCAAAGCTGTGTCCCTGGGATCCCACCTACCAATTTCCTAAACGAGCTGAAATCTGCTGTCCTGAAGTCCAGGGTCTGCTCTCTGCTACTCTCCTTCCTCGCTCCCTCCAGGACCTCACTCCCAGCATTTCATGGTGCCTACAGCCAAGGCTGTTGCTAATTCCCACATCCCCAACCTGTTCTTCCTTGTCAGTCAATAGCAGGTACAGCTGTGGGTCAACCCTTGTTGGCCTACCCAACTCCTGTTTCAAGAAGTTATCCCTGATGCCCTCCAGAAACCTCCTGGTGTCCTGCCATGCTGTTCTTCCAGCAGATGTCAGGGAGGTTAAACTCCCCCATGAGAACCAGCATCTGTGCTGCAGAGGCTTCCTCCAGTGCTTTGAAGAAGACTTCATCCACTTGTTCACCCTCATGGTATGTCTGTAATACCCTCCCATCATGATATCCCCCTTACAGGCCTCTCCCCTGACCCACAGGCTCTCCACCAGCCCATCATGCATCTCACTGAAGAGCTCCTTGTACCCGGGCTGCTCCTTCACAGACACAGCAAGGCCCTTGGCCCTTCATCTTCCCTGCCGGTCCCTCCTGGAGAGCCGGTATCTGTCCCTCGCAGCCACCCCAGGTGTGCAAATGTCCTGGTTTCAGCCAGGATAGAGTTAATTGACTTCCTAGTAGCTGGTATAGTGCTATGTTTTGAGTTCAGTATGAGAAGAATGTTGATAACACACTGATGTTTTCAGTTGTTGCTAAGTAATGTTTAGTCTAAAGTCAAGGATTTTTCAGCTTCTCCTGCCCAGCCAGCGAGAAAGCTGGAGGGGCACAAGAAGTTGGGAGGGGACACAGCCAGGACAGCTGAGCCAAACTGGCCAAAGGGGTATTCCATACCATGTGACGTCATGCCCAGTATATAAACTGGTGGGAGTGGGGCTGGGGGGATCGCCGCTCGGGGGCTAACAGGGTGTCGGTCGGCGAGTGGTGAGCAATTGCATTGTGCATCACTTGTTTTGTATATTCCAATCCTTTTATTATTATTGTAATTTTATTATTGTTGTTATTATCATTATTAGTTTCTTCATTTCTGTTCTATTAAACTGTACTTATCTCAACCCACGAGTTTTACCTTTTTTTTTCCCACTCTCTCCCGCATCCCACTGGGTGGGGGGAAGTGAGTGAGCAGCTGCGTGGTGCTTAGTTGCTGGCTGGGGTTAAACCACGACAGCAAGCTGGCCCACCACTTCTCAGTTATTCCAATGACATGGTAGTTAAGTACAAAAACCTCCTAGTTTTCAGTCGTGTTACAGCATCTTGGAGTCTGTTCATGTTTAGGTCAGTCCCTGCAGGAAGGAGCTCAGGAAACAGAAACCCCTCCATCCTTTGGGTACGGCAGGAGGACCCAGCACCGGCCACAGCTTTTGGCGCAGACAGCTGCCCTCTGCCTTGCAGAAAGCATAGGCATTACTGAGCAGAAGCAGCAGCCAGGTTAGTTCCTGGGACAGGGGCACTCTGCTGGGGTCTGCCTGTGGCTGTGCCAAGGTGGACCCATTCCCCTTGCAGTTCCCCCAGTGGCTCCCTTGTGGCCTTTCTCCTGGCAGGGGGGATAAAGATGGCAGCAGGGTGTGTAAAGCCAGAGAGGTCCAGGAATTTCCAGAGGCCGCTGGAGATGCTGCTCGATGAGGGTCTGGGGCCGAATAATTCAAAGCTGAGCAGGCTGCTGGAGTCAGCAGACACCTTGCAGAGAAGCACAGGGTCTGCTGTCAAACCACTGTCTCCTCCACGCTCCAAAGCACGCAGTACACCTTTCTATCGAAAAGCTCTGAACTCATCCTTTCAAATGGCTAACAAATATGTTTGATTATATGGCAAAGCAGATTTTCATACGTTGACAAAGCCTTGTTAATCAGGAGAGCAGGGCTCTATCTACAGAGATACAGAATATACAAGGAGAAATTTCATCACCTCATTAGAAAAATAAATTAGTGTCTGTTCTGAGACTGTGGCATGGGCAAAACATGTCCTCATATGGTATAAACACTTGGTGAGATGAGCTTCATAACTTTACCATGATTTCACCACTCGAGTGAAGTGGCCATCCCAAACTGACACAAATCAAAACTTTATGCTACCCTAGGACATGTTCTGCCTCTCCCTTCTTCTTGCGGTGATCTCCATCAACCATCAGATCATATTGTTTAATGTAGCACAAAATCTGGACCTCTTGACACAGATTCCCCTCCTGCACCCAAGGAGGGACAGCTCTAATTTATACCAGATGGCTTCAGACTATAAGAAACCCTGTGCCAGCTGAGGGCTAGCCAAGCACAGGTGTGCCCCACCCTGTCCCAAAATGCCTTTTCCTATTCTCCTTCTTTCCACCCAGGGAGGAGCAGATGTGGGAGGGAGCTGGCAGCACTGCTCTGCACCAGCTGAGAATGATGCCAAGCCCCAGTTAAAGCACCCAGGGGTCACATCTGAGGCATTCTGTACAGAGGTGAAAGGAAAAAGAATCTGCTCTTTTACTTTAAGAAAGAGTAAAAAATCAAGGGGAAAAAGAAAGCAGCAAACTTTAGAATTAAATGCATGAGAATGTTTAATATATTGCCAGAATGTTGATGAAAATGAAGAAGTAGATTCCAAGGAATCTAGAGAAAATGATCCCTTTGAGTCAAACATTAATAAAAGTCTGCAGTGATACAGAGATGATCTCATGCTCACGGTTATTTCCCATTTGTAACTTTTTTTCTTGGTATAGTTTGTTTTTTTTTTTTACTCCCAGATGTTGTAAAGTTAATTACACAATCACTTGTGTATTACAAAAGAATGAATAAAGAATACTGGATACACATGAGTCATTACAGTGTAGCACAGAATGAAGGAAAATGATCTTCAGAAAAAGGAAATTTATACACAGTATCAGAGCTGAAATTCTTCAGCCAGATACTGTTTTTTGCAAGGGAGAAATTTTCAGCTCAGGCTGAATATTGCTGGGAGCTTACTTTGTGCACAAGCTGCAAGAGCAGTACAACCCCAGCTGGAAAGTAATGCTTGCCAATGAAGCATGGTATAAATACAAACACATCTAGAGGAAAGTCTTTTGCAGACCAGTATGTCATAAACCCTCTATTCATTGTGCTTCATTGTCCCACATGCAAGGCAAGATGTAAGGAGCCGTGTTCTTTAAGGCCCACTTGTTTTGGGAAACACATGCACTTAAGTACCATTGGCATTCACACAACCCGCCTCTGCAGTGCATAGCTGTGCCATTAGCCTGGTGCTGGTGATATATTGAGTGACTCAGCATGACTGCGAATTTGCAGGATGTGCACATGTAAATATGGGTGTGCAGGTTCACAGTAATGTTTGGAAAGTGTAGACATTCCTCCCCTTTTGAAAAAGTGATCCATTAAAAGTTATTTAAAAGTACTTGGAACTGGCTTCAAAACATGAATCAAGCTACTTAGCCAGCTCTTCCAAAAACATCCAAAAATATTCTGGTCCACTTCCTCACTGGAAAGAGTATACCTGTGGGCAGACACCAAAGAGATCAGCCACTAACTTATTTACTTTAAAGAAAGCACGATGCCTGTTGAAAGGCAATCAGCCATCCTGGTTTGGGCTATGCTATACACCAATTTTGCAGCTGTAGCACATGACCGAGCCTCTTCCACAAAGATCTCAACCACGCAGGTCACTAAATACCTGTCAGAGCAGAAAGGGAACGATTCTTATGCTGGAATGTGGAGTCATCTCCCATCCATGGTAAAGGCGTTTGGGTGCAAACACCGAAAGAGACGACAGACTTAATTTAAGGCAAATTCTGGAGACTGATAACATCGATCTGACAGTAGCATCTGGCCTTCGGTGATAGCATTAAAATGAGGAGATACTTTGTCTAATAAGTACTGGTGAAAGCCAAAAGATTTCTAGAAAATAATAACTCATAGATTCAGAGAACTGGAGGCACAGAGTTTCTCTTGTCATTTCATTTCTCAACAACCATTTTCCCAGCTTTTTCCTGACTTTCTTCTGAAGGCTAACGGGTCATCTTTTGGCACAGAGGATGACAGTCCACTACCTCTGACTATTTAAAGTTAACTCTTTGATTGTGCCACAAGGGCTTGGGGGTTTACTTTGTAAAACAGATTTTTTAAAATACTTCCTACTAGGTTTGTCAGGTGATGAGACATTTTATTAACTTTGTTGCTATGAATTTTTATCAGGCCAATGAGGAATATTCATTCCTAAGGGGTCTGAAATAATAAAATTGTAAAATGAAAAGCTGTAACAAGTGCTTCTTCTCTTGATCACTATGGTTTTAGAGCTGAATCTCATCCTGTGACTAATCCTGACTTTTTCTGCTTTTGAAAGTACTTACATTTGCCTTTGTTGCACTGTGGTTTTTAAAGCCCTGACACCTGGAATCCTGTGAATATGTAGGAAACCAAATTTCATCACAAAACCAAAATGAAATTCTCCAAGTGTTATACAAAGAAACATATAAACCCATGATTGATGTAGATTCCTAAACTGACCAGTTTTAGAGCCAAGAGGTATTGTTGTGATCGTCTCACTACTTTTTATGTGATTGTCTCACTACTTTTTATATAATCGAGCCCCTAGAAATTTGTGTTTCAAGATTAAAAGCTGTGCTTGCAGCAGAGCAGCTCTTTTAAAAAAGTGTTTCGTTTTGATTTAAAAATCTCCATTAATGGAGAATCCAGCACAATCCTGTGTAAATCATTCCAAATGATTAATTATCCTTGCTGTTAAGAATATGCACCTTCTTTTTTGGTCCGAATTTGCCTTGCTTCAGTTTCCAGCCATTGGTCTTATTAGTCACTGTACCTTTGTCTGCCAGACTGAAAAGCCCCGTATTACCTAAATCTTTTCCTTGTAGAGGTACTTACAGGCTATGATCAAGTCACTGTTAACCTTCTCTCTTGGAAGTTACTTAAATCTTTTCCTATTAGTTATCCTTTAATTATTGTCAGAGCTCCTCTCTGAACTCATGCCAATTTTTTTACATCCTTCTTGGATTTTGGGCAGCGGATCTGGACACAGGACCCCAGCAAGCACAGTGCTAGTACCGAGAACAGTGGAAATAGTCCCACGCTCTATTTCTTTTTTTTGTACTGGCAGGAACTGATTTAGCCCTTCAGGCCATAGTGCCATGCTCAGAGCTCATGCTCAGGTGATTTTCATCCTGACCACAAATACCATTTCCAAAGTTTTCTACTTCCCCAAGCAGAGCTCCGCGGAAGTGCAACCTGCCTGTGTTGTTTCCAGACTGGTCATTTCACATTCAGCCACCCCAAAACACTTCTCACTTGACCAGGTCCAGCATTTTCTCTTTGTATCAGTGACTATCCCCAAACTGTTGTCTGAGCTGTGAGGAGTTCCATCTGTGACCCTTAAGTTATTGCTAAAAATTGGAAACAGCAAGAAAACCAAAAACCAAGGAATGTACCTTCTTGATGGAGGGTCCCTGTCTACAGTCAGATTTGGATGCACCATTGAACTCAGTTTCAGTCTATTTAATGTGTGACATCATTGATTTTATAACATTCTGCTTTGTTATTCAAGATGTGTTGTCCCATATGCAATAATGTCGGAATTTTATTACATTGCAAATACTATTACTTCTATCAACTGCAGTTGTAATCACATTAAAATTTATCCTGAGCTAGTCTGACAAGTTTCTTCTATAAATAATTATTAATGACATTTCCTTCCTTTAAATTATTATTAATCTGGCCCCATATCTGCTATTCCACTACTTTGTCAGGGAATGCTATCAGTCAGTTTTGGTTACTTGAAGTATCTCTTCTGCTTTTTCTAAATATGGGTGCATCTGCTTTTTTTATGAAGTCTTCCTGTTTCCCAGAATTTACTGAAACTCAGCATTAATGATCCACCACACTTCTCAGCTCACAGCCTGAAACTCTTGGACATGATAATTTGAAAAGGTCCTATTTTGGTATCTGTCATTTAACACCATCTTTAGTCACTGTGGAAGGGGGATATATTTTATCATTATTGCATGACTTAAATACACTATCTGTTTTCTCCTTCTCTCTTCCTCCAGCCACAGTATAGAAAGGTTTATTGAATATTTCCACCTCTTATCAACAGTTTTGTGATGTCTAACTAGTCAGTGAAACAACACTTTTATTGAGATTCCTTTTGCTTTTTAGATACTCAAAAACTCCTTCCACTGCTTTACATTCTGCTGGATCTAACTTTCCCTTTGTATCCTTTTACTTCCCTCATCAATTTTCTGAATTTCATAATTTATCCTTACTGCTATCCACTTTTCTTTTTTCCATATACTGTTTTTTAATTGCCATGCATGCTTTCTCTTCACATATGCAACTGGCTGGTTTTAAGCCTTCTTTCTTGACTTTACCTCTTGGATAATTTATAAAACATTATAAAAGAATTAAATCTTTTATATTTTACCATTTTGGTTCTTTCAAGCTGACTCATGTCTTAGTTATTCCAGTTTTGTAAAACTGGACTCTTAGAAACTCTAAATATATTACTGATGTGAACTTTATGTGGCTTGCATAAACAGACGTAGTCAATCTGAGCCTAAACAACCACGGACTTCTAGTTCTCATCTCAGCTTCTATCCATCTGTAAAGATGAGGCCCAGTCCCGAATTGTCCTGTGTTGGTTGCCACCCTTTCTGAGCTAGAAAATTGTTATCTATAATTTTGCAAAATTTGAAGGGTATCTTAATACTTGGCAGCATGAAACTTCCAACACATGCCATTTGGACTGAAATCCTCCATGATATCACAGCTTTTCTTTTTCTACACCTGATAGATGGGTGCTTAAGCAGCCAGTCATCCTGCTCTCTAGTGTGATTTGGCGGGCAGCAAAAAGCACCAGCAGCCCTCCATCTTCCACTTTATGTTTTGGAACAGCAGCTTATAAGCATTTAAGAGCACTTGGCAATGACTCAGAGACAGCTGATGCCATTTTCAATGTAGACTGCCATTCTCTGTCCTTTTATGCTAATTCGATCAGTCTTTGAAAAAAAGTTTTGTACCACTGATTTTAACATTCCAGTCATGCCAATTTTCCTTCCGGTGGCTTATAATACCAAGAGGAGTGTGTGTGCACTAATCAGTGAGCAAGTCCCTTTCCTTTTGCTTATTACTGTGCTCCTTGCAATCCTTGAAGGCAATTAGAGACTTTTCTTCGGGTCTCTGGCACCTTGATTAATTTTGTTCTGGGTGTCTTGATTTTTCTGCTTTCTCTCTCCTTTGCCACCGTGCCCTTTTGCTGTTGTTTAGTTTAATACCTTTCAGACCAGTCTAAGCAGCCTGTATCTCAGAAAACTAGTTTCCATCTGCTATGATTACTTCTTCTGCGACTAGTTAACCTCCCTTTCCTCACCCCTCCATGAGAGAGACAAAAATTCTCTTGAAGGAAAACACTCTGCCCATTGCCATTTGTCTCACCAGCAGCTCGCTTCTGGACACCACTTGGGTGCATCTTCAGTCTGCCCGTGGTCTCTGGAGCTGATGCCAACCGGTGGGACATCATATAGTCCTGGGTCACAAGTGCTAGGCATGGCACAGGCAGCAGGGCTGAGGCAGTGAGAGCCTTCCCAGGCAGCACATTCTCCTCCACTGAATTCCAGCCCATCCAGCCCCACTCTAATCTGGTTCTTTTTAAAAGAAAGTGGGGCTTTGCACCCTCTGATTTCATAAAAGCATAAGAGTTAGAATCAGTGTCCTGGCCATCAAGAACTACTGCCATTTTGGGTTGCCTATATCACTGATTGTGAGGGACCTGGGAGATGAGGATGTGGGGGGCAATCAGGGCTCAGCTGATACAGCCGGGCACTGGGCTTCTCAGAGCCCTCAGGAACCCGTTGAGTGCCCACAAGCTCATTCCTTCCCAAGCACGCTCCCCATCTGATTGCTCACCAGCAGGATCCCTGGCCCCTCCATGGGGGTCTCTGGGAAGAGCACATGCAGCGATGCTGCGTTGTCCTCTAGGATTTAGGCAGCCCAAGTCCTCCCTGAAATGTATGGTGCAAGTTCAGACAAACTGTAGAAGAGATTGATTCAGCAGAAAGACAGAAACGCTCGTGTGTGTCCAGGCAACTTTATGGCCTACCTTGTGCAGGATGAAAGGTTGAAATCCCGGTGCTTTTGCAGCCTAACAGATCATACTGGTGCAATGGGCATTCCTTGGTAGGTATATATGGAGCACAGCAGGTCTAAGACCTTCCTTAGCATGCAGGAAGTTTTCTTCCTTGTTTGTTCACCTACACAACAGTCAGCCTGTACCCTAAGATCATTATTCCACTTTTATTTGTTTCCATTCTGCTATTTATCCATTTAGCATCATCCCATACCACCTTCTATGTGCTGCTCTAAGAATCGCTGGGCTTTGCTGGTTGTCACTGACTTTCCTGCCAAGCAGAGTTGAATCCCAGATTCTTCTTGCCCTCTCTGTTTTGTTGGGTTGTGTTTTTTTTATACATTGATTATATCAGTAGAGTGAAGGAAAGTATTACAGGGAGAGACAGTGTGGTAAGAGAGGCATTGGAAGGGAAGTCAGCATATATTTGTGCTGTCAGCTTTAATGCATCATTTGTTGACTCTGCATATTTTATGTGGTCCAGAAATAGTTTCTGCATACCTTGTCCATCTTCTGTTTTATCCTGCAATTGGGATGTTTGTGTTTCATGTTCTTTATTGAGTTTAGACTCCTTTCTTTGATTCTTGGGATGGATGCTTGTTTCCCAGGTCTGACGATTGCATCAGGTCTGAGGAATGGCTAATTCTTTCTCCCAACAGGACTTTTTCTATAGTATTTGATGAGATGATCATAATAATGTTATTTCACCTTTCCAATTGTGTTTAGTAATTTATTTCCAGAAACTGCACAGCATAGCCAGCTCCAGAGCAGAGAAGGGGTGATTTTGCAGTCTAAAGACTGACAAACCCTACTTGTCACACACACAGACAGATCCCTTTAGTCATTAAAAACTGCTGCTCTGTCTCTTTTTAAATAGGGAATGAGGACTGGGACAAGAGGAGGCTTCAGGAAGTGAAACCATGAAAGTGCTTCTTCCCCAAATGATGTTAAAACCTCAGCAAAAAGATATTGGGGAAAAAAACCCAAACCTTTTCCTCCTCCCACTCTTTGGAGAGTAACGATAGCTATTACTGGGAAAAAATAATCACAGTGTATCCTGTTAACAGGACTTGTTGACCACTGCTAGCAAAGTCAAATATTCCCTGTGCGACCTTTACTTGGGGCCAGCAGACAGAGCCGACCCTCCGAGCTGCTGGCACCCCGTCCTTTAAAGCTGGCATGCACCAGCCCATGGCCAGCACGGCTTAGACCACCTCACACAGAGATTAACAGCAATGCTGTAAAAGACCTGTGGTTTACGTACACTTTCACCTGTCTTTTTCAAGGTGGTCTATTCAGGGTTTTAACGTAATCATTTTACAAAGGGAGAAACTGAGGCAAGGAGAATGTACGGGTTTTTCTACGCTTTATACAACAGAGCCAAAAATATAACTTTAATTTTCCAAAGTGCCCTATAAGACGGTCAAATTGCACTCCTTAATATTTGTACTATTCAAATACCAAAACCCACTGTCAGCCCTGCACATGTGCAACGGGACAGAGCTGCACAGCTTATCTTAAGAGCACTAGCCCAGACACCCCTGTTAAATGTCTGTTTCTGTGTTTGCCAGCAGTCATGACACTTTGACATGAGCACCAAACCCCGACCAGGTAACAGAAATGCATTCCAGCTCCTGGAAAACAAGGCAAGGATTTGGAAAACAAACAGTGGGGGCGAAGTAGGTTGACCAGATACCTACAAGGGTTTTTTGGATCTTCTTTTTTTAATTGGTGGAAAAATTGCATGTTTATTCTTAAGGGGCTGAGTGTTTCAAACCCAGCAAAACCAACACAACAAGAAAGTGTTGGGTGATACAGCTCACAAAATTACCATATGAGACTGAAATTCAGAAAAGTTGCTTCTACTGTACTTACAGTGCCCCAGTTGAGAGCTGTTGACTGGGGTCACACAGCTTAACAGACATCATGTAAGGGACTGGTTTGTAAGCCATCATAGGCAGAGCAAATATATTTGTCCCTTTCAGGAAAGGGCTAGAAGAAGAGGAGCAATGATTTTCCTTTGCATTTCAGACAAAGTAGTCGCATCAGTCAGGTGTTGCTATGCAGCTTCTGTTGGCTGAATCCTGCACAAGCACATGTGGGGGAAGCTGCCTGCAGGATAGATATCCTGGTGGCAGAAAAAATTTTCAGAAGTTGATTTTATTTTGTCTTGCTCTCTAACTGGTAGACCTTAAGAAGATACCTTGAAATGCTCATAGGCTGAAGTGGAAAGGAGGACCAAAGTGGGTAACATTTATGCCTGCAAAGGAAAAGCAAGAGAATAATAGATGTCAGCTGTCGAAGTTGCAGACTCCCTTTTGTCATCCTTTGAAATACATGAGTAGCTGCCACATGTATAGACATCTAGGTAACCCAGAGAAGGAAACCATGCAGGAACTGAATGAACCCAGTAGAAACCCATCACCAGCAGAAGCTCGGGAATAAGAGTTGGAGCCAAGGCGACCAGTCCCTAGTCTCTCCTCTCCTTTTGATGCACTGTCTGACCCTGTAGAGATTAATGCTAGAACCCCACAGACACCTAAGTGCTCACTTCCACTGATTCAGTAATCTGGAATCTGGTAAAGCCTCAGAGATCCATGGTTTTCTTCTGCTGTATTTAATAGGAGCACAAAGAGGCTTAGCATGAGTATTGTAGATGTTGCTCAGAATTCAGAAAAAGCTTCCAGATATGGTAGATTACCTGAGCAGGAAAAAAAATAGTCCCAAATTGCCAATATGCCACTTTAAAATGAGGTAATCTGGAGGTTTTCTTGATTCTCACAATCCTTTGAAGCAACTAAGCTAGATGTGCATTATCAACAAAACAAGAAACAATGTGGGAGGAAAGAAAACATATTATCTATGTACACCATAAAAAAAAAAATATGACACTGAAATGACCATCCATTATAGTTCACTGTTTGCAAATACACTTACGGAATAAATTCTCATTAAAAGAAAAAAAAAGGAGGGAGAAGTGGAATAATTGCCATTATGTGTCTGAGAGAGTGTTTTTCCATTAGCTGCAATTAATACAGTAATGGTAAATGAAAATAATTTCCCATTTTGCACTTATTGTGAAGAAACATTAAAGAGAAAAAAAAAAAAGGAAGAAGTGAAATGAAAAAAACCCAAGGCATAATAATTAATATATTGATGATTCGGTATCATCTCTGACCTGATCGATCATCATGAGGTTTTGGTTTTATTTAATTAGCATATGGTAATTTTATACAGAATCCCAGTGTGCCGATGAAAACCAGCAAGTGAAAACATTGACCTTCTGCTCACATATGCAATGTCTTCTTACAGTGCTAACAGCCTATATGCATCAATGCTAAAAGGCGTCAGTCTCACAGGAGAGCCTCTGTATCGGGGGGATATCATTACCGCCTACAGCGAGATCAGAGTTTGGCTCTTCTTGGTGCATAGGAGTCTGGGGAGCAAAAGGGACATCGGGTTTTGCCAGAATAATAATTGGGTGCTATGAGATTATGGAGTGCTGCCATAAACTGAAAATGAACAGACAAGTTTCTTTTTGTTTGTTTTATTAAATTCTATTATTGTTATTTATTATGTTCTTGGTCATCAATTTTCTCGGAGTTGCTAACAAAGTGCCACATAAATCCAGCCTGTCCCTTTCTGACCCTTATAACATCATGCAATTTTCCTCATTCACCCTTAATTTGAGGTATAAACTAATGTGAAAACATGCATTTTATTAAATGGCAAGTTTTCTACAAAATACATTTCTTTTGCAGTAGGAAGCAACTGCATTAGAAATAAATATCTCGGCCAGACCTCCTGCATACTTCTCCCAATACATAAGCAAAAAAATATGTTGTGGTCAAACCTACATTGTTCCATTTGCCAATTGCAAAATAATAATAATGTTTGATGGGCAAAAACTCAGCTGTCAGGAGAGAAGACAGACGATTCTGCTTATTGAATGCTATTGACTTCATGGGGCCAATAAAACAACTTGCAAATGAAAGAAAGAGGAACCGATTCATGTCCTAAGATTGTGTGACGTAGCCTTTTTCTGTTTGTATAATGTTGTGATTAAATATGGTGGGGCCCTGGGGAGTGAATTTTTTACTTGAAGGTTAAGCCAATATTAGCAAAAAATAAACTAAAATTAATCAAATGGCCCAGAGCATCACAGCCACAGTTGATTCCAAGAATGTTTGGTTACAAAATGAGCAACTGACTAATTGTGTAAATGCCGTTAATTAGCTGTGCAGAGCCCCTAACTGGGCTTTTCCCTGTAACTAATAAGAAATCAATTAGCTAATGAAGTGGCCATTAAATGCTATGCTAATCTTAGCTGGGATATTTTTAATGTTTCTTCTTCTTCTTCTTTTTTTTTCTTCTTTATGATCCTTCCTAATTGCCATTGCCATACGGAGCTCACAGCTTTCAGCATGTCTAATGAAACATCATTATATCATAACTGGCATTCTTGGAAGAGTTAGTGGCAAACCTGCTTCCCAATTATTTTTAATTGCCAGACATACTCATAACTGGGCCTTTTACCAAGTAGTTCAGATCCCTGCACTGTCATGTAATATACCCAAAGATTGTGTTTTCTTTTCTTTGCATATGAAGCGTGGTGGTAGCGTTGGCCGCGACGAGGGACGCGCGTAACACCCTAAACAAGGAACCCGGGCGGTTGCCTTTGCTCTTCCTTTGATTGGAGCCTGTGGAGACTCAGCATTGCCTTCCCACTGCGCAGTTAAAGCTAGACAAATCTCAAGGAGGCTTTACCTTTACTTGAAAACTTCCGGTGCCCAGTAAACATTATTTGCCACCAACCATTCCAAGCTAAAAAGGTGGCTGCAGCTTCTGGGCGCTTATGCCAAAAACACTGCAATTTAGCAATGATTATTAGGATTAGCAATTGAAGAGTGTGAATGTCTTCAGTGATTCCTGCAGATTTTGTCACTTTCTAAAAGAGTTCATTATCACCATTTAGTTATGTCTATAAATTCCAACTTAGAGAAGGCATAAAAATGTATCTTTTCTTTAGGTGGCACGGCTGCAAAACCAGCATCTCCTCTTTAACAGAGCCCATTGTAAGAGGATGGAGACAAGACTGAATCCCAGTTTTCAAAACGCTCCCGTAGCTGAGAGTTTTTATTTACCAACGCGGCATCTATCTGGTAATGGCATCATATTTAAACCCTGAATCTCAATGAACTTCTCTAAATCTACTTGCCCTGAAGTAGGTTATGTGTCAGGATTAGACTGGCTCCTCCCTGCCCCCCACAATACAATAGTCCTTAGGACATCTGTGCACAAAATACGTGCTTTTTAAAAGAATGTTTTCAAAAGGGAGTCTTGTCTCTCTCTTTTTTTTTTTCTTTTCCCCTCCTCCCTCCTTTTTTGGATAACATGCAAATTGAATTGGTTAATTCTGCACCCCAGTTTCAGGAAATCTGCCACCAGCAGCTGCCACTGTTTCAGATGTCAGGAGGATGCAGATACACTGTGACATTTTGTTCATTAAATAAACAAACCAGGTTCAGGCTAACAACATTAGGTAGAAAGCCCCATCAATTCTTGTACATTTAGTTCACATAATAGGAAGTGACAATTGTTCCTTAGCTTCATAAGCACTATATTGAAGAACAAAAGGAAAAAGCATACATAATGTGGCAACAGCAACAACAGTTGCCATAAAATCCTGCAAGGTTGATTTAGATTAATGAGGCACATAACTTCTTGCCCAAGGCTACTTAAAATAAATATGGCTACAAACGTGGCTACTAGGGGAGAGGAAAAAAAAATCGGGATTTTTTTTTTCTCTTACGTGCGGTTTTGGTCTTATTTATTTGATTTGACTATCAAATAAGAAAACTACTCCAACAATAGCCCCTCTGTAGGCAAACTAAAAAGATTTGCACAATGTGGTAGTATAAAAACAAAAAGAAAACACAAAAAAAATCCCGTTTTTGTACATTTCAGTGGCATAATATTTTACTAAAAAAAAATGTTAATGAGTATGTTGACCTTAGGTTAAAATGATAGAGATATTAAAAACTCAAATTAAAAGCCATATGTCTTTTCCGTTGTGACAAATCAATCTATCTGAAATCACAACATTTCTGGCTTTTGCATCAATTGAATGTATTCTGGCTTTTGCAGCTAGGAAATATAAACATTAAATAGCCAAGACAACAACTACAATTTGTCAGCTCTACATCATGTAACATAAATGTCACTAAAACTGGAAATTCAGTAATGCAAAAAAAGAAAAAAAAAAAAGGATGATGCCGAAGAGGAAGCGGAGTGGCCTATCTAAAAATCAGACCAACCTAAGGCTTGGATATCATAGATAAGGCTGTCAGTCAGACTTAGACTGAAAGGTACAGACAATAGAAAAAAATCCTCGTGCATTAATATGTATAGCACCATGATGTGGCTTTTAATATTCCAAAGGGACTTCAGCAACTCCATGGGAAAAAAAACCCAAACCTGAGACTGGCTTGTGCAAATCCTCGCCGATGACAGCCTCCTCGCTGGAGGACACGCTCCGTGGACACGTGAAGGTTAGTCTTTTCCACCACCGGTGGTTTTTCGGGTCCCTTCCCCTCGCATGTCCACCCGTCTCCGAGGTGGCTGCAGTGGGACACTCAACAGAGGCATGGGGTGGCTGCTCATGAGGAGGCTCTCCCCACCATGGGCAGCTGCTGCCAACCCAACAGCAACACTGACAACCCACCACCACTCCCCCCAGGATTTTTCAGGGGGGTCCTGTTCCCCCCTCCATGCCCTGATCAAGCCCAGCCTCACTCCGCCCGGGTCCCTGTCCTCCAGGTTGCCAAAACCCTGGAACCACTTTGGAGCATCTCCAAAGGCCCATCTATGCCTGGGGAGCCGACAGGGAGATGGGGATGTCATTTTTAGTGTCCCCCTCCCACAGTAGACGTGGGGTGCCCTGCCCCTCCCAATCCAGACGTGGTGCTGGCACCACGTTCAGCTGGTGGGTGTGAAAATACACGCTCATCCAGACCTCTCCCTAGTGCCTGCGTCCCTGCAGAGGCTGAAAACTACAAGTTGTTCCAGGGCAGGTTGGCATCAATTTAAATGCAGGGATTTTTTGGCCCTTTGATTTCTTGCAAGCATATTGCTGCATAGTGTCAGGGATCCCAGACTCCTGCCCTTAGGGCATCTCCTCCCCACGTGGGACATGTCACGCAGAAGGCCCCCCCTTTCTGGAGGAGGGTGATACAGGCTGCAAAATGAGCAGAGGAGAAGTTTAGAAGCAGATGTGCAGATCTCATGGTGCCCCGTGGGCTTGGAGGGCTCTTGGGTGCCAGCAGAGCCCAACCCAAATGCTGCTGAGAGCAGACAGTACATTTTCAGTGTCAGCTTCCTAATGATCTCAGGGGGTCTGTCCATCAGCAGCCAAGCTTTGGTCTCTCCTAAGCCTGCAGGTGAAGGACAAGCAGATGCAGTGGCTCATGAACAGTGAACACGACACACAGTCTTGCTGCTACTTTCTTCCTCACTCAATTGCACGAAAGCTCCTTCAGGTGTGGTCTGGTGCGAGTGAGAGATGAAGAATTTTGGCAGGAAATTGCAAGAATGAGATGGTGGGATCGGTAGCATAATAAAACCCCAGCTTGGACTAGCTGCTTCTGGGGGACCATGGAAGTTATTTCTGAGGGATCTCCATAGCCACAGACTGTAAACCAGCCTGAGACCTAAGGGGATCTGCGTTTTGACTGGACAATGTTGCACACCCAAAATTTAAAAAGAAAAAAGATAACATTTATTCATTGGATCATTCTAGATTACATCAACTTTAGCAGCAAAGGAAGGCTCAGACTGTAACAAAAGCAAGCCATTTCTTCATTTCTGTAGACTATTTTTCTTCACGATAAGATATGTATGTTCTTAACTTTATATATTCCCACTTCTTGGAATAATTTTTGAAAGATTTCCCTCCCAGATCTTAGGATGACGGGGACGCTGCAGTGGATGAGGAGGTTCTTTCCCTTTAAATGAGCCAATTAATTTCCCTCATATTGCAGTACCTGACAACACACAATTTGTGTGAATACCATTCCCACAACAGTGACACACCTGTTTCCAGTAAAAATATGGAGATAATTTTCATTTTCTCTTTTTCAGTGAAGTGTGATAGATGATGTTTTGCAAACTGAAATAAGCACTTCAAAATCTGTGAAAAAGGTTAGATACAGTGATGCAAGAAATGGATGAAATTTGGAAGACGTCCCAATAGAAAAGTAACCATCATTCTGAGTGACATTTCCACCAATAAATGAACAGTAAGTTTTGCAGATATTCTTTTGGGTAGGGTCTTTAATTTCCTGATATTTCAGTAACAGGCAGATGGACCTTCTTCCCTCCCTCCCTCCCTCCCTCCCTCCCTTTTTTACCCTTCCCCTTCCCTTTCCCCTTCCCATTCCTTCCAGCGTCAGGGCTTTGCCAGATTGAAGTCATGCACCCAACCCTCTTGAATCTTCTCTTAAACCAAACATAAGAATTTGCAAACCTTCATGAGCTTTTAGATCTATACATACTTTTTTAATGTAGTGTTTAAAAATTCTCATTGGGGATCAGTGTTGTAGGGACAAGGAATAGTTTTGAACCGTGCCTGTCTGGGGAGCAAAGTACCACAGACAGTGTGAGTAACAAAGAGGGGAAATACAAAGGGAAGCAATTTCATGTGGGGAATCCATGGATTTTACAAAGTATGACTGAAAGTCCCAGTCACTGTGGGTGAAAAGCTGCCCAAGGATTTAAGACTTCAGAGTTGAATTTATATAGATTTATCTGAAACTGGCAAATTACCAAATCAAGGTAAACTCATTTAAGCAAGGTTTAAACCAGTTTACATATGTTTACATGAGGGATATGCACCAGTACCACCAGCAGGATTTAAAATCATTTTAATTGACAGCACTGCAGCTTTTCTGATGTAGATGGGTGTGTTCGTCAAAAAGCAATGTGAACACGAGCAAGTTAAATGCAGGTTAATCATTAATTTCAGAAACCGTCTTCACACTGTAGGCTATGCATCACTAGGCAAAAAGAGATAAAACAGGAATATATGTAACCAACTGTTTTTTAGTTATTATTATTTTTTTACTATTAAAATCCACTCTCTGAAAAGTACTGAAACTACCTCCAGATCAAAAGAAGGAAGAAAATTCACGCTGAACCCGTCGTCACCTCCCGTCCTTCCCAGCAAACCCCAGCCTCCGCGTTTCTCCCAAGCACCGAGGAGCTCAGCAGAGGACTTCGGGCCTTTGAAACTCGGCTGATGTCTTCACCAACAGGAGGGTACCCCTTCCCTGCAGTGACTGCAAGTTTCACAGCCTGGTGTCTCCTTGATTCCTGGAAATTTATCCCATCCTAATTTCTTGAGAACCAATTAAATAAATCCCTACGCTTTGTGCCTGTAAGATTTTTAGCTGTAAATGCTGCCTTGTGGTACTTTGCCTCAGCCACCCTCTAATACTGCTCTTTCAGCTCCCCGGGCCGGCAGATCTGCTCTGGTGCTGTGTGCTTAGCTAACAGCTTCCCCCGAGCAGCTACGGAGATTGCCACAAACTCCTGGGGCTCGTGTGTACAAGGGAAACACAGTCAGGAAATTAAATTTTCCCTCCCCATAATTAATAAGAGCTAAACATTTGTGGGTTTGTTGTCACTTTTTAAAGTACTGAAGCCAAGTCAAAAAAATATGAGCATTTCCAAATAAAAAGTAAATATTTCTTACTAAAGGAATTAAAAAAACCCCAATGCTGTGCAATCATGCAATCAAAAAAACCCCTTTTTTTGGAAGTTTGGTTAAGGAATTCTTTCACAGTTGCTATGGGCATATTTTATTGCCAAGGCTGATTCACTACAGTATGTAAGCATGCATTAAATGTTAAGCACATGAGTTATCTCACTGACTTCAATGTGCCTGTTTTCATTCTGAAAGTGAGCACAAGCTTCTGAGCTCTGTGGATCAAGAGGCTAAGTTAGGACTCGTCCTGTTAGGCATATTGCTAGGGTTTGTACATTTTTGCAGAGGTCATTACACAAAGCACCATACTTACAAATAAACCGTGCTTTTTATGAGAACTATTCTTACTTTGGAAATTCTGGGACCGTACAAATGCTTGGCGAAGCAGGAGAAACAATATGCAACTGATCTGCTTGACAGCGTATTGCCAGCACATTTTTAGGTGAAATGCACTGAGCCCTGAAAACATAATAGGCGTTCTTTCTCTGAAATATCCAGAGCATCTCTCAGAGCATGGCTTGGGCTATGCCGTGGAAGCAAATTCCGAGGACCTTTTCAGTTCACGTCTCATTTTGCTTCTCTGCAAAATCCTGCATAACATTCAGACTCTTTCAGGCAGAAAAAAAATCCAAGTGTTTTTTCATAAAGGGGTACAAATCACTTGATTAAAGATTGGGGTAAACCTCCTTCTAGCCACTCTTTGCATCATTTTTAAACAATTGTGCACTGGAAGTTCCAAGTTTCTTTTTTAGATTTGATTTTCTAAATCAAAATCTTCATATTTTAGTTCCTATTAAGCCTCCATTTTGAAACCATACAATTTGTTCTCTGTTTTAAGCAAAATGAATACTGGATCCTGCACAAAGAATTTGTAAAATCAAGTCTAATATGTGTCTTCATCATTAGCTGCCATAACATTGTGATTAAAATATGTAATCTATGGAAAGATGGCCTATCATTTTGAATGATTCTGTCTGAACTCACTTAAAGGAGACAAATATCAGAACTGATATCTAAGATGTGCCAAGGGATGCATTTCTTAAAATTATTTAAAGCCGTATTACACCATTGAGAGCCATAGAGAACCCGTCTAAAATTCGGGATAAACACTTCTTAGCCCATTATGTGTTGCAAAGATCATGTCTGTAACACACTGAGCAGAAAAACCACATTTTGTGCTTATTCCATGAATCCAATAAGTTCATGCAAAATTATTTTAATTACTTCTATTGAAGCACTGTGTACACCTAAGTCAGTGTGTATATTATAAATAATTATTACTAGAATTGGTTGAAGCATTCATTGAGGATAAATTATCTGACAAATACAGTTTTTTTTCTCTGCTTGTGACTTGTTTATGAGCAATCTTGTCTTCTCTGAGTGTATTCCTTTTCGTATGTTTTTTTGAATAATGAAGGGTCTTCAGCCAAGTACTGTGAACTCCTCACTTAGATTGCTCCCAGTTTGATTACATGGGATTATTTGTGAGGCGTGAACGTGTCAGTCACATGGGCCTGGTTCTGGTTGAGTGGCTGGTGGGTTGGAAGAGGGTCCCAAGGATTTGGGGAGGGGAACAGGCATTGCAAAAGTGCGGAGGCACCTCTCTCAGAGCTACACCTCCATCACTTCTCACCCAGCCTGTCATCTGTGTTCACAGTGTGTCATGTACAGTCTCCTTAGAAAGCTGATAATGCGACAGGGATCATGAGCTTAATGGAATCAATGTATAATTGATAGCTCATAAAATCTTCGAGGAGTGAATGAGGAGCCCCACCTGGGGATGAGAGGGATGAAATGAGCAATTAAGATGGGATGGGGACCCTTCACAGCAAGTGGATTTGGAGTGAAAGGAAAATAGCCCGGCAGCACCCTGGGTGCCGAGTCCCTCGTAGGGTCGACACGGGTGTTTAGACAGGTCACAAACTTGCTGGCTATTTAGCCAGAGCCCATAAATACCCAAGGCTCCAGATGAAGTGGCCACCATAGCCAAAACGCTAACCCCATAAATAAGGATATGAGGATGAGGGGGAGGAGGAGGACATGAGGGCCCAGACCTCAGAGAGCCACAGGGCTTGTGGGGACTCAGCGTGCCTCCATCGCCAGTCATCCCTGCTGGGATGTAACACCCGCTGGCACTGGTGGGGCTCAGGGGGACCCCTCTGCTAGGGCCCGGCTTGAATCCGATCCCCGGGCAGCCCATGCAAGCTGGTGGGCAACCCGTTCCCGGGGTGCCACTTGCCAAACTCTCAGGTGGTCTGGCTGTGGTGGGTGAAGGGAGTCAGGACGCAGCTGTCAACCAGAGCAGCCAGCCTAAAGCCATGTGTGCAGGCTTGCCGGGGGACCCCAAAACTGGGCAGCTTGGGGGTCTGCTGCCGAGGCGGTGGCCGAGTGGCTGGGAAGGAGGTCCCTCTGGTGGGCATCGCCCAGCCCGGGACGGGCTGCAGAAGGACATCCCACAGCTCTGGGCAGTCCCAGAGTGTCACAAAGACAAACGTTGGAAAGCGAACACTCAGCCAAGCAAAAGACAACAATGAATATTTCAGTTTGCTCGCGGATGCCTTTGTCTTGGCTGCTAACGCGGAAGTTCACTGTAAGAAAGGCTATTGTGCTGACAAAAATGTGTGTGAGCAAATGTTTACACAAAGCAACTAGAGGAGGGCAGGCACACAGCAAAGGGAAGGGTCCCCTGGAACCGGCAGGGTTTTCAGGAACACCACCAATTCCTGCGAGTTTGCTTGCTTCTGATTTTACTGCACCGAACCAGTTCTCGTCGTGGCGGTGTGGCTCCATGCCGCCCAGCCGCAAAGTCGCCGCTTTCCGGAGACGCGGGGTGCAGGTGGCAAGAGGGTGGCCCCAGCCCCCCCGAGCCCCCGGGCGCAGTGTCGGATGTGCAGTCTATGGGGTGGAGGGGATACATTCCCATCCCGCACCCTACTGCCAAGGCCCCTTAAATTAAAAGCAGTGGGCCAAACCCTGCCTCTGATGTGTGTCTAGAACTGCCTCTGATTTTGAGTAAAGCTGGATGCATGTGGATTTGTGCCAAATTTGGCCCTGCCGCCTGCTTGCTCCTTATGCAGCAGGAGAGATTTGCTGCCTTTTACCGCAGCTCCAGAGTGCCGCAGGTCCGAGGGACGGGTAATGCAGCACAGGTAAAAATCTGCCAGTTCCCAACATGTCAGGTACCCAAAACCATGAAAGCCACGTTTTGCTGATGTTCTCTTTCATTGAAGATTAAGCCTCCATTTGTTTTCCGGCATTTGATGTTTCATTCCTAATGATCTCTAGACTTGGTACCAAAGTTGTCTTCCTGACAGCGAATGCCAAGTGCGATTACTTGCCCGGCTAGAGATCCTCATCTCCATCCGATGGCTGTGCTCAGGGAATGCCATTGCTGCGGGAATGGCCCAGCCAGACTGCCGGCAGCCGGAGCATCCCGCCAGCCCCCGCGCTCTCCTTGCTCCCTCCCTCCCTTGCTGCTTCTCCTTCTTCTTTTTTTTCTTTGGCTTAATATAACTGCACAAAGGCAACACTAAATAAGGAAAATATGCTTCCCAGTAACCAAAACTGACAAAAACAAAGATGACATGTTTATATAATTAGTTACACATCTAACTTTTTTCAGCTTTTCTTCCTTTCAAATATCCCACAATGACTCCACAGCCCAGGCTATGAGTGAAGCTGAAATAGATGTGGAGCAAAGAATTCAGCCTTTTTTTTTGTCTCCCTAAAAACCATTATAGACCTTAGGTAACTCCTGAATCTTGGAGTCCCTCTGTGACTGCTTTCTGCTGCGAGAGCAATTCATTAAAAGTTAATTAAAAGGTGAAGTTCAATATGCAGTTTCCTTTAGCTAATCCTCCTAAGGCAGCTTCATATGGCACTAATGTATCCATTTTGTTGATGTTAGAAAACAAAAAGGCAAGATTGTCTAATTAAGAGGTTGGTGTTTACAAGAGAGAGGTTTTCTAATTGGTGACTCTGAGTCCAAATTAATCTTAATGCTGCTCATTTAAGCATTCTCAATCTAACTTGGACTTTTCCCCGACAAGAGCTTACAAAACGTGAATCATTTCCGGGACCTTTGATATAATAGTATTCAGCCTACTTACTCCCTCTGTGTTCATACCCCTTCGGGGCCCAATTCTGACCCCCCCTCACCGCCTGAGCTGCTTTCCCCTGGCTCTGGTGCAGGAACCTTCTTCTTAAGGGCTTTGCCAGGCCAGCTGGCTCCTAAAGGTAGAGTTTCATCTCTGTCTCTCAGCATGTTTTCACTCAAATATCTAAATATGTGTTGTATTTCCACGCACATCAGTTATTTTTCTGGTAATACATCTTAAATGCTTTACAGAAATGAACACGCTCCATCTGATTATGTTGGTGCCAAACATATTTTTTTGCTAATAAAAGACAAAAGCATAATAACTGTATTCCTACTAATTCTGGTTTCTTTTGACGGTAGCTGCTGACTTCCTGTCCTTACAGTGGGAATACAGAAAAAGAAAAGAACGCTGCCCCCCCCCCCTAAAAAATATGAATTTACGCTGCCCAGACACACTTATAAGAAAGGGTAAAAATATCCTAAGCTGCTATCACTCAGCCAGTTTTGGCCACTCAGACTTTAATTTTGGAGACCATGCTGGTAACAGTATGTGGAAGAAATCTACAAACTATCGCAAAAATAAAACAACTACCTCAAGAGAAAACCAATTCTAAAATATAGGCTGTCCAGGACAATTCTTTCCTTTTCAAAAAAATGGAGATACTAACAAGGATGAAACTTGATACGTTCATCAAGGACTGTCACAAAACCAAATTAAAATTGTAACTTGCCCAGAAAATGAAGTGCCACCTCAGGGCTAAACAAGGTGACTTTTATTTACAATGTTTTACATTGATTTTTGTTTCTGCCAGTCATCACTGGTGACTCTGTCCTCCCATGTGCCAGTGTTTTTCTCTGTGTAAATGACGATCTGCTTCTCCTTTAAAAGAAGTCACATAGGCAGAACGTTTTCCACTTTTATCTCAATGTACCTCATGCAGTAATCTTATGTTCTTCAATAACTTCAGAAGGTTAAAAAAATACCTCTCGCCAACATGATGCTTTTCCTTGACATCTCTACCTCCTCTTGTTTCTTCCTTCTCCTTTGTTCATTTAAATTGCGGGCCAACAACAGCCAAAAAGAAAGAGAAAGGGGGAAAAAAAGCAAGAGAAAGGCCTTATTTCTCTGCAAAACCATGGAAGCCCCTGTATGTCCGTTTGCGCTGCTCAGAAGCTGCAGACATGTCGTGCTGGTTTGAGAGTTGTGCGGTTGGAAACTATTCGCTGCCCGCTAAAAAAACTCTTCTGGGTACGCCCTTGCATTCAAGGTATGGAAGCTAAAAGTGGGACCGGCCTTCCACAATTCTAGCTTGCAAATTACACTAAAAAAAAAAAAAAAAAGAAAAAGAAAAAGAAGAAAGAAAAAAATCCTTGGTTCCCATACGGGAACGCCCAAGCCTTCCGGTTTGTCCTCAGCGCACAAACACTGGATGTACTACAGTATTTCTGGGAGCTGGAATAGCATTCTGGGTATACTGAAATTAAGAGGGTTGGGCATGTTTGTGAGCCTGCCGAGTTCCTCGCTGTATGTTTTCCAAGAGAGAAATGTGAAAGAGTTTCCCAGTTATAGCTCCCATACCTTTGCTGAGAAGGGATGCCACAAATCACGTGAATAATTAGTGACACTCTTAAGCGTCTAGCACTGTGCCCATTTATTTTCTTGGCACAAAATGTATTAGTTCTACACTATTCATTTAGTCTGCATTTAGCAAGAGATAAATTTTAGTCGGAAGCTGTACTGAAAGACAATATATACTGTATGTTGCAGAAAAATCTATTTGCTCTAAGACCATAGCTTTCTCTAAAAAAAAAAATCAGGAGAAATAGCATGGAGTTAATTTATATGAAAACCTAATTTTTGCATAGCTTTTGATTGTTCAAATCTCCTAACGAAATGGCCTGCAGTGACCTTTTCAGGAATGCCGTATTCAGAGTTAAATTCTCACCAAAAAATACACATTTCTGTGATCCCCTCATTTAGATAATAGCTCTGTGCCTTTTGCTATAAATGTGGAGTGAAGGGAGGGAAGAAAAGAGAAAGTTTTTCTTTCTCCACAAACGTTAATGAGACTTTTCAACTATGCTGTAGAGTGGAGGAACTTAAGCCTCTCTAGGTGTTTCTGTTTTTCAGGCTTTGAGCTCTTGCTGTGCCTCGCTCTCTCCATCCCACCTCTGAAAGGCCCTCAACAACCCATGGCTTTGTGTCTCCGTATTTTTCAGCTTAAGCTACACTCTACCAGGACCACTTTTAGCTTCCATATTTCAGCAGAAAAACAAACAGAAGCGGAAACCGTTTGATGTATTTTAAGTAGAGAAGGCCAGTAAAATATTTTTTAATGGGGATACGAAGCCTTTCAGCCAACAGGATGCTGGTTCAGTTCCAGCCCAGATGAGGAACAACTAAAAGTTGATACCATCTAAAGGCTATTAAAGCCTTTGTAAAGTGAGTAGCCGCCTAAGTACCGTTCCCAGTGGCCGCATCACAAAAGCACACTAACAAGTAAGTCTGTCTTCAGTTGCTTTCTTGCCCGTTTCTCAGCAAGAAGACAAGGAGTGAATGGCTGTGGGGACCAGTCATCCTTTCTAGGAGGTTATCAACACTCCTGGAGGTTCGTGCAGCAAGCTGAAATCTGCCCAGAGACTCTGTCATGGTCTGGTATGACGTGCTGGTGGGTTAAACTGCATAAATATATTGATATAAATAGTCACTCCCTCTCGCAAGCCCTCTCTGGTGAGTTAACAAGTGTAAATCCATTAAAATACAGCTTCAGAAAGCCAGGGTCTAAGCTTATCCCCAAGCCCATAAGAGAATGGATGGCTAGACTTGTAGCAGGCATATGGTCTGGTCTACCCATGCAGATACCAGCTACGTGTGACCAGTGCCACATCCCAGCAAGGTGGCATAGCAGGGCACCCGCGGACTGAGAGCTGCTCTGCAGAAACCTGTGCTGGACCCAGGAAGAAAAGAGTTGTGCCCAGGGGAGACTGTGCCCAGGCCAGTCATTCCTCCTCCACATCCACCCTCCTGCACTAAAGATAACCTATGCCCGTACAGAAACCCTCCTCCCCAACATCAGGACACGCTTCCCTCCCGCAGCTAAAGCTTTATGTGCTGACAGAAAATTAGGCTGGATTTATCCTTAAAGGAATACACGTTCAGCTGAGTAAACTCTGTTTTACCCGCACATCTCTCTGTAGGGCAAAACAAGCGAGAACGGAAAAGGCACGGAGTGGGAGTCTGATTCAGGCATATAAGAATACAAACTATGTTTTCATGCATACACACAGACTTGTTCGCTGGAAGTTTCACATACATCAAATTAAAACAGATAAAGCAACAAACTCAGACATCATTTACCCATAGGGAATGCACTCAGCCTTTATTTAGCCACTGAAAATTTACTCCTGCTTGTCTGTATCACTAACCTGCTTGGGTAGACTGATGTTTTGATGCCAGAATACCCACAGGGTTTCCAGAGAACATATCATAAGATTCACAGCTACAGACACATCCTTGTAACAAAGCAAATTGGACTTGGATGAGAGCCTTGCGCAGAGCTGCTCAGCCTACAGAAGACAGGACAATGGCAGAAGAAAGCTTCAGCACCTCAAGAATTTTGCTGTAAAAACATGGATACCTGGGGTCATGGCGCACTTCTAGAGCTTGGAGGAGAGAGGAGAGTTCAGGATTACGTTCTGTGGTTTTAGGGCAGAATTCAGGTGCTATAAGTCATACCTGAGACTTTTAATCCTTTCATGAATATGGCCCTATATCTTTCTGTGCCTTTGACATGGCACTGAAGGCACTTTCCTGCCTCCCAGCGGTGTTTTAAAAACAAAATCCTGGAAGACTGCGAAGCACACGCTAGTCACAGGGTCACGCTTTGGACCCTATTTCTGCATAGCTTGCTTTGTGCGGGGTAGTGGCTGTGAGATCCAAGCCGTAAAGGTCCCACGTTGTCTCTGTTCTTGTATGGCTATAAGGGTCTGAAAACATGCAAGTAAATAAACTCCAGCCACATAAGTGGTCCTGGAGAGCTTAGAGGGTAACGTTCCTCCTACTGTGTCTGCACAATAAGACACTCAATAAAGTTGCCTCAGTGCCGAATGACCTGCGCAAGCACGACCTATAGAGGGACACAGATGGCAAAGGTGCTTTTAAGTTCTCCTTTTATTTGAGACTTAGGATTGCTTTAAAGTCCTTCATTTTCTTTTTCATAATGTAGAGCGAAACTTAAAAGTGGCCCCAACTTGTAATGAAAGCTGCAACAAATTTTAGCAAATAAAAAGCCACTTAAAGAAAAAAACACTACTGTCCTGGCTGGGAATTTTAATAGTGCTGCACTCACAGCCAGACTGCTTGTAACTTTTCTATTAAAATGTTAAATCGAGAGCATTAAACAGCTTCCAATTAAGGGGTATATTATCACCTCGATGCACAGGGAGTTTCACACGTAAATCCCTATGTATTAAGAAGAGAATATACCCTGTGGCTTTTTAAATAACAAATAAAAGTTAAAAGAGATTTTGCAGGAGGTAGAAGAGCCATGGAAAGGCTTATATTTTAACACACTCTGAGTGGAAGAAAACTAATGTTTAAAACTGTATAGAAAGAGTATTTATTTTCATTTTTTTCCCCACTATTCCCAAATATTTCCACTGGGACCTACTTACTAAGATGAAAGTCTAAGTATTCCATAGCACTGGAAGTAATGATTTTTGAAGGACTTTCATATGCACAGGCTGGAGATGCTATTGGCCATGTCTTGTTAACACTGAGGGCATCCTTCCCGTTGCCACAGTGCCTACTCTATGAGTCAAAACTCATTTTTCTAAGGCAAAGGCAAATCTGTTAATTAATTTGATTTAATATTACTAAAAAAGTCAGAAACAGTTAAAAAATCCCCCCCTTAGTATGTCTCATGTTCCTGAGGGCCTTTTGAAGTAAGATGTGAAGAGCTGCAAGCCTCCCAGCCTATACACATGCTTAAAATTTTTCAGTGTAAACTCAGGGAATAATGCACACTTGGAAAAGTCAGACGGTACTGACAAAGTTAGTTAGCAATTGTTTGTGATTAAAGCCAGAAGCAGCTCGACTATGACTGTTCACTATGGCCATAGTGACAGCAAAAGCAAGTCCATGGGCCACCTTGCCTCTTGGTCTGTGGGTGTAGCTCAGCTGGTTTAGTTGGGTCGAGGCAGGGAGGGCACAACACACCGGTGAGAAGAGTTTTCAGACATCTTGCTCATAGATGTTGAAGCAGGAGAGACATCGTGGACCGACGCCAGGTCCAGTAGATCTGAGTGGCCACTCATTCCTGCTGGCCACATCATCTTGGTGAAGTCACCTCAAATGGCTGAACGCCAGTAGTGCCTGTAGTGAAAAATCCTAGCAGAAGCTGATATTTTTGGTCTTCCGCTAAGGAGCTATGGCAGTAGCTGCAATGTATGTGGTTCTCAGCTGTTTGAGGTAGACTTCAAATTCATGTAACGTAATTTAAAAGGTAGTCAGGCCTCTTGCCAGACTAGGTAGATGCAGCTCTGCTGGACCAGCAGGAGGGACTTTGTCCAATGCTTTGAGCTCTTTGCTGTTCAGTTAGGCATTGCAGACAGTCAGGGTCCATGCCACCTGGTCAGGGACCACCTCAGAAGTTCTAGATGCCACCCCATTTCTGTCCTGTTCTGCTTCCCTTGTGTCACAGTACAACACCTGAAGGACTCAGGCACCTACATGAGCGTTGCTGAAATGAATGTTCTCTCCCACCTGATGCAGAGGCATAAGCATTTTACACAGAAAAACTGTGAGGTGTCTTTGGCACACAGAGCTTCTGGGACACTACAGAATAGGTGCCCATGGTATCCACAATACAGTAGAAATAGTTGTGGGTTCTCAAAAGAAAAGCTTTCCTGTTTACACCAATCTGGGTCTGGTCATGAGTGAAGCCTTGTTGGCCTCTAACCACCAACAGAAACCACTACTCCGATACTGGACAAATATGTGTAAGAGCCAAGAGGACATTTTGCTCAATGCAGGGACTCTTTTTAGTTCAGAGAAGTCAGCAACGTCCTGCACCTCTTTGAAAGAGGCTTCCCCACTTTTCTGGCATTTAGAGTTCTTCTAAAGGTTTGCTAAAACAGTCTTAGGAAAGAGCAGCTGATGGAAAAACAGTCTGACAAAAGTTCACTCCTCCTTGGGGCAGCCATACGACAACATTTGGCTCAGTAAGGCCAGGTGGTGACCCCAAGTTTTCTTTCAGCTCTTGCCAGAAGGAAGGGCTTGGATGCACGAGGGACACAGCACTGAGACGTCTGATAGAGCTTGCCTGGATGCGCTGAGATGCGCTGAGACGATGCAGTTTGCTGGGAGGAGGGAGGTGCTGGCAGATGGCTGGCCTCTCCTTGTATTCAGCTCCAGCTATGCTGCTCCACTATGGGAGAGGAGGAAGCATGGCTCCCTACTGCTGTAGTTGCTCTCCTCACCGCCCCATGCTGCTCCCCCGACCCTGCTCTGGTCTGGCTACATGGCTATTGCAGAAGTCAGTAGGAAGGAGCTCCCGCAAGCACTTTCCCTGCACCTCTGCAGCCCCTCCTGCACACAGCCGGCCCAGAGGAACAGAGGCAGGAAGATGGGCACCTTCTGTGGCAGCATGAACACCCCGTCTGAAAGCTGCTGACTTCAAAGGGGATAGAGACAGGAGGAGCAGCCTCTTCTCCTCTGACCCTTTCCCCCATAACAAGTACCCCCAGAGCAGCTTCTGCATAGGAGCCTGTATTACAGAGCTGGCACATCTTCCTCTGCTGTGCCAAAGGCAGCATCCCTCTGGTCCTGCTCCTCCCCTTCAGGGGTCCTTTGGGTTTGGAGGCCGCTTCCATGTTCCATCAAACAAACACAGCTTATCGTTTCCACGTTAATGTGCCATTTCAGCAAATGGTATGATGAGAGAAAAAAACAGCATTCAGGTGCAGGTCTCAGATGGAAGCAAAGGAGGCTACCTAATTTCATATTTGTGCACCATATGCTTGAGAGTAAAAAGACCTGGAAGCTCCCCCACTCTCTTCCGTTACAGACTCCCAAGGAGTATGACACCTCTAAAAGCTTTGGCACAAATCCTTGGGTTTGCCTATATTATTTAAGGGTCACCATTTATTCAACAGTCTTGAAAAACAAGACACACCAATACAGACCAAGGTAGGTAACATTAGATGCCCATTTTTTTAATACATGGCTTCAGTTTGTTCCCTTCAGATTTTTACTAAACTAGGCTTTTCCTTTTTCCTTCTTCCTTTTTCCTTTTTCCTTTTTCCTTTTTCCTTTTTTCCTTTTATGTTTCTCTCCTCTCCCTTTCTCTCATTCTCTTCTCTTCTCTTCTCTTCTCTTTATGCTGTTTCTTTAATAAGCAAATGCTGGCTATATCCTGTGAGTTTAGGTTGGACTGTTGGTAAACCTGTTATCCATCACAGTAATTCATAGAATCTGGCATGTACCAGATGGACAATATTCCATTGTTTAAAGTGAGCTCTGTCAATCTTTGCCATTGATATTAAACAAAAGTCAAGATTATTAAAGCATATGGGTACATCGCTTCATACACTGGTTAAGCCTTTGCTTTGAGAATGTGACTGCTGTTGTTGAGCATTCTGAAAATATATATAGTGCGCTACAGTACACAGGGAATCACAGATGTCAAGGGGAAATGATATGTGAAAGCAGTGTACATTTAAAAATGCAGCACTACTGTACCTTCTTAAAAGAAAAAGAAACTTTCCTCCTTCTCCCTCCTTCCCCTTGTTGCCAGTTAAAATGAACTGTCAGAGCCTGGATAAAGATACAAACAGGATTGCATACCTTACCAAGCCTACAGTGACTCTTAGACTTTGATCTAATTCTATTTGCTGCTTTATGATGCATGAAGCTGTCAGATAAAGAGGTGTTCAAAAAAATCCACTCGAGCTGTCAGGGCTGACAAGCCCTGTGATGGATTACAGAGAAAACAAAAGGGTTATCACCTTAACCACAAACATTTATATCTTTTTTTCATAAGGGTGCTTCAATCAACATGTAGTTACCAGGGTGCAGGTTGTTGTGAGCCTGTAGGAACACAGATCCAATGACACATGTTGAAACAGCATTTAAAAAGTACAACACACATGCGTTGGCACTAATATGCTGCTGACATGGTACAGTTGTGCTTACTTAGATCAAAGATAAGAACCCTATAGTTTTCTATATAAAAAGGATTCTTTTCTGAAGAACAGATTTCCCCCTCCCCACCCGTCTTTCAAAGATTAAACACAGTCATAACAGTCTGAATGGGGTTTAACTCAAAAAAGCCCAGTACTTAAATATGCCCATATGATTACTTACACAATAGAAACTTCAGCACAGAATGAAGAGCAGTTAGCATTTGGCTCATGTAGAGGAAACAAAAAAAAAATTGCACTCACTCCTTTTTCAACATCAGAAAGCAATCTCATGGCCCATTCATCTACCACCTCTTCCCCCTCTCTCACCAAAGTCTATCAATTCTTAAAAGGCCACCACAACAAACAACATTGGACCTGAAATTTGTCAAACAAAGCTAATATTCTACCTCTAGCACTGCATCTTTGACACTTTAGGGAAAGAAGACAAGAAAATACATCAAGATTCTTACTTGAGCTGATAATACAGGCATTTTACCTGTGGTTTACCCTGTGGATCAAGACCGGACACATTCCCTTTTGGCCAGTACATCCAAACGCTGAGAGTGACCAGAGGCTATATTACAGGATACTATGATCATGTTTAATTCTTCAGTGGCTGTTTTTCCCCCATTTAGTAATTGTGATAACAAAGTTGGCTTAACACTAGCCCTAAATGAATGAGTTGAAAAGGGAATTTGATGATTTATGGAGGATAGGTCCACTGGTAGCTACAGAACAAGATGATCCTTGTCTGGGAAGCCCAGGAAATCGCCAAGTAACAGATTGTTGGAACCTGGGAATAATGTCAGGGAAGATTGTTCTGTGACTCTCCTAATTCCCCATCTTTTCCCCAAAACCTTTTACTGGCTACTGCCTAAGAGAGGACCTAGGAGGACCTGTAGTCCAACCCTTTATATCTCCCTAGCTCTAAACAAGGGAACTTGTATCTCCAGCAGAAAAGATTTTTGCCAGGGTATATATGTATCTTATCATGCACACATATATACGTATGGATATAGCTGGATGAAGCCTGCCAAATTAGTAATGAGTTGTGGAAGTTAATGCATGCCCTGTATATGGAAAGAAGGTTAAAGGTAAGGCATCTTCACACATCATCTTATGCACAGGTGAATTCCTGATGTGCTGGGTGGGAGAGAAGGCCTCATTTTATTTGGCAGTACATGTCTAATGTAAGAAAATCGCTTGGGTTTGGAGACTGGGACGACAACAAAACCATCTTGAAGCTCCCTAAAAGGTGGATTGTAAGGTTATAATCAACATGCACAGGCTTTTAGAGGCTAGAAGGAAAAAAACAGAGAATCCCAGTAATAACAGCGTAGGGCCAGGTTCTGTGTTCATGTACAAGGCTATTGCTCCACAGTGCAGAAACCTGGGCTATGACCCTGGGAAACAGAGCAGAATCTAGCACTGGAATGGTGTATCAGAGCAAGGCAGAAGCAAAGAAAGATCTCACGGAGAGGCGTTTGGGGCAGGATGAAGAGCTGAAAGGAAATGCCAGCAGGATTGAAAAAAATTCTCTCACACAAACACAGACCGCCTGACAATCCCAATAAACCACACCGGTATTAAAGTTCTCCTTTCTGATGGATTTCCCTTTAACACCTACTGCCTAATGAGGAAAAAAGAAAGAAAGAAAGAGAAAAGAAAAAGGTCCAAACACATTACTTACAAAACAAAATTTAGAAGTAGTCTTAAGTGCCTCTCTAACTATACCAAGATTGGACATGATCTTAGCAGTTGTCGGGGGAGGGAGGACACCGTTTCTTCAGTAATTCTAGCAGGGTTTTATGGCTGTTTCCCTTCTCAGCTCTACCTCTCTGGCGCGACTTGCCAAGCACTAATAGACACAAGCATTACCATCATTCATTAAACATATTCCTATGCCATAGCCATCCAACAAACCAATAAAACTCCTTTTCAAAAAGTTGAAAGGCAAGCTGGTTCAGATAGGCCGTTATTAGTATGCACAGAGTGTACATTCACAGGCAATAATACAGTGGGAATTCAGCTAGCCTGAGCATAGGCTGATGTGAAGCATATGATATTACTTATGTAGGCATGAAAGCAATCTGCTTTAATATCAGACACTTTAGTGCAAAGAATGTCAGGGTTACCAAAGGTTAAAGACAGGCCGCTGGATTTGTTCGTTGCTTTTTTTTTTTTTTTTTTTTTTTAGTATGAGCTGAAAAAATGTGGGATGACTCTTTCCATTTTCAGTTTTTGGGGGCTGCTGAGTAAAATGGTAATAAATGATGCAAGCTAAAAGCAACAGCAAGGTAAAAACCAAAAGGCGGAATGTGCCACAAGGCATAATATACAGAGAAAAAAGGAGAGTGTGAGAAACGGCCAACTGCCATTCAGCTGATCTTGGTAAGTGTTGCCCCCAGCCTTGATGTCGCTTGCGGGGTTTGAGCATCGTCCCATTGAGCCAGCGCCTTCAAGGAGTGCTGGGTGGAGGCACAGAGCCTCAGAGGCCAGATTCCCACCCGCCCGTGCCGCCTGCCAGCCCTTGGTTTCTCGCGCAGATGTTGGGAACTACAGATTTCCGTGTCGCTCTGCTGTCGCATACCCCGCGAGCATCTGGCCTGGCAGGACGGGGCAGTTTGTTGCGTTTTCCTTACAGGAGCTTGACACTCTGCCACGGTGTCAGCCAGTGCAACCGCGTGCTTGGCAGGCTGCAGGATCGGGCTCCTTGGTACCCTGCTGGCCCCTGGTCCCTGCGAGCCCTCGCTTGCATTCCACCGCCAACAGCTGCTGCAGCACTTTGAACTTTCACTTTTCCTTTACTAAAATTAAAAACCAGGCACATAACCAAGCTGAGAGCTCCCAAAATCTCAGGTGGGAAGCATTACTGAGAACAGAAGCCAGGCGGACTGTTTTTCAGAGGCTGATTGCTTTTTCAGAGTGTATTAGCATCTATTTTTTTCCCCAGCACTGGAATCCTTGGGTATTGGGGAGCCTAAGAAAAGAGGGAATTCTTATGCCGGAGGATAAGGAGCCAAGACAAAGAACAAAAAAGGAACAGAAAATGGAGATGTTTCTCGCATTTCTCTCAAAAGCACTGCTCTCTTTCTATTTGATTCCATGTGTTACGGAAGATAAAAATTGTAAATATTGAGGAGAAATAATGCAAGCCATTATGAAACCATTCGCTTTCATAACCTACTGTGAAGTGACTAAATCCCCTTTCTATACTGATAGCCTTCTCTCAGGCTTCTGCTACCTGCCTGTTAGTCCTCATGCAGGACTGTGCCTATAGTTGACAGTTTATGACACATGCAAAGAAAGAAAGAGAGAGAGAAAGAGAAAGAAAGAAAGAAAGAGAAAGAAGGGGGGAGCATGCAGTGAAAGGAAGACAGATGGGCCTATCAGTTATGTATATTGTGACCCACCTGCCAGTCACAGCCCCATGGGAATGTGGCATAATAAATACTGAAAAATGGAAAGTAGGAATTAAACTTTAAAAAAACCCCCAACAACCAAACATATTGAACAAAGTAAATTGTCTGGAAGGGAGAAGTGTAATAAAGATTTTTTAGGAGCATATAAATCAAAATTTCAAAAGAAATTTGCGAAATGGGGTCTCAGCTCATGTGCAGTCAGTGGCAGGAGGGTGTAAATTGTGGATCTAGAGAGGATGATTGCCAGCACGCCTAGGTATGAGGGGGTTGATTCAATAAATATTCATGATGTCACGTACGCTCTAAGCACACACCCTACCCCGATAAACCCAGCTTGGCTGAACTTCACCCCCCGCCCCCCAGGAGCCTCTGCCTGCCCTTGCATTGCCCTCAGCTGAGTCTTACTGCTTTTTGTGGTTGTGTGTGTGTGCACGTGTGTGTGCATGTGCAAATGTATGAGCCCAGCCCCTGCAGACCAGACCTGACTTCTCCTAGCCCTATCTCACTACCTGCCCTCCCAGAGCCTGGCAATAAACTCAGTTGTGAGACCTCCAGCTCATCATGACCACCTAAAACAATCTCAGTGAGTGAAAAATCCTTCTTGCTAAGATCAGGAGTAATCAAAACCCATTCTTCCTATGCTGAGTAAGTGTTTCATGAAAAACCTCGCTTCCCTTCTCAAACAATGTGAAGTCCAAAAGATCATCTCTTGCTTCTGTTATGCATTTCCTTCACGCCAGCCACGAAGGTGTTTCTACGACTTCATGGAAATCCCATCCACTTTCATGCCAACCACATGCCTCTCCAGACTCCAGAGCCTCCCTGATAATTCTGCATTATGTGGATATTTGCTACACAGAGAATCCCCAGTCTGCACATAGATCTGTGGAAAACCATATGTTTTCCCCTTGGTCAGGGACCATTGTGCGTTCAGACACACCAGCATCTGCCTACCTCTTTGTTGTAAAATCTCACATCAGTCCATGCAGGTGACTCTTCCCTGCAAAATCCTCTCACCTATTTAACAAGGATGGGTGTACAGTGGCAGAAATTCTCTGTTTTCCTTTTCCTTTTCTGTTCCCCTTTCCCGTCTCTGAATTCATGCTCATCCTCTGCTTTCTGTCCCCTTCCTGTCACTGAAGTCCTTCTCCCTCTTCTCCTTTCACCTCTCATCCATTCATTCCCCCATCAGGGAGACATGCAAATGAACTCTAATTCTAATTTAAGGGCATCTTTGATGTAGGCTCTGTCTAACCAGAAAAAAACCCCTAAGAGTATCTGAGTTAGTTTCCGCTCTGACCTTTTCACTGCTTTTAACCTTAAGAATTCGTTGTCTTCACATCACAGGCAGGGAGACAGGACTGTAGTTATTTAACTGTTTTTAACAATATGTGAACTGAGGTAATTACCTAAGAGAAAATATTAGCAGAAAGGTTTTCTTATCCGAGTAAGGAAAAAAACCCAAAACTTTCCAAAGAAAAAGTAGTGTGTGGTTGGAGAATGCTTTTGCCGTTACTGGGTATTCACACCACGTGTGGGGGAACCGCCCGGGGGCTTGCAGCATCTAATGGAGCTCAAGGAACCAGCAAAATGGAGGTGGTCTCTCAGCGTGGTGCTCCACCTGGGCAAGTATCCTCTGGCTGAGCAGCAGCGGGCAAACGCGCCTCTGGTGACATCCTGCCAAGGGTTTCTTCATGAGATCTAAGTCCTCACATAGAAATAAATACCTACACTTGTTCTCATGCTCATTCAACATCTCTTCCCTCACAGTCTTTGCTATTCGTTATCTTGTCTAGTTACTTTTGGTTCCAAATATTACTAATACGCAGATCTAAAATTTTGAGGGTTTTCACTAATTCTGCACAAACCCTTGATCCAAAATCAGTAGAACAAAACCAGCTGAACCAAATATATTCTCTGAACTACTCACACTAGGATATGCCCAGACATGAAGATGGTCCCCACTTCCAGCAACACACTGGGGCCCTGCCTTTGCCATGTGGCTTGAATAGTAGATCAGACATTGGCCTAGTTGGCTTTTGGGGACAGTCCCGCCACAGACCTCTACCATTAAATACAAGGACCTAAATATCAACTGTTCCATATTAGTGATGATGTTTAATACACATGAAATCTGAGACTCAGATACATCCTACAGCAAACACATGAGACGACCAAAGAAAGCATTTTCCCCTGCAAAAGAAATAGCTCAAACCTCATAGAAATCAATGGTCTTGGAAAAGATTGACAGCACCAGATATGGAAACTGGAGAATTTTACTGGAAAATGGTTGCAGGAGCATGAATATAAAGGGTATACAAACCTCTTCAGGTTGTAAACACCAAGAATGAAATTACGTATGGGCTACTTGAGTGAGGTATGTTTTCTAATAAGACAGGAACAGACACAGTGAGCATCAGTTGAAAGTATTGAGACTGTGGATTAGATTTTCAAAGGAATTAGAAGAAAAAAACCCATGAAGTTAAGGCATGGGAATAACTCCTTTTTTGTGAAGGATGAATTAAACAGGCTGATGTTTTTCCTGTACACAGCACTCAAGCTTTGGGGGTCAAAGTTGTATGGGTTGCACGGTATCCTTTCAAAACATGAAGATCAATTAATTTGTTCTGTAATGTGCTTTGAAAGTAAAGAGTTGCAGATACTGCTGTGCTTGTCACCAACTTGTGGCTCTCTCCCATTTCATGTGGTTCGTGAATTATCATCTCTCTTCGCTTGATCTTTTATACATAATCAGACATTGCAACAGGAGGTGAGACCTTCTCATCCCGCATCAGCTGGCAGAGAGGGTGTGTGCTCCCGTCTTCACCCTGCCTCATAGCAGGTCTTTCTTGATCAGCCACTTCAGTGTATGTCAGTTATGCCAGTGTGTCTCTGATGAGACAGGCAGATTATTGCATCTAGGGAAAAGGCGGCCCATAAAAAATACTCACCAGTGCTCCACAAGCCAATGGTTTCCCTATTGAAGCAGAGTGATTTACAGGTGATGTGTGCAGCCTGGAAGATTAATCTAAGTATCAGCCTGACAGTTTTCACACTGGATAAGAATAAAATTGATGGATGAAAAAATATAAAAATATGTGCTGCATGTTTAATATATTTTCAATCTTTCCAAAAATATATGTAGGAAATCTATATGCTCCTTCCTTGGAAGAAAAATATGATTTGATCCTTCTCTAAACTATTGGTACTGCAACAAGACATCAGGATGGACACCATAGATGTGTAACTCTATTAATTAATACTATCGCTGGGACCTAAGGGACTAATGCAGGAGGTGAGGTCACATGCAATCCCACATCTCTACGATTCTACAATTAAATCCTGATGGTCAGGAGAGAGTACCAGGTGTGATCCTCCAAAGATTCATAAAATACAAAGTCTTAGGGCTCGAGAAAAAAACCCAGGGGGGAAAAAAACCAAAGCAAAAAAAGATGGCTTGTCAGTTATCAAACCTTTATGTTAAGAAATGGTTTCACTGATGGAGGGTATGAAGGTAACAGAGGAACAGGAAAGAACATTTACAGTGCTAATACAGCAGCAGGCTAATACAGCAAACCCAGTGACATTAAGGGCTGAAGATGAAAAAGTACAAGGCAATAGATCTTGGGACAGATAAGTCACTCTGTCACATCTATGCTTCATTCTCAGGAAACAAGAGGAAAAGACTACACCAGATTTTATTGACTCTGCGGTCCGTGCACTGCCTCTGCTTCACAGAGCAACACTTCCTTTTGCAGGTCCCCACCAGCCACTGCCATGCATCAAAGGGCATGGGTTAACACACAGAGTACCCCGTCCGAGATGTGTGTCCATCCCAGTCTGGGTTTGTCTGCACCCTCAGCCCAGAGGCTGCCCGTAAATCCCACTGTGAGGGGTGTACAGTCAGCAAGTTAAGATATAAAAGCTCGGGCGTGTCTGGAGTGTGCTTTTTGAGCACAGAGGGTTCTGCAGATATATATATATCTAGCAATATAGTTTCATGTTACTCAGGCCTCAGATCACCCACAATCACACCTCTACAGCCATAAGGCCGTTACTTGGGTGGGAGGCAGGGCAAGCAGGAGTCAGAGGATCCCATGTTCACAGTCACTTCCAAGCCCACTTTTTCCCAGTAGCATAGATATAGTCTTCACGAACCCCAAGATCCACTCGGCAAAACGGCTTTGGGATTTTTTTGTGGGTTGTTTGTTGTTTTTTGGTTTGTTGTGGGGTTTTGGTTTTGGTTTTTTTCTTTTTTTCTGCAAAGCTAATTATTTATTTTTAACTTCCAGAAAGCAGACTGGACAAGCCACAGTTCACTGCAGGAACTGAGGGCAAGGCAGATTGCATTCTCCATTGCAAAGACATTATTAGGTTGAAATAGCAGTGACTCAAAAAGCAGAAATATTCAGACAGCCTTCCACATGTTATTTAATTGTTTGTACTATTTTTTGCAAAGGCAATGAAGAGAGAAGAAAATGCACTTCCTCAGAAAAGTAATCAATATTTTATGGAAGCTAACAATTTTTCCACGCAAAAAACTGGAAAACTAGGGAAAATATTTTGAAAAATACTTTAGGAGAAACATACTATTCATATTTTTACAATTTAGACAGTACTCAAAATTAAGGTTGAACAGGTCATTTGTAATTTTATTCCTCCTCTCTCCCCTTTTTCATCTTTCTCTTTTTTTTCTTCATTCTGTTGATTATAGAATAATAGAGAAAAGAAGAGTTAAAAGGGGTGAGTAAGTATTGATCAGCTGAAGGAAGCACTGAACACCTTATTTCATTAAAAAAGGCAATCTTAAAACCTCATTTTCATCATTATAATTTCTGCCCTCTTTCCAGGCCTGATTCCGCAACTTTCTTCACATGCGCCAAGTTTAAACTGCTTGTCCTTGACTCATAAGCCCTGTGAGATACCAATCCAGCCTTCATCCCAGTTCCTCAGAGGAGCAGCCAGGCACTATTCTGTAGAGAGAGCTCAACAAAAATGAGAGATCTCTCCAAAAGCATTTTAACTGCACCAGGGCAGAATTTATGTGGGCTTGTTTATCCCACTTAATAAACTGCCTTACTTTCTCTCCTCTCAGTGATGTTAACTTTATTCCCTTTATTTACTCTTTCATTCCCTTTTCAGTGTTTTTTTCAGTGCAATCCCTTATGCGTGAAATAGCCTCCCTCACCTTGATAAATTGCTGTACCTTTGCTTCTTCCCAATGTTCGTAAGTGAACTAATCAAAACTTCAGGGACCCAAGTTTTTTCCATCCTTGAATAACTAAGTTACTTGTTCCTTCTGTATCTGTTGTCTTTGTGTTCACAGCCCTTCTAAGTTGGCTCTCCCATGCAGCTTGCTGAGTTGCCTTTTGCTGTTGATCCATGCAGCCTTTTGGTGGCTGGACCACGAAAATTTGTAAGGCCTTGGAGATTCGCTTCGATATTGCACAGAGCCAAGTACATCCTGTGTAATTAAAAGGACCCCATCAAGTTCATGTGTGGGGCTTATTATTAATACGACTGTCCTAAAAGATTGCAGTGAAAGATCAAAAGCAAACATAATTTTTTCCTGTTTTCCCAGCTTGCTTACTCTGTGCATTCAACAATTGTCTCAGCTTTATGGCACTGTTGGCAGCAGGCTTCCCTTCCTAAGGTTCAGCAAAAGGAGTTTTAAATGAAACAGCAGTAGCAGAGCTAAAGCAGAAAGAAAACAGGCCATGGGCAGCACGCAGCATGTGTAAAGAAACACATGAGAAAAGGAAACCTGCACCAGTATGGTCAAGGTTTCTGGAAAAAAACAGAAGTTCTGTTGTTCTGCAAATAAGTAAATCTGGAAGAAAAAGGTGCTTGACTGAAACAACTGATTGGTTTGAAATTCACCCCAATCTAGTTGGCACATTTCTTTTAATAAATACTACAATAACTGTCAGCACCAGCAGCATTATGCATGCAGGTAACTTCAGTGGAGGCACTGGGGTAAGCAAAGGGGCTGCGATAGACTTCATATTCCCCGAGTCCCCAGCACCTGGAGAGGGTAAGCCATTAATGAGCAGGCACACAGCCATACCAGTCCTGGTTTGCTTGGTTTTGTGAAGCCAGATCAGAGTGATGGGAGCTTCAGTTGTCTTTGCTCCTTCCCACCTAGCAAAGCTCCCTCAGTTCACAGCTTATAGAGTATGACAGAAGTATGCCTTAAGTCTCTAGCTGAAGGATTAAAGCTTTGCAAACCTCTTAAAATCAGCCAGACGGCTCTAGCACTCATTAAAGCTTTTACCTCATTTCAAGCCTGGGTGCTCCCCAAAACTGGACTAGCGAAAACACGCATAAAGGAAATCTCTTCATCTCACTGTAATAGAGGGGAGGCCTGTTCTGACTGAAGAAATTACTGGCACTACCTTGAAAAGTACAGGGGAAACGTAATGGGACATTTGCAGCAACTTGCACGAGGAAGGTACCGAGGTGATTGCTATGTCCTGTACTGCACACTGGGGAAATAACAGAAAAGGCTCTGAGCTTGTAAAGCTGAGCTGGTTTCCTAGTAAGAAAACAAATACAGCACTTCAACTGCAGCTAGCACTGTACCCAGACTGATTGCACCACACCTCCTCCAAACACTTCCTCCCTGCAGACCTCTCCCAGCTTGATGCAAATTGCTGAATATTTTCTTCTAACAACTTTTATTGGCTTGATTTCTGTGCCACCACCTACTGACTTACCACAGCCAGAGCTGGTTAGTGCATAGCTTAATCTGAGGTGTGTCCATAATGCCTGGCATGGTGGCCCTGGCAGACCTGTGAGGCTTGGCACGTGCTATGGAGTTGCCACAAATCCCCATTCTTTCCCTGGAAATCAAAGTGTCCCCAGATGCAATAGCAGATGTGGGCACAGCACTTCCAAGGTGCTGGTTCCTTAGCCTTTTCCCTGGCTCTACTGAGCTTGAGCTGACAGTGGGGAATTTGTTTCTGCTCTTTTGCCAGGTTCGTCCCTGGAGGGTGGGGAGATTGCCCTGGGACTTGGTCTTGCTCCCGTCTTTAGTGCTGGCCACGGACACATGTTCATGCCACCCGCACCGTGCCAGCACCCTGACATTTCTGGGGTGCTGCCTGCTTTTCGCCACCCTTCATTTGTGTTTGGTTTTACTTCTGCAGCTGTCCTGTTGTTACCTGATGTCACCCACATCCCACAGAAGGTGGGACTGCTGCTGTTGGTCCTGTCCTTGGGCTTTTAACCAGCTGCTGCTGCCAGGGCTGCTCCTCAGGGCTTCTTCCTGCTGACAAAGCAAGCTGCTGGTGTTAGCCTGCTGTTTTCTTACCTGCCTCCACCCCAGTTCATTGCTCCCGTGCTGGTCTACAGCAAATCCTCCTTGCACCAGGCAGGTGCTTTGCTCTGTGGAAGCATGCTGTGCTGGGCCAACTTCAGGGTCATCCAGACTGTTCACCTTCCAAAAACTAATCATCTACCACCATGTTTTCACCCTTATAAGAGATGGAAAAAGAGAGAAGAGAAGTTCTTAGCTTTTCTCAGAGCCGAAGAAACATCCCAGAGAGCCTTGCATCACTCCAGGTACCCTGTTGACCAGACATTTACTCCCTGACCCACAAACACAGACCTTGCTTACTTGAAGTATGCCTCTATATTCAAGAGGGGAAGAAATCAGTCTAGCTCTTAAGGTCAGGTGTTTAGGGGCGCCTTTTACTGCCTAGTCCACTGTAGAAATACTACATCTTGTACGCACTACTTATCTCCTGCCTGGTAGCAAAATTGGTTTAAAAACATGTAGGGAAAAAAACACTTCTGTTTTGATTGCATTTAAAAGACTCAGCATTTTCTTCTTCTCAATCAACTTGTTTACAAATAAATTTGAAATTATCACAAGTTATATTTAGCCCTAAATATAATATATGTAAACAATCAAATTTAATTAAAATAGTCCTTAGACAAGTACACACTTACTGCTCTTTTAAAGTCAAGTGGGTGAAATTAAAGAAGTCACTGTCTGAACACCAAAACCCAGCTGTTGTTGAGGCCGTAAATCAGCTCTTGGCAGGGCTAGTCTTTTCTGCAAGTGCCAGGAGGAGAGTTTCTTCATTTTGGCTTACTTCACCATCAATTCCAAATAACTGGCTTATGTAAACTTGAGAAATTACGGCGAGCTAAAACCCAGGAAATCTTGTTTTCCATTTCCCTTTGAAGAATACAAATAATATGTAGAAGACTATGAACTGTTATTTCTAAAATCTTAAAGGTCAGCGATAAGCATAAATGATCAGGCCAAAAGTGTGAAACACAAAACTTGCTGGCTAAGTTAACTTTTTGCTACTAACTGTGAAATGTTTCATTGGCCGTAACACGATACGACAGCCAGTCACCTTGACCACTACAGCCTGGCTGAAATCACACTGATCGCTGACGCAGGTTTCATCCTCTCCCTTGGCACTTCCATCACCTTTGCTGTATAGAGGCAGGTGTCTGGGGTAAGATGTGCTTCTTACCACAGTTACTCTGACAAGAACATCCCACATAATGCTCTCATTTCTGTCCGGCAAACTTTTGGCTTACAGCACCAGAGTTACAGGCAGACCTCAGAATCCACCACAATAACTCCTGACATCGCGGTCCCTCGATGGTCCAAGCTGGGACACCTGCCTCTGTCCTGGCTTATGCACCTGGGTGTCCTCTGCACGGTCACCACGGCCGGGATCTACTGCCCTTGCCCACAGCTGGGCTGCACGTGGGGTACCCGCACGGTATCTGAAGTTCAGAGGTCTCCAGGACTCTCACCAGAGACAGCATCAAAAGGAACAAATTACAGTGCAATATGTAGAGCAATTTAAATCAGGTACCACAAGTGGAGAAACTCCCCTGGAGTCAACACATAACCAGAATAACAACATAGCCTGTAGCTTTATGATATTTGAAGTGATGCCAGAACCTGATGTCGGAAATCTGAATTGGACTAGGCTTTGATACACCATATCTGAGGAGACAGAGGAAGTTTTTTAAGTCTGAGTTTGTCCTAAATGAGAGCCTGTGGTTTTATTTTTCACAATTTTATGAAAAAAAATATTATTTTTGCTCATTATTTTATATTTTAGCTGAAAAAACCTGAAAATCCATTTACTGAAGATGCTGAATGCTTTCATGCCAGTAAGAACTAAAGAATTTTCAGGGGTTTGTTTCAAGGAAGAACTGAATGCTTTTTTTAACAGAAATATCCATAAAAAATTACATGTTCAAAGGAGCATTTAATAACAACAGCAATCATAGAAAATACTTCTTTCTGGCAACTCACCTTTAAATCGTTTTAAAACTTGCAAGACTCACTTCTGTAGTGGACCCACCATGCTAGGAGACCAAATTATGAAGGTCTCAGTCAAGAAAATATAGTTCGGAGGTTGTTGCAAGTAATTATCAACACATCCAAACCAGCAAATTAATTCACACTGTGAATTAATTATGCTCAGCATCACTGGCAGCTCTCTTTGGCTTTATATTTATGTCATTACCATTATTATTACTCTCTCCCATCTGAAGTCTTCTTGACTGAATTTGACTTCTAAGGAGCATCTTTCCATGCTCCTAACATTCCATCACTAAGTGAATCCCTGAGCAAGGAATGGCACTTGCTCATATAACTCTCAGTGTTATCAGCTCTTGAGAACTTATTCCAAGCCTCCTGGCAGTTAGTATTTTTCTTAAAGCTTCAGTTCTAGGAATCAATTACTTACATGGAAATTTCAACTTTAGTTTAAAGAAAGGAAGCTTCTAACCCTCAGGATTGTATGGAAAACTTGAAATCAAAAAGAAAAAAAGGCTTAGATATCATAAGGCAAATAAAAATGTCCATGAATGATTACCATTAAAATTCATATTGTAAGTCAGTCTCTTGATTTTAGGGGTCTTGGTAGGTGACATCTGGAAGGATGTTTGTGCTGGAAGTTGTTGGTCACCATCTTCCAGGATACTCTGCATCTGCTATTAAAGGGGTTGCTATGAATAATGCACTCACCTATTTTTGCATTTGTAAAATTTTTATCAATGCCCTACAGTGTTTAGTAACCAAAACCAGAAGTTAAACCCACCACATTTTGTTCCACAACAGCCTTGCTTTTATTATTCTTGGAGTCAACAATGTAAACTGAAGCTTCTCTCTTTTTTTAAATATTCCCTGTCCCTAATACCAATTGATTCTTCTGTTCTTCATCTTCTTTAAATTATCTATGCAGCAATGTGTTGTATTTGAGTACAAAAGTTCAACAAACAGCAGAAATGTCCCAGGACATTGACTTGTAAGACTGCAAGGATTCAGTTTTCTCCCTCCTTAAGTGTCTCTTCATTGTCCCAGTTCATTCCCATTGTATGTGCTGCAGCAGCGAAGTATCTTTGGCGTCATTTACAGCTTTTGTCCATCTTGGAAGTGCCTGCTTTTCTTTTAGGAAAAAAATAGTTACTCTCTGCTGATTATGTGCAGTAATTGTTTATTTCTTGGCTATTGTTCACCCAATGGTAATACTGAACAGGAATCAGGTCTTTATTTAGCAGAAATAGGAAGTCAAACCAGAGACATATTTAGCTGCCAGGTGTCAGTTTGTCATTTAGCAAAACAAAACAGTTCTTTTCAAATATCATCCTTCTGCATTATGCACTTTTAGTGCTTTAAAGTATTAGACTGCTGCCTAGCACTGCAAATATGAATGTGCCTTGAATGCCAACACATTCAGACATCTATATCAGCAGTAAAATTTGAATTCATGCTTCTTAAAACTACATTGCATAATTTGAATTTGTATACAACTTCCATCCTCTATCTTGTGCACAATTTACCATGTATATCTGAAAGTAAAATGTAAATCCAAAACAGCTCTCAGGCTGCTTAGAGGTTTTAAGACTTGCCAGCACTTTTTTAGATAACAACAAATGGTTTTCTGCAACTTTTTAACATATGGGGCACATTCTGGACAGAGCTGAGTTCACTAGATGAGTAAAATCCTTGTGACTTCCTACCTATATTTCTTGCCTCTTTTTGGCTTCTTGAAATTAGGTATCAGCCAAACCAAAACTAATGGGGTGAATTCAGAAACCTCTACCATTGTATGTTTAATTTCCAGCTGAAAGTTCTACGATTTCATTTTCATTCCAACAGGAAATCTCCAGCATTTGTGTACATTACGTTGTTCTTATTACTGAATTGCTCAGGTTTACCTCTGAAAATACCATTTTCACCACTGAAGGGAAAAACATCAAAGTAGTAGTGTTGTTCTTAAGACCCTAAAAAGATCAGTTACCACTTTTGGTCCAGTGCCCTCTTGACAGATCTATTAAAGGCATCAGCTGGCAACACATCACTTTTCTGAAGTCTTTTCTAAGGTTAACATTTAATGTTCTTGGCACTGATGTTTTTCCTCAACAAAAATCAGAGTGAAGCTCTCAGCTCATGTAAACTAACAGCACTATTGCCAGATCTGACTACAGATCCATCTGAAGATCTGTCCCTCTTTTATTTGAAGTTCCTCATAAGAAATCCGCTCTGTATATCATTACCTACATTACTTTATACAGTACTGTTTATAGCACCAAAGCAAGATACCAAAGCAACACCAAAAATCATCCTGTTACCACATGTGATTAGTCACCATCTGTAAACTTTTAATGTGGCCAGCGTATCTTCATATCTGAACAATCTAAATTAGCTGCTTTTTAATTATCAGTAAATCAAAGACTCACAGTAAACTTTCTAGCCTTTGTGGTTCATTTTTTCCTGGCAGAAGAAAATGATGTGAAGATCAGTGTGCCACAGCAACAAATGCAGCAAGGCATCCAGCAAGCAGACCTTCTGGGTTGGGTAGCCATCTCCCACCTGGGCTGGTAAGCACTGACCCACCTTCTGCCCTGGTCTGCTTAGTCACTGTTCTCCCAAGCTCCAAGTCTCCCTGCCCCAAAACATTTGCTGTGTTAATTAGGGTACACTGGACAGCATGTTAATGTGAACGCACAGACATGGCTATGGCCACCTACTCACAAGCCTGCAGCGTTCATACCACAGACTGCTCTAAAACCTCATCCAGCAAGCATGAAAACCAGTTCAATCAACTGTTCCGTTTAGATAAGAATTGGTGTTTGCAACAACAGTTTGCAACTGCAACAGCACCATCGTTTCTTAGCATGTCTTCATTTCCATCAGGCATACCATGATTTGTGGAAGCTGTGAGCTCACAGGCACCTTTTCTTTGGAAGAAAATGACTAAAATTGATTTTAAGTTGCCTTTTAGCATAAAACATAAGAGCAACTATTATAGTAGATTCAAAGAAATTTATTTTGCACACAGAATCTAAGATGGACCTTTTCTCCATCTACCAAGGGGATTTCTTCATAAAGCTTGGAATTAACTTAGAAAGATTCATGAACTCATGAGACAATGTAATCAAAAAAGGAAATACCTGAACATTTACATGCAATATAAATATTTATCAAAAAACACCCATTGGACCAATATTAAACATGGATCCTGAAGAGCTGGAGAATAAAGGATTTAGACTACCACATGAAAGAAAAACATTTGGAGCAATGCTAGCCCAGGTTCTCAAGGGGTAATACACAATCTGTTCTTGGTCCAAAAGCTGTGAGAAATGCACTTGTCATTTTGTCATACATACTTTGACAGAAAGGTCAAAGGAAGAATTTATGGGAATAGTACAGTCATTAATGTGTGCTACAGAGAAAAAGTGATCAATCAAACCACAACCCGCTGCAAACTCCTGAACTCTGTTTTCTTCTTCTGTTTATAGCCTTATATAATGCATTACTTTCCCATCTTCATCATTTGAAGCAAAGTGGCAAAGATAACAGATTTTTTCAAATCCAAAGATTCCAACTAACATTTTCATGACATTCTCAATCCAAAAGAATATATTTTCCTGTTTTTCTCTGAACCATGACATATTGCCACTTTTAAAAGGTCATTTCAACTGACATTCATGAGTACAAGAAAGAGACTTGTTCTCTTGTAAAACGTTGCAGAGACTTGATTATTGTTCTACCTCTCAGCATTTTTTGTCAAAGACTGAACCACCAAGCCAGCTATGTTTTCCTCTCAGCTCTTCTAATCCCAGCCATTTTTCAGCAGTGGCCTGACTGTCATAAGTTGCAAAGGGTCTGACGCATGGATGAGCTGAAAGTCATTTTGCTTTGATAATCCCAACGACCTTTTGCAAGCCAAGGAAACCCTTGATTCTGGGACTCTATGAAGAGCAAAGAGAATGAGCCTTTATCCAAGATGTGGAGTGATGGCAGAATTGCATCCCCTTTCCTAAGTTCATCTACTTGGGAAGCAGCCATTTCCCAGGGAGAAGCCTTTAACAAAAGAAGAGAGGGTTTCTGGCTGCTAGGAATGTAAACTCATCAGTTTAAAAAACTCTGAACAAACAGAACTGTCATGAAAGTGGTAAAGATTACCTGCAGTAAAAAGAAGCTATATTTTTAAAGTTTCCAAGTAACTAAGGAACATGTGAATATTTGCTGTTAAACATTTTTTCCTCTAACATTTAGGCTATTAATAAAAAAAAAAAAGTTGAAACCTGGTTCATAGCCACCCACTGGCCTCTCAGCATAAGTCCAGTGGCTTTTTACCCAGAGCAGCCCTCTGTTCAGAAATACCAAATGCAATTGACTTGTTATGCCAGACACACTAACGATGACAAGCGCTTATCTGGCAGTCTTTTGGGTGACATGTAGTCCCCACCGAAGTGCAGCGCAAAGCATTGGTACTGCTGGCTTCCTTCAGGTTTGTACAGGAGGCTGTGGATGCCAGTAGTTCCTGTGACAGGGAGGAAAGGCAGCGTGTCTCATCTGCCCCGCATTTCCAGGCAGATATCATAATAAGAGTGCGAGCCTGGGAAGGGAGGTGAGCAGGAGCAGAAACCTTTTTTCTTCCCCATCTTTGATGCCATGCTTCAAGCAGTGAAGAAAGGGGAAGACGGAGCTGCTGTGTCTAACAGATTACTTTGTCTCTCCTGCAAACTCTGCTGTGCTGGGGAGCTCGCCGTCTCTCTTTTTTCTCAAGGGATATAACTCTATCTGGCCAGTCAGTCTGTGAGGAGATCAGAGTGACATTTGGTCAGTGACATGCATATGGAGGATGAATAACTCAAGCCAGATTTATAAATGCAGCACTTTTTAAAAAAAATATACCTGTGCTGTTGGAAGTAAATTCAGTGGATAGGTCAGATTGAGATGATGACTATATCAAGCATAACCCTCAAATGAATAAAGAGACACCAAAGCTTCAGAAGAGGGCTTGTGTTTTGAATCATTGTGGCCTACAGCAGCACAAAAATACATCACTCACCTTCAAGAGAAAGAAGAAACAAGGATTAATGTGAGCAATTGGCCTGGGGTTTGAAAAAGGCTATTTACTGACATTGCAAGATGTGATGAAAAAAGAGAGTCCAGCGTAAGCTGGGAATAAAAAACATGGGAGCACAGGACTATTCACTCATCGGCAAATGGGTCAGGACTGACTTCTGAGGAGCAGCTCTGCTGGCAAGAACTGGAGGACCCTCGTGGACAGCAAACTCAGCCAGTGTCCACAGGGCATCTTAGCAGATGTGAAGGTTGACAGCACTCTGGGCTGTATGAACAGCCACATTAGACCACATCTACATACTGCATCCAGTTTTGGTCCTGCCAGCACAGGACAGACAGAGACAAACTGGAGGGGGCTCAGAGGAGGGGGTGCTGGGGGCTGGAGCACTCATCCCATGAGGAGGTGGGCTGAGTCAGCCTGGAGAAAGGGTGGCTTTGGGGGCACCTAGTAGTGCCATTGCCTACCAAAGAAGATGGAGCTGAGCTCTTTATAGTGATGCATGGGGAGAGGACAAAAGACAATGGGCAAAACTGCAACAGGAGACGTTTAGCCAGGGTATAAGGAGAAGGTTTTTCCCCATGAAGACAGCCAGGCAGGAGAGCAAGTTGCCCCGAAAGGCTGTGCCTACCCCATCCCCAAAGGTTTTGAAGACCCAAGCAGACAGAGCCCTGAGCAGCCTGGTCTGTCCCCAGAGCTGGCCTTGCTTTGGGCAGAGGTTTGGAGTAGACGCCTCCAAGGTCCAACCTGAATTATTCTGTGATTCTTTGAAAGTTAAAGGATCAGTGAATCATTCCAAAGTTTCATCTTGAGCAATATGAAAATGTTTCAGTAAAGGTTATATTAGAGTAAAAAGCTCTTGAGTGCAAAAAAAGGAACTAGACGCTCATTCTAGGACTATATATGCAAATTTCAATTTGAACTGAATATACTAAGGAGCAACAAGTGAACAGAAATAAACAATACCTGCTGCCTCTTTCCCTTCAGTTTAAACTTTCCCAGATGCCTAGGTTAGAGGTGACAAACAGATACCTTCACCATGGGGAGAATGCCTTCTGCTTTTATTCCCTTTGAAAACACCTCCATCAAAGCTGCTTCAAAGCCCCAAAATGCAAAAAGAGAGATTTGACAGGAAAATGTGAAGATGTCTTTGCTTTCCTAGAGAATGAAAATACCTGGCTTCTCTGGTCTCTATAGCAACAATCTGTAAATACGATTAGCATTAACAAGAAAGCATATCATCTTGGGTGAATCTTTTATCTTAACTTGCTCTTATAACTGATTTTAAAGGCCATTCCTGGTATTATTATATATAAGCTCTTTATTGCACTTTTGGACAACTCTATGATTCACACTCATTCCTGGTATAAATCTACTGTTTCACACTAACAAGGATAAGTATGTCTCCAAGTCTATGACCAAAGAGACAAAAAGATTTTCTTTAAAGTTGCACGGCAAGGGCTGCATGTTTATGAGAATATGCCACTTTGAGGATTATTTACCACAAGCAACAGACTTTCCAGACTGCTGAGCAACTTTATTACAAGCAGGTACACACCAGTCTATTTCAGATATACACATTTCTCCCACGTTGTAACAGGACTAAAATGATGTGATAAACCTGGGTTTGGCACGCTGAGCCATCAGGAAAATCCATAGCACTGTGGTGCAACATTTCTCTTAGGTACACTCCTGTGACCATATTGTTCCTCCTTGCTTTTTAAATAGACTTTTTCACAGAAACGGCTGGGTCAGGCTCTAGGGGTGAATTTCAGGGCCAGGCAACGGGGTAGCTGAAGGAGCTCTTAAGACCCCAGGATACAAATCTAGTCACCATCTTCCCTATGCAAACACAGAGGCACTTTCCATGGGGAAAAAAGATTTTCATTTTGCATTCAGGCGGGCGATCTTTTACAAGGACCTGTACTGGATTGTCCATGATCTGCAGTGGGAAGGAAAGCATCATCCACTTTCCCACTTTAGAGAGACAGTAATACAGCTGGATGCGCTCCCCTCTCTGTTACAATAAGTGTGATTTAATTACACATACACAAGTATGGATGAGCAAATAGATCCTCTTGTTTATATTCTAGGAATTGATATTATTACAGGTGTTTCCAGTGGAAAGTCATTTAAGTCTCACTGTTTGCGAATTTGAGTCATTAGATCCTTATTTATATGAATAGATCTGCTAAAACATAATGGGAGCTGCCTATGTGAATGGGGCTGGCAAGATCCCTGCCTCTATGCATCTTGAGAAGTGCAGCTTACATTGCAGTTGCTCAGACTGAAGCACTGGTCTTTTCAATTTATATTAGGCTGTGCAATGTTACACATCGCCAAAAGGAAAGGCAATGGAGGGAGCAGATGTCACCACGTCTGATTTACATTGCACTTTGTGTTCTCACCGCTTCTGATAGAGAAACTGCAAATTACTGGTTAAACTGACAGCATATTAAAGTCACATGCAAATGGCTATACTTCAAGGCTGTGAAGAATCAGGCCCTCGTGTCTCCCACTAATCAGGCTATGTATCAGGTATCCTCCTGGCAGCAAATGGATCATGTAACAAAGACAGAACATGCCTAGTATGTGAGATGAAAAAAAGGTAATAAAGCTCCATTTATATCATGTATTGGTCCTTTTGGACAGTCTTTGGAGCATTACTGATGTCAGTCCCATGTGCTAGTTGCCTTTTGAAGACCTTCATCTATTTGAAGCTTTTCAAACACTTTTGAAAGAATGTCTACAAAGTCCTGCAAATGCCAAGAGCAGTTGATTTAACACGACTCTAACTAAGGCAAAATGAACTGAAGCAATTTCTCCTGTCCCTGCAGGTACTGTGTTGAAATATTTTATCTGAAGTCTTCAGAACTATCCCATTGAAAATATCTTTTAAGAAGCTTCAGTCTCTTCACACATCAAAAAAGTGTGCAGTGTATTTGGAGGGAGGGGAAAATCCCTAAAATCAATGTTGTTATTGCGGTCCTAATAGGCTCTGCCATATTCTAGGCAGTCTAGTTTTGATAGCGGCAAATTTCATTAAGATCTATCTTGAGACACCACACAGTTTCAGAACTCTTTAGAAGTCAGAGTTTTCCTTCAAAAACATTTCAAGCAAAGGCTATAAAAATACTACTAGGGGTCTTTTCCTTGATCGCAGTGGTACCTCTGGGAAAGGAGTTATTACTACCTTTGTAGTTTGGTAATAAGGTGCTACTGTCCGTCCTTTAAAGTGATACGAGTCAGACCCTAATTTGCTGCATTATAATACGGTGTGTGTGATGTCTGTTTATTGTCTCTATCTCCTCCCACATACGCCTCTGTCAAGATGTTTTTGCTGATACTGTGTTTTGTTCATTTTTAAAGAATCCTGTCAGGTAAGGATGTGAAAAATAGAAAGAGAAATAGTCAAAACCATGTACTCTTCATGAGAACAAAGTAATTTATGATTCACATGCTTGAATATATATAACATAGTCTAAAGAACAGTATGTGCATTTCTATGAAGCGCGTAGTACGTAGGGAATGGGAATTGCTGAGAAAACTTTGGAAAGTCACATTAAAAATGACAGCTTCTAGGCAGAATAGGAGCAGTCTGCAAAAAGTGTGTTCTCATCCTGGGGGGCAAGAGGGGTTGTTATTAATTTACATCACCTTAGCAAGATGAAGGCTCCTGTAGAGGAAACAGAGAGCAAAAATCATTCCTTTCCAAAAGGGCTGTTATTCAAAGGACACCCCAGGATATTCCAGAATAGTTTTGAAACCTTTTTTTTAAAGCAGGTAGCTTTCAGTCAGACTGTTGACCAATTGTTGTTGTATTGTGCTTTACTAATGCTGCAGTACCTATGCGTTGCGGGGATGTTGTCTGCATTATGTCCTCTGTTTCCTGTTAAAAATATTTCTCAACCAACTCATTACTCATTACTAAGGTTAAAAGAAAAAAAGAATCATCACAGTAAAACACCTTGCCAACGTTTCTGGTGGAGGAACAAAATATCATATTAAGGCCACACTCAACATGGGATGCAGACCAGGTTTGGCCACAGATGCTAGCCAAGAGCCCCCGTAACATTGTTAATTGCCATGAAGAAGAAAAAAATGAAAAGGCATTCGCCAAGGAAGAGTTATGGTCATAGCGATGCAGTGAGTCAGGAAGCGTGCACCAGGCTGCTGTTCTGTGCCACCCTCGTCCCCAGGCAGCACCATCACAGAGATCCAGAAAAGAGCGCACATCCCATGTGTGGCTCAGCTCAGTAAAGCTGAGGCTTAAACCAATGCTGCACAAATAGAAAGTAGAGAAATGGGGAAGGTTTAAACAGATGCTGTACAAATAGAAAGTAGAGAAATGGGGAAGCACGCAGCACTGATGACTCCCTCATAACAGATACTTTCCCTCTGACTTCAAATGAGATGTTAACATGATCTAGATGGAAAAACAGAAATGTCATCAAAGGGACAGCCAAAGCCTTTATCGGATGCAACAGACAGCATCACTAACCTACCTTTTTCTGTTAACTGTGGGGAAGAAAGAAAAATAATGCTCAGTTTTTCTTGCAGCAGTCTTAGAATACGTCAATATTAACATCTAGCTGAAATGAATTTAGAGAGATCGTTGTTATATGCAGATTGAATTGTCAGAAAAACTGTATTAAAATCCTGGGAACCAGTTGTTGGATTTGTATCTGTTGTTTCAGAGGCATGGGAGGGCTGTAGGAATAGATGCTGAGAAATGGCTGTCAGTGAACTGACTGGAAGAGAAAACATTGCATTAATGAGCCACAATTTTTTAAGACATGCCGTGACTTGTTTTGTCATGCAATTTTGCTAAAATCATTTATCTACCTAGATGAAAATTATTGCAGTGGGAACTTTTTTTTTCATCCATCTTTTTTAAAGAAATCATATAATTTTTTAACGTGCTCTTTTCTAGATCTGTTACATAGTGAATTACAAGTTGGAAGCTGTGTTTTTCCTTTTTTTGAACCAGTTCTAAAAAGTGAAGTGATGAACAACATAAGCAAATGAAAAGCCACATTGTGCATGTAATTGAAAAATTATTTTAAAGTCAACTTGTGGCAAATGACAAGTCCACATACAGATTGAGAGCAAGAAAAGCCCGTTCCATCTTCAGATCCTCTTTAATTTTACTTATGAAAATTGCCTCTTAGCAGTTCTGTAGTGGTTTATCTAATTAGATATATTGATTTTTTTAATTTTTTTTTTTTGTGGTGGGGAAGAGAAATCATGCTCTTATGAAGTAATAATGAGCTCAGCAGAAAGGCTTAGCTATGATTATGTCAACAGTTTAGAAGTAATCTATATCCGAACTTAATAGAGGATTTAATTTACCTAGAAAATATCCGAGTGGAAAACAGCTTGGTGAGGGCATTAGTGCACACCCAGATCTAGGGTGGATTTGCATACAGTTGAGACAATTAGAAAAAAGGGTCCTTATCACTTTTATGAAACCAAGCCGATGCACCAGAGTACCCCAAATACACAGGCTGGCACCGGGCACTCTCTGTTCTCACACTTCACAGGGTTTGAAGTAGGTTTCTGTTTCATTTTGCTTATATTGCATCAGACAGCTTCGGAAAACCAGAGAGAAATAAACCACAATGCCACAGTAGTGGAGAATATTTTGCTGCATTTTTTTTCAAAAGACGGTCTCCTGAGCCAGGCATTTGAATCATAAGGACTTCTGGGATGGGATTTTCACTCAGAGATCTCCATTCTTACGTGGATTAAGAGGATTAAAAACCATTAAATGACCATCCTCCAAGTCCCTAAAGCAGATTTGCCTTTTTCTATCCTCCTTCAACTGGGGCAGACTTGGGGGTAACAAAGTACTGCACAAAAGACTCCCTTAGCATGACAAAAGGTGAAACAATCCACTGAACTGCCAATGTACCAGACAATGAAGTCGGTGCAGTCTACTCAGCTCATTTTCATCAGAACAAATGGTATCAAACTTGGCAATGGCATTGTTCTTAAACTTGAACATGGGGCTCTTTTTTCCCCCCTCTTCTTTTTTTTTATTTTTTATTTTCCCATCCGAAGCTCAAGGTGTCATATTAATTATTTAAATCTTCAGAAGATTTCAACTGTATCCTCCAAGGCTCTGCTCAGTGCCAGAAGGTCTCCAATCTGCATTAGCTTTTGTTAATTAGAGCTGAAACAAGGACTTTGATCTCAATGAATATAATAACAAAAAAAAGCAAAACTTCCTGTGTGATTTATCTTTTACCTATTTTCTGCCTTTACTGTTTTTCCACTCTATTAGACTTTGATTTACCTTGTCTGAGTAACATTAAACAACTCGGGTACAAAAGAACTTAAACAGCTTCAAAAGCCTGACTGAAATGATAGTTAAATGCTACATGAAGTGATCCTGAGTCTTTAAACTTTGAAAGAAAATGACAAAATTTTACTTTATTTTATTTTTTGTAAGCAGGGGCTGGCATGGGGGGGTGGGGGGTGGTTCGTACAGCATGGATGCTTGTCTACTGATGTCAGATATCACAGGTTTTCCTGTTGGGATTGATCTTTCCTCATTAAGAGCCTTGTTTCTAGAGCTATAGCGCTGATAGAACAGAAGGCCAGTGATATTCTGCAAGATGTTCCTCATGCATCAGGCTTGCCCTGAGTTTGTAGCGCTGCTTAGATCCAAGGGGGTCACCGCCAGGGCTTGCCTTGTTAAAATTTTTCTCATTAACATTTATCTTATTGAATAGCTCTGAAAGGCAAATTTTTTAAGCCCAAAAAGAAATACTAGCAAATTTTAGTGTCAGATGAGGTCTAGTTGTATATTCACTTGAGCGAGGACTTATCGTTATGGTCCCTTAATATGAAAAAAATAATCAAAGAATATCCGAAAATACTGTGAGTGAAATCTACATCTGAGATTTATGAGATACATGAGGGTAAATTTTCATTGTGATGGACAAAGAGTTGCGCACACAGCCTTCATTAATAACAACACATAGTGCTGAATATGTGCCCTGTACCTTTTACATAAGGCTCACTACAGAACGGCACAGCCCCAGGAGACTGGTCACTCGTGGTTTATCTCATTTTAGGCAGAATAAATTAAAGGATATCTATCTTGTGAATTCTGGACAGAAAGTAGGAGAGCTGAAGTGAAGAGCCTTAAAAATAAAGGCGAAGAACTATGATAACCTGCTGGAAGCACCAACTGTGACAAAGGAGGTTTGTCTAGAAATGAACAGGATTTTGCTGGGGAAGTTTCAAATTGATTCAGTGCCTGAGACAAATGCCAAGGTCTGGCTTTGTCCACAGGACCAGGACAGCCTGGGCAATGGTAGCACAGACCGCCTCTGCTCACAGCATCAACGTGCTTCAGCTCCAGGTCTGCAAACAGGTTGGGAATTCGATAATAGTCTGATCCATCCCCTGCCAAAATCTATGGAAGTCTGCAAACCAGCTTCAAGAGGCTCTCTGCCAGGCCCTACCTCACTAGAGATTTTGCCACTGAGTCCTGCTGGATTTGTGACGTGAACACCCATCCCCTTGTTGACTAAGACCACTTTTTTCTTATTTCCATGCCTTTCTTCTCTCTTGACAGCCCATTTTGCAGAGGTTGGTAGTGGCAGGCAGTGGAGGTTGTCATGCTGCGCTGAGTAACAGTTTTAGTTAATGATGCAAACCACGAACCCTCATTGGTTTTCATTCCTGCTCCTTTTGTAGTAGAATTGGGTATTTTTGCAAAGCCAAAGAATGTTACCAGTCAACTGGAGGCAAAATTTTATATAAAGGCAAAAGCTTCATGTTAGGACCATATCTTTGTTTCCCACATGGAGGTGTACCTGGGAGAGGGAGGGCCCTCATGTGGCTGTTAAAAGGGATATGAGAGTAATGATGTTGCTTTGCTATTCCTCTTCTATCTAGAAGCTGGCCAGAGAACAGGGAGCAGTAAGATTACCTACAAACACAGATATTCTGTTAAACCAGGACTTTTGGTCCCATCATGCAGACCTGCCATCCTACTACCAGTCAGCACATACACCTTGAAAATCCAGACAAAATCTGGTAATGCCCGGCATCTTCTCCCCTGCTTTCCCCCACCCTTCGTACCATGAAAGGTTCATGAGTTCTGGAGCTTCCCTAAAAGTTTGGGATACTTCAAACTAGGAAAGATAGGGTGGGGGCGTGTAAACTGCCACCTTCCTTGAGCCGCTGCACCCAAACGCAGCCCACATGGCTTTGCTCACAGATGTTGTCTTTTATGGGACTGAGTCCTCCTTCTGACACAGTCTTAAAGGATGGGAGCAATGACTACACATTTTAAACCAAAAATACTGAAAGCATGTAGCACCTATGCTGAAGCTACTGTGCAGAGCGATGGCCGAGTCTGGGGCCCTGCTCCGTACACCTGGGCAACCCATCTCCCTCACTGCCTCTCCTTGCTCCAAGAACATTGATTCTGGCTTTGCTTCACTTTCATCTGTCAGCACAGGCTAGTTTAGTTCGTGTCAGTGCTATCACAGACATACGCTGATTTTTTTGTTCACCCAGGCTTCTTCATTTGTCCCCCTCTCTGGGCTCAGTATGAGTGCCAATTGCTGCCCTGTGCTGTTCTCCCAAGAGAAGGGGCAACTGTGTCCCCCATGCACAAAGCCAAGACCCCTCCTTGGCAGTCTGGGGGGGCACAGGGGTGCAGGAGGGTCAGGCTGCCCGGCAGGCATGTGCCAGGGCTGGGCTGACTGCTGTGAGTATTAGCAAGACATGCGTGAGCCATTGCCCCCTCACAGCTTGTGAACCGCCACCATACTCTGCCTGGAAAAGTCCTACCATAAATACTTCTCAGAGCTGCCTGCTGCCAGAAAGGACAGGAGTTTCAAAAGATTGAATGAACTTCCCCAGTGCTGTTCAAAACTCAAGGGATGCTATCCACTGACCTTCATAAAACTTCCCTAGAAACAAACAGTTGAAGTTTGCATTGAGGTTTAGGTTTTGGAGCAAATATCTTTGCTGTTTACCCCAAGCTGCCTTCTGTTTGGCAGAAGTCAAAGCCGTGATGATAGGATGGGCAGTGTCAGGCCACAGAGGGTGTAGAAAGTGGGGACAAGTAGCTTAAGTTCAACGCAAAAAAGCAGAGAGAGTACAGGGAGGGAACAAGTCGAAGCCGTGGACCAGGAAAATTATTATTTCTGCAGCAGATTTCTGAATGGGTATAAGGGAGGTTGCATTCATCAATGCCAGAGAAAAGTTTGTTGAACCAATGGAGACACAACATTATTCCCATGAAAATCAAAGGAAAAATACTCATTGACTTTAATAAAAATAGCATCAACCCCTAAATCACTAAAAGTGTCTCACGGGGCATAAGACTTCTGTTGTTTTACATAGTGTGTTTTTTTAGCATTGAAAAAGATAGGTGCTTGTCTATTATTTAACCTACTAATCTTACATCTCCCTTAAATTCTTCTTTGGAGAAAGGAATGGAGAATCATATTTAATTACTTGACTTCTTTTAGAGATTATCACTTTAAGGCCTTATTTTCCTATATTTATTCAATTTGAAACTCAGATGATATATCACCTAATTATGACTTTTTACAGCTATTCTTTTAGCTGGGCTCAACAGCATTCTCGATTTAATTCAGTACTCCTCCATATAAAACATCAGTGTGTTCTATGTGCATTGCTTTATTTGAAAATGATGTACACGATAATATGTTTCTGTCTGCAGATTGTGTCTGATTTAGCTGACAAAAGATTGCAGCAGTCATTCTGGCCAGAAGCTATTGGAAAGCAGCCAGCATTAATAACAAAATAAATACAAAGCAGAAGCAAGTGATGCCATAAAACACAAGGACAGTGGGTTACACTTTTCTGCATGAAGTGGCATCGCATCATGCATGCAGCATATTTACCAATAGGGCAAAAAGCAACCTCTGGGTTTGAACTTCTCGCACCACTAAAACGGCCACGTTCTAAGGGGACCCTCTAGACTCAGCATAGCCCTGCCTTGGAAAACAAATGCTTCACACAGTGACAGAAGTCACTGTGGTGATAAGACAAGTTAGGAAGAAAGAATGATGTAACTAAAAGCCTCCCTGCAAATATAATGGCTGCAGAAGGAGAAGCACCTTATCCAAGAGACATTTAATATGAAGATCTGCTATTTTGACTCTTTTGCTGTTGCCACTCATTGCAATAACTTTTTTTAAACTGGGAAAAGCCTGATGCCTTGAGCCTTGATAGAGCCAACAGCACTGGCTAAAGCTCAGCTCTAAGCCTAAGTGGTGGGAAAATACGGATTTCCCTTTAGATCCCCAGAGCAGTGGAAATGTGGCAGAGCAGTGGACAGACTCCCTCTTGAGTCCCACATTATAAAATTTTCTAGAGATGCCGTTATGGGGGAGAGGAAAATGGGAGTCTTACCAGCACAAGCCCTAGTGCTGTTGCATGACTTGCTACTGCAGCAGTGTCCTCTACTTACATCAGTGGTTTGTAAATCCCAAAGGAGGACAGAAAAAGCTCTTGTTGTAGTGAGGGTCTAGTCCTCTGCATACTTTGAAATTGAAGTCATCTGCAAATGCAGTGTAGTGGGCTGCTGTGATTTAAGTCAGCTACAACTTCTTAATGTCTTCAACTGCCAGACTAGAGTATGAAGCTTTGCTGTAATCTAGTCTCAAAAGATGCGCATGGTTGCACTCAGGTCTTTTTCTTCAAAAAGTTTATGTATTTTGCTCAAGGTGATAGACGAACAAATTTCTTTCGTTAATGTGACACTACCAAACAAAGTCAAGAAACTGCATGGTTTTGCACTCCACCAAACCTACCGACTGCAGGGCTCTCCCAGGAACTGGCTTTGAAATGCTCCTCGGTGCTGGAGGGCATAACCGTTTTCTCTGAGCTGCATTTGGACCAGCTTCCCTTCAACTACATCTTTCTGTTTCCATGATAACTGGAGTCAGTGTCTGCTTCAAATGAGAGCAACATGCATCATCAACACACTGTCCTTATTTGTGCCTGCAGCATTTCATAAAGTCTTCTGGAGATTTAACGTTCATATGGAGCAGATGTTGACTTTGTTGGGGTTGCTCAGTTGTAACTGGCAGCACAGTTTGGACCCGGTCCTTTAGCTTGAGCAGCAATAGTCTACTGAATTAACTGTTAGTAGATTTTCATTAGTTTTGAATTGCAGTAGCTCCTAGAATTAGGGATGGTCATTGCCCCACAAAGTTTGCAGCAGTTGGATGTAGCAATTAAAGATGGAAGAGGAAAAAATGAGGAGGTCGAGGAGACAAGAGGAGACAAAAAGGAGGAGACAAAGTAGTTCCCCTGGTAGGATAAGGATCAGCATCAAGACCACTATTAGGACAGCCTGGTCACTGCCCAGTGCTTTGAAGGACTGTGGCAGAAGGGAAGCTTAAGGAGGGGTTTGAAGAAGAACAGTGGTTTGTTAGGTGGCACAAACATACTATGGCAACATGCAAACAATCCAGAACATGCTAAAATAAAAAGATAACCCCCCAAAATTATTAAAATGGACACTGCTGAAAGGAAAGGGAAGGGTGGGCAGCATAGCAATATATTTGGTTGGCTTTGGACAGCAAATTAGTCAATAAGTAGCTTCCAGGTGTTGTTTTTCCTCTCATTTTCATGCTATGTCATCAAATCAAGACAAATTCTTCTTCATTTGAGCCACATAATAAATTTTATTCATCCTAAAGCGACATTTCTTTCAACGTAACCTGCTTACTTGTTGAGCCCCATTGTTTTCCCTTACCTGCAGATTAAGCAGAAGCAGCTCTACTACTCTACTTCATATCCCTTTTCCTCCTCAGATGTCTCTAAAAGTAAAACAGGTTCTCAGCTCCACCACTTTTTGCCTCAGAAAGGCTTCCTTCCATCCTCTCCTTGCTGTCTTGATCATTCTGTGTCCCTCAGCTAACCTGACAGATTCATTATGGCATGTGTCAGTGATCAGTCAAATCAGCTGCCATGGGAACATCTCTGTAGTGTCAGATCTCTCTGAGTGAACCACAATTGCAAGTGCCATTGCTGAGAGACCTACAATGCTTCTGCGCTGGTTCACGTTCAGGATGCTGAGCTGTGCCACTTCCACTGATGACTCCTTTCCTGAGCCTTTAGCAAGGCTGGGCCAGATATATGTTTTGGTACCAAAAAAAAAGTAAAAAAAATAATTCTTCACACTCTTCTCACCTTACTGGATACACTGGAGTTCTCTCGGATGAAATGCAAGGCTCTGTAATGACATCAGAATTGAAGTCAGTGGACTTTGTCATTTCCTTCCCAATGAGTTATTACTCACAATGTGGGGGGGACTGGGACTGTCAGAGGAGAAATGACTCCTCCCAGCCCCTCCACAAATGAGAGCTATGGGAGATAGCTACCCTTCAGAGAGTAATTCTTTGGGGTTTTAGGACATAGTTTACAATGGGAACAATCACCCCCTGTTGTACACATTAAGAGGTTCTCAAATTGCTCATTCTTCTAATGACTGAAGAGATGAACAGACATATCAAGCAGTGAAGGGACTAAGGTCTGGTCAGCCACTTGGTCTACACAGCCATACGTATAGCTAGTACAGAAAAGGGTAGAAATGTCAAACACACAAAGTGTCCCCCCCAACCAGCCTTTCAACAGGCAAATAATCTCTCACAAATAAAGCTTTCAGGAAAGTTCTCTGCAAAGAGCAGAAATTTTCTAGAGCAAGGATTACATCCTTAGAATATATCACTACACATTTTTATTCTTGTACTACCTTGAAATCCCAGTCACCAGCGCAACCCTATTGTGTCAGCTCTAGGCAAACACAGAAGGAAGCACTGGTCCGTTCCTAAAAAAGGCCTCTGATATCGTGCAACAAACCAAGGTGGAGACCACAAGGAAGTGTCGTATAACTCTGTTGTATCTTCTCCAGGTTCTTTCAATGTCTTCATCACCATGTAACCCACGTACTTTTCAACAGAAACCTCAGCAGCAGGACTGTCATCCACTGCTGATGGACACATCTACATTGCACGTGGCTTATTCTTTCTCTCTGATGTGCCTAAGTTTTGGAGAGGAACATGTTTATGGTAGCGCTAAGTTCCTCATGGAGACTGCAGAGGAGTCCTCAAGAAAGCTGGTTTTCATTCATTGACACGCTTCACCCTTACGGTGAACAGCTCCATTTTTACTTAAACAACAAAACTACCAACCTGGAGCATAAGTGCAGATTTTAAGTACAGTGAGCCCAAGTCTTCATGCACTATGGACATAAGGATAAAGTAGTGGGGAGGCCAGAGGACAATAAATGTGCTGTCTTAGAAGATGACTAACTATGTTTAATGAACTGGGATCACAGCACAACAGCTACTAAGCCACTTTTTTCTAGGTCTGATTTTTTTAATATAGAGCCTATTCTGTCTGGCTCATCCATCCATCTATCCATGCATCTGTCCCCATGAAAATACAAAAAAATGGGGCCTGCAGCAGATGTGACATTTGGTTAAAGCCAAAGCAAATCCTCATGTTTGATTTTTGCATGTTTTCAGTGCTCTGTCCCTAATGATCTGTTTGCCTGGGTACTCCCTCCCCTTCCCTTACTGAGAGATCAGCAGGTCCCCAGCCAGCGAGCTGCTCTCCTCCTCACTCCATCCTTCTGGATGAAGATCTAGGCCAAGAAAGGATTGGATTCGCCCTGTCTTCCTATAGCTGTTTGTGCTCCTAAGCGGAGGGAGATCCTCTGTCCTTTGACATGAAAGGGGCATGTCAATCTCCACCACTTTAAGAGGCAGAATTACAGAGAGTAAAAAGACAAGGGTGTCAGAAAATCAGATAATGAGAAACTGTGCTGAAGGCAATGGGTGCTCCTTAAGAGAAGCAAATATAGTCCATGTATTTCCTACAGTCCTTCTCACTTTTGCCAAAGTATGCATTATTTTTCGCATCGGCTGCTTAACAACGCTAATATGGTTGCTTCCCCATCTCACCCACACCCCACTCTCGCCCATCCTGCCACCTCTGAATTGGGCTGCATATCAATCTGTTGCCTTTGCAGTGCTTTTTTTTTGTTTGGTTGCTTGGTTTTTTTGGAAGGGGTGATGAGCTGGGGTGCAAAGATCAATTATTCCTTTAGTCAAGGTTCTTATCCAAGAGTTCATTTAACCTGGTTTGAATGTGTTGCTGAATCAGAGGAATTAAGCTGGAAGATAGCCAAGGACAGAAGAGAAAGTTAGGACACAATGAAGTTAATAGGCTCCCATTGGCCGCTATTGTTAGAACTGGTCTTAAAAACAAAAACAAACGCACATGCAAGTCTGGTTTCCTGTGTGGTAAGCTGAGTGCTTTACAGGGACCTCCATTATGTCATGATTCATTATTTCCTTCTCTCAGCCTAAATGGAGCCTGAAAGTAGAATTAATAGCAATAGGATCTTCATTAAAATGGCTCTTCTGAAAAGGAGCAGATGAGGATAGTGTCTTTAATGGGAGGGTTCTCATTTTAGCACTCTTTCTTTATTTATGGAGTACTGTACCTGCACAAGGCACTTTAAACATCTCCCTTTTGAAAAAGTCTGATAAAGACGAAGATAATATAGTTTAGTTGTAATTAAGTAGGCTTCTGTAGGAACAACAGTGGCAATAGACTAAAAAAAGGGAAGTTTATGTTTCTTCAGACTTGTAAAGCAGTTCTGTAAAACTCAACTGAGAAGTAGATCCCTGCTATAAACGATACACGGAGCTCAACATTATTTAGAGTTTTACATTCTGTATTAAATTCTTCTTCCCATAAGGAATGAGACATGATCTCTTCATCCGGGAGGGTTACAGTCTACATGTAATAACATTTAGGTTTTGCTTTGTAAGTCAAAGATACGGCACTCCCTACAAGTACTCCAGACCATATGGAGCCCTGTCTGGTAACGATTCATACTCGGCTCTGCTTCCACTTAGGGCTCAGACCCTAGGGTGGGAGCTTCATCTGATCAAGAGGATTTTCAGTTGCTTCCCATTTGGAAATTCATCAGTCAGAGGTGGAAGGCAGAAGGAGGCTGAAATCAACAGGATGTGCCACTTTCACAGCTGAGGTGTCCCTTGTTTTCCCTCTGCAGCCAGTTGACAAGAACTGCTTTTTTTCAGATGGTCTTTATGTTGCACAAGCCCAAGTACTGTGCCCCCAGTTAGCCTCTTGCCAATTATAAAGGAGTAAGGGCTACTAAATGCATTTGTTTCAAAAGCCCATCTCAGAAGGTTGCCTTTCTGTATGTCACTTCTCAGAATCCAGATTTTCCATTTCTGCATTGTAGTTTCCCTAAAACAATTGCAACCTTTTTCCACATCTCTTTAAAAAGAGTGAGTCGCTATTTAACCACAATGCATTTTCCCTCATTGTTGTCCGCTTCAGTCAAGCCCGTGTTATGAAGCACTGCTGGCTTAGTATGGTAAATAAAGCAAGGTTTGGTTGCTTTTGTCCCACCAGTCATCAACCCACCTTTCAGTCCCACTCAAGCAGTTGTGAGTGAACTAAAGGATACAGAAGATTATCTTGCAAGACATTTGGCCGGCATTGCTTTCTTTTGGAAAATTAGTTTTGCTTGTTGGATGTGCCAGTCCCCTGCTCTAGGACCCATCTCTACAAGGAAATCTTTTAATTACCTCTTCCCCCCAAATGACAGCTTTCACCACTGGAGTTGAGTTCTTGGACATTAGCAATTGAATAGGAAGCCTTCATACTGTATATCATTTTAATCTTTCATGTTTAAGTAAGCCAGATGGCTTATTATTACAAGGTCTGTTTCAAAAAGGCACAAACTTTCTATCAGAGGATTTGTAAGATGATAGTAAAAAAGGGAGATTTTGCATCACACAAAATAGCCTGAATTTTAATTGCACATCATAGTTTGGCAGCAATTTTCCCGTAATTACCATTCCTGCTAAATGAATAGGTGGATTAAATGGATAACTAAAATGGCATTGAAACTTCCTAGAATGGAGATTTATCCTCTAATGTATGGAATAGCTAAGTAAAGTTGTCAGTTGCTTGGGTGTAATTCACGCAGTTTTAACGTTTTTCCTCAGCAGAGGACCTGCTTTACTAGCAGTAAAACCTTGGCTGTTATTGGTTGGGCTTTTTTGCTATTGGAGTTTTATCCCAGCATTTCAGATATGTCAGGTGTCATTTGGCATGTTACACACAGAAGCTTTTGATCGATGAAGTTGAAAAATAAAAGATGCTTACATTTGGGCTTCGGCTGTATTCCTTCCAAACACTTAAGAATATCATTCCTTTTCTTCCTACTGAGGGTATAATGCCACAGTCGTTTATCCCTATAACATAGCTCTTGTACACAGTCATGTATGTAGTCACAAAAAAGCCCAAAAGGACAGCTCAGACACATCATGCTCCTGTGCATGAGCAATGGCAACCTGGAAACCCATATGCTTTAAACACATGCAGAAACACGCTAATGTTGCCACATCAAGTGAGGAACAATTAAATCATTATTGAGACCACTGGGATGACAGAATATATTCTTGCTCAAATGCATATGGATTTTTTAAAAGCCATGTGCATTGAAAAGACAAAATATAACCTAAAATCTGAATCCATGGAACCATATCTATTAGTCCTAACCAGATATCATGTGATTAATAATAAATGCTACTATTATTTGTCTGGTCTAACCCCTCTCTAACACTGTCTATGATCCATCCTGCATCCTTTGAATTCAAGGACAAAATTCTCTGGGCTTGATACTCATACAAGAGCAGTGTTCAGGCCATTTAGGCAATGTTTAGATGCCCCAAGGTCTGTTTAAATATTATTTACATCTGCGTGGCTTCTTGCCGCTGCCAAAGTGGGGTAAAGGGCATTACATGTCAAACAGAATCAGGCCATTTGACAGAATGACTGTCATTGACTGTCACTGACTTTGTGATACACGGTGTGTAGAGCCAGGTATGACAGCACTACTGAGCTGTCGGTCTGAGACATTAAGTTCTTATTTCACTGAGAAGATGTGACAGTGCAGATACATTTGCACAAATGAAGTTTGTATCTTAATCATGACACCCTGTAGTTAGTTGGATGGCATTTATCCCACTTAATTTTATCTGTTTAAATGCTAGGCTAAACCAGCTGTGCGGACACTCGCTAGAGTAACCAGAGGGATTTGTACCTCAAGTCTTGATTGTAGACATCAGTTTTAGGACATGATGAATCGTCCTGGGGTGGATGCTGACTATAGAGGCTGTCTAGATGATTGCCTCAAACTAGTTTCCTATGCCTTAAGTAGCCAAAACAGGCAAGAAAGTCAGATATACTTCATATCAGGTGCGTTATTTTAGATCTCCAAAGGGGTTGGAGTTTTGTACTCCTTCTATGACTAACTGCAATCAGTTCATGAAGAAATACATATTCTTCTCTCTCAGCTGAAAGTTAGTGATCATTAAAAAGGGTAATTATCCTTCATTTTCAGTAAGACTATAGTCATGTTACTTGTGCTATCTGAATATCTGCCATTCAGCATCTCTGTTTTACTTAAGGGAAAGGGGGAAAGGGGAGTTAGCAGAAAAAGCCAGGCACAGTTAAAATGCTTTACTGAAAGAGCAGAGATTTTAGCAGGGCTTCTGAAGGACTCAGTGTTGCTTGTCTACCACCTCCTAATAATTTTGGAGTGTCTGGACTAATTTAAAGCCTATTTGACAGAGCAGGAGATAGCAGCATCAAAGATATTGTGTCGCTGTCGGTGCCACAGAAGTTGGTGACCAGGCAGAGGACAGAAAATTAAATCAGCAGCCCCCTGGAGAGCAAGGCTGGAGGGGGGGTTCAGCAACAGCTGAACATGGCCAGAGGGCCGGTGAGTGCAGGGGCACCCCTGGGCCACGCAGCACAGAGCAGGGACCTGCCTTACCCAGCTGGGACCTATCGGGCTTGCAAGGAGCTGAGGAAACCCCATGCCAGGCTGGGAGTCAGTCTGTGCCTCAGAGCGAACCCTCGCCCTCTGCCACCATCAGCATCGCTCATCAGTACCTGGAGAAACAGGAGCTCTGGATAATCCCACGCTAAGTTCCAGGGAAACAAGCCCAGGGCGGACATCACAGTACCTAAGGCATAGCAGAAATAAAGCAAAACAAACTAGCTGTCCTCCTTTATTTTATGCAAAGCAGTCCATAAAGTCATTAAAAAAACTGGACTGCCAATACCATTTTTTCCCAATTACAAACAGTTATTAATGTAACACATCATACCCAATGTAACAAATTGCCTGAGCCACTGATCTGAGGAGGTGGTTGTAGTCTAGCAGTTTGGGCTGTAGCTTTCTAAGGACTCATTCTGCTTGAAAAAATAATTGATCACAGAAGTGGCTTAAACAGTCAAAAGCTTAATGTAAATGTTGGCAAGCCATCCAAAAAGTGAAAGAAAGAACTTTTATGAATGTGTTTGAAATGATGTAGTTAATACTCTCAGCTGCCCAAGCCTTATTGTCTTAAGAAGTTTAAGTGGTCCTGAAGTCTATTATCCGTATTAACAAAGAGTTTATATCACTCCCAGAGACAGCGCTTTCCAAGTGAGATAGAGCACTGTAAAGTGAAGCCTATTACTGTACCTCTGGGAACAATGACACTATCAGAGATTTCAGCTCCAGCTTTCTGCTCTTTCCAGACAGGAGCACTGGCTTTAACACAATTGTGTCATTGAAGAGGCAAAGCTGTCTTAAGCTAACAAATCTGGGAGCAGCCGCTTTCCACCACTATCTAGCATTGTCACGACACAAACAGCGATGGTGTAGATTAGCCGCTCTCGACCAGTCACGCTTTCCTGGTGTGCCATCCGCTGCCCATGCGACAGGGATGCTGCAAGCACGTGGAGTCACTGCTCTTGTAAATACGCTGGGTAAAGTGGGGGGGGTTGCTGCCTTTTTAGCAAACATTAAAAATATAATCTAAAATACTCACTAGACCTGACTTAGCATATAAGTCTATATCTGGGACTTATCCTGCAAGCCTCAATGGGGAAAACAAAAACAATAAAAAAAACCCAAACATGCCTCCTTTTTGAAACCTTGTACAAAGTATATGAGATTTTTGCAAACAGGCTGATTTTCTGGATCCACTGACACACTGGATCTGCTTGCAGGACCAGGGCTTAAGTGTGTATACAGATTATGTGGCATTTGGAAACTGATACAGTTAATGAGTGCAATTCCTCTACTGCAGTGCAGTTATGCCAGAAGTAACCCTGTTATGTGGTTATGCTGGTAGAAAGTCCTTTAATAACAAGATGTGAAAATTTAGGACACTCTTCAAAGGAGCAGAACAATTAGAATTTGAGCCTTTTAGGGCTAGAAATACATATGGTTTGCAAATCTGAGAGTCCACGATTTTTTGAAAATACCTATTAAAATATTTTTGTTAAAACCAACTAAATATCCCCCTGCTGTATTTGCAGTCCAAAAATCCTTCTGTCCAAGTGTTTTAAACTGTCAGCCATCACAAGGCTCATTGAGTGCCATCCACACAAAATCTATAGTAATTGCAACCCCCTGTCAGTGCATGGGAGCCAAAGAGTGAAATTAACTGGTGGTGACCAGAAACAAAATGAAGTTCACCAATGCATAATATTTTCATTGTCCAATCAAAAAGACATGAAATTGCAAATGTACAGCACACAGTGAGAGAGAACTAAATCTGATTTTTTAAAAATTATTTCACTTCTGATACTCTAAGGTATTGACAGTGGTTTAGGTGAAAGAACTTGAGGGGTTTTCTTTCTTTCAGGCATATATGTTTTCTTCAATAAAATAATTTCTTTTCTATTTTCTCCTTTAAAAAAACCTATATCCGATCCTTCCTACATGTGTGAATAGAGTACAAATTAGCACACAAGCCAGGACTCTCTCTTAAATGGAATAATTATCATTGAATGTGACTGTAAAGGAAGATAACGGGCAAAACAAGTTGTTGTAACAAATTACATGTAAGTACCTGCGAGGAGCATTTGCCTAACCCATTACAAAGCTAGAATTATGTGCCAAGCGATCTGCTTTTATCCGCATTTTTCTCTCAACCTCAGAGAAAAAAAATCTCCGCTCAGAGTGAATTGTGAATTAAGATGACAAGAAAGGCTCCGATAGAGCACGTAATTTTGGCAACATCCTTCCCAGGAACTCAAAAGTTAGCGACGCAAAGCCTGGATGCCCAACGCTGGCTCCTCACGCCTGCCTGTCCCCCAGCAAAGTTTTTCAAGGATTCCTTCTACCTCTAACTAGCAGACATGGGTAAGAGAATGACATACTGCCAAAGCAAATGAGCAGTGCTCAGGCTCTCTCGGTGGGTCGTGGTCCACATGGTCTTTGTAAGCGCAGCACAAAAAGACGAACAAAACCCTCTGTCTCCTGGCTACAAAAGGCAGCCGGAGTCACAGACCCTCACCAGCCACCGGCGTGGAGACGAGCAGCTAAAGCGCTTTGAGGTCGGCGGCGTGCATTTCATGTGCCAAACGGCGGGTAGATGAGGCTCCCGGCAAAGCAGCCCAGAGTTTGACAGAAAAATGAATTCTTTCTGTGGAAGTCGGTGCGGCCTGGGCTATTAAGGGACAAGTTAAATAAATCTTTCAAAGGCACACTGTTGAAGTTACTTTTTCAGCAACCAACCTTCGTGGAAATCCCACACCAAGCCCCATCTATCTTGATAATGCAGAGTATCTACAGCTGAAAGCAGTTTAACAACTGCAAAACAACTGGTTGCTGAAGGGGAAAAAAACTGTAATAAAAATAAAGGAGGCTTTAGGGAACAGAAATCATTTTCAAACATTGTAATAGTTAAACCATTTTAACCTTACATCCATTACTTGCAAACAAATGTGACATTATGAATCAATTGCAGTTATGTTGTTAATAGACTTTATTAATACCAAGGAAAAATAATATACAGAGTATCCTCAATGGATGTATAACTACCCTCTCAAATGGAGTTTCCTGATATTTTAAATGAGTGGTGGGGTTTATTTTGGCAGCAGCATCACATAACTAATGTTTCATATTACACACAAAAATGATTTTGGTGCCATTCTTTAAATGAAATGTTTCATTTCAATAAAAGCTTGTAATTGTAACACTTAAATGCTATCATTAATAGCAAAAAGAAAGTTCTCCCAGCAACATTAAAGAGTGAACTTCCCCGCTCTTTCCTCTATTACAGCCAATGTCTTTTTATTGTCTGTTTTCATCTCCATTTTACTTTATCTGCCAAACTACTTTGCATTTCAAGACATTTCCACTCACCTTGAGTTCTTGGTTCAAAAAGAAACAATAAAGTTTAATCTTTTCACTTGACAATGATGTATGGGTCTGCTGAAAAACACTTTTCAGGTATTATCATTAAAAAGTCTCTCTTTTTTTAGTTTCTCTTCAACTCTTGATACACAGAGAAATACAAGATGTCACGCATGCGAGGGCTTTTATCAAAGCTTCTAATAATACCACTTAATTAGAAACCAAAGCCTGCTAATGTTCCTTCTGAGAGCTCCTCAGAGTAGTCTTTCCCTAGCTTTAGTCATTCCTCTTCAACTAAACATTGTCTAATGACTTTATTAGTGATTTCAAAGGCTAGCAAAGGCTACCACTCCACTCTTTTCTTTCCAGATTACATCTTGCTGGTCAGGGAATTTGCTGAGCTCTACCATCACGCAACTGGTTTGAATTAGGTTTTTTTTCCCCCCTCTCTTGCAGTTAGCTACTTATTAGCATTTGTCAAAACAAAGGGAAAATGCAGCCTCTGAATGTTTAATATTGTTCAGCATTCTCTGAGAAACACAGTCAGACAGTGAAAATACACCAATTGTTCCCTTCGCTGGAACGTACAGTACTGCTGAAACCCCGCTGGGGTTACTTAGACTAAATGCCTTAACTTAATCAGACTGATCACATAACTGTGTTAAAGTTATTTAACTTTTTGTATTTTTATAAAAGCTTTGGAAAGAATTTTTAAAATGTATGATTCGTTATGCAGGAGCCATTCACGAACCCGCCAGCCAACGCAAACAGACTGCCTCACCAAATAAATGAAAACTGCCTGACTGATAATAAAAAGGTTTGGGTGGTATTTTTTTTTTCCCTGAGAAAACTGGCACTTAAATATATAATGTTACCAATTCTATTTCCAGGTATTTACCAAATCTGGGTGCATCTATTAACAAGAAGGAAAATGTCATTTCTGCTGAAGGCTCTCAAACTAACATCCAGCTACGCAAAACTAAAATACTTGAAGGATGAGAGCTTGGTTTCCAAAGCGGATTGATTTTCTTAAGAACATAAAGACAACTGCACTCATTCAGTTGCTTACACTAAAAGTTGCTGGTTTATCCTAAACAGAAAGGTGGAGTCGAGAAAGAGGGACTGTGGAAGAAGATACTTTAATTATATTAAAAAGTAGATTTTGCTTTTACAGCCTCTCGAGTGTGAGCCATGGATTTATCATTTCAGCTGAATGGTACATTCCATTCTGCGCAGTGCTGGAGCTGAACTCCCTCTCTCTCACTCATTTACTATTCAGAAACACTTAAGAAATTATTACCACATGTCCAGGAGTCACTCATGATGATGACCACTAATGCCATTCCTCTTGTTACAGTATTAACTCAAAATATACCACTGTTGTCTTTGATTAGCACGAGCAAAGCTAAGAACAAAGACATACCACTGACATAATGACAGTTTTATGGCTCCCGTCTGAAAAAAACTGTGCTCATTAGCATTCAAAATACAAAACACTCTCTTCAATACTTCAGCACAAAACGACGTAATCTTCTTTTTGCTGAGAAACCTCAAAACCACTGACAAGTTACTTATTTCCTGCAACACACATCTGGGGTACTTGCTAAATATGGAAATTAAAATATCAGGTAAGCTGGGCCGAACAAATACTACTCCTGCAGGCTCAGAACAAACCCTTTCTTCTGGACCGACGGTCTCCCCAAAGCGACCGTCACACAAAGATATTCAAGCAGCCTTGCTGCAAAGTGTCTACAGGTGTCTGCAGGAACCAGCCCGTTGTAAACTCAAACCCACCGGGCCCACTTGGAAGCGGAACAGCCTTTTGGCTTCTTCTTAACATGCGTTACAAAACAGGACACATTAAGTTAACTTCTGTAAAGTCTTCCCCTCCTTCCCCCACCTCTGGAAGAAGAATCCTTACAGATTTCCCACCCGGTCCCTCTAAAGTCCAAATCAATAACCTACTTATAAAATGTTTCCTTTAAGCATGACAGAAGCTGCTATTTATTAGCTCTTCACTGTTTAAGCTAATGAGGTATAAGCACATCTGCAATAATTAAAAATAACACGCACCTCGTTGATATTAATTAGCTGACTGGACTCCCATCCAGAGATACTTAGCTCCCTTCTTTATTCCTTTGCTCTGTGAAGAGATGGACCAGAAGGGTGGGAAGATCAAATTACAGAGTCTAGGGCCCGTAGCCAAGAATACTCGATTTCTGGTCCCCAGATGTTGCTACCCAGGGAGCCCTATCTCCTCGCTGCCACACGCAGACATCTCCCACAGTTGTCCTAGGGAGTTATGTGCATGCAACAGCAAAGTTCGGTGGGGCCTGGAGTGTGCTAGTGAAAACATCAGCATGAATGTAGCACCATCGATCTTCGGTGCCACAGTGGTTCATCACATAGCCCACATAGGGCTGTAAGGATCAAAACAAACATATTGAGTCGCATGTAGAAATAAACAGAAAGAGAGGGCAGCCACCAGAAAAGAGATTTTACATGTTCCCTACAGTTAATGCCAACAAGAAGTAAGCCTCATTTTGCACTTATCTGGGCTCGCAAATTGAAGATGTACTGCATGCAAAAACCTCTGCAAGTGAAACTGCCTGATGCTTGAATAAAGCAACGTTGCGCTTGACCTCTCCTGCCAGTCCTACCACAGAGGCAATCAGCCGCTGCCAGATAAAATCACTGCTGTCAGTGAAGTAAGCCAAAATCTCTTCAATCACTTGTGTGCTCTGCCTTCAAGTGAAGGAAGTCAGCAGAGAGTGCGCTAACTGCTATCCTCAATAAACTAAACAAGAACAAAACTCCTCTATGGATGAGTTTGTAGGGGTGAGAATCTGGGAAAAGACTGGTGAGGTGGTGTGGCAGTGACGGTCGCAGTTGGGTGAGCGCTTGGTACAGGAGTCCCAGACCCTGGGGGTCCTGCTCTCAGGGTCCTGCTCTCTGAGCTCTTGGGCAAAACATGGGATTATGGAGCTTCCTCACCCCTGTGGGGCAGGAGGGGCTGCTTCTGCTATGAGCTATTGGGAATGCTGTGTAAATGCAGAGTCCAGAGCACTTTTCACGGGGACTCATTTTGCCTCATCAGGTAGATAGCGAGCAGGACAGCTGCTGGAGAGAGGGGGGAGAATGGGAGGGGAAACTCTTCTGGGGGAACAAGGATCCAGAGGGGCTTCTTTTTCCAGTAAAACCACAGGCAGAAACAAAAGCAGACTGTGTGAAGCAAAGCAAGGCACACCAGCTTGCTCCAGCAGATCTGCTTTAGGTCTTGCCATGGGAGGGAAAAGGGCAAGACTCCCTCCAAACACCCTCAGAAGAGCATCAGCCACCCTTTGCAGCCAGGCACCACCACAGCAGCCCACGGCACACACCCGGGGTGTGAACAGGAGGCATCCCATGGGAAAGCAGAAAAGTGCCGAGGTTCTCCAGCACATCTGGGCGAGTAGGCAGCACCCTGACAGCTCAGAGAAACAAGGTACCTCTGCCCCTCGTTGTACCTACCCAGTCTGAATAAGCCTGGGTGTTGTTCTGACAAACAGACTGCCCAGAGCCTGCTGCTCTGCTCCTTTCCCTGGCAGGAGTGAGCTCTGTTTGGGGATATTTCTACAAGAATTTTTAAAATAACATTCTGCTTATGAATAAAACCAGTGAGGAGTCCACAGTCAGAGGAATCAATAACCTAATTACTAATTAGTGCTAATTAGAGATTTATTAGTTCAAGCTACTCATAAATGTTCAAGTAATGCAAAGCCACTCATGAGAATACCAATACAGCATTTAGTTAAAACAAAATACCATGTGTACTGCTCCCCAGGATTTGAGCTTTCATTACCACAGGCTCCAATCTTTCTTCCAAACAGAAAAGACACTAATGAATGGTATACAGATTGTGTGTAAGAAGAACATCAGTTTTTATTCAGCAAGATGAGAGGGACTTAAACCAGAATTAAAGATAAATTACATGCGAGGGATCAAGTTTTGCTCTCATTTACACTGATGTAAATCTGGAGTTGCTCTGTTAACTTCAGTTGTGTTGATTTCGATGATTGCATATTTATATTAATGATACTGAACGAATACTAAAAGCAGTGGGGGAAAAAAAAGACCAACATTTTTTCTTTAGCAGACTCTAAGTGTCATCTGCTGCCTGGAGTTTAACAGAGATCAATTACTGAAATTTTGTAGTTGAAATGTTTGCATATGTCAGTTGTAATGAGTCCAATAACTTGGTTTTGAATGTACAGAGCCATTTACAGTGTTCCAGTTCAGTGTACAGACATATTATCTTATATGTCCAATTTTGCTAGAAAATGGTACACTTTGAGACACCCAGAATCTTCTGCACCTGATATTATTGGAATATCTGTGGAGGCAGCAATGACAGTTCTTTGAAAGCTAGCTCCTGAGAAAGCCAAAAAAAAAAAAAAAGGCAAAAGAAATCTCAGAATGCATCAGTAGCCAAAAATAACGTCCAGCAGAAACAGAAGTAAAACCAGGAAGATAAAACCAGAGAAATCAAAACAATGAACACTTCAATCAAATCGAGAAGTTTAACATCGACACTGGCATGCAGAGGGATGCTATTGACACTGGATGAGATCCTGGGCTTGCAGACCTGGTAGGACGGACACCAAGCCCTCCATTGCAATTTCCCGACTCCAGCGCTGGTTGAGCTGCAGGACAAGATGCAGCAGCCGGCAGGTAGGCTCTCTGCCCAAAACATGCTGTGCTGCACTAGCCTGCCCATGCGGATGTCTCAGCTACCCTCGTGCAGCTCAGATGTCCCCAGGAGCTACACGTGGGCAGCTGAATCCCCCGAGGGAGATCATCTAGCACTTCCCTGAAAGAGGTGCCCCTCTGGGAGATCAAGGTGGGGCTGGAGCGTGCTTGAGAAGCTGGGACGCTGCTGGTCCCCCAGTGATGTGAGGTCGAGTCTGTTTAAGCAAGACCCCACATGGACATAGGTCTGTCCCCGTCTCTGACACATGATTTCACTGGCTGCAGTTGGTTGCATGCATGCTTTCCACATGGTTCAAGCTCTCTCAGGGAGACGTTATCTCGAAGAGAGACCATGGCGGTCCAATCAGCATCTGGTCTACCTGCTGTGTTCTTAGCCATCCAGCAAATTCACACAACTCTGTATGCAAACACTGGGAAACAATAGCTCCAATGTCTTGTGAACCCACTTCTCTTCAATTTTCAGTAATGCAGATCATCGCTAATTGGCGTCCCTCTGCCAAAGACAGAAGTTGCTTACCAGCAATGTTAGGATAGTACTTTGAGAGGAGGCTAATGATCCTCAGTGCCACGATGCACCTGAACTATAGAGGAAAAGCAGACCCGCGGTCATCAGGTTGCTTTAGATACAGATTTGGGGACCCCGCAATTTCCCCAGGCACTGTTCCAGCAACCAGAAGCACCATCCCTCAACCTGCTCAGCCCAGCAAGGAGGCTCAAGCAGCTTTCCCCCATTGCCCCAGTCATTGCTTGAGAGGAGCAGAAGCTGTTGCCAGGCAGGGATATGTCCTTCCCAGCGCCCCTCTGCCTCTGCCAGCACCTTAGAGGCAGCAGCAGTCAGCATGCACCTACATCTCCAGACTTGGCTGCCAGCAGGGACTGCAGAGCATCCCCCCACGTGCCCTCCGTCTCCTCCGCAGACAAATCCCCCACAAGCTAGGTTCGACCCACAGGCCGCCAGGGTGCCCCAGATTTTTTTGGAGTATCCAGATACCTAACCACAGACAGCTTGTGGGATTGCTGGCATGAGATTTCAGTGTGAGTTAAGTGGCTAGATATTTTTGAAAGCCCCACTAGATCAGCCTCCTTAGGCTAGGAGATACCTTTAAAACCCTGTCCCATGTGACTAGCAGCTGTGCATGAAACATCAGCAAATGTTGTGGGGCCCATCCGTGGTGGGCAGAGATCACTTTGGAAATCATTGAAGTTGGTATCCTTATGAACACTCAGAGGGAGTAAATCTGTTGCCACTAACATTCCAGCTTGCTGCTCTGCTTGTTTCATTAATCTCTATGCAGAACTGTGCATAAGATTTGGGATGTGTAGCTTTTAGCAATCTGCTTTTTTATGCTCTGATCTACTCTTGTGCTTAGATACCACAGCAATGGGCTACTTAAATAGAATAGCTTGAATTCTTTGTTCTTTTGAATCCCTTCTCCATATATAATGCAATTAAGTGTGTTGTTAAGGCAGTCCAGATGGGCACTGTGTTATCCTCTGATATACTCAAATATCAAAATGTTAATGATAGTATAACATTTCATTTGGTTTGTTTTTCCCCAATTTCCTACTAACAACATATTCTGAAGTTAAAAAGACTAAAAGAGAAGAAAAAAAAAAATCTTTCTTACAGAAGTTACAGTTATTTGAAGGATTTGATCAAAATACAGTTAAGTAAATAAAAGCTCAGCTTATACCTGCCTCCTCTCCTGGCCAGTCCACAGGAGACATGAGCTTTACTGTTCCCAGGTCCATGGGCAAGAATATTGCCTGAAGCTGTGGAGGTTTTTGACTTCCAACAGAGGAGAATGCTAACTCATTAGGCAAATGTTGGCTGGATTCATTGCCGCCTTTGTATGCATGTACCTGAGGAAGGAATTTGGCATCTTATGTCTAGCTGGATGAAAATTGTTCTTTCCCTGAAAACTTTTGTTTTTTTGACATGTGAACTGTTGAGTATGTGATATCCTTAAGGAATTTTAATTATTTTTTATTATGGAAGTGCAGTCTTCTCTGCAGTAGGAGACAGTTCCTGCCTCAAAACCCATACAATCTAAATATGTAAAACAAGAAGAATCACTAAATGATGGCTGAACTACAATCAGGCCTTGACCCAGTGTTGAAGTTCCCTTTCCTGCTTCTCCCCTTGTTTGAACAAGTCAGTTTGGATGTGATGCAGCTCAAATACCTAAATTCAGCAATTCAGCTCACATTAAAGTAGACACCCATCTTAGAGCAGCCGAACAACACTAAAGGCTCCACCGACGGGAGCTCCGTTATATAGTTTCCCAGCCAGGAAAATACATGCATCAGCTAAACGTAGCACACCACAGCCTCCCTCCTCTGCAGAAGGCACCGGGGGAACCCAGCCTGCCCCACGCGTGGGAGCCACAGCCACTCTCTGGTGCACCTACCAAAGGCTACAGACATACACAAGAGGGAGATAATTTAGAGCAGGAATGTGATTTAAGCGGGCTGAATCACCTGCTGGAGAACCCTAGCTGTCCATCCTGCATCGCAGAGAGGCAGATCCCTCAAATTATGTGGTGTCAATACCTCCTGACAGACAGTTTTCTCTTTTTTTTTTTTTTTTGTAAGTACTGCCAGTGCCGTCATTGACCTACAGGAACTGCAGGAAAATTCCTGTCCTCCCTGTCTTTACCCATGTTGCACCACAAATGGGAACGATCCAGTGGCGATCTAGCTCCATCTGAAAGATAAAGCAGTCACAAATTTAAGCCCTCAGTATTATTGTTCACTGATTTTTTTACCTCATGAAGGAGCACACAGCCCTGCTCAAGTCAGCATCAAAATCAGCACTGCAGAAAACCTTTTCTTTCCCACACCGGACACCAGGCGACCGCACAAAGAACTGGAAGGTCGTTGGATAAACCTGGATAAAACGTGGGCCCCAGCCCACGTCCCCAGCTCCAGCTGTTACGACGAGAAGACGAAGCAAGCAAGCTGTTTCCAAGCCTAACACCAGTTTCTCCCACTCACGGGCCCTTCACGACGCCTGCTTTACCCCCAGCCATTTGCGAGGCTCAGGGCACCAGCCAGGAGGCGGCTCCCGCAGCCCCCGGCCGCCCCGCGTCCGCCGGCTCCCACCGCCGGCCTGGCTCATCCCGCAAATCCTCTCCTCCGGGTAGCCGAGCAGTTCTCCCCATCGCCGGCCAGGGCAATGCCCAGCGGGTGCAATTAAGCCGAGCCGCACCGGCCCCCACCGCCCGCAGCCTTCCCCCACCGCCCCCCGTGGGGATGGGGGTCCCCGGGGAGGCAGCCGTGCCACCCGCCGCCCTCTCGTCCAAGCCAGGCAGCACCGGGAGAGAAAACTCGGCGTGCGGAAGGCTTGTCCGTCCGTCCGTCCATCTGTCCGTCCGTCCGGCTGCTCCTGTTGCCGGGTGACCCTGCCCGCTCGCCTTCCCCCCCTCGCTCCCTGCTTTCGGAGCTGACAAGGGCTGCAGCGCAATTTTGTTGTTGACAGTGCCAGTGGCATTTCAAAACGTTTAGCAAGCAAACGTGTTCGCTCAGCCTCCCTTTTCCTTCCCAGCATCATTTTTAAATATGAGCATAGATGTAATGTACAGATACATTAACAGAAAGCCTTACAAGCAGGAAGCTGGTGTGCATAATAAAACTCCCATCGGAAGGTGCCTAACGTGCAAGTTCACTTGCCCCTTTTTCTGTTAAATTACCGAGTTGTTTGACCTCTTTCTTCTTTCTCCCACCCAACCCCCACTTTCAAAATACCAAAAGCAATTAGAGCACATTACAGGCTAAATCACTTGTTAAATTTCAGTTTTTAAGTCAAAGCCAATTCTGAATTATTGTGAGCAAAAAAGTACCTTAATTGCAGTAAACCTTAGGGCACTTAACTGGTCCTAGCTGCCAGATTTCAGGAGGATTATTGCTATTATAAAACAGAGCAGCAATACGGCAAGGCAAGACACCGATAACTTCCCAAGTGGGATGTGAAAAGAAATGGATTTTTCCAACAGTTGAAATAGAGAATATGATGCTATACTACATTTATAATGATTGGTAAATCAAACTATGCATTTAACTCTCTGAGTAGATTTCAGGTGGGCACAGAAATTCACTTCAGGTTATTCTCCTCTTCCCTCCAAATGAATTAACAGCCTGAGGGGAAATCGTCTACCTGTCTGACACTAATGCAGACTTTCCTAACTAATACTTTTCACCTGTGACAGTCACAGGTCAATCCCAGTGCTTGGCACCTGGGATAGAGACGGGAGTAAACCAACATTTTCACCGTGAGAGAATAAATAAGTCTGTTGCTGTGATCACTCCTCATGTTTTGCATGGCAGAAAGGCTTTTTGCCTTTAGATATTAGCTAAGGGGCTGTTAAGTAAACAATAAAAAAAAGTGTTGTCTTCTTTCTGCCCTGCTAAGTGAGGGTGGTGACTCTAGCATTGTAGCGGGAGCCAAGTCTCAGGTGAATTTTAATCCTTCATTATTCAGGACATACTGTTTTTTCCCTTTCCCTCTAAAATGACAGTCATGCTGTTAAGCATAATAATTGTTCATGAGTGAGCACTGCTTTTTGTCCCTCTTGATTTTGCCTCTAAGGCAGGCTTCTTACTCAGCAGAGGTCAAGGGTCACCTGCTAAATCATGCATACCCACAATCCCTTGTGAATTATGCAGTTGACAAACTGCCGCTAATGATTAGTACAACCTGCATTAAAACCCTGGCACTAAATTGATATTACTTGAGTGATGGATTACACCTCTAATGAGCGGATTATTGCCACAAGTGACCTTGTCGGCTGAAAGAGTGTTTCAATATAACTAACATCTCTCACATTCTTGTGTCACAACGGTTCTAAAAAAATATTGTCTCTCATTTTGATTTTTTTTTTTTTATTCCAACATTGCTTTCTAGTCCCTCAAACAAGTGGGTAATCTGTACACAGCACCTCTAATGGGATTAGTCATTAGACTGCACCCCAATTAGTACAGCCTCGTGCCTCTGAAATATTCAATGCACAGAAAGGTAATTTTTTTCTGATGAAAACTGCCATTTTTATCTTGCTCCCTGTTCTTCAGAGCATTGAAGTTCATCTGCAAGCACCTTGCCTTGCTGCTGAGGGGATAACACGGCCCCAAGATATGAGTGGATTTGTTGCCGGTTTATGAAGAAAAAGATGAAATGATGGCTGTGAACTTCAGTGGTCTTTCAGAGAAAGTCATTGCTACTTAATCATATCGATGGGACAGAACATGGTCAGAGCATCTTCTTTATCAAAACACTCAGCCAGAGTAGATGACCTGCACCGCTCGATCACGCGGGGTGAAACCCTGAGCACTTCGGAGCAGGGAGCTTGTGTTTTGTACGTGCCTGTGAGCACTGGAGAACCACGTCCAGCTACCCCAGTGTTTTGTAGGACGCGGTTCAGATGGCAGTGTCGCGGCTCGCCAGCATCCAAGTGGTGGTTAATTCACCAGGAGGGAGGAAACACTTTTTACTAAGTGTTCCACCAAATAAGAAAATGCTCCTGCAAAGGGGCTGTGCCTCAGCCGAAGCCGCAGTCTGTCTGTGGAGTTAATAGACCCCTCGTGGAGCCTCCTCACTCCTTTGTCTGGACACAGTTAGTGGTATATTCACAACTGCCTGTCACGCTACACAAGTGCAGATGAGGCTGGGGGGGACCATATATTGATGGAATTAATTGAGCATAAGCCATGCTGACTGGCGGGGAAAATCACATGAGAGAAACAAAACACACGTGCCTCACCAGTTCTGTGCTCTAACAAAGAATAAGCAGCTACAAACAAATAAAAATTGTGGTGGAGGATGTCAGCACAAGCTCTTTATTATCAGTGGCATTTCATTCCCCGAGGGACCTGCACACCCCTCAAAAGCAAGGCTCATTCCCCCAAAGTCAGCCGCGTTATACCAGAGAAAATCCAGTTTAAATAAATGCAATATTAAGTCCTGTGACAGCCTCTGACAGGGTCAGATTCAATCTCCTGGTCCATATTGCTTCCCTCTGACCGCAGCCTCTGCCTTCCCTGCTCCTCCCCTCCTCCACCCCACATGCTATCTAATACGTTTGATGTTCTGCAAAATGAGGAAAAACCCTAGCGCTATAGCTATAATGAGAATGTGTTCTCGGGATGCCCATTAATTAATCCTGGGAGACCTCTGCTCCCCTGTGCCGTACCGTTAAAGCTACAGGCAGCTCAGATGCTCTTTCTGGCAGTTCCCAGGGATGCAGCAGAGGTGGAGAGGAGGGTTTGCCGGGCGCTCCGAGGCGATGGCTCTGCACACCCTGCTCCCCTCTGCCCACCCGAGACCTCACCTGGGCGCTTCCAGCCCGTGCTTGCTTAATCGGCTGTTGGACCCGGCAGCATAATGGCAGCGGTGGCTACTTCTCTCTTCCATCACAGGGTGTGAGAGGGGGAAAGGTATGACGGGTTGGCGTTGAGATGTTACACTGAACGTCAAGGTCGGACGGATCACCCCACGCGCATGATAGCTGGCCCAAAAATAGCAAAGGTACCTAATGAGCCTCCTCTTCCCTCGCTTCGGCAGGTGTTCATGTTGCAGGCAAGGCCAGCAATCTTAAGTTACAGAAGCCTCTCTGCTTGCTTTTTTTTTTTAATATTCCCAGCTCCCAGGTATGCTTTGGGACAGCTCTACAAAAAGAGAAAAAAAAAGTCACGGTTGAAGCTGACAGATACATTCATCCTAATATTGCCAATGAGAACCTGGCAGGGGAAGGGGGAAAAAGAATATTAAAAAAAAATAATAAATCTCCAGCAAAGAAATTGCCAAGTGCTGCACGACACCCAGCTTTATTTCCTAATGTTCATAGGAGAAGTTAGCAAAACAACACAGAAATATCCTGTCACCCCTTCTGCAGTGATTACAGCATTTACAGTAGCTATGAGAAGTATCCACGGACAGCAACAGGATTTGCAAGGATGCCAAGAATAAGACAACTCTGTCACCTTAGGCTGGCGTCAGTGACATCAAATGTAAAGTGGCTGTCATGTGCTTCAGGAACTTCATGCATGATCAGTCTTCTGGCGGGTGCAGGGAGGGCAGTGCTGCAGGCTCCGCAACAATTCAAGGCAGTGCAGCGGCAGGTGAAGAGGCATCAGGAGAGCCCACCTTCCCGCTGGCCAACACCTGCGTGCCACCTTCGCAAAATACAATGGGTCAGCTTGCCTCTTGCCCTACTAAACTGCCCTTCATCTCTCCACCTGCAAAATAATCCTTCACTGTTCATAAGCATAGACCTAAAAATATCCTGCTCTCAGGGCCAAGAGACCGTTGTGGACAATGTTGATGAGAAAATTCACACTCTTTCCAAGCATGAGATATGTATGAGAAAGGCGTCCTCTGCTTCTCTCTCTCTGCCGCCTGGTGTGAAGCCTGAATGCATTCCAAAATTATAAAGAAAACATATACAGACTTTTTTTTTCTTCTTCTCTCCAGCTCTTTTCCATTCAGAGTCAGCAGGGAATGGACTTTGTTTGTACTTATTTATAATTGCGGTATATTGAGGAATGTTCAGAGAGATGTGCTTCACATCTCGCCTCAGAAATCCATGCCTATTTTGATCTTTTCAAGTGCAGTATCATATACGTCTCTGGTTGCTTAGAAAGATTTGTATATCTCGCACATGAGCTCTGTATTGGAGGACAGCAGATTTGTTTTCCTGCGGAATTCAAGTGTTGTGGGTTGGAAGAAGAACATTTTGGCTATACTGCTCCTTCCAGTAAATTAGTCATTGCCTGGTTTTTGTTTGTTTGAAGATGTGGCCCAACACCTGCTATGTCCTATTATGTTAAATAGCTTGCTAGAGTAATTTGGTTTTGGCAGCAACTTGCAGAGATGGGTGTTGTGTGCTGAAACAATTGTGCCGCCCACTTAGCACATATTGCCCTAATATTTTTATAGCTATGTACACAGAGGAGGGCTACTCAAATATTTTCCGCAGAAAAACAGTTTACTGACGGTTTCCATAAAATGCTGCTTCTTTCCAAGGAAAATTCTACTACTGGCTGAGAAACTAAACAACTGAAAACTAGTGGGCTTTTAGTCTTGGGGCAATAACCAAAAAAATGTTAATTAAAAAAATGTAAAAATGGCAATTCAGAAAGCAGAACAGCTTTTCCTGCAGGAAAGCTTTATAAAACAGTCAGTGCTTTACAAGATGGGTAGTTTTTATGCTCCTCTTTTATGTACAGGGCTTTTCATCTGACCTACTTGACACATAATGTGTGGTAGGCAAAAACCTACCATGATGCAATCAAGAGAAGACACCGTGGCACAACAAATACACAAATATTTGAAAGATCAGTCACCAGTCAGAGACAGAAATTACAGTATTACCTTTACTAACTCTTCCATTGTAAGTCTCAGATATGGGGAGTCTTTCTGGAGGTGCCTTTCCTGGAGTCATTTCAATAAATGGACAGTCTTTGCTTCTACTTTAAAAATAATAAAAGGTTGCAAACTCTCTTAGCCTTGGAGCAAAGATTACTAATGGGCATTAAAGGCTTTAAAAAACATCAGGCAAATAAAGAAAATTCAGAACATACTCTTTTTATGTATTCCCTCATTTTTAAGACAATTTCTAACAAGAACTTAGGAGAAATGTAACACAATTTTTCTCACTGACTTGAGCTGGCAATTCTGGAACTATTTAATGCGATAAAAAGTAATAGAAGAAGACCTAGTTTGCTGAAGCTAAGAAATGTCTTAGCTTCTCTTACGTCGAATTCATTTGCTTAACTTCCCATGGTTGTAGAAGCAGTAGTGTTTGAGGCGCTTTGAATTAAGTATGGAGATTCAAGCCAAGAAATCATAAAAACCATGAATCACTGTGGTTATGTTTGAATCCAACAGGTTGGGGCATAGTTTTCTAAGTAACCCTATTACACTAAGAATATACTAAAAATGCACACTGAAATCCTGCACTGGCAGAGAAATTAGATGACTAGGTCTTTTCCATCTACACTTTCTCCAGTTCCAGATTTCTGTGGTTTTATGATTACAAATTATTTTAGGAATCTTTTTTCCTATAACAATGAACATACTTGTTCTCTGTTTTAATCACTGCGAGACACAACAAGGCTAATATTGTCAAATATTAAGTAATTGAAACACTTGGCCTTCAATCGTGGTGATATCCCAAGAGATTACCCCTCCTGCTGGGCTGTATCACTTAGACTACGTAGCTCTTATACGCTTTTCCTCTTTTGGAGGAACAGAGTAAAATACTAGCTAAAGGAAGAAAAAGGGGAGTGAAACTGTAAGGCTTTTTTTTCCTGAGCTTTTAAATTTTTCAATTGTCTTCTTATGACTGTCAACCATTCCAGCTATTCAGAGACCACACCAGTATGAACTCCATGAATATATACCTTGAAGGCTAGCCAGGACTAATAGGGTCCTCACATTTGGACAAAACTGTGGTACTCTTAATCTTGATGAATAATCTGATTTTGGTCTACATCCACCAATTAAGTTAAGCTGCCTAATGTCAAGAGCAACAGGGAGCTGGAAGGAGCTATGCTTTTGAGGACTCCATCAAAGCCAAAAGGTGATATGAGGAGTGAAGCACTGCCAAATGCCTTGAAAAGCATCACTGCATGACCTTTTGTGAACAAAGGTGTGTGGAAAACCCATATACTCTACAGTTCAGAGTGGAAGCCAGGTAGAGGCTGAAGGAAGTGGCTTTGCTTTGCTGCTTGGGGTTATAAAGCCCAGTGCTTAGACCTCTCCACCTCAAGCAGCTTTGGCTTAAGTGAGTGATTCTGCTGTGGTCACAGGGAGTATGAGCATGTGGAGCTGAACCTCAATATAATGCCCATGTTAATCTGAGTTGTCACAGGAAAAAGGAAAGAAAAAGTTAAATGAATGTGCACAACTAAACCTGAGAGTCGTTGTAGTTGGCCGAGGTAAAGAGTAACAGGGTATTGAAATGGAACCAGTATGGTCTGCAGAAACATCTATGAGCTAAGAAATACAATGCAAGTGAAATGTGCATTATACTCTGAGTGTTAAAACGTGGTGCTCTGCTTTAATGATTCCCACAGAAGCAAAACCCACTTTTCAATGTTTGCAGTAATCCAATGAGTGAACTACAGCAAGACCTTAATGATGCTCTCTCCATCCAGTACCAACAGATACAGGCAGTGCTGTTCCTTTTTTCAAAAAAACACTTTCCATTTTTTTTCAGTTTCTTTATGCCATGCAGCACAGAACATAATTACTTTACACTGTAGGCTCAAAAATCGCTAAGCAGCTGATAAAAGGCAAAGAAATCAGTACGATTTTCTAGCTGAAAAAAGAGCTTTTCTTATTGGACCTGATAACTCTCACCAAGGGCTCCAGGCTTTTGTTACATCAATTTGAGGAACTCATAATCTCTGCATTATGAATGTTCAACCAGGATATTTCCTGCTGTAGTGCATCAGGCATCTTCAATATCACAGCTCCTGTTGTCATTGTTGGGTAAACAGCTTTTGACACGTTTTCAATATGATTACATTAGAACAAGTGGGTCATGATTGATAACCTAATATTCAGGCCATGCAAATCATCAATCACAGGAAGTATATTAATTATTCAATGTAACCATCTAATGCAAGAATCAATGTTGGAAATGAAGAAAAGAAACTCACAGCTCCCAGCAGAGGCTACACCAGATAATAAAAAAGGAATACTAAATAATCTCAGCCCATAATCCTGTTTAATAAAATCCATTTATTTAGCTGTCAAAAACATGATACAATTATTTAAAAAAACAAGATAATGAAAAACATTTTTAATTTTTTTTCTCGTGGAAAAGAGACTTTTGCACTTTTATGCCATGATTAAATGTGAGGTCTAAAAATACACTGTAAATAATGAGAATAGCTGTGACATATGCAAAGAAAAATATCACTCAGAGAAAACAGGTGTTCTCAGTTATGCTTAGTGAGGTTAAATCAATTATGACAGTATGACACATGGTCTGCAACAACCCAAGAACCATACAGATCCCCTGCACATCACACACACAGAGTAACAATTCTGCATAGGAGGGGACACATTTCCTCCTTAAACAATCTAGAGCCAAAATGACTTATGTAGCCAAAGCACCCCTAGAGAGAAGGACTCTTGCAGTGTCTGCCATACTTCTAAAGTGTCAGAAATTGTGGCCAAAAATGTTTGTAAGGCAGAAACAGAGAGGCCGTCATGTTTTAACCCCAGTCAGCAACTAAGCACCACACAGCCGCTCACTCACTTCCCCCCACCCAATGGGATGGTGGAGAGAATCGGAAGGAAAAAGATAAAACTTGTGGGTTGAAATAAGATCAGTTTAACAGAACAGAAAGGAAGAAAATAATAATGATAATAATAACAATAATAAAATGACAATAATAATAATAAAAGAATTGGAATATATAAAACAAGTGATGCGCAGTGCAATTGCTCACCACTCACTGACCAATGCTCAGTTAGTTCCTGAGCACTGATCCACCCCCACTCCAGCCAACTCCCCCCCAGTTTATATACTGGGCATGACATCACATGGTATGGAATACCCCTTTGGCCAGTTTGGGTCAGCTGTCCTGGCTGTGTCCCCTCCCAACTTCTTGTGCCCCTCCAGCCTTCTTGCTGGCTGGGCATGAGAAGCTGAAAAATCCTTGACTAATATAAACACTACTTAGCAACAACTGAAAACATCAGTGTGTTACCAACATTTTTTTCTCATACTAAATCCAAAAAATAACTCTATACCAGCTACTAGAAAGAAAATTAACTCTATCCCAGCCGAAACCAGGACAGAGGCATAGCAGGCAACATAGGAAGGTGCAAACTTAATGACCCACCTTGCTGATGTGTTGTTGCATGGTGGAGAGGTGACTTGGTGGCACTCACCTGAGCAGGCAGCTCTCTGCAGGCACTTGTTTTCCCATATCCTCTGCTAGATTTGACCTCAGTGATTTCCCAAATAATTCAGCCTGCTTCAAACAACCCAGAGCATCTTAAACATAAAAATCTCTGGTAATTAATGCTGGCACTTAGGTAGGAGTCTATGCACGGACTTCTACATTTTCCTTGTAATATGATCCTACATGAGTTCCACTCCATCCACTTTCTTGCTGATTATTTCCTCCTTTCATCACAGTGCCTCATCCCCAGTTAACAAGGCCTTTCCAATTTTTGGCATAATGCTGTTTAGACTGTCACTGAAATGATCATTGCATAGTTACCTTTCTTTAATTTTAGAAAGGAATCCCTTTTTCCACGTGCTTTCCTTCTGCATTTTAGCATCAGATTTTCAAAGTATACCTTTTATTCATAGGATCTGGTTTTCTTTCACAGGAAACATCAAAACATACTGGTGCTTCCCCTTCCCCCAAGCAGAAAAGCATGAGATTTTTCACAAAAGCTCCACCACACCAGAATGAGGAAGAAGAGTAAATACAGGAGCATTTGACTTTGTGTGTAAATACAGAGCAACCCTCTTGGAGCTTGTCCTATTTCACTTTGTCTAGTATTTACAGAGGTCTACATGTACTCCCTGAGTGGCAGATTGTGACAACCTGCAATAACAAGTCCACCAGAATGAAATGGTGACCATCACCACTAACATTACCCACACCATGCCAATCCACCTGCAGAAAGGCAATAATCATCTTGATTTTGTAGCTAATATCAAAGACATTTTATCACTGCCAAGAAATAGATATTCCTTATCAAGAAACGTGGCTTTCGAGGTTAGAAGCAAGAAGGACAGTGACAGTCACAGCAGGCTTTTGCAAACAGCTCCAGGAAGCCCTGACTCTGATGAGGCAGCATCCCCATCCACAGTATCTGCCCAGTGAGATACACCCAAAGATTTCACTCAGCCAGATTGCAGACCTTGTAGTCTAGCTTCCTGCTAGGAAACAGCATAGTAGTTTCAGCATCCACCCACTTAAATGGCAGAAGGATTTGGCAATGCCAGGCTTAGGCTTGTGGAGAAATGCTACAGCACAGCTTGTAATCTTCTTCGGTCTATGGGTGGAGAGCCACAGGGGCATGGTGGGGGCACGTGGCAGTGAATGCCCACAGAACCATTCACCCCCTTTGCCTTAGTGGACTCATTAACAAAAAAAGTCTTGGTTTTAAAACAGGATATTCTAAACAAGAGGAATAAATGAAAGTTTCTCTCATTTCATAACCATATTTTTAAATCTTGCCAAGATGGCTGGGCTTCTTGGTTGGGCAGCCACCCAGCTGTTGCTTAAGCCCTCAGTATTGGGCTCTGTGTACTAATAAGTTCCCAGGGGTCTGTGTGGCCTCCAATATTTGCTCTTACCACAGCATCTTTTGAGTACATTTCTTGAACAACGGTTCCTACCTGTGACCCCTCTATTAATACCTGTCATAAAAGCCCAGATGCTTTAGCTCCAGACCAATGCTAGCTGCAGAGGCATTTCAGAATCTGAAATACAACCTTTCTCTTATTTCCAAACATCTTCCCTGTTCAGAGACACGTGTTAACTGAGCCCAACAAACACAAAGCTGTTGGAGGGTTCCAAAGGCAATCAGGTTTTAGGAATGTAAGACTGGAAAGAACTTCTAGGCTGAGAGTGCAGTCCCTTGCTCTTACAAGGACTATTCATACAAACCCTTTCATGAACCTCCTTCAGAAACTTATCAGGATCTAACTTAAAAAAAAAAAAAAAAAAGGCATTTGTCCATACATATGTGTATATATATTTGGGGATTACCACTGCTATGGGAAGATTATTCCATAACCTCACTGCTGTAATAGATAGAAACTCCGTTCTAATTTCCAGCCACAAACCATTCATGACTAGCTTCTGCTCATTTATTCTGGTCTTAACACTGTTTTGTAGCTCTTCTCTCTCCCTGGAAGCAAAATACTGTAGAAAATGCAGACAAGACCTGTATTGAAAATGGAGTACGCTGTTTAACGTACATAGAGATAGGAAGTCCCAATATAAAAAATAATTCTTAAATTATACAGTCTTCCTCAAATTTTCACATTAATAAAAATCCTCATGTCTGTTTTCTAAAAAGATAGCAAAACCAGCAAAATATTGTTGAATAGCAAAAAATTGTTAAGCCAAAGCTTTAAATGTTGAAGCAGTTCATAACGAAGGTCCACTGAATTTCATAAGGGAGCACAGACAGTTGTTTTACAGGAAAATGGAAGTTGAGCATATTCGACTCTTTCCATTCAGCCTGTAACAGGGAAAATATATACAGACAAAGCAAATGTGTTTAAATAACAGTTTTCCTAGACAGTGCCTCAGGTAGTTATTTTGGAGGACATGGGAAAAAAAAAAAAAAAAAAAAGAAGAAGAAATAAAATCAATTTGTCTTTCCAGAGAGGTTTCAAAAAAATTTTCCAGCATTAATGTGTGTAAATACAAATCACAAACAGGTGAAACACTGTGGCCAAGCAGCAGTATGACTGTGCTTACTCATTGCTTCTCCCTTCAACCCAGCACAGCTTCTCCCGGCCCACTGCCCCATCACGCTGTCACTCTGGGTTGTCAGAGGAGAGCACTGCGGTTCATCAGAGAAGAGTCAGTGAAAGAAGTTGCAAGCAACTTTCCGCTATAACATTGCGAGGCACTTTGAAACTCTGTTAAAACAAATGTTCTGATCACTTATTCAAGTACTTGCAGTTCTTCTTTCAAGGCAAGTGAAATGATGGGACTGAGCAAAGGAAATTCAACCGTAGTTAGAGCATTTTGATCACTACAAAAGATAGTGCCACGCAGGCCTTCCTGATTCTTGCCAACTCTTGTTAGTACATTCAGGCTTCTCCTTTAAAAAATTTTTTAGTATATCTTTTATGTTTAGTTCTAAAACGCATTGTATTTACCCGAGAGATCAGACCAAGTTTCCGCCTCCAAAACATTTAGACAGATTTTTTTTTAAAATTGCACAAGAGACCAAAACTCGTCTTTCTGGTCTCCCAGGCTATTACATATCTAGGCATTAAAAAAAGAAGAAAAAAAGAAGTTTTTCTTCCATACCCCAATGGACAGTTGATTAAACACACATTATTTTAGCTGTGGATTATCTTTTTAGTTTTTTAATCAGAACGCATATATTGGTAGCTACCTGGCCTCTTGCATGCAGCAGTGGGGAAAAGTACAAGAAGTCATACAAAAGGCAACTGAAGCTATACAAATAGAAAACTGGTCAAAGCAGGTGGAGCCAGAAAGTCCATCAGAATTTGGCCCACAGTCCGTATCTTGACGTTATCTATGGCAATTTATCCACAACAGTTTAGCTTTATCTCATTTTGAAATCTGATACACTGATTTTAATCAAAGAATAAATTTGACCCCCCATCTCCAGAAGCAGAAGATAAACTTTGCCAGTCTTGCTTGGTGTTAAGAAGCTCTTGGGCCAGACTTTCACTGTTGCTGCCCTCTAGCCAGATGTTCTCAGCATAGCACAGAATCTTTTCTCAAGCCACCATCCATTTTCACAGTGCTGCCCCTTTAGCTCTTCCGATATTATGATATTGCTCATAGGAAGAGGACCAGAACAATTTCAGCACATTACCATGCTGATGCAGCTCTGCAGGTTTTAGGAGCTATGCTGGTATCTCCAAATGGAGATGCTTCTCTGTGCCACAGGCTCCTCACTCAGTAGTACCAGGACACTCAGAGCCCTGAATGCTCTCCCAGGGTAGCTGTCTAAACCTTTTGATTCAAAATCCGAGAGAAGGTCGCTGCTTTCTTTCATAACTCCATTAGAGTTTTGACAACATGAGCCACCAACAGCTGGGAGGACTGGGCTCATTACCTTCTACCTGATGGGATTCATGTGCCTTATTTCACAGGTGGTTTTCACCTTCTCCCTCTAAGCTATTCTGCCAAAAGAAGAACAGAGTTTCAGTCTTAGAATGAGTTCCATTCTGCATCAAAGATGTGGCTCTGAATGGCTTTAGGTATCGAGCGGATCTGATGCTAGGTTTCTCATACAGCCAAGACAAATGCTTAGCCACCTGGTAGAGGGGAGGGGGATGAGAAGATGGAGGGGTACACGACAACTATATTTTGTGCAGAACCCAATCAAGTTGGTATGTTTGGAGAACATCTATAGGATTGAGCCCCTCAGGCAAGAAAACAGAAGGAACACCTCATTTACAGATCCAAACAAAGTTGAAGCATGAAATAGGCTCTGAGCTGCTCAGACTGTCAAGGCAGAGGTGCCTCTGAGAATGCCCAGAAGCAGAATTTAGGTTCTTGAAAAAACCCAAATGTCAAAAACTTAGGCAGCTGCAGACTTAAAGCAGTAGCTGAGCAGAATTTTTGAGAATCTAGGTTTTGGACTAAGATACCAAAGCCCCACTTGGAAACTTTGGTCCCTTCATGGATGTGGCTCTCATTTTTCCACTGCCTTCATTCCCCTTCTGCAAACTGAGGATAGGAGCACTCTCTTCTCTAACAGGAATGGTGAAAAAATGCACACAGCAAAATCTGTGAGGTGATGAGCCCTACAGGAAAAGTGCAAGCCTTTGAAAGAGAAATTACAATTCATAAGTGGATTTTGCAAAGTAGGTCTTCAGTCAACAGCAAGCTTCCAGAAAAACCATTTTCACTCTGGAGCAGTGAGGCCTGGCACCTAGCCCAGGACTGCTGGCTGAACACAAGTTAGTCTCATCTATAATACCTTGCGTGTTGTTGACTGTTGTTACCACACCGCAGTGTACAGGACTCGATATGTTATTTCTTGTATAGGACACAAAACACACGCAGAACATGCTAGTCCCTCCTGCTCCTGCTTTGAGCTGTCCGTGTAGTGGCAGGAAGAAATGTTGCTCCTCTCCCAGATGAGCTTTCTTCTGCTTCCTCCATCACGGAGACTGTCCAGAGTTCCAGAGAAATGTTCGTAGGCATTTGTTGCATGCAAATAGCTGCCAAATAAATCATTGTATATTGCAGCACAACCCCTGAGGGGGTTTGTACCTATGGAACTTGCTACTGTCACTCCACTTCCCCATATACCTTAATCATGTTATTCATTCAGCAAGAAGGATGAATGTTACAGCATGAGACTTTAATCCCTCACTGCTGAGGATCTGATTCTCAGAGAGAGAGAAGGAGCAGGAAATCCAGAGATAAAAACTTTAGGTAGGAGTCAAATACTATTATTTCTTAGCACTGGGTTTAGGCAAGGACTGCATTATAAGAACGTCTTCCTAAAATACTGCAGGAGAAATTTACTGTGTGAGCACACATTCATTATGCATGCATGTATGTATGTACGCACATGTCAGTAAATACAGGGCCTAAACAGCACCTTTAAGGCAGTGAATTCACCACATTTTAAAGTATCTGAAAAATTCTTATCTTCTCACTACCTATGTGGGGTAGCTCTATGGATCACAAAGCAACTTAAAAGAATGTTTCTTCTATCCTTTAACCCTTTGAATTTTTTCCATAAAGACAATGAAAATGAAGTAGCAACAGACATCAGAGGGAGAGAAGCACAGCATTTAGTGGTAATCTAAGAGCCTGTCTTTTTAATAGCCCCAGTACTTTTTGAAGGTACCAGTTTATTTGATATCTCTGCAGTCAGTGCTCTCTGTATGAGGGGCAACGCCTATTTCTCCATGCTGGCCTTGACAGTAACCCCAAATGGATCCCTTCCACTAAGATTTAAGGTCTCAGCCCTCTGTTAAGACTGCCAGCAAATATGCTAACTACCAGGTCCTAGACAAATCTAGAGGAAACTAGACTAACACTATGTCACACCCCATAATCGCCCCAACACAGCTATGGTATAACACTAATGGCGATTGATACTTTTGCTTACCTATGTCCAAGGGTGGTTATAAATCAGCAGCTGAGAGATGCAAGGCTATGTAGTTCATTACAAACTAGCCCCTCCAGCAAGCCAGCTTCCAGCTGGCTGCTATTATTCCAAACTCAACTAGGAAAGCACAAGAATTGGACAAAAAAGTGCAGCTTTGCATATTTTCAAACAAATCAATAAAAGGAGCTAACAGAACATAGTCTAGTTTAGAGTTTATGAGAAGCACATCTAACAAAGTTTCTTGTAGAGCTTTTCTCTAAGAATGATTGAGTGACAACTTAATGAGTTATCTTCATAATGCCAGATCTACTTACACAGCCTGAAGATGCAATCTCACTTTCTTTTCCAGCACGTCTTTCTGATCTCAGCCCTGCTTGAGGGATTGACCAGCAGTAATTTTCTAGCTCCATTTTGATGTAAGGTGTCTGAAAGCCTGCTGACTGTCTCCCTTCTTGGCCTCATCCCAGGTCCTCTATCCATCTACATGGGAAAGAGTACTGCCTTCCTCAAAAGCCCCTGCTTCTGAGAAGCAGCAGCATGACAAAAGTCATGAGTTATTGAAGCTGGATATGCAGAGGTCGCAGCCCATTGATCAAGTCACCAGTTTTAGTAATTAATTATAATAAAAATATTATAGCAGATAGTCACAAACTGCATTGTTCCTGATCCAGGAAGGGAGTGGGAAAAATCACTTTTTTATTCAAACTAGTGAAAAAGATTGAAATTTATTCCAAAACCTCACCTATCAACCAGATTTCCCAACTGGTTGATGAGTTTGGGGGACTCACTACCATATTACCACTATTCAGTGATGTGGTACATTGACACTATTTTCATTCTTCCAGTACTTACAAGTCTCCACCAGACAGACTTGACACCTCTATCTGTTCTGGAAGCCCCACATGATTAGATTACTAGTTTCCCAAGTGGGAGAAACCTGGAGTTTTAAGAACAGAAGGACTGAATCCCATTTCTGCTACTGCCACCCACTTCTGAGTGGCCACGGTGCACAGCATAGTGACAACCATGACATTCCTGAGTCACCATGGATTTGCTGCAGAAGTTTAATAGGCAAATTACAAAAGATTGTAATGAGGACTGGTGATACAAAGCCCTCCACACTTCCTTCTTACCATCCCTGCCAAGCTAGGGAAGAATAATGGTTTATGGACACTCTCAGTTTACTCTCTTGTCCTTTACTATTAATCATTCTATGTCAATGAATGAAAGTACAATGGCTAACATTACTTGTTGCAGCTTGATCTATAATTAAGGGATTACATGTGTGATAAGATTTTCAGGCATGGGAATGAAAAAGAATATGTTGAGATACAGTATCTGGCATGAAAGTCTTGCTGACTGCACAAAATTAGAGCTCAACCTTGAGCTGCTACCCAAAAGTGCCATATCATCTCAATTTGCATCAAACACAGATGAATGAAAGTAAGGGACTATATAATTTGAAACACTTGCAAGACGTAACAGAGACCAAAACCCAGCTTAGGCATGTGCTGTGTGAGTTAGGATTTTTTATTAATCTCCTTACTTTTTTACTGAATCAAATGAATTGGGAAATGTCAGCATTTTATATTTTCACATAATACACATAGAAGGTAATAAAAAAGGATGATTTTACACCAAATATTTTCTGCACAGTACTCCACAACAGACCATAGTCTAGATAATCATGCTCCATGAACTCTCCATGGATGGACTCTGTCATGCTAAACCTCAGAACTCCGTAGAATTGCTCTACAGCCACTGTTCTATATCATGGCCACGAATAGCAACTATGTCTTTGGGCCACCAGATCTGATTAACTGTCCTTGATCCCAAAGCCTTCTGCTCCTATCCCAGTGCTTCTCCAAAACAGAATGTCATGACACAACCCTGTGGCTGCTCAGCTCATCCCTTTTCCCAACACCAGAAAGCTTTGCAGCAAGACTGAGCAAGCTTTATTCGTACAATGGAGAAAGGCAGTGGCTGTATGCTCTGATTGACTGCATGAAACCACAGTTGTATGGGCAATCGAAAATCAGTTGTTAATTTTAAACACAATAGGTGCTCAATGAAAAGGTGGCTAGGTTACGAAAATATACCCAGCCCTTCCAAAACTGGAGTCTGTGCAATGTGAATGCAGTGAAGACATTCACTGCTGAATGGTTTGATCAGGTTGCAGGCACTGGTTTCAAGAAATGTGTGCAACAAATAGTTTTCTCATTATATGTCTTCAGGCAGATTATTATCCTGGAAAATACTAATTTAAGAGTGACAGTATGTGCTGTTGCAAATTAATGACAGTTACTTTCTTAAAGGCAAAAATATTTTACTGAAAAGGGATTTCTTATATTATTCACCACTTTTATGAGGTTACATTGTTTGGATTCAGCGCTAAGTTTAGGACTGAAATTCAGACACAAACACATATGCACTCTTAACCCCTAATGTCACCCTGGACGTAAAGGCTATTAGCATTTTTCTCTTAATTATGTTTCTGCTGTTACAGCCTGTATTTTCAAAGATGTTCACCACTTTGTTTTATGCAGTGTGCAGATTTTCATGAGGGCACATACAGACTGTTAAATTACAGAGATATTTAGGATATGCACAAAATAGTTGTGCACTCATTTTTTTCTTTTTTTTCCCTCCTCCTTTCTGTATTGTCATAGTTTGCTGGCCAACATCAGCATAACAGCTATGCTGTCAAAAAAAAAATTCCAAGCAATAATAGGCAGAGGCTTTGTACAGAAATTCACCCTATTCTGACAGGCCATTTCCTTATTATTTTTTTATCGGGAGAGACATGTGTTTTACAGGACAAATAGGAAGACACAAGCATTACCCGAGTGACCTTGCAATCCAGCTTTTGCAAAGCTGCGAAGGCGAGATGCCATGCCATAGACCAGGCTTTTATTCTTGGCTCTGCCAGTAGCCTGCTAGCAATGCTGGGCACTCACCTTGGCTCTCTGCAGCTCAGTTATCTCATCTGTAAAACAGGGATAAGGGTACAAAGTACCCTTAGATCTATGGTTGACAACAGTAGTGCAGTATAATGGCTAATTTTCTGAGGGAATAAGTGTTATTCCTTCTCAGAGCTTGAATAAATTAGGGGCACAAGTGGGAACACCACAGACGAAACTGAGGAGGGTTTCTCCTACAAAGCCATCAAGCTGTTGTACAGCTCTAGCCTAGGGGTCTGTGGCTACATGCCCCTGTCTCATCCTTCCTGTGTGAAAGAGAGTCTTACAGGCTTTCTGCTTCTGGGACCTGGGCTTCCCCCACACTTCAAAGTGCTCCTGCATAGCAGCTGGCTTTGCAGAATGCCCCTCCACAGGGCTATATGTACAGCCAGCCACAGGCTGCATGTGTAGCCAGCCACTTCGTTACAGACCTGCTGCCGCAAGAGAGGGAAAGGGGCAAGATTAGGCATGAAGAATGAAATATAGCAGACTCAGCCGTGCCACAAAGCACACACATGCGTGCACACAAGCACACCACGTTCCCACACTCCATGAGGGTCAGGTCCTTCCTTTTATTACTATAGCACACAAGTAAACCGAGGTTTTTTAAAAAAATCTGTTTCTATGCTCTTACTGCATAAGGTCATCAGGCATAACCCTTAGACCCTGATTTTATGACATTGCGCTGGCTGTAGACCTGTCTGAAGGGATGGCCCAAACGTCACCAGCTTAGAGGAATGCTTGGACAGTGTAAAGCCATGACAAGAAGTTTTATGCCACTAACCAGTGGCTATATCCCTTTGCATGGGGCTTATCTGGGACTTAAGGGCCAAGGTAGGTTCCAGCGTCCTAGAGTCGATAGTGTCAGATTGCTAACAAAAAGTTTTCAAATTCTTTTAACAGATAATTGTCAAATAATAGTCAAGAAAACGAGATTCTCTCCTGTGTTGTATAATAACGGACCTTTCTACCCATAAATAGATCTTTCTATCCATACACATATATATTTTTCAGCGGTGATGTTATTGCCTCCATAACATCAAGTGCCAAGGAATGGCATGAGTCAGTCATGCAGTACCTACAGATAGTGGTTTAGGTTCACATGCATCACCCCTTCAAAGAGCTGAAATCACTAAAGAGCTGTGGGTGAGGGACCCTTAGCCCAGGCTGAGATAATCCCTCCTGAGGGTCGGCTGGCCGTGCTTGCCCAAACACACCTCAGCTCTGGCACTGCGCCGTCATCTGACCACAAGCCTTAAGTGGATTCAACAGGTGTGAAAGAGGGAAGTAGCATGACAAAGAGATATTTGCCCATCAGATGTTAAAACTGGCCAGTAAGAAGCATTTCTACCAAAGCCTGCTTGGGGAGCAATATTTAATTATTATTCATAAAGATATTATATTTACCAACCTACGAGTTAGCTGTCTTTTTTTTTAGCTTTCCTTGATGCAAAAGGGGAGGAGAGGAGCAAAGAAATTACTCTATAAAAGCTCTTCAGAGATTGTACCTTGTTAGCATACAAATTTTGGTGTGAGTTCTTTGTTAGTTTAAAGAGGGACTGACAGATATTTGAAGTCCTGTAGCCCTATTCAGGGCTTTCTCTTGGTAGCCCTATTTTTCATGTTAGAAACAAGGATAAATAAGAACCCATGATATATCTGTTTTATGTCCTTCATCATTTTGTATACTTCCATCATGGTCCTTCCTAATTGTCTTCTCACACTAATCTTTTAATTCTCCCCAGATACAGAGTTCGAGCAATGCCTTTAATAACTGTCATTACTTCTATCCATTGTCCCTCCTATTTATGCTCTATATTTTCAGTTATAATTATATGATGACAATCCAGTATTTTCAGTGTTCTCAAGACCCTGATTTTAACATTTTTCTTGCTTTTTCACCACTGCTGCTCACTGACTTGTCCACCGACAGCCAAGCCCTTTTCTGCAGCGGCTGTGGTTCATTTAGAGACCAGCAATGTGAACAAAGTAGATCAAATTATTCCTTCCAATATGTATTACCACGTATTTGTCAGCACTGAATTTCATCTGACATCATGTTCCCCAGCCACCTAGCTTTCTTAAGTCTCTCCAGAGTTCCTCACAGTCTCATTTCGTCTGGACTAACCTAAATAATTTTGCAGATTTTGCGACCTCAACATATTCCTCCCCCACTTCTTACATATTATAAAAGGATCTGTTAAATGCTTGGGATCACACAGAGCAACATCGTCATATCATGCTGAAAATGCTCCATTTATTCCAACTCTTTTTTGACCTCAAAGCCAGCCACAATCGGTGATGGAATTTCACCCCCCTCCCCTCCCCTAGAATGACTGGATTTCGTTGACTTGATTTTCTTAGCGGCTTTTTGAAAAATGAAAACTGTACTTGCTAGTTCTCAGAAGCTGAAGACAGCTAACATGTAGTCCTGACCAGCCTCTCAGGTGCTGAATGTATTAATTTGGACGGATACCTCATCTTTTGACACCTCTGCTTCCTTAGTCAGGAAAAGTATCCCTGAATTGCCCTGTTTTATACTCTTCCCTAGGCATCTGCTATTGGCCACTTCTGAGACAGAAGTTGGGATAAATGGGCCTTTGGTCTAGCTTGGTACAGCCGTTCTTATGCAGTAATCTCATCTTCATTATCTGAAATATTAGGTTTCAGGTTGGGTTTTCCCCAGACTCCCTGTGATGACGAATGATTTAAAGAAAACATTAAGACAAAAATGCTTGAAAGTGGCTGATTTTGGATGGCATAGGATGACAGCTTTGTATCATGTCTGAATGTAAATAACTTCCTGCTTACTCTCACCTTCGAATCTTTAATGGAGACAGTAAAATAAGACAAATCCTATATTAGTACACTCTGGAGCCCATCAATCATTTCCCTTCCTCAACAGAATACGATTATCTTTGCTTATGATTTTTCCTACAGTTTTGAATCCACATGACAGTGTCCATGCTCAACCACCTTTCAATGAATTAAGAGAAAAAGATTTTTGAGATGCATGTAATGTTTTCCATGCTGTTATTATCTATACACTCTGAATTTCTCTTTTTTTTTTTTTAAGGAAGAAAAATAGCAGGCAAGCACATACATAAAGCAAATATTTTATAACCCCGTGCTTGTGGTCAGAGCTTCACAGAAGCTCTATTTCCTTCTTTTCTTATCATATGTGTTGTTTTATGGTTTTGGAAAGACACATTAGACAAGAGATTCAGTCACCCTTCTATTTTGGAGATTATTATAACACTTGCCATTATTTAACACTAGATTTGAGTGGCTCAGTCCTAGACTCTCCCACTGACATCAGTTAAAACTCCTCTAGCACTAACACTGGGCTCCACCTTGACTGGTATTTTAAATTAGAAGCTGAAGTGTCTGGATGAAGGGCAAGTTAACAGCATTTGCGTTGAGTTGCTCTTTGTACCAAGGCAGATGTGTATGCTTTTGACAGTAGGAAGATTAATCGGCAGTGGATATTTGGGTAATATTCCTCCTCTGGGCCTGTTACTTGCTGCCAATTTTTCAGAAATATGTGAGGTTTAGAGCACTGGTGATTAGGCTTTGTACTATTGGCACAAGGTCTGACATCTGGACCACCCAGGTGAAAGTCCACTGCAGTTCAGGAATCAGTTGACTCTAAATGCCTGGGAATATCCCCTTCCAAAATGATGTTTGGGGGCTGATTCGTGAATTCTACATATGCTGCAAACATCTGCGTATGCTCCAAGCTCAGAAGAAGACCTCTGAAATAACGGAATCAAAAAACCCACCACACCTAATTTGTTGTTTTTAAGAGCCCAAACCCCAGACCCCCAAATCTGAGCATTACAGGGGAAAAAAAAAAAAAAAAAGAAAAGGCAGGTTAAGGCAACTGCTCTGGGATTCTTTATCATTTTTGACTGCCATTTAGCCTGGAGATGCCATGTTCCACCCACAAATCACACGTTCAGTAACCAATCCACCCAGCCACAGCCAGCCAGTAATTGTTTGCTGCACAAACTCTGTAACACTTCATTAGTTCTGCCACACATCTACTTCCACTGAAGGTAACTTTCCAAAACGAAAAAGCACAGGGCAACATTACAACTTCCATCTATTTTTAGTGCAACTTTAAAAAAAATACAGGAAATGCAATTGAGGAAAAGGGCTGCTCACACTATAGTTTACAATTTAAAGCAAAAATATGGCCTGCATTTTTTTTTCTGTCAATCTTACATTTCTCCAATGAGACTGTGAGAAATGTGCAAAGTTATGTGATCATTTCTGACAGTTCTTGGCAGCTGGGCAGGCAAGCATTGGAAAGGATATCTCTCTCCCGATCCAAGATTAAATTTGGACTGAAACACAGGGCTCATTTAGGCAGCAATTAAAGGACCTTATAGACTGAGGGAGAATGAAATGATAAATGCAAAGAGGCTTATTTAATGGGGATATTAAGTAAACTGCTGGTAAAAATGCCCATTTATCATCCACTGATTCCTAATTGGTTTCCTGTTCCTGCCTGCATGTGGCATTTTCAGAAGGAATTACCTTCCTTTAGTGCGACTGTTGCAAATGCAATAAATCAAGCCCATAGATTTCTAGCTAATTTAGATGGAGACTAAATTGGAGCCAAAGCATGCAAGAGTGCTTGCAATTAATGTTCATTACAAGTTTTAGCTTCAAAAACAGGAAGGATCATTTTAATGCACCATTCCCGAGCAAGGACACTATTTCAGGACTTGGCCACCCTTTGTACTTGTCTTTGTAAGCAACTGGCCTTCCTAAAAACTTCCTAGGAATCCAGGTTGAGGTCTAGCATCCCTTTAAACACCTGTACTTCAAGAAAATTCCCTGCCTTTTGTTTGCATTACATGCCTCATCTGTCTATAAAGGGCAACTTGCGCAAAAATAGCTTACATTCACCATATCGTTATTGATCTCAGCCACCTGAATCCAGCAACATAAACTTTATTTCCACCAGGTAGTGTGAGAAGGTAACAATTTTCTAGCTGAAAAATCAATGAAGTAAACTGCAGTTTCCCAAGCAGCAGCTTCAGTAGATGGTCTATGGTCTTTCAGCATATTCCCTTTCCAAGGGTTCAGCTTTGCAGAAGAGAAGAAAAAAAAACTTGCCAGCATGGGAATTTCTTTGTTTTGCCCTTCTCACAAGGTGCTTTAGAGATGCAGTCTCTGTCTCATTTTATGCCATTTTATTGTTTGATACAGCAAGCTACTTTTCAAAGGACACACAGTAACCCAGACTTTCTGCAGCTTTTGGCATCTGCTCCACTTGAGTGTAGCCCTGATATGCAGCACTGTGAGCATAAACAAAACTTGGTTAGCTGTTCTGAGTTCCAAACAAAGCAAAAAGAACAAAAAAGTCTTCCACTTCCTGAATCCACTGAAGTTCATGGCACTCATTTATAACCAGTGGAAAGAAAATTAGGTTTACCGGGTCTTAATCCCCCAAAAAGTTTTTCTATATATGATAAGATTTTCTTTGTTTCTCTTAGCCACTGAAAGAAAGGACTGGTTGGTTGGTTTGTTTTGTTTTGCTGCCAAAAATACAATTGACACAATCTAAGTACCTTATGGCAATCAAGAGAAATAGATTTAGAAACACTGTCTCTGCTTGGTGTCACAGAGCAGGCGACAATCTATCTTCCATTTAGACCTGAACCCAGCTACAGTCAGGTTTTTTGTTCTCTCTTCTGCTTGGTCATTTACTGTTTAATTCCTTGTTTTCCTTTTGGATCACGGCTCACTGAATTAACATTCAGAATTTACAGCCTTCAGAGCTGGCATGTTTGTTGCAAATGATCAGTTTTGAGTGGGTTATGTTGAAACCCAAGTGGGTGATAAAGAAATCCATTAACTTACTGACACACAAATCTTCTGTCTTCCTCTGTAATGTACCCATGAATGGTTAAAGGCAGTACCCTGGGGAAGATGAGGGTTACACTTATTCTCCTCCCCCAACCATATGTAGATAAATATTCATTGGGAAAAAACCTGACATGGAAATACAAATGTTGGTATTAATGCCCATACTGAGAGCCCATGCTGTGGAGGAAATGGGCTGGCAATCCAAAGATCCAATTTCCTTTTTCCAGGCTCTGCTACCAACTTACTATTTCACCGTACGCAGAACACTCATTTTTCCATGCCTCATCTTCTCCCTCACAAAAGCATGACTGCATTCCACAGATGGGAATTACCATATACAAGCACTAACTACTTTCACTTGTTTAATTTTAAGCAGCTTCAGGACATTTACCCTGAATGCCAGGAGCACAGAGAAATGTTGAGGCAGGCCTGGGAATGCTCTGCCATCACGGAAAGCAAGGAGTAAATGTTCCTGAAGTGAAACAGCCTGTCTAGCTCTCGCCCCAGCCACACTTCTGTTTCAACGCTTGTCGCACACACAACTGAAATGACATACATAGTGTTAAAGGAAAGTGCGGGTTATACAGAGAGGGAGAGCACTTAAACTTGCCATTCTCCCTAATGATTCCCATCAGTTTGATATTTGATGAAGCCAGCTGAGGTTCCAGGCAATGGAAGTTCACATTTAATTTACACAACACTTAAAACAATAGAAAGTTACACTTTAAAAAGTACTTACTGCCTTTTTTTTTTCTCCTTTTACATTACTTTAATACCTGGGCCTGCCCCCGTCTTGACTGTTGCTTTTCCCTGCTCCCAGCCTACCACCTGCACTCAGATGGTGACACCCACCGTTTGCAGGGATTTGGCCCAACCTTCACCAAAGCAAAAACAGATCCTCTGTGAGCCCAGGACACTTCAAGGGATGACATGAAGTGAGGCCAATGTCCCCCTTCAGATGTCCCAAGCCTTGCCTCACCCAGTTGTCAATGACTGGGCCACAACCAGCAAGATTTGCCTGCCTGCTGCAAGCTCTCCTATCTTTCAGCCAGCCTACAAGGTGAAACTAACTCCTTTCCAATTTCTTCTTCTAATAATTAAAAGGCCAGAAGCAGATTTTTCCCAGCAGAGCACAGAAAGCTGTTGGGGCCTGGTGCACTGAGCTATTCCACTTCAAAAGGCAGGGACTGCAAATCTTGGACTACAGTCCCCTCAAGTCCAAATAACTGACCAGAGCTTGATCTCACATTAATGGGTTTTATACTGTGTTGATGCCACTAACTCTAGTGGAGCTACTGATGGTTTTTTACCAAGGCAAGTAACATCAGAATCAGGCCCCAAACCTCGTGGTTAGTAGGCTCTCTTACCTAACCAGCTCAACAATTTTTTTAAATCCTTCCCAATTTACCATTCTCAAGGACTTACGGTCTTCAGAAAAGAAGATGTTTGGGTTTTCTTTAAACCAGATGCAGCTTGTCTGCCAAGTATTTAGTCCAATTAAGTCCCAATTTTTATTATTTTTCAGCCACATGTTACAACAAACAACAGAGTAGAAACCCACATATGGTTTCTGATATTGGAATAATGAAACTCAAAGAAAGAAAGAATTGAATTTCCTGTGGTTCCTTTTAAAAATATAAAATGTGTAATATTTTAATGGTCTAAAATCAGTACACATGGAATACTACTTGGTCCCAACTGAATACAAGGTTGTACATTAATGGAAAAGTCCTGCTGATGTAAATGAAGAGGCAGAACACTGTACTAAATAACTGGGAATTTATTACTCAACCAAAACCATGTACAGAGTTGGTACAAGTCAAATCTACCGGCAGAAGGGGAAAGCATGTTCGTGTTAAAAGCAGCTGCCCGTAGCCAGTGGTGGTGGAGTGAGCTGATTCTGATCTCTCATGCCTACAAATGAGAAGTAATTCCAGTGTTTCCACAGGGGCTGCAAGAGTACAAAACAGTTGTGGAGAAATCTTAATCAGCCCAGAGAGTAATTGACTTCACCAAGTCCTCATGAACTTATCAGCAAAACACATGTAATACCACAGTCAAACAGATATAGTCAAGTACATTTCATTCCTTTTAAATGGCATCCCTGACCCATAAACAGTCAGTTCGCCCAGATACCAATTTGCTGTCTGCTTGTTTTGTTCTGCAATGCATGAATTTCATGAGGGAATATTAACACTGGTTAATGCTCTACAGGTCCTTGAACATGAAGGCCCGGTAGTGTGTGTGCTACTGGTCTTTCCCCTACGCAGACTCCACAGAATCAATGACCACCCAGGGTGAGAGAGGTTTAGTTCAAGCCATAGCCGTTCATGCTTTTGACACTGTTGGTTCAATCCACAATGTGTCAGTAGTGATGCCAGTAATCATACATGCACCATGGAAAGACTCACTTCAGGGGGCAATGGCTAACACCCGCAGGGCATAGCCTTCAAACCTGGATGTCTTACAGTAAGCCGTGAAGACTAAAAGATGCTCAGGTGCCCCTGCGGGGCTAGAAGGGAAAGAACTGCAGAACCCAAAGCCTCTCTTCTCCCTCCATCTCTTAATTGCTTGCCATGACTTGGGAAAAGAAAAAAAAGTGAAATAACGTAGTAACCTGTGCAACCCACCTCAAAATGGTCCTGTGTGAGGAATGTACCATTATTAACCTTCCCCTTGGCATATATTAATCCACAGCATTCTTCACTTCTGTAGGGTATCAGACACAGGAGGGAAGCAACTGCAGTAAGTAGAAAACAGCACAAAGTAAAAATACAATCCAAGTCTCCTGGACAATAGTAAAATGCAGTAATCCACCGGGGTAAAGTGACCATTTCAAAATTAACCGCAAGGATTTATAGCTGAGAATTAATTTCATCTCTATTATAATGTCAGGTAAAATAGTTGCAGTTATACACTAATTTGTATGGAATCACAAAGGAAATCCTATTTCATTAAGTGGATTAAGCATTAATGTATTACCCTTTCCATTTTTATCTTCATTTCATAAAGTGCCTAACAGGAGGTCAAATTAAGAGACCAAATTAACATTTAAAAAAGTCATAGTGAATGCTATACCACAGTGATTCTAACCACACTATTCTTTATCATGATGGTATCAAGGCTATTTTAGCCTTGGTACTGGAAATTAATAACTGTTATTTCCACAGGGAACCATTTTTCCTGAATGTAAATCATTCAGCAAAGTCAGGCAGAAGAAACAAAAGCATTACTCATTTCATACAAAGGTGTAAGCAGAACAGGAAGAAAGTAGAAAGCACTAAATCAGTTCCCCATTCTCCCTGCGTGAGCCATACGAAGGAAGCCCTCACAAATCTCAACTCATGTTTATGACTGAAACCAACAGAGTCCACCCTAAGATGGTAAATCATATCAGCTATTTTGAAGGCCTTTAATTACAGATTATTCAAAACAAGATGACGTGACCATCGCCCACGTAAAAACACATGCATCCTCAAAGCCTTATAGACAGTTACCCACTAGAACAGTTCTCCAAATCAAATTCCAGCCACAATATTTTGTTTAGTCTGCTTGTTTGTGTTTCTTTACACCACAAGCATTGTCCTGCTAACACAGTTTCCAAGTCTGTTATTTGTTGGTAATTTATATTATCCTCAACTAACATTAAAGGTTTATCACTCCGATGTTATTAGATCAGTTTTCTGAGGAATTTCTATTTTATTTGTGTAATGGTGTTTATATGTCAAATATGTGTCAAGTCTGAGGGCACTGAGAGTTTAATAGCTTGGAGTAACTAGTGAAGTCACATCTGGAAAACAGCATTTGTTTGAATCTGAATAATAAACTCATCTCACCATAATGCCAAACAGGAAAGATTTCTGTATAGAAATACATAACTTTGAAGAAATATTTTTTGTATTCCAGTCTTCAGAAGCATCAGTGCCAGGATGTAGCCAGACCATTCAATTTAATTAGCACATGTATTCACATCTGCTTTTTTCCCCCCTTTGCTCATAATGAGCTTTAATTTAGAATGCTTTTAGACACCAGTGAAAATAGATTTTCCACACCACATGGGTAGGGAAAGGAGTAAGAAGAAAAGTATCAAATGCAAATTGAACCTGTCCTCTGCCAAGGGCTTAGATATGCCATCCTTCCAGCCCCTTTTCCCACCAGCAAGCAACCTACATCCTCCAAGTCTTTTCCCAAGAACCACTCTTTCTGTGCAAGCCATTTCACAAACTTCCTTTTCCAGCACTGGCTGGCTTCTCCACCATCCTCCCACTCCCACATCCAAGCACAGCTCTTCTGTTGGCTGGTATTCTTTCTTCTTCATATTTCTTCTAATTTTTGGAGGGTTAGACTTCCTTTTCATGAGATTCACCTCCCTCCTTAGAGACTTCCCACGCTATGAAAAGACCAAAAAGACAGCTCTGACCTCTCTCTGCCAAACTCTCCTTCTTACTCTTCCTCTATCTTTCAGCAAAGGGCATTCTGGTTCAGTTGTCAGCATGGAAAAAACTGGCTGATATCAGTGGCTGTATTGGGAGAAGAGAGGAAACATGACTGGGGATGCTAAGAGAAAGTATTTCCTACCCAGTCAGGATCTGTCCCATGGATGCTGCGACTGAAAATGTACCTATGGGTCAGGTTACAGAACTCCTGTAAGTTCAGGCTACATTTGGCTAATCCTGAGGTTTCAAAAAATAGCTTGCCAAATTCACAAAAATGTGTATCCTGTAAGTTTTATATCTCCATATCCGAAAAATTATTCCACCGCTAAGAATTATTGCTATCACACTGTACAGGAATTCCAGGAAAGGAAAGGGCCAAGTATGTCTGAAATGTCCTTCTCTTCTTATTCAGCCTGGGATGGCTTTCTAAGCACCTTTCAATGTCTTTCACAGCTATTTTTATTGTATGTTGTCTTGTAGAGATGTTTAGGTAAGAAGTGCTAGGCTGGTCCAGCTGGCAGAAAGGAAAAATTCCCTAAGGAAAAATTCAGTAAGGTAATTGTTTTTACTGTTCTGTCACAAGTACTCTTCACAGTGAACCAGTGTTACTCAACCTCTATCTAGCCGGTTTGGCCCACTGTACATCAGGGACAAATGCAATGCATGCCAGGCAAATGTGTCACCGAGACTGTGGGATTTGCCCTCTGAATGTGTTTCTCAGCTGACTGTGGAAAGAAGCTTAATGACTAGTATAGACCACCTGGACTTTTAAATGCCTAAAGTTAAATGCCTAAAGAAATCAACTATGTTCATGTCAGAAGCCATGAGTAAATCAAATACTATTTATATTGACACACAACAGAAATATAGTTTCATGCCAGTCCAGCCAGTTCAACCCAGCAAGACAGAAAAGAAGGGAGAAGACAATGAGATGCTACTAGTTGTACTTGGCACAGATAATCCAGCCATCTTCTGGTCTCGCACAAAACAAATTCACAGATGTGTAGATAGGGAAAGGAAACAGGTTTGTGTTGGTACGAGCTTACAGTGCTTTTGAAAAGACAAAGCTTAGGGAAGGCATGTTCAATAAAAGTCACATTCTTCCAGGCCAAGGATGATTTCTTCCCCTCCTTTCCATTTGGCCAGGGAGTCACTGGACTGGGATCACAGATGGGACAGGTTGAGGAAAGTTACTTCAGCAGTTCAGAAACACAGAAGGGAGCTTGGAAAATGATATTTTAGAACTTGCAGAGTCCAGTGTGGGGCAGGCAGATTACAGACCTAGCAGGCTGGCAAACAGAAACCAGCAAAGGGGTAGAAGGGTCGGGTGTCCAGAGAAGCTGCTGAATGAGGTTGGTGTCTGATCATTTCTTCACAGCTCTATTGACCACATGGAAAGTAAGGCCAGAAAACAAGCCAGAATGGCCACGCTGGCCAGCCATCCTGATGGCAGCCCTCCAACAGGTGGAGTGGATTATGGAAGGAAGAATGATCTGTTTTGTACAAGTTATTACTGGATAGTTCCCAGGTGTGTTAATAAAGCTGCAGGCTATTCAAACAGCATCTCTGGGTCTATCCTGGCTCCTCCTCTACCTCTACCCTAATCTTGAAAAAACAAGACTGTGACTGGCTTACTTAAGAAGTCTCACTTTGTCCTGTGAAATAGAGCAAATTTTATTTGGAAAAAAACATAAAATTTCCAGGAAAATCAGGAACTAATGGGATTAAGCTGATTGGCAAAAATGGAATGACAGACACTTGACACGGTTCCATATGCAAAATATCACTGGTTTCCAGAGCTCAGAAATCCAAAAGGAGGAATTGGCTTCTTTATGTAGGTCCACAAATAGAAGTCCAAAAATAATTTTGTACAAAACTGTGCAAGCTTACATGGGTCTGATATAAAACTACATTTCTTTCAGGTACCACAAAAATGGCAAGTTAGCTTACTGAGCTATGGCTTTCTGTTTTACCCGAGCTTCCATTCTTTCCATCTTTGGGAATCTGTGACTGAACTGTAAGGAAAAAATGCCTTTCCAGATATGGTCCCTGTCAGCTGTTCGCTTTCCATCTGCCAACTGAAATGAGGCTGCTAGTCCTGGCCTTTCAGCAAGCCCATGACCAGCAGAAGTCAGGAAAACTGGCTTAGTTCATGTTTTTCCTAAGCACTGAAAAGAGACATTCAGGCACACAGAAAAATCTGCAGACATCATGAGATTAAGGTATTCCTGATGATTTTGCTGCATTTTCTAAAACACTGCTTTTGTTTGAAAAACAGTGAAGTTTATAGCCCTCTTTAATGCCTTCACTATGTCAACCAGCTGACTCTGTGGCCAAACAGACTGAAATAATAGCTTTATTCATTTAATAGGGTGTTAGCTTTGAAGTTTAATTATCAGGGATAGGAACTCTCCACATTCAGGGAAATCCAGACTGAAGTATGAAATCCAGTTGGCTGCAGATCGTTTCTACTCCATGTCAGTGCAAGGAGGAATTTCGATTGCGTGCCTGCAGAAGTGAAATCAGATCTGTAGACTTTCCTTGTTGCCTCTTACAATCCCAACATCTGATCCAATCTGTACAACCTCTCGCTCATTTCCTTCCAAGTCCTGACAAATTCTACTCTTCTTTCCCCAAAGTGGCCCCTGGGAAAGAGGAACTTGATTGGATTGGATTTTTCATTTCTACTGCTGTCTGTACTACCCTTTGGAGCATCCAGTATTGCAGCTTTGGCACAGACATCAACAACCACATCAAAAATCCTGCGAGTTTGGGAACCATCCCAACTGCCTGAGAACTCTCCCAGAAGATAGAGGGACCTTCCTGTGCTGTTTAGCACATTGGGCACTCATCTCACCTCCATGAAAGCAGGTGCAATACACCCTCCTCCTAGTGCAACAATTGTCACTTGCATTGCAATGATGTAAATTGGGTTGATCAATCCAACTGGCAGATCTGTCTCATGCAGTCCGTCCATCCTGCTGCCTTTATTCCCGTGGTCTCAAAGGAGATGAGGAACACTTGTTCAGACAGCATACAGAGCACAAAAGCCATTTGGAAACCTCTTACACTTCCAGCACATGGTAGGGTATTTGGAGGTATGAGTGGCCACAGCCACGCTGGACATGGAGACAGTCCCCAGGCTGGCATTCAGCCTCAGCCCCACTGAGAAAGTTGAGACACCGTGAATTTTAATGATCCCAGGGTGGAAAGGAAAGAATGACACAAGCCACTTGTCTGCAGCAAGACAGATCTGCTTGGGAAGAGACTTACTTCTCAGGATTTAGGGCTCTGTGAACATTAAGCCTCAAGGTTTATAAACAGGATTCCAAACCGTCTCTGAAAATGTCACCGCACTTCATCCAAACAATCCAAATCTGGTGACAATCAAACCAATCTTTTCCAAATTCAGCAACGGCCCTTCCTCCCAGTGCCCATTCTCAGTTTATAGGCTTAAATGTTGGCAGGTTTCTTAGAGCCTGGTTCTCAAGCAATGCTTAAAATGTTATATTTGTGACAGTACACAAAAACTTCCCTTTTGCACATCTCCAATACCTCAAAAAAGACTAAGGATTTCATTTAAGCATTCCAAAACTGAGATGTGCATGGTAAAAATTGTTCACTCCTGTGCCAATAAAATCAATTAGAATAACTTTGCACACAGATTATTTGAAATCTCAAGGGTTTTTTTTTAAGTCATTCTATATAGTTGAAAAACCACAATTATTTTGACTCAGCTATCAATTATATCATAGTAAGTATCTTACTGCATTATTTTAAGACTACAATAGATGAACATATAATTGTGGTATCAAAATACAAGATCATCGAATTCAACAGCTTCACAGTGACTCTAACCAAGAATTTTAAGACATTGATCGCAGCACTGATTGAACAAGAATATGCAGTCAACTGCGCATACAGCATTCATGGTAAACAGCTCTGCAGCTCCTCCCCCAGTATTAAAAGGCCAGGTAGAAAAACAAACATTTCTTTAAAAAAAAAATAATCTCACTTCTGACAGATAAATCCCCTTAAGCTAAAAAAAGGCAAATAGGATGCAATAATTAGGATGAGTTATCCAATATGCAGATTGGTTCCTGTGGATTGCTCGGGAGCTGCTGAAGGTTATTCAGCAGGTTTATCCAGAGACAGTGGATTCCTTTAAAAAAAAAAATCCTGGGAAAAAAGCACAATGGAATGAATAGGCCCTGCCCTTCCACAGAACATCTAGCTGACATGTAGCTTGCTAAAAAAATGTAAATGATTTAAAGAAAGTCTAAGCAGAAATGTGCATCAAGTGCCATTATTTTATCACCCACTTTAATCACAGGCTGCTGTTCAGAATGGCTTGGGATGTTGGTTGTTACAGAAGAGATTTCTGTACCATTATTAGTACCTCTGAACAAATGCGGTGAGCGGGGGAGAAAAAAAAGACGGCGGGGGGGAGAGAGTGAGAGCGAGAAGGAAAATGTAGCAGCGGTTAAAGCATAGTTTAATAACTCCAATCTCAGTCACTTTTTTCATATGTATTGTATGTGCAAGTCCATAGTACAGCATAATGTGTCATAATTTGGCCTCCAATTCTGACAGCACTGCTTGACTTGGGCATTAAATCATTGCCCCGAGGAATTCACATTCTGGCAATTCCTGATGGTAGGACTGTCATCTCCTCCCACACATGACCTATCATTTTTGACATGATTGAATCAAAATTAGTCAGTACATTTAGATGTAAATTAGAGACATCCAAGAATAATAATGAGCACAAAAATATAGCTCTGTGTAATTGACACGGCAACAGCTTAGTACAGTCTTCCACAGTGTCCTCGAAATTATTAATACCATGATAACAGAAGTACTGTATCAAAAAGTGAGAAAACTTTTCCTTTTTTTTTTTTTTTTTTTTTTTTTTTAGAGGGGCATATTTAACTAACCCTTAAATCCTAAGGAAATCTGTAAGTGTTTGCTCACCCAGCACTTGCGTTGTCCGGATGGTCCTGACCAGAGACAGACATGACCGGTCGGCCAAGGAGCGTGCGAGGGCTCCGGCCTCCTGCCCCGCCGCCCGTCCCGTCCCGTCCCGTCCCTCCGCCTTCCCCACCTTCTCCCCGCCACCAGCCACCGGCCACCGCCCGCCCCGGTGCCGCCAGGGGTCCCACCGGGAGCGCTGCCAGGCCCCCCGACAGGACGGCCGCTCGCTCCGGGAGGTGACGCCTTCCGAAAACAGGCAGGACCCAGTGCCACCCCGCAGCGACACTGCGCCCAGCGATTTTGGCCTTATAAGCCCCTTTTTTGTATCTTTGTACCTACCCACAAGGGTGAGGCTGTCAGGAAGGTACCAGAAGCCACCAGCACGCTGCCTCGTGGGCCCGGCTCTCCCCACACCTCCCGCTACACCTGGGCGGCTCTGGCTGGATGGCACCCAGCCTACCCTGGGACTCCCTCACCCCTTCCCAGCCCTGGGGAGCCAAGCGGAAAATCCCCAGGGAGCACGTGAGGGAGGAAGCCTGAAATTCTTGAAGAGAAACTACTCCAGTCCTTCCCCCGAGCTCTTTCCTCCACCGGGCAAAGAGCCCTCCATGTTGCCACTGCCTGAGGGAGCGCCCTCACCCAGGGTGGGTGTGAGGGGTACAAGAAACAGCCGCAGACTTTAGGGAGGAGAGACACCCCCCACTCCGTAAAAAGTGCAGTGTGTAACACCACCACCCCTACAGACCCCTAAAGTACTCTTTTATCAGGTGGGAAGAGGGGGGAAACAGGAGAAGCTCTTGGGTTTTTTCTTCTTTCCCCATTTCCAAAGGGGTCGGTTGCCCTCAGGGCAGGCAGGCGCCTGAGAAAAGGACAGGCCTTCAAACCAGAGCTGCTGTACACGGCGGGCTGAGGCAGACAAAAACGGGCACACAGTTAAGAAGCGTTTCGAACCGGTTTCAGTCTTTTCCCTACGAAATGCCATTTAACGTTTCTGGTGGTGGCGTTTTGCGCACGGGGTGTGCCTGCACCCCTATCTTGGAGGAAAGGCCGTCCGCCATCGGCCGTCCCAGAGCCGCAGGGCACGTCGTGCGGAGAGAACCTGATTTTGTTCCTATGTGCCCCACAGGAAAACAGGTAACTGTTCAGGACCAAAACAATTCAGTGAGTCCTTTTTTTTTGTATGGTGGGAGCATTTACATGTGTTAATGTGGCACTCAGTGATCTTGATAACCCAAGTCGGTATTACTACCTTGAAGCAAACCTAAAATCTCCTGGGGTCATGCCAACATCTCAATGGTTGCGTACTGAATATCTCCCTAAAGTCTTTGATTACCACGTTGCCGGGGGAAAAAAGAAATTAGCTGGAACAATTTCTGTGTCAGTTGTCTGTGATGAAAGAGGAAGTGCCCAAGATTACTATGTCCTCCATGCACTTGCCATACCTTCACTCAACAGAGATGTTAATATTTTGAGTAACCAGGTGAAGCAAGTGTCAAAGCTGTTTTATTGGAATATGTTTTTCTGGAAGCCACAAATCATAAAACCATTTCTGAAACTATGTTGCAAATACTACAAAAGTTTCCCTGTGCAGAGCATATATGGCCAGAAACTGCTCAGTGAAACAAGTGCTGGTAAGAAAGAAAATTGCCTACCTCTTGCAACTCAGTTTTCAGGGCTGGCTAGTAACTTGCGCTCTAAACACTGCAGTTTTCAGGCGCTTAGCACCTCTGAGAATGTGGCTAATGAGTGCACGTAATTTGTGAGACTTAAATGCCAAAGCTTACTGGGTGAAGAAATCTCACAGTACTCATGGGCTCACTAGCTCTGTTTTAAACAATAAAAATAAAATCCAGGAATACTTCTGTAAGAGAAGAAAAACACAAGCAGTTCTTATGTACTTCAGGCAGATGTTCAGCACTATTTTCTTTGACAGGAGTTGGTAAAATGCTCATTTTCTACCTGTTTTTTACCCTAAAGTGTCACTGGATAGTTACTGCCTTTTGAGATTGCCATAGAACCCAACATGTGCTGAAGTATCACATCTCGCATTCGTAACAAATTCAGTACAGGTTGCTTCTCGGGGTTGAAAATGATCCACCCACCCATGATGGTAAGCCAGAGCAAGTAAACCTAAACCCAGCTGCAGCCTGTGCCAGCTTTGGCTGGATGAAATTAGTTCTGTAGGACCTATGACAAAGTTCAAGTGAACTCAGAAAAGGTGGCAGCAGTTAAACTAATGAAAAGACTTGTGCACTATGAAAAGATTCACAATCATATTAACATACCTATGCTAATTTATCAAAAATGAAGGGCATTTCAAAATACTGTTTGGATTTGACGCAGAATGCTACTAAGAGGACTGACATTTGGGAATGTAAAAAAATGTTCTCTGGTAACAAAGGGCTTTGAAATCAACACAGAATGCCTGGCCTTCCTTCAAGGATTGTGTCTGAAAATGGCTGTCATCTCCCACTTCTTCTTAACAAGGACTGACTTATTTAAAAGGCCTGTCTCTCTTTTTCTGCTCAAGACATGTTGCTTCTAGTAGAGATGACCATTGTGGTGGGAAGCGACCAAAGAATAAAAATGAGGTTAAAAAAAGGAAAGAGGAGTCCCTTTATACTTCCCTATGGGGAACAAACTGAAGAAATAGAGAGCAAGGAAGATTGAGAAGAAAGTAAATAAAGTAGGAGATAGAACTAGGACTGGAATGCCTTTTTGGAGCAGCATTACTGGGCTAGATTCAGAGGTTTCAGAAGAAGGAAAAATGAAGGAGTTGGCAAAGGACTGAGTGAAGCACATTCCCCAGTTTATAGAGGATGTAGCTGAGACTCAGTGAAGCTCCAGTGGACTGCCAATGGGAATGAGCCAATGGGAGAGGGAAAGCCTACATTTCAGTGTCACTGGAGGTGGAAATCTGAATTCACCATCTATAAATTCAGGGTGAGAACCTCTCACTAAAGTTGAAAATATCCAGGACATACACCCCCAGACCTGACAATGTTCTAATTCCTTGTATTTGAGGCATGTCAATTATGTTCTCTCAGCTTCTGGTAACATCAGTTCTGATAAGCCCTCCTGCAGTCTGCATCACATCTAGCAATCCAAAAACTCAGGATAGGGTCAGAATTCAACATCTCCAAGCAGCCACAGAAATGAAATGTTATTTTTGAAGTTACTTGAGCAGGCTGCTAAAGGCTACAATAAGCCCAAACCAGAGAGCCCATGCATTTGGAATTGTTCAGCTGACTCCCTTAGGCATACACACCCTCACATTTGAGCCCAAGCCCTACCCCTTCAAATGCCTTAGGGTGTTAAAACAAGGGGAGAAATCGCCACAGTAAACATCGGTTGTGCTGTCATGCTTCCCCATGCAATAAAGTGGAAAATGCTTTCTTGCTCAGAGAGAACACATGGGTGGAATTACCCACATGAAGGATGAGAAGTACCCTGGTGGGTGCCTGCAGAATCGGGGCCCTACCCTTTAGTCATCCAGCTGGTTGTGTATAGTTTGGCAGATTAGCTGCCAAAGCAACACTTATACTTTTGTATCTGCCTTTTTTTCCTGTCCTACCCTAATGGTACCAAGGAAACCAAATGCAAAAAACAAAGGTATTAAATATTACATTATAAGAGAGAGCATAAAGCGCCTTGATAAAGCTGACAAGCCAGCCTTGTGGGGAAATATTACAAAAATAATTCTCTTGCAAACTTTAGCTATGTTCTTTTGAAACAAGTCTTCAAAAATTCAGGCAAATCCCACCTCAGTTTGACATGCAACGATGATAAAAGGCACACATGATATACAAAATTTCTGTCTGATAAACGGATCAACCAAGCTACATTAAATTAGGTAATTAACACTTACTTAGTTTGTCAGACATGTTTAGGGGAACGACTTGATTCTTGAAAATGTCATTATGTGTACAGACAATCTCCTCTGGCATTTCTTTACTTGCTAAAGAAGAGCCTGATACAGTTAAAACTATAGGGTCTCAGATACATTTTGAAGGAGAGAGTAAGGCAAACTATACAGCTGTATTTAATGATTGCCTCTACATTGTATCAATGACTGGTCTAACTAGGACAAGGTGAAAACCCGCCTCCAGCTCTGTAGAGGCAGGAAAGCAGAGTGTATGTTTATTATCACCCTGGTGAACAGAAATTCACAAGTAAAATAATCACACATTGTTATAAATAGGGCAACCCCAAATCCACCTGCAAAGAAGAATATCAGTATCTCACGAAAGTGTTCTGGCAAAATAAACTCTAAACCACGTGAAACGATTTCTTTGGTAATAGGTATTTTAATCTCCTTTGCGTCCTTAGGTATTTTTCCTTGTACTTCCATTACAGCAAATGGGAAACATTTTGAATATTCTGAAATATTTCAATATAATAGTCTTCATTGCATCAGGGAAAAATTCTGTTATTACAGAGCCTTGTAGAGGTGATAGAAAAACTGGCTTAATCCCCAGATTATGTTCTGTTTGCCTCAAGTAACCAGGCTTTTTGAGTGGCAAGAAGCATTCAGCAAAAAGCATTTATCTTTAAAAAAATAAAAATTCTTTCTTCCCCATCTTACCTTTAAAATTAACTGGCATTTTCTGGTTTACAGAAGATATCATTGAATGTGCCCTTCTGTGACATTGCAGGATTTATGCAACCCCTGATACTGGCTGTGTCACAGAAGACTGCATTCCGGAATGTCTTTAGCAAATTAACAAACACCAAGAGGATTTCACAAGAGAGAGGAAAACTAAGAGTTTCATACTCAGATGGTTTCTCTTGTATATTCCTCAAGGTGGTTCATAAAGATATTCTCACAGAAGTCTAACATTAATTCAATTTTATTGTTAGCACGCTTCATCTTCAAACTATGACAGAGAAAGAACAAATTGTTGCCACACTGCACGACAATTTTTCACAGTCTCACATATATTCTTGGTTTATAACAGTGCATTTTCACAAGGACTGGTGCATTGTTTAAAAGATTCTGGATAGATAAAAGGTTTGTATAGGAACTGTAACTGGCTTTAGTTGCAGTGTTCCAGATCAAAATATTTTCTTTAGACCATGTTAGTTCTTATCCAAATTTCAAAATCTTCCCTTCATTCACACATACTCAACAGCAAAAATTTAAGACTGAGTCTCAGGAAAAGATCATCCTTTAATTCCCTGGGCTACCTTGGAATATGTTATTTTAACTGCCAGATTCTCAAAAGTTTTCCCTGAACCATTTACACACATTGTCCATCTGCATCTCAAATATCCTTGTTCCTGAATGCTGCACCTGCTCTTAGTCCAATGCCACAGATGTTTTTTACCAGATGTTGAAAAAAAAAAGATGTTCTCAATTGGCTGCAGTACAGTTGGTCTTGTCTTGGATATTTTTTTCTTAATTTATTTATTTATTTTACTCAGTTCATTCCATGAGTCTTCCATCTACAAATTGAATGGGGGAAAACATGAGTAGTTCACAGGAGCATGCTATGCACATTTCCAGTTAGAAGACAAGCTAGAGAACTTAAACTTAAGCCACTCTGAACAAACATGCATCTCTTTTTATTGTAAACATAATAAACTAGAAATTACAGAAAGTTACATTCTTATGAGTGTAAAAAAACCCAGAGGAACCAAAAAAGTGTGACTGTTTAAGAACAAGTTCCAATGCCCTCCATAGTAACAAATATGGTTTTTATGAAATACAGCACTCATCATGGAGAGGAAGACAGTGGCTTTTGCCTGGCAAGAAACAGAGGATCATGTTTGAGGAAAAGGATCACATGGAAAACAACAATCACATATTTTAGGTTTTGCATGCTTTAAAGGCACTAACCTATGTTGGTCATTTTTCTTCTTGTTTCTTGCATATTTGATCATGAATTAAATAATAGCATGAACTCTGAGACAGCCATCAGTAGGCTTCAGAGTCAACAAGATATTGAAGTGAAAGGAGTGAATATAGGCCATTCTGAGCTGCTGTCTCCAGTTATTACAGAAGCTAGAGGCAACATGGCATCAATTTGCTGTCAGTCCAAGTGGGGAAGGCTATTTTTGCAATTACATGCTAGAGGCTATTTTTAATGAAGGATTAGAATTTGGAGCACAAGATGACAGCTTCCTAAAACAATAGGGCTTGTTCAGCTGCTGTGAGCCAACATCATTCATCCGCTGAGTCGTGGCCCTGATCCGTCAAAGCACTGGATCTTCAAGGAGACTATTTGCATATTTTTCAGTTTTATTACTTGAGCACCTGGGAGCTTTTTGTCATGGGCAAGAATGCCACTGTGAAAGGCACCGTATGAAAACCAACAAAACAGCCCTGTCCCTAGTATCTTACAGTCTAAGCTTTCTTCAAGTTTAGGGTTCTGTTGGATCAAGGACTTCCTGTATCTCTTAATCTCTTAATCTGGTTCTAGTAGCGCAGATGTTATGAGACAGTGGGGCAAGCACGGTATTTCTCTCTTCCAAACTACACCAGTTTAAAATAAAAAAAAAAAAAAAAAGGCAGGGAGAAATTTGAATATGACAGTAGGAAATCCTTACTTAGGCTAGAATACGAGTAGGAAAATGCAGCCAGTTTACCAGCCTGTAATGCTGAATCCAAGCTGGTATTTTCTGCACTTAAGAATAAGAATGTGCTCTGTAATATTCTATTTTAGAAAGTGTGCTCTCTTCTAAGCAGTCTGCAGTTTGGCTTCCAAAGCCACCAAGTTCTTTACTATGTAATTAATTTACTCCATTAAAACATACTGCAAATTCCTTGGCTGAAAACAACAGTGTTACTGAGGGGGTGAGCTGTATTCTCAGCTGCCAGCCCTTAAGCTTAGTGAAGTAACAAAATTAAAATGGGCTTAAATTGTCATTTTTGGAAGAGCACTGTTTCCCTTAGTGTTTTGGCTCATCACAACACAGACTGTTGACATGCACAAAAATCTAATGCAACATGGTGAGTCAAATTATTTGGCTAGTGTCACTCTGCAGAATTCTGTCACTGTGTTAATACCCAGATTTGATAGATTTTGGAAAAATGTCATTGTATATCCAGTGTTCAAGCTCTTTCTGCTGGGAGCGTAGTGAAAACTATTGGACCTCTTACCTTACATAGAATAATCTAGCAGGCAATTACCCTGAAGTTTTATGGTCATAATTTACCATGCAATTATAGAATATTACACAGAAATGTCTGCAGATAAATTAAAATAAACAAACTCCAGTGTGACTGCAGTTCAACAGGAACTCAAAGTGTCTTACAGTGGCAAAAAACCACAGCCCTTGTATGCTTAAATAGGGGAGGCAGGAACAAGAGAGGGAGATGGTATATGACATTGGTGAGCAGATGTAGTGTCCATACTCTAAAAAGGAAATGGAAAAAAAGGAAAATGTGAAGAAAGCATCCCAAGAGCTAGAGAAAATACTTTACAATGAGACACTCTAGGAGCTCAGTATGTTTATTTTATTGAAGCAAGACTGAGAGGTCACATGATTTCAGTATGTAAACACCTTCTCAGGTAGCAAATGCTGTGCAAAATTCTAGAAAAGAAAAGTACAGCAAGAACCCAAAGGCTGAGAAGCTGAAGCCAGACAATTCCGATCAGAATAAATGTATCTGGTTTTAATGCCGCAGGATGGCGATTAAGCTTGGGAACTCTGTACCACTAGAAATGGTAGGTTTGTCACATTTCTTGGCATTTTCCATGTAAGACTGGCCGCCTTTCTAAAGATATTATTTTACCGAAGTACAAGTTATTTGGGTTCTATATATGTAATTTGGGATATGTAATGGTCTGTGATAATACAGAAGGCTAGACGAGATGATCACTTCCTGGCCTTCAACTCTACATGTTCTGGGAAAAGAACAGATACAATTTCTTACAGCAAGGGTTTTATCTCTGCACTAAAATATTCAAATTTATAATAAACTCATTCTTAAGTGCCTAGTTCTGCCCACTGAGTAAAATGGGAGCCTAGGTTGACCATTTCATGTTTGACTGTGTAATATCAGATTAGAAAATTCTGCCTACTCATAGCCAAACAAGATCACTGTCCCACTCGACTCAATATTATATCATCAGGAAATAACAGATAACCACTACTCCCAAGAGCCCACATTTCAAACCTGACAAACAAGGGAAAAGTATAGCATTATGACAGCAAATGTTCAGTTAATTCTACAATTATCCTTCATGAAAGGGCAGTGTAGTATGGACACTACCCTCCTAGGGATACAGTTACCTGCTTTGTCTGCGTCACCTTCAGTCTCCAGGGTGATAGCAGTGGGACTACACATCAACGAGGGGAAAAAAGTTACTGCAAATAGGTGGAAGTCATATCTTTCTCCCAGTACTACTCAGTGTCCACTGGCCAAAGACATTTCATTCAGCCAATAAGTAATTATGGGTTACAAAGGAAAAAAATAACAGTATAATAAAGCATAGTTACCAGTCCAAGTTCTACCCAACTGGGGCATTCCAATAGTATTAATCCAGAAAAGCATCACTGAATTCCCTGGACTGGTTCCATTGGTTTCATGGCATTTGCACTCCTGTGACTGGGAGCAGAACTTGGGGTCTGTGCAATGATCTGTTTAACAACATAAGAAATGTAATGTGATATTTGTTTGCTTTCATTTTTTTCATTTAAAAAGAACACAGCTTTATGAACAAACTGACACTTTGTAAAAGATGGGGTATCCCTGAAGATTTCAGCATGAAGATTACAAAATCAAATAGAAAATGTAATTTTTCTTTTACTTCCTTAAACTGTGTATGACATTTACTGGCTGAAAGACAACTTTTTGTCCAACTGAGCTAAACCAATGGCTGGCAGTGACGAAAATGCACACAGTAGGGAAATGTCTCCAAAAACAGTTCTAAAATATTATTTAGAGCACAATTAAAAGAAAAGTAAATGCTATCCAGTGCAATGAAAATAACCTTTAAGTTGTTCTGAAAGTTCAGAGGCCCAGGATGGTAGAAGGCAGCAGACTTCTGGACGGACACATCTTGCACTCAGGGTCCTGCTCCCCGCTCATTGAGCACAGGACAGGCAAAGAAGTGATGCCCTTGAGTGCATGTCATTACAGGAGTGTTACAGCTCCAGTGGCACTCCTATGAATTACTCCATACTCCATACAGATTTTCCCCAGCTAAAAAACTGCATCAAAAACACAAACCCCCATAACTGTCTCATACTCCCAGGTTTTATTTGGATGATACGTGATATAACTGCTTATGGCAAATGAACCACACCTAGAAACTGTAGTTATTGCCATCCTTCTGCATCATATTTGCCCTAAATGCTTCCTGTGGCTTCCAGGTTAGCTAATACCTTTGCCTGGTGTAGAACCTTTGACTGAAGGTACTTTTCTAATATATGTGTGTGTGTGTGTGTGTACAGCATTAACAGAGAGACACGTAGAAAATTAAAATGTAGTACAAGAGAAGAGTTAAAATATGTCAAGCTAAACATGAACAAACACACACACAAAAAGCAAAAAACAAGTGTGCAGAAAGAGATATTCATTTTAATATGAGAATGACAAAGTAGGTTTTCCACAGAAGCTACGTGCCACATCAGGGTGCCAAAGGCTGCCACTGGCAGAGAGACAACCCCACAGAGCACCTGGGGCATCTAACCCCTCCCTAGAAGATGCCGAGTTCACCCTGAGAGGATGTCCGATGCCCCACAACCTGACTGCAGTGAGTGCACTGCCCCGTGCAGTTTCATAGCGAGGGAAGGGTTTTAGAGAGAGGCTTTGGCTGAGCTGCATCTGCCCCATCACTCCAGCTGGAGGAGCAGACAGGCTGGTTTGCCCCTCCATACATATAGTGGGCAAACTGCAAACTCTGGCAAATCTCTGCTGGTTCCAGCTGGTTTTGCCTGAGTTCCACCGAGATACTTATTTCCTCATCAGACACCCCCGAGCCTGATATGGCATGCCTCTTTGGGGGGTTTTAAATTACAAAACAAATTACAATAGATATAAAACCAATACAGTTTTGTGTCCTTTGAGTGCAAGATTTTCAGAAGTGACTAGTGATTTTGGAAGGCTTCCATATGACGTACGCATGTCTAGCAGAGACCTCTTTAAAATGACCCAACTTCCAGAGATCAGGTACCCTTCATTTCCTTAAAGTCTAATGACTTTCAAAGGTCTCAAGATGAGCTTTCAAATCCTGAGAGACCTAAAATCACTAAATTGCTTTGGAAAAACTTGAGCTAAAAATGCACCTAACTGCAAGAGATTGATTTCAGCTGCTTGACATCAAAACCCAACAGTTGCCTTTTCTGAGACCAAGAGCAAGGCTTACTGTCTCTGATAAAGTGTTCTCCAAAAGGAACTCATTGCATCTGACGGAAAATTAACACAGGGCAAAGAAGATCACAAAAGACTATGACCTTTCTCCTATATAAATATTTAATCAGGTACTTGACCTCACCGGATTACAAATTAACAGTAATTGGGACCCAAAAGGTTTCCTCCTCTTAACAATTTTTTTCAATTGAACATGTTATTAAATTGGTTCAACTATTTTTTTTTTTTTTAGTAGAAAGGAATTTGTTACTTACGAAAAATATATTGAGGGACATTAGGAAGACTGCCATCCCTCTTACCAGTTTTCTGAATCCATGCGTTCCTCTTCTCCGCATGAAGAAAGTCACCCATCCTACCTAAGCTTCACCTGAAGATATTGTAGACATGAGGCACAATGTTGTTTGTCCTGGACCCCACATCCCAGAAAGTAAGTGAGACGCTTAGGGACCCCTGTTAATATCCTTTTCTCCTTGTACACATACAGAACAGAAACAGGGAAACTTCCTCCAAAGCTTTTGAACATTTCCCAAAGCAGCAAAGGAAGGATTTTGGTCTAAGCTGGGACCTCAGGTCTGTTCAAGACAATGATTTTCCAGCCTGGGAATTTTGTTTGCAACCATCCTATTAAATAATATGCACATGTCATAAAGATTATATGGGCATGCCTGTCCACTCACAGAGCTCATGAGTACATAATCTGCACTCAAGCAAAACTACCACTGAAGTTTCCAAGAGGATTTTGATTTGCCCCAGGCTTTCTGACTCCAAAAAAATGTTTCTTTCTTTCTTCATTAGTGCAGCAGTCCCCACTACTTATGTTATATTTTTATCAACAATGCAATTATTCACCCTGCATTTTCAAAAGTTCATAAAGCATACGGAAAAAATTGATACGAAAGGAAACAGCCAGCACGTTTTGGGGGGAGGACTTTTACTGGACATAAAATAATTTGCTTCAGCTGTGTGCAAGTTAAAAGAGAAAAAAATGCAAATATAGCAATTTTGTGGGATTGGTTGCTTTTTCTTTATATCTGTAATTCTAAAACAGCTTTGAAATCACAAGTCTCTGTTAGGACAGATATTCATTCTTGTCTGCAAAGGGCCATGGGCATGTTTAGTGCCCTGCCCCACAAGAAAAATCTGTGTCACAATGATGTCTGCCCTCCTGAACAAGAAGGGTCTCATCCCCTGGGACTGCACATCTGCAGCTTCCATTTCATCGAGAGGGTGCTCAGCACAGCTCAGTTGCAGCCTTTCAGGTCTAACAAAACCTGCTTTGGATGACCGGAGACTGACCTGGATACAGAATGTGAAGAGGAAGCCTGCAGAAGGAAGAGCTCAGAGTGATCCTATCAGTGGCAGCAGGAGGCAGTTTTACCTGTGAACTGGCCACAGCATAAGTGAAAGGAGAACTCAAAGAAATGACTGTGGGAAACAGGCCTTCAGATTAATTCAACTATTCCCCAAGTTAACCTCAATGCAAGGGCTGATGGAAGTACAAGGGTGACTTTGGGCTCGGCCTTGACAGGTAAGTACTGGTGATAAAAGAGCCATGTTGTTCTTGAAGCTCCTCAGTGCCTGTTCTTCACGTCCTGAAGACCAGAAGATCAAGGTCATGCTCACCTTCACCCTGGCAATAGCCAAATCCATGCTTAAACACATACACACTGCTTGGCTTTTGCTGGGCTAGCTGATCAGGGGAATTCTCCAGCTCTTTCATAAGGTGACCTTGTAGCTCTAATTTAAAAAAGAACAGGGATATCAGCCAAATACCAAAGTCTAAATAAGTTTTCCTATAAGCACAATATCGAGATGAGAAGTTTGTCTGTGAAGTCCATTCACTGGCTCCAATCCCAGAATGTAAACCAGGTGATGTATCTTCACTCCTCTTTTCTGACAGCAGTAATCTTGCCGAAGTCTGTGTTTCTGGGCTGTGGCAAACACCTGGTGACTGTTACAGTTCTGTGTCCATTTTGGCTTCTCTAGGCTGTTTGCCAAAAATCACAGTTATACGTCGTTCTTTGATTAAGCCTTGTCTCTACGTTTCAGATATCTATGCAGACTTCTATGGCTCATTTTCCCTTTTTTTCCCAGGGTTCTCTTGTGCCAAGTGTTTTCTGAGCAAATTCCTCTGGATATCTATGGTTTAAGACTCATTTGAGTTCCTTACATACGAGTAACTAGGGGATTTGAGACGCCCTAGGGTGTCCACCATGGTCTCTAGCTGACACTCCAGTAATACATCGGTCTCCTTTAAGTCCTGCATCATTCCTTGTGGACGTTTCAGGTATGTCTTTGCATCTTAAATGGAACAAGAAGCCTGTATGTGGGCAAGTGAATCAGGCCTTTGATGTCTTATGTTAAAATGCGTACATTGTAGAAGCATTTGGGAGTTCAGAATTAGTGAACTGGAGTGCAATAATATCTATTACCTTTCTTAACAGTTATGCATCAGTTGTAACACATTTGATCACAGCTAAACCTGTGGTCTTTTCAATTAGTTCTATGCCTTGAGAGATGCTATGCTTATCCACATAAATCATGTTTCCCTTCTGATTTTGGAACCTAGAACATACAAATAATATAGACATTACAGTCTAACTTATGGAGATCTACTTGATGCGGTTAAACCAGTCTTTATTTATGTTCACCATTTACGATATCTCTCTTTATCTGTGACTAAAGTACAGCTTTACTGGTATGTTTTTTGACCAGTCATTCCAAGGTGTCCTTGTTGATGAACTTCTTCCCTACGTTTTCTTTTGCCTTACTGTGGTAACTGCCATTCTTGTACTTTTTGTGACTGATCTCCACATGATCCAGTATGAGCATGAGAAGTGTTGCTTTTTATCATTCTCTGCTTATAGTTTATATGACTGCTTGCATAACTCATTCCACATTCAGGGTAAATACAGAGCTTCGTATATTTGTAGTGGTCATGTAGTCTGTTACAGCTCATTCCAGGTCACCTGGTTGCATGTCATCAAGCATAGCATATCATCTTGACAGCATGCTTACAATTACTAGTTAATGTTTTAGCTGGACCTCCACTTTCACAGCTTCCTTTTAGCCTTTCCAAAAAAAAAAAATTACAGTAAGCTTGGCAATGTTTCACAAGTCCTTTCTTGTGTTTCATAAAAAGTGATCTGTGCTTAGTGTCTTCTCTTTTGATTCCAGACGAAATCACAAAACTTTCTGTGGCTGTTGCATGTTCTACTTAGAATATGCATTCATACACCTGTCCTCTGTCACTGCCAAAGCCCTTGAGGCCTCTGCTGTAGATGAGTTAGGCATCATTCATTTTGTGGTCTATTTGTCTCGTTAGCTTGAGATTGACAATTTGATGTTGTTCAATTTAAGGTTGTTTCTTCTTGCAATTTCCAGTATTCTCCACAATCATTCCTGATGTTCAGTAGTGGTGCTGCCCCTTACTATTATGTCATTCACATGTATTTACATTCCTGGGAGACCTCCTAGTGTTTGGGTCGTTGTGCTGCAATATGCTTCTGGTGCTAAATGGATTCCAAAAGGCAATCTCAGGAAGCAGCATCTGCAAAACGGTGATTTGAAAGCAAATTTTGAAGCATTCAGTGTCCAGGGGAATCTGCCAAAATCCTCCCTCTGTATCTAATCTTCTGAAGAACTTGGCTTCTGCCATCTCAGCAAACATTTCATTCCTTGAGAGCAAATGGAAATGTTTCCCTTTTTAAATGATCTTGTTCAGCATCTTGTGGTCACTGCAAAGTCTAAGACCAATCCTTTTTGCTATTTTTCTCCACAGCTACAAAGAACAAGCCTGTTTTATTGCCCTGGCTGATCCTGTGAATGAAGCCATCTGTTGTCATGTTTTGCTGCACTTTTATTAGTGCCACATGTAAGAGATTCTGCATCTTCCATTAACTGTACCTTGAATGTCACCAGGTGACCCCTTTTTTCTGCAAGCACACTTCACTTCACGCATTGGCACATTCACGTCTGGTTCAGGTTTGTTCCCAGGGCTATGAATCTACTGGGCTTTGGCACACATTCCAGTGACTAGACCAAGCTTATGCCCATGGACTACTTGCTCTCCTTAGCGCATTACCACAACGTCTTGTTTTACTTTTTGTGCCTTTGAACATCAGTGACACTTCACACTTGGCCAGGCCTGGAATTTGTCCCTTGCTTTCAGATTTCAGTCTCACCTTTGACTTCTCCAACTTTATACTTTCTTTTGAACAAGTGTGTTTCAGTTTCTCTCACTTCTTTCATTTGTGCTCCTGGGCCTAATTTGTGCATCACATGGAGGCCATTTGTGCTTTGTTTTATTAGCCATTCTTTTGACTTTGCAGCATCTTTCTTTGTTGAGCAAATGCACAGCTTGCCTCTGCACACTATTTATTCATTTCAGTACCTGCTCCAGCCTGAGTGTTTTTGCAAATGCGCAGCTTCTTTTCCTTTCTTGATATTGGTACATATACTGGACTTTTTAATACTCATTTGCATCAACTGACAAAGCTATTTTTTACCTTTTTTTTTTTTACAAAGTACCTGCATTTCTCCTACAGAGCCATTTGACTGGTGTTCACAGTCATGGGCTCAAACATATAGTCTGAGTATTGAGAGAATTTTTCACTGATCCACCACAAAGTGTGTAGTTTTGAACAAGGGCACTTTTCAATGACCTAAATTCACAAGGACTGGCCTGGTAGTTTTGAGTCTGTGATAAATTACTTTATTGTTTCATCTATATTATCAATAATACCTCTTCTAGAGGCTTTTTTTTTCCCCTGGTGGAACTTTAATGATCAAATATCCATTTCTTTCACTTTGGTCTCATGAAAAATGTGGTATTTCCATGCACCAAACTCAGTAAAACATTGTGTCCCTCTTCTGTTTTATTTGCCTTTACAGCTTTCATATAGCCTCTACATATCTGCCTGAGTTTTCTCTTTACCTTTTCAGCATTCACCATAATTTTAAAACATTGGAGACTTTTATCTACTCCAGGCACTGGCTCTTTAGCAGGGAGAAAAATAAACTTCTATTTTTCTGCTCAAGCAACAGCCCCAGTTGGCTCTGCTTTTGGTTTTGTTTTCCTAGACCCTGAAATAGATCCTCTTGGTGGCCTGCTGATGAAATCGGGGAGCTACTCTAATTGTGTCTCTATGTGATGAAAGTAACATCTCCCATCCATAAATCAGAAACAGCCCCATAAGCCATCCTGTGAGCGATCACTGCATTTCCAGCCCTTATGATTCTACAGGCAATCACAGAAGATTTGCAGACCTGCCAGCTCTCCATCAGTTTGTGAAAGTTAGTCCTAATGAGGACAGGGAAATGTCACACCAGATTACACTTCCCTAGAATTTTTGCCAAATCCAAAGCACTCTGTTTCACTTCCCTCTTTCTCTTACCATTTGTCCCCTTTCTTGGACTCTTAACACCCTGGTTTGCAATGCATTGCACAGGCAGACCTTCAGATTGGTGTGCCAGTAAGGCAAACTACTAAATGTGGAGCTGCAGCTGATATGGCAATGTCATACAACAGGCATCACCTGTAACTTTGTACTTTTAGTAATGTATTTTCAGGGAAACCTGTGGCATTATTTTATAAATCAAACAAAAATGACCATGAAAAGTGATGAAGCTGTGTAACAGAAGATTTGAAAGACAAGCTAGCACATTTGGATCCAAATGGGTGGGAAAGTATTTAATATACTGCAGCTAACCTGAGCCAACCTAATACAGTTTGTCTCCCCTTTTCTCTGAAACTGCCTTGCCAACCTTCCTGCCAGGCTTTATGTGGAACCGTTTTTAACCAGAACAAAATTGTTTTGTCTCCTCTCCTATGTTAGAAAAAAACTCACTGACTGTCATCTCCATAAGTTATTTCTGTTTCTCTTCTTGGAGGTCTTTCTGTTTCACTCACTTCTCTCCGTCTTGATACCGAATTTTGCTTCACATTTGGTATTAGGGCTTCACATTTGTTATTAGCGCACTGATGGAAAGTTGCATACATGGACCAGAAATAGCTGAGATGTTTGGGTTGGAGTTGGTTTTTTCTCCTGTTTATTGCTTCCTTTTTTTCAAATGGAAAAATTGTTGTGAAAGTAGTAAACTGTATTCTTAACAAGCCTGGTGTAAGCACTCTGAAGTTCACTTAGAACCTGATCCTTAGTACTAAATTAGGCCAGTTTATCCTGGAGAAGGACTTGCCATGTAGCTTTGGGATTTTAACTGTCATAACGTTCTTCAATAATGTAGGAGGCGGTCGAGGGCTGAAGTATTATATTTAGCCCTTTGAACTATGCGGCAGGGTGGGTTGTATTGCTTAAATGAAAGTGAGCATGTCAGAAGGGTTATGGGGTGAGTGGAGTGCTGTGGTGATAGGGAGATAATGTTAGGACCATTGTATTGCATTGAGTTAAAACCTGTTTTCAAACTTGAGGTTTTTCTGGTGTGCAGACTGCTCTGAGGAAACGTATTTCTGATATCTTATTTTAAATACATATACATGTATTTAAAAAAAACCATGCTGTTCCAAAGTATGCATGCAACAATGATCCCAAATAATAATACTGACCTACTCTAATTCCCTTAGAGTGGTTTGCTCACTTGTTTGCTTTTGGAAATGAAAGAAACAAAATTCCAGCTTTGTACATCACACAGTGTACAGTCTTTCATGTTTAATTCTTTATTCTCAAGGTTTGACTTTATGTAAGAGTCAAAATATTTGCACCCAAGGAAAAGTATTAATCTCAAACCAATCCAATTATGTACCCATGCTCTAACACTAAAGAATCTCTGGATACATCATTCAAAACCACCCAAGTGACTTAGGTGCCTGCACAGATTTCCAAGATGGAAATGAAGAATTTGAGGGTGAGGCAGAGAGCTGAAAATCCCACCCAAAAGGAGGCATCAATTTTTAATTTTTTAACTAGAGTCAAACTCTAATTTAAATTTAAATTTCATTCAATGTAAATATTTTCAAAGATTTTGCATTTAAAATGTCAATGATAAGTGAGGATTCTCTTGAAGCCGCTACCATCCAGATGTTGTAGTGTAAGAACAGCAAGTGACTCATGAGCCATATAAAAAAGGCTTAGAAGCAAAAATGTAAGATTAACTGGTCATACGTGTTATCCAACAGGGGTGAAAAAATAAAACCAACACAAATGATGAAAATTCACTTTTCCCCATCTCTTTACCTCCTTCGTGATATTTGAAAAGCATTTCTTTTATTTTGTTCATCATTTTATCCCTGGTAATTTTCCCATAATAATTGTGCTTAATTTTAACAGTATCCACAGTCACACCCTTTATGCTAAAAATCCTGTTCCTATGCATGAGCCTCTCTTATGTTAAAGTAAAAATACGCCATTGCCATGCAAGCAGCCCATCCCATTGTGCATTTCACTTGTGCATTGAGTGTTCTCTGTAAATAAGAAGAAAAACCTACAAACTCTTAGCATCCAAACAATTGTTTCTTTTAATGTAGAAACCCAAGCTAAGGTCTAGAATAGGCAGATATTAAACACGATTAGTCTAAATACATGCCTAAGGACAGCTTTATGGTAATTCTATGTACCGCCCCCTCCGCAGTCCATTGAGTTAAAAGCAAAAGCACAAACATGAGGCAAACATGGAAAATGCCATTACAGTATTTTGAGAAAAGCAGCAACCCAGTGTCTATGAAAATTTAATAACCATTGACTTTTTTTTTTTATTTCTTACTGTGAATCCAGGACAAACTTTTATTTGACAACCATATGTCCTTTAAAAGAGATCCATAAGTCTTCAAATAACCCAGACTGTTCTTCCCTCTCTCTTCCCCTCTCTCTCTCAATCTCTCTCTGTCTCCCTTTTTAATGCCCACATCTCCACTATCAGGAACAAATATGATTTCTGATTGAACATCACTTTATTTGCCAGTTCTGTGGTCTTTTCTTATCTTGTTCCACACTTCTCAGGCTTTGTGGTTAAATTATGTATTAAGGTCAATGTCAAAACACGGAAGATCTGTAATCTACAGGGAGCTCCCTTTTATTCGTTATTACAGTGAAGGCTGAGCGCAACTGTCAGGGAGCTTGGGATGTGCTCAGCATGGAGGCTTGCTACACAGCAGGGCTCTACAAAGCCTCTCTCCTTGTTCTCCCAGGACGAACCCTTGATAGATTTACCCAGATAACCCATCTCACTTTAAAGCTCTCTTGTCTCTGCTTCAATCTGAAAGCTGTCAAGTGCACCTATATAGTAATGTCATAAATCAAACGTAAAATGTGTACACTGGAGACACTGCGAGTGTCATGTATTCACTTGTACTTTGAGATCTTCTAAAGTAAAATGGTGTCAGAATAAGGAAGGCTGGGAGGAATGTTTTTTTCCTTAAAAACGACAGAATATTTGAAAAGGTTGTCTGTAAACTTTTTTTTTAAACTTTTGTTATTATAAAGCCAAATTCTGGTTTATCCTAAATTAATCAGGGACAGCTATTTAGTAAACAAAAAAAAAAAAAAAAGAAGTTGCAAGATATCTATCTGTAAACAATGTGATTTAATGCAAGACCATGTATTGATTTTGTTTCTTTGGTTTTCTTCTTGACAAGCATTTGTCAACACGGATTTGTATTAGTTCCCAGGTTTGTTTATTAAAGACGCATCATTCTTTCCCTGAACTAGAAACAATTCTCTTGCAGCAGGAGTACAACATCAAAGAGGGATCCTAAAACAAGATGCCAAGCATGACAAGAAAGAAAAGGAGCCCTCTATGTGGAATGTACCACCACTGAACTTAATTTTTTTCTTATCCTCAGATAAAGAGAATTTTAATTTTTTATTGGCAGAAAAGGCTTGCTATTTCTTATTTAGTGGAGTCTGCATTTTATTTTTCTTATGGGAGGAAGAGGTTGCATTTGCAACATCCAGGTTGCCTTGTAATCAGATAACTCCTAGCAAAACATTCTACAAAACTGGTCCTGCAGTTCAGACTTTCTTGACTTTAAATGTTCTGGCTCAAAGCATATCTATTTTGAGGTCAGTTTGCATGTGATGCTTAATTAAGGGTATTTGTGAATCATACTGTATTTGGGTATTTGGAGGTCTTTAATCTATGTGTTCCATACTGCATCCCAAACAAGTTTGACAAGTTTACATCATTAATCTGCAAAGAGCACTAGCATAACTTTGAAAGAATCTCACCCATAGACGCCCTAAAAGAGGATTGTCTCTCCTTTTAAATCATTTGGAAGTGAAAAGTATCCAGTTCAGCTGGGATCCAGAGTGTGTGCGCTTTCTGGTGGAGGGCAAGGGGAGGCCCAAGAGGTGTTCAGCTCTGGAGACAGATGTGTGAGTCTGAGCTATAAACCAGCTGGTGCCAAAGGTCACCCCAGAGGGTGCCAGATTTTTTAGGCTGGGGAACCAGCCTGAACAGGATGTGATACTAGTTTTTTTATTCCCTCTCCTAGTGCTGGCTGCAAATCTCCACAGCTCCTTCACCAAACACACCTACGGTCTGCCTAGGTTCATGGAGGTACTTGGATCTCTTGAAGCTATAAAATCATTCATCTTTATTTCTGTATACATCATGCAATAGTTCAAAAGGCCTCAGGTATGGGCAGTGACTTGCTCTGTAGTCCATACTACTGAGAGAGACATCTTTGCTACATGAGGTGTTACTTTTGCACTTTCCTAATCTATATCTTTTGTCTTGTTTTCATTTAAAACAAAGGCGTTTCTGCATGATAGCATCTGTTTCATCCTCTTTGAATTTGAAAATGATGCAGAAATGCTTTGCCATCAAGATCTCAACATGGTATCTCAGGAGCCATAATACAAGAACGTAAGAGTGACCGTGCTGGGTCAGATCAGAGGCCCATTTGCCCCGTATCCTGCCTCCATCTTTGGCCAGCTAAAGAGCACAGAAACAAGTCAAGTAGTGATACTTCCACCAAACTGCTCACAGCCCCCAACAATTTGTTGTTTAACACCCTCCTGAGCCAAAGATCATGACTTTACATTTAATAGACATCAATGGACATTTCTTCCATGAATGTGTCCACTAAATGTGTCACTGTTTAAATTTAAACATCCACGGCAGAAGTTCCACAGCCTAACTACACACTGAGTCAAGAAGACCCTCACTTCACACTTTTGAACAGTTTACCCAAGATCCATAAAATGGAAAAAGAGCAGAGGAACACTAAAAAGCACCTGCCTTAAAGGGAGCCAGGAACCATTAGAGGGTGTCTTGACTTATTGACATCAACTGGAATCTTTTGATTATTCCAAGCAGGAGAGGACTTTGTGCTTTGTACTTTGAAGTGCATCTACATATACAACTCTATTAGTGTTGTTGTGTAGAAAGACAGGTTTTAAGAGAAGAGCAGTCCCAATCCGTGCCTCTCCTTTACTAGGAGAATTTTTCTGTTCCCTCTTAAATATTTTATTCATTATTGAAGATGAGAAAGTCTGAAAAAAGCTTTTTTCCCGTCAACCTTCAGTCAGATTTCTTCAGGGTGATCCCCAAGTAATGGCAATGCTCTGTGCTACTGAAAAGTAAATGACTGTGATCTTACCAATTGTACCTCTGCATTGCAGGCTTAAATTCTACTAAAGGAGGCATTGTCTATGAGAAAGAAAATATCTTGGCTGGATGCCTCAGTGTACAAATCTTTGTACACCTTCTTTTTCTCAGGTGAGTAACATTCTACTGAAGCTGGTTATTACTAGCATTAAGTATTTGCATGTTGAGAATCATGATTTTCCAGACTGTTGAAGTATAGAAAAGGTAAATAGAATTGTGCTTTTAGGTAAACATGCAGTTTAAGGTTTCCATAGAAAATACACTTTTCTCTAATGCTAGTCATTAGAATTGAAAATTTCACTTTCTTTAACTGTCCAAGAAAAAAATACCAACCCACGTTCAGATTTTATTCAGCCCTTCCTCACAGAAATGTTCTTGTAGCCTCTCGAAAGTATTTCTGGGTTCCAAGAGTACCTTGAACTTCTCTGCTTAATGTAGTAACTAGTCTAACATGACTTTTCCTCTTTTTGTTTTTAATAAGAGACAAGAAGGTTTGCTGTTCAATGTTCTTCTTTTTGTAGAGGTCAGAGGGTATACCCTAAAAGCTCATGGCTACATTATTATCAGCAGTAGCTGATGAAGAGAGGAATGAACAGTCAGAAATACAAATCACATTATCATCCATCATCCATATTTTGCATCTTCAGATTCTTTTCAGTGTCAACATTCCTAAGTGGCAGCAACAGTAAAGAAAAGTCCCTGAAACCCCTGCAGATTTTTTGACAGGTCACTCCAGAGAGCAAGTTTAGGGCTTTCTTTAAATTCATGTTTTTGTATTCTCAAGCCGTTGAGTGTCAGGCTCACCACTGCTCCACTTTACATATATGCTTTCCACTTCAGAAGGAAAAACCATGGTGCCTCTGAAGCAAACCCTATCTGAAGAGCCATGAAAATAACTTCTGACTACCAGGCCTAATTAATGCCTCCACGCTGACCTCTACATCCAGCCCATATCAAAAATGTTACAGCACAGCTGATTCAACATGAACTCGAGATCAGGCAAGACCTGGTACTAATGAATACTAATGAACAGTAATTACTGGAACTCTGCCACAGAAACCCACTGCAGAGACATATGCTAATGGGCTTTACACAACCAGGCACAGGACTTCATATCCACTAAGAAACTTCTGCTAGACTAAGAGCAAAAGGAACCATATGTCACACACAACCCTGTTTGCACCTATTTCTTCCCTCACACCTTTATGCCTGACATCCAGCTTCTGTCCCCCATACAGGCCAGCTCAGGTCAGTTCTGGTTTCCTTGGCAGGCACAGGGGGTCATTTGCATCAACTTGGTGGCTGAGTTTGCTTTTCTGCTCTTATTTCTCCCTCAAGATGGGCAAAACATTACCTACAGAAGGGAAAGGGATTTTAGTAGGACAGGTCTTGTTCCGTAACAATTGTGCAGATGATAATATTACTTGCCAGTGGGAAGACATAATGGGAAGACAGAGCCGAGTATGACACCTTGACCTTCCCTGATATATTTAATGGAAAAATTACCCTCCAGAAGGAACACACAAGATATTTTTAAGCATGGTGGTGGTCAGTTTGACAAGCCTCCTCCATTCTGTAATGTCCAACACTGGTCCTGCCCCACTGAGAGGATACCCTGACCTCAGTAAAAATTGCTTCTCAAATGACCTTGACTTTCTCCTAATTTCTGAGTCCTAATCCTGGCAATAAAGGAATAGTCACAAGAGTAAATGTAACATAATCAAGCCCCCAAATGAGCTGTTTATGCAGTAAACTTACTACTCCAGGCTAGTGCAAGAGGTCAACATCAGAAAAGAAATCAGGCTTAGGGGTGAATCAAGCATCTAAAGCTCTGAGTGTGGGGCAGCATGGAGTGAGAATACCTTAAACTGAAGACTGGAGAGGGATTGTCTATTCCTCCCTGGACTACAGACACTTGATTCACACAGGCTTCATAGTATCTGTGTTTTTATTGAAGCCTCAGCTCCTGGAATGATATAATTAGGATTTCAGCTCTCATTTTACTTAGTAAGCAATTTTCTAACCCTGGTGGGTGTGGGCAAAAGCTTGTAAATATGACCATGTGAACACTAATGGCTCCAAAACAGAGTGCTAATAAAAAAGTCTAATGTTCGTTGGCTTGTTTTAACTATGTGATTTAAGACAACCTCCTCTTTGGAGTAGATGTTGAATTGCAATACTTAAAACTTAGGATTGTATGCAGGTTGCATAGAGATTGTGCTGAGAGTGCTGCCTGCCAAATGATTTGCACTCATCTTTGAGCACAGTACACACTGACTGGCTCTGCTGCCTCCCCCCAAAACCCCTCAGTTACCAGGTTGTTGCTGGTCATACCTCACTCAGGCTGTTTAACATGCCCTGAATTTGCCATGTGTTAATGGTATCTTCTATGGTGGTCCTTATGTCCATAAACATAGGAAGGAGCTTCTGGGAGGAAAAATTAACCATCCCTGCCAATTTGCATGGGGGCAGAAAGAAAAGAGAAAGCACAAGGGCACACAGCATGTTTACCTCTTCACTTGACTGCATGCTCCTACCCATACTTTTAAGATTTGGGAGGGTTTGACTTTCACCTAGCAAGAGACGATAGCATAGCACATGATTACCTGACATAAGGAAGAGAAATGCCTGACACAACAAGCAGCCACATGCTGGGCCCTGGAGGGTCATGAACACTAAAGAACACAGGGAGCTGTGGCTAGCACTGCCCAGTTGTCATGTACCCAGTCACTGGCTTAGCTGTCATTTAGCATTCAGATTTCTTGTTCTTTGTGACTTTTTGGTGTTCAGTTCTTCTCCAAGGGTATTTTCTGTCTCTGATCCTCAGTCCCTCTCCATTTGCCCCTGTTGTATGAAGAGGTGTCCTAGTAACTCATGGTTCCTCTGGCTTTAGAGGTCTCCAGTGAGCTGGGAAAGGCAAGATTTTTGTCTTTTGAGGGGTTGTTCACTCAGCAAGAGTGCTGGCTACATCCACTTACATTTGAAAGTTTCTAGCCTTCTGGCTAAACAGAAATATTTCAAGTTTTTCCCCTTTAAATAAAAGCCTAAACTCTACAGAATCTGAACCTACCACATCTTCCATAGAAATGCATCAAACAATAGATAGCCATCCCGTGGGTGAGCTGTTTGACATCTGGTTCTTACTTCTGTACTTTTCCATCTCCTCTCCAACCTCCTCCTTTCTCTTATCCCTGCTGCGTTCATATCTTGCTAACTGAAATTGAACTAAACAGGACATCACGATGTACCCATAACGGTCAGCAGAACAAGAGGTGTATTTGTCAGCTGTAACTATTTAGGAAAAACATGCACCTGCCAGCTGAAAGACCTCAATACACTTGACCTTCAGTCTGAAACAGCAAGCAACAGAGTTGTTTTGCTACCACCCAGGCAATACACGAAAATCCATATTCCTTGTCCTCTAGGATGTTAGTGAAGTTATCCCATGTCTAAAAGTTAAGGGGTCCTGTACTTTCCTTGTCTCTTGACCAGCACTTTTCTGCCTAGCACTCTGGAAGAGCTCTTGCTCATTTAAGTACCTCCTGATATTCCCTGGGTTGCAGTTTACAGAAGGGGATGTTCTTTTTTTTTTTCCCCCAAGCAGAAATGTAATTGGCTTTTTTCCTCATTGTCTATGGTCCAAAAGTAAGAAATCAATTAACTACAGGTGCTTGGATCTGACTGGATTATTTCTGGAAAAGATCCACAGTATCTTTAATTAGCTACTACAAGCTGAAGCAAACAAATGCAGTGCCTGCCTGCTTTGGCTGCTCCTTCTCATCTGTTCACCAGAACAAAAGCTTTTCTATCAGTCAGCAATCAAGCTGTTGTTAGGCTGGAATTAGATTTTCTTGATCAAGCATGTTTTACAGAATCTAATACATTAACATTGTTGGTCATCTTCATCAATGCATGCCTTTCAGCTTCTTCTCATATGATTTTCCTGTAGCTTATATATCCAATGCATTCTCCGTGCTAATAGCCAGACTTCAGTAATACAAAGGAGGTACATACTCCATGAAGTGTCTCAATTCAACCATAAAACATTGTAAGCATTCATTACCATTTTTCAAACTATTCAAGAGCAATCAGTGAGGTACAACAGCTATTAAAGTCAACATTTAAACACCTGCTTATTTCAGTGGAACCAGCAAGTACATCTGATGGAAAGTGCTCCTGCCAACAAGGTCATTCACTTGTCAGGCATGTAGTCCCACAGCTTGATAATTTATCCTTAGAGCTGTTTGGTGCCCAGGTAGACTTTAAGGAGGTGGGGTTGAATCTTTTGATATATGAAATCCTAGACAACATTGGCCCTAAATCTTGTCAGCTGTCCATTTCTTCTAGCGGGGGGGGGGGGGGGTGCATTTGCAAAGACTGTAGCAGCCGAAGTCAACTTTGAGGACAATTTAATTCAACCTACTAGTCACAAGACACAGGTGCAGATTCACTAGAGGACAGACAAGGACGGTAGCTCTCAAACAGTCAAGGCCATTGGAGCATAGACATACTCCTAGTCACATGATGCTACAACAACTACATGGCTTTCCCACTCACGTTGCAGCTGTAAATGTCTCTGAGAAATTGTCATATTATATCAGCTTGTCCAGTCAAAGATATTAGTCCCCCTTACAAACTTTAACTAACTGACTTGTAACCTTATATCCACATAGGTACCATAACACATCAACAATTTCTTATCATAACTGCTTTAATATTAGCAATATTCCTGAACTGTGTATCCACTATACTTCAGTGTTGGGTTTTTTTCAAGAGGTGTTTTGGAATTGTATAAAGTGCTTTAGAGTTCATTAAGTCATAAAAGAACAGGGTGTTATGGCAACTTCGGTACTACCTATACTCTTAAGTTTTTTTAACAATATACTGTGCAGGACTGGAGATGGAAAGATGTGAGTTCAATCCCTTGAATACTTTGATATCAACAGTGCAAGAGCCACATATGAGCAGAAACAGATCTGTCTGCGCATCAGCAATAAGCTTTGCCAGAAAGATTCCCATCCCACCTGGTAGTTCTTTCTTTATTATACCAGAAGACAAAAAAATACCACTTTTCTAACTTGTCTTGTGGAGAACATGCTAAATTTGAAAGACTCTTGAAAGCTGGCCTCTTTGAAAAGCTTATCTGCTCTTTCTGAGGTCTTCCTTTTTACATGTGGTAAAACATTACGTGTATTTGTGAAGGATTCCAGGCTTCAAGAAAACTTAGAATAGCTGCTGCTTCATTCCGAAAAAAAAGCTTCTCTGAATGATTAATAATCAATCACTTTCTACCCATCTAGTTCATCAGCATGTGAGCACTCTGGTAAATACCTGAAATGTTTGAATGTTTCAAAATACAGCATTTTTTAAGCCCAAGTGGAACTTACCTTCAGCCTTCAAAGTTGAAACAAAACCAACACCACTCGCAGTATGTAGTGTTACTCCCTCCTGAGCCTGCCTCCCATGTCATGTTCTTCAAAGAGCTGCACGAATATTAACAAAGCTCCACACTTCTCTGTAAGACCAGGTATCATTACGGACTTTTTAAATATGGTGGAATTCATGAGGGATGAAATAGTTAAGAAATTTAACCACACAACACATCAATTCCAGACTGGGACTTGAGCATTGAAACTTTACAGAACCAGGTTGCAAGTTAGCTCAACACATCAGTGACAACCTTTAAAATATGTGGTAAGTGTAAAAACTTTCCATGTCTCAGCAATGGAAACACATCAGATGCTCAGCGAGCAGGATTTTACACAGTATTAGTCATGAAGCACTTGAGTGATTCATATTTTAATGAAGGATGACAACAGGTCTTCTGCTTGAAACTTGAATCCTTGAAGACCAGTCCAAGGTTATCAAGACAAAGGTCAAGTCAAGGTGAAAAAGCATAGATCTTGCAAGGCAAGTCACAAACTACACAACTACAATCCAAAGCAGAGTAGAATAAAATATAAAATATGCCAGATGTAGCTATTTTAAAAAGCTAAGGAAAACTATGATCCTACAAATCTTTGGCTGACATCACTTCAAAACTAGTAGAATCCAACATACCCTTCCTATTACTAGCTGGTTATGGAAGTGTTAAGCTGTTAACAGTTATTACATCATCAAAGAAGACGTTGCTTTAATATGCTGTCAGAACAACATGCACCCCTTAAATATTCCATGAAGAAATGAGAACACCACTGTGAGGGGGAGCAAATGGTGTTTTAAGATACATCTTGATAGTATCCTTGTATTGCATCATTCAGGGCTCAGTGAGCAGGTGCTTAAATAACATATTGAAATCACTGAATTTTCTGGGCTGAAGGTGAACCAAAAGAAATGTGTCATGAAAATGAATCACTCATCTTTTACACTGTGCTGTAGATAGCAGTGAGAAAGATCTGGACTTGATAATCAATGCTGAAAATATTGTACGAATTCTGCAGATTTTGTGGATGGTAGGAATGGCTGCTTATCTTGGTGACTGCTTGAAGAGCTTTGTTACATACAGATGGTTGCCTAAGTGAGTTTTTCCACTTACTTCACTGCACCATAGACCAGGTCCTACAGTGCTGGAGTCTAATTAAGTTGCAGACAGATCAGTGAGTTTTTAGTGAATCTTTAAAGATATACTCACTCAGGCTCAGTGTTCCCATGCTTCTTTATTCAATCATAGTTTGGTACTGTTATGTTTTACTGCTTTTGACAGAAAATGTTATTACAGTATTTTAAAAAATATTTTCAAAGGGTGGCCTTTGGACATTGTCTCCAAATTCATGCAGTTTTTGAATGCCCAACTTATAGAAAAATAATCTCTTTCCCCATCAATTTCATCATCTTCTTTTCCCTTCAATTTATTTAATTATAAATCTGATGCAGATAAACCTCATCTTGAGTCACCTGGTCATAATATATGTAGTAACTTGCCGAACAGAATTCTTTATACTGGTAATAATTTCATTAAAGTTGTTACCCTGAAGTGTTGGAGAAGTTTCTCAATAGATAAGTCACAGGAGACTAACTGTGCAAATGGATATCCGTCAGTAACACGGGAGGAAGTTCTGTCGTCAGGAACCCCCACATTTCCAGTTTTGAACAGGGAAAAGCTAATTGAAATGTTACTGTCGGACCAGGAAACTGCTGGATCTCACTATGCACCTGCCCAGAAACTTGCTTACACCTTTAGGTCTCTTCCCTTTGATAAACAGCACATTTCACAGCAGGCAACACAGGGACAGCCTCCAAGTATATCCATGTTTCCGCACTGAAGGCAGGTATGTGCATTGTTGAAGGCTGTTACTTGTTACTCATTCATCTTCACTCTAATGAGGATGAGCACTTGTTAACATTAGCAGAGGAACTGCATTTCACTCATATACCCATATGCCCTTATATTTATGGAGGTCCAGGCTTAAGACAAACCTGTTGAGGTAAACAGATAAAAAGAAAAATCATGCGTGTGTATGTGTGTATGAATGATAATATGCAAATGTAGCAACTTTTAGTTGTTAGGTAGCACAACAGAACCTACTTGAGGTTCTTCACTCTCTCCACCTTTTATAGTCAGCTCCACCAGTTATACTCCACCCTTCTGGACAAGCCGTATCATCTAGCAAAGCAAAAAGTTCCAAAATACCAAAAATTTTTGCTTTCACCTCTCCCATCTCTGTTGGAGGATTGGTGAGGTGACTGACTATATTACAGAATGTGACTGCTGATGTGAAGGAAAAAAAATTCAAACCTGTTTAGTACCCTATTTCAAATACAAAAGCAGAGAATAACTTCACAGTGCTTCTCTTACCCACCCTTAGAATACACAGCTCCTGGAAAAAGTCATTGCCTGGTGCTCTTTCTGGCATTCCCCACCAAGATGCCCTCTTACTGAGAGCTGTATGAACACACAACTGTCTTCTAAGAGTGGCAAAAGACAAACCAAGGAAATGAGAGGGAAAATGGCTTCTGAGACCTTCAGAGAGAGCTTATGGCAAGACCAGGATGAGAATTGAGATGGAAATCTGAGATATCAGACCTGTGTTTTATCTGTTGATAGCAGTGCTCAGGTCACAGGGAATATCTATCAATGGCACTTCCCTGTCTACAACAGAAAATTAAAGAAAATGGAAAACCTTGGCAGAAATCTGTGGTTGCCAGTAACCCAAAGCCACTGAGGAATAATACATTCCCTCTTTGGTCATGCAGCTGTTCAGTTTGTACTGCCTTTTTTTCTTCTTCTTCATAATGCTCCTGCCCTGATCCAGAAGTGTTGTCAGTCTGTGCATACAACAGAAATCTCCAGAGCTTTGGCATCGAACTTCCATGTAATGCTTCCCTTTTTGTTTTGCCACTAGCCTTTCTGCATGCCTGAAAGTACTATGGATTCAGGGTACAGACAGTGAAATCCTGCCACCCAAAACATAATGCAGAAAGAGCAGAATTTACCCATTAGTCAATCCCTGACTGTACTGCGTTGTCCCTGCAGATACCATTCTGCTCTTTTCCCACTGTATCTATACTGTCAAAAGTGATAAGCCAAAAGATTTCTTTTATACAGTGGAAAAGATATATTTCCCAAGTCTCCTTTCACATTTGATTGTACCTTTTTTATCACAGATGAGATTAATGTGTATATGCAAGCACTCTTCTTTCTAGATTCTTTATTTTTTATTAAAACAACCATTTCCCAATTTTTCGATAACTTCTTTTTACTCCTAACAAAGATCTTCCTGTTTCTTTCTCTGTTTCCTTTCTGAACTCAAGTATTCAATCCAATTAAATTATCATCTTTATCGAGTATTTAGCATGAAGAGTCTTACTGTTTAATACATGCAGTCATCTCTTTCTTCTGTCCAATACTTTGGTTTTTTCCAACTGTTTGTACCTTGAGGAAGATACATATTTCATCAAAAGATCCAATAACACATTAAACACATACCCCCTCCTACCTTCAAAAGATCATACTTAACCCCCTCTTAATTTGGTAAGGTATGCAGCCTTCATCCAGTTTCTACTGAAGACAATGAAAATATAAATTCTGTCTTTAAAGCAGATAATTCAAGCCCTTGACAAGCAACTACAGCAAATCTAGGGCATATCCAGAAGGAGGCATCATTTTCATAAATGGAGGAAGACACCGGTCTTGAAGCTATCAGTCTGATGCTCTCATGTGTTTAAAATCCATTAAAACTACTCCTTTAAAGAAATAGAGATAAAAAGCTCAGAATATCATGTGACACAATATAACCTATCACAGCAATAAATCAAAGATTCTAACTGTGATTACAGATATTGTCTCTTATTACCTGCAAAAGAAAATATAAGCCAGATATCCTATTTTGTATCCAGAATGTCTCTAGCGGCTTAGCAGCTTTCTAATGAATATCAGCTTAAAATAAGCTCATCTCCTTAGAGATCTGCTTCTGTGAAGGCAATATTCCCAAAGAAAACCCGTGACTGCTAAGTAACCTTTGTTATACTCATATGGCAATGATCTATTGGCCTAGGAAGCATGTACATTTTGTATAATTCTCAGTAAAAGGTAATTTTTTCCCTGGGAGGTTTTAAGAAAATATCCCTTTAAAATGTTGATGTAAAACTAATTCTCTTTCCTGACTGATTAAGAAAAAATATTGCTACTGTGGAGGAGAAATGTCAATGAATGTGGCAGCACCCTGGGCTTGATTTGAAAAACCGTAGAAGAAAGGTGGAAGACTGTAAGAGAAATATATAAAGGTAGTACTTTTAAAACAATCTACTTAGATGGCATGAAAGCTTTTAAAATCTTGCATGTGAAAAATGAGTTTTTATCACTTATGTGTACTTTGCACCAATTTATATTGAAGAATCCTAACAGGCTCATGATGCAATTTTTATTCATCCCATGAAAGCTGTTAGAAAGTTACCACATAGTACATTTTGCTAAATAAATCAAATGAAAAGAAAACCCATTATTCTACTACACTTTTCTGACAGCTACAGTGCAGTAATGGGAAACTTTTTCGGCAACTAATCTGCACCCAGCATAATTACAATGTTTAATAGTTTAGTTTTGACATATTTGTCACTTACCTCATTATCTTCCTATAAGCCTAGATCATCACATTTAATGATATTTCAAAAATCCTCCATCCATGTTGAAAAGTTTTAAGGAACAGTCTTTCCCTTGCTCTTTCAGTACTTCTGGATTCTGTTGTTTGATTAGTGGATGCCCTGTCCTCGTTTAAATATGTTAAAACACTCACCTCTTCTGATTAGCAGAGTCTGCCATGCAAAGCCTTTGTGTTGCACTTTCTACTGATTTGTACTGTATTACACTGAGATCCAAGTATGTGTCTGCTCTTTTCTATTGAACTCATTTATCTTTGACGGTCAGCCTCACATGTGCATGTGGTGTCAAGTGTTGGAAAGAGAAGCAGGCACAGAAATGCCTCTTCTCCGTACTCTTAATTTTTGTACTGAAGGGAATGTGGATTCAATGCCTAGCAATTGCCTTTCAAGTCGGCAGAACCACAGATAATTATCAGAGTTTGGATTTGAAAACACTGTGCCAGACAAAAGGCTTCTTGACAAGTCTGCCTCTAGGGGATGGGAAAACGTAGCAGGATGAAAATCACGGTGGCCTAGTACAATGAGAAAGAGTAGTATACAACCAGTTCTTGGGTCAAGCTCCCACAGTGGTTTCAAGATATTGTTGGCACCATTCCCCACCCAGAGTAGGGGAGGGTTGAATAGGTGCTCTGTGTCTTGCTGTGTCAGCATTTCTAGGGTTTCTAATAGAACAAAAGGACTTCTGGCCTTTTTCCTGCTGGTTATCTTCCATTTCAGCTGATTTCAATGCAAATAAAGGGCCAAAGCAGTAGTTACTATACACGTCCCCTGTTCCAAAAACATAGGGTAAAACCTGGCTTACTAAGGCAGTCAATAGCTCAGGTGGCAAAACTGAAGCCTCCAGCATCCCTTTGTCACTGGCACACCTTCTGTGCTAACTGGGCAAATGTGGCAGCTCTGCACTGAGCAAGGTGTCCAGGCAGGGAAGAGGACGTGAAAGACTATGCTCAGAGCTATGCTAAGAACAAAAAACTGGACCTATATCTTCAGGTCTTTTGCACATGTTGAAAATCTTTTGAAGAGTGGTCAGGTGTGTCTCTCTGCTGAGAGACGGTAGAGCTGAAGTCACCCACGTGTCAGCTCTGAAACTTTACTATAAGCATCCTTAACACCAGCTCTATGAACATTACCAGCCTTGTGGGTCAACCTTCAAGTGGGTACACCTAGTTTTTTATCTAGCAGTCTTTACTTGCCTCAGATGAGCACTCGTGGAACAATGTGTGTTAGCGCTGAAAGGTACACAAGGCACATGGCAAGTCTTACTGATTCAGAGGAGTCACACCGGCATCTCTGAGGTCAGAACTGAGCCTACGGGCTGTAAAGCTCTGTCAGCATTCGCCGACAGGCTGTTCAAACCACTTAGTTGCATTGGAAACGTATGTGTAGGCAGCATACTGCGGTCAGCAGAATCCATACAAAAAGCATACCGCCTGCAGAGCACCCAAGCCTCAACCTCTGCAGCTGCATTGCAGCAAGGCCAGGAATGGCCAGTCTTCCTCTGGGATGAATGGGGGATACACGCTGTCTTTATTCTGCCTGCAGCTTGTTTGGCCATGCGACTGGTTTTGTACCTCCCAGAATTTGTAACAAACACTTAACCCCCCCAAACACAACCAGGTGATGTGGAGATGGTACAAAACCCTCTTCAGTCCTTCCACCCCTGAAAACAAAATCGTTTGGTCTTAATGGACAGCCAACTAGAGGCAATTAAGAAGCGGGGGGGAGGAGGGAAGGGTATCTCTAGCTCACTGATTACTCTGTGACAAATGGACCAGATACTGGGGAATTACTCTCAGATGAGAATGCTGAGTTCCCATGAGGCAGAGAGTGACCTTTGGGGAGGGAAATGTTGGCAACCCTAGAACCTGAGTGCTTCCATCTCTTGATGAAGATATTATTTTTCAGTGTGCAAAAACAATGAAAAAAGAGGAACCAAAAGAAAACACTTTTCCCCTATTAAGGAAGTCTGATAAAAACTGTTCTTTCATCTAGCATTTGATACTCAAATGCACTTTCCCATTCACAGTTGGATGGAGATTTTTTTTTCAAGTTCAACCCTAATTTATTTATCTTAAAGCAGGCAATGTACTGTAATTTTACAATAAAGGAGTCCCAATCAAAGCTTACCTTATCCAGAGGTAATTAATACAAAGATTGTTGAATTAAAGATGTGAGTCTTGACACTTTGGCGGGGGGTAAGGGACATGGTCTCAAAGGCCCAAATTATGCCTGAAACAGACCAATTAACACCATGTATCTTCTTTTATGTTAACTTCAATTAAGGTTTCTTAAAATTTTTAAAGTTATTTTCTTCTTTACAATCTCAGAATGTCAGAAATGTACATCAAAGAAAAATGCTTCAGTGTGAACACCATAGGTAACGCTCATTTGCACACAAATCTGCATATTGCAAAGGAGTTCAGAGCCCATTTTGCATGAATTATTGCCGGATGTGAGTCAATGAATTAAACAGCTAAAAAATAACAACCATCCAAGTGATGATAAGCTGCACCTACTTATGTTGACATAATGAATTTAAAAAAAAAGAACGTCAGAATTTGAGTTAAGTTACAGTGGAAATAAAGAGGTGATTTAAACTACAATGCTAGTCAGGCCTGTGTATTTTAAAATACTTTTCAAATTAATTTTGCTTATCATGATTCACAGTTCCTGCACTGGAAAGGGATATTCTTTTTTTCTACCAGATGAAACAGAAATGGATAAAATTTCACACTCTTGTCTCTCTTGGTTTTGACAGTAAATCCACTGATTTTTTTTCAGCGTTACATACAGCATGTCATCTATGTAGCTTTTATTCTGCAGTCATCCATCTATAAGATCACTTTGTACTTGTACAATTCCTCTTGCAAGACGCCATCTCTTCATTTGCCACTGATTTGCCAAGCCTCATGCTTTTCCTTGTGTCAGTGCAAGCAACGTATTTCTGAAAGTGTCACAGCAAAAAGGAACATGGGCTAGCATGACTACTGCAGAAATAGCTGACTAAAGAAAGAGTTGATTCTTCCAAGAGTTAAAGTTTAATCACAAATAAATCACCAAATAAAAAGCAGAAATCCAAACTTTTTCAATGTAAAGTCTTGTTTTTCAGAGTCAAATCTATCCCTTCTAGAACCTGTATGTGGTTCCCACTGACTCCAGTGTGCTCACTCCTGATCTGAACAGGCTGCAAACAATGGACAACTCTGCTGGGGCCTTTTCTTTTCTCCTTCACAAATTCTCCACACATGGAGCAAGATTTTTTTTTTTTTTCTGAGCTTGTATGCTCTTTGTAATTGTTTGACTGATTGCTTTTATGAATATATTTGGGTTTACAGATTTTCCACCAATATTCATAATGAGTGTTCCACAGGGCTTTCACCATTTAGAATTCAAACCTCAGACTGTGTGAGTGGTTATATATGTCACTTGGCACGCCGCTTCTCTCCTCATCAGATGACATCCCTTTTATAAAAAGAATGGTAGCTTGAGAAGTCTGAAGTTGACTACATTTTTCAAAAAACAAGAGGGGGCTTTAGGGAGAAAGTGATAAGCAGGATTACAAAAACTCTGATTGCACATAAGGGGAAAATAGTCCACAGTGAGAGTGGTTATGAATGGGAACAGGCGGCACAGAGAGGCTGTGCAATCTGTCTACCCTTGGAGACATTCAAAACGCAACTGGAAAGGCCCTGAGCAGCCTGGTCTCACTTGGAAGTTAGGCTTGCTTGGAGCAGGGGGTTGGACCAAACGTCCTCCAGCAGTCCCTTCTGACCTAAATCTGTCCACAGCTCTAATCTGTCACTCTATGGCCTCAATATTAATGGAAAAAGGATTGCCAAAAATGGGCTGGGCCAAAAGCCTGATGTAGTTAACAGCAATGTCTACATTTTCCCACATATTCTCTTTGCTCTCCTAATAGCTGCCACACTCACTACGACGTTTAAGCCAGTGACAACCCAGAAGGCATGCCCAGAGCAGAACTTGGGTGTTTTTGTGAGTAGCAAGTCTACTGTGGGTTGTGCTTTTCTATAGTTTATTACATTTATTATAGTAATTATAGCAGCTTGTCCTTTAAAGAGCTTTAGGAGAAGTGGAGCATGACCCCAGCTTCCACTACATTAAAAATGGCTTAATCATTCCCAACCACAACAGGAACAAGTAATGGTTAAGGTCAAATGCAGGTTTTGTACGTGCTTTGCTCTCTAAAGACCCTCAAGAGTTTGGAAGTTACAATAAATTTTACACCTATATTACCTCCACCTTTTTATGTTTGTGATCACAGGGCAAAAAGAAAAAAAAAGGAAGAAGAAAGAAAAAGCCGGCTCAGCTCAAACTGTAAGGGCTCTAATTCCATCTGGTTTAGCTCATTTTTACTCTGAGATGTCAGTATTTTTTAAAGACCAACTGTGATAAAACTTATCTTTGATCAACAGTTCTGAAAATACTGGCCCTTGGCCAGAACTCATCTGTTTCTCAGTTTGGGCTGAATTCAAAAGTCTACTTTTTCATGAACTCTGCCATGAAACTCCTAAAGAACTGCAGCTCCAATGGGAGGGAACCATCCTGTCAGGGCGACTGGCAAGTTGTGCTACCCTTGCTACCTAAATAAGCCTTCTCCTAAAATCAGTCACAGAGCCTCATCCTTCTGAGCATCCCAAATCTCAGTCACTGGGATGAAAGGAAACCCTATTTGATTTGGGTCTTAGTAAAGGAGATGTCCTAATCTCTTTTGGTTTTAAACCAAAAACATTTTGCCTGTAATATGGAAGTGTTGTTCCTCAGCTGCAGACTGAGAAGAAAGACTGTGCAGCTGACATTTAGCCAGCTGATGGGATTATAACTACAAGTTGGTGTTTTCAATGAAAAGCCTGTGTACAGACATTTAGCTGCAAGGAATGCAGGTGGTCTGTGTGCTATTTTAGGACTTACAGTGGACCATTGTCCAAAAAGCTTGGAATCACTGGTTAAAACAACCACCACTACTACAAAGAGAAGGGGGTGTCCATTTAGCACCTCTTCTGAAGAACACAACATCTGACCAGGAGGCCCAACCATTAGTGTTTTACCACCATAATACTGAGCATGAGTCTAACTCCTGCTCGTTCAATCTCAAAGAAAGCAACAGAGCTTTAAAAATGGAAAAAGACTCTATCCTTCTTATGGACTCTTGCCCTACCAGGACATAAATAGCAAGTATAATCTCTGCTACCATCGATCATCTGAAAAAAAGACTGAGAAGGCCATTGGGCAAGTAGGGCAATCCCACACAGTATTGCACCAGGGCAGGGTAGTAGAGGCAGGGCTAGCTAGCTGTGAATATTCATTTAGGGACAGGTTATTAAAGCTATTTAAGCACCTAACCTCCCATTAGAAATAAGCTGTGAGGCACCTGAATTGGTGCATTCAAACCTCAGGAAAACACTGAATGCTTTAACTTATGGCCAACCCCTTATAAACAGAATTGCAGAATTCAGTCTGCAAACATCATCATGAACCAAACCCTACAGAATTCTCACAATTATTACTATTAGGCCAAGTAATCATCTCCAAAGGTAAATGATGGAAGCACTGTTACTTGAGTTATTTAAAGCTAGATTGGACAATTCTCCAGGGAATATTTTGGGGGGAGAAAGTGGGGACTTTGTTATGATTAAATTGAGTCTATAAATAGGAAGACATTAATGCAGTGCAGCATTACTGAAACAGCAATGCTGTTTTATGGGGTTTTTATAATCTGAAACTAGGGAAATTCTCACTTCCCACAGCAGTCTCCACCATCCCCAATTGCTCCGATTACATTGACCAGTAATAACACCCTGTGGCTTTTCATTCATTCTGCAATGCTGTAACTTCTACCTTTCTTCTCATCAGATGTCAGAAACAGGGAGATCTTGTACCTTTCCTGTGAGCCTGTGTGTGGCTTTTGATTCCAAGGTTTACAGCCCACATGCATTTGGTTGGTCCAGTAGAGCTTGGACCCTAAGAGCAGAATTCTTAGAGCAATATGGTAAAAACAAGCGCAATTTGGCACTTCTGTGCTGTACCTCCAGAATGAGGAATGCATAAGAGAGTCTCCAGTCTCTGCAATGAGGAGCAAGTAAAGATGTGTTACCCATCCATTTAAAAGCAGGCAGCATTTCAGTCCATACTTGAATAGACTTTGAAAGGTGTCATGTTTTCTTCTGGGTGGCAACATATATTTTGATTCAACTAGCTGGAAGAGTAAGTTCAAGGTTAACGAGATGGACAGCTGGAAATAGTGGGGTGTCTCCTCAGCTCCCTGTCATTGTAAGGATTTACATGTATGCAAGTAAAGGCAAAGCAAAGGTAGAAAATGTTTCTGGATCAGAAAAATCTGTGGCATGTCCCCTCTACCTGAATGTGAAGACATGCACCATGTACAAAGCACAGAAAAGCCAAGCTTTTCGGCAAAATATGCTATCCACAAAGGCAGGATTTCAAGGGAATCCCTATCAACAGGAAAGTTTGATGATTTGAGGAACCTCCTCATCTATTTTTTTCTGTCTCTTGTTTTTTTAACTTAGGGTGACTACATCCTTTGCCTGACTTTTGCTTTTTGTTTCAAGAAGAACTACTTCTGCCTTGTCAGCTCAATCCAGAGGCAGTGAAGACTGTGGAAGGTGCTTCCTCATCTGTTGAATTTCTAATCCTGACCCATAGCATCATTACAGGCTCCAACACACAGTACAGTTTATCATTAAAACAAACCTTTTCTTCAAGTACTTTCTTCAAATGGGGTTTATGTGCCTCTCAACATGAGCCAGAATGGTGCGTATGTGCACCTGAGATCCACAAGCTTGACTCTGAATTCACCAAGAAAATGGGACGTGACACCCAGCACTATGGGATGTTCAATCATTTCTGACCCGCCTGCACATTTGTCAAGGCCATGTGATTGTGTTCTCCACCAGCTTCTAACAGCCCCGCAAACACCACTGGGAGTGAGAGCTTGCTTTTTTCTCCTTAGACTTTAGCGCATAGTTTTAAGACGAAGCTGCAGAAAATGTTCCATAGGCACATGCACGAGAGCTGGGCAGATAACTTCAATAGGCTGGGTTGCATGCGGACATGCAAACAAACATACTTGAATGCACACAGAAAAACATTCAGCTAGCCTAATTCCCACCCTGCTCTCACCCATCTTTCTTGTAATGTTGCTACGGTCATTGCATTTTCCTGCAGGAATAGCGGGTGAGTTGTGTGGACAGGTATGTGAAATACCTACAGGAGTGCTATCAAGAAAATCACTGTTCATGAAAATAAATAATAGTAGCACTTCCGCTCTCCCCATGAATGCACAAGGGGACACATTGTGAAACATGTCAAACCATTTACTAGTTCTTGTCTCAGTTCTTGCCCTAAGTCCCTGCTGCTTCTTACTGAATACTAGTCCTTTTTAATAGTTAAAAAAATCCTTGGTACTGTGGCATTCCAGAAAGCACAAGACATGCTCAGACCCCTTTTCTAGCGCAGTCAACATCTTTCTTCTTCTGCCTGAGCAACTGTATTTTACGGCAGCTCGCACAGAAGAAAAGCCCAGCACCCCCAGCACTGTGACAAGTAGACCTTCAGAGACCAAGGCCCACCCCTTCCTACCACTGCTGTGTGTGGCCTTCGGGCTTAAAAATGCTTTCCTTTTGCCATAGTCACTATATGTTTTGAGCCAGAATTTTACGCTAGACATCTGCAAAGAAAAACATCCTTCTAAGTATTGTTTAAGCACCCAGGGTGAGGCAGATTCAGTGCACACGAGGCTACAGAAATTCTCTCTGCCCTGTACAGCTACTTGCAGACACTGCACAGAGAACTGCTTGTGGCATCTCAGCAGAAGACAACAAGAAAGCCTGGGAATCACCCAAAGAGAAGAAATACAGACGTTTCTTTTTTTCCCATTCTGAAAGAAAACTTTTAAAATACAAAGGCTTGCATTTCACTTCCCCTCAGTCTCATACATGGTCACAGTTCTTTCAGTAGTGGTAACTTGGTTTTAACTGTAAGAATGTGCAGCGCGCTTCCTCCCCCTGACCTGCGCATACAGACATGCCACAAGACATTTTCCAAATCCCTCCTGCTGAACCTGGTTTAAAATCAACATGCAGACAAACAGCAGGACACAGGCTACGGTCGCTGTCCACATTAACAGCTTGTTGTTGAAGACAGAATTAGCAGGAAGGCATTTCCCGGTTGAAGAGGTAAAAAAAAAAAATCACTATTGTGTCTTCTCTGACACGGACTCTGAAACACTGCTGTGTGCCTGTTCTGATCACTTCTATTTCAAGTGATTTATTTGAAGGATCTTTCAGTTCAGCCAAACACAGGTCCTGAGAAGAAAGCAAACTCAGTCTATAATAACAGAGAGTCAGTGGGTCCACTCTTGCCCAATGTATTCATTTTTGCATTTCCATTCAGCTCTATGGCCACATATTGATTATTTCCCATAGTCCTAATTACATACATTTGTAGCATGGATATTTTCAGAGCTGTGACTTCTGTCAGGACAATTGTACAAGGAAAAAGAAATTCACGTGACAGGCTAAAAACATTTAAGTCTCACAAAAACTTATTCAGCAGTTGATATTGGTGTCAATGTTCAGTGTCACTGCTATGCTAGGACTTTGATCAGAAAATTGTCTTACAGGAGGCTGCCTTTGTCAGTATCTTATGATCTGGCAAATTTTAAAGGTGACCTTTGGAAGGCAAAGGTAGACTTCCGAAAGACCACGTTAGGAAATTGAAGCTTTTCCTGGAGGCTGCCTAGTCTGGTTTATTGTACTGCTAACTCTCATCCCCCTCAGAGGATTTTCATTTGATACTTCTCCGCTATTCACTGCTCTTCATCCCACAATTCCTGTACAAACCTGAAATTATAAGTGAAAAAAAAATCTTGGGTTTATTTTGTAGTATTTGGGGGTTTAGATTCTTTGTTGCTTTTCATGATACAAGGAAAATCTGTGTGATGGGTGACTCCTGTGACAGCAAGCTTCATTTTTTCACAGGGCTGAGCAGCCTAGAAACAAATGTCAGCTACAAACAAAGGTGCAGTAATTAAGTAAGTCCTAAAAGCTGTTGGCCTTTGAAATAATGTTTTCTACAAAAGCTGTGTAGCAGAAAGTAAACTAACCCACAGGTGACTGTCCCAACCAGAGCTGTAACAGCAAGGCTGCTTCCGTCATTCAAGTATCCTTCTACTCATTGCATTAACTCTCTTCTCAATATGTTTTGGATAAAACAATGCAATTTCAAAGCTGCAATTGAGAAGGGTAAACATAAATATTAAAAGGGTGAAAAAAGTCTTCTGTAATTACCTGGGGTTTATATTATGGTTATTCAATAGTTTTGCAAAGCACAATGCAGAGGAAGGAGTGAGGTGAATACAAGGAACATCATTGCTTCTGTTTATCCAAGAAGCCCAAAGTTCACACTAAAAACTTTTTCTCTTTAACTCTGAGAAATAAGTCATGAAATGAGCACAAGAGAGAAAATACTCATGACTCAGGTTAGGTTAAAAACAGTAGGATACTTTCAGTCTCTTTTTACACCAGTTTGCCAGTGTTTCCTTGGTGCGATGCTTATGTGTAATGCGGTTAGTAAAAAGGGACCTGAGTCACCACTTCTTCCTCTCCTGCAGACACCGATATCTGAGAAAAGCCCCATCGAGTCAGAAGGACAACATACAGTGCAAATAACTATTAGAGATGCCAAACAGCATTAACGGGAGCTCAGGGAGAGATTCAGAGATGAGTTACATCTACGTAATTAGGAATCTTTATTTCTTGCAAGTTTTTTCCTCTAGCACTTGCCCAGGACTCCTGGACAATATTTTTGCCCTTCCAAGTAGTAGGATTTAGAGTGGAAAACAGTAAAGCAGATAATTTTACTTTTTCCTGAAGTCCAGTGGGCTTTGACTAGATCCAGCGAAATAAGTCTAACAAGCTGCTAGTGCAAAGAACGAGTTCAATATTATAATGTATTGAAATGCTGATTTAGGTACTGTATCAGTAGATTATGCTGTCATCTAGTGGCAACTACTTAACTTGCATCCCAAAATACTGGAGACCAGTCTACACACTGCAGATACTTACCAAGAAATTTTCTCTTGACCAGGTTTCTGAAACAGCCAAATGATCAAGGACAGTTTCAAGGGATATCATCATAATAATGGAAGACACAGACACATTGTGGACTTGATCGTCCTGCATACTTTGAAAATAAAAAGCTCCTAAAAAACTATCTCAGAAGATGCATAGCCCACCCAAACTTATCTTACTTCCTGAATAGTGGAAGGTAAAAACCACAAGCTGAAAGTTAGAGAAAAGCCAGAGTCCTCTATCATGATGCAAAGGCAAATATACAAGTCCCTAACACTTTACATTAGGGACTAGCTGGTGATATTTTACTCTTTTTTATAGGAATGCATTTTACTGGGATGTCACTGACATAAGAATGCATAAAGCCAAATATTAACTTGGAAATAGATTTAGCAGTAAAGTCAAAAAAACTTCCAGATGTTCAGAGAACAGAAGTTAATGGAAGGAAAAGGACAAATTCATCGCCAGATGAATACGAGAAGTGGTTTAAGCGTGATTAAGAACCCACAGGCCTGTTTAAGAGCCACAACTCTAAGTGTTCACCCCATTCTAACATAAAACTGCCCATAAAATATTTGATTAAAGGATTGTTAGAGTCAATCCACTATTGACAGAGCCAGCCAGAAAGAGTGCAGTGGCATTGAACAGTTTATCAGGCTAAAGTACTTACCAGTCTGCTCAGAGAAACACCAGATTTAAACATCAAAGCACAACATTCTCCCTCCCCCTCCAAAAAAAACTAACCCCACCACATTCTGGATCAGATTTAAGATCATTGTAAGAAACTAATGAATTCCTTTAAGGTAGGTGGAGGAAACAATGGTTTTCAATTTTCTTACGTCACCCACCAAAGCATATAGGCTATCTCTCATTTTTCTGAAGGATGGCACAGATGTGAAAGAGAGCCAGAAAAGAAGTCCAAGGAGAAGGATATGGAAAACAGCAAAGAAACAGTGAGCTTAGCCTGAGCAAACACTGAAGGATGGGTCCGAGCAAAAAATGGACAAGACCTATGGGGCCAGATGCTGACTGCAAGAGAGGAGTGTGGACACCGATACTGTGTATTGATCTTTTTAGTTCATTCTGATGTCCAGAGACGGGATGGGTAAGACTTGGGGGGAGGGAGGATGCCTAGTCCTGTGGCTGTGACCTTGTCCAGCGACAGAGACCCCCTGCATCCTGCTCCCATGGATATAGCTCTACCTGCCCAGGGAAACAGGTGTTTGTACACACAGATTTGTACCCAAGAAGCAGCTGTTCCTATGCCTACAATACCGCAGATTTAACCAACCCTTTTGGACCAGAAAAGGGTCATGACTCTTACAGTCACATTCTGCCCGCAGCGCTGTGCCAGTGTAACCAGCGCTCACGTATAAAGCACCTGTGTAAGAGAAAGCAGACAGGAAAAAGTTATTTCTAGCCTGCACCAAGAAAGCAGTCTTTCAGAAATGCTGATGTTGTTGGTCGTTTCGTTTTGTTTTTTTTTTTTAAGGCAGATGGTTACACTGTTTTTCCAAACTATTTTATATTCCATTTATTGCACATCCTGATATTTTGTTCACTTTTGTGGATTGCTGTGGGAGAGATACTAATATTTGCTGAACTAGACCTTTGGGTTGGACTTGTGCAGATGTCCTGGTTGTGAAATCCTGCGTACTCCATTATCCATCTCCCAAGCTACCCAGTTCTCCAGTGAATTCTCTTTTTATGGCTGTAACAAGTAAATTTTCTGGCTTTCACAATTCATGAGGAAAGACAGTGTTCCCTAATTTATTTATACTTATATTTTTGTAATTTGCACAAATGCAATGATCTACAGGAAGGGATTCTCAGTAGTATAAATACGTGTTATCACAAAGAACACATTTGTAACAGCATTAAAGAAACTTCAAAACTAAACAGCATTTTGATTGCAGCAGGCCATTTAATATGCATACCCCTCACTGAAATTAAGCTACATTAGCTAATCAGTGAAGAAATAAGAGAAGCAGTATCTTGGTATGAATTAACAATGATGGCTCTGAAAGACAGTTAATTGAGATCTGAAACACAGGGAATTACAAACAAGAGACCAAAATATTCAGAATTAGCACATGTTCTGAAGTTTGACAGCACTTCCACTTAACAAAAAATTTCTTGTCTTTTAGGTAGAAAGGCAGGACCAAAAAATCAAACACCAAGGGATGACCATTCATCTAACTGCAGCTGTAGCTCAGGTTTACAGAGGAGAAAAGTAAGGGCAAAACAAGACGCAATTTTTTTATCCTGTTGTTTCTAAACCTGTATTATCATATGGTTACTGCTACCATTACTCTCTGCCGCAAGAGCAGAAGTCTTGAACCAGAAACTCCTGTGCTAGGCACTGCACAGGACGAGACAGGCCTTCCTTAGATGCTGTTCAGGAGACAACAGATGGACGGAGACAGACTGCAAGGACATAACGAGCAGGCAGGAGGGACCGCAGTCCAGACCACGGGCAGCCCAGCACCTCTCTCCGTTGAGAACAGCACTTAATCAAGGATCCTAAACCCCTCCATAACAGGATGATTGGATGGATTGTCTCCACTTCATGGATGGTAAGACAATCTCAGCAAAACCACTCCCTGAATAAGCACACATTTTATATATACAGGTGATCATTACTGTACTGCTTTTGGGGACCCATGTCAGGGAAGCCTGTGGTGCCCCACAAAGTTGCCTCACTGCTCAGATATGTTTAGAAACCAAAAGGCCTTTGGCATAAGTACACACTTGTGCACACATACATCTCTTCCACGTACTGCACTCTGCCCGGCTCACGACAGAGCAGAGGACTGGCTGGAGTCTGCCCATTCTCAGCCTCTTGCTTTAACTAGTGAAGATGGTAGCTCTGCAACACATAACCCTCTGCTATAAGTTTATGGTTTAAAACACATTACTAGATAACTTCAATTTTAACTGCTGTAACAGTACAAGCATTATATTTCTATGGATCAACCTAATGTTCATTTTGTACACTCCTATAATCTTGTACTGATTATACATTGCACTTTTTCATTATTTTTTATATAATGAACTCTCAATTAGCCAGGGCAATGGGGAAGGCTGGAGACAGAATAACCCAGATAAAGCAAGAACATGGATAATACAAAACAGATGTAAATTAGGTTGTATGAACAGAATAAATACATTTAACTTTGAAAAAGTTGATATGAAGAATGAGGCAGTAAACATAATGAAAATGAGGTGGCAGGGGGAAGTGGTTAATCCACAACTCAAATAATCCTCACACAGCTAATCAAAAGTTGATTGTCCATGTTTACACCTGCAGTAAACCCTGCTGCTGGTCTTCTGACCAAAAATTCCAGCCCCTGGCTTGTGTAGGCCTGGGACTATAGCAACTAGGGGGAAAAATCTGATCTGTCTTGGTGAGGGAGATCCAGCCTCTCATGGATATAGAGGTTCTCAAATTGTAATTAGTGAAGGTGGAAATCATGACTGGTACCTAGTGCTTGGCAGGCCATAGATTTCTAGCTGACCACAGATCTCTGGAGGTGGAAACTAATGGAACGCAGCTCCCAGGCTCCATGTGCATGCTGCACTTTCTTCAAAGCATCCCCATCAATTGCTGGACTAAGGCAAATTCCAGCCTGGCTAAGCAGCCATTTTTGGTGCACTTCTACAAAATCAAGATGTGCTTTAATACCTCAGAACTTGTTAAGGACAAAAAATAAGAAATCTTTAATTCTCCTGTCACAGCAAACAAGAAGCTTTGCTCCATCTCTTCACACTACAGGTATGTTGTGGTTTAACCCCAGCCAGCAACTAAGCACCACGCAGCTGCTCACTCATTTCCCCCCACCCAGTGGGATGCGGGAGAGAATCGGAAAACAAGTAAAACTCGTGGGTTGAGATAAGAACAGTTTAATAAAACAGAAAAGAAGAAAATAATAATGATAATAATAACAATAATAAAATGACAATAATAATAAAAGGATTGGAATATACAAAACAAGTGATGCACAATGCAATTGCTCACCACTCACCGACCAATGCCCAGTCAGTTCCCGAGCAGCAATCCCCCCCGCCCCCACTCCCCCCAGTTTGTATACTGGGCATGACGTCACATGGTATGGAATACCCCTTTGGCCAGTTTGGGTCAGGTGCCCTGGCTGTGTCCTGTGCCAATTTCTTGTGCCCCTCCAGCTTTCTCACTGACTGGGCAGGAGAAGCTGAAAAATCCTTGACTTAGTCTAAACACTACTTAGCAACAACTGAAAACATCAGTGTGTTATCAACATTCTTCTCATACTGGACCCAAAACATATCACTATACCAGCTACTAGAAGAAAATTAACTCTATCCCAGCTGAAACCAGGACAAGGTATCAGTTCCTCTGTCCTACCAGTGCAGTCACAGACAGGTTTTTGTGCTCTGAGTTTGGTTCTAATAAAGAAGTAAAAGCAAGAAAATCAGAAAAGCCATGGAGATTTTATGATATCTTGAAAGCTGCTCTGAAAATCTCCCATGCTAAAAAGACATTATGCCCCATCCAAACCCTGGTCCCCAAGGCCATCACCCAAGGCCATCCCCAGAAAACAAGGCCAATGAAGATATGACTTAAGAATATAGTGCCTGTTTTCAGTACTGACTGAGAAAGGCAGGGAAAAAGTGCCACAGGACCAGTGAGTCTGGAAGATTTTAGAGTTGGAGGCTTCTGCTGCAACACAAAAACTTAATTCAAGAGCTCCTTCTAGTTTTCTGACAAAAAAAAAAAAAACAACTTGTTTATTTCAAGAGGTTTTGGGCGTTCCTAAAGAATCAGATTTATTTATTTGCATTGCTGCAAAGAGCTTCAGAGGAAAACTGGAAATGTGCCTGGTGCTGGATAAAATCTCAAAGAATTTACAATCAAAATGGATGGGACAAATGCATTCCAGTTTTACAAACATGAAACTGAAGCCTCAAATTGCACTGAAAGCCCATGACAGAGCTTGACATTCAATTTACATTCCTGAACCTGATTTAATGCCTTACCTACAAATATCTTTGTCTTTTAATTGTGTCAATTTACTTTATAATTTGCCTCATTTACAAAGGTTATTAAAATTGCCAACTGAAAGTAAAAACTGACACAGATTAAAGCATGAAGTAGGAGAAGCAGCAATGCAGTCTTGTGTCCAGTGCAGATTCCTACAGCCTAACTTCTGCTGAAGTTCACCAGTGCAGGAGTTCCTCTTGACTAGGTACCAGTGATGGCCTACAGCCAGCCAAGGGAGACTAAATAGCACTCAGCTGGCTGAGGCTAGTACAAAACTAATGTGACTACAACTGTGTGCCAGTATATCAAGACTTGTCCTCATTTAGACAACCTCTCTTACAAGAATGAATGATCTTGAACAGAAATATCTTAGTTATGAGAAAATTAGTAATGGCAGAGGTGAAGCAGAACCACAGATGGCATTAGTACTAGCCATACATATTTAAAATTTACTTCCTTTGCTTATGTGAACAATCATTTGTATTAGGAGTCTCCAAATGAGACATGATCAAGTCTTTTCAAGTTCCATTACTTTCAGGAAATGCAGAAACAAAGACCAGGTCACCTTGTGAATAACAGTCATCAAATTGTTGCTTGTAGCTTGGCTCCTTCTGCCTTTTTAACCTGAGCCTGCACTTGCATTGATTGTATTCAGATCGTACATCCATACAAAGTTGCCATCAGCCCAGTACCACATGTCACACAGCCACCCCAGGCCAAGAGTCGTCTGAGCTGCATGATGCTGGAGGATGGGAGAGCAAATCCCCCAGTATGGATGCTCCTCTCACACTTTTGCCCAAGGACCCGCCACAGGGTTATCTGAGCTCCCTTTTTCAGCAGTGGCCCAAAGCAGATCTTTAAAGGAGAGTAAGAGTCAGCCAAGCACATGTGATGGTTCCCCCCAAGCTCTTCCAACTTCCAACTGTTTTCAGTTCAGGGAACTTCAGCTTGATGTGGTTTGTCAGACTGGTAATCCCAGTGGATTTCTCTTCTGAGTACTTACTCAGTCTTCCCTGAAACTCATGTAAAATTTTGGTTCCCGCTAAGTCTACTAACCATTGCATGAAGAACAACCTCCTTCTGTTTGCTTTGAACCTGGCTATGGAGCTACATGGACTCACAATCTGACCCAGTACAGCTGCTCTTATATTCTTGCACAGACATTTGGTTTGTGAGATAAAATCTGCAGCTCATACCTAATTTTACCATGAAATGTGTGGAAAAGAGCTGGCTGCTTCAAATGGGATTCTCAGCAGCCACCTGGCCCACAGTGTTATCAAAACTAACTGATAGGAGAAGCTGGAAGGAAGGGTGTTTAATAAAAAACCTGACTTTTCAGGCTAAGGGCGCTAAGGCCCCAGGGAAACATCTACGTCAGATGAGGATTCATAGCCCTCACTCTTCTACTCCCTCACCACCTCCTCATTCCTTTCCAAGCTGCAATAGGCATCAGTTTTGCCTGCTCCAGTCCAAGAGGAGGAGCAATTTGGCAATATCACTGCAGCTGGGATACCAGTCCAGGACAAAGGAAACATTCATTCATATTCTGCATCAACCTTCCACAATCTTGTCTACCAGGAGAGTGCTCCAGCCGTCCAGCAACAGGTGATTTTGGTGGCGAAGTGCTCTCCACTCATTCAGTCACTGCCCGGGCACCATGGCAGGGGGAACTCCAAAAAATTGACACCTGGTAATGCAGGTGGCTGCTCTGGGCATTCCCCACCCGAGGGATGAGGAGACAGCACTCCAGACCCTCTTGCAAATGCTGCTTCTGTATTTCATGCTAAGCACCCTGGGCAAGTGCTCCCATCACTAAAAATCCCAAAGTCTTAGTCACGAGAGAGACACAGAGATGCAGATATATGCCAGGGTGGTTTCAGCCTTTGGCATTCACAGGAGCAGAAGTTCAGCAGAACCATTGTCCACCTGTAAATACATAGTGCTACTTGAGATGTCCCAGGGTACCTGGCTGAGCCTCCAGCTGTCTCTCCAGGCACTGCATGTCTGCCATAGGACCTGAGACATGATTGCCAGGCTTCTGCAAACATTTCTGTCACCCACTGAAATGTTTCAAGTGGTATTCAATGCCTGGGTGTAGGCAACTGAGCTGAGCCCACCTACGCCTTCCCCTGTGTCAGTGGAACTTCACAGTCGATATTGGACACCATAAGGTCAGGCATAGGATTTGAGGTCTGCACATTGCCTAAATACATGAATTCTCCTTTAAATGCTCTTTAGGAACCCATATTCTTCCACGGAACAAGACCTTGTTGGCTGCCACATCTCACATTGAGGGTGTAGGGTAGGTGTCTTGCATTGCTGATGGACTTTCCCTTCTCTGCTATGTGGTGTCACTCTGCTAATGAAAGAAACATGGAAAGCACTTTCTACCTGATGTGATATATTATATTCCGGAGTCACAGACCGGTGTGGTCATGAATCTCATGAATCTCATGACGCTGCTTCAATTTTTTCCCTACTCTGATTGCAAGAAGTTTCCTCTTGTACTAACATACTATATATCTCTAAAATGAGTGCTTGGAGTAGATTTAGATCCTAATGGATAGTGGTCAGCAGAAGAGCACTATTTTTCTCTAGGGGACAGATCCACCAGAGAGACATGAAGTGTCATCCCCATGGAAGTTTTGTTCTAATAAATCTCCAGACTTTAGCTAAGTATATATAAAGGATGGATCTCAGCAGTTTGTTACTAACTGGAGATTGATCCTGCCTGTGAAGGATGTCAGCTTTCCTGGGGCTGAATTTGCTGTTCAGGATGTTCACAGGGATTTGTTCTTACTTCAGAGCTCATAGCTTGATCTGGTCTCTCTGAGGCATGCAGAAGATTTGAGCCAGGCCCCTCCAGTCAAACAACATGTTCCACAGCTACGTATCTTTTAATAGTCACAAAGTCACCTGCAGAATAGATCGTATGATCTAGTTTTAGGTAGTCCTGCAAGGAGCAGGGAGTTGGACACAATGATCCTTATGGGTCCCTTCCAACTTGAGGTATTCTATCATTCTATGATTTTCATTACAAATAAAGCATCTGATACATTAAGCATATTCCCTTGATTATGAACCAACTCTTACTGCTACTGATGTCTTTGTTCTTCATAAGTTGCTACAAATACCTTGGACAAATAGGAGGTGGTTTGCCTGGATCATTTACTTTGAATATTTGACATTTGTAATTTACACTGGGTGATCCTTACCTTAGATCAATACTCAGACATTCTCCTCCTTGATTAGATGATAAAATTCAATGAGAGAAAAAAAGATACAAATAGGTCATAAAGAATAACAACTGTTTACATTAATATTGCATTACATGTTACTTACCCCCAAACCCAGACATTAACAAATCCAATGTCATTGACAAGCCACAAACAGTTTGAGGCACACAGACATTGTCAAATGCAAGGTGAATATAACCAAATTTTTTCCAAGTCCTTACATTGCAGCATCCAGCCAGCTCTAGCCTATACTGCCATGGTGTCTCTAAAAAAAAGCGTTATTTGCATACACAATTGAGTTTTTTATAAGCCACAGGGACACAAAATTTAAGAGTCTCTTTTTTCCTACCTCTTTTCCTTCCACCTAAAAATTAAACTCATTCAGTATATTTCTGCAGAAACTTTACTTAAGATTTTCCTTAAGTACCTTTTTGAATAAGGGCCAAAGATCATAAAATTAAGAACTTAGGACTACAAAAATCGAATTAATAAGCTAGTGTGCCTGGGGGAGCATATAAGAAACCACCATAAAATAATAACAACAGTAATGCTCACATATGTATATAAGAATATGGGGGGGGGTGCATGTGTGTCTGTGTTTATATTTACAGCCTCTCTTGGAAAGGTGTATTACACAATATAAGTTGGTAAAGCATCCATGAAAATTACTTCCAGAAGACACTATAGAGACCATACAGAACATATAAATATCAATAGCTGTCAGTAATAATTTCAAGCATGAGGTATACTGTCTCTCACATCATGTGTAATTGATGGCAACTACTCGGACTGAACACCTTATGTGTGATGGGCTTTTTGGGAGATACTTGCTGGTACCATGGCACCACACAAACGGACCTTCACATTCATGTGGACCTAGTTAATAAACCTCTTACAGGGTTATTAGGACCTCTGCTATGCATAATTTAAACTTACACATTAATACTTCTGGGGTCCTGATCCAGAGTCCACTGAAACAGTGAAAATGTCCATTTGCTTTGATGAGTGCTGCATTGCCTCTCATGTTTTTGCTAAGTTCATGCCTTAGTTGAAGTCCAGCTCAGCCATTCAATAGTATGATGGCAAACCCCAGCTTCACAAACTTTTTCATGACTTCAAGAAATTAATTTTCTAGCTAAAAATGGTAAGACCTTCAAATAGTCACAGCATAGGGTGTTTGCCTTCTGGTTTTTAGAGCCTATAGATCCAAATGTACTTACATCCCATTTTTAAGTTGTTCCTACATCCCTAATACTTAGCAATTAATTTTGCTTTTGTTACTGAAAACAGGGTCTCTTGCATAGACACTTGCTCCAAGGATCTAAGGCTTTAAGAAAGATATTTAATGAAAGCACAAGGGTTAGCTTGTGTTGACTTGTGGTTAACTTGTGTTAACTACACTAAATAAGGCTGAACCATAGATCTGGGTGAAACAGTATCACTGAACAGTAAATTTGGCAAAAACTGATTTTCTAAGGAGTGAGAATATTTGCCAAGTCAAATCAACTCTTACAGACCGTTTTAGCCAAAAAAAATGAAGAAGAAATGTCAAAAATGTCAAAACACTTCTCAATGTTTTTTGAGTGAAGTGTTTTATTTCAGAAACATTATCACATTGTATCCTCATTTTCCAAATAAGGCACTGAAATTTTCTATTTGGAAAGGCACTTTTGGCTTACAAATTGAAGTGGGTTTCAGAAAGGAAGTGTTAGAAAGGGTTAAATAACCCGATAATTAAACACAAGGAACTGCCTCAAGCCAGCTGGTCTTGGCATTGTTTTTTAAAACCAAAATCTTCAAATCCATTGTAACTAGTTGTGAGGAAAGCCATAGCTTCTTGACTGTGAGGAGATGGCTTAGTAGTTTGAAATTACTAGGAAGGACTCATCTTCCTAAATTTGACTGCCAGTTTTGACAATGTTTCCTCAATGACCTTGAGTACATCACTCAACGTTCTGTGCTTCAGCTTCCTCGTCTATCTACTTGGATTTTACTAGGATTGTATCAAAATCATCTCATGTCAAGAATATTCATTTACCAGTATGGATTGTCATTTACTTATCAGTTTATCTGTGACAAGGCTGTCCTGTAATGTCATTGTCATCTTATTAGCTGTGAAAGTAGAGCTTTAGGTGTATTTTTATCCCACTGTGGATTATAGGAGTTTGGTTGGTGTGGTTATTTCCATTCCTCTAAGTAATAAAGTGATTTTTCCAGTGTGTTTGTATGCATTCCTAAGCTGTTCCAGCTCACATTTGCCCCTCGGTAGTGTTTCCTTCAAAAATAATTGTATTGAACTGCGGAAAATAAAGAGAAGCGTCGCTGTACACATGGTGCGGCATGCGATTCCTTCCCTGATGGGGGAAGGTTTCTCGTGCGACCTACTGCATGCTCATGCTTTTTGCTTTCCTCACAAGGAAATTAAATGAGTTTCCACAACCAAGCTTTAACCACCAGTAAAATACCAACCCGCTGGCACAGGCCATTACAAGCAAGGCGAAGCAGCTCACACAGAAGCAGGCACTTGTGCGTAATCTGTGCTCTGGGACCTCTCAGAGGTCTTGCAATATCAATTACTGGGACTAAGCCACCGGGAAGGTACTTGCGTGCTGCAAGTTTCTAAACTCCCTTTCTTTTGTATCCCACTCAGTGGCCCCTGGCAGCCCACGGGTTGCCGGGTGGCACCTGGACGGGGACAACATGAGGCGTCTGCTCCCAGGGGACCTGCGTGGGACGCGGCATTGCTGCAGGGTGCAGCAGCAGCCCCAAGTAGTGTGGTTTCTCAAGCATTTGCTGACCAAAACTGTCCCTCTTCTGGCAACAAGCAAGGAGCAAAAATATTGGACAATTCCTGCTACTCATGAGTTTCACTTTGTAGCAAATGGAAGCACTTTGCTCCTGAACTATAAGAACCTGGAGAAATGTGTTTATCTAGCTTAGGCGTGGATTATTTTCCACACTGAAAATGACCTTTAGCCACATTTGTGCTGTTCCTATGACCAGAAAAACCCTCCGGCTCTGCCCTGCTGGGGTCTCCCTCAACTCCTAAATAAAACAGCCCTGGGACTATTCTCTCTCACATCCCCACCATTAAAGTTTCCCCAGGCAGGGTGGCCAAATGCAAATCACCTTATGGGAGCAGTCGCAGGCAGGCGCGGGGCTGCCCCAGCCAAAACCCGCACCCGGCCCCTTGCTGAGGCTCCAGACCCCATACCGCTACTGGAGCATCTTGGGGCCACCAATAAATTTGTCTGGGAGGGAAAGGCAGAATAATGCTGCTACCGGCTCAAGGATGGGATGCTGACTCTAGCAGAGCTAAATTACGTGCCCAAGGCTGCAGCAGTTGCTGGTGGGAGAGGCGGTCAGAGGGCCAGGGCGCTGCCTGGCCACCTGAGCACTTTTATCCCCAAACCGTCTTCTGAAAATGAAGAGCCTCAGTACGCATCCTACAGCTTTTCTAGAGTACAGATGATCACAGCAACATTTCAAAAGCATGAAGGGGTAAATTTTCAGCTGGTGTGAATTCAATTGAGCTATGGCAATGAGCACCAGGAGAGGGCATGACCACACGCACAAGCACACACGCTCAAGGGAGAAACCAAGGGGAAGCTCAGGTCACCTGTGGGACCTACCTTCTCGCTGAGGAAAGCAGAGTGGCTACTAGAGACTGTGTTTTAATAGCTGATTTCATAGCTCAAGAACCATCTGTTTCACAGTTTTGCAGTTTGTGATGGTGAGCAATGAATGGAAAAAACTTCCAAGCAGAAGTACATGTACGTTTTTTGGGATGTTATTTGTTAAATACTTTAAATTAAATAATAAGTTTGGCTGAGGGTAATGTTATATGTAGCTTCATGGTTTTTATTCAAATCCAGCAATGATACCTCACAAATTCTTAACTTTAACAGGACTCCAGTACAGGCTTAGCTGCTTTGCTGAACAGAAACAGGTTTCATCATCCATCCAAACATAAGCAAACACTTCATTCCTTGAATTCCTCCTGGAAAAGAGGTCAGAAAAAGCATGAACTTCCTTCCCAATCCTAATCCATATTTCTATTTTATTCATTTTTCTATTAGGACTAGTTCCAGATTTTTCTGTTCCTTGCTGAAACATTCACAGAATGTATTCTATCTTCCCATCCTCTTACAGAAATAAAAAGTATGCTTAACTCCATAAAAGATGTGTTTAGCATGAAAACCCGAAAATTTGACTAGCCATTGTTACATTAGTTAGTATCTCTTTTGGTGCAGGAACCTTCTTCTGGAAGAGGGAATATGCCCACTTTGCCAAACTAGTAATGCATATTTTTAACAGGGCATCGTATTTTTTGATAAGGGCTTTGTCTTCTAAGGTGATACCCTCTGCAATAGTCATCTATGCTTAGTTTTAAAGCGGTGAATTTGGTTCCTGTTGAAATCTACAGCAAAATTGTGGTTGAATTCTCTGCTAAATGTTCAGCACCTGCCTCCTTTCACTGCATGCCAGCATAGACAACCTTTCATTCAAATACTTAAACTGTGTTTATAACCTCCCATATTTTTTCTGAAGATACCACAGAAGACATAACTAGTTTATGTGCTACAGGTGTTTTTTTGGATCCCTATAGCTGCACACTGGGTATTTTGGAGGGTTCTTGTTTGTCACTGCTAGGTATCACCAGGTCTGTACGTACACTTGCTGGGTTCTGCCTGCTTTAAGATATCCAGGTGGTTTTTTAACGGAAATGTTAAATAGATTTCATTTTAAATAGATTAGGGGAAAGAATTTTGATCAAAAGACCAAGTTTTGTGTTGTACTTTCAAAGAAGTAGGTATAGACAGTTTGTTAATTTGAAGCATGAAGTAGCCCTCATCTTCAGAGACTCCATCTCCTACGAAGGGACGTCTCCCAGAAGTAAATCTTCCATCAGTTTATGGACTGTGCCAGGCCAAATCCCAAAGAATTCAGTGGAAGATCATCTTCATTGACTCTAAGGTTTGTCCTCCACTGACTTGGCAATGTGGATGATCGAACTATTGGACACATCTAAGGAAACATACACACAGTCGTGGCTGCAGAATGACAAAAGCAAGACACATTAACACCCACGCTGCCACTGCTCTGCACTACACAACCCAGCAGAGAAGATTCTTAAGCAAGAGGGATTTTTCTTTGGACATTTTATTTGCCTCAGGCTGGCTTAAAGAACGTTTTCTCAGAGCACATGCCTCTTTTTTAAAAAAATCGTCATTACCAGAGCGGTACCTCTGCAAGAAAAAGATGTGGTAAGAAAAAAAGACACCTGAAAATTTGTTTTCTTCAGAAATTCTGTGTTCTCCAGAACCGATGTTGATTTTCTTATTGGCCTCGAGGAAACACTGCTACACGCATTTCGGCTGGCTAGCAAAACCAAGTATCCTGGTTTCAGCTGGGATAGAGTTAATTTTCTTCCTAGCAGCAAGAACGACTGCCAAGTATTTGAAATGTCTGCGCATCTTTTCCATTACACCAAGATGAATGCTGCTTTCTGCTATAAACGCAGGGTCTGGTTGCATTCCCATCAAAGTTAGAGGCAAATTTCCCATTGACTTTAAAAGTGCAACACAGGGCCTTTACAAAACAGACAGGGCACCTTTCTATCTCCTACTGAATATGAAAAAGAAAAACCTGAGTACCAAAGTCTTTGATCAAAAAGAAAACAAACACATCTTATGGGCTTTTTAATAACTTTTTCCCCAATAAAAAGAGTAAAGTTGGTCTGAAATTATTATACCTGTTTGAACAGAAAGCATATTTTCTTCCTAGCTAGGCATTATATCATTCAATCTATGAACAGAGAGATGTAATATAAAGAGGAAATACAACATAAAGTAAGATTCAGACATATTAAATTGCTTAATGAAAACACAAGAGAAAAAGAATGACTAGAAAATATGGTTTCCTTTATTGAGAAAAATCCCTTTTCAAATGTTTAATCAATAATAAGGTTCATATTTCCTGACTTGAGATATTTTTTACATTTTTTTTTAGAAAATTATTAAATACCTTTAATGAATATAGATCATCACTTTTCTGCAGCCCAGCCTGGCAACATCCTGGATAGATTGTTCTCTGCTTACTCTGTTTTCCTTCTGCAGCTGACTGTTCCAAGCACTGCATTTCATAACTTAATTTCAGATCGTTCTTGTCACTGAATTCTATCCAGTAAATGTAAATACATATTTGCAAATGCACCTGGGGAAAAGGAAATCCTGTACTATCATGCTGCTGGTAATTTGGAGATGAGTCAAATTAACACGGAACATTCGTTATCACTTCACATTTTTATGTTCTTATACTGCAGAGCAGATTGAGGCTATGAGTATTGTAGTCAAACTGCCAATATTCCCGTTTCCATACACTTTGACCCTAATTTGCTGTCCAAAGGCTATTAAATACCTGGAGTCTAGTGACCAGGATGTAAGAATGTAAGACTTCCATCAGTGCGTGAGGCCTTAAACCCACCTACTCCACCATCTTCTTCCCGAGTATCTGTGGTACAGTATGCTTCTGAACCTTCTTACTCCGGGGGGTGGAATATCAGAATTATCACTTAAAGTAGCTGTCACCCCTGGAAAGCTGTGGAGCACTCATCTTCTCCCAGGATCCCGCGGGAGCTTTACATTTCCTGCTCGGCACGGCCAGCTTTCTCCCAGGACGGGACTGCAAGCACCTGGTGCCAGCACAGACACAAACCTCTGCGTGTGGTTCCCAAAGGAGGAGGGGGGAAAGGCACAGCAAATTTATGAGATGACCTTAATTGTGGTACCAGCAGGTTTGGAGCCTCCGTGGTGCTGGCAGTCTCGCAGGATGCGGGTTCTGTGGCACAGGGACCTATGGAGATCACAGAGAGGGAACAGAAAATTCCCAGTGCCTGGGGAAGCTGGGATGGAGAAGGACGCCCAAGGTATCTGCAGCGATGGTGCAGGGAAAGAGGTATGGTTTGGTTTGGAGAGTCCTAAGAGGTAGGTGTGTAGATAGGCAGCAGACAGGCGTGCCGGGAGACAAGTACGAGCAGGAGTACCCTCTGGGGAAGAGGTGGTGGGCACAGCGGGGGAAAGGTGCAGGTGGCTCAGCCGTATGAAGATGTCAAAAAGTTTGATCGCTCCTGGACTAGCCCATTTCTTCTCTATTTGTTCTATGATTTGATGTCAAGACAGCAATCCAGTTCCCACACGTATGTGAGAACTGCTGTTTTGGACAGCAAGTATCCAAAAAAATGAGTCCAGGGCCAGCAGACACACAACAGAGAACTTACGGAAGATGGAGGTCCTTCTGGATTGGCATTTGATTGCCAGCTGGGAGGCTTCCAGCATGGCATCTGTGCTTAGGCTGTACTTATTCTTTGGCAACTGTCCCAAATTAAAAAAAAAAAAAAAAAAAAAAAAAAGCTTCTATGGTTACAACAGCTTCTACAGGGTGTGTGCTCTGCGGATAGCCAGATCTCCACATTCCCCCACTCCAGACCACGGGGGATAAAAGCCCACCACTCTCCTTCCCTGAACACTACCTCGTGAGCACCTCTTGAGACATCACTAAAAATTAGTGAACGTCGACTGAGGTGCCTTAAACTGCACTTTATAAATAAGGGGTGGGGAAATAACAGCGTGCAGAGTGCGGTGCCTGGTTTGAGCTGCACCCGTGGCCAAGCGGCAAACAGGTCAGGGGGGCTGGAGCCCCCCACGTACTGCACGGGCCACGTGGCACCGGCTGCAGGGGAGGAGCAGCTCCTGGAGATGCTTCGGATGGTCATGCTGGGGTGAGGGAAGTCGCGGAAGGGGGTCAGGCAGACAGAGGGTAGTACACCATAGTGTATTGAAGTAATCTTATTTACATAGCTGAGTTAAATTTAGCTAGTTTCTAAGGAGTATCACTATAGGCAGTATGCACATATCACCTGGAGCATCATCTCCTTCCATTATAAACCTCTAATGATGGTTTATAAACAGAAACGCGGTCAAGCTAGAAATAAGCTGTCACACAAAACGCTGACATCTCTAAATACCAAGAGTATCCAAAAGATTTTTTTCTCATTAAAAATATTGCATTTGTTTTTCTCAGAGGAAGCAGCAGTCATAAGAAAAATCAACATTACATTACCTAATCTTTCCCATTTTCATTTTTAATTCCCCCAGCCTGGGGCTGGGATAGCTCCACTCCTTTGCACCGAGTGCCATGACAACCAACAGACCCATCAGGTATCTGCATAGCCATTCTGCTTGTTACCTGGGGAAAAATGTACGCACCAAATGCTCAAACTCGTTTTAAACCTATTAAATATAAATAACTAATATGATTTGACCTAGATAGCTGAATGTAATGTATCATAACATCCCAATATAAAAAAAACCCTAAGCGTAAAAGCATTTATATACATTATGGAGACTAAGTAAAGTTGCTACAATGAGTTCATCAGTTGTATTATGTTTTAAGAGAAGCTTTCCTTAAACGAAATGCTTTCAAAGTGAAAAATGTGAGTACGGTATTCAAGACTTTAGGTACTAATTCTACACTATAAATACAAATTTCCATGAACAGTGTAGTTAAAGCACTTCGAACATATGTACTTTTATAAATAATATATGTTGCAAACCTGGATAATTAATATCCCCGAAGACAAAAGTATTTTAAGTTGCCCTTAGGGCTCGAGCTTTTGTACCTTATTGGAACCTAAAGCGCACAGGTAAAAGACCACAGTTTTTAGCAGTATTCATCTATGAAGCAAGCTGTAGTTACACACACATTCAAACACAAATAAGCAAAATAAAGATACATTAATTTCTTGCCACTAGCCATTACACAAACACCACATATGAATAGGTGTATCCAACTCAACTGCCAGTCTTGTGTTTCTCTTTCATCTTGCAGTTAACCAACATATGCTAGAAATTTTATGTGATACCAATGTCCAGTTTGCATTTGATGTGGAAACACCAACAATATACCCAGCTTTACTTCTTTTCCTTATAATTTATGTTATCATTTTCACAGATAACCTATTTAAATGTCCTAAGGTTTTCCCTTAGAAGCACCATCATTCTGGCAGCTGGCCTTTGCAACATAATGTAAGATTCTCATCTGAAAAATGACAAAAAGCTGTAAGACCAAGCCTTACACTCCTCAGCTGGCTCAAGGCTTTCATTTAATAGCACATCTTTATCTCAGCCAAATTTAAATGAATGTGTTTCTTGGTAATACAGGAAAAAGGCTTAGCACTTGCATCCTGTGACCTAGCTAAAGAAACTGCTTTAAAGATGAAGGGTTTGGTGTTCTCTGGCTGATTTTAACTTTATCCAGTTTAATTCTCCTGTTCTCTAATCAGTATTACCCCATTCTACTGCAGCTTCCTCCTCAAACATCTCTCCAGTCTTCTTCCCTCACATCACTGAATTCCCAAAGCCTTTATTTTCTATTTCATTTTATTTTCTTCCCTTAAATGTCTCTCCAAACACTTAATTGCTTTTTCAGTTTCCCAGATAACATCCAGAGATGTTCAAACATTAATGGCTTTGCTTCCAGCTACTGACCAGCCACATAAATCTGTTCACACACCACAACTCTCTTCATGAAAATCAAGTTCAACTCAGTCCCAAACTTCAATACAAAATCTGTTTGAAATCCACTGATTTAAACCAGTGTGCCACTAAAGACACAGTTGTCGATGCAAAATGACCACCTTTGTGACCCTAATGTTTTGACACATTTGAATCTGTCAGGAAGTCCAAAACAAATGAATTTCATTTGTAGCTGGGAGACAAATAAAATTCATTTGGGTGGAGGTTTCCCCATAAACTAATTCCATTAGACTCACTGCTGCCTTTCGTCTGGTACCACACTCATTCATCTTTTGCTCAGAAACAGGAAGAGGAGGCTGCTGCTTCTGCCAGCCCTGATTCAGACCACATGAGCTCCAGCGAAGATGCACAAGTTGGCTTGAGGCTGGAATTTGGCCCACAGGAGCTGGTGAAATCACTTTTTCTCTGCTTCAGACCAAACTACGCTCACAGAAGTGCAGCAGAAGGAAGGGTTGTAGGAAAACATAACTAAACTGCTTGTACTTGTTGTCCTCTGTGGAATGTTCTATAATCTATTAAGTTCTTATTCCTCTGCTTCATGACAGTTTAAGCGGGGAAAAAAAGAGAAACATTTAACTAACATGTGAGAATACTTCTCAAGGTCACCCCAATTACGTATTATTGAGACTTTTTTTTTTTTTGGTTTGCAGCTGTTGCAAGAGAATTCCTTTCACTGAAGTAAGTATCCCCTAGCTGCAGTTTCCAGCAGAAACTGGAACTGAATATCAAGACTACCAGGTATGCACAGCCGCACTATAGAAATGCACGTTATCTGGTCATCTCTTGCATGTTACTCCATTTTTTTAAAGTTTAAATGAGTGTTTGAAAGAGGAATATGGGGGTATACAATTGAGAGGAAAAATATGTAAAACCAAAAGCATCAAATAATTCCTGCTGAAGATATTTCTAAAAAAAAGAGAACCAGGGAAAGGAAGCCCCATATATGACCCGGGGTTAATTGTACTCAACTATCTGTGAAATACATGTACATTTCTATAAGCAGAAACAGAAGTGTGAGAAGTGTGTTTGAAGAAGCAAATGAGGAAGACTGACTGAATTTCTTGGTCCACAAGCACCATTACCCAGAGCCCTTGGAGACCCAAACCAAACAGATCATTGCTCATATGAGAAGAAGCAGGTACATCAGATAGAAAATGTAGAAGCTTGATGAACTATAGGACTGTGGTCTGACATTGCAAGGGATAATAAGCAAAAGCAAACAAGGACAGTAAATGATGTCAAGGGTAGAGAAATCAGCTGCATTGCATGCACAGGCAGCGGTACCCGGTTCTGGGAATTCTGCATTTTGGGACTAACTGGGAACTATTTTTGCTGAACCGGTGGCTACCAGCTCTGGAATGGTGTTCCCTCTACAGGTTGGCAATATTGCTGAAAACCAATTTTGGGGTTCAACTGGGGGTATTGGAAAAAAACAATGGAAAAACTGACACGTGGGTAACATTGACAGTCCCCTTCCGACTGTCAGCTACCTGCAGCCAAACTCCTGCCAGCCCATACAGCTCCAGCTCTGCGTACAGTAGTAACTGCAGTATCTCTACAACAATTCCTTTCCAGTTCTTCAGCACTCGGCAAAATACTTGCTTCTCCTTCATGCTCACAGTGCTGAAGTTACAAACTGAAGTTACTTTAACTTATTCAGTACGCTGTCCCCTTTCCTACATTGCTGTTGCACTGGATTGCCCTACGCCCAGGGTCACTCCGCACTTGTCAGCCATTAGAGTTAGGCCAGCCTCCGAGTCCTGCTTTACACTTGCTTCTTTAGAGATCAGACGACCATGTGGAGATCACGGGAAAATAATTCAGTGAGAAACTTCTCACCCTCCTTTGGACACACAAGACCAGGTTTTTCATTGGAACAATTCCAGGGAGAGGACACCTCATGGACCGCTTCAGCATGCAAGAAGTCCTGAGCCAGGCTCTTGGGAGTACACGACGGGACAGACATGCCAGCCAAGCTTCCCAAACCTTTCAGTCCCAGGTGGGCGTCATAGGAATCCAAGGCACTGTTGTGCCACGTTTGCGTTTCAAACACCAATCACATGTATCCCACCCCCTTCTTCAGTGAATGCAGCCCACAGGAAACCAAGATACCGACGGAGCTGTTTTCTTGCATCCCAGCGGGCCAGTGTTATGGCTTCTGTGTCTCTTACCTTCAGCAAAGCATTCAGTCTACCAGCGAGAACCCTCATTTGGGGTTCAAATGAGGGGAAAAGGAGGCTTGATAGGGTATTTGCTATGTACAATGTATGTGTGAGAAAGAAAAGACAGTCAATTTCTGCTGCATTTAAGGATATAGACTTTGGCATCTGAATTTTCCTCCTCCTTCTATCAGCCCAATGCTGCTTTTAAACGTGTTGTTTTCTGGCTGTCTTCGTTTTCAGTGCACTATTCCTCTGTCATTCTCACTGTCACAAGAATCAATAGACACTAATAGCATTACATGGGCAGGGGTGTTAGCCTTGCAATAACTTCTGGAGACGTGGACATGTGGTTTATTAATTTATCATGTATCTGTGACTGTCTCTTCTCCCCTTTGACCTCTTACCTACCTGCCAGGGCCTCATGCTAAGACTGCACAGTGCTGAGAGGCTATAATGCACATCTTTGTTTTACTTAGATCAAGTGGTCAGGAAAAAGTTTTCCGTTCCTACAAATATAAAATCATCTCTGCTAAATATTACACTAACTTGTACAAGGTCTAGGAATGACGAAACTTGCTCCCTGGTTTGTGAGACAGATATATATGTAATAACAACCCTGCTCAAAAATTCAACAACTAAAACCACTGTGACAATCAGAGTTTTGCCACATGGAAAATGGAAGATTGCTAGTTTCCCAGTGAGTGTCAGTTCTTTCTCCTAGCCATGGAAGAAGCCAACAAAAATGCTGAGAAACTATTTACAGTCACATTTACAGTATTTTATTCTGTTGTATAGCACAATGCAGTTAGAAGCAGGGGAGACACACGACTATTACCTTCTTACATGATAAAACGGATGGACTGAGAAGGCAAAAATCAAGGAAGATATGTCACTTGAGTTTCACATAATAATATTTCACAAGCAACAGTTTTTGACAGTTTGAAGTATGGACACACTTCTATTCCTACCACAAACGTCTGTGTAAATGAAACCAGCTTATACCAGGAACCACTGACCAACACCACCTGCTACCCCCAACAGCAACTGCCTGTTGTATACGCTGTTTACTGACCTATGCCATAAACTGTATTTATTTCTGTTTATCTAGGTTGTTTATGTGAAACTAATTAAAAACATCAAGATCATTGTTTCATAGTCACTAACACACAGACAACAGAAATGTCATTTTAAGGATGTATTAAATAAAACACTGGTTTGCTTTTTCAGCTCTGGCTGCCTAAATCTGTGCTTACTGTAAGGGTACAGGGCCAGGTAGACTTGTCAGTACTGCACACCAGTGAGAATGAAGATAGTCAACTTCTGAGCTGCCACCAGCAACAATAAAAGACACAAAATGACAACAATCCTTCCACATAAATACCGATTTTATTTTTGCTGAAATCTAGACTTCTTGTTTCATGGTATTTTTATAGACTACACTACATATGCATTACATTACAGGAAGCAGTTATGATGCAAGAATATTGTTACACTCCCTTTTATAGTAATATTATGAAATAGTGCAAAATGAAAGGAAAACACTGAAAGAGTATTGCACTTCAGGAAAAAAAATAGTCCAGACCTCTGTAGCATTCAAAAATCTTTCCTCTGTACAATCGTGGGTTTTATTTAGATATTCAGAGTAAGGAATATTCTGCTGTAAGAGACATAGATGCCATTTGTTACTGGGAGAAAAGTCTTTTACGAACGCTTGTATAAGACAGCTTTATGTGCCTCCGACATATCATTTACCTGATTTGCCATAAATATATTTCTTCTTCAACTACCTCGAAAACAGCAACAAAAACCAGAGGCACAGCCAGTCAGTCACAAGAGTGCACACATGTTACTGCCTCACAAGTAGCCGGAAGGCTGAAGTTTCTGTTAGAAGAGAAAATAATTAAAGCAATAGATTGGAATTGCTAATTTTAACTCTGCCTAGCCCATCCCAAATAATACAAAAATTCTCTTGTGATTTGGAAATTACTACACATTTTAAGTGAATGAAAAAGGTGATGAAACATTACAAGGAGACAGAGAGGCAGGCACATGCTTTTTTATATGATAGGAGAGTATTTATATCATATCATCATTTGAGACAGAGAGAGAGATATCTATGTGATTCATTGGTTTTAGTAAGGAGGAGAGAGGTGATTCTTCCTTCAGTGAATAGATAACATGGATCTACATATATTTTGCTTAATTTACAGCTACAAATATACTTGCATGTCTTTTCCTGATAGTTTGTGATGCAATTTATAAGCTTCACTTCAGAAACAGCAAGTCTGGTATTCCCAGTGAATGTTTAGGAATTTTGTAGTGCTGACGACATAACATATTAGTACAAATATGACCTAGAGTCACTGCAGTGGCAGTATGGGAGATGCAGTATGGGAGATACAGTATGTACACAGCCCCCGGCATGTGCAGGTGCCAAAGAGGAGGAGAAGCACAAAAATCCTTTCCCTTTTGCAGGTTCACATTGTTCCCATTTCCTAAAAGACAGGATTAGGCATGTGCCAGTTACACCAGCTCCTACAATGTAGGGAAAAAAAAGGGATCCTTTAGCTGAGGCAGTAATGGGAGATTCTTTATGTTTTTCTTTACTTAGAGAAACATTTTGGAAGAGCTATCTTGCAACTGAGGTCAAGGTTGTAAATAAGGTTAATACAAGTTTCCACCTCTGTTAAGAAGTGAAATGAGAAATGGGAAAGAATTTTCTTATTCTCTTCCAAAATAAAATTCACCTGGGAGGCCTTCAGAGAATCTAGACAAGGACTAATGCTTCACTCTAATATGGCTAGAAGTATCCCATCTTGTTTCTACAGCACGAAGAGGAATGGGTACCACGGTAACATGCATAGATCCTTTACATCTTAAGTTATTTAGAACAGATGAATTTGAAGCTTGCTTATTCATTCTCAGAGGAGTTGTCTAAGGAGTTCAATATTCACAGTTATGTATTTTTAAGCAAAACACTTAAAATTATATCAGTAGCATACCAGCTGATGGGTGTTTTATGCCCTGTTCATATAAAAGCCCATTCAACTAACTGTGTTTCAGCCTTTGGGGATGGTAGGAAGGGAGGCTTTAGTTGATGAACTGTGGAGAGTTACCACCGAGGAATCCCTGCACACATATCTAGCAATATAATTTTCATGTTCTTTCTTCAGCAGACAGCAGCATGGTCATTAGAGGATATAAGAAAGAGTTTCCCAAAGCTTAACAGGCTTCTCCTTTCTACATCTAGCAGTAACTTGTCCACAGTAAGCCTTTGTACTTAACTACGGACGCACCAGTATGGGTTTGGTCTACTTAATTTAGATTTTCTAGTTTTTCACACTAGCTGTACTTTTTATGTCCCACAAGGATGCTTTGAAAGTCCTACCCTGTACAATATCATCTGGAATTAGAGTTTTCACCTGGTGCTTAATTTTTCCCTTTCATTTTCTCCCACCGGAATCTCCCTTCCCGTCAGGCAAGGCTGGCAGGTCCATCATCAAGCATATGTACTATTCTCATCTGAATTGTGTCTTTGGCAATCAGATTGTGGTAAATAAAAGGTATGGCCTAAAGAGGATTCTGCTTTGGTTCTTATTTGCTTGTGAAGCATAGAAGAAGGAAAGGGATGTTTCTTCTCTCTTTGTAAGACCCAAGTACCAAAAGGAATAATTAAATGTGGAAATTCTATATGTACCAATCTGATATCTTTCCTAAGAAAGACTATTCTGCAATACACTCAAGTAATCATTGCACTGTGCACTTATGCAAAGCAACCTCCTGGACAAATCTTACTTGAGAATTTTACCAAATGATAGCTGTATTTTAATAAGCCCATGATCCAACAGACAACAAAGTAAACAGGAAAAGCTCTGCTGGAGCCAGATTCTCTCTGGGCTTTTCAGCTGCTTCTGTATGTAAAATGATTAGTACATGTGTACATATTCATGCATGGGGGAGAACAAGTTCAGATTTAACTGTCAATATGCATATGTGCACACCACTGTACGCATTTGTTGTTAATAAAAAAAGCTAATAAACAAGGCTTTGTGAGTTTACTTTTCATTAGAAAAGCTCAATAAACACAAGTGCTGGCTTTCTCCTAATCTGCTCTCACCAAATAACCTCAGCATAACTTATTCTACCCACTGAAAATTTTCAGTTTATCAGTTTAAAATTGATCACTCTTTTCTTGTTTACTGTTGCAATAAAGGTTCTGCAGTTGAAAGAAAAGGTTTTATTCTTATAAATAAAAGGAACAGAGTCATATTAATGTTAAGATATTTCTCCCATATTGTAGGGTTATAAAAACGGAGAAGGAAACTGTTGGAGGGAGGGGGTTGCCGCTCTGCAAATTTCTATTAAATGGAAGAAACAATTGCACAGAGTATGGCTACCCAGTCCTGACGGTTTCTGCCTGCTTTTATTTCACTTATATTTTACTGAATAAAACTGTCTTCTACTACACCTGCATCTCTGTTTGTCCTACCAAAGCAGTATCCTGCTGGTTGCAACATTAAGTTTCGCTGAGGTCATTGATAGCTCAAGGTGTTCAAAATCTCACTTAGATTATGATCAAAAATATACTGAGATAACTGATGTATTCCTCTTAGCAGAGGACGTTTCACATCACAGTTTTCTGGGCGGGCCCTTTTTCCACCAGGTAGTCTGTTATACTCTACACCATTTGCACACTTGGCTGTTCAGAAATCATGTTGTTGACATGTGGGTAGGAAATTCCCTTATACTCAAGGTGTACACAACTGCACGTTGCTGGCTAAGGCTGTGCTCCCTTAAAGTCAGAGATGACTCTTCCAGCAATATCGATGGGAGCTGGAATGGATCCTTTGGTCAGCATACCAAGGCCCACAAAACCAACAGTATTTGTAAGCTGCTAAAGTTGGAAACTTCAGAGGGAAAAAAAAGGTACATATTAAATGAGCTGGCACAGCCATAAAAAATTTTCAGCCACTCAAGTGAGTTCCCTCCAGGTGTCCCTCTCCAAAAATACCTCTTCTACTCTTTGTGGACTTTTCTAAATATCTCGGTAAAACAGCAGCAAATTTAAGAACAGCATTAGAAAGGGCAGTCCCATACTAAGTATTTGATGCTTATTTTCCGTAAGTCCAGCAGGGGTCATATGAGGGACAGGGACAGTGACTTTATTTGATACTTTTTTCCCCTCCATTCCCTCACATCTCCAGGGGTGGCACAGCCACAGAGGGACAAGGTGCGAGCTGGAATAGCTCCAAGGAGCCTGGCTCATCTCCAAGGCTGCCATCCATGATGCAGAGTGGTAAAAAGTGCACTGTCCCTTCACCAGAGTACAAGCCTTGCTGCAATTTGGCTCTAATGAAGCCAGCCCAGGACCTCAGGGACATGCAATTCCACACGGCTATGTTGCTCTAGCAAAGTAGCTTGTCTCCTGCTCCACCTGTGTAATATTTTCCCCATGGTGAAATACAATAGGGCTGAGCTTACTGCCTTACCCATTGGGAACTCCTGACGACTGAATGCTTGATGTCATAATCCTAACACTGTGTGGAAAAAGGTTTTGATATATAAAAAGTCTTCCCAAAAGTATTTGATTAAGTAGGTCAGTCTCTTACCTAGACAATATATTTCTTTCACTTTACTACAGAGCAGTCATTAGGCTGCACTTTCAAGCAGTGTTTTACCATTTAAGCGATTTGCTTGCATTAAGCTAACAAATACACATGTGGCCTTTAACTGTTTATCTCTGGCCTTCTAGGTCATTGGTTTGGCCTTGAAAGTGCAAGCTAGTACCTGGCCTCAACTCCCACTGAGTTCACCCTGAGCTGAGGATCTCTGGCATCTTACAAGAGACACACAGTGCAAATCATCCTTAGGCCCTTTGTATAACCCTTTTCCTTCTTTGTTGCCTACATCTTCTGGCCCCTCTGCTCTTAAAGTGATACCTCTGAAGGGAAGTGAAGGTTTTCTGTTATATCTTGACACATTCACAGCGTATGTGTAGTTCTACTTGATGCTTGTCCCTGCCTAACTGTTGCTTTACTGCATAACCTCTATTTTGCTGCATTCTTCAGCAGTCCACAGTCCATCAAAGTTAGTTAAAAAAATGAAGTTCCTCTCTACAGTCCAGGTGGTTGACATTGGTTTTAATTCCCTTTCCCAGATCTTAGGATTTAATCACCAAATTTCTACAGAAGGTCTACCCCATAGAACTTTATTCCCAAACACTGAAGCTTAAGTTTGCTTTGAAACATCCATGCATTTATTTTATTTTACATTTATTTTCATATTATTTTGGTATAATTACTTTTAATTTTAATAATCACTTGGTTTAATTTTCTGCACTGTATATATTTTCTTTTGTTCCCATCACCCAAGTAGTTGTTTAATAGTTAGCTATAAATTTGCATTTGTTTGATCTCAGGTATCTTTCTGCCTAAAGAATTAATGGTGTTTTTGATAATATATACTCCAAAGGTATATTGTTTTGAACAACTCTTTTGACCTACTTCTTTCCATAATGTTTGAGGTTTCTGTCAATGTGATTTCTCTTTATCATTTTTTTCCCTTTTCTTTACCAGAGGCTGATTTTCTTCTAACAACCTATTTCATTTCAATTCAGTAAAACTCCCTTTATTTTTTAATTTTCTTAGGTTATTGAAGTCCCCAGTTTCCAAAAACATTAATTTTACATTTTGTCAAATAGAAGGAAGTTCAGTAGATTCAAATAGAACCAGACTGAATAACCTTACCTATGTAATGTCCTTTTTCCTTCACATTGAAAAATTCAGCAACTGTGGATGAAATTCTTGTTCCTGTGATAGGTTGAAAAGAAAATTAAAGTAAGTCTTATTTCATTAGATCTGAAATATAAAACTCTTTGTCACTTTTTGAAAAAATAAAAATTATTCAAATCTCTATATAAAGTAACATGCAGACACTCCTGATCCATCTAGTAGGAATTTTATTTTACAAAGACCCCAATCTTGCAATCCAATCTGAACAGAAGAGCCCTTTCACTTCCACTGAAAGCCAGTGAATCTATTAGGCACTAGGCTTACAGAGGCTTTCTGGCACTTAAAAATACAGACAGGTGCATAGTAAGACCTTAAAAAATGTACAGACAGTGAATTCCCACTGAAATAATTTCATTCCAGCTCATTTCAGTGTCTATAACAGAACCCATTATACTTTAAATGAAACAAGCCAACAAAATTAAAACATAATTTTGTTTTACAAAAAAAAATATCCAAGAATTGAGATTTCTGTCCCATGGAACAAGAAAAGGGCGCTTTGGGGAAGGTTCGGGCCATGCATTCTAAAGGACCTCTGAATTTGGGGGAAAATGATTCATCTCTATGAACTCTGTCACATGTTCAGAGATGTGCTGAGCACCTCATCATTGTTTCTGCTTCCAGACAATACCAAGCGCATGTGCTTACAAAGCGGCAAAAGGCCTAATTTCACATCTGCACATACAATCCTTGCACCAATAGAGAATGCAGGTTGTGATTGCTAATTTCAGTTCTTTAAAAAGAGACTATTTTGTTGAAAGGCAGAATAGCTTCATAGTCAATATAACATTCTTTTAATAATTATACAGTATTACAACTACACCGAAAAGGCAATGTTCAGATTCAGGTTATTACACTGCGTTTGAAGATTTGCTTTCATGTTGTATCTATCTCAGAGATGACTGCATTTGGCTTCAAGACTAACAATATTTTCAAATTACTTTTCATAGAACATGAGAATAGTTTCACTAAGTTCTAGCCAACACTAGATCCAACCCAAACTCAGAACTGGTACTTGCAGTATAAAGGAAGTGCTCCTTAGAATGAAAATATATTTGAAAGTTTGGTTATATATGGTACCATCTATTCTAACTGGACAGACTATAAATGGTTATGTAATGATAAACTATTAAAAATTATCACTTACCAAATACAGAAAGGTTTCAGTGATTTTGGAAATTCAGTGTTCCTGGAAAGAACAAATATTTAGGAAATGACTGCAAACAAAACTGACAATTACAGATGCAGAATAAGAACTCCTGAGCTATCTCAAGCTAATTTTGTAAATCACTGTGTAATTTACACAGGAAGTTTAGGAAGTTGCTAAATTAGCATTCTAGGATGTCACTGGAAATCTTATTTCCTCTAACATTAGCCTCAGCTTTAGCTCAAATGCCTTTAACAAGAGGAAACTTGTCCTGCAGGTGTACTGGCAGCAGTGACACCAGTCATGCAGCAGAGAACCGAGCAAGCGTAGCAGGTCTTTGCTAAATCACGGCCTGTATCTCTAATTGTTAACATTTCAGAGGTGGCCACATTGGACAGGGCCTGGTTTATTTTATGAGTTCTTGGTATCTACACTAAAATAAATAAAGACTAAAACAAATAAAGAAAAAAGCAAGCATTTTTATGGCATAACACCACCATGCTTCTACAATTATTTTGAACATTTATCATTTAACATTATGAGTTAAGGAGGAAAGTGCAGAAATTGTTATGGCAAACTGTCTTAGAAGGGAAACTGATCATAAATATTTGACAATTGTTCTTTCTTAACAAGACAATTTTATCCATATAAATTGTTGCAATTAGGTATTCGTTACCTCTCCTGCACCACTGATTAACAAGCTAAAAATGCGACGGTTAAGGCTATGAAGAATTGGACACTCCATGTTCATATGGACTTTTACTATCTCTTTATAACTGATTGAGAATGTTTCCTGATTTATATTTTTTTTAAAAAAAGTTTAAACTGCTTGACAAATATTTCATTGTCCTCATACAGCTCACTGCTGCCACTTGTTTGGAAAAATGAAAGGTAAGTTGAAAAATGCACCTTTTCCATTTTCATCTCTAATTGAATTCTCTCTTGACCCCCTTATTCCCCATGGCTGTATTTCAGGTTTTGATGATAAGAAAAAGAATTTTGTATTTGGATAATACAATTTTCTCACTTGCCTTCAGCGACCTTCAGCTCAATTTCCTCTCCCCAGAGACACTGTATATTATAGAATTGAATCAAATTCCTTATTCATAGAAAAAAAGTTCCAATTTAATCTGAATATTCAGCATTTTACACTGGTCAGGGTGATGGATGGCAAATTGAAATGCTTTTGGTTCAGGTAATCAAATGGTAGAATTCAGACTTGTATTGAAAAAAATAATGAAGTCTATTCAATATTCTCATAAGGTGCAAAAAATGCACATTACACAGTAGAACTGGGGCTTTTTCTTATTACCTAACCAATAACATCTCCATTGCAAAAAGCATAGTAAAACATTAAGAATTTATGTAGGTTAGAACATGTGAAAAGCAGCCACCGTTGCGGGAAAACACAGGCATCTTCCTAAGAGGGCTCAAATGAATGACTACAAACTTGGGGGAAAAACAGATTTGTTGCCAGTATGTACCTGCAATGTTCAATGCTGGCTTACTGAAGCCTTTTAATGTGTTTTTAAACACTTTTAGAGAAAGAAACACAGCCTTTTTAATCATTTCAAGTCATTTGATATACTAAACTACTGTAATGCTCCATTTCCATCCCCAAAAGTTTTGTCAAATAACATTATCAGGTATCTCATTATTTCCAAAGGACTACTGGTTTCATTGTGGAAAACTGTCTTGCTGCTTTTCAAGTTCAACCCCAAAACAACGATTGATTTGAACAACTTCAGCTTGGTACCACACTACTGATGCAGCATGCTTGGACGCTTGCACTTGGACAAGATGTCTCCAGGAAAACAAGAGGATAATGATGCTGCATAAATATGGTTTGGCTTAAAAACTCCATCAACAGTTCCTTTCTTCCCTTCTAGAGATGCATGGAATTACCCCGTTTGCTTTTTAAATACTGTATTAAAGTTATTTGTTTTCTATTTATTTGGAGTATTTAAGCCACAAGGAATGCTTAACTGTAGGCACCACTAGCATTTAATTAAAATTGCAAAGCAGCAATCTAAATGTTAAGGCACTGTGTTACAAATGTAGTCCTAGGCTGCCTTTACTGACTGTACTCTCACTTGTTGTTATGGGTTTGTGTGGCAGTGTTTTTGGTATGGGGTGAGGGTCCGCAGGGCCGGCTCCTGTGAGAAGCTGCTGGAAGCTTCCCCGGCCCCAAGCCGGACCCGCCGCTGGCCCAGGCCGAGCCCCTCAGCGACGGCGGTAGCGCCGCTGGGAGAGCGGAGTGAAGAGGGGAAACCTGCGGAGAGTCGGGGATTGGGATGGGAGAGGAACCCCTCTGCGGGTACCGAGGTCAGGGAGGAAGGAGGGGAGGAGGAGCGGGGCAGGAGGGGATGCCCCCGCAGCCCGCGGTGAGGCGGCAGGCCGTGTGTCCCCAGCCACGGAGGGGAGCGGGGGAGCAGATGCCCACCTCCAGCCCGGGGAGAGAGGAGCCCACGCCGGAGCAGGGGGATGGATGCCCCCCAAGATGGCCGGGACTCCATGGGAAAGCCCGCGCTGGAGCAGGCTGTGACTGAAGGACTGCAGCCCATGGGAGGGACCCATGCTGGAGCAGCTCATGAAGAACTGTAGCCTGTGGGAAGGACCCACGTTGGAGAAGTTGGTGGAGGACTGTCTCCCGCGGGAGACCCCCCACGGCGGAGCAGGGCCCGAGTGCGGAGTCCTCCTCCCCCTGAGGAGGAAGGAGCGGCAGAGACAAGGTGTGGCGAGCTGACCCCAGCCCCCATTGCCGGGGGGAGGAGGGAGAGAGAACCGGGAGTGGGGTTGAGCCGGGCAGGAGGGAGGGATGGGGGGAAGGTGTTCTAAGATTCGGTTTTACTTCTCATTATCCTTGTTTTGATTTGATTGGTAGTCAATTAAATTGATTTTGTTCCTTCCCCAAGTTAGGCCTGTCTTTTGCCCGTGACCATAATTGGTGAGTGATCCCTCCCTGTCCTGGTCTCGACCCACGAGCATTTCTTTATATTTTCTCCTCATCCCACCGTGGCCAGGGTGGGGGAGTGAGCGAGTGGCTGCGTGGTGCTTTGTCACCGGCTGGGCTGAAACCAGGACACTTGCGCAAAAGGGGAAGCCTCCTCCATGTTTATGCTGTCACCTCACACATACGCACCTGGTGCGGAGCAGCTCTCCAGGCCAGGCTGAGGAGGGGAACTCCCCTTCTGAGTAACTTCCCCATACCTGGCAGACCTGAGGTGGCCTTCACAGCCAGGGGAGAACATTTTTCCCTCCTCCACGTCACAAGCAGCTCACAGGGACAGTGCTCAGACTCAAACTTCCTATGTGGAAACACAGAACTCTGCACGATGCTGGGCGTGCTCACTGGGCATTTATTTTCTGTTAAGTAACCTGTCAATGGAGTTTACCTTAACAGCTTGTGCAGTTCCACAGCCACAGGGTAAAGACGGGTTGTAAGGCATGTGGAAAAAGCATGCACAGGAGCACTCTCAGGAACAGGATAAGTGCTCAGACTATCAAGGATAATGGCTACATTAGAAACACTTGCAAGTAAAAGCTCTTAATATTGGACTAACTCTTCCAAATTAAGAAACATTGGCAGGAAATGGTGAATACTAGCAAGAACAGTAACTTGTGATCCACCAGCACAGTCATGGGAGAAGAGCTGAACCTAGAGAGACGTACAAATACATTTGTTTCAGTCAAGCCTCAGATAAAAAAAAAAGATTGCATTTTTCCAACCTAGCCCTGCAAAAGCAATTTAGGAACCAAACATCACATAGCATCGCTGTATTGGTGTAAGGGTGGTTCTGCAATGGAAGCCACTAACAGGTACACTGATGAATAAGAAAATAGAGCCCAATTACTGTTCTCAAATCCCTTACCTCTTCAGGACTAGCAGGAACAGAAGTCATTAAAATGCACTGTTTTATAGGTTAAAGTGAACAGATACCAAATAGATATACAAAGGAATAAAGTGTGGGGTGTTTTACATAACCAGAAACACAAAAATGAACTTAAGATGTCATAGAACAGGATTTAAGCATGTAATTTTGAAGTAATTCAAGTAGAAGCTTGCACTCTGTCCTGAATAGGTTGGGAAATAAGTGCATACTTCTGACTAACCTATTAGCTGCATTTCGAGGTCCAGAACACTAAGGACATTTGCTGCATGTGCTTACTTCTGCTGACATGTATTTGGAACCTCTTCTGCGAACACCTCTGTGGGAAAATAAAAAGTGTAAGACACACATGTGACAGAAATTTGTACAACATAGTACAAAAGGAAACTAGAAAAATGTTTTAATTTTGTTGAAAAGTTGCATTCCAATCTTGATCCTTCCAGAAGAGTTCTTAGCACCCTTCCTTGTAGAAGGGCTAGGTACAGAGTCAGGACAGTAAGGCTACGTGAGGAGGCGCTTAAAAGTGAGGAGGTGCTTAAAAGTCAGGAAACACCAGCATTAAAATACTAATAAAATCTGGTTTCATGTTACCATGGGGACTATTCCCAAAGGCCGTATTAGCCTGTGGACACTAAGCCCCATGGAGGAACTTCCACAACCAAGGGATACCAACCAGCTCTTCTGAAGGGCAGTTCAGATCAAGAACCCAGCTCAAGCCCTAAGAAGTCTGCATCACCCAGATAAATTTAGCCCCTGCAAATGCTCCCCATACATTCAAATTATATTCTTTAGCCTCAATTATTTTCCCCAGGATCACATGGGTCATTATGCAACTTTTGTCTTCTTTTGGCTTGAACTTTTCTCATTTCCATAATAGTCCAGTATTGGATCTGTATCTTGGCAGTTGCTGACTGCTGTCACATTCACTTCTCTTTTCAGCTGATAATATTAAAAGCTAAACATTAATTTCAGGGACTATTTCTCTAACCTTGTCTCTGGGACAGAGTATTTAGTTGAGAACAGTATAGTCCATCACAGCTGCAGTCTATTTGGTAAGTGCTTCTTAAAAGCCCGACTCCTTGTCTGCTTGGTACACTGTCTCGCTGACGACTGGGGGAGTTGGGGCTCTTGAAAGGAGTAATTTGGCTCAAGGTAGCCATTTGGTAGTACGCCTCAAGTGCCTTCTTCAGAGAGAAGGACAAACATCGTTGTGACAGTGCGCAAAATACTCTGGCCCAGCATTCAGAGGGCTTTTGTTCTTCCTCTGTATGCTAATCCCAACGAACATGGAGGGGAGCAGAGGTTCCCATGTTAGCTGGCACACCACGCATTAGTTGCTGATAGGCTGTGTCTAGTTTGCTGTGAATGTAAGCCAGCTTGGGTAGCAATTTAATAAAGCAGCTGAAGCTAATGCCATTTTTTGGCACCACATAAGAGAGTTTGTTGTAGGGTCGCATATATGCATATAAGGGGTCATGTACCAGCAAATTTTCAGGAAATAGTAGACATGCACATTATTAGACTGAATTGCTGTCTGGCTCCAGTATCTAAAATATGTAACCAACTCTTAACCCTAAGTCTCAGTGCTCTGATGCATTTAAATCACAAAAACGTGTAGGTTTTTTGTGTCTTGAAGCAGGTTTCTAGAGTAGGAAAAGAAAATCAAGAATGTAGCACCAGATCCTATACAGAAATACTTGAAGAGCAATACTGCTGGAATTAGTGCCGCTACTGACACAATATTTAGATTAATAAACACTTCTCAAAATCTGAGTTTGCTTCTAAAATCTTGATTTTTCAAGAAATTAATCTGGGGCTGTTACACTTTTTTAAATTAGAATTTTTGAGCTATTGATTTTGTATTTCCAAGACTTTCTTTGCAACCACAAGGGCTCTTTTTAACATACACATTTAATGGAAGATAATATTATTTCATAATCATGGGACTCTGGAGCTGGAGCTTTATAAGAAAAACACTAAATCTTATTAAACTTGTGATAAAATTATTGGTGTTGGCAACCTTGCAGACATATGCCTAGAGCTGCACAGTGTTCTCCTCCTCTAACTACTGTAACTAAAAGGACTTTAATGAGAGCAAAAGAATGTGGCTCTGTCTGCCCAGAATCTTTTGGAATTTTCACTTTTCCCTAATGAAAATGAAAACAAATACTTTTCTTTTTTTTTTCTGTAAGCTTTTATGGACATCTGAACTGACTTTTATAATGAAGAAGGATTAAGCAAACTCAGGGAAATGATAAATGTGGTTTGTATTAGTGTACTAATTAGCTCATAAATTTAGAAATAGTTAATCTTTAGTTTTGCTGAATGAAAATAGCGGTCAAATCGCAGATCAGATCTTGGAACTGGAGTAATGCAGTGGTGAATTAAAACCCCCTGAGCATAGGTGTCTGATCCCATAGCATTATAAAAACTGGAAATTTTGCTACTGGCTTTGAAGAGCACAAGGTGAATTTAACAAAAGTTGTAAAATATTACTCAAGCAGCCAGACACTTAACAGATAATAATAAAAAAATGTGATTTATTAGGTGTGTGCTACTCATTGTGTTGTAATCCAACGATTAACTGTGTTAATTATTTTTAGTTCAGTGAGCTAATTAAGAGCACTGGTAGCTAGCATAGTTCTGTGTTTTACTGCAGTTTCCATTTAACGTATATACGTAGATATTCAAAGACCATGCCCTAGAAATACACATTTTATTTCAGAAACAGTTCTGGGTGCCAAGCGATAAAAATGTACTTGCCCATTACATGACTTACATTTCCGTAGAACTGTCAAAGTAGAAAAAGAGAATAGTCACTATCTGGTTTACACTGCCCCCTTGACAATCTGAAGACCACTCCAATGAAACACAGAGAAGTGTGTATTCTATCACAAAACAACGAGTTTAGGTCTCAGTTCTTCAGACTGGGTCCTAGCCAGGTGGTGGAGATGCAAGAGCCAAGCACCCGGGCATGCTTTACAGTATGGTAGCAGACAAGTAGCTGGCAGACATTGCAGGCTGCTGAATACCATAGCTTAGAGTCGCCTCTCCCCTTTAATGGTTGCACCAGGACAAGGTTAGAAGAGAACTGGGCTCGCTAACACTCAATGTGGAGAATGAATAGACTCCCATTCTCACACCCCATAAACATCCTCATGCACACCTTGTTAAACACCACCCCAGAGACTGCATTTCAAGCAGTTTTCCATAAACTCCATGTGACCTGGATACAATGCTAGATAAAACCATCGGATAAAATACAGCACTAGAAATATGTGAACCTGGGATTAGAAGATCAGGGTGACTTAATGAGGAACCAGCCTTCACATCTGGACTGCTGTAAACCTTGCCCAACCCAAGGCCCCTGTGGAAAAAACCAACACACCGATAGTAATTCAGTAAAATGTACAAGAAATGTTCATTGCTAGCCCTGCAGTGATATGCAGTAGGAATTAATCTAAAACCATGATGGCAAACAACTGCTGAACCAATTTTCTTCTTTGGCTGGTAGTGCACCTGCTCTTACAGTATCTACATTTTATACTCTTTTTTTCTTGCACAAATGTAAATATTCCTACATTAAACCAACTCCTCGTGTCAAGAGATAACCAGTGACAAGGCCTTAGTCTAACTACACAGTGTGATAAGGAGGAAATAAAATGTGTCTGCAAGTACAGAATGTTTAAATGCCTGTACTTGTGATGCAAGCTGGCAAGTTACAAAGCAATTTGTAATTATACCTCCTACTTGCTCTTAAAGGAGTTGTGCATCAGCAAGCTATTAACCAGATCCTATATTGCTGCAGTATTCCACCTCAAAGTGGTAGGAGACAGACAGAAGTCAAGCCTCACATCTCAATATCACGTTCTTCTGAAAGCATTGCTGGCTGCCAAACACGTGCACCAAGTCAGCATTGCTGAAATTTTTTTGTCTCCATATGATGCTACTTCTGGAAGCCATATGACCTGTAGTTCACCATCCTAGCTCTATTTTTGTAAGCTGCTGCAAGAAAGGATGAAGTGGCATGGTTAGCTGGTATGGATGCATAGTTTAAGGGATTCCCAGTTATTGCTATTTTCTTAACCTTTCCCTTCAGTTTAAGTGAGGCTGCATAAGGCACCCAAAGTCCTCTCCATTCCCCCCCAAAATAGTACCAGGACTAGCAATTTTGGTTTGAGTGACAGAATGCTAGACTTTATCTTTCACTAAGTGGAAAGCAACATTTATACTCTCCTGAAGGCTCTCTGACTGCATACCATAAGCAGGTTTACAAGGAACATCACCTTGGCAGCGCAACCTCAATGAGCCCTTCTGGCCAAAGTTTTCAGTTACGGTGACTTAAAAGTGACCGGCTTGTTAGAGATATTCAGCACACTTGCTTCCAACTAAGTTAGCACATCAGAAAAACAGGACACAGTTATTTTAGTGCTTATATATAGGTTAGAACCGAACTTCAGATGCCTAAATTTGAAATTTGTGAAATGTGCCAGCAAAAGCATAAGAAGCCTGATCAAAACGCAATATTCTCCTTAAAGCAACATCCAAAGGAGGTACTGTAGTTCTCTTCCCTATATTACAGGCATATGAAAAGCTCTAGAACAAGGACTCGTAAAGATTCTGCAGTGAACCGCATTTTGATCTCAAGCACGTGTTCCACCTCAACCTCATGCTCTGCGGAACGATGATGACTCTACTTTTGAGACCAGATGAGACTACATCTAACAACGGCCCTGTGCAACCAGGTAAATGTAATACCAAAACCACATTTATCCTACCTAACTTTAGACTTCTAAAATGTGGTTGTGTATACCTCAGATACTAATTGAGAGTCTTATTAATTAGTGGAGAGGAACAAGCACTTTTAAGTCATGATACATCTGACCTAGGTTAGATGTCTACCTCAGGATAACATTAACTAGGCCTTAGAAATGCTACTTTACTCCCACAAAGTACAGAGGGAGTGGAGACACCTCTTTCATACCTATTATGTCTAAATTGTACATACCCAAGGTTATCAGGGAAGAAGCCCAGCCCTTGTTGTGAAATGCTGATGGGGAACAGGAATATTCCCAATGAACACCGCTGCCCTGCATCACCATAACAGTGACAAATAAAGGCAAAGAAGGACTCTGATATTTAGCCATTAGTGTATATTGGCAGTACTGCTAGTATCACCTTATGTGTCAAGACCGGTAAAACAAGGTCAGAAACGAGCTGTATGCAACAGAGACAACAAGAACTGGAAGCTAGTGGGGCTCTTCAGTTTCTGCACCAGGGTTAGTACCTCCATGCACTACATGGAGGGAGGTACTGTGCTACACGGACATAGTAGCATGGGTGTACTAACTCCACTGCACTGTGTAGTTAGGCCCAGGCACTCCTACTATTAATTGGTATGAATTATATCAATACATTACTCTCTTCTACTTGTTAAACAGAACCCTGCCTTACCTAAAGTGCAGTCTGGATCTTTTACAACAATGCTAAGTGTGACCCCATCACTTTAACTTTCAGGTATCAGTTGGATATTCCACACCCACTACTTTTATATTTAATAATTATTCAATGGACTTTTAAAGGAGCCCATCCTTAAACCAGATAGATACCGTTCACATAAATTGTAACACACTAGAACAGATTTCTGTTTTCCATACATTGAAAGCAACATAGGGAAGCTACAGCTTCTGTACTTACCATGCCACCAAGAACATGGAAATAGTGGTCAAAAAGGAAATCCAAGTTTCAATTCTTGGTGGAATATCTGAACAAAGAGGTTCAATTTAGGTATTTTTCCACTTTTGGACAAGTTTGGGCTCCTGTATCTCTACAAACACACATCCCTAGTAGTAGACATGCTGCTGAGTAGACCTGATCCATCCAGAGACATGTTCAAAATATCCCTGTCAATTGCAAGTATCAGTATGGCCTGATGATGATGCCCAAAGCACTTTCTGTTTAACAGAAGACACATGGAATTGATTCCTTTCTCATACCAATGTTAATCATAACAAACTCTAATAAAGTCAGAATTAGAATTGCTTTGAATATGCACTAGCATGCACGAGAGAGTGCTGCGACTGTGCGTATTTCTCAGAGGGGTTTTTTGGGTTTCTTTTTTCTTATTTCTCACGTTCCTCTGGGAGATCTCATTGCCAGTTTCAACAAAGGGCATCAGCTCTATGCAGATGATATCCAACTCTACAACTCTCTCAACTCACTCTCTGATCCCCTCCTTGCCACCTGTCTTCAACATGTCAATCAACAGATGGCTACACCATCACTAAGGAATGCTTCAAAGGCATTTAAAATGTTTTAAAAGTCCTCTTTGTTCCATGTCTGTGGCTCTGCTATCAGTCTTCTTAATTCAGCACTTCAGTTCTCAGCCAAAATCTTGCTGCTATCTATAACACAGGGTTTTCATTTTTTTTCCCTGCTTTAAAGCTACTTCCATAATATTTACAGATTTATCCATACTTTGACATCTGCTTCCTCTGTGTTACGTTGAATGCTTTACTCCAGTTTAAAACAATGCCATTTTGTCCACTTTGGTTTTCTAAAAACATACATTCTAAACTTCACCAGCCAATGGGCAGGAAACAGTACTACTCTGCTTTGAAAAGTGGAGACTCCCTCAAGAACTTTCAACACTCCACGGGTTTTCTTGAATGCAGAATCTCATCTTAAGACTTGTGACAATCTATTTCAGTGTCTACAGCAGTAAGTCAAAGCCTTCTGATATACTTACAAGAGTAACACTGGTTTTTGCCAGATAATGATAATATTTTGAATATTATCAAAATATAATTGTGTTGAACTGTACCAGATCTGTCTCACAGCATCTAGTCTTTTGCTTCTCCTAAGCCCTTTCTTATCTCTGCATCCTCTCTCCAAGCCCCCAGAAATGACAAAGCAAGCCCATTCCTTCACTTACCCTATTTTAATCTTGTCTGCATTTTTAGGCCTTCCCTTCAAACCACTGTAACATGCAAATGGTATCATCTCTGGAACAGCCTCAATACCACAGTAGTAACATTCCAAGGATTTGTGATAATAACCCATCATAAACCTGGGGTGTCTCTCATGGTAAAGGAAGAATGTAAAATGAATAAACCAAAGTTAAGCATTGCCACATGAGGAAAATACAGTGTAGCGGAAGCAGGGATCTGATGTAAAAACACAGATGACAAAATATCAAGGAAAAGAATTATATGGGGCAAGGTTCTGCTGCGTAACACCCCATTGACAAGTGCCCCTAGAGAGCCTCACCGGAGTGCCCATGAAGGCTGGCAACCGCAAGTTTCCAGTGTTGTGTTATCCAGTGCAAAAACAGGCTGCGAACAGCTTGGCACAGGTTGTTCTTTTAATAAGGGGAATATCTTTTTATTTGCTACTGCCTCCACTTCCCCTTTCATCCTATCATTCGCAATTCCGCAACACTAGCGGCAACCACAGCAATCGTTTGTGTAGAAACAGCGTTTCGTGATCTCCTTTAACGGCATTTCGCAGCTGGAACCAGCACAGGTACGCTCCCGTGTTTTGCCAGCTGCTCACAGACCCAGTCGGCGAGGAGCAGTCTGTGAGCCACAGGGCAGAAACCCAGGTCTTGTCACAGCTGCCCTCTACATTCAACACGGGCGACGGCACTGCGGAGGCCCCGGGACCACGGTGACGCCGGCAGGCAGCACTGCGGCAGCTCAGCACCCCCCCCCCAACCTGGAGAGCAGGGCACCGGTCTGATCAACGATCGCCCCGCAGCTCCGGCGGCGGGAAGCCCAACCGACCAGCCCGAGCACTCTACTCTCCCCACCCTGCCCCTAACCTAACGGCGCGGCGCCGAGAGGGGCTCCTACGCAGAGGCAGAGGCAGAGGCCGAGGCCGAGCTGGGCGAGGCAGCTCCCCAGCGGCAGGCGGAGAAGGGGACCCTGCCCATCGCCTACCACATCGCCGTGACGGGCGCGCACGCCCGGGCCCCCGCTCCCCCACAGCGGCCCGGCGGCGGCGGCGGGCCCGCGCTCCCACCGCAAAGGCTGCTGGGAAGGCGGAGGACGCCAGTGGAGGGAGGGGAGGGAAACACCAACCCCCTCCACTGCGGCGTCACGACGCACGCCGAAAACGCCGCCTGCCCCGCCCGCGCCCCGCCCCTCCTCGTTACCATAGTGACCGTCTGCCGCGTCTCCGGCGGGGAGGAAAAGACGCGCTCTCGCGAGATGTCGGCGGCCGGGGCGGGCCGGAAGGAGGCGCGGATTTGAAGGCAGCGGCGGGAGGGGCGGCGTGGCGCGGCGCGGGGCGGGGCAGGGTAGGGTAGGGCAGGTGAGTGGTCGCGGCCGTTCCCCCCGCGGGCTCGTCGCCGTGCGCGCCCCACCCGCGTCCCTCCGTGGGGTCCCTCGGGCGGCCCGAAGCCCCGTCGCCTCTGAGCTGCTGGCGGGGGGTTGGCGGTTGCTCCTCTGCCCGCGCGCCCGCCAACCGTCGCCGGGGGGGGGGGGGAGCAGGTGTGTGGCGGCGGCGGCGGCGGCCGCTCCCCTCCCCGCTCCCGGGGCGGCGCCGCCGCCCTCCTCCCGGCCCGTCCCGTCCCGCGCGGCGCGGCCGCTCCGGGCTGCCCTCTCCCCCGAGCTGCCCGCTCCGCGGGGGACGGGGGGCGGCCCCAGCGCGGCGGCGGCCGCTGCCACCCCGCGGCCGCGCCCGGCTCTGTGCCCGCCGCTTTTAAGCGGCCCGCGGGAGGCCTTTCCGCTCCGGTCCGCCGCGGGAGGCGGTGTGGCCGCCCGTCTTTCCCGGCCGGCCCCTCGGGTCTGCCGGCGGGGCCGGCCCGGCACCCGGGGAGGTGTCCGCCAGCGCTGGGCGGCACCGGCGCCGCTTCCCGCCCGGGCGAGGGCTGCTTGAGGCTTGCCGCCACGGCCGTGGGCGCCGCAAAAGCGTTGGTCTGAAAAGCTGGTGAAGCAGCGTGACCTTCAATTTCAGCGGCAGAGTAGCTTAGCTGTTATTAAACTTAAAGGTTTAGAAAACTTAACTGGTGCGGTGTTCTAAGGCTTATAGTTCTGCCGCGGGATGAAGACTGAGCTTTGATTTGAATAGTACATTCGTTTGCTAGGTGTTACTCATTTCCAAATTCAAGTGCTTATTTTAAGGCTTCTTCAGCAAAGTATTTGCATATCTTTGCTGCTTTCTACATATGGATCGGATATTGATAAAGGCTTTAAAAAAAACCCAAAACAACAAAAACAAAACGGGTGGAAGCACAGGGTTTAGTGAAACTGTACCAGATCACTACGTAATTTGATTGCAGAGATGATGATAGTAACTTGGGTTCTGTTCTCAGTATTTAGCTCCAGTCCACTGGCTCTCTAAAAAAAAAACCAAACCATATTTTCTCTTTGTTTCCAGTGAGCAACTGAACCTGAAATCATACTATTCCGATTCTTGAGTCATGTTGCATTTCACATTGGCTTTAAAAAAAAAGTAAAAGTGAATGTCAAATAGATCAGTTCTTAAAATACCAAATGACTGTGTGATACCAAGTAGGCAGGCTAATCAAATCCTGAGGAAGGATCTTCGGGAGTTCAGCTGGGCATCGCTCATATGAGAATGCATCTTGCACTGCAATATACAATGCAAGATTTTTAAATCGGAAGCACAGACTTCAGAATGAAAATCGAGCCTTCGGTCTTAGCTCTAAATCTCTTGGCTGAAAGGCTTGCTTTTTAAATCTTAATTGTACTATCACCAAGGCTTTGCATAAACTGCTTAGACATTTAGTTCTTAGCAGGTTCAATTATAAGTCTTTTTAACGCTATTTGTCATAATAAATGTGTTAACACATGTTCTTGGAGAACATTTGTTAGATAGCTCTTTGAGAAAGTCTGAGTGCAGTTTCTTTCTTTCCAGTCTTCATCACTTAGAGTATGCTTTTAAAAGAAATTATCCTCTGGATTTGACTCCGATTAATGGCTTACACTTACAAAATGTTGTTGTAGTCGCATGTTAGTGTGTATCTTGCAACACCTGTTGGTATCTTGAGGGAATAAATATCAACACTTTGTTAAAACTGTAAAATTAAATAATAGTATTTTTCTTAACAGGAGCCCTGGAGTCTGTGAAACACTGAAAGTCAAGTGGAATAAGTAGATGATTGTCAAACCTTTATTCTGAATTTGATCCAACAAAAAGGGAAACTGCTAGAAAATGTCACCTGGGAAAGTTCTGCAACCTGTACTGAAAATGAAGGTGGATGAACTCTTTTTGTGCTGGTTGAGTCAGCCTGCAACTCAGCTGACACTAAAGGACTGCTTGAGAAGAATCAAGAACGAGGAGGAAATGGAGACTGGTCATGGAGATTCAGGAAATGATAAAAATGAGAGGTTCGCTAATAAAAATTCCAATTCCAAGCAATGCATGTTAGGAGATACCAGATTGCCTTTGATGTCTTTCAGTCCTCCCCAACTTTCTACTACTCTTCCATTGGCAACTCCAGCCAGCCCAAGGAACATTTCTAATGTTAGAGCAACACGTCGATCTTCAGGAACCAGAGTAGTAAGTTTGTT